>NC_141171.1:65055000-75055000 GCF_055505025.1 Bos grunniens
CCCCAGGAGAAGGGACTAGACAGACACAAAGATTTTTCCTTTCAAACGCTGTCTCTGGGGCCATGAGCCAGAAGCAGCTCTGGGGACAGCAAGCTTGAGTTTCCTCTGCCACACAAGAGCCCAGCTCTCCGATGCATAGTCCACACAGACAGCTCACAGTGAAAGGCCCCCTATGTGGACGCCCCCTTGACCCTCCAATGGGTGCCTATGTCTTGGAAAATTCCTCCCACTCTAGAAGAGGCCTCCGCCAGCACTCGGATTCCCCTCCACAACCCACACAAACTCCTTGAGTTCTCTGCTGCAATCTGGTTTCGAGTCAGGATGTTCTGCGGTGCATTGTACAGCAGCCGGTCCCTGAGCACACGCTGCTGAGAAGAGCCGCCCCCACAGCCCTCACTTTCACAGCATTTGCCTTGCCAATTATTAGCACAATGGGCCAATTCTCATCCTGTGTCGCTCTTGGGGAAAATACGCAGGCTAGGGAACTGGCCTAGATTGGAAATGGAACAGCAGACGCTGCCAATTAACATGAGTTCTTTTTTTGCATCCCCTAAAGAGGTTAGTCTCTAGGGCGAACTTATAAATAAAAAACATGATCCCACCAGGCCTTGAGGAACTCCTTAGATGCCTCGCATCTCTGGGGGTTGGGATGAACATCAAAGGTCACTTGGTCTAACTGTCCAGTGCTTGAATCCCTTAGATGACCTCATCAGCTACCTCCTGAATGCACCCATGTTTGAGGAACTCACCATTCACCATAGCAGGGGGCTCCATGGATTTGAAAGGTCTTCCTTTAATTCAATCAAATCCACCTTTCATAACTCCCCCACTTTGGTTCCAGCTTGTGAGTTAAGCTAGCCAACCACTCAGTCTCCATTCCCAGGAAATAATCAACTGCTCACGAAAATGGCTCCTAAGCCAAAAACATAAGTTTTGGAAAAGCACAAGAGAAAGCCTACTAGAGCAGAAAGGCTAACAGTTGGAAGAAGGGCTGGACTATCCTCATGGACACGAAAGGCAAAGTCAGGTTACAGATCCAGTCTGGGATGGATTGCAGGCACCCCTAACACTCCATTTGTACCCACATCAGAAAATCTGTGGAAGGCGGAGGAGAGCAAAAGCTACAGCCTTTACTTCAGAGGAGTTCAAACTCACAGCAGGAAGATAGAAGGAATGGGAGCATCTGCAGAAACTGAAGCTTGGTCCAGATTTAGTAGACTTCATGGAATGAGCATCCCAGTATCCATGGGAGGGACTAGTCTTATGGCCAAAGCCTTGGCTTCTCCTTAGAACTTTCTACTTATGCCATTAAAAAGCATCAAGTCTCTCTGCCTCAGACCTGGTTCAACCCTCCTCATGAAGAATCACGACATCTTCATGTTCCTGGGTGGGATGTTGGCTCAGAAACACAGAGGGCGTCTGGGACAGTCCCCCAATACGTGGGAAGAGCAAGGAAAAATATGAAAAAGAAGAAAATATCACTTGCACATGGGGAAGGCAGCAAATCAAGACAATAGGTTAAGGGGAACAGATGAAGGGGGGAGCTCATCACCATAACAACAAGCCCAACAACTCTGAAAGATGGAATTTTGTTTTTCTTTTCGCCTGTCATTCTTCCTGGTACTGTCACTCTCCTTGCTCCTGTTGGAAGACAAGTTGTGAGTTCTTCACTCCCACCAGCAAGCTGCCTGGCTCTGGGAAGTGCAGCTGCTAAGGAATGCGGGGAGAATGGGGTCTCCCAGAGGGGCGCTCGGGAGACTCGGGTTCTGTCCTTCCCTCTCCCCAGTCAAAGTTGGGAAGCGTGTAGCTTGCTCATGAAATGTGAACATGGCTGTTTGTGCACAAAGGAGTGAGAAAGTCCCCTCTGACGTGGAGACAGAGGAATCACAGTTCTGATCCTTAAATAACTGGAAGTTTTTTTTCTGCCCCAGGATACCTCATCATATTCCAACAGACGAAGTCAAAGAAAGTCGGTAAAGGCAACTTGATGGAAGATTATGGCTTAGGTCTCCTCAAAAGAACTAAATTTGGTGCTATCAAAGTCAGTGGCACACCCAAGGGAAATTAGAAACCTTGCCTAAATGTAAACTCCTCAACTACATGAGCCAAGAAGACACCAACACCCACCAGCCCTTCATTATACACCCTATCACACTGTGCCAAATTTAGATGGTAATGCTTCATCTAAGTTTTCTTTCTGATACTGCTGGTGACTCAGGTGCTCCCTTGATTCCAGAGGTCTTCCCAGGACTGTGTCAACATAAAGAAGGATCCATAGCACTGTGTCCTGCTAGAGGTGGCAGTGCCCATACCATCTGACTGCCCTCTTGGTTTGGTTTGTATGGCATATGTCCCCTCACCAACACAGACTGCCATCCCCATGGACCAGAGACCTCCCTCAGAAGTGAAGGCTGCTCTCTACCTCCAGATATAAAGACTCAGTCACTGGACCTTCCTCCTTCTGCAGATACACAGACTATGCCTCCTATTCCCACTTCCATATGAAGATCTGACCCTCCTTCCTTACATGATGTATCACAAATGGACAGTCCACCTTCTACAGTCAGGGAGGAAGATGGCTTTTTATGATTTTTTTTGAAGATAATAACCAAAAAAGGTGCCCACCACTCCCTTATCCTTGAAGATAATCTACAACCAAAGTAAACTTGAAAAGACTATAAAGAAGGAAACAAAAACAGCCTTGGTAACCAGGAGGCAAGATGTACTTCAGCTGCTGAAAGGCTGATCAGCTGGTGAAGTCAACAGCACTCAGTCCTTTCTTCCTAGCCTTCTTGTCTACCACCTCCCCACAGGCCAGTTCCCCATCCACTCCATCCGAGCTTCACTGTCAACCACTCTCTTCCAAGCTGTGAGCTGATAATACAGTAATGTGCCTCCCCACCACACCCCAGGCCTGCCCACACAGGAGAGCTTTGTAGGAACTTCTATAAATCATAAGTCCTCCAAAAACTCTAAAGACTTACTTCCCAGGGGAACTACAGAACTCACAAACACCAAAGAGGCAGACATTTTGAGCATTCTGAAAAACCAAGCCAAGTGAGAATTTACTTGTTCAGCCAACTCTTGAACCAAGCCCCAAACTCATTTTTGCATATTTCCCTTGTCAGGCCACGATACCAGAGCAGGAGAAATTCTACCCCTCTCAATAATCATTTCCACCACTTCCAAAGCCAGGCTACACCTTGCCAAGTGTAACCATATTCAAGAACCATCTGCTTTAGCAATACAGGAAGCCACCAGAGAAATATGCTTTAGATAATCCAACAGCTCTGCCAGCCAAGGCGGCTTCTGGGGAGAGAAGGGAGGCTGCTATTTGCCAGCTGTGGTCCCCAAGCTCAGCCGAGCTGAATCCTGTACAATGCACCAAGTAGAACTGGGGCAGAGGCCACTGACTTGGTCAATTGCTGACCCCTTTCCACATACCCAGATTCAGAGTAGTCCCTAGGGTACGACAGCTCACCTTCTGCGTGACTCACCAACAACCCCACCTGAAAAAGAACACACAGAGAGATATAAAATCCTACCTAGTGCCACCGACCAACCACGGCTGTGCACCAGTGCCAGAGGAGGCATGCATTTCATTTTAATTCGGTGAGAAATCTAAACCTGAGCAAACAATATCAACCAAGATGTTCAAGCCACCATGGCATCTGGGGATGAGTCTGCTTCCAAGATCTAAAGATGTTTTTTTGCCTGAGTCAAGAATTTAATTGATCCCCCTCTCCCCAAGTCAGCTTCCCTGGTGGCTCAAATGGTAAAGAATCTGCTGCAAGGCATGAGTCCCAGAGTGAATCCCTAGCTTGGGAAGATCCCCAGGAGAAGGGAATGGCACCCCACTCCAGTATTCTCGCCTGGAGAATCCCATGGACAAAGGAGCCTGGTGGGCGACAGTCCATGAGGTTGCAAAGAGTTGGACACGACTGAGGTACTAACACAGTCAATCTCCCCAGGTCATTACCTTCCCCCATAACCAGAAGTTTTGTTTGTTTGTTTTCACCAACTAGGAGGATGCTGTCCCTCAGTCCCCAACTCGAATCCCACTAGAAATGACAGAACTCAGGGATGGTCTCACAAACTGATGTTGCTTCTCAGGCTCCGCGAAATGAGCTCTGTCCACTTCCTACTGGACATGGACGCTTGTCCCCAGGACCCTAGGAATTAAGTACCCTGCTCCCCGGTCCTGCCCATTCAGAACTAGTGCAAGATCTTTTAGCCCAGGCAACAGAGATTTCTAAATTCAGCTATCTGAATCTGCCTACGGAGTTTTTCAGCAAGCACCTCCATGAGAAAAATGACTCCAATTAAGCATAATTATTAGGGTTTAATGGAGCCATTTTTCTACCTCAGTGCCTTTTTTCTATTCCAAGCCCCCCAGTTTTCTTTTTCCCTTCATTGGGACTCAGCACAGTAAGTTAAAGGTATACATTGGTTGATATTTATTATACATACAATAACTGTCTTATTAAATTGAAATCAAATGCACATCTAGGATAAAGTTCACTTTAAGTACCAACTCACAGAAAAATGCTCACAGGCATAAACAATAAGCAAGGCCAGTGTGTTGCTGAGCAACTGAGGGGGTGGGGGGCATGAATTCGGCTGAAAAGGAAGGGACACAGTTTCCTGAAAGAATGGGGTAAGCTCAGGGGTGCAGATCTTGGTGGAAACTGCCCCGACTTCTTGTGGCATCCCCCACCCTAAAACAGGCACTGGGGAGGATGGAAATCTAATTATCAACTAAATATAATCAGGGATGCTCAGAGAATTGTCACACACACACACACACACATGTATACACACAGGCACACATTTTTTTCCTGGGGAATGTTGAGCACTCTGTCAATATATACAAAGCCTTTCCAACTATTATGAATGTTAAAGAGGGTGATGGGGTTGAGTGTATGTGTGTTAAAATGCTGCTGCTTGGTTAGTCTCTAGCCCCCTGGCTCATTGGACTCTTCCCCCTCCCCTCTCCCTCCTCCTCTTCCTAGGACAAGACCAGTGCTCTCAGCCTCAGCAATGTGGCGGGCGTGTTCTACATCCTGATCGGAGGACTTGGACTCGCCATGCTGGTTGCCTTAATTGAGTTCTGCTACAAATCCCGTAGCGAATCCAAGCGGATGAAGGTGGCATCGTCTTCCCAGACCTTTTTCCTAATCTGTTCTGTGATACAGCTGGGTTTCCTGGGAGTCCCTTTTGCTAGAAAGGGTGGGGAGTGATGGGAGGTGGCGGTCAGTTTGAGGCAGGGGATGACAGAGAGCTAGGTTATGAGGAAGGTGGCAGGGAAAGAGGCAGCAGTGAGAGAGGAAGGGAGATGTTGGCATGTGTCAGGGTAAACACGAGGCCTGAGAAAGCAGATGCATCAGCCAGTGATGGGGGGTGAGATGAAAAGGTAGGGGTTGAGTGGACACTCAAGGCAGTGAGAGGCAAGAGTGACTGCCTCACGGTCACTCTTGGCAGTGACTCTCTGAGGTCACGTTAACTGCAGCTTAGCTCCAAAACAGCAGAGGGGGCATCTTCCCTCTGCAAGGTGGATGACCTTGCCATGCCGGGTGGGTAGGTCTATTCTTGGCCATCATACAGTAAGATGGACTTCGGCAGAGAGGTAAGCACATTAACTGATGACCCCAAACCACATCAAATATAGTGAAGGCAGCTAACTCAAAAAGAGAAGAAATATAGAAGTTATGAGAGCTGCCCATAAAAACCTGACGAATTCTTGGGAGTGAAAGAAAACAGATCAGTTTTGTGGAGTCCCAAAGTATACAACAAGAACTAATGACTAAAAGTTACAGAGAACAGATGTGAACACAGTAAGTGAGATCTACTTTTCTTTCAGAGCTATCCCAAAATGGGATGGATTGTGTCAGTAAGTAACACACAGCCCATCACTAGAGGCATACATGTAGAGGCTGAATAATTCTTGACAAATGTATAGATTCAAAGTATCCAATGGGAGTCTGGACTAAATGACCATCAAGACCCCTCACTTGTCATCATTTAGCTTCAAAAATAAAATATTTTGGCAAGGAAATGTTATTCATGTGAGCAACACTATAAGCAAGACATCATGAGGGGGCAGAGAGGACTATGATACTATCTGTAACCTTCAGCATTTTTAACAAAGAAAATCTACTCAGGGACCCAAACTATGGCATAGATAGGAAGACCTATAGGGATATATAGGAGGGAGAAAGTAGAGAAGGCTTCCAGGAAGAACCAGAAATTAAGAGGAAGGACAAGTGGAATTCAAACCAACAGAAGTGGCAAGAAGCACAGTCATTCTGAGCAATGTACCCTAGGCTATTATTTTGACTTGAGTGGACTAACAGGACTCACTGACAGAATCTTCTCTCCCAGAATGTGCCCTAAGAAGCCCTTTTTTCAACATGCAATCACTCCCAGACTCAGCATACCCACTGTTGGATCACAGCCATAGCCTCCTACCAACCCTTTTCCTGCCTTAGGCACCCACCCTACATATACCTCCAGGTCCCTCTTGGAGAAGACATTGCTGGACATTTGCTTCCCCTGTTTGGAAACTCTGTACTGAGTTCTGTACACAGGGAGTGGGAGTTGAGAGCGGAGGGCCTTCTGTCCTGGCATTCAACATTGCCACATCATAGTTCTAGCCTACTTTCCCCTCCCCAGGCAATCTGCTCTCCTTACATGCTCCATACTCTAGCCACCCACCTCATGCTTTCCATGTGTACCCACCCATGTGCCTTGATGCAAGCCAATGCCTCTCTCTGTCTTCTGTCCCATAATTAGTCGCTCAGTTGCATCCAACTCTTTGCAACCCCATGCACTATAGCCTTCCAGGCTCCTCTGTCCAGGCAAGAATACTAGAGTGGGAAGACATTCTCTTCTCCAGGGGATCTTCCCAACTCAGGGATTGAATCCAGGTCTCCTGCATTGCAGGCAGATTCTTTACCATCTGAGCCACTAGGGAAACCCCAAAGTCAACTTCCCAAGATGTACACATGGAGTAATTAAGGGTCGGTAGTGTGATAGTACTTGGTCAGGGACCTAGGAACACCTCCATCCCACCCTTGACCAGTTCATCCAAGTTCAGGTCCTCTCAGAAAGGACAAAGCACAGCAAAAGTATGGACCTCAGATTCTAAATCCAGTGTAGACCTCCAAGGAGCTTGGCTGGACACAACAAGGTCTCCTAGAACCTGAAGGGCTGTCTTTGCCTACCCTATTCAAAACATAAGTCTAAAGACTCTTATCTTACCCTTCAAAAGTGTAGAAAGGTTACTTCAGAGGCAGTAAGTGGAAAAGGAGAAGACCTAGGTGAGCACAACCTTTACAACCCCCCAAAACCTCCCCCATGGGCCATAACCGAAACCAGGCTCCCAGGATTGGCCTGGTGCTCACTGAGGGAACTTCCCTCAAACACAGCGCAGCACGGCTCTGAAGAATGAATGTCTGAGCACAAATCTTGCCTGCTCTGCACATTAACTGAGTCATCCTGAACAAGTTTCAATAGCTCTCTGATCCTTCTTTTCATAAAATGGGGCTAGTGGTAACACTGGGCTGGCCAAAAAGTTCATTTGGGTTTTTCAGTAACATCGTATGGAAAACCTAAACAAACCTTTGGCCAACCCAATATACACCTTATAAAAATTGTTGTGGATTATATGAAAAAGTGGATATAAAGGCTCTGCAAAATGCCTGGGCCATGGTAAGCCCTAAGTAAATAATAATTACTAGAATTATATTACTAACTAGAATTATATTCTTAGTGGCCAGCTACAGCCTCCTTAAGACTTTCATTTCATAGCCCCTACTTACATGTCCTAGGGTTTTTTAAGCCATAGAGATTGTGAGTTTCCTAAGGTAAGAAGCTGTATCTGATTTCTCTTTGGACATCCCACATACATAGGGTAAGCGTTAGTTAGATTAATGTGGGATTGTATCCAAAGAAAATCTCCTGGAGGATAGGGTGAGGCAATGCAAGGAGCTGCTGTTAGGTGAAGCAAACACAACCATCAGAACCACCCAGCCAGGAAGCACACATATCACCTGATGTTCCTTTGGCCCCATGATGAGATTTGATGAGACCAGACATGCCCAAGCAGGACTGGACTTCCAGCCCTTCCTATGGGATGACCATATCCTACTAATCATGGTCAGTGCCAGGTGGTGGTACCAGGGTGGCTAACAACAAAGATCCTCTTAAACCTGTATAACATCGACCTTCACCACTGAAGGTCACAGCATGCAAGTAAAGACAAGAATTCTTAAGAAAGTCAACTGAGTCATACCATAACTTCTGGGAGACATTCTCTCCCTTCCCTTTCTAAGGAAGATATCAAATTTCTCAAGAGCCAACATCAGGATCTCTTAGAATCATTAATGCAAGCTGTTCCATCACAATCTTCTATAGTTAATTCCACCGGTTGGCATGACTTCTGCCCAACACAATAAGACTCCTAATAGAATTTTTAATCTTCTACCTACAGAAAAGATGCCTTTATGGGCCTTAAGAATCAACCCAGTCCTTAATTTTCAGAGCTCCATCAACCCCTCTCTTATCCAAAGGAGATAAGTGAACACATTCTGCTTGCCTCTCAGACTTTGCTGCTTTGCAGTTCTCTTTATCATTCTGTACTTTGCCTGCTCCAAAGGCAGATTAGCTCTTTTCAAAAGTGCAGCCTCCACCTTCACACAGAGGACTACATTGACAGTGTTCAAGGCCTTTGGCAAGAACCTTCCCTCTTGTCTCTTCCCTTAACTACAGTATGTGGCCAACTCTTAAGACCTTGAGCCCCTAAACCTAGTTCACAAGCAGCCTCCTATTTCTCAACAGTATTTAAGGAGCCCTTCCCCACCCTACATGAAAAAGAGAGGAAAGAGAAGAAGAGGGTGCAGGAAAGGAGAAAGAAAGAAGAAAGGGAGGAAAAAAGGAAAAATACCTTTTTAGTAACTTCCCTGCTCAAAGTATTTATTATACATTTTCATTAACCCTGTGCTTGCAGTTCTACAGATGAAGAAATAGGGGGTCAGAGAAGTTAAGTAGTTTTTCCAATAAACTCAGAGCTGGTGGAACAGGAATGAGATCTCCAATTCGGCTTCTGCAAAGCCTGGGTTCTTGGTACCAGCCAAGTCACTCGTCATCAATTTCTCTCTCCACCCCGACCACAGGGCAACAAGATAATTTTTATCACCTACTAGGTCCCATCAAAACCCCATCCACAGTACACAGACAAATAAGATGCAGTCCTTCTCCTTAGGTTTGTCTGATCTAGTTGTGTGGGCCATCCATGGGACATGATCCTTGGCTTGTGCATTACTGAGACCCTTTCCCCTTTGATGTCATATGAGCGGGACACAGAGCAAGTATCACAGAAACAGTGGGAAGGCACCCTGCAGGCAGTTCTTCTACAAAGACTATGGAGCACCACTGCCTGCTAGGCATCATTCAGCCCTCAGGATCCAGTCAGGAGCAAGCCAGACACAGTTTCTGCTCTCAGGAAACTGAGAGTTTAATTGGCAGACAGAAAATAAGCAAATGTGTAATATATGTTCAATGAGTGTTTGAAGAAAAATGCTCACAGCAGTCAAGTCCCAATCAGGGAATGGGGTCAGGGGCAGGACAAGAGGCTTCCCTGAAACAGTGATGTTGAACAGACTTGAGGCAGAGAAGGAGTTAACCAGGGCACGATGGTTGTCACCAAAGGAGGCACAAGGATCACAGACCCAAAAACCAGAACTCCTGCCCAGACATAAGAGGAAGGCCAGGGAGACTGGGCACAGGAAGACTGATGAGAAAGGAGAGCAAGGAAGATCTGGGGGCTCAGAGAGGGACTTCAGGCAACACCAACATTTTAGCCTAATTGAAACTGTCACACAGTAAAAAAAAATTTTCAAATCTAAGACATACTCCAAACTGAATAAACTCTCAGACACCCTGTACCTCTCCTGTGCCTGGGAAAACAGACAGAAACCTGAGCCTTTAACTGATATTAAGGCTAACCAGGGTCTTTATTATCTACCACATTATTCCCCCCAAAAAAATAATTCCCAGCCGCTCCCACCCCCGGAGGCGCTGACTTTTCATAACTGTAGTGGCTGTGCTGACACAGGTTGTGTGGAAAACGGCCATCAAGGCTTTGCATGTTTCCCTGGAATTAATGAGCAGCTGAGGTACACGGTCAGGCATGGGTGCCGGGGGTCGGGGGTGGGGGCGTAGGAGGTGCATCCTCCACAGCAGGTGGTCCCTCTGACTCGAAGGCATCACCAAGGGCTGAGCTTTTACTAGGGTGTTCTATGATGTGCAGAGGCTGGGCAGACTTTTCTTAGAAAAGCAAGTAGCTGAAAAGTTAGGGTGTCATCACTGATAGATAAATGAGTTTCTGAAGCAGCAACTCCAGGACTTTGAGGCTAGACTTTTCACTCACCCTTTTCTCCCTGAGTATCTGTTTCAGAAACAACTACTTATAAAGATGAACTTGATGAATGGCTGGCATGTCAAGGATGGACAGGGGAGAACCACAGTTCCCAGAGGCAAGGGGAGAGAGGACGTCAGCTTCCAACGTGTTAGCTACCAGGGGGAGGAGGGCCCACAGGCAGGGGCTCATTCACTTTGACCCTAGGTCACAGATAACTGTAACTTGGAGCAAGTCAGTGACAAGTCCTCAATTGCTCTATAAAGTGAAATCAACTAAGACCAGTGTGTTTCCACCTTATTTGCATACTAGAATAACCTAGGGTGGAGGGGGTGGGGGGTTTGAAACTCTAGACATCCAGGCCACACACCACACCTATTCAGTCAGCATCCCTGAGGCAGGTCTCAGACATCAGTGTTTCTTCCTCTGAAACCCCTAGAACCTGCAGCCAAGTTTGAGAACTAGTGAAATGGTCATTTTTAGCAATGCTTCCCACTCCCATTTTGACTCTATTCATTCCTTCTCCTGAGATTAGAAAGGAAACCAGTAAGCAGGTAACCCCCACCATCAACAGGAGTATGGAGTCACTGACCACTGAGAACCCCTCAGCTTTCATGAAAACCAATCCTGAATGACTTGAAGAGTTCTAGCTACATGCCTGGCTTAGTTACCTCAGACTCATAGGCACCAATACTGATTATGCCACTAGCCTTCTCCTTTAAAATAAATATGTCAAGTACCACTGACTTCTTTGGGATATTATGGAAATATGTGAGACCTTTTGAGAAACAAAGCCCAGGGTGATCTGTGTGAACTTTAAACTTTTTGTTTTAATTAAAGGAGTGTGGCAGAGAAAACTCAAAGAACATAGACATCCCAAGCCAATTCATAGAAGGTTCCACACTGCCCCCAGACCCAAATAAAAAGTTCTTTTCAACAATGTAAAAGTGAGAACAAGTCACCATGAATTCCTCCTGTTTTCTTTTTACATTTCCCCCATAGAGCAGCACAGAGGTGTTGATGTGACCTTGACTTAGAAGAATGCTCTCCAGGTCACACTTCCTCTTCAGTGCAGGCAGAATGTAAATACACCATGTCCAGGAGTTTGAAGAGGAGACAGAACCCATGTGGGTGGAGCATCATATGGGGCAGATCTGTCTGAATCATGGAATTTTTTTTTTAAAGAAAAACTATTTTAAAACACTGTCAGAATTACCAATAATAAGAGGATCCTCCCAAAGCATAGTGTAGCAGAAAGAATAACAACTGGGTCAAAACTGCCCTGTTTATGTCCATGAGGCCACAGGAGATTGACTTACTTCTCTGATCACTAGAATCATGCCAATATGCAAAGGGGGAAGCCATCAACTTTTTAAGACTGGCCCTATGTGTTTGGCTTTTCTTAGACATATTCAAAGATATCTACTGGGCCTCTAACGACATGCTGGGCATGCTGGCAGGCAGCTAAGGATTGAGAAGACACAGCCCTTGTCCTTCTCCAGACAGTTAGCTCTCTTAAAGAAGACAGAAGTTACATACCTGAAGCAGAATCATTGCAAGCGAGTGTATAATGTATGAGAACTAGCGAGGATGGGGGGCAGGACGTGCTGGGGCAGTCTAAGACAACTTCAAAGAGGTAGGAACAAATTGAGTCTTGAAGGATGGATAGACTGGCCTTACAGAAAGAAACCTCTAAACTCATAGACAATTTTTCGTGTTGATTTTCACCAAGAAACTACGTCCTACCTCAAAATTTCTATGGGTATCTTTTAATAGGAAGTTGGAGGTGACAGGAAGAGGGTTTGGATTTCTGGTCATAAATTTAATTCTCCAAAGGAACTCAGTAAAGAACACTTCCTCTTGTCTAATAGGATATGATTATAATCAGATTCTGGTCTTGATCATTTTATCTAACTCATCTCATCTTGGGGTGATCATTGGCGCTCTCTTGACATCTAGAATTCCAACATTCTAGAAGTCACAATCTTTCACAAATCAGTAGCACCAATCTGATGTGTCAGGGTAGAAGTACAGGTTATACATGCTAATGGGAAGTGGATGACAGATAATGATCTTTGGAATTCATTTTCATTTTTTTAGCACAGGCTTTTTTCCTATTATATTATGCACACCGTATTAGTCAAACAAGTCCTATGTTCTCTTAACACACACTGCTAGAGATAGGATGACATTTTTTTCCAGAAGTAATCATAAGTAGTTTTAAATTTTCACCCAACAATGATATACCATCAATTTTGTGTAACATTTCAACTCATTTTTTCATGCAGTATAGAACCATTCTCTCTAATACACTTTGACAAACATGGAGATTTCAAAGGTTTAGAGAGATAGCAATGCACAAAGTCACATAGCAAGTTGATGTCAGAATTAGGGCTAAAACTTAAGTTTCCTAAACCCCATTTCCAGAGCTTTTCTACTTGGTCATGTTGCTACATTTATTATCATCAATACTACCATGGAACCATCATACCTTTAGGAATCACAGAAGGTGAAGGATCTTAGAGATCACCCAATCCAGCACATCTCGTTAAACTTAGAGAACGTGAGGTCCAGAGAGGGAATCAGACTAGTCCACAGCCAGGTAACAGTTCTGTGAGTTCGCAGGAAGTCAGGATTAGCATTACAGATTAGAAAACAAGCTGGGTAGGGAGGAGAGTTGGAGTGACATTTTAAGCCCAGTGTTGACTCATTCTCCTTGTCAGTCATTGCCAAGGACCTGGGGAAGAACCCCTGGTCCTCCTGAAAAGGGTTTCTGTTTGATTCCACAGCAATCCATCAATGAAGCCATACGGACATCGACGCTCCCCCGAAACAGTGGGGCAGGAGCCAGCGGTGCCGGGAGTGGAGAGAACGGCCGGGTAGTCAGCCATGACTTCCCCAAGTCCATGCAATCGATCCCCTGCATGAGCCACAGTTCAGGGATGCCCTTGGGAGCCACTGGATTGTAACTGGAGCAGATGGAGACCCCCTCGGGGAGTATGCCCAGGCTCCCCCAGTTCCATCCCACACCCTTCAGTGCCAAAAACAACAAAATGAAACACAACCGCCACCAACCACCAGGACCACTAGGAGGAGGATTCAACAGATTTTCCTGAAGAATCAAGAAACCATTTTGCGGCCCCTTCTCCTTTTTTGATGTTCTTTTGCCTTTTTCCGTTGGCTAAGTGAGGATGACAAGTAACACTGTATGGCAATAAGGGGAGAATAACCCTGTCACATAGAGCCTGTGTCACTGGAGCACTAATGAGGAAACTGTACTGCTTTCTTTTAATTCAGTTGTTCATGTGTCTTAGTGTGTGCACTATTTTTCTTTCTTACTAATATCCATGGTTTGCAGGTTCTGTTAGATCCCTTCCTTTTCCTTCTTACTCCCAACTCCCTACCCATCCCACTTTAGTTTTCAGATTGGAGATTCAAGATTCGTTCCATCTGACTGGCAAGCAAAAGGAAAACAACAATCTTCAAATGAATTCACCATGGGAGCTCTCCAAATCCCCTCCACACCTCGGCCCCAAGCCATGGATGGAGACTAACATTGCTGGAGGAGTGGGCTGCCTCTCCACACAGGGCACTGCCCAGGCACTGACTCAGTTAAAAACATGTGTGAAGCAACTCAGACCCTGGGTGGCAAAGAAGCTGTAAAGGCAGATGTGCAGTCAGAAGAAGACTCGAAGTTATTGCTGGAGACTCAGATAAAGCTTCCTTGAATGTGTAACAGCCATCTCACAGGCCTTAGGTGGAACAGTATGCTTTGTCATAGAGTCACGCTCAGCCTGGAGGAGTATGTCCTTCTGCTATGCTCAAGCCCAGTGGCATTCTGGTGGCTGAAGGGCAACTGGCCTCCTAAACCAAGTTGAGCCTTGGGAATAGCTGACATCCAGAAAACTCTCATACCTGATTCTCACTTTTCATTTGATAGTCCTCTGCAGCAACCCCATTGTAGAGTAGACTCTTTCTCCTTGGAGCCTCTGATGTGGGGGAAATGTTATACAAGCTAAATGCAAAAATAAATAAATAAATAAGAAAAAAAAAAAGCTGATGGAAGAACTTTGGAAGAGGAAGCTTCATCCAAGCCCACAAGCAATAGAACTTTCTATAGTGTGCCCTGTCCTAAGAGTGAGAGACCAAGTGTGAAGTTTAGGGTTTTAGTGACCTGGAGAACTTGAGTTTTTATGTCCATGTATGAGTGTTATTTTATCAGGTGGTGAGATGAACTGTCATCTTTGGAAAGTGAAATGCCCAAGGCTGAATGATTTGAAGGATAGGGAGATGGAGTGAGTTGATAACAACACTGGGAGACCTTAAGATCTCTGATCCCAACTTGTAACTTGAAGAGGCCAACCTTCCCCTGGCTAAGACAGAATGAGAACGCTGTAATCCAATGACTAGAATCACTGGATTGTGCCCACAGTGTGAAACTAAAACAAGATTGGAGAAGTGACAGGGTTCATGGAGAGAAGCCTAGGCTGGCTACAACTTTGGTTGGGATCTTGGCACCTGGCTTTCTTGGAGATCCCAACTCTCATTCTTGGTGCAGTCAGCTTCCTTCTCTCCAGCACCTCTCTCCTAGGTGCATGACCATCACCTAGAGTGTGCCATGTGTCATCAGCATTTACTGAAAACCGCATTCTGGCTTGTTCCCTCACCCCCCAACTTCTATCCAGTCTTCTCTGCTAGGGATCATCATTAGCAATGGACAAACTAAAGGTTTTGGAGCCTGCCTCCAAGTAGATGCAGCATGACTGGCTTCATATGTGGATTCGCTCCACGGACCCCCACCAGCTGTATGTCTCTTCCTCCTTTCATCAGCCATAGCAAAGAACCATCCCCAAATCAAACGCTCTGCCCTCTCAATTCAAGTGTCGTTCAGTCTCTCATATGTCAATGTGGGCATGGTACGTGAAGCAGGACCCTCGAGAAGGATTGTCACTTTTTGATACTGCCCAGCTGGTGTCCTCCCCATCCATTGTCCTCCCACCAGATTTTCCCTAACCCTTAGCCTACCACTGCAGAATCTGATCTGACCCACCCTTATGGAGTCTGCATTTCAGAGGAGTTCGAAATAACCCTCTACAATCAACATGCTTCAAAAATATTTTGTCTTTGGCCTGGTAAGATGCCTCTTCAGCCACTGAGTTCACCAGTAACATGAGCTGATAGTAACATATCAGCTATGCTAGAAAAGAGTGTGTATGCTATGCAGGGGTCCAAGACTCCAGCAGAAGATGTTTTTCATTGACAGAGGGGTGACGGGGAAAACAAAAGTAAGAAAAAAGTTAACTTGTATTATGTATTTTTACTACACTTTTCTTAAAAATAGAGCAATGGGAAAACTGAAGGAGACTGACATTTTTCTCAACAGGAATCCATACTTAACAGTTCTGGCTTTCATTAAATTTTGCTCTTTGGTACCTGGGCCTTTTATTTAACATCTCTATTTGTTTTAACTCTCTTGGCAGATGTGTGAAAGGATTTTTGCTTGATCAAACACTAAATATTTTTCTTGGTTCCTGTTTTTCTTTCAAATAGACAGGTTTTTTTTCCTTTTGGTATTTGCATAAAATGAAAATATCACCAAGAATTAAATCACTGTGGATCCATTATCTACTTTTCATATTTGTCCATTCCATTTTTGTGCCATTTCTGAAGCCAGAGCACTAAACTATGTTATTTCCTTATTGTTAAGCCTAAGTTCAGTGCATTTTCAATGGTGACCGATACTCCTGACTCAAGAAGAGTTCTTCAAACAAAGTCATTGCACATGAACTAGATCACTGTGGTTTATTCACCCAAATGAGATAACAACAACAAAAAGACAGAATGGTATTGGTTTTCAAGGGTTATGGTTCCAACTGCGTAAGGAGCAGGGTTTAACTTGCCGTGGTCACAGCACCTCTAGGGAACTGGATGGTTCACACGGAATGTCTTCCAGACATGCCCCCAGCTGGAGTCCAGGTGTACCTATGATGTGCAGAGTCACAACTGAAACCAAATCTAGATCAGGCTTTTAAAGAGACAGTTGTCCTCAGACCACAAGACCCCTCTTCTTGCCTGAAAGTTATTCTTCCACTCGAGCAAGATGGACTCTGTAAAGGACCTGACATTTTTTGACACGTAAATACCAATGATTAAGAGCAGCTTCAAGTGTTTTCTTTACTAGGGAACTCTGCACATTAGAAGGGGCCAGAGGTCTAAAATAACAGTGGCATTTCAAGCAGTGACTACCACGGTTTAAAAGGGTTGGCAGAAGGGAAAGAACCTAGCAGACTTGTGTGAGGTTTCAGTCACTGTTCAGACCCACTCGCGGTCACCTCCAGCATCTAGGGTGCTTCTGAATAAGGAAGCCCTTAGCACCAGCTACCAACAAGGAGAAAACTGGTCTGTCACCTTCCCATCAAATAGTTGGGATAGTGATCATGATGGCTATAAGAGCATAGGTTACTATGCACTGAGCACTCACTATGTTAAGCACTCTTCATATCTCCTAAAGCGTGACAGGGGCCCATAAGAAATGAGGAATCCCAGACTTAAAAGAGATATCACAACCTCCTCACCGTCTTGTAAGTGACAGAGCCAAGATTCTGCCAGGAACCCAAAGGCTTTACATTACCCACCTCGTTGTTAACCAGGTTATAATATGAACAGGAAAATCAGGGGTGAACAGGAAAATCACAGGCAAATAGTCCTCTGCCTTCCTCTAATACCAAAGTAACTGCAAATGGAATGGTGCAGGGTATACGGGCCACAGCTTTCGGAAAGTCAGTCTGTCCTCTTGGGGCATGAGAGATCACTAATCTAAACAAGATTAGCCCAAAAGGAAAAGAGGAGAGAGAGTCACTTTGGGCCCTTTTAAAATATCAATACTCAGGCTAAAGAGTAGCAAGCAGGCTGGAAAGGGGGCTGGAAAGCAGGCTCCCCTGCAGAATAGCTGCTTCAGCCTGGAGAAGGCTCCTCACGGCTGTCCAGAGGAAGTGGAGCTAGCTTCTGAGTGGACAAGACCAGGATCAGTTGTGGGACTAAAGAAGGAGTTCATAATGGTCCAAGTATCCCCATGGTAGAATGAGACAGCCCCTGGAGGCGATGCCACTGATGTGAAAGCTGAAATATATACCCTCTAATGTTCCTTACTTTATCTTCACATCTCTGCAGCCCTGTTCAGGTTATCTGCTAAGTAACACCCTGACATATGTTAAGAGGAGGTCAACAAGGCCCTACAAAAATGGGCATAAATATCACAAAAATCATGTCCAAAATCAACTTATTCTCATAAGAGACAAGACGGCAAGTTCCTTCCTCACCAAATGCTAATGTTCCCTCTAGGAAAAAATATCCATGGAGGTCCATTCCTATCCTGTTGCTGCTGCTACTGTTTAGTTATTCAGTCATGTCCGACTCTTTTGCAACCCCATGGACTATAGCCTGGCCAGGTTCCTCTGTCCATGGGATTTCCTAGGCAAGAATACTGGAGCAGGTTGCCATTTCCTCCTCCAGAGGATCTTCCTGACTCAGTGATCGAACCTGCATCTCCTGCATTGGCAGGCAAATTCTTTACCACTGAGCTACCTGGGAAGTCCCTGGTGTGAGTCTGGCCACTGACAAATGACCCTAATAGAATGCTTTGTAATTTTCAGAAACAAATTTTGTTTCTTGAAGTTTCCAGATCACACCTTGAGCAGAGAAGCAATGTACTGGAGTGGAAAGGCCAGTAGATGAGATGAGGATTCACAATGCCTGGCTTCCTCTCCTCTGGTCTTTTCAACCTTGGACAAGAAAATTAACTACCTGAGCCTCATTTTCCTATCAAAGAAATGGGACATCTAGTGTCAAATTAGGCAGTGACTCTAGACTCTAAATGCACTCTGGAGTCATGTAGGGAACTTTAAATAAAGTCACCAATGCCCAAGATGCATCTCCAAATCCAGATTTTCTGAGTGCATGCATGGTTGTTGTTCTTTTACTGTTTTGTTTTGAACTTTCAGGTGATTACAATGTGCAGCCAAGATTGAGCACTACTACAATCAGGCCATCACAGGGATAAAGAAAATGCTCATGAAAACTCAAAATTTCAAAGTACTAATTAGGATTATCTATAATTGGCCAGACCAACACCAGAACCCTGGTTCAGGTAACCCTGGTTACCTGATGGCAGTCAAATCTCCATGGCCCCAGGACAGAAAATACCATTACATTAATCTGATACAAGGGAAGGCTAGGATACTTGGGCTCTAAATGTTTCTTTACCCCTTAGGCATGTTTGTAATATTAATAATAATATTCTGCTGGGGTGGGGGAGCAGAGAAAAAGACATTAGAGATAGGATATAATCATCAGAGCAGCATCCTCAGGAAAGGGGAGGAGAAAAAAAAATAAGTCTGTCAGATGAGTCAGCTTTCAACACAGCCAGTTATTTTCCAAACTGGAAAACTACTTGGCTGTTTCCATTATAGAACCAAATCCCACCACCTGCATTTTGAATATCATCCACCAGAAATCACAGCCTATCAGCCTCATCTTTCACAGGCACTCTGGGTCCTGCTGGGGACAACTCTAACTTCTTCCTCAATGGTATGCTCACCATTTTTATAGCACTACATACAGGGGAGGAGGGAACCAGCCTTTGCTCAGCACTAACTGCATACCAAGTAGAGCATTAGAGCTTCACAAACATCTCATTGAATCCTCAGAACTATTCTGGGAGGTGGGAATCTATCACCCCTCTATTCCACGGGAGGAAATGGAAGCTCAGAGTGTTTCAGAACCCAAGGGCATCAATAACTTGACCAAGATTCTAATCCCAGTTTGTCTCTCTCCAAAGTCACTGCCTTTTCCCTTTCACTGATCGTCTCCTAAGGAGATTTCAGCATGCTAAGGAAAAGCATGCGACTAAGATAGAAAATATTTTGTCTACAGCCTCCATCATAGCCAATTTGTGGTTGCCATCTTGGGCAATTCATTTCCCTATTCTGAGCCTCAATGGCCTTGTTTGTGAAATAAGATAAGGGAGATTAAATCTAACTGATCTCAAACCCCCTTGGTTGTAGCCTTATGTCAGTGGTTCTCAACCAGATGTGATTTTGTGCCTCTGGGACACTTGGCAAAGTCTGGAGATATTTTTTGTTACCATAACTGGGGGTAGAGGCTGCTACTGCAGTTTAGTAGATAGAGGCCCAGGGATGCTGCTAAACATTCAACAACACACAGGGCAGCCTCCCACAACAAAGAATTATCCAGCCCACGATATCAATAGCACGGAGGCTAAGAAGCCCTGTCTCCACAAGTATAGCATCTCAATACTTGGGATATGGATGAATGCAAGACAAGCCTGAATAGTAAAAGGGCAAGGATTCTGAGCCAGGTGAACATCAGAGAGAATAAACAGTCACATGAATTTAGACAAGGAAGAAACTGAGTTTAGAGAAGCAGGTTGAGGCCAGAAGAGTTTGGCCAGTAGCATAAATGTACAGAGTGCACAGAAGCCAAGGCTGGGGTCCATGAGGCATCCAGACAGAACTGACAGCTTGATGGAGGAGAAAGCAGAGGCCTCTGCTCACCTGAGCAGCTCACGCTCTGCCTGGTCACATTTTGCAAGTGACTGCACCCAGAGCCAGAGAAACCTAACAGTAGGACCTATCCACTCCCCAAAAAACTTAGTAAGCTTCATTTCTAACCCCAGAATATACACTCTTCCTCCCTAAAAAAGTAGACAACAAGCACCCATGTCCACAGGCTGATGCCATAGGGAATATGAAGGCAAAAAAGGGATATTCCTGCCTCTTTGAGAGAGTCAGGAAGGAAAAATAAGACTCGTAAACACAATTATGTATAACGTGAGGTTGAAGATAGATTTTTTTTAAAAGGCAGTTCCTGGATCCAGCCTTCCACAGGCTACTCATCATCTTGAGTCCAGCTTCTAAAAATAGCACTCTGGGGACTTCCCGAATGGCAAAGTGGACAAGAATCTGTCAGTGCAGGGGATACGAGTTCAATCCCTGGTCTGGGATGATCCCACATGCCATGCACCTAAGCCCATGTACCACAACTCCTGAGCCCGTATGTTGCTAAACAACCAAAGACTGTGCACCTAAAGCCTGTGCTGTGCAACAAGCAAAGAGCAGCCCCCACTCGCCCACAACTAGAGAAAGCCTGTGCAAAGCAAGGAAAACCCAGTACAGCCAAAATAAATAAATAAAACTAAAAAATAAAACGGGCACTCCGAAATCTACCCCTCCAATCTAGATGATGCCTTCACAAGATCAGGGACCTGTCTGCTTCAGCATAATGCCAGAATGTAATAGATCCTCAGTCAACATTTGCTGAATGACTTGATGAATGGGAAAGGTAGAGCTGAAATGCCCTTTGGTGTACAGAAGAGGCAGAGATCATTCATGACTGGGGAAATAGTCAGAGGAGGAGATGACGTGTGTGTTGCCTTGAGGGTCTGTAGACATTACACAGTCAGACATACAAGAGAAGACCATCAAAGAAGGGAAACAGAACAAGCCAGGGCATGAAGGCAGGAATAGGCGGGACCTGTTTGGGAAAGGGCATGAACCCAATACAACTGGCACCCCTTGGCCAAGGTGAGCAATAAGAAGGGTGGACTGGACATCGGGAGCTGTTACTTAATTCATTCTGAAATAGGGAATTGAAGTTTTGTGGGATGAGAAAGAAATTCACTCAGAAATTAGGTATTATGTTCAGCAAGAAGCATATTTCAGGCATCTACTATATGCCAGGCACTGTGTAAGCACTTCAAGCCACTCCTCTCACTTCATCCCCAAGGCGGGAAGACTGTGAGGCAGAAGGAGCATCCCAATTCTATACCTGAGCCAAGAACAGCCCAGAAGCGGAAGGAAAAACTCAGCTACCTAGAATTCCCATAATTCCTATAACACAGGAACAAATCATAGAAAGCCATCTGTCCTCATAACAGTTCTAGTTTAAAAAAAAACCAGAAGAACACTACTGGGAGGAGATGGACCCACCACCTACGGGTGGCATTTGCTTGACTACGCAATTAGCCACCAGGGGAGGAGCCAGTGACTTCAAGGGCACCAAGAGGGACTGAACCACCAAAGACACAAAGAAGGGTTCTGACCCCTGTCTATACTCAGTAAAGGGAACCATGGTGAATTCATAAATCACGAGCACAAGATGAGGAAGGACCGTCACCACCCCTGCTGCAGCAAAACCTCCTCCGTTCCTGGTGGATGGCAGGGTTTGGGCCCCTCAGAAATGTTGACAACAGTGTCTCACAAGCATCGCATGGCAGGGGATCCTTGGGCGTATTTACATAAGGATGCTGTTGTGTGTGTTTGAACTGTTGCCACAGTAAGGCTGCTGCTACCAACAAAGAAAGCGGGCCACAAAGTCAATCCATAAACACTAAGATACAGGAACCATGTGGTACAACAATCAGTGGTGATTTGTTGAACATCTGCTCTGAGCTGGGCATTTCATATATACTGTCTGATCTCACGCTCACATATCCTTGGGGAGACAGACTTGCATTTCCATTGGATGAGTGTTTTACATCAATGAATGTGAATCAAAACAGTCCTGAAAGGTTTAGTAGGGACCTTAGAAATCATCTAATCATTATTTTATCCAACTATATTTTATATTAAAAAAAACTATATTTAAAAAAGAAAAAAAGTAAACTTGAGGCCCCAGAGAGTAAGTGACTTGCCCAGGGTCGTGTAAGTTCCCAATTAAAACCAAGACTAGCTAGAAGCTACCTGTTCTGTCTCCAAGTCCAGGGTACTCTGCATGCAGCAAAGAGATCTTCTCACACTCAAACAATCTGACAAATCAATGTCTGGCCTTTTTTTCTAGCTCTTGCCTGGAGAATTCCATGGACAGAGGAGCCCAACAGAGGAGCCTGGTGGGCTACAGTCCATGGGGTCGCAATGAGTCAAGTCTGTGCAACCCCAAGACTGAGGGACTAACACACACATACACACACATAGGTAGGGCTAGTTAAGTGTGTCTGGATAAACCACAATCTGAGCAAGGTGGGTTTTTGTTTTGTTTTGTTTTTTGGTTTTGGTTTAAGGCAGCTAAAACTAAGACTAGTCTCAAATCTGAATAAAGCAGGCAAATGCCTAGATGGTGGGACTCCAGGATTGTGATGCAAATTTCCCCCAAATGTTTCCTTGGTGTTCACTGTGTTCCCCAGATTCCTTATCCAGGATAAAGCCTTTTATTCCACAAAGTTAAGTTTCTTTGTATGTGCTCTTGGTAAACAAAAATATCTAGCAAATTCAAACTGTATTTCAATGCCTATTACAAGGTGTTTTCTTGATATTAGCATTTGATAGGAATGACAAAGACACACCTGAAGAACAGGATAAGCATAGGAAGGAGAGCAAAGAGTTCAGAATGGAAAATTAAAGGTTACTGAAGGCAATGCTGTATTTTTACATTTAGGAAGCCCTTGTTTTGATGTAGTTACCTTAAAAAGCAGTCATGAAGAGATAGCTGAAATTGATTATTCAGCAGACAAGCATAAGGCTGGATGTATACGGAGTTTGAAGTGGAAAATTAAAGTTATCCCAAACAATTTTGGGAGGAAAAGAATGATTTTTTAAAAGACTTCATTATCTAGATTAAAAAACAAAATAAAACACCTCATTAGCCTTTTTGTCATCTTGCCTTGAAACTATAATCATTAAAAAAATCATTTTGGTTTTTCTTTCCAAAAAATGGGTTGTGAACTAGAGGTTCTGTCTTTACACACAAACTCACTTAGGAAGGAAAAAACTGTTAATTTGACTGAGTCATCAGCCTAATGAAGTGCTTAGAAACCATTTAGTGATTATATAAAAACTAAATTCTCAGCTATGGGGAAACCACTAAAAAAATCAATACAATACTGAGAGTAACACCTGTGGGTTTTGCCACCTGGCAGCCCTTCCTTTGGGGAACTGCTACCATCACCCTGTAATCATGTGGTCCAGGTGGTGCTGAAGTACCCTGCCCCTCCCCATATCCCTGCCAGGCAATTATAGTCCCTTTTTGCACCAGCCACAATGATTGGGCGAGATGTGATCTCGTGACCCAAATTCAGTTCTAATTAAGAACTCTTCCCTGGGACATTTTTAATCTGAAGTTTGAATGACAAGGGGGGCCTTCCATTTTTAGTTCAAGCTAAAGTTATCCAAGGGCTATCTTCTGAATCATAGAGTTCCAGACTACTCTGCAGTAGACAAGAACAAAGACAACTCAGCCCAGCCAAGATGCAGGCTGGAGGGAAAGAGTTCTAATGTCCTCTGAGCCCCTGAGACTAGCCCTTACCTGGACTTCTCAGTGGTGGGAGACCATTGCTGGTCTCTTGCCTAAGCTATTTTGAGTTATATTTCTATCTCTGACAACAAGAGGAATTCTGGTTCTTCAATCAGTGACCAACTAAGAACTGTATAATAACTAATTAAGAAAAAGAATGTTAGTAACTGAGCTCGAACCAATTGCTCTATGGTAGCAACTGGTTTCAAATTGGTTTGACCATATTCAAATTTTTCCTGCCCAAACCGTCTTGCAGGCACCAGTATCACCATCCTGGCTTCTGTCTGCCTCCATTTTCTTCTGTGCTATCAGGGAAAAGAAAACCTTCCTGCTAACCTGTCTTCCGGGGGATGCTGTGACGGTGAACTCACAAATAAGACAAAAGTTCTCTGAAAAGACTTCGTGTTAAGGCAGCAATAAGGCTTCAAATGGGTTACTTTCTGTCCATAAAAGTCTATCTTATTCATCTTTTCAGAAGGAGTCTATTAGCGGAGGGTCTCTCTCTACTTTCTCTCCCTCTACTCCTCTGTCTCCGTCTGTATCTCCTATCAAATTGCTTCAGGGATGTCTTGTTCATGTTTATTTCTGTTCTGTAGCAGAGATCGGACACTTACAATAGGCCATCAACTTTGCCTTAACATGTGCTGCCTTTGATGGAAGCACACCAAATGCATAAATTCTGTGTGGATTTGAGAGAGACTGCATAGATAAATGAGAGTCTAGAAAGAGAGAAAAATGATGGAGGCAGAGTGTACTGACTGACCAGCTAGCAAGGACAGGAAGCTGTGGAGTGCTTTTGGAAGTCCCTGAAAAATCTATTCTCATCCTATCAATTCACACACACAAAATTCCACTCACTCAATTTGATTCTTTTCCTTCAAGTGATGGTTGTTCTGGAATAACAATATTTCACATTGCCACAGAATTCTGCAGCTACAAAGCTCCTTCATAAATATGGTCTGTCTTGATCCATAGCACTGTCCTGAATGATAGGCAGAGTAGAGATAAGCACATCTGTTTTATTAATTAAAAGCCAGGGCTTATAGGTCAAGAGATGCACCCAAATTCACAGAAGCAAAACTGGGTTAGCTGGGACTGGCATATGAACCCCTGATTCATGATCTCTTCACTATATCTAAGGATGCCTCCAGAGAGCTGCTGATGATGGATACCCCCATTTCTTTTTAAAGATTTTTGTTGATGTGGACTATCTTTAAAGTCTTAACTGAACTTATTACAAAATTGCTTCTGTTCTTATGTTTTAGTTTTTTGGCCAAGAGGCATGTAGGATCTTAGCTCCCTGACCAGGGATTGAATCCACACACCCTGCGTTAGAAGGCAAAGTCTTAATCACTGGACAGAAAGGGAAGTCCCGGGATACCCCTTCTGTGGAGGGAAAAAGCAAAAGCATGTATCAGCTAATTTGAGGATGTGTTTGGCCCAGGACTGGCCTTACAAACAAAAGCATGAAGAGAAGAAAACTGACATTGTTTTATAGGCAGAGTCAAACCAAAGGGTGACAGGTGTCTTTGCTGCCTTCTAGAAGTTGGCAAAGATTCTGCTTACCCTTCACATGGTTGTAATGAATGCCTTCTAAGGAGTAAACCAGGAGTCTTTTGAATTCCTTCCTCTCTGGGACAAGCAAACAGAGATGGTGCTGCCATTTTCCCTAATAGCATAGCCCCTCTCCTCTATATAGTGACAAAATTATTTAAAGAATATCAACTAGAAGAGTATCAGATTATTCGGCTTCTCAGTCACATAACTTTCTAGAAGCCAGCCACTGTCCGACAGCATTACATACACTCTCTCTTTCAATGCCCAAGAAAGTGGTCAGAGAAGCGGGCATCATCTGTTTTCACTTGCCTGACATCACAGAACTGCCAGTTGGGGGGCCCAGGTTTGCATTTCAGAGTTGTCTGGCTCCAAACTTGCCTTTAACCCAGCCTAGCAGAAAGAGAAATGCTCAATCTTCATTAAGAACCCAGAATCATGGCTTTGTAAACTGGCTCATGGTTACTTTTTTGGAGATGGGGATTTACAATGAAAATCAATTCTCTACCATGCCCTCTTTCCTTCTATACCCATTAAAGAAAGGGTTGCTTCAAGGCCACACATATGGCCTCATTCTAGCTTCAAAATAACCCTGTGAAGAGCACAGAGCAGGCACTCAGATCCCCACTTTACAGATGAGCAAACAGAGGCTCAGAGGCATTCAATGCGTTGCCCAAGATCAAATCAGGACATTTAACCAGAAATCTTCCCAATCCACTACCTCACCAAGCCTAGTACGTATTTGGTACCCAATGAATTAATAATGGATGACTCAGTTCAGGGACCACGTCTCAGAAGGATTGTGGTTTCAAATTCTCAACATGCAGATCTGCCTGTTTCCTTGCCATGAAAATCCAAGACTCATGAAATGGTCAAATCTGTGGAAGCTTCCTCCAGCGGACCCTTGAGGCAGGGATCAACAGTGTTGCTTCCTTTCAACTTGGCATTCCCTGCCCCCACAGACAGGCATCAGCCCACCCATGGGCTCAGTTCCATTTGTTCTTTTCTCATCTGTCTGACCACTTGCCCCTTTCCACTGGCTGGCACCCTGCCGACATCCACACTTCTCATCGACCCCCTCCCCCTACCGCCTTGGCATCGGCACTCTGAGCCATTTCTGCCCATCCCTCTCCCAGACCAGCACAGCAAGACCAAAGTGGCAAGAAGCAAATGTGGAATTCGAGTCAGGTCTGCAGGCAGACCAGACTGGCCACCTCAGTCCTGCAGAAATGACATTCCAACTGTGCTAATCTTATTACAAAGGTGCAGCCATGCCTGTGCCAGGGAGGGGAAAGTGAAAGAGATCACGGATGTCTGGGACTCATAGGATTATCACTTTCTACCTGTTGAGTTAATCATATGCAATTTTCCAGATCCCTGGACTCTCACAATTAAGCCAGATAGAGAGCTGGGCGGGATGGTCACAATCTAACACGTGCCTACTGCATGCCTACTTTCAGGCTTATGGAAACTCACCACCTCCTACAAGTAGCTGTGTCCACCCTTAGCCTGCTCTTTTAAAAATGCAGTATATGAATCAGAGACAGGTCCCTTGGCGCTGGTTCTCGGTTTGCCCTCCCAAATGACCCCATTCTTCCCAGAGATCAGAAAGGAATTCTCACCTCCTCATATCCTGTACCCATCAAGGTAAACATAGCTATGGTCTCTATGATATCAATATATCATGTAATATGGTTTCCTTACTTTCCAGGGTCATGTGAAGGATCAACAAAAGCTATATTTGTGTCCATGCATATTTATTTGCATGCATTTTATAAACTTCCTTGAGCTACACCAGTTGTAAGGAAGCATCACTAATACTATTGTTACAATCATTTTCATGGTTTGTATCCCTCCCCTGCATTCTAGTGATGCTCTAGCTCATCTCTCTACCCCTAAATTGTAGCCCAAGACAGCTCAACATCACCAACTCCCTCCCTCAGGATGAAAAGGAAGATATGTGCATGCTAAGTCTTTCAGTCATGTCCAACTCTTTGTGACCCCATAACTGGAGCCCGCCAGGCTCCTCTGTCCATGGGATTCTCCAGGCAAGAATACTAGAGTGGGTTGCTATGCTTGTAGCTCAGATTTCATGAGCATGGTGTTAAACAAACATTTTGCATCATTAGCCACTTAGTCCTCACAAGAACTTGGCCTATAAGAGACTGAGAGTGTTCTATTATAAATGAGGAAACTGAGGCCAAGAGAAAATAAGTCATTTGCCCAAGATTGAAAGTTATAAAAGGCAGAATCAAAATTAGGGCCCATGTCTGGAACCTCAGAGCCTGACCATCTAACCATGAGACTAGCAGGTTTCAGAAGTTATCCAATGTCAAAAGCCATGCTTCTGCTCTGTTCATTCATTAGGAGTTGAGGACTTTGAAAAAGAGTTCCTATCCCCAAAAGGCAGTGCTCTGGGCAACAGAGCAGAAAGGAAGCAGGTAGTACCTCTGTCCCTGTCATCCCTGGTGGCTGGAGTTCAGCCTAGACACAGAGGCTGAGGAAGCCCCACCTCTGCATGTGGCCCAGATGTTTTTTGGAGGGAGGAAAAACTGATCATCAATGAAAGTACCAAGGCCTGGCCTCCACTCTGCAGAGATCCATCTCTTCTCCAGGGCCACCAAAGGAGTAAATTCTGAGGAGGCGGAGTCCACAAAAATCTCAAAATCATGGAACATAAGCCATAGAAAGGTCCTTCATGCCTGAGGATGAACTGAGAGTATGACAGAATGGTAGCTAAGAGTCAGGAATATGGCATCTTGTCCTCAAATTCTGGCAGCAGGATAACATCAGGCAGCTGGTTAACCTCTACAAGCTTCTATGTTCTCATCTCTAAAATAGGGATAAAGATGTCTTCACAAGGCTTCACTAAACCACCTCAAGCATGTTCAGCACATGGCACAATATCAGGCACACTCTAGTCCTCACATATATGTTAGTGATGATGACCACAGAGAAAGAGTTAAGCATCTTCTATGCAACTTTTGGTTCTCTAAATGTCATTTACATTTTGAATTAGAGAAAGAAGAAACGTTTCCCAAAACTTGTTCTCATTTTGTTTTTCCTCAATTTGCTCTTATGCAAAAAAAAAAGAAAGAAAAAAAAGACAAAAATGCCTCTCAGCTCCTGTTTTGTCCAAATCTCTGTTTCATAAATAAGGAACTAAGTCCCGACAGAGGAACAGCACTCCTCCAGCTGTTACAGAGCAAGTGAGTGTCGAACTTGAGAAGAGCAGAGTACAGAACTCCCATAGTCTCCCCAACACTGCTTTGCAAGGCCCACGATCCTTGAGGGGAATCAGGAGAGGAAAGGAAGGTGGGAAACCTGTGACCTTCGACGCCACTGGACATGATGATCTGGGCTGCCTCTGCATCTGACAGAGCACCCCAAAGAAGCCCCAGGTATATAGATACTGGGGTCCAGGGTGCTGACACTGTTGTCCCTCCTCCTGGGCCGCTCAGACTGGCATCAGGTTAGCATCAAATCCTCAACTGGTGTCAATAATCTGTGCTTGGAGTCAAAACCTGAAATAAGTGATTTTGTGGCAAAGCCGGGACTAAAATTCAAATCTCCTAAATATTTCACTCAAGGACTTCCCTGGTGGTCCAGTGCATGAGAGTCCATGCTACCAATGCAGAGGGCATGGGTTTGATCCCTGGGTGGGGAAGTTCCACATGCTGCATGAGGAGGCCAAAAAAAAGAAAATATTTGGCTCAAAAAATTGACCAACCTAGATTGCTGTCCTGTTTTTATTTTTTATAAGACTATTTTTAGAGCAACTTTAGACTCATTGCAAAATTGAGAACAATGTACAGAAATTCTCATATACTCCTTGCCCTCATATCAGCATAAAGTGAGTGAAAGTCGCTCAGTCATGTCCGACTCTTTGTAACCCCATGGACTATACAGTCCATGGAATTCTCCAGGCCAGAATACTGGAGTGGGTAGCTATCCCTTCTCCAGGGGATCTTCCCAACCCAGGGATCAAACCCAGGTCTCGTACATTGCAGGTGGATTCTTTACCAGCTGAGCCACCTGCCCCATTATCAACACCCCTCACAAGAGGGGTACACTTGTTATAATCAATGAACCTAGGATGATACATCACCATCACCCCAAGCCCACAGTTTCCATTAGGGTTCACTGTTAGTGCTGTACATTCTAGGGGTTTGCATAAATGTATGATCACACGTATCCACCATTATAGTGTCAGGCAGAGATTCATTGCCCTAAAAATCCTCTGTGTTCTGCATATTCATTCTTTCCTCCTCCTCACCCTTGACAACCACTCGTCTTCTTACTGCCCCTACAGTTTTACTTTTTCCAGAACATCATACAGTTGTGATCCTATAGTGCACAGCCTTTCAGAATGACTCTTGCTGCTCTGGTTTCACTACTGTGTGACAAGCTGCACCAAATATCACTTCCAACAATCACATTCTGTGGGTCAGGGATTTAAACAGGGCACAGCTCTTCTCTGATCCGTGATTTCTGGGGCCACAGGTAGGAAGACTCAAAGGCTAAGCCTAGGTCACCACCGGGGACTGGAATCATCTGGAGGTTCCTTTAGCCTCAGGTTTGGCGCTGGATTGGGATGACTGGGTCTTCCAGTCACTTTCAGGGTTTACATGTGGCCTTTCCACGTGGCTTGTGCTTCCTCACAGTGTGGTGGTTCCCAGGTAGTCATGAGCTTCAGGCTCCAAGTATGGGTGTGATGGTGAACAAGGCACTTCCCTTATAATCCTCCCTCAAAATCATGTGGCATCACTGCCATTATACTCTATCAATCAAAGCAATCACAAGCTCACCCAGAGTCCAGGAGAAGGGATGAAACTGCTGCATCTCAATGGAGGGAGTGTCAAAGGATTTGCTAGCATTTTTTAGTGGTATGGCTGCCATTGTGTGTGTATCTCACCAGCCTAAAAATGGCCTTAAGCTTCTGGGGGACAGAGCCATACCTTACACTTCCTTTCTCAACTCCAAGCCTGAAGCAGCGCTTAGAGTTTCATTTATGATAAAATGACATTAACATTTTGATCTGAGCCCCCACCCAACACTGCAGCTTCTTGGCAGGGCTCTGGTCAGGCCTGGCTCTTAGTTCTATACCATCCTTCCTTCTTCCCTTTTTAGCCCAATTTCTTTACTTGCTCCATTGCTAAAACCTGTCAAAGTTCTACTTCAAAATATACCAAAGTTCTAACCTCCACTGATGACATCAGAGCACAACTCTCTAGCAAAAAATCTTTCACCAACACTTAAGGCTCTTAGACCCACAGGATGGTTAGTCTGCAGGCCCTGCCCCATGCCTACCCCTCTGACCTCATTCATCTTGTTCCCCGGCCCATTCACTGTGCCCCAGCCTCCGACACACTAAGTCACTCCCTCCTCTAGACTTTCATATTCGCCCTACCTCTCAGAATGCAACTTGCTGCAGCTCTTTTCACACCTGCTCATTTTTACCCTTCAGACATCCCTTTGAATTTCTCCTAAGAACGGCTACCTGAGCACCCTCTCTGCCAACACCTATGGTCCCAACACACCAGTTATTCTAACTTGTGATGTTTTATACTTTCTTCTTCGTCTTCTGTCTTGTTTCTGGCAGCTGCAGGGGCCCTGTCACTAGTGTTCACTGCTCTGCCCTCTGCAACCAGAATCTTCTCTGCCCCCACAATATGTGCTTAATAAGTATCTATGAAATGAATGAGCCAAATGCAAGATTGTATGACTTCTGGGAACAGAAGAAATTAAGCCCGTAACTTTATTTACTCTTAAAAGGCAAATTACAGTGATTTCCTACCCTTGCTGGTGATCTGGTCGACACTTTATAAGATAAAACAGAAAGAACTGGAGAATATTAGCGCTCTGGCAGGGTCCTCAGAGATCATTTAATTTCTCACTTTGGAAATGAGAAAACTGGAACCCAGAGAGGCCACAGAATTTTGCCAAGACCATACACATTTCTTCATAGTACGATATTTCTTGGTATTTAATTTCTTTAATTAAATAAGCCATTGTCCACTGAAAAAATGAAAACTATATAGAAATATGTCTCATAAACACTGGAGCTCCTGCATTTCCACTCTCTTCTCTAGGACAGCTATTTCTGCTTTGAAGAGAATTCTCCCAGAACTCTTTGCATGTACTTATAAATAAACATATGTGCATATTGATACATCTACAGCTTCAACCATAACACTCGCCTATCTTGAAAATAAGCTTAGACTTATAAAATAATAAAAAACTTCTTTATGAACATACTTTTTAAAAATACCAGCAAACCCAGAAGTTTCAAGGAAAGGGATTCCATTCTATGCTCCCCAGTGACAGGGAAGACCTCCAGGCAGGTGGCTGGCTGAAAGAGCTCTTCGACATTGACCACAAGGGAGTCACGGAACAAATGAACTCTGCTCTCTTCAACTACTCAGGTCTAGCTGATCTAGGTAGTAAGTGAAATTCTAAACTTTCCTGGTGACTAAGCACTGATTGATTTATGGGAAGTGATTCAACAGCTCAAAAATCAAGTATACCTTTGACTGTAGGAGTCAAAACTAGAAGAATGGTGGGGGGAGGGGAATCTTACAAAAAGAAGGTAGTGGAGGGGAGCCAGAAAAAAAGGGAGGGAGAGGAGTTTACCAACTAAGAAGGGAAAGCTGGAGTCAAGCTGGGTTTCAACCATGAGGCCTCATTGAGCCTCAGCTGATCTGTATGGTGGGGATAACAACAGTCCTAGCATGCCCTAACTAATATAACCCCAAAACTCAAATCCAGTCTTTTTTTAGAAAACACAAGGGAAAAAAATCAGCCTAGCAATTTTTTAAAGTCCCTGAAGCCGAATAGTCTATGCAAGCTCACAGTTATCTTTTAAAAATATATAGGACAAACACATTTAAATAAAGACCCAGCTTACCCATCAAAGATATAAACATCTGAATGCAGAGTTCCAAAGAATAGCAAGAAGAGATAAGAAAGCCTTCTTCAGCGATCAATGCAAAGAAATAAAGGAAAACAACAGAATGGGGAAGACTAGAGATCTCTTCAAGAAAATCAGAGATACCAAAGGAAGATTTCATGCAAAGATGGGCTCAATAAAGGACAGAAATGGTATGGACCTAACAGAAGCAGAAGATATTAAGAAGAGATGGCAAGAATACACAGAAAAATTGCACAAAAAAGATCTTCATGACCCAGATAATCATGATGGTGTGATCTCTGACCTAGAGCCAGACATCCTGGAATGTGAAGTCAAGTGGGCCTTAGAAAGCATCACTATGAACAAGCTAGTGGAGGTCATGGAATTCCAGTTGAGCTATTCCAAATCCTGAAAGATGATGTTGTGAAAGTGCTGCACTCAATATGCCAGCAAATTTGGAAAACTCAGTAGTGGCCACAGGACTGGAAAAGGTCAGTTTTCATTCCAATCCCAAAGAAAGGCAATGCCAAAGAATGCTCAAACTACCACACAATTGCACTCATCTCACATGCTAGTAAAGTCATGCTCAAAATTCTCCAAGCCAGGCTTCAGCAATATGTGAACCGTGAACTCCATGATGTTCAAGCCGGTTTTAGAAAGGGCAGAGGAACCAGAGATCAAATTGCCAACATCCGCTGGATCATGGAAAAAGCAAGAGAGTTCCAGAAAAGCATCTATTTCTGCTTTATTGACTATGTCAAAGCCTCTGACTGTGTGGATCACAATAAACTGTGGAAAATTCTGAAAGAGATGGGAGTACCAGACCACCTGATCTGCCTCTTGAGAAATCTGTATGCAGGTCAGGAAGCAACAGTGAGAACTGGACATGGAACAACAGACTGGTTCCAAATAGGAAAAGGAGTTCATCAAGGCTGTATATTGTCACTCTGTTTATTATTTAACTTATATGCAGAGTACATCATGAGAAACGCTGGACTGGAAGAAACACAAGCTGGAATCAAGATTGCCGGGAGAAATTATCAATAACCTCAGATATGCAGATGACACCACCCTTATGGCAGAAAGTGAAGAGGAACTCAAAAGCCTCTTGATGAAAGTGAAAGTGGAGAGTGACAAAGTTGGCTTAAAGCTCAACATTCAGAAAACGAAGATCATGGCATCCGGTCCCACCACTTCATGGGAAATAGATGGGGAAACAGTGGAAACAGTGTCAGACTTTATTTTTCTGGGCTCCAAAATCACTGCAGATGGTGACTGCAGCCATGAAATTAAAAGACGCTTACTCCTTGGAAGGAAGGTTATGACCAACCTAGATAGCATATTCAAAAGCAGAGACATTCCTTTGCCAACAAAGGTTCGTCTAGTCAAGGCTATGGTTTTTCCGGTGGTCATGTATGGATGTGAGAGTTGGACTGTGAAGAAGGCTGAGCACCGAAGAATTGATGCTTTTGAACTGTGGTGTTGGAGAAGACTCTTGAGAGTCCCCTGGACTGCAAGGAGATCCAACCAGTCCATTCTGAAGGAGATCAGCCCTGGGATTTCTTTGGAAGGAATGATGCTAAAGCTGAAACTCCAGTACTTTGGCCACCTCATGCGAAGAGTTGACTCATTGGAAAAGACTCTGATGCTGGGAGGGATTGGGGGCAAGAGGAGAAGGGGACGATGGAGGATGAGATGGCTGGATGGCATCACCGACTTGATGGACATGAGTCTGGGTGAACTCCGGGAGTTGGTGATGGACAGGGAGGCCTGGCGTGCTGCGATTCATGGGGTCGCAAAGAGTTGGACATGACTGAGCGACTGATCTGATCTACCCATCAAAATGTGAACTGCTGATAAAAGAGAAATAGAACTTTGGACTTAGACGTGGTCCCTCTGTACGTACCTGACAATCCATTTTTTTGTCTTCTCTTTGATACTCACAAGAAGTTTCTTATTTATGATTCATGAAAACCGCTCCTAAAGAGGAAAAATGAATCCATGACCCCATTTAGGTCAGAAGTGATCTATCCCTTTCCTGACCCCCAGTACTATTGTTCATGCATATGGAATCCTTCTGTTTTACAGTGCTGTGCTTAGTCGCTCAGTCCCGTCCAACTCTTTGTGACCACATTGACTGTAGTCCTCCAGGCTCCTCTGTCCATGGGAATTCTCCAGGCAAGAATACTAGAGTGGGTTGCCATGCCCTCTTCCTGTATTACAGTAAAATCTAGCTATTTTGTGTCCATCTTATCCCCTTAACAAATGTTCATCTGGGATGTCAAGCACTGTCTGCCTCACTACTACTAAACTATCGATCCATCCACAACCTCTGCTGCCCAAGAAGCTGAACTTAATGTAAGTAAACCCAATCCTTAGGCTAGCTGGCAACCTCCTGTGGCCTGCCATCAAGAGAGGGATTGGACCAATCTGTGTCTATCTCTAAGGAAGGAGGAAAAGAGGGTATAAGAAAAATGAGAGAATTGCTGGTAGCGCAAGACCATGAAAAGAGACATCAGAGCTGAGTCAGGACTATGAGAAGGGCAAGCAGGTGCAAGATTAATTTATGGTAGAATTAAAAGAGCTCAGAGACAAGAATGAAGTAGTTTCACAGAAGGATGTAGAGACATGTATGCAGAGAATAAACACGAGAACACAACTGATTAAGAGGTCTGGTCTTAGGTTCCTCCACATCCCCACTTTAAGCTAGAGTACCTGTGTCTCCTCCCAGGAAAACCTACCCAGCACTGATACAACTTGAAGGGTTTGTTTGCAACCAAACTACCTCCCTGGATTAACTTCCTGGTTCATTTTGACATGCCCCAATATCCAGAGAAATGACTAGCCCCTGTATTGTAGCACAACTGACTTTCAAATGAAAGCGATCTCCTTTGATATTCCTTTATTCATGCCTTCATTTGTTTATTTATTCAACAAATAATCCAATTTTACTACACATTATGTACCAACTGGAAATATAGCTGTGGACAAAAAAAAAAAAAAATCCAAGGTCTCTACGCACATACTCATATATCCTAATAAGGAGCAGAACATTAAAAAGCAAGTCAATAAGCAAACAAAAATTATAACAGGTACTTTAAAAGACAAGTCACAGTGGTGTGAGTGACTGGGAGGATGGAGTAGGAAGGATTTTCAGTAGGATTATTTGGGACCCCCTCTTAGATGATGCCTGAGCAGAGAGATGACCAGTGTGAGGGACTCATCCATGGGAAGAGATGGGGGAAGAGTCACACATGCCAGAGGGCAAAGGGAAAATGTATTGGGTTTGTTTGGGTTTTTCTGTAACATCTTATAGAAAAACCTGAACTTTTTGAGCAACCCAATAGTTCCTGAGGCTGGACTGAGGCTGGAAATAGAAGTCTGGAGGGTAAGTAAAGGAGTAAATAAAACAAAAGTGATATCAGAGGGAGAGGACCTGGAAGGGAGATTGCCTTGGAAAAGGGCATGCAGGGGATCATTTTGAAGGCAGTACAGTAGACTGAAAGGGAACTAAGAAGGAATCCATCTAGCAGTCCTTCCATTGATGGTTTCAATTCCCTATACATTAGGGGAGGGGTGATATTCCACACGGACTCACCAGTACATCTGGAGTCCATTCTCACGCATCAGTGCACACATCATACCACTTGTTAAGTATCATGAATATCACCCTTCATCAGAGCCAACCATGTGATAAGCACAGAATTCTCTATCAAGTGCTGGGGAAGAAGAGAGTCATAATTAACATTCTTCATCCTCTGCAGTTCACAATCAAGTTAGGCAATAGAGACATACAGAAACAACTCAATTATAACACTTCAAAGTCTTTTTTGTGTTAGCAACAGAGTTAAAGTGCTTTAAAAACAAGAGGAAGGAAACAGGAACAATTGGGAAAGGAATCTTGGCAGAGGCAAGACCTACCTAAATGGGTACTTGAATCTGAGCTGGGATAATACAGGGCGGAAGGGCAGAACAAGCAGAGGGGAAAGCCTGAGTGAAAACACAGGGGCTGGGATTTCCCTGGTGGTCCAGTGGTTGGGACTTCACGCTTTCACTGCAGGGGGGCTCAGGCTCGATCCCTGGTCAGGGAACTATTATATACTGTGTGAACATAAAAGGAAGGAAGGAGATACAGGCGTTGAGTACCAGGGTACGTGTGAAGAGCTCTGAAGAGACTGGCACTGAAGGGCGTGTGCCAGTGGCAACAGTGTACAAGGCTAGAAATACTCAACTGGGACAGGAGCATGAGAGCCATGCCTGCCTGCCTCAGCCTCCACTTTCTTCTGTTGGCCCCAGTGAACATGTGAGAAAAGATGTGGCACTTGGACAATTACAGACTGCTCCTCACCACTTCCCCAGTGTCTGAGTTGGGAAAATCTTTTCATCTTAATCATAGCCCCCTCTTCAGTAAAAACGACTAAACATCAAACTTCACTGGGCTGTTGAACGTGAAGTGAAACAAGGAATGTCTATTGTACAGTAAATACTTAACAAATACTGGCACTTTTACTGTGATGAGAGATTTCTGATACTAGTTGAGGTCAGAAGGAGGATGGATTGGAGGTGGGGGAGAGGCTGGTAGCAGAGAGACCATATTTAAAGAGCTGAAGGGAATCATAAGTATCATCTAGTTTAACCCTCCCATTTTACAGAGAGAGAAAGTAAAGTTCAAAGAGTTACTCGCTAGAACCCAGTATCTTGACTTCCAACACGATGTTCTGTTTCCACTGTTTCCCTGACTTTTTCTTTACTCATTGGCCAGCCAAACACTCACATCCAAAGCAAAACAAAATTTACAACTCATACTGGTTTCCAGGACCTGACACCTGGAATTTAACCCAAACTAGAAAAAGATGCTATTTTACTGGCTCAAGTAAGGGTGACTGGCATTACAACCCATCTTTACCCGCAAGCTAACATCTGCAAACCTCAAAGTTGATGATTCATTTATATCTGAACCTGAGTCTTAGGAGGGGCATCGTGGAGAATACCCCCTAGACCTGCAACAGCTCATCCCCCTCTTTGAGGCTAATCATATGTGAATGCTTGAGCTAAGAAGACATCATTAAAAGTACATTAAGTTTAATTATGCCAGCAGCACTAGGCAGGGAGAGGCATCGCTGAATGCAGAATGCATAATTAGATAAGACCTAATCCATTAGGTTCTTATTTGCTAAGAAAATGTGTCTCATCTGTAAATGTCACCACAAGTAGTGGCTGGAAGGCTACCTCCCAGGTGAGGACATTTCTGCCACCCACGGGGCCTTCGGTAACATATACTGCCAGTATTTCACATATGGACACAATGATGCCACCCACTTCTACAAGTGAGAGGTGAATGGGGACAGGCTTCCTCCTGTACTTTGTGTGGTACGACCAGAGTTCTGGGATAGAAGTCAAGGGACTTGGCCTCTGTCACTCTCCTAGTCACTTCCTGGCTATGTGATATTTGAACAAGTTATTTAACCTCTGTGTACCTTGGTTTCCTCATCTATAAAGTAATTCAATGAGGATATGAGTAAAAGGGAACCCTCATGTACTGCTGGTGGGACTGTTAATTAGTATAGCCATTAAGGAAAATAGCATAGAGGTTTCTTAAGAAATTAAAAATAGAACTACCTTCTGATCCAGGATTCCACTCCTGGGTATACAGCCAAAAGAAACAAAATCATTATCTCAAAGAGATATCTGCCACTTCACGTTCAATGCAACATTATTCACAATAGCCAAGGACGGAATCAACTTAAATGTCCATTAACAGATGAATGGATAAAGAAGACGTGATACACACACAATGGAATATTATTCAGCCTTTTAAAAGAAGATCCTGTCATTTGTGACAACGTGGATGAATTTAGAGAGCATTATGCTAAGTGAAAGATAAATGCTGCATAATATTATGTGAGTAATCTTAAAATTGATCCAAATGAACTTATTTACAAAACAGAAACAGACTCACAGACATAGAAATCAAACTTATGGTTACCAAGGGGGAGAAGGGGAAGAGGGAAGAGATAAATTAGGAACCTATTGTATAGAAAAGGAACTATTCAGTAACTTGTAACAACTTATAGGGATTCTTTGGTGGCTCAGATGGTAAAGAATCTGCCTGCAATGCAGGAGACCCAGGTTCAATCCCTGGGTTAGGAAGATTCCCCTAGAGAAGGGAATGGCTACCCACTCCAGTACTCCTGCCTGGGAAATTCCATGGAAAAAGCAGTCTGGTGGGCTATACAGTCCATGGGGTCGCAAAGAGTCAGACACAACTGAGTGACTAACACTTATTTTACTTTAATCTATGAGGGAAAACAAGCTAATAAAGGAATATAAATATATTCTTATTTATAAATATATAAAACAGAACCATTTTGCTGTACACCTGAAATATCATAAATCTACTATACTTCAATTTTTAAAATGTTAGCAAAAATAAATGAAAACACGTATAATATCATGTATGAAACAAGTCGCCAGTCCAGGTTCGATGCACGATACTGGATGCTTGGGGCTGGTGCACTGGGACGACCCAGAGGGAGGGTATGGGGAGGGGGGAGGGAAGGGGGTTCAGGATGGGGAACACAGGTATACCTGTGGTGGATTCATTTCGATATTTGGCAAAACTAATACAATATTGTAAAGTTTAAAAATAAAATTAAATTAAAAAAAATAAAATAAATGAAAAGATGACATGTATCACCTCAATGTAAGCAGAAAAAGCATTCAAGAGAAGTTAACACTCATTAAGGATAAAAACCCTCTATAAATTAGCAATAGGAGAATAGTTCATCAATCTAAATGAGGCCATCTAACCAAAAAATAACAAAAAACTACAGTTTCTTATTTAATGGTGAAATAATGAATACTTTCAATCTAAGATTGAGAAAAAGGAAAAGATGTCTGTTCTCACACGTCCATTCACCATTGTGTTGGGACAGCTATTTATAGCAATAGGCAGGAAAAAAAAAAAGGCACAAAGTTTTGATGAAAAGAAATAAATCTATCTTTACTCACAAACAATATGATTTTTTACACAGAGAATATCAAGGAATCAGCAAAATTCTATTAGAACTAGTAAATGAAATGAACTTATTAGCAAAGTTCAAAAATAAAATGACAGGGAAAAAATTATATTTCTGTACATTAGTATAAAGAACTAAAATTTAAAGTAATACCATTTATAATAGAATCCAAAAAGCAACACACAAAGTGAGGATTGAGTATATTCCTATCTGCTGGGTCCATATCCTGGGATTCAACCAAACATGGAATTCGATCTGGGTTGGTTGAATCCACAAATGCAGAACATATGAGTAGGAAAAGTCAACTGTACTATGACATTTTAAATGAATAAGGGACACGAGCATCCCTGAAGTTTAATGGGCCCAGGGTCCTGGACCTAATTCCATGCTACCCAATACCATATATTGAAGAACAACTGTAAGTTTAATTGAAAGAATGAATAGCTGTATATTGAAAACTACAAAGCATTGGCTAAAAACAAAAAAAGAGTTAACTATATCATTCCCATGGTTTAGAAAATAATATTTTTAAGATGTTAATTTCCCCTCAAATTGATCAGTATAGATTCAATTAACACCAAATAGGCTTTTTTTTTAATTGACAAACTAATTCTATATAAAAATATGAGGAACCTAGATTAGCCAAAAGGTTCAGGAAGGGGAACACATGTATACCTGTGGTGGATTCATTTTGATATATGGCAAAACTAATACAATTTTGTAAAGTTTAAAAATAAAAAAAAAATCTGAAAAAATACAGAAAAAAGCTGTAGGATTTATACTTTCTGATTTGAAGATCTACTACAAAAACTAAAGAAATCAAGACAATGTGGAATAGGTGCTAGGATTAAAAAAAACTTTATTTAAAAAAAAAAAAAAAGATCACTAAAACAGAAGAGAGAGATCCAGAATAGACCTAAACACACATGGCCAACTGATTTTTGACAAAGATGCTAAAGTAATTCAATGTGGAGGAGACAGTCTTTTCAACAAGTAGTGCTAAAATGAATGAACATCCATATAAAAAATAAAATGAACCTGTACTTCCTTCTTTATACAATACTTAAAAATCAACACAAAAGCATAACACTATAAACTTTCTAGAAAAAAACAGGATATTTTCATGACCTTGGGGTAGATAAAGCACTAATAATAAAAAAAAAAATATGGTAGACTGAATTTGTCAACAGTAAAAACTTTGTAACAAAAACCATGTTTATATGTTGATATATCAACATAAACTCAAAAGACACCATTAAGAAAGTAAAAATACTGTCTAGGGACTAGGAGACAATATTTGCAAAATAGTAATTTGACAAAAGACTTATATCCAAAATATAGAAAGAATCCTTACAAATCAATAAGGGGAAGAAGAGCCAGCCCCTAAAAAGGCAAATAATTTGGACCCTTCCCAAAAGTGTGTGTGTGTATACACATACATGCCAATAAGTAAATTAAAACATGCTCGACTTCATTATATATAAGAGAAATGTAAATTAAATCTCCAATGGCATACCATTTCTTACTCACCAGACAGATTAAAAGAAAAATGTCTGATAGTACCAAGTGTTTAAAAGAATGTGGAGCAACTGGAACTCTCATATGTTGCTATTGGGAATGCCTAATGATACAACTGCTTTAGTAAAGAGTAATGCTTGCTCCTTGGAAGGAAGAAATGGCAACCCACTCCAGCATTCTTGCCTGGAAAATCCCATGGACAGAGAAGGCCTGGCTGGCTACAGTCCACAGGGTCGCAAAGAGTCGGACACAACTGAGTGAGTTCACTTCACTTAGGAAGGAATATAATGATAGAAAATGGGTGCTCCTTAGAAAAGTTATGACAAACCTAGACAGCATATTAAAAAGCAGAGACATCACTTTGTCAACAAAAGTCCATAGAGTCAAAGCTATGGTTTTTCCAGTAGTCATGTATGGATGTGAGAACTGGACCGTAAAGAAGGCTGGGCACTGAAAAACTGATGCTTTCAAACTGTGGTGTTGGAAAGACTCTTGAGAATCCCATGGACTGTAAGATCAAACCAGTCAATCCTAAAGGAAACGAGTCCTGAATATTCATTGAAAGGACTGATGGCTGAAGTTGAAGCTCCAATACTTTGGCCACTTGATGTGAAGAGCTGACTCACTGGAAAAGGTCAGGAGGAGAAGGGGATGGCAGAGGACAAGATGGTTGGATGGCATCACCAACTCAATGGACATGAGTTTGAGCAAGATCTGGGAGATGGTTAAGGACTGGGAAGCCTGACATGTTGCAGTCCGTGGGGTTGCAAAGAGTTAGACATGACTGAGCGACTGAACAACACTTTAGGGAATAGCTTGGCAGTTTTCTGTACAGTTATTTACTTATGCACCTATTCTGTAACCCAGAAATTTAACTCAGTAACTCAGTAGGCAGACTTTAAGATGGTCTCCAATAATCTCTTATTCCTTGCTATTCATAGCTTGTATAATTTTCTCGCCTTGAGTAACTTGCTTCTAACCAATGGAATATAGCAACATTGAAGTGACTTGGCTTCCATTATTTGATGGCAAAAGGCTCTCATTTCCATCTTGCTAACAGGCTTTCTCTGTTGCCTTCTCAGTGTATATATTTTCATAAATCAAAATGAGAGAGACCCACACGGCAAGGAACTGAGGATAGCCTCCAGCTAACAGCCTGCTAAGAACTAGGCCCTCAGTTCAACAGCCTCTAGTAACTGAATCCTGCCAAGTATGTGAGCTTGGAAATGGATCATTCCTCAATCAAACCTTCAGATGAGATTCTGGCCCTAGCTGACACCTTGATTGCAGGTTTGTAAGAGACTTTGGAACAGAGAATCTAGTGAAGCAGTACCCAGATTTTAGATCCACAGAAACTGAGATAATATGTGTTATTTTAAACCAGTACATTTATAGTAATTTGTTATGCAACAATAAATAATATAAACTAATAGGCATTTTCTAAGAGATGAAAACATAAGTCCTCAAAATGATTTGTACAAGAATTTTCATAGCACCATTATTCATAATAGCCTGGAACTAGAATGTTGAAACAGGTGAGTGAATAAACAAATTACAGTGTATCCATGCAATGAAATGCTACTCAGCAATGTTAATAACATGTTAATTACTTTAAACGGCTTGATTGTTAAAAGGATGCTCAGCACTCAAACAGTCTATCCTTAGGAAACAACCTTGACATAGCAAAGGATACAAGCAGCATTGACAGGTCCTCTCAGGTACAGACCTCTTTACCTTTCTGTTATCTTGTTGGATTGCCCAAGACCTCCATTGTCTCCAGTTCTCAAACCACCACCAGTATGCATGCAAAGAATCTCAGAACCAGGAAGCCAAAAGTCTGCTTGGAGTAGGAGTTTCTTAAAGTGAACTGATCAACTAGGTACAATACAACTATATGCCCAGCCTCTACTGTCAACCCTCCCCAGGCTCCATCAAAAATCAGATGCAAACCATAAATCCAATTATTATTAGTAAGTGAAACAGACAGGCTGATAAACCTTGGCCCAAAACTACTCACATGCACATGGTTATAAAACATCATTTATCTCCAGTTATTATATTATCTAGTTTTGGCCAAGGGCTAACCTTATAATTCATGCATCTTTAGAGATAAATATACGATCATCTGGCTAAGATTAATTCACACTATACACAAGCGATCAAAGGAAGCAAACTGCTGACAGTCACACAGTGATGAATCTCAAAACCATTATGCTAAAAAAGAAGCCAGACACAAAGAAAAGCTGCAAGGTTTCCTTCAAAGGAAATTTAGGCAAAACTAAATTGTAGCAATAGAAACTAGAAAATGGTTGTTCCTGTTAGAAAGTACAGTAGTGGGGAACTGAAAAGAAGAGTACATCAGGGAACTTTCTGAAATTATGGGAAATTTTGATGGTGTGTCTATTTGGCAGGTAAATGCATTGGTCCCTGTCTTCTGTCTTTTCCCATAGTAATCACAGAGACCATTGTTTCAAATGGTACAGATACAAGATGGCAGAGTCTCCATAGTCTGGGGCCCTGATTAACAGTGTGGCTGAGGCTGGATGCAGAGTGAGGAACAGAATTTGCCACTGACCCCTATTGGGCATGGAGCATAAATGAGAAATAAACTGCATGTTAAGTCCATGATATTTTGTCATTGTTACTTCAACATAACCTACTTTATCCTAAAAAATATACTTTTTCTCTATATCCCCCACAGCATTTCATATACTTTCTTGAAACAATAGTTCTCTATGAATACATGTTGAAAAAAAAAATAACTAAATCCCAATTGTTTCTGAAAATAAGAAAATATTTGACTTGGGCAAGGAAAATGGGAGAATCTAATGGAAAAGCTCAAAAACTTTTCAAGGAACCTACTTCCATCATGTCTTCCAAATGAAATAGATGGCTGTAGACTATAAATGAATCAAAGATCAGGCTTTAGAATCAGGTCTTGGTCCAAGATTCAACTTCTCTATTTAGTACCTTTGTGTATCTGTATGCAGGTCAGGAAGCAACAGTTAGAACTGGGCATGGAACAACAGGCTGGTTCCAAATAGGAAAAGGAGTATGTCAAGGCTATATATTGTCACCCTGTTTATTTAACTTATATGCAGAGTACATCTGGAGAAGGAAATGGCAACCCACTCCAGTGTTCTTGCCTGGAGAATCCCAGGGACGGCAGAGCCTGGTGGGCTGCCAACTCTGGGGTCGCACAGAGTCGGACACGATTGAAGCGACTTAGCAGCAGTAGCAGCAACAGAGTACATCATGAGAAATGCTGGACTGGATGAAGCACAAGCTGGAATCAAGATTGTCAGAGCAATATTAATAACCTCAGATATGCAGGTGACACCACCCTTACGGCAGAAAGTGAAGAACTAAAGAGCCTCTTGATGAAAGTGAAAGAGGAGAGTGAAAAAGTTGGCTTAAAGCTCAACATTCAGAAAACTAAGATCATGGCATCTGGTCCCATCACTTCATGGCAAATAGGTAAGGAAATAGTGGCAGACTTTATTTCTGGGGGCTCCAAAATCACTGCAGATGGTGATTGCAGCCATGAAATTAAAAGATGCTTGCTCCTTGGAAGAAAAGCTATGACCAACCTAGACAGCATATTAAAAGCAGAGATATTACTTTGCCAACAAAGGTCCATCTAGTCAAGGCTATGGTTTTTCCAGTGGTCATGTATGGATGTGAGAGTTGGACTATAAAGAAAGCTGAGCAGCAAAGAATTGAGGCTGAGATGGTCGGCTGGCATCACTGACTCAATGGACATGAGTTTGAGTAAGCTCCAGGAGTTGGTGATGGACAGGGAGGCCTGGTGTGCTGCAGTCCACGAGGTCGCAAAGAGTTGGATACGACTGAGCGACTGAACTGAACTGTACTGATCAAATTAGGTAATCTTTCTGCTAACCTCAGTTTGTTTGTAAAATATGGCTAATAATTAGATGAGAAACTGTATAAAGTGTTTTACACAGTGTTTGTTTGGCACAAAGTGGGTGATTAATAAATGTTAGCTTCTGTTATAGACTGAACTGTATCCCCTCACCAAAAAAAAAAAATAAATTTACATGTTGAAACTCCAACCCCAATGTGTATATTTGGAGATACGGCCTTCAAGGGGGTAAGTAAGGTTACATGAGGTCATAAAGGTGGGATTCTATTCCAATACAACTGGTGTACTTATAAGAGAAAAGGGACACCAGAGAACTCTTTCTCCATCTACACATGCAGAGAAAAGGCCATGTTAGGATACAGCAAGGAGGCTTTATCAGCAAGCCAAGAGAAGAGCTGCAACCACAACCCAATAGTGCTGATACCTTCATCTTGGACTTCTATCCTCTAGAACTGTGAGAAAATAAATTTCTGTTGTTTAAGCCGCCCAGTCTGTGGTATTCTTTTATGGCAGCTAGAGCAGACTCATACAGCCTCTTACATCCTCATTTCCAACATCATTAAACATCCTCAAAAAAAAATGCTCTTGGCCTCTTATACAGAGTAAGTCAGTCAGAAACAGAGAAACAAGTACTGTATATTAACACATATATATGGAATCCAGAAAAATGGTACTGATGGATCTAGCAGAGAATGGACTTGTGGACTCAGAGAGGGAAGATGAGGGCCGGATGAATTGAGAAAATAGCATCAACATATATATACTATTACGTGTAAACAGTTAGTCACAAGTTGCTAAATAACACAGGGAGCCCAGCTCTGTGATAACTCAGGGAGCCCAGTCCCACTCTGTGATAGCCTAGAGGGGTGGGATGGGGGAAGGGAGGGAGGGAGGGAATATATATATATATATAATTATGACTGATTCATGTTGGTGTACAGCAGAAATCAACACAAAATTGTAAAGCAATTTTCCACCAATTAAAAACTAAAAATTTTTAAAAGAATTAGGGAGTTTAGTTTATTACTCAAGTTCATAGAGACTCATACATACCTTATATGGATTGTAAGTTTTCACAGAATAAAAATGCTATATAATTTTTAAAACTAAAAGAAAATGCTCTTGGTTAGAGGGATATTTTTTCATTCATGTAACAAATAAATGTACCTACCATGTGCCCAACACTATGGAGCACTGGTGCGTGAATAGTGATTACGCAGAGTCACCACCCTCACGGAGGCTACATTCTATTGGGAAAGCTACTTACAAAATGAACAGTGATCATACCTCACCAGGTACTGATAAATGCAATGAAGAAAAATAAAGCAGTGTCAGGGGATAGGGAGTAGCAGAAGCTGCTGTTTTATACTAAATGGTGTGACAAGTCTCTGAGCAGAGAGACTTGCATGCTAAGTCACTTCAGTCATGTCCAACTCTGTGACCCCATGGGCTGTAGCCTGCCAGGCTCCTCTGTCCATGGAGTTCTCCAGGCAAGAAAACACTGGAGTGAGTTGCCATGGCTTCCTCCAGGGTATCTTCCCAACCCAGGCATCAAACCCCTGTTTCCTACATTGCAGGCAGATTCTTTACTGCTGAGCCACCAGGGAAGCCCCAGAGACATGACTAAAGTAAAAGAAATGGCATAGAAATCTCTGGAGAAAGAACTCCCAGGAAGAAGGAAGAGAAAGCACAAAGGCTCCCAAATGGTAACGCATTTGTCAAATTCGAGGAATAGCAGAGCCAATGTGACTGGAGAAGAGGGAGTAAGAGACAGAAGAGGGGAAAATTAGGCAAAAATGGGAGCAAGAGGTGAGATGATGTAGGGCCTTCTGGGCCTTGGAAGGAACTCTGGCTCTTATTCTGACAGATGGAAAGCTACTGGGGATGTGGGGGTAGGCGGTAGGCAGAGAACTTGATATGACATATATTTAAGACAGTCAAGGACTTTCCTGGTGGTCCAGTGGTTAAGACTTCACCCTTCAATGCAGGGGATGTGAGCTCCATCCCTGGTTGGGCAGCTAAGACCCCATATGCCTCATGACCAGAAAACCAAAACATAAACCAAAAATAATACTGTAACAAATTCAATAAAGAATTTTAAAATGGTCCACATCAAAAAAAAACCTTTTAAAAAATTAAAAAAAAATAAAGAGTCACTCTTGGCTATTGAGCTTCTGAGTGGAGGATGGACTGGACCTTGAGGTAGGAAGAAAACGTCGCAACATGAAGGCCAGCCAGCCATTTATCACAATAGTCCATGCAAGAGATAACAGTGCTCTGGTCTAGGGCAGTTGTGGTCAGATGATCAGAGGTGGTCAGATTCTAGATATAATTCCAAGGAGAAGGATTTGCTGCTGGATTCAATGTGGATGATCAGAGAAAGAAAGGAGACAGGGATGAAATAAGGCTACAGATGGAGGAGGCGAGGATCTGAGCTCTAATCCTCAGCCCTGCTTCTAACCTGCCGTACAACCCCATACCCCTCTGTGTGCTGGATGATAAAGCTTCACAACGGGATTAACCATATCTGCCATGCCTCTAAGAACCATGTGAAGATCAAATCAAGCTCAAAATGCTTTGAAAAAGAAGCAGCACAGGCCATTGAAAGGTTATCCTTTATTTATCCTCAAACCCAGAACTTCCATCAACGGCTGCTGCTGCCTCTCTGGCTGCCCTGTCTTCCCCCCCTCCCTGGGATGCAGTGATGCAGCAGGTCATAAATAATGCTGACACAGAAACCATCACTACCTTGTGCAGCAGACAGCATGGGGCCTCCTGTAAGTGATCATGGCCCAGCAACCAGCCTCAGGAGGCTTAAGACAATGAATTTCTCACTTTCCCGGCACAGGCATCTCTGACAATGAACAAGTGAACAGGATCACGGGCTCTTTGAGGACACCACCTCTGCCTCGGGCTGCCCCCTTGTAAAATGGCCATAGCACAGCATGCCACGTTCCTTCATGGTGCTGTGCTCCCGATCCTCAGGGCAAGGAGTCTTGGCACTTGTGGGGAATATTTCATTCCAATTCAAGTAAAACAGAATTGGCCCCCTGGACTCCCTGCCCTTGGTTTATTTTTCTCCATACACCTATCACCACCTGACATACAGTATATTTTACTCATTAAATGTGTAACATACAAGCTCCTTGAAAGCAGGGACTTCTGCCTCCTCTGCCTACTGCTCAAAGTGTTCCAAAGAGGGTCTGATCAGCAGCAGAGACACAATAAATCTGTTGAATTAACTGATGGATGGCTTTTTGAAAAGTCCTTAACCTTTAATGTGATGTCCAGAAATGGCTTCCTTTCTTTTAAAAAATGTACAGATATTCACAAAATTTTGACATATAAATTTGGGTGGTTTACAGAAACCCGGAAATCCATCCCTTCAAAAATCCATATAGGATACTGGAGAACCTGGTCCTGAAGCCCCATATGCTAGATTCTAATACTACCTTCACCAATACCTTGATATGTGGCTTTGGATAAGTAATTGCCATAATCTGAGCCTCAGGCTTCTGATCTGTTGGATCAGTTGGAATGGACAAGGTGATCTATAATGTCCCTCTCAAATATGACAGTTTAAATTTTCTAGTGCTGTAGAGTTAAAGTTCTCTAATGCAAACCTTTCACTCCAGGTGCAAAAATTCAGACTCAGAGTGAAAAACACTAGCCAGTTTAAATGAGACCCATTCCAAACTATTTCCATGGGCTTTCCAGCTGGAAAAAGACTTCGGGTGGACTTGGTGTGTTTGCAAATGCAACTCTCTTGCTGCCATACCTCCTTGCTTCTGAATGAGCCTGTAAACGTGGTGAATAAACCCTAACGAAATCTTCCACTGGCCCCGGCTGCTAGGCAGATGTTCTTATGACCCAAAGGACTTTCCCTCAGCTAGTGCAGAGCCCCAGTCTCCATCATGCCCCTCCTCGCTCCCTTCCTTCTGTCTTTAGAACAGTCATAGTTCTCCTTGGTGGCCTGGATTAGATTTTACCAATGTGGCTATAGCTTTCTTTCTTTTTTTTTTTTTTAAATACCCATTGCCCCAGACTGACTCTGGTTTGACCTGGAATCTTTCTGTTACCCAAGGCTGTGTATTTCCTGCTCTTCCACCACCAAGAGGCTGATTTCAGCACAAGACTTAATCATTGTTTTCTATTCAGTTCAGTTCAGTTGCTCAGTCATATCTGACTGTTTGCGACCCCATGGACCCACACCAGGCCTCCCTGTCCATCACCAACTCCCGGAGGTTACCCAAACTCATGTCCATTGAGTCTCATCCTCTGTTGGGCCCTTTTCCTCCCACCTTCAATCTTTCTCAGCATCAGGGTCTTTTCAAATAAGTCAGCTCTTCACATCAGGTGGCCAAAGTATTGGAGTTTCAGCTTCAGCATCAGTCCTTCCAATGAATATTCAGGACTGATTTCCTTTAGGATGGACTGGTTGGATCTCCTTACAGTTCAAGGGCCTCTCAAGAGTCTTCTCCAACACCAGAGTTCAAAAACATCAATTCTTCAGTGCTCAGCTTTCCTTATAGTCCAACTCTCACATCCATACATGACCACTGGAAAAACCATAGCTTTAACAAGACGGACCTTTGTTGGCAAAGTAATGTCTCTGCTTTTTAATATGCTGTCTAGATTGGTCACAGCTTTGCTTCCAAGAAGCAAGTGTCTTCTGATTTCAAGGCTGTAGTCACCATCTGCAGTGATTTTGGAGCCCCAAAAAATAAAGCCTGTCACTGTTTCCATTGTTTCCTCTATCTATTTGCCATGAAGTGATGGGACCGGATGCCACAATCTTCGTTTTCTGAATGTTGAGTTTTAAGCCAATTTTTTCACTCTCCTCTTTCAATTTCACCAAGAGGCTCTTTAGTTCTTCTTTGCTTTCTGCCATAAGGGTGGTGTCATCTGCATATCTGAGGTTATTGATATGTCTCCCAGCAATCTTGAAATTTGGCCACAGAGTTGACTGGGGAAGAAAGGAATGGCATAGTAGTTCCCTTACAAGTTCAGCTATCCTTATCAGCCCGTCTTTTTTATATTTTCTTATCCACGAGGCTCATCCATGTGATATAAATTCAAGGTCTTGATCAGGTAAGATAGGTTTGAATTACAGAAAAAGATGCTTTGGGAAAGGCCACAAATCTGGATCTGGCCAAGTGCTTGGATCATAATGGGTACTCAGTTGTTACAGGGAATAGAAAAATGGTTGGACATCAAATGACCTCAAGTTGTTGCTTTCACATCTGTCAGATTCTCTAAAGACCAGGGCATTAGATATATTTCCTGCATCTTCCACTCTACCCAATTTTCTGTGTTATTCCCATAGTTACAGATCAGGACCCTTATTAAAGCCAAGTGCTGAAAAAACAGCTTTGTAACTGTTTCCATTTTCTGGGTTACTGTAACAAGCTGCAACAAACTTAAAACTATAAAAATTTATTCTCTCATAGTTCTAGAGCCCAGAAGTCTGAAATCTGCTTCACCAAGCTGAAATCAAGTGTCAGCAAGGCCACACTTCCTCCAGAGCCTCTAAGGGAAAACTCATTCCTTGCCTCCTCCAGCCCAGGTGGCTGTCAGCATTCCTGGGCTTGTGGCCCCATCATTTCAGTCTTTTCCTCTGTGGCCACATTGCCCCCTCCTCTTTCATATACATAAATGCTCCCTCTGTCTCATTTTTATGAGGACACTTGTGCTTGGATTGAAGGCCACCCGTATATTCCAAGATGATATGCTCATCTCAAGATTTCTAATGTAATAACATTTGCAAAGAGTTTTGTGTTTTCAAGTAGAATAATATTTATAGGTCCCAGAAATTAGAATATGAACATATCTTTGGGGAGCTGTTTTTCAGCCTATATTCAGAGATGCTCACTCAGGACACCCTGGGCTAGAGAGTAACACCCCTGTTCCCACTATTACCTGGGTAGGAAGACAGATCCTTCCTGTTTTAATATTCTTCTTGAATGTAGTTCTAGAAGTCACTTATTATTATTATTATTTTAGAAGGTGGGAATTTAGAGATGGGGCTTCCCCAGTGGCTCAGCAGTAAAGAATCCGTCTGTGATGCAGGAGACATGTGTTTGATCCCTGGGTCGGGAAGATCCCCTGGAAGAGGAAATGGTAACTCCTTCTAGTACTCTTGCCTGGGAAATACCATGGGCAAAGGAACCTGACTGGCTGTAGTCCATGGAGTCACAAAGAGTTGGATACAACTAAGCGAACAAATGCCCAATTTAGAGAAGAGAATGAAGCAGCAGCTCCTTCCTCTCTGCTGGTGGAGGAACAAACAATTTTGCACTGGCCAGAGATATCAGAATTCAGACCCACGGACAGTCAGAGTGTCAGACGATCTAAGTAAATCATGTGTGTGTTTGTTAGTCGCTGCATCGTGTCCAACTCTTCGCGATCACATGGACTGAAGCTCACCTAGAACAAATCTGTTAGCAGAACACGGCAGGGGCAGTGGGAGTCACTATCCTTACAGTTCAAGACAAGAGGCTCAAACAGGCCCTGAGAAAAGTCAGTAATGAAATAATGGCGAAGGCCTTTGGAGCAAATATTTTAGAGATTCCCAGGCGCTTTTTACAATGTGTTGAGTTTTTCATGGTCAACTTCTCCTTGCATGAAAGGACCCCACACCTCAGGCCAGGCTCCTTTCCTGGTAGAAAAGCAGCCCCTGAGAAGTCGAGTACAGTGTGTCCACCCTGCCTTCCCCAGTCCCACCTGTTTTAGGGCCTGGCTCAGTTCCCTGGCTGCAGGGTTCCAACAGAAACCCACCATGTCACCCAACATCTGCATCTCAGGAAGAAGACTGAAAACAGAAATGCGAGAGGAAGTTGCCTCTTAGTCCTCCTTGATGCCACCATAAGTCCCTGTAAGTGAGAACTGTAAAAAGGAAATTGCAGATGAAATAAGGAAATCAAAGCAGAAATTTGTCCTAGATTTGTGGCCTTGCATTAAATGCACTGCATTTGCTGTGCAAGTTCCCATAATTGGCTAAGAAATCACACAGCTGGGGTTTTCACTCAGCCCGAGGAGATGGAAATGACTTGCAGTCTCCGCAAGCAGAGGTTTTTCATGTCTCTCCCCAGGGTAAACCGACTATTTGCTGCCACACAGAGCGTATGACTGCCTCGATTTGTTCTTTTTACCTTCCTCAGGAGACAGGACGCCACTAGAAAATATTCCTCTCTTACAGACGCCGTCTGTGTCCTCCTACTGGTCTCCAAAAACGTCTACCTTCTCTTCTCAGATGTCCCCTCTTTCCAAGTCCCACTACCAAGAGCCAAGAGGACGCACACCATTTTTCCCCTGGGTTACTGAAATTATCTTCTCCTGAGTCTCCTGTTCCAGCCTCACCCTCAGTTCATCCTGCACTTCCTAGATAGCGTATCAGTTTTATCATGTCACATTCCTACAGGGAACCCCCCATTGCCAACCACCACAATTCTGCAGGTAGTTTCCATCAGCTGTCAGGTTTAACACTAAGAATCATAGTGTGAAAAACACTTAAGCTACTGGAGATTGCCAGTGATGTATTCATTATATACATCAGGCTAAACTCAAAGGTATCTTACAACAAAGTAAATCACTGTTACTGAGTCACCGTGATATAATTTTTCAAGTTAGAGGAAAATGGGTGGTTTTTTATTGGGGTGGGTATAATTGCTTTAGAAGGTTGTGTCAGTTTCTGCTGTACAATGAAGTGAATCAGCTATATGCATACATATATACCTCCCCTCTTGGACCTCTTTCCAACCCACCCTCTATCCGACTCCTCTAGGTCACCACGGAGCACCAAACTGAGCTCCTGGTGCTATAGAGCAGCTTCCCACTAGCTCTCTATCATACAGATGGCCAAGATGTGCAACACCACTAATCGTTAGAGAAATTCAGATCAAAACCACAATGAGACTACCACCTTACTCCAGCCAGAATGCCATCATCGAAAGAACTACAAGCAATAAATCCCAGAGAGGGTGTGGAGAAAAGGAAACCCTTTTGCCCTTTTGGTGGGCATGTAAACTGACGCAGCCACTATGGAGAACAGTATGGAGGTTCCTTAGAAAACCAGATATAGAACTACCATATGTCCCAGAAACCCCACTACTGGACATAAACCCTAAGAAAAACACAATTCAAAAAGACACATGCACCCCAATGTTCATCACAGCACTATTTACAATAGCCAGGACATGAAAGCAACCTAAAAGTCCATCAACAGATGAATAGGTAGATGTTTTTTAGCCAGCAAAGTGGGGGTTTCATGACTCATAGCCTCCTACCTGTGCTCTTCATTTTTCTACAACTAGGAATTACTGAAGTGCTATGGAGTTGACTTGACAGGGACTTCTACCTTTTAGAGTTTTATTCACAGGTTAAACCATATTATTACATCTCTGTTTGGTAGCCTCATTTTGTAATAACCACTTGATGAACTTTCACCGAATTTAAGTATCTATGATATGATGCATCAAGATATAGGAAATGAGAGGAGTCAAAAGGCAATTCAGATAAAAGATTTGCCAAAGCTAGTTCAGTGAACCATCAGGAGGACATGTTACCCCCATCAAGCTGCCAGTGACAGGGGAAATGCACTTCAGCTTTGAACATGGGCATCCAACCAGAATTCATGAGTATAATGCAGGTCTAGACACAATGGAGCTGCTTGTCATGCCAGCATCTCTACAGAGCAGCCTGACCAGGGGGTTTATAAACTTTCCAATGGCTAAGACATCTCCTGAACACTGAGGAGGTCAGGTACCTTCTGACCTGGAAAACAGCAGAGAGAGATGATAGAAGAATGAACAGTTTCTCTCTCTTCTCATTGCACATAGATAAGGATACAAGAACATCCAGAGCATCAACAGAGCCATTACACATGATGCAAGCAAAGTCTGCTGTAAAACAAGCATATAAATTTTATGTTGCAACTGGTAAATTATGTGACTTTTATTTAACCACATAATATATAACTGAACTTATTTATGCCTTTCTTTCATGAAACATACTTCTTTGGAAGTACAGTGGATATCTAAAACCAAAGCTCCTTTCCTAATGTAAAGTTTAATTGTGAAAACATTGGTCAATTTATTCATTCTACTTATAAACTGCAATGTTTAAAGAACTTGCAGTGTTTCATTTTGTTGTTGCATGCTTGTAAAATTCTCTTATGAACAGTAGAATAAAAGAGTATGATAATATTGGCTTTACCTCCCTGAAAATTTGAGTTCTGCATTGGCCGGGCAGGGTGTGAGTTGCGGGGGGTGGGATCAAAAGCTACATATGCTTATTACATTGTTCTGTGCCTAGAAACATCAAATTTTAAATCTGTATCATCACACAAATGAAAAAAGGGTACAGAACTTCTGGGTTTTACAACCCAGGTCTCAGACGCCCTTCTCAGTTTTATCTATATTCCCCAACCATGTGGTCCATCCACATCGCCTTTCTCACTGCCCACAGAGTGGACCTTGCTTAGATACCTCTCCGCCTTTGTGTCTGGCTCCTCTCTACCTGGGAAAGCATGCTGCTCTTCTCCATCTTTTCATATCAAGCTCAGTTCCCACCTGCCACATCTAAGAAGCCTCCCCTGGACACCTTCTGCCAATAAGCCAAATACATCAGCATAAAGAGAAAGAGAGAGAAGAATGCATATTTAAAATCCTGAGCCACTCCCAGAGATTCTGACTCAGATCTTGGAGCCCAAGCATCTAAATCTTAAAACCTCAAAAAGTCAGATTAAGATACAGGTGATCCACCAACCATTTGAGTCACTATGGTGATATGTCTGCCATGACCTTGCCCTCTGACTAACACATAAACAACAACTCCATTAAACCTCATTCCTTCCAGGTCTATATTGTGTCCCCACCAGACTACCTTCTTTCCTTCAAATCTTCGAGCACATGGAAAACGTACAACAAACCAAAGCTGATGTTAATGAATATTCAACATGATGGTGATAGGCTTTCTGAAATATCACCCAATGCAGGACCCTAGGATGTCACCACATTTGATACAAAATTTCAAGCTCTGAAGTGCCTCTTCCCACACGTGGCATTCCTTCATCCTTCCTCGTGATTTAGACACAGTTCATTCTCTACTCCAGATCATCATCATCACTCCACAGGACAATTAAAAAGAGACAGACCACCCTATTGGAGAATGCTGATGGTAGATTTAATGTAACAGCACTCTGGTGGCTGAAAGATAATGTCCAGTCGATTTCTCCAAAAGGTTAAACACATCAAAAAATGTATTATGTTTTCCAGAAAGAGTGATTTAGATTAAACATACCAAACACTTCCCTGACTCGTATGGTAATCAGGCTAGCATATGGGTCTCTGGAGCCTCAAGGACGATTAGAGCAAGGAGGAAACACAGCGGTCTATCCATAGTCACACACACAGAAGTCCTCTTGGAGGGGAAAGAAAATGTGTGTGTGTGTGTGTGTGTCTGCGTGTGTATCTCTGTGTGTGTCTCCATGTGTGTTTGTGTGTGTGTGTGTATCTCTGTGTGTATCTGCATGTGTGTCTGTGTGTGCCTCTGTGTGTCTGTGTATGTATCTATGTGTGTGTCTGTATGTGTATCTGTGTGTATGTGTGTCTGTGTGTGTATCTCTGTGTGTGTCTGCATGTGTGTCTGTGTGTGTGTCTGTGTGTGTCTGGGTATGTATCTCTGTGTGTGTCTGTATGTGTGTCTGTGTGTGTCTGTGTGTGTATCTCTGTGTGTGTCTGTGTGTGTATCTCTGTGTGTGCATGTGTGTCTGTGTGTGCCTGTGTGTGTCTGTGTATCTCTGTGTGTGTCTGTGTGTGTGTCTGTGTGTGTGTCTGTGTGTGTGTCTGTGTGTGTCTGTGTGTGTATCTCTGTGTGTGCATGTGTGTCTGTGTGTGCCTGTGTGTGTGTCTGTGTATCTGTGTGTGTGTCTGTGTGTGTATCTCTATGTGTGTCTGCATGTGTGTCTGTGTGTGTGTCTGTGTGTGTGTCTGTGTGTGTATCTCTGTGTGTGTCTGTATGTGTGCCTGTGTGTGTCTGTGTGTGTATCTCTATGTGTCTGTGTGTGTATCTCTGTATGTGTCTGCATGCGTGTTTGTGTGTACCTCTGTGTGTGTCTGTGTGTATCTGTGTGTCTCTGCATGTTTGTCTGTGTGTGCCTCTGTGTGTATCTGTGTGTCTCTGCATGTGTGTCTGTGTGTGCCTGTGTGTGTGTCTGTGTATCTCTGTGTGTGTCTGTATGTGTATCTCTGTGTGTCTCTACATGTTTGTCTGTGTGTGCCTGTGTGTGTGTCTGTGTGTGTATGCCTGTGTCTGTGTGTATGTGTCTGTGTGTATCTCCTTGCTGGTGCCCGGATCCTACTCCTGTCTTTGACTTCTAGGACTTGGTTCCATCAGTAAAATCATTGTATGTTCTTTCAAAACTTGGGTATATTTTTCTCTCATTATAAAAACAGACACAGACTCTTTTCTTCTAGACATGAGTCAGCAGCCTCCTTCCAACTCCCACAAGGGTCTAGAGGGGGACCCCAACTGTGAAGGTACTCTGGGAAAGCTGAGATGAAAGATGGGTCCTGGGGACATCAAATGCATCCTGAATCAAGACAAGCTGTGCTTTTTTTAGTTTAAATGAGACAAATAATCTTTTTTTAAGAAAATACAAATTCACTGCTGAAATATTAGGGAAAAATAAGAAAGCACAAACATAAAGCAAGCATAAACTCATTACCAAAAGATAATGCTAACGTGTCATTTCAACATTTGTGCTATATATATATGTAATTTATTGGTTTTATAAAATTGATATTCCATAAAGAGCCTTGTGAAATGATCATTTCAAATTTTGGTAATACATCATGAATATTTTCTCATCAATATATGCCCTTTTAATGATTCATCATTGGATGCCAGATTTCTTTAAACAGCCTTCAGGAAACCTCAATTCTATAATCCAAGAGGTTGGGAGATTTGTATAACCTATGAGACCTGCTGCTGCTGCTGCTGCTAAGTCGCTTCAGTCGTGTCCGACTCTGTGCGACCCCATAGACAGCAGCCCACCAGGCACCCCCGTCCCTGGGATTCTCTGGGCAAGAACACTGGAGTAGGTTGCCATTTCCTTCTCCAATGCATGAAAGTGAAGTCGCTCAGTCGTGTCCAACTCCTAGCGACCCCATGGACTGCAGCCTACCAGGCTCCTCCATCCATGGGATTTTCCAGGCAAGAGTACTGCAGTGGGTTGCCATTGCCTTCTCTGAAAGTATAAATAGATAAGCAATAGGTTACAGGCTAAAAATCTGGACCTGATATGACTGACTAGTCTTTTTTAAATGTCAGTATTTCAACACTACTCCCAAGACTTCACCATGTTTGTGTGCTACCTGTTCCAGTATGTACATAATGCTTTCCTTTAAACCAACTCAACATTTTTTTACTTAAATAAATGTATTTATATATGTGTGTGTATATATATATATATATATATATATGCCCTTTTGAAAAATGATTATTAACAACAACATACTGTTTTGTTAATGAATGGCCATAATTTAACAATCTCATATGGTTGGCCTTAACCTTGTTCAAAATTTTTCACTATGCTAAAAAATTTTTATTTATTAATGGGCAACATCTCTTAATATTTCCCTAGGTTAAATTCCTAGAGGTGATAGTGCTGGGTTAAGAGAAGTACACTGCACCCCAATATTCAAAGCAGCATGATGTATAATTGCCAAGGTACGGAAGCAACCTAAGTGTCCATCAACAGATGAGTGGATAAATAAGATGTGGTATATATTTTATTATATATAATGGAATATACTCCGCCATAAAAAATAATAAAATACCATCATTTGTAGCAACTTGGGTAATCGTGGAGGGCATCATAAAATTAGTAAAAGAAAACCAAATATTGTATGATATCACTTATAAGTGGAATCTAAAAAAATACAACTAGCAAATTAAAAAAAAAAGAAGCAGACTCACAGATATAGAGAACAAATTAGTGGTTTGTCCTCTATTGTGGAACTATAGTGGGGAGAGGAAGTGGGGAGGGGCAGTATAGGGGCAGGGGATAAGAGAAAAAGAGTTACCAGGGGATTATATGACACCATGTGTGTAAAACTTCTGAAAATTATAAAGCATGATAGCCTCTAAAGAATCTTCCATTTAACTAAAAAAATTAAAAAATAAATAAAACTTTTTAAAAATCAAAGCGTCATGTTTAAAGGCTTCTGGGTTACCTTATTTCTGCCTTAATTTCCTCTCAGTGCCCGACAGGTACAGTCAGTTCTGCTGTAACACTTGTTTTGAAAGGTTGATTTTTTTTCAATATGATTGATATATTAGGATATATGATACATATTTGAGCATAATACAAATTTTTCATTTTCTTATGTATAATTTCCTCTACAAGAAACAAAATGCACACATGAATAATTCCACACAGCCATCAGATGCATCACTTCACTATGTCCATAATAAGCTACATGGATGTGTTACAACTTTCCTCTAACTTCAGACAAGCCTCCTTCCACCTCACCATAACACTCACATGCAATCTTCCTGAGGCCCATCCACACAAGCAAAAGTTCTGGTCTTTTGCAAGGAAAAGGGCCATATTTACTGTGGTTTTTATGTACTTCTTAACCATCTAATATGTAGAAATTTTGGTCCACTGGAGAAGGGAATGGCAAACCACTTCAGTATTCTTGCCTTGAGAACCCCATGAAGAGTTCAGTTCAGTTCAGTTCAGTCGCTCAGTCGTATCAGACTCGTTGGGACCCAATAAACTGCAGCACACCAGGCCTACCTGTGCATTACCATCTCCCGGAGTCCACCCAAACCCACGTCCATTGAGTCGGTGATGCCATCCAACCATCTCATCCTCTGTCGACCCCTTCTCCTCCTGCCCTCAACTTTCCCAGCATCAGGGTCTTTTCCAAGGAGTCAGCTCTTCACAGCAAGTGGCCAAAGCATTGGAGTTTCAGCATCAACATCAGTCCTTCCAATGAACACCCAGGACTGATTTCCTTTAGGATGGACTGGGTGGATCTCCTTGCAGTCCAAGGGACTCTCAAGAGTCTTCTCCAACACCACAGTTCAAAAGCATCAGTTTTTTGACACTCAGCTTTCTTTATAGTCCAACTCTCACATCCATACATGACCACTGGAAAAACCACAGCCTTGACTAGATGGACCTCTGTTGACAAAGTAATGTCTCTGCTTTTCAATATGCTGTCTAGGTTGGTCATAACTTTCCTTCCAAGGAGCAAGCATCTTTTAATTTCATGGCTGCTATCACCATCTGCAGTGATTTTGGAGCCCCCCAAAATAAAGTCTGACACTGTTTCCACTGTTTTCCCATCTATTTGCCATGAAGTGATGGGACTGGATGCCATGATCTTAGTTTTCTGAATGTTATCTTTAAGCCCACATTTTCACTCTCCTCTTTCACTTTCATAGTTCTTCACTTCCTGCCATAAGGGTGGTGTCATCTGCATATCTGAGGTTATTGATATTTCTCCTGGCAATCTTAATTCCAGCTTGTGCTTCTTCCAGCCCAGTGTTTCTCATGATGTACTCTGCATATAAGTTAAATAAGCAGGGTGACAATATACAGTCTTGACGTACTCTTTTTCCTATTTGGAACCAGTCTGTTGTTCCATGTCCAGTTCTAACTGTTGCTTCCTGACCTGAATACAGGTTTCTCAAGAAGCAGTTTAGGTGGTCTGGTATTCCCATTTCTTGAAGAATTGTCCACAGTTTATTGTGATCCACACAGTCAAAGGCTTTGCCATAGTCAATAAAGCAGAAATAAATGTTTTTCTGGAACTCTCTTGCTTTTTTGATGATCCAGCGGATGTTGGCAATTTGGTCTCTGGTTCCTCTGCCTTTTCTATAACCAGCTTGAACATCTGGAAGTTCATGGTTCACTTATTGCTGAAGCCTGACTTGGAGAATTTTAAGCATTATTTTACTAGCATGTGAGATGAGTGCAATTGTGCGGTAGTTTGAGCATTCTTTGGCATTGAACAGTATGAAAAGCCAGAAAGATAGGACACTGAAAGATGAACTCCCCAAGTGGGTAGTTACCCAATATGCTACTGGAGATCAGTAGAGAAATAACTCCAGCAAGAATGAAGGGATGGAGCCAAATCAAAAACAATACCCAGCTGTGGATGTGACTGGTGATAGAAGCAAGGTCCAATGCTGTAAAGAGCAATATTGCATAGGAACCTGGAACGTTAGGTCCATGAATCAAGGCAAATTGGAAGTGGTCAAACAGGAGATGGCAAGAGTAAACATCGACATTTTAGGAATCAGCAAACTAAAATGGACTGGAATGGGTGAATTTAACTCAGATGACCATTATATCTACTACTGTGGGCAGGAATCCCTTAGAAGAAACGGAGTGGCCATCATGGTCAACAAAAGAGTCTGAAATGCAGTACTTGGGTGCAATCTCAAAAACAACAGAATGATCTCTGTTCGTTTCCAAGGCAAACCATTCAATATCACAGTAATCCAAGCCTATGCCCTGACCAGTAACACTGAAGAAGCTGAAGTTGAATGGTTCTATGAAGACCTACAAGACCTTTTAGAACTAATACCCAAAAAAGATATCCTTTTCATTATAGGGGACTGGAATGCAAAAGTAGGAAGTCAAGAAACACCTGGAATAAGACAAAGGCAAATTTGGCCTTGGAGTACAGAATGAAGCAGGGTGAAGGCTAATAGAGTTTTGCCAAGAAAATGCACTGGTCATAGCAAACACCCTCTTCCAACAACACAAGAGAAGACTCTACACATGGACATTACCAGATGGTCAACACCGAAATCAGATGTATTATATTCTTTGCAACCAAAGATGTAAAAAGCTCTATACAGCCAGCAAAAACAAGACCAGGAGCTGACTGTGGCTCAGATCATGAACTCCTACTGCTAAACTCAGACTTAAATTGAAAACAGTGGGGAAAACCACTAGACCATTCAGGTATGACCTAAATCAAATCCCTTATGATTATATGGTGGAAGTGGGAAATAGATTTAAGGGACTAGATCTGATAGACTGCCTGATGAACTATAGACGGAGGTTTGTGACACTGTACAGGAGACAGGGATCAAGACCATCCTCAAGAAAAAGAAATGCAAGAAAGCAAATGGCTGTCTGAGGAGGCCTTACAAATAGCTGTTAAAAGAAGAGAAGTGAAAAGCAAAGAAGAAAAGGAAAGATATACCCATCTGAATGCAGAGTTTCAAAGAATAGCAAGGAGCGATAAGAAAGCCTTCCTCAGTGATCAATGCAAGGAAATAGAGGAAACAAGAGAATGTGAAAAGACTAGAGATCTCTTCAAGAAAATCAGAGAAACCAAGGGAACATTTCATGCAAAAATGGGCTCAATAAAGGACAGAAATTGTATGGACCTAACATAAGCAGAAGATATTAAGAAGAGATGGCAAGAATACACAGAAGAACTGTACAAAAAAAGATCTTCATGACCCACATCATCATGATGGTGTGATCACTCACCTAGAGCCAGACATCCTGGAACGTGAAGTCAAGTGGGCCTTAGAAAGCATCACTATGAACAAAGCTAAAGGAGGTGATGGAATTCCAGTTGAGCTATTCCAAACCCTAAAAGATGATGCCGTGAAAGTGCTGCACTCAATATGTCAGCAAATTTGGAAAACTCAGCAGTGGCCACAGGACTGGAAAAGGTCAGTTTTCATTCCAATCCCAAATTCCAGTAGTCACGTATGGATGTGAGAGTTGAACTATCAAGAAAGCTGAGCACTGAAGAATTGATGCTTTTGAACTGTGCTGTTGGAGAAGACTCTTGACAGTCCCTTGGACTACAAGGAGATCCAACCAGTCCATCCTAAAAGAGATCATTCCTGAGTGTTCATTGGAAGGACTGATGTTGAAGCTGAAACTCCAGTACTTTGGCCACCTGATGTGAAGAGCTGACTCATTTGAAAAGACCCTGATGCTGGCAAAGGCTGAAGGCAAAAGGAGAAGAGAATGGCAGAGGATGAGATGGTTAGATAGCATCACTGACTCAATGGACATGAATTTGAATAAATACTGGGAGATAGTGGAAAACAGAGGAACCTGGCATGCTACAGTCGATGGGGTAGAAAACAAAAACAAAAGAATCAGACATGCCTTACTGACTGACCAACAATATTCTTTAAATATGAGAGATACTGCCTCTCTTTTTAATGAAAATTTTATTGAGGTATCTGTAGATGTATATACAGTTATAATAAATTATAAAGATGCTGGAAACTTTTCTCAAATTCCCCAGATAGTAATATTTTACATACAGGAAGACTTCTGCTTGGTTACTCTTGTGATTTGTTGTTTTTATTTCATACTCTTCATATCTTTCCTGATATCCCTTCAGGCTAACTTAAGATTCTCGGTCATTTGGTTTGTTTTTTTAATATTTCTGCTTCTGACAGAACTGCAATTCATTCTGCTGTTTTTTTTTTTTTTTTTTAATATCATGTCTCTCAAAAGTCTTGTTATTTGGCCTTACCCTGGGACTATCAGCTACTCTGCCTTTGGACACGCGATAAAGCCTGATCCCTATCAGTGTCAATGCAAAGAAGCTTGGGACAGGAGGAGGTGGTGTAGGGTTCCTGGCACCCAATCACCACTGCCAGTCCTGCTGACCCCACAAAACAACTGTTCATGAATGGGGTTTAACTTTCACCTTCTCCCCACCTGCTATTAGCCACCAATGAGTAAACATATTACGGAGAAAAACTCCTTAAATTGTAATTCACCAGTCCTAGGACTGGAGGAGGACCTGGGGAAGCCATTGCCCTAACAGTGAGTCCCGACTGACTTCTCTCAGCTGCTCACAAGCATGAGACTTCTGCTGTGTCCTGACTTACTCCTGAGGACACCTGGACTAGAGGTCTGAGCCACTTCAGATAGCACAGCTAGCCCCACAGTAACAGCGTGGGGAAAACAGAACTGCAACATCTGGACAAGCTGAAGTTGCCCAACGTCACCCAACCAGTTTTAAGCTTAATGATAATATGGGGGTGGTTGTTTTTAGTATGGTTACTCTATGAGCCGGACAAGGCAATGGCACCCCACTCCAGTACTCTTGCCTGGAGAATCCCATGGACGGAGGAGCTTGGTAGGCTGCAGTCCATGGGGTCGCTAAGAGTTGGACACGACTGAGCGACTTCGCTTTCACTTTTAACTTTCATGCATTGGAGAAGGAAATGGCAACCCACTCCAGTGTTCTTGCCGGGGAATCCCAGGGATGGGGGAGCCTGGTGGGCTGCCGTCTCTGGGGTCGCACAGAGTCAGACACGACGGAAGTGACTTAGCAGCACTCTATGAGCAACTGATCTAGAAAGATGAATAAAATGGAGTTGAGTGGGGACTTCCTTGTTGGCCCAGTGGTTAAGAATCTGCTTTGCCAGCTGGTATGATCCCTGACCAGGGAACTAAGTTTCCACATGCCACAACTACTGAAGCCTACACAACACAACTAGAAAGTCCCTGCACTGCAACGAAAAGATTCCACGTGATGCAACAAAGACTTGGTGTGCCACAACTAAGACCAACACAGCCAAGTCAGTAAATTAATTAATTTTAAAAATGGAGTTGACTCATTACACATAATAAGACTTCACCCTTCAGACAAGTGAACCCAATTCCCCAAAAGAGGTGCCCTCAATTCCATGGGAATGCCTTCAGGAGAGAAAGAACTTTCAACTTCTGAAGGTTCATGTAAGACCCCATGAGAAACAGAGAATGATGAAACCTTAGGGAAAAATAACTTTACCTACTTTAGCCACTTCATCAGCCCTCATAACCTTACATGGCCAAACTGAGCTTAGCAAAAAGAAGATTGGTGACGGGTGCCAAATCTAAGGGAGGGAACAAAGACCATTCAAACTGTGGACATAAACATGTCTAACTGTTCCTTCTCCTGCTCATTTCTGTTAGCTCTCTGGAGAATGGGCTCTTGTCGCTCCACAAACAATCTCACCTCCCAGAATGCTTTGCACCACTTCAAGCCAAATTCTGTCCTCCTTCAATAATATTCAGAATAACAATAACAATTTATAGAACATCATATTGAGAAAGGTCCTGTGTTAAACATGCATATAGATAAACTCCTCACAAGAAATCTATTAATTAGGTACTATTATTATCTCCATTTTACAAACGAGGAACAAGCCTTACAGGGGTAAATAACTTGCCAAAGGTCATGTGGTCAATAAGCAACAGAGCTGGGTTTTAAATTCAAGGGGACCAATTATAGAGTCTGACCTCTGAAAGTTCTCCCCAGCATTCCTGAACACCCAAAGCAAGCGTGGCTATGCCACGTGCTTCAATGCTTGTTTGTGCTCAATATAGCCATTGCTCTATGCGTTTCTATTATATGACGACGATCTCAGGCTTGAGATCTCAGTCTCACCCATGAGATTTTTAGAAGATGCGGCTGAGCCACAGACACTTGCTTGCCTCCCCTGGAGTGCCAGGCAAACAGCAGTTGCTGAATGCATATTTGTTGAAAATGAGTCAAATAAAATCAAAATTAAGGAAATTACAGTATGTAAAGGATAAAATAAATCTGTAACTTTTGGATCAGCAGAGATATTTCTTTTTTAAGGCACAATATTCAAAATTAGAGGTAGAATACTTTGTTGCTTTAAAGAAAAATAATATATGTTGCACTAAAAATTACTTAACCCTATTCAAACTGAAGAACTTTGCAGAAACAATTTAATATTTTTGATAAAACAACTCAAAAACTATGCAGAGAAGACAACATTTTCTCCTGTAACTTTTATATCAGTTAACAATAATCACATAAAAGTTTTAAACACAGTAATTTATTTTACACAGTTGCTTAAAACCAGTCTTTAACAATGCTTAAAAGACATATTTAGAAATATTTTTCCAACTTGTCAGTCGTCATTAACATTAAAGTTACCAGATATACTTATGGAGTGTCAGTATTCCTGGGCCCCCATGGGACTCCTCCATTTGGATCAATAACATTGTAGCATGAATTGATAAAGCTGTCCAAAAGTTAATATTCATGTCTAGGAATGCCATGAACCTTTACACTGTCTTCCCACCCATAACCTCCTCTGCAAGTCAAACAGTATTACTGATATTCACATCTACAAATTAGAATGCTAGGGCTCAGAGAAGTAATTGGCCAAGTTCCTACATCTAATAATTAACTTCTTGTATGAGGGTAGGAGATGGTACAGAGTTGGATTCAAACCCATAAGTTGCCATTTATGTTCTCAATACCCTTGAAAAAAAGACCTGAACTCCTGAGTTTCATTTCTGCATCTGTAAAATAGAGATAACACCTTCTCTTTGATAGGATTTTTATCAAGAAAAAAGATATTATTTTGAAAGCAACTAACACTGCCTGGAGCATAATAAGTACTCAATACACAGTCACTATTATGATCAGGATGTACTAAGTGTAGTCAATAAGAACATAGCTTGGTTCGATGCATGATGCTGGATGCTTGGGGCTGGTGCACTGGGACGGCCCAGAGGGATGGTATGGGGAGGGAGGAGGGAGGAGGGTTCGGGATGGGGAACACATGTATACCTGTGGCGGATTCATTTTGATATTTGGCAAAACTAATACAATTATGTAAAGTTTAAAAATAAAATAAAATTAGAAGAAAAAAAAAAGAACATAGCTTGGGAGTCAGAAGGCCTAGATTTAAATCCCAGCTCTGCCATTTACAAACAATTTGACCTTGGACAATTTACATAACTTTTCCAAGCTTCAATTTATTTACTTAAAACGGAGATGAAAGAGTCATCTATGATAGAGTCGCTTCTATTGGACTAGCTCTCCTGCCAAATACAACTATAAAAGCTGCACAAAATATGTAAAAAATGTTTGAAGCCTAGTAGAACAATCAGCACAGACAGAAATGGAGGTGGGGGAGATTATGATTTTGGAGAGATTTTAGAAAGGGGCTAAGCATTCTGGCTTTTTTCCCCCCTCTGAGAGCATTTTCCAAATTGTAACGCAGGTAAATGGGCTCCATAGGTGGCTCAGTGGTAAAGAATCCAACTGCCACACAGAAGACATATTTAGAGGAGACGTATTTAGAGGGTTCGATCCCTGGGTCGGGCAGATTCCCTGGGGAAGGAAATGTCAACCCACTCCAGTACTCTTGCCTGGAAATCCCATGGACAGAGGAACCTGGTGGGTTACAGTTCATGGGGTCACAAAAGAGTCACACAACTTAGAGACTAAACAACAATAACAAGTTCAGGTAAATAAAGCTCAAAACAAATGGCAGCCTTGCTGGTTGGATAGACGAAAGTTAGTATTCAGGACTGACAGAGCAGCTAGGACTTGAGGGCAAAATCACAGAGAAAACAGAACCTGGACACTGGGCACATATTCCTCTCAAATCACTGATCACATTATAAGATGTATTACGCAAGGAAAGACCCTAAGATACCCAGTGGGGCGGGGGTGAAGCAACTGGACACTTCAAAATCTGAGCAATTATTTCACGCCATCGTATGGTGCTGAGAAGGTGGAGTTTGAAGTTTAAATGTCATCAAAACTCATAAGGTAAAAATCATAAGGTAACATGAGTGTCATATCCTACAAGTAAGTATCACACTCCAGGAGTAAGGACAAAACGGAAAGAAGCCACCCATTAGAAAGCCTATAACAAGATCAAGTTGACTCGTCTATATTCTATCTGCTTGTGAGGAGAAAAATTGACCTCTTTGAAGAAAAATAACTTCATCTAGAACTTTTACATTTTTTATACATAACATCCATAATACAAGAAAAAAAGGTATAAGCAAGCTAAAAAATTTTTAAAAACCAAATGACTAAAAATCAAAAGAAATGGGTTTCACTAGAAATAGATCCACAGATGAGTGAGCTAGTAATGGTATAAAACAGGAACTTCAAAATAACTATGATTAGTATTAGTTTGAGCAAACTCCAGGTGACAGCAAAGGACAGGGAAGCCTGGCATGCTGCAGTCCACGGGGTCGCCAAGAGTCAGACATGACTTAGCAACTGAACGACAATAACAATGATTAGTATGCTCAAATGATAAATAAAAATACAGATATTTTAAAAGACCTGGAATCTATTTTTTAAATTAAATGAAACTTTTAGAACTGAAAAACACCATAACTAGTATTAGAATTTGAAACAAAAGATTTAGTAGAAGATTAAAAAGGGGACACCAGAGGATTGGTGGGTTATTTTGTGTTTAAAAAATATATTTTAAAAAAATGTTTTAAAAAATTTTCTTGGCTTAAAGGAAAGTCAAATGTGTGTAAATTTAAAATATATAGTAACAGCACAAAAGGTAAATGGGGTTAAACTGTTGTTAGATCCCTGCATCACTTGGGAAGTGGTTAATGCACTAATCTAGGAGAGTCTGATAAATCCAGTCCTGGAAAATCATTAAAGGAATAATAAGATAATGTCTATTTTTAAAGTAAACAGAATAGAAAAAAATGTAATAATGAAAATAATCAATTCATCCAAAAAAGAAACAAAGAAAAAAGAAAACAGCAAGGAGAGGGTGTGGCGAAAAGGGAACTCTCTTACACTGTTGGTGGAAATGCAAACTAGTATAGCCAATATAGAGAACAGTGTGAAGATTCCTTTAAAAAACTGGAAATAGAACTGCCATATGACCCAGCAATCCCACTGCTGGGCACACACACCAAAGAAACCAGAACTGAAAGAGATATGTGTACCCCAATGTCCATTGCAGCACTGTTTACAATAGCTAGGACATGGAAGCAACCTAGATGTCCATCAGCAGATGAATGGATAAGAAAGTTGTGGTATGTATACACAATGGAGTATTACTCAGCTATAAAAAAATTAATTTGAATCACTTTTAATGAGGTAGATGAAACTGGAGCCTATTATACAGAGTGAAATAAGTCAGAAAGAAAAACACCAATACAGTATATTAACGCATATATATGGAGTTTAGAAAGATGGTAATGATGACCCTGTATGCGAGACAGTAAAAGAGACACAGATGTAAAGAACAGACTTTTGGACTCTGTGGGAGAAAGCAATGGTGGGATGATTTGAGAGAATCACATTGAAACATGTGTATTACCATATGTGAAATAGATCACCAGTCCAAGTTTGATACATGAAACAGGGCACTCAAACCCAGTGCACTGGGACAACCCTGAGGGATGGGGTGGGGAGGGAGGTAGGAGAGGGGTTCAGGATGGGGACACATGTGCACCCATGGCTGATTCATGTCAATGTACGGCAAAAACCACTGCAATATTGTAAAGTAATTAGCCTCCAATTAAAATAAATTAATTTATTTTAAAAAATCAGCAAGATCATATAACTAAACTCAATTATCTCAGTAATTAAAAGTAAACTGACTAAACATTTCAACTGACATATACACACAGCTGCTGCTGCTGCTGCTGCTGTGTCGCTTCAGTCGTGTCCGACTCTGTGCGACCCCATGGACTGCAGCCTACCAGGCTTCTCTTTCCATGGGATTTTCCAGGCAACAGTACTGGAGTGGGGTGCCATTGCCTTCTCCATATACACACTACTATATATATAATAGATAACTAATAAGACCTCCTATATAGCACAGGTAACTCTACTCAGTACTTGTAATGGCCTATATGGGAAAATAATTTTAAAATGAATGAATATGTGTATAGGTATAACTGATACACTTTGCTGTACAGCAGAAACACAACTTTGTAAATCAACTATACCCAATAAAAAGCTTTTTAAAAGACAATGACTGACAGACATTTTTTTTTAAACAAAATCTAATTTTATGCTCTTTATAAGATATATTCTTTAACTATAAGGACAGAAAAGATTGAAAGTAGAGAGTGCATAAAATATGTCTTCAAAATAGATTAAAGCTGATAAACTAAAAGAAAAGATAAAAATCTACAATAATAGTTGGAAATGTAAGCCCACCTTTCTCAGAAACTGAAAAAATATTGATGATCAGGAAGTTTATAGATAGGAAAAGGAGTACATCAAGGCCAAATATTGTCACCCTGCTTATTTAACTTATATGCAGCGTACATCATGAGAAACGCAGGGCTGGAAGAAACGCAGGGCTGGAAGAAACACAAGCTGGAATTAAGATTGCTGGGAAAAATATCAATAACCTCAGACATGCAGATAACACCACCATTATGGCAGAAAGTGAAGAGGAACTCAAAAGCCTCTTGATGAAAGTGAAAGTGGAGAGTGAAAAAGTTGGCTTAAAGCTCAACATTCAGAAAACGAAGATCATGGCATCTGGTCCCATCACTTCATGGGAAATAGATGGGGAAACAGTGGAAACAGTGTCAGACTTTATTTTCCTGGGCTCCAAAATCACTGCAGATGGTGACTGCAGCCATGAAATTAAAAGACGCTTACTCCTTGGAAGGAAAGTTATGACCAACCTAGATAGCATATTCAAAAGCAGAGACATTACTTTGCCAACAAAGGTTCGTCTAGTCAAGGCTATGGTTTTTCCTGTAGTCACATACGGATGTGAGAGTTGGACTGTGAAGAAGGCTGAGCGCCGAAGAATTGATGCTTTTGAACTGTGGTATTGGAGAAGACTCTTGAGAGTCCCTTGGACTGCAAGGAGATCCAACCAGTCCATTCTGAAGGAGATCAGCCCTGGGATTTCTTTGGAAGGAATGATGTTAAAGCTGAAACTCCAGTACTTTGGCCACCTCATGTGAAGAGTTGACTCATTGGAAAAGACTCTGATGCTGGGAGGGATTGGGGGCAGGAGGAGAAGGGGACGACAGGATGAGATGGCTGGATGGCATCACTGACTCGATGGACGTGAGTCTGGGTGAACTCCGGGAGTTGGTGATGGACAGGGAGGCGTGCTGTGATTCATGCGGTCGCAAAGAGTCGGACACGACTGAGCTTTTGAACTATGGTGTTGGAGAAGACTATTCAGAGTCCCTTGGACTGCAAGGAGATCCAACCAGTCCATTCTAAAGGAGATCAGTCCTGAATATTCATTGGAAGGACTGATGCTGAAGCTGAAACTCCAATACTTGGGCCACCTGATGCAAAAAGTCAACTCATTAGAAAAGGCCCTGATGCTGGGAAACATTGAAGGCAGGAGGAGAAGGGGACAACAGAGGATGAGATGGTTGGATGGCATCACTGACTCAATGAACATGAGCAAGCTATGGGAGCTGGTGAAGAACAGGGAAGCCTGGTGTGCTGCAGTGCATCGAGTCAGTAATGCCATCCAATCATCTCGTCCTCTGTCATCCCCTTCTCCTCCCACCTTCAATCTTTCCCACCATCAGGGTCTTTTCCAGTCAGCTCTTCACATCAGGTGGCCAAAGTACTGGAGTTTCAGCTTCAGCATCAGTCCTTCCAATGAATATTCAGGACTGATTTCCTTTAGGGAGGACTAGTTGGATCTCCTTGCAGTCCAGGGGACTCTCAAGAGTCTTCTCCAACACCACAGTTCAAAAGCATCAGTTTTTTGACACTCAGCATTCCTTATAGTCCAACTAGACAGACTCAAAACAATGAGCATTCTGTTACAGAGAGGAAGAGCTCTATTCTTCAAAAAAGTCAACACTGTGCAAGATAAGGAAAAGGTGAGAAACACCATGAAGTATTTAGAGATAAAAGTACATGGTGCACTTCACTTATTTTCAAATAGTTTGTGAAAAATATACCTATAGAGACAAACAGAGAGAGACAGAGAGAGTTGTGGGGCCACACAAAGCAAGAGAAGGATAAAGCAAATAAAGAAATGTTAATTAATAAATCAAATAAAGGTATAGTAGAAAGTCTTTATACTATATTTGCATGTTTTCTGTAAGTTCAAAATCGTTTCCATAGAAAAAGAAGAAAAGAGAATTCCCTGATGGTGCAGCGGTTAGGACCACACTAACTGCCAAGGGCAGGGGTTCCATCAGTAGTCAGGGAACTAAGATCTCACAACTACTCACAATGGCCAAAATAATAATAATAATAATAAGGAAAAAACTGTAATGCTTGTTTACAACCTAGCTGTGCCTCTTTAAACTTCTGTGATCATGAGAATCACTGAAGACTCGGCAAAATACAGATTTCTGGGCCCATGTTGTCTTCACTTCCTCCACATAACTTCCTATGCGGTTTCCTGCTCCCTCAACCAGCCCCGCATTCTCAAGGCTCTGGACCTGTTCTCCCCGCTTGTTTCCACTTGCTGAATCATCCTGCCCTCCTTCCCATCCTGACAGCTCTGTGAAAGGATTTCACCAATGTACACAGGCAATAAAGGTCTGGCCCTTTAAGGAAACCAGAGGGAAAACAGGACATTTTTTCTCTGGAGAAAAGAGCCCTGAGTCAGTGAGATAAGAATAGCCAGAAGAGTAATTCTACTTCTAGGAATGCATCTCTGGGTAATAATCAGAGGAGGACACAAAAGATTTTGTGCACTGGCATTCCTTACTGTATAATTTATAACAGCAAAATACTCAAACCATTAATGCCCAACAACAGCAGACTAAACATTATTCCATTATACAGAAGTACCATGGTTTATAACATTTCAACAGTGAAATCCATATATTCAAAGACTTTCTGATGATATGGGAGAAATCGTCAAGGATGTAGTAGACACCTTGATTTTCTTTCCACCATCCTGCTCAACTTTCCTGTTTTGCATGGCTAAAAAACATTTGAAGAAATTGAACCTATCTGCAAACAAAGACTTTAATTTTTCTAAGCCAGTGATTCTCAAAGTGTGGTCTCTGGACCTGCGACATTAGCATCACCTGGAAGCTTGCTGGAAATGCCAATTAACAGGCACCATCTTGATCTACTGAGTCAGAAACACTGGAGGCAAAACCCCAAATCTGAGTTTTAACAAGCCCTTGAGGGGATTCAGATGCACACCCAAACTGAAGACCCACTGAACTGGGCCAATCATGGTGGACTGATCTCCCTTTAGTCTGGATTTAGGAAAAAGACACACTGTTCAATTGGGGCCAATGATATGCAAAGGGAAGTTTGCTGGGAGCTTCTGGGAAGGGCTCTCCACACTTACAGTAGTCTGTAAGAAGAGCTTGCCCCTTTTTGCCTGGACTTTGTGAGTACAGATGTCATGTCTGGGGTTGCAAAAGCTACGGTGCTTCATAGTTGAAAGATAAGAGAATAGGGCTGAGAGAATCACACAAAATGGAGGCAGAGCCACTGGATTAAAGTAATCCTTAATTCTCTTCTACCTCTGGATTTTCAGTTATTTGTGCTGATCTATTTCCTCACTTTACAAGCCAGTTTGAGTTATTTTGTTACTTGAAGCCAAAAACTCCCATCTAATAATGATATGATCCTAAGTTTGAAACACACGTATGTAGACTCATGGGGGAAAAAAGAGTAGCACAAAATATATTTAACATATAAATCCTTGTCTTGTCTTGGTGGAAGTCTTATAGGCTTGTTTTCTGCCTATTTTTCTAAATTTTATACTGAGAATGGCTTTTATCATCAGAATGTATCTTAAAATAATAGTTAAAGGAGGTTATTCGAACACGCTCTTTTAAAAAGAAAGTGAAGAACCACAAAAACACAGAAGACACCATGAAGACAATTGGTATGGGACCCTGGGCAGATGGTATAAACCAAAGGAACCAAGAACACAGAGTGCTCAGAATTAGTAGCAGTGAGGTGTTAAGGAGATAATTAACACTTATATTCTAAATAGCAGCTGAATATAAATGAGAACAGATGGGGCTCAATAGCTATGAAAAGACCTAGGGCAGCACAAAGATGGAAGCAAAGATAAACAAGCAAATATTTAGAGGAAAGATACTTATAATTAGTAACACAATGTTCAATTTGTAGTGGGGTTTCATTTCCTCTAACCCTTGCTCCAATCAGTTACTCCAGGGTTCTTGACAAGAAGGTCAAGAATAAAGCCTGGTACACGTGACTTCTTTACACCTAACAGGTATTACATGGTTACTTTTGTCAAATGCTTAAGTATATTACCTCACTTAATCCTCTTTGAGGCCAGTACTATTACTAGTCCTATTGTACCGATTACGTTGCTGACACTCAAGAGTAGCTAGTACCTGATTTAAATTTACATAGATGGAAAACGAGGAAGTTACAGTTGGAACTGTTCTGACTCCAGAACCTGCCTGCCTACTACTGTCCATGCTGTCAGGACAGCCAACAAATGTTTTTGGAAAAATAAATGTCACTGTACACATCACCTGGTTTTCTGTGTGCTGCTGTCAAAATAAATGTTTTAAACTTTAACCATAAGGTAATATATAGAGTCCTGTAATACCTTCTTAATCTTTGTTATCCATAAAGTCTAGGCACTGTTGATAAATGCTTAGAGATAAATGAAGTATTGAATAGGTATCCCTGACGAAAGGGCTTCCCTGGTGGCTCAGAGGTAAAGAATCCACTTGCCAATGTAGGAGACGCAGGAGATGTGGGTTTGAAGCCCTGGCCAGGAAGATTCTCTGGAGAAGGAAATGGCACAAGAATGCATTATTTTTGCCTGGAGAATCCCATGGACGGAGGAGCCTGGAGGGCTACAGTCCATGAGGTCACAAAGAGTCAACTTCGTGACTACACACAAACACACATCTCTGATGAAAGGCAAGTGAGAGTCTCTCAGAGGACAGAAGAAAGAAGGAAACTTGGGACTTGGAGCTCTGGACAGATGGTAAGTTAGATAAATTTGTTTTCAAGGTTCAAAATTAGTGAGCCCCAGTGAGCAATCACCTATCACTGATAGCATGATGAGAATTGCCTAGAAGAGATTTAAAGAATCTCAGCCTACAACTTAAGGCTTGTTTATTGATGAATATTACCTAAAGGAATAAATTGAACCAGACCAAGAGAAGCTGGGGGTAAAAATAGTATCTTCTCAGGAAAGCGGCTTAAGAAACAATGAGGGTGGGGTAGACAGACACATTATGAACCTCTTCTCTGCTTCAGTGCAGTTGCCTCCAGGGCAGCTCCTGTCCAAGAGGACAGATTTTGAATGTGCTCAAGACGAAATGCAAAGAATCCAGAGAAAAAGAAGTGATGCATTCTGGTGACCACACCAAGCTCAGAAGGAACTACTTGCATCCTGAATCCCATCTCTTTATTTCTCATCAGATTCGGCTGCCTTCTGCCAGTATACCTCCAGCCTGGAGGACAGCCAGGGAGGAAAGCGTGGTCAGAGAAGGCTTTAAATTCCCACTGAGCTACCCTCACGAGGCAACACGCTGACTCAGAGCACTACGGGGTCCCCTGGCTCCAGCAAAGATGGAGCTTGGAACAATATCCACTATAATTGTCACTGAAAGCTACTTGTAGACAGAGCTTGTTCTTGGCTGAGACATGCAGAGAAGAAGGAACAGGGTGGAGAAGAACTCCATTTGCAGGGAAATAAAAATGTGGCATCAGGACCCTGGAAGCCAGCTGGCTTTTAAACAATTAAGCTCACTTAGAAAAACAGAAGTTACCACTTCCTATGCTTTCTACATTACGACTCGAGCTGGGGGTGCTGAGTTTTCCATTTGGCACTGGATTTGGATCTAATGAACACATTTGAAGACATTCTTTTTCACTTAGGAAATTTTGTGATCAAGAGGCCTCCATAAAATGTAGGGGGACAAATGGACAATCTCATCCAATGCAGAAGACGAAGTTCAATCTGCTCAGATCAGACTCACATCTGATCTAAAAACCCAGATGAGAGTGTGGGTGTATATTCCCACTGGGTATAGATGTATACTCACCACTGAGCCTAACTCAGAGTAGATGATGAATGCGTGAATACTAACTTCCAAAGGAGTACCTTAGAATCTCAGAATGGAAAACATTAACTGAGAAAACATCCACTCCTGCCTCCAAAAAATCAGAGACCTCCTTTGACAACATTCCGGGCAAGAATACATCCCGTCAACCAATTCACTCTTCCCCTACCTCACTCTAGGAAATCTACCTCATTTTTAAAATACTACACTGTTTTGTCCACCCTTGCACTGAACAAGAATCTTCCTTCCTTCCTGAAAATTAGAGCAATTGATCTCATTCTATTATTTGGGATCCCCCAAAATTAAGCCTGATAGCTCAGTTAGTAAAGAATCCACCTGCAATGCAGGAGACCCCAGTTCAATTCCTGGGTTGGGAAGATCTGCTGGAGAAGGGACAGGCTACCCACTCCAGTATTTTGGCCTGGAGAATTCCATGAACTGTATAGTCCATGGGGTTGCAAAAAGTCAGACACAACTGAGCAACCTGCACTCACTCACTCAAAATTCAGCCAAAATATTTTAATAAGATAAGCCTCTGAATATCTAACTGTCTTTGCTCTACTTCAGGTTCAATATACCGTCTCTTTAACAACATTCAGTATTTTTGCCAAGTTCCCAGACCATTGAAACTCCAACATTCTTCAAAGTGTGACCTAAGGAACATTTGTCTCCAATGTCATTCAGCCAGTGGAGCATGCAGCAAGACTTTCTGATCCCTGGACTGAAGAGCTGATTGATATGCGTGCGTGTGTGCTAAGTCGCTTTAGTGGTGTCCGACTCTGTGCAACCCCATGGACTATAGACTGCCAGGCTCCTCTGTCCATGGGATTCTCCAGGCATGAATACTGGAGGGGGTTGCCAGACCCTCCTCCTCCTCCAGGGGATCTTCCTGACCCAGGGATCAAACCCACATCTCTTGTATTTCCTGCACCAGCAGGTGGATTCTTCACCACAGTGCACCTGGGAAACTCCTACATACACATGTATCCCCTCCCTTTGGATTTCCTTCCCATTCAGGTCACCACCATGCATTAAGCAGAGCTCCCTGCTGCAGGCACCAGTTTCTCCCTTCAGGGCCTTTAATACCTGACTTGAGGCCTCTTGTTTAGAGTGGATTAGTGGAACAAGCAAGAACCTGGACCTCAGAACTTGATTCTAGTCTCAGCTCTGCCACTGATTTTCTTTGTGACTTTAATTTTCTCATATGTTCATTCGAAAAAAAAAAAAAAGGCAGTCTAGTCTCTAAGACCTCCTTTGGCACATTCGTTGTTGTTGTTTGCTTTTTTGTTTTGTTTCTTTGTTTTTTACTGTCTTAGTAATGTGATGTTTAATCTTCATTGCCCACCACACTACAAAATATACACATCACATTCTTCCAATTCTCAGAGCTCAAGACGGAGGCCCATTATGCTTTTCTGGTCTTTACCAATGAAAAGAGATGTTGAGGATGTTGTTGATAATGGTTAAGAAGCTGATTGAGCTGGTTAACAACTTCATCAGCACTGGCCACTGTCCTGGGTCTTTGTGAAGTTTATCTTAGTCTTGTTGATAACCACACACTGTAAATAACATCATCACCCCATTTCAGAGATGAAGAAATGGTCACTTGGCCAATGCCCAATGCTAGAACAGAAAGGGGTAGGATCTGGTGCCAAGTGTCTCTTTCTCCACACCAAGAGTCCTTTTCCCCAAAGGTGACTTCAACCTGCTGCTGCCCTCAACCCTGGGTTGACCCAAATGTTGGCAAGTAGGAGCAGCCATATTTTGGACAGCCTGGTTCTTTTGCCCAGCTGCCCATCCCTCCCTGATCTACCACATTCTATGTGCTCATCCATACAGTTACCATATCTATAAGTGTTTTCAGGTGGGAAATGAAATCTCTTCCAGGAACAGGATGCCCCCACCCCCTCATTGATTGTCAGGTATACTTGATTGTTCTTCTCCCTTCCCACTGTTTTGCTCTGTTCAGGCTATCACAAAAATACCCTAGACTGCGTGGCCTAAAAAACAAACATTTATTACTTACAGTGCTGGAGGCTGATTAAGTTCAAGATCAAGGTGCCAACAGATTTGGTGTCTGTTGAATCCTCTCCCTGGTTCACAGATGGCCATCTTCTCTCTTTGTCCTCACATGATAACAGGGACAAGGGATCTTTCTGAAGTCTCTCTCTTTTTTTTTTTTTTCAGTTGCCCTGGGACTTTGTTGCACTGCATGGGCTCTATAGTTGTGGTACACAGCCCCACAGCATGTGAGACCCTAGTTTCCTGACCAGGAATTGAACCTGCATCCTCCGCATTGCAAGGCGGACTCCTCACCACTGAACCACCAGGGAACATCTTCTGAGGTCTCTTGTAAGGGCACCAACCTCATTCAAGAGGGATCCACCTTCATGATGCAATAACTTCCCAAAGACACTCTCCCGCCTTATACAAGCCTAATACCGCCTATTGTTAGGTTAGGATTTTAACATATGAATTCTGAGGAGACACAAACATTCAGTCTATGGCGCCTACACAGATATCCTTCTGATATCTTTCAGAGCCTGGAGACACCCTTTCCTTCAGCTACAATGTCCAGTTCATCACTAAGTCCTAGTGTTTCTGCCTCTAAACACATAGCTGACATGCATCCTCTCAGCCATCACTAAGTACCATGGTAGCTCCTCGCTGGTCCTCCCATCATTCCCTTTCCACCATACAATCCACTGTCCACACATCACTAAGTGCTGTTTTTAAAACTTAAATCATACCACCAAACCCATTAGAATCCTCCAATGACCTACTCCTGCAGTCTACATAAAATCCAAACCCCCTTCCTTAGTTTGCCAGGCCTTTCAGAGCTGGCCCTGCCTTCCTCTTCATGAGATCTTTCACCATGCTCTCTCCCTTGCTCGATAAGCCTCTGCCTCTGTCCATCCAACACACACCTAAATGTCTTTGGTCTTCTCCCAATCCTTTGCCTGGCATAGTTCCTACTCTTTTAGATTTAGGTTCAAATATCACCACCACGAGAAGCCTTTCCTGACTATCTAAAGAAAAGCCAGTTAATCCCAGCCTCCTCTTTATCCTTGCCCCATACACCAAGAGTTCTCACAACCATTTCTCCTCGTTTACTTCTATAAAAACTCTTGTCACCCTATAATGATCCTGTTGGTTTATTTTTGTCACCAATCTACTCTACTAGCAAAGGTTTCATGTGAGTAGAAACCTGGTACATCATTCAGTCCCCAGAGCTTTAAAGAGCGTCTGACAAAGAGCAGACACTTAATCATTTTCGGTCAATTGAATAGTAGGTGAAGGAATGCATTCAATATGGCCACTCATTTCTACTTCTTCTAATACTTGTGTGGGGACAGGGGAGGGAAGGGCAGAAATGGGAAAACAAAGGACATTAATGAGTGATTACCTCTGTGATGTTAAGATTTTAGGAAAATTCGACAAGGAGGAGTGATCAACCCTCAAAGTTGTACTCAACATAAAAAAGAAAGTTCTAGGGCTTCCCTGGTGGCTCAGTGGTAAAGAATCCAGCTGCCAACACAGGAGACATGGGTTCAGTCCCTATCCTGGAAGACCCCATATACCACGGGGCAACGAAGACCGTGCGCCACAACCACTGAGCCTGCACTTTCTAGCCCGCACACCCGAGAGCTCAAGCTCCACAAGAGAAGCCACCACAGTGAGACGCCCACACGCCACAAGCAGAGAGTGGCCTCCACTCTCCACAACTAGAGAAAAGCCCCCTGCAGCAACAAAGACCCAGCACAGCCATACATACATAAATAAAATTATTTTTTAAAAAAGAAAGCTCTAAATTTCCAATAGCCAGAGGTGTCCAACCAAGACACAGGCTGCTCTGCAGGCGCGTTCCTCCTTAGCCTGTGATAAGGAGCTTCCTGCCACCAGCAGGGCTATTGCAGAGGGGATGGATGCCTCCTGAGGGAGCCCGGACTGCATGTCTTTAACTGATGCACTTGTCACTGGAGTGGCACCGAGCCAGCAAGCATGGGAGCACTAAGACTCCGGTGCGGTGCTTCCTCCTCCAGTAAATACACGCCATACGTTCAATTACTCTCTCCGCCCCAGAACTGTCTCTTAGTGCCCTCAGCAATGAGATCCTGCTAATTGAAAACACTTCTCTCTATCTGCTTGAGAGGATTGGACTAAACTAGGCTACTGAAATGTAGTCCATGGGGCAGGAGCCTAACTGGGGCAGGGCAGACACATGGCAGCAAAAGCACAGACGGTCTGGGGCTGGGGGATGAGGGCTGTGCTTCATTTCAGTTGCTGCTTCGGAGTGGCTGGAGCTTCCAGTCTTTGGAGACTGTGCTTTACCTGGAAATGAGTCTGCCTGAATGGGGGGTAACTTTTTCTTCCTTTACCTTGGAATGACTCATTCCAGTGCAACAGTAGTGATAAAAATAGGGCTGTTCCACCTGCTCGTAAGCACCAGATTTTGACCCACCTACCTTGCTTCTTAAAGCGGCATCCATCAGCATGTGAGGTATAGATGGTAATAGATGGTAAAACACCTAGGCCAGATAAGAGAAACACACACTGAAGTCAAGGCCACAGCAGCAACACTGGCAGCAAACAGCAGCAGAAAACAATGGCAGCAGTGGCAGCTAGTATTTATTGTCACCCTGTGTCAGGCTTCATACTAACTGCCCTGTGAGCATGGTCTCCATTCATATTCATGACAATTATAAAAACTAAAGTGACTCCATTTTACAGACCAGGAAACTGAGGCCCAAGAGTTAAGAGGCTTACCCAGGATCACAAAGCTAGCAAGTGACAGAGAAGGATGGGCCAGTGGTCTGCCTCCAGAACCAACAGTCTGAGCACCAAGCCATCCCCTAGGTCTGCTGGGGCTACTCTTCTTGAGGTCTGGCTCTTCTCATCAGGCTTTTTGAATAAAGTCCAAGCTCCAGAATATAGGCACAGATTCCTTGATAAAAAAGATAAATCCTGGGAAATAACATCTCCTGGTGATGTGGGATGATCTCTCTTCCTGTCATTTATCATAATTTCTTCCCAAAACCAACTGTAATGGTCAACTTCATATATGAACTTGCTGTGGCCACAGTACCAGTATCAGTTTAAATATGATTCTAGATGTTTATGTGACAGTATTTATGGCTGAGATTTACATTTAAATTGGTGGATTTTGTGTAAAGCAGATTGAGTTTCATTATGTGGGTGGAAAAGTTGAAGTCCTGAACAGAACAATAGACTGATCTCCCCTTAGCAAAAGGAATTCTTTCAGCAGACAACCTTCAGACTTCATCTGTGTTGTAGACTGAATGGTTGTGACACCCTCTATAAAAAAAAAATTCTTATCTTGAATCTCTATCCCCCAGTGAGGTAATGTTAAGGTTGGGCTTTGGGGAGGTAATTAGGATTATATGAGGTTAAGAGAATGCAGTCATGAAATTAAAAGACACTTGCTCCTTGGAATAAATGTTATGACCAACCTAGACATCATATTAAAAAGCAGAGACATTACTTTGCCAACAAAGGTCCGTCTAGTCAAGGCTATGGTTTTTCCAGTGGTCATGTATGGATGTGAGAGTTGGACTATAAAGAAAGCTGAGTGCCAAAGAATTGATGCTTTTGAATTTTTATTTTGGAGAAGACTCTTAAGAGTCCCTTGGATTGCAAGGAGATCCAACCAGTCCATCCTAAAGGAAATCAGTCCTGGGTGTTCATTGAAAGGACTGATGTTGAAGCTGAAACTCCAAGACTTTGGCTGCCTGATGTGAAGAACTGACTCATTGGAAAAGACCCTGACACTGGGAAAGACTGAAGGCAGGAGGAGAAGGGGACGACAGAGGATGAGATGGTTGGATGGCATCACTGACTCGATGGACATGAGTTTGAGCAAGCTCCAGGAGTTGGTGATGGACAGGGAAGCCTGGCATGCTTCAGTCCATGGGGTCACAAAGAGTCGGCTGAGCAACTGAACTGAACTGAACTGAGGTCAAGAGGATAGCATCCTCATGAATGGGATTAGTGACCTTATAAGAGTCATGAGAGCATTTGCTTCTTCTCTTTCTGCTCCATAGGGATGTGAGAATGTGAGAATACAACAGAGGATAGTAGTCAGCAAAAAAGAAAGGAACCCTTAACAGAACTTGACCATGATGGCAGCCTGATCTGGCATTTCTAGCCTCCAGAACTGTCAGGGATAAATTTCTCTTACTCATAAACCACCCAATATGTAGCATTCCTTTTATATGTTAAGGTTTTGTTCTTTTTTTAATGTGGACAATTTTTAAAGTCTTTATTGACTCTGTTACAATATTGCTTCTGCTTTATGTTTTGTTTTTTTGGCCTTGAGGCATGTGGGATCTTACCTCCCTAACCAGGGATCAAACCCACACCCCTCTGAAATGGAAGGTGAATTCTTAACCACAGAACTACCAGGGAATTCCCTATGGCATTCAGTGAGAGCAGCCCAGGCTGACTAAGACAATCTTTGACACTGATCTTCCTGAAGCACCAGGAGACTGCCTTTAGTCTTCAACTGCAACTCTTTCCTGAGTCTCCATCTGCCAGTCTCCACATCAGATTTTGAACTTGCCAAGTCTCCACAATCACACAAGCCAAGTTCCTAAAATAAAATTCTTTGTGTGCATGTATGTGTGTGTGGGTCTTGATAGACAGATAAAAATATACATCCTATTGATTTTGTCTCTCTCAAGACTCCTAATACACCAACCTAACTTCCTGACTGCAGAACAATTCCCACATTTCATCCAACAACTTCTCAACAGTTCAATCATTTATTCACTTATACCCACCATGCATTGGGTCTTGCAGGACCACACTTCTCAAACTGAAATGTGCCAGGAATCACCCACAGGACCTGCATAGACCCAAATGCAGCCGGTCTCTGCCATGCCCTAAGATAATGCTGATATGTTGATTCATTAACCACACTTTGAGTAGCAACACTGTAGAGACACAAGCAAATAAGATGCCAGAGCGTGTCCAGGAATGTTCTCAATCTACCACTAAGGCTGCTGCTGCTGCTGCTAAGTCACTTCAATCATGTCCGACTCTGTGCGACACCATAGACGGCAGCCCACCAGGCTCCCCCATCCCTGGGATTCTCCAGGCAAGAACACCAGAGTGGGTTGCCATTTCCTTCTCCAATGCATGAAAGTGAAAAGTGAAAGTGAAGTCGCTCAGTTGTGGCTGACTCCCAGTGACCCCATGGACTGCAGCCCACCAGGCTCCTCCGTCCATGGGATTTTCCAGGCAAGAGTACTGGAGTGGGTCACCATTGCCTTCTCCCCCAACTAAGACACATCAATTTTAAAGAAAGAAAAGAAAATCCGGTTTGTTTTTGTTTTAGTCCTCTGTCATAGAGACATCAGGTCCTCAGTGCTGTAACTTGCCCCCTAGAAAAGCTGTCACCTTGTTCTCCAATCATACCCACTTTGAGACCAGCAGTTGGTAATACATAAGGAGAAAAACACAATTAAACCCCAAAGGGGGAAAAAAAAACACAGCCCTTCCATTTCAATTAGAATCAGCGGCTGTTGAAAATGGGCAAATTTAGAACTGTAATACCAATGGAAACAGTGAATTCTCAACTGTGATCAAAGGCTTCATTTAGCAGACTGAAAAGCAAGCACGAGTTTAATTGAACAAGAGAGAGATTGCTTCCAAATCACCCAGGCATAATCAAATAGCCTTGAAAAATATAATGCATCAGATGGAGAGAAACAAGCCCTGGGCTCCAAAACCTCTTGCCTGACCTGTAGGTGCCCTAGCATCAGCAAGAAGAGACATCAGAGGTCACCTGGTCTCACTCCCCATCCCATGTGGGAACCCACTTTAGACCGGGGCTTTCAAAAATCTCTGGCTAGAATACACAGAAATATATTTACATCCTACCCAGTGTAAGAACTGATGCAATGAACTGACTCATTGGAAAAGACCCTGATACTGGGAAAGATTGAAAGCAGCAGAAGGGGATGACAGAGAATGAGATGGTTGGATGGTATCACTGACTCAGCGGACATGAATTTGAGCACCTCCAGGAGTTGGTGATGGACAGGGAAGCCTGGCGTGTTGCAGTCCATGGGGTCACAAAGAGTAGGACACAACTGAGTGACTGAACAACAAAAGAGGTCATGACCCACAGTTTAAAAAACACTACTCTAGGGTACCCTGGTTACTTAGCCAACCAAGCAGTTCATCTAACAACTGAGTGCTTGCCATCTTGCAGGCTCTGGGGACACAGCATCAAACTTACAGACAGGTGGAAGAGACAGGTGTTTCACAAAGGATCACACAAACACATATGAAATACTACAAATTGAGGCAGATGTAAAAAAGAAAGAACAAAGGATGTCTTGGGAGATCATAATGAGGGCACCTGTTCAGGACCAGGAAGATGACTGGATAGATCAGGTAAAGCCCCTCTTGAGTGAATTATAAGCTGGATCTAAAGGATGAGCAGAGTGTAGCCAAGCAAAGGGGGAGTGTGTGTCTTAACTATCTCTTGTGCTGGAAAATGCACAGTTATCTATCACAACTTCCACTGACAACAGCAGCAGTGTATGTCCAAGCCAGATTCACCAGTTTTCATCACATGTCAGACTTGGGGCCAAGCACAACACAATACTACTAGAGCTCAATGGAATCAACGCTATGGGCTTGAGTCCCAGATCTTCATCTTATAAGCTATGCGATCTGAAGCAAGGTAGTTCAGTTTTCGGATTATTAATGGTACCTGCCTCATCACATTCTTGCTAGAATTAAGTTAACCCAAATGGAGGGGCCTACAAAGTGCCTGGAGCATGGTAAGTACAAAATAAATTGCTAAATAAAGCAGTATGAACTCAAAATCTTTAAGGGCTTATTTCAGGCAAACACCACCTACTAGAACATGAAAAGAAACCCATTCACCATCCCGGAACTAGCTAATTGCCAACAGGGTTATTTTGTTTTCCATTCTAATATTTTAAATCTAATGGGACAGAGGACTGAAGTTCTGAACTCTGCAGGGCCCTACAGACAAAGGAAACCAGGAGAAAGGGAACCAGCTGGACTCCCCGCCCCTAATTGCCATCTCTGGGCCTGTGTTCACCACCACTGTCTCCTGGCTGATGAATTTTCCAGTTCAGCACCAAGGATACAGTTGACTTCTCCAGAAAACTATCATAATAGAATTACATTATGTTTACTGGATGCAGAAAACCTCTGGCTAGATAGTTAATTAGAGGCTTCACAATGCTGAAAAATCTTCAAGCTTTCATGAGGCTTAAACAGATCCAAAATGCCAGGTTAAAGTCACATCAATAATTCAAATTAAATTACTGTGCTGAACTGAACGTCATCCCCCATACAACACTCTTGAAAACAGTTCTCCAAAGATAAACTCAATCTTGGCTTCAGGGAGGCATCTATCATAATAAACCCACAAAATCAGAGACAAAAAAAGCAAGCTGTTCCCATTGTGCATACACTGCATCTAATTCCCCCAGATGGGCAAGAACAGAGAGGCTTGGCCGGGCATTCACGACTCCTGTAGCTGGGAAGCGGTTATAAAACTGAGGAGCAGGCCTGTTACCTGTCGGGCTTGCTGTGTTTTACTGTTCACATTCATCTTCTCCATTGTCCTCTCAGTGCATCGGGGAGGCTGGCAGGGCGCAGATTTCAGCCCCACTGCACCGATGAGGCTTATGGTGGCAAAGCAACTGGAATCAAGACCCAGGACCCGTGAGTGGCACAGAAGGATAAAAACACAGGTTTCCTGGAGTTAAGTAAAAATGAGGAGGGTGTACAGGAGGACAAAAAGGGGAAACAACATACTTTTTTAAATAGCAGGAAATGACAGAAAATTCAGAGGCGAAAGACTTATTTGGAACAATTCTGAGCAAATTCACACAAAAAGAGTGGCTGTTAAAATTACGCTTGTTCCTATGCACTCTTAGAGGATGCTGATATTATTATAGCATTACTGATGTAAAGTTACCAACCGTTAGCCAACAACTTATAATACAATAGACTAAAGATGTGTCTAAACACTTTTCACAAATAATAAGCCCAATTTCATCCTCACAACAATCTTACTAAGTAGAAATGATCATTTTGCAGCTGAGAAATTCAGGTTCTGAGAGGTAGATTATTTGCTGAACCTCACACAGATAGTGGGGCTTCCCTGGTGCTCAGGCAGTAAAGAATCCGCCTTCAACGCAGGAGACCCTGGTTCAATCCCTGGGTCAGGAAGATTCCCCCAGAGAAGGGAATGGCAACCCATCCAGTATTCTTGCCTAGTGAATTCCATGGACAGAGGAGCCTAGCAGGCTACAGCCCGTGGGGTTGCAAAGAGTTGGATATGACTGAACAGCTAACACTTTTACTTCACTTTCACATACATAGTGAGAAGTAAACACCAGTCTTGACCTTTGTCTGATTACTAAACCCACCCACTTAATCATTTTCTTAAATTTTTTAATTGGAGGATAATTGCTTTACAATGTTGTGTTGGTTTCCACCGTACAACAACACGAATCAGTCATAACTCTCCCTTTATATACAGGGAGCTAGGCTGGGCTCCCTGTACACAGCAGCTCCCCACTAGCTGTCTGTTTCACACACGGTGGTATACAAATGTCAATACTACTCTCAATTCGTCCCGCCCTCTCCTTTCCCTGTTGAGTGCACACGTCCATTCTCTGTATCTGTGTCTCCATTCCTTCCTTGCAAATAGGTTCATCAGTACCATTTTTCTAGATTCCATACATATATATATGATATTTTTCTCTTTCTGACTTAATCACTTTAATACAGTAAGTCCCCTACATATGAATGAGTTCCATTCTGAGAGCATGTTCGTTAAGTCCAATTTTGTTGGTAAGGCCAACAAAGTTACCCTAGGTACCAAACTAACACAAACAGCTATAGAGCACTGTACTGTAATAGGTTTATAATACTTTCCACAAACAGCACATAAAAACAAACACAAAAAATAAAGCAAACATTTTTAATCTTATAGCACCATGCCTTGAAAAGTACAGTAGTACAGTAGTACAGCTGGCATCGAGTGAACAGGCAAGAAGAGTTATTGATTGGAGGAGGGAAAGAAAGTGGAAGCTGGTAGAGCTAAGGGACTGTGAACAATAGGAGATGGAGGGCGAGCTGCAATTTGACTCACGTCATTGGTGATGGACAGGGAGGCCTGGTATGCTACAATTCATGGGGTTGCAAAGAGTCGGACACGATTGAGCAACTGAACTGAACTGAACTAAACTGATGCTGATGACACAGGGTCTGGTTCCTTGCTGGATTCGATATACCTACCCTCTTGAAAAAATGATTCAGTGATGGTAGTAGCCCATTCGCTGCTTTGAAAGTCCACAACTTAAAGGTTATATGTAGAAGACTTACTGTATTCTGTTTCCATAGATCCCAGTGGGAAAAAGTTAGCAATAATTGGGACCAAGCTCTAGAAAATGAATGAATTCATATCAATCAAAATGAATGCTATAGAGTTGTGTGTCCCAGAAGGCAGCCTCATTGGGCTGATGAAATTATCACTTCTGTTATTCACTTGACAAATATTTATTAAGCATCCACTATGTATCAAGCAAAGTGCTTAACCCTGGAAATACAGCAGTGAATAAGTAAATATGAAAATCCCTGCCCTCATGAGGTGTCTACTCTGTATAGGAACAGACAGAGACAGAACAAGTAATATAAATATTGTGTTAGCTTGTAGTAAGTGCTGCAGGCAAAGATCAAAGCAGGCAAGAGGGATAGGATGGAATTTTTAAAAGAATGGCCTGGGAAGGCCTCACTGAGAAAGAAAAGTGACCTTAGCAAGGGACACAGAGATTCATGTCGTTCTAGGGAAAGAACATACCAGGTATCAAGACGAGCAAGGACCCTGAGGCAGGAACAAGAAGACTGTGGCTACAGTGGAGAAGCATGGGACATGAGGTCAGATGCCACAGAGCCAAGGGAGAAGGGGCCTTATCAGTCATTTTCAGGACTTGAGCTTTGAATAAGATGGGAGCCCTTGGGGATTTAACAGAGGAGCAGCAAGATCTAAGATCCAACTCTCATTTACAGATCACTTTAGATGCCACTTGGACAGCAGACTCGGTGGGCAAGGGTGGAAACAGGGTGGCCAGTTAGGAGGTGAGAGAGGTTAGTGGCTTGTTTTTTGTTTTGTTTTTAATTGAAGTATAGTTGATTTACAATACCATGTTAATTTCAGGTGTACACCATGACAATTCAGTTTATATGCACATTTATATATGTGTGTGTGTGTGTATTCTTTTCCCTTCTAGGTTATTACAAAATATTGAGGATAGTTCCCTGTGCTATATAATAGGTCCTAGTTGGTTATGGTAGCTTGTTATTAATTTTTATTATGTTAGTATGGTCCTTTCCTCTTTATCAATGCCTTCACATAAATCATTTCACTTCCATTTTCACAAACACACACAAAAAAAACCCCAGAGTTTTACTCTCCCATTTAGACTAAGAAACCAAGGCTTTGGATTGCTTAAGTGGTTTGTTAAGTGGCTTGTTTAAATTTCCTCAGTGAGTTAGTGGCAGAGCTGTATCTTAAATCCAGGATGTTTTCATTCCACATTTCATTTCCATTTCCAGCCAGGGCTTCAACTTCCTCCCACACAACAGCCTGCCTCTCTGACTCCCGCAGTATCAGAGGATATCCATCTGACCGTTGCAGCCACACGGCCTGACTATAAATGACACCGATGTGTATCTGATAACCCAGATCCCAGACGACACAGAAAACAGAATCCAACAAACAGAAAAGCCACTGAGATCCATCATAACAGCAGGACAAGCCTCTTGAGTGATGCGTGATGGGAAGGGAGGGCAAGGGGTCCTAGGATGTAAATTTGAATGTTTATTCAGCACTTCTATGTGCCCAAAACAATATGAGATGTTATGTCGGGAAAAAGAAGAAATCAACTTCTCTGTCAAGGAGATTTTTAATGCAGTGGAGAAAGAACACCCACTTGTGGGTAGGAAAACAGTGCCTCTAAGGGGAGATGGGGTCTTACACACACACAATGTCCAGGGGCCCAGTAAGGGTGGAGAAGGTAAAATATGTCTTCAGGAAAGGGAGGAAGAGAGCCTGGGAAAGGCATCCTCCAGACACCTTCCAAAGGCGGTCCCCAAATTTCAAAATCTTCTCTATTTTTAGAGGAATGTTTGTAACCATCTCAGGAAAGCCTTCAAACTTTGTAACCTGTTGGCAGGCCATGCAGACCTCACAGGTCTATTATTCCTTTCCACATTAGCATCTCTTTAGGGTCCCAAACATACCTGCTACCAGAATGGGGATTTTTGACATCAGAGGCCAAGAAACCAAGCCAAACAGGGCTCCTTAGAAGACGACCAATAAAGATTTTAAAATATCCAAGGTCTGAAGGTCTTCAGTGGCCTTCTAGTCCAGGTGTTGGAAAACTATGACCCATAATCTGGCCTCCTGGTCTTGTAAAAAGTTTTATTAGAATGCAACTATATCCTTTGGTTTACAAGCTGTCTAGGGCTGCTGTGCATGAGAATGGCAGAGTTGAGAAGTTGCAACAGAGACCATGTGGTTCACAAGCCTAAAATAATTACTCTCTGACTCTTTAAGAGCATTTGCTAATCCCTGCTCTCTTCCAAATCCCTCATTCTCCTGGTGGAAACACTGAGGCCCAAAGAGGTCCAGAAAACTGGCCAAGGTTATTCAATGAGTGTGAGTGTTGCCCAGATAGGAAGAGAGCAAGTCAAGGAGGGCTGGCCATCCTTCAGTCATTTTGTGATTCACTCAAGTATTTTTTATCATCATCATTTGTCAGGCACTGGGTGAGGATACTGCTATGAGGAAAACATGTAAAGCCCCAGCCCTCAGTGTTCCTACATTTGATGGAGGAGGGAATCTAGGACACTTTTTAAAAAGGTGAAGAGAATAAGTACAGAGTGCTGCTTATTTAACTTCTATGCAGAGTAAATCATGAGAAATGCTGGGCTGGAAGAAGCACAAGCTGGAATCAAGATTGCCAGGAGAAATATCAATAACCTCAGATATGCAGATGACACCACCCTTATGGCAGAAAGTGAAGAGGAACTCAAAAGCCTCTTGATGAAAGTGAAAGTGCAGAGTGAAAAGGTTGGCTTAAAGCTCAACATTCAGAAAACGAAGATCATGGCATCTGGTCCCATCACTTCATGGCAAATAGATGGGGAAACAGTGGAAACAGTGTCAGACTTTATTTTTTCAGGCTCCAAAATCACTGCAGATGGTGACTGCAGCCATGAAATTAAAAGATGCTTACTCCTTGGAAGGAAAGTTATGACCAACCTAGATAGCATATTCAAAAGCAGAGACATTACTTTGCCAACAAAGGTTCGTCTAGTCAAGGCTATGGTTTTTCCTGTGGTCATGTATGGATTTAAGAGTTAGACTGTGAAGAAGGCTGAGCACTGAAGAATTGATGCTTTTGAACTGTGGTGTTGGAGAAGACTCTTGAGAGTCCCTTGGACTGCAAGGAGATCCAACCAGTCCATTCTAAAGGAGATCAGCCCTGGGTGTTCTTTGGTAGGAATGATGCTAAAGCTGAAACTCCAGTGCTTTGGCCACCTCATGTGAAGAGTTGACTCATTGGCAAAGACTCTGATGCTGGGAGGGATTGGGGGCAGGAGGAGAAGGGGACGACAGAGGATGAGATGGCTGGATGGCATCACTGACTCGATGAACGTGAGTCTGAGTGAACTCTGGGAGTTGGTGATGGACAGGGAGGCCTGGCGTGCTGCGATTCATGGGGTTGCAAAGAGTCGGACACGACTGAGTGACTGAACTGAACTGAACTGAGGAAAGTAACAGAACAATGAGTTATGGGTGGGGCTTGAGGAGGGAGGGAAATAATTTAAATGGGGTTATCAGGAAAGGCCTTTTCTAGGAGGCAACATTTGAGCTGGGTCATGAGGGAGTAGCCATTAAGGGTAGCCGGAAAAGCATTCGTGTAGAGGTAACAGCAACTGTCAAGGCCTGAGGCAGCAACAAGCTTGGCATGTGCATGAAACAGCAAGAGGACGCATGGGGCCAGAAAACAGTGGAAGGAGAGAGTGCATGAGGGGAGGTGAGAGGGAGCCAGGGCCCCTGCACCCACGTGGTGAGTGGGTGGTGAGTTGCATCATCAGCTCTCCCTTGAGCATATTGTCCTTGTAGTTACATCCTTCTCTTCTTCATCTCCCCCCAAAATGGGCTAGAATCTGACTCAACCAGTGTGACCTCACGTAAGTCACATGTTTCTGAGCCCCCAGGAAATGAGGGTAACTACATCTACCTCCTTGGGTTATTTGGAGAATTAGATAAGCCTAAGTAGATAAAAAAAAAAGTTTAGCCTGTGCACAGCGCCTGTTATATGTTCAACAACTGGATAAATAATGATTTGTAGCTGGGAGATACATGGAGAACTTGCCACTGGGGCTCAATCCTTGTGAGCCAGAGACACCAAGTTATCAAATGTACTGACAGAGTGACTGAAGTCCAGAGAAGTCAAGGGACCAATCCAAGATAACACAGCAATTAAGGAGAAAAGTCAAACAAGATTCAGCCCTTCAGGGCCCACCAGCTGTTCATAACATTTACCAACACGGCAGCATGGCAGCCTCAGTTCAATTCAGTCGCTCAGTCGTGTCCGACTCTGTGACCCCATGAATCACACCACACTAGGCCTCCCTGTCCATCACCAACTCCCAGAGTTCACTCAAACTCATGTCCATCAAGTCGAAAACAGTAGTGGGGAGTGGAGGAAAAAGATTTTTTGAGCATCCGTGCTGAATTCAGAGTCCTGATGAAGTACCTGCTATACATCATGGATACAATGTTGAATTGTCTATGCTTTCTGTAGCTGTGAGGAATTCACAGACTTCTGGGGAAGTCAGTTATGCAAACAAATGCAATCTTGAGGGATAGAAGGTTTACTAGAGTCACAGGCAGACCAGGAAATTATACACTCTGCCCAGGGAGGCAGGGAAGACTCCAAAGAGGAAGTGACATGTGAGCTGACCCTGAAAGGTCCTAATGGAACCAGAGGTGTTTGATCTGACAGAGCAGAGGGGGCGAGCAGCAAATGGTAAGGCTGTGGAATGCTGCTGGTGAAGGGTCCCAGACCCTGGAATCATGGACACTTCAACTTGGTGGGCAAGAGAAAGGCACTGAAGGGAAGAACGTGAGGCAGCATCACTCTGGTCGGATGAGATGGGATTTGAGAGGACAGGACAGGAGAGAGACCTGCTAGTTCAGAGCCTCCATTGTGGGTCCAGACCTAAGCTGTGACGGAGGAGACAAGAGGACAGACTCTGCAGGCTCTGGGAAAGAGAATCAGCAGCAAGTATTGACAGACGGGATGCTGGGATGGGGCCAAGAGAGAAGGGATGCTTGCGGGCTGGACCCACCTTCCACCAAAAGGGGGAGCCCTGAGAAAGAGCAGGTGGGATTCAGTTCAGAGCAATAGCCACCAGCAAGGAGAGGGTTGCGACAATGTTGTTTTTCTTTTCACTCTGTGAGAATGTCTTTTCCAACTTCCTGGCATAAACTGGATGAAATCAGAGCCCCTCCAGGAGAAAGGAAGGAAGGGAGAGACTGTTCAGCTCCTCAGCACACCTAGAGAAGCGAGAACTCCTCAGTTCTTGTTGTCGTTCAGTTGCTGAGTCACGTCCGACTCTTTGTGACCCCATGGACTGCAGCACACCAGGCTTCCCTGTCCTTCACTATCTCCCAGAGTTTGCTCAAATTCATGTCCACTGAGTCGGTGATGCTATCTAACCAACTCATCCTCTGCTGCCCTCTTCTCCTTTCACCTTCAATCTTTCCTAGCATCCAGGTCTCTTCCTCAGTTCCACTAGGCCTCAACCCAGGGACTGGGAAGCTGGGCCCCTAGAACCAGTTGAATGCCATTTGAATCACTGCTATGCCATGCAAGCCAACAGCAGGCCCGAGAGGAATGGCCTAGAACCAAAGCTCTAGGCGGTTGTGGCAAACCCAGATTAGATCCAGGGCCTTGGCTGTGTTTCCCATTCTCCACTACCCAACGGGGATGCTCCCATCCCTCCTCCTCTCAAAAGTATCGAATCTCAACCAACAAATGCAACCCAGATTCAGCCCTGGACCACAGCCCTGCCACAGTTCTATTCCCAGAAGGATAGACCAGCACTGGCCTCTCCATCCCCCTCTCCCCTGCCCCACGGCCACCTTGCTCCCATAGCAGCCCAAACCCCTCCGCCTCCAGCTGGGCAGAGAGCCGAGGCTTGTCACCGTTGCACCAGGCTGCCTTCCTATTTTCCCTGGACCTGATTATTTTAAGCCTCCGCTGAGGCCCCACCAGGCTGTGCCCAGTGTTATCTCCTATACACAGTCGCCGCCTTGTTAAAAGGCAATCAGAGGAGCTGACTTTAATAAATGTTAACACCCTCGGTGTGAAGTCTGGCAATTAAAACTCCTCCCTAGGACCTCTGAAATAGGCCTGTGGAAAATCCCCCATCTTAATAAGCTCCTGTCATCAGAGGACAACAGAGAAAGGAGGGGTGGAAAGGAGACATTAAAACTTTCAGAAGGAGGGGAAGTCAAGGAAGGGCCCCTTCTTCACTTCTCACCCCTCTCTCTGAGAATCCCAAAGAAGGCCCCTCTCATCGGAGGATTTAAACACAAACTAAGGTAGTCAGGGCCAGGAGACCAAAGGGGCAGTCTAGTCCAGTGGTTTTCAGACTTTAGGGTGCCAAAAACTCGTACAGAGGACTCGTTAAAACAGATCACCAGGGTCCCCTCCTCAGAGTTTCTGATTAGTAGATCAGGAATGGGGTCTGAGAAGTTGCATGGAGAGCAAGCTCCCAGATGATGCTGATGCTGTGGTCCATGGACCACAGTTTGAAAACAGACCTAAGCCAACATTCTTGCTTCATAGATGGGGAAAGCAGAGAGGAACAGGGACGTGCCCATGATCTCAGCAAAAGTCCATTTAAAAAGACCAAGGCAAGAATCTTGGGAGTGAGCCCCAAATGTATATTTTAAGTTCTTTTTCCCCTACAAGTACATAGTGTTCATTCATTGTCATCATCACCACTAACATCATTATCCTGAAATGAGATCTCTGCAAGTCAAGAGAAGAAAGAGTTGTGGTTGGCATGCTGAATAACAGGACAGCCAGCCTCGTTCATCAATACACATGAAACCAAACCACAAAGGAATGCTCCTGAGTTCTTTGATTTCTGTAAATGACAAGATTTCCTTTGTTTCCACTTTAGATCAGAGACAGAGTTTCTCAGGGCCCTTAAACATCACCTACTCAAAGTTTTTCACTGAGGCCCAGAGAGGGCAGGACACTTTTCTAAGGTCACACAGCAGGATGAGTGGCAGAATGGTTTCCTAGCTCTCAGTCCAGTACTTCATCTCTGCAGCCTTCCTGGGCCCCTCAAGCATCAGACGCTCCATCAAACCAACATTCCAAAACCCAGGCTCTCTGGAGCAAGGGGGAGAGGAGCTGCCTGCCTACACGGTGGCAGGCATCACACGGACCGAGACTGCATGGTTGCATTTCGCTTCTACAGCACAGCCACCAGCACCCCTGGCAGAAATTGTCCTCTCTTACCTCTTAGCTGTCACAGTGGCACTCAGGGCTTTGTTGTCATTCCTTTCATTTGGAACTTAGACGTAAAATCCTCTGAACTATAAAACTTAAGCTTCCGGAAAACGGGAGAGCCAATGTTCTGGAGTCATTAAGAATATGGCCTTGCATACTCATTTCTTAGGCTTCTGGGTGGCTTAAACAACAGAAATTCATTGTCTAATAGTTCTGGAAACTAGAAGAAGCTAGAAGTCTGAAATATAGGTGTTGGCAGCGTGGAGCACTATACCAAAGTCACAGGTGTGAGGCCTTCTACCAAGGCCACAGACATGGAGCCCAGAACCAAAGTCACCACCAGAACTGACGGAACCCCACTGCAACTGCTGCCTAAAAGCCCCCTCCTTCTTACTGGCCAGCTCCCTGACCCCTATTAGGCAAAAATGCCCACCCTGGTACTCACCCTATAGTGTCCTAACCAATCACCTAATGCCACCCTTCCAGCAGGAATTTTCTTTGTCTTAAAGCTATAAAAACTGGCTGCTAGCCCACAAAAAGTGTCTGCTCTCCCCGGCCCACTCACCGTATTTGCAGAGCCTACATTATCTCTGCTCCTTTCTGAAATACTTTGTGCCTGGAAATTCTTTTTCAACGCATTCTCAGAGGACCATGACAAGCAGGATCGGTTCTTCCCTAACACTGAGAGAGTCTAAGCTGCCTCTCTCCCAGCTTCTGGTGGTCTGCTGACAATCTTTGGCATTCCTCAGGTCTTGGGAGCATCATCCCCATTTCTGCTTTTAATATCTCATGGCGTTGTTCCTGTGTGCATGTCTGTGTCCAAACTCCCCCTTTTTAGAAGGCCATCAGTTATAATAGATTACAGGCTCCCTATCCGGTATGACCTCATTTTAATTTAACTGATTACATCTGCAGCAACCTTGGTCTCAAATAAGGTCACATCTGAGGTACTGTGGGCTCGCACTTCAACATGTGGATTTGGGGGGCACACAATTCAATACACACATACTGTGTGGCTCACACAGACCCAAGTCTGCCCACCAGCTATGAGACCCAGAGCCAGCCCTGACCCCTCTGAGCACCATTTTTCTCAGCTCCAAAAATTAGATTAAGGATCACATAGTCACAAAACAACAGCTACTGTGCAACCCTGGTACATCTAGGGGAGAATAAAGACCACACCATGAGCCTCAACTCCACCCATCAGTTTTGCAGCCCTGTGGTCCTGGGTGTTTTAATATATCTTTAACATCAGAGTTCAGTCTTCCTCACTGGAAAATGGGGATAGCAATGATATGAATCCCACAGAAGAGAATATGAAAGGTTTCATGAGAAAAGCACTTTGAAAACTCTCAAGTGGGAATGCTGACAGTGTTGGTGGTTGCCTACCACACTGTACAAGCTTCGTGAACTGCAGTGAGGGGGTCCCGTGAGGAAGGTCTGGCAACTGCGTGGATGGAGACTAGGAATCAGGCAACTGTGAGTCAGCAGTGCTGGGGCCTTGCAGGCAGCGGGACAGCTGATCTCTCAGTGGGCGTAGGAACTCTGGCAAAGACATCCACCAGACAAGGTTAATTCACTCAGACCCTGGAGCCAAAGTGCTGCTGTGGTCAAGGCACCAGAAGCACCTGGATGGACAGGTGCTTCACTTCCTCTGAGGTTAGAGGAGGCCCAAGAGAGCTTCCTGGATCAGCCTAACTAACTCCACCTCCCTGCCTGCACCCCACCTCCACCCACTGACTTCTCGGGGATCAAAACAGCCTCCACCAATCTAACTGGTCTGTCAGCCAGTGATAGGAAAAGAGGGACTGGGGGCCTGATACAGGATTGGAAGGTGAAATGACCTGGGTAAGAATCCTGACATTGCTACTTGCTGACTTTGTGACCTTGGGAAAGATACCCCCCACCTCTGAGTCTCAGCTTCTCATCTGCCAGATAAGGTTAATTGCAATGCCTGCCTCACTCATGAGGAGTTAATGGGTGCAATGGGTGGGAAGTGTTCACCCCTTCTGTGTGCATGCTCAGTCACTAAGTCATGTCCGACTCTTTTGTGACCCGATGGACTGTAGCCTGCCAGGCTCCTCGGTCCATGGGATTTTCAGGCACAAATACTGGAATGGGTTGCTATTTCCTTCTCCAAGGGATCTTTCTGATCCAGGGATCAAACCCACATCTCCTGCATTGGCAGGCAAATTCTTCATCACTTGAGCCACTTGGGAAGCCCCACCCACTCTATACAAAGAACATTTTTTAAAGAAAGGAAAAGAGAAAGGAATGAAAAATAAAATCCCCCATGACAGAGCTCTGGTCTAAGAGGAAGGAATCTGCCACCAACATCCTCTGTGATTTTGGACAAGTCTCTCAGCCTCTCAGGGCCTCAGTTTTCTTCTGTCACGTGAAAGTGAAACAGGAGGGAAAGGGGCAAGGCAGAACCTTTAAAAGAATGACATGGCCATAGGACATGACAAAAACTGCTTAGAACCAACTAGGTCCAAGATGGCAGCATTTTCCACTTCCAGGAGACCTTGAGCCTCATTATAAGTTCACTGTAACACATTAGCATGTTAAATGATATACCCACTAACACTATGACAGTTCTGAGGCCAATCATAAAAGGTCAGAAAGTGCCCATTTTTCTGGAACTCCCCCTCCTGTGCCCCAAAATAATTGGCATGATCCTCCCACTCATTAGCCTATAAATTACCTAGCCTATAAAAACTAACCATACCATGTTTCGGGGCTCTCTCTCACCTTCTGAGATGGCCCACAGTCTTCCTATGGAGTGTGTTTCTCACTAAATAAATTCACTTCTTATTGTCACTTCAAGTCTGAATTCTTTCATGTCAAAGGGAAGAAACCAGCAACAGAAGGATGTGCTTGAATGGCTTTCTAGGTCTGTCATCTGTATGCATTATCCGAGACTTCCTTGGTCACTGTGAAAGTGTTTCAGAGCCACAGAGGAGGGAGGGACCCAAGAAGGGGAGGGCAGCAGAGGAGGGGCAGCTGTGCTCACACCCATGTTCCAAAAGAGACAGGCTCTGCCCAGTGCTCCCCTGCCCCTGGAGCTCATGGATGCAGCACCTTGCCCCCCACCTCCCTGCCTTCCTGAGGAAGGCCTATCCATTCAGTCTGCTCCACCCAGAATGATCTTATCCTCAGCTCTCCTGACCCAGTTCCTACCTCAGAGACTCTGCATATACATCTACTGTTTCTACACACACCGCGTGTGCATATGCATGCACTGGGAACAGGAACACACACACCACTTTCTCTGCCTCTGGCAGATCCACTCCCTTTCCATTCCGTTTCCATTCTTTAGGAAATGCTGCTGCAATAGGTATGGGGAGTCAGAGAGGGACACAGGGGCAGCTCCCTCGAGGGGGGATTTGGGTATAAATCCTGTATCACCTGGGGTGAGGCAAACCTAACAGTGATTGGGCTGGAGTGAACTTCATTCTTTAGGGAAGCCACAGGACTTAGTCTTCAGAACCCAAGCTTCAGAGAAAGGCAGGGTAGAGTTCAAGTTCAAACTGTTAGGTAGTTAGAATAGGAAAAGGAGTCCAAAATGGTGGTGGCAAAAAGACAAATAAAGGGAAAAGCCCGTGAAAATGGAATAAAAGAAAATCCTCGGACTGGAGTGAGAACTTCAGGTGAAACAAACATGACCCCTTCTTGACTAGCTCAATTTGCATAGGGCAGGCTCAAGGTGGGGGAGGAGACAAATATATAAAAGAAAAAAGCCAGGATGGATTGAGGCCTCTCCTTTTGGGTCAGACCGCACTCACGCCTCAAGGGTGTACTATCCTTTGCTTAATAAAACTGAGCTGTAACCAAGCTGTAACACTGGTCTGCCATTTTAAATCTTTGCTGTGGTGAGACAGAACTGAGGAAATTACACACGCCCCTGACATCTCTGGTGCCATGATTCAGATTTAACCTGGCTGAAACAACCTCAGCTCAGCTCCTGTGAGGTGGAAGCCAAACACAGCAGAAGCTCAACTCAGTGGAAGCTAAATGCAAAGAAAACCCAGCACAGTGGAAGTGACAAGAAGCCCAGCATGCTGGAAACCAGGACAGCAAAAACAAACTCAGCAGAAAGCTCACGCAGCTCAGTTTCAGATTCCAGAAGACCTCCAGTTAAGGTAGGAGGTCCTCGCCCTTATGGCTGGAAGTATATATGCTAACAAACATACCCCCAGATCAAACCTCCACTCCACTTTCATGGAACATCTGGACTTAGCTCCACCCAACTTATTATTAAAATACTCTTAATGCCCCTAACAGGACCAGATAACCCACTCCTTTGTCATTACTTCTGTTATTACCTAAAGTGGGTCTATGACAATGAAATGTTTACCACTGGGAACACCCTAAACTGCTCTTATGGAGGACTAGGGGAAAAAAATCAGTGACTTACATTCCCTCAGAGAAGTAAGAGGATAAGGTTTATGGCTGTTTCACCACGTTCCCAGTCTCAGGGAACAGGCTTGGATTGCTTTACATCATGGTATCTATTCCCATTTAGGATGGACAAACCAGCAATGAGTTAAGATTACAAGCCTTTAATCCTACCCAGCACTGGTCATGCTGGAGACCTTGGGGACACCCAACTCCAGCCTGGGGATCCCAGGAGGTCAACCTGCCTCAGCCTGCCTAGGGATCTGGTCCTTGGAAGGTTGTCATGCTTCAACCTGCTTGGGGATCCGCCTGTCCAGTGGTCTCAGGAGGTCAACATGCCTCGACCTGCCCAGGGACCGAATTCTCGGGAGGCCGACCTGCCTCAACTGGCCTGGGGATTCAATCTCCAGGAGACTGTCATGCCTCAGCCTGCCTGAGGATCTGCACGCTGACCCAGGGACGCCTGGCTCTCAGATTGCAACAGTCCTCGGTAGGATAAGCTTCAGAAAGATCCACCCCTAAGGAAGTCCACCCATGGAAATAGAAGGAAGCCTATGAGTTGTGGGACTGTGCCCAGTCTTAGCAATAACTCAGGAGTCAATAAAAACCCCACTGCCCTTCTGTAAAGGCTAAAAGAGGCCCTCCAAAAGTTTACCAATTTGGACTTAAGACTCTTATGAGGGACAGGTGATTTTAAAGGACAAATTCCTGTTCCAATGTACATCAGACATCAGGATAAAGTTACAACAGCTACAGCAGCAGGACCTTGCTGCCTCTTGAGATGAGATGGTCCAGACAGCCACCAATACCTTTTATAACAGAGAACAGGAGAAGGAGGCCAAGGCCCAGGAAAGGGAGAAAAGGAAAGAGACAAGGCATGCTCAGATCCTGGCTGCCCTATGGCAAACCCCAAGCCTTTGAAGGACAAGGGCACGAGGCAAAAATTATTCTGTAAACAAGTGGAACATTGGGACAAAGAGTATGCAAACCATGACAAGTCTCCTAAAATGGCTTGCTACAAATGCCATCAATTGGGACATTGAGTGGCACTCTGCCCTTGAGATTTAAGAGCCTCAAGGTCAAGTGCCAAGGCTTCCCTCACAATGGTTCAAGAGGACTGAAGCAGCCCGTTCCAGCCAGCCTGCCTGTCACAGATAACCATCACGGGGCTGGAGCCAAGGGTACAACTGGATGTGGCAGGTAGGTCCGAGAATTTCCTGGTTGACACAGGAGCTACCTACTCTGTCCTGACCTCCTACTTTGGAGCTTTCTCCTCCCAAACCTGTACCATTTTGGGTGCTACAGGAAAAACAATTACAAAAAGATTCACTTCTTTGCTGCTGGGATGGACAAATATTTCCCCACCAGTTTCTGGTGGTCCCTGAGTGTCCTACTCCCTTATTGGGAAGAGATATACTCACTAAACTGGGGACCACCCTTGTGATGGGAAGCTTTTCAGCCCCTAGAGCCCTACAGCTTCTGGTTACTACTGAGGAACCCATTACACCCTCTCCAATAGGGAGGGACCAAAAACTATGGGAAGACAAAATTAAGCCCCAGTTGTAGGACCAGGGGACTCCTGGATGAGCCCACCAAGCTGAACCAGTCATCACTGTCTTCCCAGATCCCACCCGGTTTCCAAACCAGAAACAATACTCCCTCAGAAGAGAAGCTTGGGAAGGACTACAGCCTCTACTAAGTAAATTTTTCCTTGCCTGTGGGCTATTGGTCCCCACCCATTCACCCTGATCCTCCCTGTAAAGAAAAAGGATGAGACCTGAAGAATGCTTCAAGATCTCCAGATCATAAATGAAGCTGTAGTCCCCCTCCATCCCACAGTACCCAATCCCTATGTAATCCTGAGAGAAATCCCATCCAGTGCCAAGTGGTTTATAGTCCTGGATCTCAAAGATGCATTCTTTTTCGTATCACTGGCTAAAGAATCCCAATATCCTTTTGCCTTCGAATGGGAGGCTCCAGGAGAAAACACCAACAGATGACTTGGACAGTATTACCTCAGGGGTTCAGAGATAGCCTCCACCTGTTTGGGTAGGCTCTTAGCTGGGATCTCCTAGATCTGGACCTGGGACCTAATGGGAAAATATTACTATATGTAGATGACCTACTAATCTGCTCTCTAGATGAGAAAAATGCCCAACAACATGCAATTTAGGTTCTAAACTTTTTGGCAGAGAGGGGATATAAAGTCCCCTACGCTAAGGCACAAGTGGTTGAGACAAAGGTCATTTACCTGGTAGTTCAGATTACACACAGGTCCAGGAGGCTGTCCTCTGATCCAGTACAAGGAATCCTCCAGTTGCCCTCCCCCACAACTTGAAAACAACTGCAAGCTTTCCTGGAGCTAACTGGCTGTTGTAGAATCTGGATACCCAACTATGGTCTAATTGCTCAGCCCTTATATGAAAGCTTGAAGGGATGAGATGATTCAATCCCATTGATGTGGGGAACTCCCCAAAAGAAGGGAGAAAGAAAGAAAGAAAGTGAAGTCGCTCAGTTGTGTCCAACTCTTTGCAAACCCATGAACTGTAGCTGACCAGGCTCCTCTGTCCACAGGATTTTCCAGACAAGAATACTGGAGTGGGTTGCCATTTCCTTCTCCAGGAGATCTTCCCGATCCAGGGATCAAACCCAGGTCTCCCTCACTGCAGGCAGACTCTTTATCATCTGAGCCACCAGGGAAGCCCAAAAGAAGGCAGAGGCTACACTAAAACAAGCCTTAACTCAAGCACCTGCCTTGAGATTGCTAGACCCAGAAAAAGAATTCCAACTTTATGTCCAAAAAAAGGAAGGAATAGCCTTGGGAATATTAACTCAAAGGTTGGGACCTGAGCCCCAGCCTGTAGCTTACTTATCCAAGAGGCTCTACCCAACTGCCTGAGGCTGGCCTCCCTGCCTTTGAAATCCTGCAGTTATTGCAATCCTGATAGAAGATGCTTCAAAACTCTCTTTTGAGGGCAAAGTAACTATTTTAATCAGCCACCAAGTGAAACAACTCCTGAATGAGAGAGGCCATTTATGGATCTCTGATCAAAGGATGCTCAGATATCAAGTAGTACTGATGGAAAATCCAGGCCTGACTATATCCCCTTGTGAGGTTCTTAACCCAGCTACTCTCCTACCTACCCCTGAGGGCTCTCTCCCCTTTCACTCTTGCCTAGAAACTTTGGACCATTGGACAAAACCCTGAGAGGTATTGTCAGAAGATCCTCTGACCAATCCTCAGGAAATCTGGTACACTGATGGAAGCAGCTTCGTCTTGGATGGAAAAAGAAGAGCCAGATATGCAGTAGTCTCCAATTTTTGAGACCATAGATGCTTTGACACCAGCTACGTCAGCTCAATTGCCTGAGCTCATAGCCCTAACTCGAGCTTTAGAGCTGGGGAAAGGAAAAAGAGTAGCCATTTACACTGACTCCAAGTATGTCTTTCTGCTGCTACATGCACATGCTGCTATTTGGAAAGAGGGCACTTGACCACCTGAGGGTCCCCAGTCAAATATGGTGATCAAATCCTTAGGCTCTTGGAAGTAGTCCATCTTCCCACTGAGGTTTCAGTCTCCCACTGTAAAGGACACCATAAAGGGAGCACGGAAGTGGCACAAGGGACCCAATCAGGCAGCAAAGAGAGCAGTCTTACAGAACAATGACCTCATAGGGGTTGCCACCTTACTTCCACAGACTAATTTGCCTTAAACTCCTTCATATACTGAAGGTGAGGCTCTTAAAGCTAAGAGTTAGAGCTTTCAAGAAGATCATATGGCGTGGTTCCAAAAGGAGGGACTTCTTTTCTGCTTGGGAACCTCCAATGGAAGTTGGTTAACTCCTTACATGCCACCAGTTATTTAGAGGAGAAGGCCCTCCAAAAGATTACTAGAAAGGTCCTTCAGAGGAACAGGCCTCCAAACAACTATAAGGCAAGTGGTCTCCTCTTGTCCCACTTGCCAATTAACCCCCAAGGAGCTTAAAGACCCCAGCTGGCCCAGCCTGTCCAATGGCGTGGGACCTACCCAAGAGAGGACTGGCAGATGGATTTCACGCAGATGCCAGTTTCTCAAGGGTATAAATACCTACTAGTCATGATAGATACATTCACAGTGTGGATTAAAGGCTTTCCCACCTGGACTGAAAAGACTGAGGAGGTGGTAAAAAAAAAAAAAAAAAAACCCTGCTCCATGAAACCATTCTGAGATTTGGTCTGCCCAGGTCATTACAAAGTGACAATGGGACATCATTTACTTCTAAGGTCACCCAAGGGGTCTCTAAAGCACTGGGCATTATTTAGTACCTCCATTGTGCCTGGAGGCCTCAGTCTTCAGGAAAAGTAGAAAGAGTGATTTTATCACTTAAAATCAGTGAGAAAAAAGATAACCCAGGAGTTTTCCCTGGGATGGAAGGAGGCTTTACCAATAACTCTCCTCCACACCCATACTGCCCCTAAGGAACAGGTTGGTCTTAGTTCTTATGAGATGCTATATGGGAGACCTTTTATTTATGTCAATGACCTCTTCCTAGATCCAGCAGTTCAGATTCTCTGGTCTTATACCATGGCCATTGGGCAATTCCAACAAGAAATATGCTTGTGGGGTGTCAACCAGGACCCAAAAGATTCTAAAGAGCCACCACTATATGCTCCAGGGACTCAAGTCCTAATTAAAGTCTGGAAAGATGGGTCCCCAAAGGCTCAACTCCAGCCCACATGGAAGGGTCCCTACCCTGTAATACTTTCTAACCCCACAGCAGTCAAGGTACCAGGACATGACTCCTTGATTCACTACTCATGAGTCAAGCCATGGAAGAAAACAGAAGAGGACACTCAATACACCTGTGAGCCCCTGGGAGATCTCAGATACCTATTCAGGACTACCAATGAGTGCCATTCTAATGAACACCCCCCAAAATTAAGTTTCTGGGGATAAGATTTCTCAGGATAGCTCTAAAGAGTGAAGACAGCTTGGCAGGGGTTGTACTCCAAAATAGACAAGAGACAGATCTCCTGATCCCTGAACAAGGAGGGACTTGAGCCATCTTGAATGAGACATATTGTTTCTGCGTAAATACCTCCAGCTAAGTTAAAGAAAGTCTCACAGTCCTCAAGAAAAACATTCAGATCCTACAGGATCTCAAAGAACAAGCTGGAGAGTTCTCAGGGTGGCTACAATCTCTCTTTGGGGGATCCTTCTCCTGGTGAGGGGGAATTTGGAGTTGGCTAATGCCCCCAAAAATCCCTGATTATCACCATATTGATGCTGCTTATGATTGCTCCATGTATTATCAATTGTCTAACCTGTTTTGTCTCTGCCCAGGTCAACAAGCTACAACATGCAATGCCAGTTCAACAAGGATATATAAAACTACACCTGACCATGGAAAATATCACTCACCCTTAGATGGACACCACTATAAGGACTCTGAGGCTTGAGACTAGCAAGAGGGGGAGGCCCAATGCCTCTCTCCATCCCAGCTCAGCAGGAAGCAGCCAGAGAGACCTCCACGCCCCTACTCCCAAAGAATTGGGCCTCCCATCTCTCGAGAGGGGAATGTTAGGTAGTTAGAATAGGATAAAGGAGTTCAAAATGGCAGAGGCTGAAAGACAAAGAAAGGGAAAAGCCAGTGAAAATGAAACAAAGGAAAATCCTCAGACTGAATCCTCGGACTGGAGTGAGAACTTCAGGTGAAACAAACATGCCCCCTTCTTGGCTAGCCCAATTTATATAGGGCAGGCTCAAGGGTGGGAAGGAGACAATTTGTATAAAAGGAAGAAGCCAAGACGGACTGAGGCCTTTCCTTTAGGGTTGGCCCACCCTCACACCTCAAGGACCCACTCCAGTGTTCTTGCCTGGAGAATCCCAGGGACAGAGGAGCCTGGTAGGAGTCCGTCTATGGGGTCGCACAGAGTTGGACATGACTGAAGCGACTTAGCAGCAGCAGCAGCAGCACACCTCAAGGGTGTACTATCCTTTGCTTAATAAAACTGAGCTGTAACCGAGCTGTAACACTGGTCCGCCATTTCAAATCTTTGCTGTGGTAAGACAGAACCGAGGAAATTGCACATTCCCCCCAACAAAACCCTGCTGCTAACTTAAGAGTTGAGAGCTGGGACTCTGGGTCAGATCCAAAAACATTTACTGAGAGCCTCATATATGCTAGGCCACCTTTCAGACTCTGGCAAGGAAAATCAATAGACAAGGCTGGCTACCTCCACAGAACTGACCCTCTAGCAAGAGGGGAAAGACAATAAACACAGTACAGATACAGTATATTTCAAATGCTATGTTGCTGGGGGAAAGTAGCAGAGGAGACTAACGGGAAATTGGGCACAAATGCAGCAGAGGGGGGAGGCAGGCTAGGGTGCAAGAAGTAGTAAGACTTGAAAGGAAACTTGAAAGAGGCAAAGAAGTTGTCCAAGGAAGACATCTATGGCAAAGGGAATGGCTGGACAGAACGTTCTAAGAGGTTGGTTACACAGTTGAAATTCTGGCTTCACCATTTACTAGCTATATGGCCTTAGTGATATTGGATCCTGTGGGGCTCCTGGGCACAAAAGCCTTTCTGTGTCCTTTGTTTCCATTTGTAGGAAATAGGCTTTATTCAGCCTCCAAGACCTTCCCTGAGTTCCAAAGGGCAGGTTCAAATAGTTCCTAATTAGGGAAGGGAGGGAATGCAGAAATAAGGGAGGAGCAGTGAAGAAACAATAGCGCTGCCTTGGGGGAGGGTCCTGGATCCCCCTCAGGGATACACATAACAATATCTTTGAGCTGTTTTGCAGAGACTGAAGCCCCCACCACGTGGAAGAAGTTAACTGTATGCTGCCCACAAGCACAAAGACCGCAGACCAGTCAGACCTTCATCACTAACCAATCAGAAGAATGTCCATGAGCTGATTGCACCCTCGTCTCTGAAGGAGAAGGTTACTATAACCCTCACTAGCCGTTCCAGTTTAGGACACAGTTTTAAGGGTTTTAGCCCACTTTGGCCTCCTTTGCATGGCAAAGCAATAAATCTTTTCTATTTCATCCAAAACCCTGTCTCTAAGAATTAAATCACTCTAGGGTACAGAGGCCCGATTTGGCTTCATTAGGAGGTTACTGAATCTTTCTGAGTCTCAGTTTCCTCATCTACCAAGAGCACATAATGATAGTACCCACCGCAAAGGGTTGTCAGAGCAGTTAAAAGTCACCAAAGGCCAGAATAGAGGAGCAAAGATCACAACGAACTCTCATTCCCTCGAAAACAACGAAAATATGGGCAAAACAATGAAAATTAGTCACTTTAGACTCCTGACAACTAACCAAGCCACAAAAGTGAAGCTGCTCAGTCATGTCTGACTCTTTGTGACCCCATGGACTGTAGTCTGCCAGGCTCCTCCATCCATGGTATCCTCCAGGCAAGAATACTGTCGTGGATTGCCATTTCCTTCTCCAGGGGATCTTCCAGACCCAGGGATTGAACCCAAGTCTCCCTCATTGCAGGCAGACTCTTCACCATCTGAGCCACCAGGGAAGCTTAAAATCAACTATCCAAGAGAGAGACTACTGAACATCAGCAAAAGAGTGAAGCCTGTGGTATTTCAACTTGGGGCTATTCCCACCCTCGTCCCTCCCCAATCAGAGTCCCGGTGGCCAGCAACCAGCAGTTTTGTGGACAACAAAGAGAGTCAACTGCACGGGGGGCTCCATTAAAAATGCAACATAGCAAAACTTACAGGATGCAGAAAAAGGAATGTTTAAAAGCAAATTTATAGCTATAAACGCCTATATTAAAAAATAATAAAGATCCCTAATCAATACACTAATTTTCCACTTTAAGAAACTAGAAAAAGACAAGCAAACCAAGCCCAAAGCAAGCAGAAGGCAGGAAACAACAAAGTTCAGAGCTGAAACAACTGAAATATGGATTAGGAAAACAATGGAGAAAAGACAATGTAACCAAAAGCTGGTTTTTTGAAAAGATCAATAAAGTTGGCAAACTTTTAGCTAGTCATACTAAGGGGAAAAAGACTCATATTGCTTAAATTAGCAATAAAAGAAAATAATTACTGACCTTACAGAAATAATGAAGATAATAAGGGACAACAATGAAAACTATAGTCCAATGAATTAGATAAACTTAAATAAAATGGTCAAATACCTAGAAAGTCATAAATTATTGAAACTGGTTTAAAAATTTGATAATCAGAATAGACATAATAGATTGTATTAGTAATTCTTAAACTAATTTAGCAACAAAGCCCAGACCCAGATGACTTGACTAGTGAACTCTTAAAAATATATAAATAATTAATATCAATCTATACAATCTCTACACAAAAACAGTAGAGGACACTTTCCAACTTCCTCTATGAGATCTCTAAAGTCCAATCAGTCAGACATCACAAGAAAATCACAGACCAATATCCCTTGTGAATAGATACATTAAGATCCTCAATAAAATACTTGCAAACTGAATCTAAGAACATATAAAAAGTACTATTCACCATAACCAAGTGGGTTTTATCCCAGGAAATACAAGGTTGGTTTAACATCTGAAAGTCAACTAATATAACTAGTACACCATATAAACAGAATAAAGCCTCAATATCACTAATCATCAGGGAAATGCAAACCAAAACTGCAATGAGACATCACCTCTCACCTGTGAGGATGACTATTACCAAGAAAAAGAAGATAACAAATGTGGGTGAGAATGTGGAAAAATCAGAAGCTTTGGGCATTGTTGGTAGAATGTAAAATGTCACAGGTACGAAGTAAAACAATAAGGATGCTTCTCAAAACAAATTAAAATAGAACTACCGTATAATCTAACAATCTCAATCTCTGGGTATATATCCAAAGGAAATGAAAACAGGATATCAAAAAGATGTTTGCTTTAAACATGGTTATTGCAGTATTATTCATAATAGGCAAGATATAGAAAAACCCTAAGTGTCCAACAACAGATAGACAAAGGTGATATATATGTATCATATATATATGATACACACACACAATGGATTATTATTCAGCCATAAAAAAGAAAGAAATCCTGTCATTTGCAACAGTATGGATGGAGCTTGAGCAAATTCTGCCAAGTGAAATAAATCAGATACAGAAAGACAAATACAATATGATTTCATGTGTATGTGGAAGCTAAAAAAGCCAAACTCCAAGAAACAAAGAGTACAGTGATGATCACCAGGGACTGGAAGGTAGGAGAACTGAGAAGACATCAGTCAAAGGGAAATCTGCAGTTAGAAGATGAATATGTTCTGGGAAACTAATGTACTATAGTAGTGATTATGCTGCTACTGCTAAGTCACTTCAGTCGTGTCCGACTCTGTGTGACCCCATAGACAGCAGCCCACCAGGCTATCCCGTCCCTGGGATTCTCCAGGCAAGAACACTGGAGTGGGTTGCCATTTCCTTCTCCAATACATGAAAGTGAAAAGTGAAAGTGAAGTCGCTCAGTCGTGTCTGACTCTTAGCGACCCCATGGACTGCAGCCTACCAGGCTCCTCCGTCCATAGAATTTTCCAGGCAAGAGTACTGGAGTGGGGTGCCATTGCCTTCTCCGAGTAGTGACTATAGCTATGACTATAGTTATAGTCATGACTATAGTTAACAATACTGTGTCACATACTTCAAAACTGCTAAGAAACTAGATCTTAAATGTTCTTACCACAAAAACTAAATGATAACTATATGCTGTGATAGGAGTGTTAGCCCAAGGTACAGTGGTAATCATGTTGCAGTATTAAAACCTTTCAAATCAATATGTTGTGTTGTTTAGTCACTCAGTCATGTCTGACTCTGTTGTGCCAGGCTCCTCTGTCCAGGGGATTCCCCAGGCAAGAATACTGGAGTGGGTTGCCATTTCCTCCTCCAGAGGATCTTCCTGACCCAGGGATTGAACCTGCATCTGCTGCTTGGTAGGCAGATTCTTTACTATCTGAGCCATCTGATCAGTATAATCAACACCTTAAACTCACACAATGCTGTATGTCAATTATGTCTCAATAAAAGAAAAGAAGACCTCCCCAGTCTTCCCAATATACTCAGCTTCTGCCTCCAGAGGGCCTGAAAATCTCAAGCACAAAGCAGACTGTTTAAATCATCCATCACTTACCAGCCCCGGAACCTTGGAAAAGTCAGCTCTGAGCTTTAAAGCACCCTCCAACTCTAATACCCAAAGACTGGATGTCACAGCAAAACAGAAATCAGATCATGTTATCTAGCTGGTCGCCGTGGCCTTTAGGGTCCTGAATTATTTTAGCTTCTGTTAGCTTCTGTTAGTCTCATCTTGGGAGAAGGCAATGGCACCCCACTCCAGTACTCTTGCCTGGAAAATCCCATGGGTGGAGGAGCCTGGTAGGCTGCAGTCCATGGGATGGCTCAGAGTCAGACACGACTGAGCGACTTTCCTTTCACTTTTCACTTTCATGCATTGGAGAAGGAAATGGCAACCCACTCCAGTGTTCTTGCCTGGAGAATCCCAGGGATGGGGGAGCCTGGTGGGCTACCGTCTCTGGGGTCACACAGAGTCGGACACGACTGAAGTGACTTAGCAGCAGCAGTCTCATCTTTACCATGGTCCCCTGTGACCTTCTCCAGTTCCTTCAACCAAGCCAGTTTCCCACCTCAGAGACTTTGCATCCACAGTTCCCCCTGTCTGCACACCCCTCCCACCCTGACTCCCCTCCATCATTCAGGTCTCAGCTCAAATGTCACCTCCTCAGAACTGATCCCCTATCACCCAAACCAAACACATGACCTCATACTATTCTCATCAGTCTCTGAAATCCATATATGTTTTCTTGATTTCCACCAATCTTCTCTACTAAAACACGTTCCACAAGAGCAGGGATGCTCTTAGAACAGGGCCTGATACTTACAGGTTTTCAGTAATTACCTGTTGAATGAATGAATGTTCTTAACTGAGTGGGAGCCACATCAGCTAAGGAAAGATTCATTTGATACGTTTACTGAGGCATAGCAGGGAGCTGAATCCTGAGGCCGCAGGCTGGAAAAAATTGATCAGGTACAAGGCTGGCAGGTTACCCTGGCACCAGGCCCCAGGAAGCAGCAGAAAAAGTATTGCTACAAAGAGAGTTTCAGGACCATTCCAGACTCAGTCCTTACTGCTGCAACACGTACAAACACACAAGGGCTCACACACACTCCTCCAAACTCTGCCTCCCAAGAAAAACAGCTTAACAGCTCCAGCTCCCCAGATCACAGGCTAAGATCCCAGACAGGGGGAAAGATCATTCTTTGTAATTACTGCGTAGGAGCTTCCATACGGCACCCTGCTGAGATCAGGGAAGCAATACAGATCTGAACAGACGGCTTATTAAATTATCCACTGCAGCAACTCATGAGCACTTCCAAATGGCTTTTTTTTCCCCTATTTTTTTCCTATCCATGGGTGTTTTAATGTTTGCTTTCTTCTCTCCACTGTTTAGGATTTCCCTTAGGTATTCAGATCACTGCTTTCCTTCTGCCAGCAGCGGTTTTTTTATCATCCACCTCCCTGACTCTTTCATGTGGTATAGGGGATACAGAAAGAGTCAAGTTTCAGGCTGGATCCATCTTCGGAAGTCAGGAGACCCAGAGGCTTGCATCTTGGTTCTGTGTGATCCAGGGCAAGCTAGCAACTTCTCTGAGCTGCGGTTTCCCCATGGGTAAATTAGGGGTTTTCAGGGAGGGGAACAGTCTCCCTTTACCCCTTTTGAGTTCTTGTGGCTACACTATTACTAAAGTTAACAATATATAGATTGACAGAAGAAATTTTAAAAAAAATTTTAATTGTGCACACAGAAGTCTCATGGAAATGGAACTTTAAAAATGGCCAGGGACTTCCCTGGTAGTCCAGTGGTTAAGAATCCTACTTCCAATGCAGGGGTGCTTAGTCACTTCAGTCATGTCCGACTCTTTGCACCCCCATGGACCGTAGCCCGCCAGGCTCCTCTGTCCATGGGATTCTCCAGGCAAGAATACTGGATTGAGTTGCCAGGTCCTCCTCCAGGGGATCATCCCAACCCAGGGGTCAAACCCAGGTCTCCTGCATTGCAGGCAGATTCTTTACCATCTGAGCAACCAGGGAAGCCCCAAGACTCCACATGCTAGGTGGGATTTAAGCCCATGAGCCATAACTACTGAGCCTGTGCACCACAATGAAAGATCCCACATGCTGCAACTAAGATCAGATGCAGCCAGTAAATTTTTACAGTGGCCAAAACAAGCAGCTTTTTTTTACTTTTTAGACAAACAATGAATTTATGAGGAATCAACAGGACAAAGAAACTTAGGTTTTAGAGGTTCACTTAGTGAAAAATCTAAACAAAGTTTGGACTTGAGGTAGCAATTTAAAGAAGTAACAAGGTTTGTTTACACAGGCTTCTCAGCCTGAATTCCCCATTTCTGCTTATAAGGGTGTTCTTCTACCTCCACATGCATGAGATTTAGCTCCTGCTTCCAGGGAAACAGAGAAGAGGGTCAGACTATCCCCCTTGTGTTGGCCATTTCTTAAGTTTAATTCAAAATAATCAATATGCCATTGGAACATATTTGGGGGTGACCTCCTGAGCCCCAAAAGGGTCATAACACAATTAAGTTGCCACTCAGGATGGGACAGAGCTTAGAGGGAATGACATCTATCAGTCTGCTCAGCGGTCATGACCATGTCAGCTGGATTTTTGCCCTTTGTCTAAGACACAATAACTTCACAAGTGCTAAACAGAAGTGTTAGTCGCTCAGTCGTGTCCAGCTCTTTGTGACCCCATGGAGCCTTGTCAGGTTCCTCCGTCCATGGGATTTTCCAAGCAAGCGTATTGGAGTGCAGAGCCGTTCCCTTCAGGGAATGTTCCTGATCCTGGGATCAAACCCAGGTTTCCTGCATTGCAGGCAGATTCCTTACTGTCTGAGCCACCAGCGAAGCCCTGATAAGTGCTAAAAAGAAGTCTTCTGCCCCCAGATGGCTCTGTAGACATGCTCCATGGAAGAGCTATTCATTTTGATTAATGAGCATCCCACTTTGAAAATGTAAACAGATTTGTGAAAGAATGCTAGCTAACTACTAGTCATTCTCACTTTAGTGTGAATCTGATTACAAGCATGGTTTTCCTTGAAAGGGCTACATGAGCCCTGCCTGGATAAGGGGAAGAATCTTCTGGAAGCATCCCTTAGAACGTATGATATGACCTTAAAGAAAACTCAAATTCTCTAATACCCAGACTCCTGTCGGTAAAATGAGGGTACTAGTAACTACTTCACCCACTCCAGTGTTCTTGCCTGGAGAATCCCAGGGATGGGGGAGCCTGGTGGGCTGCCGTCTATGGGGTCACACAGAGTCAGACACGACTGGAGTGACTTAGCAGCAGCAGTAACTACTTCATTGAATCATTATCAGAATTAAATGAGATATAGTTTAAAGCAATTAGCATGAGCTAGCACAGAAAAAAACTTAGTGAGACTTACCTACTGCTACCATTACTAACAGTAATATCATTATTATTATTATTTATTATTATTACTACCATTACCACCACCACCACCACAGCAGTAGCGATCGCCAATAATCAGCATAGCACCTTTAGAATCTTGTTTGCAAAGATATCCATCTTTCAAAGCCTCTTTTCTGCCATTAATCCACTGTCATTTAACAAACTCCTCCAAAACTTAGAGTTCCAAAACAGGAGTCACTTATTCCCTCGGCAGATGACTCACCTGTGCTTCATGTGGCATCAGCTGGGGTAGCCCAAGTAGGGACTAAAGGACTCACTTTCAAGATAGCTCATTCATGCTGCTAGAAAACTGGTGTGACCATTGACTTGGCACTCAGCTAGGGCTATACTTCCCCTACACTTCTGCTATACTTCTGCAGGGACAGGGACTCACTTCCCCTCTCTGAGTTGGCTGGGCTTCCTAGCAGCATAGCGATTGCGTAGGGAGAGTGAACGTAATAAGAACATATGACAGGACGACATTTTTATGACTTAGCCTTAAGAAGTCACCTAGACCAGGGGCTTCCCTGGTGGTCTAGTGGTTGAGAATCTGCCTGCCGAAGCAGGGCTCATGGGTTTGATCCCTGGTCTGGGAAGTTCCCACATGCCACAGAGGAACTAAGCTCCTAGTGCCACAACTACTGAGTCAGTGCTCTAGAGCCCATGAGCCACAATCCCTGAGCAACAGGAGCTGCAACTCCTGAAGCCCATGTGCCTACAGCCTGTGTTCGGCAACAAGAGAAGCCACTGCAATGAGAAGCCCGCTCACTGAAGGAAGAGTAGCCCACCCCACCCCCACAGTCACAATTAAAGTCTGTGCCAAAAATAAATAAATAAATCCGAAAAAAAATAAAAGTCCTGGTTCAAACAGACACTAACATTATTTAAAAAAAAAAAAAGTCACAGACCATCACTTGCTCTGTACTCTGTCTACATAGTCACAAAGACCCACCAGTGTGCAAGGGGAGGGGACATAGACTCTACCTCTTGATGGAGAGTATTAAGATTCTAGAAAAACATGTAAGATGGGAGAGTTATTGCAGCCTTCTTTGGAAAATATAACACACCACCCCTCCCAGGTGCCACTTCCTAAAACAGTCTTCCCTGGCTTTCAAACACAAAAAGCTGTATCCCCTCACTCTGCGTCCAAATTTCTTGCAGCATCCACATTACTCTGGACCTCTCAGCACTTTGTGGTTTTTTTTCCTAATGTGCAAAATAATGGCACAGATGATGATCAGATCAGATCAGATCAGTCGCTCAGTCGTGTCCGACTCTCTGCAACCCCATGAATCGCAGGATGCCAGGCCTCCCTGTCCATCACCAACTCCCAGGGTTCACTCAGACTCACATCCATCGAGTCAGTGATGCCATCCAGCCATCTCATCCTCCATCGTCCCCTTCTCCTCTTGCCCCCAATCCCTCCCAGCATCAGAGTCTTTTCCAATGAGTCAACTCTTCGCATGAGGTGGCCAAAGTACTGGAGTTTCAGCTTTAGCATTATTCCTTCCAAAGAAATCCCAGGGCTGATCTCCTTCAGAATGGACTGGTTGGATCTCCTTGCGACTAAGTCCAAGGGACTCTCAAGAGTCTTCTCCAACACCACAGTTCAAAAGCATCAATTCTTCAGCACTCAGCCTTCTTCACAGTCCAACTCTCACATACATACATGACCACGGGAAAAACCATAGCCTTGACTAGACGAACCTTTGTTGGCAAAGGAATGTCTCTGCTTTTGAATATGCTATCTAGGTTGGTCATAACTTTCCTTCCAAGGAGTAAGCATCTTTTAATTTCATGGCTGCAGTCACCATCTGTAGTGATTTTGGAGCCCAGGAAAATAAAGTCTGACACTGTTTCCACTGTTTCCCCATCTATTTCCCATGAAGTGGTGGGACCGGATGCCATGATCTTCGTTTTCTGAATGTTGAGCTTTAAGCCAACTTTTTCACTCTCCACTTTCACTTTCATCAAGAGGCTTTTTAGTTCCTCTTCACTTTCTGCCATAAGGGTGGTGTCATCTGCATATCTGAGGTTATTGATATTTCTCCCGGCAATCTTGATTCCAGCTTGTGTTTCTTCCAGTCCAGCGTTTCTCATGATGTACTCTGCATATAAGTTAAATAAGCAGGGTGACAATATACAGCCTTGACAAACTCCTTTTCCTATTTGGAACCAGTCTGTTGTTCCATGTCCAGTTCTCACTGTTGCTTCCTGACCTGCATACAGATTTCTCAAGAGGCAGATCAGGTGGTCTGGTATTCCCATCTCTTTCAGAATTTCCCACAGTTTATTGTGATCCACACAGTCAGAGGCTTTGGCATAGTCAATAAAGCAGAAATAGATGTTTTTCTGGAACTCTCTTGCTTTTTCCATGATCCAGTGGATGCTAGCAATTTGATCTCTGGTTCCTCTGCCCTTTCTAAAACCAGCTTGAACATCAGGAAGTTCACGGTTCACATATTGCTGAAGCCTAGCTTGGAGAATTTTGAGCATTACTTTACTAGCGTGTGAGATGAGTGCAATTGTGTGGTAGTTTGAGCATTCTTTGGCATTGCCTTTCTTTAGGATTGGAATGAAAACTGACCTTTTCCAGTCCTGTGGCCACTGCTGAGTTTTCCAAATTTGCTGGCATATTGAGTGCAGCACTTTCACAGCATCATCTTTCCGGATTTGGAATAGCTCAACTGGAATTCTATCACCTCCACTAGCTTTGTTCGTAGTGATGCTTTCCAAGGCCCACTTGACTTCACATTCCAAGATGTCTGGCTCTAGGTCAGTGATCACACCATCATGATTATCTGGGTCGTGAAGATCTTTTTTGTACAGTTCTTCTGTGTATTCTTGCCATCTCTTCTTAATATCTTCTGCTTCTGTTAGGTCTATACCATTTCTGTCCTTTATCGAGCCCATCTTTGCATGAAATGTTCCCTTGGTATCTCTGATTTTCTTGAAGAGATCTCTAGTGTTTCCCATTCTGTTGTTTTCTTCTATTTCTTTGCACTGATTGCTGATGAAGGCTTTCTTATCTCTTCTTTTTATTCTTTGAAACTCTGCATTCAGATGCTTATATCTTTCCTTTTCTCCTTTGCTTCTCGCTTCTCTTCTTTTCACAGCTATTTGTAAGACCTCCCCAGACAGCCATTTTGCTTTTTTGCATTTCTTTTCCATGGGGATGGTCTTGATCCCTGTCTCCTGTACAATGTCACAAACCTCATTCCATAGTTCATCAGGCACTCTATCTATCAGATCTAGGCCCTTAAATCTATTTCTCACTTCCACTGTATAATCATAAGGGATTTGATTTAGGTCATACCTGAATGGTCTAGTGGTTTTCCCTACTTTCTTCAATTTAAGTCTGAATTTGGCAATAAGGAGTTCATGGTCTGAGCCACAGTCAGCTCCTGGTCTTGTTTTTGCTGACTGAATAGAGCTTCTCCATCTTTGGCTGCAACACCAAGGCCAGGGGCAGCAGCCGGGAGGAGCAACCCCACGTCAAAGGAGCCATGGCTGTGCGGGCGCAGGAGGGCCTAGAGGAGCTATCCCACGTTGAAGGTCAGGAATGGCGGCGGTGAGGAGATACTGCTCATCCAAGGTAAGGAGCAATGGCTGCACTTTGCTGGAGCAGCCATGAAGAGATACCCCACGCCCAAGGTAAGAGAAACCCAAGTAAGACAGTAGGTGTTGCAAGAGGGCATCAGAGGGCAAACACACTGAAACCATACTCACAGAAAACTAGTAAATCTAATCACACTAGGACAGATGATGATAGAAGGAAAAAATAGAGATGTTTCACAATTTGATTCTGCCATCACTATTTAAGCAGTTCTGAAATACAACCTTATTCATTTAGAACCTTTCAAACCCTCAGTTTCTTCATCTGTGAAAAAGAGAGTAATAATAACTACACCACAATAAAATTTTTGAGAGGATTAAATTAAACAAACCAAACTTCATGAAGCACTTAATACACATTTAGTAATCCTGGCTTCTAAGCTATTAGCACAAAAACATTAGCTATTATGACGATGCCACAAAGTTGGAATTTGCAACAATTCGTAAAGAAAACAGATTTATCTTACCTTAATAATACACTTGTAGCCAGTGGAAGTTAAAGGTAGAGAAGATAAGGGGTGGAATAGAAGAGGATAAATATTTTAAATATTTATGGCACAACTTCTTAAAGCCTTTGACATGTAGAAGATGGGGCTTGTATAGCCTCTCCAAAGGACATTGAGTCCTTTGGGAAGGCTGGGGGAGGGTGGTTATACCCAGATGGTGGGGAAGGGCACGAGTGATCCTATAGTCTGTGGGCATCAGGGATCCTTGCAGGGCCCTGCCGGGCTCATCCAGGCCACACAGTGAGAAGGACGACGTTCCAGGCCCTTTCCAGCTCTGAAAGTCTGCTCCTCCACTAGCAGAGGTTCTTTGGATTACAGATAACAGAATCTGACTAAAGGAAACTTAGTGAAAAGATGTTAGAGTATCAAAAAAGACAGGGGGCCCTGGGGGCCTTCTTACCAAAGCGCTGCCAGTATGGGAACTCAGCTCCAGGGGCCACCAGGTCAGTCTCTCTATTGCCCAATTCCAGCCCTCTGACCACGCTTTGGCAGCTACAGCCACGGAGTAGCGTCCCGTGTGGTGGGCGTGGCTGCGGTTAGCTCAGCCCACGTGAAGCGGCCGCTGCAGAGTCAGGCAGCCGATACACACCTGTACTCAATCCCGGCTCTGAATGTCTCCATCTCCTCGTCCGTGTATTCCGTGCGGTGCTCAGCTGAGACAATCTGAGCCAACTATCTGAACCAAAGCAGAGCCTCAGTGAGGGGCGAGTCTCGGCAGTTTGGGCCTTTGAATAAAAAGCAAATTGAGGGACCCACGTCTCTGCAAGTGGCACAAATGTGTTCCTTTTTATGACTAAGTAATATTCCATTGTGGATATGTAGTACACCTACCTCCTTTATCCATTCCTCTGCTGAGGGACATATAGCTTGCAACTACACTCTAATAAAATTTAAAAAAAAAAAAAAAGCAAATGAGGCAAAACGCAATGGAAAGTGCCGGAGGACAAAGAGCTTCTTCACGGAAAAGGCCCTCACCAGCTTCCCCCTTCTTCCTCTGCATTGTCACAAAAACTCCCTGCACTGGATGGGGAGCTGGGGGACCTGGGGAAGAATTTGATCACCAATATATGTTTCTTATTCATCAACCACGTGCCAGACAGTGTTCTGGTGCTTCAGAGATAAATAAACTCTGTGTTTCACACCAGACAATATGCTTAGTGGTTAAGATCCCAGCTGGGAAAGATAGAGATCAGGGTTCAGATTCCAGTTCTGCCTCTTATGTGCTGTGTAACCTTGCCTATGCCTCCTCAAGCTGCAGTGAAATGTGGCTAATAATTGAGTCCTGTTGCCCCTTATACCAGAGAAGGCGATGGCACCCCACTCCAGTACTCTTGCCTGGAAAACCCCATGGGTGGAAGAGCCTGGAAGGCTGCAGTCCATGGAGTTGCACACAGTCAGACATGACTGAGCAACTTCATTTTCACTTTTCACTTTCATGCATTGGAGAAGGAAATGGCAACCCACTCCAGTGTTCTTGCCTGGAGAATCCCAGGGACGGGGGAGCCTGATGGGCTGCCATCTATGGGGTCGCACAGAGTCGGACACGACTGAGGCAACTTAGCAGCAGCAGCAGCCCCTTATATGTAAAGTCTCAGGCCTTCTGTGAGCATTATCCCACTTAAGAATCAAAGCAACCTTATAAATAAACATTCTTATTCCTATTTTATAAATAAAGAACTTGAGACTTTGTTTATGTAACTTACTCAAGAAAAACATATATATCAAGAGGAAGCACCAAGATTCAAACCTAGATCACTCCAATTTTTTTTTTTGGCCATGCCGTGTTGCTTATGAAATGTTAGTCCCAGACCAGGGATTGAACCCAGGCCCTGAGCAGTGAGGGTGCAGAGTCCTTACCACCAGCCTGCCAGGGAATTCCCCAAGACCACTCCAATTTTAGACCACATATTCTCTCCACAGATCCAGTATCAGTCAATGTTGGTTCTCTGTGACTTCAGGCATACAATGTCCATTTAAAACAAAACAAAACTTCAATCAGCAAAACAGGGCAGTGTCCCTCATGCCATCTTAAAAATAATAAAGTACTACATTTCGTTCTTGCCCTAAATAAAACTAAATCTCTCCCAAAGTGTCAGATGTATTACTAATTACACAATTACATTATGCAGTCGTCCTGGTAATAAAATTCTTGGAGTGCTTTCAGTAAATTTGAGTTTGGAGAAAATAATGGCTTGCTTTAAAATTATTTACTAAATTAAGCAATTCTTTACTCAACACTGTTTTTAATAATGCAAGAACAGGATGTTTTATCATGAACACTCCCCAAAACCCAAGTTTTAAAAAAAAAAATCCATTCTTATTAATTTGCACACAGTTGCTCCAGTAAAAAAAAAAAAATTTAATATTCCTGCTTTGCCAGGCAGTGGAGAGTTTTTCACCCTTTCTATTCTTTCAACTGAGATTAGGTTGTATCTCCCTCCTGCCCCCAGAATTGACAGAGCTGGGGAGAAAAGGCCACAGTTTCATCTACTTCCCTTAGCAGGTGACCACAGACGTTTGCAAATCCTTGGTAGGGAGTGGGAGATAATGCCATGACAGAAATTTTGACTCCTTTCCAAAGATAACTGAACCATCTCCCATGCCACATGCTCTCTGCAATGTGACATTGTCACCCCCTCATCAAGAAGTGGAATCTACTTGATCTTCTTGAATCTTCATGGGCCTGTGACTGCATGGACCAGGAGAATATGGTGAAAGTGAAGGGAAGTAGGCTCAGCCCTTACCTGGCCTGGCAGCTTCTGCATCCTTCCTCTTGAAACACTCGTCCTGAGATGCTGCCTCTCAGGACCCCACCACCATGCTGTGAGACACCCAAGCCACCTGGAGACGCCATGTGCGGGCACTCTAACTGACAACCAGCCTCAAGTCCCAATGTGTGAGAGAGCCATCTTGGATATCCCATCCACTCCAGGCTTCAGATGTCTGCAGTCCTAGCTGCCATCTGAGCATAAGCAGCCTCAAGCAAGAACCACTCTGTTGAGGCCGTTCAACCCACAGAAACATGAGAGTGGATAAGTGTTTGTTTTAAGCCACAGGACTTTGGGGAGGTTTGTTATGTGGCAATAGATAACCAGGTACCTCTCTTCCAACTAGTCATATGTGTGAACCAAGATGAGATTTGTCCATTAAGTGAGTGATGAGTCTCCATGGAGGCACAATTAAAAATTTCTTGCTCTTCTTTGGGCCTCTGTTTTTCCATCTATGAAACACAGAGGTAGGGCTAGATCATGGTTATAGCCCAGAGGTCATCGTGGAAGTCACTATTTAGAGCCAATCCAAAATATTAGAGAAATATTAGAGGAAAAGCTGATGGAAGCTGCACATTTACCTGTGATAAAGTCACACTAGATAGCTAAAAACCAAGTCCCCTTGTTTTTGGCTGCCATGATACAACCTGGTGTGTCAACACTGTCCCCTTCTGCTACTCAGAAGCTGTTGAGCAGTCACATATGGCCTTGATAGCTAGAAATGAAATGAAGAATTAAATGCTGCTTAATTCATACAGTTTGCTCAGCATAAAAAAAAAAATTTCAAAACATGAACTTCCTGGCCAAAAAGAAGTCCTTAAGGATGGAAAAAAATGGTAATGACTAGGCTGTGCCACCTGTAATAATGCTAATAGCTTCCATGTATTGACCACTTACGATGAGTCAGGCTACATGCTATGCTACCTGTGTTACAAGTATTAACTCATCCAATCCTTCACATAACCCATGAGGTGATCCTTCACAAAACCCCCCATTTGACAGAGGGGGAACCTGAGGCAAGAGGGAAAAACTATGTTGTGTAAAACCACACAACTAATAAGTGTCAGCACCAGGACTCAAATCCATCAAATTTCTAGGTTTGCTAAATGCTGGTTCCCAAAAATTCTGTATTTGTGTGTAACCCAATTAAATACCCAAAGATTGTTCCTTCCACCTCCTTCCTCTTAGACAGTCCATGTTAGGAGGGCCATTGGTGTTTGAATAAGAATACAGGTCTTTGTCATGGGCATGAAGAAGTGGGCCTGGGTGTTCCATGAGATGAGTTGACATCACTCAGGAATGAGCTCTCACACACTGTTTGGGGCAGGGGATGGAGTGTGCAAATGGGTACCAACCCTTTGGAGGCTTGTCCCAACATTTAATAATGCTCAAGATGTAGCCTCACCATGTCCCAGCAATCCCTTTCCTAGGCAATATACCCCAGAAAAACTCACGCACATGTAACAAGGAGGGATGTACGTGGAAGTTTATCACAGAATGTTGGTTATAACAAAATGCATAGAAGCAAACTCAACACTCATCAACAGGAAAATGGAAAAATAGACTTTATATTACGGTCATTTAAGGTATTATTATATAGTAAACTAAAACTAGGTCAACTAGATCAACTCATCTAGATCAAATACAAACTACATATTTCACTATGGATAAACATCAAACAGTATTAAAGGGGAAAAGCAAACTGTGGAATGATACGTACAGTATGATGCCATTTCTGAAAAGTTATATAATATGAAAAGTTTCTGCACATTGTTGAGGCTTACATATATATGCTGCTGCTGCTGCTGCTAAGTCGCTTCAGTCGTGTCCGACTCTGTGCGACCCCATAGACGGCAGCCCACCAGGCTCCTCTGTCCATGGGATTTTCCAGGCAAAAGTACTGGAGTGGGGTGCCATTGCCTTCTCCACATATATATGCAGAGAATACCAAATGAACTTTTTGGTCAACTGAGTAAAAACATTACAGGAATATTAAACACTTCAGTCATGATCATGGTTAGCTCTGAGATTAGATGAGAATGGGAAAGACCACATAGGAGTCTGGCATTTATTTATAATATTTAATTTCCAAAACTTGGTGGCAAACACATGGTATTCATTATATTGTCGATTCATTAGGATACTTGGAAGATTTCACTATTTTTTAGTTCCTTAGAGACCCAACTTCCAGACCACATCCAGCCTTTCAGCCTTTCCTCTGGTTAGCCATTTCTCCCCGTCCCCACTCTCAAACCCCTAATCTGAGTCTCATGCTTCCTTTCAATAAATAGATGCTATTTACTTCAAGCTTAAAATGCAAATAATCCTGAGATGGCTTGCATTTTAAAAGAAGACCCTAATACGAAGGCCTTTTAAGACCTGAAGACAGAATGTTATAATGGTGGAATGATTCCCATTCACTTCAGTTCAGTTCAGTTCAGTCACTCAGTTGTGTCCGACTCTATGCGACCCCATGGACTGAAGCACGCCAGGCTTCCCTGTCCATCACCAACTCCGGGAGCTTGCTCAAACTCATGTCCATCGAGTCAGTGATGCCATCTAACCATCCCATCCTCTGTCGTCCCCTTCTCTTTCTGCCTTCTATCTTTCCCAGCATCAGGGTCTTTTTCAATGAGTCAGTTCTTCACACCAGGTGGCCAAAGTTTTGGAGTTTCGCTTCAGCATCAGTCCTTCCAATGAATATTCAGGACTGATTTCCTTTACGACGGACTGGTTGAATCTCCTTGCAGTCCAAGGGACTCTCAAGAGTTTTCTCAACACTAGAGTTCAAAAGCATCAATTCTTTGGCCCTCATCTTTCGTTACAGTCTAACTCACACATCCATACATGACTACTGGAAAAACCATGGCCTTACTTAGATGGATCTTTGTTGGCACAGTAATGTCTCTGCCTTTTAATATGCTGTCTAGATTGGTCATAGCTTTTCTTCCAAGGGGCAAGTATCTTTTAATTTCATGGCTGAAGTCACCATCTGCAGTGATTTTGGAGCCCCCAAAAATAAAGTCTGTCACCGTTTCCATTGTTTCCCCATCTATTTGCCATGCAGTGATGGGACTGGATGCCATAATCTTCACTTTTTGAATGTTGAGTTTCAAGCCAGCTTTTCACTCTGCTCTTTCACTTTCATCAAGAGGCTCTTTAGTTCTTCTTCACTTTCTGCCATAAGGATGGTGTCATCTGCATATCTGAGGTTATTGATATTTCTCCCGGCAATCTTGATTCCAGCTTGTGCTTCATCCAATCTCTGCTCAAATTATATTCAGTCATTTTAGAAATATTTTCTGAGCACCTACTAAGTTCCAGGGATCAAAGGCTGCCTTGTTGCACATCTCCAGGGTAGGTGGTACCCCTGTAGTTGTGATGGGGGCCCCGGAGCTGAGGGATACAATAGCAACGAAGCATGAAAAGGCATGCTGTACTGGCACAAGTGACCACTCCAAATAGAATGAGAGCATTTTCCATCAAGGGTGATCTCTGTTGTCCAGCTGCCTCATTTACCCAACAGAGAAAGAGGCCCACAGATGGGGCTCAAGTTGTCTAAAGTCCAGAGCAGATTGGGGCTGAGGACTCAGATCTCTGGACTCCAAGCCACTGCTCATTTCTCTGCCCTATACCATCTCCTTCCATAAAGATGTCCTTGAGCAGAGTGTACAGATGGAATAAACAAATAAAAAGGAAAAAAGCATTACCTGTGCTCCTTTCCTTGAAATAAAGCCACTTTTCTCTCACTTTCTTTCTTTCACCATCTCCCCTGGTTTTCAATCAGCAGGTGCTAAAAGGGTGCAATTTATTCCAATGCTTGTCATACCCTTGCTGTGGATCCAATGTTACCATGAATCACCTACTCTACAAAACAAGCATCTATCCCTTTGTAGGAAGACTCAGCCAGGTGAATCGCTCTCCCAGAAGCAGGCTGGGAGATGGGGAAACAAAGGCATGAGAAAGAGAGAAGAGCCCAGAAGGCTGCATTCTCATGCCATCCCTGCTATTCACACACTGGGTAAGCTTGGACAAGTCTATACCCTCCCTACTGCTGCTGCTAAGTCGCTTCAGTCGTAACTGACTCTGTGCGACCCCATAGACGGCAGCCCACCAGGCTCTCTGTCCCTGGGATTCTCCAGGCAAGAACACTGGAATGGGTTGCCATTTCCTTCTCCAATGCATGAAAGTGAAAAGTGAAAGTGAAGTCGCCCAGTCGTGTCCGACTCTGTGCGACCCCATAGACGGCAGCCTACCAGGCCCCTCCGTCCATGGGATTTTCCAGGCAAGAGTACTGGAGTGGGTTGCCATTGCCTTCTCCGGGCCTCCACTTTAGCAAAAGGTTATAAGATAACAGTGTCCTGGCTTTCATCTACAACAAATATGACCAACAGGGGTTTACAGCTCTGAGTCATACACACAACATAACCTAATTATCACTAGATAGTCCGCCTGAACATAGGTCCTAGAAAGCAACAGAGCTGGTCACGGCCGTCTGTGACATGTGATCTTCTTTATTGGTTCCCCATTCTTCTGAGAGTCATATCCTGATTTCCCCTCTGGAAACCACATTCTCCTCCACTCTCAGCCAATAGGCCTTGGAGAAGATTCTACTCCTGATCCACATAGAAGTCACACTCTAACCCAATCAGACCCTCCTATTTCTCCTTGATAGAGCAATAGGTTCAGGAGTGGACATCTACCCTAGGAGAGACAGTGAGAGAAACTATATTTTTCTGGGAATGCTGGCATGAGGGTATACGCTCTTCCCTGCTGGATATAAAGCTCAGAAGTAGGTCTTGAGTTTTTGCTCTCATTTTGGACCCTGAATGCAAGCTTAAGCAGCAGAAAATGGAGCCAAGAGACAAAGGGAATAAATTGGTCCCCAATGACATTATATGAACCCCAGTATCAAACCATCCCTGAAGCCATCCCAATTCCTGGATTTTAAATGATCTGAATTATTAAATTTTCTTTTTTACTTACTTGTAAGATGAATTTTCTGTCACTCACAATTGAAACAATCCTGCATGACACACAGTCCCACACAGGAAGGTTATCAGGCCTCTGCTTGACTAGCTTCAGTGACAGGGACCACTATATCTCTGAATATTTCTTCCAAGCTTATTTTCCCCCTGCCTCTTCAAGCTACTCCAAGGGAGACATCCAGGGGCAGCTGAGAGAAGAGAGAGAAAATAACAGATGTGAAGAGTAAGACCATCCACAGCTTCAGGGCTGGCTGACATTTACGGGAAGTGTTAAATCACTAGGGTCTTCCAGGCTGTTTAATATCATCTATTGATTTGCTTTTGTTTCCCTGAAGGGAAGAAGGATTTGACTAACAGCCAATGTTCCCATGAGAGCAAGTGCCAGAAGGGTTTTACTGAACACAGAAGAATGAAAAGCCAGGAAAGAAAAGAAAAAGGGAAGAATGATGGCTTGTGAGACTGGGAAATAATATGTACTTCACTGAGGCTAACACAGCCCTGAACAAGCAGGTGAGGAGGTGAACTTTATCCTGGGTGTCTTGCCACTTCCTCTAATAGCATCCATAATCTCTTTCCTACCTCACTGCTCCTCCCCTCAGGGGGTGCCATCTTGATATGCCCAGAAAACAAAGGTTATTAGAGTTGTTCTCAAGTACTTTTCACACATTCAATACTTGGTCCATTCACATGCTCTCTCATCTATCTAATTAGTATTTGTTAGGTGTCTGTTATAATCTTTTTTAGTGTCATTGTTCATTTTAGAACACAATTTGAATTTATAATTAAATTGGTAATTATAATGTAAATTGCTAATCCTTTCTCTCTCTGTGAGCTTCTGATCCTCACAACATCCCCACGTGGTGAGCACCACGGAGACTGTTCTACTGGACATGGAAAGGGAGCCAGGGTGTCTGCTGTATCCCACACCAGGTGCAGTGCCCAGCAGTTCACAAATGAATTAGATGAACATCCTTTTCACAGAGTAAGGAACAGAAAGGTGAAGAGAAGAAGCACCAGTCCAAGTAAAATAAAATTCAGGTAGATCAGAACCCAATTTCTTAACACTGCCCTAACCTGGTACCCCTGCTCCAACATCCCATGCCATACTGCCAGAACTCCACTCCACCGGTGCCTGCCTGCCTGGCTGCAGTGTTATAAAGAGTTACAAGTGTGGCTGGGCTTCCTTGGTGGCTCAGATGGTAGGGAATGTACCTGCAATGCAGGAGACCCAGGTTCAATCCCTGGATTGGGAAGATCCCCTGGAGAAGGGAAAGGCTACCCACTCCAGTATTCTGGCCTGGAGAATTCCACGGACTGTAGAGTCCATGGGGTTGCAAAGAGTCGGACACGACTGACTTTCACTTTCACCATATATTCTGTTCCAGTGAGAGAACTGAAGCTCAGAGATAGCTGTAAGATCACGTAGCTGCCATTTGGCAGAGTCTGAATGTGAGTGTAAGTCTCTCTTATCCTCTCTGCTCGCCTGAACTAACCAACAGGCAGGGGAAAAAAAATCATAATTCCCGGGGCAAGATAGCCCTTGACTTCTCACATGCTTCATTTCTTTTCTTCTGTAAGAAACTTGCTGTGTGTGTAACTTTGGGGAAACCACTTAGTCTGTCTTGGACTGAGCCTCTATATCTCTAGAAGTGAGTAGCTGAACTGGAGCTCTGTGCCTTTGAAGTGCCCTTCTAGCCCCCACATCCCAATACCAGATACCTTCCTTCCTTTAATGCCCAAATGCCACTCTGCCTTTTGGGGATGGAAAATAACATTGTAAAAGTGAAAAATACCTAGTGTTGCCCCTTCTCAGAAATCTTTAAATGAGATTGAAGCATTCTGATGTAGGAAATCCCAGAATCCTAAAGAGCCCAGAGAATATTCTAGGTATAAGTTGACTATTTTTAAAATGTGATAGCTACCACTTATGGAGACACTTTGCTGAGAATTCAGCATTATGTGCCATTGATTCCTCAAACAACTCTGTAAGATATGAGCTGTTTTATTCACATTGTACAGAGGAGAAAACTGAAGCACAGGGTGGTTAAGTAATCTGTTCAAAACTACACAGCTAGAAAATGGTGAAGCTGGACTTAGAATTCAACCAGGCTTTACTCCAAAACACCTCTTAGAAATCTTCTCACCCAAATGTCCAACCCAGAGCAGAAATTGTCTCAAAACATCCTACTTAACGGGTTCTGCCTGAAGACCTTCAGTAGTGAATAATTTCTAAAATACGCAGGCTCTTAGAAATGGAAATCAGAACTATAGCCTTGAGCTCAATTAAAGAGAGAAAGGAGGTAAGTAAGTGTGCTCCTTTCTGAAGTGGTCCAACAAAAGTAGAAGTAACTCTCGCTTCCACTTTGTGTTATATCTTCTTGTAGGGAAAAAAAAAAAATACTAAAAAAACGAAAATCTTTTTTAAGAACACCAGTGTCTTTTGCAATGGCACGACTGGCCTAATCAATGATTAAGACCATCAGGATGACCATCAATAAACCAGCACATTAGACTGCATTTCTTGCCTCTAAACAGAGACAAATGTGATGGTAATGATTCCTATAGCAGCAACTTGGACAGGAGAGCAGCTGATGGAAGAATCTTGCCTTAGAGAGCCAGTCTTCCCATCCTCCCCTCACCTTGGAAAACCTGTACATCATTATGACTGCTGCTCTCTCTCTCTTATCTCTACCTGAGCAAGTCCTCTGAGGTCCAGATAGTTCCAGTTCCTGCTGTAAAACCTCTCCAGAGTTTCCAGCTCCCACGTGCTTAACTTTTCTTTGATTCTCTTGTAGAATAGTTTTACCCTCCTACCAAAGAATGCGTGGTTCTAATTCTACTCAGCAGCATGACCTTGGACTAGTCACTTTTTCTCTAAGAACCTCTGTTATTCGTCTGTAACAGAGTGGCTGTATAAAGAATGGAAGATCAGTTTTTGTCTCATGAGCTTCTTCCGTTCTTTGGTTAGTGGCTGTCTGGAAGTGCAGTGCTAGGAAGGACTGTCAAGATCGATTGGTGATGTCTGCCATGGGCATAAGCAGGGTGATAAGCAACCTCTCTGCTATGCTGTGTCCATCCACGGACTAAAAGATACCTGAGGTTCTTCTGCTCTGACAGTTCATTATTTTTCTTCTTTTATATCCACAGTATTAGGAATACATTCAATCAGATTTTATCAAATTTTTCCAACACAGGATTCCAAATGTCAGAAGTGAATTAACTAACACATACTTTTACTAGACAAATAGAATGAAGATATAGATAAAAGCATGATGACGGGGTCTTTATCAGGTCAGCCCCTGCAAAGCCAACTGGATTATATTTCCTATCTTTGGTTGCCTTGAGATTGCCTTCAATATTCTTTAACCTTTCTTTATCTGAATTAGACTGAGTGGACTGCTGTTGTTTGTGACCAAATTAATTCTGCCCTCACCAAGAGCTTACTGGAGTCACCACTTACTGAGCCCTTACATGTACAGGCATTGTACTAAGAGCTAAGACTTAATTTCATATAGTCCCCATTGTAATCCTATGAAGCAGGTATCATTACCTCCATTCCATTCCACACGTGTTGAACCTGATATCCAGAGAGGTTACGTCGCTTGCTCAGGCTTGTAAGTGTCAAAGCCAGGATTTGATACAGTTTGGCCTAACCACAAGGCCTGTGTTCCTAATCTCTGTATTTGCAGAAACAATCTCCAAATTATATCCCCATTCATTTTAATCTTTAAAGGAAGAGGGGGATTCTGAGACCAATCAGTACTACAGAATAAGTCATGCCTATTCTACGACCTCACATGCTTTAGGGCACAGTGCCATAGACTCCTGAGGATGCCCTGGTGCCAGCTGGAAACTCAGAATATCAAACAAGCCAATCAAAAATTATTCATGAACGGCTCTTCTGACATCTTTTCCATGAGCAATTGCATAGTTTTCTGAAACTGCCAGCCCCCCCAGGCTGGTGACCTCAGGCACAAACTCCTCTTCAGGAGTCCACACCCAGCTATGGGCAACCTGACTGCACTTGCTGCAGAAGCAAACTCCTGGCTTCAAACCTGTTTATTTCTCAAAATACCTTTCTTCTTCCAAAAAGGTGTCCAGAATTATTTCATGCACTTATTTATTTGGGAGTGATTTAGAAGTGGAAATACATAATTCCTTCTCTCATTTTTTAATCAAGAGTTTGATTTTAAGACATCAAGTTGGTGAACTGAGCAATAAAACCATGCCTAAGAGTGGAGAAATAGTATTCTATTAACGAGTGCCTTCAAATTAATCTGAGAATATTTCCAACATGAAAATGTACCTCTTAACACCCTTATCTTTTTGGGCTCGTGCACCTGCCTGTGGAAGAAATTTACACTTGCAAATTCTAAGCTCTAACAGAGTAGTATTTCTGCTTCAACCAAGCTTCAAGCTGTTCTTAAAAAAGAAAGGAAATACTTTGTTGTATTTGGCATTGAGATTTGTTCGGTGTAAGGAGGTGGTATTCGAAGGGATGAAAGAAGAAGGCATATTTAAGGACCAGCATAAAAACCTGGAAGGATTGATTGTTCAGCGGATTTCAGAACAGATCCCATGGGAAGAAAGACTTTTCTATTTCTGTACATTTAGTTGGTTATTATTGTTTTGTTTGGTAGGGCTGAGTTGGGGTTTGACCAAAGAAGTTTGCTGGTTCCCTCCAGGTTTAAGTAGAGAAACAAATAAGAACTACAGGACAATTACAGATGTTTGTTAAGGATGTACCATATGTCGGCACTGTGTTAAACTCTCTAATTTGTATTGATGTTATTTCATTTAGCTTTAATCCTCTAAGCAACCCAGGAGCAAAGTCCTATTATTTCCATTATTTTACAAATGATGAAAATGAGAGATGGATAGAATAAAAAACTTACCCAAGGTCACACAGAGAGTAAGTGGAAGAACTGGGACATTCTAAGCCCAGAGGCTGCCCTCCCAGTCGCTGTGTAATATGCCATGTGGAAAAGTCCCCTAGGCCCCAGAAGCTACAGTCCTAACAAAGATCACCTTTGCCAGCCCTGGAAAGGAGCTTTTGGGCTCCAGGGTGAGTATGCCTGCTCTGTTATTCCTTATTCCTCCAAGGACCCCACAAAATCAGGATCCTTTATGGCTCAAAGAGATCTGAAAAATAACCTACCCCCCTTCCCCATTCCATTTTACCATAAGGTCACTGAGGTCCAGAAAATCAAAAATAGCCTATCCAAGGTCAAAAATAGTCATGTACAAATGTGAGAATTAGACCATATAGAAAGCTGAGCACTGAAGAACTGATGCTTTCAGACTATGGTGCTGGAGAAGACCCTTGAGAGTCCCTTGGACTGCAGGGAGATCAAACCAGTCAATCCTAAAGGAAATCAACCCTGAATATTAATTAGAAGGACTGATGCTGAAGCTGAAGCTCCAATACTTCCAATGCAAAGAGCCAACTCATTGGAAGAAACTGTGATGCTGGGAAAGATTGAAGACAAAAGGAGAAGGGTGTAGAAGAGTATGAGATGGTTAGATAGCATCACCGACTCAATGGACATGAATTTGAGCAAACTCTGGGAGAGACAGTGGAGAACAGACAAGCCTGGCGTGCTACAGTCCAGGGGGTTGCAAAAAGTTGGACATGACTTAGCAACTGAACAAGGTCAAAAGCAAGAGCAATGCCTTCAGGACCATCCTTTCCTCACTGCCACGGCTCTTCTGCCACCTCCACCATCCTCTCTCACCTGGGACTGCCAATCACAGCACATCTTTGTTCAATGGTACTTCTCCTACACCCACCTTGCTCAGCAAATGATCCGTCCAGCATCCTAACACCACAGGGTTCAGCTAATTGAACCCTGTTAAGTTGAAAAACTGAAATAATCCTTCCTAGAGTATCAGAGTAGGAAAGCCTCAAACACATAATCTTATCCATTCCCCTCATTTAAAGATGAGAAACAGTGTCCTATTGAAGAGAAGGAACCTCACAGTGTCCATGAACCTTAAGGAGTGTGCAGACTTGCAGTATAGGAAAAAGATGACTTTGAAACTCTTCTTATATTCATTTTTTTATGTTTAAACAGAGAAGGAAATTAAGCTTCGCTTTGTTACTACGTAATGTGCAAGCTGGCACTGGTTCCCTTTGTCTGAGGTCAAGAGGTCACTTATTATTGAAAGTATGTGATGGATCCAGAAAGAAGGATGGAATTACACAACCCAGAAGAATCAAAAGCAGGACCCCTCTTGCTTTCTCAGTCTTAGAGTATTACAGAGTATTGAAATTTGCATGCTTCAAAATGTCACTAAGATTGATAATTTGTAAAAGAAATGACTGCCAAATAATGGAATATTTATACAACTTTGTAATGAGGTAGGAAGTAATCATGAAAATCTTAAGTGCCCCACTGAGATAAGCTGATTATTTTATGGGAAAATATTTTAGAGTTGTTGAAATTAAATCTAAGCTACTCATTTTTTTTATTTAAAAAATTAAAAACTTCCAAGTTTGCTTTAAAAACAACAAAAACTTTTGTTATGGAGAGATCATTTTGAAAACAGATGTCGGAAATTTTTCTCCACTGTATTTTCTAAAATGAATAAATAAAGTAGAATAAAAATTACTTCCTAACCTGTTCAAAACTCTTTCAAATGAAGAGTTTCCGTGGTTTCACCACAGCTTTCAAAATAAACCAATTAACTGACATCTAAGGAGATAGACGTCTATTAGCTGAATTTCAACCAAAATCTTTACATAAAGTAGTGGATAGAAATTTTAAATGAACATCATGATTTGCAAAGTACATCCAATTATACTCTTCTTCTATTTGGATCAATACATCTCTGGCAGTATCTTTTTGATTTTGATTGTCAGTGAAAGTCAAGTATCAAAATGAATTGAACTTGGACAAGAATTCATAAATATTAAAGTTTGAAACCAAATTTTAAAAAAAGCATAGTGAAACATATTCAACCACATTGACCTCCCTAAAATATTAATAATACATAACTATGCTATATGCTGTATGAATAAAAATATTTAACTGAAAGCAAAGTGGATTTTATTTTTAAATGCTTTATTTCCACTCATATTTTTAAAGTTTCTATGTATTGCATGTTTTATAATGTACCAAATACCTAGTACAGTAGAGTTTGAATATAATTTTAAAGTAAATGTAATAGCAATTTACTGAGAAGCGAACTGACCCAAAAAGTTTGGAGGTTTCTGGTCTTAAAACTCACAGCTAGAGGCTTAGAAACCCAGGGCCCAGGGGCACTCCTGGCCTCCAGTTCTTCTTGCTAGAGTCAGAGCAGCTCAGATTCAGGTGCCAAGTTCTTGCTATGGCAGCAGACAGATAAGAACAACTAAGACTTGTGAGCTCCCTGAGTCCAGAGAAAACCCCAAGAGTCACCCTCCAGCCCTATCTCAAGTCTAACAGGCTATAGGCTATTTGAAAAGCTTCACAGAGTTTGAATTTTGTGCCAAGCTGGTATCCAGTGATGTTAATCCTCTCCTTGAAAATCTTCAAAATTTTCCCCTTGTCCAAAGTTTATTCACTTTCCACTGGGTTTTCCTTATAAAATATGGAATAAATTTTAAGGAAATTGATTCAAGACTTTGAGGTACCTTAACCCAATGGAAGTATTGTTGTTGTTTTAGCCACTAAGCCATGTCCAACTCTTTTGCATCTCCATGGACTGTAGCCCACCAGGCCCCTCTGTCCATGGGATTTCTCAGGCAATACTGGAATGGGTTGCCATTTCCCTCTCCAGGGCATCCTCCCAAGCTAGGGATCGAACCCATGTCTCCTGCATTGGCAGGTGGATTCTTTACCACTGAGCCAATAGGGAAGCTCAGTGGAAGTATAGGTAACCATTAAAATAATTAGGGAGATATATAATTATTGATATGATGTAGAATTAAATCCATGATATAGCATAAATCAGAAAAGCATGTGTACAGGATAAGTACAAAACATACACTAAGAATAGCTCCCCTCCACACACACACACACACACACACACAGTTCTAGCTATTGTTATCTCTGAGTGATGGGTTTAGTTTTCTTATTGCTCATCTGTATTTTTTTTTCTATTACAAATTTGCATCACTTGTGTAAATAAATAAAGTTGCTTTTTATAACTGAACTGATCCAAATAGACATTTCCACTGCACAGTCCCTAGTCAGGGTTTTACTTGCAACAATGAGATTGGAAGCAATGTCCCCTTACCATAGGAGAGTAGTTTTGTCTTAAAAGCCCTTCTTAGTCCATATCTCTTCAGCCTTTACAACACAGTGATATTCTTAAAGCATCATCTGAAATGATCTCTCCCCTGCTCAAAACTTTTTCTAAGCCTATCCACTAGTTCAGGAAAAAATGTCCAAAATCATTTGTATGACCTTCAGAACGTTTGTAAATAGGCCTCATCCTACCATCACAGCTCCATTTCCTTCTGCTTCTCACCGCCATGCATATTCTAGCCAATCTGTCCCCAAATTCACCACACACTTTCCTCCTTTTTGTATGTTTTCCTCTTTAGAAGGCCCGTTCTGTATATTCTTCTTTCTAAATTCCTGTCAGTTCTTGAAAACACAGATCAAATGTTTCTCTACTGAGAAATCATGACATAGGCATTTTATACTCCTTATCCTCATGGGCCATTCTCTCATTTTTCTAACACATTTTTCTGAGAGGAGAGTAAAACTCTCAAAGGCCTTGTTTATTCAATTATGAATTTCCAAAAACAAGCACAATTCCTGGCACAAAGGAGGTACTCAATAATTAGTAGCTCTTTTAAGTAAAGAAAGACACTCCCTACACGAAACATAGAGAAGAAAAATTGGATGAAGGTAATCTTCCTAGCAGATAAGGCAATGGCACCCCACTCCAGTATTCTTGCTGGAAAATCCCATAGACGGAGGAGCCTGGTGAGCTGCAATCCCTGGGGTCTCTAAGAGTCAGACACGACTGAGCGACTTCACTTTTCACTTTCATGCATTGAAGAAGGAAATGGCAACCCACTCCAGTGTTCTTGCTTGGAGAATCCCAGGGATGGGGGAGCCTGGTGTCTGCCGTCTATGAGGTCGCACAGAGTCGAACATGACCAAAGCAACTTAGCAGCAGCAGCAGCAATCTTCCTAGACCTGGCCAGATTTGATACTGGAAACAAAATGTGACAAGACAGACCAAAGAAGGAAAAAGAAATATCCGGCAGCTGCTATGTTTGAGCCATCCCATCCAATCAAGGTACTTAAAAGTATCAACTTCTCCAATGGCTTCTACCCTCTGGTGACAGTCAGGAACTGGATTTTTTCATGGAAGTTTTAAGTCATGACTTGATGGAAGCTTCCTATGGCCCTGAAACTGACTCTCATCTATCCATTTCTCTGAACTTATCCCATAAGGAATTACTTATATGCAGAGTACATCATGAGAAATGCTGGGCTGGAAGAAGCACAAGCTGGAATCAAGATTGCCGGGAGAAATCTCAATAACCTCAGATATGCAGATGACACCACCCTTATGGCAGAAAGTGAAGAGGAACTAAAAAGCCTCTTGATAAAAGTGAAAGTGGAGAGTGAAAAAGTTGGCTTAAAGCTCAACATTCAGAAAACAAAGATCATGGCATCCGGTCCCATCACTTCATGGGAAATAGATGGGGAAACAGTGGAAACAGTGTCAGACTTTATTTTTTGGGGCTCCAAAATCACTGCAGATGGTGACTGTAGCCATGAAATTAAAAGCTTAATTCTTGGAAGGAAAGTTATGACCAACCTAGATAGCATATTCAAAAGCAGAGACATTACTTTGCCAGCAAAGGTCCGTCTAGTCAAGGCTATGGTTTTTCCCGTGGTCATGTATGGATGTGAGAGTTGGACTGTGAAGAAGGCTGAGCGCCGAAGAATAGATGCTTTTGAACTGTGGTGTTGGAGAAGACTCTTGAGAGTCCCTTGGACTGCAAGGAGATCCAACCAGTCCATTCTGAAGGAGATCAGCCCTGGGATTTATTTGGAAGGAATAATGCTAAAGCTGAAACTCCAGTACTTTGGCCACCTCATGCGAAGAGTTGACTCATTGGAAAAGACTCTGATGCTGGGAGGGATTGGGGGCAGGAGGAGAAGGGGATGACAGAGGATGAGATGGCTGGATGGCATCACCAACTCAATGGACATGAATTTGAGTGAAATCCGGGAGATGGTGATGGACAGGGAGGCCTGGCATGCTGCGATTCATGGGGTTGCAAAGAGTTGGACACGACTGAGCGACTGAACTGAACTGAATAGCGGACTTCCCTGATGGCTCAGACAGTAAAAAATTTGCCTGTAATGAAGAAGACCTAGGTTTGATCCCTGGTTTGGGAAGATTTCTTGCCTAGAAAATTCCATGGACAAAGGAGCTGAACCTGGCAGGCTACAGTCCATGGGGTCACAATGAGTTAGAGACAACTGAGCAACTAACACTTCATTTCACTTCTATAATAGCATTGTTCTAGGCTCTAGATCAGAAACACTGTAGTCAGTGAGATAAATAATAGCTCTGGCCTCTTGGACCTTACATTCCAGTTGTAGACAAAGACATTGAAGACACAGAAAGGAAAAAGATATACCCAATTCTAATAAAGGCAAGAGAGTTAAAGAATTAGAATAAGGTGATAAGGTAGATGAAAAAGTGACTACTTCAGATTGGATAGTCAGGAAGGACTTCTCTGAGAAAGTAATATTTGAGATGGAGATAAGAATCTGCCAGACAAACTCAAAGAAGTTCCAGGCAGATAAATCCCCCTGGAGGAGAATGAGGTTGATATGTTCAAGAACAGAAACAAAGTCTGGGTAGGTGCAGCTTGGTGAGGGAAGGAAATAAGATCGGGGGGAAAGAAGAGGCATAATCAAAATAGGACTTTTGAGGCTAGGGTAAGAGACCTCAGTTCTTTCCAAATGTGATGAAACAACTCTGCTAACAAGGACTTTCCAGGTAGGGCCTACAGATGTAATGAGGGTTTTGCCACTCCTCTGCACTAACCCTGAACCTTAATCCTTCGAACTAACCAACCTTGTGATTTCTCTAGTTATAGCTTCATCCCTAAGACCAGACTATCTAAAACTGGGTCTAGCAATCAAGCCAGAGAAAATATGTGTAAGGGGTACACAGAGGTAAGAGTAGATAACTTATATGTTCATGAGAGACAAACATAAAACCCAGAAGAGTCCAAGGGAAAGTTGATAATCTGATCATTAGAATGTAAGCGTCGTGAAATCAGGGACTTTTTCAATCACCTTTATTACTAGATCTCCTGTATCCATCATGGTGCCTGATCATACACAATACGTACCTACTGAGGGCTTCCTAGGTAGTGCTAATGGTAAAGAACCCACCTGCCAATGCAGGAGACATAAGAGGTGGGGGTTCAAGCCCTGGGTCAGGAAGATCCCCTGGAGGAGGGCATGGCAACCCACTCCAGTATTCTTGCCTGCAGAATCCCATGGACAGAGGAGCCTGGCGTGTTACAGTCCATAGGGTCGCAAAGAGTCAGATACAACTGAAGTGATTTAGCACACATGCACATATACCTACTGAATAAAAAAGTGGGGAAAAAGTGAACAGAAGATGTGTTTGCCATACAAATAAACCTCACACATCTTCAACTACAGGGAACATAAATCACCAAGGGTCTCTGCTGATGAAATCCACCAAGTTTTACCCCCTCTGCTCCCAACCAAGACTGAGTATGACAGAGATAATATGGCCACCCACTCCTGGAGATGGCCTTGTCGAGCTTGCCTCTGACTACATGTCAGTCTATGATGCTTCTGCCAAGCATCTTCTTCCTCTCTCTCCTGCATTAGGAGTCAGATTTGTGCTGCAGTCTAACAGCTCTCCCAGGCTTTCCCTCCTCCCTCCTCACTTTTTCTCCCAATTGTTTCCCCTAATGAAGTGCTTGGACATTTAATCCCATCTTAACTTCTACTTCTTGAAAGACCCAGATTAATGTGAAAGACTCAGGGTACCATCAACCAAGCTAGGTACTAACAGCATCTCACTACTTTGGGGTTGTCTTGTTATGCACTTCCTTCCAAGGCAGGAATTGAGCAACCCTGAATTCAAAGGAGAGGACAGGCAAATAACTGCTTCTAAACAGAAAAGGAAATTAAGAGGGAGAAATTGGGAGGAAGATTCTGAAAAATCTTCCTTCAATTATGTTCCACCTCTTACTATATTGGAGCTACTTTATATCACTTGTTTAAAACCCTACTAAATTCTATTTTAAGTGTCTTAAAAATTTAGTTCCTCTATCACTATAATTTCCATAACTCAAAGTGTTTGAGCAGGAAGTACTTTCTCATCTAGTCACTTGAATTGCAATCGGTTGATAAAGGAATCAGTGATTATGGGTTATAAAATATTTGTGCTGTTCTTTAACATATGCAAATCTCTCATGTATCTTTGAACAAAATTTATTCTCCCCAGAACCTTGTAAATTAAGGAGTACAGATATTATCCCCAATCCACAAGTGAGGACACTGACATTTAAGAATGCAAAGTAGTCCCTTAGTAATTTACAGAATACATAGCACCCAGACCGGGGTTTTTGGCTAGATCATGTCGCTTCTCATAGCTAGTCCCTGGAGTAAATACTTTTTCCCTCTTAGCTACCATTCTGCTTTCTTCCATATATCTCCTCCACTTTTCGATCGTGTGTCAATCATAGGATGAATTCTATTACAGTTTCAGAGGTGAAGATGTGACTCAAGATAGATTCTTAACACTGAATCTCTCATGGATAGGCATATAACTCAAGCAGGGCCACTGAGAGCCACCTGAAATCCTTAGTGAACCCATAGGGAAAAAGGTACTTTCACATGGGTTGCTAAGCTGATAGGCTGTAAGCCATAGCACCAGCACATGGAAAATTCCTGCCTGGGTGAAGCAATACAGTAAGACCCAGGGCTGGGAGGTAGAGAAACACGAAGTCCCAGTGGTTTCATTTGAGCTCCTGGATCCATGTATGCCTGAAGCCATGTATTCCAGACTTCACAGTTGTGAGAGCCAATAAATGCCCCTTTAAAGATTAGATAGCTTGAGCTGTGTTTCAGTCAATTAATGAAAGCTTGACAAACTGAATCAATGAAGTGTATATATATATATATATATATTATAATATTTTTTATATTTTGGGTCAAATAAAACATATTTTAATTAATTTCTTGTTTCTTTCCTGTTCCTTTTTTTAATGTGCTACAAGAAAATTGAAAATTTGTATCTCACATTTCTGGCTTATGGTTCACATGCCAGAAAATTGAACATCTGTGTCTTATATTTGTGGCTCATCTCCTACTTCTGTTAGTGAGTTCACTATGGGATGAAAGTTTTGCAAACTCAGATCCATATAGTTGAATGATGGACCCTCCAATTTACTTTCTCTCCTCTAGCTTGATCATTCCAGGAAGCATCAAGTCATTACTATTTTTTTAAGTCATTATTATAATAAAAACTTTTTCTTGGCTACATTCTTTTTTTTTTTTTTCTTGAGCCAACTGTTTAAAGTCTTCACAAAGTGATAAAATTGTATTATGCCAAAGACTTTCAGTAGTGGAATTCTTGACAAAGCAAATGTCACAGAGGGTATTGACAACATGTCCTGTGTACATGAAATTTGTGACTCATTTATTTTCATGCTAGAGACAGTTTGATATCTCTGTTTAAAAAAAAAAAAATCCCGCCTTAAATCAGCAACTTTGAAAACATTGGCTTCCCTCAATCCTTACTCTTTTACTACAAGGCAGTTCATAATGTTCTCTTCCTGGGATTCCAATTTCATTTTTCATCAGCTTCATGTTTTCTTATCTGGTGATGTTAACACAGAGTCTTTTTGTTGTTGTTTAACTTGTTTTGGTGCTGTTCGTTTCACATCTCATCTCTTAGAGTGGAATAACATTAGGGCTCACATTGCCTGTCTCTCTAACCCAGCAATAGTCTCAGAGACAAGGCCTTCTAATTCTTTGCTTCAGCCCTGGTTCTCAGTAGATAATAGCTGGAATGCATAAATGAATCCCCTAAACCCCCAAGAATATTATCAATATTATTCAGCTGATTTCTCAAAACCAAAAGGAACCCAGAAGAACAGCCCTGATTTCCCACAGTTCAAGGTTTAGATGCTCCCCATGGCCCTTCCCTGTTTTCTTATTCCAGGTACACTGGCTAGATTTGATTATAAAAGAACTGGGGCGGGGGGCAGAGAGATCAGATAGTGTGGCCCTCAGACCAGGCACTTCAGAATCACAAGATCTTGTTATTAAACATACAGATCACCCTACCCTTTGAGAAACAGGGGAAAATATAACCAAAGTTCTGGAAAGGAAAACATAGGGAGAATTCTGTATGGAAGCAAAATTTGCCACCCCCCAAAACATTTCTGCAGATTATTTCAAGCTGAAAACAGTCAAGGCCCAAAAGACTCAGGAAGAATCTGTGACCTTCCTCCAATTGCCTAAAAGAATGTAGAAGAAGACCTAATCCAGGGAGGGAGCCATTATCACAGATAATTACAGTATGAACTAGGTGTGTAGATGGGGAGGAACCTAGGAAAGTCTGTTTGTTAAAATTTTTCTCTGTGTCCCACGGCCTCAAAAGGGCCCAGCAAACATTTGTACACCAAACGTTTGCCTTTCCATCTCTATGTAAACTGGCTTCCTCCTCTATGAAGTCCCAAACCACTAACCCCAACCTCCTCTTCAGTCTTTGGCTGAAGAGGGTATTTAAGGTAAGGTCTTCGGCCATTTGGGTGACTTGCTCAGTTTTCCTGGGTCTCTCCCATATATATATATATATGTTATTAAACTTTTGTTTGATCTTCTTCTGTTAATCTGTCTGATGTCAATTGACTGTTAGGCGAGTCAGAACATAGAAGGGTAGAGAAAAATTTCTTCCTCCCCAACAAGACTAAGGGAGAAGCAGAGGCGGGCAAGCCTGAGCCCTCCCAGAGGATGGTGTATCATATGAGCTGGACCCCCATTTCTGAATCACTGTGTAAATTCCCACATCCCGTGTTTTTCTTTAGAACACATTGCACACTCTACAACACTCATGAGCACATTGTCTCCTAATGCATCCTCACGAAAGACAAATGGAGCTTTGTACCAACAGTTGTAGAAAATAACTAAGGGCAGACATTAAAAAGAACAAAACAATGCCATTTGCAGCAACATGGATGGACCTAGAGAGTGTCATACCGAGTGACGTAAGTCAGAGAAGGAGAAATATTGTATGACATCCCTTACATGTGGACTCTAAAAAGAAATGATACAAATGAACTCATGTACAAAACAGAAACAGACTCACAGAGTTAGAGAATAAATCTATGGTTGCTGGGGGGAGGAATAGGGGAAGAGATAGTTAGGGAGTTTGGGATGGACATGTACACACTGCTATATTTCAAATGGATAACCCACAAGAATCTAGTGTATAGCACGTGCAACTCTGCTCAATGTTATGTAGTAGCTTGGATGGGAGGGAGTTTGGGGGAGAATGGATACATTCACCTGAAACTGTCATAACATTGTTAATCAGCTACACCTGGTTACAAATAAAAAGTTTAAAGAAAAGAAAATTTAAAAGTGCAGACAATAACCACAGAAAAGGGGCTATGGGTTCTTGCAAAAAGAAAAGGAGGGAAATAATAAGGACCGAGAATCACAATATTGGGCATAAAGACACTTGAGAACACCAGCCAAGCTGAAACTCATACATATACATATGACTCCAAAGAGGAAATAAAAGAAAATAGAAAAGAAACAAGATTTAAGGAAGAGATAGAGACACAGAGCAAAGAGGGGGAAAAAAACACCCAGCTTACTTGTAAGAAATTGACCTGTATTTTGGGGTCTGGAGTGGGAACAACAGCTGTAGCTGAGAATTCAGAGTCATGAGCAGATTTAATTTTGGAGGCCCTGTGTTTCTGTGCACAAAATCCCTCCTGCATAGCTCCTGCAGGCTTGGTCCTCTCAACACCCGGTATAAGAAGGATTAGCTTGGGAACATATCAGTGTCCTCCAGAGAAAATCACTAATAGAAGACAGATAGATAGAGACTTATTGCAAGGAATTGCTTCACATGATTACAGAGATTGAAAAGCCCCAAGATGTGCTGAGTGAGTGGGCAAGCTGCAGACCCAGGAAAGTGGTGTCAATTTCAATCCAAAGAGGAGCAGACTCAGGAACCAGGAAGAGCTGATATTTCAGTTCATGTCTAAAGGCAACATAAGACTGATGTTCTAGCTTACAGCAGTCAGGCAGTCAAGGGCAGCCTTTTGTTCCATTCAAGACTCTCAACTGTTTGAATGAGACCCATCTACATCGGGAAGGCCAATCTCTTCACTCAGTCTACCAGTTCAAATGCTGATCTCACACAGAAACACCCTCAAAGGTACACCTAGAATGTCTGAGCATCTCATGACCCAATCAAGTTGACACATAAAATGAAGCATCACCAGGGCTTTCTTCCAACCTGTTGCCAGTGCACTCACAGGTTGGCTCCAGCTACAAACTGCATCTCCAGCTACAACCCCAGAACTCCACTTCAGAACATTGGCATCATCAACTCCTGCCCAGGGGGAACTGGAGGTTTTTGTATAAACTCATCACAGAAGTTAAGCAAGGGGATCTGAACCCCTCACTTTTGCAAATCACACCTCAGTTAAAAAAGAAGTGTGATGAAGGCAATGCTATTGCCGCACTGGCTGTGGCTACAGTCAGACCTCGAACTTCTACACCTGTTAGAACAACTGTAGACCCTGAACAGATGCTCAGCTGGAGAGTTTAGAGCCCCAAGCTGAGGAGCACTATGTCAGGGAGGTGGGGTTCCCAAGATCACCCCCAGGTTTGATCTTTCACTAGCATGACTCATAGGATTCAGCATATAGTTGTACTCCCAGCTAGACTTTATTACAGTGAAATTTATTATATGATACAAAGCAATATGAGTGAAGGGACAAGTCACATGGGATGAAGTCCAGAGGAAACCAGGAACAAGCTTCCAAGAGTGCCCTCCTAGAGGAGTCACACAGGATGCACTTAATCTCTCCTAGTCCTCCCCGTAGCAAATTGTGACAAGTATGAGGTGTTATCTAACAGGGAAGCTCTTTAGAGACTTATCACCCAAAGTTTTTATTGGGGACTACTCATGTTGGTACCCTCTGCCACCAAAAGTCCAGACTCCCAGAAGGAAAGCTAGTATGGGGAGGAAGAAATTATCCTCTCTCCTTCTAGATTTTCCCGGCTGGTTTAAGAGTTAAGTTGATATGAAACAGATTAAGAGAAGAAAATCAAACAAAACCTTCAACAACATGTACATGATAGAGATCCAGAAAAGCTGAGTAACACACCAACATGGCCAGACCATCTTCGGCTAAAGAGAGGATGTTGAAGGGTAAGGGTTTGGGATTTCAAAGAGAGAGGAAGGCAAGTGACATGGTGATGAAAAACAAATGTTTGGTGAATAAATGTCTGCTGGGCCATGAGGGGACAATGGGACACCAAGAGGACTCTGATCTCCTGCTGAGTTTCCCCCAGCACACTTAGACTACATTCTCTGCAGACAGTTCTATTCTGGGAAGAGGCCCTCTATCTAGAGTCTTTTAGGCAGTTGGGGTGAAGGTCAAAGTTTCTTCCTCAGTCTTTTGGGCCTTGTTTTTTTCCATCTAGAAATAATCTAAATGCCAGAGATATTCTGGAGTTGCGAGTTTTGTTCCCCCTATACAAGGGTGAACATAGTCAAGGCCATGGTTTTTCCTGTGGTCATGTATGGATGTGAGAGTTGGACTATAAAGAAAGCTGAGTGCCGAAGAATTGATGCTTTTGAACTGTGGTGTTGGAGAAGACTCTTGAGAGTCCCTTGGACTGCAAGGAGATCCAACCAGTCCATTCTAAAGGAGATCAGCCCTGGGTCTTCACTGGTAGGACTGATGTGGAAGCAGAAACTCCAATACTTTGGCCACCTGATGCGAAGAGCTGACTCATTTGAAAAGACCCTGATGCTGGGAAAGATTGAGGGCAGGAGGAGAAGGGGACAACAGAGAATGAGATGGCTGGATGGCATCACCGACTCAATGGACATGGGTTTGGGTGGACTCCAGGAGTTGGTGATGGACAGGGAGGCCTGGTGTGCTGCAGTCCATGGGGTCGCAAAGAGTCTGACATGACTGAGCGACTGAACTGAACAGATACAAGGGTGCAGCATAAACCACATCGTTTGTAAACAGTTAAGGCACAGTGAGAGAATCAGATAGGAAATGATGGGAACCTCCCCAAATCCAAGTTCTCAGGCACCAGCCAAGGGTCAACTTTGTCAGAAGGCCTGTCTAAGGAAAGCACTCCCAAGCTGCTTTTTAACCTTTCTCTGCACAAGCAGCAAAGACTTCCCACTGGGTGCGTGATGAAAGGACGATGCAGAAAAGGCAGAAAGGGGTGTAGGAAAAATGAAATTCAGCCACAGAAGTTTGCACCAAGTACTGGACTTCCTTCTACCACAGTATAAGGAGCTTCAAGTTATGCTGCTGCCAATGCAGAAGCCTGTGGAGGGTCAGAGTGTGGCCAGACACATTGATGGTCACACAAGGAAGGTGACAGACCTTTTCCAGCTCCCAGAGAATATGGCCACTTAGCCAGAACACATGGACAGAGATCACAAAGTCCTCACTGAGCAATTCAGTAAGTAGACCCAGAGGTCCTACTCACACTATTGATCCCCCTTCAAACAGAAATGCCGTGTCCTAAAAGCAGGCATGGACTGCCTGCAGTGGGTTGAGCAGAACTGAGCCTCCCAATGTGAATTAAGGAGATGGATAAATGTTGCAGGTTGTAACAGGAAAAAGGAACACAACTAACAAACACTTGCAACTGAATGAACTGATCTTCAGGACATGACTGCTGAATTATTCATGGCACCAAGTCTTGATGATGCTAAATAGAGTAGAATTTACTGCTACTAGAGCTTCTTTGGTCTCAGTAAAATATTCTCTTTTTTGTCATTCAGAAAATAAAATTAAAAACTCACCTGTAATTGAAGGAGCATTTGCAGAAATAGCCCTGTTTTTTTTTGGTCATGAGATTAAGCCCCTCTTGCTTTAGGATTGGGGATATGTGTATTTAAAAGGTGATTATTACTTTTATTTTTTGAAAAGTGATTGCCTGACCATTTTTTGCCATCATCTGAGAATAACCTCAGGGACAAAAAGAAACCTAAATACAAAAATGCCTTGGATGGCACTGATAGCTCTTAATCTTGGACTGAAGAGCTTTGTATGCTTATGCCCCAGTCGTCTTTGCATTTTAGCTAAAAGGATGCTCCTTTAAACATGTAAATATGTTTCATAATCAGAAAAATCCTTTAGATACCAACCCCAGGAGATTGAAAAGCAAAATGGGCCCATCTGTTAGCTTGAAAGCAAAGGCTTGCAGTCTGGGAGGGTATAAATAATGTTTCTGAAGAACATCTTACTCCCTGTCTCTGATTCTATTATATTGATAATCATCTATTAGCAATTTGCTTTCAAAAAGACTAAAAAGTTGAATATCTGAAGTCAAGGGGAGTCAACATCTTTGTTAGGTTGGACAGGAACTAGGTAATTGCCAAAAAGAGAAGAAATTTCTGCCTCAGTCTATGAATGATAAAGGGGCCTGTCCAGAGATGTGATCATCTAATATCCAGGTCTGTGTCCTGTACTCATGGGAAAGAAGCTCTCAAAGCTTTTATCACTGCAGGTGTCTTGAGTCTTCCTCCATCTTCCTTATCACTAACAAACTGTAGAAAGAGTTTTATTTGGTATTTACCTTTGGGGGGAAGTTTTGTTATGTTAAACCGCACTTGATGATTCTATCTACCATAAATCTGAGTGTAAAAACACAAAACACAGAGGAAGGAAACTAGATTGTGTTCCTGCTGGAAAGCAGTGGGTGGGTGCAGAGACACTGATCGAGTTATCTTCATCTTTCAACAAGGCTGGGGGATGACAGTTTTTCCCATCACCCTCTTGGTTCCCCAACCATATTAGACATCTTCCTGGCTGTCTGTAACTTCTCCCCCGCACCAGATTTCTGAGTTGCTTTAGAGACAAAATGAAGCAGGCCTAGCATACTTTCACATTCTAGAATGATTATGGCCAGAAATCTATTAGATTTCTTATGGGAAAAAAATCTTTCAGGGTCAGAGGTAGAATGCAATACAGGATAGTGTAGTTATCCTATCATAGGACAGTGTAGGTTATCCAAACGGGTCCCCCCGCAATATTTCCTGGTCTTTGGAGGTGTTCCAAAGGGGATGAAAGGAAAATCAAAATGGTAGAATTGACCATTATCCCTACTTTAATTAGAGTCACTCCACCCTTATCTGTATGTAGGTACACGCATGTAGAGATGTATGTATATGCATGTGTGTATATGTAACCCTCATGTGATTGATTTTTAAAAAAGACTCTTGCAATAAAAATACAGTTTATAAATCATTTATGGAAACAATGAAGTACCGGACTAGGAATCAAAAGTGTAATTTCCTAAGCGGCCTCCGGCAAGTGACTTCAACTCTCTAAACCATTTTACCCTGATCAGCTAAATAAAAGGGGTAACCTTTCTGATGTCCAAAGTTCCCTCTGGCTCTGGAAGTTTATGATGCTTTGATGGAGAAGGGAACAGTTAGAGGGAAGAAGTCAAACTGTCATGAACGTAGAGAACTCTCCCCAGAAATCAGAGCAGTCATCAACACCTTCAGAAAAAGTGAATTGCCTTTTCCTATAGTATATCAAATGTAATACTTGGCAAAATGCCTCTCCAAGCCATGTCTGAGCCGCCAGACAATTTCTGAGACACCTGCTGGGCTAGAGGAAATAATAATCCAAGCCTTGCATTAAATGAAATGGCTTTTCTTCCCTGAAGACCCTTCCCTTCATTTCCATGCCCCTCCCCACACTGTTGTGCCCAACACTAGTCCACTTGTGGAGCAAGAGCATTCCATATCACCCTGGAACACTCAGAGGGAACATTCAGAGGGATATTCGAGACTGATTGGCAGCCAACTCTCTAGAAAGGGACAGCCTATCAGCAAATCATGAATGGAGCCAATGTATCTTCAGCTCATTTAGCCACTTTCTGGAACTTTCCCTTCTTGAACTCTTCAAGCACCAGGCATCAATCTGACACCTGTGTGATTCTATGATAGAAGCCCAATTTACAGAGATGGGTAAATCATGGTCCCCATTCCAAGGAGCCCCAGGCCTACAGACACCCATGTATAGTGCTGAGAATGCTGACAGGCAAGTGGAGAGATGGGTAAATCGTGGTCCCCATTCCAAGGAGCCCCAGGCCTACAGACACCCATGTACAGTGCTGAGAATGCTGACAGGCAAGTGGAGAGATGGGTAAATCGTGGTCCCCATTCCAAGGAGCCCCAGGCCTACAGACACCCATGTACAGTGCTGAGAATGCTGACAGGCAAGGGCAAGGATGTTTTGGCATCACTCTCCATCCAGTGTCTAGCAAAATACCTGATACTCAATAAATAGTAGGTACTCAACAAAGGTTTGTAGAATGAATAAATGAACCTAACAGAATGCAGAAGGGGGAGTAATTAATTTTGACTGGTTGTAGATGGAAGAGCAAGCACCTGGAACTATATGACTTATTCATTGAAAGACTCTGATAAGGTATAAAATGCCTGATGAGATTTGTTGCCGTTCTAAGTAGCTATTCACCTTTTCAGAATGCAGGCAGGAAATTTAAGCCAAAGGAATAAATCTCTAATGGCAAAAGTACAAACACAGCTGAGTAGGGTTTCTGAGGGTTGATTTGTTTAGTTTTTAGGGTAGAAAAGAGAACACTGAAATTTAACTCAAAATCTAATATTTGCCCCATGGAGCACCCCTTTTTTTGCATTGCCCTCAACCCTGCCTTCCAGGAATATGTACCTATTGCAATGCTAAGTCACTTCAGTCGTGTCCGACTCTGTGTGACCCCATAGATGGCAGCCCACCAAGCTCCCCCATCCCTAGGATTCTCCAGGCAAGAACACTGGAGTGGGTTGCCATTTCCTTCTCCAATGCATGAAAGTGAAAAGTGAAAGTGAAGTCGCTCAGTCGTGTCCGACTCTTAGCGACCTCATGGACTGCAGCCTACCAGGCTCCTCTGTCCATGGATTTTCCAGGCAAGAGTACTGGAGTGGGGTGCCATTGCCTTAATTGTTTAAAATTTGATGCCAAACACATTCACTTATTGAGATTCGCCAAAACACCAGAACATCAAAAATATGATTAATCAATTCCAGTTTACTCAAACCTTCCTCTCCAAGTATAATTAAGGATGTTGACAAAATACTAGATTGCAGATAAAATACTGAATATCCAGTTAATAATAATTTCAAACAATGAATACTCTTTTGTTCAAGTATGTCCTAAATACTGCATATAACATACATAACCTCACAGAACAGCTAAGTCCATCAATCCCAGTTGAAGGGAGAGTAATTAAACACAGTGGAGAGCTGTGTCCTTAATGAAAGTTACCATTAATCCCAATTCTCATGTGTTAATTGTTCCACACTTTCCCATATAGTCCCATATCCTTGAAATTTCATTAGTCCTACAAACATTTACCTCTCTGGGATATTCTTGTGAAATCCTTGACCAAAATGGAATGAGTCCAGATAGACAGTCCTAAGGTAAAAAGTTTAGTAGAGTTTGACTGATAAAGACAGCCTGTTACAAGCAGCCCACAGCCTGGCTCATAATAGTAACTATGGACCCCTTCGAGGTGTCCACAAACACTTCAAAGTCCCCTTAACTACTCCACAGGCCACAGGTCCCCACAAGCTGTGCCTTCTACAGCATGGACCTGCCCCCAAGTCACAGTGGCTTGGAACTTTTGAAAATTTGGAAATAAGACTGAGAGATTCTAATTCAGTCTAGGCTAGGCTCTTGAATAGAGGAGATGCAAATTCACGAACTGTCCCATGGCTACAATCTTGCATTCCCGTGGTCCTAGAAGAAGAGGAAACTGGTCTTTAGGATTAATACAAAATAATAGACGAAAGCAGACATTCAGAAAGGAAGAAAAAGCCCAAAAACCTTTCATTCCCCTTCCTAAAGTCCAGCTACATCTCTGTGATTTCCACAGAAACAACCCACAGCCTTACAATAAGTTCCACCCTTGTATTTAATCTAGTTCAAGTCAGTTTTTATCAACATTATGGAAAGAGTTCTAGCTAATAACTGCAATTAATTCTTTTTTTTTAACCTGTCTCTTTTCACAAGGGGTTTCAGGCACCCATGAATAAAGAATGGATGATCAGATGGATAGAGGTAGACAGACTGATTTCCTCCTAAAAGGGCAGTCTCTGATGGGTGAAGCAGCTAAAGCACCCATCCTCCTTCCCCAAACCATCTCTTCATTTCAGAACACATCAGTTGAGCACCTACTTGACTTTGAGGTCTGTTTTAAGTGCGGGAACACAGCAGTCAGTAGATTACCAAAGATCTGCCCTCTTAGAATTGTTTGTATACACACATACTCACACATAGGCATGCACAGACACATACACACATGTGTGTGCACACACAGACATGCACAAGGTGGCAGTAATTCAGACCCAGATGATGATGGAAAAAGAAAGTCAAGTTCTAATCCAAACTATGACTCAAAGGAAGAAACTGAACAAGTTGACCCACTGAATGTATGGAATGAGGAAATACAGATGAAATTATTTTCATGGCCTTTGTCCAGGAGAATGTAGGTGCCATTTTTTTAAAAAAACAACTATAAATCAGAAAATGTTGAAACTAATCTCCTGTTAAGCTCCATGTACAGCACAACTGTTTCTACTGCTATCTTCAAATTATCAGCCGTCCTCCATCTTTCAACAAAGTCATGTTTTCCCTAAATTTCAAAAAGGTAATTCAAAAACTAATTCAGATAACTCAGATCTAATCAGAAAAAAGAAAACATTCATAGAGACGAAAACTGATAGAATCAACTATTTAAAGAGAAAAATAAATGGAGCTCATAGGAAATGATAACTATCTCACTGTAAGCATACCAAGGGCTTCCCTGGTGGCAGAGCAATAAAGAATCCACCTGCAATGCAGGAAACTCAGGTTCATTCTCTTGGTCAGGAAGATCCCTTGGAGGAGGAAATGGCAACCCACTCTAGTATTCTTGCTTGGGAAATCCCATGGACAGAGGAGCCTGATGGGCCCCAGCTCACGGGGTTGCAAGAGTCAGACATGACTTAGAGACTAAGCCACTACCAACCATAAGCATACCAAAAGAAAATTGGACCACATACGGACAAGGAAGTATAAAATAGCTAACTAGTGGCATATAGTTGCAACTACAATAGATATGCTCACAATAGAAGAAAAGAAACCTCTTCGACAATAGATTAATTTGGAGATTGATCAAATAAACTAGGTATCTATCTGTACAATGAAATCCTACCCAAAGAGTTAATATGATAATGTAAGTCTTCATATAACTACTGGAATGAAAGAGATGTCTACAGTCTGCTACATGAAACAAAGCAGTTACAAAATATCTTGGAAATTGCTGTCCCACTTTTCTCACTTTTGATGTAGGTTCCTATTTGTATGTATATTTATGTTCAGGAGAAAAAAACCTGTAAGGATATTCACAATTCACAACAATAACACATATTTTGTTGGTTGGATAATGATTGCTACTTGTTTTCTCTTTTTAAAATGTATCTTCATCTTCTGATTTTTTTTCAAAGAGAAATCTTATTAGAAAAATAGATATTAAACAGCATTACTATATAAAGAACTCACTCAGTAATAGGAAAATACTATAATTCCAATAGAAATAATTGGCCAAGGATATCAGAGAGCAATTCATAAAAGAAGCTTAAATAGCATGCAAACATATGGAAAAATATTCAGCTTTACAAGTAATCAAAGAGGTGAAAATTAAAATATTTATACCTTTCAATTTAGCAAAGGTGTTTTTTTTTGTCTTGTTTAGAATATACAGTGCAGGCAAGAGGCATTTAAGCAAACATGATCAAATACCGTTAATGGACATGTAAAGTGATACCATCCTTTTAGAAAGCAATTTTGCAATATTTTTCAAAAATCATTAAATCTTTAATTTATCCATAAACTTTGATGTAATATTTATATTTTGAGTAGTATTTTAAGACAAATCTAAGTACAAATACATATATATATATATTTGTAAAATGTTTGCCATTCATTCATCTACATGCAAAATGCTTATCAAATCATGTTTATTATAAGTAGAAATTTTAAAACTAAATATCTAGCAACTAGGACGTGGCTTGGTGTATTTTAGAATGTCATGAGACATTGTTGTTGCTGTTCGGTTCCTAAGCCATGTTTAACTCCTTAAGACCCCATGGACTGCAGCACACCAGGCTTCCCTGTCCTTCACCGTCTCCCAGAGTTTGTTCAAGCTCAAGTCCATTGAGTCAGTGATGCCATCCAACCATGTCATCCTCTGTCTTCCCCTTCTTATCTATTATATTTATGAAGAGTTCAGGATAATGCAAAGTACTTAGATTTTTAAAACATGTTAAAAAGTTGAATATATATATTTTACATATATAAGTTATATATGCATAAAAACTAAATAAAATAAGAAAAACTATAACAAATTAAAAATATCAGTGAGTAGTAGATTACTCACAGAACTGTAGGTAACTATAAGTACTTTTTTCTTCTGATGTTTAACTGTATTTTCTAAATGTTATACCATGAAGATAAACTATTGTTATAACTAAATTTTCTCCCTAACTTTCTTCTCTAGGTTTGGTAGGTTTTCTACCCAGCACTTAAAAATTCAGTTTACCAAGAATCATTGTCATGTCATTAGCTTGTCAAAAAACCTCCTCTAGTTCCTCATTGCCTATGATACCAACTTGAAAGGCCACATTGGCATGACTTCCAAAGACTCAGTAAGCTGTACTAACCGTCTGACCTGCCTCATGTCTTACTCATCTCATAATGGCACCCATACGGTCATTCCTATTCATTCCTGGCCTCAAAACTTGGTCCAGGTTCTCTCTCCACCTAAATGGCCTATCACCTCTACCTCTCTGAGAACTATCACTCCTTGTAAGTTTCAGACAAGGTCCCACTCCTTTGGGGAGCTGGCCGTGATTACTCTGGCTATTCTGATCCAGACCTTGTCTAATTCAGTCTATACTGCTTACAACTTACTTTGTCCCTTACCTTATACTTCCTTGTCTAGTTAATTAAGATGGCAATTTTCAGGTGGGCTGTATATTGGCAGGAAGAGACTCCACATAACGATGCTCACTGAAAATTTCTGGATATTTGCTAAAACAAATCAAAAATGCAAGTGCAACTGTTAGTCGCTCAGTCATGTCTGACTCTTTGAGACCCCATGGACTGTAGCCCTCCAGTCTCCTCTGCTCATGGAATTCTCCAGGCAAGAATACTGGACTAGGTAGACATTCCCTTCTCCAGGGGATCTTCCCAACCCAGGGATCGAACCCAGGTCTCCTACATTGCAGCTGATTCTTTACCATTTGAGTCACAAGCAAAAACTTAAACCAAAGCAAAGTGGTCATGCAGAGCAAAAACCAAAGCAGCACCTCTCAGATGTGTCCCAGATAGGACCCTCAGCTACCTATAACTTTCTCCATCAAAGCTAGGCTCTTCCCTGACCTGAAAAACTTAATTTTAGATGTATTCAAGTCTCTTTGAACTACAGCCCTACATCACCATTCAGGAAGAATTTACTCAAATAATCTGTGCATGTAATGATTCCAAATGTGAGAAAATGTCTCTAGATATTAGATTCTCCTGGTCCTTAAAATAATCTTAGTATCAGTGAGACCCTATTTTCCTCCAGGAGGGAGAAAAATGTCTTCCATACCCAGAAATCCTAGTTCTTTCAAGCACCCCAGGTAGCCACTTCCCTTTCCTTGGTTATTGGATAATTTATAAGCATAAGGCTTCATCTCCTGTGAGACTGTAAGGGTGAAAGAATGAGAACCAGTGCTCATTGATCACCCATTGTAATCATCAGGACCACCAGCATAGTAAGCATCACCAATTTTGAGCCCCTTACGTGAGCCAAGAATGTGGCATATATTATCCTCTCCTCCCAACAATGCTGTGAGGTAGATATATCACTTATGCTTTTCCAGATGCAGATACAGGGTTTTAAGGTCACTATCTCACCCAAGTTTGCAAATCTCAAAAGCAGTATGTCTGGTCACAGCCTTCAAAGCCTGTGATCTTTCCAGTACTCCATGGGCCTCTCTGTAAATCCCTCACATTCATTCCAGTGTGTGAAAGACCATCTCAGACAAGTAATCCTCCCATCTGTCTGACTGAATTCCTTCAAGCTGCTGCTTCAGATCCTCCCTTCCTCTTCTGTTCTTGGAGCAACTGGTCCCCAGATTTTAACTGCTCTTCTGCTAAAACTGTTAAATCACCCCTTGACCATCTTTTAGGCTGAATCATTCTAAAAGTTTCCTAGGCCTGATTTGGAGGGGCCATTAATCATTTCCATTCTCTTGACCTAAACACTCTTTTGATTGTCTGCAGCCATCTGACATACTCTCTCCAGTTTGAAAGGTTCTTGAAATTGCCCAGGTGTTTTTAGGGGGAGGTGGGCCATGGCATTCGAGGGTAGAGAATCTTCCCATTTGTCTAAATAGAATGCCTTGTTCCTGAGAGAAGAGAGATTATAAGAAAGCTCAAAGGGCTGGGCCTAGGGAAACAGCATAGAAAATGAAAATAGATGAGTTCAAATGAAGATGAATCAGAAACATGGGATTAAATTTCCCTGAGGCCTTCAATCTTACCAGGAAATGTGCCAGATAAAATAGATTTGGATTTGATTTATCAAATGCAAAATGATTTCTTCCTTTAAAAAAAAATTAGGTAAGATGCTGAGTACCCTTCCAGATTACTCACGGTTGGAATTAAGCACCACAAAGCAAGCACTGCTCCCTGACTGAGTAGGAGTCGGGTCAAGGCTGGATGCCTGCCTGTGTCTCCCTGGAGCCAGCAGTTTCCAGCAACCTGCCTCCCGTGTATGTCAGCAGAGGAGGCAGCAGGCATGTAGAAATAAGAACACCATGCTGGGACATGAATGGACCCAGAGAGTGTCACACTGAGTGCAGTAAGTCAGACAGAGAAGGAGAAATATTGTATGACATCCCTTATATGTGGAATCTAAAAAGAAGTGGTACAGATGAACTTAAGTACAAAACAGAAACAGACTCAGACTTTGAGAACGAGCTTATGGTTGCTGGGGGAATGGATGGGGAGAAGGAATAGTTAGGGAGTTGGGATAGACAAGTACACGCTGCTGTATTTTAAATGGATAACCAACAAGGACCTACCGTATAGCACATGAAACTCTGTTCAATGTTATGTGGCAGCCTGGATGGGAGAGGAGTTGGGGGAGAATGGATATATGTATATGTTTGGCTGAGTTCCTTCACTGTTCCCTGGAAAGTATCACAATACTGATTGTTAATCTGCTCTACCCCAATACAAAATTAAAAGTTTTTTGTTTTTTTTTTTAAAGAAAGAAAGAAAGAAAAGAATACCATGCTGGGAATCAGAAGACCTGGGTTCTAGCCCCAGCTCTTTTTAACAAGTGGATAATCCTGGCAAGTCCCTTCAACCTCCCTGAGCCTCAATTTCCCAAATTTAAATCCAAGGGCTTCAGACTAATGAATCTCAAGCATCCTTTCCAGATCTCATACTTTATAATTCTCCATTGAGTATCAACAGAACTCAAAATGGGGTCCACCAAACACTGAACCAAAGTGATGCTCAGTGAAAAGATAGCTAAGTGGTCCCCTAGGTTTGGGAAATGCTGTCTATGTGAATTTCCCCTTAGAGATTCACAGTGGATATTAGCACATTAAAGATACTGTGAAACCTAATGTAAAACAAAACCCCAAATATGCCTAACTCAACCCAACAGTTCCCTAATCTTACACCACAGAACTCCTTGAGGTATTACCTCTTACCTTACAGAATACATTTTGGGAAACACTGATAAGTAAACTCCTATACCGCCTCCATCCTCACCTCCAGGGTTTGAGCCTCATGTGTACCTGTCCTGCCCAGGCACGGACAGGGGGAGCTGGAGGCTCTGAGCACTGGTGTCCTGAGTGGAACGTGTTGAGGAGCACACAGCCCCAGGATAGCCACGTGCTTGCAAACAGAACCAGGGCTAAATGGCAGGACGGTGAACTGGCTGTGTTTGGGTGCTCCTGGCGCCCTAGAGGGAAGCTGCAGGTGCTTCTTGCTGTTGTTCAGTCACTAAGTTGTGCCGACTCTTTGCGACCCCATGAACTGCAGGTGCTTACCTGTCTCTGAACATCACCTCACAGGACGATCCTTTTCCTCAGGGCCTTGGGCGTTTCTGGGCAAACGAAGCAGGGTGGCCATCAGAAGAATGACGTTTTGAAAAACTCAGCCTTACTGAAAAAACCCACCAGGTGGCGCTAGTAGTAAAGAACCCGCATGCCAATGCAGGAGATACAGGAGACCCGGGTTCGATCCCTGGGTGGGGAAGATCCCCTGGAGGAGGGCATGCCAACCTATTCCAGTATTCTTGCTTAGACAATCCCATGGACGGAGGAGCCTGGCGGGCCACAGTCCAGGGGGTCACAAAGAGTCAGACCCTACTGAGCGACTAAGCATACACACACAGCTTCACTGAGGTGGTGCGTTAGTCTGCCAGGCTGACAGAATAAAATATTACAGACTGGGGGCTTAAACAACAGAAGCTTATTTTCTCACAGTTCTGGCAGCTGGAAGTCGGAGATCAGGGTGCCGTCAGAGCTGGTTTCTGATGACACTTCATTTCCAGGCTTGCAGACAGTCGCTTTCTCCCAGTGTCCTCACTTGGCCTCTTGTCTGTGCCCACAAATCCCTGGTGTCCCTTTCTCTTAAGAATGTCATTAGGGGCTTCCCTGATGGTCCGGTAGTTAAGAATCTTTTTCACAATGCAGGGGATACTGATTTGTTCCCTGGTCAGGGAAGATCCCACATGCTGCGGGGCAGCCCATGCACCACAACTGATGAGCCTGAGCCCTGGAGCCTGTGAGCCACAAATATTAAAGCCTCCACACCCAGAGCCCCGTGCTCCACAACAGAAGGCACCCAATGAGAAGCCCTAGCACGGTAACTAGAGAGTAGCCCCCGCTTGTCCCAACTAGAGAAAGCCTGCTCAGCAACAAAGACCCAGCACAGCCAAAACTAACTAAATAATAACTTTAAAAAAAAAAAAAATGCCATTAAGGCCCCACATTAAAAGACACTTGCTCCTTGGAAGAAAAGCTATGACAAACCTAGATAGCACATTAAAAAGCAGAGACGTTACTTTGCCAACAAAGGCCTGTCTAGTCAAAGCTATGGTTTTTCCAGTAGTCATGTATACATGTGAGAGCTGGACTATAAAGAAAGCTGAGTGCTGAAGAACTGATGCTTTTGAACTGTGGTGTTGGAGAAGACTCTTGAGAGTCTATTGGACTGCAAGGCGATCAAGCCAGTCAATCCTAAAGGAAATCAACCCTGAATATTCACTGGAAGGATTGATGCTGAAGCTGAAGCTCCAATACTTTGGCCACCTGATGCGAAAAACTGACTCATTGGAAAAGACCCTGATTCTGGGAAAGATTGAGGGCAGGAGGAGAAGAGGATGACAGAGGATGAGATGGCTGGATGGCATCACCGACTCAATGGACATGAGTTTGAGTAAACTCCGGGAGTTGGTGATGGACAGGGAAGCCTGGCGTGCTACAGTCCATAGGGTCACAAAGAGTAGGACATGAGTGAGCAACTGAACTGAACTGAAAGCCCCCACCCTAATGACCCATTTCAACCTTAATTACTTCCTTAAAGGCCCCATCTCCAAATAGAGTCACTGATAGGGGAGTGGTAGGAAGTAGGGATTCAATTTAGGAATTTAAGAGTGGGACACAATTCAACCTGTAACAGGGGGATTCCTCTGAATTGTCACTCAGAGGGAGAGAGAAAGGTGAGTGTGGGAGTTTGAGAAACAGAAAGACTCAGAAAAGGAAGCAATAGGAAATGCCTTCCAGGGCTGAGAGGATCAAGTGGTCTGCAGGTGCCTCCTGCCCTCGCAGGCAGTGATGCGCTTGGAGATCAAAGGGGATGTCTTGCGACACACCTTGAGAGGCTGTGCCCTGTGTGCTTTCCAGGAGCCAGCGAGGCACAGAAGATAGAGAGTCACGCGCTTTCAAAACCCCGTAGGCTTGAACAACGAAGGATCAGCTGCAAGTGTGTGGACACAAGGTCTGAGCCATACACACCGCCCCCCACCAACCCCTGGTACACAAGACCTCAGGACATGCCAGGGACAAGGAAGGGCCTGAGCGATGACTGCAACGGAATCACCCACCACCCAGAACCATGGAATCTTGCAGCAGATTCAACCCGTTTTAGAAACATGAACTAGCTATTGCACACACCTGTGTTTGGAGTAAAGTTCACACCTGACACTGACATTACTAGCTGGGGGCCGGGGTATAATCCATGGGGAGTAGAGTGAGAAGCAAGGTCTCAGGGGCAGGTCCAAGCCTGGGAGAGAGAGATCTGGAGGATTTCCAGCAAGGCTGGACCACAAGAATTCGGACCAGTCCAAATTCATGACACAGGATTTGTAATAAGCAATAGAGTAAATGCTGACTCCTGCGGGACAATCAAGCCCAGTAACTCAGTCTGACTTAGCTGCCCTCTTTGACTTAGTGAAGGGAATATTAGTTTCCTGATATAAAAAATTATCACAAACTTGACGACTGAAAACAACAGGAATTCTTTCACAGTTCTGGAGGCCAGAACTCCAAAATGAAGGGTCACCTGATTTTGTTGACAAAAAAAGGGTGTTGACAGGGCCACCCTCCCTCCAAACGCTCCTGGGAGAATCTGTTCTTTGCCTCGTCCAGCCCATGGAGGCTGTAAGTGTTCCGTGCCTTGAGGCTGCATCACTCCAGTCTCAGCCTCCATCTTCACACCACCTCCTCCTCCTCAGTGTGTCTCTCAAAACTCTCCCTGCCTCCCTCTTGTAAGGATGTATGTGACTGCATCGACGGTCCACTGGATACTTCAGGGAAAATGCCCCCTCTCCAGATCTGTAACTGAATCACAGTGTCTGCAAAATGAGGTCCATTCACAAGTTTAAGAGCTTTGACACGGATATCTGTTGCAAGGTCATTTTCAGCCCACTACAGGAGGGTCGAGACCTTGGGAAGCTTGCGACCCATCCCCCCCACCATAGCTCCCAGGACAAGGCCTGGGACATAGTGTGGTGGGCTCTTGAGATTTGCTGAGTGAATAGTTTGTTGGAAGCAATGTGATGAGAAGTAAAGTCACGGGCTAGGCTCACCCTTGAAAGGACTTATCGGTGGACTCTAATTTTTTAAATTTTTAACTAGATAAACCTACATACAAACACAGAAGTTGAAAGTGGGGTCATGCACGGAAGGGCCCCCACCTAGAACTTCCAGGCTTTTCAATTGCTATGTGAGGAGATGAAAGAAAATGCCATTTACTTTCATAATCATTTCATAAAAGAAAGAACATTTTAACACCAAAAGGAAGGTCATTGCCTCAGAATAAAAGACAGTCCTTGAAATTAAATAAACCCAGCCTCATTAAAAATTCACACAAAGTCCTTTTTTTTTTTTTCTTTCTCAGTTTGCCACAGACATATGAAAATTCCATCATAGACCCATTCCAGTTTGCAGATGGGCGTCTGGAAGCAATGACAGAGGGAAAACGTTAGAAGAGAAAAAGCTGAACCCAAGCAGGCCCCTGTGGGGCTCCTGGGCACAAAAGCCTTTCCTTATCCCTCGTTTCTTGCTTGTAGGAAACAGGCTTCATTCAGCCTCCATGACCTTTCCTGAGTTCCAAAGGAAGGACAGGTTCAAACAGTTGCTAATCACAGAGGGAGAGGATGAAGAGACGAGGGAGGAGCAGTGAAGAAACCCCAGCATGGGGCATGGTCCCGGTTCCTCCTCGAGGGACATACATTAACAATATCTTTGAGCTGTTCTGCAGACACTGAAGCCCCCACCAGGTGGAAGAAGTTAACTGTACGCTGTCCACAAGCATGGAGACCACAGACCGGCTGGAACCAGAAGGTTGATGATGCTGACTCCCAATTACTTCACCACCAACCAATCAGAAGAATGTCCATGAGCTGATCACACCCTCCTCTCTGAACCACTGCTATAAACCTCACTACCACCCTCCAGGGGGCATGCACAGTTTTGAGGGCATTAGCCTGCTGTGGCCCTTTTTCCTGGGGAAACAATCAAGCTATTCTTTTCTACTTCATCCCAGACTCTGTCTCTGAGATTCTATTTAGTACCAGGGTACAGAGGCCGAATTTCAGCTACAAATCTACTCAATTCTAAGAATGAAGGAATGAGCGTGTGTTGTTCAGACTGCCTCCTTCTCCCCACAATGCCATCAGAACTCCAGGGCATCAGCCTATCTGTGCCCTTTTCTGCCATGAAGCAGATGTGTACATTCTTCAGGAGCCTCTCCCCTTGCCAGGGTCCACCCCAGGGTTGTGCCAGCAGCATCTGCTTCTTAAGGACCTGTCTGTTCCCCATCCCTGGGCCCATGTGAGGTGAGCTCCAGGTGCTACTGTCAGGGAAGCCACTAAGGAAGGAGGTGCATTCCCCCAGGTGCTATGTGGCCAGGGGGATTTCACAACACCTCAGAGAAAGAAGCCACTGGAACCCAAGAGTCAAGCCTGTGAAGTCCCTGGAGTGATGCCAGAGGTCGCCTCTGATCCCTGGGAAGAACTCAGGACTCTGCCTGGGAATTTACACAACCATCAGGGCTTCTCAGGTGGCACAATGGTAAATAATCCGCCTGCCAAAGCAGGAGATGCAGGAGACAAGGGTTCGACCCCTGGGTCAGGAAGATCCCTTGGAGAAAGGAATGGCTACCCACTCCAGTATTCTTGCCTGGAGAATCCCCATGGACAGAGGAGCCTGGCAGCTACAGTCCATGTGGTTGCAAAGAGTCAGACATGACTGAGCATGCATGCACGCATGCTAGAGGACAAAAAAAGACCAAGTTCCTTGGAAATGAGCCGGATGAGGGGCTAAAGGAGGAGGACAAGCTAGGTGCTGTCCAGTGTGTATAAGCCTTCAGTTATGCTCAGATAGATTGCCTATTTCCATGGCACATTAAAAAAAATTCAATTATGTAAGATGAGTAAGTTATAGAGATCTGTACCTACAGTTAACTATACTGTATGTACACTTAAACATTTGTTGAGGTAGGCCTCATTATCTATTCTAACCACAATTTTTAAAAATAAAGAAAATAATTTTTTAAGCTAGACTCTTTAACCCAGTAACCCTACTGCCAGGAATTACGAGAAAACACCAGAGATCCACCTGCATTTTAGGTGTAAGAATGTTCGCTCTAGTTACATGTAACAGGAAAGCACTGGGGAAACCGGAAATGCCAATGTGCTGGATTATCTTACAGCTAATACAGGTTACCCTGTAAAAAAAGAATTCTTAATTACATTTAGAAAACAGTGACAGAATAATAAGTTGAGATACTCTCTGGTGGTGTTGTCACTGTGTAGAAGCATTGGCGAGGACAGAAGCTACTGTGGCTTGCTCTCCCTGCGTTCCTTCCTTGCCCACACAAGCCGCGGCTCCGCTTGCTGGCCTCAGGGGAGACTGGTGATGCAAGGCAACCTCCTTTCTGGGTTTTAGTTCTAAATTCTAAAGTCACTGGGGCGATCTGCAGGGGGAAAGGGAGAAGCTGTTGACAGGGAGAGAGAAGTGAGAGGAGAGAGGGGAGATCAGGTTTTGCAGGCGCTCGTTGCCCCTCCTCGCTTCCCGGGTATCCCCTCCTCTGCACCACAGGGCGTTGGAGGCCCCGGGAGAAGGGTGGCAGCCTGCCCCGGGGGCTTTCCCTGAGTTCCAGCCCCGCACTGTCAGTCTTGACGAAAGTTGCCTGAGCAAACCCAGCACAGAACCTGCAGCAGGCTCACCATGAAGGGACACCTGGCAATGGGCCCATAGCCCAGCAAAGGACCCGGGACAAGACTCATTATTTCCAGGCCAGTCCTAGGGAGGCCCAAGGTGCGGACATGGAGAGCCCACCAATGGGGCAGGGTGGATATGCTAAAGGAGAAAATATTTGATTTAAAGATCTAATCTGCCTCTGCTTACATGCCCAGGTTTATGGAATAACATCCATACTGACTGCAGTAGTAAAGTGAAAAACACACGTCATAAAATAGTGTGACCTGCATCATCCCATGAGAAAGATGATGCCATTTTCTCCATTTCACAGATGAAGGCACAAGGAAATCAAGCAGCTCCCTGGATGGAGGCCATGCAGCTGCCAAGTGTCAGAACCAGGTTTTGAACCCAGGTTGTCCAAGTCGAGTGCCCCTCACCCTCCACAGTCCCTACCTCACACCCATGCAAGTGCACCCCACAGAAACATATGGACTACAAGGGTCATAGTCTAACCTCGTTAGCTATTTTTTATAACAAGCATACATTTCTTTCACAGTTAGAGAAAATTCAGTTCAGTTCAGTTCAGTCGCTCAGTCGTGTCCAACTCTTTGCGACCCCATGAATCGCAGCACACCAGGCCTCCCTGTCCATCACCAACTCCAAGCTATATTTAAAATAAGGAGTGGGGGGGAGGCCTCTGTGTTCTCTGAAGTCCCAGGAAGCACCCAGAGCTCAGAACAGCCCCAAGGGAGAGCAAGTTGTAAGTAGGCACACCCTACCCCTACTCCTGCAGGCTCGGGACCCTGCTCCTTCCCCAGCGGGATGAGTCCAGCTGCCTCTTTGGGGCCCAGGAGAGAAAGTCACATGGACACAGAGGTCAGCTGAGCTGCCTTCTCCCCTCAAGAACCCACCTGCCAATGCAGGAGGCATAAGAGACAAGGGTTTGATCCCTGGAGGAGGGCATGGTGATCCACTCCAGTACTCTTGCCTGGAGAATCCCATGGACAGTGGAGCCTGGCAGGCTACAGTCCATGGGGTCACAAAGAGTCAGACATGACTGAAGAGACTTAGCTCACAAAAGGGACCCCAAAAGGCAGCTCCACAGCACTTCTTCCCCTCTATGCTCCAGGCTCCAGGCCCTGAATCTGCTGGCTCACTGGCTGGGTGGGAGGACTCCTGGGGGCCCTCGGGATGCATAACATTTGGCTGTGCAGGAGCTGCCCTCCCAGCCCAGCTCCAGCCCTGATGTCAAATCCCAGTCAATGAGACCAGAGCTGGTGAAGGAGGCTCGGATTCCACTGAGGGGGGAAGGTCTACTAAACGCCCCCTTGAGAGGGGAGGGCAGAATCTTCCCTGATAGCCAGGAACCAGGTCAGCCCCAGGGCAGAGATATGTCAAGAGCCCGTTGACTGCCGGTTCCATTCAGCCTCTGACAGCTCAGTCCTCCTGTAGCAGCCTCAGTGGGCCCTTCTTGGCTGCCCTATGTCTTCACAGCTGGGATGGCTCTCTGACTTGTTCTAATAGGCTTTCTCTCCTCCTCCTGATGGACAGTCTGTCCTGAGCACCCATTCCAGGAGTTCCCAGAGCACAGGAGCCTTTTCCTGCCTCAGAGCCTCTGCTGGACCTCCTGCTTGGCACACATCGTAGGACAGGCTGGGTCTTCAGGTCTCAGCTTGGAGTTACCGCCACCACAGCCCCCTGAACACCCTAAGTAGGGAGCCAGGTCCTGAGTGCAACATTCCCTGGCCAGACATCACCAACTCAAAGATGAAACTGGCCCAGAGTTGGTGGGTGAATGGCTATGGCACTGGACTCCTGGGCTAGACGATGCTGGGGAGTAATGGGGACGGTATTAGACCAGAGAATGGGTGCCTAATCCAAAAGGGACAGCCAGCATCAGCCTCAGTCAGGGTGCTGCCTTGTAGAAATGTAAGCTATGCTGTTGAATTTCTAGTTCTCAAGAGGAGTCAGAAACCTGGATTTCCATGGGAACCCCTTAGGTAATTTCTATCGGCTTCAAGCACTGCCGAAGGCACCAGCAGGTTCCCCTGAGTCTCTAGGGTTGAGCCCCACCACTGCAGCCAGGGCTTCCCCCCGGGATCAGGCCCCTTACCTATCTCCTCGCCACTGTCCTTGGCTCCACACCCCACCCCCAGGATGTGCGTGGTGGTCCCCACACTGGCCTCGCTGACCCCACTGTTCAGACAGTAAAGCTGGTGGCCCCACCTCTTGCCCTACTGAAGGAAAGACCCTTACAGGATTTTTCCAAGTCTGCCAACACCGTACAAGTGCCCAGGAGCATCGGTGCCAAATCACCAGGGAACACAGACAAATGCCACCCCCACCCCTCGAGTTGGTGAGCTGTTTCCTACCACATCCTGCCCTCCCACCCACAATCTGCAAACCAGCATAGTCTGGAGCAGATCCCAGCATTTTTCCCAGTTCTGGAACTCAGTTCCTAAACTCCCTGGGAAGGGACTTCCAGCTGGAATAAGGCTGTCCATCTCCCCACCTCTTCAGGTTCTTCATCCACGACTCCACAGAAAGATAGCCAAGGTTCCAGCTGCAGAGCATACAGCAGGGGCACAGTGGCACCTTCTCTGGCTGGCGGGTCTAGTGAGGAGATGTCCCATCCCCAACACCAGCTTCCAGGCTGAAATCGATGTGCAAAGACGGGGTTCATCCATTAGTTCAAAAATTTCAGCAAACCCATTTGGCAGGGGCTGCGCCATGCCCAGCACCAGGTGGGCTGTACTAGCTAGCTGGGTAAGGTCAGCTGACACTACCATCTCCTTTCACAAATGAGGAAACTGAGGTACAAGCTTTAAGTAACTTTCCCAAAGTCACACGGCCAGTAAGTGGCAGAAGTGGTATTGAACCCCAGCCCATGGAGGCTCTCATGCTTTAATGCTGCCCAGTACTTGTCACAAAACTACTGGGGCACTTCTACACTTATCCACGTAGAAACATGCTCACGATCTGTTATAAAGAGAAAGTGGCAGAAGAATACACAGAGATCAATCCCTTTGGGAGAAATACACACATATGAACATGCAGTTGCACAGGCTAGAACATGAAAAGTCATGTCCCAGTGACAAGGCGGCGGAGGACCGTGGGCCACACAGACCTTAGCTGGGTCCTTGCTACTCCATTCTCTCCTCCTGTGCCAGCTGCCCACAGGTCACTTACCCTTGCAAAGCCTCAGTTTCCTCATCTGTAAATGAGAAGCATCTATCACCATTCATGTTGATAAAGACCATCTAGCGCACTGCTTCATTTATACGAAATGTCCAGAAAAAGTAAAACTATGGAAAGAGCAAATAGATTAGTGGCTGCCTTGGGCTGAAGGTTGGGAATGAGGATTAACTATAACCAGTCCTGAGGGATTTTACTGGGGCACTGGAAGTATTCAACAATTGGACTGTGCTGATGGTTGTACAACTCTGTAAATTTACTTAAAAGTCTCTGCATTAAAATGACTGATTAATTAAAATGTGTGGATTTTATGGCATATAAATCATACCTCAATAAAGTTCTTAAAAAATTATATGGAGTGGTGCACAGCAGACCCTCAGCATGTAGAGGTGGTTACTGCCATTATGATTGTTAATTGAATTGTTGACAGGCTTATGAAGTGGTATTCCAAGTGAATTAAAATGTTTCTGCTTATCCATATTTTTTTATGTTTGTACAATAAACATGTATTTCTTGAATAATAAAAAGAGAAAGAGAAAAACAGTTACACTAAAATATCCTTGAAGAGAAGGATCCTATTATCATGGGGTTGATTTTAATTTTCTTCCTTTGGTTTATTTTCTCTTTGGCAACAGTGACTATGTACTGCTTGGGTAAAACACTGTTGTTTTCACATAGAGCTTATTTTATGTTCAACCCCAGGCTAGACACTGTGATGTACGCACACAGGAAGGTGAGAGAATGTCTGCTAGGGTCTTTTCATCTGGAGTGGAGGCAGGACAGGTAAAGGACAGATCTAGAAAGTTGAAGAACAAGAAGACAGCCTGTGCTAAGAAGCCAATGTGTGCCCCTGGCAGGGCTAGAGGACCCCACCGAGGAGAAACTCCTGCAGGCCGAGAGCTGAGCGGCCAGGGAAGAGGGCCTGGAAGACAGCCAAAGAAGAGTAATGTCTATTCCCTCCATAAATATTAACTGAGCACTGATTGTATTCTAGACCACGTTATGAGCTGGGAATTCATGATGACAGGACTGACAGGCTCACTGCCCCACGATGCCATCCCTGCGCCCGGCCATACCAGCCCGGCTCTGAACACTGCTGCTGCTGCTGCCAAGTCGCTTCAGTCGTGTCTGACTCTATGTGACCCCATAGACGGCAGCCCACCAGGCTCCCCGTCCCTGGGATTCTCCAGGCAAGAACACTGGAGTGGGTTGCCATTTCCTTCTCCAATACATGAAAGTGAAACCGTGAAAGTAAAGTCGCTCAGTCGTGTCCAACTCTTAGCAACCCCACAGACCGCAGCCTACCAGGCTCCTCCGTCCATGGGATTTTCCAGGCAAGAGTACTGGAGTGGGGTGCCATTGCCTTCTCCAGGCTCTGAACACAGCACCCGCCAAACATCCTGTGCCTGGAGACGGGGAGGGCAGGGACTCCCCCACTGCCCAGGGCCTCATCCACAGCTGCCGGAGGCCTGAGAATAAGAGGAGGCCCAGAATTATGAGATGGCCTGAATTCACAAGCCAGCAATGCTGCTAATTCCCCGATGTATATCTCTTCCTTCTCCACGTATCACTTTCCCCATCAGTTTAAATGAGAGGGTAAAGATTAAGTGCGCAGCTCCGAAGCCAGAAACCTGCAGGTCCCAGCCGGGCTCTGCCAGTGAACCAGCACCCTGACCTTCACCAGGCGGCTTAGCTTCTCGGAGCTCCAGTTTCCTCCTCTGAACAAATAGGTGACATGACAGCACCTAACTCGGAGAGGGCTTGGGGGTAGAGGGAATTAAACTAGGTAACGCATAGAAAGCATGTCGGGAAGCCAGATGAATAACTGGGCAAACGTAGAGCACAGCTGCAGCTGGCTTCTACCAGATGAGGGTTAGAGGAGACCCGGAATTCCTGGGGCAGCCCAGCCACGAAGATCAGATCTGAGGTAACAGACAGCATCAGCTCAGCAAATGCAGATTTAATAGCCTAGTTTGGCTAGAATGTGGGAGGGAAACAGGCTGCAAAGCCACCTGAGGAAAACAATAGAGGATGGTTCTCCAGTTAGCGGTTCCTCTTCCCCCTCCCCCGCCCCTCTTACCCACGAACTCAGTCCAGCACTGCCCCCTGCTGGAGCTTTGCAGGAAAGACACCTTCCCACTGGTTGTTGAGTCGCCCGGTCCTGCCGGACTCTGCGACCCCATGGACTGCAGCACACCAGGCCTCCCTGTCCCTCACCATCTCCCGGAGTTTGCCCAAGTTCATGTCTATTGCATCAATGATGCCATCCATCCATCTCGTCCTCTGACGCCCTCTTCTCCTTCTGCCCTCAATCCTTCCCAACATAAGGGGCTTTTCCACTGAGTCCGTGGGTCCTCCAATTAGCCGCTCCCACCCTTGCCCACATACTCAGTCCAACACTGCCACCTGCTGGAGCTCTGCAAGAACGACACCTTTCCCATTGGCTGGAGATCTTTAATTCCAGCCTGAAAAGATGGAGTCGGAGATGCGGGAGGAGGGGGTCATGCAGATAATTCCATCAGAAGAGATTTGAGCTCCGGAGCTGTGAGACTCAAGTTCAAAGACAGACTTCTGTAGTTGCCAGCCATGAGACTTTGGATAAACTATTTAACTTCCCTAAGACTCAATTTTCTCAACTATGCAACAGGAATAACAATGTCTCCTTGTAGGAAGACAATGCATGTAAAGTACCTGATCCAATGAGAACTCAATAAAGGGTTTTTTTCCCGTTGGATTTCTCCTCCCACCACACCACACCTCTGGGGTTTAGAAAGTGAGGTATAGTGCAGGGGTGTATCATCATCCCTGAATGCTTGTCAAAAACACAGATGCTCCAATTATTAGAGAAATGCAAGCCAAAACTACAATAAGGTACCGCCTCACACCAGTCAGAATGGCCATCATTAACGAGTCTTCAAATAAAAGCTGGAGAGGATGTGGATAAAAGGGAACCTTCCTACACTGTTGGTGGGAATGTAAGTTGGTGCAACCACTGTGGAAAACAGTGTAGAAGTTCCTCAGAAAACTAAAAACAGAACCAACATATGATCTCGCAATCCCACTCTTGGGCACATATCCAGAGAAAACAGGAATTTGAAAAGATACATGCGCCCCAGCGTTCACTGCAGCACTGTTTACAATAGCCAAGACATAGAAGCAACCTAAACGTCCATCGACAGATGGAGAAAGATGTGGTATATATATAGATGTGTCTATATATATATGAATATTACTCAGCCTTAAAAAATGCCATTTGCAGCAACATGGTTGCAGCTAGAGATTATCATACTAAGTGAGTCAGAAAGAGAAAGACAAATACCATATTACACCACTTACGCATGGAATTTAAAATATGACGCAGATGAACCTAAGAAAGAGAAACAGAATCACGGGCACAGAACAGCAGACTGGTAGCTGCCGAGGGGGAGAGGGGTGGAGGAGGGGTGGAGTGGGAGATTGGAGTTGGCAGATGCAGGCTTTCAAAGATGGAATGGATAAGCAGCAAGTGCCTACTATATGACACAGAGAACTATGTTCAATATCTTATGATAAATTATAATGGAAAAAGAATATTTTATATATATGTATTTGAGGCACTTTGCTATATAGCAGTAATTAACACAACACTGTAAGTCAACTATACTTCAGTTAGAAGAAATACAGATGCTCAGGCACCACTGAAGTTGCTCTGGATCTCCTTTCTGGGGATGATGGCCTAAGAATCTGCATTTTAGCTAAGTCTCATGTAACTCTTACACTCCAAGGTTTAGAGTCACCAGCATGGTGCAAAGAATACCAGGGCAGGAGTTGTAGTTCTACCAGAAGGGCATGTCCTTTGGCCTCTCTCAGCTTCTGTTTCCCTGCCCATGAAATGTGGCTAAGAGTCCTGGCCAGCAGTCCTCACAGTGGGGGGCAGGAGGATGCCCTTTGGAGACTGTGGTGCCCATATTAGCAAGAGAAGCAGGGGTGGTCAGGATAGCAGGGGCTGACAGCTGATGGGGAGAGGAGGAGCAGGCACAGCTCATTGACCTCTCTTTCCAGGAAGGGCCAGAAAGCCTGGGTATGCAGGCACATGAGCCTGACTCTCAGCCCCCACAGAGCCTGTCACCTGCAAGCTATGTAACCCATCCCACCAGGTAAAAGGTAGGAGACAGAATTCCACCTTTGGCATGCCAGCCCCCTCCAGCAGCCACCACGGTAGGCTGGTCCTTTCTGAGAAGCGGGTCAGAAGCGAGGGGAAGAATCTGGGGTGTGCCTGGGTTATGCTGCCAGGGAGAGCAGCAGCCCCTCCACTTCCCTGCACCCTCCCAGGTCACCTTCCTCTCCCCCATCTCCTGGCTGGACTCACAGCCTCCCTGAACCCTGGAGACAGATGGAGTATTCACTTTGCAAAAAGTAAAATCAAGGCCCACAAAATGGATGAGAGGCCCTTGCCCAGCACACTGGCCTGGGACAGGAAGCAAGCTAGATTCCAGAATCTATGTGCTTTCTGGTACAGGGGTCGCCGCTTATCCATGGGGGATTCATTCCAAGAGCCCCAGGGATGCCTGAAACCAGATAGTACCAAATCCTGTACATATCAATACTATGATTTTTCCTATGACTACATACCTATGATAAAGTTTAGGCACAGGAAGAGATTAGCAATAACTAGCAATAAAATAGAACAATTATAACAATATACTGTAATAAAAGTTACATGAACGTGGCCTTACTCTCTCTCAAAATATCTTATTGGACAAGTTTAACGCGTTTTCCATCTTAACTGAGCACTTATCCCGCACTGTGGTAGCAAAATTTGCAATTTGAGGCACAACAGTAAAACTAGCACAAATTGCTTTTTCCTTCTTCTCAATTTCACGGATAGAAGATTCATTCTTATCACAGATATTAGCAACCTCAGCAAACAATTGCATCTTTATTAAGTCAAGACATTTCCCCTTTTCCCTTAAACAGAGCATTTTATCACTTCACTTTGGTATATCCGAATTGCCAGCATCACTGCTCTGGGGCTTTGGGGTCATTAGTAAGTCAAATAAGGATGACTTGGACACAAGCACCGAGAGACCGCAAAGTGGTCTGAAGCGAAGTTGGTTACTGAGTGACTAATGGACAAGTTAGCTGAACACAAGGGTGATTCACACGCTGAGCAGGACAGAGCGGGACAACCCGAGATTTCGCCACACTACTCGGGACAGCATGCAATTCAAAACTTATGAGTTATTTACTTCCGGAATTTTCCATTTAATATTTTTGGACCTCAGTTGACCACAGAAAGGAAACCGCTGCGAGTAAAAGCGAGGATAATGGGGGACTGTACACAAATGACATGTAATTTTCAAAGTTACTCAGAAATACTTACTTAGAAGGCTCCTCTACTGCTGGTCTGGCTCATGGCCACTGTCCTGATTTGCCACCGTCCTGGGTACCCAGACGCCCTCCTGGTGTTCAGGCGACTCTGACACTCCCGGACCCCTGATTCTGTAGAAACCCACTTCAAGTCTTCACCATCATCAAAAGTTCCATGTGAAAATGACAGGTTTTCTGGAGGGGTTTGCTCCTTGGTAGATTCATGGCTCAGTGCCAGAACAAAGCCCTGGGCAAATAGAAAGTACAGCGTGGAGAAAGGGGCTGGAGAAGAGGCAGGCACCCATTCACCCAGTGAAGCCTGAAGGTCCCTCTGCAGGTTTTGGGTACAGTGAGAACAAGACAATCCCCAGAGTCCAAGACACAGATGCTGCCTCCCTCCCAAGTTAGCTGTGGGGGAGGAGAGCACAGGAGGGCTCCTCCTACCCAGGGACCCTGGTGGTCCCACTGGCTTGGAGTCCCTCTCAGCCACAAGCTCCATTCATCACCCCTTGTCACCCTTCTAGGTCCAGCTCTTAGTGGACCTTCCCTGGAGTGGCCTCCCAGAATCCCAGTTCTCCTCCCACCCCACCCCAGAGCTGGATATGAGCTCTCCTTCCATCCTGCATCCCTCCCCCTCCCCTGTGTATCCATCACATCCACCCAGAGCCCAGGTCTGATCCCCTCAGGGACCTCTCAGGGTCTTGGAGATGCAAAAAAATTTTTTCTAAAAGCGTGAGTGAGCGAGTGAGGTCAGTCAAGGATAGAAGGGGCTAGCTATTCCACAGTCCTGACTCTGTAAAGGAAGCTGATTGGTGACAGGGTGAATCCAGGCAGGTGAATGCGAGTAATTTGGGTTTATCTTGTCTACCTGAGAAGCCACCTGGCAGGCAGCACCACCAAATGCAGGTGGCCGGGTATGAGACCACAGGAAGAGTGAACAACTGGAGATCATGGTCAGTGGTGGCTGGGTTGCCCAGTGGATTCAGGCAGTGTTTCTACACAACGGGTCCGTGGAAGCCCAATTTGAGAGATGATCTGTAAGAACAGAGGCCACGGTTAGATTTGTTTAGTGAATGCAGCACATTCCTCCTCTTTTTACAGACCCACAGCACTAAGGTACTGAGCAGTTGTGCTGCAAAGTCAGCAGTTTAACCACATTGAATTATTTTTGCTTGTTTGTTTGTTTCAGTAAAATCTGTTTCACATCCCAAGGAACTAGTGTGTCCACAGGACACACCCAGAACACAAGAGAGTGCTAGTTATTTAGGTGTCTGTCTTTCAAGGAGGCAATCTATGATGGTCTGGAACATGTTTCTTCCTCTGTCAAAAAAGAAAAAGAAAGAAACAAAAATCTGTATTTTACAAGAATTACCGCTTTAAAACAAAAGGACAAAATTCCAATGGTGGACGGTTAGGTACCGGTCAGCCACGTGGGAGGGGGAAGGAATCTGCCATACAAGCTCTTTTGCCCTCTGTCCTTGACTGTAGATGTGGCCTTTTAACAAGTGACTTTTCTGGGCCCCCTGTTCCTGTTTTGTAAACAGTCACAAGGATCAAATGAGTTACTCGTGACTAGCTCTTATTGTCGCAAACATACAAATTTAGTGATTTCCTTTTCCACTCACATGATAAGCTTGATAGGCTTATAACTTAGTAAAATAGCCCTTTGTGTGACATAATTTTGGAACAGAGAATGTTTACAAAGGGAGGATTCATCTGAGTCTGGGTTGCTGCTAGGAAGACTTTCTGGAGGAGTGGAAAGGTGAGTAGGGTGTGGCCTGGGTAGGGAGGACAGTACCCAATAAATAAATAAATAAGAAAGGACTGTCCCCGGAAGGGAAGAGTGTCAAGTGAATACAGGCATGGAGGTGCCGATGAAAAGAGCCTGGGCCTTGTTCACTCAGCTGTCGTTCTCAGAGTCCGCTCCCAGGAAGACTGCTGCTGACCGGAGGCGAGCCAACCACTGGGAGCTGGCAGCTCTGCTCTGACTGCTGAAAAAGAGAACCATCTCCAAGTCGCGGAGGTAACGAGCACTGACAGGTGGTCCCCTGAGCAGAAGGCAGCGTTTGCTCCCCCAGTGTGCAGCATTTGCTCCCAGGCAGCTCTGTGAGCTTCCCACCGCCACCCCCTCCCAGAAACCCCTCCAGGGCCAGGCTGGTTGGGAACTGCATCACTGAGAGAGGCAGAAATCCAGTGGAGCTCACTCAAGTGAAAGGTGGTTGGGGAGAGATTCGGGGCATCTCGGGGAAGGCAGACAAGGGCAGGGGGCAGCGAGACTTTGGGGCTCTGTCTGACTTCTTCTCTTTCATTGTCTAAGTCAATCTCCATCCCCTCTCTCTCCCTCCCTCTCTCTCACACATGTCTCTATTCCAGTCTCTCCCTCTATGTCTCTCTGTGTTTTTATCCCTGTATTTCTATCTCTTTGTGTATATGTATGTGTGTGTATCTCTGTCTCTCTCTGATGTTTGTTGCAATCTCTTTCACTCTCTAAGTGCCCCTCTTTCCCTCTCCCTCTCTCTCACTGCACAGTCTCCTACCTCTAGTTTCTCTCTGCTGGTCCTCTTCCTCGATTTGCTCCTCAGCATACGTGGTACAAAAATTACCACCACAACCCCCAACCCTGGAGTCTGCTTGACCTCTTAGCCCAGGGCTGAAGAGCATCAGTGACCCACTCTCTTTCAAGAGAAAATCTGAATGACCCAACTCAGAGAGCTCTGCTGGCCAGGGAGAATCCCGTGATGACACCATGATGGCTTCTTTTAAGAAGGGGTCTCAGAGGGGTGTTGGCCTTCAGTGTGGCTTTTCCAGCAGGACAGAACTGCACTGCACAGTGGGAAGGGCACCCACCAGGAGTCATGGGATTGGGTCTCCTATGGGCACCCATGGAACAGCCGTGTGAGCTGAGGCAAGCCACTGCCCTCTCTGGGTCTCAAATATCCCATCTATAAAAGGAGCAGTTGGATAAGGTGTTCTGTTAAGAATACTTCCAGACCCCAAATTCTATGATGCTCTCTTTACAAAACAGGTCTGGAGACCAGGAAAAAGACAGGAGAACCTGAAAAGTGACAGAAGAGTGTTAAGAAAAGAAAAACTATGTCCTATCAGAAACAATTGGTAGAGTGTGTCCAGGGCAGGCTTTGAGGATGGCAGGGCAGGGGGTGGGGGCAGGGGGTCGGGGCCAATGGTAACAGCTGTCATTCCCAGTGTGGAGAAGGGGGGCCAATGGCTCCTCTTCACCTGCCGAGGCTGTTGTAGGTGCAGATTCCAGGCCTCTCCCAACTGGTCTGATGCAGTGCGTCACCCTATGTGACTATAGTACAGGAGGTCTCAGAACCACCCTTTCCAATCACTGAGTGGGACTTTTTGAAGGGTTAGAGCTGCTTGAGGAGAAACTGGGCTTCCTAGAAAAGGTAGTGATCCCTCCACCTTTGGGAGTATGCAAGCAAGGCAAGGCTGCTCTAGATGACCTCATCTCTAGATGCTAGACCTGTAGATCTAGACTTCAACTCTAGATGCTCTAGATGACCTCAACAGGGCTGCTCTAGAGGACCATCTTGCCTCCTGTTTCCTCAACACTCTGAAGTGCAAACAGAATCAAGACTGTACTGGGAACTCAAGACTCAGGTGGAAAAAAAACTTTCCTTTCTTTCTGAGGCTGCTTATCTAGATCTCACTCATCCAAGCGAGAGCCCGTGGATCTTTAAAAAAAAAAAACAAAACACTTATTAATTTGGCTGCAGCAGGTCTTAGTTGCAGCACATGGGATCTTAGATCTTCATTGCAGCCTGAAAGATTTTCAGTTGCAGCCTGTGGAATCTTTAACTGTGGCATGTGGGATCTAGTCCCCTGACCAGGGATTAAACCTGAGCCCTGTCCCCCACCCTGCATTGAGAGCATGGAGTCTTAGCCACAGGACTACCAGGGAAGACCCAAGGCCATGGATCTTATGTCCAGACAAGGGGCAGGAAGAGAGTTGGCTAAACTGATCCTCCTCTGCCTCTCCCATTATAGCTCCTGAGCTTTCAAAGCCTAGAATCCAGGTCAGTGGGGAGTAACTCTAAGATACTGTCTTGGACTAGGACTCACTCATCTTTCAGAAATAAGCAGAATCTGGGTGGAAGGAGGGAGTTCAGCTATAGACTCTGTCCTGCGATCCTGAAGCCAGGACATTAGAAGAATGGCTCATCTCCCGTCTCCAAGGCGGGCCCCACGGCCTGTGCACTAACTGGGCTCCAGCTAGCACCTGGCATCCTATGTGGCTTGGGAGGACCTAAATAGAGGTGGTAACTTAAAGCTCTTTATTAAAGGGCTCAAGAACTCACAAAGCACCTCACACCAACTAATCCGTTTAATCTCAGGAATCTGGTGTAGGGGTTGGTTGAGTGTCGGAAGGGGAAACTGAGGTTCAGAGAGGCTGGGAGTGGTGCAGATCTGAAAGAGACACAGATCTCCACCTCCCTCTTTCTTCTGTGCCCCCTACTCCTCCAGGAAAGCCCTGGCATGGAGAGGTAGATGGACACCCCACCCAGTCAGAGCAGAAGCTGGGACCAAGAGAGAGTGGATCCCATGGAAGCAAGTGGATGGAGCAGCGTGCTTATTAAGTAGATAGGCCTGTCTCAGGAGGACAAGGAGAGTGACCAGCTGGGATGGAATCCTTGGAGAAAGGGGTAGGAGTCAGCTAGGCAGACAGGAGGCCCGAGGGTTTGGGTGTCAGGGGACCTGGGACCTATGTGTGATGTGTGTAGCCTGGAGCAAGTCCCTACTTCTTCCCAGACCTCCGTGTCCCCACCTGTTCTTTGGAGTGGCTGGACTCCATGGTCTCCACTGTCCATCCTTCTCTGGCACTGGGGATTTTCCCTCCCTGAGTCATCACCCACCCACTAGCAGCATACGGCCAGTGTGACTCAGAGGCCACAGAAATTCCCTGGGCTTTCAGGTCACCTCTGGTTCTGCCCGCAGGCATCCCTAATCCCCAGAGCGACGACCAGAAGTTTCCTAGAAGCCTCAGTATTACCTGAAGTCCGTAGTGGATGGACACACTGCAAAAGGCTGCAGTGATGGGGATTGGCCAGAAGATGGAGCCAAATGCCCTGAAAACCTAAGTTTGACCTTGTGAGTTTTTGTTTCTAGCAGTACAGGTGCAGAAACTAAACCATAAACACTGTAAGAGATGTACTTACGGCATTCTACCTGCTCACTGGCAGAACTGGAAACCAAGCGCCTCTCTCCTACCCTTGGATCTTTCTACCATCCCTTCATCTCTGCTTATGCCGCAGGATTCTGGTTCAGTTGAGTTCATCCCAAGACGCCCTGATCTAGTTGTAGCTCATTTGCGTTAGGTTTATGGCACTGGAGAGGCCCTGAGGGAGAGACAGTAAACCTTTAAGTGGATGGGGTCTGGCTTTCTTGTTTCATGTGGATAGGCAATATGTTCATACACACTCATATGTGAAGCCCACCCACTCCACCACTGTGTTAACTTTGGGAAGTCTCTGATGCTCCTTAAACCTGTTTTTCTCATCTATAATTTAGAATTTCTCATCTATAATTATAGACTTATTGTGTTGTGATGTTAAGTAATTGAGAAGCACTCTAGGCACCCTGCCTATGATATAGTTGGGGCAGTAAGGACCAGGAAAGTGGACACTGCAACAAAGAGACATAGATTTTAGTCCAAATTCTGACACTAGCTTCTTGAAGTCTCTGACCTTAACTATAAATGGCTGCTGTCAGATTCCTTCTAGAGAGCTGGTAAAGGTGTAAGGAAGAACCCCTAGCCTCAGTATCAAAGGCTACAAGGGGAGGATGGAGGAGGAAGAAGTAAGCAGAGAAAAAGGATGGGGTGGCATCACAATTTTCCTACTGTAAGACCTCTCCAAGAGCTGCCCAAGGCAGAAGGCAGCTGCATCCATTAATCTGCTTCTTCACACGCTTCAAAGAGAAGTTGGTTAGGAAAGTAAATTTCTAGAGGAAAGGGAGAATGTTATTTGGGGATGCTGCTGCTTGGACATAGGACTCAGGCCAGTGACTCTTTGAGGAAGCTAGGACCGTGCCCCTGCCCGGCTGAGGTGAGGCTGGAGAGGAATCAGGAGCAGATTCCTTGGTCTGATACAAGGAATCACAAGGACTGAATCAGACCAGTCCTTGGTCTGAGAACAAGGACAGCATCCTGTAAATCAACATGCCTTATGAAGCCCACAGTCCTGCTTCCCCAGCCTCTCAACCCTACTCAGTAATTTGTATGTGGTTTTTGAGTCCTCTTATACAGCCATTTGACATTGACAGGTCCATTCACAAAGTACTGAAGTCAATTCACAGTTGGCCAACAACTTCCTTTCTGGGTCCTCTTATCCCTGAGCATAGCCAGCCTCCCCCACTCCAGGACATCTGCTGGCCAGGAGAAGCTTAAAGCTGGACAGCACAGTCACCCCAGAGAGAGTGTCCACATGAACTGTGGGCCCGGCAAGTTTCATTTCCTGAGTTCTGACACAGAGAGGGTACAGGGGCCTCTCCACCTTCTCAACCTTCTGCTGCTACTTCTCACAGGACATACTCTTCAGCTTCCCCTTCTCTTTCTCATGCTCCTTCTCTTTCATCATCTTTGCCAAACTCTGGACCGGGTGGTGGAGAGAAAGCATGCACAGATGAGAGACTGGCTTGACAGTGTGACCTGAACTCATCAGGGTCTGTTCCTCCCATGCCTACCTCTCCTGTGCCCCTTCCCCCTCTCACATGCTCAGTTTTTGCAACTTTCTCAGAGCACTTTCATACCGAGTATCACATCTGAGCCCTACTGCCATTTTCAGAAGTGGGTAGGATGGGGATTATGGACCCATTTCACGGAGATATAAACCGAGATCCAAGGAAGAAAAGTGGCATCTGTAAAAGCAAGAAAGGAAATTGGTGCCATGGGGGAACTAGAATCTAGGATTTCTCCCACACGGTCCAGGGTCCTTCCCCAACTAAGTAGACCATGATGGTTGTTGAGGGAAACGGCCAGCTCCCCCATCAACATTGACTGGTGGCCCTAGTTAAGCACCTCCCCAGGTAGGACCTGGAGTCTCTGCCTGTGAGGGAAACTTTGAGGTCAGCCTTTGGGCTCCTGCAGGCTGTGGGAAGGGATGCTGGGTGCCTGGTATATGTAATGACAAGTGAGTGTCCGTGGGTGATGTGTGTGCACGTAGCATGCCCGAGCTCGGCCATTCACCCTTCAACAACCCACGTGTGTATGTCCCCGTGCCCATTTCTGCTCATGGCTGGCATGGCCTCTCACTCCAGTATTGTTCGTCCGGGGCTCCAGACTTCCTGATAAACATTTGTTGTCATTGTTTAGCCGCTCAGTGATTTCTGATTCTTTTGTGGCCCCATGGACTGTATCCCGCCAGGCTCCTCCATCCATGGGATTCTCCAAGCAAGAATACTGGAGTGGGTTGCCATTTCCTTCTCCAGGGGATCTTCCTGACCCAGGGATCGAAACTGCGTCTCCTGCACTGGCAGGCTAATTCTTCACCACTGAGCCACCAGTGAAGCCCCTGATAAACATTATTTTTTTCTAAATCCTAATCAGACCTCAGAAACCCTGGGAAGAGCCTGCTGAGCTGGCTGTTTCTCCCACCAGCCCCGCAGAAGGTCATGCCCAGGATACAGAGAAAAAAATCCCAGGTAAGGAGTAACTCGCACTTTAGGACAAAATCTATCTTGAGTGAAATTTCTTGCTTCTCTGCACACCAACCTGAGAACAAATAGATGGACAGCAACTGGCATCTTCCTGGCACATTCTAGCTTACAGAGGGTGTTTATGGATATTGTCTATGATGGGCAGCCGTATGAGGTCAGCATTGCTAGCCCCACTCGACAGATGAGGAAACAGAGGCCCAGGGAGGTGAGAGGAATTTCCCAAGAACCCATGGAATCAGTGCTCACATACAGTTCTCTTTGCCTAAAACCTCTGATATCTCTCAACAAAGGAAGGAGCTGCGTCAGGTGGAGAGCCAGGCTGGGGTGCAGAATAAGGACCATTTGCCACTCTTTGTGTTCCTTTTCTCTGCCTCCCTGAGCCAGGCCTCCAACAGCCCGGAAGCCTGGAGGACCCCCCTGTTTATATGAAGCCCCACGGGGAGGTTGCCTCCAGGCCCAAGTGCACATTCTCCAGGGACGACTGCCAGGAAAGGCTACCCCTCCATTCCTCATGACTCATCCCTGCCCGGTGCCCATGAGACTGCTCCGCTTCTCAGCCGTGGTCTCAGGATTCTCTGAGAACATTGACACCTCCCTTCTTTCCACCTCCACCAGACAACTTACTAGAGCAGCAAAGACAAGGCCAGATCAGACAGCACTGGGCTTTAAATATGGGATTTCAGACTGCAGAGGACTGGAAATGATAGTTGTGTGGATGTGAAAACTGAGGCCCGAGTGGGCAGGGACTTGCTGAGAATCTGTTGGGAGCTTAAAGGCAGAGCTGGGCTGGAACCCAGGTCCAGGAACCCACCACCAGCACGCCTGGCCAGACATTGGCCCTGCTTCCCACCATCCTGTGATCACAGGAACTGATTTTCACAGGCTCTCGTGAGCTGCCCAAGGACTTCTCTTCCTCCCCAGGGAATCTGCCCTCTGGTCTGGGGACACCTCCATTTAGGTTTGGAAGGAGGCATCTACCCTGGTGAGAAGAGGAAATGAGTTTCTCAAAGCCCCAGCCAGTTCAGAGACCTAGGAGCTCCTTTCCAATGCACCTTTGACTCACAAACTCTCATGGGTGCATACTTCTCAAGTCTCCCTGCCCATAGAAGCCTGGAGGAACTGGACTTTCTCTGCACAGCCCTGGTGGATAGAACTAGGGCCAGTAGGTGGAGTTTATACAGAGGCAGATTCCAGCTCCACATAAAACAGAACTTTGTATAATCAGAACTGTTCCCAAATGGAATGGGCTGTCTCCTGAGGTGGTGAGCTCCCCAACACTAGAGGCAACCAACCTGCTAGGGAATCCTACTAATAGAATAGAGTTCCTCAAAGTGTAGCCCACCTGTATCAGAATGAATTATCTGGGATTATTCTTAAAAGGGCAAAGTCCTGGGACCCACTCAACAATCACTGAATCAGGCTGAGTGTGGGCTAGGATCTACCTTTCTAACAAGCTCCCAGGTACTTCTGATGTAGGATTCTGGTTCACAAATGAATGTTTGAGAATTCCTGCTCCAGAAGAATACCAGATGGAATCTACTCCCTTTCGCCTCTGAAATTCTATGATTCTATCCTCTGAAATGCATATCTCCCCTCCTTATTTGTGTTGTACAAGGACCATCCTAAAGACAGATTATTAAGTTACAAAGTCACAGCTCCATGATGGGAAATGGCTGGCAGGGGAAGTGTGTGGGGGCAGACCAACCACAAAGGCAGCTGTTAATTCTCTGCCCCCCAACCCAGTGCTGACCTGAAGTGATAGCCTAATATTGCAGATCCTTGACTATCTAAGACTCCATGGTCCCACTCAATTTTATCTCAACACCATAGTATCTAAGGCCCAAATTCACTAGTCATAGCAGAAGCCAAGAGAACAGAGGAAATATCCACTTACCAATCTGGAGCTCGAGGGCAAACTGGTCTCTTTGCTGCGCTGGCAGATACTTTCCTGGGCGTCTCTATTTTGCATGCTTTCTACGCTTCCTTTTTTCAGCCCTGAGGTGAACTAACTCATTGTTCATACTTCGTAAGGCATCACAGTCAGATCATGACAGATGTTTCCAGCCAAAGCCTGGGGCTCAGTTCCACCCCTTTGGTCTCCCTGTCAGTGGCAAGCACACCCTCCATAAATTGGGGATGAATTTTATGCCAGCCTTCACACTGCTCTACCCTCTGACCCAGGAAATAATCACTTATGTGTTCAAAGATGCGTATAAAATGGTAACAACTATAGCATTATCAAAATAATAGACCTAAAAGAATAACCTTCGCTAACACACATACAGTACTTGTTTCATTTCCTAAACACTTTTCCTATAATAATTTATTTAATCAGCACAATGACCCATGAGCCAAGTATTGTGATTATCCCCAGGTTAGAACTTGTACATTCCCTTCAAGAAACTGAAAAATAATTTGAAACAACCTGAGTATCTGACAATAAGGGATTTGCCAAATAAACTATGGAACTTCTCTAAAATAGAATATTATGAAGCTATTATAAATGAGGTTAAAAATGTTTAATAAGCCACAAATATGCTCATATATTTGGTAGTATAAAAAGCACAGGAAATAAAACTACATATAACTGAATTTGGGGTGAATGTGCATATGAAATAAAAGCATATTGTGGTTAGGTTCTTGGCAGGGAAGGCTTCCTGGAGGAGGCTGGCATGGAGCTGGGGTTTGTTCAGAAAGCTGGTAGGGGGCTGGGGCAAGGGCTGTGCTCCTGAGGGGAGATGTCCTGATGGGAGAAGCATGAGCTGTTGCCACTCACAATCTCAGGTAACGATGTCAGAGGACGCGCAGGACTTAAGATGCTTAACACTGCCTAAGAGTTTGGAGATCACGGTTCACTTCTGACTGTTACCAGCTGCACAGTGAACATGGCCAAGTACTATCCCTTCTCTGGGCCTCAGTTTCCCCATTGGTACAAAGGTGATAATAACACTTTTCCAACTCTCCTATGAACCAGGCTGGAAATGCAAAGCTCAAGTGAGGACTTAAGCTTGAGAACTCCTAATGAGCCATAGCAAAGCTGGACTCTCTCCTAACCACTTACTGAGGGCTTACTGTGGACCACAGACCAGGCCAAAGGCTTGTCGGCACATACAGGGCCAGCTTCATGGGTGTGTGATCAGTTCAACGCACAAGGCCCACGCTCAGAAGGGCCTGTGCTTGGGGGTTTAATGCTCTGTGGCTACCATCGTGAAATGCTTAATAATTTTATCTTTGGACTGGACTCTTAGAAGCAATGTCAGATGGACAATGAACATGTGCTGGGGTCTTGGAGCCTCCACTAACACATGGCCCAACTCACTTTGTCTCAGGGCTTCCCCTGTGGCTCAGTTGGTAAAGAATCCGCCTGCAACGCGGGAGACCTGGGTTCGATCCCTGGGTGGGAAGATTCCCTGGAGAAGGGAAAGGCTACCCACTCCAGTATTCTGGCCTGGAGAATTCCGTGGACTGTATAGCCCATGGGGTCACGAAGAGTCGGACATGACTGAGCGATTTTCACTTATTCACTTGCACTTGGGGCCCCAGGCGCCTGTGAGGGTCTACGCTAGCCTGCCAAGTATCCTTGTGCTTGATTCAACACCAAATAAAAACACCATGGCATGCTGAGAGAGGAACCATGGGTGCCTGCCTGCTCAGTTGTGTCTGACTCTGCGACCCCATGGACTGTATTAAAGCCTACCAGGCTCCTTCATCCATGGAATTTTCCAGGCAAGAACAGTGGAGTAAGTTGCCATTTCCTCCTCCATGGGGATCCTCCCGACCCAGGAATCTAAGCCACGTCTCCTGCATTGGCGAGTGGATTCTTTACCACTGGAACTACCCAGGAAGCCCTGAAGAACCATGGAAGAAGGTAAAAAGCTCTATTCTTGCTTTTTGAACAGAGAACCCCATTTCCATTTTGCACTGGAGCCCATAAATTAAATTGCCTGGGAAAATCCAGACATTCCTATAAGGAATGTGCTTGTTTTCTTCCATTTCACAGACAAGGAAGTTGCTCTTAAGAGTTTATGGTGCCTAAGGTAACATAGCTGGAAGTATTAATAGCTTAGACAGAATTTGAACCCAAGTCAATTGGAGTCCAGAGCCTGGACTGGACTCCAGCCCGGGTGGGGAGCCCCTCCAGAACAGTAGTCCCTGATGCCCTCTAACCACAATCAAGGCCATCACAATTCATACCAGGGTCAGCGTCTCACCTAGATGGAGAAGGCAGAGACCCCCTAGAGGCAATGAGAGGCTTAGGAAAGCGTTCACACCTTGAAATACTCTTCATTAGCTGAGAGTCTGACCCAACCTCAGCTGGCTGTATGAGATTCCTCTGCCTCCTGGGGAAGCTGAGCAGAACCCAGAAAAACCCACATTTCAGCAGAGCCACCTACAACTGAGCGAACAGACACTCCTCTCAACCCCTCCAGACCTCAGATACCCCACCTTAAAACAGGTGTGAGGCTTCTCTGGTGGCACAGTGGATAAGAATCTGCCTGCCAATACAGGAGACATGGGTTCAGTGCCTGGTCGGGGAAGATCCCACGTGCCGTGGAGCAGCCAAGCCCATGCACCACAACTACTGAGCCTGTGCTATGGAGCCCAGGGGCTGCAGCAGCTGAGCCCGTGTGCTGCAACTACTGAAGCCTGCACCCTACAGCCAGTTCTCTGCAACAAGGGAAGCCACCACAATGAGAAGTCCACCCACGGCAACTACAGAGTAACCCCCACTCGCCACACCTGAGTAAAGCCTGGGGATCAACGAAGACCCAGCACAGCCAAAAATAAGTAAAATTATTTCTTTCAAACGGGTGTGGAAATACTTTTGTGCAAGTTTTATACACAGGGAAGGTGATACAGTCATTGCCATATGACTTTGCCCACATCAGCAAGGACTTGCCAGAAGCTGACTGCTTTTATGGTCCTGATGATTTGTCTAGGTGTGTGGTATTATGGGCACTGGGACTGAAAATATGAGCCAGGGCATCTTTTGGGGTAGGGAGGAGAGCAGAAGGCAAGAAGGAGACTTTGGAGAAACCCAGAATTCAGAGGAATATCATTTGGTTTGCAAATGCTTTGTTTGAGATCCCAGAGCTCTTCCTGCTAGTCTCTACGTTAAATCTCACTATTGTGGGGTGGGGATCTGAAGTCCGCCCAGCAGCCTGAATTCAGGATGAGGGAAATAAGCAGATCTAGCTGATTCAGACTGGTTGGGATGGCCAGAATGAAGCTTGTTCTGGCATTTACTTCCCCTGCTGCATCTCTCAAGCTTGCAAACCAGAGATGTTGGCTCCTTTAATCAGGAAACAGGACCACAGATGGGGACAGTGTGGGGAGCAGATTCTGCACTGGAACTGAGTTCCAAGGGCTTTATCACCTCAGTCCTCACTCTGGAAGTTAGGGATTACTGCCCGTATTCCACAGTGGAAGAGACAGTCTCAGAATGGGAATCATTTACTCAAGAATATCTTTTAACATTCTAGGCCCCATGGTGCCAATTCTTCTTTAAGTGCTCTCATATACAGTGTCTTAAGAGATGCACAAAGGTGTTATGAGATGAACAGAGGCAGATCCTAGTATTCCCATATTATAGGTGAGGAAGCTGAGACTCAAAAAGAAAAACTAAAGGACTAAGGCAAGAAGTCCCGTTTCTCCATTCTCTGCCCCCTGGAGGTCCTAGAGCCTAATGAAGACAAAAACTACTCTGGCTTGCAGAATACCAGGAAGCTTTGGGGACCTTATAATATCCTCAGACATCTTAGAGTCATAATCATTGGAGCTAACATTTATGGAGGGACTTCTGTGGCCAGGCACTGTGCCAAGCACCTGTGTAACACCTCACCCAACTCTGGGGTGGATGCCAACCCGATGTTACAGGGCATGAAACAGCAGAGAGGTTCAACAACTTGCCAGGTCACAAAGCCTGGGGCTGGGAAATGAACTGAGGCTCTGTGGCTCCAGGGCTCACCCTTGCTCTAAAACATCTTGCCATTCTGCCTCCTCAGGGAAAGTGATCAGGGTAAGGATTGCAAGCTGAAGTGGATTTTAAGCAGCTGCTGACAGCCGATGGGCCCGCCCACTCTAGGGAGAAGCGTTCTCTCACCCTAATTTCATTTGAGTGACCCCCTTTTTAAGACATGCTAACCCTGAAGTATAGAACCAAAAACCACCCAAAGGTAGTCTCCTTAAGCCCAGAGGAACTTCGAAATGCAGAAGAAAACCCCTCAGCAGTAATTCTGCTTGTTTGTGGTGTTGTATGTTATCTGTCCTCTCCTGTTGGATCTTGGTATTTATCTTGGCTAACAGGGGTCCTATCCTGGTTTCCTTCCTATGGTATATTAACAGCACCAGCTGCTTTTCCAGGAGGGCTTAATGTGAAATTGAATGAACCAGAATACCAATATTTTATCATCCTATTGCTTGTCTTGGAGAAGGCAATGGCACCCTACTCCAGTACTCTTGCCTGGAAAATCCCATGGACGCAGGAGCCTGGTAGGTTGCAGTCCATGGGGCCACTAAGAGTCAGACACGACTAAGCGACTTCACTTTCACTTTTCACTTTCATGCACTGGAGAAGGAAATGGCAACCCACTCCAGTGTTCTTGCCTGGAAATCCCAGGGACGGGGCAGCCTGGTGGGCTGCCGTCTATGGGGTCACAGAGAGTTGGACACGACTGAGGTGACTTAGCAGCAGCAGTAGCACTGCTTGTCTTTCAAGTAATCAAGAGACAGGCTATGATATACATTCAACCATCAGGACTCTTTAGAGATCCTAAGTCTACTGGAGAGAGAGGGCTTATTATTCAGATTTAATTAGGCTATAACAGGAAGTCCTAAGTCAGTCACATCCCTTTGAAGGGTAAAAAATAATTTCCTTACCCTCTCTGACCCTCAGCCTGCCCAGACTTATCTTCTTCCCTGTAGGGCAAGATTGGCAGTTCTTACATTATTTCCTTACTACCCCCTGATAGGTTCAGGTGAGAACTAGCTAATTGGCTCAGCATCCATTAGAGCCATGGAGAATCCAGACCCAACAACCCAATCTCCTCTTTTCACGGCTGAGAACCAAGCTGCCATCGGTGCAGTGGCTATAAAGGCAGGCAGAGCTGGTGGTGAGTCTGCTTGCCACACCAACCCCCCAACCCCCACCACACACCATATAACCTCAGGCTAATGTCTTCACCTCTGCAGGCCATCATAACAGTTCTGGCTTTGTTGGGCTGTTGTGAAAATAAATAGCATAAAGTACTTAACACCTTCAGCACACTAGCCTGACACATAGTAATCACTGTTAACATTATCTATTATCAAGATTAATACACTGAAAGTGTCTCCATATAAATCTTGAGTTAGAAACTAAACCAGCATTACAATCCCGCTGTCCTGGGTAGCTTCTGTTCAAACCTTTGTTTATAAATAACTTTAATTCATAATGCTTCTTTCACCCATTTGATGCAGAATCTGGCTTTGATAATGCTGGAAGCAGAATTCCACAAATATCTTTTCGACTAAATGGGTGGATTTCAATGAACAGTTCAGTTGCTCAGTTGTGTATGACTCTGTGACCCCATGGACTGAAGCATTCCAGGCTTCCCTGTCCATCACCAACTCCCGGAGCTTGTTCAAACTCATGTTCATCAGGTCAGTGATGCCATCCAACCATCTCATCCTGTCGTCCCCTTCTCCTCCTGCCTTCAATCTTTCCCTGCATCAGCGTCTTTTCCAATGAGTCGGTTCTTCGCATCAGGTGACCAAAGTATTGGAGCTTCAGCATCAGTCCTTGCAAAGAATATTCAGCACTGATTTCCCTTAGGATTGACAGGTTTGATCTCCTTGTAGTCTAAGGGACTTGCAAGAGTCTTCTCCAGCACTACAGTTTGAAAGCATGAATTCTTTGGCGCTCAGCTTTCTTCATGGTCCAACCCTCATATCCATACATGACTACTGGAAAAACCATAGCATTGACTAGACAGACCTTTGTTGGTAATGTCTCTGCTTTTTCATATGCTATCTAGGTTTGTCATAGCTTTTCTTCCAAGGAGCACGTGTCTTTTAATTTCATGGCTGCAGTCACCAACTGCAGTGACAATGGATTAAAATTATCCCAAGAAACTTCTCAAACACTTTCCACTTTGGAACCTGCTCCCCAAGGACCTGCTTATGAAGAGGAGCCAGATGGTGCTATACTTACTACCGTTCCTGCTTCTGAGCCCCTGTAACAGGGACAGTCACCTGAGAGGCCCCGAGGCCTTTGTTAAACCCAGGAAGTGGGCAATGTTTCTTGACTCTTTGGCTCTGTTGGCCCAAAGCCCTCGTTTTTTTTAAAAATTGAAAAGTATTGAGATAACTGTAGATTCACATTTGATTATAAGAAACAAAGTCTGTGTATGTTTTACCCAATTCCTCCCAATGGTAACATCTTACAACACTAAAATTTCCCAACCAGGATACACATTGATACAATCTATCTGCCTCATTCAGATTCCTCAGGTTTCCTGTACGCAGTATGTGTGTATGTGTGTGTGCATTTAGTCTATATACCTTACTTTATGACTAGATCCCTGTGGCCACCATTACAGCCAAGTTAGTCCATCACCACAAGGATGATGTTGCTCTTTTAAAAACATACCTACCTACCTCTTCCCCCATCCCCATTCCTAACCCCCTATAGCTATTCATCTGTTCTTCATTTCTGTAACTTTGTCATTCCTGTTACAGAAATGGAATTATATACCTTAAGCAGTTTTGAGGGGATTGGATTTTTTTCACTCAGTGTAATTCCCTTGAGATTCAGCCAAGATCTTACATGTAGTTTGCTTGTTCCTTTTGACTGCTGAGTAGCAACCCATGGTGGGGACACACCACCATTTAATTATTCACTCACTAAAGGACATCTCCAAACCAAGCTTCCAGTTTGGAGCTATTACAAATAAAGCTGTTATGAACATTCATGTACTCCTCTATCCACTTTGATCACTAATTGATACAGATGCTCTTACTTCACTGAGATCTTTGTTCCTGTGGCTGCAAACATGACTCATCACCACACCATCCTTTCTGTGCCAGCTCCTAGTGGCTTTGGATAATCTGCCCAGATGCTCCCCTACAGACACTTATCACTAGATAGGCACCTTCAAGCCTTTCTCCTAAAAGAAATAAAATAGAACAAACATGAGTTTGCAAGCCAGACAACGTGGGCTCACATGGCAGGGGCTCTGCTATTTACCGTGGTGAAGTCTCACGAGAGTCACTTAATGCTCAATCTGTTTCATAATCATAATAAAGTAGCTGATAGCTGGGAAGGTTTCTTTATCGACAGCTTTTGGTGGCAGTGTAATGTAATGGCTAAAAACAGGAACTCTGGTACCAAGCTGCCTGGGTTTGAATCCTGACTCTATCACCTGTTGGGTATGAGATCTCAGGCAAGTTATTTAACCTCCTTGTGCCTCAGTTTTTCCATCTGTAAACAGTTCCTATCTCATCAGAATTAAAGTAATACACACAAAACAAATGTTCACAACAGTGCCTGGCACATAGCATTTACTAAGCATTAGTTCCCACTGCTATGTGGCAGACACTATTCTAAGCACTTTATGCAGATTATTTAATCCTATCAATGACTTTATTTATTAGTGCTATTAGAAGATCAGTTTTACAGATGACAAAGCTGCAATTTTAAGGGATTAAGTCACTTGCTCATGATCACATGGTTGGAAAATGAGGGAACTGAGAATCCATTTTGAGCCTGTCTTTGCTTCTCACCTCTATGCCACCCTGAAGGCCCATGAACTGGAAATGGCAGTGCCCTGCCTCGAGCAGTTATAAGGATTTACAAAGAAGTGTTTTTCATGGTGCCTGGGAGTCAACCTGCTCCATACGTGTTAGTGTCCCCTTGTAACTACTGGTGGCTGATGAACAATACATCACTCTATAGTTCTATATACAGCAGAAACAGGCCTAAGACACAAACCACCAAAACAGAAATCTGAGGGTTTTGAGGATGCATCTTCATTTACAATGTGACCTGCCCAACAATCACAACCACATTTGGGATGAGTCCATCCAACTCAGCCTCAAAATCCCTTACAACAGAGCAGCTGCCTCACTTCTTTCTCAGGTTTTACAGCTACCATGCAGAGATCACTCAGTGGCATCCACGGAGTTCCTACAGGATAGAAGCTACACATTCTGCAGTCTGCTCCCTGCAGCCCTTATCCCAGTAAACACGTACAGAACCCCAGGGAGGCTCTGGTGTAATGGAGTGACAAGGCCAGCATCCAAAGACCCAGGTTCAAGTCTCCACTGAGCCTTCTATCAAGCCATGTGACTTTGGGGGTCACTTCCTTCTATGAGGCCTCAATGTCCCCAGCTATGAAATAAGCATTTTCCACCTTGTTGTTGTTCAGTAGCTCAGTCATGTCTGACTCTCTGTAACACCATGGAATTCAGCACGCCAGCCTTCCCTGTCCTTCACCATGCCTGGACCTTGCTCGAACTCATGTCCATTGAGTCAGTGATGCCATCCAACCACCACTTCCTCTGTCACCCCCTTCTCCTCCTGCCCTCAGTCTTTCCCAGTATCAAGGTCTTTTCCAACGAGCCAGCTCTTCGCATCAAGTGGCCGAAGTATCGGAGATTCAGCTTCAGCATCAGTACTTCCAATGAATATTCACAACTGATTTCCTTTAGGATTGACTGGTTTCATCTCCTTGTTGTTCAAGGGACTCTCATCTTCTCAAGCACCACAGTTCAAAAGCATCTATTCTTTGGTGCTCAGTCTTCTTTGTGGTCCAACTCTCACATCCATACGTGACTACCGAAAAAACCACAGCTTTGACCATGTGGACCTTTGTCAGCAAAGTAATGTCTCCGCTTTTTAATATGCAGTCTAGGTTTCCACTGCTTTTCTTCCAAGGAGCAAGCATCTTTGAATTTCATGGCTGTAGTCACCATCCACAGTGATTTTGGAGCTCAAGAAAATAAAGTCTGTCACTGTTCCCATTGTTTCCCCATCTATTTGCCATGAAGTGATGCGACCGGATGACATGATCTTAATTTCCTGAATGCTGAGTTTTAAACTAGCCACACTCTTCTTTCACCTTCATCAAGAGGCTCTTTAGTTTCTCTGCTTTCTGCCATTAGGGTGGTATCACCTGCATATCTGAGGTCATTGGTATTTCTCCCAGCTATCTTGATTCCAGCTTGTGCTTCATCCAGCCCATCATTTCTCATGATGTACTCTGCATATAAATTAAATCAACAGGGACAATATACAGCCTTGACATACTCCTTCCCCAATTTTGAACCAGTCTGTTGTTCCATGTCTGCTTCTAACTGTTGCTTCTTGACCTGCATACAGATTTCTCAGAAGGCAGGTACGGTGGTATTGTATTCCCATCTTTAAGAATTTTCCAGTTTGTTGTGTGAAAGGTTTTAGCATAATCAATGAAGCAAATGTTTTTTTGGAATTCCCTTGCTTTTTCTATGATCCAACGAACACTGGCAATTTGATCTCTCATCCCTCTGCCTTTTCTAAATCCAGCTTGTACATCTGGAATTTCTCAGTCCACGTACTACTGAAGCCTAGCTTGAAGGATTTTGAGCATAACCTTGCTACCATATGAAATGAGTACAATTGTTGGTAGTTTGAACATTCTTTGGGATTGGAATGAAAACTGACCTTTTCCAGTTCTGTGGCCACTGCTGTTTTTCAAATTTGCTGGCATATTGAGTGCAGCACTTTCACAGCATTATCTTTTAGGATTTGAAATAGCTCAGCTGGAATTCCACCACCTCCACTAGCTTTGTCTGTAGTGATGCTTCCTAAGGCCCACTTGACTTCACACTCCAGGATGTCTGGCTCTAGGTGAGTGATCACACCATCATGGTTATCTGGATTAAGACCTTTTCTGTACAGTTCTTCTGTGTATTCTTGTCACCTCTTCTTAATATCTTCTGCTTCTGTTAAGTCCATACCATTTCTACTGGTTAGGATTTGGTGCTCTTACTGCTGTGGCTCAGGTTCAATTCCTGGTCAGGGAAGCCTTTCTTCTTGAGTTCCAAAGAACAGCAAGGAGAGATGAGAAAGTCTTCTTAAGTGAACAATGCAAAGAAATAGAAGGAAACAACAGAATGGGAAAGACTAGAGATCTCTCCAAGAAAATTAGATACCAAGGGAACATTTAACGCAAAGATGGACACAATTAAGGACAGAAATGGTATGGACCTAACAGAAGCAGAAGTTTCCACCTTATATGTTTGATATTCTAGCTCCATATTCTCTAGTAGCAGGAAAGCACTAAGCATCCTGTTCTTTTTCCTTCCCTTGCTCCTTTTTCTTCATTCTTTCTTACAGTCAGACAGTATTTCCTACCATGCGCCAGACCCAATACCAAGAGCTGGGAATGCAATGGTGAGCAAAACAAACACAGAAAAACAGGTACTTAAGTGTTTGTTGATTTACTGAATGCTCTAAATGCTTTTATTGTTGTTATTTAGTCACTCAGTCATGGCCAACTTTTTTGCAACTCCATGGACTGTCACCCACCAGGCTCCTCCATCCATGGGATTTCCCAGGCAAGAATACTAGAGTGGGCTATTTCCTTCACCAGGGGATCCTCCCGACCCAGGGATCGAACCTGCATCTCCTGCATTGACAGGCAATTCTTTACCACTGATTCTTACCACCTGAGAAGCCCCTCTAAACGCCTAAGAATACTCAATTCTTACTTTCAAACTTTTGCTTCAACATACATGCTAACCATGCAGTTTTCATTATGCTCAGTAATGCAACTGGAAGCAACAAACGAAGAACAGGCTGTACTAAAGAGAAGTTCTTCAGTTATGACATAAACAGCCACAATTATGATATAAACAACTCAGGCTTAAACAAGTTTGGCTGAAATTGGCTGAACTGTCTGGTAGAAACTTTGTGACAGATTATTCCAATTTTTTAAATGTGCTTTAAAAAATTAACGATACTGGTACATGTACAGCAGATTTGGGAAAACGACTTCCCTTTAGAACAGCTTAAGAGCATAGCACTGGCCAGTGTGTACACTGGAGATAAATGTGGGGTTGACATTAGTTTATGAACATTTCTATTTCCTTTAGATCAAATTAATGAAGTCTCTTAATCACAGCCTTTAAAAAATCCAATAGTAGGAAGAGGAACATTTACTCTAGTAATAACATTTAATCTATCAAGGTGCTAAGTGAATTGGGAAGAGGTGGGTGGCACATACTAAGACATAGCGGTAAATCTTTGATACCAGAAAATTTAAAGGAAGTAGCACCAAAAAGGGAGAAGGCAATGGCACCCCACTCTAGTACTCTTGCCTGGAAAATCCCCTGGACAGAGAAGCCTGGTGGGCTTCAGTCCATGGGGTTGCTAAGAGTCGGACACGACTGAGCGACTTCACTTTCACTTTTCACTTTCATGCATTGGAGAAGGAAATGGCAATCCACTCCAGTGTTCTTGCCTGGAGAATCCCAGGGATGGGGGAGCCTGCGGGCTGCCGTCTATGGGGTCGCACAGAGTCAGACACGACTGAAGCGACTTAGCAGCAGCAGCACCAAAAAAAAGTAAGGATCGTTACGAAACTACATCATGTACTCACTCCAAATGGGATAATGAAGCATGCATCATCCAAAACCATCACCATAATCCAACAGGTTCCAATATGCCCCCTCAACCTACCTACTTCACCTATCAATGAATGTTTACGTTCTTATTTCCTCAACTCTACATCAAGGAACTTTCATTTTTTTTCATTATATTCTAGGTGAAAGGTAGGCAACTGTTATGTAGAATCAACTGGCCCTTTCATCACCTCATTGGTGGTCTCCAGAATCCACTGAAACACATGTGGGTGGGCGGGTGAAGCTGATGAGAGGGATGAGAGAAGAAGAAGAGGCGGTAAGTCACATTGGCCTTTTGTAAGGTCTAATCTAAATAGGTGAAAATGGGGGCTGCAATCTGGACAGATGCATAAACAGTCACTGTTATATCCCCGACTCTATACCCCTTTCTTGAAGAAAAACCTTAGATATGTTTCCAGATAGAAGAGTAAAAGCTGAAAATTGCCCTTATATGAGAGTCCAAACAGGTAATAGTCAGCGTGACCAGTTTCCAAACCTTGCTCAAAAGAATACTAAGTTCAGTTCAGACAGAGCAACTAAGCTTGAGGCACACATTAGGGCTGGAACACCAGCTTTATTTACCATAACACAACCGCTTTTCTGAAATTACAGAATTGCTCACTTTGGGAACAGTGAAATGCGTCTATTAAAAAAAAATACTCAAAAACTTTTCTCATCATGTTAGAACATAGTATAAGCAGAGTTAACATTTTCGTGATGTCGGTGATTCCAAATCTGCCTAGCTTAACAAATTGCCCCCTACCCCAAATAAGGTGCACATAGAAATAGTCTTGATATCAATCTATGTTATAGCTTCACTTTGCTATTTCTTCGGTCCGGGAAAATACTGGGGCTTACATTTGGAAAACTAAATAAAAGGATAAACTGACAGAATTATTACATTTTACTTAAAGGTTTACAAGATATGGGGCAGAGCTCATAAAAGTTACCTGAAACATTAAAAATCACCAAGTTGGAGAACTTTTTTTTTTTTTTTTTTTCAAAAGAGTGGATAGCAAAATAGCTGTTGCTACTGCTGCTGCTAAGTCGCTTCAGTCGTGTCCGACTCTGTGCGACGTCATAGATGGCAGCCCACCAGGCTCCCCGGTCCCTGGGATTCTGAAGGCAAGAACACTGGAGTGGGTTGCCATTTCCTTCTCCAATGCATGAAAGTGAAGAGTGAAAGTGAAGTCGCTCAGTCGTGTCCAACTCTCAGCGGCCCCATGGACTGCAGCCTACCAGGCTCCTGCGTCCATGGGATTTTCCAGAGGACTTATAAATCTTTTAAATTGCTGAAGAAAGCAAAAGAAGGCTTAGAATCTGAAGGATAAAACTTATATTTATAAACATGCTAAAGAATACATTAAAAGAAACCAAAAAAAGTGAAGAAAAATATACTGTGTCTTAATCCTATTATACATGAACATCATTTTCATGGGACTCTACAATCCATTTCAACCAAGTAACAAAATCTCCATCACTGAAAGAGCTTCAACCCTCCTTTGGAGCTAGCTATTACAGAATTCATCCTGCATACAGGGTATGAGTGAAAAACATCCTAGAAACTCAGAATATCTACAAACATGAAACTGTTTCTCCAAATTGCATTTCTTTGTCTTGAATCCGGTAGAGTGGGAGGCAACAACAATTTGAAGCTTACCATTGTGGGACAGGAGAGCAACTTGAAGTCAAAGGACACTTGGCTATAGTTAATTAATGTGGCTATAGGTAGGTATATTCCATAAGCTTCTCCTCAATGCCACTGAGAATTAAAGAGTAGATGAAATTTTCTAGCCAATTCCAAAAATCCATGTAATCAAGGGCAATCACTACAGAGTTTATACATACTCAGTTTTCTTAAAAGCAATAGATTTTATTATAAAAAGGAGAAAGAAAATGGCATTAACAGATCAAGCACATAAATTCCAAAATACTGAATTCCTTTTCCTCTTTTTTTTTAATTTCTTTTCCTCTTGCTTAACAACCAATTATATCCATGGACTATAAAATGACATCCATGACAAAAATATTAGTGTTTTACATATTGCCAAAGAAAGATCAATATCTTTGCCTGAGTATCCCATTAACTTTCGCCTGGAGCTATTATTTTTGAACTGTCTATAAAACTTTCTTTTCAAATAATTTATTAATTATAACAACTGGGAAGAGCAGTGTGAGGACCTGAATACTTCAGTCAAGCAGTGAAGACAACAAACTTCCTTCAAATCTGCTCTCCTGCCAGCATTTTTATATACCAAAATAACCTTTCTCCCTCACTTCCGCAGGGCTACGCAGAAGTGAGTGGCATTTCTCAGCCATCACAAGTCTCAGGTAGAATCTTCTCTGTTCCTCAATGTTCAGACAAAGGCCTCTGGACATGAAGCTCATGCCTCTGGTAATTCAGTCTTGTTCTCAATAAAAGAGATCTCCAATACAGGTAAAAGTAGCTGAAAGGCATCCTGAATGTAGGAAGCACTGTTTGATGCCTACAGGGATAAGAAATGAAAAATAAGAAAATGAAAATATTGCTGTCTCTTAAAAGAGAAAATATAAGACAACAAAAACCAAACTAATTTTTATAATCTAACTGAATCTATAGCCTGGCAAATAAGAATACAGACTTAATCATTGCACTGAAGTTAAAAGGAAAAGAATGATCCAGCTCTTAAGATGATATGATAGCACAAAAAAAAGAATGTCACCATTTTTGTCCAACTGGTCCATCAAAAATAACAGCCATTTTTTGGCATCATGCTCAGATTCAGCATTCAAAGCTTACTGATTCCTTGAATGAGTGGGTAAATCCTGTCACAAGCATTTTACTCAATTACTCAAAGAGGATTTCAGAAGGCTATGAATTCTAAATCAACAGAATTTATAGTCCGTTGTGACTGCTCCTCTACCATGGACTCAGCACAGTTGTGAACATGTGACAGGTGCTCACAAGTATAAACAAAGAATACTACTTTTAAAGATGATAAAGTACAGATATGTTTCTGTCTAGTACAAGAGATGTATTTATGAAAAGCTAGGATTCATTATGCCCAGAGTTTACCAGACTTCATTAATATCTGACAACTTCTGACTTTCTAGAAGAACAGAGTTCATTACATTAAAAAAAAAAAAAAAAAAAGTATAACTTCAAGGACAAGAGTGTTCAAATCTATAAGCAAGAACAACCAACTCAAAAATAGCAGAAGGGTACCCATATCAAGTGTGTTAACCCTTTTTTGATTTATCAGTAGCATAATTTAAATGGTTATTTTAACTTCAATGTGACATCTGATGCCAAACTTTCAAGCCAAAAGAGACCTCACAACACATCTAGTTAAATCTCTTATTCTGTATATAAATATAACAAGACTGCCGAGAAGGTAAATGCCTGGTCCATGATCATACTGCAAATCAGGGGAGATCCAGAACAGGACTGGGCTCCTGGTTTGCAAGCTCCTTTCATCTATACCACTCTGTCATCTATTAAATCATAAACATATTTAATTGCTTAAGTGATCAGAATGATTTCTTTGACTATTAAAGGAAAATGATTCAGTTAAGGAATGAAAGGCATTCCCTCATTGGTAATATTAAAAGAATCTAAAACTAAAGAAGTAACAGTCTGGTGGCAAAAATATTTAATTCATATTTAAAACCTAACTGATTATCAAATGTATTTTTCCCCTTAGACTTAGATAATATGCTTTAAATAGGTAATCAAACATCTAAATTTTTGCACAATTAATTTACAAGATAGAGTTCTTAAACCACAGAATCCAGAAAGCATCCCATATGGAGGGACTATAATCCATCCATGGATTTAAACCACCCACCTCCTTAAATCTAATGAATTGAAAAGGGTTATATAAACACATGTACCCTTTTGACAAAATAAAGAAAATTCCCAGGCAAGGAAAAAGACAAAATGTTTTATTTTTGTTTTGTAACTAATCTCCTCTGCATGAACCTTAGCCCTTCAAGTAGCAATACTAGCCTATTTGTAATTTCCAGCCCCTCATGTTTACCAGCTGGTCTCCAGAAGATGTTTCATTACTGAGAATTGTCCACTAATTACCAAGGGGTAGTACTAAGTAATGACAGCCTAACTGCTTCTTCCTCTGCACTTTACCTGGCATCTTTATGCTTTGTAATTAAAGGACAGGAAATATGTATCAAATATACATCATTTTGGTCATACCTGCATCAACACAGCTAAAATAGTTTAAAAAAAGCCAAAAAATAAAACTTAGAAGTGAAGTGAAAGTCGCTCAGTCATGTCCAACTCTTTGCGACCCCATGGACTATACAGTCCACGGAACTCTCCAGGCCAGAATACTGGAGTGGGTAGCCTTTCCCTTCTTCAGGGGATCTTCCCAACCCAGGGACTGAACCCAGGTCTCCCACATTGCAGGTGGATTCTTTACCAGCCGAGCCACAAGGGAAGCCCCCCCACCAAAAAAAAAAACACTTAAGAAGAGTTATTAATACACAATGCCCTAGAAGTTAGAGACTTAAAAAATAATAATAATAATTAGTACTACTAACCTCTAGAAATACTGCAGTGATTAATGGATTAAGGACGTCAGCCTTTTCCTTAACCTAGAACAAAGGATAATATGTTAAGGGAGCATAGCATATTTAAAAAAGAAAAAATAGGTAAAGTATGACCCCACTTTGAAACACACCCATACACACCCATACATAAATATAAGCATAGAAAAAGTCTGAATCAGATCAGGAAGGACTTTAAATTTCCTTCTTTCTATCCTTCTGTGATATCCAAGTTGAGAGTGTACTCCTTCGTAGTTTTTACTGACTTTGAAAAGTATCTTCATTTCAGAAGGGGATAGAAATGGTCTATTTGACCAAGAAAACCAGAAAAAATTTTAAAACAAAATCTGCAGATATAAAACTTGTGCTCAAAAGACTCAATTGATTTTTTAAGATACACCATTTGGAAAACATGAAAACAAATAATGCAAATTTAATACTTCCATGTATTAGCTAGCACCTCAGAACCAACTTGCTGTGACATCTTTATGAAATACATGGAAAAATTTAGCCTCAGAAGATTAACTTTAGGAAACCCAGAAATTCTTTTAAAGAAAATACTAAGAGGAAAAAAGAAGCTATATAACAGAATTGTCCCCTACAGGAAAAATCTAAACTCAAAGTGAGAAAAATTAATTTGGGCCATGCTCTTAACTAAAATAAATGTAAAGGCCCAGAATAACTTTGCTGCCATACTGATACTTACCACAAGCTGATTTTTTTTCAATTGAGGTATAACTGACATATAACAGTATATAAACTGCAGGTATTTTTGCAGATGTACAACATAATGATTGTTATCTGCATACACAGCAAAATGAGGACAGTAAGACCAGTCAACATCTATCACTATACATAAATCATTTTTTTCTTGTGATGAGAACTTTTAAAAACTCTCTTAGCAACTTTCAAATATGCAATAGGCACTATTAACTACAGACACCATGCTGTGCATTACATCCCCAATGCTGTACATTACATCCCCAATGCTGTACATTATTTATTTATAACTGAAAGTTTGCATCTTTTGACTCACTTTACCCATGTGGCCCAGCCCCACCACTTGCCTCTGGCAACCACCTATCTGTTCTCTGTATGGATGAGCTTGGTTTACTACAAAATGATTTTTATTTGTCCATTTAAAATGCCCTTGATTTTGTCCCAATTCATGATTACTGATGTCTGAATCATCTTCCTTAGTTCACACACCTTCAGTAAATTTTTACAATTCCTTAAACCAGAACAAAACAAACAAACAAAAAAAAAAACTTTAGCTTTAACTACAACTCTTCTACTGGCTGCCAACTGCAAAATATTAGAGTTACCATAGTCAAAGTAAGGCGCTGCCCTTAAGACTAGAGTCAAACTTCGGAATTCTTATCTTATAAAGTCTACATTCTCATCACAGGTCTCAGGAGAGCAGCACAAAATATACTGAAGATTGTATATAAAAGAACAAAAATGAGTTGCAAAATTCAGTTAGATGTAGATAAACTGATCCTAAAATTCAGATGTAATTGCACAGGGCCCAAAACAGACAAAAAAAAAAGTCTTGAAAAAGAATAACAAAGTTGGAAAACTTACACTGCTTGATTTCAAAACCTACTACAAAGCTACAGTAGTCTATATTGGCATAAAGATACACACAGATCAATGCAATAGAAATAAGAGTCCAGAAAGAAATCCACATGTCTACAGTCAGTTGATATTAGACAGAGAGGGGCTAAGACAATTCAAAACAGGAAAATTTTTCAACAAACGGTGCTGGGAATACTGGATATCCACACGCAAAAAAAAATAAAGTCGGGCCCCTACCTCACATCCTACACAAAAAAATGGATAACAGACATAAACATAAGAGCTGCAACACAGAAGTCTTAGGAAAAAAACATGAATAAATCCTCATAATCTTGGGTGAGGCAATGATTCTTTAGATACAATACCAAAAGAACAAGTGATAAAAGAGAATATTGACAATTTGGATTATATCACTATTCACTATCAAGAAAGTGAGAGAATAGCCCATGGACTGGCAGAAAACATGTGCATATCATATATTTGAAAGGAATTTGTATCTAGAAAAACTAAAGAACTTCTATAACTCAATGTTGTTCAGTTGCTCAGTTATATCTGACTCTTTGCAACCCATGGATGGCAGCACATCAGGCTTCCCTGTCCTTCACCATCTCCTTCAGTCATGTCTGACTCTTTACAACCCCATGAACTGTAGCCCACCAGGCTCCTCTGTCTGTGGGATTGTCAATGCAAGAATACTGGAGTGGGTTGCCATTCCTTTCTCCAGGGGATCTTCCCAACCCGGGGATCAAACCCAGGTCTCCTACATTGCAGGTAGATTCTTCACTGTCTGAGTTACAGGGAAGCCCCCTATAACTCAATAATAAATCGTAAATAATAAAAGACAAGTAATTAAAATCAGAATAAATAAGAAATAATAAACATCCCAATTTAGAAACTAACAATAAAAAGATAACCTTAAAGAGAGGCAAAGGACTTGAAATGACATTTCTTTAACAAAGACATACAAATTGCTAACAAGCACATGAAAAGATGCTCAACATAATTAGCCAACAGGGAAATGCAAAAAAAAAAAAAAAACAATAATGAGATAATACTTCACACCTACTAGCTCAGGTAAAATTTTTAAAAACAAAACAGAAAACACCAAGTGTCAACAAGGATGTGGAGAAACTGGAACCCTCATACATTGCTGGCAGGGGTGTAAAATGGTACAACTACTTTGGAAAACAGTCTGACAGTTCCTTAATGGTCTGTATTACCCATATGACCCAGAAATTCTACTCCTAACTATCCACCCAAGAGAAATAAAAACATATATGCATGTTTATAGTAACAACATTCATTATAATCAAAAAGCATAGACAATCCGAATGTCTATCAACTGATGAACAGATAAATAAGATATATCCATAAAATACGAGTACTATTTAGTAATAAAAAGGAAATACTGATACAATGTGGACAAATCTCAAAAACATTATGCTAAGTGAAAGAAGGGCTTCCCAGGTGATTCAGTGGTAAAGAATCTGCCTGTCAGGAAGGAGACGCAGGTTTGATCCCTGGGTTAGGAAGATCCCCTGGAAAAGGAAATGGCAACCCATGCCAGTATTCTTACCTGAGAAATTCCATGGACAGAAGAGCCTGGTGGGCTATAGTCCATGAGGTCGCAGAGTCAGATACAACTTAGCAACTAAACCACCACAAACAAGTGAAAGAAACCAGACACAAACACCACAATACTGAGTGATCCCATTTATAGTAAATGCCCAGAATAGGCCAATCTATAGACAGAAAATATATTAATGTTGCTTAAGGTTAGAAGTATATAGAGGGTAAGGGAAAAGTAAGTGATTGCTAATGGTGTGAGGTTTTCTGAGAGGTGATGAAAAAGATCTAAAATTAGATTATGGTGATGGCTACACAGCTCTGTAAATATATTAAAAATCACTAAAATGTACACTTAAATCAGCAAATTTTTAAGATATGCCTGTTTTAAATTTAAATGTCTGTTAAAACATTTTAAAATGTCTGTTTTAACAAAACAAAACAGACATTAGCCCAATAAAAGTCATGAATTCTTACCCCAGCAGTTGTTAGGCAGGTGGTGAACTCTTTAGACAGACAGGACAATTCTTTACACAACAAAACTGTCATCCTAGAAAAGAAGGGAAAAGAGAAGGGTTCTTTTCTGTTTTATTATTTTCTCTCTGTTTTTTAAAATAAAGCTACTACCAGAAAAAAAAAAAAAAACCCACACCTGATACTAAATGTGAAAGAAGGCAGCTTTTAAAGCAAGTATTTGGAGGCCCATACTACAGGAAGAGAAGGTTTAGTCCTTAGAGAAATATTTTTCTACAAAATTCTCTGGAAAAAACTATGCTTTCAAATTAAATCAAAGGAAATAACTAAGATACATTTTAAGGATACAAGGTAGTACCTGAAAGATCCTACTTTTCATTTAGAAAAATAGTTAAATATTTATTCATTCATTCAACACATACTGAAAGGCTTCTATGTGCCAGGTACTTCTGAGCACTGGGGATATATTAGTAAACAAGCAAAGTACCAGTGTTCATGAATACTGACTTACTTGCTGATTAAGAGGGAGACTATAAATATAGAAAGGATGGGTATTTGTATATGTTTATAGTTATGTATGTATACATTTATACATAGACACATAAACATATAGATATATTTATATATACATAATATGCACTAAATGGTGATATGAGCTAAGAAAATAAAGAATTCAAAAATATATCAGGAAAAGGCAAATCAAAGCCACAGTAAGACAGTAACATTACACTGAGTGAAGTAAGTCAGATACAAAAAGACAAATATGGTATCACTTTTATGGGGAATCTTAAAAAAAACTTATTTACAAAACAGAAGTAGAGTCATGGATATAGGAAACAAACTTATGGTTACCAGGGTGGTGAGGGATAAACTGGAAGATTGGGACTGATGTATACATACTACTATATATAAAATACATAACTAATAATAACCTGCTATACATAGAACAAGGAACTCTACTTAGTACTCTAATGGCCTACATGGGAAAAGAATCTTAAAAAAAAAAAAGTGGACATATGCACAGCTGATTCAGTTTGCTGTACCCCTGAAACTAGTACAACACTGTAAATCAACTACACTCCAATGAAAGTTTTTTTAATTTTTAAAAATTTAAAATTTTTTTAGAAAACTACAATGAGATATCACCTCATACCTGTCAGAATGGCTGTCATCAAAAAGAACACAAATAACAAATGTTAGCAACAATGTGGAAAAAGGGGTACCCTTGTAACTGATGGTGGCAATGTAAATTGGTGTAGCCACTGTGGGAATAGTATAGTTTTCTCAAAAAACTAAAAATAGGACTACCATGTGACCCAACAATTCCACTCCTGGGTATATATCAAAAAAGAACAAAAACACTAACTCAAAAAGATACATGCACTCCAATGTTCATAACAGTATTATTCATAATTGCCAAGATATGGAAGTGACCTGAGTGTCTATCAACAGATGAATGGATAAAGATGCAGTATACATACACAATGGAATACTACTTGGCCATAAACAAAGAATGAAATTCTGCCATTTGCAACAACATGGATGGACTAAGAGGACACAAGTCAGATAGAGAAAGACAAATACTGTATGATATCACATATATGGAATAAAAAACATACAACTATTGAATAAAATAAACCAGAGGCAGACTCACATATATGGAGAACACAGTGGTTACCAGTAGGGAGAGGGAGGGAGGGGCAACATGTAGGTGAGGGAGTGGGAAGTACAAACTATTGGGTGTTAAGACAGGCTCAAGGATGTACTATACAACATGGGTAATAAAGCCAATATTCTGTAATAACTGTGAATCTTTATACTTTTTAAAGGTAATCTTTAAAAACTGTATAAAACTTTTTTTTAATTAAAAAAATTAAAAAACAAAACAAAATGGGCTTCCTTGGTGGTCAAGTGGTTAAGAATCCACCTGCCAACGTATGGGTCACAGGTTCAATCCCTGGTCCAGGAAGACCCCACATGCCGTAGAGTCACTAAGCCTGTGAACCAGAACTACTGAAGCCCAGGCGCCTAGAGCCTGAGATCTGCAACGAGAAGCCACTGTAATGAGAACACTGCACACCACACTGAAGGGCAGCCCCCAACTTGCCACAACTAGAGAAAGCCTGTGCACAGCAATGAAGACCCAATGCAGCCAAAAATAAAATAAATAAATAAATCTTAATAAATAAATAAATAAAATATAAATCCAAACCTTGAGGAAGTTAAATTGATCTATGTGATACTGAAACAGTCAGAGGGGAAAAAAGAATGAGAAAATGGTTGAAGATAGCATTTTAGACTGGAGGTGAAAAAAGGAACCTCTTAGAAGTAAAAACTGAATTCAGTGAGGGGAAGAGCCATGACTTGAAAAGCATTCCAAGCAGTGGAAATAGCTACTTTCCCAAAGAACAGGATGCTGTAGGTTTGTGAATCCCTCATCCTAAGGATGGGGCTTCCTTGGTGGCTCAGACAGTAAAGTGTCTGCCTGTAATGCAGGAGCCCTGGGTTCGACCTCCAGGTAGGGAAGATCCCCTGGAGAAGGAAATGGCAAACCACTCCAGAACTCTTGCCTGCACAATTCCATGGATGGAGGAGCCTGGTCAGCTATAGTCCATGGGATCGCAAAGAGTCGCACATGACTGAGCAACTTCACTTCTCATCCTAAAAATGTTTAAAACAAGACTAAGCCCCCTCCTTATGGGATGTTGTAGAGGGGCAGCAAAAGTGTAGTGAAGAAGAGGCCCAGAGACCATCAAGGGTCTCTTCTAATCCTAATACACTAGACACTCTCTCTCACGTTTTTTTCCCAATGAAAATTCTCATTATTTTTTTGGGAGATTTAGTTAGAAAACAGTAGGATTTTGTTTTCTCCCTCTTGTGACTATAGAAAACAGTAGGGTTTTTTTTTCCTCCTGTGATTATCTACATTCTATTATTTTTAAAAATTTTGTTCAAAATCATCAATATAGTAAAAAACAAACCAAAAAAAAAAAAAAAGGGTTTGAAACTTAGACCTGGGTTTAAATCCCAGTCTGCAAAACTTGGCAATTTACTTAAGTCTGTGTTTCCTCATTTTTAAAGCTGGACTGATCACTTATCTTAAAGTTTGTTTTAAAGATTACTAATGATACATTTACATGTATCCCTTAGCATGGAGAAGGCAATGGCAGCCCACTCCAGTACTCTTGCCTGGAAAATCCCATGGACGGAGGAGCCTGGTAGGCTGCCATCCATGGGGTCACTAAGAGTCAGACACGACTGAGCGACTTCACTTCACTTCATTTAGCATGGTACCTGGCATATAGCTAGCACTCAAAATCTAGCAACTGTTACGCAATGTAGACTCAGCACAACCAAAAATAAATAATTTTTTTAAAAAATTTTAAAAAACTGAGGTTCTCAGAACTATTTTCTGTTTTCACTTATGTACAATTCTACTCCAAATAAGGCCAATAATCTGGGGAAATAAATAGTTTTCAGAGTATGAGTTGGTTAATTAAAAAGGGTAAATTTCTAATGCAGATTTAAGGCTCAATGAAAATAAACAAAATCCAAAATAAACCTCAAAGATGTGAATGGTGCAACGTGAATAACATCTTATTGAGAGGAAAGTTTCTAAAACTTTGGAAAGAAAACTGAGAAAACTCTTACAGCAATATGCTTCCTTTTAGAGGGATACTTATTACACTTACTGGCAAAGGGCTCTGCTCCTTTCTATGGTTGTTACTTCCTGTTTCCGGCCATGTAGAACCAGAGCCGCTGTTTTGTGAAAAAGTTCAATTGAGCAGGCAGTCAGTTCTGCTAGGCTTCGGATTGCAAATGCATGGATATCCTGGATGGAAAACAAAACAAAGCATAAGAAGTCTGAGCACTTGGCTTTTTTTATACAAGAGGAAATGACACCACCTTGCTTCTCCCATACTGAAGTATTCAGTACCTTGAAAGCAACGAAGACTAGTATCTGCCCGTCAATAAACCTCCTCTTCTTCTAGAGTTGTTACATAATTTTATAACTGGGCTCACAGAGGTAAAAAAGAGGCTCCCATGAAGTGTGACCATGTGACCAAGTTTTAGTCAAACGATTAGAATAAAAAGTGTCAGATGTTAGCTTCTGGGAACGTTCTCATGACGCCACATACATGCACCCTTTGCCTCTTTTTCTTCACTCTTTCCATCCTATAGTTTGGAACTAAGATGCTGGGATCTTGGATCACAAAGCAGAAATTATGGATAGCAGTACAACAAAAATAGAAATTGCTTAGGGCCTTCTCTTACGTATCGATACTCCCATCTCAAATTAAAAAAAAAAAAAAAAGCCTTAGTTGTTTTCATTTTACCTCTATTGATTTGTTATTGATCTGTTCAGTGTTTTCTGCTTCCAACTGTTTTTCTCCTTCTTCCTTCTCTTTCAACGGTTTGGCCAGAGATGTCCTGATCCACTCATAGGCTGTATTTCTTGCCTAAATAAGAAAAAGATTACAGTCAGCCCTCTATATCCACAGGCTCCACATCTTCAGAGTTAATCAACCATGGTCTGAAAATATTCAGAAAAAAAAAAAATCCAGAAAGTTCCAAAAAGCAAAACCCGAGTTTGCCAAAGGCTGGCAACTTCAACAGCATTTATATTGCTTTTACAACTATATACACACCATTTACACTGTATTAGGTATTATAAGTAATCAAGAGATGATTTAACATATACTAGAGGATGTACATGGGGTATATGCAAATATTACACCATTTTGTATCAGGGAATTGAGCATCCCTGAATTTTGGTATCAAGAGGGGTCCCTGGAAGCAGGATACTTCTGAGGCTGTCAAGGGATAGCTGTATAGTCCATCAGCAATTTAATTTAGCTCACCAAGATTCCTGTGCCTCCACCAGAAACATATTAGCACAATGGAAGTCAGCGTTCTTGTTCTCACCCGAACATACTATTGAACTTCTCAGTGCTGAACTCACCAGATCTCTATAAAACTCTTAACATCTATGACCACTCATTCCCTCTTGAATTCTCTAATCCTTTGGCTGTTTTTAAACTCAGGTGTAACTTACATAAAGTGCACAAATTTTCAGAGTATGACAGGTTACATGTGTACACATTTATGTTTATGTGACCCAGATCAAGATACAGAACATTCCCATCCCTCTAGAAAGTCCCCCATACCCCTTCCTAGTCAGTACTGATCAAACCAAATAGCAGTCATGGCTCTCTACTTCCCTCACCCTACTCTCTTCTCTCTCCATCAGTCCTAACTCAGTAATTTTAACTATTCCCTATCTGCTGCTGACTCCTGAATCCTTATCTCCAGCACTAACTTCTCCTGAAAACAACATATTCCAACTCCTTGCTTGACATACATATCAGGATATCCTATGGCATCTGTATCATGTATAACATGGACAAAATTTAATTAAATGTCATCTTTCTCTCCCTACCCCTAATTTTTTCATCTTCTCTTATTCCCTTGAGCTTTAGAAGAACCACCAGTCATCCAAGCCAAAATACCTGAGCCATCCTAGATTCTTCCTTTCCAAGCACCAACATGGTCTGATTTTAGCCTACGTATTTCTCCAATTTGCCTCTCCTCTTCCTGTTACCACCACAGGAGTCCAGATATACTTTATGGCAATAGCACTCTGGTCTCCCTGCTTCCAATTTGGCTCATCTTAAAATCCATCTTCCACAGTGGTACCAGTGACCTATCTAAGCCCATAGCTGATTTCTCCGCTTCTCTTCAATGGCTCCCCATCAACTAGATCATGCTCTTTGACATGATCTAAAAAGTGCCCATGATCTAGTCTACCTACCTCTCCAGCTTCTCTCACCACTTTCCACTTTATGAACTGATAATAATGTCCGGTAATGTGCCTGTTCTTTCATGTTATTTACTTAGTCCAGAGTGTCTTTCCCATTTTTCCCCCTTAAATCAAGGCAACTCAATTTTCTTTCAATTCTCCATCCAAACACTGTCTGCTCCAAGTAACTTTCAAAGACATCTCAGGAGATGGGCACCTCAACAACCCTTTTATGTATGCCTACAGTCCCCTAAATACCTTTTCAACTTGTTGTTTGGTTCTAGGTTGTGTCCGACTCTTGCAACCCATGGACTGTAGCCCACCAGGCTCCTAAGTCCATGGGATTTCCCAGGGAAGAATACTGGAGTGAGTTGCCATTTCCTTCCCCAAGGGATCTTCCCAACCCAGTGACTGAACCCAGGTCTCCTTGCATTGGCAGGCAGATTCTTTACCACTGAGCCACCAAGGAAGCCCCAGCTTTCTAGTTTCTTGAGCTAATAAATATGCCTTTCTCTTAATCCAGTCTGATTTAAGTTTCTGTCATTTGCAACTGAGAGAGTCCAGGTTTCTAAGGAAATGTTTACTGTCATTACATGAGTTAACCCACTTGAGTGACTTTATATAGACAGAATGTGTTCAGAGTTGTAACTAAGCAATAGGAATCCAAAGAAGACCTTGAGAGTCATTCCAACTGAAAACTGAGAGAATCGCAGGCTTTATTACAGACATAGTATTAGGGCTGAGCCTTTAAGGATCAATAAGTGGTGCCATAACCAAGGGTACACATGAATGAGCTAGAGTAGAATCTATGTACTCGACATTCACTTCAAGGTTCTTTCCCCTGTAATACAGGGACTCCCAGAAGTCCCTCAGGTATAATCTGGCTCTGATCTATAACCTTCCCACTACTTATGCATTTTATGCATTAACCTTCAAAATTAAAAAATAAATAAAAACATTAACTATATAAAGGTTTGGAAGCAAGAAAACACAAGGTGTACTGAGAAAACTGTCAGATAACTGGTAAGACCAGATAACAGGGCACATTCATTCATTTGTTACAAATATGTAGCACATACTGTCCTAGATGCTGGGAATATAGTGACTAACACAAACTATGGCCCTGATCTTTATTCTACTACCAAAGGACAATTAACAAGCAAACATGTAAATGTGTGAAGAAAATAAAATGGAGTGCTAAAGAGTGTAGAGTGGGTGAGTAGAAAGCAGATTCCATTTGGGTGGGCAGGAAATCTCTGAGGAGCAATATCTGAGCTGAATTATGAAATGTAAGAGGTATTAGCCATATAAAATATTTAGACAATGAGAGACATAAGCAGAGGGAAACCAAATTGGTATATTCAAGGAACAGAACCAAGGCCAATATGGGAGAAGTGTGATAAAAGATGAGGTTGGGGAGGTAAAATTTATATAGAAGAGAACAGTGAAAGATGAGGCTGTTAAGAATTCTAACAGTTGACGAATAGTCTAAATATATGTGAAAGTCTTTACAATTTCTTTGAGGAGATAAAATGAGAGGAAAAAACAGACACTGATTTATGTGAGATGGAAAAAAGAAAAATAAAGAGATAAGGCCATATAAAACAGAAAGAAAACTGATACTATAAATTTAACATACTTAAGAATCATTTTAGTAGGCATAATATATACTTAAAATAACCTCTCTAGTAATAAATACATTAAGTGATGTTATTACAGTCTATTGTATCAACTCAGTGTAATTTATCATCCTTTTCAAAAAAATACCAACGGTAGCCACCCTCCACACCCAGATCAGTCTGGAACTAGTCTGAGATCTAGACTCATCAGTGCTTATTGCTGTTGTCAGTTGCTCAGTTGTGTCCGACTCTTTGCAACCTCATGGACTGTAGCCCATAAGCTGTCACTCTCCTGTCCATGGAATTCTCCAGGCAAGGGAACTGGAGTTTGCAGCCATTCCCTTCTCCAGGGGATCTTCCTGACCCACGGATCAAACCCAGGTCTCCTGCATTGCAGGCAGATTCCTTACCATCTGAGCCTCTAGGCTCATGCTTAGTCATGTCCAACTCTTTTCGACCCCATGGACTGTAGCCCGCCAGGCTCCTCTGTCTGTGGGATTTTTCAGGCAAGAATACTGGAGTGGGTTGCCATTTCCTCCTCCAGGGGATCTTCCCGACCCAGTGATACAACCTGCAACTCCTGCACTGCAGGCAGATTATTTAACCACTGAGCCATTAGGGAAGACCTAAAAATTAAAAGGCACCTTTGAGCCTAGCTTCTGCAACAGCTTATTTATTTATTTATTTTGCTTAAAAAAAGTGAGGCCTGAAGAAGGAATGGGATTTGCCCATATCACATGTGAGGGTCAGAATAAGAATCAGAATTGTGCTTTCAGATTTTTACTTCATTGCTTTTCCTCTGAATCATACAGACTCTCATATAAATTCCTGGAAATAATCAGGCCCTTATCCTTAATCATTGTATATCTTAAGTCTCAAAACCCAAAATATAAACAATATGAAAACTGCTTTCAGAGAATGACTAGGACTAATAACTTATTATTATAATCTCTTTGAGCAAAGAATCTATGTCTCTTTCATTACTTTTTCCCTAGCACCTAGCAAAATAAAGGTTTATTGTAAACATATATTTATTGAACATCTAAATGTATAACACACTGAGATAGCTTCTTCAGGACCATAAACAATGTATATTTACTATGGGCCAGGCACTTTTAAGAGCTCTGTGTGTATTAACACATTAAATCTTTACAGGAACCCTACATTATCCCTGCCTCACAGACAGAGAAGCTGAGGCACAGAGAGATTGAGCAACTTGTTTAAGACTGCACAGAAAGTAAGATGGCAGAGGTGGGATCTTAAGAACAATAAAGCATATCACAGATCCAGCCTTGACGAAATTTAACTGTTAGAATGGGAGGTAAGATACACACATTTAAAAACAAATAAGAACCAATGATAATTTTATGAAGTACATCTGCACAGTTAAGTGAATAAAGTGCTACATGGAGTATACATATAGTATGTATACTTTTATATAAGAAGGAGATTAAAAAAATATATCTGTTATCTAAAAAAGAAACATAGGAAGGATATGCTGGAAAACAAGAAAGTTCAAAATATAAAAGGAGAGTGGAGAATGGAGTAGATAGGAATTGAGAGGGAGCGACACTTCTGTGTATATTTTTTTGAAGTTGTGACTTGAAAACATGTTAATACTCTACATATTCAAAGATGAAATCAAATTAACCAGAGGAGACAGTAAATAAATCATAAATTTTTTTGTAGATTGGTTTTATAGTAGTATGGGCAAGCATACATTTCAAATGCATTACAGAATAGAGGAAAGTAGAAAGTGTGGTAATGTTACTGGGAGACAGAGTTCTTACTGTGAAAGAGACAAATGTAAAATGGGGAGAGGCAAGGAAGAACCCATAAAAATGGACTGAAACTGGGGTTATTGGTATGAACTCATGATCTCTAAAATAAGTATATGAGTATACACATTTACACACATGCATACACTTATGCATATACACAGGGTGGTGCACATGTGTGTAGTTAAATACATTTCCTAGCTCTGCAGCTTCCCAGGTGGCACTACTGGTAAAGAACTTGCCTGCCAACTCAAGAGACATAAGACTCACAGGTTCGATCCCTGGGTTGGGAAGATTCCCTAGAGGAGAGCATGGCAATCCCTTCTAGTATTCTTGCCTGGAAAATCCCATGGATGAGGAGTCTGGTGAGCTATAGTCCTTAGGGTCACAAAGAGCTGGATGCGACTGAAGCAACTTAACACATGCACACAGCTCTGCCAACAAACACACACACACACACACACACACACACACACACACACACACAGCTCTGCCAACAAGCCTAGAAGCAAAGATACCCTAAGCAATGAATACATCTAGCACCCAAGTTTTGGCTTGAAATAGCAAAAAGGAACCATGGCTCCTTGAATTTCAGGTTGATTCTAGGGAGAAATATGGAAGGCACAAGATCTTGTTATGCCCCCAAATAAGGAAGTACTCAAAGACTAATAGGGACACATCACACAGGAGTCAGCTTGAAGGACAATTTGAACACCAAAGTAATTAAGGACAGTAATGAATTACAAACCAATGGGGAAAAAAATAGAAACCCATGAGACCATACCAATAACAGATAATAAAGAGACAAAGGGAGAAGGGAAAGTTCTTAACTCTTCAGCAGCTGACAGCCAACTGGTAAATGTGAAGCATGTACTGGGATTGAAACAAATCATCATTTGGCAATCCTCACAGTAAAGACTGGTGCATCAAGAATCATGAATAGTTGCTAAATCTAGAATGCTAAATTATGAGCAGCAGGGTATTTGTATGGTCTTAAAAATGTCTCCCCACAGAAAGCTCATTAGCAGCACAGGAACAAAATCATAACCATACAGTAAGAAATCAGACAACACCCCACCAATCAGGGACAGATGGACATCATGTGCCTCGAGATATGTTGTACCCTGTGCAGGATACAACATTATTTATGAGCTCTTTCAGCTGAGAATGCATAACCTGACTTTAATCATGAGAAAACATCAGATAACCCTCAAGTAAGGAATACTCTACTTCTATAAAGGGAGAAGGGGCTTGTATTTCTCAAAAATGTCAAAATCATAAAGGACAAAGAAAGGCTAAGGACTATTCCATATTAAAGGAGACTAAACAAACAAAAACAAAGCAAATACAGATTAAGAGAGACAGAGTATGTGACAAAGAAATACAATTTATGATCATGTTCTTGCTCCAACATTAGAGGAAAAAAATGAAGGACATTATCAGGTCATGACAAAACTGGAATGCAGACAACAGACTACCTAAAGTATAATATCAATGTTAAATTTATTGCAGTTGATAATTAGTGTGGTTATATAAGGGAATATCCATATTCTTAAGAGACACATATTGAAATATTTAGGAGTACAGGGCTATCATACTTATAATTTACTCTAAAAAAAATAGTCCCAGGGACTTCCCTGGCAGTCCAGTGGTTAAGATTCCGTGCTTTCACTGTGGAGGGCATGGGTTTGATCCCTGGTTGTGGAACTAAAGACCCTGCATTGCACATGACAGGGCCAGAAATAATCCCAACAATAGTTATAACATGTGTGTGCATGTGTGTATGAGGGAGGTAGAGAGAAAGGGATAGAAAAAGAGAACATATTTGCAAGCACAAATGATTAAGTAAATGAAGTAAAATGTTATCAGGTACATCTGCATAAAAGGTATATGAATGGCTATTTGTACTATTCTTGCAACTTTTTTCTAAGCTGGATATTATTTCCAAAACAAAAACATTATGATCCAAGCTATAAAATGCTATAGACAAGATGAGGGAGAGGAGCTGCTGAGGCGAGGTGCTGAAAGCTTTCTTGGAGAATGCAGCATTTTCACTGGTAATGACAGAGCAATGCATAACTTCCCTCAAGCATCATATTTCTTACCCTGGGGTATGCAAGAGATGACTCTGATGTCTATTTAATGGCTGTAAGTTCTCCCTGGCCAGGAAGCAATGTGTACCTGCTGCTGATTCTAAGATGTTTCTCGAGATTAGGAGAAGAGAGTGAAGAGGCAGCAGGCAGCCCAAGACCCAGAGAATAGTTCCCAAGAGCTGGCACACTGGCGTAAATGGTATGCAGGTCCTACTCTGCTAACAGTCTCTCCCAACCCACTCTGAGCTCTGACCAAAGTCCTTCCATGCTCCAGTTGTGTGACGACAGCTCAGGCACCACCACCAAAGAGCAAGGTCCAGGCCAAGAACTCTCATTTCCACAAGCTAAACGGTCATTATCTGAGTTACTGGGTTCTGGGAAATGGCAACCTCTAGCTACCTAATTGCAGGGGTCATGCCATCATCTGTGAATCACTCAGAGCCCTGAGAACGTCAACAGAGTGAGACCTCAATAGAGAACTAGCCCGTTGGTATCACAATGGCTGGTGAGCACAACCAATGGCTGGGGCCTAATTTAAGCTTTTAGACAAGCAAAGCAATCCATATGAAAACAGGTGAGGATGGCAGACGTGTAGGGGCGTTGGGGGTGGGAAGCACAGTGTGAGTTTAGCACACTAACCTGTGAAACCAAGAAGAGGATACAAGGTATGGATCTCAGAATGTACCCTTGGTGTTGGTGACATCCTTGCCAGGAATTTACAACCTTACATTCTTTATCCACTAAATATATGTATGTAAAAAACTGAAACTCACCAAGAGGAAAAACTTACCCTGGCAAGTTTCTCTGGTTTGGAGGAGACATGCAGCTGGGAAAATAGCTCTGTTATCTCTTTGGTAAAGTCTTCATCCCCTAGAAAAACAAGTCCCATGTAAAACACTGTACAAAGACTGGAGTGGATCATTGCAGGGGAAGAAAAGAGAAATAGTAGCAGCAGCAGTAGTACTAACAGCAGAAGCGAATTATACGAGCAAGGTGCTTTAGTGGTTACAAAATCCTTTTTAATGTATATTTTATTATGAATTCTTTTAATGGGCTTGTTAAAAAAAAAAAGGCATCATTATCCCATTTTAGAGATGAAGAAAATAGGGCCTGAAGAGGTTAATTTTACATCCCCCAAATCTCATAACAAATTAGGAGTCAAACCTTGCCCTTCCCACCCCCAATCCACAGCCTGTGCTCTTTGTATTCCATCCTATAAGCATGAATGGAGAACTGATGAAGGCAGAGTACTAACCGAGTACTACGCATGTGCTTCCCAAGAAACTAAATTTAAGTTGGAACATAAAAGATGAGTACAAGTTAGCCAAGAGAATGGCTTCAGGCAGAGAAAACAAGTACAAAGATCCAGAAAGCAAGGCAAGAAGTTCCATACGTTGGGATTGTCCTGATGGAAGAAGGAGAAGAGGGATAGAATGAAGCTAGGCAAGTAAGCAGGATTCAGGTATTAAGGGATGTCATGGTGAAGCCATGGTGAAGAATTCAGAACTTTTCACAAAGAGAATTAGGAGCTGCTGAATGATTTTAAACAGACAGGTAAATCCAATTAAAATTTTAGAAAGATCACTTTAGCTTCCTGGTAGGAATGGAATCAAAGAGAAACATGAAGGAAAGCAGGAAGGCTGAGGCAATAATCCAGGATCCAGATAAGAATAGTGGTAGATAGTAAGAAAGGAAGAGGAAAAAGGATTCCAAGATGTTGGAAGGATGGTGAGGAAGCTATTGGAATAAGCTTGATGAGCAATGATGTGGAACATGGAATACTTAATACCTGAGAAACACGCAAGCAAATGGGTGAGTCAAGATCAAAAACAATCAACACATCCAAACAAATGACAGGAAATTCTCTGTTTCTCTCTATTCATCTAAATCCTAGCCAATCTCCTCTTTGAAGCAGAGCCCAAGTGTTTTCTGCACCAAAGACTACAGAGAGAACTCTTGTATACAGAAATCTCCTAGCACTTACAATCTATGTGAGTATCTCTCAGTCACTAGTTCATGGTTACCAAAGCAAATTATTACAGCTTCATACCTGCTTTCCTCCCCAAAATCCTTAGGGGGAAGAAAATCTGCCTTGATTCTTCTCTATCTGCTAGTCTTTTGTCCTCGCTTGGGATTCAAGGCAGACCATTCAAATCGTTTAGTGATCCCAGGTATAACACAGTTTGGGAAAAACTGACCTCACTCAATGATACAACTGTGACCTTTGTAACTTGTTTAAACAATTCCTAATCATATCCTACTAAAAATCTGACTCTTAGCAGGGAATTTTGTTTTCCCAGCAAAGCTCTAAATTATTTGGGATCAAGGGATGAATATGCATCCAAGTGGGATGCAAGCATCTCAAAGAGTAAGTGTAGGAGGGAAAAAAAAAATGACTTTTACTTATAGCCATTTGTCTCACTCTTTAAGAAGTTATTTTCTAGGATACACTTTAAAATGTAAATTAACATATTATTATGGGGACATGTTTATAATTTATACACATTCAAATATACACACACACACACAACACACACACATATTAGGGTTTAAGTGCTCAAAAAACTTTTACTGCTGAAGGTTAATCAAAAAATGTATTTGCAATATGTACAGACCTGGTATTAGGCTTAGTGAAATAAGTGAAACAGAGAAAGATAAAAACTATGTTATCACTTATATGTGGAATCTAAAAAACAAAACAAATAAGTATTTTTTGAAAAGATAAAATACAGGGGGGGAAATGGAGATCTTTGTCATGTACTCCCCATCAATTTGAGCATAAAAAGCAGTTGTTGTATTAGAACAAAAGTATACAAAGACAAAAGGAAGACAGGGTTGGTGCTTTGGGGGGACTCAGAAGACAGGCTGGCACCACAAGCAGGAAGTCTCCTACAAAAATGAAGGGATCAGGTACATAAGGTAGAAGGGCAAAGGCTAAGGATGCTGACAGAAACTGAAGATGATCAATATCACCAGAATCGGGCTCTGTGGTTTTCTCTCCTCTATCCTACCATCACTTTTTTTTTTTAAACTTCATTGAGATATAATTAAATACCAAGGTCAGTGTTGCATTCTCACCCAGAATCACTATGGAGGTCTGTTGGAAAGGGTGGCATGCAGCACTCCAATGCTGTCTTTGAAGAATCCTGATCTCTGGCAAACAGGTAGGGAATAAAAATCTCATAGACACAAATCCATCTGTTTAGAAATTCCCTAGAGTCCTCTGAATGGTATTTAAAATCAGGATTTCTGATTACTATACAAAGTGAGATGTTGACTAAATTAAACAAATACTGTTAATGGTATTATGTACAAATAACCTAAATTAAGTTCATAAAATAACCAGGAATTGGTTAGGAATAATGGAGCAACTCGGAGAAGGCAATGGCACCCCACTCCAGTACTCTTGCCTGGAAAATCCCATGGGCGGAGGAGCCTGGTCGGCTGCAGTCCATGGGGTCGCTAAGAGTCAGACACAACTGAGCGACTTTACTTTCACTTTTCACATTCATGCCTTGGAGAAGGAAATGGCAACCCACTCCAGTGTGCTTGCCTGGAGAATCCCAGGGACGGGGGAGCCTGGTGGGCTGCCGTCTCTGGGGTCGCAGAGTCGGACACGACTGAAGTGACTTAGCAGCAATGGAGCAACTTAAGCAAATCAAAAATCAATTTATAGGTGTCCTGCTAAGTGAGACTTTGAAAATGAACATCTTTATTTATTTACTCCTGCTATTCTAATAACGAAAATAATAGCCACCATTTGTTGAGTGTTTACTATGAGCCACACATTAAACATAACATTTCATTGAGTCCTTATAACAAACTGAGAGGGATTAGCCACCTCTACTTATAGTTGAGGAAACAGAAGCTCAGGGTTAAGTAACTTCCCAAGTCACAAGGCTTAATAAATGGCAGATCTTGATTTAGAACCCAGGTCTAACTCCAAAATCCATCCTTTGATCTACCATGCTTACTGTCTTCTCAGTATGTCAAGACAGCTTTAAAAATTCATATTCAAGGACCATTTCGTATCAGGACTCTTTACACAGAGTAAGATACTATATAAATATTATCTATTTAGCAAGATATTATATAACCAGACAAATGGTTTAAGAAGATGTGGTACATACAGGGCTCTGGGATAACCTAGAGGAGTGGGACGGGGTGGGAGGCAGGAGGGAGACAGGAGGGGACATATGTATACCTATGGCTGATTCATGTTGATGTACGGCAGAAACCAACACAACATTGTAAAGCAATTATCCTCCAAATAAAAATAAATAAAATATATTCCACATCACCCATTAAAATTACCACAGACCAGAATAGATCCCTGCCCAATATTCATTAATTAATACCCCATTAGGTAGGAGGCCATAAAAGAAAAAAAATCTATGCTATCAGCTTACATTGAGACAGGGCATATTGTGCCTTGCCCCAACCCTTTAACACTCCCCATCTGCTGGTTAAAAAATCTAATGGCAAAAGTTAGAGATTTGTAAAAGACTTGAGATCTATCAATGCTATTATTCTTTGCCATTCTGTAGTGCCAAACCCCCATATCTTACTGTCCTATATTTCTAAAATAGTGACTTGTTTTCTGTGCTAGATCTCTATAGTGCATTCTTCAGTATCTCTGTACATTCTGGTGACCAATATCCTTTTGCCTTCATCACTTGGAATGAACAATAATATATAGGGACTCTAATGCCACAGGGCTATGCTGAAAGCCCCACTTATTTTCCCAGATATTAAAAGCTGACCTTGATGATCTAGATTTTCCTCACAAGTCAGTTCTAATACAATACACAGACCATTTGCTGCCATGTTCAAGTTCTTTGATAAATAGCCAACAAGATACCCTGTACTTACTTCAGAAGCTAGTTTCAAAGGTATATAAAGTGTCCAAGGAAAAATTATAATTTTGCAAGACTAGTATAAAATATTTAGGACATATGATGGTTATATATGTACTGACATCTACATACGTACAGCACATAAACACACTGTATCTTTCCCACTCAAAGGCTGGATTTCCATATTACCTTTCTTCTCTTCCTCCTCTTCCTCACAGAGCTCTGCTAGGGAAAATGCTTCTTTGAGTTGCTCCAATTCAAGTTTCAGAGTCTCTAACTCTTCTCCACTTAGAGAATTAAGAATAGACTTCACCTGAATTGATATAAGATAATAAGCATGAAAAAGAAAAACACTCTCAAATGCAAAAGAGGTTATAGACCATAGTAAAATGAAAATTATGAATTCACAAGCTCTTAAGAACCTTAACACAAGAGGAAAGATAGGGAGAATTTGTGCTTCCAAAAACAATATAAACCACTGCAGCCATACCACCCTGAATGTACTTCATCTAGTGAAAAACATATAAATCAGAAATGTATAGAAATTAGTGCTTAACTCAGCTTAAAAATTAGGAGAAAATGAAATAGTCTTGAATCAATTAAAAGCTAACAGGTAACTAAATCCAAATCAGCATCTTAAGCCAAAGAAACTTGAAAAAAAGAACAAGATGAAGGACAAATAATAGATGTACTATTAAGACATCTTTGTTAATCTGTCCATTTGTCTTTAAAAATTTAGAGAAACAACACTTGACTCATTCTTTTCTAGCAATTAATTCAAATATTAATTTGTTTGTTTTGGCATAGTATTTTCAGAGTGTCTCATGCCTCTACCTGACATACATTTCATTTTCCAACTGCACAAAGGCAAAGAGACTATGCAGTGTGCTTTTGCTGAAAGACTACCCCAGATGAAATTTTTGGTTTGGAATTACCTTTATTTCACTTTCTCGAGAGAGCATCTCCAGAGCTTCTAGATGTGAAAGGCCTTGAAATTCATCAAAGAGTAGCCCATAATGAGTTTTTTTGTCTGTTTCCATGGTAACCTCATTGGAAGTCCATAGTTCTTCTTTCTCCTTTGCCTCTCGTAAAACCTGAAAGAGAGATGGAGGCATTATACTGCAATACATAACAAAAGCTTAAGGATGAGTTTTGAAAGTCGAGGGAAGCAAAACTGAGATGAATAACACTGCTCTTTCATTATGGAACTGTGATTCAAATCAGATAGGCTCAGGAGCTGCAGGGAAAATATGATCACATAACTTGCTCCTACACAGGGTAAATAACACCCTAGGAACCAAGTATTTTTCTGAACGTGGTTTTTACTATTAATCTAATAAACAACCCTAAAAGGGCTTGGCATCTTATACTGCATTGAGAATACATTCTGAGGGAAGGAAAGAGGAGGAAAAAAAAAGAACTGCGCATTTTTCTAAGCATTAGAGCTGTGCATCTCCTCACCAAAAAAAAAAAAAAAAAAACCTTAATTAAAAAAACATTCACTAAAAAGTCCTCAAAAGGAAATACTAACAAGGTCCCAAGTTAACACAGGCAAAAAATCAAAATAGAAACAGAAAGTAAACAGATAAATGCAAATAGTACCTGAGACAGCGTAGAAGTCCGGTTCATCAGACCCTTGGTTCTTTTAAATCCAGGATCCCCCTCTGCTATTACATCCATTGTCTTTTTTCCAATGAATTCTAAGGCATCCAAACCCCCACTGATAACACTCTTTCCCTAGGAAACACATGTAACCTCGTCACAATAATGTTGAAGAAAGACACCTGCATGTTTTGATCATGTAAAATAGTGGATAACAATACCAAATGGCAAGAAAGTGGGGCAACTAAAACAATCATATTGTACTTATGGGAATGTAAAGCAGTATACCCACTTTGGAAAACTATGAGTATGTCTGAATATATGAATATCCTATGACCTAGCAACGGTACCCATGGTTAAAAACTCAAAAAATTGTGTAGAGGTTCATCAAAACACACACAAGAATGCTCACAGGAGTACTATTATAAAAGCTAAAAACTGAAAACTACCTCAACACTTACCAACTCTGGAATGAGTGTTACACAGTCACTCAATGAAGCACAACAAAGAAAATAGAATATACCACACAGCTATACCATGAATAAATTATACAAACATAATAATGAATGAAAGAAACCAGATACAATAGAGTACATTCTTTATGATTCTTTATACAGCAAGCAAAATTAATGTATGTTGGTAGAAGACAGAAGTGTAGCTATCTTAGAGGACAATAGAGGGAGGCATAGAAGACAGGGAGACAGCACAGGGAGACATCTGATATACCACCATGCTGTTTCTCAGTCTGAATATGAGCACATTGTGAAAATTAAAACCAAACACTTACGATTTCATTTTTCTGAATATAGATTATACTAAGTAAAAAGTTAAAATAAAAAGTACTAGCTATTGTCATGCAGGAGATATTAAGCTTCCTATATAATCCTTTCAAAAATGTTTCTAATCATCTATGCCTTTATAAGTACTCATCATAAACATCTCATTTTCCCTTCATCTAAAAGATGTAATTATGAGAAAAATATTTTTGTAAAGCAGAGAGGTTTTTCTAGGATCAACAAACTAAGAATTCTTAGTCCATAAAATATTATGTACATTACCTCTCCATTACTCATCTCCTCCTCCCTCTTTTACTTCTAAGTTTTTCAAGTAGCTCTCACTCTACACTTAAGATCAAAGTGAATGATCTTCGGCAATTTGAACTACCATAAGAGTAATCAGTCCCCACAACTTTTAAGGAAAAAGAAAGAAAGAGAGACAAGACCCATTATAATCATGGAAGGAAGCAGGCCACCTTGGCAATTTTTACTCACTGTGCTCTGAACAGCAGTAGAGATGGTCGAGAATACCCCAAACGGCCCACTCATTGGAGAGGAGTTTCCATTCTCTTTGGCACTTGTCTCTCCTATAGTAGGGAAGGGATGTGTAAATAGGTTTGCTTTATTAGCATCTATATGAATTTTTTAAAATCAGATCTTACTTCCAACATACAAGGCCTTAGCATTTTTCAAGCATTTTAAACCATTTGCCTATTTAAAATATAAGCTAAGGCAACTTTTTTTCATTTTCATTTCAAAACAAAATCCAGTCTTTTGAACAACCTACTGATTATATACAAGAGACAACATGATTTTCTGCACAAGGTAAAACCACAGGGTCAGAAAACAGGTCAGTGGTCACTGAGAGTGGAGAACTGGTGGAGGGGAGTGACTACAAAGGGGCATGGGGGGTGTGGTGTAAAAATATTCTTGTGTCCTGTCTATACAGATATAGGAAATATTCTATATCTGAATAATCACAATGGACTATGATTACACAGTGTAAAGAGGATTTAATGCTTGTCAAAATACATAAAACTATAAACAGTTGGTCCTCTGTTCTGTGATGTCAAACCTGTGGATACTCATTTTTATATAAAGGACTTGAGCATCTGAGGATTTTGATATCTATTGGAGGGCTCCTGGAACCAATCTCCATGGATATTACAGGATGACTATACCTAAAGAGAGCAAACTTTATATAAATTATTAACTCAATAAATCTGATTTTTTTTTCAAATCCAGGCTATTTTAAACTTTATCCTAGAAAATTATGCTTCTTCATAAGATTCAGACATGCATTAGGGAGATTTTTTTTTTAATCTGTACTATTAACACTAAAATCTATTATAGGAGATCAACAAATAATCTACTGTAGGGAGGACTTTTGCTTCCAACTATGATGGATTATCTGATGTCAGACTTGCCCTTCTACCACAACATCTAGAAAAGTAGACAAAATATGAAGAACAATTATCTCCAGATACTAGACAACAGACTATACTGGACTATGGTTCAGGAGAGAAAAGAAAAAAATGAAGAGAATTCTCATTGGTTTGCTTTCCAGACCACAGCACAAGGAAGGGAAACCCAAGCAGAGCATGGTAGTCTTACTAAGTGGAAGAAACAGGCAAGAAAGCTGAAGCACCTGGAATTTGCAGGTCAGAGTACAAGTACACCTCATTTTATTGCACTTTACTGCACTCTTCAGATAATGCTTTTTTTTTTTTTTAACAAACTGAAGGTTTGTGTAACCCTCCATTGTCAGATAATGGTTAGTATTTTTCATTAATGAAGTATTTTTTAATTAAGGTATATAGACTTTTTTTAAGATATAATGCTACTGCACACTTAATAGGTTATAACATAGTATAAATTTTTACATATGCTTGAAAACTAAAAAAAAAAAACTTGTGAGACTCGCTTTATTGCAATATTCACTTTATTGAAGTGGCCTGAAACTGAACCCACAATATCTTCAGACTTTACTGTACTGAAGAGGAGGGAGCTACAGAGGTAAAGATTTCCAGCTATCTACACAGGCATGCCCTTGAGTCTTGGGCTGAATACTAAGCTATTCTTATATTGGAAGACTCCATGATACTGGGCAAAGAATGACCATGAAGCTATAAACTAAACAATGCCCAAAGCTCATGCTAGGCTGAGAGATACTTGACTTCCAAACAATCAAGTAGACAGACCTAGTTAAACACCTAGAAATTAGATAGAAACCTCAGAAGGATTAGAGGCTTAGTAGCTAAGCTAACTAGCACTTATAAAGGCTACCCTAGATTCACCCTAAAGCAGCTTAAAATGAAGTCTTAAAAACATCAACCTAATCTACAAATGGGCTTCCCTGGTAGCTCAGCTGGTAATGAATCGGCCTGCAATGCAGAAAACCCCGGTTCGATTCCTGGGTCAGGAAGATTCCCTGAAGAAGGGATAGGCTACCCACGCCAGCATTCTTGGGCTTCTCCAGTGGCTCAGACGGTAAATAATCCACCTGCAATGTGGGAGACCTGGGTTCGATCCCTGGGTTGGAAAGATCCCCTGGAAGAAGACATGGCAACCCAATCCAGTATTCTTGCCTGGAGAACCCCATGGACAGAGAAGCCTGGCAGACTGCAGTCCATTGGGTCATAGAGTCGGACATGACTGAGCAACTAAGCATGCACACAAGCTACAAATATCTTCACTGCCCTCCAAACAAAACTCACTCCCTTTAAAAGACAACAAAATCCACTCAACTATGTAACATTTTTAATTTTGAGAATCAAAGAAATGAAAAATGTGATCCATAACCAAGAAAAAATACTACTCAACAAAAATAGATTCAGATGTCAGAGATGACAGTATTAGCAGACAGGGACACTAAAATAAATACATCAGAAGGTGAGAAACGGAAAATTCAAAGAAAAAAGAAACAAATGGAATTTCTAGAATTGAAAATATAATGAAAGTAAAACTGAACATCATTCAGTCGTGTCTTATTCTTTGCAACCCCATGGATTGTAACCTGCCAGACTCCTCTCTCCATGAAATTCTTCAGGCCAGAACACTGGAGTAGGTAGCTGTTCCCTTCTCCAGGGGAGCTTCCCAACCCAGGGATAGAATCCAGGTCCTTTTAAAAGTCACTGAGTGGACTTAATAGCATTAGACACAGCAAAAGATTAGCAAAGCCACAACAAAAACTATGCAAACTGAAGGACAGGAAAAAAAGGCTTAAAAAAATGAACCAAACTTTAGTGACAGGGCAACAACACCAAAACTAATACATTAAAATATTTTTTCAAGCCACAACAGATTCACATTCAGCTAACTCTTATTAGACTCTTACTCAATTGTGCCAAGCAAAAAGGTAGACAATTTTTACATTCTATATTCATGGTTTTATTTAATGTTTATAACAGTCCTCTGCAATATAAAATATCATCCCCTTGCATAAATAATGAAAAACAGACACCTAAGTGGTTAAAGGACATATATCTCTGTCAGTCAAAGATTTCAAGTCTCCTTTCTCATCAGTCCCATGACACCCTGAACATCACAATCCATAAACATCTACTGAAGAAATGAGCTGAACTATTCCATTTCAATCCATAATTCTAGGCTGTAACATTTCCATATACTGACCTGTTGCATACTGGACTTCCGTTGAAATTTCACTAGGACTAGGGATTCCAAGGGAAGTCTCTGCCTTCTCAATGACATTTGAAATACCTTGTCCTGATGAGAAAAATGATAACATTTTCATATTTGAATATTACTTGCAATTAGCCACCAAAACTTAAGAAACAAACCAAAATTCAAACCCACAGATTTTAAAATTCATTACAAGACTTTACTTTGACCTTATATAACTGATTTTGGGGAGTTTATCCTTATCTCCTCCCCCCAAAAATTGATTATCACTAAATAATAGTTTTATATTTATAATTCCTAAATGTCAACCTTCTAATGAAAATTATAAATTTTAGTGGCAATATAAATCAGCCCATCGTTCTAATGCATCCTCAAACTATAAAGCCTCTGCATAATCATGGAAGAATGATTAACAAAGTCATTTTTAACACAGATCTGTAGCAAAATATGCACAAAAATTAACAAAATGACTGATGACCTTACCTACTGTGGCTACTGTAGCTGAGGCTGAGGACAGCAAGGACTTGCCCCAACTGCCCCAATAGCCCCATCCGGACTGGGGTACATCTTTGGAAACAGTCTCCTATTTTTCCCAGTAGCCAGAAAAACCAAAGAAAAATGGAAAAATTAGAGGGAAGTCAGAGTGCATACACAAGGTAGCTAATTATTGGCCAAAAGTATGGCTGAACAAATACATACTGTGTGGCTCAAGAAATGTACTGACTGGCAGATGTATGTTAACTGCATGTAAGCATTTATAGAACTGAGAAAATTTAGTGTTTTATGGTTTTAAAAGGAAGTAAATAAGTATAATCCCAAGTTTGTTTTGATTCCATATTCCTTTTAGCCCCAATATTTTTTAATTTCAGTGTTTTAATAGATACTCTACTTTGCCTGCAGCCTGTGATGCCTGAACAGGGAGAACTTCTGTCTCAAGGTCACTGGAAGGTTTGGACTCTGGTCTTTTCCGAGTAGAAGCTACAGGTTCTGATTTACTCTCCGACTTGGCACTCTGGTCAACTGACTCAAAATTCTTGACTGGCTCACAGTTCTCATCTTCACGGATAGGAGTTGCTTCAGTTATCACTGCAGTCTCAAGATCATCTTTATTCGACATGATTAGATCATTGCCTGGTAAAATAAAAGCCCCCCCACCCCAAAAAATTAATTATAGGCTTTTTTTACTTGTTACTTGTTTAAACTTTTTGAGATTATCACTAAGTCACATGCAGGTGTAAGAAATAATAGAGCTCTAATGTACTCTTCACCCAATTTTCCCCAAGGTAACAGTTTGTGTAACTATAGCATTTCATAACCAGGATACCGATATGTACCGATATGTACCATCCCCTGATCTAACTCAAAATTTCACCAGCTTTACACTCATTCATGCGAGCATAATTACTTCCATGAAATTTTATCACATGCACAGATTCATATAATCATTACCACAGTCAGGATACAGAATAATTCAATTACAATGATCCCTTGTGTTTTAGCTATCTTTAGCCACTCCCACCCACCTCCTAACCCACAGCAATCACTGACACTCTCCATCTCTATACTTCTGTCATTTCAAGATGTTATATAAATGCAGTCATACAGCATGTAACCTTTTGAGACTGAGTTTTTTTACTCAGCAAAAGTCCCTCAAGATCCATGCAAGCTGCTGCATTAGTAGTTTCTCCCTCTTCATTGCTGAGCAGTGTTCCTTGGTATGGGTGCATCTCAGTTGTTTCACCACTCACCTGCTGAAGGATGCCCGGGCTGTTTCCAGTTTAGGCCTATTACAACTAAAATGCCTATAAACATTTATATACAGGTTTTTATGGGAACATAAGCTTTCATTTCCCTGGAATAAATGACCAGTGCATGCTTAATTTTGTAAGAAGCTGTGTGAAAGTGAAGTCGCTCAGTTGTGTCCGACTCTGTGACCCCATGGACCTGCCAAGCACCGTGGTCCATGGGATTCTCCAGGCAAGAATACTGGAGTGGGCTGCCATCTCCTTCTCCAGGGGATCTTCCCAACCCAGGGGTCAAACCCGAGTCTCCTGCATCGCAGACAGACACTTTACCGTCTGAGCCGCTAGTGGCAATCTTGGACTTAAGAAGCTGCCATACTCTTTTCCAAAGTAGTTGAACTATTTTACATTTCTACCAGCAATATACGAGAAATCAAGTTTCTTTTTATTCTCATCAGCATTTGGCAGTGTTATTTTTTATTTGAACCATTCTGATATAGGTGCGCTAATATGGGTTTAAGCTTTACATTGCATTTCTCTAATGGTAATGATACTGAACATCTTTTCATGTGCTTGCCATCTGTATATCCTCTTCAGTGAAACAGCTATTTTTATCTTTTGCTCGATTTCTAATTGGACTTTTTTTTTACTGTTAAGTTTTGAGAGCTCAATTCAAGTCCTTTGTCAGATATGTGCTTTGTAAATATTTTATTTTAGTTTGTAGCTTATCTTTTCAACCTCTTCATAATTTTTCACAGAGCAAAACTTTTAAATTTCAATGAAGTCCAATTTATTAACTTTTCCTTTAATTGACATTTTTTTAAAAACCTTATTAGTTCTTAATCATCCCTACCTCAATTTTTCAAAGAGAAGATTATGAAATTTCAGCTATCAGGATAAGATTTACATCACGCCAGCTTTTGAATAGCAAAGTTAACCAATTCAATTCCTTCCAGAAGTACAGATCTTTAGCGATTAAAGCAAAGATATTACTGGTGTATTTACAAACAGGAGATGCTGGTTTCTGAGATAACAAAGTATCACCAGGGGAGGAAAAGAAATGCATTTCACACATACATACACACACCCAGACCTTAAATATAAATAAGCACATATCTTGTACCTATATATACTAACCACGGGCTTTCCTAGTGGCTCAGATGGTAAAGAGTCCACCTGCAATGCAGGAGACCCAGGTTCAATGCCTGGGCTGGGAAGATTCCCTGGAGAAGGGAATGGCAACCCACTCCAGTATTCTTGCTGGAGAATTCCATGGACACAGGGGCAGTTTATGAGGTTGCAAAGAGTCAGAGGAGACTAACTCACACACACACAATCTAACCACATAATTAGATCCAATCCATCAATGCCATCAAAACATTTCTAACATACTAAAAATGAGAGACATAATAACAACTAAGGCAGCCTGTAAACAGCACTATAACTGAGGTACACAGAAAATTTTAAAGGACAGGCAGCAAGGAAAAGTATGCAAGGATCAGGAAATAACATTCAACTTTAAATACCTTTAAAAACTTTAAATAGCACAGAACAGTGATCACAAACTGGAATTCTGAGTTCCAAATCAAGCCTACAGAGGTTTTTGTTTGGCCTGCAGAGTGTTTAATGCTTTTTTATACTAATTGGTTTAACATTTTAAAATCAGACTTCATATACAAATAGAAATCTCCAACTTCCTTTGTAAAACCGAAAGATCTGACAACACTGGGCCCACATTCAACTTGGTAATAACTGCTGCTGCTGCTGCTGCTAAGTCACTTCAGTCGTGTCCGACTCTGTGCGACCCCATAGACCCACCAGGCTCCCCCGTCCCTGGGATTCTCCAGGCAAGAACACTGGAGTGGGTTGCCATTTCCTTCTCCAATGCATGAAGGTGAAAACTGAAAGTGTTAAGTCGCTCAGTCGTGTCCGACTCTTAGCGACCCCAAGGACTGCAGCCTACCAGGCTCCTCTGCCCATGGGATTTTCCAGGCAACAGTACTGGAGTGGGGTGCCACTGCCTTCTCCGTGGTAATAACTAGCTCATGCCAAATATTTGCTAGGATCTTTTAGACAGGGTAGTGCTCTCTAGATCCCCATAACCTCCACCCAACTCCACTTGACTCATTTATGTTACCTGAGTAACCTCTGTAGGCATCTGAACTTGTAACATCTGCCTTAAAGGGAACTTAGGATTTTGGTCTTTTTTAGTTTTTTTTTTTTATTACAAAAGCATGATAACACATTTACAGGAGACTTGGGAAAACTGAACAAGGTTACGTATGGATCCACTATATATTACAATTATTTTTTTAAGTAGATAAACCAAGATTTTTAGTCAGAGTTTCAATATAAAACTCTCAAAATTAATAGAATGAATATACAGAGAAATAGAAGGATATTAATAGAATGAATATCCACTAATAGAATGAATTAGAGAAATGAATATCCATTAATAGAATGAATATAGAGAGAAACAGAAGGTCTACTACCTGTAAAGCACTGTGAATCAAACCAACATAATTAAGATTTATACAATTTTCACATAATAGTAGAATGCAAATTCTATTCAAGTTCCCATGGACTATAAACTGCAAGACACTGGAGCATAGCCAAAAAATTTGGAAGGCTTCACAAATTTGGGAGTCATTCTTGAGCAGGGCCCCTGATAATCTTCTCTGGATGGTTCCAATTTTAGTATATTAGCTGCCAAAGCCAGCACAAGGGCACTTAGGATTTTGACAGATCAAGACGCCAAAGAGAGAATTCAAGGGTGTGGAAACAACACAAAGGAAAGCTCAAAGGTCTGAAAGTGTGGAATGCAGACAGATACTGGAAGTAGTTGTTATGAGAAGGAGAATGATGAGGAGGCATAAAGCTAGAAAGATAGATTTATATAACATCATAGATCCTAAACCATAGAGAATATGATAAACCATACATTATATGATACATTATACACTTCTAAAACATCAAGGAAATCAGTCTGAATATTCATTGGAAGGACTGATGTTGAAGCTGAAACTCCAATACTTTGGCCACCTGATGCGAAGAGCTAACTCATTTGAAAAGACCCTGATTCTGGGAAAGATTGAAGGCAAGAGGAGAATGGGGCACAGAGGATGAGACGATTGGATGGCATCACCAACTCAACGGACATGAGTTTCAGTAAACTCCGGGAGCTGGTGATGGACAGGGAGGTCTGGCATGCTCCAGTCCATGGGGTCGCAAAGAGTCAGACACGACTGAGGGACTGAACTGAACTGAACCGTATGACAAGTTTTGGAGACTGGGAATTAATTTAAGACAATTTCTGCCTACTTACAGGGGCCTAACAGGAAAGGCTACAGAGTTGCTATTTTGTTGCTGTTTTAATTAAATTATTTATTTAGGCCACACAGCGTGGTTTGTAGGATCTTAGTTGCCCTGGTCCCCAGTCCGGGGCAGTGAGGGTGCAGAGTCTCAATCACTGGACCACCAGAGAACTCCCAGAGCTACACAGTTCTTGCACAAAGTTCCATCAATGTTTCCTGTAGCTGAATACACATATTTACTTTTTCTTTTACCATCTTTTTGCTATCCGTGTGCTCTCGCCAAGCTACAAAACACAGTGGTATGTACTTAACACACATATTAGATGTTATATATAGTATATAGTAATATAATGGGCTCTGGAGTTAGGCTGACACTCTTCCAACTCTATAACTGAGTGACTGTGGGATTAGTCACCTATCTGCGTCTCTGGTTCCACATCTGTAAAACCTACATGCCAGAGTTCCTAGAAAGACAAAACGACCCAGTGGACGTGAGGGGTTCGGAACAGAGCCTGGCACATAATCGCTCACGGGTAACAGCAGCTGTTAGTACGAAGTGGTTGCCTGGAGCATTACTATCTTTACTAAATAACCACTTGTCTCGAGACGGACAAAATCTGCTCTCCCTTCTTCCCAATTACAAGACCGAGTGCCCAACGGGAGTTCTGGCGTAAACCTGGGCTCCTAAGTTCTCCGACGCTGACAACGACGAGAATTCCTCACACGGGCTTAGCGTTTCAATAACCAAAGGACTTCCGCAGCATCAGCGTCCACCGCGAGGGGCCAGCCGCCCAGCCCCAGGCTGCTTCCTCCCGTTCCTCGGCGACCCCAGGACCCCACACCCGGCCCGCCTCCTCCGGGAAAGCCCCTCACCCAGGCCGCCTCCTCCCTCACCGCCGCCACTGCCTTCTCCGACAAGCTGCTCCTACTGCCCCGGAAGTCCTCTTTCAGGGTGGAGACGGCCTCGCTTAACCGAGAGAACTTCCGGGTCAAGCAGCAGCTCCGGCCGGAAGGAGCTCGGCAGGCGTCTGGTGAGTGAGGGCTGGTTTGGGGTCGCTGTAGGGGGTGTGGAGGGTTTAGTGGGGCACCCGAGACGTGGGTTTGAGCCGGTGGGTTAGGGTACAAGGTAAAAGAAGCTGGAGTATCCGTGGCCGTTTTGCAAGCCTGGCTTGGACTGCTGCAGGCATTCGGCCATCCTGTATTTACTGAGCTCCACCTACCTGCCAGACACTTCTCTGGGCTTTTGGGACACCCTGGTTTACGAGAGACTGTGGCTTTGTGCTCAAGTAGTTGACAGCCTAGTGGAGAAAACCGACCATAAACAAGTTTACAAGCAAACACGGTTATCTAAGATAGTAGTGCGTGCTTTAAAGAAAATTAAGCAGAACAAAGTGATGGAACGAAGCGAGGGGTAAATCTTATGAAGAGCTGCTGATGAGTATTAGGAGCAGAAGAAATAGCAACTGCAAAGGCCTTATCATGGGAACAGACTGAGCCAGGTTAAGGAAAAGGCAAAGGGCCACTGTGAGTGGACCGAAAAGAGGAAGATGAGACCAGGAACTTAAACTGGCCAAATTTTGTAGGGTTTGTGAGCCAAGATAAGAATTTTGACTTTTATTTGAAAAGCAGTGGAAAGGCATTAGAAGGCTTCTGTGCTGAAGAGTAACATGCTGTGATTTATGACTTTAGCTTACCCCTGACCCCTCATCAAAAAGATGTACCTCTTCAGTTGCTCTTGGGCAATGAGAATGCGTGAAACCAAACTGATAGCCAGAAAAAAGTTACAGACACCCTCATTGTACAGATGTACAGATGTGAAAAAAGTCCCAGAGAGGTGAAGGCACCTGACCTTTTAAGAACCCTAGACTTCTAACTCAATTTCATGTTTTCAGAGTTATTTTAATATCTATACATAATAACTGTCACTTCCTAAAACCCTTCAGATAGTTTATTTGCTTTAATGGTGATCCTCTAAATTTAGGGGCATCAGTATCACCTGGGAGCATGTTAAAAATGTGTATTCTCCCCAAACTAAAAACACTATAAGTATAAAATAGGTGTTTTCTTCTGATCTTCTGTTGTAATGTAAAGTGCATAGAATTTGGAGTTTAAGAATAGAAATTTGGTAAACCGCTTGCTGCTGCTGCTGCTGCTAAGTCGCTTCAGTCGTGTCCGACTCTGTGCGACCCCATAGACGGCAGCCCACCAGGCTCCCCTGTCCCTGGGATTCTCCAGCCAAGAACACGAGTGGGTTGCCATTTCCTTCTCCAGTGCATGAAAGTGAAAAGTGAAAGTGAAGTCGCTCAGTTGTGTCCGACCCTCAGCAACCCCATGGACTGCAGCCTTCCAGGCTCCTCTGTCCATGGGATTTTCCAGGCAAGAGTACTGGAGTGGGGTGCCATTGCCGCTTAATTGTGTCTTAATCTTACCTTTTAAATAGTGTTGATGATAATTGTAGTGAAAATTGTTCCAATTTTTTGATCTTAGAATCTCTTGAGACTTTTCAAACTTTTTGAGAATATTGAAGAGGTTTTGTTTGTGTGGCTTATATCTATTATTATGCCATTTTAGATGTCAAAACAGTTTTCCAAAGAGTTATTTATTTAAAATAATTAAATTCATTACATGTTAACATAAAAGGCATGTCTATGAAGAATAGTTTGCCCGCAAAAAAAATTTTTGAGAGAATGGCATTGTTTTGCATTTTTACAAGTTTCTTTAATATCTGACTTAATGGACGACAGCTAGATTGTCATACTTCCTTTGCATTCATTCTCTTGTGATATCATTCATTATGTAGCCTCTGGAAAACAGCACCTATTGTGTGAGAATGAGAGTGAAAGGGCAAATAATGTTCTAGTGTTGTTACGAAAATCATTTTGAAGACGTCTCAGGGACCCCCAGGGACCCGTGCAACACATTTTGCAAATTGCTGAATGACAATATGGTTATGAAAAATTAAAAGATATATGGGCTAAGTTTGCGTGGGACCAAGAAATCTGCATCTTTAATAAGCACCCCAGATTAATTTAAGTGATCTAAGAATTGCATTTTGAGAAAACGAGTTATAGATCAAATTCACTCTAGAGTGTTCTGCCCACCAAAAAAAAGAGAGAAAAACTATGTTTCCATATTTCATATCTCTCGATTAATAATTTCCAGAGATTGAGACTAAAAAGTCAATAAGACATTTATAGCAGGTCCCTTTCTGACTGCCACATTAATGGGGGTCTGAATTCAGAATGTTGATTCCACCCCCACCAAGGGGGTTTTAGACTCTTGTCTTTGGTAAGCTTACAGTCTTTTGGACATACAGATAATTCATAAAAGAAGGAAACTGCGAAGTCTTACAGTTGAGTGCTGTCAGTGTGCTAGAAGACTGACAGCAAAAGAATTCATCTGAAATCCAGAAGGAAGAGTGAGAGCTTAGGTAGGAAGGCTTCTTGAATAAGGTCAAAAACACATTGGATATTGTAGAGAAGGTCCAATTTCCACAGAAAGATGGGGAGGGCAGGAAGTTTCAAGCAGAAGGGACAATTAGAACCAAAACTTTTAGGTGGAAAGTTATTTGGAGATAATAGAGAGTGAAATAAGTATAGTTAAAGCTTTGAGCCATGACAGGGAAGCTGGGGAAATTATAGGATTTAAAGGAAAATAGGAATGATAATCAGTTTGTAAGAAAACTGAGACCACTAAAGATTAGGTTACACCTGTCACACAACTGATTAGTGACAGGTATAACTAAAGACCAGATTTGACTTCTAATCCACTCATTCCTTTAGCAAGGAATTAGTGTACATGCAGGCACAGCTGGGCTCCAACTTCGTGCTTCTCTTCTACCACCTGAATCCATTCCTGGAGAATTACGGATACCATAAAATGTGAAGCTTATTTCATGGGTAGAGGATTTTAAAATTGCCTTGACTCTTTTGGGTTTGTGTTTAGGACCAGTTCTGAGGGGAGCAATATTTGGGACATCAGAGGGATATGGTGGGAATTAAGGAGACCCATTTAAGAATTAAGAGGATAGTGTGGTACCCAGGTAAGGTAAAAGGACCCAGGTGACCTAGGGCAGGGACAGCAGGACTTAATCGAAAAACATCTAGAAGGAAGAAGGAAAAGGTGAATAATAATGGCATGAATTTAAAATGTACATTAGTTCATCTAGTGTTCACAACTACCTTATGAGGTGGTTACTGTAAATAACCTTATTCAATAGATGTATATACTAAGGCCTCTTGATCCCATAGCTTCACACAAGGATAGGATCAAGCACTCTTAATCCTAATTCGCACTCCTAACCACACAGCCATGATGATACTGTAACTTTGATCTTGCAAAACTGGAAGATTTGTATTGTGTGGCTATCATTCAAGTTACATATATGCTAGACAGGTAGATCTGAGGGTGAGAGTAAAGATCTTTTTTTTAGTTATCCTGAAGTTTGAGATACTGGGGGGTAGGGTCAGACCACAGAGGGAAAAAAAATGAGCAAGGAAATCAGTGTCTTTGTGTAGCTTCAGCAGATGCTTATGGCAAAAATGATCATAGTCAAGGGCAAAACAAATAACCCTGGGTTTGAAGCACAGCTTCAGCAAATACAGAAGAGGGTATTCCTCAGTGTGCCAGAAAATATGCTGACGTTTGAGTGCCTAAGCGCCAATGATGAGGTATGCAGTGGCTCCAAGATTCTATTGGGAGCATAAGGGCTATGTTAAGTTAGAAACTTTTTGGAAAATGGCCCTCAAAATGGTGATTTCTGTTTGTGTATTACTAACCTTTGTATGTTACAGATTGCTATAGTAAGGCTTGCGTGTAAGCAGAACAGCTTTTTGTTTGTTCTCTGAAAGGATAGAGGAGTGCTAACAGTCTGCTCTTCATTTCCTTTTTCTCCCCTTTGCCAATTCAGAATGTCACTGACCATTTGTGTGCCTTGTGTAAGGGAACTTCTCCATTTTTCAAGTGTAACAGTGCAGGCAGAGAAGAGTGGATGAGTTGTAAATACAGCTCAAATGCATTTAATTATGGAGAATGAACCATTACGATCCCAGTATTCTTGGAGCAAAAACCAGTACCATCTGGGCATCAGTGTTTTTCCTTCCTTTGAATTATCCCAGAACTATTTCTGCAAACAGCCATTTCTTCAGCCAACTTAATATTGAGCCACGAGAATGGAAATTAGCCACGTTGCTTCCTTATTCACTTCTGTTGAGAATTGGAACAGAATGGGAATATTTCTTCTCTCAGAAGTTGGCAGGCACAGCAACAAGGCAGTCTGTTAGGGATAATAACTTAGGCACTTTTCTTTTTCCTTTTTAATGATACAGCCAATATCCAGAATGGTTCTGTAGGGTAAAATCATCTATATTTCTGATTATTCATGATCCTAGAGAAGCTAACTTTTTACTGTACCTGAAAGATGAAAAAGGAGTTAGATTAAATTTAAATATCACACTCTTCTGTTATTCCTATTCATGCAGAAGACAGGTAATAAAACATTCTACTAAGTAACTTCACTCACAAGCATAGCATAGCTCTTTTTAACTATTTACAGAAAGTGGCACTTTGATTTTCCTTTTTGAATTCTTCTTACCCTCCATATGTCAGCTGCCCCATTGAGAATAGCAGGCATGATATACAAAGTCCCAAACTTAAAACTGAATTGCATTCCTAAAATTTCTGAAGTCTCCCTTTCTCTTTTGTGCTCAGAGCACAATTACACTTCTGTTAAGTACTTCTCCCTGTCTTATATATAGTTAGCCCTTTCTTTTCCTGTCTTCCAGGTTTTGCTGAACTTAATCTTCTTTCTCCCACCTGACCAGTTCTCCATTTCTTTCATTGTTTGCACATTCAGTTTTCATTTTTGTGGTTTTAATTTTGAATGAAATTAGATAAAGATGTTTATTTCTTTAAAAAAAAAAAAGTCTTATTGGAGCCAGGAAGTAGAACTCTGTCAAGAGCCAGAGCAGCATGTGTGAGCCTCTCTTTCTCTTCCCCTCTGTAACTCTCTCCACCACCACCACCACCCGCCTCCCTAGACCCCGTCTCCTGGCTGCTCTTTTTCCCTTCTCCATCCCTGTTGTCCTTTAACGTGGTTGCCTCAGCTCCCTATAATCCTTCTTTTCCTCAAATGTCCCTAACCCACAGTGTCTCAGTCCACATTCCAAGGGAACATTCTTCTTAGTGAGTTGACTTCCTCCTGGATCCAAGAAGGCAGAGTTCCAAAAAAGAAACAACAAAGGCTCTCTGGCACAAACTCAGGACATGGTGAAAACAATGTAATGTCCTGTTAGTCTCCAAGGTCCGTTTACAATGCCTGTTTGATCCATATTTTTGTGAACTATTTGCACTGAGAGAGGAGTGTGAAATTTAAAATTAAAGACTGAAATTACCTTATGATGTTACTCCTTCCCCCTCCAAAATATTTAAGTGGTTTCATGGTATTCCAAGTAAAAGTGTTTTATATATCTTAAATAATGGTTTTGCTGTAAAGTGTTGATTTTAGCACTCGAAGTGATATCAACAATAATAATAACTAGAGTTAACAGTGATTACTGTTACCAGACTCTGTTTTTCACATACTGTCTTTTTCAGACCTTGCAATAATCTTGTGGAAGTAGATGCTATTATTTTCCCTCATTTAAAGATGAGGGAACTGAGGCATAGAGAGATTAAGTCATTAACAGAAGTCGAAAGGCTGATTAGAGTCGAGCCTAGGAAACCTGGTTAGAGAGTCTGTTCACTGAAGTTCTCTGCCACTCTGCCTATCAGAGGCCTGCAAGTATGAGTTTCTAGGGTGAACTTAATCCAGAGTGGAATCTGAGTGATAGCTCTTTTGTGCTGAAAGTGTTCAGACAGTCGAGCACCATTAGGTAGGGCTGTTACAGAGGAAATGAAGAAGTATATTAGTGGTTGCTAGTCCATGAGCCCTCTGCCTCAGAATCACCCAGAGAGCTAATTAAAAACCGTAATTCCAAGGTCCAAACCCAGAGATTTTTATTCACTGGTCTGGGGTGGGACCCAGTAATCTTTATTTTTAACAAGTTCTTTAGGAGATTGAGATGTTCAACCTGGTTTGGAAACTGTACTTGGTTATCTTTTATTCCTACCATTATTTCCTGGGACACGATGGTAAGTGAAGACATTGAGGGTTAGTGGTCGGTTCAAGGAATGCATTTAGGCATTATGCCTTTAAGATCTTTTGAGGTTACTAGCAGTAGCTCTTTTTGTCTCAGAGAATAATCACAAGTGCTAGTAAGTGCACGTAAGTCTGGATAATTATGATCCCTGTTGTATAACATTTGTCAGTTTACAAAGATCCATCACATACTTGATCAGATTTAAACTATTCATCATTAAGTATTTATTGAGTATGTGCTAGTTATGACACATAGCGTTAAAAAATACAGTCCTTGAGCTTAAGAGGCTCATAGGTGAGATGGAGTAGACTGCCTGGCAGTACAGAGCCAGGTGAGTCGTGTACTGGTGAGGGCCACAGGGCTCAGGGAATAGCCGTCTTGCATTCAGGTGAACTCCTGATCTGGATGGGAAGAAGCAGCAGGCCTTGCGAGGAGGCTCGGGGAAGCTGCGTAAAGAAGGAATTCCACACTGCAGTAATACTGCCAGGACACTTGCCCCACAGCCCCCTCACGTGGAGGCTATTCGTTCCTCTGAAATGCTTACATGTCAGAGCAGGGAGAGTGAGTCCATTTCTTCCATTCCTGATGTCTTCTTCCTTGATCTTGGGGTGACAGTAGCATCCCCACAGGTGATCTACCTCACTTTTGAGCCTTTTAGTTCTTTGACTGCTTCACCTTGGACAATTCTTAATTATAGTGAATTTCCTTCACTCACTTCAGCCTCCCACTCCAGTTCCCAAAGTCTTATCTCCAGTTTTTATCTTGGGCCAAACTGCTCCTCTTCAGGATCAGGAATGAGACCCATGACTCTCTAGCCACCATCTCTCATTATGACTGCTTGTAGCTCTTTTTCTTGACTACCTTGCTAACCAATGACTGATCTGCTTTTTCTCTGCCCCGTGTCCCTTTACCTTGATGGCTCTCCCCAACATTCTCCATTCCCATTTACCCCCCAAGTCTTGTCACACACCTTACTTTCTCAGGGAAGCTTTCTGCAACATGGTTAGCTCCCTATAGCATCCTGTACTTTCCTTTGGGTAGCATTTAGTGTATTTTGAATATATTTAATGACCATGTCCTCCACCTGACTGAGTTCCATGAAGGCAGAGACAGTGTCTGTGGTACAGTAGGTTGGCACATAGTAGGTACTCAGTAGACACTGTTGAATAGATGAAAATGTATACCCCTAGTCTAAGATAGTGGGTTGTAGACTCAGTGGTAGGAAGCAGTGGGGAGGAAAGGAATGGCAGGATAAGAAGTGAGGTACTATTAGAATAAACAAGTTGTGGAGGTTTGTTTTGTTTTCTCTACAAAAGAGAGCAGGCCTGCAGCTCAGAGCCTTCAACAGATAGAAGTTTCTCTGCAAGTTAATAACATAGCTTTGTTTGCATTGTGCCTAGTGTACAGTTACTTTTATCCAGACTTTGTGAAAGACAATGAGTTTAAGAAAAGCAGAAATAATAATTTATGAAAAGCATAAAATATAATTTTAAGAAAAGCATAAAAAATAATAAAAAGATATAGTTTTTAAACAAATCATGACAGTAGAAGAAATGAATGAAATTTGGGAAATGCCAACTTGGACGAAGCCACAGAATCTCCTTATGGAAGTCCTGGGTGAAACTTGGAGTACTTTTCAGCACATTCATTTCCTATCACCATTGAGAACCAGTAGTCTAGAATAAAGGACAAAAATCTTATCTGCCAGTTGTAGTAGAAAAGAAGTTGAGAACTATCAAGCCTGAGCACAGTGCCTGGTTTACTTCAGTCATTCTGTAAGCTTTTATTTCCATTGTTTCCACTCTCAACTCCCTCCCAATAGAGGCCAGGATTCTCCTGCTTACTATATAATATGAAGAGCAAGTCAGGGTGAAGAGGTTAGATCAGATCACTTCTGTAATCCCCTTCAGTGCCCAAGAGCTTTGTGTCATTTTAATGGGATTTGGGGAAGAAATGAAAACATACAGTGTTCATCTATTATGTATAGCAAACTCTGAAGTTCTTTGTTTTACTTCAAATGGTCCCTCCTTAAATTTGCAAGATAGAGAAAATTATTGTCATCATCTAACCATCCTTTCAAGGACTAATGAAATTTATATGATATTTACAACTTAACTGTCAAATTTAGACTCTGAGCAGTTTAATGGCAAAATACAGTGATCTGTTGCTTTTTGTGTTACATGATCAAGCAGCTTTTGTATGAATATACAGGGAAGTAAGTGTCATTTCCAAAACTCTTTAGTTTGGCCCTTACAAGAAATAAAGCTAGGTGTTTCATCCCATATTTTATAGAAATTGAAATGAAATATTTCTGTAAGAGTCAGTGATTTTAAAAGAGGAATCAGATGACCAGGAAGTTGATCATAATCACATAGATTCTTGAAATGGGATATTATTTTGCTTTTATTTGTGATATTTTACTCTTCTGAATGTGTCTAACAATCTTTCTCTGTAGTTTGTATTTCTGCTAACTAGACATTTAAGGTGTCAGTTCCTCCCATAGCTAGTTTATAGACTTTGAGTTAGAAATTTGGTATTCTTACAAGCTTATTAAATATACTGTATCTTATCTCTTGATATTGAAAAAATTATTAAAGGAAAATTCTTTTGTTTAATGTTCTTACCCAAGAGGAAAGTTCTATAGCCTCAAAAGCCAGTAACTATTTATTTATGCATAGTGGTGCAATTTTCTAATATTACAAAAAAAACTACTTCAGGTAGCCCTGCGTTATTTATATCTAATGTCTATATACTTGAATTACTCAAATTTTGAACTCCATGGTTATAATTATTATGTAGCAGTTGATTTACATTATTGATATAACAGCAGATGGTAATGGTGCAGGTTGGAATAAAAGATCATTAAGTTAAATATTTTAGCCTTCATTGGCTCCCTCTTGGATGGAATTTGTCAGAGTGAAATAGAATCACAACATTTCAGAACTAGAAGAGCCCTTAGAGATTGTCTCATCTAGTCCCCATTTGACACATGAGAAAACAAGCATAGCTATTTGCCAAGGGCTTACAGCTAGTTATTAGCAAAGCTAATACCGGAATCTAGATCTGCCATTTCCCAGTTCAGTGTTTTTTCTGCTGACTCTGTTGAAATTTTTAGGTGGTATTTTCACTGTTTCACTTCATAATATTTATGTCAGTTATTCTAATCAGTTTCACATCTATTTATTTCTCGAACATAAAGCTTCACTCCATTATGAGTCTTTGTTGGTTAAATTTTGTATCTGGCTCTCTTTCAGGTTGGTCTCCACTCGTATCTTTTAATCTTGAAGACTCCAGAATATACCTGGATCTACCTGTTTGGTTGTTTTTTTTTTTTTTTTTTTGGAAAATTCCAGTACCAAGCAATCAATGACCCACTGTGCTCTTGTTATAATATAGAAGCTATTGAGTTCTCCAAATATAAACGAGATTTTCTCCCATTTTCCCATGAAGCCACTTTGTTGTTTATCCACTTTAGTGGTGAGTGTTATTGTGCCAGCTGCTTTTGCTTTGGAAGATGTAGACTTCAACCAGATGATCCCACTGGGAACAAATCACAGTTCTTCCAATGCATCATTTCTTCCAAGTTTTGAACTCTCAGCAGATTCCCACTCAGGTGATGACGTCATCATAGCCAGAGAGGGAACTAGTGTTTCAATCAAGTGTCTTCTCACAGTCGACCACTATGAACCGGTCTCTTGGTACAACTCAAAAGGACAGCAGCTGGATGACAGAGACAGAGGTAATTATCCCAAAGCATAATTAGTCAAGATTACTCATTTCCTGTTACTTCAATCTTGGTTTTATGGCATATTCAACAAGGAATATCCAAGATGAGGTACTGCAATAAATAGTTAAAACTTTTGAAAGGCCCAGGGTATTATACCTATCAGGAAAAGTGAAATAATGGTAATTACTGAACCAGAAGAAGAAAAAAAATAAAGTATAGTTACAAATTTAAGAAGTGTTCACATAATGATGGTGAGCTGTTTCTTCCCCTCTTGGCGAACTGGTTTCCTTCTTCATTCAAGGTTGGCTCCATCAGGGTTGCTGCACACAGCTGTGTGGACTGTGTACTGCACAGCTCCAGGAGTACCATTTACCTAGACTGTACTGTGAGTAGTACAGTGTGCTGGCCCTGTATGAGTAGATCAAGAAGGATTTTGGTTAAGTGAACTTGTCATAAATAATTTTTTTGTTTTTACTCAGAAATGAATTACTAAAAATGTTGGAAGAAATCCCGGATGTTTTTGAAAATGGTTATAAAGATCAGTACATAAAAGTTTTAACTCCCTCTGAGAATCAGAAGGGCATGGAGGAGGAACTTTATAAGCCCTTCCAGCTCATTTCTCTTTTTAATTCTGTACCTTAACTGCATGAAAATAGGAAAGTTTCTCTTTACATATTTTTGTGTCTCAGTCTTAAAAAATCACACAAACATCATAGTAAGGTGACCAAGGTCTACCTTTTGACAGGTTTTTATTTGATTTTGCTATTTAAGAACCTGTGTACACATCTTAATCAGAATATTGTTTCCTTTAACTAGTGTTCTGTTAGATTTTTTTTTTGAAGACTACCTGTGTTAAAACACCTTAGAAAGAAATCGCCATGAAATATCAATGGGGTAAAGATTAAATTATGGTATCCTCACAAGCTACATTTTGGAAAAGGCCTGCTTATATTTTCTGTTAGAAAGATAGTCTAATCTCTTGGCTATTTATCTTAGACTGGAAAACAGAAAAGGAGACAGATGGTGCTTCCTTCTAAAGTATATGCTAAACATTTTAACCTTCTACAGACTGAGAAACTGGCCACCAAGGAATTGAAGAGTTAGAATGTTAGAAAGAACAGAGCTTCTTAAGAATATAGATCTGTTAAATCAGAATGTCTAGAGTGGTGCCCTGAACATGTATTTTGAACATGATTTGGGGTTCCCTATTTGGAGCCTTATCTTTTTTGGCCCTAGGGTCCTGACAAACACATCTAAGATGTGAGTTACTCAGTAAGTGTGATTATTATAGACTGGTCGTATAAACAGATTTTAGGAGACCAGCCAAGTAGAATGGCAGTTTTATTTTTCTATTTTGCCTTTACTTTGAAAACCACTAACATCTATCACTGATGCTTTCAGCAGCAGCTCTGGACAATTGTATTAAATTTTATGAATCTCAAGTGAGAGGAGTTTAAAAAGCATGTCAGTCTAGTATAAGGTTCATAAATCTTGAGCTATTATCAGCAAGTGAGCTAGAGAGTTTAGATTGTGGTTATAGTGGTTGATGAATGGAGTCTATGTATATAGTTCATCATACTGTGGATTCACAAGATATCTTTTTTATAGCTCCAGGTTTATAGACAGAAGCTTGTAAAATAATGACTATATTCATAGCTACATGTTTTCCTTCTCTTTTTACATTAGTAAAAATATAACTACACAATTTAGATAAATGTTGATGTAGATAAGAATGGGCACGGTCCACAGTGCTTACTAATTGAAGTGCCCCTAAATCCTGAACCGTAGAATCTCAGAGATGAAAGGGAGCTAGAAAATTAGGCACTGAAGCAGTGCTTAACAAGCAGTCCCCCAGCCTCCTCTGGGCCACTACCTGTAGGCATGGGGACCCATACCCTCCACCCCATGTTAGCCCATCTATCCTGTCTTTGAATGGCAGTTAAAGCATTTGTATAGTTAAAGCACAGAGCACACTGAGGACTTAGAGGTGAGAACTGTGCAGGCAGAGCCAAGTTATTCAAGGCTGTTGGTCCTTGTGCTTTGGTTTTCATACTCATATACATTTGTATACACATTCCTGAATGAAGATACCTTCGTGTATGGGAGAAAGGCAGCATGTTTTCAATTTAAAGTAGAAGCCTAGGCATGTTAGGGCAACTTTTATTCTGTCTGCCAGGCTGTTCATTTACCCTCACTTGTGAGACATTGCTTTTGGCTTGTGCTTTATTTACTCTGGCCAGAAAATCAAGATGTTATCATCAACCAACCTTTTCTAACAAGACAAATTAACATGTATAAGGCATGCCAGATTAGCCAGTTAGTAATTGAACAAATACATTAAATTGGTAGGGTTTTGTTTGTCTTTTCTTAAGTAAATAAGTAAACAGTAAATTATTGAAAGTTAAAAAGGAAGTAAAAATTACTCATTACCCTATAAATAGCCATTGTTTTGTATTTCTGAGACATAGCCTTCTAGTTTATGAGAATGTGTAGGTAGAGACTGTGATATAGACACATACACACATATATATAAACATTTCTTTTTAAGGTTAGTCACTTAGCATTATGTTGACACACCTGTCTCCCTGAAAGGTGTCTTACATCTAGCAGTGAAAAGGCAGCCACAATAATCGTTAGTTTCAGGAAGATCTTGATTCCCTTTTTTAAGTTCCAGCCTGTATAAAATTCAGACTCTGAACATAAAAGTCTGCCCTGTCTTACATCATTTAACAAAATAGCAGAACCTAATAGATGAGTTGATGTAACGTGCTCTCATGAAGAGGTGGAATATTGATAAGGCAGTTTGCGTATTTAGTAATAGTACTGTTTATGCTGTAATTTTTTATTTCTGTTGGGTTATCAGGTGGAAAATGGTTGGTTTCTGATAACTTCCTGAATATCACCAACGTAGCCTTTGCTGACCGTGGGCTCTATACATGTCATATCACCTCTCCAACCCGTGCCTCCTACTCGGTCACCCTGCGTGTTATCTTCACCTCGGGAGACATGAGTGTCTACTACATGGTTGTTTGCCTGATTGCCTTTACAATCACTCTCATCTTGAATGTTACACGGCTGTGCATGATGAGCAGCCATCTTCGTAAAACTGAGAAAGCCATCAATGAATTCTTCCGAACTGAAGGGGCAGAGAAACTCCAGAAGGCCTTTGAGATTGCAAAACGCATCCCCATCATCACCTCGGCCAAGACTCTGGAACTTGCCAAAGTCACGCAATTTAAAACCATGGAGTTTGCTCGTTATATCGAAGAACTGGCAAGAAGCGTCCCTCTGCCACCCCTTATTCTAAACTGCCGGGCCTTTGTAGAGGAGATGTTTGAGGCTGTGCGAGTGGATGACCCTGATGAGATGGGAGAGAGAATTAAAGAGAGACCTGCCTTGAATGCGCAAGATGGCATCTTTGTCATTAACCCAGAGATGGGCCGGAGTAATTCACCAGGAGGAGATTCAGATGATGGTTCCCTGAGTGAACAAGGCCAGGAGATAGCAGTTCAAGTTTCTGTCCACCCTCAGTCAGAGACGAAAAGTATTGATACTGATTCTCAGGACAGCAGTCATTTCAGCCCACCTGATGATACAGGATCTACTGAATCGAACTCTAACTACAAAGATGGGTCATTTGAAAGCTGCCAACTGTGAGCTACCCTCATACCTACAAAAACAGCTTGCAGAAAAAGAACATGTTTCATGCAGAAAATAACATTTTTATCAAAAAATAAGTAGGATTTCCCCCCTCATTAATATTAAGCCTATCAGAACATGAATTATTACCAAAATCTTTCTAAAACTTCAGCATTTTTCCTTTCTGATCTTTCTCAGTCATTTTCCCCAAGCTTGATTAAATGATACACATTGAGATTTAAAGGAGCCTGAGAGATCAGTGTAACGGGAAAAGTACCACACCCAAAATTGCATGACTTCTCTTCTAGTCACAGTTCTTTCATTGCTTAAAGCTGACACTTCTCTTGAAGCCTCAGTTTTCCCTCCATTAAAAATGAGGGATTTGCACTAGATGATATCTAAAGTCCTTTCTAGCCCTCTGACTTCTTACCTACCACCTTTAAACCATAAGAATCTTCAGCTCATTTCTAAATAAACCCTTCCCTAGACTTTGAGTCCCTTTTTACAGAAAGGACCTACCTGAGATTTTATTCTGTGATTTGGATTCCCACATCAATGCGGTGCATAGAGGTGTGGGTGTTTTTCAGATGTCTTGCTGGTAGAGCATACAATTGTATATGCTCTGTTGAATCTTTCCAGTATCACCCATGAATATATTGCTATACAGATATCAGGGACCTAACTGCTCATGAGTAAGCTACTTTCCATGAGTAAATTGGTCCTTGTGAGGGTATAGCAGTCTTTTTAACTTACTGAGGTATCATTTAGCTCACTGAGCTGGCACTGATTTCTCAGCTGATCTCCCAAAGTGAAAAATTTGTTCCTAAAGAATAATGTCTTTATTGTTTTTAGAATAAGAAGCAGTGTCAAATCATCTGTCTCTGGTAAATTATGGATTTTGACATTTCTGTTAATGGAATTTCTCAGGCTTTCCCTTTTTAAAAGTACTGGACTCTACGAGACAGTTCTGTGTTTGGGATCTCATTCCAGAGGGAAACCCACAGCTGAATTCCTCTTTAGATCTCTGTCAACACTCTTTACTCTATCGTCTTAAATACGGTGCTAAAGGTTGCATGCCTCCTTACCTTGTTCGTCTTGTTTATATTTTATTGTTGCTGAGGTTTTTATTTTTGTGTACATCAGATGTAGAATTTTAAGCTAGGGCTGCTTTTGTGGCCTTTCTGAGAAGCACTAACCTGAAATAAGATTAGAGAATGGTGTGTGCTGTGTGTTACTATATTAAATATATAGATACAGATATATAGGTATATATATACACACACATACAAATGATCTAGACATAAAGAGGGAGAAAAATTATGAATGATGCCACTTGATTCAACTGTGTATAATAAACACTTCGGACAGTATTTGTTGCCTGGCTGAGATCTGATATAATGGAATTGTAAATACTCCTCAGAGTCATTTCTTCAACTACAGTAAGCTTGGCGTCATATAATTTTAAGAACTTGGCAATGGAGCTCTGTGTGCTTCACATTTCTTCATTTGGCTTCTGATTACTGAAGCTTTACTTGAACTAGAGGTTCCTGAGGGAAATGTTCAGGGGAGGTTTTATCAGGATTTTAATTTAAGGTTTCAAATGGAGGAAGGCAGGAAATTTGAAGTGTGGCCAGATAGAACTCCTGCCTCCCTTTGTGAAGGCTTATCAGAAGTAATACATCTGGTTCTGGATAGCACAAATGAATCAATATGCAGTTTTATCAGGTGGCATTTCAGATAAAGACGATAATGCTGCCTTTTCTGTCTCTCAGGCTGTTTCCATGGAAACCTCCAGAGCCAAACAGAAGCTACCAATCATTTAGCCAAATCTTGTCTTGGCTCATAGACCTGTATTCCTTTAAAGAAAACTGTTTTCATACATTTGGCTATGAGAACAAGGGCTCTGGAACATGCCCTAGATTATAGAACACTTCTTCCCTTCCCAGAATGTTTCTCTTGAGAATTTAAAATTCTTTAAAATCCTTTTCTAAGGTCTGAGTCTGTCCCCTAAATGTCCCTCAGATCTTTAGATAACACTTCATAACCTGTACCTATATAGCAGGTTTGGGGTCATTTTTAGAATGTAGCTTGTCACATTAAAGAGAATGAATTTACCCCCCCATGTTTTCATAATAGACATAGGTATTTGGAACCTTAAGGTAGACATATTTAATGATCAAAGTCCTGGGAAACAGGGCTTGGGAAAAATAAGAAATATTCAGAAAAAAACTGTAAGTTGCACAATACTGTATAAGAGATATAGGCTACTCTAGTGTATCCTGGATAAATTACTTTAGAAGTGTAATGGTGACAATTTAGTTGCCAAAGTAATTGGATTACTCTGAGTATTCCAGGTTATGGTGCCACTGATAAAGTAGGTCAAAATTTAAGTGGAGCCGGTACTTTGTAAATCTGAAATAGTTGTTCACAGGAAGAAAATCACACTCGCTAACATTTTCTCTAGCTAATCAAATACTCTTCATATATAATTAATACTCCTGTTATCTTTTTGTAAAATCCTTAACCTTTTGAACTTCAGCTACAGTCTAACAGTCTTTTGACAATAGTGGTAGTGTAATTATCCTTCTGTCTTGCTAGATTTTATAATTGGTGAACATGCCTTTACTCGGCAATTTGGATTTGAAATAGTTCTGTCATCATTTATAAATTTTGTCTTGTATTGGGATTTAATGACCCTTATCATCCTTGTGAAATAAAATGGTGGCTTTGTAAAATAAATTTACCAAGACAAGGCATATAAACATTTTTAGAGATTCCTTGCCAGCTGAAATTCCTTACCAGTCAGGCATCTTTTGAACTGGTATGCCACTTGTTTATAAGCTGTTTGATAAACCTATCCTCAAAGTTGTATCTGTTCCAACACTTTAGTTCTTGAGTCTGGCCCAGTGGACATTTTTATTTCCTCCCAGCCACCTTGATATAAGTATCTTGGGAGTTGCTGACACCAAATGGTTGTGTGAAGGCTCCTGGCTTCGTCACCTCACTTAACACATATTTTTAAAGTGAAAATTCACAGCTTTCCCTTTTGTCCTCAGTGAACCCGCGCCATAGTCCTCTCCACACCCTGCACGTTGTTTCAGCCTAGGTCAGATTTTGTATTCTGTATCCCAGAGCAGCATGGGAGCATGGCATGTTTGTTTCCAGGGCCCAGCCAGTCATGGGTGCTAGTCTTGCCTCTACACACCAGCTATTGTAACACAAGTATTGAATATATCAGATTTCCTGAATCACCATTTAAAGAATACAATCTTTTCTCTCCTAGGCCAGCAATGTTAAAAATGCTAAGCCTTATGCATAACCTCTAGGTTCTCAACACATTTCATAAAAGTAAATGAATTACTTAATATGGTTCAGATGATGTTTAAATAGTTACCTTTTTAATGAATACTTATAATTTTGTCCTTTTTTTTAAAAAAAAGTTGTACTTGAATGTAATGCATTAAATGTTCAGTGGAGTATATTTTGTTTGTCTGAAGTCTTCTGTAGAGATGTATTCATTTTTATGTTGGTGGAATTTGATGTTAATGATTTTGAGCAGGGGTAAATTTGAAGTCAATTTGGATGCTACTATGTCTACCCATTTAAATTTTACAGATGTTTACTAAGCATCTGTATGTTCTCGGTGCTATGAGCCATACTGAGATGGGTGTCCTGCCTACAGTTGGCATGAGAGTGAAGTTACCAGACCATCCTCACCTGGCGCAAGTACAGCAGTTTCCCATTTCTAAAATAAAGCCATTCTTAGGAAAGGCAGAGCTTGAGTAAAGGCCTAGAGATAATTTAGCACATGTTTTAGAGCAGTGGTCCCCAACCTTTTTGGCACCAGGGGCAGACAGAGCAGGGGAAGTGGGTGGGTGAGTGTGAGGGTGGGCAGGATGATTTCAGGATGATTCTCATAAGACGTGCACAACCCGAATCCCTCATATGCGAAGTTCACAGTAGGGTTCTCACTCCTATGAGAATCCAATGCCACCACTGACCTGACAGGAGGTGGAGCTCAGGCAGCAATGTGATGAATGGGGAGTGGCTATAAATACAGAGGAAGCTTGACTCGTTCCCCCACCGCTCACCTCCTGCTGTGCAGCCCAGGCCACCGACAGAGGGGTAACAGTCTGAGGCTGGGGCAGTTGGGGACCCCTGTCTTACAGAGCTTATGATTAGTGTGTAGGGTTTGTGATGAGGTGTGGCAGTGGGGAGAGCAAATGTCTGCAGTCCCATGGCAGTGAAGCAGGCATGGAAAAGCACAGGATCTCAGGAGACAGGCAAAAGAACAAGTAGAGGTCAACTCATTTCTTAAATGCCACAGACTCCTTAGAATGACCATTTAGCCCCTATCTTGGGACTTGGCCTCTCTGGACTTCAGTAAAGTGGAGTTGGTAACACCTACCTCACAAAATTAACATGAGGATTAAATACAGCAACATGTCAGCAAATACTGTGCAAGCTATGACATGCAATATAGTGTTCAGTTGTTCAGTCGCTCAGTCGTGTCCGACTCTTTACAACCCCGTGAATTGCAGCACGCCAGGCCTCCCTATCCATCACCAACTCCCGGAGTTCACCCAGACTCAACGTCCATCGAGTCAGCGATGCCATCCAGCCATCTCATCCTCTGTCATCCCCTTCTCCTCCTGCCCCCAAACCCTCCCAGCATCAGAGTCTTTTCCAATGAGTCAACTCTTCGCATGAGGTGGCCAAAGTACTGGAGTTTCAGCTTTAGCATCATTCCTTCCAAAGAAATCCCAGGGCTAATCTCCTTCAGAATGGACTGATTGGATCTCCTTGCAATCCAAGGGACTCTCAAGAGTCTTCTCCAACACCACAGTTCAAAAGCATGAATTCTTCGGCACTCAGCCTTCTTCACAGTCCAACTCTCACAGTGTCTGGTAATCACGTAGCCATAGCGTCAGCTTTATTAGCAGGCATGTCCAGCTGATGACTGGTTGCACTTGGACTCAACTGAGAATTCTCCAGATGTCTCTCAGTTACAGTTGCATTTGGCTGCATGCCACAGAAACCCAGTTGTGGTGGCCTACCCAAGTAAGAGGTTTATTTTTCTTAAATAACACAAAGTCCAGAGAAACTCAGCCCTAGGCTAGAACAGCCCAAGTTTGGCATCAAGGGCTCCATCCGAGTCTTTTTTTATCGAAAGACTTCTAGATTTCTTTCCATCCTTAGCATGTAGCCTTCATCTGCACAGTCACAAGATGTTTGAGATTGGGTTCCCCAGAGAAAGGATTCCTCTGCAAGTAGTTTATCTGGAAGGTGAACCCAGGAGTGAGATGAAAAAGAGAGCCAGTACAGGATGAGTTCATTATTTCTCTGAGCAACTGGGCTCAGGCCCTCTGGGGGAGTCAGGACACCCTATCTGCCCCTTGTGTTTGTAGCTTACACCTCAAAGTTGTCCCATCTGAAGGCCAAGGAGCTTGGATGTTTATACACCAACTTCTGTCTGTCAGTGAGGGCTGCTTCCAGCATCACTAACTCTCTGGTACTTCCGACCAGGCTAAGCATGATCCTATAGCCAGCAGAAGCCCTCTGCCAGAGGTACAGGAGCTTTCAATAGAAAAATCTGTAGTCAATATAACAATTTCATATGAGTTTCAAAAGGTTATGGACAGAGTTCTGATGGTACCTGCTACATAGGACAGTTGCTTCCCTTCAGCATCACGTATACATTCCAGGCAGGGAGAAGGCAACAGACACAGCAGCTGAGTCTGTACCTTTGTATTAGGAAGGCAGTAGCTTTCCAGAAGCCTCACCTGACTTCACTGCCAGAACTGGGTTCCATGCTACCTGCTGTAGCTGTAAGGAAGCCTGGGAAGATGAAATTGTATGTTTTTTAACTGGACACACTTCCCCAAAGTGTTCTATTAAGAAAGGAGGGAGGAACGGAAGTTGTGGGCAACTGGTAATTGCAACAAGTTCATCTTCATGTGAATTACAGGAGTAAAATGCAATTCTGTGGTGGGTAAAATTGCAGGCTATGTTCCTTGATATTCACATGTGTGGACGACAAATGTCACCTGCTATATCTGTAAACAAAGGATGGTGCAGCCATCAAGCCATCAGCCACTGCAGCCTTCCCCAGTTGCGCACCATAAGGGGATTCAGGATGGAGACTAGCAGGATACTGGCCTTAGATAGGTAAGGTGCCTATCAAAGGGATGATTTCAGTGACCCAGACTCACATCTTCCCAGACATAGAGAAGGGTTCAGTTCACTAAATTGAGATATCTGGGTTTTCTTTGATTTACAGTAAGCTTCTGCAGTAACCTTTCTGCTTTTGTTGCAAAAACATGTACCTGGCTCCTCTGTTACTTCTTCAGAACAATCCCTCAGAGCTCTCTGGGAGCCTGGATCCTGGACTTAAGTCCTCAGTATAAAGTCCTTGGAGTCCACTGAATAAAACATAATTCTCAACTTTTAGGTTGTGGTGGTGGTTTTTTGTTGTTTTTTTTCAGTTGACACATGCAAGAATCAAGCATTAAATCTTAGGTTAAATCTTCAAGTCATCACTTATATTATCTCCAATTGGCTCAAACAGCAGACAGACAAGTTATGGGTTTCTGTTGGGGCATAATTGGCTTATCTTAACCTATTTATTCATGAACAGATATGTACTGGCCACCTGCTATGAGCAAGCAATAACAAAAATCCTAGGGGACAAGCTTGGCCTGTTGTTAAAAGAAAAGTAAGCCTGTGTGGCTATGAGGAAAGACTGTCAGAAAAGCATACAGGGGCCGGGAATAAGGTTAAAATATTTCAAAGTTTATTTCTTAAGAGGAAATGCTAGCAGTACCTAATTTAGAAGAGGGGATTTGGCAATGTAGGTAGGAAAGTTTGATCATTCAGTAGTACTATTCATTATTGTCCTGGAGTTATCTGCAGCTGAAAAAAATTCCAATTTGCTAATTTTCTTTAAGGAATTAAACTCCTTCAGAGCTCCTTAAATCCCAATCATGTTTATGAGTTTTCATGTTTTCACTGGAACCTATTGATTAGGAAATATATATGTAAATATACATATGTCGCTCCATCTGCCTGGATGATCATAGCTGCTGCCAGCAGGCCGCTTCTTCCTAACAGTTGGGAACACTGCTTTGCCTCCTGCTCAGCTGTATGAAGAAGGAAGACTCAAGTGTCCTAAGTGACAATAAATCAGCCTTCTGGGGGCCTCCTTACCAGAGAAGAGCCACTCTCTGGGAAAGTTTGTCCCTAAGCAGAAGGGAAGTTAATCAGGAAGAATTCCATCTGAGGGGTAGTTTTGCCATATGAATTTCATTGCTCTTTCAGAAACTACAAGCAGGTGGATGGATCATGCTTGAGGCTGCTGTGCTCAAGCCCCTGACCCTTTGAACACCTAAGGCCCTGCCTATTCAGTTTTTCAACAAATGTTTGTTGCACACAAATGAGGGATATCATCATGAGCAAAATCAGAAGTGGTTCCTGTTCTTTGGGAACTAATAGTCTATAGGAAGACAGAACCTATTCAAATAGTCACATGTAGGGTTGTTTTAGTTGCTCAGTCGTGTCCGACTCTGTGACCCCATGGACTGTGGCCCACCAGGTTCCTCTGTTCGTGGGATTTCCCAGGCAAAAAGTACTGAAGTGGATTGCCATTTCCTTCTCCAGGGGATCTTCCCAACCCAGGGATCTAACTTATGTCTACTGCTTGGCGGGCAGATTCTTTACCACTGAGTCACATGGGAAGCCCCCATATGTGGGGTAGATAGTTAAAAACTGAGAGGTGTGCTAGAAAATGAGTCTGTGAGATCTGGATCTAATCAGAGGTCAAAGAAGAATCCACTGAAGTGACACTAGAAGCAGCAGTCATTGCTTGAGGGCTTATTATGTTTCCCTCCTGAGCCAGAGACTATGAATTTAAGACCGGGATCCTACTTAGAAGGAATTTATAGACATCTTGAAAAAGGAACTATCTGAAAGAGACAGTGTGGCATCAAGCACTAAATGGATTAGCACTAGATAGGAAAAGCTGAAGGAGTTAAAGATGAAAAGTGAGTGATAATAGAGGGTGGGCAATAATATGAAGGGGGTGAGATTTGAGGCAGACCAGAGAGGCTGAACAAGACTTCAACAGGGAAGGAAAGGTGTTGATCTGGTCATGGAACTCAGAAATCTTCAATACTGTCCTACTTTCTTTGCAGTAAAAAAAAAAAAAAATTGACCTCCCCATAATCTTCTGGGCTTCCCCAGTGGCTCAGCAGTAGAGAATCCACCTGTGATGCCGGGGACAAGAGTTTGATCGCTGGGTGAGGAAGATCCCCAGGAGAAGGGCATGGCAACCCACCCCAGTGTTCTTGCCTGGAGAATCCCATGGACAGAGGAGCCTGCTGGGCTACAGTCTATAGGGTCACAAAGAGTCAAACACGACTGAAGTGACTTAGCAGGCATGTACATGATCTGCTCCGAGTGTGTCTTCCCAAGTCTACCTTTTAAAGACACCTCCACTCTCTTGGAAATAAAATAACATTCTACCTTTTATATTTGCTCTTTTCCTTTCCAGTTTATGAGCAACTTGAGAGATGACATCATGTATTAGTCACCTATCTTTATAGCCCTTTATTCCTTAGTGTAACACCTTTCTTACAGAAGAGACAGTAAATGTTTTGTCTAATGTAACTGGATTTTGGTTGGGAGGGAGCGAAATTGTTGTGGTATGGTGTATGACCATATTGGTTAATATAGGACTTAGGGGTGAGGGCTGGGGAGGTGTGGCTGCCCCTTCTCCAACAGCACTCTCTTCCTTGGAGACATCAGTGACGTTCAAGTTCTAAATACCATCATCACACTGGTGACTCCAATTTGATATTTCTACCTCTAAGTGCTCTCTTCCAGACTTGTGAATCTAACACTTCACGACTTGGCATCTCCAATTGGCCAGGTACCTCTAAAAGGCATCTCAAAATTAATATGTCCAAAACAGAATTTTTTATTCCCTGCCCTGATAACAAAGGAATACATTCGTTTCTATGCCCACCATCTTCTCTCAGTAAATAGCACCATCATCTAGTTATTTGCTCAAGCCCAAAATTGGTTTCATCCTTGACTCAAGTTCCCTTACTCTCAATATTCAATAGATTAGCAATTTCTCTTATTTAACTTCAGAAACCATATATCTAATCCATCCACTGCCCTCGACTTCCTTTGACATTGATGGTGTCTGGTCCAGAACACCATCCTCTCTTGCCTGTATTATTTGATGTCCCCCACTGTTGTTCCCAGGTGATCCATCCATTCTCAACAGTTCAACCAGACTGAACTTTAAAAGCATAAACCGTGTGTTATCCTAGGCTTATATTCTATAGTGTCTCCCATCACTAGAAGAAAATTCTGAAAGACAGTCCATACTCCTCACTGTGGCCTTTAAGACTCGCTATAAGCTGGCTCCTCAATTGTCCACACTCCTCGCCCACCACACACCTCATTTTGCATCCCAGCCACCCTGACTTCCTTGCTGTTCCTTGAACATACCAAGCTGCTCCCACTGCAGAACCTTTGGTCATGTTCCCTCTGCCTAGAATGCCTTCCTCCAGATGTTCCCTTCACTGGTTTCTTCTTGGCATTGAGATCTCAATGATGCCATTACTATTTCAGAGAGGCTTCCACACAATAGTAGGTATCCCCAGGGTTGGGATTAGAGTCAGGGCTAAATAACTCTAATAATAACTTTTATTTTTACCACAGTGTTTGTCACTATTTGTCTTAGTCCATTTGGGCTACTGTGACAGAACACCATAGACCGAGTAGATCAAAATTACCTCTCACAGGTCTAGTGGCTGGGAAGTCCAAGATCAAGGTGCCAGCAGATTAAGTGTATGGTAAGAACCTGCTTCCTGGCTTGCAGATGGCTTTCTTCTTCTTGTGTCCTCATGTGGTAGAAACAGGTGAGAGAGCTCAGCATGGTCTCTTTTATAAGGACACTAATCTCATTCGTGAGGGTCTACCCCCATGACCTAATTACTTCCCAAAGACCCCCCACCTGACTACCCCCTAATACTGTCACACTGGAGATTAGATTTCAACATACAAATTTGGGGGAACACAAATATTCCATCTATCACTCCATTAGATATTTATTTACTTACTCCTTGTCTATTCCCCCTATCTACAGTATCAACTACATGAAAACAAGGACATTACCTTATTTCCTGTTATCAGCAACTAAAACAGAGCTGGGCACCAAATTGACAATCACTAAAAATTTGTTGCATCACTGATACAGGTGGATGGATGAATTCTGATTACATAAACTTAAATCATTTAGCATCTTTGCCTCAGTTTACCTCCTTCCCTGATGCAGATGGAAGGTACTATACTGCTTATCTCATCTGGAACACAAAGGACACGGTTAAGAAATGAGAAGGCTGAAGGCTTTACCACTTATTATGAGAAAAATATTGGAGTATATGGGCAGGAAGCCATTTGAAAGTGGCAATGACAGGCTAATGGAGAAAGAAATTCATTTGTTCTATTACCCGTGAACCTCCTGGGGAGTAAATAAGATGGGGGAAAATGAAATGTACCCATTTGTAATATAAAAATTCATAAATACAGCTTATGTTAATTCAGAGTAGAGTAACACTTTGTTTTGCTGGCATCAATAGGTATTTTGCTAAGTGTTTTGTTTTTCCAGATAGTTAATGTTCCCATTGTAAGAAGATTTTTTTCAGTTTGACCGCTTTAATGGAGATAGTTTTCAAATGAATTTCATTGCCACTTTCTCTGGCAGCACACTGAGTAGAGTCTTTTGTCAATAACTTGGGAATATCATTATAAGCTTACATTATCTACTTGGGTATAAAATAGTGATAAACTATGAAATCACAGATGTGTACACCTTTTATATAAATCCTGAGATCTTTTATGTATATTGCATATTTTTTTGTTTGTTTGTTTACTTACTCAACAAGTAAAACACTAGTCCCTGCAGGCTGACCACTAAGAACATTGCCCAGAGTGATAAATAAGAGAAATGTGGTTTCTGCCCTCTTGGAGCCCACAGGCTGCTGGGAAAGATTACAGTGACCCAGGAAGTACAAGGGTGACAAGAACCTCAAAAGCCTGCCCTGAGGCTTGGGAAACACCTCCCCAAAGAAATGGCCTTTAAGCTAATCCCTACTGATGAATTGCTCAGGGGAAGAATGTTCCAGGCAGGTGGAAAAGCATCTTCAGAAGGTGTGAACGACAAAGTTGCATTTGAGCAGAAAAACTAAGATGAGCAAGTCTCCTGATAATGCCATAGCATCAGGGAACCAGATTGAGGACCCCTCCTTCCATAAACACAGGCTAGGAACCTGAGACTTTATTCTAAAAATTAATGGTTTTAAAGAAGGGAGTAACAAAATCAGCATTACCCTTCAAAATACATGTTAGAAGGAAATAACCATTAAGCTCTATGCTTTCACACATATTTTTGGTTTAGAGGAAGTTAAGTGGTGCCATATATATCGACCATCCACAAAGTATGGAATTGACAAGGGCCATAGGGACAGTGCAAAAATTGAGAAGAGAACGTTCAGATTTGGGAAGTACAAGTTTCAGAAAGGAGCCTCATTATTGGAGACCTCACAATATAGTACATGTAAGAGCCCAATTTAATTCAGTTCAACATTGTCTGAAACACCTTCCATATACCCAAGAGTTAAAGGAAAGTTAAGGTGGGTGAACGTGTACTGCAAGCAGATGCCCAAGTTCAAGACCCGCCTCAGCCACTACCAGGATGGACCCTGGTGTAGGGACCCTTCGGCAAGGCTCTTCCTCCATGGACCTCAGCTTCCTCTCCCGCAGGATGAGATGATGCCTAAGCCAGCCCCTTTCCTGAAATGCTGAGATGCACATAGCTTAGCAGACAGGAGGCTCAATGCAGGGCTCCACTTGGACAGATTACTTGACTTCTTTGAAAGCCAGTTTACCTATTTGTGAATCCCCTACTTCACAGATGGCTGTGAAGTGTAAAATGCCTGGCACAGACAATGCAATCAGGAGATATAAAGATCACTCTGTAATTTTACAGCTTAATGTCTGTTGACTCACATTAGCCCACTACAGCAGGAAAAAGAATTTGGAAATAAATGTTTGCTTCAGGAAAAAAAGTGGCCCCTTATGAATTAAGAACTCATGCTACATATTACATTTTTCTGTATCCTTTGGAGATTTAGTAACATTTTGGGAACTATCTTGCACCATCCATCTGTCCAATATTTGTGCTCTGGAGTATCTTTCCTCTATGACTTGGCCACTCTATTTTGAATGTGTTGTGACACTAGCCCTAGTCTGTCTATTCTGAGCATCTTATTAAGCTGATGTTGCATGAATCAGTATAAATTCTGCTAAGAGCCAACATTTTCTTAGTTTCTGAGCATCAGTGCAGAAATGAGCTTGCATGGTTTCTTTGTGGTCTCTTTGTAAACCCCAAGGGTGTTAATAACAAGTCATATACTCAATATTTTTCTTAGTATTTTTAAATAACTGGGTTTTAAATTAGTTTAATACATGCACATTGTTTTAAAATATGAAGATTGAAGAAGGTTTTGAGGTTAAAATCTTTTTTGCTTCCTACTTTCTGTTCCCTAGTTATTATATTCCCCATATATGATCAGTATTTTATACATTGTTCCAGAAATGTTTCCCCTCCCTCCCTTTCTATATATACCCTTTGTAATTATCTTTATTTTACACAAATAAGACAATATCATCCTTCTTTTCCACCTTCCTTCCTTTGTGTATTTTTTATCATTGTATTTACTTTACACAAATGGGACTGTACTATTCAGACCTTACATCTTGGATATTTTTCCGTGGGAATAGTTGTAGATCTGCCTCATCCTTTTGAGTGGCTTTCTGGAATCCTATCAACTGAATGTACCCTTTAACCAACCCCTGTTGTTGGGCATTTTAGATGTTTCCAATCTTCTGCTCTTGCAAACATTTCTGTAACAACTATCTCTGGACATATCTCTTTGCACACTTGAGAAACTTTATCTGTAACATAAGTTCTTATAAGTTTTAAAACCCAGAAGAACATCTTCCTGCATGTTCACCAAACCATCAGCCGGTCGCTGGTAATGTCAGACCTCCAAAAAGAGCTCATTCTGAGACTGGTGGCAGACTCAGGAACAATCAATATCTTGAAAGGTATTATCCACTCAGGTGGACACTCAGGTCCACTCAGGTGGACACCACAGGTACAATCAATATCTTGAAAGGTGTTATCAATCTTTATTGTGAAGATAGGTAATAATGTAGCAAAGTGCCTGATGAATATCCAACATACCATTGTTACCTGATGAATGGTGGCTTTTAGTCATGTTTCCTTTATGCTTATGAACAACCAGTGAAGAATTTATCTCCAAGGCCTGAAGATAAGCATAACTAGAGTTAATGGGTTGGTATAATATTAGCAAATTTTAGGTGGCACTACTTTTATAAAACTCAGCCATTTATTAAAGAAGAATGTCCAATGGAACAAGGAAGTCCTTTTCGGGTAGTAAAGGAAAACCTATGAAGCATTATGCTTCAATTTTAGAAATTTTCTCTGGTTGGATTCTCCAAGAAGCCTTGACATTTTCAGCAATAGAAATCGATTCATAGCTAATAGGTATTAGTCGTGGCATTTGGGGAAAAAGAATTGCTAATTTAAATAATGTAGTATGGGTTTTGATCTTAGCAAGTCTTGAGAACACAATCAGGCATTTGGGTCCCATTCATTCATTCATAGGACAAATGTTTATTGAGCACCTGCTAGGTACCAGCAGGGTTCCAGGTTACAGGGGTGGAACATAAACTAAATAGCCACGTGACCTTGAACACGCCTCTTTCCCTTCTTCGACTTTATCTTCCACATCTTTAAAAGAAGCTGGCTGTGCTGTATTATCTCCAAGGATCCTCCCGGATGTATCATTCTGACCCTTTCCTTCATGCATTCTTAATGGTGATCTCGATGCAGTGCTGTGCTACTTGACAGGCATAGCGCATGGAGGTACCACAGAATCCCTCACAGGAGCACTGCCAAATGTTGGCCAATGGATACTGTATTAGTTTCCTCAAACTGCTCCCACAAACGGGGTGACTTAAGACAAAAGGAATTTATTCTCTCCCAGTTCTGGAAGTTCAGGTGTGAGGTCAAGGTCATCAGGGCCATGCTCTCTCTGAAGAGTCTACAGAAGAATTCTTCCTTGCTTCTTCCCAGGTTCTGGTGTTGCCAGCAATCCTTGGTATTCCTGGGCTTGTAGCTGCATCACTGCAGTCCCTGCCTCGGTCGTCACGTGGCCTTCTCCCTGAGGGTCTGTCCGTGTATCTGTTTTCTCATATAAAAACAACCATCAGTAGAGTAGGGCCCACTGTAATCCAGAATGACCTCAGCTAGTTACACTGAAAAGACCCTCTTTCCAAATAAAGTCACATCCGAAGGTTCCAAGTGGACATAAAGCTTCAGGGGACACTGTTCAACCCAGTCAAAATACTGTTTTCTTTGCTTCTACCAAGGGTATGGACTGTTACAACAGTGTCTGCCAGCAGACCCTGAGCTGGGGGGGTCACTCAGCCTGGGGCAGAGGGGCACTCTGTGAGGAAGAGGTAGGGAGCACACCTGAGCATCAAGGCTGGCAACAAAGGAAGGAGATGTGTTGAGCAGAACCTGTGAGACTGCCTTGCAGATGGCTACAACAGGGCGAGAAAGGCCAGCTTGTGCACCCAGGATGTTCCAGGTCGTAGACAGCAACATTGTGTTAGGAGGGGCAGTGGAAAGAGAAAACTGTAAGTTTTCCTCCCAGTTATAACTGGGAGAGTTTCTAGTGGTGCTTTTGGCATGATTGCTTCTAATTAATTGTTGGTTGCTTTGGTATTGTTTTGAGTCATTTCTTCCCTTCTGGCTGAGCACCCAAAATGCAAGGATTTAAAAGGGCAGCCCACATGCGGGAAGGCAGACAGTGGGGCTTGGAGAGAAGGGATCAAGGGCTGTAGCTCTGGAGCCAATTCCAGGATGGAACCTCTGCTTTCCCCTCTTATTGGCAGTGTGTCTGGGAACATTCATTTATTTCTCAGAGCTCAGGCTCCTTAGGTGTAAACTGGGGATAATAATAGAAACTTCTCATAGGATGGTGGTGAGGAGAAAATGTGAGGAGAATAATTCATGTGCACCATGAATAAAACAGTGCCAGGAGCATAAAAATGTGCTTAATATATGTTTGTTGCTATTAACATATCTACTAATCTCCCTGCACTGGAAGAGTGTTCCCAACAAAAGATAGAAACATGTTTTATGCTTCTTGTATTAAAAAAAAAAAAAAAAGACCATTCTTCACTCTATTCTCTTCCAACACCTACCCTTTGCAGCAAAATTTCATAAAAGATTTGTTTGTCTTCTGTGTCTCTAATTCCTCTCCTCCCATTCCATGAACAGGCCTCTGCCCCTCTCCCAGTCCCTTCACTGACACTGTTCTCAGTCAATGCAGTTCACCGTGACCTTGATGCTGCTAAATCCAGCGATCAGTTCTCAGTCCTCACATTACTTGCCTGGTCATCCACTTGTGACAGTTGGCCACTCCCTTTCTCCTGCAACACTTTACCACTTGGGTTCCTGGGACACCTCTGGCTCTTGGAGCCTCCCTTGAACTTCTCTTTTTCATCTACACTCCCTTCCTAAGTGACTTCAGCCAGTCTTAGGGCTTTAAGTACCACCTACACCGACATCTCACACACAGAATGTCCAGCATGAACATTTCCCCTGAACCTAGTTCAGCATCTCCATTTGGATCTCAAATAGACATCCCAAAGTCAACAATAGACATCCCAAAGTCAACATGTTCAAAATCTTGATTCCTGATCCTGCTCCATGGGGGAAACCTCTTCCTCCCACTGTCTTCCCCACCTTAGCAAAGAGGAAACTGTGTCCTCCCAGTTACTCAGGGTAAAAACATGACAGTCATCTGATTTTTCACTTTCTCTTTCACTCTGCATTGAATCTATCAGAAAATCTTGACAGTTCTACCTTCAGAACAGATCCAGAACCTGACTATTCATTACCTCCACTGCTGCCTCTCTGGTCTAAGCCAACATCACTCCTCGCCTGTATAATAGCAATATCCTCCTAACTCACCCATATTACGTCAGTAGCCTCCCAACTGAGCTTCTCCTTCTTCCCTTGATCCCTTGCAGTCTGTTCTTGACCTGGAAGCCAGAGGGGCTGCACTCTTGGCTGCATGTTAGAATCACCTGGAAAGTTTCAGAAATTTCACTGCCCAGCCCATATCGCAGACTAATTAAATTAGAATCTCTGAGGGTAGGACCAGGGCACAAGTGTGGTTTTCTTAAGTCAGATCACGTCACTCCTCTGCCCCCAAACTTCTAATGTCTTCTCACCTCAGAATAAAAGTCAGAGTCTCCAAGATGGCCCAGGGGGCCTCACGTCAGCGGTTCTCACAATGCAACAGCATCTGATTCACCTGGGGGGCTTGTTCAAACACAGGCCACTGGAACCCACTCCCAGAGTTTCTGACTCAGTGGGTCCAGAGCAAGGCCCGATAGTTTACATTTCTAGCAAGTCCCCAGGTGACACTGATGCTGCCCAGCTGGGGGCCACACTTGGAGACCCAGCACCTTGTGTGATCTGGCCCCACCACCTCTCAGACAGCAGCTCTTGCTGCTCTTCCCTGACTCGGTCTATTCCATTCAAACTGGCCACCTTGTTCGTAACACGGCCAGGTGTCCCTCACTTCAAGGCCTTTAATCCTTGCTGTAGCAACTCCCTGGGTGTCCCTCCCTCATGTCTCTCACGTCCATCTTAGGTGTCACCTATTAATGAGACTTTGCGCTTATTGCAAAGTGCTCCCCTCCCCCTCCCCCCACAAACCCTCTTCCCTGCCTTACTTTTCTATAATTCTTTTTCTATATTTCTTCTATAGTTTTTCATGTATATTTACACATATATGTATGTACATTTTCTGTCCCCTACCCACAACTCACACAAGAAAGTGTAAACCTTATGAGGGGTAAAAACTGTTTTGTTCACTGATATGTCCAGAGTGCCTAGAACCATAGCTGACACTCAATAGGTTTCAATACATACAAACAGGAAAAACTGAAGAAAACCCAGAGACAGACAGGAATGTCTTAGTTCTGCTGACAGCCACGAGAGGCCACTGTTGTGTCGCAGAATGGACAGCAAGGCTCACGGCTGCTCTGCCTCCCACATCCAAGGGCCTAATGTAGACCCTGGGTGGAAAACAGCATGTGGTACCTGGGTGGCCATGCAGGCCCAGCTGGGACCTGGGGACATGTCTGTTATTGTCTCCTAAAGCCTCATGCTCAACACCAAGCCAAGCTCCTCCTGGACATCAGCCACAGCCCATATCCTCACTGCTTTTGGAAGGCAACACATCAGGATGAAGGCATTTGCACAAGTCCCTGATGGGGTTTGATGGATACCAGCTCCTGAGGAAAGGCTGAGAAGGAGTAAAGTCGGCCTTGTCCAGGTAGACACAGCCCAGGGGCAAAATTAGATAGCGTAGGGCAGTTACTTCAAGGTTATATCAAGAAGCCAAATTCTCAAGAATTCCAGAGGGGAGTGGTGAGGAGCCTAGCTTGAATGTATCCCTCCCTGGATCTGGGATATTCCAGGGCCTGCTTTTTCCTCCTTCTTTTTAAACATAGCCATCTATCTATCCAGATGAACTGAAGGCTCAGAAAGAATTCATTTTCATTCTCTATAACATAATATGTAAAAGCTCTGGGCTTAGGAGTTAAAAAAAGTTTTAGTTTCACTTCCAGCTATGTGTCTCAAGTCTTACCTTATCTGTTTCCTACTTGTGCTGATCAAATGATGAAATACTGTGAAAGCTCTTTATGAACCATCTAAACATCAAGATGGCAGTTTTGATGAGAGTGGGGCTGCTTTCACATATGGCACTTGAATCCAGCAGGAATTTAACAGAAGGCCCCATGCAGCATAGAATCAAAGTGAGCCAATTCAGTCGCTCAGTTGTGTCTGACTCTTTGCAACCCCATGGACTGCAGCACACCAGGCTTCCCTGTCCATCACCAAAACTCCTGGAGCCTACTTAAACTCACATCCATTGCATCAGTGATACCATCCAACCATCTCATCCTCTGGCGTCTCCTTTTCCTCCAGCCTTCAATCTTTCCCAGCATCAGGGTCTTTTCTAATGAGTCAGTTCTTTGCATCAGGTAGCCAAAGTGTCGGAGTTTTAGCTTCAGCCTGTCCTTCCAATGAATATTCAGGACTGATTTCCTTTAGGATGGACTGGTTGGATCTCCTTGCAGTCTGAGGGACTCTCAAGAGTCTTCCCCAACACCACAGTTCAAAAGCATAAATTCTTGAGGGTGAAGCTTTCTTTATAGTCCAACTCTCACATCCATACATGACTACTGAAAAAAACATAGCTTTGACTAGACAGACCTTTGTTGGCAACGTAATATCTGTGTTTTTTAATATGCTGTCTAGATTGGTCATAGTTTTTCTTCCAAGGAGCAAGCGTCTTTTAATTTCATGGTTGCAGTCACCATCTGCAGTGATTTTAGAGCCCCCAAGAATAAAGTCTGACACTGTTTGCACTGTTTCCCTATCTATTTGCCATGAAGTGATGGGACCAGATGCCATGATCTTAGTTTTCTGGATGTTGAGTTTTAAGCCAACTTTTTCACTCTCCTCTTTCACTTTCATCAAGAGGCTCTTAAGTTCTTCTTTTCTTTCTGCTTAGGGTTGTATCATCTGCATATCTGAGGTTATTGATATTTCTCCCAGCAATCTTGATTCCAGCTTGTGCTGCATCCAACCCAGCATTTCTCATGATGTACTCTGCATATAAGTTAAATAAGCAGGGTGACAATATACAGCCTTGATGTACTCCTTTTCCTATTTGGAACCAGTCTGTTGTTCCCTGTCCAGTTCTAACTGTTGCTTCCTGGCCTGCACACAGGTTTCTCAAGAGGCAGGTCAGGTGGTCTGGTATTCCCATCTCTTGAAGAATTTTCCACAGTTTGTGGTGATCCACACAGTCAAAGGCTTTGGCGTAGTCAATAAAGCAAAAATAGATGTTTTTCTGGAATTCTCTTGCTTTTTCAATGATCGGAGGATGTTGGAAATTTGATCACTTGTTCCTCTGGCTTTTCTAAATCCAGCATGAACATCTGGAAGTTCACTGTTCACGTACTGTTGAAGCCTGGCTTGGAGAATTTTGAGCATTACTTTACTAGCGTGTGAGATGAGTGCAATTGTGCTGTAATTTGAACATTCTTGGCATGCCTTTCTTTGGAATTGGAATGAAAACTGAACTTTTCCAGTCCTGTGGCCACTGCTGAGTTTTCCAAATTTGCTGGCATATTAAGTGTAGCAGTTTCACAGCATCATCTTTTAGGATTTGAAATAGCTCAACTGGAATTCCATCACCTCCACTAGCTTTGTTCATAGTGATGCTTCCTAAGGCCCACTTGACTTCACATTCCAGGATGTCTGGATCTAGGTGAGTGATCACACCATTGTGGTTATCTGGGTCATGAAGATCTTTTTTGTATAGTTCTTCTGTGTATTCTTGCCACCTCTTCTTAATATCTTCTGCTTCTGTTAGGTCCATACCATTTCTGTCCTTTATCGAGCCCATCTTTGCATGAAATTTTCCCTTGGTATCTCTCATTTTCTTGACGAGATCTCTAGTCTTTCCCATTCTATTGTTCCCCTCTATTTCTTTGCACCGATGGCTGAGGTAGGCTTTCTTATCTTTCCTTGCTATTCTTTGGAACTCTGTATTCAAATGCGTATATCTTTCCTTTTCTCCTTTGCCTTTCATTTCTCTTCTTTTCTCAGCTATTTGTAAGGCCTTGTCAGACAGCCATTTTGCCTTTTTGTATTTCTTTTTCTTGAGCATGGTCTCAATCACTGCCTCCTGTTCACTGTCACAAACTTCCATCCATAGTTCTTCAGGCACTCTGTCAGATCTAATCTCTTGAATCTATTTGTCACTTCCACTGTATAGTCGTAAGGGATTTGATTTAGGTCATACCTGAATGGTCTCATGGTTATCCCTACTTTCTTCAATTTAAGTCTGAATTTAGCAATAAGGAGTTCATAATCTGAGCCACAGTCAGCTCCCGGTCTTATTTTTGCTGACTGTATAGAGCTTCTCCTTCTTTGGCTGCAAAGAATATAATCAATCTGATTTCGGTATTGACCATCTGGTGATGTCCATGTGTAGAGTCTTCTCTTGTGTTGTTGGAAGAGGGTGTTTGCTATGACCAGCACATTCTCTTAACAAAATTCTGCTAGCCTTTGGCCTACTTCGTTTTGTCCTCCAAGGCCAAATTTGCCTGTTACTCCAGGTGTTTCTTGACTTCCTACTTTTGCATTCCAGTCCCCTATAAGGAAAAAGACGTCTTTTTTGGGTGTCGGTTCAAGAAGGTCTTGTAGGTCTTCATAGAACCATTCGATTTCAACTTCTTCAGCATTACTGTTCAGGGCATAGACTTGGATTACTGTGATACTGAATGGTTTACCTTGAAAATGGACAGAGATCATTCTGTCATTTTTGAGATTGCATCCAAGTACTACATTTTGGACTCTGGTTGACTATGATGGGTACTCCATTTCTTCTAAAGGATTCTTGTCCACAGTAATAGATATAATGGTCATTTGAGTTAAATCCACCCATTCCAGTCCATTTTAGTTCGCTGATTCCTAAAATGTCGATATTCACTCTTGCCATCTCCTGTCTGACCACTTCCAATTTGCCTTGATTCGCGGACCTAACATTCCAGGTTCCCATGCAATATTTCTCTTTATAGCATCAGACTTTACTTCCATCACCCATCATATCCCCAACTGGGTGTTGTATTTTTTTTGGCCCCTCCCCATCCAGGAGGCAGAGAGACAATTTTTCAACAGCCAGAGCCAGAAGGCAAGGGCTGCTGCAATCTCAGCCCCAGAGACAGCATCTTCCACCAAACTTTGAGCAGGCTCCCAGCTGCTAACCACATCTTCCTGAGATCCTGGATGGTTGACATCTGCCAGCAAGGTCTCAGCCTGAGATCAGCTCTCCAAAGGAGACATACAGGACACCTGAGAAGGTGCTCTTGCGGTGCACTGGGGGAAACCAAGGTGATTAAGATGCACGGCCCACCTGGGACAGTGCTCTCACCAAGCACCCTTTGAGGGTAGATGTTCATTAAATATTACTTTAAATCTGACTCCTCACTAAAGATGAAAAAGCAAAACACTGAGAAGGTAAATGTCTTAGCTGATATTTCCCAGTGTGTTTTTCCAGACTTTGTGGTCAGTCCCTGGACCATCTCCAGATAAGGTTTTCCTCTTTGCTGCAGTTAATGGTCAAACATCTTGACTCTCGTCAGTGTCCTCTTAGCCAAGGTGGCACCTGATCAGAGAGGACCCATCAGAAGCTTTTGTTCAGCCACTATTCCCTCTTGCTGTCTTTTCTGCTCCCCTTCCCATAGGTTGAAAAGAATAGGACAAGGAGAAGTTAAAAGCTTTCCTTGGTCATCAAGAGAATTAAGATGAGGAGAAGGGATGACGTGGAGGGGAGAGATCTGTGGTTTGGATCATGTCTGCACTCTAGTCAAGAGCCTCTTAGCCCTAAGCCACCCACTTATGCACAGCAAGATTCACTTAGGCACTCAGTCCAGAATCGCATTTAGTATTAGAGCTGAAAGACCTCAGAGATTATTTCATTTTCAGCCAAACTTCATGCTTGGTAGGTGAGGCATCACAGGGCAATTAACCTGTCTAGAGTCTCACATTAGCAGACTCACCCCAGCCTCCCTCCCAGGGTCCTGGTTCCCTGGCCTCTTTGCCTTTTACCACTTTGTCTCCCATGACCTGGCCATTCTCTACAGGGCCGTCACCTAGGAGCTTTGCATGGGCAAGGCTGCAGTGATAGATTTTACCCTCCTAGTGCCATCTTCCCCCCACCCCCACCCCCACCCCCAACACTTTTGCTCTACTGAGAACCACTTATTCAAAACATTTTTGCTGCCTCCTGGCTGCCCAGGACCCCACACTGAGGTAACCTCCTTTGACAAAAATCCATGTCCTGAAGCTTCCCCTCTGACCATTTCCCTAGCACAGTTTACCTTTCTTATATCCCAGCCAACAGTCAAATTCAAAAGGAGATCTGATATGTAAGAAGTTCCACCATGCATATGACTGAAAATGAACTCAAATGGTTGTAAGGTTGTTTATTTTTAAAATTGGGCTCCTAGAGGAACAAAATCTCTACCCAAAGAGATAAGGCCATTAGGGCAGAGAGAATTCTAGGAATTCTGATGCAGAAAACTCTCCCCAGCATGCCTCCAAGTGTCCAGTGGAGACAGCCACCAGCACTGCCTACGTGTGATACTAGCCTTGAGTTAGAGGTATGTGTGGTTTCAAGCAATAGTCTGATAGTAGTTTGGTCTCTTTCCTGAATCTAAGAAATTCCTTGGTCTTCTTATCATAGCAAATCTAAAGTCGTTTATCTCCATTTCCTTGGAGACTGTTTTAATCTATTTCTCTTTTTCACTTAGTGCATGCAGTCAGAGAGTGAAAGAAAACCAGTCTCTAGGGGGACGGTGCCAGCTGCTCTTTGACTACTTCTTGTAGCAACTCTAGAGGCAATTAAATTCACCGCTTCCAAAAATGTCAAACACCAAACCCCAAATGCCTTATTTCCACAGGACTTTACCTCTTCCCTAAAATGCTTCCTAAGATCAATGTAAATGTTAATTGTAACAATTAAATTGGTGCTTCTGTCAGCTGTAGTAGATTTCCTCTCCATGTCATCCTGATTTGGGGTGGTCCTGACGGATGCAGAGAACCCGATGGTCAGGAACTGGAATGACCACACACCCCTGTTTCTATCTGCTATCCTGGCATAATTGTTGATAGTGCCTTTCTCTCTCAAAGGTGTCCCTGGTTGAATGATAAGCTCTATTAAGAGCATGGGCTTGGGAGTGAGTTTGACCTGAATTCAAAGCCTAACTGGCTCTTAGTGGCTGAGTAAACTTGGACAAGTTACATAAAGTCTAGGAACCTCGGTTAGCAGATCTGTTATTCCCCACCCCCACCCCCGTTTATAAAGTCATTTGGAAGGGCTGACTTTGCACAGTGCCAAGCACATGCTAAAAGTGTGACCTGAGTTACCTCTGATTCTGGAATTAGCATCCGTGTACATCCCTCTTACCTGTGGAATCCCCACAGAGAGACTCCATTGAGGGATATTTTGAACTGGAAAAGCATAACCAGACAGACTAGCACTCAAATCCCAGCTGTGCTCTTTCTAGTTCTGTGACCCTGGGCAATTGAAATTAACTTTTTTAGCCTCACCTTACTCGTCTGAAGTGGGGATAAACATCTCAGGGCAGTTTCAACTTTCAAGGAGAAAATGAGGTAAAGGTATTGGAGAGCACTGTGCCCTGTGTACTAATAAAATGCTGCTTCTTATTGCTACGTTTAGGGAAGTGAGGCACAGAGAGAGAAGAAGAATTGCCCAAGTACACAACGAGGGCTCCCCAGTGAGAGAGGAGACTGTCTGGCCCTGCGCACTCTCCGCTCGGTCTTATAGTCTCTGAGAACTAGATTCTCCCTCCTCCCAAGGTCATAATCATACCCTAAGCCAGCAGCATCATTCCCAGTGCTGTATCAATCCTCCTCAGGCCCTCCCCTCCCTTACCACAGAGATTCGAAACCAGCAAAGGAATTGTCATGAGGACATGCTGCTGGCCCTGGGGTTTCTGGATTAGAACCAAATTTCATGTTTGTGGAATAGACATCAATTTGCTGGCTGTGTGACATTGAGCAAATTACTTCACCCTGCTGAGCTGCAATTTCCTCCTGTGTAAAAAGAAAATGATACCCCTTACAGGGTTAGCAGGGAACTAAAGTCATCCTGACTCCCAAACCTGTGCTTTTAACTTTGATCCTCTACGTCAAGTTCAGTGGCTGTCCAGCCCCATGGTCATATGGGAGTCAGTTAAGATGAAAGAACCCACGTTTCAGGTGTGTAAGGTTGGCTTGAAAAACTGGGGATTTGAACGAAGGTATGAGATAGAATGCTTTTGTTTTCCATACCTATGAGCCTCTAGCAGAAACTGTAACCTGCAGGTCAAGTCCCGCCTGCTACTATTTTTGTAAATCGAGTTTTATTGGAGCACAGTCATGCCCATTTGTTTATGTACTACCTCTGGCTGCTTTCTGGCTGCTGTGGCAGAGATGAGTGGTTGCAACAGAGACCATACAAACTGCAGAGCCTAAGATATTTACTATGTAAACCTTTACAAATAAATTTGTAATTCTACTAGAGAGTAAATACCACTTAAAATTTTAATAATGATAATTACAGGAATACCTGATGCTGTCACGTGCTTGCTCTGTGCCAAGCAGCATTCTGACGGCTCTATATGTACTGTCTAATTGAATGCTTGCAACAATCCCATGGCACACACACACTTTTGTTCCCATTTGATGAGTGAAGAAACTGAAACGGAAAGAGGTTAAGTTAACTTGCTCAAAGTAAGTGACACAACTGGAATTCTAATCTAGGTAAAGTATTAGACTTCCTTAGACACTTTCACACCCATTTTCTTTCCTGATAAACTTAGTCACTCATGATATGAGAGAATTTTAGATAGTCCACAGCACATTAAAAAACATCCTCTCCTATGGTTAAAATAAAAACACTTTCCCTTTTAAATTCTCTTTAACATTATGACTCCCCCTTTTCAAAGACTGAGTAGTCTCTTCACATATAGCACTACCTTGCTAAAATTGAACTGTGTGGCTTCGGTTCATAGCATTTATTTTTACAGTCACCTTCTATTTGTGGTAAATGATCCTTGCTTTCCCTTTGCAGCAGTTTCCTTTCAAAATAAATTTATTTAGGAATAAAAAACCAAATCAACTCAATTAATAAAGAAACCAGGTTAATAAAGGTACAGATGGCGTGTAAATATGACAAAAATCATGACAAGGGCACAGAAATGAATGGCAGAGCCCAGAGCATTGGCCCAGACTCAGTTCAGCTCCCAGGCTCAGTCAGCAGCAATTTGTTATGTGGCCATGGACACACCAGTGCCTCCTCTCCACCCCCAAGCTTCAGGTTCCTTATCTAACAAGAGAGGGAGTTGAATTAAATTATCTCTAATGTCCTATGGCATCTCAGTTTATTCTTCCCAGCCTGGAATTCACTGTTCCTTCATTTGAGCCAAGATTAAATTAGACTTGTTAGAGATCCATCCTTTCAAGTGCTGTAAACACAAAGGACTCGATGGCACTCCTTGCGTCTCTCCTTCTTAGAGTAAGCCTATTAATCCCTCCCCCAGCCCCAGACTCCTGCAGAAAAGAGAGAGGAGACAAATGCATATGGTACAAGATTCAGTTTGTACTTCCGGCCTATAAATTAAACAGGTCCATTTTGGTCAAAGGCCTTTACTAGGAGAAAGAGAAGGGTTTGACATTTCCTCACTCATAGTTATTCCACCTGGACCCAGCAGACCTGATCTGATGGGCTTTCTTTCCCACTGGAAGGCCCTGTGTCCACTCACCCAGAGACAGCCATAGTCATAAGCTCACAATGGCTGCGGGGAAAGCAATAGGATTTCTATTAGAAACCACAGGATGCAGCACTTCAAATGAGCTTCATGTCTATATGAAAAATGTCCTGAGCAGTAGTGGCAATTGTGGAAAGAGCCACTCTTCTTTCCTTTAAAGAGACTGAGGGTTAGAGGGGCACCCAGGATAGGCCAGGGGCAGTAACCTATTCACAGCACACTGCTATATTTAGTTCTTTAACCACTCCCCCACCACCCCACCACATCAATTCTGAGAGGTAAGAATGATCAACATTGTCATAATCATTTATCATTCATTTATTACACTGCTGTATAGATGAATAAATTAAGACTCAGAAAGGGTCCAGTCCCCTATAACTTCAATAGAGTCCTAATGGGTGTAGCTGTTGGGTTTCCCTGGTGATTTAGGTGGTTAAGAATCAACCTGTAATGCGGGAGACCTGGGTTCTATTCCTAGGTTGGGAAGATCTCCTGGAAGAGGGCATGGCAACCCACTCCAGTTTTCTTGCCTGGAGAATCCCCATGGACAGGGGAGACTGGCAGGCTCTAGCCCATGAGAATCACAGAGTCAGATACGACTGAGAGACTGAGCATAGCACAGCACAAAACGGGTTATCACTCCCAATTTTATATGTAAGGAACTTGAGATTCAGGGTAAGTGACAGAGCCAGGTTTTGAACCCAGGACTGATTCTCTACAAATCTTTTTCCTGTGCTTTCTCTCATGCAGGCCTTAGGCAGCTTTGACTTAAGCCTTCTAGTCCTTAGCAGGAGAGAGGGAGGGAGAGGGAGAAGCAAGCAGGCTGGATTCCAGTCAAGATGATAGTAAGAGAGGGCAAGATGATAGTAAGAGAGGTCACATCTTCATAAGGGCACCAGGCCCACCCAACAAGTCATTTTTCATCCCTCAAGTTTGTAAAAAATTTCAACACAGTCAATACAATGCACTTTCCCCCCCAGCTATTCACGTAGTCTAGTCAAGGCTATGGTTTTTCCTGTGGTCATGTATGGATGTGAGAGTTGGACTGTGAAGAAGGCTGAGCGCCGAAGAATTCATGCTTTTGAACTGTGGTGTTGGAGAAGACTCTTGAGAGTCCCTTGGACTGCAAGGAGATCCAACCAGTCCATTCTGAAGGAGATCAGCCCTGGGATTTCTTTGGAAGGAATGATGCTAACGCTGAAACTCCAGTACTTTGGCCACCTCATGTGAAGAGTTGACTCATTGGAAAAGACCCTGATGCTGGGAGGGATTGGGGGCAAGAGGAGAAGGGGACGACAGAGGATGAGATGGCTGGATGGCATCGCTGACTTGATGGACGTTGAGTCTGGGTGAACTCCGGGAGTTGGTGATGGACAGGGAGGCCTGGTGTGCTGCGATTCATGGGGTCGCAAAGAGTCGGACACGACTGAGCGACTGATCTGATCTGATCTGATTCATGTAGACTTGAAACCACCTGCCAGTCCTTCACAACAGTAGCATATCAGGTATCTATGGCCAAAAGCCACATGGGTCCCCCCCACCACTGCCAGCAAGAAACTGGCATGGTTAAGAGCCATGTTGTCTGTCTTGATTAAAATTATTTCCCATGGGCTCTTACTTAAGCCCCATTCACAGTCTATGAAGCCCAAGTTATCTGGGTGCTAGGACATCAGTCTGCAGGGAATCTCCATCTATAGTGGGCATATTCCACTACTCCATCCATTGTGTCCCACCCAGAGCCCTTGGATCCCCTTCACCATTTCTGCAATCCCTCAGCCAGCTTCTACGTGCTCTTCTGATGAATTACCTGCTACTTTTTGCAGAGGCCTGCCTCTCCGGCTGTTGGTCTGCTCTGCCCTCGCTTCTGGAGAGCTGAAAGTGCCTGAGAACCAATGACCAACGAGGGCGGGGGTCTGAAAACTCAGCTCTCTTGCCTCAAGTCAGGGCCAGACCTAAGGCGTCACTTAACATTCCAGAGCGCCCCCAGGGGTCAGGCTGGGACTGAGCATGAAATCACAGCTTTGCCTGGCCTCTTTCTGCTGCTCACACTCCCTCACCAGTTTCTCCTTGAAGCATTCCCTTAATAAATCACATGTGAGCACAGTATCATCTCAGGGTCTCCTTCTGGGAAACCTGCCCTAAGACACCACCTCTCATCCATTATATACCTTCTTTTTCTCTAGGCCTAGAGACTGTATTCCCTTGAATAAACATCCCCTCCCCATGATCTTCATCAGTCACATTTGTGGAAGTTTATCTCATCAATATAAACATGGTAAACGGGACAACACAGTTCAAAGTTATCTACTCTATCAGCAAATTTCTACGCGATAAGAAACTAACCTGGTGGTTTTTGTGTTCATTTCCATCTTATATATAAAGTCTCTCAAATAAGGAAATTTCATTACATGTAATGGCAACCTTATCCATTCCTTTTACAGGAAAAAAAAAGTGAGAAATTTAGAGTTGGGGTTTTTGCCTTTTAAAAAATTTTCTTGGCCCATGCATTTATTAAGTGGTTCATCTATTCATTAACCATTGATAAGTTATATAACCTTTATTTTTAAAAGTAAACGTTTCCCTGCTGCTTATTAAGGTGATATACATATATCTTTTGTGAAAATATTAGAAAATACAGAAAAATATTTAATTCAAGTATAAGCTAACATCAATCAGCCCTTTTTGGTAAATTTTTACCCAATTGTTTTTTCTATACTGATATTCATGAATAATTGTGATAGACATTACTCATGTCTATCACCTGGCTCTCTTCTCCTTCTAGATACTTTAGACAATTATACTTCCTTCCCCTCCCCCCTCCCCCCCACCCTTGATATTCTGCATGGTCATATTGTTACAGAAAGAGGAGTCTAGCTGCTTGCCACTCAAAAACCAATAAGGAGGGAAGGCTAGTAGAAAGGGCAGTTTGCTTTGTTTTGGATGCCAAAAGGGAGAGCGAGTCCTGTCCAAAGGCCAACTCCTCCTGCTCCACTGACAATCAGTGAATAAGATCTTTTATCAATTTACTTATTTATGTTACATAAATAAATAGCACAGTCAGCTCTGACAGTCATCTTGCAATTGGTCATGCAGTGGCCTGATCAGCGTCATCTTGATTGCCTTAAGTATAGTCAGTCTTTAGTTCCAGGGTTGGTTTGTTCCCACTTCTTTGAGGCCAATTCTTGAAATTGTGGCAGCTTATGTCATGGCTGCAGGCTGGTCATCATGTAGTTAACTTCTGCCTGGTGGGGGTTTCAGTGTCTATAAGACAGCTCACAGAATATGGCACAGAATATTATCTATAGACTTTGGGAAGGAGTCCTTGGGTTTGCTTACTCACCTAACCATTATTGTTTGGTCTCATCTGACTATTTTCCTGTTTCTGCATTTTCTCACTTCTCTGATTAAACTTATTCTTTTGCTAAAGTTTTTCCATAGACAAAAGGTAGGCTGAGGACATGGAGGGCAAGGACCATAGGGTCCTGCTTGGTTTCAGTATGACTTGGTTTGGTCAATGAAATGTGAGCAGGGTATTTAAGGAATTATTTGTTATTCTCCAGGCTTCCCAGGTGGCACTGGTGGTAAAGAACCCGCCTGCCAATGCAGGAGACATAAGACATATGTTCGATCCCTGGGTCAGGAAGAGCCCCTGGAGGAGGGCATGGCAACCCACTCCAGTATTCTTGCCTGGAGAATCCCCATGAACAGAGGAGCCTGGTGGGCTACGGTCCATGGAGTTCCAAAGAACTGGATATGACTGAAGCCACTTAGCACACAAGCACCTGCTAAGCTCCATGCCGTCTTTCATCACTAAGGGAAACCCTGAGCTTCAAGTTGAGATGGTGACTCTCCCATCATTTTGGGTACCTGAAAGATTATGATAGCAGAGCTGCCTGCCAACCCCAAATGGGCATGTAGCATATGCAAAATATAAACTTGTTTTGAGCCATTAGAACTCAGTAGATACAATAGTTTGCTAGTGATACTGTAACAAAGTACCACAAACTGCATGGCTTAACACCCGAACTTACTGTCTGACAATTCTAAAGATTAGAGGTTCAAGTTTAAGATGTTCCTGTGGCTTGATCCTTTCTGAGGGTTGTGCAGGAGAATCTGTTCCATGCTCTCTGCTAGATTCTGGTGGTTTACTACCTATCTTGGGCATTTCTTGGCTTGTAAAAGCATTACCCTGATTTCTGCCTTCATCTTTGATTTTTTTGTTTTTGTTTTTGATGTGGACATTTTTAAACTTTTTATTGAATTTGTTACAATATTGCTTCTGTTTTATTTTTTGGCTGTGAGGAATGTGGATCTTAGCTCCCTAACCAGGGATTGAGCCTGTACTTCCTGCTTTGGAAGCAAAGTCTTAACCACTGGACCACCAGGGAAGGCCCCTCTGCCTCATCTTCACCTGGTATCTTGCAAATATACATATCTTTGTCTAAATTTCTTCTCTTTAATAAGGATACTAGTCATATTTGATTAGGGCCCACCATAATGACCTCATCTTAATTGTATAATGTAATGGCCCTACTTTCTAATAAGGTTACATTCTGACTTATTTGAAAAGACCCTGATGCTGGAAAAGATTGAGGGCAGGAGGAGAAGGGGACGACAGAGGATGAGATGGCTGGATGGCATCACCAACTCAATGGGTATGAATTTGGGCAAACTCCGGAGTTGGTGATGGACAGGGAGGCCTGGCGTGCTGCGGTTCATGGGGTGGCAAAGAGTCAGACACGACTGAGCAACTGAACTGAACTGAACTGAGTACTGGGGAGTTAGGACTTTAATATATGATTTTTAGGGAGACACAATACAACCTATAACAGTGGATGTTTGTTACAGCAGTTTATTTTAGCCTAAACTGACCAATATAGCAATCATCCTTCTCATGCTGTTTTTTAACTTCCTGTTTTCACTTTATGTGGTTGAATAACTTTCCCCCAATCACATAACCAGTAAGAGGCAGAACTGGAACTCTAATCTAGGTTTTTTTGATTCAATAAAGTATATTTACAACTAGTTTCCAGAGGTTGATCCCTGACAGTTCAAGTGCATTGTAGCTCAGCACAGTACCCACCACTCCCCATTATATTCCAGAAATTGAGGGTGAAAAGTGAAAGTCACTCAGTCATGTCCAATTTTTTGCAACCCCATGGACTATATAGTCCATGGAATTCTCCAGGCAAGAATACTGGAGTGTGTAGCCTTTCTCTTCTCCAGGGTGTCTTCCCAACCGAGGGATCAAACCCAGGTCTCCCACACTGCAGACCGATTCTTTACCAGCTGAGCCCAGAAATCCAGGGTAAGTACTGCTTATCTTTGGGCTTGGCCTGTTGTGTTTCCTACACGAATCAATTTACCATTTATGTTACCTGTTGTCTCCCTGTGGGCACTGCCTTTGCAACCTTGCACTATGCTATCGTCCCTCTGTAATAGAGATTAAAATGGTAACATATGACCTTCCAGGTCACCAAAAATCCTCGAGTCATTAAGATAATCTGAGCCACTCTCACTATAAGCTCCCCTTGTCCCTGACTTTCTCCTCCCTTGAGCACAGATGAAGGAACTAGGTCCCCATTATCCATCTTGTACCTGTTTTCTGCCAAGCAAATTTCCTCTCAAAGGAATGAGCCAGTAATAAAAATATTGGATCGATTAAAGCAAATGGGTTGTCAGGTAATGGCAGCTCCTTCTGTGTACATCCTTTGTAAAAGAATCTCCCCATTACAAGGGACTCAATCAAATGGCAACTTTCATTTCTGAAGTTTGCATCTCTAGGGCAGAGAAAAGAAGAAATCCTGCTTTGTAAAGCTTATACCCAGGCAGAGAATAACAGAAGCTCTTCAATCTCTTATTGCTTTTTCCCTCTCGCCATTCCTATTGAGCATGATGTCTTTTTTATCCGACACCAAGGGGCTTTGTGTGTGTGCTACTCCTCATTAATTTGATCACAGAGGGTAGATCTAAGATGTGATTCAAGTAAATGAAAGGTTCTCCAGAAACTATCCAGGTATAGGCATTCTTTTCTAAGCTCTCATCCGTGCCTTTGAATTCATTAGCTCGGCGCGCACAGCACTTCCAAAGAGGCACGTAGACCGCATACACACACCCCAGAGAGCCCGACTCTGCAGACTGGCATCAAGTCACCTTCTCCCAACCCCAGTCAACAAGACACACATCATGTTTACTCCAATTTTCTCATTAATTTTTCTGGCTGCCTGACAGTCTCTGCCTCTCTGGATTAGATTTCTGGAATTAAACTGATCTTAATGCTGCTGGAGAATGGCAGGCCCAACCCTATCCTTCCAGGCAAAAAAAAACCCCATCCCCATTTTGCAGATGAAAGCAACTGAAGATCTGCCAAGGAAAGACGTCTCTGAATTGGTGAATGCTGGGGAGACTTGCCTTAGTGTCCAGGTCAAGTGATTTGCCTAACCAGAAAGAAACAAACCCTCACCAAAATATTTCTCAGGCTGCCTGCCACTATACTGCAGTGTACAGCATTGGTCCAGGATTTAGATGAGGTGTTTTAAAATGCAGCACTTACCCAGAAGGATTGCTATAATAAGCCATTAATGCTTTAGTGCAAATGAGTTTGATCAAATTGACTTTAGCCACCTGGCAGGGTCAGGAGGGACATGGCAAGATAAATTCTAGTGAGTAAAAAGGATTCAAGAAAGGCAGCAAAGGCAGGAATAAGAAGGAATGCAGCACCGCAGGAACATCAAGTGGACATTAGGTACCAGGTGGGGGAATGAAATGGAGTGGCCAGAGAACTCAGGGAGGCAGTGCAGACAACTCTTAATCATTTAACAGTCTTGGGTAGTGGGGACTTGAGATGATGTCAAACAATCTGTGACCTTGAACAAGCCCCTTAAAAGTCTCTGACCCCATTGCAACTATCAGTATCCCCCTAAAGGCAAAGGGATGAATTAGAAGATCCCTTTCTCCACGGGGGTTCTGTGGGTCAGACTGAAGTCTAGTCAGTGAAGATGTCCTCTGGTTTAACCCTTCCAAGCCTTACCATCATCTTTAGAGCCAGGTAGACTTGGTCTCACGGAGAAGACAATGGCACCCCACTCCAGTACTCTTGCCTGGAAAATCCCATGGATGGAGGAGCCTGGTGGGCTGCAGTTCATGGGGTCACTAAGAGTTGGGCACGACTGAGCAACTTCCCTTTCACTTTTCACTTTCATGCATTGGAGAAGGAAATGGCAACCCACTCCAGTGTTCTTGCCTGGAGAATCCCAGGGACGAGGGAGCCTGGTGGGCTGCCGTCTATGGGGTCACAGAGTTGGACACGACTGAAGCCACTTAATAGCAGCAGCAGCAGCAGCAGACGTGATCTCAATTCTGAGCTCCGCCACTGCACCATTCACTGGGCAACCTTTGTTGTTGTTGTTGTTCAGTCGCTCAGTCATGATGGACTGCAGCATGACAGGCTTCCCTGTCCTTCACCATCTCTCAGAGCTTGCTCAAACTTATGTCCATTGAGTCAGTGATGCCATCCAACCATCTCATCCTCTGTTATTCCCTTCTGTCTTTCCCAGCATCAGGGTCTTTTCCAATGAGTCGGCTCTTTGCATCAGGTAGCCAAAGTATTGGAGCTTCAGCATCAGTCCTTCCAACCTTGGGTGAGTCTAAATCTCTCTGGACTTCAAGTTTCTCATCTACAAGCCATAAAACCTACCTCACCTACCTGTCAGGAGGTTTCAATAGGGCAATGTAGGTAAATCACTTAGTAATGATGTTAGGCACAAAATACCCTCAGTAATAATAAACTAGCTTTCACGTGTCATCATCATCACCACTGCCACCGACATCGTTGCCGTCACGCCACACCCATCAGTGATTGTCTGCCTCCTGGTGGGCAGAGTCCAGCAACATCCTGGTGAAGGGAGTGGGCTCTGGAATCAAACCATCTTGGTCTCAAATCTGGGCTCTAATGAGGATCAGATATCTGATCTTGGGCAAGTTATTTATTCTCAGCTTCAGTTCCCTCATCTGTAAATGGGAATAATAAAAGTACCTACCCAAAGGTGAGGATTAAATGAGATGACCCACGCAACTTGCTGAGGATTTCAATGAATGGAAAGTCGGGAACCCCAAAAGTCCCTTTCTTATCCTCTGCTTTTCTCTGTGGCTCTCTTTTTTTGTGACAGATGTGATTGAGTAGGGAGAACGACATCCAGTTCTATGGGTGATCACAGTAGATGCAAAAAACCTTGCTTTTCAACCAAGAAACAAAGACCCCCGTGAGCCATCTCGAGCCAAATCTGGTTTCATCCAGCTTTCGTGGTAGCATTCTGCCTTTTAGGCTGCAGTACAGAAAATTAGTTCCCCTGAAGCTGTCCCCTTCAGAGTGGAACTGCAGAAGATAAAGAGCAGCCAAAGAAGTCTGAACAATGGAGTTCTTTGTCATTAATCTTTTCATTAGCACTTCAGAGCGGAGTGATAATAAGAATTCACTGTCAGCTGAGCCCCTACCTTTTAAATTTGTGTCTCCCTCCTGGAACCTTACCATCTGTCCCTCTCTTTTATTATTCTTTCCTTTTCCTCATTTTCTATCTTCCTGTTTCCTTCTGACTCAGAACTAGGCACACCCCCTTTCATCTTTTTCTATAACTAACATAATATAGGGTTGTGTGGTCAAGTGTTTATTTCTTCATCAGTGAGACATTTGTGTGTACATGCTCAGTCACCCAGTCATATCCAACTCTTTGCAACCCCATGGGCTGTTGCCTCCCAGGCTCCTCAGTCCATGGGATCTCCCTGACAAGAATACTTGAGTGGGTCGCCATGCCCTCCTCCAGGGGGGATCGAGCCGGTATCTCCTCCATTGGCTGGTGGATTCTTTACCACTGAGTCACCGAGGAAGCCTGTTCTCAAGGAGATGGACTAACACACCACGGACAGTGCTTCCAAACAACCGCAATTGTTTCAGCAAGAGCTTTTTCAGAAGAATTCATCAGGCACAAAGTGCCAAATTGTGGCTGAGTGGGGCAGAGAAAGCTGTTTCACAGAAGCAGATCCTGGGCCTGAGGCATGAAAATTAAGTCTAGGCTTTCAAACAGTATAATCACTCAGCCAAGTGCAGTTCTTTGTCTTCATTCAAACAGTTGTGACTTAAACGTGCATTCGTCTGTCACACAGGAACCATATTCTTAAACTAACCAACTGAGTTGTTTCAGACGTTTGGATAGCCCTCAGTTTTTCCCTCTATATGTCAGTGACCAGGATGAAAAGGACCTTCCCCTCCTCTGGGACTCCTTAATCCCAGGGAGGGTTTAAGGTGAGGTGAGTGGAGGAATTGATTGGGAAAGTCAGTAGTAAGGCTCCTCACTCATAATATCTGTAGGATGAGGGTCCTGTGCTTACAGTCTCTAATGTTTATTCCTTGTGATTAAGGTAAGGTTTTCAAAATAACCCAGTGCCTTCCCCGCCCCCCACACTCCCCACCCCCGCCCCCACCATCCCTCTCCCTGGCCAGAAATAGCAAATAAGAGAAGCATGGACTTGAAAGGCAGACCTCTCCCTACCCAATCATTGATTTGTCCTCACTCTCCCCAGATCAATGGTTGGAGCAGTTTCTGAGTGACAGCTTACAGAGACAGCGTGTTACATTTAAGCCTTTTGGGTTTTGAAGCCTTTCAAGTTTGTCAAAACAATGCCACCCCCCACTGTGTCTCTGGCATAATAATAGGCCTGCACAGGCCACATCTTGACTCAACTTCCATGTGACCATTTGAACATATGAGGATAAAAGGAGATGGAGAAGGGAGAGGGAGTTCTTTCTTCTTTCTTTTCTTTCTTTCTTTTTTTTTAATTCTTAACAAATACAGGGATCTTTTTGGCCCACTTTTCCCTGTGATTCAATGCCATGCGCCAGTAAATCTGGATCTAAGAAGAGCCCAGTTTATCTTGGAGTATTAAGGGCTTAGTGAAGCAAAGGAAATTCACTCCCAGCATTTAGAGGAAGTTGAAGACTATCCAGTTACCTCTTTCAGGGTGGGAACAGGAAATGCTTTATTCATTGGTGTCCAACTCTTTTGCAACTCTATGGACTGTAGCCTGCCAGGCTCCATGGGATTCTTTAGGCAAGAATACTAGAGTGGGTTACCATTTCTTTCTCCAGAGGTGTGGTAGATGCACAAAAATATTTGTTGAAGGCATGAATGTTTTTACCAACACCATCTCTACCATCCCCCACCCTCTTGCCATATGGACTTTATTCTCAATAGTCCACTCCTGGTGGTGTTATCATTCATGCCAGCACCTTGGATTTTGAGGGAGCTACTTTGAATGATGCATCTTCATCTCATATTTGAGTAGTTTTTGATCTGCAGCTGAAACCATTTGTTTGTCAGCCCTGTATTTTTACAGAGGGACTACTAGAGCCAAGCTTCCAATTAGTGACAAGATGCAAAGATGAGAGATATATGGGAGAGGCCCTTGAAGAGATGACAGTTTGGTAGGGAAGACAGGGATATGGACATCTAAAGTCAAGAGAATGAGCCTGAGCAGAGATGAGTAAAGATGCAAACAGGGGCAAAAAAGGGACAAATCCTCAAGGCAACATCATCAAAGGGTTTAGAGAAATGAGAGACGTCTAGTTTGTGGGACTGGAGGTTAAGAGTGTGAACCAGTGAAAGAACTATAAAAGGAGTGTCTTTGGAGTTGTATATGTGGGTTGCCTGGAAACAAGCTAGTTAGGACCAAGATACCTCCCCCTTCACACTACCACACTACACCCAAACTCAGCTCCCCACAGGACTGATGGTTTCCTTCACCTGGTAAGGAGAACTCTAACCATCGTCCCTTCAGACACAAGTCAGGTCATGTCAGTAACAGGCTTGGGCTTTCCAGTGGCTCCTGATCACACTTGGAATAAAACCCAAAGTCCTCATCATAGCCCATGTGGCCCCTGCTGTCTGCTGCCCCTTCATCTTGTCTGCTTCCTGTACTTCCCCATCCTGGGGTTATCTCCAGTGCTTGGGCTTTAAAAGCTCTCTCCCCAGGGTCTTTGCCCTTGCTGTTTGCTCTGCTGAGAAAGCTGTTCCTTCTCCTCTTCTCATTTCTGACTTCTGCTGAGTTTTCAGCTTACATATTCTTTCCTCAAAGAGGCTTTCTTGACTCTGTGGTAGGCAGAATAACATCTGCTCCCCTACCCCCCACAAAATGTCCACATTCCGATCCCTGGAACCTATCAATCTGTCACCTCACGTGGCAAAAGGGACTTTGCAGGTGTGATTAAGAATTTTTTTTTTTTTGGCCATGCTACGCAGCTCATAGGATCTTAGTTTCCCAAACGACAATAGAACCCATGTCCACAGGAATGAAAAAGCTGAGTCCTAACCACTGGCTTGCCAGGGAATTCCCTGATTAAGACTCTTGAGATGGGGAGATTATTCTGGATTATTTTCTTGGGCCCAGTGTCATCACAGGGGTCTTTTTATGAAAGGGAAGTGGGAAGACCAGAGTCAGAGAGGTGATGTGACAACAGACACAGAGGTTGGCATGATTCCAGGAAAGGGTCATGAACCAAAGAATATGGGTAACCTCTGAAAGCTGGTAGAGGCAAGGAAACATTCTCCCCAACACCTCCAGAAGGAAAGCAGTCCCCAGACACCTTGACCCTTAATTCAGTGAGACTGATTCTGAACTTCATTCACATCTATAACTGAAAGAGAATACACTTGTTTTGTTTTCAGCCACTAAGTTTGTGTTGATTTGTTACACCTGCAGTAGGAAACCAGTACAACCACTTATTCTAAAATATTCCCTTCCCTCTCAATAGTCTGCAACTTAGGCGTTTGTTAGTGTCCTTCCATGCATTTATCACAACTTGAAATTACTTTGATTGTTTGCTTAGTTTTGGTCCCTTTGGCTGCTAGGCTGGTCTCAAGATGACAGTGCTCAGCACACTCTAGGAGCTCGGCAGATATTTATTGAAAGACTAAATTGGTTATTGAATAATTGCCTCATTATCCATCCCAGGTGCCTTCATCTGAGCACATTGAGGTTGAAAATGTCCCTATTTAATGGTGGAACTTAGGACTGAACTCAGCCAGGTGCAAGTATTTCTCTGAAGCATAAGAAATAATCAGAGCTTTTAAGGAAATTAGGCAGCAAGCCCAATGACAAAACAGGCAATGAGCCCAATGTAAATTCATCTTCTGTTTCCTACATCCCTGCTTCTCTCAGCATCACCTGGGAACTTGTTAGAAATGCAGACTATCAGGCCTCTCCTCAGACCTAGTGAATTAGAATCTGCATTTTAACAAGATGCCCAGGAAACCCACATGCACATGAAAGACTCAGAGAAGCGGCACTGCGTAAGTGGTTGGAGGTGGCGCTCTTCTGAAGGACGTGCTGTGGGTATGTTTGCCACAGGCAGCTGCAATAGCATTAGCCACCTCATGGCTGTGGCTGGAGCGAGCCGACCCAACAGCTCTTTGCTGCCTCATTCCATCACCTGCTCCATATACTGAATTCTCTGACTCTGCTGATGATACTCTTAGTCCCATCTCTCCACCCCCAGTCACCTGTCAAGTCTGTGGAGACAGGCAAACAGAGTCCATTAAGAACCATGGCTAATCAGTCTAAGAAGTCCCTTCCCACCATTGGTGATGATGATGGGCTCTGACTTTGTTGAATCCCACCCTGCCTTATTCTTCCAGAGAGTGGAAGAAGCTAGAAACTATGAAGGGCCTCTAGGCAGCTGGGTCTGTAGTTGGAGACAATAAAAATATCAAGAGTTGGGGGAAGGAATCAATAGGTGGAGTGCAGGGGATTCTTAGGGCAGTGAAGCTATCCTGTTTAATATCATAATGGTGGAGGCATGTCATTACACATTTGTCAAAACCCATAGAATATACAATACCAAGAGTGAACCCTAATGTAAACTATGGACTCCTATATAGTCAATAGCCATGTATCAATATTAGCTCATCAAATGTACCACACCAATGCAAGACGCTAACAATAGAGGACACTCTATAATTGGGGAGGGACAAAGATAATGGGATATATGGGAACTCTCTATACTTTTCACTTCATTTTTCTATAAGCCCAAAACTACTTTAAAAAATCAAGTCTATTAAAAGTAATAATAAAAAAAAGGGGAAATGCAGACTGTTCAGGTTTAAATCTGGATTAGGCACTTATAAACTGGGAGATCTTAGGCAGGCTGTTTAATCTCTCAGCCTCAGTTTACTCAGCTGTATTATAAGGAGGAAATGGCAACCCACTCCAGTATTCTTGCCTGGGAAGTCCCATGGACAGAGGAGCCTGGCAGGCTACAGTTCATGGGGTCACCAAGAGTTGGACATGATTTAGCAGCTAAATGACAATTACTCACCTCATAGGGCTGTTGTGAAAGACAAGTTAATGCATGAAGTGGCTAGTGTCGTTCCTGCCATCATGGAGTAAGCACACAATAAGTGTTAGGCTTGGAGAACGGGCCATAGAAGTGTTGTTTTCTGTAAATACTCAAGAAGCCTTGGAAATCTCCTATGCTGGAAAGCTGCTGTTCCAGAATCCCCCTTCAACAGTCTTCAAATGGCAACTTTCTACAGAATGGATTGTCATACAGAGATGTTAGAGGCAGGAAGATAAGTTAGGACATTATTCCAAGAGGATATGGCAGAAGAAATAGAAAAGAGGTAATGCTGTAGGAGGTGTTGATCTATGGCAGACATGGAGAGGGATCTTGGGAGAGGCCTTGTACAAAGACTGGACTTGTGAGGGTAGAGGCAGTCAGTACTGAAATCTTCAGCTGGTGAAAGAATTGGCTGGATTCCAGAGATTGTTTATCCCTCTTCCTCTCTGGCTGAAGGCAGTCCTCATGTCTGACTGCCATCAGAGAATCTTACATGATCTCCTTGCTCCGAAGCTGAAAGTGGAATTTTTATGCAGAAATTTACCTGCCAGTTGCGCTGCGGCCTTGACATCTTAAGTGGTACCTGTCCTTATGTGTCAGATTTTCCCCAGAAATATGAAAGGGATGAGCTTCCCTAATGGACATTCAGCATTCAACCAAGTGAGAGCACTGCTGGGGGTAGGGAAATGAGGTGTCTTCAGAGACAATGGTGGCACCAGCAGCAAGCATATTTTGAGTAATTGTCTCAGGGTCTTCCCACCCAGTGTCCCGTGCTCAGCCAAGCATGGTCTTCAGGAGGAAGACTGAGTGACGGATGGGTGTTTCCTCCCTGCCTCCTGAGTAACTTGAGCAAATTGCAGCTGGAAAATAGAGCTACCTCGCAATCAGCATGACCAAGCTTCAGGGAGCACAAATGTTGGCCTTTTAGATTTGAAAACAGACGGAAAAAAATTGGCATCAGACTCTCATAGGAGGAAGAACTGTAAAGGTCATGGGTACATATCTCACTGTCCCATGATTGAACCCCCTCTGTGACTTAGTGACCATGGACTTCCCTGGATAAGACTAAGGTGTATTTCCAATGATAGGCATCTGGCTACTGAATCAGGGCTACCTGGAGGATTTAGAGCTGATCCACTCATTTAGCTGAAGAATTCAAAACCCATATGAGAAATTTCACTTGCTCTAAAGTCACCCAATGAGCTGGAGGCTAACCTTCTGGGTCTTCTAGAATGCAGTCCCAGGCAAGTTCACTAGGCCTGACATGGTATCTACAAGGTGGGTTATGAGGTCAAAACTCAGTCTCTGCCCTGAGTCTAGCCATTTTTCAAGTTCCAGTTTTATTGACTAAAAAAAATGAAGCAATAATAGTACCTAACTTACTGGGATGTTCTAAGGGTTAAGTGAAAAAATAGATACTAGTACCTGGCACTGTGCCTGGCATATAGCAAGTAAACAGTACTATAAAAGGTGCTAAATATAATTAATACTGATTCTCCTTATGTTTATCTATAATCCAAGATGAATGTTAGAAAGTCATATTTACCATCCTCACTCTTTACTGCTCATCATATGGTTCTGTTTGAATCCTAGGGTCTCAGAGTCAAGATGGCTGTGAACTTCCAAGAAGACATGCTTACAGGAAACAACTCAGGATGATCAGGGCCGCCCCACCTCCTCGTACCAATCTTTTCAGTCCTGCAAACACACACACACGCACACGCACACACACAGAGGCTTCCCTGGTGGCTCAGATGGTAGAGAATCTGCCTGCAAGGCAGGAGACCTGGGTTTGATCTCTGGGTGGGGAAGATCCCCTAGAGAAGGGAATGGCAACCCACTCCAGTATTCTTGCCTGGGAAATCCCATGGACAGAGGACCCTGGCGGACTATAGTCCACAGGGTCGCAAAGAGTCAGACATGACTGAGTGACAAATATTTTCACTTTAACACACACACACACCCTGCCCCCTAAGCACTGGTCTCTGTGACTGTGCACAGTGCAGTCTTCGAGATCTCCTCTGAGATTTCCATAATACTAGCAGCTATCAGCACCTTGGACAGCAACTAAGTGATTCCACATTTCCGGATATCAGGTAGGTGTCAATCCCCTGACACAATACCAGGGTGGCTGAGATATTTGAGAAGAAGGAGTGCTGAGGGTTTTATCCCTTGAGATAAAATTCTTAGGGAAATTGTATAGATAAGGGAATAAAACAAACAAACAAAGAATAAAGTCTCCCAGTTGTACAGCTTTCATTCTCCTCTCACAGAAAGCCCACTGCTTATTAAAAGTTTGAGATGGAAAAATAAAGTTGGTAGCCATTCCAAAGAAAGTGATTGGAACAAAGTAGGCACATTTCACGGGACTGGTTGATTTGCCAGCTCCCTCTCTGCAGCACTGTTACAATTACAGCTATTCTCGGAGACACAATTCATTATGGACCCATTATTCCCAGGAAGCAGAGAAGAGCAAAAATCAAAGATTTATCATCTGGCTGTGGTGCACAGAACACAGCAGGCTGCCTGCTGGGCACATCCTGGGTGGCAATTAGAAACCAGAGATCAGGGACAAATATACATTCCACTGAGCCCGACTGTCCACTCAGATGAGACGATGCTATTTGCAACAAGGAAAGAAGGCTGTTGGCCTTCTGGGCAATTTACGGTCAGCTGGCCAACAGAGGAAGAGCTGCTTCCTGGGAGATGCCAGAAGACGGAGGACCATGACCAGTGTGGAGCTCCCACTCTGGGCCAGTGCTGTGCTAGACATCTCACAAGTGTGGGAGGGGTCCTGTCAAACCTTATTTAACAGAGGACAACCCTGAGGCAGAGAGAGGTTCTTCAGGACTCTTACAGTGACAAAAACCCAATTGTGACCAGCTTAAACAAAAAAGAGAAGATATTGACTAGATTCTCTAAAAGGTCTAGGGGTATGTTGGTCTTCAAGTTCAGCTGGATAGAGGGACTTAAAGCTGTCACCGTCCCATCTCCTGCCTTGACTTTTCCTTTCCCTCTGCGTTGCCATCACTCCCAGACAGGCTTTTCATTTTGGTTGTAAGATGGTGGTTGTGAACTCCTGGTTTCATCCTTCTAGTCTAGGAATGCCACAGAGAAAGAAATTCTCTTCTTTAACAGTTCCAGTAAAAGTCCCAGAACTGACGGCCACTGGCCTATCCATGGGTCACACGCCCATCTCCAAAACAAGCCCTGTGATCACTGTAGGTCAAGTCTCTGACTTGAAGTTAGTGTTCTTGACTATGTGCAAGGATCTAAAGAAACCTCCATTCTTGTTGGGAGATGAAGAAAAGTTTTTTAGGAGAAGGTGGCATTTGAGGCATGTATCAGTCAGTAACTTGGAGTTGTAAATGACAGAGATTCCACTCCTGCTGGCTTAAACAGAAATACAGGAAATTTTTTTTGTCTTGTTAAAAAAAAAAGAAAGAAAAAAACTGGGAGAGATGAAACTATAGACACAGGCCAACCCTGGAAACTGGGTTGGCAGGACTCACTCTCTGTCTCAGTCCTTCTCTTTCTGTGGGAGCTATGTGAGCACTTGAGGCTGACCCCCTAGCTTAGCCACTGTGCTGGAAAAAGAGCATTATTATTTCAGGAATTCCAACAAAAATCCCAGATGTGAATCTTATCATGTGCCCATCCTAGTGGCCCCTGATGGACACTGAATGACTGTCTTGGAGTCAGAGGAACAGGTGGATTAACTTCACCAAAAGCACACAGCATAGAACGGCATTAGGTGTGTGTGCTTTGTTGTGTCCAGTTCTTTGTGACCCCAGGGACTATAGCCTGCCAGGCTCCTCTGTCCATGGGATTTTCCAGGCAAGAATACTGTAAGTTGCCATTTCCTTCTCAAGGAGATCTTCCTGACCCAGGGATCAAACCCGTGTCCCTTGCATTTCCTGCACTGGTCAGTGGATTCTTTACCACTGGTACCACCTGGGAAGCCCAGCATAGACTGGAGGAGGGTGCTAATCACTATAAAAACAGGTTGCTAGTACCAATAGAAGGGGTAGAAGATTAGACTGGTAAGACAAATCAATGGCTGCAGTAGGTATCTATTGTGTTCAAGAAAGCGCCCAAAAAGTGTAACTTAAGACAACTATTTGTTTAGCAGAGGATTCTGTGGTTGACAGTTTGGACTCATTCAGGCATCTGTGAACAGACATGGGGTCCGCTTGGGGCTGACTGGTCTAGGGCCCTTTGCTGAGCCATCATCTTCGTTTCACAAGATTTCTCAGGCTCCCCCAGGCTATCCCAGGCTCATTCACACAGAGGTAGAAGATTTCCAAGAGAAGCTGAAAGAGTACAAGCACACTTTAGGCCTTTTCCTGCATCACATTCACTATTATCCCATTGGCCAAAACCAGTCACATGGCTGAACCCCGAGTCAGAACAGGAGGGCAGGTGGAGTCAAAGAGGGGAAGGATTTATGGTCTTTCTTGCAGTCTACTACCATGGCCATTTCAAGTAGCATCAGAATAGTCTCTGCCACATAATAGACAGTCTCTCATCTAATGAATGACAAGGATGAGAGAAGAGCATAGGCCTTCAGGCAGAGGAAACAGCATCAGCAGAGGCCCAGAGGTAGTAAATAGGGGTTCATTTGTGGTGAGCATGTATTGTGGAGTTGAAACATGTAGCAGAGGAAGCAGTGGGACTTCAGGGCCATAGCAGAGTAAGCTGCCCTAGGCGCTGAGTTTATGGGTTAGACTTAATTCTGTATTCTGGGGACAGTTGTTGAATGTGTTCAAGCAGTGACATGAGTCATTCAGCAAGTCCCCCAGCAGGGAAGCTGTAGATGGGGGACTCCTCTGGAGGACAAAATCCTGGGGAAGGGGGAGGGACAGTGACATCCTTGAAGGCACAGAGACAGAGCAGCTGCAGAGTCTGTGTGCTCCAATGGGCAGCACAGCTGAGTTTTGAGCTCATTTCGCCTTGGCATATCCCAGATCCCGAGCTTCCTCCAGCCTCCCTCAGGCTGTGAGGACTTGGAGATGCTCAGTATCCTCAGTGCCAGACAAATACTGCTTGTTTCCCATATCGGCTTGTGTGCAGCCACCCCTAGCACCTGGGACCAGCTGGCTGTTGGTCCTCCCACCCCAGATGTTTCTTAGTGGGTCTCACTCCTAGGGAGTGAGATTTTGGCCATAAGCTTCTACCTACTGCTCTGTTCTAAAATCCAAACTTTCTCTCACAGATAACCTGTCCTGGGCTTTGCCAGCCCGCACCCCTCCCTTGACGTGATGCCAGCAAATACCAAAGACCCAAGACCCGAGACCTGATGAGGCATGTCATTTCTGTGCAGAACCTCCCCAAGCCTTGTCACAAGCACAGCAGACTTTGAAAATGGCTGTGGTGGATTTTTACTCTCCTGATTTGCCTAAACGTGCCTCTCAATAGCAGTGTTTTGCAGTGTGGACTTTTTTGTTTGTGTATTTTAGCAAATGAGACACATGCTGGCCTATGGCAAACAAAAACAAACCCACAGGCCACATGGTTGTCTTTTGAGAAATAGTAAGCTTCATGTCCATATCCCCAATGATCTCCCACCGCGATCCTCAGAGCAGCACTGCAGGTTAACCGAGCCATGGGCTGCACCCACAGACCCCAGCTCACAGAAGCTGGACATGGCTCCTGCAGCCTCCAGGGACACAATTTGGAAACTGCAAGTGTCTGAACTGCTGCTGCGACTAATTCAGACCCACTTTCCACCTGAGGGTGTCCTCTGGGATGGAAGGAAAGAATCATAGCATACAGTGCAGGGCCTCATTCTAAGCACTGTATACATTTTAACTCATCCAAGCACACTTGGAAGAGAGGCTTGTGAATCTGCTAAAATTCACACAGCTTTGATGATAATGCTTTCTTCATAATTAAATGCTCAAACTTATACAAAACTGAAGCTAAAATAAATAAGTGAATTTTTAAACTTCTAATACAAGTTTAAGCAAATGGAAAATTCAAGTAACTCATTGGAAAGAGCAGGAGACAGCTCAAGCATTACCTTTGCCCTAGATCTTCAAGACCCCACCCACCTGCTTCCCCTCTCTACCACAGAAGTATATATTCCCTACTCTGGGGTCCCCCTGGCAGGTGACCCGCATTTATTCCTGTACCATCACTTCTAAGGTAACATTCATAACTTCATGTTTCTCTCTCAGTAGACATGCACTTATCTTCACGTAACACAGTGCCTGGCACCCAGCAGATACTCAACACCTGGCTGAAGACCAAGACTTAGAAGGGTCCCTGGATTCTAGCCAGAACTCATAAATGCAAAAAACTATAAGTAACTCTTTGCCTGGTTTGTGCATCTATTTTCTCATAAAGAAAGTCTGAGACAACAAGGACTACTGATTAATTTCGAGTGGTAGGAAACTCAGAGAAGTTATATCTATGGACTCCTGAGCTCAGATGCCAAAGACTGGGAAAGCACGTGTGCTAGGCTGCACGTGGGAACCAGCCTGCCTGGCACTCCCACCCATCACTGGCACTGTGTCTGGAAGCGAAGACACTCCCTCAGTGCTCATGCTGTGGGTCTGTGGCTGCCACATGGGGCGGGGAGGTGTTACTGACTTAGCCATGGCGCTTCCCTGAATCTCTGCATCATGCAAAGACTGCCAGGTGACAGCTGGCATCTTTGGCTGCCACAGTGGACCAGGCAGTGTGTGTTGCTCCAGGCACCCAGCTGGCTTTGTTGGGGAAAGACTGGTGAGATTTGCCTTCCTTCTGCTGGGTGTATTGGCTGGCAACACTCAGCAGGTGGGTGGGGGGTCATCAATGACACTGGGCTTAAAGACGATCATTTTCTGCACATGGAAGCTGGGCACTGGCATGAGCGAGGCAATCATCTGGATTCCTAACATCCCCATCCGAGGTCTTCCGCTGCCCGGTGCCTTCTGGGTCACCTACAAATAACTGGCTTCAAGTCCCCATTCCTTCTTGTGCTGCTGGGGCAAAGAATCTGATTTCTCTGAGCCATGGCTTCCTCACAAGAAAAAAAGGAGAGGAAGGGGTGGGAGAAATAAGAATAGGCACCTGGCAAGGTTGTTATAAGATTCCAAGATGAAATATGTCACCTCTATACTCTAGCTAAACACCTGAACTCCTGGGTACTGATTCACTTTGCAGTCACTAGTCCTGATAATCATCTAAAAAGTGTCCTCAATCCTTCCCCATCAGTCAATCCTGTTCTATTTTCTATGTATTAGTAGCACCACAGTCCATTTAATTAAGTTCTTATTTAATAATTTGCTTATAAAATGTATATTTTAAATGTTTGTTTAGAACATTAATTAAGTTAATTCAGTGTTAAGCTGTGTGGTCTTCCCTGCCTAGAACCTAAGTTCCATGAGGGCACAAGCTTTGGGCACAGTCTTGGTCACTGCTATTTTCCCAGCACTTTAGGCAATGCCTGGCATATAGTAGGCATTTTAAAAACAAAAGTCCAATAAATTAATGTTGAATGAATGAATCACAACTCATTTTATAAACTCTAAAATTCTCCTTAGACGTTACGGATTATTATTACTATTAAGGTCAGACCAAGGGCTGCAAATGAAACAGATATCCATGAATTCAGGTATTCAAGAAACAAGCAAGAAGGGTCTACCAAGAAGATTCCTGGGGTACAATGCCAAATGAACTCTAGCTGGAGTGCACAGACTTATCATCACCATCATCATGGTTACCATTTATTGCATGCTCACTGTCTACTTGGCACTGCATTAAGTGGAGGAAAAGCTATTATGGCAAGAAAAAAGTATTTACTTGCTCTTTATATCATCTATGTATTTGAAATTGAGTTCCTCCAGAAGTAGACCCTGAGACAAAGATCAGGATGCACATAGTTTATTTGGAGATAATCTCAGGAAGTGATGATGAGGGAGTGGATTAAGAAAGACAGGGAAGGGAAAGAAGTCAATACCACGTTTATTTCTGGGAGGATGATACTGTGGACAATTGGGGCTCAAATCTTTGGAGTCCTCAGGAAGACAGTGCAGAACATGCCTCAGAGTTGCCCCATCAAAGGGATGAAGAATCTGAAGGCTCTATCCACCAACTCCTGTCCATCACACAACAGAGCCAATTCCCTGGCCTTTCTGTCCTGCCTGTGGGCAAACCAAACCGAGCAAAGTCTTTAAGAGAGAAAAAATCTCAAGTGTATTTGTGAAGAAGCAGAAGATGTGGCAGTTTGGGGACAGTGAGTGCCAAGGGACTCTAGGTGGCTCAGTGACACTGTCTGTCACACCATCTAAGGGGGTGGTCCTTGAGAACTTAAGTCTCTCTTGCTGCTGTTCTTAGATGTACCTGAAGATAATGTTAAGTGATGGCATAGGATACAAGACTAAAGGGGACAGGCTAAAGCTAACTTGCTCTGAGGATAAAAGGAACAATGAAGAAGGTTTCAGAGACAGCATGGGGTTTAGGGGCAGATAGAGAGTGATGACCAGATGTTAGTAACATTTATGTTGCTTCTTGAGGTCATGGACTCTGTTTGGGCAGGGGTGAGTTGATAACATCAGAGTCCTACCTTGAGGGTAGTGCAGACTGAACAAAGCAGTGGTGCATGGAGATGACAACATCCAGGTAACATATGCATACTCTCATTTAATCCTCACTGTTGTAGCTTCCCTGTATTAGTCAGCTATGGCTACAACAATGGTACACAACAAACTACCCCCTCAAAACCCAATAGCTTTTAATCAAAAGCATTTCATTTCCTAGTTCATAGGTCTGCAGGCCAGCTTGGGAGGGGCTTAGGTTCAAGCATCAGTCATTTCCAGGCTGACGGTGGTCTCCAGTCTGTTCCATGTGTGTCCTTATTCCCTGTAGACTTAGACACTTTGATGTTCATGTTCTTTCTGTGGTAGGTCATAGATGTAAGAACCAATGAACCAAACCTTGGAAGAACATTTATGGCCCCTGCTCACACCAAGTCCTTAACATTCCATTGGCCCAAGCAAGACATATGGTGAACAACAAACATAAAGTAAGAGAATATACTCCTGCGCACATATGTGCACTGCAAAGTCACATGGAAGAGTAAGGGTGTCAAGGACTGAGAACAACAATTGTATCTGCAACAGCCCCATTTTGGCTTGTGGCAAAGCCAAGGCTTCACACAGTTATTTGCCTAAAGTCACAAGTATATGACTGGGTTTGGGATCCAGCTTTGTCTGACACGAAAATTTGTATGTGTAGGAGTTACCCCACGCCCAAGGAGCGATGGCTGCACAGGTGCAGGAGGGCTGAGAGAGGCTACCCCACGTTCAAGGTCAGGAGGGGCGACGGTGAAGAGACAGCCCTTGTCCAAGGTAAGGAGCAGCTGTGAAGAGATACCCCACGTCCAAGGTAAGAGAAACCCAAGTAAGATGGTAGGTCTTGCAAGAGGGAATCAGAGGACAGACACACTGAAACCATAATCACAGAAAACTAGTCAATCTAATCACACGGACCACAGCCTTGTCTAACTCAACAAAACTAAGCCATGCCATGTGGGGCCACCCAAGACGGGTGGGTCATGGTGGAGAGGTCTGACAGAATGTGGTCCACTGGAGACGGGAAAGGCAAACCACTTCAGTATTCTTGCCTTGAGAACCCCATGAACAGTATGAAAAGGCAAATTAATAGCATACTGAAAGCGGAACACCACAGGTTGGTAGGTGCCCAATATGCTACTGGAGATCAGTGGAGAAATAACTCCAGAAAGAATGAAGGGATGGAGCCAAAGCAAAAACAATACCCAGTTGTGGATGTGACTGGTGATAGAAGCAAGGTCTGATGCTGTAAAGAGCAACATTGCATAGGAACCTGGAATGTCAGGTCCATGAATCAAGGCAAATTGGAAGTGGTCAAACAGGTGATGGCAAGAGTGAATGTCGACATTCTAGGAATCAGCAAACTGAAATGGACTGGAATGGGTGAATTTAACTCAGATGACCATTATATCTACTCCTGCGGGCAGGAATCCCTTGGAAGAAATGGAGTAGCCATCATGGTGAGCAAAAGAGTCTAAAATGGAGTACTTGGATGCAATCTCAAAAATGACAGAATGATCTCTGTTCATTTCCAAGGCAAACCATTCAATATCACAGTAATCCAAGTCTATGCCCCAACCAGTAATGCTGAAGAAGCTGAAGTTGAACAGTTATATGAAAACCTACAAGACCTTTTAGAACTAATATCCAAAAAAGATGTCCTTTTCATTATAGGGGACTGGAATGTAAAAGTAGGAAGTCAAGAAACACCTGGAGTAACAGGCAAATTTGGCCTTGGAATATGGAATGAAGCAGGGCAAAGGCTAATAGAGTTTTGCCAAGAGAACACACTGGTCATAGCAAACACCCTCTTCCAACAACACAAGAGAAGACTCTACACATGGACATCACCAGATGGTCAACACTGAAATCAGATTCATTATATTCTTTGCAGCCAAAGATGGAGAAGCTCTATACAGTCAGCAAAAACAATACCAGGAACTTGACTGTGTTTCAGATCATGAACTCCTTATTGCCAAATTCAGACTTAAATTGAAGAAAGTAGGGGAAACTACTAGACCATTCAGGTATGACCTAAATCAAATCCCTTATGATTATACAGTGGAAGTGAGAAATAGATTTAAGGGACTAGATCTGATAGAGTGCCTGATGAACTATGGACAGAGGTTCATGACATTGTACAGGAGACAGGATCAAGACCATCCCCATGGAAAAGAAATGCAAAAAAGCAAAATGGCTGTCTGAGGAGGCCTTACAGATAGCTGTGGAAAGAAGAGAAGTGAAAAGCAAAGGAGAAAAGGAAAAATATAAGCATCTGAATGCAGAGTTCCAAAGAATAGCAAGGAGAGATAAGAAAGCCTTCCTCGGCGATCAATGCAAAGAAATAGAGGAAAACCACAGAATGGGAAAGACTAGAGATCTCTTCAAGAAAATGAGAGATACGAAGGGAATATTTCATGCAAAGATGGGCTTGATAAAGGACAGAAATGGTATGGACGGAACAGAAGCAGAAGATATTAAGAAGAGGTGGCAAGAATACACAGAAGAACTGTACAAAAAAGATCTTCATGACCCAGATAATCACAATGGTGTGATCACACACCTAGAGCCAGACATCCTGGAATGTGAAGTCAAGTGGGCCTTAGAAAGCATCACTATGAACAAAGCTAGTGGAGGTGATGGAATTCCATTTGAGCTATTTCAAATCCTGACAGATGATGCTGTGAAAGTGCTGCACTCCATATGCCAGCAAATTTGGAAAACTCAGCAGTGGCCACAGGACTGGAAAAGGTCAGTTTTCATGCCAATCCCAAAGAAAGGCAATGCCAAAGAATGCTCAAACTACCACACAATTGCACTCATCTCACACGCTAGTAAAGTAATGCTCAAAATTCTCCAAGCCAGGCTTCAGCAATACGTGAACTGTGAACTTCCAGATGTTCAAGCTGGTTTTCGAAAAGGCAGAGGAACCAGAGATAAAATTGCCAACATCCGCTGGATCATGGAAAAAGCAAGAGAGTTCCAGAAAAGCATCTATTTCTGCTTTATTGACTATGCCAAAGCCTTTGCCTGTGTGGATCACAATAAACTGTGGAAAATTCTGAAAGAGATGGGAACACCAGACTACCTGATCTTCCTCTTGAGAAACCTATATGCAGGTCAGGAAGCAATAGTTAGAACTGGACAGGGAACAACAGACTGGTTCCAAATAGGAAAAGGAGTACATCAAGGCTGTATATTATCACCCTGCTTATTTAACTTATATGCAGAGTACATCATGAGAAACACTGGGATGGAAGAAGCACAAGATGGAATCAAGATTGCCAGGAGAAATATCAATAACCTCAGATATGCAGATGGCACCACCCTTATGGCAGAAAGTGAAGAGGAACTCAAAAGCCTCTTGATGAAAGTGAAAGAGGAGAGTGAAAAAGTTGGCTTAAAGCTCAACATTCAGAAAATGAAGATCATGGCATCTCGTCCCATCACTTCATGGGAAATAGATGGGGAAACAGTGGAAAGTGTCAGACTTTATTTTGGGGGGCTCCAACATCACTACAGATGGTGACTGCAGCCATGAAATTAAAAGACGCTTACTCCTTGGAAGGAAAGTTATGACCAACCTAGATAGCATATTCAAAAGCAGAGATATTATCTTGTAAACAAAGGTCCGTCTAGTCAAGGTTATGGTTTTTCCAGTGGTCATATGTGAGAGTTGGACTGTGAAGAAAGCTGAGCGCTGAAGAATTGATGCTTTTGAACTGTGGTGTTGGAGAAGACTCTTGAGAGTCCCTTGGACCGCAAGGAGATCCAACCAGTCCATTCTAAAGGAGATCAGCCCTGGGATTTCTTTGGAAGGAATGATGCTAAAGCTGAAACTCCAGTACTTTGGCCACCTCATGTGAAGAGTTGACTCATTGGAAAAGACTTTGATGCTGGGAGGGATTGAGGGCAGGAGGAGAAGAGGATGACAGAGGATGAGATGGCTGGATGGCATCACCGACTCGATGGACATGAGTTTGAGTGAACTCCAGGAGTGGTGATGGACAGGGAGGCCTGGCGTGCTGCAATTCATGGGGTCGCAAAGAGATGGACACGACTGAGCGACTGAACAGAACTGAATATGTTGAACTCTGCTAAGGGCAAGTCAAGCTAAGCCCCACAGGGAGGAGGGTCCTGAAGTTCAGCCTCAGAGGCTCCTCCACCACCCAGCACAGTGCAAAAGCACCCAAGTTAACCAGAGATCACCTGTCTGCTCAAGGTCATGTCATGGGTCAGTGTCAAGGAGACCTTGGAACTCAATTCTTCATGCTTGTTGCACCATTCTCCCTGGATAGAACTGTGTGCTCTTGGCTTTAAAATATCACTGAACGGGTCCCTTCTCTGAGAAATTTTACCCATTGCAATCTACCCAGAGGTTTTCAAAGCAGGCCCAGGAGACTCAGAGGTGACAAATAGTTCCGTTTTCACTTCCTGGAAATTTCTTCTAAATGCACCTATTCTGCCATCCGTATCTGTAAAAGGAAAGATGAAGTTCACACCATTCAACTCCCAGCTGTTGCCATGGAGCCCATCCAGACACCAACACTCGACAACTCTGGCAGCTTTTGCAATGGAATCAAAGGAGGGGGGGATAATCAGCAGGGGAGCAAACTCTTGTTTAAATGCAAATACTTTTAAGAGGAAGCAATTGAGGGAAAAGAGATTATGAAAACCCCAGTCAGGAACATAGAGTTGGGACACAGGCTGATAAGCCACTCCAGTACCCCAGCGGGATAGTCCCTGCTCCATCTCCCGCCAAAGTGGGAAACTCATTTCCAGAAGCGATTTGCCAACGGTATGCATCCCAGTCACTCCTAACAAGGCTCTTAGAATGGAGCAGAGCGGACTTCCCGATGGGCAGAGAGTCCGTCAGAGCCGAGGGATGCCAACAGGAGAGCTGAGCTGATTTGCACTAGAATTTAAAGTGAAGGAAATGAAGGTTGAGAATCGGGGGCCCAAGAGAGAGGTTTCAGAAGCAATGTAGGTACATCTATGGGGCTCCCCAGAAGGGAGGAAGCATCTGGGGACATGGATGGCTGGGAGAACATCTGAAAACTCAGAGGCGGCAAGGCTTTGGATCTAAGTAGATCTTTCTAATAAGAATTATATATTTCCATTTGCTAATTTTGTTTTTATTAAGAATAAAACTGTTTTTAGCTTGAATTTGCTCAAGGATTTAGCCATAAAGGAGATTATATCTTATAATTATTTTGTACCAAGGATGATTTTGTCCTGTAATCTTTTTAAAAAGATACATTCCAACTAAAACTCATTTTGCATCTGATCTCAAGGAAAGGGGGCAGACGGGAGGCCTGGAGTGAGGGGAATAGCTGAGACAACTTGGAATCGCCCCTGCCCCGTTGGACTGTGTTGAGGCACCGTTGGGCTGTGGGTGTCATGTAGGCACATAGATAGAGGCTCTGTGCATCTCTCAAAACACAGTTGTCCGTAAGCACTGCAGGGAAGGACCCAGGAGAGAAGCAAGGGTCACGGAGCCAGGGCAGCTCACCATCCAGGCCATGATTTCTAGTAGGATTCCTGTGACTTGGCAAAAGGGCATCAAACTAGGAGTCAAAAGACCTGAGTTTGAGTCCTGCTTTAATATAATCAAGCCATACAGTATCGGGAAGTCATTGCACTTTTCTTAGCTTTGGCCTCAGTTTCTGAATCTCTAGACCAGGGTGGATGAGAGCACTAAATTAGATGACCGGGGTTTTCCCCATCATTCCTTGAGTGCACAGGTTATAAACTGAAAACCTGTGGATCACATTCTGGCTGCAGCCACACCTTATTTGCACAATGTTTTTTGTTTGTTTGTTTGTTTTTTAAATTGTGAGTTGACATTTTCAGATTAAGCAATCTCACCAAAAAATCCAGATTTCTGATTTCTTTTAAAAAAATTCAGATCTGGCAACACTGAGACCTACAGAGTTACAGTCAGCTGAAGTAAACTGACCCATTTAGAGAGAATGTACAGTCTTTATTTGGCTTCAGTCCTCATTACTCCATGTGTCCCTAACCCTAGGGCCAAGCATCAGTTGCCTATTTATCAGAGAAGCTGTTTTATCTTACTGCAGATAAAAATTTGTAAAACACTATATATTTAATCTTCATGATGACTCTAAGCAATAGGCATTACCTTTCTCCCACTTTATAGATAAGGAAACAGAGACTTCTCACTTTTCTACCTAAATGGAACTATCCATGCTTTACATTGATTGGCACTTGCTCAAAGCCACACAGATAGTAAGTGACATAGGCCAGGTTTGTTGTTGTTGTTGTTCAGTCACTCAGTCCAACTCTTTGCAACCCCATGGACCACAGCATGCCAGGCTTCCCTGTCCTTCAGCATCTCCCAGAGCTTGCTCAAACTCATGTCCACTGAGTCAGGCCAGATTTGAGTCCATGCTTGTAACTACTTTGCTATCCTGCTCTCTGTGTTCTCAGTCATGTCTGACTCTTTGCAGTCCTGCCAGGTTCCTCTGTCCATGGAATTTTCCACGCAAGAATACTGGCACGGGTTGCCATTTCTTTCTGTAGGGGATCTTCTGACCCAGGGATCAAACCCGTGTCTTTGTGCCTCTTGTGTCTCTATGCATTAGCAGGTGGATTCTTTACCTGGGAGGCTACACTGCCGGTCTACAAAAGACACCCTTAAACGTGTTAACTTTAGTCAGATCACAGCGCTGAGGTTCAGGGCCGTGGCAGCCCGCCTGAGTCCTTTCTCCCCATCTCACTTATTGCTAGAGATAAGTGACCTGCACAAGGATCAAAGCCATGAATGAAAAAGACAAAGAAAAATGAGAGCTGAAGGGGCCCAAGGAGATGATTCAGTTGGAGGTCTGCATTTTAAGAAGGGGAAATAGACAATTGGAAAGGTTAAATGACTTGCTTGTGGTCCCATTTTGCTTAGAAATATCAATGCTAGGACTAGATTAGGAAAATGAAGTGAGGAAATTAATTAGTTTGCCACATATATTTTGGGCTCCCAAACTCAGATCTGGAAGTATTTGGATGTTACATTTACAAAGGGATTGAGAGGGAGTCAAAATTACTGGGGAGTTGCCTCCTTTTTCCCCTTTGCTCTTTTTTTTTTTTTTTTAAAGAATTTTTAGTCTTTATTGAATTTGTTACGATATTGCTTCTGATTTATGGTTTGGTTTTTTGGCCGTGAGACATGTGGGATATAGTTTCCAGACCAGAGACTGAACCTGCATTGGAAGTGAAGTGTTAACCAGTGGACCATCAGGGAAGTCCCCTCAACCCTTTAATCTTGACAGAAATTGTCCCCAGAATCTTAGCAAAGAAGTAATGGAGCTATTTCACATAGTTTCCTTTCAGAAACATAGAATGTCAGAAGAAGAAATGTCATCATCTATGCCAATCATTTCATTTTACCGGGGAGAAAACCAAGACCCATCGGTAAGGGGACTTGTCCAGAGCTAGACAGGAGCCATCCCCTACTTCGCATTCCTAGCTCACATCACTTGGTGCTGGTGCTGCCATTCGCTCCTCACCCGCTCGGCTTGAGTTTCTTCTTGGGAAGCATTTTAATGATGTTGTTCAGAGGCTCTGCGCCTGGTTCCTCAGGGGCTCACGATGTTCTAAAAAATGCTCACAGCTGGATTAATAAGAGAAGCAGCACCTCCAAATTCCTTCACTTCGGCAGGAGGGCAGGGAACGCAGCTGTTTCTGTCTCCGCATCCCAGATGCTCCTAGGGAGGCAAAGATGGTCCTTGCTTTCCCGCCTGACTAGAGTTCTGTGTTGGGCATATAGATGTCTCCCCCTCCAAGCAGCTTCCCCTGACTCCCCACCGGAGTCAGCAATCCCTCCTCTGAGCACTGTCTCAGAGAAGCTATGGCCCACTTGCAGACTAGCTATTGCTGATCCTGTCAAAGAAGCTAGAAGCTGTCTGAAGGCAGGGACCAAAGCTGACTCATCTCTGTCCCCCAGCTCCCAGCAACAGTGTACCTTGCCTAGTCATAAAAGCAGTTGCTGCCGTTTATTGCAGAAGTATAACAGACCAAGTTCTAGGCTAATCACTTTATCTTAAAATGTCATATTTTATCTCAATGAATCCTCAAAGCTGATCTCAGATGATCTCAGCCTGCAGCAGCTTGAAACTAGAATTTGGTTGCTGGACAGAGATTGAGGTCAGGCCCTGGGCAGTGATAGCACTGAATCCTAGCCACTAGACCACCAGAGATCAGTGGCCAGTGACAAGGCCCTGGCCTGTCAGCTGTGTAGACAGGAATTTCCACATAAAGATGGAAAGTGGTGAAACAAAAGTGTTTATTAGGAGGAAAAAGAGTACTTATAGATACTGCTATTGGCTGAGTCCTTTTGCTATTCACCAGAAACTACCACAGTATTGTTCACTGGCTATACCCCAATACAAAATAAAAAGTTTGAAGTTTGAAAAAAATTAAAAATAAATAAAATGGATAACCAACAAGGACCTACTGTATAGCACATGGAACTCTGCTCAGTGTTATGTGGCAGCCTGGATGGGAGGGGAATCTGGGGGGAGAATGGATACATGTACATGTATGGCTGAGTCCCTTTGCTGTCCACCTGAAACTGTCATAATACAGTTAACTGGCTATACCCCGATATAAAATTAAAAGTTTAAAATAAATAAAGTACTTTGAGATCTTGGGGCGGGAAAGAGGGTGTGTAGATAGACACATGGTGTGCTGAGAGAGTCTCACCCTTGTGGTAGTTTGAATCACTTTTATTGTGCATTTTCTTCTTGTTTCCTTTGGCTAGTCATTTTGATTTTCCTAATTCTGAGTCTGTATTTTGTATATCTCATGATCCTCCCATGTATGCGTGCGTATTTCTTAGCCAAGATGGATTCTATTGAAGAGGCCTATGGGTAGGTTGACATCACTTACTGTGAGGTGATATCCCCTCTTTTGACTTCCAAAGAGCCTTTCTGCATACATGTAGTTAGGGAGGTCTCCTTGACTTCAAGGTTGAGGAATATGTGGTCTTTTATCTATTGTCTGTGCAGGGTTCAGCTCCTCTTTCACTCCTGCTATTTTGGAGTATCTGTCCACAGGGGTTAGACAGCCTGGGGCCCATCTATCTCCTACCTCTAAGCCACTCTGCAAGGAAGGTATTTCTATGCCCCTTTTATGTCTTAGGACACTGAAAGTTAACCTGTTCACAGACCTTATTATGAAATTAATAAGTTCAAAACTCTCCCATTAAGTGTTGCTCTCCTTCCCTCGCCCTTCACCCTCTTCACCTCCAAAGTCCTCATACTTAATCAGCTTTCTTCTGCCTCGGGACTTTACCTGAGCAAATGCTTTATGTCCATCACACTCCGTCTCTCACCCAGTTAATTCTCAGCTCAGCAGGTTTTCCTCAGCACGCCCTCGCCTCACCCCTGAACTAGCTCATGCCCTCTTGGAATTAGCTCTCATAGCTTCCCTGACTTTTCATTTCTGGCATTTGCTACAGTTTGTGATTCTATATTTTGTGGGATTATACAGTTTCCCTCTGTCTCCTCCATCGCTATAAGCTCCTTAGGAACAAACTCCTTATCTATTCGGCTTGTCATTTTGTCCTTGGTGCCTGACCAACTGCCTAACATAAAGTAGGCACCCAGAAAACGTTTACTGAATGAATGACCACCTGATCTCTAAGCACATGCCCTAATCACCATACAAAGTAGAAAAAGCAGATGTTCATGAATGACTGTATCAATGAGAGAATGGATGGAGGAGGTAATCAGCCGCAAAGTGCTAGCTAGGAAAGACCAACTGCCTGGCTAGCAGAAAAAATGAAGACCCAACAGGCTCCTGGTTCACTTTCAACAAAGTAGGCTTCTTTATTAACAACAAAGAAAAGAATTTGGCCTTCACTTTCTCTTTTTTTTTCCTTCATTAAACTTTTTTTTTTTTGTTGGAGTATACTTTATTTACAACTATGAAGAACAGTATAGAGCAACCATGTGATCCAGCAATCCCACTCCTGGGCATATATCTGGAGAAAACCACAATTCAAAAACATACATGCACCCCAATGTTAATTGCAACACTATTTAAAATAGCCATGACATGGAAGCAACCTAAATGTCCATCAGCAGAGAAATGGATAAAGATGTGGTACACATATACAATGGAATATTCCTCAGCCATAGTAAAGAATGAAATAATGCCACTTGCAGCAACATGGATGGACCTAACAATTGTCATACTGAGGAAAATGAGAAAAAGACAAATATCATATGTTATCACTTATATGTGGAATCCCACTTTTTCTTTTCAATCACTGCTGGGAGCCCAGAACAACAATCAGCTGCAAATGCAAGACCAGGTCAGCTCATTTCAGAAAGGAGTCTTTAAGGGCATCTTTATTACTTCCTCCAAGCACTTTATACCCAGCCTCCCAGAACAGCTGCCTCATCAGCCCAGCCCCTGTAATCATGTGGGTGATATATATATATATATATATATTCCGCCCCCCCCCCAAAATTGGGTTTTCGAACTTCCACTTAAAGGAAGATGAAGGGAGGAAAGTATGACCTGAGGCAACAGGAAAATCAATAGCAGGCTTTCAAAGTCATTCTGAATGAAAGGCCCAGAGGCCACAGGATAAAAAGGAAGGGGAAGAGAGCGGGGTGTGCTGCAGGCCCCCCAGGTCTTCTCAGAAGGGGTGCTCCCTTTGCCCGGGGGGTGGGAAGAAATTGGCACACTCAGATAGAAAGGGTGGTGGGATAGAGCCCCAAGCCTAATGCTTATATACAGACTTATAGAAAGTGGAGGCTGGGAGGCTTCTATGAGATGGAGTACGTCCTAGCCTTTCATTTTATACCAGCCAAAAGCCCAGAAAGGTCCCACAGTAAATCAACAAAGGGCCTGGACTAGCACCCTGGGTTCCTGATTCCCATACTGAGGTCTTTCCATTACATCAAGAGAGTCCACTGTGATAGGCACAACAATGTCCCCCAAAGATGTCCATGTCCTAACCCCAGAACCTGTGGATATGTTACTTTACATGGCCAAAGGCTTAGCAGATGTAGTTAAGTTGGGATCTTGGGATGGGGAGAATATCCTGAGTTACCTGCATAGGACAATGTCATCACAAGGGTCCTTAGGAGAGGGAGCCTGGAAAGTCAGAGTCAGAGAAGGAGACACGATGACAGAAGCAGAGATGGACCCAGGCAGCCTCCGGGGGTTGGAAAAAGCAACGCAAGGGATTGTCCCCCTACAGCCTCCGGAGGAACCATAGCTGCCAGCCTTTTTTAGACTCCTGACCTCCAGAATTGTAAAGTAATAACTCTGTGTTGCATTAAGCCACTAAGTTTGTGGTAGTTTGCTACAGCCACAGTCAAGAACTAATATATCCTGTGATACCTCTCAACCCGCATGTTAAGGTTGCAAATACTCCAGAGACAGGAAAAGTCAGGGAGTGCACCCAGACTTGAGTGGCTGTATATCATAGTGGTTATGAGCATGCTCTGCAGAAACAAGCCCAAAGGCCATCCACTAGATGCACTCTGTATACTCACACACTGCCAACAAGCATATGACAGTTCAAAAGAACAAATCTCTAAAACAGGCAATGACATGGGTGGAGAGAAAGAACAAGACACTGGAGGGGAAGAAGCAAAGATACAAAAGACTATGTACTAAATGACTCCAGTTGCACAGATTACAAAAATTCAAGCAAGAATCTCTAATGATAAAAATCAAAATGGTGGTTACCTTGGAGGGAGAGTATCAAAGATAGGAGTGATAAAACAGCCAGCTGGAGCCAGAAGTGTTCCCTGTCATGATCTGCTTACATATGGTTCAGTTCAGTTCAGTTCAGTTGCTCAGTCGTGTCCGACTCTTTGCGACCCCATGAATCACAGCACGCCAGGCCTCCCTGTCCATCACCAACTCCCGGAGTTCACCCAAACTCTTGTGCATCAAGTTGGTGATGCCATCCAGCCATCTCATCCTCTGTCATCCCCTTCTCCTCCTGCTCCCAATCCCTCCCAGCATCACGGTCTTTTCCAATGAGTCAACTCCTGGCATGAGGTGGCCAAAGTATTGGAGTTTCAGCCTCAGCATCAGTCCTTCCAATGAACACCCAGGACTGGTCTCCTTTACACACAAAAATCCACTGAGCTTAGGGTTTGTTCCCTTTCTTCTAAGTTACTCTGAGTTTAGTCTCAACTCAGTGGCTGCCTAACTATGATTTTGAGCAAGTTACCAAGCTTATCCATGATGCATTTCACTCCTGTGAAATGGGAGTATTAACAGCTCCTATCTCACAGAGTTATTGTGTACACAGAAAGTGCTTACCACTGCACCTGATGCACGGCAAATGCTTCCTAAATACCTGTGGTTGTTCCTCAGGTGTGAATGCAGGGGTGAGCTGCAGCCAGTGCCCACCTGCTCACAGGGGCTGATCATGTGCTTCACTTCTCAACTCCGCAACGACACATTAGGCTGGAAATGCAAAATCGGCCATGGTGGGAGTATTTACATCACAGCTGGCCCACATGACCAATCAATGCCTTTTGTGTTGCCCTGTTTGGAAAGCCTACGTACTTCTGTGTATTAATACATGGCTGACCCCAGCCCTCTCTGGACAGAGTTTCACTTTAGGAAAGGGGGAGAAGAGATGGAGACGTGTGGTGAGGAAAGCAGGACCTGCCACTTCTCCTCTCCTCACTGGACCAGGAAGCTGGAAAGTACTCAAGGAGCCAGCCCTGAGAGACTTGAGAATGGGCCTCATGACAGCCTCAGAGTCCCCCACCGATGTCTCTTTTCTCTCACTCCTGGGCTTTAATTACATGACCCAGCCTTTCAGAACCCATCTCTGCTTAACATGCCCCTTGTGAGAGGCCTGACCCACCTCCCCACCCACCCCCTAGCACCAGGGACCCCTCTAACCAACCTCTCCCCACCTTCAGAGAGCTTGTCCAGAGTCACACTCTCTTTTCCTTCTCTGTCTGGAGCCAGCTGCCATAAGATCCTCTTTGAATCCTCTCTTTCTCATTCTTAATGTCTTAGCTCAAGTGTCACCTCTTCAGAGAAGCCCTCCTTGACCACTCTCCATCACTCTCTGTCATGTTACTCGTCACTGAGGGAAGTTCTTGTGTGTGTGACTGCCTATGTTATTAGTGTCTGATTCCCAAGCAGGACGTTAATTCCAGGATACACACTATTTTCATTATTCCTATTTTATATATCAAGAAACCGAGGACCACAGAAGTTAGGTAACTTATCCATGGTCACACCTCCAGGAAGTGACAGAGCTGAGATTTGATGTGCTTAGCTACTCTGCCGTGATGGGCTGCCAGGAAAGCAGAGCTGTGTGAAAAACTGGTGAGTCCATAAAAAAGACAGGTCAGCAGGAGCCTAGGTTGGGTGTGGGGGTGAGTACAGGACACCACTTCCAAGCTAAGAAGCTTGATAAGAGTATGACTGGAAGTTTGAAGTCTGACATCTCAAGACCTGTGAGTAACAAGGCCCGAAGGAGGCATCACAGCAGTGCGTGCAGAACGTGCCTTTATTCACTTATTTATAGAGGATGAGAAATTAATCAAGGGCCCATGCTTTGAACTGCCAGCACCTTCTCCTACAGCAGTAGGTTGGCAGGTGTGATGAGCCGACGCTGAGGAAGGAAGCCAAATTCTGTTTTTCCACGAGACTCCTGGGTTCCCTGCTACAGGGCCTTCCCCAAGTCAGGAAGTCAGCCCTTTGGCCAGAGAAGCATCAACTCCACGCAGGAAACAGGGATCAGACGTGGGAGTGGGTGAAGATAGCTGGGGCAGTGAAAAGAGTGCTGGGCAGGAGGAATTCTCAAGCCCCATGGGCCCATGTCCAGCACTCAGCACAGTGCCGGCCATGTACTGAGCACTCAGGAAATGCTTTGTGGCGGTGGTCCAGCTCTGTGTGACCTTAGGCAAGTCACAGTCTTTCTGAGTCTCCCATCCCTCGTATGCAGAAGACAGATGAAAGAGTTGCCTATGGAGCCCTCCTCTCAGAGAAGGTGGGAAATGCCCAGCAGGGCTTCTCAGCTGGCGCTAGTGGTGGAGAACCTGCCTGCCAATGCAGGAGACGTAAAAGACTCGGGTTCAGTCCCTGGGTCGGGAAGATCCCCTGGAGAAGGAAATGGCAACCCACTCCAGTGTTCTTGCCTGGAGAATCCCATGGACAGGGGAGCCTGGCAAGCTGCAGTCTATGGGGTAGAAAAGAGTTGGACACGACTCAAGCGATTCAGCATGCATGCACAGCATGGTGGTTGAGGCTCATAAATGCTTATTGAATGACTGTTGTGCATGTTAACCATAATAACCTTGAAGAATGTGAGTTGCTATTTCAACAGCCATCTGAAAATGTGATAAGGTGTCTGGGCAGGTGCCGAGCTCCCCTCACTGGGTTCATTCCAAGAACAGCCGGGAGAGGAGACAATAGCCTGGAGTGCCGGCTCAGGCTCCCTTATATGGGAGGTGCTAGTGAGCGAACTGGCTTCTGAACCCAACAGTGAGAGTTCGAATCCCAGCTCGGCTACCTGTTAGTTGTGTGGTTTCAAGTTCCTTCCTCTCCTGGATCCTTGGTCCCCTCATCTCAAAAACTGCAATAATAGTACCTGTCTTGTATGATTGTTTGGAAAGTTCCATGATATAACAGACAAGTAACTGACTTAGCCATTAGCATGAAGTGGCCTGTTTTCCTTCTATCTGTGCCTCTGGTTGTACTGGAATGGATTGCCATTCCCTTCTCCAGGAGATCTCAATCCAGGGATCGAAGCCAGATCTCCCACATTGCAGGCAGATTGTTTACCGTCTGAGCCACCAGGGAAGCCCTCAGATCCATCACCTCACCCATTTGGTGATGATCACTTCGGCAGACGCCAAACATTCTGGTCATTTAAAGTCCATTTCTTCCCTCTTCCTAGTATGTGTTGAACCAATGGCTCAAACAGGACCAGAGTGGGCAGAGGCTTGGCCTGCTCCCTACATCTCAGAGCAACGTCCACCTGCCTCCCTTTCTGATTCTCAGGTCTCTCCTTCCTCCTCTGCCATCTGGTATCCAAGGTGGGCAGCTGCTGTGTCACACACTAGACCTCCTGAGAGTGGAGGGAGATGTCCCTGGCTTCTCAGAGGGTCAACGATTATCCACGAGGTGCTGGTGGTCTCTGAGGATGTGGTGGTCCTTGTTTTGGTGATGTGTCTTTTTTTCTTAGAGTGGCATTTAACTTCATGTAAAGCCAACTCTGCAGACTCCCCTCACCCCCGCCCCTGAGAGCCTTCAGGCTCTGCCACTCAGCAAATGTCCACCAGAGAGTGACCTGTCAATCTCACCTTCTTACAGTAGCCCCCACAGTGCAGGAGGGATTCCCCTGGAGTCCTCCCAACCCCTCACCCTTTAACTGGCCTCTAGGGAGTATGGTAAGAGGGAGGGGGAGGGAGGAAGACTCTCAGGGGAACATTGTTCCCCACAAGCTGCAACTCTGCCTCTCTCCTTGCCTTTCAATTGCAAACCAGAGGGGGAATGCAAAACTGGTTACAGGTAGCTGGACCAATCTGCTGCTTTCCAGTGGGCCCTGCAGAGGGTGTCTCTGCTAGCAGTCCTCATCAGAACTGGAAGAAAGCAGCACGTCCAGATTCTCAGCTCTGAACCTTAGACCCACTTTTAGAGGGAAGGCCAAATTCCCTCTTCATCCTGTAAGGCAGAGAAATGTTTACCGCAGCCAGCAAGAAGCGCCCACCTCAGTCTTGCTCCTAGCTGCTTGACTCGCCTCTCCGATTGCCGCCTCTTTGACCCACATGTCCCAGTCTTCTGATCTCCCTCCAGTTTTTCCAACCTGCCTCCAGGTTCTTTCACATTCCATCCCCTCTCCTTCCCCTTCGTCTCTTCGTCTCATTTAGGACTCAGCTGGAAGGTGGCAGCCTCAGAGAAGTCCTTCCTGACCATCCCCACATGAGGCACCTGCACTAGACATTCTCATAGCTCCCATCCTGTCCTGTTATAATAGAAGGCATTTTTCTCACAGGCTTATTTTTCAGCCCCTGCCTCTAGAATGAGGAACATGTCTATTGAGTTCTCCCAGGCCTTAACTGCTAACACAGTGGTTGGTACAAAGGAACTGCTCAATATCTATTTGTTGAATGAAAAAAATAAAATAAAATAAAATTAGCTGTTCTTTTTAAAGGCAATTTGCTTGTGACACTCCCGTATCCAGGGGTACTGGGAGGCCTAAAGCCTGGAGAACTGGCAGTCCTCTGCTCTTCCCTCTGAAGAGGCAAGGAAACCCCAGAACAGTGGGCAGGGCTCCCCTTGCCCTGCCTTTCTGCAATGCTGCCTTGGGGTGCTTGCCACAGTAGATTTGATGAGGCCTAGGGGAGCTAGGAGGAAAGAGAAAGAAAGAGACTCAAACCCAACTCTATGAAGCTAAAAAGTCACCAGGGCCTTTTTCTCCCTTAATGTTTGAGGTCTCCCTCCCTGTGGCCTGTGTTAATGGGGTGTATCTGAGAATAACCAAGATGGTTAAGGGCTTGGGACTGAGTCTGTGGCCATTAACCAGCTAACAGGTGAGAAGGATGTGTGGGCCAGCACTCGAACAGCCGCAAACACCACTGGACTGTGCAGCAAAGCAGATCTTCATTTTCAATCCCTTTCTCTGCCACCCCTGGTCATGTGACCTTTGCTAAGTCAGTGAAATTCTCAGGACTTGATTGGCAAATAGTATTCTTTCGTTCCATGAATATCTGTTGAGCACCCACTGTGTGCCAGGGCCAGAGACTTCATTCTTTGCAATTTCCAGTGTTTTTAAGGAGAATTGCTGACTCAGATGCTTCTAGGCCCTAGACAGGTAATGGAATAAAGAGGTATGGGGAAAAGTGTGATGTGTCTGCTTGGTCTAAAGATGACAATTCTCCCTGAAGTTAATTTATAAAAACTTGCTAGTCTCGATAAAAATACCTTCAGATTTTTCCTGCAGCTAAACATGTTGATTATAAAGTTCATTCGGAAGAACAACAAATAATAGTGAGAAAAATCCTGAAAAAGAAAAACAAAGAGTGGGGGCTAGCCCTACTAGACACTAAAACATGCTATGAAACCTATATAATTAAAATGAAACAGAACAGGAAGTCAGAGAAAGACCCATTCATATGCAAATTTAATATTAGATAAAGACAATAGCTGAAATCAGAGGAAAATGATGGACTTTTAAATTATATTCAGATCATTGGAAAGCCATATAGAAAAAAATAAAATTGCATTCATTTCTGTCATACATTAGGATAGATCCCAAATGGATCAGAAATGTAAATGTAATAAAGGAAACCATGCAAGTACTAGAAGAGAACGTTGAATTTCTCTGTAGCCAGGGAATGGGGAACTCAATCCTATGACTTAAAATCCATAAGCAACAGGGGAAGTATAGCTAAATTGATTATATTTTTTAAAATATTGGCATGGCAAAAGTTGTTATAAGCAAAGTGAAAAGATAAACAACAAACTGGAAATAATATTTGCAACTTACATCACAAAGAGATCATACATCTAATATATAAAAGAATTTCTAAAATTACAGGAGAACACCAATAAGCCTATAGAAAAAATAGGCTAGAGAATTGTACCAATGGCCCACAGAAAAAGAAGTGGAAGTGACTCTTAACCTTTTGAAAGGTGCTCAAGTTTGCTCATATTAAGAGAAATTCTTATAAAAAGAAAAGCAAAATGATCAAGATGGCCCACTAGTAAATTAAACGCCTACCAGAAAAAAGATCAAAACTCTTTTCAGGAATACACCAAATCCGAGGCTCAACAGCATATTATCCACAATACCCCTTATACAATCAAAAATTTTGAAACCTGTGAAGATACAAGAAAAGGAGACCATACCAGGAAAAAATAATAGTAATCAAGAGAAACAGGTGCAGAGACAACACGGATATTATAATTCATAGAAAAGATCTTTAAAATGTCTACTATAATTACATTTTTAAAATTATGAGGAAAATATAAATATAATGGATGAACCTATAGAAAAATATTGGTAAAAAAATGCAAACTATAAAAAATGGGAATTTGAGAATTGAAAATATCTGAAGTGAAAATTTCAGTGGGCAAAACAGAAGATTGGGCACTACAGGAGATAAGATCAATGGACTTGGATATATAACAATAGAATCAATTCAAAGTGAAACAGAGGGAAAAAGCTAAAAAAAAAAAAAAAATGAACAGAGCTTCATTGACTTTGGGATAATATCAAGCAGGCTACCATATATGTAATTAGGATTCCAGCAGTAGAGAAGATTAAGATTGAAAAAGAAAAATAAATTGAAAATATAATGACCCAGATTTGTTGAAAAATACCAGTTACCTTCAAAGAGCTCAATGGACCTCAAGCAGGATAAACACAGGGAACATACAAGCTACATTATAGTCAAGCTGTTTAAATCAAAGATACAAAGAACATTTTTAAAGCAGCCAAGGCCAAAACATACAGTATATTGTGGAGAAAAACAGAAAATCAACCACTTTTATTAAAAACAATTTGAGCCAGAAAAGAAATATAAAGACATACTCAAGATGCTGAGAAAAAGAGGAGAAAAACCACCCCGACAATCTAGAATTTTATATCCAGGGGGAAAGCCTTCAAAAATAAAAGCAAAATAAAGACATTTTCAGAACAAAAGCTGAAAGGATTTGTCATCAGGAGATCCGCACTGCAAGATATACTAAAGTTTTTCAAATGAAACATGAATGTACCTGAAGAAATGAGAGATGAAAATAATAAATATATACAGAAATAGAAAAGGTTTTTCCCTCTTTTTTTAATTTTTGAAAACATAATGGGTGTTTTAAAGCAGAAGCATTAATGTATTGTAGAGTTTATAACATATGTGGAAGTAAAATGTATGATAACAGAAAGGATGAGCAAGGAGTAAATGGAAATACACTGTTGTAAATTTTTTATATTGCATGTGAGTTGATACAGTATTAACTCTAAGCAGACTATGGTAGGTTAAGGATGCTCACTGTTTCCACAAATCAACCAGATGTAAAGCAGAGAAGTCTAGCTCAAAAGTCAGCAGAAGAGACAAATTAGAACCAAAAATAATTAATTCAAAAGAATGCAGGAAAGGAGGCAAAAGGAAGAACATATGAAAATAAAGCAAATAGCAAGACTGCACACATGAAACTAAACATATCAATAATTATATTACTTCATGCTGCTGCTGCTGCTAAGTCGTGTCAGTCATCTCTGACTGTGCGACCCCGTAGATGGCAGCCTGCCAGGCTCCTCCGTCCCTGGGATTCTCCAGGCAAGAACACTGAAGTGGGATAGACTGAACACTCTAATTCAAAGGCAGACATTTTCAGACTGGGTAAAAAGGCAAGACCCAACTACATGCTGTCATCAGGAAATGCTCTTTAAAATATAAATGATAAGATGGAAAGTGAATAATATGAAAAGATATGTCATGCATTAGTAAGCATAAGAAGGCTGGGGTAGGCAAAATTTCTTGGATAGCACACAGAAAGTACTAACCAACTATGAAATATTGATAAATTTATCTTTCTCAAAATCAAAATCTTTGCTCATCAAAAGATACCATTAAGAGAATGAAAAGGTAAGCCACAACTAGGAGAAGCTATTCATAATATGTAAGTCTGACAAAAGATTTTCATCTAGAATATATAAAGAACTCTTGTAACTATAACAAAGACAATTCAACTTTTTTAATGGCACAACAATAGAACAGACACTTTCCAGAGGAAGATATAAAATGACAAACAACTGAAAAAGCGCTTTATGTTATTAGTTGTTAGGGAGATGCAAATTAAAACCATAATGAGATACAACTGCAAATCCTTCAAAAAGGTAAAATTGAAAATATGGACAACTTCAAATGTTGCAAGGGGCGCATGCACAAGAGAGAGAAAGAATCAAGCAGTAGATTAAAGAGAGTTAAGTGACATGTCAACCAAACCAAATACATAGAGCTCAGAGCACATATGGATACAAATTAAGATACCGAAAAAGAAATATTTTGAGACAACCGGAAATAGGAACACTGAAAAGGTAATAATATTAAGGAAATATTCATTTTCAAGGTGATGATATATTGTTTTTATTTTATTTTTTATTGAAGTATAGTTGATTTACAATATTGTGTTAGTTTTAGGTGTACAGCATAGTGATTTTGGCAGGCTATATTTCCTTATAGTTTATTATAAGACAATGGGTATAATTCCTGTGCTATACGGTATATCCTTGTTGTTTATCTATTTTATATATAATACTTTGGATTTGCTAATCCCATTCCCTTAAATTTTCCCTGCTCCCTTCCCTCTCCCTGTTCAGCCACAAGTTAGTTTCCTATATCTATGAGTCTGTTTCTGTTTTGTATATACGTTCATTTGTATTACTTTTTAGATTCACATATAAGTAATAGAGTATTTGTCTTTCTCTGACTTATTTCTACTAAGCATGATATTCTCTAGGTTCATCTATGTTGCTACAAATGGCAGTATTTCATTCTTTCATGGCTGAGTAATATTCCATCGTATGTATACATATATATCACATATCACAACTTCTCAATCCAATCATCTGTTGGGCACTTGGAGTCTTCAAAAGAGTTCTTGGTTTTAAATATATATACTGAAAGTTTTACAGATGAAATAGCTGTAGGGAGTTTGAGAAATTAAGGGAATGAACAAGGAAAAACACACAAAGCCACAAGCTTTATTGCATGATGCTCAGACAGTTGCATGAGAGGGGAAGTCCACCATGGCATGAGACTGTCCAGAACGTAGGGTGGTGTGCGGGAAGGGAAGGCTCAGGGGATAAGAGGATCAGAGAGGGGATGGAGGTGTCTAGATGTAGTCTGCCCCTCATCATTATGGTGGGGAGTCTCTGGGTCAGGGAACTTGGAAGGCCCCTTGGGGGTTTCATAACCACAAGGCCCTATCTTATCAATGATCAGCAGGGGCTGGGTGAGGTTTCCAGGGTATGCAAAGCAGGTGGTCTCTAAAAATCTAAAAATCTGCTTGTTTGGGATGTTTTGAAAATAACTGGATGTGTAAAAATTTGAGTTTGGCTTCTAAACTAATGGGTCTCAATCTTTAGTGAAAAAATAAACCTAGGAATCCATACACAGAGGCCATCTTTGACTACTTTATAGCAATATATAACAATGTACCATTTCTCAGATGTTCTTCAAAGTAATCTGGGAGAGAGGAAGTGGCTGGGAGTAATGAAAGAAGATGGGCTATGAGCTGCTAATTGTTGAGGCTGGGTGATGAGTATATAAGTGTTCATTAATATTCATTATACTTTTGTAAGGGCTTCCCTGGTGGCTCAAACGGTAAAGTGTCTGCCTGCAATATGGGAGACCTGGGTTCGATCCCTGGGTCAGGAAGATCTCCTGGAGAAAGAAATGGCAACCCATTCCTGTACTCTTGCCTGTAAAATTCCATTGGCTGAGGAGCCTGGTAGGCTACAGTCCATACTGTCTCAAAGAGTCGGACATGATAGGTTTGAAGTTTTCCCTGTAAAAGATTAAATACTCCGTGCTTTTTTGTGACCCAGGAAAGAAGGCACAGATGTCTCTCTTTCAACAAAATCTAGGTCTGAAAACCCTTCCCAAGTGGCTTGGCTTTCCTCTGGAGCTTGAAAGAGTTGCTTTTCTGGAGACCTCTCCTAAATTTCAGTGATCTAGAAGAACATTTGAGTCCCTAGTCCCTCGACAGGGATTCAGCAGGCACCAGGAGAGAATAGAAAGAGTAACAACAAGGAGAGAACCAACAGGACATGGAATTTAGGTAGCTAGGAGGGTGAAGGAAAGGAGGGAAGCAGAGCAAGGTCCCTCTCCACACACACACACACACACACACACATACCCCAAGACCAACTTTTCTTTCATTCTTCTGTTCAATCGCAAACCCAGGCAAGGGCACCTGGGAAACATTCCTCCCAAGTAATTTGGGAGCAGGGAAGTGGGCAAGAGTAATTTTGCTAGTTATTGAGACTGGCTGGTGGGTATGCACTGGGTTCACTGATACTCTGTACCTTTGTATAGGTTCAACATCAGCCATCCACTTGCTGTGTGACCTTGGGCAGATTCCATGCTTTCTCTGGGCCACCACTTCCTTATCAGGACTCTAACTTCATTTACAAAAGCTGCAGAAATGGCTACTCAGGGGTGCAAGGCAAAGGGCTTTGTCAGGGTCACACATTTTATCAGAAATGTTCTTAACTGAGAGATCAGTAAGCGTTAGGAAACAGGAGGGAGCTGATGGGGAAGAAAAGGAATAGGGTGGGAAGCAACACCGCAAGTCATGAAAGATAACAGAACTTGCCGTGTGTTCCCAGCTGGATAAAGAGGGAGAGATGGAGCCATGGGCATCATTTAGAGGAACACTTCAGTGCGACAACGTAATAGAAATCACCTCATCTCCTCTTGGTTCCCCGAGCCTGACTCTTGAATCATCAGTGAGTAATGATGTGGAGCCCCGCAGGCAGACACTCAGATCTGGATTTGAGCGAACAGTCCTTTGATTTGTTTTCGTTAAGACTAACAGTATCCCTGCAGATCCTTCACTTCAAAGACCTGAGAGTTTGGGAGCTAAGGGCAGGCAGCTACTGCACTGGGAAACGAAAACAACCGAAAGGGCTTTTTGCCATCGGTGCCAAGGTGAACTCTGGCTTCAGGCTGTGGATTCAAATCCTAGCTTTACCACCTCCTCCCTGTGTAACCTTCAGCAAGTTTCTTAAATTCTCACCACCTCCTCATCTGTTCAGCAAGGTTACTTACATCCCCAACCCAGAGTCTTAAAAGAGCTAACCTACATAAGGTACTTTCTCAATGTTAACTGTTATGAAAAAGTAAACAAGCCATAGCCTCTGCTGGCGAGGAACTCATAATATACTAGGAAAGATCAAGCTAGGACAGAAATGGCAGTATTGGAGGTAGAAAGTCCTAATGTCTCAAGGGTAGAAAAGATGAAGTGTCACATGCATACAGAAGAGAGAAATGATCATTCTTATGGTCAAAAACAGGGCACACTCCCGGGGGTAGTGACAGTTTTAGCTGGACTAAGGATGGATAAAGTTTGAGCAGCAGAAGCAAGATGGCAAGAGCAAGAGAGAGAGAGAGAGAGAAGCAGCACAGAGAGGCTTCCTGCAGAGGGAGGTGTGTTTGGAAAGATCAAGACTCCTATCTGGCTAAAGAATAAGGATTTGTAATGAAATGTGGAGGAGATAAAGCTGAGAAGTGGCTGGAGCTGGCTTCTGGGCTGGGCTTTTTTGGGGGCAAGGAGCAGAGAGACATACTCAAGTTCACCTAGAAAACCAGAGGTATTTTATTTATTTAAAAAAATGTATTTATTGATTTATTTGGCTATGCCGGGTCTTAGTTGTGGCACTCTGGATCTTTGATCTTCGTGGCAGCACATGAACTCTTAGGTGGCAGGTAGGATCTAGTTCTCTGACCAGGGATTGAACCCATGCCCCCTGCCTTGGAAGCACAGAGTCTTAGCTATTGGACCACCAGGGAAGTCCCATCACCAGAGACATTTTAAAGGAGAATTACAGAAAAACCCCAAGAACTGGAGAATAGGGATTTTTTTTTTTTAAGTATCAAATTTATTTCAATATCTAGTTTCATTTTTAAATTAAAGCTATTGGACAATTTTTTGCAAATTAAAATTCATTATTAGAGGTGAGGAAAACATTAATAAGCTATTAATTACTGAAAACAAAATTATCAACCATGCATTTAAAAAAGCCATGTTAAAGAGTAAAAAGTTCCAATTATACTATTTAACTGAAGGAAATATCCTTTACCTCTTTATTTCTAATTATAACATTCTCATTTTGACACAATTTACACCTTTTTCACCCAATTAATACAATGCAAACAAAATTTTTCCAAATATTAAGAGGATATTGTTTACCATTTATGACATATAAGATAACTGTAACTCTTTAAAAGTTCCTTAAAAGAAAGTTGAAATTTTAATTTTCACTGTGAATCTGTCTGATCAAAAAGTAAAGGACATAACCACCACATGAATTAAAACAAAGAATGGAATAAAAAACAAAAGTGGTATCTATATAATCAGCAAATTATCTGATAAGACATGTTAACTACTTCACATTTCTACTTAGCATAAGTGAGAATAAACTGGTTCCAAGGTTTGGCATTTTTACTCTTAAGCTTTAAATCATAGTGTTACTCTACTCAAGTCATCTCTAAGAAAATGGCAGTGTTCATAAGTACAAAAATGATTATATCCAGTAGGTGGTATTCTACATAGTCAAGACAATTCTTTATAAAATTAGATTTTTAAAAATGCAGACTATCTGGTAATTACCAGTATCTCAAAAGCTAAAATAAGAAAAATACAGATAATAAAGAAGTACTCATTGAATAATATTATTTTGCTTTGAGGAAACCAGAAATGATTCTATTCCAAGAAATAAGTAATAATGATAAAGAGATGTAATTAATACACCATGTATCTTTTAAGCCAAACCACGCTTTTCTGCTCAGAACAACTCTTGATTTTTACATTCTTAATCTTTGTCCAGAACAGGACATTTTAAGCCATTTTTGAATAGAGTTGATAATCTAAAGCCACTTTTCTTCACAGGATGTTTTCATTTTAGTATTCACACATAAGCTGCAAAAAGGCAAATGAAAGTCAGTTATAAGAATCTGTAGCATAATAAATCCCAATTTACAGTAACTGTCAACAGAGTTCTATGCCGAAGCCGAAAAGTTGCTACAGTACAGGTGAGAACTGACATTCTTCCACAGACTCAGACTTCATTTAGTAATACTGTCATAAGATCCAAAAAGAAACCTTAATAGGTCCTTTCAAAGATGCATAATTTTCCGAACAATTTTCCTCTGGATGCACTGCCTGTTCATTCCTTCAATCCTTTTTTAGTCGTTTAGCTTTTGCAATATTTTCTTGACGTTTTTGTTTCTTCTTTTGCTCCTTTTCCCTGGCCTCAATCATCTTGGTCAATTTCCAAGACAGCACAGCACTTGCTAGAAACAATGGAGTCAGAGCCAAAATAACTGTTGTAAGGAAGCCATATGGGTCCTTTGCAGCCCATTCCACAACATACTCAGCCCAAGCCTTTAAATCAAACATCTTCGTGGAGGCCTTATGCTTGAGTAGTGGTCTCTAATTTTGTCCTGGGATTATCAGCCAGTCACAATTTCAGATGACCTTTGGTTGGCTGTCTTCTTCTTTAACTTCACCAATACACTTCTGAGAGAAGGTTTAAATTCTATATACTCCAGGCCGGAAGCAGGAAGGCAGAAGCCGAGAATAGGGATTTTTAATAGCATTGGTGTTTTGTAGAGATTGCCTGGTGGGGTTGTTTATTTAACAAGGATCCCCAGTCTAGGTGCTAAGAACAAGGTCCCCGCCCTTGAGGGCAAATAACAACCATGGAAACAAATCGGTTTGACAATTTCACATAGTGAAAGTGTTGCAAACAAAATAAAAAGCAAACTACTGGGACGAGACTGTCAGGGGTAAGGGGGTCAGCACTGATCAGGGGTGGAGGGGGGGAGTAGGAAGGTGCTCTCTGAATTGAGACCTGAGTGGCGGAAGAGCTCGTTTGCAAGGATCCAACAGAGCCATGAGCTCAGAAGTCCTGAAGTAAGAGTGAACAGTCTCGGACTGGCAGCAGCGGAAGCCACATGTAAGGCCCCATCATGAAAATGCCAGTCTTCTTAGCCATGGTAAGGGGGTTGGAATTTATTCTAAGAGTGAAGGGAAGAGATTCTAGGGTTTTAAGCAGAGAAGTGACATGATCCTTTGGGCAGGTTTCAAGTCAGTCCCAGCTCCATGTGGGTTTGCATCATCATGGAAGGCCTGGAAGCAGGATGACTAGCAAGGAAACTGCCCCAGCGTCCAGGCACAGGATCGTGTGTCCTGGGTCCAGGGGAGCTCTGGGGACCTTGACAAGGGGGTGGTTTGTGCATCTTCCCAACAAGGGCTTTGATAAATAATTTACGACACGTCTGAGGTACTGCAGACACAGCCATGGTGCCGATCTGAGAACATTGCCAGGAATAGATGTCCCTGGACATACTATTTGAAGAAAAAAGCATATTGCACAACCACACAGATATTCTATAAGCCCAACTACATGAAATTAAACACTCATTTCTGTATCAGTTTATCTACATGTAAAGAAACCTCTGGGAAGATACTCACCAGTGGTTTTTCTGAGAAGTTTGTTTTTGCTTTCCATTTTTTTTAAAACTACATTCTCTGATCTTTTCTGAGTTAAAATGTTATCAGTGAGTGTGCATCATTTATGCAAAAGCCTAGTAACTTTTGTCAAAAGAAAAACAGATGGAAGGAGGGAGAGACAGAGGGAGGGAGGGAAGAACAAGGAAGGAAGGAAATTAAGAAAATTAAAGACCAATCCCTCTGTGCCCCTAACCCTGACACAAACACACGCAGACATGCACACACATCAGAGGGCACATACACACACATACACACACATCAGAGGGATGCAACAAGGGCCTGACCACCTCCACATATGACCGTCCAAGGACATCACCAGAGCCCTGGAGAGTTCCTCTTTGGAGAGCATGATTAATCCGGCTACAGCAAGGCTCGGGCACCCAGAGCAAAGATGCATCACTCCTTGAGAGGCCAGCTTTGAATTTCAGAGGCAGAAAGCAGAAGAGGTGCCTTTGAAGGCTCCCCTCCCCACCCACCTACATACACACTGGGAAGCCGCCAAACTGCCTTTAACCACAGTTGCCAGGACATCCAGGGGCAGGAGGCAAGTGTCTGAGTGGAAACAAACCAGACCCTGGGGAGGGCAGGACAGAAGGGAAAGGGGAGAAGGGGAGCAGGTGTGCTGGTCCACGGAGCTTAGTGAGCGACTCCTACGTGTCACTTTTTGTCCCTTGGCATCTATGGCTATAAGCTTCCAGCCCCCGGGTGTGTTTTATTTGACCCACAGTGTTCAAAACGTTGAAATTGGGAGTTATTACATAAAGTTCTAAAAATTGGGAGTTTTTACATAGAGAGCTGAATTTCTGATTTTTTTCTTAGAAAAGTAGGAAAATGCCATTCCTTGGGCCTGCCTCCCCACAGGGAAATAATCGGGTGGAGACAACGTGCTCTTGCTGGCCCCCACGCAGTGATCTCTCTTCTCAATTGCTTCCCTGGGCCATAATAGACCCATGCCTTTGCCACCTAGGAGAAGGCAATGGCACCCCACTCCAGTACTCTTGAGTACTGGAAAATCCCATGGACAGAGGAGCCTGGTAGGCTGCAGTCCATGGGGTCGCTAAGAGTCGGACACGACTGAACGACTTCACTTTCACTTTTGCCACCTAAGATATTTAACAGCTCCTTCCCTCCTTACACGTACCTGTGATGGAGGAACTGTGTGCATTTTACGGAAGAGGAAGCAGGTTCAGAAAGGTTAAGTGATGTGTTCAAGATCACACAGCTTTTAGTAGCAAAGCAAGAATTCAAAGCTGACTTCAGAACCTATGCCCTGACCAGTGAGGCAAAGTCACAGAAGGAGTAACCAGTGAGTCATCTCCCAAGTTGCTGGCCATGGTCTCTTTAAGGTTCATTTTTCCAGAAAGAATTGGCCTTCTACCCTAGGACCACAGTGAGCCCCCTAGGTGGCAGGCGGCAGGCCTCTTTTGAGTTCAAAGGGATGTGGGCACAGTAGCAGGACCCGGGAGGGTTTTCTACAGTGGGGAAGGTGAAGGAGCCAAAGGGTTTTTAATGTGGGCTGAGACTTAAGCCTGAGTGGAGGAGGTGGGAAGAACCTGAGTGGGGTGGGGCGCACTGAGTTCCCATCCCCATCTCCATATTTGACCCAGGGCAGCTTGCCTTTTTCTCTTTTCTATGTCAGGGTTCTATTTAAAACCTCCTTTAGGCAAAGGGGGATTTTGCTGCTCAAAAATAGTTTGGATAAATTTGACAATTTGAGTCTATGTCAAAAAACCATAGATGGATATTTCACATGTGGCTAAGAAGCTATCACTGGGAACCGTCAAATGAGCCCCATGGGCCATGGCCAGCCTCTTATCTTCAGCTTTCAGGAGGGACCTCCTGCTAGATTCACTTCCACCCCACAGCTCCTGAAATGGAACCCACCCTCCTAGGACTCCAAGCAGGGCCCAGAATTTGTTTGTGTAGATTTGCATAAAAAGCTTCACTGAATGGGATTCACTAAAAGCAGGTGAGATTCACGGAGTCCCCCAAAGCAATGATTTTCTCTTTGAATTTCATTTTCTCTTGAGAAGCAAACACTTCGCTTCTCTGGCTTCCTCCACCCACTGGACCTGCACTACCTTCCTTTTCCCTTATGCCACACACTCATAGACACAGATGCACATGCATGCACACACGTATACAAACATATGTATACACAGGCACACACACATATAAACACTCATGAACATGCACCCAGCAAGCTTTAAGTCACTGAACAAGTGACTGTCTGTCACAGATGATTCTAGAGTTTGATCCAGCCTAACGTCTGCCCGGGATGTAGCCCATTTGCCTAAGAAGCACCCGTCATTGGTTTGGGTGTGTAGTGGTGAGACACCCACCCCTCTGTCTCTGAGCCAGCCCTCGGGGACCAAGACTCAGCTTGGGGACCCCTGAGGACACTCTCTCTTTCTGTTCCTAGTTGCATCTAGAGTCTAGGCAGAAACCTTCAGGCGCAATGTCACCGAGACCTTCTCATCTACTCTGGGAAGCAGGGGATTACTACAATAGGAAGGAGTCAGGCATCACCACAGCATGGGGTGGAAGCTCTAAATGGACCCTCCCATCAGCCTAACATGGAGACACTTGCCACTCAGAGACCCAGCCCTGCCAAGAAACCCAAATGACTTTGTCCCTGGACACCCCAGACATGAGGCAAATGGGTTTCTCCCTCCTCCAGCCTTCATATCATTTCCTGGCCAGACCAGGTGCCTTGGGGGAGCTATGTGGGGCTCCTTGCTGGTTAAGGCTCCAAGCTGACTTCTGTCTTCTGTGTCACCTCTGGGCTGGGTCACTAACCTCTCCTCTCCCGTATCAGCCTACCCACAACAAGCCCAGTTTGTTCACCTCTCCCTGTGTCCCCGAAACCTGCTCTGTCTCCCACCCAGGGAGACCACCCAGGTGGGAGGTAATGCCCACTCCCACCGCCTTCAGTCCCCACACAGCTCTTGGCCATATCCACTCCCCTCCAAACCCTTCCCCTAGTAATATTAACCAAAACAATAACCAACCTTTGCCAAATTCCTATTATGTCTCAATACTGATACTCACTTCATTTCATTCTCAAACACAAAAAATTGGAGCATTAATTGCTACCGTTTTACAGATGAGGAAATTGAGGACCAACAGGTTGAAGCAACTTCCTTAAGGTCAAACAATTTGTTATGAAAAGCCAGGCGTCATATTCAAGTCTGTCTTGTATATCTCATGCCCTTTATGGCTACCTGGCATTATATTGCACTTACTGATTTGGCCATTATCAGTTTGGCTTTGTGGGCTTCATGGGGGCAGGGACTCTCTCACTTACCACTTCCTGTATCAGCCTCTGCCACCTAATTAATATTCAGTAAATATTTGTTAAGTGAATTGATGGCAAAGTCCACACTCTATTTTTAAAACTGTTTACTAATTTTTGACACAGCAATGCACATGGTTTTTAAAAAATCAAGAAATAAAAAAAGTGAAATTTAAATCTTCTTCCTGGATGCCCAGTTCCCTTCCTCCATGGCTCTTTTGTATCCTTCCAAAGATATTAGAATATTCTATACATATGTGTGCTTATACAAATGTGTGTAATATACATGTGTCATATCATACTATACTATTGAAACCACTCTGCATCTTGATTTTTTTCACTTAATGTGTCTTGGAAATATTCACATCAGTATATATCTATACACACAAATCCCTATGCTATTAATTGCTATCCTAAGCTTCATACCCATCATATGGGTTTCAAGGAAGTCCCTGGAAACTTGTTAGGGCTAGAGTTCAGTTCAGTTCAGTTCAGTCGCTCAGTCGTGTCCGACTCTTTGCGACCCCATGAATCACAGCACACCAGGCCTCCAGTAAGTGTGATCTGGCATCATGAGTGACCTAGAATTTAGGATCAGGGGAAGGGACCTCTGGAATTGTCTGGTTTAATCCCTTTATGTTATAAATAGGGAAGCTGAGGCCAAGCGGGTGGTGATGGTGGAAACAGACACTCTTAGAGCCACACTGGGAGTTCCTTGCAGATCCAGGGCGAGAGCCTTGCCTCTGCAATTCTTGGCCAGGCTCCTCTGCTTGGCAAGCTCAGAAGAAATTATAGCCAGTTCCCAGCAGAGAGAGTGCCTGGTTGGGCTTTGTCAATGGCAATGCCCTCCCAGGCAGGCTGGGGTGAGAGTGATAATGTAGGTCGCTTGGTAATCAGAAAAGAGAGCTCAAGCCCTTTAAATGACGGCTGTTTCATTTGGTCCCAGAAGACTAGATTAGCATTGATTGTCTGCACCGAGCTAGTAGATAAAAGGCCCACACCAAAAGGGAGCACCAGCCTGCAAGGATGAGTCAAAGCCCCTCACTCTCAGTGCAGCCCAGCTTGGCATCTGGGACTTCCTGAGCCCATGGGCAGCTTGCAGGAGGCTGTACCTTTCCTCCAGTCGGCAAAAGTAGGGATGGGGAGGGAGGGAAAATCCAGAAGCACAGCTGAGGGAGCTAAAATTCAGAGAAAGGAGTCTCTGTTGGGATGAATGCCTTATCTGCAGGTGCATTTCGCATCCCCATTCTTCACACACACACAGACACACACACACACACACACACACACACACACACACACACACACACACACACTGTAAGTTCCACGAGGGCAGGGACCTAGCTCACCTTGTTTGCTATGATTCCTAGTGTAGTATCTGACATGTTAGGTGCTCAATAAATACTTGTTAAGGCAATCAACACGTGCACACACATATATCGTTCCTACACACATAGACACACACTGCACACTCTACTCTCTGGATTATTGTTTAAACTGTTTCTACTCCTTCAGCTGTCCTTTTCCTGCCTATGGCTACAGGCTTCTCTGGGAAACCTTCCCCACTGCTCCAGCTACAAGGGCCTTTACTTCCCCTGAAGTTCTTGCAGTTTCAATGAATAAAACAATAGCATCTTCCCTCTCTCATATCAGAGTATGTCTGATATGAGACAAACCCATCAGAGTTTGCATGATTTACAGGAATGACAAGACAGAGGGTTTAAAAGCCAGATCATTATAGAAAATCCATGTTGAAAATAATATTCACACCACAAGCAATAATTAATTGTGTTGCCTTTTGTATAGAGGTAGGGTGGGGTAGTGGAGGGAGTCTTGGGTATGTCATCATGAAAACTTGGGTTCAAATCCTGCCTCTGTCACTGGTTAACTTCCTAGCCTTGGATTAGTTGCTTAGCCTAGTGTCCAGTCCTTATCTATAAAATAGCAGCAATAAGAACTTCCTCACATGGTTGTGAGGATAAAAAGAGTAAGCACTAATATGTAACCATGCAAGAATAGTGATTTTTTTCTGTTTTGTTCATGGATGTCGTTCAGGACTTAGAACAATGCCTGGCATATAGTCGGCACTCAATAAACAGTTGTGGAATGAATGAACTTGCAGTAGTCATAAAGGTAGCTACGATTCATTAACCACTCATGGTGTGTCAGGCTGCAAGCTAAGCAGATGTGTATTATCTCATTGAATCCTCACCCTAGTCCTGGAAGTAGCCCCATTCTTTAGATGAAAAACTAAGGCTAAGACCAACCTCATAGCAAGTTGTCAATGAGGATTTATTCCCTTCTCTCCCCCAGCACACTGTTGTTTCCCTTTTTCCTCGTTTTAGTTTTGTCCCATCATTCAGCCCTCAGCTCTTCAGCAACCGCAGTCTCACTTAGTCTTTTCCCTTGAGGATCCTGGCCCTGGGACCTCTGCTCAGGCTGCAAGGTGCAGAATATACTTAGACCCAGCCATGGATGCCCATTTCTCCTGCTCCATTTTTCCCACTGGCTACAAAGCAGCTGCCTGTGTTCTGGCCTTCATTCTGTTCTCCATGCCCTCCCCACCCCCTACCATTCATCTCTCTAGCTATTTGCTGAACTTGGCATTTTTTTCCCTAGGCTTGGGCATTTTTCCCCCCAGACTAAACCTCTGCCAAGAACACCCTTCCTGTCTTTTTCACTCACAAATAACCAGATTCATCAGGTTAAGGGTACTCTAAGCATCCTTCTCTGACCCCTCCTGTACTGTGACAGGAATCCTCCTTCTGTTCCTGTGGCCTTCCACATCCCCCTTCTCCTTCACTCTGTATTTCTACTGGCTGTTTAACTGCCTGCCTCCTGCTATTCACCCTTATTAACTCTAAGTTCCTATTTGAGACCAAGAACTTTTTCCATCTGGCCTGTTACTATATTTCCACCCCCACCCACCCCCGCACCTTGCACAGTGTCTGGCCCAGAACAGGACTCACTGACGCTTTGTGAGTGAATGGTCTGCTCTATTAGCTGCCAGGATTCACAGTTCTGCTTTTTTCTTTCCAGTCCAGTCTGCAACCCTGCTAGCAATTCCTTCCTACTGCTGAGCCAAACTCTTGAATTTGGCCCTTCCTCACCAGCCCTGGCCAGCTTCCATCAATCCCAGGAAAATGCTTCTTTACTGGTTTAGAAATTTTCTGGGCTGCTGGGAAAAAACAGAAATGTCTCCCAGGAAGGGACATAAAGATCATGTAGTTTAGCCTTTCAACTGTGCAGGGTGAAAGTGGACTGGGTAAAGGGGCTGGGGTTGGGAGGCTGCCCCCAAGGTCACACAGTCTGTTTAGGGCAAAGGCAAGTACAAAACCCAGGTTTCCCAGGTCATCATGCAAAATCCTTTCTCTCCATCTAACCTATGGTACATACAAAGCCAACCCATGAGACTGGTTGGATGGGATTTTACACACATACGAAGCAAGGCTACACTTTGAATTTGGGATTTTGTATGCCATCAACATTATGCCTCCTGCTCTGTTTCTTGTTGGAAAGCAGGATAAAAAGCATGAGTGGGACTCTGGCATTCTTGCTCTGGCCTCAGCCCTGCCACTGATGTACTAGCTGTTTCCCCACTGTTCTTCTCAGAGAACAGTGACTTTGACTATAGTGTTAGAGGAAATAAGGCTGGAAAGAAAGGATGCAGCCCAAATGAGGAGAGTTGGGAGTGTCTAAGCCAGAATACTTTATTGGGGAAGCAGTGGGGAACCTCTGAGGGTCTTTGAGCAGGAGATGACCTGACTGGCTACAGCAGAGCCCCTAGGGAACTCTTGGCTAATAAATCTGGATAGAAAAGCAATCTTTTCACGTGAGGTTGTAACCTTATCCACCTGCTGGGAGGCAAATGTCCCAGTATCTCTGTCTCTCAGGTAACAGCCATCTCCCCTAAGGACTCTCATTTCACAAGCTCAGATTTCCTGAGGGAAGGATTTGAGCAAAGCAGAAAGATTCCCCGGGTAAGTCATTATTGTAGTGGCTGGAATCTCCATTGAGAGCTTTGATGAATAAATCTGCCCAGAGAGGCCGGTCCTTGGCAAAACTTGTCATGAGGCTCTAGGGATCTCACCCGGTTTGTGCTGTGGTTCCTGGGCTTTCAGGAGGGGCAGTGAGTAGAGCCAGAAAAAGGCCCCAGCAGGACCATTTCTTGATCCAGCCCTGACTGCCAGGGGAAAAAAATCATGGTTCCTGCAGGAGAGCTCAGTCTAAGCTAGAATGTTGCAGCACCACTGATGTTTCTGCTCCCAACATGGATTTTCAAGGGCTGACACGGGGAAACAATCTTGGCGTGAGGAACAGTTCTACTACTGATGGGCTGCAAGTCCCTGGAAAGACTTGATCTCTCTGAGCTTCCTTTCCCTAACTGTTGAAGGAGGCATTTGTCCCAGTTCAAATAACAAAGGGGCTCCAGCTCCCCTTTCCAACACCCAGATGCATTGTGTTAAGAATGATGCTGAGGTTACATCCAGAAAAAGAGCACGGCTTTCTGTCAGCTTCTCCAGGAAAGGGAGTTCCCTCCTATATTAGTTTCCTAGCACCGCTGTAACACATTACCTAAACTTTGTGGCTTAAAACAGCACAAATTTATTCTCTTATTGTTGTGGGGGTTGGAAATCTGAAACCAGCTTCCGAGGGCTTACATTAAGGAATTACCAGGGCAGGTTTGTTCTGGAGGTTAGAGAAGAGACTCTCTTTTCTTGCCCTTTTCAGCTTCCAATGGCCCACTTCTATTTCTTGACTTGTGACTGTCCCCCAACCCCTATCTTCAAAGCACATCAAGGCAATCTCTGTTTCCATCATCATATCATCTCTTCTGCAGTCAAATCGCCCTCTGCTTCTTCTTTTTTTTTTTTTTTTTAACATTTATTTATTTACCTGCATCGAGTCTTAGTTGCAGCATGCAAGGCTCTCTCTCGGGGGGCATGGGGGCCTCAGAGAGTGTGGCCTCAGAAGTTGAGGTGTGCGGGCTTAGCTGTCCTGTGGCATGTGGGTGGGATCTTAGTTTCCCAAACAGGGATCGAGCCCCCTTCCCCTGTATTTGAAAGCAGATTCTTAACCACTGGACCTCCAGGGAAGTCCCTCCCTCTGCCTCTTGTAAGAACACTTGTGATCACATGGAAGGCCCCCTACCCAGATAATCCAGGATAATCTCATCTCAAGATCATTATCTTAGTCACATCTGCAAAGGTCCTCTTGCAGTGTAAGGTAACACTGTCACATGTTCTGGGGATTGGGACATGGGTGTCTTTGAAGAGCCCATCAGCTAACCTGTCACACCCGACACATGGCAACTCACTGTAAATCCCTATAGTCTAGAAATGGAACTGGGACAGAATAATGGAATTATTCCAAGTTAGCATGGGAGGCCTGACATATGCAAACTGTAACAGAGAAAAAGATTGCACGTGGCATCTTCTGTTTCTGGAACCATGCCAGCCTCATTGAAATTCCACATCCCACTGCCTTCTCCTGACACTGTATCATTTACAGTGCTCCCGAGGCTAGTACAGTGAGTCATTATTATTGGTTAATGAAGCATCTAAGTCCTAAACCCACAGTCAGCGGCTGCGATAAAGAGCGAGGACAGAGCTGGACTGAAGGGAGTTCTGTAGGAGGGATGTAAACCAAAAGAGACAGAGGCCAGGCTGTCCTTGTGTCTTCATTTCACAAGCGTTTACTGAGCACTTAGGGGGTCCAGCAACTATGTGTACAACAAGAATAAGGGCCCCAGGTATGTTCCTGACCCCCAAGAATTCAAGGTAAGTGGGAGAGACAGACAGGTACATCAATACACTAAGACACTCATAAAGACTGCTCAGAAGAAGGTGGGTGATGAGGCGCCCCCAGGACAGTCTCTGCTTCAAAGAAGCAGGGAGGCCTCCCAGAGGAGGGGGCAGTTCACCTGGGTCTTGAAGGACGACTGGACATTCTGAGGTTGAAAAAGGGAAGGGAAGGGGACGTGGGCAGAAGAAACAGGTGCTAAGGGGAGTAGTTAAAAGGCGTGGGCTTTCACTGCATCCTGAATGACATGCAGAGAGATTCTGGGAGGAGGAGAAAAGAATCTGGAAAATTTGTCTTCAGGCTGCAGTGGAGGCAAAGTGGTGACATTAGGCTGGCATTGGGGGCTGGGCAGACACTGTAGGGGAGTCTGGCTTTGGGAATAAAGAGCCAAACCTCACCACTGTCTGAATAAATTCAGGAGGGCTGCAAGGAAAGATCAGATGCTGAAGTGGTGAAGACAGACTTGGGTTCAATCTCAGCTCTACTGCTCACTAGCTCTGTGACTCTGGTGAGTTTCTTAACCCATCTGGGCCTCAGGGTACTCATCGAAAAAGTGGGAAAAATCGTCACCACCTGTGAGGATAGTTGTGTGGCGAGGGCCTTGTCTGTTTTCTACCATATATCCAGCATCTGGCTCATGTTTGTAAACTGAATGAATCATATCTGGAGGGAAAAAAAAATGCTTGGCAGGATGCCTGATGAATAATAAATGTTTAGTGAATCAGTCCATTATTAATTTTAAGGGAAGAAATTCAGTGATGGTCTGGGCCAGCCCCCATGGCTCTCCATGTATTTTCTCTAACATTTCTGATAAGTGCTCACCCATTATGGCCCCAGCAGCCTGGAACCACAGGAAAGATCCCTGAATCAGAATTAGGGGGACAGGTGGGCTTTAGTTCCAGTCTTGACTGTCATGAACTGTGATTATGGGGACACCCAAGTTCTGGTCTATGCCCTGTGGCTTCCTCCAGGTGACAGCTCTGCCTTATCCCTGACAAGGTCACTGAGGGCTGTGGAAGGACACCAGGCCACTTGCTTCTTCATGAGCTCCATGCTTCCCCCCAACACTGTCTCCCTCAGTAGCCAGTAGAACCTCCAGAACTTTCCCTGGGTCTCACACCATAGAAAGAGCATGGTCTCTGGAGCTGAGCCACCACCCACAGCTGTGTGACTGGGAGTCTAACCTCTCTGACTTCGTGTATTTATCTGGACCTGATGGCTACTTGGATTTGAATCCTAGTTTCAAAATTCTTTAGCTGTGTGAAATTAGTTTAGAAGTCAGTTTAGAAACTTAACGTCTCTGCTCTGCTCTGTACTATGTGGGTTATAGCTTGTCCTCCCAGGCTTTCTATGAAGATTTGTTCCCGAAACGGGTGTAACCGCACTCCCACCTAAAGATCGGGTCCCATCTCAGGCTCTTGGCTGAGTCTTGCCTCAGTGGTCCAGCTGCTGACTCCACCTATGCTGAGTCTCTTGACTTTGGCTACCAGCATTTGGGACCTGGGACCTGGGTTTTCCACCCACTGTAGTGAGGGAACGCTGTCTCTTTCCCCAGGCCTGCAAGGGTGGCTCTGAAGGAAGCCTCCAAAAGCTGACCCTTCCCACTTCCTCATCATGCTGGGGAAGGGGTAGTGGTCCTGGCCCAGTGACACATGCCACGTGCCAGAGACCACTGGGCCCAGAGGGATAAATATTTCAAAAGAAAGGTCTCTGAGGTGAATCCTCTTAATCCCTCTCTGTCTCTGGATTTCACTTTAATACGCTCTCATTCATTCTTGTGTATCCTCAAAGTAAGAGAAGGCAGTAGGTTTCCCTTCAAGTGACTTAGAAACGTCTCCCTTTACAGCACCAACAGGTATACTTGACATGAGGGGAGGGCATCTCCTGGGGCTGCCTGGAGGGAGACTTGTCACCTCTTAGGGACCCTCCATCATGTAGGGTGCTTCCTCTCCCTCTCTCTCTCTCTCTCACACACACACACGTTCATTCAAACCCCTCCACTAGCTGTGTATAACCTTGATTCTAAACCAGAATAATATCATGGGGAATGTTCAGGCTCCAAGTAAATGACCCAGGGCAGGAACCCCAGCCCTGCTGTTTCCCAGCTGGGCAATCCTGGGCAAGGTCTTCAACCCTCTATGAGCTTCAGGTTCCTCATCGTAACAAGGGAAATTCAGAGTACCTATATGGTAAGGTTGTCAGTGAGGATTAAATGAAATGAGACACGTCAGTAAAGCCCTGAGCACATGTTAAGTGCTCTTTAAATAGAAGTCACCACTATTATTGCTGTTGTTGTTGTTGTTGTGTTGTTATTATTATTATTATCTCCGGGAAAAAGTGGCTCTTGTGAAGACAGTCATTGTCTGCCTTATTTACCACTCTATCCCCATCACCTAGGACAGTGTTTGGGATACAATCAGTGCTCAGCAAACACTTGGAGAACCAAGTCACAATCACCCTTCTTCTTGGAATCATGGCTATTCTCGCCCTGTGTGATCTCAAGAGCAACCCTCCCCAGGTTCCCGAAGCACCTGGACACAAGAATTGTCGCAAGAGCTTCCTATGTGCCAGGCGACCAAGCTAAGGGTCTTATCCTACATTGATTTTCTTGTCTCTGCTCCCCTCACCTTCTGAATTCCTTGAGGAGAAAGACTAGGAGATCTAGCCCAGAATAGGTGCTTGACAAGCATTCTCTGAAAAAGTGATTGGTCGAGTAGCCCATTTTACATGTGGGAAAATTGAACCTCAAAGGGTTAACACACTCATCTAGATCTGGAGGGGAGTCCCCAGAGGGCCAGACCAGCACTGTGGGTCCCCCAACACCAATGACTCAGTGTGGATGGGTCCACTGACACCCACCGATAGTGAGCTAATTTAGCCAGAGCAGGAGAGAGCTGAGTGCTCCTGCCTTAATTCCACAGACACTGCCTGATGGAGTGGGAGATTATCTATGTCACCATGATGTGCTTTTCATTAAAGTTGGGCTCCGTCACAGGTAGTCTTTGAAATGTCAATTTTAATTAAAAGCCCAATCCTAATAAACACACCATAGATTAAACCCAGCCAGAGCAGCTTACTGCTGGGTGAACTTCTCACGCTTCAGTAGACAAACTTGTCTCCAGTGAGACAGCTTGTTTGGGAACATCCAGTCCATCAGGCAGCTTCACTCAGAGAAGGGCCTTGGCCTCAATCCTCAGCATCAGTGACTCCAGGATTCCAAAAACACAGCCCGGAGTGGAGCCAGGCAGATGCCGGTCCCAGATCAGCTGCTGATAGGGAGCTGATGCTCAGCTGATGCTCAGCCAAGTAGAAGCAATTTTATTATGTATGGTTTTCTTTTATTTAAAAGATCATTCACAAAATACCATATCCATAGATTTACTTTCTGTCATATAGCTGAATGTGGTAAGTGTTTGGAATTCCATTCTTAGATTTAAAAGTCAACTGGATTGCCCAGAAGTTTAGATGAATTTGTTTTGTTCTTAATCTTTTCCACATTGAAGACGTAAGTAGGTCATCTGAAAGCATCAGGTTTGATTACAATCACATAATGCATGTCTTTCTTTAGATAAGTACTGGTGTTACACAAACGGTTCTTATCTCAAAAGGAAAGATGACAGGTGGAAGGAAGGACAGGAGGCAGAGTTCTGTAAATTGCTGAGACCTGGGGACAAAGACAGAGAAGCCGAGGGTGATGGCTAACGAGGAGCTGTTTCCTAAGCACACTGCATAGGCCAGGCTGCCCCCGGCCCTCCAGTCTTACTGGTGAGGGTCTCTCTTTTCCGGGGCTCTAGCCGAGCCCAGACTGCTCCCAGTGGGAAGAACTGGGACTTGGGTGCTGAAAAATTTGTTCTCACATAGGTGTCTGAGCTCAAAAGCTGCTGCCTAGCTGCCCGGCCCTGGGTGAGAGCTGAACACTCTATGTGGGAGTGAACATCCTGAAGCTGAGACCTGGTGACCTTGGGCCACCTACCTGTTACCTGACAGCTCTGCATAGTCAAATTGTCAATTCATCAAGGAGAGAGTAAAGTGCCAGATTCTAGACCCATTTTCATTCCAAAATTACGGGACGGTGGGAAGCACAGTATCTCATTGTGACTTAACACTGGGGGACAGAGAAGCCCAGAGAGTGAGGCAGGACACACAGTGGAGGTCCGAGAGGAAGCCAGCCGCACAGGATGAGCCCAGCACAGCACCGCCCCCTGCGGTCCCCAAAGCTCCTCTGTGCCCAGCGGAGAGGAAGCTAGACAGCAATTCACTACATCCAGCCACAGAGGGGCCTCTAACACAGCTGGTGCCCGAGGGAGACCAGCTTAGACACAGCGCTGGAAGAGTGATAAAAACACATGAGCGCAGCAGGGCACTCAGTCTATCTCCTACGTGCACTCCCCACCGACAGTTCACACCATTCTCTCAGGTTCTGCTGTTTGAAATGTGAGCCTGTTCCGCATGAACAGCCCATCTGGGAAGCTGATAGTGGAGTCAGGACTACCTATGAATAGTTATAGGAAGGAATCTGCAGAGATCAACAGATACTTTATCCTTGTTTTGAAAGGAAGGTGTCCCAAACGTTGTCTGTTGATCACAGCTGACTAAAAACAAGGGGCTATCCAACGTGGGACTTGCTTTCTTCCTTGGAAGCCACAGCAATACAGAACTCGACATGCAGGTCAGAAGAGAAGCACTGAGAAAACGCAAAAGATAAGGTCAGTGTGGCTGAAGTAAAAGGAGAAAGCAATGGAGAGAAATGGAGCAGCACTTCAACCCAGCGAACTCCCGCATGGTGGCCGCCTCTGCCCCTCTAGAGAAACTCGTGTGCTGGAAGGAGACAAGGAGCGAGAAGGGAAAAGGACAGAAGGAAAAGGGGAAAGGAGTGGCAGGGGGGGAAAAAGGCACAAAACAGGTACTAGGTAGATACAGCAAAACCAAGAATGTACGAAAAACCACTTGTTAACTGCTGACATACACTCACAAGCTCTGTGTTTCCAAAAAAAAAAAAAAGAGGACAAAGGTCAGGCACAGAACTGATAACTGCAGAACTGCCAGTCTGGGGGGCTAGCCAGGCTGTGATCTCGCTCGAACGCCCCCCACACACTCTTCCCTGCCCACCGCAAGTTCATTCTTGCTCCTTTGAAGGGACTCTGAGGATCATCCATCCAGCCCTTCTCGTCCTACAGATAGGGAAGCCTAGTCCTAGAGAGAGGAATGGACAGAGTCCTGTTTGTAGCAGGAAACCAACCTCCCAGCTCCGTGGCCTCCCCAGTCATCACTCAGGCTTGGCCAACTGGTAGCTCTGCAACCGTGGCCATCTTCATTTCCTTCTGAGCTTCAAGTTCCTTATCTATAAAATTGAAGGGATTGGAATAGCAATGGTCCCAACCTTGACTGCACATTAGAATCACCTGGGGACGTTTAAAAAATCTCAGTTCCTAGTTCACCTGAGACTAATTCATCAGAGCCTCTGGTGTGGGACTTGGACACTAGTGGTTTATAAAACTCTTCCAGGGATTCCAAAGTGTATCCAGAACTGAGAACCAGTAGACTAGATAATCACTAAGTCTCTCTTTAGCTCTAACATTTTTATATGTTTAGAATTCCTCAGCCTGAAATCCTCTGGGCATCACACACTCCCATGCTCTCCCCATATTTCTACCCCACAACTGTTTTGAGTAATTCTTTCTTATGCTTCAGGGGACAGCTTAAATATGCCTTCATTAGACGGGTGAGGAAGACATTACCTGGGTTCTCCCCCTCGTATAGTCTGAACTGCACTTCATAGTAATTACATTTTGTGGCTATCTTCTCCATAAGCTGAGCCACGGCAGAATCTGTATAGTGTACAAACCTTAAGATCGTCCCTAATTATCCTCATCTCCTAGACCCACACCACCCCCTTGAGTCTGGTCAGAGCCTCTGACGAAGACTACCTGTGACAGACAATATGGCAAAGGTGATTGGCTATCAATTCTATCACATAAAGTTACATGAAATGGTCAAGGCTGACATGCTAGGAAACTGCCTCTCTTGCTGGCTTTGATGAAGCAAGTGGCTATGTCAGGGAGGCCAACAACTTGCCAGGAACTGTGGCTCTTAGTCTTAGCCTACAGGGACCTGAGCCCTGCCAGCAGCTACACGAGCTTGGAGATGGATTCTTGCCTAGTCAGACCTTCAGATGAGATTCCAATGCTGACTGACATCTTTATTGTAACTTTATAGATGATCCAGCTAACCTGTACCCAGATTGCTGACCTCCAGAAACTCTTGAGATCACAAATGTGTTTTTTGCTTTTCTTTTTTTTAATTGTTAAAATAGTTGGCTGCTCTGGGTCTTCATTGAGGCACACAGTCTTCTCTTGTAGTGGAGCACAGGCTGTAGAGGAGTTGTGGCATGCAGGCTTAGTTGCCTGTGACATGTGGGATCTTAGTTTCCTGACCAGGAATCGAACTTATACCCGCTGCATTGGAAGGCAGAACCACTGGACCACCAAGGAAGTCCCAAATGTGTGTTATTTTAAGCTGCTAAGATGGGGAAACAGTGGAAACAGTGACAGACTTTATTTTTTGGGGCTCCAAAATCACTGCAGATGGTGACTGCAGCCATGAAATTAAAAGACACATGCTCCTTGGAAGAAAAGTTATGACCAACCTAGACAGCTTATTAAAAGCAGAGATGTTACTTTGCCAACAAAGGTCCATCTAGTCATAGCTATGGTTTTTCCAGTAGTCATGTATGGATGAGAGAGTTGGACTATAAAGAAATCTGAGCACCGAAGAATTGATGCTTTTGAACTGTGGTGTGGGAGAAGACTCTTGAGAGTCCCTTGGACTGCAAGAAGATCCAACCAGTCCATCCTAAAGGAAATCAGTCCTGAATATTCATTGGAAGAACTGATGCTGAAGCTGAAACTCCAATACTTTAGCCACCTGATGGGAGGAGCTGACTCATTTGAAATGACCCTGATTCTGGGAAAGATTGAAGGCAGGAGGAGAAGGGGACAACAGAGGATGAGATGGTTGGCATCACCAACTCAATGGACATGAGTTTGAGTAAACTCTGGGAGTTGGTGATGGACAGGGAGGCCTGGCATGCTTCAATCCATGCTGCAAATCCATGGCATGCTGCAAAGGTTTGGACACGACTGAGCGACTGAACTGAACTGAAGTTGGTGGTATTATTGTTACATGGTAGTAGATAATGTAGACACTGAGCCTAGTTGTCCAGCTATTCAATACTATACCTTTGGCATCTAGCACAGCAGTTGATACATCTTGCTGTCCTTAGTCACTCAGTTGTGTCCCATTCTTTGCGATACCCCATGGACTGTAGCCCTCCAGGCTCCTCTGTCCATGGGATTCTCCAGGCAAGAATACTGGAGTGGGTTGCCATGACTTCCTCCAGGGGATCTTCCCAGCCCAGCAATGAAACCCAGGTCTCCTGCATTGCAGGCAGATTCTTTACTGTCTGAGCCACTAGGGAAGACTTACAAATATTTCACTAAGTAATTAATTAATCAGAATAATGACATTAAGTCCTTTAAATCCGTTTGCCCAATCCTTTCTTCCTCCTGTGTGTGTGCCAAATCATGTCCAACTCTTTGCGACCCCATGGACTGTAGACTGCCAGGCTCCTCTGTCCATGGGATTCTCCAGGCAAGAATACTGGAGTGGCTTGCCATCTCCTCCTCTAGGGGATCTTCCCAACCCAGGGATCGAACGCAAGTCTGTTACTGTCTCCAGCATTGGCAGGCAGATTCTTTACCACTAGCATCATCTGGGAAGCCCTTCTTCCTCCTAGTAAGGAGCTAATAGCTCAAAATTCAAGGTCAGTGCCCCAGACAAGGGCTGAGCTCTCAAACCTTTCACTCTAAGGCAGGAGAGTGGGAAGCAAACACTGTTATTATGGTGATAACTGTGATCCAGACTTAATGAAATCAACATGTGGTTAAATAACTGTTTGCTGAGTGCAAATTGTTATTGATGGACCATTTCCTTTACCTGATAAATGCAGTGCAGCACTCAAGCAAGGGAGCAATCATGGCTTTATTGATCCATAATCACTCCAAAGATACAAAGGATGCCACTGGCTACAGTGGGCTGGCCTTTGGACCAAACTGGCCCTCAGTTACTGCCACACCAGTACTCTCCCACACAGCCTCAGATTTCAGGGCTGCTCAGGTCAGCCTCTGAAAGTGGACTCCCAGAAGGCACAGTTCTGCCTGGGCATTGACTGCTGCTTCTCCTGGTCTCAGCAGCAGAGACTTCTGAGAATGAAAAAACAGAGAGCACAGCCATTTTCCCTGCTCAGGCTACCACCAGTCTAATGATGCTCTGGCCAGTCTCCCCACTTGGACCAAACTCCATAGGCTCAGGTGTAGCTCTGTGGGGTTATCAGACTTCCCAGGGTCACTTGGGGAATCACTGATAGAGAGTGAGACTCGATCAGCAGGCGAGATCTCACCGGCCTCTGCTTGATTTCAGAGTGGCTTATCAGGAGCACAGCTGGCTGGTACCTGATAAATTTTCAGTAAAGTGAATGTAACTAATGTAACTAAAAGTGAATGAGAATTAGCTCAGGTGCTCCACGGAGACACCTGGAAGCACATTGCAGGTCCCCAGGGAAATGGTAGAGGGACTTTCTTAGAGATGTTTTTGGCTGAGACTGGGGAGACAGTGAGTGGTCAGAGGTCCCGGGCAGTGAAGGTTGTCAGGGCCTCTTCCCTCACCCTTGCTTTTCTGTGTGGTTTTTCTCTCTTTTCCTGAGTCTCAATTTCCTCACCTACCTCTGATGATGTCTCAGGTTGGTCCTTGTTCCCACCACCCACCCAAAGTTCACAGCCCAAGTGCTGTGGATCCAAGTGACTCTATCCTTCCTCCTAACGACTGAGCTTGCTGCAGGAGTCCTCCATCTGGGACAGGGCCCCCCAGCAACGGCAATAACAGCCTCACCAGAAGTTCTCATTTTACAGCCACTTAGCATATGCATTGTGCTTGACCCTTATGTTTGTGATCTCCCTTCACACAACAGTCAAAGAAACAACTCATTCCTATTTTATAGTTCAGGAAACCGGGCTTTCCAAAGAGGTCTCAGGACTCCCCTGGTGGGTCCACCTGTTAAAACTCCGCACTTCCAATGCAGGGGACACAGGTTAGATCCCTGGTCAGGGAACTAAGAGCCCACATGCTGCATGGCACATCCAAATAAATAATTTTTTTTTAATGTCTCAAACTCTGCTCATGTCACACAACACACAGAAAAAGGACACTTCATGTCTCTCTATGGCTGACATTAACTTAAAACTTCCCAGTGTTCCCATGTCTTCACCTATAAAATAAGTCTGGTTCACCAAGATCAGGGTGTAGTTTCTAGACAAGCAAAAGGATGAAGACCAGGAAGGCAGATGCCTGCTTTTGTATTTAAACTGCCTTGCTGCGGTGACGCTGACAGGTACAGAAAGCAAAAAGGAAAAAGCAAGTCTTTTCTCCCTCCTCCAGGCCTGCCAGTCTCCTTCTAGGGCCCTTTCTTGCTAGCTTCTAAGAGGGATCGAGGTGATGGAGAGGAAAGTAGCTTGCAGGGCCCCAGCCTTTGTATCACAAAATTGAGCTTAGAGTCTGGGTTTAAACCATTGAGACAACAGCTTAATAAGCAGCACAGTTGGATTACCAAAAGATCAAGGTAGGGGTTACCTTACAGAAGGGAGATGGGGTATGCCTTGGATGAATTATTTAGGGATGGAGAGCATCTTTCTAGGATGAACGCGATATTTTATTTCTCAATAGGGTTGACGGTGACACGGTGTTTGGTTTATAACCAGCCACCATGCTGTAACCTATGTTCTTATACTTTGCTGTGGGTGTGTTATTTTTCACCACGTGAAGTGCTATAGAATTTTTCCTGTGGGTAACTTAGGGAGAAGAGTGTTGCTGTAGACTGGCAGGTCAGAACATACCTTCCTGAGGAGGGGATAGTTGAGCCTGGCTTGGATAATCAGAGGGAGCAGTCATGCCCAGAGCCATGCACGGCCTTCCAGGCAAAGGCAAGGAGATGCACCCTGCTGCTCAGAACACATCCCCACTCAGTCCCAGCCTCCTGGAAAGTGTCTCTAAGTGCAGAGAGGTGATTCTGGGACAGAGAAGCCAGCAGATGGACTGGCTCCAGAGAGAGTCCCTGAGGTTTCTGAACCAATTCCAGTCTGCGTTCCTGGAGCTGGCAGAGGCTTCCAGAAAGAACCGCAAGATCTGGTCTCCCACTGTCTGGTTTCCCTCTTTGCTTCCTAATTTCCTGCTTCCAGCCTTTCTGTTCTTAGCGATGGCTTACTCTTCCATCCTTCCTCCCTTCCTCTCACACATTAACTAAACACACAATCAGACACACCACCCATGTGTATAAATATACACACCCACATGTCCACCTCCTATACACACATTATTCATATACACACACACAAACTGAAATACACATAACATATGCAGGTTCATTCATACACATCTCAGACATATTCTTAGGCCTGCAGAGCACTTTAAAGTTCAGCTGTCAAGTTCATTCACTCTGCAAGTCATAGTAGCTCCATTTTATTGGTGAAGAACTTGAGGCTCAGAGAGGTTCAAAAACATTTTCAAGGGCATGGAGCTGGGAAATAACAGAGTCTGGACTCGCACTCAGGTCTGCCTGACTCTGATTGAGCTTCATCTGCACTCTGCTATCCCCATACATTCAAACACACACACACACACACAGATGCATACTGCAAACATGTCCATGTACTCTCTGATTACATGCCTACCCGCACACCCAAACATGGAAAGAAAGTTCACTGACATGTTGCCAGTGGGTCTAAGGAAGGATCTGTCTTTTTGAAAAATTTCTGGCTTGTTTGCCAAGGCTTGTAAATTGTATACAGCAGTTTCTCAGAGCTACCCAGATGACCTGGTTCAATATATTTGCTCTGACAGGTAGAAAGCAAAAGGTAGAGGGGAACATTTGTGTTGTGCGTTTGATTTTTGCAGCCCTTCCTGCCTTGTCTCAGATCGCCCTCCACAATAACCCGGTAGATAGTCATGGGAGAAACTATTGTATGCTTTTTACAAGTGGGGAAACTGGGAATCAGAGTGTTCGAAGATAATCCAGATGCCTCCAGCTCCTTAATAGTCAGAGGTCCCATTTCCCTTTGATGCCCAGTAACCACAGTCCAAGCTCCCTTCTACCTTGCCTTCAGTAAGCCCACAGCATATCTTCCCAGGTGATGTTGTGGATACCCAGGAAGAATGCTTAAACGTTGTAGCCACCACTTCTGGCTATCCCATGTCACATCCTACCTTGAGCAATTCTTTCGTCTTCTAGATATCTCATAACTGTTCATAACCTTTGCTTTGGTTTTTTTATTTTCTTATTTCTAAAGTAAGGACACCAACCCTCCATTAATTCTCAAAGCACATCTCTTTGGATGCTTTTATGGCTATAAATAACAGAATACCTGGCTCAAATAGGCTTAAATGATAAAGAACATTTTTTATCAGTTTTATAACCAGAAGTTCCAAAGTAGGGCAGTTCCAGGGTGAGTTAATTTGGTGGCCCAGCAATATTGCCAAGGTCCCAGGTTCTTCCCCCTTTTCCCATCTGCTATCCTTATGTATTTTGGTATTGTTCCAGAAGGAACTGCATTTTCCCCTGGGTCACATGTTGGCTGACACTATCCCAGGCATCACTGGTAGTAACAACATCAAGCAAAGTAGAGGTCTTTTATTCCTATGTGTCTCTTTGTGTCATTGGACAGAATTTTGTCACATGAGGAAACTTTGGTGTGACTAACATGCTCATAATTTGGATTATAACACTGGTTTCACACATATGCACATGTACCAAAATTATCAAATTAACTATGAGCAATTTATCATATAACAATTATGCCTCAGAGTAGCTATTTCAGGGCTTCCTTGGTGGCTCAGATGGTAAAGAAGGTGCCTGCGATGCAGGAGACCGGGGTTCAATCCCTGGGTTGGGAAGATTCCCTGGAGAAGGGAATGGCAATCCACTCCAGTATTCTTGCCTGGAGAATTCAATGGACATAGGCGTTTGGCAGGCTACAATCCATGGAGTCACAAAGAGTCAGACATGACTGAGCAACTAACACAGATAGTTATTTCAAAACTATCTACTTAACTAATGAATCTCTATTGCAATGAACTGAATGTTTGTGTCCCCCCACAGTTTATATGCTGGAATCCTAATTCTAATGTGATGATATTTAGATGTGAGATATTTGAGAAATAGTTTGGTCAGCATGAGGGTGAAACCCTCATGAATGGAATTAGCGCCTTTGTAAGAAGAGGCCAGAGAGGCAGCTAGCTCCTTCTGCCAAGTGAAAATGCAACGAGAAATGGGCAGACTGCAACCTGGAAGAGAGCTCTCACCAGAATTCAAACATGCTGGCACCCTGATCTCACACTTTGAGCCTCCAGAGCTGTGAGAAATAAATTTTGTTATTTATAAGACACCATTCTATGCTATTTTGTTATAGCAGCCTGAAATAAGACTTAGTTTCTATCGGTAAAAAAGTTAAAACATAACATATAAAGCTAAAATATCCTTTTTCCTTATCCCCCAGTCCTTCTAGGTATCAGACAAGTATGTATCTTCCCAGATCTTTTTCTTTGTATTTATAAATGTACTGATATCCATCAAACCTGTATAGTCTCGCCTACTTCTTTGTTGTTAGTTTTTACACAAAAGTCACATTGTATAAGTACGTTGCAGCTTGTCTTTTTTTTTAACTTTTATTTTATGTTGAAGTACTGTTGTTATTGTTCAGTCACTAAGTCATGCCCAACTCTCTGAGATCACATGGACTGCAGCACACCATGCCCGCCTATCCTTCACTGTCTCCTGGAGTTTGCACAGACTCATGTCCATCCATGAGTTGGTGATACTATCTAACCATCTCATCCTCTGTTGCCTCCTTCTCCTCTTGCCCTCGATCTTTCCCAGCATCAGGGTCTTTTCCAGTGAGTCATTTCTTCGCATTATGTGGCCAAAGTATTGGAGCTTCAGCTTCAGCATCAGTCCTTCCAATGAATATTCAGGGTTGATTTCCTTTAGGTTTGACTGATTTGATCTCCTTGAAGTCCAAGGAACTCTCAAGAGTCTTGTGATATTTATGGACACACAGCAAAGGGACTCAGCCATACATATATATGTATCCATTCTCCCCCAAACTCCCCTCCCATCCAGGCTGCCACACAACATTGAGCAGAGTTCCCTGTGCTGTACAGTATGACCTTGTTGGTGATCTATTTTAAATATTGCAGCTTGGTTTGTTTTTTATTTTTTGACATAGTACTTCTTGGAGGTCTTTCTCAGTCAGTATTTAGAGATTCACTTCATTCTTATTAACTTGCAAGATCCAAGTCTATCATAGATTATTCAGACATATCTCTTTGATGGACTTTAGTTAGTTCTCAACTTTTCACTATTTGAAACAATCCTGCATCAAGCATCCTTGGACCCCACTCTTTACGCAGAGTCCCATGACATGGATCCCAGGGCAACCAGCTTTATACAATCTGAATTGCCTTCCATAGTGGCTGCACCTACCAGCCGTGGTTAGAGCACACATTTCCCCACACACTCACCAACATTTGACATCATCAAAAAAATGTTTTTGCCATCAAACAGATTAAAAAGATAAGTCCTTGTTTTGATTTGCATTTTGGCAGGAATTTTCTCAGAAAAAGATTCCTGAGTCCCATTCTTGGGAATTCTGACCTGAGGGTCAAGAATCTGTGGGACTTATTCCCTTCCCAGGTGATGCACAGAGAGGTTTGGGAAATAGTTCCTGGGGCCCAACAACATCCCTTTCAGCTCTGTTGTCTGATGTTCAGACTCCTGCCTTCTCCTAAGCCCTTGACATGTTTAGGCCCAGCGTCTACATTGCTTCTGCCATTTACAATGCTGTTTTCTCCACAAGGAAAGATTTCTTAAGACAGAGGAAGTTCTGGCAACTATGGCCATTTAGTGAGTTGGCTCTTGGAGCCATGTTTCATATGTCCCTTGGAGGAAATCCTACCTCTCAGAGAGAAGGAGCTGACATGTGCTAAGAATCTAATGGTTTCTGGGTAAACTAATTGGGCTTATTGGACACTTAATTTCCATGGGGTCATTTAAATCTCACAACAACCTTGAGAAGTATAACTGTCCCATTTTACACAGGAGGGACCTAAAGTTCCGAGAGACTTAGTCATTTTCCAAAGGTCAGACAGCTACCAAGGGGCCCATGTCCCCGCTCTGCTGGGCTGCAAAGCCTGTGCTCTTTTCATCGTATTGCTTGCCTACAAAGTGGGGCATCCTAGTTTATAGGACGCCCTAGGAGAAAGAGACCATAAGTAGTCCGTGCCTCCAACCCACAGGTGCTCAGGATGCTGCTTACTTTGGTTCTCAATTCTCACACCCTTCCTGCCTGAGCTACCCACGTTCCTTAACTTCTGGAGGTCTTGGGAAAATGCAGATATTTCATGGAACAAGTATTATTTTTCTCTTACTTAGCATGAAGTAGCTTGTTTGATTCAGTCCTGGATAATTTGTTCCAGAAAACATGGACTGGAAAGAGATTGATTAAGTTTTACCTGAAATCACCCCTGGTGTTACCATCTTCTGGGACTAACGTGGAAGAATAAAAATAGAAAAGTGGCTTGTATCACTGGATTAAAATCGATTATTCAATTTCTTGAACTTTTTTTTTAACTCAGAAATTTAAAAAGAATATCATATACCAAATAGCCAAGTATCCACCGTCTGAAAGTGACAAATTCAAAAAAACATTTGTCAAATTTCTTAAAAATAACATAAGCAACTTGTTGCTCATCTAAAGACAATTTCATTTCCTCCCCACTTCATCCTACCAGAAATTTGGATTGTTCCTGCCAAATCTATTTAACATTTTTAGCTGCAATATGTGTTAAGTCCATGTATCATAAGCAAATTAAAAATAGAGTATATAAATGGTCTTATACCGCACCTTTTATTCTGCTCCCTGCTTTTCCTCTCTCTCTGCTATACCACTGAGAGCTCTTTAAAAGTTAAGAATCATGTTTTACTTAATTTCTGCATCCCTAGTGGCCTTTTACATTGTGGAGGCTCCATAAATCAGAAAGGAAAGAGGGAAGGAAGGAGGGAATGGAGGGAGAGGGAGGGAGGAAGGAAAGAAGGGTGGGTCAGACTCTTGAGTCAAAACCTCCTGTGTGGCTCCCAGTTAGATGTGAGGGTAATTAAAGAGGCATTCTAAGTCCTCTATTCCGTGGTTTCCTGGCCCCCGAGAATAGTTCATGTCCCATTAGAGCCGGCTCCTCCTCCATCCTTTAAGCTGCTCATCATCTTATTCTCGCAGGAAGTCCTAGGCATGGCTTTGAGAAGTTCCAGGTCACACAGCCACCTCATATGCTCAGCTCCAGTGTGGTCCAACTCTTGCTGGTCATAAATCAACCAGCCAAGGCTGAAACCTGCATTACTCTTTATCTCTGGAAAACCCTCAAGGATTTGCAGAATTAGCTGCCAGTTCAAACAGTTGTCTTCCCTCATTTCCTTCTCCTACTCTATCTTTGTCTCTGTCAACAATGGAGGGCCTTTCTGGATTAATGTCTCTGCCTCTCTGAGTGTCTTCCTCTGTTTCTGATTCAAAATTATGCCGGTGCTTCCTTTCTTGAGCTCCTGCCTCCACCTTCTTGCCCTTCCCCCTTCCATCCCCCAAGTCTAGCTGCAGTCATAGATCCAGGAGCCCAGCTGGGCCATAGATCTCTCCGTTACTGCTGCTCTCTCCCTCTCGCTTTTAAGAATGGTTTTTTATGGTGGCTTCTAGCGCAAGCAGCTGTTGGAACCTGTTTGAGAATACCTCCCGGAGCAGATGCTCTGGCAGTCCTTTAGATTCCTCTTTCTTCTGCAATCTGAGATGGATTGGGAAAGAAACTCATTCACTCATTCATTAACCCATTAAACAAACATTTACACCACCTCACTGAGGTAGACACTGGGAATATAACAGTAGGTAAAACAGCCCTGGTGTGCTACAGTTCATGGGGTTGCAAAGAATCGGACACGACTTAGCGACTGAACAACAACAAAAACAGCCCTATGGAATTTACAGTCTAATGGGAGCTGCTGCTGCTGCTAAGTCGCTTCAGTCGTGTCCGACTCTGTGCGACCCCATAGACAGCAGCCCACCAGGCTCCCCCGTCCCTGGGATTCTCCAGGCAAGAACACTGGAGTGGGTTGCCATGTCCTTCTCCAATGCATGAAAATGAAAAGTGAAAGTGAAGTCGCTCAGTCGTGTCGGACTCTTAGCAACCCCATGGACTGCAGCCTACCAGGTTCCTCCGTCCATGGGAGTTTCCAGGCAACAGTACTGGAGTGGGGTGCCATTGCCTTCTCCAGTCTAATGGGAGAGGCAGACATAAATCGAATAGCCATTTAAACATATAAATAATTTATACTAAATGGTGATCAATACTTTGAAAAAATAGTCCACAGTGTTCTAATAGTAGTTCATGTCTATTGAATGTTTATTATGAAACTGCCACTATTGTAAACATTTCACATACATTTATCTTAACAAAAATACAGTCCTACTTTACATCTAATCAAACTGAGAACAGGAGGCTTAAACAGCTTGCTTAAACACATGAGGATGTGTGCCCATTCAAACATAACATGGGGTTTGGGGAGCAAGAGGAGGAAAGCCTTCCCTGGCTCAGTTTCCCTCTGTAGGGGGTTAGAATCTTCTTTCCCAAGATCACATAGATAGTAGGAAGCAGAGAAAGGACTAGAATCTGGCCACCTGAATCTCGAGCTAATCAGTTCTAAGGTCAAATAGGTTGGAATGTGAAAGTTAACTCTGTTACTAAACTCTTAAGCCCCATGGGACTCTCCAGAAAAGTAAAGAGGAGTATGGGGGTGGGAAAACTGTCAAGAATGCACTCTTTCTGCTAAGATGGACAGGTTGGGGCTTGAGCCTCTGACCTTGGGATGTACTTGTGGATGGTAAGCTCCTTGAAGGAAGGGCTGCCTTATTTTCTGCACTGTGTCCCCGGAGCTTAACACATGCCCTAATCATTATTTATTGAAAAAACAAGTTGAATCAAATGTAATGAATTAAGTGAAAAAGATACAACAGATGGATGCTCCATATTTCTTCCAAGTTAGAGGTTTATAATTCCAAGAACTTCATTTCTTTCTACTCTCACTAATACCAGCCAGCAATGTGGAGATATTCTGCCAGGTATGTGGGTCAGTTTCTACCCCTTCCTTTCAATCTGCATATCCAAAATATATCCTCCTATTTCATAAAACTCCCTTTTTATTATTTTTTCAGTTTTTGGCTGATTCAATTAAGAGCTGAGTTTGATCTAGAAACCTTACCTCTTAAGTCCCTTTTGATAAAACAGCCCCCAGAATATTCATCTCTTTGAAGACTCTTTATAAGTTTTGGAGCTGAGTAAAATGCTGACCACTTTCAGGATAATTACACTGGAGCAGACACATTGTCCCTGGAATCTGTTTCCCAGTCTGAGTAAACAGAGCCTGGTCCTTTTTATGCTCTTGTAACATGCATTGCCTTGTTCTTCATTTTTCTCTCTGTTTGGAGTGCCGCCTGTGGGTTATTTAATCTCTGGGCCAGGGAAAAGGGAAGGATTTATTTGGGAAAACATCTTTGCAGGACATGTGGCTCTGAGTGAGCCTTTGGCTGGGGGGCTGCGCTTGGCTGATGCTCCCACCTTCGGCAGCTCTCTCTATCCCACAGAGAGGATGGGAAAGCCAAGAACTGCTCAGCAACCTCATGAAACAGTGAAGAACCAAACAAACCCACCAACTCAAGGGTCTTTGCACATGTGTGCACATGCTTAGTCGCATCCAATTCTTCAGGACCCCATGGCCTGCAGCCGGCCAGGCTCCTCTGTCCGTGGGATTTTCCAGGCAAGAATACTGGGGTGGGTTGCCATTTCCTCCTCCAGGGGATTGTCCCAACCCAGGGATCAAACACGCGTCTCCTGCACTACAGGCAGTTTCTTTACCACTGAGCCCCTGGGGAAGCACCAAGAGTCTTTAGCCTGAACCAATTAAAGCAATACCCGCTGTTGCATATTTCTTGTAGGTGAAGTGTTGGATGAGGACACGTGTGGGACACACAGTAATTTAAGTGGCAGAGTAAGAACTAGAATACACATCCCCACTCTGCCACTTAAATTACCCAGGACTTGAGCTCTGGTGGCAACAGTTTTCTCATCTGTGGAACGGGAATAAAAATGGTATTTCTCTCAAATGCTTATATAAGAATAAAATCAGATAATACCTTTAGTGCCTACAATAAGTGTCTGACAGATAATGATGCAGATCTGTGACATGCAAAGTACTTTCACATTCATGCTTGCACTTGATTACATTTTTCTTGCTCTCCTAGTAGAGGACCTTCATCAAAACCATGTTCTCCTCCTTTTTTTTTTAAATTAGAATACAATTGCTTTACAACATTGTGTTCATTTCTACTGTGCGATGACGTGAATCAGCTCCATGTATACGTATACCCCCTCCCTCTGGGATCTCCGTCCCACCGCCCCTACCGCATTCCACCGCTCAGGTCATTGCAGAGCACTAAGCTAAACTCCCCATAATGTATAGCTGCTTCCCACTAGCTATCTGTTTTATACCTTGTAGTGTATACATGTCAATCCAAACTCACCCAATTGGGGCGTCACCCAATTCTCCCCACTCTCCCCTTCCTCCCATCATACAGAGTGAAGTAAGTCAGAAAGGGAAAAACAAATATTGTATAGCAACATATATATGTGGAATCTAGAAAAATAGAACAGATGGGCTTATTTTAAGAGCAGGAATAGAGATACAGATGTAGAGAACAGACAGGAAAACCGTGTTCTTCTGACCTTCAGTCTCTGTGTTCTTTTATTCTGGGCCACTCCAACGTTTGACTTGTTCTCTGTGACTCTCAGGACAAGGAGGCGGAAGCTACAGGAAGACAGCTTGGACTCAAAATAGGGATATTTATTTTTAATGGTCAGAGTATCTTGAAAAAAAAAATGACTGCCTCAAAAAAGGAGTGTTTTTCCGGTCCCTGGTGGCACACAGGCAGAGGCGGTCCAGCCACCTGGAAAGGATGTTGTAAAGAGAATGGAGAAGTTAGACTTGGTGGTTTTCCAAGTCTAAGAGTCTGAGTCTCATCAGAACGGGAAGTGTCTATTTCTGCCAGCTCTCCAACCCCATCCTCATTATTTTTCTGGGAAATCCCAGGAGGATTGAGTTTTATTTGCAGATCCAGCCCTTACACTTTAGTCTATTTGACTTAAGAACCAGGTTTCAGACCTCTCTGGTGGTCCAGTGGTTAAGACTCTGCACTTCCATTGCAGAGGGCACAGTTCAGCCCCTGGGTGGGAAAGGGAAAGTTCTACATGTATGCAGTTTGACCAAAAAAGAAAAAACAGATTTCTTTGAGATTCAAAAGGCTGAATTTTAGTACTATTTCTGCCTCCTATTCTCTCCATGATCTTGGGGGAAAAAGGTTCTGCAGTTTGTACCTGCCTAGCATCAACTCCCATTCTCTGGTAGCAGTTCCTCCACTTCCCTTTGGGGACCATGCCTCCCTTACTCTTAGTCCATGGACTAAGTGAGATTGGACTCTAGTGAGATTATCTCATCTCCATGGTCAGCACATGACCCAAGTCTAACCATGGAGTGTTCCAGTTCCTCCTTGGCTATAGTAATTAGCTCAGAATGGACATCTTATTCAATTTGGAGCAATCCGAATCCATCTCAAGACTTCTGCTAGAATTGTTGAGAAATACTCTTTCCCTGGAGGTTGCTAAACTGGTAGCATGCAAGCCTGGATGTCTGGAGTCTCCACAGGAGCAGAGCCCGCCTGAAAATGCTGCTGCTGCTGCTAAGTTGCTCCAGTCGTGTCTGACTCTGTGTGACCCTGTAGGTGGTAGCCCACCAGGCTCCCCCGTCCCTGGGATTCTCCAGGCAAGAACACTGGAGTGGGTTGCCATTTCCTTCTCCAATGCATGAAAGTGAAAAGTGAAAGTGAAAGTGAAGTTGTGTCCGATTCTTAGTGACCCCATGGACTGCAGCCCACCAGGCTCCTCCATCCCTGGGATTTACCAGGCAAGAGTACTAGAGTGGGGTGCCATCGCCTTCTCCACCTGAAAATGAACTCAACGCAAAGGAAAGCAAAGCTGGAAGGTAGTGAGAACAAATCCTGATGACATCATTTGCATGCCTATATCTAACAGTACCTACTTCTAGAGTTTTTCAGCTATGCTAGCCAATATATTTAGGTTATACTTAGTTTTTAAATTTTTGGCTGCTGAATTTGTTTATTTCTCAGGTACATTTAACTTGCATTCCTACCAGCTGTAACCAAGAGTTCTAATGAACACCGATCATAATGCACTGAAGTAAGGATGGAAGACTTCCTATAGAACGTGAGTCTGGAGCTGCACTCTTCTCTGCATCAAGGTGTACCTGGTAAAATCCTTGGTGGTGGTGGTTGTTTAGTCTCTAAGTCGTGTCTGACACTTGTGACCTCATGGACTATATTCCATCAGGTTCCTCTGTCCATGGATTTCCCAGGCAAGAACACTGGAGTGGGTTGCCATTTCCTTCTCCAGGGGATCTTCCCAACCCAGGGATCAAATCCACATCTTCTGTTTGGCAAGCAGATTCTTTACCACTGAGCTACCTAGGAAGCCCAAAATCCTTGGTTAAGACTGCTAATTATTTCATATATCACTCTATGCAGACAGCCATCAGAATCTTAACCAAAGCCATCAATACCTTAACTAGAGTGAAATCTGGGACCACTTCAATCACTGTAGACTGATGCTGAAGCTGAAACGCCAATAGTTTGGCCATCTGATGCAAACAGCTGACTCATTTGAAAAGACCCTGATGCTGGGAAAGGTTGAAAGCAGGAGGAGAAGGGGACGACAGAGGATAAGGTGGTTGGATGGCATCACTGACTCAATGGACATGAGTTTGAGTAAACTCCAGGAGTTGGCAATGGACAGGGAGGCCTGGCATGCTGCCGTCCACGGGGTTGCAAAGAGTCGGACACGACTAAGCGACTGAACTGAACTCAATCATTGTCACAGTTATCTCTTATACTCCATATGCATAGTTACCTCTTATATTCCATACGCATAATTATCTCTTATACATACATACATATATCCCTTCCCTCTTCAGCCCCCCTCTCCCATCCTTCCCCATCCCACCCCTCTAGGTCATCACAGAGCATTGAGCAGAGCTCCCTGTGCTGTACAGCAGCTTCTGGGGCTAATAGTTTTATGTTTAGGAACAGCTGAGGCTACGCACGTGGAACTCTCTGCAATATTTATGGCACATAGTAGGTGCCCAATGTGTGGTCATCATTCCTAAAAACTGTTTTTCAAGATGGAAAGATGTAAGGGCTAAAGAGACGGATTCAGTGCCCTCGAATTGGGGGAGGGGTCCTGTCCTAGCAGGAAACACTCCCCTTTGGCTCAGAGGTGTTGTGAATCCAAGGACACCTCCGGAGGTCGGGTAGGAGGAACGCTTTCTGCTGGCTTCTGGGAAACAGGTGAGAAGACAGCTAGCCATGTTTAGACACCTGGAGAGCAAGTCTAGGCCCGGATGACACAGCTGGGGTGGGGGTTCTCATGGTGAAAACAGATGAGCAGATAAAGAAACCTGCCACCCTCCCGTTCTCCCCGACTCCTCTTTCAGCTCCTTAACCACAGACACGTCAACCCATCTGCTCAAACAAAGGACTGCCTGGGCCCCACTTTGAGAGGACGTACTTGGGGAGTAACCATATGCCCCAGGCCCCCAGAACCTGGCTGCCAAGGGTAACTTCTGCCCTTGTCCCCAGCTTAGCTGCTTTGCTCCTGGGGGCATCTGAAAACAGAGGGACAGCAGAATTTATCACTGTCCTAACTTGTCCATTTGTTTTCCACTCAAAGGGTCCTGATGAGGGAGTTTCCATGGGCCATGCTGAAGTGCACACGCATTCTTGACAGAGACACATGGCAGTGATTACACGCAGCATTAGGCACAAGTCACTGCAGCATGGCGGCTCCAAGTCCTCTCCTGAGCACAGTCTCAAACTGCCTCCACAACCTTCTTGGCTTCTGACTTCTTTTCTAAACCACGTGTGGGGATGGAGAAGGGGGAGAGGCGGGAGTCAGTGGGTATAAGAGGCCTGAGACAGGGCTCTTCTTCACAGAAAATTACATGGGGTTTCCCTCTGTTGTCTCAGTTAAGTGGGGCAGCCTAGAATGATCTTCCTCACCAGCTTTCTGTCTGAGGACACAAACAGATTCCTGCTATTCTCACGCAGAAGACTCAAACCCAGATCACCCTGGGAAAGGGAGCATGGGGATACAGTATGAAGGACTAACAGAGCACTTCCTGATCTGAAGAAGAAGATGGAATCTCAGCGATTTTCATGGTCGCAGACCCCAACTCCTGTGGTAAGGTTTGATTCCTTGCCTATTTCTGTCGGGTATTCATCCTGCTTTTTCTTGCACATCTTCCTTGATGGGGGCTCACTATGCCTTAGGGTAGCTGATTCCATTCTTGGGCAGCTTGGCTCTTAGAAAAGTGCTTACGATTAAAGAGGAACCTGTCTCCCAGAGGCTGCTCTTGCTTTGGGCTTTCTCAACCATGGTGTTTCTCCAAGAAATGCCTCTTTTCTGAGACTCATCTGGGGAGCTCATTAAAATGCAGATTCCTGGGCCAACCCCTGACCTAGTGAACTAGAATCTCTGAGGCAGGAGCCTAGGAACCTGCATTGATAAGAACGCCTGAGCTGTAAGATGAGCATCATGGGCCCCTGAAATGAGTAGGAAGGGTCCCCACATACAAAGGATGTCCAAAGGACAAGCCAGGAACCCAGAGGATAAATTTCTTCAATTTGTTACACTCTGCCAAAGGTGGGGTCGACTGGGGAGGAAGCCACACCAAATGGGGATGAGCTAACCCAGGAAATCAGAAACAGCAGCTAACACTGAGCACCCACCTGTACTAAAGGCTTTGGTGTAATCCCTCTGTGTGCAGGCATTCCAGTTACCTCAATTTAACAAGTAAGAAAGCTGAGGTTTAGAGAGGCGGCTTGCCCAAGGAAACACATCTGGGAAGTGGTAGCATTGAGGTTTGTCTGATTCTGCAGCCCTGCTGACCATCTGACAACTTGATTGGGAACACCAGATCTAAACCTCCCAGGTCCAGGCCTCTTCCTTGATCTCAATGAGCAGACAAAATTGTTGTCATTTAACTGTGGAACCTATTTTCACCCTCACCCCCTAGAAGGAGAAAAATCTCTCTAGGTGCTTTTGAGGGTTACTGGCCAGTCCTCAGGAAGGCAGGACTACCTGTGACTTCCCGGTGCTGATGCTGAACCTGGGGAAACAGCACAGACCCTCAGGAGTCGTAGTCACTCATACAGTCAGGCGCACCCCAAACATTTGCAGGGCCTGAGCAAGGGTATAGATGGAGGCCCTCATAGCACATGTCTGAATAGTTAGAAGTTAGAAATTAAGGCAACAATTTTTTTTTTTTTTAAAGACGTGTTCTAACTTCCTGTCTTGACGAGTATTCTTTCGTTGTGGCCTAGAAGGCCAGGTTCAGACTTAGCATTTGAAGGAGATCCTCCCTGGAACTAGACCTCAGCCCTGCCCCCTGGAACAGTTCCCTTTCTCTTCCACACTTGATTCTGCCCCACAACCCAAAGACCTCATATATGTGTATGAAAACCACAGCCTGCACATCCCAGCTCTGTCCATGTGCCCTGCAAACAGCTGCACCTTGACCCGCTTTGGGCTGGATAGAGTCATTATGGGCAGCCTGCTCTGGTCCTGGCCCCTATTGGCTGTCTCTGCTCCCTGAATCTATTTGCAGTAGGAGCCAATCATGGGGGGTGAGATGGGAGGGGTCCCCTGCGTTGGTGTGCCAGTCAGCCACCCGGGGGCTGCAGTTCTTGCTCTCAGCCTGGCACCAGGCCTGGCAGAGGGGGCTGGAAGGCAGCCCCTCCCTCAACAAATGAAGCCCAGGGCAAGGAAACGAAGCCTTGAGCTGTCACCCCAGCCTGCAAAGGAGAGAGAGGGAGAGGGAGAGAGAAAAAGAGAATCTTATACTTTAGGCAGAGAAGGAGGTCACCTAAATCATGAGATCATATCTGCTTCATGCCTCACCTGAAATTTGCTTATTTCATCCTCTTATCTTTGGATTTTAAAAGGAGTGTGCGCATCTCACTTGGGGATGATATCAGCTCCACTCCTATAGGTCAGCGATTACCAAAGGGCCCAGCAGCAGTTTCACCTGTCGTTAGACATGCCAGTCCAACCTACTGAATCAGAAACTCTGGAGGGGGACCCAGCACTCTGTGCTTAACAAACCCTCCTGATGATTCTGATGCTCACTGAAGGCTGAAAACCACTGATGCAGGCCAAGCAGAGTCAGTGATTGTTTCTGAGCAGAACAGTGATCCATGAGATCCTGTTCATCAAGCTGTATTCATTCAACAAACATTTATTGAGGTTCAAAGAGTGTTAGGCACTGGGGATTCAAAATACAGTCTCTGCCCTCAAATTGCTCACAGTCAAACTCGGGAGCAGGGTAGTAAACAGATAGATACACTTGGATGTAATAAGTGCTAACCTAGGACAGATGGAGGGTTGTTCCCGGGGGAGGGTCAGATAAGACTTCTCAGAGGCACCTCTGTGGAAACTTGGAAAAGCAGGTACTGTCAGAGGCAGAGCAGAGCACAGTGAAGGGTTGCTGGCAACAAAGGCGCCCTCCTTGACAAAATTTGCATCAGGCTCCTCTTAGCCCTCTTCTTGACTAGGCCATGACCTTGCCCCTCCCCCTACACTTATCTTTGGGCCACACAGCTCAATCTTAGCAAAGGATACCGCTAAGTCATCCTCACACCCTTGAGATCTGATCAAATTCCTTATCCTTCACCCTTGATGTCTAAGCCCTCGGCCTGACTTTAGCAAGAATATGGTTAGGCCAGTTTAGCCCTTACCCTTGGTGTCTCCTCTTAGTAATTTTCCATCTATTGATCCCTTTGCTCTGCTTATTGTCTAAATTTCCAGCTGTCTATTGTATTGTGAGTTGAACCCCAGCTCTCTCTCCTACTGCAACAGTCCTGAATAAAGTCTTCCTTATTAGTTTAACAAGTGTCAGAATAAATTTTTCTTTGACCTTGGACAGGGTAGCAGAGACTCAGAGGAAGGAAAGAACATGACCCAGCTGTTCAGGCCCTTAGGATGCCACCATGTTAGAGCAGAGTGTGAGTGAGGAGGCCAAGGACCAACAAGGAGGTGAGCCCAGGGAGGGAAACGGGGCCTTGGAAGGCTGTCCGAGAATTTGAGGTTTGTCCTGAAGACAGTGGGAGGCAGGGGGAAGTTACACCCAGGAGCGTGGCATGATTAGGCTTGCATTCTAGAAAGATGTCTCTGGCAGCTGCTTCATGGTTTGGGGAATGGTTTGGGGAAGCCAAACCTGGAGCCCTGAGAGACCAGTGAGGAGACTGTTTACTGTCCTTGAATCAGAAACTCAGGCATCTGGATGTTTACAGATATGTGGTCGGTTAGCTGCAGCCAAGGCTGAAAGTCACTGAGGTGGGAGGTGAAGAGACCAGCCTTGGTGACAGATTGACAGGAGAGGGCAGGAGCAGTGAAGAGGAAGGATGTGGAGGGGGTGGTGAGATGTCCCCCAAAGTCAGTGGGAATCATCAGAGGGTCATTCCACTTTCAGTAGGTGAATCATGAGACTGAACAAGAGTGGTTAGGGTCTGAAACTTCATCCTCTTTTTTCCAGGTGCAAAAACAGTGCTGTGTTTTGAGGAGGCTAAACTTCCCATAAATGGACTGTTTGTTTTAAGGAGTTTGATTAAGATTCATCCTTTCACTCTTTCATTCTTTCAAGAGATGCTTACTGAGTACCTACTCTGTGCTGGGTGCTGGGCTAGGTGCTGGGGATACAGCAGTGAGCAGGGACGGGCTCAATCTAGTGGGTGAAGCTGACCTCATACAAGTAATGACTCTAGTACATGTAGAATCACAACTGTGCTAAGTGCTATAGACAGAAAAGACTTACAGGATCTACGATAGGGCGTGTGACCCAGTCTGAGGGATTTAGAAGTCTTCCCTAAGACCGTGTGCTCTGTCCTGAGGTGCAAAAGACAAGTAAGAATTACCCAGGCCAAAACTTCCCTGGTAGTCCGGGGACTAAGACGCCATGCTCCTGGTGCAGGGGCCCGGGTTCAGTCCCTGGCCAGGGCACTCCGTCCTACATGCCACAAGTAAGATGAAAGATCTCGAGTGCCACAGAGAAGGCCTGCTGCAGCCAAATAAATAAAAGAACTAGCTAGGCCCACGGGGAGGGGGTGTTACAGGCAGAAGGACAGCATCAAAGGCCCTGTGACAGGTGGTCTTTGGCTTCACCTGCTGGACTCTTCACAGCTATGCCAGCCCAGATTCTCCAGTCTGTGTGAGAAGACTCCCCAGGATGTAGCCCCTAACACCCTTTTCAGAAAGCCCATTATGGAACCGGTGCTAGCATAAAACTCCATGTTTCCCATAAGAGGGGAGGATGGCCAGAGGCCTGCGTGAGTGCCCTGGTGGTCTCCAGCAAGCCAGCAGGACAGACCCAGCTGTGTCAGGCCAGACAAAGTTGCAGTGAGGTCATCCCTGTCTCAGCCGAGGTAGGGGAGGGGTGCTTCCTGACAGCTGCTCTGAAGCCTTTTTCCCTCAATTTTCATTTTATAGCTCCTTGTTCCCTTGGTGGCTGGAGGCGGTGTCTCGAAAGAAGTCAGGCTGACATTGCCAGCTGTCATTATCGTGCCCTTCCCCTGGCTGAGATTGTCTGGTCACTTCCCACCTTTGGTACTGAGTCTCTCTGTGTTTATTCACTGCACAGATACTTATCAAGCACCTGCTGGGTGCTACGGTGGATGAGACTGAATCAAAAGAAAATCTGGGATGGTCTTTCTATCACCCAACTCATAGGTGACCCCACACAGCCCATCAACAAATGTTTGTAGAGTAGAGACAGGGGATTGAGGTTAATGAATATTATTCAAAACCCCAAATTTACCCACAACAGAACTGAATATGGCAACATGTTCTATCCAAGATTTGTAGACAGAAGGAATAAGTGAGCTAAATTCTCATTAATCACACTAAGAAATCAATAGATACTGTCTAGAGTTGATAAATCAAGGAGCACAGGTAATAAAGCTTTGACAGGAACCATCAGGTGATGATGAGTAAGAGCTTTCAGATGTCTGGAGCCCAACATCCAGAGATGAAATTCCATTTCCATTGCTTCCCAACTGTGTGACCTTGGACAGATGACTTCTCTACACCTTACTTTTCTGACCTGTAAAATGGGCATAATGTTGGTGCTTACCTCACTGGGCTGTGGTAAGCACTTAGGGAAACAATGTATATAAAAGTTTAGCACAGGGGCTTGGCATGTGGCAAGCACTCAATAAATGTTAGCCAAGGCTAAAAGCAGAAAGAGTTTCAAAAATGTTGGTCTGTAGGGAATAGGACATAGGTGGTGGTTCGTGCTGGGGGAGAGGGCAGTTAATGTTTATTATAAGTTCTCTGAAATGTTAAAATTTTGTGACCATATGTGTACACCTCCTCACTGAATATAAAACTTTAAAATATTCATACAAACTGGGTGATTACTGTAGAAAACTGGACATTGACTGAACTTTTCTGCCTTGATTATCTGCTCATTCAAGCTCCTCCCACTCCTCCACCCAATTTTCAGCATCAATTTCCCTCATCCCCACCCTTTCTTGTTCCCTTGGTTTCTGTTTGTCTCTGTTATCAGACTGTCACCCACTCTTTTTTTCCTTTTCTAAAAATGTATTTATTTTTAACTGAAGGCCAATTGCTTTACAATACTGTGTTGTTTTTGCCATACATCAACACAAATCAGCCTATCAGCCACTCCTAACTGCTCTCCATAGCACTTGGTGTCAGCATTTGCTTGTTGCAGCTGCCAGATAGTTTAAACACAAAAGGTTCTTTTCTCGTAGTTCTGGAGGCTAAAAATCCAAGATCAAGGTACTGGAAGGTTTGGTTTCTGCTGAGGCCTCACTCCTTGGCTTGCTTCTCACTGTGTCCTTACATAGTCATTCCTCTGTGCACAGATCCTGGGAGTCTCTCTGTAGGTCCATATTTTCTCTTCTAAGAGGGATACCCGTCACACTGGATTTGGACTCACTCTAACAGCCTCATGTTAACTTAATTACCACTTGAAAGGCCCTGTCTCCAAATACAGATTCTGAAGTACTGGGGAGTTAAGGCTTCAACATGTGAATATGGGGAGCATGCAATTCAGCCCATAACAATGTCCTCGAGCTCTTTGGCCCCTGGGGCCCCGGAGCCTGATGCAATGATATTATGAGGCCCAGAGCCAAATATTAGGTATATGTCTGGGATAGACAGAACCACCTGGGCTTGCAGACTGTGGCATCTACCACAAGGTGAGTGATCCCAGGGGTTCCTAGAAATGTCCACATTCCTCTCCAAGCCCTTCACACCTGTTCAGATGTGTGGCAGCTCATCATATGAAGGTCCTAGGACTCAGGGCACCTGGACTCCTCCTAGACTCTTTCACTACTGCTCTGTGACTGTGGACAAGTCACAGTCTTCCCTTTTCTGAGCCTGTGGACTTCCCTTTTCTGAGCCTGAATTCTCTCCTCAAGAAAATGAAGAAGTCATTTGTCCTAAAAGACTCAAATTCTAACCCTTGCCCCTCCTTCCTCAATCTTCACAGTCTAGGAAGCTTGAGCATTTGTCTTCTGGCCTCTGAGGCAGGGGTGTGTGTCCAACTCCACTATCTAGAGACTCCTCTGCTCTTGGTGAGACAGGTGCCCTCCCAACCTCCCATTGCTACAAGATTTGGAGATTGCACCCAGCCTGCCTCTGTCTATCCTTCCTCTGGTTTTCCGCTGGGGGATGGGTAAGTGAGTGACCCAGACCTAACCAGTGAGTCTCAGTCCTGGGATTTTTAATGAAGTTATTGAAGAAAAGAAGTCAGCTTCTCCGGGCATTGCTAGTTGTCAGGATAATATAAACCTGGAGCTCCCAGCAGGCACCCAGGCACCTGGAGAGAGTGAGTTGCCTGAAGGCAAAGAACCTATAAAGAAGTAGTGGAGTTGAGAAAATTTCTGTGGCTTCATGACACCCTTTTGACACCTGGATCTTGCTGTACCTGAAGGCAAACTACCCTTGACTTTGAAACTAAATAAGGCAGCAAATTTCTTTCCTTCTTTTTTAAAAAATGTATTTATTTTTATTGAAGTATGCATGCGTGTGTGCTAATTCCCTTCAGTCATGTCTGATTTTTTGCAACCCTATGAACAGTAGCCCCCCAGGCTCTTCTGTCCATGGGATTCTCCAGGCAAGAATACTGGAGTGGGTTGCCACGCCCTCCTCCAAGGGATCTTCCCAGTGATCGAACCTGAGTCTGTTATATCTCCTGCATTGGTAGGTGGGTTTGCCCCCAGGAAGCCGTGTTGAAGTATAGTTGATTTACAATGCTGTGTTAGCTTCAGGTGTATAGTCGAGTGATTCAGTTTATATACATATATAAATACACACACATTTTTTCAGATTGTTTTTCATTATCAGTTATTAAAAGATACTGAGTAGAGTTCCCTGTGCTATACAGTAAATCCTGGCTGTTTATCTATTTTATTTTAATTTTTATATATAGTAGTGAAAAGTGAAAGTTTAGTCGCTCAGTCGTGTCCGACTCTTTGCGACCCCATGGACTGTAGCCTACCAGGCTCCTCTGTCCATGGGATTTTCCAGGCAAGAGTACTGGAGTGGGGTGCCATTTCCTTCTCCAGGGGATCTTCCCACATTGTAGGCAGATGCTTTACTGTGTGAGCCACCAGGGAAGTCCTATATATAGTAGTATGTATATGTTAATCCCAAACTCCTAATTTATCCCTCCCTCTCCGCCCCCCATTCCCCTTTGGAAACCAAAAGTTTGTTTTCTATGTCTATGAGTCTTTTTCTATTTTGTAAATAAGTTCATTTACATCATTTTTGGGGATCCCACATACAAGTGATATCTTATGATATTTGTCCTTGTCTGACTTACTTCATTCAATATGACGATCTCTAGGTCCATCCATGTTGCTGCAAATGGCATTATATCCTTCTTTTTTATGGCTATAATATTCCATAATAATATGACCACCATATTATGGTCATAGTATTCCATTATGGGCTTCCCAAGTGCCTCAGTGGTAAATAATCTGCCTGCCAATGCAGGAGACTCAGGGGATGAGGGTTTGATTCCTGCCTTGGGAAGATCCCCTGAAGTAGGAAATGGCAAACCACTCCAGTATTCTTGCCTGGAGAATTCCATGGACAGAGTAGCCTGGTGAGCTGCAGTCTATGGGGTCACAAAGAGTTGGACACGACTGAGCAACTGAGTGAAAACAATATTCCACGTCTTCTTTGTCCAGTCATCTGTCAATGGATATTTAGGTTGTTGCCATGTCTTGGCTATTGTAAGTAGGGCTGCAGTGAACTTTAGGGTGCATGTATCTTTTCAAATTAGAGTTTTCATCTTTTCTGGATATATAATCTTTCCTTCTTTTTCTTGTTATTTATTTGTTTATTGCCCATTTCTTTTTTGAACTGATTTTTTGCCACTTTCTGAGGAAGAATCTTGTCTTTAAACATTGTTTACCTTCAAGAAAATTTTTCCCATGTTCTTTATTTTTCTTATCAAACTCTTACACAGCCTTCAGGATCCACTCAAAAATCACCTCCCTATGATCATGGAAAAAGCAAGAGAGTTCCAGAAGAACATCTATTTCTGCTTTATTGACTATGCCAAAGCCTTTGACTGTGTGGATCACAAGAAACTGTGGAAAATTCTGAAAGAAATGGGAATACCAGACCACCTGACCTGCCTCTTGAGAAATCTGTATGCAGGTCAGGAAGCAACAGTTAGAACTGGACATGGAACAACAGACTGGTTCCAAATAGGAAAAGGAGTACGTCAAGGCTGTATATTATCACCCTGCTTATTTAACTTATATGCAGAGTACATCATGAGAAACGCTGGACTGGAAGAAGCACAAGCTGGAATAAAGATTGCCGGGAGAAATATCAATAACCTCAGATATGCAGATGACACCACCTTTATGGCAGAAAGTGAAGAGGAACTAAAAAGCCTCTTGATGAAAGTGAAAGTGGAGAGTGAAAAAGTTGGCTTAAAGCTCAACATTCAGAAAACTAAGATCATGGCATCTGGTCCCATCACTTCATGGGAAATAGATGGGGAAACAGTGTCAGACTTTATTTTTGGGGGCTCCAAAATCACTGCAGATGGTGATTGCAGCCATGAAATTAAAAAGACGCTTACTCCTTGGAAGGAAAGTTATGACCAACCTAGATAGCATATTCAAAAGCAGAGACATTACTTTGCCAACAAAGGTCCGTCTAGTCAAGGCTATGGTTTTTCCTGTGGTCATGTATGGATGTGAGAGTTGGACTGTGAAGAAGGCTGAGCGCCGAAGAATTGATGCTTTTGAACTGTGGTGTTGGAGAAGACTCTTGAGAGTCCCTTGGACTGCAAGGAGATCCAACCAGTCCATTCTGAAGGAGATCAGCCCTGGGATTTCTTTGGAAGGAATGATGCTGAAGCTGAAAATGCAGTACTTTGGCCACCTCATGCGAAGAGTTGACTCATTGGAAAAGACTCTGGTGCTGGGAGGGATTGGGGGCAGGAGGAGAAGGGGACAACAGAGGATGAGGTGGCTGGATGGCATCACTGACTCGATGGACATGAGTTTGAGTGAACTCCGGGAGTTGGTTATGGACAGGGAGGCCTGGCATGCTGCAATTCATGGGGTCGCGAAGAGTCGGACACGACTGAGCAACTGAACTGAACTGATGACCTCTTCTATGGCCACCAAGAAAAATGAGAGTTTCCCTCCTTTGCACTCTAATGGCAGCATGTACATTCCTCCAATAAAGCACCAATTTACATCAAGTTTTTGCATACTTATTCAGATCCCTCTGTTTAAATGCTTGTTCGTCTTTGAACCGTCAGTGCCTGGATCCAGGGATGGCACACAGTTTGCATTTGATGAATGAGGGAATGAATGAGTGTGTAACCTGAATCCTTCTGCTGTGACATCAGCCCTCATTTTGGTTGCTCAGAAGAAATAGAAACCAATTTGTCACTCTGCTCTGCTCGGATTAGTCACAGTTTAATCAACTACAGAGTGACGTGATGTATTTACTGAGTTAAGTAAATGTTTAAAAAAAAAAAAACAATTCCAATTTTAATGCTGAATTGTCAATGCTTTTATACACTTACCCACCCACTCGCCTTGCTACTCATGTGTCTTGTACTTACTCTGGAGGCCACACAGTGTAGTAGACTCGAAGGTAGAGAGCTGCATTCTTGTGCCCAGTTTTCTCCAGGAATGTGTGGAACTCATTTTCACCCTGAAGGGGCTGGACTAAATCAGGACTTGAAACTTCTAAGACTCACAAGAACTATACTGTCGACTTGGCCTCAGTGACCACTCAGCCCATTTGTTATGGCCATGTAGAAAGACAGGCCCAGTGATGCCAGATCTTACAATTTTTAAGAGAAGTTGGGAGTCTACAGTTTTTATATAAAATGAGCGCTTTAAAAATATTATGTAGACGTAGGCTATGAAAATTCAGGTACTCTCAAACATTGCTGTTGGGAGTGAAAAAAAGATTTGACCCCTATGGTGAGGAATTTGACAATATCTTTGAAAACTACAGCTGCATTTACCCTTTGACCCAGCAAATCCTAATTCTAAGGATTTCCTCCGAAGATTCACCTTCACACTGCAGAATAAGATAGACACATGGTTACTTATTATGACATTATTTTAATAGCCCCAAATTGAAAACAACTTCAAATCTCTTTTTGAGATTTGGGGAACTGTTGAACTTTGGCTTATTCACACACACTGTGGAGTACTTTACAACTGGAAAAAAAGAAAGGAATCTCTCTGTATTTACACGGCTAGACCTCCAGGATCATTTACATGATAAAAGCAAAGTGTAGCACCCTGTATAGAAAAGTGCTCTTCAAACTCAAATCCCCAGCTGAGGACAGAGAGTTTTTGCAAAGCCCACTGTACTGATTCTCTTCTAGCTCTCCCTGTACCTGGGGATATGGGCTGTGTGTGTGTGTGTGTTTCTGCACTTGCGTGTGCCCCCATGGTAAGTGGCAGGGACCTATTTACTACAGATCTCCTACAGGGACAAGCACTGTCCAGAGGGCGATTGGCCAGACCAGTGTTCCATTAGAGCAGCCTAGAGGAGTCATACAAATGTAATGTTGCAGAAAGACTTTTGGACTGGATTTCAACAGTATTAAGTTCTAATGTCAATTCTGCCCCCAACTGCCATGAAGACCTTTCTCCTTCCTTCCACCAAATACAACTGCTATTTGTATGTTCATTTTTTTTTGTATGTTCATTTTTATAATGCCCTTTCTACCACATGCCTTGAGAACCACATGAATAGTATGAAAAGGCAAAAAGATAGGACACTGCAAGATGAACTTCTCAGGTTGGTAGGTGCCCAAAATGCTACTGGAGATCAGTGGAGAAATAACTCCAGAAAGAATGAAGAAACAGAGCCAAAGCAAAAATAACACCCAGTTGTGGAGGTGATTGGTAATAGAAGCAAAGTCCGATGCTATAAAGAGCAATATTGCATAGGAACCTGGAATGTTAGGTCCATGAATCAAGGCAAACTGGAAGTGGTCAAACAGGAGATGGCAAGAGTGAACATCAACATTTTAGGAATCAGCGAACTAAAATGGACTGGAATGGGTGGATTTAACTCAGACGACCATTATATCTACTACTGTGGGAAAGAATCCCTTAGAAGAAATGCAGTAGCCATCATAGTCAACAAAAGAGTCCGAAATGCGCACTTGGATGCAATCTCAAAAACGACAAATAATCTCTGTTCATTTCCAAGGCAAACCATTCAATATCACGGTAACCTAAGTCTATGCCCTGAACAGTAATGCTGAAGAAGCTGACATTGAATGGTTCTATGAAGACCTACAAGACCTTCTGGAACTGACACCCAAAAAAGATGTCCTTTTCATTATAGGGGACTGGAATGCAAAAGTAGGAAGTCAAGAGCTACCTGGAGTAACAGGCAAATTTGGCCTTGGAGGACAAAATGAAGTAGGTCAAAGGCTAACAGAATTTTGTTAAGAGAATGCGCTGGTCATAGCAAACACCCTCTTCCAACAACACAAGAGAAGACTCTACACATGGACATCACCAGATGGTCAACACCGAAATCAGATTGATTATATTCTTTGCAGCCAAAGATGGAGAAGCTCTATACTGTCAGCAAAAACAAGACTGGGAGCTAACTGTGGCTCAGATCATGAACTCCTTATGGCCAAATTCAAACTTAAATAGAAAAAATTAGGGAAAACCACTAGACCATTCAGGTGTGACCTAAATCAAATCCCTTACAAGTATACAGTGGAAGTGACAAATAGATTCAAAGGATTAGATCTGATAGAGCGCCTGAAGAAATATGGACAGAAGTTCGTCACATAGTATAGGAGGCAGTGATCAAGACCACTCCCAAGAAAAAGAAATGCAAAAAGGCAAAATGGCTGTCTGAGGAGGCCTTACAAATACCTGAGAAAAGAAGAGAAGTGAAAAGCAAAGGAGAAAAGGATAGATATACCCATTTGAATGCAGAGTTCCAAAGAACAGAAAGGAGAGATAAGAGAGCATTCCTCAGTGATCAGTGCAAAGAAATAGAGGAAAACAATAGAATGGGAAAGACAAGAGATCTTGTCAAGAAAATAAGACACACCAAGGGAACTTTTTATGCAAAGATGGGCACAATAAAGGACAGAAATGGTATGGACCTAGCCAAAGCAAAAGATATTAAGGAGAGGTGGCAAGAATACACAGAAGAACTATACAAAAAAGATCTTCATGACCCAGATAATCACCATGGTATGATCATTCACCTAGAACCAGACATCCTGGAATGTGAAGTCAAGTGGGCCTTAGGAAGCATCACTATGAACAAAGCTAGTGGAGGTGATGGAATTCCAGTTGAGCTATTTCAAATCCTAAAAGGTGATGCTGTGAAAGTGCTGCACTCAATATGCCAGCAAATTTGGAAAACTCATTAGTAGCCACAGGACTGGAAAAGGTCAGTTTTCATTCCAATCCCAAAGAAAGGCAATGCCAAAGAATGCTCAAACTACCACACAACTGCACTCATCTTACACGCTAGTAAAGTAATGCTCAAAATTCTCCAAGCCAACCTTCAACAGTACATGAACTGTGAACTTCCAGATGTTCAAGCTGGATTTGGAAAAGGCAGAGGAACCAGAGATCAAATTGCCAACATCCATTAGATTATCGAAAAAGCAAGAGAGTTCCAGAAAAACAACTATTTCTGCTTTATTGACTATGCCAAAGCCTCTGACTGTGTGGATCACCACAAACTGTGGAAAATTCTTCAAGAGATGGCAATACCAGACCACCTAACCTGCCTCTTGAGAAATCTGTATGCAGGTCAGGAAGCAACAATTAGAACTGGACAGGGAACAACAGATTGGTTCCAAATAAGGAAAGGAGTACATCAAGGCTGTATATTGTCACCCTGCTTATTTAACTTATATGCAAAGTACATCATGAGAAACCCTGGGCTGGAAGAAGCACAAGCTGGAATCAAGATTGCTGGGAGAAATATCAATAACCTCAGATATGCAGATGACACCACCCTTATGGCAGAAAGTGAAGAACTAAGGAGCCTCTTGATGAAAGTGAAAGAGGAGAGTGAAAAAGTTGGCTTAAAGCTCAACATTCAGAAAACTAAGATCATGGCATCTGGTCCCATCATTTCATGGGAAATAGATGGGGAAACAGTGGAAACAGTGACAGACTTTATTTTGGGGGGCTCCAAAATCACTGCAAATGGTGACTGCAGCCATGAAATTAAAAGATGTTTGTTCCTTGGGAGAAAAGTTATGTCCAACCTAGACAGCATATTAAAAAGCAGAGACATTACTTTGTCAACAAAGGTCCATCTAGTCAAGGCTATGGTTTCTCCAGTAGTCATGTTTGGATGTGAGAGTTGGACCATAAAGAAAACTGAGCGCTGAAGAATTGATGCTTTTGAACTGTGGTGTTGGAGAAGACTCTTGAGAGTCCCTTGAACTGCAAGGAGATCCAACCAGTCCATCCTAAAGGAAATCAGTCCTAAATATTCATTTGAAGGACTGATGTTGAAGCTGAAACTCCAATACTTTGGCCACCTAATGCGAATAACTGACTCACTGGAAAAGACTGGGATTCTGGGAAAGATTGAAGGCAGGAGGATAAGGGGATGACAGAGGATGAGATGGTCGGATGGCATCACCGACTCAGTGGACATGAGTTTGAGTAGGCTCCGGGAGTTGGTGATGGACAGGGAGGCCTGGCGTGCCGCAGTCCGTGGGGTCACAGAGTCGGATATGACTGAGTCACTGAACTAAACTGAACTTCTACCACTAGAACATGAGTCCTGGAAGACCATAAATGATCTGTTTGCCTGCCTGTCAGAGTGCCTGGCATGTAGTAGGTTCTCAGTAGTATCTACTGAATGAATGACTAAATAACGAAATGGATGATGGACGTAAAGAACTTAGCATAGTGCCCAGGCGCAGTTGTCTTCAATCACAGGTGGTGGCAGCTTACTTAATGTTAGAATGGTGATGCCTGTAAGTTGTATGACTTTAGGCAGGTTGATTAAATCCCAAGTTGGTTTTCTCATCTGTGTTATGGATACAGTGTTGTTTTGAGTATTAATAAGATAACATAGGCAAATCACTCAGGATATGGTTTGGCACATAAAAGATAATTAGCAATGGTTATTACTAGAGAGAAACAGTGCAAAATAAATTGAAGAATCAGGCAAATCCCTAGATTAATGTTGAGATGCTTTAAAAGGCATTGTGCAGCCTCTCTTTGCAGCTTCCGCTGTCCTCTTACGTAGGCAGCCATTCATTCATTAAAATGTGCTGGTTGAACAGATACTATGCTGGGCACCGTGCCAGCTGCTAAGAGTAGTAGCAAAAAAATGAGTAATTAACGAGTCTGAGTTTCTTTTGGGGTGATGAAAATATTCTAAAACTGATTATGGTGGTGGTTACACACAGCTCTATGAATATACTAAAATTCATTGAATTGGATACTTGAAGTGGGTAAATGAATTGAATGGCATGTGAATAATATCTCCATAAAGCTGTTGTTGAAAAGACATGAACAGTAGATCTGTGTCTACCCTTTCCTATTTGGGCAGGTTATGGCACCTCTCTACTTCAAAATGGTAAAGAACCTGCCTGCAAGGCAGGAAACTTGAAAGATATGGGTTTAGTCCCTGGGTCAGAAAGATCCCCTGGAGGAGGAAATGGCAATCTACTTCAGTATTCTTGCCTGGGAAATCCCACGGGTAGAGGAGCGTGGGGCTATACTCCATGGGGTCACGAAGAGTCAGACATGACTGAGCACACAGGGTGGAGGTCTGGAAAATAGGAATAATAAGCAAACCTAACTTGGAGAGTTTTGGTGAGAATTAAAAGAAAGAATGTAAAGTGCAGACTTAGAGTTGGGTATGTAACAAGAGAGCTCCATCAATGTTAGCTAACAGGATACCCATCATCTTTATTAATATGTAAATGCTAAAATAGAAATTACCCGAGTAGAGTGGGGAAAATTACCCTAGCAGTATGGGCTCTTAGCTCTACTGCATGGCTTGGCCGGGTCGGGGGTGGTGGGAGAGGTTGGGGAGGGGGGAGGGGATGGGGAGGAGTCAGTGAGGAGGTAAGGGAGGAGCAGATAACGTCTAGTCTGGGGAAGAATGGGCAACCCTGGAAGAGGGAACAGTGTGAGCAAGGGCATGGGGGTAATAGACCACAAAGTGATGGTAAGGAACTGCTGCTGCTGCTGCTAAGTCACTTCAGTCGTGTCCGACTCTGTGCGACCCCAGAGATGGCAGCCCACCAGGCTCCCCCATCCCTGGGTTTCTCTAGGCAAGACACTGGAGTGGGTTGCCATTTCCTTCTCCAATGCATGAAAGTGAAAAGTGAAAGTGAAGTCGCTCAGTCGTGTCCGACTCCCAGCGACCCCATGGACTGCAGCCTACCAGGCTCCTCAGTCCATGGGATTTTCCAGGCAAGAGTACTGGAGTGGGGTGCCATTGTAAGGAACTACTAGCAGTTTTACCCAGAGTTCAAGGCCAGCAGCTTGAACTCCATTGTGAAGACAATGGGGAGATCACCAGCGGGAAGTAACATGGCAAGCCTGTGTACCAGTATAGTCACTACAGTGGGAGTATGGACTTTTAAGAGATGCTGGACTGAAGAGATGCTCCACTGATGCTGGTGGAGGAGTTAGGCGACTACTGCAACAATTCAAGTGAGAGATGATAAACACTTTAACTTGGACTCTAAGACCACGGTATCAAGGCCAAGGCCCTTTTGATCATAAGGGACAGAGACTCACTCATAAATCCAAGGAAAGGCTACATATACATCAGGCAACCCCACAGAAGCCCTAGAGCAGGGATCTGGATCTGGACAGACATCCCAGAAATCTGGACTTGAACTAGGAAACCAGGAGCCAAGGCGGTTATCTTTCATGATTAACTCTTTCAGCATCTCTGCTCCTCTGTCTTCACTTTTAAAACTAATACACTTCTTGTGTTATTGATGGTTTCTGCTTTCCCATAACTTCTCCTTGTGTGTGCCCCAAGAGTAGTCTCCACCCCAATGCCACCTGAACTTCCATCTTCAGGGACCACAACCAGCTGCCTTCTTCTCTCTGTGCCACTTGTTTCCAATTCCCAAGACAAAATCTGAATGGCTATGCTCATCCTTTTGATTCAAGTCAGGCAAATCATGGTCCAAGGGCCTGCCAATAAGTGAGGCTGGTGCGCAAGGTAGAGAATTTGGCTATTTGAGATAGCAGAGCTCTGATCACAGATTCTTGCAGTCACCTGAAATATGTCTTATATAGTAGGCCTAGAGGAGAAGGGATACATTTAAAATTTATTAGGCAATAAAACCAGTGTTATTAGGTAATTGTACGAATGTGGGAGGTGAGCTGGAGTGGAGGCAGGGATGAATGACATCAGGATTTGGCCTCGGTAACTGGGCGATCTCTCAGCTCCACCTTCCTCTCTGGTGGTGGTGTCCTCAGGGTCTCAGGAAGCTTCTCCACTTGACTCAAAATCTCAGCAGAGAACGCATGATTATTCCAGGCTGGGAAATGTGAGGCACGTTTACCACGAGGATACTGGGAAGGGTATAGGGTAACAAGCGGAACAGTGCAGTACTCTGTTACTAGAAACAGCGGTGCGCTGTCCGGCCCTTAGCCTGAAGGGGGCGTGGCGGGGAGGGCCGTTCTCAGAACCCAGAGAGGAGGCCTGCCGGACAAGAGCTGTGGCCTTTAGCGGTTTACACAGCCAGCCTCTGCTGCTGCTGCTGCTACGTCGCTTCAGTCGTGTCCGACTCTGACATAACCCATAAGGAAGCTGGGGAAAGAAACATCCTTACCTGACTCTTCTCCCTCCCTTAGGTATCCTGCCCTGGCTCCCCAAGGGTTGCCGTAACAGGAAGATAGAGGGCAAGGAAGCCCACTGAGGTATGTTATACAGCCTCCTTGTTGGGGGGAGGGGGGACGGGGGGGAGCAGGGGGAGGAACAAGGGTAAGACATCCAGTCCACTCTTCATCATGGGTCAGGAAGGAACCACTACTTCTTGACAAAAGTCACAAAATCTTAACGGGATTGTTTTGCTTTGCCTTGGGTAGGTCAGGAATCCATCCCTGGACCAATCACTGCAGTAGGAGCAGAGAGCGTACTCTGATTGGCTAAGCCAGAAGCTAAGGGTGGAGTCAGCTTTGATCCAACCTCCCAGCTGAGATGCAGAAAGGCAAATCCCCCAAGAATAATCAGGGTGTTGTTAACTGACCTGATAAAAAGAACAGATGTTCACTACTGCCCATAACGGAACTCATCGAGGACTTCTGATCAAGGGTGGGAGGTGGGGGTGGGATGTGGAGAGTGGTAGTGTTCCTGTTGGACAGATTAGGGGAAGAGACCAGTGTGCCCTGCTGAATGAGTGAGCCTGGCAGTAAAGGACGGAGCTGCCCCTCTCCATGCCCCAGTTCCCTAGCAGGGGCAAAAGCTAACATTCTGTGGCTCCAGTGCTCACCAGCAAGTTGTTAAGTAACAAGTTCAGCCTCTCATCAAGAGTGCAGATGTCACCGGTGAAGACCATCAAGTCTTCAAATATTTTTTTGACATGCACACACTGCTACATTTATTTACTTTTGGCTGTGCTGGGTCTTCTTTGCTGCATGAGGGCTTTCTCTAGTTGCAGAGAGTGGGGGCTGCTCTCTAGTTGCGGTGCACGGGCTTCTCATTGCCGTGGCTTCTCTTGTTGCAGAGCACAGGCTCTAGGTGCGTGGGCTTCAGTAGTTGCAGCATGTGGGCTTAGTTGTTCTATGGCATGTGGAATCTTCCTGCACCAGGGATCGAACCCATGTCTCCTGCATTGACAGGTGGATTCCTATCCACTGTGCCACCAGGGAAGTCCAAGACCACCAAGTCTTGTTTTCTGAAATCATTCCTTGCAGTTAAAGACCTCTCTGGACCCACTGAAGTTTGCTGGAAGGTGCCACCTAGTGGAACATCCTATGATGTGCCACTTAGACCAAAGGAAACCTTAGAAGAGTTTTAGAGCCAAAAGTCACGAGCACTGGTTTGCTCAAACTTGGTCACAGATTGGAATCACCTAGGAATAACTGATGGAGAAGGCACTGGCAACCCACTCCAGTACTCTCGCCTGGAAAATCCCATGGGCGGAGGAGCCTGGTAGGCTGCAGTCCATGGGGTTGCTAAGAGTCGGACACAACTGAGCGACTTCACTTTCACTTTTCACTTTCATGCATTGGAGAAGGAAATGGCAACCCACTCCAGTATTCTTGCCTGGAGAATCCCAGGGACGGGGGAGCCTGGTGGGCTGCCGTCTATGGGGTCGCACAGAGTTGGACACGACTGAAGCGACTTAGCAGCAGCAGCAGCAGGAATAACTGAGTCTTACCCTCAGAGGTTCTGACTTAATTGGTCTGGGGTGCACGGTGGGCATCCAGAGTTTACAAACATCCCCAGATGATTTTATATACAGCCAAAGTTAAGACCACTGGGTTATAGAATACCCAATCTTTTATTTTACAGAAACACCCACAGACAGTGACACTTCTCCAAGAGCCTCAGACTTCTAGGAAGCCCCTTCCCACTGCACCCCACCACATCTCTGTTTGTAATTTGTGCAACTTTCTTCTTTTATGCATAAATGAAAAGCAACTATAGAGGAAGCCCTGATATTTATTTTAGTGGCAGTGCTAGGAGGAGGATGGCTTCTTCTGCATCTGATATTTGCATCTGACCCTTCTAACTAATACTGTAAGATGTACCCACTCAATGACATAGGATATTTGCTCTTGAGATGTATGGCCTTCTCTTCTCTTTCAGATAATCGTATTCTGTTATACTTGAGGCACCTTCTACATCCACTGTCTTGATCCAATAGCATTCCTTTATAGTTGGCAGAATAGGTTTAATTGGCATCTCAGTGTGGAAATGACAAAGTAGGCTCCAAGCAAGAGACAGACAATTTTCTGTCTAGAGGTCATTTCAAATAGGCTTCCTACAAACTCTTTCTTTTTATTCAAACCAGGAGCTGAAATGCCACTAAATGCACACACTGGACTGAAGCACCATGTCTGGCTCCCCTTCTCCCATCCTACCCTGCAAGACTGAATCCCAGAATTTTAGAATTGAAAAACACCTTAACAAGCATCTGGTTCAAGTGCTTTATTTAATGCAGTCATATTCTGTATTTATTGAGACTGCTCTAATTCCTGCTACCACGCACACTCCTAGATCCATTCATGATAAATATGATGCTCAGAGAATTTGAGTGACAGGTGTGAAGCTGCAATGAGGGTAAGGGCAAAATCTGGACTGATCGAGGCTTATCAGAGCCATGTGGGGAAATTTCAACTGCAGGACTTGGGTTCTCTTGCTCTATATTTAGAAGTTTGAACTTGTTAAATGACCAGTCTGGTAGAGAGAGCAATTTGGGTTACTGACACCAAAATTAATAAATTTTCTGAGTGCAGGTTTTAAAGAGGTGAATGTTTGATTCATGGATTGATTCATTTCCCAAATGTTTGTGGAGAACCTTTTTGGGATCAGGTACTGCATCAGGCATTGAGGGTAAGCTGGAGAGCAAAACAAACAAACACAAGATTCTCCCTGTCCTCACGGGGCTCACAGTCCAGTGGAGGAGACAGGTATCAATCACCCTGTAACTGGAAATACTGCGACTCTTAAGGAAAGGCATTGCTAAGAGGTCACAGAACTGGGGAGCTTAGGCAGGTTTCTCTGAGAGTGTATGACGACCTTGACCATCTCGCAGAAGAGAAGGGGCAAGAAGTCTTCAGACTTGCACACACCAGAAGTCCAACAATCAGAATTTCCTGTGTTTTTCTGAGAGTCAAGGAGACCTCTCTCTCACTGGTTTGGAAATTATATTATGGAGTCACGACTATCCTCATTTCACCTACAAGGAATCGGAGGCTCAGAGTAGCTAAGGCCCTTGGCCAAGGTCAAACAGTGTTAGAAGTAGACTGGTTATCACACGAACACCTCCTGACTTGCTGATCCATTCCACTTTCACACACCCTTAGCTCAGCCTAGGCCAGACCAACCTGAGGGTAGAGCCCTTGACAAATGGGGTCAACCACGTTAAGAAAGCTAAGGTGAGGCCGTCAAGAAGGAAAGGTTTTTGTATCCTCATAAGGAAGGCTGATGGCCTGCACCTATCTTATCTCTCTTCCAACTGACCCTTCTTGCTGAAGGATGTCTGGGTATACTAAAAATCTACCTGTTGCTGATGACAAGTGGAAAACTGAAGAGTGAGCAAGACAATAAGCAAATCATAAAAATAAAGGAAAAAAGAAAAGAAAAGGAAGTTAAGATGGGAAGATAGGAGGAAAGAGAAGACACTAACCACTCATCAGATGTGTGCATTCAACCCTTTCTATGTGCCAGGCATGCAGGATGTGGGGATAGAGCAAGAATGAGCTATTGAAATCTCAGCCCCACACAGCTGATATTCTATTTGGAGAAGCTCAGTAATAAACAAGTCAACAAGCAAATACATAAAACTATCACTCAGAGGGATATGCACTATGACGAGAACGCAGCAAGATGTAAAGTAGAAGAGAACCATGTGCAGGTTGATGGTGAGGGAGGGTCTCTGTGAGGAGGGAGGTCTTTAAGCTGAGATCTGAAAGAGAGCAATGATGGGTGGAAGATCCAGGGAAAGAGAGGCAAGGGCTAGCTCAAAGCCTTTGCAGCTGGAATGAGCATAAAGCATTTAAGGACCAGAAGGAAGGTGGGTGTGGCTGGTTCGGAGTGAGTGACAAGGAGCATGATGGGTGAGATGGGAGAGGCTAGGCCTGGAGGTGGAGGTTTTTGCCATATAGCCAAAATCCTGTTCACCCTTCCTCAGTGTACCTCTGGATGCTGAACCTTTACTTCAACCACAGCTACTAGTCACATTAGACCAGGGTCTGTGGTAAGCCCTTTGTGCAAATTATCTCCTTTAGTGCCCATAATAGCACAGGAAAATCTGCTTGGTGTTATGTGGCAGCCTGGATAAGGGGGAAGTTTGAGAGAGAATGGATACATGTATATGTATGGCTGAGTGCCTATGCTGCCCTCCTGAAACTATCTCAGCGTTGTTAATTGATTATACCAAAATATGAAATTAAAAGTTAAAAAAAAATTTTAGTTTTATTTTTAAAATTTTATTGAAGTATAGTTGATTTACAATGTGTTAATTTCTGCTGTAAGCAAAGTGACTCAGTTATACATATATATATTATTTTTCATATTCTTTTCCATTTTGGTTTATCACAGGATACTGAATATATAATAGTCCCCTTTGCTATACAGTAGGATCTCTTTGTTTATCCATCCTATATATACAAGTTTGCATCTGCTAATCCCAAACTCCCAAGCCTTCCTTTTCCCACCCCACCTCCCCCTCAGCAACCATAAGTCTGTTCTCTTTGTCTGTGTGTCTGTTTCTGCTTTGAAAATATGTTCATTTGTGCTGTATTTTAGATTCCACATATAAGTGACATCATATGGTATTTGTCTCTTTCTTATTTCACTTTGTATGATAATCTCTAGGTCCATCCACATTGCTGCAAATGGCGTTATTTTGTTCTTTTTTATGGCTGAGTAATATTCTATTGTATGCATGTACCACATCTTCCTTACCTGCCGGAAGCCAGCATGAGGAGCTCTGCCCGTGGCAAAGGTCCTGAGGAAGGAGGCTCGGCATACGCAAAGGCGGGATCGAGCCTCAGGAGTCCCCCTGGAAATTCTCGAGCATCTACCCCCAAAACCAGAGTCTGCCTACTTTCTGCTTTGTGCTCTCACCTACACCTCTGACTTTACGGGGGGCTGTCCCCCACTACCTCTCTCTGAAAAAAGAGTTAACTTACAGCTTCAGTTAATAATTCCTGGGTGTGACAGTGTTTCGGCCTACAAACTCCTTTGGAAGTCCTCTAGCCTGCCTGAATAGGTTTTTCCGGCCACATGTGATTGTTCAGAGCCTCCCAGTTGTGAGAGGCATGAGATGTTCTAAACTGTCTAAATACAGATTCCTTTGAGCAGTTAAAAGATTGATTAGAAATTGTATTGGTGAAGGGTTTTTCACTTGTTGGGCCAATGTTTGCTGATAAGTTTCCATATCCCTTACCTACTGTGTCCCTGGCAGTGTATTGATTAATATAATCGGTGTAAGTAGTAGCTTTAAGTTTGTAACCTTGGACCCTTGAGTTAATTCTTTTTCTTGTTATAGCCCACCACACCTTTGCCCTGTAGGAATGCAACTTTATCTAATGCTTTTGGAGGGTGACGCCTGACTAATCACCTTTAGAGAAAAATAAGTTTTCTGAAGAAAGGGTCTTAAAATGTTAACAGGCCTCCAGGCCAGAAGATGATGCAAATAACGTAAACTTTTGCATATGATAAGTTTGCAGGAAGAAAGCCTGGCTTACTGCATGACTCTACCCCTTCCCCCATTATCCTCTATGCGTAACTTAAGGTATAAAAACTACTTTGAAAAATAAAGTGCGGGCCTTGTTCACCAAAACTTGATCTCCCCATGTCGTTTTTTCTCTCACCTTCTGGCTGAATTATTCAGCCTCTTTTCTCCACTGAATTTCCTCACTGAGCTATCCTTACTCTATTACTCTTTATATCCTTAATTAACGTTTAATTAAGCAATTGTTTCCTGATCCTCGCCGACGACGCCGTCCCGCTTCGAATTCCCTGGATCCACCGGGGCTGAACCCCGGCACTAACCCACTCATCTGTCTATGGACATTTAGATTGTTTCCATGACTTGGCTATTGTAAATAGTGCTGCTATGAACATAGGGGTGCATGTATCTTTTCAAATTATAGTTTTGTCTGGGTATGAAAGCAACATTTCTTGTTCAATTTCAGTTGATGACTTGATCAGTTTCCCCAGGAAAAGAGCCTTAGCTCCTGTGCCGCTCACATGTCTCCAGTGGTATTGTCTTGGTGAGTGTGATAAAGCCCTGAGAGGATCACCACCCTCACCCGCAGGCTCACCACCCAGGCCTGGCATGTCTTACATTGTGCTCAAAGAGTCCTGAAATTAGAGCTGGGTTTGTGGGCTAGAGTTTCTAGTGAGGGCTAATCCAGCTGATGTGAAGCTTTGATCAATAAGTCCCTCAGATAAAACATAAGAAACAGCTTAAATCCAATTTTGTGCAGACTCCTTCTGGGAGCTAGAAGGGATGGGGAAGAGAGAGACACTGAAGATTCTCCCATCCATGACCTCAGGTGCTATACTTCACTCAGCTGGTGATTAGGCACCCCACTCCAGTACTCTTGCCTGGAGAATCCTATGGACGGAGGAGCCTGGTAGGCTGCAGTCCATGGGGTCATGAAGAGTCGGACACTTACTGAGTGACTTCACTTTCACTTTTCACTTTCATGCACTGGAGAAGGAAATGGCAACCCACTTCAGTGTTCTTGCTAGGAGAATCCCAGGGACGGCGGAGCCTGGTGGGCTGCCGTCTGTGGGGTCGCACAGAGTCGGACACGACTGAAGCGACTTAGCAGCAGCAGCAGCAGCAACTGTGTTGCAGGCCTGAAGTAGCCACAGCTCAGTTCCCTGTGGTTGAGCAGGAATAAGAGCTGAAATCCAGGTGCCCTGTCTCTGCTAGCTCTGCTATGACCAGGGCAGAGATGAGCACCCTTTAGGCAAATTCCTCTACTTGGCAGGAGCACTCATTTTCTGATTCACAAAAAGAGAAGTATGTGCTAGTAGAGGCAGGGCATAACGTAGAAGGACAAAAACTTACGAAGTTCTTTCTTGCTTGAAGCTTAACATTCTAGTTAGGGAAATGAAAAATGATACCTGTTCTAAAGCAAAATCAAGCGAAAGGAGATGATGGAGCCACTTTCTGATATTTTAGATCAGCTAGTGAGGGAAGCTCGCTCTAAAGAACATTTGATTTGTTCCCTAAGAGACGGGAGGGAGAGAACCATGTGCAAAGGTTTAGAGGAAAAGAAGCAATGGCCCAGCAATTTTGCAAAGGCCCTGAGACCATTATCAACTTGGTGCATTTGAGGAATACATTTGCATTTATTTATTTGAGGAATGAATTTGCATTTGAGGCAAATTCATAAGACCAGTGTAACTAGAAGGGAAAGAGAGTGCAAAACCTCAAAGTCAGGCCAAATTACGGAGCGCCTCATGGGTTTCTAGCATTGTGCTGGGTGCTGTAGAGGTGCTTAAGTGTTGCAACATTGTGTTTTCCTCAATGGAAAAAACACAAAAATTTCCTTTTGTTTCCCAAAAGGAAATTCCACTTTTGTCAAAGAGAGAGGATGGAAATCCAATTATAGAAACACTGAACATCAGCTGCAGTGTAAAACCCACAGGGCGATTCAGAGCAGCATTGTTCACCATTGCCCACCCTTAGATGAATAGAAAAGCAAAATATGTGTATATGTACAATAGAATATTATTCAAACTAAAAAGAAAGGTGAAATTCTGACACATGCTACAGCGTGGATGAATCTTGAAAACATTATGATAAGTGAAATAAGCCAGACACGAAAAGTCAAATATGGTATGATTCCACTTATATGGAGTACCTGCTGCTACCGCTAAGTCGCTTCAGTCGTGTCCGACTCTGTGCGACCCCATAGATGGCAGCCCACCAGGCTCCCCCGTCCCTGGGATTCTCCAGGCAAGAACACTGGAGTGGGTTGCCATTTCCTTCTCCAATGCATGAAAGTGAAAAGTGAAAATGAAGTCACTCAGTCGTGTCTGACTCTTAGCAACCCCATGGACTGCAGCCTACCAGGCTCCTCCGTCCATGGGATTTTCCAGGCAAAAGTACCTAGAACAGGCAAATTCATAAAGACAGAAAATAGAGTGGTGGGTGGTTACCAGGGGTTGAGGGGAGCAGGGTGAAGGATGGAAATTGGGGAGTTAGTGTTCAGTGGATACAGAGTTTCAGGTTGGGAAGATGAAAATGTTCCAGAAATGGATGGAAGTGATGGCTGCAAAACAATGTGAATGTATTTAATGCCACTGAACGGTTAAAATGGTATATTTTATATTATGTATATTTTTACCTCAATAAACAAGGGGAATAAATATTAAAAATCACCAGGTAGCTTAAAAAATATATAAATACTATTAAAATATAATCTTCCCTTGAAAAATTCCTTGAAGGATTGTAAACCTTGCCTGTGACAATCCCTGGGTTTGGTGCCTTTCCTCTTTGAAAGAAGGGCTGGGGATGGTTTTTTTATTATCTGTTTAGTTTTTCTTTTTAATAGTTATTGTGATATTCAAGATTCCTCTTTCTTCTTGAGTTGTGTTTGGTAATGTATGTTTTCTGGGAAAAATATTGTCATCTAAGTCTTCATATTTATTTGGCATAAATGTAATTTGTAACATTTTCTTACTATTTTACAATTACAATTGTGATCGTTTTCATTTGGGAAAAAAACAGAAGTCATAGGGCTAGGATCTAGTGAAGGAAGAGTGGGTATTCCAGACAGAGGGAACAGCAAGTGCAAAAGCCAAGTGGCAGGAACATGCCTGAGGCACTCTGAGGAAGAGCAAGAAGGTCCATGGGCTGGGGGCACAAGCGAGAGTAGAGGGTGGGGGTCGCACAGAGTCGGACACGACTGAAGCAACTTAGCAGCAGCAGCAGGTCAGAGGGTTCATATGGTCCCTCATAAGGTCCCTGTAGGACCTTATAGCTCCTTCCAGAAATCCAGTGGAAGTTGGGAAGCCATTAGAAGGATCTGAGCAGAGTGTTGATCTATCTACCTGATTTTTGTTAAATCAGGATCATTCTGGCTGCATCCTTCTTTAATCTGAATCTCACTTGCAAACAAGAATAAGAAAAGCACTTAACTCACAGAGTAACTGTGAGGAGTAAAGGCGGTAATGTTTGCTGAGGGTTTAACACAGTGACTGGCATCGAGTAAGCATTTCAGTATAAGGTAAGCAGTATTGTGACAAGACCAAAGACAGCAGCCCCCTGACGAGAAGTTTTGAAGGACTTCATGGAGGAGGTGGCTGTTCAACTAAACACAGAAGGAGGGACAAGGTTTCCACCGACATAGATGAAGAAGAGGAGCAGGCTTTCTGGGGGGAAGGAACTGCGTGGTCCACAACACATGAAGGAAAATAACCAGCAGCTGGCAGGCAGGACAGAGAGGAGAGAATGTTTGATGAGCTCTAGCAGATCAGAGCTGAGAAGGCGATGGCACCCCACTCCAGTACTCTTGCCTGGAAAATCCCATGGACTGAGGAGCCTGGTAGGCTGCAGTTCATGGGGTCGCCAAGAGTCAGACACGACTTCACTTTCGCTTTCACTTTTCACTTTCATGCATTGGAGAAGGAAATGGCCCCACTACAGTGTTCTTGACTGGAGAATCTCAGGGACGGGGGAGCTTGGTGGGCTGCTGTCTATAGGGTCGCACAGAGTCGGACACGACTGAAGCGACTTCGCAGCAGCAGCAGGTCAGAGAGGCATGTGGCTCTACAGCCTAGGTGATGGGAGTTTTGAAGGTTTCCTAGCAAGTGTTAAGATCTGAGCTATGATTGCAGAAAACCGAATGCCCATCGCCCAGCCTGGAGCTGGAAGAACCGAGAGGCAGGAGTTGTCAGGACGCCGGTCCAAGGCCGGGGCGGGGGAAGGGGCGTTGCTAGCCACTAACTAGGCACAGGGTCTGCGACTGGGCTGGGACCCGGAGGATCAAGAGAACGCATGTACCGGGGCGGGGGGTGTTAAAAAGGAAGGCAACCAAGAGGACGCGTCGTCCCTGGGCAGCAGAGAGGAAGCAATTTATTAATAAACGAAGAGCACTGTAGGAGCCACAGGCATCACCGTCGGAGTCCCGCTCCTCGGCCGGCAGGCTGCAGCGCTGAGGCGGCCCGACTTCCTGAGTCCTTACCACAGCTATAGGCACATTCGCTCATCTAATGAAAATACGTGTTTAATGTTTTAGCCCCCAGACGTCAGAGCTACAGAATCTGTTTTCATTTCTTCCCCGTGCCTAGCACAGTTTGCCGAGGAGCTGAACAGGGGATAGGAACCCACAAAAGGTTTGGAGAAAGGGCTCACTCGGTGAGCTGACAGCCCAGAGTGCGACTGGAGGGCATTCCAAGTCCAAGGAGGCTGATCTCGCGTGAGGAGAGGTCCTGCAGAGACGCTGCGGTCACCTCCCCGCCGGTGTGCAGGGACCACAGACAGGTGAGGGGGGGGGGGGGTGAGGCTGCACTCCCCAGTCTACAGATGGCATTCACACCTACCACCGGGAACTCGGGGGGAAGAAAACCAGGGTGCACAGAACCTTGCGCTTGCAGCGCAGCGGCGGCCCCATTTCCCGCCTGGGAATACCGAGGCCACGGGCAAAGGAGGTCCGCAGGTCCTCAGGGCCGAGCCTCGGAGTCGGACGCCACAGCACCACTCCCAGGAGTGGAGTGTCCGGACTCCAGTGCCATTTGCATATCCCCCCGGGAGCCCGAAAACTCTCGGCTGGAGTCCGGAGCTGAGGTGGCCGGGCGGGACTTTGGGGGTCCCCAGGAGCGCTTCCTACAGCGCGCACCAGTTAGCGCCCAACTCGCCAACTCCGGGACTTTTGCAAAGCTCCCGCGGGCGGGGGAGCCGCCGAGGAGCGGGCCGCACCATCGCGGTCCGAGAGGGGGGGAGCGGGCCGCCCTGGGCCAGTCGCCCCCGGGCGAAAGGGAAAGAGCAGCGAGAAGCCGCGGCCCAGGGCTCACGGCTTTCGGCAGCAGGCACTGAAGAGGCCGAGACGGGACATGCGGCTCGGGGAGGCTCGCGGGAGGCGGTGTCGGCGGAGCACCCCCACCCCGCGGCGGCGACGCGGTGGCGGAGCCCGGCTCCCCGGCCGGCGAGCGGCGGAAGTGCCGCGGAGTTGGAGCGGGGCCGGCGCCGCGGTCGCTTCTCTTCGCAGAGCTGCTGCCGCCGCCGGGCGGACGGGCGGACGCGCGGAGCTGGGGGCGGCGCAGCGGGGCCGGCGGGGCGCGGCGGGGCTGACCGGCCCCGATGAGGCGGAAGGAGAAGCGGCTTCTGCAGGCGGTGGCGCTGGTCCTGGCGGCCCTGGTCCTTCTGCCCAACGTAGGGCTCTGGGCGCTGTACCGCGAGCGGCAGCCCGACGGCACCCCCGGGGGATCCGGAGCAGCGGCGGCCGCGGCCGCCGGACAGGTGAGTCCCCAGTTGCCATGGAGTTGGAAACACGCTCTCCCTGATTTCCCTTCCAGCCTTCGGTTGGTTCCTTCCTTCGCCGTCCGCTGTCTCCTCAGAGTCAGCGCCAGAGACTCCTCTGTTCTTCCCATTGTTTTAGATGGGAAAATTGAGGCTCAGAGAAGGGCAGGGATTGTCCCCGCTATTCAGAAACCGAACCAGAACTACAAACCAGGACTCCTGATGCCCATAGGTCACCATCCTCTTTTCTGTTCCATTTCTCACCTCTTCAGCATCTCTCCCTTTTGGAAGATCCTGTCTGCATCCCCGTATCCCAGGATGGCACCTTCTTCTGGAGGTGCCAGTCCTTCTGTTTGGTGTCCAGGTCTTTTCTGTCCCCCGCCCCCCACCTGCTGATCCAAGTGTTTCCTACTCAGGTCAGCCCCTTTCTTGTTTACTCATGTGCCCAAAGAAATCTCTGGACCTCCTTCCTCTCCACAGTATTCACCCTCCCAGCCTTCTTTCTTTCCCAGATCCTGTGGATTCCTTGGAAGATGCAAAGATCATGCTCTCCTTGGAGCTTCAGGCCCTGGAGGATGGGGGTGTTTGAGCTCCTGCTCTTTGAGGGACCTGCTGCCTTTGACTTTCTGGGCGTCCAGAAGTGGGAGCTATGGTGGGAGGACCCCCCAAATTCCTCAGAAGCTATTTGTGCTCAGGGCCCTGAGCATGGAACATCAGATGCCTTCCCTGTCCCTTCTCAGAGTACTACCTGTGGCCCCTTCTGAACTTGTCCAGGCTGATAGGTGTGGTGTTTTTTGTAGCCAAGACTGGGATTTTAATTATTTTTGCCTCCTCTGAACTCAGTTATGTACGTGTGTGTGTGTGTGTGTGTGTGTGTGAGAGAGAGAGAGAGAGAGAAAGAGAGAGAGAGAGAGAGACGAGTACATATAGACTGATAGCAAAAACTCTGTCACATCACTCCTACTCTCAGCTCCTGGCTCAGTAGGTGCCAATCAGGATATATATGCGTGAACTGTTTCACACAGTGGGACATTGCAGTTTTTCTTGTGGGATTTGTTTTGTCCCATGGCAAGTAGATAATTTTGCATCAGGGTTGAACTTGACTGATGGTTGGCAGACAGGGGAAGAGACTGACTTTGGATGGTTTGCCCTTATCTTCCCAGGTTCAGGCTGCTGTCTTATGTACAGAGGGCTCTTTATGACAGGGCTGACCAATTTGAGGGCAGCCTGTCGTTTTGGTAATTGTTGCAAACCATCCTGGAGGACCTGGTTACTCCTTCTGGGAGATCTTCCTGTTTGGAAGCCAAAGCCCCAACTCCCTTCCTAAACCCCCAGTTCAAACCCTGACAACTGACTTAGACCCCTCTCTCTTAAATTCTGTATCCGTATGGGTTTTTCCTGCGTGAAATCTGTTCCCACCCTGGAGCAGCATCAGGGGCAGGAGGTCAGGGTTCTGTCCTCAGCTTTACTATTAACTTGCTGTGTGTATCTTTGACCACCTCCCATCTCCCTACTCGAGCTCCCCTTTCTCCATCTGTGAAATGTGGTCTCTGGTCCAGTGATACCTACCATAAGTGAGTCAGTGTGGAGGACAACAACCACTTCTATTTTCCTTTCCTGAGGCAGGAGCCCTTTGTAGCATCCCTGGCTGTGAGGGCTCCATCCTGGACACAGCCCCAGATCAAGGGGGCATTGTCCTGCCCAAGTGCAAACTCTCCTTTGGAATAGCTGTAACCAGTTCTAAAATAGCTCCTGACATTCTGCTTCTGCCCAGAGAAAGCCCTCGTATTTCATCTGCTGTGGATGCCAGAGACGTCCTGATTTTCATTTTCTATAGACCCAGATGTGTAGAGAGAAGGTCAAGGTTAACTGCCGGTTTGGCCTGAGCTTTCAAAGTAAATTACTCTCTTGCACAAGAGGGGATTGATGGAGTAAGGCAGCCTTTGGGGCAGAGAGAGGGGAGCAACAGCTGGGCGCTGCTTGGAGCTCGTAACTGAAATGGACAGAAAGACTTATCTAGGAAGGTATAGTTCTGTTCGTTTCTTTTGCTTTAGAATATCATGAAGCGGGAGAGAAGCCAGAAGTGGAAAAGGGGTTTGGTGGTGATGGTACGTGGTAGCAACTAATGATCTTTGCTTTAGAGGAAATAGTGTGTCTCCTGGGAGCAGCAGAATGGAGCTGTTTCCCGAACGACCAGCTCTTCTAGGTGCTATAGGATTCGGCATTCGTCTGCTGCCTTTCAGGAACACTCTGCCAAGTTTCCACACAGCCCCTTTGTGTTTCACTCTCCTGCAGATGCACAGTGCTCGGCTTGGCCCCCAGTCCCTTTAAATGTCAGCTGGCCTCGAGAGAGGAGGCTGACTTCTCACAGCACTGAGGTTCCATCTCACATCCCAGAGGGCTGGAACGTGCACAGACCACGTCAGGCTGCTATCTGGGGAATCTGGCATCTGGAGCACACACAGCTTCTTTCAACAGAGCTGACCAGTTCTGAGCTCAGCTTGTCACTCTTATAATTGCTGAGAATCATCCCAGAGCACCTCACTGATCTTTCAGGTACAAATAACTACAGAGGCTGTGGAGGGAAGTCAGACAACGGGCTTTACCCAAATGAAAACTGTATTCCTTGTGGGTTTGGGGGAAGTTTCTCTGATAGTAACATACCCACTGTTTTAGTCCTTTAACTCTTTGATTTCTCCACTGGATTAAAGAATACAGGATTTTGAACTCAGAGGGTTTATCATCTGCTAGAATGTAAGTCTCCGTAACTCATACTTGCTTATGCTGGGTGTACCACTGGAGCCGGGTAGGGCAATGAATTTGTAAAGGACACAAAATGCTTCAAGGATTTGAGCATTCCTTTGGTCAGACAGCTGGCTTCTTGGAAAGTTGCAAAACCAAGCAAGAAAAGTCAGTCTTGAAGCCATCTTCATTTTAATTTGGGGGTGCCTCTCCTTCCTAGTCCCAGTCTGTTTAACATCTTGGTTTAATTCTCTGGTCTGTTTCACATTCCAGGCTTGGGAGCTGGCTATTAAAAACCTGTGTTAAAGAAATATGGTGCAGTTCCTCCCCATTTCTGAGCCTTAATCTCTTATGAAAATGACTTCATTGGATAATAGCAGCTTGCAGTAGAAGTTGGGATAATGGAATACCAATGGGATAAGAAGGTGGGATAATGGAATACCAATGACTTTAATTTTCAAATATCAAGAATTTTTCCTTATTGTGCAGAGCTGAACTTTATTCTTAGAACATCCAGAAATCAAAACTTCCCTCCTCCCCCCACCCCCTTTTTTTGGCTTCCTGGTGGCAGAGTCTTACCCATCAGGAAGTGAAGGACCCTAGAAATGTCACCAGGGAATGACTTACTTCCCACAGAGGGGCTGGGATCCTTTAGATTGCTAATCCCTTCTCAGTCTGCTTGTCCAGTTGAAATTTGATGCTGCTGGGGAAGGGTTGTTGATTTACCTGAGCAAATCTGACTTCCTGCATTCCTTTATCATCCTAGGCTTGCAGGTTCCCAAGGAGCCCAGCGGAGGAAGGTCTGGGAACAGAGGCCTGGGTTTTACTTGAGTCTCTTGCCCTAAACTCACTATGTGATCTCAGGAAAGTGGTTTAACCTCTCTGGGCCTTAGATTCTCCATCTGTGAAGTGAGGGCTTAGATTCAGAAGAGGAAAGGTCAATGTGTGTCAGAAGAGCATTTCCCCTTCCCTGGCCAGGGCAGACATTGCTAATCAGTCTCTTTTCCTCAAAGCCCAGACTGTGCCTCAGCTGTTTCTAAATGCTGCTATTTAAGTGGAGTTAATGGCATGTTGAATCTCATCTGCAATGGAGGGGATAGATACTTTATTAGGTCTTTCCCAACTCCAGTGTCCTGGGGTTCTGTGAGTTTGTTTGGAAGCTTATATTGGAAAGACCTGGTTAGTAGAAGCGTGTTTAAATAGGCAACTGTATCTAACTTGTGATGAGGTCACTGCTTTAGGGACATGTTCATACTCTAATGCCTTCTCTCAGACTGTGTTCAACCTTTAATCTGTTGGCTCCAGTGACACGATAACAAATAATGGAATCAGGAATGAAAAAGCAGAGGCCCATTTAAAGGATAACCATCTTGCTTGCTAATTGTACCTTGTCCACGGTCAGCTCTTACACAGAGATGGCATCAGGATCTCATCACTGAAAAAATGCCCTGAAGCAAACTTGGCAGCCAGAAGTATGTCCCATGGCAGCTGAATGATCATGAGGGTGTTTGCAGTGGGCTCTGAATTTTGCATATATCTGACTGTATGCCATGTATGGGGATTCCCAGGTGGCGCAGTGGTACAGAATCTGCCTGCCAATGCGGGAGACAGAAGACTCCGATTTGATCCCTGGGTCAGGAAGATCCCCTGCAGGAGGAAATGGCAACCCACTCCAGTATTCTTGCCTGGTAAATTCCACGGATGGAAGAGCCTGGCAGGCCACAGTCCACGGAGTTGCAACGAGTCGGACATGACTGAGCACACACACACAGGCGACATACGTGTCAGAGTCAGCAAGGGAAGAGCTGATGCCCCCAGGAGATCACAGAGATCTGCTTCACAGAGAACCTCTGTCCTCATGCCCAGGGAAGGAGGTAGCCTATACATCTCTGAGTTCCTGTGGCTAAGGAGTGCTTCATGACCTCCCCTCCCAGAAATGTCTTAGAGTAGAAACCACATCCTCTTCTCACATATAGCTAAAGCCTTGGCACTTGGAAAACAGTCAGAACGTGTTTGCTAAATGATCTACGCATGTCAGAGCAGGAAGGGTGCCACAGAAGTTATCTAGTCCAAGCCCCGCCTATTGTAGGTACGGAAACAGGCCTGGGAGAGGGGCTGTCAGTTGCGAGAGGGAGGGATGCAGACGGAGCCCAGTTCTTCTCCGAGTTCTTTTCTAGTTCACCAAGCTTATTTTTCCCCTTGACAAGGAAACATTTTTTTCTTAATACTTGATCCTTCTCTACGATAATATCCCTCTTGAGCCAAGATTATCAGTCTCAGTTTTGGAGGCCAGTACTTATTGAGACCGATAATCTGCTGGAACTTGCTGGGTTGTAAGTGTTTGTTTTTGTTTTTTGCAAATCTATTTTTGTAAATTGTCTTCCTGAATTTTTGCAGTTTTAAAGGAAGTGAAAAATATTAAATATGAAGGTGGCAGTGGGATCCAGCAGGGCAGTAGAGGAGTTAAAAGGATACGTAGCATGTGGCACCATTAGTGCTCCCGTGGCAGGCAGAGCCAGTCTGTGTTTAAGAGCCATGTCAGGCTCTGTCAGTTGAAGTTAACAGAATGAATTAAGTCACGTGGGCTGAACCAAGTAAGGACCTATACTGCTCTTTGCAGTATAGTATCAGCACTTTGCAACTCTGTGGACTGTAGCCCTCCAGGCTCCTCCATCCATGGGATTCTCCAGGCAGGAATACTGGAGTGGGTTGCCATTTCCTCCTCCAGGGGATCTTCCCGATCCAGGGATGGAACCCATGTCTCCAGTGTTTCCTGTATTGGCAGGCGGGTGGGTTTTTTACCACTAGCGCCACTTAATGGAATATATTAATTCCTGTTATTGCAGTGGACTTCAGGTGTGGTGTGATCTAGAGGTTCACATTCTAGACTGAGCCCCTAAGGTAGCAAAGAAATGGTTGTAGCTCTATCTGATCTCATGTCCACACCTAGATCCTAGAAGAGAGAGAGAGTCTGTCTCTTCTGGTAGCATCTTTATAAGAGAGTAGAAACTTGTTTCCTGTACACTCTAGCAAGACTCCTTAGGTGTTATTGGCTCAATTTGGATGTAACCATGCACACTTGTCAGGAGGAAGGGCTCTGCTGAAGGACCTAACCTACTCTGGAGCTAGGGATGGGGCCAGGCCACTCCAATCACAGGAGGAGCAGTGTCTGGGGACAAGAATCTGGATCCTCTTGTGGGGAGGAGGGGAAATAAAATCTAGGGATGAAGCCAACAATTGTCAACTCCAGAATCCTGCTGACACAGTGTCCCAGGCAGTCACTACTGGGGCATCAGATTTGGGCCTCGAGGCAGAACCTCTTTGCCATCTTGGACTCAGTTCTGGCTACTGAACCTGCAGTCTGGAGGTCCCTGTTCTCATCCCAGCCCTGCCACCCCTGGCTGAGACATTCCCTCTGCGGGTCTCAGTGTCTTCCCGGGAAAAGCTCGGGCTCAAATGCTTCCAGCATAATTTAAGTAGAGGGTTAAGACGAGGAGCAGTTAAAAGCTGCCTTTATTTCATCTTATGAGTTCTGCAGCCGCCTGCCTTTCCCCTCACAGAGCTATCCCTCTCCCTCATCCCCCTGCCCCCCATTAAAAGGCAGTTCATTGAAAATTTCTCTCAAGCTGAAAAAGAACTTCTGTCTCTTCAGCTTCCACTTTTTTTTCTGCCTGGCCCTTCTTAGCTGGAGGAGGCGGAGTGTTCATACTTTGAAAGCTAGAGGAAGCTAAACAATTCCGCTTGCTGTGATGGGTGGGTGTGTATTTATGACTGTGTAGCTTTCTCTCCATGTGTCTCTCTCCTCTCTCTTATCTTTGGATGGTTCCTGTTTGCTGCCCTCTGCTGAGTATAGACAGTAGAGAGAAGGGGAAAAGCAGGCCCATTTTTTTCTTCCCTTGGGTTCTGAGAGAATTCTGAGCTTCATATGCTAAATTGTCTTCAGATTTCTCAGATGGTAGAAACTACAGTATGAAATGACACCAACAACACGGTGATGATGTGGATGATAATGAAGATAATAATGTTAATGATAATGATTAACAGCAGCCACTGTTTGTTTAGCACTCATTCTGCTAGATGTTAGACTAATAAACCCTTTACCTGTACATCCTGTTAAGTACTCACAATTATAAACAGGTGGGAACCAGTGAAGGCATGGAGGCTCACAGAGGTACAGATATTTGTCCAAGGATGCACAGCCTGTGGTTGTTGAACTGGTATTTGAGCCCATGAGTCTCTAACCCAGAGCTGAGGCCAATCAGAGGCCCTGCTTTCCATGCCACCCCTCCACCCCGAGATCTGTGCAGACGGGAGAGACCATGGCTCTCAGACTGAACTTCCTTGGTGGCGGAGGATGAGCCCACAAGGTCACTTGGTGACCTTGAAGAGGAGCCTTCACCCTACCCTGCTGAAGCCCCAGTGGCAAAGTGACTCCCTAGTGCCCCTGGATTGAGATTCTGTGGGGCAGTGTGTAGGGCTCTAGTTTTGGAGCTGCACTTCCTGATTCAGATCCCTACCCTTAGGCAAATCACTGGACCTCCGTGCCAGGGATTCTTGGCCTGTGCAGTGGGCATCATGTTAACTGTATAGGGGTGGGCATTCTGAGGGTTGGATGAGTCACCGCAGGTGGAGCCCTGAGCACCAGGCCTGATACAGAAAGCACTCAGTGAACGTGGTGCTGCTGCTACTTGTGGCCAGTGCCTGGCTCAGAGTAGGGGTCCATTCTTTGTAGCCTCCCTGTGGCAGAAGTAGGGAGGGATGCTTACATTGTCATTGTGTGGAAGGTGGATAGGTGGTCGGCCTCATGGCACAGACTTCACCAGTGGAGGAGGGCCAGATATATCTCTAATTATTATTTAGGGGTGGGAGAGGTCATGCATGCACAGGCTGCTCTGTGTACCCCACTGCCTGACTCTTTAGAATCTGAAGTAATCATTGGCTGTGCCCACCTACTTCCTCATTTGGGAGAGAATACAGATCCTCTGCATCCATCTAGGTGATATTAGCCACTTCCAGGAAGCATTCTTTGGCTACTCCAGCCACCAGGAGTCACTCACCCTGCCTTAGTTCCTCTGAGCCTTGGCATTCTCTGCCCACTTAGACCCAGAGGCCCTTCCAGGAAGGCATGGTCTTGTCTGTCTGTCTGCTTCTCCCTTCCTGCCCCTGTCCATGTGTTCCATGAGCCTCTGGACCTCCATGTACCTGCTCCCTTGCCTTTGACACCATTCTTCCCTGCCACCTGGCCCCTAAACCCGACTCACCCCTGCTGGGACAGCTTTAGGAAGCAAGTCTCTCCTCTGAGCCCCTTATGAAAGTGTATCATGCAGTGTAGTCAGCGTTTTTGATCTGTCCAAACCATCTGCTCCTGAAAGCAGGAGCAAGCCTCCATTCTAGTCACCCTCTCTTGATTGCCCTAAGTATTTGCTGAGGGACTGAGGAGCAGGCAGGTGAGTGAGTGATGTGTGCATGCTAGGTGACTGCTGGCCAGGTCCAGGAAGCCTGGCCTCAGAGAACGGGTCTTTTGCAACTGCAGGGCACTTCAGCATCCCCTAGGAGCCTGTTAACAGTGGAGGCTCCAGGGCCCATGCCCAAGGAGCCTGCTTGAGCCTGTCTGGGGTGGGCCAAGGAGCCTGTATTCAGTAGATCCTGCTGAGAGTAGAACAGGGAAATCTCTCCGCCCACATCCCCAGCTTGTCAGCACCCCCAGAAGGTGGACCTTGCCTTCCTTCCCAGGTGCTCACTCCTCTCCTCCCAGGAATGCTTTGAACAGCTATTCCTGGGGAGTGCATTTATCTGCACTTTCTCTGAGTTGCCAGCCGGTTCTCCCTGAGGGACTCTGGTGTCTGTTAATAGTGGCACAGTGTCAAATGCAGACAGCTCAGAGTCCGGGATTGGCATTCGGGATGAGCCATGCATTTTGCAAATCACTTTGCAGTGAGGGGCGAGGACTCTCTGGGGGCACTAATGCTCCACTTTCCATTCGTGCCTGTGATCTGCTGCCCTTCCAGGATGGGTGCTCTGCCATCCTGCTGTGGGGATGGGATGAGATGCCCACAAAGGGGGCAGGTACTAAACTCAGGGCCTTCTTGGGGAAGGGTCGCATCATGGAGACCCTCAGGGACTCTCCCTTGGTCTGGAGACAGCATGCAGTTGTGAACCAGCCCCCTGATTCCCAGACCCTGCTCTCCTTGCTCCTAAAATGAGCACAACCAGCACCGCTTCCTCATGTCATGAGCAGAGAGGTTCCGTGACACGTCCGGGGCCACAGAGCTGGGAAGTGATGGAAACAGGATCCAGACCAGGTGTCTCCCCGGAGCAGAGCAGAGCACACAGCCCGAGGCTTCTTCCTGCTGCCTCGCCACCCAGTGGACCTCTGACCCTGGGTGACTCCATCCTCTTCTCCAGACCTGAGGAGGCCACAGAGGGAGGTTATCGTGAGAGCCCCATGAGCCTGGTTCTTGGGTCTCGTGTTGGCTCTGGAATGCTCTTCCGTGAGCTGGCTGCCTCCGTGCAGGGTTGCAGCAGGTCCCACAGCTACCTGGGAGCCTCACTCCTGGGCAGCTTCCCTAGAAGCCTAGTTAACCAGGGTTGTGTGTTTGGGCTGGTCTGCCTCCTGGAGGAGGAGAGGCCAGGGCCGTGGAGCAGAGGGGCCTGGCGGGGCTTTGGAGGAAGGGGTTTCTTAAAGGGAACAGGTTGGAAACATCTGGTGGCGGAGTGTGTGTGAAAATTACTTCCTGCTGCTGAAGCACATTGTATGCGTTCAACTGAAAACTGTAATTTTTGCATGTCTCCTCCTGAGTATTGATCAGTCCGCTGCTGACAGTTAAAATGTGTACGTGTATGCACGTCTATTTGTGAAATAACCAGTTTCTAAATTTGGCACCTAACTTTGGTGAAAAGTTAGTGACTCTGTGTTTTTGAGACACCAGGGGCTGCAGTTTGAATTCCTAGTTATTTTAATTTTATTATTATTTTATTTTATTTTATTCTCCTTCAGAGAACTTTTTACTTATTACTTTATAATATAAAGTAATTATAAACTTCTTATTACTTTATTTCACCTTCGTATTATAAGGTGATAATACAAAGGTGAAATAAAAAAACACCTTACATGGTGCTTTTTTGGAGATTGCAAACTGGTGGCCTGTGGGCCACATGTAGCCTAAAGGTGTGTTTTGTATGGTTAACCCAATGCTGGCCATATATGGTTGGGTGTCTCTATTTTTAAATGTTAGTAAGTTGTCAGTACATAAAACATTGAAATACTTCACATTAAAAAAAATCTTTTCGTGCTCTTGGGAAAGAACGGAAGAGCCTAGCATCACAAAAAGTGGCTGCATCTGGGAGCAGCTGCCCCTCTAGACAGGCTCCAGCTCTTGAGTTGGCCGCCGTCCCCACCACACTTTGTGATCTCAAACCTGGCTTCTTCACCTTTTCATGTAACTGGCCTCTGGGGACATTTGAGTTTGGGAGCCCTACTTTATAAAACTTGTGTTCAGTTTGTTCTCTGCCTCACGGTAGAGGCAGGATGAAGTTTATGATACCCACTTGACAGATGAGACAACTGCAGTTCAAAGAGCATGAGTGAGCAAGTAAGCTGAGGTTGGTCCTTCTGAGTGTAAACCTAACGCACTTTCCAGGGGAGTGAAAATGTGGTTACTTGGAAATGTAAAATATAAGCTTTAGGCTCGAACAGACTCAGTTAAGTTTCTACCTGAGTGACTCCTGCTCTGTGTGAGCCTAGGAGCCACTTGCCCTGCCTCTGTCTCTCTAGCGGTTCTGAGTTTGAGGTCTACCTCGTCTAACATAGTTCGTTCCAGCTGTGTCAGGGGCCGCTGTTGGTTCATTGGAACTAATGTGAACACAGAGTCTACTGTGTTTTCTGCCTGTGTTTCTTGGCATGTTAGGGAACCCCAGTATGTACATTCCTGGTATAGGGGGTGTGTTAGGAGTCTGTGAAATGAGAGGAAAGATGCCTTTCCCAGCAGAAACGGCCTTTGGGAGGGGGGCCTTCAAAGGCATCCAGGGGCATTTCTGGAAAAGAGAGCCTGTGTGAGGGCAGTTCACTGAATGCAGCCACCTGGGTCTCTGAGTAAAGGGGCCTCTGCCACGGAGGAGTGGCTGCAGCTCTGTCCAATCTCTCCCCGCCCTAGCCCCTTTCAGGAACCTTCCCTTAGTGGTTCTAGGTGGCTGCTGGTGGGGCAGTGGAGGGTGGGGGTTGGGGCCAGTCTGTGTGCTGGCAGTCCTGGGCCGAGAGTTTGGTCTCTTTCTGCCCTGGCTCCACAGTTGTGCTATGCTATGCTATGCTATGCTATGCTATGCTATGCTAAGTCACTTCAGTCGTGTCTGACTCTGTGCGACCCCATAGACAGCAGCCCACCAGGCTCCCCCGACCCTGGGATTCTCCAGGCAAGAACACTGGAGTGGGCTGCCATTTCCTTCTCCAATGCATGAAAGTGAAAAGTGAAAGTGAAGTCGCTCAGTTGTGTCCGACTCTTAGTGACCCCATGGATTGCAGCCTAATAGGCTCGTCCGTCCATGGGATTTTCCTAGCAAGAGTACTGGAGTGGGGTGCCATTGCCTTCTCTGACAGCAGTACTGGTAACCCCCATTAATCATTACAGTCTTGCTGCCTGCTGTGCCCCGTGCCCATCTTCTCTCTCCACTGTACTGAGTGCTCTTCTTCTCGTGTTCAGTCATGTGGGTTCTTTACCACTCTGCCACCTGTGAAGCCGCTAAGTGCTCTTACTGTGGTCGTTTTGCAGATGGCGAAACAGGGGCTCAGGAAGCATGAGTAACCTCTCAGGTCTGCAGAGGAAACACGTGGTGGGACCCAGACTCAGACTTCTGACTCTCAAACCGTGCTTAACTGCCTCTTCACTACCCCGTTTTATTGACGCCCGTGGCAAGTCATTTGACCTCTCTTGGCCCCCATTTCTTCACCTGTAAAGTGGGGATAATAGCTTCTTGGCACGTGAACCAAGGATAGGTACAAGAGCCTTGTAAACTTTCATACCTGGAACTCTTCCTGTGCCCTTCCCTTTGGGCCATTGCCAGATCTTGCCATCTGCTGGGTGAGCTTTCCTGCTGGGAAGGCCAGAGTCGGCCCCACACATCTGGGGTGCACCTCCCCTGACCTCCCTGTCCCCAGCCTGATTCTGGCTAGGCCACTGCTCTTCTCCTCCCCTGGCAGTGGGAGAGGCGGTGGAGCCCTGCCAGGAAACAATAGGGCACATTAAGAAGGCTGGCAGGTGCCAAGAGAGATATTAAAGGGACATTTGATTGTTTTCACCCTAATTGTTGGGCTTTTGCTCTCTCTCTCTTTTCTCTGTAGGAGATAAGGGGACCACAAACCCGGGTGTGGATTTCTTCCCTTTGTGGTTGATGGGGGCTCTCTTTGACTTTGGGTGTGATACACCTCTTTCAGCCCCTCTGATTCTCAGCCCTCTCTTCTCTCTGTGTGTCTCTCTTCCTCTTCTCCTGCCCCCTCCCCAGCTGTCCCCCCTCTGCTGTGTGTGGCTCTCTGAGCAAATATGATGAGAGATGAGACTGCAGAAGCCATCTGCCTACCACTGTGAAATCCACGATCCTAAGGGGGACTGTTTTTCATCTTGCTCCGTCTCCCTCAACTGCATCCCTGCCAAATGGTCAGCCATCATTGGCTTGAACACCTCCAGTGATGGGAGCTCACTTCCTTTAGCTGAGCAGAGTCCTAGGTAATCTATTGCTGCTCAGGGTGGCCTCAGAGGATTTCTCGAGTGTCCACTACCCATCTTTGCAGGCTTCTCTCAAATCTTTCCTTTCCCGGAAAGTCTTCTCTGACCTTCCTGTTAGAATTAATCTCTGTCTCTTGGAAATGTGTATAGAATTTAATTTATACAACTTTAGCGGCACGGATGTTGTCGTGCTGTTTTGCCATTTCTCTAGGCAGAGAAAAGTTATACTGAAGGAGCTTTCCCAGCAGGACAGCTGAGAGGGCTTCCACTGGAAAGAACAGGTCCCAGTGAGCTGCTATGTGGGCCTAGGACTCCTCCTGTCTCTAGAAGTTCCACCCCCAAATGTGGCCAACGTATTTTATGTATTCTTGCAGTCCAGAGAATATTTTAGGCTTTACAGGCCATACGGTCCCTGCCACGTCTCCCCAGCCCTGTCATTTTAGTGTGAAAGCAGCTGAAGACAATATATAAAGGAATGGACATACCAATGAAACTTTATTTGCAAAATCAGACAACAGACTGGTTGGCAGGCCCTGGTTTGTTGACCCCTGTTCTGTTCTCTTCCTAGTGGAGGAAATGCCTTCAATTGCTGTGTGACCTTGGGCAGGTCTTTTTCCAAGGACCCTCATCTCCCATTAAATGGATGAATGGACTCCTATGGGTTGAACCGTGTCCCCCACAAGAGACATGTTGAAACTCCAACCCCCAGACTCTCAGTATGTGACCTGCTTGGAAATAGGGTCATCGCAGATGTATTTGATTAGGATGAGGACATGCTGGAGCAGCATGGTCTAGTGTGAGTGTCTTGTGTAACTGACTGGTTTCCTGCTGTGAGGAGAGACACAGAGAGGGAAGACAGCCGTATGGAGTCGGGGGCAGAGATGGGAGCTGTGCTGTCCTAAACCAAGGAGGCCTGGAGCTGCCAGCAGCGGATGAGGCAGAGGCGCACCCTCCCCTGGAGGCTTTGGAGGGAGCGTGGCCTTGCCAACACCTTGCTTTTGAATTTGTAGCCTCTGACTGTATGAGACAGTCAGTTTCTTTTTTAAGCCACGTAGTTTGAGGGAGTTCTTTACGGCAGCCCTGGGAGAACCATTTTCTCATCGGATTGTTTTATGCCTGTCATGAGTGTGTTTGTGTGAAGATGGACAAAACACTGTTAGCAAAGGCAGAGATGATTGTCCTGATCTATTCCAACTACTTCAACTCCTCTTTGGTTTATGAGGAAAACGCTTACTTCCTGTGGAGGATTAGCTTATTACCCTGTACATATGTATTCTTTAGCTAAAGCCGTTCTCCTTGTCAAGAGATCAGCCTTTTTTTTAAAGGGAAAAAAAAAAAAAAAAACCACTTAGCCATTAGCCTTGAATACCAATGAGTAAACATGTATTACATTCTGCCTTTTACTTAACTGTATTGTCTTTCTTTTTTTTTTTGGAGTTCCAACTACCCTGGTTTCAACCATTTATTTCTGTTTCTGGGCCCCCATTCTGTTGATTTGCGGGTGGGGGCAGTTATTACTATGTGATAGGTATGGAAAACAGCCCCTGCCTGCAGAGAGCTCCTGGTCCGTAGGGAACACAGTCAGGTTCCCAGTGGCGTGGTGCACAGGCAGTGGGCAGGAGGGGGTCAGCCCGGCGTTGTGTAGTACCAGGAGGAGGTCAGGAAGGATTTCTGAAAGGATTTCTTTTAGGGTGGCCCTGAGGAAGGTTAGGAATTTGGTGAAAGCACCCATGTTGGAGTTGAAGTCTGTCAGGTGGCAGAGTCACCGAACCTTCGGATGCCCAGTAGAGAGTAACTGCAGGGAGTGACGGCTGGGTCACAGGGGCTCTGACTGGAAGGCAGGACCTCAGGACGTGGGGAAGCTGGGGATAGAGTTTGCACAGATCACCTTGGCTGGATCCGAGGTGTGCCTCACAAAGGTGAATGTGGCAACGGCAGAAGGCACCGGAGCCCAGAGCAGTAGGTGGAAGCCTAATGGGAGTGGAGGGAGAATGAGTCCATTCATTCATCCACTACACCCTGCTGTGGGCCAGCCCCTGTGCCAGGAAGACCACCAACATGCATGACTCACAGCCCCCGAGCTTCAGACACTCATGATCATGACTCCTCTGCAGGCTGCTTTGGTAAGACACAGTCCTAAGCATTTTACATCCATGATTGTTCTTAATCTTCACAGCAACTCAATGGCCAACATAAACATCCCCATTTTATAGATGAGGACACTCAGCACCAAGGACATGAAATGTTGCACCCCAGTCATACAGCTGGTCACTGACGGAGCTGTGGTTGGCCTGCAGGGTCCTGCACTTTCACCACTATACCAGCTGCATCACTCGGGATCCAGTGGGATCTTGCTCTGGTAGCGCAGATGCAGGGTTCTATGTGAGCACACAGGAGAGCCAGTTAACCCGGATGGGCAGGGGGGTGGAACAGGGAAGACTTCCTGCAGGAGGGACTCATGACCTAAGTCTTTGAAGGCAGAGCAGGGCTGGGGAGGGGTGAGGAGCAGAGGGGAAGCACAGCCAGAAGCCTGGAGTGGGGAAAACCACGTGGTGTGTACAGGGTCTCCTGAGTTCAGTGTTTTTGGCCCCTAAAAATAAACCCAGGAATGGGCCTGGGAGAGGCTGGGATGCTGGTGGGGCCAGGTCCATAGGCTAGATTCCAAACAGTGGTTCCCAGAGATGTAAAAGGTGTTAGGCAGAGAAATCAGGTAACCAGATTTGCTCTCTGATGAGTTCTGGAGATCTAGAATTGAAAAAGACCTAGAAGTCATTTATGTCAGCCATTGTCAGATGTCTACCCTTGAGGCCAGGTGGGATAGGGAGCTTCCAGGATAGCACTGCAGGGCCAGAGCACTCCAAGCACAGGACGAGACCCAGAAGGCTCAGTCTTTGGTTCTGGCTTTGGGGCCTGTAGTTCTATTTCATCCAACATGTCATGATCTAGCAGATTCTGACTGAATCCTGGAATATGCCCAGGCTGACTCTGTGCTAAACACTTGACATTCCAGGAGGAAGGGTCAGGGTCTCTGCTCTGTGCCCCAGGAGCTGCTGGGCCTCTGGGCAGGTGGTTCTGGGCCTGGGTGGGGAGAGGATGCACAGTAGCCTTTGAGCTGATCTGTATGCTGTCTCCTCTCACCTCACTCCCTCCCCACCTCACCCGCAGAATTATGAGGTCACAGATTTACTTGGGTTTGAATCCCAACTCTGCCCTTTACTACCTTTGAGACTTTGGCAAAGTTATTGAACTCTGTTAAAATTTTTATGTAAATCAGGATTAAATTAATTCATATACACAAAGAACTTGAAACAGTGCCTGGCATATAAAAAGTGGTACATAGATGCTGTTATAATGTGAGGTCCAGAATTTCTTAGCCTAACTCCTCTAAATGAGGCGAATTTTAGGATTTACAACTATGTTAGCCAAGGTTCACTGAGAGGAGCGAGAACCCACCTGGTGATCTACACACAGAACTTTAGTATAAAGAACTGTTCACTGAGACAGGAGACTGGAGAAGTGAAGGATAGGCTGTTGCGAAGTAAAGCGAGCTCTAAATGTGTTCCGAAGAATGTGGGAGTAGCAGGTATAAGAGCATTCTCTAGCCTTGGCAGAGATAGAATTCCCAAGGAAGGGCTCCCTCCTGGGCTGAGAGCACTCAAGGAAGATCCTCCCCTTCCCTCACCCAGCTTCCCCCCTTGCTGAGATCTTGACTTTGTTTGGGAGGGAACAGGTGTGCTTACTGAATGGCAGAGAAGGAGCTCTGGTGCCACACCAGGGAACTGTGCTGGAGAAGGCTCTTGGTGGTGGGGTAAGCAATTCATGGTGCGGTAAGCTGTTCTTGGTGAGGTGTCTCATGGAACACATTCAGCTACCAAACTGCCCAAGGGAGTAGTTGTTAAGGGGAAGCTGCTGGTCACTGAAGCTGGATGACAGAGAACATGTGCTTGCTACCGGAGCCTGGACAGAGGTCATCTGTCCAGTGGCCTACCTCACAAATACACCAAAACCAGGATGAAAACAAAAACAAAAAAGCTTTCCTCTTGCAATGTATCTCTAGCATCTACTGATCGCTGTTAACAACATGTTATCTGCAAGGGAAAAATATTTTTTTAAGGGTCCAGGTCCTTTTTCGCACAGCTGTCGAAGAAGGTAGATTTGAAGTCGAGAGGCAATAAATTGACCAGTGGCACGAAAATCTTTCTGAATTGGGACAGTTAATACAGTGCACACACTGGATTCTGTAATAGCCCCAGCAGGGTCTCTGGTCGCTCCTTACAATCATGACGTATCCCCCCCAACCCTCGCCACCCCCAACCCCATCCCCTGCCGAGGCAAAAATGTAAGAATATTCACACTAAGTGAATAAATGAAGATTATTAAGTAGCCTCGTGTCCATTCAGGTCAGGTTTTGTCATTAAACGAGTTACTAAAAAAGCTTTTGGATTCCGAAATCGAGGTTAAGGGATTGTTGACCCATGTTATTTTCATTACCTTTCTCCACATAGCAGCCAGAGTGGTCTTTTGGAAATGTGAATTGTGCTACTGGCTCTCCTGGGACCCATCAGCGGCTTCCTGTTGTTCTGAGATACAGATTCTGGGCCCCTCTCCACACTGCCACCTCCACCCTCCATTCTGCTGACCTTGAACAAGCCACATAGAGCCTTTTCACACATCGTTCTCACTGCATGTCTTTCGGTTAAACTGCCCCACCACACACGCACATATGCGCAAACGGCTTGGTTAACACTGCCCCACCTTTGATATCTCAGCTTCACATGTCCCAGCCTCAGGGGAGCTTTCTGATCCCAAACCCCCACCATCACCTGTGCACCCACCAACTCTCACCCTCCTCAAGACTTTTTTCCTTTAAAGCGTCTTAGTTTGTGATGCAGAGAAGGCAATGGCACCCCACTCCAGTACTCTTGCCTGGAAAATCCCATGGGCGGAGGAGCCTGGTGGGCTGCAGTCCATGGGGTCGCTAAGAGTCAGACACGACTGAGCAACTTCCCTTTCACTTTTCACTTTCATGCATTGAAGAAGGAAATGGCAACCCACTCCAGTGTTCTTGCCTGGAGAATCCCAGGGACAGGGGAGCCTGGTGGGCTTCCGTCTATGGGGTTGCACAGGTCGGACACGACTGAAGCGACTTAGCAGCAGCAGCAGCAGCAGTTTGTGATGATGAAAATAATGATTAGGGGGAAGGCGCCAAGATGGCGGAGGAGTAGGACGGGGAAAACACTTTCTCCCCCACAAATTCATCAAAAGAGCATTTAAACGTCGAGTAAATTCCACAAAACAACTTCTGAATGCCGGCAGAGGACATCAGGCACCCAGAAAAGCAACCCAACTCCTCGAAAGGAGGTAGGAAAAAATATTAAAGACAATACAAGAGACAAAAGAGGGAGGGACGGAGCTCCGTCCCGGGAAGGGAGTCTTAAAAAGAGAGAGGTTTCCAAACACCAGGAAACCTTCTCACTGCCGAATCCGTGCCGAGCTTTGGAAGCACAGAGGACAACATAACAGGGAGAAAAAATAAATAAACAATTAAAACTCGCAGATTGCGAGCCCTACGGTAACTCCTCCAGCGGAGAAGCAGCGCAGACGCCTGCATCCGCCATTAGCAAGTAGGGGCTGGGCAGGGAGGCGCGGCGCGGGCTGCATCGCTGAGAGTAAGAATCTGGCCTGAATACCCTGAGCACTATCTGAGCGAAATAATTTGGGCTAGCAAACCAGACTGTGGGATATCTACCATGCGAAAAGCCAGCCCTAACCTAAGACACCGCCAGCCCGCGCACGGAACAAAGGACTAAACAGAGGTAGCCGGCTGCAAACCTTCCCCCTCCGGTGACAGGCAGCCAGAGCCAGAAGGGGGCAATCGCAGCCCCAGAGAGACATTATCTATAAAACTGGCTTCTTTGCTAACTAAAACTTATTGGGGGTCTGGACGGTCAACATCTGCCTGAGAAGGTGCGCCGGTTTTACACCCAGATAACCAAGTGGCGGGGAGGCGATAAGTCGCAGCATTGGTGCTCGCCAAACACCTCATCACCTGAGCTGCTCGGACCTGGGAAGAGCACAAAACGCAGCCCCAACTGAGTCTGCGCCTCTGAGGACTACCTGAGTGCCTGAACCTGAGCGGCTTGGACCTGGGAGGTGCATGCAACCCAGGCCCAGCCTCGGATTGTTCCCGGCGGAACAACCTAGAACCTGAGCAGTGTGGGCAGGGAGGCTACACGCGCCGTGAGCGGGGGCAGACCCAGTGTGGCTGAGGCACTGCGAGCGCACGTCAGTGTCATTTGTTTGCAGCACCCCTCCCTCCCTCCCCACAGCGCGACTGAACAAAGAGAAGAAATACAGCTCCACCCACCAGAACACCGACACAAGCTTCCCTAACCAGGAAACCTTGACAAGCCACCTCTACATACCTACACACAGCAAGGAAACGCCACAATAAAGAGAACTCCACAAACTGCCAGAATACAGAAAGGACTCCCAAACTCAGCAATTTAAACAAGATGAAGAGACAGAGGAATACCCAGCAGATAAAGGAACAGGATAAATGCCCACCAAACCAAACAAAAGAGGAAGAGATAGGGAATCTACCTGATAAAGAATTCCAAATAACGATAGTGAAATTGATCCAAAATCTTGAAATTAAAATGGAATCACAGATAAATAGCCTGGAGACAAGGATTGAGAAGATGCAAGAAAGGTTTAACAAGGACCTAGAAGAAATAAAAAAGAGTCAATATATAATGAATAATGCAATAAATGAAATTAAAAACACTCTGGAGGCAACAAATAGTAGAATAACAGAGGCAGAAGATAGGATTAGTGAATTAGAAGATAGAATGGTAGAAATAAATGAATCAGAGAGGATAAAAGAAAAACAAATTAAAAGAAATGAGGACAATCTCAGAGACCTCCAGGACAATATTAAACGCTACAACATTCGAATCATAGGGGTTCCAGAAGAAGAAGACAAAAAGAAAGACCATGAGAAAATACTTGAGGAGATAATAGTTGAAAACTTCCCTAAAATGGGGAAGGAAATAATCACCCAAGTCCAAGAAACCCAGAGAGTCCCAAACAGGATAAACCCAAGGCGAAACACCCCAAGACACATATTAATCAAATTAACAAAGATCAAACACAAAGAACAAATATTAAAAGCAGCAAGGGAAAAACAACAAATAACACACAAGGGAATTCCCATAAGGATAACAGCTGATCTTTCAATAGAAACTCTTCAAGCCAGGAGGGAATGGCAAGACATACTTAAAATGATGAAAGAAAATAACCTACAGCCCAGATTATTGTACCCAGCAAGGATCTCATTCAAGTATGAAGGAGAAATCAAAAGCTTCTCAGACAAGCAAAAGCTGAGAGAATTCTGCACCACCAAACCAGCTCTCCAACAAATACTAAAGGATATTCTCTAGACAGGAAACACAAAAATGGTGTATAAATTCGAACCCCAAACAATAAAGTAAATGGCAATGGGATCATACTTATCAGTAATTACCTTAAACGTAAATGGGTTGAATGCCCCAACCAAAAGACAAAGACTGGCTGAATGGATACAAAAACAAGACCCCTACATATGTTGTCTACAAGAGACCCACCTCAAAACAGGGGACACATACAGACTGAAAGTGAAGGGCTGGAAAAAGATTTTCCATGCAAATTGGGACCAAAAGAAAGCAGGAGTCACAATACTCGTATCAGATAAATTAGACTTTAAAACAAAGGCTGTGAAAAGAGACAAAGAAGGTCACTACATAATGATCAAAGGATCAATCCAAGAAGAAGATATAACAATTATATAATATATATCCACCCAACATGGGAGCACCGCAGTATGTAAGACAAATTCTAACAAGTATGAAAGGAGAAATTAACAATAACACAATAATAGTGGGAGACTTTAATACCCCACTCACACTTATGGATAGATCAACTAAACAGAAAATTAACAAGGAAAAAAAAAAACAACAACATGTATCTATAAAGTTCACTAAAGCAAAGCACAGTAAAATGAGGTATGGCAATAAAAGGCGTTAAATTTATCAAATAAAAAAAAAATAAATAAAGTGCTGAAAAATTAAAAAAAAAAAGGAACAGAAGAAATAACATAAGCAATAAACTGTCTCGAGCAAACAGAAAGCATCTGTAAAAATTGCTAGACTGGATGGTGTCGACAATACAAACTATTTTTTTTTTTCCATCTCATGTCTTTTTCCCCTCAGTCTTCTGATCATTTCTGTTTTTCTTTATCCTGGCCTGACATTACCATCATTATAATGTCTTCAAAAGTTCAGGAATGTATCTGACAGCTTGGTGTTGAAGTGGGCATTCCAGGAAAAGATAGGTAGGATCTAGCTACTATACTGTTTTAAAGCTACTGCTATTTCACCATAACCCAAAATACCCATATTTGGAAAGAGTTAACTTTTCATCATTATTTTAAGATTGATATTGCCAACACAACAACTGAAATAAAGGCATAAATTTTCAAAAAAAAAATAAAATAAAATTAAGCCTAAAAATAATTATTGGAGTAGGAAGATTGGGGATTGTGGTTGTAATACTATTTGAGTTCTATAATATTTCTTTAGCAACGTTTAAGGAAAACGTGAAATAAAATTTTTTCTGATGCGTAAAAAAAATAAAAATAAAATAAAATGATTGCCATGTGTAGAATGTAAGTTATCCAACAGGGAATAGAACAGCAAAAAAGGAAACATGTTTTAATGGCTGAATCATTTTTCTGATTAGTTGAAAACATCCCTTTGTTAAAGCTGCTGGGACGGTAGCAAAATGGTACGCTGAACAGCGGTCACTTATTTGATTTTTACCCACCAATATTCTTCAGATTAAAAAAAAAAAAAAAAAGAAAGAAAATAATGATTAGTGATTAGTGATTAATTAATACGTCTCCCTACTACACCATCTACATCCACCATCTCCCTACGACTCTTACAATCTTGGACATGAGTTTGAGTAAACTCTGGGAGTTGGTAATGGACAGGGAGACCTGGCACGCTTCAGCCCATGGGGTCACAGAGAGTCAGACACGACTGAGCGACTGAACCAACTGACTACACCATTAGCACCCTGAGGACAGTGGCTGTGTCTGTCTTCTCCCTCATTATTTTATCCCCTGTACTTTTACACAGTGCCTGACGTGACATATGTGATCAGTGAGAAAATGAGCAAGCAAGCTTGGATTGGATCCTGAACTAGAAAAAGATGAGCATAAAGGGCATCATTTAGAATCAGTTGGCAAAATTTGGATATTGACAGTAGACAGTCATGTTGTGTCAGTGTTAAATTTCCTGCTTTTGATGTCGTAAGTCATAGGAAATACATACCAAAGAATTTAGGAATCAAGGATTCTTATGTCTTCAACTTTCTCTCAGATGTTTCAGGAAAAAATTATAGATATGGATAGATGGGGAGGGGGGAAAGCAAGGCTAGAGGAGGGTGGGAAAGAGACAGCAAACATGGATGAAAGGGTCATTGTGCATTTCTTCTCTGTAAATTGGAAAGTATTTGACAACAAAACGTTTTTTGAAATGTGGTGAGTAGAAATTAATGAACATAAGGGCAAAGGGATGCTAGGCGGAGGATCCCCTCCCCTCAAGTGTGAAGGCCAGAGGGCAGGAGTGGGGCTTGATCCCTTTAGGGAAATTTGAGGAGGGTTTGTAGCTAGAGTGTGTCCTGGGGCTGAGGAAGGACCAGGTAGGGAGGGAGCCGGAGCTCTCATCTGGTCAGCCTGAGGGACTAGAGTGCTCAGCCCATCAGCCAGCCTTCCCTTGAGTTGTCCACACCTTCCCCTCACCTCCCCCTCGACTTCCATGTGGTGATTACCGAGCAAAAGCCCGAAAGCATGAAACCTGGGTCTCCTATCTGACTTTTCTTTTAGTTTAGTAACAGTGAAGCTCTCATCCAAGTATGAGGATTACTCCCTCTCCCTTAAAACTGTGACTTTCCTGCTGTCTGCCTGTGTTGAATGCACCATGTGGTTCCTGTTTTGGTTTTATATTACCATATAAAGTGTGGTGGCTTAACACAGCATTGATTACCTCACAGCCTCTGGGGTTCAGGAGTTTGGGCTTAGCTGAGTGGTTCTGGCTCACCAGGTTACAGTCAAGATGATAGCTGGGGCTGCAGTCCGGTGACGTCTTGACCAGGATTGAAAAGTCTGCTTCTGAGATGGCTCATTCACCTGGCTGTTGGTGGGAGGCCTCAGTTCCTCCACGCCTGTATCTCTCCCTAAAGAAGCTTGGGTATACTCTCTGCATGGAAGCTTGCTTTTCCCAGAGCAGGTGATCTGAGAGAGAGAGAGCAAGCTGGAAGCCACGAACCTTCTATGACTTAGTCTCTGAAGTCACACAGTGTCACTGACACTTTATTCTCTTAGTGAGAGTGAGTCACTAAGTTCAGCCTACTTGCAAAGAGAGGAGAACTAGTCCCCGCCTTTTGAGGGAGGAGTGTGAAAGAAAACTATCGAACAGTTCCTGAAGGCCCTACTGTGTGCTTGGCATTGTAGGTGGTTGAAGGGATCCATGGCACGGATCATTCTGTCCTCTGGATGTTTTCATCTGTTTAGGAAAGTAAGATGTGCTCTGAAACTTGTGATAAGAACCAAGATATCCATGGCAAACCAAGTCAGAATTGATAGCAAAGGAGGGCCCTTTATAGCAGGTGACATCAGGCCTGGGCCTTCAGGGTGAACAATAATTCCCTTGGTTCTTGACCCTGATGGTCGGCACCATTGTATGCGACAAAGAGTACTGATGGTAGCGTTTGGTATTTTCACCATGATGGGCACTGGGCCGAGCAGGACTGCCTTATAGCACATCTCCATTTGTGAATAGCATTCCTTAGAGCTGTGAAACGAGGCAGTCCTGATGCTGAGAGCTTCATTTATGTTATCTCATTTATTGCTTTGAACATTCTTACAACATTACTGTTATTATTCCCATTTTACAGATGACAAGGGTAAAGTTTAGAGAGATTAAATGACTTCTGTAAGATCACATAGCTGTAAATGGCAGGGAGTTAAGACCACAGGCCTTGTAGGCTTAAATTCCATCTCCCTTACTTTAGAGCTTTAGAGCCTTAAGCAAGGGACTTTAACCTTCCTGTGTCTCAGTTACCTCATCTGTAATATGCGTATAAAACTATTTAATGTTCTCCATTCAGTGCCTGGCATGGGGTCAGTATTAGCTATCGCTGCTCTCATTATCAGCTCAGATAGGCAGCTGTGCTGTCCTCAAGTTCTTCCCATTAGTTTGTTGTAAAGGGTTGAGATGAGAACCGCAAGTGGTAGCTACAGCCACCCCATCTTGTGCAGAGACCATGAATTTGAATGGAAAAACAACTTGTCCAGGCTGAACATGCCAGCAGGGCTTAAGTGACTGTTTCCAATTTCTGCTTTATTTCCAGGAGAAAGTGAATGCTTCAAGAGGGATACCTGCCCGTTGACTCCTCTGTGTTGGAGGAGGGCCAAAGGGTGGCCAAGCTGGGTTTAGAGGCTAAACTAGAGTTGGCAACTTTCTTGGGAAGTGCTTTCCCTGTTGAGAAGCAAGGAGCACTGTATTGGATCTGCTGCTGCTGCTAAATCGCTTCAGTCATGTCCAACTCTTGTGCGACCCCATAGACGGCAGCCCACCAGGGTCCCCCGTCCCTGAGATTCTCCAGGCAAGAACACTGGAGTGGGTTGCCATTTCTTTCTCCAATGCATGAAAGTGAAAAGTGAAAGTGAAGTCACTCAGTCGTGTCCGACTCTTAGTGACCCCATGGACTGCAGCCTACCAGGCTCCTCCGTCCATGGGATTTTCCAGGCAAGAGTACTGGAGTGGAAGAAGTGCCATCGCCTTCTCTGTGTTGGATCTAGGTCAGGATAAAAGTCTGTGCTGTGTGTCCTTGAGCCATAATTGGCTAACCTAAACCTTTCTGGGCTCCAAGGGCCTCTTTTACTAGACGAGTTTGGCAACCTCTCCCCTCCAGGGTTCTCCATCAGCTAGAAGATGGGTGTTTTGAAACCCTCCATACAACTCAGGTGCTAGCCTTTGGGACTCTTCATTCTCTTCCAAATGAGTCTGGAGGAATTGTGGCTACTTTAAGTACTTGGAATACAGAAATGCTGTTTGATGGGAGTCACTCCCCCTACTACCCACGCCCTCTTTGCTAAAACATTCTGGAGAAAAATCAGTTTCAGTCTTAATTCTGAGGATCAAAACAGCTTCCAAACAAAATCAAGAACCAGGCGGATCTCTTTTTGAAAATCCAAACCTGATACTCAACCTAGGGGACGTATCTTTTAGAATTAGCCTTTTTTTCCTTCTTTAATGAATTGGCATTTGTCTTCTGTGCCAGTTCGTTATGGAATTCATCCGAATGTTTCATTCACTGTGATCTCAGAAGCAGTGTGCACTCATGCAACACGCCCGCCCTCACCCACCCCGCCCCATGGGAACAGCAGAACCTAACTTTGAAAAAAAACTTCCTCCTTTCATTTTCTCACTTTGAACTAAAGTGCTTCCTTTTTTGTAAACTTAAAAAAAGAGGCTAATTTTTTTTCTTTTTAAAATTTGGATGTGCATGAACCAGTTTTTAGAAGGATTATTGCACATCTCAGTGTATCCATCACCCCCCGGAGGCTCTGAGTGAGTCCCCTCTGAATCATCTGGTGGCGCAAAGCGATGGACCGGGCATCTGGAGGCTCCTCAGTGTCTCTCCTCCATTTTCTCCTTGTTAAGTTGTACTACCGGTGAGATGAAAGAGGGAGAGGCTGAGGGAAGAGGAGGAGGAGGAGGAGGAGGAAGCGAAATGTCAGCCAGGAGCCTGGGGCTGTCAGCGATTTCTGCTCCCCAGCTGTCTGACCGAAGAGCAATTACCTAAGCTCAGAGCCCCCATCCCATCTCTGAAATGGGGATAATGACAGCAGTTGCTGTGTCTCAGGGCTGTGGCCATGATTACCTGAGAAAATGTATGTGGGGGAAAATGTGTGATAAATGCCGTTATACTCTTGTTGGTGCTGAAATAGGATTGTGTACTTGTGTGATTTAAAAATATATATTTTTTAAGGGTTGGTTTTATTTGTAGAAACAGAGTTTGAGTCGGAAGGGAACCTTAGAAATCTTTCAGTAGGACGTCTCACCCTGGGGAGGCGTCCTCTCCGCAGCAGCCTTCAAAGGTAGTCATCTGGTCTTTGCTTGAATAGCTTCAGGGACGTGGAGGCCACCACCTCTCCCTTTTCTTCGTTCTCTTCATCACCCCAACGCTTTCATTCTTCCAGATACAGGACAGACAAGTGATTTTTCTTTTCCCCTAGATAGACAGCAAAAGAATAATGTCACGGTTAAAAATGAATGAGCGTGCCGTGGCATGCATTATGCAGATCTGCCGTCTGTACATATGGCTGCTGCAGGTATATTCGCTGCTCTCTAAACCATCTGAATTGCTTGTTTGAGGGGATCTGGTGTTCTCTTTACCAGAAGCTTCTAAGTTATGAGGACTAAGCCTTGCAACAGGGGGAGGACCCAGCAAGGCCCCCTTTGCTTTGAATTCCTTTCTTTTTTTCAGCTGGGGGTTCTTCTAGCTCTAGGTAGATGCGAATTTATCTGAGGAGTAGTGTGTGGCAGTAATTGTTACCTTCTCTCCTTTCCCTCTTGACTTTTCCCTCTGAAGTAGGAAGACAGGGGCACTTGGTGGATAGCCCCTTGGCCTCAGGCCTGCTTTTGGCATTAGTCTTTTCAGACCTTTCTGCTTAGGATGTAATGGTGAGGACGCAGGGGCTGAAGCTGGGACCACCTCAGAGATCATCTCCAGCCAGCACTTTGCAAACTGTGGAAGTCCACCTGGGTGCTTCAGGGATTTGGTAAACATTCTTTCAAATTGTGTTGATTCTTTTTAAAGCTATAATAACACGGAAAAAAAAATTAAAACCACTCATTTTTGTTTTATACTACCTTTTTTCATGTACGAGGTTCCCAGCTTATTCTTCTAACATCTGTTTAATCGAAGAGAATTCCTGACATTGTAGGGCAGGTCGTGTTAAAAAAAAAGTCATCTACTATCCATTACATCAGAAAAGTTTTCTCAACATTGGGCGACTAAAGTGAAACAGAGAAATGGTTCTTTGAGGCAGGTGTAAGTTGCAAGTTGTTGCCTCTTAACTCCTGAGGTCAAACTATTTGTGTTGATCGAAACAACCTCATCTGTCCTCGCTGGTTAACTTCACAGTAAAAAAATGTTGTTAACTTGAACATTTTAAATGTATGATAATAAAATGTAAATTCCTGGCTTAGACTTTACTCACTGAAAACCCACCATCCTTTCAAAAACCATAGAACTGGCATCCCTTAGTATAGTTTGGGTTCTCTTTTAGTCCATCATCACTTACCTATTAAATTATGTCCCAGGTAGGTTGGATAACTACATGATACTTGCATTAGAAGACCTGCCTGTTGGCAGCTACATTTATATTTTCATGTTCATGTCCAGGCTACTCATTTTCACTTGTGAGTGGACCCTGGCAGATTTTTCCCTTCTAAATTTTGTTGACCTCTGAAAGAGAAAAATTCCCCTCTCCTGTCCTCATGGGTGTGAAATTCTTTCTTCTGTCCAGGTGGTGAGGCTTTAGTTATAAGGATGTAACCTTTTACCTCCTGTCCAGTTTCTTTCCCATGCACTCAGAGGCCTGTTGGGCAGTTTGCCCTTAAAAGTCACTCCAGCAGCCGTGGAGCCCCTAGGATGAGGACTAGATCGTGCCCAGGCCTCCTGGAGGCTGAGCAGCCCCATTTCCTCCCCCTCCCTTCTGTCACTGGGTCACTTTCCCCGTCTGTCGGTCTGTCAGACCGCTGTACTCTCACTCCTCTCCTTCCCAACCTTTGTGAACTACAGTGGCTCAGCATCCCGATGATGCTGACGGAGCCCACGGTTTGTCTGTTCTGAGGAAACTGAGGCTGTCACCCAGCCTTCCTGCTCACGGCGTGTGTGGCAGGGGCAGTGGGGGTGCAGGGCCTGCCACCTCTCCCCTTGGGGTTGGCATCTGTGCTCTTTAACGTTTCAGCACCCCAGACCTGTCTGATGGCATATCTGTCCCCCTCCTTTCTCATCCCAGGAAGGCAGGTAGGAGATGGAGAGAGTTCCAGCTTGCCTCCTAAATAAATAAAATCAGTGAAAATTCCCAGCGCCCCACAGTCAGCGCATCCCTCCTTCCTCCCCGCACCCAGCCCCTGCATCAAAACACATCTGGTTAGGGGGCCTCTCCCTCCAATATCACCCCTTCCTCAGCAGGCATAAGAGCCTGGGCTTGAATTTTGGCTCTGTCATTTGTTACGGTTGTGTGAAACCTCAGGTAAGTTGCTTAATCATTTTGAGCCTCAGTTTTCTCACCTGTGAAATGGAAATAGTTACCATCATCATAGACATGCTGAAGATCATTGTGAGACTATAGTCAGGAGGGCTCTGCTTGGCCCTTTGTAAGGGCTCAAAAACAGCTGTTAACTTTTTGGTGATAGTTGGCCTCTGGAGCCTGTTTTCCTTTCTACTAATAAACTGCCCAGTTTTAATTTCCCTGTTTTACCCTGGATAGTAATGTTGGGGGTGAGGCTGGAAGAAAGGAAAGCATGCCATGGGCTTTGTCTCCTCTGCTCCTCCTGCCACCTCCTTTCCCTGTCCTGGCCTGGCCCTCCTGTTTGATCAGGAGCAAGGCTGTCCAACCTCCCACAAGCAGAGAAGGATCCTTGGCTGTGCTCTGGCTGTGCATTCAGCCCTCTTGGAACAGGCGTTTTCAGCCAGTGTTTCCTAGCAGGCTCTGGATATCTTCTCCCTCCCCACCTTGTAGGTCCCTCTCTCATTTCAAAAGCCCTCCCAGGACTTCACGATGAAACACTTCCACCCTGGGCAAATCGTTTTCATTGAATTCTCCAGTTCACTGTCTCCAGCGCTGAAGAGAGACATTTTAATTAATTACAGTCCCCGTGGGCTCAGGGATCAATAGCAGTAAAGAGCCGTGGGATGAATTCCTAGCCTCTGCTCTGTTTCCAGCTCTCTCATTGACCTTGCACCACTTGTTCCAGCCCCCTGGGTCTCGGTTTACACCCTTCTAAAATGGGAGTGCTTTTTTTCCTGGAGCACTGGGCGCCTCCAAAAAGGTGTGGTGAACGGAGGCTTGTAAACTGTAGAGTGCAGGCCACAAATAAATGATTACTGAGATTGTATTTATAGTTGTATCAAGGATGATTCTCTTCTGAGCCATTTCTAGAACTTTTTGGCTTTTGCTTCTTGATACCTCAAGCCCAACTGGCAGTTTTCTGAGCCTGAGAGAAGCAAGCAGCCCAGGCAGAATAAGTCAGGCAGGTGTGTAGTCAGGGTCCTGCTCTCCCAGCCCTGAGTTTCTCCTACAGGGAAGAGCAATCCTATAGTGGGACCTGGAATAAGAAGCCAAAGTCTGGGATTTTCCTGAGAGTCCTGGTCCCTGACCATTCTGACCATCCATGGTCACTGGCACCGAGCCTTCACAGTCACTAGCAAAAGCCTCTTCTTCCTGCACTGTATTCTACACACAGCAGCCAGGGTGATCTTTCTGACGATGTTCAAGTCTGGTCCTGTCCCTAAGCCTGCTCTGAGCGCTCCCACGGCTTCCCACAGTCTTCAGGATAAAATCCCCAGTTCTTGGTGTGGCGACCCAGGCCCTGCATCACCTGGCCCTGTCAGCTTCTCCAGTCACTGTCTCCTGCTCTCCCTCCCCCGACTCCCTGGGATCCAGCATAGCCCACCCAGTTCCCAGACACACGTCCGCACCTAGCCCCCAGGCCTTGGACATGCTGCTGATTGGAAATTCCCCTGGCGGGTCCTCCACGTGTTTCAGGTCTTTGCTGAGATGTCGCTTCTCCCAGCAGACTTCCCTGACCTCCCTGTTTTCCTCAGTCTGGGTAGGTTCCCTGACAGTCTGTGCTGGTAGATGTTGTGGCCCCATCTGTATCCCAGGACAGTCATCCCTTTCCTTGACAGTTTCCTTTCCCCTTGCCTATCCCCTCCTACCATGCATGAGTATGAGTCCCTTGAGGGTTGTGCCTGTGTGACTTGTTGACTGCCATGACCCCGGCCCCTGGTGTGCCTCCTGCCACAGAGTGCATGCCAAATGGTTGAGTCAAGAGTCAACTTAGAATGTGACCATTGGATGAGAAATCTGGAGGAACAGGATCCCCTGGCCACTTGTCCGGCTCCATCTTCCTGACCCACTCCAGCCCAGATGTGGAATTTCTGTGGGTGTGCCAGAAATCCGCATGTTTAACAAAGCACACACCCAGGTGCTTCTGATGCAAGTTTGAGGTCCTCCCAGTGATCTGGTCCAAGCCTTGCATTTTGCAAAACAGGAAAGTGAGATCCAGAGACAGGATCTCAGTCCCCACCCCAGCCCTCCCTTGTCTCTCTCTGTTTCTCTCTCTCACACACACACACACAATTTCTATGAGCTGAAGTAGGTCCAGTACGTTTTTCACTCCCAAAATGCGATCTTCAGGAAAGCCATGGGAAGCACACGAGAGGGAATTTTTGTCTTTTGTCCCTGTTCTTGCCTTAGATCTGAACTAAGAACATGTGTACACCCATGGCGGATTCATGTTGATTTATGGCAAAACCCATACAATATTGTAAAGTAATTAGCCTCTAATTAAAATAAGTAAATTTAAAAAAATGGGAAAACTTGGCGTGTTTTTATTTTCTTTCCATAAAAAGTACTTACCTCAGAATATGGACTACTTATTTTTAAAATTTGAAACAATTACTTTCACTCAAAGATGTGTGTAATTTTTTAAAGACATAGGAAATCCCTGAGGTTTCATTTTTCCTGTTCAGAAGTGATTTGTAAGAGAGTACAGATTATCCTGCCTGATGACATGGCATCTATTTTTATCCATGTGGGCATGCTGAGAGTGAACTGGGAGGACATATCTACTGTTGCTTAGAGTACCCAGTGACGCTGCCTCTCTTTAGAGCTCACTAGAGAGAAGCCGTGTAGCAGCAACATGTGTTTGTAATTCACTCGACCAGCTCATTAGGACAAAACGGGGAGGAAGACTCCACCACGTGGGACAGATAAAGTGGAGCGTGTTCAGAGGAAAGCCCTGGAGACACCAGGGAATGAGGAAGGGATAAAGAAGCTGGGCTTTCAGATTTTCATAAAAGAAACTGAGCCCGTAAATGCCTGAAGGGCTGGGATGGAGGGAGAGGGCATGAAAGAAAGCAGAGCCCCGGCCGAGGGTGGGAAAGTCCTCCCACTGAGGATCGGGAAGGACTTTCCAGTGTCCTCAAAAGTAATGAGTTTTCTCATCAAGAGAAATTTTCCAGGCTGGGGCTGTCTTACAGGCCTGTCACAGAGTATCTTGGCTGAGGGCTGGTCTGGACTAGATTAAGTCCAAGTCCGCTTCTTGCTGACTTGAGAGCAGATCCACTGCTCACAGATCCACTCAGAGAGCACAGTGAGGGGAGGGTTCCCAGGTGGAGGCTGTGGGCCAGTGAGAAGGGGGCTCATTCTTCAGCTCCAGCTGATTGCTTAGGAATGTGAGCCCCATGAGGCCAGATCTTCAGGTTTTTCAGGAAAAGACAGACGTCTAGATTTTTTAGATGGACTCTCCTAAGTTCTAAATATCGTGTGAGCCAAATAAAGCAATCTGTGCCTGCTGGGTCTGGACCATGCCTTGTCAGTGTGACCCCTCTGTTCCAGGATTCTCAGAGTTAAATGAAGTTCAATCTTTGGGGGACAGGTGGGTGTGAATTGAATGAGGAGAATAGGGTAAGGACTGTCTCTCCAGCCAGCAGATGGGGAAACCAGGACACCTGGAGCTTAAGGGGCTTCCAGAGAGACCTAGGGCAGGGTAGTAAAGTTGAGGACTAGAATTGGGTGAGGCAGGGTGAATGGGCACAGTGAGGAGTGCAGTTTCCTGTCTTGCCTATTCTGATGTTTCACTTATAAGCTTTTCTCTTAAAATAACATTTGATGAAGGGAGTACTGGGAAGGTGACTAATTCCTAAGGGTAGAGCTGGAGCAGGGAATCCAGCCTCCCAAGTGGCCCTTTCCTTCTCCATCCTGCATCCTCCACCGGCACCACACGCTTTAAGTTGATGGTGAGTGGCCCCCCCTGGTGCCCCCTGGGGTTGTGCTGTGCTCAGTCTGCACATTTGTGCCTGGAGCCAAGTGGAAACTGCTTCTCCTCTCCCTCAAGGATCTGTGTCTTTAGGCTTCCGGCCAAGGCTGAAATCTCCATTATAACTGCTTTTGGGTGAAGGCATCGGGGTACCCAAATATCTCTTTCGAAACACACGCAGGAAAAGAAGAAAGGCCACAGGAATGCAACCTGACATCTGTCTCAGGTTCCAAGTATTGGATTGCCAGGGACTTGGGCACCAAATAAATTAGCTTTGCCATGAAGCCAACCTCAAAAAGCCAGTCATATCCAAACCACATTTATGGTGCTCCCCGCTGCAATCCAAGGCCTGTCTGCCTCACTTCCTGCCTGTCTTTATGCTGAGACAGCACTTTAAGGGGCGGCTTTCAGACCAGCTTCAGGCTTTGCTCACTTGGCCAGTGAGTGACTGGCTTGCTTTATTTTGTTGTTCTTGTCTTTGTTTTAAGTATCAGTACTTTTTTCATACAAGTTTGTTGTATGAAGTACAGTAAACTGCCCACTTTAAAAAGTGTATCATTTGATCAGTTTTAACATACATATATGTGAAACAATCCCCACAATCATAATAAACATTTCTAGCATCCCCCAACAGCTTCTCTGCATTTTTCTAACCTGTCTCTCCCTCTATCTCCATGCAATCACTGACCTGCTTTCTTTCTCTCCAGATGAGCCTGCTTTTTCTAGAAATTTATGTAGAAGGACTTATACAGTTTGTGTTCCTTTTGCCTGGTGTTGTGTTTTTTTTTCTTTGCTTTTTACTAAGCATGATGATACGGAGATTCATCCATGTTCTTGTGTGTATTCATGGCTTGTTCCTTTGTATTACTGAGTAGTTTTCCAGTGCACATTATCATTTGTTTAGTCTATTCACCTGTAGAGAGACATTTGAGTTGTTTCTAGCTTTTGACTATTATAAATCTAGCTCTTTTGGTTTTTTGGGGGGAGGGGCTTGTTTTTTTTATTTTGATTAATTTTTATTAGAGTATAGTTGCTTTACAGTGTTGTATTAGTCTCTGCGGCACAGCAAAGTGAATCAGCTACATGTATACATATATCCCCTCTTTTTTGACTTCCTTCCCATTTAGGTCACTACAGAATATTGAGTAACATTCCCTCAGCTGTATAGGAGATTCTCATTAGTTACCTATTTTATGCAAAATATCAATAACGTATATATGTCAATCCCAGTCTCCCCATTCATCCCATCCCCACCCAAATCTAGCTCTTTTGAACATTTGTGTACTTTGTGTGGATATGTATTTTGTTTTCTTGAGTAAATACCTACAAAAGCAATAGAATGACTATGTGATGTGGCAGGTGTATGTTTAATTTGTTAAAAAAAAAAGCTCCCAAATAGTTTTCCAAGTAGTTGTCCCATTTTCCATTCCCACATCACTGTATGAGAGTTCTAGTTGCTCAGCATCCTTGACGGCACCTGGAATAGTAGGTCTTTAATTTCAGTTCTTCTCGTGGTTGTGAAGAAATGAAATATACTTTTCTCACGTGTAATTTGCTTGCTTTCGTGAGGAACTTTTCTTCATGTGTTTTTGGGCCATTTTGTACCTTTTGTGAAATGTCTATTAAAATCTTCTGCCAGTTTTTAATTGGGTTGTTGAGTTTTAAGAGGGTTTTTAAAAATATATGTATTCTGTAATACAAGTCTTTTATCTGATATATGTTTTATGAATATATTCTCCCAGTCCTTGACTGTGCCTTTTTGCTTTCCTAATAAGTGAAATTATCATCTAGTAAAATCTGGAGCATGTGAAGTTTCCAGGGATAAGAAAGACATTGAATTGTTAACAAATGCAGTAAATCCTAACGATTCTGTAGAACCTTAATGTGGTCCCAACATGAATGAAAGCTTATTTAATATCACATCAGTTCTTTTCTTTTTAATAATTGTATTTATTTTTGGCTGTGCTGGGTCTTTGTTGCTGGGCGGGCTTTTCTCTAGTTGTGGTGAGGAGGGTGCTAATTTCTAGTTGAGGTGCATCAGCTTCTCATTGCACTGGTTTCTCTTGTTACAGAGCACAAGGCTTTAGAGCGTAGGCTCCATAGTTGTGGCATGGGGGGCTTAATTACTCTGTGGCAAGTGGGATTTTCCCCGATCGGGGATCAAACCCATGTCTCCTACGTTGACAGGCAGATTCTTTACCATTGAGCCACCAGGGAGCCCTATCACATCAATTCTTGATTTGGAAATTATTTTGCATGAATTGAAAAACTCTACCATACTAGGTACTTGAAGAGAGCAAAGGAAGGGCAGAAACTTCAAACATGGATACTCTTCTCAGGAGACTTATATCCATGGCAGAGGGGTATAACACATGTGTTCTGATAATAATTATTGCTATATGCTATGTGCTTTAGGGGCATGGAAAATAGGTATTAATGTTGGCAGTGATCAGGCTTGTTTTTTTTGTGGATTGTGAAAGTCTTAGCTAAACACAGATCCTTGGGTTCAGCCTGGCAGGGAAGTTACAGCTTAGTCACTACCAGTGACAAGAGGAAGTTGTAAGAATGTCATGGCTTTTTTCTTCATCTCTGTCACTAATCAGGTCCATCATCTGCGTGGTTTTGTCTTTTGTCAAGCACACCTATAAACTAAACACCAAAACAGGAAAAAGAAAAAGAACAAAGCTTAGTATGTTAGACTAAGAGACCCAGGTTCTATCCCTGGTTTGGGAAGATACCCTGGAGAAGGAAATGGCAACCCACTCCAGTACTCTTGCCTGGAAAATTCCATGGATGGAGGAGCCTGGTAGGCTGCAGTCCATGGGGTCGCAAAGAGTCAGACACGACTGAGTGACTTCACTTTCTTGAGAACAGTCCTCTGATACAGATTTTCCCCACTTTGCAGATGAAGAAACTGAAGCTTAGGAAAGTTAAGTAACTTATCTAGTTCATACAGCTAGGACATGGCAGACCTGGATTTAATCCCAAGTCTATCTGACTCAAAAGTCTATGTTCCTAACCTTAGGCTAATTTGCCTCCCAAATAGAGCGTAAGATAGGATGTGTTAAGAATCATCAGAGAGTTGTAAATAGAGTATTGTAGAATAAGAAGTGAAAAATCTTCCTTTTGGCTCTGCACCAGAAAGCACCTTGGAACAGTTCACATTTGATTTGGGCCTTGAATAATGTCCCCAGCCTCTCTAACAAATATGGTAGGTAGAAAGACACTTGAAGGGAACAGTTTAAGACAAGACTCAGAGGTGAGAACCATCCTGGGATCCATTGACTAAAGCCTAGTATTCTTCAAGAAGAATGGTGAGAGAAAGGGTCATGAACATCAGTCCGTAAAAGGCCTTGAAAATCAGGCTAAGGTGTTTTGAATTTGATTCTGGAAGGCAGTTGTGACTATTGAATCATTTGAGCAGTAGGGTGGCAGGTAGTCTTTTCACGGCAGACATGTATCATGATGGGGTGATGTCTAGATGGACAAGGATGTAGAAGAAGGACTGAGAGCAGCTGAGGACCTTGTAGTCTCTACTGTAGGTACTGAGGGCTGCAACTAGGGCATTAGCCATAGAAATGGACAGGAAGGGATAATTACATAATTCAAAACTGGAAGCTACTTCCCATCCATGCATGATTTTCATTCTGTTAACTTCTATAATCTGGGATTAATCTGACTCAGTCCCTGTTGCCTCCTTCTTCTTTGTCCATCTGTATCTTGTGTACTTCATTGCTCCCAGACAGTGGCCATGGAAAAGAGAGAAACTGGATTTGTCCTGTCTATAATTTGTTGGCTAATCTGATAAATGAAGTGGTGCCTGAGTGCCTGGAGAAGGCTGAAACTTTTGACCAAAGTGAAGTTTTATGTTGTTCATACATTCCTTTATTCATTCAGCTAACCGTGTTCATTGATTTACCATTCCAACGTGTTTTGTCCAAAATCAAGTAGTTCTCCAGTTTTTAATGGCACTGACTGAGTGTCCTACAAATTTGACTCAATTCTGATACTTTTCTACCCAGAGTTAGTGTCAGATACCACAGGTTAAGGATTCAGTCCCACAAGACTACCCCACTTCAGATGCCAATCACAAATCCAGGTTATCATCTGTGCTTCTGGCTGTCTAGGTGTAAATCAGACGTTCCCACAGCTCCTTCCTCTCGTTCAATTAGTTTGCTAGAGCAGCTCACAAAACTCAGAGAAACGTTTACTTATATTTACCAGTTGATTATAAAGGATATTATCAAGGATATAGATGAATAGCCAGATGAAGAGGTATATAGGGTGAGGTCCAGAAGGCTCCTGAGAGGAGCTAGGGTGAACCACCCTCCTCTCATATCTGCCAACCCCCAGAAGCTCATCAAATCTTATTTAAGAGTTTTTGTAGACATTAATCTGTAGCAGCCCCCTTCTCCTTCCCAGAGGTCCTTATGACCAGTCCCATTCTAGGACCATCTGGGGCGAGGGTGGGGGGTTACCTTATTAGCATAAACTCAAGTGTACTCAAAAGGGCTTCTTATGAATGATGAAGGACAATCCTATCACTCTGGAGAAATTCCAAAGGTTTTAGGAACTTTGTGCCAGGAACCTGAAACAAAGACCAGATATACTTATTATACCACAACCATCCATTCATCCAAACATTTACTCATTCAGCAAACTCTCAGTCATTTGATTATATATATCTGTATATATATACACACACAGTTACTGGAGTATATGTGCTTTACAATGTGTTAGTTTCTGCTGCACAATGAAGTGAATCAGTTATATGTATACATATTTCCCCTCCCTTTTGAACCTCCCTCCCGCCTCCACTGTCAATCCCACCCCTCTAGGTCATCACAGAGCACTGAGCTAGGCTTCCTGTGCTTAACAGTGGGTTCCCACTAGCTACCTGGCTTCCCTGATGGCTCGGATGGTAAAGAATCTGCCTGCAATATGGGAGACCTGGGTCCAGTCGCTGGATTGGGAAGATCCCCTGGAGGAGGGCATGGCAACCCACTCCAGTATTCTTGCCTGGAGAATCCCCAAGGACAGAGCAGCCTGGTAGACTACAGTCCATGGGGTTGTGAAGATCGCACACTACTGAGCAACTAAGCACAGCACAGCACTAGCTGTTTTACATGTGGGAGTGTATGTATGTCAATCCTAATCTTTCCGTTCGTCCCACTCTCCCCTTCCCCTGTGTCCACGTATCCGTTCTCTATGTCTGTCTCTATTCCTGCCCTGGAAATCAGCCATTTGATGTTTATCATTTGATGTATGTCTAATATGAGCCAGATTCTATGATAGGTGGAGATACAGTGACCAACACAGCTTCTGTCCACAAGAAGTTCATATTTTAGTGGAAAATTATTTCTGCCATTTTCTTCTGGGCTTTGTTATTATCTCACCTTTACATGTATTTCCCACCCCCCACCCCATCTTTTCTTACCTTCTTTTGAAATATTTTTTTCTCTGTTGTCTCACCTTTTCATGTTTTTTCCTTCCCTGCATTTTGTCTTGCCTTCTTTTGAATTTTTTTCTCATTTTATTTTTTTCTTCTCTTCTACTAAGAAAGTTCAATGTTCTGTTTCTACACTTTGGTTAGTAAACCAAGAAATTTTAACCTGTATTTTGAGTCTAAAATTAATTGATATACTTACCCTGCTAAGTTGCTTCAGTCGTGTCCGACTCTGTGCAACCCCATAGATGGCAGCCTACCAGGCTCCTCCATCCATGGGATTTTCCAGGCAAGAGTACTGGAGTGGGGTGCCATTGCCTTATACTTGCCCTACTTCCAGTCAATACAGGGATCTTAGTGAACCCAACTTTGATCACTGCCTTCTCTGACTTACCTGCTATGGGTGTCATTATAATTTTTAATTCCATAAGACTGTAATCTTACTGTTTATGCAAAACCTTCAAAATGGAATCAGGTTCCTTCTACCTGAAGCATATTCTTTTAAATTTAAGTGAGGGTGTCTTGATAGCAAATTCTAGGTTTTGCTTGGGAATATCTTTATTTTGCTCCTGTCCTTGCTGGGCATGTAATTCTGTTTGATAGTTTACCCTCATGTATTTAAAACATTATATACTAACTTCTAGATTCTTTTACAGCCGTTGGGAAGTCAGGGGTCATATAATGGTTATTCCTTTACATTAAAACTATCTTTTTCTAGCTGCTTTTAAGATTTTTATCTCTTTTTGAGGTTCTGCAGTTCTGTATGATGTAGATTTTTAGAAACAGCTTTATTAAGATATAATTGGCATACAGTAAATTGCACATGTTTAAAGTGTGTAATTTGGTAAGTTTTGACATGTGTATATACTTGTGAAACCATTACCACGTCAAGATAATGAACAGATCCATCATTCCCCAAAGTTTCCTCTGTCCCTTTGTGTTTGTAACGCTTCAATCCTGTCCTTTTCCATCCTCCTCTGTTCCCCAGGCAACCACTGATCTGCTTCCTATCACTATAGACTAGTTTGTATTTTATAGAATTTTGCACAAATGGAGTCATACAGTATATACTCTTCTTTAGTTTTTTGTTTTAAGCTGGCTTCTCTCACTGAGTATAATTATTTTGAAATTCATCCTTGTAGCATATATAATAGTTTTTTTTTCCTTTTTATTAATTGGTGATATTCCTTTGCATGGATATGCTGCTGTTTATTTATCCATCTGTCTGTTAGTGGATAGTTGTGTTATTTCCACTTTGGGACTAGTACAGAGTTTTTGTGAACATTGATGTTCAAGCCTTTGTGTAGGCATATGCTTTTATTTCTCTTAGATAAATATGTAGGAGTGGAGTGGTTGGATTATATGTCAGGTGTACACTTTTGGCTCCCCCATATCCAAGGGTTCCACATCTGTAGATTTGATTCAACCAACTGGATTGAAAACAATTTAAAAAATATTGTCAGTAAGTTCCAAAAAGCAAAACTTGAATTCGCCACAGGCCAGCAAATATTTATATAACATTTACATTGTTTTCAATATTAGGTATTATAAGTAATCTAGAGATAATTTAAAGTATAGGGGAGGATACTATGCTATTTTGTATATGGAACTTGAGCATCCATGGATTTTGGTATCCTTAGGGAATCCTGGAACCAGTTCCCCACAGATCCTGATGCTCTACTTTATTTAGTTTCATAAAAATTGTGGTGGTTCCATTTTAAGTTTCCAGCAGCAGTGTTTGAGAGTTTTAGCACCTCCACATCCCTGCCAACACTTATGATCAGTCTTTTCAGTTTTAACCATTCTAATAGGTGAGTAATACTATCTCATTGTGGTTTTAATTTGTATTTCTCTGATAACCAGTGATGTTGAGCATCTTTTCATGTGCTTATCTGCCCTGTGTATATCTTTTTGGTAATGTGTCTATTTAAATCTTTTGTACATTCTTTTAAAAATGGGTTGTTTGATCTCTCATTATTGAACTTTGAGAGTTCTTTATATTCTGGATACAAGTTCTGTATCAGATGTATAGTTTGCAGTATTTACTCCAATCTGTGGAAGGAGTGGTAGAAGTTTTAAATTTTGATCATTTGATTTATCAGTTTTTTCCCTTGTAAATCATATTTTTGTCATATCTAAGAAATATTTACCTAACCCAAAGTCACAAAAGTTTTTTTTCTTAGATTTCCTTCTGGAAGTTTTTTTTTTTTTAATTTGAGGTTTTAAATTTAGAGCTGTGATCTATTTTGAGTTAATTTTTATATGTAGTATGAATATGAATCAAAGTCTTCCTCATCCTCCCCCTCCACCCTGCCATGGCCCTCTCCCTGCCTCTCCTTTTACATATCGATGTCCAGTTGTTCTAGTATTATTAGTTGAGTAGACTGTAATTTCTACACTTAATCGCGCTTTTGCACTTCTGTCAAAAATCAGTTTTTCATATATGTGTAGGTCTGTGTCTGTACCTTCTATTCTGTTTCATTCATTCATTGTCCCTTTGTTTTTCTTTATGCCAGTACCACACTGTCTGGATTACTGTCACTTTATAGTTTGTCTTGAAATCAGGTGTTGGTTTCCAACTTTGTTCTTTTTTAAACTTTTTTTTTTTTTTGGCTATTCTAGGTACTTTGCATTTCTAGATGTGTTTTAAAATCAGTTTTTGAATTAACTGTATAAGAGCATGCTGGGATTTATATTGGGATTACATTGAATCCATTGGTCACTTTTAGAAAAATGAACATTTTATCAATAGTTATTATTTTGCATATGTATAACTTTTTGAATTGAGTTTTATTTCCCTTAGCAATGGCTTATTGTTTGTGTCTTTACATCTTTTTCAAATTTATCCATAGAATTTGATAACTTTTGATATTCTTGTGAATATTGTTTTAAAATTTTCAGTTAATTGCTGTTCATTGCCAATTTTTGAAATATAATTTGTTTTTAATATATAGTCTCCTGCAAACTTGCTAAACTTACTCATTAGTTCTAATAGCTTTTTATGTAGTTATATTAGATTTTCTACATACACAGTCATGTCCTTTGCAAGTCTTGTCCATCTAGGTGACTTTTATTTCTTTTTCTTGTGTTATTACACTGGCTAGAATCTCCAGTACAGTGCTTAATGGAAGTTGTGAGAGTGGGTATCCTTATCTTGTTTCTGATCTTTGGGTGAAAGTATTTAGTCTTAATGGTGACATTATATATGACTTAACTGTAGGTTTTTTGTAAATGCCATTTATAAGATTTAGGAAATTCCTTTCCACTTCTAATTTCTTAAAAGTTTTTTTTTTTTTTTTTTAAATCAAGAAGCAATATTGGATTTCTCAGAAACTTTTTCTGAGATGATTGAGATGATTATTTGGTATTTCTTTTTTAATTTGTTAATATATGGATTATATTTATAGATTTTGAATGCCAGCTTTGCATTCCTAGGATAAACTGCACTGGTCGTGATTCATTATACTTGTTATATATTGTTGGATTTGATTTGCTAAAGTTATATTTCGAATTTTAATATCTACTTTGAAGAAGGAATTTTTGTGTAGTTTTCTTTTAATGTCTTTTTCTGGCTTTGGTGTTAGTCTATTTTTTAAAATCATGCTTGGGCTTAGTCTTTCCAAATCTTGGATTATTGTCTTTTATCAGTTCAGAGAACTTCTCAACCATCATCTCTTCATTATTTCTCTTATCCCATTTTCCCTTTTCTTTCTACTGGACCTTTAGACATTTTAAAGACTTTTCCGCTCTGTCTTCCTTGTCTCATAACTCCTTCCATGTCTTCTTTTTTTTTTCCTTTTTTCTCCCTCATTGCTCTATTCTGAAAAATTATCTTGGAGTTCTCTTCTAGTTAATCAGCTATTTAAACTACTTAGGCTATTGTTTTACCTACCCATTTTTTTTTTTTTAATTAAAAATTTTTTTTCCTATTAGTATAGTTCTAAAAGTTGTATTTGGATTTTTTTCAAATCTATTTATTCCTTTTTATAGTCTTTTGTTATTTTTTTCATATTTTAAATCCCTTTATTTATTAAATCATGTTAAATACATTCTCTGTCTGATAATTTATGGACTTTTTGGTGGGTCTCATTCTGCTGTGTGTTTTCCCCACTGCTTCTCTGGTATTTGGTGGGTCTCATTCTACCGTGTGTTTTCCTCACTGCTTCTCTGGTATTTGGTGGGTCTCATTCTGCTGTGTGTTTTCCCACTGCTTCTCTGGTATTTGGTGGGTCTCATTCTGCTGTGTGTTTTTCCCACTGCTTCTCTGGTATTTGGTGGGTCTCATTCTGCCGTGTGTTTTCCCACTGCTTCCCTGGTACCTTACTTCTCTGGTACCTTACTTCTTTGTGAGGTACTTTGTGACTTCCCTGGTGGCTCAGACGGTGAAGCGTCTGCCTGCAATGAGGGAGACCCGGGTTCAATCCCTGGGTTGGGAAGACCCCCTGGAGAAGGAAATGGCAACCCACTCCAGTATTCTTGCCTGGAAAATCCCATGGACGGAGGAAGGCTATAGTCCATGGGGTCGCAGAGAGTCAGACACAACTGATTTTTATGCTAAGGATGTAGGGAGTTCTAGCTGAATGTGATTGCTGGTGGACCCCTGTCCACCTCCCCACCTGGTGTGGATTCTGCCTTTATCCTCTGTCCTGTGTTGTTAGAGGATGTGCAACTCACCACTGGCGTTAACCTGGTTCAGTAAATGCCCTCAAACAAAAACCAGTTTCACTTTTCTACCTCCCTCTGTATTCCCATTTTCATTTGATTTTTGATTTCTGATTATTTCTTACTTTCTTGCAGACTTACCAGTACATTTTAATAATGTATGATTTTGTCTCTTTTATTACTTTTTTATTCTTTTTTGGTTGTTTTCACTTAGTGGTTTGGTCAGAGTATCTAGTTCACCATACTCCTGGAAATGGAAGCTGGGTCTCAGACATTTTTATGTTGTGGCTGTTAGAAATTGTTTCTCCTGTGGGATTAATTGCCTTAATGTCAGTTTTTGTTTTCATTTCCTTTGGTAAACACTAGAAAACCAAAGGAGGAAGGGGTTTATTTTTCCTATATTGTGATCTGTATGCTGTGGTGTTAAGACCATCTAATGACCCCCTGGGCTTTACATCTTTCCCTTTTACTAAATCATCTATGCCAGCAGAGTTGAGGTTTTAGTTTGTTTTAGTGTGATTAAAATACCTGTACTCCATCCACCACATCAGGAGTCAGCCCCTTATTATATCCCCTCATAATTCTTCCTGAGGGCCTGTTGCTTACCAGCTTTGTGAACCTTAGGTTGCCTTCTCCTTGTTTGAACATGAGGGAGATGGGCTGGATCTGTAAGTCCCAGTTACTGGTCTATTGGTGTCTTCCAGTTGTTAAAATTGTCACCAGTCTAAGGTAAAATGAAAAAGAAAATGGGGAGAGAGCAGTGAGTTTTCTCAAAAAGCTCGTTGTGGTGGCGCTACTGGTAGAGAACCTGCTTGCCAATGCAGGAGACATAAGAGACCCAGGTTTGATCCCTGGGTCGGGAAGATCCCTTGGAGAAAGAAATGGCAACCCACTCCAGTATTCTTGCCTGGAGGATCCCATGGACAGAGAAGCCTGGTGGGTTACAGTCTATAGAGTTGCAAAGAGTTGGACATGACTGAAGCAACTTAGCACACATAAACACATCTTTTATTTTATTTTATGAAACCTATTGTAGTAAATGATAGATTAGTCATCTCTTTGGTTGGTTTGAATGATTTATTGAATAGAACACAAAGAGACCTGACAAGCTAGGTCTCTTCCCACCTTTCTGGGATTGGGTGGGGGAATCTTTTTAAGTCCATCAAAATCGTAAGTCAAAGAATTGCCAGGTTAGATGACTGAACAGCTTCATCTTTTCCATTGTATTGAGGAGAGAGATAACTTTATTTTCTTATTAGCTAAAAAGTTAGGGTTTTGATTACTTTAATTTTGGGTTTTATTTTTTAACATGGGCATATTAGAATAAGAGTTAAGCCTGTTCTCTGGAGAGAAAAGAGGCCATGGTGGGGCAGTACCTTGGTCCATCGTCTCAAGGTCATGCACATGTGTTCTAGGTCATGTTTTTGGTAGGAGCCTATTGCTAGCATATCTCTCCTGTGTACACCGTTTAGCTCTCTGAGATACTGGTAAGTTCTCTGACACTTGCATGCTTGCCTTTGCATTCCAGAATCCTAGAAACCCAGGTTTTTGTGCCTATCAGCTTTTCTGCACAAGATCTGGGTACTTTGGGTTGTGGATTAGCTTCGCCCCTGAGAGCCTGTTAATTCACATTCCCTTGCAGTAAGTCAGCTCAAAGAAATGCTGCAGGCATGGGCGGCTCTCTGCCCTCAGGGGAGGGAGTGCCAGAGCCAGAGGGTTCAGCAAACAGCCCAGTGACCTGTGAGAATCTTAAGGCAGTGGGAAGAAACTGGAGGAGAAATATTTTAAGCAGATTTTTATAAAATGTGACAGTGTTAGAAAGCCAGGATCTCTTCAAGGTCTAACTCCATCTCTCACTGCTGTGTGGCTTTAGGCAAGCTGCTTAATTTCTCTGGACCTCCAGTTTTTATCCTTAATAGAAAAAGAAGGCTGTTATCTATCCTTCTACCTATATCTGATTGTTTTAAGATTATTTGGCTATTGAATGTAATTTGGTTATTATAAATGAGGTGCTGAGGATTGCAAAAATGGTCAAATGCCAATAAAATTTATTGATTTATTCAGTGCACTCATTATTAATACTAAATGCCTGCTATGTGCAAGGCATAGTTCCATAGAATGGGGGTGTACTGGTTCAAAAACCACTCCCTGCTTACATTCTAGTGGAAGAAACAGATGACAAACAAGCAAATACATTAATAAGACAATGGTGATGGGTGGTGTGAAGAAAGTAACTGGTTGTTGTGAGAGAGTCAGTGGAGAGGGTTAGAGGAAGTTCTATGAAAAAGTGGTGGTTAAGTGACCTGAAGTTTGGGAAGAAGGCAGGAGAAGAGTTCCAGGCAGGACCAGCAAGGACAGGGGTCCTGAGGCCACAGAGAGCTGACTGACTTGAGCACTGGAAAGACATACACGGGGCTAGAGGATCTACAGTTAATTTACAGATATATTCTAGATATTAAAAATCACTCCTAAAAATATCTTTAGAATGCAGAAGGGAGAATACTGTGTGGTAGAGTGCAGGCTGTGGAATCAGTTGCCCCTCGGGTTATCAGCTCTGCCACTTAGAAGCTCTCTGACCTTGGACAAGTTACTCAGCCTTTCCAAGAAGCCTCAATTTCCTCATCTGTAAAATGAAGACAGTAAACCCGGAGCTCCATCCCTCAGAAGAGTGTTACAAAAATAAGATATTTTAGAGGAAATGATAAATATGAAAAAGCATGGAATATTTAAAGAGCATTATTAGCGGGAGGGAGGGTATCTTGCCTCCCGCCTGGCTCTCTGTATCCCGGGCTTGTGGGGTTTGGAAAACAGTCAACTCAGAGGTGATGTGCCTTGGTTGGGGCAAATCAGTGCTAGCATGCAGGTGGGAAGCCCGTTCCAGGGCTGTGTCCTTCGAGTGCTGCAGCAGTGGTATTACAAGGAAGTAAATGAATAATAAATGAAGGGCTCTGGAGTCAGGCTGCTCCTGCAGTTTTTCCGTGCGGAGGAAACTCAGCAGAAAGGACATGGCCTCACTGTGCTGTCCCTGCAAGGGGAGACCGGCTCTCCGCTGGTGGCCCCGGCGTAGTGAAGGCTCTGGTCTCTGAACACAGTGTGTGGCCCCCAGGGTTGAGGCCCTTAGTGGCTGGCAGTGGTGACAAGAGCCAGAAAGCCTCTTCCAGGTAAAGGGAAGGCTTACGAGGGACGGCTAAAAGGGAAGGCTAAAAGAGCCGTGTGCAGATATCAAAAGCACTGATGTGGAGAGTGCCACGTGGACTTCTTTTTCTTTCTTGAGCACAAAAAGGATGGTGTTTGCTCTGTGCCTGGCTTTGTCCTGAGCACTTCACATTGTGACTCATGTCATTCAGAGACAAGTTTATGAAATAGCGTTACCCCCATTTTGCACTTGAGGCTAGTCCTGGCTAGTAAATGGGATCTGAACCCTTGGAGTTGGCCATCAGAATCTGGCCACGTGCGCTGCGACCAGGGCAGTTGCCCAGGGCCCTGTGTTTAGAAACATCCCGTGTTTAGAAGGGCCTTGCATTTGGTTCATTGCTCTGCTCTTGCCACCCTGAAATTCTTGGTGTTTTTTGTTTTTTTTTTTACTATATTCATTTAAAAATATATTTATCTGTTTATTCATTTGGCCCTAGTTGAGGCATGTGGGGTCTTTAGTTGCAGCATGTGGGATCTAGTTCCCTGATCAGGAATTAAACCCAGTCTCCCTGCTGAGAACATGGAGTCTTAGCCACTGGATCACCAGTATAGTCTCTTAATTTTTCAGCAAAGGTCTCCATGTTTTCATTTTGCCTTGGGCAAAGTATCATTAGTAATGGGCACGGTCCATGCTCTTAGGCTGTCACTGCATTATTCAGAATATTGAACAAGGTGCCTCATAAGGTAGCATGTTCCGCACCTTGGAGGTATTCAAGCAGAGGCTGGATGACCCTTTGGCAGGAATTCTTTAGAGGGGAACCTCAGTGCCAGATGGAAAGGGTGGGCGTGAGAGGTTGAGGTAGACAGCCTTTAGCATCTAAGCTCCTCTGAGCTCTGAGATTCTATGATTCTGTAACTTTCCTTTCTACAGCTTTATGAAAGTCAGAAAATAGAGGAAACAGGCCCTGAGGGAAATGATCTAATGCAAAGAATTTTGTGGAAAAGTGGGACAGTTCCCAAAGGAATGAAATTCGTGGAAGGACACAGAACCCAGAGATGTGTCCTTAGACAGCTGGCAGTGGCCCTGGGCCGCGATCCCCTCACAGCCCAGCACAGGCCTGCTTCTCTCCCCATGTTCATCAGAAATGTCCCTGACCAGCTGCACATAAAGCAGATAAGCGTGAAATGGGGGCCTCTTGATCTTCATGAGCCTGCGGAGTCCCCCAGCAGGTCACAGGCCACCACCGCAGCTGTGCACACTGCTGAGGGCAGCACAGATGGGCTGGATCTGACGCCACAGTGACACCTGTCCTTGGGCTGCACTCTTCACGGAACTGCCGCCTGAAGATGGGAACACTGACTTGAACTGCGACTCAAGGGGGACCTTTGTGGGTGGCTTCCCCAGGAGCCCTGGGGAGTATGTGCGTGTGCATGTGTGGTTGACTGAAGGTGGCAGTGAGAACGGGAGGAACAAATGGCTTTCCAGATGCTCTCTCGTGGCTGAGCCCCTGCCTCTCAATTCTGAGACCCTGAGCAGGTTATCTCATCTCTCTGAGCCCGTCTCTGCCTCCATAAGGGGACATGAGAGGAGGCATGTCAGCACTTGACTGGATCCATTTTATCTCAGGGGTTTCGTTAACACGATTTGTACAGTGCCTTCAAGTTTTCAAGGAGCTTTTCACATATGTGATCTCACCAGATTTTCCTAACAGCCAGAAGGTCATATGGCCTCATTTTATTGATCAAGGCATGGAGGCTACAGAGTCAGGCCTGGAAGTTCACAGTTGCATGGAAAAAGGGATCCTTTGTGTTCTCCAAAAGTTTGTCCTTCTGTCTGTTGTGCTGATGACAGGGCCCCATAGTCTGACATTTACGTGGTCCCAGGCCTCCTTGAGTGCAGTGACGTTCAGGAACCCCCACTGTGCTCCATTCTGGGTCAGCTCTGGCTGGGAGGAGGGCTGGCAGGGTTACCTGGATCCCAAGCTCTAAAGCTAGACCCCACGTGTTCACAGCTCCAGTCTGTCACTCACCAGCTTGCTGCGCTGAGGCAAATGGCTTAACCTCTTGGAACCTGAATTATCACACATGTAAAATAAGGACCACCAAAGACTTACCACACAAAGCTATTGCGAGAATTCAATGAAATAATCCACACAAGATGCTTAGCCCAGTACCTGACCCAGTACATCTTCGCTGTCATCATTGCTATTATTATAATCATTAGCACTTTCACACTAAGCATCACCATCTTCAGATGAGCTACTTTCCATATTTTGGCTGTTATAAATTAAGCACGTTTTTAATAAACTTGATTTTAGGCTTGAAGTGGTAGATTCTTCTGGTTTTCTTTTTAGCATCTGTTAGGAGTATTTTTTAAAAGCTCTGCCTGAATTCACGGGGAGCCTCTGTAAATCTACTTGAAAGCAGATCTCATCACTAAAAACCCACAAAACACCTTCGTGAGAATGGAGAAGTCAGGGCTTAATTTATGGCGTCCACTTCTCGCTGCCATTTGGCATCTTGCAAACTGCCACTGCCATTAGCTGTCACTTTTGAGTATTTATGATTTTGCAGTTGGAGCACTTTGATTCTCATAACAGAAACAGGGTCACATTTAGAAAATGTACCCTACGCGGAGCTGGAAAATGAGATCCCCCAGGGTGGCTGATGAATGGGGCTGCCCATGGCAGTGTGGCCTGCCAGCCCTGCTGAACTGTGCCCTTCCTGCGCACCCTGATGGGATGCTGTCTTTGTGTCTGAGGCCTCAGCCTGCCAGGCCCGGACTTTCTGCTTGGCGGTGACCTGGAGCTGGGGCAAAAGACATGTAGTTAAGTACCAAACCATTTCCCACGTGGTTGCCCTTCACAGACTTGAGATTGGCAAAGACAGAGCTAGGGATTTGGCAGGAATTCCTCCATCGCCCTAAACTGGTTCTTCACATCTAGGTAGTGGAGAGAGTTTGGGATATTACAAGCAAGGAAGCGTGAGTTAAGTGTGGCACCAACCAACACACTACCCTGGCAATAGGCAAGGCACTGTCTCCTCCTTCAGGCCTCAGTGTTTCTTGTGCTCAGTGGGAAGATGTGGTCTTAGTGAGCTCTGAGGACCATTCTTCTAGGCTCTTGGTTCCTTTGAGGTGCTTGCTTGCCAGATTTTACAGGACTTTTGGGCAGTAGAAGTTGAGGGTTTTCAGAGGAGGGAGGAGACCTCATCTTAGTTGCAAATTAAAGAAAAAAAATCAAGGAACTTCCCTGGTGGTCCAGTGGCTAAGACTTTGTGCTCCCGATGGAGGAGGCCTGGGTTCAATCCCTGGTCAGGGAACTAGATCCCACATGCCACAGCTGAGAACCAGGGCAGCCAAATAAATAAATAAACTTTTTTTTTTTAATCAATGTATTTACTATGTATGAAGAGGAATACCATGTCCATCCTTCTGTAATACATCAGCACACTTGTGAAAGCCTATCCGCCAGGAGAATCTCTAAGACCTTGGACGGGTCTCTCCTCCTAGACTAATTTCCCCCGCTGAAAATCCATCTAGAAGACCACATCACATTATTAAATCTCTGTGTCTTCTTAGGCTCCTCTTGGCTATGATGGTTTCTCAGACTTTCCTTGTTTCTGGTGACCTTCACAGTTTCGAGTAGGAGTCCTGGTCAGGGATTTCATAGAACCTTTTGCAATTTATCTGATGTTTTTCTGATATTTAAATGGGGGTTATGAGGTTTTGAAAGGACGACCACAGAGACCTAAAGTTCCATTTTCATCACGTATATCAAGGGTACATACTACCCACGTGACTTATCTCTGCTGATGTTGACCTTGACCACCTGGATGAGGGATGGTTTGTCATATTTCTCCACAGTAACGTTATTCCTTTTTTCCTCCTTTCTATGCAGTACTCTCAGGAAGGAGGTCACTGTGTAGCCCTTGCCTTCCTCTTTTGGGGTCATTCATTTGTTTCATTATGCTCTTGACTTCTCCTACGTGCCTGGTGCAGTGTTAGGGACCAGAGATAGGGAAGGATAGAGGACTGGGCCTCTACGCTCAGGGAATTTAGAGTCTAGAAGGCAAAGCAGAAAGTAGACTTGAAGTCACACACACTTCTGTGGTAAGTGCAGTGACAAGCTTCCACAGGAACACAAAGGAAGTCCCCGCACACCAGGCTTTCCTATTTTATGTTTCTGCACTTTAAGTGAATTTTCCAAATTGCCCTCCATCTCCTTCAACCGTAAAATCATTTAAGATTTTAACATATAAGTTTAAAAAAAAAAAAGAGGCCAGCTTATTTCCTTTCCAGACTTATCCTGTGACTCCTGGATGTTATTTTTTTAAGCATCTGCATCACACTTTCCTTGTTGAAAGCATTTTTCAGTCATTAATTAGTAACCCACATTAATATGCAGATTGATTTAATCTATTTCAGGCAGAAGTTTGTCTTGAGGAAGCAAAATAGCTTTAAGTGTTATTCCTCCCCACCTGCATTTCTCCCCTCCCCCCCATCCCAATCATTATTAGGATTATTGCTGTGATTATTAAATGCTGATGGGGCACCACACGTGGCTGCCGCGCTTCCCAGAACTTGGGGGAGGGCACGTCCCAGTGCTCTGGACTCAGAGCTGTGCAGAGGCTGCCATGGGGGATTCATTAGACTGAAATTGGCCTCACAAATAGTCATCCTCAGGATACGGTTTCAGCTCTCCTATTTCTATTTTAGTTGCACTAAGCTCAATTCCTGTTTGGCTCTGTTATTGTCTGAGAACGCTTTGCCCTTAAAAAAAAAGTGACTCCTCCATAGTATACCTACCATTTATCGAGCTCTTACTATGTACCAGGAGCTCAGCACACCTTATATTCGATTCACAACAGCCTCCTGGGGGCAACCTTGTGGTTTTCCTACCTGTAGAGATGAGGTGACTTAGCCTAGTGAGCGGAGAAGGCAATGGCACCCCACTCCAGTACTCTTGCCTGGAAAATCCCATGGATGGAGGAGCCTGGTGGGCTACAGTCCATGGGGTCGCTAAGAGTCAGACATGACTGAGCGACTTCACTTTCACTTTTCACTTTCATGCATTGGAGAAGGCAATGGCAACCCACTCCAGTGTTCTTGCCTGGAGAATCACAGGGATGGGGGAGCCTGGTGGGCTGCTGTCTATGGGGTCGCACAGAGTCAGACACGACTGAAGCGACTTAGCAGCAGCAGCAGCAGCAGCCTAGTGAGATGAGGCTCAAAGCTGGTGAAGTCAGAGGTGGGACTAGACCCTAGACTATATGGCTTCAAAGCCCTTCCTCTTCAGGCCTGCCTTTGGTCCATCCTTCAAGGCCTTCCGAGCTTCCCTCTCTGCCCACTTTTCATCTCTCTACCCCCCATCACCATGTCCTCCTTTCCCTTCTCATGGTGTCAGGTGGCGAGGGCTTTCCAAGGGGGTTTCGTTTCTGCCTCTTTAGAACTCTTTGCGGGTTAGGGGCTGACTTCATCCCCACTACAGAGATGACACTGGGTCAGGACCCTTCTGCTTGCCCAGCTCAGAGTCATCATCCTGGGCAGGATACATCTCTATCATCACCAGATGACAAATGGTGTGGAACACCGTTTATTGGCCCCTGCTGGGATCGCAAATATAAACGTTCCTTCCTTGCTCTCAGTGAGCGCATGTTCTATGGGGGTGGGGTGGGGGGTGGGGGGACACAGGACACCTGGAGTTCCAGGTGTCTCATTAATTGGGCACTTGTTTCTGGTCATGTAGTAATAGCTGTCTGTGCTTTAATAGGCAGTTACTACATGCCAGACCTGCTCAAAGATGGACATCCTTGACTCTTGTTCATTCCTCACATCCTCCCTAGGAGTGAGTTTGTGGGAATCCCCATATAACAGGTAAGAAAATGGAAGCTCAAGAAGATTGAATTGCTTAAAAGACAGATTCTTAGGACGTGGAAAAACTTTTGTCCAAACCCAGATCTACCTGAATCCAGAGCTCCTTTTTAAGTTACCCTGACTGCTTCCCTTTAGTACTGTGTGTGTGTGTGTGCAAGCTTATACTTACCTATATCAGGTACTGGACCAGGTCAGTAAAGAACATAATTCTGAACAGGATGCATCCCTATTGTTTTGGACCGACAGGCTGATGGGGTGACAGACCCCAAAATAACCCTCCAGTGTGATTTGAGTATGATAAATGCTACAGGGCAGGCCCTAGTTCTGGGTGACCTTGGGCAAGTCCCTCAATATATCCCCAGTTTCCTCACCTGTGATGTGGTGAGGGATATCTCACATCATTAGGATAAGGTTTAGAAGAGAGGAAGTACGTAAAGCACTTACGTGGTAAGGCCAGTGAATGGGAGCTTTCCTGCAAAAGTGTTAGTGAGGCTCTAATCACAGGGTCGAGTACTCAGTAAGGGTCAGCTAGACATAATTTTGGGGACCTCTCAGTCTGTCAATCTTGTATCAACAATGAGATGTTTGGATGCTTAAGGACATGGACCATTTCTGATATTAATAGGTTTTTTGGGTCCCGGGTTGAATGTGAGCCTCCCCAGCACATAGAATAAATATTCACTGATTGACTGAAAACAATCCTATTTTGTGGCTCAGGGACAGAGTCTGGGAAGTTGTGAAAAGTCCTGCAGGGGTAGCTGTCAGTATTTACTTAGTAATCTCAAGTGTTGAGTCCAGCTTCATGGGTGAGGGAAGGGAAATTAAAGGCCAGGTATACCAAGGTGTAGGAAACCATCATGAAGACATTGTTTCACTGTGTGCAGTAGGGTTAGACTTGGAAGTTGGGTCTCTTTGGCTACTTCCTAGCTGCATGACCGAGGCCAGATATGGCAGAGCCTCCACTGCCTCATTCATAATTTGGGGGAAGAATACCTGTCTTGCGAGATTGTGGAGATCAAATAAGATAATGCTCAGAATGCATTTAACACAGCTTTCAGGGCAAAGTGAGCTTAACTGCTCAGGAAATGGCTGGAGATGTTACTTCAGGGGGCTCTTTGCCAAAAATCCGAGCCCCACAGAGTTCTGTCTGATGGATGGTCTATTTCAGACACATGTCATTCCCACTTATGCCTGCGGTTCTTTCTGGAAATGCCCATGAAAAGAATGTTAGATGAGGCTCCTGTGGAGAGGCCCCACCCCAGCCCATTCCTGAGGAGTTGGGGCTTGGAGTTTGGCAATTCCTTGGAATGCTGGGCCTGAGCTGGGGAGCAGGGCTGCAGGCTTAGCCAGCCCAGAGTTCTTGGATGGTAGAAAAAGACATCTGGTGGTGGGGGGCGGTGGCGGGATGCTGACCTGTATTTTGAATGCTGCAAACACAGATGAACTCAAGCACAAAAGATAATCCCCAGTGGTTATGGCCATCCCGAGAGCACCATAGTTATATTTTAGTATCTGTCCGTTCACATTTTGGTATTGTTACGTGTCTCAGTTCAGGATGCCATAACAAAGTACCAAAGACTGGGTGGCTTATAAACAACAGAAATTTTTTCTCAGGACTTCCCTGGTCCAGTGGTTAAGAATCCACCTTGCAATTCAGGGAATGCAGGTTCGATCCTTGGTCAGGGGATGTAAGATCCCACATGCCATGGGGCAAAGAAGCCAGCAAGCCACAACTAGAGAAAACCCATGTGCCACAACAAAGACCCAGAGCTGCCAAAACAAGAAAGAAATCTTTTCTCACAGTTTAGGAGTCTGGAAGTCTTGAAATCAGGGTACTAGCATGATCGGGTCCTGATAAAAGGAGCCTCTTCCACATTGCAGACTGCCGACACCTCATTGTATCCTCACGCAGAAAGAGAACCAATGTGATGGTATTTGGAGAAGGGGCCTTTGGGAAGTAATTAGGTCATGAGGTTGGAGCTCTCTTGAATGGGTTAGTGCCACTCTTGAGATGTGTTTAGACAGCAACACTCCTTTCCCAAAGGACATTTGAGAAAGCATAACTTAATCATTTTGTCAAGTGCTCACTCTATGGCAGATGCTATTTAATGAATTAACTGTATTAACTACTTTAATCCTCATGATGACCCCATAAGGTAGGACTATTATCCGCCCCTGTTTTACAGATGAGAAAACTGAGACACAGAGTGGTTAAACATTTTGCTCAAAGTCACACAGCTCCGAAATGCTAGAACCAGGAGTCTAGTCCAGGTTGTCTGATTCTGGGTCATGAATTATTTAACCATAAGTAACATTGCCTACTTTGGTTAAATCTCAAAGCGAGGGAGAGATGTTTAGGTGGGAAAAGCATGGCCAACTCCAGGAGCACTTGGGTCCTACTGGCGCATAGTCCAAAGTTAAAGAGCACCTGGGTGAAAACAGGAGGAGTCAAGTCATTTGTTCAGCAAACACAGTATCTCCCATCTGTCCCCTATGTGAACTGCAGAGTGCTCAGGAGGGAGTGAGAGGGAAAAGCAGGAGTCATCTCAGCTCTTCTAATTAGTGGCATTTAAATTTCTGAAGTGCTCAAGCTCTGAGCTCTAAAGGGCACTTAGGGAGCTTCTAGGTTGTAGCCCTCGTTTTTTAGACGAGCATCAGCGGCCCAAGCAGAGAAGGTGGTTGCCCAGCAAGTGAGTGGCTGTGCCAGGAACCAGAAGCCACATCTCCAGCTCAGGGCAGGGCCATGCTGGCAGGCTCTTAGTTTCTGTTGCCACATTCCACACCGGCGGGGGGTGAGAAGGCTCATTTTCTGCTAAATGGGGGCTTTGCCCATCCTAGGAACTGAATGGCTGCCTGGTGATGGTTGGATCGCATAGTTACATACCCTGCATATGGCCTGCTTTACGCATTGCATGATCACAGCCACATTTGTATTGAGAGTCATTCCACCCTGCTTCTTCGAGAGATGGGATTCCAGCCCCTCAGAGGCTTTCCTGGGGACCACCAGAGCAGGTTTGTTCTGTGAGCCCAGAGGGCAGTGCTGGGACTGGTGAGACTGGGGGAGTCCAGCACTTATCCATTTAATAAGTGAGTTGAGAGACTCTAATGCCAGGGAGGGTGCTTGGGAAAGAGTGACAGTCCGGGAGGCAGCAAGGACGGCAGATGTGGAACCGCATCCAGTGAAGTGGAAGGGGTGCCATGAGAGAAGCGGGTGCCGCAGCCAGAGCAGGCACCAAGCAGTGGAGTCACTTCTGCTGGGACTGAGACTTCAAGGAGTCTGTGGCTCTGGCTCCGTGTGGAAAGCTGAGTGTGGATTTGCCAGGCAGGTGGAGGCCAGGCATCACTGGCTCAGAGAACAGAGCATAGTGGTGTAAAAAGGCCACAGTTTTTGTGTCCCCAAAGTGGTTAGGTGTAGAGCATGTGGTCAACTTGGGGGGAACCCTGGTGTAAGATAAAGATGGGGTGCTGATGCCCAGGAGCTGGAACTCAGCCCCACAGATAGTAGGGTCTTGGGAAGCTCATGAGGCAGAGAGAGTGGCTCATCTTTGCAATCTAGAGAGCTCAATGGACCATAAGGGTAGAGAGCAGACTGGAAGCGGGACTGGAGGCTAGGAGACCCATCTGAAGACTTGTGTGGTGGTGCCAGGGCATGAGATGAGGACCAGAGCATACTGTGGCAGTAGGGCTGGACATGCAAAGCCAGATGTGGGGGCATCAAAGAGGTGGAGTCAGCACGACTCAGTCATTAGAGGGAAAAATGATGTGGAGAAGAGCAGTGACAGTTGTGTGCATGGAGGGCTTAGCTGTGTGCCGGGCACAGTGCTCAGCATCTGACATGGGTTATCTCATCTCAGCTTCACCACAGCCGTTGTCCCTGTAAAAACACTGTGCTCCCTTCACAGCTGGGAAGCAGGCTCAGAAAGGTGAAGACTTGATTGCAGTGACATGGAGGATAATCTCCTGGCTGAGGTTTGCACCCAGGCAGTCTGCTTTCAGCACCTGATTTCATTACTCTGGACCACAGTTGTTGGGGTTTCAGACTTCCGTCCCTGGGTGAGTGTGGACACTGTCCTCTGCTCTGCCATAGAGAGGAGCTGGAAGGGGAGAGGGTGCCCTGGTCTTACTGTCCTGTGTTAGAAATGGAAGTGTTTCGGGCTCAAGGCTCCAGATGAGGTGTTGAGAGGTATGTAGACACTGGGAATGGCTCAGCCTGGTTTTGAAATAGTTCGCAGTGGCTTTGGGCGTTACAGCTTTGCTTTCTTTCCAGTGCTGTGGGAAAGGCTCTGGACTGCAAGTCAGACTAGTTTAGTCTCTGCTGCTTTCCATCTCTGGGACCCTAAGTAAGTCACTTCAAGTCCTCCGGCCTGCACTTCTCCCCGCCTGCCCCTCCCCTCCGCCCCCTGCATAATGAGGTTGTTGGTCTGGTCCTCCAGTGTGTGAAGGTCACCTGGAGGGCTTTTTCAAACACAGATTTCTGGGACCCACTCCTCGAGTTGTGATTCAACTGAACAGCTGGTAGGGCCTGAGAATTTGCATTCCTAACCACTTTCAAGGAGCTGCTGATGCTGCTGGAGTGGAGACTGCACTTTAATACCACTGTCCTGGGTGCTGTCTCTGTCTCTTGAGTTTACAGCTCCATATCCATGGGCAGGGACGCACTAGGCAACTGGACTCTCCCATGCTTATACCAAAGAACATTCAGTCCACAGCACAGAACGTCAAACCACTGAAAGGGGTGGCACTTTGAAATGACAACAGGGTACAGTACACCCTGCCTTTCCATCCTCTTCTACTCTTTTTTAACCCTTCCCCACCACCAGTGACCCCAAGTCAAGATCCTTCAAATAACTTGTTTCCTTGTGTGGTTTGGGGGATCGGATGGGTCAGTGGAAGAGCCCTATGTAGCAGCTATCATCAGGGCTAAGACATCTGCCCTGAGCAGCTGGTAGATTGAAAACACCCAGGATGGGCATAAACTCCCCAGATCCTAGGGGCTCACCAGCTTGAGAGAACAAACTTCTAATATAGTGGTTGTTGTTCAGTTGCTAAGTCACGTCCGACTCTTTGCAATCCCGTGGGCTGTAGCATGCCAGGATTCTCTGTCCTTCACTATCTCCCAGACTTTGCTCAAACTCATGTCCATTGAGTTGATGATGCCATCCAACCACCTCATCCTCTGTTGCCTTCTTCTCCTCCTGCCTTCAGTCTTTGCCAGCATCAGGGTCTTTTTCAGTGAGTCGGCTCGTCATACCTAATCGGGTAGCCAATAGGCTAACCTTCCGCCTTGGTTGACAGTGAACTATGGCCTGAGCTTTGCCACCAGGGCGAGGAAAAGAAAATCTCTCTCTTGTTTTCCCCCAGAATACTCATCTTGGCCTCCTTGGACTTCAAGGGTATATAAGGAAATGTTTTGTTTTGTTTTTTTCCTGACCACACTCCAGGCATGAGCAGCATCACGTGTCTCTGTGACCCTGTGCCAGGAATCTGATGAAGAAATTCCAGGGAGACAAATGGAGATTACATGGAAATCAATCACACGCAGCTGGTGTTCTCTGCAGGCAACTGTTCAGTTTTATTTCCTTTTCATTTTTCTCCTCATTCCCTGGGATCAGCTCCTTTAAGAGCTTGACACCAGCTAGACTTGTGTGATTAAGTAGTAAACTTAAGCTGGCTGCTGGAACCTTCTGCGTGTTTCTGGGAGATTGATTGTTCAGGGCAACCAACCAAGACTCAGGGTCATGATTCTTCTGGACCACTAAGAGCATGGGGACTGTTTAAAGGGTATGTCTTGAAGTGGGCTTTTTTATGATTTCCCCTTACCATAATTTTGGTAATTAATTATTTTCCCTTTATTTATAATTTTGGCTGCTTTCAGCTGCATGTAATGATATGGAGTTTCATTATCTCATACAATAAGAACCCTAGCAGAAGGGCGACTGTGAGATTAATTAACTCAGTGGCTTAGCAATATCATCTGAGATTTGTATTCTTGCCCATCTTTCTGCTTTGCCATACTCAGCATGTTCTCCAGAAGTTAAAATTCTTCATTGTCTCAAGATGGCTGCTGTAGCTCCAGCTAGCACCTGTAGACACAAAAAACTGCTGGATGGATAACAGGACAAGAAAATCAGAGTTCTGTTAGGAAGGAGGAGGGGGTTGGAGTGAGAAACAAGGTTCAGAAACATTTAATTAAGTACAGACATCTTGTCCTGGCATAACGAAACTTCTGCAGTGTGCCCTTAACTTATATTTCCTAGCTTTGTTTCCTGCTGTTCTCTTTGTAGAGCCATTGGGCAGCCAAACAGGATGACCATGTGCTATTGCCAGAATTTGCCATACATCTCATTTCTACCTCCTTGCCTTTGCTTAGACTGTGTCCAGTGTCTGGAATACACCTAGTCAGTGATCCCTGTCTCTCAGCACAAAACACGTCAAGGGACAGATATAGAAATGGAACCTTGGGATTTCCCTGGTGGTCTAGTGGTTAGGATTCCGTGTTTTCACTGCTGTGGCCCACCTTCAGTCCCTGGTTGGGGAACTGAGATTCCACAAGATGTGCAGAGCTGCCAAAAAAAAAAAGAAAGAAATTGACTTTCTATTTCTTTCCCATCCCTGTCTTTTAAAAGCAGTCTCTTTATTGCAAAATAAAATACAAGATACAGAAAACCACACACAAGAAACTGCAAACGTAATAAATTATTATAACTGTAAATCCCCTTGCAGCGACCACCTGCCAGAAAATAGAACATTGCCAGTCCCTCCAGAAACTTCTTCTTGTGCCCAGTTCAATCATCATTCCCTCTCACTCCCTAATAGTAACTTTACTTTTACAGCAGTCACTTCCCTTCATTTAAAAAATAGATTTATCACACCAGTGTGCATACCCAACAGTTTAGTCTAGCAGTTTAGTATTACCCATTTTTAAATGTGAGATTTTTTGTTGTTGTTAACTTTTTATTTTGTATTGGGGTATAGCTGATTAAAAATGTGGTGAGTTTCAGGTGAATAATGAAGGAACTCAGCCATACATATTAAATGTGATGTTTTGAAGTCTCTCTTAATCTACAGCTTTCCCTTTCAGTTCTTTCTTTTTCTTATAATTTATCTATTAGAACCAGGCTGGTCAGGTTTCCAGCAGTATGGATTTGATTGATTGCACATTTGTGGTTAAAGTTACCATGTTTCTCAGTTTACTTTCTGTAAATCAGCAGCTCTGCCCAGAGCCTTGATCAGCCTGATGTTGATCCCTCTGGAAAGAATACACGTGATATTATGTTTCTTCATCAGGAAGCACACAATTTCTCTTGGTACAGTAAGTCCCCTACATACAAAAGAGTTCTGCTCCAAGAGCGCATTTGTTAAGTCTAACGTGTTCGTAAGTCCAACAAAGTTAGCCGAAGTACCCAACTAACATGATCAGCTATATAGTATTGTTCTGTAATAGGTTGATAATACTTGTCACACAAATAATACATAAAAAACAAACACAAAAAATAAAATGTTTTAATCTTACAGTATAGTACCTTGAAAAGTACAGTAGTAGTATAGTTCAATAGCTGGTACTCAGTACCAGCTACATCACCACTGCTTTTATGCTTACTTCTGGACATCCTGGGCTTGAAACAAAGATATTGTACTACTGTTCTCTGTACAGTTCTGTACAGTAAAGCACACAAAAGCACAACCACCTGTACAGGATGCACGCGTGTGGCTCTGTATGCCAGACAACTGAACTAACTTAGGTGATTGGACATGCGAAACACACATCTTTGGAAGTTTGCAACTTGAAGGGTTGTGTGTAGGGAACTTGCTGTATTCTAATTCTGTTGTCTCTTCTTCATTTATTCGGTGGGAGGCTCTTCAAGTTGGATCCTGAGTCTATGACATACCCTTCTAATCTTTGATAGTGGCTTCTTTGCTCTCTGCTGTATAAGATGTTCCAGATTCATCTGGCATGTCTCCTCTCTTGGACCTAGAATTAGTAATTTGTCTAAGAAGCCCTTCAGTTTCTTTTAGTGGGGAATGATATTTTAAGACCATAATATGAGGACTAATATGAGAGATGCTTTTCAACACTAGACTTGTTCCTGACCTTTTCAGTGGACAAGGTTGGGTAATTATAATTGCATTTATATTTTATTTACATTTAAAGCTAAAATACCCCATGATGTATATATTTATGTGTTTTTTTTATTTTATTATTTTGGGGTCACAGCATGCAGGATCTTAGTTCCACAACCAAGGCTAGAACCCATGCCCCTTGCAATGAAAGCACAGAGTCTTAACCACTGGACTGCTAGGCAAATCTCTATATATGTTTACATTCAAGATTTTAGAGTTTTTTCCTTTTTCCCTGTTATATCTGTTATCTCCTTCGCATTAAAAACCCAAGTTTTCAGTGACACAACAGATAGTAAAATTAAGCTTTTTATCTCATCTCATAAACACAATATCAGAACAATAATATTAATACCACTAAAATATGATTACTCAAAACACTAAAAAATCTTTTTTGCATATGCTTTCCCCATTCTCTCCCCATTGTTTTTATAGCTGTCCTCTCTCTGTATTATACTACTCTATCCCTCTTAACTTACACTTAATCTTAGTTCTGTGGTAGTTCTTAGGTAGCTTGGTATTTAATGTTCATGCAGAAGGAAATGGCAAACCACTCCAGCATTGTTGCCTGGAAACTCCCATGGACAGAGAAGCCTAGCAGGCTATAGTCCATGGGAACGCAAGAATCGGACACAACTTAGCAACTAAACCACCACCACCATCAGCCTGTGTATTGATACCTCTCTAGTCAGACTGATTGTCTGAAGCCTATTTCCTATTAGGTTCCTTAGGGAGGGTTCATGGGAACAAAAACAGTATTTCTTAAATTCTCAAGTGTTGATAACATTTGTGCCTTTACACTAGTCTCTTTTGCTAGGTTTAAAATTGTTGGTTCACATTTTCTTGAGCACTTTGATTGTGTCACTCCAGTTTCTTCTGGCATAAAGTGTTACTTTTAGAAAGTTTGATAATAATCTAATTTCCTTTGCCATATAAGTACCTTGTCCCTTTTTCTTTCTTTAGTACCCAAAAGTATACTCCCTCCCTTCCTCCTTTTCTTCCTTCCTTCCTCTCAGTAAATTTACTGGATTATACCTTAGTATTGTTGTCCTGGATTGATATTCTTAGTTATGCAGTTTGCTCTTTTAATATGTACTTTCACATCTTTTTTCTTAAGTTTTAGGAAATTTTTCTTAAGTATTTTCGTATTTTTCCTGTTACCTTGTTTAGTTTTTTTTCTTCAGAGACTCTTACTATGTTAGATCTTCTTTGCCTATCTTCATTATTTGTCACTTTCTCTTTTTTTTTTTTTTAATTTCTTCTGGATTTAAAATTTTTCTTCTTTTTACCTATTTAAGGCATTAACTATTGTAGGGTTTTTTGTTTATTTGTTCACTGTTCATCGTTTCTTCTAGTTTAATCTTCATTTCCAAAATGAAAGATTATTGCTGATTCTTTTTGTGTTTTGTTACCTCATTTTTTGAGTCTAATTCTAGTATGTTGTTCTTTCATATCTTGGAACATTTTGTTAATGTTTTTTAAACTCATTTTTTAATACTAGATTGCAGTTTTGATCTATTTTATGTGCATTTTTTTCAAGCATGCTTTCATGTCCCATAGGAATGCTATCCTGCTTTCTGTTTTTTTTTAAAGATAATAATTTAGCATAATATTTGACATCAGTACTTTGTTGTTCATTTTTTGGTGAAATTCATTTTCTTGAACTTTCAGAATGTGGGGTTTAGTAAAACTTTTCTAACTTTATAGAGCTTCCTCTTGGTTTGTAGTATTAAAAAATATGGTGGCTTGCTTTCTTAGATATCCTGGCTCTGTTTCCCTCTCCCACTTTTATCTGAAACTCCTCTTTCCTTTTTTGCCATTGCTCCTGTCCTGCTCAATTTGAACTCTACTCAGCAGTTTCTCCTCAGTGAGCCAGACTGCTTCAGCCCCATCAGACCTACACACTGTGGCCACCTTATGCTCGTCTATTACTGGATTGGCCAGAAGCCCTCTGCGTTTTACCTGCTGTTCTCACACTGGTGCATTGCTCTTTCCCAGCTGGTGTCTGCTGGTTGTTTGGTATCCACTCGAGGACTAGCAGCCACTGTTCCCATGGCTTCCGTTTGTTCTCCTATACAGACACCAGTAATATGTAAGACTAGTGCTTACTGGTGACTTATTCTCATTCGCCCACTTGTATTTTAGGGTTCATGGGGATCCCTTGTGAGCTAATCTGGTTGTAATTGTTGTTCATGGGTTTTGTTATCCATTAGCTTTGTGCAGTAATTCTGTGGGGATTCAACTCTGGTTGTCATCTTTTCCAGAGGCAGGAAAGGAAAGTTGGGAGGGTACCAAGGCTAGGCCTTGTCAGTATCATAGTCTGGTCAATACCTTACCCTACAGGAAGCCTTTCTTCTTTTTTAAAGAACAGCTTTATTAGGGAATACTTAAATAAACATATGTCAAGGCTGTATATTGTCACCCTGCTTATTTAACTTATATGCAGAGTACATCATGAGAAACCCTGGGCTGGAAGAAGCACAAGCTGGAATCAAGATTGTCGGGAGAAATATCAATAACCTCAGATATGCAGATGACACCACCCTTATGGCAGAAAGTGAAGAGGAACTCAAAAGCCCCTTGATGAAAGTGAAAGTGGAGAGTGAAAAAGTTGGCTTAAAGCTCAACATTCAGAAAACGAAGATCATGGCCTCTGGTCCCATCACTTCATGGCAAATAGATGGAGAAACAGTGGAAACAGTGTCAGACTTTATTTTGGGGGGCTCCTAAATCACTGCAGATGGTGACTGCAGCCATGAAATTAAAAGACGCTTACTCCTTGGAAGAAAGGTTATGACCAACCTACATAGCGTATTGAAAAGCAGAGACATTACATTGCCTAAAAAGGTCCGTCTAGGCAAGGCTATGGTTTTTCCGGTGGTCATGTATGGATGTGAGAGTTGGACTGTGAAGAAAGCTGAGCACCGAAGAATTGATGCTTTTGAACTGTGGTGTTGGAGAAGACTCTTGAGAGTCCCTTGGACTGCAAGGAGATCCAACCAGTCCATTCTGAAGGAGATCAGCCCTGGGATTTCTTTGGAAGGAATGATGCTAAAGCTGAAACTCCAGTACTTTGGGTACCTCATACAAAGAGTTGACTCATTGGAAAAGACTCTGATGCTGGGAGGGATTGGTGGCAGGAGGAGAAGGGGACGACAGAGGATGAGATGGCTGGATGGCATCACTGACTCGATGGACGTGAGTCTGAGTGAACTCTGGGAGATGGTGATGGACAGGGAGGCCTGGTGTGCTGTGATTCATGGGGTCGCAAAGAGTCGGACATGACTGAGCGACTGAACTGAACTGAACTGAACTGAAATAAACATACCATACCATAACAGTCGCCATATTAAAGGGTACATTTCAGTGGGTTTAGTATAGTCACAGAGTGGTGTATCCATCACCACTAAAGCTTTCATTTTTCAGTAACCTTTGTAACATTGCCTCTAAATTGGGGAGGTTGACAAAGGAGGAGCTTGTTTCCCATGGGGATCAAACACAGATTCCTGAAGGGGTTCTGCAGGCCCCTTGTGTGAGTGATATCTGGCTATGAAAAGGAATGTGGCAGGTTGGGGAGATTGTGGAAGTCCCTTCTCCCATCTGATGGGCCATCTGCTGTCAACTCAGCTGCTTTGTGGAAGTCCCTTCTCCCATCTGATGGGGCATCTGCTGTCAACTCAGCTTCTGTCAAGAGTTACTGTACTGGGTTGCCAGGTCTTCTGGTTACTCAAGAGAAGCTGGACATTTGGATCTTTAAGAGAACTTTCTGGATTTCTGGTAGCTGTCAACATATGCTTTTTTTTTTTTTTTTTAAAGCACTGTGTGTTATCCCTTGTAGATTGGAGGTGACCTTAGGCCTTTAGTTTGAGACCTCTTTTCTTTGACTTTGTCTCATTTTATTTAATCTGTTTTCATTTTTTAATTTGTGTCTTTCATCTACTTATTATTTCATATCACCAAGTGAGTGAGGTTTTCCTGGTGTGTCACAGAAGCCAGGCAAGAACCAGATCAGCCCCATTAGTTCAATGTAGCTGTGTTCTTAAATGTTAGGAGTAAACAGTCCCATGAGAGAGAGAGGGTTTGTGTAGATCTGATTCTCATATTTGTCTTGGAACACCATCACACTGTTGAATGAGATGGTGTGGTTTCCACCCTTGTTTCATAGTCAGCCACTGATGTTTTTGATGCCAGCACTTCTGTGTGGACTTCAATGTCTTGTCTTCCCAAACCCAGCTGCTCACACCATCCCTTCCCCTCTTATCTTGCACCCAGCAGAAGAAAGAAGTGATTGTATTTGATTAGGCAATGCCTTGCTGTTACATCTCTTACCTCTGTGGTTTTGATACTAACACCATGAAGTTGTTACTCCCATTTTAGCTGTACAGGAACTGAGGCCCAGAGAGGTTTAGCCATTGCCCAAGCCTCTTATCTGGCCACTTACAAAGTCCTGTAAGTGAATCTTGTCTGCTGATTTTTGAATCCTATCTGCTGCCTTCAAAACCAATGTTCTGTTGACTTCTTTATGCTATCTTGCCCTTATGACTGTACTTTTATCTGAGTGAAGCTGCCTGGCGCTAGCTTAAATTTGCATTTTCAAGGTTAGCAAACCTCACTTCATCTCTACCTTCCTAATATTCTCTATTTTTAAAACACACTTGTGTTAGGACTCTTTCAGTTGCCAGTGACAGAAACTCTTCTCACACCAGCTTAAACGTAAAAGGGAATTTATTGGATTATGTAACTGAAGAGGCTGGGGACGCACTGCCTTCAGGCACGGCTGAATCCTGGGGCTTCCGTGTCTGCAGTAATCTGTGTTTAATGTAGGCTGCTTCTCCTCAGACCTGCTCTCCCCATCATGGCGGCAAGAGGCCCCTGGCAGCTCCAGGCTTCCTCCCTGTAGCTGGGCAGCTCCAGCAGCAAGAGAAAGGCTCTTTCCTGAGAGCCTGAGTAGTCTTAGTCACTGAGCCGCCCTCCTGTGTCCACTGTGGTTTATGACTTATCTCTGAAGCTTTCTTTGTAGTCTGGAGGATACTACACTCTGATATATGGGTCAGGTCTTCACTTATGGAACTGAGGGAGAGGCCAGCCCCCTAAATCTCATGCAGACAGTGGGAGAAGACTGGTTCCCCCAGATCAGTGTAGGTTCTAGAAAACCAAAGGAATAAAGACTGGGAGGGCAGTTTCATGGTTTTATATTTAAAGCAGCAGATATTTTAATGTTCAGTAAGTGTCTTTTGGACGAAAAACCATTATTAACAAGAATTCTGACTTTCCGAGAAAGAAGGGCTGACTACAGAATTTTAACAGCACTTCAAAACAGGTAATCTGTTATGAGCAATTCAAATATTCTTTTTTAAAAAAAATAAAAGAACCACTGGGACATTTGCCAAACCCACACCTTTCATAATAGAAAAAGAAAAGCAAGCTTTATTTTCTCATGCATAACTATTATAGGTACAATATAGATTTCCTAGGGTCTTAATACAACTTCTTAGCAGAGCAGTGCTTCATTTACCTGGCATGATTAGGAAGTGAGGTTTTCTGGATGAGTAAGTTGTGCAGATATGTTTGTGCTTTTAAGATTTAAACTTGTAAAAAAAAATGTATATCTGTTTCTTAAAACAGAAGATGCTGATATAATAAACATAAACGTTTTCTAAGCCATTTTGCTCCACGCTTCCAGAAGTTAGGGTATATGTCAGTAGGTATCAGAATAAGCACAGATTGAACATGACCTTTCTTTTCGGGACGTGATTTGGTGGTAGTGGTGTGGGTCGGGGGGATGATAATACTTATATGAAAATAACCATGAGTATATTATGAAATAGAAGGCTAAATTCCTAGGAATTTTTCAGAGGAAACCTGAATTGATGTAATTGCTATCCGATTTCTTCCTTCCCTCCCTATGTCTCCCTTTCTGTTGTTCATGTCCATGAGTCTTTAGGGAGAAGTAGACCTCTCATATGTTCAGAGGCTACTTAGGCTCTCTGCCTCTTCACCAGTGTCTGTGAGCTGCTTTTTTCTTTTTCAGTGTGTATTATCTTGAGCTGTTCTTCCTCACTGCTTGGTCTTGGGAATAATTGAGCATTGCCAGGGGAGATCAGAAAATCAAGCTTTTAAAAATGAATAACATTGAATTCACACATATACCTAAGTTAATAGACTTGGAAAGACAGGAGTTCTGTTATTTTTCTATAAAATAAATCCGGGTGCTTTGGGACTTGTTCTGGGGGAGGAAATGACAACCCACTCTAGTATCCTTGCCTGGAAAATCCCATGGACAGAAGAGCCTGACTGGCTACAGTCCATAGGGTCACAAAGAGTCGGACACAACTGAGCAACTAACACATGGGACTTGTTCAATGTGCACTCATACTGGGAAGAGATTGGTGGTGTCTCTGAGACTCTGACCACCAGTGGCCTGGCTATTCATGACTATTCAAAATTCACACCTTTGACCATGAAGTTGAATTACTGTTGGTACCAGCAAGGCCTGTCTCTGTCATGGTTGATGACGAAAGTCCAAAAGTTCAATTATATTTCTCTTGGATGGTGGTTTTGTAAACTTTACTTAGGGACTTCCCTGGTCCAGTGGTTAAGAATTTGCCTTCCAACGCAGGGGACATGGATTCAGTCTTTGGTCTGGGAAGTAGATCTCATATGCCACAACCAAGACCTGAAACAACCAAATAAATATATCAATATTTTTCAACTTTAGTTCAGAGACCTTATTTTACTCTTTATTTTGAACTAATTTTAGATTTACCAAAAAAAAAAAAAAGTTGCAAAAATAATCCTTTGTACTCTTCACCCAGCTTCCCCTAATATTAACATCTTTCACAAACATGGTAGAGTTATCTAGACCGTGAAACAGTATTCACCAATCTACACACCTTATTTGAACCTTGCCAGTTTTTTCCCCCACTATTGTCCTTTTTTCTGTTCCCAGATCCCACATTACATTTAGCCATTACGTCTTCGTAGTCTCCTCCAATCTGTGGTGCTTCCTCAGTTTTTCCGTTTTTCTTGACCTTGACACTTTTGAAAAGGGTAGCCAGTTATTTTGTAGCCTGTACCCCAATTTGGATTTGTCTGATGTTTTCTCATGATTAGTTTGACACATTTGAGCAAAAGTACCACAGAAGTGACATGTCTTCTCGGCGTGTCCTATCGGAGGCATAGGATGTCTTATTACCAGTGATATTAAGGTCATGTAGACCAGATTCCTCTAGGCTAAATAACTGTTTCCCTCCTTGGAATTAATGAGCCTCTTGTAGGGAGATACTTTGAGACTATGTGAATACCCAATTTCGGATATTTTTCTTCAAAGAATGTTTTATGTGAAAGTCTAGCATAGAAAATAAGTAGCAGTGACTTGTTTTTAAAGAGTTGAACATGGCTTGAGGGCAGCAGCCTCTTCCCCATTCCCTCCCTAACTCAGTCTCTGAGCCACCTCTGTTGAGCCCCCAAGCATCTCTGGATGCGCTTTGAAACTCATGGCTCTGGACTGTGGTTTTTGGTTTTGAGTTTTATGATGTGTGTATACTACTGTAAGCCCCTGCACTCGGAATATTCTGCAAGACAATATTCTTTCAACATGGGAAGGACCAGCAGACATTTATGTTGCACCTCTGTGTACCAGTCTCTGTGCTAAATTGTGGGAGTAGAAAATTCATAAAACACAGTTCCTGCCCAGTAATCCTGCATCTTTTCTTTTAGAACAGAGGGAACTGTATAATGTAGACTCAAGGAAGAAATGTGAAAGGAGGAAACAAACAAAAAATCAGCTTTTAAGTGGGGGAAAGATACTTGAGGATTTGTGGTTTGTGTTTTGAGTGAGTGCAGAGGCTGCTTTGACCTAACTAACCATCAGGTCTTGGTCAAAAGTATACTTTCTCCCTGAGCAGTTGTATGTACTCTAGTGGGAAAAAGAGAGAGAGAGAAAGAAAGGCAGTTCCAACCACCCCAGCCCAATAAAAGAACCACCATTTGGTCCTTTGATTCATCTTCCTGTATTTGAAAGACTCCAAATTCCCGTCCTTCATGGATGAGGTGTTTTAGCTGTCCATAATTATGTTATTATTCCAGACACTGTCGGCACGCTTCTTGCTGAGGAAGAAGGATTAGGCCAAGGAGGCTGGAGCAAGCCTGCAGCCGTCATCTGCCCCATGCCTGGCAAGGGAGATTATGCCTCCGAAATGGAGGTTTCTGGCTGAGCCTTTGTTGCTTAATTAGTCGCCTGTCTCTTTTCCCTCCATGACTGTGGCAGGATCCAGGACGCACTCTCTTTTAGACAAATGCAAAATACCTTTAACGAAGTTTTCTAATCATTCCTTTTCAACACATCTGAAAACTGTCAAAACCTCTCTAGTCACTGGCAATTCAAGGGTGGGAAATAAGTTTTAAAGGCCTGTGTTTCTCCAGGGAAGAAACTAGCAAATGCCATCTCTTTAAATTCTGTTTAACATGAAGCCTTTATTGACTACTCATGATGATTCTGCATAGTTTAATGCTCTTTTAAGTGAATATTATTTAGCTTCTTCACCAAGTCAGTGTGGCCTTGTGGATTGGTAAATTTAGATGCTGATCACAACCAGAAGCCAGTGTATAAAATGGTTACAGTTTAATTAAGTGGTAATAGATCTTATGCAGTGTCAGGTTAAAGGGAATGTATAAATATTGCTTTATGAACCGGCTTTTGCAGACAGTAGACACCAGCCGCCCTCTCCCCTCTCTGTCTCATGGGATGAGTTACAGCATGGCCCTATTAACTGCATTAGAATGTGAGGTAGGGTGAAGGGGGTGACCCATTATTAAACAGCCGCATCCAGCCAATCAGCCTTAAAGAACTTGACTTCAGAGGTCAGTAAAGATTCCTGACACTGTTAATTTTATTTTATGAAGCACCATTGAAACACACCGACTCATGCCTTCTCTCTGGTTTTTGATGGAGAAAAGGATGAACTTTTGAAGCCTCCTAATAGATTTGCACTAAAGAGCAAGCATTAGTTCAACCTGTTCACCTCATAGGTTGGGGACCTGGGAAACCCAGTCTCGGATGGAGAGGGACCCGGCCCTGTCCGGCAGCATCACATGCTGCTGGTGAAATCAAGGACCTCAGGGCATTTACTCAAAACCTGAAATCCCCGACTTCTGGGCTCTTCAGGAGATGAGGCCCTTAGGCGTCCGAGTTCATTATTCCACAGCTTTGTGTTCAGTGCCAAGGGAAAAAATGTCCCATTGCCCTTCTCTCACCAGCCAAGCAGGGCCCAGGCGAGAGTTTTCTTCTTCAGACCTGAGGCACGTGACTTCCTCCACCTTGGTTGACCAGAGGGCCGAGGACTCAGAGTCATGTTGTCTGATTTTCCCTGAGGAAAATCATGAGCCCAGGATAGGGGCTGTGCATGGATTCCCCAGTACCTTTAACTTAGCAGTGCTCCTGTTTTGTTGTTGCTTATTTGTTGGTCTCTCCTGCACAACTGAAAACTTGTGAGAATTCCTCCATACTTGGCTGGTTATGGTGCCCCAGTGCCTGACATGGAACATTCCCAGGAATGAATGAAGGAACCCCAGATCTGTAAGTCTACACCTTCAAAATGGGAATAACTTGACCCCCTTCTACCCTCTGTAGGAATAAGCAAGATGACATATGCAGAAGAGCCATGAGGTGCCACAGAAATGGGAAGAGGGAGTTCACGGGAGTTACTGGCGGTCATGTGACAGCACAGGCTATAGCTGTATTGCATCTAGCTCCTCCAGTTGAAAGACAACCCTCATGTGTTCTTCTCCCCCTACCTTATAGATGAGGGAGGGCTGCAGATAGGTTGAGTTACCTCCCAGCTTCATGCAGGGATTCCAAGGCTAAGCCGAGACCTGGCCCCAGGTTCCCTGACTCCATCCTCTCAGCTCAGTGCTCCAAGTCTTCATTCCTGCTGGAGAAGCTGTTGAGTATTTAATTAGCTAGTCTGTGATGTGCCGCATGTCAGAGCTCATTACTGTGGTGGGGCTGGTGGGTGTTCCTCTCCAGATCCCAGCCCCTGTTGTAGTTCAGCGGCCCCAATTAACTCCAACACTTGAGGCAGCCCAGCTACACAGGTGTCCCGGAAGGTCACTTGGAGGCGGATGCCCTGATCCCCCAGCGCCCTGCGGACTGTCCTCCTCCACCTCTGCCTGACCTGCTGCCCTTCCCCTGAGCTCCCTGTTGATGCCGAACAGGAGCCTTATGATGTTCAGAAACATTTCCCAGTTCAGAGGCACAAGATCATGTTGCTCGGCCCTGAGCTGGGCTCTAGCCAAAAGTCCTAGCAGGCTGGTGTGGTTCTCTTCCCAGAGGCTAAGTGCTCAGTGCCCCAGGCTGTCAGTGCACCGGACAAGAGACAGGTGCGTCAGGATGCACCAAAACCAGGGGTTAATGAGTGCCTTCTCTGGACTGAGCTCTGTTTTTATCCCTTTATTTTATTGTTAATACCAGGAAAGGCAAAAGGAGGTTGGGGAATTGGTCCAGATGAAATCAAACGAAAAGACATAGGAAGTAAACACAATGCAGAATTCATGATTCAATCTTGGTTTAAGGAGAAGATGGCTATTCCAGCAGTTTGGATACAGCCAATGGCAAGTGTTGGTAGAGAAATTGAACTTTTATTCAGTGCTGGTGAGACAGAAATCATACAGCTGCGTTGGGAAACAGTCTGCAGTTCCTCAGAGGTTAAATGTAGAGTTACCATATGACCTGGCAGTTCACTCCTAGGTGTGCATACCCAAGAGAAAGAAAAACTTACTTCCACACAAAAACCTGTACACGAATGTTCATAGCAGCCTTATTCATAGTAGACAAAAGGTGGAAATAACTGAGATATCTGTGAAATTATGAATGGGTGTACAAAATTTGGTGCATCCATACTATGGAATATTATTCAGCTATAAAAAGGAATGAGGTAATAAGCCATGCTAACTGAAAGAAGCCAGACACATATGCAAAGAAAAAAAAGCGTAAGAGATTGGTGAGCAAATGTGGTCAAATATTAATCATTAGTAAACATAAGTGAGGGATGTGCTGGTGTTCTTCTTACTATATCTTACAACTTTTCTGTTGAAATTGTTCAAACTATTACAGGTTGACAAATAATATTTTTAAAAGGCAGGGTTGGTGGGAATTTTAGAGCTCCCAGAGGTTGAGGTAACTCAGAAGGCTTTCAGACTGTCCTCCTTGACTCTTTGTCTGCATCCAGGGTGAAGCTGAGCAAACAGTTGTCTCAGCCTTCCTTCCAGGGGAATGAACTACATTTCTGAGCAGCACAGACCCCCACTTGGCTGTTCTTAGGGAGTGCCCGAAACCCAGAGCCAAATATTGTGGGCCCACATTTTTGACTGTCAAAGGAGAGACTTTCTTCTGACCTCCCGTGGTCCAGAAAGGCGGCCCGGGGGGCCTCTGCACACAGCTCCCTTCCTGACCTCGTTCTGAAGTGAAGCTGAGTTCTCTCTCTCTGTTCCGTGGGAAACACTAAATCACCAGCAAGCATGATTTCTGAAGAGGAGTTCTCAGTGAAGCTTTCTAAACCTGACATGTTCTCTTGTTGGCTGTATTTAAATTTAGGGAAGAATGTACGAACTCTTGTCAAGACTTTTGTTTCTTGTCCCACTCTCCAAAGTATGAAAACAATCAGCAGGGTCTCAGACAGTGTTTAGACTCAACCTTTCCAGAACAAATGGTGAGACCAGTCATCGAGAATGTCAGACCTGCAAGGAGGGCCCATGGAGCTGCCTAACGTCTTCGAGGCCTTCCGCAAGCAAAACCTGCCACTCTCCCACCTGGTGCCCATCCAGGAAATAGAGTCCAAAGTGCTTGCAAAAAAAAAAAAAGCCTTTAAACCAACAACTGCTTTTACAGTCTGCAGGCTGATTTTTCAATGTGCAGATTTGCTATGAATTTATAGAGTGTTTTGATTCTAAATTCACAATGTGCATCTTTAATGGCTCCAAGTTGGGATAATTTCATGCTGTTTATATCCTAGCAGCAATGGTTTATGCATATTTCCCAAGTTATTACCCTCCTAGGAGAAGAGTGAACAACCTCCTTTTACAAAAGACAGTCCCATATGTCCTGGTTTAGTGCATCTCTCTTCAAAGATCATTTTGCACTGAGACATGAGGAAAGCATGACAGCTGTTGGAGGCACCCACCCCACTTTGCAGTCAGGTGGGTTTGTGGGTTTCCTAGACCCGCATACACAGCTCCCAGATGGCCCTGCATTTGAAAATCACCAGTAAGGCACTCTGCAGTCTCCTGGACTGTTTCTATTGAGACATTTTTCAACCTTATTTCTGCAGGGGAGGGGAGGTTGGGGAAAGTTGCCCACCTCCCTCTACTCCCATCAGGAAAGAACTTAGTTATTGCACAACAAGAGCCTTTAGAAAATGATCTGAGAATTTTCTTTTTGGGAATCCAGCCTGGGGACGTAATCAGAAATGTGAGGCATATGGGATGTTTATTGAAACTGAAAATAATTTTTATTATAGTAAAATACATGTAACATGAAAAAATTTTAATAGTGGAAAATTGGAAGCAATTAAACGTCCAGCAGCAGGGGACATGATTCATCCATGTATTAGAATATAATGCACCCTTTGAAAACATTTTCAAAGAACTTTTAATAACAGGAAATTTCTCTTGACACAATGATAGGTGAAGAAAGCCAGTTCCAGATCTCCAATTAGGTCTTCAGATTTCAGATTTCAGACGTGTGCGTTGAAACAAGATAAAATGGGTAACCACAAAATTATTAACCATGGTTCTTATTGGCTAGTGGGATTGTGGGGGATTTTTTTTTTTATTAATTTCTTTTATTTTGAGATTAATTGTAGATTTCACATGCTGTTGTAAAAATATTTCAGAAAGATCTGGTATTCCCTTTACCAAGTTTCCTATAAAGGGTTTACATTTTTTTTTTTCTACTTTTCTCTTTTTCAAATAATCTACAGTCAGAAAACAACGACATGCATGAAAAATCTACAATTTTAGGAGAACATAAAATTAAAGACTGTTATTTTTAAAAAATGTATTCATCCTTCCGAAGAACCTTGCTCCCCTTTCTCCGTACCCACAGAGCCCTTTGCCTGGCCTCTCCGTTCACTGTAGATCTCAACACCTGCTAGTAGTGAGGTTCAGTGGCTCTTTGCCTGTGTATAGGTTTTCATACAGTGAGTTTACATCGTAGAAACAAGGCATACCTTCTGGAAGTAACAGATTTACTCAAACTCTTTGGAGCAGAGAGGACAGAAACACAGTAATTTTATATGAAAATAAAGTTAAAATAAGACACCCGAATTATAGAGTGGAAAGTAAGTTTTGAGACTCGAGATGAATATTTAAGACAAAGTCAAGTTGCCATTTGAGAAGCACAATTAGTAGCTGTTGAACAAATGCTTCTTGTATTCAGCTGTGCCCTCTGCTTCTTCCACTGGCTTCTTGTCCCAGTGGGGGTTATCAGGGAACACACAGCTCTGTGGGAAGTCACTAGAGCAGTGAATGATTGGAGTCACTCTCCTTAACTGAGAAAAAAAAAGATATTTAGATGTTCTGTCTGCCCTAGGGCCAAATCTTGCTGGGACACACACTGCCTGGGAGTCAGGGACCTGGGGTTGGATTCTTGACCCCACTGTTGATCTCTGTGGGAGCCTGGCAGGACATCACATCCTGGGCCTCATTCTCTTTACCTGCAGAAAGAGTGGTTGAGACCAGACCATTGACTGCTTAGGGCCCCGAAACTCTAAGATACTAAGGTCAGTCAGCCTGTAGCATACGACTTGACCAGGCTTCCCAAAGTCCTCCCACCTAACTGAAAATGCACACTGAACCTGTAAGGATTTTAGCATCCTCAGAAGTTAGTCTTCATTGATTTGAGTATTTCTCTGCCTCTTTGGTAAACATTCTTGTCAACACTTTTCTTGTCATTTTTTAAAAAAGGATCTAGAGAAAGAAGGTTGTAGATACTGATTAAGAGACTATCCCTCTTTCCTCCCCGCTCCCCCCTACTTTCTTTCCCCTAAAGATTATCTTAGGGTTATCAAAAGCAATTTTTATAGGCAGGTTGATCTTTTATAGGAGATGTGTTTACAAAGCATGAAATTAACAGTTTTGCACAGTGCCAAATAATTGCCTATAACATGGTGACTTTTGTAGTAAGTTTGCAGCTTGAGCAGTTATTAGCAAGGTCAGATGGTACGTGCAGTAACACAATTAGCAGACCACATCACCAAAACAGAGTTAGCCAAGTTCCTTGTGAGGGAACACATTCCTCCTTCTGAGGAGTTCGCCCATGAAGTCATTTCAGATGTTGAGAACAGTACAGCCTGTTCACGTTGCCGTCCAGCAAACCCTGCAGTGCTACAGGGCCATTCCACTCCTGGAGCTTCAGGCTCCTACAAACCTGCATACAAGGTACACTCCTTGAGGGGCGGAAGAGACTCACCAAGGAAGGCCCAAGCCCTTTACTGCTCACAAGAAGGTTGCTTTACCTTAGACTAAACATCACATTAGAATTAGGGAGTACCAGATGGCTATTAAGCTCAATAAATGTTAGCCTCTCTGGGGAAGAGACAGTAGAGCAGACACTTTTAGGCCAAATAGCTTGCACATTCCAGGAGCAATTTAGGATATCCTTAAGTTCATAAAGATGGCAACAGAATATTAAGTTCCATTTAGGAAAATCCACCCGAGGAGGCATGTTGGTGTGTGATTTTTGGACATGCATTCCAACTGGTAGTGTTAAGTGATGTAGTAGATCAACCCTGAAACATCATCATTGTAACCCCACAGAAATGTGTTTCTCACTTATGAGTTACACTCCAGCCTAGGTCTCAGGAGCATTCAAAAGGGAGTGGGAAGTTTGGGGAGGTGGAATTACTGAGAGAGTTTCAAGGAACTTGGCTAAATTTCATTTGGGAAAATATAAAGCATCTGAGGTGCTCTATCTTTTTGTGGCTCAGATCCAGGTGCATGGAAAGAAGGAAACTCTCTCTCGCTTTTTGTTCACCGGACTGGCAGACTGTGTACTCTAAAACAAAGGAAGTAAATAACAGTTTGAGATGTGCTCTACTGCCTGGCTAGAGATCAGATTGCAAAAATAAAGGTTACAAAACTTGGAGACATACAGACCTGGGTTTACCACTTGCTACATCTTTGGCTTTGGGAAGTTACTAAACCTTTGTAAAATCCTGGCTGCTGTCTGCAGCTTGGAGATCATAATTGCATCTACCTCACAGGGGTTGTTTTGAGGATACAATGAGGTGATGCACTGAGAGGAAATTATTCCAGAGACCAGCACATAATATGCACCCATCATCCATCCACTCATTCCATTCATCCTGCTAACATTTACCGAGCACCTCTTGTGTCTGCTGCTGTGCCAGGTGTAAGCAAGCCAGGTGTTCCAGTGAGCTCCTGCCCTTCTGGAGAGTATAACCCAGGCACAGATATGCATGAATTAAATAATTACTGTAAATGAAGATCTCCTTACTAACCTAGTGCTCTGAAGGATAGGACTATCTTATGTTTTCCAGAAGCCTAGACTAAGAAGCCAGGAAAAACTTCCTAGAGGAAATGGCATCTAAGCTGAAACGTTAAGTTCATTTGGTGGAGCAGGAACAGGGTGTGACAGGTGTCCTCAAGGAAATAGCTTGTGTGAAGGTCTTATGGTGGGAAAAGGGAGGTGCCTCTGGGGAACTCAGGAAAGTGACTAGAGCTCTGAGACCTAGGGAAGCATGTGTAAGATAGGCAGGAGACATGGGCAGAGGCCAGGCCGTGTAGAACCTTGTAAGGCTCTTAAGGAGTTTGGTTTCATCTGGGGGCTTCCCTGGTGGCTCAGATGGTAAAGAGTCTGCCAGCAGTAGGGGAGACCAGGGTTCGATCCCTGGGTCGGGAAGATCCCCTGGAGAAGGAAATGACAACCCACTCCAGTATTCTTACCTGGACAATCCCATGGATGGAGGAGCCTGGAAGGCTACAGTCCATGGAGTCGCAAAGAGTTGGACACGAATGAGCGACTTCACTTTTCTTTCTTCCTTTCATCCTAAGAGGCTTGGGATGCCATTGAAAGTTTTTAAGCAGGGGCTCAAAAACTATTAAGCTCCATAAATGTTGGCTATTATTTTTCCTTTCCAGGAACTTTTATCCTACGTCCCAACGTTAGCTCTCTTACAGGATCCTGTGGATACATAATTTTATAAAGCCAACAAGACTGTTGATCCATTTGGTGAACTGAGAGCAGGATTTGTAATATGCCAGAGCCACATGGTCCCAGTAGCATGTGCTTCCTCCTCTGCGTGGGATTGGAAGGGCACTAAGAGCAGCCGGTGACACTGTGAGAACCAGAGCAAGGCCAAGGTGGACATGGCCAGGACCAGACTCTACAGGCTGAACTGGGTAGACTTACACAGCCCATGCCAGGCCGCCTCCAGGCCTCCAACAGTGCTTGATACAGGCTCGCGGGGAGGACAGTGGTGCCAGGGAGGGAGGCCAGCAAGGTGAAAGCAAACTGGACATTGGCCTTAGAGAGTCTGGGAGAGAGCTCAGGGCTGGATTGGCAGAGGGTAGGGGGCACTGGGCTCTGGGTCGAAAGACCAAGGGAGACTCCCAGGCGAAGGTAGGCCCTTGTCTGGAGGAAGAAGAAGAGTCTGGGCTCTGAAACTAGTATACAAAATCCAAGTGTTGGGCCAGCATGAGGATGCGAAGTCCCCAGATGTGGGGCCCAGGAATCCTACCCTTTCTCCTGCCAAAGGCTGGATTGATCCCCAAATTCAGGTGACTTGGCTGAGGCTCCTGGTAGTGATCATGGTAGTGATCATGTGATCCCAACTCTCAGAACATACTGGACACTTCCACCTGTGACTACATTTAATCTGGGGAGTTCTTGTCAGCTATCTGGTTCAAAACTGGAGCTCCTAGAAACTGCTGCCTATCAAAACTTGTGTTTCACATCTTTTGGCCTTTATCCACTCATCTATTTCCTGTGGTGAATCCTGAAGTTGAGGTAGGACCGTATGTTTTCCTCAGGCCTGACTTCTATCTAGCTCCATTCTAGGTATGAGACTGGATCACCAGTCATAGAATTACCCGAACTCAGCATAATTCTGCCAGAGAACTAAGGCAGGACCAGACTGCAGAGGGCCTGGACACACAGACTCAGCAGGCTTTTTAGAGATAAGAAGTAGATGAGCGGAGCAATGTCCTCACTGGTGACCCAGTTCAGAAGATGGTGCAGACTGCCTGCATGCATCTGGCCCTTCATAGTGATGCTTCCATGTCCATGGTCTCCTTTGAGCCTCCATATGCTGATGGAGTATCCTAGGCAGCTGTTATCCTCCCCCCGTTCAGATGAAGAAACTGAGGCCTGGTCTTCAAGGGTCACACGTGACATCACAGCTCCTGGAACATCAAGTGGCCAATTAGGGTTCAGCTACTGGGAGTGGCTTGTGTTGCTCAGTCTGCATCTTAAAAAAAGGGAGAAAAAAAAATGAACTAGAGACTGGATGGAGAAACAGTAGCCTGGACAAATATTTAAACCCAGGAACTGAGGGCAGGGCTATATGTAAAGTAGACAGTGCTTCATGTGGGGTTAACAATGGAGTCAGGGGCTTTTGGGGATGATTTTGGTGCATTCAGGCTTTCCAAGTTCAAGGGCACGAATGAGTGTGTCTTGTGTGCATGTCTGTCTGGTGAGGAAGCTCAAGTTAATATGTCTATAAACTTTGCATTCTTTGAGCCCTGATGTTTTGGGTTGGCCAAAACGTTCATTCTGGTTTTTCCATAAGATTACATGGAAAAATCAGAATGAACATTTTGGTCAACCCAATATTTCAGACAATGGCCACATAAGTGCCACATGTCCAGTCATCTGTGACTCCTTTAGGAAACTAAAATGCAAAATTGAAAGCCACACCTTCAGATAGAGTTCTCAGCACATTCAGGTCAGCTCACAGGGTATGTTCTTAGAAAACCAGCCCTCTGCAGGTGAAGACTGCCCTGCCTGCTCTGCCTCCTTCTCATGGGATTTTTAAAGGCTTGTGAGATGAAATGGGGCCCTTCCCGCTGAGACACCTATTTTTTCAGGTCTCACACCTGCCTTTTGAATAATCCAAATAATGCATCTTATAATTATGGCCTGCCTGGCAGCAGGTTTCTGCCTCCTGAGTGATAGTTGAAGTTTCTTGGCAAGTGAATGCTATCCACAACCAGCCTCTCTTTTCCTGCCCTGGTTCCTGGTGGCCCCTCTGTGGCCATCTTCCCACCTACATTGGCCTCCAGGGCTGTCTGCCCACAGGACTTCAGTCATTACACCAAGAAAGGTCCCCCAGAACATTTAAGACTTCCTGCCTGTCCCAGGGACACAGGGAGGGCTGACCTCCACTGCAGAGGAGCCATGCCAGTCTGATTAATGAAGGTAAATAAGGGCGTGATTGGCAGTGACTTAAGCTCCAGGCAGGTAACCTAGGCAACAGCAGGAGTCTGCACCTCCACTGGCAAGTAACGTGGGATCAATTTCTTCATGCATCCATGGCCTTCTCTCATGCTCAAAGTCCAGTTCAGGAGCCTTGAGAAGGAGCTGGGCTGTTGGATAATGCGGGGAGGGGAATTGCTGATCATCTGCTGGGTTTACTGTGGTTGTTCTGTCCTCTGAAGGAACATGATGTGAGCGGTGTAATTGGCAGACATAATGTCAGAGGCCTCAAGGTCAAAGGCAGCTCCCAACTTTCGGCTTGAGCCTTGGTTTAGCTAGCTCTGTGTTCCTATCCCGGCTGCCACTTCCTAATCAGTTTCTTCACCTGTAAAATGGAATAACAGTAATGGTGCTACCTTCCAGGCTTGGTGTGAGAATAAGACCTGTAAATTGCCTAGCATAGCTTGTCCCATAGGATGCCCTCTAAATGTTGGCCTTTGGGGTTTTTCTCTAGGAGAGAAAGAGGCTTGGGGTGCTCTGTCTTCTAATGCTCTCTTTACTACCAGGAAGGAAATGGGCTCAGCCTAGAGATGGGTCCAGAATGGGAGGCAGATAGGAAAGGGGGCCACAGATGGGCATTGCCAGGAGAACCCCTGAGGTGCAGGAAGCAGACGGGAAGGTTGGTGGTTAGGAGCAGCTGCCTGAGGGCCAGGGGACCAGTGGAAATGTCAGCAGTGCACCCCGAGGGGCACTCAGGCTGTTGGCGGACCTCTTGAGGCCAAGGACAAGGAGATATTGCTACTTTTAGCATTTTGGTTCCAGCCAGAGTTCCCGTCCAGCTTGCTGAACACACACTTTTACAGGTGCTGTTCTTGACTTGAATGCAGGCCAGTTGAAAACATGATTTTGATTATTTTTCCATCATGTGAAACAAAGACCATGGGGAAATATGATCACATGAAAAAGGCATGAAATTTTCCTGTTCAGTGAGTGAGGCCAGAAGATGCATAATGTATGGTTTCAGAAGCTGTAAGTAGATTAGGGAGAGAGTTTGCAGTCTGGGAAACATTTAAGACTTTTATGCAAGTCATAAAGAAACAGAGGAATGCCAGGAGCTTAATGTCCAGCATATCCCTGGCAGAGTAACCTCAAACATGCCAACCTCAGGGGCTCAGTTTCCTTATTCAAAATTCTGGGAGGAATGCTCATAATATGGTTAATCGTGCTTACCTCTAGGGAGTGGGTCTTGGGTTTGGGAGTGGGAAGAGATGTTTATTTTTCATTGTATATCCTTTTGACTTTTTGAATCTTTCACTTTGTGCCTTTATTATTTTTATAATTGCAAAACAAATTATAGGGTTTGTCTTTAAAAAATGCAATGAAGGGTTGGCTTGGATCATTGGTTTTCAAAGTTGTTTTTTAGAGGTAGAACCCTTGTCATATAAGCTTACACAGAAGCCTAATGAATGTAGGACAAAGAAGAAATTGGAGCCTTTCTTGCCAGGCCTCCCCTGCCCCCAGCTCCCAGTCTCTGCATCTCTAAGGGATCCATTGAACATAGTTTGGAAATAACAGGTCTAAATGATTTCTCTCAATGCCCCCTCTCCACAGTTCTATGCTCCCTTTCTGTTTAGTAATGAAGCTGGGGCATCCTAGCCCTGGGGTACAGGCTACTGCTGTTTTGTTTTTTGTTTTTTTTCTTTTTTACTTTATTATTTATTTTTTTAATTTATTTTTTAATTGGAGGATAATTGCTTTACAATGTTGTGTTGGTTTCTGCCACACAACAACTTAAATCAGTCATAACTATACATATGTCTCCTCCTTCTTGAGCCCTCCCTCCCACACTCACACCCACCCCACCTCTCTAGGTTATCACAGAACACCCACCTGGGCCCCCTGTGTTATATAACAGCTTCCCACCAGCTATCTATTTTCACTGCGCAGTTGCAGGCACTCCCTTCCCCTCTGAGGAGTCTGCACCTGGGCAGGGGTTGGGGGGTTGGGACTGAGCTGTGCACAGACTGAGTGTCGCACAGACTGAATGTCACACAGACTCTGGGGAACGGGAGACAGGTCACCCTTAGATGCATTGAAATGATAGAGAAATGCTGTTAACAGCTGGATTTTGCAGTTCTCACAGATAAGTCTGAACCTGGGGCTTTGACAGGCAGGATGCTAAGGGGATGGTGAAATGGTATCCGATGGGAGAAAACTCATTCACCTTGTAAAAATGTGGTTAGGAATGCAGACCCACTACTTGTTTACACTCTGCACTTGGCGAGTTACTTAGCTTCTCCGAGTCTCTTGCTGAATCTGTAAAAAGAGGAAGTACTTGTGCCTACTTTCTAGGACTCTCGAAAGGATAACATGCAATCATGGGTCTCAGTGCCTGACGTAGTGCTGTGCACACAGTAGGTGTTCAGTAAGTGTTGGTAATACTAATCGTCATCATCACCAAGTTCCTAGACAAGTCAGGAAATGGCCTTCCTGTTTCTTCCTGTGTATTAGTTAAATCTGTAGCCTCTCAGTACCTCAGTTTCCTTACCTGTAAATTAGAGATGCTCAGGAATTGCAGATCGGTAGCCTGCTAGAGCAAATCTAGTGTGCAAATTTTTGTTTATCCAGGTAATATGTTAAAAATCAAGAAATAGTCTCCAGAAATCTGAATTATCCAGACTCTCTTTTAAAAATGGAAATCTGTTTCATTGGCACTCACTTGGTAATAGTCATCTGGGGCCAGGGTGGCCATCGCCTCCCCTTACACAGGCAAGCATTGGTTTGCATTTTCACCAGACTCCATCTTCTCTGTCATCTTACACCTGGCCACCCCTCTTCACCTTTTGGCAGTTGAGTGGGAAGAGCCTAGACTAAAAGATTTCAGGAATTCTGTGCCTTTATCATGGCTCTGCTCCTTGTCCATCCCATGACCCTCAGTATATTCCTTCATCTCCCTGGACCACATGTTGCCATCTATAAAATGAGTGAGTTGAGCTTCCAGTCTCGGCTTTCTTTGAGTGTTTTCTTTAGTCTGTAAACATTTACTGAATCCCTCCTATATCCAGGAATTTTACCAGGCATTTGGGAGGATGCAGAGATGACTAAGAACAGGTGTGGCCCAGAGATCTTTTACAGAGAGGCCACCCCAAGGGTGGACTGCAGAATGGCGCCAGTGCACAGTGTGATAAACACAGGCATTGAAGATAAGCATTTAGGAACCTTTATGGCAATTGGACTTTGCCATGACAGCCAAGTGCATGCTCAGTGGATGGGTTTTGTTGAATATAAATCAGTTCTCGTGTTGTCAGACTCATGGTGAGTTACAGGAGGCACAAGCTGCCTACTCATTCCAGCTACTATTGCTGTTTAACAAACTGCTCCAACCCTTCATACGTTAAAACAACAGCAGTCATTTATTTGCTCACAAATCTACAATTTGAGGAAGGCTGGACAGCACAGGGCACCTCCATTCCACACAGTACCTATAGGCTGTGCCGGGGCCAGCAGGTCCACTTCCAACCTGGCCCACTCACGTGGCTAGCAAGCTGGTGCTGGGGCCTTTCCACAGGGGCACTTCTTCAGAGCAGCATAGCTGGGCTCCACTGGTCAGTGTCCCAAGAGAACTGGGTGGAAGTGCATAGCCTTGCTATGATCTAGTCTCAGAAGTCACATTGCATCTCTTCTGTCAGACTTTGTTGGCTGAAAGATTCACAAAGTTCTGCCTAACTTCAGAGGGAGGGAACCTGGGTCCTTTCTCTTAATGCACTTGTGGAAAGGTTCTAGAAGAACATGTGGGACATAAGATTTTGTTGCAACTGCCGTTGGAAAATATAATCAGCCACACTGTATGGAGGTGTATTTGTTTAATGAACACAAATTTAGTGTCTTCAAGTGATACACATTTATTGGCTCGAACTTTTATAGGTCATGAGTCCAAGTTGATTGAACTGGGTTCTCTGCTCAGGACCTCATGAGGCTGAAATCAGGGTGTTGCTAGTCTGGGCTCTTGTCTGGAGGCGCTGCTGCTGCTGCTGCTAAGTCGCTGAGGTGCTAGGAAGAATCAACTTCCGGGCTCATTCGGGTTGTTGGCAGATTCCGTTCCTTGTGATTATAGGGTTGGGGTCCCTACTTCCTTGTTGCTGTAAGCCAAAAGTTGCTCTCTCCTCCTGGAAGCCACACACATGGCCCCTGGATCTTCAAAGCCAGCAATGCCACGTTGAATTCTTTTCACTCTTTTAATCATTCTGACTTCTTACACTGCCAGATGGAGAAAACTCTTCCTTTTTGTGCAGCTAGATTATATATGTTGTACTAGATAATCTCCTTTTGCCATATAACAGAATGTAATCAGAAGAGTAATATCTCATCCTGTTCCCAGGTGCCACCCACACTCAAAGTGGAGGGGAGTATAAGAGGATGAGGGTGATTGGAAAGCATTCTTAGAATTCTGCCTACCACAGATGGCTTGGTTTTCAATGAATTAGAAATTAAAACAAAGTGGTTCTTCATCACAGATAGTTTGAAAGCACTGGTGTAGAACCCAGTAGAGAGGAAGGACATGTATGCAAATGGATGCAATTTGAGACCTCAACGGCTAACTTCCAAAAGGAGAAGGGTACAGAGGTCAGTGGGAGGGAAGATGATTGTGTGAGTGGATGGGGACAGAATTAGTTTCTTGAGGATGTGGCATTTGAACTGAGCATTGTAAGATAGGTGTGATTGGGGTCTTTTAAAAATAGGGTGGCAGACTTCCTTGGTGGTCCAGTGTTAAGAATCTGCCTGCCAGTGCAGGGGACGTGTGTTTGATCCCTGGTCTGGGAGGATTCCACATGCTGTGGGGCAACTAAGCCTGTGCACCGCAACTACTGAGCCCACAGGCCGTAACAAGAGAAGCCATCCTGTGAGAAGCCTGCACACTGCCACTGGAGAAAGCCCTCACGAGCAAAGACCCAGTGCACCCCCAAAATAAAGAGCAAATAAAAAACTTTAAAGTGGGTACTTCTCTGATGGTCAGTTGGTTAAGACTCTGTGCTTCCATTTCAGGGGGTGTGGGTTTGTCCCCTGGTCAAGGAATTAAGATCCCACATGCCATGTGCAGTGGCCAAAAAAAAAAAGGTGGCAGGATCCCAACATCTCTTTGGCACCTTTGGATGCAAACACAGAACTGAACTGAATCTTCTGAATCCTCTCTAAAGTAATTTTGTCTCTTCCCTGTGACCACAAACAATACTGCATAACAAATTACCCCAGAGTTCAGTGACTTCGGCAACATCATATATTACTGCTTACAGGTCTACAGGTCAGCTGGGTGGTTTCTCCGGCCTCAGTTGGGCTCTCTCTTGCAACTCTGATCAGCCATGGTGGTGGTGGGGGATACGCTGAGTGGCTCTGCTGGCCTTGGCTGGGCTCTCATAACTTTCAGGGTTGGCTGGCTGGGAGCTAGTCCTGTATAACCTCGATTTTCTTCACAAATTTCTTCTTCCACCTGCCCCTCACCTCCTTCTAGCATACTAGCCTGGGCCCATTCCCTGAGAGGAGACAGAGGAACAAAAATATGGGGAGAGTGCAGGTCTTAGAAGTTTAGACTCAAAACTGGCACTCTGTCACTTCTGCCTCCTTCTTTTGTTCAAAGCAAGTTTCCAAGCCTGCCCAGATTCAGAAGTTGGGGAAACAGACTCAATTTCTTGATGGAGGATCCAGAGGATCCCATCGCAGAGGGTGTGGACACAGGGAGGGGTGGAGAACTGGAGCCACTCTTTCAGTCTATACCACAGTCATCCTGAGAAGCCTTTCTAAATTTTCTAGATGAAAGCAACAATAGGCTCCCTCCCAACTTCAGATCCATTGTTTCTCAAGCTAAACAAAGGCTCTTGGAGAAGTTTATAGATGAAAAACCATTTGGGAAATGTAAAGTGGTCCATTAACCACAGTTACAAGAAGCTAGACTTCTAAAACAGTCTGCAGTCTTTGTATGAATAGAAGACAAAACAGAAAGATTTCTGGGCAACCTTTCACCTTCACCAGCCCATATTGTATTCATCCTTCAATGCCTAGCCCCAGTGCGCTCTGCAAAACTATTCCCAGAACAATTATTTTGGGAGAACAATTCTTTTCCCAAATTGCAGTAGCAGTTTTTAGAATGAAATGATTTCAAATCTGGCCTTTGACATAGACAAAAACCATGCCTTTTATGATATTCCCTGAAGCACCTAACCCAAGGCCAACAAATAGTAGTTGCACAATAAATGATTATTAGATGAATGGATGGATGAGAAAACAGATGGATGGCAGATGCTTCAGCAGTTGACTGAAGCTTTCTTTTAGCAGAATCTGATATTATCATAGACTTTTATTTCCTTCCTTCCAAATAAGCATGTCAACTTGAAATCTTTTGTAGTTGTTCCATGTCTACATGCTTTAAAGAAAAACCCAGAAAACTGATTGCAGAAGGGAGGAACCCTGTTGTGTTTTCCCTCATAAACCCTGTCATTATTAGCATAGCATTTCAAACTTAGGTCCGTGAGTTCCCAGGGATATTGATCATTTTCTAGCTAGGGGTGGGGAGTGAGGGGAGGACTTCTCATCACATACATTTGTGAAATGCTGAGTTAAACAGACAGCTTTCTTGTTTGTAAGTCTTCATAGAGTCTTTAATATGCTAATATACATCTAATGTATCTCCAAGAGAGCATTAGAATATGTAAGGATTGGAAATTGGAAGGATTACTTTTTGTGAGGGAGTCAGGGCAGGGATGCAGGAGATGTAATTTTTTCTTATCGTGATAATACATAACATAATATTTATCATTTTAACCATTTATAAAGGTACAATTCAGTGACTTTAAATACATTCACGGTGCTGTATAACCATTGCTGCTACACCCAAAACTTTTCACCATCCCCAACAATAACTCCATTTATACAAGAACAACACTTCCCCCCTCCCCGCCTCCGAGTGGCACATTACCTCTATTCTGCGTTCTGTCTCTGTGAGTTTGCCTATTCTAAGTGCCTGTTCTAAGAAATGCACAGCATCAGTGTTGTGAGTCAAGTTTTACCTGGGGCAAAATGAGGACTATCGACTGGGAGACAGCATCTCAGATAGCTCTAAGAAACTGCTCCGAAGAGGTAGGGGGAAAGGGCAGTAGATATGTGATTTTGGTGAAAGGGGAGAACGTGCAATCAAGCATACATTTTTGCAGAAAGTTTCTGCTAATCTAGTGAAGAGGAACAGATGTCACTGTTAATGATTTTAGTGCTTTACTAGATACGAAGAGATACAAGAATTAGGCTTGTAAAATCTTCTGAAAATATTTAACTATTTTCTGTTAACTATTTAACTGACCCATTCTGCCAGTTTTTCCTAGAGCACAGAGTACCTCATGATCTCCTCATCACTACTTTGACCTCCTTTCAGGATGTGTTGAAGGTCAGTGGCCGCAATGGCTATTGACTTCATCCTTGTAGAGGCAGATAGCAAGTAGCAATTTTTAGTTGGTACCTCATGTTAGTGGAATCATATAACGTGCGTCCCTTTATCTGTTGATGAAAACTTGACTTATTTCTACCTTTTGACTGTGGTGAACAATGCTGCTGTGAACATTGGTGTAACAATTATCTGTTTGAGTCCCTGCTTTCAGTTCTTTTGGATACATACCTAGGAGTAGAATAGCTAGGTCGTATGATACTTCTGTGTTTTCATTTTTGAGAAAGCCACCAAACTTTTCCACAGAGGCTGCACCATTTTAGGTTCCCTCTAGCAATGCATGAGGGTTCCAGTTTCTTTGTCAAAACTTATCTTCCGTTTTTTAAAATTATAGCTCTCTTGGTAGTTGTAAAATGATATCTCCTTGTGGTTTTGATTTGCATTTCCCTAATAACTAATGATGTTGAGCTCTAAGAGTCTGTTATTCATTCTGAATATAACTCCTTTATTAAATGCCTGTTTTGCAAATGTATTCTCCCAGTCCATGGTTTGCTCTTTGAAGAACAAAGACTTTTAATTGTAATGAATTTCAATTTACCCATCTTTGACACTGTTTGTATCCTATTTAAGAAAGCTTTCCCTTGCCTAAACTTAGGTCACTAAAATTTGCTCACATATTTTCATCTACAAATCTTGCAATTTGGCTCTTATATTTAGGTCTGTTATCCATTTTGAGTTGATTTTTGTGGATACTGTGAAGTAAGAGTTGAGGTTTATTTTTTGGCACATGGATATCTAATTTTTGCCACTATTTGTTGATAAGATAATATTTTCCCTGTTGAATTTCCTTAGCACTTTTGCTCTTAATCAGCTGATTATCTATCTGCACTCTCCACTCCATTCCCATTGATCGTGTCTTTCCTTACTCTAGAATCACACTCTCTTGGTTGCTGTAGCCCTTGCAATTAGGACATACTAAATTCTCCAACACTGTTCCTTTTTTTGTTTTTAACAGCAAGTACTCTAAAATCATGACTGCTTCAATTTAATTTTTTTTAATTTTTTTTTGTGATTCATTTCTTTTTTTTTTTTTCACTTTCATTCCATAGTTGTTTTTTTTTTTAATTTTATTTTATTTTTAAACTTTACAATATTGTATTAGTTTTGCCAAATATCGAAATGAATCCACCACAGGTATACATGTGTTTTTTAATCTTTTGGTTGTGCCATGTAGCATGTGGGATCTTAGTTCCCCAAACCTGCACCCCCTGCATTGGCAGCTCAGAATCTGAACCACTGGACCACCAGGAAAGTCCCTGTTCCTTTTTTTTCTAAATTGTTTTTGGCTATTCTTCTAGGTCTGTCTTTTGCAAGTCAGTTTTACAAAGATTGCATTGAGCCTCTAGATCAATTTTGAGATGATTGACACATTAACAATATCAAGTCTTCTAATCCATAAACATGATGTATCTCTCTATTTGTTTAGACCTTTGATTTCTCGGGGCTTCCCTGGTGGCTCAGCCAGTAAAGAATCTGCCTGCGATATAGGAGACCCAGGTTTGATCCCTGGGTTGGGAAGATCCCCTGAAAAAAGGAATGGCTACCCACTTCGGTATTCTTGCCTGGAGAATCCCCATGGACAGAGGAGCCTGGCAGGTCACAGTCCATGGGGTTGCAAAGAGTCGAACATGACTGAGCAACTAACACTTGATTTCTCTCAGTAATGTTTTATAGTTTTCAGTGACAAGGTCTTGCATAGCTTTGTTAAATTTATCCCCTAAGTATTTAATATTTTGATGCCTTTGTAAATGATATTTTTATTTCCATTTCTTTTTCATTGCTGATACTTAGCAATACAATTGATTTTCATATGACAGCATTGTATCCTTTGACATTGCTTAAGTCCCTACTTTTGTTAATGCTTTTATAGATTCCTCAGGAATTTTTTAGTGTAGATAATCATGTCATGGACAGATACTGTCAAAGAATGGAGACCTAAAAAGACAAGGGACCTGCCTGCTGTCTCACTGTGCAGAGTTGGGGGTTTGCAAGCTGGGTCTTCTGGACCCTCCTTCATGGCCCTCTCCACCACACACAGTGACTACTCGGGAGAGTTCAGGCCCCAAGAGAAGAAGTTGTATGTCCTTTAAGATTAGATTTGAATGAAGTTTTTTACTCTCACTTAAAAGTCTGGAGGTTTACATTCCAAGGCTGGTTTGGCAGTTCTGCTCCATAAAACCCTCAGGAACGTAGGCTTTTTCCCCACAAATAGCTTCATCATCCCTAGGCTATGGACCTCCATCTCATGATCCTATATGGTGGCATTTGCATTCTAGATAGCATGGCAAAAGAATAAAGAGAAAACAGGTACCCACTAGTGATTTCTTCAGGTGGATTCCATGAATGACTGCACAGCACCTGTGCTCACATCTCACTGGGTAGAACCCAGTTGGGTCACACCTAGCACAAGGATGTTTGGAAAATATCATCTTATCCTGAGCAATCATATCAGCTGAAATTTCTGTTACTGTGGAAGAGAAAGGGAACAGCTGCTGGGGGATATACAGCAATTTCTGCCACAACCTAAAGGTTAGGAATCCAGAAAGGAAATAATCTGAAAATTGTTGACAAAGAATTAGTCAATCTAAAAAAGAATTAGAAAATTTTAATCCAGCCAAATTTGTGGATTATAACCTGGGAAGAGTATCTCAGAAAGCTCTGAGAACTATTCTGCCAGTTAGAAATCAAGGCAGAGTTATATGTTTTTTTAAACTGAAGGCTGTACGTTGACAGTTTACGTAATCCGGATCTCAGCAGCGTCCTGGTAGATCATGTGACCCCTTGCAAGATCAAGAAGGAATGTTATCTTTTAAGGAGTTGTCTTACTAATGCTGGGAGGATGTTGCTGTTTATGGTTCAGCAGGTATTCCTGCCCAAGGACGGGGGTGGGGGTAGGGGGACGTTGGTCCATGCATGATCCGGATACACGGTGTGCAGTGTGGAGAAAGGGGAGGCCGAAGGGCAGAGAAGACTTTTTACGTTTAAATTGTCTTGCTATAAAACATGAATTTCATTTCACAAAATGAAAAGAGGGAAAAGATGGAAGAGTTCAAAGTTGGTTGCATCTTTTACAAATTGTTTTAGGATCAGGTGGGCCAGCTCTCTGGCTCAGAGATTAAAGTGTCTGTCTGGAATGCGGGAGACCCGGGTTGGATCCCTGGGTCGGTAAGATCCCCTGGAGAAGGAAATGGCAACCCACTCCAATACTCTTGCTAGGAGAATCCCATGGAGGTAGGAACCTGGTGGGCTGCAGTCCATGGGGTCACAAAGTATCGGACACGGACATGACTGAGCGACTTCACTTTCACTTTCAAGTTGACCTGAAGCCATTTCAGTTCAGTTCAGTTCAATTCAGTCGCTCAGTCATATCCAACTCTTTGCGACCCCATGAATTGTAGCACGCCAGGCCTCCCTGTCCATCACCAACTCCCAGAGTTCACCCAAACTCATTTCCATCGAGTCGGTGAGGCCATCTAGCCATCTCATCCTCTGTCATCCCCTTCTCCTCCTGCCCTCAATCCCTCCCAGCATCAGTCTTTCCCAGTGAGTCAACTCTTCACATGAGGTGGCCAAAGTATTGGAGTTTCAGCTTCAGAATCAGTCCTTCCAATGAACACCCAGGACTGATTTCCTTCAGAATGGACTGGTTGGATCTCCTTGCAGTCCAAGGGACTCTCAAGAGTCTTCTCCAACACCACAGTTCAAAAGCATCAAGTCTTCGGTGCTCAGCTGTCTTCACAGTCCAACTCTCATATCCATACATGACCACTGGAAAAACCATTGCCTTGACTAGACAGACTTTTGTTGGCAAAGTAATGTCTCTGCTTTTCAATATGCTATCTAGGTTGGTCATAACTTTCCTTCCAAGGAGTAAGCGTCTTTTAATTTCATGGCTGCAGTCACCATCTGCAGTGATTTTGGAGCCCCCCAAAATAAAGTCTGACACTGTTTCCACTGTTTCCCCATCTATTTGCCATGAAGTGATGGGACCAGATGCCATGATCTTCGTTTTCTGAATGTTGAGCTTTAAGCCAACTTTTTTACTCTCCTCTTTCACTTTCATCAAGAGGCTTTTTATTTCCTCTTCACTTTCTGCCATAAGGGTGGTGTCATCTGCATATCTGAGGTTATTGATATTTCTCCCGACAATCTTGATTCCAGCTTGTGCTTCTTCCAGCCCAGTGTTTCTCATGATGTACTCTGCATAGAAGTTAAATAAGCAGGGTGACAATATACAGCCTTGACGTGCTCCTTTTCCTATTTGGAACCAGTCTGTTGTTCCATGTCCAGTTCGAACTGTTGCTTCCTGACCTGCATACAGATTTCTCAAGAGGAAGGTCAGGTGGTCTGGTATTCCCATCTCTTTCAGAATTTCCCACAGTTTATTGTGATCCACACAGTCAAAGGCTTTGGCATAGTCAATAAAGCAGAAATAGATGTTTTTCTGGAACTCTCTTGCTTTTTCGATGAGCCAGCGGATGTTAGCAATTTGATCTCTGGTTCCTCTGCCTTTTCTAAAACCAGCTTGAACATCTGGAAGTTCACGTTCATGTATTGCTGAAGCCTGGCTTGGAGAATTTTGAGCATTACTTTACTAGCGTGTGAGATGAGTGCAATTGTGCAGTAGTTTGAGCATTCTTTGGCATTGCCTTTCTTTGGGATTGAAATGCCATTTAGTCAGAGGATAAACTTAACCCTCAGAACCCCTTATGGTATTAAGTCTTTGTAACTATATTAGTTCCTAGAGGAGGAAGTGGCAACCCACTCCAGTATTTTTGCCTGGAAAATTCCATGGATAGAAGAGTCTGGTGGGCTACAGTCCAGGGGTTGCAAAGAATCAGACAATACTTGAGTACACACACAACTATATTAGACATGTCTAATCATGAATAACCTTTCTTCATCTAGAAAAGATAAAGCAAAAGATGTCTGCTCATTCATTCAGTCAACAAAAATTGCTATGTCCTATGCTCACAGACCCCACAATTTGAGGAAAGATAAGCAATAATGACATAAGCACCTGAATGAATGTAAAATCACAAAAGGGAGATAAGGATGCTATAGGAACGCACTCAGGGATTCGGAGCTAATCAGGGAGGTCACAGGAGGTTTGCTTTGCCTGAGGGTTTGGGTCCATTTCTGTAGGAGAGGCTAATTTCATAGCAGAGTGGTGTGTTCTGAGAAAAGTAACCTTTGTGCCATTGTGGTTATGCCTTATGTACCCTCCCTGGGGCACTGTTTGTGTAAGAGATCCTTGTCTAAGAACAAGGATGCCAGAGTGAGAGTAGGATCGGGGTAGGGGAGGTGGGGTTACTCAGGAAGTTTCAGAGTCCTTTGTGGCTTAAATCCCACAAAGGATTTCTCAAAGAGAAATGGAGAAGACCAAGAGTTCAGAGGTTTCAGGATGTCAGGTGGAGGAGGCCAGGATCATAGTCTGGTCAGAGACTTTCCTTGTGGGCCAGGAAGGAGCCCAAAGAATATGGGGAGCCCAGAAGGAATTTTCTAATAACTGTAGTCATCTGTATGGAGAAAGAAAGCTTCCCATCCTCTAAGCACCCAAGCCAATCTCAGGGCCCATCCATGTGCAATGACAAAGAAAGGGTTACCAGGTCCAGGGGACCATCAGTGAGGCAGCACGTCACCTCCCACTCAGTAGTTAGATTCGGAGGAACGGCACAGGGGGAGGTCCTAGCAATTGTGGGTGACAGGAGGGCAGTGCCAGAGGAAAGGACAGCCATTGGTCATCTTCTGCTTCTCCGCTTCAAGCAGCAAGAGAGCAAATAGCAAGCAGCAAACAGCAAGAGAGCCTGAAGAAATCAGCCATCAGACTACAGCCTACCAAGTGTACTTGGGAATTCACTCTTCCAGCTTACGCTAGGCGTGGTAGATAGGTCCCGTCCTTTGGCCAATGCTGGTTAACTCATAAGGGCCACTTGGAGCACTGTGTTGAGAAGGATTCTCAGAGTCTGGGAACCATAAGGAAAAGTATGCCTTCATCCTAGTGTAATTGTGAGGAAGAAATGGGATGATATATGTAAAAATGCTTTATAAATTGCAAAATGCTATCCAAATAATAACTAATAATGGTAGCTATGATTTTTAGTGCTTCCTAAATACCAAACACTGCCAAGAGCTTTACTTCTCACAATAACCTTTACGATAGATGCTGTTAATATCTTGCATTTTACAGTCGAGGAGCTGCAGCTTGGAAAAACAGTGTAATATGCCTAAGGTCGCACAGCTAGTAAATGTAGAACCGTGACACAAGCCTCCGTGTTTTTGACTCCAAAGCAAGTTCTTTTATAGACTTTGTTTTGCTGTCTTTAAAATGTAGGAGATGATGATGATTAATATTACTATTAATAGAACAGCTATTCTATTACTGGGAAAGATTGAGGGCAGGAGAAGGGGGGGACAGAGGATGAGATGGTTGGATGGCATCATTGAAACAATGTACATGAATCTGAGCAAACTCTGGGAGATACAGAAGGACAGGGAAACCTGGCCTGTTGCAGTCCATGGGGTCTCAAAGAGTTGGATACAACTTAGCGACTAAACATTGTTTTACTTGGGGAGTCAGCCCTAATTCCTGCCTAAGGGGAATGTGTTTGCAGCCATTTTTCAATCCCTGGAAGGGTTAGAACTTGCCTTCTGTTCAGTTTACCAATTTTGCCTTCCTTTCTCTTCACCCAACACCATCCACTCTGCAGAGCAATGTAATGACCCTCTCTTATGCTCTACTCACCGAGCCTCTGAGAAGAGCACTTTTTAGAGGGCTGCCTGTGGTTGTTCAAGACGCCTGGTGAACAGGGCACAGAAGGATGATTCACTGTGTACATTGTGCTTTCCTGAGAGCCGACCATCCTCCCTGCATCTTCTAAGCTCAAGGATGCAGGAAGCAGCAGGCCAGTGTGTAGTAGGAACTATTAGCTGCGATAATGACATGCATGGGGTGACTGGCAGTTTGCAGAACACTTTTCATATCGTTTTTCCTTTCCAAGCCTCAGTTTTGCCATCTACAAAGTGGATGTAATGACAATAATAATACAGTAAAGTCTCATCTTTCAAAAGGGTTCAGTTCAGTCACTCAGTTGTATCCGACTCTTTGTGACCCCATAGACGGAAGCATGCCGGGCCTCCCTGTCCATTACCAACTCCTGGAGCTTGCTTAGACTCATGTCAATGGAGTCGGTGATGCCATCCAACCATCTTATCCCCTGTTGTCCCTTTCTCCTCCAGCCTTCAATCTTTCCCAGCATCAGGGTCTTTTCCAGTGAGTCAGTTCTTCACATCAAGTGGCCAAAGTATTGGAGCTTCAACTTCAGCACCAGTCCTTCCAATGAATATTCAGGACTGATTTCCTTTAGGATTTACTGGTTTGATCTCCTTGCAGCCCAAGGGACTCTCAAGAGTCTTCTCTAACACCACAGTTCAAAAACATCAATTCTTCGGTGCTTAGCTTTCTTTATGGTCCAATTCTCACATCCATACATGACTACTGGAAAAACCATAGCTTTGACTAGATGGGCCTTTGTCGGTAATATCTCTGCTTTTTAATATGCTGTCTAGGTTTATCATAGTTTTTCTTCCAAGGAGCAAGTGTCTTTTAATTTCATGGCTGCGGTCACCATCTGCAGTGATTTTGGAGGCCAAAAAAATATTCTGTCACTGTTTCCATTGTTTCCCCATCTATTTGCCATGAAGTGATGGGACCAGATGCCATGATCTTAGTTTTTTGAATGTTGAGTTTTAAGCCAAAAAAGGGTTAGGTTTTAATAAACTCATCACTTAAGGTGGAAATAACATAAAATCAGAATCACCCTTGACAATTGTCCATAGCATATAAAGATAAACCACCTCTCAAAAGCCCAATTTAGGCAGTTTCTCCTATAGTTTTAAAACCGATGACTTTTTCTCTGGTTGAAGTCATCTTGGTACCTTCTGAGGTAATGAAAATTCTTATCTCCCTGAGTAGATTCACTCAGCACCACTGTGCTCACAGTACCAGAGGCCAGAGAAAACTGGACCCCAGGGGACACCATCCAAGGAATAGGCTTGTTAAGTAGGGGGTCAGGAAGATGGTCAGCTTACCCAGTTAGGATTTCTTTCTTTCTTTTGGACCACATGTCACTGAATTCCCGAGGCTTTAAGTATATATATATATATATATATATATATATATATATGTAATGATACAGGTTCCATTAGGTCTGATTTTCTGACTTGCTGTCTATGAAAAGAATTAAAACTTGAAAATAACGTGTAATGAAGCAGACACCAGGCTAGGTGAGGGGAGATCTGGACTCAAGACCCCAGCTCAGCCCTACCTATATTCATGGTATCGTGGGCCTATGGACCTTCAAGGTGAACTCATCACCCAAGTGTCCAAGTCTTTAGCCTACATTTCTTTACCACAGACTTGCAGGACCTTCATGACTCTTTTTAAAAAAAAATACATATGTCCATCCCTGCTTCTACCTTCCTGCCTAAGCTGTCAGCATCTCTGCCTACAGTGTGATGACAGTCTCCTCCCTGGGTGCCACCCTCCCCCTTGGCTGCTAGAGGGCTTTCCAAATGCACCCTGATCTTGCTGCCTCCTTCTGTAAAATACTTAATTTCCAAATGCTTCTGGGGAAGACAGAATCCTCCTTCCTGCCCCTCTCATCCCCACCAGGCTTCCACTCTTTCTCTGTGCAACACATACCCTGATCTTCTTTTAGTCCCTCCTGTGTTTCATATTTACCCGGCCACAGGGTCTCTGCACACCCACTGTCTGAAAGCCTCTGCTGTCTTCTCTCTGCTGAGTTAATCCTGCTTATACTCCATCCGTTTCCTCAGGGAAGCCTTTCCTGACTTTGCAGTCTGGATAAGACCCTCCTTATCTGATCTGAAAGAAATGGACTCTCTTTGCACCCTATATCCTTCTCTTCTGCACAGGCCACTGTAGCTATTTAAATTTTTTTGTGGTGTGGATTAAAGTCTGTGTTCCCTGCGGCCCCACATATTACTGTAAGTTCTATGAGAGCAGGGCCCTTATCTGTCTTGCTCACAAGTGTATTCTTTATATATAGCACAGAGCCTGGCATGTGCTTGTATTCATCAAACATTTAAGTAAATGGATGGATGGATGGGTGAGAGACCCAAATGAATATTAGCAAATTATCAGAGTGTTGTTATTTGTTTTCCCAGTGATTAACCCTTTGGAAACTTCCTCTGAAGAATATGATACAAGTTGCAATCTTTCTTTTAGAATGAAAGAGAAAAGTTACTGGAGTTTCCATGTGCCCTTTAGATAATAGATATTATGAAGTATCTTGGCTCTTTTCTCTCTGCTATTTAAAAGTCTTTTAATGAACTTTCACACCCTCCATAGCAAATGACCTTTTCTAAAGCCATGGGTACAAAACAAAAGGATGAATTAGATGGGTAGAATGCTTCTGCCCTTGGGAGTACAGGATCAGCCTTTTAAACACCACGGTTCCTGTTTGTGAATGACCTTGCCCTCTTAGGGAATGGGGCCCCAATCCAGATTTTAGATTCTGACATCCTGGTGTTAGGACCACAGGGTTATTGGAGCCAGGAAAATTGCACACCCGATTACTGGGTAGAACAGCAGGATCACCTGACGTGGCCAACTTGATCTCGTGGTTGCTGGGTTATAGTGTCTCCATCCGTTCATAAACAGCACCCTTTAGGAGTGATTGCTTTCTCATACTTCCTGGTCCTGGTTGTAGTGAAAGGTAGATTTTCTCAGAACAGCAGCTACTAGGTAAGGGCTGGGGCTAGGTCAGCTCATTTCAGTCTGTCTTGTGGAATGTCTAAGAGTGGTCCTCAGCCTACAGTGAGGGTACATTTCCTCTGAAAACAAAATCATCTTTCTCTATGCATTTCTCCCAGGTAGAGAGGGATTCTGAGATTAACAGGTGGATAGGTGGTAGCATATTTTATTATTGTTCCTTGCTCAAAGACCTTTTGTGGCTCCCATCTGCCAAACAGCTCAAATGTAAGGCCCTCAGATTCTGGTCCAGACTAACCCTAACTGACTCTCTTTTTTCCTGACTCTCATATCCCACTCCCACCGGCCAAATCAGGGTCCTTGCCATTAAGGAAACAGGCCCCTTGCTTTCTAACCTCCACCTCTGCACGTGCTTCCCCTCCAGCTGGACTCTGTCCTCCCACTGCTGCCAGTCAGAATCTTACCTGTCCTATTAGGCAACTTTCAATTTTTGCAGGAATTTTTCCCTGATGGTCTTAGATGGAATTTAACCTTTGGCTCTTGTAAATACCGATAGAATTCATCTGTACAACTTCAAGGGCACTCACATGACAGTGTAGTGTGCTTTTTCCTTTCTTATATTCATCCTATTTGCTGAGGCTAAGAATGATCCTGATTCTCTTTATTTCCCCCACAGTTCTTTGGACATAGTAGGTCCTTAATTCTTCGATGGAGTCATCCTGTTTTATGAGATGAATGAAGAAATATAAACAATTCAGCTTATGTCCTCAAGACTCATGAAGAAAGTACATTTATCCAGTTGTCCGAACTCCCTTGCTTAGAGTCACTTTATGCTTTTGGATAAATGAAGTCCTACCTGGCCCTCTTTGAAGGATAACCTTGAAGACAGCCTTGAAGAGAATGCTCTGCTGTGTGTGTGTGTGTGTGAAGGTTATTAGAATAATTACTTAGCAGATAAACAAATGTTTGGAATTATATAGAGTCATTTAAGCCTCAGAGCAAATCATTTCGGCGCCTTTGTAGGGTTATTTGAGAAGGAGGTTGCAAGTGAGGAAACTCTCCTAAAATTTGCAGCAGAATCTAATCCATTGTAGTCTTCAGACCCTGGATGAAGCAAATGCCCCGCTCAGTTTTCCTTTCAGCATTACTGTTTTTGAGCACACAACTCTTTTTCCATTGTTTTGAAGACACCAACCAGCTGGGCCAGAGACATAAGCGTCCTCTCTGAGCGGGAGTTGCCGAGTCTGCAGGGTCAGGATTAGAGTATGTGCTTTAACAGACCTTTCTCCACGGGCAGGATACACTTGGCTCACTTCACCACCTTTCTTCCCACCCTCCAAAGGATGCCAGGCACACTAAGTAGTGATTAAACAAAAGATTAAAATTCCATTTGTGTGTGTGTGTGTGTGGCTGTTTGAACACTAATCGATTCTTTCAGTGGAATGTTAAGTAAAAGCACACAGCTACCAGAAGCAGTTATTTAGAGCAGCCAGTCAAAATCCAGTTCCAATTTATTGTTTAATGTGATTTCCACAATCATTCTGCCAGCCTCCTCCACACACTCCCTCTCACCGTCCTTGCCCTCTGCTCCTTCCCAACCCTTCTGCTTCCTGTAGCAAAAGGATATCTAGAAATATCGGGGAAGGAAAGTAGCAGAAGATGGTTGCTGAAGGAAAATAATCACAGCTTTTATAGACAAACCTGTGAGTCTGTAGAATGAAAATTGCCTCTGGACTGAAATCCGGACTACCTTTTTGCATAACATTAAGTGATGGCTTTGCATAAGAATCGCTCTCTTTTAAGAAACAGCGTTTTTTTTTCTGGTTGTGAAAGGTCTGTTTCTGTTGTAGAATGCCACTATTAACTAAGAACTTTCTTCTTTCCTCAAGAACAGTGAGTTTCCACATGGGCACATGACCTCCTGTTAATGAGGAAATTCTCTAAATCCTGTTATCAGCAGTAGCCAGTTGAATTGGCTCAGGTGTTCAATAAGTTTCCTCTGCAGGGCTCATAGTTTTATTATTAGATTCCCATCCCTGCCCTTTCTCCCCCAGACATGGCCATCACATACACCAGATCATAAACTTTCTCCGGAAATAACCTATTAATAGTTGCACTCCTTTACCGAGGGGGCCTAACTTTATGCCAGATACTGAGCTTGATGTGTTGTGTGGATGAGCTCAGTTCGTTCTCTCAACAACCTGCACATTATTCTGATAGTTTTCCCTATTAACCAATCCAGCAAACTGGGGTCCATCTGCCCAGGGAGTAAAACCTAGGTTTTTCCAACTCTGGAGTCAGAATGCTCTGAGTCATCCAACTAGACTTCCTGCCCTATTGATGAGCAATCATTCATGCAGTCATACACCTGATACTTTCTGAGGGCCTAGGTATTGACCTAGGAAAACACAGTGACAAATCAAAACAGACATGCCCCTGCCTTCAGGGAGCTCACAGTCTAACCCATGGAGAGAACAGCCAGATCTGGTTTGATCTTTGGGGCTGACAAACTATGGGGTTTGGGGCAACTCTGTTCTACTCTTTTAGCCTCGGGTTTCATAACTGAGTGAGACAGCTGGATTTTGGCAAGTGGCTTTCCACCTTTACTGTGAATTACATGGAGATGTGTTTAAAGATCCATTGCTTCCTGGCCTCCTATGCTCAGATACTTTGATTTCATAGGTTCAGGGTGGGGTCCAGGAAATTTTATATATAATGAGGGCTCAGGTCCCCAAAGAACCATCCTTTGAGAGCAACTGATCTGTCTCTAAACCCATTAGCACCTGCACGGGATCTGTGTTGTCACACCTGTGTTCACAGTGCTTACCACAGTGCCTGGCACAAATATTTAGCAATAGTTGGAATGATCTATCTGTGGGTTTCTATGGGTGGATGTCAGAGACTTCTGATCACAGTTTTCATTAAGGTTTCTGGATAAGATTCTAAGGGCCTCCTGGGCTCAGAATACTCGGTGGTTTTAGGATTGAAACCAACTCCTTCTTTGACCAAAAGCTTAGACCTATTATGGGAAATCTTTTTAACATGTATAGTTAAAAAAAAAAAAAAACATGGGCTTCTCTGGTAGCTCAGCTGGTAAAGAATCTGCCTGCAATGTGGGAAACCAGAGTTTGATCCCTGGGTTGGGAAGATCCCCTGGAGAAGCGAAAGGCTACTCACTCCAGTATTGTGGCCTGGAGAATTCCATGGACTTTATAGCCCATGGATTCTTGAAGAGTCGGACACAGCTGATCAACTTTCACTTTCACTTTTCTTTCACTTTCATAGTAAAATTTGAGTCCTGTATCAAGATGATTTGATCAGATGTCAATTTATAGTAGATCCTTAAAATCCGAAGGCTATCCACGTTCTATGTGTAAATTTTGAACATGCTTCCAATACACAGTTTGTGATTTTCTGGTTCACTTGAAAGTACTTTTTGGGCAGGTTTTCCAGGTAGGAAAATGAGACTTGTCCAGGACCATGCTGCAAGCTCTCTCCACTAAAATCCAGTGTGGGAATCAAAGAACATGGCTTTTATCCTCTGGCTTACTTATGTGCCCTTGGTTGGGTAGTTTGGTCTCTTTGGACCTCAGTTTTCCCACCTATAAGATAGAAAAAAGGTGGACTTACTGTTTCTGAGAGGCTGCATAGCTTGGATACTTGAGAACGTCCTTGTAACTACATGTTTAACTTGCCGAAGTGCCTCTGTCGGCAAGCTCCAAAGTCCTCTTAGTTTAGGGAAGAAGCAAAAACTAATGCTTCCCTGGTGACTCAGCCAGCGAAAAATCTACCTATAATGCAGGAGTCCCAGGTTCAATCCCTGAGTCTGGAAGATTCCCTGGAGAAGTGAATGGCAACCCACTCCAGTATTCTTGCCTGGAGAATTCCATGGACAGAAGAGCCTGGCAGGCTACAATCCATGGGCTTGCAAAGAGTTGGACATGACTGAGTGACTGTCACTTATCATCTAAGAACTGAGACCACCTAAAAAAGGCCATCTCTGGAGATCATTCCAGAGGGGCATGCATCATTAAGGCAAAGGCAGTGAGGTGGTAGAGGCTGTTAAGCATGAAACTCCCAGAATTTTGGAACCTTAATTCTGTACCCTGTCAGTTCCACAGTTCACTGTTCATTCTGATGAGATTCAGAGGAGTTGATCTCTGTGCAGTCACAGCTGTGAGATTCAGCTCCGTGCCCCATTCCCAGGAACATGAGAAGACATCCACAAACATATAGATGAGACAGTGTCCTTTCCAGAATCTTAAACTCTTGAAATGTCTTTGCAAAGGTCACCTCACCCTTGCTACTCAAAATGTTTTTCGGGGATCAGCAGCATCACCTAGGAGCTTGTTAGAAATGCAGAGTCTCAGGCCCAGCCCAGACCTCGTGTATCAGAATCCATATTTAACAAGATACTCATGTGATTATACTGCACAGGAAAATTTGAGAAGCGCTAGCCCTAACTCCAATACTTTGGCCACCTGATGCAAATAACTAATTCATTGGAAAAGACCCTGATACTGAGAAAGATTGAAGGCAGGAGAAGGGGACATCAGAGGATGAGATGGTTAGATGGCATCACTGAACTCTATGGACATGAGTTTGAAGCTCCAGGAGTTGGTGATGGACAAGGAAGCCTGGCGTGCTGCAGTCTTTGGGGTCACAAAGAGTCGGACATCACCAAGCGATTGAACTGAACTGAGCCCTAACTCTGTGTTCGACTCCCCTCCTTCACATCCTGATGAACAAGCATCCTGTTCCTGGCCTCCCCTAACATCTTCTTCCAAGTGGGCCTATTTCATCTTAAGACCAGCCCACCTTTTGGAATTCCTTCTGTGTTTTCAGCTAACCCATCAGGCATTCAATAACTTCTGCCCTTGGCTCTCACACTAGCCTCAGGGCCTCATAGAACAAGATAAACTCTCCCGTGTTTCCCATGGCTTCTCATCCCCAAATTCTCATAGGACACAGTTTCTCATCTTCCTCATGCATATCTGTATGTGGCAGCCCATTGCAAACTTACTGCAGCCAGGAAAATAACACAAATGAGGGATGAGAGCCAGGTCACATCACAGAGTCTTTGTGATCCCATGAACTGTAGCCCACCCACCAGGCTCCTGTGTCCATGGAATTTTCTAGGCAAGAATACTGAAGTGGGTTTCCATTTCCTCCAGGGAATCTTCCCGACCCAGAGATGAAACTCACGTCTCCTACTTTGGCAGGCGAATTCTTTACCACTGAGCCCCCTGGGAAGCCCTATTTCCCCACCCCGCCCCAACACTGGCAGTTAAAAAAAATCCTCAAAAACCACCAGATTGTGTTTGCCAGTGACCACATCTAAGATTTTTTGTGACCTTCACTGATGAATATCTGCTCAACTAGGATACAATAGCCCAGGTATGGTTTGACCAGCACAGACCAAGCAGGTTTATGACGTCCTGAATTCTAGACCAGTAGTTCTCAAATGGGAGTGTGCATCAGAATCTCTTTGAGGACTTGTTAAAACCCAAGTCTCTGGGCCCCACACCCAGTTTCTGCTGCTGCTTCCTGGATGGGGCTCATTTCTGACGAGTTCCCAGCTGCTGTGAGTGCTGCTGGTTCACATTGTAAGAACCACTTTAGATTGGTTCCTCCTATTAAGACAGCCTGGGTTTGCAGAACCTCTTTAGTTCCACCAGTGACCTAACATAGTCAGTGAAGTTCTCAGTCTTTGGGTAGCAGAAGAGGGAAAAGGAATTGGGAGGGAGGGCTGGAGGAAAGATTGCTAACCAACCCTTGACTGACCAATCCTGACGTCTAGAGGTAGAGTGCTTAACTTGGGCATATCCCCGTTCCATTCCAAGACTTAGTTTCCCTGTTTGTGAAATAGGGCAGTGGCCCCAGATCAGTTTTTGAGTTGATGTGTTTGCTTGTGTGGAGATTTAATGGTCAGTTTGTTTTTAGCAGAGGACCTTTAGAAATGAAATCTCACATAGAACCCCAGTATAGAAAACAGACAGATGCATTGCTGGTCTGACTGAAGTGCAGGGGTCAAGTTCTTACTGTCAGTCTCCACCTTCTCAAGGCAGCACCGAGGTGTCTCCTGCAGAATGTGGCTCAATACAGTTTAAACCCCCTGAGGGAACTTCCCACTCAGCTCCTGTGATTTCTAAGACCCTGAGAACCATTTGCAGGCACATGACCTTTGTTTTTGCAGTTTTCTTTCCCTCTCTGACCATGACATGTGGCATGTCCACTTTCAGAATTTTCTTCCTGCAAGTCAGGTCTGCAGGAGAGGGAGTGCCGAGGATTATTATCATTAGAGCTGTTGTAGGGATATTGAGCCCTTATGGAAAATGTGCTAATGCGAGGATCAGCCAGGGACTTAATAAACAGGCATGAGGATGATTTTATTCCAGTGGCTTCTTGTTAGTGCTAATGTTCCAGCACACCATGTGTTCAGGGCCTTCATAGGTAATTATACAGGAAATAGGACTAGTGGATCCTGCACACCACAGTGGCATGAGCAGGTCTGTGGGTTTTTTTAAGGGCAAGGTGATGGGGAAAGCTGTTCTCATCTAGGTGAACACAGAAGATAGAAACAGCAGTGTGGAGCAGTGTCACCTTAGAAAGACTCTTACTGAGCCCTGGGGCCTGACTCTTGGCATGGGAAAGCATCTGGCACCTTTTGATGACCCCAGAGGCTGGAATGCAACCTCTGGGAAACTGCTTCCTTAACCGGCCCACCAGGACAGACTCCCCTCCTGGAACACATAATAAATGTCTTCAGCTCCAGCCTCTGGGGGCCGCTCTCCTGTGCATTCCTGTTTTCTTTCAGTCATCCGAGCACTTGTTCAGACCTTCTACGTACATCTGCCAGCTGCTTCCCGTCTCTGGGACCAGGCCTTCTTTGGGACTGCAGAGATGACTGTGACCCAGCTCCTCCTCCTGTGCTCCGTGCTCCTTGAGCCCAGCCCACTCTACCATGCTCCACCCGCCCAGAGTGTGCGCTCTGCCAGCCTCTCATTTCAACTTGTCTGAAGTCCAGCCCAAAGGCCCCAGTGTCCGTGAACCCTTCCCCACTTCTCCCGGGTGGAAGTGAAGTCCTCTAGCTCTTTCTCGGAACCTCTCATCCCAGGTCCATTTCCTCTGCCTCATCCAGTGCAGAGCCACTAGGCAGCTGTGGCTCTTAAGCACTTGGAAGGAGGCTGAACTGAGATGCCCACAAGTGTGACATACACACTGGATTTTGAAGACTCAGTGCACACACAAAAAGGAACATAGACTTAACCTCAACATTTGCTTCCACTGCCTGTTGAAATGATCTTACTTTAGATCAGTGGTCCCCAACCTTTTTGGCACCAGGGACCAATTTCATGGAAGACAGTTTTGCCACAGTTTTGGAAACTCCTGCTTTTGATGGAGTATATGAAGCTAAATGAAATACATTGTCAAAACTCACTTCACCTGGTTTAAAAAAGTAGCGTTACATATGTGGCTCATCTTGGTAGCTTACATTATATTTCTGCTAGACAGTGTCATACCTACCACCTTCTCTCTTCTGTAAAAGGAGTGTCTGTCCATCTGCCTTCTCTCCCATGGGTTTGTCAGTTCCCGGAGGGTGGGCACTGTGTGTCATCTTTCTGAACTTTGCACACCTGGCTGGCACAGGTGGGCAGGAGTAAGCAAGTTCTGAGGGAATTAATAAATGAACCACTGATGGCAGACATTCATCCCTTAGGCCATGTACTTGCTGGGTCTCTTTGTTATTAAACTTATTTTCCCTTTTCCTCTTTTTCATAGTTTTTGTCTTTTTTTAAGGGCTCACACAATCAACCAAAGAAGAGCTTTTTCTTTGGAGATAGGCAGAAACTGAAGGACTGGCACGACAAAGAAGCCATCAAGAGGGATGCTCAGCGTGTAGGTACGAAGGGCAGGGCGTCCACGGGTGGGTCCCCTGGAGAGTGCTTGCACATGTGTGCGTGTGTGTGTGTGTGTGTGTGTTTTATGGGAGCATCTAGACCTCCTGTTGACTCCTTGTCCGTTTGCCATTATCCCTTCCCCTGGTTCCCAGGGCCAGCCCTCTCCCCTCCTTCACCTGTTAGCTGACCCCTTTCTCCATTCACATCATCAGATCCACTGCTTTCAGCCCTTTGCCCTGAAACCCTATGGTGATAGAAAATGTCTCCCTCCTGGAAGATATGTTACCACTAAAATGAGGAGCAGTAAGAATAAGAACCCACATTTACTGAACACCAACAGCGAAAAGGCCTACGATCCACACTTTGCACGTTTTCTTGATGAAACCCCTAACCAACCTTTGTAGCTCATTCGATGAGAAGGAACCTGGAGCTCACAGAGGTGGGGTAATTTACCTGCAGACATACAATGAGAAAGAGGCAAGCTTGAGACTTGAACCCAGGTCTGGAGGGCTGAGTTGATCCCTCCCCAACATCACAGCCACAGGGCTGAGTGAAACTAGTGGGCTTCTGCTGAAGCTTTCTTCACCTGATTAGCCTTTGGAACAGCTCCTGTTCCGCTGCAGACTTGGAATGGGTGAGGTATATAGAAATCATGTGGAGAGTCATCTCCAAAGGGCCTGCCTAGGAGCCAGGAGAGCAGCTCTGATGCTACCTACCACCCATCTGACCCTCAGATAAATTCCAGACTCCTGGAGCCTCGGTTTCCCCTCTGTCCTCAGGGCTTATGCTTCCTGCTTTGATAACCAAAGAGTACTTTTGTGAAGGTGACAAATAAAGTATAGCTTTACAATACTGGAAAGAAATATAAGGGATTTGTATTTTCATTTTTGTATCAGAGGTACCCAGCACTATTGATTTTCTTTTTTAAAATGTTACACTGTGACAAAACCAGATTACAAGAAGCTCTGAATACAGCTGACATAGTAACTGGTGGTCAGGGAAATCCAAAGACACATCTGCCAATGATTTAGAATGAAGGGTTGGAATGCTGCTTAGATTAAGAAAGGAAACATTTGAAAAGAGCTAATTTCCCAGGCACTTATACCAGAATTATTAGAACGTTGGGCTAACTAGCCAGAAAAGAGTAAGCAGTGGTGACATTATTAAGAATAATAGTAACCAGCCCAGGTTGAACACTCACTGTGTGCCGGGCATCTTGCTCTGCTGCTGCTGCTGCTGCTAAGTCACTTCAGTTGTGTCCGACTCTGTGCGACCCCATAGATGGCAGCCCACCAGGCTCCCCTGTCCCTGGGATTCTGCAGGCAAGAACCCTGGAGTGGGTTGCCATTTCCTTCTCCAATGCATGAAAGTGAAAAGTGAAAGTGAAGTCACTCAGTTGTGTCTGACACTCAGAGACCCCATGGACTGCAGCCTTCCAGGCTCCTCCATCCATGGGATTTTCCAGACAAGAGTACTGGAGTGGGGTGCCACTGCCTTCTCTGTCTTCCCCTGCATTCCCCCCTTAATCATCACACTGAACCTTTTCATCCCAATGAACACTAAGGGAAAAACCCAAGACACAGAAAAGCTGAAGGCTCTCCCAAGATGACAGGCAGGAGCAGCAGGGCTGGGCTTCAAACTCCACTCAATGCAGCTCCAGGGCCTGAACTTGGAATCATTCCCCTGCACTGCCCCCTCCACCAGAGCTTCCCTCCCCGCCCAAACAGATGCTTCTGCCCTTCTTTGTCTGCCTGCAGCATCTGTGTCCCTTGTGGGATCATGCTGGGCACTGGCCAGCAGTGTCTTATCACAGAGCCATGCAAGTTACAGGCAGCAGAGTCTCTCCATCGTCAGGCTGGATCAGAGCAGGCACCGCCCCAGGCTCCACCTCTCTACTTGCACCTTCTCATCATGCTGATGTTGACATCATTTACTTTGCAAAGTAAATGGGGTGTTGCTCAGGCCACGGGCTCCAAAAGATGAGGTGATTTTCAGTTAGCTGATTCTGTTACCATTTCTTCCACACTGTCGCCAATGGCAGGTGCTTGGTCTATTATTGCAGGGGTTAGGGGACATCAGCACATACCATCTGCACCCCGGAAACCCGGAAAGTAATTTCCTGGAGCATCAGGGACTCTTTCCCCAGATGGCTTGTACAGAGAAAGGAAAGCTGGCACTGGATCCACCCAGATCCCAGACTAAGAGCCACACTTTTCAGGCAGTTCAGGCCTAGGCAAGGCAGATTGTCATTAGTTTGCTGGCTTAAAAAAAATCAAAGCATCTTTGATCATTTGTGGCAATTTTGATTTACATGTAAAGTTCGAGTCGCCTGGAGAGGAATCACAGAATTTCTTCACATGGTTAATAGGGTTTATCTTTACCGAAAGCTCTTGGGTGTACAGCCTCTCATTTGACTTTCTCAGGATGGTATGGGTACCAGACAAGAACAAGCTACAGTTCATAGAGCTAGTGTGACTGGCCCAAGGTTGGTCAGCTCCTAGGCAGGTGACCTGGCCTCCCATCCAGGTGGGCGGACTTCAGGGTCAGGGATGTTTGGGGCTCCTGGTAGAGGGTGGGAAAGCATGGAGCCCAGAGACCTACTTTTATAACCTTTCTGAGTCCTGGTTTTCCTTTTTTATTGCATAATTTTATTTACTTATTATTTTTGGCTGCACTGGGTCTTTGTTGCCATACTGGACCCTCTCCAGCTGTGGCGAGTGGGGACTGCCTTCCAGTTGCAGTGTGTGGGCTTCTCGTTGCGGTGGCTTCTCCGGCTATGGAGCCCTGGCTCTAGAGCACGCTGGCTTCAGCAATTGTGGCATGCAGGTCCAGTCACCCCATGGCATGTGGGATCCTCCTGGACCAGGGATCAAACCTATGACCCTTGCATTGGCGGGTGGACTCCTTACCACTGACCCACCAGGGAAGTCCCAAGTCCCGGCTTTTCTCTCTGTAGAAAGAGGGCTCACGTGTCCACCCTGACAGCCTGTTGTGGAAGTTACAGGAGAACGGAGCTGCAGTGCATGACACAGCCATGGCTGAGTCTCATTCCCTTTCCCTCTTTAGCCCTGCAGAATCCAGAGAAACACTCTGTAGCAAGTGTAAAGTCTTTTCTTGGTGATTTAAGCACGTTTTTCCTCTTCCCTTTCCCACTGCATTTAATTGGCAACCCGGATTTTGCTGTTTGCTCCTAGGAGACGGAGAACAAGGGAAGCCCTTCCCGTTGACCTATGCTGAGCGAGTGGACCAGGCATACCGAGAAAATGGATTTAACATTTACGTCAGTGATAAAATCTCCCTGAATCGCTCTCTCCCTGACATTCGGCACCCAAAGTGAGTGTAACTTCTCTCATCTTCTGGGATCTAAGGATTTTTGCCCTTGACTCTCGTTGAGGATTAAAGAAACAGGTCCATAAAGCACTGCTGGAGGAGATTCCCTCTGTTATCCAGGGCCTTTGTGTACAGGTTCCTGTGAGCAGATTCTCCTAGAATTTAGAGCTGGCATGGCCAAGGGAACGGTATTGTCTCCCCTAAAGAGTTGGTCTCCTTCCTCTATTCATGCAGTGGAAACCAGGATCTCTGTATTTCCTCTTTGGACTCTGGCCCACACGGAAGTCCAGACCTCAATTTGCAAGACAAGTGCAACAACAGTTTCAACCCTCCCTTGCTCCACCTTCTGTGTGTGACATTTTTATTTCTTTTTTTTTTTTTTTAACTCTTTATTTTAGCTATCCTGTGCACTTTTATGTATGTGTCTTGGTTATGTGAAGTCTCTCAGTCGTGTCCGACTCTTTGCGACCCCATGGACTGTAGCCTATCAGGTTTCTCCATCCATGGGATTTTCCAGGCAAGAGTGCTGGAGTGGATTGCCGTTTCCTTCTCCAGGGGATCTTCCCGACCCAGGAATTAAACTCAGGTCTCCCGCATTGCAGGCAGACGCTTTACTGTTTGAGCCACCAGGGAAGCCCTCAAGTCTTGGTTATAAGCTATCCCAAATCATTTTGAGAGCGCACATGTCATCATGATTAAAAAGATAACAGTGACCGCTAACTTTGTTTGAACACGTAGTGTGTGTCCAAGCACTTTTTCATGTCAGTTCCCTGCACTGTAGGCCCCATGATGATGCCCATGTTTATGGATGAGGAAACCGAAGCTTAAAGGGGTACTGCCACACAGTGACTAAGAAGCTGAGTCAGTTCTTGAGCTCCAGTTCAACCAAACACTCTACTCTGGATCTTAAGCCATCCTGCCTTTCACTTTTGAAAGGAGTATTGTGGTGGTCATGGTGACTTTCTAATAGAGCAGTATGTCTTAAAGTTGCTGTGCTTTAGAATCACATGGAGGGCTGTTAGTTGGAACACAAGATGTTGAGCCTCAAGCCCATACTTCCTGATCCAGTGGATCTGGGTGGGCAGCCAAGACCTTCATTACTAGTAAGCTCCCATGTGGTGTTCATGGGGTCCACACCTTGGAGACCACTGCTAGCAGATTTCAGAATTACTTCCAAAACAAAAAGAGACTCACAGACTTAGATGATGAACTTATGGTTGCCAGGAGGGAAGGACAGGGAGAAGGGATAGTTAAGGAGTTTGGGATGGACTTGTACATGCTGCTCTATTTAAAATGGATAACCAATAAGGACCTACTCCATAGCACAGGGAGTTCTGCTTAATGTTATGTGGCACCCTGGATTGGAGAGGAGTTTGGGCAGAATTGATACATATACATGTATGGCTGAGGCATCTCACTGTTCACCTGAAACTATCACAACATTGTTAATCGGCTGTACCCGATTATAAGATAAAAAAAATTTTTTTATGTTTTTTTTTCCATGAAGGCTGTTATGGGTAGCAGTGGAGCAGAAACTATTTTGCTCAGGGACTACAAAATTAGAGGCCAGGGAAAGATAGTAACAGCTAACACTTATTAGATACTTACTGTATGCCAGGCATTGTTCTAAGCCAATGGTTCTCAAAGTGTAGTTGCCAGGCCAGCAGAGCTTGTTAGACATGCAAATTTCTGGATCCCAGCCCAGGTTTACTGAATCAAAAGCTCTGCGTAGGGGCTCAGCCATCAGTGTTTTAACAAGCCCTCCATGTGATTCTGATGCAAAGCTCAAGTTTTACATATACATTCTTTTTTTTAATATCCTTTTCCATTGTGGTTTATCACAGGATATTGAATATAGTCCCCTGTGCTATACATTAGGACCTGTTGTTATCCATTCTAATAGTCTTCATCTACCAACCCTAGAACCAATGGTACTTTAAGTACGTTAACTCAGCCAAACCTTCCCAAAACCCTGGGACATAGGTGCCTTTGTTATCACCATTTTACACTTGAGGAATGAGGTCCAAAGAGTTAAATAATTAGTATTGGATGACATAGCTGGTAAAAGGTGGTGCCAGAATTTGCATGCAGAGAGTCTGACCTAGTATGAGTCATTAGGTCTTTCTACCTCTACGAGCTCAACTGGTAGAGTATAATAATAAAGAATCTTGGTAGCATGTTTGGCTACTTAAAAGTGCTTTTTGGCCCCTTACATCTTTCAGTCCCTGCAACATTACCTGAAGGTTGGCGTTATTATTATCATCTCCACTGTATAGATGAGGAAAGCACTCAACTAGGAATTTTCACGAAAAGGTGTGCTGCTTGCCCAGACCTGTAAGAATTCGCAAGGATTTCTTACAGTGAGGGGAGGGAGTGAGGGGCCTTGCAGGGCTTGCCCGAGGGGTTGCAATTTGTTTCATGGTCTTCGCTATCAAGCCTGGGATTTTTTTCATGTAAGTATGAAAATATAGTTCAGATATTTCGGATGTTGCTGGATTCAGAACTGTGACCTGACTCCAAGGGTCAGAAACTCAATTTATGTTTAGCCCCTTGCAGAGTTCAGTTTCTGCATTAATTTCATCTTTCTAAGTCTAGGAAAGTTCATATGGGAGCATTATACTCTCACCTCAACCACTGCTCTGTGGTTCTGTAGACTCTCAACTTTGGCTGTACCTGGGGTGGTTTTAAAAAATAAAAAAACTTGTGCCCCACCCCAACCACTGGAGTCTGAATTTCTGGAGGTATAGCCTGGGTCTCAGGATTTTCTAAAATCTCAGGATGCGATTTTCACATGTAGATAGGGTTGAGAACTACTGGTGTGAAATAAGGAATATTTTTTTACAATGAGAGAGAAGTTTTCATCCACTCATTCACCTGTTCATCTAGTAAATGGATATTCATGGTCTTCTGTGTACCAAGCCCTGTTCTTAACACCAGGAACACAATGATAAATGAGCCCTTATTGCTGCCTTAGAACAAGAGGTGGAGGCAGATGGCAGAAGCAGGTCATTACACCACAGATGAGAACCAGTGATGGGGCGGGCATAGGGTGCTTTGGAACCCCAGAGGACACCCCCACCCTACACCAACCTTTGCAAGACCTCATTGCAAGTAGAGAGCTAGGCAAGACAATGCACAGTCTTTGACTTACAGGGTGAGTCTCTCAGCTGTTAGAGGGGAAGCCAGGGTGGGGATGTGCCCCTTTGTCTCCCAGTGCAGTGCTCTCTCCCAACAGCCAAGAAAAAGAAAGGTCTTCCTACTCAAGGAGTCCCAGGACCCACAGAGAGGTTTGTGACTAGAATTCAGGAGGGTCTATAAACTTGAGTGAAAACAACTTTGCATTTTTCTTTTCATGAACCTCTCACGGAAATCTAGTGCTCGCTTCAGTTATGAATGTAGGCAATGAAGTACCTATGATGTCACCAAAAGAAATCATCTACTTTCCCATCGCTTTACAGATATCTTGAAATGTCACAGATACTCATCACTGCTTTGGGATGAGGGTAGATTTTAGAACTTCCACTTGATCTTGTCATCTAATGTGTTAGTGAAGAAGCACATTTATGACTCTATTTCAGATTTCTTTATTATTTTGATAACTGTATTTCAGCCTAACTGGTTTCCTTTACAAGCTCATATATTTTATTTTATTCCTTGTGAGCATTATTCTGAGAAGTGACCATGAGCTTCACCAGCCTGGCAGAGGGGTTCAGGGTCTGGGTTTAAGGGAAGGAAGCCCAGTTCTGGGTAGGTGTGATTTCCACCTAAGGCGCCTCTATTACCAGTCCACCCACCCAGCCAGATCCAAGTTATGGTGAAAGATGCCGCTAAATCCAGTGCTCCTGACACTCCCCACCCCCCACCTTTTTTAGAATCTTGTTGCGGAAGCTGATTTTTCATAAATGAGTTGACAGGTTTCTTGAAGAACTTTTTTCTTTTTCCAGGGGAAGTGGAGTGGGCGGGGGATCTCTCCTGGAGTTTGACAGCAGAAATGTGCGAGGAAATTAGAGCAGTTGAGCTGCTCAGTCTCTCTGGTTTCTTTTAGCTTAAACAACTTCTCCGGCAGGAGCTGAGGTTTATGTTTGCCTTCTACTCCTTCAGACTGAATTTTGGCAACAGCATGTGAGGAACAGAATTGAGGGGCTGTTTGTTTGTGCCAGCCGCATTCACTTCCTCCAGAATCTGCGTGGGGGACCATACAGCCATGGAGAATGGAGACTGGGCGGTACAGCCCCAGTGGCTGGGTTTGCACAGTGGAGGTGGCCAGCTGGCTCTGAGCAGGCCTGCCCTCTGCACCTCCTGCCAAGGGAGCGGAAACAGAGGATGGCTGGTGGGCTGGCCCACTTTCCTTCTCCCCTGGAGGTGGCCCTGGTAGCCTGTTTGGCAACTGCCCTTTGGCAACTGTTTGGCATCTTTCACCAACTGCCCCCTCCAGGGCACACAGCTGATGGCAATGGAGTCCCAACTGCTGGAAGCATCCTGGGTCTAAAGATCCCTGGGCGAACCCTTCTGATGGGTGATCAGCTTCTTCTGTGCATGGTGGGGATGAAAGCAGCCTACAATCCTGACCTGCCTTTTGCAGTCATGAGTATAGCTTTCAGTAATGAATGAACTGAATGGCATCTTTGTTATAATAAAAGGCCCAAGTCTACCAGGTTCCTGGTTCCATGCTCCTTTTTACTTTTTGTTCAGTTAACATGGTTAGTTTATGGTATGTGTTCAGTTTCTTCAAAAGAATTTATAAGCTCATGTTATTATAATAGGCCTGGATTCTATTGAGTGCCTTTACATCCCCAACAAGCTACAAAGGCAGCAAGGGAGGGAGTTGTAGCCTATTACCTTTGACATATGTTTATTAAATATACTCTCTGAAAAAAATGATAACTTGCTGGCACAGGAAATTTAATTCAATCACAGTTACTGCTACGGTAGTAGTAGAAGTAGCAGTAGTGATAATGCCCCAATATGAATGTACGTGTAGACATGAAATTTGGATTTAGCGGCCAAGATATAACAGGAACCAAGTTTACCTGCATGACTGAAACAACCAAAAGAAAACAAAAAGTAAAATATATGAAATAATGGTTTTTAAAACTGTGGACTTCAGGCAATGAAGGATAGTAATCTCTAAGAGATGGGAAATAAATGAAAGAATCCTACAAAGACCTCACAACTTGTTTCCTAGAGTTTCCAGGCCATGGTGCAAGGAGGTCCCCAGGTAGAACCCTGAGGACTTCCTGAGCTGAAGAGATGGAGCTGAGAGTCCAGAGTTCACCAGACAAGGGACTGGAGAGGAGAGAGCTGTATGGAGACTGATCTGCAGAGATCTACAGATCCCCTGAGTACTGAGTAGATTGTACTGATGGGTGTGGGGAAACTGGGAAAGGAGCCACCTGGGAGGAAGGGAGCAAAGAGTGCTAGCTCTCACACTGGGTGGGAAATTGTGCCTCTTGCCTCCACTCAAACTGGAAAACCTTGTAATCTGTAACTCATGGAGAACTGGATCTCCTACTTAGAAGAGTATTGCGTCAGTGGGGACTAATTAGCCCTCAACTGAACAGTGCTCTGGACCAGTCTGAAGAAGCATAAATTATGCCCCAAAAGGATCAAACTGTTTCCAAGTAACTTCCTCCCAGGACAAAGCTCGAGAAACTATAACAAAATATTCAGCACCAACCAGGGTAAAATATAATCAGAGGCTATCAGACATGTGAAAAAGTAGAGAAAAGATGGCCCATAATGAGGAAAATACTCTTATCAAAATCGACCCCAAGTTGACGCAGATAATTCTGATTTCGAATTATCAGAGGACACTAAAACACTTATTATAACAGTATTCCGTATGTTTAAAACATTACAGCCATGGAAGATGTAAAAAGACTCAAATTTGGGCTTCCCTGTTGGTTCAGTGTTAAGAACCTTTCTGCTGATGCAGGAGATGCGGGTTCGATCCCTGATCTGAGAAGATCTCATATGCCATAGAGCAACTAAGCCTGTGTGCTACAGCTGTTGAGCCTGTGCTTTAGAGCCTGGGAGCCACAACTGCTGAAGCCCACACACACTAGAGCCCCTGCTCCACAAAAGGGACGCCGTCACTACGAGAAGCCCAAGCACTGCAATTAAAGAGTAGCCCCCGCTTGCCACAACTAGAGAAAAGCTCACGCAGCAACAAAGAATCAGCACATCCAAAAATAAATAAATGAATAATTTTTTTACAAAGATTCAAATTCTAGAAATGAAACTAGCAGTGTCTGAGATGAAAAATGCAATATATGGGATGAATGACAGAACAAATATTTCACACACAAAAAAATTAGTGAATAGGAGGAAAAGAAATTACTCAGAATAAAAACGGTAGAAAAAACATTTTTTTTAAATGAAAAAAGCATTGATGAATGTTGATAACATTAAACAGTTGAATATTCATGTGATTGGAGTCCATGAAGAAGAGGGAAATAATGGCCAGAAGTTCTCCAAAGTGAATGACAACTATGAAATTGTACATCTGAGCAGCTCAGTAAAAACTAATCTCAAGAAGCATGAATAAAACAACACCAAGACATCATAGTAAAATTATTGAAAATCAGCAATAAAGAGAATGAAATTTAAAATAGCCAGAGAAATAAACCTTGTTCTAGACAGAGAACTAAAGATAAGAACGACAGAATTTTCACTGAAAACAGCACAATCAAAAGCACGGCATAGCAACTGTTTTAAAGTCCTGAAAGGTAAAACTCTGACAACCTAAAATTCCCTACCCAGTAAAAATATAAAAATAAAGGCAAAATAAAAACTTTTCTGACATTAGAAAAAAGCTGAAAGAATTCAGCACAACAGTCTTATACTACAAGAAATGCTGAAGGATATTCTCTGAGAGGGGAAGATATCAGATGGAAATAGGAGCCTTCATTCTCAAAGAATGATCACTAAAAATAGTAACTATGTAGAGAGAGAGAGAGATATATATATGCTATTTTTTATTGCTGTTTAAATCTTAAAAAAGATATCTGACTGTGTGAAAAAATAACATATTATTGTATTTAAAGTGTAGATAAAAATGTATCCCACAATAAAGGTTAGAGGACAGAAATGATAGTATATCGTTATAACATTCTCTGTACTATTTGTGATGTAGTATACTATCATTTGAAAATAGAATTTATAAGTTCAAAGCTTATACTATAAACCCTAAAGCAAGTACTAAAATAGCAAAAGCAAAGAGTTATAGCTAATAAGACAGCAAAGGAGGTAAAATGGAATCATGAAAAATATTCAGTTAATCCAGAAGGCAGAAAAACAGGAAAGAAAGAGCAAATACCAGAAAGGAAAAGTAGAAAGTAAGTACCAAGATGATGAACTTTTACCTAACCATATCAATAATCATGTTAAATAATCACATTAACTATTTCAATGGCAAAGCAAACTGTCAGATAGGAAAGCAAGATCCAAGTACATGCCGCCTGCAAGAAGCACACTGTAAAGATAAAGATACAAATAAATTAAAAGTGAAAAGATAGATAAGGTCTTCTGAGCTAAACTAGTAAAAGAAAACTGGAATTGCTATATATTAATACTAGTCAAATAGACTACAAAACAAAGACTATTACCGGGGATAAAGAAGGTCATTTCATAATAAAGGAATCATTCATCAAGAGGACATAGCAATCCTAAATGTTTAAGCATCTAATAAGAGAGTTTCAAAATACATGAAGCAAAAAGTCATAGAACTGCAAGGAGAAATAGACGGAGCCACAATTATGAAATTTCAATACTTCTCTCTCAATAACTGATACAACAAATAGAGAATCAGCAAGGATATAGTAGACTTGAACAGCACTGTCAACCAGCTAATCCAGAAGGCAGTGTGACCCAGTTGACATTTGTGGAACACTCCACTCAATAGCGAAATATATAATCTTTTCAAGTGCATACAGAACATTTACCAAGATAGACTATATTCATGACCAGAAAACAAGTCTTCATAAATTTAAACGGGTTCAAGGGATACAAATTATGTTCTCTGACCACAGTTAAAGTAAATGTTGAAACCAATAATAGAATATTCCTTTAGAATTTCTAAATGTTTGAAAGCTATATAATTCAGGAATAACAGATGGGTCAAAGAAGAAATCAAAAGGAAAATTAGAAAGTATTTTGAATTGAAGGATAATGCAAACTGAATGTATCTGAATTTATGAGATGTCACTGAAGTAGCATGTAAGAAGAAATTTGTAGCATTAAATGCCTTTATTGGAAAAGAAGAATGGTCTCAAATTGATGACATCAGCTTCTACTTTAAAAACTAGAAAGAGTAAGTTAATCTGCAATAAACAGAAGAAAGGAAATATTTTAAAAAGATCAAAGCAGAGATCAATGAAATAGATCTCTATTTTCTATTTTCTATTTCAATAGAAATAGAAAACCAATAGAAAAAAATCAATGAACCTAAAAGATGGTCCTTTGAGATGGTCAATTAAATTGATTGACATCTAACCAGGCTGATAAGGGGAAAAAAAAGACACAAATTAACAATATCAATAATGAGGAAGGTGACATAACTACAGATTCTATTACTATTAAGAGAAAATAATGTTCTAGACAACTTAATTCCTATAAATTCAGCAACTTTTAGATGAAATGACAAATTCCTTGAAAGACACGAACTACCAAAGCTTACTCAGGAAGAAATAATTCATTTAAATAACCCTATATAGGAGCCTGGCAGGTCACAGTCCATGGGCTTGCAAGAGTCAGACACGACTGAGCGACTAAATGACAATATCTAGTAAAGAAACTGGAATTATATTAAGAACCTTCCCACAAAGTAAACTCCAGGCCCAAATAGGTTCCATGGTGAATTCCTCCTCCCGAAATTAAGAAACAATACAAATTCTACATGATTCTTCCAAAATATTAAAGAGGATGGAGTATATTTCAAGTCATTGTGGAGCCAGCATTACCCTGATACTAAAACCAAACAAAGACAACACAAAAAAGAAAATTACAGACCAATATCTCTCATTAACATAGATGTAAAAATCCTCAATGTGCCGGGGTCCTGCCCCGGCTGATCCAGGGTATTCAAAGGAGAGACGGCCATTCGAAGGAGAGAATGAGGATAGCTCAGTAGGAAAATTCAGTGGAGAAAAGAGGCTGAGTAGCTTGGTTTACGCGGGAGACCAATAAAACTTCAAGACAAGAAGTTTGCACCACTTACATAGGCCACAGGCGCCCTCTCGAATAGCGGAAGGTGCCTCACCCTAGACACCTTCTCGAGTGGATCTTAGAAGCCCAGGCATAATTAGTAAGCATGGTGGGTTCCGCGGTCCAGATGGAGACTTCAGCCAGAATGTGAAAAGAATGACATGGGGAGACCAAGCGCTGGTGAGCAAGGCCCATAGCTTTATTTTCAACAGGGGTTTTTATACCCTAAGTTACACATAGAGGATAATAGGGGATGCAAAGTCAGCAGTCTTTGATTCTTATCAAAAACCAGGGTTTCTTTCCTGCAGATTTATCATATACAAATGGTTTAGGTGATTTACATCATCTTCTGGCCAGAAGGCCTACTAACATTTTATGACTCTTGACAAGGACTTATCAACAAAGACTTATTTTCTCTAAGAGTAATTATTTTAAGGTTTGGCGCCATCTTCTGAAGATAAAATTGCATTCCTATAGGGCGGATGTGTAATGGGTTTACAACAAAGAAAAGAATTTATTACCTTAAGGGTCTAAAGTTACTAACACCAAGGCCACTACTTATTTTTTCTATATACCAACTATATTAATTAATACACATTCAAGCATACAATTCAGGGGATGTGAAAACTTGGCAGCAAGCATTGGCTCATCAATGAAATCTTTTACTAGTTTATTCCGACAGTTTCTAATTCTCTGAGAGGCTCTAAGCTATTTGAATATCTTAAGCTTCCTGTGCCTCTCGAGGCTGGGAGACTAAACAATCCTATGCATAGCTGTAGGAGTCCGGGTAAATTTGTCAGGCGAGTTAGAGAGCCATCTGAGGGGTTTGGATTTAAACACTCCTAATTGCCCAGGAACTTTATTAATTGGAGCTGTAAGTTAACTCTTTGACAGAGAGAGCGAGATGGTGGTAGGGGACAGCCCCCAGTAAAGTCAGAGGTGAGAGCACAAAGCAATAAAGTAGGCAGACTCTGTTTTTTTGGGGGGTAGATGCTCGAGAATATCCGGGCGGACTCCTGAGGCTCGATCCCGCCTTTGCGTATGCCGAGCCTCCTTCCTCATGACCTTTGTCACGAGTGGAATGCCTCACCGGCTTCCGGCATCAATGAAATATTAACAAACCAAACTCAATAATAGTTCAGAAGGATCAGTGTGATTGAGTGGGATTTATTCCAGGGATGCAAAGATGGTTCAACATCCAGAAATCAATCAGTATGATTCTCATTAACAAAATGAAGGATAAAATCTGTATGATCATCTCAATAGATGCAAAAAAAAGCCTTTGACAAGATTCAGCACCCATTTATGATTTTAAAAAAATCTCAAAAGTGGGTATAAAAGGGATGTATCTCAACATAATAAAGGCCATATGTGACAAATGCACAATTAATATCCTACTCAATAATGAAAAGTTAAACGCTATCTCTAAAATCAGGAACAAGGCAAAGATACCCCTTCTTGCCATTCTTATTCAGCATTGTCTTGAAGCCCTAGATAGAGCAACTAGTCAAGAAAAAGAGAAAAAAGTCATTCAGAATGGAAAGGAAGAAGTAAAACTGTCACCATTTGCAGATGACATTACTTTATGTATAGAAAACCCTAAACACTCCACCAAAAAATTAGAAATAATAGAATTTAGTTGGAAATGGATTTGTTCTCATGGTTTGCTGACTGTTGCATTACCCACAACATCCAGATAAAAGGATAGGGAATCAAGAAGAGGGAGAGCACTGAGGGGATACGGCTCCCTGGGCCCAGGAGAGCTAGCAGCTTAGGTCCTATTGAGGGACCACCAGCTTCCTCCCATGATCGTGTGGCCTTGATGTTGCTGGGGCGTGAGAAACAGGAAAGCCTGATGTTTATAAATATTCCCAGAAACAGACAGGGATGTGAGCCCAAGCAGGAAAGGCCAGGGATATAAAAGAGTTGAGGTTTCCTGGCCCAGAAGGCATCACCAGTTGTGCATTACCCTGGAGACCAAGGGAAGCTTTTGGCAGAGCTTCTGTGTTCTTGGGCTCCTGCTGCATAGACGCCTCATGAAAGTATCTAGAGCTAATTAAATCAGGAATTTAAGGTAACCATGTATGTGTGTTAGGGGCTCCTTTCTCACTCCTCCATCCCCAATCTGTAGCCCACCTAAGATGCAGCCTGCTCCTATTCATTTATATTGATATGATCAAATGTCTGTCCCTGCCTTGAAGAGATCTCAAGGCTATTAGCCGATTAAAACTACCTCTGCAAGTCATTCATTCATTAGTTCAAATATTTATTGTGTGCCTACCATGTGTGCTTCTTGTGTAGGCTAGTCCTTGGGGAAAACAGCAATGAACAAAATAGGCTTATATTTCCCATCCTAGAGCTTACATTCTACTGGGCAGGGGAGGTCATAAACAAACAAACTAACGTACTAATTTTTTAGTGATACAGGAGAAGAAAGAAGCAAGATGGGAAGTAGAGAAAGTGATGGGAATAAGGCGTATTTTATTTCAGTGGTCAGGGAATGCTTTGCTGATAAGGTGACATATGAACATAGAAATGAAGAAGCGAGGGGCCTAGTAAAGCAGTTAACTGGGGAAGAGTCCTTCAGGCAGAGGAAACAAGTACAAAGACCCTGAGACCGTCATGCTTGCTGCGGTGCCCCAGTGAGCCAGGAGGAGAGTGATGAAAAGCAAGGCTGGAGGAGCGCCAGAGTCATGGTGACGCTTTGTTGTTATTGTTCAGTTGCTAAGTTGTTACAACTCTTTGTGACCCCATGGACTGCAGCACGCCAGGCTTCCCAGTCCTTCAGCATCTCCCGGAGTTTGCTCAAACTCATGTCCATTGAGTCGATAATGCCGTCCAATCATCTCATCCTCTGTCATCCCCTTCTCCTCCTGCCCTCAATCTTTCCCAGCATTAGGGTCCTTTCTAGTGAGTTGGCTCTTTGCATCAGGTGGCCAGAGTATTGGAGCTTCAACTGTTGGTGGGGCTTTGGCTTTTACTGAAGTGAGTAAGATGGGAAGCCTTGGAAGGTTTTGAGCCAAGAGCACCTGGATCTGATTTTCATTTTCAAAGGATCTCTTTGGTTGCTGTGTTAGAATAGACTGAGGCAGCCAAGGATAGTGACAGGGAGACTAGTCGGGGTATATTACAGTGACAGTGACTCAGACCGCAGTGGGAGTAGAGATTACCAGTGGCCAATTTCTAAATGTACTTGGAAGATGAAGATGACAGAATTTACTTACAGACAGTATGGATATAAGAAAAAGAAAGGAGTCAAGGATAGCACTGAGGCTTTTGGCCAGAGCGACTGGGGAGATGGGAGTTGCCATTTACAGACTGGAAAGAACAGGCTTGGGGGAAAATCAAGATTTGTATTTCAGTCAAGGTTAAGATGTTCTTAAAACATCCAAATGAGGATGTCAAGTAGGCAGTTGAATAAATTGATGCCATTTGCGTTGTGAAAAATGAAAATGGTGATGGGATCCTTTTCTGATTATACTATATATTACATTGTGATTTTAATTAACTCACTTTCCTTGACTAGCAGGAAATGCCTGAGGCATAACAGATAGTAAATCTAAAAATGACCCAAGGTCAGCTGTGGCCTGTGGTGTGGTGTGCAGGGTGAGAGTTTGGGTAGTGAGGGTGGTGCACACCTTCCGCCATCTAAATACAATGGTTGGAATGGCTGGAGTTTGTCTGTTCATACCCCTCTCTCACTCTATACAGCACCAAGAAGTATGTCAGGCCCTCTATACAACAGTGACAGGCTTGGAAGATATATTTAGTATGTATTAGCAGTTCTTCCCGTTCTTATCATGATTTGTGTGGTGGAGAAATCTCACTTGACACTTGCGTAATGGGGTGCTTGAATGTACGATTGGCAACCCAGAGATGCTCAGGACGAGAGCGACCCGGAATCCCTAGTTTGCCAGGTTGTTAGCAAGGCAGTCGTGTAGGGAGGAGCAGCGGGAGTAGAAAGAGACTGTTAGCCTGAATGATTTGTGAGCCGGGAAAGGAAAAAGTTCAGGTTTCTCTGTAGCATCACTGATTCTTCAGGAAACTTCAGTCATCTCTCTTCTGAGATTAAATTTCTCTCTTCTGAACAATAGTGTTCCTTCCATGACAACAGTTATTGATCCATCAGACCTAATATTGGAATTTAAAGGTGCTCATACATCTTAAGATGAAATGGCAGCCAATAACATTTCTCAGATTGACTTCTTTTCTGTAATTTTTAAAACAGAGCTCAGTGAATTTAGCCCTTGTGTTGAAATTACAGAGATAAATGGCTTACACACAAAAATGGCTGCCTGTCAACTGAAAGTCAAATGGGCCTGTATCCCCTACGATTTATGCTGGGCGAAAACCACTCAACATCCACGTGAGCTGCTGTGTGGTTTGTGTTCTTTTACCATTTCTGCAAACGGATGCATTTTCTAAGTCATCTTGAAATGGATGCTGCATCCTCCATGAATAATAGCAACACCTGCCATTTATCCGAGTGCTTGTGTGCCGGGCCTTGTGCTGAGGGCCCCACCAGCCTCTCAGCTCACCTGTGCCCACCTTGAGTTTTGGGGTGATGATATTTTTCTCTCCTTTATGTTTTGACATCATCTTGTCATTTACAAAAACTCTGTCACAACTCTTTCTGAGATTGTGGCCTCTCTGAAATCATGGGTGTCTAGAGGGGCTGTCTGGTCCATTTTACAGATGCACGCACTGAACCTCAGGGAAGGTGAGTTCTCTGCTGCAGTTCACATGGCCCATAGAAGGCACAGGAGACTCAGACCTGGATCCTAGTCTGTGCTGCTTCTGCTAAGACTGAGACACATTCCTCACGGGGAAGGAGGAGACATTTTCAAATTCAAATATTTTGTGCGTGATGGTTCTTGGGCCAGGTGTAGTGAGCAAGGTTGGCTAGATAAATGGACGCAGCCCAGACACTACTCGAATTGCTGTTCACTCCCTCTGCTGAAGGTAACAGATGCTTGTCCAGGAGCAGATAAATTGCCCTCAGTGAAAGTGGTTACAGAGATGGGTTTGATTTCTAAGTGGTATTGGCCTCACAGGAATTTAAGGAAAAAGAGAATAATGACTGGAAGATAAAGGCAATTATCAATTCTCTCCCTTCATTAAGATGCTATCGAGGGCAGCATGATGATAAGACAGGCAAAGTAGCTCATTTAGGAGCACCATTACAGAGACTAGAATGGAACTCCCACCTGGTTATAAGCCTCTTTCTCCACACCTTTTTTAGGGGATGAATTCAACAGTACTGCCACCCACCTCCAACCTGAAATCTTCCTGGTAGAGAATGTTAACAATTTAGCATTCTGTAGATTTTTCATTTGCTTATATAACATATATAGACATAGCAAGAGCTTTGAGGGTTTTTGTTTTGGGGTTTTCCCCCCACAAAAATGTGGTCACACTATATGTATTTTATTCTACATGTACTTTTTCACTATGGTCACATCTCCAAGACATTTCTAATAGACATTTCTAATACCTGAGTAATATTACTCAGGAATCTCATCAATTCAACCATTTCTCTGTTGACAGGCATACAGGTTGTTTCCATTCTGGAAATCTAGGCAAAAACATCCTTGAACATGTTGCCTTCAGTTTGGTTCCTTCTTTTCTCCTTTCATGAATCATGAAGAATCTTGACATTAAAGCCCTTTTCCTCCTTAACCATGTTTACCTGGCATTTGCCATCTAAGGGGAGGTGTGGTCCTTATGATTTGTTATTTCATGCTGACAGTTCCAGGCATCTTGACCTCCCATACTGCACTGATAACGAGAGTTCCTCCTTCCTGCTGTCAGTCCATGTTTAAAGTTTGAGTGCTTGGTACACACTGCATGTTATATTTGCAGAAGGATCAGTTTTAGCATGTAGGAGAACTGAGTGAAGAAACTGTTGGATTTTGCTATGTACTTAAAAAAATTTTTTTTGTTATTGTTGTTGTTTTTACACCTATCTCAAAACTAGATCTGATCTGAGCAAAGGGTTTTCTAAAATGTGAGTTCAAAGGGAGAAGCCAAAACTGCACAAACCAAGATCTTTAAATATTGCTTGTATTTGAAGTCTCTGGGGCAGGTTCGGTTCAGTTCAGTTCAGTTGCTCAGTCGTGTCCAACTCTTTGCAACCCCATGAATCACAGCACACCAGGCCTCCCTGTCCAACACCAACTCCCGGATTTCACTCAAACTCATGTCCATCAAGTCGGTGATGCCATCCAGCCATCTCATCCTCTGTCCCCTTCTCCTCCTGCCCCAATCCTTCCCAGCATCAGGGTCTTTTCCAATGAGTCAACTCTTCACATGAGGTGGCCAAAATATTGGAGTTTCAGCTTCAGCATCAGTCCTTCCAATGAACACCCAGGGCTGATCTTCTTTAGAATGGACTGGTTGGATCTCCTTGCAGTCCAAGGGACTCTCAAGAGTCTTCTCCAACACCACAGTTCAAAAGCATCAATTCTTCGGCACTCAGCCTTCTTCACAGTCCAACTCTCACATCCATACATGACCACTGGAAAAACCATAGCCTTGACTAGACAGACTTTTGTTGGCAAGATAATATCTCTGCTTTTGAATATGCTATCTAGGTTGGTCATAACTTTCCTTCCAATGAATAAGTGTCTTTTAATTTCATGGCTGCAATCACCATCTTCAGTGATTTTGGAGCTCAAAAAAATAAAGTCTGACACTGTTTCCACTGTCTCCCCATCTATTTGCCATGAAGTGATGGGACCGGATGCCATGATCTTCGTTTTCTGAATGTTGAGCTTTAAGCCAACTTTTTCACTCTCCTCTTTCACTTTCATCAAGAGGCTTTTTAGTTCCTCTTCACTTTCTGCCATAAGGGTGGTATCATCTGCATATCTGAGGTTATTGATATTTCTCCCAGCAATCTTGATTCCAGCTTGTGCTTCTTCCAGCCCAGCATTTCTCATGATGTACTCTGCATAGAAGTTAAATAAGCAGGGTGACAATATACAGCCTTGACATACTCCTTTTCCTATTTGGAACCAGTCTGTTGTTCCATGTCCAGTTCTAACTATTGCTTCCTGACCTGCATATAGGTTTCTCAAGAGGCAGGTCAGGTGGTCTGGTATTCCCATCTCTTTCAGAATTTCCCACAGTTTATTGTGATCCATACAGTCAAAGGCTTTGGCATAGTCAATAAAGCAGAAATATATTTTTTTCTGGAACCCTCTTGCTTTTTGCATGATCCATCAGATGTTGGCAATTTGATCTCTGGTTCCTTTGCCTTTTCTAAAACCAGCTTGAACATCTGGAAGTTCATGGTTCACGTACTGCTGAAGCCTGGCTTGGAGAATTTTGAGCATTACTTTACTAGCGTATGAGATAAGTGCAATTGTGTGGTAGTTTGAGCATTCTTTGAGATTGTCTTTCTTTGGGATTGAAATGAAAACTGACCTTTTCCAGTCCTGTGGCCACTGCTGAGTTTTCCAAATTTGCTGGCATATTGAGTGCAGCACTTTCACAGCATCATCTTTCAGGATTTGAAATAGCTCAACTGGAATTCCATCACCTCCACTAGCTTTGTTCATAGTGATGCTTTCTAAGGCCCACTTGACTTCACATTCCAGGATGCCTGGCACTAGGTGAGTGATCACACCATCGTGATTATCTGGGTCGTGAAGCTCTTTTTTGTACAGTTCTTCTGTGTATTCTTGCCACCTTTTCTTAATATCTTCTGCTTCTGTTAGGTCCATACCATTTCTGTCCTTTATCGAACCCATCTTTGCATGAAATGTTCCCTTGGTATCTCTCATTTTCTTGAAGAGATCTCTAGTCTTTCCCATTCTGTTGTTTTCCTCTATTTCCTCTACTTCTGGGGCAGGTTAGGTGGGCACAAAGCTGGTGATGAACTGGTGGTTTATAGGTGCCTAATTAATACTAATAACTTTTGTGATTCTCTAAACTGTTGAGAGGAGGGAAGAGCAGGTGGGTTCTGTGAAGCCTGCCTTGAACGGAAAAGGACCTTTATAAAGTTGTCAGCCTCGGCACATGTTGTCACACTCATTTTCCAGCTCCTCTGCTTCCAGCCAGACTGTGTTAAAGAGAAACGCACCCCTGTCTTATCCCCCGCAGAGTGAGAGAGGAGGGCTGCGGAGCCAAGCCCCTGCTGCGGAGGGAAGGCTTGCTGTCAGTGTGGGGAGAGGCCACAGACCTGTGTCTGGAGGGATGATGAGGATGCAGGGCAGGAGCTTTGCACACTCCGCCCACTAAGACCCAGTTTCTTCCTTTTGTTCCAGAGCCTGGAGCTATTTATAACTTTCACAAAGCTTCTTGGGGGCTCCAGAGCCCATAAGACAAGTCTTTCTGAGACTGTTGTATTATAAGGGACTGTCTTCTACATACAAAGTAGAGAAAGGAGAATTTCAGAGTTTTAAAGCTAAACTGTGTGCTGGAAAATGACCTACACTGAGGCCTCAGGGAGGTGGGAAATCAGTTTTCTGAGCCAGATGCTGTACCAGGTGCATTCACATATGGTATCTCTTTTATTCCTTGGGACAGCCTTAATTAGGAAGGAGTTATATCCCTATTTTATCCATGTGGAAACAGGCTTAGGGAGGCCATGACCTTCGCAAAGTGACCCACTGCTAAGTATATAAGGTGAGATTTGAACCCAGATTTGAGGGTCTCTTCAGCTTATGCCCCTTCCCTTACAACACCTGCAGTTTCCTCCTTAGAAAGTACCCACTATTTGATATATGGGTTTGCTGTCTCACTCTGTGACCCTGGGAGGGTCCCTCCCTATTATGGGCCTCAGTTTCCTCATCTGCAAAACTAAATGCAAACAGAATGAGGTTCAGGCCCTTCCAGCCTTCATATTCAGTTCTTCTCATTGACTTTTCACACTGAAGCTGTGCACATAGCCTGGAAGCAATGCCTTTGCCTTGTTCTCAATCCCGAAAGATGCTGTCTTCTACCACCCCCAAAACGTACAAATCAGCTCTCAACAAGACTCATCTAGACATCTGTTTGGTGGAGGAAGGCATGTTGGGTTAGCTGCCATGAGAAATGGCTAAAATGTTGCCCATTTCTAGAAGAAGATTGTTTATCTAAGAGTACAAGCACTGGGAACTTTCAAACAATAGAGTTACTCCACAGGATTTTCTAAATGATCATTCCTTTAAAAAAAGACTCACCCTTGTAATCATTGAAGAACGGTTTGCTGTCTATAGTGCACAGAGCATAGTGGTGGTGAAATGCTGTGGTCTATAGGTAATTTTCCTGATGTCAAGGTAGCCCAGTTGGCACAGTATTGATAAGGAATTGCTAATCATATGAAACAGTAACCGTGTGCCCCAGCAGTCTTAGTGTCCATGCTCTGGAAGTCCAAATCTCCATATTCATGATTTTTCTGGAGAAATTAGAAATCTTAATTCTAAAAGAGTCCATTCTTTTCAAAGTTATAAAGAAGAATTAAGAACACTTCATCTAGTTCTAGTACAATGTCTGGCTGCTTGTTTTTTACTCCAGGGAATAGACTTTTTACTGGCTGCACAGTTACTTCAGTTAATGGGGACTCCTCTGCAAGGAGACAAGGGCAATAAAGGGAAGCGGGAATGTGGAAAAAGCCAGCTAGGCTCTCCAGGAGGAGCAGGGGAAGCTGTGGCACTGCCACGTCTCTCAGGGCCTGAAATAGGAAGGACTTTCTAAACCCAACCACCAGGTTTTCTTAAGATCTCAGCAGCAGAAATTTCTGGATCCCTTTGTTAAGAAGCCTTAGCTTTTCTCCATGTAGCTCTGTGTCTGCTCCTCTCATTATCTCTGGGACTGCCTTTCTATATATCAAGGTTGTATACCAAAGAAAGAGAATTTGATTGACCTGGTGAACCCCAATTGGACACAGATTTCTTGCTAAACCATCAACCACAGACAAGTCAATGGATTAGCTGCCCTTGGGTCCAGGCTCTGCTTCTGCCTCTAGGCAGTGGATAGTGTCCAGTGTTAGGGAGTTAAATGTTTTTATTTTATTTTTAATTGGAGGATAATTACTTACAATAATGTGTTGGTTTCTGCGATACATCCACATGAATCAACCATAGGTATACATATGTCCCCTCCCTCCTGAACCTCCCTCCCAGCCCTTACCCCATACCACCCCTCTAGGCTGTCATGGAGCACCGAGTTTGGGTTCCCTGCATCCTACAGCAGCTTCCCATGGCTGTGTATTTTACCTATGGTCATGCACGTGTTTCAGCTGCTCTCTCAAATCATCCCGCCCTCTCCTTCCCCTACTGTGTGCACAAGTCTGTTCTCTATGTCTGTCTCTCCTTTGCTGCCCTGCAAATATATATGGTTTTTTTTTTTAATATAGTTCCCTTCAGAATGATTGGATTGTTCTTTTTCAAGGTTGACTCGAAGAAATTTTTGAAATGCTTCCCTTTGATTTTGATTTCTTTTTTTTTTTTTAATTCTAGTGCTCCAGCATTAAGCCCTGAGGGTGCATCTTAAGGGCCAGTATATTAGATTCATCTTCACGCCCAAGGGCTCAGAAGCCTTTGCTGCTGCTGCTGCTGCTGCTGCTGCTAAGTTGCTTCAGTCGTGTCTGACTGTGTGCAATCCCATAGACGGCAGCCCACCAGGCTTCCCTGTCCCTGAGATTCTCCAGGCAAGAACACTGGAGTGGGTTGCCATTTCCTTCTCCAGTGCATGAAAGTGAAAAGTGAAAGTGAAGTCTCTCAGTCGTGTCCGACTCTAGCTACTCCATGGACTGCAGCATACCAGGCTTCTCCGTCCATGGGATCTTCCAGGCAAAAGTACTAGAGTGGGGTGCCATTGCCTTCTCCTTTAGGGAATATCAAACTGGGGGCTGCTCAGTCATAAATGAGTCCTCTAACTGCCTCCCATTCCCCTCCACAGCCCTCTGTCCAGGCCACTTTCTCCTAGTCAGTGAGTGAGCAAAGTTCTCTTTCTGCAGCAGGAGAGTGGCTGCCCCCTTCAGGTCAGAGAGGATACCTCGGACCGGTTTCTGCTTCTGTCCTTCAAAAGCCATCCTGAGGTCCACAAGAGATGCATGTGGCTGACGGGGCTTAGAGATTATTTAGCTACATAAGCAAGAGTCTTATATTGGGTTGGCAAAAAATTCATTTGGTTTTAAGTAAAAATAAAAGACACATTTTTCATTATCATCAAGAAGTGTATTGAACAACATATTTCCTAACTGAACAAACTTTTTGGCCAACCCAATAGTTACAACTGCTGCTGCTGCTGCTGCTAAGTCACCTCAGTCGTGTCTGACTCTGTGTGACCCCATAGACGGCAGCTCACCAGGCTCCTCCGTCCCTGGGATTCTCCAAGCAAGAACACTGGAGTGGGTTGCCATTTCCTTCTCAATGCATGAAAGTGAAAAGTGAAGGTGAAGTCGCTCAGTCGTGTCGGACTCTTAGCAACCCCATGAACTGCAGCCTACCAGGCTCCTCTGTCCATGGGATTTTCCAGGCAAGAGTACTGGAGTGGGGTGCCATTGCCTTCTCCAGTTAGAACTGACAGAAGCCTAACTCAAACTGATTGAAGAAAAAACAGTGTATTGATTTGTGTAACTGGAAAGGTTAGGAGTAGACCTTGGCTTCAGCCATCGCTGGATCTAGGTCCCTAAATATGCCAGCAGGAACCTCTCTTGGCTCTGTTTTCTGTTCTGCTAAGGAGGAGCCTGGTGGGCTGCAGTCCATGGGGTCACTAAGGGTCGGACATGACTGAGCGACTTCACTTTCACTTTTCACTTTCATGCATTGGAGAAGGAAATGGCAACCCACTCCAGTGTTCTTGCCTGGAGTATCTCAGGGACGGGGGAACCTGGTGGGCTATCGTCTATGGGGTCGCAGAGTCGGACACGACTGAAGCGACTTAGCAGCAGCAACTTCATTTTAACATAGGGAACAGACTGTATGGTGGCCTCAAGACTTCCATCCTTCCATGTTCATTTACAGGAAAAAAAAAAAAAAACCTTCCCTCTCTCCCAGCTGTCTCAGCCACAGTTTGTTCTGGTTTGTGAGTTCCCACCCCTCAAACAACCACAGGGCTTGGGAGCTGCAGTTGGCTGAGCCAGGCCCTCTTGCCCACCCTCAAGGCAAGACAAGGACTTCTCTCAAACCCTGTGGAATCACAGGGTGGGAGATTCCCCAAGGGAAATCAGGATGCTCTTACCAAAAGAAGGAGAAGGAGTACAGAGCAGGCATGTCAGACTTACTCTTTGTCCAGCTCCCTTATCAACATAAGAGGAACTTGGTATCGGCAAGAAGTGACTTGCCGATCTTGCCAGAAGATCTGGTTTCTGGCAGAGCAGAAACCAGAAGCCCGGACTTCAGTCTCCTACTTAGTTTCCTCAACTTTAGTTTTTTAGTCTCTTCATTCTCCGTTTTGTCTGTGCGATTAATAGTATACTATCCCTGTAAAAATATTTACGTACACGGGGCAGATGGCTTTAAATCTCGGGTCCAGCCACTACCAACTGTTTCACCTCTCTGCCTTGTTTCCTCCTCGTTGTAATGGGAATAATGATATTCCCATCATTGCCATAATGATGCTCTACCTTGTAAGAGCATTGTGACAATTAAATAATTAAAGCATATAAAGTGCTTACAACCTTGCCTGACATAATGAAAACCCTTAGCAGATATAGTGCATTATCATCATTGTCATCTTCTACCTTATTTTTAACTGCTATCAGTACTCTATAGTTTGAATTTGTCATCACTTATTTAATATGCCCCCACTGATGGACATTCACTTTGTTTCTGCTGTCTTCACCATTTCAAAGTGTGTTAGGGAACACCCCTGAGCATGCCTCTTTGTTCTCATGCTGGCATGTCTAACTAAACTTTGTCCTGTCAGGACTGGGGCCTCATTAGACTGTGAATCAGATGACGGAAGAAGTGCTTGGGCAAGGGGTGGGATATTTTGCACTCAGCTCATAGTCGTCAGGTTTGAAACGCACAGGGACCTCTTCCTCTATGGTGTCTTCTGAGACCAGAAATACTGAGCCATGAGGGCACCACCACTGATGTCGTGTGACGTAAGTGTCACATGTCCCTGCTTTGACCCTTCATGAGGGCATCGCTCTGCCCTCGCCTGCCCCCAGGGGGCCTCTCTCCGGCATCTCAGGAGGCCACGCTGTATCTGGGAGCCCACGGGGACCTAGAGCCATCAAGTCAGTGTGCCGTGTGCCATGTTGTAGAAGCTAATATGTGTTCAGAGAAGAGCACTGAGGAAGACACGCCCTGAATGTTGCAGAGAGGTCAGCCCCTGGCGTCAGGATGTTGCCAGCCTTAGCAGTTGTCTTTTAGCCTTTCTGTGTTTTCCAGCTTCTCATTCTGAGCAGTTACCACTTTTGTCATCAGGAAAGATATTGTAAGCATTATTTTAGGTACATACACTCTAGATTTGAGGTTTGGGCCCAAGTTACTCTCCTCTCAGGGCTCCATATTCCCCAGGTGAAGAAGGGGGTTAGCACTGCCCAGTTTGTCTCCCTCCCAGGGGTTGATACAGCTTGGAGACGAGAGAAAGGAGGGTGTTCTGTAAACCCTAAGGCATGATGAACCAGGGGAAGGCAGAGATTATTACTGTCTGGTCAGAGCCAAAACCAGCCTCTGCATTGGGAGCAGTGCCCTGGCTTCCCCTTGCCAGAGACCACTCTCTGAAGGCCGTCAGGTGAAGGGTACTTCCTGTTTATCACACACAAAAGGACTGGATGTCCTCTACCATCCAGTGTTGAGATCCTAAGACACAACACGCAGACAGGTCTTAAAGGGGACAAGTAAGGTGGGGATGTCACAGGATGGCCTTCTCTCCTCCTCCCTGCCACCCCCATTCCCCCTCTGTCTGCTGCAATCTGAGGAGAACTGGGGCTTCTCCCATGAACTCCCAGCAGGGAGGTGGCCTGTGGGCAAGTCTGTGGAACCACGTTTTCTGCGGGATACTGGAGAGATTCATTTCAACATGTAACATAATTTTCTATTTAAACCAAGAAACTCTACTAAACTGGGACCAAACTAATGATGAGTGCCCATGCCGAAATGCCGTTTTGTGTTTATTTAGTAAATAAATAAGTAAGTGAATAGAGGAAGGAGAAAAAGAGTAAACCACCCCTCCCCCCCAAAAAAAGCACATGGTCAAGTCTGAGCCTTTTTTTAAGTTCTGAATAATCTTTGATTCCAAGATTGGGTTAAATTAGAAGTGAATTTAGTCTGTTATGGCTCTGTCTATTTCCTTTAGTATATGATGGTGTGTCTACCCATAGGCTGTGGGGCCCAACTCTGGGGTTCAAGAAAGCCAGGGCTCTCTGCTGAGTAATAGCTCTATTGTATTTCTCTCCATGGACTCCAGCGGTTTATTACAGCTAACCCCCCTTCCAACCCTGCTTCAATCGAGTGAGCCTCCTGTGAAATTGGATGGAAGGCAGGAACTTTTGTAGAAAACTAGATAGCGCCTTTCTTGGCCACAGAGGATTCAGACAAATTAACCGAAAGGGCTTTTTAAGAAGAGATGCTTTCCTTTATTGGTGAAAGCCAACATAATGAAGTTGAAGAAGGTTCCCCCAGAAGGCTGGCTGAAATGATCAAAGGGGTTAGAGAAGTGGGGGAAGGGGTGGAGGAAGGCTGTGTGGGGCCTCGATAAAAGCAGTCCAGCCAGATGGATGAACAGGAAGAGGTATAAAAGAAGTCAGGAGATTGCAAGTAGAAAGAAAAACTGGCCTGTTCATCAAAACTGGACTGCCAGAATTAGGGGCACCCTGTCCATGCAGCTGAAACTGGGCTCACAGCCAAACACCACAAGGTCAGTCCTGCCCCGTCCCACCCCCTAGCTTCCCTTGATGCCTCTAGGAGAGGTAGGATTTAAAGCTGAGGAGACAGTTGACCCTGACCTGTTTTTTCCTCCCAACGCTTCTTTCTGAAAATTATCAAACATACGGAAAGCTTGAAAGAATTGCACATGGGACACTCAGTTTTCTCCTGACTAGATTCTGTGATTAACCTTCCTCTAGTGATTTTATCACATACACATTCATCCCTCTCTCCATCCACCAGCCCCTTTACTGTCTATTTATTTGTGTATTTTTGGTCGCGCTGGGTCTTTGTGGCTGTGTGTGGGCTTTTGTTAGCCGCAATGAGTAGGGGATATTCTGTAGTTGCGGCGTGCAGGCTTCTCACTGCAGCGGCTTCTCTTACTGTGGAGCACAGGCTCTAAGGCGCACGGGCTCAGTAGTTGTGGTGCACAGGCCTAGTCGCCTCGTGGCATACGAGATCTTCCCAGACCAGGGATTGAACCCATGTCCCCTGCGTTGGCAGGTGGATTCTTAACCACTGGACCACCAGTACGTTGCAAGGAGATCTGGGCTTATTTAGACAGTGGATTACAGTGGCATACGAAAGGAGATATTTTCTTGTTATGTTCATTGTCCCAGATGTCACAAGTTTCCCCAAAAAAACTTCTTAGCAGCCTTGTGGAACCCCCTTGCATGAAGCCTTTTACATCTGGGCTCCCAACTTCTACCCGTTATGCCAGAGACCTGGCTCAAGGTGGATAGTTTTGTCATTTCCTCTGGGCCTGCCTGGTCTTCAGCTCCTCTTTTCTGGGCCCTGGGAAAATCTCTAATATCTCTATTGAAATATACCCCAACAATGAAAAGAAACGAAAGACGAAAAGATTCTTAAATTTTCTATCATCATGTTGTTAGCAATAATATTGGTATTGTTTTCCTAAAACTATTATTATATTATAGGGAAAAATAGCCCAGTAATGTTGATGCTAAGAGCCCTGATTTTTAGCAAAAGAGTTAAAATGTAAAACCAGACAAAAGCCTAAGAAAACTCCAGACCAGTTTCCCTTATAAATATAGATGTAAAAATCCTCAACAAAATACTAGCAAACCGATACATAAGGATTATATAAGCAACTTGTAAGGATTATACACCATGACTAAGTAGAATTTTATTTATTTCTGACTGTGCTGGGTCTTCTTTGCTACGCACTAGAACCCATGAAGAGGCTGCCAGAATATTCTCATCAAATCAGGTCAAGCCTCTAGCTCTCACTACCAGTTTACAGGAGCCAACATGGGGCAGACAGAGGAACATGTTGAGAGACACCACAGCAATGCAGAAAGCAAAATGCAGACTGTGGAAAATACTCTGGGACAGATGACCGGGTTTCCTAAACAAAATAAATGGTAAGGGGAAAAGAGACTAGGAGACACATCAGCTAAAGGCATTGGGTCAGCCTTGTCTTGATCCTGGTTTTTAACAACCAGCTTTAAAAAGATACAGAAAAGTCAGAGAAGTTTGAACTTCAGCTAGATATTTTCTGATACTAAGTAACTGCGTTAAATCCTTGGAGTGTTACTGTATGAAAGGCCCACAGGAGCAGGGTCTTCCACCCTCAGGCTTACCATAGGGCTGGTGGAGAGCAAAGGAGACCCAGTTTATTCTTCCAAGTTCATGGATACATGGTTTTTCCTCCATGGAGGAGAACGTGCAAGGGGTGGGGAAAGAGGCAAGAGTACCATCTAAGGGCTGTCCTTCACATGGAATCGTGAAGATGAACAAGCATGTTCCTATCACAACTGAGGCATGAACAAGTTCGTGCATGTAAACACCAAACCCCAGTGCTCCTTCACCACTGGGAGTTGTTGCTTTGTAACTGTTCATGTACAGAGCTAGGGGGATCTTGTGTGTGTATATATCTATGTGAGTGTACGCGGGTGTGTTTATGTGTGCTGGGGTCCCAAGTAGAAGACAGTTCTGAAGTGACGGTGGTGTCCCCAGCTTTCACTCAATCCCTAGGGCCTGGAGCAGAAGTAGGAATTGCAGTTAGCTGAACTATATGCCTGAGTTCTCTGGGCAGCGTGAGAGCTGAACCTGTCCTCTTCACCTCCTGTGTATCCCTCTAGCTGCAAAAGCAAACGCTACCTGGAGACGCTGCCCAACACCAGCATCATCATCCCCTTCCACAATGAGGGCTGGTCCTCCCTCCTGCGCACCGTCCACAGCGTGCTGAACCGCTCACCCCCGGAGCTGATCGCCGAGATTGTGCTCGTGGATGACTTCAGTGACCGAGGTAGGGCCCCTTTCACCCAGCTTCCCACCTCCATGCTCTGTTCAGTGACTTGCCAAAGGGATGGCAGGTTTTCCTTTCTTCAGCAGCACTAGCATATGGGCCATGTGTACTGATACTTGCTCCATGCCAGGCCATGAACCTGGCACTGAACACACGTTATCTCAGTCTGGGACTAACTTCATGGGACTAACTGAGATGTAGTTACCAGTCACCATGAAGTGGATTCTGTTTTTATTCTGTTTGTATCAATGTAAAAAATGCATTAAACTGCAAGTAACAAAGAACTTTAGCTAACAGCTCAAAAAAGGGGGTTATTCATTTATTCATTCATCTCATAAAACAGTCCAGGGTTGGCATAGCTACTCACGTCTTTCATTGGAGAACAAGACTTATTCTATCTTCCTGCTTCCTCATCCTTATCCTCATGGTCATAAAATAGCTGCTGTACTTCTGGGAAGTCTACCTTTCAGGCAAGAAGATGGAGGAAGGGCAAAGAGAACAAAACCTCTTCCTTTGAAGATTTTGCATTCTTATTCAGAATGCAAAGTCTCCCAGTGATTCTGAGCCAGAACTGACATTTGGGCATCCATATCTACAAGGGGGTGGCTGGGAAGGTGAGTGTTCTGATTTGGGGCCTCTTTATGGTAGAGATAGGAAAAAGAGAAGTGAATTAGAGAAGGCATCAGGTAACCCACCTACAGTATCTGCCACCCCATTTTACAGATGTGAAAACTGAGACTCAGAGAGGTTAAGTGACTTGCCCTTGGTCACACAGCTCTTGGGTGGTGATACAGTGAACAAACCATGTCTTCCTGGCCCTAAGCACGTTATCTTAACCTCTGGGCCACACTGTAGAGCCTCTTCGCTGAGTCTCACCCACGGGTTTGTGAGACACAGAGGGGGAGCCACAAGTGAAATCCAAGAAGAATTTGTCCTTCAGCCCATGGTCTTAAGCTTATTCTTTGCATCAGAGCTTTTACCACTTGCAGTAAAATCAAGCAAAGCCCTTTCCTTTTCTCACCTTTTAGTAGAGGCACTAATAAGTAGTGAAGAGGATCCTCAGGACATTCTACAATAATCAAAACTTGAGTTTCTTGTGCCCCATTTTAATACTGCACGCCTAATTACCTGGCACATGTGTATGTGTGTGCATGTATACATACTCAAACATATACACATCTTACATTCAGTTCTTATTACCTTTAATTCTCCCCTCACTCTTGACATACACTCATTCTCAGGGGACCTTTACTTTTCCTCCTTTGATCTTATCACAGCAGAATTAAAATACCAATAAGTATAACGTGAGCATTGTGTGTATAAACATGGACCTGTCGTGAGTTTACCCTACTGGACTCCACATTCTGAGAGCTGGGTCTTCCCGGTCAGTCTTGTCCACCACACATTCTCAGCTCCTTAGGCATACAGTAGGTGCTTAATACATGTTTGACGAGTGAATTATCAGAGCTCCTCTATCTGTCCCTTAGCACTTCCACCATGGTTACAATAGCATCTATTATATGAGATTTATTTATGTCCCTGAAGTGAGGTCTGCGAGGTCACCTGCGGTGTGTCTCCATGTCTCTGTAGCACCATTCTTTAGCAATAGTTTCAGCTTTGTTCTGGCCCTGTCACTTGCTAGCTCTGTGACCTTTATCTAGTCACTTAACCTCGCTGTGCTTCAGTTGCCTCATCAATGAAGTGGAATCTACCTCTTAGGTGGTCATGCCTATTAAACAGGTTAATATATGTGAGGTGGTTAGGACAGTACATGGCACCAAGGGAGCATCAGAAATAAACTTTTAACCCTGGCATTATCGTTATTATTGTTAACATTGTTTCTGACTGGTTTGTCAGAGGGGGAGTCGGGGATAAATGTGTAGCCATGAAGGTACGGTCTCCCCCTTTCCATCGGTGAAAAAAACACGTGACAAGTGTGCTGTTGTCCCACCTTCAGCCTAAATTGTCTTCCCATCTATTCACTGTTTCAAGAACCACGTCTGTGGGCCAGAACCACGCATTATCTCATTTTGTCTTGATGACAAGCTCTGAGGGAGGAGGCCCTGGCTTGGAGCGCGCGCCTCTGTGCAGGAAGGGCCCCAGGGGTGCCTCAGGGAGCACGGTGAGGGCTGTGGAGAGCCTTGCAGGTGCGGGTGGGGTTCACGTACCTCTCCTACCAAGGTCTGGACTGGATTTGTGAAAACTGTTCACTAAGAGAAGTGCCACTGCTTAAAAATGTGTGGACATCACAGCTGTGACTCAGCCTTTCCTTGTGCAGATGGGAGGCTGAGGCCTGGAGCAGTGGACCGAGTTCACCAAGAGCATGTGGCCAGCTGGCTGCAGAGGAGGGATGGGAATCTAGGCTCCCCACACAGCCTTATCCCCCTCACCTCACCTTCTGTGTGAAACAAACTTGGGAAAGAAAAGGTAAATTTTATAAGAATGGCATTCACCAAATGCATCTGTTTCTCCAGAGACCAAAAGTATTAATTGAATGCAGTACCATTCCCAAACCCTAGTAAGAGACAAAATGAATACTGTCCCATTTCACAGACGGGAATGAGAACTGAGGCCCCTTGACTGTTGCCCTTTTATCTCGATGAATTGGGCACAGAACCCAGAAGAGAACTCTTACCTCCCGCCCCTCAGTCCTGCACATTAGCTGTCAGATTTTGCAAACTCCATTCTTCAGAAAAGCAATAATTCTTTTTATTTTAAGAAGAAATTCTCAAGGCAGCTTGGGAAGAAAACTTACTCAGCAGTGATTGTTTCAAAAATGAGATTTGGGAGAAACAATTTCAGCATTATAGAGAAGCCTGTCTAAAGTACAGCAAATATGGGCCATCGTGAAAGACAGATTTCTCTGGGCCACGTGAGCAGAGGCAGTTCTTTAGAGTTGAAATTCATAGATGCTAACTATGGGCTCGATTGGCACTGCCTGGCAGAAGGCATTTTCCTCTGAAATGAGCCTCTTCCAGGATCCTCAGGGCAACTAATTGTAATTCAGCTGAGGGTCGAGACCTCGGGTAGGAGACAAAATTGGAGCAGATGAATTCTTGAAATAAGATCCAGAGCTTTGTGCAGGCAGCACTGGGGACTAGAGCAAAGGCAGACAGGAATCACCCCAGCCTTGCTTGCAAATAGAGTGCTGTGGAGTTTACAGGGGGCTCCAGAAGCTTCTCTAATGTGGGCGCTTCCTTGAGGATTAGGAGGACACAGACGTGCTTTTTCTCTAGTGGGAGAGAGAGGTGAGGGGGGAAGGGTGGCAGGCCTGCCTCCAGATTGCACTGCCCGCCTAGGAAATCTTTATTAGGAAAAACAAAAAGGGTCTTTGTTCATTTTTTTTTTCCCTTCTATTCTCCCTCCCCTTCTCATTTCCAAACAGTATTGGTTTTCCAGAAAAAATAGGATATGTAGTCGTGGAAGGCATTATTGTCTTTGGGTGAACTGTGGGCCTCCTGGAATGATGAGGCGCAGAAACCAAAGTCTGTGATATGGTCTCATTGACATCGTTTCCCCCAGCTCAGCTCCCCAGCAGCAAACCAAAGCATACACAGTGCAGGGTTCCCTCAGAGGAGGTTCTTAAGCATTTGTGGAGCTGTTGATGGATTGTTGGCAGTGATTGGTGCTGGAGGGCATATGGACATTGCGGGGCCCATAAGGACAGTGCGTGTGGTAGAGACTCTCAAAATTGAGATCAGGGTCCAAGGTCTTCTTTCCACCATAAGCTTTTTAACTCTTACCTGCCCTGTCACACCGGGCCAGTCCTGGTGTGATGCACATAAGGAGATCCATTTACACCGACCTGATTTGCACTGCAGTGTCTCACTCTTGACACAGGCCCATGAGTGTCTGTCTGTTCTTCATTTCTTGTCATCTGTCTCGCAGCCCTGGTTTGTTTCCGGGACCACCACAACTGTCAGGGTGGCCATTCCCCACTTTCACTGTATCGTTCAGGTTCTTTTCACCTTGAGTTTTCTGCTGCTCATTTTGTTGTTTCTGTACAGTTGTCCTGATCTCATTCATATTCATATATTCAGAAAATTCATGAAATGACTCTATGCTTGTCGCTGCAGTAGGTGTTGGGGCTACAGTGAGAATAAAACAGACATCTCTTCTAAGGCTCACACCCAGCAGGGCAGACAGACAGGGTAAGAGTCAATCGTAAGTTCATGGAACATGTGCCCCTTGGTGGAGGTCCAGGCGCCGTTGAACATGGAGAAGATCAGGGAAGAATTCCTGGAGAAAATCCCAGCTAAACTCAGTCCTAAGGGATGAGTAGATACTGCCCCTCAGGGTAGGGGAGCGAGGAGAATGTTCCAGGCAGAGGGAACAGCGTGAGCACAGGCTAGAAGTCAGGGTGGAAACGTGGAAAGTGCAGAAAGAGCCGTCTGTCACCTCCTCACCTGGAGGCAATTACCGTTAACACTTAGGCTTCTCCCAGTGGTTATTTTTAAATAGGCCTTATTTTTTAGAGCAACTTTAGGTTCACATCAAAATTAAGCTGAAAGCACAGAGAGTTCCTGTCCACCCTCCTACCTACTGCACACACACCCCCAACACCCACTCCCTCATCAGTGCCCTACACCTGCATCAGAGAGGTAGATTTGTTACGATGGATGGGCTATATCAACACATCATTATCACCCAAAGCCCATAGTTTCTATTAAGGTGCATTCTTGGTGTTATATATTCTGTGGGTTTGGATAAATGTATAATGACGTATATCTACCATTATAACATCATACAGAGTAGAGTAGTTCACTGCCCTAAAAATCCTCTGTGCTCCGCCTTTTCATCTCTCCCTCCCTCCTAACCCCTGGCACCCGCTAACCTTTTTACTGTCTCCATAGTTTTGCCTTTTCTAAAATGTCTAATGCAATTGGAATCATACAGTATGCAGTCTGTTCAGATTAGTTTCTTTGACTTAGTAATATGCATTTAATGTCCCCCTATGTCTTTTTATACCCTGTAGCTTGTTTCTTTTTAGTGCTGAATAATAGTCTATTGTCTGAATGTACCACCATTTATTTATCCATTCACCTGCTGAAGGCCATCTTGGTAGCTTCCAAGTTTGGGCAGTTATGAATTTTTGTTATTGTTGTTTAGTCGCTCAGTCATGTCCAACTCTTTGCACCCATAAACTGCAGCACACCAGGCTTTCCCGTCCTTCACCATCTCCCAGAGCTTGCTCAAACTCGTGTCCATTGAGTCGGTGATGCCATCCAGCCATCTCATCCTCTGTCGTCCCCTTCTCCTCCTGCCTTCAATCTTTCCCAGCATCAGGATCTTTTCTAATGATTCGGCTCTTGGTATCAGGTGTTCAAAGCATTGGAGCTTCAGCATCAGTCTTTCCAATGAATATTCAGGGCTGATTTCCTTTAGGATTGACTGGTTTAATCTCCTTGAGTCCAAGGGACTCTCAAGAGTCTTCTTCAACACCACAGCTCAAAGGCATCAATTCTTCAGTGCTCAGCCTTCTTTATGGTCCAGCTCTCATACATGACTACTGGAAAAACCATAGCTTCGACAACACACACCTTTGTGGACAAAGTAATGTCTCAGCTTTTTAATATGCTATCTAGGATTGTCATGGCTTTTCTCCCTAGGAGCAAGCATCTTTTAATTCCATGACTGCAGTCACCATATTCGGTGATTTTGGAGCTCAAGAAAATAAAGTCTGTCACTGTTTCCATTGTTTCCCCATCTATTTGCCATGAAGTGATGGGGCCAGATGCATGATCTTCGTTTTTTGAATGTTGAGTTTTAAGCCAGCTCTCTGCTCTCCTCTTTCACCTTCATCAAGAGGTTCTTTAGTTCCTCTTCACTTTCTGCCATAAGAGTATATCTGCATATCTGAGGTTATTGATATTTCTCCCGGCAGTCTTGATTCCAGCTTGTGCTTCATCCAGCCCGGCATTTTGCATGATGTACTCTGCATACAAGTTAAGTGAACAGGGTGGCAATATAGAGCCTTGACATACTCCTTTCCCAATTTTGAGCCAGTGCGTTGTTCCATGTCCGGTTCCAACTGTTGCTTCTTGACCTGCATTCAGGTTTCGCAGGAGGCAGATAGGTAAACAGCATTGTATGGGTTTTTTGTGTGGACATAAGTTTTCAGCTTACTTATTAGTTAAATACCAAGGAAGGTGACTGCTGGATCATACGATAAGAATATGTTTAGTGTAGGAAACTGCCAAAGTGTCCTCAAAGTGCATTCCCGCCACAGTGGGGGTGAGTCTGGTGGCCCCATGTCCTTGTCCACGTTCGGTTCTGCCCATGTGCTGGATTTCTGCCATGCTCACAGGTGTGTAGTGGTTTCTTACTCTTTCGATCTGAACTTCCTTGTGACATTTGCTATTGCACACATAATCTGTCAGTTCCATTTTCTTTTTCATACCCTCCCAACACCCCCACCCCACCTTCTTGCAGCCCAACTGAAGTAATCCATGTCAATAAGTGTGTGCATCCTTCTGGACCACTCTGCTTCATAATACTAACATGTAGTAACAAAAGCAAACATTTATTGAGCATTTGTGCTCAGTGCATTCACCCATTCATCACCTCAGCACCAGCGTGGCTTCTGTCATCCCCAGTGAGAAAGCTACTGGACTCCATGATCTTAAACCTCCTTTTTCTACTTAAAATAGGTAATATTTTATCCCCATTTTGCAGATGAGAAAATTGAGATACAGAGTGGTTAAGTAAATGGCCAGTCTGCTTCGGTCAATGAGGCAGAGCTTTGGTTTAAAACCATGTATCCTGGGAGGAAGAGAATGGGTACATGTATGTGTATGGCTGAGTTCCCTCGCTGTCCACCTGAAAGTGTCTCCACATTGTTGAGTGGCTATACTCCAGTATAAAATAAAAAGTTAAAATTTAAAAAATAGGATCTAAATAAAAAGGAAGAAGTTAAAAAAATTTTTTTAAAAACCATGCATTCTGATTCTAGAACTTTTGCCCTAATCTTCACTAGTTTCTTTTCTTCCCCTTTTAATAGGATCATACTGTACACATTGCTCTTCTTTTTGCCCCCATTAATGTATCACCGATATCCCTCATGCCAGCAGCTATAGTGCTAACTCATCTGTTTTCTACTAGCTAGACAATAATCCACAGTGTGAAACTACATTTAGTTCCTTTACATCACGCTTTATGTAGTGGACATACAGTCATATTTCACTTTGTATCCAGGTTTCTTCCACTCAATTTTCTACAGTCATTTCCCATTGTCATTATAAAATGACTGTCACATCTCTCCTCCTCTGAGTCAGTTGTGAGATAGAGGCAGGGTTCGCATAACCCCAGAATATCAGGTATACTGTTGGGAGAAGCTGATCCAGAGAGCACACATGGATCCGTCTCTACCATGTTCCTCCTGAGCTGACTGATGCAGGGACAGCTGAGCGGCAAGGAGCTGCAGGCCTCCCTGGCAGGGCAGCCGGTGCCATGGGGGGAAGCATAAATTCACAGGACGTGTGGGCAGCATAAGAGTTCCTACTTTGGCCTGCCCCATGTCCCCTCTCCTGGCCACCCTAGAAGTGAAATATTGGTAAGCAGTTCCATCTTACAGATAACAAAACTGAGGCTTTGAAAAGAGATTGGTGGGAGGTGCCCTAGACTGCTTACCTGCCCTTAGAGGACTCTCCTCCTGGTTAATCATCCCATTTCATAGGAGGTATCCATCTTTCCCACAGTGGACTCCGTAACCTTTAGAATCACACTTCTCATGTATCAGTCTCTAGGGTGTCTTACCACTAAGAAAATCCACAGGTTTCTTACCCTCTTCTCCTTTCATATAACATCTTGAATACTTCTCTCTCAGACTCCAAAGGAGAAAACTGCTAAGAAGATTAAACCTATTAAAGAATATCAATTATTTTATAATGAGGGAAATCTATAAATCTTTTGGTGGCTATCTGGCAAAAACACAGCATGCAGGAGTTGATATGTTTATGGGATATTTTGTGCATCTTAAAAAAAATACACAGGATTTTATGAATCAAGCACTGTATAAATGATTTACTGGGATAGCAAAAAAAAAAAAAAAAATCAAATAAATAGCTCTGCTTGCCTCTGAAGCATCAAAAGCTCTGATGTTTGGTAAAGAATGGTTCCTGTAGTGGAAAATAGCTATGTTATATTTTCAGAAAGGTGATGCTTCTATTGAGGTGGGCAAGGCTTCTACATTTTAAAAACTCACCTCAGCAAAACTGTGCAAAATTGCTGATATTCTCCTGATTCTCTTGTGAGGATTAACATCTAACCTTTTCCACTGTTTTGGTGTTCCCTTAAAAATGTAATGGGGGAGAAGCAAAACCCAACAAAGCAGGTGACTGGAGGTCCTTGGAATAAGATCTCCAAGCAGAGAGCCACAGAGCTGCCCCCTTCTATCATAATCTGTCTTCAGAAAGCTTCTGGGCCTCTCCGCCAGCTTAGGTCTGACATGAATTGTTATTTGCTCAGAGTCTAAAGGGAGATGAGATTTGAGGCTGAAATAAAAGTAAGAGGTTCCTTAGTACCTAACTTGATCAAGTGCAAACCAACCAAGTCCTTTTCCTGTCAGCTTCTTTCAGCTCAGTAAGTTGGGGGCTGAAAGGGCTGGTTTTGTCCGCCTTATAAAGGGGAAGAAGCAATAGCATCAGTAGTGACCATGCTGTTTACACCTGAACAGCACTCACGTGTGCCAGACACTGTGGTAAGCAATTTAAACATAGTATCTCTAATTTCACTGGGAGCCTCTTAGAAGCCAACATTTATTTGCCTAATGGGAAAATTCAGCTTTAGTAGAAAATGTAAATCCAAGTACAAGGAATTCACCTCCTCTCCATATCCCACCCCCTAAATAAAACAACTTTTAGCTAAAATCAACATCTTCTTGGTAAAGATATGAAGTGCTCAGTCATGACATTTGATACACATTCATATGTCTAAGAAGTATGTTCTGCTGTTTTCATTCACAATAAATGTAACTGGACAGGTCTGATATGCAGCTCTAGTTCCTCTGCTTGCTACTCAAAAGGTCAATACGCAGGAGACAAGTGCTGGTAGAAAAAGAAAAATTGCTTTATTCAACCTGAGAAGGTGATAGACTAATGTCCTAAGACTACCTTCAAGTTGATAGTTGTGAGATAAAAGTTTTGAAGGCAGTACGAGGGAGGGAACTGCAGGGTACATGGTCAGCTCATGGTCAGCTCATGTACAATTCTCGGGTGGGTTGGCATCAAGATGAAGCTTCAAGCATCAACCCTCTTCTGGTTTCATCCGATCTGGTTGCACTTGCAGTCAGCAGTTTTCTGGTGGGGATCTGTCTCCTGTAAAAACAACTTGGGAATGTGTGTCAGGCGTTTATCTATATCTTTCAGGGAACTGGGAGTTCAGTGACTGTGTGGTTGGTTTATAGTCTAAAGTGTTATCAGTTTCTTGGCCCAGCAAGTATTCTTACTTTCTGCTGCTGTTGCTGCTGCTAAGTCGCTTCAGTCGTGTCCGACTCTGTGTGACCCCATAGACGGCAGCCCACCAGGCTTCCCCGTCCCTGGGGTTCTCCAGGCAAGAACACTGGAGTGGGTTGCCATTTCCTTCTCCAATGCATGAAAGTGAAAGTGAACTCGCTCAGTTGTGTCCAACTAGCGACCCCATGGACTGCAGCCCACCAGGCTCCTCCGTCCAGGGGATTTTCCAGGCAAAAGTACTGGAGTGGGGTGCCATTGCCTTCTCCGATTCTTACTTTCTACATCTTCATAAATCCTAATCATTAACTCCTGAGCCAGCCTTTTGGGACTCGGGAAGCGTGGGAGACCGTAACGTTTCTATGAATAAGAGGCAGGTGGAAGACATGGTGGGGTGTAGGGGGTCTGTCCTGGGAAGGCCCCATAGCGTCCTGCTTGGCTCCATAAATATTAGCCAGCTCCTCTAAATAATGTTGATTCTGGACTCTTGAGAGTCCCTTGGACTGCAAGGAGATCCAACCAGTCCATCCTAAAGGAGATCAGTCCTGGGTGTTCATTGGAAGCACTGATGTTGAAGCTGAAACTCCAATACTTTGGCCACCTGATGAGAAGAGCTGACTCATTTGAAAAGATCTTGGTGCTGGGAAAGATTGAGGGCAGGAGGAGAAGGGGACAACAGAGGATGAGATGGTTGGATGGCATCACCGACTCAATGGACATGGGTTTGGGTGGACTCCGGGAGCTGGTGATGGGCAGGGAGGCCTGGCATGCTACAGTTCATAGGGTCACAAAGAGTCGGACATGACTGAGTGACTGAACTGAACTGAGCAGGTTAATGAAGCAAATCACCCAAAAAGTTAGCATTAACTCTAACCTGCTGCCCAACCAGACCCGTGGTCAGCAGTGAAATAGACTCATTGCCAAAAGATACTTAAAGCATTTCTTCCCAACTTCCTTGCAGAACTTACAGCCCCCAAAGGTTCAGTCACGTCTTTATCAGGCAGTCACAGTTCCAGAGCCAATTTTGGCTTGATTTGAATCCAGAGGCACCTTCAGATCTGTAAACACCGGAGGCTTAAAATGTTACCAATTTTCATAGCCCAAAATAGGCAATGCTTGACAGTTCTGAAGATCAGGAAGGCCAGATCCACACATTTGTATGTCTCTTATTTATTCCAAAAATTAAAAGATTGCAGCACCGTCTATCAATATCACGTTTGTGGGCATTGAAGGCTTCATTTCTCTTTTTTCTCTTTTTATTCTCCTGCTTTCCTATCTCAAATAGAAAAATCTCATGAAAATGTAATTTTCACATCATTGTATAGAATAAAGAAACAGGCATAGGAAGACCATAGTGACATTCTTTCCTCTTGTGCTACTTAGGAATGTTGATTCTTGTAAAGTATTTACAGATGCAGACTGCCTTTTTCAACCTTTGGGATCCTTGTATACACTTAGGTTCTTTCTATAAAAGACCACACTAGTTGCTCCTCCCAGAATGATAAAAAGAAATAAATCTATTTGTTTGCTTTGTAAATGCAGACCTCTTCAGAGATGCCCACATTGTTTATGAGCAGCCAGGAATCTCAAAACAACTAATAACTCCTACTGTCTATTGGAGTCCTCTGTTGATGTGTCTGTTAATGAATGGAATTTACTGGGCATTGCTAGTAATATGTAGTAAGGATGAAAACAGGTGGAATTATAAGGTTGTTTTCTGCCCAGTCTTCTCAGAAACTTTTAATTTTTTCCCCCGTGTGCCATCATAATATATGTCTAGAATATTCTAAATAATAACTGCACTCCAGTCTCTGCTAATGAAAAACTCAAACTTTCAATTACCTTCCCAGAAACCTCCACAGTGGCCAGATTTGTTTTAACTAGGCGAGAGGAAAGACCAGCCCTGACCTTTCCCAGAAAATATGTTTCCGCTGCCTTATGACAGAAGAAGTGGTACTTTAGCTCATTAGTGAATGAAGATGACCTATAAATAGGCCTTCCTCCTGAGCAGAGCTGACTCTTGGTATTCTCTGTTGTAGACACAGACCCTGTCTTTCCTGCCTTTCGAGCCGAAGGAAGGCAGGGGTGTAGTCAGTTTGATGGACTGCTCCTTGCCTACTACTCATTCCTTGTGCTCCTGAAGGGACAGCCAGTCAGTAACACCACCCAGCCGTGATGAGGGCTCTGATCCACCTGGCCAGTGCTGTCCCGTCCCCATGGCCACAGTGATTCATCCAGGGTGCCAGCCTGTGGTGCCAGCTGAGCCCCATTCCACCCCTGTCCTTGTCCCTCCCATGAGCCGGCACACGTCTTCTTGTGTGAACCAGCTGGGCCTGGGTTTCCATCACTCCCAACCCCAAAGCCGTGACTACCGTCCCCTCTTTCATGGGTCAGGTGAGGATTAAGTGAGATAATGTAGGGCCCAGCACAGGGTCGGTGGTAAATAATGATCCTTGTTAGTAGTGATGCCTTTGTGGTGGTGGGAGTTACCATTGCTGCTCTCTGAAACAAGGATGATGATCACTCAGCTACCCCCATCTACCTCAGAGTCTCCCTGTAGAGATTAGATGAAATTAGAATGTGAAAGAGCCTAAAGAGCTAAAAAGTGCCATAAAGACTTCCAGGAGGATACTGGTTGCCACAGAAGGAAAGAACCCTGAGGAGAACTCTCCAGTCTGGTGGCCAAGGAGGAAAGTGACCTCAAAGGCAGGTAGCCCACACCTGGAGTGTGTCCTCCATGGTCTCTGGTTCCAACTAGTTTCAAGTAAGGCTTCTTAACTCTTACCCCTTTCAGCACCAACCGAGGAGCTTGTTAAAACACAATTTACCAGGGCCCACAGCAGAGATCCTGATTCTGTGGTTCTGGGGTGGGCCCAATAATCTGCATTATTTTTAAAAATATTTATTTATGGCTGCATTAGGTCTTAGTTGCAGCACTCAGGCTCAGCAGTTGTGTGTTATGCGTGGGCTTAGTTGCCCCTCAGTATGTGGGATCTTAGTTCCCCAACCAGGAATCCAACTTGTGTCCCCTGCTTTGGAAGGCAAACTCTTAACCACTGGACCACCATGGAAGTCCCCTAACCTGCATTCCTAACAGGCATCTCAGATTATTTTGATAGAGTTGAAATGCTGCTCAGATTTGGAAAACACTGGAATATAGGAACAGAAGACTGTGGATCACAAATACATACTTTATGACACAGTTGGACGGTGACATCTTTGAATGTAGACCCTGGATTACCGTAAGTGCAGAAAAGTCATGGCCCTTATGGGAGGAGCTAAGTTAAATGCCTTCAGCCTCAGTCAGACCCCTGTTTTTCAGGATGCCTTTCATAAATAATTGCCTCACTGTAACAGGTCTCTGGGGATTTATGGTCCCACATTTAATTTCAACCGCTGTTCATTAATCCTGATGATCTCACTTAAATTATTAAACAGTCATATTCCAATTTCGAGGGCACTAATTATATCCTTGAGAGGTTGTTATTATCTGCATGATCACATGCACTCAGCCAATACCAGACTGTTTTCTCCCCACTCATCAGAATTTTATACTTTTTCGGGATTTTGTTAGTTGCTAAGTAGGTGTGTTTCAGATGGCAGGATCTCACTGCTGAGGAGTTAGGAGATATTAGAGCAGGGGTTCTCAAATTTTGGTGCACGTAAGGATCACCTGGAAAGTATTTTTAGCATGCAGATTCCCGGGCCCCGCCCCAGTGAGAGAGTCCAAGTTCCCAATCTGGGTGGAGCCTAGAAAGAATGTGCATCATATCCAGCTCTCTGGGGATTCTGATCCAGGAGGTCCAGGGACCACCCTGGGGAAACTGAAGCCCAGAGAAGGACAGTTCTTGTTCAGAGCCCTGCAGCAGAGCTACAAGCTACGTCTCTGGCCTGTTGTAAGGACCAAATGAGATAATAGATGGGAGAGCACTTTGGAAAGCCTTCAGCAGTCTATAAATACAAGGATGCACTATTATTTTCAAGCTGGAATGGCTTTGTGACAGAAATGGCTTGGTACTTTCTCTCTAAATTACCATAATCACCTGTTTGAGGCCCCAACCAAGCCCATAACTCTAAATTCACCAGGCATGGAATAAATTCCTCCAGAAATGTCCAATAAAATGTTTTCTGATGTGAGAATGTTCTTGTGTCCCTGCCTCGGGTCCACAGTCAGAAACTCCCTGCCTTTTCCGTGGCTGTCCTAACCGGCATCTCCAGTTGGGGGGCACCTGGCAAAAGCCCTGCTTTCCAGCACGTAGATTTTGGCCTTTTCTGGGATGATTAAATCTCTTACCAGTGAACAGTTTGCCCCAAAAGCTCTTCCTCCATAGGAGCTCGCTTATAACCACTTTCATGGCTTTAGATACAGAGAATCTCAAATCAAGACACCCGGATTTTGGTTCTTGCAGCCCAGGGTCCTTGCTTCCTTATGTTGGCTGCAGTGACCTCTAAAGCCTGGTCGGCAATTCTGAGGGGCACCTCTGTGCACCTGTGCCACATCTGTCCTGCTGTGTCACAATTAACCAGACAGCTCTTACAGAAGTGTTTCATCATGTTGAATTACATTCATCCTCCTCGCCACACCCTTCAATGGGGTCTACCTCTGCCCTGATCTTCCCATGAGTCCCTCCAGGTTTCTGAAGACCCTGTGCGAACCCCCACTCCCAGGTTCCTTCCACTGCAAAACAAATTCCTAAAAAATGCTGTAGAGTAAATTCAAGAACAGACACTCCAGTTCTATTCACATTTCAACCTTTATTTTAAAATATTTCTTCCACACTCCCACAGATCCTATCTCTCAGTAAGCTCTCTACGTGTAAAACCTCGAGTTCAGGCTCTGCAAGTTACACACACACACACACGCACACACACACACACACACAGTCTATTGTTAAACCTGGAAAAAATCAAGCCTTTCCACTGATGGAAGAGAACCTCATGATCCCAGACAGCATGACTGTAGAGTTCAGGGAATTCCTGCCCTGCTTTTGGGAATCTTCACCCAGCCTGTGCATTTTAGATCTGAGAAAGGGAGGCACACCAGGCACTGTGGTCGGGTGACTAGTTCATGACCAAGTGCTGCTCCCAGTGTGGGAGCACCTGTTGCTGGCCTGACAACAGCCCCCACGGCAGTCTGGCACCTCCAGAAGTCAGGCACACAGTCAAATCCCACCAGTGCAGTCAAGTATCCGCCCCCATTTTAACATTTTGCTAATTGCTAACACAGCATATATACTACACTCTTTCAACAGGGCTGAACAACAGTTCTAGTTATCTAACAATGGCATTTTGCCTTATGACAATTTCTTTGGATGCTGGCCAGTGTCTATAGCTAACTTAATTACACAAGCCTACCTTGGCAGTAGCAGGAATCAGATTTTATGACCACCAACCTCTCTGCAGATATACCATAAGATTATGCATGTGCAAATTATATTTTTTTAAAACTAGATACAAAATTTTAAGTTGTTTGGGCTGTGAATCCTTGGGTTCTAAACACCCTAGGTTAAGAGTCAGACAGTAGAGTGATGTTTAACTAGTACTTAACCTCTCTGTGCCTCACTGAGTAAAACTGGGCTACTTTCTTAAAGAGTTGGGCGGTAATTGAGATGTTGCTCACAGAGCACTTGGAACAGAGACCGGCTCAGAATAACTGTGGATTAACCATACCATGATCATTAACCTGGATGCCATAACATTTCTTGATTATGAAACTCTCTGTGTTCATCTGTTCCTTCTTTTCTTTCATCTTCCTTTGTATCTGCAGCTTAAGGACCCTAAAACTTAAAGTGTCATTATTAATATTAATAATAATGTTTAAAAACAGTAATAAATCCAGTGTTTATTGACATTTCATATATGCCAGAAAGTGCTAATTCATGATCTCGCTGAGTCCTAGGAAACTGGCATTATTGAGCTGATATTACAGATGATAAAACTGAGAATTAGACAAATTCAGTTCACACAGCAAGCAAGAGGCAGAGTCAGGGTCCAAACTCAGGTACATTTGGATCCAGAGTACTATGTTATTATGTGTTATCACCTCTGTGATGGTAGGAATAACATGGAAGGATTTCATGCTGTGTATTTTCCTATTTTACTTACAGATTCATTCATTCTTGACTCCCTGACTTTGAAAATCAGGGGGCAGGTTGACCTGGGATGGAATATCCACCTATCAGGAAAATGAATGAGAAACTGGACATTTTTCTACCTTAATTCCCACATTTGATTTGCTGAGGAATTTTCCCCCCTAAAGCAAAGTGTGATTTTCTTTCCGTTCAACCTTCATGCCGCTGGAAAGTTTTAAATTATTCAAGACATTGAAGGTTTATTATCTGCTGCAAGGCTGTAATGTAATTGCAAGGTATCATTTAAAGAGCTGTCTGTCTGTATGAACCACCTTGTTCTGAATACCTGCTCCTGCATAGAGCAAGAAGATATATATTTAAGAGTGGTAGTTTATAACTGCCTTAGATCAACCCTATTATTCTTCCTCCACGTCTCAAGCCCCAAAATAAATGTCTGATGATGCACGGAACATTAAAATCACTTGTGTATCATCAGTGGATTATTTCTCTTCTATCATTTGCATCTTGATGGACAGCCATGTGTTTGAGGGATTTCATTTTCATTAGTCTTTGATCACATTGCCCATGTATAATACCAGTTTGGATATTAACCACCCCAATTAGAGAATGCCTTTCAAATATTATATCACCCCCAATCATGCTATTCACACCGTGTTCTTCATAAAGATACAAATGCCAACTCCCATCTTATTCTGTCTTTTGACACCTGTTTCCATATAGAGAGGTGGCCTTTCCCAGTGTTAATCATCAGTAACAAAGAAAATACCTTCGTGTGGGGGTGGGTGGGGAAGATTTTTCCTCCCTAAATATCTCATCAATTCAGTGGCATTATGGAGTAAAAAGTTCATCAAGTGACTTTTCCAGGTATTGATATGGAACAAATAGACCAGCCTTGGTTCCAGCCCTGCCAGTAAATAGCTTTGTGACCTTGAGCAAATTACATCATCTCTTTGGACTTTAGTGTCTGCATCTATAAAGTATGGATGACTTCTCACATCCTGGCAAGCTTTAAATCCTAGAACTTTAGAATGACTTTTTTCACCCCTTCCAGAGAGTTTAGTTAGGATTTGATGCCTGATAGTTGTCTTAATGAGCATCAGCTATCAGATACAGCATCACCCTGAAGAACAGCTGAGGTCTGGAGAAGTATTTGCCCTGGCACACAATGACCCTATGGCTCTGTTTTCAGAAACCCAGGTTTGGTATTTTTATTTTTTTCTAAGTCTTGTCTGTTGCTGTATGACTCTTAGATGATATTTACTTCTTGTCACCTCCACTGTGTCTGTCCCTAGGAGTCTTTTCCCCTTTTAATGTGCTGTCTCAAATCAGCTTTGGAATAAAAAATCAAGTTATTAAAGTTACTAGAATTTTATCTAAAATGGGGGTTAAATAGGTCCTAGGTGGGGGTGACTCAAGGCTCTTACCTAAGCATGATCCATGGGCGCCATGTTTAGTGGCCTCAGAGAGGGCCACTTAAATGCATATTTAATTCTAAATGGGAATAATCAGGAGGGCTTCCTAGAGGAGGAGTCATTGCCTAATGAAGGAGATTCCCTGGTCAGAGGGAACTGCATAAGCCAAAGCACAGAGGCAAAATGGTCTATCAGCAGTAGATTGATAGTAGTGATTATGGAGAAGGCAATGGCACCCCACTCCAGTACTCTTGCCTGGAAAATCCCATAGACGGAGGAGCCTGGTAGGCTGCAGTCCATGGGTTGCTAAGAGTCAGACACGACTTCACTTTCACTTTTCACTTTCAAGCATTGGAGAAGGAAATGGCAACCCACTCCAGTGTTCTTGCCTGGAGAATCCCAGGGACAGGGGAGCCTGGTGGGCTGCCCTCTATGGGGTCACACAGAGTTGGACACGACTGAAGCGACTTAGCGGCAGCAGCAGCAGTGATTATGAGGAGATTGCCTTCTGAGTGAACAACCTCTGTGCTTCTCTGCTGAGTCAGGAGCTCAGTATTTCCCAGTCCCCACTGGGGCATAATCTGACAAAGAGTTCCATGTAGGAAATGCAGTCTGCAAGATTGTAATTGTTTTTTTGAGGACTCATCCTTTGTTTTTTCCTTTCTTCCTTATTTTTTTAAATTATGACAGTATGATAAAACATTTACAAGAGACTTGGAAAATACAGAACAAAGTTACATATAGTTCCACTATATATTACAATTATTTTTTTAAGTAGATAAGGAGATTTTAATTTAAATTCTGAAATATCAGAACTTCCAGACATTTAAAAAATTCCAGTATGTCAGTGTTTATGGCTCAGTGGGAACAGAGTGTGTGAAGTCAGCGCTGGTGCAGATAATGCAGGATCTCAGGTCACCATGATTATCAAATTAGAGAAGAACCATAAGCCACAGTCCTTCCTGAATCCCTAGAGCTGTGCTAATACAGTAGCCACTAGACACACGTAACTATTCATATTTAAGTTAATTAAAATTCAATAAAAGTAAAAAATTCAGTTCCTCAGTCACACGAGTCATATTCCAAGTGTAGCCTCGTGTGACTAGTGGCTGCTGTATGGGGCAGCACACAGAACAGGAGCAGAGAATTCTATCAGATGGTGCCTCTCAGATGGCCAAGTATAAAGGAGAGTCAACACTCACCACCACAGAGCAGGAGACTGGGGAGGGGAGCGGGGAGCAGGATGCAGAGCTTTGTACAAAAGGTCAGGATTTGCCCTATTCTTGGACTTCCCTGGTGGCTCAGGCGGTAAAGAACCTGCCTGCAATGTAAGAGATGTGGGCTCGATCCCTGGGTCGGGAGGATCCCCTGGAGAAGGAAATGGCTACCCACTCTAGTATTCTTGCCTGGGGAGTCCCATGGATGGAGGATGGGCTACAGTGCATGGAGTTGGAAAGAGTCAAACAGGACTGAGTGACTCATACTCTTCACTTCAGCATGGCCAGAGCCTGTGCAGGATCCTGGTCCACAGCCTGTAGCTCAGAAGTCCTCTGTGACCCATGCAGGGAAATCAGTTTACTCCTCTCTGCTGGTGGGAGCGTTGACAGTATATATCAAAGCTCCTTAAAAATACCCTTTGATATAGCGGTCCCATCTCTAGAAGTTTTTCTCAGGAAACAATCAAAGATGTGCAAGTAGATGTATGGTCATGGTCATGTGTATGTTCACGGCAGTGTTGTTTACGTAGCAAAACTGTATGGAAATAGCCAACAGTGTGCTGGAAAAAGATTACAGCCAGCTGGGGTGAACATGGAGAGCCCGCATTTGTAGCATATGCTGATTTCTGTGCTGTAAAACTTCTGTGACTGATTTCAAACTACCAAAATAATAGAGTTGAGAGCACTCACAGTTGCCTCTCATGAGTCTGCACAGCCTACTCAAGCACCCCACTGGCAAATAGCCTACACGTCTGAAAAGAGGTGACTGATTAAATAAATCATGGAAGGAAATGCTGTGAAGCCACTGAAATCAGTTTTTCTCAAATTGGAATCAGCGTCAGAATCACCAGAAGGGTTTGTTGAAACCTCATCGGCTGGACCCCACCCTTAAAAGAGTTTCTGATTCAGTTGCTCAAGACCTGGCTGAGAATTTGTATTTCTAGCAGGTTCCCAAGGAACACTTATCCTGCTGACCCTGAGTCACCTGGAGAACTACCATTATAGAGGAAAATTTGATGACATGATTGTAACCAAAAAGATTCATTTTTTAAAATAAAAGTTATGTGAGCATGTATGTATAATAATAATAATAACTACATTTATTGAGTTCTTAGAATGTGATAAACACTGTGCTATTTAACTTGCATTATCTTATTTAATCCTCTTATTTAACTGTTCTACAAAGAAAATAATGTTAATATTATCCATATTTTATGTATAAGGAAACAGGCTTAAAGAAGTGAGGAATCTTCTCTGCAGTCACACATCTGAGGGAGGTGGGACTGGAGTTTGAACTCAGAAGCTGACCTTGGGGTCCGCCCTTGGACCACTCTAGTACGCTGCCTTATGCTTCACTCTTAGCTCATGTGGCCCTACAACACTGAAACACAGCACAACACCTGGGGTTATTTCTAGATGAAGGCATCACAGGAGATGTCTGTGCTTTCTCTGTACTTCTGTGTGTTCTCCAAATTGTCTCCAGGGCAATATTTTTGTAATCAGGAAAACTATCCTGCTTCAGTTCAGTCGCTCAGTCATGTCTGACTCTGTGACCCCACGGATTGCAGCACGCCAGGCTTCCCTGTCTATCACTAACTCCCGGAGCTTGCTCAAACTCTTGTCCATTGAATTGGTGATGCCATCCAACCGTCTCATCCTCTGTCATCCCCTTCTCCTCCTGCCTTCAATCTTGCCCTTGCACGAAATACTGGCATCAGGGTCTTTTCTAATGAGTCAGTTCTTCGCATCAAGTGGCCAGAGTATTGGAGTTTCAGCTTCAGCATCAGTCCTTCCAATGAATATTCAGGACTGAGTTCCTTTAGGTAAACATAAATAAAAAAGGCCATTGTACCCATGATTTGAGGTCTGTACGCCTTGCCCTGGCATCCTTTGAGTTGGGCACTTTGATTCATGGTCCTTCTTGTCTTTGCTCAGCCATCAGCATCTATTCACCACTTGAGAGTTTATATAAAGTTTCCACTTTGGGGAGCTGGCCTGATCCTCACAGCAAGCCTCTAGGTTAAGGTCTGACTGCTTCCATTTTATAGGTGAGTCAACTGAGGCTTATTAAAGTGAGGCGACTTGTCCAAGGTTACATACCCCAACAGAATAGTTTTCCCTTCAGTTATGGCTTGTTTGTTTTCTGGTTCCTACTCCTACTTCACAGTGCAATCTAGTAGTTCCCATGTATTCAACACTTAAGTTAGGCATTTTACTTACAGGACTGCACTAACTTCACAGCAACCCTGGAAAGATGTTATTAGCACTTTATAGGAATGCTGTGCAGACTCAGAGAGGGTAAATGCCATGCACAAGGTTACAGAGGCAGTTTTATGGTTCCAAAGCCCGTTGATTCATTTGGAGAACATTTATAGAACACCTACTATGTAATATTCAGCAGATACCTGATACCGGCCATTCTTTGCCTGACTCTGCACCCAGCACCCCTACCTGGCAGGGCTCAAGTGGGAAGGCTTGCTTTGCAGCCCTGGGCTCAGATCACTCTTTTTTTTTTTTTTTTTAATCAATTAATTTATTTTTGGCTGCACTGGGTCTTCACTGCTGCTTGAAGACTTTCTGTAATTGCAGTGAGTGGGGATTACCCTCTAGTTGTGGTGCTCAGGCTTCTCATTGTGGTGGATTCTCTAGCTGCAGAGCACGGGCTCTAGAGTAGCAAGTTTAGTTGCCCCAAGGAATGTGGGATCTTCCCGGACCAGGGATTGAACTCATGTCCCCTGTGTTGGCAGGTGGATTCTTAAGTACTGGACCACCAGGAAAGTCCTTAGACCACTCTTAAGCACCCTGCAGTCCACCCAGCAGCTCTGGTGAGAACAGCTCTGAGTACTGACAGCCCCTCTCCAGGTGGACACAAAGTCCCCTCTGTAGGGATTTTCACCCGAGAAGCCTAGCTTTAGATTGAGTGCTTACTATGTGCCACACTCAGTATAAGTGGTTTGCACTCACATCACGATAATTTTTCAGAACAACACTATGAGGTGGGCTAGAAGGATCTGCGTTTCTCACGTGCAAACCCTGAGGCTGGCAGAAGGGAAGTGACTTGCCCAACATCACACTGCTTGTCAGTGTAGAGCTGAGGGCTTCCTGGGGCTGGGCAGGCCGCTGCTCCTCACCACTGCTTTCTGCCATGACACTGCCTGCCCTGAGAGCCCTGTCTGTCATTCAGGCAGCAGAATGGAATTGGCCTTGGACCTGTCACTGGTACCTGTTCAGTGGTACTTCATGCTAGGAAGCCTAGTCAGTGGCTGGTGTTCACTGGGTGAAACCCAAGTTGAATGGCAGACACACCAGCAAGAGTGTGAATGATGGGTTGACCACCAGGTGCAGTGATGGAGAGCTCTGAGCCCTGCCAAGTGCCTAAACACGTCACTGCTGCCACCAAGCCACAACTGTGCTCTCATGATTTTCTGGCTATGTCGAGGGGCCAGACTTCCAGATTTCCTTGGTGGTCTAGTGGTTAGGACTTCACCTTCCAATGCAAGGGGTGCAGGTTCCATCCCTGGTTAAGGGGCTAAGATCACACGTGCCTTGTATCCAGAAAACCAAAACGTAAAACAGAAACAATGTTGTAACAAATTCAATAAAGACTTTAAAAAATGGTCCATATCAAAAAAGGGGTAGGGGGGCAGATTCTACAGCAGCTCCTTCAGAAGTTTTGTTCACATTTTTGGTGTTGAAGAAGCCTGTGATTACACCAAAGATTTATATCAGGACATAGCTGTATATAGCAGGGAGGAAACTTCACAGGGCCCCCAGCTCAGGAAGGCAAAACTGTAAACTTGTTTAAGAGAATGAAATTTTCCTTTGTTGTAGGCACTGTGTCCTATGAAAGTGATGCTTGGATCCAGGGACCCTCACTGTCTCTGCTCCCTGCCCCATCCCTGAACCCAGGCCTGGTTTTAGCTCTGGGGAGTGGTGAGGGCTGTGGATGCTCGCTCAGCAGTTGTCCTTCCAAAAGGATTATTTGTAACAGGACCTTGGGTTTGCTGTCCTTATTTTTGTTTTCTGGGGTTGGTTATGGTTTCCATCTCCGGGGCAGGAGGCCGTGGTGTTTGGGGTTTCGTTTTGTTAGGGGGAGGGGTGGTGGTGGCGGCAGAGAGAGTGAAGCAGCGGTTAAGAGTAAGGAAGGGACAACTGTGACACTGCCACCACCACGAAAAGTCACCCTTTTAAAAAAATGTTGTAATACTGTGGTAAAAGTCACATGCTATAAAACGTACTATTTTAAGCATATTTAGCTGTGCAGTTCAGTGGCACTAAGTACATTCACATTGTCGTGTTAACTCTCACCATCATCCATCTCCCAAATTTTTTACCTTCCTAAACTGAAACTCTGTCCCCATTAGACACTAAGTCCCCATTCCCCCTCCCCATGTGGAATCTAGGTTCCCTAACCAGGGCCCGAACCCACGTTCCCTGCATTTGCAGGCGTGTTCTTAACCACTGGACCACAGGGAAGTCCTACCACTGTATTTCCTGACTTTATGAATCTGACTCTTCTAGGTACCTTGTATAAGTGGAATCAGTGTTTGTTTGTACCTATTGTATATTGGAATGCATAAAAATAACCCTTTAAAAATATCCCACCACATATAACTTAATCACTAGCCAAATTCCAGGCCAAGGTTCTCACTGGGGAAGCACTTGCCATCCCACCCAGAGGAGTGGAAGGGTTGCTGAGAGGCCTTTTCTCACTTCCAACCCCTCACCCACTTCCCAGAGGGAACTTGGCTGCAGGGGACTGTGGAGGCCCTAGGCTGGAGTGAGCAGCATCTCTCGGGAGTGCTGGGTGGATGGGAGAGTTGGAGGTTACTGAGCCAGGCCATCTGTGCCTTTCCGTGGCTCCACAGTCTGTGCGGGGTCCCTGCTGCCAACCAGGTTTCTGGTAGGATTTTAGAGTTAGCCTGATGAACCACAAGACACAGTCCCTACCCTGAGGGGCTGGGGTCTAAAGGCAGAAGTCTGTGCTCCCAGGAGAGAATGGGCAGTAGGTAGCGGGGGTGCAGAGGTGAGAGCGACTTCTTCCCACTCTCACCGTGTCCCCCTGGCAGACTGTTCACCCTTCTGGACCAACCTCTGTCCTGTCCTCAGACAAGACAGGGAGGATCCAAGCCTCCTCTCTGCCCAGCTCCTGAATCCCTCAGCTGGCATGCCACACCTACCCCAGGTTTTTATGGCAGCTCCCCTACTCCCTACATGTCTTAGTTACCTCTGCGTCATGGGACGCCGTCCAATGCCAGGTGCATAGCGACATCATGAAATGTCTGTGGAATTAACAGATATGAATCAAACTTGGAATTAACAGGTTTTTGAATCAAAACCCACCAGTGCTCTCTCTCTCCTCTCATCCTCTTCCCTGGTACTGGGATACCACGGGTTGGGATGTGTGCTAAGGTGTGTTGCATGCATTTTGTTGCTGACAGCTCTTAAAACAGCAGTGTTTGTGAATGACTTTCTCTTATTTTACAAGGCAGAGCAAATGTATGGTTATTATTTGCCTTACTTAGCCCGCTGTTCTCTAGAAAACAGGACCTGAGCTATGATTAAAGGATTGCAAGCCCAAGGCAGTGAGGGTGAGATTAAAAGGGGGGAATGAGTTAAAAGGAGAGGAGGAATGAGTTTAAAAGAGAGGCTGTTACAGCTGTGGGTTCCACTGCACAGTGACCTCCTGCATGGGCCCGAGCGCTCCCCCAGTGGTGGTGGGTGGTGGGGTGGGGGGTGTTCTCTCAGGGTTACAAGGAACAATACCCTAGTGTAGTCCATGAACTAGAGAGAGAAGGGTAAATTTTTCTGCCTGGCTCTCTGTTATCTCCTGTTTCCCGTGGGGCCAGATTCAAACTAACTTCTAGCCCATTGGCAGTCATTCAGAAAGCTAGATTCCATTCCCCGCCGTGATTTATGTGTTCCATCTAAGTCTCCCTGTGACCTGATGTGGGTGGGGTAGGGGATCAGGAGAGAGAGTGAGAGAGAGGAGGGGAGGGGGGGCGGCCAGTATATCATTATGTCTCTGGCACTTGTACATTTGCTGCTCCACGCTTTCCTAGGTGGGAGGACAAATGTGGCATCACAGCTCTGAGAGCTCTGGGTGTGGGCCTCGTGCGCAACCCTGGGTCTATCCATGTGGGCCTGTCACTTCACGAATGTCCTCAGTCATGTGTGTTATCATCTCAATTCCAAGTCCATCTGATAAATCGGGCATTGTTTTTACTTATCTCATTCTCATTTCCCTAACCAGTTTGTTGAGTTGTGATGCTGTCAGTATATTGTGCTGAATTATGACATGTGCGTGATGGATGTAGGACGATCCTTTGAGACGTACTGAGCACATGCTGTCTGTCTGGGGCTCTGTACGGCTGGGTTGGGACAGAGGAGGGCTGGGAGCTGCAGGTCAGGGTCACATGTCTGCTGTCACAGGGCAAGATCCGATGTGGCCAGGAAAGCAACACCCAGAACCCAGCCTGCCTGTCTGATCCCACACCCCCCAGGTTCCTCCTCTCTCCTCCTCATCACTCCCTTTCTGCTTCCTCGAATCCCTCATCCCCCACTAAGTCCAAGGTGATCAGGTCTTCCCATCTCTGAGGAGGCTTCTTTGATGCTCCAGCCTGGGGGCTTCCTCCCCAGGGTCCTGGAGCTTGCATGCCGAGCCTACAGCGTGGACCCTTAGTGTCTGCTCCCTCCTGTTCTGGGCCTGGCATCTGCCCCTCCAGCTGGAAAACGAGCATTTGAAGGGCAGACGCACATTGGGGGCGGGCCTGCTCAGAAACGCTGTCCGCTGTGTGAACACCTGCTTGAAAACGATGCGTTTGAGGCAACAGCTGTTATTGTGTGTCCAAGAGTGGACTTGGCAGTATCCTGACTTTTCATTCTAAGCAAGACTTTCTGACCCCTCACTCCTCCGCCTAGTGTAAGTTGGTTTGGTCCCAAGAGTTGATTTGGTGGTATCCTGACTTTTCTTTCTTTCTTTAATTAATCTTTATTGAAGGATAATTGCTGTACAGAATCTGACTTTTCTTTCTAAGTGAGACTCTCTGACCCCCTCACCCCGCCGCCTAGCATGAATAAGCTTGTTTGGTCCCATCGTGCAGGTAAGGTCCCTGAAATTCAGAGGATAAGTGACAAACACGTCACACCAACTCCAGACACCACCCGCATTTCCACTCTCATTGTAATCCAGTGATGTTGGCTACACAGAAGTAGCCACATTTTAGAGACAAGGAAATAGAGGCCCAGAAAGGATAGATAAAGGCCTCAAGCTGAGTCACTCAGGCCTAGAACTGGGTCCACCCCAAAGTTCCACCCTGCCTCCCAGCCCCTCTCTCCTCCTCCAGTCTCAGATCCAGTGCCATCCTCAGACATCTGGCCGTAGAACTCAGGGAGTCTTCATTTCCTGACAGTCTCTGTTCTGATCTTTTAAAAACAGAGATTCTTTAATAGTTATTTTTGTTTGCTTGGCTGCTCCAGGTCTTGGTTGTGACATGCAGAATCTTCCATCTTTGTTGCAGCACGCAGGATCTTTAGTTGCAACATGTGAACTCTTGGCTGCAGCACGTGGGATCTAGTTCCCTGATGAGCTGTCAACCCCAGGGAGTGCAGAGTCTTAGCCAGTGAACCCCCAGAGAAGTCCCTATTCTGATGTTTAGAGTAGGAATGGACTCTGAACTTGAATTCATTGCATCTTCTAGAGGAATCATAAAGGTGTCTCCATCTAAGAAGGTGACATCTGCATTTATAAAGGGTGAGTGTGCTCACCCTTTCTCTTGCACATGCTGGAGAGCCTACAGCCACGCACATTTCTGGGTTGATGCCACGGTTTGATGGGGAAACACTCCTACATTGTCCAGACTGCCCCTTGAGCTTATGCCTTCCCATCTACATGTGAGAGGAGCTAGGTGCGGAACCCTTGAAACTTGAATCACCTGATGTTTCTTTCAGGGAGAGCAGGGAGATCCACAGGCAGGCACAGTGTAGGGTTAAGGGTGGAGGCGGGAGAGGGTCTGGGAGAGAATTCCAGGGCTGGACCCGAGGGAGGGAGCCCAGCCTATTGGGAAGCGAGTCCTGTCACCAACTCACTAGTCACCCAGCAAGCCCTGCCCCTCCCTGGGTCACAGTTTCACCTTCTGTGAGGTGAGTACGGCCTGTATCTATGATTTTACAATTTTTTTCTTCCTTCAATAGTAAAACATGTTTTTTTAAAATTATACATTTTAAGTATACAGCATCCTAGTTTGACATCTTTACATTATCTATTTACACTCCACCACAGATCTAGTTACCATGGAAGACTTTTTTCAACAGCAGCTTTACCCAAGAGCTTGACATGAAAATGATTTTTTTTTCCATTTAAAAATTGTAAATAGTTTTTAAAATATTTTAAAGACAATGAAGTATTCTCCCCCTGTAAAGGTAGGAGGATAACCTGGGTTCAACTCCAGAGCTCCAGGACCCACAAATGAAAACCTCTGTGGTTTCTCAGCCCTGGGGCCCGTGGGGAGGAGGGGCAGACGGGGGTCATCCTAGATAAAGAGAAGTTTCAGAGGCTGAACTCACGAGGGCCTTGGTTTCTAAGGGACCCCCTGTGCTTGAGATCAGTGATTCTCAAGGAGGGGTTCAGTGGATCCAAGAGTTAGGCAGGTTTTCATTTCCTTTTTCCTTTTGAGTTTTAATCAGTTAAACTATTATTTTGGCAACTATAAAGACACTTCTCTTTGCCATGAAAATTCACACTGAAAGTCAGAAACCTTGGTTTCCTTGGTTAGTATTTCTCAGATAAATCTTTGAGTATGTTTATGGAAGAGGCCTCTGTAATATTTTTCTTTCAAAAAGGACTGTTCATTACTTAAATTTGAGACGCATTGGCTCAGTTCACGCCAGAAAATCTGCCGAGTGAGCATATTTTGGCAGGGACGAGGGCCTAGTGTAAGAGAGCAGCCCAAGGAGGACAGGATGCAGAGATGACTGCAGTACAGGGGTAAGTGCCAGGGGCAAAGGCTGCCAGTGTGCACACCTGGGCCTGCTCCTGTTAAATATCAGCCCTACAAATCATCTGTAACCATATATATTTTTTTCCCAGTGCTTAGAAGTATATAGATTCAGTTGTTAATAGTGGCCTGGGCAGTGGAATTACACATGGTTTTTATTGTCTCTTTATTCCTGATCCGTTAAACTCCTTTAGTGTTAGAGAACTCCATTTGGTAAATGACTGCTTCTTTGCTCTAAGTCATAAATTTCTAGCTTTGAAGAGTTTATGTTCCTTTCAAGGTGCTGGATACAGCCCCGTAGACCTGTTTGTTTGGCCTTCAAAGTATTTTTTTTAATCTGATTGAATTGCCATTAATTAGAAGTTGGGAGAATGCCCATTAAAATCTGGTACTCCGGGTCTCCTGATGTCATGTCTGGGCCCACATTCCCATGTGACCCCACCTGGGTTTGTAGGTTTCCATCTGGTCCATTTCACACGCATCCCTCAGCTGCCTGGCCCCCATCTTCTCTCTATCCTGGGCCCTGTAAACCTTCTGTAGAGTCTGTTCCCACTGTGAGCCGAGGTGGGGACTTACATGAGGCCCAGGGTGCTCCAAAATTTAGGATTTAGGGGCAGTGACTGAGTTGAAAGAGATGGTTTTGAGATCCTTTTGTCCAGTGCTTTACATAAGATGAAGGGAGAAATAAAACAGAGTGTTTGGGGAAGCCTCCTCTGACTACATCCTCAGGAGGTACTGAACAATGGACCAAAAGCATCGTGGAGATGTTGGTACTCCTACCTAGCAGTTCATATTTCTGAAAAGGCCAAATGGAAAACAGTCTTTACCACTTTTCTCCTGAGATGAAATTCACAGAACCCTGGGACGGAGTTGAATTTAGGACAGTAAGGTGCCCTCTGGCCTTGATGAAGTAGGAGAAATGGAATTTGAAGTATTGAAGGGATGGGGGGAGTGTCTTTAGAAGATATAAACTGGGGGAGTGGGGGCTGAAAGGGAGAAGCCCTTTTTCCTGGCATTTGGTGTGACCATAGTAATAACTATGGCTAACAGCACTGATGCTCGGTCTGTCTCAGACCTGGGGCTTGCTGAGCACTCACACCCGTGATCTTATTTCATCCCAACACCCTAAGAGAGGAGCTTCTGTATTATTCCCACTTCTCAGGTGAAGAAACAGAGGCTTAGAGAAGTGTACGTGGCATGGCAGCACTGGTCTGTAGGAAACTTAGACATCCAACCCAAGTCTGCCTGGATTTGGGGCCTGGCTCTCAGCCACTGTGCTGTATGTACTCCCACTCCTATCTGTGTGTCCCCTTCCATTTTCACCTCTGCCAGTCATAATGACATCCCCACTGTGTGAATCTTTAAGCATCCTCCTATAGAAACAGTCCCGCCTGGCAAGCTTGGAAAGAGGTTACTATCCCCAGGCAACAAGAAAGGGAGAAATCAAGGCCCAGAGAGGGAGAGCGACCCACACAGCTAATCCTAGTTCCTCAGAGCATCCCCAGGACACTGTGCCCCACTGATTGTGACTGTGCTCTCCCCAACGGTCATGGCCCTTCAGAACTTGCTTCCACAAGCCTCTGCCTCATTGGACGTGCAATCATCAGAGCTGGGTTTTTCCCCGCTGCTTTCCGCCTGTGTGTGTGAGTCGTGCCACCGGAGCCTTATTAATCATTCGGAGTTGAAGGTTACGAAGAAAAATATGCCAGAGCGTGACAGGCCATTAGTATTTGTGTTGTAAGGAAACCAGTAATCATCTTAATTGGTGCACACTTCGGGGCAGAGCTGGGCTCTGTTCTGAAGGCTTGTCTCCTCCATATACCATTAACACATCAAAAGCCATGGAAACGTACCTCCCAAACTACTGCAGTCCGCAGAGGCAGCTTTCACCTCTGAAATTCAAGGCTGGTCAGATTAGGCCACCTTCTTCAGTTGGACATGCTGGGCGGAGTCACCTGACCCTCAGAGAGATTTATGAGGCTGGTGGAGCAGCCCTGTCTCTGGGGAGTTCAGGCCAAGTCCCGCGGTTTGGATGGTGACCAGATTTCCCTCCTAAGACACAGGTTGCCCCCGAGGCCATGAGCAGCCTGGGAAGGAGCACTCAGTGACTTACCCTTTTAGTGACCACCCCCGCCTCCAGATCCTGACAAGTTTCTGGCTTTTTTCTGAATATTTACTTCCCTTTAGAAAACATGCAAGCCCTCTCCTTGCTCACCTCCGTCACTAGAGACTCTTGGAGGGACGAGGCCCGGCCCTCTCTGACAGTCTTCCTTTTGTGTATTGCCCCAGGCCAAGATTTTGTCCAGCTCCACATTTATCTACTTTGTATTATGACAAGAGTAGCTATCTTTCTAAATAATTATTTTATTATATCAAATATGTCATTTAAAAATCTACCCTCTCCTACCTCCACCCCAGCCTGCTTCCCAAGGGTCTCACCATTCTATACAGGAGTTGTTGAAGGGGATTAAAAAAAAAATGGGAATTCCACTTCAGAGGGCAGTTTGGAAGTATCCAGAAAATTTTAATGTGCACATCCTGTGACCTAGGAATTCCATTTCTCAGTGTCTGTTCTAGAGAAATAGTCAAGAGGAACATATCAGGATGCTGATTGCAGACTCTTTATAAGAGCACCGAATTAGAAACAGCCTAAGTGCCCATCAGCAGAGCCATTTATTTATAAATATACACACAAACAAAAGCAATACTTTATGTTTTCAATGTGTATGCATATGTCTGGGTAAACATATAGGAAAAGGCATGGAAGGATATACTCCAAACTGCTATCAGCAGTTACTTCTGAAACAGGGGAGTGAACCAGGATCAAGGCATAGCAAAAGAAATTTAAAAAAAACTTTCTTTGCTTGCATTTGTAGTTTTTTTTTTTTAAACAAGGAGAATATGTGTATTATTTCTCCTTTAATTGAAAAATAATACTATCTTAAAGAAAAGAAAATGTTTGACTCAGCGATTGGTTTATTTCCTGCAAGGTTCTAGAGATTTTAGCATGTCCCCTTTCCAGGGTTACAGAAGATGAGGAGATTTGTCTTAATTCTTTATAGGCTACATTTTCACTTCTTAGCACAGTCTCTATTTGATACTCACACATACTTAAGAAATGCCCCCTTTCAATTGAAAGATATCATGCGTTACTTCAGAACTGTTTATTAAGAAGATTTGTCATTGGTGAGAACACAGTGGACTCTACTAGTGGTCTGGATACTTGACAGTTTAAGGCCCTGCTTCCTTTGCACGGCTTCTTTCTTCCTAGTCTGTCCTTCCCCAGCTCACCACCCTAATGATTCCACTGAAACTCTATTTGGGAGACCTCCACTCTCCGTGGTCCCCTCCCCAACATTAATCCAGCCCTAGGGCGCTGCTGCTCCTCTTTGCACACACCTGCACTATTAAAGGAAAGCATGGTGGTTAGGAGCACATGCTCTGCAGTCACACCAGCCTGGGTTCAAGTCCCTGCTCTGCCACTCCCTAGCCGCATATAGGACCCTCCACCTCACGAAGCCTCAATTGCCTCATCTGTGAAATGGAGATGACAGCCCCACCTTGTAGGACTATTGTGAACGTTAAATGAGATGATATTAATACTTGCAGGATGCTTGGCACCGTATCGGTACAGAATCACTCTCACCATGTGTCAGCTGTTGATATTATTCTTGTAGCAGAAATATATCTTCCTCAGTAGACCTGAGGCCTCAGCTCGGTTGTCTTGGCTTCTGATCTGCTCACGCCCTCCCTGGCAGATAATAGAGGCTCTGTTAAGTGTTATTTTGCACTCAACTGTGCAGTAAGGAATATGGAGGAATGGTGTTCCAGACCATGGGGATTTTCTGCTAAGGGGACATGGAAGCCCCAGCAGATGTGAAACATTAAAAGAGGCCACCCAGACAGTGGGTTAATTGGTGGCGTTTCATTTATTTTCACAGATCTGATTTTCCACAATTTGCAAAATGACATGTATCCTTTTTTAAACATTTTCCCCTGCCTAGGGGAAGGCAGTGGTAACCCACAGGAACGGGACCACCAGTGGGGAGAGGCAGGCCTGTGACAGACCCAGATAGAAAAGGCATTGAGAAGCCTGAGCCATTGCTGGCATGCCGCCGACCATGCCACCTGGCTTCTGGGATGTGCCAGGTGTCCACGACTCTGCAACCCAGACGGCCATCTGGGTCTCTGTGTGGAAACAAACCCCTTACCAGGGTTGAGTGCCTCTCGCCACAGCCAGCCTAGGCCAGTGTTTCCTCTTTGGTCTTGAGCTTACAGTAGCCAGGATGTAAGCAGTTCCTTCTGTCAGGCCCAGCAGTGAGCATTAGAGGTGTGTGTATTTGTGTATGAATTTGAACACAAGTTAACAAATCAGACTACATGCCTCGAACAACTTGTACACAACCAGAGGACTGGAACAATCTGTTCAGTGCTACTCTGGGTTCAGAATGCACAAACACCCAGCCCACCTTCCTCACACAGACCCATACTGTGAAGTTCCCTTGGAGACAGCATTCCAGTTTTCTGGCCCTTGACACATAAATAGAATATTGAAAGCAAAAGTTGCTCAGCTGGGGCAGGGAGAAAAATTACAGGGGCAGATAAAATAGACCAGAACTTATGAACAGAAAACCTCGTTCTCTCCATGCTGATTACTAAGTGCATCTCAGAAGGAGCCCCTGGGTTAAAGGAGCAGGTCCTCAGAGGTGGACCGTCACTACTCTTAGAGCCTTTTGTATGGCAGGCCAGCTGTATTAGCAGGCATATCATCTTGGAACCATAGAATCAATCACACAATCCCAGGGCTGGAGGGGGCCTTCGAGGCCATGTCATCTTTCTCTAGCATTTGAATCTTTTCTACGGTTTGCATAAGTTCAGCCTCTGAATTCTTCCAGTGATGGACAACTACTGTCTTATGAACGATCTCATTCCTTTACTGGACACTCTCTGATTAGAAAGCTCTTTCCTTACTTTGAGCTGAACTCTCTGCAAATGTTGTCTTCTGGTTCAGGTCTGTTCTTCTGAAGGCAGACCGCATGGGGTCAGAGACAGGACATGAGCTAGAGGCAGAGAACCTGGTCTTCTCATCTACCTATTGTTGACTTTGGGCATGGCACTCCATCTCTCCCAGCCTCCTTGTCAGGCAAAATGGCACTACTCCTCTCACCTGGGTTAACTGGCGGATCAAGCGAGACAGTAGGGAAAATGTCATGATAGATCTACATGTACTGATATAGAGAGATAACTATGACATATTTGTTAAATAAAGGGAAAAAGACAGACTTCAGAAGAAACAGGTAAATAAGCACAAAAACACTGGAAAATTGAGTGAGAAGTACACCAAACTACTAAGAATGGCCTTCTCCTGTGGATGAGACCAGAGTGACTTGTCATTCAGATGTTACCTTCCTCCATGATGGCTTAAAAAAAAAATTTTCTTTACCATGAATGCATCATATTTATAATGACAAAAGAAAATAGTGAAGACTTTTCCATTTTAGAAAGAAAAAGATAAAACATTCAGAACACTTGACATCCAAAAATGGAGTCCACCTGTATCAGTTGTGGTGTTTCTTTCCCTGTGGTCCACCTGAATCACTGACAGAACTCTGTGCGAGTGTCCACCTCCAGGGAATGGCCTTAAACATCAACCAAAAGAATCAGTGACTGCTTTAGGTCCTGCCCCCACCTGCCTCCAGGCCCTTGCATCTGCTGCTCCCTCTACAGCACCTGGTAATCAGCCTGTTTTATACTGATAGGTGGTCACATCTGAAACACAACCATCTCACAAGCAGACTTGGATGTGATGGGCAGAGACATACCCTTCCGTTAGGCAGGGGGTGATGCTTGAGTAGGAGTTTCATGAATGGTTCACTGGTAAATACCAACTCTGAAGATGGCTTCTGCTTCCTGATGCTATGTCCTATTTTTAGAGACTCGTGAGTGAATACCTGGATGACAGAGCCCCCTGAACACGCTTGATGTCTTCCCTTGGGTGACATGTTGAGTCATGTCATGGTGGCATGGATTTTAAAAAATAAAACCCACAAGTGGCAAGGAAAATACATCAAGCCAGGACCATTCACCAGATATCTGTCAGCACATGCCACACTGCTGTGCAGGTGCTGTGAGGGACAGGAAAATAAATCACTCTCAGTCCTGCCCTCAAGAAGCTTGTTGCTGGGCAGAGAAACACGAGTCCTGAACCCATACGTGCGTGGAAAGCAGAGCATGTGCTACACTCAGGGGCATCTGGAGAGTGCCATTCACACGGATGCTGATTCAGGAGCACTTTGAGCTGAGCCCAGAAGAAAGAATAGGATGCCCTGGGACAGAGAAGCAAAGAAGGATGCTCTGAGCTGCAGGATTCACAAGAGTAAAGGAACAAAGGCAAGAAAATTAGTCAAGTGGTAGCTACAGAGAAAGGATCGGGTACAGGGTTGAGGTGGGAGACAGATCTGGAAGGGTGGGCTCTGGACATTGCTGGGAAGCCTGAAATGTCACCAGATGACCTCAGTAGACCTGTGCTGTAGCAGCAGTGTGGAAGGGGAGGAGAGGAAAGGGATTAGAGGCCAAGATGACCAGGTCAGTCCCTGATATGGAAGTCTCTGTGAGTAGCTGAAGATCCCACAGTTCCTCCTCTGGTACTAGCCAGTGAGGAAGCAGAGAGGAGAGAGGCCCAGATGAGATATCTCAGGATCCTGCAAAGCAGAGATTTCCAGAGGTTGAGTTGGGATTTGGGGGGGTGGGTTGGCAGTAGTTAGGGTGGTGAGGAAAGCTCTGACATATGCTCAGCTTTCTCTTCCTGCACACCGAGCAAGAAAATATCCCCCAGGGGAAGGCTTTTGCCCTTTAACAAATATGAAACTGACAGGTTGACACTGTGGTTAAAGTGGAAGAATTTTTTTTCTTCTTTAATAACACCTTAAATGATAAGCGTGGAAGCCGGCATCCGAAACAAAACACATGTTGCTCTCCAACACCTGACAACCTGACATAATTTAAGAGGAGCTACCAAGAACCCACAACTGAAATTGCCCATTGAATCTGCTCCCCTGGATGGGCTCCAACTGGGTGAAAAAGTGGCGACGGCCAAGTCCAAGGGACCCAGCCTTCTATTCTCTTGTGTAGCTGATTGGTGGGGAGTAGCTCTCAGAAAACAGGGGAGGCTGTAATTAACTTGATAGTGGTAGTTCCTGGTGTATTTTTATTCATCATCTGATTATTAAACAGATTTATGGCCCTACCCACCCAGTGAAAAGGGACCAATGCATTTAGTTGAAATTAAAAGTGCAGATAAGCTGCCTGTTTAGATAATAGCATCTCTTTTTTTAATAGATTACTCATCTTCTGTGAAATAGGAGAGAGGAGTTAATTTGTGTGATGAAGTGCTTTCTATTTCTGGGAGCTGGCTGGTGGATGTGATTGCTTAAGGAAGCAGTGTAATTCATTCTTAAAATCACCAAAAGCATGTTCAGGCCAAATACCTGTGCCCTGAGGAATGGGGTAATTTGTAATGTGATGCCAAGAAACAGAGGGCCTTGTGGTTTCAAAGCAAATGTTTGGGGAAGGTATACAATTTTTCTTCAGGTTGGAGGTCAGATCTCCATTCATTCTCAGAAAAGTGCCAGAGAAACACAGCAGACCTCGGAGGTATTGGAGGTTTGATTCCAGACTACTGCAGTATAGCGGATATCACAATAAAGTGAGTCACACGCATTTTTTTGGTTTCCCAGTACCTATAATAGTTATGTTGACCCTATGGGATTCCCTGGAGGCTCAGAGGGTAAAGAATCTGCCTGTAATGCAGGAAACCTGTTTGATCCCTGGGTCAGGAAGATCCCCTGGAGAAGAAAATGGCAACCCACTCAAGTATTCTTGCTTGGAAAATCCCATGGATGGAAGAGCCTGATGGGCTACAGTCCATACGGTCGCAAAGAGTGCAACTGAGCGACTTCACTTTCACTATACAGTACTCTATTATGAAGTGTGAAATAGCAGTACGTCTAAAGAAAACAGTGTATATACCTTACTTTAAAAAATACTTTGTTACTAAAAAATGCTAACCATCATCTGAGTCTTGTGAGTCATATTAGCAACAGCAAAGATCACTGATCATAGATCTCCATTACAAACATGAAAAGTGAAAAAGTTTGAAATATTGCAAGAATTACCAAATAGTGACACAGAGACACGAGGTGAAAAAATGTTGTTGGGAAAATGATAGATAGACTTGCTTGACATAGAGTTGCCAACAAACCTTCAATATCTTTGAAGCTCAATACAGCAAAGTGCAATAAAATGAGCTTTGCCTGTAAACCTAACAAATTAAGCCACCAGACCAAGAGGCCACTGATTGTAAGGAATAGTCAAAAGAGATGGATTAAGGCTGGAATTCACAACACTAGCTGTGTGATCATGGGCAGTGACAGACCCTTCTTGAGTCTCAGTTTCCGCATCTGTCAGATAGGATTAACCCTCATAGGGTGGCTGTCAAGAATGTGTGTGGGATGAAGCCAGCCAAGTACCTGGGACAGTGCCTGGCGCCTGGCAGGTGGAAGCCTGAGTCTGCTGCCCTGGGGCTTCTGGCTTCTGCTCAGGGGCTCACTCTGTTTCCACTCTGAATGGAGAGCCCCTGGAAGTGTCCATGTGTGCAAAAATATTAGGAAGGGCTTTAGGTTTTACTGAGCACTTGATGGACGAGGCAGAGGAGGGAGATTTACATCAGATGCCATAGCCACCCACATACAACTCTTGTCATTGTATTGTTTAGTTGTGAAGTCGTGTTGAACACTTTTGCAGCCCCATGGACTGTAGCCAGCCAGCGCCTCCGTCTGTGGGATTTCCCAGGCAAGAATACTAGAATGAGGTTGCCATTTCCTTCTCCAGGGGATCTTCCTGACCCAGGGATCAAACACAGGTCTGCTGCATTGCGGCCAGATTCTTTCCCACTGAGCCACCTGGGAAGCACACAGCTCTCATTAGACATCCCTTTTCTCCCACAGCCTCTGGTCCACACCACTGGGATGCTTTGCTCTCACTCTTCCCACCACACAACACCCAGGCTCACTGATTCCCTTTTCCTCCTCCCGAAGGTTCTGCCCAGAAATGTATTTTGTTACTGGAACATGCCCATGCACCTTTCACCCAACTTCTCTACCTCTCTTGCACACTGCCACTTATAGCTTACACACATGCCTCCCCAAAGTGAACTCTCCCCCCTCCCCAGGTATGCCATGGTGCTGACTTTTCCAGAAATATATGTATGTCAGGGGAAGATTTGCTTCTGGGGATTGGAACTCCATCAAAAGTTATCCAGTGTTATAGGAAATCACATCAATAGCAATGCAACTTGTGGTACCTAAGTTGCCAGCCCATAGACCTGTACTGGTCTTATAATGTGAACCAATATGTGTTCAGTAAATGACACTCAGAACTGCAAGCACTTGGCTACTTCACTGTCTTCTTGTAGCCATTCCAGATATTTACATATTGAAACACATGTTACTTTATTATTTCTTCTCTGTATCACAGTTGGGGGATCATACAGAATTTTCCCCATTTAAGTGTTAAACACATTGTGTTATTTATGAATTTTACTTTAGGATATTAAAGGGGGGCATACAGAACAACTGTCACCTAAAGGGACACAGAGTAGGAGAGGGTTGAAACCCCTGAATCAGAAGGTGAGTCAGCCCAGTGTCGGCACCATGTTGCTTTTGATAGTTTGGGCCCAGTTCCCATAAATCTTCTGTGTCCTTGATCTTTTTAGCTGCTCAAGGCAGTAGGCCCATAGAATGCAAAAGCCCCATGCGTGCATCTGCCTAGAAGCTCTTAGGGTGAGAGGAAAGACACCTAAAATGTGCTCTCCAAAGTTTTTGGTAGAAGGAAGTTGGCCATTTGGGAGTAGTGACTTTCTCCAGCCATATGGTGTTCCAGAGATCTCAAATCAATGCACAGGAATTCCAGTAATGACCTACTGAAGTAAGCTATGCAGTAACTGTCCTGCTTATAGAACTGGACCCTCAGTACATTTTTATACATTCTTAGAAGTGTAATAACAATAACAACAATGTGGTCTTTTACAAAGAGCACTAGCCTCAGGGGTCAGGGGCCAGGGCCAAGGACCTCAGGGTCAAGTGGTGCATCTTCTTCTAACACTGTAGATTCCAGATGGTGCGCAGAGCCAGGGTTTCTCACACTGTGGTAGACTCATTGGAGAGTCATGAAATCACTTTGAGGGGTCATGACCAGCTTCTTTTCTTTTACTTTATTTTTTGGCAGTGCTGGGTCTTCATTGCTGCGTGGGGGCTTTCTCCAGTTGCAGACAGAGGGGACTGCTCTCTGGTTGCTGTGCATGGGCTTCTCATCACAGTGGCTTCTCTCTGCAGAGCACATGCTACAGGGTGAGCAGTCTCAGTGGTTGCAGCTCGCAGACTCTAGAGTGTGTGGGTTTCAGTAACTGCGGCACGTGGGCTCGGTATTTGCATCTCATGGGTTGTAGAGCCGCAGGCTCAGTAGTTGTGGCACATGGGCCTAGCTGCCCCACAGTGTGTGGGATCTTCTTGGACCAGGAACTGAATCCATGTCCCCTGCATTGGCAGGCAGACTTCCAACCACTAGTCCATCAGGGAAGTCACATGACCTGCTTTTTAGCAAAAGTGAAATATAAGAGGATAGAAGAGAAGAAAACATCTCACATCACACCTTGTGTTTCAGTTATGTGTATGTGTACCAGGTCTTGGTATAAAATGTGCTTCTCTTTATGGGTCGTAGTCAAAATATTTGAAGCCACTGCTCCCTGACATAGGGAATCAGAATCTCTGAGGCTGTCCAGGCAGCTGTGTGAAAACCGTTCCTCTAGGAATTCTTTGGACTGTAGTTTGAGAAGCCTTGCCATGAGCCTCTCAGGAGGTGTAATCATTTGTCAGATCTTTCTCACTTAAAGGTGAGAGGAGGGTCAGGGCAGGAGGGGAAGGGGAGGCCCAGCCAGGTGGGGACCACTGTGAGTCTATGGAGGAGAACAAGAGGACACCCATCCCCTCCACAGTTTTGCTCAGGCCAGGAAATAGTTTTGGATCCCTTGGAGGGTTTTCGTTTTTCAGTTATTCCAACAGGAAACATAGGCTTCTGTTTCTAATCATTTGGAGACCCTAAAACATCATCCTTTGGTATCCATGGGAAGATTGGTTAGAGGACCAACATCACCACCACCACCCCTGCTCAGATACCAAACCCGTGGACGCTCGAGTCTTTTATATAAAATGGCACAGTATTTGCATATAACCTTTATGCATCTGAATACTTTAAATCATTTCTAGGTTACTTACAATGCCTAATACAGGGTAATGCTATGTAAATAGTTGCCAGCACACAACAGATTCAAGTTTTGCTTTTCAGAACTTTCTGGATTTTTTTTTCTGAGTATTTTCAATCCATGGATGGTTCCATCCCCAGATGCAGAAACCACAGATACAGGGGGTAACTGTATGGTTACAATCACCTAGGTTTATTTCCCTGGGGTCACCATCTGCATTGTTAGATAATTGTCTCAAATGTTTACATGTATCAGAATCACTTGGAGAGCTTGTTAAAAGTCCAAATCAACAGGCCCCACCCATCTGATTCAGATGGTCTGGAGTGAGGTCTAAGAATTGGCACTTCAAATAAGCTTCCAGATGCTGCTGCAACCGTCTGGGGATCACACTTTGAGAATCACCCTGTTAGATCAGCAGAAAGGAATGTGCCTGGCAGAGTTCCTGACACACAGCAGGAGTACAGTAAATGCTCTCTTGATTAAACTGAGCTAGGGACTTCCCTGTCAGTCCAGTGGTTAAGACTTCATGCCCCCACTGCAGGGAGTGTGAGTTCGATCCCGGTCAGGAAACAGATCCTGCATGCTATGCAGTGCAGCCAGTAAATAAACAAGTAAACGGAATTGAATTCTTTCTGTAAGAAAGGTCTTGACTAAGGGAGGGTTGCTTCACTACTTTTAGCTGTGCAGGAATGGCTGGTTGGCAGTGAATTGTAAGATTTTTAAATGTGTGAATTGTATGGTATGTGAATTATATCTCAATAAAGCTATTATCAAGAAGCAGAGGAGGAAGGGGAAAAGAAAGAAATGATTGTTTTTGTTTTTTCAAAAACACACATCAAAAGTAACTGTTATGCCTTAGAGTGTGTTATAAAAGACCTGTGTCAAAGGAGAATAAAAAAGGCCTTCTAGCTGAATTTGGAGGACCCTTTCTGCTCTGCCACTCTCTGAACTTCCTCCAAGGACTCTGGGCCAGAAAAAGTATGTTGCTCCTGAAGGGCTCATCTGCTTTCCTTTTCCAAACAATAAATGATGCTTCAATGCCTATACATTTCCCCTACAAAAACCTATCCTGGTGCAAACATAGCTTTCCTTCCTGACCTCTCTTTTTAATTTTCTTGCTGTTTATATTTACTTGTCTGAAAGTTTTCCAAGTAAGTGAAAGCCTGGGGGTAGACGATAGGGTGGAGGCTGTGGAATTGGAAACGTATCAAACCAGTCAGTCCTGAAGGAAATCAACCCTGAATATTCATTGGAAAGACGGATGCTGAAGCTGAAGCTCCAATAGTCTGGCCACCTGATGTGAAGAGCCAGCTCATTGGAAAAGACCCTGATTCTGGGAAAGATTGAGGGCAGGAGGAGAAGAGGGCAACAGAGGATGAGATGGTTGGATGGCATCACCAACTCAATAGACATAAGTTTGAGCAAACTCTAGGAGATGGTGAAGGACAGGGAAGCCTGGCATGCTGCAGTCCATGAGGTTGCAAAGAGTCAGACACGACTGAGCAATGAACAACAACCACCACCACCACCCACCTGGCAGAACAGAGAGACCAGGGACTTGGCAGGGTGGCATCGCTTCATATGGTTAATAATGCCAGCTTTTGGATTAGAAACACCTGGTCTGATTCCTGGCTGTTACCTACTAGTGTCTGGACATAGATTGGCCCAGAACTTTTCTGAGCCTGTTTCCCCTTCTGTAGCTCACAGGGCCTACCTTACAGAGTGGTTATAAGAATGAAATGAGACAGTGTGTATAGGTAACAGCACTTAACACTGGACCTAGGCACACAGTAAGCACCAAGCAGAAACCATGGCAGTGACGGCGATGATAAAGATGAGGCCCTAACTCACGTTAACAATTGACCTTTGGCTAGAACCACCTGAGTATCAAAACAGCACACAGGGAGATGATTTTGCCTGCGGGGAGCCCTTCCCTATTCCAGATGGATTGGCACTGCCTTAAAATACAGTGTCGAAGACTTAAAAGTGAATAAACCCATCTTGAAAGCAGATGAGCTATGACACTTGAATAGCCAGAAGCGCAGCAGATCTGAGACATGACCCAGAACACCTCGAAGTCCCAGAAGCCAGGCCAAGTGTAGGGAAGGCAGCCTCTCTCGCTGCGGCCTCTGCGCTATTGACAGCTCCGCCGAGGCCGGAGAACCAGCGGTGACACAGAGGTTTGTCTGATGCATGACATGCTCCGTACTTTCCCCAGCCCCTTCCTCTTCCTCCTCGTCCTCCTCTCTTCCATCTTCTCCTCCTCCTTTGGGGCCCAACCCGCAGGGCCCTGTCCCACGGGCTTGGCGTCCTGCCAGCACTGGGGAAACACCAAGCTCCTTTATCTTTGGTCCCCTCAGGAGTCTCTGCAGGGCTTGATATACCAGAGATTGAAGCTCTGGATTCTACTTGGGAATTAATTTGATTACACACAGGAGTGCAGCAAAGATTCCTGAACAAAGTAAAACTGGATTTGAGTCCCATCTTCACCACGTACATGGCTGGATGTGTAACCTTGGACCAGAGACGTCTTCTAAACTTGACTAACTTCATCTTGAAATGAGGATGATGAACCGTGACCTGCTTCCTTCACAGGGAAATCAAATCAGATCAAATCAAATCAAATGAAACGATGGAAGAGGAAAGCATGTGGATTCAGCAGGGATTTGCAGATGCCTCTGGCCTCGCACCAGGCACGAAGGCCACACTGGCAAGCAGAGCTCGCTCCTCTGCCACCTAGAGTGGGGGGAGGCAGAGTCAGTCAGTGCACGGGAGGGAGCCATGACCTGAGCTCAGCAGCGGGAAGAGCAAGGTTCAGGGCTCTGGGCCCATCTGCCCTCAGGATCTGCCCTTGTCTAGGAGGTCAGGAAGGGCTTTAGTGAGGAGGTGTGACCCAAGATCTGAAGGATGAACAGGAGTTAATGAGGGGAATATGTGAAGAGGCTTGTACGTCAGCGATCCAGGCAGAAGGACTGGTTTGGACATAGACACTCAGGCAGAAGGGGTCATCATGGGGTCTTTGGACGCCGAAAGAAGGTGACATGTTGGGGGCTGTGAGGAAGGGGAGGATGAGGCTAGAGAGGGGACAGGATCAGCCACACACAGCCTGTCATCCTTGGGAAGGATTTGGGACCTTCTCCCGAGAGCCAGGGGGAGCCATGGAAGGATTTTAAGCAAGAGAGTGCAAGGGTGCCAAAGGGCCATCTACCTCTTTTCCCAGAGGCCACATGACTGCTGCGTGTAGACTAAAGACAGACAGGGGGACAGGGGGACAGCAGTCGTGACTACTTCCGTTGGCCACGGAGCACAGCCGTCCAGACAAGGGACAGCAGTGGCCTGGATTGTGGCCATGTTCTTGCTGTGTGTCACTGTTTCGATGCCAGTGTGTGAGACCTCAGCCTTCTGTCTCCATGTCCTCAGGCTGTAGCAACAAGGCACCACAGACCAGGCAGCTTAAAACAACACGAGCTTAATCCCTCACAGTCCTGGAGGCTAGAAGTCTGAGATCACGGTGTCGGGGGGCCACACTCTCTCTCAGCAGGTTCTCACAGAGGATCCCTCCTTGCCTCTGCCTAGCTTCCAGTGTTGCCAGCAACCCTTGGAGTTTCTTGGCATATAGATGCATCACTCCAGCCTATGCCTCTGTGATCCCATGGCCTTCTCCTTGTGTGTCCAAATTTCCTTCTTGTAAAGGATACCAGCCATCGGATGAGGGCCTGCCATAAACCTATATGACCTCATCTCAACTTAATTACATCTGCAAAGATACTATTAGGTCATATTCATAGGTTACTAGGGTTTAGGACTCCAGCATATCTTTTGGGGGTCAGCACTCAGCAACTTCTCGTGCACAGCTTGCCAGATAGAACCATCCTCAGTCATAAGTGCCCTTCAGAGCAGACAGGAGGGAGAGGCTCCATTCAACCCAGGAGCCAGGAGGACTCCTGCTCCCAGGGAAACACGTGCGTTTCCAGGTGGGATACACAGGGAGGACAGAGGGAGCACAGGCCCTGGGTTCTGGTCATCACTCAGGCCTCAGCCGTCAAGAGATGTCAGGCAAGGCCTCCACTTTCCTGAGCCTTGGTTTCTTCTCGTTACCAGAATTGATGATACCTGCCCTGCCATGCTCGCCTTGTGATGGCTTTGGGGAGCCCGATGAGATGACCAGCCTGTATTTTGTGAGAAAATACTGTGTGCCCAGCACTGAGATACTCACTGGGTGTGTTCCTAGGAAAGGGACAGCTAGTCCAGAGGAAGCTGTACTATCCTTTCCTGTTAACCATCCCTCTACACAACTGCTGCCTTTCCCCCTCTGAGAGCACAATGGGTATAAGCACAGACTCCATCAGCACCAGTATCATCCAGTGGGTGGGGTGGGGATGAAGCAAGAGAGGCCAGAAGTGACAGTTCCAGAAGCTGAGTGATGGGTTCTTGGGGCTTCTTTTTTCTGTTCTACTTTTTAAAATATGTTTGCAATGGTACTTAATTTTTTAAAAAGTTCAACAAGGAAGCCTACATACAGACTCTCGAACCAGATTGCCCAGGTTAAAATCTGAGACCTGCCACTTACTGTGTAGACCCGGGCAAAGTTACTAAACCTGTCAGCACCCATGAGTCCTCATCAGTAAAACAGGGATACTAGCCACGACCTGCCTTGTAGAGTGTTTGTGAAGATTCCATGAGTAAATACATGCAGGGGGCTTGGGTTGGTGCCTGGCAAGGTGCATACTAAACATGTGGGGATCATTAGTTACAGAAATAATGGTCCCAAAGGTCATTGTGTTGCTGATCGAAAGTCATCACCTTCAAGGGATCACACCATCAGCCTTGCAAATCCTCTAACTCAGCGGGGCGGTCCCCAAACTTTTTAGCACCAGGGACCAGTTTTGTGGAAGACAGTTTTTCCACAGACCAGGGTCAGAGTGGCAGGGTGATGGTTTGGGGATGATTCTCATAAGGAACACGCAACCTCAATCCCTCGCATGTGAGGCTCACAGTAGGATTTGAGCTCCTATGAGAATCTAATGCCACCACCACTGATCTGACAGGAGACAGAGCTCAGGCCGTAATGCGAGCGAGGGGGACTAGCTGTAAATATAGATGAAGCTTCACTTACTCACCCACTACTTACCTCCCACTGTGTGGCCTGGTTCCTAGCAGGCCATGGACTGGTGCTGGGGTTTGTGGAACCCTGTTTTAGCTCATACCTGCCACTTGGACTCTGTCTTGGTTTGGGTTTCCTGAAGCATATCGTGAGATGGGCTGTGAGTGCAAGTGGTTAATTTGAGAGAGGCTTTCAGGAAACACCAGCAAGAGAGCAGGGAAGTGAGAAGAGGAAGTGGGAGGCAGCTAGGAAGGGCGCCTATGACAGGCACCAAGACTGGCAACCACGGTGACCCCACAGGGAGCCTACACAGAGCACATGCTCAGAGTTATCCCACCTGAGGGGCGAGGGGGCTGGGGTGGTTGTCTACACACACTGTGGTCCTTGGCTGAGGTACACCATGTAGGCATAGAACCCCAGGCAGCATCAAGTGCCGGCAGGTGGGAGGCAGGCAGGGAGAGAACAAAATGCTGAAGAGGTATGGGCAAAGCACGCAGAACCCACTTGTGGGCACTCTGACCCATGCTCTGCAAACACTTGCTGAAGGCCTTGCACTGATGGGGGCTCACCTTAGGATCAACCTCACCCCTTGTTGGATAGCTCTGACTTATCCTTATATTAGGAATTGTTGTTCAGTCACTCAGTCGTGTCCGACTCTTTGCAAGCCCATGGACAGCAGCACGCCAGGCTTCCCTGTCCTTCACCATCTCCCAGAGTTTGCTCAAATTCATGTCCATTGAGTTGGTAATGCCATCTAACCATCTCATCCTCTGTTATACCCTTCTCCTGCCTTCAGTCTTTCCCAGCATCAGGGTCTTTTCTAGTGAGTTGGCTCTTCACATCAGATGGCCGAAGTACTGAAGCTTCAGCTTCAGCATCTGTCCTTCCAATGAGTATTCAGGGTTGATTTCCTTTAGGATTGATAATAAGGGCAAACGCAATTCTGTTTTGCTTTCCAATCAGAGCAGCCCCTGGAATGGGCACGGTGCTTCTGTGGTACAGGGCAGCTGCCACCTTGCTGCTTCAGGCCAGACATCTCTCAGCCCTGGCATTTTCACACTGAGCCACGATCTGGCCTCAGAGTCTTTCTTAACACTGCTTTAGCTACCCATTACAAACCTATGAGTACAGGCATTTCCGTGACGCCTGTTTGCCATCCTTGCCCTAGGGTTTATGAAACTGGGGGGAGCCAGAGAGTGGAAGACTCACTATATGATTCTGGGCAAGGCATTTAACTTGTCCTAGCTGTTCCTCTCTGCGTAGAACAGAGGAGTTAACAGAATGGAGGCAGAGATGGGCTTTGATGTGGCTGGAAGAGCCAGCTCTCTTACAGTCAGGGGTGGGTTTTAGATCTTGGCCTCATCATTTATAAACTGTGTTCTTTGGGTAGGTCACACCACCCATTCTGAGCCTCACGGTGTCTTTTCATACAAGACAGGACCGTAGTATCCCCATTTGTAGTGGTGTTGTAAGCAACGGAGATTATATATAGAGAGAGAGCTCCATGTGTGAGCAGAGCCTCAGTAATTGTTCCCTGTAATTGTTATCATCATAACTATCATCATCCTCATCTAAAGTCCCTTCCAGCTCGAAAATTCTATGACTTTATGAGATGTCCTCATCCAAGAAGACGGCATGGTAAAATAAGGCAACAGTCCTGATTTTGTGTAAATGTTCTTTCTAATACGGACAGGAGGAACATAATTGCCCCTAAATAATTGCACCGACTTTGCCACAAGCTGTCAGAAGGCCTTAATTGGTCCATCTGTAATGACTGCGGCCATCTGCGTGCAGGGTGATTTAGCGGTGGGTCTCTGCCGGAGCGGGGCCCTCATGATTAGAGCCGGACGGGGCCATATATCTCCCTCTGATGGGAGTAGTGGTGTGTGGTATAGAAGATTAGCTCATCCTCATGTTAACGACCGACCAGTTGAACCTAGCCAAGAAGAAGCGCTGGTCACAAGACAATGACTATGGATTTTTTTTTTTTTTTAAGGTAGTGTTCCTGCCCTAACAGCAGCCTATCTGGAGCGTGATCGTGCCTCTTGCTATCATGTCTCGCTTCCCAAGAAAGTCTCTTTTGGAAAGATTTAGTCCCTCGATTAGGGCGAATTGATTTCTGCTCTCTACAGAGCCACTGTTCCAAAGAGAAGTGGGGAAGGGCAGGAGGAGCCATATTAATCTTTGTGAGCAAGCGAGAGGCGACCTGGAGTGTTTTTCAGCCTTGCAGCCTGGGGTTGTATCTGGAGTTAATCTTTCCTCTGTGTATCTTTTAATTGTTCCGACTTGCGAGGTGCCAGACAACACAGCACAAAACACACCTCATCTCTAGTCCTTACGTTTCTGAAGACTTAAATCAAGTGTTTCCCCAAGTGCACCAGCACGAAAGTGATTTTAAGTGGTACCTAAGATGATCTCAGGTGGCTCCGAGACTTTGCATTAAGTAACGTTGACTCATAAGGAGAGTACATTTTCTCTCTTCAGATCTCTCTTTCATTTCCTCTGATTACCTCCAATGGAAGGTCTCGGCTGGTTACCCTTATCTCCCTTCTTTAAAAAGAGGGAATCGAGATCTGGCTGAAACCTAGTAACATTACTTTATCCTTATTACTTTGGCTTTTTTAATTCATTAGCTCTTTATCACAAATGGTACTGATTTTCCACTTATAGTGTTTAATGTTTCCTTTTAAAATAAAATTAATTAAGTAAAATTATTAGCTTGAAAAAAAGTGAGTTGATTTAAAAAAGAAAATCTTAAGGAAGTTGTTGTAAGGTAGGTGGAAGTGGCAAAAATCATGCAGGTAATATGATGATGAGAGATTGGGAAAACACAGCTAGAGAGGGGGAAAGCCTCCTGTTTCTACGGGGAACCAAGCAGTTTCCTGGCTGTATTACCTGGGGCAAGTTTCTAAGCTTCTCTAAGGATCAGTTTTCTCATCTGTCAGATGGGAAGACTTGTGATGCAGAGTCAGTTCAGTTCAGTTCAGTCACTCAGTCGTGTCCAACTCTTTGAGACCCCATGAACCGCAGCACACCAGGCCTGCCTGTCCATCACCAACTCCCGGAGTCCACCCAAACCCATGTCCATTGAGTCAGTGATGCCATCCAACCATATCATCCTCTTTTGTTCCCTTCTTCTCCTGCCCCCAATCCCTCCCAGCATCAGGGTCTTTTCAAATGAGTCAGCTCTTTGGATCAGGTGGCCAAAGTATGGGAGTTTCAGCTTCAGCATCAGTCCTTCCAAAGAAATCCCAGGGCTGATCTCCTTCAAAATGGACTGGTTGGATCTCCTTGCAGTCCAAGGGACCCTCAAGAGTCTTCTCCAACACCACAGTTCAAAAGCATCAAGTCTTCGGCGCTCAGCCTTCTTCACAGTCCAACTCACATCCATACATGACCACTGGAAAAACCATAGCCTTGACTAGACGGACCTTTGTTGGCAAAGTAATGTCTCTGCTTTTGAATATGCTATCTAGGTTGGTCATAACTTTCCTTCCAATGAGTAAGTGTCTTTTAATTTCATGGCTGCAATCACCATCTGCAGTGATTTTGGAGCCCAGAAAAATAAAGTCTGACACTGTTTCCACTGCTTCCCCATCTATTTGCCATGAAGTGATGGGACCGATGCCATGATCTTCGTTTTCTGAATGTTGAGCTTTAAGCCAACTTTTTCACTCTCCACTTTCACTTTCATCAAGAGGCTTTTTCATTCTTCTTCACTTTCTGCCATAAGGGTAGTGTCATCTGCATATCTGAGGTTATTGATATTTCTCCCGGCAATCTTGATTCCAGCTTGTGCTTCCTCCAGCCCAGCATTTCTCATGATGTACTCTGCATATAAGTTAAATAAGCAGGGTGACAATATACAGCCTTGATGTACTCCTTTTCCTATTTGGAACCAGTCTGTTGTTCCATGTCCAGTTCTAACTGTTGCTTCCTGACCTGCATACAAATTTCTCAAGAGGCAGATCAGGTGGTCTAGTATGTCCATCTCTTTTCAGAATTTTCCACAGTTTATTGTGATCCACACAGTCAAAGGCTTTGGCATAGTCAATAAAGCAGAAATAGATGTTTTTCTGGAACTCTCTTGCTTTTTCGATAATCCAGAGGATGTTGGCAATTTGATCTCTGGTTCCTCTGCCTCTTCTAAAACCAGCTTGAACACCTGGAAGTTCACGATTCACATAGTGCTGAAGCCTGGCTTGGAGAATTTTAAGCATTACTTTACTAGCATGTGAGATGCGTGCAAATGTGTGGTAGTTTGAACATTCTTTGGCATTGCCTTCCTTTGGGATGAGAATGAAAACTAACCTTTCCCAGTCCTGTGGCCACTGCTGTGTTTTCCAAATTTGCTGGCATATTGAGTGCAGCACTTTCACAGCATCGATGCAGACTACGAGTTTATGAATCAAGGGAGATAAAATATGTGAAGCTTCTTCGCAAATCATAATTTGCCTTCCCAGTGAAAACTATTCATTTTTATACAGGGTTATAAAAATCAAAGGCTCAGAGGGTTTTGGATCAAGCAGTTAAGGGGCCCTGGCTTTACTGTTAACTGTGGCACCTTCCCTTCTTTGGACTTAATTTCTGTCTATAAAATGAAGAGACTGAACTACTCCAGTGCTCTCTAGGCTGGCTGTGCATCAGAATTATCTGTGGGTCAAGTAAAACCAAAGATCCTGATGCTTCCTTCAGTCTCCCAGATCACAGGAGGATCCAGGCAACTGTATTTACAGTCAGCTCACAGGTGATCTGGCCACATCCCCTAAATCAGGGGGACCTGTCCAGCTCTAAGCCCTGGTGGAGTGAATTAAGAGCAAGAATGTCTGACTTTCTTACTCCAGCATACTCTTTTTTAAGGTTCATTCATATTATTGCCATAGCTCATTCTTCTTTATTGCTGAATAGTATTTTCCCTGAATGGATATACTACATTTGATTTATCTGTTCTTCGGTTGATGTGTATTTGGATGATTTGATTTTCACTTTGGGGATATTATGAATATTGCTGCTATGAACATTAGCGTACAACTTTTCGTGTGGATATATATGTTTTGGCTTTTATTTTAATTTTTAACTATTTATTTATTTTTGGCTGCACTGGGTCTTTGTTGCTGCACGTGGGCTTTCTCTAGTTGTGGTGAGCAGGATCTACTCTCTAGTTGCCGTGCATGAGCTTCTCACTGCGGTGGCTTCTCTTGTAGCGGAGCACGGGCTCTAGGGCACACGGGCTTCAGTAGTTGTGGCTCATGGGCTTAGTTCCATGGCCTATGAAATCTTCCTGGACCAGGGATCAAACCCATGTCCCCTGCATTGGCAGGCAGATCGTTAACCATCGGGCCACCAGGGAAGTCCAATATATATTTTCATTTCTCTTGGAAATATACCTAGGAGTAGAATTGCTGGGTTATATGGTAACTGTGTTCAATTGTTTGAGGAACTGCCAGACCGTTTTCCAAAGTGGCCACACCATTTTATTACACTCCCATAGACAGTATATGAAAATTCTTATTTCTCTACATCCTTGTCAATACTTGTTATTATCTTCCTTTTTCATCATAGCCATCCTAGTGGATGTGAAGTATTAATAGTATTTCATTAAGATTTTGATTTATATTTCCCTGGTGACTAATGATGTTGAGCATCTTTTCGTGTGTTTGGCCATTTCTGTATCTTTTTTCAAGAAGTACCTGTTCATATATCCTTTGCCCATTTTTAAAAATTGAGGTAAAATCCACATAATGTAAGGTTAACCATATTAAAATATGTAATACTCATGTTAAAGTACATGATTCATTGGCATTTAGCATATTCATAATGTTGTGCAACCATCACCTTTATCTAGTTTCAAAATATTTTTGTCACCCCCCAAAGGAAACCCCATACTTATTAAGTAGTTCCCCTCCACTCCAGTTCACGGTAATCACTGATCTGCTTTCCAGGTCTGGATTTACCTAATCTGGACTTTCGTACAAGTGGAATGCTATAAAATGTGATTTTTTGTGTCTGGCCTCCTTTACTTAATACAGTGATTTCTAGGTTCGTGCATGTTGTGGCATGTATCAGCACTTCATTTCTTGTTATATGGATATATTCCACCTTTGTTTGCCTATCTGTGAAATAATGGAAATTGGGGTTATTGTCACCATTTGGCTGTTGTGAACAATGTTGTTGTGAATGTTCAAGTAATCAGTAGATTTTTAGCTGTGCTGGATTCCTTGATCCCTTGCATTTCCATAAATTTTTGTATCAGCTTGTCAATTGTCAATTTCTGCAAAGAAGCCAGCTATGATTTTTGATCACATTGAATTTGTAGATCAACATAGGAGGTATTGCCATCTTAACAACATTAGGTCATCTGATCCATGAACATTGACTATTTTTCCATTTATTTTGATTGTTCATTTCTTTCAACAATGTTTTGTAGTTTTCAGAGTATACAGTTTGTACTTACTTTGTTAAATTTTAAGTGGTATTTTTACCATTTTAATTGCATTTTCAAATTGCTAGCAAGTAAGCTAGCCTATAGAAATACAGTTGATTTTTAAATGCTGACCTGTATCCTGAAATCTTTCTAAGTTTACCTGTTCTAGTTTTTTGTAGATTTCTGAAGATTTTCTGTGTAAACAATCATTTCATCTATAGTCTTTCCAATCTTTATGCCTTTTCTTTGTCTTACCAATTGCACTGACTAGGAATTCTAGAATAGTGCTTAAGTAGAAAGAAAATGGAAAGCCTTTCTCCTGATCACAGGAGCAAAGCATTCAATATTTCACCATTAAATATGATATAAACTATAGGTTTTTTGTAGCCATACTAGTTTTCATAAAGGGGCCTAACCCTAATTAAAATCAAAAGACACTAATGTTAAAGCTGGCATTTTTAGTAGAAAGAGAATGTCTTTGAGATTTATTTATAACAGCTTTTCTAGGCATGGGCCAGAAGCCAGCCTACATTAGAATAAGCAAAAAGAGGAATTGGTTGTCATATGTAATAAGAACAACTAGGAGTCTATCTGCTTCAGGCACAGGGAGATCTGGAGAATCAAAATGTTATCAGGATAATGTCTCTCTTCATCTCTTCACTGTCTTTTTACTTGTTGACTTCAGTCTCAGCAGATCCTCCCAGCATCTCTCATCACCTCATTTTGCTAAAGATGTCAGAAGCAGCTCCAGACTTAGAGCCAACCAACCTAGTAACTCTAGTAAGAAAAATGGGCCTCATTGTTCAATAGTTCGGAAAAAAAAGTTCTCAGGATTCATTGTTTGGACCAACTCAGGTCACATGTCCATCCCTGAACCAATCACTGTGGTCAAGGGAATGGAATGCCCTGATTGGCCAGGCCCAAGCCACACGCTCCACCTGCTGGGAACTAGGAGATGAGGTCAAACCCACCCAAGTCTGGAGGACTGAGAATAGGAGGGAAAAGGTAGTTTACCCCAAAAAAGAATCAAAGTATTGTTGCCAGGAAAATGAGGGAATGGGTCCAAGCCAGACATAAATCACAGCTGCTAACTCTGTCATACAGAAGTTCTCTCTGTGTTGCAAGTCTGGCACTAACACTGGCCCTCTTTAAACTTCAGTTTCCCCCTTTGCAGTACACAGGTGGTGCTTCCTGCCCTTGTTGGCCCCATCTGAGAGACCCAGTAAGACAGTGTACCAGAAATCTGTCTAAACTGTAAAGTGCAGTGCACACGTAAAGAAGGGGGTCACAAGAATGATTACTCAGCAATTGTTCTTACCCACCTATCCATCTTTTCTCTACTCTCTGTCTTGCAGAACACCTGAAGAAACCACTTGAAGACTACATGGCCCTTTTCCCCAGCGTGAGGATTCTCCGAACCAAGAAACGGGAAGGACTGATCAGGACCCGAATGCTGGGAGCCTCAGCTGCAACTGGGGATGTCATCACATTCTTGGACTCACACTGTGAAGCCAATGTCAACTGGCTCCCCCCCTTGCTAGGTAAGGGAGGCTTGCAAGGTGAAGTAGGCAGCCTGGAGTGTGCCAGTGGCCACCGGCCCCACCTTTTGCAGGGAGTCACCTACCGGGCTTCCCTTGCCTGCCTGAGATGCACCCAGCACTGTGCTGGGTGCCACGAGGGTGTCAGATCTTCAGGGGTGCTCAAAGTGACCTTACGAATCCATGCAGTCCTGCCCCTTCATTTTACAGAGGAGGAAGCTGGGACTTTGATAGGGGAAGTGACTTGCCCAGTGTCATAAAGCACGTTAGTGTTAGTGATATGACTGCTTCTCCCAAGTTACTTCAGGTGTTATTGGAAAGCAAGCCAAGACTGCCTACTTACAAGAACTAAATCTTAGCAGTAGGCATCTTGATTTGATGATGTAAGGGACATCATCGAATCAACTCAGAACAGTGGTTGTTCATTGCATTGCTACTGTGAGCCAAAAAAGCTGTAAGCTTTATCTCCAGGCCTCACAAAACCACACCAGGTCCAAAGTATCCCTTTTTTATATTAGAAGAGACTGAAGTTCTGAGATAATGAGTGACTCGCTAGTTCCCTTGGGCAAAAAGTGTCAAAGTCCCCATCTGTCTGACTCCAGAGTGTATCCTCTTTCAGGATTCCATACTGTCTGCCTAAGTTCATTTGCTCCTCAGGGAGTTTCTGACAGCTGTCAGGGAAGAGGTCCAGACAGGGGCAGCGTGATCCAAGAGTCCATTCACGCACCCTTGTGGGCAGGAGGGAGACCTGAAGCCAGGCTGCCAGGCAGTGAGGTGCCTCATGGCTGGTTGAAGAACCAGATCTGAATCCAGAGGTACTGAGCTTTGAGGAAGGCAGTAAGCTGCTCCCAATAGGTAGATGCTGAAGAGGAAATCCCCTAGTGGGGCTGGTGGTCAGGTGAGGAACAGGGATGGAGGCAGATTGGGGAACATCTGTCAGTCCAGAGAGAAAAGTGAAAGCCTCAATTATAGAAGAGTATGGGAATTCCCTGGTGGTTCAGTGGCTAAGGCCTTTACACTCCCAATGCAAGGGACCCGGGTTCAATCCCTGCCCAAGTCAGGGAACTAGATCCTACATGCTAAAATTAAAAGCTCCTGAGTGCCAAGTCCTGCATGCAATAACTAAAACCAGGTGCAGCCAAATAAATAAATAAAATTAATTTGCAGGGCAGCAGCGGAGACGCAGACATAGACACAGACTTGTGGAGCCAGTGGGGGAGGGAGAGGGCGGGGCGAATGGAGAGAGCAGCCTTGGCACGTACACCCTCCCATAGGCAACACGAACAGCCGGTGGGGATTACTGTATGACACGGGGAGCTCAACCCAGTGCTCTGTGACAGCCTAGACAAGGGAAAAGAAAAAAAATGGAGGGATATGCTCTCCATTAGAGAAAGCATAGAGAGCAAGGAGGACTCAAGATTAGGGCAAGCTTGAGCATGTATCAGAATCACCTAGAAGATTTGGTAAAACACAGAGTGCTGGGCCCGGCTCCAGAGTTGTTGGTTCGGGAGGTCGGGGTGGGGCCTGAGAAGCTGCATTCCTGACAACCCCTGGGTGATGCCAGTGCTGCTGGTCCAGGGACTACACTTCAGGGAGCACTATTTAGGCCCCCATGCAGAAGTGAGGACAGAAAGCAAATCCTACACCGATTAATGGGATAACCCAGCATATTTGTTTCCTAACACAGATCAACATGAAACTTTAGTATGAGATTATATGCTTCTGGCCCCAAGGGTCCAGGATCCCACTGGGTTAAGACATAACCCAGATTTTTCTGGTAAACTCTTTATTTCATTAAACCCAGAGGTCTAGATCTGCCTCTCATGACTGAAAGAGAACAAAAAAGGAAAAAAAAAACAAACCTCATTCTAAATACCCTAATTTATAGTCCTGAAGGAACATCCCATTTGGTGGGTCATTCAGTGACTCATAAAGAGAATGGAGTGGTAGGCACGATGCTGAGCTTGTGGTCCAAATAGCCTTAACTCTGTTTCTATGGAAATATATGAGGGTAATTTTCATAATCTACAGGCATACATGGAAGAAATACTCTTCCTCTTTTTTTCCTTTTTCCAATAGAAATGTGAACCAGTGGTGTAGATGTAAAAGTCTGTCCCTGCTAATATGAACAGCTGATATAGCCCACCTTGGCTTTTGTATCTGAAGCCATAAACATGCACAGTTCACTCTGCCTTCTTTGGAGAGTAGGCATTTCTGAGCCTGAGAAGGATTTAGCCCTCCCTTCCCCAAAGGCAAGCCACTCTTGATCATCATTTTCTTCATTTCTATCATCACCATCATCAGCAGCATCATGCCTCTGCAAGTCCCTTATCTTTTTAGGCCACAGCTATGTTTGAAGGTGACAGTTATATGGTAAAGGACACAGGCCAGGCATTATTATCCACGTACAGCAAATGAGAAAACTGAAGGGCAGAAAGAATGAGGCTCCTGCTTCTGAGCTGCTCTCAGCAATCCTGGGCACAGAGGGCAATCCTGGGCACAGAGGATGTCAGCAGAGAAGGGGTCACCTGCTGGGCTAAGCCTCTTGGCCATATCATCCTGCTTGTTCTTCACAGAGACCCCACGTGGTAGGTGCTATCTTCCTCCGTTCTGTCAGCCAGGAAACCGGGGTTCAGAGGCACTAGATAACCTTTCCCAAGGTTATACTGTTCATAGGTGGCAAAACCAGGGTTTGGGCACCCTATCTCCAGGTGAGAACTGCACCATGGAATGCTGCCTGTCTGATGCCGCCGCCTTGACCTCACACTTCCCACAATGAGCCGGCATCCAGCAGAGCCTTGTTTTCTCAACCCACACCCTCCCTGGAAGGGAGGTCCCTCGCACAGCCATGAAGAATTAGGAAGGGAAGTGAAAGTCACTCAGTCGTGTATAACTCTTTGCGACCCCATGGGCTATGCAGTCCATGGAATTCTGCCAGCCAGAATACTAGAGGGGGTAGCCTTTCCCTTCTCCAGGGGATCTTCCCAACCCAGGGATTTCACCCAGGTCTCCTGCATTGTAGACAAATTCTTAACCAGCTGAGCTACAAGGGAAGCCCAAGAATACTAGAGTGGGTAGGCTTTCCCTTCCCCAGCGGATCTTCCAGACCCAGGAATTGAACTGGGGTCTCCTGCGTTGCAGGTGGATTCTTTACCAACTGAGCTATCAGGGAAGCCCTGTTAGGGAGAAAGAGCCCTTCCCTAGATCTTTCCCCAAGAAGATTCTTCAGCTTCCTTAAAAATTCCTAGGGAGCCTTCCACAGGGCAGATCCAAGCTCCACCCCAGGAGATCCTGACTCAGCGGGCCTGGGGCAGGCCAGCCCTGGGGGGTTGGGGGAAAACACTTAAACACACCCTGCGTGCTTCTGACACTGTTGGTTCCAGATCTATTCGTGGGGACACAGTGTCAAAAGCACCATTTTTCAAACTTTTATGACCGTGTGCCACAGTTAGAAATACACTGGGGATCTGTCAGTCCATTACACAAATGCACACACTGATGCAGTATGACTGAAATATTTCCAAAACAGTGCTTTCCCTCACCACCTAGAATGCACCCTGATATTCAGTGATTCAATGTTTGACCCACCTATGGATTGTGTATTGCAGTTTAGAAAGACAAAACTTCCGCTTTCTCTCCTGGAAGAAAAATCCACTGTATAACTCAGTGAGTGAAGCTTGGGCCCTGGGCAGCTTCCAGCCTACCCTGGCCCTACCAAACTCCCCATTCCAAGCCTTGAACTTGATCCCTGGCCTAAGCAGCAAGGCAGCCCAGCACAGCCCACTTGCCCCGCATAGCAGATCGTCTGCCCCAGTCACTGGCTATCGTCAGGGCTTCTTGGCAGAAGGCTCACTGGAGGGCAGACAGTGAATTTTGTAGAGTCTGCGTCTTTCTGGCTTGAAAGGGACTTAGAGCCATTTTGAGGTTAAGACCCCCATTTGCCACCTTGGATCGCCTTGCAGGCAGAATTCCTGCATGGCCAAGGTCCACCAGGCCCTACTTGTCCTGAGGAGCTCATGGGATAGTCCTCTCACTCATCATCAGTTCCGACTGTTGGGAGAGGGGAACTGGCCTTTCTCGCAAGGACCATTTGTCCTCTGACGGCAGCCAGGAGGGGTTGAGGAGCTTCAGGGACAGGCGGTCTGCCATGAGGGGTAAGTGCTGGGGTGCCTGGATGCTGGGCCACAAGTCAAGAATCAGAATGGGGAGCCTGGCAGGGCCAGAACAGGGTCCTTCCCAGAAAGAAATTAATCTCTTTCCATAACAGTGCTGAGTATGATAGGAACCTGTGCTAAACATCTTCAAACGTTAACTGTATCCAATACTCCTGCGACCAGAGCCTCTTCTCCCCATTTCACAGAGGAGCACACTGAGGCTCGGAATGTTATTTGTGTTGCTGATCCAAGAACCCATCGTGGATGGCAGGATGGGCTGGGAGCCCTGGTCCATCTTACCTAAAGCTTGCACTCTTTCATCCTCATGGAGTCTCAAACTCAAGAATTCAGAGAAATCACCCAGGAAACATGTTAGAAATGTGAATAAGTTACAGAGCAGGATTATGCAGGTAGCTGCTTTCCCATCTAGCCTCCCTAACAGGCATCTCTTGGCTTCTTCAGACCGCATCGCTCGGAACCGCAAGACCATCGTGTGCCCAATGATCGATGTGATTGACCACGATGACTTCCGGTACGAGACGCAGGCGGGGGATGCCATGCGGGGCGCCTTTGACTGGGAGATGTACTATAAGCGGATCCCCATCCCTCCAGAACTACAGAAAACTGACCCCAGCGACCCATTTGAGTAAGTATCAGTTACCCAGGCCAGCCCCAGTGGCTGACCCCAGGGACCCCTCCTAATGCACACAGAACTCAGGATCGCCACCTCCCCCAAAAGTCCAGTGTAGGGGGGTGGGGCAGACCTCCCCAACCAGAAGCACAATCCCTCCCAGCTTGTCACAGAGCTTTGGCTCATGGACCACCAAGCTGGTCACTTCTTTGCCTACCCCAAGACTGGCAGCGGGGGCGGCAAGCCTGGCGCCCAGTTGTAGTCGTCACCGTCCCCGCTGTCATTGTCATTGTCACCACCATGTTGGTGTTTTCAGTCGCTAAGCTGCGTCTGACTCTTCGTGACCCCATGGACTGCAGCATACCAGGCTTCCCTGTCATTCACCATCTCCCGGAGTTCAAACTCATATCTGTTGAGTCGGTGATGCCATCCAACCATCTTATCCTCTGTCACCCCTTTCTCCTCCTGCCCTCAATCTTTTCCAGCATCAGTCTATTCCAATGACTTGACTCTTCTCATCAGGTGGCCAAAGTATTGGAGTTTCAGCTCCAGCATCTGTCCTTCCAATGAATGTTCAGGGTTGATTTCCTTTAGGATTGACTAGTTTGATCTCTTGCAGTTCAAAGGACTCTCGAGAGTCTTCTCCAGCACCACAAGTCACCACCATTTACCACACATTTTCTAAGTGCCAGTGCAGTGCTGAGCACACTACACACTGATCCTTTTAACCCCAACAGCCATGTGTAGTAAAAACTATCATCCGTGTTTTCCATGTGGGGACACCAGGGCTCCACGAGGAGCCTGTCCAGGTCCCACAGCTGTGAAGGGGCAAAGGCTTAATGCCATGCAGGTCTGACTGCCCCTGGAGCCAGCTTTCCCATCCATCCTCTTGGAAGTATCAGGGAAGTAATAGTTTGTCCCCCAGTGGAAGACTGGGAGCACGGGACTAGACCCATCACATCCTGGAATGTGAGCACTGGAGGGAACCAACAGGTCATGGGCTCCAAGCCCTTGCAGAAGAGAAGACTCGGGTCCCAGGACAGGGAAGGCTTCCCTGGGCACACCATGGGCTAGCAGCTGAGCCTGTCCCTGTCTGGTCCCCCGAGCTCCAGAAGGGTCTTTCTGACTGAGGGAGTCAGTCAGCTTACCATCCCAGCTGTCACATGAGCCCCTCCAGCTCTCCTGCCAGAGTTGTGGGAAGATCTCTGGGCGTGAAGCCAAAGTCCAGCCTTTCCTGCTGGATTAGTTTGCTGATCAGTTTCCTAATTATCACTGCAGTAATAACTTACCACATCTTACTGGTTCATCAAAACAGCACAGATTCATTCTCTTCAAGTTCTGGTGGTCAGAAGTCTGAAAGGGTCCTCCTGGACTAAATCACAGCGTCGCTGGGCTGTATTTCCTTGAGATGCTCCAGGAAGGGACCCGTTCTCATGCCCTTTCCAGCTCCCAGAGGCTGCTCTAGAGAACACCTGGATGCTGGGAAACATTGAAGGCAAAAATAAATAAATCTTTAAAAAATCCAATTTATAAAAAGGAGGAGGAGAAAGAAGTGTGAGGAGGAAGACGACGAGAAAGAGGAAGAAGGAGAAGAAGAACCACCACTACCCGGGCTGTCCCCGAGTCCAGTAGCACCAGAGTCTCTGGGTGGGGATCCAGCCATCCACTGGGTGATGCTGACACGTGGACACAGTTGAGCACCACTGGCCCAGATGCTTCCCAAGGGACACTCCATCCTTTGTACCCTCCGATTCCTTCCATAAATCTCTCTTCTGTATGAGTTTTGTCCTAGGGTACAAAGAAATCCTGGTCATTTTCTGCACTCCTCCCTACGGTGCCCAGCAAGTGGGCACGCCACAGGCACAGTGCCATGTCATGATATTTGAAAGACACTGGCTCCGGTGGCAGCTCATCCACTTACAAACTACATGCCCTTGAACAGAGTATAGAGCATTTCTGAATTTCAAATTTCTCCTTGTGAAAAGAGAGCTAGTAATAGGGCTTTGTGAGAGCTGGAGATAGTGTTGGTGAGATGAGTGGCACCCACTGGACGCTTAGGACTGTTGTAATTATGACTGTTGAACATGGCAGGAAACAGACCAGGCTGGAGAAGAGGCCTCCCTCTGGAGGCAAAACCCTTGAGCATCCAAAATGCCTCACAGCTAATATCCTGCCTTTTCCACAGCCCCTGCTGCTGGCATCCACCCAAACTGATATTTTTGTGCAGTCTTAGGATGGATTTTCCATGAAGCACTGAGTCAGAACCACTCTCTGCCCCTCCAGGCATTACGGCTCCAGCCAGAAAAACCCAAACTCCACAACCTTCATAAGACAGAAGAAAGCTGACACTAATAACACCTTACTTTCCTACAAGACTGAATGCTTTCAAAATTATAGCAGCAGTGTGAGCTAGGGAGAGTAGCTGTACGTCCTTGTGTAGATGGGGAAACGGGCTCAGAGAGGTTAAGTCAGTGCTGCCCTGGAGAAATACAGTGCGACTCACATATGTGCTTCTCAGTGTCCTCAAAGCCACATTTAAAAAAGATAAGGAGAAGCAGATAAAATTCATTTTACTACTCCCATTTTATTTAACCCAGTATGTTTAAAATGTTCTTATTTTAACATGTGACCAACACTTTGAAATTATTAATGAGATCTTTTCTGTTCTTTTTCTTCATATTAAGTCTGGGAACTCCAGTGTGTATCTCACACTGCCAGCACCTCCCAGTTCAGACCGGCCACACTTCGAGTGTCAGTAGCCACGTGTGGCCCCCATACTGGGCAGCGCAGGATTCTGGGGTTACACTCTCTGTCCCAGGTCCCACCGTGGGTTAGGGAGAGCTGCAGTTGGACTGAGGATTTCCTTGTTTCTGACCCCAAGTCCTGTTCACTCATCGCCTACTTCTGGATTGTTCCTTCCCAAGAGGAAGCAGTGTATTATAGCTACATGGGGTGTGGCCGCAGCACAGATTGGAAGCTCAGATCCCAGAGGTGCTGCTTGGTAGCTGTGGAGCCTTGAGCACGTCACCTGTCAGGACTCTGGTTTCTGCGTGCATAAAATGGGGTAATGATAACAGGGCCTCCTGAGGTCAATGGGAGGAATAAATTCATTTTAGTAATAAATTAGTTCAGTGCAGCAGTGGGCAGACCCGAGCCCTAGAAGGATCCAGGGAATCCCTCCTGAGGGTCCCCTCATGTGCTGTCCAGGCCTGTCTGCTGCAGGAAGCCTGGCGAGGCAGGTGGGGCACTTCAGTGCTTTCCTAATCAGTCCACTTCCCTGAGCGTGCGGTTCCCAAGGCCAGGAGGGTTGTGGAGGCTGCTCCTGCAATGGATTTTCTTTATGTATGTGCATGCCAGGCCACTCAGTCATGTCTGACTCTTAGCGAGCCCATGGACTGTAGCCTCCCAGGCCCCTCCGTCCATGGGATTTTCCAGACAAGAATACTGTAGTGGTTGCCATTTCCTTCTCCAGGGGATCTTCTTGACCCAAAGATTGAAGCCATGTCTCCTATATTGGCAGGCAGATTCTTTACCACTGTGCCACCTGGGAAACCCAGTTTTCTTTTTTTTTTGAGGGTTTGAAGTTGGAGCCAGACATGAGCACAACCACTCAGAGAGGTTTTCATGCAGTAAATGCTGGTAGCCCCTCCCAGGGGAACTGGGGGAGGCCACACCCCATGCATGATTGACCATCTCAGTTCCTGGGCTCATGGTTTCCCTCCCTTCTCTCCCCCAGCTCCACTTTGTCCATACCCACTTCAAATGCCACCCCTCTGAGTACTCTTCCTCAACTCTTGCCCCAGCCTCTCTCCTCACCCCCAAAATATGTAGGCAGAGGTGCCCTCCTTTCCTGTAGTGCTGGTTGCACCTCCAGAGGCCCTCGTTACACCCAACCTGCCTTCTGCACCCTCCCATCCTGAGGTGGCCACCCTGCTACACTGACATCCCCTGCAGATTCAGCCTGACCCCGATTGACCTCCAGATTCTTCCAGCCTCTGCTCCTCAGCTGGCACTCAATGAATGAACTAATGAGTGAATGAATGAGTGGAGGAATCTCATCCCAGTTTAACTGCAAGAACAAGGACTGTGGCTTCTTTTCTAAACTCTCAGCAGAAAAGCATGCCCATGCTGGGCTTGGAAAGTAAGAATCATCAAATCATCTCATCCAAAAACACAGAACCTAAGCTCCATCCCCCAGAGATTGTTGTGTAGGTCTGGGGTCAGACCCAGGAAGCTGTGTGTGTTTTCATCTCTCTCAGGCATTCTATAGCCTAGACAGGCTTAGAAAGACCTAATCCAAACCATTTAACCAGTGGGAGAACTGGAGATAGAGAGAGAGACATGGAGATATATAGAAATATGATGGAGCTACAAGGCCCACAGAGGGAAAACACTATGATTCCATTCCACAAGTATTCTTAGGTGTTAACCATGTGAAGGAGTCTGAGGTCCACTGGTTAAAACACAGCATTTATGAAGAAGGAAGAAAGCCAGGGGCTGCACTCAGAAGGGCTTTGGATTCCCTGCTGGACACGAGGGCTATGTTGATGGAGCAGTGGGAAACGGCATCCCTGGGGAAACAGCAGCATCCAAGAGCGGGATACACACCACCAGGACGTCTGCTCTTCACACCACCTTCTTCTTCCCGCAGGTCTCCCGTGATGGCCGGTGGACTGTTCGCCGTGGATCGGAAGTGGTTCTGGGAGCTGGGTGGGTATGACCCAGGCTTGGAGATCTGGGGAGGGGAGCAGTACGAGATCTCATTCAAGGTAAGCCAGCCCCTGGAAAAACCCCCAATCCTGGCAGGTTGCCTGCCTAGCAGTGTCTGAGCCTGGGGAGACTGTGGAGGCTTCAGGTTCTGCAGCCCATCTGCTCAATGTTTGCATCATCCCTTCTTAGATGATAGTTTAGAATAGGACAGCCCTCACTTCACTGAAGAGATGGTGTGTCTCCCATTGAGACGGCCAGCACACCAGCAGAGGGGAAGAGAGAGCCAGTTGAGCAGGACACATAGGCTGGTGGGAAGCTCTGCTCGAGAACTATCCCCCGGCCTCACAGAGGCCAACTTGTCCTTAGTGGTTTCTGGTCACATGTCTCAAGTTTTGCCTTTGTGCCTGTCCCTGCTGGAGTTGGATATACAGAAACCAGGGGCTAAGAGCTCGAGTTGTGGCATCAGAAAAGCCTGGGCTCCAATCCCAGCATCACTACTCAGAAGCAGTGTGACTTTGGGCAAGTTAGATTACCTCTCTGAGCTTTCTTTCCTCATCTAAGAGGATAATAAGACTACCTACCTTACAGAACTTTTGTGAAGATTAAATTAGATAATATCTAGAAAATGGTTAGCACCCAACCTGGGGACACAGCCACCAATTAATAACTGGTAGAAATAATTAAAGAGTTGGAGAATAAATATTTACTATAACCTATTACAGCAATCCATGGGCTGTAGAATCTCTGATAACGGTAGTAAAGGAGACAATGGTTACTAGTTAACTACCCAAACTTCTGAGGCCAACTTCTGCCCCTTTTTGTTGGATTTTTGTATTGATCTCAAGTGAAGAATGAAGGCTTTGTCCATCGGTAGGGAAGACTATCGTGTCTCGTGCCCCTGTGTCGGCTAGGGCCTGCTTCTAACACACCTGGAACCCTTGGTAAGATATATCCCCAGCCCATGAGGAATGACCAGCAGCATTACTGGGCTGAGTCCTGTGAACGCACAACCCTGATTCCACCGAGTCTAGCATCTACTTCCTAGGCAAAGGACCATTGTCACACACACAACAATTAAGGTTTTGGTGCTAGGGTTAGATTGCCTAGGTCAGATTGTAGCTCTGCTGCTTTGTACCAACTGTGTGATCTTGGACAAAGAGTCCTTATCCATCTGAACCTCAGTTTCTACTTCCATAAAATGGGTATAGTGACCCTCTAATCTTCACAGGGTTGTTGAGAGGATTAAATAAGACCATTCTTGTTAGGTGCTTCTCAGTAAATATCCTAAAATAATGAAATAATAAATAATGAAAAATTATTTTCATTATTGTCATTGTCACTGCCACTGGGTGAGCAGTTCAGAACTGGGGGACATTAATTCTTCGGCCACCTGATGCAAAGAACTGACTCATTGGAAAAGACTCTGCTACCGGGAAAGATTGAAGGCAGGAAGAGAAGGGGATGACAGAGGATGAGATGGTTGGATGGCATCACCGACTCAATGGACATGAGTTTGAGTAAGCTATGGGAGTTGGTGATGGACAGGGAAGCCTGGCATGCTGCAGTCCATTGTAGTCCATGGGGTTGTGAAGAGTCGGACACAACTGAGCGACTGAACTGAACTGAGCAAGAAAATAACCTAGAATTCTGAAACATTATTTTGGTTTGAAAAACAGTCTTTTTCCATTTTACCTTCAGATTTCTGAAGTTATCTCCCATAAGGGAGCCAGCCTTTAAATAAAACTAATATTAAAATCCAGGGGTAACATTAAAAGTATTTAGCAATCATGATGGCACCAGCCAGTCAGAGCGATGCCAGCTGTCAAAAAGCATCCATCCACTGTGGTGTGCAGCAACTCAGGTGCCTGGATCAGAGCTGGCAGGACCCTGTGCAGAGCCCTTCACACGTGTTGTCTTATTTAATCCTTACAACAGCCCTAGGAGGGTGGTATCATTATTATACCCATTTCACAGGGAGGCAAGTGGAATTCAGACCAAGGTCCCACACATTTAGAACTAACAGAACCAGGACATGAAGCCAGGCCTGCCTGACTGCAGGGTCCGCGCTCTGACCTGCTGTGTTGTACAGGCCTCTGCAGGGACGTGAGAGCACTTGAGAGGAAAATTAGCCTGAGAGATTTCTCTGCCATCTCTTATTTCCTTCTCAGTTTTTGCCTCCTCCTGGGGGCAGTTAACCCCCTCTTGGGGTTAATTTACTAGACGACTCTACAGCATCTCAGTGAATTGAATTAGTAAACAGTCTAAGTCAAAAATAGTTTTGCTCTCCCAACCTTAACTCTGATCCACCAGTAGAGGCTGCCCCTTACTGTGTGAATATATATTGTGAGGCTACGTTCAGAAAAGGAGTGGTGATTGATTAGTGATGTCTGCCATGGGTGCAGGTTTGGTGGATAACAGCATGTATGTCATTTATAGTATCTCTACTGCTGCTGCTAAGTCACTCATCCTTCTGGGCTCAGCCTATCTTATGTCTCCTCTTAGCCTTACCTGAGCTCCCAGTGATGATTAAGGGCCACCCCAGTGTCGCTCCCAGCATGTCTCCGAATTCCTCCCACTGACATGACCCAAAGATTGACCTGTCTCCCCAACTACACTCTGAGCTCCCTGGAGGCAGGGAGGGAGTCTTGTTCATCTCTGTACCCTAGTTCCTGGCCCATCATAGGTGTTTTAAATACCTGTTGCTGCTAAGCTGCTGCTAAGTCACTTCAGTCACGTCCGACTCTGTGCAACCCCATAGACGGGAGCCCACCAGGCTCCCAGGGACGGGTGAGCCTGATGGGCTGCCATCTATGGGGTCGCACAGAGTCGGACACAACTGAAGCATCTCTAGCCCATGCAATTTAGTTTTCCAAATGCCACATCCTTACAGGTACAGTAGAATCACACATAAGGCATCAGAAGAGTTTTAACTTCACAGTTCCTCAGTTTACCAGTTAAACCTAACTTGCAAAGTTTGTTTCCACAAATGGACACATCAGAGTTCTGAGTTCTCAGAACATGAACTTCAACAATGTAATAATCTTTGTTTGTTGTATCCTAAGAACCAAAAGGATTGCCTGACAGGGAGAAAGCACTTAATAAATAGTTGTTGGTTGACTACTCAGAGCAGGTGTGTCATTGCCCGAACCAACCTCCCTGGTCAGAAAGTCCCCCTTCAGAAAGTCTGTGGAGAGTGGCGATGGTAGAGAAAGGAGCACGAAGGAATTTCTGAACCCAAAATGATCTCATTCTGTGCCTTTCAAAGACCCATCTGATGATGCTCACCAGGCAATAATGGCAGAACAAATGGCATTCTCCCCCCATGGTTTATTTACAAAAGACTCAGTAATGGGTGATGAGGTCTCTCATCCGGGAGGGGAAGGGAGGCTGGCTCCTGTTTCCAGTTGATCCACTCCGGAGAGGAAATGAGACTGTGTGATGAGGAGTCCCCCAGGTCTGGGAGGGCCCCTTCTCTCTCGGGCTATGGAGCTGGCAGCAGCCCCTCTGCCAGCACGCTGTCTCCCAGGCAGGCTTGCCCACAGCACTGAGGACACAGGGGGGCCCAGTGGTCTGCCTGAAATGCCGGGTGTTCAGTTTCAGCCAGAGCAGGGCATTTACAAAGGGCCAAATGGCCTCTGATAAATCTCTGCTGGGCCCCCTTTTCTTTTTGGTGACAGAGAAGAGAGACCGGTCTGAAAGGTCTGAGTGTATTTTCAGAAATTAAGATAAATTGATACATGCCATCAGGGCTGATGGATTAATAATTTGGCTCCAATTTCAGACCAGGCCATCTATCCTGATGGGAAAACCCTACAAAAGATGTTCCGAAGGCTCTGAAATTTCTGGAGGAGTCATTAACTCTTCTTCTTCTTTTCTCTCTTAGTCAACACCTTTTGTTTCTAAAAGGCACAGTCACATTATGAGAGTTCTCCTGCCTGGCAGTTACACTCTTCCCAGTTCTGATGGTCAGATAATTCTTTAACCCTGTAGCCTGGCCTGCACCCACCTCCACGAGCTGCTGACCATTCCTTGCTTTCTCTCCACCCTCCTCCCCAGTGCATTAGTCTGGACTCTTAGTAACAGATAACCAATATCCTGGTCAATCTGGCTTAAGCAAAAAAAGGTCAGAATTGATTGGCCCACACAACTGAAATTCCAGGGTAGATCCTCCAGGTCCAGCTAGATCCAGAGACTAACCCATCTTATTTAGGCTCCATCTCCCTTAGTCCCTCAGCTCTGCTTTTATCTGAGTTGGCTTCCCTCTCAAGCAAGCTTTCTTTCATGGAAATACCCAGCAGCCCAGCGGGAAGAGTTTCTGTTTCCCATCATTCCTATAGTAGGTCCCCAAGTCAAGTCTCATTGACCTTCTGGTTCCTTGCTCATCCCTGAGGAGTATTCTGATTGGTCAGCTGCTGTCTGAATCTAGTTGGTCACATGCCCATCCCAGAATCAGGAAGGTGGGATGAGCTGGTTCCCCAAAGGAAAGTCTGGGCACTGTGTGCAGAAGAGGTGGTACAGGGCAAACCACAGAGGTCCACCTTACCCAGCCATATGGGATGCTCACAAGCCTCAGGCTCTCAGGCTTTGCCATCTTTAGGGGCATGCACTATTCGTTCTTCCTGAAACACCCTTCCTTAGTCTGGCCAACCCACACTCATCCTTCTGGGCTCAGCCTATCTTATGTCTCCTCTTAGCCTTACCTGAGCTCCCCGTGATTAAGGGCCAGCCCAGTGTCGCTCCCAGCATGTCTCTGATTTCCTCCCACTGACATGACCCAAAGATTGACCTGTCTCCCCAACTACACTCTGAGCTCCCTGGAGGCAGGGAGGGAGTCTTGTTCATCTCTGTACCCTAGTTCCTGGCCCATCATAGGTGTTTTAAATACCTGTTAGTGGCATCAATTCCTGTCTGATATACTTTCTTCATCCTGCCCTTCCCAGACTGACATCTCCATCTTTGTGTACTGGCGGTGTGATGAGAAAGGCACTCGGTGAGAAAGCAGGGCACTGGCTTCTCATCTCTGCCACCTGTCCACCTGGAGACAGGGCCAGTCGCTTGACCTCTCTGGCCCTCCCATCCCACATGATACTGATGGAGTTTTCCTTCCTACCCAAGATGGGCTCAAATAAGATGCTGTAGAGAAAGCCCTTGGCCTTACATGAGCATGAGAGTGGTTTGGATTAGAGGTGGTGGTGGGAGGATGAGCCAGAAGGGGACTACACAGCATCCTCAGGAGGCTGAGGTTAGAATGTCTTCAACTCTGAGCTCCTGGAGAAGCGAAGTGTCCACAGGACCATGTGGCTGAGCTGGTGTGAGAAAGACATGGGCTTTGGGGCAATGAAAGTGGGCATATCTTTTTTTAGCAATTTGGCAAAATCTGTTACATTTCAAAGCAAGCACATTCGTTGGCCCAAAATTCCACCCTCAGGAGTTTAGCCGAGAGAGACAGAGCAAAGATCGAGGCAGGAGCTATTTGTTGAAATGTTACTTACCAGAGGTGAAGACTGAAGATGACCTTTAGTGTGAGTCCTTAAGGGATATGTAAGTTAGAGCACATCCCAGCAGTGAAATATTATATAAAAAAAGTTCAGTTGCTCAGTCGTGTCCAACTCTTTGCGACCCCATGAATCACAGCACACCAGGCCTCCCTGTCCATCACCAACTCCCGGAGTTCATTCAAACTCATGTCCATCGAGTCGGTGATGCCATCCAGCCATCTCATCCTCTGTCCCCTTCCCCTCCTGCCGCCAGTACCTCCCAGCATCAGGGTCTTTTCCAGTGAGTCAACTCTTCTCATGAGGTGGCCAAAGTATTGGAGTTTCAGCTTCAGCATCAGTCCTTCCAAAGAACACCCAGGGCTGATCTTCTTTAGGATGGACTGGTTGGATCTCCTTGCAGTCCAAAGGACTCTCAAGAGTCTTCTCCAACACCACAGTTCAAAAGCATCAATTCTTCGGCGCTCAGCTTTCTTCACAGTCCAACTCTCACATCCAAACATAACCATTGAAAAACCATAGCCTTGACTAGATGGACCTTTGTTGGCAAAGTAATGTCTCTGCTTTTCAATATGCTATCTAGGTTGGTCATAACTTTCCTTCCAAGGAGTAAGCGTCTTTTAATTTCATGGCTGCAGTCACCATCTGCAGTGATTTTGGAGCCCAAAAAAATAAAGTCTGACACTATTTCCACTGTTTCCCCATCTATTTGCCATGAAGTGATGGGACCGGATGCCATGATCTTCATGTTCTGAATGTTGAGCTTTAAGCCAACTTTTTCACTCTCCTCTTTCACTTTCATCAAGAGGTTTTTTAGTTCCTCTTCACTTTCTGACATATGGGTGGTGTCATCTGCATATCTGAGGTTATTGATATTTCTCCCAGCAATCTTGATTCCAGCTTGTGCTTCTTCCAGCCCAGCGTTTCTCATGATGTACTCTGCATAGAAGTTAAATAAGCAGGGTGGCAATAAACACCTTGATGTACTCCTTTTCCTATTTGGAACCAGTCTGTTGTTCTATGTCCAGTTCTAACTGTTGCTTCCTGACCTGCATATAGGTTTCTCAAGAGGCAGATCAGGTGGTCTGGTGTTCCCATCTCTTTCAGAATTTTCCACAGTTTATTGTGATCCACACAGTCAAAGGCTTTGGCATAGTCAATAAAGCAGAAATAGATGTTTTACTGGAATTTTCTTGCTTTTTCGATGAGCCAGTGGATGTTGGCAATTTGATCTCTGGTTCCTCTGCCTTTTCTAAATCCAGCTTGAACATCTGGAAGTTCATGGTTCACGTACTGCTGAAGCCTGGCTTGGAAAATTTTGAGCATTACTTTACTAGCGTGTGAGATGAGTGCAAATGTGCGGTAGTTTGAGCATTCTTTGAGATTGCCTTTCTTTGGGATTGGAATGAAAACTGACCTTTTCCAGTCCTGTGGCCACTGCTGAGTTTTCCAAATTTGCTGGCATATTGAGTGCAGCACTTCCACAGCATCATCTTTCAGGATTTGAAATCACTCAACTGGAATTCCATCACCTCCACGAGCTTTGTTCGTAGTGATGCTTTCTAAGGCCCACTTGACTTCACATTCCAGGATGTCTGGCTCTAGGTGAGTGATCACACCATCGTAATTATCTGGGTCGTGAAGCTCTTTTTTGTACAGTTCTTCTGTGTATTCTTGCCACCTCTTCTTAATATCTTCTGCTTCTGTTAGGTCCATACCATTTCTGTCCTTTATCGAGCCCATCTTTGCATGAAATTTTCCCTTGGTATCTCTAATTTTCTTGAAGAGATCTCTAGTGTTTCCCATACTGTTGTTTTCCTCCATTTCTTTGCATTGATCGCTGAGGAAGGCTTTCTTATCTCTCCTTGCTATTCTTTGGAACTGTGCATTCAGATGCTTATATCTTTCCTTTTCTCCTTTGCTTTTCTCTTCTCTTCTTTTCATAGCTATTTGTAAGGCCTCCTCAGACAGCCATTTTGCTTTTTTGCATTTCTTTTCCATGGGATGGTCTTGATCCCTGTCTCCTGTACAATGTCACGAACCTCTGTCCGTAGTTCATCAGGCACTCTGTCTATCAGATCTAGTCCCTTAAATCTATTTCTCACTTCCACTGTATAATCATAAGGGATTTGATTTAGGTCATACCTGAATGGTCTAGTGGTTTTCCCCACTTTCTTCAATTTAAGTCTGAATTTGGCAATAAGGAGTTCATGATCTGAACCACAGTCAGCTCCCGGTCTTGTTTTTGCTGACTGTATAGAGCTTCTCCATCTTTGGCTGCAAAGAATACAATCAGTCGGATTTCATTGTTGACCGTCTGGTGATGTTCATGTGTAGAGTCTTCTCTTGTGTTGTTGGAAGAGGGTGTTTGCTATGACCAGTGTGTTCTCTTGGCAAAACTCTATTAGCCTTTGCCCTGCTTCATTCCGTACTCCAAGGCCAAATTTGCCTGTTACTCCTGGTGTTTCTTGACTTCCTACTTTTGCATTCTAGTCCCCTCTAATGAAAAGGACATCTTTTTTGGGTGTTAGTTCTAAAAGGTCTTGTAGGTCTTCATAGAACCGTTCAACTTCAGCTCATAAAAAAAGTTAGATGCACCCAAAACTAAATTTTAAAAGATATGAAAGTTTGTGATTATATATATATAGTCTCATGTTTAGTATTCAAAAATGTGACAAATGCAGGGCCCTGGTGGCTCAGTGGTAAAGAATCTGCCTGCCAATGCAGGGGACACGGCTTCAGTCCCTGGTCCGGGGAGATCCCAGATGCTGAGGGACAACTCAGCCCTGCTTAAGCCCTCAGCCCTAGAGCCTGTGCTTCGTGACAGAATCCACTGCAATGAGAAGCCTGCACAACATCATGAAGAGAAGCCCCTCTTCGCCACAACTAGAGAAAGTGTGCCTGCAGCAATGAAGACCCAGTGCAGCCATAAATAAATACATATATCTCTTTTTTTTAATGTGACAAATACAAACAAACAAAAAAGAGTTTGAGTATTGTTACACCAGCTGAAGTTTACTGAGCACTCATAACATTGCATGGTTGGAGCAGGGTTTTCAGCCTTGTCCTCTGACTTCAGACCGAGCCTCTGCCCTGCTGTCCTCTGACCCCTGGTGCCTCAAAGGTTTCCCATCGCCTTGTGGCATCTGGGGTGGAAGGGCTGCAGTGAGGCTGTCCCTTCCTACCCATGTATTTCCGCAGCATTGAATGTGTTTATCATCACACATATCACTTCTAGAATCAGGAGAGAAATTAAGATTTAACAATAAGGAAAAACTGTTATTTTTTTCAACCCTCTTGACCCACCCCTCCCCACATACCTCCCAGTGCTTTGTTAGGGCCATTTGCCAGTTCAGGGAGAAGTTTCCTCCAAGTGAGGCCTACAGAGAAGGGAGCCACAGTGAGGAGCCCCTAGGGAAGGATGGAGCCCCCTAAGTACAGGATCCACTCCAGCAGGCAGAGGCAGCAGCCCCCTGCTCTGGGAGAGTGAGATGGAGACCCTCTGAGGTCCTCTTGGGGCAGGATCAGCTGAGCAAGGGAGTGACAGAGAGCCACACGAGGGGACCAGGAAAGCCTTGTTCCCAGAGGGAAACCCACACGTCCAAACAGAGGCAGGAGGCCTCCGGGGTGGGGTTTGCTTAGTCCAACACTGATACAGTCACCAAAGGCCAAGCCAGTCCCAGACTGCCTTGTGCAGATTTAGAAAACTCCAGACCTTGCTTCCATAGAGCTCATAGCGTCATCAGGAGGATTCAGTGGAACACAGTGTGTGAAAAGAAAGCAGAACACACAGCAGAAACCGGTGAGGGGTGGGGGCTGTGACCTGATGCCTGAGCGCTGGAAGGTGGCAGAGCCAGGGCCGAACTCCAGATGTCCCGACTCAGCCCAGCGCTTATCTCACTCCACCTGGAGGGAGGGGGCAGCCTAGAGCAGGACCCCAGAAGTCAGAACCAACCCCAAGGGGGTTAAGTTGCCGCCCGGGAGGGCATTTGGGGCCCCCACGCAAGTGCCAGCCTGCCGTCACCTCTCCCAGCCCTTCCACCGTCCCATCCAGCCCCTACTGACTCAGACCAGTTGCAGCATCTCTGCCGGGAATCCAGCGCTGGCTCCTTCCTTCACGGGATTATCTGAGGAGGCTGGGAATTTGCTCTGCTGCGTGCAGCGTTTTCCTCCTGGCCATGTGTACCCAGACTTTCTAAGAGCTGTCTGCCGGGAACAGGGAGGCATTCTGCCCCTGACTTTGAGCAGCCATTTGAGATTCCATGAATGTCTCTGTCTGTAGGCAGCTGCCCCTCCCACCATGCCTCCAGGAAAAAGGCTTGGAGGCTCAAGGGTCGCCTGTGGTACATCACTCCTTAACCAGCACACAGCCATCTCTTCCTGCTTCAGTCTTTTATCACTAAAAATGGCAATAATAACTTCTTCAGAGGTTATTAAAACTAAATGGCATAAAACGTTTGGCCTAGAGACAGACAAAAAGAAGGCAGTCAGTGAGTGGTAACTGTTTGGATCAAAACCTTCATGTTAAAAAAGGAGGCAGAACAGCCCGGGGATAAAGTACATTGGCTTTGGAATCACACCACCTGTGTTCTGGTACAAGCTCCAACAGCTCGTGGCTGTGTGACCTTGGGAAAGTGACTTAACCTCTCTGGATTTCTTCATCTGTAAAGTGGCAATAGAATGACCCTTACTTCATAGGGTGGGTGTGAGCACGATATTAGTCAAAATGTGTTAAAAGCTTAGCTCAGCTCCTGGCACATTATAAATAATCAATTATGATAGCTGTTAATGTCACATTGTGGTCATTGTGTATGGGCTGCGGTTGTAGGAAGACAGGAGTGGGAGAAGCTTTGAGGCTGGCGAGACAGAGGCCAGAGACCTTGGCTCCAAGCCCAGCTCTGAAATGAACTCCTGGTGAGACCTGGGACAGCTCACCTGCCCTTTGGGCTCAACCTTTATTTCCTCACTGAAAGGACACAAATAACCCCAAACTCACAGCACTGTCTAAAGACATAGTGTGAACTGGCATTACCACCATCCTGAGAAGGGCTGTCTCTAATCCAGCATAAGCTAAGCTCATTCTCAAAGTGTGGTCCCCAGCCCAGCAGCACCAGCATCACTGGGAACTTGTCAGACATGTAAATTCCCAGACTCCACGCAGACTTGCTGAGTCAGACATTGTAGGAGTGGGGCCCAGCAGTCCGTGTTTTAGCAAGCTCCCCCAGTGATTCTGATGTTCACTCAGGATTGAAAATTATGGCTGTAATGAGTCGGTGAGGTCTTACAGAGTGGAGGCTCAGGCTGGGGTGTGAAAAGACCCCACGTTGGTTGGCAGGGTGGCTCACAGGTACCAACACCTTCACCTCACTTTCAAGGCTCGATATCATTAGGCCCATCCTTGGCTGCCAGTTTCTGTTTCATCTCTTCCAGCAGGGTTTTAGAGCAAGGCTGACCAATGACCAGCCTATGTGTGAATGAATGAATGTTTGTACTGGATTGCATTGTTCATGGAAAGAAAAGCACACATGCCCAACAGAGAAACATGAGTGCCCTGCAGCTGACTCCCACAGCATCCAGGGTGTGTGGAAGCGTCAGAGGTGACTGGAACAGGGGGCAGAGGCCTTGACTGCAAGCCTAGGGTAACCAGTTTGTCCTGCAAACAATATGAGTACCAAGAGGGGTCTTTGTGGAAGACTATGACAGGGTCAGGACTAGGCTTGAGGAAGATCAAAGGTGCAGTCTCAGACCTGCCTAGTTCTGGGGGCCCCCACCCTGGATTCCACTCTGGGCTCTGCCACTTACGAGCTGCGGAGCCCTGGGGAAGGTGCTGGAGCTCGCCAGCCTCGCTTTCCTCATGTGTGAGAGGCATGGCAGTACCCCCCTCACTGGGTGGTTGTGAGATGGCTCTGTATCAAACATGAGCCAAAACCTAACAGATCCTGCAACTTAATTCATTTATTAAGAAAAAAAAAAAGCTCTAATGTAAGGTGGCCACCCCCCATTTTTTGGCCAACTTGACTGTAAACACAAGATATCACTGAAACAATCAGATATTCAGTTTATTAATTTAGACCCACATATGCTTAAAATTATATTTTTGATATATAAAATAATATTGGGCTTCCCTCATAGCTCAGTTGGTAAAGAATCCACCTGCAATACAGGAGACCTGGATTCAATCCTGGGTTGGGAAGATCCCCTGGAGAAGGGAAAGGCTACCCACTCCAGTAAAATAATATATTAACCTAGAAATAAATTTAAATGGATTTTTAAAAACTAAAGTTGGGCTTTTCTCCTCCTCTTTTACCAACTGAACCTGGTAACCATTATAAGCATCTAAAACTCACATGAGTGAGATCCTTTCCTGCTGGTAAGACTTCCTAAAACAGTACCTTGTTGTTCAGAACAACCTAATAGGTCCAAAAGAGTATGAACTTCTGGAAGACATGGATCCATTCCAAAGGACTGTCATTCCTTCTTTCCTGAGGGAAGCTGCATGGCATACACGTGGCGTGCCCCACCGGTAGAGCCGGCTGCTGCGCACCCAGGTGACAGCATTGCGTTTGCTCGGAGTCCTGTGCGCCTCAGAATTACCTCATTCCAGGCTCGTCGCAGCCCTAGGAGGGAGGCACCGTAATTCACCCCATATTGCAGATGAGGAAACTGAGGCTTTCAGATTCACAAACTTGCTTAAGAGCCAGAACCGAGCTCATCACTGCTACCCTTTGTTCTTCCTAAGCTCACAGATAATGCGGAATAATTGGTGACAATTATTCTTTTAATTGTGCATTAATGCAGCAGCTCCCAAGCACTAGTGAATAGGGTTTGGACTTCACTGGGGTCCTCAGCCGAGCTGCCAACAGCAAAGCCATGGCTGGCTGATGGCTTCTCCCTTCCATGGCCAGGTAGGATGCCCGTCCATTCCCGACTGGTTTCCAGGCAGCCATTCCCTTGAGCGAGAGGTTTCTTCCCACCCCCGCTTGCTGGCAGATCCCCTCTGCAGGGCAGCCCCTCTGCCGCGTGGTCTCCAGGGCCCATTGTGTCTTCCTGATGCTCATCACCACTCGTTTCTTTCCTCCTCAGTTTAGGAGATAAGAGCGAGTAATTGTCTTTTATAGACACTGTAATGAAGCCTGTCATCACACAAAAGAAGTTTGCTAATAAAATAAATCAAAGCAGCAATGAAAATGAATGGGGAGCAAGCTTTTACAATTAGATTTGTACTTGTCTAGTGGTATGGTGCTTCCAGGGAGAAGACTGGTGCAGAGGAAACGGCACCAAGAAACAAGCTGGCAGAGTGTGTTCAGAAATTCCTTATGGTGGAACTGGGCTCCCTGCACAGGCACAGGAGCAGAGGCGAGGGAGGGCACGGACAGGGAGGGAGGCAAGAAGGCTGACGCAGAAATGGGCTGCAAGATGTCATCTCAGCGGCCCATCTTTGTCCCCATCCAAATACGACAGGGTCCTGGCCAAATGTGAGTGATCTGCAGCGCCTCTCCCCTCTGCCCCCAGCGGGGCTCTTCTCCTGCCACTGTGTTACTTAGGGGAGAGAAGAACCCCTTGGGCAGCCAGGCCCAGTGACTATGCCCCACTCGCCTGGCCCTGTCATTCTCCTGGTCAGTTTCAGGTACTGCCACCAAGTCAGTCAGAAAAACAACATCATCTCTTTGAGCTTCACTTTCTCCATTTGGGAAATCGGGCCATAGGATATTTTTTAAAAAACCGATGGTTTTGGGTGTATCATTTCAAGGCAGTGGTATTTCTCATCCTTTCGCAAAGAGAAGTGAGTAACACTAATCAGGTTTGCTGTGGCCAGGCATCAAGCTGAGTGCTCTTCACGGCTTGTCTCAGGCCGTCTCGGCAGCCTTGCAAGGTGGCAGTGATGCTTATCACCCAGGTCACGTGGCTGCACTGGTGGCACTGGCATTAGAAAAGAGTGTCTGCTCATACCACCCCCTTGCTGTGGTTCTTGTGGGCCTTGGGTGGCTGCTGTCCTCTGCTGTAAAGGGAGGGAGGTGGGGGGCCTGGAGGTACACAGGTAGGTGCCCTGGGCCAGGAGCTGAACCTGGAGTCCATCTCCCCGGCCCAGAGCAAGTCAGGACATAAGTCGATGCCTCTAACTTTTATCATGTCCCTAGATGGAAAGTCCCCTGCAGTCTCGGGATCCTGCCAGATAACCAGTGACCACCACAGCAGGGTGGTGCTGCTGCGTTAAGATGTGTTCTGAGTGGCCAGAGTGTGGTTTGTTTGGGGTTTTCAGGATTTATTTATTTTAATTTTTGGCTGTGGTGGGTCTTCATTGCTGCGTGTGGCCTTGCTCTAATTATGGCAAGCAGGGGCTACTCATTTCTCTTTGCGAAAGGATGAGAAATACAGTTGCCTTGAAACCATACAGTATTTGCCCTTTCACCCAACACTGTCGTGTTTTTTGTCTTCATATATCCTGTGGCCCGATTTCCCAAATGGAGAAAGTGAAGCTCAAAGAGATGATGTCGTTTTTCTGACTTGGTGGCAGAACCTTGGTGGCAGAGCCACACCATGGAAGTGGCTTCTCTTGTTGCAGAGCACAGGCTGTAGGCATGTGGGCTTCAGTATTTGTAGCACACGGGCTCAGTCGTTTGGGCTCTCGGGCTCTGGCTCAGTAGCTGTAGTGCTCAGTCTTAGTTGTCCTGCAGCACATGGGATCTTCCTGGACCAGGGATCAGACCAGTGTCCCTTGCATTGCAAGGTGGATTCTTAACCACTGGACCACCAGGGAAGCTCCAGAGGGAGTTCTGAGGGGTTGGATGTACCCAGAGCTACTCAGACCGCTCAGGTGCTCCCAGGGAACTCGACAGTTGGCAGCAGCTTTCACTGAACAGGTACGCATCTCTCGGAAGGCAGTTTGCATTCTGACTCAGCTGTCAGTGAGTCAGGTCTAGGGTAGGGAAGCCATCGTCCAAAACCAGGACTCCTCCTGGGCTCCGGATATCCTGGGAATCTGAGGGCATTTTGGCTGCCTCAGACCTCTCAGTAGATCAAGGTCACCCTCAGGAACCTTCAGGCTGATGGCCAGCATGGTCAGGGCCAAAGAATCCCGAGGTCACAGCACAGAGAAGGATCTGGAAATCCATCTGCATAAAGGAAGGCTCCTTGCCAGGCAAAGCCGGAGACACAGCCTCGTTAGCTAATGCAAGTTTAATATGGAGTTGAGAGAGCTGGATGCCAGCCTAGTCAACTGCCCAGAAGACATTCAAAATAGAACAGGGGAAGGCATGCCCCACCTGCTCCGTGCTGCTCCGCCTCCCACAAGGCAGGGGCGGCCCAGCGACCCGGCCAGTATCCGCCAGACAAAAGCATCACTTCCACATCAGTCACTCTGTATAAAGGAAGAGTTATTGTTATAGGATGCTGGCGCCTGATCAATATCTCCTGCTTTGAAAATAAACTTCTTGGCTTGGCCTTGACATTAATCTACCATCAGGAGCCCATTATCTTGAGACCAATGTTCTGTTCTATTGACTTGCTCGATTTTTTTTTTCTCCCCCAAGATCAGAATATAATTGCATTTCTCCAAGCAGCATTTCCACTAATTGCAGTCCCATATGTGCCTATCCCCTCATGGGATATGACTACTTCCTTCCCAGGGAGGCTTTCCCTGACAGGTGGGGTAATGCAGCATATCCCATCTGTCTGTCTGATGAGTCCGTCCAGTTACCTTGCTTTGGCTTCTGTAGAGTGCACATCACCGTCTGAAAGTCCCTGTATTGGGTATCTGCTGCCACAGGAAAAAATAATCTCAAAGCAGCAGTAGACAGTTATTATCTCAAAGTCTTGGAGGGTCAGGGATTTGGGAGTAGCTAAGTGAGATGGTTCTGCCTGGGTCTGTCACGCAGTTGTGTCAGCCAGGGCTGCGGCCATCTGAAGGCTTGCCTGGGGCTGGAGGATCCACTTCTAAGCTGGCTTATTCACGTGGTGGGCAAGTCAGGACTCTTAGCAGGAGACCTCAGCCCCTCACAACCTATGCCTCTCCACGGGGCTGTTTGAGGGTCCTCATAATGTGGCTGCTGGCTGCCCCAAAGCAAGTGATCCCAGGGAGCAAGGTGGAAGCCACAGTGTCCTTCATGGCCATCGTTTCTGTAGCATCTTGTTGGTTACACAGGTCAGTCTGCATTCGGCTCTTTTGGGAGGGAACTGCCTAAGGGCGCAAATGCTGGGACACAGGGGTCACTGGGGGGCATCTCCAAGGCTGGCCACCACACTCCACCTCCGTGAGAGCAGGGGCCTTGGCCAGCTTACTCACTGCTGTACGTGCCCAGCACAGTGTTTAACATGTAGCAGGGACTCCACAAATATTAGCCAAATGTATGAACCCATCATTGCAGTATCTCACACCGCTCTGACTAGGTGCCAGGTCTTGTGGTAAGCTCCTCACCCAAAAGACCTCATCCCCTGAGCCTACCTCATTTCATCCTTTACAGATGAGGAAACTGAGCCTCAGAGAAGTTAGGTGCCATCATCCAAGTCACAAAGCTGGATAGTGATTGAGTCAGGATTTGAACCCAGGACCACCAGAAGGGGGTCTGTTTAGGCTGGGCCTCTAAGAGGGTTGACTATACTTGTTAAGAATTCTCATATTTTGCCATCAGACCAGATTCCTACTCAGGGGATCTCTGTGATGCCAGTTATGAAGGGAGACTCAGGAGCAGCACCAGCTCCCACACTGCAGGCAGCAGTGCCCAGCTGCACAGCTTAGCAAGCCAGTCTGCAGGGGAGTCAGGACAGGGAGAAAGGTGACTGCTCAGGATGACCCAGCAAGAGGTTTACAGGCCTAAAAGGTAACTCCAGCAGCCAATCCCAAAGTCAGCAAATACACAGCCTAGTCCCTACCAGCACAAAGTGCAAAGTGATTATCACAGTCCTTCCCATAGAGCCCTCCATGCCCCCTTATAATTCTGACACTTATCCAGAGCTCAGACTCTGGAGTCAGCTCAGTTCAGTTCTGTTCAGTCATTCAGTCATGTCCGACTCTTTGCGACCCCATGGACTGCAGCATGCCAGTCCTCCCTGTCCATCACCAACTCCTGGAGTTTCAGTTCAGTTCAGTTCAGTTCAGTCACTCAGTCATTTCCAACTCTTTGAGACCCCATGAATCGCAGCACGCCAGGCCTCCCTATCCATCACCAACTCCCGGAGTTCACTCAGACTCACGTCCATCGAGTCAGTGATGCCATCCAGCCATCTCATCCTCTGTCGTCCCCTTCTCCTCCTGCTCCCAATCCCTCCCAGCATCAGAGTCTTTTCCAAGGAGTCAACTCTTTGCATGAGGTGGCCCAAGTACTGGAGTTTCAGCTTCAGCATCATTCCTTCCAAAGAAATCCCAGGGCTGATCTCCTTCAGAATGGACTGGTTGGATCTCCTTGCAGTCCAAGGGACTCTCAAGAGTCTTCTCCAACACCACAGTTCAAAAGCATCAATTCTTCAGCGCTCAGCCTTCTTCACAGTCCAACTCTCACATCCATACATCACCACAGGAAAAACCATAGCCTTGACTAGATGGACCTTTGTTGGCAAAGTAATGTCTCTGCTTTTGAATATGCTATCTAGGTTGGTCATAACTTTCCTTCCAAGGAGTAAGCATCTTTTAATTTCACGGCGGAGTTTACTTAAACTCATGTCCATTGAGTCAGTGATACCATCCAGCCATCTCATCCTCTGTCGTCCTCTTCTTCTGCCTTCAGTCTTTCCCAACATCAGGGTCTTTTCCAGTGAGTCAGTTCTTCACATCAGGTGGCCCAAGTATTGGAGTTTCAGCTTCAGCATCAGTCCTTCCAATGAATACTCAGGATTTCCTTTAGGATGGACTGGTTGGATCTCCTTGCAGTCCAAGGGACTCTCAAGAGCCTTCTCCAACACCACGGTTCAAAAGCATCAATTCTTCGGCTTTCAGCTTTCTTCAGAGTCAGCTCAAATTGGGTTTAAATTTCTGGCTCTACCATATACTAACCCTGTGACCTCAGAGAGGTTTCTTAGCTTCTCTGAGTCTCAGTTTCTTAATCGGTAAAATGGAGCTCCATTACTACCTAATGTTACGTGTTTTCTGATGAGGCTTTAATGAAGCTGTGCATGTGAAGCTCACAGCAGAGTGTTTGGCCTGGAGTCAGCACTCGATGCCCTGAGCTGTTTTTGCTCTTGTCATCACTGTGTTTTCCTACATCCCTGGTTTTGTGAATGGGGGCTTTAGTACACAATCCAAGCTGATGCTTTCTAGGGATGCACGAAGGAATGCTGGCCTTTGAGGAGGCTGTGAACTGGGGGCAGAAATATCACCTCTCACTTCTCATCCCGCAGGTGTGGATGTGTGGAGGTCGCATGGAGGACATTCCCTGCTCCAGGGTGGGCCATATCTACAGGAAGTACGTGCCCTACAAGGTGCCTGCTGGAGTCAGCCTGGCCCGGGTAAGCTGGTAGCTTCCCTAGGGGGTGAGAGGTTGGCCTGTGACCATCAGCAGATCAGAGGCGCCCCATGCCCTAGGCCTAGTGGTCCCCAGTGCTTGCTACATGTGCGGATGTGCGCCGTCCCCACCCTCCAGGGAATTTCCTCACGGTCCAGCGGTTGAGACGCCAAGCTTTCACTGCTAAGGGCATAGCTTCAAGCCCTGGTTGGGTAACTAAAATCTCACAAGCTGCACAGCACAGCCAAAATAAATAAATAAGTGAAAAAAATTTAAAAACTTACTTAAAGCCCTGCTTAATCACTTATTAGCTCTGTAACCTTGAGAGGCTTGCTCTTAGGCTCTATTTACTCCTCTGCTTCAAGGAAGCTCATTTTTTCCAACTCTTAGCATGGCCAGAAGAATTAAGGAGATAATTCAGTTTCCCAAAGTGTGACCAGGGAGGTGATTTTAGGTGGTAGACATAGGAACATTTTTATTTCCATGTGTTTAAATTATTGTGGATTAGTGTAGGAAATTCATGATTTCACAGACATTGTGACTTAGGATAAAGCTAAAGTTGGTGCCAAGTTAGACTAGGGGTGATTTAAAGAAACATGTTAGATAAAATTTAATATAGGTAGAGTGGCATGTTTGAGAAAGACAGATGGCACTTAGAGGTTCTCAGGTGGTGCTAGTGATAAAGAACCCACCTGCCAATGCGGAAGACATAAGAGACATGGGTTCAATCCCCAGGTTGGGGAGATCCCCTGGAGGAGGGCATGGCAACACATTCCAGTATTCTTGCCTGGCGAATCCCCATGGACAGAGGAGCCTGGTGGGCCACAGTTCATAAGGTCACAAAGAGTCAGACACCACTGAAGCAACTGAGCACGCACATGCATGAGATGGTATTTAAAAGGTCTGGGCACAGTGGTGGTTAATAAATGTTAGTGTCCTCTCCTCATCCCCTCTCCATTTTCATGCCAAAAATTCTATGTTAAACTGTTTTATTGCCTTAAAATGGTTTATATCAATCATCACTCTAATTAGTGGCCATTATCTACAAATGGAAATAGCCAGAAATTTTTATTTGTTTTGTATTATTAATATTTCACTAAGCCATAATAATAAATTTTAAAATATTAAGAGTCTTGAAAAAATCAAGATGACTGCAAAAGAATAATGAAAGTTGAGAGGGGGGAGCGGATCTCGGAGGGTAAAGAGCGCCAGGAGGTTTGGGGAATCTGGAATGGTCACAGTATATCTTTGCCTCTTGGAGACCCCCACCCTAATCCTGAAGATCCCTCCTAACAGAGCCCTGCCTTGCCAGCCTGTTTGGCTTCAGTCCACACAGCCTCCTGCCCAGGCCACTGCCTCTCCCTCCCTTGTCACCTGACAATCTGCGATGTGCAGAATTGCAGCCCAGGTCAAAAAAACCCTTGTTCTGCAACTTACAACGAAGACCAAGACCGTCAGAGGGGCAGTAGTCTTCCGGGATGCTGGGCCCGGCCACTATAAGGACCAATGTCGACGGAAAAGAGAGCCAGCAGTGCCCTCTAGTGGTCGAAGATTCCAACGACAACCACACCAGCTATCCCTGCTTGGGACAGCCTGGTCCCATGCAGGTGTGAGTTCTAGTTCTGCAGGAGAGGCAGAAATCACGTTTCCTCTGAAATACTGTTGGCAATTCCAGAAGAAGGTGCCAGGCAGAAAGACCCCAGAGTCTCTCAGTAAGCCCAAGACTGCGACCCTTCCAGCTCCTGGGGACTGTGGGACCATTGAGACACCTCAGACCCCCGAGAAGGACCACTCCCAAACTATCCTTTCCCTGACCAGAGCTGTCATGCCAATATGACTCACCTGGGAAAGACACACCATCACTCCCTGTGTTATGACCCATGGATGAACAAAAACTTCCTGTGAGCCAGGCCTTGTTCAAAGTTGGCATCTTACATATTTACCTCGCTTAGTTCTCACTTGTTTTTAATCCTCGTTTTAGAGATGAGGACAGTGAAATGTAAAGACACAAAGTAACTCGAGCCAGAATTCAAACCCACTTAGGTCTGACTGGTGCCTGACACAGAGTGATTATCATTTAAATAGTGACTGCTATTGTTATTACCCGGAGAAGGCAATGGCACCCCACTCCAGTACTCTTGCCTGGAAAATCACATGGATGGAGGAGTCTGGTAGGCTGCAGTCCATGGGGTCGCTAAGAGTTGGACACGACTGAGCGACTTCCCTTTCACTTTTCACTTTCATGCCTTGGAGAAGGAAATGGCAACCCACTCCAGTGTTCTTGCCTGGAGAATCCCAGGGACAGGGGAGCCTGGTGGGCTTCCCGTCTATGGGGTCGCACAGAGTCGGACACAACTGAAGCGACTTAGCAGTAGCATTGTTATTACCAGTATGTGTTGGCATCAGTATTAACAAGGCTGGGAAGTTGATTTCAATGTCATATCTGAATTCTGTGTTTTAACAATCTGCGTGGTGCTGATGTAAGCTGGCAGGACCAAAGGTGCCTCAGTCAAGGTCTCCTAACTTTTTATCACAGTATCTAACTATTTTTGCTTAGTTCCAGATCATAATTTACATGTTTTCTCAGTGTTTTATCAACCAGGTCCTTCTAGAGCATTATCTTCTAGAACATCATATTGATAGATTTGAGAAGAGATATTCTGAAAGCCCCAAGACAGCCAGATAAAGAGGAAAACCAAAAATCTTACTAAAGGTGTACAGATTCGGAAGGACAAAGAGTCAGGCAGCAGTAGAGCAGCAATTCAGGGAGAATGAAGTGGCCACCAGCTTGCCTACCTCAAGAACCAGTAACCAGTCAGTTTGTTCACTAAATTTGCTAAGATCCTTCTCACCTATGCCTCTGGCCAAGGGGTCTTTGGGAAGGCAGTAACAGAAACCCATTCAAGCCCAATGAAGCAAAAGTTGACTTTTGTTTAGAGACTTATTCCAAGATTCTGGGGCAAAGCTCTGTGATCCAAGCATAAGAAAAGCAAGTGGAGCCTCAGATAGGACTGGAACCCAGAACTAGAAAGGTGTTGTTCAGTCACTAACTCATGTCCGACTCTGCAACCCCATGGACTGTAGCCCGCCAGGCTCCTCTGTCTATGGGATTTCCCAGGCAAGAATATTGGAGTGGGTTGCCATTGCCTTCTCCAAGAGATTTTCCCGACAAGGGATCAAAGGAAGGTGCTCAATCCCTAGGCTGGGAAGATCCCCTGGAGAAGGGAACAGCTACCCACTCCAGTATTCTGGCCTGGAGAATTCCATGGACTACCCTCCATGGGGTCACAAAGAGTCGGACACGACTGAGCAACTTTCACTTTAGCCCACTAAAATCTCAGAGTCTTTTTCATGACTCTAGCAAGGGGAGAAGTAATAGACATAAATGTAAAGGTCCTTACTTTAGTCCAGTAACTGTACCAAAGCTCAAGATCTGGGAGAAATGACTTACTAAAGCCATCTGGAAAATATAATACTCATTAAAATAGTAATTTAAATATCAGTTAAAATTAGAATATTATTTTATTTGATCCTTTAAAAAGAACACTGGTGAATTTCAGCACCTTTCCTTGGTCAGTTTAGCCATCCTTACCTGTGGTTGGAGAGGAAACCATGATCGTCCCTCATCATCTCTGTGGCTTCAGATAACCAGTGAGCCAGAGGACCTGGGTGGAAGACCAGGAAAAGGAGAGTGTTCACATGTGCTGGCCCCTTTAGGCCTTCAGCTTCCTCTCAACATGGTTGCTTTTTATTGTTGTTATTTTGGGGGTTTTTTTTTTAGCAGAAGGTGGGGAGACTGCACTGCATGGCTTGTGGGATCTTAGTTCCCCAACCAAGGATTGAACATGGGCCCTCAGGAGTGAGAGTGTGGAGTCCTAACCACCAAACTGCCAGGGAACTCCCAGGGCAGTTTTAAATTAAACCCAGCCCCTGCCGTGCAAGGGCCTGGCAGGGATAATAGTGTTTCTGGATTGCTGACCCACTGTCAACCTCTTCAGCACTCAAAAAAAAAATGAGGCAGCAGCAAGAACTTTTGTAGTTTCCTACTCCCAGACTCAGAGCCAGCAAAAGTGAGGAGTTTCAGCTTCAATACCAGGGCTTCCCTTCTCCTTACTCAGCAGTCAGCAAAGTATTTTTGTGTGACCTATGAGGTAAGAATAGTTTTTACATTTTTAAATAGCTTAGGGGGAAAAAATCAAAATAATAATAATATTTTGTGACACGTGAAAAATCAAATTTTAGAGTCCATAAAGTTTGATCGGAACACAACCACACCCATTCATTTATGCAGTGTCTAGGGCTGCTTTATAGCAACATCAGAGCTGAGACCACATGGTCTGCAATGCCTAAAATGTTTACTCTCTGGCCCTTTACAGAAAATATTTGCCAACTGCAGCCTTACCTTCTGCTTCTAGGGCAGTCACTTACACTGAAGTGTGTGTGACTGATGTGCTAACTCACTTTTATTCTTCAGGAGGAAATCTGGATTACAGAAGGGGAAAAATGATATGATAAACCCTAGAGAATAAAATGGGAGGGGAGCGGTATCCTGGCAACAGCCTGGGGTTGGAGGAAGATGTTTAAGAGCAGGGAAGTTCCCCTGAACTCTGATGTTTTGCTCTTCCAAGCTAAGTAAGAGGTTGTCAGCAGGTGGAATCTACACTGCGGGGGTAGTGAGAGATTTTCATCACAGTTACACAGAAGAATTCACTTTTCCTTTCTCTTCCAGTCTACTCATAAACAGGATATTTCCTCACCTCTTGCTGCTCTGACTTGCGAGTAATATGGTTGTCATTCTTTTTATTATCTTTGTGCCTCGTAATAACGTGGCAGCAACCTTAACACCTCAAAGGATTGTTAAAAATGCTAGCTGCTGAGGGAATTTTACCTCCTGGTTGCAAGTTGTAATTCGTTTTTACCAACCAACTTGGGCACTCTTAGTTGAATGTGACAAAAACCCAACTCAAATTGGGTTAAGCAGAAAGCCAAGTTACTGACCCATGTAAATGGAAAGCTCTGTCCTAGTTGTGGCTTCAGACAAGGCTGGATTCTGGAACTAAAAGAATAATGTGTTCCTGGCTCTAACCCTCAGCTCTGCCTCATTCTGGGATGACCTAACCTTGGACGGGGTTTTCAAATGGCCCAACACCTCTCCCTGGCATCTTACCCATCGGATCTTACCCAGCAATTCTTCCAGGACTAACGCCTCTTGATTCTGATTGGCTAGACCGAGGTCACATGCTCATTCCTGACCAATCCCTATGTCCCCACTATCTATATTCCCATTGGCCAGGCTGGGTCACATGGCTTTCCTTCGGTCATCTAAAATAAAAGGCAGGGGTGGGTCCCCAAATTCAGTGGGAGGCAATCTCCAGGAAGGAAGGGGCACAAGATGGTCAAGAAAACCAGCAGCTGTGTATTTACTCAACCGTAAGCTATAGAGCCCTTAAAATGTTGATTTAAAAAATGGAAATACTGAAGGTTTAAAAACAGTCCGGCTACAGTCCTTAATAGAACATAAAATAAGAAAGGTTGACCTCAACCTCACAGACCCTTTGCACCCCCTGCCCTCCTTGACCCTACGGAGAGCCTGACCCTTGCACCTGCCGGTCTCCTTCAGAACCTGAAGCGAGTGGCGGAGGTGTGGATGGACGAGTACGCAGAGCACATCTACCAGCGCCGTCCAGAGTACCGCCACCTCTCCGCTGGGGACGTGACTGCCCAGAAAAAGCTCCGTAGCTCCCTGAACTGCAAGAGTTTCAAGTGGTTTATGACCAAGATCGCCTGGGATCTGCCCCAATTCTACCCACCCGTGGAGCCCCCGGCCGCAGCCTGGGGTGAGGTGAGTGTGAAGGCTAGGGCCCGCCACATAAATAGGTCTCAAGTCAAAATGCACGTGCAGGGTCCACAATTTAGAGAAAAAGTGGTGGTAACACAACACTGTAAATCAACTACATTTTAATAAAAATTAATAATAATAAATAAAAAGCTTAGCATCATCTAGAAAGTGCCAGTAGAGGTATAACATATAAAACTTTCTCCTTTCCTTCGCTGGTCTCTCTTAGCCTTGGGGTGGTGGTTTTTGTTTGTTCACTATTTAATGTTACAAGTAGAAAAAAATTAAAACTTTAAATTATTAGCATGAATTTTACTATTCATCTTTATGTTCTGCTGTGCCAGTTTTAAAGGCAAAGAGAACATTCAATTTGTGCACAACTGGTGAAATTTCACAATCCATGTTTCAGACCTCACCCATGCATATGTATTTCTTACCAGAGCTGTAGAAACACAGCACAGAACTAACTCAGCTGTATTTATTTCACTTCTTGATAACGTACACATCCTATCAACATCTTACTGATGAGTGAGAAAGAGCTGAAGGAAAAGGAACTCTAGGTTGCCCCCTCCTTCCCCTTGTTTCTGTGCTATTTGCTGCTGAAGTAGTTGGGTCATCCAGGGAATTAACGCAAGAAAGAAAGGACATAGACTTCCCTGGGGGTCCAGTGGTTAAGAATCTGCCTGCCAGTGGTGGGGACTCGGTTTTGATCCCTGGTCTGGGAAGGTTCCACAATTGCAGGGCAACTAAGACCCCGTGACCCAACTACTGCAGCCCAGGCGCCCTAGAGCCTGTGCTCGGCAACAAGAGAAGCCGGCACAGCGAGAGGCCTGCACACCGCAGCGAAGACCCAGTGCAGCCGGAACGAAAGGACACGATAGGGTTTCCCAGTCCCTCCTGTGTCTCGGACACGTTCCTTTGTGAAGCTGAAGCCGGTTCTGGTTGGAAAGGAGGGTGTAGCCTCTGGGACAGGCCAGCACCCCCGCTTAGTCACAGCTGTGACACCCTCAGCCCCTACTCGCTTTGAGTGTTGCTGAGTTCCCATGCCTGTGGGGGACCCAGGGACTCTGTGCTGCAGGGACTCAGAGGTGCTGTGTGTGAGCTCGGCAGAGAGGAACAGCAGGTGCTCGTGGAGTCCGTGTCACGTCTGCCCGTGTGCATGCTCTGTTATCCCATGAGGTTTCACTTACAGGTCCAAAGGTAAAATAGTAGGACTTTAAGACAGTGACAGCAGAGCTTTAAACCAAACATGGACTCTGAGTAAGGAGCCCTGTCCCGCTGCCCTTCTCACACACCCAAGAAGCTGGTCCCGCTGGAGGAGGCAGATAGTCCATCACCACATCTTGGCTCCTGGGTCTCTGGCTGAGAGTACTACTCAGAGATGGGTATAAGGGGATTGTGGAGGGGGAACATACATGTTGGGGCTCCTTCTCTTGTAAGTGACAGAGTCCATTCTAAGGTGGAAAGGGGGTGATTGATTCTCATAGAAATCTTGGGTAGCTGTGGCTTCAACTGTGAACACCTGGATCCAGGGGGTTCAAATAACGTCAGTCTCTTTTTGTCCTACTTAACTGTGCTTCCTTGTGTGTTGTCCTCATGCCGAAAGTAGCAAGATAGCTCCCGGAAACCTCAGGCTGAGAGAGCCCCAGCTTGGCCAACCTAGCAGGAAGTAAACACCTCTTTCCCAGTAGAGTCAGCAAAGGTCCAGGATTGAAGTCTTACTCCTGGATCCGCATGAATCACTGTGGCCTTTGGAGAAAGAGGGGACAAGGGTGGGGTGGATGTTCTGGCCACGGGATGGGCCACAGCACCCAGGAGAGAAGTGTGTTGGGCTGCAGACACACTAGGTGTCACTTGTTCAGCCAATTAGAGGGACCTTTCCCCGCTAAGCCCTCTGCCTGGCCCCGCCTGACACCAGCGCGAGTTTTTTAGATGAGGTGCCTCTTGATTTCCCTTGTGAAGCTCCTCATTTCTTTGCCACCTCATTGGCTTTCTCCCCCATGTTAGTTCAGGTCCTCCAGGAAGCATGCACCAAGAGGGGATTAGGCCAGCAAGAGACTTACTGGGGCTTCGCCCGAGAGAAAGTGAGCAGGGAGGCGAGGAGAGGCGAGCAAGAGACTTACTGGGGCATTGCCAAGAGACGTGAGCAGGGAGGCGAGAGACCTGAGCAGGGAGGCGAGGAGAGCTGCCAGACCAGCGGGCTGCCCTCTGGAAAAGGAGAGGAAAGGGAGAGCAGCGGGGAGTGAGGCTTTGAGGAAGTCTGGCTATGTTAATGAGCAGTCTTCAGGCGAATCACCTGCCAGAGGAGTCTGCTTCCCCGGGGGATGGGCCTGCCTCTCTCGGGCCCTGCTGGAGGCAGCCCAGGGGAGCGTAGCCTCCCCCGACACAGTGCAGCTCACAGCAGCGGGGTGGTGAGACTGCCTGCAGCTGGACACTGGAGTGGGCCTTTCCCCTGCCCACCCCCACACACCCTCCGCCCCTGCATCACACGAGGAGCCATGTCTGTGAGGCTGGAGCTACACGATGTGACGCTGGCATCTAGCACAGTGGCCTGCCTGCCGTCCATGCTGGCTGACCAGCGCATGCTGAGGCCCCTGCACTCACAGGGCGTCCTCCCCTTCCTTACTGAGACTCTGTTCCTCTTTGAAGCCTCCCATTCACCTGCCCCAAGGCCCGAGAGCAAAGACCCTACACCTTTTCTAAAGTGGTCTTCAAGGTATAGCCTTTAAAGCACCTGGAATGAGGATAGAATTTGATTCCTGGACCTGCTGGGTCAAATTCTCTGGGAGAGGAGGCAGGAGTCCTCTTGTTCACACCCCCTCCCCTCCAGGACCCAGCCCCACCCCAGGACTCTACACCCTCTAATTCAAAGCAAGGTTGAGTGGAGCTGCTCTCTGTGTTCCCTTATTAACAGGTTCTGTCCTGCCCACCAGTCCAAGACGAACTTCATTAGGAGAATTCAGAGCTCAGCCCACTGACATCCTCTACCTTGCCTCCTTCCTCCCGCCCCAGCAGGGGCCCCACTGGATATCTCCAAGCACCTCACTGGTCCTCTCTTTGCTTCTTTCACATCCAGATCCGTAATGTGGGCACAGGGCTGTGCGCAGACACGAAGCACGGGGCCCTGGGCTCCCCACTGAGGCTGGAAAGCTGCATCCGGGGCCGCGGGGAGGCTGCCTGGAACAACATGCAGGTAGGGGCTGCTCCTCGGACTGGCCACCAGGTTCCCTGTGCTGACATAAGCCTGCAGTGCTCACGTGGTCAGGGCTGGCAGGGAGAGGCCCAGGCAATGATGAGTGACGGGTCAGCCCAAGGGACGTGTTTATAAGAGCCTACTGGGTACTTTGGAAAGAGGAATCCTGCACATCAGTCTGGACTGTTGGTTACAAGTGACAGATACTCGGCCCAAATGGCTGTCAACAGAGTTTCTGGCTCATGTCACTGAAGTCTAGATGATGTCATCAGGGTCTCTCCAGGGCCCCAGCTCTGCCTCCCTCTCTCTTGGCTTCATTCTTAGGCTGACTGTCTCCCCAAGTGGTGGCAGAGGTTACCACCAGCAGCTCTAGGCAGCCAGCCACCCGGTGAAAATGCATGTCCCTTCCAAGAGTTCCAGAAAAGCCCTGGGGCTCTCACATGCTGGGTTTCCTGAGCCAGCGATGATGGAGGTATGACACAGTCCTCTTAGTGACCTAGGTCATGGGCCCCTCCTGGGGCCTAGGGTATGGTCGTCCTCACTCAAAAGATAGGGTGACATAGGAGAGAGGGTTGGTCCCCAAGGGATCTCCCAAAGGGTATAATCCGAAGAGTGAGGCGTGCAAGCCCACCATGTAGGACATGCCTCTCGCAGGAAACTGCACAAGCTTCCCCTGGTCCCTCCCAGATTCACCTCATTGTTAAGTCACACGGCATCTGTTAAATCTTGGTTTGAAGACACGTGGTTTATAGTCTCCCTGCTGTGGATTTTCTGGCATTTGGAAAGTGAACACTGATGTAAGCCTATAAGGCAGGTCCTCTGTAAAAACAGAACTCTGGAGGGCTGCGCGGTGTACACACTGAGAATGCACAGCACCACCTCCTGGCGGGCATGGTGCCAGCCTCCGGAATGTGTGATGCCCTCCCACATCCTTTCTGGAAAACCATTCTTACTAGATAATGGCTGTCACTGACTAAGGGCTTCCCAGGTGGCGCTAGTGGTAAAGAATCTGCCTGCCAATCCAGGAGATGCAAGAGACTCAGGGTCAGGAAGATTCCCTGGAGGAGGGCATGACAACCCACTCCGGTATTCTTGCCTGGAGAATACCATGGACAGAGGAGCCTGACGGGACAGTCCAAGGAGTCGCAACAAGTCAGACACAACTGAGCAAGTATGCCCACATGTTCATCAGTTAATTCTTCTGAATTCTCCACAGCCTTGTATGGCTGCTCCTTGATCCTGGGGCTGCAAGAGAGACCAGGAGAAATACAGGGCCTGGATAGAACAGGCCTAGGCAGCTCAGCTTCAGAACAGCTCCCCTTGCGGTGGAGAGTCCACATGAAGACCGGATTCACTCAGACTAACTGCAAAATGTGCCTGGGGTGTGGGTGTGCCGGCCTCCACTGTGAGGCAGGGAGCATAGCAGCCCAGTTGCCCCACTGGGATCTGTGTCTCATGGAGCCCACAGCCATTCTGAGTGATGAGCTCTAGTGAGCCCGAAAAGGAAGAAATGCAAGTCTAAGCTACAGCTCCTGACCTGGAGGAGGCCTGGAAAGTCGATATTCAGGGAGCAGTAACTGGCTAACCCCACCACCACCGCCACTGCAATGCGCACCTCTGGCCAAGATGGAATAACAGGGACTGGGTTTACCCTTCTACTGAAAGCATCCAAAGAAATGGACAAAATATGTGAAACAACTGTTTTCAGGAGAGCCGATGTCAACCCTTGAAAGACAGTGACCCTTGGAAGACAGGGAGCCAACAGGCACGATGGTTGTCCTGGCTTCCTTCCTTGAGAGAGTTCCCAGTCCACAAGTCAGGGAGGGAGAAGCCCCGGGGAGCCAGGCACACGCCCTGAGTTGAGGAGGCAGCGCAGAGACTGCAGGAGGTCAAGGTGGCTAGAACTCACAAAATGGAATCCTGGAGGCTTGGAGAGAGCCGGACATGGATAATGTCTGGGATTTACAGAGGGCCCCCTGCATATTCAGCAGAGTACTGATGTATGTGAGGAAACTCCTGGGGCTGGAAAAAGAACCACCTGAGAGGATTCATATGGAAAAATGGATGGGACAGAATAGCCAAAAAAATTTTCAAAAGAAGTACAAAGTTAAAGGACTGATTTCAACATATATTGTTAAAGTGTCACTGATTAAAGCAGTGCCATATTGACATAAAGAGAATAGAGACTCCAAAAATAGATCCCTGCATATGTGGACAGCACGCTTAAAGACATTCAAGGGAAATTAATTCAGTGCAAAAGTATAATATTTTCAACAAATAGGGCATATCCATGTGCAAAAACATTTTTTTCAATAAATACATTATACTACATATAAAAATTAACTCAAAATGGGTCATTGACTTAAACATAAAACTGAAACCAAAATACTTTAGAAGAAAACACAGGCAAAAGTGTTTGACCTTGGTAACCCAAGCAATGATTTCTTGGATACAACACCAAAAGAGAATTAATGAAACAAAAAAATTGATAGATTGGACTTCTTCAAAATGAGAAAATTCTGTTCTTAACAAACACCATTGAGAAAATAGGAAGACGAGCCACAGACTAAGAGAACGTGTTTACAAAGCATATGTCTGATAACAACGTTAAATGTTTGTGAGTGAGTGAGAGTCACTCAGTCATGTCTGACTCTTTGCGAACCCATGGACTATACAGTCCATGGAATTCTCTAGGCCAGAATACTGGAGTAGGTAGCCAATCCCTTCTCCAGGAGATCTTCCCAACTGAGGGTTAGAACCCAGGTCTCCCACATTGCAGGCTTCTTTACCAATTGAGCCACCAGGGAAATGTTTAGAGTATAAAATTTCTCAAAACTCAGTAAGAAAATAAGCAATGCAATTTAAAAATGGGCAAAAGATGTGTAGAGATTTTAGTGAAGAAGTTGTATTGGTCAGCAAAGAAGCAAATCAAAAATGCTTAACTTCATAGTTATTAGATAAATGGAAATTAAAATTATAACCTATTAGAAAGACCAACCATACCATGGGTTGGCAAGGATGTAGATGAATTGGAACCATACACTGGTACAACCACTTTGGAAAACAGTTGGGCAGTTTCTTGGAAAGTTACACATGGATGTATCTTATGATCCAGCCATCCCTCTTCAAGGGGTTCATCCAAGAGAGAAGAAATTATGTCCATGTCCATACAATGGCTTGTACACACGTGTTCATAGCAGCTCTAAGACTCTTGAGAATCCCTTGGACTGCAAGGAGATCCAACCAGTCCATCCTAAAGGAGATCAGTCCGAGTGTTCATTGGAAGGACTGATGTTGAAGCTGAAACTCCAATACTTTGGCTGCCTGATTCGAAGAGCTGACTCCTTTGAAAAGACCCTGATACTGGGAAAAATTGAAGGCAGGAGGAGAAGGGGACGACAGAGGATGAGATGGTTGGATGGCATCACTGACTCAATGGACATGAGTTTGGGTAGACTCCAGGAGTTGGTGATGGACAGGGAGGCCTGGCGTGCTGTGATCCATGGGGTCGCCAAGAGTCGGACATGACTGAACTGAACTATTTGAAAACACCAAAACTAGAAACAACCCACATGTTCAGCAACAGGTATATCAAGTACCATGCAGTGAATAGCTCGGCAATAAGAAGGAATGAACTGTTGATAAATGCTGTTGTTATAACGTGATTAAATCTCAACAGAATTGTGTTGAGTGAAAGAAATAAAAAAAAAAGGATCCGTACTGTCTGATTCTTTTTATATAAAATTCTAGAAATTGTGAGTGCCTCTTTCTTAAAAAACAAAGGAGTTTCCTAGGGGCATGGGGAGGGATAGAAGGAAAAGATCACAGAAGGCAGGAGGGTACCTTTGGGGTGATGGATATGTTCACTGCCTTGATGACAGTGATGATGGTGGTGGTTACACAGGTATAAGCTATGTCAAAATATCTCACGCTGTGCACTTAAAATGTGTGCAGTTTATTGCACGCCAATCATTCAGTAAAGCTCCTGGGGAAAAAAAGTTTATCAGCCTATATAATATGTGAACCTGATTTGGATCTTAATTCATACAGACTGACTCTGAAAAGAAATGTGTAAGGCAATCTGAAAACATATGAACTTGAATGAACTTGAGCTGTTTGATGACACTGAGAACCTTGTGGTAGCTTTTCACTATTATCAGGGCACTTACTGAAGTCATGACACCTGACATGGTAAGATGTCCAGAATTTGCTTCAAAAGAATGTGGGGATGGGGGATATGGTGCAGGGGCAGCTCTAACAAGACTCGCTGTGATTTAGTAATCATTGAAGCTGGGTCATTGGGACAGGTGTCATCAATATAGTTTTTATATATAATATTTTTTATTTAGCCCTAAATATCAAAATTATCGTTTCAACATGTAATTGAAGGTATTTTTTGCCTTTAAATGCAGCTTTATTTTGGGGTGAGACTACCTTTTGCTTTAACCAATGAAAATCTAGCAGTTGTTACTTGCTATAAGTGTAAAATAGACACTGAATTTTGGAGACATGGTTTTAAAAAAAAAAGAGGATAAACACTTTTATATCAGTATACAGTTTTCTGAACCCCTGTGTTTAAAATTTCCTGTAATTGGAAAGAAAGAGACACCCCTAGCTTTGCTTTGCTGTCCATGTCATGGCATCCCTGTGCGTACAGGTGTTCACCTTCACCTGGAGAGAAGACATCCGGCCCGGAGACCCCCAGCACACCAAGAAGTTCTGCTTTGATGCCATCTCGCACACCAGCCCCGTCACCCTCTACGACTGCCACAGCATGAAGGGCAACCAGCTGTGGAAGTACCGCAAAGTAAGACGGGGTGTGGAGCGGGATGGACAGGGGAGCCTGCTTTGTTTAAAAAAAAACAAAGTGCCTCCCCTCTTCTCTCCAGAGCCCCCTCCCTCATGCATTTGTTACACAAACCTCCCTGACTCTCCTGTCATCAAGAGAAATCAGAAATCCAGCTTTAGTATCTTTTTTTTAATTTTTCTATTATTTTTAATTTTTTTTTTAATTCAGCTTTAGAATCTTAAATGTTGGCAACTGAGTCTTTTTTTTTTTTAAACCACCTTGAGAGCAAATGAAATTTGACTGGAGATAGGCATGATTAGGGTCCCAGCCCAGAAGTGGCATACATCAGTTTTGTCCTCATCCCAGCGGGCACTGCTCAGGCACGTGGCAAGGCCAGCCTCAAGCGAGGTGGGCAGTGTCCACTGTGTGGTGGGGAGGAGAGCCAGGCAGGCCTGCGAGCCCCAGCCCCGTCCCCTCGCTGGTATCGCTGCTGCCTGGGCTCATTTCCCTGTCACGGCCCAGCTGACCACCTGCCTGTTCCACAGGACCAGACCCTATACCACCCCGTCAGCGGCAGTTGCGTGGACTGCAGTGAAAGTGACCACAGGATCTTCATGAACACCTGCAACCCCTCTTCTCCCACCCAGCAGTGGCTGTTTGAACACACCAACTCCACAGTCTTGGAAAAATTCAATAGCAACTGAGCCCTCATGTTCCTGCAGTGAGCCTGGCGGGGTCCCCTCCAGCACTCCCTGCAGCCTCCCTCTCCAGAGGAAGGCAGGGCTCCCAGGGCTCCCCCATTCTGTACAAGGTGCTGGCCAGCCAGGTCAAGGCAGAGGGGGCTCTTGAAGCTGGCCTGGGTGTCCGCCCAGCCCTGCAGGCCCCAAATGGTGGCGGCATGGAGAACAGACCCTACAAGAGGCCCCACTCCAGAGCAGAGCCCGCTGCACCCCTGGCGGCGGCATGGAAACCCAGGAGAGCCTTTTCACCCCATCACCACGTTCCCTTGAGCGGTACGTGGGAGGATTGCCAGGGTAGCCCTCGGCCACCCAAAACAGAGTCCTCCAAGCCTGCCTGACCTTCAGCTGGCTCGTCCATGATGGTCCTTTAGCGAGAGAGAGAGGCAAGTTGTGTCTGTAGGCGCCAACTTTAAGCAGCAGTGCCACACTCATCAGCAACAGAAGGGCAAGAGTCTCTCTCGGGGCCGTTGGTTTCAGCCTTTTCATTTTGGCCCCAGCTTGGGATAACTGCAGTTACTCCCCGGCATCTATTCTCTGTCATGACCCAAGGAGATGCAGTTAGAAGCCGTGCCTGGGGCCCTCCGAGTGTTCAGTACTGACCACCGGCCAACTGTCAGGCCTGGGGCGGAAGTGTGGTCCTCCTTGGCTACCGTGGACAGCCCAGGTGTCTCCCCTGGCTCTCGGGGTGCTCAAGATGCCCATATCAGTGCTCTCCAGGCTCAAGGACAGTCCGGCCACCAGCTCTTCAGGACTGGGTTTCAGATGGCCTTGAGTCTGTGGCGCAGGCATAGTAGAAGACCTCCAAACTAGAAATTCTGCTTGAATTTCCCCTATCAGCGCTTCCGTCTCTCTCTCTCCCTTCTTCTCCCTCCCTCGGGCAGCTGCTTGTCTCAACAGAAGAGCAGAGGTGTGACGTGCTGGCCTCACAAAGTCCGGAGGCCGCCAAGGTGGACCGCGGGCAGGTTGCCTAGCCCCGACTCATTGTGGTTCTGGTTCTCATATGGAATTCTAGAATTTTTAAAGAACTCTGTACTTGGGTCACAAACTAGAGTACCACATAGGATTCTGGTATTCTAGCATCCAATATGGATTTCTGGAATGCTGTGATTGAAGGAGCCAGTCAACTGTAAAACCTTCAAGGCAGCCCCTAGCCTAGAAACAATCTGTGAAGTCCAAGGTTGGTGGTGTTGGGGGACGGGTGGGGGAACCCAGGTCCACCCGCTCATACCAGGCACTGGGTGTGACACAGTCCTCAGCCCAGGCCGGAAGGTGTGCCACCCCCACCACGGCCACGGCTGCAATGAACACCCCAGCATCCCACAAGCAGATATGCAGTCCGCTCCATGATGCCCTCTGTGTTTACCTTTTGCTTTGTTAATTATGTGTCAGACTCCCAGAGGGCTTCCAAACTAATAGGAAGTGTTTCTCTAACCAGCCTGCCACCCACTGATTCAGAAATGGAAATCGCAGTCTACAGCCCGTTGCGCCCACCAGCTAGCCCAGGAAGTCTTTCAAATCGGTGTTCCAATTAGAGCCAAGCCTCTCGATTGTGTTATTTACCAGTGAAATAACTGAGACATAAATCTGGGAGCAGAGCCACGGATCTGCCTTTGAGATGCTGGCTGATCTCATCAGTTACCTGGGGAGGGAAGTGAACTCTCCCAGCCACCACCACCCCGATGAAGCGTGCAGCGGGCAAAGCATCGCCTCCACCTTCTGCCTCAGCACAGCTCCCACTCTGGCCACCTGTCTGCAGGAGAGGCAGCCCCATGCTTACAGAGCTTGCTTGTCCATCCCTGGTGTCTTTTCCCAGTGAGTGCTATACCTTTTAGCAGTGGCCCTCTTTAAGAAGGAGTCAAAAGATGCGGCCCCTTCCAGAATCCAGGAAAGCAAGAGTGTTGTACTTTGGGAGAATTGAGGTAGGATTCATCATCAGAAAGTAATGCAGCGTTATTAAAATGAAAACTGTGCCTTTTAAAAAGAAAAACATGCAAACGTACAGCCAATCCCTAAACTTGAATCATTTCCTAGTGCCTTGCTAGATGTAAAGGGGCAGGGTTGGGGGGGAGGGGGACGTTTTTGGTGATGTGTGCAATCCCTGTTGGATGAGTGTGTGTTTCCTAATGTCTGATTTCAAGCAGGAGGCATTGGGCCTAGAGCAGGATCTGAAACAGCAATGCCCCCCAAGGGCCAGAGGGCCAGGTGTTATTCCATTCAGTGAGAGTAACACCCTGAATTTAAAGGGCAGCTGGATGGCTCTTTTAATCCATGGCCAAGAAGGGTCTCAGCCACCCCTGGGAGAGGGGCCTGTTTGGAAGCCACGGCTGCAGCCCCCATCCCACCCCCAGCGATTAGCTTTGCAATAGGTCCCACTCCAGCAGGTGACGGTGTTCTCGGCAAGACCAGGGCGCACGTGGAAAGCAGCAGCAGCGGCAAGCAGTCTTCATGTGTCCACTTTTCTGTCCTTTGGTTCTCCTTTTGAGGCTGGTTTTGCACCCTCAACAAAGGATGGGCAGATCCTCTGGCACTCTGACATTTGCAATTGCTGAACCCACATCTGTGGGTGCCGAGACTTGACATAGCCTGTAATCAGGGAAGGAGGGAGAGAAATCCATTAACAGACCAACCAATCGCCATTCACTGTTTTGTCTTCATTTTGGAAAGCTATATGTCTCAAGGATCCATGAGACTGTGGAGGTGCTGTCAGCCAGGTGATGGGTGAGAATGTGGACCCCTTCTCCTCTAAAGCCTTTCTTCTGAGCATAAGGTCACAAAACGGTGTGGCTACAAAGTATCACACCTGCGTGGCCCCAGCAGCCTTTCCAAAGGGGAACTACAGGAACATTTCAGAATGCAAAGAGCATCTTCCCAGTAGGTTCAAGGCCATGGAGGAGATGCTAAGTGTGCGGGCATGTGTGAGCAAAGCCATTCCACCTTGTGCTTCCAGCTGGAGCTTTCAACTTTTAAAACCATCCAGGAGCTATCAGTTCCCCATTTTTGGAAGAAATAACTCAGAGTCAGAAGGGAGTACATCCACAGAAGAGATCTGATGGGGGATGCAACCTCAGGACCTAGGGAGAAAGAATGATTCTTTTTGGAGATGTAGAATATGGATTCCCAAAGTCCACATTATATTCACCACCTGTCGAATTTCTCTTTCTCTTTAAGAAATAGGTGATGTCATTGAAGATGGCTCCATATTTTTGTGTATGCATCTCTATATTTGTAATCTCTGAAGTTTCAAAGGAGCGGCAAAGCACTTTACAGAAGTAACTGAGAAATCCGGACACCTTGCTTCAGAGATCCCTTGTTTGCACAGATTGGGTGATCTCTGTCATTCTTAGGAGGCAATGCAACTTTGATTAAGTTTTCTGACGATTTCTAAGTATGAGAGAAGGGCAAGGAGTGGGTCCTGTCCTGGAATTCTTTTCTGCTTTCAACTGATGCTTTTTTTGAAAATTCGAGTAATACTTTAGTTCTAACTGGATCTTGTGCCAAAGCCCACTGTCACCTCTGGGGTGGGAGTTGCACCTACATTCCAAGCAACAAGGTCCTTTTTTAACATTTGCTCCCAAAATGGCTTTGATTCAGATGTGCCGGCCCACAGGGCTGGGTTCCTGCTGTGTTTCAGACTTGAAGGAGGATCCCAGAGGGATTACACACAGGGAATATCTGAGAGGTCAGATGTGGGATTCCATAGAGAAAGCTTGAGACCGCCAGCCTCTCATCTCCTGCCTGGAAAAGTGAGCCTTTGTGAAGACCTGACTTACCATGTACAACTGTGATTGTGACTGTTGTTGAGTAAACCTCCAGACTTTTCTCTAACGTGGTCTCTGGCTAATTCCTTGTCTGCGCCTTTCTCCAGTCCTTTGCTCCCTGTGTATTCATTGAGCACCCACCCACTCAGTGCCTCCGCTGGGTCCTGGATAAATTCCCTACAGCCATCATTCTAAGGAGGAAGGTGGACCGCAGACAGCTCACCACGATGATTTCAGGTGTGAATAGGGCCGTGGAGGTTATAAAACAAGGTATTCTAGAGACTGGGGTGGGGATCAACATGAAGCAGGGTAGTCAGGGAATGCCTCTATGAGAGCTGAATGACAAGAAGAAGGGAGTATGAGCCAAAAGGCAGTTTCAGATCAGATTAGATCAGTCGCTCAGTCGTGTCCGACTCTTTGCGACCCTATGAATCACAGCACGCCAGGCCTCCCTGTCCATCACCAGCTCTCAGAGTTCACTCACACTCACGTCCATCGAGTCAGTGATGCCATCCAGCCATCTCATCCTCTGTCGTCCCCTTCTCCTCTTGCCCCCAATCCCTCCCAGCATCAGAGTCTTTTCCAATGACTCAACTCTTCGCATGAGGTGGCCAAAGTACTGGAGTTTCAGCTTTAGCATCATTCCTTCCAAAGAAATCCCAGGGCTGATCTCCTTCAGAATGGACTGGTTGGATCTCCTTGCAGTCCAGGGGACTCTGAAGAGTCTTCTCCAACACCACAGTTCAAAAGCATGAATTCTTCGGCGCTCAGCCTTCTTCACAGTCCAACTCTCACATCCATACATGACCACAGGAAAAACCATAGCCTTGACTAGACGAACATTTGTTGGCAAAGTAATGTCTCTGCTTTTGAATATGCTATCTAGGTTGGTCATAACTTTCCTTCCAAGGAGTAAGCATCTTTTAATTTCGTGGCTGCAGTCACCATCTGTAGTGATTTTGCAGCCCAGAAAAATAAAGTCTGACACTGTTTCCACGGTTTCCCCATCTATTTCCCATGAAGTGATGGGACTGGATGCCATGATCTTCGTTTTCTGAATGTTGAGTTTTAAGCCAACTTTTTCACTCTCCACTTTCACTTTCATCAAGAGGCTTTTGAGTTCCTCTTCACTTTCTGCCATAAGGGTGGTGTCATCTGCATATCTGAGGTTATTGATATTTCTCCCGGCAATCTTGATTCCAGCTTGTGTTTCTTCCAGTCCAGTGTTTCTCATGATGTACTCTGCATATAAGTTAAATAAACAGGGTGACAATATACAGCCTTGACAAACTCCTTTTCCTATTTGGAGCCAGTCTGTTGTTCCATGTCCAGTTCTAACTGTTGCTTCCTGACCTGCATACAGATTTCTCAAGAGGCAGATCAGGTGGTCTGGTATTCCCATCTCTTTCAGAATTTTCCACAGTTTCTTGTGATCCACACAGTCAAAGGCTTTGGCATAGTCAATAAAGCAGAAATAGATGCTTTTCTGGAACTCTCTTGCTTTTTCCATGATCCAGCGGATGTTGGCAATTTGATCTCTGGTCCCTCTGCCTTTTCTAAAACCAGCTTGAACATCAGGAAGTTCACGGTTCACATATTGCTGAAGTCTGGCTTGGAGAATTTTGAGCATTATTTTACTAGCGTGTGAGATGAGTGCAATTGTGTGGTAGTTTGAGCATTCTTTGGCATTGCCTTTCTTTGGGATTGGAATGAAAACTGACCATTTCCAGTCCTGTGGCCACTGCTGAGTTTTCCAAATTTGCTGGCATATTGAGTGCAGCACTTTCACAGCATCATCTTTTAGGATTTGGAATAGCTCAACTGGAATTCCATCACCTCCACTAGCTTTGTTCCTAGTGATGCTGTCTAAGGCCCACTTGACTTCACATTCCAGGATGTCTGGCTCTAGGTCAGTGATCACACCATCATGATTATCTGGGTTGTGAAGATCTTTTTTGTACAGTTCTTCTGTGTATTCTTGCCATCTCTTCTTAATATCTTCTGCTTCTGTTAGGTCCATACCATTTCTGTCCTTTATCGAGCCCATCTTTGCATGAAATGTTCCTTTGGTATCTCTGATTTTCTTGAAGAGATCCCTAGTCTTCCCCATTCTGTTGTTTTCCTCTATTTCTTTTTTTTTTTTTAAATTTTATTTTTAAACTTTACAATATTGTATTAGTTTTGCCAAATATCGAAATGAATCCACCACAGGTATACCCGTGTTCCCCATCCTGAACCCTCCATCCTCCTCCCTCCCCTCCCGTCTCTCTGGGTCGTCCCAGTGCACCAGCCCCAAGCATCCAGTACCGTGCATCGAACCTGGACTGGTGACTCGTTTCATACATATTATACATGTTTCAACGCTATTTTCCCAAATCTCCCCACCCTCTCCCTCTCCCACAGAGTCCATAAGACTGATCTATACATTGGTGTCTCTTTTGCTGTATTTCTTTGCATTGATCGCTGAAGAAGGCTTTCTTATCTCTTCTTGCTATTCTTTGGAACTCTGCATTCAGATATTTATATCTTTCCTTTTCTCCTTTGCTTTTCGCTTCTCTTCTTTTCACAGCTATTTGTAAGGCCTCCCCAGACAGCCATTTTGCTTTTTTGCATTTCTTTTCCATGGGAATGGTCTTGATCCCTGTCTCCTGTACAATGTCATGAACCTCATTCCATAGTTCATCAGGCACTCTATCAGATCTAGGCCCTTAAATCTATTTCTCACTTCCACTGTATAATCATAAGGGATTTGATTTAAGTCATACCTGAATGGTCTAGTGGTTTTCCCTACTTTCTTCAATTTAAGTCTGAATTTGGCAATAAGGAGTTCATGGTCTGAGCCACAGTCAGCTCCTGGTCTTGTTTTTGCTGACTGTATAGAGCTTCTCCATCTTTGGCTGCAAAGAATATAATCAATCTGATTTCGGTGTTGACCATCTGGTGATGTATTCTGGGCAAAGGGAACGGCCAGTGCAGAGATCCTGAGGCAGGAAGGAGTTCCTGTGTTGGAGGCGGGGAAGGAGGTGAGCTCACAGACTTAGCCCAGGTAGTGCACAAAGGATCTTACAGACTACACCCCGGAGTGGAGGATTTCAATGACAACATGAACAAGCTTAGCTCATTTCTTGCGCTCACCCATGAGCCACAAGTCCCTGCATACCAAAGCATTATGAGGGTTGGATTATCAAAGCTTTTGAGGGTTGGATTACATAATACCATGTGCTGGAAAGAACCCTGGCTGGCCCTGCTGTGCAAGGTGAGATCTTACACAAATCCTGTCTCCTAGCTGGGTCCCAGTTTTACATAGTGAAGGGAGTTTTCCCATGGTGCTTCCAGCTCCGCCTGTTCTGCTATAGTTGAGTCTTGTTGTGGAGCTGGAGACATGAGCAGAAGCTACCCTGGTGCTGTCATTCAGAGCCCACTAGAGGGCGCTGTGGACCGTGGCTTGGCGAAGGTTCCTTTACAGACCCGGGATCTGATTACAGGCCACTGTGCAGGTTTGAGCCCTGGAGCAAGAAAGTAGAATCTGTCCTTCATAACTTGCATTTCTTGTTTGTTTGAAAATCTTTTATAAACACCCATAAATTATAAATGTTTTAATGGTGTCTTTAAAGAATTTACTAGGAAATAAAGTGGGGGCTTCCGTGGTAGCTCAGACAGTAAATAAAACCACCTGCCTGCAATGCACGAGAAACAGGTTCCATCCCTGGGTCAGAAAGATTCCCTGGAGAAGGGGATGGCAACTGACTCCAGTATTCTCACCTGGAGAATTTCACGGACAGAAAAACCTAGTCGGCTACAGTTCATGGGATCACAGAGTCGGACATGACTGAGCGACTAACGCTTTCACTTCACTTTTTTTTTTTTTTTCAAAAGTTGAGAACATTCCAGGTGTAGGGGCAACCTGGCCGAACACCCTGTGTAGAATCGTGACAGGTATGAAGGTCTGTGAGGCTGGAGCAGAGTGGGAGAGAGAGGAGACGAGGAGGCAAACCAAACCAGACCCTCTGGGGCCCTGTGGGCCATGTTACAGGGTCTCTGATCTTTATTTCAAAGGCAGGAGGAACCATTAAAGGTTTGGGGCAGAGAGAGCATAAACGGTGCCCTTGAACTGAAGTCTAGAGCCAGGAATGAGTTGCTCAAGGTGCAGGGCACATACTAGGACCTGGAGCCTGCAGGGTGACAAACAAATCCAGGGCGGCTGGCCCTCACGTGTCTCATCCATTTCAGCTCCTCGTCCTCCCAGCCCTACACGCGAGCAGAGAATCCAAGGTAAGTAGAGCACGTAGCCACACACCGTGGCAGCTCCTCCTTGTTGCTTACTTACTGGGAAACTGATTCAGAGAATGTGGCAATTCCCTCAAAGGTTTGCATCCTTTTTTTTCTCCTTGTGTGATTGGGGTTGGGGCTTTGGGCCCTGGCACTTAGTAAGGGTTCAATAAGTACTTGATAAATGGACGAATGGATGAATAGTCTAGTTTCAAATTACACTCACAGCCCACAGACCCTAGAGTGAGTTCTCCTGTCTGTCGTATGCTGGGTGTCCCTGAGCAAGTCCCTTCTCCTCCCTGGGCCTCAGGTTCTCCTTATGGCCATGAGAAGAAGGGGAGCAAGTTAAATAAAGGTCAGCCTGGAACCTTCTAGTCCTCTAGATCTTGCATCTCATATTTTGAAATGGCCCAGATCTTGTCAGGGATTTATTTTCCAAGTTTACCCAGGAAATGGAGTCCCCTCCCGGTTTTCTTAGTGGTATCTCCCACCTTCAGGTTTCTGGGCTTCTGGTGGAGTGGGTCCAGGAGTCGGCATCCAGAGCTGGCTTCCTGCAGCTGCTCACAGTTCTGCCAATCTCTGGCCTCAGGCAGCTGCCTCCTCTTTTGTTCCAGGCTTAGCCTACCTGGCTTCCTGGATGATGCTCAGAGCAGTCTGCAGCTCTTTGCCTTCAAGTCTGACTTGGTTTGGGGCTGGCATAGTGACAGCCCTGGGCGCACTTCACACCCACTCTCACAACAGAACGCCACAGAAACAAAGGAACACGGTGAGCCCTCAGAAAAAGCAGGTTTCTTAGCAACTTTTACAGCCTTTGTTCATGAGCTCCTTGGCACTGAAGCAGCGTCTGATCTCCTAAGCTCCTGCCTGGGGATGGGAGAAGGGGATGGCGGGTCTGGCTTTGCTGGAGCTGGGAGCTCGGATCCCCCACCATTGGCCTGTCAGTCAGCCTGGGAGGCAGAGACATAAATGCCAAATTTGTCCAGGTTCTAAGAAAAGTCCTCGCCATGGTTTCTACACAGCTGCAGAATTCAGCCAGCAAACGTACTGAAACGTATTCTGGGGGCTTATGGTGGCCCCTGGCCTGTGTCCAGCTCTGCCCTTGGCCCGGGAAAAACAGAGGTGAATAAGGGACCACCTGCAACCTCTCACACCTCTTGATAAGAACAGACAAGGACCCAGGCAGGTGAGGGGAATTACTTGACTCCAGCTGTACTGTCTACTTGTTGCAGCTTCCACTGGGATCTTAGTTCCCTGACCAGGAATCGAACCTGCACCCCCTGCATTGAAAGTGGGGAGTCTTAAACCACTGGACCACTAGGGAAAGTCCCCTTGCTGCAATCTTGAGGTCACTTGTGGACACGTGCATGTGCAGAGTGGTGAAAGATTGGAGTCGCCCAACATGCATGTTCCCAACTGAGGTCAATTCAGCTCTCACACCGTAAACAAGGATCCTTCTTGCCGTCTTACTCTGTGCCGCACTTCTTACATTTTTGTGCTTTTGTGGGTGGTTTTGGTTTTAAGATGCCCTGCAAGCATAGTGCTGAAGTGCTTGCAGCAGAGTGACCAGTGGGGTCTGGAGATGGAAAAGCCTTGGCCTGTGTGGGCACCAGAGCCCTGTTGGGAGGTGTACAAGCCCACAGTACATGTTTCAGTACATCTTTGTTGATTGACTTCTGCAGCTAATATGGTTTACTACTTCTTAGCCAGGTCCCAAAGCTCCTTTGGAGCTGGCCCTTGGCCACTTCTCCATCACCTCCCAGCAGAGCTCAGGTGCCCACACAGGTCAAGGCTTTCCCGTCTCCAGACACCACTGGTCCCTCTGCTTGGAATGTTCTCCACCTGCTCAGCAGCTTCTTTTCCCCCTTTGGGTCTCAGCTCAGCTGTCAGAGGCCTCACTCAAGAGGCCTCTCTATCGAGAATAGACACACGCACATCATTCCACTCTTTCTCAGCACCTCTGTAGCTCCCCTTCTCTTGCTTATCCTAACAAAACAGCCCATTCCCATGATGCACAGTAGTTTTATTCAGTAAAGTTGCTGCGGACGCCAGATGAGTGAATACAGGACTATCAGTCCCAGGGGAAGCACGGGGTTAGGTTCCTCCAGCCTCTGGTCACCACACTGTCATCACACCATCAATACATAACCTGTTCTGTGCGCATTTCTGTTTAAAGAGACCTCATTTCATATAGATCATTAATTCATTCACGTTGAACTCACAGCTAACAACACTAACTCAAGCTGCAGTGAAACTTATCTAACATATATCTTTTCTCCATCAGGCACAACCTGGCCTTCTGTGCTTAGGAACATGAGACAGCACCTCAGCACTATGCTTACAGGACATCTAAAAACCAAAATCACCAAAAAAGCACAAAAATGTAAAAATTGTGGCACAGAATAATGGCAAGAAGGACTCTTGCTTACAGTGTGAGAGCTCAATGGACCACAGCTGGGAACATGCGTGTTGGGCAACTCCAATTTTTCACCACTCTACACATGAACATGTCCACAAGTGACCTCAAAACTGCAGCAAGGGGACTTTCCCTAGCAGTCCAGTGGTTAAGACTCCACACTTGCAATGCAGGGGCGCAGGTTCGATCCCTGGTCAGGGAACTAAGATCCCACATGCCTCCGGGCACAGCCAAATTAACTAATAATAAATAAATAATAGTAAAGTAGCCTTTAAAATATGCGCCAAGTATCAGTTTTGAGCTTATATTTTAGTGAGTAGAAGAATTTGCAAACAAGAAATTAGTGAATGAGGATTATTTTAAGTGTTATTTTATTTATTTGTTCGGGTGTTTGATGTCTTTCTTCTTCACTGGACTTCATGAGGGTAAGGCTTTTTCTGTACTGGTCACCATTTTATCCCCAGCTCTTAGCAGAACTGATTCGGACTTTGGAAATTGTTGAGCCATGATGAACCAAATACTTCCCTCTGGAATTTTAGTTTTGTGAGGTTTATTAACACTCGTTATTTATTTCAGCATTAGTTGTGTATTGAGTTAAGGCCAAAATGAAACTGCTTTCTAGGGCCTTTTTCTGATCACATTCACAGAAGATTGATAAATCAAAAGTTGATTTTTTTTATGGGCATTAGAATTTTCCAGTGAGCCAAATAATTATATGCAGTCTACTAGTCTCGGTTGAATTATTCCTTAGAAACTTGCTTGGTGACCTGGCATTGAAGAAAGAAGTGGAGACGGCTAAGGGCACATTTGCCTTCCCTATGACAGAGTATACACAGGCCCCTAAGTCCATACATAAATTCACTTCTGAAAATGTGACTAACGTCAAAAGTCAAACAACAAATGTACTCTGTCAACAGAGCACATCTGTTCCTAGGTAATAAAACGTGGTATAACACTGCCAATTACACCTGCGTTTTTGGACACACTCTTGGATGATATATCTTCAGTCTTGGCTAATATATCTTCAGTTTGACTCCCTTCACAAATCAAAAAACAGGCTTAAGAATATTTAGTGGAGGCTAAAGATGTATCCCTTTCAACAAATCTAATTATTTCTGTATCAATTATAAAGAGTTAATATATCCTTTTTTCCTTTCTAAAACAGCTTTATTGAGCTTTAATTCACCCATTTAGAATACAGAACTCAATGTTCTTAGTATATTCACAAGGTTATGAAGCCATTACCACTTCCTAGTTCCAGAACACTTGTCCCCCTAGAAAGAAACCCTGTACCCATGGGCAATCACTCCCCTCCAACACTCAATCCCCCAAGTCCCTGAGCCGCTGGCAACCACTAAATCTTACTGTCTCTATGGATTTACCTTTTCTGGACATTTCACATAAATGGAATCATAAAGTATGTGACCATTTGTGTTTGGCTTTCCCTTAGCATGTTTTCAAGGTTTATACATATTGTAATGTGTATCAGTACTTCATTCCTTTTTATAGATGTCTGGGTAGACCACATTTTCTTTATCTGTTCATCAGTTGATAGATTTTTGGGGTGTTTCCACGTTTTGGGCCATATGAATAATGCTGCTATGAACATTCATGTCCAGGTTTCTGTGTAGATATATGCATTTGTTTCTCAGGCAGATACCTAAAAGTGGACTTGCTAGGTCGTATGGTAATTCTGTGTTTAACATTTTGAGGAACTGCTGAACTGTTTTCCACAGTGGCATCACCATTTTGCATTTATACCAACAGATGCACATTGCAGTTTCTTCAGATCCTCACCAGCATTTGCTGTGGTCCATCTCATTGACTGTAGCCATTCTAGTAGGTGTGAAGCAATATTTTAGTGTGGCTTTTATTTACTTTTCCCTAACAATTAGTGAAGAAGAACTAAAGAGCCTCTTGATGAAAGTGAAAAAGGAGAGTGAAAAAGTTGGCTTAAAGCTCAACGTTCAGAACATGAAGATCATGGCATCCAGTCACATCACTTCATGGCAAATAGATGGGGAAACAGTGGCTGACTTTATTTTTCTGGGCTCCAAAATCACTGCAGATGGTGACTGCAGCCATGAAATTAAAAGACGCTTACTCCTTGGAAGGAAAGTTATGACCAACCTAGACAGCATATTAAAAAGCAGAGACATTACTTTGTCAAAGTCCATCTAGTCAAGGCTATGGTTTTTCCTGTGGTCATGTATGGATGTGAGAGTTGGACTATAAAGAAAGCTGAGCATCAAAGAATTGATGCTTTTGAACTGTGGTGTTGGAGAAGACTCTTGAGAGTTCCTTGGACTACAAGGAGATCCATCCAGTCCATCCTAAAGGAGATCAGTCCTGGGTGTTCACTGGAAGGTCTGATGCTAAAGCTGAAACTCCAATACTTTGGCCACCTGATTCGATGCTGAGAAAGATTGAGGGCAGGAGGAGAAAGGGACAACAGAGGATGAGATGATTGGATGGCATCACTGACTCAATGGACATGGGTTTGGGTGGATTCCGGGAGTTGTGATGGACAGGGAGGCCTGGCATGCTGCAGTTCATGGGGTCGCAAAGAGTTGGACATGACTGAGTGACTGAACTGAGCTGAACAATTAGTGATGCTGAGCATCTTTTCATGTGCTTATTGGTCATTTGTATACCCTCTTTGGAGAAATATCTATTCAAACCCTTTGTCCACTTTTTAATTGGCTTGTCTTTTTATTATTGAGTTGTGTTATGTATTCTGTATACAAGCTTTTTGTATATGTGACTTCTCAACATTTTCTCTCATTCTGTGGATTTGTCACTCTCACTTGGTAAGAAACATGTCACATCACTACTGTTAGTACTTTCATTTTTCCATTCACAGGATTTTATGAGATTAAGATGCAATAAAATAATCAAAATTTCCCAATTATTGCTGGGTAGATGGATATGGAGACCACCTATGTAGAAGCCAAACAGCTGGCAGATAAGCAGTGCCACCCTGCCATCTTGTCATATGATGTCTCCTTCCCTAACATGCAGAAACCTGAGCTCAGTAGGAAGCTTAGAGCTGTTAGCATGTAATATATGAAATAATAACTGCTGCATATTGAGCACTTACTATGTGCTAGACATTGTGCTAAGTGCTTTACATTGATCACATCTAAGTTTCACTGGTGGCTCAGGAGGGAAAGCGTCTGCCTGCAATGCAGGAGACCTGGGTTCAATCCCTAGGTCAGGAAGATCCCCTGGAGAAGGAAATGGCAACCCACTCCAGTGTTCTTGCCTGGAAAATCCCATGGACAGAGAAGCCTGGTAGGCTACAGTCCATGGGGTCGGAACGAGTCGGATATGACTGAGTGACTTCACTTTCACTTTCAAAGTCCTGTAAAAGAGAGATTAATTGCTCTGTCATGTCCGACTCTTGGCAGCCCCTTGGACTATAGCCCACTGGGCTCCTCTGTTCATGGAATTTTTCCAGTATGAATACTGGAGTCAGTTGCCATTCCCTTCTTCAGGGGACCTTCCTGACCCAGGGATCAAACTTAAGTCTCCTGTGTCTCCTGCTTTCCAGGCAGATTCTTGACCACTGAGCCATCATCTCATTTTACAGATGGAGAAAATTCAGGCTCTTATAGTTTAAGCTGTCAACGGTTCTACAGGGAGTAAAGTGGCAGAGCTGGGATTCAAACCAAGTACTTCTGAGTAAGGAGTCCTTGCTCTTATCCACAATACCAAGAGCCATGCTCAAGTGCCAGACTGCAGACCACAGCCAGAGTCACAGAAGATCTCATAGGTGCAATGAGGAAAATGAGGCTAAATGTATACCATTTCGGGGGCTTCCGTGGTGGCTCAGTGGTAAAGAATCCACCTGCCAATGCAGGAGCCATAGGAGACTCCAGTTCAGTCCCTGGGTCAGGAAGATCCCCTGGAGAAGGAAATGGCAATCCACTCCCATATTCTTGCCTGGGAAATCCCATGGACAGACGAGCCTGGTGGGTTATAGTCCATAGGGTCGCAGAGAGTCAGACACAACTGAACACGAGCACAATTCCATTTAGATGACTGGCTTTTGAAATTCTTCTTACTTTTTTGGTATTCTATATTGCCTACTAGTAGTACCAAAAGAGGTATTTGTCTTACTATTATTACATACAAAATATAGTCACATGCTAAAATATTCAACTAGGGAAAACGTTTACTAACTTCAACTTCTTTCTGCCTTTCCTCCCTTGACCTGCAATCTCCACAGAAGCAGCCACAATTACTAGTTTCTTGTGTATCCTTCATATACATGTGTATGTATATGTGTGTGTAAAATTTTCTTGAAATACAAATGGAGCTTCTACTCTATATACTGTTTGTGTTTCTTTTTCACTTAATAAGTATCTTGGTATAGTTGAACACTGAAAAAATATTGACTGATTCTCTACTCTGGTAGCCACCAGAATTGGAGAATTAATGTTGCAGGCAGGGGAGCAACAGCAACAAATAATCCAGGAGTTGTTCCTGCCTTCATGGAGTTTATATGTATGAAGAGAGACTGTCACACAACAAAAATAACAAAAGAGATTAATTACATGTTGTGATGAATGCTATAAGACACTGAATAAAGAATAGTGATGGGCAGGGGGAAACCAACTGCTCTTAATCAGGAGAGACTCTCTAGGAAGATGCTCCTGCTGCTGCTAAGTAGCTTCAGTCGTGTCCAACTCTGTGAGACCCCATAGATGGCAGCCCACCAGGCTCCCCCGTCCCTGGGATTCTCCAGGCAAGAACACTGGAGTGGGTTGCCATTTCCTTCTCCAATGCATGAAAGTGAAAAGTGAAAGTGAAGTCACTCAGTCGTGTCCAACTCTCAGCGACTGCGTGGACTGCAGCCTACCAGGCTCCTCTGTCCATGGGATTTTCCAGACAAGAGTACTGGAGTGGGGTGCCATCTAGGAAGATGACATTTAAATTAAAATTTGAAGGATGGAGCCTTCAAATAGAGGAGCAGACGGGACAGCATTTCAGGCAGAGGGAACTGCCAATTCAAAGCCCTCAAGGTAGGAAGGGACTTACCTAGAGCCAGACATCCTGGAATGTGAAGTCAAGTGGGCCTTAGAAAGCATCACTACGAACAAAGCTAGTGGAGATGATGGAATTCCAGTTGAGCTATTTCAAATCCTGAAAGATGATGCTGTGAAAGTGCTGCACTCAATATGCCAGCATATTTGGAAAACTCAGCAGTGGCCACAAGACTGGAAAAGGTCAGTTTTCATTCCAATCCCAAAGAAAGGCAATGCCAAAGAATAATCAAACTACCGCACAATTGCACTCATCTCACATGCTAATATGGAGAAGGAAATGGCAACCCACTCCAGTGTTCTTGCCTGGAGAATCCCAGGGACGGGGGAGCCTGGTGGGCTGCCATCTATGGGGTCGCACAGAGTCAGACGAGACTGAAGCAACGCAGCAACAGCAGCAGCAGCACATGCTAATAAGGTAATGCTCAAAATTCTCCAAGCCAGGCTTCAGCAATACATGAACCGTGAACTTCCAGGTGTTCAAGCTGGTTTTAGAAAAGGCAGAGGAACCAGAGATCAAATTGCCAACATACGCTGGATCATGGAAAAAGCAAGAGAGTTCCAGAAAAACATCTATTTCTGCTTTATTGACTATGCCAAAGCCTTTGACTGTGTGGATCACAAGAAACTGTGGGAAATTCTGAGGGAGATGAGAATACCAGACCACCTGACCTGCCTCTTGAGAAATTTGTATGCAGGTCAGGAAGCAACAGTTAGAACTGGACATGGAACAACAGGCTGGTTCCAAATAGGAAAAGGAGTTCGTCAAGGCTGTATATTGTCACCCTGCTTATTTAACTTCTATGCAGAATACATCATGAGAAATGCTGGACTGGGAGAAACACAAGCTGGAATCAAGATTGCCGGGAGAAATATCAATAACCTCAGATATGCAAATGACACTACCCTTATGGCAGAAAGTGAAGAGGAACTCAAAAGCCTCTTGATGGAAGTGAAAGTGGAGAGTGAAAAAGTTGGCTTAAAGCTCAACATTCAGAAAATGAAGATCATGGCATCCGGTCCCATCACTTCATGGGAAATAGATGGGGAAACAGTGAAAACAGTGTCAGACTTTATTTTTGGGGGGCTCCAAAATCACTGCAGATGGTGATTGCAGCCATGAAATTAAAAGACGCTTACTCCTTGGAAGGAAAGTTATGACCAACCTAGATAGCATATTCAAAAGCAGAGACGTTGCTTTGTCAACAAAGGTCCCTCTAGTCAAGGCTATGGTTTTTCCTGTGGTCATGTATGGATGTGAGAGTTGGACTGTGAAGAAGGCTGAGCGCTGAAGAATTAATGCTTTTGAACTGTGGTGTTGGAGAAGACTCTTGAGAGTCCCTTGGACTGCAAGGAGATCCAACCAGTCCATTCTAAAGGAGATCAGTCCTGGGTGTTCATTGGAAGTACTGATCATAAGCTGAAACCCCAATACTTTGACCACCTCATGCGAAGAGTTGACTCATTGGAAAAGACTCTGATGCTGGGAGGGATTGAGGGCAGGAGGAGAAGGGGACGACAGAGGATGAGATGGCTGGATGGCATCACTGACTTGATGGACGTGAGTGTGAGTGAACTCCGGGAGTTGGTGATGGACAGGGAGGCCTGGTGTGCTGTGATTCATGGGGTCGCAAAGAGTCGGACACAAATGAGCGACTGAAATGAACTGAACTGAAGGTAGGAAGGAGCTTGGCTTATTTGAGGAGCTTAAAGAAGAATAACAGAACTGAGGAAGGAGAAGCAGGGCAAAGAGATGGCAGCTTCCCAGGATGCACTGGGAAGCTGGTGAGGGGCCTTAAGGAGGGTGTGGCATGGTATAGGTTTGCTCCCTAGAGAATGAGTGATTTAGGTACAGGCCAGTGAAACATTCCAGGCAAAAGATCATGCTGGGCTGGGCTGAGCTGCTGGCTGTAGAAAATGAAGGGGAGAAATTCTGAATATCTATTGGAAATAGAAGAAAATGCCTTGACGATGGGTTGGCTTGAAGTAGAGGGAGAGGGTGGGAGAGTCAAGGATGATGCCGGTTAGAGTTTATGGATTTGGGTGTCAGAAAAAGTTAACTTGAACATTGTGGTCTGCAATGCCTCTAAAGCATTCCAAGCAAAGAGCTGAATGTTGTTATCTGGAGTTCAGAAGAGAGGTCCCAGCTAGAACTATAAAATTGGGGGCTACTGATCTGCTATTTTAAATACCTAGGGGTAGGTTTGGGTATGGAAAAGAATGCTAGTTGCCCATTTAAAAACCTAGCTTTTCTTAAAGACTTTAAGTTCAACTTATGAACCTTACTATTCTATTATAAATCTCGTAAACTTTTTGTATAAAGATAAGAGCAATCACTTTCACTTGTTCTGTGATTACTATTAAGTTTAGTAGATTCAGTCCTCCTTAAACATTGAACAGACTTACAGCCTTAATTAATCAAATTTCCTTAGACATTTCCAACTACCATTACTAATTTAATGTGCCTGATTTTCTCAAACATTTGAAATGGCCAACAGGGTAGACTTACAAATCTAAAAAGTCAGATATTTCTAAGCACTTAAGCAAATGTTGTAAATTAATTACCTAAACTTGTAAGTCAGACTCTCAGGGCCATTTCAAGAATCTTAAATCCTACACAAAGCAGGACAAGATCACAGAATCTTCTCTCCTGTATTCATTCCTGCAGTATCTGACTACTTATTCATATCTCCTTTCCGGAGTTATAGATTTATTCCCCCAGCAAGGAGATTGGAATTTTTTTCAGATCTTACTATTTGTAACTAATCTATATAATAACACAAGGAAAGTTTATGATAAAGGTTTCTTTTGTTGTTGTTTTGTCTCTTTGCGGTGGGCTGGGCTGGGCTGGGGGTGGGGGTGGGGCAGGTGAAGCAGAATGGATAGCTTTATTGCTTTGCCAGGCAAAGGGAAACACACCAGGCTTCTGCCTTGAAAAACTATGTCTCAACCCCAAGGAATTTGATGAGGGTTTTTATACTGCTGCTGCTGCTAAGTCACTTCAGTCATGTCCGACTCTGTGCGACCCCATAGACGGCAGCCCATCAGGATCCCCTCTTCCCTGGGATTCTCCAGGCAAGAACCCTGGAGTGAGTTGCCATTTCTTTCTCCAATGCATGAAAGTGAAAAGTGAAAAGTGAAAGTGAAGTCGCTCAGTCGTGTCTGACTCTTAGCGACCCCATGGACTGCAGCCTACCAGGTTCCTCCATCCATGGGATTTTCCAGGCAAGAGTACTGGAGTGGGGTGCCATTACCTTCTCCAGAGGGTCAAAGGTGGGGTCTGACAAGATTAGGGTGTGAATAGGGTTTGTACTCCTTTAATCTCATCTCACATAGTTGGTCTCCTAATCTTGATGAGCTTCTCTGGTTTCTTTAATCCTGCCTCAGGTGGTTTCTAGGCTGCTCCTCAACCATTCCAGTCCAGTGTTGGGAACTCAGGGAAGGTCAAGGAGGCTGGAGACTTGCGTGGCAAAAGTGCATTGCTTCTCTGTTCTTGGAGCCCTGTAATCCAGGCCACCTAAAACAGCTATTCCTATTTCCAGGCAAGCAGGTGATTCCTTAGCTCATGGTTCCCTTCTTCCATCCTCAAAGACAGCAACGTTGTATCTCTCTGACCCTTCTGTATTAGTCATGTTTCCCCTAAAGAAAGACTACAAAATTGTATGTAAATGCTAGTTAAAAGCATGTGCCCCACCCCCAAAAAATACATAGAGGCTGGAGGTAATTCGGAGAGAAACAGTAATTTCAATGGAGAAAGGTAAAGATCTATTAATTATAACAAGACTGTAGTAAGGAGGCATTCCCCAGTAAGAAGTAAAGAGAACTTTAAAGAATACAGGAGTAGCAGATATAGGAAATCCAAAAAAGGGGACATACGTATATGTAAAGCTGATTCATTTTGCTGTAAAGGAGGAACTAACACAACATTGTAAACCTACTGTATGCCAAAAAAATTAATTTAAAAAAACTATACTTTAACAAAAAAGTTTTTTTAAATAGATGTCCAAATAAATGATGGCCAGTGATACAGTATAAATATTTCACACACAAAAATAATAAGAATAACAGATATAAGGCACAGACAATACTTTCTTCTAGGGCTCAAAGTATTCAAAGACAATACTTTCTTCTAGGGCTTTCTTCTAGTTGCTCAGTCGTGTTCAACTCTTTGTGACCCTTTGGACTGGAGCCCGATAGGCTCCTTTATCCATGGGATTCTCCAGGCAAGAATACTGGAGTAGATTGTCATTCCCTTCTCCAGGGGATCTTCCCAACCCAGAAATCTGACCCGCATCTCCTGTGTTTCCTGCGTTGCAGGAGGATTCTTTACCCATTGAGCCATCTGGGAAGCCCCCAAGAATAAGGACCCAATTCCCCTCCCCACCAGAAGGGTGGTGATAGGAGAAGCTGGTGCAGTAGAAACTCTGTGTACTGCAGCACCCTGGTGCTAGGTGCAAATGCTATTTGGAAAAAATATAGGGAAAAAATATGGAGAATGTAGGAGCTCTTATCCATACCAATCAAGTTTGAAACCAATATCACACACTGCCTTGTACAGATAACCAGCTGTTTTTCTGTGTGTATGTCTGAACTTCCCTGCTAGAGGCTATACTCTTTTAAGCCTTGGATTTTATTTCATCTTCTTCCTGTGGCCAAGCCTGAAATGAGTATATACACTATATGTTCAATAATTTACTTTTGAATTTATGAACTCCAAGGGAAGAATCTTATTAAACTTGCCTTTTTTTCTATTAATTTTTATTCTATTTTTTCCTACTAGAAAGGCAAGAAATGTTTATTGGGGGAAATGCAAACGTAGAATAACAGGAGAAAAATATTAATCCTATTTCCACTCCCCAAAAATAATTACTGTTGATACTCTGGTGTATTTTTTATGTACAAATAGTTGTTTTTCTTTTTTTAAAAACATAGATGTACACACATCATATCCCATTCACAGGGTTAGGTTGTTGATTTAACCATTTCCAGTATGGAACTTTTCTGTTCTTTTCACATTTTCCCATTATAAATAATCCCATAATGAACACTGTTGTGTTTAAAATATTTTCTAGTAGGCCAATTTCCTAAAATGGCTGTCTCACATGAGAAATTACTAGGCTACAGGGTACAAATACGTTGAAGGCCACTGAAGAAAACTGAAGATCACAGGGCATCTGCTTCTAAACACGGAAACTGGTAGTTTCCCGTTTTCAACAAGACACAAACCAGAAGCCTCTTCAATGCTACCTAGTACTACCAAAATAGGTACACGTGCGACTCTAACGCTCCCTGTCCCCTTCACGCCCCTCCCCCGGAGAAAATGCCTCCCAGCCCTAAAAGACTGCGTGACTGCCTGACCCTGGACTAGTCCCTTTGGGCCTTTGGCCCTCATTTGTCCCCAGGCCACCCAGTGGAGAGGTGGCCCGACTAGGCGTGCTGGAGCATTTTTCCCTACGGCCTTGGGGGTGTGCGTGACATTCTGGGCTCCGAACCCCAAGTCCCGGGCTCTGCAGGGCGCGGCCACCTCGCGAGTAAATCTCCGGCTTAAAGCAATAGAAGCCTCAGTTTACAGAGCTCCAGGGAGGGCCCAAAATACGGCAAATCCTTCTCCACGCGGAGATTGGCCCAGCCTTTTTCTGCATCTCCTCGGCAGCCCCTCCTCTTCCCCGCGCGGTTCACTCAGTCCACCCTCCAGACCTAATACCGACTTCCGATTCTTCCCAGCTGAAGGGTCACCCAAGCCCCTCGGGTCCCCGTCCCTCTCCCCTTCTCTTTCCGCACCGACTAAGCCCGTCCTAGTCTCCACAGTGGGGAGTCTCCGCCACCCATAAGCTTCTGACCGCCTTACAAGACCCGCCATCAGACCCCCATCACCTCTTCTCCATGTCTTTCCACGTTATCTGTCCCGACTGTCCCTCTGTCTTTCCCGCCATGACTGTCTTTCTATCCGGTTTCTATCCCGCGGGTCTGCGGGTCCTCTGGCCCTGGTCCTTCCGTTTCACCCAGTCTGAACCTGTCATGACAGTACCTCTCTCTTTAGGTGCCCCCCTCACAAGCCCCACCGCGTAACTGTCCCTCTGCGCCTCCGCCCACGTCTGTACTTCTGTCCCCCGAAGGTGATCCTCTGTCCCCGGAGTCGGGTCCTCCGTCCAGCCGGGACCACGCTAACCATCCCTCCCAGAGCCCGGAAAGTCTGCGGCCCGGTTCGTCTCCCTCACCCGGGGAACTCTTCCCTCTTCCACTTTCTCTACTTTGAACCCATCCCAACAGAGTCCAGGAAGTAGCCAAGCGCCGGGGACTGGCGGCGATGGCGCCCAATGGAACGTGCCAGCGGCGGCGGAGGCCCCGCCCATAGAGGAAAGGCTGCCAATGAGCTCGCGGAGGCGGGACTTCCGCTGTCCCGCGGAGGGCGGGGAGGGGAGCGAACTGTTGTGGTGCGGAGCGTTGGGCGGGCGGCGGCCGGGCGGCCCAGGGGCTGCCTCGGGACTCGGGGCGCAGCCGAGCGGCTGCAGGGGTGGGGCGGGCCGGAGGAGCCGCGGGGCCCGGGCGCCGCGGGTTCGAGGCCGGGCCCCGCGCGGGGAGGCCGCGCCACCCCGGGGGAGCTGCCCGGCGGCGAGTTTGCCCGGCAGCCGAAAGAAGGCGGGAGCCGGCGGGGGCCCTCAGAACCCTCTGGCAACCCGGGCCCGGAGTCCTCGGGGAGCTGCTGCTTCCTGGGACGCCCTCCTGGACGTCCCCGCCGAAGGGTAACGGTTCAGGGCCCCCGGCAGAAGGCGCCTCAGGGTGACTCCCGGCGGGGCCCTGCAAGCCGCGGGAGACGACCCCGGGGCCGCGAGCAGGGAAGAAGGGGCTTGGTGGAGACGCGGGCCGGGAACCGAAGGAGCCGGAGCGCGGCGGAGCGGAGCCGGGCCTCCCGGGCGCGGGGCCGGGCAGCGCGGCTCTGCTGAAGACGGACTCTGGGACCCTCGAGTGCGGGGGCCTCGGCGACCTGCCCCGCGGGGAGCGCGGCTGTGGAGTGGCCTACGGGGGACCTTCCCCCAGAGGGGCCGGCCCGGGGCGAGGAGATGAACGGCTTTAGCACCGAGGAGGACAGCCGCGAAGGGCCCCCCGCCGCCCCCGCCGCCGCCCCGGGCTACGGCCAGAGCTGCTGCCTCATCGAGGACGGCGAGCGCTGCGTCCGGCCCGCGGGCAACGCCTCCTTCAGCAAGAGAGTCCAGAAGAGCATCTCGCAGAAGAAACTCAAGCTGGACATCGACAAGAGCGTGAGTCCGCCCCCGCCCCCGGCTGGGTCCCCGCGCTGGGCGGCTCTCGGGCCGCTGCCCTGGGCTGCGGGCGGGACTCTGGGGCCCTCCCCGCCCTGGGCCTCGCAGCCCTTTATCTGCAAATTGAGGAGTTGGACTCGGGCTTGCAAAGGCCGCTCGGCGTTGACGGGTTCTAACTAGGACTCTGCCCAAATTCGGGAGGTTGGTGGCGGGGCTGCTCCGAGGACCCTTCCTGCCTGGGAAAATCTGACACCAATTTTTAGCGCGTTTTATCGGTGTAGACAGGGGAGCAGGAAGAGGTGGGTTCATTTGGTTGGCCCACGGTGGAGCAGGTGATGAAGGGACCCGGCTCTTATCCAACTTCTCCCTCCTTCTCGGATCCCTGTTATTCCTTCAGAAAAGGAAAGGTGGCAGCTCCTTTCCTGTCTGCGGCGGCCTCAGCTTCTGCACAGGGTCGCCGAGCTCGCTGCTTAGCAGGCAGCTGTGGGGAAATGGGATTTCAAGGATGTGGCAGAAATAAGGCCAGGACCTGGTCTTGGGAGGTGGCTCAGGCAGTCAACGTGACTTGGAAGGAAGAAAATACACTTTTATAGGGTTAATTTCTTTAGAAATGCCCGGGGAGCGGTGGGGGTGGGTAATTTTAAATTTGAATAGAAAACTTTTCCGGTGCGATTTCACCACTGTAGTTAACTATTCTAAAAATTCTGAAGATGTGCCTATTGTCAACCAATTAAGAACTTTTTCGTTTGACATTTGTTGCTGTAAGCCTAAAGTGGCTGCCAGGTGATTAGGAATTGGAAATGAGTTGGGAGGGGTATTATTAAATACCAGGTGGACCAGCTAGATTACGTGGTTAAGACCAAAATTTCTCCACTTTGGAGGGAAATCAGAGATTGCTCATTAAACTGAAAGGACACCCACTTTTTCCACTTCTGATGTTACAAGGGAAACTGAGACCCAGAAATAAGAAGCGAGGGTGCCAAAGTCACACAGCACCTAAGAGGCTGGTTAATTTCTTGAATCTGTTGTCTGATTTACCTCTGGGCCTCATACATAAGCCTTGATTAAGTCTTCAATAAATAAAAAATTAAAAGTATCTTCCCTGTGCTTTCTTCTACACTCTTACTCTCACATCCAGTTGTTGTTTTAAGTTAACAGTTATATTTGCAACTCTTCAATGGAAAGATGCTATTTTTAAGTGGTTAGGGGTGAATTGATGGCTTTCTCACTACAAGTCTCTATCAATGAAAGAAAGGAATTCATCTGAGCGCAAGTAACTGGCTAGCCACTGTGGTGGCCTGAAATGGGACAATATGGAAGTGAAATGCTCAATTCTAGGACAGCAGTGGATTCATCCTCATGGAAGCACTGCCCACCTTCTGTGTAGATTGTTGGGAGTCTTTACTTAATATTTTTTCCAGTCCTTAAGAAACAGAAATTCCCAGTTCTTTTAAACCCACCATCTGAACAGTTGTATTACTGCATCTGGGACTCCATTTTCCCAGTGACCCCTCTGGAAAACCTGTGTAGGGCTAAGTTGACTTTGATACACACTGTCTGGAAGAGAGGTAGCCTGAGCCCGGTACTAGAGTCCCCAAAAGGCAATGCTTTTGAAGGAGTAGGATTTCAAGGCAGACTCACTCACTCACAGTTTGTTTCAAGGTGGTGTTGTAGAGTCATTATTTCTGAAAGGGATTCTATTTCATTCTCACAGGCTTAGGCAGGAATTCAATTCTAAGTAACTGCTGTGTTACAAGAATTTTTAGCTGTTGCTGAAAGTGAAACAGAAAAAAAAACAACAACACTTAGAGCCTTTTCTATCACCCTCCTTCCTCCACCCCCAACTCCCCAAAGGCCACTGGGCTTTGAAATTTCTGAAAACCAATAAGTACTTGAAAATGGTTAAGGAAGAATAATGACTATTTATCTTGTAAAAGGGTCTAGCAGAGAACCTTTTAAAATAATAGCACCTTAAATCCAACTCAGGCAGTTTAACTCCTTCTGTATAGACATTGGCAGTGTTCTGTGATTTATTAAGATATAACATGCTTTCAAACATCCCTCCAATTGACATATATCTGCTTTTTTCTGGAGGAAAGTGGAAGTGGAGAACAGTGTAAGGAAGATGTTGCAGTAGGAAAGGACACGTGCCCAGGGTTAGAAGGTCTGGATGACCTTGGCCAGGTCATTTCCTCACGCAAGGTGGCTTCAGTTTATATCTCTAGAAAATGAGATGGGAGCCAGGGGGTTTGCAGTAGTGAATGCTGAGTTCTTTTCCATCTAGGACTCTATTATTCTAGCATCTTGACCTGAAATCTCCCAGTCACAGCTTTAGGAATCATGCCTTCTGCCTGTTCTTAAGTCTGTCAGTCTGTGAATTTGAAGACCAGCTTAGTCTTACATGTGAAACTAGCTAGCATGAAGGATGTAGGATATGTTGTGAATGTGCTTTCTTCCCTCATGAAAGCATGTCCAGTCCTCTATGCATCAGCTGGATGGGATTCTTTGAGACGGTGACACGTGCTGTGTCTCAAAGTCCTTTGACAGAGTTGAATCTGGCAAAGTCATTCAAATTTATAGCCATACGTAAATGTGGCTTTTACTGGCCTAAGCTGCTTTCAGATGCAAGGGGCTGCCTGTGTTGGTTCAGCAGCATTTATTGGGTGCCTGCTGTCTGCAAGACACTATCACAGTGTAGACGTAAAACTGCTCGTGGCTCACTAATCTAACCACGTGAAAGTGCTGATTCATGTGAATAAGAAACAGTTTCCATTATTTTCTCCATGGAAAGGCCTGAATTATGCTGGTTTCCTATCAGCTTACTTTTATCTTTAAGCAGTTGAGGAATAAACTCATATTCAGAAGTCTCTCAAGAACATTTGTGTAACAGCTGGTTCAGTGTCAACAACCCCAAGTCATTTACACAGGCATTCAGTTTGTTAGGTTCTTGAATGGTTCCTCCATCTCAACCCTGGTACTTATATTCTTAATAAAAACACGTCCTTCACATCTTAGCTGCTGCTTCCACCTTCACTTACTATTATGCCTCCAGCCTACATTAGAAAATCAGTAGTGGTATCCAGCTTCTTTTATGTGGTTTCACCTTGTGAGAATCTCTGCACCTCTTTCTGCTTCTCTTTGTGGATTCTGTGAGTGCTGATGCAAGAATTATAAATTGATACATAGAAATAGTTTTTCAGAGGGTTGTCATGGTACAGTAGTTGCTATTGTCAATGGAAAAATAGGATGGCGGCTATCCTATCATTGCCACAGTGCCCGCTTTCCTGCTCCCAGGGGCAGTGCATTCCAGCCCCATGTAAATTACTCACTCCTACAGGTCTGAAGATGTCACATCGCAGGGGGACTCTGTTTGTCTGAAGGAAAGTCTAAGCTGTTCTCATGTCCCAAACCCCCTCATTTCTCCTGATGCTCCTGCACAGGCAGTCACTTTGACCTAAGTGACACAGTCTCCTCAGGGTCTCCTCACTCGCGCCTTCTGTCAGCCTCCTTTGAAACTTCAGTCTTGGTTGTTCCACCCAGAATGCTTCCTGTCTCCCTGCAGGTCCTCCCTTCTGGTCAGGGACCTCCACTCCAGCGGTATCTGTCACATGTGTTGTGTTTATTCAGGGGGAACTTGATTTATGATGAACTGCTCGGTGTGATATCAGTGTTCTCTTTGAGGAGATGATGGCTTGTGTCTGTTTCTTCCTGTGGTCTTTCCAATGCCTCACAAAGGAGAAAAGGCCCATAATTTGACAGATACCTGTTGCTGTTTCCATGGGATTGGCAACTCTGACTTTAATTTGCTTCCCATCAGGTAAGGCATCTGTATATTTGCGATTTCCACAAAAATTTCATCCAGAGTGTACGAAATAAAAGGAAGAGGAAGACAAGTGACGATGGCGGAGATTCTCCTGAGCATGACACTGACATTCCTGAGGTAAAAGTCCAAAACTTCACCTTGAGAAAGCTGGAGAATGAATTCTGACCTGATCCTTACCTCTGGCCTGGTTTAAGAAGTAACTTTAGTCGCCTTTGTGTTGCTGTGGTGTATCTGAAAAGTGAATCATAGCATCATAGTAATATGGAATCTGAGGGCTGAAAGCTTTGAAATCAACTGGTCTAACTGCCCCACCATTTTACTGACAGGCACAGACACTCAGGGCCACACACTCAGTTTGGGGGCCCCAGTCCAGTGCCCTCTTCAGTATCTGTGCTGCCTTTCTTCAAGAAGCCCCTGAAAAATACTTAAATAGAAGCACAGTGCCGAGTTTTTCAGAACTTTGGTTTTGCCCTTAAAGTTGGAGACTGAGTGTGTATGGATCGGGGAAGTCACTTCCGCTTTGTTTCCTGGTCTGCGAAATGAAGGTGTAAATTGTCCTGTCCCACCAGCTCGGATTTTCTATCACTCTCTGCTTCCTGGTCCAGGCTTATTCCCAGACATCTATTCCAAGGTCAGTTACACTGGCACAGAGTTTCTCAACAGTGGCACTGTTGGCATTTGGAGCCAGATAATTCTTTGTGGTGGCGGCTGTCCTGTGCCTCGTAGGATGTTCAGCAGCATCCCTGGCCTCTGCCCACCAAGTGCCAGGTACGCCACCACTCCCAGTGTTTCCGGACATTGCAGGTGTCCTCTGGGGACAGAATTGTCCTGCTGAGAATTGTCATCACTTCTCAAACCAGAAGGCCACCATCCCTTCAAAGTGCCAGTGTCTATTAAGCAGGGTTACAGGAATGAATATCGAATTTTCTAAATTGTTTTCACTTTAGACTCAGCAAAAGAAGAACCATTTATAATGTACATTGAATATTTGACACATGAATATTTCATAAGGCAACCGCCTGTTAGCACTCAGGGTGAAAATGACTGTGTAGGAATAGAAAGAGTAGGTGGGCCTTTGTCTGCAGATGCGGAAGAAAATCTTTGAAAATATGGCCCTTTCCCCCTGCCCCTCTCTGTGTCCCCTTTTCTATCACTGGTTTACAGTATCTTTCTAATGCTTTTAGCATTATTATTTTTATGAAGGAATGGATGTATTCACTATCAAAATGCTTTTCACAAAAAAAAAAAGATTTGAGGAATGTTTGAAAAGAATGAAGGACTTTGGTCCCTCATATTGATCATTCATTTTGTTTTTAAGTGCTCTCCACCTGCCTGAAGCAAGAACATCTCTTTTAGAGGCAGGTAAAGGCAGCCCAACTTTCCGGGCCTTCACTATTTCATGACTGTGCAGCTTTCCTCTCTTCCTTTATTAGACAAAAATAAAAGGAGAGTCCTTTCCCCTCTGTTACCCAGTCATCTGCAGAGACCCAGACCCTAGCCTGCCAGTTTGTACATCTGCTGCAGTACTTTGAGCTGTCTCTGGGCGGGGGGGCGGTTAAGGACCCTCACACCCGAAGGCTAGGCCTAGGGGAGAACTACCTGAGAACACTAGTGCGTCCCGCTGTCCTTCACGCCCCTGTGTCCACTCTGGGCCGAGCTCCGACCTGTCCTCCAGGATGTCTGTCTGTTTCTCCCTTTTCTCTCCTTGCCTGCTGCCCCCTCCAGCATCAGCACCCCTGCTTTCCCATCTCATTTCTGGATCATCACTGCATCAGCTCCCTCTGTCATCCCCCCACACCCCAGTCAGTCTTCCTACAAACACCACAGATTAATCTTCTGGGGATAGCACCCCCCTCCCCAAACCAGGATCACTACTTCTGCTTGTCAAGACATGCTACCACCCAGTCTCACCCTTTAAACCCACCATAAGTGCCTCTGATCCCCTAGCCCGTGTGTCTCTCCCCTGGCTTTCTGAGCTCATGGCCTTCTCTATAATTCCCTACTGTCTGTTCCCTTGCTCCCTTTTGAAACCCTGCCTGTCCTTAGCATACGCTTCACCACCTCCATCAGCCTTCTAGGACCACCCCTCCCTGGCCAAAATTCTGCTTCCACTGTTGCTTCTGTCCTCCCAACTAGTAATTAGTCCTCAGTGGGCCACTTTTAAGACTTGTCTGTAGTCCTCTCCCTCCCCGCCCCTACCTAGCATAGTGCTAGGCACATTGGGGGCATTTGATGAGTTGTGGCTGGTCAGGTGATGGATAATGTGTTTCTCCTCTTCTCTCTAGGTTGATCTGTTCCAGCTGCAGGTGAACACTCTCCGACGTTATAAACGACACTACAAATTGCAGACCAGACCAGGCTTCAATAAGGCCCAGTTAGCAGAAGTAGGTAGACAGACTTGCCCTCTACAGAGGGAGCACCAGCACCGTGCTGCTGACCGTGACCTTGATTCTCCCTGTGTGTCTATACATAACCCCTCCATACCTCTGGAAGCAACTTCCTCTTCCCTCTTTTGCACAATTTAGAATCCCCCAGCTTTAGACCTAGAAAGGCCTGATTTTCATAAAAGAAACCAGGGCACAGAGAGAAAGAAAAGACTTGCTTAAAATCACATAGCAAGTTGGTAGCTTGGAATCTCACGACTCCTGATTCTAAGTCCTGAGAGTTCTTTTGTTTGCTCGTTTGTTTGAATCTTGTTTTGCAAGATTCTTTCCAGATATGTTCCATTCTGCACATGAGGTGTGTCTGATTAATCATCCCTAAACCTTCACTCATATTCTGTAGGAGCTATTTTTCTTTCTTTGTTTTCTTTCCTTGATTTTTTTCTACTCTGGTATTGGTAATAGAAGTATTTATTATAATGAATGGAGCCCAAGAATGTGTTCTCCTGCCCTGAGTCCTTATCTAGTTCAGGGCATGGGATGGGGGTGGGGGTGTTCCATTGTCCATTATTTTAATATACTGACAGCCTGCCTTGATACTTCTGTCCTATTGGTATGTATATGGGCATCCTCTCATCCTTCTTTTCTAAATGTGTTTTTCTATCTTTTATAGAAAATTTGGAAATGATGAAAAGTACACTCCTACCCCTCAAAGACAGCCACTCTGTAGTTTTCATTCTCTGACTCCCTTTTTATCTATCTGTCCTAGAGCCCTTGGTCCATTCAGAGATTTCCTTATGGGCTCACATCCCTGTTGGTTTTTGATCTTTACTTGAGAGCTTTCTTGCTGATCCATCATTTTTTCTTAAACTTCTCCTTCGCTAGCATCCAGTTAAAACATAGGAGTACATAAGCCTTTCATACTTCAAGACCAGTGCCTACCCCTGGTGGGACGGATGGGATGAGATGGGGCAAGTGGAGACTGCATTCTCAGGACTTGAAATAGATCAAAATATTGGGAATACATATGAATTTTCCTTCAAATCTGATGTCTTTCAAGAGGTAGTTACGTACTATTTAGATGATTTTTTGGGTCAGGGCTTACATCTGTTCAGTTGGCTGTTTATTTGACACAATTTTAAAAAGACACTTTTCGGCCCAGTTCCAGGGCCTAAGAGGTTATGGTAGCAGCTGGTCACCCAGAGCAGTCCCAGTCTCCTCCATGGAGATGACCTTGAGACTATGCTGTGATGGATAGGCTAGCTGCCCCTGAAATAGGACTGCATCTTGGGAGTGCTGTGGGTTAAAACGTTGCTTTTGGAAGCCTGGAAACCAAATCCCCTAAGCCTGGGAAAGAAGGGCATTCACATTCTGCATTGTGGAGCACTGCAGGGAGTTGTGCAGTAATCATAACTCCCTCCCAGCTCTGGAAGCAGCTTGCTGTTTACCTTTTACACAACTGAGAATCCGTGGCCCTGGTTTATTAACATGGTTTAACGGGCTCTGTTTTTCCCTCCCATATAGACTGTCAGCCGACACTTCAGGAACATACCTGTGAATGAAAAGGAGACCCTCGCTTACTTCATCTACATGGTGAAGAGTAACAAGAGTAGACTGGACCAGAAGTCAGAGAGTGGCAAACAGCTTGAGTGATGATGAAGCACACCTTCAAGGAATGAAGTATAATATTAATGCACAGGTGACATCTGCTACATTTAAGCCCATAAAGACTGTTAAATTTTATTGTAAATAAAAAAGTTTGAATAATGAATACTGTAAATCTTTTCGGGCAGGAGGATTATATTCTCATGATTCAGCATGTTTATACACAGACTTTCTTTTAAGGCAACTACCGGACTAAAAAAAAACACAAGATTGGAAAAAGAAGGAAAGGAAAACAGTGCATTGCCGCATTCTGCAGAGCATTAAGTCACTTCTGCTGGACGTGTGGGATGACAGATATTTTGGTATTCACCTTGTAATTCCACGCAACCACTTGTGAGGTATAGCCCCGGACCAACAGCGAGGTACGGCTGGCAGAGAGGTGCATGAGCAGACATCTACCCGGGACGTAGACACCACGCTTTGTCACTTATCAGCAAATCATTTGACCCCGGCCCCTCACCGGCTCTGTGCTGTGCACACAGTAGGCACTCAGGCAGGGTTTACTGGCACATCCAACTGTCACTAGCAGAGCCAGTCTTGGGCTTCCCACCTCTTGGTATCAAGGCCTCTGCTGTTCCTGTTGCTCACCACTTCACTTCTAGAGCGTGAGGAAGTCCTGATGCACCAGCAGGAGGTTTCAGGTCAGACCGGGACTCCAGGGCAGACTCATGTGCCAAGCTGTATTTGTGGAGGTGCCAGAAACCCTGATGCAGAGCTCCTCCTGGGAGCCATGGTCCGTTGTGCACCCCTCCACGCTTCATGCTTCAGGGTCAAGTGATGTATTGGGACTTCATTCTCCTGGGCCAGAAATGCTTTGACACATGGAGACATTTAGTGCTTTGGGGCTCATGTTTTCAGAGATACTAATCCTTAATTCACAACCACAAGGAAGCTTCCAAGGATCGGGTGGTTTCTGCTCCGAAGTCCAGCTCTGGGATAGAAAGTCTGACCAGCTTTGGCCTCTTTGGGGGTCAGCAACAAATCATGGGTTTGAGCAACACAGGTCAGTGCCATCTGATGTTCATTTTTGTGAGCAATTTGCCTCTCTTTTAGGGGGAAAGTTGCTAAAGTGTTTTTTTCTTTTTAAGTATTAATAATTACCTGATTTTTGTTGTTGTTGTTCAAAACCTCAGATTCCTCTATCTAATTATATCAGAGCCAAAGTATCCTTTGAAAACAAAGCTTTATATCCAAAAGTATGCTTTTGCAAAATTTTCTAGTCAGTGTATTGGAGGGCAGAGGATGTGGACAGGGAGTGGGAAGAAAAGAGAAGAAAGGACTTGAATTCTAATTTCTGACCACCTTGACATATTGTGGTCAAAGGTACCGCTTTCTAACTCAGTTTTCATTCTGAGTTCTTCCTTAAGCCTTAAAAAATAGAAGCAGCATTGGACAGCGTAGCCTGGCAGAGTGTTTTAGTGTCTCACAGATGACTTAATCTGAGTATCCACACAGAGAAGTCAGAACCACCCCCAACACATACACACCCAGCAGGGTGGTAGAGTGGCCAAAGGTATCCGTTCCACGGAGCGTGCTTTCTATGGACGGTTAGGGCCACCACTCTCGCTCAGTAGCTCCATGTGTTCAGCTGCAGCCCAGCTTTCACCAGTGTTCACCACGCATGTCTAGCAGGTTGCAGCCTTTTAAGATATGTGTACATGAATGTACCTAGAGCATACTTGAGACTGAGTGGATCTTATCTGCGTACACCTGGCCATGGATGGCACATCAGGGTGTTCTGGGCGTGTTTCCAGTTGTGCAGATTCAATAGGTGTTTAGAGAGTCTCACTACTCACAGCTAAAGGCTCTTGATGTGTGGGCATCAAGAAGGCTCTAAAGTAGATTTTTATTTTCCCCTGAGGAGCTGAGTTAGAACGGCTTTGAAGGCATCAAACACCAAGTCCCCTTTATCCAGGAAAGTGTTTTCTTGTCAGGCTGGAGTTTGGGGGCAGATAGGCTTAAGGCATTGGAAACCTGCTCTCTGGAAATGTCCACAACTCATTGAGAAAAAAAGTGTATTTTTCTGATGTTTGAGCCAGAATTGTGGACGTGTAGGTCATGTCACTGTTTCTTCAACAGCAGATCTGTGTTCCCAGTTAAGAGACAGCAGTGCACTTCTGTACAAGAAGCTGTGGTATTAGGTTCCGTCTGTTCAAGCATGGCTGTGAGAGTGCTTTCGTTCCCATGTGAAGCCTGGGGAAGCTTCCCCCTCAGCCAGATGCTATGCGCCCTCAAGTCCTGTGCCAGCTCTCCTCTAAGGAGAGGGCCTTTGGAGAGTGGAGCTTGTGGGTGTCTTTTCAACCTTTGAAAGCATGTTAGATGAGAAAAAAGACAAAACTCTCTGAGCTTGTATTTTTCTTGTGTGCAGAAATCTATTTCATCAGACCACTAAGCCACTTGCCTTAGCCTCTTCTGCAATTTCCCTCGGTTTGATCTGGAGCAGGAGACATCTACCTGTTAGAGGTGGCTGACCCTCCAAAGCACCCAGGTCTGGCTGTGGGGAGCAGTGGGGCTTGGGGAGCTCAGCGCTCATCGCGGCTGCCTGCGTTTTGCTACCACCTGTCAAGGACTCGTGCTTCTCTCCACCTGTCATGTCGCAGCATTGCCTTCTCTCCTCTTGGTGCTCCTGGGCAAAACTGGAATATGCAATCCAGAACTGGCTTTGTCTTCTTAAAGAGCACGGCTCCTGCCTCAGTTCCAGCCTGCTTGGTTCTTTCCTGTGCCCTGAAGAGTCACATGGAATTGTCAACATCTTGCCATCCATGTTGCTTCCTTTTAAGGTTTTTAGAAAACAAATGGACAAACTTCTTATTTCAGTGAACAAACTCTTAGGTTGGCAACAGCATGTGAAAAAGATCATAGCCAAATCCCTTGAGAGATTGCAACCAAAGGATTCAAGACCAGGGGTGTAAAAGGAAGAGGAATTTCATGTATGTGATGCAGCCGCCAAGTTGTTAGATGTTCCTGTCATAGCTAAATAGTCACAGCTAGTCTTTCAGAGAGCAGATATGAATAACTGCTTGCAGCTGGAATGTTGCATCTAACCTTGGCATTTCAGCTGTTTATTTAGTGGGAACTTTTTGTTAACATCCTGGAGGGCACCTGCATTGTAGGAAGGAGAAAGCCGGAGTGGGAACTTACTCAGGAGCCCAACCACGGATCCCAGAGGTGTTGCTGCACGGAAATCATCTGAGGACTCTGTCATTACAGCGACAAGATCCAAAAGTTGGGAAAGGACCTCTAAGTCATCCAGTCCAGTCTCCCATAGGTGCTGACATTCTGCCTACAACCGTCCCACCAAGGTTGGAGCAGTCTGGGTTTAAACACCTCTGAGGACAGAGAACTCACTACCTCCTGGGGAAGCCTGTCCTATCTTTGTAAACCTCTGGCTTTTCTATGTTCTCTGTAATTTCCATCTTAGTCTCTGCCTAATGGGGGCCAAGTAAGTTAGCCAAGGACTAATCGCTGGCACCATCCCAGGGCATAGTGTTTGTCTTTGGGGAAGGAGCAGCTAGCAAACAAGACACTTTGTTGTCCCAAGTGTTCTCCCCCCTAAGTATTATTAGTCCATTTAGTCCTTACTGAAGATGTTGAGGAAACCCCAGTTATTCTCCCTCAATCTTGCTAAAGCTGATGGAGGAGGTCAGGGGAGAAGAGAGTGCTCTCAGAACTGCTAAAAAAAATACCTTAGGATAGAAAAGGCCTTAGTTTTGTGTTTGCCTCACAAAACTTAGGAAAAGTTTTAGCTGGAAGATTGTAAACTATGATCATGCTCTGCCTGGAGTTGAAAGGTTAAATAGCCCATAAGGGCGTATACCTTAAGATTGCTGCAAGTACTGCACACACTGCTTTTATAGAGAAAGCAAAGCTTAGGAACTTGGGGGAACCACATGTCTCAGTGTCAGAGAGGTGCCATATTTTCCAGCTGGAAACTCCTTAAAGGTTGCCATTGCCCAGTCATTGATTTTTAGAGATGGGGAAACCAAGATTCAAAAAGACTTGCCTGAATGCTTTGGCATCATCTAGACCCACTTAGCGCTGGTTCACTTCACAACTCACAGCATAGCTGGAACCCAGTCTGCAAGGGAGCTGCCCTCAGATCCTTGAGACCTGCCACTAAGCAGAGGTTCCCCAGGCCAGCCTGGCTGTCAGGGACTGTGAACAAACCTGCAGAACTCAAGGCTGTAAGACCTGACTGGGAAGGCCATCAGTTGAGTTTTGTAAAATGAATGGGAGGGGAGATCGGAAGGAGCCTGTAATTTAAGACCAAGATTCCAGAGTCCTGGCGGGAAATGTGGTGTCCTAGAATGTAAGTTCTCACAAAATGCACTTGCCTTTCAGGTGGGTCAATCAGGTGACCCTGACTTGAGCAGACACAGCTCTGTGGCCCTGCCATTCGCAGCCCCCGTCCCTGTTAGCGAGAGAAGCAGTTGAACTGAAGGACAGGTGAGCTGAAGACCACGCCCTGGGAAGCGTGGTGCTCTAGGGGTGCTTTTGTATTCATTTTATTACAGACTGTTTCCAAGTTCATGGTCAGGAAGGGTAAAGTCAATCCCATTTTTTGAGGTGGAATCCAGCCGGAGGCAGGGTGGGACTTTTCTTACAGTAGGAATGTCTACAGTCATTTCATCTGGCTTGCATCTTCAAACAAACTCTTCAGTGGCTTTCATTTAATGAGCACATCTTTGCCAGTGGCAGAGGCTTGTGCAGGATCCCTGTCTCACATGTCTATTATCTGCTCAGCCCATCAGAGTGTTTTAGGGGTGCGGGTTGGTTTGGGTTTTTTTTTTTTCCATTTTGTAACTGCCTTATCGAAAAGCAAGTGCCCTTCCATTTCAGGCCTCCTCATTGTACATGTTTCCTGCCAATTGGGGGGATCATTTGTATTTTAATTTTGTAATCTATGGCTCTGTACTGTTGAAAGGCTCTCAATTCTGTGGGGTCTCCTTAGTATGTATATGACTTTTCATGTTGCAATATCACACAGATGGGATGGCCCGACCTTTGCTCTTAATAAACGATCTAAATGAGAAACAAGAGACACATTCTGTTGTTCCCTTTGAATGCCCACATGGAGCTCAGATCTTTCACTTGTGCGTTCGGCCCCTAGCTGTATAGGACAGTGACTGGTGATAGCCGTCTTCCCTCCATTTGCCCTTCCACCCCGAGTGCACCCTGCACAGGTCACAGAAGTCTGACCCTGCCCTCTTGCTCACTTCTGTGCAAACTGACTGCAGCTGATCGGCCGGAATCGAGCCTAAGTGCTACCCAGCATAGCAGGTACCCTGGCCCCGGAGCTTCACTCTGGTCTTCGGTTATCCATGTATAGTTGTCCACCCATCTATGGGATGGATGGTTGCAAATTGAAATGCCTGCTGGGGGCGCAGAGGGAGTTGCAAACTGGAAAATCCAGGTCCCTTCTAAGGGCGGCCACCACTCTGTGTTATACATTGTGTTGAGTCGTTTAGTCGTGTCCGACTCTCTGCGACCCCGTGGGCCATAGCCCACCAGCTTCCTCTGTCTGTGTGGATTCTCCAGGTAAGAATACTGGAGTGGGTTGCTACGTCCTCCTCCAGGGGATCTTCCCGACCCAGGGATCGAACCCAGGTATCCTGCGTTGCGGGTGGATTCTTTACCATCTGAGCCACCAGGGAAGCCAGCCTGTTTTTGCCACATGGGAGTGCAAACTCTGAAATTTTAAACAGAAATCTTCAAAGTACAGTTAGTTCCCCTCCTCAGCACCCTCACCCTCTCCCATTCCATAGTGTGGAAGTGGATTTCTCAGCATCCTAGGTGGCATGGAGAGTGGGGAGTCTTGTCACCTGGAGCCTTCAGGGTCAGTGACAGGTTGTTGCTGGAGCATGCCATTTTTCAGAGTCATCTTGCTTCAGAAAGCAAAGGAAGGCCCAGTTTTCTGCTGTGCAGCCTCTTGATCTGAGGTATAACAAAAAGTAGTTCCTTCCACTTCTCTGTGCCCTCCCTTTCACATGAAACTGCTGAGGGCTGCCTCTGGCCCCTCACACTGAACCTAGGAGAGGTGCTTTGTTGCCAGGCTTCCCCTGAACTGGCCAACCCCTGCTGAGGTTGACCTCACGTGAGGATCCACAGACATCAGTCATGATGGACAGTCATGTTGGAAGGATGAGCCCACATCTTACTGTACCATTAGGACAGAGGTTCTACCAGGAACCAGACATCCTTTTTTCAAAACAGACCTTTAGAATGTTGAATATCAGATCAGCTGAGGTCCAGCCTTTTGGAAGGGTGGCACTTGCCACCTCCCACCCCCATCAGACTCTTAACAATGCCAATTCCTGGGCCCCACCCCTGGTTCTCAGTATGGAAAGCTCAGGGGCTAAATTCCAGGAATATGAGTTTTTTAATTTCCCCAACTAAGACTCAAGCTTATTAGAGTTGAGAAGTACAAAACTGGTCCAGCGGTTTCTCAATTCAGCAACTTCAAATTCATCAGGAATACTGGTTAGAAATTTCCAGTAAGACCTACTTAATGAAACTCTTTGCCAGGGCAGCCCAGGAAAAATCCCCTGGGGAATTTGTGCATCCAGATGCAGATGGCCCTGAGTCCAACCGCCTAAGGCCCAGGAAGGCAAAGAAGCTACCATCAGCCTCAAGCAGCTCAGAAAGGTCAGAGCTGAGCAAATGCAGTGACGTGCACAGCGAAGACACTTTGAAAATGAATCATTGGAATAGATGCTCTTCCCTCTGGAGAAAAAACGAAAAACAGAATGAAAATAATCCACAGTGCCTGGCATGTAGGAAGACACAAAAAATGTCTGGAATTGAATCTTCCATTTACTTAACAGTTTTTTAGTCTGTAAGTATCTTCTACATCCAGACATAATAATAGCCATTGAGTGCAGTGTGCGGGGCTTCCCAGGTGACTCAGAAGGTAAAGAACCCACCTGCAATGCAGGAGACAGAGGAGATGTGGGTTCAATCCCTGGGTCGGGAATTTCTCCTGGAGAAGGAAATGGCAACCCACTCCAGTGTCTTGCCTGGGAAATCCCATGGACAGGAGCCTGGAGGGCTACAGTCTATAGCTTCACAAAGAGTCAGACACGACTGAAGTGACTGAGCACACACGCAGGCAGTGTACATACCAGACAACCTGATACTAATTTTACATGCATTGGTATATCCAGTCTCACTACAGTCATACCAAGTAGGAACTGTTATTAACTCCAGTTTATACAGAAGGAAACACAGGCTCAGAGAGGTCTAGGAACTGTCCAACTAACAACAAGAGCTGGAGACACTCCTTGGAGTGAGTCCAAGGATTGTCCAGCCGAGGGACACTTGTCAGCTCCACCACCAAAGGGCTCAGGAGCACCACATTATGCAGCTGTGCAGCTGCAACAGTTCGCCTTGTCCTGATCAACTGGACTCACTCCACTTTAATGAGGGATTCCTCGAAGTCACTCAGACTCTAGTTAGGAAATTTAATAGGGTTTAATGGAGGTTAACAAGGCACATCCAACTTTCCAGCCAGGTTTTAACTTACCAGAGCTGAACAGAGATTAACAAGCCCAGGAGGTGTAATGGCACCTGCATGATTTAATGGGGTTAATGAAACTGTCAGAGGTTGGCTGAGAGGGACAGAGCTGGAGCACACCTCTGTTAACGAGTCAATCTGCTGAAGGTCAACAGACATTAAAAAGCAGATGCTGGCCCTGGCTTGCCCTGGGGAACCACAGGGCTAGCAAGGAAAAGAAGACCACAGCCAACGTGCCAACCATGCTCCATCCTGGTTACTGGGATCTGGAATTTTATTTTCTTCTTTGTGCTTTCTTGGTGTTGTCTAAATTATTTAGAATGAGCATGAATCATTTTCACCAAAATTGTAAAATAGCAAAGCAGGTTTTTTTTTTAAGTGCTCTCAAATGCATTTACTCTCCCTTTGTATGGTTTGTTGCTGCTGCTCCTGCTGCTATGTCGCTTCAGTTGTGTCCAACTCTGTGTGACCCCAGAGACGGCAGCCCACCAGGCTCCCCCATCCCTGGGATTCTCAAGGCAAGAACACTGGAGCGGGTTGCCATTTCCTTCTCCAGTGCATGAAAGTGAAAAGTGAAAGAGAAGTCGCTCAGTTGTATCCGACTCTAATGACCCCATGGACTGCGCCTACCAGGCTCCTCCATCCATAGGATTTTCTAGGCAAAAGTACTGGAGTGGGGTGTTTCATCGTCCTAAAACCTGTGGAAAACAGTAAGAGAAATGAAAACAGAAGCAGTAATACATTCTTAAATTAAGCAGCACTTAACTGCTGCAGAGGGTGCCACCTGTTACCTCTGAGGGTCTTTGTCACACGCTACAAAACAGCAGTGTACAGAATGACACTGGTCAGGGGGACAGTGAGTCCTCCTCTGTCTCCCAGATTGCTGCAGTTTCTGGCCTGAGCACTTACTATCTGCCAGGCCCAATATTAAGCTCTTTACGTTCTATTGTTCTATTTGATAGATAAGGAAACAGAAATTTAGAAAGGTGAAACGGTTTGTCCCAGGTCAGCAGAGAGTGGTAGGTGGGGATAAGTCAAACACAGGTCTGTCTGACCCGAGTCCAGTGTGCCTGGCTGCCTGCTAACTGGTTAAGCTAGTATTTTGTGGAAGCATTGTTTAGAACAGTGAAGAACTCTCAAATATGTCAAATAATAGGGGACTGATTTTAACAGTATTACACTTATGTCACCATTGTGAAATATGTAATGACATAGAAGGCTGTTCCTATCAGTTTAGAAATAGCAGATATGTATATCTATGTATGCATATTATATGAATATATATGTGTGGGCGGGTGTGCATATTTATATATCGTATGTATACAGTTGGCCCTCCATATCCACAAGTTCCAAATCGAGGTTACAAAGGGCCAACCGTACCATGCCGTTTCATATAAGGGACCTGAGCATCCATGAATTTTGGTATCTTTGGAGATCTGGAGCCATCTCCCTGTGAATACAGAGAGATTCAGACTGTATACACTGCATGTGTGTGTATGTGTGTATGTATACACACACATTCCTGAATTTGTGACTATGGGCATATCTGTAGGCATATCAAAACATCTACCAACTCCATGTGTAGCCTGCTGTATCTATGATTCAGAGAAAAGGGGAAAGGTCAGGAAGGAAAGGGCTTTCTGAAAATCAAGGGGGCTTCCTGGAAAAAAGGCTCCTCTGTAGGCCCTTGAGGGAAATGGAAGACAGGAGACAGGAGTGAGGGCAAGTCCAGTCCAGTACAGAAACCCTCACACGCTGGACTGAGGAGCTTGTACTCTGGAGTCACCAAACCTGCTTTCATTAAACACGGAAATGTGATCAAGAAGATGCTTGTGTGTCTACCGGGAGCCAGGGGGAATCTGGAAATGGACTCTGCCCTCCAGGAGCTGGGAATTTCAGAGTTCACACCCTGACAGGGGTGGAAAGCAGTCCTTCCACTGCTGATATCCTAGGATCTGTGAGGAAGCCTTGGAGCCTCCCGAGTTCTGATGAAGGAGCCGGGTGTAATGAGCGCTGAGGTCTTGGAGAAGCCAGTGAAACTTACAAAGTGTGATGAGCTTAATTCAGCCAAGGTGGCTAATGAGACTTCCTGAGAGCGCACGGCCACCAGCAAGGCTGGACTCTGCTAAGGGAGCAGAGGCAGCATACCCGTGCCCACCCATACCCCTCTGAGCATCCTCCTCACGAGACACGGGGCGGCAGGAGTCAGAGGGCCCCAAGGAGAGCCAGTGCCGCCGAGGGGCAGGGGTCAGACTCAGGCTATGTCAGCAAGCAACTGCCTGAAATGAAATCATGTGATGAAGCTCAGCACCGCCGGGAAGAATGAGGTCTAAGAGAGCTCAGCTTGCCTGCCAGGGTTTAGCTCAACTAGGTGAAACTGAAACTTGTCTGAGCCCACAGTCCAAGGAGGCCCTGCCATCTCCAATGATAAGGGTATTTTCTTTGTGGTTGCTCATATCATCTTCAAATGCATACTATTCCTGTTTCTATCTAGGAATGTTTCCAAAACTGAACATGAAAAAAGAAAAGTGGTCAGGATGACCTGTAGCAATGGTAGCATTTATTTGTTAAACACCTACTAGGTGCTGGACACAGGGCTAGAACACTTAAGTTCACAGTCATTATCCTCACAGAAACCTGCAGAGAAGCTGTTACCATCCCTAGTTTTCAGATGGTAACTGAGGCTCAAGAGCTGTTAGAAAAACTCAGGATCCCAATAGTCTAGAGTGTTTAAGGGGAAACAGCCCCCTGCATTCTGTTAGCCCAGAGCAATAGTGACAGAAGGATGCTGTTACCAACAGAAGATTATGTTTTGTTCAGTAGCTCCCATCCAAAGAAACAGAAGGAAAAAAAAACATATATATATATATATGGGATGCATCGTACACTCCACATAGTAGGAAAATACAGATCCCTGACCTAAGGTGCCTTTAGAGGATTTGGATTGCAAAACCCTAATGTCCTTTGTTGGATGCTTTCGAATTGTGGTGCTGGAGAAGACTCTTGAGAATCCCTTCGACTGCAAGGAGATCAATCCTGAATATTCACTGGAAGGACTGATGCTGAGGCTGAAGCTCCAGTACTTTGGCCACCTGATGTGAAGAGCTGACTCACTGGAAAATACCCTGATGCTAGGAAAGATTGCATGCAAAAGGAGAAGGAGGCAACAGAGGATAGGATGGCTGGATAGACTCAATGGACATGTGAGTGAAAGTCACTTAGTCGTGTCCGACTCTGCAACCCCATGGACTTATACAGTCCATGGAATTCTCCAGGCCAACATACTGGAATGGGTAGCCTTTCCCTTCTCCAGGAGATCTTCCCAACCCAGGGATTGAATCCAGGTCTCCCACATTGCAGGCGGATTCTTTACCAGCTGAGCCACAAGGAAAGCCCAAGAATACTGGAGTGGGTAGCCTATCCCTTCTCCAGTGGATTTTCCTGACCCAGGAATTGAACTGGGGTCTCCTGCATTGCAGGCGGATTCTTTACCAACTGAGCTATCAGGGAAGCCAATGCACACAAATCTGAGCAAATTCAGGAGATAGTGGAGGACAGAAGAGCCTGGCATGCTGCAGTCCATGGGGTTGCAAAGAGTTGGAAGTGACTGAACAACAATGACAACAACATCCCGCAGGAGTTAACCTCATGCCCAGGACTCCTAACTCTGTGAACTTTCTGGGTCCCCTCTCTTCTCTCCTCAGCTTCCAAAGGAAGTTAGAAAAAGTGTGCCCTGGGACTCTGGGATCACTGTTTGAGAGTGGAAGTGAAGTCACTCCGTCATGTCACACTCTGCGACCCTATGAACTGTAGCCCACCAGCTCCTCTCCATGAGTTTTCCAGGCAAGAATTCTGGAGTGGGTTGCCACTGCTAAGGGGAATTTGACTAATGCTATACACTGAACTTGCCACCAGGTGGCGCCTTCCCCTTAGTCAGTGGCAACCCCAGGCCACTGGGGAAGGCTCAGGGCTATTTTCTGTGCCCTTCATAAGCTGCTGTGTTTGGCAAACGCCTTGATTCATATCAAAGCAAAAATCTGGACAGTCAGAGCAGAAAGGGACTTAGTTCTCTGGTCCTAACCCTTCATTTTACAGATGATACCAAGGTCCAGTGGGAGCAAGGAAGTGCCCAAGTTCACACAGCAGGCTGAACTCTTCACTGCTGGGTGTATTGCTTTTTCCACCATGCTAACTGTTCTCACTCTCCCCTGAACACCTCCCACACGTAACCTGAGACTGCCAGAATCCTACCCTGAGCCAGAGCTGGCTCAGCTTCCCTGCCATTCCCTGCTGTTTCCTCACCAGGCCCTGAAGCCCAATCCCCAGCTGCTACAATAGCAGCAGGAACAATAGCTCAGGTTTATCACTTCCTACTCTGGGCCAGCCTGAGAGCTTCCCATTGGTTATTTAATCATTACTGGATCTTGGCAATGTCGCTGCAAGCTATTCTGCTTTCCTTTTTACAGAAGTCTCAGAGAGGTTAAGAAACCTGTACATTGCCACACAGCTCATCTAACCAGTTCATCTGGCTGTGAGTACAGGCCCTCGGGCCAATCCCAACCTCCCTGTTGATACCTGCCTGGTCTCTCATGCTGTATTCTCTGTTTCAAAACACTATCAAAGACCTTTCCCCCTCCTTTGCCTGACAAGAATTCAGTGGGGTGAGGAAAGGTATTGTTAGCCCATCTTAGAGATTAGAGGACTGGAGCCCTAGCAGATGATTGGTCCGAAGTCACCTGACTCGTGGGAGACTTGGATATGGAACAAGTTTCCACCACCAGCAGGACATTCTAGAAGACTCTCTACATCTCATAGCCCAACCTACACCCCTGCATCTGTCCCTGAAAATCATGGAACTCAGTGGCCAAAACTGCAGGTTTGGGAGACATGGTACTGGGTCTACCTGCCCTGTATAAGTCATGTGACCATAAACTACCCTCTGTTGTTGTTGGGACAAGTAAGTGAGTCCATGTAGGTTGAGCACTGCTGTTGGGTACACAGGAAGTGCTTAGTAAATGGTGGCTACTTATCGATATGATTAACTAAAGCTCTGTATTTAATACTCCTGCTACACGATCTATTAGGTCTGCACTGTCCAAATGGTAGACACTAGCCATGTTTGCTGGCTTTTGAATGCTTAAAACTTTGTCCAAACTGAGATGTGCTTTAACCTGTGTAAAACACACCCCACTTTCAATCAGTCTGGAAAGAATATGTAAAATATCTCAATAATAATTTTATGTTAGCTACATGTTGATATTATATTCTAGGCATATTGAGTTAAATACATATATCAAATTTAATATTAAATATTACATTGGCCAAAAAGTTCTTATGGAAAAACCAGAACAAATTTTTTTGGCCAACCCAATATATTATATATATTTAATATACATATTTTAATTCAATAATAAATTCACCTGTTTCCCTTTATTTTTTAATGTGGCTACTAGAAAAATTGTAATTACATACATGGCTCCCTTTGGTGACTTGCATAAGAGAAATATACTACTATATTCTTACATTAAGAGCACTATGCCACTTAGTGCTGCCTTAGACAGTTTCAGAAACTCAGCTGCCTCAGCCTGCCTGCCCCTTGGTTTGTCTTAATGATGCGGGATATAAGGGCTTTGAACCAGGACTCTATTCACTAGCTATGTGCCTGTGGGCAGGTCGCTGCAATCTCTGTGCCAATCTTTCCAAAACAAGCAAACCAAAATAAATGCTCAATGCCTCACAAGGCTATTGCAAGGATTAAATAAAATAATAAAAATAGCTCTGCCATGGACACAACACTAAGTGCTCTGCACACTTTATCTCATTTGAACCTCACAAGCCCCAGGAAGTTGGGACATTTTGTATATGAGGAAACTGAGGCTCAGAAGTGTTCAGTAACTTGTGCAGAGTCTCATGGGCACTATCGGATTCTATGCCCCGTCCTGGAAAGAGTGGGGTTAAGTAGACAAGGGGGAAAGAAGAGTACAACTCCCCAGGTAATCTTGGGCAAGTCTCTCCTCTCTGCAGGCCTCAGTTTCCCCTTCTATAAAATGACAGAAATGTTTGGATGGTGTATAAAGATCTTTGAGGTCCCAGTGTGATGGGGTGCTTGAACGTTTCAGGAAACATAAGATTTCTGGATGGCTTCGAAAGTCCGATGCCTTCCGTTGTCCATTCTGTGGGGATAAATGTGCATTTCTGTTTGTTTTAATAACATTTGTAGGAGCTTTATATAGTGTCTATGTCTGCTTACATTAGACGCTGTGTATTATAGTTAAGAGTCTTTCACTATTTCCCATATAAACCTTGTTTTTTATGGGTTTGGGAGAGCTCAGCTGTAAAAACTCCCTTGGTTGAAAAAAAAATTTTTTTTTTCAAACAAATTAGGTTTAAATCAGGAGGCTGATTTCAGACACTTTAGAGCCTGTGTATTTTTTCTTAGCAGTCACTTTTCATTTAAAAAATGAGACTGGCTGATTTTTTAGTTTCATTTCTTTTATGAAGATTTAGGACTTCCCTATTGGCTCAAATGGTAAAGCGTCTGCCTACAATGTGAGAGACCAGGGTTCAGTCCCTGGGTCGGGAAGATCTCCTGGAGAAGGAAATGGCAACCCACTCTAGTATTCTTGCCTGGAAGATCCCATAGACGGAGGAGCCTGGTAGACTACAGTCCATGGGGTCACAAAGAGTCGGACACGACTGAGCAATTTCACTTCACTTCACTTAAGCTGGTTGCTCGAAGAGAAAGATCCAGAGCCTTTTCCAGCAGAGACCTGGGCCTGCTGACTGCCAGCTAATGCCAGCTCAGTCTTTGACTGCTATGTGACCCCGAGCTGGCCTTGTCGCTCTCAGAGTCTTCCTTTCTCCTTCCACCCAGGCGAGCATAATTCCTGCCCTTCTCCCTTCTCCCTTCTAGTAAGGACAAAGATGTCCTTACTAGACATTTTTGTCTAGTAGAAATGAAATAGAAATGAAAAATACTGAGGAAAGGTGAATGTACTATACAAACATCAAAGGCTGGAGCAAAGAATAACATGGTGTTTTTCACCAGCAGAATGTAGATTCCTAGAATCAGTGTTACAGTTAGGAAAGAAGCTAGAGGTCAAGGAGCCCACCCCTTCCTCATTTTATAGATGGGATCCATTCTGAGTTGGAACAGAGGAGGAGGATTCCAGGGGAAGACTAGAGTTAGAATCTAGATCCCTTTACAAACCCCCTTCTTTCTTTCTCATTTTGGAGACCAAAGAAGATTAGACCAAGAGAGGCTGTATTTGTTTGTACACACACACACACACACACACACACACACTCCCTGGAGGTGCTCCAGGATGTGGGGGAAACCCAAGTCCCCAGAGGCAGCCAGACCTGCCCTTTGATCCAAGCCCAGCCTGCCTTTTACCATGTGACCTTGAACAAAGTTCTTCACCTCTCTAAGCCTCACCTGCCTGAGTATTAACCTCATACAATCCTCTTAAGGCTTAAATGAAATAATACATGCTAAGGGCTTAAATAATGTCCTTAATAAAATTTGACAACTTTTTTCTTTTTCAATAAAAAAACTACATTTACTGTGTGGAAGGAATAATGAGCCCTTCAAGACAGATATTTACTATTGTATGTTAATTGGTGATGATTATTAGGATTCTCATTTGTTATTTATACCCACAGTGCCAAGCACAAGGTGGATGCTCAATTAATGTACGTTGAATAAACAGTGTACTGAAAGTACACTGGCCACAGGAGAAATCAGAAGGAAATTTCAGCTTTTTATTGCAAAAATAATACTTATTCATTGTATAAAAATACATATATACATATGGCTAAACAGGAGGAAACATCAAAATTATCCTTATTCCTACAATTCAGAGGTAGAGGTATAAATGTTTTGGTGTACAGTTTTCCACATTTTCTCCATGAATGATATTTATGTATTTATTTTTATGTAAAGCAGGTCGCTACTGACAGTCTTCAGTAAACTGAGAAGGTTTTATTTTCCCTCATTTATATCAGGAACAATCTCTGTATCAATTATATTTTTTTCTTAGGGGCTGAGTAGTAACCCACTGATGGATTTATTTAACCAGTTGTGTAATTATAACAACTTTGGAGATCCCTTTAGATCTTTAGAAAATCTTTAGATCCCTACTATAGATTTCATTCTTTAGTAGACTAGTTCTGTGCTTAAAGCTTTATAACATCAGTATTTTCTTACAGCAAACTCCTGGAATTTACTTTGAAGTTAGTGATTATACTCCACTCCCCGTTAAAAAAAAAAAAAAAGTGATGTCCTTAATTCAAATTAATAATGATACCATCTGTCACAGCCAGGTGGAGGTAGGTTTCCCAGAAAAGGCGTTGAACCCTGGGAGAGAATGAGAAAGTAAAAGGCAGGCTCCAAAGCTACTCCATGGAGATGGAGCTAATGACGGAGGAGAGGGTTGAGAGCCCGGTGCAGGAAGAAGGTCTGGACCCCTGGTGAAGAAGGTCTAGAGCCATCGGCGAAAACTGGTTCCTGAAACCCGGAGCAACTCTGCTCTGCCCAGGGACCTCTGCTTTTACAGCTGGGAGTGAAGACTGGAAATGTGGCTCGAGCGTTCTAGCGATGGAGTTAAGTCCTGGGGACATCCCAGTGACTCCCTCAGTGGGCACTGGCTGGCCCCGTGTCTCAGCTCCCGGGTGCCAGATCTGAGATCAGGATCAGACGTGGCTGGGACCGAATGTGAGGTTCCCAGCTGTCTTTTCCAAGAGGGTTTGCGCCCGGCGGGATGGGGTTTTCAGAGCAGGCTGCCGCGGTCGGTACCCCTCGGTACCCCGCTCTCCTTTCACTGGCCGGGGCTTCAAGAAAGCAGGACCGGGTTCGCATTCTTCCCGTGCCTGGGATACTTCATGGTGCTAAAAATAGTCGCGGGCGGGTGCTCTGTGTATAGCGAGCGGATGGTCGGTAAACTCAACTGGAGTTCTGGGTTCAAATCCAGAAAACGTCTCCTTCGTGCCGGGGCACCTCCAGTGGCTTGCTCCCCGAGTCCCAGTTTCCCTGTGCGTGCCTGGATTTCTAAGGCGCTTCACAGCTCTCGGAAAGAAAATGAAAAAAAGAAAGCTCGATTTTTCTTTCCTGCTCCTCCCCGAGGGGCCTTGGGGCCTCAGGCCGGGTACCAGGGCCGCACAGCTCATTACCGCGAGGTGTTGCCCTAGTTAAATCGCCGGCCCGTTTGATCTGGCGGCGGGTGGCGAAAGGGAATAAAGAAAAAAGTAGGGGAGTCAGAGTAAAGAGAAGCTCACACCTCCGCCGCCGTTTCCTCGCGCCCATAAAACACCTTTTATTAACTCCTTCGCGTCCGGAAAGGCCCCCGTGGCCGCTCAGCCCTGCCACGGGTGTTTACAGCTCAAACTAATGGGGCCCCATATTCACCCCGATGCGGGTACGAGGCGCCTGGGACACGCCTGGCCCCGGCGCTGCCTGAGTTTCCTTTCTAGGCCCCAAGCTCCGGCCTCCAGCTCCGGATGTGGAGCGGGAAAGCGCGGAGAGACCCGCGCACGGGCGCCCGTCCTGGCGCCTGGCTCGCAGAGCGCGCCGGAGACCTGCCCTCACTGCAGAGTATGCGTTCCCTCCGGCGATCGTGAGATACAAAAGCGCTTAGTATAGAGCCTCGCATACAGTTGGCACAAACCAAACTGGTTGTCTGTACACTATTATTCAGGGACAGAAACGCCAGCATTTGCCCGCCCCAGTTCATCCCAGCACGCATCCGAGCCTTGACAAGCGCAGCCACTTTTATTTTCACCCTCACACCTAGCCATGGATGCACACGTGGAGGCTCAAAAACCGCTGCTCTCCTCCAAGGACCCGAAGTGTGCGAATTAGCCACCACGCCCCTTACCCCATCCTTTTGCACAAATCCATATACTTGCACAAATACTTGTTGAGTGCGTTGTTGCTCGGGAGAAATGCCTCACTTTGACCATGAGCACTCACAAACTTCCTTCCCTCACGTCTAAGATCATAGCTGCTCCGTCTTGCCGAGTCCTTACAGTGCGCTGGGTCTGTGTTCCACAGCCGTTTGTCGGCCCCACCTCAGCCACGGGGCTCCATGTGAGTTCTTGCACCAAGGCACAAACTATTATTGTAGGTTCATAATTTCACATAAGTGAACATATTCCGGAGGGCATTCCCCTCTTCCGAGCTACCCTGCCCTTGTGTAGCCTTCCGTTTGTGTGACGGGCCCCCTTCCCACTTGCTCCAGACCGCCGATGGCAGACACCGATGTGCAACACCCATCCACAGACAGGCCCACATGCTGGCCCACAGAAATCCTAGCCTGTCATCTCTGGGTCTAATTCATTTCCAGGTTTCCCTTCTTTAGGTTCATTATAGCTATCATGTATCCCCATCATCTTCTAAGGAGAACTTTGCTTTTTATACCAGGAGTAAATTCTTTATCTCCCCCTGCCCTTGATTTAATTTGCAGTTTGGTTCGACATTTATCAAAAAAAAGAAGAAGTAGTAGTAGGAACAGGAGGTTCTCCAACTAGCAGAAACGATGGAGCAGACCGGGGATAGCTGCCAATATATCACACAGGCTTCTGCTGATTTCAAAAAATGTTTTATTAGTCAAGAGCATAGATACTGCTTTGGCAAAAGGAGGGGACGGTGAGTGGTCATATAGATTTGAGGTAGAAAAAGAGTGGGGATGGGGGGAATTAACAAACACCTGAGCAGAGCAGGCATGGTAGGTAGTTTAAATACATAAAAACTTTTCAACATAGGGAAAAGTTTTTATTTACAAAGGAAGGAAGGAAGGAAGGGAAAGGAAGAAAAGACAAGAAAGAATGGAATAAGGAAGGAAAGAGCCGTTTTCCTTGAACTAAGTAGGAAGTGCAGTGACAAAAAATAAAATACAATAAAAACATCACTGTTTGAGGAAAAACAACAAAGGCAGCCCTTTCTTCTTCCTGGTTTGGTTCTCTTTCCCTGGCAGAAAACTATTGATTCCTCTTATTGCATTTTAATTAGGGAGGAGAGAACGCGCGTTCGCGCGGAGGGTTTTGACGCGAAGCCGAGAGGGGCGCGAGAACGAAAGGCAGATAGTGTAATGGGGAAGGCGTTTAGGGGTCCTGATTTCGCCCCAGAAGGGTTGGAAGGTTACGTCTTAGCGTGCTTGGGTCCCGCAGTCCTTCCTTCTCGAATCGTGCAGCCAAGAGCCGCCCTCTCGGTTGCCGTAGGGGTGGGGATGGTTTTATATATATATATATATATTTCTCTTTCTCTTCATGTATTAAAAACAATTTCAAATGACATTGCACGTGCGATTGAAGTGTGTAGTTGCAGCCGGCGACCTGCCAGCACGCAGCGGAGGCTAGGCGGGATGCTCCCATAAGACCCTGGCATCCAGAGCCGGGCACTGGCCTCCGCCTTCTTTCCTCCCGGGGCTCTGCGTCGGGCAGCTGTGGCGGGATCCTCGGCGCAGGCCTCGGCTCACTGGTTTAACTCCAGCGCCCAGACTTGCTGCGGCCAGCCTGTGCGCCCTTTAATCCTCTTCTCGCCTGGGCCCAGGGCAGGAGGAAAGCCTTCGTGCTGCTGCTGCCAGAGGACACACACAAGAAAGGGGGCGAGAGAGACAGGTTTAAATGTTTCTGCTCCGCTCACCCAGGCGTAGAATAAAAGTAGGGGTGGGGTGAAAGGTGTTGGGAGCAGTAACTGGGAGCCTTTAAATAAGTGACGAATTTTTGTTTGCAAAATAGGCAAACAGGCTCATAAATTTGCCTTTATACGCCGAGTTCCCGGGGGACCCGGATAGGCTGGGCAGCTTCTGGGGGGTTGGTATTGAGAATTTGCTGCGGCTGTTGAAACTGTTGCTCGTAGGTTTGGCTTTATGGCGCCGAAGGGGGACTTCAGGGTTTGCAATGGGAGGGGTGAAAATCAACAGTTTCCTCGCTCGCGGACCTGCACCGGCGACACATCCACCGGCTTTTCTCCTTTAGCGCCTGAGCATGGATACCGGGCCGGGTCCCTCCAACAGGCTCTGGGCGCTCAGAAGTCTCCTCGAATGAGGGAGGAAGTCGGTCTGGCCTAGGATCCCCTTTCCCGGCTACTTGAAAAAATCAGCTATATGCCGGGGGTGGGGATACGCCCAATAACTACTTCCAACCAGGCATCCCGATCCCTGGGCCTGCATCTCTTCCAGCCCAAGGCAGTGGTTTAGAGATTCGCTGACCATGGTCTTTCCCAGTCTCCCGAAGTGACTTCCCTAGATTAGCACTGCTCCTGCAGGTCAGAGAAAACCCAGGGGGGCTCTCTAGTCAACTACAACGCGTGGTGGTCCCCAGTGCAACAATCTAGAGAAACTAGTTGGGCTCCCCAGGCTGGGAATCACTGTCTTCAGAGGCCCCAGAGCCCTGGGCCACTGAAACCAACCTCCAGAAATTGTCACTGGAGAGAATCCAGAAAGGCCTAGTAGGGACTGGGATCTCCAAAGCCAAAAAGAAGTCATCAAGGTGACTGAGGAACCAGTTGGGGGGAGTGGGGAGCAGGGAAACGTCCTCTGGACAGAGAATAAACTGACTTTTTCTACCGAAGTAAACAACCCCTTGGGTAGGTGGCCTCCACATCCTGTCCAGCTCTGGGCCTCAGTTTCCCTATGTGCAATGATGAAAATAGACCAGCCTCTCCAGCAAAGATCTTTTGAAAACAACAGCTGAGTCTATATGCATAAATTCACATTCAGGCAAATGTAAGTAACAAACTCCTACAGCATTCTTAACCTGGCTTCCAGGAGAACCCAGGGATGAATCAGGACCCCTCGAAAATGTAAGTGAAATATATGGTGTGTGCATTTTCTCGGGGTCTGAAGCTTCCAACGGATTCTCAAAAGGGACCCTATGATCCTGTCCGAAAAGGATGAGGTTCCGTCTAAATTCAGTCTTACAAACACTATCCGCATTACAAATGAATTCAAACATGAATCTGCCTCCCTCCACGCAAACAATCCCACAGTTCGACCGTCTCAGAACTCCCCACAGCCTCTCAAAATCTCACGCAGGGCAAGGCAGACTCCTTGCACTGCGTATTCGGCCTGCGGGTGCTCACCACGCCCGCGCCCTTGGCTAGAGCACGCAGGTCCCCCGGACTTACCAGCTCTCTTTTTCGCTTGCTCTCGCGGCCGCCATCCGCCTTCTTCAGTTCGGCCTTGAAGGCCTCGGGGTCGCCAGCCTGTGCGTCCTTGGCCAACACGTCCATCAGGTAGGCGATGTAGCTGGTGGCCAGGCGCAGAGTCTTGATCTTGGAGAGCTTGGTGTCCGCCGGCACGTTGGGGATGCACTCGCGCAGCTCAGCGAACGCGCTGTTAATGCTCTCTGTGCGTCTCCGCTCCTTCTTGGGTCCTGAGCCTTTCCGCCGGCCCAGGCGGCCGCCGAGCGCCTCCAGCCGCCCGGGGCTCTGGCCGGGCCTGGCGTCTGGACCATAGGAGGCGGCGGCTGCCGCGGCTGCGGGCGGTGGCCCGCCGGCGGGGAAGTCCGGGGCGGCGTCAGCGGGGCTCAGCAGCCAGCTCTGGAAGTAGGGCCGCTCTTGGTGACAGCGCGAGGCAGGGCCGAAGAGGAAGGGCTCGTGGAGCATGGGGTGCGCGGGGTGCGGATGGTGATGGTGGTGATGGTGGTGATGATGTGCGTAGCTGCCCACGAGGTTCATGTTGGAGCGGCCCCTGGCCTGCGCCGCCAGCCCGATTAGCGCCGCCCCATGCGCCCCAGAGACTGCCGGGGCCACCCGTGGGCTCTGGGGCGGCGCTCTGGTAGGCACCGGCTTTGAGAGATTCTGGGATAAGGTTGAAGATGACACGCACAGCCCGCCGTCTTCTTGCCTGCTTCGGTCGCAGGCGAGGACGAGGATGCAGAGAGACCAGTTTAACCCTTCTGCGGCCTCCCCTTCAGGGTCTGGCTTATATAAGGCCGGGGCTTTGATGTCAACCTCTCCCCGGAGCCAATGGCAGGGGGGCGGGGAGGAGGAAAGGGGGATGGCCGTCCCTGGTTTTAGGCTCTGCCACTCGACTCTAGCCGCGTGAGGGGACGGGGAGGCGCCCCGTCTCCGCCCCTCCCCCTTTCTCCCCCCTTCCCCCGTCCCCAGTTCCTGAGTTGGGGCTTCGTGATTGAGGCACAGGCCTGTCAATGCCCAGGTCGCCGTCTGCCACCCCCTCCCCGTGTGCCCCAGGAAAGGAATCATGGAGCAAAAAGGCCTTTACCTAGATTTTACAGATAGGGAAACTGAGGCGCCGAAAAAAAGAAAGGTTCTCATTTCTAGACCTTCCAGAATCCTAAATAAGAATTCCAGAGGTTCCCAATCCTGAGCTCCATCTGCTCTACTTGGCCTCAGAGCCAGAAAATGGATCGGGATGCTGGAGCAGGATAGGCCCCTAAGGTTCTCCCCTAAGCCGCCCCAGTCCTTAGTCGCCGGCTCATCTGGCCACACTGCAGCAGGCCCTGCAGCTGGCAGAGCATCCGCCAACTTTGGTCAAGTCTTGTATCTACAGCGCAGGCGGCCACCCACCCGAGTAGAGGTCGGGGACAGGAGGTGGAAGGAGATGGGTGGCAAGTAGGAAGAGGAGGGCTCCGAGCCCACAGGCATTTACTAGTTTGTTCCGGGCTCCAGAGCTTGAGATCACTCTTCTGGCCTCGGGGCGCCTGATCTGGTCCAAAGACCGGCCGGCTGACCGAGGGGCAGCCTCCTCTCCGCCGAACTCGAACGGAGGGCCCAGAGCGCAGCTACGTTGGGCCGCTGCATGCAGGCCACCGCAGTTTTGGCGTTCGATTCTCGGCGCCAAAGCTCACACTGCAAGAAATCAGCGTTTGGCGGTGAATGTACACCGAGGAGACCACCACCTCCACACTCTCCGCGGGGCTCACGGCGTGGGAGAAACTTACTACCCACTGGCGTAGAGACACGGTTCTGGCCGCACCTTCGCGATTTTACCTCCTGACTAGGGCTCTTCCGCTCGTCGAATTTTGTCCCCAGGGGCCTTTCTCTGGGCTGCAACTGGGACTTGGGAATTTCAGGGTGACGGCGCTTGCAGCTGAAGTTCTCTGTTTTATCTCCCTGATGGGAAGCTTCCCAGCTGATGTCCTCATACCTGGGCGCCTCCAGCCTCACCAGCCTTTCCCAGCCAAGCCCCTTCCCTAGGTGGGGTAGAGGGAGTGTACCCTTCTCTCAAAAACAACGTGGAGGGGAAGGCGAGAGGAGAAGAGAAATACATGTCTGCTCTTTTTAGACGTCAGATTTACTTCTTCATCCATTTTTTCAACAAGTATTTGCGTGTACAGTAAATATTTGTACTGACCCCTGCTATGTGCATTGCACACTTAGCAACCCAAAGGTAGAGGGAGAAAGGTCAACTAGCTCATTGCACAGATGGGAAAAGTGAGGCCCGGAAATGAACGATTTTCCTTGGGCTCGGGTAGCCAGTGGATACACTGTATTTTTCTTCTGTACAGACGGAATGGGGACAGTGCAGGGGGAAAAGAGGAAAAAGCTTTGTCCAGAGCCGGTTCCACTTGTGGGAGCTCGGCAGGGCTGTGGGCCCTGGAGGTGCATGGGGGAGGGAGGTCCTTGTTTCCTGCCTGAGGCGGCTGGAAACCCGCCGCTCTCCTGGGCGCCTGGCGCCAGCAGCGCTGGGGTTGGGCCGAGCGCGGAGCCGGAGGCTCGCAGGGAGGGAGCACCCCCGCGCCCAGTTGAGCCGCGGCTCTGCGGAGTCCCGCGCCTCCCCGGCCTGAAGGCGCTCGGGAGTGCGGGTGTGAGGGTAGAGACAGTAATGACTCTGTGAAGGAGCTCAGTCGATACACACCCAGCTGTGGTCCTAGTCCAGCACGATCTCTCAGGACCACCGTTACACATGTACATATAGACACACGCAGCCTCACAAAAAATCACCAGCATAGACCAAAGTCTAGGCATTCCTTGCAGACGCCACAAAATATGCATATTATCTCGGTAACCTATTTACACCCATGCGACACACAACAGCATTTCAATTTTCGTGCATTCCTAGGATTTTACATGTTATCTCTTCGTCACCCATGGGGTGTGCATCTAGCTTCGGATGTGTGACAGCTCTGGGCCACTCCCAACCCTCTATGCAGGCACACTTCCAGACACCATTACAGCAGAGACACATAAACTCCACACAAATAGCACAGCTGAAGGGCTTGACATATACTCTTACTGTCACACTTGTGTACAGGCCCAACCAGTTTGTATCCGTTTCTTTCTGTATTTCTTACTGTATACAGTATTTATAACACAAACTTCTGAAAACCCCATCACACATTTCATGCATTCTCAGTTCTCACACACACAGGTACACAGTCACAATTACTACTATATATGCACAAGCACTCAGAAAAAGAAGTTTTCACATGTTCGTCCATTACACACAGGCACACAAATTCCAAACACTGAGATCAGTTGACATCCTTTCTGTCATACCCGCACAGTCACAGTCACAAGCCGTGGAGGTGAAGTTGAACAACAGCATGCACATTATCACAGCCCCCCACCCCCCCGCCCCGTGATAGGTAGGTACACACAGTGACCCACACACTCCCAGCTCCAGCACCCACCCTCATGTGTCCTGAGCATTTTCCAAGGTTACATAGGTCACTCAGGGTGATTTGAATACTCTCCAAATATCCAGCCTGGTTAGTGTGGTAGGGAATGCATTATCAGTACTGAATGATGGCCAGTCTCATGAGATGTCTTGAAGGGTCCCCAGATCTCCTGGCAGTCCCCTCTGGGTTGTTAAAGAGCAGGGTATGTGTAATCACCTGGGCCCTAGAAAGTGCTGCTCTCCGCCTAGAGTCAAGAGGTCCAAGCAGAGTGGCTCCGGATCCAGGACCACAGCCCTTGGGGACCACTGGGGCTCAGACTCTGCAGCACCCAGCGGAATGGGTGTCAGGGAGATGGCCGGTGGCCCCTAGGCTTCAGACCCACCTTCTGGGAGACCCCAATGGGCTTTGAAGGCCAACCTGGCTTAGGTGCGTGTGGATCAACAGTGGGGACGGGGTAAAGGTATTCTGTCTCCCTTTCCCAGGCTCTATGGTTCGCGAGGTCTGGGACCCAGGAGTTTAGCTGACATTTTTCTAAACTGAGAGGCAAGAGATGAGCCTGAGGAACCTTACTGTGTTCCTTTCCTTCTCTGAGCCTGTTTCCTCATTTTCAGAAAAGGGGGATAGGACTGATAGTCTGGAAGAGGGAAATTTCCAGCTCTGGGCTGTTTCCCGGACCCCGGCTCTAATTCCTCTCTGGGGGCTCTCGGACCTAGCTCTTGGCTTTGGGGCTCCGCTAACGAAAGGACTCTATCCCACCCCACCCCCCACAACCACAGACCAAAGGAGCGGGAGTCAGGGACTCAGGGGTGGGGTGGGACGTCTATCCGCCAGTCTCATATTCCCCCCACCTCACCTCCCTTCCGCATCCTGCAGTGCTCGCTCCGATAGCGTCTTCAGGAGGTCTAGCACTTCCAGCATTTTTAAATGCTCGCTTCTTTCTCCAATTATGCTAGTGAGGTCGTGCGAGAATCCTCATTTCTTAAGATCCATACGGGATCTTAAGCACACAGAGGTTAAAAATGTGTATTAAAGGAGCGTTTAAGCGAGTCTTGCTGGAGAATCGTGCCCGCCCACCCGGACTGAAACTCCGCATGGGCATTCATCCCGTCCCGGTGTGAAACTTCGCATCCTCTGTAAACTGGGGTGCGGTTATACCCACCTCAGAGGGCTGGTGTAAGATTAAGCGAAATTATATAGGTGAAGCTCCTAGCACCTGATAGTAAACCTGGATAAATGGCTCTGTTTTTAGGAATACAATATTAATTCCACAGGGAAAGTAAGTTACCGCGTCACTACATAGCCCGGGTGAGGGAGGTCATCCACCATCCCCTCGCAGGGCTCTGTTCTGAGCTGACGGCTCCCTTTTCTGACCGCATCGAGTCCCCGTCTTTCCCCACCGACCCTCCAGAACTCCACTGTCAGGAGGGAGGCTAGAGATGGGGGACACCGAACATCGCCAGGTGGGGGATAATGTTGCCAGAGTCCTGAATTCCAATTCCGGATCTCACCCACCCGCATTTCATTTGCTGAAGTGTTTGGCGGTGTAGTTTCCGCCTCCTCCAGGACTCAGTTCTCTCATCCGTGCAGTGGACCGGCTGTACTCAAGCCTCAGAAGCCTGGGTGTCCTTCTCCGGCCCGCCCTGCTCCTCCCCTCACTCCCACCCCCGGGACTGGCAGGCCTGGAAGAGCCCGCGCGGCGGCGCCTACCGCAAAACCGTCTCCCGCTGCGTTCCGTGACCTTGACGCCACCAGCAATCCCCGCACCGGACCCCTTATCTAAATAGGGCCGTAAATCAAGGACCTGTCAGGGCCCGGGTAATTACAGGAACTCCATAAAAAGGACCCGGCCGGCCGCCTGTTTATATTAGCGCGGTGTAAAATATTCTCGCTGTCTTGGGGAATCGCGTCGCGCAGTAACGCGCCATAAATCAGTCCGCAGGCCATTTACCCCGCAGCTTGAGTGCGCAAATCCCTTAAACATTTCTCCGCCGCATCTAGAAAGTCTAGGACTTTCCACTCTGGCCCAACCTGCTCCCCAGGGCTAACCCTGGGGTGGGTTGGGTGTGGGGGGTTGGGGAACAACCGGGGCAGGGAAGAGACAGAAAGGTGGGTCTATATCCCCGAGATGATCCTGGGGTGAGCTTCTTGCCTTCGCCAGTGTGTAAGCGTAGCAAGACTACTGAGATTTCGCGTTAAAACCTGCTGAGAAACCTGCCAAGAGAAGGGAAGGGTCTTCCCTAAGGAGACACAGCCGATGGGTGGCAGAAACTTGCAGCTGAAGCCTAGACACCTAGGGGAGACCTGGGTTCCACGGCAGCCTCTGTCTCCTCTTATGTCCCCTTTTCCTGGGATGAGGTGTGGACTGGCCAGAGAGGGTCCAAGCCAGCAGCTGACATTCCACTGTCTATCGTTTAGCTTCGAGAACCCCTGAGCTTCCTGCAACTGTGCACAAAATTCTGTGCGAATGCTATTCTGTGGCGGGGTTGGATGACAGCTCTAATTCCTAGTCCTATCCCCCTTGTTTTACAGGTGGCAAAACAGACCTAGAGGACGGGGAGGCACAGCTAGAAATCGGAGACCTTGCTGCTAAAATAACCCCTTCTGGTTTATCTCCCCCACACTCTTTCCTAAAGAAAAACTAAGAGTGTGCGGTGTGTGTGTGCGTGGGGGGTGGGGGAATGAAACTCTGTCCATTCTTAGGTTTGTAACAGCCTCAAAATTACGGAATCTATTTAAGGTAAACCTGATGCTGCCCATTGTCCAATGCCTAACACAAATCAAGCTTATGGAAAAAGAATATTAAAATTTCCACGTTTTCCCTCGGGTCTGGAACCCCAGGATTCAAGGGAGAATTAAACATTTTCCTCTCCCATTCCCTTTCTCTTCCGAAGTCCGTAAATGACAACGTGTTTACACAAGTTTTTATGTCGTCTGAGCTTCGCCCCGGCCCCGCTTCCTCCTCTGTGTATGTTCCGCGCAGAGAGATGTCTGCTTCAGGACGCGTTCAACCTAAACAGAACCCCGTCTGATTGGAAAATGTATTTATTTGAAAAATCGTAACTCACAGCTTTGGTGAAAACGGCCCCCAAATTTATGGGATGGCTTGGGGCGCGGCGGTCGTAAATTAAAAAGCACTGGACAACCCCCTCCCCCAATCCCCGCAGCGGCACCAGTCAGCTTCTCAGGAGCACCCAGAGACTAGCCCCTCCCGGCTCCACCCCGCCGCACTCTTCAGCCTCTGCTCCAATCTCTTGCTGTGGCTAAGTGGCTGTGTTAACAGGCAGGTGGATTTCATTCTGGTTCCTTTCACCCAGTCAAGTTAATTTCAGGGTAGCCTCACTGAGAACGGTTTCAGGTGGTCGGTTAACAGTGAACAGTGTTCTGTTGTGCACCCATCTGTTTTAGGCATCTCGGGTTTTCTCTTTAAGTACACGCTGGTAAATTTCGTGGTGGTGGGCTGCTTGTCCCTAGTCCCCAACCGAGTGATCAGTGGTGTGCCAGGCTGTCTCATGCCAAGAGGTTTATCTCTGGTCAGTGTCATGAAGGTCAGTTTCATCGACCGACTGCTGCTGCCCAGGTCTGGGAAATTTTTTCCTTTCAGTCCAATCTGAATTCCCCTGGAGGATGGAGTCAACACATTCCGCCTAGTTGCGCGATCCTTTAGCCAGCCTGCGCCAGCTGAGGACTAGGATTAGAGGTTGGAACTGCGAGCACGTCCTGGGGAACAGGAGCCGCGGCCGCCAGAGATGGGGAGCCGCGTAGTCCAGGCGGAGCTGGACTAATGGGGCCTTCACTCGCAATCGTCTGCTTCCCCCTGCAAACGCCGGACTGAGCCATATCGCTCCGTCTTTTTTTTTCACTAACGATCAAGCGCCACTTTGGCAGCGTACCCACGGGGAGCAAGGCAAGCTCTCCGCTCCCGGCTTGTCTGTCTAAGCGCTGCTGTCTCGGGCAAACGAGTTTAGCTACTCAAAATTTGTGCCTTTTGCGCTCGTTTCAAAGGAGCGCTCTGGAGCGCAGGAAGAGCCGCAAAGTAGTGCGGGAATCCCAGAATCCGAGGTGGTGCCGTAACTCATCCCTACCGGTTCTGCCGCGGCCACCTGCCTCGCAGCAAGCCAGTCCGCTGGCACTGATGTATACGCAGAAACGTTGGTTGGAAGAAATGCAATACCTTTATTAGGCAGAGAAAGCCCAGCTGGATTAACCTAGTCTGTTTTGGGAGATTAAGAACTGGTGTGAGGTAGCATGGGTCCGAAGTGGTGAGGGGACAGAGGGCTCCTCTTCCACCAGGTTCCCTTAACACGGGGTCTGGGGTGGGAGAAGGGGGACAGCCCTCCTTCCTCAGGCCTGCTTCCTTCCAATCTAAAATGGCCTTGCTCTAACGGGTGTTGGGATCTGCACATTCTCCTCCGCCCCGGACAGCACTAGAGCCAGAGATGGACTTTCAGAGCTGCTTGGAGTACGAGGTATTAATCTTGGAAAAATCTATGCTAAGCCTTTCCGCACTGGGTTGGGAGGAAGAGATCAGCGGCTGGCTACACTTACTGGTGAACATTCCGGGCTCCTCAACTCTTCTTTCTGCCTATAGGCGCTCAGAAACCGAGCCTGTGGGCAATAAACGGTATCATTATTAATCTTATTATTTTAAACCGGGCCAGACTACATCTGTCATCTTTCCCATAATGGTCAATTGTAAACACACTTTACAAGAGAAAAACAAAAAAAGGGATTTAATGCTGACGCTGGGAAAATGCTTAGCACTGGCGTTGCTGGGGAATTGGCAGGCTCTCCAGTCCTTTGGGAGAGAATTTAAGTGCTTAGTAGTTTTTTTTTTCTCTTTCTTTCTTTTTCCATTGAGTTTCTTTTTTTTTTTTTTTTAATTTTTATTCCTTTATTTCTCATGTGTTCCCCATCCTGAACCCTCCTCCCTCCTCCCTCCCCATACCATCCATTGAGTTTCTAAATCTCTCAGGGGTCTTTCTTTGTCTCTAGTTTATAGAGAAAGTCCTTCCTTTAAAAGTCAGGGACGAATCAGTGGGCCTTGCCTTGGAAATCAGGAGAGAGTGGAATAGGAACCTGCAAACTTGGCAGACAGAGTCTTGATCGTTTTCACTGTCACTGTCAATCTTCTTACCAGCCTGGTCCTCAGTTTCAGCCTCTTTCTGCCCTAGTGTTCCCCCTTGCTGCAGCAGAGCCTTGGTGTGGAGCAGGGAGATGAGAGATAAGTGAATGATAGAAAAAAACAAAAATCAGAAAAGAAAGGCAAGAGGTATGTGTGGTGACTGGCGAAAGGGGAGGGATGCTTTGGTTTTATCTCATTATCAAATATCAGAGCAGGTTTCCTTCCAGAAAGTCTGGCTTTGACTGCCTTTTCTTGGTATGAACATCTCTCTCTAGCCACATGGACACTCCTGTCCCCTCACACACACACAACTACTCACCCCCCCACACACATACACACACACACCCACACACACACCCCGCAGGACACAAGATTGCCCTCATCAGCTTACCCAAACCATCCAGAGCATGGAGCAAAGAATAACAAAAAAGTCACAGTGAAACCCAGCTCCCAAACTCAAACCAACTGCTGCCGGATTTTAAACTCATTTTCATCTATGTAAGCAAGCCCCCAACCCTGCCAAAGTCTATTTTTTAAAACAACAACAAAGGTGACAGGAGAAAGAGAGAACAGAGAGGAAAGCCTAGAAACCAGAGCAGAAATTAATTCAATTACCTCTTTTCCCCTGCCATAAATTCCACAGAGGAAATAAAATCTTTCTGTGCATGTGTGCAAAACCCGATCAGTCTATGGAGCTTGCCGAAACCCATTATGTCTTAAACTGGGTATCCTAATTGGATGAATGTGAATGTACCAGGCGACCAGGCATCAACTGAGCCGGGATTTTCCAATGGCATTCTCCACGGAGCCAGAGAGGATAAACATCGGTTGGAACCACAGGCTAATCAGTTTGCCCTCAGAGAAGGGAACCTGGGCGCAGAGGCATCCTAACATTTTGCGTCAGATTGTAATGGAATATTTCTTGTAAACAGCCGAGTGTCTCTCCCAGGCACTCACCTGACATGTTTCTTGTTGTTTAAGTTCAGATCTGACAGATGATGATAACCTGGAAAAGAGAGAGGTTGTAAATGCTGAGGACTGTAAGGCTGGGCAGTGTAAAGGACGCCTGCTCAAGAGCTGGGACAGAGCTGTGATTTGTAGGACCCCCAAAACTTGTCAGGCCGCTGGGGGCAAGCATGTCAGCCGGGGGAGGGGAATAGCGTTGCAGAGGGGAGAAACACACAGACAGGAGAGCTGTGGGCTGCTTCTCCGAGGACACACACCGCTTGTTTTGTGTTCCCTTTTGTGAGATGGAGACTGCCCCCTCCATCGTACCTTCCCCCTGTCGCACTCCCCTCCCTCATAGGCACACTGATTTATAGCACCTGTTAAGAACACATAATGGATGCAATTAGCTGTGGCACTAGAGGAAAAACTTAACAGGAGGAGTTGACTTTATTCCAATAAAAGATAAATGTGTCTGTTTTCATGAACTTAGTTCATTAATTTCAACTTCTGGAGCAGATTTTTTTTTTTAGAAAAATCATTGCTGTTTTCTTCTTGAAACTCATGCGTTCATTCTCGAAGTTTAGTAGGTATCACAGTCTCCTTGTTGAGCAGATTTCTAACGCAGAGAAGAGGAGGAGTGGACATGGGATGGGATCTGCATTTCTAGAAAGTCCTTTAGTTAACTCTGATTCAGGAGCCAGGGATATTTTAGACTTACATCCCTCAGGTAGAGACTCAGGAATAACCTATTTAATGACAACAATTCTTTGTCTTGGAAACTGTGTGACTAGCAAAGTTAATATACACACACAGTTAAATATGACAATGTCTTTGTGGAAAATTTAGAAGATATAGAAAAATATAGGAAGAAAAATCAAAATTTCCTTGATCCTAACAGGTTATTTAAGCTCCCTGGGCTCTAAGCTTTCTCCACAGAATCCTATAGATCCCCAAAGGAGACAGGGTCCTTGTGTTCACCTGTTCTAACCCTTAGCACCCAGCACACACCTGGCAGACAGTAGGACCTCCAAAAATTATTCACCAAAAGAAATAATTGGTTAAACAAAACTGTAGGATTCGATGATCTCTAAAGTTACTTCCAACCCTGACATTCTATTTTTCATTCTCTGCTCTAGGAAAAAAATGTAATTGCATAAACTCAGATATATTTGTCACCGGGACTCTTGACATTTAAACAGGTGTGTGTTTCTTCTCCATGTCTTGTCACTTGATCTGACAGCTTTCTGCTCGCTCTATCTGATGTTAGTTTAGGGTTGTCCTTGCCTCAGGCAGCCCAGCTATCACCGAGGACTGGAACTGAGTGGGGCGGTCCCCACCTTGTACCAACAGAACAGTCGGAGTAGATTTTTGAAGACTCCAGCAAAATGGCACAACCTAAGAAAGAAGATAGTGGGGTGTCTGCTGTTCACAAATGTGAATTTTGGGGACTTACCTGGCAGTCCAAGGTGGCTGAGACTCCATGCCTCCAATGCAGGGGGTATGGGCTCAACCCCTGATTGGAGAACTAAGATCTCGCGTGCAGCACAACGTGGCCAAAAACGAAAACAAATGTGTGATTCTTTCCTGAAACCATGAGGCAGGCCCCTCTCCTTCTGTCACACTGAACTAATGGTAACGGCAATGGCATTAACCTTTTGTTGTATGCCATGCACTCTACACAGACTCTCACTGAATCCTCTGAGCAACACTCTTATCTCCATTTTATAGACGTGGAGTTAATGCCCAAAGGCCGCTCAGATAGGACACTGGAGAAGTAGAATTCAAACCCGGGTCTCCTTGATTCCAAAGTTCTTGCTTTTAACCACTACAATGATGTGTGTGTTAGAGGGTAGGTAAGGGTATGAGTGTAGTTGGGGACTTCCCCGGTGGCTCAGCAGTAAAGAATCTGCTTGCAATGCAGGAGCCACAAGAGATACAGGTTCAATCCCTGAGTCAGGAAGAGGAGGGGATGGCAACCCACTCCAGTATCCTTGCCTGGAGAATCCCCATGGCCAGAGGAGCCTGGCAGGCTACAGTCCATAGGGTGGCAAAGAATTGTACATGACTGAAGCGACTTAGCACACACGCACAAGGGTAGAGTTAAAATGCTAAAAATACTTTTATTTCTCCAACAGTATTTTAAACTTTAAAAAAATTTTATATAATTTTAAAAATTTACTTTCCATTTATAGTTATTACAAAATATTGGCTATATTCTCCATGTGGTACAATCTATCCTTAAGGCCATTGTAAACCCAATAATTTGTACTTCCTACTCCCCCACCCCTCAGACTGCCCATTCCCTCCATAACCACTAGTTTTTTTCTCTATATCTGTGAGTCTGCTTCTTTTTTTTTGTTGTATTCACTACTTTGTTGTATTTTTTAGATTCCACATATAAATTATATCATACAGTATTTATCTTTTTAAAAAATTTATTAATTGGAGGCTAATTACTTTACAATGTTGTGTTGGTTTCTGCCACACAACAACATGAATCAGCCATATGCATACATATGTCTCCTCTCTGTTGAACCTCTCTCATACCCCTACCCCTAGTATCTATCTTTTCTGACTTACTTCACTTAGTATAATGCCCTCCAAGTCCATCCATGGCAAAATGGCAAAAATTCATTCATTTTTATGATTGAATAGATATAACCACATCTTATCTGTTCATCTGGTGGGCACTTAGGTTGCTTCTGTGTCTTGACAATGATATTCAGTGCTGCTGTGAACATTGGGGTGCATGTATCTTTTGAGTTAGTGTTTTTACCCTCAATATACCCAGGAATGGAATTGCTGGGTCATATAGTAGCTCTATTTTTAGTTTTTTGAGAAAGCTCTACCATGTTTTCAACAGTGACGGCACCAATTTATATTCCCACCAACAGTGTACAAGGGTTCCCTTTTCTTCACATCCTCTGCAACATTTGTTATTTGTGTTCTTTTTGATAAGAGGCATTTTGACTGGTGTGAGGTGATATAGCTCATTGTGGCTTGATTTTCACTTTCCTGATTATTAGTGATTTTGAGCATCTTTTCATATGCCTGTTGGTCACCTGCATTTTCTCTTTGGAAAAATGTTCTCCAACAGTATCTTAACAGTAATGTACTCTAATGAAAAAAAAGAATATAACCTGCCACCCAAATAATGCAACTCTGTCACTCTCTCACCCCCAAACACTGCATACTAAGAAACCTTCCTGCTACACAGAGTCCATGTTCATCAGTTTTAATGGTAGCATCAGGTGGGCCACAGGTTGCCTCTAAAGAGATGATTCATCATAATGAGGTTAACACCTGTGAGGAAAGATGTCACATCTGTTCCACTCAGCACTGTATCCCCAGTACTTAGTACAGTACCTACACATAGAATTTACTCAGGAAATATTTGTTGGATGAATGAATGGTAACTTACTTAATACAGACAATTCTGAGGAGATGTCTCTACCTATATGATTACCCAGAAGTTAATCTTACAATACAGCTCCATCACACGGTAGGTGTTTAGGAAGGTGTGGTTGAAGGAACAATCTTATAGGAAGAGAGCTGGCACGTGGAATTACTAAAAGAAAGTCTCACCCAAGTTAGCAAAATGGAACTAAAATAGATTTTCCACCTTAGTTAAGTCCCTTGCTGCCTCCTTCATAAGGAACGCCACGTTTTCTGGTCTCAGCTCTGTGGCCCTCATTATGTGGTCCCAAGCCCTAGGTCGCCCCCAAGGATCACCCAGGCCTGCAGGTCTGAGCGTTTGCACGGTCCTAAGTTGTGTGTCCATCACCAGATCTAGCATTGCACAGAGTCAGACCTCAGCCACGTTCTTCAGAGTGATTTGAGGTTTGCATCCAATCCTGGGTTCCAGAAGTCATACTTTGTACCTACTCCCATTTATACTTTTAGAATGCATTTTTAGGGAAAAGGTGAATATGGTTTAATGGTGAGTAAAAAGGAGAATATAAAATTAAACACACTGGGGGACTTCCCTGGTGTTCCAGGGGTAAGACTCTGCACTTCCACTCCTGGAGGCTCAGGTTCAATCCCTGGTTGGGGAACTGAGATCCCACATGCCACACAGCATGGCCAAAAAATAATAAAATAAATTTAAAGATTAAACATACTAGGATTTTTTTCAAAATAAGAAAGGCTTTATTTTAAAGAAAAAACGAATAGCATGAACTGATATCTAAATGAAAGTAAGTGATTTCACTGGGTTTTATAAAAGAGAAAGATGTACTCAGGTGTCAACTAAATATCAGAACCATAGATTAGGCACATGAAAGAAGACACCCTAAAATTATTATTGTTGGTAGAATCATTGGGAATTATGGATGATATCTTTGCTTTTCCTCAATTTCACAAATGTATTGTTTATTGTATTTTATAATTAAAAAATAATCCATATTCCAAACTAAATATAAGACTTAAAATATAACTCCTATGACAAGAGATAGTCAATAAGAAAAAGTTCCAATTCAACTTTGGCAACAAAAATAATAACAACAATAACATTTACTTGGCATTCATAATGTGGTAGGCAATGAATTAAGTACTTTATATAGGTTATTTCAATTATCTCAAAGTATTTTGTAAAAAAAAGTACAGTTTGTATTCACATTTTGCAGATAAACAAACTGAGGCACAGAGAATTTAAGTAACTTGTCCAAGGTTCTCCAGCTGGTAAGAGTCAGAGTTATGATTTTTTTGAACCTGTCAATTCTCCAAACACATTTATGAAAGGATGGAAAAAAGAGGGAGGGAGAGAGGAAGAAAAGATACTGGGGTGGAAGGAAGAGTTGTCCCTTTGGTAAGAACACTTGGACCAATGAAGTAGATGTCTGAGGTATTTGTTGTCTGAGCATAGGAATCACCTGGGGGGCTAGTCAGAAATGCAAAGTCTCAGCTTTGCCTCAGATCTACTGAATCAGAATCTGCATTTTTAAAAACATTCCAAGAGATTGTTTGGGAATTGTTGGCATTCCAAGTTTGGGAAGCCCAGTAACTGAAGATAGTAAATATAGAATCCATTTGGAAAAAAAATAGAATTCATTTGTGTTTATGTGGACTGATACGACCTTGTCAGAAATGGGGTCAGAGCTGCAGGAATCAGTTTTTTCAAAGTCTGTTTCATGGGTTGGGAAAATGCCTTAATGGATTGCTATCAGAAATTTGAAAGAAAAAAAAAAAAACAGAATAGTAAAAATACCAGGTTGCATCTCATGCAGGAAGGGTAAATGTTATTACATGAAACTTTTATTTCAAGGGTGTGGGTGTGTGTACTGGGTCTTGAGGTATGAGGTCTGTCTTATTCACTCTCTGTCAAGAAAAGTTTTAGCAATTGGTATTCACACCATGGCTGGAGGCAGCCATGAAATTCCAAGCTGCCGTTTAGAGATGTGGTGGGTCTACTTCCTGTTTCTGATAAATATAAGAATTCCGAATGAAAGAGCGAGGTGAATGGGAGGAAGTACGGACGCCTCAGAAATCACCTATCTCCCTGTCCAGATGCAGGAACCCAGGCTTAGAGAGAAGAGAGACCAGCCCACGGTCACACAGTAAAATGGAGACTTTCGGCTTTGGAAAGGGGAGCCTACTGTCAGGCTTCCATTCCTTTTTTGTCCCCAACCATGAAAGACCTGGGAGGCTGGGGGGATCTGGCCAGGAGGCCAAGCAGTCTGGGGGACATGACTGTGGAATGTGTTGGGGAAACAAGACGCCTTCTCTTGCAGGCCCAACAAGCCAACAGGCCTACGTGTGGCCAGAAAGGGCTCTGGTTATCTGCTGTCCGCCTCTGTTTCGTTTGGTCTGTCAAGTCCAGCAGCAAAGTGGCCCAAACGTGTGAGGTTTGATAAAAGTGGGAAGGTAAGAGGAGGGAGGTGGCAGGACGTCAGGGACCAGAGTTTGAGAGACGTTCCAGAACCTCCTCTTCCACATTTCCTCTCAAAAGGCTGGGAAAGTCAGAGGGGCCCCCCCCCAACCCCGCTCTCTCCCACCACAGCCTCCCCTCCCCTGGAGACTGTGGCCAAGACTCCAGACTTCTCATCTCAGGTGGAACAGGATAAACTCTTAAAACTTGAGTGCTGGGTCAGGGGACTTAGACTTTTAGAAAGAAGTCTACCTTCTTTAACTTCCTTTTATTTTTTAATTCAATAAACAATATGGGGCAGGGTGGGGGGGAAGCAATACAGAAAACATAGGAAACAGAGGAAAACACATAATTCTACCACCCCCCAAATTAACTATGTTGCCATAATTTTGTGACTGATTTTCAAAGTGGGCCATAGAACCTGTCCTGTTCACTTTTCTCACTTGGTGATGAGTTGTAAGCATTTTTTTTTTTCTTTTCTTTTCTTTCTTTTGGTCAATGAATATTATTTACATTACTGGATATTTGATATGAAAGAATTATCATTAGCTGTTTATTTTAGATACAACAATAACTTTGTGCCTATTCTTTTTAAAAAAGTCCTTTTAGAGATACATTCTGACATTTTCTGGGCCAAATGTCTGGGGTTCCCTTCAAAATAATACAGGAGGGGTAATTCAGTGGGAGCAGAGTGAAAATAAGGTTGGCCATAAGTTGGAAATCATTGATACTCTGCTGTATACCTTTTAAAATAGAGGGTTTTTGCAGTATTGTTCTGTAACACTGCTGCTGCTGCTGCTGCTGCTGCTACTGCGTCGCTTCAGTCGTGTCCGACTCTGTGCGACCCCATAGACGGCAGCCCACCAGGCTTCCCGTCCCTGGGATTCTCCAGGCAAGAACACTGGAGTGGGGTGCCATTTCCCTCTCCAGTGCATGAAAGTGAAAAGTGAAAGTGAAGTGGCTCAGTTGTCTCCGACTCTTAGCGACCCCATGGACTGCAGCCTACCAGGCTCCTCCGTCCATGGGACTCTCCGGGCAAAAGCACTGGAGTGGGGTGCACTAGTTACACCAATTTTGGTTCTGTAACACTAGTTCACCAATTTTGGTCACAGATTCCTTTGAAAATCTTAAGCAAGCTATGAATCCACTCCCCAGAAATAGCCACATTCCCTTACCACACCCACCATTTTAGGAGCTTCACAGCCCCAGGTTAAGAACTCCTGACACACAGCATGATTTTTTTTTTTAAAGACTTCAGAGTATTCAAGCAGATATATCATAACTTTACTTAACCAGTCCCCCTATTCTTGGGAATTTTCATAGTAATTATAAGTATTATTAATAAAGCATTCTATTACATATGTCTTTGCATACATATTATGACAAATTCCTAAAAGTATCAAAGGATATGCCGGTTTTAAAGGCTTTTCTTACAGCATATCATGTTGGCCCCAGAAATTTTTGTATAGTTAATGTCTGAACGTCAGTTCCCAGCATTGGAGTCCCTCCATCTGGATGTAGCCTGGTTTAGGCAGCCAGCAGCATGTCCTTCGGAGAAGGCAATGGCCCCCCACTCAATTACTCTCGCCTGGAAAATCCCATGGACAGAGGAGCCTGGAAGGTTGCAGTCCATGGGGTCGCTAAGAGTCGGACACAACTGAGTCGGACTTCACTTTCACTTTTCACTTTCATGCACTGGAGAAGGAAATGGCAACCCACTCCAGTGTTCTTGCCTGGAGAATCCCAGGGACAGGGGAGCCTGGTGGGCTGCCGTCTATGGGGTTGCACAGAGTCGGACACGACTGAAGCGACGCAGTAGCAGCAGCAGCAGCAGCATATCCTTGGAAGAATCCGTCCTGCCTTCCTGAGGCTCAGTGTCCTCACCTGCAAACATGAGGAGGTTAAGCCAGCTGACCTCCAGAATCTCCCATTATATTCTGTGATTCTTCCAACCCAGAAAGTCTGGCTAATTCTGCATGGTCCTCCTAATTCTGCATGGCTAATTCTGCAAAGGCCCCGTCATCCGCCTTTGCACGTAGAGAAGATTCCACATGCTTCTAACCCTGCTCCCATATGGTTGATGGGGCCAGCTTGGCAAGTTTCCAGATCAGACTGAGGGTTGGAATCCTGACTCCAACCAAGCGTAACTGTGGGGAAGTGACTTAACCTCTCTGTGCCTCAGCCATTTGTTAGATGCTTGTTTAATATCTGTACCTACCTCACAAGGTCAAGGGAGGATTAATTGAGGTAATACATGTTAAAGTGCTTTGAACAGTGCCCAGAACATAGAACACACTCACCAAGTACTTGCTAGTATTAATATTATTACATCTCTCTCAGCCAGCACTCCCCGCCCCTGCCCAGGACTTTTCTTTGCCTGAAGGGTGATGTACAGATTCCTCAGAGTGGAAGGCAGCCTTCGGCAGCACCTGTCCATACCTGCCCGACAGCCTGCCTCCCCCTTACATCACACACCCTGTGATTACCCCAAATGAAACAAGTCCTACATCCACCCCTTCCCACCCTCATGCCCCGACTTCTCTTTCTTGGTGCCTTGGCCAGAATTTTCCTCTCCACCCCCAGGGTATCTAATCCTGGTGCCTTCCAGAGGATGGTCAGGGATTAGGTCTATTCATATCTGGGCCAGATTGAGCCCTTTACATCCCTCACCATACAGTGGCCTCAATTTTCTACTTTGGACACTCTCCTTACAGATCTGATGGTCTCTAAGGTCCTCCAGTTCTGGACAGGTTACTGGTTCCAGAATGAGACCTGGAAGATCTTTCCCTTGGCTTCTGGCTTCACTTACGCTCACTTAGTGTCCCTCCCTGGAAAGCCCTGTGTGTCACCCCAGCCCAGCTGCTGTAACCCACAGACCTCGCTGACAGCCTATGATGTCAGAGTGGCACCATGGGGGCTGGCCTGTCATGGCCAGAATTTGAGAATCTAGGATCAGGAGCCTACAGAGCCAACAGGCCTCTTCCACTCCAGTCCCCAGACTGGAGTGGGGACTTTGCCTACTAGGATACTTGCTTCTCTCACTGGAGGGGTGTGGCATGTGTCAAAAGGCCATGACCCTTTGGAGATGGCATTCTGCAGATTTAGGGCTGTTCAGCCTAGGTTGGAACCTAAGTCTCACAGCACTGGGTGACCCTGGGCTCAGGTTCATCACACCCCAAAATGACTGGACTTGGTTTTCACAAGAGACTTTCAGACCTGATATTCAAGCCCCAATCTGCCAAGGCCACATATCTGAAATGTTTCCAAGTCCTTTCCTCAAGTAGCCACTACTGGAAATTACAGAACATTTAATATAGGCATTAACATGGAAGGAACTTGAATTTTGCCCCCTCTGTCCCTTTTTGTTTGTTCTGTGGGGCTAGTGATGAGTTTTCTGCTCATATTAGGTCCTAAAAAGTCCTACAACTACTTCCAGTTACTGAATATAGCCTCATTCAGCCCCCGCCCCAAATTGTCACGTCTTCACACTGGACTCATCTCCCTGCAGCCCCTACCGCAGCTAGGGTTTGTCACAAGTCAATAGGAAGCTGCATTTGGGGAGGGAGCATATTTGGTCTCTTCTCTCTTTATCTTCCGCCTCACGCATAACCCCCTCCCCCTCTGCTCAGAACTTGACAAGCTTGATTTCCCTTTCTTCCAGGGTTGGAGCAGGGGCCAGAGGACTTACTTGATGAGTCCTATCGAGGTAGCTGAGTTTGGGCACTGTGGACTGGGCAGGCGTCTACAGCAGACTCCCTCAGGGGCCTCTCCTGTGCGTCTTTTGGAGACTCGCTCTGCCCTCCCCATTTATGAAGCTGCTCACCTGCAGGTCCTTGGCAAGGTGAATGCAACTCCATACCACCTGGCGGCTCTCCCTCATCAGCCCGAGGCATCCCCTGTCCCTCTGCTGGCCCCCTCTCTAGCTGTCCCACATGAGTGCCCCCTCCCCGCAGACAGCAGAGCCTTTGCTCCTATCAATTCTGAGAGTGAGCTACCCGGCTCAGGCTCGGCTCCCGTTTTCCAGGGTCAAAGCAATCGGCCAGCACAAAGGTTGCCCTTTAAATGGGATGGGCAGAGGTCAAGAAGCAGCCTATTGTGTACACTGAGATGTAGGAGATACATTTTGAGCTTGAAGATATGTTACTCACAGTACCACCCCTCCTATTTTGAAATGAAAGAGGAAGTGTCCCCGTTACTCCTTTTTGAAGGGAAGATTTACAGCACACCAACCGCTCTCTTAAAAAATTGCCCCCTTAACCTCAACTACTCTCAGTCCTTTAAAACCCACCCACAGAGGGATTGAGAACAGCCAGTTTTTGTCCCCTCTGTAAATTGTGTACCACAGGCTTGCACCTTGCTCTGGAAGTGCCATCTGTTATATCTCGGCTTCTCAGCTTCCATTTCCATTTTAATATCTCATTACACTCATAATAATCATTGTTTAGTCGCTCAGCCATGTCCAACTCTTTGTGACCCCAAAGACTATAGACCACTAGTCTCTGTCCATGGGATCTCCCAGGCAAGAATACTGGAGTGGGTTGCCATTGCCTTCTTCAGGATATCTTCCAGACCCAGGGATTGAATGGCCACCTTGATTTGATGCTTACTGTACATAGGGCAGGCTCAGGGCTGACCATTTGTAGTGAATTTTTTTCTTTTTCGTTTTTTCAGTTTTCTGTATTCATTTCTCCTTCTTCTGCAACCAGCGTCCTGATTTCTTTTCAGGTCGTTGCCTCTCCCTCATTGTGTGTGGGCTGTTGGGGTATACAGCAGATGTGCATGGTACCCCTTTCCCAGAGTGTTGGATGCTAATAGCTCACAGCTGCCTCCTTGTCGTGAGAGGGGATTGCTCCAGGTAAATTACCTGGAGCTGCTCGTGGTCCATGGCTGATTAATATAGGATAAATGCAGCCTCCTCAGCCTCAAGAGGGAACAAACTCTGAGGTGTAATCCATGCTCCAGCACGGCCCTTGGGATCAGTTGAGACTAGACGTCTCCTGAAACCACATCTTTGACCACCTTCTCCCCCTACCCGCTTCAGCCCTCTCTCAACAAATACACTCCATTGCACAAGAATCCACTTCTCAAGCTCTGCTTCAAGGGAGCCCTGCATAACACAGGTAGGAATGTGACCCAAGGTGGGCCAGTCTCTCAAGACACTGAATAAAGGATGGGAGGGAAAGAGTTAGCACTTTACTGTTGCACCTTGCAACCTGGCTCTCTGACCAGGTTGTCTGTTATTCCTGCTGTTTTGATTTCTGGAGCTCCTCTGGTTCTTCTGAGTATTCTGAGTATTCCACATCCTTCTTTTCCCTTTTACTCACTTTTTAGCCGGACTCCCTTTCTTATGCCCGCCACCAAAGAAGTATACAGATAGGGCACATAAATGAACCATCTCAATCCTCCAATCATCCTAGGCGCATAAGAAGCTGAGGCTCAGAGAGGTATAGTCACCTGCCTTAGGTCGCACAGCTAGTAAATGGTATTACTAGGAGCTCAGATCTAACAGCAAAGCCCTGCTTTTAACCATTCTGATGTGCTATTTCCATGGGGAAGAGCAAGCTGGTGTGAGCCACAGTCCTCCACACCTCCTCTTGGTTAGATTAACATGCAATGAACGAGTCACCATTGATCCTCCAGGTAGTGGGTTGGTGCAGACTATGTACCTGGGTTTGGATCTTAGGTTGGAATTCAAGCTCAGCCTCTTGGTAATGGTGTCAATTGGGTCAGTTACCTAAGCTTTCTGAGTCCCAGTTTCTTCATTTGTTCGATGGTGGCCATAATGTCCAGATAGGATCTTTGGGGGATTAAAGGAGGTCCTAAAAGTGAAGTGGTTAGCCTGGTATGCAGTATGTAGTAGGCACTCAGGAAATGGTAGCTGTTAGTAATTGCTGTTGTGTTGCCACTTACTGTCATACAGAAGTGATTTGGAATGTATTTCAGCCAGTGAAGGGCCAGAGGAGCCCCATGGTGAGGACTTTGTTTTGGGCTCCCGGTGTTCTCTTGGGCCTTCTGTCCTTATCCCAGGTAGACCATGAGGGATCCCCACCCCCCCACCAAGGGCCTGCAGAGTGTTATAGGCCTGAGAGACCAGGCAGGTGGCACAGGTGACTGGATTGGATCTAGTGGGGCTGCGTGGAGTCAGAGGCCGTGTTCCATCTTAAGAAGGTAGCAATGATCAGAATCCGCTGCTTATAGCCATTTGGGAATTTAGGCCCAAAGCAGCCAAATCTTGGGGTTTTCAAGAAAAGCAGAGAGTCTAAGTTATTATGTGAAATTTCCTAGTTTCTAAAGGTTTTAACTTTAGGCGCATTTTTTTAATGCTGATTAGGCCAAACTCAGTCCACCTGTCAGAGAAGGCAATGGCACCCCACTCCAGTACTCTTGCCTGGAAAATCCCATGGATGGAGGAGCCTGGTAGGCTGTAGTCCATGGGGTCGCAAAGAGCCGGACATGACTGAGCGACTTCACTTTCACTTTTCACTTTCACGCATTGGAGAAGGAAATGGCAACCCACTCCAGTGTTCTTGCCTGGAGAATCCCAGGGACAGGGGAGCCTGGTGGGCTTCCGTCAATGGGGTCGCACAGAGTTGGACACGACTGAAGCGACTTAGCAGCAGTAGCAGCAGTCCACCTGTGGCTGAATGTAGCCTTTGTTTGCAACTCTGGGTCGAAGGCTTTGGTCAATGTTTGTGTGAAAGCGAAGGCTGCCTTCTTCCCAAATCAGCAGAATTCATCTCCAGAGTCTGAAGGTGGAACTGGTTCTGGGAACTGCCTCTGCCTTTGGCTGGTTTTCAACACTCCTTTAGAGAGAAGGTCTGACTTCATATTGGGAGTCGAACCCAGGTTGTTAAGACCCACTTTCTGCTCTAGAAGGAGGTAGGGATTCGTGGGGTGAGATTTCATGTTCATCAAAAATGCATGGAGAGGAAAGAAGGCAGGTGGGCATGTGTGTGTGTGTTGAAGGGGAAGAGTATGGAATCGGTCCAGCTCAAAGCTCAAAACTAGAAGTTTCAGAGTAGCTTTTATTTTTGTTTATTTCCGTTTTTAGAGACAAGAAAGTGAAAGTGAAGTCACTCAGTCATGTCCAACTCTTTGCGACCCCTTGGACTGTAGCCTACCAGGCTTCTCCGTCCATGGGATTTTCCAGGCAAGAATACTGGAGTGGGTTGCCATTTCCTTCTCCAGGGATTGAACCTGTGTCTCCCACGTTGTAGGCAGACGCTTTACCATCTGAGCCACCAGGGAAGTTAAGAAAATTAAATACCTATTGAGCAACTCTGAAAATATAAAGCTGTTTCTTTCCTTCTAAGAATGTCCAGGAAATATTGTCAAGAGAAAAAAATAAGTTGTAGGTTACTGTATAAGAGGATTTGATTTCTGTGAAAGCAACAGTAACAATACAAATCCCTGAAAGACCATGTGCCAGGGTGTACATGTCTGTGTGTGAACCAGAGGAACAGTGTGGAGTGATCCCCACTGGCTGTTAGCATTGGTTACCTCAGGGGTAGGGATGGGGAAGGGCTAGATAACAACTTCTCATGTGCCTACACATGTGTGTATGTGTTGCCACGCGCCTAGCTTGCGGGATCTTAGTTCTCCAACCAGGAGCTGAACCTGTGCCACGGCAGTAAAAGAGCCAAGTCCTAACCACTGGGCCACCATGGAACTCCTTCATGTGCATACATTTGTGTTCTGCCGTTTTACTTTTTAGGAAGCCTGCACTGCTGTTGTAATCTGAAAGTCATACGATTAAGAAAAAAAAATTAAATACACTTGCAGGACTGCCTACCAAGACTTACTATAATCCTGTAAAACCATCTCATTTGTACCTATAATTATTATTTTTTTTTACTGAAGTATAGTTGTTTTACAATATTGTATTAGTTTTAACTGTACAGCAAAGCGATTCAGTTATGCACATATATAGTACATATCCATATTCTTTTTTTCCTGATTCTTTTCCATTAGAGGTTTTTACAAGACATTGAATATAGTTCCCTGTGCTATTCAGCAGGTCTTCATTGCTTATCTGTTTTATATAAAGTAGTGTGTGCCTGTTAATCCCATATTCCTAATTTATCCCTCCCCTACTTTCCCTTTGATAACCATAAGCTTGTTTTCAAAGTCTGTTGGTCTGTTTCTATTTTGTAAATAAGTTCATTTGTGTCATTATTTTTATATTACATATATAAGTAATATGTATTTGTCTTTCTCTGAGTTCGTTTAGTATGATATTCTCTAGGTCTACCCATGTTGCTTCAAATGGCATTATTTCATTTTTTTTATAGCTAATATTCCATTATATATATGTACCACCTCTTCTTTATCTATTCCTCTGTTGATGGACATTTAGGTTGCTTCCATGTCTTGCCTACTGTGAATAGTGCTGCAGTGAACCCTGGGATGCATATATCTTTTTGGATTATGGTTTTCTCTGGATATATGCCTAGGATTGGGATTGTGCATGTGTGTGTGCATACATGTTAAGTTGCTTCAGTTGTGTCTGACTCTTTGCAACCCTATGGACTATAGCCCACCAGTCTCCTCTGTCTATGGGATTCTCTAGGCAAGAATACTGAACTGGGCTGCCAGGCAACCTTCCCAATCGAGGGATTGAACCCAAGTCTCCTGTGTCTTCTGCACTGCAGGCAGATTCTTTACTGCTGAGCCACCAGAGAAACTGCTAGATTGTATGGCATTTCTATTTTTAGTTTTGTTTTTTTTTAAAGGACATTCCATACTGTTTTCCATAGTGGCTGCACCAATTTACATTCCTACCAAGAGTGTAGGAGGGTTCCCTTTTCTCTACGCCTTCTCCAGCATTTATTGTTTGTAGACCTTTTTGATTATGGCCATTCTGACCAGTGTGAGGTGATACCTCACTGTAGTTTTGATTTGCATGTCTCTAAAACTCCAGGAGATAGTGAAGGACAGGGAAGCCTGGTGTGCTGCAGTTCATGGGGTCACAAAGAGTCAGACACAGCTTGGCGACTGAATAACAACAGCAATAATTAATGATGTGGAGCATCTTTTCATGGCCTGTTGGTCATCTGTCTGTCTTCTTTGGAGAAATGTCTAGTTAGGTTTAAGTAAGTAAGTAAGCGTAGGTGTTAGTTGCTCAGTCATGTCCGACTCTTTGCAACCCCACGGACTGTAGCCCTCCAGGCTTCTCTGTCCATGGGATTTTCCAGGCCAGAATACTGAATAGGTTGCCATTTCCTTTTCCAGAGGATCTTCCCAACCCAGGGATGGAAGCCAGGTCTCCCACATTGTAGGCAGATTCTTTCCTGTCTAAACCACCAGGGAAGCCCCCTATTTAGGTCTACTGACCACTTTTTGATTGGTTGGTTTTTTATATTTCATTGCATGAATCATTTGTATATTTTGGAAATTGAGTTCTTTTTGGTCACATCATTGCAAATATTTTCTCCCATTCCGTAGGTTGTCTTTTCATTTTGTTTATAGTTTCTTTTGCTATGCAAAACTTGTAAGTTTGATTAGGTCCCATTTATTTATTTTTGCTTTTATTTCTATTGCCTTGGCAGACTAATCTAAAAAACACTGCTATGATTTATGTCAGAGAATGATTTGCCTATATTCTCTTCTAGGATTTTTGTGGCATCATGTCTTATATTTAAGTATTTAAATCATTTCGAGCTTATTTTTGTGTATGATGTGAGGGTGTGTTCCAACTTCATTGATTTGCGTGCAGTTGTCCAACTTTCCCAGCACCACTTGCTGAAGAGACTGTCTTTTCTCCATTGTATAGTCTTGCCTCCTTTGTCAAAGATTAATTGACCATAGGTGTGTGGGTTTATTTCTGTGCTCTGTATTCTTTTTTTTTTTTAATATTTATTTATTTGGCTGAGTCAGGTCTTTGGTAGCATGCGAACTCTTAGTTGCGGCATATGGAATCTAGTTCCCTGACCAGGGATCAAACCCAGGCCCCCTGCATTGGGAACACACAGTCTTATCCACTGGACCACCAGGGAAGTCCCCGTGCTGCCTGTTCTATTCCATTGATCTATATGTCTGTTTTTGTGCCAGTACCACACTGTTTTGATTACTGTCGCTTTGTAGTATTATCTGAAGTCTGGGAGGGTTGTGCCTCCAGCTGTGTTCTTTTCCCTTAGGTTTGCTTTGGCAATTCTGGGTCTTTTGTGGTTTCATATAATTTTAGGATTATTTATTCTAGTTCTGTGAAAAACAAGTAATTTGATAGGGATCACATTAGATAGCATATTCAAAAGCAGAGACATTACTTTGCCAACAAAGGTCTGTCTAGTCAAGGCTATGGTTTTTCCAGTGGTCAAGTATGGATGTGAGAGCTGGACTGTGAAGAAGGCTGAGTGCCGAAGAATTGATGCTTTTGAACTATGGTGTTGGAGAAGACTCTTGAGAGCCCCTTGGACTGCAAGGAGATCCAACCAGTCCATCCTAAAGGAGATCAGTCCTGGGTGTTCATTGGAAGGACTGATCATAAGCTGAAACCCCAATACTTTGGCCACCTCATACGAAGAGTTGACTCATTGGAAAAGACTCTGATGCTGGGAGGGATTGGTGGCAGGGGGAGAAGGGGACGACAGAGGATGAGATGCCTGGATGGCATCACCGACTCGATGGACGTGGGTTTGTGTTAACTCCTGGAGTTGGTGATGGGCAGGGAGGCTGGCGTGCTGCGATTCATGGGGTCACAAAGAGTCGGACACGACTGAGCAACTGAACTGAACTGACATTATATCTGTCTATTATTTTGGGTAGTATGACCATTTTATTTTTTAAATTGTTTTTAGAGAATAGATTTATTTGTTTTAAAAAATCTTGGCCATGCCATGGGGCATGTGGGATCTTAGTTCCCCAAACAAGGATTGAACTCATGTTCCCTACATTGGCAGCACAGAGTCTTAACCGCTGGACCACCAGGGAAGTCCCAGCATGGCCATTAAAAAATATGTATATTTATTTATTTATTTTTGGCTGCACTAGGTCTTCATTATTGCACACAGGTTTTCTCTAGTTGTGGAGAGTGGGGCCTGCTCTCTAGCTGTGGTGTGCAGGCTTCTCACTTCATTGGCTTCTCTTGTTGGGGAGTACGGGCCCTGTGGAGTATGGGCTTCAGTAGTTGCCGCTCATGGGCTCCAGAGCGCAAGCTCAGTAGTTGTGGTACACAGGCTTAGTTGCTCCAGGCATGTGGGATCTTCCCAGACCAGGGATCAAACCAGTATCTCCTGCATTGGCAGGTGGATTCTTAACCACTGGACCATCAGGGGAGCTTTCCAGCATGGCCATTTTAGCAATATTAATTCTCCAAATCTAAGATCCTGGGATATCTTTTCATTTCTTTGAATCATCTTCAATTTCCTTTATCAATGTTTTATAGTTCTCAGAATGTAAGTCTTTGACTTCCTTGGTCCATAATTATTTTTGTCAGTTACACTGCTGTATATGCTCAGTATAGGAAAATCAGCAAGTACTCAAAAGTTAAAAAAAGGAAATAATTGAAATTACTAGAATTCCCATCCATTAACATTCTGTCGTGTATCCTTTTGACTTTTAGCTCATTGAGACAGCTAACCTTTCCTGTGTGCCAGACCCTGTGCTGACATCTGGGAACCACAGTGCTAATTCTTGCCCCACGATGCAGGGCTTCCCAAGTCACACTCGGGACATGGTGTTTCACCGGCTTCATCCCCAGGAGACTCTGGGTCAGTGGAGGGGGACCAGGCCTGGGAATCCAAATTTAGCATGCTCCTGGGAAAATCCTGAGGCAGGTGCTCTTTGGACAATGCTTGGAGTCAGCTAGCTGTGGTCCAGCCTGCTCATTGCTGGTGAGCATGATGGAGGCCCACAGAAAATGTGCTTGCCCAGGGTCACCCAGCCAGGATAGCAGAGCCCAGACTCCCCCATACCCTCCTCCTTGAGAGCTCTCTCTGCTGGGCTCCTGCCACTTTCCTCATGCCGACAGATGTTATTGTTTTCTTATGCCGCCAATTAAACAAAAAATCCTGTCAACAGGCGACAGGCCTAATGCAGGGAGGCATTAACCAGACTTGCAACCCGACCTGGGCCTGCTCCTGTGGGTAAAGCACATTCCCTATGTGGGCCTCCCTTGCTGACTGCCCCCTGACAAAGGGCCCCACTCAGGCACCATCACCCTGCACGTTGGAGCCACTGGATGCCGGTCAGCCTGCCACCACGGTGACCCAGCTGCCACCCAGAGGTCTGCTGAGAGCTCCTTTCCTGGGTGCCAGGAAGCTCTGAGCTGGGGAAACAGTCCCAGAGAATCTGGGCCTGCCTGAGATTATCCATCAGGTAGGAGCAGAATCTCTCACCAGCTTCTTTTCAGTTTTGGTTAAGAAGAGTGAATTAGCAACTCTGGGGGAAGACCCCCTCCAGAACAGGGCCAGCAAGAGTGGGGTGCATTGATAACATCAGGGTGGTCCTTCCTGTATCTCTGCTTCCAGTACCAGGAGCAGAGGCCCTGGGGAGAGGGGCAGCTGTGATCTCCCCAGTGCTTCTGCCCACCTCCCTGAGTCCTGTGTGGGGCCAAGACTCCTGATGGGGAGCCTGAGACTCACATTTCAGGCCAGGGAAACATTTAGAGAACAAGTTCCAGCTCCTTCAGGTTGAGATAGGGAAAATGAGACCCAGGGAGGATGGAGGTACCCATCCAGGGTCACACAGACTCTAACTCTGTCCTCCAAGTCCCTAACAAGCAATCACTGCACAAGAAAACCTGTTACCTCAGCCTATTTTAATTCTGCCTAGAATTATCACTGTCATTTTTACTTTCCATTGTTCTCTAAGTTTCTCATTTTTAGACTGTAAGCTCCATGACAGCGGATGTCTCATGCATCCCTCATCCCCAGTGACAAATGCAGTGGTGTGTAATAAATGTTTATTAATGGAAAGAATAAATGAATGGCCTCATGTCTAGTGAGCTCTCTGACAAGTGGGATGCAAGTGGAGTCTGGATATTCATTTGTGGCCGATGCTGTCTAGGTGGCATATACCTTAGTCATTAAGAGAAATTAAGAATTTCTCCTTTGGTATTTGCTCACTGTGTGACCCAGGGGAGGTTACTATACTTCTCTGAATCTCACTGTCTCCATATGTATAAGGAGGGTGTTAGTAGTACCTGATTCATTGGCAGCTGTGATGATTGTATGAGATGCTGTGATAAAGAATTCAGTGGGGGCCTGGCAGATAGTGAGTGCTCCATGATCATTAGTAAAATCCCTTCACTGGGAGGCCAGGTGTAATGCACAGCTCTGAGATCTGCACTGACTATCAGCCCCTCTGACTGTGAACTCGGGTGGCACACACTCTTGTGCACTATTCTCCTCTCTGTCTCCCAAGCACCGTCTGCACTTAGTGCTTTATCTGTGTCCTTCCTGAGCCCCAAGCCTCTGGGGCTGGGGCTGGCCGCATAGCTGGCAGTGTGAAGGGGTGGACAGAACAGGTGCTCAGGGTGTGCTCCCTCAGTGCCTGGGCAGGCACTGCATTTCTGCAGTGAGAGAGGCAGAGCTGCATTTCTGCTAGTGTCATCAGGGAAGGCTTCCAGAGGAGGTAGGACTCTCACTATACCTGGTCAAATGGGCAGGTTTGGGAAAGAGAGGAAGGAGGAAGGAGGGACTGGAGACAGGAAGAAAGGCACGAAGGAAGGCCTAGACGAAAGGGTGCATGCATTCATTCTTTCATTTGTTGATGGGAATGTTTCATGAGCACCTGCTATACAGCAGGCCTTGGCAGGCCCCTGTGCTGGACAAGACCCCCCTAGTTACAAGGAGTGAGGCAGAAAAATAAGCAGATGACACGGCACAGAAAGTGAAGCAGGGGTGCACAGCACTTCCTGGGGTGTCACTGAGTCTGGAAGATCAAGAAAGGTTTCCTGGAGGAAGCCACATTTAAGTTGAGCCCTGAAGGAAAGTGGGGTGCAGGACCAGTGTTCCAGGCAGAGGGCACAGAGTGTGCACAGACCAGCAGCAAGAGAGAGGGCTTCAAGTTCAAAGACCTAAAAGGCATCCATGAGGCTGGAGTTCAGTAGACAAAAGGGAGCCCTGGTCTACTTTCTGTTCCTATGGATCTGCCTGTTCTGGATATTTCATATAAATGGGATCATATGATACGTGGCCTTTTGTGTCTGGCTTCTTTCCCTTAGCATCATATTTACAAGGTTCACAGTAGGGCAGCTTTGGGACACAGACCTGTAGGATGTGAGCAAGTCACCCATGCAGACGTCGGAAGAGGATACTCAGAGCAGAGCAGACCAGTCAGTGGACCCCAAACTGCCCAGCCATAGACAGTGAACACTTGCTCCTGTCAAGCTGCCCTAGGCGCATGGAAGTTGGTTGGACAGCCTCTGACACCCAAGAGATTTGGAAAGGCTCCCTGGGGCCTCTGTATCCTCATCTACAAATTGGGGCGGGGGCAGGGGGGAGTTGTCATTTGGCTCCTCCAGTCACATGGGGCCGGAATAATGTCCCAATGGACATGTGTCTGTGTGTATCAAAAGCCTAGAACATGTGGAGGGGCTGGTGTTACAGTGATGGTTTGGGCCCCTCAGGGTTTGGGGGGATAGAGGAATAGGGGAGACACAGCTGGGCTTAGGCTTAAGAACCAGCTTTCCCTTTCCATTCCTTTCCTGTGTCCTGAGTCTGCACCAGGCCCTCAGGGATCCAGACAGGCCTTTTCATGGGACTTCTGCTCAGTCAGAGGGTGAAGACTGGAAGTTATCTCCTTGTGCTCATTGGCACTTCTGATTTTTCTGGGTCAAGTCAGAGATGGAACCTGTGAAGGGGAGGAGATGCCCAGAGTCAGGTGTGGCCTCCTGCTCTTAGCAGCATTGTGTTGTTGTTTAGTCAGTAGGTCGTGTCCGACTCTGAGGTGTCAGGAGTCCAGGGTGGGAGTCCCAGCTCACAGGGATCTTTGGCAAGTCCCTTCACTTCCACAGTCTATAGACTCCCTCAATGAGGACACAGACAGATTGATCCACAGTCCCTCCTAACTGTGACCCTCCAGGATTCCAGACCCCTGGAATCACTACGGGAGAGAAGACACACGCCTCAGGGGCACTGAGACTCGAGTAAACTCAAGATGGGGCACATGGCTAAACATATAATATGATGACAGGGTACGGTTTTTCCCTGAAAATGAACTCATTTTTTTAATTTGAAAATATTTTGTAAATCTAAATTGTAGGGTCTTCTGTTAAAGTAAACTACAATACCATTATCACATCTGTATCAGTCAGCTAACACCACAGTAATGCTGAGTAACAAAGCAAACCAAGTTCAGTTGCATAGAAGACAGGCATATGGTTCTCTGCCACGTGGGTGGAGCAGCTGGTCAAAGTAGGACGGGCTTGGCCATAGGCTGTTGTTCTGCTCAGATCTGTTCCGGGCTGTTCTGTGTTTAGTTTTGTATTCTCTTGGGGCCAGTTGGCTACCCTAGGACATATCAGCGTGTTGAGGACAGGAGATAAAGGGCAAGCCCAACCATGTAAGCACATCTCCACTCTGCTAGGTCATATTCACTAGCATCTATTGACTAAAGCAAATCGAATAACCCAACTTCAACTGGCAGAGAGAGGGGTTACACCTCCCAGTGGGAGAAGCTGCAGAATTCCCCATAGGTTCAGGAAAGGATGAGGAACTGGGTCCATTTTTGCCATTAGCCAGACCCAGCATTTCCACAGGAGACCCATGAGGTATTTGTTTGTTGGTTTATGATTCTTAATGAACTCTAAATGTATTACAGTTGTTTATCCTTTTTAATACTTCTTCCACCCCACTCCTGTCTGCATGCAGTGGGAGCCTCTTCAGGTTAGCATGACCCCAGTGGTCTCTGAGAGCTTCCTTGCTCTGTAGTATTATAAGATGTTGCATGATCATCTTGTACATTTCTGCCCCTGGCCTGGAATCAGCCTATTAATTTGTTTTAAAAAGCTGTACAGTTTTAAGGTTTACAAGTCCAGCCATTCTTGAAAGTACAGAGTGTACAGCACACTCCCAAGCCCCCAACCCTGTCTCTAGAGGCAGCCCACGGATTTCAGTGTCCCAAGAATCTTTCTGAAGGTTCTCGCTGCCTAATTTAGTAGAGATGATATCCATCTTAGTTTTTAAACACAAGATTATAAATTCATTGTTTTAATATTACAGTGTGTGATGTTTTCATTTTATAGCACGTAATAATAGTAATGACTAACACTAAGGCAGCATTTACCATGTGCTGGGCAAGCTGAAATGGTAGTCGGCCTAAATCCAAAGGTATTACCCACGCCCAGTACTTCCATCTCCAGGGTACCAGACATACTCACTGTTCAGTGATCACATTTGGCCAGATCAGTGTTTCCCCAAGTATGGAAAACCCGATGACTCTACATCATACAAAGTGAGCATCTGTTGTTTTAATAGTTATGAATGTATTTTCCTACATAAAAGAAGAGATAAAACAAGGGTGACGAGGGAGCCTGCAGTGCCCACGACTGTTTGATGGGACTCACTGCTTCCATTACTGCAGCTGAGTCTGTTTGGCGCCGGGCAGACCCTGGCTGTCTCTGAGCAGCAGGTAACTGGGATCTCTTGTTTCTCATCCCAGCCCCACTGCTACCTTTCCATGTAGTTCTGAGCGAGTCCCTCTATCTCCCTGCATCTCTGCTGCTTTGCCTACTGCAAAGACCCAGCCTCCAGGCGAATTCTGCAACTTTGATTAGAATCAAGACATCCCCGAGTGTCACAGACTCTTAGGCGCCATCGATTCCTTTCCTCATACGGACAGGGACACTGAGGCCCCAAGAGGGAAAGGGCTGGCCTAAGGCCACACGGTGAATCACACAGGCCAGCCATCTTTATCCCACACCTAACTGTGCCGGAGGTGGTTGTGCTCCTGGGGGTAGAGTACTGGGGCAGCAGCCACTGCGCTCTGATTTCGTTTAGATAAAGGGGAGGACACCTTCCTTCTAAACACAATCAGAATGAAGGGATGAGAGCAGCTTCCAGGGGAAAAAATAAATAAAAATACATGTTCAAACAGCACAGAAGAATAAAACATGAAAACTAGGTCTCCAACAGTAAATCTCCTTCTCACCCCTGCCTGCCATTCTCCCTCTCCAGAGATAACCATGGAATTTTCTTCAGTATATTTTCCAAGAGATTCTGTGCACACAGCCATAGAGGGATGCCTGTGACTGCACGCACACACACACGCATGTGTGTGTGTGTGTGTGTACTGAAAAGCTGACATGCTCGGAGTTTCAATTTAGGATGACTAAGTTCTAGAGCAGGTTAGCTGTGATGGTTACACAACAAAGTGGAATGTCTTTCATGCCACTGAATTATACACTTAAATGGTTAAAATTGTAAAATTTATATGTCTTTTACTAGAGTTAAAAAAAAAACGTGTCTGCCATCCATATTTTCCTCTGTGTTTTTCAGTTACCGGTGTGTCTTGTAGATTATTCCACCATCGTCCCATGTGGTGATCTGTTCTCAATCATTTTGGTTAAGCTAGCAACTTTGTTTCCCCAAATGCCCTTCCTTGTAGGTGTCTGGTTAGAGTCGGCCAGAAGTGGGGTTTTTGGAGATCTGGAAGGTGAAGGCCAAGAGGCCATCCCTCTCAAGATTATGGCAATCAAATGCCCCAGTGGTGGCAGCTTCTCCTCACTCCCTTCACAACCAGCTCCTCTTACCAACCAGGACCACCACCAAGATGATGAGGGTGGGCCAGAGAGACACAGCCATCCAGACACATCTTCCTCCAGCTCTCCCAGGGTGGCCCATTTGCTGGTCCCTCAGATCACGGGGCTCCTCTTATCTACTAGCGTCCCTCCTGAATCTCCATGCCCCTCATCATTCCCCCATAACAAAGCCTTATTCCAGAAATCACAGTGGTTTTGTTTCCCTGAGGAAACCATGACTCTTTCACCATGTTCTGCCTCATCCTTTTTATCTTTGAAAGTGAAAATGAAAGTCGCTTTGTTGTGTCCGACTTTCTGACCCCATGGACTATAAAGTCCATGGAATTCTCCAGGCCAGAATACTGGAGTGGGTAGCCTTTCTCTTCTTCAGGGGATCTTCCCAACCCAGGGATCAAACCCAGGTGTCCCGCATTGCAGGCGGATTCTTTACCAGCTGAGCTATCAGGGAAGCCGCTTTTTATCTTTGACTGTGGTAAATACACATATAAAACCTGCTCCCTTAAGCATTCCTGAGTGTACAGTTCAGTTGTGTTAGGTACGGTCATCGTTGTGCAGTCCATCTCCAGCACTCTCTTCATTGTGCAAAACTGAAACTCTGCACCCATTAAAGGACTACCCCCCTTCCCCACCTCCTGGCGACCGCCACTCCCCTTTCTGTCTCTATGAACCTGACTTGTCTAGGTCCCTCCTCCGAGTGGAATCACACAGAATCTGTCATTCTATGACTTTTCACTGAGCATGATGCCCTCCCAGGATACTCATGTTGTGGTATGTATCAGAATTTCCTTCCTAATGAGGCTGAATCCTAGTCCACTCTATGTACGGACCACATTTCCCTCTCCATCCATCCGTGCATGGACACTCGAGGGGCTTGTATCTCTTGGCTGTTGTCACGAGTACTGTTGCCACCTCCTTCTTGATGGCTGTGCTGGAGGAGAGCGGCGAGGATGGGAGCACAGGCTCTGGAGCCAGAGGGACCCAGCTTTAAATCCTGCCTCCCATCCTGGGGACACAGTGGTTATACAGGAAGTGTTTAGTGAACTCTCAGAGCTGGCACCCTTACTGAGGCCATCTCTAGGAGAGGTTCTCCTTTCAAAACTGTAGCCACAGACTTCCCTGGTGGTCTAGTGGTTAAGAATCCACCTGTCAGTGCAGGGGACATGGGTGTGATCCCTGGTCTGGGAAGATTCCACATGCCAAGAGTCAACTAAGCCCGTATACCACAACTACTGAGCCCGCCACCTAGACCCTATGTGCCACAACTACTGAGCCCACATGCCACAACTAGAGGAAGCCTGTGCACACCAATGAAGACCCAGCATGGCCAAAAAACTAATTAATTAAAAAAAAAACTGTAGCCTCAGCTTACCCCTTGGGTCATCCCATTCTCAGCAGCCCAAGGGCCCCCAGCCCCAGTGTTTCCCAGGGCTTCTGGTGACCACAGGCTTTCTCAGTCTCCTGTTCACTCTGTGGTCACCCTGGGCCATGGAACAGACTCCCTCCCATCTTTTGATCCTTGGCACAAGCTGCTGGGTGTGTGCATGTGTCTACCATACACATAAGGGCCCCATGGAGGCCAGGTTACAGGTGGAGGGACCAGGTCACTTGCCTCTGGAATGTCCCAGCCACCACCTGAGAGCTGGTGATGGCATCACCAGCTAGGTGGCAGCTCTGCCCTCAAGTCTCGGGAGCCTCTGGCTGCAAAATCTGGGCAGTTTCTTGGCTTGCCTGTTCTCTCATTTGCTCCTTAACATCCTGTGGTTGAGGGCACTGGACCAGGAGTCAACACTCCATCCTGTGGTTGAGGGCACTGGACCAGGAGTCAACACTCCAGCCTCTGGTCAGCCCCCTGCAGCAGCTCATTCTTAAATTCAGACAAGCCTTATCCCTTGGTGGGCCTCCATTCCTCTCTGTAAAATGCAGGGGTTGACTAGATTCAAAATGCTCCTGAGAACACCCAGGCTCTGATTTTCATCTGGTTCCTTCGAGCAGCATTCATTTATCCTTCTACCCATCCATGCACCCTCCAATGAGTTTTCCTTATTTTTTTCACCTTTACTGTTGTTTCTTCTCATTCCAGTGTGTTTTGCTTGCACATGGCCGCATTTCCAGTGTAGGGCTTAGAAAGTGAGCACCACTCTTAGGTTACATCCTCTAGATCTGTGGTTTCCAGTGGGGTGGGATGAGAGTGTTCCCCAGGGGACACTTAAGAATGTCTGGAGACGTTTCTGGCTGTTGTGTCTTCTAGGGGGTGGGAGGGGAGGCGTTGCCACTGCTGGAATCTAATGAAGAGAGGCCAGGGATGCTGCCTGACACCCTACAGTGCCCAGGACAGCCCTCACAGCAATGAATTACCCAGCCTATAACATCAATAGAACCGAAGTTGAAAGCCCTGTTCTAGAGATGGATGCTATAGATATTTGCAGGTTTATTTTCCCTAAAATGTCTATGAATATACAAATAAAAATGTGTATTTTTTAAACCCAAATGGGCACAAATTGCAACTTACCTTGTTCCTTTAATAAAATTGGCAGTGAATGTTTTAGGCATTTAGAGTCCAAGATTGCCTACCCTGGAATCCTGACCTCACCAGTTACCAACTGCGTGACTGGTGCCCCTGTTTCTTCATCTGTAGAGTGGGGATAATAACAGTACTTGCTTCACAGCATAGGCACAGTGTTAGCTGCTTATTGTTACCGGTGTTTTCCTGTGTTTGTGAGGAAGAGTTAGCAGCATCCTTGTGCCCACTGCCCAGATGAGCAGACTAAGACTTGGAATTGCCCGGCGACTCAATGCAGGCAGGCTGCCCAGGAAGTCAGTGGCAGGGTTAGACTGGAATCCAGGGCTCTCTCTCTAGTTTAAGCCACACTTCTAATAAAAGTATGTTTTGTTGTTGTTGTTTTAAGTTTGCTCTATTCTGTTTTGTCTTGGTGAGCAGTGGGGTCAGGTCCAGAGGAGTGGAGGGCCCTAGCACTGTGCTCCAGGATGGGAGGCAGAGTCTGTCCCAGGCCTTGGACCGGGGTCCAGCCCTCTCGGCCCCAGCCATCAGGGGCTCAGCCTGGCTCTCCTCTAGGCTGCAGCAGGCCCTCCCTTATCTCCAGACACCCGTTATCTGCACACCCATCTGTGGACAAATGGCCAGCCGGCTGGCTCCTGGTCACCCCTGCAGGAGGGGGGCCCTTCTCTCAGGCCTGTGTCTGGCAATTTGGGCTGGAGCCCAAGGTGGGGGGTCTCACAATGGAGGCGGCCCAGCCCAGTCCCACCCCTGGGGCTTTCAACCCCAGAATGAACAGCTGCTCAGACATTCGGCTCACAGACTAGGAATCCAGGCCAGAAAACTCATCCCGTCCCACCACCCCTTCACTGACTTGTTTTATAATATGAGTAAGGGCCAGAATTGCGATTCCCATTGAGCAGATAGGGAAACCGAGGCTCAGAGAGGGCATGTGACTTGGCACAGGGCACACAGCAACGCGGTGGCATTGCTGGGCATAGAACCAGGCCCTCCACTCCCATCTTGGCCTGTGAGAAGGAGGACCCACAGCCCCCAGCTCCCAGCCCCACTGCAGTGGAAGCTGGGTGGCTGGAACAGAGAAACTTCCTCTCTGGGCCTTAGCTTCTTCACTTCTCAAATGGAGACAGAAGTGAGGAGAGGAATGGGCCTGCCCTCAGCTCCCAGAGGCCAGGGGAGTAGTGGGTGCAGTGAATCTTGTGGGTTCTGGACTCACGGTGCCTGGGTTCAAACCTGCCTTCCCCACTGACTCTCAGCATGATTTTGGACCATCAGCCAGCCTCCTTCACTTTGCCTTGGTTTCCTCCGTATGAAAAATGGGAAAGCAAGACCCCTTACCTCATAGAGTTGTCTTGAGGATGATAATCTGATAAAGCACTTGGAGCAGTGCTCGCACATGATTATATATAAGTAAATGTGAGTTGCTGTTACTTTTGGGAGACGGAGTCTTCTTTTTTAAATTGCTATTATTTTCATTACTAGTGTAGCATAGCAGAACACGAGAGAGTGCTGGTAGTAGCAGGGTTGACTGCATGACCTTGGGCCACTGATGTCACATCTCTGAGCCTCTGTTTTCTTACCTGCAGAAGGGGGCAGTGAGGGGCAGTACGTCTCTGTGGCTCTAGAGCAGGGCTTGGCAGAGAGTGTGGCCCCAGCAGGCAGGGCAGGGCAAGGCTCTGCCGCCAGGGACCCGCAGGGAGGGGCGTCTGTGTGTCAGTGTCCGCTGGAGACAGGCTGCGGGCCATTGTTTACAGAGCCCATCTCCCCTCTGATGGATGCAGCCGACAGAAATCTGTTTGCTACTTTCTCCTGGAAACATGAATCAAGGTCTGTTTGGAGAACACGTGGACTCCTCTGTCAAACATTCCACCCATGCTGGGGCCGCAGAGCCCCGGGGAGCCGAGAGCCAAGCATGTCCCAAATCGTCCTCAGGGACAGAGCTGAAGCCCAGAGACCGAGCCTTCCAGCCGGGCCTCAGCAGAACAGCCTGGGCTCGGCGACCTCGGAGACAGACGCCGTCCCTGGCCTCAAGCGGCTCTCTAGAAAGCAAGATAAGACCCGAACTCGACCAGAAAACAGGGAGGGAGAGATAAGAACCCATCTGCTTCCACTCTTGTCCCCTCTGATCTTCCACAGCTGCGCCAGAGTGGTCTTTTAAACACGTAAATCTCCATCCCTCGGTCCCTCACAACCCGCCAGTGGCTTCCTTGACAGTTTGGTAAAAATCAGGTTCCTTAAAAATGGCCTCAGCCCCGTGGGGTTTCACCCCTGCTCTCCGTTCTCCCAGACCTCTCTCTGCTCAGGCACCTCCATCCTCCAGCTACTGCTTTCCAGGCCCTTCCAGCAAGCCGGCCACGTGCCTGACGCAGCACGTCCCCCGCCTCCTTCGTGCCCGTGGTGGTCCCCTCCCCAGAGGTCCCCAGTCACCCTGAGGTCATAGCGCCTCTCTTTCCATGATGGCCTCCATCCATTTGGGATTATATGTGTATTTGATTGTTGATCATTTCAGTCTCCATATCTCTAGGGGAAGAGACAGCATCTACTTTATATATAGCACATCCCCAGCCCTTGGCACAGTGCTTGCTGCATGGAAGACTCTGAACTAATGTTTCTCTAGTGAATGAATAGTTGACTATGAGAAGAATTGATCTCAGAAAAGGACAGGTGTGTAGGTGGGATTGGAGGCTTCCTGGAGAAACGGCACTAAAGCCCAGTCTTGATGAGTAGGACGATTTTGACTGGGGGAGATGACAAAAGGAGAGGGATCCTGCTTGGTGTGGGGCGAGAACTGGGCTGACGGAGCTCCAGTGAGAGCAGCTCAGTGTGGTTCTGTCCCTCAGGGCTGCAAATTCATCCACATGGGCCAGGTCACCTCAACCCTCTGAATCTCATTTTCTCTTCCTAGAAAAGGAGGTGATGATACCTACCTCACAGAGCAATGAGAAGTAAACAGGGTGCTGTATGGAAAGCCCTTAATCAGAGCTCAATAAATGATATCACAATTACAGATTTTCATTTTACCACCATTCCAACCTGAAGAAGGTATTACTGTCTGCATTTTTTCTGTGTTACATTAATTTGATTTACTTATAATGCTATATATATTTAAAATTGAAAAAATTTCAATGTATAGAAAAGTTGGGAGTAAAGTACATAGATGTTTTTACCCCTGAACCACTTGAGAATAAGTTGCTAATATGATGCCCCACCTCCCCTGAACACTTTTATGTTTATTATTTCCAACAAATATAGACCATCTCCTGCCAACCATAATACAGCATCACTGCTGGGCGAGTACCACTGACACTCTGACCATAGACTCCTGAGATCCCATCTGAGATTGTGTCCCAAGCTAGAATGCCATGTGGCAACCGTTGTTGTGTCTCCTAGGTCTCCTTCAGCCTGGAACAAACCCTCAGCCTTTCTCTGACTGTCACGACCTTGCCACTTTCATAGATTACAGGCCAACTGTTTTGTAGAACATCCCTTAATTGGGTTTCATCTCATGATTAGATTCAGGTTATACAGAAGGAACACCACAGATGTGATGCTGTTTCTTCTGTCTGCATTTTTTTTAAGTATCTTTCTTTTTGGCTGTGCTGGGTCTTCATTGCTGTGTGTGGGCTTTCTCTAGTTTCAGCAGGCGGGGGCTGCTTTTTAGTTGTAGTGCATCCGTGCACGGGCTTCTCATTATACTGCCTTCTCTTGTTGTGGAGCACGGGCTCTAGGCACATGTGCTGCATAGCTGTGGCACAAGGGCTCAGTTACCCTGGGGCATGTGGGATCTTCCTGGCCCAGGGATCAAACCTGTGCCCCCTGCATTCTCAGGCAGATTCTTAACTACTGGATCACCAGGGAAGTCCTGCATATTTTTTTAAGGTAAGGAAACCAAGGAGATGAGAAAGAGAGACAAGAAAGTTGTTAACAGTGGCCTCTGAGTAGGAAACACAGAGCTGGGAATGTGTGTGGCTTAGTCTACTGTAAGTCCTTTCTGCTGCAAGAATGCCCTCATTTACTAGAGGGTTATTGAAGCTGAGACAGACCAGAATGATGCCTCCTGGCATCAGGTACGAGACTGGAAGCTGATAGGGACCACTTTTGGAGAAGGCAATGGCACCCCACTCCAGTACTCTTGCCTGGAAAATCCCATGGACAGAGAAGCCTGGTAGGCTGCAGTCCATGGGGTTGCTAAGAGTCAGGCATGACTGAGCGACTTCACTTTCACTTTTCACTTTCCTGCATTGGAGAAAGAAATGGCAACCCACTCCAGTATTCTTGCCTGGAGACTCCCAGGGACAGAGGAGCCTAGCGGGCTGCCATCTATGGGGTCGCACAGAGTCGGACATGACTGAAGCAACTTAGCTGCAGCAGTAGCGGCAGCAGGGACCACTTTAAAAGTGCTTGTCAGTCTCCCCATGGGATGAGGTTGCTGGGCTCCCGGCTTCCTCTAGGTGGCGCACAACTCTCTGGGGAAAGGAAGGAACCCTGGTGAAAATCCAAAGGGAGAGATGATTTTACAGAGGTTCAGTTCAGTTCAATTCAGTCGCTCAGTCGTGTCCGACTCTTTGCGACCCCATGAATCGCAGCACGCCAGGGCTCCCTGTCCATCACCAACTCCCGGAGTTCACTCAGACTCATGTCCGTCGAGTCGGTGATGCCATCCAGCCATCTCATCCTCTGTCGTCCCCTTTTCCTCCTGCCCCCAATCCCTCCCTGCATCAGAGTCTTTTCCAATGAGTCAACTCTTCGCATGAGGTGGCCAAAGTACTGGAGTTTCAGCTTTAGCATCATTCCTTCCAAAGAAATCCCAGGGCTGATCTCCTTCAGAATGGACTGGTTGGATCTCCTTGCAGTCCAAAGGACTCTCAAGAGTTTTCTCCAACACCACAGTTCAAAAGCATCAATTCTTCGGTACTCAGCTTTCTTCACAGTCCAACTCTCACATCCATACATGACCACAGGAAAAACCATAGCCTTGACTAGATGGAACTTTGTTGCCAAAGTAATGTCTCTGCTTTTCAATATGCTATCTAGGTTGGTCATAACTACAGAGGTTAAGCCCTGCCTATCCAAGCAGAGTCCCACAGAGGAGTCAACATTGCACCCCCATACTCTCCCTTGAGGTGGGACCAGTATTCATTCATTCATGTACAACAAGCATTTTTCAGTGCCTCTTTCCTCCGTCTGAAGGTCACAGCCCATAGCAAGGGAGGGCAGGATTGTTGAACTTGGAGCTTAGGATAGTAGGCTCAGGCCCCGACTTACTGTGAGACTTTGAGCCCGTTTCTGAGTTTCAGGAGTTTGTTGTTGTTTTTTTTTACGAGGATATCCTCTTGGCTAGATTGGGGTCCTCTTTCATCACTCCCCATGCCCAGCCATGTCCATCTTGCACCCATCCCTAAATCTGTCTGTCCCTCTACTCCACACTCCTCCTCTCTCCCATAGGAAAGGAACCAAGATGTGGGGTTCAAGTGTTCACAGTCAGATGAGAAGGAAGCTTGAAACCGGAGGTAGTTACGTATTTACGTGGTGGGGGAGGGGCTGGGCTGGCCAAGAAATCTCCAGCCCCACGGAGGGGGTGGTGGAAGGAAGGAAGGAGCTGGAAGGCTTATTGAAGCTTATTTTCCCCGCCACCCCCCACCCCAGGGCAGAACAGTACCTTGGCTCCCTGTCCAAGTGCTGCCCTCCAGCTTGCTCACTTGGAAACCACACCAAAGGGTATCTAGGGACTGGCTTGTGCTCCCAGGATCCTCTTGGGCCATAAACTGTGTCCCCTGGGGAAATGAGGCAACCTCTCTGTGCCTCATCTGTTAAATGGGAGCCAACAACACTTTTCCCGCAGGGAGGTGGTAATCACACTGCTGATTAAAATGTTCCCACATGTTTTTGTTCCTAAGAGCAGGGCAGGTGTAAGGGAGGGCACCCTGACTCACAGAAAGACCATGTAGAAAGGAAGAAAGGGGGCCCCAGGCTGTCCATCACAGATAAGGGGGCCTTTTGCTGCTTGCCACGTCACCTACACTAATTATTCTCAGTCACAGAGAGCAGCTTGCAGTGTCCAAAGCACTTCCATGTCAGTGGCCTCTTGTGAGCCTCACCAGGGGACAGGGCTGAGTCTTGGGAAGAGAGGTGTAACTTGCCTGAGATCGTACATCCAGCTAGCAGCAGAGCCAAGCTGTAGAGGAGTCAGGAAGGCCTGAGTTTGACTCCCAAACTGTGACCTGAGGCAAATCAGTTTACCTCTCTGAGCCGCAGTTTGTTTATTCATCCAGTGGCTGCTGCTGCTGCTGCTAAGTTGCTTCAGTCATGTTCGACTCTGTGCTACCCCATAGATGGCAGCCCACCAGGCTCCCCCGTCCCTGGGATTCTCCAGGCAAGAACACTGGAGTGGGGTGCCATTTCCTTCTTCAATGCAGGAAAGTGAAAAGTGAAAGTGAAGTCGCTCAGTTGTGTCCGACTCTTAGCGACCCCATGGACTGCAGCCTACCAGGCTCCTCTGTCCCTGGGATTTTCCAGGCAAGAGTACTGGAGTGGGGTGCCATTGCCTTCCCCGACATCCACTGGGGATAGTTCAAATTGTTTTGAGTGTTAAATAGGACAAGTCGAGTGAGATGTAGGGTGCCATCCTAGTTTTGGTCATGTTCAGAGTGAGAAAACACTTTTTGTGGTTCTGAACCATCTTTGGGATAGGGAGTGTTTCTTTTTCTGATCCCACTTCTCATCTCACTGACATGTTTCCCCTGGCTCCCGCCTCCCCCCTCATCATCTCTCATCACAGTCTAGCCCTGATGTCTTCCTGGCTGCACTGTAAGCAGCATGAGGTCAAGGACTTGGTGTGCTTCTCTCTTAGTCTGTTCAGGCTGCTAAAACCAAGTACCAAAGTACTTATAAGCAACAGAAATTTATCTCTCACAGTTCTGGAGGCCAAAAGTCCAAGATCAGGGTGCCAGCAGGGTCAGGTTCTGGTGAGAAATTTTCTTCTGGCTGCAGGTTGCAGACTCCTGACTTCTCACTACAGCCTCACACAATGCAGCTCCCTGGGGTCTCTCTATAAGGGCACTTATCCCATTCATGAGGGCACCACCCTTATGACCTCATCACCTCCGAAAGGCCCTGCCTTCTAGTACCATCATTTCAGTATATGAATTTGGGGTAAGGAGACACAAACAGTCCATCACAGCCTTGTTCACTGTTGAGCACACAGCATGGCCCCTTACCCTGGGTAAAAACTGTACATGGCTGGCATTCAACACGTTGCTGCAGCAGTTCATGCTAAGCACTGTCTCTGCCTCTTTTCACTGCTCACAGCCCTCCGAGGCAGGAGCTGTTACTCTCATCCTCATCCTGAGGACAGAACTGGAGTTCAGACAGGGAAAGAGAGTCACCAACAGGGCCAGCTCTAGGGTGAGGCAAGAGGAGCACCCAAGGTGCAAAAATGTTGCCATTTATAAAGCCCACCGTGCCAGGAACATTGGCCACGTTAAATCCATGCTGGCTGTTACATGAGCGTCATCATCGCCTTCTGATTCGCAGTCCCTCTTTAACATCCAGGGTTATGTTACCCCAACCCATGACCCACCAACACCAGCCCCTAAGGGCTTTTCCCAGCTCCATGGGGAACATTTTTCAAGCTCTCTTGCTCAACTCTTATCAGTGACCAACTCCTGTGCGTCAGAGAGAAATGACACCACCTGCATGTATTGCAGCCCTGTTTTGTCTGTTTATAGGAAACATGATCTTAGTGCTGTTTCTGTTACAATGGCCCGCATCTCAACCACCTGTGCACAGAAGCGGCAAAACCCAGTCCTGCCTGAGAGAAAGCTCAAGAAATGTCTTCCTCCAGGAAGGAGGAATGTCTTTCCTTCCTTGAGGAAGCAAACTGCTTCAAGGGGAATTTTGAGGGTCAGCTTGTCTCCTTCCCTCCCCCCACCCCCACCCCCCATCTATACAACAACAGCTCCTGTTACTGCATCTTCGAGATCATTCCAGCAGGTTTCAGCCAAGGGGCAGGATTTGACTTCAGGGCAGCATTTAGCCTGATGAGGCTATAACCTCATCATTCTGCCTCTGGCCAAAGTAAAGAGACCAGCTAGCTAGAGCCTGCCTGACCCCTTCCTTGGGTCCTCCCTCGCTGGACTGAGAGTCAAGGACTCTAGTTCAAGGTCTTGGGCAAGGCTCTCTCCCTCTTGGGCCTCTAATTGCCCACCTGTGAAATGGAGCATACTCTGGACTTCATGGACTTGGGGGCTAATACGTGAGAAGTCACTGTGGAAAGCGTGGCGTGCACTACTGACCACAGACATACGTAGAGCTGGGGCCTTTTCTGGAGTGTTCCTAAAGGATCAAAGGAAAGGGCCCTGGCCAGGGAGTCGGTGGACCTGGAGTTCTGAGTCCCAGTCCCATGCTCACTGGCTGTACGCTGGCAGGCCGGTTGCCTGTTGCCTCCTCTGTAAGATGGGGCACTGTCTTTGCCTGGCCCTCCTTGCACAGGCATGGAGGTTATGAGATACAGGGACACGTAAGACAGGAGCCCCTGGTGGTTAAGGTCACAGGCTTCAGATCAGAAGGGCCTGGACTCAAGTGCTGCCCCAACCACTTGCTAGCTGTGTGACTTTGGGCAAGTAACTTAACCACTGTGAGCCTCTACTTTCCCATTCATAAAATGGGGAGAACAGTAGTTCATATGTACAGAGTTGTTGTGAGGATTAAATTAAATGAAGCAGGGAAAGTGTTCAGCACAATGATGGCAAGTGGGGAGGGGACCCAGGACGGCTGCGTGGTTTTGAGCGCATATGCAACTCTGCCTCCTTGAATTTGGTCTCCTCACCTAAGTGATGCCAGGCAGGAAGGAAAGGGTTTAGGGCTCCAGTGATTCTCAGGGCTGTGTTGATGAAGAAAGATGTCTTTCTATCCATAAGCCTCTACCCCTTCTCTGCCTACTGTAGAAACAAAGGATGTTTGCCATGAAGCCAACTCATCAGTGTGCAACCCTGGTGAAGTTAATGAACCTCTCTCTGCCTTGCTTCCTCATCTGGAAAGTGGGATAGCAATGTCTGTCATATCCACCTCTTACAGTTGTTTGAAGACTAAATGCATTAATGTATTTAAAGTGCTTATAGCAGTGCCTGCCATCAAGTGAATAGAGTGGTAAATAAAGACGAGCTTTCCTTTGAATTATTTTGAAATATTAATACTTGTTTTCTTGAAGATGACTTGTTTTCAAGTCATCTTTGCAGTGGACAGGGCCGGGCTGACTCCTTGGGAGTGTGTGGAGAAGCCACAGAGGGTCAGAGAGATCCCAGAGGCCTGGCCCTACCACTTGCATGCTCAGTGTCTCGGGCAAGTCTTCTCCCCAGTCAGGACCTATTTCCCCATTGGTAGGATGAGGGGGTGAGACCAGGAGTTTTCCAGAATCCTAGGTCTCAGAGTGGCTTGGTCCCCATCGAGAACTCCTGAGGGGCCCACTTTGCTCTAAGATCTCTTGGAGCAAAGCCTGCCTTGGTGGCCCCCCTTGTCTCACTTACTCCACAGCTCTGGCCCTGAGAGAAAGCAGACCCTGCCCGGGGCGGTCACGTGGGCTGACCCCAGCTGGGCCTGGACAGAAGGCTGTGGTGGGAGACCGGGGAAGAGGGCGTGGGGGCCGGCATGTGCACAGAAACACGTGAGTGCTCACATGGACAGACACGGCAGGCGCGCATGTTCCGACATGGGCGGCAGCCACACAGCACGCAGCTGGGCCCCCGCCGCCTCCCTGAGAGCGCCCCAGGCCAGGCCCCTCACCCTACTTTAGTGGCAGGACCCACCCCAGTGCTCTGCACGTCGTGGCCCTAAGCAGACATTCGTTGCTTGACTGAACACAGGAAAGCCTCATGTTCGGGGTGGGGGTGCCACCCCCACCAGCCCTTGACCATAGCTTCCCACGGCACAGACCCTCCCCTGCCACAGAAACGAGAGGACTGTTGATAGCTCCCAGATGAGCCAGGCTGACTGGGGTCCGTACACATTTATCTAAGGTGCACAAAATGTGTCTCAGATAAAATGTGACCAGTGGTTACAATGGAATAACAGACATAATAAAAAAATTTTTCCTTATATTTACAAGTTTCTTTTCCAAAAACTAAATTTAAAAACAAAGGTAATTAAGTCTTTTTTTTTTTTTTAAAGCTCCTTAAATAAAAAATTTAAGTTAATAATAATATGGGTGAAACTCAGGTATGACAACACCTTGGTTGCTTGCTGTTGGTGACACTCTTGACACCATTCAGTCCCAACCCCTTGTCACCATCTTACAATTAGGGAAACTGAGGCCCAGCTCAGGAAAGGGAAGGGTCTTTCCTGAGGTAAACACTTGCTTGGGGACCCAGAGAGCAGAGCTCTTGGCTTTGCCTCTGATTGTGTGATCTTGGGCTAGTCTTCTCATCCCCAACTTCACATTTCTCCACTGTAAAATCAAGGATGGGAATTAGTTAAGACTCTGTGCTTTCACTACTGAGGGCCCTAGTATGATCCCTAGTCAGGGAACTAAGATCCCATAAGCTATATGGCATGCCCCCCCCAATTTTTTTAATTAAATAAAATCAGGGAGAAATTTATCCCCATATTGCTTGCCTCCCAAGGTGGCTGTGAGGATTGCAAGACAGAGGCAGGAAGGGGAGAGCACCTTGCAAACAGATTTAGAGCATTGCTTTCTTGGTGGCTCATCTGCCTGCAATGCAGGAGACGTGAGTCTGATTCCTGGGTTGGAAATATCCCCTGGAGAAGGTCATGGCTACCCATTCCAGCATTCTTGCCTGGAGAATCCCATGGACAGAGGAGCTTGGTGGGCTATAGTCCATGGGGTCACAAAGAGTCAGACATAACTGAGTGACTAACACTTTCACTTTTCACTCCAGCAGAGGCAGAGCTGAGTCCAGAGCCCAGGGCTCCTGTCCTCCCACCTGAGCTTGCTTCAGGGCAGAGCACAGCATGAGGAAGGGGAAAGGGTGGGCTTCAGAGAAGGTGGGAGGTTGTCTACCTGTTTATTCTCAAAATTCCACCCCCACTCCACCCCTCCAGGTCATCACTTCAACACTGTTTTTTTCTTTTAGTACTATGTGTGGGATATAGTATAAAATGTTGAGAAGGTAAAGGGGAGCTGGAAGAGGCAGAAATTAGTCTAAAATACATATATTGATTAAAAAAAATGTGATATTACAAGTGCAGCATGGCATAGGTTCATGATGTGGAGAGGGAGATTTGTTCCAGTCAGGGAGGTCAGCACAGGTTGACCAGGAGTGATGATCAAACTGAGGTTAAGGAAGAGGAAGAGTTAACTTTACAGAGGGAATGGAAAAGTATTCCAGGCAGAGGAAACAGCCAGTGCAAAGGCCCTGGAGTAGGAGTGAGCAGGCACCCTTGGTAACTCTAGTGTGGTTGAGGTATAGAGTCCCAAGTGAAGTGTCCTTAGCCAAGTGAAGCTGCAGAGCTAGGCAGTGCCAAGTGTGCAGCACTCAAGACATAGTTAGGATTTGGGCTATAATCGTAAGAGCAGTGGAAATCCATTAAAGGCTTTTAAGCAGGGGCGTGATATCCATTTTGATAAGCTCACTGGCTACAAGTCAAGTGTTAAAGAAAAGAACATGAGGGGGGACTTCCTTTACAGAAACCAGAACATGCAATAAAGTCACTAAAATCAGATCAGTCTGATATCAGGAAAGGCATAGACAGATAGATCCATGGGACATGGTAAATAATCCAGATTTAGACTCCAGGATACAGGTGTCAATACTGGACAAAAGAGGTATCTCGTTTCACTGGAAAAAGGGATGGCTTATTTCACAAATTATGTAGCCCACTGAGATAAATAAAAACAACCGCCCATCTTACACCACCTGCATTTCAAGTGTGTCAAAAAATTTAACGTAAGAATGAAAATAATACAAAATATTGTAAGAGATTCCAGGAGACTGCATGTGCAAAGTAGAGCAGGGGTCAGCTAACTGCTGCCCATGGATCGAATCCATGCTGCCTTTCCCTTTTGTTTTAATAACAGGTTTATTGAAATGTAATTCACATACCATAGAATTCACTTATTTTGGAAAAAATAGCTAACTAGTTATTTTTCCCCCAGAGGGGAACGTTATGTTCCGCAAATAGTGTGAGTTTTATTTTACTGTTGAAAAGCACTTGCTATTTATTTTTTATTTCCTAGAAATTAAACATATTGTATAGGAACCCCATAGCATCATGGATTAAATTTTGAATTTTGCATGTTACACTCAAACATCAGTACACTCATCATTTCATTTAATGTGACAGTTTTTTAGTATGGTATGTGTTAATTTCTACCTTTTTAATATTTAAAATTGCTTTTAAATAAACATATTCTCAGTTGATTCCCCCCAAAAATGAAGTGTACAATTGAATGGTTTTTAGTATTTTTTTAGATATGAACAACCGTTGCCAAAGACAATTTAAGAAAATTTTCATAACCTAAAAAAGAAACTCTATAACCATTAGTTATCAACCTCCTATCACCTATCCTCTCCCAGCCCTTAGCAACCACCAGTTTACTTTCTGTTGATAGATTAGCCTATTCTGGATATTTCATAGAAATGGAATTATACAGTATGTGGCCTTTGGTGTCTAACTGATTTCACTTAGCGCACTGCTCCCAAGGTTCACTCATGTTGCAGCACGGATCAGGACTTTTATAGCAGAATACTATTCCATGGCGTGACTATTTATCCATTTATCAGCTGATAGACAATTGAGTTATTTCTACATGCTGGCTATTATGATTAATGCTGCTATAAAATTCAGGTACATATTTTTGGTGGGACCTATGCTTTTGTTTCTCTTGGGCAGATACCTAGGAGCAGAATTACCACTGCTTGTTTTTGTAAATAATATTTCATTGGAACACGTTTGTTGCTATATTGTCTATGGTTGCATTCTTGCTACAATGGCAGTGTTGAGTAGTTGCAACCGAGTAATTGCAACAGAATCGGACAAAATCTGAAACATATACATACTACTTGGCCTTTTAGAGGAAAAATGGGAAGACCTCTCCTTTTAAGGCTGAAAATGAAGAAGTTATAAAAGAAAAGAGGTATTATTTAAAAATTAAATTTGACTATATATATGATCACATATGTCATATATATTTGATATGTGAGAGATATGTATATAAGACATATATGATTATGTAGTACATATAAAATCTATACAACCCAAATGTTCCTCGATGATAAATGGATAAATAAAATGTGATATACCATAGGATATTTTTATATATAATGTAACATTATAAATAATATATATTAAATTATATATATATGTGTAATCTTTAGTATGGCAAAGATACTAAAAATAAAGTCATTGGGCAAAAAAATAGACCTTGAAGAAACAACTGTAACACTGATAACAGAGAAAGGATTCCTATCTTGTATCAGTCAGAGTCCAGTAGGAGTAGTTGTGTCAGTAGGAGGTGGGAAGCACACCCAAACTGAGTAGTATAAGGAGAGGTCTTCAAGGGACAGTATGGAGAGACTGTTTTCAAAGGTGTGAGCAGGGTTGAGGAAGCATACCCAGGGAGGTGCATGAGAGCTGGTATCAGAAAGGAATCATCTCTACCTAGGACCTGCGCCTAGTGGGAGGGGTAGGGAAAGCTTGGGAATAAATACTCCAGTCTCTCTTTCCTCCTGCCCAGTGACCTCCAGCTGTGCCTCCATTTGGCCAAACCCAACCAGAAGCTGAGGACTGCAAGCTCTTTAGAATCCCTATGGTGTGAGAGCCACAGAGCAGATGGAGAAAGGCAGACAGCATGGATCTGGAGGGGCAGATGGAAGATAGCCACCATGCAGATTGAAAGGAGAGAACATCCCAATAGAAAATTGGGTAAAGGGGATGATGAGGTAGCTAATGACTGAACAAATTAGGTGCCCCCCACCCCCAAAAAAAAGATTATGACGCTAGTAGTCAGGAAAACCTAAAGTCTATCTAGTAATACAATGTTTTTGTGTCTATCAGAGCTGTAATACCTACTGCTGATGGGAAAGTAGGGAAAGTCGTACTCACCTAGTGCTGGTAAAAACAGGAAGCGTGACTGCTGTTTGGAAAGCAGCAATTAAACTCTTGGGAATCTCTACCCCATAGAAATACAGACCTTCATAAGGAAAGACTTATGTGCCAAGAGTGTTATATAGGAAGTGCGCTCGGCGGCCCCGCGGATCTGTCTCTTGCTTCAACAGTGCTTGGATGCAACAGACCCAGGGACGCCCCTTGCTCCAGCCTCCGACCACCCTCCAACCTTTTTTCCAGTCGCAACCTCCGGAGTCAGCTACTCAGCTGTCCGCGATCCCCGGGACCAGCCACCATTTTTTAACTCCTTATTATTACCAACCAATCATGAGCTCCCAGATTCGTCAGAATTATTCTACCGAGGTGGAACCCCCCGTAAACCGCCTGGTTTACATGCAACTGCGGGCCTCCTACACCTACCTCTCTATAGGCTTCTATTTCGACCGCGACGATGTGGCCCTGGAGGGTGTGGGTCAGTTTTTTCGCAAATTGGCCAAGGAGAAGCGCGAGGGCGCGGGGCGTCTCTTGAAACTGCAAAACCAGCGTGGCGGCCGCGCCCTCTTCCTGGACGTGCAGAAGCCATCTCAAGATGAGTAGGGTAAAACCCAGGACACTATGGAAGCCGCCCTTCTTGTAGAGAAGAACCTGAATCAAGCCCTGTTGGATCTGCTTGGCCTGGCTTCTGCCCGCAGAGACCCCCACATCTGTGACTTCCTGGAGAACCACTTCCTAGATGAGGAAATGAAACTCATCAAGAAGATGGGTGACCACCTGACCAACCTCCGCAGGCTGGCTGGTCCCCAGGCTGGGTTGGGCGAGTATCTCCTCGAAAGGCTCACCCTCAAGCATGACTAGGAGCTTCTGGAGACCAGTGGCCATTGAAGAACCCACCTAACATCAGGGCTGCCTGAAGGCCCTCTCTGCAGCCACTAGGCAGCTTTTTAACACCCTGGAGCCCTCTCTCAAGCCTTGGATCAAATGGAAACAATAAAGCTTTTTGAAGCATAAAAAAAAAAAAAGAGTGTTATATAAATGCTGTCATACTTGCAATTGCTCAGCGTCTTTTTTTTAAGTTATCTTTTGACTGTGCTGGGTCTTAGTTGTGGTGTGCAGGGGCTTCTCTTTAGTGCACGGCTTCTCTTGTTGAAGTTTGGGGGTTCTCTTGTTGTGGAGCATGAGATCTAGAGTGCACAGGCCCAGGAGTTGTGCTTAGTGAGCTTAGTTGCCCTGCGGCATGTGGGATCTTATGCAACCAGGGATCGGAACCCACATCCCGTGCACTGGAAAGCGGATTCCTAACCACTGGACCACCAGGGAAGTCCCCATTATCTTTCGAACAGCCTTTCTCTGACGTTTGGGGAAATGCCCGTGTTGGAGCTCCACCTTCTCAATTTAGGAATCTCAAAGTTGCTGCTGGAATGTGGCCATCCCAGCAGGCTCCACCAATCAGATACTCCTAGTGAGATTTGTCTTATTCTGTGCAAGTGCAGGAGGCAAAAAGGGAGCCCAGCTCTGGTGGCCACAGCACCAGGGGCTGTCTCTGAGGGGCTGAAAAGTGGAACTCTAGGTGAAGACTGACATAGGGTGGTGTGAGGGGAAGGCTTGGTGAGACCACAGCTGGTGAATTCATCAGACTATTCTGTGGTATAGTTTAGGGCTTCAATCCTAGAAACTGAGCCTCCAGGACAAATAAGATGAGCTGCCATCACATCTTAGAACAGTACCTAACATTTTCTGCAACATTGCTCCCAGTGGTGAGAAACTGGAAGTGAGAAATGAACATCAGCAAGGCAACAACCAGATAAACTCATCCATCCACATAACAGAATATTAGACAGCCGTTAAAAAGAATGAATTAGGGCTACACTAGCTGACTTGGAAAGATATCTATGAATAATGTTGGGTGAAGAAGGCAAGGAGCAAAAAACTATAATATGATCCCATTTTTTAAAAAAGAAACAGTGACAAATAAACTCTGTATATGTAAATGTGCATACAGGTACATGCTTAGAATTGAATGAGTCTGTTTAGGATTGAATGGGTGAACAAAAACACAAGACACATACTAGGTTGTTGGCATGGAGTGTGGGGTGCTATGGTGAGGGGAGGAGATGGAAAAAGAGGAGTGAAATGAAAAAGGAAAGAAAGAAAACTGTATTGACTAAATGAAGTGTATTTCTGATCATTTTAAGGTATTCACATAAAATTATACATGTGTATATTTGTATGTTAAAGAAGGAAATGGCAACCCACTGCAATATTCTTGCCTGGGAAATCCCATGGACAGAGGAGCCTGAGGGGCTACAGTCCATGGTGTTGCATGAATCAGACACAACTTAGCGACTAAACCACCACCACCACCACCACATTTGTATGTATGTGTGTATGTATTGTGGGCATGTGCAAAACGAAATCAAATTTAAAAGATTTTTAAAGCAAAAAGTCACTGGTTATACAATTGGGACAGCCTGGTGACAGGGTGACCAGTTAGGAGGCTAGGCCTTTTTTTTTTTTTTTTCCTTGGCCACACCGCACAGCAGGTAGGATTTTAGTTTCCTGACCAAGGACCAAAGCCACATCCCTTGCATTAGAAGTGTGGAGTGTTAACCACTGGACCACCAGACGCTGTGCTTTTTGATAAGCAAAGGGAGAGGATGGCTTGGACCAGAACCTGACAGTAAGCATAGAGACAAAAGGATGGACTTTGAAACACACCCAGCAGATAAATGGCCTAGACAGGGAATGGGTTGGTTTGTGATTTGGCAATAGAAAGAAAATCTTGGGCTTCCCTAGTGGCTCAGTGGTGTAGAATCCGCCTGCCAATGCAGGAAACATGGGTTCGATGCTTGATCTGGGAAACTCCCACATGCCACGGAGCAACTAAGCCCATGCGTCACAATTATTGAGCCTGTGAGCCTGGGAACCAGAAGTACTGAGACAGCTCACCCTAGAGCCTATGTTCCACTGCAAGAGAAGCCACCACAGTGGAAAGCCTGTGTACCATAACTAAAGAGTAGCCACCCCAACTGGAGAAAACCTGTGCTCAGCAAGACCTACCACCACCAATAAATTAAGAAAAAATAAATTATATATAAAGAAGATCCTCAGGTTGCTACTAACTGGGTGATCTTGAATTCCTCCATTCCCCAATCTGGACACTAGGTGATGATACCACCTGTTTCACAGAACTGTGGGGATGAAATGAAAGACCATATAAAATGCACATCACCCTCTTTCATTCCCAAGTAACTCAGCTAGGAAGCAGCCATCTAAAGACCAGAGCCTGTTTGGAAGGGTCTCATTGTCATCTTGAAGACCATATGCTCTAGGAGTTCACCCTGGGGAGGCCGAGGGCCTGGGATGCTCTGATCATCGAGGCAAGGAGGGGTTTGGAGAAGGCCCAGAGCATGATTGGAGATAGGGTCCCACTTTTTCTTTGTTACTACAGAGCCCAGATCACTCTGGGAGGAGCCTGGGCCAAGTGAGCTGGGCAGATAATGGAATTTCAAAAGAGGAGGGAGGGGACATTTCCATTAAAGAGTGCTCCTGGAAGGCTTTTGGGAGGAGGTGACTTGAAGGATGAGTGGAATTCAGACATGTAGCCATGGGCAAATTCTTTTTTTTTTTTAACTTTTCTTTCTTTCTTTTTTTTTTTTTTCAAAAAGGACATTCTTCCCATTCTTAGAGGATCAACTCAAAGACTGCTTCCTGCTTACTAGATCCTGCTGCCTGGAATTATTCATGTTTTCCCAGCACCCTCATTGACAGAAGGTTATTAACAGTGCCCAATGTCTTCCTGTCTAGCTGAGAGGGTTGAACAGCTTGGGGACAAGGGTGGCATCTTCAGGGCTCTTACCCTAGTGCCAGGCAGCTTGCACCTCCACTTAGTATTCAAAGAGCTATGTGTTGAATGAAAGGAAGTGTAACCAATCATGTTTCGGGTAAAATCCACGTTTTTATTTTCCTCTGTTCAAGAACCCAGCAAACATTTCCCAGTTATTTTATTTCCCAAATCAGGCTATGAAAATGTGTTTCTCAGAAGCAAGAAACAGTAGTAGCCTGTGTATTAAGCCTTTACTGTATGTCAGGCACTTTACAAAGTGCTCCATAATCTTCATCCATGTAACCATCAAAACAGTTTAAGAAGAGGCTTTTTTTTTTTTTTAATTTGTGCCCATTTCATACCTGGGGAAACTCCAAGATTTAGCAAGGCCAGCAATTTCTACAATACAGCACAGGAAAGGTCAGAACCCCAAACCCTCGAGTGCCATCCCTCACATACACATGGCACTCTGTATGTATGCTCACACATGAAGAGTTCTCAAATTTGTAAAATCAAAAAAAAAAAAAAATTTGTAAAATCAGCATTTGGTCCTGATGGTCTTAGTCGCTAAGTAGTGTCCAACTCTTTTGTGACCCCATGGACTGTAGCCCACCAAGCTCCTCTGTCCATCAGATTTCCCAGGCTAGAATACCAAAGTGGGTTGCCATTTCCTTTTCCAGGGGATCTTCATGACCTAGGGTTTCAACTCATGTCTCCTGCATTGGCAGGTGGATTCTTTGCCACTGAGCCACCAGGGAAGCCCCTGGTCCTGATGGCCTTAGACAGCACCTTGGGCCCTGACAAGCCATGGACTCAATCAATTCCATAAACATAAAGATGGTCATTTAAACTTGAGACCCAGGGAGTTTCCTGGTGTTCCAGAGGTTAAGACTCCATGTTTCTAGTACAGGGGGCATGAATTCAATCCCTGGTCAGGGAACTAAGATTCCACATGCTAAGCGGCAAAAAAAAAATTTAATTCAAAATGGAAAAAAAAAAAAAGAAAAAACCTTGAAACCCGGATGATGCTCACCTGGCACTTGAGAAAACAGGCTTGGCAAGAATCTGTGACTGGTGCAAAACAGGGGCTCCTTGGTGGTGGAGCTGGGTGCCTGGCCCATCTTCTCTACTCACCAGTCTGTGCTCTTGTTCTCCATGCCTCAGCATCTTCTGGTCCAGCGCCCTGATTGTGGTCCACATGATGGCAACAGCTTCATGGCCTGCTGTACATCGCCTTTCAGGTCCCAGAGGAGATGGAGGTCATTCTTCATTGTTTTCCCCATTTGATCCCTTTTTTCTTTTTAAAGACTATTAAGTGCCATGTCTCAGGCTTCCCAGATGGCTTTGTGGGTAAAGAATCTGCCTGCAATGCAGGAGACAAGGGTTCAATCCCTGAGTGGGTATGATCCCTTGGAGGAGGACATGGTAACCCACTCCAGTTTTCTTGCCTGGAGAATCCCATGGACAGAGCCTGGAAGGCTACAGTCTATAGGATCACAAAGAGTCAGACACAACTGAAGCGACTGAGCAAGCAAGCGCCATGACTCAGACACTGCGCTAAGCAGTTTACACCCAACAGTGCTTTCACTTTCAGTAAAATCCCGTGAGGTAGGTGTTAACATTCTCATTGAATGTATGAGGCACTGAGGCCCGATTTCCTTAACTAGGGAGCAGAGGTGCTAGGATTTGATCTCAGGTCTGCTGCTGCTACTGCTGCTAGGTCGCTTCAGTCGTGTCCGACTCTGTGCGACCCCACAGATGGCAGCCCACCAGTTTTCCCCACCCCTGGGATTCTCCAGACAAGAACACTGGAGTGGGATACCATTTCCTTCTCCAATGCATGCAAGTGAAAAGTGAAAGTGAAGTCGCTCAGTCGTGTCCGACTCTTAGCGACCCCATGGACTGCAGCCTACCAGGCTTCTCCATCCATGGGATTTTCCAGGCAAGAGTACTGGAGTAGGTTGCCATTATCTGCCTGACCCAAAGCCCAACTTCTCCAAGCATGCACACAGCACCCAAGGCCACAGCTCTGCAGGGGGCTATGGAGGGGATGAGAATTGAAGGCCATCCACCAATGGGGCCTTGGAATTTAAACATCTGTTCCTTTGCCCAAAGGCTTTGGGGGCAAGACACTCTTCTTTGTGGCAACTCTAGGCTGTGGTGATGATTTTATGGGACAAGGACACTTTGAATGGGTGAGCAGAGAAGGACACAGCAATAGATGTAAAGGTTGCTAGCACTTAATAAATACACTGTTCCCTCTTTTCTCTCTCTTTTCCCTCTTTCCCTTTGATGATTAAGAGCCAGACTTTGAAGTCAGGCAGACCTAACTTAAAATGCTGGTTGAGCAACTGACTAGCTGTGTGGCCTCGGACAAGCCATTTAACCTCTCTGGGCTTCAGCTCCCTCATCTGCAAAATTGGGGACCCTTTTCTATGGGCCTCAGCTTCCCAGTTTGTACAGTGAGCATGTTTGACTAGGTCAGTGTTTCCCCAACCGTGGTACACCGGTAGTAAGCTGGACAATTTACATGGTATAAAGTGAACATGCATCATTTTAGGTTATGAGTAAATTTTAATGTATAAGAGGAAAAAATAAAACTCAGATACCAGACGCATGACTTCATGGATGTTGTTTGGAACGTAGCTAAGTGAAAAGGTAATGATTTAAAGTAAATGCCATTAAATAAATAATAAATGGTGCTAGGAAGTGGCAGAAATTGAGAAGGTGGTCCTTGAATAGCCGGCCGTAGGGGAAACTGGGCCAGATGATCTGGCTCTGATTACATGGCTGCCCAGAGAAACGGTGGCTGTTGAGTGACTTGCCAGAGGGATCCCTTGTTCCCCATTATATTTCTAAGCGGCCAGGTTCCTGTAAAGCCCCACTGCCAGGAGTTTGGGGTAATGCCCTTTCAGTACACATTGCAAAAATGATATAAATAACTCATCCTGGGACTTCAAACACGCCACCTCAGATGTATGGTGGGAGATTACAGGTTCCTAAGATGCAGCCCCTCCATCATCCCCATGGCTTAGAGGCTTGCTGGAGAGTGGAGATCAATGCTTTGATTTTATGAGCAGCTGGGCCACGTGACCAGGCCCCAAATCCTTTGCTTTATGGGTTGTTTACACATTCCTGGTGAGAAACGGTTTACATTCTGGGCCCCAAGCACACTCCTAAATCAGCTGCCGGGTTCTTGCAGTTGGAGGTGAGAGAGATCTGTGTGTCGGTGGGCACCAGGAGGCAAAGGGGAAGACAAAGGCGGGCTAGAGGAGGGGCACCCCTCGGGGCCCCTGGGTTTCCTGCCAGTGGCACCTGGATCCCATTTCTGGATCAGTGGAGGGCGCTGTGCAGGGCCTGACATGGGGAGGATCCTGAGGGTTGCAGGCGCACCGTGGCTCCAGGTTCATCAGGCTCCACTCTACATGGGCACACATTAATTCATGGGGCTCCCGCAGCAGCCCCGGGAGGTTGGAATTACTCTTATTTCCAGATAAGGAACCCGAGGCTCAGAGAACTGAAGCAGCTTGTTCCCTCTCACATGGCTGGCAAGTATCATGGAGGGATGCAATCCACTTTGACAGAGGCAAAGGCTGATGTCTCACCACTACTCCTTCTTGTCACTGGGGCTCCCTAGAAGTCACTTGGGCTGGAATTTAGGCAGTGGCTTGGAAGCGGAGGATTAGGTGATGACTCTTTCTGTCTGGGTTTTGCCCCTGACTTAGCTCAGTCATGGTCTGAGAATCCCACGTCACAGCGTTGACTATAAGGATCCAGTGCACAAGATGCCTGGAATGAAGTGGTGAAGCTCAGGGTACCCAATGGACCCTTGTTTGCTCCTTTTATCCCCATCCCTCCCTTCCCTGTCCTCATTCCCTGCTTTCTCTTCCTCATCCTGGCCCCCTTTCCCTTCTATCCCCTCACTCTAAGAGGGTCCTCCCTATGCCTTGGTTCTTCTTGTATCTCTCTCCTTGTGGTTTGCATCCCTTGGTCCCAGCTCTGCCCTTTGTAGCTGCCTGGGCTTCTCCTAGGATGGTGCTGTGATGTTGGGGATGGTCCTCAGTCACATCTTCTCCAAGCCACTCAACGCCTTCAGCAATTCTCCAACCCACATGGGCTGTAGCTCCCTCCTCAACCTGACTGCTGCTTTCTGAGGTCAGGGCAGAGAGATGACCCAAAGTTGGAGAGTGGACCTAGCAGCAGCCAGGTTAAGGAATCTTCTCCCTCTAGACTGAAAGGCATCTGGGTCTTGGGGAAAGCATACAGGCTCTGGGGTACATGGATTACAGCCCTGTTCTGACATTGGGTCATCTGCTTCAAGGCACTTAACCTCCGGAGCCTCCCTGTTCTCCTCTGTAAAGCAGAAGGAGTGAAGACAATGCACAGCAGGGCTTTCTGCTGTCCAGCAGCCTTCCACCTGGTGCCTCAGTTTCCTATAGGGCACCATTTCTCTTCCACCCTCAGCCCATATGGTTTAGAAGCAACTGCACTCTCTGCTCAGGGACTCAGCTACCCACACTTCCCCTCACCCTTCTCTTTAGTGATTGGTTCAGGGGTGTGCACGTGACCCAGTTCCAGCCAGTGAGAGTCAGCTTTGAGGGACAGCTGCTGTCTCTTTTTGGTAGGTGTAAAGCTGTGAGAATGTGGGCTACCAAATCACTTTTGTTGTTACACTATCATGAAGGAAAAGCTTATCTAAAAGTAGAGCAAACCCAGAGCAGAGCCAAGCCAGGAAATGGAGATATTGAGTGCCTACATTAAGCTGCGCCTGAAGCCAACCTCTTTTGACTTTTCAGATACACAAGCCAATACATACTTTGTAGATTATTTACAAAAATGGCCACGTTTCCTAACCCGTCTCTTATCCATGTTCTTGTAACATGGCTTTGTGACAATTCCCTTCAAGAGGTAGAATCTTTCTCCCCATTCTTTGGATCTAGGTTAGTCTGGTGATTTGTGTTGGCCAACAGAGCATGGCAGAAGTGACAGTGGGTCAGTTCCAAGCCCAAGCCTAAGGGGTCTTACGCGTTTATACTCACTGTCTTGGATCTATAAATCCCCTTGGGCTAGCCTGCAGAAGGAAAAGAAACAAGTGGAGAAGAGCCCACTGTCCCAGCCAAGAGCATCCTGGACCAGCCTACGTCCTGCTGGCTGGAAATGCATGAGAAAGTCCAGCCAAGATCAGCAGAGCTGACCACCAAAGTTGAGCCTGGAGGGACCAGAAGACCCGCTCAGTTAACTTATGAGCTGCTGCTGCTGGGGCTAAGTCGCGTCAGTCGTGTCCAACTCTGTGCAACCCCATAGATGGCAGCCCAACAGGCTCCCCTGTCCCTGGGATTCTCCAGGCAAGAATACTGGAGTGGGTTGCCATTTCCTTCTCCAATAACTTATGAGTAGTTAGTAATTATTTTAAGCATTGCATTTGGAGGCATTTTATTATGGAGCAATAGCTAAATAGGTTTATTTTATTTGCTTAAATTAATCCCAGTTGGTTTTTCTGTCATTTTTAACCAGAGAATTCCAAATGATACAACTATAATACCTATCTCACAGCACGGCTGCGAAGATTAGAAATGATATTGGCAGAGTATGAGTTCGGGCTCTATCTCCTGGCACTTGTCAAAGTGATTCATCTCACTGGCAGCAAGCACGGAACTCAGCCCTCAGAACTAGTGCTGTTGCCTACAAAGAGAAACCATTACCCACCATGCCTGCCATTGTGGGTGCATCTTTGAGATACGTGGGTGTTCTGTTTCTTCTGTATATACTTAGTAAGTACATGCTTAATACTTAAAAGTATACTATATATTTAATAAGTATTTAGGGAGTCCCCTGTTATCTGAATATTCATTATCCAGGATCCCTAGAATTACAAGTTTGCAGAAGGAAACAACAGTGCTTTGAAACATGAAACAATTCACTAATGGAGCTGATACTTTAAAAAATTAGGCACCTTTCTCCATATGCCTCTTTAATACAGATTTCTATCTCCACCCATTACATCAACTCTTTCTCCCTGGTCTTTACAAAGACACAAAATAATAGTACAATTTGGTCATTGAGTGAAATTGTAAATATTGTAAAAAAATATATATAGATTTTACAAAATCTGTGAAAATGATGGTGTTGAACTACCCAAACCCTTGCAGTGCTGTGGACAATGTGGGACACATCAGAGTTAGGTCAGTTAACACTGTAAAAGAGGAAATGACATTGGGGTTTCATAAGAGAACAGGCTGACTGCTAGAGGATTACTGGAAACCCTTTGGGAGATTGATAAACCCTTGAATATCTTTGCAATAATTATTTTCTTCAAAAATCATGCTGAGACTAAAGTAAAGTGAAAGACATTGTCATAAGACTTGATTAGGAAAAAACTGTGCCACCAGAGCTAAAACAAGCAGCACATGATTTCTTTGTTCATGCTAAGAATTAGCACATAGTCATAATTAATAAAAGTTCAATTAGGGACTTCCCTGGTGATCCAGTAGCTAAGATTTTGCCTTCAAATGCAGGGACTGAGGGTTCGATCCATGGTTCAGGAACTAAAATCGCACATGCCTTGTGGCCAAAATACCAAAACATTTCAAAATATCAATCAAACATATTTATGCAATGTTTTCTTTCATTTTCCAAGGTAAAGTCCCAGTCCCAGTCTCTCCCCCACAGACATACACACTTTGGTGTGAAATTTTGGCCCCCATATTCAGAAGATTCACTAAGGGACTCTTTCCTGTGTCACTTATTCTACACCCTTCTGTCTCTGAGAGGATGAAGAGGCCAAATCCTTGCCCGGCAAATGGAGCTGTGGGAGAGGCGAGCAGGGCACATGCAAGTGGTAGAGAAGGTTTCTCCCCGGCAGGTAGCCTCAGGAGGAGACCAAGGGACCCAGCTTTGTCTCCCTGTCTCTTGGAGGTGATCCCCTACATGCCTCTGAAGATGCAAATGACATGCTGCCTCACAGTCGAGCTGAATGGCTGTTTAAAAGTCTTCAGTAGGGATTTCCCTGGTAGTCCAGTGGTTAAGACTCCATGCTCTGCGTGCCAAGGGCCCAGGTTCAACCCCTGGTCAGTAACTAAGATCCTGCAAACCATGCGGTGTGGTCAGGGACATGGGGAGTCTGGGGGAGTCTTAACAAGACTTCTCTATTTACATGATATTGTAAATCAATTATACTTCAGTCAACTATACCTATGATTCAGCAACTCCACTTCCTACCTGTATATGCCTGAGCAAAATACTTTGCTTCCCTAAACTTCAGTTTCCTTGTTTACAAAATGGGGATGAAAAATAATAATCACCTCTGAGAGTAGGATGAAGATTAAATGGGAGAGCAGGTGAAGAGGGGGTACCTGGGACCTGGCACAGAGTGAAACCACAGAAAAGGTCAGCCATGGCTGGTAGCACGTTTTTCACTGTAGCTTGTTTTTTGTTTAGCAACAAATTTTTGGTGATCACAAAAAATGTGTTTACTATTCAACAAATCTTTTTTACAAAACCCAAAATGCAAAAAAAAAAAAGAAAAATTCCTATAATATGTTGGCCTTCTTTCTACATACATATACAGATGTATTAAAAAAAATTATGTCCATACCATGCATACCATGCCGACTTCCTTCCTTTCTCCAGTAGTGGATCGCACAGAGTTCCCAAAGGATTGTTTCTTAAATGCCCATTACAGTCCTGCTTTGCTGGAAAGGGGGAAAGGAAAACTGAACTGCATTGCAAAAACAGCGGCCCCTGTGGTGCCCTTTGGGGTAGTTGTCGGCCTCCCTCATTACAGGGCACGCAGCCCCTCCCAAGCCCTTCTTGGAGATATTGGTCACCCCACTCCGGTGAGAAGAGTCACCCCCACTCCAGTGCCCAGTCTCTTCTCACCCCTTCCCGCCTTACCTCCCAGCCACCCAACCCACTGCTCCTCCGCTCTGCCCCTTCCAGGTGTCAAATGGGGGAAATTTCAGTCTGGAGTGAATGTTTACAGCTTACTTGAAACCCTTAAAAATAAAAATTCATCATAAACTGACAGATCCTTAAATTTAACTGCACCAACAGTGCCACTCTCATATTTAAAGCTCCGCTTGAATGGGTGTTCTATCAAAACCACATGGGCTCCCACCTGGCTCTCTCCCTGCAACAACAACCAAATCCGAGGAAATGCTGGTGGGATGTTTATTTGGGCTGAAGGCACAGATCCTGCTGGCTCTGGGTTAACCTTTTTTCCAGGGACTTTCATGTTACTTGGTGGACAGCCCTGGGCCTTTGGTCTGAAGTTCTGAGTGTCATTGTCTGCATTCACACAAAGGAAACACGTAGAGGCGGAGTGAGCACTTGGCAATGTGGGCTTCAGCTTTGTTGGTTGGAATCTTGGTTCTATGAGTAACAAGCTGTGTGACCTTCAGAACCTTACCTAACCTCTCTGTGCCTTGGTTTCTCTATCTGTCAGATGGGAAGTGGTGACAATGAAAGTGAAAGTGAAGTTGCTCAGTCGTGTCTGATTCTGATTCTTTGCGACCCCATAGACTGTAGCCTACCAGGCTCCTCCGTCCATGGGATTTTCCAGGCAAGAATACTGGAGTGGGTTGCCATTTCCTTCTCCAGGGGATCTTCCCAACCCAGGGATCGAACCTGGGTCTCTTGCATTGCAGACAGATGCTTTACCGTCTGAGCCACCAGAGAAGCCTGACTTCCTTAATACAAACTCTAAGTGAGTTAGTTTCTGTAATGCGCAACAATATCTGGAATATAGTATGTCCTGAATAAATGTATGCGTGTGTGCTTATGTGTGTTACTTTAGGTACAGAGGATAGAGTTAATATAATTCCTCACCATCGAATTGGACTCCAGATTGCCTTTGCCCCAAAAAAAATACCACCCCAACATAGTAGAACATGTCCTTTATGGACCTGTGTGAAAATTTCACTAGACTCTACAGCTAGGAATGAAATGATCAGATAATATGAATGCATTCCTGATTTGATGGGCTTCCCTGTTGACTCAGACGGTAAAAAACCCGCCTATAATACAGGAGACCCAAGTTTGATCCCTGGGCTGGAAAGATGCCCTGGAGAAGGGAATGGCTACCCACTCCAGAATTCTTGCCTGGAGAATTCCATGGACAGAGGAGCCTGGCAGGCTACAGTCCATGTGGTCACAAAGAATTGGACACGACTAAGCACTTGATTTGACTAAGAACCATAAACTGCCAACTCATACCTTTGGCCAATTTTCTATTAAGGGTTGTTTTTCTTGTCAATTATCAAGAACTCCTTTTATTCTTGCTAGATTTTGACCATGCGATTTATCTTCCTTCATTCTGTCATCTCTTTACATGAGATGTAAATCTCTCTTTACAATCTCTTTACATCTATATTGTTCTCCATTTTAAAATTCTTTATTTTTATATATTTATATTCTTTTTCCATATGTTGCGTACTTTTTAGCTTTATATGACTTTTACTGAGTTATATACACAAAAAATGTGCAGACTTTAAATGTATAGTTGGGTGAGTTTGGACAAGTGTGTACACACATGTAAGACTACCGCATTAAAGATATAAAACATTTCCATCACCCCAGGAAGTTCCTTCTGGCCACTCAACCCCCACAAAGGCAAATACCATTCTCATGTTCATCACTGTAGCTTAGCTTCTTCCATTTCAGAACTTCATATAAATGGAATCACACATTTCATGGCTGGCTGCTTTCACTCAGTGTGTTTTTCAGATTTATTTATGTCATTGCATGTACCAGTAATGTGTGCTTTTTTATTACTGAATCATACAACATTATAAGAAATTGTTTGTCCACCAAATTACAGATGTCAGAACTGTTTCTAGCTTTTGGCTCTTATGTATAAAGCCACTATTAGCATTTGCATTCAAGCCTTTTGTATGTGTGTGTGTATGTTTATCTTTATATAAATATAAAATCTTTGTTATATAAAATACAATATTCTAACATATATATTCATTTCATTCTTAGAAATTATATTGCTGGCTCAAAGGGTAGGTGTATTTTACCTTCAAAAGAAACTGCAAAAGGGTTTCCTAAAGTGGTTTTACCATTTTACACTCCAGCCAGAAATGTAAGAGAGTTCCAGTTGTTCTATGTCTTCATCAATACTTAATATTGTCCGTGTTTTTAATTTTAACCATTCTGGTATATAGTATCTCATGTTGGCTTTAGTCTGCTTTTCCGTTGTGTCTAATAATTTTGAATGCCTTTTCATGTGCTTCTTGGCCATTTCTATATCTCTTTGTTCATAAAAAAGAACAAATTACTGATGCAATTTGTTTTGCAATGTCATTGCAATTAACATGCAATGACATAAATAAATCTGAAAAACACATTAAGTGAAAGAGGCCAGCCATAAAATGTGTGATTCCATCTGTATGAAGTTCTGTAATATGAGAAGTTATGATGAACATGAGAACATGACACTTTGTAGTGTCTACTCAAGTCTTTTGTCCTTTTCGTTTTAAATTAGATTGATTATCTTTTCATTGTTGAGTTACAAGAGTTCTTTATATACTTTGGGTGCAAGTCTTTTGTCAGATGTATACATATTGAAAATATTTTTTCCCACCTGTGGCTAATCTCTTCATTTACTAATGATATCTTTTGATGAACAAAAGTTTACATTTTTGATGAAGTCTAATTTATCAGTTTTTAATAGACAATTTTTTAAGAGCCATTTTAGGCTCACAGCAAAGCTGAGCTGAAAGTATGAGTGGAAAGTACAGACAGTACTGCCCCACCCAGGCATTGTCTTCTACCATGAACATCTCCTACCAGAATGGTGCATTTGTTACAATCTACGTATTAATGATTATCACCTGATAGTTTACATTAGGGTTTACTCTGAATATTGTACATTCTGTTGATTTAGACAAATGTATAATGACATATAATGGTTTCTCAGAATAGTTTCATGGCCCTAAAAAATCTTCTGTGCTGTGTCTATTCATCCGTCCTTCCCTCAAGTCCTGACAACCACTGATCTGTAATTTTACTATTTCCATAGTTTTGTGCTTTCCACAATGTCATGTAGTTGGAATCATGTGGTATGTAGCCTTTTCAGATTTGCTTCTTTCACTTAGTAATATGTATTTGTGTTTGTTCCATGTCTTTTTATGGCTTGATAGCTCATATCCTTTTCAGTGCTAATTGCATTGTCTGGATGTACCACAGTTTGTTTATCCATTATCTACTGAAGGACATCTTAGTTGATCCCAAGTTTTGACAATTATGGATGAAGTTGCTATAAACATCTGTGTGCATGTTTTTTGTGACGACATAGCTTTTTAATTCATTTGAGTAAATACCTGTGAGCACAATTATTGGATCATGGCTCAGATGGTAAAGAATCTGCCTGCAATGTGGGAGACCCAGGTTCGATCCCTGGGTTAGGAAGATCCCCTGGAGAAGGGAATAGCAACCCACTCTAGTATTCTTTCCTGAAAAATTCCATGGACAGAAGCTACGATCCCTGGGAATGCAAAGAGTCAGGCATGATGAGCGACTAACATACACACATGGTAAGAGCCTGTTTAGTTTTATAGGAAAAAGCCAAAGTGGTTGTAGCATTTTGCTTTCCCACCAACAGTGAATCCTTGCTGGCATTTGGTGGTGTTACTGTTTTGGATTTTGACCACTCAAATAGATGTGTTGGTATCTCATTATTGCTTTAGTTTCCAATCCCCTACTGACATATGATGGTGAGCATTTTTTCATATGCTTATCTGTATATCTTTTTTTGTGAAGTATATTTTCAGGTCTTTGGCTCATCTTTTTAAAATCATGTTATTCATTTTCTCATTGTTGAGTTTCAAATGTTCTTTGTACATTTTGGATAATAGTTCTTTTTTTATTCAAAAATTCAGAATGATTTATTTTTAAGCATTATATTAATATGTATACTTATAAATGCACATATGACATATTTTATGTATGCGGATTAGATAGCTCTTTGAAAACATGTTATATACCTCCTGGAAAATTACTTTCTACAAAAATACAGTGTGAAAATTAACAGATCAATTTATGAGACTAAAGTTTTACATGGATACACAAAATTAGTATAGGTTTTCATAATCAGGAAGAGTATCCTTACTCTTTCCTAACTCTGACCTCCATCCTAGGGGATTATTGTGGGACAGAAGACTGTTGATTAATCAAGGACAGTGCTTTAAGATACTGGTTCCCAGGTGGCTCAGATGGTAAAGAAACCACCTGCAACACAGGGGACCAGGGTTCAATGCCTGGATAGGGAAGATCCCCTGGAGAAGGGAATGGCTACCCACTTCAGTATTCTTGCCTGGAGAATACCATGGACAGAGGAGCCCGGCGGGCTACAGTCCACTGGGTTGCAAAGAGTTAGACACAACTGAGCGACTAGTATTTTCACTTTCACTTTCATAGCCATTAACAGTGTTGTGATAGTTTCAGGTGGACAGCAAAGGGACTCAGCCATACATGTACATGGATCCATTCTCCCCCAAACTCCCCTCCCATCCAGGCTGCCATATAGCACTGAGCAGAGTTCTCTGTGCTATACAGTAGGTCCTTGTTTGTTATCCATTTTAAATACAGCAGTGTGTACATGTCTATCCCAAACACCCTAACTATCCCTTCCCCCATTCTTCCCCCTGGCAGCCATAAGTGTGTTCTCTAAGCCTGTTTTATAAATAAGTTCATTAGTATCATTTATTTTTAGATTACACATATAAGGGATATCATACAATATTTCTCTTTCTCTGTCTAACTTACTTCACTCAGGATGAAAATCTCTAGGTCTACCCATGTTGCTGCAAATTCTTGTTGATGACTGAGTAATATTCCATTGTGTGTATATGTGTGTGTGTGTATACTGCATCTTCTTTATCCATTCCTCTGGGACAGAGGATTTTGAAATATTCCATGCCCAGGAAAATCAGCTAGTTGGTTTGTTTTTGGCAACTACTGGATGCTGTGAAAGTGCTGCCCTCAACATGCCAACAAATTTGGAAAACTCAGCAGTCACCACAGGACTGGAAAAGGTCAGTTTTCATTCCAATCCCAAAGAAAGGCAATGCCAAAGAATGCTCAAACTACTGCACAATTGCACTCATCTCACACGCTGGTAAAGTAATGCTCAAAATTCTCCAAGCCAGACTTCAGCAATATGTGAACTGTGAACTTCCTGATGTTCAAGCTGGTTTTAGAAAAGGCAGAGGAACCAGAGATCAAATTGCCAACATCTGCTGGATCATGGAAAAAGCAAGAGAGTTCCAGAAAAACATCTATTTCTGCTTTATTGACTATGCCAAAGCCTTTGACTGTGTGGATCACAAGAAACTGTGGAAAATTCTGAAAGAGATGGGACCAGACCACCTGACCTGCCTCTTGAGAAATCTGTATGCAGGTCAGGAAGCAACAGTTAGAACTGGACATGGAACAACAGACTGGTTCCAAATAGGAAAAGGAGTACATCAAGGCTGTATACTGTCACCCTGCTTATTTAACTTATATGCAGAGTACATCATGAGAAACGCTTGACTGGAAGAAACACAAGCTAGAATCGAGATTGCCAGGAGAAATATCAATAACCTGAGATATGCAGATGACACCACCCTTATGGCAGAAAGTGAAGAGGAACTAAAAAGCCTCTTGATGAAAGTGAAAGTGGAGAGTGAAAAAGTTGACTTAAAGCTCAATATTCAGAAAACGAAGATCATGGCATCTGGTCCCATCACTTCATGGGAAATATATGGGGAAACAGTGGAAACAGTGTCAGACTTTATTTTTGTGGGCTCCCAGATCACTGCAGATGGTGACTGCAGCCATGAAATTAAAAGATGCTTAGTCCTTGGAAGGAAAGTTATGACCAACCTAGATGGCATATTCAAAAGCAGAGACATTACTTTGCCAACAAAGGTTCGTCTAGTCAAGGCTATGGTTTTTCCTGTGGTCATGTATGGATGTGAGAGTTGGACTGTGAAGAAGGCTGAGCACCGAAGAATTGATGCTTTTGAACTGTGGTGTTGGAGAAGACTCTTGAGTGTCCCTTAGACTGCAAGGAGATCCAACCAGTCCATTCTGAAGGAGATCAGCCCTGGGTGTTCTTTGGAAGGAGTGATGCTAAAGCTGAAACTCCAGTACTTTGGCCACCTCATTCGAAGAGTTGACTCCTTGGAAAAGACTCTGATGCTGGGAGGGATTGGGGGCAGGAGGAGAAAGGGACGCCAGAGGATGAGATGGCTGGATGGCATCACTGACTCGATGGACGTTGAGTCTGGGTGAACTCCAGGAGTTGGTGATGAACAGGGAGGCCTGGCATGCTGCGATTCATGGGGTTGCAAAGAGTAGAACACGACTGAGCTACTGAACTGAACTGAACTGGCCTCTATGATAGGTCAGCAGAACTTAAAACTGTCCTTTCTTGTCTCTAGGGAAGAGGTCTGTGTCCTGGGTACCCTTTCCAGTCCTAGAAGGAGTAGATTGTCTGCTTCAGATAAGGCCAGCTGGAGAAAACTATCTCTGTATTATTTTCTCTGAAGTATAAAGCAAAGTTGGGCAAAAGTAGAGTAGTAATTTAAAAACCACCTCCAGCATGGTCTGATGGACTGATCACTAGGTTATCAGCTCTGAGGTCTCACACAGGATTCAAAATTTGGCTCCAATATACATTGGCTGTGTGATCTTTACATTCTCAATTTCTTTGTGATTTTGTTTCCACATCAATCATTGAGAGATTATGCTCTGAGCCACAGAAAACCTTTTGTTAGATCCTAGCCATCTTCTTCGGGCTGGAGAAATGAGTGGATAATAGTTCTTTATCAGATATCTCTCTTGCAATTATTTTCTTCTAGTCCATGGCTTGTCTTCTCATTCTCTTTGTAAATCCTAGGTAGTGAGATCTCTCCAAGAGATATTTGTCTACCCCAAGGTTGAAAATATTCTCCTGTCTGTTCCTAGAGGCTTTATAATTTTAGCTTCTACAAGTAGCTCTTTGATTCATCTGGAATTGATTTGGGGTATAATATGAGGTAGGGATTGAGATTCATTTTTTCCCTCCCAGATGTCTCATTGTTCCAGCACAATATGTTGAAAAGTCTTTTCTTTCCCCATTGAATTACCTTGGAACTTTTGTTGAAAATCAGTTGGCCCTATATAGGTGTAGATGTTTCTGTAGACTGTTCTGTTTCATTCATCTGTATATCTATTCTTTTTTTTTTTTTTCTATTCTTGATTATTGTGGTTTTACTGTAAGTCTTGAAATCAAGTAGGATAAGTCCTTCAACCTTGTTCAAAATTGATTTGAGTATTTGAGGTTTACATTTCCATATAAAATTTAGACTTAGTTTGTACTTTAGAGAAACCCTCCTGTAACTTTGAGATTGTGTTGGATCTATACATACATTTGGAAATAATTAATATCTCAACAATATTGAGCTCTGCAATTTATAAACATGGTATAACTCTCCCTTTGTTCAGGTTTTTTTTATTTCTTTTTTGTAGCTTTTAGTATGGCGGTATTCCACATCTTTTGATACATTTATTCCTAAAAATTTATATGTTTTAGAACTATTATAAATATTATTTTTTACTTAAAAATTTTAAACTATTTGTATTTATGGCTGCACTGGGTCTTGACTGCAGCACACGGGCTCTTCCTTCTCCTCATATAGGCCCTGTTAACCTTCTCAGTGGCTCTACCCGTCCTCCACCCTTTTCTAACTGGACAGTTCCAAGCTTCCCTCACTCCCATGTCAGTCATTCCACAACATTCAACAAATATGTGTTGAACACATACTAAACTCCAAGTTCTGGAGACACACTGATGAACAAAACAGAGCTTTGTGCTTGCAGAGCTTGTATTCTAGTGGAGAGATACAGATAATAAATGTAACAAGTAAATTATACAGCATGTTAAAAGATGACAAGTATAAAACTAGAATGGTGTTTTTCTTTCTGGCTTACTTCACTCTGTATAATGAATCACCAGTCCAGGTTCGATGCAGGATACAGGATTCTTGGGGCTGGTGCACTGGGGTGACCCAGAGGGATGGTACGGGGAGGGAGGTGGGAGGGGGATCAGGATCAGGAACACGTGTACACCCGTGGCGGATTCATGTTGATGTATGGCAAAACCAATACAATATTGTAAAGTAATTAGCCTCCAATTAAAATAAATAAATTTAAATTAAAAAGAAAAACTAGAATGGGTTGATGGGGATTAGGAGTAGGGAGTGAAAGATGGGGGAGACAGTTGGCAGTTTAGGTCAAAATAGGTCTTACTGAGCACACTTGAGTAGACTTGATGGAAGTGAAGGATGGAGGGGGAAAAGCATTCCAGGCAGGGGGACCAGCAAAGGCCCTAAAGCAGGAATTATCTTGGTGTATTATAGCAACCCATTCCAGTATTCTTGCCTGGAAAATCCGATGGACGGAGGAACCTGGTAGGCTACAGTCCATGGGGTCGCAAAGAGCAGGACCCGACTGAGTGACTTCACTTTCACTTTCTATCAAAGAAGGGAAAGGTCGGTGTGGCTGGAGCAGAGTGAGTACTGGAGAAAAATGAGATGAGGTCAAGGGGCGGATGAAAGATTGTGCAGGAACTGGTGAGGTTTTGTAAGGAATTTGGCTTTTATTCTTCTTTGGAAGATTTTGAGCAAAGGAGTATCAGGGTTTGAGGTGTAATTTATAAGAGTCGCTGACTGTGATCACAGACTCTAGAAGATAGGAGATCACCCAGAAGTCTATAGTAGAAATACAGAAGAGTGACAGTGGTTCACAGCAGGGGCTAGCCATGGAGGTGGCACTAAACAGTCAGAGACTATCTGAAGGGCAGTCAATGCTTTCATGGGAGTGGGGAGAGTATCTTCTTCCAGGCCTTTAGATTCAGTTTCTGACTCTCCCCAACTGCTCTATGCCCTGGGAGGCTGAGATCTATGAACTCCATCAAGAGTTTTCTTTGCTCTGCTTTCCACTGGGTTTGGCCAGAGGAGTTTCCCATTAAGTTTAGCCAAAAACAGTACTGGCAAGGGATCTGAGGGAAGGAGGAGAGTGAGGTTGGGGTACATTTCCTCGACTTCCTCCTTTCAGGCTTGGCTGAGCCCTCTACCAAGGGCACAGCTCTAATCAGGCAGCGCACTCAGAAAAGCTACTCCTTAGGGGTGGATAATGGCTCCTCCCCTTGCCCATCAGACCTGAGTGGTGACCACCCCCTGCTCTTGCCAGCCCCAGGGTACTATGCTATAACTGGTAGCATTTTTCTTAACTCTGCCTATAAATCTGTGGATAGTTCCTTTATTAAATTCCCCTCAAAACAACCACTCTGTGTGTGCCCCCTGTTTCCTTCAGGTACCTGATTGACAGATTGGATGCCAGTCATGAATGAAAAGAATGGTTCCTTTGGCTGCAAGACCCAAGGTTAATCAGGACCTCTTCTGAACAACTCTGTGCCTCAAACCTGATTCCCCTTGGAAGTACCTGAACTGTGCAGAACTTCTAAACAGTGGAAGGTAAGAGTAAACACAGCCATTTTCTCCCACCCTCAGGCCTTCCAGATGAAACCTGGTACAGAAAAAAAACACTGGAGTGGACATTAGGAAGCTCCCTGGTCTGGTCTCTTCAGAATAACTACCTGAACAACCATTAGCAAATCCCTTGAGTGAGCCAATCCTCAGTTTCCTCATCTGAAAAACCGGTAACAATGAAACCTAACTCAGAGACTTGTGGGGGAAGATCAGATAACAGTGCTGGACTCAACACCCTGTGATCTGCTGTGTGGGCTTGGGAGCTAGAGGCCGTGACTTGTGTTACAGCCTTGTGGTTATTAAGCCGCACGACATTGAGGAAGTTGCTGAGCCTCAGTTGCTTCATCTGTAAAATGAAAATGTTAATAGCACATCCTCCTGTGCAGGGGTATAGAACTTACATGAAATGAGAGCGTGCTTAGCAAGTGAGTATTCAGTGTTAAGTAGTCAACAAATATTAGATTGTTTCCTTCTCCCCTTCTGGAAATGAGAGAATTGAACTCAACATAAAACACATACAATAACTTTCTTTGCTGATGCTAAATCTAGGGGTAGGAGTTAAAAATTTTATTATGCAGCTTTTCAAAATTATACAAAAATGTGTACATGCTAGAACAAACATCCATCTCCCCACTACCAGGTTGAAAAATCAGCTTTACCAAGGTAGTTTGTATATTTCATATAATGATTTTCAGTGTTTTAACATTTTGAATAATTGGTGTCATATTATGAATTCACCTGTAACTTGGTTTTTTGTTTCCCCCCAACAATGTCTCTGAGGTTGTCCATTTCACTACTGTGTGATGTCACATTGTATGAATTTGCCACAGTTTATTCATCCATTCTCCCATGGATGGACATATACATTGTTTCCAACTTTGGAGATTACAAACAATGCTGCTCTGAACATCAAGATAACTGGTCCTGTGTTCACATACACCTTTCCAAGTCTGAGTTTGTGACTCAGATGCTGGTATGAGTTCCATTTCAGATGGGGGAAGTAAAGGGAAACTGTACTACAGTTGGGAGTGGGAGGAGTCAGGGAGCTGAATCTTATTTAACAGGTTCTGAGGCTTTGTAAGGCTGATGCTGAGGCTGAAACTCCAATACTTTGGCCACCTCATGCGAAGAGTTTACTCATTGGAAAAGACCCTGATGCTGGGAGGGATTAGGGGCAGGAGGAGAAGGGGACGACAGAGGATGAGATGGCTGGATAGCATCACCGACTCAATGCACACAAGTTTGGGTGAACTCTGGGAGCTGGTGATGTACAGGGAGGCCTGGCGTGATGCAATTCATGGGGTCTCAAAGAGTTGGACATGACTGAGCGACTGAACTGAACTGAACTGAGGCTTTGTAAGTAACAGCTCTTAGATTTTGAAGATTTAAGTGTAAATGAATCAGAGCCATATGGATTACATTTGCCCTGAAGGGCACAGGATTTAGAGGGTGAAAGCAGTGCTTCAGGGCGAAGGTGCAGGCAGTCTGTGGGTTGTCTCCTTTGCTCGCCAAAGACCTATACTTCCCTATCTCCCAGTTGTGTGCAGAGAAGAGCAAACGCTAGCTGCCCAGGTGCCCTTTCCACAGCCCCAAGAATCAAGTAGCCAGTGCAGCCCCAGGCTACCCGAAGGGGGCACTGTAGAGCCTCAAAGCCTCAAGATGTTTAGTCCTGGTTCCTCCTTTGACGCTGCTTTGCTGTGTAGCTTTGGGCCAGATGTTCTGCTTCTCTGGGCCTTAGATTCTTTCTTTGCCAGTGAAAGGACTGGAGGTGGGATAGCATAGTAATTAAGAGCCTGGGTTTGAAACTATCTTCTAATCTCTTTTTGGCTGTGAAACCTTGGACAAATTGCTACTCAGCCTCTCTGTGACCTAGTTTCCTTGTCTGTAAAATGAAAATATTAACAGTATCTGCTTCATAGGTAGGTGTGAAGAATAAATGAGCTAGTAGTACACCTAGCAGGTGCCTGGCTCTTAGAAAGCACTCAACTGGTACCATTTTTGCCTTTTCATTATGGTCCTTATCAAAGATCCATCCAAGTCTGATTTCCCCTGGCACTCTCAGGCAGATATGATGGAGGAGAGCCTGAGAAATGAGAAAGGGTTACCTGGGGGCCGGATATTTTCTGTTCTTGTAGCAACCACATCTCTATTTCATGTTTATCAATTCCATACCAGGTTAAATATGAATATATACACATACGCTTTGGCTCCCAGGTGGCTAAGTGATAAAGAATCTGCCTGGCAAGCAAGAAGTGTGGGTTCGACCCATGCGTCGGGAAGATCCCCTGAGAAGAAAATGGCAACCCACTCCAGTATCCTTGCTGGGAAATCTCACCTACAGAGGAGCCTGGGGGGGCTACAGTCCATGGGGTCACAAAAAGAGTCAGACATGAATCAGCTACTAAACAACAACAACAAAAAAAACACGTGCTTATAAAATGGACCATGCTGAGTTATAATCTGCTTTTTTTCCCACCTCCACTGTCCCATATATGTATTTCCTTGTCATTAATATTCATCTCCAACATTTGTCTATATCTGAACCAGCACACAGCAAACCACCGTTTACCAGTGGTAAATGGAGCGCTTACTGTACTCCAGGCAGCGTGTTAAATGTTTTCTATGTGTGTCCTCATTTAATCCTCAAAATAAGAGAACAAATCTGGTTTATTATCACCCCCATTTTACAGCTGAGGAAAATGAGGCTTAAAGAGACTGCATAACCTTCTTAAAATATCCCTCAAGTCCAGACCTGCTGACTCCTGCCCATTACTGCTCATCCACTCGCAGGCACAGCCTGCAGGATTGAAATATATCACGATGTGACCCCTGGCCCCTATTCTTAGACACTTGGGTTGGGTTTTTTTTTTTTGGCTTCTTACTCTTATCAACAGCACGTGATGAGCATTCTTGTAGCAAGATCTTTGCCCACATCGAGATTCCTTCTTTGGGATAGATCTCCAAAGTGGATGGGATGGGGTTTGGGCTTTTGTTTTGGAGATGAGGAGAAACAGAGGCACCCAGCTGGACAGGAGGGTGAGGCGGGAAGCCCTCTAGGAGGTGGGCCCAACTGGAAAGCCAGGATGCCTGACTAATCCACAGTGCACGCTGCTTCGATTTATCTGAGGGACGGTTGCCCAAGCTCCCCAGGCTTACCCTGAAGCCCTTAGGAATCTAGTTTTTTTCCATCCTGGTTTTGCTGACTTGGCCGAAGTCCCTGCTCAGTGGATCAGCTACAAGACACAGTCACGTCACACACACACACACACACACACACACACGTGCACACGCGCACCCACTATCTCTCTCTCAAACATTCCTCCAGGAATTGGGCGTGAGGAAGACACTTTGCAGGGAAGAGGCCAATCTCTGGGAAGAAGGGGATCGTACCTTACTCAGAAGCAAAATTTTCTGGGAAAAACTGTTCACCGTATTTGCATAAATCCAAACTGGCCTGATTTCATTTAACATTTTCATAACAGCTTTGAAAGCTGGGGGTAATTTTTTGTGGGGGGGAGGAGAAGTTGACATATTCATTGTTTTTTAAAATCCCTGAGAAATCTATTTGAAGATGTAAAAATATTTAAAACTCTCATCTCAGGCTGGGTGATGTAAGTCAGTGCTTTTCCAGCACTGGGCATCTTCTTAGAATGCAGATACTGATTCAGGAGGTCTGAATGAGGCCTGAGAGTCTGCATTTCCAACCTGCTCCCAGGTGAGGCCAATGTCACTGATCCATGGCCAAGTCTGCAAGCAGGGAGGAACACAAGATATATTCGTTAAAACAGAGATTCTTCTGTTGTGGACTTGTAACTCCAAAATATTCCCATGTCAGAGCAAGGGATCCTAAAATCATTTGGTCAGAGCCTCTGTTGATGGGGGGAAACTGTGGCCCAGTACGGGGATGGGCCAAGCCCAGGGCCAGGGAGCTCAGCCAGAGCATGATTAGGGGCTCCAGGTTTCTACTCAACCAAGTCAGTTTTGGCTGTAGGACCAGCAAAGGCTCTGAAACTGGCTTTGTGTAAGGAACAAGGCCACCAGGCAGACTGCATGCCAAGCACCATCTGATGCTTTACATGCATACAATCTCAGAAAATCCTCACTATGGCCCCACAGCAGTATATCATCAACTCCATTTTACCCTGAGAAACCGGGGTTCAGAGGGCCAAGTCACCTGCCTGAAGTCACAGCAAATGAGTGTGGAGCTAGCATGGGTGCCATGTGTGAGATCCCCCAGCACTGTCTCCCAAAGTCCTTTAGCACCCACTTTCAGGATCTTCACCTTATTGTGTCTGAACAATGGCTCACTTTCTGTCAAGGGAAAACCAGTATTGCTTAAAAGAGACTGTGAAGTGAAGGCTCCTCTGTCCATGGGATTCTCCAGGCAAGAATACTGGAGTGGGGTGCTATTCCCTTCTCTGGGGATCTTCCTGACCCAGGGATCCAACCCAGGTCTCCTGCATTGTAGACAGATTCTTTACTGTCTGAAAGCCACCAGGGAAAGAGACTATAGGAAATAAAACTGAAACAAAACAGTGTTATTGAAATCTAGCCAGATCTTAGCACACCTACAGAACCCAAGGCCTGCTCTCCTTGTGAAAAGGGGAAATCATTAGAGACACATTAGAGACAGACTAGATCACACTGAGGGCTTCCCTGGTGGCTCAGATGGTAAAGAATCCACCTGCAATGCAGGAAACCTGGGTTCAATCCCTGGGTTGGGAAGATCCCCTGGGGAAGGGATTGGCTACCCACTCCAGTGTTCTTTCCTGGAGAATCCCAAGGACAGAAGTGCCTGGTGGGCTGCAGTCCACGGATTCACAAAGAGTTGGACACCACTGAGCAATTAACATTAACACTAGACCACACTGAGACTTTCCTCTTGATGAAATCCAAAGGATTGAAAGAAAGTAGAAGAGAGAATAATTTGGCAGGACATGATTCCACCTCTAGCAGTGCCCTGTATGAATTCCATTTTCTTCCATCTTCACCCAACCATCTCACACCTCACTACACTACCTTTCCACCCTGAGCCGGGTGGTATCAGTCAGGACTGGCTTCCTGGAAGAGGCACTGGACCAGGTTTCACATCTTGGGAGGCCTAAGCCTGTGGCATCTCTACTTCAAGCTCCTTTTGTTTAGGGGGTGCCGTCCTCTCTCCTCCCAGGGTGGGCCTAGGAATCAGTCAGCAGGCCGCCTGGAGCCTGGGCATGCTCCCTCCCAAAGAGATGACCCACCAACCCATTTGCCTAATGGGACCACGTTGGAAAAATTGTTTGTTCTTATCCTGCTAAAAACAGCTTCAAAGTGACTCCCGTCTAGACTGTGCCAGGATCGATTATCAGATCCCTGACCTGATCGAAACCACAGGGTGACATAGTCATTTGCTTTAATGCAATTAAGGCAAAATATAATAATGTATCCAGGCCGGGGACAAGACCAAGGCTCCCTGGAAGGTGGGAGGAGAAACCAGCTCTGGATAATTTCTTCTCGGCTCCAAAGAAGTGAGTTTAGACTTTTCCTGTCTCTGTCTCCAGAGCAACCTTGGGCTCCCTTGCTCTGATGAGGGTCACAAGTGAAGGTGTCCTAGAAGATGGGGAATCAGGAGGAAGCAGACTTGCAGTGGGATGTGGGTGGGAGTGAAGTGAGCACCGTCCAGGAGGAGGGGAGCCAAAGAAGGAAGGTGGGAAGAGGGCAAAGATGACAGAGAGGGGAGGAAATGGATGCGCCTGGCTCGGTAATTCCCAGGATACCTGACTAATCCCCAGTCCCAAGGAAACCAGAGAAAGCCTGATGGGTCTTCACAGAGGACAGCAGTGGGAGAAATTAATCCAGCAAGGCACCAGAAAAATGGGTTTTCACTTCTCAGGGAGCCACAAGAGGAAGGGAGATCAATGCAAAAACCTTGGCCTGGTGATCAGGTAGCACCAAGCCTGCCTTGTAGCTTCTGACCAACACCCCAGGATTCTGGAGAGATGCTGCCCCCCCCCCCCAGGACAGGTAGGGAAGCCCTCAGTGCATTCCGGGGGGCATGCCACATGCCTCCATGGGCTTCTGTAACAAGGTGCCACAGACTGAGGGCCTTAAACAGCAGAAATGTGTCCTCCCAGCCCTGGAGGCTGGGAAGTCCAAACCTGAGGTGTCGGCAGGGCTGGTTCCTTCTATGGGCTGTGGGGGAATGTGTCCCAGACCTCTCTCCCATGTCATGGATGGCAGTCTTCTCCCTATCTTCTGTCTCTGCACCACTCTGTGTCCAAACGTCCCCTCCTCATACGGGTGCCAGTTGTATTGGATAAGGACCCACCCTAATGACCTCATTTTAACTCTACTACCTCTGTAGAGACCTTGTGTCCCACTAAAGTCATATTCTGAGGTGCTGGGAGTTAGGATTTCAGCATATGAATTTTAGGGAGCAGATACAGTTCACCCCACAGCACTGTCCATGGGACCTTCCTCTGCAGCTGCCTTGCAGGAAGTGAGGGAAGAGACGGGGCTCTGGGAATGCTCAGGGCGCCCTGCCCCCTGGCCTTGGGAAACCAAGTCCCCTCCAGAGGCCTCACTTGCTCTTCTGCGAGTTGAAGTGGAAACACTGCCCCCGCTGGGTGGAGAAGGACACTGACTCCAAGTGCTTTCTTTTCTGTGTTCACCAGACTTTCTGAGCTGGGAAACATCTTTGGAGATCGCATGTGCTCTCCTTTGCCAAACTCAAGTTTTCTGAGAAGCAAGAGCCACTATCTACCCCAGAAAGTACAACTCTGGTGCCCTTTCTTCTCCTTCTTCCTCCTCTTCCCCCACCCCCTCCTTTTGTTGATTCTCAGAAGCTACTGTTATTTTATTGATTGTTGATGTTTGTTATTTTATTGATTGTTGACAAGGGGAAGCCTTGTCACAGAGTTCATTGTGCAGACATTGTGCCAAGTGCTTTACCATCTTCATTTCATTTTATAACCCCCCATTAATCCTATAGAATAGGGATAATTGGTAGTCCCATTTTATAGATGAATAAACTGAAGCTCAAAGACTTGGCATAGGCCCCAGAGGACAGAGCTGGGACACTAATGGGGAAATCTCCAGAGGGCAGATCTCAGCTCCGCAGAAGGAAGGTCTTCCTCGTGGGCTGCCTGGAGGGTGGGGAGGTCCCATCCATGACCCTGCCAGGAGGGAAGATCATGGGCCCTTAGAGTCTGGGAGTGAAAGCAATTTGAGGGGTCCAAATGCCTCTTCAGGGCCCTGTGCAGAAGCTCTTCTTTAACATTTCAAAGGCTCAGCCAAGGAGAGTCCTGAGGAGGGAAGTAGGGACTCCGGCAAACCCTCCCAAACCCACATGCCAGTTGCCCAACTAGCAACTGCTAAGCACGCACAACAGGCACTCAACACACACATGATAAACAAATGAGGGGCCTGTCACGTGCAGTAGTCACAAAAATAGCCACCTTTGCTGCAAGACGATCATCTACCAGGCTTGGGTGAAGATTTTGACCCACAGGTTTTTTTTGTTTGTTTCAGTTCCTCCTTTCCCAAACCCTACAGGATCAGTGCAGTTATTATCCCAGTTTTACAGCTAAGAAAATTCAGACCCAGGAGGGTTTAGTAACCTGCCCATCTGCCTGACTCTGAAGCTCTGGACCACTGAATTAGTGGATCTCAGACTCTGGCGACAGTAGGAGTATATTCATTTAACATTTCCATCAAGCCCCCAGCACACAGTGGGTGCTTAATAAATACTTAATGAATGAACTAACAAATCCATTCATCAGACTTAGTCCACTGAGGTAGACATGTTAACAAACAGCAAAATCTCTTTGGGCCCATAAGATTCCCCCAGCCCAGTGCCTGGCACACAGTAGGTGCTCAATAAATATTTGTGGGATGAATGGCCGTCTGGCCCCTAATGTGAACAGCTCTGCCCATAAATTTCAGCTGTGGGCACTTTGAAGTTCCCCCAGGGAACAGCTGCTTTTCTTGTTATCAAGGCCCTCCCTGCCCCCATCCTACCCCCTCGCCCCCCTGGCCCCCTGGGCCCATCCAGGCCAGGGACCTGGGGCCGCCAGAGCTGGGAGATAAGGATGATGGATGGCCAGTCGCCTGGCTCCACTGAAGCCTGGGGTTTCCTGGGAGCGGGAGACAGTCTAGTGATTCCAAAGCCCCTCGGAATTCGAGTGGAGAGAGCTCAAGGAGGGGGCAGGGGCAGCGTCCCAAGTGTCCCTATCTCCTCAGAGATGCTGGACCCGACAGGAGGTTTCATCACCCCCCGGCCACCTTGATCTCTTTCCATGTTGACAAGGCTTCCTTTCAGCATATGCTGGACACTAGAACTCATCATTGGAGCTTCCAGTAGGAGTCCAGAGGATGGCGTCCCCCTCCATCCCACCCTCTCCCTCCCCCTAAGTTGGGCCTATGATCTGGAGGCAGGGCAGGCCAGCTTCCTGCTTTGTGATCTGGGCTTTACCATTAATGGAGTCTTTGGCAAAAAAAAGAAATCATTTAACATGTACACCTTAAACTCACATAATGTAATAGGTCAAAGGTATTCAACACATTTTAAAAAATGTATTTATTTATTTTTGGCTGTCCTGGGTCTTCGCTGCCGCTCGGGCCTCGCTCTAGTTGCAGCCAGTGGGGCTGCTCTCTAGTTGTTCTATGCAGGCTTCTCATCGTGGTGGCTTCTCTTCTTGTGGCGCACAGACTCTAGGGTGCACGGGCTTCAGTAGATGCGGTTTCTGGACTCTAGGGCACAGGCTCAGTAGTTGTGGCACACGAGCTTAGGTGCTCTGTGGCATGTAGGATCTTCCCTGATCAGGGATCAAACCCATGTCTCCTGCATTGGCAGGCAGATTCTTGACCACTGAGCCAACCAGGGAAGTCCTCAATACATTTTTTCTTTTTTTAAAATATTAATTTACCTCAATACATTTTTTAAAAAGGAAAAGAAAAAGAAATGTCTGGCCTCAGTTTCCTCATTTATAAAATAAGTCATGGGGGAGGTGTTCCCATCCAGCAATGCCAAGATGGGATTTTAAATATAATACCTAAGGGGAAATCAGCTGGGGCTGCACACACTGAACACAGTGGGTGCTGCCTCAGTGATGAAGCTGGCTTGGTCTTGGATTCAGGTAATAATAGTCATCGGTTCGTTTAATTCAAAATCTCTGATCCCCAAACCAAGATGCTTCCTGGCTTTGGGTAGATCATAGAGCCTGAACACGTTAGATTGTGAAGGACTCTTTGAGACTGAAACTTGTAAGTTTCTTTTTGTCCTTCCCTTCTCTCTGGACTCAAGTTTATTTTATGAACTTATTTTATAGCCCTCAGTCCTGGACTACTTCCCCTTTCTTTCTGGAAGCAGCACTATCATTTGGAGATTCACCTCCCAAACCTTCCTCAGCACCTTTTCATGTATCTATCCACCTGTAGCCAGATATCCAGATTTATTCTGCAGGAGGTAGGGATTTATATCAAAGGAATCAGCCTACCCAGATTTGAGTACCATTTCTACCATTCAGCCCTGTGGCCAGGGGACCCATCTATGCTGGGACATAAAGACTCATCTCATTACACCTAACTGGGGTTCAGCTCACGGCTGGGTGGTCCAGTCTTTCAGATAAGCTCTAAGAGGGCAGAGACTTGGTCTATCCTTTTCTCTGGTGATTCCCAGTGTCTACAACAGGGCCTGGCAGGTATTACTCAATAGCTATGAATGAAAGAAGAGATGAATGCAAGCCTGATCTCACGCATGTAGCCCATCCTCTGCTGGCAATTGCTTCCAACTTCTCACCAACACAAGTGGTGTGTGATGAGCATCCCTGAACATGTCCTCCCACCCCTGTGTTCACTTTTGAGAAACAGTAAATTGTGGGGGGCTCTCCCTGTGCCCCAAAGAGCACAGTTTGAAATCCTTTGATTGGGCCAAAGCTTTCATTCTGAGCATAGGGAGCCCAGAGAGGACTGACCACCGGCCCCAAGGTCACCTAGTACTTTAAGAATTGAGTAGAGTCTCGAGGGTAATTTGAACTTCTCTGCCATCTTGGACTCTCTTAGTATCTACACTGTCTCTCACCCCCCAACTCCAGCCTATCTCCCTCAGGAGGGTGACTTTAGGGACAGAAGTTCTGATTCACTGAAGACACAGAGAAGGCATCTGCCTCCAGAATCAGGGGATTTCATCCTGGGGTTCTCAGTCCCAATATTGACTTGTTGAAGGATCTGCATAAGTTATACTTCCTCCCTGGGTCTCAGTTTCTCTAATCTGTAACGCTGGCTAACAATTCTTGCCTAACTCTTGAAGTGGGGATAACAAAAGAGTTTATGAAATAAAGAAGAGACATAGGAATCTAAGAGAGGGCTAGTTTAGTTTTACAATATAGAATTTTTAAAAACAATTTTCAGATTAAAGGATGTAACAGGTTTCCACTTTTATAAAAAGAAATTATAGATATACATATATATATATTTGAATAAATTTGTTTAAATCCAGAAAACTAACAGCAGTTACCCAGAAAATGTTATTTATCAGTGGCTTCCTCTGGAGTTCATAATTACAGAGGAAGTAAAATGGCTATTAACATTGTCTTGCTACACTGAGTTTTGTTTGATTCTGTAAAAGCTTGACAAAACAAAAGATATATTTACACATTAAGGGCATGTATTCATGCATTCTCAGTCATGTCTGACCCTTTGCAACCCTGTGGACTGTAGCCCACTAGGCTCCTCTGTCTGTGGAATTTTCCAGGCAAGAACACTAGAGTGGGTTGGCATTCCCTTCTGCAGGGGATCTTCCTGACTCAGGGGTCGAACCTTTGTATCCTGCATTGGCAGGCAGACTCTTTACCACTGAGCCATCTGGGAAGCCCATATATTAAGCGGTGGTGGTTTAGTCGCTAAGTTGTGTCCAACGCTTGCAACCCCACGGACTGTAGCCCACTAGATTCCTCTGTCCATGGGATTTTCCAGGGAAGAACACTGGAGTAGGTTGCCATTTCCTTCTCCAGGGGATCTTTCTGACCAAGGGATTGAACCTGGGTCTCCTGTACTGCAGGCAGATTCTTTACTGACTGAGTAACCAGGGAAGCCCACATATTAAGTATGTAACCTCAGAAAATCAAAAGAGAAAAGATAAATATTCCTAATAGGAAAAAAAAGTAAAGCAAAAGCTGCAAATAATCCATTTACAAAAGTAAAACTACAAGTAGTTAAATAAGAAAAAGCCCAGATCTTTTTCTTGATCAAATAGATACAAATTAAAGTAACAGTGAAATGTCTTTTTTTTTTTGTCTATCAAATTGTGAAGAGTGATGTGACAGAAACAACCGACAAGGTTTTATTCCTGTCTAGGGAGAGGATAATCATAAAGGGGATTAGCAGGAAGGTGGGGACACCCACACCCCTCACAGCGATGACATGTCCGTCCTGTCCTGCTCCCCAGTGTTCTGATAGAGCCATCCCGAGGACAGAGGGAGATGACAGGACAGAGTCACCACTTCCTTCAGCTTCCCCCTCCTCCAGCTGTTGGCGTCTTCTGACTCACTGCCCCTAGCCAGGGACACTCCTCCCGCATCAGATCTAAATCCCCTTTCTCCTGATGAAAGAGTTCTGGATCCTGTGACAAAACCAGAAACGACGGGGAAGGTGCCTCGGATGAGGAGACTGCCCCCTACCCCCAAACGAATTGTTAGGTTCAGGACAGAGAGTACCCATCGAGGGATCCATGGTCATCTGTGTGAAGCCTCTGAGTTTAGGCAGAACTGCCCTCAAAGACTTTATTTTGATGCGTTTTTAAACTGGGGACACACTGCCATACTAGGGAGAGCCATTAGCAGTCATCTGGTCCAATAGCCCCATTTTATAAAGGGAAACTGAGGCTTAGGAGGGCTCATGAGAAACCCAAATCACCGAATTGATTGGATGGAGCTATGTCTAGAACCACGGAGAAGGAAATGGCAGCCCACTCCAGTGTTCTTGGCTGGAGAATCCCATGGACAGAGGAGCGTGGTGGGCTACCGTCCAGGACACAACTAAGTGACTAACACACATGTCTAGAACCTAGGTCTCTTGACTCCTGGTTCCGTACGCTTTCTGCTTAGATTCGTTATCTTTTATTCATGGATTGAATCTGTTCTTTCATTCCAGTGTATCAAAATCTATTATCTCCCCAGCTATGGCTAAAAATCCCACTTGTTTGCTTGGGGAAGGAAGTTGTTCTGAAATATTTTACGTTCACAGCGGAGATCATGTATTTAAAAGGAGAAAAGATACAGCTCTGACAGTTATAATAAATAGCATTAGTAATAAACCGTGAGGACTTTCCTGGTAGTCCTCTTGTGAGTAGGACTCTGTGCTCCAATACAGGGGACCCAAATTCGGTCCCTAGGGAACCAGATCCCACATGCCATAGCTAAGAGTTCAAATGCTACATCTAAAGATCCCGCGTGCCTCAAGAAGAATGAAGATCCCACAGGATGCTACGAAGACCTGGTGCGGTCAAATGAATAACTACTTGAAATATAATAATAAACTGTAAACACTCATCAAGGAGTAATACAATTAAGTCATTTTAAATAATAAAAAATGTTAAATAAAACAATTAAAACCCCTGATTATATTGCATTATACAGATGCAAACACAGGACATTTTTTTAAAACATTTTAATTTTTTATTTTTGGCTATGCCTCCAAGCACAGTGAAACAGCAGAGTCCTAATCACCAAACCGCCAGGAAATTCCCTATAGGGCATTGTTAATGTGCTTGACACAAGCCTTTGTCTTTGTTTTACTCAGCCCACCCATTTGACCAAGATCTGCCTAGGGAGAGATGAAGGAAAGGTAGAAGGAACACAAGGTAGTAATTCAGTCTCTATTTATCACAGAATTCATGTCAAGTAGTTACCGACCTGCCTAAAAGTGTGCCTTGGTGTTAAGCAGATTCTCCTTTTAAATTCTTAAGAAGAGACTATGAAATGGTGGTGAAAAGTAGAGCTAGGCAAATTTTTTTGGCTATATGTGTTTTTAGATAGTTAATGCTTTTAGACCTTGCGAGTCGATGATTCCCCTACTGCTATACCATGAAAGCAGTCACAGACAACCTGTAAATGAATGAATATTACCATGTTCTAATAAAACTTTATTTATAAAAAACAGGAAGTGAGGAGGATTAGGCCTGTGGACTGTCGTTTGCCAACTCTTGAACAAGAGTTTGGCTTGAGAGTCAGGCTTAAATTGGAATCTCAATTTTGCTGCTTCTTCATTGAGACCTTGAGCAATTGAAATATAAGTATTTGAGCTTCATGTGTAGAATGAGGAAAATTGTACCTGGTCACTCAGTGGAACACCATTCGGCTCAGGCATTTGTCGGTGCTCAGTATGTGAAACTTAAACAGGCAGGACACAGCCCGCTGTGCTGGAAGAACCCTGGTTCCCATTCTAAATAAACCGCCCCATCAGCCATTTAACCTTGGCCAGCTATGACCCTTAACAGCTCCAGACTCCGTTCCCTCCTTCTGTAACGTGGGAAGAGAAACATATTTATTACCAGGACTTTTAGATATGTTCTCACTTAACCCTCACAACAGCACTTGTGTTTGTTACTGTCTCCATTTTACAGAGAGGAAACTGAGTCACAGAGAGGTGAGGGGTCTCTTAGTGGTAGAAACTAGATATTTAAACAGGGACTGTCTGATTTCAAAGGTTGAGGCATTTCTTTCCATTCAACTGTGTTGCCTCACTAGAAAATGGGAGGAGAAGAGGCATGGGCTTCATAAAGCTCTCAATCTGGACAGCCATGGACTCCTGCATCAACAATCTGGTACCTAAAGCTCCTCCCAACATCCTTGTCTGGCCTCTGCTTCCACAGTACCAGCACATGGGGGCTCAGTACTGCCCTAGACAACCCTTTTACTCCCTAGTCAGCACTGCCTGTGATAAGACCTTGAACTGAATGGACCCCTATCCCGTCAGTTCCGCTAAGAGTCTAAGTTCTCTCTGAGAACCCCCGACTTTGTCACCCTTCTACAGGATGCTTTCCCATGACTCAATGACAGTTTTGCACCTCCTGACTCCAGAGACCAGTTCCTACAATTTCGCCTCCTCCCAGGGGAGGTGGCAAGGAGGCCCCTGGTCTTCCTGCCGCCCCAGCCTAGGGTAGCTCCAGTGAGTCTCTACGCCTGGAAGACTGTGGCACCCAGAACTGCTTTTCTGCCCATCGGGCTGAGCTGTCACGAAGGTGAGTCAGCACGTGCCCATGATAACATCTACTCAGCCAGCCTGGGAGGCAGGTGCTTCTCCCGCCAAAGGGATGGGTTTGGGACACAGAGGAGCCTGTTCTGTCCAGGGGTGAGGAGTGGAGGAACATGAAGGAAAAAAGGCTCCCCTTTCTGAGAACAAACTTTTGAGAAAGGAGGATCTTGGTCTGACTCTTACAGAAACGGGGTCTTTAGGAAAGGGCGTCTTTAGGAAACGGCATAGACAGGTCAGGTAGGAAGGACTTGCCAGGGAGGGGCAAGGCTGTTGTAGAAACCAGGGTGTGCTTTCTGAAGCTGAGAGGATGAAGAAGGCTGATAATGCTAATGTTACCATCCAGAAGGTGTTAACTTGTTACTGTCTCCCTTTTACAGAGAGGAACCTGAGTCACAGGGAGGTGAAGGGTCTCTTAGTGATGGAAACCAGGTATTTAAACAGGGACTGTCTGACTTCAGAGGTTGAGGTATTTCTTTCCACTCAACTATGTTGATCTTCCTGATCACTGGGGAGGGCCCCCTGGGCTAGAGCCAGGCTCTCTGGGTTTTATGCCCAATTCTGCTGAAAAACTCTTGTGACGGTGGGCTGATCTGATCTCCTCTCTGGACCCCAGCTGACTCATCTGTGGGATGGCCAGATTGGGCTCCCTCAGCCTCTCCGAGAGACAGTACGATGTAGGGGTGGGGAGCTCAGAGCTCTGGGCTCCTGAGTCAATCTGGCTCTGCCTCATCCTGGCTGTTTGACTGCAAGCAAGTTACTTAACCCCTAGAGCCTTGGTTTTTTCATCTATAAAATGAGATAATGATGAAGCGCTCCATGTGCCTGGTCCCACTCAGCAAACAGGGGTTGTGGTGGGGGTTATCTGAGGGCTCATCCTCCTCAGCGTTCTGAGATTCCACAAGTGGGAGTGGGAGACATGGGTGCACGTCGGGGCGAGGCTGTTGACAAGATGCTGAGTGACCCCCAGGCCCAGCTTTGAGGGGCTCTGGAACTCTGGCCACCTCTGCTGCCTGCACGTGTCTTGCTCGACCCTCCCACCAGGCCTTTGCCCTCTCAGGGGTCTCACCCCTATCAGCCCAGAGGCGTCTTCAGTTCAGTCATGCTCACTCTCCAGGGCTCTGCTTAGGAGCCATCTCCCTCCCTCCGGAAGACTTCCCAGACCTCCTTCTCCTCCTCTGGTACCTTACAGATTCTCTTTTTTGATTTTGTTGTTGTTGTTGTTTAATGTTTATGTATTTGGCTGTGCTGGGTCTTAGCTGCGGCATACAGGATCTTCAGTCTTCATTGACATGCGGGATCTTTAGTTGCAGCGTGTGGGATCTATTTCCTCAACCAGGGATCAAACTCAGGCCCCCTCATTGGGAGCACGAAGCCTTAGCCACTGGACCACCGGGGAAGTCCCTGGATTCTCTTGTTGAAACCCACACTTGGCAGTCTTAGATTTTGCATTGTCTGGTGGCTAAGGCTGAGCTGCGGAAAGAGCCAGCTAATCCACTAGACATGGTACTGAAAGCCCACAATATGTTTCAAGGTTCATAGAAATGTTTTAATATCTTTTTAAATAAGGAAAACATGAAAATAATAAGAATGAATATATAACAATGAATTTAGTCTGGATTATATTCATCTTTATACCAACACAGTGGTACTTAAATTTTTTTGATGGAGGCAGGGGCACATTGAAGGCAGAAGTGCCCAAGGCCCGTGAAAGTCCTAATGTGGCCCCAACTGCAGGGCTGTGTCTGGGTCTCACTGTGCTTCTGGGTCAGGCACAGATCTCTGCCCAGAAAGGCGAGACTCCGTGAGGGCAGGAATGGGGTTGTCCTGCTCATCATCACCATATCCCCAGTGCCCAGCACATAGTAGCAGCATAAAGTATGTGGGGGAAAGGGGTGGCAATGGGAGGGTGTGTGTGTGTGTGTGTGTGTGTATGTGTGTGTGTGCATGCCTCCAACAGTCAGACAAGAGTCTTCCCTGCATACCTTTGTTTCTATCTGCAGGCTATGACTAAGCAAAGTCAAGGCCAGGCACTTAGAATCATAGATTCTTAAGTGAGAGTTGAAGGGATCATTTATTCATCCCACAGACATTTCCAAAGCATTGATCATGTGCAGTTGGTGTTCGAGACCCTGGAGACCACCACCAGGGGCTCTCATGGCCAGTCTTCAGAGGGACTTCAGGGCCCTAAGAATCCCTGAACGTGTACATAAAACTTGGAATCTGCATCTGTAAAATGTCCTTCCTAGAGAGACACTCTGACAGCAGACTGCCAAAAGGCCAGTGTCTCCAAAATGCTAAGAACCTGTAGTTCAAATCATCCCCCAACGGGCTTTTTTCAAAGTTGGGGAAATTGAGGCCTAGGACAAGAAAATGACTTGTTCAAAGTCACACAGCTAGTCAAGGGCAGAGTTGACCTCTTCATGAGAAGACCCCTTCATTCGTTGGTAGAGGTAGATGGAGAAGGGCCAGCAGTCGAGCTGATTCTGTGGGTCTCTGGATTCCAAGGAGCAGCCCCTGCTAACCCCCCACCCATACCCCACACACACTCCTCACCCCCAGCATCCTCCAGGTCCACCCATCGGAGGCCTGGTTTGGAGCCTCAAGTCAAAAGCAGATAACCTCTCCCAGGGATGTATAAACATCTAGTGGCGTCCAGGGCGGAAGAATGTGGAAATGGATTCTTTTCCCTCGGAGTAGCGGACATCTCTGCCAAGACGGCCTCAAAGATTCTGTGACGTCTCAGATCTGCGCCTGAGGCTCTTTGAGTCTCCATGTGTGTCCCCGAGATGCTTTCTCACTGATGGTGACTTCCGCAAGCTCAACAAAGCTGGCTTCTCAAAGCGGCCAGGCTCCCGCATGCCCTCTGCACGTGCCTTTGTCCCAGCCCCATGCCTTCCGTGGCTTGCAGCCCGCAAGCCAGGGGCTGCCAGCTGTGGGCTGGCCCGTCCTTCAGAAGGGCATTAATGGAGGAACCTATGGGAGGTTTTATGTGGAGACAAGTGGTTTGAGTTTGAGGGGAGGGCACAGGGGAGCTAATTAGACAGCCTGCTGCTGCTGCTGCTGCTGCTGCTGCTAAGTCACTTCAGTTGTGTTCGACTCTGTGTGACCCCATAGATGGCAGCCCACCAGGCTCCCCCATCCCTGGGATTCTCCAGGCAAGAACACTGGAGTGGGATACCATTTCCTTCTCCAATGCATGAAAGTGAAAAGTGAAAGTGAAGTCGCTCAGTCGTGTCCGACCTTCAGCGACCCCATGGACTGCAGCTTTCCAGGCTCCTCCATCCATGGGATTTTCCAGGCAGGAGTACTGGAATGGGGTGCCATTGCCTTCTCCGAATTAGAGAGCCTAGTTGTGCTAAATAGATATTTGTTTTATCCTTTTTAGAGAACTAAATCTTAGAAAAACAGAAAAAAGTAAAAGTGTTACTCGGTCGTCTCAGACTCTTTGTGACCCCAGGGACTGTAGCCTACCAGGCTCCTCTGTCCATGGGGATTTTCCAGGCAAGAATACTGGAGTGGGTTGCCATGCCCTCTCCAAGGAATCTTCCGGACTCAGGGACTGAACCGGGTCTTCTGCCTTGCAGGCAGATTCTTTCCCACCTGTGCCACCAGGGAGACAGAGCTTGAATTTAAGCAGCACCTTTTCTCCCCTTCAGCTACAATTTGTTTCCAGATTAAAAAAAAAAAAAACTCTCCACAAATTTGATCAAAAAAGTCAAGGAGAAATGCACTGAAGCTCTGTCCAAATCTGGGGACCAGAAAATACGGCAGACGAGCACTATGTGACTCTGGGGACTGTGGGTTTGGTCTCAATGCTGAGCAGATGGAAGGGAAGCAAGCACAGGGATGCATGGAGAATGGGATGCTGCCATCCATTCGCAGTGTTACCAGTTGTTGCCAGAGTTTGGAAAGATAAAAACATGATTCCCACCCCCATCTTTATCCAACCTCCTTGTTGCTATTTGCCAGCTTAGCTTCATCTGGGAGAAGCCCAGGGATGGTTTCTAAATGTGTTTGGAGTGGCCTGGAGTTCATTTTCAGAAATGGAGCCTGTGTCGTTGAATTTCATGGTGCATCGAGCATGGCCAGCTGCCTGTGCACCTGCCTACACACACATGCAGACACATACACACACATGGACACCCTCCTTACCCAACCTCCTACCCAGGCTCCCCAGATGGGCCTTCAGTTTCCTCAGAGCTTGCAGAGAACTTGGCAAGCTCTTCTCTTCCAGAACTTCTAAGCTCAGCTCCACATCAGAATTACTCATGCAAATAAAAATCTCCTCGGGTCTTTAAGAGAAAATTCACAGGCCCCCTTACACTGACCGCAGAGAATGACAGAACTAAGTGGATTAGAGCCAGAGACACTACAGAACCTCTCACAGGCCGTGGTGAGAATTCGGGGCCTGTTGCTTAACCCAGAACATAGTGAGCGCTCAGGAAATTTTTTTTGAAACCCATGATGGAAGGAAAAGAAATGCCTGAGGCTGTTACTTCCAGCCAACGCATCTTCCCCAAAACAAATCTGAGACTTGAAGGTATTTGAAGCTGTTATGACATACCTTTTGTGGGTCAAACAAGCAACTCAGAACCGTAGGAATGGGTTGAAGGGATCATTTATTCAGTGACTAATTCAACTCCTATTCAGTGGTTATGTTACTAATTTTATGTTGTTTAGTCTCTAAGTTGTGTCCAACTCTTTGTGACCCCATTAACTGCAACGTGCGAGGCTTCCCTGTCTTCAGTATCTCCTGGAGTTTGCTCAGACTCATGTGATGCTATCTAACCATCTCATCCTCTGCTGCCCTCTTATCTTCTTGCCCTCAATCTTTCTAAACCTGTATAGTCCTAGACTCCAGGTTAGAAAATATCTGAGAAATCCACTTTCCCTAGTCATCCTAATGGACGGTGAGTTGGCATCTTGAATACTCTAGCAATGGGCCTCCACCACTGATGCAGCGAGGAGTCAGAAAGCACAGTCTGGTACTGGGCTGAAATCTGCCTTCCTGAAGTGTCCACCCACCACTGACCCACTTCTGTCCTTCAGTGCTTCTCAGTTCTGCTGCTCCCCTTCCCCAGGGGGCCTCTAAGTTCTGTGAAAACAGCTCTGCTGGCTGTCCCCATCCCCCTCCCAAACCCCAGGTCTTTTCTGGAAAAGAAAAGAAAATCCTCCCATGTAGTTGTCGTTCAGATTAACTCCCAGGATGTCTGTGCTTCTGGTGTTTCTATCTCGCAGAAGCAGCCGAGTTGTCCCCAAATCCTGAGTCCATGGGCTCCAGGGTCACACCTCCCACAGCACATGGGAAGCCAGGTCACCAGGTTTGTGCCATCTCCCTCTTGTCCAGGCCTCTCAAGGCCATGTCCAGATGAGAATATTTTCCATTTCATAAAAGGAGAAGGAAAGAATCTAAATGGCTTCCGGACAACCAGATTCCCCCACGGGCAAGCTGTAAACTTAGGGAAGCCCCTCTCTGGGGTTGTTTCCCCATTTGTGTAATGGATCGAGAGATCCTGCAGGGGAACTTTCTGGAAGTAAAGTTAAGACAAAAGGGATGTGCTATCTGAGCAGAGGCACCTGATGCTGCCAGGCCCAAAGTCACCATGGCAACCAGTGTCTCCATCTCTGAAGTTCTCCTTCACCAGAAGGGACTTGCAGCTGTGCCTTCTGCCTAGAGGGTTTGTTCCCTGCTTTTCACAAGGCTGGTCCCTCATAACCTTCAGGCCTCGTCTTAAACATCATCTTTTGAAGGCCTATCCTGGCCACCCCCAAACAAACGGGTCCTCTACACGCTGTTTCTTTCCTTCAGCATTGAGGTTTTAGTCACCATCAGAGGTTATTTTATTTCATGGTTATTTGTTTGTAACATCTGTCTCCTAGTAAATGTCAGCCCTTCGAGGGCAGGAACCCTGGCTTGTTTACTGCTGTATCCCTATTCCCTAGCAGAGTATCTGGTACATACATGGGCTCAATACACGTTGAATGAATGAACAAGTGAATGAATCAACAAATAAGTGCCTGGGCCTGGTTGGCAGTGCCCTATGGACCAGGCCCCTCCTGTGAGCCACTCCCTTTTGTTCCCTCTTCCTCTGCCTCCTTTCTCCCCTTCCCTCCTTCCTCCCAGTCCAGGCTTTTCTTTGCCCTCATCTGTCACTTTAATTCCAGCTGCCAAGTGTTTTGGTCCTATCCTTCCTTCTCCTCTCCACCTGTCCACTTCACATGTATCCTCAAGACCAGGGCATGCACTGCCACCACCACCTCCATGAAGCCCACTAGGATACATGCAGGGCCCTCTTTCAAACATCTAAACGTTGTATGGACCTGGTGCCCTGCCATTCACCATGGACTTCCCTGAATGGCTCCTGGCCACAGCCCCTGGGGGAAGCAGAGTAGCCACGCATAAAAACAAATCACAAAACACCCTCCACCTAGCATAAAGTGTTGCTGCTGCTGCTGCTAAGTCACTTCAGTCGTGTCTGACTCTGTGAGACCCCATAGACAGCAGCCCACGAGGCCCCTCGTTCCTGGGATTCTCCAGGCAAGAACACTGGAGTGGGTTGCCATTTCCCTCTCCAATGCATGAAAGTGAAAAGTGAAAGTGAAGTCGCTGAGTCTTGTCTGACTCTTACCGACCCCATGGACTGCGGCCCACCAGGCTCCTCCCTCCATGGGATTTTCCAGACATAAAGTGTTACTATACCCATTTTCCTGACAAGGTAACTCTTCATCAAATCTCTGTTACTCTGTCCAAATACTAATACACAAGTGAGAAAGTGAGTGGGTGTGGGTCAGTCTCTGAGTTTAAATCCCCTGGCTTCCCTGTGCTCTATGAATTCCAGCCCTGAAGGTTCACTATTTTGACTTTTTTTATGAAAATTTCAAACATAAACCAAGAAGAATAATACAATGGATATCTATATGCCCACCCTATGGCCCGGTATTTTGGGCCTTATTATCCATTGTTCTGTCTCTAGGGTGAATTTGCATGCTTATTTCTTAGACCTCAAATTCAAAGCACCAAGTTAATACCCTTCTTTCCATTGATCCCAGCTCCCTGGATTTTACATATTTACTTTCTCTATTCCTTTTCATCCTCTTTGCCCATTCCTGTCCCCCACCCACTGACCCACCCACACAAACATACACAGCACATACAGAGGAAGCATCCCATTGGTTTAATGTACCCATTTTTTAAAAATTAAATATGCCTGGTTGTTTTGGGCATGTTTATTGTAATAAGTAGATAATATAAAGTTTACTGTTTTAACCATTTTTAAATGTACAGTTTAAAAATGTACATTAAATACAATTGAAATATACAATTTTTTAAGCACAATTAAAAATGTACATTAAGTGCATTCATGATGTTGTGTAACCATCCCTACTATCAGTCTCTAAAACTTTTCCATCACCCTAAGGAAACTCTGTCCTCATGAGCAAAACCCCCATTCTCCCCTCCCCCCACTCCTGGTAACCACTAACCTACCCTCTGTCCCTATGAATTTGCCTATTCTAGATAGCTCACGCGAGTGGAATCATACAATATTTGCCCTTCTGCATCCGGTTTACTTCCTTTAGTGTAGCGCTTTCAAGTTTCACCTGTATTATAGCATGTATCATTCCTTTTTTATGACTGAATAATATTCCATTGTATGTATAAATCATCTTTTGTTTATCCATTTATTTGACAGATACTTGCCTTTTTTCCACCTTTTGGCTGTTGTAAATATTGCTGCTATGAACATTGGTGTACAAGTATCTCTTGCAGTTTCTGTTTTCAATTGTTTTGGGTATGTATCTAGGAGTTGAATTGCTGTTCATGTTGGAATTCAATGTTTAAGATTTTAGGAACTGCCAACAGTTTTCCACAGTAGCTGGGCCATTTTACATTCCCACCAGCAATGCAGAAGGGTTCAGATTTCTCCACGTCTTTGTCAACACTTGTTATTTTCCTGGTTTGGTTTGGTTTTGGTTTTTAAAAAGTAGCCATCCTAGTGAGTGTGAAGTGGTACCTCACTGTGGTTTCAATTTACATTTATCTGATGACTAATGATGCTGAGTATGCTTTCAAGTGCTTATCAGCCATTTGTATATCATCTCGGAGAAATGTCTGTTTGGGCCGTTTGCCGGGTTTTCAGTTTGGTTATGTTTTTACTGATGAGTTTTAGGAGTTCTTCATGTATTCTGAATATTAATCCCTTATCAGATACATGATTTGCAAATATTCTCTCCACTCTGTGGGCTTCCTTTTCACTCTCTTGATGGTGTATTTTGATATACAAAAGTTTTTAATGAAGTCCAATTTATCTTCTTTCATATGTGCAAAGCCTATGCTTTTGATGTTACATTAAAAAATTAATTGCCATGAAGATTTTCCCTCAGCATATTCTTCTAAGAGTTTCATAGTTTTAGCTCCTAAATTTAGGTTTTGATCCATTTTGAGTTAATTTTTGTACACAGTATGAGGTATGGGGCCAACTTCATTCTGTTGCATGTGGCTATCCAGTTTTTCCAGTACCATTTGTAGAGAAGACTGTCCTTTTCCTACTGATTGGTCTTGGCACCTTGGAAAATCAGTTAACCATAGGTACAAGGGTTTATTTCTGGGATCTCTTTTCTGTTCCTTTGGCTTCTATCTTTTATGCCAGTCTCACAACTGTTTTTGATTATCATGGCTTTGTAGTATGTTCTGAAATCAAGAAGTGTGAGACTTCCAGCTTTGTTCTTCTTTTTTATGATTGTTTTTGGCTATTTGGGATCCTTTGAAGTTCCATATGAATTTGAGGATGGGCTTTTCTATTTCTGTATCAAAAAATACTGCTGAGATTTTTATAGGAATTGCATCGAATCTGTACGGGTGCTGTGTCACGGCTGTATCTTTTTTCCACTCTACTTTTAAGATCCATCCATGTTGCTATGTGAACACTGGGTCTGCCTCTGTCATATCTTAACTTCTGCTGCTCACTCATGGTTACCCATCCTCTGCCTTGAGGGACCTATGGTTCCTCCTGGTTTCCCAGGAGCACAACAAAGCTAATTCATAAGAATCTCCATGATATCTCCATGAGATATAGTTGTGCACTTATCCGTGTGATATAATCGTGATTTGCTAACAGTTATAGACCCTTTCCTAAAGGCCAGGTGCTGTGTGAGCGCTTTGTAGGATTCCCTCATTCTATTAGTATAGTAACAACTCTATGGAAAATGTATCAGTATTATTGCCATTTTACGAATGCGGGAATGAAGGCTCAGAGAAGGCTTATTTAGGAAACATCAGGGCCAGAATCTGAACACACGCCAATCTGGCTCTGGCACCTGTGAGCTGCATCCCTGTGCTCCAAAGCTGGGCCCCTTGGGGGACAGTCCCTCCAGCTCCCTTCCATGCTGACTGCGTGCCAACTGCCCAGTGAACACCTGGCCCTCAGGGACCTGGGACCCAGAGAGGGGAAGGCACCAGCCCAAGCTCACCAACAGCAGCTGAAGGAGCAGAGTGAGGCCCGGAACGCAGGCAGTGTGAGCCCTGCTCATCGGGGTGCTGTAGGCCAGCGGTCGGGAGAGGGGTCACAGTGCACACATCTCCTTCAGTGAAAGGCCCTTCTGGCAGCCCATAAATCCAGCTGGACCCTGCTTATCCTGTTTACTGGATTAGCGGACTGGGCGTCTCCCTATAAATCATCCAGGGTGATTTACGGGGAGGCCCTGGAAGGTCTGAAGGCCCGGCTGACGCGGGTCCCTGGGGAGGGGCAGATAAGTGCCGCCTGCCTGCTCAGCCCGACCCCCCCCCCAACCTTCCCAGAGAGGGCTGGTAACGGGGGCCTCTTGCTCTACCACCCCCACCCAGTGAGTCACTCCACGTTCCTCTTCAAATCTGCTCCTCTTCTTGCAGGCTTCTGGCCCAGTTTAGAAGTTCCAGAGACAAAGCTTCAGATGCTTTTAGGGCCCATCTCCATCATATAGTGCAAAGTAAGGATGATGAAATATGATAGGCAAGCTGCGAAACAACAAAGAAGCCAAACTGTGAGAAAACTGAGATTGCAAGCTATATTAGATAAAATGCAGTGCTAATTTAGACCGTGTGCCAGGCACCTCTACACCTTCATTCAACATGAATCATCATGCTGCATCACAATAGACCTGTAAGATAGGTACTGTGATTATCCCCCTATCCCCACAGACAAAACCAATGAAACACAGAGAGGTGAATTGACTTAACCAGGGACAAGGTCACAAAACATAAAGGTGTGATTCAAACCAGCAGTCTGACCCTGGGGCTGGGTGTTTAGTTCTTCCTTCTGCTCACTCAGTGCACAGGATGTGTGTTGAGGGGTGGGGGCGTTGACTAAGGCAGTAAGCGGTGCAGAATTTAAGAGACGGACTTAGCAGTTGGAAAGGCCCGGTTTAGGTTCCAGCTCTGCCACTTACTAGCTTGTGACATGGATGAGTCATTTTAATTCTCTTTGCCTCAGTTTTCCCTCAACTGTAAATGGGCTGATAATAGCAAGTCCCTCCTGGGAGAGCAGACCCCCTTCTGTGTGTTTTGAGTAATGAATATATTAAAAATATGCTTTGCACAATGCCAAACATGTAGTTAAGCATTCAGTAAGTGTTAGCCTATGGATGAATCAATTTTTACCCTGAACCAATGGTAGAGACTTGGATTTATACAAGGAACTCCAAAGAGGATGGAGCATTAGAGTGCAGAATAAAGATCCAAACTAGAAAGGGTGGTAAATTCTAATAGGAAGGACCAGAAACTTCATAGAGAAGGAGGTTGAGACTTGAGCTGTGAAACTAACCAAGATTTCCTAAAACTATGAGAATGAGAAATCACTGAGAGAGCTTCCTTAGCAAAAGTGTGTGGTGAGTGACAGAGGACACACTCTCAACTACCATCCCATACACGAATGGTTTGCACTTGTCTCTCCATATCAGTAGAGATAGCCTCTAATTCTTCATGAAGTCTCCCCCATGCCTCTCCATGGCTGACTTGGTATATAGATAACAGATCCCCAGTACATACTGTATTGACGGATGGGTGGATAGATGATGGATACATTGATGGATGAATGGGAGAGGTGAATGGATGGATAGATAGATAGGTGGATGGAAGCAGAGATAAACAGAATGACTAGACAGGTGAATAGGTGGGTGAGTGGATGGATGGATGGATGAGAGTATGGTTGAAGGTCGGGGACATGAATGATGTCTGCCTAGTAAGTTCCCACCTCTGGGCCTTTCCTTTGGTGTTCTCTCTGCCTGGATTATTCTCCATGACATTCTCTTGGTTTAGCCCTCTCAATTCATTTAAGGATCTGGCAAATGTCACTTCCTCAGGGAAGCCTTCCCTGACTACCCAATCTAAAATAGAACCTTCTCTGACTACATGCCCTCCTATATTTTTTAACAGTATTTATCACTCCCTAGCTTAGTAGATATTTACTTGCTTGTTTGTTCTCTCCCATCAAATGTAAGTTTAGTGGGAGCAGCTGCTTTCTCTGTTTTACTCACTTCTCTATTGTCAGCACCTAGTACAAGGCCTGGCACACAGTAGGCCCTCTGTATACATTGTTGAATGAGTTGACAAGTGTAATAAGCAGCTAGGAGCAAGTGTGGGGTTCAATCCTGGAAATTTCTGAAACCTCTTTGCATCGTTGAAAAAGTCCTCCACCAATGATAATGCTGCTATTTTCTCTCATTTGTTTTCTCACAATTTACATGTCAGAAAGGACTTTCTCACACATACCTCATTTGCCCGCCTTTGAAGTAAGCAGAAAATACAGATTGGTGGGTTTTGTTTTTTTTTTTCACAACGGAAAGATCTTTGCAGATCACAAAGTGGTGTCAGTTTTCCAATCAAAGGGTAGGAAAAATAAAGTGAAACTCTTCCCATGAGCCTCTCATTCTCCTCCCTGCTCTGAGACATTCACTGCTGAGAGTTTGGGGCAGTAAGAGTGGTGACTTGAAGGACTTCCCTGGTGGTCCAGTGGCTAAGACTGTTCCCCGTGCAGGGGGCACGAGTTTGATTGCTGGTCAGGGAACTAAGAACAACATGCCACATGGTGCAGCGAAAAAAAAAGAGCCAAGACTTGAACTCTGAGGCTGCATCCCTCTGACTCTGGAGCCCGTGCTCCCACCCTGTACTTCTCACATCCCTTCGCTAGGTCCCTTCTCGTCAGGCCCAGCCCTGGCTTGCCCCCAGCGTTTCTACCTGACTGAGGGGAAGGCTTGGCCCCAAAGGGCTGCCGCTGCCCTGCACCTCTCTTCAAGATTTCCCTGCTTCTTCATGTGCTGCTTTTCAACCATGACTCCCTCAGCCACCCACACTGCCCTTTCTCCCTCCCTCTCTGCAAACTCTGAGGTCCACAAACATTCTCCAGTTTTCCTCATTCTCTGAAGAAAACCCTCCCCAGTTCTTTTTCTCCATCAAGCTACCACTTCCTCTTTCTCCTTTGTTTCACCATCAGGTTTCTTGGGGCAAAAGGATTCTATGTGTCCTTTCTAGCCAGTGCCCCCACGAATGACCTGGTCATTGGACGGACCTGGATTTCAGCCCCTACTCTGCCATTGGGTTATGGTGTGACCTTGAGCAAATCACATAACTTCTCTTCGTAGTCATTGACTGCTGTCTCCCCAACCCTAGGACAATGCTGGCACCTGTGGGCTTCACATAAACCGTCTGGTGGGTGAGCAATTAAGGAATCCACTTCATTCACAAGGAGCCTTGCCTCCACATTACCCTTTGCCGCTCAGGTCCTTACTTCCTGTGATGGTTGTGCTGTACGGTGCTTAGTCTCTCAGTCGTGTCCGACTCTTTTCGACCCCATGGACTGTAGCCTGCCAGGTTCCTCTGTCCATGGGGATTCTCCAGGCAAGAATACTGGAGTGGGTTGCCATGCCCTCCTCCAGGGGATCTTCCCAACCCAGGGATCGAACCTAGGTCTCCTGCATTGCAGGCGGATTCTTTACCATCTAAGATATCAGGGAAGCCCAAGAATACTGGAGTGGGTAGCCTATCCCTTCTCCAGGGGATCTTCCCAACCCAGGGATCAAACTGGGGTCTTCTGCATTGCAGGCAGATTCTTTACCACTGAGCTACCAGGGAAGCCCACCTGTGATGGTTAATTTTTTTTTAATTGGGGAAAAATATACATAACATAAAATTTTACCATAAAAAAAATTTACCATTTTAACCATACCGTACCACTAAGTACTTTCACATTTTTGTGCAGCTATCACCACCATCCATCTCCAGGACTTTTTCACTAACCCAAACTGAAACTGTACACCTAATAAATAAGAACTCCCCATTTCTCCCTCTCCTCAGCCCCTGGTAACCACACATTCAGCCTTCTGTCTCTGTGAATTTGACTACTCCGGGTACCTCATAGAAGGGGAATCATATAATTTTTGTTAATATAGTCATCCTTTCTGATGGTTAATTTTATATGTCAACATGGCTAGTCTATGGTGCCCAGTTGTTTGGTGAAACACCAGCCTAGATGTTATGAATGATATTTAAATCAGAGACTTTGAGTAAAGCAGATTACTCTCCATAATGTAGGTGGGTCTCATCTAAGGAGATATATATATATATATATATATATATTGGCCTTATCCCCATCTCCTTTCAGCCCAGACATCACCTCCTCCAGGAAGCCGTTTGGAGCATTGTCCTATGGGATGCTTGCCACATATAGCCTCATAGAGGGAGCTTAATCCTTGTGAGCAGGGACCCTTTCTGCACCTTGATTCAAACACTCATTCAATTCTGCCCTCTCTCAGCGGCACTGGGATGGCTGGGTTTTGTGAGTGTAACATAGCGTTTGTGAAATTCGGTCAATTTGTTCAATGGCCCCAGGAAGCCTTGTAATGAAACTCACCCCCATCTTAGGCAGAACTCTCTCTGAACACTAGAATTTGACTTGAGGCAGAACTCCAGCTAGGGAGTGAAGCCCCACACCATTCTCCCCACACCTGCTGGGACTACCCTGCTCTCAGGCAAGCGCCAGAAAAAGCCTTGGGGAGCCCCTGCATGCAAGAAGCCCTTGCCATCCCAGACGTGGGCCAACAGCTAGATGGAGGCACAGCACCTGCCCTTCCATTTCTCCACCTTGCCCCCAGAGAACCTTGAGTTCTCCAGGTGGAAGGTGCCAGGATACCCCAAGGATCCCCAACAGGCCTGGGATCTGACAGCAGGGCTCCCCTCCTGCTTTTTGAGGCCTGACAGAGGCCTTGACAAGGAGGAGGAAGGGCTGCCGCTGGGGACACAGCCCCCTGGCCCCCGGAGACTGGACCGAGCCTTGACTGGGAGCCGGGTTTGGAGCAGAAGGTCTGCTCTTGAATCCCAGCTCCGCCACTTACCAGCTGTGTCACCTGGAGAAAGCCACCTCACATCTCAGACTGTTTTCCCACCTCTGAAACGAGAAAATAATGCTTATCTCAGAAAGTACTCCCAGGACCAGATGAGGTAACACACAGAGAACCTGGCACCTAGTAATCACTCCATAAATGACAGACACTATTGTTGATGCTTTTTTTTTCACTATCTGTGTGACTTTAGGCAAGTGGCTTAGCCTCTCTGTGCCCCATTTCCTGACCTCTAAAAACCAGGATTAAAATAACAATAAATGCTCTACAAGGTGGCCATGGAGGTAATAATTCCTTAATACAAAACAGCTACTTTAGTCATTGATATTTATTGGTTTTTAAAAATATTATTAAAAAAATATATATATATTATTATTATTATTTGGGCTGACCAACCAGGGTAGCTCCTTGGTCCCTCCAGCACTGAGGAATCTGAGGCTCTGGGTGGAAGAAAAGCCTCGCTTGAAGCCCCCTCCCCACCCCCACCCTCAGGCCCCTTTGAAGTCCCCAGGGGCCCTGGGGCCGTGATAAATGTCCCAGCCCTATAGGTTATGACTTGCTGCCAGATTTGACATTAACCATCATGCCCTGGCTGGGTGTTTGAAGAAAGTGGCTAAATGCTGCTGGGGCTGATGTGGGAGATAGCAGCCGAGGCTGGTCTTTGAAAGCCCCCTGGCCGCCCTGGCGAGAGGGAGCGAGGAGGCCGGCTCCGCTCCAGCTGTTTAGTCTACCAATCACGGTGGTGACATGGAGTCTGTGCTGGCGTGGGGAGGGCTGCTGCATGCACTGGGCGGGGAGGGGCCGCCTGCGGCCACTGAGGCTTTCTTTGACTGGCTTTCTTTTGGTGCGGGTGGATGCGTGTGCCCTTTTCACACCTCTCCAGTAAGAGCGGAGACGTTGGAGAGGAGAAAGAGTGCTGGACGAGAAGCCCAGGGCTGGGCTCGGCCGCTGTCTTGCTTCCTCTTTTTTCCCTAAGGAAGGGAAGCACGTGTAGTGAGAGGTTCACATCCCAGGCTTTAGAATCAGCCAGTACCCTGGCTCTGCCTCTTCTTACAGTGAGCTTTGACTTCCTTGGGCCTGGGCCTCAGTTTCCTCATCTGTAAAATGGGGGTGAATAACAGCAGCTCTCTCGAGGGGTCCAGCATGGATTAAATAAGCCAATGTGTGTAATGCATCTTGCACAGAACCGAGCACCCAGTAGAGTCTCAGCAGACAGAAGCTGACCACCAATGTTGGTTGGGGACACCAAAATAAAGAGACAAGTTTCCTTTTCAGCCCCTACTGTGTCCCCAGAAACTTTGTCCCAGTTACCAGTTCAAACCACCCTTCACCACTGGCTCGTTCCTTCAGATGACTTTCATCTGAGGTAGAGAAGCATCCTAATTAGAAATAATAGCTACCAGAGCACTTGCTACATGCCAGGCACTGTGTAGAGCACTTTGCATGCCGCAGCTGGCCTAGGAGAAAAGCATTCAATGAGATAACGAAGAACACTGCCTGGCACTTAGAAAGTTCTTAATAAACGGTAGCTGCTGTGAGTTTTGAGCACCTACTCTGCGCCAGCCCGTGCCAGGAACAGGAGACCCGAAACTTGGCGGAGAGGGGCTCTGCCTTTAAAGTGCCACTGGGACAAGCCAGGTTAGGTTAGGCAGCAATAATCAACGTCCCTGTACTTAGGGCAATAAAGATTTAGTTCGCACTCACGCTGCATGTCCAGTGCGGGTGGGCAGGAGTTTCTGTTCACCCAGTCAGCCAGGGACAGCAACTGGCGGGCCCTCCACCTCGACGTGCATTTGCAGGGTCAGCAGCAAAGCAGACACTCACTTGGAAAGTTTGTGTCGCCAGCATTTTTTTTAATTAATATTTATTTATTTATGTACTTTGGGCTGCACTGAATCTTCATTGCTGCCCTCAGACTTTCTCTAGTTGTGGTGAGCGGATGCTGCTTTCTAGTTGCGATGCGCAGGCTTCTCATTGTGGCGGCTTCTCTTTTACAGAGCACAGGCTGTAGCGTGTGTGGGCTTCAGTAGCTGTGGTGCACAGACTTCGTTGCTCCAGGGAATGTGGAATCTGCCCAGAACAGGGATCGAATCATGTCCCCTTCATTGGCATGCAGATTCTTAACCACTGGACCACCAGGGAAGTCCCACCAGCATTTCTGGCTACAGTAAATCACATGGTTCTGCCCAAACTCAGAAGTGCCCGGAGGGAGAAGAAAAGTGACTGCCCACAAGCGCACAGCCCAGGAGCAGAGACAGATACGTGAACAGCTCTCCTGCTGGAGTTATGTTCTCACCAAGTGTTGTGGGAGCACAGTGCAGGGGAGAAGCGACTTTGCCGAGAGGTCTGTGGAGGCTGCACAGCAGAGGTGACCTGAGAGCCTAGGCCAGGCGTTTAGAGCAGTGGATGGTTCTTACTGATGCGCTGGGGGCTAGGACCCATGGCTGACTTTCAAGGATCCAGGAGCCCCTGAAACTACCAAATCTTGGCTGTAGGTGGGTTTGTCCATTTTTCTGAGAAGAAAGTCTTAATTTGCATCATCTGAGACTTAGCTCACCAGATTCTATGCCCTTCTCCTGACATTAGTCTTTGTCAGTGTGTGAGTCTTAAAGTGTGACCTTCAAACCACCTGCCACAGAGAACCTGAGTGGTTGTCAAAAATGCACCCTGCCTTGACCAACTGAATCAGAAGCCCTGGGGGTGAGGCCTGGCAATCTGCATTTTAACAAGTTCTTCAGGTTACCCTGAGGCCCCCTGCCAGAGACAGCTCTCCCCAGCCCAGTCAGGCTGTGAATGAGGCATGATGAGAGCTGCATGGTTAACAAGATCTCTCTGTAGTAGAGGGGCTTCTCCAGTAACTCAGCGGTAAAGAATCTGCCTGCAATGCAGAAGACGCCGGAGACAAGGGTTCAATCCCTGGATCAGAAAGATCCCCTGGAGGAGGAAATGGCAACCCACCCCAGTACTCTTGCTGGAGAATCCCATGGACAGAGGAGCCTGGTTGGCTACAGTCCATGGAGTCGCAAAGAGTGGGACATGACTGAGCCACTGAACACACACACAAACTCTGTGGTGGAGGGCGCTTTACAGTTTCCAGAGTCACTTACCCAACATGATTCAGTCCTCACAGAGACAGGGTGGAGTGGAAGGGGCCAGGTTCCCCTTCCCCTGGCACATAGGAGTTGTTCAGTGCGTGTCACTGGGAAAAGGACAGAATGGCCTAAATACACACACTCTGGAATCAGATGGCCTTAGATTCACATCCTAGTCTTGATGGTTACTAGCTGGGTGATCTCGAATGCTCTCAGGACCCCAGCCTCCTCATGTGTCCTTGGGAACGACAGTCTCCCTCACCTGGCCCACAGGACCGTGTTGGCACCCAGCACACATTTTCTAAAGGGTGGCCAGAGGATAATGACTATTTTAATACTTGTGTTGGGTCTCCTGAACCTTCCAGAGGTAAGCAGAGGGAAAACCAGACAGGGTTCCACTCTGAGTGCTAGAGGCAGGATGCAAGCCCAGGCAAAGTAGCTCTGGGAAGAACCTGACAAGTATGTTCAATACACAGAGTCCCTGGCCTCTTCCAGTGGTTCTGACGCTGCAGGTCTGAATGGCCAGGAACTGCATTTTAAACTGTTCCTGGAGATTTCAGTCCTCAGTGAGGTCCTTGGACCCCTGAACCCAGGTGGTTGGATGTGCAGGTTTGAAATGTCTGATAGGCGATGGGGGTCCTGGCCACACAGGACCTGTCCCCAACAGTGACACTGCCCCAAGATGAGCCCTTTCCTGCCCAGCCGTCTCCACCACGTCCTGGGCTACCTCCCCACTTTGTGGCCTGAGGAAAGGAGAAAGGGCAGCCGGATTTTGGGTGGGTGATAGGGGGAGGCGCTGGAGAGAGAACTGACTAGGAGTCAGAAAACCTACCACAGAGACGCTTCTGTTCCCTCTGACTTTCAGGCTCTCAGTTTCCCATCTGTATGTGAGGCTCCTCCCCTGATGCAAGATCAGTGGGGCACTCACCATGCGGCTAATAGGACTTACCCAGGACACCCCCACCACCACCCAGGACCCCTTCTGAAGCCACGCACCTAATTTTGCCTTCTCTTCTCTTAGTAGGACCCCATGAAATCCACAAGGGGCCCTAACCCAGACAGGGCTGTGAAAGTGCCCACTGCATGCATGGGCTTCCACCCAGGAAACGCTTCCTGAGATAGGGGCAAGGCGAGGCCTCCTAAGGTGCTCCAGGAGCGCCCCTCCTCTACTTGCTTGGGTTTCTCCACTGTGCTCCCAGCCAGAGGCCAGCCTGGGGGTTTATCAGCCAGGAGTGGCAGAGCCTACTAATCAGAGGCTGCTCCGGGCCCAGAGGATTAACTCTGCAGACCCCAGGCTGGCCGGGTCAGACGCCCTGGCTACCAGCTCTGCCCCAGGGTTCTCAGCTTCAGATTGCTTGTAGCGAGAGGGCGGGGTCGGGGGTTGCTATTGATTTCAATGGAACCAGCAGCAGCCAGAGAGAGTACCGCTAAATAGAGCACCTCACTTCCCTGCTGGAGACCCTCCGGGGGCATCCTCAACTGTAGAATAAACCCCAAACTGCACCCCGTCCATATGGCCCTGCCCACCTCTCTGAACTCAGCTGCTGGGCCATGCCTGCCTTATTTTCCTACCAGACGGCATCCATCCCCATCCTTACCCCCACCCCCAGGCTCTCACCTTGGGACTGAGGCACTGGCTCTTGCTGTGCCTGGAACCCCCTTCCAAGATCTTCAAAAGACACTTCTTCCAGGTTTCTTCTCCAAAGTCATGCCCTACTGTCACCCAGCTCATCTCTGTTTTATTTTTAATCAGAGGTGGAAATCCACATCATATGCTTAATTATCTGCTGCCTCTGCCGTGAGAAAGGGAGCCGAGTGTCAGTCTGCAGTGCCTAGGACAGTGCCTGGCAGTTGGAGGGGCTCAGGAGCAATTTGCAGGCTGAAGGGTTGAGGCTAGGAACCTGTAGACCACAGTCCTGGACTCTGGTCAGGAGATGGCCAGGGAGATGGAGGGCAACTAAGCCAGGGGTCCCTGCTCTAAGGAGCCCATGAGGCAGAGCAGACTGGGTGGGTGTATTTGGAAAGGCAAGCAACAGCTATTGGTTTCACTGCAAACTCTAGGGACCAGCAAGGGGGCAGAGGCGCCACACTGGCCGTGTGTTAGGATGTGGCAGGGGGCTGAGGGGTTGGGTGCTTGTTACCAGATGGCACCTGGACCGCCTTTCCATGGGCAGGTAGGAGCGGAGGCACTCTTGGGCCTCAGTGGTCAGGAAAGCCTTCCCAGGGGAGCTGAGTTGTGAAAGGGTACACAGGTACACCTGGACAGGCAGGTGAGGCAGGGGTGGGAATCCCAGGGAAGGCTGAGCACTGCCCCTTGCCCTCAAATCCAAGACCCCAAGGTGGGATGTGCTAAGACCCAGGGAGGCCCTGGACAGAGGAGGGTGGGCCTGCTTCAGACCCCCTGGTACTTCCTCCAGCCACCTGCTTAATTGCAGGGAGAAAGCCAGTTCTGACTGCATGTTGGAAACTGTCTCTTTGACTTGCTTTTTGTTGCTTTTATTATTATAATCATACTCAATGGCTTGCCAGGAGGACTCTGACTGTAAACTAAAGTGCCTTTCTTCAGCTCAGGGAAAGAAAGTTTGTCCCTGCCCACCTGTGAATAGAAGATTAACACACCCCTGCCAAAGGTTGGCCATTCCCTTGGAGATGTTTTGCAAGACTGAAGACCCTTTCACTTTGCTTACCCACTGCATCTCCCTCTCTATTCTGCCTTTTGACTTTAGTTCCTTATTGCTTCCTTCTCTCTGATCTATAAAAGAACCTGGCATCTAGACCTCAATAAGATGGTTATTTTGAAGGTGCTGGCCTGCCATCTTCTTGGTCTGCCAGCTCCCTAATTAAAGTCTCTCCCTTATCTCAATACCTCATCTCTTGGATTCATTGGCCTGTGGTGCGGTGAGCAGAACAAGCTTGGACTTGGTAACACCTCCTCCAGGGATCCCATCCTCTCCTCACAGGCAGTTCTGTGCCTCAGCTCATCCACTGGCATCAGAAACCAGCTCATAGCTTGCCTCCAGCCCACCCCCAGCAAGACCTGGGGCAACTCTCAGTCCCTGCGTCCCCTACTTGTACTTGACCCTCTGAACTGGGCTTGGGCTATGGATCCGCCACTACAAAACTGAGCGACCAGAGGAAAGTTAATTCAAAAGTGAATCTCTGAGTCTCAGTTTTCTCAGCTGTAAAGAGATGGAAAACAAGATAACAGGAGGGTTAAACAGCTAATGCGGGGAAGGGCCCCAGCACAGTGTCTGGCACACAGTAAGCGCCCCGTGACTGTCCCCGAATGTTTTGTCTGCTCTTTCCCCCCACCCAGCGCCCCCGCGCCCAAAGCCCCCACGCCTGCGGGCCACCTGCCTAGCCCTGGCCTCTAGCACCACCTACTGGCCACAAAGCAGAATGCCGCACACTGCAGCCCCGGAGCGGAGTGCAAGTCCCAGAAGCCAGACTCCCCAGGCGTCGCAGACAGGCCCTGACCCTTTGTGAGCCTCAACGTCCTCATCAGTTAAATGGGGACGGTAGCGTCCCTTGGCCCCCACATCAGCTTTGTTTGGGCCTTAGAGAGTCTTTAGGGGCGGGTGGAAATGCTTTCCTTGGGGAACTGGCTCAGCCTGAGTTCAGAAGGCAGGTCTTCAGAGCGGACGTGGGGGGCGGCGGGGTCCTGCGTAGAGACGGTCACACCCCCATCCCCTCCAGAGGAAGACTTGCAGGGCAAGTGGCTGTTGGACGTAGGACCGAGTCCTCTGGGGTTGAAGACGGGTTGAAGGCTTGATCTCTCTCCTCTCCAAGGCAAAATCCACAACTGCTTGTCCTGACTCCGTGGCACCGACAGAATCTAGGACAATGGATGCTCCAGAACCACCGTTTCACCTATCACGCGCTCGCTCTCTCTCTCCCCCAGACTCAGATACCCGCGCCCTGGAAATTAATATCCTTTCCTGCCTTGATTTGTTTTCTTTTTCTCCGCTCAACACTCCTCCCCACAGGGTCAGCTCCTGCAGGGAGCACAAGGTAACTGTTTCATCACCTTGTATGTCGGGCACCCCACAAGGTACAAGCACACAGCAAGCTCTTCACGACCACTTGTAGAGTTAGTAAACAGAACTACACTCACGACACACAGGCACGCCGGACCCCAATCACACTCCACTCACACACACACCCCTCCCAACTCCTGCTCAAACCAAACCTGTGATCACAAAAGTAGGCGAACCCTCGAACTGTTTGGTGTACACACACACCCACTCCAGCGCATGAAATGTGCACACCCCTTGCACGCGGTGAGTGCATCTGGTTCCCATCCCAGTCTCCTCGCTTCCCTCCACCTCCAATACTGAGAGCTCACCCCCCTCTTCTAAGGCGTGTACGGAAGGAGTGGGGAGCGGCCCCAGTGTCTGACCCACCAGTGTCAGGATTTTACCTACAGGTAGGTGGTAAGTTTCCCCGAAGAATCCCAGTTCCTCACACCAGCGCCTCCTTCCTTCTCACTGGAGGCTTCCCCACCCTCTGCTCTCCCCTGTTCCTTAGTTTGTTGCTGGCATTCAGTTACTAAGTCGTGTGCGACTCTTTTGCAACTGTAGCCTGCCAGGCTCCTCTGTCTGAGATTTCCCAGGCAAGAATATTGGAGTGGGTTGCCTTTTCCTTCTCCAGCGGATCTTTTCCACCCATGAGTCTAACCCACGTTTCCTGCCAATGGGAGTTTCTTTACTGCTGAGACACCAGGGAAGCCCCACTGGGTGGGTGTGAAGTATACTTGAACACTTGGACAGTGACTTGAACTTTCTCGGCCTCAGTGACTTCCTCTGAGAAATGTGACTAATAACAGTACTTCCTTCCCACTGGAATAAATGAGGATGAAGAGACGGAATACATTAAACCTAGTAACACCATGCCTGGCACTTTAAAAATGCTCACAAAATGAGAGTTACTATTATTCTTTAATATTAAAGAGTCTTTGATATGATTATTATTAGGATGCTATTGAGACAAAAATAGCAGAGCTGGACAGGACTTCCAGGACCTATGTTGCTGCTACTGCTGCTGAGTCACTTCAGTTGTGTCCAACTCTGTGTGACCCCAGAGACGGCAGCCCACCAGGCTCCCCCGTCCCTGGGATTCTCCAGGCAAGAACACTGGAGTGGGTTGCCATTTCCTTCTCCAATGCATGAAAGTGAAAAGTGAAAGTGAAGTCGCTCAGTCGTGTGTTGGACTCCTAGCGACCCCATGGACTGCAGCCTACCAGGCTCCTCCGTCCATGGGATTTTCCAGGCAAGAGTACTGGAGTGGGGTGCCATTGCCTTCTCCGAGGACCTATGTTAGGAACCCCCAAATCTCTGTTCTAGTCTTGAATTCCAGACCCTTTTCTCTTGATGGCTTACAAGTTTTTTAAAAAGAAAGAAGGAAGGAGAGAGAGAGAGGGAGGGTGGAAGAAAGGAAGGAAATTACAACTTTATTGAGATGATATAATTCACATACCCTTTTAAAGTGTACAATTTGGTGGATTTTAGTATATTCAGAAAGTTGTACAATCACCACTATCTTTTTCTAGAACATTTTTATCACCTCAGCAATGTCATACTCATTTTCCTCAACACCTCCCAGCCCTGGGCTGCTACTAATCTATGTCCTGTCTTAATGGATTTGCCTGTTTCAGGCATTTCATATAAATGGAACTATACACTGAACGATCTTTTATGCCAGGCTTCTTTCATTTATCATGTTTTCAAAGCTCATCCTTGTTGTAGTTTGGGTCAGTACTAAATTTCTTCCTTCTTTTTTGCTGAATACTATTCTATTATATGGCTATGGTGGTGACAGCAGTTTAGTCACTAAGTCGTGTCCGACTCTTGTGACCCCCATGGACTGTAGCCCGCCAGGCTCCTCTGTCCATGGGATTCCCATGGACAGGAATTCCCTGGGACAGTATTCCCAGGCAGGAATACTGGAGTGGGTTGCCCAGAGATCTTCCCATTATATGGCTACACCACGCAACATTTATCCATTCATCCCTTGATGGACTTTTGGAGTTGCTTCCACCTTTTGGCTATTGTGAATAGTGCAACTATGAACATGGGTGTTCAAATATCTGCCTGAATCACGTTTTCCATTTTTTACTGTATTTACCAAAAAAATATGATAATTACCAATTATCATATGGTAAATCTATGTTTGACTTTTTGAGGAGCTGCCTATCTGTTTTTCACAGGGGCTGCTCCATCTTACGTTCCCACCAGCAATGTAAGAGGGTTCTAGTTTCTCCACATTCTCCCCAATTCTTGGTTTTGATTAAAATAATTCTATTGTGTGTGAAATGGTCTCTCACAGCGGTTTTGATTTGCATTTATTAAATGATGTTGAGCATTTTTTCATGTGCTTATTGGTCATTTCCGTATCTCTTCTTGGCTACAAAGCTATAGAGAAAGCAAAGTGCCAGTATCACCCTGCTTTCTCTATAGCTTTGTAGTAAATTTTTAAATCAGCAGATGTGAGTCTTCCAACTTAATAGTTTTCAGGCTTGTTTTGTCTATTCTGAGTCCCTTGAGCTTCCATATGAATTTTAGAATCAGCTGGTCTGAAAAGAAACCAGCTTCGATTTAGTAGGGATTGCACTGAACTTGTGGATCAACTCGGTGGAGTATTATCCATGAACATAGGATGTCTTTCCTCTTGAGTCTTCAATTTCTTTTGGCAATATCTTGCACTATTGAATTTACTCCTATTTTGTTTTTTATGGTGTCATTGTAAGTAGAATTGTTAATATCTTTCTCATTGCCAATATATAGAAACACAATTCATTTTTGACTATTGAAAAGAAAAAAGCTGTATCTGAAGAGTCTGTCAAAGTACTGATTCCTAGACCTGCCTCCATTCCCACCAGCAGTGTAAGAGGGTTCCAGTTTCTCCACATTCTCCTCAATTCTTGTTTTTGATTAAAATAATCCTACTGTGTGTGAAATGGTCTCTCCAGAGAAGGCAATGGCACCCCACTCCAGTACTCTTGCCTGGAAAATCCCATGGATGGAGGAGCCTGGTAGGCTGTAGTCCATGGGGTCACTAAGAGTCGGACATGACTGAGCGACTTCACTTTCACTTTTCACTTTCATGCATTGGAGAAGGAAATGGCAACCCACTCTAGTGTTTTTGCCTGGAGAATCCCAGGGATGGGGGAGCCTGGTGAGCTGCCATCTATGGGTTTGCACAGAGTCGGACACAACTGAAGTGACTTAGCAGTGCAGACCTGCCTCCATAGTCTGTAGTGAGGGTTGGAAATCTGCATTTTAACCCTCACCCCCAGCAGCACGCTTTAGGAAGGGCTAGCCTGGTCCTGTCTGACATTGTCACTACTCTCCTCTCTGGGCTTTTTCCTTATTTTGGCTACACCTCGCAGCATGGGGAATCTTAGCTCCCTGACCAGGGATTGAACCTCTCACCTCTTCAGTGGAAGTGCAGAGTCTTAATCACTGGACTGCCAAGGAAGTCCCTCCAGCTGGGCCTCTGCACATGGTGTTCCCACTGCTTGGAACACTTTTCATCGAAGCTTCTATCTGGTTAGTGAGTAGATACTCATTTTTCAAAACCCAGAACAAAGGGCTTCCCTGGTGGTCCAGTGGTAAAGAATCTACCTGCCAATCCAGGAGACACAGGTTTGATCCCTGGTCTGGGAAGCTCCCACACGCCACCAGGCAACTAAGCCTGTGCACCACAACCTCTGAGCTTGTGCTCTAGAGCCCGGGAACCGCAACTATTGAACCCATTGTGCCGCAACTGCTGAAGCCCACGCGCCCTAGAGCCTCCGCTCTGTTGCAACAAGAGAAGCCACCGCAGCAGAAGCCTGCTCACCGCAACAAAGCGTAGCCCCCACTTGCTGCAATTAGAGAAAAGCCCTTGAGCAATCAAGCCTTCCCTGATTACCGCCTCCTCCTAACTGGATTGGGCACCCACAGGATTCGGGGTTCCTGCTCTCTCATGGTATATAACAAATGATTTTGATTGTTTCTTAAATTTTTTAATTAATTTTTATTAAAGTATAGTTGATGTAAAATGTGATAGTTTCAAGTATACAAAGTGATTCATATATATCTATTTCTATATCTATATAAAGATATTTCTATGTATATTTCTATATAGATATTTTCTATATCTGTAGATATCTATAGGTATCTATATCTATATGTAGAGATATATATTCTAGATATAATGTACTCTATATAAAATATTCTAGGTAGAATATCTATATATATAGATTTATATATCTATATATAGAAAATATATGTAGATATTTCTATACCTATATACATTCTTTAATTTAAAAATTTTATTTATATATATATATTTTAATGCATTTATTTATTTTTGACTGCACTGGGCCTTCATTGCTGCACACAGCCTGTCTCTAGTTGCCACTCTCGTTGCAGTCCCCAAGCTTCTCATTGAGGTGGCTTCTCCTGTTGCAGCACAGGCTCTAGGGTGCACAGGGTCAGTAGTTGCAGAGCACAGGCTCTAGAGTGTGGGCTCAGTTGGCGCACAGGCCTAGTTGTCTCGAGGCATGTAGAATCTTCCCAGACCAGGAATCGAACCCAGGTTCCCTGCACTGGCAGGTGGGTTCTTAACCCTTGGACCAACAGGGGAGTCCTTCTGCCCATTTTTTTTTTTGGATTGTTTTATAGAGATATATATATATATATATATATATACACATATATAGCCGTATGAACTGTTTGTGTATTTTGGAGACTAACCCTTTGTCGATTGCATCATTTGCAATGTTTTCTCCCATTCTTAAGGTAGTCTTTGTCCTTTTAAATTATGAGCACACACAGACACACACACAAACAAAAAGCCTGTGAATGCATTTTTATTGTAAAACCTGAAAATATTACAGATGAGCCCTAAATCCTCTCAACAACCAACCCAACTAGTCAATGTGTTTTTCCCAGATTTGTTTCCGTGCATTTACAGACATATGCACCTAGAGTATTTTATTTTACATAAGTGGTTTCATACTGTGCATATTGTTTTACAACTTGATTTTTCACTGATAGCATGCCTAGAAAACCCATCTGTGACAATACCCACCACATTCCGTTCACCTACTGCGGAGCATAGCAGAGCATGCCCAGACCCCAGCTGGCCTCACCATCCCTCTGTTGATGAGGTTTCCCTTTTACGCTTGTTTTTCATGTCTCCATCTTTCACACTAGATTGTCAGCTCTTTGAAAGGAATACACAGTCTCTGGAGTCAGATCACATGGGTTCAAATTGCAGTTCTACCATTTATCAGCCATGCAACCTTGGGCAAGCTCCCAGCTTCTCCACCGCATCTGCAAGATGGGGACAGTGATAACTGGGGCCTCATGGGACTGGTCTGAGTTACAGCACAGAAAGCACTTAGCCCAGGTGCCTGGTACACAGTAGGTGCTCAATTAGTGTTTGTTAGATGAATACCCAGATGAAGGTGGCAAGCTGCAGGCTCCTCTGCTTGCCTGAAAACATAATGCACCTAAAGAACAATGAAAAGCGCCAAGGTCAGTGGAAGTTAGGAGACAGATGGAGTGAGAAGGCCTCATATTTTCCCCAAGCCAGGGGGCAAGGAAGCTGCATTAGGAGGAAGCCCCTCAGGGTCAATGTATATATCTGTTAAATGAGCCTTGCCATGGGTTTTTGTACTGCCTCTAGTAGAGTCAGGGGGACCTACATCCCCCAGGGAGCCAGTATTTGCCTGGTGGCAAGAGGTCCAGCCTCGGAATGAGGCAAAATCCAGGCAGAAATGGGTTCAAGTCTTGGTTCTGCCGCTGGGTGGTTGCATCGACCTTGGGAAAGTCACTCAACCTTCCTGAGCCTCAGCTTCTTCAGCTGTAGAATGGGAACTATGAGCCCTACTTGGAAGGATGTCATGAGGATCATGTATAAAGAGCTTGCCTTGGTGCTGGTTGTATTGATGATGCTAAATTCGCTTGGCCTCGAGGCAGCTGTGCCTGCAACTATAGCCATCAACTTTTCTGTTAACTGAGCCAGTAAATAATTTTTGCCTAAGTCCCTCAGAGTTGAGTTTCTGTCCTTTACATCTCAAATAATAAGGCTAATCCACAGAGGAAGTTCTGTTGTAAAGCCCCATGTTCTGATCCACTATTCATCTCCCAGCTCAAATGTAACCTGAGTAAAATTAAGAGACATACGCATAAATAGGTGGTCACTTTAGAATAAAACAAGGTCAGTGTTTCACCTTTCCAGTCTCTTTCACCCTGGCCTTGGGGGAGCCCTTCTCCATAAATCGTCCTCACACATTCTTTCTAACTGAGGAAGTGATCTTTCTCTCCCCCTAGAGGCTTCACAGGAAGCAGGGAATAGGATAACTCTGGAGCCAACAGTGCTTGGTTTAAAACCCAGCTCTGCTGCTTGCTGCCTGTGTGACTCAGGGGGAGTCACTTGTCTCTCTGGTGTCTGTGATTCAGTGAAAGAATAGTGGGTGGGGAGGGAGGGGAGGAGAGGGGAGGGAGAGGAACGGTAGCTATCTCAGGGAATTTTGACACAAAAAATATACATACTAACACAGAGCCTGGCACATAGTAAGGAACAAGGAAAGGATAGCTGTTATTATTGTTAATAAAAGCAAAGCATTTAGCACAGTGCCTGGCATAGGGTACTCAAGCACTCAATTAATACTTGTTAAAATGAGTTAAATTCAAGTCAGTGTCATAACAAAGGGTGGGAGAGCAATTGTGATATATATTTTCTTTTTTCAAAAACTGTGTTTAGTAACCAACTGCCACCATGCAAACATATTTTAATAGAATGGACTACATTCCCCACGCTGTACATTACATCCCAGTGACTCATTTGTTTTGTAACTAGAAGTGTGTATCTCGTAATCTTTCTCACATATATCACTTTTTGCCTTTTCTCTTTTCAAAAATGACATAAAATTGGTATATAACATTATATTAGTTTCAGCGGAACAACAGTTTCATCTTTGTATGCACTACAAAGTGATCACCACTATAAACCTAGTTACCATCCATCACTGTATAGTCAGCCTCCTTCACTTATTTCACCAACCGCCACCAACCTTCTTCCCCTCTGATAACCATCAGTCTATTCTCACTATCTAGGCGTTTTGATTTATTATGATTGCTCATTCATTTTGTTTTTTGGATTCCACATGTAAGTGAGATCAGTGGTATTTGTCTTTGTCTGACTTATTTCACTTAGCATACCCTCTAGGTTCATCCATGTTATATCACAAATGGCAAGATTTCATTCTTTTTTTAGTGGCTGAGTAATATTCCATTGTATATACACACCTCATCTCCATCGATTCATCTATTGACAGACCTTTAGGTTGCTTCCATATCTTGACTATTGTTAATAATGCTGCAGTGGACATAGAGATGCATGTATCTTTTCAAATGAGTATTTTCTTTTCTTCAGAAAAATACCAGAAGTGGAATTGCTGGATGGTATGGTAGTTCTATTTTTAATTTTTTGAGGAGCCTCTGTACTGTTTTCCAGTGGCTGCGCCAATCGACATTCCCACTAACAGTGTACAAGCCTTCCATTTCTCCCGCATCCACGCCAATACTCGTTATTTGTTTTCTCCTTGATGATATCCGTCCTATCACGCATGAGGTTCTATTTCATTGTGGTTTTGATTTGCATTTCCCTGATGATTGTGATATTGAGCGTCTTCTCACACGGTCGTTGGCCATTTGTATATCTTCTTTGGGAAATGTCCATTTATTATTAGGTCCTCTGCTCATTTTTGAATAGGATTATTTGGGCTTTTTGTTTGTTGACATTTCGTTGCTTGGGTTCCCTATACATTTTAGATATTAACCCCTTATTGGATATGTGACTTGCAAATGTTTTCCCTTGGCTGTCTCTCACTTTGTCGACGGTTCCCTTTGCTGCAGAAGAAGCTTTTTAGTTTGATATAGCCTGACTTGTTTATTTTTGCTTTTGTTGCTGCTCTTCATTCTCAATGCGTATGTTACAACTTTTATACTGTTGCCAAGCAGATAAAAGTACTTCTATTTCATCATTTTAAAGTGTCTTTACCTGTCCCACCTGGAGTCTGACAGTTGTGGTTTTTAGGTCACGAAGTGGAGGCACTCAGGAAAGAAGGTGGACACAAAGGGAAGGCTTAGCTATACCTAAGGAGAACCCTGTCCACTCCTGGGGAGAGCAGAGGAGAAAAGGCATTCCCAAGGCCATACGAGGCGAAAGCCATCTGGAGTGGCAGAGCAAGCCGTTAGTGTCCTACCTCCATTATCTGCTCTTCCTTTTTCCTTAATAACAGAATTCCAATTTTCTATGTGCCCAGTTGAAAAACTGAATTCCCCAGCCTACTTTGCAGATAGAGAGACCATTAAAGTCTAAGCAAAAGTCACTGGGTGGGACTTTCAGGAAGTCTCTTGAAAGACAACTGACTAGGGAGAGACTGGTGTATTTTACCCTTCGCCTTCTAGTATAGAACCCTAGAACTCAGCTGTGATGGCTGGAGCTTCAACAGCCATCTCAGACCCTGGGGGAACCTTGAGGATGGAAGCCACACACTAAAGATGGCAGAGCAGCAGCAGCCTCAATTCTGGATGGTTTTGTAGAATAGAGCCACACCAGGCAGTCTATGGATGTCTCATTATACAAGAAATCTTAAGATACAGTCAGATTTTTATAATCAGAAGGTCAGCACAATTGTTTACAGACCGAGAAATGATGGAGGAAAGGGCCTAACAGAGCATCCGATATTTACTGAGTAAAAGGATGAAATAACCAATTAGTGAGTGAGCTCGGGAGGGAGGGGGAAGGCAGGGGGAAAGGAAGGAGAAGAAGGGGAGGAAGAGAGCAGCAGGAAGAGAGGACAGAAGGCAGAGGGGAGACAGGGGTGGTCTGCGATGAGCAAGAGCATGTCTGACCCAGGAGTGGGCCAAGGGCTGAAAATGCGGGGTCTTTGTAGCAAATTCAAGTCTAGACCCTCTCCATGACTCCCCCTCGGAACACCCTCTTGAGAGAAGCCAGGGATATCATTTTGTCAATGGGACTCCCCAGCTTCTGGGGTCTTGACTCCCTCAGACTCAGATAAACATGGAGCTCGACTCAAACCAGAAAGGCTCAGCCACTGGGTTAATGTCTGCTACAAAGAGACCCCAGGTCTCCTTCCCTGTCTGAGTTACTTTTTCCACCTGGACTCTGAGGCAGACGCTTTGGAGGGTCTACACAGCTGTACTCACCCAGTAAGATGTCACTTGCCCCAGAGACTTTCCTGGGATAACTGGGTAGGCATGTCTATTCCTTTATTCCTCAGGACAGCACAGGAAGCTTAATGTCACTATAACAGACATAGTAACAGAAGCTGAGACACAGGTGACACCATCCCAGTGCCACACAGCCAAGGAGGGCAGAGGCAGCATTTGGACCCTCGTGGATCTGAGACCAAAGCTGCACTGCCCGCCTCTGCATTCCATTCCCCTTCCAGACCTTTCTCTTTATCCCCTTCCTGAGTTAAGACCCTAACAAGCAGAAGAAGCCGGGTGGGAGCTGGGGACAAGTCAGGGGTGCTCTGTGCCCCGTCACACCCCCCAGTCCTTGTCCACAGCCCCTTCCCATCTCTGGCTCCAGTGCAGAAAGGCAGCCAGCCAGCTACACAACCAGGCACCTCTGAAAAAAACAGAAACCAAAAGGTAATAACTGGGGTCCCAGTGGGTGCATGGTCAACAGCTTTAGCCGGTTAACATTCCTTCGGGGCATCCCCCACTTCAGCAGCACCTCATCAATGTCAAGAGGAGCTTGGGAGCCTCCTGGGTTCCCCCGAGGCTTGGCTGAGGCTGGCACCCTGAGCCTGCCTAGCCAAGGGGCTTCTCCCTGGGAGGAGAGAGGTGAGCACAGCTTTCCAGGGGCAGCAGGGAAACCAGAGTCAGTGCCCTGCCTGGAACTGCTGATCAGCATCCCAGGGGCGGGAGAGATTTATGACAATAACTGGAGAGTGTGTCTAATCACCTCCCCAGCTTCCCTCCCTGGACAGCTGCCCACTGGGACAGTGGGCAAATGCTGGCCTAGCTCAGCCTGCAACAGCAAGTCCAAGGACAGACCACAGCTGCTGACCACAGAGACGGTCATCTGGGTGAGAGGTGACTTAGGAGTGTGGAAGCTTGATGGAATCTCCAAGGGAGGTGGAGACAGAGGTCCAGGGAGGGGCCAGACCAAAGCAAGGTCACTCAGCAAGGAACTGCCCAGACAGGGTGAGAAGCAACCTGTGGGCTCCTTGTGCCACTCCCCCAGGGAAACCTTGCAGATGACTTGCTTCTGCACTGGGGGATGCTGGGGTGAGGACTAGCCAGGTCTGGGATCAGAGGGCAGAGAAGCTAGCCACCTGCTTCACTTCTCAGAAAGGCAGATAGTCTAGCATGGGGGCGGGGTGTGTGTGTGTGTGTGTGTATGACAAACAGTTAAAACATAAAAACTGTTGAGGGTCAGAAGCCACTCGAGGACAGAGGTAGAGTCTGATCTTATGTTATATTCCCCGCTCTCCGTCTCCCCACCCCCGGCCCCCCGATACACACCCGTGGACTCAGCACGGAGCTGGTCACGTGGGAAATGGGGAAAATAAGTGCCTCTGACAAATTTGTTCTCTCTGGCTAAGAGAGAGGGCGCTCTACCACGCCTCGTGGGTGGAGTTCGGTATTTTCGCTGTTCCTGCATATCTCCTTTTGGGAACCTTGGAAAGTGGGGGGATTTCTCCGAGTCGGTATGTTTGAGCCCGCTGAGATGACCGTGACCTCGGTTGCTCTTGGGGCCGCGGGCACCTACCGCACCAGCTCTGAGCGCGCACTGGTGGGTGTGAGAGGCGCGCTAATAAATTCCGCCAGGAGAGGGCGACAAACACCAGGCCCTAATGAGAGGGTCGGGACACCTGAGACTCGCTCACCTTCGGGCATCTAATCCGCCACGAGAGGACCTTGGATGGCGCATCTACTGACTGACTGTCCCACAGCTCTTCCGGGCGCACTCCCCAGAGTTTGTGGGTGAGGGTGTGGATGTGGCTGTGGGCTCCCCAGAGTTTGTGTATGTTGGTGAACGAGGTGAACGCCCCACGAAAGTTCTCAGACCTGAAACTTGAGAAAGAGATGACGCATTCGGAAACTGGTTTGGTGGGAAGAGGAGGGCAGAGAGTGACGGAACACGTGGGTAGGCTCCTGTCCCACTGAAGAGCCTCCGGTCAGTGGCCGCGCAGTGGGACGCTTCTGGTCTGTGTGCCTCTGTCTCCCCCTAGTGAAAATCAAGGGAGCTTTACAACCTTTTTAACAAGAAAATCGTTTACTTTTCTGTCCCTCCCTCCCTCCCCCTCTTCCTTCCTCATGATTGTTTCACCTTTTAGTTTTATTTGCTGTTCCTCCTTTACTGTTAAATGGCCATCAGGAAGGAAATGGAGTACGCGGCGACAAATAAATACTAGAATTTGTCTGGTTCCTGGCAGCGTTCCAAGTCATACTACTAACTTATCAAACCAAGCTGCTGAATAATATAAACACGTAACTCCATATGTGTACACATACATATATATGAATATAAATGGTCTGAAAAGTTGGGGGAAAGATCTGAAAGGATGTACACCCAACATGATGACTTCCGGGGAGTGGGAGGCAAAGAGATTTTAGCTTTACCTATAATGTTTGTATTATTAGATGAGATTGCACTATGTGAAATAAAAAATTAATGAGTTGCTTTTCTTAGCCCAAAACTAATTTTCCTTGAAAAAAATAATAGTAGTCACTATATAGTTAAGTAAAATGCCAGTTATGAAGTAATACATATGGAATAATTCCATTTCTTAGAATAATGTAAGCACACACAAAGAAGGCTGAATTATTTACCAATAATTACTTCTGAGTGAGAGGGTTAAGGCCGTCTTTCTTGTTTATTCAGTAGTCTGTATCAGTGCGCATGCTCAGTCACTCTGTTGTGTCTGACTCTGTGACACCATGACTAGCCCACCAGGCTCCTCTGTCCATGGAATTTTCCAGTCAAGAATACTCGAGTGGGTTGCCATTTCCTTCTCCAGGGGATCTTGGTTTGATCCTGTGTCTCCTGTGTCTCCTGCATTAGCAGGCAGATTCTTTACCGCTGCGCCACCTGGGAAGCCCAATCTATAGCAACAGTCTATAGCAATATTATCGGTCTATTGTGGGGTTTTTTTGGCTGGGCCAGGTCTTAGTTGCAGCATGCGGGATCTTTAGTTGTGACATGAAGAATCTTTAGTTGAAGTAGGGCCCCCTGAATTGGAAGCATGGAGTCTTAGCCTCCGGACCACCAGGGAAGTCTTATATAGCATTTTTAGTAGTTCATGAACATACTGTGATTTATTTCAACAATTCCTTATTGATGGACATTTAAACAGCTTTCATTATTTTCCTGTTACAAATGATGTGATAAACATCTCTCATTACATAAGGCTAAATTCTAGAAGGACAACCTCTGCGTCAGAGCACAGCATGTGGCTTTTAGATATATGTTTTACCAAACTGCTGCCTCAAAATATTTGACTCATTCTCGGTTCCTACACCACAACCACCCCACACTTAGCAGTATGGAGAATGTGTGTTTTCCCACTTAAACTCCAACACTGAAAATTGCCATTCTGAATTTTTCCAGTCTGATGGCTATAAAAGGTTATCTCATTTTAAACTGTGTTTCTTTCATGACCTAAGTGGTGAAATAGACAAGTTTTCCTTATGTTTTGCCATCTCTTAATATGCGTTCCTGGGATGTTACTCTCTTGATTATATACAGCGAGTCTTTGTACTAAGTCTTGCTTTTGATAGAAGTGTCCCTTCTAGCTCTTCTAGTTTCATTCGCGTCTTGCGTATTGTTTACTCTTCCAGGTGACTCTGGAATAACTGTATTTGGCTGCCTCATGTGAAACAATAGGAATAGTAAGTCCTACCCTTCCCACTTCCTAAGGCCCACTGGAAGAGTTCCAGAGAAACATCTACTTCTGCTTTATTGACTACACCAAAGACTTTGTGTGGATCACAACAAACTGTGGAAAATTCTTTAAGAGATGGGAATACCAGACCACCTTACCAGCCTCCTGAGAAATCTGTATGAAGGTCAAGAAGCAACAGTTAGACTGGACATGGAACAACAGACTGGTTCCAAATAGGAAAAGGAGTACGTCAAGGCTGCATATTGTCACCCTGCTCATTTGACTTATATGCAGAGTACATAACGTGAAATGCCGGGCTGGATGAAGCACAAGCTGAAGTCAAGATTTCCAGGAGAAATATCAATAACCTCAGATATGCAGATGACACCTCCCTTATGGCAGAAAAACTAAGAACTAAAGAGCCTCTTGATGAAAGTGAGAGAAGAGAGTGAGAAGGCTGGCTTAAAACTCAACATTCAGAAAACAAAGATCATGGCATCTGGTCCCATCACTTTATGGCAAATAGATGGGGGGAAAAGGGAAACAGTGAGACACTTTATTTTGGGGGGTCTCCAAAATCACTGCAGATGGTGACTGCAGCCATGAAATTAAAAGACACTTGCTCCTTGGAAGAAAAGCTATGACCAACCTAGACAGCATATTAAAAAGCAGAGACATTACTTTATCAACAAAAGTCTGTCTAGTGAAAGCTATGGTTTTTCCAGTAGTCATGTATGGATGTGAGAGTTAGACTATAAAGAAAGCTGAGTGCTGAAGAATTGGTGCTTTTGAACTGTGGTGTTGGAAAAGACTCTTGAGAGTCCCTTGGACTGCAAGGAGTTTGAACCAGTCCATCCTAAAGGAAATCAGTCCTGAATATTCATTGGAAGGACTGATGCTGAAGCTGAAAGTCTAATCCTTTGGCCACCTGATGTGAAGAACTGACTCCTTGGAAAAGAACCTGATGCTGGGAAAGATTGAAGGCAGAAGGAGAAGGGGACGACAGAGGATGAGATGGTTGGATGGCATCACCAACTCAATGGACGTGAGTTTGAGTCAGCGCCGGTAGCTGATGGTGGACAGGGAGGCCTGGTGTGCTGCAGCCCATGGAGTCACAAAGAGCCAGACACTGCTGAGCGACTGAACTGAGTGACCTTTCCTACCCTCTCAATGCTAGCGTGAGAACCCAGTCAAACAACATACGCAAAAGTGTTCTCTAAGCTGTAAGGGTAATTAGTAGTAACAACAGCTTATTTTCAGCTCTTGTTGGAAACCAGGTTTGGTGCTAAGTGTACAAATGCATCACCTCACTCGGGCCACATCGCAGCCCTACAAGGCCTGTACTGGTGCTGGTCCTATTTACAGATGAGGAAGCTCAACCTAAAGGAGCCTGAGTGACCTGCCCAGTGTCCCGGACCCGGAATGACCACCAGGGTCCCACACCAGGCATTCTCGAGTTCATAGCACAAGGCAAGTGATGCAGAAACAACCACCACAAAACAAGAGTGGAAAACCCGGACCCCAACTCCTAATAGGTAAGTAGCCACGTGTGTCCATGCACAGCTCTGCAGTGGAACGTTCTGTGACAAGGGCCAGTTGCGGGCTCTGTCAGCTTCCATCCTGCCAAGCTTGGCCAGGTCCCTTGACCTTACTAACCTTTCGTTTCTTGAGGATAAAGTGGGGTTTACTTTATCCTGGCCACCCTGCGCTGGAGACAAAGTGAGATTATGCCTATGAAAGTATTAACACAATGCCTGGGATGCAGGAGGAAGGATTTTCCTTAAAAAAATTTTGTCACCATCTTAACCATATTTGTTTGTTTTTATTCATGTTTTTAAAGTGGGGTACCATAGGCTAAAAATATGAAATGCTTCACTCATTTGCACAGGCATCATGCTACCCTTCTCAGTGTTGTTCCGGTTTTGGGGTATGTGCCGCCGAATTGAGCTCAGGAACAAGGATGGTAAAGCGTGGCCTTTTCTCCTTCCGGCGGTGGCGCCACCAATTCTGTGATCTGGACGTTGGCCAACCTTTTCCTTCCTGGGTTTCCTTCTTTTGTTAAGCGGGATTGACAGCAGTGTCAACCTGGGGATCTTGTGTGTGGGTTTATCGAGAGTGGGTGCTCCCGGGTACGGGAAATGCTGGACAATGTGGCTGTGCTGTCCCGGTGCTGTCGCTGGTCAGGTGCTCAGCTGGGGGCTGGGAGCTGCAGAGGGAAGCCCCAGGGGGTTCCTCAGGAAGAGGAGGCATAAACAAGGGGATGTGTGTGCAGCTAAAAGGGCCAGCTAGGAAAGCAGCAGCCCTCACAGCCAAGGACCCCTGCGGGTCTGGGAGCCTGGCAGACGACCCCAGGCCAGACCGTCCAGCTTGGTGTGACCCCTTGCTGCTTTCCTTTTGAACGTCCCTGGGCCTCCTCTGGGTCCATTTCCCTACAGCCACACTGAAGCCCTCTTTGTAGGCTGCTTAACCTCTCTGGACCTGTTTGCTGAGTGTTAAAATGAGAAACGGAACCTTTTTCTCCTGCTGGGGACTGTGGACACTATGGGTTTAGCTAAGAGATGTGTAGGAATTAGCATCAAAGAAACCTGCAGATATTAATCTCCTTTCTCACCCTGCAGGCTTAGACCCATCTGTTCCTAGGCCTAACAGGGCCCAGTTTCTTTCTTTCTTTCTTTTTAATATTATTTATTTTCGTCCTAGTTGTGGCTTGGGGGACCTGGCTTCTCTCTGGTGTGGTGCTCGGGCTGTGTAGTTGTGCCTCACAGGCTGCAGAGCACCTGGACTTAGCAGTTGTGGTCCATGGGCTTAGTTGCCCTGCAGCATGTGGGGTCTTAGTTCCCTGACCAGGAACAGAACCCGAGTCCCCTGCACTGGAAGGCGGATTCTGAACCACTGGACCGCTAGGGAAGTCCCAGGGCCCAGTGTCTTGTCTGAAAGTTGGAGGCAGATGTGACACTTATGCATGAGGTGTTTCATCGCCGTGTTCATTCAGCCAGTGAATTTTGGGATGCTGGGTGCTGCGGCAGTCCCAGTCATGCTCAGGCAAACCCCATCTCCTCCTCTCTGCTTCCTCCAAGCTGATGGGCAGTCCCACTCCAGGTAGGAGGTTCCCAGTGCTGAGCCAGGCACCAGAGCACCCCAGAGAGAAAACTCAGGACCACATGGCGTGTTTCTCATAGAGCTGCATTTACCTATCCACACAAGATACACTTTATTCTGAAATTATCTCTTTGTATCCAGGCAAATTGTAAACAGTTCCTTTTTTTTTTTTTTTAATGGAATGATGCTAATCAGATGGGGTAGTTGATTTTCTAAATGTCCTTCTTCAGAGAAATGAAAAGCTGGTGACTCTGGCATGGCAGAGAGGTTCTAGAGTGGCTCCCTGGGATCCCTGTTCCCAGTATGTAAGCCCTTGTTGAAGCCCCTGCCTTGGGGGCTGGGCTGGGCCTGGTGACTCACTTCTGAGGCTGGAATACAGCAGCTGTCACTTCCGTGATTCAGTGGCAAAAGACGGTGACTTCCATCTCGCTGGGTGACTCCTGCCCCTGCCTTCTCGCCATGTATGTAGGCTTTGATGAAGCAAACCTTGACATCAGAGAGACTGACAGGGTGGCCAGGAACTGTGGGTGGCCTCTGGCCAGCAGCAGGGAGGATGTCAGTCTATCAGTTAGTGAGGACAAAGCCCACCAGCAGCCACATGAGTGCAGAAGCAGACAGCTCCTCAGTGGAGCCTCAAGATTCCTGCAGCTGGGCTACAGGGATCAGACTAGTGGGTGGCAGCTGGGACATGCAGGGGCAAATGGGTTTTCAGTTCAGTTCAGTCACCCAGTCATGTCCGACTCTTGCGACCCCATGGACCGCAGCACGCAAGGCCTTCCCGTCCATCACCAACTCCAGGAATTTACCCAAACACATGTCCGTTGAGTCGGTGATGCCATCCAAGCATCTCATCCTCTGTCGTCCCCTTCTCCTCCTGCCTTCAGTCTTTCCCAGAATCAGGGTCTTTTCCAATGAGGTGGCCAAAGTATTGGAGTTTGGAGTAGCATCAGGTGGCCAAAGTATTGGAGTTTGGAGTAGCATCAGGTGGCCAAAGTATTGGAGTAGCATCAGGTGGCCAAAGTACTGGAGTTTCAGCTTCAGCATCAGTCCTTCCAATGAATATTCAGGACTGATTTCAGCAGTACAGCTGGGTATTTTTTAATGTTCCTGATCTGTAGGGTTCAAACTTCAGGTGCTTGTGGTGGTAAAAACAGGTCCTTACAACCCCTTTTCAGATAAGCATGTCAGATGGTGTCTTAAGGGTTGGAGGCAGCCCCAGGACATACCTGGATTCTAATCTCAGTCCTCTCTCTCTTAGCTAAGCAGTTTGGGCAAGCTACTGGAGTTCCTCAGTGACATGGGTATAATACTGCTTTCCTAAATAAGATAATGTGTGTCAATACCAATAATTACCATTTGTAGAATTTTCTTTGGTGTTAGAGCCAGTGTTAAATTTTACATGCATGATAAGGATTAGTCACTCAGTTATGTCTGACTCTTTGTAACCCGATGACTGTAGCCTGCCAGGCTCCTCTGTCCATGGAATTCTCCAGGCCAGAATACTGGAGTGGGTTGTCATTTCCTTCTCCAGGGGATCTTCCCAACCCAGAGACTGAACCTGGGTTTCCTACATTGCAGGCAGATTCTTTACTGTCTGAGCCACCAGGGTGCGGCATGCATGATTGCATTTTTATCCTCACAAACATATAGGTTAAGTTGTTATTACCTGCCTTCATGAGATGAGAAAACTGAGACTCATCAAGGCCTGGGACCACTGAAGCCTCCAAGGCGCAGGACGTGTGTGTGTCCCTGACTTAGTAGAAGATGCTGGATAAGCTGAATGAAGGGGTGACTTGAATGAATGGGTGCTTTCTCACTTGTGACCACTAGGTGGCAGCAAAGACAGGCAGACATGCATTCGCCACCTGAAAATTAGATTGCTGAAAACAAATTTGTTGAGCTAAAAATTTACTCCTACCTTATTATTTCCCTAAACGTTTATGGAATGCTTGTTATGTGCCAAATGATTTACAATAATTAGTTGTGTTAATGCTCATCACAACCCTATGAGTTCTGCTATTACTAACTTAACAGAAGAGGAGACGGAGACTGAGTTAAGTCACTTTTCAAGGTCACACAAGTAGAAAATGCCATGTTTAAGTTAATCATTTGGTGTGACTCCTGCTAGAACTTTTCCATGCCAGTGTACCTGAGTTGCTGTTTACCTTTATCAAGGAGAGAGTAGTTTTGTTCACCTGGGTGTTTTCAGAATTCTGTTCATACTTGTTATCTTGCTTTTTTCACCTTCCAGTGAACCTTAGAAACATTTCCAAGGGGGTCCCAAGCCTTCTGACATTCGTATTATATTCCATAGTGAGTTTGGATCACAAGGCGTCTAGGCAATCAACCCCCTGTGTGTGTGTGTGTGCGTGCGGATGTGTGTGTGTGCGCGTGCGGATGTGTGTGTGTGTGTGTGTGTGTGCACGTGCGCGCGCACATGCGTGTGCTCAGCCGCTCAGTTGTGTCCGACTCTTCGCGACCCATGGACTGTAGCCTGAGAGGCTCCTCTGTCCATGAGACTCTCCAGACAAGAATACTGGAGTGAGTTGCCGTTTCCTCCTCCAGGGGATCTTCTGGACCCAGGATGGAACCCGATTGTTATGCTTTTACAAAAGAAAAAAAGCTACAAACATCTGTGAACAGACGTCCCTGTGGCCGCATTTGGGTCCTGCAGATCCCGGGGAGTGTGATCCTGGTTTGTGAGCTGTGTGTGTGGCTCTGTGTGTGGAGAGATGTTAATTGCCCTCAGGTGGGCCGTGCCTGTTTCATTCTCACCTACAGAGTGTGGGAGGCAGCCTGTCTCCCATGGCAATGCCAACCTTGGCGGCGATCAATGTTTATGGTTTTACCAGGTTAATATAAGAAACCTTTGGTAAATATTTTGTTAATAGACTCAGCTACCTTCAGCTTCCCCTTTCCTTGCAGGAGAGCAGTCAGAAGTTGGGTGACCAAGAGTGTCCTGGGGGGGAGGGGAGACATAAAAGAAGAAAATGGCCCCAGTCCCCTCCCAGGCCAAGGCTCTAGCTATGCACACACCCCCTGTGCCAGGAGGCACAGACACATTGAAAGGAGCCACTTTTTAGGTTTCAATGTGCAGATCCCAACCAGACTGGAAACCCCTAGGCTTTTGTTAACACAATAGGGCAGTGGAGGAGAGGTGGAAGTAGGATTTGAAACAGTTGGAAAATTCCTCAAAGGAGAAAGGGGACAGGCAGGACCTGATGACCCCACCCTATGGTTTGAAGACTCTGGGAGGGGAGCTCTCTACAGTCCCCTTACAGTGGAGTGGGGCTTCCAGAATGTGGTGCACACTGCCTGCTAAGTTGCTTCAGTCATGTCCGACTCTGTGATCCTAGGGATGGTAGCCTGCCAGCTCCTCTATCCATGGGATTCTCCAGGCAAGAATACTGGAGTGGGCTGCCATTTCCTACTCCAGGGGATCTTTTCGACCCAGGGACAGGAGCTGTCAGTAAAATGAGAGACTCCCATGTCAAGTCCCTGCCTCTCCCCTGACAGACCATGCCTCAGTTTCCTCCGTGTTCTCCATACCCTATTGCTAGGAGCAATGATCTCTCCCATTTTGCAGAGGAGGAAACAGAGACTAGGGGAGGTGGCTGCATCGAGTGGCGTGAATGAGGTGGGAGGCAGTTCAGGGCACTCCCAGCCTCAGTGGCCATGAGGCTGTCTGGACCAGCAGCAGAGCTGGCAGGAGCGCGCCCAGGGAGGTAGGGTAGGCTTTTTTTTTTTTCAATCTTTTAAAAAACATTTTTGGCCTCTTTGCTCAATATTCAAAAAACTAAGATCATGGCATCCCATCCCATCACTTCATGGCAAATAGATGGGGAAACAATGGAAACAGTGACAGACTTTATTTTCTTGGGCTCCAAAATCACTGCAGATGGTGACTGCAGCCAAGAAATTAAGATGCTTGCTCCTTGGAAGAAGGGCTATGACCAATCTAGACAGCATATTAAAAAGCAGAGGTGTTACTTTGCCAAAAAAGGTCCATCTAGTCAAAGCTATGGTTTTTGCAGTAGTCATGTATGGATGTGAAAGTTGGGTCATAAAGAAGGCTGAGCACCAAAGAGTTGATGCTTTTGAACTGGAAAAAGTAGTGTTGGAAAAGATTCTTGAGAGTCCCTTGGACTGCAAGGAGATCAAACCAGTCAACCCTAAAGGAAATCAGTCCTGAATATTCATTGGAAGAACTGATGCTGAAGCTGAAACTCCAGTACTTTGGCCACCTGATGCGAAGAGCCAATTTATTAGAAAAGACCATGATGCTGGGAAAGATTGAAGGCAGGAGGAGAAGGGGATGACAGATGACCAGATGTTTCTATGGCATCACCAACTCGATGGACATGAGTTTGAGCAAGCTCCGGGAGATGGTGAAGGACAGGGAGGCCTGGCATGCTGCAGTCCATGGGGTCGCAAAGAGTCGGACATGACTGAGCGACTGAACAACAACAAAGCACGGCGTGTGGAATCTCGGTTCCCTGACCAGGGATCGGACCTGTGCCCCTGCACTGGAAGTGGAGTCTTAACCACTGCACCACCGAGGTAGCCCCCAGGGAGGGCAAGTTGCATGTCATCTCCCTCCAGCCCCTTCTGGAGTACCCGCCCCTCCCCAGGGCACATGTTATCTGTGTCCTGGGCACACAGTCGCAGACTCTTACCAGCTGAGGTCCTCCCTGGAAGGTGGCATCTGATCTTTGGACATGTAAACAAGCCTTGGCCTGGCCCGGGGTGACCAGGCTTGTCCGTGGGATCTGCAGACTTGGGCATGACCAGGCAGGCATGTGCGCATGTGCTCAGGCTACTGGACCTCTACTTATCACTTGGAGTTGATTCTGGGGTCCTAAGAACATTGTGTCCACCCCGATGTTGGCTCATACACTGGGAGCTTTCAAGGATGTTTTCCAGGGCCAGGTTACTTCCTAAAAGAGGACCAGGCTGGAATCAAAGAATCCCGGGAGACCTTGAGGATCTGAGAGGGACATATACCCAGGGCTACACAGCAGACAAAGTCAGATCCACAAACAGAGCAGGCTAGTCACACCTTCTCTGGGTCTTAGCAGACTGGTCTGTTCAGTGAGGAGAGGTCCACCAACATCCCTGGCTCACAGACCCCTCCCTGCTGCAGACCCTGACCCCACTGGTTCTCACCGCCCAGCCCTCCAGGTCCTCTTATCTCCAGGGCCCTGAGGCTGCTGATTCCTGGGACTAGGCCCGCCCTCCCTGGGGACACCAGATGGATGGCACTGCAGGGGCTGCATGGGCCTGATATGGTGGCCCCTGGCCTTTATCAGTGGGGCCCGGGGGTCTGGCCAGGTACACGGGCCTGCCTGGTGGAGGGAGAAGTGGAGAGTGGATGCCCAGCTCCTGTGCAGATGAGATACAGGACGGGGACTTCCTTTAGTAATTAAAAAAAACAAAACCCTACATTGCTTTCTCTGATTAGAAAGGTTCAGGCACGTTACAACAAATGTAACAGAACAGAAATAGATGGTATTGAAAGCGAAAGTGCCCGGGAATCTGTTTCCTATGCACAATCCCCAGGCCTAGTTTGGGTTATCTCTCCAGATTTTTTGTGCATATAGACTAACCTTGGCAATTATTGACTGGATTGGAGTCGCGATAGGTTCCAACCCTGCAGCTTCTTGGCTTCCTAAGTGTTACTTCATCTCTCTGAGCCTCAGTCTTCTCACCTGTAAAACCTTGCAGGCATGTTGTCAAGATGACCAAAGTAATGCACGTGAGGCGTGCAGCCCAGGCTCAGCCCCCAGAGAGCTCTCCATAACCATCAGTGTCTCCTGCCTTGTTGCGTAACTGCCTTTATTCTTCTTATAACAACACAACATGGACATCTCGCCATGTGGATGCCAAAGATGTGGCCCACTCCTGACAAATTCAAAGTTTTCCTTATATGTGTAAAGTATCATTTATTTTTTAACCAATTTGATTGTGGTATGATTTACATAGAGTAAAATGTACCCATTTTAAGAGAACAATTCAGTGAGTTTCACAAATTTATATACATCCATGTAACCACCACCGTCATCAAGACCTGGAACATTTCTGTCACCCCCAAAATTCCCTCATGCCCTTTTGTAACCAATCTCCTGTCCTCATACCCAGCCCCAGGCAACCAATAAACTATTTCCTGTCCCTATAGTTTAGATTTCCCTTTTCCAGAAATTTATTTATTTACTTCTTGGCTGTGTCGGGTCCTAGTTGCAATACACGGGCTCTTTTATTGCGATGCTCAGACTCTCTAGTTGTGGCGCAGGGCTCAGTAACTGCGGCTGGCATGCTGGCTCAGCAGTTGAACCCCCCAAGCTCAGTAACTCCATGGCTTGTGGGATCTTAGTTCCCCGACCAGGGATGGAATCCTGCATTGCAAGGCAGATCCCTAACCACTGGACCACCAGGGGAGTCCTCCAGAATTTCACTTTAATGGATAACATGGCAGGCACTCTTTGGGGCAAGGCTTCCTCACCAAGCGTCATGTTTCTGAGGTTCACCCACGTTGCTGTGTCCTGAGTTCACTACCTTTCATTGCAGAGGAGTGTTCTACTGCTTAGATGTGTCAGTTTGGGTTTCCCTTCACCTATTGATGAACAATTGGATTATTTCCGTTTGGAGCTATACTCTTATTTTTGAAGCTGCAGAGTGGACGGACATTAAGATTGTTTTCCAGGTGTTTACTGTTACCTTATACTGTAGTGAGCAGCCCTATGGTCATTCTATGGTCATTGTTGCCAGAGGAAGCTAGAGGTACAATAGAAAAGAACTTTTTAAACAGACCCTTTTGCTCCAGCTGGAGACCCAGAGGCCCAGACACGGCAGGCCATCTGCCCCAAATCACCCTGTGAATCAGTTACTACGCAGAGGTCAGAATCCAGCTCTGCCTTTACCCACCTGTCCCTCGCACAGAGTAGGGTGAATGCTCTACAAGGAACATCCCCAGTGTATCTCCTCACAACGCTGATGGTGACGGTGGTGGTGTCAGCGTTGACCACCAGTGCTCAGTGCTCAGCGCTCAGCAGTGTCATGCGCTTTGCATGGATCTGCTCACGTTAATACATACAATACCTAACTGATGGAGGTGAAATTATGGTTCCCATTCTATAATTAAGGAAAACGAGGCATAAAGAGCTAAGCATCTTGCCTGAGGTCACAGAGCCAGGAAGTGGCAGAGTTGAGATTTGTACCAGGCAGGGGAGCTCCAGAGCCACTGTCCTCAAAGACACATTGGCCTTAAATCCCTGCTGAGCAGGGAAAGTGGGATGTGTCATGGTGGTACAACCCGAAGCAAACATCAGGCAATCTGGGTTTTGTGTTCCCAGCTTTGCTGTGTGGTCTGAGCAGCCCCTTTCTCTCTCCAGGACTCAAACTCCCCACCTGCAAAAAGGGAAAGGGGGCAGTTGGGCAAGGCGGCTCCAGGATCGCTTGACATTGTGGTTCTAGACTATTTTCTAGAGCCGGGAATACAGGAGAAGAGGGAGCTAGAGCTCGTGGCTTCACTCCCTGAATGAGGTCAAGAGAGGCAGGTGGTCTGGGGGCTTTTCTAGGCTGGGCTCTTGGAGGCCTGATCTCAGGACACAGTGGCCAGGATGGTGACCTGAGCGAAAGGTTTGGCTTCTGTGCACTGGGGCAGGCACGGCTGGCCCTCCGGTGAGAGCATATTTCACTGCTGACTTGGGCGCCTGAAATTCATGGAGTCAGCATCAGCAGATACCCAGCACTCGGGAGCACCATGTCCTGGTTTTGAGCCCTCCCTCGCCCTCCAAGCCACCTATCTGCTCACTGCCCCGGCCCTGGCCCTCAGGACCCGTAGTCTAGGCACCCCTGCCTCTGTCTCCAGCCTCAGTGAAGCCATGCGCAGAGCCCTGTCCTCAAATTTATAGCAACAAAGGATGCATACACTGTCCACATTTATTGAGCACTGTTTTAATTTACATGGATTAATATTTAATCTTCCTGAAGACCCTATGGTACAGATGGCATATTATCACATTTTATAGAGGGGCTGTCTGAAACTCAGAGAAGTTGAGTGCTTGGCCCCAGGTCAAACAGAATGCACAGGTCAGAGCCAGGATGTGGGTCCAGGCAGGCTGTTCCTGAGCACACACTCTACCACCTCACTACTTCGTTCTCCCTACTTAACGGCATCCCACAGCCTCTGGCTCCTTCCTGATACCATCCCTCTTAGAACCATCCCTGTCCATCAGCCAGAGGTTGGAGAACAGTTTTGCTGTTAAGGACACAGTTCCTTAGAGGTGATGGTCTTAGGTTCAAATCCTGACAGCACCATTCACTGGTTATGTGTCTTTGGGGGCAAGCCTGACAACCTCGCTGAGCCTCACCTTGATCAATCCATGATTGCCTGCCTGCTGTCATGTCCGACTCTTGGTGACCCCACAGACTGTAGCCTGCCAGGTTCCTCTGTCCATGGAATTTTCCAGGCAAGAATACTGGAGTGGGTTGCCATTGCCTCCTCCAGGGGATCTTTCCGACCCAGGGATCGAATCAGTGTCTCTTGGTCTCCTGCATTGGCAGGCAGGTTCTTCCCACTAGCGCCCCCTGGGAAGCCTGAGCCTCACTTTGGGCCTCTATAATACAAATGACAACCAGACCCACTTCATATAAATCACAAATGTAGACCAACGGTTCTCAAAGTATGGTCCAGGGACCCCTGAAGATCTCCAGGACACTTTCAAGGGGATCCCTGAGGTCACAGCTGTTTTCATTGTAAGACTAAGACCTTTTGCACTCTCATTCTCTCACGAGTGTACTATGGAGTTTCCCAGAGGCAACGTGTCATGTTATTTCATAGCAGATTGAACGCAGACGCAGATGTGAGAATCCAGCTGCTCTCTATTAAAGCAGACAATAAAGAGATTTGGAAAAATGCAAAGCAGTGCTACTCTTCACCCTAATTTTTTTCCTAAAATATGGTTATTTTTTGTAACATGTATTTATGTTAGAGTGCTTAGTTATTTTTACATCATTGATATTTATTAAGTGTCTCAATTTCTATTTCTGATACAGTAAATGTTGATAGACATAAATACCATAAACACAAATCTTTGGGGTTCAGTGATTTTTAAGAGGGTCTTGAGACCAAAAAGTTTGAGAATGGCTATGTGAGTGCAAGGCATTGGCTACATTTGTGGAAGGAGGTGCCCTTGACCTTGGACTCGCTAAAATGCATCATTCTTTTTCTCCAGGGTTGAGTGTAGAGGTCATTACTGAACCGCAGATGGCTGAACACTGGCCAAGAGAGACATGGCAGACCTTGGCCCTGGTTCCGCCATGACTGGTCGCCCTGTGACCCTGACCAGACCCTGAAATGCTCACAGCTTTCCCTTTCTCCACCTGAAGGACAGGCATGGTCAGCCAAGCAAGTTTCTCAGGCACCTTAGACATAAGGATCAAGTATGAGCAGTTAAGTCCTAAACCTGCCAGCCTCGGGGCTGGAGCTTGAGAGCCCCAGTGGGAAGTCACACTCTGCCCCTGGCTTGGGGAGTGAGAATCACTCTGGCAGGGTCAAGAGACAGGATGCGAATGTGGGGAAAGCTCAACACTGGGGTCACCTGGCCTGAGTTTCCAGCCCCTGCAAACTCCGGCGCAGGACCCACAGCCTCACAGCGCCTCAGTGGTGGCATCTGTAAAATGGGAAGGTCGAACCCTGGCAGCTGACGTTTCAGCTAGAATGTAGGAAGCCCTCGGCATGCAGGCCTGCTTTCCCTTGGTCTCCTCGCCTTGAGGGCACCAGAGTGCAGAGGTGAGAAAACCAACAGGAGGAAGAGCTGAATTCAGAGCTACATGGCCTTATCTAGGTTCTGTCGACATCCTGAGTGACCGCAGGCAAGTCCCTGCCCCTCTCTGAGTCTCGGTTATCAGGAATTTAAAGTGGCCACAGCCTGGGGGAGCTCTGAGTTGGCTTCTGCCTGCCCTGCAAAACTGATGGCTGGTAGGAGATCTGGCAGACACTGGACTCTCGGGGCCTCGTGTCCCAGCTGAAACGCCATCCCCCACATCCTTGTCCTTCTCCGGAGGGCCAGGCTGTTCCCTCGTCAGTCAACCAACCTTTACTCAGCACCCATTCTCACCAAGCCACAGGGCTGACTGGAGTCCAGATGTTTTCTCTTCTTTGTATTCCATTCCACTTTATCTGAATTCCAGGAACATTCACTTGGGGCTCAGGACTGGGCTAGAGATAAGAGAAATGAAGTGTGCTTTATGTCTTATAAGAGTCTGGGGCCTTATTAGATGAGGCATAGTTCAAGGCATAGTTCATTCATTCATACATGCATTCATTCAATAAATGTTTATTGAGCACCTACTCTACACCAGGTCCTATGCTATGAAGACAGCAGACAGAAGTCTTGCCCTCATGGAAATTATAGTTTAGTAGAGGAAGCAGACATTAAATAGCTAAACACACAAATGTAGATATTACTATACATTCTGATGACATCAATGGGAAAAAAAATGGCATGGTATGGAAAAGTAGGAAAGATTTTTCAGGGGGGATTGTGAACAGCTATTATAAACACAGACTTTGAAGACAGTGGCATCAACATGAAAAAAAATTGTTCATTTCATAGTGACAAGTCTGGAGGTATTGGTTCAGCAGTTCAGGTGTGGAAGCCTCTGTTGTACCTCACGTTTCCAAGATGGCTGCTGGAATGTCAGCCTTCACATGTGTATTCCAGACAGAAAGAAGGAAAGATGGAAGAGCAAAAGGGCACACCTTGGTTCTCTATTCCTTTTGAAGGCACCTTCTCAGAAATCCACACATCCTTTGCTTATATCTCATTGGCCAGAACATAGTCACATAGCTTCACCTGGAAAGAAGACTGGTAAACGAAGAGTTGAGCTGAGCATCCTGAATGAAGCAAGAATTCTGTAAGAATTAAAGAGAGACAAGATAGTGAGTTGGTGTATTAGTTTCTTATTGCCACTGTAACAAAGTACCACAGGCTTGGTTGCTTAAAACAGCTGACATTTATTCTCTCAGTTCTGGAGGCCAGAAATCCCAAACCACTGTCACTGGACTGAAATTAAGATGTTAGCAGGCCTGCACTCCCTCCGGAATTCCAGAGGAGAATCCATTCCTTGCCTCTTCCAGTTTCTGGTGGCTGCTGGCACTCCTTGGCTTGTGCCCACATCACTCCAGTCTTCAAGGCCAGCATCTGCAAACCTCTCTCTGCTTCATCTTTGCATTGCCTCCTCTTTGTATATGTGTCAAATCTCCCTTTACTTCTCTCTTACAAGGATATGTATAATTGCATTTAGGGCCCTCCCTGATAATCCAGAATAATCTCCTCATCCTGAGGTCCTTAATTTAATCACACCTGCAAATGTTAGCCTTTTTGCAAACAAAGTAACATTTATAAGTTCCCAGGAGTAGGCCCTGATATCTTTGGTGGCCATTTCTCAACCTGCTATATAGCAGGAGGCATCGGTTCCTGTTCCCAGGGACTTCATTTAAATGGAGGGGTCAGAGAAAGCCTCCCTGAAGAAAAGATATTGCACCTGAGTGGAAAGGACGCGTAGGAGTTAGCCTGTGGATGCACGGGGAAGAGTCCCAGAGAGGGAATGGCACGTGCAGAGGCCTGAGGCGAGAAAAAGCTTGCCGTGTGATGGTGGGGCTGGAGGGCACCAGAGGGAGAGGAGCAGGGGCCCAGAAGCCCAGCAGCCATGGCAGGTATTTTTGTCTTTACTGGTTTTTGTTTGTTTGGATTTTGTTGTTTTGGCCTCTCCCCATGGCTTGCGGGATCTTTAGTTCCCTGACGAGGGACTGAACCCAGGCCATGGCAGTGCGAGTGTCGAGTACTAACCACTGGTCTGCTAGGGAATTCCCGGTTTTTTAAAAGGTCACTCAAGCACCTGCTGCAGAAGGGAACAGCTACCCACTCCAGTATTCTGGTCTGGAGAATTCCATGGATGGAGGTGCCTGGCGGGCTACAGTCCATGGGGTCACAAAGAGTCGGACACAACTGAGCGACTTTCACTTTCTTTCAAACACCGGTATGGAGACGGATGCTGTTGTCACGGTCCAGGCGGGAGAGAGGGTGGTAGCTTGGCCAGGGCCATAGAGGGTTGGATCAGAGAGGTCAAACGGTTTGGTGATAGACTGGGTGGGATGGTGCTGCAGCCTTGGTACTGGACCAGAAGAATTTAAAGCTTTCTCCAAAAAAAAAAAAAAAAATCCTGTATTTCTATAGTTGAAGGAGACCTTAGAGACATTTTCCAGTTTGGGAAACTATATCCCAAAGAGGAACCTTGACTCCCTCCTGCCATAGGGAAAGAAGAGCAATGTGGGGACATAAATTCATTCAGTGATACAAAGAGGAAGGGGCCAGAATGGCGCCTGGAGCCATGAGAGACTTCCCGCAGGAGGTGGAGGTTTGATCAGATCTGACAGAAGGAGGGAAGGGGCAAGGGGGCGTTGTGATGGAGCGTATTTCTTCCAGGTTTCTTGTCTTGCCTTTTTCTTCCAACTTGGGAGCACTTGGACGGGGGATGTGTTTGAGTCTGTTTACCAAACCCAGGAGCTGTATTCAGGGCAGAATAGTGTGAAGGTCATAGAGGAGAGCAGTGACCTTGGACAAACCATTCTCTTTCTGAGCCTCAGTTGCCCCATCTATGAAATGGAATAATAATGGCACCTACGAGACAGGATTAGTCTGAGGATTTGGTAAGGTAAAGAATTACCAAGAAGCTAATGAAGCTAAACTTCAGGGCCTCTCGCTTGCCCTGCCACCTCCCCAAGGAAGGGCCCTGGAAATGCGTCCACACAGTGATCAAAGGGTGTGCGGTCAAAAAAAGTACGACAAAATATAATAGAGGTGTGTCAGCCAATTAATAAAGCGTTACTTTATTACTCTGGATTTTGTGAGGTTTATGGACTTGGTAGTCGTTGGGTTTTGTTTCATTTGGCCATGCCATGCGGCTTGTAGGATCTTTTTTCCCCGACCAGGGATTGAGCCTGGGCCATGGCAATGAAAGCCCTGAGTCCTAACCACTGGACCACCAGGGAACGTCTGACAGTTTTTTAAAACTTTGCTGTTTGCTGTGCTTTCTTTGCATGTGCTAAGTAAACATTCGAGTTTGCACTAATTCTGTATTTATAATTTTGGATTTTGAACTCTTCCTTAAGAAGGCTCCTAAGATTGTGTGAGCATTGGGTTTCACTACACTTGTGCCTGTTGGCAGGATGGCACTCGCTGTCCTAATCTGCCTGTTGGTGGGCTGAGTAGGCATGTTGCTAGCAGACCTACCTGGTCTGAAGCATGGAGGTGAGCAAAGAACAGTTGGCAGGGACCCTTCTCTTCCCACCTTCAGACTCTCTGTTTAAGCGTTCCATGAGAGCAGAGATCTCTTCTTATTCCTCACCAGACTCGCCCTCCACACTCACCGTAGCACCGGGCACGTGGCAGGCCTTTGGTCCAAAGGAGGTGACTGAGTGACCATGTGACGTGTGACAGACGGATGAAAGGTGCTGCTGCCTGGTTTCTGGGAGACAGGAGTTGGGGTCCAAACCCGAAGGTGCAGCAGGGTGTGAGCAGGCAGACCTCAGCTTTCCCAGGCTCCTGGGCAGGGCTGACCCTGGACCAAGGCCCCGGAGGCTGATTCAGAGGGGTGAGGAGATGAGACAGCTCTGGCCTTGCCCTTGGCTGATGAGAAGAAAAAATTCTACCCCCATCACCAAGCCACAAAAGCTCCTCTCAGAGAAGACCTCTCTGACCAGGGCCACGACGTTCCTGACCACATGCTATGGGGACCTGAGCAATAGCTCCTCTGTCCCCTGACCTCAGGCTGAACTTCAGACCCTGAGCAGGCCACCCTCTGGTTCTCAGGGCAAATTACTCGGGAAGTGACAAGGGAACTGACAGGTTACTTAATCTCTCTGGGCATCAGGTTCTAGGCGATGTGTAACTCTGAGCAAGTTACTTTGTCTTTCTGAACTTCAGCGTCCACATCTGTGAAAGGGGGCAGTAAACGTATCTACCTCGTAGGGTTGTGATGAGGATTAAGTGGGATAAGCCCTGTAAAGCGTTTAGTGCAAAGCTTGGTACATAGTAAGGGCTCAATAAATATTATTTATTATTATTTCTTCTCAGTTCAGTTCAGTTCAGTCGCTGAGTTGTGTACGACTCTTTGTGACCCCATGAATCATAGCACGCCAGGCCTCCCTGTCCATCACCATCTCCCGGAGTTCACTCAGACTCACATCCATCAAGTCAGTGATGCCATCCAGCCATCTCATCCTCTGTCGTCCCCTTTCCCTCCTGCCCCCAATCCCTCCCAGCATCAGAGTCTTTTCCAATAAGTCAACTCTTTGCATGAGATGGCCAAAGTACTGGAGTTTCAGCTTTAGCATCATTCCTTCCAAAACACCCAGGACTGATCTCCTTTAGAATTGGACTGGTTGGATCTCCTTGCAGTCCAAGGGGCTCTCAAGAGTCTTCTCCAACACCACAGTTCAAAAGCATCAATTCTTTGGCACTCAGCTTTCTTCACAGTGAAACTCTCGCATCCATACATGACCACTGGCCATGATCTTCGTTTTCTTAATGTTGAGCTTTAAGCCAACTTTTTCACTCTCCACTTTCATCAAGAGACTTTTTAGTTCTTCTTCACTTTCTGCCATAAGGGCAGTGTCATCTGCATATCTCAGGTTATTGATATTTCTCCCGGCAATCTTGATTCCAGCTTGTGCTTCTTCAAGCCCAGTGTTTCTCATGATGTACTCTGCATGTAAGTTAAATAAGCAGGGTGACAATATACAGCCTTGACGTACTCCTTTTCCTATTTGGAACCAGTCTGTTGTTCCATGTCCAGTTCTAACTGTTGCTTCCTGACCTGCATATAGGTTTCTCAAGAGGCAGGTCAGGTGGTCTGGTATTCCCATCTCTTTCAGAATTTTCCACAGTTTATTGTGATCCACACAGTCAAAGGCTTTGGCATAGTCAATAAAGCAGAAATAGATGTTTTTCTGGAACTCTCTTGCTTTTTCCATGATCCAGCGGATGTTGGCAATTTGATCTCTGGTTCCTCTGCCTTTTCTAAAACCAGCTTGAACATCAGGAAGTTCACGGTTCATGTATTGCTGAAGCCTGGCTTGGAGAATTTTGAGCATTACTTTTCTAGCGTGGGAGATGAGTGCAATTGTGCGGTAGTTTGAGCATTCTTTGGCATTGCCTTTCTTTGGGATCGGAATGAAAACTGACCTTTTCCAGTCCTGTGGCCACTGCTGAGTTTTCCAAATTTGCTGGCATATTGAGTGCAGCACTTTCACAACATCATCTTTCAGGATTTGGAATAGCTCATCTGGAATTCCATCACCTCCACTAGCTTTGTTCCTAGTGATGCTTTCTAAGGCCCACTTGACTTCACATTCCAGGATGTCTGGCTCTGGGTGAGAGATCATACCATCGTGATTATCTGGGTCATGAAGATCTTTTTTGTACAGTTCTTCTGTGTATTCTTGCCACCTCTTCTTAATATCTTCTGTTTCTGTTAGGTCCATACCATTTCTGTCCTTTATCAAGCCCATCTTTGCATGAAATGTTCCCTTGGTTTCTCTAATTTTCTTGAAGAGATCTCTAGTCTTTCCCATTCTGTTGTTTTCCTCTATTTCTTTGCATTGATCACTGAGGAAGGCTTTCTTTTCTCTCCTTGCTATTCTTTGGAACTCTGCATTCAGATGCTTATATCTTTCCTTTTCTCTTTTGCTTTTCGCTTCTCTTCTTTTCACAGCTATTTGTAAGTCCTCCCCAGACAGCCATTTTGCTTTTTTACATTTCTTTTCCATGGGGATGGTCTTGATTCCTGTCTCCTGTACAATGTCACGAACCTCTGTCCATAGTTCATCAGGCAGTCTATCAGATCTAGTCCTTTAAATCTATGTCTCACTTCCACTGTATAATCATAAGGGATTTGATTTAGATCATAACTGAATGGTCTAGTGGTTTTCCCTACTTTCTTCAATTTAAGTCTGAATTTGGCAATAAGGAGCTCATGATCTGAGCCACAGTCAGCTTCCAGTCTTGTTTTTGCTGACTGTATAGAGCTTCTCCATCTTTGGCTGCAAAGAATATAATCAGTCTGATTTTGGTGTTGACCATCTGGTGATGTCCATGTGTAGAGTCTTCTCTTGTGTTGTTGGAAGAGGGTGTTTGCTATGACCAGTGCGTTCTCTTGGCAAAACTCTATTAGCCTTTGCCCTGCTTAATTCCATATTCCAAGGCCAAATTTGCCTGTTACTCCAGGTGTTTCTTGACTTCCTACTTTTGCATTCCAGTCCCCTATAATGAAAAGGACATCTTTTTTTATTCCTTCTACTTATTCCCAAATGCCGTCTGGGAAGTTTTCACTGATTCAAGGTGAAATGAGAAAAATAAATTATGGGTGAAAAGCTCAATTTGTTATTATCTCCATTTTCTTCCAGAGAAGGCAATGGCACCCCACTCCAGTACTCTTGCCTGGAAAATCCATGGACAGAGGAGCCTGGTAGGCTTCAGTCCATGGGGTCGCTAAGAGTTGGACACGACTGAGCGACTTCACTTTAACTTTTCACTTTCATGCATTGGAGAAGGAAATGGCAACCCACTCCAGTGTTCTTGCCTGGAGAATCCTAGGGATGGGGGAGCCTGGTGGGCTGCCATCTATGGGGTTGCACAGAGTCGGACATGACTGAAGTGACTTAGCAGCAGCAGCGGCCATTTTCCTCTATTTATCTTTTTTAAAAATCTCCATTAATGTACTAATTTTACAATAAGAAAAAAGGAACAAAAGTCGTATATAAATTAGAAGCACCACACACAGTATAAACACACACACATACACACATATATATAAAATAGCAATTATCCCTCTGGGTGGTAAGAATAGGGGAACTTAATCTATTCACAATAACTTTTCCAAATGTTTTACAATGAGTATGTATTTCTTTTACTTAATAAGTTATTGGAAAACAAGAATAAAATTATATTCAGCTCTCATATCATAATAGATACTTTGGTTTTCTTAAAACCTGTTGTGGGCAAAATTAAAAATGAACATCCCTGGGGGATTTCCCGGGTGGTCCAGTGGCTAAGATTCTGTGCTCCCAATGGAGGGGGCCCAGGTTTTATCCCTGGTCAGGGAACTAGATCCCACATGCTGAAACTAAGACCCAATGTAACCAAATAAAATAAATAAAATATATTCTTTTTTTAAAAAATGAACATCCCTGTCTCCAGTTTTCTTTCCTGAGGTTTCACTAGTCTGTGATGACCACCCTCGCTGTTCTAGATCAACGACCTTTTCCCCCAGCTATGCTGGTGTCTGTTTCAGCGCTCTCTACTTGTGGTGAGCAGGGGCTATTCTCTGGTTGCAGTGAGCGGGCTTCTCATTGTGGCGGCTTCATTGTGGAGCGTGGCTGTAGGCGCACGGGCTCAGTAGCTGTGGCGCAGGGGCTTAGGATTGAACCTGTGTCTCCTGCACTGGCTGGTGGTTTTCCAACCACTGGACGACTAGGGAAGTCCAATGACCTTATTTTAGAGAGGAGGAAACTAAGACCTAGGAGACCAGCAAGCTTTCCCCCTTTCCATCCTAAGAACATAAATATAAACATAAAATATAAAAGAACATAAAATATAAACAATAATATCACAAGCATCCAAGTCTTCCTACTCAGAATCGACAGCTATTAAAAGTTTATCATAGCAGTTTATCCTGTATGTTTATTTTAAATTACAAATAGAGTTGAAGCCCCACTGGTCCGCTTCATTCTCTGTCTCAGCCCCTCCCCTGAGTCTCCCAAACTCCAGACCCCCACAACCACCGTCATCTGTAGCACCTGCATCAGAGAACAATATGTGTAGTGTCGTTCAGTGCATACGTTTCTAAGTCACGTAAATGGTATCACACTGCACATATCCTTCTGCCACTTGCTGTGTTTCCCACTCAACATCATGTTTTCAAGGTATGTCTGTATAAATATAAACGCTCTTTATCATTTCTCCTTGGTACTTAGTATCCTGGCTGGTATAGCCCTTCTGCTTTGAGGTGTGTTTCGGTTGTTCCCACATGACTTTCCAAGGTCACACTGGAGTCAAATGCCCTTTCTACTGCCCAAAAGCACAGACACGGTCACACCACAGCAGATACAGAATACAGAGTTCAGAATACAGAGCTCCACCCATGGTCACCCCAGTCCATCTCCCTAGACCCACCCTTCTCTTCTCTCCTTATCTCCTAGAGCCCCAGAGATTCAGGGCCAACTCAGCTTCAGGGTGTGAGTAGGAGGGGTTGAGAGGTAAGGGTCTTTCTTCCAGGACAGAAGGCTAAGACATCCTTGCGCACTTCTGATGTGGACTCAGTTGTTCCAAAACATGGTTCTGATGGTCTGACTCTAAATGGTCAGGAGAAGAAAGGCCCCTGGTGGTCGTCTGTGCTGTTCACCAGATAGTCTCATTTTGCCTTCTCAGGGCACACAGTAGGATGTACACCTTTGCAGAGTTACATATGCAAGTACATATGCTTGCTTTGTTAAAAAAAAAAAAAAATGAGAGGAAATAAGCAGACCCTTCCAGGTGAAAGCTTCAAGAGCCAGTATGCAAGTGACTACCTTCTCTCTTGCTTCCTGGAAGGGCTAGTGGCAGAATTCAGGTTGGTGGTTTCTCTATAGACTTGGGGCCTGGAGTGGGGACAACACAAAATAGAGCTGGCCACAACCCATGATGGATGTTTTAAGGCACTCTTGTGGGCTTGTTTGTCACTGCAGCATAATCCGGCCTATCCTGGCTGTTACAGAGCTGTCTCTGAGGAGTACAGGGTGCTGTGAGCCTGTTCTTCGAATAAACCTGGGTTTGCAGACTCCAGCCCTCTGGTTTCCCAGGAATGTGCTACAGAGGAAAGACAGGTACACCCTGGGGGCCCTATTGGAATAAGGAACTTCAGCACTGAGAAAGCAAGGGATTCCCAATCCTTATAAAAAGTACTATGTGTTAGGCGATAGCCTTAAAGTTTCATTTCCTAGCTGATGTCCTTGGGCTGGTGGAGGGTTGAACACAGTACATGCGTCAAGTACCTGGTGCGGGCCCTGGCATATGGTGAGCTCGGCAAAAGCCTGGACAGCAAAGCTGCTCATAGCAAAGAATTAGAAACTAAGTATCCAACAACAGGGGAAACACAGTGTGTAACTGATTACACACTGTCCAGGTATTACTGCTGCTGCTGCTGCTAAGTCGCTTCAGTTGTGTCCGACTCTGTGTGACCCCATAGACGGCAGCCCACCAGGCTCCCCCGTCCCTGGGATTCTCCAGGCAAGAACACTGGAGTGGGTTGCCATGACCTTCTCCAATACATCAAAGTGAAAAGTGAAAGTGAAGTCATTCAGTTGTGTCCAACTCCCAGCGACCCCATGGACCGCAGCCTACCAGGCTCCTCCGCCCATGGGGCCCTCCAGGCAAGAACACTGGAGTGCGGTGCCATCACCTTCTCCAGGTATTACCAAGCAGCCAAAAAGGAAGCGCGGGAGACATGGGTCTGATCCCTGGGTTGGGAAGATCCCCTGGAGGAGGGCATGGCAACCCACTCCAGAATTCTTGCCTGGAGAATCGCATGGACAGGTGAGCCCGGTGGCCTGTAGACCATAGGGTCACAAGGAATCAGCCATAACTGAAGCGACCGCATACATGCAAGCATATATACTACTAAGCAGCCAAAAAGAGTGGAAAAGGGAAAGAGGTAAAACCATGTAGAGTCCGTCGTTATAGACTATCAGGTGAAAAGAGTAAGCTCTCCAGTGGTTTGGTTGGAAACAGACAGACTTGGGTTTGAGTCTCAGCTCTCCTAGCTGTGTGTCTTAGGCAAGGTTCTTAACTGCTCTGAGCTTCAGAGACTGACAATAATAGGTGCTCAATAAATGTGAGCTATTATTACTTGTATTATCACTTTATTATTATCACTATTAATAATAAACCTATGGGTCAACATTGGCAGAGTACCTGACTCCTATTATCATCTCTCTGCCATCCAGAATTTCATCTCCCTAATGATCCTATGAAGTTGGTCTTAATCCCCTTTATACATAAAGGCACTGAGGCTCAGAAGTTAAGCCAGCTGCCCAGTTTCCAGATCATCAATAAGGGAGTCAGGATTTAAATCCAGTTCTGCCTGGTTACAGGGTTCATACTTCTTAACCACTGCACCCTGCTGGCACCTGGAGCAAATAACACATTTTCAGTGTCACGGGATCATACTGCTTTACTTCTGAAGGAGTCATCCTGGGACGCTGGAGGAGCCATGCCCCCAAGAGGACCTCACAGGCAGGTCCAGATACAGTGAAGCCATTGGATGAGCACTGTCAGCTTTTTGGTATTCACAGCCCAGTTTGAATACTGGATTTGATTTGAAATCCAGAGTCTCCCATACAGTAGTAAACAAATAGGCTATATACACTACTATGTGTAAAACAGATAGCTAGTGGGATGCTGCCATATAGCACAGGGAGCTCAGCTCAGTGCTCTGTGATGACCTAGAGGGGTACGGTAGGGGTGGGTGGGAAGGAGGTTCTAGAGGAAGGGGATATATATTTATATACATACATATGGCTGATTCATTTTATTGTACAGCAGAAACTAACACAACATTGTAAAGCAATTATACTGCAATTAAAAAACAAATGGGCAGTGATGACCACTATCATAGCTGCCTCCAAGATGGCCCCATGATCCTCACCTCCTGGTATTCGTGTCCTTGTATGGTGCCCTCCCACACCGAGCAGGGCTGACTTGCGTCAGCAACAGGTTATTCAGGAAACAATGAAGAGTAACTTCTGGAGCTAGGTATAAAGGACAATGTGGCTCCCACCTTGCTCTCCCTTGCTTCATGGTGTGAGGACACTCAAGCAGCCCTCTGGAGAAGTCCACATGATGAAGAGCTGAAACCGCCCGCCAACTGCCATGTGAGTGTGCCATCTTGGAAGCAGGTCCCCCAGTTCCAGTCAAGATGACTTAAGACCTGGCTGACATCTAGACTGCAACTTCACGAAGGCCTCCAAAGCCAGAGCCTCCACAGCTAAATCATTCCTGCGTTCCTAAACCGCAGGAATGGTGAGATAATATTTGTTTTAAGACACTAAGCTTTGGGGTAATTTGCTACATGGCAATAAATACACCATCACAGTATAAGGAAAAACAATGCCTTGAATATCTTTAAAAGAAAACAAAATGGTTATCGCGTGGCCTTCTCTGTCCCCTTTGGCACGTGCGTTGGAAGAACTAACCCTTCCACAAGGCCGTCCTCGCTTATATACTCACCTGGCCTCAATCTCATAGCTCCTGGTAAACACACCACCTTTCTCTGGCACCAGCTCTAAAATGGTGCTCCCCTCCCTCCTGTGAGTTAACACCCTTCTGTACTTCCCTACAATCCAATTCAAACAAAAAGCACTGGAACAGTATACACGCTGGCTTGTAATAAAAATAAACTTTACACCCAAGGAAAAACTCGGCAACACCACTTGGAGGTCATGAGACCACAGCCCCACTCTGTTAGATGACTTCATCAAACGCTGAAAAGGGAAACTTCACCCATTTCGAGCCAAACCCCTCCTTTTGTCCAGCCCCTCACTGCCTTCTTCTCCAGCCCTCTCAGTTTTTCAGGGGTCCCCTAGCTAGAGAGGAGCCCTTCCTTCCTAGGGTGAAATCTGCTTTGGGTGGAGAAGCTCAGTGTAGACAGGTTTTGCAGTAACAACACTTTGGTTCTGGTTCATATTAGTTCAGTCGCCTTGGGTCAGTCACTTAACATCATTGAACCTGAACTTCCTCTTCCCTGCTGAGACTAACAATAGTACCTTCCTGTAGAGCTGCTGAAGGGATCAAATGAGAAGAGAATCCTGGGCAGATTAAGTGCCTGGTAATGAGTAAGAGTGCATTTGTATTTCATGGTTAATGAAGAATAACAACAGTAATGGGAGCTGTTATTTATTTAAGGGCTTACTACATGCCTCAGTTCAGTTCAGTTCAGTTGCTCAGTCGTGTCCGACTCTTCGAGACCCCATGAATCACAGCCCGCCAGGCCTCCCTGTCCATCACCAACCCCCAGAATTCACTCAGACTCACGTCCATCAAGTCAGTGATGCCATCCAGCCATCTCATCCTCTGTCGTCCCCTTCTCCTCCTGCCCCCAATCCCTCCCAGCATCAGAGTCTTTTCCAATAAGTCAACTCTTCCCATGAAATGGCCAAAGTACTGGAGTTTCAGCTTTAGCATCATTCCTTCCAAAGAACACCCAGGGCTGATCTCCTTCACATTGGACTGGTTGCATCTCCTTGCAGTCCAAGGGACTCTCAAGAGTCTTCTCCAACACCACAGTTCAAAAGCATCAATTCTTCGGTGCTCAGCCTTCTTCACAGTCCAACTCTCACATCCATACATGACCACAGGAAAAACCATAGCCTTGACTAGACAAACCTTTGTTGGCAAAGTAATGTCTCTGCTTTTGAATATGCTATCTAGGTTGGTCATAACTTTTCTTCCAAGGAGTAAGCGTCTTTTAATTTCATGGCTGCAGTCACCATCTGCAGTGATTTTGGAGCCCCCCAAAATAAAGTCTGACACTGTTTCCACAGTTTCCCCATCTATTTCCCATGAAGTGATGGGACCTGATGCCATGATCTTCGTTTTCTGAATGTTGAGCTTTAAGCCAACTTTTTCACTCTCCACTTTCACTTTCATCAAGAGACTTTTTAGTTCCTCTTCACTTTCTGCCATAAGGGCAGTGTCATCTGCATATCTCAGGTTATTGATATTTCTCCCAGCAATCTTGATTCCAGCTTGTGCTTCTTTCAGTCCAGCATTTCTCATGATGTACTCTGCATATAAGTTAAATAAGCAGGGTGACAATATACAGCCTTGACGTACTCCTTTTCCTATTTGGAACCAGTCTGTTATTCCATGTCCAGTTCTAACTGTTGCTTCCTGACCTGCATATAGGTTTCTCAAGAGGCAGGTCAGGTGGTCTGGTATTCCCATCTCTTTCAGAATTTTCCACAGTTTATTGTGATCCACACAGTCAAAGGCTTTGGCATAGTCAATAAAGCAGAAATAGATGTTTTTCTGGAACTCTCTTGCTTTTTCCATGATCCAGCGGATGTTAGCAATTTGATCTCTGGTTCCTCTGCCTTTTCTAAAACCAGCTTGAACATCAGGAAGTTCACGGTTCACGTACTGCTGAAGCCTGGCTTGGAGAATTTTGAGCATTACTTTACTAGCGTGGGAGATGAGTGCAATTGTGCGGTAGTTTGAGCATTATTTGGCATTGCCTTTCCTTGGGATTGGAATGAAAACTGACCTTTTCCAGTCCTGTGGCCACTGCTGAGTTTTCCAAATTTGCTGGCATATTGAGTGCAACACTTTCACAACACCATGTTTCAGGATTTGAAAGAGCTCAACTGGAATTCCATCACCTCCACTAGCTTTGTTCGTAGTGATGCTTTCTAAGGCCCACTTGACTTCACATTCCAGGATGTCTGGCTCTAGGTCAGTGACCGCCCACACCATTGCATCCTTTATATGCTCTATCTCATTTCATCTTTCCAGACGGGGCCTCTCTAGGATCCTCATTTTATCTATTGGCTGCACTGTGCAGCATGTAGGATCTTAGTTCCCCAACCAAGGATCAAACCCAAGCTCCCTGTGTTGGAAACGTGGAGTTGTAATCACTGGACCACCAGGGGAGTGAGTCCACATGGATCCCAGTTTTCAAAATGAGGAAGCTAAGGCACAGAGAGTGAAGTGCCTTGCTCAAGATCATGCAGGTTCAGGCAATGAGGCATCAGAACCCTCACCCTTGACCACTGGCTCTGCAGCCTCCCAAGAGGATTGGGTGTAGGGCCCTGTAAATATCAGAAACACTGTAGGGATTGGAGAACAGGAAAGATGATGCAGCAAAGGAACACAGAGTTAAGAGGCGAAGAGAGTTTCCTGAGTGGCAGAGTCAGGCATGACTCTGGAAGTGGAAGGCCTCTGCAGGTGTTACCACCTATGTCTTGTTTGTAGCCGGAGTCCCAGCCCGGACATGGGATAGTCCTACTCATGGCTCCGCCTTATCCCTCTGACTACCTGCTATGGCCGCAAAGCAGTGTGTGCTCCCGAAAATCAGGTTCTACTGGTGGAAAAAGTCAGGCTGTTTTATTGCAAAGACAAAATGGCATAAATATGATAGCATCACATGGAGCCAGCTTTGGCCCAACTCTGAAGCACCATGTCTTTCTCACTGAACCAGGAAAACAAACTCGCAGAACCAGCATTGTCCCCAGCTTGGGGCAGAGACAGTCAGCTGGCATGGGGCCCTCTTATTCCTGGCTCTGACCCCAGGGAAGCCCTGTGACTCGGATGATAATAATAAGAGCTATACAATGCGGGAGACCTGGGTTCGATCCCTGGGTTGGGAAGATCCCCTGGAGGAGGGTATGGCAACCCACTCCAGTATTCTTGCCTGGAGAATCCCCATGGACAGAGGAGCCTGGCGGGCTATAGTCCCTGATGTTGCAAAGAGTCGGACATGACTAAGCGCAGCACATACAGTGGAAAAGAATCCGCCTGCCAATACAAGAGACACGGGTTTGATCCCTGATCAGGGAAGATCCCATGTGCAATAGGGCAACTAAGCATGCCCTCGAGCCCGTGTTCTGCAACAGGAGAGGCCACGGCACTGAGAAACCTGTGCACCGAAACTAGAGAGCAGTCCCCGCTCGCTACAACTAGAAAAAAGCCCACACAGCAATGAAGACCCAGCGTGGCCAAAAATAAATAAAATTATTTTTAAAAAATAATAAGAGCTATAGTGGTATCTACAAGGTGCTAAGCCCTATGCTTTCTGTGATTGAGGTTTAGAGAGGTTGAGCTGCTGGACAAGGTGGCCTAGCTAGTTAACCTTCTGTTTGCGACAGAGGCAAGGGGCTACCTAAGTGGAAGTGAAGATCATTGTGAAAGAAAAGGAACCACTGAAGCCAGCAGACAGGGTGCAGATCAGCCTCTCAGAAAGCATTTATTGAGGAAGGCAGGATAGTCTAGTGCACTGGTTCCCAATCAGGGGTGATTTTGTCCCCAGGAGACATTTGGAAGTACCTAGAGGCAATGGCACCCCACTCCAGTACTCTTGCCTGGAAAATCCCATGGGCGGAGGAGCCTGGTGGGCTACAGTCCATTGGGTCGCGAAGAGTTGGATACGACTGAGCAACTTCCCTTTCACTTTTCACTTTCATGCATTGGAGAAGGGAATGGCAACCCACTCCAGTGTTCTTGCCTGGAGAATCCCAGGGACGGGAAGCCTGGTGGGCTTCTGTCTGTGGGGTCGCACAGAGTCGGACACGACTGAAGCGACTTAGCAGCAGCAGAGGCATTTTGGTTGTCACAACTGGAAAGGGAGGCGCTGCTGACATCTGATATATAGATGTCACTAAGGGCTTCCCAGGTGACTCAGTAGTGAAGAACCCACCTGCCAATGAAGGAGACGCAGGAGACCCGGGTTCAATGCATCGCTCAGGAAGATCCCCTGGAGTCTGTAATGGCAACCCACTCCAGTATTCTTGCCTAGAGAATTCCATGGACAGAGGAGCCTGGCAGGCTACAGTCCATGGGGTTGCACAGAGTTGGACACGACTGAGCGACTAAGCGCAGCACACATATATGGAGACCAAGGATGATGCTGAAGATCCCACAGCCAACAGGGCAGCCCTGTAACACTGAACTGCTGACCACAAGTGTCAATCACACCAAGGCTGTGAGACCCTGCCTGGTCTAGCAGTTAAGGGGTCTGTAGCCCCTGGACTCTGAGGCACCCTGAGTAGCTGTGTAACCAGGAACAGGCACTTCACCTCCTCGGTGGCCCACACTGTAAAACTGGGGATACCAATTTGAACCAATATCAGTTCACTGCTTTCAGGCGGTAGGCACACAGTAAGTATTCCATAATATTGCTGTTATTGTTATTTATTTTTAACTTTATTGGAGTACAATTTTGTTTTGTTTTTGACCGTGTCATGTAGCATGCAAGGTCTTAGTTCCCCCACCAGGGATTGAACCCATGTCCCCTGCAGTGGAAACAGGAAGCCTTAACTACTGACCACCGGGGAAGCCGTTGGAGTATAGTTGATTCACAATGTTGTGTTGGTTTCAGGTGTACAGCAAAGCGATTTAGTTATACATATATTCATTCTTTTTCAGATTTTGTTCTCATATAGATTATCACAGAATATTGAGTTCCCTGTGCTATATAGTAGGTCCTTGTTGGTTACCTGTCTTATGCAGTAGTGTGTGTATGTTACTCCATCTCCTAATTTATCCATCACCCCTATCTTTCCTCTTTGGTCACCACAAGTTTGCTTTCAGTATCTGTAATTCTGTTTTGTAAATAAGTTCATTTGTGTCTTTTTTTTAAATTAGATTCCACATATGAGTGATGTATGATATTTGGTTTCCCCTGACTTACTGCACTCAGTATAATCTCTGGGTCCAAATACATTGTTGCCAATGGCATTATTTCATTCTTTTTTATGGCTGAATAATACTCCATTGTATACAGGTACTACTACTTCTTTTTTCCTCTGGCAATGGACATTTAGGTTGCTTCCATGTCTTGGTGACCGTAAATAGTGCTGCAATGAATGTTGGGGTGCATGTTATCTTTTTGAAATATATGTCCAGGAGGGATGACAGGATCATATAGTAGCTCTATTTATCGTTTTTTAAAGAACCTCCACGCTGTTCTCCATAGTGGCTGCACCAATTTACATTCCCACCAGCAATGTAGGAGGGTTCTCTTTTCTCTACCCTCTCCAGCATTTATTGTTTGTATAATTTTTGATGATGGCCATTCTGCCTGGTGTGAAGTGATACCTCATTGTAGTTTTGATTTGCCATTCTCCAATAATTAGCAATGCCTAGCATCTTTTTGGAGAGGGAAATGGCAACCCACTCCCGTGTTCTTGCTTGGAGAATCCCAGGGATGGGGGAGCCTGGTGGGCTGCCGTCTATGGGGTCGCACAGAGTCGGACACGACTGAAGTGACTTAGCAGCAGCAGCAGCAGCATCTTCTCATGTGCTTTTTGGACATCTGTATGTGTTCTTTGAAGAAATGTCTGTTGATATAATGTCACTGTTGTTAATGACCGAGTGCATACCCCTGCAGAAGAGCACTGACAAGGTAGACAACAAGGTGGTCCTGAGAGGGTGGAGGAGGCAGAGGAGGTCCTGAGGACCAGGAGGAAGCCCTGTTCTGGCATTTGAGGCCACTGTCTAGCTTCAGCCTACATTGCTCACCCTGCCCCCAACGGCTCTGGAAGGCCACTGGGCCAGCACACCAGGGGCTTTTCCTACCTCCACAGTCCCCACCCTCTGAGGACCTCCTCCTCCAAGAAGCATCTAAATCAGCCTAACCCTTAAGAATCACAGACTGATTATCACAGACTGACCGAATAGGATGGCTACAGAGACACACCCAGACTCATTAGTCACATCCACATAGACAGGAAAATATACATGTGTTCTTATCTAAACACATAAGCAACCTTAAAGCACACTCTGGCCCTCTTCACAGACTCACAAATATATTCCCATACACTCATTAACACATATACACAATCATAATTCAATCCCATACACACACACACACTCACAACACTGGCACACAACAGCAATACATACCCAAGTATGAATATATGTAGTCACATTCACAAACCCACAAATTCATGTCCATTCACATATTTAAATACAAACCAAGGAAAGCCCATAGATCTTAAACACCTGTTTAACAGGCATATAAAAACACCTGTACATATACACAGAGATGCCGTCTGAGCACACATACTCATACAGTGTGCACACATATCCAGCTATCAATGTGCTTATATCCATAAGATACATATGCATACATCATTCAAGATACACATACAGATTCCTATATACATCCTCGCAAACAGCACACAGACATACAAAACGACATTTAAAAAAAACCTGTCTTGTCTACACACACAGATATGCTCCTGTGACATATTTCATTCATTCGTCAATCCATATCATTAAAAAAAATTGCTAAGGAAACTTCCTGGGGCCACCTTCCAAATTCATCCTTGCCTTATAGCTACTGTGTAGCCCAGCAAAATGCTCCAGTAGGTCATTTCTGCCTTTAAATTTCGACTTGCAGGCAGGCGGTGCGGGTTTTCTCTCCGCCCTAAGTCTGCAGGGCTCCATCTCCCTCATCGCTGTCCTTTTCTGACTGCCGTCCCGCAAGGCCTCCACAGGGAGGGAGATGCTCACGAAGGGGCCATGTCTAAAGGTGTCTTTCCCAGCACTAATCCAACCGCAGCCGGGGTGGTCCGCAGGCATGGCTGGGAACCGCGTGTCAACAAGGACACTCAGGGATGGGGGACGAATGCCGGGAGCTCACGACCTTCCTTTCGGTGCCTCGCCCCCTCGCCACCCGCTCCTCTCTTCTGCTCGAGGGACCCCGCCCATCCCTAAGTCAGCGGGCCGCGGGGAGAAGGTGGGGGCTGAACCTTCGGTTTTCCCAGGAGCAGTCCTCCTCCCCCACCCCCTCCTATTCCACCCCCCTCCTCCCCCACTGCTCCGCCTTCCTCCCTTTCCCCTGGATCCTCCGGCCTCCTCTCTCCCCTCCCCTCTACGTGGGCCCAGCCCTGCCCTCCCCTCTCCCCTCCCCCGCCCCTGCTCCTCCCTTCCCGGCTCGGGCAGCCAGAGGCTGAGTCATCGCTGCGGCTCTGCTGGGAGAGCAGGCGAGCAGGTAGGGAGGGTGTGAAGAAGCCATGCGACCCATCCCGGCCACCAGGGACAGGGCTGAGTCCCGGCGTACAGTCCTGTCCCGGAGAGGGCTGAGCAAGGGCATGGGTGGGGCCCAGGACCGCGATCAGGAGAAGCGGCGGGGCGTCAGAACGCACGGATTCCGCCGCCCTTAACAGCAGCGTTTTGAAGAGCTGCACGTGGGATGGAATCCTAAACTTCTGAGTAACGTGAGGCGGCATCCACGTCAGGCATCGCAAACTGGCAGCCCATGGGCAGATCTGGCCTGCACCTGATCTTAATTTGGCCCACTCAGTGCTGTTTGTTTATGTTTTAACCAGATGCCAATGTTTAAACACCATAGGATATTTCACTGGGCAAAATTTGATTCCCATCTCTTGAAAAATTAGCATATATGCCAACACTGGACCTATATTTCCCATGACAACAATAGCCTATGCTGAGTGGGGCTGCCTTTTTTAATCAAGGCATGGTGTTCTCTAATTTGCCACAGCCCCCACTACTCCTTCTTATTTCACCTGGGCTATTGAACTTCCTTTCTGTTATCTGCCAAACCACAATTTAGTGATTCCTAATCTAGTCCTTCTCCCCATTTCTCAGATAGGAGTGAGGAAATGGAAGTGGGAGATTCCCAGTCACACAACATCTGGCCTTAACAGAGGAGAATCCAGCTTTCCCTCACCTGCCAATCTTGTCCACCAAACCATTCCACTTCCCCTGGCATGCAGGCTTAGAAAAGGGATTGACGTGCGAAAAGTAGATTCCAGAAAATGATCTGGGGATCAGAGTGGACCCCGTATAGAAGATGTTTTGGAGAGTGATTAACCAGGAGAAGGGTCTAATGACTTCAGGTTTCTTTCTATATGAAAGCAGATCCATGCTAAGGAATTGAGCAGAAACAGAGCATTGCCTCTCTCTGGAGCTGATGGCAGCTGCGTCTTGATCTTTCCCTTGGAGTTGGAATAGGAGACAGAACTAGGACAAGTGGGTGGATGGCACAGTTGGCAGTTCTGGAAAATTTGGTTATAATAAGTAGTTCTCAGGTCACTAGAGACTTGGCCTTTGAGACACTAGACTGCTGTATAAGAGCTGCAAATGCAATATGCCAGTGTGCTTGGGTTATTCTGTAGTGTAGTGCTTCTCAGCCTGGAAATATTCACATGATTCTTGTAAAAGGCGAATTGTGATTTAGCAGGACTACAGTGGAACTGGAGCGCCTACATTTCTGGCAAGCTTCCCAGTGATGCCAATGCTGCAAGCCCCCAGACCCCTCTGAGCTTCCAGGCTCCCAACTCCTTGTGCTTTCTGTTTATTCGCAAGGGTTTTTGCTACAAGGCAGCCAGGAGGAAGGGCTTAGAGTCAGAGACTTGGAGTCCCACCCCACCTCTTGATAGCCAGGTAACCTTGGGTAGGCTGCTCATCTTCTCTGTGCCTCAACGTTCTCAATGCTCAATTGGAATCAAAGAACACTTCCTTAGGAGGGTAGGGAAGGAAGAGGGAAATGACTTGTGGCCCCAGCACAGTATATGGCTCATGGTAGGCACTCTGCAAAGGTAGTTTGTGTTATCATGCTTTCTGTGGGGTCACCCATGGGCAGTGACACCCATAAGCAGCGTGGTCAAAGAGGGGGAGATATGAGACATTTCAGGATGAGGATCGAGCCCCTTAATGCAGCCTTCCTGGCCACAAGTGGTGTGTGGTCACTGCCCAGCCGACCCAGCTCCCTGTCTATCCAGGCTTCAGCCACACTGGCTGCTTATGAGACCATTAAGCTTTGGTGCTTTCCTCAGAGGCCTCGTACATGCTGTTCCTCATATCTTAGCTGCCTGGCGCCTTCTTACCTTCAGTCTCAACCCCTATGTCTCTTCTTCAGAGATGCTTCCTTGGTCCCCACAGTCTTTAAAGGAAGGATTCAAGGGGTATGTTCTGGTAGATACATAGATTCTTAGAGCAGCTTTCTGTGTTATGGGGATGGTCAAAAGAGAGGAGGGACTAAACACTGCCTCCACTAGTCTACAAATGCTTTTTCACAAATTAGAAAAAAAAAAAAAAAAGCACAACTTTGGGAGCTCCCTGATGGCCTTGTGGTTAGGACTCTGGGCTTTCACTACCACGGCCTGGGTTCAGTTCTTGGTTGGGGAACTGAGATCCTAGGAGTCGCCCACGGAGACCAAAAAAGAAAAGGCACAGCTTGGGTGGGATCTACGCTCTCACCCACCCTTCCCGCCGGTTACCTTAGTGCAGTATATAAACTGGGCAGCCTTAGGTGGCAGCTAGTGCTAATGCTTCCCTGAGCAGCCCCGTGACCGGTTTAATCCCCTTGCCTGGATTAAGTTCCTTTTAGAAACTCTCTTAATTCCTTAAAACTCATCATACATTGAAATTAGGTGACTTGAGAATGACTCATTTAAAATCTAGCCTGTACTAGACTCTGTATTCCTAGGTAAAGACTCTCCATCTTGCTGAGGGCTGTATACCCACTGCCTAACCTGGTGCCTGCAATGAAACAGGTGCTCCATACATATTTGTTGAGTATAGTTGACTCTTGAACAACACAGGTTTGAACTGCACAGTCCACTTAACGCGTGAGTCTTTTTTTCAATAAATACTACAATAGTACTATATGATCCACAGCTGGTAGAATCCGAGCATGCAGAACTGCAGGTAAGGAAGGCAGCTATAAAGCTAGGTGTGGGTTTTCCATTACAGGGATGGTCAATGCCCCTCAGTCCTGTGTTGCTCGAGGGTCAGCTGTATTTTAGGAGCTCATTATCTACCAAGAGAGACAGGGCTCATCAAAATAACCATGGCCTGAGATGAGGACTAAATGGGGCAGCCCCAGGGAGGGAGGTGTCACTTCTAGCTGAGGTCATCTGGAAATGCTCACGAAAGAAGTGGTGTTTCAGCTGGGCCTGACAACATGGGGGGAGTTCCTGAGACCCACGTGAGTGTGAGAGGGTTCTTGGCAGTGAGAACAGCAGAAGGGAAGGTACAGAGGGCAAAAGTTCAATATGTGCCTTTGACAGGCCACAAATTATGGTCAGCAGTATGGTCAAATATGTCTTGTGAATTAGCTTGCAAATATTTAAAAGTCAAATAAAGATCAGGTTTCTCTTGAAAGTCTCTTGAAAGATCCTATCAGGCAATTGGTTGGCACCAAGAAATGACAGCCCCTTTAAAAAAATCTGTGCTTTTGCTCCTGTTTGCCACAGTCCCCACCTTTCCCCACTGCATTTAAAAAATGTATATACTTGTATTTATTTGGCTGCCTCAGGTCTTCCTTGTGGAGGAATCTGCATGCATGCTCAGTTGTGTCTAACTCTTGGGACCCTATGAACTGTAGCCCACCAGGTTCCTCTGTCCATAGGATTTCCCAGACAAGAGTGCTAGAGTGAGTTGCCATTTCCTCCTCCAGGGGATCTTCCGGACCCAGTGCTCAAATCCACACCACCTGCATCTCGTGCATCACAGGCAGATTCTTTACCACTGAGCCACCGGGGAACACTGACTGTCTAGTTGCAGTGTGCTGGCTTAGTTACTCCGAAGCACATGGGATCCCAGTTCCCCAACCAGGGATCTAGCCCATATCCCCTCCCTTGCAAGACTGGTTCTTAACCAGTGGACCACCAGGGAAGTCCCTCCCCATTGCATTTTTACATCCGATTGCTCTTCCTTCCTGGCCTGGCTGTGTGGCTGGCTAGCAGACTATCTGATGGACTTATGGGAGTGGTAAGGAAATGTGGTTCAGATCATACAGGTCCTTGAAAGTGGAAGTGAAATCGCAGAGTGGTGTCCGACTCTCTGCGACACTATGGACTGTAGCGTACCAGGCTCCATCGTCCATGGGATTTTACAGGCAAGAATTCTGGAGTGGGTTGCCATTGCCTCTCCAAGGGATCTTCCAGGGATCGAACTCAGGTCTCCTACATTGCAGGCAGACTCTTTACCGTCTGAAGCACCAAGGGATTCTATTATGGGTCCTTAAATGTCAGACTAAAAAAGTAGGATGATACCCACCCTAAAGGAAATGAGGAGCCATTGAATGTTTTGTGTTTCCAGGTTCAGTAAAACTGAGGGACTGAGGAAGATCCTCGTGGACTGTTAAAAGGGGTGGTGTTGGGGGCAGGGGACCCGGACGAATGCTATGGATTCTTTTTTTTTAAACTGATGAATAAGAGGCCTCCTGGCTAATGAAATAAACTGGTGACTCTTCAGGGATTTCAAGGGTCTTTAACTCCACAGAGTACATCCAGGCCTGAGCTCAAAAGGAGGCCCGTCAGGCAAGGAGGTGAAGTTCTGGAAACCAAAGGAATGGGGAGCTCTGTGTGAAGCTTTCAAAGAGGAAAAAAAAAAAACAAAAACAAAAACAAAATAAACAGGCACTGACTCATGGTTGGGGAACAGGTACTTCCAAAAGGCAGAATTTTAATCTTAAAGGTTTCTGATGACTCACAAGTCGATGACATCCAACTTGCTTTTGCTTAGCCTTGAATACATTATTTTTCTTTAAAAATAATTGTACTTTTTCTGTTTATGAAAATAATATATACTCATTAGAGAAAAAAAGGAAAATATAGAAAAATAAAACAAAGCTAATAATCAGCAGTAAATCCTACCAGCACTGTAAACATGTTGATGGATGTCCTTATGTGTATTTTCTTCAGTGTATTTATGCCTTTTTAAGCAAAGTTGGGGTCACATTTCATATATAACTGATTGCTCTTTTTTTTAACTTAAAATTTATGCATTTATTTATTTTGGGGCTGCCTGGGTTATAGTTGCGGCACATGGGATCCTTGATCTCATTGCGGCATGCAGGATCTTTAGGCATAAGGGATCTTGTTCCCTGATCAGGAATCTTAGCCAATATACTATAATACTATGAATTTTTCAGGCTTCTTTGGTGGTTTAGTAGTAAAGAATCCACCTGCCATGCAAGAGACAAGGATTCAATCCCTGGGTAGGGAAAACCCCTGGAGGAGGAAATGGCAACCCATTCCAGTATTTTTTGCCTGGGAAACCTGGCGGGCAACAGTCTTTGAAGTCACAAAAGAGTTGGACACCACTTAGCAATTTAACAACGCTGTGAATTTTTCACCATGAGACTATATTAATGCATCTTCTTATAAAACTTAGAAAATCCAGAAAAGAGAAATACTGTATGTTAGCATCATTTTCCTGGTTTATGAAATATGCTTGGAAAAAAACATTTTGCTGTTTCCTTCCATTCTCAAAGTATAGTCAGAAATCTGACTTTTTTTCATGTTGCAAACCGATATTAGCACCCTTATTTTACTGAAGAAACTGAGTCACAAATATGAAGTGATTTACCCCAAATTGATTAGCTAGCAGCTAGCCTGGGGTAAGACTACAACAGCCTTGCACCTTTGAGTCTGGCTTAGTGCTGTGAGGGGAAGAGGGCATACACAGGTTGCCCTTCCCCACCCCCATTTCAGTTAGTTTACATAATGCAAGCTGTACTTTTTTTTTGACCTGTGATTTGATTTTTTGTTGTTGTTGAAGTATAGTTGCTGTACAATATTCTATGTTACAGGTGTACGATACAGTAATTCATAATTTTTAAGATTATGCTTTATTTATAGTTATTATAAAATATTGGCTATATTCCTCATGTTGTACAATATATCTCTGTAGCTTATTTTATACCTAATAGTTTGTGCCTCTTAATCCCCTAACCCTAAATTATCCCTACTCTCCTCCCTCTTTCAACTGGTAACCACTAATTTGTTCTCTATATTTGTGAGTCTGCTTCTTTTTAAAAATTATATTCTCTATTTTGTTGTATTTTTTAGATTACACATATAGGTGATATACAGTATTTGTCTTTCTCTGTCTGACTTATTTCACTTAGCATAATGCCCTCTGAGTCCATCCATGTTGATGCAACTGGCAAAGCTTTGGACTTTTTATGGCTGAGGAGTATTCCATTTATCTTCTTCATCCATTCATCTGTTGATAGACACTTACATTGCTTCCATTATCTTGGCTATTGTAAATAATGCCAGTTGTGCTTTAAATTCTTGGAATTAAAGAGGCTTTAAACTGAGCACAGTTAATCTGAGTGTACTTCATGGAAGAGGCAGATTTTATGCAGCATCTAGAAAGTTTGTCCAATAAATAGATAGGTCAGTGGCAAGCACCCAAGCCTACTGGTCCCCAAGTGAACAGTAATACCAGCCTTTATCTTGTGGCAAGCCTTAACTAAGCCCATTGAACACTGCCTATGTTATTTAATCCTCACACTCAACTGTGAATCACTGCTGTTTTCACCAATTTAAAAATGAAGAAATAAGCACAGCGAGGGGCAGTGACAGGCTCAGGGTCACATTGTTAGTTAGTAAGAGGAAAGAGGTTTGAACATAGGTATCTTGGCTCTAGAACAATTCTGCATCCAGTCCACACGCCCTTCCTGTCCCAAGGCTGAACAGCAGGGCCCAGGCTTTGTACTGCACCATCACCAACAGTCAACCGGTTGTGAAGGATGCAAAGGTAGAGTCAGGGATACCATGCTGGCTTGGGGGCTGTGGCCAGGAGGGGTACCCAGAACCCTCTGAGAGGATTCCCACAGCAGGAAAATATAAATAAAAAATAAAGGATTTCCCAGGGCACTTGGCATCCCATGACCGATCCTCAGCGATTGTATCTTGATTCTTCAGTTCAGTTCAGTTGCTCCGTCGTGTCCAGCTCTTTGCGACCCCATGGACTGTAGCACACCAGGCCTCCCTGTCATCACCAACTCCCGCAGTTGACTCAAACTCATATCCATTGAATCGGTGATGCCATCCAACCATCTCATCCTTTGACGTCCCCTTCTCCTCCCGCCTTTGATCTTTCCCAGCATCAGGGTCTTTTACAAGAAGTTAGTTCTTCACATCAGGTGCCAAAGTATGGGAGTTTCAGCTTCAGCATCAGTCCTTCCAATGAATATTTAGGACTGATTTCCTTTAGGATGGACTGGTTAGATCTTGCAGCCCAAGGCACTCTCAAGAGTCTTCTCCAACACCTCAATTCAAAAGCATTAATTCTTCCACACTCAGCTTTCTTTATAGTCCAGCTCTCACATCCATACATGACTACTGGAAAAACCATAGCCTTGACTAGACGGACCTTTGTTGGCTGTCTAGATTGATTCTTCTTAGATTCTGAAATAAACTCCACCATGAGAGAACAGAATCTAGATGACGGCTTGAATCCTAGTCCTGCCTCTGCCAAGATCTGACTGTGTGATCTTAGGCCAGTCACTTGCCCTCTCGGGGTCTCAGGGGTTAAATGAGCTGGTCCTTTACCCTGGTCTTTGCAACTTGTATTTCACTGCTCTGTGGCCAACAGAATGCTCGGCCTTAAGGATAACTCAGTGGAAACCAGAGCTATTTGCTGTGCTCAGGGGTCCGTGGGTGCTGGACCCACCCTGCCCTTTCTCTGCACCCAGCGTTTGCATGTAGGAAGACTCTCAGATGTCCTGCGGAGAACCCACCCAGCCTCGTCCCCTGGGGCAGGGCACAGGACAAGCACAAAGTCGGAGGAAGGACTTGAATTCCTCCCTAAGATCTCTGTTCCCCAGGGCCCCACTCAGCTGAAGGGGCGCTCAGCTCAGCAGTGCCTCTCCACTTTACTTGGCAGCCCAGGCAGTGAGTGTTCTCAGGCATAGCCATGCCAGCCCCAGGAAACCTTTGCTGGCTCCCCACTGCCCCAGGAATAACATACAAACTCCTCAGAATGGCAGAGAAGGCCTGTCCTCCACGCACCCTCAACGTGCCTCTCCAACTCTTTTGCCCTGTCACCTTGTCTTAATATAGAGCTTTGCGGTTTTAAAAGCAGAGGCACCTGAATTCAAATCTCGAGTAGGCTTGTTGCTGGCTTTATGACCTCAGGCAAGTTACCGCATATCACTAAACCCTGGTATCCACACCCTTAAAATGGGGGTGGTAGCACCCATTCCACAGGATTGTATGAGAAATTAAATGAATCACTTAGTAGGTTCCTGGAACACAGTAAACTCTAATAGGCTTTAAGTGCCTATTGTTATTATTATGACAATTCTCAGCCACATTTGACTACCATCTCCTGCTTCCTGAAGCTCAGCACTCTCTTTCCCAACACTGTCTCCATACCTGGAAAGCCCTTCCCCACCCTTGTCCTCCACCCAGTAGGCTCCCTTGCACACCCTTGCAAGCCCTAATCAAAAACCATTACCTGTGAAGACACTTCTGTCTTCCCCTTCATGCCTTCTCTGACTGTCACCACTTTAACCCAGGGGCCTTGCTTAGTGTCACCTGTGGTGAAACAACCGGCATTAAACACCTCTCAGTGGGATGGTGACTGCAGCCATGAAATTAAATGACGCTTGCTCCTTGGAAGAGAAGCTATGACAAGCCTAGACAGCGTATTGAAAAGCAGGCACATCACTTTGCCAACAAAGGTCCATATGGTCAAAACTATGGTTTTTGCAGTAGTCATGTATGGATATAAGAGTTGGACCATAAATAAGGCTGAGCACGGAAGAACTGATGTTTTCAAATTGTGGTGCTGAAGACCTTTGACAGTCCCTTGGACAGCAAGGAGATCAAACCAGTCAATCCTAAAGGAAATCAACCCTGAATATTTACTGGAAGGATGGATGCTGAAGCTGAAGCTCCAATACTTTGGCCACTTATGTGAAGAGCTGAGTCATTAAAAAAGACTCTGACGCTGGGAAAGACTGAAGGCAAAAGGCAAAGAGGACGGCGAAGGATAAGATAGTTATATAGCATCACCGACTCAATGGACATGAATCTGAGCAAACTCCGGGAGACAGTGAAGGACAGGGGAGCCTGGCTTGCTGCAGTCCATGGGGTCCCAGAGAGTTGGACATGACTTAGCGACTGAATACCACCACCGATTGGATGCAGCAAACCACACAACTCAATCTATTTTTGCTTCTGCCAAACTTATTGAGCCTGAACCTAATCTGGTCTTTAGAGCTGGTTTCAGTTTAGAAGAATTTCAAACTGGGGATAGACGAACAGTTATATAACCCACAGAGAAGCAATGAGAAGCCCAGAATGTGAGACAGTTTATAAGACAACTGATGAGATCTTAAAAGTCAATGTTGTGAAAACAAAACAAAAGCAGATACACTGGAAGAGTTCTAGATTCCAAGAGACCCTAGAGCCTAGCAAGTAAATGTAAGATGTGATTCTTGACTATATCCTGGTGCTTTTATTTTTTTAAGCTATAAAGACTGTATTTTTGGACAATGGGCGAAATCTGACTATGAACTGGGTGTTAGATGATATAAGGAAATTATTAGTTTTGTGAGGTATGGTAAGTGTATTGTGGTTATGGAGAATATTTTTTCAAAATGCCTGCTGACATGTTTAGGGCTGAAGTGTTAGAATATCTGCAGTTAACTTTAAACTGGTTCAGCCAGAAATTTAACATATAGTAAGATGAAGTAATAGAGAAGGAAATAGCAACCCATTCCAATATTCTTGTCTGGGAAATACCATGGACAGAGGAGCCTGGCAGACTACAATCCATGAAGCTGCACCAGAGTCAGACACGACCGAGCAACTAAACAACAAAAATGAAGTAAATATGGTAAAATGTTGACAGTTGTTGAATTTATGTGATTATGTGTAGGTATTCAGATGATAATTCTTCCTACTTTCCTGTATGTTTCAACATTTTCATAGTCAAAAGTTTTTTTGTTTTTGTTTTTTTAAAAATATTCCTTCTCCAAGGCTCCCACAGAAGGTATGGGGCCTTTATTAAAGAACAAATCACAATATATGGGGGTGAGGTATGCCAGTGAGTCCTTCCATTCAGATCACAGGTTACAAACTCTTGGCATCCAAAGTCTGGATTAACTGTGTTCCTCAAGCGCCAAGTTCATAATGAATAATAAACATATGTTGAATGAGGACTTTACTCTTGCTGCAGTGCATGACTCAACAGTAAACTTCATCTTGGGAATTGCTAGAGTGAAAATGATAATGACAGACTTTTGCCAAGTGGTTACCAGGCGCCAGGCTTGATGCTAAGCCCCTACCGTGCATCATCTTATGTGATTGTCACAACAGTCGGAAAATTATTGATCCCATTTTTACACATGAGTAAACTGGTATACAGAAAGGTAAAGAAATTTGCCTCCAAGATCACTCAGTTAAGAATGGCAGAAGCATGTGGTTCTGATCACCACACACTGTTGCCCTGTCTCTCTGGCACCATCCTTTTGGCACAGGTAATTACATAGGTACCTGTTTTAGCACCAACATCTGCTAAACTCGGAACCCTTCAAAGGCAGAAGAAAGAAAACATGTTCACACAAAAACTTATATACAAATATTAAAAGCAGCATTATTCAGAATAGTCAAAGAGTGAAAATAGCCCATACGTCCATCAACTTGATAAATAGATAAACAAAATGTGGTATGAATAGACACTGGAATATTATTCATCCATAAAAGGGATGAAGTACTGATACCATCTACAACATGCATGAACCTTGAAAACGTTTCACTAAGCGAAAGAAGCCCGTCTCCAAAGATCACATGTTATTTCATTCCATGAAAATGAAATGTCCAGAATAAACAAATGCATAGAAAGTAGATTAGTGGTTGATTAGTGCTAAGGAGGCAGAAGGGGATTGGGAGGTGAAGGTTGCACACTGCTAATATATCAAAAACAATTGAATTTACAATTTAAATGGGTGAATTGTATTGTGTAAGAATTATATCTCAATAAAGCTGAAAAAAAAAGAAGAGGAAGCATCTTATGCACCAATGAATCTGCCAAGCTAGTTGAATGAAAAAAATGAATGAATGGCTGTTTCTCTTGCAGTGGACAAAAATCTACCATATTTCTGAAGTCTAAAGTTAATTTTCTTGACAGCCTTACAGGGATGCTCACTCTTAGCTTCCAGGAACCCATTAATAAACTAATAAGAAACCTGATAATTCAATAAATAATTCCTGAGGTTGCCAGTGCTACTCCAGGAAAAAAAAGAGAAATGCACGGATGATTTCTTTCAGATACAAACCGTGAGACTGCAGAGCAAGGAGCCGCCAGGATGTTCTGTCTGGGATGGGCCCCTGGAGATCTTGCTGTGATCTGTTTCCACTTGGCAAACCTTGATTATCTGGGCTCATCTGACTGTTTCTGTGTTTTGTTTTGTTTTGTTTCCCTCCTAGCCCTGGTCATTCAGAAGGACAGTTGTAAATAAAAGCTCCAGGATAAAATACCTCATGAAGTTCTGTGGAACTGATTGGGAAAGATCCAAACACTTCAGTGGGCATCAACTAGCAGGGAAAGTGCTTGTTCAAAATGCTGATGCCTGGCCTCATCCCTGGAGATTCAGATTCAGTGTGACCAGGGTGGAGCCATGGAAACTGCATTTTAAATACAGCATCTGCAGTGTCCTTGATACAGGGTATGCTTGGTTATATGAGAAACACTGACCTAATAAAACATAGGCAGAGGAAATAAAGTGTGTATATTATCTCAGGCAGAAAAGTGGGTTTGCTTAGGGATCTTAGAGATCATGGGATTTAGACGTTTTCATGCTCTGCCCCTAGAACTCCTTAGGATTCCATGGAGCACTTGGAGGGGCTCTTGGGCTGGTGGAGGTACAGAAGCATAGATGTGTCTACCTCAGCACATGCCCCCTTTAAAAGCTGTATTTAAAATTTTTTTCTAAACTAAGATATTGGGTTCTACAGTTGTGCCCTGTCCCACATATGCAAGTGGAAAAACTGAGGAGTAGACAGGAAAGCATCTTCCCAGGGAGGTGGAGTGACAGCATGCTGATGGCAGAACCGGAGCTGATACCAGGCTTTTGCTTCCCGCCCCGGGCCCTTCTCACTAGGGAATGCCAGTTTGGACACATCCTTTCATTTCAGGATGGCTTTCCCTCTCTGCCTCCAGCAAATCCCATACAAAGACAGTAGGGCCCAGACTAGGGTAGGAGGAATGAGGCATCCTGCCTCCAGCACACAACTTAGGGTGGTGCCCCAAAAGTCAGAAATCAAGACAAATAACATTTTGCCAAAAAATTCATGATGAACAAAATACCAAAATTTTACATAAAAGTAGAATCAGTAGTGGAGAAGGAAATGGCAACCCACTCCAGTATTCTTGCCTGGAGAATTCCAGGGACAGAGGAGCCTGGAGGGCTGCCATCTATGGGATCTCACAGAGTCGGACACAACTGAATCAATAGTTCTGATTTTTCCTTTTGCCCCCAAGCTCCAGTATGGCTCTCTACAGTGCTATTACTCGTCATGCTTTTATTTAAAGTTTTGGTATCTTGTTCATCATGGATTTTTTTGGCGTTAATTTTGATTTTTAAAATGTTGCATTCAAGTATTATTTATCTAGGTTGCTAAGTTTTTTGGTGCTTCCCTTAACGTGGTGCCTGAGGCAGGTGCCTCACTTGCTTCACCCTAACCTGGGCCCTACAGATCAGGTCTTTTGGCAGATAGCTGAGTAAAGGTCCATTGTCCTCTGGGGATCCCTCCAGATCCTATCACTTTATTTGTCTGATGGAATTGATGTTTGTTTGGTCTCACTGTGACATTGCCCTTGTCACTTAACCTGCAGAGAGGTTTGTAACCTGCAGGGGATATTTGTTTTGCTGACTCAGCAACACCATCCTCTGCTCTGGCAACAGCAGCTCTTAAGTCGCTGGGTACCTTCCTTTCCCTTCTCTGAAGCTGATTCAGCACACTGGCCTAGAGGTGGGCATGTGACTCAACTCTGCCAATCAGAGCCTTGCACTCCCTGACCCCAATGATTGGTTCAGGAATTATCATGTGATTCAGTTACAGCCAATTAGAATCAATTCTGGGGGTCTGCTCTGAACTTCGGGCAAGGGAGCTGCGAGGTAACTGAGAAGAGAGGATGTAAAGCCCCTCAGGGAACCTCTCTGAGACAATGAAGACTGCAGTGTGGATAGCAGCAGACAGAGACAAGGAAGAAACATCGTGATGATGTCGCTCGAGCTCCTGGACCCAGCTATGCACAAGGCAGCCTCCACCCTGGATGTAGGGGAACTGTGGGCCACCTTTCGCCCAAGTCAGTTTGAGTAGTGTCTCTGTCCCAAGTAGTATTTCTGTCACATAGATGATCCACTCCTTCCTCCCTGCAATCTGACCTGGTTGCCCCGGGAGATGACATAGAGAAGCCCAGCACCAGACTTCCATCCTGAAGATCTTCATCAGGTGGCGGTGTCCTTCATCCAAGGGCAGCCTTAGAAGGCAGAGTATTGGCAGGAACAACAACTCTCATAACATTACTGAGTGCTAGTGGTGGTGTCAGGTCCTGTAGTAAATATTTGCACATCAATATATTCATTTTTTCCTATAACAACTCTATGAAGTAGATTCCATTATTAACTCCAGGTTGAAATCCAGTTCATGCACCCCCAGGGCAAATGTCCCAAGTCACTAGCTAGAGGCAAAGGGAAGGCCCCGGTTAACCAGCAGGTGAGCATACTTCCCATCCTATGTGTTGCTTTTGTAAATGGACAGACATTGTAGGTGACAGACTTTTTGTAAGAACAGCTGAATCTGGACATTAGCAAATCCCTTTCCCCACACTTTCCGGTAATACTGTTGGCATCTTGAAGTAAAAAATCTTAGGCTAGCTTCCTTTGACCTGGTAGTGAAGCTCAGTGCCTCAAGCAGCACAGGCCTTGGAAATCAGCAATGATCCTTATGAGGAAGGATCTAAAGAATGGCTATCAGTTCAGTTCAGTCGCTCAGTCATGTCTGACTCTTTGCAACCCCATGAGTCACAGCACGCCAGGCCTCCCTGTCCATCACCAACTCCCGGAGTTCACTCAGACTCACGTCCATTGAGTCAGTGATGCCATCCAGCCATCTCATCCTTTGTCGTCCCCTTCTCCTCCTGCCCCCAATCCCTCCCAGCATCAGAGTCTTTTCCAAGGAGTCAACTCTTTGCATGAGGTGGCCAAAGTACTGGAGTTTCAGCTTCAGAATCATTCCTTCCAAAGAACACCCAGGGCTGATCTCCTTCAGAATGGACTGGTTGCATCTCCTTGCAGTCCAAGGGACTCTCAAGAGTTTTCTCCAACACTACAGTTCAAAAGCATCAATTCTTCGGCGCTCAGCTTTCTTCACAGTCAAACTCTCACATCCATACATGACCACTGGAAAAACCATAGCCTTGACTAGACGAACCTTTGTTGGCAAAGTCACTTGTCTGCTTTTCAATATGCTATCTAGGTTGGTCATAACTTTTCTTCCAAGGAGTAAGCGTCTTAATTTCATGGCTGCAGTCACCATCTGCAGTGATTTTGGAGCCCCAAAAAATAAAGTCTGCCACTGTTTCCACTGTTTCCCCATCTATTTCCCATGAAGTGATGGGACCAGATGCCATGATCTTCGTTTTCTGAATGTTGAGTTTTAAGTCAACTTTTTCACTGTATAACTGGATCACTTTGCTGTACACCTGGAACTAACACAACATTGTAAATCAACTATACTCCAGTAAAATAAAATAAAAAATTAGCAGGTGGGTCGACTCACTGACTGTGGCCATCTTTGCTCTTTTATTCGTTCAACAAAGATTTATTGAGTGCCAGCTCTATGCCATATCTCATTCTAAGCACAGAGGATACAAGTAGTGAATGAAACTGGGGGAAGTCCCTGCCTCCAGGGAGCTGCCAGTCTTATCAGGGAGGCACGTATGAGACAAATAATTGTGCATGCAATTATTACAAGTATGATAAGCACCGAGAAGGAAAAGTTCAGGCTGTTAATGTGAATGTGCAACAGAAGCCTCTTAAATCCATTCGTAGACTAAGCAACTTTATTCATTGGATTGGTGTTTTGGGATTGACTGCCAGTGATAGGCACCATGTTTGGTACTGAGTGCTGGGAAGGGTGGGCAAGAAGGCTCAGCCCACAAGGATCCCGCCATGCACAACAAATACAGCATCTGACTGGCTGTCCTTCCCACCTGCAGACTGTGAGCTGCTGCAGGTTTACAGCTTTGAAAGCCACTTGAAAGAACAATGCCACTCCTGCTTCCACAGGTAAATATATTTGGCTTGTTCCATTGGCCTCATGTTGGTCTTACCATGTCTTTCTCTGATCCCCTGTGGATTTTGCTCTCTAGGGTTGGAAAAATCAGGACAGATGGTCATTGAACTTACTGAGAATGTTTTATTGTGCTTTGTAAAAATATGCTGAAAAACACATGAATTCACTGGGAGAAGAAGGCATCAGGAAAGGGAAAGAACTTGGGGTTGAAACTCGCCGGGCCCCATGGCTCCAGCCTGCTGGAGACAGGAGCTTGGCTTTGAGGACAGGCCTTTGGTGATATTTCTGCTGTCTGACCCCACGGGTACAAGTGGAATGTGTCGCCCAGCTCGTCACGGGGAACTTTCTGGATGGCTTTATTATTCAGAGCATATGGTGCTTTGGCTCCAGTCATCGGAGACAGTCTGTGATTCTGCAGAGCTGGGAATGGGGCTCTTAGCAGCAAAGGTGAGTGTGTGGGTGGTTTTAGATATAGGAGTTTTGGCTCAGTCATTCTTACAGTCAGCCTCCCTGCAAAGTAGCCAGAATCACTTGGGTCCCAGGGCCCTGATCCAGGCCTGAAATGTGACAGCGTGGGGAAAAACGGGAAGAGAATGGCCTCTGACTGTATCCTTCCTGGACTAAAGCACTTAGAGGGTGGGGAATGACGTTGATTTTTTAAAAATTAATTAGCTAATTTAATTTTGGCTGTGCTGGGTGTTCATTGTGGTCCGTGGGCTTCTCTAGTTGTGATGTGTGGACTCAGTAGTGGCATGTGGGATCTTAGTTCCTCAGCTAGGGATTGAACCCAGGCCCCTGCGTTGGGAGTGCGGAGTATTATCCGTTGCTCCACCAGGGAAGTCCCCACAGTTGATTCTTTTCTGTAGCTCCCAAGTCTCACACCCTGGGACAGGTGTATTGCATCTCATATACTGAAGGCTTGCTATTTGCTAGGCATTCATTCATTTAATCTTTACCACAACCCCATGAGGTAAGTTCTGTTGTTATTCTCATTTTATAGGTAGTTGAGGCTTGGGGTAGTAGAGCAGGATCCACACAGATGATAAAGCTGTGCTACCTTGTCGTGTCTCAGCATGGCCCTCAGAGAGCAGTCAGCAGAGTGAGTGAGTGGTGAGGATTCCCTTACATGTGGGAACTTGGGGAGGGGCCTGAAGTAGAAAGCAGCCAACTCCTGGGACAAGCCTTCAGCTTGGTACAGAGCCTTTACCATCCCAGCATTAAATATTTTGAGAATAACATAGACTGTAGCATTTTGTCCCTTTGCTAAGGCTGTACTTTATATCAATAATAATACAAGTACATAACCAATCCATTGAGGTCTTATTTCTTTTCAGTCACTGAGTCAAGGGCTTTTGGTGTATCATTTTATTTAATCGTCACATCAATCCATGAATAGGTATTACTATCCTTCTGAGAAAAGAGACATTAAATAAGTTGGGCAAGGTCATAGCTAGTGATTTACAGAGTTAGGATTCCACTTAAGGATGTGTGGCTTCGAGATTTTATTTCTTGAGCATCAGAGACCTGGCTCAATTCCTAGTTCCTCCATGAACCAACTGTGTGCCCTTGGCAAGTCGGTTCACTTTTCTGGACCTCAATTTCCACATCTGTGAAATGGGTAGGTTGGGCTAGATGATGTGTTAGGCCCCCTCCAGCTCTGATATCTAGACTTTGAACCCCTTGAGGGATATCACTCCTGAAGCCTGAGCACTTAGCAGAAAGCCTGGCCCAGAGTGGGCCCAGGTCAACATCTGTTGAGCTAAATCTTTCCTCATGTGCCCCAGCTCCTAGCTCCACAAGTAGTCACCATTCCCAAATCTGTGTATTTCATAGTATTTCATAAAGATGTTTGCAGGAGGGGATTTTGGGCAAGTCAAGTCATCCCTCTTAATCATTTTCTTATCTATTAAAAAAGGGCAGCAGAGATTGGACTATACTCTTACCACAGCAGTTTTCTTTCTGTTCTCCAAACACACCTGCTCAGAGCTTTTGCGTTCGTAGTTCCCTGTGCCTGGAACACTCTCATCCAGCTCTTACAGTGATTGGTTCCTTGTCATTACTCAAGTCTCACCTTTAATATCACCTCCTCAGAGAGAGCCTCTCTGACCACATAGTCTACAATAGCCATAGCCATTACTTGATCATATCAGCTTATTTCCTTTCTTCAGGGGACTGTTACCTATTTGATCTCTTGTTTCGGTCTAGCTCCCCTCTTTCCAGAGTCTACCTCCCCTCTCTAGAACCTAAACAAGTAAACAGATCAAATATGTAACAGTCCCCTCCTTACCTGGTGGCTCAGTGGTAAAGAATCCACCTGCAATGCAGGAGACCTGGGTTTGATCCCTGCGTCAAGAAGATCCCCTGGGGAAGGAAATGGTGACCTGCTCCAATATTCTTTGCCTGGGGAAACCCCATGGACCGAGGAGCCTGGCGGGCTACATGGGGTCACAAGAGTTGGACATGACTTAGCAACTAAGCCACCATCTCCACCCCACTTTCTAGAATGTGAGCTCAATAGGTGTAGAATCCTTAACTTTCAGGTTTACTGATGTATCCCTAGACCCTGAGACAGGCTGGCAGGCACATATAGCTGCTGAATAGTAATACCTATTGAGTGCATGAATTCCTGGTAAGTGAACAGATAGCCTAGAGAGTCTCCAAAGTCCTTTTTAGCCCTAAATCCAAGGATATACAACACAGTGAATGTAAACTCACATGCAAGCATGACTGTACCATTTTACAGATGTGCAAACTGAGGCGGTGAGTGACTTGCCAACGGTTTCACGGAGAGGATGGTAGGTGGTGTGGTCTAGAGCTGGGTCCCCAACCTCTGGGATCTAAAGCCTGATGATCTGATGTGGAGCTGATGTAATAATAATAATAGAAATAAAGTGCACAATACATGTAATGCACTTGAAATATCCCAAAGCCATCCCCTACCTCTATCCCGATTAGTGGAAAAATTGTCTTCCATGAAACTGATCCCTGGTGCCACAAAGGTTGGGGACCGCTGGTCTAGAGCACTGTGTGTGTGTGTGTGTGTGTGTGTGTGTGTGTGTGTGTGTGTGTGTGTGTGTTCTCAGTCGCTCAGTTGTGTCCAACTCTTTGCAACCCCATGGAATGTAACTCGGTCCCGCCAGGCGCCTCAGTTCATGGGATTCTCCAGGCAAGAATACTGGAGTAGGTTGCCATGCCCTCCTCTAGGGGATCTTTCTGACCCAGGGATCAAACTCACCACCATGTGGGAATTCAAAAGCAGGGGATTCAGGTTTGGGTCCTCACACCTTCCTACTCTGTCAACCTTCCTTACAAGATCCAGGTGAACTGAACAAGCCATTTACCTCTCCCAGTGCAGTTTTTCCGTCTGAAGGAGAAAGGCGTACTGTTAACTCTGGTCAAGGGTGACTGTGAAATAATGAAGTTTCCTAAACTGAACAGCGCTAAGCATTCTGCAGAATGTTGGGCCTCTGTTTACTCCCAGGTTATTCTCAGAGTTGTGGGTGGGAGAGGGGAAGGGAGCCTAGGACCAAGGCTGTGGAGGAGGGGTGAGCTGGCGGGTTGGCACAATTTGTTTACTTCTGGGTCTGCCCCTAGCCTTGCAGCCTTCACCTGCGCAGGTAAAGAGGTAGGGGGAGCCTTGCTCAGCCAATGAACTCCTTTGTTCTCTTAAAGGCACCAAGCAGCTGGCACAAAAATCAGCCCTGCGACCTGAAGAGATCCCGGGGTGGATGCCAGGAAGCAGCTGTGGGGCTGGATGTAGCAAACCCCTCCATGGCAACCCCGTGACCTCATGTCCTGGAGGGTGCTTGCTTCAGGGCGGCCTCCTCCACCTTACCCAGAGCCGGCTTTCCAGGAGGTGCCCATGCCTAGCTGCCCTGGCAGGCGCCCAGGGAGGAAAGACAGCGTGGCCTTGGCATTTGCCCGCCAGGAAGGAGACCACAGGTGCCAGGGAGAAGCCATTTCCTTGCCCTCTTCAGCAGCCCTGGTGAGTCCTGATGCTCTGACCTTCTCAATCCTCAGCACAGAAGGGTATGGTAGAAAGATGCCTGTCCCGCGGGGCAGAAACCGTGGGTGCTAGTCCCACTCCTGCTGGGTGACCTTGAGTGAGTCACTCCAGCTCTCTGAACCTCACCTGTACCATCTGGGCAAACGCGCTCCCACTCCCACGTCAGCTTGCCCCCTTGATTACTTTCCCCCGTCACAGCCTTGTTTTGAAAGATTTTTGTCTGCCAAGCTGCGCCTGTTATATAATAAGTCGTTAATTGGTTTTTCCCCTTGTGTGTTAATTGGGGCCCTATCACAGCCGATCAGTGTTTTCTGGTCAGCAAGACCAAACCCTGGCAGTGCCACTGAGCTGATGTAAGTTGAACTGTGGCAAAGAAATGTGGTGTTTTAGTCTGTCTGTGAGATCTTATCTAGAGCCAATATTGATTTTCATCTGGCCTCTTGAAATAGGAGAAAGAGGGCACGGTGAGTAATTCCAGAGAATGGGGACCCTAGATGGGGAGCCCCTAAATCTAGCATGCATGGTGTGTGGGGGTACCAGGTAGAAACACTGCCTTCACACCCCAGGCCCAGCTTTGATCCCTGCTATGCTGCCTCCCACATGGAATGCATTCTTGAAAGTGGGATCCTTTGGCCTGAAAACTTCCTGTGTGGGGTTGGGCTGTTTCCAGGTGTCCCCACACTGGGTTCATTCCCCTGCTCTGACTGAGATTGGACAGCCCTAGGTTAGGGAGCCAAGGTCACCCTCAGGCCTCTGATGGGGGATTGCCAGGGGAATGGTGTTGGGAACAAGTTAGCGTGAGCACTGGGCCTGGAAGTCAGGACAGTATACCATGAACTCAGCTTGTGCTGGGAATCAGGAGACCAGGCTAATCTGCACTGATTGGCTTTGTGACCTCAGGCTAGTTGCCTAACCTTTTTGAACCTCAGTTTTCCCAGTTGTAAAATGGTGATTGTAATCTTGAAAATGTTCACCTACCAGGATTAGGGCCAAATAATATTGTGTATTTCACAGAAGCTTAGATTCTAGTCTTTAAAATGCATCCAGAATTCAGAAATTAAAAGAACCACAAACATGCTTTTTAGAATTAATATAACAGGTTATGGATGTTTTGTAAAATGTGACCTCCATGATAAAGAATTGTTTCAGTGATGAGGGAATTGTGATTGCTTGCTATTCAAGTCCTTTTCCTTTGAAAGCACCATTTATTGGGATTTTTGAAAAGTAGGCTCATAAACAGAAAGCAGGGGGAAACAGCTCATTGAGAAATGGTATTTTCTAATGATTCCTGGAACTGAAACTCAGGCCTGGAATGTGGCCCTCACATGGGAAGCAGTGTAATGCATGGTTAGAGCATGCACTTTGCAGTTAGACAATGTTGGGTTCAAATGCAGACCCAGAGACTTACTGATGACCTTGGGTATAAATCGTTATGCGTTTCTGTGCTTCGATCTCTTCTAAATTCTAAAACAGAGTGGGGGGAATGTCACAAGTCCTGGCTGATGTTGTTCTTGAGGGGGGTTTAATGTAGGACAAGGACTCAGCACCCACATACATGTTCCACCAGACCTGCCCAGATCCAGAGGGCTCCTGATCCTTGGAAATTCAAGTGGACAAGATACACTGATTTGGGGCAAGACACCACAGCCAGCTCCCCACCAGGGGCTCTGATCACCCTTGTCATCTTCTGCAGCAGCAGGAGGCTCTGGAGAGATGCTGGACGAGTAAGCGTGTGGAACCAGTGAACTCCCCCGAATGCATGGGGCTGCTGCTGCTACTTGCTCTGGGGGTCCAGCCAGGGTCCTGGCCCCTTCTGTTTGGTCACTGTTCTCCTTGTCCTGAGACTTCCTGCTAAGCAAATCAGTCATAGAGAGTGAAGTTTAGGGGTCATGACAGTGTCTCCCCTCCCAGAGAGGCTGTGGGAGAGTGAGGTGGAGTGAGAGCTGGAACAAAAGCTCCGCAAGAAAGAGAGGGGCAGCCCTTCTTGTTCAGTTGAGCAGGTGGTGTGTGAGAGTGTGCATGTATGTGCGCACGAGCTAACACAGTTCAAGTAGAGGGGCTTGCCTGGTGGCTCAGTGGTGGAGATTCCACCTGTCAGTGCAGGAGACATGGGTTCAATCTCTGATCGGGAGGATTCCACATGCCGTAGAGCAACTGACCCTGTGCGCCACAACCATTGAGCCTGTGCTCTAGAGCTGAGGAGCTGAAACTACTGAGCCCAAACGCCACAACTACTGAAGCCTGAGCACCCTAGAGCCCGCGCTCCACAAGGACGACCACTGCAGTGAGAAGCCCACACACAGTGAAGAGTAGCCCCTGCTCACCACAACTAGAGAAAAGCCCGCACGGCAGTGAAGACCAAGCATAGCCAAACATAAATAAATAAAATTATTTTTTAAAATTCACGTTGAAAAATTCTGAGTGTGAAGGCCCCCAAGAGGTCATGTCAGCCAGCCCCCTGCTTGGGCAGGAGTCTCTTCTAACCAACATAAGAGGTTGCAGCTGCACTCCAGGGAAGCCTCCTAAACACCTCTCCTTGGTAACCAGCCATGGCATCTAAAAGTCCTCCCCAGGGTGTGCTCGGGCTGTGTGTGTGCATGTTTGAGGGCCTTGGATGTCTGAATAAGAGTTCCATGAACACTGAGCACTCAAACCTTGCAGAAAAATAAGTTTGAGGTTGAAGTGACGGGGGTGCAGTGGGGGGTTGAAGTTTTCTGCAGTCACCAGGAAGTTTAGAGGCACTTTGGAGGAGCTACATTTGTGGGGTGCCTATTGTGATCTAACGATTATGCTAGGTGTTTTATTACTGCATTTAATCCTTACAGTAGAGTGTTTTATTATTCCCATTTCACAGATGAGAACATTGAGGCTCAGAGAGGTTACAGATCTTGAGTAAGATTGCTCAGCTAACAAGTGGCAGAACTGTGACTCACATCTTTGTACCGCTGCATCAAGAGCCTGGCCTCTTAGCCGTTCTACCAGTCGTTGCAAATCAGGCCAAATACTGAAGTTCCCAGGTGCATTTTGTTTGGCTCACACAGTGTTTTGTTTTGTTGTAACATTTTAAAAATTTAGATGGCAACTTTTAAAAAATGCAGGTATTTAACATAAGAATCTAGACTCTGATTGCCCTCTGAAGATCAGAAGGAAGACGTGGCACCGTGTCCACGTTCTCATATGCCAGCAATCAACTAGCCCTGCTTATCAGCCGCTGCCTTTAAACAGGGCCTGTGCCTCCTAGTTTGCACCACTCCCTACTCCTTCCGCTCAGTCCACTGTCTTGTTTCTGACCAGCCTGGCCCTACAGGCCTGTGGAGACCTCGGTTGTGGTCCTAGCACTTGACCTGGCTGTGGCTTTAAGTAAGTAATGGCACCTACCTGGGCTATGGCTGTAATCTGAGCGAGGTAACACTCTGAAATAACATCCTAAGTGGCTTTCTGTGCTGCTCGGGGCAGGGGGGGAAGCCCTAACTCTCTGGCACATCCACATCTTGGTGGCCTGGCTCAGTCTGTGTGCCTTACACCAAGGGTGGCTGGTGTTATTTGCTCTTTGTCACCATCATTGCACTGTACTCTGTCTGATGCTCCTAATAACACAGGACATTTGGAAACAGGTAGGGCCTGGTGGCACCAACCCCAGTGTGATGCCCATTCCTAATACTTTGATCAAAGGGTCTGACTTCCATGTGCCTGTTTCTCTGTTTTAAGAAGCCAGATTGAGATTTCAAAGTCTGAATATCTTTTTCTGACCCTATTTTTGCTATAGGATATGCAAGAGAACATCTATAGCCCAAGTGAGAATGTATTCTCTTTTTCTGTTACAACACACAAACAGTCACGTAAGGGTCAAAAGTAGCTATGCTTTGTAGGTCTTCGCATCTATCTAGTGTCTTGTTCAGATTTCTCTTTTTAAAAATATTCATTCATTCATTTGGCTATACCAGGTCTTAGTTGCAGCATGAGAACTCTTAGCTGTGGCATGTGGGATATAGTTCCCTGACCAAGGATCGAACATGGGCCCCCTGCATTGGGAGTGTGGAGTCTTCGCCACTGGACCACTAGGGACGTTCCTTGTTTGGATTTCTGAGATCAGATCTTTAGAGCTATGGAATAGTAGAGATGGAAATGTGCAGATCATCTAGCCCAGTAATAGCAAATATATTTTACTTCATTGCAAATTCCTATCAATCAGTAGAGCACTTGAAAAGGCTTCTGAAGCTACATATGAGCATAGAATGATCATACACTGAGATCTGTCAGCAGTATCTACTGTGGGCATGGTGAGGGGCTGTAGCAGTACTTATGCCAGAAATCATACAGATATGAAAACTGGGCTGGGAACAGGAGATCAAAGTGTGAAAGTGTTAGTCACTCAGTCATATCCGACTCTTTGTGACACCATGGACGGTAGCCCACCCAGGCTCCTCTGTCCATGAGATTTTCCAGGCAAGAATACTGGATGGGTTGCTATTTGCTTCTCCGGGGGATCTTCCTGACCCAGGGATTGAACCCAGTCTCTTGCATTGCAAGCAGATTCTTTACCATCTGAGCCAACAGGGAAACCCAGGAAGGGGAGATGACTTGCCCAAAATCACTCAGCAAGACAAGACTCAGGTCCAGAAGCAGGATCTTTCTTGGCCTGGAAGCCACCGTTGCTTCCACTATATTAGCTCAGAGAAGAAACCTGAGAGGAAGGGAAGATGACAGAAGCAAGCTGAGGACCCTGGAGTCCCGGCTCCCCCAAGAAGTCTGGCTGGGGTTGGGGCTAAAGAATTCAGTTCTGCCCCACTAGACTGGGCCCTGCCTGATGACCTGTTGGCTTCTGCTCCACTTCTCAGAGTCCCCTTGCTCCTGCCCCAGTTTCCTGTCTCATTTTCCTCTGGCTCAGAGAGTGCACGTTGTCTCCTGGGATCACAGGTCCTACATGCCCTCTTTTGACAATGAGCTCCCCAGCCCCCTCTGTTCTGGAAGAGAAGTCCTAGGACAGGGGTTCTTAACCTTACCGATTCCATGGATTCCTCTGGCAATCTGGTGAAGCCTACAGATCCCTTCTCAGAATGTTTTGAAATGTATAAAGTAAAATACATAGGACTATGAAGGAAGCCAGTCATACTGGAATATAGTTATCAAGATATTTTTAAATTGTTTATGATATAGTATGTACTTTATTAATACATTTAAAATGAAACTGAGCATTAAATACAATAACTATTGTAATTTTAGACTAATAATGAGCAGAATTGAAGTTTTGAATGATCTATAACAACTGTAATATGATACAAAAATATCTGTGACTTCTCTTGGTGACACAATCACAGGAACCATCAGTATTCTTGTGACCATTGCCTACATTCAAATGGACCAAAGTATTTAACTTGAATTAGAGTTTAGTGAAAATAAAGATGGAAGTTTTCCCATCCAAGCTCAGAGACATCTGAATTCCATCTGTGCTCCCAGGCTGAGACTCCCTCGCTCTGTTCTAGGGAGTCTGCTAGTCCCATGGTTTGCAAACTGTGGGCCATGGAACCCTGGAGACCCAAGGAATGTCACAGAAGCTGCCACAGCGTAGGGCAAAAGCAGGACCATCAGCCAACCGGACAAAGAACTCTGAATCCACCACCTCTGCCTTGCCTGATCAGATTTCTTAATTGAATTCACTTTGGTGGTTCATATGAGATCCTTTAAAAAAAAAAGTAGGGGGAATTTATCTGATCCTGTCTGCATGTCACAAACCTTCACTTGGCCCCATCCACCTCTTCTTGTGACAGGAAGCAAAGCCAAGGCCAAGCGCAGTGAAGGGTGCTGGAGGCACACAGCGTCTGGTGGCAGGGTTGGGGCGGTGGAACCTGAAGGGGTGGAGGGAAGCAGCTGGGCGGGGGTGAGCTTCCTGCTATCTCTGCCTGCAAACCACTTCAGAGCAGCAGTCGGCTGTGGCCACGAGTCAGGAGACCTGAATTCAGGGTCCTCTATCTGACGCAACCTCAAGTTTCTCGGATATAGTTATACATTCATTTTGAAAGGACAAAATGAGAAAAAAAATGTTTTATTTAAGTATAGTTGCTGTCCAATGTTATAAATGTTACAGGTGTACAAGATAGTGATTCACAGTTTTTAAAGGTTATACTCTGTTTATAGTTATCGTAAAGTATTGGCTGTATCCCCTGTGTTGTACAGCATATGCATGCTCAGTCATTCAGTTGTGTCTGACTGTTTGCAACCCCGCCAGGCTCCTCTGTCCATGGGATTTCCCAGGCAAGAATACTAGGGAGGGTTGCCATTTCCTCCTCCAAGGGATTGTCCCAACCCAGGGATCAAACCTACGTCTCCTGAGGTTCCTGCATTAGCAGGCACTCAGCCACTGAGCCACCTGGGAAGCCCCTGTACAGTGTGTCTTTGTAGCGTATTTTATACCTAAGAGTTTGTACCTCTTACCCATCTACCCATTTCCCTCTCCCCACTGGTGCCCGCTGGTTTGTTCTCTACGTCTGAGAGTCTGCTTCTTTTTTCTTATATTCACTAGTTTGTTGTATTTTTCAGATTCCACATATAAGTAGATATCATATAGCATTTGCAAAATGAGGAAGTTTTTGTTATTAATTTTTATTGCAGTATAGTTGCTTTACAATGTTATTTTCTGCTGTACAGCAAAGTGAATCAGCTGTACATATGCATATATCCCCTCTTTCGGGGTTTCCTCCTCACTTAGGTCACCACAGAGCACTGAGCAGTGTGTGTATGTCAATCCCAAGCTGTCAGTTCATCCCACCCTCTCTTCCCTCCTTGGTATCCATAGTTTTTTCTCTATGTTTATGTCTCTGTTTCTGCTTTGCAGATAAGTTCATTTGTATAATTTTTCTAGATTCCACATGTAAGTGATATTATATGATAGTTGTTTTTCTCTTTCTGACTTCATTCTGTATGACAGTCTCTAGGTCCATCCACATCTCTGCAAATAGCACAATTTCATCCCTTTTTATGGCTGAGTAATAGTCCAAAAATGAGACCATTTTAAGAACATAAAGAACTATTAAAGAGATTTTAATATATTTATCTCTAAGCCTGAGACCTTTTTTTCAACTCTCCTTTAGGGTCTTTCTCCCAATTCCAACACTCTTTCCCCAAGACAGTACAATCCCAGCCACCCAGTCACCTCGTCTGTCAGTTGATTTCTTCAGTTCCTCCCTTTGCTGTCCTGTGTCGTGCCCTCTGGCCTGCATTTCTGTAACACCCCCTGCCCCCCTTCCCCGCCGCAGTCCCTCTCTCTGTTCCAGCTTGCCTTTCACGGAGCCCAGACACGTTCTGACCGTATCTTCTGACCGTGTCCTTCTGCTTCAAGGCCTGTGATATCTCTTCACTGCACACAAGGCCAAGTCCTGCCTCCAGAGCATGGCAACCCAGACTCCTCAGGATCTGCCTGCAGCCTCTGTGCATCCTCCCTTTTGCAGCATCCCTACTTCCTCCTGCTGGGGGGGGGCTGCTGCTCTGTCATTGCGGTCTCCCCTGCCATCTGCATGAGCCCAGATGATAGTGCAAGCCCTGGGAGCTGTGGGAATATGAAAGAATTTGGGAAACCAGAGGCTACCGTGATGGGCAGGTACTGCAGAACATGCAGAGGACTCTGGGGCCTTCTGCTGGTAGGGGTACGGGCAGGTGTGGCTCTGTCCAGGCAAACAGGTTATTTCCAGAGAGCAGCCAGCAACGGTGCAGAGAGTTGAGAGCACACTGCCCAGGCAGGGAGAGTCAACCATTTGCTATGCTATCTGAACCAGAGGCAAGAACCAGGTCACCAGGAACAGAATGCAGCTAAGATTAATAGAGTCTCTGATTCTTAGAAGGTCAGAGCTAGAAGGGACCATGCGGATGTTTCCTCTAGTCTAAGTCCTTTCTGCTTCAAACAGAACAGTTAGCCCTGGAGAAGGGGAATGGCTTGCCCAGGGTCACAAGAGTTTGAGGCAGAGCCCTGACTGGAGCTGCTGTCTGATTTTCTTCCCAGTCTCCATGTCCTGGGCTCTGGCCTCTGGACTCCTACCAGGAGACTGAATAACTGGCCCAGGACTGATTTTCCAACAGTGGCTTAATGTGTCACTTCTAGGCAGTACAGTGCTGGCTCTTAGCAGGGGTTGTCAACACTTTAACCCAAAGGTCCCCAGAGACAGGTTACCTCATTATACACATTGGCTCACTTTAATCTTGTCAACAGCACTATCTCCAGTATCTCCTATTATTATCATTGCCACTTTACCAAATGAGAAGCCTAAAGCTCCAAAAGTTCACGGAACTTTTCCAAGGCCACACAGTTGGTAAGTGGCTGAGTGGGATTTAAACACAGGTCTACTTGACACCCAAGCCCATGAGGCTCTTGACCGTTCTTATTGTAGTCCAATGTGGCAGAGTGGGGAAAACTACGTTCTGGTTCTCGATTCAAGCCCCCAGTAGGCCAATGACTTCTTAATGGACTTTAATCAGGGAACCCTTGGGCAAGTCTTCTCTGGGCCCAGTATCTAGATTTATAGAAAAGGAATTCTGTCTACAGTTTTTTAAAATTTATTTTATTATTATTGACTTTTGGCTGCTCTGGGTCTTTGTTGCTGCACACAGGCTTTCTCTAGTTGCGGTGAGCAGAGGCTTCTTTTTGTTGCAGTGCACGGGCTTCTCACTGCAGTGGCTTCTCTTGCTCTGGAGCACAGGCTTCAGGGTATGCGGACTTCAGTAGTTGTGGGTCATGGGCTTAGTTGCCCTGTGGCATGTGGAATCTTCCCAGACCAGCGATCAAACGCATGTCCTCTGCCTTGGCAGGCAGGTTCTTAACCACTCGACCACCGGGGAAGTCCCTGCCTACAGTTTAAAATTATAATATTGAAAGCAACTTACAAACTGTTATCCATTTATTCAATTAGTGTGTATTAAGAACTTAAAGCAAGTGAGGACTTGGCACTACAGAGAAGAATAAGGCATGCTTCCAACCCACTGAGAACTATAACATAAATGTTGGGTGAACAAGGGTCTTTTATTTCTAATAATTATGGTAGCTTATTGAGGATCCACCCTCCTACTTGGAAGTATTAAAATAGCTGAACAAAACAAATGTGTGTATGTATGTGTATTTGAAGGCATCAGAGAACTACCAAAACAAGAATGACCTGAGAGGCAGTGATTCCCAGGTAAGGGAGACGCCACTATTCAGCTGCCACTTTGCCCTTTAGTATGCTGTTTCTCAGGAGATGGCTAAGAATCTGAGTGGAGCATCTGGAATTGTTATGAAGCTGGGGTATATAAACTGGATTTCAGGATCTACCAAGGAGCAATGTCCCTAATAAACACTCCAGGCTTTCAATTGTAACCCCCAAAGGGCTGTGGCCTAAGAGTTGAAGTGAGTTAGAAATTGACCAGCCCCAGCAAAACTGAAGACTAACATCTAATCAATTAGATCCTTTATATGACTTAAGTTTAAATGCCTCCAAGAAACAAAAGTAAAATCTCTCTGAAGGGAGATAATACTATCAAAGACCTCAAATTTTCCTATAATTTTTAAAATATGCAATATTAAGCATTCAATCACAATTTACCTGATGTCTCATCAGACAAGACCAAGTGGCTAAAAACCAAGAAAAAATAACAATCAAAATAGGCCCACAGAAGATTCACATGTTGGCATTATAAGTCATGGACTTTAAAACATGTGATTAATATGTTTAAGACATTATATGACAAGATGGAGAATTTCAGCAGAGAATTAGACTCTATCAAGAATAATTAAATGGAAATTCTTTTTTTCTTTTTCACCACACTACGTGTGGGATCTTAGTTCCCTGACCAGGGTTTTAACTTGCACCCCGTCCAGTGGAAGCACAGTCTTAATCAGTAGACCACCAGCGAAGTCTTAGAAATGGAAACTCTAAGCCTGAAATACAGTAACTAAAATTAAGAACTTAAAAGATGGATATGAGTTTACCGGAGATCAGCCCTGGGATTTCTTTGGAAGGAATGATGCTAAAGCTGAAACTCCAGTACTTTGGCCACCTCATGCGAAGAGTTGACTCACTGGAAAAGACTCTGATGCTGGGAGGGATTGGGGGCAGGAGAAGGGGACGCCAGAGGATGAGATGGCTGGATGGCATCACTGACTCGATGGACGTGAGTCTGAGTGAACTCCAGGAGTTGGTGATGGACAGGGAGGCCTGGCGTGCTGTGAGTCATGGGGTCGCAAAGAGTCGGACACGACTGAGCGACTGATCTGATCTGATCTGAAGTACAGCTAAAGATGAAATTAGTGAACTGAAAAACAGGTCAGTAGAAAATATCCAAACTATAGCACATGTAATACAAAAAAGAGACGTGGAACATGGTGAGGATGTCTAACTGTGAATAATTGAAGTGCCATAGGGAGGCAGAAGAGGAGAGGAGAAAGAAGAAAGGGAAGGAAAGAGGAGGGAACTCACCCTCTGAAAGTTGCTGAAAATGTGCCTTCTCAGTTACCAGAAAATCTATTCATAGAGAAATGTCTCACTAGAGACACTTTACTACAAAATCACTTGACAAAGATTCCTGGAGAAGCTGCTGGCTGCTGTGACCTGCAGGAGCCTGATGCAGGAGAAGCTGTCTTCTAGAGGAGCTGAGCATGGGAGACCCACATGCAGTGAAGGAGCCTGATGAGCCTTCACACTGAAACGAGGAAGCAAAAAACCTTTGTTACTTTAATGTCTCTCAAGTTCCCTCTGTTGACAAAATTGAGCACCCTGCCAGCTGGCAAAAGATACGGATATTTAAAGGGCCCAGATCCATTTTCCTAGAACAGACAAAAAGGATGAAAGGCCATTTGGACCATCCCGTGTCCGTCAGTCTCCATGACTACAAGTGCATGAGTGAAATTAGATGAGACTAGCAGCACTATTGAACTGAATCCAGCCCAAATTCCTAACTCTTAGAATTATGGCCAGAAAAATGTAGTGGTCTTTAAGCCCCAAGTTGTTTTATTTTTACTTTGTTTATTTACTTATTTATTATTTTCCGCTGTGTTGGGTCTTCATTGCTTTGCTTAGGAATGCTCTAGCTGTGGCAAGCGGGAGCGGCCCTTCAGTGTAGTTCCCAGGCTTCTCATTCTGCTGGCTTCTCCTGTTGCAGAGCACAGGCTCTAGGCACGTGGGCTTCAGTAGCTGCAGCGCACAGGCTTAGTTGCTCTGTAGTGTGTGGAATCTTCCCCAACCAGCAGTGGAACCTGTGGCCCCTGCACTGGCAGGCAGATTCTTTTTTTTTTATCCTTTAGCCATGATGGACTTTATTGTTTGAATATTTGCAGCTATTATTCTATACACAAATGTTAATTTCGTACAAAACTCTGTATTCCATATTGCTGGGTCCCTTCATTCTCCATTTTATGCCACATTTCCATCAAGAACTATTTCCCCAAATCACAATCTGCCTGATTGTGTGTTGTTGTTGTTCAGTTGCTAAGTTGTGTCCAACGCTGTGATGCCATAGACTGTAGTCCACCAGGCTCATCTGTCCATGAGATTTCCCAGGCAAGAATACTGGAGTGGGTTGCCATTTCCTTCTCCTGGCAGGCAGATTCTTTTGAGATAGTTTCTTCATGCAAAATACTGTAATTCCAGTGTCATAAACAATCTTGATCGTTTTCCAGTTCCCACTCTTGAGTCTTTGTGCTGTTCCCTCTGCCCAAAGTGACATTCTTGGCCCTGTCTGTCTAATGAATGTGTTTTCCTGCAACTACTTAATTAATGTTTTACTGACTTATAGCACATATGTAGATAATTACACAAGTACACAAGTCAGAGATGCACAGTTTGATACATTTTCGCCCAGTGCTTATACTTTATAAATTCTAATCAGATGCCCCCCTGTGTTTCCTTCCAATCACGAGCTGTGTAAACACTGTTCTAACGTCTTATACCAGGGCAAGTTTTTCCCTGGTTTTGACTTTATGTCAATAGATCATACGGCGTGTTCTCTTTTGTGTTTGACTTTTTGTGTTCAACATTGTATTTGTGAGATTCACTCACATTGCTTTGTGTAATTCTAGTTTATTTTCATCACTGTATTGTTTTCAATTTTGTGAATATACTACAGTTTATTTACACATTTTATTGATGGATATTTGGGTTGTTTCCAGTTTGGCCTATTACAAATATGTACTGCTGGCATTTGCCTTTTGGTGAACATCTGTATGTATGTGCTTCTTATTTATTTATTTATTTTAGCTGTGTTGGGTCTTAGTTGTGGCATGGAGGGCCTTCACTGTGGCATGCAGGATCTCTGACAATGCATGGGCTCCTGAGCACGTGGGCTCAGTAGCAGCGGCACGCCTGGCCCTCTAGTTGGTGCGCCGGCTTAGTTGCCCCCTGGCATATGAGATCTTCGTTCCTCAACCAGGAATCAAACCCCTGTCCCCTGCATTAGAAGGCAGATTCTTCACCACTGGACCACTAAGGGAGTCTCACGTATGTGCTTCTGGTTTGTTATTCTTAGGAGTAGAATTATTGGGTTATGAAGCATTCTCATACTATATTAAAACTTAAATAAAATCAAAATATAAAATGGCATGCAGGGCTTCCCTGTTTGGTTCAGTGGTAAAGAATCCACCTACCAATGCAAGAGACACAGGTTTGATCTGTGGTCCAGGAAGATCCCCCTTGATACTGAGCAACTAAGTCTACGCGCCATGACTACTGAGCCTGTGCACTAGAGCTGCAGCCACTGAGCCCATGTGCCTCAACTACTGAAACTCCCTCACCTAGAGCCCATGCTTCAAAATGAGAGAAGCTACGGCAATGAGAAGCCCACCCACTGCAACTAGAGAGTAGCCCCCGCCACCCCAACTAGAGGAAAGGTCCATGCAGCGATGAAGACCCAGCACAGCCAAAAATAAATGAAAAAGTTTTAAATGCCATGCATAGATTAACAACCATGTGGAAAGAGGAAAAAAGCATCTATGCATAGAGTAAACAGATATCAGAAGAGAAAAATAAAATGTTGACATGGTTTACAAAGGAAATAGGGGTGATTTTTTTCCTGTTAACATACTGTCGCAGTAATCGTGTAATAACCATGTATTCTTTTACAATCAAAAGAAACATTTAATCGTATTGCTTTCCAAAGTCTGGCTGAAATGCCACCTCCTTCTAGGTAGCCTTCCAAGGAGCATAGCCAGGTGACCATAGCCAGCCAATGTCTTGCTTCATGTTTACACTTCTGAGGAAAAACCACACTGCAGCAGGAGCACAACGCCTTACCTAGAGAAGGTTCTTAAAACGTGTGATCCTTTCTCTATAGACATGTAAGTTTCAGCAGCAGCTCGCATTTCTCAAAAAGCATACCCCAGTTTTCCGGTAAGCAAGGCAGGGATATGAACCCAGATTACTATGTCTGTTTTCACCTTAAAAGCACTTTATGCTGAAAGGGTTAAGCAATAGGTCCATTATCATTCAGCAAATCATTGGCAGAGGCATTCTAAACAGTCATTCAAGAAAGAGGAGTCTAGTGCAAAACATATAATCCACCAAATATATTTTGAGCAGAGCAAAGAGAGGAGGAGGAGATTAGTAAAAAAGCATTTGGAAACCTCAGCTTTGTATTACTGACTGTGTAACTTTGAGCAAGTTAATTTACCTCTCTGAATTTCAGTTCCCTGTCTGCCACACTGGAGGGATGATGGTGGACTAATTTACAGGATGACCAAGGGTTCAACCCTGATTAGGTGGTGGTGGCTGCTGGAATTGCTACGTTGAGAAAGATTCTGAGGACAAAGCCAGGCTTAATGGGGAAGAGTGTTATAACTGATTAATTACTTCTGCCATGAGCAGGGGATTTGAAATGAGTATTATGAATATTAGAAATGTGTCTTTCCTGTACCTATTGCTCTTCAAGATCCTTTCTAGCCCTATGTTTGGAGTCCCCAGGCTTAGATCTGTTCGTGTGTTTGGTGGGCATAATGTTCATCCCATAAGCAATTCTCTTAATTCCAAAGGGGAAGGAATTTTAATTATCTTCTGAAACTATAGACTTTGTCTCCAGCAATGTATGTGATATATATTTAAATAATCTGTAAGACTCTCAGAGATCCTTAGAGATGAAAATGTCTGGGTACAAGGTGTTAATTATATAATTGTAATCATTCTTTTGAGATAAATCATATTTGGCCGCCTTTCCTGTCCACACAGTGCCCTCCCCTCTGGTTGAAGTTGGTCCCAGGAAGTGAGCGTGTATCTTGATTGGTCGTAGTGGGCAGTGGAGTCAGTTTATAGGTGAAGAAGGGGAATGTCCTGAGTACGATACCAGAGTTCCAGACCAGAGTCTGGCTCATTCATTACTCTGTCTGGACTCAGCTGGAATGTTACATGCTTAGGATTTCTGTAGGGAGCTTGACCTTTGCTTTATCTTTGAAAGAAATATCCTATAACCATTGGGAAAGGTATTGTTTAAACAATTTAAGTAACACAGAAATTACATGTTTGTGGCTGACAAAGGCACTTATAAACTGGACGACAGATAAGCACATCCTGCGGGCCTAGCAGAACAGTCAGGCTGTCAATAACACAGGCTTTGAAATCAGACTGCTGTGAGTCGGGAGTGTAGCTCCAACATTTATCAATGAATTTGCACCAGCCACTTAGCCTCTGTTTTCTCATATGTAGAATGGGCTCCATAATAATACCTACTTCAGAGGGTTATTCGGAGAAGGCAATGGCAACCCACTCCAGTACTCTTGCCTGGAGATCCCGTGGATGGAGGAGCCTAGAGGGCTGCAGTCCATGGGGTCGCTGAGGGTCAGACACGACTAAGTGACTTCACTTTCACTTTTCACTTTCCTGCATTGGAGAAGGAAATGGCAACCCACTCCAGTGTTCTTGCCTGGAGAATCCTAGGGATGGGGGAGCCTGGTGGGCTGCCGTCTGTGGGGTCGCACAGAGTCGGACACGACTGAAGTGACTTAGCAGCAGAGGGTTATTGTATGACATAACTCATAAAAAGCAGAAGTGTCTGGCATGGATTAAGCCTGCCCTATACAGGAAGTATTACTATTAATATTATGTTTTAAATTAGGACTTCTTTGGCTATCCAGTAGTTAAGACTCTGGCACTTCCAATGCAGAGGGTGTGGGCTTGATTCCTGGTTGGGTAACTAAGATTCCACATGCGGCATGGTGCAGCAAAAAAAAAAAAATTTTTTTAGCAGTGATTTCTAATTACATATGAAATAAAACTCAAAAATGCAAGTTTAGCTTCTATAAGCTTTGTAGACATCAAGACAGGCGCTGGAATGGGGTGGAGTTTTTTATTGTTGTTGTTTTAATACTAACAGAATGCTCATTAAAAAAAAGTTAGAAAATTATATGGTTGGCCAATTATACAGTTGGCCAAAAGAACAAATCAGTACTCAGAAATACCCATGATAAATAACCTGTTTATCTTTTGGTGTATATCCTCATGATGATGACACACATATATTAGAACAGAAAAGGACACTCGGCACAGGCAATATCACACTGAACAAGCTGTTTTATAGCCAGCTGTTTTTCAGTGAGTAAAGGGAGGTCTATAGGCAAATGTACTGGGTTTTTGTTTGTCTGTTTTTTTTTTCTTACTGCTTAAAAGGCACCTAACATAACATTTTCCACTTTAAATGATACAGCTCAATAGTGTTAAGTGTATTCACATTGCTGTAAAACAGATCTCTGGAGCTTTTCATCTTGCAAATCTACCCACTAAACAGCTCCCCTTTCCCCTTCCCCCAGCCCCTGGCAACACCATTCTATCTTGTTTCTGGGGTTTGACTGTTTCAGCTGCCCCACATAAGCAGAATCATAGCGTATCTGTTGTTTTCTGACTGGCTTATTTCATCTAGCATAAAGTCCTCAAGTTGCATTCATGTTGTAGCATGTGGCAGAGTTTCCTTCCATTTTAAAGCTTGATAATATTCCACTGTATGTTTGTATGAACCGTATTTGTCTATCCTTTTCTTCACTGATTGATTTTGGCGTTGTTTCTACCTCTTGGCTATTAATAACGCTGCTATGAATATGGGTATGGATATAGCTCTTCAAGACCCTGCCTTCCATTGCTTTGGATATATACCCAAAAGTGGAATTGCTGGATCATATAATAGATATATTTTTAATTTTTTGAAGAAGCTACATACTGTTTTCCATAGTATAATAGCTGTGCTACTTTACATTCTCATCCATACATTCTCATCCACAGTGTACAAGGGTTCTGATTTCTCCACATCCACTCCAACATTTATTTTCTTTTTCTTTTTCAATAGTAGCTATCCTAAAGGGTACAAGGTGAACATATGTATTATTTTAATACAATTTTAAGCAGAATGTTTAAAATTCTAAAAAGAGCAAATTTTGATACCGAGAAATGTGGAATCTTTTTTATGTATAAATGACTAACAACCTTTCTGAAACTTATAGACTCTCACCAGACATACTCTGCTTTGTGGATGAGCTTCCCATCACTCCAAATTTTAGGATGTTTACTTATCAAAGGACAATTACTAGTTCTGTAATGTTGCAGCAGGTCAGCCCTTGGTATTTGTTTTCTTCTCAAAAACCAAGCTACTTCCCACTGTCTGTCTCTTTGATCTCCTCCAAGCCTTTAATCTCCTCCTCCTTTTCTGGTTCCCACCTCTGCCATCTCCTCTTAAATGAGTTGTTCTCCATTGTTCCAACTTCCCAACCTGTTTCAACCCCTTCCCCTCAGCCCTCCCCAGCCAGGCCCTGAAATATCCCCTACTTCACTCTCACGCTGGTGGGTCCTGGGAACCCTCAGGTCCTTGTCTCTGGCTTTCAACCCTTAGTTAACCTGCTCCAGGAAGTTGCTCAGAGGGAGTCTGTCTGTTTGTGTGTGAGTGTATGTGTATCTAAGGTGAGATACTACAAGCTGCCATTCCCTTGGCAGATGTGGTTCACACATATGCATCTCACCCTATTGTAGAGACACATTCTTTTTTTTCTCACATCCTGACCCCTACATGCCAGCCAGCATCTAACCTGAACCCTCTGAACAGTCGGTTGTTAAAATGCCCAAAGAAACCGTGCTGACTCCTATGTGCTATTAATACCTTCCTGGGAAAGACTAGAGATCTCTTCAAGAAAATCAGAGATACCAAGGGGACATTTCATGCAAAGATGGGCTCGATAAAGGACAAAAATGGTATGGACCTAACAGAAGCAGAAGATATTAAGAAGAGGTGGCAAGAATACACAGAACTGTACAAAAAAGATCTTCACGACTCAGATAATCACGATGGTGTGATCACTCATCTAGAGCCAGACATCCTGGAATGTGAAGTCAAGTGGGCCTCAGAAAGCATCACTAGGAACAAAGCTAGTGGAGGTGATGGAATTCCAGTTGAACTATCAAATCCTGAAAGATGATGCTGTGAAAGTGCTACACTCAATATGCCAACAAATTTGGAAAACTCAGCAGTGACCACAGGACTGGAAAAGGTCAGTATTCATTCCAATCCCAAAGAAGGGCAATGCCAAAGAATGCTCAAACTACCGCACAATTGCACTCATCTCACATGCTAGTAAAGTAATGCTCAAAATTCTCCAAGCCAGGCTTCAGCAATATGTGAACCGTGAACTTGCAGATGTTCAAGCTGGTTTTAGAAAAGGCAGAGGAACCAGAGATCAAATTGCCAACATCCTCTGGATCATGGAAAAAGCAAGAGAGTTCCAGAAAAACATCGATTTCTGCTTTATTGACTATGCCAATGCCTTTGACTGTGTGGATCACAATAAACTGTGGAAAATTCTTCAAGAGATGGGAATACCAGACCACCTGACCTGCCTCTTGAGAAATCTGTATGCAGGTCAGGAAGCAACAGTTAGAACTGGACATGGAACAGACTGGTTCCAGATAGGAAAGGGAGTACATCAAGGCTGTATATTATCACCCTGTTTATTTAACTTATATGCAGAGTACATCATGAGAAACGCTGGACTGAAAGAAACTCAAGCTGGAATCAAGATTGCCGGGAGAAATATCAATAACCTGAGATATGCAGATGACACCACCCTTATGGCAGAAAGTGAAGAGGAACTAAAAAGCCTCTTGATGAAAGTGAAAGTGGAGAGTGAAAAAGTTGGCTTAAAGCTCAACATTCAGAAAACGAAGATCATGGCATCTGGTCCCATCACTTCATGGGAAATAGATGGGGAAACAGGGGAAACAGTGTCAGACTTTATTTTTGGGGGCTCCAAAATCACTGCAGTTGGTGACTGCAGCCATGAAATTAAAAGACGCTTACTCCTTGGAAGGAAAGTTATGACCAACCTAGATAGCATATTCAAAAGCAGAGACATTACTTTGCCAACAAAGGTCCGTCTAGTCAAGGCTATGGTTTTTCCTGTGGTCATGTATGGTTGTGAGAGTTGGACTGTGAAGAAGGCTGAGCATCGAAGAATTGATGCTTTTGAACTGTGGTGTTGGAGAAGACTCTTGAGATTCCCTTGGACGGCAAGGAGATCCAACCAGTCCATTCTGAAGGAGATCAGCCCTGGGATTTCTTTGGAGGGAATGATTCTGAAGCTGAAACTCCAGTACTTTGGCCACCTCATGCGAAGAGTTGACTCATTGGAAAAGACTCTGATGCTGGGAGGGATTGGGGGCAGGAGGAGAAGGGGACGACAGAGGATGAGATGGCTGGATGGCATCACTGACTCGATGGACTTGAGTCTGAGTGAACTCTGGGAGTTGGTGATGGACAGGGAGGCCTGGCGTGCTGTGAGTCATGGGGTGGCAAAGAGTTGGACACGACTGAGTGACTGAACTGAACTGAACTGAAGGCTTTTCTTGAGCCCATTATATTATATATTATTTTTGCCATAAATGCTGATGAAATGGGACCCTGCCATATCATTTTCTTACTTTTTTAATTGTGTTAAATTTACAACAATACGCTGTACAGATTTTTTCTTTTCTTTTTACTGTACAGATTTTAAATGTACGATTCAATGGGCTTTGACAAACATGAACCCCTGTGAATTACAAGATTCTGATACACAGTCAGCTAATTTAGAGAAATTGCAGGGGTCCACAGAACTGTTGGAAAGAGCGTAGAGTTTGGAGTCAAGAGACCTGGTTTCAAGCCTTTGGCATTAACCAGCTGTGTGACTTTGGGCTGCTGCCCTCGCCTCTCTAGGCCCTGGCTTCTCTCCCATACAATGAGGAGGCTGTCTCTCGGTCCACATGACACAGCAGGTATTGGTCAAAGGTCACAGAAAACTGAGAGTATGCAGAGCTACTGTGTCCTGCTGATATTTGCAAAGTGAATGCACCTCACCTGGATCCTGCCAATCAAATTGCTGAAGAAGAGAAAGTGAAGAAATAATAATTATATAATAACAATAAACAAAGATGGCAGAAATCAGCCAAACCAATCTCTGCATCTTGTAGGAATGTACCAAGTGCTTGTAAGTAAACCCTTCTCAAATTTGTTTGCTCTGGTACATTAATAAAAGAAGATTCTGAGGGGATTAGCATCAAATTCACAACAAGTACCCAAAACACACTGTTTGCCAGATAGGCTGAGTTTAGCTCTTTTGAAGCTAACGTGCCTTGCTGAAAAAGGAAAGGGCTTCTCTGACAACTTAAGAGAAGTGCTGTCACTTTTAGATAGCACGTTTCACTTTTCAAAACCTTCTTGTCTATTTCTCATTTGTTCTATATGGGTTCTGTGACAAGAAAGCAGGACAGAGACTATTCCCTCTCCTTTCTTCAGGTGAGGATCCTGAGGTCCGGAAAGCTGACGTGAAATGTTCTCATAGCCACCAGCAAGCACACCCCTCTGATTTCTCAGCCTGTGTCTTTGGGCTGTGCCCCACCTTCTCTTCTGCAGACAAATCAACCAGCCCAGAGAACAGAGTCCAAGAAGAACTAAAAACTCTAATAACAACAAGAAGAACATTCATAGGTGGCAGTTAACAGTTACAGACAATTTATTGCCTTCCCATTAGATATTAACACTTGTGATTTTCCCAACAGCCCAGTGAGGGTTCTCTCTGTTTAACAGAAGAGGAGGTGGACGCACAGAGAGGGCCCCTGGTTTGCTCGGGCTCACAAAGCAAGGAGATTGTGGAGCTGAGACTCTGCCCAGGCTTCCTGGCTCAGAGCCCTAGCCCTTGGCACCTGTGCTATATTGCCTCCTGTTTCACGGTGCTGCTGAGGAAAAAGCTTTCTAAACAGAGCTGTTCATTGACAAGATGCACAGCTCTGAGAGCAGTGAGGCCCCTATTCTGGGCACTTCCAGTGGAATCAAGGTGATGGTGATTATTACTGAGCAGTGTTTACGGCAGGTAGGGTTGAGGCGGAGGACTGCTGGGTTGTCCTGGAAGGTCCCTTCCTACCAGAGAGTGTAGGATTTGATGAAATCTCTCACAGATCCCAGTCTTTCAGTTCATGACATTGACAAGTCCTCCTGGCTCTCGAGCTCTTGGATTGAACATCCTCTCCCAGCCTGTCCTGCCTGCCAACCATCCCCTCCTCGTGGGCACTGGGATCAGTGAGCTGTGAGAACAGGTGGCTATGCGTGGATCATCCTGGAAATTTGAAAGCATGGTCTTCAGCTAAAGGACTAGGGAGGAGGGACAGCAGAACAGTAAATTATAGGGTGTCCACCGCCTGATTAAATCAGTGCCTGTGTCTAGCACTATGGAGATGCTGCATGCCAGGCTCCCTCCTGGGCCCAAGGCCCAGATGTTAGTCACAGAACCACAGTCAGAGTGCCAAGCGCTCTCTGCAGTCCCTCATCCAGCCCCTGCATTTCACATGTGGGGATACTGAAGCCCAGAGAGGGGAAGCAACTTGCCAGAGACCACACAGCATTCCTTCAACAAAATACTAAGGGTCTACTGTGCCACAGACTGTGCTTGGGAACACTAAGGATGAACAAAATAGCCACCAGCTCCAGGCTCACAGAGTTTACACATTAGTGGAGGAAATGGGAAAAAGCAGGTACAGACATAAAATCAGAGATTGTGATCTGTGTCATGAAGAACACGAAGTACTGCAGTCAAGCTGATCAAAGGCAGTCTCTCTGGGAGAGGGCCATTTCAGCTGAGGCTTGAAGTGTAAGCGCATGCTGTTTGTGTGTCTGTGCGGCGGGGATGTGTTCCCGGCAGTGCCCCTGGGCAGTGATGAGCTCCCCGTGTTGGAGGTGCTGGCACAGGGCAAGGGCAGGGGAGAGGAGCAGAAAGGGGAAGTCTGAGGTGGATGGAGTCTGGAGCACATGGTGTCTTGTGGGCCGAGATGAGAGGCCAGGAGTTCGTTTTCATCGCACTATGAAGCCATGGGAGAGCTTATGCATGACACGCTATAACATTTCCTGCTTTTCCTAATGCTGGGGCTCCCTGGGAGCCCTGTCACCCTGGAGGCTTGCAGAAAACCCACCAGGCAATGCGATCAGTGCAAAGTGAACCTGGCTATTCCTTGTCTTTAGTGATCGCTACACATTCTATCTGCATTAGGTGATTAGGAAATAAGTGAAGTGAAGGAAGGAAGTTAAAGTCGCTCAGTCGTGTCTGACTCTTTGCAACCCCATGGACTGTAGTCCATGGAATTCTCCAGGCCAGAATACTGGAGTGGGTAGCCTTTCCCTTCTCCAGAGGATCTTCCCAGCCCAGGGATCGAACCCGTCTCCTGCATTGGAGGCAGATTCTTTACCAGCTGAGCCACAAGGGAAGCCCAGGTAATTAGGCCACTCACGTTATTTGAAGTTCCCTATTTCGTCCATGTGTCACAGATCCAGAGAGTCAGGTGCTATGGGACGCGGTGGGGATCGGCAGACCTCTCTTATGCAGTGAATGTCACTGGGACAGGAAGTCAGGCAGCTTTACTAGTTTACCACAGCCTTTCCCCACCTCATTCCTACAGCTAGTACTCATCTTCTTTGCCATAGAGGTGTGAAATGTTAGAAACTGCTATCAAGACTGCTCAGATGTAAAGATATTTAGTTCCAGATGGCCATGGTTAGACAGGCAGAGTTCATACTTTGGTGGTCACACCTCCTTCCTGTTGCCTTGTGCAGTGTGGAGTCTTTAGGGATGATGACACAGATCAGTAATCCAATCAACAGATGTTGACAGTGTGACCTCCTGAGTCACATGACCTCGTCTGAGATAAAAGGGCACTCATTTCTTCACTCTTCTCAACCAAGGAAAAGGTCTGAGAGGGTCTTGGCAGGAAAACTCATAAACCTCCCTGAAGGTCACAAAATGCCAGATTAATCTGCCTTACCCCCTACCCTCCCTTTTAATCTAGATATTTCCCACATTTCAATTTTAAGTCCAGCTCAAGTACAGCCACCTCCAAGAAGTCTTCCCTGACCACCTTTTCCCTGTCCCTCTGGTCTGTGCTCTTCCTCCCCGTGGACTCTTAAACGTGTCTTTACCATGCGCTTAGTGACTGGCGTGGTATCAGCCTGTGTAGGGGTCTAAATGCAGGTCATTGGCTGGGAGGAACAAGCACCAGAGGAGGCTAGGGCCTGAGGCCCACTAGTATGTGTTGGGCCCATCTAATCACAGTTCAACTCAATTAAAAACAAAAGTACTGTGGAGGCCAAAAAAAACATGTCTGTGGGCTGAAATTGGCCAGAGGGCTAGCAGCTTCCAGCAGCTAGAATATTATCTGGAGGAGAAGGCATTGCATTTAGAATCTTTAGAAGTCCTGGAGCTGCCCCCAACTAGCAGCCTGAGTCCAGATAAATACCTAATCTTTCTGAGCCTCAGTTTCCTTATCTATACATTAGGGTAACACTGTCTCTGCTTTTTTCATGAGATTTGAAGAATGGTTGCGTTGACTCTATGCCAGTGACCACCGTCCTTTTTACAGTAATAGTAGACATTTATTCAGCAGTTACATTTGTCAGGTACTGTTCTAAGCACAAGTGTTAACTCACTTAGTCCCAACAGTAACCCTAAGAGGGGGGTGCTGTTATCTCTATTTTACAGATGAGAAAACTGAGGCAAAAAGAGGTGAAAGAACATGCAGGTGGGTGCAGAGCTGGGACTATAACACCCTTACACAAATACTGCTTCATTTAATGTTCTCTGAATTTTATGAGGCAAGTATTCCACTTTTCACCATTCTATAGCTGGAGACACTGAAGCTCAGAGAAGTGAAGTAACTTGCCTGGTATCACACAGCTTGAAAGTGGGCAAACCTGAGCCTGAACGCAACTCTGACCCCAAACCCTGTGCCCTTTTTTCTGTGCCAGAGATGAAGGACAGGCAAGTGATCTGTGAAGAGAGCAGTGTGCTGATGCAGTGTTCTGCCCCAGGACAGAAAACATGTATTGCCCTTTCTTGTTTTGACTCCAGTCCCTAGCTCAGGGCCCTTCTGTCCTGGATCATGTTGCCAGGAAAATTGCTTTCTGCCTTCATTGTGACTGCTGGTTTCCACTTGTCCCCATGAACTTGGATGTTTCTTGACCCTGGAGTATTTAAACATAGTTACCTTCCTTTGGCTATGGGAGTTTTGCATTTTTGACGTGTGCCATCTCTCTTTCCTGTGGTGTGGTACAGGAGAATGGGATGGGAGAGACTGAAGTTCTGATCTTTATTCTGCTGTCCCAGCATCCTGGAGCAAGTCATTGAACTTCCATGGAGCTCAGGGGACAATCACATCTGTCCTCTCTCCATGAAAGCCCTTTCAGAAACGCAGTGTGGTACGAATAAGATGGTGGACTGCTGAGAGGTAAGGCATACCAAAGGTGCTCAATAGATGACCCTCACTGACTGTATGAAGGGGATTTGCAATGATGTGCAGACAATGCTGATAATACAGTGTTAAAAAAAAAAATAAAGCTGTGGAATGTGCAGTATAGTCTCAGCTATGTAAAAATACCGGAGAAGGCAATGGCACCCCACTCCAGTACTCTTGCCTGGAAAATCCCATGGACAGAGGAGCCTGGAAGGCTGCAGTCCATGGGGTCGCTGAGGGTCGGACACGACTGAGCGACTTCACTTTCACTTTTCACTTTCATGCATTGGAGAAGGAAATGGCAACCCACTCCAGTATTCTTGCCTGGAGAATCCCAGGGATGGGGGAGCCTGGTGGGCTGCCGTCTGTGGGGTCGCACAGAGTCGGACATGACTGAAGTGTGTGCAGCAGCAGCAGCAGCATGTAAAATACAAACAGAAAAGAGACTAGAAGAAATATACCAGCTTGCCTGGATTATGCGCTTATATATGGGCTCTGCTTTGCTAGACTTAAATTTTTTTTCTATTTGCAAAAGTTACCCCATTTTGTATTATATTTTATCATTTAAAAGTATATATATAATTTATATGTTTTATAAATAATAAATTTATTATATACATAATAAAGTATATATATTAAATAATTTTTATATATACTTATGTATAAATAAATGTATAAAATTTAGTACCTGGCCCTTGACAATGTTGCTCTAGTTACCAGAACATTGAAGTGATAAGGTGTGATCTTGCATCCATTCATTCCTTTGTCCAGAAAACACACGGAGGGCTTGCTGTGTAAAGGCAGCAGTGATGATTACCATAAACAACACTAAGAAGAATGGGGTATAATCCTTGCCCTCAAGAAATATATTATAATCTAGATAGAGGATAAGGCATATTGATCACTAGCCATAATTGAAAATAGAAAGTACTAAATATTTTACGGAAATTGTCACTAGGCGTTAACAGTGGGGGAGAAATTTATTCTAGCTATGGAGATTAAATTTTTGTAAAGAAGTTGTCATTTTGTGCTGAGCCTTGAAGGACCAGTAGAACTCTGGGTATGTGGAAATGGAAAGGCATCATTGGCAGTAATAAAAATAGTGAAAGGTAATATTTACTTAGCACATACTATGTGCCAGGCATTGTACTTTTAAACTACACACATCCTCCCATTTAAGACTCACAGAAGTTCTATGAGGAAAGTAGTATTATCATCTCCAATTGACAGATGGGGAGACTGAGGCTTAGAGAGATGAAAATTATTCTCCTGAAGTCACGAGATGGTCAAGCTGGGATTCACACTCAGGACCTCACTGTGAACAGCTTTGTCACAGAGAAGGTACATGAATTGAGGCAGGAAAGCATGGGGCCCACAGGGAATTAGATAGCTTTTTGAAGACATGCATCTTGTGTGTCTTGCTCACCTTTCCATGTCCAGGGTCTGGACAGTAATTGGCACATTGCAGATGGCTTAGTAAATATTGGTTGAATGAAAGGATAAAAGAAACAGTGAGTGGTCGACTGCTGCTGGCATGTAGGCTGTGTGGCTGAAAGCGGTAGGACAGGCAGGCATGTGCACGCCAAGATTTTAAGCAGAGGCAGGGCCCATCGATCAGGGAACCAGAGAATTGGCTCAGGCAGCATGGCAGGCTCCGTGGCAGGGAGGAGAACAGTTAGTTGGTGGGGAAGCCCCAAAGGAGACCACTTGAGAAAGTTCAGGAACACCAGGGAGAGGAGTGGGAATGGAGGAAGAAGCTGTGTAGGTAGGATAGATTAGAAAGAGGCCATGGGATGCTGCCTATCTCTTAACTCAGAGTGGGGAATGCATTAAAAGAAAGACCTTTACAAATCTATTCTCCATCTTTTACTAACCTCATTGGGTGGCTCGGGCAGCCTCTGAGCCTACTTCCTCATCTGTAAAATGGGGGTAATCATACTTACAGAATCCCTGAGGGTTGGCCGTGTTATTGTGGGAACAGTCGGACTTCCCAGGTGACTCAGTGGCAGAGAATCTGCCTGCAATGCAGGAGATGCGGGTTTGATTCCTAGATCGGGAAGATCCCTTGGAGGAGGAAATGGGAACCCACTCCAGTATTCTTGCCTGGAGAATTCCATGGTCAGAGGAGCTTGGTGGGCTACAGTCCATGGGGTTGCAAAGAATCAGACACGACTGAGCGACTGAATACGCAGGCATGGGAACAGGGAACTGAGCGACTGAATACACAGGCATGGGAACAGGGAACAGTCAGTACTTCTGACTTCTCCTTATCCCCCTTACATTGTAACTATTGCTGTTTCCATCTAGTTGACAAGAGGAAATCTAGGCTGAGCCTCCTCTCATGAACTGAAGTAAATTTCTTGGCATATGCCAGAAGGTCCAAGAGTCTTCAGGTTTGGGAAAACATTCCGTAGCTAATATTGTCTGGCCAATGCCCCCCCTTGCTAACCCCACCTACTCTTCCATGTTGGTATGAAGAGGCCTCAAGCCTAGGAGTCCCTGGTATCAGAAGAAGAAAAGTGATAAAGCCCAAGTTCTTTCAGAAACAAAAGGCCCTCTGGAAAATCAAACTCAAAGAGGAATAAAGTGGAATATCCAAGCCCAGATAAAGGAACCACCTCTCTTTTACCTATGTTCCCCTCCAAAAAATAGTTTCAGGGAACTTGTATCTTTCTTCCTACCCATGAGCCTGATGCAAGTATTATGCTTCCCATTTTGTGAACAGAGAAATGGAAGCCCAGGAAGGCTCAGGAGGCTGCTCCAATTCATTCAGCAAAGCTGGGGATGGGCCCAGGTTATAAACCAAGTCTGCTGTCTCTAGTCCCTGCTTCAGCCTCCCGTCTCTCTTTTAGGAAGCTGTCAGCACCAGGAAGCAAACAAGCACATAATTATAAATAGGTATTTGGACCCACTTTATAATTTTAATTTTTTAAAGTTTGATTTTCTCTCTCTGTGTCTGTGCATTTTAAGACTATGATGTGTTCAAACCGTGGGCAAAGCACAAGTTAGTCTGATCCTTATTGCTTTCTGCCTAAAGCATATCTTGTTTAATTTCTTTTTTTTTTGCCTGAGATCACTTATTGCTTAACTACTTGGTTCCTCCAATTAGAGTTTACCTTTTGGAGAGACAGGGTTCAGCTTTTTTTAGTATCTTCCCCAGTCCAATGTATTTGATGAGTGCTCCACAAATAGCCATCGATATGGCAATGGAGAGAAGAGAAGCAGCCTTACAGTGTAGTGCAGGGGATAAAAACAGGCCTGGGGAATTAGCTGCTGCCTGAGACCCTAAGCAGCCAGCTGACTTTCTTTTTCTGAACTTCAATTGCTTCCGTTTGTAAATGAAAGATAGTAGCTTCAAGACCTAGCCTGGTGCGTGGCACATAGTAGGAACACAGTAGGTATTTGTGGGAAAAGCTAGTATCTAACTCATTAGGTTATTGTGAGGATGAAATGAGATAAAGTATGTCAAGTATTAATATTTCTCATAGAACCTAGCATATAGTAGTTACTTAATAAAAGTAGCTACTCTGAACTATTTGATCAATAGTATTTAAAACTGAATACATGCATATAGAATGCCATAGTAGGTCAGGAATCTAAAAAAAAACCAAAAACTCCTGAATTCAAATTGCAATTCCATCATTTCCAATAGAAAAAGCTACTGCATTTAGGATTAGAAGATTCAGGTATGAGACCTGACTCTGCCATGGACTAGCTGTGTGACTTTGGTTAAGTAACCTGACTTCTCTGAACTTCAGTTTCTTGAAAAACAAGGGAACTGACTAATCATTAAGATTCCTCTTTCCAATTTAATAGCCTCAGTGTAAGATGTGGTCTCATGCCAGTTACCTTGTCTTATCTTCCTTTTGTGGTCCCAGTTTGCTCATCTGGAAAATGGCCTATGGGTGTTAGGAGACCCTCTCTGGGGCAGAGCAGGCCTAGGGGTGCAGATCTCAGTGCTGCTCCAGCCTCCACATAGGGCCTGGTGCTGCTTGTTCAGCTCAGACTGACGCTAGGTAACATGAACAAGCTACTTGTCCACACAGAGCCCTTCTCTCTTCACAAAGCATACCCTTTACCTCCAACTATAGGAATATAGAAAAGAATGACCAACAAGGACCATTATGTCCTCTTTTAAAAAGTTCAGAGATAGTCTAATGTGAATCCTCTTCAGAAAATAAATATAATTAATTAAAAAATAAAAAATAGTGCATGCTAGTGACAGTGTACAATAATTTACTTTCTGATTAAGGGTATATATAATGTAACAACAAAGAATCTGTTTTAATTCATCAAGATCCCTTTAATCATTTAATCATTATCTTCTTTGTATCTCTTTTGAAGCACTGTCCTCAGTCTCTATAATTTACACAGCACTTTGACTGACGTTGTCTCACTTGTCTCACAAAAGCTGAGAGGTTAGAAGCAAGTCAAGCATAATTTACCCCCATTTGTCTACCAGGGAAGAGGGGTCCAGTGAAATGCTGAAAGCTGGCCAAGGTGTGGACACCACGTTATGGAAGAGTTGGGACCACACATCAGATTGTCTGGTTGTCCCCATCAGCACCTCTCCCCAGCGGTCCTGGTTACAACCCTACAACCAGCCTCACCCCTTGGCGGCATTTTCAAAAGGCTGATTTTCAATAAGCCTTCTCTGTCCAGCAGGTCATGTGTTCTAATTCTTTTGGAGATGGCTCACACTCTTGGCTGTTATGTCTTGAGCAGGTGATATCATAGCCAGCCAGAGGCCAGGACTCCTCCAAGTGAAGTGTGGGACCACAAGCACCAGAAGGGTTCTTGCTAGACATGCAGTTTCTTGGTCCAATCCCAGACATGCCTGATTCCAAATACTTTGGAATCTGCATTCAAGGTTTTCCCTCATCATCCAAACTAAAGTAACTGATCTAGTGACCTATTGCCATAGTAGTTACTGTCTTCATGGATATGAGACAAGCTCTTGTTCATAAGTTTGTTTTACTGTCTCTTTCTCCACCTTAGAATGCAAATTCCATGAGGTCCCTGTAAGCCTTTTTTCCAAGCTTTGTTCCTAGAAACCCCGCACAGTAAATATTTAATTGAATATGCACTAAAATTTGAAACCACTGTCTTCATTTTACAATAGGGAAACTGAGGCTCAACTAATGCAGAGTTGGTAAGGGGCAGGACCAGGGTCAGGATAAAATCTCAGATCTCCAGAGTTCCAATTCGGCGTTGGTTCGTTTCCGCCCCAAGCAATTCTTATAAAAACTAAGTCCATCTGAGGGGGAAAAAAAAAAGACATTTCTCGCCCATAAATACTCGGTTTCAGGGCTTTGCCGGGTTGGGGGCTGTTGGTAATTTCCTGCTCACTTCCTAGATGCCCAATGCCCCCAAGGGTTAAAGACTCGTCTTCTAGGCCAGGTGTCGAACTCAACTCGGGACAGTGACCCGGCCAGGGCTGCCTGGGAGGAGCCGTGCACAGTCCGCGGAGGTGAGGCCGGCTCACCCAAGGTCACCCAGGCGGGGCCTGGAGGGGCCAGGCCTATGGGACGCAAGTGAGGCGACAGCACCCCCACCCCATCATCCTGTAAGCTCAGGGTGATATTAATGACTCCTTCCCTAGATTCTGGAGCACCCAACCTAAAGAGCGCGAGCAGGCCCCGCCGGCCGCGTGGCGCGGTCCCATGTGCTCCACCTGCGGACGCTCTCACGCGCTGGCTCTTTAAGACACTTCCCCCTCTTTATACCACCCGGTCTCTCCTACCGGGCTCGCTGACCGGCCCCCCTTCCGAATTGCATCAGGCACGTGCTCGCCCCCGTCCGGTTTGAGTACCCCTCACCCACCAGCCCAGGAGGTGCGCCGAGGAATTGGAGGCCAGGGGCGGGGCCAGGGGCGGGGCCGCAAGGCCCTGCGCGCGCGCTCCCGCCGCCTTCGCCCGCCCGTCGCCCAGGGCCAGCCCCGGCGGGCGCGCCCCCGTCGCGCCGTCCCCTCCCCTTGCCCGCTGCGTCGCGAGGCGCGCGCCCGCCCGCCGCCTGCCGCGGATCGCGTGGTCAGCTCGGCTCGCCGCGCCTCTCCCCCGTCCGTCCATATTGCTGCAGCCCCCGTGCCGGGAAGCCCGGGCCACCCCGGGGGCGGGGGGGAGGGAGGGACGGGACGAGAAGCCTGCCAGGCTCGGGGTGGGGGCTCCTTGCGAGGAACGGGCGGGGGGGGACGCGCGCCGAGGAGGCCTGGACCGCAGAGTGGGGGGCCTTCCTCCCCCCCACCCCCCCCGCCCCGCCAGCGGGCCTTGGATCTACGGCGGCTGCATCCGACCGGGAGGGGGGGCCGCGCCTAGCGTGAACCCCGACCCTTCTCCGCCCGGACTGGGGCCCAGCGCCCCGGAGGAAGGCGTCGCGGGCTCTCTGAGAGCCAAGTTCGAGGCGGGGGAGGCAGCCTCGGGCGCGCCCGGCTTCTCCGGGGGGGCGGGCGCGCAGATGGCCACTCAGGTGGAGCCGCTACTGCCGGGGGGCGCCCCGCTCTTGCAGGCCGAAGATCACGGGGGTCTGGTGAGGAAGAAGCCGCTGCCGCCGCCCGAGGGCAAGGGAGAGCCCGGGGCGAACGACGTCGGAGGCGGAGAGCCGGACGGCGGCACCCGAAGACCTCGGCCGCCCTGCGCCAAGCAGCACAGGGAAGGCACCGGGCAGCTGGAGCGCGAGAGCCCGCGGCCGCCGCAGCCGCCCGGCGCCGAGGGCCTGGCCGTCAGCGACGGGGAGGAGGGCGGCGGCGGCGAGCCGGGCGCTGGCGGAGGAGCTGCTGGAGTCGCGGGCGCCGGGCGCCGAGACTTCGTGGAGGCCCCTCCGCCCAAGGTGAACCCGTGGACTAAGAACGCGCTGCCGCCGGTCCTGGCCACCGTGAACGGACAGTCTCCTCCAGGTGGGTTTCTGTTTGGTATTCCGGGACCGGGGGCCTCTTCCGGGGACATAGGCGTCCCCTCCCCCAGCGGCCTCCAGGGCCCGGGGGTCCGCCACTGGTCGTAGTGACTCGGGGTTTTTGTTTTTTTTTTTTCCATTATCTCTTGGCTAATTCAGGTCGCCGTGCCCTGCCCCCCTCCCCCCAGCACACTCGGGAACCTGCCCCTGCCGGAGGGCCCGGCCTCCGGGAGGCTACGGCCACCGCCTGGGCCGCAGCGGTTAGTGGGCAACGGCGTGGTCCCGGCCTATCTCGCGGGGAGAGGGGTGGGCGCTGGTTTCGGTAAAAGGGCCCTCTCCCCCCCTACCGCGTGTCGGTGTGAGAGACGGTTTCTTGCCTGAACCTTCCTTGGGAAGCCCCCTCCACCCCCCCCCCCCCCCCCCGCCCCGTGTTCGTTTTGGTAGCGTTGCTATCGTCCCCGTGTTGTAAATGTTTAATGAGTATATGTCATAGGCAGCAAAACGCCCGGCGATGAGTGCATACCGACCACACGGATTCGGGATTTAAAAGTTAACAAGTTTGTTCTCGAGTAGATGGTGTTAGGCGGTAGAATGGCCTTGGGCGACGGCTCGAGGGGTCGGTTACGGGGAGAATGGGGTGAAGAGGAAACCCAACGTGTCATTGAATTCGGTGCTTTCCCTCGCCTGATCCCGGGGACCTTCCGCCTTGAGAGGGAGCCGGATGGCGAGTGTGCGGGGCGTCCAGTGAGGGGAAATGTGAGGCTAGTAAGGGGGCTTGCAGCGACGCGAGGGGCGTGTGGCGGCGGGGGAGGGAGTGGCCGGGCCAGGCCGGACGGGCGGGTGACAGTTGGGCGCCATGCGCCGCGCCGCCGGCCCGCGGGCTGCTCGCGGCCGCTCGGCCTGGGCGTTCGGCGGTCGTCGCGGCGCTCGGGGCGGAAGGCGGGTGCGGGCGGCGCGGCCGGGAGTGTGCGTGTGCGCGGGTGTGAGTGCGCGTCCCCCCTTCCCGGCATTCCTCCGCAGCCGGGACAACGTGGTGCCTCCCCGCGCGGCTGGCGGCATGTGACCGCCGAGCGGCGCGCCCTCCCTCTCACTCCTCGACTTCTTTGGGTCCTTTCGGACCCGGCCCCTCGGGGGAGGTGGGTGTGCGGGAAGTCCCCGCGGAGCCTTGTTAGCGGGGGAAGGAGGGTAAGGAATATGGAGTCTTCGCTGGGCCTTCCTTTGCCGAAAATAGATCGTCGCCTTTGGTGGGGGGCGCGCCCGCCCTGCTCCCTTTGCCGGGCCGTAGAGACACCATGGGGCTGGATTCTTGGGTTCAGGATCTTTTTGCAGTGAGCCGGTATTAAAACCCAATTGGAGCTACTACGATGGCCTGTGGCCATAGCCCTACGGCTTTTTCAGAACTCCTCCCCTTCTGCTTGAGACTGACTGGTTTAAACCATCAAAATGGGGAAAGTTGAAAGGGCAGCTTAATGCTTTCACATTCAAGGGAATAGAATCCCTCGTAGTCCCAGGGAAACCAGAACACCGAATTCTGAAAATGGCATGTTGTAATTTTTATTTCTTTTTAAGATTGCTTCATTTGGGGGAGGGGACCTTTGGCGTTTACTAATAGTACCTCAAACCGTGTTCTCTTCCTTTTGCCCTCCTCCCCTTCCCCCCCTTTTCCTTCCAGAACCCTCTTATGCAAAGGGCAGTGCTGAAATCTCCATTTTCTTGCAAATCTCTCCTGATCCACCCACGGAGGGAGGAAAAGCAATTTGAAGATACTCTTTGGTCCTTCCCCCCTCTTTAAACTCAGAGGGGTATAATCATCCGCAGGAGAGAGCACTCCTCAGAAGTTTAAATGGGGCTACTCACTCTGGCTGCTGCTGCTCTGCTAATGGTGAACCTGCCTTGTGGGTTTTAAATCAGCCATGACATCAGGTGGTGTTGGATGCCTGAGCTGGCATTTTGTGCAAGTCTAGGGGCCCTTGGTAGGGTGCGTCACCGGGGTTATTGATCGTGGGAAGAAGACAGCTTGGCTGGCATCTCTCCTTTACCTCTGAGTAGAAAAGCCAACTTGCTTTAAGTGCCCAAAGCAAAATTCTAAGTCCGGTAGACTTACTCTGTTCTTGTTAGGCAAGAAAGTGTCTTGTCTGCTCATTAGTTTTGAACCTTGAGAATAGTCGTCGACAGACAAACTCTGAATTAATGCAGTAGCTTCTCCGTTTAAGCCTGTTGTTAGGCCTTGAATGCTTTTTGAAGGAGAATTTTGTGGTCAGGGTAGATAGTGGCCCTTTCTTTGAAATTTACATGGATCACTAGCCCTTTTCCAGCCCTGATTTTATTTGGATAAGTTTAAATGTGACACCAGTGGAGTGGCAGTGTGGTCTTGGGAAATTTTGTGTTCTGTGATGCATATGTTTTTGGTGCCTCCTAAGTAAGCCAAAAGCTTTCCAAAGCTTGCTGCAAACGCCTATTTTTAGCTTCCCTTTTGGCTCAGATGCTAGTATTTTAGTTCTTTAAGAGACACACGCAGTAACTAGTAATAAAAATGTTTTGTGATATCCCCCCTTTCTTGCGGGGTTCTCTGTTCTGGTTTAAGTGTCTGTCTTAGTGGTTTTAAGTTTTGGAATTTGCATTTTGGCTTTTTGTATTTCTCTCCCCTAGAATGTTTTGAAAACATTAAAATTTCTTTTCCTTATCCTAGCCACAACTTTTTAAGTATGAGAGAGGCAGGATGTCTCATTTACAAGAAGAAATGAGGGACTTCCGTGATGGTTAAGACTCCCCGCTCTCAGTGGAGGGGGCCCAGGTTCAATCCCTGGTCAGGGAACTAGATCCCATGTGCTGCAGCGAAGGTCCTGTGTGCGGCAACTAAGACCTAGCGCAGCCAATTTTTTTTTTTTTTTAATGAAGAAGATAGCAAAGGTTCTGATGTCAAAACTGCTTGGGTTCGAATGCCAGCTGCTTAGCTGTGCTTCATTGGACAAGATAATTTAACCATTCTGTGCCTCAGCCTCCTTATTATATTCTAGAAATAAAATTATTTATCTGCCTCAAGGGAGCATTGTGAGCATTCACTGTGATGGTACGTGTCAAGTATTTAGTCTGGTGCCTGGCATGTGTTTGCTGTTACACTGTGTCTGGGAGACTGAAACTTTGGGATTTCCTGGGACTTGTTCTGGGTCTCCGTTTTCTCCACCTGTAAAATTGAGGGGGTTGGAGAATGGTGTATTGTCCTTTTCTGGTATTTTATCAGTACTCCCTGAAATATATGGGATCTGTCTCCTTAAAAGTAGACCTTTGCTTCTCCACAGACGTGAAGGACATAGTATGGATAATCTTAAAGGTTGATGATTCAAACAATTGCCTACTTTTACTTTGGAATGTGTTACAACGAATGTTTTTAAAATAAGTTTTAATTTATCTGCCTTTCGTAAAAATTAGCTTTTGGCAGAGTGTACATGTGCTCTTTAGGGCTGTGGGCAAAGGCGAGTCTAACTGAACTAAACATTTGCTGTGTTAAAAGCTTTTTAAAAATCGCTGTGACTGGTATACATGTAGTAGGTAGAGACTTGAGAGTGCATTATCCCCACAAACTTCCAGCACCCCTAGCAGGGAATAAGTGGGTGGATTGTGTGACACTTCTAACTGTGTGTGATAAGAAAACGAACCATTGCTGTGATCTTTTTCTTTTCTCTTTAAAGGAGAGTTGGGGTCAGGCTCTGAGACTTGCATGTTTATATTCTGGGTATCATTTTTTTTTTTTTCTTCCCTGTGTCCCTTTGAAGTACAGCTAACTGGTGGCATGAAATAAAAAAGGATTATAATCCCAGCTAACCCCAGGAATCTTGTGCCACACTGAACTGGCCCCAAATAAACCTCCACTCCCAGTCTCCATTTCCTTCCTGTGTTTGGGCCCTTTCCCATCTTCTTGACCCACCAGTCCCACAACTGGCGTACTAGGTGGGGCATTGACGGGGATCTAGGGTATCAGTCAGTCTTGACTGCATGAAGACCTCATGGTGTCAGAGCTACTTCAGACCCTGGCTCCTTCCTTCCCCACCACTAGAAGTGGACTGGATGGAATTAAACAGTCTGTAATTTTGAATCCCAACTTTGTTCCTAACTTCCTGTGCAGTCTTGGGTAAATAACTCAGCCTCTCTAAGCCATTGTTCCTTCATCCTCAAAATGGAAATAGTAATAGTAACTGATTCATAAATATTTAGTGTGATATTTAGCTTAATGTCAAGTATAGAGCATCTAATAAGTGCTAGCTGTAATAAATCATCACCATTATTAGGGGTGTTCATTTTGCATGTAATTCTGCTTGTGTCCAACTTTGTGGGCATTAGCAACCCCCAAACTCTCTCTGAGCCGGTGTTTCTTCATTTGTAAAATAAGAGAATTGGAATAGGTCTAAATGTCTTTAGTGTTTTTAGTATCAAAAGCACTTTTTCTCTGATAAACCCCTTCCTCACAAAAGAAACCAAAGTAGAGCTTTTTGATTTGTTTTTAATTGAGATATACTTGGTTTATAATATTTATGTAATTTTCAGGTATATAGCAGTGATTCACAATTTTTACAAAGCAGAGCTTTTTATATGTGTATGTTTATATCTGCCATTGTGGTTAAGAATTTCAGTTTTGAATCCAAGTTCTGTGAAGGCTGGAGAGGCACTTTTCTGGCTTTGGGAACCTAAGCCAGTTGCTTGGAGGTGTATATCAGAGCAGCCTGTGTAACAGCCAGGCATTAGGTGCCTTACAGTGAATGTGATAACAGAAAGTACACAGTGCTGTCTGTAAAAATTGTGTCTGCCAAATAAAAATTGAACCCACATCTAACAGAATCATAGATCTGTGGGGATAGAAGAATACATTGATGGGCCATGAGGTAGCCGTTATTCAGTTTTTGAATGTGAGAAACTACAGGACAGATTATTTTGTTAGTAAATAAGTGGCGTTAAAAAAATAGAGCAAGGACTTCCCTGGTGGCGCGGTGGATAAGACTCCCATCTGCCAATGCAGGGGACACGGGTTCAATCACTGGTCCAGGAAGAGTCCACTACCATGGAGCAGCTGAGCCCGTGTGCTCCAACTACTGAAGCCTGCGCGCCATAGAGCCTGGGCTCTGCAGCGAGAGACGCCTGCGCACCGCAGCTAGGGAGTAGCCACTGCTCGCCGAGACGAGAGAAAGGCCACTTGGAGCAACGGAGACGTAGCACAGCATAAATAAATAAATGAATAAAAGGAAACTAGTGAATGTAACAGAAATGGACTCAGAACAAACTAGTGGTTACCAGAGGGGAGAGGGGAGGAGAGAAGGGCACCGTGGAGATAGGGGATTAAGAGGTACACAGTTAAGAGATACAAACTATTATGTACAAAATAAGCTACAAGGATGTGTTGTACAAACACGGGGTATAGCCAATATTTTATAATAACCATAATGGAGTTGTTTAGTTTATTGGAGAAGGAAATGGCAACCCCTCCAGTATTCTTGCCTGGAGAATCCCAGGGACAGAGGAGCCTAGTGGGCTGCCGTCTCTGGGGTCGCACAGCAGCAGCAGTTGCTAAGTAGTGTATGACTCTGTGTGACCTCGTGGAGTCCACGAGACTCCTTCTGGCCATAGAGTTTCCCAGGCAAGAATACTAGAGTGGGTTGCCATTTCCTTCTCCAGGGATTGTCCTGAACCAGGGACCAAACCCATGTCTCCTGCATTGGGAAGTGGGTTCTTTACCACTGAGCCACAGGGAAGCCATAAATGGAGTATAACTTCTAAAAATCATGACTCACTATATTCTTCACCTACAACTTATATATATTATTGTACATCAGCTTCAATTAAAAAGTAAATAAGCATTTTTAAAAGAGGGAACTGTTATGGATGAAGAGTTGAGACATCAAGTCAAATGCCTTGTGTGGATCATATTTGAATCCTGATTCAAACAGGTTATATAAGAAGAAATTTTGAAAGTGTAGATATTAGGAAATTATTTGTCAAGTGTAATAAGGGCATTATGATTATTTTTATTTGTTTTAAACTCCATAGCTGGTTATATTGTACACCTTTTGGTGAAGAACTGTTATGTTAGCCTTTATAAAGGCGGGCTTAAAGCTCTTTTCCTATAGTTCAGACCACTTTCTGCTCTCGTAAAGAAAGCATACAATCGAGACACCCTTTGAAGGGGAGAAGGGAAGGAGGCCTTCCCCAGAAACCTGTCCCTTGTTCTGGGCAGGGTGTTTGAGTTTTAAACTCACTGGGAGATAACATCTGCTGGGGAGGGAGAGATGCTTTGGAGGTGGTGTGGGGCCCTGGGCAGGTAGGGGGTGGTCTCTTTAGTTCTGAACTCTGAACCTCCCTGGGGGGTGGAATCTCTTGGCTGACCCACTGCCTCTGTGCAGTGGGACCTAGGTTAGAGTAAGCATTTTAGAGCTGTTACTCGGCACTCTTTCCCTCCCAAAGGAAGGGAGATGAGGTGAAGCAGTGGACTCGAAACCACAAAAACCTCTTTAACATGGAGGGCTTGGCAGATGGGACTGCCCCTGTTTGCAAAATCCAAGACAACCTCAAAGCGGGTAATTAGGGTGTTGGGGCCTCCAGAGGGCTCCCAAACCTTCCTGGCTGGTCCAGAGTGATCTAAGGGAGTAGCCAGGAGAGGACAGCCTTACTTGCTGCTAAGTCACTTCAGTTGTGTCCGACTCTGTGTGATCCCATAGATGGCAGCCCACCAGGCTCCCCCGTCCCTGGGATTCTCCAGGCAAGAACACTGGAGTGGGTTGCCATTTCCTTCTCCAGTGCATGAAAGTGAAAAGTGAAAGTGAAGTCGCTCAGTTGTGTCCGACCCTCAGCGACCCCATGGACTGCAGCCTTCCGGGCTCCTCCATCCATGGGATTCTCCAGGCAAGAGTACTGGAGTGGGGTGCCATTGCCTTCTCCGGCCTTACTTGCTAGAGGTTCATAAAAGAAAATAAATTTTGATACCTGGCTAATAGAAGGACGGGAAACAGGGTGAAGGGGCAAAGGGGTAGGTGATGGGATTTCAGTCAGAACGTGCTATTTCTCTTGTTCACAGAACAGGACTAACCCCTATGCTGAGGTGGTTCCAAGGATCAAATTGATACCTCGTTATGGGGTAGCCCAGTTCACGACTTGAAATGTCCCACACAGATGTAAGTGGTTTAGATTCCAGAAGATGCATTCCAAAGCCAGGTTCAATTGATCCTTGAATAATATGGGTTTATGCTGCATGGATCCACTTATGTAGATTTTTTTCGGTAGATACTCTAGTCCTACGGTCTCTGCTGTCCGCAGAACCGCAGATGAGAGCAGCAGCAGATACCTGGCACAGCCTATAAACTTATAAGTGGATTTTTCACTGAGCTAGAGGTTGGTGCCCTAACCCCTGAGTTGTTTGGGGATCGACTGTATATGTGTCAATAGTTTGTGGTAATTACCCATTCTGAGGGGTTATCCATGCCTTTGCTAAGTGAAGATTGATAATTTGGAGGTAGCCTAGGGTGTCTCCGGAGAAGGCAATGGCACCCCACTCCAGTACTCTTGCCTGGAAAATCCTGTGGATGGAGGAGCCTGATGGGCTGCAGTCCATGGGGTCACGACTGAGTGACGTCACTTTCACTTTTCACTTTCATGCACTGGAGAAGGAAATGGCAACCCACTCCAGTGTTCTTGCCTGGAGAATACCAGGGACGGGGCAGCCTGGTGGGCTGCCATCTATGGGGTTGCACAGAGTCGGACACTGAAGTGAGTTAGCAGCAGCAGGGTGTCTTCATGAGGGATTTTCCCAGAATCAGAGGGACAGTCTTGATGGGATCTTTTCTTCTGGCTGTATCTTTGGACTGACAAAGTCTTAGGTGTGAAAAGTAAGGAATGTGGGCTTTTATGATGAACTTTGTAAAGCTGTCCACATAAATCTGACATACAGTGAGAAACTTCACCCACTTTAGTTTGAGGTGTTACTGGTAAACCCAGTTGGAGCCTCTGTCTGAGGCCTGGTGTTCAGGGAACTTGGTATAACCCTCCATCTTTGATGTGGTAACCACCTTCCCCTCTGGACATACATTCCAGCAACTCCAGATAGCCTTCTCTTTTCCTTGCCTTTAAATGAAGTTCCAAGCGTTTCAGAGGAACTGAATTCAGTCCCATAGTCGCCGGGAGCCATCTCGATACATGGTCCACCTGAACCCTGTATGGTTTTAGTCTCGCTTTGACATACACTAGCTTATTGAAACTCTTGATAACCCCAAGATAAGTAATAGTGATATTGCAGTTATCGTTCGTAATCTTCTCAGCAGACACTCTTTTTTAACCCTGCTTCACAGATGAGGAAAGTGAGCCTCAGGAGAGGTTAATAAGCAACTGTCCTCATTGCTCAGACTGAAAACCTGGGGGTCATTCTTAGCACCTCTTTCTCTGTTGCCTTATATCTCGTTTACCAGGACATCCTTTTGGCTTCTAAAAACTGTGACCAAAAGTAAACAGGTAACTGAAGTGGGGCTAAAAAGACCGCCTGCTGAGCAGATTACAGAGGATAATTGCAATATCAGTATTACTTACTTTGGGGTTATCAGGAGTTTCAGTGAGCTAGTGTATGTGGAGAGGAGACCAGAACAGGTCAACTGTGACCAAAGGTGAACATTTTTACCACCTCCTCGGCTGCCAGCCTGGTCCATGTACCACTGCTTCTCACCTGGAAGGTTGCAGAGCCTCTACCTGGTGTCGTGTCACTCCTGCTTTAAGTCCTCTCACGGCTTCTATGCTATGCTATGCTAAGTCACTTCGCTCGTGTCCGACTCTGTGTGACCCCATAGACGGTAGCGTACCAGGCTCCCCCGTCCCTGGGATTCTCCAGGCAAGAATACTGGAGTGGGTTGCCATTTCCTTCTCCAATGCATGAAAGTGAAAAGTGAAAGTGAAGTCGCTCAGTTGTGCCCGACTCTTAGCGACCCCATGGACTTCAGCCCACCAGGCTCCTCCGTCCATGGGATTTTCCAGGCAAGAGTACTGGAGTGGGGTGCCATTGCCTTCTCCACACGGCTTCTATAGTGGAGTGAAAATTCAGAGTCCTTAGAGTGTCTTAAGCTGACTCCCCAGACTTCCCCTTGCCCCGACCCTGAGCTCTGACTGCATCTTTCACCACTTTCCCCCTCCAACGACGTGACTCTTTGCTTTTCCTGGAGCATGTTGTGCTTCAGGGCTTGTATTCTTCAGTGCTGTTCCCCCAGATAGCCACGTGCACCACGCCCTCAGTTTCTTCCGGTTCCTGTTCCATTCCCTGGGATGGAGAGGCCTGCCCCTACCACCCTGTATTAACTGGCAAACTGCGTGCACCTTATGCTGTATCTCATCCCTCTTACCCTGCTTCAGTTTTCTTTTTAGTTTTTATCACTGTTGGATAAGGGTCTTTGGTATTTGACCACTGCTTTATTTCCAGCACCTAAACATGCCTGGCACAGAGTAGGCAGCTCAGTGAAGGTTTAATTAGTGAATGAATGGATGAATCTCATACTTTTAGCAGCGTCATTCATATTTTGAGTCTGGTGCAGAGGATACCATAGTGAATAATAAAAAGTTGTGTTGACAGCGCACACATTCTCGATGCAGTATGGAAGATGCTGTGTGAGACTGTGGGATTCTTTGGGAGTGCAGCAGGGGGCACCCAGTTCAGTCCAGGTCAGAGTAATTGTTCTGGAGGAGGCAGTGGCTAAACTGAAATGGGAAGGACAGGTAAGAGTTATCTGAGAAAAGACCTGAAAAAAGGACTCATTCTTGGTTGAGGAAAGGCCGAGAGGTTCAGGGAACTGAGTAGCTCCTCGTGGCTGTGGTATAAATTCCGATTTTAACTGGAGGGCAGTGGAGAGCTTTAGAAGATTTTAAGTGAGAGTCAGGTTTTTGTTTTTGAAAGTTTGCTTTGGCCACACGGGAGAACCTCTTAGGTTAAGAATAGATGATTTGGGGTTTCCTGTCTTATCCTGTGGGGCAAGGTTCCCAGATTAGAAGGGAGCAGACTTCTGAGACATTCCTGAAGTATAGGTGTAGGACAGATACCGGTTGTCATCCTTCAAGGATAGGGAGCAACTCCAGCGTATGGGATTTCTCTGACCTTTCAGAAGGCCAGCGTAGTTGGAATGCAGTAGCTGGTGACTGGCCTAGGCTGAGTCCACGCTTGAGCCAGGAGCCCTATCTTGCTTGCACTGCTGCAGCTGTTTAGGCGGGAAGAGGAGGCAGTGGCCCTGAAGTAGTGGCAGAGGGACAGGCTTCCATACAGGAGTCCCCACCTCCACCTGGGAAAATACCTATGTAGGGGACTTCCTAGGGCCGCAGTTGGACTGTCTGCCTCCAGCCTCTGTGCAGCTTGGCTTGGTGGGCTTTGCCACACATAGCTCCGGGCACAAGGTTTTCTTCCCATCAGAGCCACCTCCTTTCAGCTGAATTCGAGCCATTTTTACACCTGAGCTAACAGTGGGTTTGCATCTGCCCATAGGCAGTCTGAGTTTCTGAGAACAGTGGGCTTTTGAGAGCCAGGCTTACCCTGACTTGTGGCCAGTTATCAACTCTGTTCCTAATGCTCTGCACAAATGGGCTTAGATGTCCTTATCTCCCTTTCAGAGGAGGAGTATTTACAGCTGGAAGGGACCCCGGAGGTCCTTGAATCTAACTAAACCATTCGTTTACAGGTTAGGTACTTCCGGCCCAGAAAGGAAATAGAGTTGCTCAAGGTCACAGTCAGTTCAGAGTACGGCTGAGACTTGAACCCATGTCTCTTTGCTCCTATTCCGGTTTTGTTTTCACTCCTCTGGAGGCAGAAGTAGAGCGCTGACTTTGTAGTTATCCAGTTTGAGTTAAGCCCAATCACCTACAGAGTGAGTGCCCTCAGATAGGTCGGTAACTTCTGGCTTCAGCAAATGGAGTTATAACTGGAGTACCTGTGTCCTAGGATCACAGAGTGTGCACCAGGTGAAGGCGAGTGCTCAGCTGAAGCCTGGCAAATAACAAGTGATGACCGCTCTAAGAGTGTCATCTTTTGAGGTCTTGCATTTGACCCAGGTCTTCAATTTGCTAACAGAGGTCAAATGCTAAATCTTCTGTCTTCCTGGGTCCTCTCTCCCCCTCATCCCTGTTGCTTGTCCTGGGGATACACAGGAAGGCAGCCCATATCGCTTAGAGCCAGCCCTTCCTACCTGCCCTAGGCTGGTACACAACTTCATAGTGGAGGGGCATTTAAGGAGTCCCTGGGGGCTATAATCCTGCCGTGAGAAGCCCACGTTGTGGCACTTGGGAGTGCCCTAGTGGTAGAGTGTTGGTGAGAGGACAGCTCAGGTGCTTTGCAGTGAAACCCTCCCGCTCCATCTTTGGTATCTTTCTGCAGCTTTGGATTTGTTTGAGGGAGTGGAGGTCTCTTTGCTTTTCCTGTTCTTTATATATCTTTACAGTGATAGTGGCTCAGATGGTAAAGCGTCTGTCTACAATGCAGGAGACCCGGGTTCAATCCCTGGGTCGGGAAGATCTGCTGGAGAAGGAAATGGCAATCCACTCCAGTACTATTGCCTGGAAAATCCCATGGACAGAGGAGCCTCGTAGGCTACAGTCCATGGGGTCGCAAAGAGTCGAACACAACTGAGCGACTTCACTTACTTACTTACTTACAGTGATATGAGGAAGAGAGGCCAATTATGTGGGTGGAATAACCTAGTTTGGGTTTTGTCCACAGTGGAGCTGAGTGTAGGGGGCGGAGTTTGGCCCTGGTGAGAACCCCTTTGGCCATGGTGAGAGCCCTCTGGATGCTACTTCTGGGGAGTGGGAGCGAGACAGGAAATTAGGAACACACGGAGGCGGCTGCTCACTGTGATGCATGCCCCTTACTGTGAATAGGGGATGGTTGAGAGACTAGGATAATTTTTCCCAGACCATCAAAGCTTGGGGTGGGTGGCAGTGCGGTTGTTCTAAAGTACAGCATTTGAACAGACCTGCTTCAAGTGGCCCTACAGGTAAAGCTCTGATGGCAGGTGGGAGGTGGAGGGTCAGTAGGTTTTGACTCTGGTCAAGGAGTAGCTTTTAGCAGTGCCCTCAATGGATTCAGCTGCTACTGTAGGTCCTGGGTTCCCTGTCATGGTGATAGAACTTAAAGAGTTTGGATGGCAGTTTGCTCTAGGGTTCTGCAGCTGTAAATTGGCAAAGTACTTTTCTAGATTGATTCATTCTGAAAATTTTTGAGCACTTGTTAGGTATCAGGCTCCAGAATTCAGGGGTAAACAAGACACAAAAGCCATGATGGGACTTTTGTCTTGAAAGGTAGAAGTTACACATGTTTATTCACTCTGCTTACCACCTCAGATCCAGTTCAGCCTCCTAACAGAGTTTGATTACCCTTCCATTTAAAAACAATTTAAGCATCTGTGTTTTAAAATCAAGAAAATGTATCTGGAAACCTAGAGATTTTTTGGTTTTTCTTTTGAAACTTAAACTCTGAATATACAAAAAAAAAAAAAAATGAATTGTCTACTTTAAATGAGTCAATAGCATGGAATGTGAATTATATCAATAAAACTGTTACGGAAAAAAATGAGAAGACCTGGCCACACTGAACCTCTGTTCCTTTATGACGCACACATCCAGCGGCAGGATCTAGCTTTGGTCTAGGTCACCTGTGTGAGGTCTGTGGGCTCAGACTCTGTGTATTTTATCATACAAGGGAGAGGGGACAGCAGTCTGTCCAACCCACAAGCTGAGGCATGTGCTTATTGGAGAATCAGAGAGGAGAGGGAAGAGTTCATGGGCAGGAATTGCAGTCCTGGAGGGGGTCTCCTTATCCACCTTTCTGAGGTAGAGTGGATATGATGGGAGACAGGACACTCTGGGCATTTTGGCCTGAGGGCTCAGGGCAGAAAGGGAAAGCTTTCTGAATGCTGAAGAGTGGGCTTGCCAAGGAAACATGGTTATGTTAGGCCCCGTTGAGACTTCACTCCCTTTCCAGCATCTTTGAAATGGGTGTAGCATCCTTGATAACATTCTCCAAGGCCCCTTCTAGCTCAGATACCCTTTGGGTATGAGAGCAGCTAAGGCAGATGTTACTGCCTCAAGCGGAGTGGGGAGGATGCTGGCTAGAGGCCTTGTGCCTGCCTATTCATGATCCTACTCTTCGGGCAGTGAAACTAAAGCTCACAGGAGCACTGAATTCACTCTGGGGCAACTGACACTGAAAAGAAGCTTCTCTGTGGCAGTGGTGGGTGTGAGCCCTGTAGGATAGGGCAGAAGAATTGGGGACCAGCTTTCTAGTCCCAGAGGTTTGACTCATGCGCTGAGGCACCTTGGGCGGCTGACTGAACCTCTTTGGACTTCCTTTCCCTTTTCTGTAAATGAAAGCGGTCAAGCCAAAAGACTTTTCAAGGTCCTTTCCCACAGGATTAAGTTCTGTGTATCAAACTGGAGGTTAGGTCTCTGGTTTGAGAAAGATTTTATCTGATGGGGATTGCTTTCCCCCACATGATAGGACCAACTTTAGAGTGTCATCCCCAAGATCTTGCCCAGGGCTGTGGGATTCTTCTGCTTAGGCATTCATTCTGCCCTAGGCTCTTGGGGAGTTCTGGGCCAAGGGGAGTGCCCCCATCAGTGTGCACACAGTGGTGGCCCATCCTTGGCAGGAATGTTGTTGAGAAGATCCTGACGTCTTGAACCTGGTTAGATGGGGCAGTTGCTAAGACTCCCCTTCTGGCCTTGAGACTGAGCCTAGGCCTGGTGGAGGCCACAGTGCAAGTATCAACCAGTTCAGTGAGACAGTAAACCAGCCCATCTCCAGAGATTGTCTTTTTTTATTTAGTGTGTATGTGTGCGTGTGTGACACAATTAGCAGATATTTTACGGTAAGCAGGTGTGATTTTGAGAATCACATTAGACTGTGATTTCCTCCCGTAGATATTTGGTAAGTTTTTACTCTCGGATTGTATATGTCTTCCTCACATACAGTGCCATTTCACTGTCATATGCCTGTCCATAACCTTTACTCTGGAATTATGTCCTGGCAGATCAGACAAGCATCATATGCCGCTCATTTGCCACAGAGGGTTTCAGATATCCCGTTTTAATTTGTGGCCCACCCTGGGGGCCTCCGGGCTTTCCTCAGAATATGAGCTCCTGCTCCACTTTCACCTGTTGCTCAGCACTGGGGCACTGCTGGCCCCTGAAAAGGGTGAGGGGAGTCCCGGAAAGGACACCTGGGAAGGGAGGCCCCTTCCTGGGGGAAGGGAACACCTGGATGCTGTTCCCCCTTTAATTTGAGGAAGTCAGGGGGGCCTTCCAAGGTGCATGGGCTAGAGGGGTGGATAGGGAAAGAGATTGTCTCTTTTTAAAAGAATTTTAAAGAGGTTTATTTGAGCCCAAATTGACACTGTAGCCTGGAACTATTAACTGTTTTGAGGGGAGGGAGATTTTGGCCACTTGGCATGCAGGATCTTAGTTCCCTGACCAGGGATTGAACCCATGCCTTCTGCAGTGAAAGCACAGAGACCTAACCACTAGACCACCTGGAAAGTCCCCTCAGGAGAGTCTCTTGAGTATTCAGAGTATTCACGCTTATCTAGAGAAGCGCTGGGACTTGAGCCTAACCTTTGTCTGGAAAGAACTAATTTGGCTGCCACCAAAGTGAAAATCACTCATTTAACACATTTATTTCAGGAACCCAAGTGTTAGACCTTGGCACTATTGATGGAAAGAAGACAGAAGAGGCCTGCACTCACAGTTCACATGCTAGTGGAGTGACACCGTAAGCCAGCAGGGTAGTTCTGGTTATCTGTTAATGCCTCACAAATCACCCCAAAGCTTGGTAGCTTAAAAAAACAGCCCTGGAGAGACTTCCCTGGTGGTCCAGTGACTAAGACTCTGCACTCCCATTTTAGGGGACCCAGGTTCAATCCCTGGTCAGGAAACTAGATACCATATGCTGCAACTGAGAGTTTGCATGCTGCAATTTAAGATTCCACATGCTGCAAGGAAAATTGAGAGATCCTGTGTGCTGCAACCGAGACCCAGCGCACCCAAATAAATAAAAAACAAAACAAAAAACAGCCCTGGATCCTGGTGTATGTGTGACTTTGTGTGCCTCCTCCAAGAGTGGAGATTCTGTTTCCCCCAGCCTTGTGGAATTTCTGAGCTCAAACCCTGCTGGCCTTGAAAGCCGGATTCTCTGTGGGCTCCTTCTGTCATTGCTGGACTCCCAGGCTGCGAAACCTGACGTGGGGCTCAGAACTTTTACTCTTGTGACAGAACTTCTGTGGTATAATAATTATCCAGTTTGTGGGTCACCCACCTGGCAGGTATGGGATTTGATTTTATCTCGATCACACCCTTCCTGCCATCTCCTTGTGGCTTTGTCTTTGGATGTAGAATATCTTATTTTGGTTGGTTCTAGCAGTGACATTGTACAGGAGACAGGGATCAAGACCATCCCCATGGAAAAGAAATGCAAAAAAGCAAAATGGCTGTCTGAGGAGGCCTTACAAATAGCTGTGAAAAGAAGAGAAGTGAAAAGCAAAGGTGAAAAGGAAAGATAAAAGCATCTGAATGCAGAGTTCCAAAGAATAGCAAGGAGAGCTAAGAAAGCCTTCCTCAGCGATCAATGCAAGTAAATAGAGGAAAACAACAGAATGGGAAAGACTAGAGATCTCTTCAAGAAAATTAGAGATACCAGGGGAACATTTCATGCAAAGATGGGCTCGATAAAGGATAGAAATGGTATGGACCTAACAGAAACAGAAGATATTAAGAAGAGGTGGCAAGAATACACAGAAGAACTGTACAAAAAAGATCTTCACAACCCAGATAATCATGATGGTGTGATCACTGACCTAGAGCCAACATCCTGGAATGTGAAGTCAAGTGGGCCTTAGGAAGCATCACTAGGAACAAAGCTAGTGGAGGTGATGGAATTCCAGTTGAGCTGTTTCAAATCCTGAAAGATGATGCTGTGAAAGCGCTGCACTCGATATGTCAGCAAATTTGGAAAACTCAGCAGTGGCCACAGGACTGGAAAAGGTCAGTTTTCATTCCAATCCCAAAGAAGGGCAATGCCAAAGAATGCTCAAACTACCGCACAATTGCACTCATCTCCCACGCTAGAAAAGTAATGCTCAAAATTCTCCAAGCCAGGCTTCAGCAATACGTGAACCGTGAACTTGCAGATGTTCAAGCTGGTTTTAGAAAAGGCAGAGGAACCAGAGATCAAATTGCCAACATCCTCTGGATCATCGAAAAAGCAAGAGAGTTCCAGAAAAACATCGATTTCTGCTTTATTGACTATGCCAAAGCCTTTGACTGTGTGGATCACAATAAACTGTGGAAAATTCTTCAAGAGATGGGAATACCAGACCACTTGACCTGCCTCTTGAGAAACCTATATGCAGGTCAGGCAGCAACAGTTAGAACTGGACATGGAACAACAGACTGGTTCCAAATAGGAAAAGGAGTACATCAAGGCTGCATATTGTCACCCCGCTTATTTAACTTATATGCAGAGTACATCATGAGAAATGCTTGGCTGGATGAAGCACAAGCTGGAATCAAGATTGCCGGGAGAAATATCAATAACCTGAGATATGCAGATGACACCACCCTTATGGCAGAAAGTGAAGAGGAACTAAAAGCCTCTTGATGAAAGTGAAAGTGGAGAGTGAAAAAGTTGGCTTAAAGCTCAACATTCAGAAAACGAAGATCATGGCATCCGGTCCCATCACTTCATGGGAAATAGATGGGGAAACAGTGTCAGACTTTATTTTTTGGGGCTCCAAAATCACTGCAGATGGTGATTGCAGCCATGAAATTAAAAGACGCTTACTCCTTGGAAGGAAAGTTATGACCAACCTAGATAGCATATTCAAAAGCAGAGACATTACTTTGCCAACAAAGGTCTGTCTAGTCAAGGCTGTGGTTTTTCCAGTAGTCATGTATGGATGTGAGAGTTGGACTGTGAAGAAGGCTGAGCGCTGAAGAATTGATGCTTTTGAACTGTGGTGTTGGAGAAGACTCTTGAGAGTCCCTTGGACTGCAAGGAGATCCAACCAGTCCATCCTAAAGGAGATCAGTCCTGGGTGTTCATTGGAAGGACTGATGCTAAAGCTGAAACTCCAGTACTTTGGCTACCTCATGCGAAGAGCTGACTCATTGGAAAAGACCCTGATGCTGGGAGGGATTGGGGGCAGGAGGAGAAGGGGACAACAGAGGATGAGATGGCTGGTTGGCATCGCTGACTTGATGGACATGAGTTTGGATAAACTCTGGGAGTTGGTGATGGACAGGGAGGCCTGGCGTGCTGCGATTCATGGGGTTGCAAAGAGTTGGACACGACTCAGTGACTGAACTGAACTGAACTGAGCAGGTTTTTTGTGTTGTTGGTGGTGGTTAAGCATTTGGTTGAGATTTTGGTGTTTTCTAAGAAGATGTCTCCACTGGAAGATTAACTAACCTGTCACACTATTTATTTCTTTGATGGTGGTTGGACTGCACGTCACAGGCCTGCAGGGCCTCTGTTGCCCAGCTTCAAGACCTAAGAAAGAGCCTGGAGTCAGCAACAGTAGTCGGTGGTTTAATGGATGGAGGGAGCTTTCATGTCTGAAGCAAGATCCTGGAGCCACACCTCATCGTGTGGTGGATGACATGGCAGGGCACACGGGCATCTTCACTGGGGTGGCGGGGGGGAATAGGGAATCTACTAGTTATACCAAGAACAGCCCTTGTATTCAGTGATTTCATGGGATAGGAGTTGAACATGGCTCGCCCAGGCCATTCTTCTTTTCTACATGACAGTGATAGAGGTGACAGGTCCTGGTCTGCAGGGCCCACCGGAGCTTCACTCAACGTGTTTGCGGCCTTGACAGGGTGATTGGAAGGCTGCGTTCATCTGGAGCTGGAGTGCCTTCGGGTGACCTCTCCACCACTGTGATTTCCAAGCAGTAGGACTTAGTATCCATACACAGTGGCTTGGGGCTCTCAGAGAGTGTTCCAGGAGACAGGAAGTAGATGCGCTCAGTCTTCTAAGGTCCTGGGCCTGAGCACACTGATACAGTATCACTTTTGTCATAGTGTGTTGGTAGAAGTCACAGATCGCTCTGAGAAGGAAGGGGAGGGGACACAGGTCCTGCTTTTCAATGGGAGGAATGTCAGTTTGCTGCCATCTCTATTACTACTTGGCAGTTTCTGATAGTGGTGAGTGCTGTTAAAGGAACAGTAACTAAGAAATAAGGATTTGGGATTGTGTGGGTGAGGGTAGCTTCAATCAGGGTGTCAGCGAATACCTCTAAGGGTGGGCCAAGATGGGATTGATAAGGAACCTGCTGATGAGGAATAGCAGGTGCTAGGTGGGGATGAGTTTAGTGTTCTCCAAGGAACTGACCTGAGAGGCTTTTGGAGGCCAGCTTAGGAAGTTTGGGTGCTGTTCCGAAAGCAAAGAAGGAGGTGGCAGGAGCTGATTTTTCCATTCTGTGGAGAGTGGATTGGGGTTGGGGCAGAAAGGCCAAGTTAGAAGCAGGGAAACCCCGGGAGAAACTGCTGCAGTTATCCAGAAAAGAGATGGAAAGGAAGAGATGATGGCATAGTGCCTTGGGCCATTTGACTAACTTAATGTCCTGTCCTTGCCTCCTCCAGACTAGGTCAGTTTAAGAGGAAGTTTTCTGATTGCTATTTCTTACTTCCTCCTCTTTTCTCATACTGTCCAGGAGTCTCTTGGCCCCAGAGCCAGGAGGAGTGTGAGTGTTTTCCAACTTCCCTGCCCTGTCCCAGGCCCCATCCTTGAGGGGGAGGGGGAGTCGCATGGGCTCAGGCATGGTAAGGCCTGGAGATGGGGAATGAGCTCGATGTGGTCTCTCTCTGTCACTGTTTTCTGTTCCTGACTTGTCGGAAACTAGAGTGGCTTTTTTATTTCAGGTAAGAACTTCAGGGTGGGGTCAGAGTGAACTGACAGAGCTGAAAGTCTAGAGATCCCTGTTCTGATTTCAGCCTGGCTCTCACATTTCTCTTGGCTGGACCTTCAACTCTAACAACTTGTATGGAGGGATTGGATCCCATGCTCATGAATGCATTGTCCATCCTTTGCTGATGTGCCTTTATCTTGCCCTTGGGCTTAGCCGGGGGTCCTCAAACCTACCTCAGGGGTAGCTTGCCTTGTTGAAGACACATGCCCCAGGGAACCAGGCCAGATTGTCCAGAGCTTCCACTTCTCTCCTGATGAACAAAGACCTCACACACATCTAATTCATGATCTTGGTTAATATTCACATTCCCTTGGGATCTTCCTACAGTCCCGATCCTGTTTTACAGACCAGAAAACCATGGTTCAGAGAGGTTCAGGAATTTGCTCAAGGCTGCTTTGTAGTTGGTGGGATTCCAGCCCATGGCAGACTGAATCCAGACTTCTGCCTTACTTACCATCTGGGTTTGCATTCTCCTGGACCACAGAAATATACGTACTCCACCTGAAAAAAACTTTCTGGGAGAGAGAGGACCCGCACAGATCTTCAGAGAGCAGGAATCTCTGCAGGCCCTGGTGGCCCAGCCTGGAGGTCCCAGCTTTGCCCGCCCTGGCCACCCTCAGTGGGTATGAGCCAGGCCCTGGAACTTCTGATTCTGCTGGGGAGCCCTGGCACCTCTTCCTTCAAGAGATGTTCCTCTTCAGCTCTGTCAGGCCACGTGCAGCCTGCTGGAAAGAGCCCTGCTGACCTTGTGGTTTCTGGGCATGGCCTCCCAGCCAGTGGGAGGGGTGGGGACCACTCTCTGTGGGCATTGGGAAGCTCTCAGGCTCTGGGTTATCAAAAGGGATGGGAAATACTATTATGTGTTGAGTCTTTTAACTTCTTTTGAAGGGGAGATCTTTTCAGCTTATTCAAGCAGCACCAGTTCATTGTAGGAAGATGTCAAAATGTGTTTCAGTGAAAATAAATCCCTTGATAATCTGTTCCACCAACCGCCATAAATACTACTAAGCCACGATACCTTTTTAGATCAATTGCTGCCTAATAAATACAGTGCAAGCCATATATATAACTAAAAACTTTCTAATAACCATATTTTTAAAAAGAAAGGTGAAACCAACTTAATATAACCCAGCCAAGATAATCACAATATTTTCATTTCAGCATATAATCAGTATAAAAATTATTCTTTATACTGTCTTTTAAATCTGGTATATCTTTTATACATTTACCTAAAGTGCTTACTTCTCAGTTCAGACTGGCTACATGTGTTCAGTGTCCACATGTGGCTAGTGATTACTGTATTTGACAGCATATTTCTAGATTTTTTCTTCTTGAGTCACACACTAGTATATTTTGTATGTATTATATATGCACATACCTTTTTAAAAAATAGGGCTATAATATTTTGTGAGCCAAAATTTTTCCCCAACTTAGAAACAGAGGCTTTCAGAGGCACTTAGGACCCTCAAAACAGGCTTGGTAAAGAGGGTCACGTCTTTCTGGTGAGGAAGGTTAAGGAACTGGCCAGTACTTCATTACTGCCAGTGCAGATGCACATGCTCTGGTTCTCTGCTGGAGCCCCTGCTCTCCCACTGCCCCTGCAGGCACCTAGAGTTGATCTGTACCCTGTGTGTGAGTGCACGCACACCACTCTTTTGCTAAGGGAAGCAGGCCCACACAGGGGAAGCTACTGACCAAGGCTGTTGTACAGGGTGCAGCATTTAAAACCCAACACTCCCAATGCCCAGGTCAGTGCTCTTTCCATCACACTCAGCTGGCTTCCAACAGCTTTCTGCTTGGGTTTGCAACTAGCCAGAGCACAAAGCGTGGTCAGAGGTAAGAGCTGGGCAGAGCCCTCCACTTGGGTTTGTCCTGGGATGCCCACAAAGCCCACAGCACATCCCCAGTGGAGGCTGACCAGCAATGGGACAAAAACCAGCAGGGCCAGAGTGAGTGCAGAAGGGAACATGTATGGATTGGCCTGGGTGAGGTCAGGACTTAGAAATCTCTAAATAATTGGTTAGTTTGTCGAACAGTGCTGTTGCTCTAGCGCAGGGCCAGTTTCACACCAGACCACTTTTGTGGCAAGAACCTCATTTCTTAGCAGGTCTGAGGTTTGTAGGAGCCTGGTTTCATTTTTTTTTTTTTTCTTCTTCCCCCACACCCAAATCTTTGCCTCAGATTTTCAGCCTGTAAAATGGGGCTGCATTCTAGGCATATCACTAGCCTGCTTCTGTCCACCCCTTGCCTCTTCATAGGAGGGCTGGGATGAGCAGCAGCCCTGGGTTGGGTTTCAGATTAAAAGTGGTCAGATTTCTGACGATTGGGGTTTTGAAGGCTAGGTGGATTCAGGATATCCAGTCTTCCTGTCCCTTACTGTAGCACCCAGCAGCCCCAAGCCAGGCCTCCAAAGGCTGGGAGGGGTCTGCTTCAGGTACCAGGAGTTGGCAGGTTTGTACTCCTCTGGGAGCTCTGAGGAGCTGAGGTGGGACACTGTCCAAGGTGGGCTGCGAGAGCTGAGGATTCTAAGCCACCATCCTTGATTACTCCTGGGGTGTAGTCTTACTCATCAAGTCCTTGGTTGGAACAGTTGGTACTGCCTTTGGTTAGACCTAAAACTTTACGAAACACTTCTTTATTCTTATCTCACAGTGCCCTTGAGGTGGGTGGTAATTGGCCCCCTTTTATGGAGAAATTCCTTCTCTATAGGGTCATGGAGATGAAGGGAATTGCCCAGGGTCAGAATTAAAAACTGGCAGAGCTAGTCCTCCCACCCTTTTAAAGCACAACAAATAAGGAAAAAATCCAGGAGAGTGAAAAAAAGATAAGCATCAGTCTGTTATTAAGTAAGATATTGCAAGGGAGGTATTTAGCACAGTGACAGTCATACTTAAGGGCTCGATAGTATTATAGCTCCATAACCATTTGTGGAAGGATACTTGACTTTATCGAATTGCCCTGGGCATAGCAGTTTGTCTGCTGAGCAGGAGAAAGGAGTGTGAGGGCAGTCTGGAAATGCTAGACTCCTGGCTGGGAGTGGAGAGGCTGCTGAAGTCCTCTGTTGGCTGCAGTTGGGCTTCCAGTTGTTCTGGCATGGTCTCTGCCATTCCAGGTCTTCCCTGTCCCAGCCCCTGACTTGTTTCATCACTGCCTTTGCCTCTCTGAGGTGGCAGCTCTTTGGAGATCCTAAACTTGAGGAAGGTCAGAGTGCAGTTTGGCTTTGGAAGCCATGCTGAGGTCATCTGTTAACCAAAGTCTCCTGGGTGGCACCAGAGCAATCAGGATGCTTGTGATGGTTCTGTCTTCTGCCTTGTTTCTTCAAGGGTAGAGACATGCGAGGCCCTTTAAGTGGTTGGTGCTGTTGGAGTGGAGGTTAGAAGAGGACTACACCTGGAACCATGCTCCCCAAGGTGACCTAGTGCAGATGCTCTGACTCGGTCCTCCAGACACAAGCCTTTAGCTTTCTTCCCTACACTGGGCCAGCTGTTGATAGACCCTGAGCCCTGAGAAGGCCAGGGAAAACCTGCCCAAATGGAGGAGGTATTGCTTAGAAATGCTCTCAATTTCCTAAAAATGGCCCCCGCCTCCGCCAGCGTGGAAGCCCCACCTTATTCTTCAAGACAGAGCTTAAAACATGGTTCTTGGAGGGATGAGAGGGGCGCTAAGAAACATCCAATATTAAGTACCAATAGGCTCACCAGTGGAGAAGGCAATGGCACCCCACTCCAGTACTCTTGCCTGGAAAATCCCATGGACGGAGAAGCCTGGTGGGCTTGTGGTGCATGGGGTCGCTAGGAGTCGGACATGACTGAGCGACTTCACTTTCACTTTTCAGTTTCCTGCATTGGAGAAGGAAATGGCAAACCACTCCAGTGTTCTTGCCTGGAGAATCCCAGGGACAGGGGAGCCTGGTGGGCTGTCGTCTGTGGGGTTGCACAGAGTCGGACACAACTGAAGTGACTTAGCAGCAGCAGGCTCACCAGTGAGTGAGATGGGGTAGAAAAATTTGTCAGTAGTCTTACCAGAGATACCTAAACTTCCAAATAATAGCTAACACATCACTCCAGCACTCTTGCCTGGAAAATCCCATGGACAGAGGAGCCTGGAAAGCTGCAGTCCATGGGGTCGCTGAGGGTCGGACACGACTGAGCGACTTCACTTTCACTTTTCACTTTCCTGCATTGGAGAAGGAAATGGCAACCCACTCCAGTGTTCTTGGCCTGGAGAATCCCAGGAATGGTGGAGCCTGGTGGGCTGCCGTCTCTGAGGTCGCACAGAGTCGGACACAACTGAAGCGACTTAGCAGCAGCAGCAGCAACGAAGACTTATGTGCTTCCCCAAGTACTTAAAAAATAGCAACTCATTTAATCCTCAGAATCCCAGTAGGTTAGAAACTGTTTCCATTTACAGAAATCCAGAGTCACTTAGATGGGAGTGGCAGAGCTGGAACTCGAGCCCAGGCTCATTCTTAACCATTGCACTGTCCCGCTGCTGGAGGAGCGGATCTGGGCTGACCTTGGGGATGGAGCAGCCCAGTGAGCTTTCCTCCAGAGGCATCCATTCTGTAATTCTCACTTGTGTTTCTGCAGTTTGTTTTTCCTGGGCCTTGCCTTAATCTCTGAAAGAGACCAGATCTAAGGGTTGCAGGTCTTAACCTGGGCTGAGGACGGAGTGGTCCCTGGAGGGAAAGTGCATTGACTCCGCCACCACCCATGTCAGCTGTCATGTCAGTCATCAGTTCTTGGGCTGGATCCTTGTCAGTCTTACCCACTTCTGTATCCACAATACGTAGTATGGGCTGAATGGTAGTTGAGATGAAGAACATTTTTCACTGGTTACCAAACTGGAATTATAAATACATTTGTGACTGCTGTCCCTTCTCCTGCTCATAAAAGACATTGCTAATTGATCACAGGCTGTTCCTGAGTCTGTCTACTGAGGTTCCTCAGTACAGCATCCCAAGCAGTTTAGATCAACCAGTTGCAGGTAGAGTTCAGATTAAGGCTATATATAAACTGAGCCCTCAGAGGATAGGGACTTGTTTACCGTTACTTCTCTAGTGCCTGGCACACAAAACCCCTCATGTCAGTGGTCACGTTTCATAATAGAGTGGCAGGAGCCCAGGGCTGACATCTTTAAAAACAAATTGATGTTCTTGGAACAAACCAGGAAGCTCACTGAGTCTCAGTTCTGTCTTACTGTGTCATCTGGGGAGAACCATGTCCACCCTTCCTACCTCAAACTGATATTGTGAGAGTTAGATGCAGTGATGGATGAGGGAGACCTTATGAACTGATTAGTCACGAAGGATACAGAAAGGGTAATTTACCTGAATGGGTAGCTTATGCTTTCTTCAGCTCTCCTCTGTGCCCTGAAGCAGGGCCTACATAAAACCTCTGCTTTTCTACTTCCCTTTCTGTCTCTCTAGTCTGTCTTTTGTCCTGTGGGATCTCTGCAGTTTCCTCCGTCCTCCCCTTTCTCATCTGCTGGAGGAGGCAGAATTCTCCTGGGCTTGGTGTAGCCAGAGCCCAGGCCTTTGGGTTACAGGCCGCCCTAGAGCGTTGCCTTTGCAATAAAGAGTGCTCTGATTCCTGGCTGTGCTTTGCCCCTGTCCCCTGTCCTAAATGGCATTATCCTTGCCTGGCAGGTGAACTAATAGGTTCAGAGAAGTGGATTCTGGTGCTGATGGCTTTAGTCCCTTTAGGGTCTGCTTGAGCTGGAGCCCTTTGGGATCTCCACCAAGTATCTGTCTCTGGCGGTACTGAGAGACCTAGGGTAGCTGGGCTTTCAGTTTCAGATCCTTGGTGTCAGCTCCCTTCTCACTGTGTGACCTTTGGAGCGACCCAGCCTCCAATAAAACTGGAATAGCTTCACCCTTGGGGGGATTAGAAAGTGCACAATAGGCCTATAGCAGGAGGCCTGAGGTAAATGTTTAGTAAGTGGTAGCCATTATTATTTAATGGATTCAAACCTCAGGGCACTGGGTGAGCAAACAGCAAGGTTTAGAGGGAGAATGGAAGCTGTAAGAGAGAGGCAGACAGGTCCCTTCAGAGGCTTCATTTCTCCTTGTAGCACAGCCATAGGTGGGAGCTCATTGTGAAACAACCTTGAGCTCAACCCAGACTGACTTTTGTGAACTCAAGTCTGTCAAGATACTTGGCTCACTTGTGGCTTCTTGGCTTGACCAGTCTTGGTTCCTGATGCTAGAGGTTGGATGGTGGGAAAGAGTGGATGAGCTCCTTGGTGCATCTCTCTTCTGACTGCTCTCTGTATGTAATTAAAACTTGCTCGCTCCTGCTCTTCTGAGCTGGTTAATTCCTGTTTGCACTTCCAGTCCATAAGTGTGAGACCATGGATTGACACTTGGAGACCAGAGGTCCCTTCCTGCCAGTCTCACTCATTGGCGGCTCAGTTCTCAAATACTAATTGACATCAGCATTGCACAGGAAACTTGTTAAAAATGCAGATGCCCATGCTTTGCCTCTCTCTGCACACTGCTTTTTTGGAGCTTGGGGGAAGTCAGGAATCTGCGCTTAACCCAGGTCCCCCACATTCTCAGGTGTTCTTAGCTTATGGAAGTGGTGTTTCAGTCCTGCTAGCTCAGGGTCCCTGTTCCCACAGTCATGAGGGTGAGGGGTTTGTATACAGCCTTCTGCTCAGGGACTCCAGAAGAGTGGGACGTCAAGTGGGAAGAAGGAGACTTCAGTTCCATTTCCACCAGAATAGTTCTGCAATGTATTTTTCTTTTTTAGACATTATTCAATATTTAATACAATATAAAAAGAAAAGCATTGAATAAGAACCCATGTACCCACTACCGTTTCTTAAGAATCACACCCTGATTCTAAAATGGTGTGGTTTAGTTACTCAGTCATATTCGACTCTTCGTTACCCCATGGACTTCATCCTGCCAGGCTTCTTTGTCCATGGGATTTTCTAGACAAGAATACTGGAGTAGGTTGCCATTTCCTTCTCCAGGAGGTCTTTCCGACCCAGGGATCGAACCCCGGTCTCCCGCATTGCATGCAGTCTCCTACATTGCAGGCAGATTCTTTACCAACTGAGCCACCAGGGAAGCCCAGTCAGTTCTAAAATACTAATACTAAAAAATCTCCCAGGCCTTGAGAGCAAAGATAAACAAATGGGGCCTAATCAAACTTAAGAGCTTTTTGCACAAGAGGAAATCATAAACAAGACAACCTGTGGAATGGGATAAAATATTTGTAAACAGTGCAACTTGCAAGGGGTTAATTTCCAAAATATTCAGACAGCTCATACAGCTTAATATCAAAAAAGAAACAACCCAGTCAAAAAAGTGGGCACAAGACCTGAATAAGCATTTGTTCAGAGAAAATACACAGATGGCCAATCGGCACATGAAGAGATGCTCAGCATCACTAATTATTAGAGAAATGCCAATCAAAACTACAATGAGGTATCACGTCACACCAATTAGAATGGCATCTTCAAAAAGTCTACAAATAATAAATGCTGGAGACGGTATGGAGGAAAAGGAAACCCTCCTACACTGTTGGTGGGAATGTAAACTGGTACAGCCACCACAGGAAAACAATATGAAGGTTCTTAAAAAACTAAAAATAGAGCTACCGTATAATACAATTATCCCACTCTGGGGCACAGAGCTGGACAAAACTATAATTCGAAAAGATACACATTAACCTCCCCCACAACCCCCCCCGCCGTCCAGTGTTCATAGCAGCACTATAATAGCCAAGACATGGAAGCAACCTAAAGTGTCCTTTGACAGGTGAATGGATAAAGATGGTACATATATACAGTGAAAGAGTAGTCAACCATAAAAAATGAAATACTGCCTTTTGCAGCGGCATAGATGGACCTAGAGATTATCATACTAAAGTAAGATAGAAAGACTAGTATTATATCACTTTTGTAGAATCTAAATAAATACAAATGAATTTACTTACAAAACGGAAACAGCCTCACAGATACCGAAAGCAAACTTGGGGGAAGGAGAGAGATAAAGTAGGAGTATAAGATTAACACACTGCTATACATAAAATGAGGAGAAGGCAATGGCACCCCACTCCAGTACTCTTGCCTGGAAAATCCCATGGACGGAGGAGCCTGGTAGGCTGCAGTCCATGGGGTCGCTAGGAGTTGGACACGACTGAGCGACCTCACTTTACCTTTCTCTTTCATGCACTGGAGAAGGGAAATGGCAACCCACCCCAGTGTTCTTGCCTGGAGAATCCCAGGGATGGGGGAGCCTGGTGGGCTGCCATCAGTGGGGTCGCACAGAGTCAGACACGACTGAAGCGACTTAGCAGCAGCAGCAGCATACATAAAATGTGATTCCCAAGGTGGCTCAGACAGCGGTTAAGAATCTGCCTGCAATGCAGGAGATCCAGGTTTGATCCCTGGGTCCTGGGTCAGGAAGATCCCCTGGAGAAGGGAATGGCAAACCCACTACAGTATTCTTACCTGGAGAATCCCATGGACAGAGAAGCCTGGTGAGCTACAGTCCACGGGGTCACAAAGAGTCAGACACGACTGAAGCGACTTAGCATGTATGAAATAGGTAAGCAAATAAGAATTACTGTATTGTATAGCATAGGGAATTATTTTTAATATTTTGTAATAACCTATAATGGAAAATAATCTGAAAATATATATATAACTGAATCATTTTGCTGTACATGTGAAACTTTAACAGTATTGTAAATCAACTATGCTTCGTAAAAAATTTTTAAAATACTAAATGCAATTTTGTGGTTCTGAGTAAGCCCTGTCAGAGTTAGGAGGTGAAACTCATTTGGTCTATCACGTCAGGTATGTCCAGAGGAAACCTACCTTAGAATTACTAAGCAGATTCCTGGTTCCACTGTTCCTGAGCAAGAATCTCTGGAGAGTGGGACCCAGGATTCTGTATTTTGACAAGCTCCTCAGGAGATAATTTTTTTGCATTCTGAAATCTTATGGCCCAAGTCATTTGTAGCAGTGGTGTCAGAGGTGGATTGTACCCTTGGAAAACTGGCTTCATCTAAGGTTGTGGTTAGGGTGATCAGTGAGTGTGAGGATAGAATTAAAAGATGTCAGGAGTGCAGATGACTGGATCCTCACACCCCAAGCATAGTCCTTAGAGAGAAACTGAAGCCACCCAGAGGAGAATTCTCCCAGGCCCCAAGGACAAGGGCTGTAGTGCTGGTGCCAGGGCTGGTCAGTCTCCCGACCACCAGGCCCCCGCCCTGGACACTTGGCTCACTGTCGTGGGACATGGGCAGTGGTTCTTTCCTACTGTGGCCAGATTCCGCTGTTAAAAATACACGATCTCTAGTTAAATTTGATTTTCAGATAAGCAGCAAATACGTTTTTTAGTATGCCGCTGCTAAGTTGCTTCAGTCGTGTCCGATTCTGTGCGACCCCACTGACGGCAGCCCACCAGGCTCCCCCATCCCTGGGATTCTCCAGGCAAGAACACTGGAGTGGGTTGCCATTTCCTTCTCCAATGCGTGAAAGTGAAAGTGAAAGTGAAGTTGCTCAGTCGTGTCCAACTCTTAGCGACCCCATGGACTGCAGCCCACCAGGCTCCTCTGTCCATGAGATTTTCCAGGCAAGAGTACTGGAGTGCGGTGCCATTGCCTTCTCCATGTCCCAAATATTGCATGGGACATAATTAATCTAAAAATTTACTATTATTTACCTGAAATTTGCTAAATCTGGCAAATTGTTATCTTTTTAAAAAGATTTTTTATTAAAGCACCAGATTCAGTAATTGACTCGTTTTCTTAAATAATTATTTTTAATAATTAAAAAAATGCATTTAAAGATGCATTTATGGTAGTTTTCTGTTTACCTCTGCCCTTAATTTAAGCTGTTAATCCTATGAGCTGGCAGCCACCATGAACCCCTTTCACGGTTTCAGAAAGTGAGAGGTTAAGTCTTACTCTAGCATCTTCCATGCGAGATGCTTTTCTGCTTCCTGATGAACCTGCTTGCTTGGGTTTCATTCCTCTGTGGCCCTGTTAATGCCTATCAGGTTACAAGCCACATGAGAAATTGGTTAGATAAGACCATCTCCCCTGGCTTTATGAGTTCCTTATTTTGAGGACAGCTGGTGGTTAGAGCATTCTTAGGTTTACATGGACTCCCAAGTCCCAGATAGCTGCTCTGTCCTGCCTCTTAGCCCAGGGGCCTACTTGGTTGGGTAGATGGGTAATGTAGGGGTCACGTCTCCTCTATATTTCCTGAAGAGGGGAGGGAGTGGAATAGATCACCAGTGAGCAAGGGTGTGGAGTCTGCTGGTAGGGCAGCCTGTCTCCTTATCCACAGTGTCCCAGTTGGGGTTTCTTATGTATGAGGAGGCCTCCAAGGCTGGCCCAGACTCAGCAGCAGAAACAGATCAACTACTTTTATGGGGAGCAAGCCCAGTCTGGCTAAATTGGGTTAGGGGAATTAGTCTTTATCCAAGCACTTCAATTCCCCTTATGCTTCAGGAATGGTTGGCAAGTCTCTACTATTTCTGCTGAAGTTTTCCTGTTACCAAATGTCCCCAACCTGCAGGACTGAAGCTGTTAGGATCCAAGCATTTCAGAGAGCAGGAACCTGAGGATCAGTGAGGATGCCCAGCCTGCCTCACTGGGTAGATGGCTGGTCAGGCCCTTTGGGGCCCGCCTGCCGCACATCTTCCAGAGGGGCCGAGAGCCTCCCCTGGAGAAGTCAGGTCGCTGGTGAAAGTGGGGCCCTACACTCCCAGATCCACTTCAGCCAGTGCACCCCTCCTTTTCTGTCAAGTAGTCCAATTCCATGTGAGAAGCTGTTCTTAAAAACGGGGACTTCTGGGTCTGTTATAGGCATCATCAGTGGGTGTGGGGAGCAGTACCTGGAATGTTTGGGTCCCTGAGGCCCTGCCCCCTAGTCTTCGAATTAATGTAGTTGTGTTGTTGAGTGGCCTCCTGACCTGTGGGAAAAACTCTGAATCACAAGGCAGCAACGTGATGTCCAGTGCTAGCTTCACAGCAATTCACTGCCTGGTTCCTCCTGGGCCTCAGTTTTCCTGCCCGTACAATGGCATGAGTTCTCAAGTTCCATCCAGCCTTTCTGTCCAGTAACAGGGATAATCCAGAGTAGTTTCTTGGGGATTCAGAAGCCTCTTGCAGCAAAGAATGCCTTAGACTTAGGACAGTTAAAATGAGTTTGTGTTAGGTGGTAGGTGAGCACAGGCACAAGGAAAAAGGAGCTTTGATGTCAGCAGCCTCCTGCATAAGGACGATGGTGTCAGTGGGGCAGCAGAGCATTGCAGCCTGCCTGAGGATTGGCTCTGAAATCCAGGGCCTGGCTGCTGGATGATGGGCCTGCCCCTCAGGGCTTAGAAGAACAATACAGGAACCTACAGGCTGGATATGGCTTGGAAAAGTTTTGTTTTTTAATGTGAATTCATTAATAGTATTTAGAAAGCAGAAAATTACTCTTCCGCACCAAGTTTATTTTTCTGTATTTCTTGAAAACTCAGATGCTCTGGCAACATAAGCTTGCATTCCTGTGTGGTGTGGCGACTGCCTTTGAGTGGGTGCTGCCCTCTGCGCTAGTGTCCGTGCTTCCCCGCTTGCCATGCCGCCAGCCAGCTCTGTGATTTGTGATGTAGCCCAGGGCCTGGGGGCTTACGCCTGAAGTCGGGGACCGCTGGGGAGTTTCAGGGCTGTTTTGTTTGCTGCCCGCACACTGTTCTGTTTTCCACAGCTGATGTCTGGTGTTTGGGTTGAAGCACACTGCTTCCAACTTGAAGGAGAACAGGGCATAGGTCTAGACTCAAAGGGTTGCAGCTGCCAGGCTGCCCAGCTGTGCTGTTTGGACATAATGCAAAGGGGTAATTAACCTCTCTACCCAGAAAAGAATGCTCTGGAAGTTCTTTGAGAGGCACCCATACCGATGTAAAATTCTTCATTGGGCCAGCCGTGAACAGGCTGCAGTCCTGGGTTCCAGGGGCCAGTGAGCAATTCAGAAAGATCCCTACCCTTGTGGAAATCCCAGTCATTGCCTATATAGGGCATGTAGCTGGTTGGTGAAGCCCAAGGTGGAGTCAAGCTGTACCTGGGTTTTAGTCTACCTAAGGCAGGTGGCCTCTCTGAGCCTCAGTTTCCTCATCTATAAACCGGGAGTCATCATCACCTTACCTGTCTCCTAGCATGGTTGTGAAAAGTAAATGAGCCACTGCATGTGAGCAATTTGTGTGGATAGTGTATGGACTTAGTAATTGATTAGTCTGGTGCAGTTGAGATGCACACAAATGCAAACATTTCAGGGGCTCATGAGTGCTCTGAAGACCCCACATGATAGACTGAATTAGAACTTGATCCAGAGTTGCTAGTTGGGCAATTAAGAAAGGCCTTGAGAAGAATTTACACTGAGATCTGTGAATAATGTCACACAGTATATATACTCTATGACCCTGGGCAAGTCTCTTCCCTGAGTTTCATTTTCCAAGCAACTGGAATGTCTTTTTGAGGCAGTTACATGAAATAGCACAAAGCAACTTAGAGCAGTTATTGGCGCCTACTCAGCACTTAGTAAAAGGTGGTTATTAGAATTACTGTTCTAACTAGAACCAAATGTGCTCTTCAGAAAGGCTGGGTCAGGGAGCTGGCACTTGAAGGCCAGAAGCTTCTCTGGCTGCTGGTATATTTCAGCTGTGATGATTATTAATTAGCTTTGGGGCAGGACTTCAGGGATTGGTACTGGTAGTGGGCGTGACCACAGCCACCCCAGGGTGGCTTACTTGGGCAGGGAGAGTCACCGCAGGCTAAAGGGTCACCGCCAGCTAAAGATAGTTGACTGGGGCTGGTCCGGACCAGGCAGCGTCATGTGACCACAGCCTGCCACCTGCGCTCCTCCTCCCAGGCCCAAGGGGCGCAGACTCTTCAGGAGCTTGCTTTGAGCGGAGTCCCATGAGCTGACTTCTGAAGGTTTCCCCTCTCTTCTTACTCCTTTCCATAACGGCACCCTTCAGCCCCCTCCTGTGTTTCCTCTGCACGTCTGGGGGAAATCAGGGTGGGAAAGCTGGTCAGAGAGAGCTGTCTGAAAAGTGGTGGCAACAGTAGGAATCAGTGAAGGTGAGGATGGTTAACAAAGCTTTTTTTTTTTTTTTACTCTTTAGATGCGTGTTCATGTGGAGGGGTAGGGTTGGTGTTGGGATCAGTGGGGATGGGATGAAAAGTCGGTGGTCCCCAGACTCCTCCTCTAAAGACCCCACCGCACCCCCAGGCTGGATGACAGCTGAGAATACACCAGACTTTTCTGACTGTGCCCCCAGGCTGGCCTGGGAGGGACGGGCACAGGTGGGTGATATAATCTAGACTCCTGTTGGCATTGCACTCTGCCTTAATGGTTTCTCTGCCTTCCGCAGTGAGGGTCCTGGGCTCCAGCTCTCAGGCAGTGGTTGGGGCAGAATCTATGTCAGCTGGACGCCTGTCCCTGCCCCTCACCCTCATTGGGGCAGAGGTAGGAATGGGGGAACTGGGGGGTGGGCCTAGAGGGAACGCCTCTTCCCTCACAGGACTGTGGGGGTGCCAGATAGGTGTGTTAGGGGTCAGTTTCCCTTGGCTTCTCTCTGGGTGGGGAAGAAGGGGATTGTCAAGTTGCCAGTGTTCAATCCTAGGAATGTCACTTGCCTAGCTCCATGACCTTAGATTTCCCTGTAGTGGGCCTTGGTTTTCTCCAGTGTGTAGGGCGATTTGAGGGTCTGCCCTATTGACCACAATGAGGAGGTAAATTGGACCCTCCTGCTAGTGGTTGAAAGCACAGGATTTAGAGTCAAATTGCTTGACTTCAAATCCTGTTCTGTTGCTTGCAGGCTGTGATCTTGGTAAATAACCTTTCCACCGTGTTCCTTCGTTTCCTCAGTTGTAAAATGAGACCAGTTAGAGGAGCTAACTCAGTGTTAGAACAGTGCATGGCATTTCATAAGTGCTCACTGTTAACATTACGACCACAGCTTGGTGCTAGCATCTCTTCTGCTCTGATGAGAAGTCTCATTGCTTGCCATCTTACCTTCTCTTCCTTCTCCCTGTAGATAGGAATATCCTGTGTTCAGTTGAGGAAGGTGAGGGAGGCCCAGGGAGGGTGGCTGGTAGGGAGTGTCTCCAAGATTATACAATTGGTGAGTATTGGAGTCTAGACTAGGTTCTGCTGGGACCCAGCAGTGCCTGTGAACACTTGTTTCTCTGCCTGGGGGAAGGCTCCAGCTAAAATAAAGGTTGAGGATTGAGGCCATAGACTCAGGAACTAGCACTTGGAACAGCAAAGCTCAGCTGTATTGCCAGGTCCTGAGCTAGATGCCAGAATCACTGCTATGAAAGCAGCCTGGTACCTGCTGTCAAAGGGGGTGGGGTGGGGTTGAGAATAGATAAGTAACCAGGCAGCTGATACAGTACAGTGAGAGCACAGAGCCAGGGTAGTTCACCTGGGATGTGGTTGTCTCTTCAAGAAGTTGACCTAATGGCCATAGGAATAGGTCAGCAGATGGGTACGAACGCCACTAATGCAGCCCCTAACAAATGACCTTGTTCCCCAAGGCAGAAGTTCTTTGCACTCAGGGTAAATTCAGCCTTTTTAGATACTTCGCTAATCTCCAGGAGATGATGCCAGCCCCAAAATAAATGTTTGGCCTTCCCCTGTCCTCCTGGCACTAAGGCATGAAATCTAGTAGTTCCTCTGGCCAGCCCCATCCTTCAGGCCTTCTCCCATCTAGCCCGGCCCCATCTCACTTTTCACCCACACTCATCCCTCAGTTTCATTTCCAGCTTTTCCCTTCCTGTTACCAATCTTCATTTATTTAGCTGTACCGGATCTTAGTTGTGGCACTCAGAGTCTTCAGTCTTCTTTGGAGAGTGGGAATCTAGTTCCCTGACCAGGGATCGAACCCAGGCTCAAACCGTGGATTAAGAGTGCAGAGTTTTAGTCACTGGACTCCAGGGAAGTCCCCCTCTTATCAGTTCTTTTTTCTATAACCTGATGAGTTTGACTCATATCCGCATACCTTCCCCCCCAAAATCCTTCCCTAGTTTCTTGCTAGTTTACCAAGTCCTTGCTCCTTAAGACCTACATCTGGCCCTTCTAGGTCCCCCCGTGCCCTCCCCAAAAGGGTCAGCAGCTTTAGGATCTTTCTGGAAGCAAGCAGTGTAGAAAATACAGTTGGGACCTCCCTGATTGTGCAGTGGATAAGAATCCACCTACCAAATGTAGGGGGCAGGGGTTTGATCCCCAGTCCAGGAGGATCCCACAGGCGGCAGAGCAACAGAGCCTGTGAGCCAAACTATTGGTCCATGCTTCAGGGCCCGAGAGCCACAACTACTGAAGCCCACACACTCTAGAGCCTGTGCTCTGCAGCAAGAGAAGCTACTTCAGCGCAACTGGAGAGTAGTCCCTGCTCGCCACGCACAGCAGTGAAGATCCAGTGCAACCAAAAGTAAACAAATGAAAAATAATTTTTTTTAAGTGGGCTTGACCTTTGAACAATACAGGTTTAAACTGTGTGGGTCCATTAATATGTGGCTATTCTCGATGTAAAAGCAGTACTGCGTGATGTTAAGTTGGATTTTTCGACCGTGTTGGAGGTGAGTGCTCCTAACCCCTGTGTTGTTCAAGGGTCACCCATACTTTGTGTTTTTACCTGGGTTTACACCAGGTGTGTTTGGGCTTAGGTCTGTTTATAGGCTGACAGAGACTCCTTGAGGCCAGGCTCTCTTCCTCTTCTGTGCTGAGAAAAAGGTGGAGTGGCTGGATTTCTTCAACTGAAAGGAACTTCAGGCCTTCCCTCTGCTCTTCCTTCCTCTGGTGTGGCATGGGTTTATACCACAGCCTCCCTGGGGACTGAGGCAAATCCCCCCCTTCCTTCTTTCCTCTCTCCTGGGGAGACCTGCCCTGGAGCCAGCCCCTTTCTTGCGGGGGAGGTGGGGCTCAGAGTGTGGAAAAAGAGCCAGGCTCCAGGAGAGGAGGGTATTGGTTTAGCTCCCCTTCTCTTCACCACTCACAGTCTTAAGTGAAAATAGTGAGTTTGCTGATCAGATAGAGCTTCATGAAAAATCTCCTGGTCTCCCTGTTCCCTCCCCAACCCCACCTCCACTGTGGGGTTCATTTAATACACGAATGAGTATGTGTTTGTAGAAAGCCCCTTGACACCGCCCCTCCACCCCCCGCCCCCACTCCCCGGAACAACATTCAGTACTGGCTCCTAGCAGACTCCATTTTCGCCTCTTCCATATCCCAGCTAACCTCTGCTTGCCTTGATGGAGAAGGGAGACACTCACAGAGCCTCTGCCTGCCATCCTCCTCCCCCTGAGTGCTGGGGTCACCTCGGGCCACCTCACCACACCTCTGCCTGGGAACCTGTCCCCGACACCAGTGACTCTTCACCAGGAGGTGGCGGGACGGTGCCCTGAGATTATACCAGGAAAGCTTTTTGACCCGTTTTCCCACCAGTGGACATGTGGAATCTCTGGTGAGCTGGAAGGAGCACTGGACAGAGGGAGCTGAGGCTTCTAGTGCCCATCCCGGCTCTTCCCTAGGGAAGCCCCTTATTAGCCTTTGGGAGCCTCAGTTGCCTATCTAAATGGAAGAAATCAGAACCACGGGCCTTTTTTGCTGCTCTCATGTCCTACAACTGTTTTCTTGGGCACATGCGAGGTGGTGAGTGTAGTGTGTCCCGAGCTGGGCTTGGGTCAGTGGTGGCTGTTAGTGGTGCTGGACATAAGGACTGGCCTCTTGCACAAAAGATTGGTTTCCATTGGGAGCCATTTTAGATGCCAGGCCCTGTACATTGTGGAGCTGTGCTGCGTGTGCCCACGTTTGTACACGTACATGCGCCTGGTGAAGATGGACAGTTGGGAGGGGACCCAGAAAAGGATGTGTAATTGAAGTTAGAAAACCTAGTCTTTTTTCCAACCTGCCCCCAGGGCCTGACAATAGCTCATCCGAGCCTTCCTGCGTTCCCCTAGGCCCTGCGGGATTTTAACAGAGCTAGGGATTTTGCTTAAAGGTAGCAGTGGTTCTCTCTCCCTAAAGTATTTCTCTGTCTCTCTGGGGAATTTTATTCTTCCTTAGAGCAGGGACAGCCCGAGGCCCTACCTGAGAGCAGAGTAGGAACCAGGGTACTGAGGGTCCTTGGGATAGAGGGAGGCTAACTAGGGATGGGGCCTTTTCAGCAAACTTTTCAAAGGGCTAGCTGATTGGTTTTCCTGGGTGTGCCCAGAGAGCCACATTCCCCTGGTCAGCTTGGGATTGGTGGGGGAGTAGGGAATCGGTGGGGTCTTTTAGTGGAAGCAGGTCACTCCCATTAAGGAGAGCCTGAACTTTTAGCAGTACTTTACCATTTGTCATCTTGAACAAGGTGTTAGGCAGGGTAATTATAGGATCTGATTCTTCCGAATTTTGAAAGAGTTTTTGTTAGAGGAAATAAGACAATGACCCGACAAAACTTTGCCTTAAACCTTTTTAGGTAGTCTTCAAGAGCACTTTGCCCTCTGAATCTGATTTCCCATTCCACTTTCATGATAATGACGTTGATGGTGCCGGCCTTTCGGCCTGCTCTTGTCCTGGTAGCACGCAGGGAGTGTTTTGGGGGTCTATAAGCTGGGTCCCTGGAGAAGTAATTACTGCCATAGCTTATGTGTAATCGAGGGAGTTGATCTTCTAACAGTTGCCTCTGCTGGTCCTAGTCAGGGAGCTGCGTGGTATTAGGCTGCTCTGGGCCAAACTGGAGTTAGCAAGAGAATCAGTGTGGAGTAAGGAGTTCCCTGGGCTTACAAGCTCCATCCTCTTGGAACTGAAAGAGATTTTTTGGTTCTGCACTGCCCAGCACTGGGAATAGGGGATGCTGTGGTTTGGGTTATAGAGCCCCAGCTCTCCTTTGGCATGTGGAATGTCTTGAGGCAGTGGCTCCAGTATGGGGTGGAAGCCAAGAATTCAGTGGCCTCCCAGTTAGGAATCAGGCAAGGACTCTCTTCTCATTAAGGGAACATGCGTGTGATCAAGAAGTGGAACATTCCTTTTGAGACCAGCTGGACAAATTTTTTTGCTCAGGGACTGGGGGTAGCTCTTGGCCTGGCATAGCTGGCCAACAATGGAGGCAAAGGGGTGGGTGAGCAGAGGCCCGGGTTGTATCTTATCCTGTGGGTCTCTGGGAAGGAAGGGTTCAGAAACTCCTGGTCTTCAGAACCAACTTGGAAAAACAAGTATAGGTGTAGAAAGGACCAGACTTATTAGGGCCACTTCCTTATTAAAAAAATTTTTTTTTTCCCCAAAAGCCCCTGGACTTTCCTGGCTTGCCAGTGGTTAAGACTCTGCACTTCTATTGCAGGGGCTGCAGGTGCAATTCCTGGTCAGGGAGCTATGACCCTGCGTGATGCACGGTACAGCCAAAAAATAAAAATTAAAAGTAATAAAAATAGAAAGCTCTTCTCTGCCCTGGTTGAAACTACTGGAGAATCCCAAACAAAATTAAATCACTGTAAACATACTACTTAAGTGAAAGTGAAATCGCTCAGTCATGTCCGACTCTTTGCAACCCCATGGACAGTAACCTACCAGGCTCCGCGGTCCATGGGATTTTCCAGGCAAGAATACTGGAGTGGGCTGCCATTTTCTTCTCCAGGGGATCTTCCCAACCCAGGGATCGAACCCGGGTCTCCTGCATTGCAGACAGACGCTTTACCGTCTGAGCCACCAGGGAAGCCCAAACATACTACTTAGGTCCTGGTAATATTTGGTTATATGTCTTCCAGAGTTCCTACTATGTGTATTTGTATGTATACCTTTTCAATTTATTTTACAAAAATAGGATTATAATTTTTTTTCATTAGTGTGTTTATGTTTTCATATCAGTAGAGATCATTATCATTTAAGAACACTCTGGAAGTTGCTCAACTTTTATTTAGCCAGTTCCCTACTGTTAGACATTATTTTCAGTGTTTTTGAAATTATGAATAGCTCTTGCAACATCTTTGCACATAAGCCTAAACACTTGTCTAATTTGTATCATTAGGAAAAATTCCTAAAGGTGGAACCATTGAGTCAAATGTAGGGGGTGATGGTCTCACTTTTCCTCTGGAAACTTGGAAGGCAGGCACATCTTCCTGTTGGTGACCACAGATCACTGAGGACAGAGCTGGCTCTGATGCACATGCCTTAGAAGAGGTCTTGGACTTCTTGGTTGCCCACTTAGGGTTTTTGTCTTGCCTTCCTAAGTCTACTCACATGAAGACTTCTAGAATGTTTGAGCCAGAGAGAGTCTTTCAGATTCCTTTATGGGATCTGCTGTGATTCAGGAGCCCTGGCTTATAGAGCAAATCCTGCCATGGACCTAGGGTCTCCAGGCCTCAGTCCCCCTTACACAAGAGGGTAAGAGCTGTGAGAGACCAGCGTTGAATTCCTGGGGTTTGGGCTGTCTGCTTCTTCCATGATCTCACTTTCCGTAATTTCTTCAGAAAGCGGGGTTTGAGCATGTGTCCCTCTTCTGTCCACCAAACCTTTGTCTGGGAACCTACAGGTTGCTTAGTGGCATGGGGCAGTGATGAGGGTGAGGAGCTGGTCGGGGGCCCTCTCTGAGGGGTGCTGTATAACCACCTCTCCTTTCTTGCTTCCACAGAACATTCTGCCCCAGCAAAGGTGGTGAGGGCAGCAGTTCCTAAACAGCGCAAAGGTGGCAAGGTAAGAAATATGAGTTGGCAACCCAGGGGTGGGGGTGGGCTTCCTGGATGGAGGTGGGAGCCTCTTTTCTGTTGTAGTGAGTGCTTCTGGGCTGCAGGGGATTTCTGAATAGCAGAGGCACTTTTTCTGGGTCTTTGTTGTGGATGGTTCTCGTGGACAGACTGGTTTTGGCTTATGATCTCTTGGTGGAGCTGTATTTTGGATGAGGGCCTGAATGGTGGAGGCAGGGTTACCCTGGAACCCTCACAGAATGTGCCTTGCAGGTTGGTGACTTTGGAGATGCAATCAACTGGCCAACACCTGGAGAGATAGCCCATAAGAGTGTGCAGGTGAGTCTGTGGGGAGGGATGGGCAGGTTTGAACTCCGTCTACATGTTCACATTTGGCCTCAAGCTTTCAGTGCCTCGGGTGTTAATTTTCTGTTTTTTAGAAGGAGTGGTTGGAAAATATGGGCAACCTTGAAATAGCTAAGAATCATCCTTTGAGCCCTTGCTGTGTGACAGAGACTGCCAAGTGCCATTTATCCACCATTTCACCTAATCCTCAGTGACTCCTAGATAGGCCCTTCGGTAATTCCCATTTTACAGATGAGGCCACTAAGGCCGGGAGGGGAGGTTAATCACTAGTCCTTGATGGCCAGGCGGGGATTGAAAATCAGTGTATCATGTTCTAAAACCTGTGTTCTCCACTTGGATTGCCTGTGAGTGCAGCAGAATGGTCATTAGGGCAGGTACCCACCTCCAGACCACAGGTTATGGGGAAGCTGACGTAGCTTTCCAAAGCCCCAGCAGAAGGTGGACCCCTGGTCAGTCCTTTCCCCATCAGCATCTTTTTTCCTGGCCTGACGGCAAGGTCTCTCATCGGCTTGGGCCAGTGGGCTTTGTTCACAGACAGGATTGGTGTGGACAGACCAGAGGCCAGTGTCTCCTTCATCCCACCGGTGATTCAGACCACATGGTCCTGTTGTAGGGAGTAAACACCTGGCCTTTGCAGGCCACAGCCCACGTTGAGGGGTTGTCTCTCTCATTTAGACTTAAGGGACCTGGAGAGGCGGGTTGTCCTCTGCTTCTTGCCTGTTTGACCACTCTTCCCAGCAAAGGCATGTCAGGCGTGAAAACAGGGCTATAGGATACATCCACCCCAACCTGCATCACGTGCTCCGGTGACAGGGAGCTCCCTTCCATCCCATCCTGAGTGGCTTTCAGATGCACGTCACTTCCCTGTTCCTCTGCTTCCTGCTGCAGCCACAGGCCCACAAGTCTCAGCCTGCCCGCAAGCTACCACCCAAAAAGGACATGAAGGAACAGGAGAAAGGAGAGGGGAGCGATAGTAAGGAGAGCCCGAAAACCAAATCCGATGAATCGGGGGAGGAGAAGAATGGGGACGAGGACTGCCAGCGAGGGGGACAGAAGAAGAAAGGTGAGTGACTTGGAGCGGGACTTGGGAGAAGGTAGCAGGAGAATCAGGGAATGTGAGAACTCGAGGGCTGCTGGAGCAATTTCAGGAGCCCCCCGGAAGTGCTTGAGAGTCTGATGGGTGTAGGCTGCTGGGCCATCAAGCTTCCTTCTAACTATCTGTCCATCAGTTCTTTTCCTATAACCAGCATTTGGAAAGCCCTGTCCTCAGCACTGGGGCTCAAGCAGTGCAGAAGACAGGCGGTCCCTCCCTCAGTGTGTTCTTGGTGTCTGTTGACGTATTTCTGCCTTGTGTTAGATTTCATTTACATACAGGCGATCCCATTGCTCTGGCTGAAATGGCTAGGTTACAGGTTTGGCTGCTGTCATAGGTATCTAGAGGAACAGTGGTTTAACCAATATGGAAGATTGTTTCTTTCACTTGAGAGCTTGGTAGGAGTAGGCCAGGCCTATAATGGCAGCTCTTTGATTCCTTTGTCTTGCTGTGTGTTGGCTCTTCTCATCCCAGGTGACTCACTCTACTTAGTAGCGTGGGGAAAGGGGAGAATAGCTCCTTGCTTTTTAGGGACGCACCCTAGAATTGACTGCTTCCACTCAGCTCTCCTCGGCATGTATCTAGGGGAGCCTGGAGGTGCGGTCTTGATTCCAGGCTGCCGTGTGTCTGGCTGTAAATGGTGTGCTCTGGAGAAATCGGTATTGGGAGTCAACCAAGAGTGTCCATCACATTGAAGTCCACCGCCTTCTTATTTCAGGGATGAAAATGAGGTCCAGTGAGGGAAAGGCGTTTGCCCGAGGTGACCGGGGGCAGTAAAAGCCCTGCCAGGGACAGAGGATTGGGGGTAGAGGTGGGCAGGAGGGGCCTCTCCTTCAAGCCTTTCTCGTGCCCACGCTATCCTCTAGGGAACAAACACAAGTGGGTTCCGTTGCAAATAGACATGAAGCCTGAAGTGCCCAGAGAGAAACTGGTCTCACGCCCTACTCGTCCTCCAGAGCCACGACACACCCCCACCAACCGCGGGGAGATCAAAGGTATGCGCTCCCACTATGGAGGGCCTGGGCCTGGGGGTCACCCTCAGGCCTGACCTGATGCCCTCTCTCCCCATAGGGTCTGAGCCTGTCACCTACGTGCCCGTGGCCCCCCCCACTCCAGCCTGGCAACCAGAGACCAAATCGGAGCCTGCCTGGCATGACCAGGATGAGACATCGAGTGTGAAGAGTGATGGGGCTGGTGGGGCGCGGGCTTCCTTCCGTGGCCGTGGACGGGGGCGTGGTCGCGGACGGGGACGCGGACGGGGTGGCACTCGAAGTACGTGAGGCCCCTTTGGGCTCCGGGATGTCTGAGGGAGTTCATCAGGGGCGGTGGGCGGGGATCTCCTCTCCCTCATGGTGCTTGTTCCTCCCATAGCGCATTTTGACTACCAGTTTGGCTACCGAAAGTTTGATGGTGCGGAGGGGCCTCGCACCCCCAAGTACATGAACAACATCACCTACTATTTTGACAATGTCAGCAGCACTGAGCTTTACAGCGTGGACCAGGAGTTGCTTAAAGACTACATCAAACGCCAGATGTGAGTGGACGGGCGTCTTCCTTCTGGAGACATGGGTGGGGTTGGGGGGTGCCTGAGGACGGAATAAGGCTGTACAGGCCCTTCTGGGGATCACAGTGGTTGCTGCCTCTGGCTGGAGACGAAAAAGATAACTTGAGAGAACTGTACTTCTGTTTTAAAAATGAATCAGTTAATGTTTTTAAAAGGAACGAAAATGTCTAGATTCTGTTCCCTTTGGGCCTCTATTTGTAATGGCAGCATTGTCAGAATGCTAATAGACACTTAACTGAGTCCTCATTGATGAGGCTCAGTGCTCAGCTTTATAGGCATTCTCTTACTTAGTTATAGAGTTACCTATTTAATTCTTATGAGCTGGGTTTTATCCCCTTTTTATTGATAAGCAAACAGGCCCAGTAACTTGCCCAACTAATAAGTGACAAGGCACAGATTTCAGTCTGTTTCTGACTTGCAAAACCTCAACTCCTAACCTCTCTAGTGGACTGTCTCCCAGTCCAGTGGGGGGGCCATACAAGGAAAGAGATCATTGCAATGGGGTGTGATAAGCAGTTTAGGAGCAGAAGAGAAAGTGACCAACAGTATTGGGACTGGGTTTTAGAGGATGAGGAGTTTGTCAGGTGTACCAAGAGGCGGAAGGGCAGAGAGAGACAGTTTGACCCAAGGTTAGGGAGCCATGAGAGGATAACATCATCTCTTTCCAGCCTATAAGATTGTAAATACAGAGGGACAGGGTTGGTCAGAGGCTGTGTGAGGTTCCTGGAATGTACAGAACAAAGAAGGCATGTTCATACATGATGGAGCAATCACACTTCTCCCCTCCACCTAGTGAATACTACTTCAGCGTGGACAATTTAGAGCGAGACTTCTTCCTGCGACGAAAAATGGATGCTGACGGTTTCCTTCCCATGACACTGATTGCGTCCTTCCACCGAGTGCAGGCCCTTACCACTGACATTTCACTCATCTTTGCGGTATGTCTCCCTCCCTGGGGCTGGGGCGGAGGGGAAGGAAAGATCCTTACTTAAGGAGTTGGAGTTTGTGTCAAGCCCAAGAACCCCAGAAGAGTCCTCATCTCATTACTTGTGCTAAGGTTACAAGGCTTGGCCAGCCTCTCTCCCTCCCTCTCCTCGTTCCCTTCCCTTCTCTTTCTCACCTTCTTCCCCGTCTCTCCCTCACCCCTTTATCATGGAAGACATCAGACATGGAAATTTTACAAAAGTCAATACAGTGGTGTAATGAGCCCATTACCCAGTCTCAGCAGCTATCAATTCATGGGCAGTCTTATTCCATCTGTCTCCTCATCTGTTTCCTTTCCCAGATTACTTTGAAGAAAATCTCCAGTAATCTGACATTTTATCCATGTTTCAGTTAATCTGTCTCTAAAAGATAAAGGCCTGTTAAAGAAAAGTACTCACTGTAGCACTATTACATGTAAAAACATTAACAATTCTTTAATATCAGCAAATATTTGTTCAGTTGCCAATTCACCCCGTTTTAGAAGTTTTCTTTCAGTAATTTGTGAATCAGTAATTTTACATGTTCCGTACTCCAGATTTTTTGTAAATTAGTGATTGAGAGACCTGATCAGATTCAGGTTTTTTCCTTCCTTTCTCCCTCCTTGTCAAGAATACTATATAGATAGTGATATATTCTCTCAGGTGGCACTTAATGAGTGCTTCATCTGGTTCTCTTTTTTGTCACATAAGCTGTAAATTACCTGTTACTTCATTAGAAACTATAAAATGTGTATGTTCTGTCTGTCTGTATTTGTTTGCTGGAATAACTCTTTAGGGAGGTACTTTGCCTTATCAGCTATTTGGTTACCAAGAAGCATGTAGTTTGTACAGGAAGGGCAGTTAAGTGCTTTATCTTTTCCTTTGTTAACCAGTTCTCAGAATTATGAGCTGATCTCTAATAACCTTCAAAGGTAACTGGTAAGGTTTCAGTTTGTGTTTTTTTGTTTGTTTTTGTATCATTACAGACTAGTAGATTCAAGCATTTTGTTTCATTTATTGTAGTTATTATGCTAAATCAAATTGTTGCCAGTGGGACCCTAGCTCATCTTGTACTTTTGTTGCCTCAGATCTGGAATGGCTTTTTTTTTTTTTTTTTTCTTTAAGACACTCTAGGGCCTTTATTTTGGGGAAATGGTAGTTCTGATATTTAGATATCACAGCCTGAGTTGTAGGGTGATTGTTGCTACGATTGGTTGTTTTTTTTTTTTAATGTATCATGAGATTACACTGATATTTTCTGTTAATATTTCTCCAGTGTCTTTACTTAACCCAAGCATCTTTTATGTTTATAACTATTACTCTCCCATGCCAAAAATCCTGATTCCAAACAACATCAGAGTAACTATTCATTTGTTTTACTGTACAGACTATGCTTACAGTATCTCTCCTACTCCTAGATTTTTTTCCCCATTTATACGGTCAGTGACTATTAAGTTGAAATACTTTTTGTGTGGTTGTGTACATATTAGTTTTAGTAATTTTGCCTTGCTCTCACATTTTTGGGAATGCTTTCTTACGCCTAATTTCTTACTTGTTTTACATTTATATAAAATATTTCTGTGGTTCCAAAGGCAAATGGTATGTTGATAGTCCAGCTTAAAAGATTTTCTTAATACTTTTTTCCCTTTTACTATGAACAAACTTTTTTGAATCCTTCCATTAAAAAAAATAAGTAAATGCCTCTCTGTATTATATACTCACCCTTTCTTAGATGAATGGTAACATAGCACATGTATTTCTTCACCATTTTTTGCTTTCACTTAATGTATCTGGGAGCTGAGCACTTAGTAGTGGTAGTGGTAATAGAGAGATACTCCTCGTTCTTACTTAGAGTTGTGTGTATATGTATCTTTTCACGGTTTAGCCAGTGTGTCTTTGTTGTAGGAGTGGGATGGTTGAACTGAAGGCCAATGCATATATAATTTTGCTAGCTGTTACCTGATTCCCTTTCTAGTGGGTGTACTTTCTGCGATCTCACCAGCAGTGTATGAGAATGCCTCTTTCCCCAGCCTCACCAACAGAGTATGTTATCACGTTGAAATGTTTTTCTTTTCCATTTAAAAGATATTAAAAAGAAAATTCTTCTCTACTCTCCATTACTTCACCCCCTTTCCCCCAAGATAGATACCTGTAGCCCTTTACCTGTGAATCCTAGAAAAATTTGTGTTCATTTGCATGTTTTTAATTAAGAATTCCAACACCAGTGGGATCTTAAACTCATTGATCTAGACCTGGTTTTTGTGACTGTTAACCACCTCAACACATTTGAAGCTGACTTTTAAGCCTGAGTAGTGTTGGGTTCGGAGAAGGCAATGGCACCCCACTCCAGTACTCTTGCCTGGAGAATCCCATGGACAGAGGAGCCTGGTAGGCTAAGAGTCGGACACGACTGAGCAACACTTTTCACTTTTATGCAATGGAGAAGGAAATGGCAACCCACTCCAGTGTTCTTGCCCGGAGAATCCCAGGGACAGAGGAGCCTGCCGGGCTGCCGTCTGTGGGGTCGCACAGAGTCAGATACGACTGACGCGACTTAGCAGCAGCAGTGTTGGGTTGAATTGCTGTGCCATAATTGGTTTAAATTGCCTATGTAGTGGCAAGTTTAGGTAGTTCCCGGTTTTTTCCTTTTACAGGCAGTGTTGCTGTGAATGGCCTTTTGTCCATATCTTATACATGCTGTCACCTATTGGTACAAGTATTTCCCTGGATTGATTCTTGGAAGTAGAATGGCAGGGTCAAAGGGCAAGTGTGTTTTGCATGTTGTTACCTCTTACAAGTTTGAACATCTCACTCATCTGCTGGTTGTGGAAGATGGGGCCAGTTTTCTTATACTCCTGCCAACTCTGGACTTTTGTGCTGAGCTCATGGGGCTCAGTCATGCCCCGGCTTCCAAGATCTTGGTCTGTCCTCGTCTTCCCTCTGCATCTTCTCCCTCCTTCTCCCCTGCAGGCCCTAAAGGACAGCAAAGTGGTAGAGATTGTTGAGGAAAAAGTACGCAGGAGGGAGGAGCCCGAGAAATGGCCTCTTCCTGGTCCCCCGATAGTGGATTATTCCCAGACTGATTTCTCCCAGCTTCTCAACTGCCCAGAGTTTGTGCCCCGCCAGCACTACCAGAAAGAGACAGGTAGGTACCCTGCTGGCATGTGGATGCCTCCTTGTTGCCCTTGTCTTCCGGCCAGCAGTCCTGCTCGGGGCTGGCATCAAGAGGAGGACTGAAGGGATGAGGACCTCCCCTTTCTACCCTTCAGAGTCAGCGCCTGGCTCTCCCCGTGCGGTCACCCCAGTGCCAACCAAAACAGAGGAGGTCAGCAACCTAAAGACGCTGCCCAAGGGCCTGTCCGCCAGCCTCCCTGACCTGGATTCTGAGAACTGGATTGAAGTGAAGAAAAGGCCTCGGCCCTCTCCAGCGCGACCCAAGGTGGGTGAGGCCTGTTCCCTATCCTGGATTCTAGGGGCTTGGGCTGGAGAGTGCGGAACGGGTATCACATAGGCACAGAGCTCTGTGTTCTAAGGGAATAGCAGTCAGGCCAGGTAGTTCAGGGTTATGATGGAAGCCACAGGCCACCAGTGAGTGCAGGAAGGCTGATATGATATGGCCTGTTTCCATTTCCAGTGGATCACCCCCCAGGATAGCCCTATCTCTGTAGTTCCTGAGTGGCATTTTTCATAGGAGGAGATCATGTAGCCTCTGGCAGCAGTCTCATTGAAAGTTAATTGTTTCTTAATACTTGGCTGGGTTTTTTGGTTTGATTTTTTTGGGTTTGTTTGGGGCCTTATTTGGCCAGTCTGTGTAGCATGTGGGCTGTTAGTTCCCTGACCAGGGATCAGACTTGTGCCCTCTGCAGTGGAAGCACAGTCTTAGCCACTGGGCCACCAGGGAAGCCCCTTGGCTGTTCTTTTTGCCTCATCTAAGTCCTTGTGGCTTAGTGCCGTCCCCCTGAATTTGTCCTCACTGTCTCATATAACTCCATCAAATCCTTGGAAAAGGGAAGGGAGAAGGTGCAGACCCATGGCCTGGAGAGTTAGAGTCTAGACTGGAACTCAGGTCTTCCGTCATTGTTGGCTGGTGACCTTGGGAAACTTCTTTAATATCTGAAGGCCTCACTTTATCTTAGGTTGAAAGGAAGGAGGGGTTAGATTGCTCTAGAAATAGTAGACCAATATATGAGTAGCTCACACATAGTCTTCTGTTAGAGAAGTGTTTCAATCTGAAACTAAAATTTGAGGAACAAACTTCTCCATTCACCTGCCCACTGCCATCCCTTCTTTGGATACCTTGGTCTAGGCCTTGAGAGGAGACCTGATAGATGACCTTGTATGGAATTCTGTGCCCCCTTTTCCATTGTACCACTGTAATCGATTCCCTCATCTCCTTCCTGCCCCCACACCCCCAACCCTGTCTGTTCTGGTTGTTTAAGAAGTATCAGATAGGCTAGAATGTGAAGAGAAGGTAGTAAGTGACAAGGACCTGACAAGGTTCAGTTCAGTCCTTAAGACTGCAGAGGCTTTGGAAAGGCCTTTCCAAAGACACCTAGCCCCCAGTCCAGAATTAGAGCCCTTCACTTCCACCTGGCCTATCCTGACCCTTGCAAAAGAGAGTAGTTTAAGATTTATACAGAAAGCTTTTTTTTTGGCACAGCAGGGAATTAATGTTTAAATATGTTGTGTGAGGTAAACAGATGTTTTACCTCCAAAAACTTGCAGATAATTCAGCGTATCAACACTCTGAAATACTTTGTTTTGGCTGAAAGGAGTCTTGTTTTTTCTCCTGCCTTTGGGACATGCTGTGTTTTTGGTTTTTTGTCTGTTTTGCCTCTTACAGTCTTTGTCCCTGCCTTCATCTGGCTTGCCTAAACAGGTCCTTTCATAATCACTTCTTCACAGAAGCCTTCCCTGAGTGTCCCCAGTCCCGCCCCCATTTGCTTAAGTGCCCCTCCCTAAGTACTCCCAAGAGGCCTATTTATAGTCTTTACCATCACATTGCAGTTGGTTGGTTGGTTGGTTGACTTTTTCTCCTTCTAAACTGTGAGCTCCATAAGTTCAAGGACCTGGTCACAGGGCCTGGTACCAGTGGGTTCTTACCCATTTAGCAAATAGTTGAACATGGGCTGTTGTTTGGTCCCAATGTAAGTTCTGAGGGTGCGATGGAAGGCAAGGCAGCTGTGGTTCTTGCCGGGTGAAGCTTCGAGCTTATTGGGCGGAGTTGGGGATGGGGAAAAGGATGAAGCAGCCTGTTGAACTTCCTCATGTATATGCTCGGAGGCCAGGTGCTGTGGAGGGGTGTGTATTTAGGTAAATGAGAGTGCAGTCTGTACATACAGAGAGCTTGTCGTTTCAGTGTTTGTGAAGGACTGATGTGAACTGTGAGTGGAGAAACCCAGAGTCGTATGGGACATCCTTTTTTCGTGAGTGACTCCAGTGCTGACAGCTGTGACTTGGTGTCATTTTCAGGGCTGCAGATGTAACAGTCCCGTGTTGAGGGGTCAGGGCTTCTCTCAGGGGACAGTGACAGCCTGGCTTAAGGACTTCCTGGTGATTCTCTCTCTTTGGTCTCCCCCCATTTTAGAAGTCAGAGGAACCCAGATTTGTTCACTCGACCACTCTGCCTCAGCATCTGCCCTCTCAGCAGCTGATGTCCAAGGATCAAGATGAGCAAGAGGAACTGGATTTCCTGTTTGATGAGGAAATGGAGCAGATGGATGGACGGAAGAATACCTTTACCGCCTGGTCTGATGAGGACTCTGACTATGAGATTGATGACCGAGATGTCAACAAAATCCTCATTGTCACTCAGACACCACCTTACATGCGCCGGCACCCAGGGGGCGACCGCACTGGCAACCACACCTCGCGTGCCAAGATGAGTGCTGAGCTGGCCAAGGTCATTAATGATGGGCTCTTCTACTATGAGCAGGACCTGTGGACTGAGAAGTTCGAACCCGAGTATTCCCAGATCAAGGTGAGCCTTGGGCATAGTGGTGGTGGGGGCCTACGGTGCCTGTGACGTGAGGCAGAGGAAAGCTGACAACCGCGTGGCCTTGGGCACAGAAGCTCAGCACCCTCATCTAATAAAAGGGAGTGACGATTGACACTCCTTGTGGGGGATATTAAGAATGAGAAGAGGTGTATAAACACTGTAAACTGCCCATGTGAGAGGGGATCATCCTGCTTCTTGATCATCCATGTTTAATTTCAGAGGTTGGCTAGACACTTTTGTGAAGAATAAGATTGGATTTTCATTTCTGTTCTTAAATATTTAGGCATGTATTAAAGTTTAAAGGCATTTTGAAGAACTTGCTTTTGAGTATGGAATATGGAGAAAAGATAGGTCTTTTAAAAACTCAGTGCTGCCTAGAAACAGTCAGAACTGGAAGTGTAGGCATTTTGTGTATGGTGGTCAGTCGGCTTCTGGTGAGCCTCTGTAGTGAGTGGTAATAGTAATGTGTTTCGAAATGAGAGAATTGCAGCAAGAGTTGGGGAGGGGAGTCTGTAGCAGGTTCCTGGGGGGCTGGAGTTCTGACCTCAGTGCTGCTGCAGGGAGGGCTGGGCAAGTGCTGCTGGGTGAGCACATTCAACCCCTGGGCACCTGGGGTTGAGGCATGGTGATGGGCAGCTGAGAGCCCGGGAACCAGAATTCCACATATGTGGACATAGGAACTGCCCTCTTCAACTTCCTGTCTTGATTCCTAAAACAGGCTAGGGCAGTCCTCTTACCAGCCTCTTTTCCCCACCCATCTCGTGTCCTCTGTAGCAAGAAGTCGAGAACTTCAAGAAAGTCAATATGATCAGTCGGGAGCAGTTTGACACACTAACCCCTGAACCCCCTGTGGATCCCAACCAGGAGGTCCCTCCTGGACCACCTCGCTTCCAGCAAGGTGAGAGATGACCCCTGCCACCCTGGCCTGAGTGGGAGAGTCTGGAGCTGTCTGACGGGGCTTCTGGGGACAGGCAGTCACCGGCCCCCCTCTGCTCACTGTCACCGCTCTGCTTCTGCAGTTCCCACTGATGCCCTGGCCAACAAGCTGTTTGGTGCTCCCGAGCCTTCCACCATCGCCCGCTCTCTACCAACCACTGTCCCAGAGTCGCCAAACTACCGCAATGCCAGGACCCCCCGCACACCCCGGACACCGCAGCTCAAAGATTCAAGCCAGACATCGCGGTTTTATCCAGTGGTGAAGGAAGGTCGAACACTGGATGCTAAGGTAGGGCGTTGATGCTAAGCCACTAAGTCTTGGGCTCACTTGACTGCCTTCGGGGCTCTGCTTCTGTCCCTTGTCTTGAGCTAAGAAAGTACCACACACCCCCACCCCACCCCCACCTGCTCCATATTCTTAGGCTAGTGGGCCCACTGGGATTGAGTGACCCCATCTGCAGTGTGGAATGGGGGCTGGGAGTGGTGGCCCAAGCAGCCATGATAAGATCTAAGGAGAACTGACAGGTCCTTGAGCAGATCACATCACCCACAAGCCTCAATTTTGTCACCTGTCAAGTAGGTGTGCCAGCTCCTCCTCACAGCTGTGGACATCACGTGAGACTAGATATGAAAATGCTTTGTAAATTGTGAGATAACTCAGACTTTAGGAGGGTATCGTAATCTTACAAATACTTGATGCTCCTCAGATTCATATGAGTATGACTGTATATTAACAAATCCCACACTGACCTTTGCAGACGCCTCGGAAAAGGAAGACAAGACACAGCTCGAACCCACCTTTGGAGAGTCACGTGGGCTGGGTGATGGATTCCCGCGAGCACAGGCCCCGGACTGCTTCCATCAGGTGTGGGCCATGGGAAAGGGGATCAGGCTGACTGCAGGGAGGGCAGCAGAGCCATGACAGTGATGACACCAAGACAAGAGTACCTCTTTGGTCTGCAAATGAAGGAAAATTTAAGGAAGGGGCCCTCATCCAAATCCAAAAAACCAGGAGTAGTCTAGAGAGCTTAAATCCAGATCCTGGGGAGAGGAAGGCTGCTTTCTGAAGTGTGATGGCTGCATGGCATTCTCATGGGAGGTCAGCTCAGTTGATTTCAGACATGCATATCTGCTGCCTCCCTCTGGATAGCTCAGGAGTTGAATAAAAGTACAGCTGTGTCTGCTGGACACAGCTTCTGGGGGTAGGGCCTGGATTCCTTTTTATTTATTCTCAGGAAAATGACCCCAGTGTTCTGAATTCCAGAGAAGGTTTGGGAGCCACTGACCTATGCACTCTTATTTATTTTCTGCAAAGATAGATGGTGGTTTTACAAAAAATATGGATGGGTTAACCCATTACAGCTCGTTAAGGAAAGTTAAATGTTAACATGGGATAAATAAACAGCTAAAAGCTCAGGTTTGGGCATTGTACAGATCTGAGATGTTAAATATTAGCTCTGTGACAGGGCAAGACTCCTAGTCTCTGTGAGCCCCAATGTCCTCACTGTTAAAAAAACATCCAAAGGTTGGTTGAGTAAGTGAGACCCATGGATATAATAAGTGAGATCCATGCATATAGTTCATTAAGGGTCTAGTACAGTAGCTGGGCTTCTTTGTTACACTGAGAGGCTGAATGTTGAAGGCTGGAAGGAACCAGAGGGACCCCTCCTATCTGATGGTTGGCTTCTCTGGGGAACCTGGTGACATTCTGTTTCATGGTCTCTGCAGCTCCAGTCCCTCAGAAGGCACGCCTGCAGTTGGCAGCTATGGCTGTACCCCTCAGTCGCTGCCCAAGTTCCAACATCCTTCCCACGAGCTGCTCAAGGAAAACGGCTTCACACAACACGTCTACCACAAGTATCGTAGGCGCTGCCTTAATGGTAAGAAGCACAGAGGGAGAGGGTGGAGCTTCCTGGGCCACTACTGAGATCCAGAGTAAGGGCTGGTGGAGCAGGTGACTATTCTCTAGCCTCAGAGCAAGAAGTGACATAACATTATAGCAGGAAGGACTGAAGTTAGTTATAGAATATAGGAGGCAAAGAGGATCTGGTGCTTAGAATATTCCTGTTCCTTGATTTTTCTCTGTTGATATTAAAAAAAAAACCAGGGTTTTTCTTTCCTGTTTCTGGTGAAACCATCAATGTTACAAACAAATATGCATGAGACAGCATATATTCTCCAGAAAGATGATGACCTGTGGACCAAATGCAGCCAGCAACCTGTCTTTGTATGGCCCTAGAGCTAAGAACAGTTTTTGTTTTAACATTTTTAAGTAGGGGTGGGGAGGGTGAGACTTTATGACAGAGACCATATGTGACCTGCAAAGCCTAAAATATTTACTCTCTAGCTCCTTAGAGAAAAAAAGATGGCTAACCCCTACTCTAGAGCCTCTCTGGACACTCGCATGTTTCCTTTTGTCACAAAAGGAGATAACCTTTTAACTGTAGGTTTCTCTTGGGTTGTCTCTAAAGATGCTCAGAGCATCTGTGAAATACAGTTCACACACTATATGATTCACCTATTTGAAGCATACAAACTCAGTGGCTTTTAATATATTTGAGTTGTGTATCCATCACCAGATCCATTTTAGAACATTTTCGTTACCTTGGAAGTAAGCCCTGTGCCCCTTACTAGTCATTCCCCCTCCCTGCCCCTCCCCAACTCCTCCCAGACCTACACAACCACCATCTGCTCTGTCTCTATGGATTTGACTTCATGAACGTGGGCTCGTGTAACACGTGATCCTTTGTGACTGGCTCCTTTCCTTTCGCGTATAATTTCAAGGTTCATTTATGTTGTACCGTGTATCAGTACTTAATGCCTTTTTATTACCAAACAACATTCCACTGTGGATGATACTACCTTTTGTTTATCCATTCATCAGTTGATGGACAAAATTTCTGCTTTGTCTTTTCATGAGTAATGCTGCTTTGAACATTCCTGTACATGTTTTTGTGTGGACATAGGTTTTCATTTATCTTGAGTGGAACAGTGGAATTCCCAGGTCATATAATAGGGTAGTTTTGTGTAACCTTTTGAGGAACTGCTGCAAGACTGTTTGCTTCAGTAGCGGCATCATGTTATATCGCTCACAGCAGTGTATGAGGGTTCTGGTTTCTCCGTATCGTCCTGACACTATCATCTTCCTTTTGAGTATAGCCGTCCTAGTGGGTGTGTGATGATATCCTGTCATGGTTTTGATTTTATTTGATATGGTTTTGATAGCTAATAATGTTGAGCATTTTTTCATATGCTTAATGGCCGTTTGTATATCTTCTTGGGAGAAATGTCCATTCATATCCTTTGTCTGTATTTTAACTGAATTACTTGTCTTTGTTATTAAGGTGTAATAAGTTTTTCTAAGTCCCTTATCAGATAACATAATTTGCAAATATTTTTCCCATCCTGTGGGTTGTCTTTTCACCTTGTTTGTTGATCATGTCCTTTGAAGTACAAAGGTTCTTAATTTTTAAATGATACCAGATTTAAAAAAATTTTATCTGTTGTTTCTTGTTCTTTGGTGGTGTGTGTGTGTGTGTATATTTTAAAATTTTTAATTGGAAGATAATTGCTTTACAATATTGTGTTGGTTTCTGTCATACATCAACATGAATCAGCCATAGGTATATATATGTCTCCTCCCTCTTGAACCGCCCTCGCATGTACCATTTTTACTTAATATTGTAGGACTCCTAAAATAATCGGACACAATGATATGATGAATATAATTTGTTGAGTGCATGGATTACTTATTTGTGCTTTTCCTGGTTCTAACTACACTGAGAGCGGTGATATTTGAGGTGGAGAGGTAGACCAGGATGCCTGCTTCAGAAGCAGATGCCACCTACTTCTGGGGGTGCTCATGCCCCATGCCCAGCAGCAGGGCCTGCTGCAGAATAGTTAGTCCTCAGTGAATACCCGCCCGGAGACTTAACGGTGATGAGCAAAGGAATTGGGAGGAGAAAGGACCGATGTCTTTGAGCCACAGGATCATTTGTCCCCCACAGCACAGGCAGCCTGGCTCTAAATTACATCTTTCCTCTTCCTCCTTCAGAGCGAAAACGCTTGGGCATTGGCCAGTCTCAGGAGATGAACACTCTCTTCCGCTTCTGGTCCTTCTTCCTCAGAGATCACTTCAACAAAAAGATGTATGAGGAATTCAAGCAGTTGGCTCTGGAGGATGCCAAAGAAGGCTACAGGTGAGTGAGATTGGGGTGAAGACTCTGACTGGTGCTTGAGAGATGGTGAGAGGGTATCTTTGTTGGGTCTGCTTCCAGAACTGTGATAGGAAGTCCATTGTGTATATATTTCATGTACTTTATTAAAAAAAACTAGTACTTTTGAATAAGTAATATATTCAAAATTCAAAGAAGTTGTCAGGTTATATATAGTGAGAAGTCTTCCTCATCCTAGTTTTCTGGCCATCTAGTTCCTTTCCCCACAGGCAGCCAGTATTGTTAGAATCTTGTGAGTTCTTTCTAAAAACACTTTGCTTATGTAAGCAGGGACAGACGTGTGTAGTCTCCCCCCGCCTCCCAACATGCACACCTCTTTGGTTTTTTTTTTTTTAATGGCTTATATGGTCTTACTGTATAGATGTACAGTATAATTTATTTCAGTAGTCTCCTATTAATAAATACTTCAATTACTTTTAATGTTTTGCTATTAAAAAAAAAAAAACTAGAGGGACACTTTTCCCAAGTAAAATCTTTTCTCTGTGAAGAATTTGAAAAGGACAAATGTTTAAAGAAGCTGGGGGAAAACATCCTTCAGTCCAGAGACGACCAGTGTTAATGTTCTGCCATATTTATGAATTCAGGTCATAAAGGAATGCTTTTTTTAATACGTTCTTCATCATTTATAAGCATGAGCATTTCTCCATGTTGTTAAAATACTTAACCTTTTTGCCATCTTAAAAAAGTTTTATGCTTTTGGCTGAAAGTTTAGAAAATAGAGATAAGATCATTTGAAAATCCTACCTCCCAAAGATAACCCATGTCAGTGTATTTAACATCATATTCTGTGCCCTTCCAGACTTTGTGTGCATGTGTAGATTTAAAATTTACTTACTTGTTTACAAAATATGTTTGTCTACCTATAACACTTTGAAACATATCTTTTCTACTTTATAATGTATTGTTAATATCTCCTTAAGTATCCATCAGTGTATACTTAAATTATAATTTTAAATAGATTGTATTATTCTGTTGTACAGTTACCACGATTTTTCTTAATCACTTTTCTAAGACAAGTTTTTCAAAAGAATGCTGCTATGAACAATTTTGATACATCTATAAAATCTAAATCTGTATTTTTGGTCATTTCCCTGTATACGTTGCTAGAATTGAAATTTCTGAGTCCAGTGAGTGAATAGGTGATCTGATTGCCATGGTCGAATGGCTTTGCAGAGAACTTATGCTGGTGATTGACAAAATTTGCTTAGGGAACAGACAACAAATAGCTTATGTTTGTGGAACATAAAGTCTCTGTTACAACTACTCTCTGCTCTAGCAGCAGAAAGTAACCAGTGATACTTCATAGGCAAATAGGTGTGGGCAAAAGGCTGTTGTTTATTTGGCCCAAGTTTGCTGACCCTTGGCGAACGTTTAATGCTGGACTTATTTAGACTAGCATTAATTGCCAGCCTTCTCAGAGAACACTTAGCATTTTCTCAGTAATCCATGTATTTTAAACGGTTTCATAGTTCATCTATCATCCAGATGCATTTCCTATTTACAGATAAAGAAACTGTTCTGATTTCACTGACTTGTGTTCTCCTACAGATATGGTTTAGAGTGCCTTTTTCGATACTACAGTTATGGCCTGGAAAAGAAGTTCCGGCTGGACATATTTAAGGACTTTCAGGAGGAAACCGTGAAGGACTACGAAGCAGGTAAGAGTCAGAGTTGGGACTCTGTGAGCCCTGGTCATCTGTCTTCTCGGCCCCTGGGCTTGTCTGTATCACATCATATCCCCTTCTCCCGAGCCTCTCTATTAACTTCTCAGCAGCCAAGCTTCTTTCTACCTGTCTTCCCCTGCAGGTCAGCTGTATGGGCTAGAAAAGTTCTGGGCCTTCTTGAAATATTCCAAAGCCAAAAATTTGGACATTGACCCCAAACTTCAAGAATACCTCGGCAAATTCCGACGTCTCGAAGACTTCCGAGTGGATGTGAGTGGATGTCTCTCATCTTTCCCACCCTGATTGTCTTAGAAAGAAAACTGAACCAGAGATCTGGATACCTGGGTTTTGATCCCAGCTGGGCCACTAGCACAGGGATCCTTCTTGTCCCTTTTGGGCCTTAAGTTTCTTAAACAGAAGGTGTGAGAAGTGGGCAGTGAAGGCTCATGGGAGGGTTTGCGATCACTTCCCACTCCCTTTTCCATAGTGGATGTGGCTAAACCATCATAATGCCCTTTCTGTCTTATCTCCATCCCTCTTTGCTGCTATACCGTATTTAGAGGTGATCAGGATGAGTACCCTAGGTAAATGTTCTTATTCTTTCTGGGAGAGGTCAGTTCCAACCCCAGAACTTGATAAAGTATGTCTAGTTCTTCCCTGCTCCTCCCACTCCTTGGCACAGTGACTCAACAGTGACATCCAGTGGTGGGTCAAAGTTATGACTACTGGTTCCTCTTCTGTCCTGAGTGTATCAGGGATTCCAGAGATAAGTAAAACTTTTTCCTTCCAAGTGTTTATAATGTAGTAGGGATATGCCAGTCGTCTTACTCCCTTGAAACCTTTTAGCAAAAGGGCAAACAGAAGTAAGTAATAGTCTTCACATACTTAAAAATTTTGACTTTATTGTGCGTCAGACACTGCTTTGACCTTTTTAAACCTTTATAAAGTGAAGCAGGCAGGGTTCTTGTTGTCATCACTATAGCAGTGGATGATCAGGAGCCCATGGCCAGCCAGTGAGATAGTGGCAGCACTGCTCAGGTGTCCTGACAAAAAGATAGGTCCGTTCTCTTCCATCCTTAGTCCGGACTTCCTCCTTTGGGGGCTGGAGGCGGGCAGAGGGGTGCATGTGCAGAGAATAGGGAGACCTGTTGGGAGCAGAGCAAAAAGGGCTCAGCTTTGGCTCCCAGAAAGGGGCAAGGTGACCTTGGGGTTACAGGACCTCTGGCAGTGGTGAGGCTAGACTGGATCCCAGTCTGACTCTTAAGATCAGTGTCCTTTTTAGAGCCATGAAGCAGTCCCCAGCAGTCTCTGGGCCTTCTGAATGGAGGCATGTCAGCGTATTGCATGCCACGTTCCATGTACCATCTCCTGAGCAGCCGCCACTTCCCAGAAGGGGAGCGGAAAGATGTATGGATAAAGGCCTGGGCTTCAGTGCTGGATAGGCCTGTTTCAGATTTTGTCCTTACCAGTTAAAAATTCTGGACCCCTTGGCAGCAAATTATTTTTCTGTGCTTCGCTGTCTTCATCTGTGAAATTAGATGGTCAGGTCTACATCAAAGAGTGGTGTAGACCCCATGAGTAAATGTACATAAATCAGCACAGGGTTTGGCATCTTGGCATGGAGATGTGCTTAATAAAACTAGTGACTAGTTTTTAGGGTTATAAACCCATTTATCATCTACACTGGGAGGTAGGAAGTAGGGGGTCTCTGAATAGCTCTGGCAAGGGAGGTGGTGTGGGTAGTGCTCCCTAATCACCTGCGACTCCCTCCTTGTTACAGCCCCCCATGGGTGAGGAGGGCAACCACAAGCGACACCCAGCGGCAGCAGGAGGTGGCAGCGGCGAGGGCAGGAAACGGTGCCCCTCCCAGTCTTCCAGCAGACCCACCACCAGCCAGCCCCCCACACCACCCACTGGCCAGCCCGTCCGGGAAGATGCCAAATGGACAAGCCAGCACTCGGATGCACAGACTTTGGGAAAGTGAAAAGCCCTTTAGCCCTGGGGTTTTGGGGGGAGAAGGGATGGAGGGAGTAGGTGAGCGTCTATGGGGGTGCCCAGTCCCAGGAGAAGAGGGGACAGAGAAGGGACAGGCCTGTAGTCATTAGGATGGGCCTTCGTGCTGAGTAGCAATGTGTATACCATTTGGGCTATCAGAGGTACCCCTGGGCAGGAGCCTCCACACACCCCCTTCCCTCTTCTCTCTCCATGACTCTTCTTCACATCCTAGCTTCTTCTAAGAGGGGGAGGGTAAGGGGGAAATTTTTTATATATATATATATATATATATATCAAGTTTTAAATTATTGATAGTTCGTCTGGATTACCAAAATCACTCTGTAGCCCTGCCCACGGCTGGTAGGCCGCAACCCTGGTCCCCATCCACAGCTGCCTCCTGCTCTCCCTCAAGCCAACTATGCAGCCCATGAAAAGGCCCTGTGGGCCCCATTGCCCAGCACTGTTTCATAGAAGGCTCTGGCAGCGTCCCTGGGCCCTACAAGCACCAGCCCCTTGATTATCTGGGGCTTTGCCATCGCCATGTTCTCTTCCTGCTGTCCCCATTACACCCTTCTGCCATCTTCTGGGAGGAGGAAACCAAAGGATCTAGAAGTGGGGTGAGGGAAGGTTTCAGCCTCTCTCCATCCCCCTCTCCCCATGCCCCTTACTCCAGCCCAGAGAGACGCTGCTCATACCAGAAAAGACTATTGAAAGATGATTTATTTTATTTTTCTCTGACCTTTCCATCCTTGGGAAAATGAAAAGAAAAAAAAAAAGACAAAATCGACCATAAAAGACCAAAAAAACCCCATCAGAAAACCCCCACCTAATCCACAGAAAGTGATGTCTTTCCCCTACTCTTGGAATTTTTTTGTTTTGTTCTTGGAAATAGTATTTTTTTAAAAGTTGCCTTATTGTGGAGTGGGAATCTGAAATACTCAAATGCCTGTTTTCCTCCGTGGAGTCAACTTGAAGAGCTCCCACCTTCTCTGGATGTGCCTGGGCTGGATTGGTTAGAATCTGTCTCTTGACTGAGTTGCATGTACAGCACCTCCTGCCTCTAGGCAAGAGAGTTGGGAGTGGCTCAGATCAGAGCCGTGCCCAAAATATCCCCGCTGTTGCGTCATTTGAAGCTGACACCCTGTGTCCACACGCTGCTGCCACTGTCGTGTCGTCGCTCTGCTTGCTGTTCCTCTCACCAGGCTCCGTCCTGTCGTGACGCCCTTCATCCTACCTTCGGAACCCCAAGGCCAAGTTTGCTTCAGATTGTTGGAGGACAGCACTGGCCTGGATCTGGGACACACTGTCCTCGGCCTGACCGTCTTCCCCCACCTCAGAGGGGAAAGGTGAACACTTGGCAGCCGAGGCTTGGAAACATTGCTTGTGTTCCCTCGATCGATCTCTGAGACCTCCAGGAGGCTTTGTCTCTTAAAAGGTGGAGAAAGACGCTGTTCTCCTCCTGTGGGCCAGGTGGGTTTCTCCATCTTGCATCACCCCTCTGCAAGCCATCCCTGCCCACCTTCCAGTTGACCCTGCCTAGGAACAAGTGATGAGGAGGCTTGAGGGCATGGGGAATCCTGCCAGTTGGAGAAGCCCCATGGCCAGAAGGTATATGTGGACATAGAGTATGCCTGTCTTCACTTCTCCAGCCACTGACTGCTTGTCTTGGGCTGTGGATGATTAGTGCAATGGCCGGTCTCCTGGCAGCCGCAGCTAGGGACAGTGACCCGTGACTGGCCTTCACAGACTGGGCTGGGGGCTGGGCGTGGGCATGATGACACACTCACCCTGGGGTGGTGTTGGTCATGCGCTCACACTCTCAGCCCTTTTCAACTGCTTCCTCTGTTGGGCCCTAAATTTGGGAGTAGGGGCCAGTATCTCAGGCTGGCAAGGGCTTGTCTTCTGTCTTGGGCACCTCATTGCTGTGCCACCCCCGCCCACCCCCAGTCTCCACCCTCCCAGTATGGGGAAGCCCATCTCCATTCCTGTGAGCTGGTTGTCTCGAAAGCCGAGATGAGTGTCTGGTCTGTGCTCTGACAGTGGAGTCTGAGGCCTCTCCCTGCCCAGCCCGGTGCCTGCCCCATGATGTACCACACACCGGACACTTGGACCCCTTCCTTCCTTTAATCGCCCCTTTTCCTTCGGGTTGCTCGGCCCTGTACTGTTGCAGCACCATAGTAACCTCAGTGTTTGTCCTCTGCTGGGTTTGGGGTCACAAGGAAGCCTTGGGGGTATGGGCTGTTCTCTAGAGTTTACTCTCAGGCCAGGGGGCTGCCATCCTCTCCCTAATCCTCCCCACAGACACCCCAGAAAGAAGAAGCCCCTTTGGGGTGGGGAGGTGAGGACTTCATCTCAATACAGGCTGGGGATGGGGGGGGTGCTTTTTTTCTTCCTTTTTTTTTCCTTTTTTTTGTGTGTGACATGTTTGGAGTTAATGTTGCAAAGAGTAGTTTACATCTTCACTTTCTGAAGACACTTGAATTTAGGACCGATGTATCTGTGACAAGCATGCCAGGAGTGGCAAAGGACATCAGGGCTTGCCACTTCACACCCACCATCCTCCATGGGGATCCAAGATCTGAGTCAGAAGCAACAGCCTGCCCCAATCCTTCTGTTCATCCTGTACCTTTCTGAGATGGGTCCACGCCAACATGACCTTTGGGCCTCAAACATCAGAGGTCTGTGTACCTCAGCTCTGCTCAGGGGCAGGTTTCTCCCGCTGTCTCCTGAACCTGGGAGGAAAGGCACTCCGGGTAGAGAGGGGCTGCCCGACGCTGCCACAGCCTGGACCCCGTGGGCTCAGAGCCCAGCGAGGAGCCCCCATGTCAAAGTTGTTAAGTTTTGTTCTGTTCTATTGTAGTTCTTCTCTCCCCTTTCCTGGTGATTGATTTTACGAAAGAAAGCTGCTCAGAAAGCCCTGGCAGTGGGAGGAGGGGCAAAGAAGACAACTAGTTAGGGAGGGGGGCTGGTTTTTTGCCAAAAGCCTGAGTAGAGTGGTCTGGATCACCCTCCTGAATGGGACCCCCAAGTATCTCGTGTGTGAGGGTCCCAGGATTTGCCCCAGCCCCACCCTCTCCTTCAGCCACATTGATGGTAGAGGCAGAGAAGATCAGAACATACAGCCCATTCTGACTGGAGAGGAAAACTTGTCATCTGGCTTTGCGGAGAAGGTTCCACCTTATGCTCATAGTACATTATCTTTACCATGTGCTAGGATATCACATTTACAAGGAAAAAAAAATGTAAAATACTTGAATGAGCTTGTATTATAACATTAATATTATTGAGAGTATCTGCTTTTCAGGCTGAAGTGATTCATTCATTATTCTAGTCCTGCTTTAGTCGTTTGTAATTTGTGGTAATTATGCTTTTCTTTTTAATACAAAAAAAATGTATAAAAATAAAAACTTGAAAAGGCAAAAAAAAAAGCAGCCTGGCTGGTCTCCCATGAAGGGGTATGGCTGTTGGATGTGTTGCGTAGAGCCTGGTTCACGTTCTGACCTCAAATCCATGGGAACCTGCCCTCGCATGTGCACCTGGAACCTCTCCAGGGCGCTTTCCTGACAGTGTCTGAGGCTCCTGGCGCGCTCAGGTGCTTCCTCGGGTCTGGAGAACTATGTGTCTTGAGCTCATGTCTCTGCCTTGTGTCTGAGGGCGGGGGAGCTATAGTCAGTGCCACAGACAAGAGTACTCCCCAGTCCAGAAGCTGGAATTCCAGGATTTCATGCACTTGCTGTGGCTTGGCATTGTATCAGGACACAGCCAGGAACATAGAAGTTGCTGTGGTTCCTCGTTGAGCACACTTCCCTATGGACTGGAGAGGAGGAGCAGCACTCTGGCCCAACGGAATCCAGATCAGCCCCGGATACGCCTGGGAAGGAAAGACAAGCACCCCCACCACGACTGGTCCCCAGGCTGCTGACCCATGAGGCTGGGCACCAGCAGTAGTGACCAGATGCCAGTCTGGCTGTAGTGTGTACTGACAAAACTAAAACTGGGTGTTACTCACTAATAGCTGTTAAGTGTCCTGGGCCTGGCACGTCAGCATCCGTTCACAAATGGTTTTCCAGACAGTTCGCCTTGTGTCGGGAGAGCAGGGACTTTAACACCACCGATGGCCTGCAGGGGGCAGAGGTGAGTCCAGGAGACACCAGCCAGGGCTTCTGCAGGCCTCTCTGGAAGAGGAACTGCACTTCTGTTGCCTGCTGGGAACACTCAAGGAGGTTGGGGGGCTGGGAGGGCGGAGTGTTCCTTGTGCTGCTGTGACTCCCACATGCCATGAGGTCATGATGCCAGAACAACTCAGAACAGAAGTATCCACTGCAGGTCAAAGGAGACCAGTTTATTTCTCATGCTTTTCCTTTCACATTTTCTGGTGGGAAGGTTGAGACTTCAGCCTTTGATGGAACTATTTGGTAACCAGTCTGAGGGCCAGCCCAAACACCTGCCCAAGAAACGGTGAGACGTGAGGCCCTTCATCCCTCTGCAGCCTGACACTACCTCCAGGCTACAGACCTGAAAGGGAGGAAGACCTCCATTCTTCCTTTTTCTACACACTCCTCACTCTGGACCCTCGCTAAGTTCACTGAAAATGGGCTGCTCTCCAGTCGTCTATTTGTAGGATGGATTGTGGGTGTGGGCTAGCAGCCGTGAGCACGCACAGCGCCGATGCTCCAGAAGCTGTATACCACCAGATAAAGGTGCCCGGTCCCAGAGAGGAGTTGGGGCCCAACCAGGCCCCAGGGGGTCGCTGCCTGGTAAGTTGGTTGGCCTCCCGGGCGGGTCCTCTGGATCTGGCCCATAGGAAGAGGTCCTCTTTGATAGTCCTGCCTGGAGAGGCCTTCTCAGACATGGAAGTATTTCATAAAACTACAGCAGGTGGTTATTCTAGAGAGGAGAACTGAAAGTTCAGGAAAATACTGGACTTTGGGAACTGATAATGGTGGCCTTTCAAGTAGGAGTGGTCTTCACCTTGATCTTGGGAGCCACGGGGTTCTGGACAATGACTGCCCTGGGAACCCAGGGTGGGGGTGGCTTCCACCTGGGCAGCTCTGGTTTCATTGTAGACAGGTATCATCAGAAAAGGCATTGCTGCTAAAATTATCCTGTGAAAAGGGTGCTGAAACAACTGGTTCATCATTTGGGTGGAAATGAAGATCTTACCCACTGTTCAGATGTGTACTTGCTACCTTATTGGAGGAAGAGGGTGCTAGCCTTTTTGGTCCTTTATACAGGGGATACTAGGGTACCTCGGTTGGGTGTCCTCCAAGGTCAGCACTCTGACCCTTCCCTCTGTGGTTACAAGGGCCCCAGCTGAGCAGGGCCACAGGCTTTGGCCTTTGAGTCTGTGAGTGGCTGAAGGTGTTAGGGTAACCTCTGCACCTCTTTATATTTCAATTATCCTGGGAGAAGCTATGTGACTTATTTTTCTTTTCAGAGGAGGCTGAGGTCCAGTTGCAGTGGGCTGAGTTGAATGGGGCGTTTGTGTGTGTGTAATGGGAACTTGATCCCAGAACTGTTGCCAGGGTGTCCTAACCCTGTCCTGAGTAGGGTATGAGAGAGGCTTTAGGGGACAGGAAGGGACAAAGCAGCATCTGGTTCCCTCATCCCCTGGTGCCAGGAGCAAGGATGGCTGCAGGCTCACAGCTCCCTGCCACCTTGTCATTCTGTATTCTGCCAGGGCCACCAAGGGATCATGTGGGGTGCCTGTCCCCTTCCATTGGAGAGGACCATTGGACTCCCCAGGAACCCTCTCCAGTAGCTTCTTCCCTCTGGCTGGCCTGCATTCTGGGAAGATGTATTTTTTCCTTCCTTCTGTGAATGCTTGGACCCATTGTGGATAACAGGAGCAGTTGGGGGAGCCCTAGTCTCTGTGGCTCTGCTTTTCCAGGAAGCTGATCTTCCCCTGCCCTTGTAGGGTCATCATCAGAGTGTGTGGCTGAAGGAGCAAGCTGTTAGATGTGAGTAGGAGTCCTCGGGCATAGCAGAGGACTGTCTGCTGAGGGGATGACCAGTGTGGAACTACAGCTGTTTCTTAGTCCATCATCTTCGGAGGATCAGGGATGCTCTCAGAGACTGGGGTGAAGCCCAGCAGGATCATGTGTCTCTTGTAGGCCTTGATCTGCTTAAGCACAGTGTCAGTCCCATGGAGGTAGTCCAGCATCCCCAGAGCCGCATAGCACTGGTCGACCCTGGAGGAGACGAGAGGGTGCTGAAGGCTGGTGTGCTCATGTCCATTCCACCTGTGCCCACCTGAGCCTTCCTGCCCCACACCTGTCCCCACCGTGCCCACCACCTGCTTCTGAGTTACCTGAGTGGGTGTGCACAGATTGCTGGGCCCCTCCAGAGTGAAAATCGATGCTTTTCCTTTGAAAAGTTCTCTCTCTGATTTGATGCACACAAGTCAGAACCTCCAGCAGAGCCTGCTTGTTGAGGTAGGTTCTGGAATCCATCAGATTCCCCTGGAACACTTACTAAATGCAGTTGCCAGGCCCTGTTTCCCCAGAGGCTTTGATTCTGTGTATCTGAAGTGGAACCCCAGAGCCTGCATTTGAAAAAAGCATCTCAGGTGATTTCTGATGCAGGAGGGTCCTAGACCACACTGCTGAGACTGGAGGCTTTCAGAAAGCACACAGCTCCCCTTGAATTACCTGCAGGAATTGTATGCATACATGCATTTTTCTGGTAGTGCCCATAGCTTACGCTATACACTCAAGGGGTCCAGGTGTAAATGGAGCTTAAACAGTGCCAAGGAAGATCTAGTGTCAGAACCAAAATGGCAAGATGATCTGGGTCCCACGATGGTGGTTATTGTGCTGACCCCAGACGCCTCTCCCTCCACTAGACCCACATTTACACTGAGACACCAGTGTCTGCTGTCAGGAGCTCCAGAAATAAAGGTGAGTGTTAACTGCCCAGAGACCCAAAGTGGGGAGAGGTGCCTTACTTTTGATGGTGGTAGTCATGGAATTCAGGTGAAGGCAAGAAAGTAGGTGGTAGCCACAGTGGGAGATCATGGTGAAGATGAAGGCCAAGGAAATCCACATGGTGATGGAGGACAAGTGGGAGCCCATTACTATTGGACCCAGTATTGCCAGCAGCATATTGATCTGCAAGGAGAGAGCTGTCTGAAGGGGGGCCTGAGGGGAGGAAGGGAACCAAGGTAGATGTCCCCTTCCCCCCGAGTGGTACCAGGAAGACTTCCTGACTCAGATCTGGGGAAGATGAATGAATTTCTGGACCTTAATTTACTGTAGTCCTTCAGCTTTCCTGGTGGCTCAGACCATAAAGAATCCGCCTGCAAAGCAGGAGACCTAGGGTTGATACCTGGGTTGGGAAGATCTCCTGGAGAAGGGAATTCCATGGACAAAGGAGCCTGGCAGGCTACAATCCATGGGGTCGCAAAGAGCTGGACACAACTGAGCGAATTTCAAGCAACTTTCAAGTTTTTAAGCTTGAAACCTAGGACAAGGTATTAACTGTTTGAACCTCAACTTCCTCATTATCAGAATGGTTGTTTCTAAATGCTTGTTGGGAGGACTAAATGAGATAACTCACATTAGGCATCTGGCTTTTCCTTGGATATGCCAGCATAAATGGTAGCTGTGGAAGGGGCAGAAGAAAGAAACTCCCAGTGCGGTCCCATTTTGCGCAGGAGACCTTAGCTTAAGGAAGGGGACTGGGGCCCTCTGCCCTCTCCTCTGGGGAAGCCGAACTCTACTCACCACATGTCCAATAGGCTGGACAGATAGGTTGGAGCAATGGGTACTGTCCACTCATGTGTCTTATGGATTTTCTTATAGGGTTTTGGGTGGTGAAGGAGTCTACAAAGATAGTTACCAGTTCATAATTTGCCAGCCTCCCTCTCCCCATCCCTGATCAGAACTTGAGAAAGCAAAGGTTAAAACTGGGGTTACATACAAGGAGCAAAGTTGAAAACACACTGAAATGGCACCCAGAGAGACCTGCCTTTGAGTTTTTGTGGTGCATAATTTGGGGAGGGTGACGTAGCCTGTCTCTGCCTCAGTTGTATGAGCTGCAAAGTGGATGATGGCCAGAAAAGATTCCATAGGGGAGTGAATGGGAAACTGCCCTGCCACAGGCATAAACGGGAGTTCCAGACACTCCTGGGTTGTCTTGGGTTGTCAGCTATGGAGCACAGAGTGGTCTTCCTGTTACCTAGATAACAAGAGGCTTTCCAGACCAGGTGGTGGTGTCCCATCCCCACAACTCCAAGGAGGCCTTGTTTCCTGGGTGCTAGGAGTAATGTCTGGCTGGAGCTGGCAGCCCCCGAGTGCGGACCAGCTCAGCGGGGAGCCACCTGGACATGCCCTGCTTTTGGAAAGTCCCCTCCCCCAGCCTGAGTGTCTGTCTGAACTTGCCTGCTGCTTCCTCCTTCTACAACTTCCACCACTGTCCTCCCCGTTTCTCGCCCGGGCCCAACCCCATGTATTCACACAGGCACCTTGGGGAGTGTGGAGAAGGCGGTCAGCCTGACTCCTTCAGCCTTTTGGCCCCTGGTCATCCAGGGAGGCTTGACCAGGGTCAGGTGCAGAGATCGAGGTGATGGGCCTCCTCATGTGGTCTAGCCTCGCTTCACCAGGCCCAAGTGAAGAAGGATGTGAGTCAGAGAGCTGCAATCTGGCCTCTTGACCAACTTGTATAAGTGGGTCTTCCTGGTGTTCAGGGTGGTAGTCACCCTCAGTGACAGGATGTCACCCTCAGTGACCTCGGCTCAGGATGGGGGCCTGCCTGAGCGTTCTCCCAGGTCACTGTGGAGAGCTGGCCCCACATGCTCACACCCCATTGGGCCTCTATGCTGCAGCCAACCTTTCCTTGGGGACCAGTCACCCCCTTTCTTTTCATGCAATCTAGTCTCACTGCCTCAGGCCCCAGTGAAGAAGGAGCCAGGGAGCTGCTATCTGGCCTCTTGACCAACTTGTTGGTCAAGGAATGGCCAGGGAATGGCCCCATGACCACAGGTCACTTGCTGGTCCTAATGAACTGGTTTGGGGGTGTCAGAAAGGATTTCTTTCTGAGAAATTTCTGCAATCTGGAGGTGTATTGCCCCAAGGCAAGGCCAGGTTCAGAGTGGTCCTTATACTTCAGGCCTGGCTCTCTGGCTTCTCCAAGCTCTGTGTGTATTGAGGGACCAGAATTCAGTCTCTAAACCTTCAGTTTCATGCCATGGCAAAGCCAAGTCTGGCCAGACTCATTTCAGACTACCTATAGAGGAAGTAAAACACCTCTTCTGGCAACCTCGACCGAAAGGAGAGTGTGATGTATGATCACTCATTCATTCAAATGATATTTATTGAATACTTTCTACGTTCCTGGCAGTGTTTTGTGTGCTGGGAAGAAAACAGTGAACAAAACAAATTCCTGCCCTCACTGAACTTATATGCTTACCATTTTAAATAGAATGATCAGGGTAAACTTCATTGATGGTGAGATTTGAACAAATGATGAAGAGGAAACGTTTATGGAGGGGGAGTGTGTTCGGGTAAAGGGAAGAGCTGGAAGAAGGCTCTAAGGCGGCACACTCCTGGCATCTGTGGCTGGATAGGAGTGAGCAGTGGGGTGAGGAGTGTGGAAGGTGAGGTCAAGAGCTGGGGAGGAGCCAGTGCATAAGGGCCCCTGAAGCCACGCTGAGGACTTGGACTTTTACTCCAAGAGAAGTAGATGTCATCCCGAGGCTGTGAGCCAAGAAGTGACAGCATGTACAGGGTTACTCTGGCTGCTGTGTTGGGAATAGACAGTAGGAGACCAAGAACAGAAATGGAGAGGCTAATTAGAATTGCAAAAATACACACATGAGAAGACGGTGGTGCAGACCAGGGAGGTGGCAATGGAGGTGGTGAGAAGTGGTTGGAATCTGGAGGTTTCCTGATAGACTGGATGTGGAGTGTGAGGGAAAGAACATTCTCAAGAGTGACTCCAAGGCTCTGGGTGTGAGAAGCTGCCCAACTCAGATGGGGGAGGCTGTGGGGAGCAAAGACTTTGGAGGGAGCAGAAGTTCAGAAATGGTCTGTAGATCATGTTGGATTGGAGATGTCTATGAGGCAGGTGGATATTTGATCCTGGATCAGGAGAGAGTCTGGGTTTGAGAGATAAATGTGTGTGAGCTGTCAGAGTTTAGGCGCTATTTAAAATCATGACACCGAAGAGATGAGGACAGAGGAGAGCAAGGCTGAGCCCTGCGTGTCAACATTAAGAGGCTGGGGAGATTAGGGTGAGGTGGGACCAGAAAGCAGACTGTGAAGGGATAAACTATGAGGCTGGAGGGCAGAGCAGGGCCTTGGGAGCCAGTATAAGAAGCTGCAACAGGGTGGCAATGAGCAACTGTGAAAACAGTCCAATTAGGGCTAATGAGACAAGCCTGTGACAGGGACACTGGCAACCTGTACATTTCTGAAGGAGCCATGGAGGTTAAGGCTGATGGAAGGAAGTTTCTAGCTAGAGTAGGTGAGACGATAGTTTTGTGTTTATTTGTACGAGGTACAGGCTGAAGGATTTAGAGTTTTATGATGTCTTAGTTTCAAACCAAAAAATTATAGATGCATAGATATTTATATTTTTATATATAGCAAAAGCACACATTTTGAACTGTTTAAGATTGGTGAATCTAGGTGGTGGGTAAATGAGTGATCAGGGTACTACCTTTTCACCTTCCGTATATGTGTTTTCCATTCTTCATAGTGTGAAATGATGGGGAATAAGAGTAGACAGAGGAACTGGAAACTGTAGAGACAACTCTGCAAAGAGGACCAAAAATATGAGTGGGAGTGTGTATGGGAGAGGGAGGTAACAGTTTTGAGTCTGGTTTGGTTTTTAAGCTGGGATAAATTATAGCAGGTTTGTGATAAAGCAGAGAGTAAGAGAGCATACGCTAATAAAGTAATGCTCGAAATTCTCCAAGCCAGCAATACGTGATCTGTGAACTTTCAGATGTTCAAGCTGGTTTTACAAAAGGCAGAGGAAACAGAGATCAAATTGCCAACATCCACTGGATCGTCAAAAAAGCAAGAGAGTTCCAGAAAAACATCTATTTCTGCTTTATTGACTATGCCAAACCCTTTGACTGTGTGGATCACAATAAACTGTGGAAAATTCTGAAAGAGATGGGAATACCAGACCACCTGACCTGCCTCTTGAGAAATCTGTATGCAGGTCAGGAAACAACAGTTAGAACTGGACATGGAACAACAGACTGGTTCCAAATAAGAAAAGGAGTATGTCAAGGCTGTATATTGTCACTCTGCTTATTTAACTTCTATGCAGAGTACATCATGAGAAACGCTGGGCTGGATGAAACACAGCTGGAATCAAGATTGCCAGGAGAAATATCAATAACCTCAGATATGCAGATGACACCACCCTTATGGCAGAAAGTGAAGAGGAACTAAAAAGCCTCTTGATGAAAGTGAAAGAGGAGAGTGAAAAAGTTGGCTTAAAGCTCAACATTCAGAAAACGAAGATCATGGCATCTGGTCCCATCACTTCATGGCAAATAGATGGGGAGACAGTGGCTGGCTTTATTTTTCTGGGCTCCAAAATTACTGCAGATGGTGATTGCAGCCATGAAATTAAAAGACACTTACTCCTTCGAAAGTTACAACCAACCTAGACAGCATATTAAAAAGCAGAGACAGTAGTTTGCCAACAAAGGTCCGTCAAGTCAAGGCTATGGTTTTTTCAGTAGTCATGTATGGATGTGAGAGTTGGACTATAAAGAAAGCTGACTCCTGAAGAATTGATGCTTTTGAACTGTGGTGTTGGAGAAGACTCTTGAGAGTCCCTTGGACTGCAAGGAGATCCAATCAGTCCATCCTAAAGGAGATCAGTCCTGGATGTTCATTGAAAGGACTGATGCTGAAGCTGAAACTCCAGTACTTTGGCCACCTGATGCAAAGAGCTGACTCACTTGAAAAGACCCTGATGCTGGGAAAGATTGAGGGCAGGAGAAGAAGGGGACGACAGAGGATGAGATGGTTGGATGGCATCACCGACTCAATGGACATGAGTTTGGGTAAACTCTGGGAGCTGGTGATGGACAGGGAGGCCTGGCCTGCTGCAGCTCATGGGGTTGCAAAGAGTCGGACATGACTGAGCGACTGAACTGAACTGAACTGAAGACAGCAGGAGAGGAAAAATTAAAAGAATGCAAGAAAGAGAAAGAATAATTGCTGGAGTAAACAAGAGGTGGTGGCTGCAGTGTACAGATGGTAGAGGAACAGCTGGAGGAGGAACAAGGGGAGACTACATGCTGCCTCAGGTGGACAGGGAGAGCACGCGTGCAGGTGCTCCCCGCAGGCTACAGTGGTGCGAGGCTGTGAAGGGTCTCTTCTACTTGAAGGCAAAGCCATAATCTAGGAGGATGTGTTGAGGATTTGAAGAAGGAGGAGAAACATTAACTAGCTATCCTGTCCAGAAGAGAGGGAGGGTAAGCAGAGCATGGACTGGTCTTATAAAATCTGGTAGCTCTGTTCAATTGGTTGAATGAAATAATTGGGAAGGAGTCCCTGCTTAAAAAACAACCACACGCACACAGACAGAATTAATGATGGTGGGGTTATCCATTGTTTCCGCAGCTGTGTCCTTCCCAAACAAGGCCAACTGATATCTGTCGGCGTCTGCCATTGCTGTCCCTGACCCCGTGGGTAAGGGGAGACCTGCCTGACTTCTCTGGGGCTTGGTCAGTGCTGGACTGAGACAGTCATTTCTGTTCCTAAAATGCTGACCCAGGTGTCAAGGGCCAGAACAGGCAGGTGTAGAGCCAAGTCTAGGGGTCAGGAGACCAGACATGAGTCTTAACTGGCTGGCTCTGAGATTTGAGACATATTATGTACTCTCTCTAAGCTTCTAATCTGGGGGAGCCTTTTACAGAAGCGCTGGGCTCGCACTGGCCATGCTCTGTCCAGGGCTGGCTAGCAGAGTTTGGAGGTCGCAGCTTCAGCCCCTGCTCTCTGTGCTCCAGCCTGCAGAAGCTGCAGCAACACTTACACGGCCATTGTTGTCGACATGAATTCGGTAGCGGGAGATGAAGTTAGGCTTTCCAGTCACGTCACCACCAGGAGAAGTCCACTGAAGGTCCGGTAGACCAGAAGAGGCACTTGGGTGACACCTAAAGTTAGGAAGCAGAAGGAAAACATCAGGGCAACTTCAGGAGCTGGCAGGGTAAGTATTGCCTGAACACATGCTTGGTGGTTACTGAGGTTACACTGTGGGCAAGCCCAGGGCTGGGGCCCTGCTTTTAGTCTTCAGGGGACAAGCCTGCTCTGGAAACTGTCATGGGTCACTTAAGGAGTGTCTCTATTTCTTTCCTTAGCTGTAGTACGGGGGCAATAGACTTCGCGGTGGTTTGAGACAGAACAACAAAACATTATAAGATATGTGATGCACTCCACATAGAAAGGACTTTGGGTTGACTTTTGGCTATCTGCCCTCTGAGCCCGAAGAATAGCCGAGGAAGGGAGGAGCAGGGGGAGACCAGTTCAGCTCATGAGGGGCAGTCAGGTCCCCCAGTCCTCATGAGCCTATGATGCCATGAGCAGAGGGAGCTCAGGTGTCCAGTGGGCGTTTTGCAAAGTGGAAAACCCAACTCTGAGGGGCTCCTTGGTTAAACAGTCTTCACACCCTGCCCTCTTAGAGAGTCAGGGTCCAGACCAGTGTGGTAACAGCTCTAATATTTCCTGTTTGACTTTGTTAAACTCAGCCTTTCCCAGGCTTTTCTGTATCCAGTACTGTTTTCTCAGATAGCTCAGAAGAGGATGGCCATATGTCCCTGTCTGCCCAGGACAGTTTCAATATACATCTATGATTCCAGCATCATTCTTAATAACCCCTCCTTTACTCTCACACATGGCCCATTCGGATGATACCTGGTATGGTCTCCCCCGAACCCCATTAACCCCCTACAGAAATGCTGTTGTCCTGCAGGATGTTTTAGAAAATGCCGATCAACACAAATTTAGATAGAGCTCTTGGTCCGCATCCCACTTTTCCATGAAGTCACTCCAAATATCTCTGATCTCCTCCAGTGAACAAATCAGCACTTTATCCACCCCAAGTGGCAGTTATCCAGGTGACATCACAGTGTTACCTAACTCTTGTGCTGTTAACTGTATTTTGCCTTGATTTGCTGCCTCCTCTACTTTCAGTATCCCAAGGAGCAAGGGTGTTTTTGTCCGTTCTCTGTCTCTTCCTTCCATTCTCCTTTAGTAGCCTTGTTGCTCCATCAGGTACCATGGCTTGTGCCAGTTGATACCTGGAAAGTATTTGGCTAACACGATGGGGAAATGTGACTGGCATAAAGGTCCTCAAGGCAGTTTGGCCCTTAGGCCTAGTGGGCCGTCCATTGAGGTGCCTGCCTACCTGTTCATCCAAGGGCTCCTTGAGGAATACAGAGTGAAAATCGCAAGAGGTGTCTTGAGCATTTTTTTCAGCTCTAACTTGTCAAATTGCAAATATTTTTTCTGTCTTGTATTTGCTTATCACTACCTATCACAGATGATAGGTGGTTTCCCCATCATCGTAACAGAAACATAAAATGTTTTCCCACCACTCTCCCCATGTACATTTGTAATTTGCGTTGTTTTTTTCAGTGAGTCCTTAAGATTCCGTTAACCCATCATGTTTAATATTTAGCCCATTTTCAGTTTTCTTTCTGAAGAAAACAGTCTTCAGAAACATGAAACATTTTATTTATCTCTACATTTGCTTTGTGAAATTGACACATTTTTATCTCCCCTTCTAGGCTGTGACATAGTTTTGGTTGAGGTTTGTTTTGTAGTTATTTTATTCCAGTCAGACTGTGACATAATTTGAATCGGGTAGCTAGAGTATATTAATACTTTATCTTAAATTTTTCTATATCCTACTTATGAGTTTGGCACAAAGTCACTTAAAAGTACTATTTGATTGAATGCATGTATAATTGAGGACAGTCACTATTGTAGGTAATGCTGTTACAGATATCTATCTTAAAACAGCTTTTTCTTCTACTCTGTTTCCTTAGGACTCTTTAGAGCCAGTGGCACTGTCAGTAAATATTTGCTGATTGAACACATGCTGTCAGGCCCCAAGAGCTAGGTTGCATCAGCCCCAAGGACATAGCCTCACATGAGACACAGCAGCCCTCTGTTCTTGTGAACCTGACGTCTGGAAGCTGGAGTACTGCTCTCACATGCTTTCGTTTACACATAAACTTTTTTTTTAAATTTTTCTATTTTTGTGCATGTGGGACATGTCTCAAGATCTTTTTTTTTAATTTATTTTTAATTGAAGGATAATTGCTTTACAGTATTGTGTTTTCTGCCAAACATCACCATGAATCAGTCAGAGGTTTACCTATGTTCCTTCCTTCCCGAACCTCCCTCCCACCCCCCTCCCCATCCCGCACCCCTTGCAAGTTACAGAGCTGTGGTTTGAGTTCCCTGAGTAATACAGCAAATTCCCATTGGTATCTATTTCACAAATGGTAATGTATGTTTACATGTTACTCACTCCATACATCCTACCCTCTCCTTCCTGCCCACTTCCATGTGCATAAGTCTGTTCTCTTTGTCTTTGTGTCCTCTGCCACCCTGCAAATAATTTATTTCATCAGTACCATCTTTCCAGATCCCATATATATGCGTTAGTATACAATATTTATTTTTCTCTTTCTTACTTACTTCACTCTGTATAATAGGCTCTAGGATCATCCACTTCACTAGAACTGACTCAAATGTGTTCCTTATTATGGCTGAGTAAATAGATGGGGAAACAGTGGAAACAGTGTCAGACTTTATTTTTGGGGGCTCCAAAATCACTGCAGATGGTGACTGCAGCCATGAAATTAAAAGACGCTTACTCCTTGGAAGGAAAGTTATGTCCAACCTAGATAGCATATTCAAAAGCAGAGACATTACTTTGCCAACAAAGGTCCGTTTAGTCAAGGCTATGGTTTTTCCTGTGGTCATGTATGGATGTGAGAGTTGGACTGTGAAGAAGGCTGAGAGCTGAAGAATTGATGCTTTTGAACTGTTGTGTTGAAGACTCTTGAGAATCCCTTGGACTGCAAGGAGATCCAACCAGTCCATTCTGAAGGAGATCAGCCCTGGGATTTCTTTGGAAGGAATGATGCTAAAGCTGAAACTCCAGTACTTTGGCCACCTCATGCAAAGAGTTGACTCATTGGAAAAGACTCTGATGCTGGGAGGGATTGGGGGCAGGAGGAGAAGGGGACAACAGAGGATGAGATGACTGGATGGCATCGCTGACTCGACAGACGTGAGTCTGAGTGAACTCCGGGAGTTTGTGATGGACAGGGAGGCCCGGCGTAATGCGATTCATGGGGTCGCAAAGAGTCGACTGAGCGACTGAACTGAACTGAACATTCCATTGTATATAATCACCACACCTTTCTTATCCATTCATCTGTCAATGGACATCTAGATTGCTTCCATGTCATAGGTATTGTAAACAGTGGTGTAATGAACATTGGCGTACATGTGTCTTTTAAGTTTTCGTCTCCTCAGGGTATATGCCTAGTAGTGGGATTGCTGGGTCATATGGATGGTTTTATTCCTACTGTTTTAAGGAATCTTCATACTGTTTTCCATAGTGGCTGTATCAATTTACATTTCCACCAACAGTACAAGAGGGTTCCCTTTTCTCCACACCTTCTCCAGCATTTATTATTTGTAGATTTTTTTAAGGTCCATAATTTTTTATTTTTTTATGTTTTCATTCATCTTCCCTCTTTATTGAATTTTGATCATCTTTGTTTTTGGATGATGATGGTCATTCTGACCAGTGTGGGGTGATATCTCACTGTGGTTTTGATTTGCATTTCCCTAATAATAAGCAATGTTGAGCGTCTTTTCCTGTGTTTGTTAGCCATCTGTATGTCTTCTTGGAGAAATGTCTGTTTAGGTCTGTTGTCCACTTTTTGACTGGGTTGTTTGTCTTTCTGGTATTGACTTGTATGAGCTGTCTGTATATTTTGGAAATTAATCTTTTATCAGTTGTTTCATTTACTATTATTTTCTCCCATTCTGAAGGTTGTCTTTTCACCTTGTTTATAGTTTCTTTTGCTGTGCAAAAGCTTTTAAATTTAATTAGGCCCCACTTGTTTATTTTTGTTTTTATTTCCATTACTCTAGGAGGTGGGTCATAGAGGATTTTGCTGTGATTTATGTCATAGGGTGTTCTGCCTATGCTTTCCTCTAAGAGTTTTATAGTTTCTGGTCTTACAGTTAGGTCTTTAATCCATTTTTAATTTATCTTTGTGTATGGTGTCATTCTTTTACACATAGCTGTCCAGTTTTTCCAGCAGCACTTATTAAAGAGACTATCTTTGCCCCATTGTATATTCTTGCCTCCTTTGTCAAAAATAAGCTACCTGTAGGTGCATGGGTTTATTTCTGGATATATTTATTTCACGGGTATATTTATTTATATCCTGTTCCATTGGTCTATATTTCTGTTTTTGTGCCAGGACCATACTATCTCAATGACTGTAGTTTTGTAGTATAGTCTGAAGTCAGGAAGGTTGATTTCACCAGCTCCATTCTTCTTTCTCAAAATTGCTTTGGCTATTCAGGGTCTCTTATGTTTCCATATGAATTGTGAGATTTTTTAAATTCTAGTTCTGTGAAAAATGCCATTGGTAATTTGATAGGGATCACATAGAATCTGTAAATTACATTTGGTAGTAGAGTCATTTTCACAATATTGATTCTTCCTACCTAGGAACATGGAATATCTCTTCATATGTTTATATTGTCTTTGGTTTCTTTCATCAGTGTCTTATAGTTTTCTGAATACAGCTCTTTTGTCTTTTTGTGTGGGGTTCCCTGGTGGCTCAGAAGGCAAAGAATCTGCCTGCAAAGCAGGAGACCTGGATTCAATCCTTGGGGTTGGAAGATCCCCTGGAGAAGGAAATGGCAACCCACTCCAGTAATGCCTGGAGAATTCCATGGACAGAGGAGCCTGGCAGGCTACAGTCCATGTGATCACAAAGAGTCAGACACGACTGAACAACTTAGGTAGGTTGATTCCTAGGTATTTTTTATTCTTTTTGTTGCAGTGTGAATGGGATTGATTCCTTAATTTCTCTTTCTGATTTTTCATTGTTAATATATAGGAATGCAAGAGATTTCTGAGTATTGATTTTTATATCCTGCAACTTTGCTAAATTCACTGATTAGCTCTAGTAATTTTCTGATAGAATCTTTAGGGTTTTCTGTGTATAGTATCATGTCATCTGCAAACAATGAGAGTTTTACTTTTTTCCAATCTGGATTCCTTTTATTTCTTTTTAAATTGTTTTTTATTCCTTTCATTTCTTTTTCCTCTCTGTTTGACATAGCTAGGGGGATGTCTCAAGTTCTTTTTTTTCAAGTTCCTTAAACATCCACTCAAGATTGCCCACAAATTTAGTACTCTTTGGGATTACCACTGTCTTTAGGTCCTCTTTCCTTAGTGCAATAAACTGAGAGGTCTCTGAGTAGAGAACAAAACAAACAGAATTAAGCTATAACCCGTACCCAAACCCTAAGGGCTGGTGTCTGGGAATCTTACCTAGAATGTAGAGGAGCCACTCCTTCCCTTCAAATGTAGACAGCAGCCTCTCCCACTGGGCTTGCCAAAAGTAGCAGGAAGCACCCCAAAATCTCTGAAGATACCTTGAAAGAAAACTCATTCATGTTTCTGCGTGAAGACTGGTGGGTGGACAGCTCCTGAATCCATGCTCTGCCCTCAGACCTCCACCGCAAGGCCCCCAGATCCTGAATTAGAGCCGGCCGAGCAGACTTACCCTATGACGCAGTTCCAGTGGACCATCAACAAGAGAAGGCTGGAGCCCAGGATGAAAGCCGTCCTCCTCATGGAGCCCCAGATGTGTCCCTCCTAGGGGACGACAAGAAAATGTCAGGCCCTAACCAGACTCCTGCCTTCCCAGGTGGCTCACTGCTGAAGCCTGGCAGGAGTGACGGGCCATCAAGTTCTCAGTCATGCCAGCATGGCATATCTGCTGACCTTTCCCAGCTTCCACAGGAGACTCTTCCTTGCCAAGAGCTCTCAGGCTTGTGTGGAGGTGAGCATGAAAGTTAGAGCTTAAGGGTTGAGCGAAGGAAGAGTGCACACCTGCCCCAGAGAATCTAGCAGGCAGTTTTGTCACCTAGATAATGACAGATGAACCTTCCAAGAGCCATGGGATTTCATGACCAGTCCTCATGTTGAACAGAGATGCAGATTTTCTATACATGGCAATTACCTGGGAGCTTTTAAAAAATCTCAGTATGCAGTCTCCTTCCCAGATCAGTTACATAAGAGTCTCTGGGATGGAGCATGGGCTGCCCTGTTTTTAAAGCTCCCCATTGAAATCCAGTGGGCAGCAAGGCTGGGACGGCCATCACAGAGGGATCTGCAGGATCTTTGATGAGGCCAGGGGACTTCACTGTGTTCCCCAGCCAGGCCTGCTTTCCAGTGCCCATCACTCTTTTGTCCTTGAAGAAAAGAGTAAACAAACACATTTTCTGACTTGTAAGAAGTCCTCTGCCTCCCATAGACACAAGCTTGGGCTGCCAGCTTATGTCTGAGGCTGATAAGAGGCTTCCTGGGGAAAGAATAGGCACTGGCCATCACTGGGTGGTCCTGACATGTTCTCCAGAAGCCTAAAACATCAAAGGTAGCAACCCTGATGGTAAAACAGGAAGGTCCAGTCTTGTAGAAGGAAATCCCTGGTGTGTCACCAATTTCCACAATACCTTGCACAGGGATGACAAATGTCCATTACAGTTTATGTTTATAAGCCTGGATGGAGTCTGCTCATGTTCCTTCAAGGGAGAGAACGAGAAGTGGTGGTCCCTACGGGTGTGTGCAGTTAGTGAACATCCTTGTACTGGAAGCTGATCTAATAGGATGCCATGTCTTAACCCAGACTTTGGAGATTTGGAGGAGTGGTTTTTTGTTTTTTAATACTAATTTATTTGGCTGCTTTGTGGAATGCAGGATCTTACTCTTAGTTGTGGCGTGTGAACTCTTAGTTGTGGCATGTGACCTCTTAGTTGCAACATGTGGGGTCTAGTTCTCTGACCAGGGAAGGAACCTGGGCCCCCTGCATTGCAAGTGTGGAGTCTTGGCCAGCTGGACCACCAGGGAAGTCCCCTAGTAGACTGTTTTGATGGACTCATTCAGAGCAACCTGAATCTGCATTGACTCTTCTTCTCTGATTATCCCTTCACACTTTCAATCAGAAGAAGTTTGTAAGTCATTTTCTAGGGCCAGTGAAATGTTTTTCAACGCCTACTACTCTTTGTGGTCCTGAGTTATGAAAAATGACCTCCTTTTCTTCTTTCTTTCTTGATTTCTCTCTCTCTCTCTTTTTCTGTCTCGCCATTATAGGTTGGATCACCAGGACCACAGAAACTTGTTCTTTTACATAGGCTGTTTAAAGGTCACCCCCAAACTTGCCAGTCAGTTCATCTTGGGCTTTTGCAATTACTCCATTTTTAGGAGTCAAAGGACCCTTTTCATGAGCTTTTCCAGATGGCCTAAGAATCTTCCCTTTGAGTTTAGTCAAATTTAAAACCTCATTTTCATGAGTAAGACTAGCTGTGTTTTCATGGATCATGGTGTTTTCTGTCTCCTGAAGCCCAAAGTGCCAGGAACATATACAGGACAAAGGTCTCTGTGAAGGGCAGGTGCATACAGATCAGACGTTATTGGGATCTGCTGCAGCTTGTTCCCCACCCCACCCCCCAGACCATAGTGGACCTCCCTCGTCCCCAGAGCAGATGTAGAAGGGGTGGTTCCAAAGGCCTGAGCCTGGGGCATTCTAAGGGCCAGGAGACCTTGGTGGGACAGCTGTGGGGCCCTTCAGTGCCCTACATGCAGGCAAAGGGGCTTGAGTGATAAGGAGGCAGCTTGGAGTCCAGTGATTCTGCTCAGCTACTGAGGGGAGCACTTCACTAACATGTCAGCTACCCCAGCACCCTGTCAGTTACGCTACAAGCACAGGCATGGACGGGAGCACTGGCTGCATGCTTACCACTTTTATGGGTTAAAGTGAAGTGAAGCCGCTTAGTTGTGTCTGACTCTTTGCGACCCATGGACTGTAGCCTGCTGGGATCCTCTGTCCATGGATTTCTCCAGGCAAGAATACTGGAATAGGTAGCCATTCCCATCTCCAAAGGATCTACCTGATCCAGGGACTGAACCTGGGTCTCTTGCATTGCAGGGAGATTCTTTACCATCTGAACATTCAGGAAAGCACAGTTTGGTGGGTAGGGGACTCATATTTACCTGGTTTGGATTCTCATTGTGTAGCATATGTCCAGCCTCTTCTTTCATCTGGAATAAGAAAGTGCAGGTGAGCCTAGGTGTCATCTTCACATGCAACCTGCTAAGTAAGTAATAGCGAATGTCAAAGTGAATGGCCAGCAGTGATTTTTTATGCTTGCTACTCATTAGAATCACCCAAGAGTTACAAATAAAAAAAAAATGAAAAAACAAATCACACCAAATCTCCCCTGGAATGAGACAAACTGATTCTAAAATTTACATGGAGATCTTTAAGTGCAAACTCAATTGGGCCTTAGGAAGCATCACTATGAACAAAGCTAGTGAACTATTTCAAATCCTAAAAGATGCTGCTGTTAAAATGCCGCACTCAATATGCCAGCAAGGTTGGAAAATCAGCAGTGGCCACAGGACTGGAAAAGATCAGTTTTCATTCCAATCCCAAAGAAAGGCAGTGCCAAAGAATGCTCAAACTACCTCACAATTGCACTCATCTCACATGCTAGCAAAGTAATGCTCAAAATATTCCAAGCTAGGCTTCAACAGTATGTGAACCGAGAACTTCCAGATGTTCAACCTGGATTTAGAAAAGGCAAAGCAATCACAGATCAAATTGCCAAACATCTGCTGGATCATAGGAAAAGCAAGAGAATTCTAGAAAAGCACCTACTTCTGCCTCATTGACTATGCTAAAGCCTTTGACTATGTGGATCACAACTGTGGAAAATTCTTAAAGAGATGGGAATACCAGACCACATTAACTGTCGCCTGAGAAATCTGTATGCGGGTCTAGAAGCAACGGTTAGAACTGGACATGGAACAACAGACTTGTTCCAAACTGGGAAAGGAGTATGTCAAGGCTGTATATTGTCACCCTGCTTATTTAACTTCTATGCAGAGTACATCATGAGAAATGCTGGGCTGGATGAAGCACAAGCTAGAATCAAGATTGCCAGGAGAAATATCAATAACCTCAGATATGCAGATGACACTACCCTTATGGCAGAAAGTGAAGGAGAACTAAAGAGCCTCTTGATGAAAGTGAAAGAGGAGAGTTAAAAAGTTGGCTTAAAGCTCAACATTGAAAAAACTAAGATCATGGCATCTGGTCCTATTACTTCATGGGAAATAGATGGGGAAACAATGGAAACAGTGTCAGACTTTATTTTTGGGGGCTCCAAAATCCCTGCAGATGGTGACTACAGCCTTGAAATTAAAAGATGCTTGCTCCATTGAAGAAAATCTATGACAAGCCTGGACAGCATATTAAAAAGTGGAAATATTACTTTGCCAACAAGGGTCTGTGTAGTCAAAGCTATGGTTTTTCCAGTAGTCGTGTATGGATGTGAGAGTTACCATAAAAAAAACTAAGTGCAGAAAAATTGATGCTTTTGAGCTGTGGTGTGTTAGAAGACTCTTGAGAGTCCCTTGGACTGCAAGGAGATCAAACCAATCAATCCTAAAGGAAATCAACCCTAAATATTCATTGGAAAGACTGATGCTGAAGAAGAAGCTCCAATACTTTGGCCACCTGATGCAAAGAACTGGCTCATTAAAAAGACCTTGATTGAAAGACTGAAGGAAAAGATTGAAGGCAGGAGGAGACGGGGATGACAGAGGATGAGACGGTTGGATGGCATCATCGACTTGATGGACATGAGTTTGAGCAAGCTCCAGGATTTGGTGATGGACAGGGAAGCCTGGTGTGCTGCAGTCTGTGGGGTCACAAAGAGTCAGACACAACTGAGTGACTGAACTGAACCGAAGGTACTATAATCATTACATTTTTGCTGTGCTTCCTGTCTTTTTCTCTACCTTTTGAAGTCTCCCATTTAAGAACTACCATTGTCTTTAGTTCAAGTATTCTTTTTTCTTTTTTTAATTTGGCTGTGCAGGCTCTTATTTGCGGCATGCAGGATCTTTAGTTGTGACATGCAGGCTCTATTCCCTGACGAAGGATGGAACCCAGGCCACCTGCATTGTAAGCATTGGAGTCTTAACCACTGGACCAGCATGAAAGTCCCAATCTCATCTATTCTGTTGCCCCAGTTTTCCATTTGAAGAAATGGAAGCATAGAAATGTTCATTATTCAGCTTCGGTTTGGTTCGGTTCAGTTGCTCAGTTGTGTCCGACTCTTTGCAACCCCATGAATCGTAGCACGCCAGGCCTCCCTGTCCATCACCAACTCCCGGAGTTCACACAAACTCACGTCCATCGAGTCAGTGATGCCATCCAGCCATCTCATCCTCTGTCGTCCCCTTCTCCTCCTGCCCCCAATCCCTCCCAGCATCAGAGTCTTTTCCAATGAGTCAACTCTTTGCATGAGGTGGCCAAAGTACTGGAGTTTCAGCTTTAGCATCATTCCTTCCAAAGAAATCCTAGGGCTAATCTCCTTCAGAATGGACTGGTTGGATCTCCTTGCAGTCCAAGGGACTCTCAAGAGTCTTCTCCAACACCACAGTTCAAAAGCATCAATTCTTCGGCGCTCAGCCTTCTTCACAGTCCAACTCTCACATCCATACATGACCACAGGAAAAACCATAGCCTTGACTAGACAGACCTTTGTTGGCAAAGTAATGTCTCTGCTTTTGAATATGCTATCTAGGTTGGTCATAACTTTCCTTCCAAGGAGTAAGCGTCTTTTAATTTTATGGCTGCAGTCACCAACTGCAGTGATTTTGGAGCCCCCCAAAAATAAAGTCTGACACTGTTTCCACTGTTTCCTCATCTATTTCCCATGAAGTGATGGGACCAGATGCCATGATTTTTGTTTTCTGAATGTTGAGCTTTAAGTCAACTTTTTCACTCTTCACTTTCACTTTCATCAAGAGGCTTTTTAGTTCCTCTTCACTTTCTGCCATAAGGGTGGTCTATTCAGTTTCAGATTACAGTTTTTTAGTGGCAGAACTTGAATTCAGTGCTTATTATACTGACGGAGTCTGCACAATGTATAGAACGTGCTGAAGCTGGTGAATGCAGGGTGTCATTTAGGGACTAAAAGGAATAAGATCAGCCTCTATTAGCTGTAAATAATGGATTAGATATTGTGTGTGTGTGCTTTCTTTTTTAATACCAAAAGTAAAATAGGGCATGGTTTTTCTATATTAATCATTATTTTGAGAAACATTTATTGTGTGCCAGATACAATGAAAGCCACAGAGGATACAAAGATGAATAAGACATGCTTCTTGGCCCTATTTAATAACATAATACTATATAACTTTGATTTTCCACGTGAGAAAATATGTAGGGGGAGGATAGGAAATGGCATTTATGATGGGACTGCATTCAGAGAAAGAAACTATATGCACTAAAAGTAAATATTCTAATACTTTATAACAATGAATTGATTTTCCCTTAAAGGGATTTCAATAGGTATTATAAGATTATCCAAATTACATGCTTTTTAGCGTGGTTCTTTTGAAAGTAGATGATTCTGACTATGCCAGTTTTTCATCGCAGATCCCGAATCTAGATAAATGACAGAGTGAAGCTGTGGTGGACGTTCACAGCCTTGAAACTCGGAAGACAGGGCAGGGGAATGGGATGAGGGTGGGAGAAGTGGGCAGGGTTGTCTGCAGCCTGGTTCTTTCAGATTCTAGGTTCCTGGATATTCTACATGGTTGATGAAGTTTCCCATTTGATAGGTAAAAGATCAGTTCAGTTCAGTCACTCAGTCGTGTCCAACTCTTTGCGACCCCATGAATCGCAGCACGCCAGGCCTCCCTGTCCATCACCAACTCCCAGAGTTCACTCAGACTCACGTCCATCGAGTCGGTGATGCCATCCAGCCATCTCATCCTCTGTCGTCCCCTTCTCCTCCTGTCTTCAATCCCTCCAGCATCAGAGTCTTTTCAAGTGAGTCAGCTCTTCGCATGAGGTGGCAAAGTATTTGAGTGTCAGCTTCAACATCAGTCCTTCCAACGAACACTCGGGACTGATCTCCCTTAGGACGGACTGGCTGGATCTCCTTGCAGTCCAAGGGACTCTCAAGAGTATTTTATGTGAATGTACATGGTTTCTTTGTAAATATCTTGTGAAATTATTAGAAAAAAAAATTATTAGAGAAATGGAACACCTGATAGACCATCTGGTCTACCCCTTCCATTTTATAGGTAAAGAGATAGGCTTAGATAGCAAAACTGACTTGTTCCAAACTCCACACAGTGTCCGACAAAATCCAGGCTTTCTAACACTTTGCCTGGTATCACAAGTGGTTTCAGAATAACATAAATTTTGTTTCATGAGGGAGAGGGCTACTGTCTCTTGAGGACCGAAACTGCCATCACTTCAGCCTCTGCTCTCAGGCTGTTTGTATTCTTGGGAAAAGCTGAGCAGTCTGCCTCCAGCTTAAAGCTTCTGATAAAGAGGGTTTTCAGAAGGTAGAAGGACAAGGTCTGTATGTAAGTGAAACTCATAGAGGGAAAAGATATTCATTCAAGAAGGTAAAATGCTTGAAGGAAAAGTTTAAACTCTGAGACAAAAATGACCCCCTTTGGACAGTTTTAGCAACGCTCTCTTCACTGCTTTTGCTGTGGGTACTCATACCCCTTCAGATTTACTGCCCCACTTGACCGCATGGCCGGCAGGCTGAAAGCATGCCTATTTTGTTTACTCTGAGATCCACAGCACCAAACACAAGCCTAGCATACTCAGGAAGTATTTGTTGAATAAACAAAAGAAGGGGGAAAGATGTTTTTTTGCCCTCAGAATGTGTCTAACATTTGCTGTCAAACATTTCAGCACCTTTTCCTACACTATACACTTTCCTTTCTAAGGTCAGAAGCTAATGCTCAGAGCATTTGTTTCTGCCAAATTGAATGGACTCTTTATATCCCAGGTAGAGAAATTTAGTTGGAATTTCTATGAAACTGAGCCAACTTACAAGTCTCTATCTTGTCTTGCTTGCCTTATACCTCAAAGGATCCGTATGAGCACCCTGAAAATCACTGGCCCACTGTTCATCACCATCTACACACACTATTCCTCTCCCTTGGTGACCTCTGTGGGAATCCATCCTGGGGTACTACCAGGACATCCACAAATCTAAACATGGAACAGCTGTTGATAAATCCCAGTATGTGCTTGAAAACAGCTTGGATGTGGTTGTCCAGCTCCTAGCCCACACATGTACCTTGGGCCTTTGCAGTTTTGTTGTAATTGGCCCCATCCCTTCCAGGTGGCCCTACCAGTTTACAGAGAGGCAATTCAACCACAGTTGCTTCCTGGCAGTCTTTTACAATCGGATTTTCGAATTCTAACTTGGGGTTTTCTCCTTCACATGGTTTTGAAGCCAAACCCAATCCATTGACAGAATTATCTGTCAGTTGCTAGAAAAATGGGACTACACAGAGGAGGGAGATGGTAAAAACACAGACGGAGGATGTAGACATTAGCAAGACAGGAGAGGACTCTGTGTACTAAGAAAACATCCCAGGACATTTCTCAGAGGCAGATCTCACCTGCACTGTAAGTGGGCAAGACACAGAGGTGCAAAGGTGAGAAGGCATGCTTGGCCTTTCTTTAAATGAACTTGGATGCGTCCTAATCTTGGTGACGAGCTTCCCTGCCCCGCTCCCACTCACCTCTGCAGTTGGCTGTTTCCCAGTTCCTTCAGGTCCCTGCACAGCTCAAGCCAGCTCTCTCTTCCTTCAGCCCCCAGTCGGCAGCTGCTGCCTTCTCACCCTGCTAGTACTCGGGTGGGCTGGGAGGCTGGCCAAGCTGACTGGCTGGCTCAGGCCAGGCATGTGAACATAATGGGAAAAAGAATTTGGGTCTATTTTGATGAGAGACAAAAATGCCCTTCTTGCCAAAGGACATCTGAAAACCAAGAGGAAATACTCGGTTCAAGCCAGGGCTTGAAAAAGCACATTTGGCTGAACTCTGAGCTTCTGTCTTTTTTTCTTTTTCCAAACTTCTTACATCTTCCTCAACTTAAGAAACTGTCACTGTCCCATAGGAGGCAGTTTCGATAAGAGTCGTGGGAGTCAGGTAAGGTCAACGGCAGAAGATGGGCTGTCCAAGTGGATAAAAAGCTTCTCTGGACCACAAGGTCTCATTGTCTCACTTTTGATGGCTTCTGTTGCTGCTGAGGGCAGCCAAGGGAGGAGAGATGTAGCAACTACTGCTGTTGAGTCTAGATGCAGGAAAGGAACCCCTCCCTGGAGAGGTGAAACAGGTGAAATTAGAACATAGGATGACCCGTGATGTGAAAAGGTAAGATTTTTGAAAAAGAATTGAATTTTTATTTTTAAGTTTCTGAAAATTATTTTTTACTAGGCAGCATGTATGCCTGATATAAAAAACAAAAGGGTCAAAAGAGTGTACAGTGAAAAGCAAGTCTTTTTTCATCCTTCCCAGTCCTCTACTTCTCCCAAGAGGCAACCCCTAGAACTAATGTTTTTGTATTTCCATCTAGAGCTTATGTCTGTAAATACTAACATATATGTCTCCCCCTTTTAGGAACAGCTTGCCATATATACTTGTTATGCTCCTTGCTTTTTCACTTAGCATGCACATGCAGAGATTGTTCCATTTAGTACCTTGAAGAGCTACTATGTTCTTCTTAAGGTTGCATGCTGTCCCTTTGTCTAGATGTGTCATACCTTATCTGGCCAGTTAAAAGACCACATCTTAGTCATCTTTTCCTAATTCCCTGCACAACACAAATCTCAGTAAATGTTCAGTGCTTCTTCAGAAAAGACATCTTGTACAACTTGTTCATTTTTTCATAATTGCTCTTTTTAGAGGTACCAGTATTTGTTCAATAATCCAGATACTTGTGTAATGTATATATTCCTGGCCACTCAAGTGTGTCTTGTGCACTGATCAAACATTACTGACTTCCAAGGTCTGCCTTATCTTGCTCCTTTAATGTTATTCCTCACTATGTCTTATTTTCCTGTGCTCTAAGAATCACTGCCATATGCAAATATTTATTGATCACTATATGCAGAATTTTCTTTTTATCTATTTTAAAGAGGCAGAGTAGTGGTCAAGACAAGGAAGGAAATTCTGGATGGGAGGATTAGTACAAGTGGAGGTAGGAATGACAGAAAATAGCTTTATATATCTTCGTGGCACTAATAACTTTGGCACATAGTAGGTTTGCAGTAGAGTTTGCATGAATGAGACACTCTTCTTTGATCTTCTGGTTTTTCTCTCCATTCTGTCTTTGATGATTCACTTAGCTTTCTTGTTACTTCAAGGTTGTATAAGATGGTCCCTTCCTTGGCTGATCTCCTTTAAAGGGAGGACAGGTTCTGAGATCTTGAAAGAAGGTAGATGTGGGCTCAAACTGGGCACTGTCATTCACCAGTTTTGTGACCTCGGCCTCTCTGGGTCTCAATTTCCTCATTTATAATATAAGCAAGTTTGATAAGAGTATCTTGGAGGCCCCTTCCAGGTCTAATGGAAGTTAGATTTTTATAGCTATGTTTACCAATTTTTCTGGAATATATCCCTCATCCCAAACTCCAAATAAACACATCTGGTTAAAATCTTCAGAGATATTCTGAAGCCTTGGGGTCCCATTGCTCCTAGAACATTACAGAACAATGCAGAAGTTCAAAAAAGATTCTCAATGCTGGTCATATTACAAAAAAATTACAGGGATCTTTGAATCTGGTTATAACACTAAAGATGAGTTTGTTACATTCATGAACAGGGAGAGGAAGGGAGAGCAAGAGCATTAGTAATAACAGAAAGGCTTGGCTGGCTAAGGAAATCATTCTGTCTTGTTCTTTTTTTTTTCCTGTCTTGTTCTTAAGGAAAACTGATTTTACAACCAATGTTCCTCAGTTTTTTAAAACCTATATACTCTTCCAGCTCAGAAGATGTTTAAGTCTTACTTACTGTAATGACCATTCATAATGTGTGCCATTCAAAAGCAAGTTTTTTTTCTTTTAAATGTGATATATATTATTGAATATATTCTTCTCCAGTTCAGTTCAGTTGCTCAGTCGTCTCCAACTCTTTTTGACCCCATGAATTGCAGCACGCCAGGCCTCCCTGTCCATCACCAACTCCTGGAGTTCACTCAAACTCACATCCATTGAGTCAGTGATGCCATTTAGTCATCTCATCCTCTGTTGTCCCCTTCTCCTCCTGCCCTCAATCCCTCCCAGCATCAGAGTCTTTTCCAATGAGTCAACTCTTCGCATGAGGTGGCCAAAGTACTGGAGTTTCAGCTTTAGCATCATTCCTTCCAAAGAACACCCAGGGCTGATCTCCTTTAGAATAGACTGGTTGGATCTCCTTGCAGTCCAAGGGACTCTCAAGAGTCTTCTCCAACACCACAGTTCAAAAGCATCAATTCTTCGGCGCTCAGCCTTCTTCACAGTCCAACTCTCACATCCATACATGACCACTGGAAAAACCATAGCCTTGACTAGATGGACCTTTGTTGGCAAAGTAATGTCTCTGCTTTTGAATATGCTATCTAGGTTGGTCATAACTTTTCTTCCAAGGAGTAAGCGTCTTTTAATTTCATGGCTGCAGTCACCATCTGCAGTGATTTTGGAGCCCCCAAAAATAAAGTCTGACACTGTTTCCACTGTTTCCCCATCTATTTCCCATGAAGTGATGGGACCGGATGCCATGATCTTCATTTTCTGAATGTTGAGTTTTAAGCCAACTTTTTCACTCTCCTCTTTCACTTTCATCAAAAGGCTTTTTAGTTCCTCTTCACTTTCTGCCATAAGGGTGGTGTCATCTGCATATCTGAGGTTATTGATATTTCTCCTGGCAATCTTGATTCCAGCTGTGGTTCATCCAGTCCAGCGTTTCTCATGATGTACTCTGCATAGAAGTTAAATAAGCAGGGTGACAATATACAGCCTTGATGTACTCCTTTTCCTATTTGGAACCAGTCTGTTGTTCCATGTCCAGTTCTAACTGTTGCTTCATCTGGGACTTCCCTCCCATCAAGAATCAGTGATTTACACATTTGTTCTAATTTTGCAATAAGCAAATGCAGCATAAAATCCATTGTTTGCAACAAACACTTAAGGTCTTTGGAAATATAAGCCATCAGGGTGTTTGTTTTACACTTGTGTAACCTGAGAAATGAACAGTCAGTTTTGGGTTTGGGGGTGTTGGAGAGGAGAGAAGATGGGGTATGTTTCCTACTTGATTGTTTCAGTGCACACCAGGCCCAGTGCTGTGGGGAAAATATAGGCTGTTCTTCATGTGACTAGCTCTTGATAGAGCTACCCTGTACTGAATGTTATGACAGAGTGGATAAGAGGATATTAGAAACTCACAGGGCAGGGAGAAGGGAGTGCCTTGTCTGCCTTCTCCATCACAGTATTGCTGAATGGAATGATTGTTAAGCCTGCAGCAGTGCTAATAAATACTATTTCAGGGATAACAGAGACAGGCCAGAAACAATGCTTTATTGAATACACTTCTATATCTTGTGCAGCGTTTTTCCATTTATTAACACAAACATCTTGTGAGATGGTTTTTCATATCCTTCTTATCAATAAGGAGACAGATACTCCTTCGGAGACGGAAAGGGAAGGAGTGTTCAGAAAGTGCATTTTTAATGGGATGAGCCTTCACATCCCTGGGGTTGAATTTGCTATCCACTTACCAACAGCTCCTTCAAGGGAAGACATCAAGGAGGATGACTATGCTCTGGGGAGCCTGCACCTTCTCACAGGGACGGGAGGTTTTGCGTGAGTGACTGTGAGGGCTGCTTGGAACTGCTAACTGTTCAGCAAGTCAGTGTTCTGCGTTCTCTCCCACCATCGGAGAACACAAGGCAGCCTCGCATCCGAGCTCGGTCAAGCTGCCCAGAACAGGAGTTGGCAAAGAGCTCTCTTTTCAAACAAGATTCACGGATAATCAGAGGGCAGGTGCGGGCTTTGAAAGAACCTAAGCTAGGCCTGGACCTCACTGCTCTCACAACGAAGATCTGGCGAGTTCGCTTATCATCCGACACGTCTCGGAGCTTCTCGGAAAGCGGGAGCGCACCAGCATTCGCCCTGTGCCTCCTCAACCAAGGCCGCGTCTTCTTTGTAATTCGAACAGACCCTAGGGCTAGTTGCTATGGTAGCGGTGCCGGCTCTGCTCTCTGAGGAGGGGAGGTGGGGAGCGGGCCTTGGTGGATGTCACCTAGACTTTATTTGGAGTTGCTGCCCCACTCCCAACCAATTGTTTGTCAGAAAGGAAGTCGTAAGGGAGATGTCTTGTAAGTGAAGTGTCCAGAGGGCCGCATTAGTATAATAGGAAGGGGTCAGGACAACCCCTCCTTCCCCCCGCCCCCCAGCAAAACTCCCTAAAAGTCTGCTGCCGCCGATTTTAATGGTCCTTTAGAGAAAGGAGAAAGAACCCAGACGTCGTAATTGTGAAGATTGAGTCAGACACACCAAGCCCTTCCCTCGGCCTTTAGTCTAGCTAGGCCACGCCCACCGCTGGGAGGAGGCTAGCCCTAGGCCACGCCCCTTCTCTTGAGCGTGCGCGGAAGGCGAACCGAGATGGAGGAGCAGTGGTGTTTATGAAATGAACCAGCACAACTAACCGCGCGAAGGCCGGAGGGGCCTGTATTCCTCGTGCGTCGTTCGAGGTCGCCCCGCCCCGCCGTTTGCGCGCCCGCGCGACGCTCCCGCGAGGCCACAGGTTGGGCGAACACGCACAGGATCGCCGGGGCGCGCAGAAAGGGAGGGGCAGGCGGAGTCAGGCGCGCGCGCGCTAGGAGGGACGCGAAAGGAGCAGGCGAGTCGGGCGGATCGGCTGGATAGAGCGGTGCGGCCAGGTTGTTTGGAGGAGGTGCGTAAAGCCGCTCTGGGCCCGGGGGCGCCCATCTCACTGGGCCGCTCGGTTCTAGGACCCGATCCGGGGCAGGGGGAGGAGAACACCAGGTCAAGGGCCACAGTCGCCGCTCCCGGGAAGTCCTCCCGCCAGCCCGTCTGACCGCGCTTTGCGGGCTTTGCCTGTCAGGGTAAGCGGGTCCAGGCTTATCAGGGAGGAGGATCAGATGAGAGAGTGTGGGAGGCCATCAGGGGCCTGCGGGAGGAAAGGGAGGGGGAGCGTGCGTGAGGGAAAGGGTATGAGAAGAGAAAGAGGCCCATCAAATAAAACAGTAGCCGTAATAACCACCACTAGCACAAGACAGTAATATTCTAGTGCTGTGTACCGGAGCTTGAAGAGCACCTTATGTGCTTCATCTTTTAACCCCTACCGCAGTCCTCCGAGATGTATGCCATCATTAAACCCATTTTAAAAGAAGGGAAAACTGAGGTAGGAGAGAGGTTAAGCAACAGGCAAAGCCCCATAGCTCCTTCGCGTCCTCGCTTCGAACTTAGGTCTCTTTGGCCCTAAGGGGTGTAATTTAAATATCTTTATTTTACAAAAAAAAAAAAAAAAGAAATGGGGTTAGGAGCAGAGGGGTGAGGGTGGTTTGCAGTGGGAAAGTGATCCAGAACAGGAGAGAAGGATGAAGGAAGAAGGTGTAAGGCAGGGGACCTGAGTTTGGAACCTCCCGCGCCTTCCCCTTGGTTCTTGCGGCCTCACAACTTTTCCTTGCTGTTCGGTGGCTTTCTGAACTAGAGCTGTTCTTTCTGGAGGAGCCAGCTCACAGGCCCGGGCCACAAAACTGGTTGAACTGCGGTTCGGTCCAGGGTGGGATCTTGGGACACTGTTTGGCGGGGGCGGAGGACGGCGGCCCCCGCGGCCGGGATAGGGAGAACCCCTCTCCAGGAGGCTGCCGTTTTTTCTGAAGTGCTGCTTACTTCCTTTTCCTTCTTAGCCTTGCGTTGCAAAGCCTTTGTCCTGTCTGCTAGAATGGGGAAGTCTTCTTTATTGTTTCCTTGCACTGAACTGCACACACAGCCTCAAACAAAACACACCCAGGAAAACCAAAACTGCTTTTCCCAAGCAAGGTCTGGTTCTCTGGATTGCTTGCAGAGAAAGCGTTTTGTTGACTTTTTCTTGAGTTGCTCTTCAGAGCTTTTCTGAGTTAGTAGGAGCTTTGTTTTGGAGAAGTTACCCTGTAGATCATTGAGGGGCGATCTGCTCAATTTGTTCTACAGATGAGCACAGGGCAGACACCTCAGGAACTCCTGAGTGGCCTTACACAGTCTAGTACTGGCAAACAACAGGTATCAGGGCTTGTATTTTGCTTTCATATAGAGTGGAGTAGCTTCTGTGGGAGTCAGGTTTTCAAGTCAGCCTGAGGGGCAAACCTCGTATGTAACCAAAATTATCATTAAAAATTCCTTAGGCAAGTGCAGAATTGGAAATGGCCATTGTGTTTCTCAGTAAATCTAGCACAGTTGTTTCGCCTTCATTTTTTTAAAAAAGATAATTTATTTATTAGTTTTGGCTCTGCTGGATCTGTTGCTACGGAGGCTTTCTCTCTAGTAGCGGAGACTGGGGGCGACTCTAGCTGGGGTGTGTGAGCGTCTCTTGCGGAGCACAGGCTCTAGCCAGCGGGCTTCAGCAGTTGCGGCACAGTGTTGCTCCGCAGCATGTGGAAGCTTCCTGGATCAAGGATCAGACCTGTGTCCCCTGCATCGGCAGATGGATTCTTAACACTACTCCATAGAGAAGTCTTCTCCTTCAGTTTTGAAACGTATTACAGTTTCTTTGGTTGTAATCCAGGTAAAGTAATTAGGTTACCTTTAGGGGCTGTGTTGAACAGATACACACAGTTGGATGGCATAGAGTCATTCTACACTATGAGGTGCCCTGTACTGTGCTGTGTTGGCACTGAGAGAAAAAGTATGTTTATTGATCCCCATTTTAGGCTCATACTGGAGCTTGTGCTCACTGAGTGGAAAGTGGCAGGCAGAATTTTTAGCTTTATTTATTATTATCATCATTATTTCTGTCGTTTTCGGCTGACAGTAGAAATTTATGCTAAATTAAATGTGTGTAATGTTCCTTTTCAGTTTTTGAGTGGCACTACATTTTGCTGCTCCCAAGCTATTGTTTGTTTCTGCATAGTTTTCCTAGATAAGGGTTTGGTGGAAGCATGTCTTAAATATTTTGCCAGTGGTGTGGTTTTGACTTCTTGTTTGTCAGTACTGTAACAGTGATTATACATACTTTCCAGCTGGCTCAGTGGTGAAAAATCTGCCTACCAGTGCAGGAGATGCAGGAGACTTGGGTTCAGTCCCTAGGTCAGGAAGATCCCCTGGAGAAGGGAATGGTAACCCACTCCATTGTTCTTACCTGGAAAATCTCATGGACAGAGGAGCCTCATGGGCTACAACCATGGAGTCGAAAGAGTCAGACATGACTGAGTATACCCGCACACATCTAACAATGGTTAGCTTTTAAAAAGAAGTAAAAAAGTACAAAGTTATATGTTACAGGTGTATAACAGTGATTCACAATTTTTAAGTGTTGTACTCCATTTATAGTTACTATAAAATATTGGCTATATATATTCCTTGTGTACAATATATTGTTATAACTTATTTTATAATAGTTTGTACTCCTCTTAATCCCCAGTCCCTATATTATAAAAAGAGTTTTCTTGGAAATGGAAGTCATGATACTACCTTTTAAAGTTAATGTCTTTGAATTTCAGTTTTCTTATCTGTAAAATATAGAGAAAAATTGTTTAGTTGCTAAGTCATCTCCAACTCTTTGCGACCCCAGGAATGTAGCCCTCCAGGCTCCTTGTCCTTGGGATTTCCCAGGCAAGAATACTGAAGTAGGTTGCTGTTTCCTTCACTGGGGGATCGCAGGGATTAAACCTGAGTCTCCTGAATTGGTGGGTGGATTCTTAACTGCTGAGCCACCAGGGAAGCCTGTAGAGAATGATAGTACTGTAAAAGTTGTTGTGAGTTTTCTTCACTGTTACTTTGAAGCAAATCCCACATTTTATGTCCAGTCACTTACAACTATTTTGCATTATCTCTAAAACGTGAGAACTTTTAAAAAAACACTATTAACTGCTATGTAACACCAAAAAAAAAAAAAGGAAGGGGAGTAAAGAAAACCTTGAAACCAAAAAAAGTCAGACATTGTTCAGACTTCTGCTGCTGCTGCTGCTACGTCGCTTCACTGGTGTCCGACTCTGTGCAACCCCATAGACAACAGCCCACCAGGCTCCTCTGTCCCTGGGATTATCCAGGCAAGAATACTGGAGTGGGTTGCCATTTCCTTCTCCAGTTCAGACTTCTACTTGTCTCAAAAATGTTAGAATTTTTTTTCCTATGAGTTGTTTAGAGCAGAGTTTAACTAAGGTCTGTATGTTTTGTTTGATTGATAGATATCCTGAGTCTTTTACCTTTATTTCTTGTAATTTATTTTTTGAAAAAGCTGGATTCTCTAGTTTCCTGTAGAAGTTTCTGGATTTTGTTGGTTGAGTTTCTCTGGTGTCATTTAACATGTTCCTGTGTCCTTATTTTCTGTATATTAGTAGTTAAATATAGAGACTTGGCCAGATTCAAGTTACATTTTTTTTGCAAGACAATTTCATTGTGGTGATGTGTTTTGTATTTGAGGCACATAATACCTGGTGGTCTGTTTTTGTGATGATTACAGCCATAGTGATTATTTAACATCTTTATTGAGATGTAATTTACATACGGTAAAAACACCCATTTTCATGTAAAATTCAGTGATTTTTTTTTTTTTTAGTAAATTTTTTGAGATGTGCAATAATCATTGTTCCGGAGTTTGGGAACATTTCTGTCTCCTCAATAAGATAAACCTCATTCCCATGTATATAACTGTCAGTCCCATTCTACTGTGTAATCTTTTTTGTCTTGATAGATTTTTTTTGCCCTTTCTAGATATTCCATATAAATGCCAGATGTTTAAATTTGTTGCTGCTGCTGCTACTGCTGCTGCTAAGTCGCTTCAGTCGTGTCCAACTCTGTGCGACCCCATAGATGGCAGCCCACCAGGCTCCCCTGTTCCTGGGATTCTCCAGGCAAGAACACTGGAGTGGGTTGCCATTTCCTTCTCCAGTGCATGAAAGTGAAAAGTGAAAGTGAAGTTGCTCAGTTGTGTCCGACTCTTAGCGACCCCATGGACTACAGCCTACCAGGCTCCTCCATCCATGAGATTTTCCAGGCAAGAGTACTGGAGTGGGGTGCCATTTTAAATTCGTTAGGAGTTACAAAATGGTGATAGTCTATCACTCTGTATTTATTTTTAGCTATACAACCTCTAAAGAGAAACTTTCCTTCAACTGTTTGGTTATTTGGGGTTATAGTTTATATAGGAAAGACAGGATACATATTTTAAAAAAAAGTCCATTCACTCTCATTCTCTAATGGTGCCCAATGAAATGTATTTTCTTAGCTCATTGTGAACTCTTAAAAAATTTATTCATTTAGTCTTGGCTGTGCTGATTTTTCATTGTTGGGGCTGGGCGGGGGCTTCTCTCTAGTTGTGGTGCTAGGGTTTCTCTTGTGGTGCCTTCTTTTGTTGCGGAGATGGGCTCTAGGGCACAGGCTCAATAGTTGTGCGTGGGTTTAGTTGCTCCGCGGCATGTGGGATCTTCCCTGACCAGGGATCGAACCTGTGTCTCCTACATTGGCAGGCAGATTATTTACCACTGAGCCACCAAGGAAGCCCCATTATGAACTCTGGATTTAAATCTCTATCTGAGAAGTCATAATACATTGTAGTAATTATCCATAAAGATATTCAGATCATATTTTGTTTGACCAGGGAACTCAGGGAACCTCTTCAGATTGTTCCCTGAGTTCTTTTGATAAAACATTAAGAATCGGCCTGCAATGCAGGAGACCTGAGTTCGATCCTAGGGTTAGGAAGATTCCTTGGAGGAGGGGATGGCTGCCCACTTCAGTGTTCTTGCCTGGAGAATTCCATGGACAAGAGGAGCCTGGCGGGCTACAGTCCATGGAATCACAAAGAGTTGGATACAACTGAGACTAAGCAACTAATGCTTTGACATTAGAGCTTCTTAGCTCCGGAACCTTGTTCTAAGGGTTTAAATAATCTAATTGTCCTCTTTTTAAACCTGATATTTGCTGCTTGGAGGACAAAGACCTTTTTTTGCTTGAATTGCTTTTGTTGTTTTGTTTTTATGTAAATGTCTCACTAGGGATACCCGCTTCCCCTAAAGTAGTTTTATGGTTATGTTTGATGTGACACCAAAAAGGAAGTGTATGAAGGGGTACTGATATAACATTAATGGGCATAGAAATGGTTTTATGCCCTATTGCAGGGGAACATATTAAGCATGGTTTAGAATCTAAGGTTTTGGGCCCCAGCATTTTCTTTATTTCTTTCTTTTGGCCATGTTGCATGGCTTGTGGGATCTTAGTTCCTTGACCTGGGATCAAACCTGGGCCCCTTGCAGTGAGAGTGCTGAGTCCTAACCACTAGTCCACCAGAAAATTCCCCCAGCATTTTCTTAATTATGGTCAGATATTGGAATTTACTCCACACTCAGTTTGACCTTCTGCCATTTTCCGATGTTCTTAATTAGTTCATTTGCACGCCTTTAAATTGCCTATTGTGTGTAGAACAAAAATGAGAAGAAATGAATTCTGCCTTTAAGAAGCATTCACCCATATTTGTTAGGAACCTACCACAGAGTCTATTTAAGTTTCAGAGTGATTACAGAAAATCTACTATTAATTTCAGAGAAGCATCTGTCAAAGTATGGAGTAACTTGAATAAGTGGAATCTTCAGAGGTTGGTAACAGATGGTTTCTCAGAAGTGTCTCAGAGAAATGATAGTACGTGGGAATGCCAATTTTGTTTTGATCCAGATTCTTAGTTTTGCATCTGTCTAGCTATGGTGTTGATATAGTCATAGCTACATGACTGTAGCTACTCATCTGCCTAGCTGTAGTTATGTATGGATGTGAAAGTTGAACCATAAAGAAGGCTGAGCACTGAAGAATTGATGCTTTTGAATTGTGGTGCTGGAGAAGACTCTTGAGAGTCCCTTGGACTGCAAGGAGATCCAACCAGTCAGTCCTAAAGGAGATCAGTCCTGGGTGTTCATTGGAAGGACTGATGGTGAAGCTGAAGCTCCAGTATGGTGAAGCTGAAGCACCAATACTTTGGCTATGTGAAGCGAAGAGCTGATTCATTGGAAAAGAAAGACTCTGATGCTGGGAAAGATTGAAGGCAAAAGGAGAAGGGGGCAGCAGAAGATAAGATGGTTAGATCACATCACTGACTCAGTGGTCATGAATCTGAGCAAACTCTGGAAGATAGTGAAGGACAGGGAAGCCTGGTGTGTGGCAGTCCATGAGGTCACAGAGTCGGGCATGACTTGGCGACTAAATAACAACAGCATCTTGCAAGCAAAGATTCATTTTACTCTTTCTAGGAATTTTCCCTTGAATATATTCAGTGGAGCCTACTCTTATATTGTGTTGAGGATCCGTGTGTGGGGTTGCTTTTTAAGTAAATACCCTTATGATAAGCTCCTTTTTGTCATTTTATAACCAGGCACATCATTGCTATAGTAGTAGCATTACTCTTAAAACTGAACCAGGTTGAGTTTATCTTGTTGCCTCCCCCGTTTCCTCCCAGAATATACGTTGTAAATCATGTTGCTTCTGGTTGAATTATTATTACCTCTATCTTCTCTGTTTTTATTGTTGAATTGGTGCTTAGCTTCTTACAATATTATATGGTGAAAAGTAGACATTAATAACTCAAATTCTAATTTTCATTGTAGTTGTTCAAATTAGCCCTTGGGATTGGTTTTTACAACTTAATTAATTAATTCTCTCACTTCTTGATCTATTTGCCTCTGGTTGTATTTTACTTTTTTTGATGGGGAAAAATAGTTTCCTTTTTTGGGTATTGGAGTGGCTATTCCCACGCCCATATTCATCACACAGTGTTAAGACTTCAGCGTAAGAGTTCAGGTCCACATTCTTTAAGGCTTTCAGAGATCCTGGTACATTTAAACTTCCTGAAGTGATTCCTTTAGAAACGTTTCCATGATTTGGTCTGTGTGCAGAGTGATCAGAGTGATGTGAAAGTCTTGTGTAAGAACATTTTTGTATTCACAGGGGATTATTTTAGTCTTCAGTTAGTCTGGAGAGGGCTCAAAAACTGGATTAGGGTAATAGCTTCATTTCTGTGCTAAAGGGCAGCTTAGGCAAAAGTGTTTTCATGTTTAAGTAATTTTATTTATTTTCTTCAAGTTGAAGAACTGAGGAACGGAGCCAAAGTATGTGTTTGTGTGTGTCTCTCCATTATATAAATGGGAGAATAAATACCATAGTCTTAATAGTTTAAGCTGACGACGTGATGGTATTGTTTTGATGTCTTTGTTTTGTTAACATCTTAATGCCAGTGTGTAAATTAATGTGATTTCAAAATATGCTTTTGAATGTAGATCAGATCAGCCATTGATTTGCCCTCCAACGTAGTCTGCCGAAAGCCCCTTCAAGTTTCTTCAGGATGCCTGCGGCACTTGTGGAGAACAGCCAGGTCATCTGTGAAGTCTGGGCCAGTAATCTGGAAGAAGAGATGAGGAAGATCCGAGAAATTGTGCTCAGTTACAGTTATATTGCCATGGTAAGGAGCTCTACTCTCTTTGACTCACCTTCTGAAACGGACTTAGGGAATATTTAATATGAGATTTTGAAAGAAATGATTGCACTAAAGCCATGGTAAATTGAACATGCTGGCAGGTTATGTTGCTTTTATGAAACATCAGGGTAGCCTGTGTCTGAGAAGGATGTAACCTCCAGGATCTTAGATTATTGATGATGTTACTCTGTCTTTAAATAGAAGTTGTCTCAGCGCATAGGACACATGTGTTCCACAGGTACGGTGACTTTGACAGTGTTAAAGCACTTTTTAAAAAGTAGTTGGCAGCATTTAAAAGTCAAGAGATCTTACTCAAATTCCAGGTTTCTGGTATCTCTGGAAAAAATGGGCACCATAGGGTCCATGTTCCTGTCCAGTGTTGAGTAGATGGAGGGAGACATGTGTCCTAGTGAGGTCGAGGCCCTCTTTGAGAGGAGGCGCGTACTCTTTAGTTTGCTCCAGTCTCCATTACCTATAACCCTTTTCATATTCTGTGTGCTTTACTCCTTTACTTTAACTGCCTGGAGTTTGTGACTCCTGCTGTGGAGAGTATAGCATTAGGTCTTCAGGCTGGTATTCAGAACTCTCTCTCTGATCTTGTTCCAGGCTTTTTACTTTAAGCCAAGTGTGGCTCTTATAATTGTTTTTTAATGGCTGTCTCATGTTCCTGTATTTGTGTTTATTCATAGAGTTCTGTTCTCAACCTTGACTGTTCCTAGTTAATTGTATATGAACCTAGAATGGTGGTTTTTTTTTGCCACCCTGCCTGTCTTGTAGGATCTTAGTTTGCCAGCCAGTGAAAGTGCTGAGTCCTAACCATTGTACCACCAGGGAATTCCCAAACTGAGAATGTTCTTAATAGACCCAGAGTTAGTCAACTACTTCTGTTCGCATTCTGCTTAGATCTCCAAGTTGTTGTGTAAAGCTTCATGATTCTAGTGCTCCTTCTGCAGATTAATGAAATCAGTATTTTAAGGTGAATTTTTGTGCCTGAGCTTGGGGTTTGTTGTATAGCTTTTATAAATGGAAATAAAAATTTTTTTATAAATGATAAGTCAGCATCCAGTGTTTTGTGGAACCTTATGACGGGAGACTTTTTCCTTTCCTAGGACACAGAATTTCCAGGTGTTGTGGTACGACCCATTGGTGAATTTCGTAGTTCCATAGATTACCAGTATCAGCTTTTACGGTGCAATGTTGACCTTTTAAAAATCATCCAGCTGGGCCTTACATTCACAAATGAAAAGGGAGAATATCCTTCTGGAATCAACACCTGGCAGTTCAACTTCAAATTCAACCTTACGTAAGTGTCTGAGACACTTCTCAGTGTTATTCTTAGACTTTCTACATTTGTGCAGACTGTGACTTTAACTGATTTTATTAGTTTTAAGTTTTGTTTCCCTCAAACCCAAGTAGGGGGTGGACAGAGTAGTCAATCAGAAGATGGAGTAACAAATATCAGGAAAAAAAGCCTCCCTTAAAGAACTCTTACAAGTTGACAATAAAAAGCTCAGTTAAAAATAGGCATAAGATTTGAATATATATTTCTCCAAAGAAGATTTAAAGATGGCCAATAAGCTTGTGAAAAGATGGCCACCATCCTTAGTCATTAGAGAAATGCAAATCAAAACCATGAGATAGTAAACTACTTCATACCCACTAGGCAGCTATAATCAAGAAGACATAATAGCAAATGTTGATGAGGGTGTGGAGAGATTAGAACTCTCATATATTGCTATTGGAAACATAAAATGGTACAGCCTCTTTGGAAAACAGGCAGTTTCTCAAAAGGTGAAACATGGTGTTACCGTATGACCCAGCAATTGCACCTAAAAGATGAAATCATACATCAGTGTAAAAACTTGTGAGTGTTCACAGCAGCATTATTCATAAAGGCCACGATGTAGAAACAGTCCGAATGTCTGTGATCTGAGGAATGGCTGTATATGGTATCTCCATGCCATGGAACGTTACTGGACTGTCCAGAGAGATAAAGTACTGACATATACATGCACGAGCTTTGAAAGCATCATACTAAGGGAAAGAAGCCAGACACGAAAGATCACATATCCTATGATTCTGTTTATTTGAAATGACCAAAATAGGTCCTTTAGAAAATAGAGAAGTAATTGTCCAGGGTGGATAGCGGGGAGGTAATGGGGAGTGAGTGCTTAATGGGTAGGGGCTTTCTTTTAGAGGTGATGAGGTGGCACGTGATTGATAGTGGTTATACAACTCTGTGAATATACTAGTGAATTGCATACTTTACATGAGGGCATTGTTTAGTGCGTGAATTATATCTTAGTAGGGCTGTTTAAAATGTAAAAGGGAAATCAGTTCCCCAGTTAGGAGATCAGGGTTCTAATTGCAGTTCTGCCATTTCTTAGCCGGGTAAATTTGGGTCTGTTACTTTACCTTCTATAATTCAGTTTCCTTATCTGTAAATAGTGTTATTACTATCTTTCATAATAGAAATGAAGTATAGTGGGTATGCTAATCAAGGGTAATTGAAACTGAAGCCTATCTGATAGTGGGCAAATTTTTATGCACTTTAGAAAAAAGCTGTGGTAAAAACCACACAACATGAAATTTACCATCTTAACCATAATTAAGTATACAGTTGAGTAATGTTAAGTGTGTTTGTGTTGTGGTGAAGCACACCTCCAGAACTTTTTCATCTCGCAAATCTGAAACTGTATCCATTGAACAACAGCTCACCTTTTTCCTTTCCCCCAGCTCTTGGTAACCATCATTCTCCTTTGTTTCTATGAATTTGACTAGTTTAGATATTTCATATAAGTGGAATCATACAGTATTTGTCTTTTTGTGACTGGCTTATTTTACTTAGCATAATGGTGCTGGAGAAGACTCTTGAGAGTCCCTTGGACAGCAAGGAGATCAAACCAGTCAATCCTAAAGGAAATCAACCCTGAATATTCATTGGAAGGACTGATGCTGAAGCTGAAGCTCCAGTACTTTGGCCACCTGATGTGAAGAGCCGACTCATTGGAAAAGACCCTGATGCTGGGAAAGATTGAAGGCAAAAGGAGAAGAGGGCGGCAGAGGATGAGATGGTTAGATAGCATCAATGACTCAATGGATATGAATCTGAGCAAACTCCGGGAGATAGTGAAGGACAGGGAAGCCTTATGTGCTCCAGTCCGTGGGGTTGCAGAGTTGGACACAACTTAGCGACTGAACAACAACAAATGTCCTTAAGGGCCATCCATGTTGTCATATGTGGCAGAATTGCCTCCCTTAGCTGAGTAACAGTCCGCTGTATGTATGTGCTGTATATTGTTCATCTGTTCATCCACTGATGGGCATTTGGGTTGTCGGCACCTCTTGGCTGTTTTGAATAGTGGTGCTGTGAACATGGATGTGCAGGTATCTATCACCTTGAGATACTGACTTTCTGTCCTTTGTATGTATACCTAGAAGTGGCATTGCTGGATCATGCCATAGTTCTTCTTTGAAGTTTCTGAGGAGGATGTAATTTTTAAGGGGAAATTTTGGGGAGATCATTGTTTTTTGCTCATTAAATGAGGTGGTGTTAGTGTATTTCCTATTGGGCCCCAGTTCTTGAAAACTGCTTTGTTTAATTGGGACCAGGAGCATCTGATAGGTCAGGAATAATTTTTTGATTATTGTTCATTTGTTTTGGAGCTTTCTTTGAGGTTCAGAGAATAATTTTAGGAGATGATCTGGATCTTTCCTTTAACTGTAGTTTTTGAGTCCATAGCCAAAGCCTGTTATTTGTACAGTGACGACAATTTAGTACACAGGAAAAATAAGGGTTATATTCATTGCATGATTGGTGTTTGTATTTAAAATAGTGTGTATTTTAGTAAGAACAAGATTGTGATTCAACATTGGTTTCAGTTTAGCGGAAAAAATTGAGATTGTGGTGTTTTGCTTTCTAGTGTTCTGTCCTAAGTTTATGTGAAAAACAAAAGGCAAGCAGTGAAATCTAGTGGAAAAGGAGGAAAACACAAACCTTCATTTGTGTTATGTGGTATTATAAATATTCCTGTGTTTAGATTAATAGATCTTTACAGTGGAATACTATTTCAGAGCCATAAAGAATGTGTTATATCTGTGAGTGTTGGTCTGGAAAGATAGTCTGTGATATGTAGATATAGGGGTGGAGGTGTGTCTGTGGGTAGAGAAAACAGGGTATGTAAACTGAGATGAGAGCTTCCCTCATAGCTCAGTTGGTAAAGAATCTGCCTGTAATGCAGGAGACCCAGGTTTGATTCCTGGGTCGGGAAGATCCCCTGGAGAAGGAAATGGCAACCCACTCCCGTATTCTTGCCTGGAGAATCCTATGGACAGAGGAGCCTGGCAGGCTACAGTCTGTGGGGTCGCAAGAGTCAGACACGACTTAGCGACTAAACCAACCAACCAACCAAACTGAGATGAAAGATTTAAAACAGTCATTTCTATGTGGTAGCATTATAATAAAGTTATTTTTTCCACTTTCTGTTATTTTTAAATTTTTGCATTGATTGACTCTGTTTTTCTTTAAATGAGAAAATGTGGATCTTTCATAATGAATACACTTATTTTGCAGGGGAAAATCCCATTTTTCTTTCTGTTACAGATAAGATTACTTTGTTTGCTAGAATACTGGAAGGAATGAATTGATTTATTCTTAAAGTATGAAAGCAATTCAAGAATACTTGTTCTGTGATTTATATAGTGATGGTAATATTGTTGTCCACTCCTTCTTTTACTATGCTAGGAGCTAAGAAATGAATGCCTTTTTTTTAGAGAGGACATGTACTCCCAGGATTCCATAGATCTCCTCGCTAACTCAGGACTGCAGTTTCAGAAGCATGAAGAGGAAGGGATCGACACACTGCACTTTGCAGAGCTGCTCATGACATCCGGGGTGGTTCTCTGTGACAACGTCAAATGGCTCTCCTTTCACAGGTCGGTCTCAGTGTTTCTCCTTTGCTTTGGGAGCAGGCAGTCGAATTCTTACATTACTTTGCAGTCCTCTTGGCACTCTCGTTGTTCACTAGCAGTTATAAAGTTGAAATGATAACTGTTGCTCACATTTCAGTTTTTCAAAACACACTTTGGAGCTCATACTGGTTTATTTCACACAGTATTAGGCTGTATCCCGTGGCTGTCAGGGAGTATATGCCAAGTGAAAAGATGGAGGGTGGGAAGGATAGAAGACTTGGTCACCTTTTCTTGTCATTTAAATGGCTGACCTGGGATTTCCTGGGTACTCAAAAACCACATCCTCCTTGAGAGGTGTTTTTTTTTTTTTTCCTGCCACACTGCATTGCTTGTGGGATCTCAGTCCCTGACCAGGGATTGAACCCAGGCCACAGTGAAAGCTGCTAACCGCTAGACCACTAAGAAACTCTCTTCCTTTCACTGCTTTTAAATTTTTGATGTGTAAAACCCACATTGATAAACCCTTGGGTTCACTTACATATATCCCATATTAATCTGTTAGGTTGTCATTTAATGGAAAATTCAGAGTATAGGATAAACTGTAGTCCTTTGGAAACTGAAGTTCCTAACATGAGGTAGCACCATAAACTCTGAGAAATAGGCAGTTGAATGCTGGGGTCTGATAACTGCTGATAACTCTTTTACCTTACTGCCTCATTCTCTCCTTACAGTGGCTATGATTTCGGCTACATGGTAAAGTTGCTTACAGATTCTCGTTTGCCAGAAGAAGAACATGAATTCTTTCATATTCTGAATCTTTTCTTCCCATCCATTTATGATGTCAAATACCTGATGAAGAGCTGTAAAAATCTTAAGGTACACAGTATTTTTCTTAATATATAGTAACAACAACAAGAAAGATAAAAATGTAGACTTGTCACTTTGCTTTATTGCAGTTTGTTGAGCACATGTCCTTGAAATCCTACTGGGTGCCAGTCTGGTGCTAGACAGGGTGTATGTAGAGTTGATTGGCACAGGAATTTGTGTGGTAACTGTCTTTGACCTGGGCATGAATGGAGCCTTCTATTTCTCTCACCATAAGGCAGGCATTCCTTGCTTAGGGCCCACGAACCTAGTGAAACAGTTGGAGACGTGAGGTATGTGTACAATTTGTCAGGGATAGGGTTTGCAGTGTACCAGACTCTCAGAAAAAGCAAGAGAGTTCCAGAAAAACATCTATTTGTGCTTTGTTGATTATGCCAAAGCCTTTGACTGTGTGGATCACAATAAACTGTGGAAAATTCTTCAAGAGATGGGAATACCAGACCACCTGACCTGCCTCTTGAGAAACCTATATGCAGGTCAGGAAGCAACAGTTAGAACTGGACATGGAACAACAGACTGGTTCCAAATAGGAAAAGGAGTACGTCAAGGCTGTATATTGTCACCCTGCTTATTTAACTTATATGCAGAGTACATCATGAGAAACGCTGGGCTGGAAGAAGCACAAGCTGGAATCAAGATTGCCGGGAGAAATATCAATAACCTCAGATATGCAGATGACACCACCCTTATGGCAGAAAGTGAAGAGGAACTAAAAAGCCTCCTGATGAAAGTGAAAGTGGAGAGTGAAAAAGTTGGCTTAAAGCTCAACATTCAGAAAACGAAGATCATGGCATCCGGTCCCATCACTTCATGGGAAATAGATGGGGAAACAGTGGAAACAGTGTCAGACTTTATTTTTCGGGGCTCCAAAATCACTGCAGATGGTGACTGTAGCCATGAAATTAAAAGACGCTTACTCCTTGGAAGGAAAGTTATGACCAACCTAGATAGCATATTCAAAAGCAGAGACATTACATTGCCAACAAAGGTCTGTCTAGTCAAGGCTATGGTTTTTCCAGTAGTCATGTATGGATGTGAGAGTTGGACTGTGAAGAAGGCTGAGCGCCGAAGAATTGATGCTTTTAAACTGTGGTGTTGGAGGAGACTCTTGAGAGTCCCTTGGACTGCAAGGAGATCCAACCAGTCCATTCTGAAGGAGATCAGCCCTGGGTGTTCTTTGGAAGGAATGATGCTAAAGCTGAAACTCCAGTACTTTGGCCACCTCATGCGAAGAGTTGACTCATTGGAAAAGACTCTGATGCTGGGAGGGATTGGGGGCAGGAGGAGAAGGGGACGACAGAGGATGAGATGGCTGGATGGCATCACTGATGGACATGAGTCTGAGTGAACTCCGGGAGTTTGTGATGGACAGGGAGGCCTGGCGTGCTGCGATTCATGGGGTCACAAAGAGACTTGACTGAGCGATTGAACTGAACTGAACTGAGACTCTCAGAGTTCTTAGCTCTAAACAATTTAAGAACTCTCTCCCCTAAAAATTGCTAATCTAAGAGGCTTCCATCTAGACTTGCACTGGCATTTACTGTTTCCCCAACCTTGTTTTCCACCAGTGAGGACTTTCAGTGGCAGAGGTCTGACAAGATTAATATAGAAAAGAAAGGAGTGAAAAGTGGTGGAATATAAGACAGTGTATCATTTGGAGGGTTAAAAAGGGGATAGTCTGGGGTGAGGCCTGTTAAGTAAATAGTTGACATAGTTGACTCCAGTAGAGCAGACAGACAGAGTTGACAGACATGGCTGACTCCAGTAGAGAAATTGGGTCTGTAGTATTATATGTGTTTCCTTCCATCTCCAGGGAGGTCTTCAGGAAGTTGCTGATCAGCTGGATTTGCAGAGAATTGGAAGGCAGCACCAGGCAGGCTCAGACTCACTGCTGACGGGAATGGCATTCTTCAGGATGAAAGAGGTAAGGCAAAAGGCTTTTTGGAAATCTATAGTTTCTCTTGGAAGTTGATGGCTACCTTGAAAGCAGGGGTTTTTTGTGTGTGTGTTTGTTGTGCATATGTTAAACACACTATGATTTGAGAGGCAAAGAAACATTCTGAAATGGAGGTTACTCAGCATACTCAAGTCTAGAAGTGTACTTTGTGTTCCTTGCAGTGCTCATCCTTGTAATTATTTGCTTTTCTTCTGATTTCTGTAATATGAACACATTTGTTAAACCACCCACTCATTTTATGCTGAGTTCTATTATCAAATGTCCCTATCTGACATCATACTTAGTGGTGAAAAGCTGAAAGCTTTTCCTTTAAGATGAGGAACAAGACAAGGATACATACCCACTCTCGCCAACTTTTATTCAACATGGTTTTAGAAGTCCTAGCTGGAGCAGTTAGGCAAGAAAAAGAAATTCAAGGCATTCATATCAGAAAGGAGGAAAACTGTCAGTATTTGCAGATGACATACTATATATAGGAAACCACAAAGACTCTATCAAAAAACTTTCAGAACTAATAGATGAATCCAGTAAAATTGCAGGCTAAAAAAATTAATATAAAAATATTTTGTGTCTATACACTGATAGTGAACTATCAAAAAGAGAAATTATGAAAACAGCCTCATTTACATCAAAAAGAATAAAATGACCTTGGAATAAATTTTACCAAGGAGGTGAAAGACCTGTACACTGAAAACTGTGAGACATTAATAAAAGAAACTGAAGAAGACATAAGTCAATGGAAAGATACTCTGGGCTCATGGATTGGAAAAATTAATATTGTTAATTCATACTACCCAAAGCAGTCTACAGAGTGAATGTAATCCTGATCAAAATTCCAGTGGGGTATTTTTTCACAGAAATAGCACAAATAATCCTAAAATTTGTATGGAAGCATAAAAGACCCCCAATAGCTAAAGCCATCTTGAGAAAGAACAAAGCTGGCAACATCATGCTCCCAGTTTTGCCCTCTGGGGCACCCTTGGCAGTGTCTGGAGACATTTTCGGCTATCTTAACCTGGGGAGTGGGGTTATGCTGCTGAATATCTCACAGTGCTACCATACACTGGACCACCTCCTCAACCCCCAGCAGAGCGTTCTCCTGCCCAGGAGTGCCCAGAAGGGTGAGACACCTTGCTTTGTGTACTTCATGTCCATTTCGTAACGTAATATTACTGTATTACCCACTTTATGGACGGGAATCAGTGCCTTAAGGAGTGTTGAAGTGACTTCACCACAGTGAGTCAGTCTGAGGCTAGAGCTCAAGCTCTTAACTCTTGCGCTACCTGTTAAAAGAGCAGGGATGCGATAGAGGCCGTTGTACTAAAAGCAGCAACAGCAGCAGAGGGACCCTGGCAGTGAAAACTCATGGAAAGTATCAGTAGAAGTCTGTTTTGAAAGGGGAACCTATATAGAGAGAAAGGAACATAAAAAGACTATGCATAGGAGAGGTTTGGAGCCTCTCTTTATGAAGTTAGCTTCTAGTTGGCTAGATGATCAAGGCCTTAAGAAAGCTGGGAGGTGCTGATGTGATAGTGTTGCGGCTTGGCCTGCTTCTTGGCATGACTCTTGGCATGGTTCTCACCAGGGGTTCTCTGTCCTGTTCTGCAGTTGTTTTTTGAGGACAGTATTGACGATGCCAAGTACTGTGGGCGGCTCTATGGCCTAGGCACGGGAGTGGCCCAGAAGCAGAATGAGGATGTGGACTCTGCCCAGGAGAAGATGAGCATCCTGGCGATCATCAACAACATGCAGCAGTGATGGCGGTGAGGCTCTGCAGGCTGGGCCCGGTCCCAAGTGGTGCTTCCTGTGCTGACCGTGTACACTGACCTTCCTCCCCAAGAGAAGACGCCTTTTGTGAGCAAACTGTACCTACCATCTGTGTTTACAGACAGACTTTTGTTTTACTGAAGACAAAAGATGACTTTATTTTAGATCCAGAAGAAGTTTGCTCTGCATTTGTAACGTCTTCCCTATTCCTCATCCCTAAGCCTCTATTCTCCAGTTACCTCCTGCCACCAGCATCCATGGCTCCTTTGACACCTTTTAAAATCCAGGACAAGTCGGAAACAAACTAGTAAAATGTATATAACTCTTACCTGTTGTCATTCTTTTTCTTTTAAATTTGTTGCTAATCTCTGAGGATGAAGACTTCTTGCTGTGAACCTCAGCTGAGCTGAGGGCTTCGAGCAAAAGTGGAACCAAGCGATGGGCTTGTGAAGTGGGTTATAGATGTTGAGCCTTTTCCTTTCTTTCCTTTCGTTTATTTTGACTTTTCTCGAGGACATTTGCTTTCCTCACACTTTGCTGGTCTTATGTATTATTATGTGGAAATGAATTAGAAATATGAAATATGAAGCCCAGATAATGAAAACGTTCCTTAAAAACAAATTTCTACTGCATCTGTTTACTGCATCTGTCTCCACATTATGTACAAGGAACTCCAGAATGGGTATTAAGTTAACCACTTAAATGTCTTCAAATCTGTTCCATTGTGCCACTGAGATTTGCTGTGACATATGCATCATTTGAAATCATTTTAAGTTTTCATTTCATAAAATATCTTGGAAATTACTGAGAGCAGGTTTTGGGTCGTAGTCTGTTATATTTTCAGTAATGTAATTTCAGATGGTTGTGTCTCTTCTCCCACCTGTTCTTCTCTGTTTTCTGTGCTTTTCCTTTTCAGCAAACTGAGAAGTTAGGGACATGGATTAATGTGAGTACAAGGAAGGTGAGTCTTAAAAAAGTCACAGTGGTTACATGTAAACAGGGCAGTAAGGAATTGGGTTTATAGGGTTCTCTTGGAGTAATATCCCATGCACAACTGGGGTAAGGAAGCTCAGGATTGTGAAATTTTTTTTAACTAGTCATTTAAAAAGTATGCTGTTTTTTTTTTTTTTTTCCTGAATGACTACAGTATGGACAATTTCAAAAACCAAAAACTCCTTTGGAATAGTGGAAATGAAAACTGGTAACTCACTGAAGTGGATGAATAGTCTTGCATTTTAAAAGCTTATGGAAAACTCAATTTGAAATGATTAAAAAATGTCAAGTATTATAAGCTGGTATTTAAGATGCTTGTAAATATTATTTATGTTTTTAATTTTGTAAAATAAAGATTTCTTTTTAACCACTGGCATGAAGATTTGGTCTTTCAAAGCTCTGGATTGCTGGCTCTAGAAGATGGTTGTTGACATGGATGCAATTTGCCTCCATTTTCCACAAGTTGGCTTACATACAAAATGTCTCAATCTGTAGAAAGCTCTTTTTTTTTTTTTTTTTCGTAGAAAGCTCTTAATGAGCAACTGTGTAAACGGAATTGTCTCTTTACTTCATATGCTCTGCTGATTATTGGGCCTTACTTGGAAATCGGTTTTAATTCTGTTTCCTGGTGCTACTCCATTATATGTGGTGGATTCACTTATTAATTACTGGACTTTTAGACAAATTGAAGTTCTAGATTTGGTTCAGGACTTTGTTTCCAGTCCTTTCTTTTGGCCCAACAATATGGGGTTGTAATAAGTCTCCCAAGTGGCTCTAGTGATAAAGAATCTGCCTGCCAGTGTGGGAGACATAAGAGACGCTAGTTCAATCCCTGGGTGGGGACCATTCTCTGGAGTAGGGAATGGCAACGCATTCCAGTATTCTTGCCTAGGAAATCCCATGGACAGAAGAGCCTGGCGGGCTACCGTCCATGGGGTTGCAAACAGTTGGACACAATAAGTCAGGTATAGGAGCAGAGCTAGAATTTTGACTGCAATATATACTTATTGTTGTAAGATTTGTGGTAAAGCAGCTTAGGTCAGTGGTTCTGAATCAAGGTGGTTTGGCATGCTGGTGACTATGAGCCCTACATAGATGTCCTAAAAAATTTGGATTAAAATAGGCATTTAGTCACTTCTCGGCATTTTGACTAAGATCAAGTGTAAAATAGGCATTTATCTTTGCCACAGTTAAGAACAGGCTTACTGACATGTCAGGAGAAATGTTGAGATGAAGGGTTGAGGATCTCAGTGTTGAGTGGGGATGTACTCATTGCATAGAGATAACTTTATATTTAAAGTGCTAAAGAAGGGGCACAGGTCTAGTAGAACTGGAAAGAACTTCACTTTGTATATAGGAGTGTGTGTAGGGCTGTCAGTAGTTATCCTCAGAAAGGGATGGTCCTGCAGAATATCCAAGAGAATACTAACTTGGGTGTGATTCAGCGCCCCCCACATACAGTCCCCCTTATCTGTGGGGGAAATGTTTTAAGACCCACAGTGGGTGCCTGAAACCATGAGTAGTACTGAGCCCTATAATGTATGATTTGTAATCTTCATATACTCATGGGTAGGTAGTGTATGCAGTGTGGATATGCTGGACAAAAGGATTCACGTTTTGGTGGGATGGATTGGGAGGGCTGTGAGATTTCATCATGCTACTCAGAATGGCCATAGTTTAACTTATGAATTGTTTATTCCTGGAATTTCCCATCTAATATTTTTGGACTCTGTTGACTGGGGGTAACTGAAACTGTGGAAAGTGAAATTATGGCTGGGGGTAGAGGGGCTATTGTAATCCCAGCTATTGAATTTCTGTGGTCTGCTAAGGCAGTAAGGTTGACTGCCACTCACAAGCCTTGGTTGTCAGCCAGGGCTAGTATGAAAGAGCTGTTTAGAATCCTTTTAAGTCCAAGTTATTAATGAGCATTTTTTCAGTTTTCCAGCTTATTCAGTGGATAAGTCTGAATTATGCACTTAGTAGATACTAGACATTGTAAGTACATGCTAGGGATAAAGTAGGAAATGGAAAACAATCTATCCTCATTGGAGTTTATAATCTTCCTGTGCTGCCAGATAGTAAATCACAAAAATATAATTTGTGAACTGTAAAGTATAGGATATTGATGTACCTGAGGTTGAAGTTGAAGGACAGTCTTTGAGAAAGGACATTTTTTCAGCTGTGTTGTGCAGCATGTGGGATCTTGGTTCCTTGACCATGCCCCCTGCATTGAAAGCACAGTCTTAAGTACCGAACCACCAGGAAAGTCCCTGAGAGAGGTCTTTTAAGCTGAGATCTAAGAGATGAGCACAACTGGACCAGGCAGAGAAACAGCACAGGCAGAAATCCCTGAGATGACAAGAGAACTTGGTGGCAGCTCAGAGACCAGTGTGACGAGTCTCGAAGCAAGGATAATATCTAGGCAGAAAGCTGAAAGGAAAGGGCCAGGATTAGGCAGGGCTTATAAGCCGAATTCAAAATTAACTTTCCAATACCAATGGGAACGTACTTTAAAAGTTTTTTAGTGAGGAGTAGACAAGATTTGATTTGTAAGTTATACCAGTCATTGGTATATGAAGAATGATGAATTAGTAATAAGAAAGCAGGTTTAGGGAATTCCCTGGAGGTCCAGTGGTTAGGACACGGTCCTCTCACTGCCGAGGGCCCAGGTTTGATCCCTGGTTGGAGAACTAAGATCCCACAAGCCACGCGACAAAAAAAGAAAAAGAAAGCAAGTTCAGATACTAAGAGGTGAGTGCAGCCTTCTGGGTAATAGGATGGTGGTTTACATTAGAGAAAAAGTTACTTTGGGTGGGATAAAAGTACCAAAACTAAATCTTTAGTTGCTTAGTGGTGTATCTTATCCACTCAGAAAGCTTGAGTTACCTCCCTGTGGTTCTGATAATTAGGAAGATGGAAATGAAAACCATGTATTCAAATTAGAATTCAGTCGCTCAGTCATGTCTGACTCTTTGTAACCCCATGGACTGCAGCATGCCAGGCCTCCCTGTCCATCACCAACTCCCGGAATAGTTTGATACATTATCTGGAATTGGAAAAGGGAGTTTAAGAGGAAATGGAGTTGTGTAATTTCTTTCGTCTTTGCTTTTGGAAGTCTCCTTACTTAGTTGTAGAGCAATACTTGTTCTTACCAAAGCAGTGATCAAGGAGGATGCAGGATGCCCCTACCCAGAAGTGTTGGTTTTGGTAAATCATGAAGGAGTTTATAAATTTCTAGTTTAATAATACTGCTCTTTACTCTAAGTGAAGCATTTGTTCATTTTAACAAAGACAGACTGTAGAACTGGTACCTAGTTCTCCACTTCGCTACAAAGATTCTTCATACATCTTCCTAAGATTCACGTACCTATGTAAAGAACTGTGAGGATCTAAATTCTACAATATTTCCTTTTTTGGATTTAGGGTTTTAAAATCCTAAAGCTAGGTCTAATAAAAAACAAAAACAAAACCCCAGTAAGTCAGATCTTTGAAAACTGCCTCTAAGGAAAAGTTTTTTTTTCCTTCTAGAGAGTTTCATTCTTGCCCACAACAACCCCAACCCTTGGAAATAACTGAAAAATAAATAGGACACTGGAGCAGGAGAGCTTTCACAATGAATCCCCAACAGAAAATAGTACTGGGGAAGAGTGCTCCCTCTCAACTCACCCTAGACTGCCTGATTTTTATGTCATAGCAACTGTGATATAACTGAAACATCTGTTCCTGACATTTTTCAGCTATGTAAATAACCAGTGGGAAGAACAGATCTTAAGAAAATGCTCATTAGTGAGGGGAAAACAATAACAATAGAGAACCAAAACCAAACAACAAGCCCCTCCCCCACAAACCCCCACAGGGATTTGTAATTAAATAGTATATAGGGTCCTATTATGCTAAAGTTGGAGTCCAGAGATTCCAAAGTTACATATGCAAAATGAGGAGTATGCATTTTTCTTCAAAGATCATCTGTGGCTTTAATTCTCAAAAAGTCCCTATGATCCAAAAAAAAGAAAAAAAAGTTTAGGAATCAATGAAACAGTCATTTCATCCTGAGCTATTTTGATCACCATTCATTTCTTATAAAACTGAAGGGGTAAGTCACATCTGAATTAGTTATTTGTTCTTCTAAAGTGTTAGTCAATGATTTGTTCAAATAAGCAATTCCATTACACACTGAAACCAAAGTTCTGGCCTGAAGTTCAGACAAAGGGCAGAGTCAGCATGATGGGTAAGGCCTCTTTCACATTCAAGCTTCAGTCTTTGAAAGAGTAGAAGTGAACCCAAATTAACAAAAACAGTTAAAAAAAAAATGATACCAGTAGTCATAATATGCAGCAATTGTGTCTAAAACCAGAATGACATGTTTATGATCAGGTGAAACATTTATAAAGGTAGCTTGTGTTTAAGAATATAACACTTTGGGTGACTGAAAGAGTTCCTCCTCTTTGGGTGAAACCTGCATAAGGCAATCACTTAGCAGGTGTTAGTTCTTGAGTAACTACTGCTGGCTTTTCATGATCTTTCCTCCAGTGGGAAACCACAATTGAGTCCAAAGTCAGATTTCACTGGGTCCCAAGTGTAGAGTTGATTCAAACTTGACCCTCATTTGTATTACTTGGATCACTGCAGAAATATCTAGGGATCAAAGTGAATGTCTGGTGAAGTGTAAATGCAGAGGTGAAAGGTGTTGGATGTTTAAAATTTGGCTTTCTTACATATCCTTGGAAGTTCATGTGTAGAGGGTCTGGTAATGTCGTTTGTAAACTTTTGTGTTGCCATACTTCTGAAGGAACTCTTGAGCCTGTTGCTGCATTTCCTGGGTCACAAAGCTAGGACATTGGGACCCAATGTGAAGCAGGATGAGGCAGCATTCCAGCACGTCCGGGAAAGGCCAGGTCTGAAAGATGACACGGGTATGAACAAGGAAGCATTTGCCAAAAAAAGCAATGTACACCTGCACAGAAGTCACTAGTGATTCAGTCTCTTCTACAGACATATCTCTGGCGTGGCTGAGCCATTTCTCTCTGAAGACTCTTCATCAGTTACTCTAAGGAGAGATGATACTCAAAACTGGGATATTCTCAAATGATACAATCTTTTTCTAAGAAGAGCCCTACTCAAATGAATTTAAAACATGATGCTTCTGTTACTCCTAGGGGCCACATTCAAATGCACCTATCCATTTGTAAACGATCAAATACATGGTACAATTTTACTTTACCTTCTAATAGATTTCTCTGAAGGCTGAGGTATAAAATTGCTTGTGGTATCAATCACTCTGTTCTCACCAAACATTATAGCTCACCAAAGGCAATTAGATCCTCAGTTTTTAAATATACAGAAATGTGTCCAGAATTCAGATGACATTAAAGAATTTGGTGTTAAGTCAATTGATAATACAAAGAGTAATATTTTACCAAATGAACTGCTAATATATCTTACCTTAATACTCTCAGGAAGCTTAGCTATTCTCTCATTTGCCTCTGTAAGTCTTTTGGTTAATTCAGGCAAAGAAACTGGTTCATTTTTTTCTTCTTTACTAGTGATAATAAAAAAAGTTACAAGTCATATGTCTTGCTGCACATAACTTTTAAATCCATTATGTTGTAAATTACTTTTATCACCTGGGTCTTTAACTTTCACCTTTACTAAGGCTAAGAGAAGGGAATTTAATGGGATGTGATATAAAGTTTTCAAAATGCGGTATCATTCCTCACCACTTTGCAAATTCCCACTTCTTAGACACACAGCTCCAGGAAGAATTAAGGATCTTCAAGGGATTCAACCTGCAGCCAAGTGTGGAGGGCCTGGATTTCTCTGGGTAATGGGTTGGACAGAGCAGGGGTCCCTACCCCTCGGGGTGTATGGATGCACGTTTTTTCTGGGAAGAGTGTCTTAACCTTCTCAAAGGGGCCCTCTGATCAAAGGTTAAGAGCTGTTGGTTAGAGAACTGTTTAATGCTTTTCTTATTACTAAAACCAAACATAGAGTGCTGCTTAGAGTATAGCTCACTAGAGAAGTACTCAGAACTTTGACTCAAGATTTCAATTGTATTTTTAGAGCAACAAATGTAATTTTAATTTTTAAAAGTTAGTAATAATAGCTGTAAGTTTATTGACTACTAGTTAAGATATTTTAGGCCCTCTGCTGGTGGGGACATAAGGTAAAAGGTACTCAGCGTAACTGCTGATCCCTGCAGATGGCACAGCCGAGTACCCTGCGACAATACAAAGGGGCTCTAAAGTGGTCAGTGACCTACCTGGCCCTTATTTTCAATAGCCGTCATTAGGACGCTGCAGCAATCTGATCATTTGGGATTTTTTAGTTTGGTGTGTAATTCTGTACACTACCCTTTTTGTGTGTTTTTTTGGGATAGTACTGAAAAATTAAAAAACAATGGTTTTTGGGAGTTCCCTGGCAGTCCAGTGTTTAGGACTCTGTGTTTTCACTGCTGAGGGCGTAGACTGAATCCCTGGTCAGGGAACTAAAATTCCACAAGCCAGGGAGGGTGGCCAAAAGAAGAAAAACTGGTTTTCATTAATGATGTAATATTGCAACTCCCTATTTTACATGACTGATTTTTTGGGAATCTTGCACAAAAGGGTTTCATTGTACTATTTTATTAACAATATTTGTGATTTTGTTTGTCAAAACAAGCAAGGATAGGGTTGGTACTCCATTTATGGATAAGGGAACTAAAGCTCAAGAGACATTAAGACTCCTGAGGTCACTGAGCAGGACCAGGACTGGAATCCCACATCTGACCCCAAAGCCTGTGCCTTAATGACTGCACTGTGGGGCTTCCAAGTGATGTGATCAGCCTCACCAAGTTCCATGTGAGAGTCCAGCAGGGGATTTCAGTTCCACATTGTACTGAATCAGTACTTACCACTGGTTCTGAGGATGAGAGAGGGACTGTCCTTCCTGTTCAGGTTCATTCTTATCAGGGCCATTTGCTGTGGATTTACACAGTTGACTCTTCTGGTGTTGGCGGATCATTTCTGCCAAGGTCTCTTGGACTTCAGCAACAGTTCTCTGTGCATTTTGGAGACCAGCATGCTTTTCTGACAAAAGCTCCTTACAAGCGTTCTGCATTTGCTCACCTTCTTCTGAAAGTCTCACGTCTAGTTCTGGAGTCCTGCTTGGCTCTGGCTGGGAAGGTTTGGGGTCAGTTTCTTCAGGGCTGACACTGTCAACCTCTTGGCTCTGTTCAGTAGAGGTTTTACTTCTGTGAGCAGCTCTTAGCCAGACACTGGACTCCGGGCAAGGCCCAGAGAGAGACCACCAGAATTCATATAGACATCCGTAAATAAAAAAGGCCTTCAGACTTTTGAAAGCTGGTGTGGTGGGAGACTGATGATCACCCAGTTTGTCTCTTAGATGGTCACAGCCTACAAGAGAAGAAAAGGATTTAGGGTTGTTTATTTCTTTGTCTGCCAGAAATCTGATTTCCTGCCCACGTGTTTCCTGTCACCCAAGAGGCCAGTCAGATCCCAAGAAAAAGAACGGCAGTGATCTGTGGGACCACATGCTTTCCACCAAAAGCCTGCCAGAGCTTCTGGCCTAAGACAGTGTCCTCATTGCTTCAAGCCATGTAAAGCATGACAGAAAGAAGTATTTCATCAGTCCCACTGTAGGCTCTGGGGCTAAGATGCCACTGTGTTCTGAAAAACCATAATGTTTTAGGTCAGTGACCAATTGTGTAGCTCAAGGAATGTTTTCTCCATTCTTTATAACTTGTGAGTACACTGCTATTTCTCTCTCTAGCTGTGTGTAGGAGAGTATATAGTGAACACTAAAGTACGTAGGCAATGGCAACCCACTCCAGTACTCTTGCCTGGAAAATCCCATGGACGGAGGAGCCTGGTAGGCTGCAGTCCATGGGGTCGCTAGGAGTCGGACACGACTGAGCGACTTCACTTTTCACTTTCATGCACTGGAGAAGGAAATGGCAACCTACTCCAGTGTTCTTGCCTGGAGAATCCCAGGGACAGGGGAGCCTGGTGGGCTGCCATCTATGGGGTCGCACAGAGTTGGACACGACTGAAGTGACTTAGCAGCAGCAGCAAGGTAGGTAGGACCAGTAAAGGAAAACAGCTTAGTCATGCTAACTACCTCTTAGGAGTCTGGGTAAGAGAATTCAAACTTTGTACTAAATGACACAGTGGCTCATCTATGTCTTTCAATAGCCTATGTACTCCTGGTGCCACACCACTGGCAGTGGTTGTATCGTCCTTCAGTGGGTGTGCCCCAGTGGGACTGGGGGTCCTTTACCCTGCAGAAGAAAGGCTGAGTGCACTTCCTGCATGATGGTGAAGTTTCCTGAGTCGTAGCTCCGGATCACAGCCCGAAGCAATCCTTCCACAGCTGCGTCCCAGGAGCCCGCTTCCTGGCTTAGCACTGCCAAGGTCAGGTCATGGCAAATGTGGAGCAGGAGCTGGAGAGAAGAGCCAGAGTCTCAGGTAAACATCTTTGCACAGCAAGGACTGGGATGACACCAGAAATGCTCCTATTTACAGCATTTGGGAAGTACACACAGTTCACATTTAAGAAAAGTCCTCCTATCCCCACCACCCATTCTTACTTCCTCATTGGAAACATTCATATTTAGTTGCACAGCAGTATACAGTCTAGTTTTAAAGTCTGTTCAGGCTAAGAAAATGCCTTGATATTTGCATTTAATTAAAACAAAAAGTGAGTTTCTGGAACTAAAAGCTTTATAAATAAAATCTGGAGTGTAAGAAAATTTTCAATTTTAAGTGTGCAATTTGATGAGTTCTGACAAGCATATGTATATATACATACATTTAGTATAATCACCACCAAAATCAAGACATAGGATATGATATTTTCACTTTAAACCCCTTTGCAGTCAACTCCCCTCTCCCCATCCCTTGGCAACCTCTGATCTAGTTTTTGCCAGTATCATTTTGTCTTTTCTAGAATTCATATGAATGGAACAGTAGAGTCTGTAGTCTTTTGTGACTTGACTCTTTGACTTATCATAGTGCTTTCAAGATTCACTGATATTCTTTTTGCATTTGTAATTTGTTCCTTTTTATTGTTGTATAGTATAGTTTTCCACTATACGGAAATACTATAGTTTGTATACCCATTTGCCAACTGATGGACATTTGGGTTGTTTCTGTTTGGCTATATGAACCAATCTGCTATGAACGTTCCTGTACTAGACTGTGTAGACACCTGAGTTCACTTCTTTTGGTGAAACATCTATGCAGTGGGGTTGCTTGGTCATCGTGCGTATATGTTTAATTATAAGAAACAGCCACACAGTTTTCCAAAGTGCTATATACTACTTGAGAACATCTCGTTCCTCAAAAATATAATAATGTTTTCTCATTAAAAAAAGTGGATAAACTGAGATGTTTTCATAGGATGAGTAGAGCAGCTGTAATGAATCAATTTGTTCTCTTCCTATCAATATGGACAGATTTTATAAACAAGGGTCACATAAGCAAGCCACAAAATAACACATGGTCTGATGCAGGGCATGGTCTGATGCAGGGGCTAGAATGTTGGTGAGCTAGGGCAGGGGAATGGGACTGGGCAAGGGAACACTGAGGGACTTCAACTTGGTTGAATTTCTTTAACTAAAAGCAAAATATACAAAACCAAACCAAAAGACTGTGAAGCAAAAATGACAGAATATGAATATCTATTAATTCCGATTGATGGGTACTTATTCTGCTTTTTTTGGTTGTTGTTTTCAGACTGTTTTTTTTTTTTTAATTTAGAAGGGAATGCCAATCAAAGACTTAACTTCAGAGATAAAGGGCTCTAATTACCCTGAAGGGATCTTTCCACTTTCCTGGGCCTGGCTTAGTCTTTTCTGAAATGCAAACTGGCATTCTACATGTTTCCTTATTATACTAGACAGGGGTTAGCAAAGTCTTACTACTGAGTGACTAATATCAGAAGCTCAAGCAGAAGGCATACCTGTTTGGAGGGAGTGTTACTTGTAGCAGATGGGTACTTGATATTTTGCAGCTGCTGAAATGCTGCCTGGTACTGCTCTGGGGAGTCGAGGCCGAAGGTGCTCTTCCATACTGCAGTCACCCTCTCCACAAAGGACCCTTCGCTGTCTGTGGGCCAATCATTGTAAGAAGAAAAGGAGCTTTTGCCCTCAGAGAGCTGCTTTTCCTCCAGGTGCTTGGACAGTAGCTCAAGAAGGCAAAACACCAATCTCTGACCCTGAAGCCCAAAAACAAAGGAGAGGAACTGTTATACAGGGAAATGCTCCATTATCTAGGACTTTCCCCAGTCCCTCAGATTCTCCCCCTCTGTATCTGCAGCAACCATACCCTCTCAGTGGGCTGCCAACCCAACGTGAGTCTTGTGTGAAGGGGTGGAGGAGAGGGAAGAGGTGATCTAATAGATGATTTTTCTAGGATCTTTGGGATCCTAGCCTTTTTGGGAATTCCTACCCACACAATTCTTAGAGCTCAAGCAACTATATTTTATAACATGAAACCCTAACTATAGCCCTACTCACTGATATTTAAGCCACTTAAGATTTGTGGCCAGTGTGAGAAAAGATCGGCTGGACTCATCTAGTTCCTTCCTCCGCCCAGACTTCAGATGAAGGAATACAAAAGTTAAAGCATCATGGGCAGAGTGCTGGAGCAGACGAGCTGTGTGGGTCTGAGACCTGGGGCAGTGGTCAGGGGCTACATCCAAGTAGGTTTAACAGAGGGAACCAATTGGAATAGAACAGAACACAGACAAAAGGCCTAGTCTTCTTGCTTTGTTAAGGATAGTAAGAGGAAAAAAAGAAGTGCTAAATAACCATTCTGGAAACTTTTTTTGTGGTGGTGGTGGTGGATAAATTAATCTCCCTCTGTTTGGTCACTCTGCAAATAATGTGCCATGTGATACTATCTTTGAAGATGTTCCACTTTTGCCTCCACTTTTGTTCTGCAGTTCCCAGAAAGCTACCTCTTCACCTAGTATTTTTCTTGGGCTTTGAACATTTAGCTAGGAACTGTCGTTAGGCCCAGTTATTCTACTGAAGGGACAGAGGAACTAAAAAAGTTCATATAATATCTGACAAGCAAAATTTTCTGAAATGAATCAAATGTTTACATGTTTTCAAAACTCGTTTTTGCTGAGGCTTTTAAGATAATCGCAGTGTTGATATATTGAAAAAGACAGTGTTGATATGTTGAAAAAGACATAAATTGAAAAAGTTACTGATTTTTTAACCAGATGGGAACAAAAGATTTAATGAAAAAAAAATTTTTTTTTAAAATTTGGCTGCGTCGAGTCTTAGTTGTGGTTACACGGATCTTTCATGGTACGTGGACTCTAGTTGTGGCGCGCAGGCTCAGTACTTGTGGCGCGCAGGCTTAGTTGTTCTGTGGCATGTGGGATCTTAGTTCCCTGACCAGGCATAGAACCCGCATATGCTGCATTGCAAGGTGGATTCTTAATCACTGGACCACCAGGGAAGTCCCTAACAGAATGTTTTGATTTTACCCAAATTCACTATGGCATGCAGCTGAGGAGGGCTTCTATAGGCAGAGCACGGTGGTTTCTGTTAAAGCTGATCCATCTCCCTCTTCAAAGCAGACCCTCTCCCTCTTCAAAGCAGACCCTCTCCCTCTTCAAAGCAGACCCTCTCCCTCTTCATTTTTGTGCTGATGACATCAGTGAAGAAAGCACAGGGGCTGAGCTGACTAAAGGGATATTCAACTGCTAAGCAATGAGAATCACTGTCGAGAACCACACTATCTCTTACTCTGAATATGGCAATTGCAAGCCCCAGGGTACTTCAATGGGATAGTATGGCCAGGTCTTGCTGGATACTTCTAAGAATACCTGCCAGATTGGTTCAGCTTGTGCAACTGAGTAATGCACTTGGAATATGACTGGAGAGGACCCGGGGCTCCCTCCTAAAAGCAGGAGAGGCAAAAAGACTGACCTTTAGACTTGTGTGGAGCTGCAGGGCCTCCTGGGCTCCCACCCAGTTCCGGGCCAGAAGCAGTTCTTGGGCACATCTTAGAGCCAGGGAAGCTGACAACTCATTCTCTCCCACGATGGAGGCCAACTCTGCTGCCGTCCTAAGTGATGCCACATCCCCCTTTTTGGCCAGAACTTTGGCTGCATCATAAGCTGAAGTGGCCCCTAAATAGCTAAGATACAAAAGAAAAATCAAACATAAAAAGACTGCCTACTCCTGCTCCCCAGAGGGTCGAATCATTTCTTTCTGTCCACTCTGACTTGCATGGCTTCCTGTGGTCCTAGCTGTGTCTCTGTCTGAGGCTGTCCCTGAGAAGGCTGAGGCTAGCACGGCAGAGAAACAGGCAGCATCATGGAGGTTAAGGACATAGAGGAACCCCAGCAGTCGCTGAGTTGAACCCAAGCTAAAGAGTCATTCCCTCCCTTTTTCCAAATTTAATGATGCAAGACATCCCTGAAGAAAGGAGTAACTTCTGAATCTGCTACTAGGATTTCTTGAATAGCTATGGTGACTTATGTAAATACCAAGTAGGTAGACCTTGCTGAATCTTAATGAAGCTGGATTTAATAGACATATGCTTTTTAATTTGCTAGTCACTTCACCCCCACCTCTAAACTTACTTCCACTCTTGTCCTGCTCTTTGCAGAAGCTCTTCTCTGTCTGGGTGCACTCAGACTTACCATTTTGCTGCTAAGGCATAGTGGCCGTCTTTTTCTAGGATGGCTCCCCAGCTGAGGTACAGGTCTTTTATGATTGGGTCCTCTGGGCGCAGCCGGGCCTTAGCAATTGCAATAGCTTCCCTAAAGGAAAGAAGAGGTAATGAGCCAATCTGAAAAAAGTGCTAGGAGCTGGTTGGAAGATAGGATAAGCCTTCTCTGTGGTCTGTCTTACTCCAACTTCCCATAAAACAACTGTATTCTTGCATTTCAGGGCAAGTTAGAACACGCAAGCTGCACTTTTCACCCGTTCTTCACCTAGGTCAGCAGTACTTAAAGTGTCGTCTGTGAATTCCAAGGCCCTTTCAGGGGGTTCACGAGGTCAAGACTATTTTCATAATAATGTCGAGATTATTTGCCTTTTCTTACTGTGTTGACATTTGTACTGATGATGCAAAAGCAATGGTGGGTACACTGCTGGCACCCAGAGCAAGGATCCAGGAGGTAGTGGCTCTTATAGTTGTTTTTTTTAAAGGTAAATTTCCTTGAAAAATGATTAATTTCACTAAATGTCAGGTTAATATTGATGGAACCTCATTACTTCTCATTACTTCTTGAAAGAATGACTAACATACAAACGATAGTTACTTAGCGTTGAATATCTGGCAGATGTTTTCTCAAAAATGAACAAAGTAAGCCTATCATTTCATGGAAACCAACCAAAAGAGTACTGTTGCCAGTGATAAAATCTGAGCTTTCAAGTGAAAATTAGAGTTTTAGGAATCTTGTCTCTCTCACTGGGAACCTGACAGCTTCCCCAAAGTTAGAAAGGCTTTTCTGATGAAGTAAGGAATGTCATTTTTTTTAATATATTTTAATGAAATGCATTACCATTTGGAGGATCTGTGTAACTCACTCAACTACTATTTTCCAAATGACATACAACTTCTGGTTTGCATCCAACCTAAAGTTGTAGCTGGAGTCAGTGTTTTAGACTAAAGTGATTTAGACAGAGCAATATTAAGAAGACCTCTATTTCCAGCCATGATGGGGTGATAACTAAGACCATATGTATTCTCCTGTCACAAAATTAAAACACTGGAGAAAATAGGTACAAAACCAAGTGTTTGCAAACACTGGACACGAGGCAGCACAGGACTTTCATCCTGGAGAAAAGAAAACATGCTGTGAGCTCAATCCTGGCCCTGGCCCTAGCTTTCTGCCTAAAACCATCTTCCCAGAAGAAACCCCAGCAGAGCCTCCACAGTTAGGGCTGAATGGAGACAAAGCAGTTGGGATTTGTGGGGCGGGATAGTAAGAAGCAAGAAGCTGTTCAGAGAAAGAGCTCCACAGTGGTGCTTATGCATACTGTTGAGTCTCTGGTTTAAACACAAAGCTGTACATGGAGGAAAGGCCTTAAGGCTGGGCAAAGAATAATCAGGGAAACATAAGCTGACTAATTCCTAGGGCTCATTCAGGGCAGGAGACATACAAGTTTTGACCACCCTGACATCTAATTCTGATTTGTTGAATTACACAACGCATTCAGTAAAGATACTAGAAGGTAGGAGGGCAAACTAATTCTAGTGTATGGATTTTTCTGCACCTGCCCTAAGAAAGCTTAAAAACAGCCATGAGAAGATCAAGCTGATCTGCAGGGAACTTGACGGCTTGCCAAAAGTGTCCAACATGCTCTAAAGGAAGACAACAAACCAGAAGAGGATAAACAAAAAGAAAGTCTCATCAAAGCCATATGAAATGGCTGAAAAATCAGTGGTGGATAAAGTCCTACAAACAGGAAAAAAAAAATCCTATGTAGCAAAGATAAGAATAAATACAGTAGTCAACAGTGCAAGCCAAGAAAAAATGGAATGATATCTGTGATGCACAGAAAGACAAAACCTTAGAAACCTAGAAGTCTACACCCACTGAAAGATTCTTTAAAATAATGTCAAAATTAAAGACTTTTACAGACAAACAAAAGTTGATGGAGTATGTCACCAGTGGAATCACACTAGAAAAAAAATGTTGGAGTTCATCAGGTGAAGAAGGAATTGATAACAACTGAAACTTTGGATCTACATAAGAGGATGGCTTCAGCAATACGTGAACTGTGACCTTCCAGATGTTCAAGCTGGTTTTAGAAAAGGCAGAGGAACCAGAGATCAAATTGCCAGTATCTGCTGGATCATGGAAAAAGCAAGAGAGTTCCAGAAAAAACATCTATTTCTGCTTTATTGACTATGCCAAAGCCTTTGACTGTGTGGATCACAATCAACTGTGGAAAATTCTGAAAGAGATGGGAATACCAGACCACCTGACCTGCCTCTTGAGAAACCTATATGCAGGTCAGGAAGCAACAGAACTGGACATGGAACAACAGACTGGTTCCAAATAGGAAAAGGAGTACGTCAAGGCTGTATATTGTCACCCTGCTTATTTAACTTATATGCAGAGTACATCATGAGAAACGCTGGGCTGGAAGAAGCACAAGCTGGAATCAAGATTGCTGAGAGAAATATCAATAACCTTAGATATGCAGATGACAGCACCCTTATGGCAGAAAGTGAAGAGGAACTAAAAAGCCTCTTGATGAAAGTGAAAGAAGAGAGTGAAAAAGTTGGCTTAAAACTCAACATTCAGAAAACGAAGATCATGGCATCCGGTCCCATCACTTCATGGGAAATAGATGGGGAAACAGTGGAAACAGTGTCAGACTTTATTTTTGGGGCTCCAAAATCACTACAGATGGTGACTGCAGCCATGAAATTAAAAGACGCTTTCTTTGGAAGAAAAGTTATGACCAACTTAGCATATTGAAAAGCAGAGACATTACTTTGCCAACAAAGGTCTGTCTAGTCAAGGCTATGGTTTTTCCTGTGGTCATGTACGGATGTGAGAGTTGGACTGTGAAGAAAGCTGAGCGCCGAAGAACTGATGCTTTTGAACTGTGGTGTTGGAGAAGACTCTTGAGAGTCCCTTGGACTGCAAGGAGATCCAACCAGTCCATTCTGAAGGTGATCAGCCCTGGGTGTTCTTTGGAAGGAATGATGCTAAAGCTGAAACTCCAGTACTTTGGCTACCTCATGCGAAGAACTGACTCATTGGAAAAGACTGATGCTGGGAGGGATTGGGGGCAGGAGGAAAAGGGGACGTCAGAGGATGAGATGGCTGGATGGCATCACCGACTCAATGGACGTGAGTTTGAGTGAACTCCGGGAGTTGGTGATGGACAGGGAGGCCTGGTGTGCTGCAATTCATGGGGTTGCAAAGTCAGACACAACTGAGCGACTGAACTGAACTGAAGAGTATGGAAAATGTTGGGAATAACTATATGGGCAAAAATAAGAAAATGTTTAAAAACTTAAAAAGACAACTCATTGTTTAAAGCAAAAATTCTAACATTGTTATGTGGGGTTATAACATGTGCATAGTATGTCAAATATACGACAGCAACAGTGGAACGGAGAGGAAGAAAGAAAGAAGTGTGACATATGCAAGAACTGGTACAATATTATTGGAGGTAAACTGATAAATTAGAAATGCTCATCATAAATCCTAAGGTAACCATTACGAAAATAAAGGATTATAGCTGAGAAGCCAGTATTGGAGATAAAAAGAGTCTGAAAGAAAGGAGGAAAAAAAAATAGCAAGATGGTAGACTTAAATCAGTCACACCAATATTTACGTTAAACCACTGCAATTAAAAGGTAGAGACGGTCAGCCTAGATAAAAAAAGAAAACCCAGCTGTACGCTGTGTGTAAGAAATGTTATGAGAACTTCCCTGGTGGTCCAGGGCTTAGACTCAGCTCCCAATGCAGAAGGCTGGCGTCCCATCCCTGGTCAGGGAACTAGATCCCACGTGCAGCAACTAAGACCCAGTCTTAGTTGTCAAATAAATTAAAAAAAATACTAATAAAAATTTTAAAAGAAGACATATTTTGTTGCTTTTGTTTTCTGTACTTACATACGTATTGCAGTGAAACAGTATTAACTTGAATAGCATCAGTCTCAGAGTGGTTACTGCTAGAGAAGGGATGAGGACAGAACTGGGGAAAGGCAATTCAGCCATGTCTGGAATTCTACTTCCTTCCCAGGTTAAAAAATTTCTTCTTTTAATAATTCATTAAGTTGTTAATTTGTATCATGCTGTTTTCTCTATTTGTGATACTTTTAAAGAAATTTAAAAAAAGACCAGTGGCAAATATTGCTGAGAGTTAACATTTGTTAAGTATAGGTGGTGGATGTGTTGATGTTGTTAAGCTAGTGAACATAATATTTGTATACATTTGAGATGTTTAATTACGGTAAAGGTTTTATGGTGGTGGTCAAGAAACAGAACTGTTATATAGGTTAATTTCATATCACATCCAACTGTTAGTTCAACTGTTGGGTCATACAGACCTGTAGAAATGGTTTGACTTGAGCAGCTCCACAGCTTCATACACTTTGTGGATAGAAAGCAGGTGAGAGGCAGCCTTGACATACTGGTCCTGAAAACACAGTTGTTTGGCAAAAGCTTCCACAGCCCATACCCACACATGGTAACCGGCTTTAGGAATAAAAAAGAAAATGCTTGTTGTTAGTCACTGCATTAAGCAGAACATTTAGATAGTAATTAGTTGCTGTTATGATCATTTGTTTCATCTATCTCTCCCCATCCCTATACCTTGAAATGTAAATTGTTTCTTTGATTATGCAATACATAAAAAAATAGTACAACATTCAAATGTACAAGAGTATGGAAGTCAGACAGTGCTTACCCTTGTTTGGGTGTATGCAGACTGAGTGAAAAAGTGCATGAGAGAAGCTTCTAGGGTGCTGATAATGTTACATTTCTTGATATAGGTGCTAGTTAACAAGGGTGTATTTAGTTAGTGAAATTCAGGTACACTCATGACCTGTGTACTTCTCTCCCTCTCTCTGGCATACTTGAATAAAAAGCTACAAAATGTGGCATGGCATAAAAAATTTCCTTGTTATCCTGGAGTTGTCCCAGGCCCCAGACTTGTCCAAATTCCTTTCCCTAGAGACAACTATTATTACTGGTTTCTTTTGAAACCTTTGGCAACAGTCTATGAATATACAACCACACATGTATAAATGACAGTATTAAATATTATGTTGTGCATCTATACCTAGATTCTTCTCACTTACTAAACTTTGGAGCTCCATTCTATATCAGAATACTCAGAGCTGACTCAGTTTTTTGTTATCGGAAGGAGTTTCTACTGTATAGAAATACAAGATTTAACCAGTGTTATACTGACAGACATCGAGGTTCTTGTGATCTTTGCTGTTACAGATACTGCTGCAATCATGGTCCATGTTATCTGTCATTTTGCATGTGTAGGTACAGTTAAATTCCTACAGTTAGAACTGCTGAGTCAAAGGGAATGTGGATTTTAAACTTAATCATTATAGTTGGCCAAACTGTCTTTCAAGACAATGTCTATCTTTAGTGGATGTACCCTAGAGAGGCTAGAGCTTTTGTGGTACAGAACATACCGACTGGTGCCATAGCCACGAGATTGTCTGTCAGCTCCCCTCTTTCTGCTGCAGTCTGCAGAACACCTTTTAGATCTCCTTTCCAAAGCATGAGCTGGTGAAATAACTCGGGGTGGCCATTTTCCAAGTGACTTTTTCCTGTTTGGAGGAGAAATAATATTTGGAAGATGTTTCAGAAACATTTGTCTGTACTGTCTTCTAGAAAAAGAAAGGCAGGATGAAAGACAGGAATAAATTTCTAGAATATGTAGTCACTGGCTGATGGGTAAGTCACTTCCCAGAGTGTTTGTAATGGGGCCTGACGCCCACTCAGGCATCTGTCCACCCACCCACTTTCACTTGTACTCAGTCACTCAGAATGAACATCAAAGTTTAGGGTCCTGTGATAGATGTGAGCAAGGGGTATCTGAACTTGCAAACAGAAGTCAAAGCCTAGTTAGCTGACATGTAAAACTAGTCATTACCATGCCACAAGATGGGAGCCATAAAAGTACATACAAAGTGTTAGGAAAGCATAAAGATGGACAGGATGTGTTGACTGGACTTGCCTCACCTTCAACCTCAATCATTCTGTACAGGGTAGCCCTGTCTGTGAAAAGCCCCAGGTGAAATCTTTCCTCAAGATCAGTAGACACATCCTCGTTTGGCCCTGCTAATTCAAAAAGACCAAAATTCAGATGAAAGTGATTTAATACATTACCGTTTTCTGTTCAGTTAATTCTGATTGTATGTCTGTAATGCCCATTTCAGATTCTGAGACAAAGAGTCCTGTGCTCTTGTGTACCCTAACAGAGACCCCTACTGATAGCAAAATATGAAAATACTTCAGGCTTTTTAGGCTCAGTCTTGGCAAAATCCAATAAGACAGTTTAGTTTGAAGTTTGCTCAAAGGAAAATTTGGGGGTGGGGAGGAAGGAGGAATGTTAAAAAATCAACTGCAAATTCAGTGCATTTAAATGCAGTAAAAAAAAAAAAACAGACCAAAAAAACTAACAAGCAAAGTCTGTAATGTAAACTAGAATCTTCCACAGAGGGATTCAATATAGACTGTTTTTGAAAAAGGCAACTGAATGATAACAGAGTGGCTTCAGGGGAGAAACGGAAGAGTGGGATGAGGGATGGGAAGGAGATTTATTTTCTCTTTATACTGTTTGAATTTCGTTTTATCATGTGCATCCCTTTTCAACACATAAAATTCAAAATTAAAAAGAAAAACAGTTGCTGTAATGTCAGAATAACACACATTAGTGAGGGCATTGAAAAGTTAAAACCAAAAAACCTGTAAACAAAAATTGCCATCAAAAATTTTTGAAAGAACTGCCATATTAAGGGTATATTTCCAATAAACAAATGATGTTCTTTTCTACGTGTACATGCTGTTTACTGGGGAAAAACAGTTGATGGAACTGACTGATAGCGAGATATTTACGCCATTTTACCAATTCCAGCACACAGATGGCTGGCAACAACCTGACAACAGAGAAGCAGAGCATTATGTCTCCAAGGCACTGGGGAACGTTGATAGCGGTCAGAGTGCAGAGCTGCAGCAGGCATGATGCAGAAACACAACAGTTTTGGACATCTGTTGCCTCATCCATTAAACATCCAAAAAAGCACGTATGTGCCAGTTCTCAGAAGACTACGGATGGGCCAGGGAAGTTTATTTCTATACCTCTGGAGTGTTTGGCGGTGGCTAATACCAAACAGTCCTGATGAAGCTCCTCTTTGGATCTGTGGTCCAGACTTGTACTCAGTGGAAGCATGGAACGAGCTTTTCGCTTCTTGATTAAGGCTTCTGAAATGTAATACAAGTACAGACCATCTGAAGAAGAACTGATTATAAACCCCAAACTGAATGCATGTCCACTGTGTATGCAACCCACTGGAGGAATACTGCTGAGCGGAGAACGTTCCCACTCTTAGAAGGAAGCTTTCACATTAAATTAGTAGTAGCTGGGGGTAGTGTTTACAACACACACGGAGTCCCTGTGAAAGCTCTAAACCAACATCAACAACTACAAAATGACAGTTCTTCCAAGTACTAAAAAAACGACCCCAAATCAAAACACAAATATTTAAAACCTAAAATAAAACCGAAACCCATACTCTGTTGAGTTTTCATTTACATGTAATGAGGATGCTTTAACAAATTATTTTAGTTATTAGATACCAACCTGGCTTCTCTTTAGGTACCTCCTTTTTCAGTAAAGTGACTTTGTTATTGATGGTGCTTTTTGACTTTTCAAAACCTAAGGCTGCTGGAGTGCAGATAACTGGTTCTTTAGAAACTATATTATGGGGAGAAAGAAAAAAATTTGGATGAAAACAATGTAGAATCTAGTTCTTTTTAAAAATTAAGAGCTATCCCAGTCTTTACAGTGTGATTTTATCTATTACCCCAAATATAAGATGAAATATTTCAGACAGGAAGCATGGGTAGTCAGTCTCCCTTTCCCCACCTCTCAAACTGCCTTCCAGGAATCTGTAGACTAATTGACCTAAGGAAAATTATAAAGATTCTAGCCATCACAACTTTAAAAACTTACCCTTACTTGTAAGGTTCTATGTATACGCTGCCCCAGCTTCACTTTGTTCCCCAGTTTTATCTGCCCAGGTTGATAAGTTTTCTCTAGAGGACTTTACTATTTCCATCCCAATCATCCATTAGATTCCCTTAACACTACAAAGGTAGACCTGACTTAGTTTCCTGGTCAGGACCATTAAGTGCAAGAGAGTAAAACATGAGATTCGGCTACATACCCGCTGCGGTGACACCACAGGGTGGCTCTGGCTCACGGGCTTCCTCCTCAGTCTCCTGGTCTGACACGCCATTTTCAACAGGGCCCAGGCTCTCCTTTACACTCTCTTCTTCATTCCCATCACATAATTCTTGCCTTACAGGCACTCTCAAGGTGGGCTTTTTCTTCTTTTTGGGCTTTGGTTTAGGTTGAGAGAGCCGCTTTTTCTCTAATTCAATACTTTTCTTGCCTATAGAAATCACAGTTCAGAAAAGGATAAATTAAAGTATATATTTGGGTTAAAAGCACTCTAGGAAATAAACTTTAAAACCTTATTGCTCTTCTTTTTGATAACATTCTTACCTTTCCCCCCACTTCCCAATGAAGTCTTAGTTATATTATCAAAATGTTAACCAAACCAAACCCTTTTCAGATTTCATTAAATCATAAACATGATGCCCATTTACCCCTGAATACTTTAGTGTATATCCTACAAACAAGGACATTCTCCTACATCATCACAGCACAACCATTCATATCAGGAAATTAACACTGATAGATTATTCATTCCCACTTCATTCAAGTTCTACCAGTTACACCAGAAGTGTCCTTTATAGCAAAAGGAAATCACTCCAGGACTACATGTTGCACTGGCTTGTTACATCTCTAGTTTCCTTCAGCCTAGAAGAGGTTCAGATTTTATTTTGACTTTCATGACTAGAAACTCATGAAGATCACAGGATATTTTGTCTGATTTCCCTCAAATTGGGTCTGCCTTATGTTTTGCATTATTAGGTTACACACTTTCAGCTGCAATACAAAGCAGTGAGGCTGTGTTTATCCTGGTGCAGCCTGTGAGGTAGCACATAATTTCTATTTGTCTCATTATTTGTGCTTCACTTTGATTACTTGGTGTGCTTCCCTTGTAGCTCAGTTGGTAAAGAATCTGCCTGCAGTGCGGGAGACCCAGGTTTGACCCCTGGGTCGGGAAGATCCCCTGGAGAAGGAAACGACAATCCACTCTAGTGTCCTTGTCTGGAAAATCTCATGGACACAGGAGCCTGGTGGGCTGCAGTCCAAGGGGTCACAGAGTCGGGCACGACTGAGCAACTAACACTTACTTGACTACTTGAATAAGGAGGGCGGCACCTTGCACTTTGTCCCCACTAGTTGTGCTAAAAATTGTTACTGTGATTATGGCCAAATGGCAATGTTCAGTTCCATCATTCAGTCTACACTTACTAGGTGGCCTTCTGCTGAAAAGAACTTTTGCTTCTCTCTGTTTATTTAGACTCTTCATTTATTTTTGTCAGTATAATGTTTTAATCCTTTACTATTACTTATTTACTTTGAAAGCTTTTATCTTTTGATTTCAAGTCATCTTACTGAGATATAATTTAACACAAGAAAAAATACCAGATTTTTAAACGTTTTTATGAATTTAGACAGATGTATAGTCAGGTAACCCACCACCACAAATAAACTGTTGCCATTATTTCAAAATGTTCCCTCATGCCTCTTTGTAGTAGATTCCCCTCCTCCCTGAGCCCCGGGCAGGCATTGATTTGCTATCCCTGTAGCTTAGTTTTGTCTGTTTTAGAAATTCATATGATTTACAACTACATTTCATGCTCTATATTAGTACTATACAGTGTTCAGTCTTTTCTGCCAGGCTTACTTTGCTAGGCATAATCGTTGAGATTCACCCATTTTGTTGTATTTATAAGTAGCTACTTGCTTTTTATTGTTGAATAGTTCCACTATAGGATATATACCACAGTTTATTTACCAGCTGACATTTGTGTTGTTTCTGGTTTGTGGCAATTACAGATTAAACTATAAGGATTCTTTTATAAGTCTTTATGTGGATGTATCGTTTCATTTCTTGAGTACATTTCTAGTTGTTTATATAGCCTGTTTAGTTTTCTAGCTATTTCTGGTGGGTGGGAAATTCTGGTTCCAGTTAGTCTCTTATAGCCAGAAGTGAAATTCTCCTGTTAATTATCTTCAAGTTCAGATTATCCCACATTTGGGTAGCCAGCCCCTTCAAGCTGGTTTCTTTGTCCTTTTGATGACCTCAGTTATACTTTAGTGGCAAATGATGCTGCAGACTTATCTTACATTTTTTCTGCCTAACCTGGAACTAGCCATTTCTCCAAGAAGCCCTGATAGGTTGCTTTTAAGAGACTGATATTTAGAAAACAAGATCTGGGTGCTAGGTATACTTGTTACTATTCAGGTTTGTCTTCAGACCCCTTGGGGCTACTATCCTTGCCCAGGCTTCCATTCCATTCCCACCATACTGCTCTATTGCTCTGCATGAATGTCCTCCTTGCATGACTGATAACTTACTGAAGAAAGGAAAAAGGGAATGAGGCAAGCCCTTATAGGCTCCAGGTTCTGACTGACCTTGAGGAGGTCGGGAGTGTTCCTGCATGGAAGTGAGCCATTTATACACACAGAAATCATCTGCCCCTGAGTAGATGCAATCTGGATCCAACGGGGACCACACAACGCAAAGCAGTCGACCTCGATGTCCTCGGAAATTGCATAGAGGCTCTTCCTGGAGAGTATCCCACACCTAAAACCAAAGTCACACAAGAGAATAGATAATTTTTGGTTATTCTATTGTTTGAGGTGGGGTTGTTGGTATACATTTTTGAAAAAAAAAAAAAAATCTGTGTACTCTTATTTCCTCTTGTAATTTGTACTTGCAGTTTCAGAAAGTGCTATTTCCTAATGGAGGTTTCTGAAACCCTGTGGATTTCACTGTCCTGAACCAGTACTGCACGTTATCTTTGGGATGGGGATTCTGATACCTCTAATTCAGAGCCCACATCTACATGTGTGATGCAAGGGTTCTAATTTCTCACCGGTGATTCTTCTGTCTCAGGGCAAATGATCGATTTCCTCGATATTTCCTGAATGACTCCAGTCTCCATTTCAAAGGGCAGCCAGTCATGGCTCTCAGCTCTGTGCAGACAGCTCATTTACCACTCAGTACTGAGACAGACATCCATCACTGATGATGGATCCCCAGTTGCTAAGGTCTGTTCTGGTTCTGATATCTGAAACTCACTTCACAGCTCTGGCTTGGCATCTCATCTTTATTTTTGAGAAGTTGAAGATGTGAGCTACTGAGTTATTATTAGAAGTATTTTTTTCATGATTTATAGTCACCATTCTGTGATAGAACAGAATGGGAGGAGTACTTTTCACATCAACTTTAGTTTATCATACTGACAGTAGGTCAAAGTGAAATCTTTAAAAACATCAGTTTAGCTAGTTCCTATCAATATTCTCTTTCACCTACGTTACAAAAAAACCCAAATTTACCCTGCCAAGGGCCCAGATATGTTTAATAAAATGTCTAGGACATGGGTTTGGGTGAACTCTGGGAGTTGGTGATGGACAGGGAGGCCTGGCGTGCTGCGGTTCACGGGGTTGCAAAGAGTTGAACACGACTGAGTGACTGAACCGAACTGAACTGAGAGCTCAGAAAAATCGCAGGGGAGAACAAGAAAGAGTTTCAGTTAGAGTACGTAGTGAAGAACCCGGAGAAGGCAATGGCACCCCACTCTAGTACTCTTGCCTGGAAAATCCCATGGACAGAGGAGCCTGGTAGGCTGTAGTCCATGGGGTCGCTAAGAGTCAGACATGACTGAGCGACTTCACTTTCACTTTTCACTTAATGCACTGGAGAAGGAAATGGCAACCCACTCCAGTGTTCTTGCCTGGAGAATCCCAGGGATGGGGGAGCCTGGTGGGCTGCCGTCCATGGGGTCGCACAGAGTCGGACACGACTGAAGTGACTTAGCAGCAGTGAAGAACCCACAGAATCAAGGATACAATAGTACCTGAGCTGTACCATCATAGGAAGCGGATACCAGCCTTCCATCATGATGTGGGCTCCATGCCAGACTGGTGATCTTGGCTGTGTGCCCTGACAGGGTCCGGTAGGGCTCTGTAATGGTCACTGGAGATTCAGGATTGCTCTCTAAAAGACAGGGGATGATGTCACTGGTACCAATAACAACAACAAAAAGACATAAAGGAGGGTTTTAATTAACATGGCAAGAGTCAATATTTTACCACATGCTTTCTACATGATTTTCATTGGGCAACACTGTTTAGTGGTTAAGAGTGTAGGCATATCCACAGTGCCTGCCACGTGGGCTTACTTTAAGAAGTGTTAGCTATCATTCTTTCTTTCTAAAAGCCATCAAAATGAAAGTAATGCCTTTAGGATGTGATACCAAGAAGGATGTATTATCATGTATAGTTAAAAATGTGTGACCTGAATCTAGTCATAAGAATATATGAGACCAAACTCAGGACACATCTACAAAATAACCAGCTGGTATTTTTCCAAAAAAAACAAACCAAAAAAAAAATCAAGATGAAAAAACAAAAAAGGCTCAGAGATATAAAGGACAATATTGGATCAACTGACAATACTAGAATAAGCATGGAAGATCAAACTATTATATTAAATTAACTGAATAATGGAATTGTGGTTATATAAGGGAATATCATTATTCTTATAAAATACACACATATTAAGGAATATGGCAGCATGACACGTGCAACACAAACACTTTGGAAAATATACACCACAGCACAAAGCAAATACAACAAAAGGTTATAAGTTGTTGAATCTGTGAAAAGGTATATGGTAGTCCTTCATACTATTTTTGCAACTTTCCTCTAAGTGTGAATTATTTAAATATAAGAAGATAAAAATAAAATGAAGTTTTTCCTGGTCATTTTTTCCCTTTTTCTGTTATTCAGTAGATATGAAATAAGAAACAAACCAGGATGATAGTATTTCAGTAGACAAAGATCTGCACTGCTTCTAAGAATTAAGTTAATGTACTTCTGTAAGTGATGCTGGAAAAACTGGACAGCTACCTGTAAAAGAATGAGATTAAAACATTTTTTCACACCATATAAAAAAATAAACTTATGATGGATTAAAGACCCAAATGTAAAACTGGAAACCTTAGAATTCTTAGAAAGGAACTCTTTGACATAAATGATAGCAGTATTATTTTGGATTTGTCTCTTCAGGCAAAAGAAACAAAAGCATATTAAAAAACAAAAATTATAGCTCTTGGCAATGAAGATGGGTTATGTGTTTGTTTTTTTCTTCATATTCAGAAAAAAAAGTAATTATACTTCTTTCACATTAAAAAGCCTATTTTTTTAATGTGACCACTTACTGTTTCTTCTAGGTGCTAAGGAAGTTCAGAGAAGTTTCAGCCTTGTTAAGGAATAAGTTGTATGAAAATATGAAAAAGATCAACTTGCTAGGCAGGGACCAGTAGTTACCAGAACACATGCAGATGCTGCAATTAGTGTGGGACTGAATCTGGGCTCTATCATATATGAGCTGTGGGACGCATGGAAGTGAGCTAACCCCTCTGAGCCTCAATTAGGAAAATAAGATAACAAAATCTACGTCCCAGGACTTTAAGAATTAGATGAGTCACGCATGGGATGGGATGTGTGTTGTTCGTGTCATACTCAAACACTGAAAGACGAGAATATAAATTGGCACCATCTTTTGGAGAGTGACTTGGCAATAACTATACTTTAGAAAATTTGGAGGAAACAGCGATGTTTATTAATGAGGGATGGGAATAAGGGAGGTACTTCACTTTCTAAGTTAACATGTATTGTCATGTTTGAAATTTTTGTTGTGTCTTAAATAAGGTGAATACATTAGTTTTGAAAGCAGAAAAACAGTAAGAGTAGTGTTTAATACCAAAAAAAAAAGGAAAATGTACAAAGACTGGAACAAAAAGTAGCTGAACACATATACCACCCCCAGTATGGAAAGAAACCAAAGTCACCTAAGACAGTCTGCAGGTTGTGCACATAAATGACTGCATTGTTGGATCCAGAGGCCATCAGATAGCTCAGTTCTGGCTGGCTGCCATGCTCATGATGCCAGCTAATGGTATTCACAAGCTTATGATGCTGCTGGATGCTGCAGATCAGTTTCAAGTTAGGAAGCTTGAATATTTCTATTGATCTGGAATAAGAAACACACCAAGATAAGAAAGGATGCTCAAATTACAGTTCAGTGCAAGCAGGTATCGCCCTCATTCCATCAGTCAAAGAAAGGTGAAATGGAATAGGATAACCCTATCTAAACTGCAGAGGTTACTCTCTTACAAAAAATCAGGTACAAAAGGCAGTTCTTTCAGCAGCTTTAATAAATCTCAATAACCTCTGGAAAGTTGTATTTATCATGCTCTAAAAATAATAAATGGTACCAGGGAAAAACTAAAAGAAGAATTAATAAACCAATGGCTGAAATAGTAACCATGTTACTGTGATCAACATTGGAAAGGGCAAAACAAAGCAAAACACCCTAAAAAACAAACCAAAACAAAACATTGGAAAGGATATAGTAAGACCTAAAAAGCATTTCTGCTTTTTTTTTTTTTTCCTTTAAAAAGAATGAAGGGAGATTTAGGGAACTTAATTCTGGAGATAAGCATTCTTTGAAGCATACTACAGCCAAAACAAGAGTAGGCAAACATTCTCTTTGAGCTATAAATATTTAATTTATTTTGCAGTTCTCAATAATGCAGAGAGCTCCTGAGGTATTTAAGGATATCAGGGATAAGTCAGAATATCAAATACAGCTAGGCTTTCCCAACTAACATTACAGATGGCATTAGCTTGTGATCAAATATATGTGCAATTACAAAGTTTTTTTTTTTTAAAGAAACAAACACATACCCATCTTCATTGCCAAGAGCCATGATTTTGCCATCTGCTTTCCAGCTGATCTCTGTGTGTACAGGCAATTTGTACTAGAAAAGCAAAACAAATCAATCTCGACTAAAAACATTGTTCTTGCCACACGGCTTATAAATCAATGATGAAAGTGTGAGGGAAAAAAAAAAAATCAAACCCTGGTTTAAAAATGTTCTAATTACAACAGCCATTCTTATAAATAATCTACATAATTTGCCAAAGAGTTACTAAGAACAAGTATTCTAAATATGATTTCCTAACTGGGACAAAAGACAGGCCAGTGAATACTAAATGTTTGCAGTGTCTAACCTTGTGAAATGAACTTAATTAAAATGATTTTTATCCCACAGTAAGACATGAAACATGTCCACTGGCTTCGATAACATGGGGGCTGTCATCTCCTTAAAAGAAGTCATATATGCCACCCTTCTTCTCTTCCCATCTTTTCTGTTTCTTTTCCAGAATTTTTTTTTTCTCTTCTTCTGTTTTTATTAGAGAATAGTTCCTTTGTTCCTCAAGGCTGCCTGGGCCCTCTTCTTTTCTTACTTGTCTCTCCACAGACCACTTCATACATGCCCACAGCTTCTTTAGCTACCACTCATATAAAGGGACTCTAAATTTCCATTTCCGGCCCAAATTCCTTATGTGAACTTCTGATCTATATTATTTAAGTCTTACAAAACTAAAAGCTTGTTAGGAACAGGAATTTTGCCTCTTTTATTCATTGTTGAATGTTCAGATAACATATAAAACATGAAGGAATATAGCCAATAAAAACAATTCAATTTATGATTAAATATTATTTTTATAACAAAAATAGCCATACAGAAATAATGAGCAAAAGTAAAAAATGCTCATTTGAAAGAATAAGGAAAACTCCACATTTATGGTTTCACTTAAAAAGACAGTTCTGGCATACAGATATATTGATACAATGGTAAAGAAAATGTGATTAAACGTGGAAATCTGGGTGAAGGATATAAGGAAATTATTTGCATTATTTTTGCAGCTTTTGTATAAATCTGTAATTATTTCACTAAAAAACCAAAATGATAATTCTGTTTTGAGCAAAATACCTAATAGTTGTACTTGGATAACATATTATAAAGTAATTTTTACAAACACCTCCCTCTGGAGAAAGTGGCAGGTGTGAAAAGGATGCTCTATATTCAAGTTCTGAAAGTTTATAATAAATAGCCATTGCAACTGAGAGAAGCCTGAAATCTGACAGCATAATGCCATTTATCATGCAAGATGAGAAGATAAAACAGAGATCATGAGAAGACTTCAAATCACAAGAACTTACTTTGATTGAATTGGTGTCCCTGATGAGTTTATTGATGTCAAAGGCCTCTCCACTAAGCTTCCAAGGGTTGTGCTGTAAGACAATCCCTTCTCCTCCACAACTGTATAAAGTGAGGGAAGGTCTGTCTCCTTCTCCTACATGGAATAAGAAAAGAAAACTTACCAGTTTTGTACTTAACCAGCTTAACTGTTTGTTGCTGTAATATGACCATATTATACTGTGACATGTTTTATCTTCTGCCACTCAAAATAGTAGGGGTGCCAAAGCTGGGATCAGAAGACATGTTATCAAAGTTTTGGGGAATTTATCTTCTCTTACAGAAATAAGTACTGTCTGGCATTTAAATATATGAAGCGGCAGGACTTCTATGACTAAATGTAAGAAGCTATTCTCAAAGCAATGATTTCTTTGGTGTTACAGTAACTTTCCTGTTTATTTTAGGAAGTAAACAGTGGTTCTGATGGGTTCTTGTAAGGACAAGTTTTATTTTCACTACTGTAGAACTGTTTGGCACAAATCAAGGATCAGCATTTGCTAAATGAATGAATGAACTACAACTACAATGCTGCTTGAGTTCTGATGACTTACACTGCAGGTATGCAGATATACAGATGTTCCACTATAGATGCTGAAGAAAAGACTACTAAAGATTTTCCTGAACACATTCAATTTATAAATTCTGCAAGACCTACCATTGTAGGAATAAGAAAGGCAAGACTGAGGGGCTAGAAAAGGGTCAGAATGTATTCACAGGCAACAGGAGATCATCTGAGAAATTTTAACCCTGCTTTAACTGTAGGTTGAAACAGATGATCCTTAACATTATAATTCTTAAAAAAATTTTTTTAAATTAAATGTTCATTTTTTTGGCCACAGCGAGTGGCTTGTGGGATCTTAGTTACCCAGCCAGGGACTGAACCTGGACACTTGGCATTGAGAGCGTGCAGTCCGCACTACTGGACTGCCAAGGAATTCCCAACATTATAATTCTGATAAAATTAAAAGGTGATAGCAAATTTTAGTGAAAATTATTAGTATATTAGGTATCAGGACCTAGCGTGAGAAAACTGTATTCACAATAAAAAAATTCAGCTCAGAGAGACCAAATACTATAATTTGGAGAGGCTTATCCTAGGTGAATGGTTTCTAACTGATCACCTGTTACAACTGCCCTCACGGACCCCAGGGACATAGCAGCCTGCATAAGGAGTTACTGTACTAGAATGTTTATGACTTTTTCCAGGTTGAATATCCTAGGATTAAGTTGAAAGAGAATACTCTTATGTTTGTTAGAGAATGATCCAGACACTTACCTAGTGCCATGGCGGGTACTGGTGGTCCCCAGGCTAACGAGTACACAGTCTTCTTGTGATACGTGCTGGAAATCTGTGGAGGTCTGGGGGGAAGGGGAATTATAAACAGAAAGATTTAAAGAGGTACAGTGGAAGAGAGACCATCTTCTTTTAAAAAGTTGCCTGTTACAAACTTAGTTGCTGATATTAAAGAAAAATAACAGTACCCTTCTCCAAATAACTGATCGTAAAGAAGCAAACATTTAATATACCATGTAAATATACCATGTAATAAGAGCAACTAAAAAAAGGTCCCAAACATACTTTATCTAGAAAAAAGTTATTAATATCCCTTAACTGGCCAGTTTAGGGTCATTTTCCCTATCTATTCCTGAGCTTCTCACTTCACTTAAAAGTCAAATATTCTAATATTACTGTAGTTATATACAAAAGTAAAGGCTATCACAACTTGAGAAAAACAGGACAAGACAGAAAATGCAAACTGTTCAGCCCAGAACTAAGGTTACTACTACGCATATATTATCACTATGCAAATATCTCCAACTTATATTCTAGTAAAAGACTAGAATCATTTTTGCTTACCCTGTCATTAACATCACATTCTCAAACTAAGGCTTAATTTATTTATTTTTGGCTGTTCTAAGCAGCTTGCAGGATCCTGGACCGAGGATTGAACCTATGCCTCCTGCAGTAGCAGCCTGCAGTCCTAACCACTGGACAGCCAGGGACTTCCCAAGATTTCAGAGTAGATAGGTTTTAAAGTTTTTTTCCTCTGGATTAGTATTTTTATTCTTCACAAACATTCATTTCTTCCATCCTTTCTACCTAATAATGGTTTTTATTAAAAAAATTTCTTTAATGTTTTACAATTTTTTAAGAGTATTTTCCATTTAGTTATTATAAAATGCTGGGTATATTCCCCATGTTATACAATACACCCTTGAGCCTTACACCCAGAAGTTTATACCTTCCCCTCCTCCATCTCTATAATCCACCCCTCCCCCCATTGGTAACCACTAGTTTGTTCTATGTATCTGTGAGTCTGCTGCTTTTTTGTTATATTCAGTAGTTGGTTGTATTTTTTAGAGTCCATATATAAGTGATATCATACAGTACTTGTCTTTTTCTGTCTGACTTATTTCACTTAGCATAATGTCCTTTACATCCATCCACGTTGCTGCAAATGGTGAAATTTCATTGTTTTCTGGCTGAGTAGCATTCCTGTGTGTGTGTGTACACACACATCTTTTTTATCCTTTCATCTGTTGATGGACATTTAGGTTACTCCCATACCTTGGCAATGGTAAATAATGCTGCTTTGAAGACTGGGGTGCATGTATCTTTTAGAATGAGTGTTTTTGTTTTTTTTGGATATATCTCGAGAAGTGAAATTGCTGGGTCATACGGTAGTTCGAGTTTTTGGTTTTTATTTATTTTTTAAAAAAGAAATCTTGCTCTTCAGGGTATTTTTGAAGGTTGTGGTTGATTAATGATATGTGATGTGTCCAGACAGGGCAGTGCAGTTATTACCTTTAACATATACTATACTCTGTGTGTGATTTTAGAATTCCAGTATCTGTGACTGAATGAGCTGTTGACTTCTTTATTTCCATGTATCTGACACATTTATCATGATCAGTCTAGACAATAAACCAAATTTTCTTTGGCTAAAGGAAATAGAATAAGTGTTTCTGGCTGAATACCTAGCAATATATCTACAGTAACGTCCTTCCTCCTACTATATACCTTTGCTGCTATCAGTTTGAATATTCAGCTTATAATAACCAAAAGATAGTAATTTACTAGAATTAGTAATTTTGTACTGACACAAAGCTATTTAAATTGATATATAATTTTATTTTGTTAAGTACTTCTTTGAAATAGTGTAGCCTTTAAAAAAAAAGATTAAAAATGGAGAAAAACATTTAACTGTGTGTAAGTTATACATAGGGTCTTCCCTGGTGCTTCACTGGTAAAGAATCTGCCTGCCAATGCAGGAGATATAAGTTCAATCCCTGGCTTGGGAAGATCCCCTGGAGAAGGGAATACCCACTCAGTATTCTTGCTTGGGAAATCCCAAGAGGAGCCTGGTGGGCTACAGTCCATAGGGTTGCAAAAAGTCAGATATGACTTAGTGATTAAACAATAAACAACAGGTTATACACAAGTACCTAAAGAATTGGCACATGAAAAGGTGAGCTCTACAGTATAATGAATGATTCTCAATTAGGTGCAAATGATCTAGAACAGGAGTAGGCAAACTTTTTCTGTAAAGGGCCAGGTAGTCAGTGCTTCAGACTTTGTGAGTCAAGCAGTTTTTGTCACAATATCCACTTTGCTGCGTAGCACACAAGCAGATATATCCTCAGATTATATACTGAGCTAATTCCTAAAATTGAATTTCACTTGTTTCTGATACTTCTGTTAACATGGCTACTAGAAAGCTTTAAGTTGCAGACAGGGCTTGTATTTATGGCTCACAGTATAAATCTATTGGACACAGCTATTCTGAGCGCTTATCTGAGGATAAGATGTAATGAAATGAGTGTGGCAGGGCTCTAATAAAACTTAACAGACAGAGAAACTTGAATTTTATTTACTTTTCACACATGGTGAAATATTCTTGATTCTTTTTCATTGATTTTTAAAAGATAAACTATTCTTTAACTCATGGGCTTCCCTGGTGGCTCAGATGGTAAAGAATCCGCCTGCAGTGAAGGAGACCCTTCATTTGATCCCTGGGTTGGGAAGATCCCTTGGAGGAGGAAATGGCAACCCACTCCAGTATTCTTGCCTGAGAAATCCCATGGTCAGAGGAGCCTGGCAGGCTACAGTTCATGGGATCACAAAGAGTCAGACACAACTGAGGGACTAAGCACTTTCTTAGCTCATGAGCCACTGTTTTCTAATCCCTGGCATAGAACAGTGCTGTCCAATAAAGTAGCCCTTAGCGAGATATGGCCCTTGATCACTGGCAATGTGGCACATGTGAATAGGAGCTCAATCTCTAATTTTATTTAATTTCAATTACTTTAAGCATAAGTAGCCACACGTGGCCAGTGGCTACCAAACTGAACAGTACAGGTTTGGAATCTAATCAAGCGCTCAGAATAGCTGTGTCCAATAGATTTATACTGTGAGCCATAAATACAAGCCTTGTCTGCAACTTAAAGCTTTCTAGTAGCCATGTTAACAGAAGTACCAGAAACAAGTGAAATTCAATTTTAGGAATTAGCTCAGTATATAAAAAGTACTACCTTTTAAAATATAATTAAAATAAATATTGACGCATCTTACATTCTTTCCTTTTTTGAACTCTCAAGTGTGTTCTACACTTAGCACACTTCAGTAGCCACCTGTGACTAAAGACACAGTGCTGTTCTAGAAAGTTTATAGGCAATACAGGGCAGACAAGGAATATAGGAAATACAGGAAAGAGTGAACTGAATTATAAGTCACCACAAAGAATTAACTACCCAAGTCCAAAATGTAGAATATGCTAGAAAACAACTTACCTGCAATCTTCAAATTGAAAAGGCAATGTTATGGAAAGAAGTGGGGGACTATTCTATAATAAGAGGCTAAAGAGACATAAAAAAATACAATGTGTGACCTCTGATTGAAAAAAGGTTTTAAAAAAAATTGCTAGAAAAACATTTTTGGCTCAACTGAGGAAATTCGTATACGCACAGGATATTATATCATATTATGGATTACTGCTAATTTTTGTTATGTGTACCAAAAGTATGGCAAAATGTTAACAACTGGTAACTCAAGATGGAACAAACAGAGATGTTCTTTATTCTAAGCTTTTAACATTCTTGAAAGTGAAAGTGTTAGCCGCTCAGTCCTGTCTAACCCTTTGTAACCTCATGGACTGCAGGCCGCCAGGCTCCTCGGTCCATGGAATTCTACACTCAACAATACTGGAGTGGTAGCCATTTCCTTCTCCAGGGGATCTTCCCAACCAGGGATCAAACCTGGGTCTCCCACATTACAGGCAGATTCTTTATGGTCTTAGCCACCAGGGAAGCCCATATAAATATCAGTCATTCAGTTGTGTCTGACTTTTTGCAACCCTATAGACTAGCCCACCATGCTTCTCTGTCCAAATACTCTAGTGGGTAGCCATTCTGTTCTCCAGGGGATCTTCCCAATTCAGGGATCAAACCTGGGTCTCCTGCATTGCAAGCAGATTCTTTACCATCTGAGCCACCAGGGAAGCCCCTATGTATAACTTAACATTCTTGGATGCCTGAAAACTTTTGTAAAAAAAATGTTGAGGGAAAACAAAAGCAAATGTTTTCCTGAAAAAAACAAAAAAAACAAAAAAAACTTCAGTAGTATTCACAGGTCAGATGGGCTGAACCATCACTATCACCTGAAAAAATGTTTTAAAAATAAAATTCTGAGTTCTAAGCCCCAGTCTCAGAGTCAGAATCTTAAAGATGCTTCCCAGTCTTACTATGATAAACATCTGGGTCTATGAACTCAAAATGAACTCACTAACATTTTGGTCAGTGGGTTAAATAAAGATCATCTATTTCTTACTTGTTGGAGTAGGTGTCGTACAATCCCACTTTTCCATCATCAGTTCCAAAAGCTAAGCAGCCTTCCTTGGTCGGGTGCCAGCACAGCTACAAAGAAATATGAAGAAAGGGGCACTGTTAAGGGATTCATTAGGTTATACTTTATCGTTCAACTGAAAAAATTTCTTGCTCTTGGTGTCTTCTAATTTTAAAAGTAACAAATTCTCATTATTTAAAAGAGAAATAGTATTAAAAATAAAGTCACTTGTAATTTCACTATCCAAAACACCCCACTGTGAGCTCTGTATCTTTCTAGAAATTTTTTGTGAGTAAACTTCATATATAATTAAAAAACAAAAATAGGATCAAATGTTTAAATGATGTGCGTGATAGATTGTTGGGTGGGGAGTAAAAGATTCCAGAACAATTTAGAAAATATGGTTCTATTATTAATTAACAAAGCTTGGAAAGATACATCAACAGTGGTTCTTTGGATTATGGACGCGGGAGAATAGACTCAAGGGTGGAAAAGAAAACATTTTTGCTTTCCTCACTTCTGTACTGTGGGTTTTTTTAGAATCACAAACATTATTATTCCCCATGTGGTTATATTATAATTTAATGTACCTCCTATGAATGCACACACATCCAGGTTATTTTAAATTTCTTACTATTAGAAAACAGGGTGACTTAATTTTATAAAACAAAGCTAAATTTCTGAATTAGGAAGTAATGCGTTTGGTTAGGGAGGGTCCCTGTGCTTTCCCAGTTTCAAATTGCATCAAAAATACTCTTGAAGTATAAATTCCCTATAGAGTTCATTTGTGTGAATAGGTATTCTCTAAGAAAGAATTAGTTATTTGAAAACAGTGTATGGCAAGTTCAAAGAACGCATCCTTACCGCTGTAACCTTGGACTTGACACCTTGCCAAAAATGTTTCACATCATAGTTGTTCTTTATGGAGAGTGTATTCCATACGCGGATCATGCCATCCCCGACGCCTATCGCTAAGCAGCCTGTGTCCACAGGAGAGAAAGCCAGACTGTAGGCAAACCCACCGAGGGAAGGCAGGCTCCAGCAGCACTCCAGAGTGGCCATGTCCCAACATTTTACCTGAAAAGGTTAAGGGTTAGGGTCTTAATGAAGATCAGAGAAACAGGAAAACAATCATTTCAGACAGAATGGGCTCAATGAGTGCAGCAGGAGAATGTAACTTAACTATTCCAGTAGAAATTAGAAAAAAAAAAAAAAAGCAGTAAACTGTAGAGCTCAAAGGGATCTTGGAATACATTTATTCCCTAAGATGCCAAGTGAATTGAAGGCACACAATAAACTAGAACTCAGCCTTCCTGTTTCCCAGAGTCCAGTGGCCTTTCCACAGTATTATAGCATCGATAATCTCATTTGGTAAACTCAAAAAAAAAAAAAAAAGAAAGAAAAAAGATGACGATGGTCTCAGGACAGTGGAAGAATCACAGTTTATCTCAAAAAGCAAAATATGTTATCATATTCATTGGAAGAGGAGTGCTAAGTTTTTAATCTTCACTTGTTTATTTATTAACACAGTGACTTGGGAGAAAACAAAGTCTATCAAACAAGCTTTGATTACTGAAAAACAGTGAGGTTACTTAGATAAAGCCGATTCTCTCTTACAGAGACTCTGCCAAGAGCAGATGATTCTGCTACCTAAACTATATAGACAAGGATATTTTAAAGCTAAACCATAATGACCTCTCACATCCTTCCATGCACACATCTCTTCCTTATCGTATCTGCTTTAACAAAAAGACATCTTGGTTGTTCCTCCCCTTCCCTTTACTTCTCTACTGCTAATGTATTTAATGCTAGTCAGAAATAGTAACTTTGAAATTGGAACCTGGGGGCGAGGTGAGGTGTGAGAACTGATGATAGTTTGAAAAAGTCCTCTAATCCTATCTAAGTCATAAATCACCAATATACAGTATTGAATGCAAAATAAGCTGTTCTTACATCTCTGTCCATTGATATGGAAAGCAGCAGCTGTTTGTCATCTTCAGTTTGCAGAGGACATAAATTAAACACAATCCTTGAATGATTTTGCCCTTCTGATGAACCACTAAAGAGGGTATATTTCCGTCTCCAAGACTGAGTGAGATCCCATAGCAGCAGTTCACCTCTGTGAAGAAAAACAAGTAGCAGTTCTCTTTCATGAGCAATCTGAAAACAAGTGGTTTTGGGCCAGAGTATGGGCCCTCAGCTGCAAAATACTTTCTGTTCATTGTTCCTTTAAGGAGGGACAAATTACATATTCTAAAACAGATGCAAAACCAAAAGAAATTATTGCCTATGGTGAGGAGAACCAAGCAGAGAAGACATAGGTGGAAAGGGAGCTCTGGAGTTCGCTGGTGGTCTAGTAGTTAGGACTCTGCTTTCGCTGTAGTTGCCTGATTTGGTCAGGGAACTGAGATCCTGCAAGCTACATGGTGTGGCTAAAATTTTTAAAAAGGAGCTTTATTATATCCTTTCATTCTTTTTGAACCATGCAAATGTACTAGACTACCTTCTGAACAGATTTTCCTAATAGCTTTAATTATAAAATGCCACCATAATTTGCATAACCACAAAGGCTTTAAGATATATGTCTGCTTTGGAGCAGGGTGGGTAGTAGCATCACTACTAACACTTTGGGACATTCCTATATGCTCTACCTGTATTACCTCATTTAAAAGCAGGGACCTTGTCTGTTAAATTCACTTGTCATCGCAAGCAACTAGAAACAGGTGCTCGATAAATTTTGCTTAACGAATGGTCATAATCATCCTAAGAGAAAGGAAACACTATAACCGCCCCTTTATTCATGTGAAGTCACTGAAGCTCAGAAAAGTGAAGGATCTTGCTTATGAATAGCCGATAAGTAATAGACTGATTCTGAAATCTGCCTGACTTCAGAGTCCACACTTAACAAGCAGGCTGTACTTATTTGATCTTTTCATAACTCTTTTTAGACAGCACAGGTATTAATTCCATGACTTTTCCATTACAAATGGCCCATCATAATACAGTGGGCCATTATTATATATTAATATAATGGGCCTCTTAGCCACTGCTGTCTACATCTTCTGTGTCTAGAAAGAGAAGCCTAGGAATTCCTGAGACCAGAGAGGAAAACAAAATGTGTTAGAGAGCATGACCAAAAAAAAAAAAACTTACCCAAAACAGCTGGATACCAGCTGAGTTGGCTGATCCTTGGGCCAATGGAGTGTCAACCAAAGGCGCTCTTTAACAGTTGGGTCTACACCCCCTCCTCTTCTTTTAAGAAAGGGCAGTTTCAAAGTCATCACCCCTGCAGATTACAAGAAGTTCCATGGACAGTCAAGACACACACTCAGGATAATAAGACAGTAAAAACGCTTTTTTTTTTTTTTAGTAAAAAAGCTTTTACTGGATTGATAGAAGTTATATCACAAGGGAAATGTCAAATATTAGTCTTACCTCGGCCTCTAGAGCAGCTCCAGATCCGAATGGTCTGGTCTTTGCTCCCAGTGGCTAAGTAGCAGCCTTTTGTTACTGGAGTTTGTGTTATAACTTTCCCATTGGGCATTTCAGGTTCTTCTAGGATAGAGATGGTAATTTTGTTTTTAATTTGCATTAAAAATGCACTCATTAAAGAAAAAACTAGTTTGCAAGGGTTCCTGTAACTATCATTTTCATAGATTTGATCTGTAAAATCTAGTTTTAAATGTAATTCAAATGACACTATTCTACCCACTTGGTTCTTTGGGTCTAAAGAGTACTGAACCCTCTTAAATCATCTCTACCTGAATTTTCCTCTTGATTTATGGATAAACAGTCTTCACCCGACAGGGGACACCAGGCTATGGAATGGATCTCATCATCGTGGCCTCGAAGCCTGTGCATAACTTCTCCTTTCTTGCTGATGTCAATTATAACCACTATGCCATCCTTGTAGCTAAAAAACAAGGTTAGAAATATTGCTAAAAAATACAGACTGTCTTTCTAGGAAACTTTTGGCTCAGGAGTTATTGTGCATTTCTACAAGTTAAGTGCATTGAGGGGAGGGAGGAAAGAGAGCAAGGAATAATTTTGTTGTGTCCTTTTTCCGAAGTATACTTATTTCATATTTTGATCAAATGGCCAAATTCCTGATACTATGTTATACTATGCATGTTGCCCAGCATGAAGGTCGACAGCAGAGCATGCTTGTGCTCGAGGGAAACATGAAAGAAAAGTAGTCCTGAAAGGGGCCAGCAATCCCCCTAACTGGAAATGAATTTTTCCTAATACACTAAAAATATCTTTTTACTTTTACAAGTGATCTTACTTTTCTAACAAAAGCTGCAGAATTCTAACCTGTAGATCTGGGTATTTCAAGACTCATTTTTTTTTAATTTAGAAGAAATTGAGAAATTCTAATAGTTTTTTTCTTTAAATGATGAAGTATTTCAGACACAATAAAGAAATATCTACTCTCTAGCTTAAGGGGAAAAAAAAAAACCAACTTTGCAGTACAGTTGAAATCCTCTGTATATCTCATCCCAATCAAAATTTTCTCCCTGTCTTCCACAGAGGTAAACTGCTATTCCTGAATCTTGTGTTACATCAGTTCTAGACTTCCTTTGTATATATATATATTCCTAAATAAGATACAAAATTACTTTGTACATTTAAAAGCTTCATATAAATGGTAACATGTTGTTTATTTTTCTGTAGCTTGCTTTTTTCCACTCTTTCTTTTTGTGAGTCATCCATGTTGACACATGTAACTCCAGTCCCTGATCAGTCATTTATACTATTGCATAGTATTCCAGTGTATGAATATACTTCAAGTTTAGTTACTCATTTTCCTTTTGAAAGGCTCTCACTTTTTTTTTTACTGTTACAAACATAAAATGCTATTAATAATCTTATTATTATAAGATTTTAAAATATATAATAATCTTAATAATCTTATCACACACTTAAGACAGTTTCAGGTTTGATGTCTAGTAACAGAACTGCCAGAATGTTGGTCACATTTTTGCTTTACTAGAAAGTGCAAAATTGGTCTCCATAGTGGGCATACCTGTTTTCCTATACACCAGATAATCCTACAGCTCTATTTCTCTCTTTATTAAAAAAATATTTTTTCCCAATTACAACTTTACTAAAAAAAATAAAATCATAGAATATATCAAATCTTTGAAGATACAGACTTTGAAAACCATCAAGTTATGTAACCTAACAACAGACATGTGATCAAGCTATTTTGTAATTTCAATCAAGACTTCAGGGACTAATCACTGTTTTGAAGAGCATTTAGTAACAAATCATTTTGATTCAATCCTGTTTGACTGTTTGAAAGACTCACCTCTTCTTGTGAATTTCTGCTCATCTTTCAAGGTCAGTTTGATTTACCCTTCTCTGACCCCTGCCTACCACCCTTTCTGCTCTGTCTCTTGGACCCTCACCACAACGCTCCCATTTCATGGAGACCTCCGATCACAGACCCTTCCCATTTTCAGTGTTACTCATGCACACCTGTCTTCCTGTTCATCCCTGCATGCAGAGCAGATTCATGATCCATCATTATAATCACTCCTTAAATAAAATCCTTATCTCCTTTGTTCCCCCTTTTTCTCAGGGGTATTTACTCCACAAAACCCCAAACCTGATTGAATCCAACCACCTCCTTTCTCAATCAGTTTGAGTAGTTTACTTAAAATTCACGATCATGATCCTCGGCTTAACACTCAACCAGGACCACGGGACCTGCAATTCCCATCAGAAAGTTCATTTTCCTGTTCTCTGAGATGACTCTTCATACCTTCTTCCTGCATCCAGCTCCTGCCCCACTCTGAACTTGACTTGTGCCTCACAAAAAATCAGAAGCCATCAGATTGAAACACCCTTCTCTTCCAAGCAGATCTGTGAAACTACTTACACCTATTTCCACATTCTCAGCTGGTTCCTTTTACTTGTGTCTGGAGCCAATTCCCTCTTGACTTCTCATTATCACTCCTGTATTCATCACTGTTCACCCCTGCAACAGACTCCCCCTCTTCTGCCTCATTTCCATCAGCATAGAAACATGCCTTTGTTATCTTCCATTTAATGCTCCCTTGACCCCCATATACCTCCTCTGGCTTCATGTCTACATACACATTGTTGCAACAGAGTTTGTGGAAAAGTTGTCTCCATGTGTATCTATCTACCCCACCTCCAAGTGTCTTGAATTCTCTCCTGTTGGACTTTCTCCTCTTAGATGCTTATGCTTATGTCTCATCTTTAAACTAGACAGAATGGACATCTTTGAGAGAGAAGTAAATGGAGCAGTAAGGGAGAGAGGACTGCCTACTGAGGCAGCTCATGTGAAGACAACCTTGATGATCACAGGGGAGACGGATCCCAATGCCACACTGCTTTCCCAATTGAGTGGAAGAGCTGAGAATCAGAGCAGAGCTGAGTCATTTGAGCCTATGGGAATAAATGTTATTAATATAACCAAGGGTAAGTACAGAGGAGTAAAAGGTGAAAGAGGACATTTCTGACATTTGGAGATTCACTGAAGAAGTCAGGTATGAAGAATAAGGAAAGTACAGTATCACAGAAACCAGGGAAACAAAAATACAGTGAGGAGCTGAAGGTCACAGGAATAATGATACTAGGGGTGCAGGGAGAGTGGTTAATACCTGTAAATTGTTTCCTGTGAGGAATAAAGGGATAGGAGAAGGTAAAGAAAATACAAAATAACATCATAAAAATAAATTATTAGTGCAGATGGCACAGTACTCACCCAATGGCTACTAAATCTTCATGATGAGGCGAGCAAGTAAGACAGAAAATTGTCCTAGGTTCTATAAAGAGGTGCTGGCTGTCATTTCTGTTAAGCCAGTAACAGAAAACTACTCCTTTTTCATCTCCAGATACTATCAGATCCTTTACTCGAGGAGACCAATGCAATGCTGATATTGTATGCTTTAAAACAAAGGAAAGATATATTTGCTTCTCATTTGTTATTGCTTAATTTTCACTTAGTTTTTAATCTGTATAATGCTAGGCATATTATAGGTACTTAATAAATACTGTTAGGACCACCCATATAGCAATATTATATTATAATCAAATGATAGGAGAATTCAGGCTAAGAATGATTAAATTTTTTTCTTCCTTTGTAGATTAATGCAAAATTCTTCCTAAGATTAACTGAGTTCTTTTCTCTATTTTCTAGGCAGGTATATCAATTAACCATCTAGTTTCAAAATAAGTTTCACTCACAGTTTATATCAGGAGTCTTTTTCATGTAAAGAGCCAGAGAGTAAATATGTTAGATTGTGTGGGCCATACTGTCTCTGTTTTAACTCTCAATCCTGCCATTGTAGCCTGCAAGTGGCAGGAGTTAAAATTGTAGGCAATACTAAAATGAACGGCTGTGACTGCATCCCAGTGAAACAATTTGCAAAAGCAGGCAGCAGTGCAGTTTGTTGACCTCTGATTTATATGTATTTCCTTCCAAAAATTTTTTGAAGTACCTTTACAATATATACCTTCTGATCTAATGAACAAACACAATTATAAAAGTTACCTTATCTATATATTATATCAATTTTATTATACATTTAATGTTTAATATATATTTATAATAATGTTTCTATATTTTTAAAATTATAAAAGTTAACTTAGCACAGAGGAGCTAGCAAAACTATACTTGAAGCAGGAGAACTCTGACACAGATACATATTCATAGTCTGAGAAACCAGTAAGTCATGGTACCTGATGGAGTGCATGTTCCGTCACAACTGTTTTTGTCCCTACATCCCAGATTTTCACAGTCCCATCATCGGAGCTGGTGGCGCAGAGGTTGTATTGACCCGGGTGATGACAAAACGTGAAGCCAGACACCTTTTCCGTGTGTCCCACCAACTCGCCTATGACTTCAAGCAAAACCAGGCTGCAGGTTAAAGAGCTATCTAAGATTCCTGCCAGCATCTTTACTGTTGTTGGTGATTGCGGCCTCACTTATTCTATGGAATAACAAAAATATCCAGAAACCCACAATTAGAAACCTCAAGTGCAGATATTGGCTTTGCCATCTGACTTCAGACAAGTCGTTTTATCTCCTTGGGACTCAGTTTTTTTAACTGTAAAATACGTTCATATCGCTTGATGTGCCTAGTTCTCAGGCTGAGGAGCAGCTCCAATGAATGTAAAAAGGATTTGTATTTAGATCTGGCTATAAGTCTTTAGGAAGTATCTGGCATGCCGTATCCCAAGGCATAACCAAAACCTAGCTGGAGCCTGGAAGCATTCGGCTCAAGTCATTTATCTTACAGAAGTGAGTATCATATATTTGCAGAATCTCGCTTAGGGCCTGGAGCTGTAGAAAGCAAGGCCTAGGCGTTATAAATACCTGGAAAGACACACGGATAACTTTTTAGTTAGCGGATGCACGCTGAGAGAGCCAGGAGGCGGGACCGCTCAGCCACAGCGTGGTGTAGAGCTCAGCCTTGGAGACCCGGACACAACTCAGTTTAGACGACTATGAACAGACCCTTCTCTCTGCCCGAGCCTCAGTTTCCCCATCTATGGCGGGGTGGGGTGGCTAGACACGCCCTCCTGGCGCCCTCGGGGAACGCAGTTAGTGCAGGTAGGTTGGGGTCAAGAGGTGGGGACTTACCTCGAAATGGGGGCGTCCCTGGGATCGCGTCCGCGCCCGGGCCCACGCGGACAAGGAAGACCGAAGTCCGCGCCGCGAAGCCGAAGAGGCCCCCGGGCACGGCATCGCTGCATCGGGAGCAGTACCAGTTAGGGGAGGGCGGCAACGTGCGCGGTTCCTGTCCCATAATCACCGGCAACCAGGGGTGAAGGAAGCAACCACTGGGGCAGACCGTTCGTAGCCCCACGCTGGATCCGGGGAGGGGGCGGGGTTAACTCGGAGCCCGCCGCTACGGCGCGCGCGAAGGTCCAGACCTCACGGCGCGCTCGACTCCTGCCGCCTCGAACCTGGGAGAGGCGGGGCCCCGGGTAGCCGTCGGCTTCCCAGCTCCTCCTGGAGGGTCTGGTACGGCTGGAGCCTAGTTAGCCAGAGGTTGTGCTGTGTGCTTAGTCGCTCAGTCGTGTCCGACTCCTTGGAACCCCGTGGAGTGTGCAGCCCGCCAGGCTCCTCTGTCCATGGAAATCTCCAGGCAAGAATACTGGAGTGAGTTGTCAAGCCCCCCTCCAGGGGATCTTCCCAACTCAGGAATCCAACCCAGGTTTCTCCATTGCAGGCGGATTCTTTACCGTCTGAGCCACCGAGGAAGCCCAGCCCAGAGGTTAGGTATTCTCATTAACGACAGCAAAGAAAGTTAATTAAGAGGTTAGACTGATGGAGTCACCTCCCCGCCCTGCTAGTTTATTCTCTGCCGTGCTAGCTCTGGAGATGCTTTAAAAGTATCTACAAGAAGCCAACTAAGAAAAACATAAAAATTCTAATCAGAAATCAAAAACAAGGGTTTTTGTAACTGGGTGGAAATTCTAGCTCTGGGTTTTGATACTCAAGGAGAAGCAGAATAGAGTAACCCTCTTTTGATGTGATTAAGTACCAACTCTATGAAGGAACAGTGTTAAATGCTGTGGAGAAAAAAGAACCAGTTTCCTTCCACCTCAAACAGCCTAAAATGCTCCGTTTATGCACTTATTCTTCTTTGTATTGCTTGTTTGCATTGGGTATCTTCAACTCTTGAATATGTAGCAAAGGAAACCTGAACTATCTATGCTACTGAAAAGAAATTTTATATGTATATATATATAACTTACTTATTTGGATGTGGGAAGGAACACTAAACTTTGGTGGCACTGAAGCCTAGATGGTTTTTAGCCACTGTTGTTTTTACCAGTTATTATCTGAGAGATTTTGGCCTATCATAAATCTTTTCCCCCTCGATTGACCCCTGTTTTTGCCAGTTATTATGTGAGAGACTTTAACCTATTATAAATCTTTTCCCCTAGGTTGACCACTGTTTTTACCAGTTATTATCTCAGGGACTTTAACCTGTCATAAATCTTTTTTCTCAGTTGAAGAAGTAAGATCATGATCCAGATCTTGTTGGGTTGGATCTAGCTGTGAGGAGTACATGAGATTTAGTGAAATGCCTGCTGGCTATGTATAGTAGCTAGTGCCTGCTGAACATCAACTCTTAACTCTTGGAGGTAAACCTGAAGATTAGCATCATACTTAGTATTTGAACCGTTTGTTCCTTCTTTTTATTTATTTATTGAAGTGTAGTGGATTTACAATAGTAATTTCAAGTGTATAACAGTGATTAACAATTTTTGAAGATTAACTCCATGATCTTCACGACCCAGATAATCATGATCATGTGATCAATGACCTAGAGCCAGACATCCTGGAATGTGAAGTCAAGTGGGGCTTAGGAAGCATCACTACGAACAAAGCTAGTGGAGGTGAGGGAATTCCAGTTGAGCTATTTCAAATCCTAAAAGATGATCCTGTGGAAGTGTTGCACTCAATATGCCAGCAAATTTGGAAAACTCAGCAGTGGCCACAGGACTGGAAAAGGTCAGTTTTCATTCCAATCCCTAAGAAAGGCAATGCTAAAGAATGCTCAAACTACTGCACAATTGTACTCATCTCACATGCTAGTAATGTTCAAAATTCTCTAAGCCAGGCTTCAACAATATGTGAACTGTGAACTTCCAGATGTTCAATCTGGTTTTAGAAAAGGGGAACAGAGATCAAATTGCCAACATCTGCTGGATTATCGAAAAAGCAAGAGAGTTCCAGAAAAGCATCTATTTCTGCTTTATTGACTATGCCAAAGCCTTTGACTGTGTGGATCACAATAAACTGTGGAAAATTCTGAAAGAGATGGGAATACCAGACCACCTGACCTGCCTCTTGAGAAACCTATATGCAGGTCAGGAAGCAACAGTTAGAACTGGACATGGAACAACAGACTGGTTCCAAATAGGAAAAGGAGTACGTCAAGGCTGTATATTGTCTCCCTGCTTATTGAACTTCTATGCAGAGTACATCATGAGAAACACTGGGCTGGATGAAGCACAAGCTGGAATCAAGATTGCTGGGAGAAATATCAATAACCTCAGATATGCAGATGACACCACCCTTGTGGCAGAAAGTGAAGAAGAACAGTAGAGTCTCTTGATGAAAGTGAAAGAGGAGAGTGAAAAAGTTGGCCTAAAGCTCAACATTCAGAAAACTAAGATCATGGCATCTGGTCCCATCACTTCATGGCAAAGAGATGGAGAAACAGTGGAAACAGTGGCAGACTTTTTTTTTTTTTGCAGACTTTTATTTTATTTTTTTCACTGCAGCCATGAAATTAAAAGATGCTTACTCCTTGGAAGAAAAGTCATGACCAACCTAGACAGCATATTGAAAAGCAGAGACATTATTTTGCTAACAAAGTCCATCTAGTGAAAGCTATGGTTTTTCCAGTAGTCACCTATGGATGTGAGAGTTGGACTATAAAGAAAGCTGAGGGCCGAAGAACTGATGCTTTTGAACTGTGGTGTTGGAGAAGACTCTCGAGAGTCCCTTGGACTGCAAGGAGATCCAACCAGTCCATCCTAAAGGAAATCAGTCCTAAATATTTATTGGAAGGACTGATGCTGAAGCTGAAATTCCAATATTTTGGCCACCTGATGTGAAGAGCTGACTCCTTGGAAAAGACCCTGATGCTGGGAAAGATTGAAGGCGGGAGGAGAAAGGGACAGCCGACAGAGGATGAGATAATGCGATGGTTGGATGGCATCACTGACTCAATGGACATGAGTTTGAGTAAACTCCAGGAGTTGGTGATGAACAGGGAGGCCTGGCCTGCTGCAGTCCATGGGGTCGCAGAGAGTCAGACACGACTGAACTGAACTGAAAGTTATTATAAAATATTGGCCATATTGCCTGTGCTGTACAATATACCCTTGTGGCTTATTTTATACATAGTGGGCTTCCCTGGTGGCTCAGACAGTAAAGAATTTGTCTGCAATGCAGGAGACCTGGGTTCGATCCCTGGGTTTAGAAGACCCCATGGAGAAGGGAATGGCAACCCACTCCAGTGTTCTTGCCTGGAGAATTCCATGGACAGGGGAACCTGGCAGGCTACAGTCAACGGGGTCGCAAAGAGTCAGATACCACTGAGTGACTAGCATCTTGATACTTTGGGTTCTTTAAAAGAACTTTCATACAATGTCTAGTGGTCTTTACAAGCCTGTGCCCTAGTGATACTTATTTTTGTTTTGAGAAAACTGAAGTCCTCCCAGGTTAGTTGGCTTGGTTCACGGTCTGTTTTCCTAATCCTTTTAGACCATTTGTGACGCTTACTCCTTGGAAGGAAAGTTATGACCAACCTAGATAGCATATTCAAAAGCAGAGACATTACTTTGCCAACAAAGGTTCGTCTAGTCAGGCTATGGTTTTTCCTGTGGTCATATATAGATGTGAGAGTTGGACTGTGAAGAAGGCTGAGCGCCGAAGAATTGATGCTTTTGAACTGTGGTGTTGGAGAAGACTCTTGAGGGTCCCTTGGACTGCAAGGAGATCCAACCAGTCCATTCTGAAGGAGATCAGCCCTGGGATTTCTTTGGGAGGAATGATGCTAAAGCTGTAACTCCAGTACTTTGGCCACCTCATGCGAAGAGTTGACTCCTTAGAAAAGACTCTGATGCTGGGAGGGATTGGGGGCAAGAGGAGAAGGAGAGGCCAGAGGATGAGATGGCTGGATGGCATCACTGACTCGATGGACGTGCGTCTCAGTGAACTCCGGGAGTTGGTGATGGACAGGGAGGCCTGGCGTGCTGCGATTCATAGGGTCGCAAAGAGTCGGACACGACTGAGCGACTGAACTGAACTGAACTGAGGCTTCGCAGTTTTTCTGGATCCCGACAAATTTTCGGAAACTCGCTCGAGTTTGGCCCTTATTGAGTAATCCATTCCGAAGCAAGGCTGACGGGACTCCGCCTTAAGCACCAGCCTGTTGTTGACGGTTTCCAAGACAGCACCACGAAAGCAGGTGCGGCTGGGTATCGCGATAAGAAGCGGGGGTGGGGGAGGGGACAAAAAAAAAAAAAAAAAACAACCCAACAAAACCCCGGGAGTTGCGCATGCGTTTTGCGCACACGGCGTTCTGAACTCAGAGGCTTCCGTAGACGGAGGGAGAAAGATGGCGGCGGTTATACTGGAACGTTTGGGTAAGATTTCTTGATCGTTAAGTGGTGGAAGAAAGGAGTGAGGTGGGAATTTGAATTAACGACTTGTGTTGATATTGCAGGTGCGTTATGGGTGCAGAATCTCAGGGGGAAGCTGGCCTTGGGGTAAGTCTGTCGCCTTGGAGTTGCGGAAGGGTCCCGGCCTCAGTCCAGTTCAGTTCAGTCGCTCAGTCGTGTCCGACTCTTTGCGACCCCATGAATCGCAGCACGCCAGGCCTCCCTGTCTATCACCAACTCCCGGAGCTTACTCAAACTCATGTCCATTGAGTCGGTAATGCCATCCAACCATCTCATCCTCTGAGAGCTTAAGTGCCAGGCTTTGCTTTATGCCCTGAGGCTGGCGAACGGTACACCAGAATCTCAGCTTTGCCACCCCGTTTTTTATTACCCCCGTATTGCATACCCCTGCGGGGACCAGGATTATCAGTGACCGAAGGGACGTTGTAAATGCCTTTTCTGGACACTTCCTAGATTCTCCCACCAAGTTGGGAGCATACTTTTCTAGTTATCTATCTGCCTATATGGGCAGTGATTGTATTGTAGACAGCTGCAGTTTACATCGTGTCTGACGTGTTAAAATCTATGAGCATTATCTCATTCTTACAGCGTCCTACATAGTGTAGGTACTGCTATACCCATTTTTTTCAGACGAGGAAATTGAAGCCCCCCAGTGTAAAATAGGGATCTGTGCCCAAGGTCCCACAGTTACAGAATTTTGAAGCTTTATACTGTATTTTCTAGAGGATTCTTTGACCTCAAGACAAAGCGTTCCTTAAGGTTGCTGCTGCTGTTAAGGTTAGGGAATGAACTTTAGTCAGTACTGGTAAGAGGCTTTCTCTGCCCGCTTCTCATTTTCCTTCTAATTTAGTACAGCTATTGCTATGTGGAGGTTGATAATCTGATTGTAAATTTTCTGATTGATGTATTTGTTAACATTAATTTTGGTTTAATTCATAGGTTTTGGAGACATCTGATAAGTTGTGAATCCACATTTTAACTATTTGATTTTGGAAACGTTAACTTATTTTTCCTAAGCTTCAGTTCTGTGATATGAGAGGATTATTAATGCCTATTTAATAGATTTTAAAATTAGGATTAAATGAAATAATGTTTATAAAGTGTTTTATGCAGTGCATGACGTATAATAATCCCACCCTAAATCTTAGCTGCCATTAGTGTTTTTATCATTATAAACTATTATTGTGTTCCTATTATATCTAGCTTTGCTTTAGGTTCTTTGCTTAAGGGATGAAGAGGTGGCTAAAGAAGAAAATAAGAAGTACTGGTACTTCAGGATTTGTCTTCATTTGATTTTGTAGATTATCTTCCATCACTCTACCCTCAGTCATGCTGATTTACTTACTTCTTCTGTTTATGCTGTGCCTTTACATATTTCTTGGCTTTTTCATGCTGTGCCCTCACTTTCTGTTAGTAACGGCAGCCCTCAAAGCCCTTCTCCATTTCTTCTGACAGTGCACTTCTCTGGGAGAAAGGGTGCTGCTCCAGTTGGTCAGATTGAGAACGAATGTGAAGATACGTTTTTCTGTTAGTAAAGGCAATGGGAAAATCTTAAAAACAAAACAAAACAATCCAGCAGTGTTCATTATTCAAATCCCTGTTTAAATGTTTCCCTTTCATGATCTCACTAAAAATGAAAGAAATGGGGACTTTCTTGGTGGCCTAGCAGTTAAGAATCCACGCTCCCATTGCAGGGGACCCAGGTTCAATTCCTGGTCAGGGAACTAGGTCCCACATGTCAAAACTAAAAGATCTCGCGTGCTGCAATGAATATCCCACATGCTGCAACTAAGACCCAGTGCAGCCAAATAAATAAAAAATAAATATTAAAAAAAAATGAAACCAGTTTCTTCTTTATTTTAGCATGTGTTTCTTAAATAATGGCTTCATATATATATATCTTTGTCCTTTCCTACCTTGTATATCCTGGACAGTTAGGGACGATTCTTGTTTTACTTTGTAGCTCCAGGGTAGGGTCTTGCACAAAGTGAATGTTTTGTTTATTGTGGTTGATTTAAATTGTCCCACATTGACTTGTATTGGGAACCTCTGAGCAAGTAACTAAAGCACTTTGGCTTCAGTCTTTTCATCTGTGTGATACAGGAAGGTTGGATTTTGCTAGGTAATCTCTTTCTAGTTTTGAAGTCACATAATTTAGGAATCTGCATTTTGGACTTTATAGTGGGGAAATGACCACATGACAGTGAAATAGAAAAGGTATAACTGATAATAATCCAGTGGTTGGAAACCCCATTGCATACCAAATGCGAGACAGACAATAGAAATGAACTATAGAGACGTGGTTGTGAAGAGTGGTAGGGCTTGTGGCAGTCAGTTGAGTGCATTTCCTCCTGTAAAGACTCTGAACTGGATTTAAAAATGTTGCTCATCAAATACTTTTCTATAGGTTATATTTGGTAGCAGATGGACAATTTCCAGCCTTTAAATTTTAAGTCTCCCATTTTAGTGATGCATGCATTTGGGAAATTTTGTGACTTATTGAAGGTTACATGGCAAATCTAGGATCTAAACAGAAAATTCTCTGGCTTAAAATAGTGTTGTATCACACATGGGAGGGACAAGAGTGATGAGCCCCTTAAGGGGTTTATCAGGGGAGTCCTTCTGGAAGAGGTGACGTTAAAATTTAAAGAGTGAAGAGTATGGTTTGGTGTTTTAAAAATAGAGCCGGTGTAAAAGTTTGAAGGCACTAATTACTAAGGTGTACATATGTTAAAATTCTCCACAAGAAAATCAAGTTGGAAATACTATGAATCAGCAATTTGGTGGAAGAATGATGACAGCATTGTGATAGATTTGAGAAACACTGGACTTCAGGCGATAGAACTGGATGTCAGGTTCTGTCAGGCACAAGTGTTGTAGCCTCGGGTCATTTGCTTAACTTCTCTGAGATTCAGTTTCAGTTTTTCCTCATATCAAAGAATGAGGATAATATTTAACTTCAAGGATGGTTGTGAGAATTAAGAGACTTAATACGTAAAATGTCTTATAGTGCATGGCACTGTGAAAATGTGTTGGAGATGATCCTGCTGTGAAGTTGTTTGAGAGGAATCATATTTAATGCTAGAATCAATCAGTGGGTACTCAACACTCTTAGATGAGGTTACCTACTTCATCCATCAGCCCTACTTTTTTTTTTTAATTCTTTTTTTCCCCCTCTTTTTTATTTTTTTAATTATTACAGTATGATAACACATTTACAGGAGACTTGGAAAATACAGAACAGAGTTGCCTATAGTTACACTATTTATTACAGTTATTTTTTAAGTAGATAAATTAACAGTTTTACTTGGAGCTTCAATATCAAATGCTCAAAAATTAATAGAATGAATATACAGAAAAGTAGAAGGATATAGTAGACCTGAAAAGAACCATAAATCAATTCAACGTAATTAAGACTTATACAATTTTCACACAACAGTAGGATAAAAATTCTATTCAAGTTCCCATAGACTAGGATACACTGGATCATATTCAGGGACATAAAACAAGGTGCAAATATTTTATGGTCTAAAGGTGTTGAAATCATACAGAGTCTGTTCTCATCACTGTGGAATTATGTTAGAAATCAATATCAAAAGATATTTGAAAATAACGCACATGTTTTCAAGTGCACCTTTACCTAGAGAAATTATCTCTTGTTTTTAATGTATCTATGCTGTCAGTGTTCTGATAGCTATGACCAGCAGATATGGATACCATGTCGACTTGTGCTCTTTTAATTAATCTTAACCTATGACCTGAGGGAGTTGCGATTCCTTGCCCTTTAGGTCAGTGATTCTTAAATTTGAGTCACAGGCTTCTTTGAGAGTCTGATGAAAGCCACAAAACATGTTCCCAGAAAAATGCATATAGTATTCATAGTTTGACTTGTAATTTCCTCATCCTTAGTGTAGGAATCTTTGCATTGGGACACGATAACCAAACAAAAGCACAATAATGGTACACAATTATGTCTGTAACTACACAGTGATGATTGGTGGTATGGGCAGTGGCCTTTGTGCTAATGGATGAAATATTTCCCTCAATTTTGAAAAATTTCAATTCTATAGGAAAGTTGAAAGAATATTACAATGTCCTTCAGTTGGACTCATCAGCTGAACTCATAATTTTAGCTCTCTATAAATATATATGCTTTTTTTCCCCTCAATCATTTGAAAGTGAATTGTATACACTATGGTACTTTACTCCTAATCAATTCAGGTTGTGTTTCCGAAAAGTGACAAAGGTCCCATGAACCACAAACTATGATTTAAATGGTACAGTTTAATTATCTTTTATTTCGGAGAAGGCAATGGCACCCCACTCCAGTACTCTTGCCTGGAAAATCCCATGGATGGAGGAGCCTGGTGGGCTGCAGTCCATGTGGTCGCGAAGAGTTGGACACGACTGAGCAACTTCACTTTCACTTTTCACTTTCATGCATTGAAGAAGGAAATGGCAACCCACTCCGGTGTTCTTGCCTGGAGAATCCCAGGAACGGGGGAGCCTGGTGGGCTGCCGTCTTATCGGGTCGCACAGAGTTGGACACGACTGAAGCGACTTAGCAGCAGCAGCAGCATTTTAATGTTTTAGTTAAAAGGAGTCAAATAGAAGTCAAGTGTGTGCTTGCATTTACTTTTGAAAAAAGAAAAATTGACCATTATTTGAGGCTTGTCCATGGTTCTGGCTTATAGCTCCCAAAACCTTTGGAATTTCCTGAGCCATAGATTTGGGAGCTTCTTTTGTCATCATCTTTGGTGTTTCGTCTCAGTTTATGACTTCAGAGGCATAAAGTGAAATGGGTCTCTTGTTATTCCTGACAAGCCCCTTTCCACAGGGTTTTTATTAATGAGGTGAGTTTGGGAAGGCACTGAAGACGGGGTGGTGGTTGCCAGGGGAATCAAGCATGAATGGAGGGGTGGGACTTTCAGTTGTACCACTTCCTGGTATCCAGGGATGGGGGAAGGAGTGGAGGTTGAATCAGTTACCAATGGCCAGTGAATGAGTTAATCCTGCCTATGTAATGAAGCCTCCATAAGAAGACAAAAGGGGGTTCAATCTTTTGTTAAAAGTCAGTAATCTAGTGATTAAGTAGGTTTCCTGAATCTTATAAGCTGCTTTAGCAAACCCAAAAAGGGGGTCATGAGAACCTTTTGATTTATATAGGCAGTTGGTCAGAAGCACAGGTAGCAACTTGGGCTTGTAATTGGTATCTGAAGTGGATGGTGGTTTTATGGGAGAAGGCCTTAATCTGCTATCCCCAGGTAGAGGGTGTCAGAATTGAATTGTAGGACCCCCAACTGATGTCAGTGTTGCTTGGTGGTGGTGTGAGGAACCCCCCCCCCCCCCCGCCCAGAGTTGGAATCGTTGAGTAGTCAGATCCCTTTTACCAGAGATACTTAAATCATTCTGGGTGAGAGTTGTCCACTGGGTTTTACAACACATATCTTCAGTGACTTTAATAAAGCAGTGTTGGTGTCACGATTGGAGAGAGGGTGATTAAGGGTGAATGGTAGGGCTGGAATGAGAGACAAGGAATTTAGGTAACTCATTCAAGGAGTTTTGCTTGAGTAGTTCGAGGAAGTTGGTTGGGGACAGTTTGTTCTGATAGATACTAGAATATATTTGTTTGCTGATGGGAATGTTCCAATAGAGAAGAAAAATTGATGATTTAAAGGGGGAAGAAAGAATTGTGGGAGCAGTGCTCTTGAGTAGGTGAGAAGGAATGGGATCTAGGGAGCAGGGGATGATATTGCTCCTGGTTAGTGCATAGACTTGAATTATAGTAGTAAGTGAAGGTATAGTCGTAAGTGTGTATGGATACGGATGCTGCTAAGTATGTAGATTAGGTGGTGGGAGCTTGTAGATGTTCTCTTCTGATTGTTTATCTCAGTGAAGAAGCACAGTTATCAGCTGAGACTGAGGATGAGGGAGGAGATACTGGAGGTTTAATTAGCAAGGAAGAGATAAGAAGTTTGAAGATATGAAGATACCAAGACCAACGTTGGTTTCACTTTTTTTTGTTTGCTAAATTCCTGTTTCCTTGATTGCTTGTCCTTGATTTTTCACACAGTAAAATTATATTGAGTTATGAGAATATACAGGGCTTCCCCAGTTGCTCAGCAGTAAAGAAACTGCCTGTAACGCAGGAGATGCACATTGGATCCCTGGGTCAGGAAGATCCCCTGGAGTTGGGCGTGGGAACCCACTCCAGTATTTTTGCCTGGAGAATCCCATGAACTGAGGAGCCTGGTGGGCTACAGTCCATAGGGTCTCAAAGAGACATGACTGAAGTGACTTAGCATGCATGCGTGCCTGAGAATATATGTGTATATATATATATAACTTCAACCCTTTTAGATTTTAATTGAGTCAGGAGAGAGTATGTTCTTTTATTCAGTCTCAAGTGTGGAATTAATTTGATGTTCTCTGAAGTAAATTTGGAACAAAGAATTTTTTTTACCTTGTTGCATCTAATAACGTGATTCTCCTAAGATTGAGCTGGAGGCCAGTATTATCTTCACTTGGGACTTAGGTATACCTTGTATTAAATTTCTAAATAAACTTTGAGTAACAAAGAGGAAGTATTCATTCTGTCAAATTGTGACTTTATAAAGTTTCAGATACTCTTATTTGATTTAACTCTTAATCCTAAAATTTGGCTTGGATCTGCTACTTTTCAATGCTGAACTACTTTTCAATGCCAAATGACTATGGGCAGGATTTGAAAAGTGCTACTTAAACTTAATCCTTCAGTACTGGTAGATATAAAACACCAGAATGATGAGAGTAGGGAAATTCATATGGTAGTTCCAGCATACCATCCACTTTCTGCTTGAGTTCTGGCAGTCTCACTGTACTGTGGGAACCTGTGTGTATGTTTTGTGTACGAACACTCTAGACTGGTAGTTCATGCCTACCTTCCTTCACTGAAGTTACAGAGATAACAGTGAAGGTAAAGGGATGTGGGTTTCCTAGTAAATGAAAAGATAGAGTAAATATCAGTAGTGATGTATGAATTTCAAAGTGATAAAAGGTGATCCTGGTTGCCTTTCAGTTTTGTTTGTTTTTTAAATAGAAGCCAAGCCATTCATATTTCTGAAATCCTGCTGTTAGGCATGAGATTAGAGAAGATTAAGGTTCAGAGATACCCTGGAGATGAAGTACACCAATTCCTCTTCTCGTAGATAAAAAAAATTGCCTAACTTAGGGCTCATGAATCACAGCTTCATAGAAACAAATTTGACCATGATTATAAACATGAGAGGAGGTTTGAAATTGTGTAATGTGAAGTTTGCAGTTCAAAGTGTTTTTTTTTTTTTAAATCTGCAAAGTATTTATTTACTTATTGAGAACAGAAGAGATGAATTGTTCAGAGGGCCTAATTAAAAATTAATACTAGGTACTGGTGTATATCATGTGCTAGACTTTGTGGGGTGTTGTATGTTAATTATTTATCTACTGCCAACAGAATGAAGTAGGTATTGTTCTTCTCATTCTAAAAGTAATAATATCTGAAATTTATTGAGCCTCATTAATGTGTCAGATTAAATATTTTACTTAAAGTATCTCATTTGAGCTCCTTAAGAAGCCTGTGGGCTTCCCTGGTAGCTCAGCTGGTGCAGAATCTGTCTGCAATGCAGGAGACCTTGGTTCGATTCCTAGATCAGGAGGATCCCATGGAAAAGGGATAGGCTACCCACTCCAGTATTCTTGGGCTTCCCTTGTGACTCAGCTGGTAAAGAATCTGCCTGCTGTGCGGGAGACCTGAGTTCAATCCCAGGGTTGGGAAGATCCCCTGGAGAAGGGAATAGGCTACCCACTCCAGTATTCTGGCCAGGATAGTTCCATGGACTGTACAGTCAATGGGATTGCAAAGAGTTGGACACGACTGAGCGACTTTCCATTTCAGGAAGCCTATGAGGGGGGACTTCCCTGGCAGTCCAGTAGTTAAGACTCTGTGCTTCCACTGCAGGGGCTGTGGGTTCAACACCTGGTTGGGGAACTAAGATGCCACATGCTGCACAGTGCAGCCAAAACAAAGCCTATGAGATAATTATTATTACTCATTTACTGATGAGAAAACTGAGGCCTCGAAAGTTACGTCACTTCCCCAAGGCCATTCACCTAGGATTAGAGGTAGGATTTAGATCCAGGTCTGCTGGATTCTATAGTCTGCCCTCATCACCTGGCTTATAATTTTATTAGAAAATTCTGTCCTCTAACGTCATGTGTCCTAGTTTTGTGCTTTTCAGTTAAAATAGTGGAACCTAAAGGTGGATGGCAAAGGTACAGATTTTGTTAGGTTCGATGGCACTGATCAGTGAACTTGAGGTAGAGTAGGAGAAATGAGCCACTAGAAGAATACATTTTTAAAATTCTTTAGCCTGAATGGTTTGAGAATTAAAAGCAAAGACTTTACCAAGTGTATAATCTAATTGCATATATTGTGTGAGAGTCTGCCAGTGTACAACAACTTTGAATATTTAAGTGTAGATTAATTTTCACTCAGTATGAATGTGCCAGATACTGTCCTTGGTGCTGAAATACAAAGGATGTCAGACGTGCCCTTGAGATGCTTAAATTGATACACTTACTGCAGGAACTCATTGTTTTGCAGTCATCTTATTAATAGTTCAGGAGTAGTCCAACTCATTGTTGTACAGCTGGCAAGAACAAAGTATTAATATTAAGGTGGGGGCGGGGGGGGGCGGCGGTTTGGTTGTCTCAAACAAGGAATCAGGTTCACGTTGAGGTGCTCAATGCTTCACATTGAGGTGACATTTGAGCTGGGACTTAAAACAGGACATGCATTTCATTCAGGAGATAAGGAAGAGAGAACAATGTGAGCAAAAGTGTAAAGATATAAAAGTATGTGGCTTGTACAGGGAACAATGAATGTCTGTGCCTTAAGGTAAATAAGCTACGATGGTCAGCTTGGGGTTAGAGTATGAGAGGCCTTCTATGTCTTATTAAGGAGCTTGGACTATATTCTGAGCAGCAGGGAAGCACCAAAGTTTGTTGTTATTTGAATATATCCAGATGCAAGGAAAAGTAGACAATATGGTGATCCCACATGAACCCATCATCCAACTCCAGCACTATTAACTCATGGCCTTTCTTGTTTTTTCTTTGGCCCTTGCTTTCCCCCATCATATTTTGAAACAAATCCCAGATAGTTTATTATTTCATCAATAAATATTTCACAGTGTATCTTATTTAAAAGTATTGAATGTCCAGTGTTCAAATTTCCAGTGGTTAAATAACTTTTATACTTTTAAAGTTATAGTAGTCCACACTTAAAGAAATTCCTTGAGCATTTCTTATTTCTTGTAAAGTCAGTTTAGTGATGAGGAACCCCTTTAGCTTTTGCTTGTCTAGAAAACTCTCTCCTTCAGTTCTTTTTTTTTTCTCTTGAAGCAATTGTCTACATATATGTATTTCAGTTTTTTTCTTTGCTTTTACTTTTAATCGGAGGACAGCTGCTTTACAATATTGTGTTGGCTGCTGCCATACAACAAAGTGAATCAGTCATAAGTATACATATGTCCACTCCCTCACCACCCACCACCCCCATCCCACCCCTCTAGGTTGTCAGAGGACCTTGTTGAGCTGCCTGTGTGACGCAGCAACTTTCCATTAGCTTTTCTACATATGATAATGTATATATTTCATTGCTACTCTCTCAGTTCGTCCCACCCTCACCTTCTCCTCCTGTGTCCAAAAGTCCATTCTGTATGTTTGCATCTCTGTTCCTGCCCTGAAAATAGCTTAATCAGTACCATTTTTCTAGATTCCAGAAAGCGTTAGTAGCGTTAACATACGATACTTATTTTTCTCTTTCTGACTTTCTTCACTCTGTATAATAGGTTCTGTGTTCATCTACCTCATTAGAACTGATTCAACCATGTTCCTTTTTTATGGCTGAATAATATTCCATTGTATGTATGTACCACAACCTCTTTATCCGTTCATCTGTCGATGGATATCTAGGTTGCTTCTGTAACCTAGATATTGTAAATAGTGGTACAGTGAACATTGGCTTACATGCGTCTTTTTCAGTTATGGTTTCCTCATGGTGTATGCCCAGTAGTGGGATTGCTGGGTCATATGGTAATTTTATTCATAGTTTTTAAGGAATCTCCATACTGTTCTCCATAGTGGCTCTATCAGTTTACATTCCCACCAGCAGTGCAAGAGGATTCCCTTTTTTTCCACACCTTCTCCAGCATTTATTGTTTGTAAATTTTTTGATGATGGCCATTCTGACTGGTGTGATGTGTTACCTCATTTCCTTTTCTCTAGTAATGAACGATGTTGAACATCTCTCCATGTGTTTGTTGACCATTTGTATGTCTTCTTTGGAGAAATGCCTCTTTAGTTCTCACACCCGTTTTTTGATTGGGTTATTTGTTTTTCTGGTATTGAGCAGCATCAACTGCTTATATATTTTGGAGATTAATCCTTGCTCAATTGTTTCACAGGCATTTATTTCCTCCCATTCTGAGGGTTGTCTTTTCGTCTTGTTTGTAGTTTGCTTTGCTGTGCAGAAGCTTTTAAGCTTAATTAGGTCCCACTGTTTATTTTTGTTTTTATTTCCATTACTCTGGGAGGTGAGTCAAAGAGGTTATTGCTGTGATTTATGTCAAAGAGTGTACTGCCTATGTTTTCCTCTAAGAGTTTTATAGTGTCTGGCCTTACGTTTAGGTCTTTTATCCAGTTTGAGTTTATTTTTGTGTATGGTGTAAGGAAGTGTTGTAGTTTCATTCTTCTACATGAGGTTGACCAGTTTTCCCAGCACCACTTATTGAAGAGGCTCTCTTTTCTCCACTGTATATTCTTGCCTCCCGAGTCAAAGATAAGGTACCCATAGGTATGTGTATTTATCTCTGGAGTTTCTATTTTGTTCTGTTGATCTGTATTTCTGTTTTTGTGCCAATACCATACTGTCTTGACTGACAATAGCTTTGTAGTATAGTCTGAGATCAGGATGGTTGATTCCTCCAGCTCCCTTCTTATTTGTCTAGTTTGGGTATTTGGAGTCTTTTTGTTTTCATACAAATAGTGAAATTTTTTGTTCTAGTTCTCTGAAACATGCTGTTGGTAGTTTGGTGGGGATTGCGTTGAATCTGTAGCTTGCTTTGGGTAGTGTAGTCATTTGCACAGTATTGATTCTTCCAATCCAGTGATATGGTACGTCTCTCCATCTGTGTCGTATTTGATTTCTTTCATCAGTGTCTTACAGTTTTCTGCATACAGGTCTTTTGTCTCCTTAGGTAGGTTTATTCCTTGGAATTTTGTTCTTTTTGTTTCAGTGGCGAATGGGATTGTTTCCTTAATTTCTTTTTCTGACTATTTGTTGTTAGTGTATAGGAATGCAAGGGATTTCTCTCTTAATTTTGTATCCTACAACTTTACTGTAAATTCATTGATCAGCTCTAGTAATTTTCTGGTGGCTCCTTTAGGCATTTCTATGTGTAGAATCATATCATCTGCAAACAGTGAGAGTTTCGCTTCCTCTTTTCCAATCTGGATTCATTTAATTTCTTTTTCTTCTCTGATTGCTGTGGCTAAAACTTGTGAAGCTATATTGAATAATAGTGGTGAGAGTGAGCACCTTTGTCTTGTTCCTGATCTTAGAGGAAATAGTTTCAGTTTTTCACCATTAAGAAAAATGTTTGCTTGGAGTTTGTCGTATATGGCCTTTATTATGTTGAGGTAGGTTCCTGCTATCCCCATTTTCTGGTGTCTTTCCTTCAATTCTGAATGGTAACTTCGCCAGATAGAGTATTCTTGGTTGGAAGTTTATTCTTTTTCCTTTTGTTGCTGTGCTTGGGTGAGTTCTACTGCCTTTTCTTAAAGTTGACAGATTCTTTCTTCTGCTTCATTGAGTTTGTTGTTGATATTCCTCAAGTGTATTTTTCAGTGCAGTAATTCTTCAGCTCTGTGACTTCTGTTGCAGCTCTGTGACTTCTGTTGCTTCCCTGGTAGTTCAGCTGGTAAAGAATCCACCTGCAGTGCTGGAGACCCCAGTTTGATTCCTGGGTCAGGAAGATCCCCTGGAGAAAGGACAGGCTATCCACTCCAGCATTCTTGGGCTTCCCCTATGGCTCAGCTGGTAAAGAATCCGCCTGCAATGCGGAAGACCTGGGTTTGATCCCTGGGTTGAGAAGATTCCCTGGAGAAGGGAAGGGGTGTCCATGCTGTTATTCTGGCCTGGAGAAATCCATGGACTGTATATTTTCTTATATTTTCCACTCTTTGTTGAAGTTTTCACTCTTTTCATCCATTTGTCTTCCCAATTCAGTGGGCATCTTGCTGACCATTAATTTGAACTCTTTATTAGGTAAATTACTTATCTCTGTTTCCTTAAGAATTTTTTGTGAGGTTTTTATCTTGTTAACTCATTTGGAACATATTCCTCTGTGTCTTCATTCCACTTGACTCTCTGTGTTGGTTTCTATACAGTAGAAGAAACAACCACTTCTCCCAGTCTTGAAGGAGTGGCCTCATGTAGGAGGTGAAACTTTTCATTCATCCCTGCCACAGCTTTTGTTTGTCTTTCAAACTTCTGTGTTTGCACAAGTGGCAAATGGCTCCCATTTGTTGAGGTTGTGCCGAGAATAGTGTTCCAAAGAGGAGTTCAGCACCTGGATTCAGTCTGACTGGAAGCTAGACCCTCAGGCAGCAAATTTATAAGTATGCAAATATATTCAGTTCTGGGGGGCCACAAAGGTAAGCCCTGTTGGCCCCCAGAGCCAGGAGATCTGTCCTCTGGGCAGTGGTTGCAAAAATCAGGATACTCTCTCCAGATGAGTGTATGAGCTTCTTTTTGGGAAGATATTGGTAAGCTGGAGTAAGGCAGAGAAAGGGCTCCAAGCTGATGTCTACAGCTTGCGTTATTTTTTGTTTTGTTTTGTTTCTTGGCTGCACTGCAAGGCATGTAGTATTTTAGTTCCCCAGCCAAAGATTAAACCTGTGCCTCCTGCATTGGAAGCATGAGGTCTTAACCACTGGAAACCAGGGAAGACCCCAGCCTGCATTCTTGAGAGCTGCTTCAGAGGCTACTAATGTGTTGCAGACTTAAGGCTTTTCACTCAATCAAAAGTTCCAGGACTGCAGTGTGGTCTCCTCCATAAAAAGACTGAGGAGTGTGCCTTGGTCTGCTTCTGTGCAGTCACCTGAGGATGGTGGCCTGCCATGAACCATCCTTCCCCAATGGCCGCAGTCCCATGAGACCCAGAACACAAGCCCCTCTGACCATGAGGGCCAGATGATCAAGGGGCATCCCTTGGACGTCAGCTGCAGAAGCTATACCAGACGTGTGTAAAGCTCCCCTCCAGAGACACTGGTGCTTTGTAGCCTGGCAGAGGATGAGTGCTAAAATAGTGTCTACAACCTCCCCACCACCAGCCCCAACTTTGGAAAGGATTACAGTCAGCCCCTTGATATGTATTGTTTGCTTAGAAGCTTGCCTCCAGGCCAGTTAGGATGGTTAGCTAGTAGGCCACCTTCATAGAAAGACAGACCTCAAAGGTCTGTTGCCTCTTGCTGTGTCCCAGGGGTGGCAACTGTTTAAGAACTCTTTCGCCATTGGTTGCATTCCTGAGGGACCCACAAGTAAGTTTAAGCCTCTGATTACCAGAGCCAAGTGATGTAGAAGTGTCCCCTGGCAGCGGTCATAAAATTCATGGTGCCAGACAGGGTTATAAGCTCTTTTCTGGGCGACACCTATTACTACAGTTCCATGTGAACAGGAACGTAAGCTCCTCTGACCTCCAGAGCCAGACAATCAAGAGTTACCTCCTGGGGTACCAGATGCATATAAAGGCTCTCTTCTGGGAGATAGATACTGGTTCTCTGGAGCATGGTAAAGGAGAGAGCAAAGATGGTGCCTACCAGGCTCCTTCCCTGGAGAGTGTTGCAGCAGGCTCCTAAATGTGTGTGTTAACTTGCCCTTCAGGCTGAGGGTTGGTTTGTTTGTTCGTTTAAATTTACTTTTGGCCATAACACATAGTTTGTGGGATCTTAGTTCCCTGACCAGAGATTGAGCCTCTGAACCCTCTGCAGTGAGACCTCGGTTTTAACCGTGGTACTGCTGGGGAAATCCTCAGGCTGAAGTTTTAATGTAAGCAGGTGAGCCTCCTTTATTGTAAGTGTGGAAATTGGCTGTCTCTGAGCTGAGCATTGGGGTGAGTGAGTTTCTGATTTTGACTCTTTAAGAGGTGTTTCTCTGATTGTCTCCGGCTTGTGGGTTGTAGGCCGTGAGCTCAATTGGTTTTCAAAATTAGGTGTTTTGGGGGTTCATCTCTCAAGTGTGTGTCTTAAAAGTTGCAGGGCCAGATGTGGAGTTTGAACCCTTTATTTCTCAGAGAGAAGCTCTGAGTGTTGAGTTCCCTCTCAGTTATGGGTTGCCATGGTGGGCATGGGATTTATGACAAGATTGTGAGCCAACCTCTCCTACTGCTGTGATAATTTTCTTCTTGTGTACCTGATGTGTTGTCATCCAGCCAGCCTTTAGTTTTTTTTTTTTTTTTGCTTTTAATTTCAAATTTATTAGTAACAATACATTTTTGCTTCAAAGATCTACAGCAGATGTGTGCTGATATTGTTGATTTGTTATAAATACATATTCAAATACATAATTGTTTTCTTTGTATAGTCACACACACACACTTTGTTGCCTGTATTTTAAAGTTTGACAAATACAATAGCCAAAACAAGACACAGAAGTGCTGCTGAAATGTTAATTGCCTGTATTTTAAAGTTTGACAAATACAATAGCCAAAACAAGACACAGAAGTGCTGCTTAAATGTTAATTGATGGTGCTCAGTTTACAGTTTTATGAAGACTCTCCACCTGTATTGTGTGATGTGCATTATCTTATTAGTTAATTTTTTATTTGTCAGGTATAAGTCTTTATCAAGGAACAGAATTTTTTTTAAGTGACACATGATGATATGTCATAATTTTAAAGTAAACATAACAAAATAGAAATAGACTTTCTTTGAATTTAAAGTGCCTCTTTTGTTTTTGTTTTGAGAATAGTACATTTATAATTAAGAGAAGATATTGTTCCATATGTAGCTGTAGACTCAGTGTGTCTATGGGAGGAGGTATAGGAGATTAAATAATATGTTACTGAATAACCAATGAGTCAAAGAAGTAGTCAGGAAATACCTTAAGAAAAATGGAAATGCAATATACCAGAATTTATGGGATGCAGCAAAAGCAGCTCTAAGAGGGAAATTCACAGCAACAAATGCCTACCTCAAGAAATAAGAAAAATCTTCCAAGAAACAGCCTAACTCTACACCTCTAGGAACTAGAAGAACAAATGAAGCCCAAGGTTAGTAGTCAGAAAGAAGGAAATAATAAAAATTAAAGCAGAAACAAATGAACTAGACACTAAAAAGACAAGAGAAAATACTGATAACTAAGAGCTAATTATTTGAAAAGATTAAAAAAAAAAATCCCCCAAACCTGACAAACCTTTAGCTAGACTCAACAAGAAAAAAGAGAGAGGACTTTATTATATAAAACCAGAAATGAAAAGAAGAAATGTGACAGTGATACCACAGAAATACAAAGGATCTTAAGAGACCACTATGGGACTCCCCTGGTGGTCCAGTGGTTAAGACTCCGCCTACCACTGCAGCGGATATGGGCTTGATCCCTGGTTCAGTAGAGTCCACATGCTGCAGGGCAGCTAAGCCCATGCACCGCAACAACTGAAGCCTGCGTACCCAGAGCCCAAGAGAGGCCACTGCAGTGAGAAGCCCACGGACTGCAGCTAATGAGTAGCCCCCACTTGCAGCAACTAGAGAAGGCCCATGCACAGCAGTGAAGGCCCAGTGCAGCCAAAATAAATAAATAAACTTTAAAAATACTGAAAAAAAGGAGACTACTATGAATAATTATATGCCAGCAAATTGGACAATTTAGAAGAAATGAATAAATTCCTAGAAACGCGTAACCTCAGGCTGAGTTGAATCTATGTGTGTGTGTGTGCTGTCATGTTGGACTGTTTGCAACCCCATGGACTGTAGCCCACCAGGCTTCCCTCCATGGAGTTTTCCAGGCAAGAACCCTGGAGTGGATTGCTGTTTCCTCCTACAGGAGATCTTATCAACCTAGGGATCGACCTGCGTCTCTTGTGTCTCCTGGTTTGGCAGGTGGATTCTTTACCAAGCCCTGCGCCACCTGGGAAGCATAAGGCTGAATCATAATGAAATAGAAAATCTGAGCAAACTGATTACTAGCAAGGAGACTGAATCAGTAATCAGAAACTTTCCAACAAACAAAAGTCCAGGACCAGATGGCTTCCCTGGTAAATTCTACCAAACATTCAAAGAATTAAAATCAGTCCTTCTCAAACTCTCCCCCCAAATAGAACAGGGCAGAATTCTTCCAAACACATTTTATGAGGCCAGTATTATCCTGATACCAAAACCAAATAATGTGCCACACACAAAAAATTACAGGCCAATATCCCTGATGACCACAGATGCAAAATCCTCAACAAGTTCTTAGCAAACTAAATTCACCAGTACTTTAAAAGGATTATAGAGGAGTGGTGGGGAGCGGCGGCAGCGGCAGGCTGAGGGGACGCGCGGGCAGTGGAGTTGCCCATTCGCATGGCCATAGTGGGGACGGCTGCTGCTGCGCCGCCAAATGGGAGGAGCCTCCCTAGCAGCGCGGCCTGCATGAGGGCAGCGGCCCTGGCGTCTTTAGGCCATGGGAGGAGCTGACTGACCGCTCCAAGTTTGTTGAAAGTGATGCAGATGAAGAGCTTATGTTTAATATTCCATGTACTGGCAATGTCAAGCTCAAGGGCATCATTATAATGGGAGACAATGATGACTCACACCCCTCTGAGATGAGACTGTACAGGAACATTCCACAGATGTCCTTTGATGATAGAGACAAGGAGCCAGATCAGACCTTTAGTCTGAACTGGGATCTTACAGGGGAATTAGAGTATGCTACAGAAATTTCTCATTTTTCAAATATCTGTCATCTCTCAATTCATATTTCAAAAAAATTTGGAGCTGATACCACAAAGGTCTTTTATATTGGCCTGAGAGGAGAATGGACTGAGCTTTGTTCACATGAGATGACCATCTGCAATTATGAAGCATGAGCCAATCCAGCTGACCACAGGGTCCATCAGGTAACCCCACAGACACACTTTATTTCCTAAGGTCTGGCTAAGACTCCCATAGAGGCGTTGTGTCATTGAAGAAGTATGACATCCTGTTGGGAAGGACAAAGAGAGATGGGGCTTCAAAGAGAGTTGGCTGCCACAGCCTCTGCCAAGCTTTGTCTTTGGGGCTTGCTGCAGAAACCTGGCCTGTGGAAGGTACTACACCTGCAGGAAGGGTTGTGTGGGTAGCAGGGAACAATCGTGGTTCTCTAGGGCCCTACAGAAATTGGGTCTTGGGCTGGTCAGTATCTGGCAGCCATGGATAATGCCTGCCTTCCCAGTTTATGTGGCCATGGGATCCCAAGTGTCTTGTTGCTTTGTGGCAGGATTATTTTATGACTTGTTTTTTAAAATGGAAACTATTCCTGGGCTGCGGTAAACTTTTTGAAGCCTCAGCATTGTGTTTGTATTAACCATCAGGAGGGTCTCCAACTAGAAATACTTGTCCCTGCTTGCTCCTTCTCCCTGTCATCTTTCAACATTCTTGTCAAGTTGCTCAGCTTGGAGTTGTCAGTCATGCACAGTGTCCCACGTTATAGCTTGAAGAGCAGGAATCTCCTGATGTTGCTTAATAGCTTGAGAGGGTCTTTTTTTCCTGTTGCCCAGGTAAGCGGTCTGAGGAGAGAATGGCATTGTTTCTGTGTTTGTGGGCATCCTGGTTGGGGCAAGATGGGACTTTGATATGTTTCCCTTTGGGATATCCTTAATGTTTATCAGCTTCTAACTAGTGTTGTAAGCCCAGTGGCAGAAATTTGGAGATCTCACTTCTTCTGTTCTTGGCTTTTCATTCAGTGTGACTAATAAGCTTCCTAATAAGTCCTTGCCAGACTTAAAAAAAAAAAAAAAGATCACAGACCATGATTAAGTGGGATTTATTTTAAAAATGTATTCAACACTTTGCAATTCCAAAAATGGTTCAACACATGCAAACCGGTTAATGCAATTCACCACGTTAACAAAATGAAAGATTAAAAAAAATCATATGATCATCTCAGTATGGATGTACAGAAAAAGCATTTGACAAAATTCAATATTCATTTATGATAAAAACTTTCAGTATCCATTTTTGATAAAAAGCAAGCATTGAGTGAACTTACCTGAACATAATAAAAGCCATATATGTCAAGTCCACAGCTAGCATCATACTCAGTGGTGAAAAGCTAAAAACTTTTCTTATAAGATCAGGAACAAAGATGATGATATACATACACTCTAACCACTTTTATTCAAAATGATATTAGAAGTTCTAGCTGCAGAAATTAGACAAGAAAAGAAATAAAAGGTATCCAAATAACCACTTTTATTCAAAATGATATTAGAAGTTCTAGCTGCAGAAATTAGATAAGAAAAGAAATAAAAGGTATCCAAATTGGAAAGGAAGAAGTAAAACTCTATTTACAGATAACATTTGATAAGAAAACCCTAAAGACTCCGAAAAAACTATTAAATGAATTCAGTAAAGTTGCAGGATACAAAGTCAATACACAAAAACTTGTTTATATTAATAATGAACTATCAGATAATCAAGTAACCCATTTATAATGTCATCAAAAAGAATAAAATATCTAAAAATAAATTTAACCAAGGAGATGAAAGACTTGTATATTACAAACTACAGGACATTAATGAAAGAAATTGAAGAAGATAGAAATAAATGCAAAGATATTTTGTGTTCATGGATTGGAAGAATTAATATTGTTAAATGACCATACCACTCAAAGCAGTCTACAGATTCAATGCAATCCCTTTCAGAATTTCAGTGGCAGGGCTTCTTTGGTGGCTCACTGGTAAATAATCCACCTTCCAGTGCAGGAGCCACGGATTCGATGCCTCACCTGGGAAGACTCCGCGTGCTGTGGAGTGACTGAGCCTGAGCGCCACGAGCGTGGAGCCTGTACTCTAGAGCCTGGGAGCTGCAGCTACTGAGCCCACGTGTCCTAGGGCCTGTGCCTCACAGCAAGGGAAGCCACCGTGATGAGAAGCCTGCGCGCCGCAGCTGGAGAGTAGCTCGCTTATAGCAGCTAGAGAAAAGCCCACGTGGCACCAAAGATCAGCACCGCCAAAAGTAAAAAAATTAAAAAGAATTTTTCAGTGGCGTTTTTTCACAGAAATGGAACACTTTTAAAAGTTGTATGGACCCTCCAAAGACTCCAGTAACCAAAGCAATCTTGAGAAAGAAGAGCAAAGCTAAAGGCATCATGCTACCTGATTTCAAACTCTATTACAAAGCTGTGGTAGTTAGAGCAGTATGATATTGGTATAAAAATGGACACACAGATCAGTGGAACAGAATAGAGAGCCCAGAAATAAACCCACAAATATTCTGTCAATTAACTTAGGACAAAGGAGCAAGAATATATGTTGGGGAAAAGATAGTCTCTATTGGACAGCCACATGCCAAAGAAAGAAATTGGATCCTGTCTTACACCATACTCCAAAATTAAGTGGGTTAAAGACTTGAATGTATGACCTGAAACCATAAAACTCCTAGAAGAAAGCAGGCAGTAAGCTCCTTGACCTAGGTCTTGGCAATAATGTTTTTTAATCTGACACCAAAAGCAGTAACAAAAATAAACAAGTAGGTCCTTATTAAACTAAAAAACTTCTGCATAGGAAATCAGTGACATAATGGAAAGGCAAGCTACTGAATGGGAGAAAACAACTGTAGGTAATATATCTGATAAAGGGCTAATGTCTAAAGTATACAACAAACTCATATAACTAAATAGCAAAGAGACCCCAAACAATCAAATTAAAAACTGAGACGATCTGAATAGCTATTTTTCCAAGGAAGACATGCCAGTGACCAACAGGTACATGAAAAGATACTCAGTATCATAAATCATCAGAGAAATGCAAATCCAGACCACAATGAAATACTACTTCACACTTGTTAGAATGGCTGTCATCAAAAAAAATACAGACTATGAAGTGTTGGCAGGGATCTGCAGAAAAGGGAAACCTTGTGCACTTTTAGTGAGAATGTAACTTGGTGGAGCCACCGTGGAAAACAGTATGGAGATTCCTCAAAAAATTAAAAATGAACAAACTACCATATGATCTAGCAATTCTACTTTTGAAGAAAACAAAAGCACTGCTTTGAAAAGATGTATACACACTCTTATCCATTGCTGCATTACAGTAGCCAGGATATGGAACAACCTCAGTGTCCATCAGTGGATGAATAGGTAAAGAGATTGTGACATATATAAATACATAAAGACACACAGAGGTATTAATCAGCTGTAAAAAAGAATGAAGTTTTGTCATTTGTGACAGGGACGACCTGGAGGGTAGTGTGATAAGTGAAATAAAGTCAGACAAAGAAAGACTTAATACAATTTCTCTTGTATGTGGAATCTAAAAAACAAAACAAAAGTAAAACTGGGCTCATAGATACAGAACAGATACAGAGAACAGGTTGATAGTTGCGGGACACTGCAACCTCTTGGGTTGACGGCTGGGGAAAATGGACAAATTGGTTTTTTTCGTCTGTTTTGTCCTTTTTTAGTTTAAATACATTGAATCAAACTTAAAAAGTCCACTCGTTAACATTTTTCTTAGTTCTCATAATCTGTATGTAGGTTCTTTATTCAGCTCCTTTTTAAAAACTCTCCTTGTGATTTGTTTGTTGAAGAAAGTGGGCTGTTGGTGTCACAGACTTCAGTACAGCTCCGATTTTGTTGAGCGTATCCCCTTCTTGTTGTTTAACAGGTGTCCCCGTCTGTCTTTTCTGTATTGAGTCAGGATTAATTCAGGTTTGTTTTTGACAGAAAGACTACTTCATAGATGGTGGGTGGTGTCTTTACATCAGGAGGCATATAAATCCACCTTTATGCATTAGTTTCTTAGGGATTACAAAATGATGTTATTTGTCTTGATTATTCAACAAAGTTGAGGAATTCTTCAGATCATGTCAGGGATCTGGTGTGTCTTTAAATCCATTTTAGGACTGAGATGACTTACAGTAGCAGATCAGTAGTCACTGGCCACCATAAAAAGGAATGAAATTTTGCCATTTGCTACAATGTAGATGAACTTCAATTAAATTATCTTTAGTGAAATAAGTGAGACTGAGAAAGACAAATATTGTATAACATATGTTGAATCTAAAATGTAAAACAAACTAGTGAATATAACAAAGAAGAAACAGACTCACAGGTGTAGAAAACTGATGGTTACCAGCAGGAAGAGGGAAAAGGGGGAGGCAAAACAGGGGTAGGAGGTTAAGTACAAGCTACTATGTATAAAATCAGTAAGCTACAAGGGTATATTGTGCAACAGGGAATATAGCCAAAATTTTATAATAACTATAAATGGAATGTAACCTTTAAAAATTGTGGCTCATTATGTTGTACACCTGAAACGTACATAATGTTGTATATCATATATATATATGATGAGAAAGTCCCTAAAAAAATAAGTGTTTATTGGTCAGTAAGGATAAGATATCTTGGGCATTATAATATGTTTACTATTTGACTTAATGTGAGTTACTGACTTTTCAATCTTCCTAGCATTCAGTACACTACAAGCTGTTTGTGGTATTTTATGTAATAGTGCTCTCTGTTAACAAATATGTCCAGAATGTTCCCACTTGTTATCCTTAAATAGTTTCCATCAAAATGGAGCTGATGCTCAGAAAATAGATGTGGAGAAGATTCTAAGTGTCTCTTGCTTTACAGGCTTTTTTCATCTCACAGCATTTTACCTCAATCACATATCCACACAAGTGCTTCTCTTGAAATATCTAGAAAATGGGAGAAGAAGAATAAAATTGTTTATCCTCCACAACTGCCTGGAGAACCTCGGAGACCAGCTGTAAGTTTGTGGCTATAACTGATCTCTTCATTTTGATAAAGCACTCTTACTCTTGTGTAGCTAGCAGTGATTTAGTATTCCATATTAAGAAAAAAATTACAGCAATTTTCTTGATTTTTTCATTGATACAGAAAATGTTCTAGGTTTATCTTTTTGGTAGTTAAAAAGATTGGTTTTGTTTCTTATTTATTTGCTTTGGCTTAACCTCCTGGATGGGCTTCCCTGGTAGCTCAAATGGTAAAGAATCTGCCTGCAATGCAGGAGAACTGGGGGTTGAATCCCTGGGTTAGGGAAGATCCCCTGGAGAAGGGAATGGCAACCCACTCCAGTATTCTTGCCTGGAGAACTCCATGGACAGAGCTGACAGGCTATATACTTCATGGGGTCACAAAGAGTTGGACACAACTGAGTGACTAATTCTTAACCTCCTAAATAGGCACCTTAACTCTGTAACTGAGCTAATAGCTTGTGACATGACTGATTTTTGACTCCCAAGAGGCTTTATAATGGAATATGTGAGATTGGCAAGAATGGCTTAAGCTATTGACTGATATTTATTTATTTTGGTCTGTGCTGGGTCTTTGTTGCTGCGTGGCCTTTTGTCTAGTTTGGCACAGGCTTCTCCTTGCGGTGGCTTGTTTTGTTGTGGCACAGGCCCTAGACTGCATGGGCTCTAGAGCATAGACTCAGTAGTTGTGGCTTACGGGCTTAGTTGCCCCAGGCATTCGGGGTCCTCCTGGGCCAATGTCTCCTGCATTGGCAGGTGGATTCTTTACCAGTGAGCCACCAGGGAAATACACAAATATCAATAAAATATTTTCTGTATAATGAGCTTTCTTTATTTCTTTGCTTGAGCTCTTTGGATTTGGATATTGATTGGAAATAAAGGAATCATAATAGTATTTGCCAGGTCCAGAATCTAAAAGCAAAATTTTGTATTTTGTATTACCAGTACCAAAAAGTATCCAGTCTTTTAGTGTGTTAAACACTCTTCAGGCTATATCCTAAATAGCAAAATTCAAATAGTTAACAGTAGATCATATGCCTAATTCTAGCAAATGAAGAACAATGTCAGTGAGATAATTTGTTATATATTATAATTTAATGAAACTATTTTGAGTAACTTTTGCATCATATATACTCTTCCTATAATATAAGTGCCTGTATGAAGACATTTGGTTTGATTTTATATGGATACTTTGGAGAAGCCTAATTTAATTCTCTATTTTGCACAGATTTTGTTTGAGGAAGTAATCCTTTTGGAAAATACCCTAACATTTTCTGATTTTAGTATTTGGTAAATTGATCTTGGTGTATCAGTTATATCTGTTATGACTAAATTATCTGACTCTTTGTGACCCCATGGACTGCAGCACACCAGGCTTCCCTGTCACAGAGTTTGCTCAAACCCATGTCCATTGAGTCGTGATGTCATCCAGGCATCTCATCCTCTTTCTCCTCCTCCTCTTCTTGCCCTCAAATGTTTCCTAGCCTCAGAGTCTTTTGCAGTCAGTCAGCTCTTTGCATCAGGTGGCCAAAGAATTGGAGCTTCAGCTTTAGCATCAGTCCTTCCAATGAATATTCAGAGTTGATTTCTTTTAGGATTGACTGGTTTGATCTCCTTGCAGTCCAAGGGACTCTCAAGTGTCTTCTCCAGCACCACAGTTCAAAGCATCAATTCTTTGGCACTCAGCCTTTTTTATGGTCCAGTTCTCACATCCATAATTATTAATGCTGTTTATAATGCTGCCTGCAATGCAGGAGACCTGAGTTTGATCCCTGGGTCTGGGAGATCCCCTGGAGAAGGGAATGGCTACCCACTCCAGTATCCTTGCCTGGAGAGTTCCATGGAGAGAGGAGCTTGGTGGGCTACAGTCCAGTGGGTTGCAAAGAGTCGGACAAGAGTGAGCGACTTTCACTTTTTTCACTATAAATACCTTGCTTATTAACAGGGAATAATTTGCTCACCTAGCCACATAGTTTACACACTGTGTCATTATTTGCAGTGTCTCTTAGACTTTTCAGTCTGCTAGCTGCAAACATTTAGAAAGTTAGTATTACCTCTTGTTTAAAAGAGGGCCAGATAATATTTACCATTCTATCTCATTCTGTTCTTCAGCATTTGGAATATGTAGTTAAATAACAGTAGATGGGGCAGTGAATAAATCCTATAGTAGTAATTTAAAATGAATGTCACCAGTTTAGACCACTCCTTTATTTTTAAGATTGTCTTCCTAATTTAGCTAGTACAAATATCCAAACAGTGTAGGCTCCTGTAGACACTGTATCTTACATGTGACTTCATCCTGGTAAAGAAAGTAAGTCAGAAATTAAAGACTTCTAAAAATACATATACATACAAAATAGTCATACCTTGTTAAATTGAGCTTGACTTTTTATGTGTTTTTGAAGAAAGCTAAGTTAAATAACTTAGTAGTGAGACTGTATCAAAACTGTTTCAACAGTCACTTCTATAAGAGGCATGTTTTTAATATGTGGATTAATTGACATACTGATCATATGTCATTCTTATGAGTCATTAATGTGGATCCTCTGTACTCTAAAACTTTCATTAGGTGACATTTTTTGTTGCTGTTTGTGTCATTATTTGCATTTAAAAATAAACTTCTTTACAAGTTACTGGTTTAGACATTTCATAATTTAGACTTTTACTTTATTTGAATAGCTGTTTTGGGCATTATATTCTAATGTAACTTTACCTAATTTTACTGTGTAGGTTAATTAATAGCCATGATATTTAACCAGGCCTTCTGACCTGAAATTTGCCACTTTATCTATTTGCCATGGTAGGTTTATTTACTGAGACTTTATCTGGTTTACCTTTGGAAAGTGCGCTTAGACAGTGCACCTGCCTCAAGTAAACATTGAGCTTTTTAGTTTTAGAAGATGATGATTGAATAACTTTCACCTTTTCTGCTAAACACTTGATTCCTTTTTTCCCAGTGTTTTGCCAGGATTACAGTGTCTTTTTTAATATTTGAAGATGATTATATACAATTCAGGTTTAACAGTATCTCACCATGGGAAACCAAGAGTTGAAAGGTTTCTATATAAAAGATTTTGTTGAGTATTAATTTTTGCAGATTAATATTATCAGTCATGACAGTTCTTTCCTCTCCTGTGCTCCCCAGGACAGATTATTGCTGAAAATGTAATTAGACTGTTGCTACACTTTTCAGCCTGTCAGCTTCTACTGCAACAGAATTGAAATCTGCCACATATTGAAAGAGCGCCACTTGAGACTAGCTGGTGTTTCTAAGTCATTTGTAAACTTCTAGCAGGGCTCAGAACCTTAAAAAGTTCTGCGGTTTCTCTGCTGTTACTTGCCTTGAAAACGTTTTTCTGATTTTAAGTGGCAGTGTGGTGTAGTTGTAGAAAGAGTGTGGGTTTTAGAGTCATGAGGAGAGCTTTAAAGATAGACCTGCCAGACATTGTATAAGGCCCTTCACATACTTCCCTGGGTGGCACTAGCTTTGTCTCTTACAAGCTTTGCTATCTTGGACAAGTCACTTGATTTCTCTGATTTTCATTTTGTAAAAGATTTATAAAATGTTTTCTCTCCCAACTCATAGAGTTAGATCATATGAAATAAAGGGCTTGAAAAATGCTTTATGAACTATAAATTGTATAATGGATGATTGATTAAAAAATTCAGTGGGATGAAGCTACCCTCTATAAATAGAAGATAATAAAAACCTAATAGTTACTAAGATCTTACCATGTGCTAGGCACTGTAGAGTACTTACTTCATATAGGTTAGTTTATTTAATCCTTATTATAGTTTTAGGTGTTAGGTACCATTATCTTCATTTTAAAGAAGAAACTTAACCAGAAACAGGTGAAGGACCTTGGGTTCTGTAGTTGGTAAATGGTAGAGGGGGGATTCAAACCTGGGTAGTTTGATTCTAGAACCTATGCTCTTCACCAGACACCCACAGTGTTGGTTTTCGTACAAAAATAGCTGTTTTATCCGTTTTTCCATTGTTTTCCTCACTAACAAGAAACTTTTTTTCTTTTTGTATGCTTTGTTCTTTTAGCCAGCTAAATGTTTTTAAAATACTTTCATTTAAGTCTTTTACTATTCACCTGTATAGAAGCATTGCAAATATTGTCACAAACTAGCCATTTTACAGTTTGTTTTTCCCTTAGTAATCTTTATAACACAGTGAGACTTTGGAAAAATATAGCTTTAAATAGGGAAAAAACAGTCTCCATATTCTTGATAATGTTTTTATTTCTTATGGCAGCATTTCACTAGGCATTAGAAAGTAAAAACTTTATTAATAGTGTGTTACTGTCATTTTCGGAGAAGGCAATGGCACCCCACTCTGGTACTCTTGCCTGGAAAATCCCATGGATGGAGGAGCCTTGTAGGCTGCAGTCCATGGGGTCGCGAAGAGTCAGACACGACTGAGTGACTTGACTTTCACGCATTGGAGAAGGAAATGGCAACCCACTCCAGTGTTCTTGCCTGGAGAATCCCAGGGGTGGGGGAGCCTGGTTGGCTGCCGTCAATGGGGTCGCACAGAGTCGGACATGACTGAAGTGACTTAGCAGCAGCTGTCATTTTGATAGGCTTGTTTAAATTTTTTTTTTCCTGTTTGTAAGGAAATCTACCATTGTCGAAGACAAATAAAGTACAGCAAAGACAAGATGTGGTATTTGGCGAAATTGGTAAGCTAAAGTGACTATTACCATATAATACTTTGGGAAAGAAGGTTCAAATTTTATCCTAGTATTTGCAAAAACAAAAAAACAAACAAAAAAAACTTTCCCTGTTTTCTCCAAAAAGTGAGGAATATAATTACATTTTCAGACATTTGGTAGGTAATCCAAAAATGATAGCTCAGAGATTTGAACAAAATCTCTGAACAAAAACTGATTTTGTTCAGTTTTTACCTCCTGAGAATCTCAATCATGTTGGATTCATAGATATTTAGAACAAAGGCATCAAGAACAGAGAATCTAGGAAGCAAACTTACATATCTGTAAAAGCTGATTCAACCTGTTTCAGAACTGGTGCCTTTTAAGTTTTTTACCCAGAAAACAAAATTTATATATGAGAGAAAGCAAAGGCAGCAAATACATGTATAATAATACATTTATTCCGTTGGAGAATGAGTGCCTTTTATGCCTACTAGGGTCCTTACCAGCCTGTCATCTTTCTTTGTCATGTCTGCTCTCTTTTATTATTAAAACTATTAAAATCCAGGTTAGTGGTTGACATTTTTAAATTTGATTTTAACTTAAAGAGAGTGGTGGTGTACCTTCTCAAATGTGTATTTTTCTCCTTTGCATTTATTAGCTATTTTTATTTTTAATGAAAAAAATTTTCCCTAATTTTACTGAGATTTAATTAACATGTAACTTGTTAGCTATTTTTAGAAGTTATTTGGATTATGTAAGGCTTTTACTTTTCACTGAAGTGGCAATGCTGACTTTGTAAACCAATTTATTTATTTTCTCTTTGTCTGTTATCCTTTAATTCCAGATACGAGGAATGTCAATTGACCAGGCTCTGGCTCAATTGGAATTCAGCGACAAAAAAGGAGCCCAGATAATTAAAGAGGTGAACTAAGACTGGCGGGGCAAGAGCACATAGTTGTCTTGCAGATGTTAGTAAGCTTCGCCTAAGTCCAGAATTACCTCATTTAAGTGCAGAGTTTATATTATACAGATTTAGGGTACTCAGTTTTATTAATGTTCTTATACGTTAGGGATGTTCTTATACATTAGGGATGTTCTATGCTTTAAGTATTCTTTTTCCTGAGATGCTTTTATTTGTACCACAAAGTCATTTATATACATCTTATTTTAAATTATTGGGTCTTGATACATTATTTCAGAAAAATTTTTGTCAATTCCACAACTGAGAGCTTGGGATTTTATAACTAATTGAGTGGAAAAATAACTGGACTGGAACTCTGGTGACTTGGTCTTATCTTTTCTCTGACAATTTCTGTTGTGATTATGGGCAAGGCACTTGTCTAGTTCCATTTTTCTTATTTGTAAACTAGATGGGGTTGAATTGGATGATCTCTAAAGACGCCTCTAGCTCTAAATGCAGCTGATTGACTTGGTGAAAATATACTGTTGGTATTTATGCTGACTCATTCTAGGCACATGAGTGTTTTGTTTCAGAAGGCTGAGTTGAGGACATCTGGGGAAATCAGCATTATTTTCTGTACTTCAGTTAATTTTCACATTAAGTCAGATCTTTTAATTTAGTAGTTGAATAGCTGAGATTGTTGGATTCAGACTTCTAAGAGGCTCTATGGTAATGCCTCTTATGTACTTCCATTCAGAATGCAATTACTAAGTATTTTGTGTACCCAGCTTTGTACTACATTCTGCGTCTTTAAAGGACAAAAAGATCTGCTTTCTGTTATTTCTGACAACTATTGTCCTGTTTTAAAAAATGTGTTCTGGAGAAAGTTAATTCAAAATATTTATGGAGAATAAACTTAATAATTCTTTTTTTGTTTGTTTTGTTTTTATTTTTTGGCTGTGCCATCTGGCATGTGGGAATCTTAGTTCCCTGACCAGGGATTGAACCCGAGTCCCCTGCATTGAAAGCTTGGGGTCTTAACCACTGGACCACCAGGGAAATCCCTAAACTTAATAATTCTTAAAGGAAATTTTCAAGTATGATTTTCTCTATTTGTCTGATGTTGTTAATTGTTATTTTGGATCCAAAGTTGAAGAATTTTCAGTAAGATTTAGCTCTTGAGCTTCTTCAACTTTTTGACAAAGACTGTGACTCAAAGACATAATGCTCATTACCAGGGATGCTGCTGCTGTCTGTTGATCCTGCTGCTGATGCTATTATCTCCTCCTTTACAGCTTACACATTCCATTTAAAACTTAGCAGTATCGACTGTGTTCTTTGCATTTGCAGTTCTTGTCTGAGGAAGGAAACTCACTGTATCCATTCTCCTTAGTACTGTTATCATTTGATACTCTCTTTTTAAAATTGACTATAATAGGAAAGCGTGTGATTAGCAGTCATACAGAGATAACAACAAGAAATGAGAAATTTAATTCTGTTTTAGTTCAAGGTCAGCCATATGAATGCCTTTCTTTTCCTTGTTTAAGGTTCTCTTAGAAGCACAAGATATGGCAGTAAGAGACCACAATGTGGAATTCAGATCCAATTTATATATAGGTAAGATCTTTAATATTCTTAGCTTTGGAAAATATCTTCCAGTAGTGATGCCAAATTCTTTATCTAATAACAGTCTTTGATATCTAAATACTTTGGACTATGTTTACCATTGGAAATTGCTGGTAATAGTTTATTTTTCAGTCTTCAGCATGCTAATGTTAAGTCTGTTGTAATGGTCCTAACTGCTTTATTTTTACTTGTTCTCTAATGAGACTGAGATCATGAAATCTATTGCTGATAGTAAATAATGGATATCAAGATGATATGTAGAGTGGTCCTTTACTCATAATAAGAATGTAGCTGATTTTTTAAAAAATGAGTTCTTTGTCAACCCGAAAGAGAGATATAAAGGATCACAGTGGACTTAGAAAGTCTTTATAGATAATGTGCCATGCCAGGTGCCTCGTCCATAGAGGTATCCTGTAAGTTAGCCCTCCTAGTACCAGAATGGAAAATCATCTGTTGAATTATAAAAGCCAGGGGACCTTTGAAGACTTAGTGACCCAGATGTGTTGGTTCCTCTTTGTTCTTAACATCCTAAAGCATTAGCTTTGGTTTTGTAGGCTTGTCTCACATCTATTTAATGTAAGTGAAAATGTTTTGGAAGGCATGGTGTACTGTACAAATCTAAAGGATTTTTTGGTAGCATAACTTCATACTGATCTTTTTCTAGAAAGAGATCAGTGTTTCTTGCAAAGCTCTTCCCCACCCCACCCCAATAAAATGGTGCATAGGTTGGAGTTCATGTAGCAGTTACTCCTGATTTCAGGAGTTTTGTCACCAAACAGAGATGTTGATGTCAAAGCAAGATTTTCTCAGTCTACCAAACCTACGTATAAGAAGGACTATTAGTTTACTAAAGATATTTCAAATTCAAGATATGGGAACTGCTGCTCTCCACACAGAGGGGAAAAGGCTGAATCATTATAGTGGAAGTTAGCTGTACCTTATAGTTTTTCAGCAATTAGCATTTTAAAAGATCATCTAAATTCCACTTTGTCACATAACCTCTGCCCTACTGGAGATGTTTATTCGGGTTAGTATCTTACGTCACCTCACCTGAAATTGATGCTGGCAGCTACAGCTACTTCTGAAATTCAAATGAGTTATGGTTTTCAATTGAAACATCTTATTTTAAAGCTGAATCTTGTAAAATTAATTATATTCTGATACATGTATAGAGTTAGAGGGAAATCAAAATGGCAACTCAGAAGATGCAGGCCACAGTAGTTAATCATAAGCATTTTCTTCTGGGAGAAGCATGAATAAGTAATGCTGGAAGGACCCAGAATCGCTGGAAGAGATGAAATGGATGAAGGGCAAGACCATTTGCTTAAAACCTCTTGGTGACCTTTCCTGCTCCATGACTGAATATCAAATGACATTTAATTAATTTTATTCAATTTCATAAGAATATTGGCTTCTTAGCTGATCAGCAGCATTTCGTAATGTAATTCAGATGGAAGTGAAATGGAATTTGTGTTTAAATCTGTTTCAGTAGTTAGTATTTATAGCGAGAGGGTGAAGAGCTTAATCCTGTCTAACCAAATGAAGGAGCAAAGTCCAATATTACCTTTAAGCAGAAATCAGCTTAACTGGGAATGGTCCTTTAATGTACTGGTCTTCCTATGCACGTTTCTGTTGAGAAACCTCTGCTCCTCCTGTACCTTCTTTTCATCTAGTTCTGGGTCAAAATCTCTTTTCTAAAGTAGGGCTAGTAAGTCCGGATTTGTCTTATGATTTTAAAAACTCATTTGCTAAGTGTTTTGTTGCCTAATTCTGTTATGAAGGAAAAGGAGATGAGTACCCCCAGGAAGATGAAGTATCTGACCACAACACATCAGGCAATTTATCCCTGTATTTGCTAAACTTCCCTGATATGAATTGTCTGAGGTTCTAGAGTCAGACACAACTGAATGACTTTCACTTCTCTTATTAAAAACACAGATTCCCAGGCCTCACCACAGACTGAAACCCTAAGGGAGAGGCTTGGGTAAAGTCTGTTGATTCTTACCCATAAAATGTGGGAAACTGATTGATCTTATAGTCTTTGAGAAGGCCTAGATATTTCATTCCATAAACTTCTTTTAGAGTTTGAAAGCCTAGTTACTTGTTGACTGCTAGTTTGGCTCAGCAAAAGCTCTTTCAGTCCCCTGAAATAAGTAAGTTCAGACATTATAAGGGATGTACTTTTTTGGTAGCATATGTTCTCATTATGTGGTAATTCCTTCAAATGCTTGTCATCAGTCTAAAGCTCATACCTGGTGTTGCATGACCGCAGACTTTGAAAGTTCATTTCCTTTTCAAACTTGTAATGATGACTAATGACATAGTGATAGGCCTTAACAAGTGGACATGGACTAATAAAATGTCACTGCTCCGTGATTCATAGCATCTTAAAGTAGTTCACTTCAGGGAAAGTGAACGACTGACTTTGAGTCTTCTGGGCTAAGACTGATGAAGGGGAAAGTGGGGAGGGTTTCTGAAGTTAATGTTAAGATTTGCATTAACCTAAATACAAGTAATCGGAAATATTGAGAGTATTTTCAATATATGGTACCTGCTAGGCAGTATCTTTGAAGGTCGTTTCTTCTTTTGAGATATCTTATTGTTTTTTCTTTCATTCAAAAAATATTGGAATGCCTACTTCCCTGTTGGCTCAGTCTGTATGGTTCTGCCTGCAATTCCAGATACCTGGGTTTGATCCCTGGGTTGGGAAGATCCCCTCTGAAGAAGGAAATGGGAACCTACTCCAGTATTCTTGCTTGGAGAATTACATGAACAGAGGCGCCTGATAGGCTACAGTCCTTGGGGTCACAAAACCCCATGGACCAAAACCGTTCATATCAGTACTGTGTGTACTTGGGAAACAATTAAATTTAGTTTAGAATTTGAGCAAATTTAGCAGAGACGTCTCTTCATGGAAAATAGATGGGGAAACAATGGAAACAGTGACAGACTTTATATTTTTGGGCTCCAAAATCACTGCAGATGGTGACTGCAGCCATGAAATTCAAAGATGCTTGCTCCTTGGAAGAAAAGCTATGACCAACCTAGACAGCATATTAAAAAAACAGAGACATTACTTTGCCAACAAAGGCCCATCTAGTCAAAGCTGTGGTTTTTCCCGTAGTCATGTATGGATATGAGAGTTGAACCATAAAGAAAGCTGAGTGCCGAAGAATTGATGCTTTTGAACTGTGGTGTTGGAGAAGACTCTTGAGAGTCCCTTGGACTGCAAGGAGATCCAACCAGTCCATCCTAAAGGAAATCAATCCTGGGTGTTCATTGGAAGGTCTGATGCTGAAGCTGAAACTCCCAATACTTTGGCCACCTAATGTGAAGAACTGACTCATTGGTAAAGACCCTGATACTGGGAAAAATTGAAGGCAGGAAGAGATGGGAATGACAGAGGATGAGATGGTTGGATGGGATCACCGACTCAATGGACATGAGTTTGAGCAAGCTCCGGGATTTGGTGATGGGCAGGGAAGCCTGGCTTCACACTCAGCAGAAACTTGAAATTTCTGTTTGTTGAGTGAGTGAACGGCATAGTTTTGGATCTGCGAAACCGTGCTGTTCACTCACGCAACAAATAGAAATTCCAAGTTTCATTTAGAACAGATTGCTATTAAAGTGGGCGTCTACATACTGTTTCATTTTAATTGAAGTAGTTCTGTACTAAAGCAGTTTGAAACTCAACATACATAATTAGTGGAGGAGAGACTGGAGGAGGGGAGACCCTAAACCAATTTGGAATCTATACTGTAAGCCCTGATTTCATTCAGTTCTGAGTGGTTGTGTTGTGTATTCCCATTCCAGGGTGTGGTGTTTCAGAAGAAATAATGTTTTTGTTTTGACATTAAAAAGTGATGGCATTATATGCATGAAGGTTAGGCAAATGTTATTTTATGGCCTAAAGAGGAAACCATAGCTCGCATTTCGTAGGTTCTGAGTGTTTGCTCTTAGGTATTTTGGGAGAAATGGAAAGAAAATGGTAGTTAGCATAGACCCTGATAGCACTGATCATTGTGTTTTGATAGATTATGTAGTGTTGCACAGTTAGCTAATTTTGATACTTCTTTCCCTGGAGTGTAGTAGTCCTTATTCTCAGAGCATTTGGAAATTGATGCTCAAATTGGATAGAGTAGGAGTTTTGGATAAAATTAGCCATCATGTTTGTAAAATCTTTTCAGAAGTTTCTACACTCTTCCCAGTGTCACTGGTTTTATTTTTAGAATTCCTCCTGACAAGTGGATTCAGAGCACCTGGAAATACTTATGTTATAAAGTGATTTGTGTAATACTGGTTTTTGTTTGGAAAAACTAAAAAAAGTTTTTTATTGAAGTATAATTGACATGCAACATTACGTTCGTTTCAAGTGTACAGCTGGATGATTCAGTGTTGAAAAGTGGTCACCATAACAAATCTCGATAGCATCTGTCATCATACATACATCATACATCATACATACATCATACAGGGTTTTTTTCCTTGTGATGAGATCTTGTAATGTCTCTTCTCAACTTTCAAATATGCAATACGGGTATTATTGACTACAGTCACCATGCTGTACATTACATCCCCATGGCTTATTTATTTTATAACTGAAAGTTTGTACCTTTTGACTCACTTCATCCATTTAGTACCCAGTAGATGAATTTGATAAATAGGGAGTTAACTCTCACTTATCTCACTGAAACCCTAGGCAGTTTTCTTAGTCACTTTCATCCTTAGCTTTCTCTTTGGTAAAGCTAGGATGGTTCTGCTGAAATCACTTCATGAGAGGTTTGTGGTCAGAGGGTTGTGGAGCACATACTTTGACATGGTCTCTGTAATATAAAATTCTGTCACAGTAAGAATAAAAGTGGTGAGTATGAAAGTGAATTAATTTGCTACGTATGCTATAGATTTTGCCTTTTTAAAAGGCTTATTAAATTAACTAAAAATGTAAGACTAAATTCAGAAGGTAGTTACTATGATTTACCATGGGTGAACAGGTGAATAGATTGCTTCTTGTACTATTTAAAAGATTTCTTCAGATTTTACAAGGTCAAACCTTGACATGTAGAATAGGGACAGGGAGATGAGGGGATAGATATGATGCAGGAGTTCCTAAACCTGACTGAATCAGAGTTGCCTGGATTGGGGGATGTTGTTTGCTCAGGATATAATTTCCAAGGCCCACTCCAAATATAAATTAGAATATCAGCATCAGCATTTTAAATGTGTTCCTTAGGTTTGTTTGATGTAGTAGCCTGAGGATAGCATTTGGGAGCCATTGGTTCCAGAGGCTTCTCATACAATTAGAATAAAATCAGAATGTTCTTCCCACAACCTCCAGGGCTCTGTGTAATCTTGTCTTCATCTCTGATCTCTTCCCCTTATTTGTATCACTCTTGGCCTTGCTTACTGTGCTTTAGCAGGTTCTGGTCCTGAAACAAGCCAAGGATGTTCTTACCTTTGGGGCTTTGCACGTGCTCTTTCCTCAGCCTGGAACACGTTGCCCCTTAGATATTTGCATGAATGATTCATTCTGGTCTTGGATCAAATGTGTCTTCCTCAAGGATGCCTCTTGACACCACCCAGTCTGAAGTTGCCTGCACAACACCCTCTCAGTCTCTGTCACATCACTGTTTTTGTTTTATTCATAGCGCTTGTCACTAACTAAAATGATGGTGTTTGTTTTCTGTCATTCTCCTCTAGAGTGTCCACTGTATGGAGCCAGGGCCCTTGCTGGTCTTGTTCACTCTTAACTTCTCCAGGACCTGAAATGGAGCCTGATCTTATAAGGAAGAACTCAGGAGATACTTTAGATGAGCCTGCTCTAGCCCTGAGCATGTAATCTTAGAATCTAGCTGAGAAGACAGAAATTGCTCAGCCACTCAAGCTGTAATCTTACAGATACAGTTATGGTTGTTTTGTGTAATTCTCTTTTTCTTCCCTGTCTAGCTGAGTCCACCTCAGGGCGAGGCCAATACCTGAAACGCATCCGATACCACGGCAGAGGTCGCTTTGGGATTATGGAGAAGGTTTTTTGCCATTATTTTGTGAAGTTGGTGGAAGGCCCTCCACCTCCACCTGAGGCACCAAAGACAGCAGTCACCCACGCTAAAGAGTATATCCAGGAGCTTCGCAACCGGACCATCATTCACACTCTGTGATGGGACTATTCAGACTCCATGGTGTATATATTTTACCATTTATTTCTTAAAACCAACAAAAATTAAAGACAGATGCTTTCTATGAATCGTTATTGAATTATTGAAATATGAAGTACCACTGCTGGTTTTATATGAATATTTATAAATCTCTGTCCATTTCTTGAGAGCCTCTGGTTATAGTTTATGTATTTGCAACTAGGAAGGGGAAATCAGCTTTAAACATAGTGACAGACTATATAATTCAGAAGGCCTTTTTGAGAACTGTTTGAAAGGAATGTTAGCTTTGTAGCTAGTGCCCTGCAGGTGGTAGTTTTGATACCGGACTTGAGTAGAAAGTTATAGGATAAGAAAGCTCGTCCTTATTATTTCACTTGATTTTCCTCTTGAGACTGAGGGAGGTGGTGGAGGGGAGCATGCCTGCATGTTGTTTCAGCGCAGTATTTTAGAGCGTTCTGTGGTTCAGTTTTTCCTTTCACTGTTGGCATTGACTAGTGGGTGAGGGTTTATATTATCCTTTACTGTTTTGCTGAAACTTGAAATTACAGGAATTTATTAGATACATTAATCTAAAACTCCAAAAATCATTTAACTTATAAAGTTTATTTTCCTTAAATAATAACTGTTTTTATGTCTCCTTCCAACAATGCTTTCTGTTGCTTGGCTATCTTGTTTAGGATTGATTTTTTCAGAGTGAATTCAATCAGAAGAACCAATCTCAGCCTTGCATTCTAAAACAAGGCAGTAGATGGCACTCACTTCCCTCTTGTTAGCAGAAATTGTTAAGCGTATTCAGCACTGCCTGGTTCTTGTTGTTAGACAAGATGCACTCTGTCCACGGCCCTAGTCCAGTGTTTCTCTAATGTTTATATGCAGAGAAAGAACCTGGGGTGCTTATTAATGCAGACTTCTGGGTCCCTCTCCACCCCTCTCCCCCAAATATTCTGATTCACTAAAAATCTGTTTTAAATAAGCACTTCCAGATGATTCTGTTTTCGGGGACTGCACTTTGAGTCAAATGAAGAATGTAGCTTCAGTGCCATGTTTTAAGATGGCATCAATAATAGCTACTATTTATTGGGACCTCATTATTTGACATGCTCTGTGCTATATTTTACAAATAACTATCTCTGGGTTACACAGTTTGTAAATATTGGACTATGATTTAAACTCTAGGTTTAAGTATCTATTTATGCATACCTAATGAATATACAGAAATATTTCTAGGCCTCTGCAGTTAACCTAATGTATGGGTAAAAAAGGCATAAGGCTCAGTGAATAAGCCACTGAGGTGTAGGGCAGATTCATTCTGGGTCCTAAGATATTATAGCATGGAAGCATGGAAATAACACTGGACTGGTGGAAGGCAACCTTTGTTCTAGTCTTGGCATAATCACTAACCAGAAGGAAGACTCTGGGCAGGTTTCCTCCATGCTTGGCCTCCATTTAATTTACCTAGAAGATAAGAGGCTCAGAGTTGTCTGGAGAACACCTTCAGAATCACTTGAAGGGCTTGTTAAAAGATCCAAATCCCTGGGCCTCACTGTCCGACTTAGTGAGTCAGGGTTTGGTGTGGAGGACCAGGGGTTTACACTGGTAATGAATGCCCCAGTGATGTGTGGCTAAGAATCTCTGGACCAGAGGGTCTCCAGGTTCTGTCTCGGGGCAGATGCTCTATGAGTTTTAGTCTCAAGAGTTTTTACTTCCTTGGGTGTGACTGAAAGACACCAGGTGGTGTTGTGGACTCCATAACTATAAATTGCATAAATGAGGATGCTGCTTCATCAGGCTGTTAAAAGTGTTTTGAAATAGGTAAGAACAAAACATCTTAGAGTTTAATGAAGAATGTTTGCTTGTAATCTAAGATTCAGCCTTCATTTGGAACTGCTTCTGGTATGTTAAAGTGTACTAATTGCTAACCTTCAGGACTGGGTACTGTTTTAAACATGGTATATACATTATCTCAATGAAACTTTCCCATTATGACTGTTGCTAAGTACATCTGGTTAGTTTCCATGCTGAAATTAACTTTACATGGTTCAGAAACTGATTTCTTCTCTTTAACAATATCTGAATGCTTGTAATTTCCATTTTTTTCCCCAGAGAATTATGATAGATTTACACTTTTCTTTGGTTAGTGTATAGCGCATTCAGGAGGGCTTTGTGGGTGACTCAGTGGTAAAGAATCCATCTCCCAAGCAGGAGACGTAGGTTTGATCCCTGGGTCGTGAAGATCCTCTGGAGAAGGAAATGACAACCCACTCCAGTATTCTTGCCTGGGAAATCTTGTGGACGGAGGAGCCTGACGAGCTACAGTCCTTGGGGTCACAGAGTCACACATGACTGAGTGACTAAACAGCAGCAACAACAGCACATTCAGGAATTGCACTGATCACAAGTTTAGCTGAATAAATGATCAAGTGATGAGCGTACCCAGGTAAGCAGGTGAAGAAATAGAACATGGTAACAACCCTGGCTCTCCTTCATGCCCCTGCCCTGTCACTGCCCACCTCTCTTCCCCAAAGGTAGCCATTACCCTGGCTGTCATATGATAGCTTTTTTTTTTAAGGTAAGCTTTTGTTTTCTTCAGCTCAATTTATTGGGCAACCATTATATGTCTGGTGCTGAGGATACAGGTAGTGAAAAAGGAATCAACCCCTGCTCGTGGAGCTCACACTCTACTGTTAAAGGAGGAGTAATTCAGTAATTACAAGTGTTCACTGTGCTGAGTGTTGTAAGAGTAGAGAAATGGAGTTTTGGGAGTAGACATCAGGGAACCTTGGAAAACTGCCTTTGGGTTTTGGGAAAATTAATTTTAAAGAGATACAGTGAGGGGGAAAAGGTAAAAATGAAAAATGTCATACAGATCAATAAAAGGTTATGTTGTCATGCCAATTTGGGTTCTGTTTTCAACTGTATGAATGTTAGGACCACTTCATCCTTCCAGAAGTTGAGAAGTATATAGGATGTGTGATGCAGAGCGGAGTATACTGTCTCTGGAGCTGACTCCGAGTTATCAAACTGTGAATGAGGCTCCAGCTAACCCTGAGGGCAAGGACATGTGAAGTGAGTATACTGCGAACATTGCAAAATAAAATGGATGTGTTTCTCCACAAGTGATGAAAATGATTGGATTTTTTCCATGGATTTCATTTTAATGCAGAGGTGGTAATAACAATTTTAGTTGATTAAGAAGAGCTCACTCACATGTGTGGATTTAAAACAGGAAAGGTTTTGGAGTGGGTGAGCTTCCAGAAAGATTCTAAAGCAGGACAAAATTACATAGATGACATTATTAACACTTCTAGGAATAGGCCCCTCATCTCAGCCATTGTCTGATGTAACTATTTGGGTCCAATCTCTGTATGAGATAGGTTTTAGCCTTTAGTCTTAAGCAAACTGGCTATAGTGAGTTACATTAGTATACAGCTTAGGATGTATCTGTTATAGAACCACAAATTCAGTGGATTGAAGAGAAAATATTGGTAAGTGAATCATACTTGTGCACTCAAGTAAAATGTTTTTTTATGTTTATCCAGTAGGGACTGAATGAATAATTATTTTTACTTAACGGCCTAAGGAGACTCATAAAAATTTTACTGTGGAAAGTAAGGGATGGCAATATTAATATCAAATGAAGTGGAATTTAAGGAAAAAGCATAAATGAACCTAAAAGGGTTGTTTAATGCACATTGGGCGGAACACATTCTGCAGTCAATTTGAAGCCATTTCTAAACCTCCTGAAGCTCATCTTAAAGTTTCAAGTTTCCATAGTGGACCCCAGCATAAGAAAATCTGATTTAAATGATTTAAGTTCATTTTATCTATCTGGCCATAGTTCTTGACTCTTTTCCTATACTCATGCTCTTTACAGTGTGACTTTGCAGTTGTTCTTATTGCAAAGTGGAGTCTCTTCTGACCTCTTGACTTTGGGCTGACTTTCTAATAGCATGTGGCAGAAGTGACAGCTTGCAGGTTTTCAGCCTTGTCTCTGTTTGCTTCCTTTTTGTTTCTTGGATCTCTGCTTCTCTATGTAAACAAGCCCAGGCTGACGTGCTCAAGGATGAGAGACCACGTGGAAGAGAGATGTGGGCCCCAGCTTACAGCCAGCATCCTCATAGCTGCTGATGCAGCAAACGCTGATGACGGGTCAGAATAGGTAAACCAGCACAAACTGACTTAATAGGCTCATGAAGAAATCAGTAAGTTCTTATTAAGCCACTGAAATTTGAGGTAGTTGGCTACATAGTAGTAGCTCTAATAAATATTTCAAACTTTGTACTCTAAGGAGAATACCAGTCTTTTCAAATGTCTTTAACGATTGGTAAAATTGATTCTACAAATTTTAAATTCTATAGTTGTAGACTCTAAATTGATTCTGCAGTTTTAATTTTGATTTACAAAGAAGTCCTCACATTCTCTCAAGTAAGAATCATATACACCACTTTTTAAAATCATTCTGCCCTAAAATCAGAAATTTGTTCTTTTTAAGAAGGTTTAAGCATAATCTCCTTGATAATAAAACAGTCCTTAATTCTTTGAGGGAAAAATGGTTATGGACAGATCTTATAAGTTTAATGAAGAAATACAAATGATACAAATAGACAAGACAGGAAAGCGACCTAAATGTCCATTGATAAATGAATGGAAAAAGAAGATGTGGTACACATACACTGGAATACTACTCAGTCATAAAAAATAACGCCATTTGCAGCAATATGGATAAACCTAGAGATTATCATACTGTCTTTCACATTATCAAGTGAGCCAGAAAGAGACAGATACTATGATATCACTTATATGTGGAATCTAAAATGCAACACAAATGATTTACAAAACAGACGCACAGACATAGAAAACAAAACTTACGGTTACCAAAGGGAAAAGGGCTTGGGGGAGGGATAAATTAGGAGTTTGGGATTAGCAGATAGAAAATACTATATATAAAATAGGTGAACAACAAAGTCCTACTGTATAGCACAGGAAACTATTTAATATCCTGTAATCACAGGGAAAACAATATGAAAAAGTATATGTGTGTATAGGGATATATGTGTGTATGTATGTGTGTGTGTATATATATATATATATATACACTATATATATGCATATATATGTATACTATATATGTGCAGATATGTATATATACTATATGTATATATACTATATACATATATATACATATATGTGCATATACTATATGTACATACTATATGCACATATATGCATATACTATATATGTATATGGTATATACTATACTATAGATATGTATATATACTATATGCATATATGTATATATACATATATAGTATATATATCCGTTCCGTTCAGTTCAGTTCAGTCGCTCAGTTGTGTCCGACTCTCTTCAACTCCATGAATCGCAGCACGCCAGGCCTCCCTGTCCATCACAAACTCCTGGAGTTCACTCAGACTCACGTGATGCCATCCAGCCATCTCATCCTCTGTCGTCCCCTTCTCCTCCTGCCCCCAATCCCTCCCAGCATCAGAGTCTTTTCTAATGAGTCAACTCTTTGCATGAGGTGGCCAAAGTATTGGGAGTTTCAGCTTTAGCATCATTCCTTCCAAAGAACACCCAGGGCTGATCTTCAGAATGGACTGGTTGGATCTCCTTGCAGTCCAAGGGACTCTCAAGAGTCTTCTCCAACACCACAGTTCAAAAGCATCAATTCTTCGGCGCTCAGCTTTCTTCACAGTCCAACTCTTACATCCATACGTGACCACTGGAAAAACCATAGCCTTGACTAGACGGACCTTTGTTGGCAAAGTAATGTCTCTGCTTTTCAATGTGCTATCTAGGTTGGTCATAGTATATATATGTATATATATGTATATGTGTATATAGTATATATATACTGTATATATATGTGTATATATATATATACACACATATATACACACTAGTATATATACAGGAATATATATATGTGTATATATATATTCTATACATATATATGTATGTATAGTGTGTATATATATATACTATATATACTATTTCTCTGTATGGTTCTGGATTACAATTGATCAAAAATGAACTTGACTAATAATTGGGAGTTAGAAGTGATGCTCTCACAATCATTTTGGCAACTCGATACCTATCACAGTAGTGCCTCAGTGTAAGACACCACACTAGGGCAGCAGGTGTCCCATTTCAACATCTTGTTAGACTAAGCAGAAGGGAATTATTAAGGATCTTAGCTAGCTCAAAGAATTTCTAAGTGGGCCCCAGACTATATAATATGTTTCCCCCTGGTCTGCAGGTACTTTCTTCATTTTCTGAATCAGGAGTGGGTATCAGTGACTGGCAGAAGTGTCATAAGACTGAACCTTAGCTATAAAGTAGTCTAGAAAAGTACTTTCTAATTTTCTGGCCTCTTAAAACATGTCAGTGTTCTGCAGCCAGAGACCACCATGAACACAGAGTTGAACAGGTTGGGTTTATTACTTTTTGCAGCAAGGGAGAACACACCATGGCGACCATGGGGAATCCTCAGCAAGAGGATGTTAGGATTTGGGCTTTGGTGGAGTGATTTTATAGGATTTGGGCTTTGGTTGGTTGACTTGCTAGGGTTTGCTCTGAATTTGATGTCATCAGACAATGTGGGTGGGGGGAATTCTATGATTGATTATCTCAATAAATTTTACATATAGGGAGGGCAAACTTGGGTGAGGAAATAGGTGTAAATAATTGATAAGAATTAACAGTCACTTATTTTAGCAAAGAAAAGGTGTTTGGTATTTTGTGGATAGCACCCGCAACCTTGTTTTTGTCTATGCTTAGATGAAATTATGTTGTGTGCTTGTTTTATTTCATTTAATCGTGTTCCCAGAATGACCTTGTCTGAGTTGGTATTCTGAGAGATGGTTTCTGTTCAACAGGAGAATAACTGTCAAGTGCCTAGCCAGCTTCTGAATGTCAGGGACTGTTCTTTTCTTTTTCAAATACTGGCTGAAAGGAAATTTGAGCAGCTATTGACTAAGTGAATTTGTTGTATCTGCCTCAAGTATCATCATACTTAATGATAACACTGGAGTTTCTCACCAAAGTTGGGGACAAGTCAAGTGTGCCAACTATTCATGGTTATTTAATATTTCCAAAAAGTTTAGTCAAAAGCCATAAGACAAAATGAAATAAGAGAAAAATCTTTGGAAAGGAAGAGATGAATTATTACTTGCATGTAACTGCCTCCCTGGGAAACCAAGAAAATCAACTGAAAAATTATTAGAAGTAAGGAGAGTTCAGTAAGTCAGTTGATTGCAAAATCAGTGTAAGTCAACGCTTATGCTTTAAGTTAGCAATCAGAATATATAATTTTAAAAAGCCATTAAAATAGAGACTAAAATAGAAAATATCTAGGAATAAACTTGACATATGAAAGCTATGCAGGACCCATATAAACAAAACTATAAATCTTTCCTGAGACACATGAAGACTTAGATGGCAGGGCATGCTACATTCTTGGATGGCATAACTCAGTAATTCAGCCATTTCAATTTAATAAAAATGTCAAAAGTATTCTTTTTTTATCTAGACAGTATAATCCTAAGGTCACCTGAGAAGCTTAATAAAAGGCTGAGAGATTTTTAGAAGATTGGGAGGTGGCTTACACTGAAAGATTTATTATCAGAGCAGCATGGTTCTTGTGTAAGAATAAAAATAGGCCCCCAAACAGACTTAAGTGTATACATTTGGTTTAGGATGAAGGTGAAATTGAAATGTTCTTACGCCTCTGCTTAAAATATAGAAAGCTGCTAATCACGTCTCTTCTGTCCTAATAATGAGAAAATGACATAAACTACAAGATCATTACTTTGCTTGAGCTCATAAGAAAGATGAGGTTGGGAGGCACGGCCACATTCAGAAGAGAGACAAGCCCCTTTGAAGAGAGATGGGCTTCACAACTGTCTCCACTCCCACAGAGCTTGGGGAGCAGAAACTTAGCCACTGTCCACGTGGGGAGATGAGATAAGCTAAATTGTAGTTTAAAATCCACATGTGGATGAGCTGTAAATCTGGGGTAGCTGAGGTAGCAGAGGAGTTCCATCTCAGCTAGACTGTCCTCCACAGACTTCCACCAGCTGCTCACCAGAAGTACTGGGGGAGGGCAGGAGACTGGCCCTCTTGAACCCACGTCTGAGGTCCAGACAGAGGGAGGCAGTTGGTGGATGTTGGGGACACAAAATGCCATTGGCTTCCCTGAATTTTCCTCCCTTAGGGATCAAAAGCTCTATGCTGCTGGGGGTAGGGCAGGAAACTCAAGTTGCCCACAGGGTTCAAAGTGATCAGTGGACAGGGGGCTCAAGACCCTGCCTTTTCCCCTGGACAGTAGACTACAGCCTCGTCTCTGCAGTGGCAGTCTGTTACTCATTCAGATGGACCAAAATGTGTTCCTTAATAACTGCGTGAAAAGCATTTGATAACATTGAACATCCATTTATGATAAAAACTCAGCAAACTAGAACTTTCTCAGTCTGATAATAGACATCTACAAAAACCCTATGGCTACCATCATACTTAATGGTGGAAGATAGAATCTATGAATTGTGCTGTGTCCCTACAATGGGATACTTTTCATCAATAAGATGGAGGAACTGCTGATACAAGCAACGGCATGGACGAATCTCAAAAGCACTACAGTAAGTGAAAAAGCTGAACTCAAAAAAGGCTATACGTTGTATGTTTCATTGACATTCAGGAAAAGGCAAAAACCACATGAACAGAGAAAACAGATCAGGGTTGCCAGGGGCTGGCAGGTGGGGAATGGGAGATTGACTACAAATGGACACAAGCAAACTTTTGGGAATCATGGAACTTCTCCATCTATGTGTGTTGATTGTTGTGACTACACGTGGCGTTTGTCAAAATTCATGACACTATCATAAGAGGACGAATTATATCTCGAGAGATCTGACTTTAAAAAACTGGTTCAAGAAGAAAGTGTTATGCTATAAACGGTGCTGAAATAATTAAATCGTTTGTGGGAAATTAATTCCTCATGTTATCTGATAAGATTAATTCCAAATGGATTATGAATAAGGATGAAAAAATGAAACCATTAAAAGCTTAGAAATATGCAGAAAAGATAGGTGATGAATACATAGGAGAGCAAAGTATAAAGTAAAACAAAGTGAAGACTGCCGCCTCAGGACAGTGATTATCAAGAGGTAAAAGGAGTGTTTTTGAGAGAGAACCCATTGTGGGAATCTGTCTTCTCTCCCTCCTTCCCTCCCTCCCACTCCCCCTCCTCCTCTCTTCCTCCCTCTCCGTCTCAGTGATGTGGATGGCAGTTACAGGAACATTTGTTTTATGATTATTCATCACACTGCACAGCCTTCTGTTTATATGAACCATACTTTGTAGTTTTAAAAAAAGGAGCACTTGGGGTCCAAATGTAGTTTCCCATGTTTTAACAGGATTCAGGCGCAGAGTCCAAGTCCATCGGTGAAGGTGGTTCCCCTCATTTTGTCATCACTTCTCCATTCCGGCTAGTGCTCCACCAGCCAGAGCAGCCGCCTGCTTCAGCACAGGTCAACAGACTCTGAACACGATAAACCAAACCCAGTTAGAAGAATCTATGTTGCAGTTATGAGGCATATAATAAAAAACAAATGTGGGTAAAATCTGACTTGGAGTGCAGAAAGGTTTTTAAATATCAAAGTAAAGGCAGAAGACATAAGGAAAAGATTGATAGATTTTTATTACTTCCAAATTAAAAATGATGTACAGATTTTAAAACAGCAGGACAAAACTGAAAGATAACATGCAATTAGGGAAAATATTTAAAAAATACATGACAGGGACTTTCCTGGTGGTCTGGTGGCTAAGGCTGTACACTCCCAAGTGCAAGGGGCCTTGGTTCAATCCCTAGTCAGGGAACTAGATCCCACATGCCACAGCTGAGAATTCACACACCACCACAAAGACTCAGTGCAGTCAAATAAAATTAAAAAATAAATATGGCAGATAAAGGGTTAGCATTCTTGAAATACAAAGAGCCCCTAAAATCAATGAGACCAATACTCCAATAGAAAAACAGTCAAGGAATATGAATAGGGGATTTTTAAGAGAAGAAGTAATACTTTTAAAAATAATTCTCCCTAATAATCAAATAGTTGCATGTTGAAAGTGTGCGCTTGTCACATATCTAATTGCCCAATATTAGAATGGAAACATCTAGAATTGGGACATGGTAGAGAAGAAAACACTGAAGCACTTGGTAGAAGTCCAGCAGCATTAAAAAGAGCCTCAAAAACTGTTTTCATTAACATATGTTAATGTTTTCATAATATATACACAAAGATATTCATAATAAAGATAACTGGAAATGACCTAAAACATTCCAATGACAGGAAACTGGCTAGGTTACGTTCCCTTTGTGTGCTTGGGCATTTTCTAGCTAAAATTGCACCATTGTGTGGCTAAAAAAAAGTTGTCTTCTATTCCAGGAGACCCACCCCACCCCAGGCCTACTGCTTGTGCAGGCAACGACTTGGACTGTGGAGATCAGGGCTCTGATACACAAATGATGGTATACTGTGGAGTCGTTAGAACACAGTTCTGAGTGACAGGGGTAAGGTTCACAGTATGCTATTAATGACATACAATGTGAAGTGTTGACTAGTTACTAGGTGTTACTTAAAATGTAAATTTTTCATTGTGTACAATGTAAGTAATTTTTTAAACTATAATAATATGCATAAATAGAAAACTAGGGGGAAAAACCCTAGAAGGATGTATACCAGTATTTTTAAGAGTATTATAGCTGGATGAAAAGATTATAGGTGGTTTTTATTTTTCCTTTTGTACTTTGTATATTTTTGATATTTTCATGGTGGAATGTTTATTTTTAGGTAATCAGGGGGAAAAAACAGTAAAATAAAAAAAAAAATCTCATTTAGGGTACTGAGCAGAAGCAAGTGAAAAATGCAGCTTACCCAGGAGAAATGTTTGCTTTTGGTTACTTTCATTACCTTGAGCTTCACATAAAAGCTTAAGCCTTATAAATAGAAAAGTCAGTAAGAGTGCGCCTGTTTAGATGACATTTAGTGACAGTGGTGAAAATGTGACCACATTAGAAAGTTGAAACGAGATGAGGTTATATGCCACAGGCCATCCTTGATGTGCAGGTTGTAACCCAAGCAAGATGCTTCTGACCCAGCCCTGCTCATGACAGATGTTCAGGGGCCAAAGGAAGCTTGGCATGGGTTAAGGGACAGATGGAGAATGCAGTGGGAAGCCCTGGCTAAGTCAGAGAAGCACGGGAGGCCAGTGTACCCTCCACCCAGTGATTCAAGTGGGAGGTAAAGGCAAAACAGTCTTTAGCAGGCTAGTTACTTCTTTATATCCAAGTTCCCTGTTCTGTTAAGGTGCTAACTGCAAAGTGAGAGTGTTAAATGTGGCATTTCCCTTAATGGTTTGTTTTCCCTGAAGCCAGTGGTGTTATGTGTTGATGGAGAGGAGAAAGCCCATGACCAAGTGAAATATACACTTGTCTCTGCCCTCTCTCCCTTCTCTAATATCTCCCTCCACTGCTTACAAGCCTCCAGTGACTCCTCACAGGCTTCAGGACAAAGTGTAAACTCTTCATCTTGGCATAAAAGACCTGCTTTTCATTCTAGCACTGTTGCTTAGCAGACATATTTCAACCTCACAAAGTGGCATTGGTTCTCTAAACACATGCAGCACGTTATCTCATGTCTGGTGGCGTTTATCCTCTTGCTAATATTAACCCAACGCTTGCTACATGCCAGGCATTGTGCTAAATGTTTAATATTGTTTTCTGCCTTATAACAATTTTATCTCATGGACTTGAATATTGTCTCCCATTTTATAAATGAGAAGCCTGAGGTTCAAAGAAATTAAATAATTTTCTTCAGGGTTACATAGTAAGTAGCAGAGTCAGAATTTGAACCCAGGTTTTTGGGTTTTTTTTCCCCCAAACCACTTGAATGGGGATTTTCTGGCAGTCCAGTGATTAGGACTCAGCACTTTCACTGCTGGGGCCCAGGTTCAATCCCTAGTCGGGGAACTAAGATCTCACTAGCCATTCATGACACAGCCAAATTAAAAACAAATAGCAACAACAAAACCCCCCACTTTACTGAGCTATGACTGACATATAAAAGCTGTAGATATTTAATGTATAAAACTTGAGGTGTTTGGAGATAAATACATATACGTAACTATGAAACTGTCATTACTGTCAGAACTATGTACTAAACTCATCTCCTCCTCCTCCTCAAACCCAGATTTGACTCCAAAGCTTGAATTCTTTTATATTTGTGGTGAAATATATATAACACAAAGCTTAACCATTTTAACTATTGTAAGTATACATTTTTGTGGCATTAGGTACACTTACATTGTTGGGTGAGCATCACCACCATCCATCTCCAGAATTTTTTATCTTCTTCCTCTGAAACTCTGTATCCTCTAAACATTCACTCCCCATTACTCCCTCCCAGCCCCTGGCAAGCAACCACCATTCTACTTTCTCTCTGAATCTGGCCACTCTAAGTACCTCATATAAGAATCATACTGTTTGTCCTTTTGTGGTTGGCTTATTTAATTTAGCATAATGTCTTCAAGATTCATCCATCCTATAGCATGTGTCAGAATTTCCTTTTCCAGGCTGAACAATATTCCATTGTATGACTATATCATGTTTTGCTTATTCACCTATCAGTGGACACTTGGGTTGCTTTACCTTTTGGTTATTGTGAATATTCCTGCAATGAATGCGAGTGTACAAATATCTGTTCAAGTCCCTGCTTTTTTACAGAAGTGGAATTGCTAGGTCACATGGGAGTTCTAAGTTTTGTGATATGAACATGGTTGAAGATTATAAGCCAGTCATTTTGTAGAGTCTCCTTCAGTTTGGACTTGGACTCAGATTATATGTTTTGACTGGAAAGTCACAGTTGCTTTTTTTTTTTGAATCATACTCCACAAGGTGGCAAGTGATGCCTATTTGGTTATTGGTGTTTTTAACTTTGATTCACTTTATTGTGCTGCTGACTGCTAGGTGAATCTACTGTAAAATTATTGTAAAGTCTCTTTGTAATTATTAAGTATCTTAGGAGGAGATACTTTGAGACTATGTAAGTAGCTCTTTCCTCACCAATCTCTCATTCACTGGAGTTTAACATCTTTGATATTTTTTGTTGAAAGGTTACTATGAAGGTTAGTAAGTGGTAATTTTCTGATAACCATCATCATTCCTTTTGCATTTATTATTTACGATAAAGAAGTTCCTCTTCTCATTTATTTCTGTTAGTATAGATTCATACTTTATTCACTGTATCCTAATCTGTTGCTATCAGTATTTCATGCCTAAAATGTCCCAAATCTGGCTAGTAGAAGCCATTGCAGGTTGCTTCCTGTGTCCTTTTGAATTTCTTCATCGTTTGATGACTTTCTTTATGACATGAAAAGATGTTTCCGGGCTCATCTTATTATTTCCCTGGGTTCAGTGATTTGAGGAGAGCATATTTATCTGTAGAAATAAAGCCACTCCTTAATGTCAAAAATGCAAAAGCAGGGTGTTACCAAGTGACTTCACATACTTTGACCGCTGGCAAGCCCCGCAGGTTTGAGATTTCATTCCTGATTTGTTATCAGATTCGTGAGTCCAGTAGAAAACCAGTGTGTTTTATGGCCAGTTAAATATCAACTGTGAACTTGAGGGTCCCTGAGGGGAGCACAGAAAGGAGCACTGATCTGTGCTGTAGGGTTGTTTGGTTTCCTCCAAAGGATACTTGGGGCCCTGCTGGCCTGGGAGCTCGGTTTAGAGAAAAAGCTGTCTTTACATATTTCTTTCTAATGGTAATAGAAGTGAAAGCATTGTTGTGAAGAGACACTAGGTTTAGACTACACCATATGGCGGTGAGAGGCGTTCATCACTACACTGTCTTAACAGCTGAACTGAAAATAGCCCATATTTTTGCAGTGATGGAGAATTAGCCCCTGACTGCCAGGAAACACCCATTGTAGCAGCTCTTCAGTCATGTAATTTAAAATAATTACTAATTAAGTGAGAATAAAATAGAGTCCATGATAACAATAATAATCACTGTAGCATTGGTCATTACCCAAGTTACTGTTTGTTGGAGCATTACCTAGGGGAAGATGGCTTGCCAAAGGCAGGAAGAACTGCCGGGGAGCCGCTGGCTTCAGCATTACTGCTGAGGTAAGGAATCAGGACCTTTCTGGGGTGCTTGGCAGCCACTGACCTGATTTTATATTCCATCAATATTGTCGATCTCATGTTGTTTCAAGGAATTTGCTCACTAATACAGCAGGCAGTGTGCCATTGAAAACCAAGTGCGGGAACAGCTTTAAGGCTTGTCAATGGACTTATATCATTGCAGGAAACAACTCAAGCAATTACCTATGACAGGCATCTCTCTCATCAACATCTGGAGAAAAGCGAGGCTCTTTTGCAAGAGTGCCATTGGGAGCAAACGTCCAACACCAATGGTTATGAGCAGGTATGTGAGAGAGTGGAGGCGGGACTCCCAGTGTTTCAGGGCACTGTACAAAGGCTGTCCGGGTGTCTAAGAAAGTAAAGGGTGGAGGCTTTTTGGGTTAAAGGCAGGGTTTATGCTTACTGTTTTTTGGGTGATTTAAAAGAGCATGCATTCCTTTATTTATTCACTCATCGACAAATACGTATCTACTATGCACCAGGCATTGCAGTAAGTACTGGGATTATGGATCAAGGCAGACTTGGCTGCTAACCTCTGGCATCTGACTGTCTCCCCGGTAGTGAGAGATATACAAATAGAGACATGCAGAAAGTGTCAGGGGGCTAAGAAAAGAGCACTTGAGGGGAGAGCAGAGGCACTCTTTTTGCACTGTGACTCTGTGAAGAGCCCTTGAGGAAGTTCCGTTTATGCTGAGGCCTGAAATCTGAGGAGTGTTTGGCTTGCAAAGGATGAGGGGAGAATGTTCTGGGCAAAGGATGAAACCTAGTTAGTTTGAGGAACTACTGGAAGTATAGAGTGTGAGGAGAAGCATGGAAGTACAGAGTGAGGGAGAATGTGGCACAAGATTTTGGTGAGGTCAGCTGGCTTCAGAGAGAGGAGTGCATATGGGATTCTGAGTGCAAGGGGAAGCTTGAAGCTGAGGCGTGGCAGGACCCAGTTTAGGTCTAGCTGCTGGTGGGGAATTGCCCGGAGCAGGTGGGTCCTGAGCTAATACAGGGATACCAGGTAGGAGTGGGAAGATAGCAGGACTGGTTCCCAGCTCTCTGGCTAGAGCAAGCTGGGTGAATGGACGCACTGTATGTTCAGGTGGGAAATATCAGAGAGGACAGCTATGTCTGGGAGTTGCAATACTCAGTGTTTTTTTTTTTTAAATCATGGCAAGATACACACACACACACACACACACACGTTATGCTCAGTTACTTCAGTTGTGTCCCACTCTGTGCGCCCCTATGAACTATAGCTCGTCAGGTTCCTCTGTCCATGGGATTCTCCAGGCAAGAATACTAGGGTGCGTTGCCATGCCCTCCTCCAGGGGATCTTCCTGACCCAGGGATCGAACTCATGTCCCTAATGTCTCCCGCATTGGCAGGCATGTTCTTTACCACTAGCACCACCTTGTATGTACGTATGTGAAAGTGAAGTCGCTCAGTCATGTCCGACTCTTTGTGACCCCATGGACTGTAGCCTACCAGGCTTCTCAGTCCATGGAATTTTCCAGGCAGGAATACTGGAGTGGGTTGCCATTTCCTCCATTAGGGGATCTTCCTGACCCAGAGATCGAACCCGGGTCTCCCACATTGCAGGCAGACACTTTCCCATCTGAGCCACCAGGGAAGCCCATGTATGTATGTACCTATGTATGTATGTATATGTACTCTCGAACCAGGAATTGAACCCTCATCTCCTATTTCCCCTGCATTGGCACATGGGTTCTTTGCTACTAACACCACCTGGGAAGCTTTTATATATATATATATATATATATATATATATATATATATATATATATATATAGTACACTTCTGTGGCACTAAGTACATTCACATTGTGTGCCACCATCACCACTAAACATTTCCAGAACTTTCTCATCTTCCCCATCTGAATATACCCATTCAACACTAACTACCTATTCTCTCTTCCCCCTCAGCTCCTGGCAACCATTATCCTTCTACTTTCTGTCTATGAATTTGACTGCTTTTGGTACCTCATATGATCATATAGTATTCGTCCTTTGGTTACTGGCTTACTTCACTCAGCATAGTATCTTCCAGGTTCATCCATGCTGTCAGAACTTCCCTTTTAAAGCTGAATAATATTCCGTTGTGTGTACATGCCATGTTTTATTTATTCATATGTTTATTGATGGACATTAGGGTTGCTTCCATTTTTCAGCTCTTGTTTATTGCTTGTTATTTAATACAAACATGGTTATACAGGTATCTGCTCAAGCCCCTGCTTTCACTTCTTTTGGATTTATACCCAGAAGTGGAATTGCTGGGTTGTATGGTAGTTCTCTTTTCAGTTGCCTGAGGAGTCACCAAACTGTTTTCCGTGGTGACTGAACCATTTCACATTTGCACGTGTTACAGTGCACAAGGATTCCAATTTCTCCACTTCCTTTCCAACACTTGTTATTTATTAATTTTTAAAAATAATAATTATAACTTAAATAACTTATAATCTTCACCCTAATGATTGTGAAGTGGTGTCGCAGTGTGGTAAAACATTCAGATTTTTAGATGTTACATTTGAGATGCCTGAGAGATACTCACATGGCATTGTCCAGTAGGTGGTTGGTTATGCCAAGCGAGATTTCAAAGAGAGGTCTTCTGGCCCACAGATCAGTTTAAATTCCACTTACCAAGGTGTGAAGGCTCTTGTAAATGCCTCACCATGGTGGATCTTGTGTATTTGTTCTAAGGCTTCCTACCCTACCAGCTTGTCTACTATTTAAGGATATGAGCTTTGGGGGTTTGGGCTTATTTCTGGTGAACAAACGACATTTTGTACCTGGTTCTCCCCTTTCTGATCAATATTACAGCTCCAATGGAAGTTAACCAAGAATTACTAAATATGATCTGCATATAAAAGTGGTAGAAAGATTCAGGATGAGGGAGTTTATTGTTTTGGTCTTAGGAGGGATATCTAGCTGAAGTCAAATAGGTTTGATTGTCCTTTAGAGTGAATGGAAGGCGTTTTTGTTTGTTTCTCCCTTTTCTTGGTAACAGAAAATGCATCTTTAAAGTGTTTTTCAATTTCTTTCTCAGCTCCCTTTCATTCTCTGATTTCTTTTAATGGGATAACATAAACTAGTTTTCTGTCGTCTTTTATTCATCAAAGCTGTCGATTTATCCTGAACAGAATGAAGGCAAGGATGTTATTAAAATAAAACAGCTTCCAATTGAGCTGCTAATAAATGCTGAAATGCATCCACATTTTTCTTATTGATTATCTCCTGCCGACAAAAGCAGACACAAGTTTGTACCGCACGCTGCCCGTGGAAATGAAACATTTAATTAGATGAAAACCGAATGAGCTGAAAGATCTGCGGTGCTGGGCCGTCAAACAATTGTTATTCATAATTGGCTGTTTAAAATGTCTGTACTATTTGAGCCTTTTTCACTTAAAAAATTCCCTACAGTGCATTAAGACGAACACAGTCATTAGTAAAGTTTCTCCTGTACATTTTACAAGCTCAAGGTTGTGGGCTAGAATGAGCCCTGTTGGGCCATAAATCAGGTATAAGAGAAATCTCGAAATTGAAAATTAGGAGGCGAGAGCAGGAGATGGCAGTGCCCTCTCCATTTCAGGCCCATCTCCAAATGCTGAAGTGAAGGTGGGAGAGGAGATTCTGGTAGAGGCCCATAAACTCTAAAGGTGAAGTTCTTTAGAACTTACTAACTCTGTAATCATGTGCATGTAAAGTTTAATGTCTGGTAAATGCACGGATATTTAGCAATGGGAGTTTATTGAAAAGTGGGTCTGCACTTTGCCAGGAATGTTTCAAGCACTTACCAGGTGGCCTGCTTTTTAAGACAGTGGGGAAGAGAAAGATGGATGAGAATCATTGCCTGTGGCAGCCACGTGGCATTTAGCCTGTACAGGCTTTTCTTCCTGGAACCCCCAGCAAGTTATTAAGATTTAAAGGCTTTGGTTTCCTCATTTGCACCTCGTGGGTATTAATCATACCTATTATATCAATTTGTCATGAGGATTGAATGAGAGAAAGCCTTTAGCACAGTGGGTACACGGCACACACTAAATGAATGTCAGCTACTGGCAATAATATCTCATCTTCCAAATCTAAAGGCCCTGAAGGGAAGACATCATTTCTTCTGTTATATTTCCCACAGTATCTTGCCTTGTACCTAACACCCGGCTCTCGATAACTTTCATCTGAATTAAAAGAAGTGTCAATCTCTCAGTCATCAGATTCTTACAAATTCAGATGAGAGCTGACAGTGGTTCAGTGAGTGTGTATTTACTGTTTTAAATCACTTAAAAAATATTTTGCTTTTCTGGTTACAGAAGAAGCAGCAGCTGCTCCTGGGCAGAGACAGTGAGGTTAAGAAGGCAGGTGCCAGAGCCAGATTGCCTGGGTGTGTGTTCCTCCCCAACCAGCCTGCACCCCTGTGCCCACAGAGTGGTTGGACTGTGTGAGAATTCAATGAGTTAAGACACAAACCACATGCAGCAGGGCCTAGCACATAATATGTGCTCAATAAAGCGTAATTCATGCTGAATAAAATAAAAACCAAGAGATCACTCATTCTCAGGACCGTGTGATAACTGCTAATAAATGCTTATTCAAAGTGTGCTCTGGGATTAATGCAGTGTTTGGTATAGTCAGGCATCATGAGTAGCCCAGTTATTGAACCCTTGCTGCCACCAGGCACTGTACCCACTGCTTTGCACAAAATATCTCACTTAATTCACACAACAATCCTGTGGGGACAGGCAATGTTATTCCCTTTTTATGAGTTGAAAAAACAAGATCCATCAGGTTAAGTAACTTTCCAAGTTCATATAAATGGTAAGTGATGGAGCTCAAATGCAGCTCTCTTTGGTTCCAAAGTTAATGTTTATGCCAGTTAATGTTTATGCCATCCTACCTTGAGAAGCCTGATATCAAATCAAGACCAGGCAGCCAATATGAAAGAGATGCGTGATCTAAGTGAAGTGGGAGAATTGGAGGAGTATCAGAAAACAGGCAATTGTATGGGCCTATATCTTTTCTCCTCCCTTGTGCTCAATTCTAACAGGGGAGGCTGACGGGACACACAGCAGTCTCCCTCTCAGTTTAGGAGAGCTGTCCTAAGAATAGGGCTGGCTCTTAAAGGCACGAAGGGCAGTTTTAAAAAAAGAAGCGGACAGTTATGATGTACTACATTCCATGCTATGACTGTAACTTCTGATTAGCCCTCAGACGCCTTCTTAACACAGTGATTTAGATTTGAGAGCAAAGCTGGCACAGGAAATGAAACCCAGCTTGCACAGGGCTGCATATTAAGCAGGGACTCAAGCGGCCCAGGTGGCTTTTTCCAAGACTTCATTGTGCTCCTGCATGTTTGGGCCTGATTCTTTGTGTCATATCTCACCGAGTTTATGCTGCAGTGGAATCTCAGGCTAGATATTTTCTCTTTAGTACTTGGTCCCCTGTAGTCACCACTTCTCTATAAAAACACCATGGTGTGTTCGTTCTTGTTTCTCAAGTGTAATTTGGAGTCAAGTGGAACAGATAAACAATGTCAATGAAAATATCTTGTGTAGACACTGATGGGACTTATCTGTCTTGAAATGAGATAAAGGATGCATAAATGTTTAATTTTTCTTTGCATTTAATGTAACCACTGAACACCCTTAGTCCCCGAGCAAATTAATCGTCACAAAATGAGAGTAAACGACACACGGTCTGTACTGAGCCGTTGTCTGTTGGATCAGCCGCCCCTCGGCACAATAGCACACAAGAGGCGGGTCTCTCCAGCAGAGCTGCTTGAACAGCTGTGCTGGATGCAGTGTATTAGAAGCTTCCTTGGAAAACTCAGAGCAATGGCAGTGATCTTGTGGCTTGAGGTTGATTCTTGGCATGTTTGTCAGGTGAAGTTTCCCTCTCCCTGTAGAGAAGGTCCAGGGAAAGTCCTAATATGAGATTGGCTTCCCCACACATTCCTTACTGTGTGAGTTTTACAAGTTACAGCCTCTCTGAGCTTTATTGACTTCATTCACAAAATATAGTTGTGGCTAGTAGTTTTGTATATGTTAGTGTTAATCACTCAGTCGTGTCCAACTGTTTGTAACCTCATGGCCTATAGCCTGCCAGGCTCCTCTGTCCATGGAATGGTCCAGGCAAGAATACTGGAGTGGGTAGCCATTCCCCACTCCATGGGATCTTCCCGATCCAGGGATTGAACCTGGGTCTCCTGCTTTGCAGGCAGATTCTTTACCATCTGAGCCACGCATACATAATTAAAAAAATTTCTAGTTGTGGTGAAATACACATAACATAAAATTTACCAAGCTAGCCATTTTAAAGTACACAGTTCAGAATGCTAATTATTGTATTTCAGTATAATTATAATGCTACCAGTATTTTTATTTTATCTTATTGCAGTTTTTGTTGAATGAAAGATTTGTTAAATTCTATACTGCTTTACAATTTTTGTGTTTCAAACACATGATTTCATCTAGTCCCATAATAACCCTTTTTTTCTCCCTATGCTTATATTGTCCCTCCTCCCTTCCCTCTCTCAACTGGTAACCACTAGTTTGTTTTCTATCTGTGAGTCTGCTTCTTGTTTGTTTTATTCACTAGTTTGTTGCATTTTTTAGGATCTAGATGTAAGTGACACCATGTAAGGTCTGTCTCATTTATTTCACTTAGCATAGTGCCCTCTCAGTCCATCCATGTTGGTGCAAATGGCAAAATTTAAATCTTTTTATGGTTGAGTAATATTCCATTTTATATACGTACACACACCACATCTTTAAAAAATTAATTTTATTTTTGGTTGTGCTGTGTCTTCGTTGCTTTGTGTGGGCTTTCTTTAGTTGCAGCGAGTGGGGTTACTTTTCGTTGCAGTTCACAAGCTTCTCAGTGTGGTGGTTTCTCTTGTTGCAGAGCCCAGGCTCTCGGTGAGCAGGTGTCAGTAGCTGTGGCGCTCGCGCTTCGTTGCTCAAAGGCATGTGGACTCTTCTTGAACCAGGGATGAAACCCGTGTCCCCTGAACTGTCAGGCCGATTTCTATCCACTGAGCCACTCAGGGAAGTCCCCATACCACATCTTTATCCATTCATCTGTTGATGGACACTTAGGTTGCTCCCATACTTTGGCAGTTGTAAATAATACAGTGCTACCAATATTACCACCACTTGCCTAGAAGAATTGTTGTGAGGATCAAATGAGAAAAGAAGTGAAGATGCTTCCCCACTAAAAAGTGCTTTGCAGATATCAGTTGCTGTTGTTAGTGTGACCCCGTGCTCTCTCTGGGCTCGGTTTCCCCATCAGGGACTTGAACTGCAGATGCCTTTGGCTCAACATTCTGTGCAAACATTACTTCTACCCAGCAGAGCTTTCCATGTCCATAGGGAGTCAGCCTTAAACTAAAAGCTGAGTTTTTTCTAACAGAACATCAACATTATCACACACATGGAGGTTTTGTGGCTTTTCTTGTCACCCTGTGCTAGGAGCCATTGATTAAAAATCTGCTTGGCTTGCCATTGACCCTGATACACCTATGTCTGTATTTCTAGATCTGTATCTACATCTATATCTAGATCTGTTTTTCTGTATATGTCCATATCTGTCTTCTATTTATTCAGAAATATTTATCCCACACCTTCTAATTGCTTGGACACTGTCTGAGGTGCCCCTGAGGGTAAAGCAGGAACCAGAGAGACAAATTCCCTCCCTTCACTGAGCCTGCCTTTCAATGGGGGAGGCACACGATCACCCAGTAGACATATAATAGATGCTGTAAAGTGTCAGGCCAGGAGTGGAGGGTGACAGGGGCTTCTCCTTTAGATGGAGTGGCCAGAGGAGGTCTCTCTAAAGAGGTGACATTGGAGCAGAGACCAGCCACTAGAAGGTGTGGGGAGCAGCGGATAGGCTTGGAGGGGAGAACTTCCCACGGAAACCCGGAGGCTTCTCCTTGGCCTGGACAGCTGTGATTGTGGCTGAGCCAGTGGTAGCACCCATGCAGAAGGACTCAGGGCTGCTTCTCTTTTCCTTGAGTTTCCATAGATGAGAGTATTTCCAGTGCTCGCAGCTCTGTGTCAGGGAATTCTGAAGCTTCTCTGAGCAGCTGGGAATCAGTGCTGGGAGAACTGAAAATCTTATTGGTCCCTTTGCTTAATTATAGCCTATAAATATGCCTCACCTTGAGCTCCACTCCTCAGAGGCCAAGAGGGCACACAGCCCCTGCTGGCCACTGAATTCCTGTAACCCCACTTTGAAACAATTTGGGGTTGCAAGAGCTGCTGATAAAGCTTGAAGATGTCAAATTCCTTCAAAACAGGGCTGTGAAATTTGGTAAAGAGGGGACAACCCTGTTAGTATGGATGAAAGGAAATAAAAATTTATTGAGGCTTTCTTATAATCTAGAAGCCACCTGAATTACCATATTCATTTACAATTTTGGGGGGCTTTCCTTATGGCTCAGCTGGTTAAGAATCAGCCTGCAATGCAGGAGACCTATGTTTGATCCCTGGGTTGGGAAGATCCCCTGGAGCAGGGAATAGCTACCCACTCCAGTATTCTGGCTTGGAGAATTTTATTTTGCATTTGTTCAGATACGGATTTAGCTGCTTTAACGGAGGACAAAATAACAGAGACTTCAGTGAAGCTGAAGGAAGTTATTTTCCCAAGTGTGAGCAAGCAGGTAGATCTGGGACAGAGCAGCACTGTTCCTTCACATCAGCCCTGGCGCCTGGACTTCTCGTCCACAGGGTCAAAGGTGGCTCACACCCCCTCTATGATTGTGTTTCAGCCAATAAGAAAGAGGAAAAAAGTGAGGACACATCCCCTGGTTTTAAGGATGTGACCTCGGAGTTGTGAACATTACTTTCTCTTATAGTTTGTTGGCCATAGTGTTGCCGGATTTAGGCAACAAAAATATAGGATAACCAGTTAAACTTGAATGTCAGATAGACAATCAGGTCTTTTTTTTTTTTTTGTTCTAGTGGGCATCATTATACTAAAACAATTATTGGACTTTTAATTTGGGACATACTTATAGTAAAAAAAATTACTGGTTGTCACTCTGACTTGCAAATTTAACTGGGCATCCTGTATTTTACCTCACAACCCTAATTGGCTGGCACCTAGTGACATGGACACGCCTAGCTTCAAGGGGGTCTGGGAACAGCTCTTAGGTGGGTGGTAGTGTGCACTGCTTGGGGTTTTGATTACTTAAAGGAAGAAGGGGAGAGTGGATATTGGGGACAACTAGCAGCTTTGCCAAAACTTATCTGGTCTCCTTCATTCATTCATTCTACTAATATTTATTAAGCACCTACTACATGACAAGTATTGGATAAACAATGCAGACAAGACTCCTGTTGTCATGGAGCTTTTATTTTAGTGGAAGAGACAGATCATACCAATTGATACACATGTAGAATTTTAGGTAGTAATAAATGTTCTGGGAAAAAAAGGAGGCAAAGAAGTTTTTAGAGTCTGTTAGCAAAGCAGACATGAATTTGAGCAAACTCTGGGAGATAGTGAAGGACAGAGAAGCCTGGCATGCTTCAGTCCACAGGGTCACAGAGTTGGACACAATTTAGCTACTGAAGGACAATAAGGGAAGTTGTAATTGGTGGCGGGTGTGGTATGGGTCTGGGAAAGCTTCTCTGGAGAAAAGACATTTGAGTAGACACCTAAATGAAGTGAGGAAGAAAGTCTGTGAAATAGGAATAACATGCAAATCAGAGGGACCAGCTATTTTTCAGGAACTAGAAGGTGGCCCACGTGGCTGGCGTGGAGAGATCAAGGGGGAGAGTGTAAGGGAAGCGGGCAAGAGTGGGCTTTGAAGACCACAGCAAAGAGTTAAAGAATTTTAAAAAATTATTATTATTTTGGCTACAAGGTGAGGCATGTAGGATGTTAGTTCCCAAGCAGGGATTGAACCTGAGCCCCTTTCAGGGGAACTTGCAGCCCTAACCACTGGACCACCAGGGAATTCCCCCATGACTAAGAGCTTTTTAAATTCTAGGAATGATGAGATGCCATCAGAGGGTTTTGAATAAGACGTTAATATGACTTAATTTACATTTCAAAAAGACCACTGTGCCTGCTGGGGAGACAGTGTAGCCATAGGAAGTAAAAGCAAAAGGAAAGAGATACATTAGGTGTCTATTGCACTGTATTGTGGCTGGTTAGGGTCTTAGGAATTGGAGGAGTGAGAAGCTGGGATTCAGGATGTATACGAAATACCTACCAATGTCACCCTCATCGTACAGATGACGGAACCGCAGGAAGTCAAACATGAGGATAGGTTGCCCCTCTGCTGGGAGGGGCTGGGGAGTGCAGTGTAATTGCTGCTTGGAGAGGTTGCAGGAATCATTCAGCCTTTGGTTTTGACGCTGCAGCAGGAGCCAGAGGGAGGAGAACTGGGATGAAGAGGACTTCTTTCTCCCTTTCCTCCTATTCCAGTTCTTCCCAAGCGTTGATTCTCTCTGGTACTCTGGATCTGAGGTAGTCTTATTTGTTACTGGCTTCATTAGAACAAAATCTTGTCTCCTCTTTCCTGAGGAAGAGTAAAGAATTTACTCTTGTAAGTTGGCAGCCATGACACCAAGAGCAACGCAAGCTGTAGAAAGAGGGACTGTTTTGTTTTTTGTGTGGTCCTTGCTGCTCCAGGGTTGTAGAGGAAAGCAGCTTTGGACCAACCACACCTGCTCTGAATCTCATTTACTAGCTGAGCCTTGGTTTTTTCATGTGTGGAGTGGGACCATGCACAGCTGCCTCACATAATTGCTGAGAGCCTTGCAAGAGAAAATATGCCTAAAACCAGTACAACCAAAGTGATTTGTGATTTGGTGATCATTTTGGGTCCAGCTCGCTCTTAGCAATGTTCTTTTCTTTATGGTTCTACCAGCTCCCTTACTGACCCTAATCTTTTTGTCACTCCCCATCCCCTTCCCTTGCTGCTTCTCTCCTGTCATGATGTTTAGAGCCCTGCGTATGTAGCTGAGCTGAAGAGTGGAATGAAAGGCAGAGGGAAAATGCTGGGATGAGGCGGGGTCAGGAATACGAAGTCCCTTTCGTTAATCTGTTCTCTGGAACTGGAGTCTGAGCTTTCATTTAAGTCAAGTGAAAGACATGTTCTCACTTAGTCCAGAGGCACACTGCTGATAAGAAACAAATTAGAAATGCAAGTTTTTCTCCCAAGTGCTGTAAAGATGTGTCTTGCTGGTGGAGCTGGGATTTCCCTGTGGGTCAGTTAGACTGTCCCCGAAGCGAATATGCAGATGGAAATGATCCCTGCTTCTCATGAGGCTGTCAGAGCCTGAAATTTTGAAAAGGGTATTTGAAGTCCTGTTTGTTTGAATCATGAAGAAACACACAGCAAGATGTCTGTCTGCTGGTGGGGAGGGGAGAGGGTCAGGGAGCAGACCTTTCTGCAGTAGATTTTAGAAGTGGATCAGCTGGCCAGAGTGATGGGTTACCTTGGATGGGAAGACTCAGAAAACTCTGGAGTCATAGTGGGAAGAACCCTTAGAAACTTACAGGAACTGGTCTTTTTACAGGTAAGGCTCTTGAAGCCCAGAGAGGGGCATTTCTTGCCCCAAATCACACATCCAGGGGATATTTCCAACCTAGAGATCGAACCCAGGTTTCCCACATTGCAGGCAGATTTTTTTTTTTTTTTTTTACCATTTGAGCCACCAAGGAAGCTCAGAAAGTAAAGCATGAAAGAACTTTGGTGAGCTTTAGGGTCAGAGTTTGGTTCAAATCCTGGATCTATCACTATATTCCTTGGGTAAGTACTTAATTTTCTAAAGCTTCAATTTTCTTGCTTGTCAAATGGTGCTAGTCATAATTCCTACTTCACAGAGTATTTGAGGATTAACAGGAAAATCCATGTAAAGTAGCACTTAGTGCTAAGTAAATACTGCTGTTTTGTAGTGTTGGTGATATATTTTTGGGGTCTGAGGAACTGACAACAGGTAACTGTTAACATGAAAGGCCTCTGGGGTGTGGTGGGTTGAATTGTGTTCCTCCAAAAGATACCTTCAAGTATTAACTCCCTGAAGATTATCTTCAGTAAATGTGAGCATATTTGGAAATAAGATCTTTGTAGATGTAATCAAGTTAAGAGGAGGGTCATACTGGATGATGGTGGGCCCTCATCCAATAACTAGTGTCTATAAGGAGAAATCTATACACAGGCACACAGGGAGAACTCTGTGAGAAGACAGAGGCAGAGACTGCAGTGATGCCACAAACCAAGGAATGTCAAGGGTTAACAGCAACCACCGGAAACCAGAAGAGGCCAAGAAGCATTCTTCCCTAGAGTGTTTGGAGGGAGCATAGCCCTGCCAGCACCTTGGTTTTGGACTTTGAGCCTTTAGAACTGTGAGCTTATGTTGCTTTAAGCCTCCCAGTTTGTGGGAATTTGTTGCGACAGCCCTAGGAAAGAGAGGGTATCAGTATTGAGGGAAGTGTTTTGGGCTCCCATTTAAGCATCCAGGGTTAGGCTTGTTAGCCATAGAACACTCATTTCTATATTTTCAATCCACTGAGTAATAACCTCCCAAAGAGATCATGGGTATTTGCCTACTGACTTAGTGATGCTGGAGGTGTGTATATGTGTGTGTGTTGGGGGGTGGTGGTGGTGGGGACACAGTTCTGAGATTAATGAGAGCCTTCATGGTGATGACTGTATATTCAGGGTCACAGAACGCCACAGAAACACTCAGAAGAGGCAGGGGGGTACACAGTAGGACTGAGGAAAAGGGCTGCTGCATTTCATCTGTCCCAGTTCTCCTGTTGAGAGTCTTTCCTTCCCCTTCTCTGTCACAGGAATGTAGGTAGTTGTCTTGTTGGGCTGAGACGCAGGGAATTTGGAACTGGCCTAGGAAATTGTTGAACTTTATCAGTCTGTGGTGAATACCTTTTCCTTCATGCCAGCTGTGGACCAGGAGAGAACTTCCAGGGAGATGCTGTGTGCCTCTGTACCTTCCCAGAGAAAGCCAGGTGGTCTCTGTCTCAGTTAATTTTTCCATAGGATGTTCCTGAAAGATGTAGAAGTCCTTTTTCAGCAGAGAATCCCTCCGCCCCCTTGGCTTCCTTGGTCCTGCATTTCTGTCAGTCACCCCTTCTCTGCCTCTCCTACTCCACGCTCTGACAGTAGCATTTTGAGTAACTCAGGTTCTCCTCTGCTTTCTCCAACCAGAAGGGAAGGTATTCACAGACGGGAATGATAACCCTGGTTCACTGCTCACCACATAACTACTACAGGAAGACTAGAATTCATCTTGAAAGAAGAGATAATACATTATAAGGATGTATACAGATGTATACAGTTTTCAGAGCTTCACGACAAGGGTGAAGGGTAGCATGGGTGGAGGTGGATGCGACAGTGGAACTGTATGCTCATTGAATGAGGACTCCTGTAGGAGCCTAGACTATTTGGACTGCTGAGCTTCTGACTCTGTCAGTGCCGTTTTGGTCTTGACCTGCTTATTTATTCTTTTATTGGGCTATGCTAGGTCTTGGTTGCAGTGAATAGGATCTTTAGTTGCAGGATGCAGGATCTTTAGTGGTGGCATGTGGCATCTTCTGGTTGTGGCACTTGAACTCTTATTTGTGGCATGTGGGATCTGGTTCAAGCAAGGAGTCTTAGCCAGCGCACTTCCAGGGAAGTCCCTGTCTTGACACTCTTGAGCAAGGAGAAAGAGGGTTGAATCGTTACACTTCCTAGGTCACTGACTCATTGGTGGGAAAGGTTTTGTTTGTTTGTTTTGAGTTAATGTGTAGGGGAGGTAGGAGGAGAGGGTGGATGGTCAAAGAGAGAACAGCAGAGAGGCAGCCCAGGGGCAGAGAAGGAACCAGAGCAGGCGGCAGGGTGAGGATTCTCTACCCTGTGCTCTGAGGCGGCTTCCCTGACCCACAGTGAATGAGTTGGGAGCTGTTAGCACCCGTGAGAAGTCTCCTGCGGGTAATTCCATTCATATGAAATATCCAGAATAGGCACGCCAGAAGTGGTAGAAAGCAGATGAGTGCTTGCTGGAGGCTGGGGGGAGGGGGCCCTGGGGAGTGACAGTGTACTGGGGTTTCCTTTTAGGGTAATAAAAATGGCAGTAGGGTGATAAAAAACTAGGGTCTGGAACCAGTGATTGTGCACATTGTGAGTGTACGAAATGCCACTGAATTGTGCAAATTTTATGTTATGTGAATTTTCCATCAAAATCCAGAAGCTGAAAATAAATAGCATGCTCCCCTCAAGTCCCTTTGAACCACACTGATGCTGTGGAGGTGGTCTCTGGAAAGATAAAGACTGGTGTGGCCTGGTGGAATTCCCTGGACTGAGTGTTGAGGGAGGGTGGGGGTCCTGACTCTTTCACCTGCTCCTGTCCGCAGCCCCTCCTTAGAGACCCATGGGGTTGCCAAGAAGTTAAGAGCATGAGCTTTCAGCATGGGCTTTAATCTAAGTGTGAATTCTAGCCTAGCCACTGCTAGCAGTGTGACTCTTGGTGTTATAGGACCCCTTTGAGCCTTGGCTTCCTCACTTTAAAATGGAGGTGACAATCTACCTCACAGGGTTTTTGTTAGCATGAACTATGTGTGTAAAGCATCTAACACAATGCAGAGTGCGTAATTACTACTCAAGAAACAGTAGTGGCTGTTAGAGGTAATAATAACCTCTATTATCTCTGGTATCTATCTGAGCTCAGTACTGACTGCCAAGATAAACAGGTAGCAAGAGGTTCTGTCTTTAGCTAAGTCCTCCAAACAGAGTCCCAAACCCCAACATCCCACTTGCAGGATGAGGAGAAAAGAGACTCAGCAACAGTGGGGAGGATATTATTGTCTTAGCTGTGGTTTTGAAGGGGTTGGATAAATAGCATCCTTCTTCCTTACTTAAACCAATAGAAAAATTAGACAAAACCTAAGGAGATAGGTGACCCAAATACCATCTTTATCCCAATCAGACAGATTTTGGAGATTAAAGAGATTTCTTATTGCTGGACAACAGAGTGTAAGTTCTCTTCTGTTACAAAGCTGGATCACTGCAGAGCTGCCCAAACTGGGGCCTGACCTACCAAAAACAAGCAGGACAGAACAGAGGACTGGGCTGGTTGTAGTGAAAGGGGCTGCTTCCCAAAGCCACTGATCAGGGCAGACCCTCCTCCTTGAGGCCAGGAGTGCTGCCCTGGAAAGTGAAAGTGAAAGTCACTCAGTCGTGTCTGACTGTTTGCAACCCCATGGACTATACAGTCCATGGATTTCTCCAGGCCAGAATATTGGAGCGGTGGCCTTTCTCTTCTCCAGCGGATCTTCCCTACCCAGGGATCGAACCCAGGTCTCCTGCATTACAGGTGGATTCTGTACCAGCTAAGCCATAAGGGAAGCCCAAGAATACTAGAGTGGGTAGCCTATCCCTTCTGCAGTGGATCTTCCCAATCCAGGAATAGAACTGGGGTCTCCTGCATTGCAGGTGGATTCTTCACCAACTGAGCTATCAGGGAAGCCAAATGGGAGAAGAATGAGAGGCTCAGAGATGGCTTAACGTTGGATTGGTGTAGGACCCAGGAGTTGTCTCCATGGCCAGGTGGGGACTGCCCTGTGTCTGGATGGCTCTCCGCCTCTTGCCCCATGAGGTCTGACACGGTCACAGGCATTCCAGAGCTAGTGCCTCCTTTCTTTATGTTTAGCACGGAGTCTTCCCTTACAAAAAGAAATAGAATAGTAAAAATGAAACAAAACAAAAAATGCAAGGAAAAAAAAGACAAAACCTGGAAACAACCTCATTTTGTCCAACGTTTGGGGAGTAGTAAGTTATAAAATATCCATTCAACAGAATGCAAAGAAGTCATTTAAAAAGGCTGTTTACAAAGAGTTTGTGATCATGAGGGAATTATATGATAATGGCAAGTGAAAAATAAATGATACAGAATTGTACATATAGTATGAACTCAGCTATATAAAAACCTCCCTAAGATTATACATAGAAAAACTTAAGAATTGAGAGGGAACTTTAGAAATATTAGAAGTGGTTGTCTTTCTGTTTAGTTTTTGATTTTTCTATAGTTTTATAGTTTTCTGTAATAAGCATGTAATTTCTTTTATAATGGAAAAGATCAACTTTATTAAAAAAAAACTATTTTTGAATGGTGTGGGTTACATATTATCAGTCAAAGCAAAAATTTAGAATTTCGTAGAGTCATAAGATTCCAGAATGCTAATGCTACAAAAGGACCTGAAGGATTTTCCTAGTTTATGGATTTAAAATATTTTTTTGAGGCGGGGGTCACAGATTCCTCTGAAGATCTCCTGGAAACTGTGACTTCTCTCCTTAGAGCATTTTACATATAAACATACTGTCACATAAGTTGTTTTAATTTCGAGGTACAGAAGCCCTGTTCAGAGTAGCTTAATCAGTGGAGGAAACTGACTGGTTTATGTAATTAAAAGCTTTAGAGGTATCAGATGAAGAGGTATCAGATCCAGCACTCCTGGTCTAAGAATTCCTGGTCTAATCCAATCCTCTTATTTGAGAGGTGGGAACTCAGGGACCCAGAAAGAGGTCAGATGCTCCAAGCCATACAGTTGCCTCACTGTCACTCCGCTTCTTATCTCCACACCAAATTCCCTCCAACTTCACATGCAATAGTAGGTCAGAGATGAAGAGGTAATAAGTAGGACCCTTGTCAAATCCTTTGGCTCCTTTAGGACCTAGGACAGATGTGTTTTGATGAAGAGACAGGGCAGACCTTAGTGGAGGGGACTAAAGGGTTCAGAGTGGGAAGGGTGGCTGTGTTGAGACACGGGCTGCATTGAGGTCCCCATCTAAGACAGTCTGAAAGGGAAGTGGTAGCAGCGACGAGAGAGGCGGAATGATTTTATTATTCATGCCTGTATCTTAAAGATAATCATCGTAATTTCCCTTCTAAAAAGTCTGCTTGCTCAGAGAAACAGCTGTATTCTAAGAAGCACTTGTTGATGAAACGTGCAGTAATTGGATTGGAATGTGAGTTATTAAACTGTATGTGGGGTGGCACTTCTTGCCAGGTGTTTAGTGATTATGTTCAAATGTGGAGGGCTGGGCTGCTGACTGGAAAGATAATACTCCCAGGGGGAAATTGTTTAACGCTGGATCAGGACATGAGTGGCTTTCCCAGACATCTAAAATAGCCAGACTGAAGAGTCTCTTACAAATCACTTGGTTCAGTTGCCTTGTTTTAGAGACAGGGAAACTGATTCTCATTGTGTGAAAACACACTTGTTGAAGGATGTACAGTGATCACATGGACAATTAATTGCTTTTTCACTTGTTTTATCATCATATGCAAATATCCCTGGTGGTAGAAGCCATGGCTTGGCTTCTCAATTACCATTTCCTCGTCCTTCTACCTCGAGACATTGGAAAGCTAACTCATCTTTCTTGCAGCTAGGATTCCAGATGCACGATATATTTCCCCAATTCATTGCCCTTTCATGGGGTCTGTCTGCAGCCATGGTTGTTGAGAATCAAGGTGGTGGAGATGTGTTAAGAGGCAGTTTCAGTGACTGGACTCAGATCCCAGTCGGTAGTCACCAGCCTCCAGGGACTTTAGGGGCAGGAATGGCAGCAGGTGGGATTGCAGCTATGGTAGCATGTCATTGAGCTCCCTAGTCCCTTGAAGACCCTCTGACTTCTACCCCTTCTAGCATTCCAGTCCTTTTTTTCCTTTTGAGTAACTAAATCCCTGTATTAAACCTCTTTCTACTTGATCTATCCAAAGTGGCTTTGGTTTCCTGCAGTGAATTTGATACATCCCTCTGTGTTAGTACAAATCACACTTATGGGAGGTAATAATCTTTCTCCTGTGAATCCTGATCTTAGTTTCCTTTGTCCTATAGAATATAGCCCCATTCATGTCATCCTAGAATCTTAAGTTCAAGAAACCCAAAACTAACTTTATTATTTTTCCCTCTCAAACTTTCTTTTCCTAGAGACTTCCCTTTGTCCATTTTCATCCCTATTTCCTCTCAGTGACTCAGTTTGGAGGTAGCTTCATCTTTCCTTCAACTGCTCTCATGTGATAATTGTCAGATCTTATTGATTCTATTTTCCTTATTAATTGGGACTGTTGGTTTTAAGTGATTCAGTTATATTGAATTAATGAACCCATATAACTGGAAAGACCAGCATCAGGTGTGGTTAGATCCAGGGGCTCAGAGAAGGCCATCAGGACTTGTTCCATCTCTCTTTCTTCAGACTCTGCTTTCCTGCAGTTTCTCTCCAGTGGTGGGCTGGTGGGGCCCTGATAGCTCTAGGTTTACATAATCTTTACATTAAACTTTTTGTCATTTATCTTTTCCATTATTTCCAGAAAAAGTTTTAGAAGGAGTCTTTTTAAGTAAAATTGGATCAGACACTTTTTGAATTGTATCCTTTCCTGTAAAGAAATGTTAAGTCCTGATCTTCAGAATGTGACGTTATTTGGAAATAGTTTTGTTGTAGATATAATTGGTTAAGTTATGATGAGGTTATATGGGAGTAGGGTGGGCTAGTAATCCAATGTGACTGGTATCCTTATAAGGAGAGAAGAGAGAGAGACACAGACTGGGTAGCTTAAACACAGAAATTACTTTTCTCATAGTTCTGGAGTTTAAAGATCCAAGATTAAGGTGTCAGCCGGGGAATGAAAGTGTGGGACGAAGTGAGAGAGTGGCGTTGAAATATATACATTACCACGTGTAAAATAGATGGCTAATGGGAAGTTGCTGTTTAACACCAAGAGCTCAGCCTGGTGCTCTGTGACAACCTAAAGGGGTGGAATAGTGGGGGTGGGAAGGAGGTTTAAGAGGAAGAGAACATGTGTATACCCATGACTGATTCATGCTGTTGTATGGCAGAAACCAACACCATTGTAAAGGAATTATCCTCAAATTAAAAATAAAAAAAAAGATTAAGGTGTTACAGGTTTGGTTTCTCCTAAGGCCTCCCTCCTGGCTTGCAGATGGCTTCCTTCTCACTGTGTCCTCATATGGCCTTTTCTCTGTGCTCACACATCCCTACTGTCTCTTCCTTTTCTTATAAGGACAACTGTCCTATTGAATTAGAGAGCTACCCTAATTGCCTCATTTAACTTAATTGTTTCTTTGAAGCCCATCTCCAAATATGGATATGTTTGGAGATCATAGGGGCCACCCATATGATCTCACTAACCTTTACCTTTTTAAAAGGCCCTGTCTCCAAGTATGGTTACATTCTGAGGTGATGGAGGTTCAGACTTCACCATTTGGATTTTGGGGTGAACATGCTTCAGTCCATAATAGCTCTTAAAGTTTTCTATTTTATTTTGTTGATATTCATGTGTTTATTTTTAACTCTCCTAAAAGTTGATAAGTTCCTTGGAGGCAGGAAGTGTACCTTGCCTGTATCCTTTTTATATCACATAGAGTTTAATATACTTCTTGAATTTAGTAAATGCTCAGAACCTTTGTTGAATGAATGGGATATAAAGTAATTCTTGATTAGCAAGAATTTCTCATCCTAAACTTTTGGTATAAAAAAGCTATATAGTGCAGATAGTATTGGACTTGATGTCTAAGATCCAGGCTTTTTTCTCAACTCTGTCTCTTTTCTAGATGCGGTCTTGAACAGGTCTGTCATCTGGGCCTCAGTTTCCTCATCTGTAAAACAGGAATGATAATGCTTTCATGTTTCTACAAGGTTGATTATGAGTATTAATGAAATAAGCTAGTCACTCAGAAAATATTTGGGGCACCTACTGTATACCAGGCACTGTTCTAGACATGTGGGATGCAGTGGTACACAAGCTAGGTCCTCATGGTTCTGCTGGGGGAACAGGTGATTAACAAGATCACCAGTGCAGAAAATAATTTCAGAACGTGCTCATTTCTACATAGGGATGTCATAGTGAAGGCTTATTTCCTAGGAAGTAGAGTCTCTCTGGGGAGATGACATTTGAGCCAAGATATGAATAACAAGTGGCTCTTCCCTGGGAAAGTGCATTTCAGGCAGAGGGAGGAGCAGAGGTCCTGATGGGGGAGGGAGAGTGTGTGAATACCCACGTGAACCAGCAGAGTAATGAAATTTAAAATGTGAGGGTTAGTCAATGTGCAAGGCCTTCTGGGCATCACAGGAAGACCTGTTGGGATTTTGGGAGTTGGGATTTTGTCCCTGACTCAACCACAAGTACAGTTGGGCCATCACTTCCACCGTGTGTGACCTGTGGCACATCATTGTCTCAAGTGGCTCCCTTCTCCTCCCTGCCTGGCTGCCAGCACCGGGAGACCACGTGGATGAAGGAAGGCACTTAAGAAATATGAAGTGCTGTACAATTTTCAGGTGGTATCATTATTTGAAAACACGTTACCCACGGTTAAGGGATTTGGACTTTGGAGGCAGCAGCTACCTTGTTGATCAGATTTTCTGAGGAGAGCTGCAGTCACCCCCTTAGGGCTCCAAATGCTGTGTCAGGTTTTTCAAAGCCAATTGATAACAATTAAGTAGATGCCATGTTCTGCAAGCTGTCTTTTGTGGGAGTTGAATTCTAGCTTTCTTTCCTAGTGAGCCTCTGTACATAAGACTTGCTATGGGCAGTCACCTTGTTGGAGCTTTTGAATGCCTCTGAAACTATACTAGGGTCAAGTCATTTGATGTGTGTGGGTGTTATCTGCATTGCAAGAGAATATTCTAGAAAAGTGCCTTTTGCTCATGTATTTTAAGCATTCCCCTACCACCAGAATTGATGTGATTCAATCCTATACACTTGAGTTGTGAAACTGGACCCAAGACAGATAGAAATGACATAGTAAGAGAATGTTCTTTAAAGAAGAGCTGATTACTTCAAGCTTTTGGTAGTAAAGTGTTTCCTTTGAACTTATTCCCCGGTTTCTCACCCCTTCCCTGTGAACCATGTCCCCACAATTCCTACCCCCAACCTCATCTGCTTTATGCTTAAGCTTCCATGACTTAAGCATCCTTGGGTGTGCATGGACTTCTTATTACTGCTCACTCTGAAGGCTGCCAATGCCAAGGTCTTTAAGATAATGGCTGTGAATGCTGGAAGGTCATTGCTGAGAGGGCTGAGAGAGTCATGGAACTGTCAGGAAAAGGGAGCCCCGCTTTTCATTGTTATCTGTGATGAAGGAAGTAAGACGTCCCGGGTCAGTTTTACCAAGTCTGAGACAACAAGGGTTGAGCTAAAAACCTTCCTGGGTGATGCTTTGGCTGCTGGAAGTTTGAAACAGTCACCTTCTGTCTGTGTTTCTAACTACTCCCTCTGTGTCTATGGTTGGACTCTTGGTCTCTATCTGTTTCTTTCTGTCTCTCTCTTGCTCTTCTCTGTCCCCTTCATCCCTGATTGATTTGCCTCATTGGAATAAAGTTCTGTTCCACTAGTGGGGTTCCATAATTGAAACTCTGGGGCATATCACGTGGAACAGGTAATGGTGACTTTTTTCCCCCAAGTCAGGTTATCAATTATAAATGACTAGGCAATCAGAGATCAAAAGAATTGTTTCCCCCAATGAATTAGTGGATTTTGGAATGAGAGGAGATGAAATGGAGCTAATAGGCATTTTTAGAAGAGGAGGTTGAGGGGTTTGGAGCTGGAGGTCTGAAACTCAGGACTGTGGACACGTCTGTGAGCTCTGGTGTCAGAGTTTTGGACAGCCTGTGTGCAAAGCTGGGGGTGGGGGGAGGGTGGGTGGCAATGTGCACTGGGATGACCCGGAAGCCTAGGTATCAGGGAAGCTAGTAAGCCGGGGGTGTGAGTGGCCTCTGCAGTCTGAAGGGCTGCTAAGAACCTCCCATCCGCTGTTGGGACTGTGTTCTCTCTGCCCCAGCTCCCCTCTGCCATGCTCCCCAAGTGGAGTGGGATTGTGATTTCCAGAGGAGTGAAGTGGGGAGATTCTCTGGACATCCCCAGGAAGAAACATTTTTCTCAAGATGTTATCTTTGCTGTTGCTTACTCTGGGGAGATTGTGACAACTGTTGCGATTGTTCCCTGTCTGCCTCTTTCTGTCTCTCTGTCTCTGTTTTTGTCAGCCTCTGTCTCTGAGTTTGTCTCTCTCGTATGCACACCCTGAACAGTGGTTTTTAGTTCTCAGCACAACCGGAAACCCACATTCTCAGTTACAGAGACAGAAAATCTTGTGGAAGCACATTGGGCTAATTAACGAGGGAAAGTTATTAGTGACTATAACCTTTATAGCTAATCGAACCTATGCCCCCTTCAGTGGAAGCGTGGAGACTTAACCAGTGGAGTGCCAGGGAAGGCCCTAGAAGTGAATTATTTAGAAGTTACTAAAAAATACAGAGTCAATATAGAAAAATCACAAAGTAGATGAAAAGAAAATAAAATTTACTCAGTCTATAAGGAATTTCTTTTTTTATGAAATACTACTTTTTGAAATTGAAAAAGTGATCTAGAACTATAAAAAAATGTTCAAACACTTCAGAAGAGCATGAAATAGAGTAAATTGCCCTCTCAGTGGACTCCCAGAAAAACAAAATTCTAGACAGAAAGCCCAGAAATTTACTATGATTGTTCAAATGTATATCTCTGTGTATATGTGTATATGAACTTAAAAAAACCCCCACATAAATAGGAATATAATGTACCTACTATTCTGCATCTTATTTTTTTACTTAAGACATTTTGGGCACCTTTTCTTGACAGTACATACAGATGAATACAGCATATATTCCTTAGTTACCACAAGCAATTATGGATACCATGCTAATTTGTGAATAACATTATAAAACAAAGAGAAGCAAAAAAAAAAATGGACACTCAGCACTGCTGGGAAATTGTACTTCATTATTCAAGAATCTGTCACATTTATGCTATCTTTGTGGAAGAATTTGACAAATTAATTAATTAGTCTTTTCTCTAACCTAAGCACTCTCACCACACAAACCCTCCTGCACTCTGCATTCTGTCTTCAATGTCAGCAGAGCCACAACCCACAAACCTTTGTGGCATTCAGACTCAGCCATCTGTTCAAGGGGCAGGAGGTGAGCAGAACTGCTTCCCTGGGGCCTGAATGTTGTTGGTCCGAAAAGCAGGTTTTTAGGGAATGGACTGTGCTTGCTAAAGTTTTGAACACTGATAGACAATGGTGACCGTGTGTTCTCCAAGGAATTTATTCTTTTCTGACATGTGAGGTCTTCTAAAATATGGGGGCCAGCAAAAGGACCCTTTTTGCCTGTCTCTGGGCAGTACTGTACACTGGTGTGACCACAGTGGTTGTTAAAATGTTGAATTACATCTATACGACTAGTAATAGATGCTGCTCTAAGACCAACCTGAACCCTCCCCAAGACTCTTGCTACCCAACCCTCCTTAAAAACCACCTCCCTGTCTTCCCCATGATCCACAACTAAAAGGTTAATGCTAAACACTTTGCTGACAAAGCTATGGTTTTTCCAGTAGTCATGTATGGATGTGAGAGTTGGACTATAAAGAAGGCTGAGCACCGAAGAATTGATGCTTTTGAACTGTGGTGTTGGAGAAGATTCTTGAGAGTCCCTTGGACAGCAAGGAGATCAAACCAGTCAATCCTAAAGGAAATCAGTCCTGAATATTCATTTGAAGGGCTGATGCTGAAGCTGAAATTCCAATACTTTGTCCACCTGATGCAAAGATCCGACTCATTAGAAAAGACCCTGATGCTGGGAAAGATCAAAGGCAGGAGAAGAGGACAGAGGATGAGATGGTTGGATGGCATCACCAACTCAATGGACATGAGTTTGAGCAAGCTTTGGGAGATGGTGAAGGACAGGGAAGCCTGGTGTGCTGCAGTCCATGGGGTCGCAAAGAGTTGGACATGACTGAGTGACTGAACAAAAACATTGAACATAAAGCACATACTATTCTGCATCTTATTTATTTATTTTTTTGGTTTAAGACGTTTTGGCCATCTTTTCCTCAGTACGTAGGGAACACTCCTTTAGAGCTGTTGCCTGTACTTGTTCTGATTGGATGATAGATGAGCCAATCACACTGTTGCTGCTGCTGCTGCTAAATCGCTTCAGTCGTGTCCGACTCTGTGCGACCCCAGAGAAGGCAGTCCACCAGGCTCCCCCGTCCCTGGGATTCTCCAGGCAAGAATACTGGAGTGGCTTGCCATTTCCTTCTCCAATGCATGGAAGTGAAAAGTGAAAGTGAAGTCGCTCAGTCGTGTAGGACTCCTAGCAACCCCATGGACCACAGCCTACCAGGCTCCTCTGCCCATGGGATTTTCCAGGCAAGAGTACGGAGTGGGGTGCCATTGCCTTTTCCGATCACATTGTTAGATATAAGTAAATAACCAATGAAAACTGTGCCCTTGCTTCTGTAGAGTCAGGTTTTTTGAAGAGAGACCAGTGATGATGGGAACAAGTGGGTTCTATTAGAAGACAAAGCCAAGGTAATGGCTGGGATGCTACAGGTAAACTCCATTTGACCAGGGGGCACATGGTGGCCACCTTAACCACTTTGGTTTCCTCAGAACAAACATCTTTGGCAGGAACCTGGGAGCAAGGCAAACTGGAGTCAAGAAGAGTGGTTAATGGTTAATTAACTTGAGGCTGATGCTTAGGATCTTAAAAACATCCTGCCTGAGACCAAGAGTAAAACATTTAGAAAGACATAAAGTTGATGCCAATTTTTCCTTATTTGTTTGCAACTCAAGTAAATAAGCCCTGCTTTCTTTCTTGAGAAACCTGTCATTTGGTAGGTTGAATTTAATTGGATAGGTTTGGTGAAAGTAGAAAAAGTTTTTTTTTTCTCTGTCCCTTCTTCTAAGTAATATTCCATTGTGTGTGTGTGTGTGTGTGTGTGTGTGTGTGTTCGTATCTCACATCTTATTTACCCATTCATCTATTGGTGGACACTGGGTTGCTTCCCTATCTTAGTTATTGTAAATAATGCTGCAATGAACATAGAGGTGTATATAACTTCTCTAATTAGTGTCTTCATTTTCTTCAGATAAATACCCAGGAGTGAAATTGCTGGGTCATGTGGTAGTTCTATGTTTAATTTTTTTGAGGAACTCCTATACTGCTTTCCACAGTGGCTGCACCAATTTACATTCCCATGAACAATGCATGAGGGTTCCCTTTTCTCCACATCCCTGCCAACATGTTTAATCAGATGCTCTGCCCATTTTTAGAATGAGGGTTTTTTTTTTTTTTTTTTGATGTTGAGTTGTATGAGTTCTTTGTATATTTTGAATATTAACTTCTTATAGATATATTATTTGCAAGTATCTTCTCCCATTCAGTAGGTAGCTTTTTCATTTGTTGGTTTCCCTGGTTTTGTGAAAGCTTTTTAGTTTGATACAGAACCATTTGTTTATTTTTGCTTTTGTTTCCCTTAGGTGAGGAGACATATGAAAAAAAAATCACTAAAACTGATGTCAAAGAGCATCCTGCCCATGTTTTCTTCTAATTTCTTCTACTAAATACCTTCTTGAATATTCTCTGAACTCTTAAATGCTCTACAGAAATAATCTCTAGGTTGAGTAGCAGGCCTAATCATTGGGCACCTCTGACTTAACGGATTTTCCAGACTATGGGACAGATAATGGTCATTGCCACAGGCTTCTGGTATGAGCATCTAAAAGCAGATGGACAACACAGTGAATATAACCAGTATTTTAAAATAACTATGAATGGAATGCAACCTTTAAAAATTGTGAATCACTGTGTTGTACACCTAAAACTTATCTAATATTGTACACTGGCTATACCTCAATGAAAAATAAACAACAACAAAGTCTAACTTTAAAAGACCAGCTTCTAGGCTTCCCAGGTGGCCCAGTGGATAAGAATCCACCTGTCAATGCAGGAGATACAGATTCGATCCCTTTTCTGGGGAGATTCCACATGCTGTGATGGGGCAGCTGAGCCCGTGTGCCACAGCTACTGAGCCTGTACTCTAGAGCTGCAGACCCCAACAAGAGAAGCCACCACACACCCCAACAAAGAGTAGTCCCTGCTTGCCACAACTATAGGAAGCTTGCACAAAGCAATGAAGACCCAGTGCAGCCAAAAAAAAAACAAGAAAAAATGAATAATAAAAAAAAGACAGATGGGATGTCTCTCTCTTCTGTCCTCCTCTTCCTCCTTCTCCCCATCTTCTCCTCCTTCCTCTCCCCTCTTCTCTCCCACCTGTCTCTGTAGACCCATATACTGTAGGCCTGGTGGTGTGGGTTACTTTAAAGGAATATGGTAGCTCTATGACAGGCCTGTGTATAATAGGACAAAGAAGAAATTCCTAGAAAATAGACACTGGCCAAACAAAACAACAGGGTCCATAACAGTTGGGTTTGATAAGACAGGGTTCTAATCAGGCCCTGTTACTTACTTGCTATTTGAACTTGAGCCAGTTAATCCCTTTCTCTGGAACTCAGGGTGTTCATCCTTGAAATGAGACATTTGGCCTGATTGATTCTAGAATTCCTTTAGGGTTCTTCAGTGTGCTAGTGGTAAAACTAAGGCTTCAAACCAGGACTTCTGTTTCATGCACATCTCCTCTGGCTAGCAGCCATCTCCAGTCCAATGAGTTCCCTGTCTTCAGCCTTTGCTCCACAGGGCCAGGATAAAGATATTAACCTTAGCTGTTAACTTCCAAGGAAGGTTGTGTACATTTCTTGATTTACGTTATAGGTAAAATGTGAATCATGAGGACTCATTTTTCCCTATTGACTTTGTGATTACCTGTGATTTCAGAATTTTTTTTTTTTCTTCAGAGAATTCAGAGAATGTGAGATATTGGAAAGTCATTTGTCCGGGAGTTCTTAATCCAGATTGTGTGAACTGCTGGGGTCTGAGAACATGCAGAAATTACAGGAAGAATGTTGTGTGTATGTACATGTATCAGTCTATGGAGAGGATTAATTGATTTATTTTTGACATGTCAAAACTGCTTTTTAAAAAAAATTGAATTAAAATTTTTTAAACACCAAAAGCATTTTGTATTGGGGTAAAGTCAGTTAACAATGTTGTGATAGTTTCAGGTGAACAGTGAAGTGACTCAGCCATAAATATACATGTATCCATTCTCCCCCAAACGCCCTTTCCATACAGACTGGCCCATAACATTGGGCAGAGTTCCATGTGCTATACAGTAGGTTTTTGGTGGTTAGAGGATTAATTTTTAAAGCCAGTTTATTTTAATCTCAGATATATTTTACATTGAAAAGATGTGCAGGTTAAATATTCAATTTGATGAGTTTCTGCAAATACATAACTGGAGCAACCACCATGCAAAACAGGATATAAAACATTTCCATCACTTCAGAAGGTCATTCCTTGTGCCCCTTCCCAGTTACTCTTTCTCCTGCCCCCTCCCCTAGAAACCACTTTCTGACTTCTGTCACCATAGATATTTTCTTTTTTTAGAATTTCATATGAATGGAATAATAAAGTCTTTACTTTTGGGCATGTATGTGGCATCTTTTGCTCTGCACAATGTTTTTGAGACTCATCCATGGATCTTTGTGTATATGAGAGTTAGTTCTTTCATATAGCTGAGTATTTTTCAATTGTATAAGTATATAACAATTTGTTTATCCCTTTACTTTTGATCAGTATTTGAATTATTTCCATTTTGCACTATTATGAATAAGGATTCCATGAATATACTTTTGAGTACTTATAATGAGTCTTTTTGTATACTTATACTTTCAAGAGAAACCCAAGTAAGACGGTAGATGTTGCAAGAGGGCATCAGAAGGCAAACACACTGAAACCATACTCACAGAAAACTAGTCAATATAATCACACTAGGACCACAGCCTTGTCTAACTCAATGAAACTAAGCCATGCCCGTGGGGCAACCCAAGACGGGCGGGTCATGGTGGAGAGATTTGACAGAATGTGGTCCACTGGAGAAAGGAATGGCAAACCACTTCAGTATTCCTGCCTTGAGAACCCCATGAAGAGTATGAAAAGGCAAAATGATAGGATACCGAAAGTGAAACTCCCCAGGTCAGTAGGTGCCCAATATGCTACTGGAGATCAGTGGAGAAATAACTCCAGAAAGAAAGAAGGGATGGAGCCAAAGCAAAAAGAATACCCAGCTGTGGATGTGACTGGTGATAGAAGCAAGGTCCGATGCTGTAAAGAGCAATATTGCATAGGAACCTGGAATGTCAGGTCCATGAATCAAGGCAAATTGGAAGTGGTCAAACAGGAGATGGCAAGAGTGAATGTCGACATTCTAGGAATCAGCAAACTGAAATAGACTGGAATGGGTGAATTTAACTCAGAGGACCATTATATCTACTACTGCGGGCAGGAATCCCTCAGAAAAAATGGAGTGGCCATCATGGTCAATAAAAGAGTCCGAAATGCAGTACTTGGATGCAATCTCAAAAATGACAGAATGATCTCTGTTCGTTTCCAAGGCAAACCATTCAATATCACAGTACTCCAAGTCTATGCCCCAACCAGTAATGCTGAAGAAGCTGAAGTTGAACGGTTCTATGAAGACCTAGAAGATCTTTTAGAACTAACACCCAAAAAAGATGTCCTTTTCATTATAGGGGACTAGAATGCAAAAGTAGGAAGTCAAGAAACACCTGGAGTAACAGGCAAATTTGGCCTTGGAATACGGAATGAAACAGGGCAAAGACTGATAGAGTTTTGCCAAGAAAATGTACTGGTCATAACAAACACCCTCTTCCAACAACACAAGAGAAGACTCTATACATGGACATCACCAGATGGTCAACACCAAAATCAGATTGATTATATTCTTTGCAGCCAAAGATGGAGAAGCTCTATACAGTCAGCAAAAACAAGACCGGGAGATGACTGTGGCTCAGACCATGAACTCCTTATTGCCAAATTCAGACTTAAATTGTAGAAAGTAGGGAAAACCACTAGACCGTTCAGGTATGACCTAAATCAAATCCCTTATGATTATACAGTGGAAGTGAGAAATAGATTTAAGGGCCTAGATCTGATAGATAGAGTGCCTGATGAACTATGGAATGAGGTTCATGACATTGTACAGGAGACAGGGATCAAGACCATTCCCATAGAAAAGAAATGCAAAACAGCAAAATGGCTGTCTGGGAAGGCCTTACAAATAGCTGTGAAAAGAAGAGAAGCTAAAAGCAAAGGAGAAAAGGGAAGATATAAACATCTGAATGCAGAGTTCCAAAGAATAGCAAAAAGAGATAAGAAAGCCTTCTTCAGCGATCAGTGCAAAGAAATAGAGGAAAACAACAGAATGGGTAAGACTAGGGATCTCTTCGAGAAAATCAGAGATACCAAAGGAACATTTCATGCAAAGATGGGCTCGATAAAGGACAGAAATGGTATGGACCTAACAGAAGCAGAAGATATTAAGAAGAGATGGCAAGAATACACAGAAGAACTGTACAAAAAAGAGCTTCACGACCCAGATAATCACGATGGTGTGATCACTGACCTAGAGCCAGACATCCTGGAATGTGAAGTCAAGTGGGCCTTAGAAAGCATCACTATGAACAAAGCTAGTGGAGGTGATGGAATTCCAGTTGAGCTATTCCAAATCCTGAAAGATGATGCTGTGAAAGTGCTGGACTCAATATGCCAGCAAATTTGGAAAACACAGCAGTGGCCACAGGACTGGAAAAGGTCAGTTTTCATTCCAATCCCAAAGAGGGCAATGCCAAAGAATGCTCAAACTACCACACAATTGCACTCATCTCCCACTCTAGTAAAGTAATGCTCAAAATTCTCCAAGCCAGGCTTCAGCAATATGTGAACTGTGAACTTCCTGATGTTCAAGCTGGTTTTAGAAAAGGCAGAGGAACCAGAGATCAAATTGCCAACATCCGCTGGATCATGGGAAAAGCGAGAGAGTTCCAGAAAAACATCTATTTCTGCTTTATTGACTATGCCAAAGCCTTTGACTGTGTGGATCACAATAAACTGTGGAAAATTCTGAAAGAGATGGGAATACCAGACCACCTGATCTGCCTCTTGAGAAATTTGTATGCAGGTCAGGAAGCAACAGTTAGAACTGGACATGGAACAACAGACTGGTTCCAAATAGGAAAAGGAGTTCGTCAAGGCTGTATATTGTCACCCTGTTTATTTAACTTATATGCAGAGTACATCATGAGAAACGCTGGACTGGAAGAAACACAAGCTGGAATCAAGCTTGTCGGGAGAAATATCAATAACCTGAGATATGCAGATGACACCACCCTTATGGCAGAAAGTGAAGAGGAACTCAAAAGCCTCTTGATGAAAGTGAAAGAGGAGAGTGAAAAAGTTGGCTTAAAGCTCAACATTCAGAAAACGAAGATCATGGCATCCAGTCCCACCACTTCATGGGAAATAGATGGGGAAACAGTGGAAACAGTGTCAGACTTTATTTTTGGGGGCTCCAAAATCACTGCAGATGGTGATTGCAGCCATGAAATTAAAAGACGCTTACTCCTTGGAAGGAAAGTTATGACCAACCTAGATAGCATATTCAAAAGCAGAGACATTACTTTGCCAACAAAGGTTCGTCTAGTCAAGGCTATGGTTTTTCCTGTGGTCATGTATGGATGTGAGAGTTGGACTGTGAAGAAAGCTGAGGGCCGAAGAATTGATGCTTTTGAACTGTGGTGTTGGAGAAGACTCTTGAGAGTCCCTTGGACTGCAAGGAGATCCAACCAGTCCATTCTGAAGGAGATCAGCCCTGGGATTTCTTTGGAAGGAATGATACTGAAGCTGAAACTCCAGTACTTTGGCCACCTCATGCGAAGAGTTGACTCATTGGAAAAGACTCTGATGCTGGGGGGATTCGGGGCAGGAGGAGAAGGGGACGACAGAGGATGAGATGGTTGGATGGCATCACTGACTCGATGGACGTGAGTCTGAGTGAACTCCAGGAGTTTGTGATGGACAGGGAGGCCTGGCGTGCTGCGATTCATGGGGTCGCAAAGAGTCAGACACGACTGAGCGACTGATCTGATCTGATCTGATACTTTCATTTCTCATGGGTAAATATCCAGGGCAGGGATAGAATTTTAGAACATTTCCATCACCTCAAAAAGAAACCTCATGCCTATTTATACTCACTCCCACACCCCCCCCCCCCCATTCAGTTCAGTTCAGTCGCTCAGTCATGTCCAACTCTTTGTGACCCCATGAACCGCAGCACGCCAGGCCTCTCTGTCCATCACCAACTCCCGGAGTCTACCCAAACTAATGTCCATTGTGCCGGTGATGCCATCCAACCATCTCATCTTCTGTCCCCTTCTCCTCCTGCCCTCAGTCTTTCCCAGCATCAGGGTCTTTTCAAATGAGTCAGTTCTTCGCATCAGGTGGCCAAAGTATTGGAGTTTCAGCTTCAACATCAGTCCCTCCAGTGAACACCCAGGGCCAATCTCCTTTAGGCAACCACTAGTCTACTTTGGGCTGCTGTCTTTGGGGTCGCACAGGGTCGGACATGACTGAAGTGACTTAGCAGCAGCAATCTACTTTCTGTGTCTATATGTTTGCCTTTCTGGACATTCTTTAAAAATGGGATTATACAATTCCACATCTCTTTTCATGACTTTTTTTCCTCGTTGTTTGAATGTCAGGTAAAATGTTACCTCTTTCCTCAAACTTTAATATTATTCCCCATTCAGCTCCTTATTTGCTTCCTTTGTAGAACTTACTGCACTTAGTATTTATGTATTTATTTTTGTCTAGTTGCTTTTGTCTGTTGGTGCCATTGGAACATAGTTTCCCTGAGGGCCAGAACCAGTTCTGTTTGCTACTGTCAGATCCCCAGGATCTATTTAGTTCAGCATCTAACACAGAGGAGTGCCCAGTAAATATTTCTTGAGTGAATGAAGGTTTAAAAAAATGTTGCATTTTGAAGAGCAGCTCCAAGCTTTTCCCTTGTAGAGGTCATAAACTACAATAAATATCACTCATAAATTGTCAAAACTCTTCAGCAGTGACTTTCATGTCACAAGGTCCAATGTAGCAAATGTCTGTGTGCTATAAGATTTGGGAAACTGAACAAAGATTGGGGATTGATCTGTAGGCAGCATTTTCCAGCCTGCCGCCATGCCTGTCTGTGGTGCTCTTGGATTGGGGCTTTGTTTGGGGGCATATGGGAGAGTTTTGCTGTCTCCCATTGTTCACATCGTTCTATTAATAGTGTTAGGCTGTTTACTTGGCCTGTGCTGACTGCCAGGCTGCTCTCCTACCTCAGCCCCTTGCTTGTTTCTTCAGAGGTTTTAGTTTGAACAAAAAGTACTTCCTTTGTTCATATGCCAACTGAGAATTCAAAGCATTTAGAATTTTTTATATATAAGCCACCAGGAAATACTGTCCAAAGTGAATGAAGCTGCAGGAACCTGTAGGAGTTGACAAGCTGACTTTGAGTTGAGCAGAAGCTGGGAAGAAGCCTTTCAGGGATTTTGAATGGAATTATGAGTGCCTTCTGTCTAGGTGGGTACCAATCTGTGAGCATCTGAGTCTTAGAACTCCCTGGTTTGGTACATCTGTACAACATAAGCAGGTTTGAAGAAGCCAAGGACCCTTCTTTTTAAAAAAATTAATTTATTTTAATTGGAGGCTAATTACTTTGCAATATTGTAGCGGTTTTTGCTTTACATTGACATGAATTAGCTATGGGTGTACATGTGTCCTCCATCATCAACCCCCTTCCCTCCTCCCTTCTCACATGGTTCCTTCTTGAAGCCTTTGCCATTTCTGTGAATCTGGGGAGGGGGTATTGGCCTTAAGGTCCTACATGGGAAATTCCAGTATTTTGTTGACCTCTACATGCACTAGCTCTTTTATTCCAGCCTCCCTGGAGATAGGAACTATGATGTTCTTTTTGTAAGATGAATAAGTATATGAAGACGCCCACTCAAGATCCCTCAGCTAGTTACTGGCAGGGTTGGGATTTGAACCTTCTGATTCCAAAACTCCTTTCTTTTTAAAAAAATTATTTTTATTTCTTCTTAATAATAATAATAATGCTTCTTTAAAAATTTAAAATTTTATTGTAGTAAGGGCACTTTACATGAGATCTAACCCCTTAACAAATGTTTAAGTATACAGTACAGTTCTGTTGACTATAGGTACAGTTGTTAATACAGCAGATATCTAGAATTTGCACATTTTGCTTGACAAAAACTGTATGCCTGTTGATTAGTAACTTCCCATTTTCCACTCTCCCCTGGCAACCATCATTCCACTCTGGTTTTATGAATTTGACTATTTTAGCTACATCATACCTGTGGAATTATGCAGTATTTGTCTTTCTATAACTGGTTTATTGAGAGAGTGGGCATCCTTGCCTTGTTTCTGATCATCAAGGAAAAGATTTTAGTTTTCCACTTTTATAATGATGTTGGCTGTGGGTTTTTCATAAATGGCCTTTATTTTGTTGAGGTGCTTCCTTTCCATTACTAGTTTATTGACAGTTTTTAAATCATGAATGAGTATTGAATTTTGTCAAATGCTTTTTCTGTATCTATTGAGATGATCATGTGATTTTATCCTTTATTTAATGCGGTGTATCGATTAGTTGATTTTTGTGTGTTGACCCATTCTTGTATCCCAGTGATAAATCCCACTTGGTCATGATGTATGATCCTTTGACTGTGTCAGTCTCCATTTTCACGACAGGCCTTTTCAGACTTTGTTTTTTTTCATAGTAGTATCGGTAGATTGTAAGTTTCTAGGAATTTATGGTTCTTCTAGTTTTATTCTATTGTGATCAGAAAAGATACTTAGTATGACTTTAATCTTAAATTTGTTAAGACTTATTTTATGACCTAATATGTGGCCTATTCTGGAGAAAGTTCTGTGTACACTTGAGAAGAATATATATTTGGCTGCTGTTGGATAGAATGTTCTGTATGTCTTTTAGATCCACTTCATCTATGATGTGTCCAAGTCCTGTTTCCTTATTGATCTTTCATATGGATATTCTATCCATTATTTAAAGTGACTTATTGAAGTTCCTTACTATTATTGTATTGCTGTCTATTTAACCCTTCAGTTTTGTCAAGTTTTGCTTAATATATTTAAGTGCTCTGATGTTGCTGCTGCTGCTGCTAAGTCACTTCAGTCGTGGCCGACTCTGTGCGACCCCATAGACGGCAGCCCCCCAGGCTCTGCCATCCCTGGGAAGGTACATGTAATTGTTGTATCTTCCCAGTGTATTGATCCTCTTATCATTACATTATGTCCTTCTAAGTCTCATATGACAGTTTTTGACTTAAAGTCTGTTTCCTCAATAGTAATTTTTAATAATTAGGTTTATTACTGCCTCCTTAGGGGCCAGATATGGTGACCAACTCTGTAAAGAGCTCAGAAAATGAAAAACAGGAGGTTCTAGTCTATAAGAAACATAAAGTCACTGGAATAATTGTCAGGAGGTCATGTTTTTATGACCATCTATGTGACGTTTGAAATATGACGTGGACTTTCTGAGTCTTAGTTCTGAGGCCAGTAAAATGTGGTAGTAATGTCTATTCACTTCAAAGGGTCATTGAGAAGCTTGAGAGGGAAAATGATCACTCATTCATTCCCCCATAACTACGGATTAAGTGCCAATCATGCATTCAGACTTAGGGCAGATATCAATCCAATGGGGCACATAGAAGCCCCTGCCCCATCACGGAGCTTACAGTTTAGAGAGGGAGACAAAATAAGCACTTATAACACGAGAAATACTATAGTGAAGGCATAGGGCAATATGGAAATGCCTAGCGTGTATGCCTATCTCCTGAAAGATTCCAGAAAACTTTGTGAACTTTTCAGCATTATTCATGCTACAAGACATAATATAGTCTGTGACATTGTATTGTCTAGTTTCACTCGATTTGTTGAAGCATGCTGTAGTCAACCCAAATTGACCTGGCAATCAGAAATTTATATCTCTGCCAAACAGATGGAATTGAAGGAAAGTTCTGAAGGCATTTTGAGCAAAATATAGGAAGAATAATCCTAACCACAGATGTCATTCAAATTTTGCTGTGAAACAAGGTGTCTGGTTACTGGGTGTAAAGGTTCTAGCCCACGTCTAGGTGTAGGGTAACCTAGTTTTGCTCCTGGTCTGAAGTGTTGTCTGGACAAGTCACTTGTCTCTGCCACAGTGTGTGTCATGAGGGCAGGGATTCTTTTTGGTGTTCTTTTGTTCATGAGGCATCCCAAGAACCTAGAGAGAGGCAAATGATAGTAAGTGTGGAGCAGCTAATAGTTGACTGACTGCTTGATTGTATTTTGGGGCTCTCATTTTTCTTTCCTGAACATAGGAATGGAACTAGAAGGGAATTGAACTGATTTATCTCTTAGGACTCTTTTGATTCTGTAGTTTGAATCACTAAAAATCATAAAATCCAGTTGAGAGAGCTTAGTCATGTGATAGTGGAAATAGTCTCAATACTTGATAGCCTAGTAAGAGCAACTGAACGTCTAATTGTGATACACATGGTTTTAAATTCTTCAGTTTTTGGCTCTAGCTTTTCAACAGAGTATACCTCTCTCACAAAGGTTTTTCTTTTTCATTTGTTTTTGTGGCATTTTCTGATGAGCTGCCTGAATTTGTTATTTTTGGAAAAATAATGGGAAAGGTAAGGAGATAATACATTTATTACTATTACTGCTATGGGAATTTACAACCCTAAAGATATAAGATGACATTTAAAAATAGTAGTTTTCAAGAAAAGTAAAGACAAATAGTTGAATATATATATTTTTTCTCACAGTAGGTGGCTAACATTGGATTAGCCTGGAGGATAATGGAGTAATTGTTCTTAGCAAGCTCAAATTTTGTTCAATAATATAAGTTTAAAAAACCTTTGCTGATACCTGTAATGTTACTGCTACTATATTATGGTATGCTTCTATTCATTCTTATAGATGTGGTAACTGAGACTTAAATGATTTTCCCCAAAGAGAACCTTAGACTGTTGAGTTTGTAACATCTGGGCAGTATTCAATGACTATTAACTATTATTATTGTTATTATTATAATCAAGAGAATAACATGCCCAGTGGGCTTCCCAAGTGGCTCAGAGGTAAAGAATATGCCTGTCAATGCAGAACACGCGGGTACAATCCCTGGGTGGGGAATATCCCTTGGAGAAGGAAATGACAACCCACTCCAGTAGTCTTGCCTGGAGAATCCCATGGGCAGAGGAGCCTGGCAAGCTACAGTCCATAGGGTCTCAAAGAGTCAGACACAACAGTGATTGAGCATTAGCATGGACATACTCAGTGCTTGGCAAAGCTGGGCTACAGAGCCCAATTTGTCTGATATTTTGAGTCCAATAGTGGCATAAAATGCTGTATCCTTAACACCGTATAGTGCGTAAGCATGTTTATTTTATCATATATGCTATATATATGATTTACAATTTTATATTTGGTTTGTAAATTTTTTTGTTTCTGCTGTTTATTTTATGTTTTACTATGCTGGGTCTTTGTTGCTGTGCGGGCTTTTCTCTTGCTGCGGCAAGTGGGGGCTACTCTCTAGTTGCGGTGCATGGGCTTCTCATTGCAGTGGCTTCTCTTGTAGTGGAGCACAGGCTCCAGGGTCATTAGGTTCAGCACTTTGCAGCTAGCAGGCTCTAGAGGACTGGCTTAGTAGTTGTGGCACATGGGCTTAGCTGCTTCACGGCAGGTGGGATCTTCCCCGGTCAGGAATTGAACCCATGTCTCCCGCATTGGCAGGAGGATTCTTTACCACTGAGCCACCAGGGAAACCGCAATACTTTTTTTTTTAAGTGTCTTTTTCTCACTCCCTAGTTTCGTGGAATTATGCCTTGTCAGAGAAGAATGTGCCTTTTAAAAAAAAGTTCAAATACAGTTGACTTCTAATATTACATTTCCTTTCAGGTATACAGCATAGTGATTCAATATTTTATGGAAAATGTACATTGTTAAAGCTCATGTGGTTTGACCCTTTTAATGTGAAAGATATGGGGAAACAAGTCCAGGTTGAATGACTTACTCAAGGTCACTTGATGAGCTGTGCTAGTGCTATTAAGGATGAGAGCCCAGATTTCCATGCTGTCACCTAGCCCCTCTGGGAGGAGGACAGAGCTGAATGGTGTGTGAGAGCTTGGCCCCTGGAGCCTTCCACGCTGCAGTCCATCTGGGGTGGGGAAGGACTGCCAGAGGAGGCTCGATGACCCTCAGCAGGGCTGAGATATATGGGCTTTGTTTGACAAGTGCAGAAAACCAGAGCAAGTGGTCAGAGAGCACTGTATGGAAAATGGTCACCGGAGCAAATTTTGTGCATTTATACAATGCACAAAAATGTTTAGTGACATAAAATTATTAATGTGATAGGGTTCTTCTCTTGAGGTGTTCATTTGTCAGTCCTAGAAAGCCCTGTAGGACAAAGTATTAGTGTTAGTTATATCTCCTCCATTTCCTCTGCCTGAAACATCCGTTGTTCTCTCCCTATTCTATTACAGCAGAACCCAGCACTCAGTGATGGAAGGACCTCTGGGTTAAATCCCAGGATAGGGAGAGGAGAGGAGCTGGAGACAACCTACCTTGGTTTGAGACCTGTTTCTGCCACCTCCTGGCTGTGTCCACTTGGGTGAGTCACTTAACCTTTCTGAACCTCTGTTTTCTTCTCTGTAAAGTGGGATAATAATGCAATATATTGTGAGGAGTAAATGAAATAATATCTGTGAAATTCTAAGCAAGGTGCCAGGACATAATAAGCCGTCAATGAATGTTAGCTACAGAACAGATAAATCCCAGCTTTATTGAATGTTGCTGTGGTAACTGGGCAAATCAACTTCCTCTCTCTGGAATTCAGATTTTTCAGATGTAAATAAGATGGTTATGATGAAAATTCTTCCTACTTGAATATTCTGTGATTTCAAGCTTGCCCTTGTTCTCCATCAGTAATAATCTCTCCCTTACAAACCCCTTGAAGCCCTGCATGTGGGTCTCTCTTAAAACACCTTTCCGGTCTTTGTTTATAATTAATTTTTGTCTGTACCTGCTTGAGAACATGTTTATCCCAATAACCTACCCATAGTAAATGCTCAAAAAATGTTTTTTGAGTAGATGTACAAATAGTAAGGGCTTCCCTGGGGCTCAGTGATAAAGAATCCGCCTGCCAATGCAGGAGATGTGGGTTCAATCCCTGGGTCAGAAAGATCCCCTGGAGAAGGAAATGACAACCCACTCCAGTATTCTTGCCTGGGAAATCCCATGGACAGAGGAGCCTGGCGGGCTGTAGTCCATTGGGGTCACAAAAGAATCAGACACAACTTAATGACTAAACAACAACAACAAATAGTAATTTTTTGGTTCTAGTGCTTCTCAGAATGAGCAGTCAGAAAGCTTTGTTCTGCCTTTTTAAGCTTTCTATTATGGAACATTTTGAATACATACATAAGAAGAAAGAATAACAAAATGAGCTGCCATGGACCCTCTACCCAGCAGTGTTAATTATTCAGTGATTCATTCATGAGTAATCTTATTTGATCTAGTCCTCATATTTCACCTCCTCCCTCCAGGCTGCATACATCATATAAAGTATTCGAGCTTCAGCATCAGTCCTCCCAATGAATATTCAGGGTTGATTTCCTTTAGGATTGACTGGTTTGATCTCCTTGAACAGTAATCCTTTAATATCATTGAATATTCATTGTGTTTACATTTCCCTGATTTTCTTACAGTGTGTGTGTGTGTGTGTGTGTGTGTGTGTGCGCGCGCATGCGCGTGTGCGTGTATTTACAATTTAGTTGAATCAGAACCCAGTTCAGGTACATGCATGGCTTTTGGTTGATGTGTCTGCTGAGTGTCTTTTGAATTGTCTATTTCTCTTTTCAATTCTGTTATTTTTTCCTTTGTGTATTTTGGGATTCTGTCATTAGGTATACACATTTTTATAATTGTTATATATTCTTCATTAATTTAGAAATTTTGTCTCTAGTAACAATTTTTGTCTTAAGGTCTATTTTGTCTGATATTATTATAGCCATTTCAGCTCTCTCTTTTTGCTTGATATTTCTTTTCCAATACTTTTACTTTCAACCTATTTGTGTTTTTGAATCTTATAGACAGTGTATAGTTGGATCATTTAAAAAAGTCCATTTTGCCAAGCTCTGTCTTTTAGAGTGTTTAATTCATTAACATGTAATCACCAAGAAGGTGGAATTTATGCTTGTGACTTTGCTGTTTACTATACAGCTTATATTTTTTTGTTTCTCTGTTCCTCTATTACTGCCTTCTTTTGTGTTAAATATAGATATTTTCTAGAGAACAATTTAAATTTCCTGATGGGTAGTGGTTTCCTTAAACTTCCGGGACTGCTATATCTCCCAGGCCTTCCTGAGGGGCTCTGTGTTTGTGTTGGGGCACATGTTCATTGCTGAACCAGCAGTTTACAACTGCCAGGCATAGCTTTTCTGAGTGTACAGACTTTACTTTCTGCTTGAATAGAGCCTCAGTGTTAGCCAGAGATGAGAAGTTAGGATGTTCTCAGGTCTTCTAGCATGCCCACAGGTCTGTGTTTATGTATGGTCTTCTAGATCTGTAGAAATATTTTAAAGCTTTTCCAAGCCAACTAGGGACTTTTCTTTCCTTATTTTGTCCTTTTAAGCTTTTTGGTTAGCCTGTTTTACCTGCTATCTGCAAACGTGGAAATAAATAAGAGCCTGAGAGTCATGGCTAGATTGAAGGAGTATGGATTAGGGGTAGTGTAGGTGGAACATGAGACGGTTCTTAAATCAAACTAAACCTAGAGTTCAAATCCAGGGGGAACATGAAAATATAAGCAGTCTGTGATTCACAGAAGTGCTGGGGAATGTTTTGTATTTCTACACCGTGAGGGAATATTAGTTACCTGTTGCTGTGCATCACATTGCTCTAAAACTTATAGCCGTGAACATCTATTATCTTGCATTTCTGTGGCTTAGGAATCCAGGCATAGCTTCTCTGGGTGTACAGCTTCAGGGTCTCTTACAAGGTTACAAACCAAGGCATCAGTCATTGTTTGGATATCATCTGAAGGCTTAACTGAGGAAAGAAAGGCTTCCAAGCTCTTACGTAATTGTTGGCAAAATTCAGTTTCCTGGGGACTGTGGGACTGAGGACTGTGTTTCCTCACCGGTTGTTAGCTGAAGTTTTTCCTCATTTCCTTGCCATGTGAGCTTCAGCATGGCAGCTTGCTTCATTCAGGCTAACCTGAGAGAGAGTGTTGCTGGTAAGACAGAAATGACCATCTTTTGTAACCTTATCATGGAAGTGACATCTAATCACAGAAATAACATCCCATCATCTTTGCCATGTTCTTTTGATTAGAAGCAAGTCACTACACATAGCCCACATTCAAAGAGAGGGATAGTTATACAAGGGCAGGAATACTAGGAAGTAGGAATCACTGGGAGCCATCTTGTAAGTCTGCCTACCCCAGAGGGTATGTGTGTGTGTATGTTGAGGCAGTTTTGCCTATTTATTAAAAATATTTTAATAGTAACTGTAGTTAACACTGTATTGTATATTTGAAAGTTGCTGAGAGTAGATCTTAAATGTTCTCATCACAAGAAAATAATTTTTTTGTTACTGTGTACATGTATGGATGTGAGAGTTGGACTGTGAAGAAAGCTGAGTGACGAAGAATTGATGCTTTTGAACTGTGGTGTTGGAGAAGACTCTTGCAAGTCCCTTGGACTCTTGTGAGTCCGTTGGACTGCAAGGAAATCCAACCAGTCAGTCCATCCAAAAGGAGACCAGTCCTGGGTGTTCATTGGAAGGACTAATGCTGAGGCTAAAACTCTAGTACTTTGGCCACCTCATGCGAAGAGTTGACTCATTGGAAAAGACCCTGATGCTGGGAGGGATTGGAGGCAGGAGGAGAAGGGGACGACCAAGGATGAGATGGCTGGATGGCATCACTGACTTGATGCACATGAGTTTGGGTGAGCTCTGGGAGTTAGTGATGGACAGGGAGGCCTGGCGTGCTGCGACTCATGGGGTTGCAAAGAGTCGGACATGACTGAGCGACTGAACTGAACTGAACGGAACTGAATGGTAATGGATGGCAACTAAACTTTCTTACAGTGTATACATATCTCAAATCATTATGTTGCACACCTGAAACTCACCCAATGTTATATGTTAATTATATCAATAATATAGCCATATGTGTCTAGTAGGGCTTCCCTGGTAGCTCAGCTGGTAAAGAGTCTGCCTGCGATGCGGGAGACCTGGGTTGGCAAGATCCACTGAAGGAGGGCATGGCAACCCACTCCAGTATTGTTTCCTGGAGAATCCCCATGGACAGAGGAGCCTGGCGGACTACAGTCGATGGGGTTGCAAACAGTTGGACACAACTGAGCGACTAAGCACACACATGTGTCTAGTAGCTGCCATATTGAACAGCGCAGACCAATATCATAGTTCAGTGGTTTTTTAGCTTTATTTTTTAAATATTTATTTTATTATTTATTTATTTGGCCAAGTCTTAGTTGTGGCACATAGGATCTTCATTTTTCATTGCAGCATGAAGGATTCTTTTTAGTTGCAACATGTGAACTCTTAGTTGCAGCTTTCAAGATCTAGTTCCCTGACCAAAGGTCAAACCCTAGCCCCCTGCATTGGGAGCATGGAGTCTTAGCCACTGGGCCACCAGGGAAGTCCCAGTTCAGTGGTTTTTAAACTTCAGTGAAACTTCAGGATCACTCAGGATCAAGACCTAGAAGGCTTAATATAATAAAATATTGCTAGGCCTCATTCCCAGAGTTTTTGATTCATAGGTCTGGATGAATCCTGGAAGAGTTAAAAATTTGTATTGAATACCAGGGTGTGTTATGCACTCTTCTAGGTGCTGGGGATACAGCAATGGGGGAAAAAAAAGAAAGGGAAAAAATGCCTGCCCCTAACAGACCTTTCATTTTCATCTTCTCTGGATGACAAGGACAGAGAGACCTCAGCCAATATCAAAGTTATGATTAGCTCTAAGATATTGGTTGTTCTCTTCTGTAACTGGAAACATACCTGATCTAATGTAAGATAAAAGCATATCATTCTATTTCTGAGACATGTGTCTATGAGTATTTCTTTTCCCATAGAGGACTGGATATTTGGGTGTTTCTTTGTTAGTGGGTTTTTTTTTTTTTTTTCTTTTTTTTTGCTGATAACCTTGAGAATTCAGGAAAGACAGAGAGAGAGAAAGAGAGGGCGAGCGAGAGTGCATAACCGAGCTCACCCTAAAGTTTGTGTGAGGGCAAAGCAGAAAATACTAAATGAAACATGTGAATGATTCTTACCAGTAGAGTGGATGGGGAGACAGAAAGAGTTTCAAAGAGGTTTCCCCAAATTTATCATAAAGCTTTACTCTATGGGGCTTTAAGGCAGACATTTCCTATTGTTCTTTAGAGAAGCATTTGAAACCTAAACTCTGATACCAGTTCCCAGTTCCTTCAATATAGCTCAGATTTCTGTTTTTAAAAATTTCTAGCTATGATGATATATGGATTTGTCAGTACATTTGTCTCAGAGCTCTGTGAGCTTGCTGGGCTGCAGCTGAGGCCTTCTGGGGTTAAGCCTCCTGTCTTAGGATCAGGAAAATTGTCCTAAGAAGTCTGCAGCTGGGCTAGAAGAGAATTCAGGCTTGGGGATGGAGGTGGGGAGGGGAGGAATCAAAGTTGCCGCTAGATCAGGCTGACTACTGGCAAATTATGAAGACATACTGGTGGCTTTGTCCTTTTCTGCTCACTGTTGGTTCATCCTCTCAAACACAAGTAAAGCTAGTGGCTGACAGCATGGACTTTGGAAAGTGATGGTTCTCCTATTTACTAGTTATGTGAACCAGGATTAGTTATGTGAACCAGCTTTATCTTCTGCAACCTCAGTTTTGTCAGTTGTATATTGGAGACAGTCCTCTCTAGCTACTAGAGTTCTTTAAAATAACATGCAAATGTGGTTGGCACAGTGCCTGTGCTCAATAAATGGTATCTGTTTTGAGGTTAAGGCAGATGTGAGAACTCCAGCTTTCCAGATGTGGAAGCTAACAAGGGGTGTCTCTTACCCTGTTTCCCCATCCTCTCTTGCTGGAATGTACCCTGCCTCTTAGTTATTGTATTCTTCCTGGACTCTGCAGGCTTGAAGCCTCAGCCAGCCTTTAAGTGTTTTGCTTGCCCACCCTGAGCTGAGGTTGGGGGGAAGGGCTCTTGGCAGGGACTAGTCACATCTGTGTCCACCTGGATCAGAGCTGCTCCCTGCTCTCCTGGGCCTGGCAGGGAGCAGCCAGGGATGGAGCTGAGTGGGGCTCCTGAGGAGGCGTCCAGTGGGTAAGTGCTGACCTGCTGGGAGAAAGTTTTTAGAGTGATTCTCTGGCATTTGCCTAAGAGCATTCATGTGCAATCCAGGGAGGGCACATTTTCTAAAAGGCAGGTGGAAATGGATCCCTGCTGTGCTCAGGAGGCCACATTTGGAAGGCTTTTGTCCAATTAAAGTATTACCAAGCTTGCTTCCTCTTCAAGAGTATTTCTGAAGAGGGAGGAGTTGATTTTTGTCTCCTTATAGGATAGAGATGAAGCAGAGAGGCCAGCACCTAACAAAGAACAAGATGTGCCTAGGTCTGTGCTGCTATAGGTGGCCTGAATTCTGGGTTTGTGTGTGTGTGTGTTTGAGTGTACATGTGAATGTAAATGAGTTTGTGAGTATGTGTCTTTCTCCAGTGTCTACTTATGTTCTGTCACTTTCTATCTTTTCTCTTAGCAGCTGTGAAGATTCAGACTGCTCAGGTGTGAATCCTCTGTGTCCTTGAGCCAGGGGATGATGATAATTCCTGCCTCCTAGGGCTGTTGTCAGAGAAGGTGCATATAAAGCACCTAACAGGGTGCCTAGCACATAGTAGATGTTGGATAAACTGCGTATATTTCTCTATAACTTTTCCTTCTGTGAGTGCATTTCTCTATATTGTGGTAGGTGTAGGGTCTATCCTAGGTGTTCTGGGTGGTGAGTAACAGAACCGATTGCTCCATGGGATCAAGAATGGGTCTGTACTGTTCACCACCATTTCTCCAGCACCAAGGACAGCACCTGGCTTAGCTCAGGTGTTCAACAAATGGCTGAGGACTGAATAAATGAGTGATTCCAATTGGAGCTAATTTAAGTAGGAAAGGGAAAATAATGATGAGGATGTAAAATGCCTCATGGAACATGCGGGTGGGATAAAGAAGGCTCTGGGCAGCCACCAGGGGGAGACATAAGCTGGGGTCTGGAAAGCCATGGGGATGTTTTTGTCTTCTCTCTCTACCAACCATAGTTACTTTGCTCTTTTCTTTCTCTATAGATTAGTTTTTCCTGCTCAGGCCATCTGGTGAATTCTGCCCACCTCGTACTTATCAGTATAGCCAATTTCAAATACTGACTAAATGTCTCTGAATCCCAGTTTCAGATTCCCAGGAGGGAATCTGATTGGCTAATCTTGGGTCAGGTGTCTTCATTTCTGGTCTAATCAGAAATGGTTAAGAGTACGGTCCCATGGCTTCTCTCTTCTCTCATGGATCAGGGGGAGCTTTCTAGAAAAGGGACTTGTGTTTAGTTCAGTGTCTGCCTAGCCCTGTTGAGTCTGTGGAAGAAGGAGCCAATCCACAGAAGGGATAAGAGACAGTTGGTAGCATAGTCTTTATCTTCTTAGCATGGGTGGGAGGAAATGTGTATGTAGAATTTACAGGTCTAATGGATTCCCTGTTCGTATCTAGTTGTGTTTTATTGGAGTGGTATTTAGGGGGACTTTGGGGAAATTTCCTAGGCACTAATCATGTCACCTTTTCCATTCTAATGGGATAATGAATGCTAAGAAATGCTTATTCTAGAGCAAGGTATACCAAAGACAACTACACTCTTTCCTGTGAGATATCTGTGAGCTACAGTCCATAGGGTCACAAAGAATTGGACATGACTGAGTGGCTGAGCATGCACACATGCACACAGTAAATGGTGCAGTGGAGATTCAGACCCAGACAATTATATACCAGTAACCAAGCCTGACGTGCTGCGATTCATGGGGTCGCAAAGAGTCAGACACGACTGAGCCACTGAACTGAACTGAACTGAACTGAACCAAGCCTTGGCTATACCATTTGCACATGGCACATTAGCCTCTTCTTTTTTCTCCATTTATTTTCCTTTCCCCCATCCTGGATTGCAACCTACTCTGCAATAGACCTCTTTACCTCAGGGAAAGTTGGGGCAGAGCTTCCAGGTGTTTGTGCTCCCATCTGCTGACTTCTGGAGTGTTGGAGCACAGAGGGGTTTACCACTCCCCACAGCCCTACAAGACTAGACAGAGATCCCCTGTGGTGTGGTGGGGACTGTTGAGGTGGAGGTGTTGAGAGCAGTGAACTCTGTGATCTAGGAGAGAGACTTCCTACATCCTTCCCTTCCTCTCCCCTGGGTGGAGCCCGGGAGGCGAGTAGCAAGAGAAAAAGATGATATGGCCAGTCTTGGAGGGAGGCAGAAGTGACCTGACTGTGCAAAGTGTCTCTGACTCAGAAGCAAGGGAGAGTTGCTGGGCCAGAAAGAGCCCAGTGAGAAGGCTCAGAGGCACCTTACAGTAGCCTACGTAGACCTAAACCCCCACTCCCAGCACACTGGCTCCCAGAGACCCCTCCACCTGAACTTCCTCCTGGTCCTGGTGTTATGTGTGTGTAACTGTGTATTGAGAGTGGTTGTGGGAGCAGAGCCAGTGGTACTGTATTGACTAAAAATACATCCCTGCCCTCTTGGCAGAATAAGGGCTCAAAATAGAAGTTTAGCTGAGTTAGAAAGAATAAAAATATGTGGGACTTCCCAGGTGGCGCTAGTGGTAAAGAACCCGGCTGCCAATGAAGGAGACACAAGAGACGTGGGTTTGATCCCTGGGTTGGGAAGATCCCCTGGAGGAGGACATGGCAACCCACTCCAGTATTCCTGCCTGGATAATCCCTTGGACGGAGGAGTCTGGAGGGCTACAGTCCATAGGGTCACAAAGAGTTGGACATGACTGAAGCGACTTAGCACACACATATTTCTTACACAAGTGAGTGTGTGAACTGGGAAGCAGCCTCTGTAACATATTAAGCTTGTTTTCTCTTTGCAGCAACTTGTTGTTGGTTATAAGGGGGGCTCCAGAAGACCCCCTTTTCTCACTAGTCATTTCGTAGTATTTAGCTGTGAAGTCCACCACATTCACCCTCCTGCAAAATAATGTATTTCTCTTAAGTTTTGGCATCTGAAATTCACCTGTTTGCCACTAGGTGGGGTTAAAAATTGCAGGATGCTTGGGGTCTTGTTGGGAAATGCTGGAGACTGAAAAACAAGCAAATTAAAGTGATAAGAAATGAAGTGTAAGTCCTGCTTGGTGCTGAGAGACAGTTCTCCTTTCTTCCCCTCTCAGAACATTTAATACTCTATTTTGCTCAACTGGGTTTTCAAAATTACAAAAGTAAGGTTACTTTGCAAAGTTTTGAAGGTTTATCAATTTAAACCACCCCCCCCCCCCCTCCACTGCTCAGAGATATTGTTCCCTGGTAACAGTTTGGGCTGTATCCTTGCTGATGTTTTCCCTTTGGCTTTAAATAGATATACATTTAGTTGTTCATATATACCTATACAGCATTTCTCAGGTGGCACAGCGGTAAAGAATCCACCTGCCAATGCAGGAGATGCAAGAAACTCTGGTTCAATCCCTCCAAGAGTCCCTAGAGTAGGATATGGCAACCTACTCCAGTATTCTTACCTGGAAAGTCCCACGGACAGAGGAGCCTGTGGGCTACAGTCCATGGGGTTGCAAAGAGTTGGGCACTGAGAGTGAGCGATGTGCATACTCACATATACGTAGATAGGTATAACACATGCACCGTTTCCCAACTTGCTTGTTTCCTCCACTTAGCTTGTTTTATAAACATTTCCCCAGGTTGGTACAAAGAAGTCTATTGCATATGTTTATTAACTATTAGTATTCAATGGCATGAATGTACCATAACTTTTAAAGCTGTATTCCTCTGGATGGGTATTTAAGTTTTCCTTCCTTATTTCCTCCCTTCCTTGCTCCCTCCCTCCTCCTTTTTCTGTCCCTCTCCCCTTTCATATATGTACCCTTTTGCCCTTGCTTTAGTATCTGATGTTTTAGTTTAATTTGTTTCATTTTACTTTTGCATCTGCTGAGCCCTAAGTTATGCACATTTAAAATGTTGATAGCTTCTGTCAATTTGCTCTTCATAGAAGTTGTCCTATATTAAACTCCAACAGGGTTACAAAAGGTTGCGATGTTTCTAAATTCTGCATTGTACTTGCTTGTTTAATAACCATAATATTCTGCCAGCCTGTGAGACCTCCTGAGAGCAGGAATTTGACTGCCTGGTCCTTGCCTGAATCTGTAGAACTTAGCACAGCTCCTGGTCCACTGTAGGTTCTCAGTGATTATCTGCTGGGTGAAAGAGAAAATGTAGAATGAACACCTGCCAAGGGCTTGTTCTTAAATGGGTGCCTGGGAACATTTTAAAACAAGAACTTTAAACTGACAAGAAAAATATTTAGGCTCAGAGGCCCGTGGATTTCCTAAGTTCACTTGGGGCAGCGAAGTTAAAAAAAAAAACAATCTATGTTGTTTTAGTTAAAAATTTTAGTTGCTTTTGGCTTGGAAAACAACCACCTTTAGCTTCTCCAGGTATGCTCCAGTTGGATCATATGTTTGTGCAGAAGTGTATACATGGGCCTCCTCTCCGAGGTTGGCCATCCCTTCCTTCCTGTGGATTCCCAGGTGGTTCCCCAAATCTGTGACTTGGATCACTTGTCCTACCGAGTGTGAGGCACACTGCCAACACATGGCCTGGTCCCTGGGGCTGAGAGGCAGTGGGTGCGGCTACTTTGTGGCACGGAGGGGCTGGTTTGGCTTTCACTGTTCTGCTTTGTGACTTTGGGCAAGTGACTTTGCCTCTCTGGGCCTCCATGCCCTCATCTCCAGAGTGGGAGTCATCATTTCTACAGAGCCTGCCTCTCAGCTGATTGTGAGGCCCAGAGTGTGTCGTAAATTATGACATCCTACACAAATGTGAAATTTTAGTTGCAGGGTAGCTGACTGGCTTCTTGAGAAGACACAACATAAACAGATGAGAAGGTCAGTGGGAAAGACAAGAGCTGTCTTTTGCTTGAGAAGAACAATGCTTGAGGGGCTGCTAGGGAGGCAAGCGACAAGATGCAGAGGATGGGAGGGGTCCCTGAGAGGACGGGAGGGTGGGGAGGGAGGGTGGATAGACCCTGAGAACTGAAGCTGCTCCAGGGCAGAGAGGAACACAGCCAGGGCTTCTGGGGACATGAAAGGCTTTGCTGTCTCTCCCTCCACCAGGCAGAGATCTGTCTCTCTGGGGCTGCTTTTGTTTGATTGGTGTGCCTTTAACCTTTGCTCTGTCCCAGGCTGTGGTTAACTTGGGGCCACGGGCAGAGGGAAGAAGGTCACAACAAATATAGTGGGAGGCATTTTAAGTACCTAGAGTCATAAATCCTCATGCATCTCGAGCCTGCCCAGGCTTCCCCAAACCTGGAAATTCAATTTCGTGCAGCACACAGAGTTTGCCAAGCTTGCGAAATCACTGGGAGAACAACTTGATGTATTGCTGTGGGGAAAAAAATTGCTGTGTCCCTTTCTTCATTCAAATTAACATCTTTTCATACTGGGCTGACAGGTGACTGATCACCTGAGAATATATCCTGGCTTCAAGTGATTTGATATCTCTACCGACTCTGTTTCCCCATCTTTATTTTCATGCTTTAAAAAGTCAAGAGAAGACATTCTTATTATTACTGCTATAGAATCAGTACCCCTTAGACCCGCGGCCTGGCATATGGTAGGCATTAATAAATGATGAGTGAATAAATGACTAGATTTGGTTGATGTCTGCAGAGTGCTCTTTTTCCTTCCCAGAGGGTCAGGGAAGCGTTTGCTTTGTTTTGTGTTTTTTTTTGTGTGTGTGTGTGTGTATGCAAAACTCTATGTGCACTGGTCAGATACCCCTCTGCTGGAGAACTTGCCTTGGTTGCTGGGAGTGCTGGTATCCTGAGCTGCCTTATCTGAGGCCTTTCTTGGGTGACCCACATCCAATGACAGATTCATGCCTGACCTTCTCTGTTCAACTGGGGACAATTCTGAGGGATCAGTTCATCTCTAGGTCTTTCCCTTTGGGGCTCACTTTCATTGGGCTGCCTCACAGCTCAACTTTTTTCCCCTCTTTCTTCCCTTCCCTTCCCCTGACATAGACTTCAGGAACACTCCTCTACAAGCCTCCTGCAGGCTAATCTCCACCCTGGAGGCTGCCTCCCAAGGAGCCAACCTTCGGTGTTTTGTTCTGTTTTTAAATAGATTCTGTTCTGACCTTCTGCCTCTTTGGCAATAAAAATCAGCTAACATTTATTGAATGCTTACATGATCTAGGCACTTTACCTGCCTTGCCTCATTCAGTCCTCATGACAACCCTCAGAGTTAGGCCCTGTTAGAATCTGTGTGTTCCTGGTGGGCAAGCGAGGCTGGGAATTCAGTGACCCATTCAAGGTCACAGCCGGTTAGTGTGGAAGCACTTTTAACTAGTTTCCTTTTAGTGCTCTTGCTGGTAATTTTAGATAAAGATGAAGGATAGTATTTTGATGAGTCCAGAAGGTTTTGTGAAACTCAAGTGCTTCTTGTCAAAGGGGTTCTGAGGTGGAGTAGATGGGAAGTATTTCATGTCAAGAGCCCTCTGTGCAGTTCACCAAGTATATCAATGTTTTAAAAGCTCTGAGAAGTCCCACCCCTGGGGAAACCTATTAATGTCTCTCAAACTCATCTAACCACAAAGAAGACATGTCACGACCCTACAAAAACCCTGATGTTCTACAGTGGAAAAGACTACAGGAAACACTGGCCTAGACTTTAAGGGCTTATTTAATTTTTGGAGGATTGGTAAACATTTATTGGGTTACAACTTCTGGTCTGACTAATCATTATGCTATTAAACAAGTTGTTTCAAAGTTGTAAATGAGAATAAACTTCTATCTTATGAAAGTCATGTGGTAATCAAATGAAGTACAGAACTTTGAAATCATTAATAACTGTACAGATGCTAGGAGTTATTAAGTATTAATATTTGCAGATTCAGAAACCTTAGGGGGCTGATGTGTCAAAAGCCATCCTTCATATAAAATCCAGCTTTGGAAAGATTTCTGATGGGAGTCAAATCTACTTATGTGTGTTAAGGGCTATTTCATAAAACCGTAATTAGAACTTATATGATTAATGCATTAGAGTAAGCTCATTATTAAAATGGGAAACATTTACTCATCAAATACTTTTTGACCATGCATTGTGTGCCTGTGCAAATGTTCCTGGGAATATAAATAAATGCAGTTCATGGACCCTCTCTTTAAAGAAGTCACTGTTTACAGGACAGAAGGCAGACATGCCACACATTTTCATTTTTCTTGGCCATGCCCATTGCAGACCTTGTTAATCAATCATTGCACTCTTAACCACTGAGCCCAGATGGAACCTTGGAGTCCTCACTCTCGGCAGCCACTAACTGATCAGGGTTGGCACATGAGTTGAAACTTATTTCTATAGAAACATGATCCATAGAATCTAGACAAACATAAAAAGCATGCACCAAGGGAGAATGAGACAAGTACCCAAAGAATTGTAAAATTATAGCATACAATATATATCATAGGCTTGGGTAGTCAGGGAGGGCTTATTGGAAGAGGCAGGACTTAAACATGGTCATGGAGGATAAGGAGGGACTTGGATGGTGGTCATGATGGGGAAGGTGTCACAGGATACCTGCAAGGTGAAGTGAATCCCAAATACACAAGAGACAGCCTGAATCTAAAATCTTTGCTGATGGTCTAATTGCTGAGCATAGATCCTGGTATTTCCTTATCCTAGATTTTAGAAGACGGATACCTTTCAGAATCACTTTGACCTTCTGATTGGCTGCCAGCATCCAAATTGTGATTTCAGTCTGTTGCCTAGTCAGAGGCAGAGAACTTAAATTCCAGGTGCACATAAATTACTTCTAGTTATTGCAATGACAAAAGGCCTCTTCGAAGGTGACTTGCTCACTCCCTGTTTTATAGCCTCATACATCAAAGAGGAAGATGGAGTGAAGTCAGTTACTATGAGGAGATCCAGACTGCAGGAAGAACGGGTGGCAACTGTCTGCGAAATTGAGCACTTTGTGTCAAAACTTAATTAAATTAGCCTTGATTCTATAAATAATAGAGCAGGGTTTCCCTACTCCACCATCCAACCCTCCCACCCCCATGCCTTCTCCTTATACCTTTTGGAAAAAACTGAGCTTTGAGTGTGTTGTACTAGGAGACAGTTTGTAAAAATTAGGCAATGAATAGTAAAATGTAGCCTTCACATTAATTTACAGAGCTGAATATGCTTTGGGTTAGAAGGAGCAGTGACTTAACAAGATGCAGCAAGATACTCTGGGATGTAAAGAGGAGAGATAACTGGATGGAATGCTGAATGTGGGTTCTTGCCCCTCAGTGCCTCTAGGTATCCAGCTTTGTGATGCTGGGCAAGTCTCTGTCCTTTTGGGCCCTCCGTTTCCCCACCTAGGTCATTTAAGGCTTGGTATCAGCCACGTTTATTTCTCACTCATGCCATATGTCCACTCTGCATCGGGTGAGGCCTGTCCCTACATCCCCCTCCTGTGGAACTTGGGTTGATGGAGCAGCCACCATTACTATTGCTACAGATGCTGTGACAGAGGCACAGTGTACTCTGGAGGGTCTTTTACTGGCAATCAACTGGCCTAGAAGTGACATGTGTCACATCTTTTCTCTGCTCATTGGATGAAAATAGTCCTATGGATCACACAAGCACAGGGGCCAGAAAGTGCAATCTGACCTTGTGCCTGGCACTTTGTGAATAGCATTAATAGACATCCCAGGCCTCTTCAAGTGCTGAAGTTTCATAATTTTTTAGTTCCCACTGGACTCTGACTTTTCATTTCTACATTTCACTGTGGTTAGGACTCCTGCCAGCTTGCCTTCACCTACCACATGCTGATTGATAATTCTTTAATTTCCTGATGGATGGGTCTACTATACCTTTATGGTTCTACCCACTGTGATTCTGGGAAGCTGCTCTGTGATTTCAGTTTCCCATATGTACAATAGGGATAATAACGGTACCCACCTAATAAGGTTATTGTTATAAGATTGAGTTAGTGTATAGAACAGTGCCTGGCATATACTGAGTGTTCGAAAATGTTAGACATTACTAAGGAAGACAAGATAGTGTAGAGACCATGAATGCCAGCTCTAGAGCCAGACAGTATAGAGGCCATGGGTGTTGTCTGTAGAGTTAGACTGCCTGGCTTTGAATCTCTGCTCCATTGAATGTAAGCCATAGGAGTTTTCTTATTTGAGAGTGAGGCTAATGGCTACCTATGGAAAGGTGGTTAAGATTAAATGAGCTAATATACATAAAGCACTCAGATTAGTACCATTGAATCAGTGCTCAAAAATATCAGTCCCTATTGTTGGGAATGTGACATTTAATACCACTAAGTCTAGTGTGGGCTTAGTATGATTTTTGGAACCATTTCACTCATTGTTTCCTTGGTGCTATTATTTTCTGATTTTGCTCCTGCCTTGATTGTGTTTTGCTTTTTCAAAGAAGCTTTCCTGGCCTTTAAAGTTTGAGGTTCCCCAGGCTTCCATTTGGGACAGCAGGCTCTGTGCACTCTCCCGTGAGCTGTTTATTTTCCTAGGGCACCTGCTTTCACCTACACGCCAGTGGCCTCCAGAGCTTCAGCCTCAGTCCTAGCCTTTCTGCACACCGTCTGGATTCATCCCTCTGGACATTCTGTGGCATTCCATGTTTCTGGAAATGAACTCATGATGCCCCTTTGTCATCAGTATCATCCGTTTTGCCATCCACCTGCTTTTACTCATTTTAGCACGATGGCTCAGAGGATGAGCTTTGAGGTTACATGGGCCCACATTGGGATCATTGCTACATACTAGCTGGGTGACCTTGGGCAGGTGACCTAACTCTTCTGAACCCTTACCTCCGAGAAAGGATAATAATAATGCTTACTGTTTGAAGGTTGAGTGGGTTCACTATGTAAGTCACTAGCATAGCATATGGCACATGATAGGTGCTCAGTAAACAGTAGCACCTACTAATCTTATCAAAATAGTGATGATGTTGATGCTGTCTGAGACTCAGACACCTCTGCCTTAGTTTAGGCATTTATTTCCTCCTGTCCAGATGATTGCAGCAGCCTCCTAAGTGTCTCTATGGTCTTGCTGACTTTCGCTGACTCATTTCTATCAGAATGTTCTTTCTAAAACACAGCTCTACTTATATGAGTCTACTGTTTAGGACCCTCAAATGTCTTCTCATTGCCTAAAGGATAAAGGCCAAACTTAGTTTCAAGTGTCCCCACAGCACTGACTTATAGGGGTGCTCAATAAATACCTTTTGAACACTAAGTTGCTTTTTTACCTGTAACCCACTGTGCCTCATTAGCATAGGCGCACGTACAGCTCTCCGGTAAGGGTCTGAGCAGGACTGGACACTGCACACCTCCAGGGGGCACTTTTCATTTATATTCTATGTGAGCAGCACTTCTGGAACACAGTGATGTTCCCTGGATTGGGACAGTGCCATGGCCTGGAAGCGGCCTGGATTCTTGTGTGGCCTCCACGCTTAGGCAGATAAGCGGTAAGTCATGAGCCTTAGCTGTAAAGTGGGATAGCAGGGCCTTTCCTACCTTCCTATACAGTTGTCAGAGCCTTCTGAATCTGAAAGGTTTTATAAACTGGGAAGTGCTATCTCCCAGAAATTGCCCTGCTCTTATTGTCATTGATACTGACTGTGAACAGTAAAGACTAAAAAGAACCTAATCGCCTGCAGTCAATTTCTAAGATAAAAGCCCCATTATGGGCAGTGACTGTGTGATAAGCTCAAGGATATTATTTATTTATAATTTAACTACCTTGTTTTTCTTACTTCAATGGCAGTACTCATAATAGCATAAAATAATAGTCTAGCCAAAAAGAGAAAATAAAAACACCTATAATCTCACCCACACAGAAGCAAGCATTATTAATTCCTTGATATATTTTCTTCTAGAATATTTCCCAGACATATACAGTGTACATACCATTTGATAACCTGCTCCCCCCACCCCATTTAATGTACCACAAGCTTCTTTTCATATTAATGAGCACACCTTCACTGTATAATTATTAATGGATACATAGTTGTCTGGTGTGAGGACCTACTTTAATTTATTTAAACAACACTCATGCTGCCATTTAGGTTAATTCTTCCTTTTCCGTGTTTCAAATAGGCTGCAAGGGACATCCTTGTAGCTAAATCTGTGTGCATATCCATGCTTATTTCCTCAGGTTAAATCACAGAAGTGGAATTACAGGGTCAAAGAGTAGGCATATTTTTTTTAAAGGCTTTTGCAAAGAACTGTCAATTGCCTCTAGTAAGATTGTATGCTCAATTGGATTTTGAAGGTCATTTCTGTCTAATAGTGGAGCGTGCAAAATAAATAAACTTTGAACTTTCAAATGGAATTAGTCTCTGCTGGGCTGTAATATGGGTTTAGTCAGAAATGTGGAGAATGGAGCTCAGTGATGGAGTAGTAGAAAAGCCATATTAATAGGCTTTAGGCTACTTTCTTCTCTTTGGAACTTCTTAAATTTAAAAATTGGGATATAATTTTTATAGAATATAATCTTATCTTAACTGATTTCAATGGAGACAACCATTAATAGAGCTCACATCTGGTTTTCCTCTCCTTCCAGGCATATGAAAGATGATATTCTCCAATTTTTTTTGCAGTAGGTGGGGCTGGTAACTTGGTCTAGACAATGTGCTGTGAGCAGAATGATATGGTCCCTTGTGGAGTGAAGGACTCAATTGTCAGTATGAGACGCCCCCCACGTTGCCTCTCCCCCATGAAGTCTCTGCTGCGTGTTGACCAAGGGGCCCTGTGTTACAGATGGTACACTGCAAGATGGTGAAGTCTCTGAATTTCTTCTGAGGACAGTTGCCTTGAACAGTCACCTGTACTGCGTGGACTTTGTGTGAGCGAGACTCAGACCTGCACTAAGTCACTAAGATTTGGTGGTTATTTTTTAAAACTGAAAAGTGAAAGTGAAAGCCACTCAGTTGTGTCCAGCTCTTTGGGACTCCATGGACTATACAGTCCATGGACTTCTCCAGGCCAGAATACTGGAGTGGGTAGTCTTTCCCTTCTCCAGGGAATCTTCCCAACTCAGGGATTGAACCCAGGTCTCCTGCATTGCAGACAGATTCTTTACCAGCGGAGCCACAAGGGAAGCCCAAGAATACTGGAGTGGGTAACCTATCCCTTCTCCAGTGGATCTTCCTGATCCAGGAATCGAACTGGGGTCTCCTGCATTGCAGGTGGATTCTTTACCAACTGAACTATCAGGAAAACTGAAGCATAATCCTAACTAACACAGTGACATAATTTGATTCCAGAGCTAAGCTATTAGTCACTTCACAGATCCTTCTTAGAGTGACTAATCTGTACTGGGCACTGTGGAGGATAGAAGAAAATATAAATTTAATTTCTGCTTAGCATATACAACTTATGGTTCATTTCTATTGCTTCTTGAATAGCGTGTGTGTATGTTGAATATTATTGCTCTACCTAGGTAGACAGGTAATGTACACTCTTTAAAGGGACTTTGTCATCACACACTGGTTCCCATATAAATATGGGATGTTCTACCACAATGCATCCTTTTGTTTTTTGTAAAATCCTCCGTGGTTCTGATGGGATAGCCAACGATAGATCCCACTTCCCTGGCCACCGGAAAAGGCATGTAACTTCCTTGGAATTTTTTGAATTGAAGATGGAGATAGAGGAGTTGACCATCTTGTCCCATGTGTCATAGGCTATAGGAACTGATCCCAGAAACAATGTCCCCGAGGAGATTAGGAGGACAGATCATAGACTGAAGCCAAGATGAAATCCAGTGTTGAACATGGATGGGCTCTAACGCTGTTTGAGCTCTGGGATCCTGGATAGTCTGGGGCTGGCACCACCTGTGTGCCTCCAGATGCTCCAGCCAATACATCCTGCCTACATGGATGTCCCTCCTCTACTCACTCAGCACTAAGCTCACTGTCAATCTTATCTGTTTCTCTATAGCATTGACATTGGCCACCTGATGCAAAGAACTGAGCCAACTTATTGGAAAAGACCCTGTTGCTAGGAAACGTTGAAGGCAAAAGGAGAAAGAGGAGGCAGAGGGATGAGATGAGATAGCATCACTGACTCAATGTACATGAATTTGAGCAAACTCTAGGAGATAGTGGGGGACAGAGAAGCCTAGTGCACTGTAGTCCATGGGGGTCACAAAGAGTTGGATATGACTTAGGGACTGAGCGGCAACAACAGTAATTGTAGAACCTTTGCTTAGAGGTATTGAGTTTGGGTGGAGAAGGCAATGGCACCCCACTCCAGTACTCTTGCTTGGAAAATCCCATGGACGGAGGAGCCTGTTAGGCTGCAACCCATGGGGTCTCTAAGAGTTGGACACGACTGAACGACTTCACTTTCACTTTTCACTTTCATGCATTGGAGAAGGAAATGTCAACCCACTCCAGTGGTCTTGCCTGGAGAATCCCAGGGACGGGGGAGCCTGGTGGGCTGCCGTCTATGGGGTTGCACAGAGTCAGACATGACTGAAGTGACTTAGCATAGCATAGCATAGCATAGCATTGAGTTTGGGAAGGTAAGAAATTGTGATAATAAGAACCTTGAAAGAATGAATTAAAATTTTTTTCTATTGGAGTATACTTAATTTACAATGTTGTGTTGGCTTCAGGTATACAGCAGAGTGATTTTATTATGTAATACATATACATATATTCATTCTTTTTTAGATTCTTTTCTCATATAGTTTATCACAGAATATTGAGTAGAGTTTCCTGTGGTATATAGTAGGTTCTTAAAAATATGGACCACTTTATAAATTTGCATGTGGGCAGGGGCCCATGCTCATCTTCTCTGTATCCTTCCAATGTTAGTATGTGTGCTGCCGAAGTGAGCACTAAATGGATTGTTTTCATCTGGATAAAACCCCCATTTTTCCTGCTGTACTATCCCATGTCATCCGTGTTTTTTATTTTTTTTGCTTTCCATCCTTTTGAATGTCAGGCCAACTTGGAGAAACCCACGGGTCTTCCCGTGGACTGGCCTCAGGGAGGGGGCATGCAGCTTCTGAGTGGGTTTCCAGGCTGCCGGGGTAGATGAACGCGGCTGTCTTCACTCTCCAGTGGAGCGTGAAGCCGAAGGGAGGCCTTGGGAGGCAGCCACTCACTCAGACCCAGGCAGCCCGGGGGCTGAGGCTGCTGGCAGGGTTGTCATTATGCTAATGGCATCTGTGGAGCCAGAACCAGTGACCCCTTGGGGGAAGCAAGAACTCTTGAAGGACCATTTGAAGTCTTTGTGCTATCAGTTTGAAGGCGTGTGACGCCTGTACTTGGCACCTCCTAATTGATTTTATTTTACGCTCGCATAGAGAGCAGTGGTCCAAACACCAGAGGCCTTGCAACTCTAACAGAAATCTAAGGAGAGGCAGTGGATTAGAGGTGGTCGTTGAGTGCAGAGGTTCAGGTTTTGGACTCTGGAGACACACTGCCTGAATTCGCATCTCAGTCTTTGGCTTCGTTGGCTGTGTGTTTAGCCAGGTGACTTTACCTCTCTGCTTCCCTTTCCTCATCTCTAAAGCAGGAGGGATAGTAGTGCCACCTGTAGAGGTTCATTTGAAGTATAAAATAGGTTAGTACGTATAAAACAGTTCACACTCAACACATAAAATGCTCCATAAATAGTAGGGAGAAAGTTTTGGAGACTGTTTGCATGGAAAGCAGAGCAGTCCTGAGTGAGTCTTAACTGCTTAGCAGCCGGATGCCCTTGGATAAGTCATACATTCTTTCTGCCCTTGAATGAAATGTGACCACCTGAGAAAGCCCCTGAAGTGATGTCCGGTATATCAGAGGTGCTTAGTAAATGGCACTTTCTTTTCCTTTGGGCCTCAGTTTTCCCATCTGTAAAGTGAAGGTGCTGGAAGTCTTTTCTGTCTTTCACTGCTTAAGAACTGGAGTCTAACACCGGCGTCCTGATTAAAAAGAGCCTCTTGCAAGGTGAACCAAAGCTTCAGGATGAGTAGGGCTCCCTCAGCGTTTAGGATTGTTAGCCAACAGAGTTGCCATCCATTGTCATCCACGGTTGAGGGCAGGATTCTAAAGGAATGGGCACACGAAGGAGGCTGCATAGGGAGGTGGTAGTGGGTTCCAAAGCATTTTGCCACTAAGTAGCTGCCTGGTCTAAAGTCCCCCAGCCTTTAGCTTCTCCAGCTGGGAAAACAAGAGAGAGCCCCTTTTGAAGATTCTAAGGATCGGAGGATAATAAAGCAATGGGGTCTGGGAAATCCAAGAGAAAGTGGGGGTTAGAAATGGAAGAGCCCTGGTAATAAACTTCATCTGTCTCATAGCTTCTTATGTTGGGAAATTGATGGTACAAGTGCTATCATTTTCCCAGTTCCTTGAGGAGGAGGGTGAGAGACCCCTGCTTGCAAGGTCTCACAGAGAGTCAGCAGCAGAATCAGGTCTTTTTTTTTCTTTTCATATTTATTTATTTATTTATTTGGCTGCACCGGGTCTTCGTTTCTGCACTCAGCTTTCTCTAGTTGTGGTGAGCAGGGGCTACTCTCTGGCTGTGGCGCACAGGCTTCTCACTGCAGTGGCTTCTCTTGTTGCAGTCAGTTCAGTCGCTCAATTGTATCTGACTCTTTGCCACCCCATGAATCACAGCACACCAGGCCTCCTTGTCCATCACCAACTCCTGGAGTCCACTCAAACTCACGTCCATCAAGTTGGTGATGCCATCCAGCCATCTCATCCTCTGTTGTCCCTTTCTCCTCCTGCCCCCAATCCCTCCCTGCATCAGAGTCTTTTCCAATGAGTCAACTCTTCGCATGAGGTGGCCAAAGTACTGGAGTTTCAGCTTTAGTATCACTCCTTCCAAAGAAATCCCAGGGCTGATCTCCTTTAGAATGGACTGGTTGGATGTCCTTGCAGTCCAAGTTGCAGAGCATGGGCTTAATTGCTCCAAGGCATATGGGACCTTTCTGGACTGGTTATTGAACCCGTGTCCCCTGCACTGGCAGGCAGATTCTTAACTACTGCCCTCTTCTCCTTGCCTCTTCCATCCTCCATTGCCCATCCCAAAATAACTCAGCCCTTTGGCTAAGCTATCAGGATGTTCTAAGTTGGTTCTGCTTGCAGTGAAGACCACCACAGAAGTCCATAATCAGGTCTTAAATCTGGGTTTGCTGACTCCCATTCCAGTGCTCTTTTTCCAGGAGACTGGGTTAAACCTCAGGGTAGCTGGATGCTGATATCGGTTCTACCAGAAATGGGCCTTGTGATTTGGGGACAACTTGTTAGTCTCTCCAAGCTTTTTTCATCTGTGAAGTGAGGGCTTTTTACAAGATTGACTTGAAAGTCCTTTTCAGCTCTAAAGTTCTAGAAGCCTCTTTCTGCCCATCAGACTCGCCTCTGCTGTCCTCCAAAGAGCAAAGATGGACTTGACAAAGTCTTCATTAGGGCCCCATGGACTTGACACTTCCTTGAAGACAGTGTGTGAACACTGCTTCTATTCCTGGGTAGGCAAGTTGGCTATAGAAGCCAGCTCCTTGGGTGCCCTAATTCCACTTTAGGAAGAATGAACATATTGTTTTAATTAATCATATGAAGGCAAAATTAGCATGATTGTGTGAAAGGTGTTGTAAATCATCCTGATCCACATCACTGAGCAAAGAGCGTTTAGTTATTCCGGAGTTGTTAAAGATTTTATCTACCCAAGTGAAAATTCAATTAGTACTAGCTTCAGCTTCTATAAAACTAAGGATTTTCCACTGTGGGAAAGTACTCTTTGTGTGTGTGAATACCACCTTATGCCACTTTGATAAATTACTGTAATTAACTGTATCCTACGCAAGCTAAACAAAATTTACTGAACTGTTGTTGTATAAAAGGGGTATCTTCTCTTCTCTTGTTGGGGAGATTACTCTAATCTGTACATGATATTGCCTCAAATTTCATGCCTTTTATGCTGAGCTTTGAAAACACCGGCAGCCTTCTAGCTGGCACCAGTAAAACACAATTGGTTTCCATCACACTCCGCCTTTCCCCTCCTGGTGTAGAGACATCAGCTATGGGTTTCACTATGATTCAATTAAATGTGCTATGTTTAATTAGCTAGCTGGAGAAACACTGCAAGCAGAACCAACTTAGAACATCCTGATAGCTTAGCCAAAGGGCTGAGTTATTTTGGGATGGGCAAAGGAGGATGGAAGGGGCAAGGAGAAGAGGGCAGGGGGCCTTGCTCACAGGTCTCTGGCACAAACTCTCTGCTTTGGCCATGTGTCCATCCTTTTCTTGTATCTGGCTCCGTCCTGCCTCTCTCCTCCCCTCCCACCCAAATCTTACCTGTACTTTAAGGCCAAACCCTTCCTCCTTTCAGGGACCTTCCAGAGAGATTTGTAGGTATGTTTTGCTTTGTTGGACATGCCAAGTTCTCTCCCCTGATTTATCATCTCATCTCTTCAGGGGTTCTCTGACTGTTTCTCCTTCTTCTCCCTCCATGGGGTTCTAGTTCTCAGTGAGGGAATGCAGTAGAAATTGGCAAGATTCCTGATGGAATGATCCAGTTTCTTCCTGAACTTCATTATCCCAACTGTCCAATTCTCAACTCTTTGGGGGTAAAGCTCTTAGAACAAGGTCACTCAGAACCAGCTTGTTTTGTGTGGAGTGGTCATTTTTGGAGGATTTCTCAAGTTGTTTTTAGCGGCACTACTGCTACCATTCTTAGCTAACATTGAGTATATGCTATGTGCCAAGTCTGTTGCAAAGAACTTTGTATGCGTTCTCTTATTTGTCTGTCCTGGGACTCTATGAGATGGATGTTGCTATCCCCAGTTTATAAAAATGGAAGCTCAGAGAGGTAGATCAGCTTGTTAAAGGTCACGTAGTTAGAAAGGGTTAGAACCAATCTTTGAAGCCATGTGTTTTCACTACAGGCTGTGTCTTAGTTACTGAGCAAAACTGCTTCCCATGCTAATAACTATGAAAATATTTAAGTGTTTCAGTTACTTACTTGCTCACCTTCTGGCTTTGTTGTATTGTAAGGTGCTGTCCTGGCCAGGTGAGAAAGTCTTACCAGTTAGTGCCTGGGAACTGTGTGTGACCCAGAGGATTGACATAAGGTGTATTATACACGTAAGTGTCATCTATCATCTCTGTTGCAAGGGAGGAAAGCTTGGGAACACTTAAACCATCCTGTTGGTCTTTATGATCAGGCGCTTCGTGTGCCTTGGTAGTTTAGCCTTCGTATCACTGTAACCTTTCCAGTATGGTGACGAGATTCCATCTCACATGGCCTGGGTGAGTAAATTCATGGTGAGGTTTTCTTCCCCAGAGGCACTATTCTATGCCATAGATATCCCTACTTTTAAGGTAAGAATGAGGAGGCTAAGCTGTCCAAATGCCTGAGTGTATTCTGTAATATGTGTATGATAGCCAAGGACCTCACAAGAGGAGTTTCGAGGGTTGAATGAGGCTTTGGAGGTACAGTGGTCTTAAAAACAGAGAAAGGTAAGTTGTGGATAGGAGAGATCTTTATTGATGTAGTAACTGTTGGTGTCCTTCTTGGCCAGGGAACTGATATTCCCTCTCTTAATCAGTAGCCACACCCTGACTTTCCCCTGCTCTCTGGGGCATCACCTCCTCGCAGGTATGTGGGGTGCAGCCCCACTCCTCATGCTTAACTCCACAGGTGAGTTTATAGGGGCTCAGAAAGTTGTGCCGCATCCCTCTCCCCACTTCACCATGGCCCGGCTGACTCTAGAAATGTATGAAAAAGAAGTTAATTCCACATACACCGTGAGCAAATATTTGCCTTCCGTCTGCGGACCATCCAACAGTGTGCCTAGTTTTGTGATCTAAAACAAACTGTAATCGCTGAACAAACAGCGCTACATAATCTTCTCGGTGATGATTTTGAATGGCTCTACAGAGTTTTGTTAAATGTATTGTGAGACAATAGAAAATATATACATTGGTCTTTGTCCTCCACTCCTGATGCAGAACTTCCGAAACCCTTCTAAATTCCCAAGTGCTAAGAGCACTAGGAGTATCTTTTGTTCTGGCAGTTGATCAGGTTAGATCCCAGGGTCAGGACGATTCCCTGGAGGAGGGTATGGCAACCCACTCCAGTATTCTGGCCTGAAGAATCCCATGGACAGAGATGCCTGGCTGACTACTGTCCATATGGTCACAAAGAGTCGGATACAACTAAGCAACTAACACTTTCACTTACCTGACTCAGGATTCCTAAATCCCTTGGCATTTCGGGTGTTAGGAGTGTCTTTTGCTCTGAGGCAACTCTGAATGGACTCCTAGATGGCTCATGGATGGGGGCTGGTCACCAGAAAGACCAAGCCCATGATTAGAAGCTTAGAATTTTCAGCCACATACACCACCTCTCTAATAATTGATCATGCCTATGTGAGGCAGCCTTCACAAACTTCCAATAGGATGGGATTCAGAGAATTTCCAGGTGGGTGAATGCATCTACATACTTTGAGGGTGATGCATGCCACCTCCATGGAAACAGAAGCTCCTGTGCTAGAAATTCCTGCAGACCTCTCCCTGTGTATCTCTTCATCTGGCTGTTCATCTGTATCGTTTATCATATCCTTTTTACTTAATAAGCTGGTAAATGTGAGTGAGTGTTTCCCTCAGTTCTGAGATCTGCTTTAGCAAATAATGAATCCAAAGGGGAAGAGGTCATGAGAATCTCTGATTTGTAGCCAGGTTGGACAGAAGTTGTGGGTAGCCTGGGGACTTGCTTCTTGCCATTGGCATCTGCAGTAGGGGTAGTCTCATGGTGCTGAGCCTTTAACCTGTGGGATCTGATGCCATCTTCAGGAAGACAGTGTCTGAATCGTGTTCAATTGTAGGGTCATCCAGCTGGTGTCATCGACAATGGCTAGGTGGGGAAAACTCCACACATCTGGTGTCACAAGTGTTGTGAGAGTAAAAGACAGACTCAGGAGGAAGACTAGGTTCTTTCTAACTCATGCACATACCTGGAGTTCCTTAGCCTCACCCTTCCTGTGTTGTTTTCAGTTGTCCACTGTTAGAAATGAATCTGTTCATGCGCTCAACAGATATTTATTGAACCACTTGAGTAGTGGGGTTCGTGAATGAGGGAGACATGGCCCTTTGATCTGGTGAAACAGACAAGCAAGTGACTAGTGTGAATAAAACGTTGTTCAATTGCTAAGTCGTGTTCCATGGACTGTAGCATGCCAAGCCCCTCTGTCCTCCACTATCTCCCACAGTTTGCTCCAATTCATATCTAACCATCTCATCTTATGCCTCCCCCTTCTTTTGCCTGGTCTTTCCCAGCATCAGGGTCTTAACCAATGAGTCAGCTTAGCTCTTCATGTCAGGTGGCCAATGCCAATGCTATAGATAAATCAGATAGCGATGAGAGTGAGCTTAATAGTGAGTGAGTGGGGAAGGGGCATCCATTGTAGGCAGGATTGAGAAAAAAAGAAAAGTTTCTCTTCGAAAGCAAGGGCTCAACTGAGAACTAAGGGGAAAGACGCATCTGCAAATGGTAAATGTTGGGAAGGAAAATACTCCTGGACGAGAGAGGTCCCAGGTCAGGAGAGGAGTTGTGTGTTTAAGGAACTAATACATAACTAGCTGGAGAAGGGAGAGTCAGGAACCAGGATTTACAGGGCTTTCAGGTGATGATAAGAAATCTGTATCATTAGATTCTAATAAAACATTTCACATTAGACTAATGCTTGTAAGCCCTCATAGTGTGTTGCTATCCCTGTGTTGTGATGCAAACCCCATTAGTGTTATCTTCAATTTATAGATGAGGCAACCAGAGAGGTTAAATCACATCCCTGAAATTCCACCATAAATCAGCATCTGAGCAGCAAGTGGAGACGAAGTCTACAACACACCTTAGCTCTCTTTGCCGTTTTGCTGCGCATTTCTCCAAATGAAACTTTGGATGCTTTATTGGCCTCTGTCCAGAGATTTATACTTACTATGCAGTGTCCTTTCATAGTCAACTGGCTGTGTTAAGGAGATTGCAAGGGGGTTGGGGAGAGAAGAGGATTGAGTAAACCCAGCTTCATTAAAACTACAGGAATTATTACCTGGTAGTTCTTTCAAACGGCCAACAGGGCAGTATCAAGCTGGAAACTCAATAGGGTTTCTAATTTGTCAACAGAACACAGCACAGCCCTGAGAGGCAGCCCTGAGGGAGGAGGATTTTAAATGGAAAGAAAGAACTCTGCAGAACTGAAGGACAAGAGGAGGTTGTTCAATCTGTTTGCAGCAGAACAAAATGAACTTAGGGCTTTGTTTCAGAAATGCCAGGGAATTATAGACTTCCAGGGTGGAAAAGGATTTTCAAGTTTACTCTGTCTTCCCTTGCCCTGTGATGGTTGAATCACCACCACATGACCACCAAATCTTAGTCCCAGCAGCTCCATGGTCAGACAGCCATTGCCTCTGGAGGCAACTCATTCCAACAGCCATTCACTTGATCAACAAATATTAATTAAGCACCAAGTAGAGGGTCGGACACGACTGAGTGACTTCACTTTCACTTTTCACTTTCATGCATTGGAGAAGGAAATGGCAACCCACTCTAGTGTTCTTGTCTAGAGAATCCCAGGCACAGGGGAGCCTGGTGGGCAGCCATCTATGGGGTCACATATAGAGACGGACACAACTGAAGTGACTTAGCAGCAGCAGCAGCCCTCATACCTTGAGGATGTATTTTCCTGCTATTTTCTAACTAAAACTGAGCTGTAATACGGAGTTGTAACACTAATCTGTCTAAAAGTTATAACATGGTCTGTTCGAGACCCAAGAGCTGTAACACAGTCTGTCCAAGAACGGTGACGTGCTGAGGGCTTTAATGTCCGTTGCTTCAAATCTTTGTTGTGATGAGACAGAACCGAGGAGATTACACTCTCCTGACATAATTACAACTTACATGGTCTGTTTTGGGTTGAATTGTCTTCTCCAAAATGCTTATGTTGAAATTCTAATCCCTAGTATCTTAGAATGTGACCTTATTGGAAGACAGGCTCTTCACAGAGATAATCAAGTTAAAATGAAATCATTAGGGTGGGCCCTAATTTGACATGAGTGGTGTCCTTATAAAAAGGCAAATCTGGACACTGAGATATGAGTAGAGGGAAGAGAGTATGAAGAGATAAGGAGAAGATGGTCATCTACAAGCCAAGGAGAGAGGCCTGGAAGAGATGCTCCCCTCTCTGTTTCAGTAGGAATGAACCCTGCTTCCACCTTGGTCCTGAAATCATGTAACTCAGATTGGTACTTGTACCTAGCCAAAACCCAGACTGGGACTTGAACCCGTAACCTTTTAACTGAGATCACATAAGGTCTCAGAACTTAATGAAGCTCAGGTTCTTCCTGTCTCATTGTAGAAAGAATTCAGTGGGAGACAAAATAATAGGTTAGAAGTGAATTTGTTTTAGAGAGAAAACGCTCTACAGACAAAGCATGGGCCATCTCATAAAGTGCGAATGACACCAGGGTGTACAGGGTTGTTGGTTCTTATCAGTTCAGTTCAGTTCAGTCGCTCAGTCGTGTCCGACTCTTTGCGACCCCATGAATCGCAGCATACCAGGCCTCCCTGTCCATCACCAACTCCCAGATTTCACTCAAACTCATGTCCATCGAGTTAGTGATGCCATCCAGCCATCTCATCCTCTGTCATCCCCTTCTTCTGCCCCCAATCCCTCCCAGCATCTGAGTCTTTTCCAATGAGTCAACTCTTTGCATGAGGTGGCCAAAGTACTGGAGTTTCAGCTTTGGCATCATTCCTTCCAAAGAACACCCAGGTGTTGGTTCTTATAGGGGTAAGTAATTCCATAGGCTAATGAGTGGGAGGATTTTTCCAGCTATTTTGGGGAAGGGGTTGGGATTTCCAGGAATTGGGCCGCTGCCAACATTTTGGCCTTTATGGTTGGCCTTGAAACTGTCATGGCACCTGTGGGTGTGTCATTTAGCTTGCTGATGTATTACAGCGAGCCTATACTGAGGCCCAACGTCTAGTGGAAATCGACTTGTCTGCCATCTTGGACCCATTTGGTTTTAATCAGTTTATGTTGTGTCCTCAGGCTATGCCATTCTTTCAGAGGTTGTGCCCTGACCTCGTCTCTCCTTTTGCACAACTGTGAGATGATAAATATCTGTCCTTTAGGCCTCCTGGTCTGTGGTACTTTGTTGTGGCAACCTAGCAAATGAATACAATGTCATAAAAACCAAATGTACTGTGAGAGAAAATCATGGAATTGAGGGATGCAAATATAGTTAAGATTTGGGGGTTCACAAAGGGGTCCTGGAGGAAGTGATATGGAACCTGAAGCCTGAGGTGTCCCTATTACCTCTTTCATCCCCACTCTCACCATATCACCTCTTGCTCACTCGACTCCAGCCACACCGGCCGTGTTGCTATTCTTCAAACACACAGGGATGTTCCCACTCAGGGTCTCTGCTATAGCTGTTTCCTCTCCTAAAACACTACCCGCCCCCCGCCGCCCCCCGCAATATTCTCTGAATTTCCTCACGTCCCTCAAGTTTTGGCTCAAGTATCCAACTTCTCAGTGAGGCCTGCCATCCCCTTATCCACCATGTCCATCATCGTGAGGCCTGCCATTACCATGTTCATTGTACTTAAAATGGTATCTTGTCTTACCATCGTCCGCTCTTGCCCAGAACCCCCAATTCTCCTTTCCTTGCTGAACGTCTCTATTTGTATTCCAGAGAACCTGTCCCCTAACATGCCAGATCACTTATTCATTTATTATGTTCATTGTTTATAATATTGATCTATGGTTAGAATTTAAGTTCCACGGGTGCAGTGATTTTTGTCTGTTTCGCTTGGAATTCTTGTTTTGCTTGGAATACTTCTGTATTCTAAGCACCCAGAACAGTACCTGATGTGAAGTGGGCATGCAACAATACATAGTTGTTAAATGAATCTATGAATAAGGCCTGTGGGGAGTCAGGAAGAGTGTTTGAGGCTGAAGAATGTGCACACATACTGGCCCAGATGCAAGAAAGAGCTCAGCGTGCTCATGGATCAGAAAAGGGGGGGTAGCCAAGGGAAGAGTGATGAGACATGACCCTGGAGAGTGGGCAGGAGCCAGATCTGTGGACATCTCTGATTCTTAGGAATTGTTTTCCTTATACTGGGTTATGATCAATCTTCTTTCAGATACTACTCCTAGTCTTAGTTCCCTAACTTGGAGTAACATCAAAGAAATCTTTTAACTTATGGTGGCTCATTAGATATTTGAAAGTTAAATATCATGATCACTTTCCACCTCTGAGTATTCTCCAGTTGCTTTGGCAGGGTGTCTTTTAAAAAATGTTAATAAATACAAATTTATTTATTGCTCACACAGGATTTAATTCAGTGTTTTTGATTGGCAGGAGGCTCTTCTCCAAGTGATAATTCAGAGACCAGACTCTGTTCTGCTGTCTTCAACAGTTGGCTTCTGCATTCACCATGGAAGGAGAAAGAGCATGAAGAATGGCATGTGGGAGATTATTAGGGACCAAGCCTGGAGGAGTGTTACGTCATTTATACCCAGATTCCATTGGCTAGAACTCAGTCCATGGCCACACTGAACAGCAAAGATGGCTGGCAAACGTGATCTAGCTGTGTGTCCTGGAAGAGCTACTAGGTTTTGTAGTCGGCCAGCAATCTCTGAAAAAATATGTTTCTTGGATTAAGCCTCATCCTCCCTGGCCTGATTCCTTTCCAACAAGGGTAGCTTTTGAATCCTCCCACCCTCTAGTCACTCCCCTCTTCTTATGCATTGATTTGTCAGTGTTCCTCTGAAAATGCATGGCATTCAGGAGTAGTCTGAGCTGGGTAGACATGGAGGGTGAGGCTGCTAGCTCTTAGGCTCTTTACTCTCGGCCCTCAGGACCTAGGAGGGGTGTCAGGGGTCCCTTTCCTTTCCATTCTCCCTCTCTGCCTGCTCAGAGAGGTTTCATGGGCCCTTGTCCTGAAAGAGACATCTCCCTTTCCACCCCCCACCCCCACCACTCACACATATTTAGAGATGATAAATGGCACTGCTTATAGCATGGGCTTCAGCATCTGATAGACCTGGGTTGGAGTTCTGCCCCCTCCCCTTTCTTACTAGCTGTATGCTGCTGCTGCTGCTAAGTCGCTTCAGTCGTGTCCGTGACCCCATAGACGGCAGCCCACCAGGCTCCACCATCCTTGGGATTCTCCAGGCAAGAACACTCGAGTGGGTTGCCATTTCCTTCTCCAATGCATGAAAGTGAAAAGTGAAAGTGAAGTCCCTCAGTCGTGTCCGACTCTTTGCGACCCCATAGACTGCAGCCTACCAGGCTCCTCCGTCCATGGGATTTTCCAGGCACGAGTACTGGAGTGGGTTGCCATTGCCTTCTCTGACTAGCTGTATGACTTTGAGCAAATATCTTAAAACTCTTTAAACTGCAATTTCCTGCTCTGTAAAATGGAGGTGAGGATGATGATAATGATAATGATGGTGATGGTGGTGATACAGGATTTCTGTGATGAGTCAGTGAAATAATTGACTTAAAATGCTAGCACAGAGCCCGGCACATGGTTGAGGGCTCAGTAAGTAGGGGCTAATAATGATGACAATAGTTAACAACTTTCTCCTCTAGTCAAACAGACCTTTTCAAATAGTTCTTATTTCCTTCTGTTATATGTTCTCAGTTTTCCATCAGCTGTGCTATTCTTACCTCTCCTCTGTCAACCCAGATCTTCTCCTTAGATTTCTTCTTCTCAGCTTCTCCTTAGATGTCTAACTTTCTACCTTCCTAACTCAAAACTACATAGCTGGTATACCTTGTCTTTATTGAGAAATGAACGACAAGAGTAGATACTGAAGAGTTAGAGAAAATATATGGTGTAGGCTTTGCCCAAACCCCTTTCTCCTCTCACCTAGAAGCTACTGAAAATGTTTTATTCATGATACTGAGCCCGGGCTTCCCAATCCTTCTCTGTTGCAAACTCAAGACTCCCTCTGTTTGCTGAGAGAGCAGCCAGCACAGACAATTTTATGGTCTGACAGGCTGTTTGCAGGGTATATTTGGTAAGTCATTTTCTGTTTTCCAAAACTAATTAGAGATGGATAAATTTAAATGGTGGTAGAAGCCAACAATAAAACATCATGTCCTCATTAGCTGAAATAATCCTGTGGCTTCCCTTCTTATATGAAGGATCTTGACTCAGAAAAATTCGGTTCAGGCTGAGTGGTGTGCTGGAGCTGGTGCCTGCTTGCATGAGCCAATTGCATGCATCCCTTCCCAGCTCCACGTTCAGTGACATTGCCTCTGTGCTTTGGAATTGGCTCTGGTGGGAGTACTGAAAATGGGAAATTGGCAAGTGCTACAAATCAGGTCTCCACCCCAAGCTTGTTAAACAGGTACCCACACCCCACTGCTCCTGCTGTCATGCAGGGAGCAGGTCCAGCTCTCTTTGAGGCTTGCACATATAAACCATGAAGTGCCACGCATTGTTTTGATTCATAAAGTGCCTTTGGAAATAGTTTTTCTCCTCTTGGGCCCCAAGGCTTCTGTGAGTGTCTGATAGAGGACTTTGCTTTGGTGAAAGAGATTGGACACTGGAAGCAGAGGCTGGGGATGGTGGTTTCCCTAGCAACCAGGTCAGGGAGTGGGACTGGAGAGGCATTTTTTAGAGACACACTTCTCCCATTGTAACGTGCAGGTGAATCACCCGGGCATCTTGTTAAAATGCAGATTCTGATTCAGTGGGTCTCAGCTAGTCCTGATATGTGTCATTTCTAATAAGCTCCCAGGTGGTGCCAGCGATGCCATGCACCATTCCATGAGTAACAGTGTTGACCCTGGACAGAGAAACCTAAAACTTTGCAAAAACTCACTGTATGTTAAGTCCACCAAAAGCCAAGGACTATCGCTTCTGCTCCAGCCTCAGACTTGCCAGTTTAGAGGGAGAGATGGTGTTTTAACTGTAGAAGCACCAGTGCAGAATTAAGCAGAGCTGGGTTAAATCATCTCTACCAAATAATATGACTTCATCCAATTACTAACCTTTCCCGAGTCTCAGTTTCCCAAGCTGTAAAATGGGGCTAGGACTGCATGGGGTGGTTATGAGACTTCAGGGAGAGAAAGCAGGAAAGGGTTTACTGCAGGCTCTGCACTACTGCCCCTGGCTTCCCTATTTGTTTCCAGCCTAAGATCAAACAACTTTCTTTGGCAAAACCCCACCTTTTTAGCCTAAACTGTAATTTTTTAAAATATAAGAATTAATAATTACTGTTGCATAATTACAATTTTTAATTATAAAAAAGACAGTAAAGATATCATGTTCCCCCTACCTAGTGATCACACAGTTAATATTTTGGTATATTTCCTGCCAGGCTTTTTATATATTTTTTTATTTTACAACAAAAATGAGATGATATTCAACACATTGTTTTCTAACTTATTTTTTTTAATTTATAAAAAGTTTTTATTTTATATTGGAGTCTAGTTGATTAACAACCTGCTTTTTAGTTTAAAAATATACCTTTGGTAGGTTTTCATGTCTGTAGGCAGAAAAAAAATTGAAATTGCTCAATCGTGTGCAACTTTGTGCAACCCCAAGGACTGCAGCCCACCAGGCTCCTCTGTCCATGGAATTCTCTAGGCAGGAATACTGGAGTGGGTTGCCATTTCCTTCTCCAGGGGCTCTTCCTGGGGATCTATAGGCAGAGATCACTATTATAATTTTAATGGCTGTACACTGAACAGTCTTCTAAGGACTGGTGACAAAATCTGCCTATTGGATTCAGTTCACTTTTCAGAAGGAACATGCCAAGCTGTGGGAGCAGCATTCTGGAGTCTTCGTTTTGGTCTCTGCTGGAGTCTGGATCTCTTAACACCTCCACATGACCTAGCATGAAGAAGGTCAAAAGTCACAATGTTCTGGACTTTAGGGAACCCCAGCTAAATGCAGAGGGACAGTAGGAGCTCCTCTCAAGGAGAACCCCAAATCAGTTCTGATCCAAGGACAAATCTGAGACTAGGGAATAACCAAGGAATCTGTAGTGATGGAGCTGCAGATCAAGTCACAGAATGAAAAATATTGAGTGAAGAAAGTGCCCCAGGACTCAAGAGATAATGAATTCAGCTCTCTGCATCCTCTTTTTCCAGCAGGCACTCTGGATGCTTTAACTAGGTCTCCCTGAGAACAGCTCTTCATGACCCTTTCAAATGCTGGAAGCTACTGTGGGGAGGAAGGCATTCATTTATCCATTCATCCCTTTAGTCTGTGAATGTTTTCTGAGCTCCTATTATGTACCAAACACTTTTCTGGGTCCAGAATGTTATGGTGAACAGAATAAACAAAATTCCTGCTCTGACAAATGGTGCGTTAGAATCTGGGACGTAGCCTACACCTCAGTCTAGTCCAGTTCAGTTCGTTTCAGTTGTGTCTGACACTTTGTGACTCTGTGGTGTACACCTCATTATTAATAAAACCAGGATGACTGTAGCCGGCAGTAAGTTCAAGGAAGGGAATGAAACAGGGTACCGTGGTGGAGAGTCACTGGGGCTGTTTAGACAGGCTAGTCAGGGCAGGCTTCTCTGAGGAGGGGTCTTTCAGGTGTGCTTTGAAGGATGGGAGGGTTTATTTTGAACCAGAGTCTGGCGCTTGAACTATGTTGTTGGAGACTAATCCTCTTGGCAGGGGCAAAGCCTTTCGAGTGTTCCAAGTGTGGGTGTTCCTTTTAAACTCTCAATCTTTTCTCCAGATAAGCCTATCCTGTTCTTTTAGCTGTTGGTCATGTGAACCAATTTAGCTCCACTCAGAATCCTTCTCTATCAACTACAGAGATCTGTCTGTCTTTCTTTCTATCTTTCCATCCATCTGTCTGTCCATCTGTTCGTCTATCTATCCATCTATCTATTCACTCATCTATCCATCTATCTTTCTATCCATATAAATCTGATACCCAAAATGAAGCATTATGTGTGACCACAAAGGATTATATTATGCCCTTTGTACTGGACTGTGCATTTTTTTTTCATGCAGCTAAAGTAATAAGGATTTTTTTTTTTTAGTTGGGTACATCACATTGTTTTCTTAATTGAGCTTGCAGTCAAATAAATCACCCAAGTCCTTTATACATCTTGTAACTTCTGCTATGGAATTTTGGAAAGTAAATGCAGAGGCTTATATTTATTTGTATTTAAATTTAATCTTGTTAGTTTTAGCCTAATTTTTCAAGCTAGTCACTGTATTTTTGTTTCCTGGTTCTGTCAGTCAATGTCTTTCATTCCTTTAGCAGTTTATTGGGGAGGCTAAATGAGAAACCTGGGTAAGAGATGATGGCCATTTGGCCTACAGCGGTAGGAATGGAAACAGAAGGATGAGGATAGATTCAGGATGTATTTGGAGGTTGGAGGAGGTAAGGAGAGAGGAACCAAGTGTCAAGTCCTGGGCCTGAGCTACAGGGCCATTATGGTACAACTAACTGAAATACGTAAGAATGTTAAGTGCTGAATGTGTGCATCACTCCCCACCAAATTCATATGTTGAAACCCTGTCCCCCAGTGTGCTAGTACTAGGAGGTGGGGTCTTTGGGAGGTGATCAGGGTTAACATGAGGGGGGAGCCCACGTGATGGGATTCGTGCCCTCAGGAGTCACGAGAGAACTTGCTTCCTCTTGCTGTCTGCCACTTGAGGTGTAATGAGACAGTCTGCAACCCAGAAGAGGGCCCTCTCTCAGAACCCGACCATACTGACACCTTGATATTGGATTCCCAGCCCCCAGAACTGTGAGAAAAGAAACAGCTGTTTATAGGCCACCCAGTTTATAGTGCTTTGTTATAGCATCCTGAACTGATGAAAACAGTTAGGTAGGAGAAGGCAGTGGCACCCCACTCCAGTACTCTTGCCTGGAAAATCCCATGGACGGAGGAGCCTGGAAGGCTGCAGTCCATGGGGTCGCTGAGGGTCGGACACGACTGAGCGACTTCACTTTCACTTTTCACTTTCATGCATTGGAGAAGGAAACGGCAACCCACTCCAGTGTTCTTGCCTGGAGAATCCCAGGGACAGGGGAGCCTGGTGAGCTGCCGTCCATGGGGTCGCACAGAGTTGGACACTACTAAAGTGACTTCGCAGTAGCAGTAGGGGATATTTGGGAGGAAAAATTATTTCACTCAGTGGGATTACAGTAATTTTTATTCTTTTTCCTGTTTGCTGTCTGTCCAAAAATACAAAAAAGAAGAAAGCGAAGACTGGGAAGGTTAGTTTTTATTATTAAATTCAGAACAAGGCATGAAGGATGAGGCAAGTGCAGCCCTGTGTGTGTACAAAGGAACAGGCATTTTCTTCTTAAACCAGACTCTAGAAACCAGATCTGTATTCCTTGCAAAAGCAGAAATTCAGAGGTGACCCTATTGAGCTACACGAATTTCTGATGGGAATAGAAATGAAAGATGTTCCCAGCCTCTTTCAGCTTTTATCAAATACAAGAACCAGAGGGCATGATCCGAGCCAAGGAAGGATTGAGCCCTGAGGAGTTGTGGAAGGGTGTGTTAACCAGGGAGCAGTTAATCCTGGGAATATACTTATCGAAGGTAGTAATAAAATAGCATAGATGCTTTTAAAATAGATTTTATATTTAGAAAATAGAGAGCTGGGACACAGACATCATTTTTATTGCTAGATTCTCACCTCTGGTTTGCTGTAGGACCTTTGCTGAGAGATTTTCCCTGTAGTCACAGATTCCTAGTGTATTAAAGGGAAGAGACCTCTGAGATCCATCTTGTTCAGGAGTTTTAACCAGGGGTGTACATCAGAATCATTTGGTGAGTTAATACTATTTTTTTCCAAACACTTATTTATGCCAGGGTTGCTGTTGGGTTAGACACATTATTTTATTTTGTTTTTAAACTAATTTTTAAGTTTTTATACAATTTTTAAGGGTTACTTTCCATTTATATTTATTACAAAATATTGGCCATATTCCCAATGTTGTGCAATACATCCTTATGGCTTATTCCCAGTAGTTTGTGCCTCCTACTTCTTCGTCCCTATGTTGTCCCTCCCCCTCCTTCTGGGAACCACTAATTTGTTCTCTGTATCTGTGAGTCAGCTTCCTTTTTGTTTTATTCACCAGTTTGTTTCATTTTTTTTGATTCCACATATAAGTGATATTATACAGTATTTGTCTTTCTCTGTCTGACTTATTTCACTAAACATAATGCCCTCTAGGTCCATCCACTGTTGCAAATGGCAGAATTTTGTTCTTTTTTATGGTTGAGTAATATTCCATTGTGTGTTTGTATGTGTGTGTATATACACATATATAAAATACCTCATCTTCTTTACCCATTCATCTGTTTTTTTAAAAATAACATATGAATTTTAAATTTATTTATTTATTGGCTGTGTGGCATGTGGGATATTCATTCTACCATGGATCAAACCTGCCCACCCTGCATTTGAAGCTATCTTAACCATTGGGTAGCCAGGGAAGTCCCTATCCATTTATCTGTTGATAGACACTTAGGTTGCTTCCATATCTTGACAACTGTAAATAATGCTGCTTCAAACATTGGGGTGCATTTGTGTTTTTGGATTTAGTGTTTTTGTTTATTTTGGATATATATGCAGAAATGGGATTGCTGGATCATATAGTAGTTCTATTTTTAGTTTTGTTTTTTCAGAAGCCTCCATATTGTTTTCCACAATGGCTTCACCAATTTATATTCCTATCAGTAGTATACAAAGGTTCCCTTTTCTCCACATCCTTGCCAACATTTCTTTGTGGTCTTTTTGGGCTTCCCTGGTAACTCAACTGGTAAAGAATCTGTCTGCCATGTGGGAGACCTGGGTTCGATCCCTGGGCTGGGAAGATCCCCTGGAGAAGGGAATGGTTACCCAGTCCAGGATTCTGGCTTGGAGAATCTCACTGTGGTTTTTATTTGTATTTCCCTGATGATTAACAGTGTTGAGCTAGGCGCATTGTTTTGGAGACGTTTCCTAAGTCATTTGTCACATTACTGCCTTAAAGGATCTCTGATCTAGAGTAACCCCCTCATCATATAAATGAAGAAACTAGACTTGGAGAGATTAAGAGATTTGTCTACTGCTCACTGAGAAGTACAAAAATTACCCTGGGAGTCACCATACTCAGTGGAAAAGATATAATAACATGAAACCACTTAATCAATTTCTGCCATATTTCATTAAACAATTAACAGTTAACTAGACATAGTAATACCTGTAGATCTGAAAAACATAGAGTTGAGTGAAAAAGAAACAGAATGACATTTATATAAATTAGATGCATTTATATAAATTAAAACAACACACAGTTCTGTATTTTACAAACCTGTGTACATATTTAAGGATCTATGTCGAACACATTAGTACGTGTGCCCACTGGAGGAGAGATTCTTGGGGATGAAGAAATGAAATGAACAAAATCCAAGAGATCTTGAACAATAAATGAACAAAAACCATCCTGACTTATGTCAAAAGTGTGCTGTGAATTAAGGTACAAGATCTCTCAATTCTCTGCACTCAAATTATTAAAAAAAATTAACCTATCATCAACATAATTATAGATGAATGGATTAAAGAAATGTGGTATATTATTCAGCCTTAAAAAGGAATAAAATCTTGACATGCTACTGCATGAATGAATCTTAAAGACAGTATACTCAGTGAAGTGAGCCAAACACAAAAGGATATTCCACTTCCATGATGTGTCCAAAATAGGCAACTTCATACAGAGAAAGTAGATTAGAGGTTTCTAGGGTCTACAGGGAGGAGGAAGGGGCAGTTATTATTACTTAATGGTGATAGGGTTTCTGTTTGTGGTGATGAAAAAGTTTTGGAAATAGATAGTGGTGATGGTTACACAACCTTTGAATGTAATTAAAGCCACTGACATTGTACATTTAAAAATGGCAAGTTTTATGATGTATTGTTTTTCCACAATTAAAAAATTAATATGTAATATACCTCAAACCATTGAATTCTATACTTTGAGTGAATTATATGATTTGTGAAATATATTCTAATAAAGATGTTAAATTTACAAACATAATTTTCCTTTCCTTTTAATTCCTTCTGTGGAAAAATAGAAGAATTTGAGAGGAGGTGAAGTAATGGCTACTCAGCTGGGTACTATGCATAGTGCAGCAATTAAATTCTTTTCTCTAACATACCATAAATATTTAGGGTAAGATTTTGTGTTAGACATTTTGACATGTTTCTGGCAATGCAAAGATTTGACAAGGTTTTCGGGACTGGGAATTTGTTATATAAATAATAGCTATTATTAAATACTTTAATTTGATGTCTACATGGCACAGGACATTGATGTGCATGTTATTTGAACAGATGTGTGAATAGGTCTGCTTTTCTTCCAGTTTAGCTTTTGGCAGCTAGTGACTTTGGCATGTGGACAGTGTGTGGTGTATATAAAATTTGGGTTTTATGCAACAAGAGCATTTGAAAAATGCAGTTGAGAAGGAACAGATACTTGAAGAACTATGAACTATGCTGAAAATGTCCTCCAAATTTCGCTCCAAATTTCCTAAGTCCCCTTCTATCTTGGCCACTTACTGCTTTCAGTCCTTAAAAGTTAGTTGAGAAGAGAACTATTTTCTCTCTCAGACCTCTAGTCTTTGGAGAAAAGGACACTTGATAACTTTTTTTGTTTGTTTGTTTAATTGGCAAGAAAAGTTTAAGTGAGCTCGCTCAACTTTGAAAATAAGTTTTGATTTGTATAGGTTGAGATCAATTCCTGCTTCATTTAAACTCTTTCCATCCAATCTTAATTATATCCATGCATCTGGCAGAGACCCATCTTCTGGTCTTGTGAAATTATCATTCCAGCCAAAAGTGTGGGTGAGGGTTGCCATTCCTGGTGACGGACAAAAGAAAGAGCATTTGTCCTGGAGTGCCTTGCCCAGTGATAAGCTAGGGGCTCAGCCACTGCCGGTCATTTGCATGCATAGTGGACCATTTCATTAAGAATTTCATTAAGATGGTAATGTTTAATGTTTCCTGGGAAAAATGAGTTTTTGGCTTGTTCAATTATATAATTAAAGTCAGAGAATTAGGGGAGATTGCAAACTGCTTGCATAATGTGGGTAAGTATAATGATAAAACTTGTAAATAAGTTCAAAAGAATTGGGCTCTGCACGAATCCTGATGCTGAATCAGATTAGGAGGGTGGGCATGTAGAAAATGTGGACTGAAAAGTTAACTAGAGTTTAACATTGGTGTCTACTAGCTGAGCTCCTTGCTCTCGGGGTCCTCTCAGGGAGGTAAATGGTAGGATTAGATCAGAACTAGGGACTGGCTGCTCTGGTTCTAGAAAGTTTCAGGAACACATTTCTTCACTTTTTCTATAGGCATTAATTTCCTGTATCAGAATTAAAAAAAAACAACAACCAACAGCAAAGGCATAGGTTTGCAAGCTTTCTTAACTGGTAGTCAGGGTGTCTTTCTTTCCTTGCTTTGATGGTGACATAATTCTTATCCTCTTCCTGACTTTCTTCTAGTCTGTAAAATAGGAAGTTCCATTCTTTTGAAAGAACGAGGAAGGCTGCTTCTCTTCTTTCTTTGATCCCTTCACTTACTTTTTCTAAGGAAGGAAAAGTGATTTGGTGGTTTAGTGGGGTCAAGCTAACTTTCCTGAAGAATTAGGGGGTTGGGAAAATTTAATATTGCTGTACTACGTAGGCTTTGTATGGAAGTATTGGACATTCCTGTTCCTTAAGAATATTTCCTAAGACACATGTACCTACAGTGATTTCAGCCTCCTCTTTCTCTTTCATTTCACTACTCTTCTCTTAAAAAAAATTTCCTTTCACTTTATTATGCAGAACAATTATTATGCTTCCAAACTTGGCTCTGAGTTCTCTTTGCAAAGGCCCAGAGACTGCCCTTTCTACCTTTGCCACATCCCTCAGCAAGATAGCTTATGCAGTCTGTGTGAATTTGGCCTACATGCATGTGTTCCTAAAGGTTGGTGTGGCTCTAACCTAGGAAGTCTAACACACATGGAGAAGGAACAAGAGAAATGCAATACAGGCTTGTCTCTGATCTCTTTTAAAGCTAGCTTTTAAAAGTCAGATATCAATAGATTACCCACTTTCTCGTCAAATGTGTGTTTTCATCAGTTCCAAGGCCCCATTTTATTTTTAAAATTTTATTTATTTTTTAACTGAAGAATAATTGCTTTACAGAATTTTGTTGTTTTCTGTCAAACATCAACATGAATCAGCCATAGGGCCCCATTTTAAACAGAAAGCTTTAGGGTTCTGGAGGAACACAAAAAGGGCAAGCACTGCTCTGAATTTTTGCATCTTAGGCTTTATTGAATTTTAACATCTGGAACATGTCATGAGTGTCAAAACTAAGAGAGTCTCAAGCCTGTTTACAGAATCATCCAGACTCCTGTTTAGTGCTGGTTCTCCACTGCTTGCTGTGCTTCATCTAAGTTGCCTCACGTGTAAAGATGGAGACGATAGGTCCTAACTCCTCGGCTCTATGAGGATTAAGTGAGATAATGTATGTAAAACACAGCGGAGCAATTGATATTTCAGCAAACTAGTTCTTATGAGTGCATTCTAAATAAGGTTTACATTAAAAAAAAAGAACAAGATTCTCTCTTCCCACTGTGACCTCTGTCAGTGTCCTCCTGGTTTCAATCTCCTATTATCAGAACAACACAGGGTTTTTAACTGAGAAGAGCTATACTTGCTGCTGATGCAGAAGTGTTCATCTTTTCTAGTTATCTTTTTTTGTGAGCTTTTGGACTTCAGGTTGATGTTGACACACAGGTTATTGCTTAGAGCCTACCTTTTCCGAAAGGAGTCTACTTATTAGAATATAAGAACTCGTAAAAGTGGTATAGATTCTACTCATGTTTCAAGGGTAAAATAAGAAGCATGTAGGTCTCTGCAGTAACATTTCTGTTTTTTAAGTTTTTAAAGTCAGGACTTTATTTTTTCAAAAAATTTGTTTATTTAATTGGTAGAAATTTGCTTTACAATTTTGTGTTGGTTTCTGCTGTACAACAACACAAATCAACCTTAATTATGTGTGTGTTATGTGTGTTAGTCACTCAGTTGTGTCCGACTCTTTGCGACCCATGGACTATAGCCTGCCAGGTTTCTCTGTCCATGGAATTCTCCAGGCAAGAATACTGGCGTGGACTGCCATTCCCTTCTCCAGAGGAACTTCCCAACTCAGGGATCAAACCCTGGTCTCCTGCATTGCAGGCGGATTCTTTACCGTTTGAGCTACAGGGAGGTCTGTAGTCATACATATATATATATATATATATATATATATATATATATATATATATATATATATATATATATATATATATGTCCCTTCCTGCCTTCCCCACCCTGGATCCCACTCTAGGTTATCACAAGAGTGCCAGACTGGGCTCCCTGTATTATATGGCAGCTTCCCACTATTTTACACTTGATAGTGTATGTATATCAAGGCTGCTTTTTCAGTCTGTCCCACCCTCACCTTCCCCCTGTGTCCACAAGTCCATTCTCTAGTAGGTTCATTAGGACCATTTTTCTAGATTCCATATATATGCGTTAATACATGATATTAGTTTTTCTCTTTCAGTTTTTGTTTTTGGAAACAAACAAAAATCACTCACTAGACACACCCCTTGGACTGCAAGGAGATCCAACCAGTCCATCCTAAAGGAGATCAGTCCTGGGTGTTCATTGGAAGGACTGATGCTAAAGCTGAAACTCCAATACTTTGCCCACCTCATGTGAAGAGTTGACTCATTGGAAAAGACCCTGATGCTGGGAGGGATTGGGGGCAGGAGGAGAAGGGGACGCCAGAGGATGAGATGGCTGGATGGCATCACCGACTTAATGGACATGGGTTTGCGTGAACTCCGGGAGTTGGTGATGGACAGGGAGGCCTGGCGTGCTGCGATTCATGGGGTTGCAAAGAGTCGGACATGAGTGAGCGACTGAACTGAACTGAACTGAGACACACAAAGAAAAACAGGAAAGACCCCAGTAAATAAAGTTATAAATGAAAGAGGAGACATTATAACTTATACCACAGACATACAAATACAAATGACTCCTATGAAAAATGGTACACCAATGAATTGGATAACTTAGAAGAAGTAATTTCTAAGTAATTCTTAGAAAATTATAACCTACCAAGATTGAATTATGAAGAAGTAAAAAATCTGAACAGACCAATAGTGAGTAAGATTGGATCAATAATCAAAAACCTTTCAATAAAGAAAATCACAGGACCAGATGGACAACAATAAGATAAACATGAGGAGTGTGACAGAAGTTGTAACTGCTATATTAAAGAAGGTATTTCAGTTCAGTTGCCTACTTCTGGAAACTAACAGGAAGGTTTAGTATAGAAATTAGTATGAGTATAGAAAAATGTGATTTTAATTCCATGTAAGAATTTGGATTTTTTTTTTAGTCTTTTTTGAAAAAAAGAATTATTTATTTATTTGGCTGTGTTGGGTCTTAGTTGTGGCATGCAGAATCTTTAGTTGCAGCATGTGGGATCTAGTTCCTTGGCCAGGGCTTGAACCTGAGCTGCTGCTTTGGGAGCATGGAGTCTCAGCCACTGACCACTTGAGAAGTTCCCCTAGTCTTTCCTTCTAATGTTAACCTTCCACTTGGATGGATAAAGGTGGTATTTAAATATTACTTTGATGATACTATCCAAAGTTAATATTTAAAGAGATAAAGATGATACTTTTACTTATTAAAATCATGCTTGAGCTATAATAATAAATGAATCTAGATGATTACTGGGTCTGTCCAAAAACACTTTAGAGTGAACCCAATGAAAGCTATTAATAAATTGGATAGAAAAGTTAGTGATTTAATCAATTGAAGACAATCAGTACCTTAGAGTAAATAGAAAAAAATAAGTTCTCATGAGTAGTACTAAAATCTAGCACCTCGTCTTTATTGAGGTAAAAATATGTCTTTGAGACTGTACCCCATACATACAGAAACTAACATGGCAGCTTTCTGTAACAGTGCATTCATATGTTCTCTGTACTGTGGCTTTGGTTGTTTTGGAGTGATTTTTCTTTGAGGATATGAGGTTGTATAGGAAATCAAATTCTGTGTGAAGTTTAGACATTCCTAGGACTTTCTAAAACAAGTATAGTGATAAAGAATGTTTCAGTTCAGTTCAGTCCCTCAATCATGTCCAACTCTTTGTGACCCCAAAGTTTCAGCTTTGCAGGCTTTCCAGTTTCTTCTTAGCTCACAGACCATACAAAAGCAGGTGGTGGGCTAGATTTGATCCACAGGCCATAGCTGGTCATCAATATCACAAAAGGCACAATTGCCCACAGCCTTCAGTTTGCCTTTACACACAGAACAGTTTGTGCTGTTGACTGGAAAAAAGCAAAACCTAAAAGTTAAAGACTTATGTTTTATTTGGCAGACATACTGAAGACTTAAGCCCAGGAGATAGCCTCTCAGAGAGCTCTGAGGGTCTGTTCTGAAGAGGAAAGGGAGGAGCCAGGCTATATAAGTGTTTTTGCAACAAAAGCCAGGTCCAGTTCAGTTCAGTCGCTCAGTCGTGTTTGACTCTTTGAGACATCATGGACTGCAGCATGCCAGGCCTCCCTGTCCATCACCAACTCCAGGAGCTTGCTCAAACTCATGTCCATTGAGTCGGTGGAGCCATCCAACCATCTCATCCTCTGTCATCCCCTTCTCCTCCTGCCCTCAATCTTTCCTAGCATCAGGGTCTTTTCTGATGAGTCAGCTCTTCGCATCAGGTGGCCAAAGTATTGGAGTTTCAGCTTCAACATCAGTCCTTCCAATGAACACTCAGGACTGATCTCCTTTAGGATGGACTGGTTGGATCTCCTTATAGTCCAAGGGACTCTCAAGAGTCTTCTCCAACACTACAGTTCAAAAGCATCAATTTTTCGGCACTCAGCATTCTTCATAGTCCAACTCTCACATCTATACATGACTACTGGAAAAACCATAGCCTTTACTAGATGGACCTTTGTTGACAAAATAATGTCTCTGCTTTTTAATATGCTGTCTAGGTTGGTCATAACTTTCCTTCCAAGGAGTAAGCGTCTTTTAATTTCATGGCTGCAATCATTATCTGCAGTGATTTTGGAGCAGCAAAAAATAAAGTCAGTCATTGTTTCCACTGTTTCTCATCTATTTGCCATGAAGTGATGGAACCGGATGCCATGATCTTAGTTTTCTGATCTTAGTTGGCTTTAAGCCAACTTTTCACTCTCCTCTTTCACTTTCATCAAGAGGCTCTTTAGTTCTTCTTTGTTTTCTGCCATAGGGTGGTATCATCTACATATCTGAGATTATTGATATTTCTCCCGGCAGTCTTGATTCCAGCCTGTGCTTCTTCCAGCCCAGCATTTCTCATGATGTACTCTGCATATAAGTTAAATAAGCAGGGTGGCAATATACAGCCTTGACGTACTCCTTTTCCTTTTTGGAACTAGTCTGTTGTTCCATGTCCAGTTCTAACTGTTGCTTCCTGACCTGCATATGGGTTTCTCAAGAGGCAGGTCAGGTGGTCTGGTATTCCCATCTCTTTCAGAATTTTCCACAGTTTATTGTGATCCACAGTCAAAGGCTTTGGCATAGTCAATAAAGCAGAAATAGATGTTTTTCTCTTGCTTTTTTGATGATCCAGTAGATATTGGCAATTTGATCTCTGGTTCCTCTGCCTTTTCTAAAACCAGCTTGAACATTTGCAAGTTCACGGTTCACGTATTGCTGAAGCCTGGCTTGGAGAATTTTGAGCATTACTTTCTGGTGATAGAAGTAAAGTCTGATACTATAAAGAACAATATTGCATAGGAACCTGGAATGTTAGGTCCATGAATCAAGGCAAATTGGAAGTGGTCAAACAAGAGATGGCAAGAGTGAACATCGACATTCTAGGCATCAGCAAACTAAAATGGACTGGAATGGGTGAATTTAACTCAGATGACCATCATATCTACTACTGTGGGCAGAAATCCCTTAGAAGAAATGCAGTAGCCATCATAGTCAACAAAAGAGTCTGAAATGAAGTACTTGGATGCAATCTCAAAAACGACAATTCTCTGTTCATTTCTGAGTCAAACCATTCAATATCACGGTAATCCAAGTCTATGCCCTGACAGTAACACTGAAGAAGCTGAAGGTGAATGGTTTTGTGAATACCTACAAGACCGTTTAGAACTAACACCCTAAAAAGATGTCCTTTTCATTATAGGGAACTGGAATGCAAAAGTAAGAAGTCAAGAAACACCTGGAGTGGCCTTGCAGTACAGAATGAAGCAGGGCAAAGGCTAATAGAGTTTTGCCAAGAGAACACACTTGTCATCACAAACACCCTCTTCCAACAACACAAGAGAAGACTCTACACATGGACATCACCAGATGGCCAACACCAAAATCAGATGATTCTATTCTTTGCAGTCAAAAGATGGAGAAGCTCTATACAGTCAGCAAAAACAATACCAGGAGCTGACTATGGCTCAGATCATGAATTCCTTATTGCCAAATTCAGACTTAAATTGAAGAAAGTGGGGAAAACCACTAGACCATTCAGGTATGACCTAAATCAAATCCCTTATGACTATACAGTGGAAGTGAGAAATAGATTTAAGGGACTAGATAAGATAGACTGCCTGATGAACTATGGACAGAGGTTCATGACATTGTACAGGAGACAGGGATCAAGACCATCCCCAAGAAAAAACAATGCAAAAAAAAGCAAAATGGCTGTCTGAGGAGGCCTTACAAATAGCTGTGAAAAGAAGAGAAGTGAAAAGAAAAGGAGAAAAGGAAAGATACCCATTTGAATGCAGAGTTCCAAAGAATAGCAAGGAGAGATAAGAAAGCCTTCCTCAGCGATCAGTGCAAAGAAATAGAGGAAAACAATAGAATGGGAAAGACTAGAGATCTCTTCAAGAAAATTAGAGAACCAAGGGAACATTTCATGCAAAATCATGGGCACAATAAGGGACAGAAGTGGTATGAACTAACAGAAGCAGAAGATATTAAGAAGAGGTGACAAGAATACACAGAAGAACTGTACAAAAAAGATCTTCACGACCCAGATAATCATGATGGTGTGATCCCTCGCCTAGAGCCAGACATCCTGGAATGTAAAGTCAAGTGGACCTTAGGAAGCATCACTACGAACAAAGCTAGTGGAGGTGAGGGAATTCCAGTTAAGCTATTTCAAATCCTAAAAGATTATGCTATGAAAGTGCTGCACTCAATATGTCAGCAAATTTGGAAAACCCAGCAGTGGCCACAAGACTGGAACAGGTCAGTTTTCATTCTAATCCCAAAGAATGTTTAAAGCCTCATAAATTCCCATCACAATCATGCATTCTAACCGTTTGTCACCTATCATACCCCATGTGAAAATTGATCATGTTTATGAGAAGATGTGAAAAAATGGGATAATTCTTCATTGTTTCTAATCCTGGACAATGAAAACATTTAAGTAAGTCCCTACCTTCCTAGCACAGATTTTTTCTAAAGATGAATCTTGGATTGCAGGTGTGTTGAATCCTACTTTATGTGGAGAATTGGGCTGAATGGTGCTCAGTCAAGTTATAATTCAAGTATGAGGTGAAGTGGCAACTGGCAATGATGATAGCAGAGAAAATGGAGAAGAAGCACTGAACTGAGCGAATGAAGGAAGAAGGGACAGAATTTAATTTTTTTTATTAGTGTAGTTTTTAATATTTGATGTGGTTGTGATTGATAGTATATAGTTTAAATTTGGAGTAACTGAAGTTGTTAACTCTCAATAGTGGGCTGATATGTGAATTATTTTAGAATTAGAATCATGAAGAATATTTTCCTGAAGAGCTAACAGGATATGGAAATCTACATAACAATATATTGCCAAATAGAGACCAATATACTATTTGTGCCTTTTGTTGCAGCAAATGACCGTGGTGAAAGTAGAGAGGATTTCTTAACATTCAGAGTCAGAGGCATAGGATGTTAGTATTTGGCGTTCCTTTGAGGCTGTCTTCTAGATCAGAGGATGGCAAACTTTTTCTGTAGAAGAATAGATCATAAATATATTAAACTTCATGAGTCATGTGGTTTTGGTCACAATTGCTCAACTCTAGCCTGGAAATAGAGAAGACTGTGAACTGTGGTGTTGGAGAAGACACTTGAGAGTCCTTGGACTGCAAGGAGATCAATCCTAAAGGAAATCAGTCCTGGATATTCATTGGAAGGACTAATGCTGAAGCTGAAGCTCCAATACTTTGACTACCTGATGCGAACTGACTCATTGGAAAAGACCCTGATGCTGGGAGAGATTGAAGGCAGGAAGAGAAGGGGACAAGAGAGGATAAGATGGTTGCATGGCATCACCAATGTGATGGACATGAGTTTGAGCAAACTCTGGGAGTTGGTGATGGATAAGGAAGCCTGGAGTGCTGCAGTCCATGGGGTCACAAAGAGTCAGACAGGGCTGAGTGACTGGACTGAACTGAACTGAACACTGGGAGTGGGAAAGCAGTCACAGACAATTTGTAAATAAATGGGCAAGGATATGTTCCAGTAAAGCATCATTTACAAAAATAATGTTTGTATTTAGTCAAAGCTATGGTTTTTCCAGTAGTCGTGCATGGATGTGAGAGTTGGACCATAAAGAAAACTGAGTACCAAAGGATTGATATTTTTGAATTGTAGTATTGGAGAAGACTCTTGAGAGTCCCTTGGACTACAAGGAGATCCAACCAGTCCATCCTAAAGGAAATCAGTCCTGAATATTCATTGGAAGGACTGATGCTGAAGCTGAAGTTCCAATACTTTGGCCACCTGACGTGAAGAACTGACTCATCAGAAAAGACCATGATGCTGGGAAAGGTTGAAGGTGGGAGGAGAAGGGGATGACAGAGGATAAGATGGTTGGATTGGCATCACTGACTTGATGGACATGAATTTGAGCAAACTCTGGGAGTTGGTGATGGACAGGGAGGCCTGGCATGCTGCAGTCCATGGGGTCGTAAAGAGTTGGACAGGACCAAGTGACTGAACTGAACTGAACTGAATTTAGACCATGGGCTGTAGTTTGCTGATTCCTATTCTAGATAATTCCTTCAATTTGCAGGTTGGGAAACTGAGTTGAAACAATGTTTTTGAAGACTTAGCATGATGCCTCACATGTAGTATATATTTAACAACTGATACCTATTTTTATTATTTGGAGAGTCTTTCCCAAAAAATGACTCCAAGGTAGAAGGTGAGCTGCAAAAGTATTACCAACAACGACAACAGATAATATGTCCTTTGTTTATGTTAAATCTGTATACACACTATTTCCATTTTTTTTATTTGAAGGACATTTTTCTCTGCTAGGAAGCATTTGGAACCTTTCCTTTTTTGTTTTTGTTTTTAATACAAACTGTTATGTGCTTAGCATAACAATACTTTTCAAAATTTAGGTGTGTCGTTCAGTTCACTATTTCAATTTCACGTTCTGTTGTTGTTCAGTTACTAAGTTGTGTCCGACTCTTTGCAACCCTGTGGACTGCAGCATGCCAGGCTTCCCTGTCCTTTACTAACTCCCAGAGTTTGTTCAAACTCATGTCCACTGAGTCTGTGATGCCGTCCAACTATCTCAATCTCTGTTGCCTCCTTCTGCCCGTGCCCACAATGTTCTCCTGCCTTCTATGTTCTAAATCCACATGTCTCAGGATATTTCCCTAGAATCCTACGTAGGCTTCTGAGATCTCTGTTATTTTAAAATAGGATCTCTTTTCCTCCTTCATTCCTTTCTTAAACCAAATTAAAACATAGATTCTGGAGTGTAGTGTATCATTTTAAGACACAATGAATGTTCCAAAGTGACTGCAAAATTATAGGGCCATTTCTGACTCTCTTTGCAGTTAATGTAGTGAAATTATACAGTTAATGTTTGTAAAGAGTGATGGAGATGAAAAGCAATATCTGAGTGTTAAATGTTATTACTAAGCAAAGAAGAATCAGAATAACTCCTTTTATGTGTGTCCTTAGCCACCCCATCCTAAACCTTATATGAACATGGAATTTCATAACTTCAACAGTTCTTTTAATAATGTTCAATTAAATATGAAATTAAGAAAATGAGGTTCACTCACTGTTCCCACTCTGCCTAAGTCAACATTTTAAGTAACATGTGCATACTATTTCCTTGCTCCCATGCAGCTGACTGAGCCAATGGTGTGAGAATTTTTTCAGTTCTGGTCAAGGGGTAGAGATGAGATGAGTGGGGCACTGCTGAGAAAAAGCGATAGTAAGTACACTTGGTGTACAAGAGATAAAGCTTGGATGGGAATCCTTTGTTGCAGGTGTGTTCTTAATTGTTTTAAGCATTGAGAACTTCCCAGAGAAAAAGCAAGATCTTCTTTTTCAAACCCCTTTAGGTTTTAAGGAAGTCTGATAGTGTGAATTCTGGCCAAGCCATAATCACAGAGTGGTTTATGACATTAGTAGTTGAACCTGTCAAGGCCAAAGGCAACAGATGGGCAGGTACAGTCTTATAACCAGGGTATAGAAATGGTAGTTATTTCATAGTCAAGCTTTTGCTAGATATGACAGTCTCCTCATGTCTAATTTTTATTCCCATACAGAAAGAGATGTTTTTCCAGCTGATATATACTGAACATTCCTATAGTTATTTAAAGTATGCATGACACATTGAAGTCTACTTCACTGATCATAATTACAAATCTGACCTGCATTCTTTTGTGATTTGAATGTATCCTCTTGAGTCCAGCTCTGAAGATTAATTCATTGTGGTGGGTTCTACCAAGGCTGTGTAGCCTCAGGGAATGTGGTTGGTATTGTTGGTATGAAAATCTTGAAGATATACAATGGGAAAAGCAGAAGTAATTGAGAAGAGAAATCCAAGTTTAGATATTGGTCCTGACACTTGTGACTCAGAACTTATGCTAATTTAGTAGCCATTAGAAAATAGTTGCCATATATTGACAATATTGAAGATACTATTCATTTGTGGACAACTGTTTATTGGATGCCTGTTATGTGGAAGACCCTGTTGTATGATATAGCAGATATGGTGATAAAGTAGGTTTTAGAAACCTAGATATATAAAATGGACTATTATCAAGGTGCTAAGACGAGGGGAAAGTGACACTGTTTATACTGCCATAGGATTCTTGTCTGATTTATGAAAGAGTCTTAATGATTCTTTTCTTGCAGTTGGCAGAATATCCTGGGCAGTGGGTTGTTGCAGGAAGTCCACAAATTTATATTTTTTCTAGTTTAATACCACTTTATTTAAAAAGTATGTTTATTTTATATTGGAGTATAGTTGATTTACAATGTTGTGTTTTGGATGTACAGCAAAGTGATTCTATTATACATATATCTATTCCTTTTCAGATATTTTTCCATGTAGGTTATTACAGAATATTGAGTAGAGTTCCCTGTGCTACACAGTAATTCTTTTTAATTATCTATCTTATGTACTGTTGTCATTGTTGTTTAGTCATTAAGTCATGTCCGACTCTTTTGGGACCCCATGAACTGTAGCCCACCAGACTCCTCTGTCTGTGGGATTTCCTAGGCAAGAATGCTGGAGTGGGTTGCCATTTCCTTCTCCAGGGGATCTTCCTGACCCAGGGTTGAACCTGCTTGGTAGGTGGATTCTTTACCACTGAGTCGCCTGGGAAGCATTTTATATATAGTTGTTTGTGTATGTTAATCCTAACTTCCTACGTTATCCTTCCCCCCAACCTTTTCACATAAGTTTCTTTTCTAAGTCTGTGAGTCTATTTCTGTTCTGTGAATAAGCTCATTTGCTTTTTAAGATTTCACATATAAATAATATCATGTGACACTTATCCTTTTCTATCTGACTCATCTCACTTAGTATGATAATCTCTAGATCCATCCGTGTTGCTGCAAATGGCAGCATTTCATTCTTTTTTATGACTGAGTAATATTCCATTGTATATATACACCACATCTTTATCCATTCATCTGCTGATGGACATTTGAGTTGCTTCCATGTCTTGACTATTGTAAATAGTGCTGCAGTGAACATTGGAGTACATGTGTCTTTTCAAAATCTTGTTTTCTTTGGATATATGCCCAGTAGTGGGATTGCTGAATCATAGGGTAGCTCTATTTTTAGTTGTTTTGAGGAAACATCAAACTGTTTTCTTTAATAGCTGCACTAATTCCATTACAATTGACAGCGTAAAAGGTTCCCTGTTCTCCACATCCTCTTCATCATTTGTTATTTGTAGATGTTTTGATGATGGCCATTTTGACAAGTGTGAAGTGATATCTCATTGTTGTTTTTATTTGCATTTCTCTAGTAATTAGTGATGTTGAACATCTTTTCTTGTGCCTGTTAGCCACTTGTAGATCTTTGGAATGTTTATTCTGGTCTTCTGCCCATTTTTTGATTGAGCTGTTTGTTTTTTGATGTTGAGTTGCCAGTTTGGATATTAACCCATGTTGGTCACATTATTTGCAAGTATTTTCTTCCACTCTGTAGGTTGTCTTTTCATTTTGTCAGTGGTTTCTTTTGATGTGCAAAAGACTGTGAGTTAGATTAAATCCCATTTGTTTGTTTTTGCTTTTATTGCCTTAGGAGACTGATCCAAGAAAATATTGCTATGATTTATAACAAAGCGTGTTCTACTTATGTTATCTTCTAGGAATTTTATGATTTGTGTTCTTATATTTAGTCTTTATACCATTTTGAGTTTTTTTTTTTTTTTTGTATATGATGCGAAGGAATGGTCTAATCTTACAGCTTTACATGTAGCTGTCCAGTTTTTCTAGCACCACTTATTGAAGAGACTGTCTTTTCTCCATTGGATATTCTTACCTCCTTTGTCATAGATTAATTGACCACAGGTACAAGTATTTATTTCTGGGCTCTCTATTCTATTCCCTTGATCTGTGTGTCTGTTATTGTGCTGATACCATGGTGTTTTGATTACTGTAGCTTTGTGTAGTATAGTCTGAAGCCTGGGACTGTTACATTAATACCTCCAGATTTGATCTTTTTTCTCAAGATTACTTTGGCAATTTAGGGTCTTTTGTGGTTCCATGTGATTTTTATATCATATGTTCCAGTTCTGTGAAAAATATGGGTATTTTGATAGGGATTGAATTAAATCTGTAGATTGCTTTGGATAGTAAGGTCATTTTAACAATATTAATTCTTCCAATCTAAAAGTGCAAAATGTCTTTCTGTTTCCTTGAATTATCTTCTGTTTCCTTCATCATTGTTTTACAGTTTCCAGAGATATAGGTCTTTCACCTCCCTGGTTAAGTTTATTTGAGATATTTTTTGATGCAATTTTAATTTAAATTTAAACAAATTTAAACAAATTTAAATGAATTTTTTTTTTTTTTTTACTTTCTCTTTCTGGTATTATTATTATTTTTTTTTAGTGTATAGAAAAGCAAAAGATATATATTAATTAGTTAATCTATATATCAATCTTGTATCTTGTAACCTTGCTGAATTAATTTATTAGTCCTAATAGTTTTTGGGTGGAGATTTTAGATTCTCTGTATAAAGTATTATGTCATCTGCAAATAGTGACAGGCTTACTTCTTCTCTCTCAATTTGGATAGCTTTTACTTTTCTTTTTTGTCTGATTGCTATGGCTAGAACTTCCAGTACTATTTTAAGTTGTGAGAGTGAGCATCTTTGTCTTGTTCCTGAATTTAGTGAGAAGGCTTCTAGTTTTTCACTGTTGAGTATTATGTTGACTTTAGGTTTGTCATAAATAGTCTTTATCATGTTGGGATATGTTCCCTCTGTATCCACTTAGATTAAATTTTTAATTGTGAATGGATGCATCTATATTTATCAAGGATGCTTGCATGTAATTTTATTTTTTGGTGTTAGTGTCTTTATCTGGTTTTACTATCAGGGTAATGGTGGTCTTGTGGAGTGAATTTTGGGAGTGTTCACTTCTCTTCAATTTTGTGCAATAGTTTGAGAAGGCTAGGTCTTAGTTCTTTATATGTTTGGTAGAATTATTCTGTGAAGACATCCATTCTAGACTTTTCTTTCCTGGGAGCTTTTTATTATTATTATTAGAAATTCAGTTTTACTCCTAGTGATCAGTCTGTTCAAATTGTCTGTTTCTTCTTGACTCTATCTTAGCAGGCTGTACATTTCTAGAAATTTGTCCATTTTTTCTAAATTGTCTAATTTGTAGGCATATAACTGTTCATAGTATTCTCTTCCCTGGTGGCTCAGATGGTAAAGAATTTGCCTGCAATGCAGGAGACTTGAGTTCCATCCCTGGGTCAGGATGATTCCCTGGAAAAGGAAATGGCAACCCACTCTGGTATTCTTGCCTGGAGAATTCCATGGACAGAGGAGCCTGGTGGGCTACAGTCCATGGGGTTGCAAAGAGTCGGACATGACTGAGTGACTAACACTTTTCAGTATTCTTTTATGACTTTTTGTATCTCTGTGGTATTGGCTGTTATCTCTACTCTCTCATTTTTTATATTGTTTATTTGGTTCTCTTTCTTTTTTTCATGGTGAGCCTGGCTAAAGGTTTATCAATTTTTTTTAATCTTTTTTTTTTTTTTAGATTGTAATTTATTTTTTTTTCCTTTTCTTTTTTTTTTTAAATTTTATTTTATTTTTAAACTTTACAATACTGTATTAGTTTTGCCAAATATCAAAATGAATCTGCCACAGGTACACCCGCGTTCCCCATCCTGAACCCTCCTCCTTCCTCCCTCCCCTCCCCTCCCTCTGGGTCATCCCAGTGCACCAGCCCCAAGCATCCAGTACCATGCATCGAACCTACAAACAACTAATCTCAAAAATATACAAGCAACTCCTACAGCTCAACTCCAGAAAAATAAATGACCCAATCAAAAAATGGGCCAAAGAACTAAATAGACATTTCTCCAAAGAAGACATACAGATGGCTAACAAACACACGAAAAGATGCTCAACATCACTCATTATCAGAGAAATGCAAATTTTTTTTAATCTTAAAATAACCTACATCTTGGTTTTACTGATCTTTTCTGTTGTTTATTTTTTAATCTCTATTTTAGTTACTCCTCACTAGTGGTGGCTAGACTTACACAGTCTTTCTATCTGTTCCAGCAGTTCTCCAATTGTCTTGTATGTGTAGGACCCTGGGATAGCCCAGTCTGTGGCTCGAACTGCTCGCTCCCCAGGACAAGTGTCCACCCATATGGTCTCCTTTTTCTTCCTAGTCCCTTTCCATCAGCATTGGTTCCTACCTGATACTTCCTTCTTCTCCTATCCAGTTATGTGCATATCTTTCTTACAGCCTTGTTTGTACAGGAGTCCTTCTGCTGGTTTCCAGTTAGTTTTCCTTGAGAATTGTTAAACATTTAGATGTATTTTTGTTTGTGGAGGGAGGTGAGCTCTGTGTCCTCTTACTCCACCCTCTTGATCTGCCCCTTGCTTCATTCTTCTGTTTATTAATTTGGCTGTGCCACATGGCTTCTGAGTTCTTTCCCAACTGGGGATTGAACCCAGGCCCTGGCAGTGAGAGTGCCAAGTCCTAACCACTGTGCAACCAGGGAATTCCCTACATACCTTTAAAATAGCTACATAATATTTCTTTTGTGGACACATCCCTGATTTATTTGCATTCCAGATTTTAGGTTACTCCTAGTTTTTTGTTTTTAGGAGAGAGAATCATTTGAAAGTCCATATGTGATGGGAGTTTTTAGGCTTGTTAATAGCAGAAGCTTCAGGGTCAGTAGTTTTCAACAACTCTTCCCCCATGAGTCTACCATATGTCTTTTCTCTCACCAGATTAGCTCATGTTTCATTTTCTCTTGGTATTAGAAGAGGCAGCATGTCTTAGACTGAGTCAGGGGGTGAACAGACATGCGGTAGGCAGCTCCAGGAAGCCAGGAAGCCTTAGCGCTCCTTTCGCATGGCACTAAGAGCACTACTGCTCCCCCTGGGCAGGTGTGTGGAGCTCTGCCAGCTCTAGCCTTGTTTCTCTCAACATTCCTGTAATTCACTGGGAGGTATATTTCATACGAAAATAACAAGATAATGTTCTGTGTGGTGGCTCTTTAGAGAAGGAAGGCAAACCCCAGAGAGAATCAGAGATGTCAGAGTGTCACAGAGAGAATGTGTATTTGGATGCCATGATAACCCCAGTTCCAGCCACTGGCATTCTTGGACTTATTCTGTCATATTTCTCTTTCTTTAATTTTTGAACTCTTCTGGTATTTGTTGTGTTAGAGTGGTTTATCTTTCTCTCATATTATTTTTAAGGATAATTTCAGCAGCAAGGAGCCTATCTATTATGGTCTGAATTGTGTCCTCCTTCACTAATTCGTATATTGAGGCCCTAACCCTTAGTACCTCAGAATGAGACTATATCTAGAGATAGTCTTTAAAGAATTAATTAAGTTAAAACAAGACTGTTGTGGGGGTGTTAACCCAATTTGACTGGTGTCCTTGTAAGAGGAAGTTTGGACACACAGAGAAACACCATGGGTATGGGTGCACAGAGTAAAGGTCATGCATTTGAGGATGCCAACTGCAAGCCAAGGGGAGAGGCCTCAGAAAACCCACTCCTGCTGACACCCTGATCTGGACTTGCAGCGTCTGGAACTATGAGAAAATACTTCTCTGTAGTTTAATATGCCCAGCCTGGGTTTTTTTGTTGTTGTTGTTGTTATTGTTATGGCAACTCTATAAAACCAATACACCATCTCAAAAGAACTTACACACTATGTAACTAGAAGCCCATAGAGGAGGCAACTCCAGGGTTGGTTAATCGCACTATTGCCATCAGGAAGTCAGGTTTTTCCATCTTTTTACTTTGCTTCAGTTACTTTTGCTGCTTAAACAATTTCAAAACATAGTGGTGTGTTACTGTCTTATTATATGCAGGGATTCTTGGATTAGGACTTTTTTCAGGGTATATCAGGGATTGTTTGTTCCAGCTTCATGATTCTGGATCCTCATCTGGAGGTGTCATAAAGGGCTGGGGGTGGCTTAACAACTGGAGGTGGGAACTGGGACAGCAGGGGCTGGACTTACACCTCTGAGATGGCTTTCTCACATGTCTGGAAACTTGGGATTCTTGAGGGCTGGGCTTCCCTGAGATGTCAGACAGAACATCTACACTTGGCTTCTCCAGCATGGGGCTGTCTCAGGGTAGTCAAAAGTCTTACAAGATAGATGCCTTTCCTTTAATTGAAAGTGCTGTGAATGATGTCTACAAGAGAACAAGAAACAAGTAACATGGCCTTTTATGACCTAGTATCCTTTCTGTCATATTCTGTTGGTTGAAGTATGCAAAAGCCTGCCCAGATTTCAGGGGAGGGGACAAAGATCCCATCTCTTGTAAAAAAATGGTCAAAGAATTTGTAGCCATTTGAGACAGATTGCCACCCTGTGCTCAGCATATGAACTAGTTCATTTCATGGCTGTTAAGAAGCTGGCAGCAGCTCCATCCATCACGATGTCACATATCAATGTCCAAAGGTAGAAATAGAAGGCATTTCCCTGAAGCTTCACCAACAGGCTTCTCCTCAAATCTCATAGCCACATTGTTGGCAGGAAGAATGTAGTTAACCATTCTCAGCTTAGCCAAATCATGATACACCCTTCCTAAGCTGAAGATTGGATGGTTTTCCTAGAAAATAAGGTTTCATGAAGGTAGGCAAGTACTCTTCAACCTGGGACACTGCCACTATGGAATGGCCTCTAGAGAATGGATTTGGGTACATGTGTTTGCATAAACTTTCCATAAGGAGCATGCTTAGTCGCTAAGTTGTATCCAACTGTTTGCGCCCCTATGGACTGTAGCCTGCCAGGCTCCTCTGTCCATGGGATTTTCCAGGCAAGAATACTGGTGTGGGCTGCCATTTCCTACTCTATCCATATGGAGAGTCTGGCCTAAATAGGCAGTGTTGAAGAAAGAAGATAAAGATAGTTTTTATTATTTCCATAGGCTGTGAAAGTGAAAGTGTTAGTCACTCAGTCATGTCTGACTTTTTGCGACCCCATGGACTATAGCCTGCCAGGCTCCTCTGTCCATGGGATTCTTCAGGCAAGAATACTGGAATGGGTAGTCAATCCCTTCCCAGGCAATCTTCCGAACCCAGGGATTGAGCCCAGGTCTCCCACATCGCAGGCAGTTTCTTTACAGTCTGAGCCACCGGGGAAGCCTGTAGCCTAAGACCCTAAAAAAGACCACAATTTGAATTCTTTATTACTCTTACACTTTCTCCCACTTTCTTACTTTTCTAGCTGGTCCTTCTGTTTCCTTACCTCTCTACAGAGATCCATTACAATTGTTAGCACCGAGAGCAAATGTTTCTGTTCTTGGGAAATCAGATGATGGTACAAATGGTGTGTTCTTAAAGCAAATGTGACAGTTACAATAGGGATTCGGCCCCCAGATGGGGTCATCAGAACCCAATGTGACAGCTACAATGCATCCCTGATTCCTCATAATAAGCATAACAGCCTCTGAGAATACCTCAACACAAACTAGGTTATGAATGATTGATTAGTAAGTGGATGAATGCTGTACGGATCGCTACATGCCAGTTCTACTAAGAGCCATAATCTCCCATCTAGCATGCTCTTATCACTAAGCTCACAGAGGGAGGCCTGTTATTTATGGAACAGAGTCAGGGGCTAGGATGTTCTCCATGACTCACACTGGTAAAGTCCCACAGAAAAATAGATTTTCCATCCTGGGCTAATTAAATGAAAATTGTTAGAAAGTAAAGTGTGTGTGTGTATATATCTACCTGCATGTGTGTGTGTCCATGTGTCCTTGAATGCATGTGTCTGTGTGTGTCTGATGTATGTCTCTGTGTATATGTCCCTATGTGCCTCTTTGTGTGTCTGTGCATATGTGTCTGTCTTTGTGCATCTCTGTATATCACTCTGCATCTGTCTTTTTCTGTGTCTTTCTGAATATATACCTCTCTATCTCTCCATGTGTCTCTTATCAGGAAAAGACCCTGATTCTGGGAAAAACTGAAGGCAGAAGGAGAAGGGGACGAACAGAGGATGAGATGGTTGGATGGCATCACCGACTCGATGGACATGACTTTGAGCAAGCTCTGGGAGTTGGTGATGGACAGGGAAGCCTGGCGTGCTGCAGTCCACGGGGTCACAGTGTTGGACATGACTGAGTGACTGAACCGATGTCTCTCTCTCCCTGGGCATGTATGTGTCTGTGTTTATGAGTATATACCTTTCTGTGCAGGCATATTTTTGTGTGCAGATTTTCTGTGTGCATGTATGTGTCTGTGCCTGCAAGAGTGCGTGTGTCTGTGTGTGTGTGTGTGTGTGGACCTCAAGTGGAAAAGAGTAAGCTGAGAAGAGGAAGCATCCTCCAGAGCATTGTGGAGTCATATGAAGGCTGAAAATGTGAGGTGACCAGGATGTCCCACCCAGTTTTTCCTCTAAATCACTGGGTTATTTTCATGATTCATTTCAACTTCTGGGGCCTTCGTTCTCTTGGAGATAATACTACTTGCTTAGCTGAGCTCACAGGGATTTTCTGAGAATGAAATAGGAATGTAATTTAGAATGCTTTCAAAAAGTTAAAAGCATGATGAAAAGAAAAGCAGTAAATGGATTAACATTTGATTTGATTCAAGGAAGAGCTCTATGTTCAAGATGCACTTGGAAAGAGTACTTTGATTCAACTCAAAATCTTTGGTTGATAGATCATGGGAATTGAGCCAAATGTTGAGCTACCTCGGAAGAAGGGATACAATCAGCTTCACTTTTAAGAGGAGCAATATGCTGTAAGTGAACAAAGGCAAATAAAGTTCATTTTGGGTGCTGGTCCTAATCAATTTATGGCGGTCGCCTATAATGTAATGTGGGTGAACTTTTGGAAGTCACATCTTAGTGATAGTCACTAGATCACCAGTGGTACCTGCTATGGAAACAAGAAAGAACTTGCAGGATGCTGGCTACATTCTCATTATTCCTCCCAGAGCTGAGGGGAGACAATACCAGACTTGGAGTTTGAAGGCATGGACTGAGGTCTTGGAAGTTGCTGAAACTAAAAATCTTTGTAAACTTTGAAGTTAGTTAGTGCCTCTAGTTTCACACTACCTTGGTAACCTCCTAAGGGATTTGACGGCGATCTAATTTTCTCTTGTATGACTATGTCAGTAACTTTGTATTAATTCATGTATAGACTTGTGCAAAATGGTACAAATACAGGACCTTATTGGAATTAGGCAAAAGAGATAATTTAGGCTGTCACCAGTGGTGTCAAGAATGTTCCTTACTCTTCCACTTTAGTCAAACCTCTCTCTGGCTGGATTTTGTCACAAGTTTTAAAAAATTTATGTAGTTTGTCACATATTCCTCAGAGTCCAACTGAGCTGTTATGAAAATTAGAGACAGATGGCCCTGAAAAACCGATAACACTTCTTTTTTTTGTACCCTGTCTGTTAAATATTTTCTTACCTTCTCATCCCTTACTACTTGAAGCTTCGTAGGTCTTCCCACAATAGCTTCATGACTCAGCACACATTGCAGGGACTTAATTTTCTCTTCTAGGGCTCCTTCACCTAACCCTTCTGACTCAAGTGTATGAATTCCTTCTCCCTTTATCTGGGTGAATAATTGGTGCTATTTTGTGTGGTTGAGCATGCATGAGTGTGTGTGTGGGCATCAGCTATCTGTCATCTCTGCTATTGATTTCTCACAAAAGTCAATAGGGAGAGAAATGCTATATAAATAGATTTCATGCATTTTTTTGTTTCAATTTTGGGGGCTGGTTAGAGGTAGAAATGTGGGCTGGAAAACAGTACAAGTGGGAAGTTGAACATTACATTTTAGTAGATTGATTGGTTTAATGAAGTACTTTTTACCAGGCACCACTCTAGTCACCAGGAATATAATGAGAACAGGGCATATCCTATTCCTTTCCTTGGGCTTCTCAGGTGGCTCAGTGATAAAGAATATACCTTTCAATGCAGGAAACATGAGTTCCATCCCTGGGTCGGGAAGATCCCCTGGAAAAGGAAATGGCAGCCCAGTCCAGTATTCTTGCCTAGGAAATCCCATGGACAGAGGAGCCTAGCAGGCTATAGTCTGCAGGATCATAAGAGAGTCAGATACAATTTAGGAACTGATCAGCAACAACAGTATCCCTTTCCTTCTTTTTCTGTAAAGAGAATCAGTTTAGCACACAACTGCAGATGGACACGGCCTTGGGCTATGAGCAAGCATAGCAGGGTTGTCTAATGTACTTGGGGCTGGGGCAGGGATGATGGGCAAGGATGCTTTCTGGAGAAGAGTGATGTTTAAGCTAAGGCTGAAGGAAAGAGGAAGACATTGCCTAGGCAAAAGGATGATAGAATGGATAGAATAGTATGGAAACATATATACTACCATGTGTAAAATAAATAGCCAGTGAAAATTTGCTGTATGACTCAGGGAACTCAAACCAGGGCTCTGTGACAACCTAGAGGGATGGGATGGGGTGGGAGATAGGAGGGAGGCTCAAGAGGGAGGGGACATGTGTATACCTATGGCTTATTCATGTTCATGATCAACACAATAATGTAAAGCAGTTATCCTTCAATTAAAAATAAATTAAAGGAAAAAAGTTAAAAAATAATAAAAAAGGAGGGTAGAATAGAACTGTGGAAATAACACATGTGAATTATGGGCACAAAGAGAGATGTTCAGTGCTGGAGTGTAAGAGACTGGAAATTTGGCTGTAGAGGTAGCCAGATCATGTAACCTGAAAGAGTTTGTTGAAGACTTTAAATCCCTGCTTCTGAGACTTTAAAGTGCTTATGAATCACCTGGAAATCTTGTTTAAATGCAGTTTTGGATTCAGAAGGTCTGGGGTGGAACCTGAGATTCTGCATTTCTAACAGGTTCCCAGGTGACAATGAGGCTGCTGTTCCATGGTCCACATTTTGATTAGCAAAATTTTGACTCTATCCTAAGGACAGTGGCAAAACCATGGAAAATTTTAGGTAGCAGAATGACATGACCCAGTTCTGTGGTAGGAATATCCCATTTCCAGCAGCATGATGAATGGATGTTAGGTGAACAGTACTGGAAAATGGAAATCAGTGAAGAGGTGGTGGCAGTAGATAGTCAGTAGATAGTCAAGTGAGACTTGTCAAACTAAAATTATGGCACTGGACAGGTAGATATTGATTGTGGTTCATTCCTTTACTTTGTTCAGCTGCCTGTAGGAATAGTTATGTCTATATCTACTTCCTTCATCTGGCCTTGGACTTGCTGGCCATGGTGCTTAGGCATAGCAGTGCCTCATGGTACTTAAGAACATAGCCTTGGAATCCCTTGAACTGGGATACAAGACCTTCTCTCTCTCTTTTTTTTTTTTTTTCATTAACTCCTTTTTAGAAAAATTTTTATTTTTTTAATTAATTTTTTAATTGAAGGATAATTGCCTTACAGGAGATCCAACCAGTCAATCCTAAAGGAAATCAGTCCTGAAATTCATTGGAAGGACTGATGCTGAAGCTGAAACTCCAATACTTTGGCCATCCAATGCGAAGAACCAACTCATTGGAAAAGACCCTGATGCTGGGAAAGATTGAAGGTGGGAGGAGAAGGAGACGAGAGAGGATGAGATGTATCACTGACATGATGGACTTGAGTTTGAGTAGATTCTGGGAGTTGATGATGGACAGGGAGGCCTGGAGTGCTGCAGTCCATGGGGTCACAAAGAGTTGGACACGACTGAGTGACTGAACTGAACTGAATTGCCTTACAGAATTTTGTTGTTTTCTGTCAAATCTCAACATGAATAAGACATAGGTATATATATATATCCCCTCCCATTTGAACCTCCCTCGCATCTCCCTCCCCATCCCACCTCTCTAGGTTGATATAGAGACCCTGTTTGAGTTTCCTGAGCCATACAGCAAATTCTTGTTGGCTATCTATTTTACATATGGTAATATAAGTTTCCATGTTAGTCTTTCCATACATCTTACCCTCTCCACCCCTTTCCCCATGTCCATAAGTCTATTCTCTGTCTGTTTCTTTTTTAAATTAATTATTTTAATTGGAGGCTAATTACTTTACAATATTGTGGTAGTTTTGCCATACATTGACATGAATCAGCCATGGGTGTACATGTGTTCCCCATCCTGAACCCCCTTCCCACCTCCCTCCCCATCCCATCCCTCTAGGTCATCCCAGTACACCAGCCATGAACACCCTGTCTCATGCATTGAACCTGGCCTGGTGATCTGTTTCACATATGATAATATACATGTTTCAATGCTATTCTCTTAAATCATCCCACCCTCACCTTCTCCCACAGAGTCCAAAAGACTGTTCTATACATCTGTGTCTCTTTTGCTGTCTTGCATATAGGGTTATCATTACCATCTTTCTAAATTCCATATATATGCATTAGTATACTGTATTGGTGTTTTTCTTTCTGGTTTATTTTACTCTGTGTAATAGGCTCCCAGTTTCATCCACCTCATTAGAACTGATTCAAATGCATTCTTTTTAATAGCTGAGTAATATTCCATTGTGTGGATGTACCACAGATTTCTTATCATTCGACTGTTGATGGATATCTAGGTTGCTTTCATGTCCTGGCTATTGTAAACAGTGCTGAGATGAACATTGGGGTACACGTTTCTCTTTCAATTCTGGTTTCCTTGGTGTCTTTGCCCAGCAGTGGGATTGCTGGGTCATATGGCAGTTCTATTTCCAGTTTTTAAAGGAATCTCCACATGGTTCTCCATAGTGGCTGTACTAGTTTACATTCCCACCAACAGTGTAAGCAGGTTCCCTTTTCTCCACACCATCTCCAGCATTTATTGTTTGTAGACTTTTTGATAGCAGCTATTCTGACTGGTGTGAAGTGATATCTCATTGTGGTTTTGATTTGCATTTCTCTGATAATGAGTGATGTTGAGCATCTTTTCAGGTGTTTGTTAGCCCTCTGTATGTCTTCCTTGGAGAAATGTCTGTTTAGTTCTTTGGCCCATTTTTTGATTGGGTCATTTATTTTTCTGGAATTGAGCTGCAGGAGCTGCTTGTATATTTTTGAGATTAGTTCTTTGTCAGTTGCTTTGTTTGCTATTATTTTCTCTCATTCTAAATGGTTTCTTTTCACCTTGCTTGTAGTTTCCCTTGTTATGCAAAAGCTTTTAGGTTTAATTAGGTCCCATTTGTTTATTTTTGCTTTTATTTCCATTCCTCTGGGAGGTGGGTCATACAGGATCCTGCTGTGATTTATGTCAGAGAGTGTTTTGCCTATGTTTTCCTTAGGAGTTCTATAGTTTCTGGCCTTACATTTAGATCTTTAATCCATTTTGAGTTTATTTTTTTGTGTATGGTGTTAGAAAGTGTTCTAGTTTCCTTCTTTTACAAGTGGTTGGCCAGTTTTCCCAGCACCACTTGTTAAAGAGATTGTTTTTTCTCCATTGTATATTCTTTCCTCCTTTGTTGAAGATAAGGTGTCCAAAGGTCCGTGGATTTATCTTTGGGCTTTCTATTTTGTTCCATTGATCTATGTTTCTGTCTGCATGCCAGTACCATACTGTCTTGATTACTGTAGCTTTGTAGTATAGTCTGAGGTCAGGCAGGTTGATTCCTCCAGTTCCATTCTTCTTTTTCAAGATTGCTTTGGTTATTCGAGGTTTTTTGTATTTCCATACAAATTGTGAAATTATTTGTTCTAATTCTGTGAAAAATACCATTGGTAGCTTGATAGGGATTGCATTCAATCTATATATTGCTTTGGGTAGTATACTCATGTTCACTATATTGATTCTTCTGATCCATGATCATGGTATATTTCTCCATCTAGTTTTGTCATCTTTGATTTCTTTCACCAGTGTTTTATAGTTTTCTATAAATAGGTCTTTGTTTCCTTAGGTAGATTTATTCCTAAGTATTTTATTCTTTTCATTGTAATGGTGAATGGAATTGTTTCCTTAATTTCTCTTTCTGTTTTCTCATTATTAGTGTATAGGAATGCAAGGGATTTCTGTGTGTTGATTTTATATCCTGCAACTTTACCGTATTCATTGATTAGCTCTAGTAATGTTCTGGTGGAGTCTTTAGGGTTTTTATGTAGAGGATCATGTCATCTGCAAACAGGGAGAGTTTTACTTCTTCTTTCCCTATCTGGATTCCTTTTATTTCTTTTTCTTCTCTGATTTCTGTGGCTAAAACTCCCAAAACTATGTTGAATAGTAGTGGTGAAAGTGGGCACCCTTGTCTTGTTCCTGACTTTAGGGGAAATTCTTTCAATTTTTCACCATTGAGGATAATGTTTGCTGTGGGTTTATCATCTATGACTTTTATTATGTCGAGGTATGTTCCTTCTATGTCTGCTTTCTGGAGGGTTTTTATCATAAATGGATATTGAATTTTGTCAAGGCTTTCTCTGCATCTATTGAGATAACCATATGGTTTTTATTTTTCAATTTGTTAATGTGGTGTATCACATTGATTGATTTGTGGATACTGAAGAATCCTTGCATCCCTGGGACAAAGCCCACTTGGTCATGATGTATGATCTTTTTAATATGTTGTTGGATTTAGTTTGCTAGAATTTTGTTAAGGATTTTTGCATCTATGTTCATCAGTGATATTGGCCTGTAGTTTTCTTTTTTGTGGCATCTTTGTCTGGTTTTGGCATTAGGCTGTAAGTGGCTTCATAGAATGAATTCGGCAGTTTACCTTCCTCTGCATTTTTCTGGAAGAGTTTGAGTAGGAGAGGCGTTAGCTCTTCTCAAAAAATTTGGTAGAATCCAGCTTTTATTTGCTGGAAGATTTCTGATTACAGTTTCGATTTCTGTGCTTGTGATGGGTCTGTTAAGATTTTCTATTTCTTCCTGGTTCAGTTTTGGAAAGTTATACTTTTCTAAGAATTTGTCTATTTCTTCCAAGTTGTCCATTTTATTAGCATATAGTTGCTGATAGTAGTCTTTTATGATCCTTTGTATTTCTGTGTTTTCTGTTGTGATTTCTCCATTTTCATTTCTAATTTTGTTGATTTGATTCTTCTCCCTTTGTTTCTTGATAAATCTGGCTAATGGTTTGTCTACTTTATCTTCTCAAAGAACCAGATTTAGCTTTGTTAATTTTTGCTATAGTCTCCTTTGTTTCTTTTTCATTTATTTCTGCCCTAATTTTTATGATTTCTTTCCTTCTATTAACCCTGGGATTCTTCACTTCTTCTTTTTCTAGTTGTTTTAGGTGTAGAGTTAGGTTATTTATTTTATTTTTCTCTTGTTTCTTGAGGAAAGCTTGTATTGCTATGAACCTTCCCCTTAGCACTGCTTTTAATGAATCCCATAGGTTTTGGGTTGTTGTGTTTTCATTTACATTCATTTCTATGCATATTTTGATTTCTTCTGTGATTTGTTGGTTATTCAGAAGCGTGTTATTTAGCCTCCATATGTTTGTATTTTTAATGTTTTTTTTTTTTTTTTTCCTGTAGTTGACATCTAATCTTACTGCATTGTGATCAGAAAAGGTGCTTGGAATGATTTAAATTTTTTTGAATTTACCAAGGCTAGATTTATGGCCCAGGATGTGATCTATCTTGGAAATGTTCCATGTGCACTTGAGAAAAAGGTGAAATTCATTGTTTTGGGGTGAAATGTCCAGTAGATATCAATTAGGATTAATTGGTCCATTGTATCATTTCAAGTTTGTGTTTTCTTGCTAATTTTCTGTTTAGTTGATCTATCCAGAGGTGTGAGTGGGGTATTAAAGTCTCCCACTATTATTGTGTTACTGTTAATTTCCTCTTTCATACTTGTTAGCATTTGCCTTACATATTGCGGTGCTCCTATGTTGGGTACATATATATTTATAATTGTTATATCTTCTTCTTGAATTGATCCTTTGATCATTATGTAGTGTCCTTCTTTGTCTCTTTTCATGGCCTTTATTTCAAAGTCTATTTTATCTGATATGAGTATCGCTACTCCTGCTTTCTTTTGGTCTCCATTTGCATGAAATATCTTTTTCCAGCCATTCACTTTTAGTCTGTATGTGTCCCTTGTTTTGAAGTGAGTCTCTTGTAGACAGCATATATAGGTGTCTTGTTTTTGTATCCATTCAGCCAGTCTTTGTCTTTTGGTTGGAGCATTCAACCCATTTACATTTAAGGTAATTGTTGATAAGTATGATCCCATTGCCACTTACTTTATTGTTTTGGGTTCAAGTTTATACACCTTTTCTGTGTTTCCTGTCTAGAGAAGATCCTTTAGCATTTGTTGAAGGGCTGGTTTGGTGGTGCTGAATTCTCTGAGCTTTTGCTTGTCTGTAAAGCTTTTGATTTCTCCTTCATATTTGAATGAGATCCTTGCTGGGTATAGTAATCTGGGTTGTAGGTTTTTCTCTTTCATCACTTTAAGTATGTCCTGCCATTCCCTTCTGGCCTGAAGAGTTTCTATTGAAAGATCAGCTGTTATCCTTATGGGACTCCCCTTGTGTGTTATTTGTTGTTTTTCCTTGCTGCTTTTAATATTTGTTCTTTGTGTTTAATCTTCATTAATTTGATTAATATGTGTCTTGGGGTGTTTCACCTTGGCTTTATCCTGTTTGGGACTCTCTGGGTTTCTTGGCCTTGGGTCGCTATTTCCTTCCCCATTTTAGGGAAGTTTTCAACTATTATCTCCTCAAGTATTTCCTCATGGCCTTTCTTTTTGTCTTCTTCTTCTGAGACTCCTATGAGTCGAATGTTGTGGCATTTGATATTGTCCCAGAGGTCTCTGAGGTTGTCCTCATTTCTTTTAATTCTTTTTTTCCTCTCTGCTTCATTTATTTCCACCATTCTATCTTCCACCTCACTTATCCTATCTTCTGCCTCAGTTATTCTACTGTTGGTTCCCTCCAGAGTGCTTTGAATCTCTGTTATTGCATTATTCATTATTGATTGACTCTTTTTTATTTCTTCTGGGTCCTTGTTAAAAATTTCTTACATCTTCTCAATCCTTGTCTCCAGATTATTTATCTGTAACTCCATTTTGTTTTCAAGATTTTGGATCATTTTTACTATCATTATTCTGAATTCTTTTTCAGGTAGATTCCCTATATCCTCCTCTTTTGTTTGGTTTTGTGGACATTTATCATGTTCCTTTACCTGCTGAATGTTTCTCTGCCTTTTCATCTTGTTTAGATTGCTGTGTTTGGGGTGGCCTTTCTGTATGCTGGAAGTTTGTGGTTCCTCTTTATTGTGGAGGTTCCTCTCTGTGGGTGGGGTTGGATGAGTGGCTTGTCAAAGTTTTCTGGTTAGGGATGCTTGCGTTGGTGTTCTGGTGGGTGGAGCTGGATCTCTTCTCACTGGAGTGCAATGAAGTGTCTAGTAGTGAGTTTTGAGGTGTCTATGGGTTTGGTGTGACTTTTGGCCACCTGTATTTTAATGCTCAGGGTTATGTTCCTGCTTGGTATGTCTTTCTCTGGAACTTTTTGGCTCTTGGGTGGAGCTTGGTTTCAGTGTAGGTATGGAGGCTTTTGGATGAGCTCTTGTCGATTAATGTTTCCTGGCATCAGGAGTTTTCTGGTGGTCTCATTTTGGATTTAAGCCTCCTGCCTCTGGCTTTCAGTCTTATTCTTACAGTAGCCTCAAGACCTCTCCATCCATACAGCACCAATGATAAGACATCTCCTTTTGAAGAGAATGGGTTGCCTTTCTGGGTCCCTGGTGTCCTCTACCAGCATTCAGAAGTTGTTTTGTGGAATTTGCTCATCATTCAAATGATCTTTCAATGAATTCGTGGGGGAGAAAGTGGTTTCCCTGTCCTATTCCTCTGCCAACTTAGGACCGCCCCCCTCCATGTCTGTTTCTTCATTGCTGCCCTGTAAATAAATTCTTTAGTACCATTTTTGTAGATTCCATATATGTGCATTAGAATATATTTCTCTTTCTCTTTCTGACTCACTTCACTCTGTATAATAGGTTCTAGGTTCATCCACCTCATCAGAACTGACTCAAATGTATTCCTTTTTATGGTGGAGTAATATTCCATTGTGTATACATACCACAACTTCTTTACCCATTCATCTGTCGATGGACATCTAGGTTGCTTCCATGTTCTAGCTATTGTAAATAGTACTGCATGAACAATGGGATACATGTGTCTTTTTAAATTTTGGTTTCCTCAGGGTATAAGCCTAGGAGTGGGATTGCTGCATCTTATGGTGGTTTTATTCCTGGTTTTTTAAGGAATCTCCATATCATCTTCCATAGTGGCTGTATCAATTTACATTCCCACAAACAGTGCAAGAGCGTTCTCTTAAACAAGTGGGACCTGATTAAACTTAAAAACTTTAAAACTTAAGTTTTAAAAAACTTAAAAACTTTTGCACAGCAAAATAAACTATAAGACAGCCCTCAGAAAGGGAGAAAATAATAGCAAATGAAACAACTGACAATGGATTAATTTCCAAAATATACATGCAGCTCATACAACTCAATGCCAGAAAAACAAACAACCCAATTAAAAAGTGGGAGAAAGACCTAAGCAATCATTTCTCCAAAGAAGGCATACAGATGGCTAACAAACACATGAAAAGATGCTCAACAGCACACATTATCAGAGAAATGCAAATCAAAACCACAGTGAGATATCACCTCACACCGGTCAGAATGGCTGCTATCAAAAAGTCTACAAACAATAAATGCTGGAAAGAGTGTGGAGAAAAGGGACCTTACCTCTTAATTGCTTAACCTCTCAGAGCCTCCAGTGCCAAATCTGCTATATAGAGAGAATAATACCTATGGAGTGTTGAGAGGACTAAATGACATAATGTACGTAAAGTGCTTAGCCCTATTCCTGATATTCATTCATTCATTCGAAGAAAACACATAGTGAGCATTTGCTCCAATGTGTTAGGCTTTGAAAACTTGGCAATGAACAAAGTAGATTTGGTTCCAGCTCTCTTGGAACATTTAATGAATCATATTAGTAGCTGCTGATTATTCTCAGCAATAACTCTTCACTCTTAGGCCATTTGTTTTGTGCATGAAGATTAAACATGAAGCTCCAGTGATCACTCCATCTGGCCAATAAGCCCCCAACACTTTCCTGAACAAGTTTTGGAGTTGGACACTCTATTCTATACATTCGATTTAATTGATTCTTCAAACCCTGACAGCACTTTCGGCTTAATTACCCATAAAACTAAAGCAAGGATACTTGAGGTCTAACATCATTTTCCAGCTCAGTAATCTATATGTGACCAACCCTGCAACATTACGTTTAATGGTTTTCAAAGGCTTGGGAGGATGTCTGTGGGACTCATCATGAATCAACTGGGCCCAGATATGGCCCAGAATCCCCATGTAAAATAGCTGCTCAGGTTGGAAGCTGCAGATTTTCAAATGAGGAATTGAGCTACTGAATACTTGAGAGGCAAGGCAAGTGATAGGAAGAGTGTGGAGGTAGCAGTGCAAGGGGAAATGATTGGTAGTCTTTGCTAAGGAGATGCGGCTTGAACTGAGGAGACCTGGGCCCACAAGAGGTCCAGATGCAGGGATCCTTAGTTATAAGGACCCTCCCTGGTTAAGCAAATGAGAATTTAATGGAAAGTTATAGGAGCTGGATCCCATATAGAGAAATTCTCAGAGGTTTTCAGAGTACATGACAGACTAGTAGATCAGGTTTTCCAAAGGGCAGGAACCAAACAGGCCTGGGGAAGACTGGGCAGCAAGAACCACAGGAGTGACTCTCTGACCGTGGGAGGCGGGGTTGTCTGTAGGTTGTTATACCACCAACTCTTCGTTCTCTCCCTGCAATATCTGTTTCAGGCTCAGAACCTTAGGAGAAGGTCCATCTGGCTGAGCATACGTTACAGGTCTGCTTCCCGACTTTTTTGAGAGTGAGGAGTGGAGGGTTCTGGTAACCTTAGCTTTTGTCCTGAAAGGTGGGCACTTGGAATCACCCTCTCTCATTATGCACAATGGTGTAGCAATAAATCCCCAGGAGGAAATTGGACTGCTAGTGGGACAAAGGAAATGGATGCAGGCATGTGTACCATGTGAATTGACTAAGCCGATGACTTACTAGTTAAGTCAACTTTATAATTTATTTTTCTTTGAGGTTTGTGTAAATAAATCTTGCCTTTCTAGATTTCCCCCATGCAGCTCCTCCATCATCATTGTGCCCGTCGCCCCTGTATTTCTCTTTGTTAGCACTTGTCACACAGCACTGAGAGTGTCTGTTGGTGAATAGGATGAGGATGAGTCCTATTCATCTTTGTCTTCTTAGGTCTAGCAAAGTGCTTAACACATAGAAAACACTTGATGAACTATAGTTGAATGAAACAGTATGTGAGGGCATCTTACCAGAAACACAATTTGAGCAACTGGGAATGTTAAGGAGTATGTTTTTTGGGGGTAGAAAGCATTTCAACATCATTTTTTGCATGTGCATGTGTAAAACCCCCTCCACAAAGGCACACGGATTTGAAAGTGCAAGAGTCATGATGTAAAGCACAGGGACTTATGTACTCTGTGTATTTCAGCTTTTATTGTTAAAATTATTTTATCTTATGTTTTTGATTTTTGGAGAATATTTTTTTATCCCCCCAAAAAGCTTTGTTCATTTAGAAAATTTCCTTGCCTTGTTTAATATTACTCAGATATTTTCTATTTAATCTGCAGACACATTATCCTGTTCCCCAGGATACTCCATATTTCTGTAATCTCCAAGGTATTTGCTGGAATCCAGCTCCATGGTTCTAAGGAGAAACTTGAACTGTTTGGGGCATCCATAGACCTGGCGAATTTAGTTACTACAGGGGCCACGTACAAATGATTTCTTTCAGTCGCCCTTTAGTCCTAGATAGGTAATCTCATGCATCAGGGCAGAATTCCAGAGTCTGGATTTTATCATAAAAGTTGATCATTCTGTTCCTCCCCTGCCCCCTTTAGTGAAATGATTGGCATGGGATTGTGGAAAATGGAGACTTTTGTGATCCTAGATTTTTGCCTTCCCGGTCTACTCAGAGCAAGCAACAGAAACTGACTTAGGAGCAGAAAAGAAATGTGTTAAAGGCACATGGGGCAACCCCCACCACGGCCTGAAAGGCTGGGGACCTGGGTGGTTAGGACCAAAGCTGGAGTTGCAGACAGATCGTGACCACAGAACTGGACTGCGGAGGCCCCGGTAGCTGTTGCTTTTGACTCTGGACACCACGGCTTGTGTGGTTGCTGCTAGCACAGTGTACACTACCGACTCTGCTTCCCTTGGGAGTGGGGAACTCTCCTCCATCACTTGTCTTCAAATAGATTCTTCACGGTCACAGCTTATCTGCATCTCTTACTGCTGTTTCAGAGTCCTGGATGGGACTGTCTGAGCAGATGGGCCTGGGCCATGTCCCATGCCCTCACTTCAAGGCAGGTTGGAAAAGCAAGCATCACATTTGAGTCTCTGCCTCCTAACAAGATGCTTAAGAAAGAATTCCCCAAACACAGAAAAAAAATTTGTCTGCTGGGTCATCGGAATTAAAATGTACATGGTATTTCATTTTAAGCTATTGTTTATAATAGTAAGAACACTATCTCCTTGATGTTTTTAGATCCTGATATTAAAATGTTCTGTTTGTTTAATGCAGCAGCATGGATGGATGAAGGACTGTGACAGAATGTACTATTTTCCTGTGCATGTCTGAATGAAGTCTCATTGGCCATTAGGCAAGGTTGCATAGAACCTAGCACAAAGGCTCTGGATCCTGGCTTTTAATCTAGGTTCTCCCAAGCTGGGTGACTTGGGAACATTGGCTTCCTTATTTGTAAAATGGAGATGACCTTAGCACTTACTTCAGACTTAGGGTTTTTGTGAGATGACATCTATAAAGCTCTTATTATAGTGCCAAGCATATTATAATGCTTCATCAACAGTAGTATTACGAACCAGTTGGAGAGACTTGAGTCATGGGATTGGCCAGATGAGTCAAAATGCAAGGCCTACTGATATCCAGGATGTACCATACATGCACCTTCAAGAATAATCTGGGAAATAAAATATTTATGTTACATTAAAAAAATAATAATCTGAGGGGCAGGAAGGTGGGTAGTTCCCTGGTGACCTAGTGGTTAGGATTCCAGGCTTTCACTGCTGTGAAAGGGTTCAGTCCCTGGTCAGGAAACCGAGTTCTTGCAAGCTTCGCAGCACAGCTAAAAACAACATCAATATACAAAAATAATCTGGCGGAAGGAGGTCATGGTGAAAGCTGGAGTGAGTGACCTCCAAGTTAGATGACCTCCATCAAATAAGATAGGCAAATTCCCAGACACCAGTTGGCCACAGGTGCCTGAGAATACAGTCTTCTTTCAAAGTACAATTAAATAGGAAAAGACTCAGTGATCTCAAGTTGTAGAGTCACCCTGATGCCTCATCTGCTTAGTTTAGGCACAGAGATTAACCAGTGCAGGGGGAAATGGCTTATTTCCAGTTTACAGAGTGTTTTTTTAGGGGGGTGTTCTTTGCAAAACTTGAGTTCTTTGCAGAACTCAAAAGGAGGGTGTTCTCAGATGATCTCAGCAAACTTTGTTTAGGTTAGGATTCTGGGAACGTCATCAGTCTGGTCACACTCATATTTCTGTTTTTGTTCCAGTTATCCAGAAAATAATAAATAGGTTTTATTTCTGCTAAGTGCTAGTGTAAGAGACATCTCTTTTTAATGTTATTTATTGGGAGAAAATATAAAAGATGCCGTTAGTGCATCTAATGGAAATGATCTGTTGGTGTTGGCTGATTCACCTCTTCAGGTATGGTATCAATTTTATTATTATTTAGCATTTTTGCCAAATTAAAAATGAGAATGAATCACCCAAGAGAGAAAGACATATTCCAAAAGATGCACTTATATTTGTTTTCCCAAACGGAGGATCATTTGAATTTATCTAAGCTGTTATTTCAGAGTTAGCACATCACCTCTACTACTGGCACACTTAGAGCTGGGTTGATTGTAAAAAGCTCCATTTAAATGTTTTCATGGAGGTGTTAGGGAGGGAATGTGTACACACTGGTCACCCAGGGAGAGGTTGAAATCATTGTTTCCCTCTTAATGGAAGCAGGGAATGTAATAAACAACCATTCGCATGTAACAGTTGAATGTTTCATGGTGGTGACAATGATTCATCCCTGCTTTCTACAGTAACTAGAGGAAAATGAAACCCAGGTCTTAGGACTTTCAGGTAACTATAGAATGTAAAATTCAAAACCCACCTCATCTCCTGTTCTCCTAGCTCACCTTCCTTGTGTCCCTCCAACATTCTGCCTTCTTTTGCAAAAAGTAGTTTTCACTCTATTTAGCTTTTCACCAGAGGCTTCCTAATTTACACAGGGAATTTGGTTAATGCTGCTGCTGCTAAGTCGCGTCAGTCGTGTCCGACTCTATGCGACCCCATAGACCGGAGCCCAACAGGCTCCTCTGTCCCTGGGAGTCTCCAGGCAAGAATACTGGAGTGGGTTGCCATTTCCTTCTCCAATGCATGAAAGTGAAAAGTGAAAGTGAAGTCGCTCAGTTGTGTCCGACTCTTTGCGACCCCATGGACTGCAGCCTACCAGGCTCCTCCATCCATGGGATTCTCCAGGCAAGAGTGCTGGAGTGGGTTGCCATTGCCTTCTCCGTTGGTTAATGCAGGAAAGGCAAATGCGTTTCAACTCTCAGGTTTCAACTTGACATTAATTGGTTTCTAAATAAGGTTGCCTCTAGGAACAATGGGAAGGAGGGCAGTGTGGTTGATTAGTATAGTACTTACCATGGGTTGGAAAGGAAAGAGTGTCATTCGTTTTGCTATCCTCATCCAGGGCAAGATGGCAAAGTCAGGAATCAGGTCTGGCCTTAACCAGGCTGTCACATATTATGAGATTTTGGACAAGCCTCAGCATTACATCTTTTTCAAATGCCTATTTGAGGGATGGGAATTAAACAGGCTATCATACAAGATGCACAAGTCTGTTATAGAGATCAAAAAAGATTTGAAAGTATGGGATCTGTATAGTATAATGTTATATTCTCATTTTGAAGGAAACATTGATTTATGTAAGTAAGATTCAGGACTCATTGTAAATATACTTATCTATTTTACAAGTGTGGAAGGTTTAGGGAAAGGAGAGTTAGGGAAAGTTTAGGGAAAGGAGAGTTAGGGAAAGTTTAGGGAAAGTCCTGAGTAGAAATGGGAGAATTGTAGAGAGTTACCAATCGAAAGAGCTTTATTGTTGTTGTTTAGTTCAGTCTCTCAGTCACATCCGACTCTTTGCAATCCCATGGACTGTAGCACACCAGGCTTCCCTGTCATTCACCATCTCCCAGAGTTTGCTCAAACTCATGTCTATTGAGTCAGTGATGCCATCCAACTGTCTCATCCTCTGTCTTCCCCTTCTCCTCCTGCCTTCAATCTTTCCCAGCATTGGGGTCTTTTCCTGATGAGTTGGCTCTTTACACGAGGTGGTCAAAGTATTGGAGCTTCAGTTTTAGCACTGGTCCTTCCAATGAATATTCAGGGTTGACTCCCTAGGATTGACTGGTTTCATCTCCTTGCTGTCCAAGGGACTCTCAGGAGCCTTCTCCAGAACCACAGTTCGAAAGAACCAATTCTTTGGCATTCAGCCTGCTTTATGGTCCAGCTCTCACATCTGTATATGACTACTGGAAAAACTATAGCTAAGGAGCTTAGGTATTATCTAGAAGAATGGTTCTCTTTTTTTTTTTAATGTATGAAATCCCCTTTCCTCCACAGACAAAATCCTCTATGGCTCCCAATACAATAGAAGTGATGCTATTCAGTTTGAAGCTGCTTATTTCTTACCAGGCTTACCAGGATTCTTGGTATAGAGTGAATGCCATTAAATATGTTTGAATTTAATTAGGTGCTCCAGAAACCTTCAGAAAGAGGTATTTAAACTTTCCCAGTATGTTAAATTCCCCAGCCGTACTTACAATGCCTTGGACTTGGCTTCCAATGTGTGTGACCAAATTCCCCTCACAGAGGCACAGCAGACAGCTACTTGTGTAACGAAGATGGAAATAATAGGATGCCTAGTATGGAAAAAAAAGATTTATCTGCAAGAAAGAACTATGGCATAATTGTATTATAAACATGAGAGCATAAAAATCAGCTGTTCCATTTCTAAAATCCTTGAGTGGAATGAGGAGTAAGGCAAAGGTCTTGGGTAAGACCTTTGTCTTACTCTTCATCCATCCAAAAAATATTTATTAAGCACCTACTATCTATCAAACACTAGGGATACAATTCTAGGCAAACCCGATGAACTCCTTGATTTCCTGGCATGTATATTTTGTTGAGAGAAATAAACCAAGATAAAAATTTTATTTCAGATGATGATATGTGCGATGAAAATAAACAGTGTTTTTGTACAAAGGAACTGAAAGTAGAGCTTGTGAACAGCAAGAACTCTGTACTTTTTCAGTGAACCAATAAAGGCTTTTTATGGGTCACCAGTGGCCACAGAGCACAGGTTGACAGCAGATACTTTCAAGAATATCAAGAGTAAGAGCCATATCCATTGTAATCTTAGAGTTCCCTTGGGGCACAAAAGAAACTTCATTTGCCTGATGGAGTGGGAGTTTGGCTCAGAGGATTGTGACCAGAGCTTTTATGTCTTTCTGTTTCTGCGCTCCCTGGCAACGTTTCTGTACCTACAGTGATGTCGTAAAAGCTATTCAGTCTTCACGGTGATGGAGCGCAGAGGAATTGCATTAGGAATTTATGGCCGCTAGAGACAGGGTGCTGGAGCAACCAACTTATAACAAGATAACTTGAATAAATCTTGTTGACTGAGGAAAAGGCAGAGCATTTTATGGACCTAGAAAACGAGAGAGAGAGAGAGAGAGAGAGAGAGAAGGGCTCAGAGCTCAGAGAAAGTGGGTACAGAAGAGAATTCAAGGTTGATAATAGATCAGGCTTGAGAAGCAACTGGACCAGACGGGATGCTCTGGGAGCCAGAGGATGAAAGCTAGTTTCATTGGTACTGCGATTTCACCCCTCATTGTGAGAAGGAAAGTGGGAATAAAATACCCTATGTGAATTCTGTTTTAAAAACACATAGTAACTAAAATGAACTCGCAATCAGACCCCCCCAAGTGAAAGTGAAGTTTCTCAGTTGTGTCCGACTCTTTGCGACCCCATAGACTATAGCCCACCAGGCTCCTCTGTCCATGGGATTCTCCAGGCAAGGGTTCTGGAGTGGGGTGCCATCTCCTTCTCCAGGGGATCCTCTCAACCCAGGGATAGACTGGGGACAGCAGGCCAGTCATGATTGCCCACTAGAAAGAGTTGTCTCCAAGGTCCCTTAGGGCAACCTGTACAGGCAACAGGTGCATACACAACCAAGGAGGCTGCTGTCTGCAGCCATTGCACACTGGGCCCCCATGGGGAAAAGAGCACAGTCGGCTTAACTGGCTCCCCCAAAGGTTCCCTAAATTTGAAGTGTTTCTCATTTGTGCTTTTTGAAGAAAACAATTAGTAGTATCACCTGTCAACTGAAAAATATGCACAATCTAAAAGTTGAGAATTATGTTTTATTTGGCAAACAGAACTGAGGACTTAAGTCTGGAAGGCAGCCTCTCAGATAACTCTGAGAGACTGCTCCAAAGTGGTAGGGGAGGGGCCAGGTTATCTAGGAGGTTTCACAACAAAGACCAGACAATTGAAACATCAAAAGGTTACTGTTAATTAAAGAAAATCGGATATCTCAAGTTAATGAGTTTAGCTCGTTGCTGTATATGGGAAGATGTAAGAGTCCAGGCTCAACGAAACCATTCCTTTGATGTGCATGTTAACCATGTAGGCCAGTGTTGGGCTTTTCTCCGTCCCGAACTCCCTCAGGATTCAGAGTCAGGGTGGCTGCTGTGGTTGATGGCTTGACGGCTGCGGCATCCTTTGTTTATTGATATAGCAGGCAACATCTTTCATCCACCCAACAGAAACACTGTCACTGAATTGTGAAGTCCCTCTCCTTTCCCTCACCCTGCCATCCTCCCCTCCTGGCCTTGGTATATGGCTTTAGGTCCAGGGAGGGCTCAAGTTGAGACGGGGAGACAGGTGATAAATGCCCCTTTTCTCTTTGTGTTAGTCTGGTGAGATGCAAAGCCCCCTTGACTCTGACAGGTCCTGGCCATTTGTACAGGCAGAGAGATGACGATGAGATATTGGGGCTTGTGTGTTTAGCCTTTTTTGAGCTGCCAGATGAGGCGAAAGGAGCAGTTGTTTCAACTTCATCATTACCTTTAAAATGTCACAGTCCAGGGAATTCCCTGGTGTTCCAGTGGTCAAGACTCGGGCTGTCACTACTGTGGACTTGTGTTCAATCCCTGGTTGGGGAACTAAAGATCCCACATGCCATGCAGCCAAAGAAAAGAAAAACAAGACATACCACCAAAATCACTGTGGTCAAATCTCATTATATCTCAGTGCTGCTGCTACTGCTAAGTCACTTCAGTCGTGTCCGACTCTGTGCGACTCCATAGATGGCAGCCCACCAGACTCCCCCATCCCTGGGATTCTCCAGGCAAGAACACTGGAGTGGGTTGCCATTTCCTTCTCCAGCACATGAAAGTGAAAAGTGAAAGTGAAGTCGCTCAGTCGTGTCCGACCCTCAGTGACCCCATGGACTGCAGCCTTCCAGGCTCCTCCTTCCATGGGATTTTCCAGACAAGAGTACTGCAGTGGGGTGCCACTGCCCTCTCCACATCTCAGTGCTAACACCATAGAACTCCAGGATATACAGAGGCCCCCAAAGCCCATGGAATATAGCAGTGTTTGGATTTACCACTCTGTTTCCCATCTTCTTGTCTGCAGGTCTTCCTGCAGACAAGCATGAACATGCTTTACTGGTATTCCTCCCTGCATTACCTACCTCCTGTTGGCTCTCCCTTTTGAGGCTCTCTCATAGGGTCAAATTCTTCTGGCTCCTTTCATCCTTCAGGACCCGCCAACAGATTTGATGCTTCTCCCACCCTGTTTCCCTGTCCTGGCGCTTATCCTACACTGTTGTCTAATCTTCCTTTTCTCTAAGGGCTGTGGAAGCAGACACTCTCTTCCCTGCTCACCATCACCTCTGCAGGACCCAGTGCCATGCCTGGCATTCATTCGTTTGCCAGATGAATGGGTTGATGGTCCACCCATCTGTGCCTGGGTGCCTGGTCACTCTTCTGTTTCACTTCTTCATCTGTAAAACTAAGCCTGCCCTTTAGTTACATCACAAGGAAATCACAGGATTTCCTTGAGGGTCAAGCCAAGTAATGGATTTTTTTTTTTTTTTTGAGTACAGAAGGTTGGGTAAAGCTTCACGGTGGTGTTGAATGTGAGTGTGCTGTTGAGTGGAGAGAGGATGTTGGAGGTGTCCCCTTTGCTGCTCATTCCTGCTCTTTAGATACAAACATGTGTCAGGTCTAATCAGTGCTACTTTTTCAGAGCACAGACTGACAGACACAGACAGGCTTTCCTCTCTGCTCCTGTCAGGGTAATGGGTACCTACTCAGATGTTCATCTTCATTTATCTAATAGAGGGTGTTCGTTTTGATTTATTCAGGTGGTTTGCCATGATTAAGGTGTCCTCTTTGTTATTAAGATAAAGACTGACCTTTTCTTTCTGGAGGTGAATGACTAATGAAAGATAACTCTTTTTTTTTTTTTTTTTTTTACCATCCAGTCAGGTTAATTGGATGGTTTCTATCCAGAGACCAATCTGTTACTGATTTAACATTGGAAGTTCTTTATGAAAAACTTAATGCTTTTCCTAAAGCATTAAGTGATATTAAACCATGGACTAACCAATGGGCACAAGAGAAGAGGAGGTAGATTTTTAAAATGGACTCATTGGGGAGGGATCAACTGGGAGGTTGGGACTGACATATACATACTACTAAATATAAAGTAGATACCTAGTGAGAACCTACCATGTAGCACAGAGAAATCTACTCACTACTCTATACTGACCTACATGGGAATAGAATCTAAAAAAGAGTGGATATGTGTATATGTATAATTGATTCACTTTGCTGTACAGCAGAAACTAATACAACATTGTAAATGAACTATATATACTTCCATAAAAATATTTTAAAAATAAAATAGGCTCATAATTCAGTTCAGTTCAGTTCAGTTGCTGAGTTATGTCTGACTCTTTGCAACCCCATGGGCTGCAGCATGCCAGGCCTCCCTGTCCATCACCAACTCTTGGAGTTTACCCAAACTCAAGTCCATCGAGTCAGTGATGCCATCCAACCATCTCATGCTCTATCATCCCCTTCTCCTCCTGTCTTCAATCTTTCCCAGCATCAGGTTCTTTTCCAATGAGTCAGTTCTTTGCATCAGATGGCCAAAGTATTGGAGTTTCAGCTTCAACATCAGTCCTTCCAATGAACACCCAGGACTGATCTCCTTTAGGATGGACTGTTGGATCTCCTTGCAGTCCAAGGGATTCTCAAGAGTCTTCTCCAACACTACAGTTCAAAAGCATCAATTCTATTTCTAGTTTTTTAAGGAAGCTTCACACTGTTCTCCATAGTGGCTGTACTAGTTTGCATTCCCACCAACAGTGTAAGAGGGTTCCCTTTTCTCCACACCCTCTCCAGCATTTATTGTTTGTAGACTTTTGGATCGCAGCCATTCTGACTGGCGTGAAATGGTACCTCATAGTGGTTTTGATTTGCATTTCTCTGATAACGAGTGATGTTGAGCATCTTTTCATATGTTTGTTAGCCCTCTGTATGTCTTCTTTGGAGAAATGTCTATTTAGTTCTTTGGCCCATTTTTTTGATTGGGTCATTTATTTTTCTGGATTTGAGCTGCAGGAGCTGCTTGTATATTTTTGAGATTAGTTCTTTGTCAGTTGCTTCATTCTGAGGAAACCAGAATTGAAAGAGACACTTGTACCCCAATGTTCATTGCAGCACTGTTTATAATAGCCAGGACATGGAAGCAACCTAGATGTCCATCAGCAGATGAATGGATAAGAAAGCTGTGGTACATATACACAATGGAGTATTACTCAGCCATTAAAAAGAATACATTTGAATCAGTTCTAATGAGGTGGATGAAACTGGGGCCTATTATACAGAGTGAAGTAAGCCAGAAAGAAAAACACCAATACAGTATACTAACGCATATATATGGAATTTAGAAAGATGGTAACAATAACCCTGAATACGAGACAGCAAAAGAGACACTGATGTATAGAACAGTCTTTTGGACTCTGTGGGAGAGGGAGAGGGTGGGATGATTTGGGAGAATGGCATTGAAACATGTATAATATCATATATGAAACAAGTCGCCAGTCCAGGTTCGATGCACGATACTGGATGCTTGGGACTGGTGCACTGGGACAACCCAGAGGGATGGTACGGGGAGGGAGGAAGGAGGAGGGTTCAGGATGGGGAACACGTGTATACCTGTGGCGGGTTCATGTTGATATATGGCAAAACCAATACAATATTGTAAAGTTAAAAAAAAAAAAAACAACAACAAAAGCAAAAGCATAAATTCTTCAGCACTCAGCTTTTTTTATAGTCCAACTCTCACATCCATACATGGCCACTGGAAAAACCATAGCCTTGAGTAGACAGAGTAATGTAGCCTTGCTGACAAAGTAATGTCTCTGCTTTTTAATATGTTATCTAGGTGGTCATAACTTTTCTTCCAAGGAGTAAGCATCTTTTAATTTCATGGCTGCAATCACCATCTGCAATGATTTTGGAGCCCCCAAAAATAAAGTCTGCCACTGTTTCCACCGTTTCCCCGTCTATTTGCCATGAAGTGATGGGACCAGATGCCATGATCTTAGTTTTCTGAATGTTGAGCTTTAAGCCAACTTTTTCACTCTCCTCTTTTACTTTCATCAAGAGACTCTTCAGTTCTTTGCTTTCTGCCATAAGGGTGGTGTCATCTGCATATCGGAGGTTATTGATATTTCTCCCTGCAATTTTGATTCCAGCTTATGTTTCATCCAGCCCAGCATTTCTCATGATGCACTCTGCATATAAGTTAAATAAGCATGGTGACAATATACAGCCTTGATGTACTCCTTTTCCTGTTTGGAACCAGTCTGGCTTTCAGTCTTATTCTTAGAGTAGCCTTAACACTTCTCAATCCATACAGCACAGATGATAAAACATCGATGTTAATGGTGAAAAAAATTATCCACAGTGAGGGACACCCAGAGAGGTTCTCAGAGTTACATGGAGAAGAGAAGAAGGAAGAGGGAGATAGAGGTGACCAAGAGGAGAAGAGGAGGAGTCAAAGGAGAGAGAGCAATCTAGCCAGTAATCATTTCCCTATGTGCTCTTCAGAGTCTGGAACACCCAGAGAGATTCACAGAGTTACATAGAGAAGAGAAGAGGGAGGAGGGAGATAGAGGTGACCAGGAGGAGAAGAGGGGGAGTCACAAGGAGAGAGACAGGTCTAGCCAGCAATCAGTTCCTTAAGTGTTCTCAACAGCCCAGAACACCCAGAGAGATTCACAGAGTTAAGTAGAGAAGAGAAGGGAGAGGGAGGAGATAGAAGTGACCTGGGGAAGAAAAGGGAAAGTCAAAAGGTGAGAGAGCAATCAAGCCAGTAATCACACCCATATGTGAAAATGGATACTGAAGATGAGATTCTTAAAGGTGCAAAATTGATAACAAATACTGAAAAGCAAAGATTAAAAATCTAGAGTAGAGGTTAGACTCTCAAAAATACAATGTTATAAATACAAAACAAAATCAACCACACAAATTATAAAAAAATATATATATGAAATTTGCTTTAAAAATAGGGTCTTTTTTGGCAATGTAATAGTAGATTATAAAAATAAAAATTAAAGGAGTAATATAAAGAACTTAAAAATAAAAAAATGATAATAGTAAAAATATATCTAGGAATTTCTCTGGAGCTGTTGAGGGCAGTGTGGAGTCAGTTCAGTTTCAGATAGTTCCTTGTTTCAGCTTGTACTTCTTCTCAAGAATGTAGGCCCCCTCCAATGCTTAGTCAGTGTTAACTAGAGGGTTTTAATCTGTTGCACCTGTCACTTCCAGGGTGGTTCCCTCTTCTTTATTTTGGCTTCCTGTTTGCAAGTCTCTTCAGTGTCTAATTTCCACTCTGACACAAGGGGGTGAAGGTGGTCACTTATTTAGGCTCACTTGTTCAGTTGTGTTGTGGGGAGGGAGGAACACTGCAAACAAATATCACTGGCATGTGTGGGGAGTGCTCGCAGTGTATGGACCACACTGGGTTTGCCCCAGCTCACGGCGTGTGTGCTTCCCGGTCTACACTGCTCAGGCTCCATGTTGCTCTGCAGGGGAACTGTCCAAAGTGGGCTCCAAGTTTCATGCACTTCCCAGGTCTAAGCTGCTCAGGTTCAGGTTCTCAGGTACTCCACAAGGGCACAGACTTGGTTGGGCTTGCGTTTTGTGCCCTTCCCAGGTCTGAACAGCTCAGGTGACCAGGTGCTTGGCAAGTGCACTGTCCCAGGTGGGCCACGGTCTTTTTCTCCACCCCGTCCGGGCACTTGGTTTTCCGGGTGTGCCACGAGAGCACTGTCTCAGGTGTGCTGTGGGTCTCCTCTGGGGAACTGATCTCAGGCTGCGACCCTCCTGGCAGATGTCAACCGTCCAGGATCCCACGAAGACGTGGTTAGCAACTGGGAGCCTGCTCACAGTTTGGTGGAGGATGCCCGTCTCTGAGGCCGAGATTGCCCCTTGCCTTCCATATCTGACTGTAGCACGCCTGCCTCTCTGCCTCCGGTTGGGTGCGGGAGGGGCCTAGCTCTCCTTTGGTGTTCGTTCAATCCTTTGTTCTGTGAGCCAGCCAGGATGTGTATTAGGTTAGAGCCTTCCATGGAAAAGTTCTCTCTCTTTTTTTCCTCTCTGGCTATCCCACAATTTGGGTTGCTATATCATGTAAGCGCCCTCAGATTGTCCTCAGGGCATTCAGGCCCAGCCCTTACCCTAAGCATGCAGCGCACGCCTCCCTGTCTAGCCCCCGCTTGCTAGTGGCCAACCCGAGCGTCTGGGCTACTTATCTGCTGGGAGTTGCGTTAGCTTAGGCAAGTCCTCTGTGGGTTTTTTTTTTTTTTTTCCTCCTGCTTATGTTGCCCTCTAAGATTCCAAAACTTCCCACAGACCCGCTGGTGAGAGGGTTTCCTGCTGTTTGGAAACTTCTCCTCCTTCACGACTCCCTCCCCAGGACAGGTCTCCATCCTTAATTCTTTTGTCTCTCTTTTTGTCTTTTACATTTTGTCCTACCTCCTTTCAAAGAGAACGGGCTGCCTTTCTGGGTGCCTGGTGTACTCTGCTAGTGTTCAGAAGTTGTTTTGTGGAAGTTGTTAAGCATTCAAATGATCTTTTGATGAATTTGTGGGAGAGAAAGGGGTCTCCCCATTCTATTTCTCCACCATCTTGGGACTGCCCCCTGGAAGTGCATCTTATCCCCAGGCTTAGGGCATTTAAGTAGCTACATATGGCTAGACATACAGTCCTGTAGCATCTGAATGGTAAGGAGGCACCAGGTTTAAAAGCCCAATTTCCTGTGTATGTTTATGAGGGTGTGTGTGTGTGTGTGTGTCTGTGTGTGTGTGTGTGATACACATGACAGGTGTTGATCTGCTGGTTTGTGTAAACTCTTTGCAAACAGTCTAACTCCTGAGGAACTAATTGGGAAGTTCCCAGGGTAGAAGAAGATCCACCACAAACCACAGCTTTGCAGTAGTAGGTAGCAGGTTTGCTTGTTTTCTCTTGGCAGTAATTACTTCCTTGCCTAAAGAAGGTGTAGGGGAGACAGCGGCACTTGCCAGAAGCTCTGGGCCCACGGTTTCTAAGTGGTCTCAGGCAGGGCCTGAGGCTTCCAGCCAAGTAGCTGGTTGTCACTGAAAGCCAAACATTTAGTTTTGAGTTCAGCTCCCATTTGGAATTCATTTCCCAGACCTCAAAGTATGAGACGATGCAGTTGTTATTTATTTATTTTCCTTTATTCTTAGGCTTGTTTGCTTTCTGGCAAGGAGTCAAGGTTGTTTCTGTGAAGGCTGGAGTCCTTAGGTATTTGTAAGATGAGGAAAATGCCACGGATGGTGTGTGAAGGGGATGTACAGAAATTGGACAGGAGGGAATTGAGCCAACTCTGCCTGAATTATGTTGGTTTTCTCCTGCCTTAGAAAATCAGAAAGCAAGAAGCACTGTGGTCCATCATTGTAACACCCACATCCCTCCCTTTCTCCCTCCTTCCCTCCCTCCCTCCCTCCCTCCTTCCTTTCCTCTCTTCCTCCCTCCTTTTCTCCTCTCCTTCCTTCCTTCCCCTCTCCCTCTCTCCCTTCCTTCCTCCTTATTTCCTTCCTTCCATATTAAAAAATGGAGTTGAGTATCTATTATGAGCTAAGTAATACCATGGTAATTTAAATACAGTCCCTAGCTTCTAGAAACTCATGATTGAGTAGGCAAGACAGACAATAAATAGGACACTACAATCTTGCCAAGTACTTATTACATCAGAAGTCTGTGCAGACCGTCCAGCATGCACAGTAAAGAGGGCTGTTACCTCTGTCTGGCATGGGGGGTTAGGGGATCAGGAAAGACTTAGAGCAGTGTTTCCAGCTGAATCCTAAAATCCAGTCAGAAGGAGGGGTAGGGTGATGAAGAACCAAGCCAAGTGATGGGTCATCATTATGGAAGTGGACAGAAAGCGGTGAATTAAAGGCGTACTGTGGAGAAGACATGGAGAAGGCAATGGCACCCCACTCCAGTACTCTTGCCTGGAAAATCCCATGGACGGAGGAGCCTAGTGGGCTGCTTAGCGCTAGCCTAGCTAAGAGTTGGACACGACTGAATGACTTCACTTTCACTTTTCCCTTTCATGCATTGGAGAAGGCAATGGCACCCGACTCCAGTACTCTTGCCTGGAAAATCCCATGGACGGAGGAGCCTGGTAGGCTGGAGGCCATGGGGTCGCTGAGAGTCAGACACGACTGAGTGACTTCACTTTCACTTTCATGCATTGGAGAAGGAAATGGCAACCCACTCCCGTGTTCTTGCCTGGAGAATCCCAGGGACGGGGGAGCCTGGTGGGCTGCCGTCTATGGGGTAACACAGAGTTGGACATGACTGAAGCGACTTAGCAGCAGCAGCAGCTGGAAAAGACATTAACAAGTGGTCATGAAAGGCAGCATGAAAGGCAGGAAGGAGTGAATGACAGTGCGACTTAAGGATGCCTCTGATGAGATATGGCCAGGCTGTCAGTCCAGTGTGGAATAGGGTGGGCAGGGCCTGTGTCAAGGCCGAGTGGCTTGGCTCTCTTAACAGTAGTTGTAAAGACTCATCCAGTGACTTTATGGCAAGTCTAGTGACAACTGCTTTGATTATATTCTCTCAGTGTACCTGCAGTGTGGCTCTGTGTTATGAGAGATTATTTCTAGGTGATACCCCGCTGAGGCATTGAGGAACACTGAATCACACAGAGAGCTCCCTTTCATTCTTTCCCAGCTTTTTGATGATTGTAAGGAGAAAGCCTTAGATTGAAGATGCTGTTTTTAACTCCATTCTCATACATGCTAATCTTCATTTTAACAAAGAGAAGGCAGTCTCAGGCACAGAACCTTCAGCAGAAATAGTATTTAGCTAGAATTTAACGAAATTTTATTTGTTATTTATTGAGAAACATTTTTCAGTACAATTTTTATTGGTATTAATCTTGTGGTTAGTATCAATTTATGGTGATACTGGTTTTCTAAGTATGGTAGCAATTCATTGTTTCCTGTTATAGTGCATTAAGTGAAAACATGCTACGCTATGCTAAGTCACTTCAGTCGTGTCCGACTCTGTGCTACCCCATAGAAAGCAGCCCACCAGGCTCCTCCGTCCCTGGGATTCTCCAGGCAAGAACACTGGAGTGGGCTGCCATTTCCTTCTCCAATGCATGAAAGTGAAAAGTGAAAGTGAAGTCGCTCAGTCGTGTCCGACTCTTAGCGACCCCATGGACTGCAGCCTAACAGGCTCCTCTGTCCATGGGATTTTCCAAGCAAGAGTACTGGAGTGGGGTGCCATTGCCTTCTCCCGTGAAAACATAGATTGAGTTAAAGAAAAATGTTACTTAATTTATTTCAGATTTTATGCAGATATGGCAAAGATCAGGAAGGAATATGTTGATGACTAAAGTTTGTATTTTTTCACTCCTTGCCTTGACTCTATCAGGAAAATGCTATTTTAATCTTAATTTAGTTATTACAAAATTGAGGTTTAAAGAAGTTAAATGATTTGGTCAGGGTCAATCAGCTAGCAAGTGAGAGATGAGGACTGAACCGGAGTCTGAAAGTTAAAGTGACGTCGCTCGGTCGTGTCCGACTCTTTGCAACCCCATGGACTGTAGCCTACTAGGCTCCTCCGTCCGTGGGATTTTCCAGGCAAGAATACTGGAGTGGGTTGCCATTTCCTTCTCCAGGAGATCTTCCCAATGCAGAAATTGAATCTGGGTCTCCTGCGTTGTAGACAGACCCTTTACCTGAGTCTCAGTGTTCAGGCAAGAACACTGAGTCTATCTGACTCCAAATCCCATGTTTCTAACCTTGAGGACATAGACAGACCTCTACTGACCAGATATCTGGCAGCAGGTAAAAGCAGGGTTCTAGAATGTTAGACCCGGAATGATCTTGGCAATCCATTGGTCCATTCTTGTCATACTTTTTTTTTAAACCACAAGCTCCTCTTTTATTGTATATTTTTAAAAGAACAAGCTTGTTTAGTGAGTTATAATTAACGTATTCTTCTCCTAGTTATTATAAATCAAATAAAGAGGGGGCATTGTCCGCTGAAACTCTGGATGAGCTTGAAAGAACTAGTATTGCCTTGGGTCTTATAAAGTCTATCGAGAATAAATTATGAATGTCTACTAGCATCTTCGTGGATTCCTGGGTGTCTGAGCTTCCTGGGTTGAAAACAACCTATCTTGATCACCTCCCTATTTACTGAGACACAGAGAAAGGGACATGTTTTGTCACATGTGAGTAAGCAACAAGGCCCAAATGGAGTCCAAATACAGTCCTCCTTCATCTTGAGAAGCTGCCCTTTCCTTCTGCCACACTGTTCACCAGAGCCCCATTCCCCTAAAAGCACTGGTCCATGGACTTGGCTTCCAACCATTCCTGACCCTTGGCTGCGACCTACCATATAGCACATGGAACTATATTCAGTATCTTGTAATAATCCATAATGGAAAAGAATCTGAAAAAGAATAGCTATGTATGTTTAACTGAATCACTTCAGTGTGCACCTGAAACATTGTAAACCAACTATACTTCAACAAAAATTAAAAAAAAAATCAGATTTGGAAAACAAACAGAAAAATACCCTAATTGAATTCTCTAATTCAAACTTGCTGAATGTCAGGTAGCTTAAAATAAATGAAATGGATAGAAAAGCTATAGAGTCACAGGTGCCTTGAAACACATTTCGAGGTAATGCCAAAGATGTTTATTACACAGTTCAGCTTTCACTTTGCCAACTTAACATGAACAAAACTGTCACTTTTTGAGAAGGAACTTTGAAAACATCCCGGTATTGCAATGCCTTCTCAACCACTGGCCCTGCCTCTAAACTCTTTCTCTTTATTTCCATTCTCTTTGCTACACCTTAAGCAACTCTGGTGCTGTCTCTTCTTGGCTGGATATTCAAAACCTTTCACAAATGGGCCAGACAACCATCCTGGTGTTCCCTGGCTTGCAGTCATTGCTCAGCTACGCTGGGTAGTTCACCCTGAACTTGCCACCTAGTTTCACGCCTTTCTGCCTAGCTGGTTTTTTTGCACCTCCCTGGAGGATCTTCCCCTCACATATTTTCTTATTCTATTATTCCATCCTTCACAGCCCTACTGAATGGCTCCATCTCAACCGTATCTTCCTAGATCTCATCATTTAGGGGCAGTCTCCCGTATTTCTAGATTTATCCATATTTTATTTAAAATTTGTCATTAATTTCTTCTTTGTTAAAAAAATTCAAAAGTTTTTTATAGTCAAAAGAAAATAAAAAATGACCCATAATTTTCTAATCCTGATAATATTTTTTAGTATAAAAAGTCATGCATGCATTTTGTTGGAAAAATCTGACAGTACAAAAAGGAACAAAATAAAAAACATGAAAGCTTCCTCACCGCTCCATCCCCCTTTACCTTTTTTTTTTTCAACTGAAGTACAATTGATTTACAATGTTGCATTAGTATTAGGTGTACAGCAGAGAGATTTATATATATATATATGTATATAATAATATTTTTCATATTTTTTCCTTTATAGGTTATTACAAGATATTGCATAGAGTTTCCTGTGCTATATAGTACTAGGTCCTTGTTGGTTATCTATTTTATATATGGTAGTGTATATACATTAATACTATACTCCTGATTTATCTCCCCTCTTCCCCTTTGGTAACCATAAGTTTGTTTTCTATAAGTGTGGGTCTATTTGTATTTTGTATATAAGTTCATTTGGATCATTAAAAAAAATTTCACATATAAACGATATCATGTGATATTTGTCTTTCTTTGTCTGGCTTACTTTGTGTGATGATCTCTAGGTCCTCCATCTTTAACTTTAGCAGTTAACAGTCAGCTCTGTGTGATTGTGCTCATCTACCCCACTAGACTATCTAAACTCCTGGAGGATTGCTACCATAGCCTTATATCTAGTGCAGTACATGGTATACAGTGAGCATACAGTTAGTTGTTGTGATCACACAACCAGTTCTAAGTTGTTTCACTTAGACAGACTATATAATGTATATTTTATATATCTGATCTGAAATACATAGATGGCCAGATATTTCTCCTGGAAAGATGATTGTATTTGGGATCAGTAGATAATTGCAGTTTAGGGTTTGCAAACATGGAGAGCCATATGCAAGTGCCTGCACGGCAAGGGAAGGAGGACGTTTTTATAGTGGGAAAAGGAAAGTGGGAGGGCTGTAGGACACAAAGAGTTCATGGTTTTTCACTGGCTGAGTCCTTGCCAGGAAAGGGATCTTTCTTCTTCCTGTTCAGTTCAGTTCATCGCTCAGTTGTGTCCGACTCTTTGCGACCCCATGGACGGCAGCACACCAGGCTTCCTTGTCCATACCAACTCCTGGAGCTTACTCAAACTCATGTCTATTGAGTCAGCGATGCCATCCAACCATCTTATCCTCTGTCGTCCCCTTCTCCTCCCACCTTCAGTCTTTCCCAGCATCAGGGTTTTGGGCTCTGCTATAGTCACAGGGCATGAGAGCGCCCCCTTCTGGTCTCCCATTTCTATCTCATGGAGGTTTCTGTTTAATTTTTTACAGTTGACATCAAACACAATTGAAAAAGTCCACCTTCAGGGTAGCCTGGAAATGAATGACTGCCCTCCAAGAGGTGAGGCACTTGAAAAGGGAGTTTCTAGTCCAGTATTTTACAGATGCAAGGAATAGATTCTCATTTTTTCTCATCTTTTATTGAAAGGCTGAAGATCTCTAGGATCCCAGGAGAGCTACAACTTGAGTCTTAGGAAAGGCAGGAGGCCCCTTTCTCATCTCGCTCTCTTCCTCATGGGGTCTATGGTTCTTTCTGTATCTTTTCCAATGTCCTATCTTTTCTAAAAAAACTTCTTTCCTTTGCTTACTTACTCATCTAGCCCTGGGCCCCAAATGGCCATTCCTGGCTTGACTCTGCAAAACCCTCCAGCTTAGTAGACCACAGTTAACTGACAACAGTCTCTAGGCTACTCAGTTCCCAGTTTTCAGGGGAGCAGCCTGATTGGCCCAGCTCTTCTCTTCTTGCCAGACTGATGTTACAGGGTATCAATGCGTAGCTGTGCTTATATCAGGCTTCCACCCCTGGACCAATCAAATGTGACTGCGGATTGAGACCATGTGGTAGGGAACCCAGTCCAGCTGCCTCCACAGGGCTCTGGCAGAGAACAGATTCCCTAAGGGGATGATGTGGGTAGACTAAGGGAAGAAATTCAAGATTGAATCAAGTAATGAGCAATTAAGTACCTGGGAGATATTTAAAGAAATTAAGATTTAGGGAGGACTTGAAAGCCTCCTTTAATTGTGTGAGTTATCCCATGGATGAAAAGATCTAATTTTTTCTGCTTGATTCCATAGAGTATAGCCAGAACCAATAAGTGGGAGTCAAAATGAGGTGCTGAGCATATTAGGAAAAAAACTCTAATAGTAATGGTCTCTAATTAAGCTACCTCTTGAGGTCAGGAGTTTCCTCTGTGGGAAGTGTTTGAATAGAACTTGGATGAGTTCTTTTGATGGGGCCTTGGTGCATTTGGAAAGGTCTGGATCAGACAACCTTGAAAAGTTTTTTCCAACATTTACGATTCCAAGGACTTACTTTTAAGGGTTTCTTTTTAACCACATTCACAAAACATCTAGGCAAACACATGTGCACCTCTGAGTTCAACACCTGGCGTGTGGCATTCGCACCATTGAGGAGCACTTTCTGATTTGTGTCTCCCAATTTGACTGCAGTTTTATCGGAGGCTACTTAGCCATCTGGCTGCTGCTACCTCCTGTCTCCTGGAGTGCTCATAGCTTTCAGCTAGGCTTGGTAGTCTCAGGCTCATTTCATTTTTTAAACGGCTAAGCAATTATAATACAGGAAGCGAGAGCAAGGCTGACAACAAAGCCACCCTATTTGTAGTGAGAGCTGGGAAAAAAGCTTTGACTGCCTGGAAAGGATCTACTAGTGATTTTGAATCACCGAACTCATTGCTAACTAACATTGTAATTAGAGTTAAACCACGAAAGCCAAAATTTAGGAGACCATCTGGTCTGCTGTTTGGAGAGGGGGAAAGAACATTCCAACCTTGGAGAATGGAGTTGCTGGGGCTCCTGCTCATGACCTTGTACTTTACTTGACTTCTTTCTGTTTCAATCTCCTCTGTGATGGATGGCAAATGCTGCGCTGAGAAAACACAGATGTTTTCCAAGACCTTGACAGAATGGGCTCCCTCCATTCTCTGGCTGGAATCCAGTAGCACCAGATCTGTGGACATTTACTGGGGGCCTGTTACCTGCAGGAGACTGGGTTAGTTCCTGTAGATTAAAAGCATATAGCATCTTCCCTTCAGGAGACCAGAATCTAACTGGAGGGAAAAATATAAATTCTTAAACAGTTGAATGACAAGTACAAATAAGTCAAAGTGTAGGGACCCTGGTGATGATGAGAGTTTTGAAGGATGGAGGGATGTTGTGGCTCACAGTGACCCATAGATGCTTATTCTAGAGGTGTTAGCTGGGGCTTATGGACTTGATTAGGTGAAAGGGGTATTCAAGATAAGTGGAGCTGTTATGAACAGGGTGAGATACTGAAAAGCTAAGGCTCATTCAGAGGGCCACATCAGTTTGAGAAGAACACTCACACAGGATGTTGGGTTTAGCATTCTTTGCTAGTAGACAGGGAGCTAAATGATTCTGTTTTATATGCTCAGCATGCGGATCCAGCACTCTTTTTGTAAACTTTGAAAGCAGTGCTTCAAAGACAGTTCTGTTCTGTGTTACTGCCTTTAACCTTGAGTTATAAACTTGCATCATTTATGCTAATTTCCCTGATATTACCATTCCTGAGCCTTTTCTCTCGAGCCAAGAACCTGCCTCTCTCTTATACCCACCTGTGGGGCCTAGCTTTGACCTTGGGAGTTATAAGGAAAAAGGTATCACCTCTTTCCTATACCCTGGTCATTTTGATATTTGAAGTCAGCTATTATACCTCCCCTGAATTTTGTCTCTTCTGAGTTGATCACTTCTAATTTTCTTCTTCATTCCTCAGAATATCGCCCTCACCATTCTGGGTACCCGTATTTGACACAAGCTGTATATACCAGCTTTTTGCAGTTTTATACTTTGTATTAAGATAATTGGAGGTAGGGATGACCTACATCTTTGATGACAGCCTTCAATAAATGCAGTCACTTCTCTTGGGAGGATCTCTTAGTTTGTTGGAATTCTGTGAGCTGTAACCTTCTCTGGGGGTACTGAAGCATCTCTCCCAGAGATACATCTGTGTCAAAGAAAGCCTTGAAGAAATAGCTCCCTATTTCCTGTACCTTTCTTTTTTCACTGTCCATCTGTATACTTAGAAAGGACACACTTGCAAAGAGAGCACACATTTCTATTCAGTTTGCAATGCATGAAGCCTCACTGAACATTTACTTTCTAGGTAATCTTCACTTTTTTATTGGCATTTGTTTATGAAATTATTCAGGCAATTAGATTATTTGTTCATTCACTGAGTACCATCCATAACAGATGCGTGCTACAGATGCGGATTCAGAGTTGAGTCTGTGTCCTCAAGGAGATTGCAGGTGAATGGGGGTAGAGTCTAAGGTGAGTGGATACAGTTCAGAGGGATCAATGTTAAAGTGGGTAGCGCAGGGACACAAAGCAAGGAGTCATGAAGTGGGCAGTGCTGGGGGAGGTGGAGGGAACTTTATGACCAGAGACCATAGTGACTGGATCATGTGCTTCTTGAGATCCCCCAAATCCCGCAAACTGGGAATTTGGGACAGTGCTTTGTTCATCTATTCTGGCCTCTGCTCCTAGCATAGTGCTTGGCATTATAAATGCCCGATAAATATTTATGGAATAAGCTGAATGAGCTGCCATCGTTCATCAGAGTCAGAGCAGCTCTTCTCTGAAGTTGCATTCAGTAAGCAAAAGGTTGAAGAGAAAGAACCCAAAGAGAATGCCCAGAGTTGCTTGGATTTTTGCCAAGAGCATGCAGAAAGAGCCCACCAAGTTGAGATATTCAGCATGAAAAATGCCATCTCTCCCAATAGCTCCATGTTTCAACTTGAGCTCTTTCCCCTCTGCTGGGAACTCCTGCTGGGGTTCTGGGGACCATCTGGTTCCCAGCATTTGGTCTTGGGGAAAGGAGAGTGGATGTTCCCATTTCTGTGAAATTCTTCCGTTGTTTTTCCCCATGGCAGGTTCTCCTCTTACATTGCAAGGCCTCAAACTCTCACCTTGCTGGGTGGTGACAACTGTTAATATGCCCATCAAAAGGCTCAGGCTCCACCTACTTGATGAATTATCAACTCTTTGTGGTATTTGCAAATTACAAAACCATTAGGCAAATGCCCTTCACCCTACAGAGTCTGCATCTTGTGCTCCAAAAATAATTATTCAGAATACTTATTGAAATGTTTTTGAACTTTACATTATTCCATTAATTCTTCTTTGAGATAGTTAGGGAAGGTGTCCTTGCTCTAATTTATACAGAAGAGCCTATGAAGAGCTGAGTTTTCTTAAGATCAAACTGTTGTTAAGAGTGGAAACTCAAACTCAGGGCTTCAGTTGATACAATTTTTTAAAAAATAAATATTTTCTTGATTGTGAAAGTTAGATATGTTCCGTGTAGAAAGTCTGGATGAAAGAAGAAAAGTGAAATCATGACACAGAGATAGTTGCTGTTAACAGCTTGAATTTTCTTTGACTCCTTTTTATTTCTTGCCCAGATAAGTTGCAATTACATACATATATACATTTTTATTGATATTGAAATCCTATTATACCTGCCATTTTATAGCCTGTCTTTTTATTGAGATATAATTGACATATAACATTAATTTCAGGTATGCAACATAATGATTCAACATATGAATGCATTGTGAAATGGTCACCACGATAAGTCTAGTTAGCATCCATCACCATTTTTAGTTATAATTTTTTCCCTTGAGATGAGATCTTTTAAGATCTCTCTTAGGAAATTTCAAATATTCCATACAATGTTATTAACAATAGTCACCATCGTGTACATATATATCCAGGACTTACTGATTTTATTTTGACCACCTTCACCAATTTAGCTCATTCCCCACCCCCACCTCTGGCCACCACCAGGATGTTCTCTGTATCTAAATTTACATTTATTTACTTATGGTTTATTTTTGAAAATTTTTTTGTATATTGCATGTAAGTAAGATCTTATAGTATTTATCTTTCTCTGACCTATTTTACTGTAACCTGCCTTTACTGATTATAATATCGTTCATTTATTCAACATGAATTTATGGACATTCCCTACATGCCAGGTGTGGACTAAGTCGTATAGTCGGATAGGGAGACTGGCATTCAACAGTCACAGGAATAAATGCAGAGTCAGAAACCATGAGAAGTGACAGGGAGAAAAGATACGATACTGGGAGGCAAGAAACAAGAGGACCTGACAAAACTGAGGTTTGGGGAATAGCATTCTGGGGAAGTGGCGTTTCACACAGTCTTCTATGGTGATGATGTCTTTGCCAGAAAAAAGAGCGGGACACAGTACAGGCAGCTTCCAATCATAGTGATCGGAGTGGAGACCCAGAGCCAACAAGAGCTCTCTAGAGCTGTGAGGCTGAACGAGGGCCCCATTGATCAGAGCGAGGTGAGCAAGGGGGAGGAGGCTGCTGGGCGAAGTTGGAGAGGAAGGTCCTGCATCCCCAGGACCACACACAAGGGCCTTCATCCTAATAACCAGTGAAGGCTGTGAAGGACTTTACAGGGGAGTGATGTTTTCTGCTTCACCAAGAAAAGATCACATAGGCTGAACTAAGGAGTATGGATGGGGGAGAGAGGAGGAGGAATTTATTTAAATATTCTGTAACACAATTTTTAAAGGCAGCATATTATTCATATACTCAGTATGCCTTATTTTAAAGAATTCATTGGTTTGGTGTTGTTTTGGTTATAGTTTTCAAAGTAATGAATGTCCCTGCAGACAAGTTATTTTGCATAGCAACGATGATTGCCTTAGATGAAATCCCTAGAGGCAGAATTGCTGGCTCAGAGGGCATGCACAACCTTAAGGCCATTTTTCCATATTGCCAAGTTACCCTCTGCAAAGGCTGTGTAAGTTTCAGCTCCCCCAGGCTGGGAATAAATGTACTGATTTCCATACACCCTTGCCAACTCTGACTATAATTTTTTTTTTTTTAAAGTCTGTGTCTTGATAGGCTAGAAGCAACATCTCATGTTTTAATTTCTATTTCTTTGATTACCAGCATGGGAGAACATTTTTCATAAGCATATGGGTCGTGTATAGTTCTGGAATTGCTCCTGATCCCATATATTTATATCTCTGGATCAGAGCTCCTTCCAGCATATCTCACAGCTCTTTAAGATGTCTTATAGAAATTTCACAAGGCTTCCTGGGCAGGCCAACTCTAGTTCCAGGAAGACCATCTTCAAGATTCAAAGCTGCTGATTGACAAAAGTGACCATCCTGTGAGTAGGTGACCCAGGCATTTTTATTTATCACAGAGACTCATACAAAAGAAGGGAAAATAAATAAGTTAAAGAGATCCTAGTGATAGAAATGCTCTTCCTTCTGCTGATATATAAGATAACTGTGAGCTTTAAATATTTAACTGTTTAGTTGATACTATAATGTGAGCCAGGATGCAGTTTAAAAATTTCTAGTGCTGCAATAAAAAAATAAAAAGGAACTGGTAAAATTAATTTGAATAACATTTTGTTTAATCCAATATATTTAAAATACGTTTTTTGTTGTTTGGGGCTTCCCTGGTGGCTCAGTGGTAAAGAACCCACCTACCAATGCAGGAGATATGGGTTTGATCCCTGGGTTGGGAAGATCCCTGGGAGAAGTAAATAGCAACCCATTCCAGTATTCTTGCCTGGGAAATCCCATAGACAGAGAAGCCTGGCGGGCTACAGTCCATGGGGGTCACAAAGAGTCGGACGTGACCTTTAATCTGATATATTTAAAACATATCAACAGGTAATCATTATAGAAATTATGAAGGGCTATTTTATATTCTTTTTTCATACTATGCCTTTGAATTTCAGTGTGTGTGTTGCATTTACTGCACATCTCAGACTGGGCTAGTGTATTTCAAGGTCTCTAGTCATGTGTGGTCAGTGGCTTCCATATTGGACAGCATGAGTCTGGATGGTAACTGGAAGGCTCCCAGTAAGAATCACTGCTTTGTAGGATTCAAGAGCTGGAGAGGAGTGTCATTTGTAGTGAGCCAGTGTTCACTAAAGATGCTGAAGGGAGGAGTTCCTTTATCAGGGTCATGTGGTTGAGGAGTGGTGTGGTGAGGAATTGAACACAGGTTCCTCCAGTACAGCTCCCAGTGTAGCTCATTCCACTTCAGGATTATTGTGAGATCATGAGATGCAGGCCACTTAAACTCTGCTTAGGTGGTAAAGGCTGTGTCCTGGTTATGATTTTTTGCCATACATGACACAGTGGATACATTTATTAAAAAATAGAGTTTTGACCCCAGAAAACAGAGGAGGGATGAGCATAGCAGAGAGGAGATTTTCTTGGGAAAAATGTTCTTCTGTGTTCATTTGAGCCCTTCAATGTTGGTCTTAAGGATGTTACTGCTCTTGCAGATGAATGGATTCTGGTTCATCTTTAGTGACGCTTTAGGGATGCAGTGAATGGCCAGCAGGTGGTGCCAGAGACAGTTGGTAACCGTGGAAAGTGCTGGCTGTCCAAGGCACAGCTGGGACCGTGACCGCTGGCTGCAGATCAGCATTTGGGGCTCAGATGCTGATTCGAGGGGAAACTGGATGTGGAAATGTACTTCATCCTTTTTATATGGAAAATGGGTAACTGAAAAATTCATTCTTATTGTCTAAAATTAGCAGAACTATACTTTTCATAAATACTTTTATACCTTTAGTAAATATTTATCAAATCAGTTCTAGACCTGGCTAGGAAAAACAGAAAAAATCTGCAGGGAGATAATTCCAAAGGTTTAATAGAAAACAGACTATAAAGTATCTCACTGATATATTTTATATTGATTACATGTTGATATGATAACACCTAGAGTGAACAATATTAAGAGAGTTGAAACAAAAGGTAGAGAAGTACTAAACCAGTAACTCCTAAAGGAAATCAACTGATAACTTACCATGAACGAGGATTCGTGATCTCCAAAGAAGAATATTTAGCTTTGGGACCAGGGACCAGGCTTGATCACTCAAGAGCTTTTGTGTAGCAGAGTTTTATTAAAGTATGAAAAGGTACAGAGAAAGCTTCTGACATAGACATCAGAGGGGGACAGAGAGTGCCCCCTTGCTAGTCTAAGCAATGGAGTTATACTTTTTAAACTGGTTATTACAATAAGTCAAAAGAATGTCTCAAGGTTGTAAAGATCTTACTAGACCCAGTCCCATATTTTACAATTTATGATAACAGGATTAGTCAGAAGGGTTTCAAGAAGGAGAAACTGTCCTCAAGCAGGATAAACTGTTATTATATAATCCTCAGTACATAATTTAAACAGAGTTATTTGTTGTATAATCAGTTCAGTTCAGTCGCTTAGTCGTGTAAGACTCTTTGCGACCCATGAACCCGAGCACACCAAGCCTCCCTGTCCATCACCAACTTCGGAGTTGACCCAAACTCATGTGCATTGAGTTGGTGATGCCATCCAGCCATCTCATCCTCTGTTGTCCCCTTCTCCTCCTGCCCCCAATCCCTTCCAGCATCAGGGTCTTTTCCAATGAGTCAACTCTTCGCATGGGGTGGCCAAAGTATTGGAGTTTCAGCCTCAGCATCAGTCTTTCCAATGAACACCCAGGACTGATCTCCTTTAGGATGGACTGGTTGGATCTCCTTGCAGTCCAAGGGACTCTCAAAAGTCTTCTCCAGCACCACAGTTCAAAAGCATCAATTCTTCAGCGCTCAGCTTTCTTCACAGTCCAACTCTCACATCCATACATGACCACTGGAAAAACCATAGCCTTGACTAGACGGACCTTTGTTGGCAAAGTAATGTCTCTGCTTTTGAATATGCTATCTAGGTTGGTCATAACTTTCCTTCCAAGGAGTAAGCGTCTTTTAATTTCATGGCTGCAATCACCATCTGCAGTGATTTTGGAGCCCAGAAAAATAAAGTCTGACACTGTTTCCACTGTTTCCCCACCTATTTCCCATGAAGTGATGGGACCAGATGCCATGATCTTAGTTTTCTGAATGTTAAGCTTTAAGCCAACTTTTTCACTCTCCTCTTTCACTTTCATCAAGAGGATTTAGTTCCTCTTCACTTTCTGCCATAAGGGTGGTGTCATCTGCATATGTGAGGTTATTGATATTTCTCCTGGCAATCTTGATTCCAGCTTGTGCTTCTTCCAGCCCAGCGTTTCTCATGATGTACTCTGCATATAAGTTAAATAAGCAGGGTGACAATATACAGCCTTGACGTACTCCTTTTCCTATTTGGAATCAGTCTGTTGTTCCATGTCCAGATCTAACTGTTGCTTCCTGACCTGCATATAGGTTTCTCAAGAGGCAGGTCAGGTGGTCTGGTATTCCCATCTCTTTCAGAATTTTCCACGGTTTCTTGTGATCCACACAGTCAAAGGCTTTGGCATAGTCAATAAAGCAGAAATAGATGTTTTTCTGGAACTCTCTTACTTTTTCCATGATCTAGAGGATGTTGGCAATTTGATCTCTGGTTCCTCTGCCTGTCCTAAAACCAGCTTGAACATCTGGAAGTTCACGGTTCATGTATTGCTGAAGCCTGGCTTGGAGAATTTTGAGCATTACTTTAGTAGCATGTGAGATGAGGGCAATTGTGCAGTAGTTTGAGCATTCTTTGGCATTGCCTTTCTTTGGGATTGGAATGAATACTGACCTTTTCCAGTCCTGTGGCCACTGCTGAGTTTTCCAAATTTGCTGGCATATTGAGTCCAGCACTTTCACAGCATCATCTTTCAGGATTTGAAGTAGCTCAACTGGAATTCTATCACCTCCACTATCTTTGTTCATAGTTATACTTTCTGGGAGGGATTGGGGGCAGGAGGAGAAGGGGACAACAGAGGATGAGATGGCTGGATGGCATCACTGACTCAATGGACATGAATCTCAGTGAACTCCGGGAGTTGGTGATGGACAGGGAGGCCTGGCATGCTGCGATTCATGGGGTCGCAAGGAGTCGGTCAGACTGAGCGACTGATCTGATCTGATCTGATCTGATACTTTCTTTTTTTTTTTCAAAAAGAATTCAGTTTTATGTTTGGTACTAGGTACAAATACAGAGGGTTTTTTCTTCAGTAAATGTATGCTTTCCCAGAATCATTAAGGTCTGTCCTTTTCTACTGAGATAATACGCTGATTTTAGCATAAATGATCCTAATTTCTGCCATGTTCTGTTACTTGCTTCTCTCGTCTGTTTCAGTCATCTTGTGTGTACTTGTGCTTAGTCGCTTCAGTCGTGTGTGACTCCTTGTGACACCACTGACCACAGCCCGCCAGGCTCCTCTGTCCATAGAATTCTCCTGGCAAGACTACTGGAGTGGGTTGCATGCCCTCCTCCAGGGCACCTTCCCGACCCAGGGATCTAACCTGCGTCTCCTGCCATGCAGGCAGGTTCTTTACTGCTAAGCCGCTGGGGAAGTCCGTTTCAGTGATCTAGTTGTCAGTTATTGTAGAGTCATTTCAGAGTTTAGAGTTTACAAAAAAATGTCTTAGAGCTTTTAAATATGTTCTGACATCCAAATAAGATATTTCCTCTCATTATTAGTCATTTTCAAAATTTTGTTGACCTTGAAGATTTTCCTTTTAATTTTAATGGACCTCAGAATCAAGAATTTGGTAAGTTCCATAAAAAATTTTGAGATTTTAATTGAAATTGCATTCAATTCACAGGTAAAAATTGAATCTTTCTGTTCAGATTTTGATATTTTCTCTATTTCTTCATGTCTTCCTTTATGCCTTGTAGTAAAGGCTTATGGTTTTCTTTTTTTTTTTAATTTTATTTTATTTTTAAACTTTACATAATTGTATTAGTTTTGCCAAATATCAAAATGAATCCACCACAGGTATACATGTGTTCCCCATCTTGAACCCTCCTACATCCTCCCTCCCCATACCATCCCTCTGGGTCGTCCCAGTGCACTAGCCCCAAGTATCCAGTATTGTGCGACGAACCTGGACTGGCATCTCGTTTCATACATGATATTTTACATGTTTCAATGCCATTCTCCCAAATCTTCCCACCCTCTCCCTCTCCCATAGAGTCCATAAGACTGTTCTATACATCAGTGTCTCTTTTGCTGTCTCGTACACAGGGTTATTGTTACCATCTTTCTAAATTCCATATATATGCATTAGTATACTGTATTGGTGTTTTTCTTTCTGGCTTACTTCACTCTGTATAATAGGCCCCAGTTTCATCCACCTCATTAGAACTGATTCAAATGTTTTCTTTTTAATGGCTGAGTAATACTCCATTGTGTATATGTACCACAGCTTTCTTATCCATTCATCTTCTGATGGACATCTAGGTTGCTTCCATGTCCTGGCTATTATAAACAGTGCTGCAATGAACATTGGGGTACACGTGTCTCTTTCCCTTCTGGTTTCCTCAGTGTGTATGCCCAGCAGTGGGATTGCTGGATCATAAGGCAGTTCTATTTCCAGTTTTTTAAGAAATCTCCACACTGTTCTCCATAGTGGCTGTACTAGTTTGCATTCCCACCAACAGTGTAAGAGGGTTCCCTTTTCTCCACACCCTCTCCAGCATTTATTATTTGTAGACTTTTGGATCGCAGCCATTCTGACTGGTGTGAAATGGTACCTCATAGTGGTTTTGATTTGCATTTCTCTGATAATGAGTGATGTTGAGCATCTTTTCATGTGTTTGTTAGCCCTCTGTATGTCTTATTTGGAGAAATGTCTATTTAGTTCTTTGGCCCATTTTTTGATTGGGTCATTTATTTTTCTGGAGTTGAGCTGTAGGAGTTGCTTGTATATTTTTGAGATTAGTTGTTTGTCAGTTGCTTCATTTGCTATTATTTTCTCCCATTCTGAAGGCTGTCTTTTCACCTTGCTAATAGTTTCCTTTGATGTGCAGAAGCTTTTAAGGTTAATTAGGTCCCATTTGTTTATTTTTGCTTTTATTTCCAATATTCTGGGAGGTGGGTCATAGAGGATCCTGCTGTGATGTATGTCAGAGAGCGTTTTGCCTATGTTCTCCTCTAGGAGTTTAATAGTTTCTGGTCTTACATTTAGATCTTTAATCCATTTTGAGTTTGTTTTTGTGTACAGTGTTAGAAAGTGTTCTAGTTTCATTCTTTTACAAGTGGTTGACCAGATTTCCCAGCACCACTTGTTAAAGAGATTATCTTTAATCCATTGTATATTCTTGCCTCCTTTGTCAAAGATAAGGGGTCCATATGTGCGTGGATTTATCTCTGGGCTTTCTATTTTGTTCCATTGATCTATGTTTCTGTCTTTGTGCCAGTACCATACTGTCTTGATAACTGTGGCTTTGTAGTAGAGCCTGAAGTCAGGTAGGTTGATTCCTCCAGTTCCATTCTTCTTTCTCAAGATCGCTTTGGCTATTCGAGGTTTTTTGTATTTCCATACAAATTGTGAAATTATTTGTTCTAGCTCTGTGAAGAATACTGTTGGTAGCTTGATAGGGATTGCATTGAATCTATAAATTGCTTTGGGTAGTATACTCATTTTCACTATATTGATTCTTCCAATCCATGAACATGGTATATTTCTCCATCTATTAGTGTCCTCTTTGATTTCTTTCCCCAGTGTTTTATAGTTTTCTATATATATATCTTTAGTTTCTTTAGGTAGATATATTCCTAAGTATTTTATTCTTTCCATTGCAATGGTGAATGGAATTGTTTCCTTAATTTCTCTTTCTGTTTTCTCATTATTAGTGTATAGGAATTCAAGGGATTTCTGTGTATTGATTTTATATCCTGCAACTTTACTATAGTCATTGATTAGTTCTAGTAATTTTCTGGTGGAGTCTTTAGGGTTTTCTATGTAGAAGATCATGTCATCTGCAAATAGTGAGAGTTTTACTTCTTCTTTTCCAATTTGGATTCCTTTTATTTCTTTTTCTGCTCTGATTGCTGTGGCCAAAACTTCCAAAACTATGTTGAATAGTAATGGTGAAAGTGGGCACCCTTGTCTTGTTCCTGACTTTAGAGGAAATGCTTTCAATTTTTCACCATTGAGGATAATGTTTGCTATGGGTTTGTCATATATAGCTTTTATTATGTTGAGGTATGTTCCTTCTATTCCTGCTTTCTAGAGAGTTTTTATCATAAATGGGTGTTGAATTTTGTCAAAGGCTTTCTCTGCATCTATTGAGATAATCATATGGTTTTTATTTTTCAATTTGTTAATGTGGTGTATTACATTGATTGATTTGTGGATACTGAAGAATCCTTGCATCCCTGGGATAAAGCCCACTTGGTCATGGTGTATGATCTTTTTAATGTGTTGTTGGATTCTGATTGCTAGAATTTTGTTAAGGATTTTTGCATCTATGTTCATCAGTGATATTGGCCTGTAGTTTTCTTTTTTTGTGGGATCTTTGTCAGGTTTTGGTATTAGGGTGATGGTGGCCTCATAGAATGAGTTTGGAAGTTTACCTTCCTCTGCAATTTTCTGGAAGAGTTTGAGCAGGATAGGTGTTAGCTCTTCTCTAAATTTTTGGTAGAATTCAGCTGTGAAGCCATCTGGACCGGGGCTTTTGTTTGCTGGAAGATTTTTGATTACAGTTTCAATTTCCGTGCTTGTGATGGGTCTGTTAAGATTTTCTATTTCTTCCTGGTCCAGTTTTGGAAAGTTGTAGTTTTCTAAGAATTTGTCCTTTTCTTCCACGTTGTCCATTTTATTGGCATATAATTGTTGATAGCAGTCTCTTATGATCCTTTGTATTTCTGTGTTGTCTGTTGTGATCTCTCCATTTTCATTTCTAATTTTATTGATTTGATTTTTCTCCCTTTGTTTCTTGATGAGTCTGGCTAATGGTTTGTCAATTTTATTTATCTTTTCAAAGAACCAGCTTTTGGTTTTGTTGATTTTTGCTATGGTCTCTTTTGTTTCTTTTGCATTTATTTCTGCTCTAATTTTTAAGATTTCTTTCCTTCTACTAACCCTGGGGTTCTTCATTTCTTCCTTTTCTAGTTGCTTTAGGTGTAGAGTTAGGTTATTTATTTGACTTTTTTCTTGTTTCTTGAGGTATGCCTGTATTGCTATGAACTTTCCCCTTAGGACCACTTTTACCGTGTCCCACAGGTTTTGGGTTGTTGTGTTTTCATTTTCATTCGTTTCTATGCAAATTTTGATTTCTTTCTTGATTTCTTCTGTGATTTGTTGGTTATTCAGCAGCGTGTTGTTCAGCCTCCATATGTTGGAATTTTTAATAGTTTTTCTCCTGTGGTTGAGATCTAATCTTACTGCATTATGGTCAGAAAAGATGCTTGGAATGATTTCTATTTTTTTGAATTTACCAAGGCTAGCTTTATGACCCAAGATGTGATCTATCCTGGAGAAGGTTCCATGTGCGCTTGAGAAAAAGGTGAAATTAATTGTTTTGGGATGAAATGTCCTATAGATATCAATTAGGTCTAACTGGTCTATTGTATCATTTAAAGTTTGTGTTTCCTTGTTGATTTTCTGTTTAGCTGATCTATCCATAGGTGTGAGTGGGGTATTAAAGTCTCCCACTATTATTGTGTTATTGTTAATGTCTCCTTTCATACTTGTTAGCATTTGTCTTACATACTGCGGTGCTCCCGTGTTGGGTGCATATATATTTATAATTGTTCTATCTTCTTCTTGGATTGATCCTTTGATCATTATGTACTGACCATCTTTGTCTCTTTTCACAGCCTTTGTTTTAAAGTCTATTTTATCTGATATGAGTATTGCTACTCCTACTTTCTTTTGGTCCCTATTTGCATGGAAAATCTTTTTCCAGCCCTTCACTTTCAGTCTGTATGTGTCCCCTGTTTTGTGGTGGGTCTCTTGTAGACAACATAGGTAGGGGTCTTGTTTTTGTATCCATTCAGCCAGTCTTTGTCTTTTGGTTGGGGCATTCAACCCATTTATGTTTAAGGTAATTACTGATAAGTATGATCCCATTGCCATTTACTTTGTTGTTTTGGGTTTGAATTTATACACCGTTTTTGTGTTTCCTGTCTAGAGAATATCCTTTAGTATTTGTTGGAGAGCTGGTTTGGTGGTGCAGAATTCTCTCAGCTTTTGCTTGTCTGAAAAGCTTTTGATTTCTCCTTCATACTTGAATGAAATCCTTGCTGGGTACAATAATCTGGGCTGTATGTTTTTTTCTTTCATCATTTCAAGTATGTCTTGCCATTCCCTCCTGGCTTGAAGAGTTTCTATTGAAAGATCAGCTGTTATCCTTATGGGAATTCCCTTGTGTGTTATTTGTTGTTTTTCCCTTGCTGCTTTTAATATTTGTTCTTTGTGTTTAATCTTTATTAATTTGATTAATATGTGTCTTGGGGTGTTTCGCCTTGGGTTTATCCTGTTTGGGACTCTCTGGGTTTCTTGGACTTGGGTGATTATTTCCTTCCCCATTTTAGGGAAGTTTTCAACTATTATCTCCTCAAGTATTTTCTCATGGCCTTTCTTTTTGTCTTCTTCTTCTGGAACCCCTATGATTCGAATGTTGTAGCATTTAATATTGTCCTGGAGGTCTCTGAGATTGTCCTCATTTAATTCGTTTTTCTTTTATCCTCTCTGATTCATTTATTTCTACCATTCTATCTTCTAATTCACTAATCCTATCTTCTGCCTCTGTTATTCTACTGTTTGTTGCCTCCAGAGTGTTTTTAATTTCATTTATTGCATTATTCATTATATATTGACTCTTTTTTATTTCTTCTAGGTCCTTGTTAAACCTTTCTTGCATGTTCTCAATCTTTGTCTCCAGGCTATTTATCTGTGATTCCATTTTAATTTCAAGATTTTGGATCAATTTCACTATCATTCGGAATTCTTTATCAGGTAGATTCCCTATCTCTTCCTCTTTTGTTTGGTTTGGTGGGCATTTATCCTGTTCCTTTATCTTCTGGGTATTCCTCTGTCTCTTCATCTTGTTTAAATTGCTGAGTTTGGGGTGTCCTTTCTGTATTCTGGAAGTTTGTGAAGTTCTCTTTATTGTGGCATTTCCTCACTCTGTGTGGGTTTGTACAGGTGGCTTGTCAAGGTTTCTTGGTTAGGGAAGCTTGTGTCGGTGTTCTGGTGGGTGGAGCTGTATTTCTTCTCTCTGGAGTGCAATGAAATGTCCAGTAATGAGTTATGAGATGTCTATGGTTTGGGGGTGACTTTGGGCAGCCTGTATCTTGAAGCTCAGGGCTGTGTTCCTTTGTTGCTGGAGAATTTGCTTGGTATGTCTTGCCCTGGAACTTGTTGGCCCTTGTGTGGTGCTTGGTTTCAGTGTTGGTATGGAGGCGTTTGATGAGCTTCTGTCAATTAATGTTCCTTGGAGTCAGGAGTTCCCTGGAGTCAGGGTTTGGAGTTAAGCCTCCTGCTTCCAGTTATCGGTCTTATTTTTACAGTAGTTTCAAAACTTCTCCTTCTATATAGCACCACTGATAAAACATCTACATTAAAGATGAGAAGTTTCTCTACTGTGAGGGTCACTCAGAGAGCTTCACAGAGTTACATGGAGAAGAGAAGAGGGAGGAGGGAGTTAGAGGTGACCCAAATGAGATGAGGTGGAATCAATAGTGGATAGAGTGGGCTAGCCAGTAGTCACTTCCTTATGTGCACTCCACAACTGGACCACTCAGAGATGTTCACGGAGTTATACAGAGAAGAGAAGAAGGAGGAAGGAGACAGAGGTGGCCAGAAGGATAAAAGGGGGGAATGAAAAGGAGGGAGACAGATCCAGCCAGTAATCAGTTCCCTAAGTGTTCTCCACCGTCTGGAACACACAGAAATTCACAGAGTTGGATAGAGTAGAGAGGGGTTAGGGAGGAGACACAGGCGACCTGGTGGATAAAAAGGAGCGTCTAAAGGGAGAGAGAGCAGTCAAGCCAGTAATCTCGCTCCCTAGTGAAAAATGGGTCCTGAAGATTGGGTTCTTAAAGGTACAAAATTGGTAACAAATACATAGAAGCAAAAATTAAAAATCTAGAGTAGAGTTTGGAATTTCAAAAATACGATGTTAAAAAAAGGAAGAAGAAAAATAAAGAGAGAAAACAAACAAACAAACAAAAACAAACAATGTCGCAAAAATTATAAAGAAAATACAGGTACAAAATTGATAACTAATACCAAAAAGCAAAAGTTAAAAATCTGGAGTTTGGAATTTCAAAAATACAATGTTAAAAAAAGGAAGAAGAAAAATAAAGAGAGAAAACAAACAAACAAACAAACAAACAAAAACAATGTCGCAAAAATTATAAAGAAAATACAGATACAAAATTGATATCAAATACCAAAAAGCATAAATTAAAAATCTAGAGTAGAGTTTGGAATTTCAGATATACAATGTTATATAAAAGAAGAAGAGAAAGAAACAGAAAAGAAAAAGTCACAGAAATTAGAAAAAAAACTATAGGTACAAAATTGATAACAAATACCAAAAAGCTAAAATTAAAAATCTAGAGTAGAGTTTGGAATTTCAAAAATGCAATGTTAAGAAAAGAAGAAAAAAAAAAAAACCAAGGTCAAAAAATTATAAAATATATATATATGAAGTTTGCTGAAGAAGAAAAAAATAGGGTCTTTTTTTTTTTTTGCAAAGTAATAGGTTATAAAAGTGAAAATTAAAGGAACAATAGAGGACTTAAAATTTTTTTTAAAAAATTAAAAAAAAAAAAGAAAGAATGATCGTAAAAATAATAAAAATATATCTAGGACTTTCTCTGGTTTTGTTGTGAGTATTGTGGGTTCAGTTCATTTTTGGCTAGTTCCTTGTTCCGACTTACATTTCTCAAGATCTATAGGCCCCTTCCTATGTAGTCCATAGTAACCCCAGGGTTTTAATCTCCGAGGCGTTTCCCTCTGTTATAACTTCTTCTGTTTGCTGGTCTCTTCAGTGTCTGGTTTCCTCCCTGACACAAAGGGGACGGTGGAGGACACTTTTTTTTTTTTAGGCTCACTTGTTCAGTCGCGCTGTGGGGAGGAAGGGAGGGATGCTGCAAACAAATAACACTGGTATGCTCTCGCAGTACCTCAGCCACACTGGGTCTGCCCCCGCTCACGGCGCGTGTAGCCTCCCTGCCCACACTGTTCGGGCTCTAGGTTGTTCCGCCGGGATCAATCCGAGGCCGGCCCTGGGCTGCATGTACCTCCCAGGTCCAAGCCGCTCAGGTTCAGGCACTCGGGTAGTCCTCAGAGGCGCAGACTCAGTTGGGCCTGCGTTTTGTGCTCTTCCCAGGTCCGAGCAGCTCAGGTGATGAGGTGTTTGGCGAGCACCAATGCTGCGACTTATCGCCTCCCCGCCACTCGGTTATCTGGGTGTAAAACCGGCGCACCTTCTCAGGCAGATGTTGACCATCCAGACCCCAAGAAGTTTTGGTTAGCAAAGAAGCCTGCTTGCAATTTTATAGATAATGTCTCTCTGGGGCTGCAATTGCCCCCTTCCGGCTCTGGCTGCCTGTCACCGGAGGGGGAAGGTCTGCAGCTGGCTATCTCTGTTCAGTCCTTTGTTCCGTGCATGGGCCTGGCGGTGTCTTAGGTTAGGGCTGGCTTTTCGCGTGGTAGATATCCCACAGTCTGGTTTGCTAGCCCAAATTATTTCGCTCAGATAGCGCTCAGGGTATTCAGGCCAGATTCTTACTCTAAGCGATGCAGCCCGCGCCGCGCCTCCCTGCCCAACCCCCGCTTGCTAATGGTGTGTGCAGGCGTCTGCGCTGCTTCTCCGCTGGGGGAGTTACCGTAGGGCTTGCAATCTGCGAGTTTTAATTGTTTATTTATTTTTTCTCCCTGTTAAGTTGCCCTCTGTGCTTCCAAAGCTCAGCACAGATTCGGCAGTGAGAAGGTTTCCTGGTGTTTGGAAACTTCTCTCTTTTTAAGACTCCCTTCCCAGGACGGAACTCTGTCCCTCCCTCTTTTGTCTCGTTTTTTGTCTTTTATATTTTTTCCTACCTCCTTTCGAAGAGTTGGGTTGCTTTTCTGGGTGCCTGATGTCCTCTGCCGGCATTCAGAAGTTGTTTTGTGGAATTTACTCGATGTTTAAATGCTCTTTTGATGAATTTGTGGGGGAGAAAGTGTTCTCCCCGTCCTACTCCTCTGCCATCTTGGCTCCTCCTTCTGATCTGATACTTTCTGAAGCCCACTTGACTTCACATTCTAGGATGTCTGGCTCTAGGTGAGTGATCACACCATTGTGATGATCTTGGTTGTGAAGAACTTTTTTGTACAGTTCTTCTGTATATTCTTGCCACCTCTTCTTAATATCTTCTGCTTCCGTTAGGTCCATACCATTTCTGTCCTTTATTGAGCCCATTTTTGCATGAAATGTTCCCTTGGTATCTCTAATTTTCTTGAAGAGATCTCTAGTCTTTCCTATTCTGTTGTTTTCCTCTATTTTACTAGGGCTTAAAGAAAAACAATTTATGTAACTAAGACTAAGGAATGTAGAGAAAAAAGAGGTTTTTCCTTTCCTTTCTTTGAGAATTCCAGACCCCTATCTCCTCCTTAAGAGCCCCAGACCCTTTTCTCCTCCTCAGAGACACTGGACTTCTTGTCAACCTGCCAAGGAATTGACTCCCTCACAACCTTGAATATTCACCAAAAGATTTGATGCTGAAGCTGAAGGTTCAATACTTTGACTACCTGACGTGAAGATCTGACTCATTGGAAAAGACCCTGATGTTGGGAAAGATTGAGGGCAGGAGGAGAAGGGAGCAGCAGAGGTTGAGATGGTTGGATGGCATCACCAACTCAATAGACATGAATTTGAGCAAACTCTGGGAGGTAGTGAAGGACAGGGGAGCCTACTGGGCTACAGTCCATGGGGTTGTAAAGAGTCTGATACAACTTAGTGACTGAACAACAACAGAGAAGTGCTTTGCAGAAGGAAGGATGTGAAGTAGAATAATAATTTCCCTCCCTGAGACTCACCAGAGTAGGGATGGAACTTTAGTCAGTAGTCTAGAATGCCAGGGGAGAGATTCTCAAGTGAAGTGATAGGGTCAAGAAAACTTAGATCTAAGGTGAAAGAGACCACAAATACTTTGAAATCTAACCCCTACTTCCCATAGTTGTTACTAGAAGCCCTTTCTCAGAATTCCTACTAGGAATGCTTGTCCCTGAAGTGTGAGAGGAGAGCCTGAGTAGGTCTGCTTCACAGAAACCCAGCTTTGTAGGGTTTGTTAACTCAGAGAATATCAGCAGGCAGCTCCGGGCTGAATCTAGAACACATACGTGTATTGCGTGACTTGCCCCATGTTTTAAAAAATTTCCCAATTATTTGTTAATATGTAAAATTTGGATTTATTGCTGAAATATCCAGATTTTCGACTAGTACTAGCCTTTTCGGTCAGGACACATGTCCCTCTGCTTCCTTGCTTTCAGCTCCTCTCTTGACCTTGTGGGCATCCATGTTTAGGACCTTTAACTTGAAAGAGAAACAACATTTTACCTCTCTTCTCTGTTTTGGCTGGATCTGAGAATTGAGTTGACATAACAAGATTAACAGGAGAAAACATACAGATGTATTCAATTCAAGTTTTATATGACAAGGGAGCCCTCATAAGAAAATGAAGACGCAAAGAAGTGGCAAAACTGGAATGTTTTTGTGCTAATTTGAACAAAGAGTGGCAATTGTGGAAAAATAAACTGTGTGGAGAGGCTGAAGGAAGATAAGAATTATTTTAACAAAGTCTGTAGAGAATTCTCTCAGCTATGATTCCCTGCTGAAAAAATGTTTCTTTTCTCCTGGTACAGGGAGGGTATCTTTCACATGTGAGTTTTTATCTCCTGTTTTCAGGAAGAAAAGTGGAGATTAGAATGTCCTACTTGCACCAGCTTTTTAAAGTGCCTTAAGATCAAAATAATCCTTGTGCCAAAGTGGCATAATTTAGAGTGGCATGTTCTCCCATCCTTAAGCTGAACTGCTTTATCTCATTAAGATTTCCATGGTCCACCATGGAAAAAAAAAGAGGGTATCATTTCTTTAAATGTCTGCGATAAAAAGAAAGTACCTTTTGTTTTAACTCTTAATATTTTTCACTCTCGGTATTATCTTATCAACATATAATCAATATGAAAGGCACCAATGAGGTATGTTATGTTCTTTTTCTCCACCATCCCCCCTATTGGAGATCTTAGTAGGGATAAAATATGTAGCTGGAGGAGAGTGAAGTGGCAGAGACTCAGAGGAAAGAATAAACCTTCCAAAGAACAAAAACAAAATTCAGGAGATAATTTATCCTGGATAAGAGGAGGGGAAAAAAAAGGGGGGGAGCATGATTTCTTTAAATGTTCTGAATAAAAAGAAAAAAATTACAACCAGAATTATTGATTGGAAGCAGGAAAAGTAGAATCTACACTGTAGAAAATTTAATCAGAAATGAGACACATTTTAGAAAGTTCTTCTGAATGTATGGAAAGGTGATAAGGAGGAAAAGGGAGGAGAGATCTAAAGTCAGAGCTCACAGGTTAACCTACAAATGATAATTTTTGAAGGAAGTCGTAGAGTCAACAGATTATATGCAATGATTGAAGGCATAATAGAAGAAAATCTGCCCCAAATAAAACATTCTTGGATGGAAAGTGAGTGTTTCCTGGGTGTTTCAGGCAAACCTTAAGTAGAACCTATGCCAAGACAAATCTGGTAAGAAATTTAAAATTTCAGGGATGAATAGACAGTTCTATAAGCCTGCAAACAGAAAATTAGAGAAAACAAAAGAAGTTACTTTAAAAGGACATAAGTCAAGTTATTTCAGTTTTCTCTGTATAAATAACTAACATCAGAAGAACACAGGTAGGACCTACAGAGTTCCAAGAAAATGCAGCTAAGACCCAAGAATTTTATATCCAGAGAAGATGGTATTCTTTGACCAAGGGATCCAAAGGATGTTCAAAAATTTCAGAAAATATATCTCCCAAATAGCTCCATTTATGCAAAATAACTGTTTCATGCCATAAATAGTTAAATCAGAAACTAGCAAATGAGAAAATTGCAGAAATAAACAAAAATGGCAACAGCACAGCAACTAGCTAAAGAATTAGCTAAGTGAACAAAAACATGAACAAGGAGAAGAAGAATGGCCAAGTTCATTATTATCACTTATAAAAGCTATTTGAATACCCTAAAAGCCTTTGGGACAGAGGGATAACTTGTGTATCTACAACAATTTGTTCATAAAGTGACTTTTAATCACCTTAAAATGTCTAACGTAGCAGCTGCTCTGGGATTCTAAACAAAGCATCCAAACCGAGTTCTCAATGACAGAATAATGCTGAAGGGACCCATTCCAGGACTTTCTCCTCTTGGTGATTATTTCAAAATTGACTCTTTTCTCTTATACTCCATACATTCGTATCTGCAGCACCTGTCCATCACAGAGGTACTAAACTAGTTTAAATGAAGATGGCTCCCATCCCTCTGGCAGAATTAAATCAGAAGACTCAAGAGCAAGCAGTGGCAGTGTTACATTCTTATTCATTTAAAAATCTTTCTTGCCACCATAAAAAGTGAGTGAAGTCGCTCAGTCGTGTCTAACTCTTTGCAACCCCATGGACTGTAGCTTGTCCATGGAATTTTCCAGGAAAGAGTACTGGAGTGGGTTGCCATATCTTTCTCCAGGGAATCTTCCCAACCCAGGGATTGAACCCGGGTCTCCCACATGGCAGGCAGACACTTTAGCATCTGAGCCACCAGGGAAGCCACAGGAAAAGTGATCATTGTGTGGAATAAGAGATGTACATTGTCTTCTGCTTTTGCTAAGGTAAATGTTTCCACTGGGCATTGAGCTATAAATTCCCATATCAGGACTTCAGCAGGAACCATACTGCACTAAACATTTCCACGATGGATGTCACCCGACTCAGTGGGTTTTTATTTTCCTTTTCACTCATGATTAACAGCGTGCTGGCTCAGCAATGCCCGCCCCTGGTCTGCACTGTTCTTGTGTTCATGAGACTTGAATGAGTCCTGACACCAGCCAGTGGTTTTCCTTTTATTTTTTTCTTCTTCCTCCTTTCCCTCCCCTCCCCTCCCCTTTCCTTCTCCTCTTTTTTCTTTTTAGAGAACACAAATGCATCCATTTTGAACAATGTCTTAAATCACTTTTCTTTCTGCTCATTGCAAAGTCACAGAATCCTGGATAGTTAGATTTGAAAGAGATCTCGGAGCTGATCCATTTTAATGCCCCAGCTGGGGAAGAAATGTCCTCTAGAGTATCCAAACAGTGGTTGTGTAGCCTTTCCTTATTCTTCTGCAGGGCCAGGGGACTCACCACCTCAGGTTGGGACAAGTTCACTTCTGAGAATCTTCTCCCAGCCCTTGGAGGCAAGTGACCCTAGGGGGGGTTTTGTCCTCCCAAGTAATGAAGTTCACTATCCCCTTAATAGTTAAGGACACTTTCTTATTCAAAATGTACATACTTTGACAAGTATGTGGTTTGAATGCACATAGTGAGCTTCAAAAGCATTTTTTTTTGGGTGATGCTTTCTGCTTGGATAATGACTGTATTGAAGGAAGATCTTAGCATATAAACTGAAAAATAATGATGAGACCCAAAGACACATGGATGGGTCCATGGGTAAGACCTCTCTCTAGAGGCTTTCCCTCTCCCCAAGAGTACGGTTGCTTAGTAACTTAGTATAGTTACTAAGAGTTTGGTTCTCTGGTCAGGTTAAATCCCATCCCTACCCCTCAATAGTTCTGTGACTTTGGCAAGTCCCTACCACATAGACTTGTTAAGCAGATTAAGTAAGATAATGCATGTAAAATGCTTAATGTATTTCCTGGCACATATGAAGAACACTATTGTGTTAGTTGTTTTTAGTATAGCCATTACTACTACTATTGGGCTTCCCTGGTGGCTCTGATGGTAAAGAATCTGCTTGCAATGCAGTAGACCCCGGTTCAATCCCTGGGTGGGAATATCCCCTGGAGAAGGAGTGGGTACCCACTCCAGTATTCTTGCCGGGAGAATCCCAAGGACAGAGGAGTCTGGTGGGTTATAGTTCATGGGGTCACAGAGTCAGATACAACTGAGCGGCTGACACTTGAATGCCTGGGGTTCTTCCGCTAAGCTGTATTTTATGTGCAGAGGTTCTGATTCAGTAGGTACAGACTGGGTCTCGGATGTTTGCTTCTGTAGCAGGTTCGCTGGGTGATTCTGATCCGGGGGGTTTTTAGGTCACATTTTGATAAATAGTGTGTTGAAGAAATCCATTGCCTTGAGGTTGTAAAAGTTTTAGGGGCTTAGGAAGCCACCAGGCAAAGTAAGGGGCTATCACTCTTACCAGTTTGTTAAGAAGTATTCATTCAGCAAACGGCTCTGGAGAGCCTAATGTTCATGGTGCACTGCTCTCTTGCTGGTGAAATAGAGGGACCACAGTTGGTACACTTGGAGAGCCCAGGGGCAGAGAAGACAAGCTCAGGATGGGTGCCACCGGTGATATATAAGAAAATTTTAGGTGATATGTGAATAAACATTTGAATATGTTAACTGTTGTGTATGACCTCTTCTTTCTATGGGATACTGGGTTTCCACTTACAGTAGCGATAGAAAGTTTATGTATAAGGCAAAACAATTTCACTTAAAGGAGCAAGTTGTACATGTGAAAGTAGTACATGAATGTCTGAAGTTTAGGAAATACTAAATTTTGGGTTTTTTTTTGGGTAGGACAGTCATGCTGTACTCAGTGTGGTTCTTTAAATAGAGGAGAGGCCAGTAAACTCAGCCTGGGAGAGGAGAAGCAGGGCAGTGGTCTTTCTGCCTCTTCTCTTCCCATTCATCATGTCATAATTATCAGGAAAAGAACACTTATCTGTTAGGAGCTCTCACTCCTCTTGTTGCTTTTCCTGACTTACCTTACTGAGTTTTCATAAGATGGGATGAATGTTGTCTTCATTAGACAGATGAGGAAATCACGGTCATAGAGCTTATAAGAAGGAGAAGGATTTGAACCCAGGCAGCTCACTCTGACCTCTGCTTCCCAACTTGTATTCCTCCATCTTTTCCTAATAGGGATGAGAGCAAGTGGTTATGATGAGGGTCTAGAGGAGATGTCTATGGGGAGGGTGTGTGTGTGTGTGTGTGTGTGTAAGTGAGAAGGCTTGGCAAAATTGGCCACATAATTATAATTTGTGGGGCTTGGTGAAAAATGACAAGGTGGGGTCCCTTGTTCAAAAATTATGAAGAACTTAAAGACTAATAGAATTTTTATAAAACATGGGGCCCTTCAGAGCCCAGGACTCTGTGCCCAAGTCACATACCTACCCACACAGCCGGCCTCAGGACTCGGTGTAGAATGGGAAGGGGCTGAGAAGGAGACAAACGGGGATCCCAGGACCCTGCACCCGTTTCTCCCTTTCCTGATAACTGACACGAGGAGCTGTTGTCATAAAGCAATTTCCTCCTGGTCTCCATGCCCTTTGAGGAGAAGAAAACTTCCACAAACACTAAGTCAGATAAGGAAGGTTCCAATGCTCTGTGATGACTTCAGAGACCTTAACACAGCTCCAAATGTCAATATTCCTTCAATGGGTTCTGCAAATAAGAGTCTTATGGGTAATTACATTTTTAATAAAATACAGTTTGCAGATTGATAGTCAAATAGATTTCCTGTTCTGGAAGCCGAGCCTTCTTCCCAGTGCTGTCATCATGCCCTCCTCATGCTGTTCCTTTCTTGCAAATCTTTCATAATTAGGAAAAGAGTTGTTCATTGACTTAAACCTTCAGATACTCTCAGTTCCTGCTAATTCACTATGTGAAAGAGCTAAATGTTACAAAAATTGCCATTTATTGCCTCATATTCATAATGTGCCTGTTTAATGAAAGGAAGTAGGAAATGAATTATTTTTGGCCTTCATTGGTGGCTGCAGACCTCAGTGATAAATAATGAGGTGCACGGAAGGTTTAAATGGAATTTTTATAGTAAAATGCACATAATACCTTGTTTTATTAAGCAGCCTTGATACGTGAAAGCCTAGATTGATAAAATATATTTCAGGAATCATTATTTACTTTTCAAGATGATTTTTAGCCTTGCAAAAACATTGGGTATAGTTTTCTTTTAAAGAACTAGCTTGCTAGTGTTTGAAGTGAACTTTCATTTAAGAAGCAGTTTGTACACAGTTGTTCAGGATGCCCTCTTTGTGCAGAGAGCACGGCACACCTGTCTTTCCCTGGAATAGAAATAGCGTGCTTCTGAATTCTGTGTTGTTTTGTGTTCAGGACCCATAGTGCCCTTGGCGTCCAACTTCAATTTCATTAATTCTGCATTGATGGATCCTATTATGGGCAGCCTCTGATCTGAACAAATATGCAGTTTTGTCAAGTTAATGCCTGATTTTAAAATTTCCTTTTCACAAAGCATGCAATCTCTGGAACAATAAGGAGCTTCTCTGATGAATCCTTCTAGCTGAATGGTGACTGTGAGAAGTGGATCCACATTTACAGACATTAGAAGAGTGATGCTCCATTTAGCAAGGATCTGTACTGGTTTCTTCACGCCCCCGGAGGGAAAAATATACATCTATCTGTAAACAGGATAATTGTCAGGTTCATTAGATGCTCATTCCCTGCCTAATACAATGTCAGGCACATAGTAGGTGGGCAATAATGGAGGAATACCTGGATGAGTCAAGAAAACACTTCTCTGAGCATTCCAGAGAGTAAGATGGTAACCATTCAATTATCTGGAACCTGAGTCAATGGAATTTCCAAACAATTAGTTTTCTGTTGTATATACAAAGATGTGGTCATAAATAGGCTCAAAGAACATCAAACAAAGCTGATCATGGGCTTATAGGTCATTTAGTCCCACCTTGAGACAGGAATAAATAATGATGATAATGATAATTATGATGTAAACGCTATTCTTTGAGCATCTATTATTGTAGACCCCTTGGGCTTCCCTGGTGGCTCAGATGGTAAAGAATGTGCCTGCAATTCAGGAGACCTAGGTTTGGTCTCTGGGTCAGGAAGATCCCCTGGAGAAGGAAATGGCTACACACTCCCACTCTAGCATTCTTGCCTGGAGGATTCCATGGACAGAGGCGTCTGGTGGGCTATATTCCATGGAGTAATAGTTGTTCACAACTGAGCTGCTCACACATGCACATTGTAGACCCAGTATACATATTGCTTCATTTTAACATCACAATAATAATGTTGTTGTTGCTCAGTCGCTAAATTGTGTCCGACTCTTAGTGATCCCATGGACTGTAGCACGCCAGGCTTCCCTGTCCTTCAGTATGTCCCAGAGTTTGCTCAAACTCATGTCCATTGAGTAACTTTGCAAGCTAAGTATTGCTATACCATTTTACGGGCTTCCCTGGTGGCTCAGTTGATAAAGAATCTGCCTCCAGGAAAATATCACGGACAGAGGAGCCTGGCTGGCTACGGTCCATGGGGTCACAAAGAGTCAGACATGACAACGTATGAGCATAGTGTAACATACCATTTTATAAATGAGGAAACTAAGGCTTAGAGAGGTGAAATAATGTCATCAATCCACACAGTAGCTGGAAGCCAGATCCTTTTTTTGGCTCTAAAGTCCACATTCTTTTCTCTTACCACATTATCTCTACACTGGGTCCTAGAGCTTGTCATTGCTGGAGGCAGGATCAGAAAGCAAGTCTCTAGGCTCTTCAGTCAGTGTTCTTGGCTCCCTGGCAGGCTGCTACAGAACCCAGACAAAAGGAAAAAGGAAATGCTAATCAAAGTGCTTTAAAAGACAAGCCAGTATTTTAACTTGAACCATCAAGGTTTATAAAATGGGGACCAAAGGTCATCCCCAGTAAGTCTGTTGCAAATTGGGCACATGGATTCAGGTTACTCAGGAGATATTTAAAGCAATCAGGGTGAGATGCGCAAATGTAGTAGAAAACTCATACAGTTTGCAGTCATGGTTTTAGGCCATGATTTGATATCCTGTTAGTCATGTGATCTTGAGCACTTATCCTCTGTGAACTTGCTTTCTCATTTACAAAATAGGAGCAGTACAAGCACCTGCCTGACAGAGTGGTGATATTACATGAGATCATGTCTAGGAAATGTTTTCTAGACTAAAATAGAGTTAGTGTATTTTTTATTCCCGGTCCCTTGCATTCTTCTTTTATATTTTTTCAGTGTTTTTTTTTTTTTTTTAGGGAGGGTTTTGCTTTACAGACCTTGTTTTATAGATATTTTATAAACATTTTAATTTGTCTTATGTGCTTTCTTTGATTGCTTTGATGGTAAACAATGATTTCCCTTTTATAAATGGGGACTTGTGTAATTTATTGCAAAGCTTATTAAAATAAAATTGGAAAATCACATTTGGCATCTGGATTAGAAAATTGTTCACACACAAGAAGTTTGAAGGAATAAGGTTAATAGTAGTAAATGTTGAAAGATCTCCAGAATTGTCAACTGATGGCTAGGTCAGTAGGAGCCAGGACAAAGTCCAGCTGGATGAATGGATGGATGCTGAGGGCCCAGAACAGGGGACATAATTGTGCCTGAAGCTGGTCAACCAACACCATGAGTTGTATGTGTAATCTGTAGAGTCTCCCTTTAAAAGGAGTTTTGTTTTACATCCTTGCCAATACTGAGGATCATCAGTCTTTTTAATTATACGTATTTTACTGGGTATGCAGTAATATCTCTCTGTGGTTTTAATTGCATTTCCCTGAAAATTAAATATATACCTAGCTTATGAGTCCAGTTATTCCACTCCTGGGTATTTACCCAAGAAAAATAGAAACATATATCCAAGCAAAAACTTTTTTAAGAATGTTCATGGAAACTTTATTCAAAATAATCCAAAATGGAAATAATCAAATGTGTATCAATAGGAGAACAGATAAACAGACTACAGTATATTCTCACCATGTACTACTACCCAGAAATAAAAATGGAACTTATTACTGTAATTTGCAACATGATGAATCCCCAAAACCTCACCCTGAGTTAAAGAATCTAGGTCTAAAAGAATATTTATTGTGTAATGATGTGCTCAGTCACTTCAGTCATGTCCGACTTTGTGCGGCCCATGGACTGTAGCCACCAGACTCCTCTGTCCATGGGATTCTTTCTTATGTCTCCTGCGTTGGCAGGCGGGTTCTTTACCACTAGTGCCAGCTGGGAAGCCATCATGTGGTTATAGGTAAAGTGAATGTATGGTGATAGGAATCAGACCAGTGGTTCCCTCAGGTGAGTGTGGGATCAGAAGTCCCTGCGAGAGGAGACTAGGGACTTTCTGAGGAGGTTGTTTGTGTTCTAATAGGAGTGTGGGTTTCACAGGTGTGTTCACGTTGTCAAAACTCACCAGGAAACCCACACAATGCTGTAAAGCAATTATCCTCCAGTTAAAAATAAACTTTAAAAAACCCACCAAAGTGGAATACTAGGTCTGCGTTCTCCATCACATGTAAATTTTATCTCATAAGATTGATTTATAAAGTAAAAAACCAAAGAAGTATTGCCTTGGGGGCCTTTTGGCTGTTGAGGAATCTTAGAGCCTTCACGTAGGATGAGTCTGAGAACCCCGCCACAAGAGGAGAGATTTGAGAGACGGCAGAAGAGCTGATTCCCCAGACTGGACGGGTTGTCCTGTGATGAAGGGAAGAGACACCCATTGTGATTCATTCCAGAGGAGAGACAAGGGGAGGGTCAGGGAAGTAGATGATTTGAGTTCCGTGGAGAGAAAAATTTTTTTTTTTTATTGAGTTAGATATGTCTTGTGATAGAATGGGATATCTTTAGGAGCCTGTGGCTCCTTGTCACTTAGCTGAAACTTCTTGTCAAGGGTGTTGCAGAGTGGGTCCTGTAGTGATTGGGAGGTTTAACTAGAAGACCTTACAACTCTCCTGGGCAAAAACTCTGTAGGTCCTGTCGGGTAACAAATGGAGCATGATCTTTGCAGTCAGGCTTGAGAGCTCCCTGTCTGAAGCTAGAGATCTTGGATCTATCATGAATGAGATTATCTTTTGCAAGTTGACTTCTTTTAGTCTAGTTTCCTCGTACCTAACAATGGTTGTGTGTGTGTGTGTGTGTGGGAGCATGTGTATGTTTATGTGTTTATCTTCCTTCTAATTTGTAACCCACTTGCAATGCTGGATGACCTCAAAGAATTATAACTGAAGCTGAAATTGAAATGATTAACGGAAAGGGCATAGCAAAGCACCTAACACATATACTAAGTGCATGATAAATGTTCAATAACTTTTCACCATTATTATTGCTATTGCTACTATCATGATTCCAAGAATTTTAGGTATCAGCAAATGCCAAAGATAGATGTTTGGGGGCAAAGTTTAGGAGCTCATATAAGATCTCTTATATTAGACCCTGAAAGTGGCTGTTACGTCTCTCAAAAAGTATGATTAACACTCCACAGGTTAATTTAAAAATGAGAAAGTAAGCCTTTGTGGAAGAACCAAACTTTGTGGATAAAAAAATGTCCAATGCTTCTGTGTCTGGCATAAAGAGATTCTTTTGTACTTGGTTATGTTTTTGTTTGGCTTTGAGTCACAGTGGCCTAGTCAAGGTAGAGTTGGTAGGATTAAGTTGACCCCAGTCCTCACTTTGTGGGGCAGATCACAGTAGCAAAATGAACACTTTCTGTCTTTCAGTAGAGGATTGATTTTAAATATTCTACATAATTTCCCAAAAGGTTCTGATGGATTAAAAATTTCATTTATTTGGGATAGGTCATTCAGTCACATTGGTCAAAATTTAAAGGGAACAAAAAATGTAGAGTAAAACATCTCCCTCTTGCCTACCCCCCCAACCTCCAATTCTTTAGCCACTCAGGTCCTCTCTCCAGAGGTAAAGAATTTAGCCAGTTTCTAGTATATTTTTGTAAAAAACATAAACATATTATGCTATTTCTGGAACTTTTTCCTATATACACAGTAGTTTACCTCAGAGTATTTTTTATCTTGTACTTTTCACTTTACAATGTTCACCTAACAATATTTCATATTTGAAGTTGTGAGCTTTCTTTCATTTCAATGGCTATATAGTATTCCATTGTATGTAGTTGATCATACTTTGTTAAACCAACCTGGTGTTGATGGACATTTAGGTTTTCCTCTACCTTTTGCTAATCAAAGCAAGGCTTCAATAGAGAATTTGTTTCATAGGTCATTTGGCCTATGTATATCCAAGGGATAAATTTTTGCACATGGAATTGCTGGGTGAAACGGCAAATGCACTTTTAATATATTTATTTATTTATCTTTGGCTGTGCTGGGTCTTCATTGCTGCTCAAGCTTTCCTCTAGTTGTGGTGAGCAGGGACTACTTTTCCTTGTAATGCATGGGCTTCTCATTGTGGTGGCTTCTCTTGTCAGGAAGCAGGGGCTCCAGGCACAGAGGCTTCAGTAGTTGCAACATGTGGGCTCAGTAGTCGAAGTTCCTGGACTCTAGAGCATAGGCTCAATAGTTGTGGCACACAGGCTTATTTGCTCTGAGGCAAGTGGGATCTTCCTGGACCAGGGATCAAACCCATGTCCCCTGCATCGGCAGGCAGATTCTTTACCACTGAGCCACCGGGAAGCCCAGCATCAGTTCAGTTCAGTTCAGTTTAGTCGCTCAGTCGTGTCCGACTCTTTGCGACCCCATAAATTGCAGCACGCCAGGCCTCCGTGTCCATCACCAACTCCCGGAGTTCACTCAGACTCATGTGCATCGAGTCGGTGATGCCATCCACCCATCTCATCCTCTGTCGTCCCCTTTTCCTCCTGCCCCCAATCCCTTCCAGCATATGTACTTTTAAAACATTTCAATAGATCTTGCAATTTTCCCTCCATTTAGGTTATACCAATTGACCTTCCACCAGCAATGTTGACCGCAAATCCTCACCAACATGATACGTTCTCAAACTCTTTTCTTTGCCAATCCAATGAGTAAAAAAGTGGGGTTGAACATATCTATATATTTAAGAGTTATTTTCATTTTCTTCTCTGTGAATTCTCTGTTTATAACCTTTGCCCATTTTTCGGATCAGTTCATGTATATAATACTTTTCTTTTATTGTTAGAATAAAGATGTTTATAACATTCCTTTTATATCCATTTTTCTTTCAGACTTTAAACTTTATTTCAAAAATAATGTACAGTAAAATTTTCATTTTTGGAGTACAGTACTACAAGTTTTAACAGATATATAGACACATATATGGGGCTTCCCTGGTGGCTCAGACAGTAGAGAATCTGCCTGCAGTTTTGGGTTTCATCCCTGGGTTGGGAAGATCCCCTGGAGAAGGAAATAGAAACCCACTCCATTATTCTTGCTTGGAGAATTCCATGGACAGAGGAGCCTGGTGGGCTACAGTCCATGGGGTCACAAAGAGTTGGATATGATTAGAGACTAACACAGACACACATATAGGTTTGTGTGACCACCCTCACAAATCTATATATAGGATATATAAAAGTTCAGTCATCCAGAAAACTTCCTTGTGCTGCCTCCTTGAGGTCAAACCTTCTTCCATCCCTAAACTTTGGTAACTACTGTTCCTATAGTGATGATTCTACCTTTTCCCAAATGTAACGTAAAGGGAACCATGCAGTGTAAAATTTTTTGAGACTGGTTTCTTTCTCTCAGCATAATACCTTTAAGAGTCATCCTTATTATTGTAAATATCCAATAATTCATTTCTTTTTATTGCTGAATGGTCTTCCATTGGATGAATGTGCAAAAGCTTATTTATTCATTCACCCACTGAAGAACATTTGAGTTATTTCCAGTTTTTGGTGATTATAAATAGAGCTGCATTAAACATTTGTGTGTAGGTTTTTGTGTGAAAGTAAGTTTTCATAATTGCTGTGGAAACATCTGGGTGTTGGTTTATTTTGACTGACTTTTTTTCACTATGACTACATTTTCCTGTTTTTTAAGGATATTTTGTATTGTTTATTGATATTTTATAGACTCCTTTCCCTGAAGGAAGTTTATTTTTGTCTAGTGGCCAGTTCTACTGCTGGATGATTACCTAGCGATTGTGGAGATTTGGTTTTATATTTTATTTTGCCATATTTGTGAAAAGCCAAGACCCTTTAATTTGGTGGGATTCAGGTTCTAAACTTCCCTATGAATATAGTTAGAGCCTGGTTGAAGGCTTTGTTAGGGTGGATCTAGGATAAACATAGTTCTTACTCTTAAGAGGAAAACTATCTGATATGTGGCTTGTTGTCTATAGAGTTAATGGGGGTGTTAATAGGCTTTTCTACCCACCCTGGGCTGGGTTTCCAGTGTCCTCTGGCACTGCTTGATTTCCAGTATCTCTTTTTCATGCTCAAGCTCACAGCAGCCAGGCTCTGCTAAGCACAGTCGCAGGCTGTGCTTGTGAGCCCAGCTTTGGACGAGGGCTTCCAGGGAACCCCAGCATGGGCTTCTGTGCGCCTCTCTGTTAGGGCTGTTCCCTTCCGAGCACTCTGCTGCACAGTTGCCAGCTGTTTCAGCTGGTCTGAACTTTGATCTTGGCCAGTTCCACTCAGCAGGGTCACCATGCTCTGCTTGGATTTCAGCTCATGGCATTTTCATTGGGAAATTGAACCCAAGTGTATTGCTGGGGTGATTTTGCAGCTCAGTTCATGTGTGTCCTGTCTCTTAGGGGTTGCAGTTCTTGCACTGCCTCTTGTCCAGTGTTTGAGAAAAATTGCTTTCTTATTTATTTATTTCATGGTTGTTTGTAGCATAGGAAAAGTCAAGTACCAGATACTTCTATGGGAAGCGTTCTTGAATGACAGATCCAGAATGATTTATTAAGGGCAACTAAGGGTCTTCTGCTTGCAACCTAACTTTTCATCAAGGACGGGTTTGTTTTCTCAACTTTCAGAGAACTCTGTGCTGAAGGGTACTAGGGATCTGACCTGGTTTGGTAATTTTTGTGTTATTCTGTTTGCTACATTGAGTGAATTGGCAACCTTCTCCAAGGAGCTGAATCATAGCTTCTATAAAGTACACTAGGTCATGAATTTTTAATTTTCAGTCCAGTTTTACCACAGTAGTAAAAACAGTTCAATTATATGCTTATTGGGAATTTTTTATTCTTATAAATTCTAAAGTTTTATTACAGAAGAGATTAAGTTTTTCCCCTAGCACAGAATGACTTCAGGACAGTTCTGCCCATCTCAAAATGGGTCATTTTCTTTTTCTGTGTGTGGAATGGAGACAAGGTTGGTGAGGGAAAGAGAATATATAACATAGTTGAAAAACTTTGTCCTTTTATTTAACCTTGTGTTGAGTGATGACAAGTTATGGGTTGTGTCTACTAACTTTTCAAATGTGGCCATAGCACTCTTATGTCACCCTCCCCAGCTGGAGGACAAACAGGTTTTGGAATAATTCCCTAGTAATGGATAACCTGGTTTCTATATTATTTCCCTAGAGGGTGTATGACAAATTTTCAGCTATAATGCTTTTTCATTAATTCATTAATTGAAACTTTCACTGGTATTCTGTTGTGTGATGTGCTATATAATGAATACCGTTAAAGTCTCAATGGCATATAAAAACATGCATTCATTTAGTTTATGAGTTGGGTTGATTGAGGCTTGGCTGATATAGGCTGGACTCAGCAGGAGACATTGAGTTCTGCTCACCATATTTCTTATACTCCTTCTGGGACCAGTGGGTAGCCCAAACATTTTATTCTCATGGTTATGGTAGAGGTTCAAGAGAGAAAATCCAATTACCTGAGCACATTTTCAGCCTTGCCTACATTCCATCTGTTAGAATCCTGTTGGCCAAAGCAAGACACATGGCCAAGCCCAATATCAATGAAACTGTTCCTTCTATGAGAGTAAAGAAGAGGAAGTGGGTATTATTGAAGAATAATCCAATTTCCTCTAGGAAATTATTACATTACTAATCACTAAGGCTATAGAGACGAATAAGACAGTCATTTGCTCTAGGAGCACTCAAATAATTGATCCTGAACCATAAGTAGTGATCTTACTAATGGAGGGTATAGAAAAGGAGTTAAAACTCTAGTCAAATAAACAGAAACTCTCAGACTTTTAAGATTCTTTTTCCTTTTAATTTCACACCCTGGAGGATGTTGAACTTGGATTGCTGGCTATCTACCAAAGCATTGTGTTGAGCTGAAATCCCCTGCTATTAATAACCAGGTATACTGTGATTTTGAGATTTAAAGCCATGATTTCATGTTAGAAGCTGCAGTGGGCCAGGAAGCTATTTGGGTTTATAACACTTCTAAAGCACTTGGGCAAAGATGCTGGGGATTAAAGGGAAAGCATAAGCAGGTTTGTACACAGGGGCTCAGAGCTACGTGGCTTTGTTTTAGGAACTCTCAGTAAGAAAGGTATGATAAAAAACTGAAATATGCAGGCCATCCAAATGCATGAAACAAAAATCTAAGATCATTGAAGTGAATGACTGGAGGGATCAAGGAAGATCTTGATGGACTGCAGAGAGCAGAGCAATGGCCTGGAAATACTGGTATCTGATGCCTCTTTCCCTTTTCTGAGGACCTCTTCCTCAACAGTTAGTGTTAAGATTGCAGTTGGGCCTGAGGAAGTCTCATAAAACCTGGACAGAAGGATGGTGAAAACATCATGTTTTTTTTTTTTTTTTCTTCTGAGTTATCCAAAATTTATGATGCTAAAGTTGGGGGACCTGAACTGGAAGTCTGGCATTATGGTGGGTGCTTAGAATCCCCAGACCCTCCCAGGTCTGACTGTTGACCATGCCCAAGGAATAAAGGAAAGAAGTTAAATAGGAAAAAAAAAATTACTGAGACACAAGAAAGAATATTTCAGGTTTTGTGGATTCCACTTTGGAAATATCTGCTCTCAGCCAACTCATGTTTTTAGTTGAGGAAGTAAAGGCCTTTCTTGAGGCCACATGAGTCTATGGCAGGGCCAGGCTAGAAACAGTTCTGTGGCCTCATGGTGGCAGCTAACAGCTAATGTTTAACAATTGAGCTGAGAATTTGCTTGGCACTAGCGAAGAGTGACTCATTGGAAAAGACTCTGATGCTGGGAGGGATTGGGGGCAGGAGGAAAAGGGGACGACAGAGGATGAGATGGCTGGATGGCATCACTGACTTGATGGATGTGAGTTTGAGGGAACTCCGGGAGATGGTGAGGGACAGGGAGGCCTGGTGTGCTGAGATTCATGGGGTTGCAAAGAGTTGGACATGGCTGAGCTACTGAACTGACCTGAACTGAAGCTATTCCAAGCTATACTTTATGTAGATTGTATCCTTTTGTCTTCACTAGAATCCTATAAATTAGATATGATAATTAATCTCATCTAACAGAGGAGGTAACTGAGGTACTAAGATACCCACAAATTGTCTTTTGTCACACAGCTAGTAAGTGGGGGAACCATGTTTCAAATCAAGTAGTCTGACCCAGCGCCTGGACTCTTCATTGTTATTCTGCAGTGAGAGATCTAGATGGCAATAGCGTACATTAAAGACCCTGAAGAGATAAGGATGTCTCTCTCGGAGCCTGGGAGATCCCGAAAGTGTAAGGCAAGAGCCTTTAACTTATCCTTACAGAGAGGTGGAGCTGGAAAATATTGTAGATTGTGTCAGAACTGCCACAGGAATTCTGGCATGCCTTCTGAGCTGTCCATGGTGCTGAGCACCAGCTTCCCTTCATGCATCTTTGCTATTGCACTCATCACCAATATTTAATAATTTTCACCTGAGATGTCTAGAATTTGAAAACCAAATAGATTGAAATAAATAATAATTGCATTTGTACTTGGTTCTAAACATTTTAGATGTGTTATTTCACTACAACCCCACAGCAATTCAATGACCTTTCTTTTGAGAAAGAAATAGATAAACTACTATCATGTTAAAAGGCAGAATGAAGCAATGAGTTGTTAGAAGTATAAAAACTGGAATGTGGAAAGGAGTGATGAGAAAGTTTTTAGAGTTGGATGGAGCCTTTGAGTTGGAACTAAAGGGAGAAGTTCAGTAAGGTTAAGGACTCCAGGATCTTTCCTACCCCAGAATTTCAGGCAGTTCCTGCCAATTGAACACTCTGAGTGTGTGAAATAGGCCTTTTTGGTTTTTCCTGGACCAGCACATTCATGAGTGGGATATGTGCTGAAAAGTCAGGTAATTCACTTTATCCTCCTTCACCTAGAGATGTTACAGCTGAGGGTCACTAAAACAGTTATTCAAGGTCATACAACAAGAGAGTGCAGAGCCAAAAGAAATATAACCCAGATCTCATGTCAATACTCCACATTTATTACCTATTTCAGGATCTCACAAAGCTATAATCATGGACCGGTTCCATGAGCAATACCCAGGTGCTGAATAAAAATACATTGTACTACATTCCATGCCAAACCCACTAGAATATAATTCCTAGAGAGAATATGGATTGTGCATAGAGCACTGATAGTCTATCAGATGTACTAAGGTTCTGTTGGGAAATTAATGCTAATAGTATTGTTCCTTTTACAATCCATTTAAAACATATATCACATTAAAACTTCTATCTTTATTATGTAGTTGCTATAGTCCTGTGGTAATCTGCCTTTAAGAAAATATGCTCTTTATTTAAGAATTGACTTACTGACATTTGAATATTCACTGTGCATTTATTGGCTGAATGTTTTTGAATATGTTTATCAATCCTTTAGGACTTTAGTTTTCCCACATGTAAATGGAACTATAACACCTACCTTGTAAAGTTTCTGTAGTATTTATATGGATAGTTCTAAGAGGACAGTTGTTTTGCACATAATAAATGTTTTCTATATGATATATAGTTTTAGAATTGGCTATTTTATTAATAATATTGTAACTATAAAAAATCTTGCAACTTGTTTTGGATTTTTAAAAAATTTTAATTGCTGTACTTTTAAATTCAAGCATGCATTATATATCTTGATTTAATTTAAAAAATCAGTACTTTATGTTCCAAAATATGTTCCTTGGTCAACTCTATTAAGGTGGATAGATAGAAACACACGATGGTATTGCTTTTTGGCCTTTTGGACTAAGATCAAGTGTGGTATCTGTTCTCACCAGTTTAATATCTGATATGTCCTCTATCTGAGGACAGTATATTAAATTTCTAAATAGGTTGCAAATATGTACTGTTTCAATCCATCTATCTTTTTTTTCCCTTGAGGATTCAGACTGGCTCTCCTGTTCCTGTTTTCTGTAGAGGAAAAACATATTTTTCTACAGATACACAGATAATAAAATTTACTGTTAACAATTTTATTCAAGTGGGAACAGTACATTTAAATGTGTGCATTAATGGAAAAAAAAAAAAAAAGAAGAAGCACATGGTCAAATTGGAAAAGTAAGAAAGCATCAGATCATGAGGAATCTCATATGTCACGCTGACCATTTTGGATTTGATCCTGCAAGCAGTGGTCACCCATCAGAGATTTTGATCTGTGGGTCATGAGGCACAAACAGTGTCTAGGGAAAATGAGTTTGACACAGGACACAATGGAGACAGGTAGGGAAATTTAAACATTATCGCTCATGTAGAAGTTGATAATTCCCTGTATTAGATCTGTCCATTGGAAGTGTGAAGGCAGGAAAAGACCTGTGAGGTCACTACTAAGGAAGATAGAAAGTATTTGGTTAACGGATATGAGGGAGAAGAAAGAGATGAAAATAATTGTGGAGTTTTAAGCCTGAGTGATGAGGCTTGACAGCTTGACAGAAAAAGAGATTATCTAGAGGGAGACCTGGATGTGGATAGGGAATCAGTTTGGATCTGATCCTGTTTTACAAATTGTGAAAAAATGTGATAATAAGCAGATGTATTGACTCCTTTATATATAAATCAGTTGAATGAAAAATTTCAAGTACATTTAAATATAATTTCTTTAAAAAATTCTACTGCTACCCATCTCTAGTATTTTTTTTTTATTACTCTTCAATTTTATTTTTTGATGTATCAAGGTTCTTAGTTGCAAGCAAAAGAAACTGTTTCTGGTTGACTTAAACAGGGAAGCAGTTTATTAAAGTAATATTGATTTGCTTATAGAATGGGAAGATTGGAGATCCAGGCTCAGAATGGGTTTAGAAACAAGGGATCATGAGCAGCAGCCACATCCATGGCCAAAATCATGCTAAGAACCAGCCTGCGAAGACACTGCTGTCCCTCTGCATAGTGTTGGGTGCTGTGGCTTGTGCTGTCACTGGTAATGGACAGAGAATGCTATCGCTGACTCTGACGTCTTTGGAAATTTGAAGCTTCTGCTGCCATTGTTGCTCCCACATCCATAATAGAGTCTCCTCTATTCCTGCCTATTTGTATCACTAGGTTCTTACTCAAAGACCAGGGTAGAGACATCTGGTTGGGCAAGCCCATGTCTTATCCCCTAGCTGAAAGATGTAAGGGTCTTGCTTATCACTGTAAAGGAAGGGTCTTGCTTTTCAGCCTTATGGTGAGAGGTGGACCCTGCCTCCCACCAAGATTCCTAAGAAGGAACATTCATAGTTATAGGAAGGACTTTCAGATACTTGGCAGCCAAAAAAAGCATATCAAACTAAAGAACCAACAGCCAGTGTCCACAACACATGCCTGAAGTTATACTTTATATCATGAGAGCAGAGTATCTCTATAGAAATACTTTTTTTCTTTCTTCTTCTTCTTCTTTTTTTCAGTTAGCTTCAAATACAGACACAGAATGTCCCAAGAATCAAAGCACTTGCAGTCATAGCTAAAAAGGTCAGAAAATTGCCCGATATTTCATGGCTGGGGTTGCTCAAATTACAGCCTATTCAGACTGAAAAAGAGCACCATTTGACCTTTTCATGTGGCAAGATGTTGTGTTAACAGAACTCCCTCTTTCTATGATCTTTATGCCCTTCCATCCTTTCCTGCTTATTTGAATTCAGCTCCAAGAGGGAAAGAAATGAAGACAAAACATGTGGTTTGAAATTTCAGGTTGAGGGTGAACTGATTCAAAATTTGAATTTAGGGAGGAAAGAATTTTGTCTTGTGTATCTGAGTAGAACATTGGACTGGGACTCAGAAAGCTCAAATCCCAGTGTCGGGCAAGTCCTTTTCTCTCTCTTGACCCTCAATTCCTCCTTGATGGAGTCCTTGGATTTGAACTCAGGACGAACCAGATTTGAACTCCCACTTACTGATTGGTGTAAACTTGGGAATATCATGCTCTTAGCTTCATTTGTATTCATGGAAGGAATGGAAATATAATAGTACCTTCCTCATAAATTTATTGTGTGAATTAAATAAAGCAAGATTGATAAAACTTCAGGATAAAATAGGATGGTTGTACCCTGCTAAGTCACTTCAGTCATGTCCGACTCTGTGCGACCCCAGAGACGGCAGCCCACCAGGCTCCCCTGTCCCTGGAATTCTCCAGGCAAGAATACTGGAGTGGGTTGCCATTTCCTTCTCCAATACATGAAAGTGAAAAGTGAAAGTGAAGTCGCTCAGTTGTGTCTGACTCTTAGCGACCCCATGGACTGCAGCCTTCCAGGGTCCTCCGTCCATGGGATTTTCCAGGCAAGGGTACTGGAGTGGGGTGCCACTAGGTGATCTCCAATGACTTCCTGGGTATTGGAGAATCTGCTGTTTCATTATAGTTTGTATAATGATCCTTAGTTTGTGCATATGTGTCTCTTATAGTGCATATATCCTAAAGTGGGTTTTAGAGGAACAGGTATTCTCAGAAAGAAAAAAAAAAAGAGAAAATTTCGTTTATTCTTTTCTCTATTCCGTGATCTACGCTATCATTTCTTTTGAAATACTGTGAAAGATACTCAGATGATAACTATGTTACATATTTAATACCCCTGGGAATCTGTGATCCAAATGAGGAAACTGGAAAGATAAAGTTCTATGTTTATCTGGGTTGAAATATAAAATAACCATTCAAGGCAGTGTCATGAGGAGAGAGTGGGTGAAGAGGGAAGGGAATGGGTTACACTGGGGAGGGTAGACAGGGTCAGCTTCTTGGAATTCTAGAATTATTCCTTAACAAATGTAGTTGAATTTATAATTTGTGTCAGAGCATACTTTCTTAAACCTGCCAGATTTGACTATGGGAGCTGAGATGTTTATATCTCTCCAAGGGTTGGGGAAAATGGCTGGTGTGATGGTTTTAAAGGCTATCAGCAAAATCTTTGACCTGTTTCCCATCAAAAGATGGGACCTGATTCTCCTCCCTTTGAACATGCATTGTTTGGCTCTAGTGACTTCATTTGAATGAGGTGAATGACTTTGTTGATTTCTCAGTCTATTAGAAAAGGCAATTCAGCTTCCTGACAGCTTCTCCCTCTTTTGGGATGATTACCCTGGAAACATTTATATGGTGCAATACTATATGAAGTCATTGTATTTATTTTTAATGAATGGATGAATATAGTTATTCATTGTTTTTCTCCACCTAGTAAAATGTAAACTCTGTTAGATCAGGTATTTCATCTTATGCTCCATCCAACATCTAGCTCAGGCCTGACACACAGGTGCTCAATGGGTATTTGCTGAATGAATGCATAGTTGGGTAGATAGAAGGTTCTAGAGGCCAGAGTGACAGAGGTTTGAATACCATTAGCATATACATGGTAAGCAATAAAAGTAGAACAGATAATCAGGGAATAGTAGATAATCAGAGGATAGTGTATGGATGAGGATCAAGGACTGGACTCATCAGATGTCCTGTGATCTCACTAGCTTTCTCATAACTATGCTAAGTCACTTCAGTCGTGTCCGACTCTCTGTGACCCCATAGATGGCAGCCCACCAGGCTTCCCCGACCCTGGGATTCTCCAGGCAAGAACACTGAAATGGGTTGCCGTTTCCTTCTCCAGTGCATGAAAGTGAAAAGTGAAAGTGAAGTCGCTCAGTCGTGTCCGACTCTTAGCGACCCCATGGACTGCAGCCTACCAGGCTCCTCCGTCCATGGGATTTTCCAGGCAAGAGTACTGGAGTGGGATGCCATTGCCTTCTCTATTCTCATTACTAGACTTAACAAAATCTCTTCTTTCACTTTAGAAGACAGCAGAGTGCTATGCTTGAGAGCAGGGATGTTGAAATCATACTGTCTGGGTTTGAATTCAAACTATAACTTACTATGTGATCTTAAGTGAAAGTGGAAGTTGCTCAGTTGTGTATGACTCTTTGTGACCCCATGAACTATACAGTCCATGGAATTCTCTAGGCCAGAATACTGGAGTGGGTATCCGTTCCCTTCTCCAGGGGATCTTCCCAGCCTAGGGATAGAACTCAGGTCTCCAGCATTGCAGGTGGATTCTTTACCAGCTGAGCCACAAGGGAAGCCCAAGAATACTGGAGTGAGTAGCCTATCCCTTCTCCAGGGGATCTTCCCGACCCAGGAATCCAATTAGGGTCTCCTGCACTGCAGGCGAATTCTTGACCAACTGAGCTATCAGGGAAACCCACACGTGAATCCTTTCTCCAGAGGATCTTTCCAACCCAGGGATCGAACCCAGGTCTACCACATTACAGGAGATTCTTTACCAGTTGAGCCACCTGGGAAGCCCATGTGATCTGAACCCAGCCCTTTAACCTTAATGAGTCTCTGAATTTCTTTGTATCAGTGGAACTAATGATAGTACCTAGCACATAGGGACTTATAGGACTCGTAAGAGTTGATATAGATTATAGCCTAAACTCCCATAAGCCTTAAATAAAATTTGGTTATTATTATTATTAATATTGTTGTTTAGTTGTTAAGTTGTGTTCAACTCTTTTGCCACCCCATGGACTGTAGCCCTCCAGGCTCCCCTGTCCATGGGATTTCCTAGGCAAGAATACTGGAGTGCATTGCCATTTGCTTCTCCACAGGATCTTCTAGACCCAGAGATTGAATGTCTCCTGCTTGGCAGGTGGATTTTTTTTTACCAGTGAACTACCTGGGATGCCTATTATTATTATTATTCCAATTATTAAGCATAGGGTTTAAAGGCATTGACCTAAGGGAAAGACTGTAGTAAAAATACAGACGTTTGTATAGTAATTTATATTTTCTGAGATGCTTTTGCATTTGTCAACTCATTCAATTTTCACAACTGAGCATATAGGATATCATTATCTTTACTATTTTTTAAGATATTAATAAATGGAAAAACTTGGTCAAGTTTTTCATATATTTCTCAAGCCCAGTGGCCTTTCAGAATGAGGAATCAGAAGAAGAATATCAAGTACAAAGATTTAGAACTGACACTCACCCATCTTGGATAAAAGTGATTTACCCCTGGAACAGTTTGGTGCCAAGCCTTTGAATTATATATATCCTAAAAATTTCCAGCATTTAGTGGAAGAACATCACTCTGCCATAGTTTGTTTGGACTGCAACACTGGAGCAGTTGAAATTAATCTTTTTTATTCCTTCATTCAACAGGTACTTGTAGAGCTTTGTGCTAGGGACTGTGTGGGATACAGAGAAATACAATTTATAGATTCTGACCTTTAAGTTTTCATTGCTTAGTTGAGATGAGGGGAGGGTAAAGACACACAGTCTGAAGCCATAGCTTGATAGAGCAGAGTCTAAACTTTGAGTCTATGTGTTTGAAGTTTAGGGAAACTTACATGAAATATGGACCATATTTCCTCTTAATCAAGCAAGCATCACTTGGCAGATAAGCTATTAATCATTGCTTTCTTGTCATGAACTGACTTGTTCAGCATGGGGAGGAGATTGTTCAAGGTACTAGAGACTTTTTCTCATCATGTATTATGACATATAGTTCCTGCGTGTGAGACAGGAAGGTGGGCAGAAAACAAGACCAGGTGAGCCCATCCCCAGATCACTGCTTCCAAACCTCACTTTGACTTTCAGGGGCAGAAGAAAGGCAGTTAATTCCTTCCTTCAACAAACATACACTGACTGCCTCTTTTGAATTGAGGCACTGTGATACATGCTGGAAAAGATCAGCACAAGAATAAGGGCTTGTTCCTGTCTTCAAGGGGCTCATAGGGCAGAGGCAACATTATAGAATCATAGCACTGCTCTTTTTAAAAATTTTTATTTATTTTTAGTTGGGGGATAATTGCTTACAGTGTTGTATTGGTTTCTGCCATGTATCAACATGAAACAGCCATAGCTATACACATGTCCCCTGTCTCTTGAACCTTCCTCCCACCCCATCCCACCTCTCTAGGCTGTCATAGAGCACTGCTCTTGAGTCACACTGGCTGTGCTTGTGTTAAGTTTCTACCACTTAGCAGCTGTGAGACCTTGGGCAAATAAGTTAATTGCTCTGTGTCTTGATTTCCCAGCTTAGGAAATGGGTGTAATCATGGTGAGGATTTAAAAAAATCAATTATTTATTTATTCATTTTTGGCTGTGTTGAGTCTTCGTTGCTGCACGTGCTTTTCTCTAGTTGCGGTGAGCTGGGGCTAGTCTCTAGTTGCGGTGTGTGCCAGCTTCTCATTGTAGTGGCTTTCTTGTTGCAGAGCACAGGCTTTAGGGTATGTGGGCTTTGGTATATACACCCTGTGGGCTCAGTAGTTGCTGCACATGGGCCTAGTAGTTGTGGTGTGCAGGCTCAATAGTTGAGGACATGGGCTTATTTGCCTCATGGCATGTGGAATCTTCCCACACCAGGGATCGAACCCATATCCCCTGTATTGGCAGGTGGATACTTAACCACTGGACCACCAGGGAAGTCCAACGGTGAGATTAAATGAGCTATTCCATGTATCCCATAGCACTATGCCAGGCATGTAATAAGTATGTAATAAACATTAGCTATTATTATTTAGTTCAGTTCAGTTCAATCTCTCAGTCGTGTCCAACTCTTTGTGACCCCATGAATCACAGCACACCAGGCCTCCCTGTCCATCACCAACTCCCAGAGTTTACCCAAACTCTCATCCATTGAGTCGGTGATGCCATCCAGCCATCTCATCTTCTGTCGTCCCCTTCTCCTACTGCCCCCAATCCCTCTCAGCATCAGAGTCTTTTCCAATGAGTCAACTCTTCGCATGAGGTGGACAAAGTATTGGAGTTTCAGCTTTAGCATCAGTCCTTCCAAAGAACACCCAGGACTGATCTCCTTTCGAATGGACTGGTTGGATCTCCTTGCAGTCCAAGGGACTCTTAAGAGTCTTCTCCAACACCACAGTTCAAAAGCATCAATTCTTTGGCGCTCAGCTTTCTTCACAGTCCAACTCTCACATCCATACATGACCACTGGAAAAACCATAGCCTTGACTAGATGGACCTTTGTTGGCAAAGTAATGTCCCTGCTTTTTAATATGCTATCTAGGTTGGTCATAACTTTCCTTCCAAGGAGTGAGCTTCTTTTAATTTCATGGCTGCAATCACCATCTGCAGTGATTTTGGAGCCACTAAAAATAAAGTCTGACACTGTTTCCACTATTTCCCCATCTATTTCCCATGAAGCTGATGGGATATTACTAGTGTACAAAAGTATAAAGGGGTTTCACTTCCACTTAGGATAAAAAGTTGGAAAGAACATCACCTGCATTCTAAGACTGAGAAAAATTCAGCTAACTACAAAATCAGAGCCTGTTTTTTGACCTATTAGAGAGCTGAGGTCACAGAGCAAGCAAATTCTGTAATGGAAGAGATTTCTCCAAGGAGAAATTGGACCAGTGGACTGTGACATTTTCTGTGACAGAAAACAAGAGAGGATGCTGCCATACAGATGAGTGAGAAGAATTCAATTAACATTTTGTGAGCATTTAGCTGAATATGGGCTAGCATGAAATAAGAGAAGTTGTGGACTTCCTCATACAAGAGGAGTTTGGACCCTTCTCAGGCTCTCTTCTGTAAATCTTCACCAGGTGTTCACAAGAAAGTCTGGGGTCAGGGCAAGAGACTAGGGAAATCAATCCTCACTAAGGCAGATATGGAGGAGGAGCTAATCTCACAGATTAGCCCCTGTGAGAAAGGTACAAAAGCCTGCTTCCCAGAACCATATGTCCTACAGAGCAAAAGACTTAAACTGCTGTGAAAGGGCAGCATTGTGTAACCCTCAGGAATAGCTGAGGAGCCATTATTGCTAGATGAAAAGGCGGAGGTGCAAAAGATCAGGTCTAAGTGCATGAGCACATTTCTAGCCGCTCCTGATTTACATTTGCTATGCTATGCTAAGTCACTTCAGTTGTGTCCGACTCTGTGCGACCCCATAGACAGCAGCCCACCAGGCTTCCCCATCCCTGGGATTCTCCAGGCAAGAATGCTGGAATGGGTTGCCATTTCCTTCTCCAATGCATGAAAGTGAAAAGTGAAAGTGAAGTCACTCAGTCGTGTCTGACCCTCAGCGACCCCATGGACTGCAGCCTTCCAGGCTCCTCCATCCATGGGATTTTCCAGGCAAGAGTACTGGAGTGGGGTGCCATTGCCTTCTCCGTTACATTTGCTAGATTAATTCAATCCCTGACACTGATGACCTGACTAAAGAAGTGGCGTGCCTGTTTCCAAGCATGAGTACTATTAGTCTCATTGCTCTATGTAAAATATCTGACATTCAGTAAATAATTGTGGTTAATTTTAATAATTAATCAGTCATAATAGCAAATAAAAAACCCATTATTGAGAGAAAAAACAATCAACAGAGTCAGACTTAATGATGACTAAGATGTTAGAACAATCATTCAGGAACTTTAAAACAATTATCAGATCAGATCAGATCAGTTGCTCAGTCGTGTCCAACTCTTTGTGACCCAGTGAATCGCAGCACGCCAGGCCTCCCTGTCCATCACCAACTCCCGGAGTTCACTGAGACTCACGTCCATTGAGTCAGTCATGCCATCCAGCCATCTCATCCTCTGTCGTCCCCTTCTCCTCCTGCCCCCAATCCCTCCCAGCATCAGAGTCTTTTCCAATGAGTCAACTCTTCGCATGAGGTGGCCAAAGTACTGGAGTTTCAGCTTTAGCATCATTCCTTCCAAAGAAATCCCAGGGCTGATCTCCTTCAGAATGGACTGGTTGGATCTCCTTGCAGTCCAAGGGACTCTCAAGAGTCTTCTCCAACACCACAGTTCAAAAGCATCAGTTCTTCGGTGCTCAGCCTTCTTCACAGTCCAACTCTCACATCCATATATGAGCACAGGAAAAACCATATAGCCTTGACTAGACGAACCTTTGTTGGCAAAGTAATGTCTCTGCTTTTGAATATGCTATCTAGGTTGGTTATAACTTTCCTTCCAAGGAGTAAGCGTCTTTTAATTTCATGGCTGTAGTCACCATCTGCAGTGATTTGGGAGCCCCCAAAAATAAAGTCTGACACTGTTTCCACTGTTTCCCCATCTATTTCCCATGAGTGATGGGTGGAAAAGGTGGACAGTGTATATGAACAGATAGGAAATTTCAGTGGAGAGGTCAAAACTATAAGAAAGAGTCTCATGGAAATGCCACACACACACACACACACACACACACTAGAAATAAAGAATTCTTCTAATGGGCTCAATAGTAGACTTGACCCAGCTGAGGAAATAATCAATGACCTTGAAGATAGGTCAATAGGAATTGCTCAAATTGTAGCACAGTGAGAAAAAAGTAACAATATCCAAAAGCCATGAAAGAACATCAAATGTTTTGACATTTGTATAATTGGAAAATACAGAGAGGGAAGAGAAATATTTGAAAATATAAGACTGAGAATATTCTCAAAATAATTAAAGGTACCAAACTAAAGATCTAGGAAGCTCAGAAATCTCAAGTGAAAATATCTTTCAAGATTGAAGGTAAAATACATTTTTTCCCCAAATACTCAACATCTGAAAGAATTTATCACTAGTAGACCTCTGCTACAAAAGATGTTAAAAAAATATTCAGGATAAGTAGTACGATACCGGACAGAAACTTGAAGAAATGAAAACAGTAAAAATGAAGGTAAATATAAATTTTATTTCTTATTCACTGTAAAAGATAACTGTCTAAAGTAAATATGGTAATAATATATTTTAAAGTGTAATGTATATAAAAATAAAATGTATAACAACAACATCACAAAGAATGGGAGGGAGAAGTTGGAAATAGGTTGTTGTAAGAGTCTCATTCTATGTGAATTAATATATAATATTTAGAGGTAGACATAAATCCTACAGCAGTAACTAAAAATATTATAAAGAGGTATAAGTAATAAACAAATAGTAGGGGTAAAAGAGAATTAAAGAAAATAGTCAGTACAAAAATATAAATATGTAAAAGTTAAGATTATTTGGAGGAAATGGTGAGAAGTCTGGTAAAGATGTTGGAAAGATGTATGGAAAGTATTTGGTAAAGGTGTATGGAAAGTATGATGTGAGCACAGAGTGTTAAGAGAAAAGGTTGAAAACAAGGCATCTAAGAGTTTGATGATGAACAGCTTTATAAAGTAGTCTAGATTAGTGATGTGTGTGTCATAAGTTGTTTCAGTAGCATTCGACTCTGCGATCTCATGAACTGTAACCTGCCAGGCTCCTGTGTCCATGAGAATCTCCAGACAAGAATACTGGAGTGGGTTGCCATGCCTTCCTCCAGGGGATTTTCCTGAGCCAGGAATTGAACCTGCATTTCCTGTATCTCCTGCATTGCTGGTGGATTCTTTACTGCTGAGCCACCAACCAGGGAAGCCTTAGGTTAGTGATATTGACTATTTAAAAAAAATAAAGTTTTTTCCATCAATTTTAATAAAATAAGCATTTTCACCTAGGATGATTTTGTGGTGCTTTTCTCTTTTTGAAATTTTATTTATTTTTAATTTTTTGGCTGTATTGGGTCTTCGTTGCTTTTTTTTTTTTTGCACGAGCTTTCTCTAATTGTGGAGCATGGGGGCTACTGTTTGTGGGGCTCTGGCCTCGCACTGAGGCGGCTTCTCTTGTTGCAGTGCATAGGCTTAGGCACGTGGGCTTCAGTAGTTGTAGCACACGGGCTCAGTGGTTGTGGCTTGTGGGCCCTAGAACACGCAGGCTCCATTACTTGTGGTATGTGGGCTCAGTAGTGTGGCCTGTGGGTTCTAGAGTGTGGGCTCAGCAGTTGTGGTGCACGGACCTAGCTTTCTGTGGCATGTGAAATCTTCCTGGACCAGGGATCTAACCCGTGTCCCCTGTACTGGCAGGTGGACTCTTACCCACTGCACCACCAGGGAAGTCTGGACACAATTTCTTTAAATGATAAATGTGGCTTGTGATAAGTTTGTGAGGTTCACAAAGATGCCTGAATGTCATTTTCTTAAGGAGGGCAAGTTAGTTCATTTCAGACTTTTGAAGGAAGGGTAGCTTAATCACATGTATGAGGCTTGTTTTCAAATAACCTAATTTATGTTAAATACCTGTTTTTTGTTTCTTCATGGAGGGCTGTGTTCCAGTCCATAACAGTAGTGTACATTGACTTATATGACTTATGTTTGGTTGGAAATAAGAAATTCAGAACTAAATGCTTTTTATTTAGAACTAATTATTTATTATTTTTAATCTTACATAAAAATAAAGATTTTTTATTCCAAGGTTGAAGTGATAAGAAGATATTTGTTATAGAAAAGAAGAAGATTGAAAACCTAAAAAATAGAAACTCAGTCATTATATGTAGAGAAAATCTGTTGCTTTTCTTATATATATTTTTCTAGTTCCTTTCTTATTATATGTCACAATATTCCAAGCCAAATGGTTTCGGTGGGATGGATATAACTCGGGGCTTGAAGGACAGTTTCTGAAGGGCATAGGCCAATCAGCATATCCTAATGCAGGAGACGCAAGAAATGCAGGTTCGATCCCTGGGTCAGGAATATCCCCTGGAGTAAGAAATGACAAACATACTCCAGAATTCTTACCTGGAAAATTCCACGGGCAGAAGAGCTTGGCAGGCTACAGTCCATGAGGTTGCAAAAAGTCAGACACGGCTGAGCGACTGAGCAGCCCCATAGTCACAGTGATTGACTCTAGGATGTGTACATAATTCAGGAGAGACCAATTAAGAGAAGACAAAATTCTGTGATTTTAAGTTATCCAGTGAGCAGATTCTTTTCATGTAAACATGAATGTTCTGGCACTACTAGGGAAAAATATGTTTGAAAAGTCAACCCCACTTCTGAGGCTAAAAAAAAAAATGAAGAAATGGTGAGTCTGGGATCACACTGAGACTTGGGTAGAAACTCTCCTGCAAGTTGATCAGTCAGTAGCCTAATTTATCCCCTTTTAAAATTTAACCAGATTGGTGTGGCTTTGGAACGGAAAGCATCCTGTGTGTGCAACTAGCAGTTTCAGTTAATTGGATCTTTCTTCATTCTGTCTTCTTTCCCTTGTTCAAACTCCTTACACATTTTTAATCCCTCCCTTCACTCTTCTTGGACATCATTTCTAGCCTTCTTTTGGATAAAAGGTCAGTGGTCTCCCCATTTTCTCACAGGTATCACTTATTCCAATTGACATTTACACTTGAGTAAACGTAAACTTCTCTGACCTTTTTTAAAAGCAAGATTTTTAAAGAGATATTTTCTCTGTTTTAAAACAGTACGTTATTGTTGCTTTTCTTTGTAAAAGGCCACATTGCTCCTTCCAGATTTTTTGGATACTTTGTCTACCCACTTAGATTTTCTTTTCCTTCTTTAAAATGGGGGTCTGCTCCTTCTCTTTCTTTCTTCCCCAGTGTGGGATGCAGGTGTTTTGTAGACACATGGGAGCCACTTAACAGTAAGTTTAAAAAATATTTAGTCATTTCCAAACACCATTCTTAGTCATGTGAAATTAATATGGGAATATATCAGCTCTTAAATATTCCATCTAGTGTTGAAAATGGAAAACAACAGATGTAGGTATTTGAGTGGGAGAAAATACTGCTAGATGTAAGTCTAAAGTCTAGCCTAGTTCAAATATTCTTTTCAGTTTGAGAAAGATATGCTTAGCCCTTCTCCTGGCTAAATTTTGGTAATCCATCTGCAAAAGATGATTAAGACATAGATTCAGAGTTTATCTCTCAAGGTTGATACCAAGAACATTTTCAGTCAATCTGTCTGTAAGTGATTTCAAATTCCTCTTGCCATTTGGGGATAGTGTTTCTCACTTGGCCTCTTGTCTGTGGTTCAGCTCCATCCAGCACTTCCTATAGCCCCCTCTCTTTCTATGGCATCTTTGGTTGCATGTCCTCCAGGCACTATGCCCTCCATATGCTTTATTCCCATTATCTCATTAAGTCTTTCAATGACTCTAAAAGATGTGTTAAAGATGAGCATTATCAAACTATATGAGGAAATCTAAATTTGGAGGTGTATGAACTTGCCTGGTACCCCTAGGCTCATGAGTGGTAAAGCTGAGGTCCACACTATTTGTCCGAGACTAGAACCCACATGGTTTCATTGAGTTAGACAAGGCTGTGGTCCATGTGATCAGTTTGATTAGTTTTCTGTGAATGTGGTTTTCATTCTGTTTGCCCTCTGAATGGGAATTCCTTGGTGGCTCAGAGGGTAAAGCGTCTGCCTGCAGTGCAGGAGACCAGAGTTTGATCCCTGGGTCAGGAAGATCCCCTGGAGAAGGAAATGGCAACCCACTCCAGTACTCTTGCCTGGAAAATCCCATGGACGGAGGAGCCTGGTAGGCTACAGTCCATGGGGTCGAAGTAGTCAGACAAGACTGAGCGACTTCACTTTGGACTTCCCTAGTGACTCAGATGGTAAAGTGTCTGTCTACAATGCAGGAGACCTGGGTTCGAACCCTGGGTCAGTAAGATCCCCTGGAGAAGGAAATGTAGTCCACTCCAGTTCTATTGCCTGGAAAATCCCATGGACAGAGGAGCCTGGTAGGCTACAGTCCATGGGGTTGCAAAGAGTCGGACACAACTGAGCGACTTCACTTTCACTTTTCACTTTTGCCCTCTGAAGATAAGGATAAGAGGCTTATGGAAATTTCCTGATGGGAGAGACTGACTGTGGGGGAAACTGGGTCTTGTTCCGATGGGCGGAGCCATGCTGAGTCTATGCCTGTGTGGGGCATTTTGAAGGAGGTTGCCATTATCTTCATTACCTCCACCACAGTTTAGCTTCAGGGCAAACAGGTCAAACAACAGGGCAGGAACACAGCCCCACCCATCAACAGAAAATTGGATTAAGCATTTACTGAGCATGAACTGTGGTGGAGGTAATGAAGATAATGGCTACCTCCTTCAAAAGGTCTTCTGGACGCACTGCCACACTCAGTGCCCACGACCTTGCAGTAGGTCACTGCTGACCCACACCTCTGCTGGGGACTCCTGTACACTCACAGGCAAGTCTGGGTCAGTCTCTTGTGGGTCACTGCTCCTTTCTCCTGGACCCCGGTATGCATAAGGTTTTGTTTGTGCCCTCCAAGAGTCTGTTTCCCAGTCCTGTGTAAGTTCCATAATCAAAACACACTGGAAACAGTGAGAGACTATCTTTTTTGGGCTCCAAAATCACTGTAGATGATTTTGACTGCACCTATGAAATTAAAAGACACTTGCTCCTTGGAAGAAAAGCTATGACTAACCTCAGATCAGATCAGATCAGATCAGTCACTCAGTCATGTCCAACTCTTTGCAACCCCATGAATTGCAGCACGCCAGGCCTCCCTGTCCATCACCAACTCCAGGAGTTCACTGAGACTCACGTCCATCGAGTCAGTCATGCCATCCAGCCATCTCATCCTCTGTCATCCCCTTTTCCTCCTGCCCCAAATCCCTCCCAGCATCAGAGTCTTTTCCAGTGAGTCAACTCTTCACATGAGGTGGCCAAAGTACTGGAGTTTCAGCTTTAGTATCATTCCTTCCAAAGAAATCCCAGGGCTGATCTCCTTCAGAATGGACTGGTTGGATCTCCTTGCAGTCCAAGGGACTCTCAAGAGTCTAACCTAGACAGTATATTAATAGCAGAGACATTACTTTGCCAACAAAGGTCTGTCTATACAAAGCTGTGGTTTTTCCAGTAGTCATGTATGAAAGTGAGAGTTGGACTATAAAGAAAGCTGAGCAGTGAAGAATTGATGCTTTTGAACTGTGGTGTTGGAGAAGACTCTTGAGAGACCCTTAGGCTGCAAGAGATCAAACCAGTCAATCCTAAAGGAGATCAGTCCCGGGTGTTCATTGGAAGGACTGATGTTGAAGCTGAAACTCCAATACTTTGGCCATCTAATGCGAAGAACTGACTCATTTGAAAAGACCCTGATGCTGGGAAAGATTGAAGGAGAGAGGAGAAGGGGACAACAAAGGTTGAGATGGTTGGATGGCATCACTGACTCAATGGACATGAGTTAGAATAAGCTCCGGGAGTTGGTGATAGACAGGGAAGCCTGGCATGCAGCAGTCCCTGGGGTTGCAGAGAGTCAGACACAACTGAGCGAATGAACTGAACTGAACTGAAGAATCCATATGCTAACTGTGGTTGAGGACTCCCTTCACTTACACTGAGGGTCCAAAGCTGATAATGCAGATGACTCAGAACGAATATATAAACATTTTACATGGGATTAATTCATAAGGCAAAGGCCAATCTCCCTTGGATTGACTTCATGCTGCTTTCATAGTCCACTGTGGAAACAGTGGGGTGGGAGCCTGGTACTCTTATGATGGCAGTCTGCTGGGGTCAGCTCCTCCTGGTGTGTTATTTTTCCATCAAAAACTCTTTGAGTATTTGGGAAACTATAGAGTCTCCCTGAGTGTTTTCTTTAATGTTTTAAATATCTTTTTCCTAACGTTCAGTTCAGTTCAGTCACTCAGTTGTGTTCAAATCTTTGTGACCTCATGGACTGCAGTATGCCAGGCTTCCCTGTCCATCACCAACTCCCGGAGCTTACTCAAACTCATGTCCATCAAGTAGGTGATGTCATCCAACCATCTCATCCTCTGTTGTCCACTTCTCCTCCCGTCTTCAATCTTTCCCAGCATGAGGGTCTTTTCCAGTGAGTCAGTTTTTTTGCATCAGGTGCTCAAAGTACTGGAGGTTCAGCTTCAGTACCAGTCCTTCCAATGAATATTCAGGACTGATTTCCTTTAGGATTGACTGGTTGGATCTCCTTGCAGTCTAAGAGACTCTCAAGAGTCTTCTTCAATCACAGTTCAAAAGCATCAATTCTTTGGTGCTCAGCTTTCTTTATGGTCCAACTCTCACATCCATACATGACTACTGGAAAAACCGTAGATTTGATTAGACGGACCTTTGTTAGCAAAGTAATGTCTCTGCTTTTTAATATTCTCTATAGGTTGGTCATAGCTTTTCTTCAAGGAGCAAACATCTTTTAATTTCATGGCTGCAGTCACTATCTGCAGTGATTTTGGAGCCCCCTAAGATAAAGTCTGTCACTATTTTCATTGTCTCCCCATCTATTTACCATGAAGTGATGAGACTGGATGCCATGATCTTCGTTTTCTGAATGTTGAGCTTTAAGCCAACTTTTTCACTCTCCTCTTTCACTTTCATCAAGAGGCTCTTTAGTTCTTCTTTGCTTTCTGTCATAAGGGTGGTGTCATCTGCATATCTGAGGTTATTGATATTTCTCCTGGCAATCTTGATTCCAGCTTGTGCATTTTGCATGATGTAGTCTGCTTATAAGTTAAATAAGCAGGGTGACAATATACAGCCTTGACATACTCCTTTCCCGATTTGGAACCAATCTGTTGTTCCATGTCCATTTCTAACTGATGCTTCTTGACCTGCATACAGATTTTTCAGGAGGTGGGTAAGATGGTCTGGTATTCCCATCTCTTTAAGAATATTGCATGTTTTGTCATGATCCACACAGTCAAAGGCTTTAGCATAGTGAAGCACATATTTTTTGGAATTTCTTTGCTTTTTCTATGATCCAGCCTATGTTGGCAATTTGATCTCTGGTTCCTTTGCCTTTTCTAAATCCAGCTTGTACATCTGGAAGTTCTCCATTCAAGTATTGCTGAAGCCTAGCTTGAAGGATTTTGAGCAAAATCTTGCTGTCATGTGAAATGAGTGCAATTGTACGGTAATTTGAACCTTCTTTGGCAGTGCTTTTCTTTGGGATTGGAGTGAAAACTGACCTTTTCCTGTCCTGTGGCCATTGCTGAGTTTTCCAAATTTGCTGGCATATTGAGTGCAGCACTTTCACAGCATCATCTTTTATGATTTGAAATAGCTCAACTGGAATTCCATCACCTCCACTAGCTTTGTTCATAGTGATGCTTCCTAAGGCCCACTTGACTTCACACTTCAGGATGTCTGGCTCTAGGTGAGTGATCACACCATTGTGATTCTCTGGGTCATAAAGATCTTTTTTTTTTTATAGTTCTTCTGTGTATTCTTGCCACCTCTTCTTAATATCTTCTGCTCCTGTTAGGTCCATACCATTTCTGTCCTTTATTTATTGCATGAAATGTTCCCTTGGTATCTCTAATTTTTTTAAAGAGATCTCTAGTCTTTCCCATTCTATTGTCTTCCTCTATTTCTTTGCATTGATCACCGAGGAAGGCTTTCTCATCTCTCCTTGCTATTCTCTGGAACTGCATTCAAATGGGTATATCTTTCCTTTTCTCCTTTGCCTTTCACTTCTCTTCTTTTCACACTTATTTGTAAGGCCTCCTCAGACAACCATTTTGCCTTTTTTGCATTTCTTTTTCTTGGGGATGGTCTTGATCCCTGCCTCCTATACAATGTCATGAATCTCTATCCATAGTTACTTAGGCACTCTATCTATCAGGTCCAATTCTTTGAATCTATTTCTCACTTTCACTGTATAGACATAAGGGATTTGATTTAGGTCATACCTGGATGGTCTAGTGGTTTTCCCTACTTTCTTCAATTTAAGTTTGAATTTGGCAATAAAGAATTTGAGCTGAGCCATAATCTGCTCTCAGTCTTGTTTTTGCTGACTGTATAGAGCTTCTCCATCTTTGGCTGCAAAGAATATAATCAATCTGATTTTGGTATTGACCATCTGGTGATGTCCATGTGTAGAGTCTTCTCTTGTGTTGTTGGAAGAGGGTGTTTGCTATGACCAGTGTGTTCTCTTGGTAAAACTCTGTTAGGCTTTGCCCTGCTTCATTTTGTACTCTAAGGCCAACTTTGCCTGTTACTCCAGGTATCTCTTGACTTCCTACTTTTACATTCCAGTCTCCTATAATGAAAAGGACATCTTTTTTGGATGTTAGTTCTGGAAGGTCTTATCAGTCTTCATAGAATTTTTCACTTCAGCTTCTTCAGCATTACTGGTCGGGGCATGGACTTGGATTACTGTGATATTGAATGGTTTGCCTTGGAAATGAATACGTCATTCTGTCATTTTTGAGATTGCATCCAAGTATTGCATTTTGGACTCTTTTGTTGACTATGATGGCTACTCCATTTCTTCTAAGGGATTCTTGCCCACAGTAGTAGATATGATGGTATCTGAGTTAAATTCACCCATTTCAGTCCATTTTAGTTCACTGATTCCTAAAATGTTGATGTTCGCTCTTCCCATCTCCTGTTTAACCACTTCTAATTTACCTTGATTCATGGACCTAACATTCCAGGTTCCTATGCAATATTGTTCTTTACAGCATCGGACCTTGCTTCCATCACCAGTCACATCCACAACTGGGTATTGTTTTTTCTTTGGCTATGTCTCTTCATTCGTTCTGGAGTTATTTCTCCACTGTTCTCCAGTAGCATATTGGGCACCTACTGACCTGGGGAGTTCATCTTTCAGTGTCTTATCTTTTTTCTTTTCATACTGTTGTTGGGGTTCTCAAGGTAGGAATACTGAAGTGGTTTTCCATTCCTTTCTCCAGTGGACCACATTTTGTCAGAACTCTCCACCATGTCCCGTCCGTCTTGGGTGGCCCTGCACAACATGGCTTATAGTTTCATTGAGTTAGACAAGGCTATTGTCCATGTGATCAGTTTGACTAGTTTTGTCATTTCCCTAATATTACATCCTTTTATTTATAAGTCTGTTGCTCCCAGATACTGTAAACTTCAAACTGAGATACTTCATATATCCAGAAGTATTGCCAACAAATCATTCAGAATAAAAACCAACTTGAGCGTCAGACTGTTATTGAGAGAAGGGGCTCCCCAAGCAACTAACCTAGTGTTCCCAGGAACCTGTAACCTCTACCTTTTTTCTTATTTTGGGGTTCTTTTGATTTTTGTTTATTTTCTTTCCTTTATACTCAAGAGAATATGAGAACTCTTAGGTTCCTAAGCTGAATCTTTTCATTGACATGTCAGCTAAAGCTTTTCATTTTTTCTTAACCCACAGACACCTCTGCCCTTCCCTTTCCATTCCTCTATTGTAATATCAGGAGTCCCTATCTTTGGAAGTTCTGGCCAATAAAATGCCACAGCACCCTTTTTTGAAGAGCTCATTGGTAGACATGTTTGATCACTCTTGATATGTCCTTGAGGCCACACAACAGAACCACTCAGAGCAGAGTCATGCAGCCAGAATGACCATAGGTTTAGATCCAAAGGCTAAGAAAACTTCATCCTTCCATACCTGCTGGAGTTTCTCATTTCCCATCTAGTCTGGTCATCCAGGCTTTTGGCAGAGACTCTTCTATAGAGTTACAACTGCCAGGACTGGAAGCACAGTAGAGATCTAAGAGCCATCTGTAGAAAGGGGACATCTCACCCATCAGCTTTTTAGGATTCTGACTCTTTGTGAGGCAAGAATATGGGGTATGATGGAATGAAGTTCTTGTTGAATTCATCTTTGATGCCAGGCTAGTGTCAGGGTGCTTGCTGTTCTTGGTCCAGAGGAAACTTTGAGTAGTCAGTGTTTGCAGACTAGAGGGATGCTTCTCATTAGAAAAGCCCAAGTTGCCTGGCTTGACATGATGGGGTTTTTCCCATGGATACCCTCCTCCCAGAAGGGATGAGCAGAGAGGTCAGCTCTTCTTCTGGGTGTGTGCGCAGATGGGTCATCAACCCACAGTTCACAAAGAGTCAACTCAAAAAGGTTTAGATTTCAACTTTTGTGAGATTTAAAATCTTTGTTTGCCCAAGAAATCCTCCTATTAGACATTCACTTGATCTTACTTAAAATCCTTGGGTATGTTTTCATAAGAGATGTCTGAAAGTGAAGTGAAAGTGATATTCAGTCAGTCGTATCTGACTCTTTACAATCCCATGAACTATAGCCCACCAGGCTCCTCTGTCCTTGGAATTCTCCAGGCAAGAATACTGGAGTAGGTTGCCATTTCCTTCTCCAGGGGATCTTCCCCACCCAGGGATTGAACCCGGGTCTCCTGCATTTCAGTACATTTGAAAACTAGGCTGAGTTAGGTTCTGCAGGGGAATGGCTAAGCAATGTTTGGTTAATATTTCATTAACAAGTCCTGGTTTGTGCAAAAAGCTATCTCGTGAGTCTAATGTAGAAAAGGACACAAACGAAGGAAACAGTACAGAGTGAGGGTTTTCTGGAGGGTGTTTTTAAATTTATTTTATTCCAAACAGTTAAAGTGAGAGATAATGCCTTCATAATGGTTCATTAACACAAACTATGAGAGAGGAAAAGTATTGCTGATGTCAATTTCATGACATGCTACTCTGACTTATTGAGCAAACTGCATTTCTCATAGTAACGATTATTTTGCTTGCCTTGACGGAAGAAAGATTATTGGGTATTCTCTAACTCTCTTGAGAATCACTTGTAAAGTGAAATTTTTTACCTATTAGGTAAACCATATATCTTGTTGACCTTCTTGCAGAGAGAAGCATTTAAAGGTGCATCACTCCCTTTTTCTTGGGACTAGCATATAAGAAAACTCAGCTGTTATTAAGTAACTTGTAGATGCCTGGCTCTACCATCAGAGAGAAATAGCGTGGCTACTGCTGGTGAATGGTGACAGATTCATTTTTAAGGAGTCACTGAGTTTTAAAGTAGTTGTCCTCGTGGGTCCTACTGGAGGAATCTGACTTAGCAGACAGTTTACAGAAACAATTCAGGCACTAGCGTGTTAGTACTTTTTCCAAATGTGAATATGAGAAGCACATACCTTGCATGATTGACACCTGAGATTTTAACTTCTTCAAGCGGAGAAAGGACATACATATGAACCCAGCTGTGAGCTCATTCAGAGCAGAGATCTGTAACTTGTCTTTTCACATCCTTGGCACCTAAGGTTCTCTCATGCATTTAACAACTATTTTATCCAACAAATTTTTACTGAGCACCTACTATATGCCAGTCTCTATTCTAGTTGCTAAGGATAGAACCATGAGCAAAACAGAAAATCTCGCTCATATGGGGCTAATATTGTTGATGGAGGATAAGGCTAAAACATCACGATGATATATCGAATATGAAGAAAAAACAGGAGAATAAAGGGGGAGAGAGTGAAGGGAGGGCTGTGTGCACATGTGCTGCTTTCCGTAGGAGGCTTCTCTGCCCTGGTGACATGGAACAGAAGGAAATGGGTCTGGTGATCTGGAAGAGCAGTCTAGACAGAGAAAACAGCTGATGTAAGGCCTTGGGGTAGGAATGAGCTTAGTGACAACAATAAGGCAAGAGGAGCTGAATGGAAAGCTATTAAAAAGAATGAAATAATGCCATTTGCAGCTACAAGGATGGACCTAGAGAGTATACGAGGCAAAATAAGTCAGACAAAGAGACATATCATATGATATCCCTTATATGCAAGAATCTAAAAAGAAATTACACAGATGAACTTACAAAACGGAAACAGACTCGCAGACCTGGAGAACTAACTCACGGTTAAGGAGTGGGGAAGGGTAGGGGGAAGACATAGTTAGGGAGTTTGGGGTCCACATGTACACACTGCTATATTTACTTATTTATTTGTCTTTTAACTTTTTATTTTATATTGGATTATAGCCAATTAACAACATTGTGATAGTTTCAGGTGGACGGCAAAGGGACTCAGCCATACATACTCATGCACCCATTCTCACCCAAACTCCCCACACTGCTATATTTAAAATGGATAACCAACAAGGTCCTCCTGTACAGCACAGGGAACTCTGCTCAATGTTATGTGGCAGCCTGGGTGGGAGGGGAGTTTGGGGGAGAATGGATACATATATATGGATGGCTGGATCCCTTTGCTGTCTACCTGACACTGTCACAACATTGTTAATAGGCTAGACCCCAATACAAAATAAAAATTAAAAAAAAAAAAGAGGAGCTGAGTGGAGTATGGAAAGGGTGGAGTCATAGCACAAGAGGTTAGAGGTAGTGAGGAAGGACAGATCACCGAGAGTAGAGGAGGTCAGGGTTGGGACTGTGGACTATTCTGAATGTGATGGCTGTTTTTGGGTGGGGAATTGAACCTGGGAGTGAGGTGAGCTTATTTATATTTCACCAGAGTCTCTGGCTGTTCTTTGCAGACCAGGAATAGAAACAGAAAAAGCTACTAGGAAGCTCTGGCAAGAAACAATGGTGGTTGGCTGTGGAGGTGGTGATCACCTCTTAGCATGGAGTCTCACATACAAGAGCTGCTCAATAAGTTTATGGCTTTCATTCACTTGGATCTCAATATTCCTTCCTCCAAATATCTGTGCAAACTTGCCTTGTTCAGGAAAATGTATTTACTTTCACTCATTTTCTTTTTAGAAGAATTTTTAAATGTATATATATTTGTAGACCACAGAAAGGGGGATGTCTTCTCAGAGGCTCCAAATGTTCAAACAAGAGCTGTGCCCTAAAAGGACTTTTTAAAATGAAAAATATTACACTTTTATATGCTGTTAGAATATCCATTGTGCCTGCTATTTGAAAGAGATCTTCTATGCCCTCTTCTCCACTTTTTTTATTTAATAAAAAAGTTTGAAAATCACTGCTTTATACATCCTAAGTCCTGCTCAAAGCTTTGCAGCCAATTATCTTTCTTGTTAGATCAGTCCTTCTCCGTCTGACCGAGGCTGACCCTTTCCCACCTCTTGTTTCCAGAACAGCACAAGCTAAGATGGTTTTCACCAAAGCTACTGTTTCAGTTCCATCAGCATCTCTGATGATGATCATTAATAATGTCAGCTGAGCTCTGGAAACAGTGTGAGAGGTTAGCCAGTTGGTTTGCTGTGTGTCTTATTTTGTGGTTGTCTGGCTACCGTAAAGGCAAAGTGTCTGGAGGGTGACAGAGGTCTTTGTCAGAGGGCAGCCGACACTTTGGAAGTGTAGGTAATTTCGAGGGGGTACAGCTACACTGATGTCAATTACAGTGGTGCTGCATCCCATAGACGGTTAACTTAGGAACGTGGTTCTCCAATTCAGGTGAGTTCAGGGTCATCTAGAGGGCTGCTTAAACCATGAATTACTGGACTCTGCATTTTCAAATTCAGTTGGTCTGGGGTAGATCCTGAGAATTTGCATTTTTGAGAAGTTTCCAGGTGATGCTGATGCTGGGATGAGGTTTTAGAGATACTGATCTAGAAGAATTCACTTGAGAGAGAAAGCAAGTGTGAGAGTAAGAGAGGGAGAGAGAGAGAGAGAGAACACGCGAGCGTGCTTAAATATTTAAGTGTGTGGGCAACTCAGTGTGCTGTTTCCTTAGTAAACATGTGCCCACGAGTGAGTGTGCAGTGGGACATGACTTCCTCAGACCAGAACCAGAGGACTCTCAAAGAAGCCCTGGTTATTGTCTCTGAGAAGCTTGTAGTCTAATGTTGGAGGGGGGAAAATGCTGCTTGTTCTGAAATAAATGCGTGCTAGGTAATAGGGGCTGAATTGTCTTGAGTGTTAGGTGCAAGGATGGAGCTGGAAGGACATTAGGACAGAGAGAAGGACCTGAGGCCACCAAGCACTGTGTTCCCTTGGAGAAGTGCAGGCACTTGCAGTAGGGCAGGAGTGAGCTCTCAGTGGCAGGGGGTAAGCAGAAGGGAGTGTGTGTGTGCATCAGGGGAACGAAGAGTTAGGAACCTAGTTGGCTCGAGGGGAAAGATCGGTTTGGGGAGACAAGAGAAATGCATTTTGAATGCTGGGTGAACGGAGAGGAAGGCTAACAAGGCCTTGGACACTGGGGAATATAGACTGGGGGGTCATTTGTGTCGAGTGTGAAGTAGAAAAGCTTCCTTCAAGAAAGAATGTGGAGATGTGCCTGAGTACTTGGTTAGGGAGAGGTGCACGTGTGCCTCAGATTTCTTTTTTTTGCTAAAACAGACATTATCTTATAACCAGGACTAAATGGCTATAAATTCTAAGTGACGTACTAATGCTTTTAAACATTAAGGAAGAAGCATCTTTTATAAGAGCTAAAGGGAACAGTAAAAATATTAACGTTCTATAAAAAGGCAACTGCACCTGATTGAAGCAGGTGTGCCAAATGCTTTAATTTTTATCAGTTTATTTTTAGTCTCAAGTATTGTGATTTGGAAAACTCACTTTCACAATAGGCAAAAGAATGGTTGAAAATTCTAACAATACTAATATCTATTCATCTATTTTTATAAAGTGCATTAAAATAATGAAGATATTTGCTAAACTTCTGTGTAGCTCCTAGAGTTTTTGAGGATACTAAGAATTTGATAATAGGTGTTTTAACTAAGCAGATAATCCTCAAAACATAAATAGCCTCTTAAATTATTTTAGGGCAACAACTATGTAAAGGATATGAAACAAGAGATTCAATAACAATAAATAAACATTTCAATAGTGATAACAGATGTGATGAACATCTTTTAAGTTCTTCCTCTGTGCCAGGCACTGTGCATATACATATGTGTGTGTGTGTGCATGAATGCACATATATTCCTCTCTGTGTGTAGAGACACACATATTATTTTTAAAATAATAATTATACTTTGTTCAGGTGTCATTACATATCATAATGTTTAGTCATAGCAAATATACAATTCATTGATTTTAGTAAATTTATAGAGTTGTGCCACCATCATCACAAACCAGGTTTAGAATACTTCCATCATCCCAAGATGTTCTCTTGTGCCCAATTACAGTCCATCTCACCCACCTTGTAGCTCCAAACTGTCTTATTCTCTGTCATTGTGGGTTTCTCTTTTCTGAACGTTTCATGTCAGTGGAATCGTAAAATATGTGGTCTTTAGAGTCTGGCTTCTTTTACTCAGCGTAATGTTGTTCACAAACACCCTCTTCCAACAAAACAAGAGAAGACTCTATACATGGACATCACCAGATGGTCAACACTGAAATCAGATTGATTATATTCTTTGCAGCCAAAGATGGAGAAGCTCTATACAGTCAGCAAAAACAAGACCAGGACCTGACTGTGGCTCAGACCATGAACTCCTTATTGCCAAATTCAGACTGAAATTGAAGAAAGTAGGGAAAACCACTAGACCATTCAGGTATGACCTAAATCAAATTCCTTATGATTATACAGTGGAAGTGAGAAATAGATTTAAGGGCCTAGATCTGATAGATAGAGTGCCTGATGAACTATGGAATGAGGTTTGTGACATTGTACAGGAGACAGGGATCAAGACCATCCCCATGGAAAAGAAATGCAAAAAAGCAAAATGGCTGTCTGGGGAGGCCTTACAAATAGCTGTGAAAAGAAGAGAAGCGAAAAGCAAAGGAGAAAAGGAAAGATATAAACACCTGAATGCAGAGTTCCAAAGAATAGCAAGAAGAGATAAGAAAGCCTTCTTCAGTGATCAATGCAAAGAAATAGAGGAAAACAACAGAATGGGAAAGACTAGAGATCTCTTCAAGAAAATCAGAGATACTAAAGAAACATTTCATGCAAAGATGGGCTCGATAAAGGACAGAAATGGTATGGACCTAACAGAAGCAGAAGATATTAAGAAGAGATGGCAAGAATATACAGAAGAACTGTACAAAAAAGAGCTTCACGACCCAGATAATTACGATGGTGTGATCACTGACCTAGAGCCAGACATCCTGGAATGTGAAGTCAAGTGGGCCTTAGACAGCATCACTACGAACAAAGCTAGTGGAGGTGATAGAATTCCAGTTGAGCTATTCCAAGTCCTGAAAGATGATGCTGTGAAAGTGCTGCACTCAATATGCCAGCAAATTTGGAAAACTCAGCAGTGGCCACAGGACTGGAAAAGGTCAGTTTTCATTCCAATCCCAAAGAAAGACAATGCCAAAGAATGCTCAAACTACCGCACAATTGCACTCATCTCACACGGTAGTAAAGTAATGCTCAAAATTCTCCAAGCCAGGCTTCAGCAATATGTGAACCATGAACTTCCTGATGTTCAAGCTGGTTTTAGAAAAGGCAGAGGAACCAGAGATCAAATTGCCAACATCCGCTGGATCATCAAAAAAGCAAGAGAGTTCCAGAAAAACATCTATTTCTGCTTTATTGACTATGCCAAAGCCTTTGACTATGTGGATCACAATAAACTGTGGAAAATTCTTCAAGAGATGGGAATACCAGACCACCTGATTTGCCTCTTGAGAAATTTGTATGCAGGTCAGGAAGCAAGAGTTAGAACTGGACATGGAACAACAGACTGGTTCCAAATAGGAAAAGGAGTCCGTCAAGGCTGTATATTGTCACCCTGTTTATTTAACTTATATGCAGAATACATCATGAGAAACGCTGGACTGGAAGAAGCACAAGCTGGAATCAAGCTTGCCGGGAGAAATATCAATAACCTCAGATATGCAGATGACACCACCCTTATGGCAGAAAGTGAAGAGAAACTCAAAAGCCTCTTGATGAAAGTGAAAGTGGAGAGTGAAAAAGTTGGCTTAAAGCTCAACATTCAGAAAACGAAGATCATGGCATCCGGTCCTATCACTTCATGGGAAATAGGTGGGGAAACAGTGGAAACAGTGTCAGACTTTATTTTTCTGGGCTCCAAAATCACTGCAGATGGTGACTGCAGCCATGAAATTAAAAGATGCTTACTCCTTGGAAGGAAAGTTATGACCAACCTAGATAGCATATTCAAAAGCAGAGACATTACTTTGCCAACAAAGGTTCGTCTAGTCAAGGCTATAGTTTTTCCTGTGGTCATGTATGGATGTGAGAGTTGGACTGTGAAGAAAGCTGAGCGCCAAAGAATCGATGCTTTTGAACTGTGGTGTTGGAGAAGACTCTTGAGAGTCCTTTGGACTGCAAGGAGATCCAACCAGTCCATTCTGAAGGAGATCAGCCCTGGGATTTCTTTGGAAGGAATGATGCTAAAGCTGAAACTCCAGTACTTTGGCTACCTCATGCGAAGAGTTGACTCATTGGAAAAGACTCTGATGCTGGGAGGGATTGGGGGCAGGAGGAGAAGGGGACGACAGAGGATGAGATGGCTGGATGGCATCACTGACTCGATGGACGTGAGTCTGAGTGAACTCCAGGAGTTGGTGATGGACAGGGAGGCCTGGCTTGCTGTGATTCATGGGGTCGCAAAGAGTCAGACACGACTGAGCAACTGATCTGATCTGATCTGATCTGAATGTTGTTCAGAGTCATCAATGCGGTACCATGTATCAGTATTTATTCACTTTCATTGTTGAATAGTATTCTATTGTGAGGATACGCAACATTTTGTTTGTCCTTTCACCAACCAAAGGGCATTTGGATTGTGTCCAGTTCTGGATTAGTATGAATAATGCTGCTATGACTGTTTGCTTACAAATCTTTCAAAAAGTTTATCATTCTAATTCCTCTGTAGTTTAGAACCATTATAATTTCTTTTTCTCCAGATAATGAAACCAGAGCTCAAAAAAATTATGAAACTTAATACCTGAAACCAAGATTTTTCTGGAAGACAACATAGGCAGTATGCTCTTTGACACTGGTCTTAACATTATCTTTTTTTTTGAATCTATCTCATCAAGCAAGGGAAATAAAAGCAAAAATAAATACATTGGACTGTATCAAACTAAAAAACTTTTGAACGGTAAAGGAAGCCGGCAATTAAATGGAAAGGTAACCTACTGAGTGGGAGAAGATATTTGCAAATGATGTGTCTGATAAGGTGTTAATATCCAAAATATATATAAGGAACTCACACAACTCAATAGCGAAAACCTCAAGCAATCTGATAAAAATGTGCAGATGTAATAAACTATAATGGAAAAGAATAAGAAAAATAACATATATATATATATATATTTGCTGTATACCAGAAACTAACATAACATTGTAAATTAACTGTACTTCAATAAAAAAAAAATGGTCAGAGTACTTAAACATATATTTTTCTAAGGAAGATATAGAGATGACCAACAGACACATGAAAATATGCTCAACATCGCTAATTATTAGGGAAATACAAACCAAAACTATACTAAGATATCATTTCATACCTGTCGGAATGGCTCTCATGAAAAAGACAGCAAGGTGGGAGGGAGGTTTAAGAAGGAGGGGATGTATATATACTTATGGCTGATTCACATTGTTGTATGGCAGAAACCAATACAACACTGGAAAGCAATTATCCTTCAGTTAAAACAATGACCACAAGTATTAGGCACTGGTGAGGATGTGGAGGAAAGGGAACCCTCATGTACTGTTGGTGTGAATGCAAATTGGTACAGCCACTATGAAAAACAGTATGGAGAATCCTCAAAAAGTTAAAAATAGAGCTATCATATGATTCAGCAATTTCAATTCTGGGTATTTACCTAAAGAAAATGAAAACACAAATTCAAAAAGGTACCTGTACCCCTATATATAATATACATTTTATATAAATGTGTATATATGCAATGGAATACTGCTAAGCCTTAAAAAAGAATGAAATCTTCCCATTTGCAATGACAGGGTAGACCTAGAGGGTCTAGAAAAATAAGTCAGACAGAGAAGGACAAATACCAAATGATTTCACTTAAATGTGGAATGTAAAAGACAAACAAATGAACCAACAAAACAAAACAGAAACAAACTTATAGATACAGAGAATAACAGGTGGTTTCCCGAGGGTAGAGAGTAGGGGAGTGGGCAACATAGGCGAAGGGGGTTAAGAGGTACAAACTTTCAGTTATAAAATAAGCTATGGGCATGCAGTATTTGGCATAGGGAATATAGTCGATAGTATTGCAATAACTTTGTGTGGTGACAGACCATTACCAGACTTAATGTGATCAGTTCATAATGTATATAAATGTTGAATCACTATGTTGAACGCCTGAAATTAATATAATATTGTATGTCAACTATGCTCCAATAAAAAATTGTAAAAATTGCCCCAGGTGATAAATGCAATAGGGGTCATATTTTGAGAAACTGAATGCACTTTCTTCTTTTGCTTTTCCATATACTTTACTGACTCCCCAGTTGGCTTCGAGTCATTCATCTACTTCAGGTGGGAGGAGAAGGTGTAAGGAACATTATAGCAGAAATGAGAAGATAATAAGCTAGTCAGCTCTGACATTCAATATAAGATTTAGGGACAAAATAGTAAGATTAAAAGCCATGTTTTACAAGAGGGAGTATAGGGAGAGAAAATGGAGGAGGGTAGGATATTTATTTACTTTTTAATTATTTTTAGCATATCGAGAGGAAGACTTAGAAAAGTTAGATCATCATTTCTTCCATAGATGGAGAAGACACCTCTTCCACCTTAGGCAAGGCTTTTCAGCATCCCACCCTGGGAGCATATGGCTAAGTCTGATGAGAAAGGTAGGAACTTACTCCTCTTGACCACGGTTTGTGTGGGCAGAAGTGCAAGGGCAACAGAGTGGGGCGTGTGGGCCCCTGTCTCCCCATGTGGACTTTGGGATGGAGCAAGTGAGGGTAATGGGGTCAGTCGAGGAGTGACAAGGTCATGGGCTTTGGACTCAAGGCACTTTTAGGGCTCTGAGCAGAGTTTGTCTCCAGTCTTCCATGCTCCAAACTGGGGGACAGCTGCATCAGAGGAAACTTGGTAGCCCAGCATGGTTGGGCAAAGAGATGACCAATGCTTGGCTTTTCTCAGTTGGCTTTGGTATCTTGTGGTGTGGAGGGACCCCTGGCATTCCTTCCTTCTTCAGAGGACCCTGGTGGTTTGAAGGAACATCAGCTCTGCACTTCCCAAGTGACTCAGTGGTAAAGAATCTGCCTGTCAATGCAGGAGATACGAGTTTGATCCCTGGGTTGAGAAGGATCCCCTGGAGACAGAAATGGCAACCCACACCAGTATTCTTGTCTGGAAAATCCCATGGACAGAGGAGCCTGGCAGGTTATAGTCCATGGGGTTACAAAAGAGTTGGACATGACTGAGCGACTAAAAAATAACAACAGCAACAACAGCTCTGCGCTATAGAGATTGTGCGTGGACTGCCTATTTCTGGGCTTTAGATGAAAGTCATGATACAGCAGCTTTAGTAAGTGCTGAGGTGAGAATCAAGTCAACTAGAGAACCTCCCTAGGCCATTATCAGAAGAGAGACCTTCCTGTGGGGTGTATCAGACACTGATTTCAGCAGTAGCAGAACACTCAAGGGACAGAGCAACTGTGAGATTCCCAACTGACGGCTCATACTCAAAAGTCAGTTTGAAACCAGGGCTACTCTTGCCCCAAGATAGGGACTGCAGTGAGGCCAGTGAGGTGCCTAGGTCATAGAACTCAAGGAGGGACTTACTTCTCCTGAGGTTTACATCAGTCTGCCCGCCATACTCCTAGTCAGTGTCGTCTTGGAGAAAAACAGGGGTGGAGTGGAAATCCATGACAGTACACTGATATTTAAAGCAAGTAAGCCTTGCCTTAGGAATTTTAAATGGTCGTGTCAGTCTCGGTTTGTGGGGGTCTGCTTTCCTGAGGTTATGTTGTTTTGTTTGCTTGCTTCCCGCTCCTCAGGGTGTGAGGACTGGGAGGAGAGAGCTGGTCTGTCAGGGAGATGGATAATGAACCACTTCCTTGACATACAGATTTGTGACCTATTACGTATCACTAACTACAGAATCATGAGGCTAGGATTTGGAACCAAATTTTGCCTGACTCTAGAGCCTACTGGTAGCTCAAATGGTAAAGAATCTGTCTGTGATGCAAGAAACCTGAGTTTGATCCCTGGGTTGGGAAGATCTCCTGGAGAAGGGAATAGCCACCCACTCCAGTATTCTTGCCTGGAAAATTCCATGGACAGAGAGGAGACTGGGGGGCTATAGTCCACGGGGTTGCAAAGAGTCAGACATGACTGAAGCGATGCAGCATGCCCATCCCATGAAAGTCACTTTTGGGCTTCCCTAGTATCTCAGCTGGGAGAAGGCAATGGCACCCCACTCCAGTACTGTTGCCCGGAAAATCCCATGGATGGAGGAGCCTGATAGGCTGCAGCCCATGGGGTTGCTAAGAGTCAGACACGACTAAGCAACTTCACTTTCACTTTCCACTTTCATGCATTGGAGAAGGAAATGGCAACCCACTCCAGTGTCCTTGCCTGGAGAATCCCATGGATGGAGAAGCCTGGTAGGCTGCAGTCCATGGGGTCGCACAGAGTCGGACACGACTGAAGCGACTTAGCAGTATCTCAGCTGGTAAAGAATCCACCTGCAATGCAGGACACCCCAGTTCAATTCCTGGGTCTGGAAGATCCCCTGGAGAAGGGATAGGTTATTCACTCCAGTACTCTTGGGCTTCCCTAATGGCTCAAACAGTAAAGAATCTGTCTGCAGTGCAGGACCTGGGTTCAATCCCTGGATTGGGAAGATTGCTTGGAAGATGGCATGGCAACCCACTCCAGTATTCTTGCCTGGAGAATCCCCATGGACAGAGGAGCCTGGCGGGCTACAGTCCATGGGGTCGCAAAGAGTCAGACATGACTGACTAAGCACAGCATAGAGCCTACTGTTTGGAGACAATAATAGCAATAATTGCTAACAGGTTCCGAGAGTTCATTACGTGCAGGGAACTTTTCTAGGTGCTTTATGTGTATTAATTCTTCGAATCTTCACAATACGCACGTGATATTAAGTGCTGTCCTCATGTTACAAAGGAAGACTTTGAGACACAGGGAGGTACAGTAACTTTCCAAGGTCACACAGCACATGAAAAGTGGTGGAGCCCATACTCAGAACCGCTACATCATGAAGGCAGTTGACTTAGATGACATCATCTGACACTATACTGACTCACACCTTTCCAAGAAATTTCACAATATAGTCTTATTTTATCCTCTTGATGGACATAATGGTTAAGTGGAGCAGGAGGCAAAGTTTCCAGTTTACATATGAGGGAATCAAAATGCCAGTAGCAGGTAAGGAATAGAATGGGGCTTTGAGAATGCTGGGTGTGCTCTGACGAGAACATAGGCTGTGTGGAAGAATGCAGGGGGGGATCATGGAGATCACTGAATGTCATGTTGAGGAGTTTTCTGGGAAAGCAAAATACAGATCAATTAGAAACTGTTAAGAGAAGATATGGAACTTACTTGAAGTTGACACCATGTTTAATAATTACTTCTCAATGGGATTCTGTCTAGATCTTCAAAAAGAGAAAACAAAAGCTGCTGAATGCATCAGCTTTCTGTTAAGTCCCATAAGTATTTTTCTTGCCCCCAATTTTTATTAAAGATTGGTTGAACCTAAAGAAATTATCAGTTTTGCTAATTACTGAAGATGTTTAATGCATAATCTCCATCTTATAGTGTTAGATGAAGCAAATAAATAGCAGCAGAGATTGATTAATGACCAAAGTGAACTTGAGGCAATCAATCACAAAAGTCATTTATTTCAGAGAATTCAATAGGGAAATGTTTTCTGAAATGTGGCACATGAGATGGTTTTAGGAAATATCCCAAATGAACATTTTTATAACAGTTATTCTTTTTACTAGGAGAATATTGGTTTCCTATTTATAGAAGTGGTTTACTTACATTTAAGTTTAAAAGTCAAGGTGATTTCTCTATGTTGTCCATCTGAAGCTTAGATAATATCTCACACCAACCATACCTCAAAAAAAGGCAAATGGATATAAAGAAAATAGTAAGTAATAGCATGGATGGTATATGAGTCTTGGAAAACCACAAATAAGTAAGGTTTGGGGAGTACTGTATTAATGGAACAAAGACCAGCTGGTTATATGGCAACTCAAAAGTAATGCTAATGAGATATTTTGCTCTCTTCCTACCCTCCCCTCAGCTTTTATTCAGCTTACTCTATATCATGCACTGTGCCAAACACCATCTGTATTAGCTGATTTTATCTTACAACAATTGTCACCCAAGAATCAGTCTCTTTTTATTCCTAAGTAGCAGAACTCTGATTTTTGCTGTGGTGGCAGTGATTCCCAGCTCAAAGACTGCATTCCCAGGCTGCTTTGTAACCAGGTATGCCATGTAGCTGTTCTGACAGATGATCTATAAGTGAGAGAGTTGTGAGGAACATCTAAGTAGTTCTGGCTATTAAATGGAGCTAATTCATGTGGAAGAAGTGCCTATTTATCCATTCTTGGCATGCCTTTGTGATGGCAGGCACTCCAATAGCCATCTAGGAGCGTAGATAAGTTTGAAGATGGAAACCAAAGGCTAGGATGATGGAGCTGAAAGAAAAGAAGCAAGTGGCCCTGATGACTATGGAGCTATACCTTCTTTTGACTGTCTACTTCAGATCCCTTTTACCTGAGATAGAAACTAACTTCTATCTTTACAACTCCCATTATTTGAGGTCTTCTGTTAAAAGAGCTAAACTTAAAAAAATTGAAATATAGTACATTATTACATAAACTTACAATAGTACATTATTTACAGGTATATAGCACAGTGATTCAACATTTTTAGAGATTATACTCCATTTAAAGTTATGAAATACTGGCTGTATTCTCTGTGCTGTACAGTATATCCTTGTAGCTATCTATTTAACGCATAGTAGTCTGTACCTGTTAATCCCCCAACCCTATCTTGTCCCTCCTTACTTCCCCCTCTCTCCACTGGTAACCACTAGTTTGTTCTCTATGACTGTGAATCTGTTTCAGTTTTGTGGCATTTATTCATTTATTTTTTAGATTCCACATTTTAAAGTGGTAATGTACAATTTTCATCTTTGTTTGACTTATTTCACTAGGTGTAGCACTGTCCAGGTCCATCCATATTGTTGAAAATGGCAGAATTTCATTCCTTTTTATTTGCATAAATAATATTCAATATACATATATGTGTATGTATGTATATTTTCTCAGTCACTCAGTCATGTTAGACTCTTTGTGACCCCATGAACTGTAGCCTGCCAGGCTCCTCTGTCCCTGGAATTTTCCAGGCAAGAATACTGGAGTGGGTTGGCATTTTCTTCCCAACCCAGACATTGAAGCCACATCTCTTGCATCCCCTGCACTGGGAGGCAGATTCTTTACCACTGTGCCACCTGGGAAGCTGTATGTATAAATATACCATATCTTTATCTGTTCATTTGTTGATGGACATTTAGGTTGCTTCCATATCTTGGCTATTATAAATAATGTTGCTGTGAACACTGGGGTACATGTATCTTTTTGAATTAGTACTTTTGTTTCTTTGTGTATATAACCAGGAGTGGAATTAAACAGCTAAACTTAATACTAACTGATAGAAGATGAAATATCAGTTTGGAGTGCTTTTGGATGTAGGTAACAGTAAACAAACTTAATGGAAGCTTAGACATAGGGGTTTATTTTTCTCACATAAACTAGCTCGAGGCATTAGGTCCATAGAGTAGGCAAGAAGGGGATGGAAGTGTCAAAATTCAGCTTTTCCCAAGGTGGTGTTCTTTTATTTGAGCACGGAAGTCCTTCTCAGCAGAGTTTCCCCTAACAACCCATTACAGAACTGCATCCCCAAGAACTGGAATGGGGCCCATCCTTCTAACTCCTGAAATATATTGGGCTCTGTTATGATAGGTGGATGTGGGGAGAGGCTATGAATGGGTCATGGACAGTGAAGAAACCAAGGCTCAGAGATGAGGAGATGAGCTCAATTACACAGCCAGCAGCTAGAAGAACTAGGTCTCAAATGAAGCTCTAATCCTCAAACCTGGGGTCTTAACCACTTTGATAAACTTCTCTCATACAGGCTTTAAACATCTTAGTGTATTTGTTTTTAGAAAATTTTTTCAGACTGTTAGGGATTTCATACAGGAAGTCCTAAATGGTAAGTAAAACTCGAGAGTCCTAAAAGATTCCTTCCAAATTAAGCGTCTAGAGCAGCTGTGTCTAAAAGAACTTTGGAAATAATAGAAATGTTTTATGCTGTTCTGTCTATTATGGTAGCCACTAGCCACAGCTATTGAGGACCTGAGATATGGCAATATAATAGTGAATAAGGAACTGAGAGTAGTATTGAAACATATACATTACCATATGTAAAATTAGATAGCCAGTGGAAACTTACTGTATGATGCAGGGAGTTCAGATCTGGTGCTCTGTGATAACCTAGAGGGGTGAGATGGGGTGGGAGGTGGGACGGAGGTGTGTACCTATGGCCCATTCATGTTGATATATGGCAGAAATCAACACAATATTGTAAAGCAATTCTCCTCCCATAAAAAATAAATATATTAAAATCAGAAAAAAAGTATGCAACTTCATTTAAAAACAGCTACCTGTAGCTTGTTGCTACTGTAAAGAACAGCACAGTTGTAGAACCTTAAAATATTGGTTCTCAGAATATCCTTAAATGCTCAGAATCAACAAAATCCACACTGTCTTCCAGATCAGTTTGTTTTTAAGAAGTAATGGGCCACTGTTTCTTTGCATGAATTGGTGTTACAGGCCAGCACAAGTTCAGTGTGGGGCATAATTGTGTTTGAATATGTGCAAAGAATAGGCCTATTAAAAATACTAACTTATGGAGCTCCAAGGTTCAGTCAGTTCAGTTCGGTCGCTCAGTCATGTCTGACTCTTTGCAACCCCATGGACTGCAGCACATCAGGGTTCCCATTACCAACTCCCGGAACTTGCTCAAATTCATGTCCGTCGAGTTGGTGATGCCATCCAACCATCTCATCCTCTGTCGTCCCCTTCTCCTCCTGTCTTCAATCTTTCCCAGCATCAGAGTCTTTTCCAATGAGTCAGTTCTTTGCATCAGGTGGCCAAAATATTACTTTATAGCAAGTCAGGCTTGCTCTTCTGAAGTTACAGAAGGACAGATCTTTGGCCTAGTGTAAGAAGCAGAAGGGGTAGCATGGGTCAGTATGGCAAAGCAGTGAGCCTCGCCTTAGTTCTATTATAGGATTGGTGGTACTCCTTTAGTTAGAAAAGTCCATCATGCCTTTCCTCAGAGTCAGTAAAAAGTTCATATGTTTAGTTTCCAGGACATAGTTAGCTTAAATGCTTTGTCCTAATGTGTGTCTAAAGAGATGAGGGTATTTTAGGATGTGTCTATCTCATACCAACTGAGGATGAACTATACCACCATGAAGTAGGAAATTTTGTCTTTCACATCTGTTAATTTGATTCAGGAGGAAAAATGCTGTTATCTAGGTAATTTAGCTTCTTTATGTAAGTTTACTGATTTGCAGACCTCTACCAGAGAAATGAAACAAAATTGTTTTAGTTATAGCCTGTGAGGTGGCACAGTGGTAAAGATAGACAGGAGATATAAGAGACGCGGGATCAATCCCTGAGTCGGGAAGATCCCCTAGAGTAGGAAAGGGCAACCCACTCCAGTATTCTTTCTAGCCTGGGAAATTCTATGGACAGAGGAGTTTGGCGGGCTACAGTCCATGGGGTTGCAAAGAGTCAGACAGAATTGAATGACGGAGTATGCATACACGCCCCAATACATTCTCTTGCAGTGAAAACCTAAAAAGATAATGGGTAATTGCAAAGGACGTTGGGATGTTGTGTCCTTGCCAGTCTCTGTGTGGGAAAGAGAAAATTGGGAGTCTATCTTGGGAGCCCCTGCTCTCAGCCTTTAGGAGGATTTTCCAAGCTGGCTCTGTAACCTGACTTCTGAAATTGGCATTTGGAAAACCCCAGACTAGTATCTAACTAGTTAAACTGTATTCATTTGAATTTTGCTCGCTCTCCCTAAGGTTCTGGGCCTGGCTATTTGGGCAGCATTTTTTTGTTTGTTCTGTTTTGCTGTGCCAGGTCTTCCAACTGTAAGTGACTCTCTGAGGACATGATCGGCTGAAGGAACTTCTTGGTGCATGGGGATGAACTGGAAGAAGAAGTCAGGGGAGGGACCAACTGAATGAGGCTGGACAGTACGGGAGCTGTTAATGATGTCTGTGCTTAAAAATAATGATTATTCCGTAAAGTCAAAAAAACTAAAGTTGAAAAACTTTCTTTGCCCTCTACCTTAAAATGAAGAAACAGATGGCCAGCTGTAGCTGTATATTTCTTGTTGTTGCAAGTAAATGCAGCCACAGGAGCTTATTTTATGCTAAAAGCCTCCATCTGCTAGATGTAATCTTTTCGTACCTGTAGAAAAAATGAATAAAATAAGAAGGACCCACTCGCTTCTGACCTTGACTCTCCGCAGATTATGCACCTAAGATAGTTTCTTTTGTTCCTTGACAGGTCTTAATTCCAAAATGATAGTGCTGTAGTATTTTGACAGTTTCATCCTTTTACCTAAATGGGGACGAATTTGGCTTCCTAATATTCCTGGTTGGCATATGTTTTGCTGCAACAGAGGGAGAGGATTTTCCTTTAATGAGCAATACCCTGTGTCCCTTCACAGCATCTTTTCTTGTTGTAAAAATGCTCAAGCATCCTTTGCCTCTCTAGTCTATTTGCTACACGGAATTGAGAAATCATTATAAATAAAAGAGGTATTAAAACATCCTCACTGTGTCATGGATCTGTTTATACTTTGGAAAGAAGGGGAAGGGGGCGGGTAAATGGAATGAATTGCTATGAATGTGCTGATCCATTGGGCCCCATCTTTTCCAACTCAGCCCCACAGGGCTTCCTACCTCTCTTCCCACCTGCTCGTCATCATCGCTGCAACGTTATTCTCCCGGATGCTATGTTTCTTTCCCAGTGGTTGTGTGTAATGGGAGTGCTATTTAAACAGAATTCATTGTCATTCGGGCTCACTTTGCTTTCAGGCACGTTGCTTCCACTTTGACTCAACTCTTTAGAAAGTTGGAGTTTTAACAAGGACCTAAGAGGTTATGCTCTTCATTCAAGAATTTAAAAAATAACCTGAGGCCAGAAGACTGACACTCCAAGGCAGAACTAATGCTGGACACGGGCTCTTGTCTCTGACACACAGACTGTGAGAGTCACATGGAGAAGCAACCTGAGTCTCAAGGTTTGTATGGAAAACTGGGATGCCTGACTTCAAAAAAGAGGCTTTCCACGAACTTTTTGTATTGACCTTGGGTAAAGTAGAGTGCACGAGAGTGCTTATTAAATATAAGAGTGAAAAACTAAGGAGCATTTAAGAATGACTTCAAGATAGTTTAGTGTAGAGGCACAGCCCTACTCTATTTTTCAATGTGATTACTCCGTAACATCACACGTTACTCTAGTGATGGACAAGCATCCAGTGGTTATAAAGGAAAAACAAACAAATTAAAGGGGGAATAAAAGGGAGAGGAAGAAGAACAGTGACCATATGCTTGACTTCTGGCTGTGTCAGTAACTGGTGGTGTGATGCTGGGCAAGTCACTTCATTTTGCTTGGCCTCAGTTTCTCCACCTTTAAACAAAGAACTTGGTCTAGATCTGGAAGCCATGGCCCTGGATCAGCATTATTATCTTCACCTGGGAGCACCTTAGACATGAGGGTTCTCAAACCTCACTCAGAGCCCCCAGTCAGAAGCTGTAGGGGTGGGACCCAGCAATTTGTGTTTTAACAAGCTCTCCAGGCAATTCTGGTCACACTCAAGTTTGAGAACAAGCCACTGTAGAAGCTTGGCGGTCAGCTGCCAGAGCTATGCTGCAGAAGAGTTGGAACAGCTCTCCTCTTGGTCCTGAGAGGTCCCTTCCTAACGGTGAGTCTGTGATTTCAAGGCTTTGTACATTGCTCCATCCATTTCTATATCAATTTCTTGTACTTTCCACCCATAGAAATCAAGTATCTGTTTACCTTTCTGAACGCCTTTCTGAACGCAAGGGTGTCAGGTTAAAAATCTTTCTGGTATTAACAACATGAGGGACCCATTAACAACATTAGACCCAGAAAAGCAAGTGTTTGTGGTCATGAGTATTCATAAGTGAGTGTCTTTGCTGAAAAATGAATGCTTATGTTGACTATCAACTCTGCCAAGTAGTCGTGGGTTTTTCTGGTCTCATGATGGGGGCAGCGCATCCTGAGGGTAGCTGCAGGGGCTCTGGCTTCCCGTGGCCTATGTTCAACTTGAGCTCTGCCACTTGCAACCTTTGGTAAGTTATTTTCTGCCTCAGTTTCAGTTTCTCTGTCTGTACGTAGAAAAACATGCAATATCTGTTTTACAGTGTTTTGTAAGGATTCAAAAGATATGGTTCATGTAAATATGCTTAACACACTAGATTGCATTCATTAAGAACTCGATAAATGTGAAGCATCTTTAGTCCATTTCTCAGTGTTCTGTAGCTTTCGAATAAGAACGGTGATGTTTTCTTGTAATAGATAACATGTGAATAATATATAAATGAAGCAAAATGTAAAATATTTGGAAGATTATCTGGGAAATTATCTTATGCTTGGGGAGTATCCTATATTGCAAAAGTGGTCCAGTGGCTAATGATCTCAGAGAAAGGAGTCAGATACCGTAACAATTTCAAAAAGACAGGGTGAAGCGATTAGCACAGCTCGTCCTCTGTGGAAGGACGTCTAAATATACCTCTTACCATCATCAATCCTGAGTCGGTTGTTTGGGGTCACTTCCAGAGTTCACTGAGCTCTAACTAACAGGCTTTGAAGATTAGGTGGGACCCCTCTTATCTGCTCAAGCTACCCTCCTTCCCCCTGACTTCCCTTCTGTAGCATTTGTTACTCTTGAAATAGTTTATCTTTAGTTGACTATAAGTTCCAGGAGGGCCAGAACTATGCTTGTTTATGTCCTCATGGTTTAGCCTAGTTCTTGGTTCAAATGCAGTAGCTCAGAGCGTGTCTTTCCTTCCCTCAGTGTCTTGTTATGTGAGTCCTGATGGCTTACAGGTGTGCTGAGTCACTGATTGCTCCTCCCTTGGGGAAGTCCAGGTAGGAATAGAAATTTCCAGGTTTCCAGGGCTAGTCTCTTTCCACCTCTAGCAGCTTCATCTGTTTAGTACAGTGTGAAAAAATAACTGCCTGGAGGAAATCTGGAGAGATCATAGTATGACTTAGAAAAACAATTTCATGAAATTTTTTTAATTTTTTATTTTTTTTTCTAATTTTATTTTATTTTTAAACTTTACATAATTGTATTAGTTTTGCCAAATATCAAAATGAATCCGCCACAGGTATACATGTGTTCCCCATCCCGAACCCTCCTCCCTCCTCCCTCCCCATACCATCCCTCTGGGCCGTCCCAGTGCACCAGCCCCAAGCATCCAGCATCGTGCATCGAACCTGGACTGGCAACTCGTTTCCTACACGATATTTTACATGTTCATGAAATTTTTTTAATGGGCTTGGTCTACCATATGCCCATGTAAGTCTTAGGCTTTTTTCAGTCCAGAGGGTTTCTGTCCCCTCTCTGTTGGCTTCAAGAGTCACAGCTATTGCAGAAAATGCACTCTGGACCTGTTAACAGAGGCGACAATGAAATTGAATACATTTACGATAGAATTGTAAAGCTGGGCATGATCTCTTCTCACTCATAAGAGCCAGGTACTGAACTTAAGCGTTCATGGTTATTATTCTGCTTCTTCCTTTCTGTGGAAATGTGATTCTTGCTGGTGGAGTGTAACTGACAAATAATAAAGACAGCTGCCCATCATCTCTTAGTGGGGGTTCAGGAGAGAGGTGAATCTGCAACATCCAGATAAAACCTTTCCAGGGAGAAACTTAATGGGGGGGTGAAGTATAATAAATAAAACACAAGTCAGTGAAGGAGCTGTAAGAAAGCATTTCTGTTGGGGGGAAATACCCAGACAAACCCAAATGTGAGAATAAAATGAAAAAGTCTTTCCAAAATGAGAGAAAGCAAAGCAATTTCAGAGAAAAAGTGGCAAAGGTGGAATGAAGCTTAGCTTAATAACTTCCTGTTATTATCTAACTTAATTCTTCTTGGAGCTCAAAGTGCTTTCATGGAATGTGTCTGAATTGTTTGTTAAAATAAAGAACTTGTGTAGGGATGACCTAACCTCCTTGGAGTTCTAAGCTACATGCTGAAGATGGACATGGGGGAGGATTACTTATAATATTCTGTGAGCCAATTTTGCAAAACTTGTTTACCATTGATGTGCTCTTATGAAGTCAGTAGCTTCAACTGGGCATGAAGGAGAGGGAGTGGAGTGGATCGTGCATGGGCAGTCATGTCCAACGCCTGTGACCCCATGGACTGTAGCCCACCAGGCTCCCCTGTCCATGGGATTTCCCAGGCAAGAATACTGGAATGGGTTACCATTTCCTCTTCCAGGAGATCTTCCCACCCAGGGATTGAACCTGGACCTCCTGCATGGCAGGGGGATTCTTTACCACTGAGCCACCTGGGAAGCCCAGGAGAGGGAAGACTGGGCAAATGGTGTCTCACATCTTGTCCATTTGTCCGGTTGTTCTTCTCTTTATTCCTCATACCGTCAAGGATTGAAATAATATTAGCACTGGCTGCATCTATTTTGATGAATAGTGCGCATAACTTTGAGGGATGTATTCCCAAGAAAATGGTATGTTCTGGTCTTTCCTGACATAGCCTCCACCCCTTTATTAAACTGTAGTTAATCCCCACACTAAACTTCTAATTCAGTAAACAAGAGTGATTTCTGGTAATCTTTACTCGACATAAGTACTCTAAGTAATCCTAATGCAGGTGGTCCAGGAACCATGGTGGTTTAGTCACTAAGTCATGTCTGACTCTTGCAACTGCATGGACTGTAGCCCACCAGGCTCCTCTGTCCGTGGGATTTTCCAGGCAAGAATATTGGAATGGGTTGCTATTTCCTTCTCCAGGGGATCTTCCTGACCCAGGAATCGAACCCAGGTCTCCTGCATTGCAGGCAGATTCTTTACTGACTGAGATATAAGGGAACCATACTTGAAGATACACTGGTGTTGGTGTCTGACTGTGGTGGGCCCTGATGTCAGATGGATAAAGTTTGAGTCTTGGATCAGCCACCTTCTGAACGTGGGAAAATTACTTGATAACTATGCCTGTTTCCCCAGTGTGAAAATGGGGATAATATTACTATCTACCTCATAGAATTATATTTGGTGAAATGATGCAGAAAACCATATTTAATACAGTGTATGACACAGAGGAAGCTCTCAACAAGTGATAGTTATATTGTCATTTTCATGGTTCTGCACAACCCCTTCTTTGAGCATTTTAGACTTTTGGATATATGGAAAAAAAAAGAACTTGAACTCGCATAAGCAAAAGGGTGGGCCTGTGTAAACGCTGGGCTTAAGCTTTGGTATGTGTCAATGATGAAGAGTCTCTACCTGACCAAAGTTTAGTCAGGTTCCTTGTCCCTCCCCTAGGCCCATCTGTGCACCTCACTGTAAAATCCAGTTTTAGCAGGAACTCACCTACGTCAGGAAGTTAGACTGCCCTGGTGGCTCAGATGGTAAAGTGTCTGCCTGCAATGCAGGAGACCCGGGTTCTATCCCTGGGTTAGGAAGATCTCTTGGAGAAGGAAATGGCAACCCACTCCAGTACTCTTTCCTGGAGAATGCCATGGGTGGTTGAGCCTGCTAGGCTACGGTCCATGGGGTCACAGAGAGTCGACATGACTGAGCAACTTCACTTTCACTTTCTTTCACCCAAGTCAGTTTTAGCCAAGAATCCTCTATTCTCCATATCTAATCACCCTTAATTGGGTCAATTAAGTTAACTGGGTTCTTCATCCTCCACCATCCCCTGGGTAATGTCTGATCACACTGGCCTGTTTTCAGTGAAGATTCTGTTAGGTCAATTTAATTAGATCCCTTGTATGTGTTTCTGTTTGTAATTTTCCATCCAGTGACCCCCCCCACCCCAACCCTGTTTCTTGGCTATAAATTCCCACCTTTCCATGTTGTTTTCAGAACAATCCCAGCTCTATACTGAGGTTTCTTTTGCCCTATTGCAATAGTCTTGAATAGAGTCAGTTTTTACTGTTTTAATTACTCTCCAGCTGTTTCTTTGACATAAATTGTGGAAATGGCAGGTGGAGAGGTGGCCTTGGTGACAAGACACTTGAATACTATCTAAACCTCTCATTTCTCTTCTCAGCATCTTCTGTGTGTTGTCATTTTGCTTCTGCTCCAGGTAAGTTTTTTCCATGCAGGGGAAAACACCCTCAGACAGCTTCAGGCTTTCATTCTCAGAGCTTGTATCCAGAGAGGAAAAGAAATGTTCCAACCTTTTCTTTTGGAGAAAGAGCTGATTCTTTCTTCAAAGATAAGGGCTCTTTGAGAGAGGAGAGAGGACTGATTGGTTCAGATAAAATCAAATGTCCATCCCTGTATCGTGGCGTGGGTGCTGGCCTGGGTCATGTGCACACTTCCTTATCAGAAGGTCGGGTCTCATGCTGGGCATAGACTCTGAGTCATACCACCTGTTTCTTCTGGTCCTCTGTATCCTTGTCTTTATGTACCTATGATAACACATAGCCCAAACCCCAAATGTACCTCCTCAGCACTGGGAACACAGTGAGATCCAAATAGCTATGGCCCCTGCCCACATGGGACTTACAGTCTCGTGCGGAAACAAATTTTCAGCATGAACAGGTGATAGACCATATGACTGCTCCACTCGCAGTCCTCCTCCAATGCTAGGAACTGGGGAAACAGTATAGTAATACAAAGAAGAATGTGATCTGTAAATGAAAGTTCAGTTCAGTCGCTCAGTTGTGTCTGACTCTTTGTGACCCCATGGACTGCAGCACACCAGGCCTCCCTGTCCATCACCAACTCCCAGAGTTTACTCAAACTCATGTCCATTGAGTCGATGATGCCATCCAGTCATCTCATCCTCTGTCGTCCCCTTCTCCTCCTAAATGAAAATAATTGAAAGTAATTGTAATAAATTAAAACCTCAGAGGAGGTGATAATGCATGTAGTCATACATACACACAAACAAACCTTAAGATACTTAGAGCAATGCTGGATTCACCCCCTTTTGCCACTGCCCCCCACCCCAACAAACACAAGTGATGAATAAATTATTTCAGGAGAATCAGTGGTCTAGGTGGGTCTGACTCAGTTGTTGAAATTTCTTTGCAGAATTTTTTCAGACATCCAGGACTCACGTTCCTTATTTCTGATTTTAAAATGGGATGGGTGTTCTCAAACAATCACCAGCACGTAGATCAGATTAATAGTAATACTAGCTAACACTCACTGAGCACTTACTGTTGTAGGTGCTTTACGTGGATTAATTCATTTAATCCTCTCACCACTACTGTGAGGTAGGTGTCCTTATCTTCTTTACCCAGATAAGGAAGCAGGCGCACAAGGCGAAGGAACTGTATTTATTGAAGGCACAGCACGTGCAGGGCTCATTGCTGAGTGGAGTTCATAATGTTAAATTACTGAATCCTGCTAATAACACTAAGAGGTAGGTAATGTTTTTTTGGAGGACCCAGTTTAAAAATGAGGCACTGAGGCTTGGAAAAGTTAAGAATTTGCCAGAAATCATGTTAGGTGAGTGTTAGAATCTGATCTGGAACCCATGATGTTTGAGTTGAGGTCTTGTTCTCTTAACCACTGAGAGCAATTCTGATTTCCAGGTTAGTTTGTTGAAACAGAGCTTCATAAAGTACGTGCCTTTTCATTGCAAATTCTTTGGAAAGATAATTTGTTTTGTTCATCATAATTTCCTTGGAGGCAAGGAATGCCTTATAGGCCTGTCTTTTCTTTGTTTTAGTCCTGTTCTACGTAACAGAGTTGCTGTGAGCTGGCCACATAGAAGTGACAGCAAATAAAGCATTTTAAATATCTAGTTTTATATTCAATCATTTAAAAAGGTGCATATTCTATGTACCAGGTACTGTGCTAGGCAATGAAGATTCTAAATAGGTTCCCTGTTACCCTCCATAATTTCACCCTGGTGATTTCCTTCATAGCAGGGATCACAATTTGCAATTTTTACTCGTTTACTTTGTCCTCATATTAGAACATAAGCCCCAGGAGGTAGCGTTGTTGCCTGTTGTGTTAACTTCTGAATCTTGAGAATTTAGGTCAGTGCCTGACATGTTTTAGGTGCTTATTAAATATCCATTGAATGAATAAATGAACAGATGAATCAAATAACTCACTGCAAGTTTATTGGGTGGTATCTGTGTGTGTTAGTTGCTCAGCTGTGTCCCACTCTTTGTGAGCCCATGGGTGATATCTAGGTCTTTCCAATTTCTCATGTTAAATTTTTTTTTAAACACTCTTCCCCTGTTTCCCTTTGTCTATTGCATCTGCACATGACTTCTGGCAATGGGGAATCATTGAGCAGAGACCAGAAGATCAACATTCAACCTTCATTTATAGGAACTGAGGCAGTGACAAGACAGGGAGGCAGTGCTAACCGGAAGTTAGAATCTGAAAAGGGACCAAATAGTTTCATATCTGTTCCTTTCAGCCAGAGCTACAAAGTCCTGCCTATGTAGGAAAAATGTGATTCTTTATTTGTGGATAGAACTGACCACTGGGAGTAGGGTACAGATCTCTCTTTACTTTGCAGAAGTAGCAGCCTGACTCTGTATTGAATGGGAACTAAAGAATTTAGAAGATTCCCTCTCCATCCACAGCTTGTTTCCAAGCCTGTTGTCTTGCTAAATTCTCCTGCCTTGAGCAAAAAGCTTAGAGACTGCAGTATAAAAATGAAGGGAGAATTAAAATGCATTGGCTGAGTAGCTACAAAATTCATATTTGTAAGCTTTTGATGATACTGGGTGGCCAAAAATGTGTTCGAGTTTTTCCATAAGATGTTACAAAAACCTGGATGAAATTTTTGGCCAACCCAATACCTTCCCATGTTATCACAGGCAAAGAAGTTCTGTTCAAGTAGCCACAGTCGTGTGCCAAGTGTATTTCCTTCGTCATTCCCTGGAAAGAATGCAAAATAGGTTGAAAGCCCATATCAGGGGTTGGCGTCTTCCTTCTGTCAGGCCCAGGTAGTGAATAATTCAGACTTTGTGGATCACCCTTTTCCACACTACTTAGTTGTGCTCTTGTTGCGTGAAATCACCCATAGACAACACGTATGGGAAGGAGCATGGCTGAGTCATTATGGAAACAGGTGTTAATCTCTGGCTTATATGGTACTTTGGTATTTAATTTACGTAAACTTCTGGAACCTGGAAACACGCATGCACACAGTAGATGCACCATTTCAAAGTGAGAAATAAACCATTTTGAATACCTCAGCTTGATTTGGAAATAGCAAAAATCAGTAGGGCTTTACAAGTCTCAGCACACTTTCGCTGCTTTCGTCAGTGTTGCGTGAGCACATCTCAAGAATTAGATGTATCTAGCTTAAACCTCAAGAATTGAGAGAGAGAGAAAAAAAAACCCTCTTAATCCTATGCTGCCTCTTGTCAGAAGCCAGCTTGGAGTTCTCACCATGGAAAAATGCAGACCTCAGCTACAAGGATCCAAGATCAAAGCTTTGGAAGTAAATTCCCTTCAAAAGTGGCTCACAGCTGCATTAAAAATTGCTATTCTTCGTGTGCATGGCCCTCCCAGGAGAGCCCACTGGCCCAGTGCCACCCTACTTACCCTAGAGGCCAGCCTGACCTTGGCCATCCATCTCTGCTTGAGAAAGCCAGGCTCCACAAATCACATGGCTTCCCATTGACTTTCTGTCAGGGCAAGGTAACCAAACCTCTTCTTTAAGATGAGGGGCAGGAGACGCAGCTCCTTTCTGCCCAGGTGCTCTAATGGGAACTTCTGGGTCAAGAGAACTCATATCTGGCACAGAGGGTACAGGCCTGGAGAGGACAGGCGTGTAAGGTGCTCCTCCTGTGCTCCAGGGCTTCCCTGGTAGGTCAGACCGTAAAGAATCTGCCTGCAACGCAGGAGACCTGGGTTTGATCCCTGGGTCAGGAAGATCCCCTGGAGGAGGATGCTGTCATCAGCATGCAATTAAATCTCTGCCATGCCATTTATTAGCCTTTGACCTTGGGCAAGTCACCTAACCCATTTGTTACTCACTTTTCTAATCTGTAAAAATGGGGCAATTACAGTAACCATCTTATAGGCTGTGGTTATTAAGATCACATGAATATATACAAACTGCTAACATGCATATGTGCATGCTAAGTTGCTTCAATCATGTCCAACTCTGTGCGACCCTATGGACTGTACCCCACCAGGCTTCTCTGTCCATGGGATTTCCCAGGCAAGGATACTGGAGTGGGTGGCCATGGCCTCCTCCAGGGGATCTTCCCCACCCAGGGATTGACCCGCGTCTCTTACTTCTCCTGCATTGGCAGGTAGGTTCTTTACCAGCAATGCTACCTGGGAAGACCAAAGTGCTAACATAATGCCTACCAAAATGTAAATGACCTTGATAAATGATTAAAAAATTATTACAACTTTGAAAAGGGTGACTGCATGTCCCTTCAGTGCTGGAGTGTGTTGGGTCATGGTCTAACTGGATCACCCAAGGATTATTGAATTCTAGGACTTATACTGCTATTTGTTTATTTTTGGCTGTGCTGGGTCTTTGTTACTACACAGGCTTTTCCCCACTTGGAGTGAGCGGGGGCTACCCCTCCTCGCAGTGTGCGGGCTTCTTGCTGCGGTGTCCTCTCCTGTTGCAGAGCACAGGCTCCGGGGCATGAAGGCTTCCGTAGCTGTGGCATGTGGGCTCGGTAGTGGCAGTTCTCCAGCTCTAGAGCACAGGCTTAGTAGTTGTGGCACACGGGCTTTGTTGCTCTGTGGCACGTGGGATCTTCCCAGATCAGGGATTGAACCCACGTCTCCTACCTCAGCAGGTGGGCTCTTCACCACGGAGCCACCAGGGAAGCGTTACGGCTTGTACTTTTGTCGTTATTGTTTTATTCGGAGCCACACTCTAAAGTTAATGTTAATTGGTGGATCTTTGTCCAGTGGAGATTTAAAACAATTACTTTCCACTGCAGGAAATTATCCAAAAGATCACAATGTTATTGCCCTGATCACTCAAATCTAACACATATAGCAAACTTATTTTGGCATATCTTTCCTGTCCATATGAATCTCTTTTCCTCAAATGCTCTTTGAATCAGTGTTACTATCCTGCTGGTTTCCTGATTAACAAATTAAATTTTGGGCATATGTTCACTCTATATTTATATGAAGGATCATATTTTTAACCCTTAGAAATTACACTTTGAGAAATAGCATCTATATGCGTAGGTTATGATCACTATTCTCATTTTTTTTTCAAAGGCAGATGATGTCATGGAAAGAACTTTAAGGCTAATTGTCCAGAAGACCTTGATCTGAAGTTGAGCTCGACCACTTTTTAGTTTGAATGGATCTTGCATCTGTAAAATGGGAAAAACCACAGACAGGTTACTTGGCAGTTGTATAATCTTCCAAGGTAGACTGCTAGGGGCTGTCCTCCTAGCCTGCGTTCTAGCAAAGAGATGTAGTTACTCAGACAATTTGTTCTTCACACCCAGGCTGATCAGCACCCCTCAAACAGAGCTGCCTCCAGGCTACCTTTCCTACAGCTTGTAGTTCCCAGCAGGATGCGTTTCATCATCCTGCCCACTGCCCCTCTCTCTACTCCCGGGGGAAATAGTAATAACAACATAACCTGTGTTTAGGCCTCAAAACTCCAGCATGTGAAGGGTTTTCTGTTTTAAGTGATTGACAAGTGCTCCCAGTTAGTGACACTTTGTGTGAGGGTGGTGTGGTGTGTACTTTAAATGTGTCATCTCACTCAATCTTTACCCTGGTCCTGGGAGATAAACATTAGCATACCCATTCTACAGATAACAAATTGAGAATTGGAGGTGAGGTACCTTGCCTGGGAATACTCAGTTAAACAGTCCAACCTGCTTGAATTCTAACCCATGTCTGCTAGTATTCAAACTCTACATCTGTTCTCATTTGTTGAACATTCGCTAAGTACAAGATTCCATGGTGAGGTGAGCAGGTGAAGGGCGCAAGGTAAGAAAATACCTGCTCCAGAAGGGCTCACTTTTTAGATGTGGAGGATAAAGAGAAAGTAACAGTCACCTCTTATTTAGTGTGTGAGGCATGCTGCATAGCAATTTCATTTACTCCTCACCTCAGTCTGGCAGGATAGGTGATAGCATCTCTGTTCATGGGTAACAAAACAGGTTCTAGGAGATGCAGTAACTTGCCGCTGGTCCCACAGCTATAATGATTCAGATTTCTGTCTGTGCATTCTATCATTCATAGCCCCCGTGTCAGATACGAAAAGACACATCACCGTAAGAGGTAGCAATGTTCAGTATTGCACGAAGACTACAAGCACCCAGAGTGAGCCTGATGAGCGCTGCGTGTGTTGCTGGGAACCAGCTGCAGTCAGTTTATATGTTTATTAAGCACCTTTGTTTGCCACATACTGAGTGCCTGGCTGGGAAATAGTGATGACAAGAACTTGAGCAGTTCATGGTCTAGGGTGAGGGACAGATGTGAAAACAGGCAGCTGTAACATAGCCTGGTAAGTGGTATGCTGGAGGGTACTATGGGAGCACAGAAGTGGAGCCTTAATCAGGGGGGCTAGGGGTTCCAGGGATGGGTTCCCACCTAAAGCTGCACCCCAAGTGATGTTCAAGTCCCACTGACCTGTCAACTAAAGGTCAGTGTGATCTTAGTTTCCCTTCTCTCCAATGTTCAAAATCTATCATCAACTTCAATAAACCACTTGGATTTGACTTGAACATGTTGTCCCTTGGTGAGTGGATCCACCTTTCTAAATCATATTTTCATTGGCTAATCTGAAAATCCATTTTCACTGCAAACCAATGGTATGCTGCAGAGAAGGCAATGGCACCCCACTCCAGTACTCTTGCCTGGGAAATCCCATGGATGGAGGAGCCTGGTGGGCTGCAGTCCATGGGGTCTCTGAGAGTTGGACACGACTGAGTGACTTCACTTTCATTTTTCACTCTCATGCATTGGAGAAGGAAATGGCAACCCACTCCAGTGTTCTTGCCTTGAGAATCCCAGGGACGGGGGAGCCTGGTGGGCTGCCGTCTATGGCTTCGCACAGAGTCGGACACGACTGAAGTGACTTAGCAGCAGCAGCAATGGTATGATGAAGTGGCTCAAAGGCTGTTGGGGTGTCAGGATTGATATGTCTTAGAATGGAAAAAAGTTAGTGGATAATGTGCAAAATTGTATCCTATGTACAGATGATTGCAATTTAATCAGATTTATTTGCAGGGTTCTTCCTTGAGTCCTGTTACATCCTCCAGCTGGGCTGGAGCTTGTTTGCTTGCATATGTAGATTTTCAGGGTCTCTATAAACACCCATGCTTATGAAACCTACAAAACAATTGACATTAAAAAAGTCTCACTCTTGTCTACCATAATATCTGCAGAGTAAAATATTCAACATAAATATCTTTCTTCTATTCTTGGAAGGCAGCTCTTGTTACCATGTGTATTCTTGTGCACCTTTATATATCCTCCTACAGACAGTATATGCTTATACACAGATATGAGTGTGTCTATATATATGTAAATGTATGTATGAACACACATTCTCATTTTTGGTTGAGTTTTACACAAATAATATAACACTTTAATATTGCCTTGGATCTTACTCTTTTTGTCATTTAATAATAAGTTTTGCAGATCATCTCTTCCATCATACTACCTATTGACTTGTCTCATCCTTCTTATTGGCTGTTTCATATATCATTGGCACATTTTAACCAGATTCCCTTTGATATACATTTGCCTTTTCCTGTTTTTTGGCTATTAAAAAAACATGGCAATGAAGAAACCTGTACACACATGATTGCCCATATTTGTCCACCTTTTGGATAAATTCATATAAGTGGAATTGCCAAATGAAATATCATGTTCTTCTAAAATGGTTAGATGTTTCCCAGTTCTTCTTCAAAAAGCTGGTAGCAATTTAGTCTTCTGTCAACAGCATGGGAAGATGTTGTTACCTTGTATATTCTCTGCCTGGTTTTGTCAGCTTCCAGGACATGTTGTGATGATGAAAACATGGGTGTTTTGTCTGATAAGTTGGATGTAAGTTACATTTATCAGGCTGAGAGTTGAAATGTAAAAATCGCCTGCTCAGGTCTGAGTAGTTGAAGTGCAACATTTTAGGGCTGCCTCCTTGGGGGCTCCAGATATAAGAATACCCCTTTTTATGTCTCTTCAATATCAGGATGCACCTTGACCTGTTTTTAACTTTCTGCATTTCTTAATGACAGCTAGACACCTCAAACCTGTGTTTCTTAGAAAACTCTGGCTTGATTCTCCCCAGTTATTCTTTGTTTCTGCAAAGGGTATCTCTGCTCTCTGTCCCAGGCCTGGCCACCTCACATTGTGGCTCTCCATGCTTCCACTCACCCTTCTGAGCAGGTCTTGAATGGGTGACCTTATCACTTCAGGAGACAAACACACATTGTACTGATCTTTCAAGCTCAATATCCTTTTGCTTAAATGTTAGATGGATTTATGTTATTGCTCTGGGAAGCAGTGATCCAGGGAGGAATTAGTGTTCAGATGAGACTCTGGTCTTGTTAAAATGGCAACAGGAGAATGCATGCACTTGCCCGAAACCATTGGCCAAGGTCTAATCCAGTCTTTCTCCTTTCTTCCCTTCCTCAACCCATTTGGTTATTTGAATTCTGTTTGCATCTTAGCTTCTGAGATTTTAGGATTTGAAAAGGGAAGTTTGGCTGTGTAGGGTGCTGACAGGTCTGTCTTAGTGACTTTCAGTGGACAAGGAGGCTACATCATTACATCCAAGATGCCTTTTGAACTGGACTTCCGTGCTGTTGGCATTGCTGGGGGTGGTCAGGCTGGGGCCCCCTTGGGAACTTTTCCTCCTGGAGGTTCCTGGGGAGGCACAACAAAGTATATCAGTCACTGTCAAATATGTTCAGTCAGTTTCCAGGAACTGTGGAACCCAGATGTTTTCCTTTACTAGTATGCTTTGTGCTCTGCAAAGCAGGCATGCTCTTAAATGGTTGCAAGCGAGTTAAAATTAGGGAGGTGGTACAGTGAAGGACTCATTTGAAAAGACCTTGATGCTGGGAAAGATTGAAGGCGGGAGGAGAAGGGGACGACAGAGGATGAGATGGTTGGATGGCATCACCGACTCAATAGACATGAATTTGAGTGAGCTCTGGGAGTTGGTGATGGACAGGGAGGCCTGGTGTGCTGCAGTCCCTGGGGTCACAAAGAATTGGATATGACTGAGTGACTGAACTGACTGACAGTGAATGAGAAGGCATGGGAAATAAGACTTAGTAGATTCAAGCTTGGTTTGTCTTAACTCTGTCCCTTACTAATTGTCTGACTTATGGGTGTATTGCTTAATCTATTACAGTCTAGGTATATCCTTGTGGAGAAGGCAATGGCACCCTACTCCAGTACTTTTGCCTAGAAAATCCCATGGATGGAGGAGCCTGGTAGGCTGCAGTCCATGGGGTCGCTGGAGTCGGACATGACTGAGCGACTTCACTTTCACTTTTCACTTTCATGTATTGGAGAAGGAAATGGCAACCCACTCCAGTGTTCTTGCCTGGAGAATCCCGGGGACGGGGGAGCCTGGTGGGCTGCAGTGTATGGGGTCACACAGAGTTGGACACGACTGAAGCGACTTAGCAGCAGCAGCATACCCTTATATAAAATATGTCAATAATGCCAGTTTATCTTCATTAGAGTATTCAGTTCAATCAGTTCAGTCATTCAGTCATGTCCGATTCTTTGCCACCCTATGGACTGTGGCATGCCAGGCTTCCCTGTCTATCACCAACTCCCAGAGCTTGCTCAAACTCATGTCCATTGAGTTGGTGATGCTATCCAACCATCTCACCCTCTGTCATCCCCTTCTCCTCCTGCCTTCAATCTTTCCCAGCATCGGGGTCTTTTCCAATGAGTCAGTTCTTCACATCAGGTGGTCAAGGTATTGGAGTTTCAGCCTCAGCATCAGTCCTTCCAATGAATATTCAGGATTGATTTCCTTTAGGATTGACTGGTTGTATCTCCTTGCAGTCCAGGGGCCTCTCAAGAGACTTCTTCAACACCACAGTTCAAAAGCATCAGTTCTCTGGTGCTCAGCTTTCTTTTTTTTTTAGGAAAGGCAAATCTTTTTTTTTTGCCATATATCAACATGAATCTGCCACAAGTATACACGTGTTCCCCATCCTGAACCCTCCTCCCTCCTCCCTCCCTGTACCATCCCTCTGGGTCATCCCAGTGGTGCTCAGCTTTCTTTAGGTGAAAAATGTGAGCTGTGTGTGCATGCCAAGTTGCTTCAGTCGTGTCCAACTCTGTGTGACTCCATGGACTGTAGCCCGCCAGGCTTCTCTGTTCATGGGATTCTCCAGGCAAGAACAGTGGAGTGGGTTGCCATGCCCTCCTCCAGGGGATCTTCCCTATCCAGGGATCAAACCTGCATCTCTTACATCTCTTGCATTGGCAGGCATGTTCTTTACTGCTATGGCCACTTGGGAAGCGCAAAATGTGAGCTACTAGTTGATAATTTGGAGCTGAAAAGGCTTATTATCCTTCACTGGAAATGTATACTAGATGATAAACTTGTTATCGTATTACTTAATTCTTATAACCAGTCTTTGAGAGAAGTACTGTTATCCCTATTTTACAGATAGAGAAAGAGGTATTTGAAGAGGTTAAGGAACTACACTAATGGTATATAGCTTGTAAATGGTGAAACCAGGTTACAAACCTCAGGGAGTAAGAGACTGGATGTGAGAATCTGCATTCATCTTTGAGTCCATGCTTAAATACTAGACTCTTATGCATCTCCAACCTAGGGGTTACCAGCAAGAGGTGAGTGTGCCCTTAGGGGACATTTGACAATTCTGGAGACATCCATGGCTGTGACAACTGAGAGAGTGAGTGTGTGAATGGCCTCTAGTGGGTAGAGGTCAGATACACTGCTGAACTCCCTGCAATGTGCAGGACAGCCCCACAAGGAAGAATCAGCCAGCTCCAGTGTGTCCAGGTTAAGAAACGCTGAGCTAACACATATACTTACAGCGTTTTCCTACAGAGAAGGTAGAAAAGTGGCCTTTCCCTTACCTACCTATTTTCTCTGTGGTACTTGGCAATCCTCTAATACTCCATATAATTGATTTACTATGCCTTTTTATTATGTCTTCATTCACCAGAATATAATGTCCCAATATGTTTTCACGAATGTTTCCCAAGTTCTTAGAGAACCTATGCATGAAGTGAATTGAAGTCGCTCAGTCGTGTCTGACTCTTTGTGACCCCATGGGCTGTAGCCCACCAGGCTTCTCTGTCCATGGGGTTCTCCAGGCAAGAATACTGGAGTGGGTATTTCCTTCTCCAGGGGATCTTCCTGACCCAGGGATTGAAGCCAGGTCTCCCGCATTGCAAGCAGACACTTTAACCTCTGAGCCACCAGGTAGATGCACAAAAAATATTTGTTGAGAAAATGAGTGACTACAACATGAAGTGCATGGAAACAACTCAGGGGTCACCTGTCACAGGGACAGGTGACAGTCGACTTGGATCCCAGGATGAGATGGTGGTCAGGCTACGTTCTTTCTGCCTGCTGGGCCCGACCAGTGACTCTATGTGACCTTCTGAGAGATGCTGAGTCCAGCCTGTCATCATTCTGTCATGAATGGTCATAGCACCTGTATCTCATTTCTTGGGCTTTCAAGGCATGAGGTCATGATGCAGTGATGCTGGCTTTTCTGTAGAGGTGTCGGAAGACTTATCTGACTCCAAAGCACTGTGCTTTACTGAGGTTGTAGAATCTCTCTCAGATTTGTTCAGAGAGATAATTTACCCTTAGAGAGAGGGGGAAACGTCTTCTTCAAGGCAAATTAAAGAGAGAAGCTCCTATGGAACTCCCGGGTATGTGAATGTACCTGTAAGTTTGTTCCCTGCTTTTCTGCTATTAATACTATCTATTAATATTAATGCTATTAATGCTTACAACGAAAATGAACCCCCTTGCCTGCTTTCTGATGTTACATAGGTTCACAACTGACCACCTTGGGGCTGGAGGATGTGGCTGGTATCAAAATAAATTCTATCCTATAATATTCAATATCAACTTCTCATTTGTGAAATTAGAATGCTCATCTAACTCCAAAGGTTATTGTAAGTATAATGGAGTGAGGAGTTTTATTTTAGCAATTAGTCTTAGAGTTCCTCTTGGGGATGGAAGTTTGTCTAGAAAAAGATCAGATGTTGACTATGGGAGGGTGAACTCTGATTTCTTAGTTTGCTACTTGTCTTTCAATGGTTGGCACCAGTTTTTTCTATGTTACTTTATTTGGAGACAGATGTTGAAAGAGAAACTCCTAAATGAAATAGCAACAGAAATAGATAATTAAACCATTCTGTGTAAGAAATACATAGATTTAGGGGTGGCAGACAAAAGGGAGGAGTGGAGGGTGGGGAAATGGGGCTGGGCAGCGTGGTTGGGGGCTGGAGGGTCAGTGAATGTGCAGTCAGATGGCATTTAGGGAGGAGAGAGTCAGAGGTCTGTTTGCTGTGATAAAATCCTCCTCTTCCGTCACTTTAACTTCTGTCAGATGTTATGTGAGCAGCTGGGGAAAGTCAAAGGAAGTGGGCTGAATTTCATGTCTGTGACATCCTTGCAGAGAGAAGGACCCCTGGAAATGAGATGCTAATGAGATTAAGAGTTTGGTGCAAACAACTCAAGAGGCAGAATGAGAATGAGAACATAAACTATAAGGATTCACTGGACTCTTAAGGCGGTCACTGGCTTTCTTAGACGTTATGGAATTGAGGTTTTGGGTCAGTTTTACTCAAATGTCTGAGAGTGGGCAAATGCATTATATGAGGTTCAAATGACTACTCGTGAAGTAGTTAGCCTAGGACCTAAAAATAACAAACATGCAATACATTTTTCATCAAATTACATGTATTTTAATCTGTCATCCAATTATATATACTCTTTCCTCAGAATTAGATTATAGTTATTTTGTTTTTGTTTTTTTAATTAAAAAATTTTTTATTGGGGTATAGTTGCTTTACAGTGTTGTTAGTTTCAAGTGTACAGCAAAATGAACCAGCTGTAGGATACATAGACATATCCCCTCTTTTTTTGGATTTCCTCCCTATTTAGGTCACCATAGAGCACTGAGTAGAGTTGCCTGTGCTATACAGTAGGTTCTTATTATTTACCTGTTTTATACCCGGTAGTGTACATATGTCAATCCCAATCTCCCAGTTCATCCCATCCCTCTCTTTCTCTCTTGGTATTCGTATGTTTGTTCTCTACATCTGTGTCTCTATAAGATCTCTATACCAATTTTTTTCAGATTCCACATGTACATGTTAATATACCATATTTGTTTTTCAGATTGGATTTAAATCAGGGGTTATAAACTTCTCTGCAAGTTTTGTTGACTGGGCTATGTAATACCTGTATTTGAATACTCTTAGGCCAGGGTGTGCTCTTGTTGCCTCAGGCCTCTCTATTCCCTATTATCCAACCCCTCATATTTATGTCCTGTCTGACTCCTACAGCCATTTAAATTTGTGGGTACTGATTTAAATGGATACACTTAAACTATGCAGAGATGAGAGGACCCACTCTGGAATATGATGCTTGTCCTTGCAGGTAGGTTTTATTATTGATCATAATATTTACTGTCCCTCCTATGGAAGGGTTATAGATCCCTCTCACACTGATACGTGATTTGCTTTTTGTTAGTGAACAGAAGTGAACTGTGTCCTCTGTTACCACATGGCATGTATTACTTGTGCACAGAAGTTTTAAGAGTCCTTGCATGATTTACACATCCCTCCCTGTGCCAAGAGACCAGCAATATCTCAGATAGGGATTTCTCTGTTACCCTCAGTCTCCAAATAAAATATGAAACAAAGCTGATGCTGATCATGGGTAGGAATGTAGCATGAGTGAGAAATAGTTGCTGTGAGTCACTGAGATTTTTTTGGATAATTTGTCACTTGAGCATAATCTTGTCTATGATGATTAATGTTAGCCCTTTATATGTTTTATAGATAAAACACTTAAGGGACCATTCCTAGCTTGGGTCAGAGTTCATGAAAGCCATCCAGTTCTTATTTCCATTGAAAGGAATTTGAGGAGGAAGAAAGGTTCAGAGTTGAGTGCTAGTTAACAACATTGGTATGGTTAATTGCAAGGAGTGTGCAATGAAAGAGAAGGTTGTGTATGTGCTGGGGAATAGATATAAAGTAAAATCCAACTTATTGCTGCAAGTGTGGCTCTGTATGAGGCACCAACGAGTGCCCCCAGAAAGGAGTCCATCTTGGAACATGAGTGTTGGCATAATTCATGGAGTGTTTTACCACTGTGTCTGCTCCTCACTCTTTCTTCAATACTTGATAAATTACGCAGGTTCTTTTGAGGTCCAAATTATCCTGATGAAACTCAAAAGAAAAACATGAGAAATAAGAGCTTTATTTACAAAAATAAAACAAATCTCAGGGTTGGGAGAGGTGAAACATCTTGAAAATACCTATTCTTTTAGTGAACACAATAATTTATGGTTTAATTACTGAATGTCTTCTAGATAATGACTTTTTAAAAAATTATTTATTTGGCTGCACTGGGTCTTAGTTGTGGCATGTGGGATCTAGTCCCTTGATCAGGGGTCAAACCCGGGCCTTCTGCATTGGGAACTTAGGGTCTTAGCCACTGGACAATTAGGGAGATCTCTAGACAATGACTCTTAAATCTATAACACTGACTTTGACTTTCCTTCTCAGAGCTGTTAAATATTTCCCTTCTGAGCTTTTTTTTTTTTTTTTTAAGCCCCAACACCACCTTTAAATTTGACATTATGTGATTCTGAACTTGTTACTTTCCTTCCCAAATGCCCTATTTATGTCATGATGCCATTATTCTTTCAGTCTCCTAGGGCTTGAAATTTAGAGTCCTCTAGGCAGGCAAAGGCCCTCCTGGGAAAATAAACAGCAAGAACAAGGGCAGAGAGGACAGGTCCTAAGGAGGACTTAGGGAATCATGAAGTTCTGAACATAGATGAATGGTGTGGAAGATGAAGCAATGGATCAATGGCTTGAAGTCAGGTGGTGGTGAGCAGGCAAGAGGTTAGGACTTCCTTCTGTGGCCAAAAGGAGGGCATGAATTTGTTGGACATTAGCTAGATAGGATCTGTTTCATTTTAGATGTTTCTGGCACCAGCATGGAGGACTGTGGGAGGAGGGAGAAACTGGAGATGGAGAGACCTGCTAGGTGGCCACGGACAGGTGCTCAAAACCTGAACTAGGGCAGAGGGAGTGGACAGACAGGGAACACCAGCTTTTGACCTCCCGAGAGAGGAAGGTCTGCATGTACATTTTCCTTGCCTTCTGCACTCAGTAAAAAAGGATAATTTTGCCATACCAACTATAGGGGATCAAGGCTGTGAGGGCACCCTGAAATCCCCCAAGGCTCTGAATTGAGGGTGCCCAGGTGGAAATCTGTGGCCTAAGCCAGCAATTATCCCCCAGAGCTGCAGAACAAGAATTGACTCAGCAGAGTTTTCTGTCCAATTTTTGTGAGAGATACCTGTGTGCTCACCCAGCCTCTTTCTTGTCTCTTAATTCTCTCAGTTCTGTTCCACAGTGGAGCCTATAGAAACATAGCTGCCCTCTTCTACCCCTCTTTTGTTCAAGGCAAGAAAATTGTTTTAATACTGTTTGCAACCCATGCAGAAAAAATATTTCCCAGCAGGTGTTTCTGAGCATTAAGCAGGTTTTGCTGCTGCCCCTTCCACACATCACTTTAACAGCCACTCCAGCAAATTGCTTAGTCCACGAATTCTCATCTCCCTTGCTGCCTGCATTAAACTAAGAGGAGAAAATAAAGATCATTAAAGTCCCCTTCTCTTGATTATTTTTTTTTTTAAAGTGCATGATGCATTCTGGTGAAAAGGGAGTAAGTTTAAGCTCTGGCAGAACTATTATGCAAATCAGTAACTTCCCTCTTAGAAAGGTTCATATCCAACTTCCTCAGGCAAGTCCGACCTGCAGCCTGGAGGAAGTTGAAGGGTAAGGAGAGCTAATGCTTGCTCTTGGTTGAAGTTGTGAAGACTCCTAGAAAAATGGCCAGGATTTGAAGGGGTCTCTGGTGTTATAACTGGGGATAGACTCCTCTTAATACCTGGCACATTCATAGCTGAGCAGAATCTCAGGTGTTTAATGTTATATGAATCAAATTCTCCTGGCTACAAGAGGCAAAGACGTAGAGAAACCTGGTCTAGGAAGGGAGATGTGTGACAATAAAAGGAAGTGAATTTCACAGGAAAGAAACTGTGGGATAATCAGGCTCCTCAGAGGCAGGAACCAGAGTAAGGAGATTCGTCAAGATGTTCACAGTAGGCATGGCTGGATCCACACTCTTGTGGTTCATCATTAACCCAAGTTAGATCGTCTCTCCATCTCTGCTTCTTTGAGTGTATTTCCTGCCATTACTATCTGTGCGCCAAACCTGGCACATTTTTATTTTCTGTACCTCAGTTATTCTGTTCAGTTTCTGCTTCTTTATATATTTTCTCCTTATGGCTTGATCAGCCTCTCTGGCCAGAAGTCTTTATTCTTGTGAGAATTCAGGGCCATCAGCTAGCTCATGAGTTGTCTTTCTTGGGACGGATACATCCAACTAGGGTCATTGGACGATAGTGATGTGGGTAGTAGATAGGGAATGTGACTGCTCCATCTTGATGGTCTATGGGTAGGACCTTTTCTTTCTTTTTTAATTTTTCTTGTACTTACCATGTTTTGTTAGTTTCTGCTGTACAGCACAGTGAGTCAGTTATTCATATATACATATCCATTCTCTTTTAGATTCTTTTTCCATATGGTCATTTTGGGCTTCCCTATTGACTCAGATGGTAAAGAATCTGCCTGCAATGCAGGAGACCCTGGTTCGAACCCTGGGTTGGGAAGATCCCCTGGGGAAGGAAATATCTACCCATTCTAGTATTCTTGCCTGGAGAATTCCATGGACAGAGGAGTCATTTACTCAGCCATAAAAAAGAATGAAATAATACCATTTGCAGCAACAGGGACATTTTCTTTAGGTGGGATTGTAGGCATGGATAGCACTAGTACCAATATGGAAAGTCTCCTGTGATGGTGAATTCTGTGTGTCAAATTGCATGAGCCCAAATAGCTCAGGGATGCCCAGATAGCGGGCAAAACATTATTTTGGGTGTGTCTGTAAGGGCATTTTTCGATGAGATTAGCATCTGAATCAGTAGACTGAGTAAAGCACCTTTCCCTCATGCCTGCGGGTGGGCATCATCCGACCCACTGAGGGCTTAAACAGAACAAACAGGAAGACGAAGGCCAAATCAGCTTGTTCTCAGACTTCCATCTTCTGCTCTTGGACACTGGTGCTCCTGGTTCTTGGGCTTTCAGACTCACACTGAGACTTAGACCTTCAGCCAGTGATTCTCAGGCTTCAGACTCAGACTGAATTACACCACCTGCTTTCCTGGTTCTTCAGCTTGCAGATGGCAAATTATGGGATTTCATAGCCTCCATAACTACTTGAGCCAATTCCTGTAACAAATCTCTCTATATATCTAGGTATCTTCTATCGGTCCTGTTTCTCTGGAGAGCATGACTACACCCCATTATGGGTTAATTAAGAAATATATATTGTCAAATTCTGGAACTTCCTAGGTGGTGCGGTGGTAAAGAATTCACCTGCAATGCTGGAGATGCAAAAGATGCTGGTTCGATTCTTGCATCAGGAAGATCCCCTGGAGAAGGGAATGGCAACCCACTCTGGTATTCTTGCCTGGGAAATCCCATGGACAGAGAAGCCTGGCAGGCTATATAGTCCATAGGGTCACAAAGAGTCAGACACGACTGAGCACACACGTATTGTCAAACTCTAAGTGGCATTCACTGTGTACACTCAAATTATTTACATTTTCCTGTGGTTGTAAGAAGCTTTGAGATTTGTCGGATGGGGTTATCATCCTTTCTATAGAAACCTGGAAACATGGATTAGGGAAATTAATGACTTGACCCAGGATATAGGTCAGTCTTGAATATGAAATCATCCTTGTGGTACATTAACACTGAGTGCTTCGTCAACATAATTGAGAAGTACTACTCTTAGTTAGTAGTAGAAGTACTACTCTTAGTTAACTGAGACTCTGTAAAATCACTTTCCAGGTTAAAGTCTTAAAATGCCTATGACTTCACCCTGTTCCTAGCAATGCTGCACTATAGCTATTGAAAGTATGATTTGAGTTCACAGAGAAATCTTTGCATTTAGTGGATATTTTCCCTTCCCTATGAAACACTAGGGAAACACACTTGGAGAAGGAAATGGCAACCCACTCCAGTGTTCTTGCCTGGAGAATCCCAGGGATGGGGGAGCCTGATGGGCTGCTGTCTATGGGGTTGCACAGAGTCGGACACGACTGAAGTGACTTAGCAGTAGCAGCAGCAGCAGCATGAAATGCTAACACTTGCTCCTTGAAAGGAAAAATTATGTGGTTTCACACATTCTGAATGATTTCTGTAAAAAATGTCTCTCATCCTAGCTCCTAGGGCTTCCCAGAAAAAAGGAATTCTTCGAAGGCCTGAGAGCTCCACTTGTAGCCAAGAGGACTTTATCTCCTCTGGGGCAGTGATTGCTAGCATTGTAGCTAAATGCATCTGAGGCTGGCCTCTGACCACCCTGAGTAAGCTGGATGAGTTGTTAACCATGAAATGATGCTTGAAGGAACCTGAAAAGCTATAGTGAGAGCTGAGGAATACTCTGCTCACTGCAGCTTTGACTTCTTGGCACAGAAGCCCATGGAACATTCTTCTGCCAAATGTCTCTGTATGGTGCCCTCAATTGGGCCAGGCGAGCTGTCTGGAGGATTTAGCCCCTGAACTCCTGTTGCTGACTCTTGTTACCCAGGCTGCCCTGTTTGGTGACAAATAACTGTACCATTTGCAGATGGATCCCTGCCGGGAGGCCAAGGATGCTGCGGGTTGGTGAGCAGGCAATGGGCTTCTAGGGCAGCTGCTACAGTTGGACCTGTGATTTCCGAAGGACAAGAGTATCAGACAAGATCCAGTCAAAGCCTCAAGATTTCTGACCATTGGCTTTTGACTTGTCTCTGATGCGTGTGTGCATACTAAGTCGTTTCCATCATGTCTGACTCTTTGCGACCCCATGGACTGTAGCCCACCAAACTCCACTGCCCTTGGGATTTTCCAGGCAAGAATACTGGAGTGAGTTGCCATGCCTTCCTCTAGGGGATCTCCCCGACACAGGGATGGAACCCATGTCTCCTGCAGCTCTTGCATTGCCAGTGGATACTTTACTGTCTGAGCCACCAGGAAAGCCCTTGTCTCTGATCTGTGGCCCCAAATGTCCCTAGGACACAGACCCCCACCCTTGGTCCCTGATGCAGACACTCACACAGAATCTGGGGTGGCATGTGTCTCATGCATGTGAGTTTGAAATACTCTGTAGGTCTGAGCTCTGGGCTCTTGCTGTTGGAATTCCAAGTGGTTAATTTCATTCCAAGACAAGTGGAGAGCAGGTAGAGAAAGCACAACAAGGTGATGAAAAAAGAACAGAGAAAGGTTTGAAAGGAAAGAAGAAGAGAGGGAATAAAAGCAGATGCTGTGGGGTTGGGAACTTTCAGATCAGGGTCAGGGCTGCCAGTCCCTAGCCGTGTGACCTTGTGCAGGTTGACATTTCCCCTTATATGTAAAGTAAGGCTGAACTCCTAGGTGACTGTGGAGACTAAATTTAATGTAATCTGTAGCATTCTTAGCATGGTGCCAGCTATGAAAACAGAGGCTCCATAAACAGTAGCTATTATTGTTATTAGAGGAGACAAAGAAGAGCGGTAGGATCTGAGGAGGAGAGAAAAGGGAGAAAACATTAAGAAAAAGGCGAGAGGAAATGAATATGATTTCTATCCATCATCAAGGCCAGTGGGTCTTTCAGCTGGTAGCCTGCGGTGCAGCAGGAGGGAGCCTGACCTTCTCTGGTGGTGGGAGACCTTCTGTGTATAGAAACCCCAGCAGTCATCCTGATACCCAGGCCACCTGTAAACAGCAGGGACCCTTACTGGCACAACAGTGATTTTAGCAGAATATTCAGTGTTCAGGTGGGAGGCTGTGTCTTGGTGTAAAAAAAAAATTATTCTGAAAATGCTTCACTGGATACTGAACTTGAGAGCAAGATCCTAGGGTTGTAGGTCTCAGTATGTGGCCTGAAGCATCAGACATACTCTTGGTATTTACAAAATGCCATCCCAAGCTAAAGTCAGAAGCTCTGGAGTGGGGGCCAAAGTGTCTGCGTCTCTAACCAAGTTCCCATGTACACTGATATCTGAGCATGACGGGTCTAATGGGTCTAAGCTATTAAGAGACTGACAAAATACTCATATAGCAGAATTTTACTGGGGAAAACTAACTGCAGCTTTGTAACCACTGTGGTTTAATCCCTTCAATGGGGAAAAAAAAAATGAAGTCAGAAAAAGGTGAAGGCCTTAATAAAAATGAACAACTGGAAGGTGATAGAGGGCAAAATTTTGGCTGATGATGTGAGAAATGCTTAATAATTAGATTTGTCCCCAGATAGGATATTTTGGAATGTAGTGATTTCTCATTGTTTAGAGGGGTTTGAAGGTGCCTATAAATTCTGCTTCATTTCCTAGCTGTGCTGTCTTCTCCCCCCTATTAGAGTTACGTGGCTCCCAATGTTAGGCCTCACCCCTCCTCAGCCCCTTTACGAGTGGTTCTCAAAGAGTGGTTTTCAGGCCACCAAGAAGCACGCTAGGAATGCAGACTCTCAGGCCACACTCAGGGCTACTGAATCACATTGATTTAACTGTCCTCTAGGTGGAGATTTGGCATCAGAATTTTGTTACATTTCCGAGATGATTCTAAATTCATCCAGGGTTGAGGACCACGGTCTTAGGACAGTGGTTCTCCCAGTTGGGTGTGCATCAGAATATTACCTGGAATGTTGGTTAAAACACAGACCTCTGCCTGCTACCCCCGGAGTTTCAGATTTTATATGCCTGGTGTGAGTGTGTGTTTTCAGGTGATGACCACAGGGAACTCTTACCTCATCCTTTGGGATGGATTTTTTTCCCCTCCTGGGCACAGGTAGTTTTCTCCTGCATATTCACTGTTCAGTACCCTGCTGAGAGCTCAGAATAGATTGTGGGCCTCAGTCCAAGCTTTCTGTCTGTGCAGCCCTCGCCCCTCTCTCTGTCCTGTCACTGCTCAGTCTCCCCAGACTCTCGTCTCTGTCTCCACTCAGAGAGTCCACTGGGTTCTGCCTGCACCCCTCTCCCTGTGCTGCTGCCTGGAAAGCATCTGCAGACAGTTTGCTGGGGAAATCCCAGGGCTGCCTTCATCTGTTGTCTCATCTCCCAGGGATCACTCTTTCGTTGCCTGATGCTCAATGTCTTCAAAACCATTGTTTTATCTTTTATTTACTTCAAGTAGGAAAGTAAATCCATTCTGTTTCTCCATCTGGGGCAGAAACAGGGTTCCAATTTGCGTTTGTTTTTTTTTTTAATTTTTATTTTTATTGGAGGATAACTGCTTTACAATATTGTGTTGGTTTCTGCCATACATCACCATGAATCAGCATAGGTATACACATGTCCCCTCCCTCTTGAAACTGCCTCCCATTCCCCACCCCTCTAGATTGTCACAGAGAACTGGGGTTGAGCTCCCTGAGTCATACAGCAAATTCCTAATAGCTATCTATTTTACGTATGATAATATGATGGACAGGGAGGCCTGGCATGCTGCGATTCATGGGGTCGCAAAGAGTCGGACGTGACTGAGAGACTGAACTGGCCTGAACTGATGTTTCAATGCTACTCTATCAATTTGTACCACCCTCTCCTTCCCCTACTGTGTCCACAAATCTGTTTTCTATGTCTGCATCTCAGTTGCTGCCCAAATAGGTTTATCAGTACCATTCAAGTAGGAGGGTAAATGTTAAGTCAGTATGTTAAGTCTTTGCGGACGAATCCATCTGTCTGTCTGCCTGTCTGTTTCTCTCTTACCAGCTGAGTTTAAAAAATTTATTTATTCTTGGCTGTGCCAGGTCTTCACTGCTGCATGGGCTTTTCTCTAGCAGTGCAGAGCAGGGGCTACTCTCTCACTGTGGCGTGTGGGCTTCTCGTTGCAGTGGCTTCTCTTATTGCGGAGCACAGGCTGTAGAGTGCACCGGCTCCAGTAGTTGTGGCTCCTGGGCTCCATAGTACAGATTCAGTGGTTGTGGGGCTTGGATTTAGTTGCTTCACAGCTTGTGAATCTTCCCAGATCAAGGATCGAACCCATGTCTCCTGCCTTGGCAGGCGGATTCTTTACCACTGAGCCACCAGGGAGGCCCACTAGCTCATGTTTTAAGATCTCTATTATGTCTGAAGTCCATAAGCATTCTCCATACCCCAGAATTAATTTTTTTTTAATGTATGGAAATCCAGGAAGAAAAGAGTAGGGGAGAATATTCGGTAGCATACAGAGAAGGTGGACGTCACAACCAATTAGAAGCAACAAGTTTCGAAAAACAAGAGGGCATCAACCTGAAAGGGCTCTGTGCACAGGAATCTGAGGATAAATGGTCTTCTCACAATGATTAGTTAGCTCACAGAGCAGGTTTCCCGAGGCAGCTGGGAGAGCTGATCGACAATGACACGGCCTGGAAACTGCTTTCACAGCTCTTTCCCTGTTTGGCTCAGAAATAAAGAGGGAAGTTGCAGAGGAAGTCATCCAGGAGACGACTGTGTGGCAAGTAGCTGAAGGAACTTGAGAATGGGTGACTCTGGACCAGAGAGGCACGGTTGCCCCATGAGCTATCTGAAGTGCTCAAGTTGGGCATCCTCCTTGACCAGCTACATTTATATTCACGATCTGCGGCTAACAACAAATGCTGTCACAGTCGTGGTTTTATCTGATGCAATGACTGTGATGTATGCAGCCAAGGTAATATTCTTATTGAAGCACTATCCCCTGTTTTACTTTCTTAGTTTAAAAGATGAGGAAATTGCAGCTCAGGCAACTAAAGGAATTGCCCCAGGGGTCTCTGTCGTTGTTCAGTCGCTCAGTCGTGTCCAACTCTTTGTGACCCTGTAGACTGCAGCACACCAAGGCTTCCCTGTCCTTCACCATCTCCCGGAGTTTGCTTAAGCTCATGTCCATTGAGTCAGTGATGCTATCCAAACATCTCGTCCTCTGTCATCACCTTTTCCTCCTGCTTTCAATCTTTCCCAGCATCAGGGTCTTTTCTAAGGGGTCTCTGTAGTAAGTCAGATCTAGAGCCTAGGGTTTCTTGCCTTTAATTTAGTCATCATTTCTCTATACCTCATTGTATATTTGTTCTGTGCAGCAAGGAGTAAAAGTCATTAGGAGAAAGAATTCATTTTGAACCAGGTCTGATATTGTTACCTCTGCATTTCTTTCTACCTTTCTACTATATGGAGAAGGGGAATATTAAGGACCCATATCAGAAGGTTGAGTAACGATTCCCTAATATTGACCATATGCCATCTATCATGTCAAATGTTTCAGACACTCTCTCATGTCATACAATGACCCAGTGAAGTGGGTAGTTATACTCATGTTACAAATGAGCAGACTGAGGCAGGGAAAATTACTTGCCCAGAGTCATATATTGAGAAGTAATAATGTGATTTAAGTCCAGGTTCTCCAGTGTCTGAGCTCTTACTTTTTAAAACAGCACTACTCAAAGTGCGGTTTTAGAACAGGCTGGAGTCTCTAAACTGTTGCCCATCCTTGACGACATAGGGACAAGGGCCCCCAGCCTCCAGGCCGCGCACCCGTGCCTCCTGTCAGATCAGCGGTGGCAGAGATTAGAAATAAAGTGCACGATAAATGTAATGTGCGTCAATCATCCTGAAACCATCCAAGTTTGTCTTCCACAAACGTGGTCCCTGGTGCCAAAAACGTTGGGACCCTAGACATCTAAGCATGCAAATCAACTGTCATTAGGTCAGATGACAAGTTCTATGGGGTGGGGGCAAAACTCTCCATGAAGAAAGCAGTGCATTGAAGTTCCTTCTGACCTAAAGACATCTACTTACAGGTAGGTAATAGACATTTTGGAGATTGGCACTTTTTGTAACATTTCCCTGAATTTTACTACCTACTCACTGCATGCCAGAAGCAATCACGTTGTAGATTCCACCTTCACTCACTATTATTATTATTATTATTTTTACAATATAATCATTTGATATTTATACATATTGGAAAAAGATTGACATAATATATCTAGCTAACATTTATCACCATACATCATTATGGAATTGTTTTCCTTGTGATGGGAACATTTAAGATCTAGTCTCTTAACAACTTTTAAATATAAAATACAGTATTATTAACCATAGCCACACATTGTACATTATATTCATATTTATATGTATATAAATGGGAATGTATGTTCCTATTTATTCCAATTACTTTATAACTGGAAGTTTGTACCTATTGAGCCCCTGCACTCATATTGTCTCGCCTCAACCCCCTCCCTCTGGCAGCCACTACTTTGTTCTTTATACCCATGCATTCACTCTGTTTTGCACTGGCTATTTTCCACTTTGATCTGGAAAGAGAATACTAAACTATGAGACTGGAAATAAATGAGACTTGATTGGACTGATTCATGTTTTTCATTAGTCTTTTTTGAGTGACTTTATGTACCATGTGTACGAGCCCACCTGAGTCTATTCAACTCATTTGTAGTGTTTTCATTTCTACGTATTAAGGACTTTTGAACTGTACGTAAGAATCTAGACCATAAATGAATGAAGGAACCACATCTCCATTCGTTTTGAACATTTTTCACAGTAAGTTTGGTGGGTGCCCAATAAATTTCATGGACTTGCTGACTAACTGGAGGATGTAGAAATAAAGGTGGGCTATACAAGGTTATATAACTTGTGGGTAAGAATTAGCATCTCTGCTTAACTGGCTATTTGATAGATCTTTTTGTGAATGATGGTGACCAGAATACATCCATGGTCCTGTCTGCAAAGTGGCTTTAAACATTGCACAGGTAGATGGGATCTCTGATGTAAAAAGAAACATTTCTACAAAAGATTGTTTTTATTATAGAGTCAGCTTCTACCCAGATATGAATGAAATTAATAAACTGAAGTTACTTCTTGGAAAACCAAGGTAAAGTGAAAACCATATCACAGGGTGACATTATAATCTATATTAAATAAATATATATAAATAAATATAATCTATATTAAATCTAAGGCTTATTCTTCCATTTTTTTTTGACCTGAGCAATGTTTTCTTTTCATAGTTGAAACTAGGACGCCATCTATTTCTTACAATCTTCTCCCTTTCTGGTTTTGCTTTTAAGTTTGATGCTTCAGGCATTTCCTGAAACAGAATCTTAAGTCTGGAGAAACCCTTAGGCTCAACTAAAAGGAAAGGCCAGTCCCCTTTCCTTGCAAGCTGTGGAAGATCCTAACAGTCTGTTAAGTTGCTCAACTGGAAAACAAAGGAAGTGAACCAGTGGAAATCATTGGTTAATTAAATTCATGGAGACATAAATAACACCCCATGTTGATACAGGATATATATCAGCAGCTGACTTGGGGAGAGATTTCAGCAGTTTTCTCTCTGGCTAAGAGTCAGGCTGTGTCAAACACACGCTGACCTTCTTCTTCCTGTCTTCCTCCTCGGCATGTTACCAGGTTCATTAATTAGTGCAAAATTTTTGTTCATTTTACCAATCTGCTTTCCTGAAAGCAGGGGCTACGTATGTCCTATCCCTGCTGAGTATTCAGCACTTGGCTCTGTGGCTGCTGGCATGGAGTAGGAGCTCACTCAGTCTGCTGTGGTGTTTAGTGAGCCTGGAGGAAGGAACGAGAGAGTTGGGTCAGGATGATACAGGAAAGGCACCAGGAAAAAGTTTGTGAAAATATGCCTTCCCTTCTTATTGCTGGCCTTAAGGGAAAAGCTGAGCAAAGCAGACTCCTGATCTCATTTTCATATCTGCCGTAGAATTCTCCTCTGTGCCTTTTTGGATAGTGGCCCCTCGGTATATGTAGGGGAATTGGTTCCAGGACCTCCTATGGACAATAAAATCTGAGCATGCTCAAGATGTCCATGATACAATTGGCCTTCCATATCGGCAGGTTCCCTATCTGTGGGTTCTGCATCCATGAATGTAGGGGTCCCACTGTATCATCCTAGTTCAAGAGCAGCAGTTGGCTCTGAAAGTGAACATGTAGTTTGGTTCAGAGGATTACCTACAACATGTACCTTGCAACATGAATCTTATCTTTCAGTGGCACTTGATGAAAAAACAGCAGAAAATTCTCCATTTGCTTTGGCGCTATTTCCCATTATTGTCTTTGGGAGTAGAGGGAGAATACAAAGAAGTTTTATGATTAAGAAAGACTTTCTTACTCAATGACGCTGGAAGCTTGGACATTTGGTGACTATGAGATGAGCTTTGCTAGAGTCTAATGTCATGGTTATCGATGGGGTCCATCTCTCTTACTAGTCTTTTATTCTCCTTTTGCCCTTTGTTTCTCAGTGAATTTGGGGGAACACTGTTCAGACTACTATGGGCAGTCTGAATACCATTCAAACTACTACAGCCAGCGTGCTTTGTGTTAGTGGTGGGCTTGAGACTCTGCATTTAGTCTCTATTGGACTCTGTTTCTTATTTCTTTTCCAGTTGGACTGAAATCCTGAACATTGGCCTCTTCATAACATGGCTTAGAGAAGATAGTTGGCCAGATGGGATGGTCATGGAAGTGGGAGAGGTCTGTGCTGTAGGTGCACGAGGGAGGTTTCTAATCTGTAGGAGACAGAAATTGGGTGAGTTGGACATTTAGCTTCTGGGAGGTAGTGATGACTCAGCTCCAGGGAATGGGACAAAATAGTGGGAATACAGACCTGGAAAGAACTGGATTTGGAGGAAGAAACCCCACACTCAGATGAAGCAAGGGAAGAGAAAATAATCAGGAGCTGAGATTCTCAAACTGTGATATAAAGAAAGGTTTGTCATGAAGGAACTGGCAAAGAGCTGGGTAACTGGATCAAAGATGAAGGTCAGCATGTGACCAACAGATGACTTGATGCTTAGCTGGAGAATATGTCTGAGAATTTCCACCATTCACCAATATACCAGTGGACTTTCCTCCTTGAGGCTGGCATTGCTGTCAACTCAGGGGGCTAGGAATAGCCAGCCTAGTAATTGGATTATTTGAATCCTCATTCCTGTCTCTGGGTTGGTCAGTAACTCTGATGTTCACTCAAGCCCTGCTTCTTGATGTTATTTTTCACCTCTGCATTGTCCAAATTTAGCGCACTGCCTGACACATTTCTGTTGAACTCACATTCTGTCTGTGCCACCCATTTTTTCATGACCTCTGAACTTTGTGCTATACATTCTGTTCTTGATTTTTAAAATTACCTTCCACCCCTTAATCAAAGTTGTTGAGCACTTAGCAGGAGAGGTTCAGCATTTCTAGTCTCGGTAGGGGAACATTCTGACGTAACCATATTTCTCTCAAACTCTGAGTCCTTCTTAATATTATAAATGGAGTTCTGAGGTTTACTATAGCTGTACATAACCTTTTCAAAGCATCAATGCCTTGCCATCCCAGAGTCAGAATGGAGGTGAGCATCTAATGTAACCCACGAAGAGCAATCCCTCTGACTGCATCATGTGAACAAAGTCCATAACCTCTCAGTTTAGAGATTTAACAAACTCCAGGTTTCAACTTTGGAAACTCTGTTGTTTCAGGTGATTCTGTCTAAATGGAAGTAACTAACTTTTTGCATTAATAAACAACGTTCATAAATAATAGTATTAATGCTTAACATCTATTGTGCCCATTTTAGAAGCTTGGCAATAATATCATAGTCATTTTATGTGAGTTAGCTCTTCATTCTTCACAGAAATTCCTTTTAAACACCACTAACCCCATGTTACAAGAAGAAATGAGATTTAAGAGCGTGAAGTTGTTGCTTTCAACGGTCATGCTTGGATTATTCAATTTAGCAGTGTGCCAGCCACCGTTATGTTCTGTGGATAAACAAAAGTAGGTTAAAACATGGATTTTGTGGCACTCACAGGATCACTGGGAGGGCAGACCTGTATTTATGAGCTGATGATAAACATGATGTAAGACATGATGTAATGAAGTTCTAAACTGAATGAAATTAAGTGCTAAGATGCCTGGTATCAGCCTAGTGGTTCTCACTGTGGTCCCCAGACCAACAACCTGGCAGTTTGTTAGATGAGCGAAATCTCAGACCTTACTCTAGGCCAGCTAAATCGTAAACTCAGGCTGGGGTCCACTGCTTCTTTTTTTTTTTTTTAATTTATCTTTAATTGGAGGATAATTGCTTTACAGCATCGTGTTGGTTTCTGCCATATGTCAAAATGAATCAGCTATAGGTATACATATGTCCCCTCCCTTCTGAACCTCCCTCCCATCTCTCACTCCATCCCATGCCTCTAGGTTGTCACAGAGTACTGGGTTGAGCTCCTTGCATCCTACAGCTAATTCTCACTAGCTAGCTATTTTACATATGGTAATATGTATGTTTCCATGCTGCTCTCTCAATTCATCCCTCCCTCTCCTTCCCCTACTGTGTCCACAAGTCTTTCTCTATGTCTGTATCTCCATTGCTGCCCTGCAAATAGGTTCATCAGTACAATTTTTATAGATTCCTTATATATGTGTTAATATACATTATTTGTTTTTCTTTTTGACTTACTTCACTCTATTTAATAGGTTCTAGGTTCATCCACCTTTTTAGGACTGACTCAAATGCATTCTTTTTCATGGCTGAGTAATACTCCATTGTATGTGTGCATCACAACTTCTTTATCCATTCATCTGTTGATGGACATCTAGGTTGCTTCCATGTTCTAGCTATTATATTAATAAATAGTGCTACAATTAACATTGGGGTATATGTATCTCTTTCAATTATGGTTTTCTCAGAGTGTATGCCCAGTAGTGGGATTGTTGGATCATACAGTAACTCTATTTCTAGGTTTTTAAGGAATCTTCATACTGTTCTCCATAGTGGCTGTATCAATTTATATTCCCACAAACAATGCAAGAGAGTTCCCTTTCCTCCACACTCTTTCCAGCATTTACTGTTCATAGATTTTTCTGATGATGGCCATTCTGACTGGTGTGAGGTGATACCTCATTGTAGTTTTGATTTACATTTCTCTAATAATGAGCAATGTTGAGCATCTTATGTGTTTATGAGCCTTTTGGTGTCTTCTTTGGAGAAATGTCTGTTTAGATCTTCTGCCCATTTTTTCGATTGGGCTGTTTGTTTTCCTGATGTTGAACTATATGAACTGCTTATGTATTTTGGAGATTAACCCTTCGTTATTTGTTTCCACTACTGTTTTAACAGGCTTTTCAGGTGATTCTAAAATACTATAAATGGGAACTACTGGTGAACCATAGGCGTTAAGGGCAGTGCATTAGTTTCCAGGGCCTCCCTAAAAATCGCCACGAACTGGGTGGCTTAAAACTAAGTCTATTCTTTCACATTCAGGAGGCCAGAAGTCTGAAATTAAGGTGTTGGTGCATTTGGCTCCCTCTGGAGTTTCTGAGAAAGAAACGGGTCTGATGTGTCTTTCTGAGCTTCTGGTGGCTCCCAGCAGTCCTTGGCATTCCTTGGCTTATACCTGTACCACTACAGTCTCTGACTCTGCCATCATGTGGCTGCTCTTGTGTCTTTTTTATGCCCTTTTCTTATAAGGACACTACTTATTGGATTTAGTGCCCACGTTTCTCCAGTGTGACCTTAACTAATTACATCTGCATAGATCCTATTCACAAATAAGATCCCATTCTGAGGTTCCAGGTCGACATGAATTTTGGGGAACACTCTTCAAACTACTACAGGCAGTTAAGGTAAAGAGAGTTAGGTTAAGTGGAACTTGAGGGAAAAGCTTTAGGAGTGATCTGAGTGGTTGAAATGAGTTAAATTATCAAATGGTGAGGTCACTGTAGGAGTGAAGGCTAGTGAACAAGCATAGGCAAGTTCAGAGGGGATCATGATGCTGGGGTGTGGACTTGGTTGAAATTAAAACATGGGTATTGATTAGCATATATAAACAGCTCATATAACTCAACAACAAGAAACCAAACAGTCTATTAAAAAAACAGGCAGAAGAACTGAACAGACATTTTCTAAAGAGGAAATACAGATGGCCAAGAGGCACATGAAAAGATGCTCAGTATCACTAATCATCAGGGAAATGAGAGATCACTCACACAGGTCAGAATGGCCATCATAAAAAGAACACAAATAACAAACATGGGCGAGGATGTGGAGAAAAGGAAACCCTTATATGCTGTTTGGTGGGAAAGTAAATCAGTGCAGCAGCTACTGTGGAAAACAGTATGGAAGTTTCTCAAAAAACTAAAAACTGAAATACCATATGACCCAGCGATTCCACTGCTGGGTAGAATTCTTGGGTATATATCTGAAAAAAAAATTATATATATATATATATATACATACTCTTGGGTATATATCTGAAAAAAGCCCACTAATTCAAAAAGATACATGCCTCTTAATGTTCATAGCAGCATTGTTTACAATTGCTAAGATATGGAAGCAACCTCAGTGTCCAGAAGACATGGTGTATATATCACACACACACACACACACACACACACACACAATGGACTACTACTCAGCCCACAAAGAATGAACTTTTGCTGTTTGTAACTACATGAATGAACTTGGAGGGCATTAAGCTAAGTGAAATAAACGAGAGACAAATAGTATACGATATCACTTATGTGGGGAATCTAAAAAATAGAACAAACCTGTGAATAAAATAGAAGAAGCAAACTCACAGATACAGAGAACAAACTAGTGGCCACCAGTGGGGTGAGGGAGATGGGGAAATGAGGGACATTATAAGGGTGGGAGAAAAGGGCCATCATGGGATTGTATGAAATCCTGTGTGTGAAACTTGAAAATTGTTAAGGACTATAGAATTTAAAGACTCTTTCATTTGATTAAAAAGTAAATAAAATGAGTATTGATGTGGTAAAACATTAACATAAATTAGTAATCTCTATTCCCTTTATTCTCTAATGTAACTAAACTATTTGTTTAAAACTGCTTGTCAACTGATGGTTTACATAAAAAATCACACATGATATACTGATAATTTCCATACCATCTTTTAATAAGAGAAGTTGTTGGGATCTTTAATTTGATCTAGCACTAGCTAAACAATGGCCCTGAGTCATGATTTGATACATAAAATTGCATCAAATCCTTCCAATGACTTTCCCATTAGTGCTCAAGGTATTAAATCATTTCAGCTTCGGCTGAACTTACACCAATTACATTCAAGAGTTCTCAGCTCTTACAATATTGTCTGAAGTTTGAAGGTAATCAATATCTTTATCAAACATGTCACAAAAAGTTTATTGGAATGCCATATTTGATTAGGTCAAACTTAATCTTTCAGGCCAGAAGAGGGGAAACACAGCTCTGTTGATGGAATGCCTTGTTTAAATCTAAAGTTTAAATAAACTTTCTGTGCATGAGTTTATTTCTCCTTAAAATGGGGGTATGATAAAGGATGTTTATAGCATTCAAATAAGTTAATAATGTGGTTAGCATGGTTCATGCTCTGTATGTGATCATTCTATTATGGATAAACTGTTAGTGCTCACAGTGAGTGAGAACTCAGAAGGAGTACGTCAAGTCTGTATATTGTCACCCTGCTTATTTAGCTTATATTCAGAGTACATCATGAGAAACGCTGGGCTGGAAGAAGCACAAGCTGGAATCAAGATTGCCGGGAGAAATATCAATAACCTCAGATATGCAGATGACACCACCCTTATGGAGAAAGTGAAGAGGAACTAAAAAGCTTCTTGATGAAAGTGAAAGTGGAGAGTGAAAAAGTTGGCTTAAAGCCCAACATTCAGAAAACGAAGATCATGGCATCCGGTCCCATCACTTCATGGGAAATAGGTGGGGAAACAGTGGAAACAGTGTCAGACTTTATTTTTTTGGGCTCCAAAATCACTACAGATGGTGACTGCAGCCATGAAATTAAAAGACGCTTACTCCTTGGAAGGAAAGTTATGACCAACCTAGATAGCATATTCAAAAGCAGAGACATTACTTTGCCAACAAAGGTTCATCTAGTCAAGGCTATGGTTTTTCCAGTAGTCACATATGGATGTGAGAGTTGGACTGTGAAGAAAGCTGAGTGCTGAAGAATTGATGCTTTTGAACTATGGTGTTGGAGAAGACTCTTGGGAGTCCCTTGGACTGCAAGGAGATCCAACCAGTCCATTCTAAAGGAGATCAGTCCTGGGATTTCTTTAGAAGGAATGATGCTAAAGCTGAAACTCCAGTACTTTGGCCACCTCATGCGAAGAGTTGACTCATTGGAAAAGACTCTGATGCTGGGAGGGATTGGGGGCAGGAGGAGAAGGGGACGACAGAGGATGAGATGGCTGGATGGCATCACCAACTCGATGGACATGAGTTTGAGTGAACTCCGGGAGCTGGTGATGGACAGGGAGACCTGGTGTGCTGCGATTCATGGGGTCCCAAAGAGTCAGACACGACTGAGTGACTGAATTGAACTGAACTGAACCCATTAAATGGAGGTGAAATTCAATGGGGACAGTGTAAAGGGGTTCCTGCACTCAGCAAGCTACCTAACCTAAACCTCCTCCCTCGGATTGTGTCTGCTATCTGTGGCCTCCTTCCTGTTTCTGGAGTCCTGAGTAGAACCCACTCGCCTGGTAGAACCCACTGTGCTTGGCCAGTGCTTGGCCATTGCTGCCAGCCTGCCTGCTCTTCTATCTCTCCCCATTGAACCTAGAATCTCTTACTACTGAAGTCTCCTAGAGGCCGCAGTTACCACCAGTAGCTACAAAATATCAGCGCCCAGGGAGAGTAGGCTGGTGGTGAATGGTCATAGCTATTGGCCTACCAGGATTCAGTAGTAGGTGCCTCTGTCAGAGATGCCCTTTTTTCCTGCGAGTGTTTTCAACTGCCTTGGCAAAGGCCACACAAAATCCACGAGTTTGGGGGTACTGATTGGCAGGAACCCTGATGAATGAATCAATTTATGTTGGAGGAGGCCTGGAATAGGTCCTGGCGGTCTTCTGGTTGTGTCAGGCATTTAACTTCTTGGTTGCTAGATGGTGGGAGGGTTGAGGAGGAAGAGATTTGAGGAAAGGGGCCATTTACCTGCACAAGTGTGTTGCAGTGTCTTAACAATGGGATGAGCTACACTGCTGAGTCTTTAGGCCTGGACATGGAGAAGATGCCACTATGCTAATAAGGCAAGGCCATTTTCTAAAGCCAGTGGGGTTGAACTCTCTCCAGTGGGTACCATGGAGTCCTTGTTGGCAGCCCATTTCAGTCTTGGATTCAAGCAAAACAGAGTTCTAAGCCAAGACTTATCTGAGAAAAAAAAAAAAGTGTAGCTGTTCTTCCAAGGAAGTCTTTTGCTTCAAAATGTTCTTTTTTTTTTGTTTGATGTTTCCTCATTTATCTGTTGACATCACTCTTTGGGAGGTTAATGTGAGTTCTAGAGAGAAGAGAATGGATCGCCATTTTTAAGCCTTTGCAGATATAAAATCTTTTCTTGGTAATGATTTGTATTTAAGAAGTTTATTAAAAATTCTCCAATGAATGCTTTGAATGTTTCGGTGTTTTTTTTTTTTTAAAGAATGAGACTAGGAGCAAAAAAAATGACCCTTAAACTACGTAAATATCTTCCCAGTTTTGGGGAGACACAGTCTTGAGGCTACTAATTGTCTCCTATATTAAAAAATGCTGGCTTCTCATTGGGACATTGGGTATTAACCTGAACACAGAAACTGCTTGACTGACACCAGTTCTCCTGTCCCCACTCTCTGGCTGTGCAACACTCTGGAAGTGCAAGTGAACTGAAGACTTTTAGGAGGTGCTTATTTCCCAGAAGGCCAACACAAGCCTTGATATCCGTCCAGGCAATCTTGATTCCAGGTTGTGATTCATCTAGCCCAGTTTTTCTCATGATGTACTCTGCATATAAGTTAAATAAGCAGGGTGACAATATACAGCCTTGACGTACTCCTTTCCCAGTTTGGAACCAGTCTGTTGTTCCATGTCTGGTTCTAACTGTTGCTTCTTGTCCTGTATACAGGTTTCTCAGAGGCAGGTAAGCTGGTCTGGTATTCCCATCTCTTTAAGAATGTTACACAGTTTGTCATGATCCACACAAAGGCTTTAGCATAGTCAGTGAAGCAGAAGTAGATTTTTTTTTTTTTAAATTCCCTTTCTTTTCAATGATCCAGTGGATGTTGGCAATTTGATTTCTGGTTCCTCTACCTTTTCTAAATCGAGCTTGTACGTCTGAAAGTTCTCAGGTTCAAGTACTGCTGAAGCCTAGCTTGAAGGATTTTGTGCAAATCTTGCTGGTGTATGAAATGAGTGCAATTGTATGGTAATTTGAACACTCTTTGACATGGTTTTCTTTGGGATTGGAATGAAAACACCTTTTCCAGTCCTGTGGCCACTGCTGAGTTTTCCAAATTTGCTGGCATAATGAATGCAACACTTTAACAGCACCATCTTTTAAGATTTGAAATAGCTCAGCTGGAATTCCATCACCTCCACTAGCTTTGTTTGTAGTGATGCTTCCTAAGGCCCACTTGACTTCACACTCTAGGCTGTCTGGCTTTAGATGAGTGATTACACCATCATGGATATCTGGGTCATTAAGATCTTTTAAGTGCCATTCTTCTGTGTATTCTTGCCACCTCTTCTTAACCTCTTCTGCTTGCTAGGTCCTTGCCGTTTTTGTCCTTTACTGTACCTATCTTTGCATGAAATGTTCCCTTGGTAGCTCCAATTTTCTTAATTTAGATCTCTAGTCTTTCCCATTCTATTGCTTTTCTCTATTTCTTTGCACTGGTCACTTAAGAAGGCTTTCTTATCTCTCCTTGCTATTCTCTGAAACTCTGCATTCATTTGGGTTTATCTTTCCCTTTCTCCTTTCTCTCTTTTTTTTCCCCTCAGCCGTTTGTAAGCCCTCCTCAAACAACCACTTTGCCTTCTTGCATTTCTTTTTCTTGGGGATGGTTTTGGTCATCACTTCCTGTACAGTGTTACAAGCCTCCATGCATAGTTCTTTAGGCACTCTGTCTACCAGATCTAGTCCCTTGAATCTGTTCGTTACCTCTGCTGTATTATCATAAGGGATTTAGGTCATAACTGAAAGGCCTAGTGGTTTTCCCTACTTTCTTCAATTTGAGCCTGAATTTTGCAATGAGGAGCTGATGATCTGAGCCATAGTCAGCTTCCGGTCTTGTTTTTGCTGACTGTATAGAGCTTTTCCATCTTCAGCTGCAAAGAATATAATCAAACTTGTTTCAGTACTGAACATCTGGTGATGTCCATGTGTTTAAATGGGTTTAACTCCTGCCTTTTATGATAGAAGCTCAGAGGGAAAAAAAGAGTAATCTTAATTTTGGCAAATAACTCACCCAGTTTTGTCACAGCTGTCTTCTTGATGCTATTATTAATTATTGATAGCATTGTGTATGGCTTTTTACCATTCTGCAGGTCAATTCCCCATCTATAAGATGGGGACAGAGCATTCATCTTATGGGGCTATTGTGAGGATAAAAATGTAGTCATCCCTAGCCTAGCAAAAGTTTTTTGTTGTTGATTTTTTTTTTTTCTGGAGAACCTTAAACCCACTTTCACAACATAAGAACCATTGTGTGCATGTGCGTGGTTATTTAGTGCTGTATCAGTCAAATATTGATTCAGAAGACAGCATTCCCATGGTAATTTGAACAAAGAAAGTTTATCATGAGGAATTACCAACTATTGTGGGAGGTTAAGGGGCTTCCCTTGTGGCTCAGCTGGTAAAGAATCTGCCTGCAAATGTGGGAGACCTGGATTCGATCCCTGGTTTGGGAAGATCCCCTGGAGAAGGGAAAGGTACCTTCTCCAGTATTCTGGCCTGGAGAATTCCATGGACTGGGGTCGCAAAGAGTCAGACATGACTGAGTGACTTTCACTTTCATTTTCACTTTCAGGGGAATGAGAGATTGCTTAGTAGGAGTAAAGGGAACCCTGAAGAAGGTAGGAACATTAGATACGAGGAACAACCGCTACCCTGGGGCTGAGCTGGTGTTTGAGTAAGAGCCCCCCTGCACCTCCTGACAGAGCCAGACCTGCTGGTGAGGACACGGCTGTGACTCAGTGAATGGCGAGGTGTTGCTGTGGTGCTGTGCTGGCAAAACTTGCTAGAAATCAGCCTCTGGCATGGGTAGGCAGTGTCCCCTTCCTGGAGCTGGAGAGAGCTGTCACAGCAAGGTATCTCCCTGGAGGCACTCTGCTGCAGGACTTCTCAAGTGCTGCTGACCACTGTGGGCTACAGTTGGCTAGAATTCAGGAAGCTGCCTGCACTGCAGGAGCTGGGGAAGCTGATGCTCGGCAGTCAGCTGGAGATGGGAGAATCTGTGCATGCTGTGCAAGTCAGAGGCTGGAGCAGGAGCTGAGCACGGGGAAGCCACCCCAGCTGCAGAAGCCTGCCCAGTGAGCATGCCAAGCAGAAAACCCCCTTCCTGCTCAAATGTCTCGTCAGCTCCTTCTGCTGACAAAGTGTGACAACATGCCAACTAGGAAATGAACACAAAGGCTCCAACTTAGTTTTCACAGAATGGGTAATGAGGAGTGATTTTGCAAATGAAATGCAATAAAAACACCCTGGGATGAGGTCTCCTTGAGTAATCCACAGTAGTAACTAATGCTTAGCACTCCCTACTAAATACTTGCTTTTCCCTTTTGTGTTTAAGCTTATAATTACTTCTCTTTATGAGCTAATAGGTATTGTAGACTGTGTAATCCCTCACTAGAATGAGCCCCCATAGTAACAAAATATGGGTAGTGCCACAATAATAAACTTATTATACCAGAAAAAGAGAACTTGTTGGCTGTATTACTTAGTTAGAACATTCCTTTAGGATGGTCTTTGTTAGAGGTACAAACAATAGGATGCTCCAGCTCACAAGTATTTTTGTAATCTGATAATAGCCTTTTAACCTAATGCATCTTTTTGTATGGGCTTCTGTTTTGCATTGTTTGGAATGAATTAAAGGCATTAAATGGAAAGGAGAAGCAAATTAAGTTTATTCTTTGGACAATGTGGAGCCAATGAGGATTTTGGGTGGAATTGTGATGTGGTTGAAGAAATTCTGACAGAAGGTCAGCACCATACTTGGCTTGTGGAAAGTGCTTAATAACTGGTGGCTACTTGGCCTGTTCCTGATGTGGCTCTCCTCTGTGTCCTCTGAGTGATGAGCGGTCACCCTCTGACAGAGGTCACAAAAGAGGCCAGGTAGAAATAATTGGAAGCAAAAATCAACCTAGTTCCCCTGCTGCCCCACCCCCATACCCCTCTCCTGCAGCATCAACGAAATACAGCTAGTTATTAATAGAAGATGGGAGGACACAGTGAATTCCTTGGTCCAGGCCCTGCCTTTAGCCTCTAAAGCTCATTTAGGAGTCTAATTAGACCAGAAATACCTTAGTCATTGACCCAGGAGTAGAGGTGGGAAGAGAGGGCATGATTAATTTAATGCCTGGAAATGAGGGGGAGACAGACCAGTGCCACCCAAGGTCAGTGAGCAGCTGTGAACATCTTTTCATCTCTTCGTAAGTCACTTCACTGTGCTTCCAAATGAGGTTTTAAAAAGTGGAAACACCAATGAGCATTTTATTATTTACAAGTTTTTATTGAAAGCCTTGTTGCATATGAAGTGCTGTATAAGGTCACAGATGGAGATCCTATAGCTTCTAGGTCAGAGCTGAGGTCTTGAAGGAGTGTTAGCAGGCCCACAGACTGACTTATGCTGAGATGTGTATCATAGGTGTCATTATAGCATAACTGGGATCCGATGCCACCAATCCATGAAAAACACCTTCTCCATGGTTATCGGTGACCTCTTTGTGCTTAAATCCAAAGGATCTGATTGTCTGCCCTTGTTTTACTTGACTTCTCAGCAGGCTCTTCTTGAACTCTGAGTGTTCCTTCTACATCTTAGGCTTCTTCCATGTCTTCTCTCTGACACCTTTTCCCTGTGTATCCTGTGTATCTTTTAACTATTTGTATTCATCATGGGCTTTCCCTGCCTCTTGCTATATATTTTTTTATGGGTTGATTTAATCTCTTTACAGTGTCTCAGTTACCATTAATCTATTGGTGATGATACCCAAATTGAAAACTTAAGTCCATTTAATTTTCTTCAACTTAGACCTATTTACCTAACTATAACTAATTGGACATCATGCCTTGAAACACTCACAGGTATTTCACGTGCAACTCATTCTACACTGCTTCTACTCTAATCCCCCCATTTGTGGTAAGTGGTACTCCCATTCAAATTTTTGTCCAAGCCAGAAACCTCACAATCACCCTTGACATTCACTCTCCACCTTCACCTAATCAGTGGCTGATCATGCTGATTCTGTCTCTTTAAGAGCTCTTAAATGAACTACTCTTTGTATCACCATGGAACTGTATCAGTGGGGGCCACCTTTATCTTTCGTCTTCATTATTACAACTGCTTGACTTAATTCACAGAAATGTTTTGCCATTTGCAAAAAGCATCATGTATGGCTCTACAATTCTTCAGTGGCTCCCTGCTGTTCCGGGATCAAGTCCTGGCACTTGCATGTGGTCCACAAGCCTCTTTATGAATGGATCTGTTTCTTTTTCTAGCCTTTTCTCTCATTGCTCCAGCACCTCTTTGAGTCCTCTGTTCAGCTATATTGAACCACATCAGTTCATTGAGCACACCATTCTCTGTGCTAAAATCTGGGCCTCTGTTTCTCTGCTTCATTTGGATAACTCTCACTTCTCCTAAAGGACTCAACTTAGATGTATTTCCTCCAGGAAATCTTGACCCCCACCAGGACTTGATGTGATCACATATGTGGATCCCATAACACCCTGTATTTACCCTTGTCGTGTTGATCATGAAAGTGAAAGTGTTAGTTGCTCAGCCATGTCCAATGCTTTGCAACCCCATGGACTGTAGCCCACCAGGCTCTTCTGTCCATGGAATTCTCCTGGCAAGAACACTGGAGTGGATAGCCATCCCCTTCTCCAGGGGATCTTCCTGATTCAGGGATTGAACCTGGGTCTCCTGCATTGCAGGCAGATTCTTTACCATCTGAGCCACCAGGGAAGCCCATCGTGTTGATCATGGGCTCTCTTAATAACTATGATCTCCCTCAGCACCATATAATTTACAGAATCGTTGAGAAACTTAATTGTTTTTGTTATGCCTCCTTGATCCAAGGGACTGGGTGATATTGCATCTCAAAGGAATAAATACTGACTGAATTTTAGATAGTTTTTTATCCTCAAGAGGGCTGTGTCTTCCACAGTAGGGGAGTACCTCAGTTACTGTATTAACACAACTGCTATTGTAAGCAAAGGAGAAATTATTAGGAGATATTAAAAAACATGTTCTGTTAATGTAACTCTATTACCTAATTCAGGAGCTTTGTTTCAGGCCTCTTCTAGCTGCTTTTTCTAGTGGGTTCTTGACATATTATGTGGTACAACCCATCTGCTAGTGTTAGAAAAGGGGGAATGCAGTAGAGGTGGCTTCAGAACAAACTGAACCAAAAGTTTGAAGTATCATCAGACTGACCTCTCTTATTTTCTGTTTGCTTCTCTTTGTTCATTTGATTCTCTACTCCTATGTTTTTTTCATCATGTGATAAAGGAAAGTTCAGACTTAAATTGTCCAAGGTTAGTTACCATGGAGGAAAGAAAGAAGCCATCGGGTCCCACCCTCTTCCCTGATGTAGTAAACACATTAGGGAAGACCCTCACTGGCTTGCTTGAGGCACATGACTCTGGCGTGGGCCAGTCAAGGATCACGTGCCTAATCTCTTTGGTTAGACAGAGAGGTGTTTCACAGAAAAGTCAATGGAATCATGAAGTGAAGACCAGAAACCTTGGTGGGAAACACGATGATTGAAAGGGACGTCTATGTTTAAGATTTTACCATTCCCCTACATTTCTCTGCTAAAGGAACAGGTTAAAGACACAGGATTTTGCCAAATTAAATGACTAGAGAATGGTAATAATGGCCAAAGTGGAATTGCTGTCTAAACCTATGTTTTTCTGAATACCTTTCTTTCTCTGTCACCCACTCTGATTTTTTACAAAATTGACTAGATTCTCCTTATGAGAAGACAGAGGAATGATTTCTTCCCGCTATATCCAATTGAGTGTCATTTTCTTCTTTTTTAAGGGAACCCTGTAATGAAACATGTATTATCTGCAGGGCAAAGGAATCACCCCAGGTGTCTAAATGTTGTGGGGAAGTTGTGGGGTTCAAATCTTGCTGCCGTGAATAACAGGATGGGATTACTTACTTTGAAACTGCTTGCTGATTCACTTTTGATGTGGGAAAGTTCACGCCGACCTCTCTCTTGCCTGGTTACTTGGTTTGTAGGTGATGGAGTGATTTTGGCAGATGATAGATGAGTAATGTAACAAGACAGTGGAGGCCAATACTATCCTTTAAAGTGATTGAAGACTGCAGGTTTTGAAGGCTCTGCCTAAATTTCATTCACAATTCTTGTGTTATTTTTGAGTCATACCTTATTGTCCCCCTGCACCTATAAAAAATAGAGCTTTAGCAATTCTAATGTTTATAATGGAGTTTAAGATGTTCACATGAGTATTATAATCAATTACTAATTACAACTAGCACCAAGTATTGAAACTGTTTAATTTGAATTGGCTATATGTTACTTTGAACAAAGTTTACAGAGATAAAGATATTGGTGATGATAACTGACAATGATGTTGATAGTTGGTATAGAAATTACCACTACTTTTACTTTCTATTGTCTTTTTGTGATAAGTGCCTTAACCCATAGGATCCCTGGGGGAACTCAGCCATGAAAATTTGCCTTTCAGATGTCTAGTTACCGAGGACATAATTGACTGATGGTCCCAGCTGCTATGTTCTGAAATCCAGTGACTTCTTGCCAACTGCATGCTTCCCTTGGGCTACTCCAAGCCAGCTAAAGAGTTGGAGGGGTACTTAGGAATCAGTGGGAGACAGTGGACTCCTTGATGGCCTTGCTAAAATTTTCTTAGATGTGCACTCTTGTCTATGACCCTTCTACCCAACCTTTCTTCCTTTTCTTTTCTTCACTTGGGGTCAGTATCTGCATCCCAGTCTGCTGGCTCTCCCAGCCTTTCATAAGTCTCTCCCCATTTTGTCTCACACATGTTTCCTCTATAAGCCCATTTCTTACAAATTGTGATAAAATACATAGCATAATATAAAATTTGCCATTTAAACAGTTAAAGTGCACAATTCAGTGGCATTAGTTATACTCACCATGTTGTACAACCCCACTGTCCATTTCCAATTTTTTTCATCACCCAGAACAGAGACTCTTTGCCCATTGAGCAGTATTCTCAATTTGAATAAATTCCTTACTCATTTAATTATGACTTGCCATCTGCTCCTCAGAGTACCTTGACCAATAAACTCTTATGAAGATTAAATGAGAATTTCAAGGCAGATACTGTCTTTCTACTCCAGATGAGGACACTGAGGCTCGGAGGGGTTGAGGATACTGAGGTTTGGAGGGTTGACTAACTTGCAGTAGATCACACAGCTAGTCAACGTTTGAGTCAGATATGTGATTCCAAATTTCATGTTCTTGAATATTGCCTTCTGATAACAATTGATCCAGATATGAGCCTCAGAAAACCAAAGGCTGCAATGGGGAGGAGGCAATTGGGGTCTGCTGGGAATATACTTCCATGATCTGAGAGGCTCTGCCTAGGATTAAGCCTCCAGAGACAATGGTCCTCCTGCCCCATCCTGTTCCAGTTCACACTGTCCCTTCCTCATAGCTGTGGCTTACAATCTGGGGGCATGGTGCCAAGTCTTTCATATACATTACTTCATTTAGTTCATATGGAAACCTTTGCTTCTGCATTCCTTTCCTTTCCTGATAAGCAACTGTTTGAATCTGCCCTTTGGAACTTAGGGAAGGTCAAGGAAGCTGAATGCAGCCTATTTCCTATGAACAGTATATGGGGGACCTAGACAGGATTTGTACCTGGGAGAGCCCCACAGGGTCCTGCTCCATTTCATGTTCATCAGGTACTTGTTTGGCAGTAGAATGAAAATCACTGAGCAGGTGATTCTGGTGATGGGCCAAGTTGTGTATTCACAGATGTGGCTCAGGCTCTCAATTTTATTTATGAACAGATTGATGACATATTGCTCGCTAGATGGCATATAGCAAATTATTGGCAGCCTGGGGAAACCTCGGGGCCCTTATGTATCAGTCCAGTATTCTCTTCACAATTTAATACTTCTTTGAGCAGAGTGACCATTTCATGCATACCTGGTTGAAGCTACCAGTCATTGGCTTGTGTTTGTGGTAATTTAATCCCAAAAGTTATAGAGCCTCTGCTTTATGACTCTGAGCTTCTTAAGCAGGGGATATGTCTGTTCATCATTTTATCCCTAGCACCTAGCACTGCTGCTGCTAAGTCGCTTCAGTCATGTCCCACTCTGTGCGACCCCACAGACGGCAGCCCACCAGGCTCCCCCTTCCCTGGGATTCTCCAGGCAAGAACACTGTGCTTGGCAAATGATAAATGCTCAGTAAGTGAATAACACTGAGAAGTCATAAGTCAAATTTTTGTCACTACAATTTCTTTCACTGAAAATGAATGAAATATACATCAGTATAAGGGTCTGTGAGATCCAGGAGATTTTTCAGGCTATGGCTACTTTGAGGGTTAAAATCACAGGATCTGTAGTCAAATATACCTGGATTCATGTTTGGTGGCGTGATACTGAGCAAGATTTCATTCAAATGTGCCTCAATTTTCCTCATCCGCAACATGGGGCATAATAGTAGGTGCTACACAGGGCTTGGCTTTAAGGATTAAATATGATAAGTATTTATAAAGGGTTTAGCTTAATGTCTCAAAATGTGGTAAGTGCTCAATAATTACTGATTTTCTTATTTCTTTGGATTGATCAAATACATGGATATAGGAAACTGTTAGCAAAGGGAAGCCCATTAGATTTAGGTCCTAGAGAATAACTTGGAGAGGAAAGAGAGTGTATAGATTGAGACATTTGGGAAAGACTTCTTGGAGGAGGAAGTGCTTGATACAGTTTCAAGGGAGAACTGAGCTTTTCCTGGATTGGAGAGAGAAGTCCAGGGGATACTAAAGGCCTGAACTGAGGCACGATGGCCTGACCACACCTGGCATTCTTGGGAGACAAGAAAGAGGATGACTTTCCCATTGTGAGGACAATGAGGGGAACATCCTTGCCTAGTCAGTGGGGATGTTCTTAGGCAGAGACTTGAAGTCATTGTGCGGAGGGAGGCCTCAGAGGCCTTCTCCTGGAGGGAACTGTCAAGCGCTGTGAGCACCAGTAGGAAAACTCCTTAGCAGTTTCCTCTGACCTAAAAGTACAGTGTGGCTTTCATCTCATCAGAACTGAGGGTTCTCTCTCAAAATGGCCTTGTTCTTGAAGGTGCTGTCTGAATAAGGAGTGACCAGCATATTTCAAAAGGATGATTCAGCTCTCGTAAGGATTTTCTTGTTCCCCTTCCCTCCCCCTAGACACTGGTTTTACCCTGCAGGCTTAGGAGGAGGTGTATAAATAGTGAGGCTCATAATATGAATCATATATTCAAGGCCTATCAGCTGCTCTTCATGGTGAAGACGTGGATGCTCAAGGCTGTTTTTGAGAGATGGACGTCTTTGTGCCTCTCCAGAGCTTGTCAGCAAACTCCACATGTAGTTCCTGGGATTCACATGCTTGACATACACAGTGCTGGTTTTGCATTCCTCAGCCCTCTTTATAGGAGCTCTCCTTCAGTCTTGGCGGTTTGCAGTGCGCTGGGGGATGGTATCATTGAAACGGGGGAATCTGTCAGTGGCTTAGGAATATGCTTCCATGCCTTTGTGTATTTCATGTGTGGATGCTTTCTCAGGATGGCTCATGCTACCCATCAGTTCCTGACATTGTCATACACCTCCCCCCCGCAAAAGACTTACGTGCACATAGCATGTTGTACTAATTAAAAAAGCTTTTTAGAGACTTGTTTCTTTCTGGTCAGTGAGTGTGAATATAAGTTGGAGGAGTGAATGCCTCCTGTGCATGCGTGGTCAGTTGTGTCTAACTCTTTGTGATCCCATGGACTGTAGCCCACCAGGCTCCTCTGTCCACGGGATTCTCCAGGCAGGAATACTGGAGTGGGTTGCCATTTCCTCCTCCAGGGGATCTTCCCAACCTAGGAACTGAACTGGAATCTCCTGTGTCTCCTGCATTGACAGGCAGATTCTTTTACCACTAAGCCCCCTGGGAAGCCTGAATGCCTCCTATCCATCACTTATATCCATTTTCCCCAGAACTGTGGAATGATAAGCCTTAAAAGGAAGTGAAGTGATCTTTCAGTTTATCTCTCTGCTGCCACCAGGATTAGCTAGAGGGGATCCATAAAACAAAACTGGGCTGAGGATATGCTCAGCACCACATCAGCTCTCTGCTTGATGCTGGGAATGGAGAAGAACACAAGACGTCAGTTAGAAATTGAGCCCTCACTCACAGATGAGTGGTGGAAAACTGTGAACCATCCAAATAAAAATAGCAGTGGACAGCAAGAGCTCTGACAGAGTAGAGCATAGTGAATGTGGCAGCCTAATTCCCATGCCTTTTTTTTTTTCTATCACAGGGTTACAAAAACACCTTTCATTTTTTTCTTTTTATTAGCCCACATTTTTATTCATGACAATGACAGGATACATTGTAAAACATTCCCCTTTTCTGGTAAATTTATCTGAGCATGCCTTCATTTCTTCATATCCTAAGCTGGAAAACAGATGTTTCCTTTACTCTGTTTCATATTGACAGTATGAATGAAATTTAGGTCACTCTAGAATTTTCCTTGGTAATAATAATCCTATGAATCTGGACAGAATTTAATCTCCTCCCACCTCAGGTCACTTTTCCTGGTGATGACTCAGTACAGACACTTAACAAATGTTATTGTGTCCAGCAGGGGAAGCAAAGTACAGATGGATTAGTCTCTAGCCCTGTGCTCTGCATGCAGGGTCACGACCAAGGTTGATGAGGATTTAAAACACTCACATGCCTCTCACACAGAGAGTGGTCATAAGAAGCCAAGGCTGGGGATCAGAACAACCTGGTTTGGAATTACTGCTCTTGACTCTTACCACTTCTATAGCATATGGGCAGTTATCTACCTTTACTGAGATTCCATTTTCTCATCTATAAAATAGAATAATACTAAGTTTGTACCTTTACTTTGAAGTTTCAATGCCAAAAGTAACCAAAGCATTTAATACAGTGACAGACATGGTAAAGACTCTTTTAAAAGTGTGTTCTCAGTCGTGTCCAACTCGCTGCAGCCCCATGGACTGTAGTCTGCCAGGCTCCTCTGTCCATGGGATTCTCCAGGCAAGACTACTGGAGTGGGTTGCCTTTTCCTCTTCCAGGGATCTTTCCAACCCAGGGATCGAACCTGCATCTCCTGCATCTTCCTGCATTGGCAAATGAACCTTTAAAAGTAGCTTGTAATTGTGTTGAGAAACATAAGGACTTCCCTGATGGCTCAGATGGTAAAGTGTCAGTCTATAATGCGGGAGACCAGGGTTCAATCCCTGGGTCAGGAAGATCCTCTGGAGAAGGAAATGGCAACCCACTCCAGTACTCTCACCTGGAAAATCCCATGGACAGAGGAGCGTGGTAGGCTATAGTCCATGGGGTTGCAAAGAGTCGGACATGACTGAGTGACTTCACTTTCACTTAATGGTGTTGAGAAACGTAAGTCTTCTGATGCACAGTTCAGTATCTTGTACTCCAGACACTGCTACCTCCCTGATTCCTTGATTGCACTGTGGTGTGGAGGATGCTTCTGTAACTGCAGGAAAGATGACTGAGGAACGTTGGTTTGGAGTTCCATTTGGCAATCAACAGTAGACACTGGCAATTATGAAAATAAACCCTGGAGTTCAGATGATCTGTTTTTCTTGTGATATGACATGGGCCAAGTCATAGACAACATCTATGAGCTTCTACTTTTTTGGTAAGGAAGTAATTCTTATCTTACAGGCTTTTGTAAGGATTAAATGAGGTGAAGACAAAACTGCTGGAAACCTGGCAAGACCTATTTCTATGTGTCAGGGAAGAGTAGCTGTCGTTAGTATTTCTACCCATATCATTTCTTAACCTCTATTTGCCTTCCCTTGACTGCTGCAGGAAGACAATACTGTCTTTCAGGCTTATGCAAAACAAGGAACCAGTTTTCGGCCAGTTCTAAGGGGTGGCAGTAAGAGGATGCTGTGCAGAGTTCCCAGCTGGGGCACGCTGGAGGTATCTGGTAGTGCATCCTGACCACTCCTCTCCATGGGCCTCTTAGTGCCTTCTCTGGACTTGTTCATCCCCGGGACCCTAAGGCCCTCCCTCCCAGGGAGGAACATTTTGTACCCCCATACCCCACAAAAAATGCCCACAGCACGAAATCCTCTGGCATTTGTACTGTGGCATTTCAAGCCTCGGCCAGGTACTCCCTGGCATGTGGCTCTGATTGACAAGATTACTAATCCATTGTAATCATATTTTCATAATTAGTCCCTGTGAGGCTGGGCTGGCTGCTCTTGCCCAGGTAAACTCCTGCCTGCTGTTGATTGTTTTTGCCAACTGTCACCTCCCCAGGAGTGAGCTGGTGGACCAGCACTCACAGGTGTTCTTAAGAATTGTGTTTGTATAATCCCTATCTTCCCTTTTTGGTGCTTGGCTGCTGGGAATCTTCTCTTGATAAAAAGTTATAGTTAATGACTCCACACCTTAACAGATACCAAAAATGGCTTTAGTTTTTCTGTCTTCTGGATCGCACACTGCCCATTCCCCTTCTGTGGCTCCTTCCCTTCCATCCCCCTGGCCCGCCTCCCCCAGTCTCCCTGCGGCAAGGGCGAGGGCGAACTTCAAAGGCGTTTCTGAATAAAAGAACACACGGCGGGACATCAATTATTTACCAGGCAAAGTTTTGGCAGGCACAAGGGCCTTTCCCTGTTTGTCTTGCTGAAGCCGCAGGAAGGGCGATTTTGAAGGTTGTGCCCTGTCCATTCACACTGACTGATTCGGCCGCTAAGGGTGGGTGAACCTGGGCCCCTTCCCCTGCACCCTGGCACTGATGGGATCAACAAGCAGTAACCACGGTGACGATTGCTCATCTCAGTAGAAAGTTAAAGGTGTTCTGTTCTCGATCTTGCTTAAATCCTTGCAGCACCTTAGGAAGAAAACACTAGCCATTCTCTCCTTGTTAACAGATAGATGAGGACTCAAGGTACAGGAAAGTTGTCTTGCCCAGGGTCCTTCAGCCAGAAGGCAGCACAACTGGGACTTGAGCTGGGCATGTGTTCTCCAGAGCTGGTGGCTGTAACCACTGTGCTCCTTTCTGTGTTGACTGTGAGGTGGACATGCCAGGAACCTGGATGATCAGGAGGTGGTGGCAGTATCTTTGGAAAGAAGGGAATCAGAAATCTTCCTGGAGGAGTTCTTGAGGACAGGGCAGGTTCTTAGTCCTTTCTTTTGTAACTGGCAGTGTCACAGGAGAAAACTGCTACAGGACTAGCTCGAGGATATGTGGTGCAGTCACTGGGCTCAGATGTACTGGTACCTACTGGGTGGGTGTACATTCTCAGACTCGTCAGCCTATGGCTCTTGTGAGGTCATCTCCATAGTGACAACCAGTGCATCACTGGCTCCGACTCTCATCCACAAACCCCACCCAGCTGTTTCTTGGAATCACCAGGTGTTTTATACGTGGCCCATCACCAGCTACCCAAGTCAACTTTACTCAGGCCATGGGAAGGAATTTTATAGGGTTCTGTTTGGTCCCTCTTAAGCTGTGAACATTTGCAGAGTCTTTACGGAATGCCAGGTACAGCTAAGGATTTTACATTTTCTCATTTAATGATCTGTTCACCTACTCTGGTTGGGCAAGCATCCTTATGCTCATTTCCTGGTGAAGAAACCGAGGCTTGGCAGAATCACGAAACTTGGCCAAGTAGACAACCAGTGGTAGAGCCACAATTTGAACCTAGAGGGAAGATCATACTGTTAGCTCCATTTTATTAAAATTAATTGTGTAAGTGTGTGTGAGATGGAAAGACAGCACACATGGGCACCAGCTTCATGGATTGATGGAAGGATCGCATCATCAGTGGAAGTATTGAACGTTTGCCTCTTCCTTTCTCAGTGGGGGCCTGTACCCATGCTCTATGCCTAAAGCTTGCATTTTTTATTTTTACCTGTAAGTTTTTATTTTGTATTTGGGTATAGCCAGTTAGCAATGTTGTTACAGTTTCAGGTGAACAATGAAGGGACTCAGTCATATATATACATGTATTCATTCTCCCCCAACCTCCCCTTCCATCCAGGCTGCCACATAACTCTGAGCAGAGTTCCCTGTGTTGTCCAGTAGGTCCTTATTGGTTACCATTTTAAATATAGCAGTGTGTACATGTCCATCCCAAACTCCCTATCAAAGCTCATTTTTCCCCCAATGACAAGAACTTTTATTTCTTTTTAATAAAGCTCTTGTTTTTAATAGTAACTTTTAGAAACCATTGTTAAAACTTTGAAGTCCTTGTTGAATTTGAACACTCTCAGTTGCGGTTGGCATCTGCCAATGTGAGTTGGTATGCCAACCTCAGGAGGGCTCATCTTTGTCTGGTTATGCACTCAGTGGGTTGCAAGTAAATTAAGAAAATCACACTGTAGATGGAAGAAAAACTGTTGGTTCCACACAGTGACCAAGGTCAAATTCCTCCAGAAGATCTCCTGAGTACATCTCAGGAGTACCTAGGAGACTGCCTATGCAAAGCCAGTTGCAGTAGTGAATTTGCTTTGTTCAAAAAAATAGTTTTATCTTCTCAGCAGGGACCTCAGAGCTACAGCTCGAGGCGTTGGAGTTATTGAGTAGAACATGGGTATTAATATTTCTTGAATTTCCAAGTAGGGTGGTGAGCCCAGCAGTAACTGTTGAGGAAATTAAGGTAGACAGAGCCAGGTTCTTAGCCTGGTTTTGGTTTTGAATACAGCATCCACCTGGGACTAAGTTTAGAATATATCCTCAAACAAAATGATTTCCTTAACAGCTTCAAATGATCTGTTAATTCGACCATAGAAATCGCGATGGCCTTCCCAAGCACCTAAAATGCCTCCTGAAATTGGGTTGTTTGCATCTGCAGGCTGCTTCAGCTGCGATCCAAGGGGAGGCAGTTAGTGGTAATTGCCTACATTGTGTTGCCTCTTGACACTCTCCTAACTCACATAATTTGCTCCTGTGTATTTTGAGGTCTGAAGGTAAGAAGAAGTGCCTGAAGTGCTTGTAAATAAACCCTCGTGTGTGTGCTTGTCTTCACAGTCCTCACTGATGTCCATCTTTTGCCATTACTGATTGTGACCTTAGTAAGAATGGAGCAAATTCAACAAAAGTTTATCATGAATCTATTATATTCCAGGCAGTATACTAACATCCAGAAGCCCTGGCCTTAGGAACTTTCCAGTGCGCGGGGGTGGGGGTGGGGGAACACACACGATACAGATTGCTTAGGAAGAGGCTTTCTGTTGAGGTCCTGAAATGTGCAAACCCTCACTGTACATAAGCAGGAGTGTGTTCTCTGCCTGAAATGTCCTGTTCCCTTGCTAAGCTGCATATGGTTCAGTTCAGTTCAGTCACTTAGTTGTGTCTGACTCTTTGCGACCCCATGGACTGCAGCACGCCAGGCTTCCTGTCCATCACCAACTCCTGGAGCTTACTCAAACTCATGTCTGTTGAGTCAGTGATGCCATCCAACCATCCCTACCTCTGTGGTCCCCTTCTCCTCCTGCCTTCAATCTTTACCAGCATCAGGGTTTTTTCCAATGAGTTAGTTCTTAGCATCAGGTGGCCAAAGTATTGGAGTTTCAGCTTCAGCATCAGTCCTTCCAATGAATATTCGGGGTTGATTTCCTTTAGGATTGACTGGTTTGATCTCCTTGCTGTCTAAGGGACACTCAAGAGTCTTCTCCAACAGCATAGTTCAAGAGCATCAATTCTTTAGCTCTCAGCTTTCTTTATGGTCCAACTCTCACATCCATATGTGACCACTGGAAAAACCATAGCTTTGACTATACAGACCTTTGTTGTTAAAGTAATGTCTCTGCTTTTTAATATGCTGTCTAAGTTGGTCATAACTTTTCTTCCAAGGAGCAAGCATCTTTTAATTTCATGGCTGCAATCACCATCTGCAGTGATTTGGGAGCCCAAGAAAGTAAAGTCTCTCACTGTTTCCATTGTTTCCCCATCTATTTTTCATGAAGTCATGGGGCTGGATGCCATGATCTGCTTTTGAGTGTTGGGTTTTAAGCCAGCTTCTTCACTGTTCAGTCACATATACCTCTTAAACCCCCTTTTCATGCTTCTGTCTGCTCCAGGCTGCTCAGACCCAAGTCCTTGTCCAAGCCTGGGGGTTGGGTATGAGGTTGTGGATAGGCTCAAGGGTATCAAGATCATCAAGAGACATCATATTCCATTTCCCAAGCTTTTTCCTCTGGGTTTCCTCACACACAATTTTTATGGGCAATCCTAACTTTCACAGGCATGCCTAGAAGCTGGGCCTAAATTACAGTAAGTTCCCTAGGTACAAATGAGTTCAAATCTGAAGAGCACATTCTTAAGTTGAAAAATGTTAGCCTAGATACCTAGTTAATACAATCGGCCATATAATACTGTATGGTAATAGGTTTATAATACTTTTTACACAGTTAATATGTACATAAAAATAAACACACAAAATGAAATATTTTTAATCTTATAGTACAGTGCTTTGAGAAGTACAGCATTATAGTACAACAGCTGGCATTCAGGGGCTGGCACATACATTCACATCTTTGGAAGTTTGCAACTTGAAGGTTCTTATGTAGGGGACTTACTGAACTGTGTTTGGGTATCTGTATATCTATACACATAGACACGTATGTGTAAAACACATATATATAGACACACATACCGTATTTTCTCACTCTTCTAAGACAGAGTGAGAAGAGCTTCTTTTGTGAAAAAAGAATGAAAAAGGTACACCCCATGTTGAAGAAGCAAAATAACTATCCAGCTCAGTTGTCGATCTACCACAGAATTGCTTCTGGGTTCCAGAGGATTAGCGGAATACTGGTACCATGATTCTGGATGTATTGAAACTCCATCATGGAAGCATTATGAGTGAAATATGCCCTTCAAATGGATGGGCTGGAGTCTCACACAGGGGCGTGTCCCCCATTCTGTTCAGAATGCTCTTCCCCTCCCAGTTGAGGGAATTCCCTGCTGGTCCAATGGTTAAGACCTGGTACTTTCACTGCTGGAGCCTAGGTTTGATCCCTGGTTGGGGAACTAAGATCCCACATGCCACATAGTGAGGCCAAAAAATAAATTAGCACAATTGAATCCTGGTGCTGCTTAGCTCTGATGTCACCTATTCTGAGAGCCTTTCCTTTTTCCCCAAACCAAAAACATTCCCCCATCCACTCTGCAATCTCTATTCTATTACCCCGTATCATTTTTTTTTTTTTTGATAGCTATGAAGTGGCTTTATTCAGATTCAAAGAGAAGCACACTCCACAGACAGAGTGTGGGCCATCACAGAGGACAAGTCTGGCTGCCCTGTATTATTTTTAATGACCCTTATCATTATCTGGAATGACCTTATTTTATTCCTGCATTGATTCATCTCCTTTCTGTCTCCCACATGCTCCCCACCCCACACTAGAAAGAAAATGCTGTAGTGTTCTTTTCCTTTTTGTTTCTGCTACCTGAAATAATACATAGCACATGCATACATGCTAAGTTGCTGCCATCGTGTCTGACTCTCTGTGATCCTATGGAGTATATAGCCTGACAGGCTCCTTTGTCCATGGGATTCTCCAGGCAAGAATACTGGAGTGGGTTGCTATGCCCTCCTCCAGGAGATCTTCCTGACCCAGGGATCGAACCCACATCTCTTACATCTCCTGCATTGACAGGTAGGTTCTTTACCACTAGCACCACCTGGAAGCCCCACATAGCACATAGTTAGGGCTTAATAAGTATTTGTTGAATGAATAAGTGAATGAATGGCTTCTATGTCCCCAGCCATATTTTGGTTTTAGGTGACTGAGGGTAATAGACATACAATATCTGTCCCCTTAGACCAGACTCTTCCTTTTTGGGAGAAAACGATCACCTTATTTAGGACGGGATATACATTGACATCACATTCTATAGTGCAGAGTCAGGCCTCCAGGCCTGAAGAACTTACAGCCTGGCAAACTGGCCGGGACTATTTAATAGCTGTTTTAGCTGCACTGATTCTTGAGCTGGGGAAACGCTGGCCATTGTACTCATCTGCTGCTTGGTGAGTAGCGATGCTGGCAGAAATGCCTTGGGAGATCTCTGACTGCTTTCTAGGAGACAGGGGCTGAATTCCCTGCAGGCAGAAGCTTGTGTGAGGGGGCTATGAATCCGGGGGCGGGCAGGGGGACTCTGTTCTCAGCTGGAACCTTGGCAGCCCCTGTGCACGTGACGGGCGAACAAGTCACCAAGGCAGCTGTGTCTAACTGTCAGAACCAAAAGTGTGTCCTTGTACACTTGAAGGTGTAAATTCTTTTTCCCCTTCCCTGCTTGTTTTTCTCCTGTTCACTGATCAAATTTTTAGTTCAGACTCTCAGCCATGCTGCCTTGCAGACAGTCTGAAGTCACATTACAAACTAAAACTAGACATATTTTGCCCTTGTATGAAAATCAGATGAAATGGTTAACTTCTCTTAAGTAACAGAGCAGAAAATAATTCCTGTGCACCTGATCACTTACAGCAGGGGTCCCCACCCTCTGGGCCACAGACTGGTACTATGTTAGGAACCAGGCTGCACAGATGGAGGTGAGTGGTGGACGAGTGAGCTGGATGAGCGAGCAAAAGCTTCATCCCCTCCCCATCACTCACCCGTCACCCCTAGATGAGACTGTCTAGTTGCTGGAAAACAAATTCAGGGCTTCCACTGATTCTGCGTTATGGTGAGTTGTTTAGTTACTTTATTATATCTCACAATGTAATAATAGAAAAAAGTGCACAGTAAATGTAATGTGTTTGAATCATCCTGAAACTATCCCCCCCTGCTCTCCTGATCCTGGAAAAATTGTCTTCCATGAAACTGGTCCCTAATGACAAAAAGGTCGGGGACTGCTGACTTACATAGACATCCCATATCCATTATTGTGATAAATTCTTAGAAAAACTCTGAAGCACCCATAGTGATCTTGTAATAGGTCGCAGCCCAGCACAACACTTAGATGTGGCCATTGCTGTGTGCCATTACCTCAGCAGTTTGGCCAGTTTAGGAAGTCCTCTAAATGTTTTCTTATTATTTGCCTGTGCCTTTAAAATGTCTTACAGAATTAAAACACAAGAATTACACATTCGTAGTGGACCACCATCTAAAACTATATTCTGAGTTCGAGAAGACAGCTGGGGCATAATAAAAATAATTCTGGTCATAGAATCTCATTGCCCGTGTTTCAGGGTCCAGCCCTGCCCCTTTTCTAGTGGCCTACCTTGGAAAATCATCCTCTCTGAATCTCACCGTCCTCATCCACATGTGAGTGTGTGCTCAGTCGTGTCGGACTCTTTGTGACCCCACGGACTGTAGCCAGCCAGGTTTCTCTGACCAGCCAGTGGTTACCAGGGGACTGTTAGTAGTCATGTTCAGCCACTAGTTGGCATCGTAGTGGGCCCCTCCCCCAAGCGACCAACTGTCAACTAGTGACCAGTTAGTGGTCCTGCGGGAGAAGGCGATGGCACCCCACTCCAGTACTCTTGCCTGGAAAATCCCATGGATGGAGGAGCCTGGTAGGCTGCAGTCCATGGGGTCGTGAAGAGTGGGACACGACTGAGCGACTTCACTTTCACTTTTCATGCATTGGAGAAGGAAATGGCAACCCACTCCAGTATTCTTGCCTGGAGAATCCCAGGGATGGGGGAGCCTGGTGGGCTGCCGTCTGTGGGGTCTCACAGAGCCCGACACGACTGAAGCGACTTGGCAGTGGTCCTCCTCAGCCATTGGTTGGTGTTGCAGTGGGATCCTCCCCTAAGTGACCAACTGTCAATGAGCGACTGTTAGTGGTCCAATCAGCAAACAGTTGGCAGAGTGGTGGTTGTCAGACTGAGAATGAGCTAAGAGGTGATTCCTGGCCTTCTCTCTGGGGGCCATGGATCAGTGGGTGAAATGGGGGGCCCGGCTGGGGGCTGTGTCCTGCAGGGCTCCATAACCCTCACCAGGGCTACTCTCTGGCCTTGGCTCAGGCCTTGAGGTGGCGGTGTATCTCTCCCCAGTCCCTGCCTCTGTAACCTAATGGCAGTGGCTGTCTTCCTGAGACATAGTCTGAAGGACCTGCCCCCGCTGTATGGGTGGCCTGAGGAGCCTGAGGGCCAGCTGGATCCTGGGCACCTGGCTCCTTCAGTGATGACAGCTGGGCAGGGTCTGAGGACCTAGTGCTGAGGGCGCTGCCAACTGATCTCTGCCTCCTCTCAGCCAGGACTGGGACCTCGGAGAGTGAAAGTTGTGCCTTGTGACATTCCCTTCCTTGTAACCGTGAATAGCACTTGTTTGGTGGAGATTTACAGGAGCATTGTTACCTGACCATGATCTGACATTAAGAACAAAGGATCTGACACCAAAAAGTTCACAATAAGTAATCATGCCTCTCCCTCACCTTTCCTAGACAAGGGGTTTGCCAAAAGCTTTTGTGGAGTTTGGGATTTCTAAGGCATGAGTCACCCATCTCCTTGCATGGCCCTCAATAAACCGTTCCAAACTCTGGTGTTTTGGTATTGTTTGGCTTCATGGGCACTGGTCACACAAACTTGTGTTTCAGTTAGTAAGCTCTTTTTATCTCCATCTTAAGTCTGCCATTGCAGGAGATGTGGGTTCCATCCCTGGGTTGGGAAAATCCCCTGGAGTAGGAAATGGAAACCCACTCCAGTATTCTTGCATGGGAAATCCCATGGATAGAGAAACCTGGCTGGCTATAGTCCGTGGGGTCACAAAGAGTCCGACACGACTGAGCACACACTCACATGAGGATGAGGATGGTGAGATTCAGAGAGGATGATTTTCCAAGGTAGGCCACTAGAAAAGGGGCAGGGCTGGACCTTGAAACCCTGGCAATGAGATTCTATGACCAGAATTATTTTTATTATGCCCCAGCTGTCTTCTCGGACTCAGAATATAGTTTTAGATGGTGGTGCACTACGAACGTGTAATTCTTGTGTTTTAATTCTGTAAGACATTTTAAAGGCCCAGGCAAATAATGAGAAAACATTTAGAGGACTCCCTAAACTGGCCATGCAGCAACTCGTGTGTGTGATTGCTTCTGGGTAGGTGTCGAGGATCAATTGTGCAGAGAAGTTTTCAGATTCAGGAAAATGAAGTAAAAGTTTTTTTTGGTACTATAATTCTCAGTAGGCCCCAGGCTTGAATATCTTTACCATTTCCTTCCTAAAATGTTTCATCCTGTCCACTGCTAATTTTATAATGGAATTATATATGTGATAACTACCTTTGAGCATTGAACAGTTCGACAGTTCCATTTATATTCCCAAACTCTTCAACTATATAAAGCTTTTATTACCCCGAGGAAAACTTATTACAGACTGTATCTTTGTGACTAGTGCTGTGTGTGTGTGTGTGTGTGTGTGTGTGTGTGTGTGTGAGAGAGACAGAGAGAGAGAGAAAACATGTAGTGGTCATTATGCGTAAGGCTGTGCAAGATTCTTGTTGAGGCAAATGTTAGGCACAGTACCTACCTTCAAGGAGACTGTGTTCTAGTTGAAGCATTATTAGAAGATGAATAACAGTAATGCAGGATAGGGTGAGTTGTTTAGTAGAAGCTTTGCCAGGACCACCTGGGCTTCATGAGAGACTTTAGCCTCATATCTGATGGGGCAGGGAGTTTTTGAAATGGGAGTTTTGAAATGAAATATACGAAAAGGGGTATATTTACACAGTCAGATACAGGAAGGATATCCTAAGCAGAGAGAATTAAGTTAACAAAGGTGAAGAGTCATGAGAACAAACAGGCTTATTTAGAGAATAGTATATTAGTTTGATTAGAATTTAGACTCTTCCTAGAATAGTGTTTCATATACTAAAAAAAAAAATGATACTGTTTAGCAGTGGACCTCAGTCTATTCCACCCACCCACACCTATTCGAAGGGACTCCATCAATCCACATGTACACATGCGTAGTTGCTTTCAGTGTTGCATGGAAGCTAAGCAGCTTATGGAATACTGAATCAGTGTCCTTCAGATCTCTTTAGTGGTGTTAATTATAGCTTATTTTGGTCCCCTTACCTGCTTAGTAGATTCCTGTAAAGATGTTAAGTGAAAGTGAAGTTGCTCAGTCGTGTCCGACTCTTTGCGACCTGTGGACTGTAGCCCACAAAGCTCCTTCGTTAAGTCATAGCTAAAACAGTTATCTATGGAATTGATCAAAATTAGCTCGTGAGATTTTCAGATCAGTTTATGGTCCACTGGGGGATTTTGGGGACTCATCAATAGTCCATGGATCAAATTTTGAAAAACAGTAGCTGAAAGGGATGATGGATGATAAAGCAAATGATGCTGAAGGGTTGTACTTAATTGCCATTGAGGGTATTTGAATAGAGGAGTAGAGTTGAGGTTTTATTACAAGAAAGAAACAGTGCTTTGAAAGGATTGGAGAAGGGAGAGTTTGCAGTATAGATAATCAGGTAAGAGAGGTGATGCCTAGATGTGTGGAAGTGGAAACAAATGATAGTGAACTTGCAGAGACAGAATTGACAACTTGACAGGTTGATGGGAAAAGATAGAACAGAAGGCTTGGCTAGTATGACTGGATACATTATGAAAACGGTGCCAGGAACACAAACTGGAAAGTTAGGTGTTAAAGCTCTTTCACTAGGGAAAACAATGAATTAAAACAATTGCTGAGAAATTGGGAATGTAAAAAAGAATTGTAGAAACTTCTGGGATATAGGTGGTGAATCACATGTGAATGGTGTTTTCCAACCAAAATCTTTGTCATAGGATATTGGTTAACATTAACGGACTGATGTCATAGAGCCACTCAGTTCCTTTACTGAGATGGACATGATTCATAGGAGGTACTAAGGGTATCCAAGTATCTAGTTGGGGCTTCACAGGTGATGCTAGTGGTAAAGAACCTGCCTGCAAATGCAGGAGAGGTAAGATACCCAGGATCGATCCCTGAGTTGGGACGATCCCTTGGAGGAGGACATGGCAACCCACTCCAATATTCTTGCCTGGAGAATTCCATGGACAGAAGAGCCTGGAGGGCTACAGTCCATAGGGTCACAAAGAGTCAGATACAACAGAGGCAACTTAGCATGTAGCATGCATAAGTGTATCCAAAGTTGAGACATGTCAGGGAGTATGTATCCTCCTGACAGCATTGCTCTGTTGCACAACTCTAGGGGGTACCATTCACTTGGATAATTGTGAGTGATATCTTTTGGATTTGTGCAGTATGGCAGCCTGGATTCTTGTTGAATGACTTCTTTTTTGAATAGTAATAATTTGCTGTAGACTACTTTGCATTTAAAGTAAATGTAAGAGTTTTGTGGGGACAGTGCCATTTGGGCCGAGGTAGTTCTCCTGCCTCTGTCTCCAGTGCTTCATTCCCATCATTTTTATTGTCCTCACCATGTGACATTGCAATTTTTGTTTCCAGGTCCACTCCACCCCTCAAGGGTGAGGGTAGGGAAAAACAGATGATGGTGGAAGAGGATGTCCCATTTTTTTTAGCACAAAGACACAGGCTACATAGAAGAGTAGTGGGGAATGTCAGGTTCTCTCGAGTGGTAATTGTCTAAAAGCACAAAGCTGTATTCATGCATCTGTATAAGATTTGGCCTAGAAAATCATGGAGAATCCAGGGCTTTGTTAATGGTGACAGAGGAAATGAAAAGCATGTCACAGTTTTTAGCTTATTTTGATAAGGACTGATACCTGAAAGAAACCTCTTTTAACTTTCAAATATCTTTGAGAAAGTTTTTAGAGAAACTCCTATTTTTCTCTTGAGCAGAGTTTTTGTTTTATTGTGATTAATTTTTTCAGTTGAAGTATAGTTGTGTACAATATTGTTATAAGTGTACAATATGTGTGTGAAAGTGTTAGTTGCTCAGTCATGTTTAACTCTTTGCAACCTCATGGACTGTAGCCCATCAGGCTCCTCTGTCCATGGAATTCTCCAGGTAAGAATACTGCAGTGGGTAGCCATTTTCTTCTCTAGGGATCTTTCTGACCCAGGGATTGAATCCAGGTCTCCAGTGTTGCAGAAGGATTCTTTACGATCAGAGCTACCAATAGTGATTTACAATTTTAAAAGATTATATTTCATTTATAGTTATACAGTTTTGTCTATATTCCCCATGTTGTACTATATATGCTTGTAGCTTATTTTATGCCTAAAATGTTGTACTCTTAAACCCCTACCCTGTATTTCCCCTCCTTCCTTCTCTCTCTGAACTGGTGTCCACTAGTCAGTTCTCCACATCTGTGAGCCTGCTTCTTTTTTGTTTTATTAACTAGTTGTATTTTTTAAATTCCACATAAGTTATATTATACAGTGTTTGTCTTCCTGTCTGTACAGTCAGGCTTTTATCAGTAACTAATATAAAGCAGAGACATTACTTTGCCAACAAAGGTCTGTCTAGTCAAGGCTATGGTTTTTACAGTGGTCATGTATGGATGTGAGAGATGGACTGTGAAGAAAGCTGAGCGCCGAAGAATTGATGCTTTTGAACTATGGTTTTGGAGAAGACTCTTGAGAGTCCCTTGGACTGCAAGGAGATCCAATCAGTCCATTTTGAAGGAGATCAGCCCTGGGATTTCTTTGGAAGGAATGATGCTAAAGCTGAAACTCCAGTACTTTGGCCACCTCATGAGAAGAGTTGACTCATTGGAAAAGACTCTGATGATGGGAGGGATTGGGGGCAGGAAGAAAAGGGGGTGACAGAGGATGAGATGGCTGGATGGCATCACTGACTCGATGGACATGAATTTGAGTGAACTCCGGGAGTTGGTGATGGACAGGGAGGCCTGGAGTGCTGCGATTCATGGGGTCACAAAGAGTCAGACATGACTGAGCAACTGAACTGAACTGAATATTGTGATATGAATGAATTGGTCAAACCACACAATTCTTTGCTAGCCACCTGGGAGAAGGGCATGAGGTGATGAGTGGGTGCCTTGAAAAACAGCAAGAGGGTGACCTGTGTGAAGTTTTTGACTTGTCAGATAGTAGCAGAGGTGAGGGAGATAGTGCCTGCAGAGAACTGAGGAGCTCAGAAAGTTGAGGCTTTGGGCCAGCAAAGGTAATGTTGCCTACTTTTATAATTTTGGTAAGAGTTTTTTTTTTTCTCCCTGCTGGGCCGGAAATACTGACAACTCCCTTGTACTGGTCTATCTGTATGTTTTACAATTGGCCCGCGCCTCATACCAGTTCATTTTCACAAACACCTTGAAGCTATTTCCTGGTTAAAGCCATGAAAGTTCTGAAAATTTGCCTCTGTTATATAACAGAGATTAAAAGGTGATTCATGAGCTCATGAGGAGCTCTGAAGAACCAAACCTGCCAATGACTCATAGTTTAAAAGAAATTTTGTCAAATAGGTTCAGGGTAACCAGTTCCTGGGGATTTGTGTGACTCTATCTGGCCCCAGGGTTCAAGTCACTATTTCTTGCCCTTTATTTTGGCTAGGCCATATGGATCTGTGGAAGAAAGGAGTATTGAAGGAGACTAGGGTTTTTTTAGGAGATGTGGCTTGAGGGAAGGCACACAGGCTTAAACCAGGATGGGACAAACAGAATCTGATGTCTCGGTTACCAAGCAAAACAGTGCTGAAAGTGAGATGCACAAGCTTTTTCTCTAGAGAGAATCAGTGGGATGATCTGAGAGAGCAGACAGGAAGCTTTTCTTTAAGGCTTATATCATGAGTTCCTTTATAATTTCCCTCAGAAGGGAAATTCTGACCAAGTTCCTGCAAAGGCCTTAACAGCACTTGGTCACTCCAACTGGGTGGAGGAGATCCTGTGATGGTTAATTTCATGTGTTAACTTGACTGGGACATGGAACCGAGATGTTTGGTCAAACATAACCTTGGATATTTCTGTAAGGGTGTTTTTTGAACATGGTTGACATTGAAATCAGTGGACTCTGGGTAAATTCTTCCACAAGTGAGTGGGCTTCATCCAGTCATTGAAGGCCTTCATAAAACAACTGATCTCTGCTGAGCAAAAAGGAATTCTGTGGGCATACAGACTTTGGACCTTACACCTTTGGCTCTCCTGGGTCTCCAGGCTCACCCTGAAGATTTTGGACTTGACAGTCTCTGCCGTTGTGTGAACCAGTTCCTTAAAATCTCTGTCTCTCTCTCCCTTCCCCTACAGTATTAGTTCTATTTCTCTGCAGAACCCCAATACAGATCCCACTAGGGATTCTTTCTTTATTAGGATAGGATAGGCTATACTGTGGTAGCCAACAAGTTCTAAAACCCAGTGATTTAATACAGCAGAAATGCTCCGCACTTTAGTTGTGTGTTCACAGAAGGTGAGCTCAGTTCTCATTCGTGACCCACAGTGACAGTCCTCTTTGACTGGAAGGACTATAATCATCATGGCAAGGGGAGGGGACATGGCTGCCTCCTAAAGATCCCACCTGGATGTGGAAAGGCCACATCCACTCTTATTTCTTTGTCTATCGTCAGTCTTGTGGCAGCCTTTTATTTCAAAGGGAGCTATGGAAGAAGAATCCTGCCTGGTACCCAGAAGAAGAACAGGAGCACTTTCTAAAGTACTCCCCAGACCCTCACTTACTTCCTAAATGATGGTTATATGGACATTTCCATGGGCCTGAGATTGGGTAGATGGACACTTGGACTATCTGGATAGTTTTCCTGCCTGAGAAGAAATTCAACATAGAGGAAAGTGGAGCTGAGATGAATTCTGATAATATGCTTTTCGAGGTCCTGGATCCAGTTGTGTCTGAAGCTGCCCCTGAGTTCCGAGTGTTAGAAATAATACAACCCATCTTTTGGTTTCCTTGAGCTGGTTTGTATGGGTTTCCATCACTTGCTGTCATATGTTTCTGGACTAATACAGGGATGATAGAAAACTAATTGATTTCTAGATTCTCTGACACACACTGGTCCTTGAACACCTGCTGTCCTTTCCCATTTTAACACGTGTACTGGTCCTTGTGCTTAAACTTTGCCATTTCCTTCCTTTGACTAGCCAAAGTCTTTCTTCCATTCCATTTTGTTACTGTCACCACGACAAAGCGATACCCAATCTATGCCCCTCCCCTGTCTTCAACCCAAATCAATCTTTTCCTTCTGTGCCATTGTAACAGTGAACTTGAACTTCTGTTGCAGTACTTGTCATACTCTGTCTTGTACTAACCAAGGCTTGTGGAGCACTTGCTGTATAATGGAATGCTTTACATTCCTACGGACATAAATTCTTTGATCCCTCATATAACCCTCTGGAGTTGGTACTGTTATTCCCAGATGACACATAGATTGCAATTTAGAGAAGTTGAATGATTTCCCTTAGATCAGCAGTCCCCAACCTTTTTGTCACCAAGGACTGGTTTCATGGAAGACAATTTTTCCATGGACTGGGGGTGGGGGCGGGGGGGATGGTTTTGGAATGATTCAAGCACATTATGTTTATTGTGCACTTTATTTCTGTTATTATTACATCAGCTCCAGCTCAGATCATCAGGAATTAGATCCTGGAGGTTGGGGACCCAGCCTTAGATCACATACCTGGAAGCTGGGATTTAGAATCCAGGAGACCTGTCCCCAGAGCTCACAACTTTTATCTTCATAGTTACTTTGAGACCTGGCTTGTCTCCTTGATTAGACTGTGTATCCTGTCTGCTAGAAATCTTGCAGTCACATTGGAGATCACACCTAGCAAGTGTTCAGGATCTTATAGCCTGATATGTAGGTGCTGACTTCATTTCTAGCTTCACTTATGCTTCTTGTCTTAATTTCTCTCCTGATTTCTTCACCAACTTATTCTAAGCTTTATTTTCCCTTATTGTAGCATTTATGATTTTGTAAGCCACCTCAATCCTTTTTAGAAGGGAAAATAAATGAAGGTCAAATGCTAGATTGTTAGTTCCTGGAGGATAAGGACTGACAGGAAGGGGAAATTGTTGCTTCTACCCCTCTTGAATTCTTGTGGTAGGAATAATAATAAAATGGAAACAAGACAGATTGACAGGAGAAAAAGAAGCACGTTTTAACTTGTGTACAGGTAGGTCTTATAGAAATGGGACCTAAGAAGTGGCCAAAGCAGGCAGGCTTCATGCTTTTTGGGGAAAACAAAGTGATTTAGGTTTTGAGTGCTCAGTTAGTGGCACCCCACTCCAGTACTCTTGCCTGGAAAATCCCATGGACTGAGGAGCCTGGTAGGCTGCAGTCCATGTGGTCGCTAAGAGTCAGACACGACTGAGCGACTTCACTTTCACTTTTCACTTTCATGCATTGGAGAAGGAAATGGCAACCCACTCCAGTGTTCTTGCCTGGAGAATCCCAGGGATGGGGGAGCCTGGTGGGCTGTCATCTCTGGGGTAGCACAGAGTCGGACATGACTGAAGCGACTTAGCAGCAGCTCAATTAGTGAGGAATCCAAGCAGAATATGGACTTGGGGTAGTGAATGAAAGAAGTCAACTAGATTTGCTTATATGCTGGTAGGCTAGAACTCCGTATCTCTGGTGATAACGGTTTCCTTTTACCTCCAGCTGCAAAGAGGGCACATTTCACAAGGGAGATTAATTTGCTGCTTTAGGGAGACAGAGAGGATGGTCAGAGTGTCCTCTTACATTGACTTTTTCTTAAGTAATTTTAACTCAAAAAAACCAATATGCTATTTAGGCAAATTTGGGGGAACCCCCCTCTGAGACCCAACACAACCAATTCTGTTTAACATTTTCTCTAGGTCTTAGCTCTTGAACTCAGAAAATGTGTTTTGAATTTGCTTGAGGTAAAATCTCCAGATTTAGAGGATTAAGAAGTGTCAGGTATAAAGAAGGATTCTGTGGTGTGACTGTGCCTAAAATTTCTACCAGAGGGTGTAGTGGGGGAGTTGGCAGTGTGTGATTGGGGTGGTGCTGTCCATAGGCTGTGCCAGAGAGAATAAAATAAGACACGGTACTGCAGCAGAAGAGAATTCACCTTGCTGCCTGGCTTTTTGGAGAGCTGAATATTTTACCTTCAGCAACATTCTGAATTCCTTGTGGAAACTCGAAACAGTGACTAGAAACTATTAATATTTTTGGGTCTCTCAGTCACCCAGGAAGCAATAAGGTGCTAACTGGCAAGAAGGGCTGAGGTGTCTTTTGTTACAGCCCTTCAGGTGTGAGACTTGTTGCTGTGAAGGAATGGATTCCAGTGGGAGCCACCCTCTCAGCCTGTTCCACATCATGCCCTCCTCTGAGAAAAATTAGAAGCCTACCTTCTTTGATTGTGAGGCGTTTCTCGGTGCGGGCAGACACAACTCGAGCTGAACTGCCTGTGCTCATGCTCATTTACAGTTAGATTTAGGAAAGCAGCCATGTTTGGCCAGCTCTGGGAGAGCGTGGCAGATTCTGAGGAAACAGCTCTTCCCGGAGTGTATGAAGAGCAGGAAAGCAAGACAAGATAGAAGCCTCAGTCTGATGGCAGGATCCTGCATTGCCGTTCTCTCAGAACCGCCTCCATCTTTCTCCTCTTCTGTCTCTGACACAATGCTACTGTTCTAGCACTTTCCAAAATCCTGCAGTCTTCCAATTTTATCTCAAAACATTTCCTTGGATGCCTGCTGTGTGCTGGGTCCTGTGCTAGATCCTGGGGCTGTCAGGAGACATAGAAAAGCTGCTCTGATGGAGTGAATTTGTCATTTGGGGAATGACTGTTGCTAGTGTTTTGGGCACAGTTGGCTGACAGGGATCAGTAAACACCAAAATAGCAATATAGAGTCATTTGCATGGGGAATGTTAACTTATTATGTATGTATATATGGGTGAAGAGAGAGGAATATGGTGACCCATTTAAAAGTTCTTTACATCGGTGTTTCAAAATACTCAACTTTTAAATAAACCACTCTCTGTATTTAGCTGCCTGCAGAATAAAATAGATAGGAAAATAAACAGCCTGCTGAAGTTCAGAAACAATTCCTGCCTATCCACCAGCAGTATAGAAAGGACCATCTCGTGTGGCTATGTGGTTTGTAGTTCTATGTACTGTTTACTGAGGTCTCTTCATTTCTGTTTCTTCATTATGTTTCTCTCAATCCCAGTTTTTTACCCGTATGTCCGCCAATATATGGCCCCCTTTCAATATCAAGTCTTCTTTTGAGCTGCCTGTGTGAAGAAATAGGGGTGATCCCACATGGAAAAGACGGACACTGTGGCACTGAGTTCAGCTGCCAGACTGCCAGTTGAGACTCAGACCAACAAAGGACATTGCCTTTGGTAGGATGGAGAGAAACCAGAATACAGTATGGAAAAACACTTGTACCGTTTGACTAAGATCCAAAGAGTATTTGTGGACAGTGAGTTGCAAGTAAAATCTATTCCTCTCAAAGGTTATTATTTAGACAATAAAACAGTATCTCCGTGCTCACTTCGGCAGCACATATACTAAAATTGGAACGACACAGAGATTAGCATGGCCCCTGCGCAAGGATGACATGCAAATTCGTGAAGCATTCCATATTTTTAAGGCTACAGTCATCAAAACAGTATGGTACTGGCGCAAAGACAGAAATATAGATCAATGGAACAAAACAGAAAGCCCAGAGATAAATCCACGCGCCTATGGATACCTTATCTTTGACAAAGGAGGCAAGAATATACAATGGAGAAAAAACAATCTCTTTAACAAGTGGTGCTGGGAAAATTAGTCAACCACTTGTAAAAGAATGAAACTAGAACACTTTCTAACACCATACACAAAAATAAACTCAAAATGGATTAAAGATCTAAACGTAAGACCAGAAACTATAAAACTCCTAGAGGAAAACATCGGCAAAACACTCTCTGACATAGATCACAGCAGGATCCTCTATGACCCACCTCCCAGAGGAATGGAAGTAAAAGCAAAAATAAACAAATGGGACCTAATTAACCTTAAAAGCTTTTGTACAACGAAGGAAACTATAAGCAAGATGAAAAGACAGCCTTCAGAATTGGGAGGAAATAATAGCAAATGAAGCAACTGACAAAGAATTAATCTCAAAAATATACAAGCAATTCCTGAAGCTCAATTCCAGAAAAATAAACGACCCAATCAAAAAATGGGCCAAAGAGCTAAACAGACATTTCTCCAAAGAAGACATACAGATGGATAACAAACACATGAAAAGATGCTCAACATCACTCATTATCAGAGAAATGCAAATCAAAACCACAATGAGGTACCATCTCACGCTGGTCAGAATGGCTGCTATCAAAAAATCTACAAACAATAAATGCTGGAGAGGGTGCAGAGAAAAGGGAACCCTCTTACACTGTTGGTGGGAATGCAAACTAGTACAGCCACTATGGAGAACAGTGTGGAGATTCCTTAAAAAACTGGAAACAGAACTGCCATACGACCCAGCAATCCCACTGCTAGGCATACACACTGAGGAAACCAGAATTGAAAGAGACACGTGTACCCCAGTGTTCATTGCAGCGCTGTTTACAATAGCCAGGACATGGAAGTAGCCTAGATGTCCAGTGGCCAATGAATGGATAAGAAAGCTGTGGTACATGTACACAATGGAATATTACTCAGCCATTAAAAAGAATGTGTGTGAATCAGTTCTAATGAGGTAGATGAAACTGGAGCCTATTATACAGAGTGAAGTAAGTCAGAAAGAAAAACACCAATACAGTTTCAGTTCAGTTCAGTTCAGTCGCTCAGTCATGTCTGACTCTTTGCAACCCCATGAATTGCAGCACACCAGGCCTCCCTATCCATCACCAGCTCCCCAAATTCACCCAAATTCATGTGCATCAAGTTGGTGATGCCATCCAGCCATCTCATCCTCTGTCGTCCCCTTCTCCTCCTGTCCCTAATCCCTCCCAGCATCAGAGTCTTTTCCAATGAGTCAATTCTTCGCATGAGGTGGCCAAAGTATTGGAGTTTCAGCCTCAGCATCAGTCCTTCCAATGAACACCCAGGACTGGTCTCCTTTAGGATGGACTGGTTGGATCTCCTTGCAGTCCCAGGGACTCTCAAGAGTCTTCTCCAACACCACAGTTCAAAAGCATCATGCATCTATATGGAATTTGGAAAGATGGTAATGATGACCCTATATGTCAGACAGCAAAAGAGACACAGATGTATAGAACAGTCTTTCGGACTCTGTGGGAGAAGGCGAGGGTGGGATGATTTGAGAGAATAGCATTGAAACATGTATTTTATCATATGTGAAACAGATCTCCGGTCCAGGTTCAATGCATGAGACAGGGTGCTCAGGGCTGGTGTACTGGGATGACCCAGAGGGATGGGATGGGGAGGGAGGTGGGAAAGGGGTTCAGGATGGGGAGCACATGTACACCCATGGCTGATTCATGTCAATGTATGGCAAAAATCACTACAATACTGTAAAGTAATTAGCCTCCAATTAAAATAAATAGATTAATTAAAAAAAATCTCCATAATCATCAGTGACACAGCAGTGGGGGAGATTAAGGTACACTATTACTTTGCTGATGAATCATAGGCAGGAAAAGGATGGGATGCACCAAAAGGCTAAGGGAGTTAAATAGAGGCAAGGGCTGAGGGAAACCAACAAGGATGATGCAGCACCTGAGTTCAAAAAAATGGTACCACTCTTAGCTTTGAAAGGTCAAAGGAAGAAAAGAACTACAGGAGTTTGGAGGAAGAAATATAGTAAGGAATTCAGAAAATAAACTCTGGTCTTACTCTCTGATTTCTGGCGTCTCTCATTAACTCACTTTATTAATCAGTAAAGGCATCCTCCCAGGACACAAAGCAGGATGGAGAAGGGTAGAAGGCACTCTGGAGAGGCAAAGAGAAAAATAACAAATAGCTTGCCTATGGGGAAGCAAAAGAATATAGCTAAAGGACAACAGAATTATCAATGAGAAGCTGTGAATTTTGTTATCAGCTCTGCCATTTACTTATCGCTTGGCTTTGGGAAACCACGCCATCCTCTGAGCCTCAGTTGCTAGCTATAGCATGGGAAGACAGCCTTTGGCGTGTGAGGCCACTGAAGGGAGGGGTCATTATAAAAATCCATTAACAACACAGTTGGCATTTAATCCAATTTATTTTGCATGGGATGACTATACTTTGCCATGGTAAGATCCTCAGTTTCTGTCTTCGGCTTTAGAACAAAGCAGAAATAACCAGCTCCTGACGACATCATATGAGTCTTTTCATCTTCACTTTAAGGTGCACTCTGCAAGGTCCCCCTTTAATTCAACATGAAAAGGAGGGAGGCCACACTGAGTCATTAGTAGAGGAGAACTTGGGGGGTCAGTTCCAGCTGTGCCGCCTTGTCTGCTCTGATGCACGTGGAAATGGTCTTTGGATTGGGAGCAACACGTATCTCTTGGCACCATTGAGGTTGAGTAAGGAGGAAGCCACAGGTAAATATTCTCTATATTTGTTAACATTTAGCCAGTAGCTGGCCCTTATCTCTAGAAATTAAAAATATCTTATCTTCCATACCTCAGTGCTGTAGATACCTACTAGAATATGTACTCATCCTATGACTCTTCTGTGAAAATTCCCTGGAAAGTTCCAGCATTCTAATTGTTCTTATGGAGTCTTTGAACTTGAGCTTAGGGGCTGGATGCAGTTATCTTGGCCACCTTTGTGAAGGAGCGGAGGAGCCGGTCTCCTGGGAGACAATGCAACAGCTGCATAAGGAAATGAGTAGAGAGGCTGGGAAACCCGTGGGAGAGGGCGACGGAGCGCAAGTGGGAATGGAGCCTGTGCACGAAGAGGACGAGGCCAGCACCTTTGGTGCTGAAGTGCTCTGTTTTGGGTCTTGTCAGTTCATGGTGACTCACCACAGGAAGATCACCTTTTCCTCCAGCGTGGCTACCCTGGGGATGTCTGATGTCAGTATCTGAAAGAACCCTAAGAAACACAGGCTTATAGGCATGGCCACCCTTGGGAATGTGGGAACAAGCTTGGGAAAACAGCCCACAGGCCCTCTCTCCTGAAGAACTTTGTTTCCTTCTCTTGTCCCCTTCAGAGAAAACTTCACCCAGAAAATGGAAGGTCACGGCCAGTGGCTCCCAGAGGGAGTCACTCCTCAAGATTGAGAAGTGGGAAACCCTCTCTGCTGAATACATAGAAAACCTCTGGCCCGGTGCTCCTTCCAATTTCACAATTGCATGAAATTACCAATAAAAAACCCTCCTGCCATAAAACAGCGTGAACTTATCTACCTCCTGAGCATATTTACAATCAACACCTTTAGAGTATCAATTAAATTCTCCACACATTACTTTAGCCTCTCTTTTAAACATCCTCTCTCTGACTTTCTACACTCAGAGCAACAACAGAAATTATCCTTTAATTAAGCCAGCCTATACCTTTCTCATGGAGAAGGCAATGGCACCCCACTCCAGTACTCTTGCCTGGAAAATCCCATGGATGGAGGAGCCTGGTGGGCTGCGGTCCATGGGGTCTCTAAGAGTCGGACACGACTGAGTGGCTTCACTTTCACTTTTCACTTTCATGCATTGGAGAAGGAAATGGCAACCCACTCCAGTGTTCTTGCCTGGAGAATCCCAGGGACGGGGGAGCCTGGTGGGCTGCCGTCTATGGGGTCGCACAGAGTCGGACACGACTGAAGCGACTTGGCAGCAGCAGCATACCTTTCTCAAGCACTTGTGTGCAGATACACATCCCAATTGAAGAAATGCCTCGTGGCGTTTGTGCTAGTTCCAGTAACAGTCGTCTATTCAGTTCATTATTCTTCCTAATAATAATTGTAATAAAAAATCCCTCATGTGTTTACATACTTCTGGGTACAAAACATTTTCTCAATGTTTGTAATTGTGCCATGAGGTAGAGGCTGCTGAGACCTTCCATTTTGTTTTACTTTTATTCATCTTAGTAGTGACACCTTCTGTGTATAAACAGCTTAATTCTACATTGGGCACTGTGCCAAGGCTTTTCCAGGCACTTGGTCATTTAAGCTACAGTGAACCCAAGGAAGTAAGCGTTGGTCACGTTTACAGATTAGAAAAATGGGGGCTAAGCAACCTGTCAAAGGTAGTGTAGCTGGTAAATGGTGGGTCAGGGTATGGAGCGGGATCTTAAGGAACCTTGCTCTTAACCACAATTCAACACAAGCAACTTGCCATCCTTCAACCTGCCATTCTTTAGTCATCTTGACCAAATACACTTTTCATTAAAAATGATTTGTCTGATAATAGTCATTTATTAATCAAATCCACCCATCCATAATTCTTTTAACAAACATTTTTAAATTGCCTCCCATTGTGTTTGCATTATATGGCATATTTTTCTTGTTTTAACTTGTCAACTCTAAAAAAAAATCCTGAGTAAAGCATGACCACCCTCATTTCATAAAGGAAGAAACTGACTCTCATGTTTTACTAGGCCAGGCTGCTAAGTAATAAGAGATGTTGGGTTTGAACCTGGGCCTATCGGACTGCAAAACTGTGTTCTTTTCCATCACTGAGAAAACAGGGACTGGAATTGTTTCACCAACTGAACTGGATCTCACAGGACTCAACCCAGCTTCTTTCTAGTCTTCTTTCCACTGACTGCAAGACCTCTCCATCCTTATTTGCTGAATGAGTGATATGTCAGAGCCTGGGGAAAGCTATGTGGAATATCTTTATTGGTATTACCCCTTCGGAATGAAATGGACCAGTGATGGGACAATGTAGGGCTGTGTGTCCAGTGAAAGACAACCCAGAAATGGGTTGTTCTTTGATTAGGAAGGTGGGGTAATGGGAATGGAAGGGCGAGTGGGAAGTGATGACCAGATAAAGAGAGGAGGGAAGTATAGAAAAATAACATGAGGTCAAGAATGGGAAACTAGTATCTTGAAACGTGCAGGCTGGTTACTAACAGTGAGTCAGCATGAATTAAGGAATAAGATTCAGGGTGAGAGAGGCTAGGTCAAACAAGCGATTTCTTTCGTGGTTTCATTGGGGGCTAAAATAAAAACCTCATCATTAACTAAACACAACACTAACATGAAGGGGTGAAATAATTTATCCTTAAATAACAGGCTGACCTATTCAGAATTGTAATTTTAATGTAAGACTAACCTTTGAAAATAGATCAAGTGATATAAATTATTAAGGATAAGACATTCATCAGATAGATGGTGTCTACTAGCAATTTTATGCATGAAGAGTTATCTCCTGGAGTACAGTTGGGGCTGCTTCTGCGAAGAAAAAAATGAAGAACCCAGTTACCCTTTCGTGACATGTGCAGCTGATTTTAATCAGTATTTCTCCTGTCAAGTGAAATGAAAAGACTGAAATATGATCTCTTCTGTGGATGTGCATTCGCTGCCTCCCACCTCCTTCCTGGCAGCTGCACCAGGAGTTCTACCGGCATGGAGAAGATGGAGATACACTTTTCAAGCAGTTTTTTTTTTTTTTTCCAGTTCTGAGGGGGAAATATCTAAGTTAATTGGTCAAAGCATAAAATGTTGGAGAATCTTCTAGCTGCCTAGCACTAGGTTAAGTGTTCCATGAGAGAGGAAGGGGACAGTAGAGCCGAAGACACTTCTTATCTTCAGGGATGTAGATGATGTAGATTTGCAGGGACCTAAATTAAGTGGAGCCCTGCAAGTTCAGTTACAGCTAAGTGAGTTTGAGCCTCAGTTTCATTTTCTGTAAAATAGATATAGTATTCTTACCTTCCTCATGGAGATGTTGTGAGAACTCACAGTTATGTCTGGAAAGAACAACTCACAGAGCCAGGTATATATTCACTGTATTCAGGTTAATAAATGTTGAACTATATAAAATTACTATTTCCATTCAACCAGTGTCTTAAGTTGGGATGTAGGTTGCTTTTCTTCCCCACCACATGAGCACCATTCCTTGAGGTATTTGTGGTTTGCCCTTTCTCTCATCTGTAGGCCCATGATGAGCACCTCCAAGCTGTTGAAAAGAGATTGTCTTTGTGAGGGAAGTTGGGTGGAGACAGAGTAAAGTCTCAGGGTCCAGAGAGTTGACCCTCCTAGTGGCTGGGGTCAGTGGAGGTTCCCTAGAACAAGGACAGTGTATGGAATTCCCATGGCATTGGCTGTGTAGGGGCTCACCCAGATGAGACTGGGTGGTCAGTGGGTTATTGCCCTAAGGGATGGGAGGAGGTGGATGCCTTTTTCAAGGGAAGCTCCAAGGTCCATCGTAGTGCAGGGGATGATGCTGATCACCATCACATGGCCCTTCCAGGTTCATTTCCTTTAATGCCAAGCTCCACTGACCTCCCCTGCCCCCTGCTCCCCTCCTCCTTTCTTCTTTCCTCGGTCTACTCAGTCCTTATTTAGGGGATCAATAGGTCTAGTAATTTCTCTTTCAGATTTTTTTTTAAGGACACAAGGTTTGTCCCTAGTGCTTCAGGCCTTAGATGTTTTAACATCAAAAAACCTGGCTCTTTATGACTTAAAGGTGTGCCTTAGGAATTCCAACAGTTTCTCTGTTTTTCCTGCCTTATGAGCCATCTCCTGATGCAAAGAATTCCTTGGAGTAAATGTTGGTGTGGCCTGATGCTCAGAAGGTGTGGAGATACCGGGGGAAGGAACTCTCTGTACCGAAAGAAGTGCATGCGTGCTAAGTTGCTTCAGGTGTGTCCGACTTTTTGTGACCCTATGGACTGTAGCCCGCCAGTCTCCTCTGTCCATGGGATTCTCCAGGCAAGAATACTGGAGTGGGTTGTCATGCCCTTCTCCAGGGGATCTTCCCAACCCAGGGATCAAATCTGTGTCTCTAATGTCTCTTGCATTTGCGGGTGGGTGGGGACTTCCCTGGTGGCTCAGACGGTAAAGCGTCTCCCTACAATGCGGGAGACCAGGGTTCGATCCCTGGGTTGGGAAGATCTCCTGGAGAAGGAAATGGAAACCCACTCCAGTACTCTTGCCTGGAAAATTCCATGGACAGAGGAGCCTGGTAGGCTACAGTCCATGGGGTCACAAAGAGTCGGACACGACTGAGCAACTTCAATGTCAATGTCAATGTCTTTACCACTAGCACCACCTGGGAAGTCCATACCTCAAGATATGATTCCTGCAAAACTTTCTCCTCGCTCCTTCCCCTCTCCACTTGATTGCTATGATTATACCTTCTTTAAAGGAAAAATCAACCTAGGTTTAGAGAAGTTAATCTTGTGTTAGTTGGGTGTCCCAGGACAGAGTTGACAGAGCTCAGAGAACAAGGAGCTGGTAATCCTCATAGAAGAGACAAACAGATTGATTAGAGAACGCTTCAGATCATGGTATCCATCTGTGAAAGGAAGAGGGGGAGGAAGGGAGGTTTAGGGGAGTGAAAGCGTCAAACCACAGTGCATATCTGATAGAAGCAGGGAGCTGCAGGGCACAGATTGCTTGTTAGAGAAGTTCCATGTTGAGCAGAAATGACTGGGCCCTCATACCCTTGATTGGCCTCTGACACATTGCCTGGGAAAAGCATCAGAAGCTCGAGGCAGATTTTACAGGTGCCACAGCTCCAGGCTGTCAGACACTTTGGCTTCTGCAGCTGAATGCCAAGTCCCTTCTTGAAGAGGGATCCAAATGGAACCTCCACAGCTGCTGTACACGCCGATGGCCATGTGAGCATTGGTGACAGAACCGGGGCTGGAACCTGGCATCTTGGTTCCTGGTCTGGTCTTCTTTCCTCTCTACCTGGACACTCACAATTCTGACTACCACCAGATGAGATATCATTATGCATTCATTGCCTGCTGTAGACACTGAGAGCTGCTGAGATTCACAGATTTGAGTAATCTATGTGGATTATTGCAACCAAGTACAGACTCCTTTTGAGGATGCTGCCTGGAGGCAGACAAACCAAGTAAAAATGGAGTGAGAATACCTACAGATATAGTTATTCACTTTGCTTGACTTCTCTGATAGTGTCACATCCCATGCCAGTCTCCCTACCTCAGGAGTTTCATACTGTCTGGTCCAAAACCCAGATTTCTGGCCAAGCAGATGCTGTTAAGTTCTGAGGTTTGCTGGAATTACTCTTAAACTGCAGACCTATGGATGATAAGACATGTTTTCTCCTAATCATTTGGACAGAATCCAAATGATAGTAGATGATCTTTGAGAGAGAACAGCCATGAATTAATGTGTGTGACAAAAGTGTTAGTTTCTCAGAAGATCACCTTAAAGGCAGTGATGCAGGCTGTGCGGGAGAGTGACCAGGCTTAGACGCCATGCAGGAGTTTCAGTCGAACCTGCCCTGCTACTGGCACTCAGAGTTTCACATTAGCCAAATCAAGGCCAAGCCTTTGTACTGTCATAACATCTGCTTTGAGTTATTCAGATATATTCTCACCTCTGCATTTTGGTAAGAATGGTAATAACATAAAACAAAAACTAGAAACCTATTGCTGCTCACGACCAAATCTTTATGTTGTCAACATTTGCCCAGAAGTGTTCAGATATACTTTTGGGTAGAAAGGGCATGGTTACTCTTGTAGTTCTATAGAATTGTAAACTTAACATTAACAGTGCTAATAAGAGAGTGATGGTTAATCTTTTGTTGTTATTTTTTCTTCTTGATGCTGAGTGAGGAAGTGTGCTGAGAGTATTTGATCATTTAATCCTTGCAGTAGCCTCAAGCAGTAGGCAGCATTTCTTTCATTTTGCAGATCAAGAACTGTCTTGAAGTGTTGAGGTGGGATCCAACTCATTTCAAAGCTCTTTCATTCCTTATGCTGTACAGACACTTTACCACTTAATGGAATCCAACAACAAAAAGAAAAACCAGAGTCTAATTTGTCATTTTTTATTTGGTCACATAAGGCTCAGAGTTATTGGGAGTCTGAGCTAGACTCCACTCTCCTGCTCCCGGCTCCCAGTACCTGACCCGTTGCCTCCATTATGCTGATTAAGCCCAGCAGCACTTATGGCTGGAGTTGTCTTGGGTGCCCCCTGGGAATACCAATAGGTCTTTTAGTTCTTTGAGGCCACGGTTACAGCCTGGTGCAGCCTCCTGGCTTTCACTTCATTTCAAGATAGTTACTCTTCCTTCATCATGGGGTCCCTAAGCCTTTGACAAATTTCTAGGAAACTGAACAACAAGAGAAAATTGTCCAGATGAGGTATAGACATCAGAACTGTCCTCTTCGCTGGTGTGTATTTAACTTTATTTTTAAATTTCCACAGCATGTAGGAAGTAGCGGCTATAGTTCCATACACCACCAGTCAAAGACTTTGTGTGGTAGACAAAAGCACCTGTAATTAAGAAATAAACTTCTAAAATTACCAAATGATGATCAGAACTTCTTGCATGCCACTACACAAAACATTTGGTCAAGATCTCCTCCTTCCTTCCTTCTCTCTTCTCCATTTTAGAAGCTGTGTATTCTTCACTTCTGTGCATTGTTATTTTTATCTATAATTTTTGGGAAAGTGAAGTATCAGCAGTTGAAAGATGACTTGGGGAGAGACATTTTTATTGCTTAAATGATTCTTTTCAGGGAGACAACTGAAGCCAAAAAGGGATCATTGCAAACCTAAAGGAGCTTGAGAAAATTTACACCCTCTAAGGTATTTTAAGCTTTTGGAGCTATTTTGAGAGAAAAGACTTATTTTAGGCTTGTGGAGAGTCCTGTTCCATAAGAGTAGAGCTAGACACCAGCCAGCTGGTATGGTGGTTGGGGGGTGGGTGCTGGCTCTAGAACTACACCGTCTGGGTTCAAATCCTGCTCCTACCACCTGCCAGGGGACTTGGAGTCTCGGTGCCTCCATTCCTTATCTCAAAAAGGGAGGAGCAGTCCCTGTTCAAAATGCACACCTCGTGTGGTGTTGTGAAGTTCAGTGAGTTGCATTTATGTGCTTATGTTAATTAGGGCTTCTTGCATTGAAAGTGACCAAAAGTTGACCCAAAGCAGAGCCAGAAGGCAGTTTATTGCTCACCGACACAGAAGTCCAGGAGCAAGACTGGATCCAGGACCCACAGTATCATCAGAACATTACATCTCTTCAGCAAGATGACTAACAGTACTTTCACCCTTTATGCCATTTCAGGGAGAAAGTCTTATCATTGACTCAGACTGGTCATCATGTCCACCTCTGAACCAGTACTGAGGTCAATCTTGATTCACACATGATGTTTCAGTTGCTGTAGGCCTGGGTTTCATGGCTTACCTGAGAGCTGAGAGAACCATATGGCCTGAAAATGTGTGCATGTAATTACCCAGAGGGGGATTGTGGTTGGTTATCAAAGGCAGTTAGTCACCGATAATGGTTAGCACTTTGAGTGGCTGTTCTACAATCTGCCTAGTAGATGTTAACTGCTGCACTGTTGCTGTTACTGTTTGTCCACCAGCAAGGAACCCTAAAGCAAGTTCCTGTGTGATGCTTAATCAGTGACTGCATTCCATACTGGGAGTTCACCCCAGCCAGCTATTTATCACCCTCCCAGACTTTTTCCTTTGCTCTTCTCATCTCATGTTGATCTCCTCATTTTCTTGTTAATTATTAAAACACAACTTTATCCTTCAAAGCCTACTGCATCTATGGAATCTGCACTTTTAACATCTTCCTGCTCTGAGAAATGCTATAACCCTCTGTCCCGTAAGGCACTGACTGTGAAACATTTTTGAATACTATAAAGTGCTGCAAAGCACTGTCTTCCACTCAATATGTGACTCTAAAATATTCATGATTATGTAATCATTCTGGTATAACATTGTGGTTTAGAATAAGGCGACTGAGTTCAAACCTGCCTTTACCACTAATTTAATGTTCACTTGTGAACCTGATGAAGATCAGAGAGCCTTCTGAGCATCAGTTCCTTCATCTGTAAGGGAGTGCAAAAGTGCCCGCAACTCAAGATCATGCATGTGAAATGTGAACCAAGTAAGTGTCACATACTGGCACATGCACTGTATCTTCTTATAAACAATTTGAAAGTAAGGAATGCATACCCACCCTGCCATCTTTGCTTCCTTGGAGTTTGTTTATGTTAGTATTTAACCCGTAACTACAAGAATCACTGGCTTGTAAAGAAACAGAGTATTCAAACTTCATAGAGAAATCAAAGCTTTGTGTTTTCTTTTTAAGACAAAAGTTCTGTGACATTTTAGTGTGTCAAGGTCTTTTCTAGACCAGAGATTCTAGCAGACACAACCATGTAAAGTTTCTGCTTCTTTGGTTTAAGTTTTTGTCCTGGCACCTCACTCCCCTTCCTGCCTCTGCTAATGCTGTACCTAACCCTGCACAACAAACTGTAGAAAATTCTTAAAGAGATGGGAATACCAGACTATCTTACCTGTCTCCTGAGAAACCTCTATGCAGGTCAAGAAGCAACAGTTAGAACTGGACATGGAACAACAGACTGGTTCCAAACTGGGAAAGAAGTATGTCAAGGCCGTATATTGTCACTCTGCTTATTTAGCTTATATGCGGATTACATCATGAGAAATGCTGGGCTGGATGAAGCACAAGCTGGAATCAAGATTGCCAGGAGAAATATCAATAACCTCAGATATGCAGATGACACCACCCTTATGGCAGAAAGTGAAGAAGAGCTAAAGAGCCTCTTGATGAAGGTAGAAGAGGAGAGTGAAAAAGTTGGCTTAAAACTCAACATTCAAAAAACTAAGATCATGGCATCCAGTCCAATCACTTCATGGCAAATAGATGGGGAAACAATGGAAACAGTGACAGACTTTATTTTCTTGGGCTCCAAAATCACTGCAGATGGTGACTGCATCTATGCAAGTAAAAGACGCTTGCTCCTTGGAAGAAAAGCTATGACAAACCTAGATAGCATACTAAAAAGCAGAGACATTACTTTGCCGACAAAGGTCCGTCTAGTCAAAGCTATAATTTTTCCAGTAGTCATGTATGGGTGTGAGAGTTGGACTATTAGGAAAGCTGAGCACCAAGGAATTGATGCTTTTGAACTGCAATGTTGGAGAAGACTCTTGAGAGTCCCTTGGATTGCAAGGAGATCCAACCAGTCGATCCTAAAGGAAATCAGTGCTGCATATTCATTGGAAGGACTGGATGCTGAAGCTGAAACTCCAATTCTTTGGCCACCTAAAGACCCTGATTCTGGGAAAGATTGAAGGCGGGAGGAGAAGGGGACTACAAAGGATGAGACGGTTGGATGGCATCACTGACTCAATGGACATGAGTTTGAACAAACTCTGGGGTTGGTGATGGACAGGGGAGCCTGGCGTGCTGCAGTCCACGGGGTCACAAAGAGTCGGACACGACTGAGTGACTGAACTGAAAACCCTGCACCTGGGATGTGGCTGAGGAAGGATGTGGTGACAAATGGCTGAGTGATTAGTCCAGCCTGTGCTGTGGAGCAAAACAAAGAGTGATACATTATGAGAGCCTCAATGTTCCTTGTCTGGAAATGACATAAATATTAGATTTTGCTGAGAAATGACACCTGAGCATTGGAGCCATTAAGAATTCTCCCAAAAGCAGGGAAGCAAAGAGGTTTGTTAACATCCTCTTAATAAAGTCTGGTTTCTGCTGACAGAACCCAAATAAATACACTTGGATGGATGCTCACCACCTATTGTCAGTTTTGGGGAAGTGGCCAGCTGTCTGTTGAAGAGATGCAAAAGCCTTTTTCTTCTCCATATTAAGTGAGGGCACAGTGTGGAGGAGGAGGAGCTAGGTCAGCAGTTGAACACAACAGGCTGAGTGTAACTCCTGGCATCCGAGAGTTGTATGCCGTGGACAAGACACGCAGCACAGGCACTGCAGTTGGAGCCAGTGATTTTCAGTTGTGATGGACACAGACATACTGAACATATTCCTTTCAAAAGGGTAGCATATGTTGTTGTTGTTTAGTCACTAAGTCATGTCCGATTCTTTTGTGACCCCGTGGATTGTTGTCAGCAGGGCTCCTCTGGTCCATGAGATTTCCCAGGCAGGAATACTAGAATGGGTTGCCATTTTCTTCTCCAGGGGATCTTCCTTAGCCAGGGATCCAACTCGAGTCTCCTGCATTGGCAGGTGGATTCTTTACCACCGAGCCACTGGGGAAGCCCAACATAGACCTTTCTCTTTTCCTGAGGTAAAATTCTAATAATATAAAATTCACCATTTCAATGATTTCAAAGTATATAATTCAGTGGCTTCCAGTACATCCACAGAATTTTTCAGCTGTCACCAATATCAAGTTTTTTCATCACCCCCATCTCCAAATGCCTTGCTCACAAAGTAGTCATTTCTTATTCTTTCCTCTCCTCAGCCCCAGGTAACCACGAATCTACTTTTGTGTCTATCGGATTTACCTTTTCTGGGCATTTCATATAAGTGAACTCATGGAGTATATGGCTTTTGTGTTTGGCTTACTCTGTTTGGCATAATGTTTTCAAGGCTCAGTCATGTTGCACCGGGTATCAGTACTTCACTCCTTCTCATGGCTGACTGATATTCTGTTGTATGTAATATAGCTGATATATACAGATATGTCTATATACATCACACATACACCATGTTTTGTTTATCTGTTTATCAACTGATGGACATTTGGTTTGTTTCCTCCCCGTTGAGGTCGTTTTGCTCTTATGAATAGACTATTGAATTTTGCTTCTCTATGAACGTGTGGGGAAATAACTCTCTGGTGACCCTACATAACCTCTGAGTCCAGGTAGCCCATGGAGAGTAAAACAAGTATTTGGTATTATTTCCAAGTTCTGAGAGAAGGGACTTGGATAGGTTTGGTCATCGGGCAGCTGCCCTCCTGGGCTGAGCCTGTGAGACAGACTCTGATGTGGGGGCCAGAGCAGGCACAGAACGATCCCTTTCTCCAGGTCCCCACCATCTTTTGCTTACACCTCTATTATAGCCCCTACAGGGCTGTGTTCTCTGTAGTCTAGTCTGTTGGCTGGCATGCATGCTCCCAGACGTAAGGTGGGCAGGCAATGCCTTTCTGAGTACCCAGGACCCAGCTGGGGTGACTGGCACGTGGCAGTTGCTCATTTAATAAGAAGCCAGTACATAATGGAAGGGCTCTTAATCTTTTCTGCTGCCATGAACAAACATTCTGCAGACTTACAATTCCATTCCTTAGTCTTAGGAGTGCTGACACGTCATCCAGGAAAAAGTGCCTGATGGTTTTCTCTTTATTTTTCTGTGACCCCCACAGTAAGTTTCCTTCCCTGGTCAGCACTCTCAGTACTTTGGAAACCAAATCGATGGACTGAAAGGTACTCTTCCTGAGTACCCAGGCAAATGGGGTCCTGGGGATGATGCAAGGAGCTGGGAGCAGGAGCCTGTCTCCTCCAGCTTCCTGGGCCTGTCTGCTGTTGGGCAGTGAGCCTTGCCTTCCCTTTTGTCCGTGTGGAAACCTCCCTTTCAGCTTACAGGAGCCCAGAGCACAGCTGCTGTAATGGCTACCTGGGGCTCCCAGCCTACCAGCCATGGTTACAGAATATTTATGTGTAGTATTTATCAGATTATTTAATGGGCAGCTCTGAAGTCACTCTGAAGTCACAAAATAGCAGTTGTCTTGTCTTCTAACAGCTCTCTAGACGCCCATCTTTCTGCAGTTCCACGGTCTGCTTATTTTGGCAAAGACGTGGAAATGGGGTCAGCCGACTTCTGTCAGGGCTGAGTGTGAGAGATTCAGTGCATCTCTGCAAAACCGAACGGGATATGCTTCTGAAGCTACAGCTCAGCCGCCAGTGAGCCTGCCGCTTTGCACGCAGTCTGCTTGGGTCACCGTCCACACGGGTTCCTCTTGTCCAGGGCTTTGGTCCTCACCCTGCTTTAGCTTGTCTCAGCTGCAGAGTCTTTTTCCTGCCAGTTCTTCTCCCCCAAGGCCTAGCAAGGATGTGAGATCTAAAAGAAGATAAGGTGAAGAGGCACAAACAGCCACAGATGTGGGGTTGGGTTTAGGTGTTCTGGAAACAGTGTGAAGGGAGCCATGGAAAGGTAAAAGTGGTGACGCAGCATGATGAGAATTTCTCTTTTGTGATGAAGTTTGAGAATGAAGGCCTGCTGTCCCAAGGCGTTTCGGAGGTGGTATTGTTCAGGGCTGTGCCATTTCCTCAGGCAGCCACTGCCCATGTTGTTTTGAGCTCTTGAAGTCAAGCTAGTCTGAACTGAGATGGGCTGGAAGTGTAACATAGACACCAGATTTCCTGGAGTTAGTACCAAAAAAGTTAAAAAAAAAAATCCCCAAATGACACAAGCCTCAATAATTGATTGAATTTTGAAACCAACTTTTACATGTTGAAATGTTAATTTTTTGATATATTGGGTTGCATAAAATGTATTATATTAATTTTAATAACTTTTCAGTGTTTTTTTTTTTTTCTATTTTTAAATGTAGCTACTAGAAAAATTTGAATTACATGTGTGGTTGACTATATTTCTATTGGATAGCACAGTTTAGAGGTCAAGAGTGTGGGCCCTGGAGACACAAGATATGTGGATTTGAACTGTGGCTCCACAAATCATAGCTGAATGACCTCAGGAAAGTCACTTAACCCAGTGGCTTCCAAACCTTCCACAGAGACCCATTTCGATATTCTCATTGTAAAAATCCTCATGTAAAATCATGTTTTATGGTACTTTTTGTTGTACACACACAAACACACATACTGAAAGAAAAATAATGAAATAATACCACACAATTTACATTCTGATATCTGCTGTTCCATGTCTTCTCCTCCCTCCTCTCCCCTCTTTTTTTTTTCTGTTCATTTAATACAAAGTTTGTCATGACCTATAAAATTAACTTCACACTAGGGATCACAAACCCATTTGAAAATCCAGACTTAACCTCTCTGTGCCTCAGCTCTCTCATCCGTGAAAAGGAACAAATACTATCAGGATCTCAACACCACTTTGACAACATACATAAAATCTTATAGGTAAGTCTTTTGGACAATTCCTGGTACATAATAGAGCAGTTGATAAATGGAAGAAAACGTTATTCCAAATGGATCTTCAGCGTTATGTATAAACAATAGTATGGGGTATATAGGAAAAACTCTACTTAGATGTTAGCTGCTCTTAATGTTATTTTAAATGAGCCTTTAAGTCTCATACTATTTTTCTCTCCAAGAGAAGTCACCTGGCCTGAGGTTATGTGGCATTTCCAGAGTGGGAACGGTAACTTCCAGCCCACCTTTGATGCTATCGATGCTATCAAGCCAGATCTCTTCATATGTTGCTTTATAAAAGCTCTTAAGTTCTTTTTCCTTGTGTATATTCTCTTCCCCAAGCACGTTGTACGTTCTCAGAGGACAAGAATTGTGCCATCTTTCATTTTTGTTCCTTCTCCATCACACCCAGGATGTGGAGGCAACATTAGTAGCAGAGATTTTGGAGCCATGAGGTCTGGGGCTCAGACCTGGGCTCTGCCACCCACGGTGCTCTGTGGCCTCCTGGCCTTACTGTACTTATCTGTGACACGGGAGCAAAAGTGCCCTGTTCTCAGCTCTTCCATGAGGACTATGACACCACTTTTATGGCAGAAAGTGAAGAGGAACAAAAAAGCCTCTTGATGAGGGTGAAAGAGCAGAGTGAAGAATCTGGCTTAAATATCAGCATTCAAAAAACTAATATCATGGCATCCGGTCCCATCACTTCATGGAAAGTAGATGGGGAAAAGATGGAAACAGTGACAGATTTTCCTGGGCTCCAAAATCATTGTGGACAGTGACTGAACCCATGAAATTAAAAGACACTTGCTCCTTGGAAGAAAAGCTATGACAAACCCAGACACCGTATTAAAAAGCAGAGACATCACTTGGCTGACAAAGGTCCATATATCAGAGCTATGATTTTCCCAGTAGTCATGTATGGATGTGAGAGTTGGACCATAAAGAAGGCCGAGTGCTGAAGAATTGATGCTTTCTAATTGTGGTCCTGGAGAAGACTCTTGAGAGTCCCTTGGACTGTGTGGAGATCAAACCAGTCATCCTAAAGGAAATCAACCTTGAATATTCATTGGAAGGACTGATGCTGAAGCTCCAATACTTTGGCCACTTGATGCAAAGAGCCAGCTCATTGGAAAAGACCATTATGCTGGGAAAGATTGAGGGCACGAGGAGAAGCAGGTGACAGAGGACGAGATGGTTGGGTGGCATCACTGACTCAATGGACATGAGTTTGAGCAAACTGTGGGATATAGTGAAGGACAGGGAAGCCTGGCACACTACAGTCCATGGGGTTGTAAGGAGTTGGACATGACTTAGTGACTGAACAGCAACAATGGTACATGACAAGCCTGCTGCAGGATGTGAGAGTTGTGGTTGTGTTATTTTTATGACAAGAGTTTTGTAAGAGCTGAGTGGACCTCTAATTCCCCCACATCACCTCTGGTACACAGTCAGGTGCCTCCGATTCAAAGCACTCCCATTCTGATTTTGTACATCAGTTGGCCCTCTTAGGACAAACTGTATTACTTCTGATCAACTGGAATACACACAAAGGCCATGTGCCCTGAACGGGGCTTCTAAGAGTGGCTCATGCTAGTGCATCAAGCCCAACTTCTCATACTTTCTCAGACAGAAAAGGAAAGAGACTTGAAATTGTTCAGGGCAGCTCCCTGCAGTCTCTGAGTCCCTGAGCTGGGCCCTGATTGATCCAGCAGATGGCCCACAGAATGGATGAGTCTGTCCCCATGTATCTGCTTACCAATAAGGGCAGATCTATGTCCTCTGCTGTGGGTTGGCAGGGCGCATGCCTGGTGGTCATATTAATGCTCAAGACTTAGCTTCTGTATTTGTCAAAAAGAGATGGGCTTCTAAGATTTATGAGGTTTTAAACATTTCAATCCCATCTGTCTTTCATTGCCCTGGGCCCATTCAAGGCTGTGGAAGGGACAATGGTAAGATGAGAAGTGTCTCCTCTCAAGGAACTTAGCATCTAGTATGTTTTAAGTTCCTTCTCTTCACTCTGCTGATGAGGGACGGATTCAAGTGAAGGTCATGGGGGCAGCTGAATACATGACACCCGACACTGGATGAGTGAGATGGCCAGCAGTTCATTAGTTGTGTGTGCTCACAGCAAAGGGGAAGAGGACACTGCACAGGCCACATGAGAATTGCAACTAGAACGGAGCAAACAACCAGCTGCTGTAGGAGGCAAGCTCTGTAGTATCAAGATGGTGAGGTGACCCCTTGGTGCCATGGAAGGGTATGATTGGCTTGTTTGAGTAATTCCATGCACTGGCAGAGAAACAAAACCTGCTTCTCAGAGATGAGCAGGAACTGTCTTATCAAGGGGGCCATTATCCATGGAAGCAGAATTGGGAGGGGGACTTGTGAGTAAGCCATCTGGAGCCCTCCCTGTTTCAGATGTCAAGACAGCATGTTGTATTAGATCTTAATTTTAGGCCTTACCCCTCATGGTGGTAAGTGACAGACTATTTTCTTGGGCTCCAAAATCACTGCGGATGGTGACCACCATGAAACGAAAAGATGCTTGCTCCTTGGAAGAAAAGCAATGACAAAGCTAGACAGCGTATTAAAAAGCAGAGGCATTACTTTGCCTACAAAGGTCCATGTAGTCAAAGCTATGGTTTTTCCAGTAGTCATGTATAGATGTGAGAGTTGGACAATAAAAAAGGCTGAGTGCAGAAGAACTGATGCCTTCCTACTGTGGTGCTGGATAAGACTCTTGATAGTCCCTTGGACAATAAGGAGATCAAACCAGTTAATCCTAAAGGAAATTAACCTTGAATATTCATTGGAAGGACTGGTGCTGAAGCTGAAGCTCCAATACTTTGGCCACCTGATGTGAAGACCCGACTCATTGGAAAAGACCCTGATGCTGGGAAAGATTGAAAGTAGGAGGAGAAGAGGGTGGCTGAGGATGAGATGGTTGGATGGCATCACTGACTCAATGGACATGAGTTTGAGCACACTCTGGGAGATGATGAAGGACAGGGAAGCCTGATGTGCTGCAGTCCATGGGGTCACAAAAAGTTGGACATGACCGAGTGACTGAACAACAACCACTTCATGGTGGAAGAGAGATGCTTGAAACATGCCTTTGCAATGGAGAGTAATGCTGATTCAGTAGAGATTGAATACTTTTCAGAGTACATCTAACTCAGTGTTGAGGAGGAGTTGGGGAAGAAGGTTCCTAGAACTCATGACCTCCAACCTGGGATCCCACAGGATGGAAGGTCAGAGGACAGGCGCTGGGTCACAAAGTGCTTCACCTAATCAAAGGGTGATGGTCAGAGTGTCCATCTGCCTTGTAGAATGTCTTAGGGAGTGTGTGCTACATGGCAGCTGGTCTCTCAGCATCCCATCCTTTTCTGTTTTTCTCCAACGTGTTTCATCTTCCACCCACTCCACGTTCATCCTTCAGGCAACTCTTCCTGGGTCAAATGTTCTCAAAGGTCTGATCTCTGACCAGCAGCATCTGTATCTCCTGGGAACTTGTCAGAAATGCAGTTTCCAGGGTCCCATTCCAGAGCACATGATATCCAGGTTACAACACCCTGTGTTCTCTTTGTGCTCAGCAATTTGGTCAGTGTAGTGTGAAGAGCACAGTTTTTGACAGGGTAGATTTGGATTTGTATCCTGTTTCCTCTACTTACTAGCTGGATCACCTTGAGTGAGTCACCCAACTTTTCTGAACCTCTGTTTACTCATCTATAAGATGAGTGTCTTGACAGTGGCCACCGCTTAGAGTTGTCAAAGGGATAAAATAAATAGTGTGGTTAAGGGTTTAGCACAGTGTTTAATGTTTGGTAAGTGCTCAATGAATATTAATGATTATTATTGAGCTACTAGGATTTGAATTCCATCTTCACCATCTATTACCTATAAGACCTGGAAAAGTAACCTTGAGGCCTCAGGTTCCTCACCCATGAAACAGGGATAATAATAATGTCAAAGTAAAAGATTTTGTAAGAGATAAATGGGACTTTCCTGATGGCTCAGTGGTATAGAATCCACCTGCCAATGCAGGAGATGCGAGTCTGATTCTTGGGTCAGGTAGATCCCCTGGAGAAGGAAATGTCAATACACTCCAGTATTCTTGCCTGGGAAATTCCATGGACAGAGGAGCCTGGTGGGTTACAGTCTACTGGGTCAAAAAAGAGTCGGACATGACTTAGCAACTAAATAGCAAACAACAACAAGAGATAAATGAGATGATGAATGCAAATTGCTAACACCAAGGAAGCACACAGTAAACGTCTATTACTATTTCACGGGCATTTCTCCTTGGCTCCCAATCAGGTTATCCTGTGGAAAATACCATCTGAGACAGACAGAAATTGGGTGCCAGCTGCCCCAGACAGTGCACCTCCACCTCCTGGAGGAAGCACCTCTGGGACATCCATTCTTACCTGCCTTCTTCCCTCCTAATAGAGATCTCTCCTGCTCTCTTATTCAGGATCTTTGCTCATACTGTTAGGCAATGATCATTTCGCTGGTTGGATTTTAAACAAGGGAGACGGTTTTGGGGCTCACTGCTTACCTCCTCCCATCCTGCCTCACTTCCTCTGGGCACCTGGAGCTTACAGGAGTTCATGCATTTTAATTAGAAAAGAAATCCACTGATAAGATGGGAACATTTGTCTACCTCAGGCAAACCTGAGATGCTTCAGGCCTGCAGACACTTTGACTCAGCATGGGGGAGGTCTCATTTACCCATCTCGAAGCTGCTTCTCCTCGCCAGAGTAGTGATCTTAAAGCAGTTGTCCTGCAACTCTTGGGCAGAGTACATGACATTAGTCTTCATTATTCAGGGTTCTTGTTTCTTCCCACACGCTCTGTCACAGTCCTGTTACCATTTTTTTTTAATGTTAATTTTTTTCAAATGAAGTATAGTTGAGTTACAGTGTTGTGTTAGTTTCTGGTGTACAGCAAAGGGGTTCAGTTGTACATATATATAATATCTTCTTTTCCACATTTTTTGTTATGGTTTGTTATAAGGTATTAAATATAGTTCCCTATGCTATATAGTAGGACCTGGTTGCTTATCTGTCTTATACATAGTAGTTTATATCTGTCACGCGAGTGTATGTTTCTCGGTTCTTTGTCTCATCACAACAAAGATTTGGAGTGATGGACATTAAAGCCCCCTCGGCGTGTCACAGCTCTCAGGTCTTGGATAGACTGTGTTATAGCTCTCAGGTCTCGAAAGGACCATGTTATAGCTTTTAGACAAATCAGTGTTACAGCTCAGTGTTACAGCTCTATTTTATTTAGAAGATAGCAGGAAAATCCATCTCTGAGGCTTGAGGGAACGTCGATCCAAAGACGTGAAGAGAAGAGTGCCCCAGCGTGTGGGAGAGAGAGAGAGCGCTAGCTTTGGCTCCTCTTTTTATATGTTTGTCTCTCCCTGGGCCTGTCCTATGTAAATTGGGCCAGCCAGGAGTGTTGTTTGTTTTACCCGAGGTCCTCGGACCTTCTTTTGTTCTATTTTCCCAGGCCTTTCCCTTTCTTTGTCTTTTAGCCACCGCCATTTTGGACTCCTTTTCCCTCTTCTACCTACCTAACATTCCCCCCTCAAGAGATGGGAGGCCCAATTCTTTGGGAATAGGAGTGTCGAGGTCTTTTTGGCTATTTCCTGCTAAACTGGGATGGTGAGGGGTATTGGGCCTCTCTCTCTTGTTAGTCTCAAGCCTCAGAGTCTTTATAGCGGTGTCTATCTAAGGGTGTGTGATATATTTTTGTGGTTGGCTGTAGTTTTATATCTTTGTTGAACTGGCACTGTATAGCTTGTTGACCTGGGCAGAGACAAAACAGGTTAGACAATTGACAGTACACGGAATAATCATAAGCATCATCAATATAGCATAACAAGGATTAGTAGGGGCATTAGTCAATTTTAAATTTACATCGCCAGGATGGCTCAAGTCCCTCTTTGTTTAGGGATCAGATCTATCTCCTGTCTATTTTGGAGTATAATCTCTGTCAAGCTGTGTTGGCTCTTCAGAGCTATCTTGAGAAACCTTATCTCCAGAAACCAGATTTTGGGGGTGTTCATTAGAATGGCACTCATTTGTAGTCCCGAATAGGTATCTTAGATCTCCCAGGGGCTCACAGGTGTATTGAGTGTCTTTTTCTGTTTTTTCTTATGGCTTGACTTGTGAGTAGTGAATCTAGGAGTCATGTCTTGGTACCTTGACTGCTGTGGGGGTAGAAAGTATTACAGGGTAGGGGCCCTTTTATGCAGGCTGGATTTGAGCCTTTGGGGACCCATCTTTTTAGACTTTAATTAGGACTTGAGTCCCTGGAGCATATAGTGATGACTCTTTAGAATCATTTGGGTCCTGGTTTATACCCCACAAGCGTATATCCTGTTGGAATTGCCCAATGGCCATGGTATAAGACTGGAGGGTCTGAACCTCTGGATCTAGGAAGAGGTCATTGACATAAACGAAAGGTCTCCCATGTAGTATATCATAAGGACTAAGACCAACCTGTTCCTTAGGGGTAATATGGGTGTGGAGGACAGTTATTGTTAAAGTCTCTTTTTATCCCAGAGAGGTCTCTTGGGTTATCTTTTTTATCGCTGATTTTAAGAATTGATTAGCTCTTTTTACTTTTTCTTTTCTACTCTTTTTACTACTTTTCTTTTTCTACTCTTTTACTCTACTCTTTCTACTACTCTTTCTACTCTACTTTTTCTACTCTTTACTCTACTCTTTCTACTACTTTTCTTTTTCTACTCTTTTACTTTGTGCCTGAGGCCTCCAGGCACAATGGAGATAATAAGTAATGTCCAATGTTCTTGAGACCCCTTGGGTGACCTTAGAAGTAAATGATGTCCCATTGTCACTTTGTAATGACCTGGGCAGACCAAATCTTGGAATGATTTTATGGAGCAGTTTTTTTACCACTTCCTCAGCCTTTTCAGTCTGGGTGGGAAAGCCTTTAATCTATCCTATGAATGTATCTATCATGACTAATAGGTATTTATACCCTTGAGAAACTGGCATCTGGGTGAAGTCCATCTGCCAGTCCTCTCCAGGCCCCACGTCGTTGGATGGGCTGGGCCAGCTGGGGTCTTTGAGCTCTTTGGGGGTTTTTTAATTGGCAAGTGGAACAAGAAGAGACCACCTGTCTTATAGTTGTTTGGAAGCCTGTTTTTCTGAAGGACCTTTTTAGTAATCTTTGGAGGGCCTTTTTTCCTAAATGAGTGGAGGCATGTAAGGAGTTAACCAACTTCTATTGGAAGTTTCCAGGCAGAAAAAGGAGTCCCTCTTTTTGGAACCACCCCATATGATCTTCTTGAAAGCCCTCGCTTTTAGCTTTAAGAGTCTCACCTTTAGTATATGAAGGAGTTTTTGGTAAATTAGTCTGTGGAACTAAGGTGGCAACCCCTATTAGGTCATGGTTTTGTAATGTTGTTCTCTTAGCTGTCTGATCAGCTGTTTGGTTTCCTCATGTCACTTCTGTGTTCCCTTTTTGGTGTCCTTTACAGTGGGAGACTGAAACCTCAGTGGGCAGGTGGACTGCCTCCAAGAGTCAAAGAATCTGATCACCATATTTGATTGGGGCTCTCGGGTGGTCAAGTGGCCCCCCTTTTTTTCAAATAGCCACATGTGTATGTAACACCAGAAAGGCATACTTGGAGTCAGTGTAAATGGCTTTTTTTTTTTTTTTCCTTTTTTCAGCTCTAAAGCTCAAGTCAGGGCTATGAGTTCAGCTAATTGGGTTGAAGTACCTGGTGGCAGAGGCTTAGCCTCTATGGTATCAAAATTGGAGACTACTATATACCTGGCTCTTCTTTTTCCATCCAAGACAAAGCTGTTTCCATCAGTGTACCAGATTTTTTCAGGATTGGTCAAAGGATATTTTGACAATCCCTCTCGGGGTTTTGTCCAGTGGTCCAAGGTTTCTAGACAAGAGTGAAAGGGGAGAGAGCCCTCAAGGATAGGCAGGAGGGTGGCTGGGTTAAGAACCTCACAAGGGGATATAGTGAGGCCTGGATTTTCCATCAGCATTACTTGATATCTGAGGATTTTTTGATCAGACATCTATAAATGGCCTCTCCCATTTAGGAGTTGTTTTACTTGGTGGCTGGTAAAAATAGTTAGTTTGTCCCCAAAGGAGAGTTTTCAAGCATCTTCTATCATGATTGCAATAGCTGTAAGATTTTGAAGGCAGTGGGGCCAGCCTCAGGTGGTTGGATCGAGCCTCTTGGATAAGTAAGCTACAGGCTGGGGCTCAGATCCCAACCTCAGAGTTAACACTCCCCAGGCTATTTCCTCTCTTTTATGGACATAAAGTTGGAATGCTTTTTGTGGGTCTGGCAACCTCAAGGCAGGTGCCTGAGTTAAGGCCTGTTTTAGTGTAGACCCTGCCTTTTTTTTGAGGAGTTTCCCACATCAGTGGGATTGAATCATCTCGTTCCTTTTTAATATAAGGGCTGGGCAATTAGACCATAGTTGGGTATCCAGATTTTACAATACCCAGTTAGCCCCAGGAAAGCTTGCAATTGTTTTTGAATTGTGGGGGAGGGCAACTGGAGGATTTCTTGTACCCAGAGGACAGCCTCCTGGACCCGTGTGTAATCTGAACTCCCAGGTAAGTGACCTTTGTCTTGACCATCTGTGTCTTAGCACGGGAGACTTTATATCCCCTTTCTGCCAAGAAGTTTAGAACCTGAATTGTATGTTGTTGGGCACTTTTTTTTTTTTTATCTGGAGAGCAGATTAGTAGGTCATCTACGTATTGTAATATTTTTCCATTAGGTCTCAGGTCTAGATCTAGGAGATCCCGGCTAAGGGCCTGTCTAAACAGGTGGGGGCTATCTCTGAACCCCTGAGGTAATACTGTCCAAGTCATCTGCTGGTGTTTTCCTCCTGGGGCCTCTCACTCAAAGGCAAAAAGATATTGGGATTTTTTAGCCAGCGGTATGCAAAAAAATGTATCTTTGAGATCCAAGACTGTAAACCACTTGGTACTGGGTGGGATTTTCCCCAAGATTACTTAGGGATTGGGTACTGTGGGATGGAGGGGGACTACAGCTTTATTTATGATATGGAGATCTTGAACCATTCTCCAGGTTCCATCTTTTTTTTTTCAACTGAGAGGATTGGGGTGTTACATGGTGAACTGTTGAGGACCAGTAGCCCACAAGCAAGGAATTTATTTATTAAAGGCTGTAGTCCCTCCCGAGCCTCTCTTTTGAGGGGATATTGTTTCCGGTTAGGAAACCGAGTGGGATCTCGGAGGACAATGATGACCGGTTCAGCTTCGTGGGCTCATCCAGGAGTCCCCTGGTCCCACACCTGGTGGTTAATTTTGTCTTCCCATAGTTTTTGGTCCCTCTCTATTGAAGGTGTAATGGGTTCTTCAGCAGTAACCAGGAGCTGTAGAGCTCTGGGGGCTGAAAAACTTCCCATCACAAGGGTGGTCCCCAGTTTAGTGAGTATATCTCTTCCCAATAAGGGAGTAGGACACTCAGGGACCACCAGAAACTGGTGGGAAAATATTTGTCCATCCCAGCAACAAAGAAGTGCTCGGGTGAATCTCTTAGTAGTTGCTTTTCCTGTAGCACCCAAAATGGTACAGGTTTGGGAGGAGAAGTCTCCGGAGTAGAGATCAAGACAGTAGGTAGCCCCTGTGTCAACCAAGAAATTCTTGGACCTACCTGCCACATTCAGTTGCACCCTTGGCTCCAGCCCCGTGATGGTTATCTGTGACAGACAGGCTGGCTAAAACGGGCCGCTTCAGTCCTCTTGAACCATCGTGAGGGTAGGCTTGGCGCTTGACCTTGAGGCTCTTGGCACTTGACCTTGAGGGTCCTGAGGGCAGAGTGCTGCCCAATGTCCCAATTGATGGCATTTGTGGCAAGCCATCCTAGGAGACTTGTCATGGTTTGGACACTCTTTGGCCCAATGCCCCACCTGTCTACAGATCAGGCATTGGTCTCGTGCCTTGTCCTTCAAGGATTCAGGGTTTGCCATAGGGCTTCTCTGAAGGGCGGCCAGCATCTGGGCATGCCTTGTCTGTTTTTTTCTCTCCCTCTCCTGGGCCTTGGCCTCCTTCTCCTGTTCTCTATTATAAAAGGTATTGGTGGCTGTCTGGACCATCTCATCTAAAGAGGCAGCAGGGTCCTGCTGTTGTAGCTGTTGTAACTTAATTCTGATATCTGATGCACATTGGACAGGAATTTATCCTTTAAAATCACCTGTTTCTCATAAGAGTCTAAGTCTAGATTGGTAAACTTTTGGACTGCCTCTTTTAGCCTTTCCAGAAAGGCAATGGGGTTCTCATTGGGCTCCTGAGTTATTGCTGAGACCCGGGCATAGCTAATTACTTTTTGTTGGGCTGCTTTCAGTCCTGCCTTCACACAGATTAGAAAATGATCTCTTTCCCAGATGTGCTCAGGGTCATTATAATTCCAATTAGGATCAGAGGAGGGAACTGCGGTTTCCCCTACTGGATATCTATCACTGGACATGTGAAGCCCTGTTGCATACCTCTGGGCTTCCTTTAAGACCCTAGTATGTTCAGGGTCAGATAAAGTTTGACTAAATATGACCGTGATGTCTTTCCACATCAAGTCAAAGGCCAAGGTAATATGTTGGAACGTATCTATATATTTGCCTGGGTCATCTGTATAGCTTCCCAGGTCTTGTTTGATCTGTCTTAGTTCTAAGAGGGAGAAGGGCTTATGGACCCAGGTTGGTCCGAATTCTTCTCCAGTTTTAACTAAGGGACATACTTAAGCTGGCTTTTGTGGAGGGGGTGCTCCTGGATATGGGGGCACATTTGGATACAAGGAAGGAGCACCAGGCAACTCGGGAGCTGTGGGAGGTGAACCTTCATGGAGGCGTGGGGGGTGGGTGGGGTTCCTTTTCTTGGTTGCCTGTGCCTAACACCATTTGCCTAGTGGGCTCACTTTTAGGGTGTACTACAATCCCATACCTAAGACAGAGTTCCTTCATATCTCTTAGTCGGAAGAAAATTTGGACATAGGGGATCTCTGTCCATTTCCCTTGTCTTTTGCAGAATAATTCTAACTGCAGAATGGTATTGTAATTTAAAGTCCCATCCTCAGGCCAGTGTTCCTCGTCCCCCAGTGGATACTGTGGCCACGCAGTGGCACAAAAGAATTTCAAGGGACTTCTCCTTAGAGCTAGAGGGTTGAACAGCTTCCAGTTATCAAGGATGCATCTCAAGGGCATCTGTCAGGAAGTGGATTGGTTATTTCCCATCTGAAAGACAGTCATAACAGGGAGAAAAGAAAAAGACCTCTTTCAATTTTCATGGGTGGACTTCCTTAGGGGTGAGTCTTTCTGAAGCTTATCTTACCCAGAACTGTTGCAACCTGAGGGCCAGGCATCCCTGGGTCAGATCCCCAGGCAGGCTGAGGTGTGACGGCCTCCCAAGAATTGGGTCCCTGGGCAGGTCGAGGCGTAACGACCTCCTGGAACCCCTGAGACTAGCGGATCCCCGAGCAGGTTGAGGACCAGATCCCTAGGCAGGTCAAGGCGTGATGACCTCCTGGGACCCCCGGACTGGACTTGGGCATCCCCAAGATATCCAGTGTGACCAGTACTGGGTAGGGTTAGGGGGTTGGATATTATAGAGTATTTCCCTCCCATGGCCAGCTATTTTCTGGTTGTCCCTCCAGAAGATTGTAGAGGCAACATTGTGGGCCTGGATGGGGCTGAAGAAAAGAGCATGAAACAGAAGGGAAGGGGGCAGAGTACAACCTTTGAAAGAATGACATAGCACAACGGTATAACGTAAACCAATTAAAATAAATTGGGTCCAAGATGACAAGTCAATTTCAAGTAAACCTTAATCCCCAATCTATAAGCCAAAAGACACACCCAGAGGTGGCAGGACAGCTCCAAGTCACTGTCAAAAGATGGAGGAGTGGGTGGTTCCCCAATGGCTGGGATGATCTCATTAGCATATGAATTCACCCCGCTTGCAAAACCTAGCCAGGCCGCATTCCATGGCCAGTACCCTGTAGAGTGGGCGCTTCTCTCTGAATCTTAACAAGTCTACCTCTTATCTATCGCTTCGTCTCTCACTGAATTTTTGCAATGAGACCTCAGAGCCTGAGCTTTATTAGGTACCCGAAGCCATTCTGGGTTTTGGTCGGGCTCAAGTCCTGGGAGACGGCTGAAGGACAGGAGGAAAAAGCAATGGGAAAAACGTGCCAAGGAATCCCCTTCATAGCCTGCTGGAAAATTTGCTTAATATCTGACTGGTGCTCACACTTTCATTGGTCTGATCCTTGGCACAAAGAAGAGTAAGGACCGAAGAACCCCCACCGGCTTGTGTAACAGCTACTGGGGCTCAGCAGATAGTGCCTCTGGGACATGCTGAGGAGTAGCCTCTCCAGAGTCCCTCAGTTATGCCCCCTGCCACCCACCTGTTCGCGGGAGGTTTGAGGAAACAAGAAACGAGAGATTGTAAAGGAATTAAGATTTCGTTAGGCATGTCCCTCCAGCCATAGGAGCGAGGACCTCCTCCTACCTTAACCGGAGGTCTTCTGGAATCTGAGACTGAGCCACGTGAGCTTTCTGCTGAATTTATTTTTCACTGTCCCAGTTTCCAGCACGATGGGCCTTCCCCTGCGTTGGGTTTTCTTCGCGTTTTGCCCCTACCGCAGGAGTTTGCTGAGTTGGGCTCCTGCTGTGCCTGACCTCTTCTGCGTGGAGGTTGTTTCAGCCAGGTTAAACCTGAGTCACGGCACCATAGATGTCACACGAGTGTATGTTCCTCGGTTCTTTGTCTCGTCACAACAAAGATTTGGAGTGATGGGCATTGAAGCCCTCGGCGCCTCACAGCTCTCAGGTCTTGAATAGACCGTGTTATAGCTCTCAGGTCTTGAAAGGACCATGCTATAGCTCTTAAACAAATCAGTGTTACAGCTCTATTTTATTTAGAAGATAGCAGGAAAATCCATCTTTGAGGTGTGAGGGCACGTCGATCCAAAGACACGAAGAGAAGAGTGCCCCAGCGCGCAGCAGAGAGAGAGAGCTAGCCTTGACTCCTCTTTTTATATGTTTCTCTCTCCCTGGGCCAGCCAGGAGTGTTGTTTGTTTTACCTGAGGTCCTCACTCCGGTCCTCGGACCTTCTTTTGTTCTATTTTTGCGGGCTTTTCCCTTCTTTGTCTTTTAGCTACTGCCATTTTGGACTCCTTTTCCCTATTCTACCTACCTAACATATCTAATCCCAAACTCCTGATTTACCCCACCCCCACCCACTTTCCCCTTTGGGAAGTTTGTTTTTTTTTTTTGTACCATTTCTAAAAAAAGGTTGGTCCTTCCTTACTTAATGCCTGCTATGCACCAAGCTGTCTGTGAGGGTCTTGACAAGTGCTACTTCACTTAATCTTTATTCAGTTCAAGAGGAATGTGGTATCATGCCAGTTTTGCAGCTGGAAAGACAGACTAAGAGTGTGGAGAACTGGGCATGCTCTTGGCAAAACTCTGAGAAATTACTGTTCTGTGCCCCTCTCTCTGCCACCCCCATCTCTGGGTTCCCAGTGCTGTTCTGCCTCTTCAGACAATTCAGGACAGTTTCCTAAGACACCCGTATCCCAGGCTAGCTCTCCTCAGCAGTGGGCCATATGGTGGTCCTTTTTCTAACTTTTAATTTCATTAAAACTTGTCCATTCTTGGTTCCATTCACTCAGCATCCTGTATTTTTCAAAGCTAATCTAATAAACTAATTCCAGGTAGAGAGCTGATAGCTTATGGTGGATTACCTTGTGTAAAATTATCTCTGCTGAATGTTTTATATTTTGACTTTTAAAGCCCAGAGTTGAATTAACAGGCTTGAGCCCCTTGGCCACTATGTACCAGAATGGGAACATAATCCTTGTTCTCCAATTTAGAGCATGGTGATTTTGGTTTATTTATTTTTATTTTTAATTGGGAGATTATTCCTTTACACTGTTGTGTTGGTTTCTGCCGTGCAACAACGTGAATCAGCCAGAAGTATACATATATCCCCTCCCTCTTGAGCCTTCCCCCTCCTCTCCTCCGTCTCATCCCTCTTGGTTGCCGTAGAGCACCAAGCTGAGTGCCTTGTAGAGCACGGTGATTTTAATCTACGGGTGTGAGTACTGTCAGAGCCTGGGCTGCTGTGGTTCAGACTGCGGGAATGGTACTTTTATTTCAAGTAAGACAGGGAGGAGCAGGGTGGTGGTAGAAGGTGTCAGAGCCCCTGTGTGGTTACTTCTGCGTCTAAGCCTCTGACCCATCTGAGCTGCTTTCCCCCCTGCCTACTTCTTTTTGTTATGATGTGAGGGTGAGCTGATGCCTTTATGCCGCATAGGTTTCTTTTTTTTTCCTAAAAATTTTTTTTATTGGAGTCCAGTGAATTTATAATGAAGTTAGTTTCAGTTGTACAGTTGTACAGCAAAGTGATTCACTTATGCATGTACATCTATTCAGTGGATACACGGAGAGTATTTCCCCTCACACTATATCCTATGGAGAGTGTAAAGGCAACCCTCCCCAGAGATGCTCCTGCTGGTTTGGAAACTAACCTCACTTCTACAGCCGAGGGTCTCATTTGTATCTCCCACCTGAGTCCCGAACATGCCACGATCCTTTGAGTTCTTCCTCCTACATTTGGCGTGGGGGATGGTGGATCTCTCCCAGCTGTAGGGTGCCCTGGCCTCCTGGTATCCATTTATGCTGGTTGTTGCTGGCAAATTTCTTTCGAGTAAGCATAGATTACCTGACACCTGCACTGTATGCTAACAACTAATTGGAGCATAACCAAAATATTGCAGAGCTGCGTGGCTCCCTGAGCTCAAAGCCCAGGCTTAAATCCTCTTTGTGTTGTAGTTTTAGTGGTGCATGAAGTGGATTTTATGAAGGCATTTTGTTTAAGTATCACGTCCTGGCTAGGCCCCAAAATCTATTCCGGCCCTCAGCATCTTCAGCATGCTAAGTCCTGGGAAGGGTCTGATGGGTGAGAATTGCTTCTGATGGTTGAACTCTGATTTGGCTGCAACTTGGAAAGGGCAGTGACTGGCCTTGGGTCATCTGGGGGCAATAGGTAGAGTTCACTCCTTGTTTGTATATAAGCTGCTCATTGACCTCTGGATTGTTACCTGCTCAGAGAGATTCTCCATCACCATCTGTCCAGCAACCAGCAGGCTCCCTGCCTATCATTCCCTAGCCAACCCCAGTGGATTGCCTTCTTAGCACTTCACCATACACACCCACTTATTGGTTTACTTCATTTTCCCTCCACCCCCCAAGATGTCCCCCTCTGTTTATTTAGCAAGCACATACTTTGTTGAGTGTGTACTGTGGGCTGGGCACCATTTTGAGGGCTGGGGATATAAAAGTGAACAATATAGAGAAAGTCCTACCTTCACGGAGTTTATATTATAGCAGAGGATGATGGAAGAAAACAAACAAAACATAGTAAGTGAGGGAATGGAGAAAAATAAAACAGATGACAGGGACACAGGCTGCTCTGTTGGCTAGGGTGATACATTGGGGTAGCACCTTGGATAGGATGACATTTGAGCAGAGACCTAAATAGTATGAGAACAAAGGTCATTCAATATGCTTTATTTACCCCTCCCTTCAGGTCCTGGCCCAGGGCCTGAGTGAAATGAACAAACGAAGGAATAACTGAACACATGGGAAAGAATGGAATCTAGATCTGTAGCTGTCCTTCTTGTGTTAGCTCCCCTAGGGTGAGCATCAGGCCAGTTTGCTTTCAGAAGCCCCTCTTTCTCTCTTGACACCTGGTCAACATTGTGGGAGGGAGGCTGATGGGAAATGGAGCTCCAGACTCATGGCTGAATGACCAGAATTTTGTTTCCCTGGCAACTGACCAAATCTTTGCCTTCGTGTCTTTATTGGTAAAATGGGGGAGTAGTTTGACTACTGACTTCATATGATATTTTATGAATATGGAAGAAATAAGAAATAAGCACATGCAGGTATGGATATGGAATTAAATAATACCTAATAAGTTGGGACCTTGCATTGTATTTTCATTTCATTAACAACCCCATGATAATGGAACCATTATAAGTTCCACTTTATAGATGAAGAAATGAAGCTTTGAACATTACTTAAGTCAGGGTCTCCAACCTCTGGGATCTAAAGTCTCCTGATCTGAGGTGGAGCTGATGTAATAATAATAGAAGTAAATTGAAGTCACTCGGTCATGTCCTACTCTCTGCGACCCCATGGACTATAGCCTACAGGGCTCCTCTGTCCACTGGATTTTCTAGGCAAGCGTACTGGAGTGGGTTGCCATTTCCTTCTCCAGGGGATCTTCCCAACCCAGGGATTGAACCCAGGTTTCCCTCATTGCAGGCAAACAGTTAACCATCTGAGCCACCTGGGAAGCCCTGGTGCACAGTACATGTAGTATGCTTGAATCATCCTGAAACCGTCCCTTCCCCTGGCCCCGGTCCTTGGGAAAATTGTCTCTGATGAAACTGGCCCCTGGTGCCAAAAATGTTGGGGACTGCTGACTTAGGTAACTTGCTCAAGGTATTAATAACAAATTAGTAATTGGAAGGCTAAGGATCCGAACTCAGTACTGTCTGATTCTGGAGCCTGGGTATTTAGCATCCTTTGAGACTATCCTCTCCCTGGAAACTTCTGTATGAGGCCTTATTCTTTGTAGCTTGTTTTCCATTGTTTAAAAAGAAAGACTCTCTTTAAGTAAAATTCATCAATAGTATCCATTAATGATTTACTAATAGCATTAATGAAGTGAAACCATGCCGGCATGATTTTTCCCCTGGCATCACACCTAAGTTCTTTTCCAGCTTATTTGATTTACTAATACAAGTATTAATGGAATGAAAGAGGCTTCCTATGACACATTCAGAAAATACAAAGAGCAGATCACTTATCTTTATGCTGCTTAAAACACTGCCGTGGAGGATGAGGAGCTTGAAATCTGCTTTCTCTCTCTCTTCCCCAACCTTTCTCACTCAGCCTCTGATGCAGGGACACCACGTGCTAGCTCTTCTTTTGCTCACATTGAAGGTTTAGTGAATGCTTGATTCTCTTTCCATCTTATTATGTGCATTCAATATTAAGACAGTGTTTTGTCTCCTAATTTAGGAGTTAGATCTCAACTCACCTTGTGATCTGAGAAGTGGACTGATTGAACCCTTGTCTGCAAAAGAGAAAACTAAGATTGGTGACATCTTAGGTGAGTGGTCTGTGGACCTCACAAAGTTGAATGGATTGAACAGCTTATGAAAATAGAGTTTCCTCTATTTTCCTAATGCATATCCTGATGGAGCATCAGAATCTCTGTGAGTGGGGACCTCCTACAATGCATTTTAATCAAATTCCCCAGTGATTTTAAAGTTCAGGAAGGTTTAAGAATTTCATCTTATAATTTATACCAACATGCACGTTCAAAGTTTTTAATAGCAGATGCTGAGGGTTGATTCTGGAGCACATCCAGAAAGAAGGACCAGGGCTGTGAAAGGGACGCAGGTGCCTAGAGTTTGGGCATCAGTTTAAGGAATGTATGGTGTGTTCCCTTGACTTCTTTAAATATTTGAAGGGCTATCGAATGGGAAGACTTAGACTTAACACTTTGTAGCTCTAGAGATCAGAGCTAGGACCAGAGAGTTGGTGGAAGTTATAGTCAAGTAAGTTGCAGCTCATCATAAGCAGGGACTTGCAACACTCAGAGTAGCCCAAGAATAGAAAAGGTTGTTTCTGTGGGTGGTGAGTTCTCTGTCAGTCACTGGAGATGTGAAAGTTAAACCTGACTTCCTGGATTGATAAAGTATTCATGTACAGAAAAAGGTTAGACTTTCAAAAGGTACTTTCGAATGCTGACATTTTATTGTTTTATAATTCCTTTCTTCTCTTTTCAAAAGTTGTCATTAGGAGTGTATGCGTGAGGCCGTGTGTATGCTTGTATATACATATATGCATGTGCAAGGTTATGTGTGTGCTTGTGGGTTGTGCTTTAAGAGGAATTATGATTTATTATGGGGAGAAAATAGAAGCTAATTTATTCATTATTCAAGAAATATTTTGGTTGTGCTTCCTAGATGCCAGTTTCTGTGCCAGGCATTAGTAATTCAGAATTGCCTGAGAACACAGTTCTAGTCCAGAAGGAGATCTCAGTTTAGTGGAGGAAGCTGACTAATAAAGAGAAAATGATAACGACTTGTGATGAATGCAATGAAGGCAGCAGGTATGGGGCATTTTGGAACACCAGGAAGGAGCTCTGACCCAGCCTGTGGATTTGTAGGGTGGAGAAGAGGGGAGTGGGCAGGAGAAGGATTCCTGGTTGGAATGGGTATGATTTTGACTACCAAGTAGTCTGGGGAAGCCAAACAAGGGAAGAGGCTGAGCAAAGGCACTGGAGCAAGGATCATTGGAAAATGAGAGGAAATGCTGAGAAGTTTGTGCTTTTGGAGAAAAAAGCATGAGACTGTATGGTAGGAAATGAGGCTAAGTGTAGAGGTCCCAGATCACCAGTGTCCCTGTGTTCCATGCTAAGAAATGTGGCCTTTTTCCTGTCAGAGATGGGGATTCCTTGAAAGTTTTAAAGCAATGGAGTGGTAGGGACTAACTTCCTCGTAAGTAAGATCACCTTGGGACATTTTGGAGTTGTCTTATTTTTTTTTTGGAGTTGTCTTATTAATGTTACTTGAGGTAGAGCACATGTTGGGATGGCATTTGTGATCTCATTAGCTGATAATCATGGTCACCATGGTGCAACAATCAAAAAGACCTGTGAGGAATTCCCTGGTGATCCAGAGGTTAGGACTCTGTGTTTCCAATGCAGGGGACATGGGTTTGGTTCTTGGTTGGGGAAATAGGATCCCACATGCCACGTAGTGTGACCAAAAAAAAAAAAAATGCCTGTGAGTTATAGAAAACAAACTTATGGTTACCAAAGGGAAAGTGAGACAGGAATAAACTGGGAATTTGGGATTAACAGACACACTACTATATATAAAATAAGCAACAGGGACCTACTGTGTAGCTCAGAGAACAATATTCAATAATCTTGTAATAACCTATAATAGAAAACCTGAAAAAATATATGTATAACTGAATCACTTTGCTGTACACCTGAAAGTAACACAACATTATAAAGCAATTATACTCGAAAGAAAGGAAGGAAGAAAAAGGCCTGTGAAACGCAGAAGGCACAAACACTATTGTTGCATGGACTCTCTGTATCAGGAGGACCTCTTCAGAATGTTAGAATGTTCTTCACCTTCTGCCATGATTCCCTGTAGCACTGCTAATGACACAGTGTCTCATTAGGGGAGGTTGTTTACTAACCTTGGATGCAGATCTAAAAAAACAGGGAACAGGAGTGATGTCCTCAGCATGCTTTATTCCTAATCCAAGCACTTGATTGATACCTCCAGATAAATTGGTGCCCAGGATACACATGAATATTTTTGCTTAGGTATTCCATACCTCCCTACCAATGCATAGGAAAAAGACCATACTTGAAAATGTATTCCAAATATTTTCTCTTTTTAAATCTCCGGTATGTCATATAGATGTAGTGGGGCTGAAAAATTAACTGAGGGGTTTAGAAATATTGCAGATTTGCTAGAAACTCCATTTGTGTTGGCTTCTTGTTTGTATACAAACATCTCTTTCAACACCAACAGAGAAGACATACGTATGGTTTGGTAATTCTGTTTGTTTTGCTTATCAGTAAGTGACACGCTTGTTGCAAGTAAATAAGTATGACAAAAGACCAAATTTTTCCTCCTTCTTTTTGCTTGTGGAGGTGTTTTGTCAGGTTGCTAAGTTACCAGTGCTGAAGGATTCTACTTTGGGGAATGGAAGTTATTTTAAAATATCTAAGAAACATCCTTTTAGAGACCGTCTTTGCAATGTAGTAAGGGTCTGCAGTGGGCTAAAGAATGAGAAAGAACCCCAGAAGTCTTCAGATCAACTTCACTCAAACATGAAAAGCATTTTGATCAAGATACACAGGTGAAAACTGGAGTATTTCACCAAGGAATTGGCAAGTTAGGAACTTGGAGCATTTAACCAATAAACTGTCAGATGCCCTCTTGAAGATCCCATGCAGTACCCTGGAAAAAGGGCAAAGAATGGTTCTCTTCTTCCAAGAGCAAATGGTGATGACTCAAATCTTGCTAGACCTCTTGCTTCTTTACTGCTGGGCCATTTCCTGCTGAGGTGTTTATGAGTACAGAGATATAGTCTTTCATTTACCAAATAATTATTGAGCTGGACACTAAGGGTATGGCTGTAACAAGACAGATGTGGCTCTTTCCCTCGTGGAGTATACTTTCTGTTCCTGCTAAGATGCTATTGTATTTATCAGGATTCTGGCTGTGTAAGTGACAGAAACCCACTTTATACTGACATAAGTGAAAAGAGAATGGATTTGCTTAAGAAACTGCAAGTCTAGGCGTGCAAGGTGGATTAGGCATGACTGGGTTCTGTGGCTCAAATGTTGTTAAGGAGGCTCTTTTTCCTACCTCTTCTTGTTTTCCCTATGTTTGTGAGGATTCTCCCATATTGCTAACGAAGATGGTTGCTAACAGTTCTAGGTGGGCACAGCCCCAATTCAGGACCCACATACAGAAAGAGAACTTACCGTTTTTAATGCCTATGTATTATTGACCTTATAAAAGGGCTCTGATTGGCTCTGCTCAGATCATGTGCTCATTCCTGAACCAACCAAAAGGAGCCATGATTGGTCAAGCCTATTGCTTATGATGGGAGATGATGAGTGGCAGGAGCAGCTGGGTCTATGCAAGATATAGTAGCTGGAGAGAGAAATGTGTCAAGTGACTAAAAACAGTAGAACTTTATGACCTAGCTGATCTAGTCATCATAGAAAACTCGAGGGCTTTAAACTCTGTTCTTGTTGACATAAAGGAGTACCTGCCAGACACAGCCCTCCTTATTTCCTCTTTCTTTTGTCACATGCAAATAAAAGTGATTTCCTAGAAATAAGGGCCTCCTGACTTATTAGGGGAAGACAATTTCATCCTGCTTAGATAGAGTGGCTCCATTATGTTTCCCTGATTCATAACAGGACAGATAAAAGCTAGTAAAACTACCACAAGTTTGGCAAAGCACAAACACAAATGGTGTCACCTTCAAGTGGCCTATACTCCCTAAACTGCAATTTTGTATCATGAGTCATAGTAGGTAATAGGGAGTACAAATAAGCAAGAAAAGGGTCCCTTTTCCTCAGTGAGCTTACCATCAATTTAAAGAGAAAAGATACACATAAAAGTCCAACATAAACTCAGGAACATGGTAAATGTATTTGTGAGCATTCGGTGATGATAAAACAATGGACTGAATTATTATCATCATCATGGAATAGAGCAATAAAGAAAAAGGGGCCAACCGAAACTGTTTCTAGGAGTTTTTATGGCCTTCTTTGGCTGGAATTGTGCCTGTGGTCATTAGGAAGGCTTTCTGGAAAAGGTGGAACTTAAAGTGGGTCTTTTTCCTCTACCTTTTTCTGGCTGCACCATGCATCTTGTGTGAACTTTGGCAGCTTATATGAATCTCAGGGATTGAACCCAGGTCCCCAGCAGTGAAAGCAGAGGGACCTAACCACTGTACCACCAAGGAGTTTCTTAAAGTGGGTCTTAAGAGATAAGCTAAAGAGATTATGTGTAAATGATAGAATTCTTCTCTTGTAACGCGTCGTGATTTGCTTAGCTTCCGTGTGGCTCAGCAGCAAAGACCAGCCTGCAATACAGGAGAAATGGCAGGAGACTCGAGTCTGATCCTTGGGTCAGGAAGATCCCCTGGAGAAGGAAATGGCAACCCACTCCAGCTTTCTTGCCTGGGAAATACTATGGACAGAGGAGCCTGGTGGATCCATGGGGTGCAAAGAGTTGGACACAACTTAGCAACTGAGCATGCACACATTCTCAAATAAGCTTTGTGATGGTACGCTACTGCCTCTTGCTTTTATTGAAGGTCGCCGGGGAGATGTGAAAGAGGCTGGTCTCTTCTGCATGAGAAAGGAACTTACGAATGTTGGAGGTTAGAGAGGTATTTGGAACACTTACCATAAATGTATGCTCTTCAAATATAAAGATTATTAAAGGAAACTGCTATCTTTTGGGGTCTATTTCTGGTCTTTGAAATTGATATTGACAAGATAATGATTTCCTTCCAAATTTGTGGAATTGAGGTTGCCATAGCTACTTCCTACAAGAATAATGGCTGATAGTTGACCATTTATGAAGCACCAGGCTGCTTCTCTATTATCCCAAATTGTTCTGAGGGTAAATATCCCAGTGGAGAAACTGGGCTGAGATAGAAATCATCTGAAGAATAACAGCTGTCTTTCAGACTTTCTATTTTTCCTAAGTTGCTACATCCTCCAAATCAGATTTTCATAATCTCTGAGTTTTAGCACACCTTTCTGAAATTGGGGTCCAAGCTGTGCTGAGAGATTCTGCTTTCTAGATCTGTTCCAGAGTGATGCATGCAACTATCTGAGCCAGAGCTAGGAGTGGGTGGTGGCTGGAGTGCAGGAGAGCTGCCTGTTGCCAGGCAGTGACCCAGCTTTTCGGAGATGCACAGCCCCCGTGGCTTGCTCCGCCAGTCTTGTGGGAGAACTCCTTCTCTGTTCTGAATCAATGTTGAGCCTCTTGGAGAGCGGCTTCCTTCCTTGTGGGAGGTATCAGAAGAGAGTCTTGACATGAAGGCTACTTCCTCTGTTTCAGAGAGAGGACTTGCAAGTAAATCTGAAAGAAACACCAGAGACAAGTTCAGAGAAGAGACATCCTAGATTTGATGCCAAGTAGATATGACTCCTGGCTCTCTCTCTAATGAGCTATGCCCTTCGGTAAATAAATGGCTTTCCCTCTGAGTCCTGGGGTCTAAAGGTGTAAGTGGGATTAATAATACCCACTAACTAGCTCAAAAAAGGTAACTAGAATGATAATAATCAAAATTGTTAATGTCCATTCTGGTCCACTTTTATCCTTCTGTGAAAAGGATTATTATTATTATAACCATTATAGATAAAGAAACTGAGATTCAAAAGAGGTAAGCAATTTGTTTGACACCACACAGGTGGTAAAAGGCAGAGCCTGCTTTCTAGTCAGGGCAGTCTCACTCTAAAAATAGCACTCCTAACCAGTATACAATGCCCCAAAGTATCTGGCTCAGGGTATAAAAATGAAACAGTAAGTGGTATTTGGGGTAAGAGTTGTGAAGAAGACTAGCTATACGTGGAAACAAGTGAGATGCTGGGTGAGTTTAGGTATCGGGGCAGGAGGTAGGCAGGGAGACCCTGCCCCTGCCCTGCTTACCTATTCCATGGAGACCCCTCATTGCTGTGACTGGTTCCCGCACAGTGCCCAGTATGAGGCAAGGATTGCCTTTAAAGGAGCTTTATTTGGCTGAAATAGACGTAGGGTCTTTCTGCAGAGGAACCTGTCAAAGGAGAGTTGCTATCTGAGGAATTAATTGGAATTCCCTTAGCATTCCACTGGCGTCAGCCTCAACATTGTTCATCCCCCGTAGATTATCATTAATCGGGTGAGCAGGGAGACAGAAGCAGTGTCTGATAGCTAATTTATTAACTTCTCCAGGATAAAGGCATGGGACTGAGCTGAGGAGCTTGAATTTTACTTTGAGGGATTTGGTGCAGAAAGCCCAGTGCTGATACCATGACCCCGATCTGAATCGAGAGATTAACGACTTCTGGTCTCAACAAGGTTTAGGATGAGAGTTTTCTGAGACCATAATTTTTATTACATTTCTATTATTTTTTCAGTTCTTGGTTTTCTCTTGCCTGCTCTCAGAAATCCTCCCCATAATAAAATCTCATATGTGTTTCTTCTCTTCCAACTAGGGTGTTTTGGGGATGCCGGTTTTCCAGTAGCAAGGAACCATGTTTTGCAGCCATAGATGTAACTTTAACACTTTATACTCTTCTAGATTGTCTTCCATACCCACTGGACCATGCATCCTTGTTGTTTAACATGGCCTTCAGCTTTAGGCTGCAGGATGTAGTTTTGATACCTAAAAGAATGGTTATGGGGCTGTGACGCTGGCTGGCTTAGGTTTAAATGCCAGTCTAGGCACTTTCTAGCAGGGTGGCCATAAGCTAGTTACTTAACCTCTCTGAGCATTGATGTCCTCACTGATCTGTGGGGATAATCTTAACTGCTGCCCAGGGCTGCAGGGTGGATTAGATGTGATCCTGTGTGTCTATACCATTGTTGGTGCTGTATACCTGCTTATTTCCTCTCCATTTTTCCCCCTTAGGAAAGAGAAAGAGGGATTCTTATGCCCAGGCGTGAGGGGGGCTTCCTGATTTCAGGCCAGTGTTAACATGGGACTTACAGAGTGGGCACAAGCTAATACCTTCTAGCTGCCTGTCCTTTGAAGGCACAATGGAGGCTGGCTGGGAAGAGCCTGCTGGCCTCAGCTCTGGTTCAGTTTAGTTCAGTTCAGTTCAGTAGCTCAGTCGTGTCCAACTCCTTGCGACCCCATGAATCGCAGCACACCAGGCCTCCCTGTCCACCACTGACTTTGATGCCATCCAGCCATCTCATCCTCTGTCGTCCCCTTCTCCACCTGCCCCCAATCCCTCCCAGCATCAGGGTCTTTTCCAATGAGTCAACTCTTCGCATGAGGTGGCCAAAGTACTGGAGTTTCAGTTTTAGCATCATTCCTTCCAAAGAAATCCCAGGGCTGATCTCCTTCAGAATGGACTGGTTGGATCTCCTTGCAGTCCAAGGGACTCTCAAGAGTCTTCTCTAACACCACAGTTCAAAAGCATCAATTCTTTGGCGCTCAGCCTTCTTCACAGTCCAACTCTCACATCCATACATGACCACAGGAGAAACCATACCTTGACTAGACGGACCTTTGTTGGCAAAGTAATGTCTCTGCTTTTGAATATGCTATCTAGGTTGGTAATAACCTTCATTCCAGGGAGTAAGTGTCTTTTAATTTCATGGTTGCAATCACCATCTGCAGTGATTTTGGAGCCCCCCCAAAATAAAGTCTGACACTGTTTCCACTGTTTCCCCATCTATTTCCCATGAAGTGATGGGACTGGATGCCATGATCTTAGTTTTCTGAATGTTGAGCTTTAAGCCAACTTTTTCACTCTCCACTTTCACTTTCATCAAGAGGCTTTTTAGTTCCTCTTTACTTTCTGCCATATGGGTGGTGTCATCTGCATATCTGAGGTTATTGATATTTCAGCTCTGGTTAATGGGCTCCAAATATTAAGCTATCTTTTCAGAGCAGCAGGAAAAACTCCTTGAAGCCAGTCTACCAGGCGTGACTTGTAGAGATGCGGGCCACAACTGTCTTTTCCCTCAGCCTTCTTGTGCACTTAACTTCCTCCACAGACACCTCTGGAGTGTCCTTTCATGAGGTCAAAGTAACTGATGGATGGATGCTCACTTGTAGCCACTTCTGTTGTCCTTTGTTCTATTCCCACTTGCCCCCATTCTCCACTGAAGATTACAGGCTTGAGTTTACAAGTGATGATCTTTGAAGTCAAACTGTTGGGCTTGACATGGGATTTAATTTTGCATATCTTAAGGCACTATGTAAATAGAATCAGACCATATGAATTATTTTACAGTTTGCTTTTGTGGTTTTTCACTATGCTCCTGAGGCTCATTTGGGTAGTACTTGTACCTTTAACTCCTTTTGCCTACTGCATAGTACTTCATAGTGTGAATATATCATAATATATCAGTTCTCTAGTTGATAGACTAGATAGGTCTGTCCATGGAATTCTCTAGGCAAGAATGCTGGAGTGGGTTGCCATTCCCTTCTCCAGGGTATTTTCCTGACCCAGGGATTGAACCCTGGTCTCCAACATTGCAGGCAGACTCTACCATGTGCGCTACTAGGGAAGCCCAGCTGATAGACATTTAAGTTGCTTTCTGAATTTTATTGCTGTAACCATTGCTATTATAAACATGTATTGAATGTTGGTGTGCATTTTCAAGAACTTAAGAGCAGATTTGGAAATTGCTGGGTCATGGAGCATGCCCATCTTCAAGCTTGTTACCAAATAGTTCAACAGTTCAAGTTTAATGCCAAATAAATTCTTAGAGTGATTATAACAAAGTTCAGCTCCTCTGGCAGTGTGTAAGTATTCACTGTTCTACATTCTTATGACCATTTAGTATTACTAGAATTTTTCCCACTGCCATCATGATGTGTGAATTAGTATCTCAGGATTTCATCTGGTATGCATTTCAGTGGTTTGCATTTCTCTAATTTCTAATGAGATCGAGCATCTTTTTGTGTATTTACTAACCATTTGGATTTTCTTTTTGTGAAGTATCTCTTTAAAGACTTTTGGCCATGTTTATGTGATTACTATGTTTTCCTTATTTGTTTTGGGGGTATCTTTATACATTCTGTATATTTGATTTTTGTTGTTGTTATGTTCATTGCAAATAGCTTCTCCACATTTGTGGCTTGTCTTTTCGCTCTCTCGATGGTGCCTGTTAATGAAGAGAGGCTGTTAATTTTAGCATGATCTACTTTATAAGAGATGAAATTTAGGCTTGGAGTCTTTAAGCGTAAGGTCTTGTGTAAGGTCTTTTTGTATACAGCGGCTGGGACAGATTTAAATGTCTGTACAGAAACTGATCTCTATTAGACAGGACCGTTACCGTGCAACAGTGTCTGAAAGAGTCAGACATAGAGTAGAAGTTTATGAAAGTTTTGTTAGATTATTCAAGGGTAACTTATTCCCTGCTAGAATGATTGCTGAAATAAAATAAGGACTTTTTTTATGGTACTAGAATTAGCCGTATACCTTTCTAGCCCCTCCCAAGTCTAAGCCCCTTCTTTCCCCCCATTGTGGTGGGATTTTTGTTAAAGCTCTGTTTATATAGCTCATAAAGAAACAATTTCAACCAAATCCAGTTAGAATCACTTGTGTGTCTCTGTGTCTGTGTGTAATCCTAACTGATAACACCCCAGATAAAGAAAAATAAGGTTGTCTCTCTAAACGAGCGCAAGGAGATTTGGGCATCTGTTCCTTTTAAACTAAGCATATTTTCAGTGTCATAAAACATTTGATACTGAGTTGGTGAATGGAAATACAAAGGAATTAGGAGTGCAGTGTTTCAGTGAATATCTCCTTAATCACAGAGAGTGGAACTTCTTAATTTAAATTTCTGATTAGGTGTGTTGGGCACAGGCAGCACTTCTCAGATCTCATTAGCCCAAGTGATAATGTGCACTAATTATCCCTCTTCCAAAGTCAGGGGTTCATTTATTACCTACATGAATGAACCTTTTTTCTCCTCTTCAGCAGCAGAGTAAAAAATGAGCTTGGGAAAATGATGGAGGTGCTGGGGAGGAGTAAGAGATGCCACAAGTGAGATGGTTTCAGGTTTCCAGTGCCAGGAGCCAGGCAATTTATGCTAAAGCCAAGCAAGTGAAACCTGACTGATAGGTTCTACCTGTGGCTGAAATAATGAGCAAGTTTTAAAAATGTTTTTATTTTTTTTCCTGTTCTCTTTAAAAATAGCATTCAGCATTTGCTTTGCAGCAAGTCTGTGTGTGTGTGTGTGTGTGTGTGTGTGTGTGTGTTTGGCCCCACTAAGACATGTGGGATCTTAGCTCCCCACCCAGGGATTGAACCTGTGCCCTCTACAGTGAAAGTGCAGGGCCTTAACCACTGGACCACCAGGGAAATCCTGTGCAACTCTTGCCATCTTCTTTCTAGTATGTTAGTTTCTTCTTGGCCAGTTGGCATAAAGACATGGGAGCCAAATGCTCAACTCGGTGATGCAGTTTAACAGTAGGGATTTTGGATCTGCTCATCTTGGGTTAGCCTGGCCTCCTTTGTTCCTGCCCTCACTTTCTGGCCACTGCAGGCATCTGGGGTTAGAGCCCCAGGGTTTGATGAGCCCATGTTAGTGAGATTGTGTGTGGGATTGAGGAGTGAGCAAAGTAGGAATGGAGAATATTTTCTACCCCTTCTAAACATGGAACAGAGTGGCATGAGGGGCACCTCTGGGATTCACTTGAATTCTTCCAGTATCCTAGGGTTATGATCTCAGAGAAACAATTTTTAAATTGATTTTCTAACACTTCCCATCCTCTCCACAAAGATTTGGAATCTTAGAGATGTTGCTGTTTTATAACAAACTATAAACCAAAGCTCTTAAGAAAAGTTTTTTTCCGGGATCACAGTCTCCAAAGTGTTCTTTTCATCATGTATAGTACATGATTGGAGTATATACTAGTCCAGTTTTTTCAAGGGTAGTTTGTTATATCTATTAATATGAAAATTAGTTATGCATGCCTATAATCTCACCCCAGAAATCTATACTACAGATTATTTGCATATGATTCAAAGGTATATATCTGTATCATCTATATACAGATATACACTATCTTATCTATGTCATCTACATCACCATCTACATCTCAAGAGAGATCTTTATTGCAACCTTGTTAATAGAAAAAGAATGGAACCAGCTCTAATACCTATGAGTAGGAGAATGGTTAAATAAAGATACATCTCCACAGTGAAGTATGATACAGATACTAAGAAGACTGATAAAGATTTTGAACTGACATGGGAAAGTGTCTAGAACTGGTGAGAAAAGCTGACTCTAGGACTGTACATAGTTTGGTATTCCCTCTGTGGAAAGAGTATGTATTTATTAGTGTATGTCAGTGGTTCTTTGTGGTTATCTCCAAGGGAGAAAGTGGAAGCTGAGAGAGAGGCAGAGGAACTTATGCTTTATAAGTTATACATTTCAGCATCATTTGAAATCTTGCAACAAGCTGACTTTATGTGGGTAATCGGCAACAGCAATAATGATAAAATGCTTGCCATACAGTGCTGTTAAAGATGGGGGTCCGCTATCCTAAGGCCAAGCACTGCTAGACTGTTAGAATTGCAAAGCAATTGGAAATCATTGCCCTAAGCACACTGAATGGGTCTGGCTCAGTGACTGTTAACAAATAGCATTCCCCTTAGAACAAGACTGCCCCAACTACTAGATAATATCCTTAAAGAGTTGTGTTTGTAGCAGACAGAAGGTATAGTCTATACCAGGTGCTGTTTAAGGTTAATGTGATCCTGCCACCGTGTTTGCAGTTTACAGCCTGTGCTTGACTGTGTCTGTCTTTGCAGAGCTCATAACAGAGCTCCAGGACTTTGTGGATTCACTGGGATAACTTTACTTGCACACGCTGGGTGGAGGCACATATCCCCTTGCCACTTGCCATCTCTTTGTTCATCAAATCACTTTTATTCCTTGCTTCTTCCCTCTTTTTTCTCTCTCCTCCTTTCAGCAAATCTTTCCCTAGTCTATGCCATGCACTGTTTTGGACATAGTGGGAAATGAAGCAACAGATTTATCAGAATTGCTACTTCAAGGAGAGAGTTCACGGTCTACCAGAAAAAGTGACCATAAAAGCAGTGAATGATAACATCTAACAAGGAAGACAGCTTAAAGCCAGATTTGATTAGATGGCCCCAGGGGGGAGTCTTGGCTCTGCTCTTTACATGTGACCTTGACAAGTTACTTAGCCTCTCTAAAGCTGTTTCAGTTCAATTCATTCACTCAGTTGTGTCTGACTCTTTGCGACCCCATGGATTGCAGCATGGCAGGCTTCCCTGTCCATCACCAACTCCCAGAGCTTACTCTAACTCATGTCCATTGAGTTGGTGATGTCATCCAGCCATCTCATCCTTTGTTGTCCCCTTCTCCTCCCGCCTTCAATCTTTCCCAGCATCAGGGTCTTTTCCAGTGAGCCAGTTCTTTGCATTAGGTGGCCAAAGTACTGGAGTTTCAGCTTCAGTATCAGTCCTTCCAATGAATATTCAGGACTGATTTCCTTTAGGATGGAATGGTTGGATCACCTTGTAGTCCAAGGGACTCTCAAGAGTCTTCTCCTACACCACAGTTCAAAAGCATCAGCTCTTCAGGGCTCAGCTTTCTTTATGGTCCCACTCTCACACCCATACATGACTACTGGAAAAACCATAGCTTTGACTAGATGGATCTTTGTTGGCAAAGTAATGTCTTTGCTTTTTAATATGCTGTCTAAGTTGGTCATAGCTTTTCTTCAAGGAGCAAGTGTCTTAATTTCATGGCTGCAGTCACCATCTGCATGGTTTTGGAGCCCCCTAAGATAGTCTGTCACTGTTTCCATTGTTTCCCCGTCTATTTGCCATCAAGTGATGGGACCAGATGCCATGATCTTAGTTTTCTGAATGTTGAGTTTTAAGCCAACTTTTTCACTCTCATCAATAGACTCTTTAGTTCTTCTTCGCTTTCTGCCATAATGATGGTGTTATCTGCATATCAGGTTATTGAGATTTCCTTCTGCAATCTTGATTCCAGCTTGTGTTTCATCTAGCCTGGCATTTCTCATGATGTACTCTGCATATAAGTTAAATAAGCAGGATGACAATATACGGCCTTAACGTACTCCTTTCCCAGTTTGGAACCAGTCTGTTGTTCCATGTCCAATTCTAACTATTGCTTCTTGACCTGCATACAGATCTCAGGAGGCAGGTCAGGTGGTCTGGTATTCCCATCTCTTTAAGAATTTTTGGTCTAACGGCTGTTTAGTCATAGGTAATTTGGAAACAATAGTACCTACCTCTTCACAATAATTTCCACGTGAAATAAAGCAAATAGTGCCTTCCTTCTCCTCTCTTTTTTCCCTTCTTATTCTCCTTTTCCTTTAAAAATTTAGCATCAATAAGATGATTAAAGGATGTACAAAGTGCAATTGGGGCAGGAATGAAGGAGCCAGATAGAAAAGTGAAGGAAGATATGCAAAGACATATTCACTTGGGGTCTTGGAGGATGAGCAGGAGTTTGCATAATAAGACAGGGGAGAGTCTCAGGTGTGGAACCCTTATGGGAACACACAGAAGCAAGGTGTGAGTCTTGCAGGTGAGGTAGGGAGGGTGCTTGGGACCTCATTTGTGAAAGGGGATGGTTTCCTCCCTTCTAGATCTTCTGTAGGAGCCCCATTCCTCCCTGTCTCCTGGCTTCTATTCACAAGGCCTCTCAGGAAATGCTTTGATAATAACTCTTTCCTTTTTAATGTGAATTGAAATCACTATATTTCATCTCTCATGCAGTTTTTTGCATATAAGCCCCATCTGTCAGTGTGGAATAAAAGTTATTTTCCCCCTCTTTGAGTGTTTCTGGCTTCACAGAGCAGAAAGGGTTGGCGTCCCCCTTCCCCCTTTTCCCAGGAAAGAGTCTTTCCCACCCACTGAAACCCCATCTCCTAGGCAATTGCCTACAGTGCTGCAGGGAGGAGTCTGACTCTGCCTTTGAACTTCCAAGGTCAGGAGAAGGAAAGTCTTGCAGGCATGTTTCTGTCTCTGCAAGACGCATGTTTAAGGAACCCACTAAATCTTGGCCAAATCAGCCTTTCATTAAAATGTAGTAGGGTGAGTATTCTACAAGGAGAGGAGGCAGGTAGAAGATGAACCAGGCAGCTGCTGTCACTCATATGCTGCTCCTCTCACATCCAATACCCCACCCATTCATCACTCACTGCCGGCTCCAGTTCCTTCCTCCCACTGGAATCTAGTTTTATGATTGGGGTCAGCCTAGCTTTCCCCCAAAAGTCACTGCTTGAGAATTCACCATGAAGATTTATTCTAAGAGGAGCAAAGACACACTGTTTGTTACTTCTCCAGTCAGGGATGGAAAGTCAACTTGATTGATGCCCACAACGAAATTGTGAAGGAAGTGTAACATGTGCTGAGGTGCTTAGAGTGGACTCTGGTGTCACACTGCCTGGGTCTGAACACTGACTCTGCCACTGAAGTCCTCTTTGCCTCTGTTTCCTGTCTTGAAAAATGGAAATATTAACAGTAATCAAGGGGTGGATATTGATGCTGAAATCTGGCCTCTGCACTGGCACCAGATTGAATCTCAGAGACAGTATTTTTGCTGAAGTAGAAAAAAATAGCTTTATTACTTTGTTAGGCAAAGGGAGTCACAGTGGGCTAATGGTTCAAAACTATGTTTCCCACACTGTTAACTTTTGATGGAATTATTAATTAACATTGACCTTTAACAAAACTTTAAGGTCTGTAGTTTCCCAAGTGAGGCTTGGACGCAGTTGCTGAGACACATTACTACTCATTGATAACAAGAAAGGGAGTGGGTGTAGTGGGTGAGCCCCACAGTGCTGAGTGAAAATCCTAGGTTTCTCAGCTCATTCAGTCAACACATCTGTACTGAATCCACTACGGGCTCATTGCTCCACTAGGCACTAGGATGGTGAACCTCTGGACAAGGTTCTCTTGGTTATATGACTAGTTACATGACCTTTGTTGAATACCCTTGCTGTGCTTACTGCATCTGTAAAATGGGACTATTCGTGATAGCTGCTTCATAAGGTATTAGCTATTTTAGTAGTTATTTAGCAGTTGGAAAATTGGATTGGAACAGATCTGATATCAGCCTGGCTGAAGTGAGGTACATATAGGAACAAGCATACCAATAGGAGAATGCATTGCTGCTGCTGCTGTTCAGTCGCTGTCATGTTCAACTCCTTGTGACCCCATGGACTGTAGCCTGCTGGGCACCTCTGTTTATGGGGTTTCCCAGGCAAGAATACTAGAGCGGGTTGCCATTGCCTTCTCTAGGGGATGTTCTCGACCCAGGGATTGAACCTACATCTCCTGCTTGCCAGGCAGGTTCTTTACCACTGAGACACCTGGGAAGCCCAAGAGGAAAGGAGTGAAGGATAGTTTTCATTCTCCTAGGCTTCCATGGATTATCATTTTCTCTGTAACCTAACACATCATATTCATTCATTAATTGGTAAGTTAGCCTCCTGACCCTGAAAAGCACCAGAGTCTGCCTCATGTCCTGTGGTCATCACATCACCCAAACTCCTTTAACACTTACTGCATCTTGCCTTTGACTTTATTATCTTTGTTTTTTTTGCCTTGCCTACTGTTTATAGCATTTATAACCTGTATAACATGTAAATTTATATTTATTGAAAATTCACAGTCTGAGACATTGTGCTAAGGTGCTTGAGGTGCATTATCCTCTATTATTATCACCCCCATTTTACAGATGAGAAAATGGAGGCTTAGAAAGATTAAGTAACTTGGTTAAACTCATAAGATTAGCAAGAGGTGAAGTCAGGAAGGAATTCAAAGCACATGTTCCTAATGACTAAACTCTGCTGTGCTATGAACTGAGGGATGGGGGTCAAGTTGAACCTTTTCAGTATCTTCCATAGCTTTGAGCACAGAGATTTGCATAATCTCAAAACTTAATAAAATTTGCTAAATCAGATTGATTTCCAGCCTGGGTCCTATTCCAAGTTTGGAGCATAGTTCTCCCTTGACAAATGACTATGTATCCGGATGTATTGTTTGGGAGCTTACTCTAAGATTTTCCATCAGCTTCTAAATGTCTCTTCTTGGTGCCAACTTTCACATTGTTTTGGGTTATTTCACAGCTTTTGACTAGCCCAGTCTGGTTCCTTATTCCATTAGGAAGGCCAAACACTCACACCTTGCATTTTGCTGGCCAAGAGGTCTCAGTTCTAGATGTTCTTCACTTTTAATACAAGTGCATTTTGCAAAGGTTAGTGGTCATGCTTATAGGAATAAAAGGATAAACTGTAAAAATGAGGAGTAATGATATAGAATACTAGAAATGGGAAGAACTAACAAGGAAACTCTTAGAATTGTTTGGGTTATTCAATTCCCTCAATTTTTAGGTGTGAAAACGAAGGACTAGAGAAGAAAATGAAGTTCTTTGAGGTGTATGGAGAGCTGCAGTTCATTCTAGGCTAGTCTTAATAATCAGAGTTCCTTCTGACACACCAGGCTTGATACTTTGTGGACTGTGATTGAGAATCTTTGTTAACTCACATCTTTGATTCACTGCAAGTCAAAAAAAAAAAAAATGAAAAAAGAGTACTTCTAAGCTTTTTTTCTGTATAGTTTTGTGTGTGTGTGTGTGACAAATTCTGTTCCTCTCCACTCAAGTATATGAAAGCCTGTGAATCGCATCTATTCAAGCAACAGTGGCTTCGTGGCCATGAACAACATGCTAAAAGCTCTTACATTATTATTTTTCAAGTGAAGGAAACATTTCTTTGGTTCAGTGAATTTGGTGGAAGTTTGTTCAAGTATAAATTCACATCAGATCTTTCCTTATGTGTGATTGGAATTTTATATATAGGATAATCTCTTTTTCTTAGAGAAGATTTTAATGCTTCTGGATTCCATATGAAGCCTTCACCTCACTGCTCCACTTATACTAGCAATGAACTAGGAGTCAAAACCCCAGCTCCGTCACTGTCCAATGTGTAGATTTTCCATGTCACATCATCTTAGTCTCAGGCAGGGTGGGATGGAGTACGTCTGAGAACTCATCTCATTCTAAATTTGTTAATGTTCACCGGTACTTCTTAAAGATAATGGTTACAAAAAGAGAGAGGAAGCTGATGAAAAGGCTCCAAAGTGGGCAGATGAGTTGCCTGTTTGGAGAACCTTTCAAAAGTGGTGGAATGTTGTTTGTCTGAGGCAGCTCTTCTCCTTAGGCCTAAAAATACGACTTGTAATACTTTGTTTCTTTGAATCATATCACGTCCCTTTTATTGCATCTCAGGAAAGGGGAAAAAACCTTTTCCTCTATCCTCTTCTGTTCCATCTTTGGTGTTCTGCAAATTAAACTGACAAAAGATAAGATATATAGGTGAGAGGGCATACAGGCTATATTTGATATTGATATGTTTTATTAATACATGGCAGGGGGCTTTGCAGAAAAGTGAAAGCCCCCAAAGGGTGGTTAGGTCTGAGAGCCGATCTCCTACCATTTTAACAAAGAGTGATAGATTATGGAGAAGTGACAAGACAATGAGAAAAGAGATTTGGGCTCCCAAGAGTGGGGAGACTGTGGGAAAGTAAATTTAAGGTAGAAACTAATGCCAGATAAAGGCTTCCCAGGTGGTGCTAGTGGTAAAGAACCCGCCTGCCAATTCAGGAGATGTAAGAGATGTGGGTTCGATCCCTGTGTTAGGAAGATCCCCTGGAGGAAGGCAGAGCAACCCACTCCAGTATTCTTGCCTAGAGAATCCCATGGACAGAGGAGACTGGTGGGTTACCGTCCATATGATCACAAAGAGTTGGACATGACTGAAGCAACTTGGCATGTGCAATGGAAGACAAGGGTTATATCAGTAAAGTTTGTTTATGTAGATTCAAGTTGGTACCATTCTCAGTGATGAGTTTTCTCTGCCTGGTGTGGGGGAGGGACCTGGGACACTTTTGTAAAAGGAAATTGTTACCCTGACAAATGGAAATTTATACCCTGCTTTTAGACAGAAAGGGAGAAAAAAGAGAGCTTCTTCTACATCTGCTGTGTCTCAGTTGCCTTTAGCGCAAAGTAATCCTTAAGTGGAGTGTTCTGGAGTGGCATATTCTGATCCCCTTCATTTCCTCTTTTAAAACCTGGATATTCTTGCCAGCTAGCCTCATTTTCCTCAGATTTTTTTTTCTAATTTCTCTAGAGTGCTTTTTTGAGGTTTTGGACCAGAAGGTGGGTGGTTAAATTCTTAGCATTGCGTGGGTGGGGCACTGGCTGTTGATCAGCCCGTTTTTGCTCTGTTTCCCACCACTCATCCTCTGCTATGGAGAGCTGGGTTTGATCCCTAGATTGGGAAGATCCCCTCGAGGAGGGCATGGCAACCCTCTCCAGTATTCTTGCCTGGAGAATCCCCATGGACAGAGGAGCCTGACAGACTGCAGTCCATGGGGTCGAAAAGAGGTGGACATGACTGAGTGACTAAGCACTGCACAGCATCCTCTGCTATATGTGTCTGGTTCCCCTTAGCTTTAGCCATCTCTGGACTTTTTCTGGTTTGCAGTTTCTTCCTCTCTGCTCATCACCCAGCACTTGTCTGTCTGTCTGTGTTCAAGAAATCTTTGAACATATCATTTCCTTTCTACCATTTTATGGTATCAGGATGGGAAAGTGACAGTATTTGTTAATCCCAAAAGACTCCTGGGAGAAAAGATTCACCACAATTTGTATTGGGTATAAAGGTTGATTTTAAAATCTTATTAACTTAAAAATAAACATTGCTCTAAGTACACCTCTAAAGGGACTTCCCTGGTAGGACAGTAGTTAAGAAATCTGCCTTCCAATGCAGGGGACACTAGTTTGGTCACTGGTCTGGGAACTAAGATCCCACAAGCCATGTGGAGTGGCCAAAAATATAAATAAACAAATAAATACATCTCTAAATACTTGTATATTACCTCACAACTGATAAAACGGTACTTATGAATTTAGTAAATTTTTCCCCAAATATTTAAACATTGATTAGATTTAATAAACCTTTTTGAGTTTATTACAACTATAAATTTGATATGTCAGAATATTTTAAATGCTCTAAGTACCTAAGATATAGAAGAAATATGCACAAACACTTTTTTGTGATTGATAAACTGGTTATGATACTATGATTGAAAAATCCAATGTAAAGTGTGAATATCATGGATAAAAATTTTTTTTATTATCTCCAGTCTTTGTCTTTTTATTTTTTCCAAAGTTTACCTTCTTAAGGTGACAATGGTTTCACTAGATAATACTTGACATCTTCCTGGTATTTGCCAGCCTCAAAAGGAAAAAAATACTGTTTCAGATCAGTAGAAGTTTTAGAGTCTGGATTGGTGTCCAGTTGGTTAGTCTGTGGGCCTTGGTTATGAGGTCCAAGTTGATTCAAACCCGAGCCACCCATCGTTAGGCCAGATTCCCCTTCATGATCAGGGTATATTTATTATGCTATTTATTATTAAAGTTTTTTTTTTCCTTTTTAATCTGGTGTCTTTAACCCAGATGATGCACCTTTATGTTTTACCTGGCCACCATTATGTATCCCATTGTCCTGCCATCAGGATGTTTTGTGCTGGTTAGGTAAAATTATTGAAATTTATATATACCTTTCCAGAACTTCATTATAATGAATTGGGTCAGCTTGAGGTTTAGGAGATAAGAAGTCAAGTCTGCTTAGGCCTTAGTCTTTGAAATGCAGCTAATTTATCATCTTGGAGTGCTTGGCTGGACCTTCTTTTTAATTAGTTATTGTGTCTGTTCATTGACACTAACGAGCATGGAGTCTTGGTTGTTATGAATGACTGTTGGCATTGGTTGTCCTTCCTGAAATAGTGTCTATCTTATTGGGGAAGCATTTTCCTCATATTTTGCTTTTGAGTTAGACTTTAAACGATATACTTGTGTGTGTGAGTGTGTGTGTGTGTGTGTGTGTGTATTTTGTTGTTGTTCAGTCACCAAGTCATGCCTGGCTCTTCGTGACCCCATGGACTGCAGCATGCCAGGCTTCCCTGTCCTTCATCATTACCTGGAGTCTGCCCAAGTTCATGTCCATTGAATCTGTGATGCAATCCAAACACCTCATCTCTTATATATATGCTTCTCACGTGAAAAATACACTGACTCAAATGTGTATTAATACACTGTTATAATTAAAAATGATAAAAGGATGCCCTATTTATTTCTGCTTTGTATTACACATTTCTTTCCATATGTTTTCAGTCTCTTTTGTGTGCCATTATGTAGTCATGGTCTTATGGAGGCTCACAATTTTTTGATTAGCTATGACTATTATTCCTTTTCTGATCATCATAATGGGCAGTGGGACACCCCTAAGCTGACTCTCTTGTTTTTCACCATGTCTACTTTCTAAGCAGTAACATGGTGATCCTGCCCAATTCTGATTTTATTCTTATCCCAGGATAGAGACCTCCATTTAAGGAGTAAAGTAAGGAGCCCTTTCAATGAAAGATGGGTTTGGAGATCTGGGTTTTATGAATTCACCTGAGTACTGGTAGTGAGCCAAATACTACGTCTTGAACCATGTCAGTGAAAGGGCTTAAAAAGAGCCAGTTCTAAGGCTGACTATTCAAATACCTTTCAGTTCTTTTGCTCTCTTTCTTTCTGTAGCTGCCTTGAAATCCTGTGTTCCCAATGGTATGGGTACAAGAAGGAAGAGGAATGTCTCACCCGAATGGGGTTAAATGTCTGTGAGAAATAAACTTTTACTGTGTTAACCTACAAAAAGAAAATGTTACTTGTTTACAAGCTTCTGAGTTCACATTGAATTTTCACAATTTAACATACCTGTCTTTATTTTTACTTTTTATAATCTGAGATTTCAAAGTACCAGAATTTTCTATTGCAGTGAAATACTGTTGCATATTCACTCTGCTATCTTGAGCCAGAAAACCCTCTGCGTATAATTTTAAGTTTGCATTGTTGTAATCATTCTGAACAGAAAATCTCATCATTTTGTCATTTTTTTTTCACTTTTACTATAAATCTGATAAACATGAGCATAATGGCTATATAAGATTTTCTTGTTTAGAGGTACTGTGAAGTAAACATTTCTCTTTCATTTGATGTTAAGATATTACTCTCTGGGTCTATTTTTCTTTTTTTAGTGTAACAAATATCACATTGATAAACTTCTTTGTGGGTAAAAGTCTTTTGTATAAAGCAGTGTTTCCTGAAGAGAAATTCTCACTCTTTGACCCAGTAATTCAAATTGAATGAATATTTAAAAGACACTTCATGTGTCTTTTAAAACAAGGATGATGATAACTCTAATTTGTATGGTTGTCGTGAGGATGAAATGTCAGTGTGTAAAACACTTTGGTAGGTTTCTGGCACAGAGTAAGTATTCAATCAGTGTTGCCCATATTTGCTGATGAACTTCTTTCCACAATGGTCCTATCCGTTTACACTCCTGTGAGCAGTGTTGGAGAGACCCAGTAAGGCAGCTTCTGAGCATGGAAGCTTTCCAGGAAGTCTGGGGTTTTACTGTGAGCAAATATCTCCCCAGGTGGCCAGTGAAGATGGCTGCTACTGTGTTGGCTGCTCACCAAGAAGGGCTGAGATTTCCCATTAGGAAACTGCTGGAGTCTGACTCACTCTCTAGGAGCCTGACTGAACTGAGAGTGATGGGTGGTGATAGAAGTCGGCCTGGGGGCCACAGACATGCCTCAGCGCAGCACATGGAGAGATTTCATTTCTGGAATTTCCAATAGACGGCTAAAATTGTGAGAGGCTGTGCGCTTTTGTAGGAAGACTTCTGTCCCCATCTCAAAGATTCTTCCCTAACAGCCTGAAAAGAGAAGGAAGAGTCGATTTTAGCCCTCCAGGTCCTGTGCTGAGGGATGTAGGAAGTTAAAAACAAAACAATAAGCCCAATAAGACCAGTGCTTGCTCTCAAGGACTAGGTGATCCTATAGACTTCATAGTGTAAAAAAGATGGTCTTTGACTGTTTTGACTCTGCCCAGATTCTCCTTACCTTCTGAAGCCCTGCTTCCCTGGTAGCTGCAAGTGCTGTGCTAATGGAGTCTTCTCTGAAGCCTTGAACTTGGCTGAGTCCATCCCAAGAGGTTACAGTCTTCATTCTGCCCCCCTCCCCAGAGCAGCCTATGATTGATAGATTCTCAAGGGGAAAACCCTCTTTGGTGTGACTTATGCTTCAGATCACCTCTAGTTTTTCACACCCCTACCCCCACCCCTCTCTATCAATCCAAGGCTGAACTTTAACAAATTCCTGTTTAGTGACTTCCCTGCCCTATTCTACTTCCCTCCTTCACATTCATCCCACTCCAGCCCCCAGCAGGCCCAGAATAAATCAGAAGCACCTTGGTTTTGTTTAATTTTCTTAGGACCATTCACATTTTATTTCACATAATACTGGAGTGGGATGCCATTTCCTATATGCAGGGCATGTGTGATCTTAGTCCCCTGACCAGGTATCGAACCTGTGCCCTTGTAGTGGAAGCACAGAATCTTAACCACTGGACCTCCAGAGAAGTCCTTCTGTTTTGTTTTTTTTGTTTGTTTTTGTATTTTGGGCCTAAGACTAGGGGATGAGATTGGTTAGCAAGGTAGATTATGCAAGGGGAAGGAAAAGTGTGTTTTATACTTGCAGGAGGTGCCAGCCTTTGAACTAGGGGTGTGTGTGTGTATGTATGTGTATGTGTGTGTGTGTGCTCAGTTGCTCAGTCATGTCTGACTCTTTGTGGCCTCATGAACTGTAGCCTGTCTGTGGAATTTTTCAGGCAAGAATACTAAAATAGGATGCCATTTCCTATACCTGAGCATCTTCTTGGCTTAGGGGTCGAATCTGCATCTCTTGTGTCTCCTGCATTAGCAAATGGATTATAATATATGTATTTATAACATAAAATGAGTACATTTATTAAAAATAAACATGAATATTTCATATATAAGTATTAAAAATCATAATATGATGTTTTAGGGGGATTGATGTGATAATTTAGAATAATTACTTTAACTTTAAAAAAAAAAATTTTTTTTTGGCTGTACTGATCTTCATTGACCTTAACCTTCTGATTTGCTCAGCACGACCTACATAGCTCTGGCACTCTGGCTGGTATCCTGGTACTGATTCTATAATTGTAGCTGCAATTCATTTAACAAATAGGTTCTGAGCATTTACTTTATGCTGGTCATTGCATTGTGCACTAGAATTAAAAAAGGGAGGTATTAGTTTTGTTCACCTCTCTATTAATTGACTCATGGGTAAAAGGGAGGTAATAAAATCTAGCTGTTCTAGAGAAGTCTGGTTCGTCTTTTACCCCTCCTCTTGCTCCTTCCCCAGGGATTTTCAGCACAAAGAGGAAATTTATTTAATGGCTTTATTTATATGCTCTCCTATTATTAAGGAAGAGAAAAGTCCCTAGTGTGAGGATTTCTGTAAAGCCTTAGCAATTTTATTATGACATCAAAGAGTTGTCATGTTTTGTCAAAGTCGTCCCACCTCTGTTATCTACATGTTAGAAGAGGGAATTGAAAACTCCAGATCTTCATGCTGTTTTCCCTCCCAGGACTGGAAAACCCATGGAAAAGCTATGAGAAATATTTCAAAACAAGTTACCTAGTGTGTGATGGATAATAAACCCAGAGCCCTGAGATGTATAAAGTATACAATTCAATACAATTTGTTTTTTCAAAGCAGCTGCAAGGGAAAAACAAAACAAAACACACCAGACAACAGTGGTCTCAGAGCTGAGAATTCACTTCTTATTGTAGGGGAGGAAATCAATATACATTTTGCAAGAACTGAAGGTCTCCCATTCCAACAGAGAGGAAGGATTGACCGTTGTGAGGTCAAGATGGCAGCTACAAAATATATTTGCTCAAAAATTAACTTTAAGAAAAAAGTTAAATCATATGTAACTAACAGGTTAAATGGGTGGGACTCAGAGAGCACAATGAAAAAAACAAACAAACTTTAGTTTGTGCAATGTCTCTTATCTTCACCCTCCTTTGTACCAGTGTACACAAAACACATACATTCTCGGTGTCGGTAGACCTTCCAGGTCCCTGGGTGCAATCAGGCAGGTCCTGTAGCTTCTCTCTGTGCTCTTAGATTATAAAATAAATTCGTTAGACCTTTTAGTTCCCCAAGAAGTCTGAGTGTAGCAGTTAATATATCTTGCCCCATAAAATAGGAAAGACTTGGAGCCTCAAGGTTAACTTTTTTCCCCCTCCTCCAGTCTGGCCTGGGCTGACAATTTCCAGCAGGAAGGGTGAATTTTGAAGGTGAGGTCCTGGTTGGCTTCTCAGTTTCTTTACCATTTTCTTATTCTCTTACTCCCAACTGGAACCCTAACTGGCTAATCTAAGGGAGCTGGGTAGGGTAATAGTAAAAGGCAAGAATGGGTTTAGAAGACCTGCATTGGTTTCTTCTTTCTTCTGCCCTTGATGTGTGTTTGGAGCTGACTCTCTCTGGGGTTAGTGAACAATCACAGCTGACTCATTTTCTTGGGAGCTAGGTGGGGTTTGGAGACTCCACATACTAGAATCTTTTGTATTTCCTGTGAAGCTGGTGATGCTCTTTCATCTTTTATATCTCCTCCATCATTCCCAGAGAATACATGGTTGACTCTGCTCCCTAATATCTTCTCACCCTTCCAGACAGCGTCCTAGGCCAGGATTTAGAGAAAGCTGAAGGTCATTCCCCCCCTCCTCCCTTGGTTCCTGTCCAGCATGCTTGTCTGTTGCCCTTTGTGGGTGGGTAGTTAGATTCCAATGCAGACGGATCTCTCTCTGCCCTGCTGCCTCAGGCTTATAGCCAAAGCCTTTGGATCCTTTAGTTGTGAGTGTGACATTTGTCCATGGTTTTTCCAGACCTTCTGACAACTCATATGAATCTCTGTTGGGGCAGCAAGACAATGAGGGGAAACAGAAAGGATAAAAAATGCCATAGAACCTGACTTGTTCACAGAAAACACTTTCTCCAATCTCCTACCTTTCCAGCTCAATTGCTGGCCACAGCATAAGTAGCTTAGTGTTGACATATGAATGAAGATGGCTCTCTTCTAAGCCAGGTCTGATGGTAGGAGATGTCATTGCAAGTTGGCCTCACTGACAGCAATGGCAATGATAGAGTCCTTGAAACAATAGAAACTGGATGGTATAGTGTAATCATCAGAAGTCAGATGAATGCAGTGATCACAATGACTGTCATGCTCAGTAGTGGTGAAGAGGATCTGACCCACAGAGAATAGTAATATGCTTAGTGGAACACAGGGTGCCTAGGGATAAATTAGATGAGGGCCAGCATGTGTACTACTCATTCAACAAGGGTATCTTCAGCACAAATCTCAGGAGACTGACAGGTGCCCTAATAAAAGTCTTGGTCATTTGACCAGTTTTCAAACTTGGTTCAGTTTTCAAGAATCCATTGACTGAAGAGGAGGAGGCTGAGTCTCCAGGTAAAAGGACCCTATAAAACCATGGTTAAGTAAATATAAGAATGATTTCCTTAGTCTTTTCTCAGAGAGACCTCTGGACACTTATCCTGGTAACTATGCACTGGGGAAAAGGTAATACCAAACTTTGAGAGCCATTGTCCACAGGGCTTGACTTGACGTTGATATCTGGAGACCTGATACCTAGATTGATACCAAGAGACTGGAGGCATATGGGATTCAGGTAATAAACAGAATCCTGGTCAAGGGCCTTGACCAAATCCTGGCCAAACAGACGGTCCATTTGGCCAACAAAGCCTCCTGGTAGTCAATTTCTCTCTTTGAATGCAAAATTTGGATTAACATACTTGGTAATTGTCACTACCTCGATATCAGTTCCTTAGCCTATGGGGCAAGAGGCATCATAGTGGGGAAGGCCAAGAGAAAGCTTTGAAACATAAATCTACCCTATCCCCAGCCAAAAATAGAGTAGGTCAAAGACAATATTGCATTCCAGAATAGTAAGGGGATGTCTGACATTACTGCCATTTTAAAGCATTTAAATGATGCTGGAGTGGTACTCAGAATATCTCAAATTAATTCACAACTCTGATACCTTAAGAAACTTGAGTGCTCTGAAGGATTAAAAAAATATTCCCCAAATCAACCACATAGAAGTCCTAATTGTGTCTGCTGTTACAGGTATGTTATCACTTCATGAATAGATTAATATGCCCTCAGCATGTGGCCAATTGATTTGGCAAATACCCTCTTTTCTGTTCTAATCAGAAACAGTTTATATTTACATGCAGTGGTCAGCAATATACATTTACAGTTTTACCTGAGAGCCATGTTAACTCTCCTGCTCTCTGAAGCAATCTGGGCCATCCATACATCACGCAGAATATCACATTAATCTATTGCAATGATTTTCTTATGTTAATCAGGCCCACCAGAAGTGCTAGAGGCTTTGAGTAAAACACATGCTCTCAATAGGATGGGTGATAAACCCTGTAAAGATTCAGAGACCTGCACATCAGTAAAATATTTAAGAGTCCAGTCAAAGGGGCATTCCAGGCTATTCTCTCCAGAGTGAAAAACAAGTTATTGTATCTGGCACTTCATATTGCTAAGAAGGAAACTATGTCCGGCAGGCCTCTTTGGATCTGAAACAACCTACCCCACAGCTAAGATTATTGTTCCAGCCCATATATCAAATGATGCAAGAGGCTGCCAGCTTTGAGTGGAGCACAGACCTTTGAGGGTCTAGAGCAAGCATGATATGCCTTTATACACTTTTTGCAAAACAGCTCCTGTCATATTACTGCACCCTGGTAGTGATAGGCCTTGGCTTACACCAGGATACTGTGTGTCCCAAACTGCCCGTCATTACCGATCATTACCTGCTTACTGAGTAAGAAGAGGGAGAGGGCCCAGCAGTACCGTATGAGATGGAGGTGGTGCATCTGGGACTGAGCACAAGTAGGACTAGTGAGTACAAGTAAACTTCAACAAGTAGCCCAGAAGTCTATGTTATCTGTCAGTGTTGCACTAGGACCCCTTCCTCAGCTTATACCTCTGGCCACATAGGATTTCCTTTTTTTTTGTCCTCTGGCCATGCTGTGTGCCATGAGTGATCTTAGTTCCCTGACCAGGGATCGAACCTGTGTTCCCTGCAGTGGAAGTGCAGAGCTCTAACCACTGGACTGCCAGGGAATTCTCTATGGGCTATCCCTTATGACCAACTGATAGAGGAGGGAAAACGCCACAGTTGGTTTATGGGTGGGTTGACATGGTATGTGAGGGCAAACTGAGAATGATAACAGCTGCATTGCAGTCTTGAGATTGGGCTTGAAAGACAGTGACAAGGAAAAATTCTCTGAAAGGTCAAAGCTCTGGGCAGTGTATCTGATGGGCCATTTTGTGTATTAAAAAGTTGTCAGAAGTTAAAGTATATATGGACTCGGAAGCAGTAACAGAGAGCTGACACCCAAGAATAGGGGTCATGCATTTTTCTTGATTTTTCCCTTTATCCCTTCTTTCTCTTTTTCTGGTCTTTAGTATAGTAGTTGTAACAAATTAACACCTATTATTCATCCAAACTTCTACTCATGCCTCCTCTGCTGGGTATTGTTCTAGGTACAGTGAGGAAGACTAAAGCAAAATGTAAAGAAGCATAATTTCCTCCCTTCCTCCCTTCCCGCCTTCCTTCCTTTTTCTTTCAAGTAGAGTTGATTTACAATATTGTGCTAATCTCTGCTATAGAAAGTGACTCAATTATACACATATATACATTCTTCCATAATCTTTTCCATTATGGTTCATCACAGGGTATCGAAGATAGTTCCTTTTGCTATACTTTTTGTTGTTTATCCATTCTAAATGCAATAGTTGGTACCTACCAACTCCAAACTTTCCTTTTCTTTTTCTCTCCTCTTCGTCTCCTCGTCAATCACATTTGTCACGTTTCCTATGTGCCTGCCACTGTACTAAGTGTTTTGTATGCACATAATCTTTAACCCTCAGGAAAACACCATGAAGATTGGTGGTGCTGTGAGACAAGACTGACAAAGTTCTTAAATTACTTGCATAAGGTTTTCTGGCTAATAAGTGAGTTGCTTGTATTTGAAGGTGGGCAGATTCTTTGTTTTGACAAAAGAGCCAATGTCAACATCCCATGAGGTTTAACACATGAATTGAAATCAGCCATTAACACCATCACTATGAACAAAGCTAGTGGAGGTGATGGAATTCCAGTTGGGCTATTTCAAATCCTAAAAGATGATGCTGTGAAAGTGCTGCACTCAATATGCCAGCAAATTTGGAAAACTCAGCAGTGGCCACAGGACTGGAAAAGGTCAGTTTTCATTCCAATCCCTAAGAAAGGCAATGCCAAAGAATGATCAAACTACTGTACAATTGCACTCATCTCACACACTAGAAAGTAATGCTCAAAATTCTCCAAGCCAGGCTTCAACAATACATGAACTGTGAACTTCCAGGTGTTCAAGCTGGTTTTAGAAAAGGCAGAGGAACTAGGGATTAAATTGCCAACATCTGCTGGATCATGGAAAAAGCAAGAGAGTTCCAGAAAAACATCTATTTCTGCTTTATTGACTACGCCAAGGCCTTTGCCTATGTGGATCACAATAAAGAGTGGAAAATTCTGAAAGAGATGGAAATACCAGACCACCTGACCTGCCTCTTGAGAAATCTGTATACAGGTCAGGAAGCAACAGTCAGAACTGGACATGGAACAATAGACTGGTTCCAAATAGGAAAAGGAGTACGTCAAGGTTGTATATTGTCACCATGCTTATTTAACTTATATGCAGAGTACATCATGAGAAACGCTGGACTGGAAGAAGCACAAGCTGGAATCAAGATTGGTGGGAGAAATATCAATAACCTCAGATATGCAGATGACACCACCCTTATGGCAGAAAGTGAAGAGGAACTCAAAAGCCTCTTGATGAAAGTGAAAGAGGAGAGTGAAAAAGTTGGCTTAAAGCTCAACATTCAGAAAACGAAGATCATGGCATCTGGTCCCATGACTTCATGGGAAATAGATGGGAACACAGTGGAAACAGTGTCAGACTTTATTTTGGGGGGGTCCAAAATCATTGCAGATGGTGACTGCAGCTATGAAATAAAAAAGACAGTATTCCTTGGAAGAAAATTTATGACCAACCTAGACAGCATATTAAAAAGCAGAGACGTTACTTTGCCAACAAAGGTCCATCTAGTCAAGGCTATGGTTTTTTCCAATAGTCATGTATGGATGTGAGAGTTGGACTATAAAGAAAGCTGGGCGCCGAAGAATTGATGCTTTTGAACTGTGGTGTTGGAGAAGACTCTTGAGAGTCCTTTGGACTGCAAGGAGATCCAACCAGTCCATCCTAAAGGAGATCAGTCCTGAATGTTCATTGGAAGGACTGATGTTGAAGCTGAAACTCCAATACTTTGGCCACCTGATGCAAAGAACTGACTCATTTGAAAAGACCCTGATTCTGGGAAAGATTGAAGGTGGGAGGGGAAGGGGATGACAGAGGATGAGATGGTTGGATGGCATCACCAACTCAATGGACCTGAGTTTGAGTCAACTCCAGGAGTTGGTGATGGGCAGGGAGGCCTGGCATTCTGCAGTCCATGGTGTCGCAGAGTAGGACATGACTGAGCGACCTAACTGAACTGAACTGACTGATTAACAGCACTGGGGCTTCCCAGGTAGCTCAGTGGTAAAGAATCTGCCTGCCAAGCAAGAGATGCGAGTTTGATCCCTGAGTCATGAAGATCCCTGGAGAAGAAAGTGGCAACCCACTCAAAGATTCTTGCCTAGGAAATGCCATGGACAGAGGAGCCTGGCGTGCTATAGTCCATGCATCGCAGGAAGAGTTGGAGAAGACTTAATGACTAAACAACAACAATTAACACCATTAACATAAAGAAATGTTATTGTCTTACTTGCATCCTTTTTGTTTTAACACTGGTGTAGGTTAATTGTTTACATTGCTGTTGAATTCTTTGTTGTGCTAAGGGCTCATCATGAAATTGTAATCTTCACTGGTCATTCATTACATTTACCCTGCAAAATGGGTCTGGATGGGTCCTCTGTGAACACTGTAACCTGAAAGTTTCTAGTTCTTTAGAAAGAAGAAAGTCTTACTGTTTTTACATACTATATTATATAGAATTCTTTTTCCAACAAGTTTTGGAGGAAGGAAGCGATATAACAGCCACATAGCTGTGTGATGGACACATGTGGAGGTCAAAATGCTTGCCCAGGGTAATTCGGCAGGCTAATAGGGATGCCAGCACATGATCTGTAAATCTGGCTCTCTGCTCTTAGTTCTAACTACTGAATCAAAGAGTCATCTTAGCATCAGAGGGCACTTGTAAGCAGCTTCAGTGTGGCGAGGGCATTGTACCATTGGGATTTAAGTCATTCACAGTATGATCTGCAGATTCTCTGTTTTGTCAATAGCCTTTGGTAATTTCCTATCCATTATGGTAACTTGGCATTTTTGCTTAGTTTTATTTTCTTATTTATGTTCTTTTTATTTATATTAATGTTTATGTCATTGTCATCACTGTAATAACACAAACTAGACAACTCCAAAGGAATAGCACTGATATTAATATACAAACAAAAGTCCTATTTTACTTGGTGGTAGTGCCTTGAAACAACCCCATGCTGTCCCCCACGTGACATGCATCCTCAAGGTGTGTGTTGATCATTTAAGCTTCCAGCAGTTATGATAATTTACTTAAAATGATTTTGCATAATTAGCTGAGACCTACAGAATTATCTAATAAATTGGCACATTTTAAGAAATGATATTCTAATCTTGGAACTATATGTAGTCCCATTGTTTATTAATTAGACAATGAATTAACAAGTCCATGCTCCAAAGTATAAAATCTGCTCTCATTCAGAAACAGACAACTGTAGAAAATCATGAAGGTTCTCTGAAGATGTATGTCACAGAGACTCGGTTATTTGTTTTCTTCCTCATTTAAATTTTTTGTTTACAACTCCAAGACTAGGGTGAGATGAAGGAAGTACTTGCCTCAGCAACAAAATATAAGAAGCTGCCAAAAAACTGAAGAATCAAGATAAATAATATTTTAACACAACATTAAAAAAAAAGCCTGGGATCCAAAATCCTTGATGAACCAAATGCTGACATTGTAAGAAAGTCAGGATTTGACCTCAACTTTCATGAGTTGCCTCCATTGCCTCCTTATGATCCTGGTCTGTGTAATCTAAATACTTGGTTGTATTCCCCCTAGACTGTGAGCCTATGAGAAAGAAACTCTCTATACTTTTTACCATAATATTTGTAGAGCTTGAAGCAGTGGATGCTCTATACATCTTTATTCCATGAAAAAATAATACAAAAATATCCTTCAGTGGAACGAGGACTTGGCTGTGAGTCTAGGTAGGCCATGTCAGTTTACTCACTGTGTGACCTTATCTAAACCACTTCTCTGTAGGCCTCCTCTTTGAAAAGGAGAGGTGGAAACATTATGAGTCTAGTGTCTTTCCAACCTTCATATTCTAAGACTCTTTTTAATTAAAAAAATTTAAATTGAAGTATAGTTGATTTATAATGTTTTGTAAATTTCAGGTGTACAGCAAATAGATTGAGTTTTGTCTATCATCAAACCTACTCTTTTTCAAAGTCTTTTCCATGATAGGTTATTACAAGATACTTAATATAGCCCCCTGTCCTATATACTAGGTCCCTGTTGCTTGTCTATGTTATATATAGTAATGTATATGTTAATCCCAAACTCCTAATTTATCCTTCATCCCTCCTTTCCGTTTTGGTAACTGTGTTTGTTTTCTATATCTATGAGTCTATTTCTGCTTTGTAAATATGCTTATTTGAATTATTTTTTAAAAGACACCACATATAAGTGATGTCATACGATGTTTGTCTTTTTCTGTCTGACTTCACTTATCATGCTAATTCATAGGTACTTTCATGTCGCTCAAGTGGCATTATTTCATTCTTTTTTATAGCTGAGTAATATTCCATTGTATTTTTATATACCATATCTTTATGCATTCATCTGTTGAAGTGCATTTAGGTCATTTCCATATCCTGGCTATTGTAAATAGTGCTACAATAAATGTTAGATTGCATTTGTCTTTTGAAATTATTGTTTTCTCCAGGTATATGTCCAGAAGTGGGATTGCTGGGTCGTATACTGGTTTTGTTTTTAGTTTTTTAAGGAACCTCCATACTGTTCACCATAGTGGCTCTGCCACTCCACATTCCCACCAGCAGTGTAAGGGGGTTCCCTTTTCCACAAACCCTCTCCATCATTTATTGTCTGTATATATTTTGATGATGGCCATTCTGACCAGTATGAAGCGACACCTCATTGTAGTTTTGATTAGCATTTCTCTTTTAATTAGTGATATTGAGAATCTTTTCATGTGTCACTTGGTCGTCTGTATGTCTTCTTTGGAGAAATGTCTCTTTAGGTCTTCCCACAGTTTTTGATTAGGTTGTTTTTTTGATATTGAGCTGCATGAACTGTTTGTGTATTTTGGAGATTAATCCATTGTCAATTGCTTTGTTTGTAAATATTTTCTCCCCTTCTGAGAGCTATCTTTTCCTCTTGTTTATGGTTTCCTTTGCTATGCAAAAATTTTAACTAGGTCCCATTTATTTATTGTTGTTTTTATTTTCATTACTGTAGGAGGTGAGTCAAAAAAGGATCTTGCTAAGATTTATGTCAGAGTGACCTACCTATGTTTTTATAGGTAGATTTTTATAGTTACTGGCCGAACATTTATATCTTTAATCCATTTTGAGTTTGTTTTTATATGTGGTGTTAGGGAGTATTCTAATTTCATCCTTTTTTATGTAGCTGTCCAGTTTTCCCAGTGTCACTTATTGAAGAAGCTATCTTTTCTCTGTTGTATATTCTTACCTCCTTTGTCATAGAGCAGTTGCCCATAGGAGCATAGGTTTATCTCTGGGTTTTCTATTCTGCTCCACTGATCTATATTTTTGTGTGTGCCAATACTATACTGTTTTGATTACTGTAGCTTTGTAGTATAGCCTGAAGTCAGAGAGTCTGATTTCTCCAGTTCCATTTTACTTTCTTAAGATTGCTATGGGTATTTGAGGTATTCTGTGTTTCCATACAAATTGTAAAATTTTTTGTTGTAATTCTGTGGGAAATGCCATTGGTAATTTGATAGGGGTTGCATTGACTCTGTTGATTGCTTTGGGTAGTATAGTCATTTTCACAATATTGATTCTTCCAGCTGTTTGTATTTTTATGTATGTGGTATGTTATTCATGGTTCTCAACATTTGGGAAATGGCCTTCTGTAGGAGACGTCCTGTGCATCCCAAGAGTGCATTCCTCTCATGTTACCCAAAGGCCAGGGGCCAGCTTGTTTTGGTGTAGAGTCTAGCCTGTGTTTATGAACTCTGCAGGCTGTGGAATCTAGTTTTCTTACTTCTGCCATCTGCTCCCTGGTCGGTGAGGCTGGTCTAGAGGCTTGTTTAGGCTTTCTGGCAGGAGTGGCTGGTGCTTGGTGGGTAGAGCTGGGTTTTGGCCCTCTGATAAGCAGGAGCATGTTTAGGGTTTGTTGAGAGGCAGCTGTGGGCTCAGGAAGACCTTAGGCAGCCTGTCTGATGATGACTAAGGCTCTGTTCCACACAATTAGTTGTTTGGCCTGAGACATCCCTGCACTGGAGCCTACAGGCTGTTGGATGGGGCCATGTCTTGGTGCCAGTGACCCAATATGTTGACTGCCAGGAGAGTTCATACCAATGAATACTCCCTGATACCTCTGCCATAAGTGTCTTTGTTCCCAGGGTAAGCTACCTCTCCTCCCACCCCTACCTTCCCAGGAGGCCCTCCAAGACCAGCAGGTAGGTCAGGTTCAGGCTCCTATGAAATTATTTTTTCTCTTGGTCCCAGTGCATTTGAGATTTTTTTTGTGTACATCCTTTAAGAATGAAGTCTCTATTTCCCCTAGTCTTGTGGGGGAAGTGCATTTAAGACATACTGGCCTTCAGAGCCAAGCTCTGGGGGCTTGTCTTCATGATGCTGGGCTAGGGCTCAAAACTCTCACTCCTGTGGGAGAACCTCTGAAATATAATTATTCTCTAGTTTGTGGGTCACCCACCTGGGGAGTATGGAATTTGATTATATTGCAGGTCCTTCCTATCCATCTTGTTGTGGTTCCCTCTTTATGTCTTTAGTTGTAGAATGTCTTTTCTGGTAAGTTCCAGTCCTTTTTGCTGATGCTTGTTCTGCAGTTAGTTGTGATTTTGGTGTGGTTGTGAGAAGAGTTGAGCTCAGGGTCTTTTTACTTCACCATCTTGGCCACTCTCATATTCTAAGATTCTTAACTGATATTAGGACATGATACCATTGTGAGGACTCATCCATCTAATAATGCAGAAAAATTCAATCCGTACCATCCAAGTGCCTAACAGTGGGCTAAATGCTAGAGAAAGGAAGATCAGAAGCAAAGGAAGATCACAAGCAAGATCATAAGCTCAAACACAGTGCAGTAGGAAGGTAGACAGGCGGCTTGTAGTAGATTACAGAAGGAACATTACAGGGAAATGCCTAAGTCACCCAGGCTCAGTCCACATTTTCATGGAGTGCTTAGCCAGAGAGAGAAGGCTAAAGAGGAAATTTTCAGGTAGAGAAATAAGGATGGGGACTTTCTAGCTTAGGGAAATGTGTGTGTGTATGTGTTTACCTGGATGCGTTTTTCTTTGCTTTTCCCAGAGACTAACATATGGAGGGCAATGGATGCTAAGAATAGAAAGGGGCCTTTAAAAATTAAACTTGAGGGTTAAGGTGGAGAAAGTGATTCTTTAGTATAGAAGACATTCTTTAAATATAGGAGTTATCCTACACAGGTTAATCTTTGCAGCATAAACTTTTGATTGTTTTTAAAATAATGCACACAGAGGGAAGACTCCTTCTCATCTCGAGGGTCTCTGTGCCTTCTTTGCCCTCACCATCTAAAAGCTCTCCCCATCCCACTGGAGGGAATTATGGCCCCATCTTGGCCTCATGTGGGACATAACAAACAGCAGGACCCTGACAAGGTAGACAGGTGTGTATATGTGTGTGTATGTGTGTACCTGTATAATCATACATAGCAAAGTGTAACGAGAGAGTGTAGCTTGCGTGACTAGAGATGTATATGCTAGAATAAAGGATTTTGCTTGTAATAGAAGGGAATACTGCCAGGATTGGGGAAAAACAGGTTGTGACATGTTATTTGGTTGGCTCAAAGAACCAGAAAGCATAGGCTGGGCTAATTGTATAAATGCTTAGGTTAGATGAAGGAGAATGATAAACCTATTTCTTCGTATTGGGAAAGTTCTCTTGGTGGTGGTTAAATTTTATAATACTGGGTTTCCCAAAAAGCTCATTTGAGGTTTTTTGTACCATCTTATGGAAAAACCTGAATGAACTTTTTTGGCCAACCCAATATATTGGTCATTTGGTTTACCGTATTAATACTACATCAGCAGGCAATCCTTATAGTAGCACCGTAGGATGAGATACTAAATAAAAGTGGAGGAACAAATAGGGGAGAGGGAGACTCTAATGCTGTCATATTGGCTTGTTAATGACTGTGGTCCAGCTGGGTCCCTTGTGTAGCAGTTAACTAGCTAACACTTCAGCCTCTTGTCAGAAAACTTCAGTCTCAGACCAAAAAGAAACCTTCTCCCAGGAACACCTCTGTTTCAGGTTCCCTCTTGGGAGTGCCTCTCCATGGGGAGCTGATGCTGAGGTGAAAAATAAACTCTCCATGCATTCGGAGTCTTCAGAGTCTGGGAGTCATTTGGGTACTCCCTCAGCTTGTTTGTTTGTTTGTTTCTGAGAGTATTTGAGGTTGATGAGCTCTGGTGACTGTGACCTGAAGCTTTCCCGGTCAAAGAGGGAGACAACAGAAGCAGATGTTCACTCCCTGTCTTCCCTCCTCTTGTTTTCACAAAGGACACAGTCTTTGCTAAAGGTCAGGTGGTGTTTGGAGATCCTCTGATTGTATTTTTCTTCCCTCTGGGAGTCCACTCTGGGAAACTCAGGTACTGTTGTTCAGATTGTCTCCTGGACTCCAGGTATTATTTCTTTCCTTTTGTCCTGCCCTGAGAAAGGAGAATTTTCCAGCGGAGATAATGAGCCTGATTGTGTGCTGTGTGAACAAATTCTCTCAAAGACTAGCATTGGTATTCAGTTACAAACTGTATTTGTTCAAATACAAAGCAACATTAAATTATATCTATATTTTCTTGTCATGGCCTGAAAGTGATAATCAACTAAATCAAGGAGAGTACAGAAGCTTTATCTTCTGGGCCAACTGTAATCAATTGCTACTTGGAGTACTGTACTGAGAAGGGTACTGAGACTGTTTCTAAGCTCAGTGAGGAGTTCTGTGATCAGTTTGGCATGTCTGATAAGTATAGGAAATGGGACTAAAGGCACATGTTCCAGGAATTTGCACCGCCTTGATTTTACTTTCTAAACTTTCCCTTCTGCAACTGTAAGAGATCTTTTCACATTTTCTAAACCTTACCTCCAAGTTTCATGTGTTGCCTTCTTACACATTTGGGTATACTTTTGGATCATAGAGAATGTCTTCCTCCGTTGGGAATTCTATAATCAATACCCCTCATTAGTGTTTAGCCCTTATAGTAGCCATGGAAGTTTTGCTGGTCTTAAACCAGAGTGCTATTTTTACCAATGTATTTGGAAAGCATTTTGAAAATTATATTAGCCAGTATTAGTGACAACATAGGATAAAATGGGCACTGAAATACATTGCTAGTAGGAATGCAGCTTGGTAAATTTTTTTTGGAGGACAACTTGAAAGTGTATATAAAAAGCCTTAAAAACGTGAAAATATCTGTAGAGTTAGAAACAATATCTCTTGGCATTTAACCATAATTATTAAAGATAATTATGAATGAACAGAGATTTACATTCAGGGCTATGTATCAATATTAAAGAGCTTATCTATTAGATTGGTGCAAAAGTAACAGTGATCTTGGACCCTAATCATTATAACTAGGCTCAAACACATCTTTATTAATCAAATTAGGAACCATTACAATCAATACATTTTTGCCAGCAAGGAATAAATTTGTTTTTTCCTGTATCATAAAAATCCATGCTTCGGTATTCAATGAACTCTTTGAAAGCGTTTTCTATGTCGTGTTGGTTATGGAAGCATTTTCCCTGTAACAAGTTGTCAAGATGCTTGAAGAAGTGGTAATCGGTTGGCGAGAGGTCAGGTGAATATGGCAGATGAGACAAACCTTCGTAGCCCAGTTCATTCAATTTTGAAGCATTGGTTGTGCCATGTGTGATCAAGTGTTGTCATGGAGAATTGGGCCCTTTCTGTTGACCAATGCTAGTTGGAGACATTGCAGTTTTAAATACATCTCACTTATTTGCTGAGCATACTACTCAGATGTAATGGTTTTGCTGGAAGTTAGAAAGGGCTTCCCTGGTGGCTCAGCTTGTAAAAATTCTGCCTGCAGTGTGGGAGACCTGGGTTCAATCCCTGGGTTGGGAAGATCTCCTAAAGAAGGGAAAGGCTACCCATTCCTGTATTCTGGCCTAGAGAAGTCCATGGATCATATAGTCCTTGGGGTCACAAAGAGTCGGACATGGCTGAGTGGCTTTCACTTTTCTTTTTCACTAGAAATCTCTAGTGTATTAAGACCAGCAGCATACCACCAAACAGTGACCATGACCCTTTTTATGGTGCAAGCTTGGTTTTGGGAAGTGTTTTGGAGCTTCTTCTAAGTCCAAATACTGTGCTAGTTGTCCCTAATTGTCATATAAAACCCACTTTTTGTTGCAAATCACAATCCAATTGAGAAATGGTTTTTTTGTTGTTGCGTAGAATAAGAAAAGATGACACTTCAAAACAACGATTTTTAAAATTTGCAGTCAGCTCATGAGGCACCCATTTATTGAGTATTTTCACCTTTTCAGTTTGCTTCAAATGCCAAACAACCATAAAATGATTGACACTGAGTTCTTGGGCAAATTCTTATGTAATTGTAAGAGGATCAAACTTCGATAATGCTCTCAACTGGTCGTTGTCAACATCTGATGGCTAGCCACTACACTCCTCATCCTCAAGGCTCTCATCTCCTTTGCAAAACTTTTTGAATCACCACTGCACTATATGTTCATTAGCAGTTTCTGGGCCAAATGCGTTGCTGATGATGTGAGTTGTCTCCACTGCTTTATGACCCATTTTGAACTAGAATAAGAAAATTGCTCAAATTTGCTTTTTGTCTAACATCATTTCCATAGTCTAAAATACATATAAAATAAATAGCAAGTAATAATTCATTAGCAAAAAACACCAAGCATGAAATGTGCATTAAAATGATGTATAACATAACCACATTTACTTCAGAACGTATTCCAATATCAAATGGCCAACTTCAGTAATGCAAAACTGCAATTACTTTTGCACCAACCTAATATAATAGAAGGGGTAAACAAATAGTAGCTTCCTCTTACTGATCACCTATATGACATGAATTGTATATATTTTGGCTTATTAACTCATGTTAGATAAGGAAACCCAGGCTGAGAAAGACTAAAGGATTTCCAGTCCTACTAAGATGTGTGCATAAGTTAACTGGAAATCTTCTGTTATAAAACACCTGGAAAAATGTAACAATGCTTAAACAATATATTTAAGTGCATAGCTGCCCTTGTAAGAATATAAGAGAAATCTGTAGGGGATAAAACTGAAGAAGCTATTGAAACAAAGAATCTCAAGCAGAAGTATTGAAGGCCCTGGGATGTGGCTGGAAGTGGGGATTTTTGGTCTCTGTAACTATGGCACTTAGGTTTTAGTATCCATGTATGGTAGAAGAATAAGTTACATTCTAGGTAGGGTGTAGTACCACATGCTTTGAATAAAATTGGATTCCAATCAATGGGTGGATCAGGAAAAAAGCCCTTATATTGTCAAAGTATAGTTTGCCTCACTCTAAGTGTTGGCTAGAAAATAAAATAGGGCTTCCCAGTGGCTCAGATGGTAAAGCGTCTGCCTGCAATGCGGGAGACCCAGTTTTGATCCCTGAGTTGGGAAGATCCCTTGGAGGAGGAAATGACAACCCACTCCAGTACTCTTGCCTGGAAAATTCCATGGACAGAGGAGCCTGGTAGGCTATAGTCCATGGGGTTGCGAAGAGTCGAACACAACTGACTGACTTCACTTTCAGAAAATAAAATATTTCTAAGAGATACCATAATTACTGGTCTGCTCAATTTGGAATGAGGGTTTGCATGTAAACTATCTGGAAGATACAGGAATTCACAGGCTTAAAGTCGTTTTGAGCTGCTAATGTTTTGGACTCACTTGGAAGAAACAATTGCAAAACCTCTTTGAAGGAACATATGAAAAATCTAGGTTATACAATGTTTCTATAGATGAAGTTCATTGTATAAAGTATTATATAAAGATCCAACCAGTCAATCCTAAAGGAAATCGGTCCTGAATATTCACTGAAAGGACTGATGCTAAAGCTGAAACTACTTTGGCCACCTGATGTGAAGAACTGACTCATTGGAAAAGACTCTGATGCTGGGAAAGATTGAAGGCGGGAGAAGAGGATGATAGAGGATGAGATGGCTGGATGGCATCACTGACTTGATGGGCGTGAGTTTGAGTAAGCTCCGGGCATTGGTGATGGACAGGGAAGCCTGGTGTACTGCAGTCCATGGGGTTGCAAAGAGTTGGACACGACCAAGCGACTGAACTGACTGATGTACAAAATATTTGGAAATGTATAATATGTACATATATATATATATGTATGTACTAAAAGCTATAAGTTAAACAAGGAGAAGGAAAATTTGTAATGAGAAAGAAACAGCAGAAACACAAATGGGAAAATCAGATCTTGAAGTATGTCAATAAGATTATCAAATAGAGACTATAAAACAAGCATGGCAACACCAAAAGAGATGATCCATGAAATAAATAATTGATAAACTGAATGTCATTAAAATTAAAACTTCTGTCCTGTAAAAAACAATAAAATCATATCAAGAGAGTTAGAAAATGAGCCATAGTGTGGGAGAAAATATTTGCAAGTCATATCTGATAAAGGATTGTTAGCCAAAATATAGAAAGAACACTTAAAACTCAACAATAAGGAAATAACCAGATTAAATAATGGGCCAAAATCTTTAACAAACACCTTTTCAATGAAGATATGCAGGTGACAAACATATGAAAAGATTCTCCATGTCTTATGTCATCAGGAAAATAAAAATTAAAACAAGATACTATTACTGCTGCTGCTAAGTCGCTTCAGTCGTGTCCTACACATCTATTGGAATGACCTAAATCTGGAATACCAATCACACCAAATACTGGTGAGAATATGGAACAATAGGAACTCTTATACATTGCTTCCTAGAATACAAAATGTGAAGGCTACTTTGGAAGTTAATTTGGTAGCTTCTTATAAAACTAAACCTGCAGTTACTATATATTCCAGAAAATAAAAAAGCAAAATTATGAGAAAATAATTATGAAATGCTGTAAGTAAAAACTCACACACATCAGTACAACATGGCTAAAATTGGCTTTCATAGTCAGCTTTGACTTGCCAAATAGACAAAACAAAAAGGGAAATGCAATCAGGTGCACAATGCACAGTATTCATGAGCTGAAAAGCCCATATGTTTTGTAGAAGTAAGCATAGTTTTAACAGAGGATCTAGCAATTTTGTTTCAGGGTATTTACCCAAAGGAACTTGACACTTATGCTGACACACAAACCTGCACGTGTATGTTAAAAACAGTTTTATTTGTATTTGCCAAAACTTGGAGGCAACTATGACATCACCCAGTAGGTGAATAAACTATGGAAAGATGGAAGGCAGAAGGAGAAGAAGGTGACAGAGGATGAGATGGGTGGATGGCATCACTGATGCAATGAGCATGAACTTGGGCAAACTCCGGGAGATCGTGAGGGACAGGGAAGCCTAGCATGCTGCAGTCCGTAGGGCTGCAAAGAGTTGGACACGACTTGGTGACTGAACAACAACAGCAACAAACTGTGGCTAGTCTAGACAATGGAATATTATTCAGTGTTAAAAAGAAATGAACCACCAAGCTCATGAAGAACACACAGAATAATCTTAAGTGCATATTGCTAAGTGAAATAAGCCAATCTGGAAAGGTTACATACTGTACGATTCCAACTCTATGACATTCTGGAAAAGGTATAAGTATGGAGATGGCCGCATGTCATTGGTTGCCAGGTGTGGGGGATGGGATGAGAGGGAAGGATGAATAGGCAAAGTACTGAGGATCATTGGGGCAGTGAAACTACTTTCTGTGATAATATAATAATGGATATGTCGTTAGATATTTGTTCAAACCCACTGAATGTATAGCACCATGAATGAACCATTAGGTAAACTATGGACTGTGGGTGATTATGAAGTATAAATGTAGGGTCATCTTTGGTCTAAAAAATACATCTATTCTGAATGATATTCATAATGAGGGAGGCTGCCCCTATGTGTGGGGCAGGGAATATATAGAGAATCTCTATCACTTTTATTGTAAATCTAAAGCTGTTTTAATGGGGTAGGAGGTAGGAGGGAGGTTCAAGAGGGAAGGGTGCTATATGGCAGAAACCAACACAATATTGTAAAGCAATTATCCTCCAATTAAAAATAAATAAATAAAATGGCTCTAAACAATAGTCTATAACAAATAAGTAGATAAAATGATGTGCTCCCTGCTTCCCCTGCTTGTGCATGTGTGCTAAGCTTCAGTCGCGTCCGACTCTGTGACCCCATAGACTGTATGTAGCCCACCAGGCTTCTCTGTCCGTGAGGTTGTCCCGGCAAGAATACTGGAGTGGGTTGCCCTGCCCTCCTCCAGGAGGTCTTCCCGATCCAGGGATTGAACGTGCATCTCTAATATTCCCTATAGCTTGCTTACCTCATCTGCTGTGGACGTCTCGCTTGCTCTGTGATACCTAGTGACTTTGAGATTAGGTTGTCCAGGAAGAGAAGAGAAAGTGGAAGGAAAAGTGCTCACAGCAGGATTTTCTCTTTTGGGGGAGAGGGCTTGTCAAGCTAATTCCAGAAGACATACGGAAACACGACGGAATAAGGATGATGAAAACAATTTCGAGGATGAACAAAACTGTAGGCTTTAGTTTGTATCAGAACTTATAATGAAGATACTTATTACCTTAAAATGAGAAATCATTGTTTAGCACAAGACTTTGTTAGAGTGAAAAAAGAGAATGGCAAAAGATATTTCTAATAAACATCACCAAATAGCCTGGAATTTAAGAGAGAGATATATATATAAAACCTTAGAAATCACAAAGAAAAAGACAATCAAATTTAGGAAAATGGGCAAGATAATTAACAAATGTAACCATGATGAGATACAACAGAAAGGCTTAAAAAACAGAGGGACATTAGCGAGTGCTGACAAAGATGTGCAACACAGGAATGCTTATGCATTGTTGATGAGAGTGTAAGTGGATGCAACCTGTTATATTGTATATACACAGCATCACAGTCTAGTGGTGTCATTGTCTTATCATTTGAGGAAAGTATAGAAAACTTACCTCCTTATATGTTCTTTTATCATTCTCTTTATATAATATTCTCTCAAATACTTTCTGTACATACTTTTAGGAATACATCTGAGTGTTTAACATTTTGCTTCAACTGTTAAACATAATTCAGAAAACTCAAGAGAATAAAGAAGGACTAATATATTTATCCCTGATTTTGCTCACTGTCTTCTTTTTTCCTTTCTGATATCCCAAGTTTCTTCTTTTACCGTTTCCTTTCTGTCTAGAGAAATTCCTTTAGATTAAAAAAATTAATTAAATTTTTTTTCATTTTTTTTTAGGGCAAGTGTTCTGGCAATAAATACTCTTGATTTCCCTTTTATTACTAAAGAATATTTTTACTGGACATAGGATTCTGGATTGAGAAAGAATTTCTTTTAGCACTTTAAATATGTGCTACTTCCTTCTGGCCTCCATGATTTCTGATTAGATATCTGCCATTGTTTGAATTATTTTTCTCCTCTACATAAGTGTCATTTCTCTCCTGATGCTTTAAAGATTTTTTTTTTCTTTTTCTTGAATTTTCAGAAGTTTAACTCTGATGTGTCATGGTTTGGATTTCTTTGAATTTATCTTGGTTAGGGTTTGTTTAGGTTATTGAATTTTAGGTCTGTGTCTTTTGCCATACTTAGAGTTTTTAGTCATTATTTCTTAAAATACTTTTCCTGCTTTGCCTTTTTTCTCTACTCCTTCCCAGACTCCTATTTCAACAGATGTTACATTTTTTCTTACAGTCCCATAGGTCCCTGAGGTCCTGCTCATTTTTTGAGGGGGTGGGGGGCTCTTTTTTTGTTATTTAGATTACATAATTTCTGTTATTCTATCATTCTGTGATTATTTCCTCTCCCCTCCATTCTGCTGTTGACCTCATCCACTGATTTTTTTTAAAGTTTCGGTTAAACTTTTCAGTTCTAGAATTTCCATTTGGTACTCAATAATTTCCATTTCTTTACTGAGACTTGCTATGTATTTGCTGAAGACTTCTATTTTTTTTCTTTGTTTCAAGTTTGTCCATAATGGCTTGTTAACATTTTTAATAGCAAATTAAAAATCTTTGTCAGATAATTTAAAAATAACTGTCATCTTGAAGACAGCTTTGAATTATTGTCTTTTTCTTTTCATTCATTTTGAGACCTTTCTGGTTCTTGGTATGTTGAATAATTTTTGACAGAAACCTGGACATTTTGAACATTAAGTTATGAGACTAAATCTTTCCTAAAACTTCTCTTTTTGGCTAGTTTTCCCTAACACCCCTCTGGTAGAGGAAGGGGACACTGTCTTGTACTGTCAGGTGGGGACAGCAGTTTGAGTTCCCCACTTGACCTTTGTTGACATTGAAAGGGGGGCAGAGGGATGATACCCCAGCTAGAACTCTACTGATTACTCTTGCCTGGGGAAGGGCAAGAGTGCCTTGTTACTGCTCCTTATATGGCCTCCGCTGACACTATGGGACAGTAGCCTTGTTACTGCTGGGCGGTGGCAAAGGTCCTGACTGTCCTTTAAGCTGCCTTTGATACCACCCCAGTGGAGAGGAGGGGAATCTTGTTAATGCTGAGTGGGGGTAGGAGTCTAGGCTCCCACATAGTCTCCTAACACAATGAAGGGGCAGTTGTTACTGACCATTGAGGAGGTTCCAGCTTCCAACCTCATCTGCTAATGCCACTCCAGTTAGAGGTGTTGATTGGGGATCCTCAGAAGGGTGCAGGTGTAGGCTACTTGCCCACGTGGGTGGAGATGGGGCCCTAGTTTTTTCATGGTGTTTGGCTGAAGTAGAATGGTTATTGTCTAAAAGTCTTGTTTCTTTTTAATCCGTCCCTTTCCTGGTCTTTGGCGAAAGACAGTAGGGATTTGGGTGGGGGGTGCTTTTTTGTTTGTTTGTGCTTATTTATATTTCCTGGTTGGTAGCTTTTCAATTCCAAGTCTGGAATATATGAGGCAAACAAACAACCTGGGGAACTCACCACTATGTTGTTGCTTGGGTTTTAATGTCCTGGCTTGTCTGTCTTCTCTCCGCATTTTTGAGCCTTTCTGCATGTGTTTTCTATATAAAGTATTGGCATTTTAGTTGTAATTATGGAGAGGAATAGAGATATGTTTGCTTAATCTATCTTCCTAGGATTCTGTTCAAATTTTAATATGGAATAAAGGCAAGAAAGAAACATCTCAATATAAAGTAAAACCTCAATTTGGTTAAAAATTTATGCACACACACATATGCACCTGTAGCAGCATGAAACAGCCACAGAAAAGGAAAATGCACCAAAATGTTCCTTCTTTTCTTGATAATAAGTTTCTGAACTCTTCAAATTAGCCAATTACTATTTTTAGAATTGGAACAATAGTATCAAAACAGTGTCTCATTAGTATAACAAATAATTTTACGTGGCTTCTAAAACTGGGCATCTTATTACATACTCTGCCAACCTTATAACTTATTACATAGGTAAATATGTTCTGGGGCTTCCCTGGTGGCTCAGTGGTAAAGAATCTGCCTGCCAGTGCAGGAGACACAGGTTTGATCTCTTGGTTGGGAAGATCTCTTCGAGAAGGAAATGGCAACCCACTCCAGTATTCTTGCCTGGAAAATCCCATAGATAGAGGAGCCTGGCGGGCTGCAGTCCATGGGGTTGCGAAGAGTCAGACACTACTTAGCAACTAAACATAACAACAAATATGTCCTAGGTGTTAATTGCTTCAAAAATATAAATCTCAAGAAAAATACCAAGGGTTATTATTTTTTAATTTTATTTACTTATTTTTTGGCCACACCACATGACATGTGGGATCTTAATTCCCTGACTATGAATCAAACCTGTGCCCCTTGCAGTGGAAGCGTGGAGTCCTAACCACTAGACTGCCAGGGAAGTCCCCCAAGGATTTTCTTTTTTTGTATAAAATGAAGAGTTACCATAGGTATGGGGTTATGCTTCCATGATTTTCCTTCAAACTACTTCTAAATACAAAATGGAAGATAGTGTGACCACTTTTCTAAGTTATCAAGTTGATTCTGAAATAGTTATTCTTACCTCTGCTTTTTGACCCAGGAATCTATTAGTTTGATAAATCTGTTTTAACCTCCCTGCTAGTAAGAACATCCCAAGAAGGAGCCATACCTCTTAGTTTCCATGTTAGGCTCTGTAACTCAAGCTGAGTAAGACCTTCACCTTGACACGCTTCAAGTTTCCCTTCGTGGAAGCTATAAGTGATGAGAGTCCATGTAGGATGGCTGAATGACCAAGAGAAACCTTTATGTTAAAGAGAACCCATGGGAGAACCACAAAATTAGGAATTTCTGTCATTCCTTTCAGTGTGCCTTACTTTTTTTTGTTGTTATTGAATTCGAGATTTGTGTAGCCCAAACAGTATAATGCATATTAAAACTTTTCAAAAACACTTTTTTTCCCTTTTTTCTCTGGAAATCAGAATACAGGATTTATCAAATCCAAATCCTTCTTTGGAATGCTGCTCCTCTACAGCTAACAAGCTGGGATAGACAGTTCATCTGACTTCTGCATGAAAAATCAGAAGTCATCAAGATTTATTTTTTTAGACAGGTGTTTCAAGTAATACAAGGCAGTTTGGGAGGTCATCTAGCCTACTCTCCCTCTCTTCTTCCAAGGAGATCACCACTATCATCTAATAGCAAAGACAATTTACTTGTGGATGAAAAAAATGCAAAGAGGAATTATTTTCTAACTGCCATGTGTGCATTGAGAAGATACTTCTGTTTGTTTTGGCAATTTAATTTTCCAAATATAAACAATTTTCCTTCAGCATTTGGACATTGAATAAAGCCCTATTTTTACAGCTGAGTTAAGATACCCCAGGAGGTCAGTTTCTTACTTTGAGCAGTGACAGAGAAGGTCCCCCTCGACTGTTCTTTTTGCAAATGTTAACCTATTAATATTAGAGAAGGAAATGGCAACCCACTCCAGTGTTCTTGCCTGGAGAATCCCAGGGACGGGGGAGCCTGGTGGGCTGCCGTCTATGGGGTCGCACAGAGTCGGACACAACTGAAGTGACTTAGCAGCAGCAGCAGCAACCTATTAATAATACGTTGAAAATCTTGGCCACTTGTTTATGTGCAGATGTGGCATACGATCCCCTGTTTCTTAGAAAAAGATGGACAAACTACCCTTCTTGATGCTGTAGGATCTGAGTTGCTACATGTAGAGAGAAAAAGAGCCAGGTGAAATCCGAGAGGAAATTTTGTCAGTCTAATCCTCAATCAGCTGAAAAACCAACTTTCAGCTGTACTAGCTTAGGTACTGGCCATGGCACCCCACTCCAGTATTCTTGCCTGGAAAATCCCATGGATGGAAGAGCCTGGTAGGCTGCAGTCCATGGGGTCTCGAAGAGTCAGACACGACTGAGCGACTTCACTTTCGCTTTTCACATGCATTGGAGAAGGAAATGGCAACCCACTCCAGTGTTCTTGCCTGGAGAATCCCAGGGACGGGGGAGCCTGGTGGGCTGCCGTCTATGGGGTTGCACAGAGTCAGACACAACTGAAGCGACTTAGCAGCAGCAGCTTAGGTACATATATACATAGGTACCTATGACACAAAATAGTGGAGAAACAGAGTTCCAAGCATCAAAAAGTCTGTTTCCGGTACCATGTTGTTGTTTAGTTACTCAGTCGTGTCTGACTCTGTGCTACCCCACTGACTGTAGCCCACCAGGCTCCTTTGTCCATGGGACTTCCTAGGCAAGAATACTGGAGTGGGTTGCCATTTCCTTCTCCAGGGGATCTTCCTGACCCAGGGATAGAACCCAGGTCTTCTGCATTGGCAGGTGGATTCTTTACCACTGAGCCACCTGGGAAGCCTTCCAGTACCATATTCCTCTGCTAAGAGATGCCCCATGTAAATAGTGATCCATCTTTAAGCAAGCATTGCACAAAGGGCACAGGTGGAATGTGGCTTGTGTTAAGATGATATTATGGCTGAGGGACACAAGAAGGCATGATTCTTGTTTTGTTGATGACCACTTTCACTGTGGGATTATAGCAGGGACCTCACATACCAGGAGCTTTCCTGGTAGCTCAGATGGTAAAGTGTCTGTCTACAATGAGGGAGACCCGGGTTTGATCCCTGGGTAGGAAAGATCCCCTGGAGAAGGAAATGGCAACCCACTCCAGTATTCTTGCCTGGAAAATCCCATGGACCGAGGAGCCTGGTAGACTGCAGTCCATGGGGTCGCAAAGAATTGGACACGACTAAGTGACTTCATTTTCACTTTCACATAGCAGGGGCAAAAAAAAAAATGGGAGTCAAAAGTACTCCCACTTGAGCTAATGCCTGGTACTCCCGTGGGAGCTGTCTTGTACAGCTTAGTTGGAGCAGTTAGTTCAGGCTCAAGGCTCTCTCCCTCCTCCTAATCTTCTTGTTAGCTGGCTTCTGGAGATAGAAATACCTGGCATATCAGGTGAAGAAGAGACAAAAATACAGGAAGCAAGATGGTTGAGATTGTTTTTAGCACCATATTCTCCAACGTATGGTTCATAGACCGGCAGCATCAGGATTACCTAAAAGTTTGTAAGAAATACAGAATCTGGGACCCCATACAAGACCTACTCAATCAGAATCTACATTCAAACAAGATCTCCGTGCGATCCGTATGCATGTTCATGCTTGAGAAGCCCTGTCCTAGGAATCAGGCCTTAGTCATTTGTGGTTATATCTCTGACTTTAGTAAACAGTGACACTGCTCTCTACTAATCAGGGACCAATCTCTACCTAAAATCAGAATAATCATATTAGCATTCTTTGCTGTTGGGGAGCACTGAGGAATGAAGGTATGGCAAAAAATTGCTGAGACCTCCCAACTGCATGTGGAAAATGCTGGTTCTAATAAAGATCAATTGATTTCTTTGCTGAAGGATTTTCTCAGCATGTTTTTCTTTGTCTGCTCAGGCTGCCATAACAAAATACCATAGACTGAGTGGCTTAAATAATAGACATTTATCTTATCACAGTTCTGGAGGCTACAAGTGCAAGATCAGGGAGCCAGGAGGGTTGGTTTCTAGTGAGAGCTCTTTTCCTGGGTTGCAGATCACCACCTTCTTGCTGTGTCCTCACATGATGGACAGATGGATAGACAGTAGGCTCCCTGGTGTCTGTCTCTTCATATAAAGACACTAATCCCATTACTAAGGCTCCATTCTGATGACCTCATCAAAACCAAATCATGTAAGGCCCTGTCTCCAAATACATAATGTTTGGGGTTAGGGCTTTGAGATATGAATTTGTGGGGAGACAATTCAGTCCATAGCAATGCTAATGTGCATTGCGACTTTTAAGAGGATATAATAGGCAATATTTGCCAAACTTTAAAAATTGCAGACCCCTGTTTTGAAGTAGCACTTATCAACAAAGAATGTCTTGGGAATTCCTTGGTGGTCCAGTGGTTTGGACTGAGCGCTTTCACTGCCTAGGGCCGAGGTTCAATCCCTGATCAGGGAACTAAGATCTTACAAGCTATGGGAATTGCCATTCTAGGAGGAATTGTTCTTTTTTGAAACAGGTAGAATAAAGTTTCCCATCCCCACCCCTAAATGAGATTGACTTTGTTTAATTGACTGCACAATGAATCTGTAGTTTTTCCAAGGGTTAAGACACCTGCAGTGAAGTTACATTTTATATGAGAGTTAGAAACCAGATAAGCACATAAAGCAAAAATTGCATTTAAGTCAAAATTTTCTTTGAAAACTACTTTGACACATTATCAGATGTGCAGATAGACCTGCTATCACTCAAGAAGTCCAGTATAGCTTGTGTTACCTCCAGTACTGGCACTTGTCACTGTTTCTGCACTGATTCGTGGTACAGGCAATTAAACACTGTTTCTCCAGGAGAGTATCAGTTCAAGTATCTGCATGCCATTTGGTTTGAAGAGCATGTACCTTTAAACACTAGAATCACACTCAACATGATAAGATGTTTGCATTTTAAGATGAGGATGAGAATGAGGACTGAATGTGTGAACAGCACGTTCATGTCTCCTATCCTAGATGTGGAAGGTGAGTGTGTTCAGTGGAATGCCCATGGATATAGCCATACAATGGAAATAGTTTTCTCTTTCTTGCTCTCAGCTCATGTTACTGAATTTATGAACATTAAATTTTCGAAGTCTCTGCAAACAATTTCAGAGAAGGTTTTTACCAGAACAAGACAAGATGTCTGGATTCAAAGGAGTTACAAAGTAGCCTTCAGTGAAATTAATGCAGCTGTTATTACAGATTGGAACCCAAGTGTCAGCTGCTGCTGCTGCTAAGCCGCTTCAGTCGTGTCCGACTATGTGCAACCCCATAGAGGGCAGCTCACCAGACCCCGCCGTCCCTGGGATAGATCATCGTAATTTTCCCATAGATAGTCTGTATGGGAAGTCAAGGCAATTCTTAAATATTCAATGTGAAATGAAACTGATCCAAGCTCATTTGCTGAAAGATTCTGGTGGATGGAAGGGTTAGCTCATTTTTCTTAATCAAGTGAATCATTGTGTTGACTTGTATTTAGGGAAGGATCTGTGAGTTTAGCAATTGGGTAATTGATTAGACCAATGGTGAACAAATCACTTTCACATCTGCTAAATTCATCTTTCCCCCACACATTCACAGGGAGCTGAATTTATGTGGTTTCCAGGCAGAACATAATAGGGTTCAAGGCCCAACATTATTATGGTTTTTCCCTTGCGTTTCTTTGGTATAAAGAGAGGAGGGCCTTTGCTATATTACCTGACTCACTTTGTTGGTCAAGTCTGATTGAAAGAGAAAATTAACAGCCTGCTGCTGCTGCTGCTAAGTCGCTTCAGTCGTGTCCGACTCTGTGCGAGCCCATAGACGGTAGCCCACCAGGCTCCCCCGTCCCTGGGATTCTCCAGGCAAGAACACTGGAGTAGGTTGCCACTTCCTTCTCCAATGCATGAAAGTGAAAAGTGAAAGTGAAGTCGCTCAGTCATGTCCGACTCTTAGCGACCCCATGGACTGCAGCCAATTAACAGCCTAAGAGCCACCATCTGTTAGCTACCACTAAGATTTTGAATGGCATTTTTTTTGTTTAAGAGTGTTTCTTTTGACAGCATAGAGGACCAAGCAGTTCAGTAAGCACACCAAATGGTTCTACCCTTTTTTTGAGAGACACATACCACCCATGTAGAGAAATGGTATTCAACTGTTGAATTTAAGCATGCCATGCCATTTTTCTCTCTCTCCTCCTCTTACTACTTAGTCCTCTCTTCTTTTCTCCTCTCCCTGGAAGTATGGAACTTTGATCATATGAATATTTCTTCATATTCTTATTTCTTTTTTAAAAATTATTTATTTGGCTGCTCCAGGTCTTGGTTGCAAGATGTGGGATCTAGCTCCCGTGACTAGGCATCAAACTAGGCCCCCTCCCTTGGACGTATGGGATCTTAGCTCCTGGACCACCAGGGAAGTCCCCGCATTCTTATTTCTGAAGTGAACTAAGTGTGGTCTAAAGCAGCGGTTGGCAAAGCTTTTCTGTACAGGGCCGGACAGTAAACATTTTTGGTTTTGTGGGCTATGCAGGCTCTGTCAATTCCTCAGCTTTGACAATTATATTTTATCAACAATAGACAATACATAAATAAATGATGGTGGCTGTGCTCAAACAAACTTACAGGCACTAAATCTGAGTTTATATAATTTTTATGTGTCACAAAGTATTCTTTTGATCTTTTCATCCATTAAAAGATAAAAAACCATCCTTAGCTTGTGATCTACAAAAACAAAAACAAAACAAAAAAAACAGATGGTGGACTGTGGTTGGCTGATCCTTGCTCTAAGTAATTGACTACTTTTCCCACCTGTGCCACTCTTTTCTCCTTCTAGCTTGGCGACAGGAAAAACAGGACACATTATTTAATGTATTTTCCCATGAAATAGAGAGATGAGATTGTTTAGCAGTTACATGCATGGGCTTTTTAATCAGACACAACTACATTCAAATCTTAGTTTTAATTCACAGTAGAGCAGATTGGTGCTCAGAAAGGTTATACAGTCTCCATATCCATCAAATTAATGACTTCTGTACCTCATGGTGTTAAAATGATACAATATATGTGAAACATGTGACATAATGTCTAACACACAGTATTAATACAATGTATAGTAACTATGATTATCATTATGTTATTATCAAAGAGCCTGTGTTTTCCACTTCTGATTGTTCTACCTGCTTTTACTTGAGGCATGTCAGTCTTTCTGAGCCTCAGCTTTTAAATGATGGGGCTTTGGAAATTATAGTCAATCCCAGTCTGAAAATATCTGTGGTTCTTTCTGTTTATAACATAATCTTTTGCATTATAAATGTATTAAGGATGATTACTATTTAAAAAATTTGTGTTCTGAGAGTAGACTGGGTTTTGGAAGATAACCCTGAATTTATGTGAAGTGGGGCAGGAAAGACACAGCAGTTTTTATTCTGATGATTTGTGTTTCACAGAAGCATTGACCCCTTCCTCTCTTCTTCCTGGGCCAGTTGACAATCAACACCAAAGTACAATTCTTTTGGATTTCCAGGGGATATTTGTTACTATCTGGAAAAGAATTTTGTGCTCACTGAGCCACTTGGTACCTCAACTGGGATACTGTGATGTTTATGAAACTCAATTTAAAGAACCCAGGTGAAAAAAGACCCACAAAATGAAAAAAAAGCCTGCAAATGCAGATAGCATATCTTCCCCAGCTAAATGATCTGTGCCATCCAATTATTTCCAATTACAATTATGTTTCTTTCTTTAATGTTTTCTATGCTGATATCCAAGTTGCTAATGAAGCAGGCCCCCTCTTTATGATCCCCATTGTTGCGACTTGCTGGGCTTAATTGCTTTGTCTCCATAACAGACAGACATTCTGAACAATTAGACAATAATAAGGAAGCAAGATGGGGAAATAGCTTAGATTCTTTCATTTTAATTATGCTGATAGTGCACCCTACTGTTCTGAATCAATGCTGAAGTGCTATTTTTGATAGCTCTAGTTGGATGTTATTGAATGCTAATAAATTTATATCTCTAATACAAAAGAACCCTCTCCTCTGTCTCAACTGATTGTTGTTGTTTCCTTTTTTTTTTTTTTCAGAACAGTAATACTTTCTGTGAACATGGCATCTTTCGCCTTCAGTTTCCTTCACAACAATTCTGTTCTGTGTTGCTCCTGTTCTGTATAGAGTGAGAAAGGAGTGTCTAAACTGGCTCAAGTCCTCATAGCATCTTGTGCACGTAATATTTCTAAGCATGCCCCTTGAAATTCAAGGTTGCCGGAATACCTTTCAAAGATGAGAAAAACGTAAATACGAGGCCCAGATTTCAGTCTACTCGTGAGTATTGAGAATATAAAACCCTGCACGATCTCCTATAGCCGACTGTCGGTAGCTACCTTGGTGTTTCAGTACCACAGAGACCCTAAGCTCAGGCTTGCCTGATGGCCTTCGTCTGTCTTTGCCTGGCTGGTTCATTTCCATCCTTAGTTTCAGCTCAGATGCCACCATCCCCGAGAAGCCTTCCCTGATGCCTTCCTCTGTTTTTTTTTGTTTTTTTTTCACCCTTCTTTTCATTACTCTCTTTCATTGAATTTAGCTTGTTTCTTCTTCAGTACAAATTGTATCACATATTTCCTCTATTTGTTAACTGCCTAATCACTATCAGGACAGAAATTACATCTGTTTTGTTAACTACTAGTAAACTGGGAAATTAAACAGTGCTTGAAACTAGTAAGTATTCAATAAATATTTCTTGAATGAACCAGTGAATAAGAAATGGATGCATTCTTTTTCTTTCTTACTACTAATATTTAGTCTCAGGGTAGCTGTAGTCTACTAATACCCCAGTCAACTTTCCATTTGGAACGCTATAAACTATCCTTCCTCGGAAGATTGTGGAGCCCTTGAGGGAAGAAATTTTGGCTTGCAGATACTAGATCCCTGATGTCTAACATATACTGTGAATCAGCAAATGTTAGTGAAAGATAAAAAAAGTTTTTTTTGAAAGAACATGGAACTTGCAATCTGTTCAGTAATGATAGTGGTTTGTAAGAAATTGATATGCCTTAAAAAGAGAGCTGCTTATTCCTTTGAGGGTAGTGGGAACATGTTCTCACCTATTTGCTTAAAACAAACTCAGACTTATTTTCTCTAACTTGAGATTAACAATACTTAAATGTTTATATATACATTTATCTTATTTTGCTTTTTTAAGAAATGCAGTATCAATGTAGAAAATGTGAAAACTCAGAAAAGGATATAAAAAGAAAGAAAAAAATAACCTATAATTGTACAACCTGAAAATAACACTGCTAACTTTTTGGTGTATTTCCTTATAGACTTTCAAATACACACACGCACACACAATGCTTATTTCATTACAAATAATAAAAATGAAATTAAACACCTTTGTATCCTATTTACTATTCACTTACTGTTATATCAAGACCATTGTCAATTCATTGCAGTTCTTTGAAAATATAATTTTTGATGACTCTAAAAGTACCATTAAAAAGACAAAATATAAGGTATTAATGCAGGTCAGGAAGCAACAGTTAGACCTGGACAGGGACTGGTTCCAAACAGGAAAAGGAGTATGTCAAGGCTGTATATTGTCACCCTACTTATTTAACTTACATGCAGAGTACATCATGAGAAACGCTGGACTGGAAGAAGCACAAGCTGGAATCAAAATTGCCGGGAGAAATATCAATAACCTCAGATATGCAGATGACCCCACCCTTATGGCAGAAAGTGAAGAACTAAAGAGCCTCTTGATGAAAGTGAAAGTGGAGAGTGAAAAAGTTGGCTTAAAGCTCAAGATTCAGAAAACTAAGATCATGGCATCCGGTACCATCACTTTATGGCAAATAGATGGGGAAACAGTGGCTGACTTTATTTTTGGGGGCTCCAAAATCACTGCAGATGGTGATTGCAGCCATGAAATTGGAAGACGCTTGCTCCTTGGAAGAAAAGTTATGACCAACCTAGACAGCATATTAAAAAGCAGAGACATTACTTTGTCAACAAGGTCTATCTAGTCAAAGCTATTATTTTTCCAGTAGTTATGTATGGATGTGAGAGTTGCACTATAAAGAAAGCTGAGTGCTGAAGAATTGATGCTTTTGAACTGTGGTGTTGGAGAAGACTCTTGAGAGTCCCTTGGACTGTGAGGAGATCCAACCAGTCCATCCTAAAGGAGATCAGTCCTGGGTGTTCATTGGAAGGACTGATGTTGAAGCTGAAACTCCAGTACTTTGGTCACCTGATGTGGAGAGCTGACTCATTGGAAAAGACCTTGATGCTGGGAAAGATTGAGGGCAGGAGGAGAAGGGGATGACAGAGGATAAGATGGTTGGATGGCATCACCGACTCGATGGACATGGGTTTGGGTGAACTCTGGGAGTTGGTGATGGACAGGGAGGCCTGGTGTGCTGTGGTTCATGGGGTTGCAGAGTCAGACATGACTGAGCGGCTGAGCTGAATTGAATGTAATAATATTTTTCTCACATTAAATATAAAGTTTTTCATGCTAGTTTTGGCTCTAATAACAAATTGTACTATAAACATTCATTTTTACAAGTGTATGTTTATATCTCTGAATATTTCCTTCCAAGTGATTTGTATGTATGTATGTGTTAGTTCAAAGAGTTGAAATAACTTAAGACTTTTCCAGACACCCAAGTGTCTTTCCAAGAGATTGTGCCACATCATATTCCCACCAGAAGGTCTGATAATGTTTGGTTTTTTCTCCCTCACTAGTGTTAAGTGTTTTATATCCTCTTCTCCCATGAGTTGTTTATTTATGTAGCCCTCTTTTCTATAGTATGTTAGTGTTTTTCTTATGGACTGATGTGACCTTTTATATACTAAAATTTTTTCCTGTTGTATTTATGGAAAAATCTCCTTCTCTGGCACCATGTTTGTTGACCTTTAAAACATTAGCTTTATTGAAATATAATTTACCTAAAGTAATATTCAGTAATTTTAAGTGTGCAATTTAATGAGTTTTGACAAATGTATTATTATATAACCACCATGCAACAAGAGGCTTCCCTGGTAGCTCTCAGCTGGTAAAGAATTTTCCTGCAATGCAGGAGACCCCGGTTCAATTCCTGAATTAGGAAGATCCCCTGGAGAAGGCAAAGGCTACCCACTCCAGTATTCTGGCCTGGAGAATTCCATGAACTATATAGTCCACAGGGTCACAAAGAGTCAGACACGACTGAGCGACTTTCATTTTCATGCGATCAAGATATAAAACATTTTCCTCATCCTCAAAGTTTTCTTGTGTCCCATTGCAGCCAATCCATTCCCTCTGCCCTTAATACCTGACAACCTCTTCTCTGCTTTGTCATTTTAGTTTTTCCTTTTTTGTATAAATAGAATCCTTTAGTAAGGAGTTTGTGTATCTAGTTTCTTTCAGTTAGTATGGTTCTTTCATCTATATTTTTGTATATATCAGAAGTTTGTTCTTTTATCACTGATTATATGGCCATACTACAATTTATCTTTGCACCTGTTAATAGGCATTGACCTTTTCTCCAGATTTTTATAATAAGAATTTTTGCATATTAAGTGGATGCCGGGGACTTCCACTTCTAGACAGCATAGAGTGACAGAGACTAGATTCACTCTTCTATCTGAAATGAGCAAACAAAAAAAAAGAAGCAAACATATAAAACAGTGGTTTTTAAGGGTATTAGACATGGGATAATGAAAGATGGTGATCCTGGAGTGATGGAAAAAGAGAACAAAGAACAGATGGTACAAACAGAAAAATATCTACTGTCTAAAAATATCACATCAAATTTAAATGGCCTAAATATCCCGCTTAAAAGACAGAAATAGACTAGATTAAAAAATAAGAATTATGCATTGTTTTTTCAAGAAACCTACTTTAAGTATAAAGTCATTAGGAGGTTAAAACTGAAAAAGATAAAAGGATATACTATTCTACACCAATGGAAAGAAAGCTAGAGTGGCTAAGTTAATATCAGATAAAGTACACTCCAGAGCAAAGAATATTACCAGGGATAAAGATAATTTCATAATGATAAGGGGTTGTTTCATCAAGAGGACATAACAGTCTAAACATATGTATTATAATTGTAATTTGAGATGCACATACTTTATTAATACTTGATAGAACAAGTAAATAGAAATCAATAAGACTCCAGGTCTTAACATTCTTTATCATCTTCTCCTAACTGATAATTATAGAGTGCTCCATCCAACAATAGCAAGATCCACATTTTCTTTTCCCTAGGGCATATAGAACACTTACCAAGTTAGTATCCCTTATTCTGGGATACTAAATAAGTGCTAATACATTTAATAGGATTAAAATTGAACAAAATATGTTCTTTAACTGCAGGATAATTAAACTAGAAACTGATAATGGAAATCTGGAAAATTCCCATGTATATGAAGACAATATAACATACTTCTAAATAACTCATGGGACAAAAATCCAAAGGGAGATGAAAAATTGAAAGCACTGTGTATCAAAGTGTGTAGGATGGTGCTGAAGCATATTTAGAAATTTATAGCACTAAATGATTTTTTTTAGAAATAAAGAGGTCTTAAATAACTTACTCAGCTTCTACCTGACTAGGTAAATAAAATCAAATAAAGTCTCAAGTGAGCAGAAGAAAGAAAATCATAAAGAGCAGAGAAAAAAATGAGTAAAATAGAAAATAGAGAAAATCAAAGAAATCAATAGTTCTTTGAGATATCTGGTTGTTTGAGAAAAGATGGGGGAATCCCTCATTTTATGAGAGTTTTTAAAAAATATTATGAATGGGTGTTAAATTTTGTCTTTTCTGCATTGTAATTTTCCTTTTTATGGTGAACTATATTGATTGAATTTCAAATGTCAAAAAATCTTATTTCTTATGAATTCCCTCAACAGTCTTTGTCTAAGTATTTAATCTTGATTTTAAAAAGATATCTTCATTTGGTAAAGAATTTGAAATTGACATAAGTGATTTTTCTACTGTGTTTAATTCACTATTAATACTAGTTCCTTTTTTTAAAAAATACATCTTCCTTTCTTCCATATGTTCAAGTGTTCATCTTCCTTCTTGAACATATGGACAACATTTATTATACCTATTTTATTCTCTTCGTTAGCTATTCTGTTATCTGTCACTTTGGGGTCTGTTTCTTTGAATTGATTTTTCTCCTGCTTATGGATTATATGCTTATTTGCAGACTTGGAAATTTTTAATTGGGTAGCAAACATAATGAATTTTGTGTTATTGATCACTGAAATTTAAGTCTGATGTACATTTCCTCAAATGAATGGAACCACCACACTCTGTGAGATTTTATTCCTCTTCCCTGTACTGTAGCTTAGAAATTGCTTACAGGCAGTAAGCTTATGATTGTAGGGTTCGCCTTGTTTGTTATCTCAGAAATCACAGTCCTCCATTGCCTGTTGTTCAATGTCTGAAAGCTGTTGTTTCATATGCTGGTTCCAATTTTCTAATTGTTTAGGGTGAAAGGGGAAATCTGGTCCCTGTTACTTCATTTTTACTAGAAGTAGAATTTTCAGCCTTTTAATTTTGATGTACATAATCTACAAGGTTTTTTTATGCTTGTTAAGTCTAGATATTTTCTTTTGTGATTCTATAAATTGAATTTGTTTAGAAAGTCATTTTCCTTTTATATATTTGATAAATACCTATATTTTTCTAGATTAGAAATATTGTGTTTCATTTTAATATGTCTGAAGTTTAATTTGGCGTTTGCCCTGAACTGATGTCCTAAGAGACTTCAAAGCCACTGACTATTGATCTACGTTTGTATTCAGTTTTTTTTTTTAAAGATAATTTTATTTATTGACTTATTTTGGGCTGTGCTGGGTCTTTGTTCCCACATGTGGGTTTTTCTCTAGTTTCAGTGAGCAGGGGTCCTCTTCATTGCAGTGCATGGGCTCCTCATTGTGGTGGCTCTTTTGTTGTGGAGCACGGGCTCTAGGGCATGTGGGCTTCAGCAGTTCTGGTGTGTGGGCTCAAAAGCTGCGGTTCCCAGGCTCTAAGGCACAAGCTCAATAGTTGTGGCACACAGGCTTAGTTGCTCCATGGCATGTAGGATCTTCCTGAGCAGAGACTGAACCTGTGTCTCCTGCATCGGCAGGCAGATTCTCTACCACTGAAGAAGCCCTCATTCATTGTTTTAATTGTGCTCTCTTCACTACCTATTTTCTGCATGCTCTATTTTTTCTCATTATGATTTTTCATAAGTAGTTTCTAGTTTGTTTTTTTACTCTATGAATTGAATACTTTAAAAATTCTATTAAACTTTACATTAGAGCTATTAATTTTAAATATTTATCAAATATCCATACACTTTCCTAAACTTAAATCTGATAGTTTGTTCTCTCAGGTGCTGTAGGTTGACAATTAAATCATCATCAAATTATTATTTTCTTTCCCTGTGTCCTGCTTTATGGTATTTACATATTTTTCACTCTCTAAAATTATATCTGATTATGTTTTATTGTTTATTTAGTACTTTACAGTGTATGCTTGCTTATTTACTTATTGATAATTTTGGCCAGAACAATATTGAACAGAGAACTTTTTTTCCCTTCTCTAACTCTTCACAGGATAAACCTTAGTGCTAAGCATGATTTCTCCATTGTCCCCTGTTGTGATCATGGGCTTGCCCAGAGTCATTCTTAACAGTTCCATCTCTCTGTTACTTGGCCCAGTGAATTTTAAACTAACAGAACTAAAAGTTACTTAGACAACTTAATTTGACCAGTTTAATTTATAAATGAAGGAAGTAAGATTCAGCATGATGGGATGGTGCTGGTATGAGAAATGACTTGGCCCAGTCACATAGCCAAATAGTCAAGGAGTTGGAATAAGGATTCTCATCTTGATTGTATTCTTTGCAGCCAAAGATGGAGAGGCTCTATTCAGTCAGCAAAAACAAGACTGGAAGCTGACTGTGGCTCAGATCATGAGCTCCTTATTGCCAAATTCACACTTAAATTGAAGAAAGTAGGGAAAACCACTAGACCATTCAGGTATGACTTAAACCAAATTCCTTATGCTTATACAGTGGAAGTGAGAAATAGATGTAAGGGACTAGATCTGATAGATAGAGTGCCTGATGAACTATGGAATGAGGTTTGTGACATTGTACAGGAGACAGGGATCAAGACCATCCCCATGGAAAAGAAATGCAGAAAAGCAAAATGGCTGTCTGGGGAGGCCTTACAAATAGCTGTGAAAAGAAGAGAAGTGAAAAGCAAAGGAGAAAAGGAAAGATATAAGCATCTGAATGCAGAGTTCCAAAGAATAGCAAGAAGAGATAAGAAAGCCTTCCTCAGCGATCAATGCAAAGAAATAGAGGAGAACAACAGAATGGGAAAGACTAGAGATCTCTTCAAGAAAGTTAGAGATACCATGGGAACATTTCATGCAAAGATGGGCTCAATAAAGGACAGAAATGATATGGACCTAATAGAAGCAGAAGATATTAAGAGGAGGTGGCAAGAATACACAGAACTGTACAAAAAAGAGCTTCACGACCAAGATAATCACGATGGCATGATCACTCTCCTAGAGCCAGACATCCTGGAATGTGAAGTCAAATGGGCCTTAGAAAGCATCACTACGAACAAAGCTAGTGGAGGTGACAGAATTCCAGTTGAGCTATTTCAAATCCTGAAAGATGGTGCTGTGAAAGTGCTGCACTCAATATGCCAGCAAATTTGGAAATCTCAGCAGTGACCACAGGACTGGAAAAGGTCAGTTTTCACTCCAATCCCAAAGAAAGGCAATGCCAAACTACCGCACAATTGCACTCATCTCACACGCTAGTAAAGTAATGCTCAAAATTCTCCAAGCCAGGCTTCAGCAATGCATGAACTGTGAACTTCCAGATGTTCAATCTGGTTTTAGAAAAGGCAGAGGAACCAGAGATCAAATTGCCAACATCCGCTGGATCATGGAAAAAGCAAGAGAGTTCCAGAAAAACATCTATTTCTGCTTTATCAACTATGCCAAAGCCTTTGACTGTGTGGATCACAAGAAACTGTGGAAAATTCTGAAAGAGATGGGCATACCAGACCACCTGACCTGCCTCTTGAGAAACCTATATGCAGGTCAGGAAGCAACAGTCAGAACTGGACATGGAACAGACTGGTTCCAAATAGGAAAAGAAGTACATCAAGGCTGTATATTGTCACCCTGCTTATTTAACTTCTATGCAGAGTACATCATGAGAAACGGGGGGCTGGAAGAAACACAAGCTGGAATCAAGATTGCCGGGAGAAATATCAATCACCTCAGATATGCAGATGACACCACCCTTATGGCAGAAAGTGAAGAGGAACTAAAAAGCCTCTTGATGAAAGTGAAAGAGGAGAGTGAAAATGTTGGCTTAAAGCTCACCATTCAGAAGACTAAGATCATGGCATCTGGTCCCATCACTTCATGGGAAATAGATGGGGAAACAGTGTCAGACTTTTTTTTTGGGGGGTTCCAAAATCACTGCAGATGGTGACTGCAGCCATGAAATTAAAAGACGCTTACTCCTTGGAAGGAAAGTTCTGACCAACCTAGATAGCATATTCAAAAGCAGAGACATTACTTTGCCAACAAAAGTCCATCTAGTCAAGGCTATGGTTTTTCCAGTAGTCATGTATGGATGCGACAGTTGGACTGTGAAGAAAGCTGAGAGCCAAAGAATTGATGCTTTTGAACTGTGGTTTTGGAGAAGACTCTTGAGAGTCCCTTGGACTGCAAGGAGATTCAAACAGTCCATTCTAAAGGAGATCAGCCCTGGGATATCTTTGGAAGGAATGATGCTAAAGCTGAAACTCCAGTACTTTGTCCACGTCATGTGAAAAGTTGACTCATTGGAAAAGACTCTGATGCTGGGAGAGATTGGGGGCAGGAGGAGAAGGGGATGACAGAGGATGAGATGGCTGGATTTCATCACTGACCCAATGGATGTTAGTTTGAGTGAACTCAAGGAGATGGTGATGGTCAGGGAGGTCTGGCGTGCTGCGATTCATGGGGTTGCAAAGAGTCGGACACGACTGAGAGACTGAACTGAATTCTCCATCTGCTGCTGTCAATGAATCATCAGTATATATGTATTATAAACACACTATTGATTTGATTGATAACTACCTCATAAACATGAAATAACAATAATGAATGAAACATGGCAGAAGAACCTTTATTAACAAACCATATAAGAATAATCATGACATTGAACCTTCACAGAGTGATATCAATAAGCCAAGTTAAACAAACCTTAAAAATGTAATTTGAATGGAATTACCAAAGTTTTCCTGTTTGTAAAAATTCTGGAAAAATAAACAATAAGATCTAAATATTAGGATGAAGATCTCAGAGAAGTACAAGTATAGGTGATTTTTCTTCTTTTTTCTTTGGAAATCTTTTCTAAAATGTCAACAATAGTATGACACTTTTAATATGATTAGAAAAATGTTGGTTTTATTAGTTATACTGATGGTATTGAAGTGTCTAGATACCAGAGGATAAAACTAGAGGACCATAATGTATGGCTTTATTATATCAAGGAAGTGAGTTATATCCATCTTAAATTCACCATGAGAAAGAAATATGATTCCTTTGTTTATCTCCTAGAAGTGAAAACTGATTTTTTTTCTCTTAATCTTGTTTGAGGTTAAAATGTGTCCATTGATTAAATGTTTTCAAAAACATGGTATGAACAAATCTCTTCTTAAAGGTAGAGGCTTCTTCAACCTAGCTGTCCATCAGCAGATGAATGGATAAGAAAGCTGTGGTACATAAACACAATGGAGTATTACTCAGCTATTAAAAAGAATGCATTTGAATCAGTTCTAATGAGGTGGGTGGAACTGGAGCCTATTATACAGAATGAAGTAAGTCAGAAAGAAAAACACCAATATAGCATGAAAGTGAAATTGTTCAGTCATGTCCGACGCTTTGTGACCCTGTGGACTATAGCCTACCAGGCTCCTCTGTCTATGGGATTTTCCAGGCAAGAGAACTGTATATTAATGCATATATATGGTGGCTCAGAGGTTAAAGCGTCTGCCTGCAATGCGGGAGACCCAGGTTCGATCCCTGGGTTGGGAAGGTCCCCTGGAGAAGGAAATGGCAACCCACTCCAGTGTTCTTGCCTGGAGAATCCCATGGATGGAGGAGCCTAGTAGCCTGTAGTCCACGGGATTGCGAAGAGTTGGACACGACTAAGTGACTTCAGTTTCACTTTCATGGAATTTAGAAAGATGGTACCAATGACTGTACATGCAAGACAGCAAAAGAGACACAGATATAAACAACAGACTGTTGGACTCTTTGGGAGAAGGCAATGGTGGGATGATTTGAGAGAATAGCACTGAAACACTAAGTTCGACGCATGAAACAGGGCATTCAAAGCCGGTGCACTGGGACAAGCCTGAGGGATGGGGTGGGGAGGGAAGTCGGAGGGGGTTTCAGGATGGGGGACACATGTACACCCATGGCTGATTCATGTCAATGTATGGCAAAAACCATTACAATATTGTAATTAGCCTCCAATTAAAATAAATAAATTAAAGAAGGAAAAAAAAAGGAAGAGGCTTCTTTATGTCACAGATACTCAGTTTAGACTGGGGAACCTGTCAGAAATAATCATTTTAAAATAAACTCATAACTTATTATGGTAATTCCATGCAAATTTTTTAAGTTGGTGGAAGCAGCAAGGTTGACTTGTTTATTTTTCTTATAACCCAGAGAAATGTCAGTTCAAAGTGTTCCTGAAACCATGAATTGGGAGGGACATTTAGACCTTCAGGAACATATTTGAGATTTTAGGGAAAGGTGCTGGTAACTGATCTCTACGATCAGTAGTTGAATGCCTTTCGGTAGTGTCTACTTTCTGGTTTTTTGTCTGAACTGATTTGTCATTTCAGTCACCTCCTTCACCATGAGAAGGCGTAAGTCTACGACTCTGATGGCTCTGCTTTCTTCAAAATGTGTTTAGAATGTCCAGTTCTTCAGTTTGTTCCCTGTCTGCTGGAGCAATGCTGTGCTGTGCTAAGTCGCTTCAGTCATGTCTGACTCTGTGCGACTGTATGTACTGTAGCCTTCAAGATTCCTCTGTCTGTGGGCTTCTCCAGGCAAGAATACTGCAGCGGGTTGCCATTTTCTCTTCCAGGGGATCTCCCCCACACAGGGATCGAAGCTGCAGCTCCTGCACTTCAGGCACAGCAGGTGGATTCTCTATTGCTGCGCCACCAGGGAAGACCAAAGCAATGCCACTTGGCTTTTAAATCTGCTCCTACATTCCACAGTAACCTTCTTTGACTTGCTTATCTTTGAGCTACTATTTCTGATGTTCTATGCTGCCATCCCTATGTCTTTTGCATGGCTGTGCTCTAGAGACTTTGCTCTTCATCTCTATAGCTTTCATTTCCTTTTGGTTTGCTCCCAGTTACTCTGTTACCTTCCTTGAGTATTTTTCCAAGTTCAGGATTGCCTCCCTAACTGAGGATTTAACTGACTAGAATTGTACCTGTTATTTTTCTGACAATTCTGTAGACCACTTGATGCATTCTTGATGCATGGACATATAGACCAGTTTTGCAAAAGTTCTTCATGGTCTCACGGTACTCTATGCCTTTACATAACACTCACAGTGTTTACTTCTTCCTTTTAAAACATATGGTTCTCTATGAAAGGAAGAGGAAGGAGTGTTTGTCTTCTGTTGCTTTTTTAACAAGGTAAAATCGATTCATCACTTTTTTTTTGTTATGACAACACATAATCAATCATGTGGTTTCTGGCTTTAAAAAAATCAATTTCAGACCATGGAATAGTTCTTGAAATTGTAACAGTTTAAGATTTTTTTAAACTTTGGTTGCTATAGCTTTATTTTTAAATTTTGGAAAGATTAGCAATTTCTTCTTTAAAAATTAAAATTTGTAGTTCTGATGCTATAAAAATTGGGGTTAGGGCGGTTATTGCAAGCAATTTATGTAGCATGAGATTTCACTTTACAGATCCTAGTGGTAGGATAGTTGATCTCTAAATGAAGACTATAAAAGTTCTAAATCTTAAGTCATTTTGGGAAGAAGCCAAATAAAAAACTGAAGAACCCTAAGCACTGATCTTGGAATGTGTCTTTCCAGACAATGATAACATGAAGAATTATTAAGAATAATAATACAAAGAAGACACGGAACCTTGGGCCAGTCTGTAAATATGAAATAGAGTCTCTCCAAGTTTGAAGGGACAGTGTGCTCTTTTGAAAAAAGTGTTGTAAGAGCATGTACATGGCTATACTTAATCTTTTAAATGAAAACAAAAACTTTTTAGTAACTGCACAGAACAAGATGTTCTATTTTTTTAAGAAAGAAAAACACTTTTCTAATTAATTCAAGAACAGCAGGAGTTCACATTATGTTCTTTCTCTTCAACTTTGACTTTTATTAGCTTGAGAAGTTTGTTGTGGTCTTTTCCACATACTCCAAAGAGTAGTCATCTAGCCTGGAACTTAAGAGTTTTCTCCTGCAGGAGGTACAGGATAGAACGTGTATAGGACAGAATGACTGTGTGCCTCCTGGGCTATTGACCACCTGAGGTTCTGATTGTAGAACACGTATCTTGACATCACAAGCTATGTGAGCATTCTGGAAATGCTAGAGAAGGGCACTGCAGCTTGTTTGGAAATTCATGGCAATGCAACCAACTGGAATGTGAACAGAAACATGCTCACTTCTTCCCTGGCTGGGTTGTTTCAGGTGAAACTGCACCTCTTGGGTCTTAGGTGCTTGCTGTTAGAGGTAGGAGGTGCTCACCTCCAATGCAATGGGTAAAACATACCACCATGAGTCCAGTGGTCTGAGTTAATTTAAGGTCTGACACTGTCATTATTGACATGATGCAGATGAGTGATAGACTCGACCCATCCAAGCCTTACCTTTCTCCCCAGTGAACTGGGATTTTTAATGATCTTAATCACAAAGAATTGTTTGGAAGACCAAATTTGCTGTCTATAATGTGATGCAACATAGTGACCACAAGCACAGCTCTTGTAGTTAAGTCTTTATTTGTTTAATTAATAAATATTTATTGACAGCTACTATGTGTTAGGCACTCTGCTAGTTGGTGACAAAAGCTCCCCTTGTTGAATTAACTCCATAGTAGAGGAGACAGAAAATAAATACTTAAGCAAGCAGATGAATTTATCATTCAAAAATGCATGGGGGATATATTGGAATGAACAAGTTTCGATGCAAGAGTACTTAGAGGAGGAAACTACTTTAGACTGGATTGTCAGACAGTTTTAGAGAGGTATGCTGGCTTTACTTCTTCTTAAGTCTGGGAACCTTCAGTTCAGTTCAGTAGCTCAGTTGTGTTTGACTCTTTGCAACCCCATGAACCGCAGCACGCCAGGCCTCCCTGTCCACCACCAACTCCCGGAGTCCACCCAAACCCATGTCCATCAAATCGATGATGCCATCCAACCATCCTATCCTCTGTTGTCCCCTTCTCCTCCTGCCCTCAATCTTTCCCAGCATCAGGGTCTTTTCAAATGAGTCAGTTCTTTGCATCAGGTGGCCAAAGTATTGGAGTTTCAGCTTCAGGATCAGTCCTTCCAATGAATATTCAGGGTTGATTTCCTTTAGGATGGACTGGTTGGATCTCCTTGCTGTCCATAGGAGTCTCAAGAGTCTTCTCCAACACCACAGTTCAAAAACATCAATTCATTGTCGCTCAGCTTTCTTTATAGTCCAACTCTCACATCTATACATGACCACTGAAAAAACCATAGCCTTGACTAGACGAACCTTTGTTGACAAAGTAATGTCTCTTCTTTTTAATATGCTGTCTAGGTTGGTCATAGCTTTCCTTCCGAGGAGTAGGCGTCTTTTAATTTCGTGGCTACAATCACCATCTGCAGTGATTTTGGAGCCCAGAAAAATAAAGTCTGACACTGTTTCCACTGTTTCCTCATCTATTTCCCATGAAGTGATGGGACCAGATGCCATGATCTTCGTTTTCTGAATGTTGAGCTTTAAGCCAACTCTTTCACTCTCATCAAGAGGCTGTTTAGTTTTTCTTCACTTTCTGCCATAAGGGTGGTATCATCTGCATATCTGAGGTGATTGATATTTCTCCCAGCAATCTTGATTCCAGTTTGTGTTTCTTCCAGCCCAGTGTTTCTAATGATATACTCTGCATAGAAGTTAAATAAGCAGGGTGACAATATACAGCCTTGACATGCTTCTTTTCCTATTTGGAACCAGTCTGTTGTTCCATGTCCAGTTCTAACTGTTGCTTCCTGACCTGCTTACAGATTTCTCAAGAGGCAGGTCAGCTGCTCTGGTATTCCCCACAGAATTTTCCACAGTTTCTTGTGATCCACACAGTCAAAGGCTTTGGCATAGTCAATAAAGCAGAAATAGATGTTTTTCTGGAACTCTCTTGCTTTTTCGATGATCCAGAGGATGTTGGCAATTTGATCTCTGGTTCTTCTGCCTTTTCTAAAACCAGCTTGAACATCTGGAAGTTCACAGTTCACGTATTGCTGAAGCCTGGCTTGGAGAATTTTTAGCTTTACTTTACTAGTGTGTGAGATGAGTGCAATTGTGTGGTAGTTTGAGCTTCTTTGGCATTGCTTTTATTTGGGATTGGAATGAAAACTGGCCTTTTCCAGTCCTGTGGTCACTGCTGAGTTTTCCAAATTTGCTGGTATATTGAGTGCAGCACTTTCACAGCATCATCTTTCAGGATTTGAAATAGCTCAACTGGAGTTCCATCACCCCCACTAGCTTTGTTCATAGTGATGCTTTCTAAGGCCCATTTGACTTCACATTCCAGGATGTCTGGCTCTAGGTGAGGGACCACACCATCGTGTTTATCTTGGTCGTGAAGATCTTTTTTGTATAGTTCTTCTGTGTATTCTTGCCACCTCTTCTTAATATCTTCTGCTTGTTAGGTCCCTACAATTTCTGTCCTTTATTGAGCCCATCTTTGCATGAAATGTTCCCTTGGTATCTCTAATTTTCTTGAAGAGATCTCTCGTCTTTCCCATTCTATTGTTTTCCTCTATTTCTTTACATTGATAGCTGAGGGAGGCTTTCTTTTCTCTCCTTGCTATTCTTTGCAACTCTGCATTAGAATGGGTATATCTTTCCTTTTCCCCTTTGCTTTTCACTTCTCTTCTTTTCACAGCTATTTGTAAGGTCTCCTCAGACAGCCATTTTGCTTTTTTGCATTTCTTTTCCAGGGATGGTCTTGATCCCTGTCTCCTGTACAATGTCACAAACCTCAGTCCATAGTTCATCAGGCACTCTATCAGATCTAGTCCCTTAAATCTATTTCTCACTTCCACTCTATAGTCATAAGGGATTTGATTTAGGTCATAGCTGAATGGTCTAGTGGTTTTCCCTACTTTCTTCAATTTCAGTCTGAATTTGGCAATAAGGGAACCTTAGGCTAGTAAAAAACTTATTTTCAAAATTAGTTGGAGAATGGCAGTGAAACTCAGCAGAAAATGTACCTGAAATAGGTGGACATCTCCATCTATCAACATATATGTTCAAGGGACGGAACACTCTCTAGTTTTTTGGTAAATGAATTCAGTTTGTGTTACTGGGGCAAAAGGGGTGTAGTATATCAGATCAGATCAGTCGCTCAGTCGTGTCCGACTCTTTGCGACCCCATGAATCGCAGCACGCCAGGCCTCCCTGTCCATCACCAACTCCCGGAGTTCACTCAGACTCACGTCCGTCGAGTCAGTGATGCCATCCAGCCATCTCATCCTCTGTTGTCCCCTTCTCCTCCTGCCCCCAATCCCTCCCAGCATCAGAGTCTTTTCCAATGAGTCAACTCTTCGGATGAGGTGGCCAAAGTACTGGAGTTTCAGCTTTAGCATCATTCCTTCCAAAGAAATCCCAGGGCTGATCTCCTTCAGAATGGACTGGTTGGATCTCCTTTTTCCATAGTGTTACAAGACTATATATTGTCACCCTGTTTATTAAACTTATATGCAGAGTACATCATGAGAAATGCTGGTCTGGATGAAGCACAAAATGGAATCAAGATTGCCAGGTGAAATATCAATAACCTCAGATATGCAGATGATAACACCGTTACGGCAGAAAGTGAAGAAGAACTAAAGAGCCTATTGATGAAAGAGGAGAAAGTTGGCTTAAAGCATAACATCCAAAAAAGTAAGATCATGGCATACAGTCCCATCACTTCATGGCAAATAGATGGGGAAACCATGGAAACAGTGACAGACTTTATATTTTGGGGCTCCAAAATCTCTGCAGGTGGTGACTGCAGCCATGAAATTAAAAGACGCTTACCCCTTGGAAGAAAAGTTATGACAAACCTAGACAGCAAACGCAGAGACATTACTTTGCCAAAAAAGATCTGTCTAGTCAAAGCTATGATTTTTCCAGTAGTCATATATGGATGTGAGAGGTGGACTATAAAGAAAGCTGAGTGCTGAAGAATTGATGCATTTGAACTGTGGTGTTGGAGAAGACTCTTGAGAGTCCCTTGGACTACAAGGAGATCCAACCAGTCCATCCTAAAGGAAATCAGTCCTGAATATTCATTGGAAGGACTGATGCTGAAGCTGAAACTCCAATACTTTGGCCACCTGATACAAAGAACTGACTCATTGGAAAAGACCCTGATGCTGGGAAAGATTGAAGGCAGGAGGAGAAGGGAACGAAAGAGAATGAGATGGTTGGATGGCATCACCGACTCAGTGGACATGAGTTTGAGTAGGCTCTGGGAGTTGGTGATGGACAGGGAAGCCTGGCGTGCTGCAGTCCATGGGGTTACAAAGAGTCAGACGCGACTGAACTGACATGCCTTGTACACCTTTTGATCTTGAGTTCCTTTTTTATTCCAGTCGCCATGCTTCATCAGGGTCACACACTCAAATGGCGCATGTTACTGTGGTTTCGGTTGCTTATTGGGATGGAAGGGATCTCCTTCCCAGTGGAACTATGGACCACTCTGTTTCCATGTTTCTGAACCTCTAATTCTCTCCTGTACCCTGTGGTCCTTCCTGCTTACATTCTGCCTGGGCTGAGGTAGAGGGCAGGAGGAAGCACAGGTAAAGTGAGGAGCCTGGGGTACTGCATGTCTAAATTCCCTTGGCTTCATCACCATTACCTGTGTGATCATTACCTAGTCTTAGGCTCTAGGAAGCTTTTGCTATTGTGTATCTCATTCTTCTAAATATTTTGTATATAACCAGCCTAGGCTTTGAAGACTTGAGAACCAAAAAATACGAGCATTTTTTTTTCTGTTCTGTTATTCTCTCCTCTGTAGCAATGAATGCCTTCAATGTTTGGTGGTGGGGAAAGGTGTCAGTAGCCATTTCCCATTCTTTCTTACTGAAAGAGCCCCAATTTCTTATCCTACAGCAACTCAGAGCCTGAGCCACATCCAAGCCAATCACGCCCCCAATCCTCTTACTAGTGACTGGTTTAAGTGTAGACAGTTGGAGCAATCCCAACCAAGGAGACATAAAAGGGCACTGGCTGGAGGGTCTGGATGCTGTTTCCTTATTTAAGATGGAAAGAGTTTGGGTCCTTAATGATGCTGATGAGCTGCTCTGTTAATCAACCCTAGAACATCCTAACTCCAGCTTCTTATTAAAATTAATATGAATATAAGATAGGAAAATTCTCATTGTTTAATTTGGGCTACTTGAGATTTGCTATTATCTTGGAGTCAAAACATTCTAACTGATACAGTGATAAGAAAGCACAGTTTACAAGAGAATGCAGGGGAAAGAAATCTGCTAATATCGTCTCTGCTTTCTCCCTGAAGGAGGGAGAAAAGCATTTGGGAAAGGAGGGGCAGGACCCCGTATCTGGACAGAAATACCACGGGCTCACCAAGTGAGCCTGTTCTCAAACACTAGAGTGTGTTTTTTTCTCTTTGCACGTGACTGAAGGCCTATTTAGGGTCTGCATGCATTTTTTTTCTTTTTCCCTTATTCTCATTCAAATATTTATTAAGAATTTACTGTATTGTAGCCAGTTAATGTATACAGTCATATTACTTATACTTAGACCTATGTTCTATAGCCCTTTTGTCTTGAAAATAATTGTTCCAAAAACTTGTCACTATAGTGACCTTGCACTGAGAGAAACTTAAGAGGTAGGAGAAGGTCTCCACCATAGAATGGAGACTGTGCACCATGTGAAGGGTAGCAGAATATGTCATCCCAAAACATACCACTTTGGATTAAGGATTATTTTCAGCTTCATGCATTGGAGAAGGAAATGGCAGCCCACTCCAGTGTTCTTGCCTGGAGACTCCCAGGGATGGAGGAGCCTGGTGGGCTGCTGTTTCTGGAGCTGCATAGAGTCAGACACGACTGAAGCGACTTAGCAGCAGCAGCAGCAAAATCAATTAGGAAAAAGTGGATATCAGAAAATCTCTTTGCCATTCCCTGCATTTCCCCAAAAGCAGAGCATAAATGTGTAAAGATGTCCTCCCTTCCCTCTCTACCAGAAAGGACTGCAAGTGTGGCCTCAAGTCCAGATTCAGATTCCCACTGATAGGAATCTGCAAGACAAAGGGAATATGATTGGCTTTCCTGACCTAATCCTCTAGGACCAAAGGCAGAAATAAGGTCCAGATCCAAGGAAGCAGTGAAGGAGGCTGGCCAAGTGTGCAGCCTAGGAGTGCTCTCTGCAACTGGAGAGAATGAAACTGATGCTGAGAATGGCATCTGACCCTCTGAATCTTGTTCACAAGGTTCTCAACCATTCAGAGATGAGCCACCAAGACACTGAGGTGTTTAGTAAAAATTAACTGTATCTTCATCTTGAGCCTTTTTTGTTTGTTTTGGTGTTTTTTTTTTTTTTTTTTCTTTTGCATTTTCATTGCGAAGTCAGTAAATTTTCAGTCATCCCTAGGCCCGGATTTGCTGCAGTGGCTTGAAGCCCTGGAAATTGATCACATTCTTTAATTCCTCTCCCTGCCTGACATGTTTGGATACAGTCATACTGCTCTTTAGGACAAGCAGGGTCACCACATGATAGTCACTCTTGGCTGAATCTGGAGGGAACACATTTGTAAGTGGCAGACACCTGACATGGTGAAGGCCCAGTGGAGCTGGGGTTCTCACTTGCCAACAGCCCTTTGCCCATTTGGCTGGCCTGCCCTGGAGAGGTGAGAGCATCCTCTCTGGATTCTGTCCTGCCTGCCAATGGCCTGGGCAGGGTAACAAGGGGTGTTCCATGGGCAAGAATCCACAGTCTGGCTGGAAAGCATCCTCTAGTCATTTATTTCTCCATTCCTTAATGGCTCAGGCAGTGGAAAGCCTATGTGGAAACTGGATGCTGCTGCTGCTATTGCTGCTAAGTCACTTCAGTCGTGTCCAACTCTGTGCAACCCCATAGACGGCAGCCCATCAGGCTCCCCCGTCCCTGGGATTCTCCAGGCAAGAACACTGGAGTGGGTTGTCATTTCCTTCTCCAATGCATGAAAGTGAAAAGTGAAAGTGAAGTCGCTCAGTCATATCCGACTCCCAGCAAACCCATGGACTGCAGCCCACCAGGCTCCTCCGTCCATGGGATTTTCCAGGCAAGAGTACTGGAGTGGGGTGCCATTGCCTTCTCTGAAGCTGGATGCATTGGGATTCAAAGCATATCCTGTATCTTTCTCTCTGCCATCTCAGGTCTGCCTTGAAGCAGCCTGAACTTCACCCTAAGAAGTAGTGTCCAGACCTATGATGGGACCTCTAAGTACCATCTGCCCTTGTTTTGACCACACATCTCCAGCTCTTTATGCAAGTATGGCCTCACGTTCAGATTCAGAGAGTTCAGAGAATTGTCTTGAGAGCGTGCTCTTTTATAGTGAGTTGCTATTTGGACCTTGGAGGTGGGTGGGAGAGGGCGGAATGTTGTTTGGAGCAACTTCAAATTGTACATGGCTACCACGTGTTCTTTGTCAGGAGGCTCTGGAGACATTTTGTGCCTCCACAGATTCCCAAGGGACACAATTTGCCAGAAAGATTGTGTTTCAGCAGGTAGAGCATTTAAAGTTTGGAATCTTATTATTACCTATTTTAACTCTTTAGGCAGAGCTAGCTTCTGGCATAGGAGGAGAGGGTACTTGCTAAAGTAAGCCAGCCTTCCTTTATTTATCCAGAAATATCACTTTCATGCATTGGAGAAGGAAATGGCAACCCACTCCAGTGTTCTTGCCTGGAGAATCCCAGGGACGGGGGAGCCTGGTTGGCTGCCGTCTATGGGGTCGCACAGAGTCATACGCGACTGAAGCGACTTCGTAGTATATCTCCCACAGATCTGTCAACTTCTCTAAAAGTCCCCACACTGGAACCTCATTGCTGGGGGTAAGCCTATCTCCCTTGAAAAATAGAACTGCAGAAGTGATGAAGAGGAAGCTTTGCGATCACATGGTCCTGACCTCCACCTCCATGCTGAGAGATCTTGGGCAGGTCCTTTCTGTACCTGTGCAGAAGGTGGGAGCAATTTCTGAGTGCTCTTCCAGCATTCAGTTACAGTAGGATTCTGTCCAGGCTCAAAGTCTGCTCCTTCCTGAAGCCCTTCCTAATCATTCCAGCTCTCACTGATTTTTTTTCTCTTTCTGAGCCTGTGTCATGCCATCCAGTCCTTGCTCATTTGCATGACCTTGTGTTGCTTTCTGTATTTTCAGTGTATGTAAGTAGTGTTGTTTGGACAAGGCAATAAAGTCTATGAGGGTAGGAAATATAATTTTTATGCCTCTTAAAACATTGCTGCATAAATCCGGGCTGATAAAAGTAATTGATTGGAGATGTTAATTTAATAGTTTACTGCCTGTTTCACAAGAAGACTGTAATAATTCAGTAATTCTGAGTCTCTTCTGGGATAAACATAGTCAAATCTCGGTTTTCCAGATTAATAACAATGGTAATATCTACAAGGCAACAGCTTTTGACAGTTTCCAAAGAATTTTCCCATTTATTACTTCATTTTCACCTCTTAAAAACTCTATGAAGTAGGTAAATCTTACCAACATGGTTATCTCCATGTTATAATTGATAGCATTTCCGTAATATCATATGGTGATTTAGTAAAAGGTATAGGTGGTATCCAAGTATGCTGGTCTCAGGTTCACTGTTCTTTCTGTTGGATTATACTTCAGTTGCTTTGGTTTCTTTGGAAAGAGAAAGGGAAATTATATAATGGTAATTAAGTGGACTAAAATAAAGAATATGGATGGGAGAGGGGCAGTATAGGTTTACTGTTGAGGGTTCAGGGTCTGGGTGCTCATTAAAGATTTGGGATTAAATCTTCAGTCTAGATGTCATCATTTGCTAGATGCGTGACCTTGGGCATTTAATTAAACTATCTAGCCCTGAGTTTCTCATCCTTAAAATGATTGTAATAATACCTACTCCAAGGAATTCTGAGCATCATATAATACACATGAAAAACTTCAATGGCCTGGCACATAGTGCTGCTTCATGGCTATTAACTATCATGGATATTACTGCATGACATTAGATCATTAGGTAGAGCAACCTTGGACAATTACAATTATGAAAGAGACTGGTTCTTCTTTTGCAATCAATATTTTTATTCTTTGAATTATTTTAAATTCACCGAATCAGGTTCTTACAGAACTTCTTTTACTGATGAACACAGCTAAATGTGGAACACAGATTCATGAAGAGGATGGGAGGAGAACGAATGGAAGACATTCCTGCCGAATTCATTTTCAGACTTGTCTATCCCAGTGTTTCCCAAACTACCTGTAGCGAAGGACCAGATTTTTCTTTTTTTGCCATACCACATGGCATGTGAGATCTTAGTTCCCTGACATGGGATTGAACCCATGCTTCCTGCATTGGAAGCATGGAATCTTAATCACTGGACCATCAGGGAAGTCCTTGAAGGACCAGATTAAAAAAAAATAATTTCCAGTTTTTATGAACTGATGCTTAAAAAAAAAAATACAAAGTATTTCAGCAATGTTAGCTTGCTATAAATGTTTCCAAGGGCTTACCCTTAGTTTCTGTTTTGATGTCACTGTAGATGAGTCCATGGATCACACCTGGAGAGGTTCTTGTCTCTCCCAAGTCCTTCCAAGCCAGCCTTTCCATGGCCAAAATGTAGCTGGTCTGGTATCACAGTGCTCCCCAAACCCAGAAGCCAAGTTGGCAGTATACTTTTGAATTGCTATTTTGTTTAGCTGAAAAATGTTCTCCCAAGATGCTGCTTTTCTGATAAAGCTTTTGTGCTCAGGTTTGGAAGTTTAATTACCTGAGAGTGAAATAAAAGATTTCAATCAATTAATGTAGTACAATTCATCCAGTAAAATCCCTATATAAGTAGGGGATAGAAGATGAAGATGAGAACTCAGAGTTGGATTAGACTGTGGTAATTTTCTGAAGGATGAGCTGTCCCAGAAAGCTTTGAGCTTGATTACTTAGTCTCTAAGTTGGAAAATGGAGGTGATAAGTAATTACTGAAATGATGGGAGAGCCATTAATGAGAAACCAAATGAGGCCAGTGGTACTAGGAACAAGAAGGGAATGTCAGCATCAGTCTCATAAGGGCTTTAGTACGAGGATAGGCAGGTGGTCTTTCTCCTGTGACGTCAAGAAGCTCTTATTTATTCATTCATATGACAGACACACATTTGTGTAAAATATTATGCAAGTATTTACACATAAATATTTATGTGTAAATACTTATGTGTAAGTGTTACTTACACATTACTATGTGCAATGATTTACACATAAATATTTATGTGTAAATCATTTGACAAATATTTGACAAATATAGTGCCTTCCTAGCTTTTATTATGCATCAAAGATACAGCAACAAAGAAAACATTCAATTTTAGCCTATTAGGTAAACTGTCAATTAAAATTGTACTTACAGTCAAAAGTGATGCTATGGTAATATACACTATGGAAGTCTAACCTGGTCTCTGAGATCAGAGAAAGTTTTCCTTTAGAGGTAGTGTTACCTGGCTAGATATAAATAGAAAGTTTCTAGGCAGAGGAAACAGCATATGCAGAGACCCTGTTTGTGTGAGAGAGCTTTGTGCATTTAAAAATCTGAAAGATGCCCAGGGTAGTTGGAAAGTTAAGAGGATGGAAGACTTTAAGATGCAAAAGATGCAGAGAGGATTCATGAAGTCTTCATGAAACACAGGCTTGACTCGTTATCCTGAGCACAAAAGGTGCCCAATACAGCACTTTGAACAGGAATAAAGACTGATACAAGAGATATGCATTGTGGAAATACTATTTTGGCTTCTGTATGGAAAACTGATAGAACCTTGAGAGTCTTATCAAGTGACCAATCACTGATGAGATCTGAGCTAAGGTGTTCTGAGCTTTGGTGGTAGCCATAGAGGTGAAGAGAAAGGGATTAGAGATGAATGGGCAGGACTCTGCATTTTGGGGATGTGGAACATGAGAGAGATGAAGTGGAAGATAGCTTTCAGGCTTCCCTGGTGGCTCATATGGTAAGGAATTTGCCTCAGTGTAGGAGAACCAGATTTGATTGCTGGATCAGGAAGATCCCCTGGAGGAGGAAATGGCAACCCACTCCAGTATTCTTGCCTGGAGAATCCCATGGACAGAGGAGCCTGGCGAGCTATAGTCTACGCAGTCACAAAGCGATGGACATGGCTGAGCGACTGACCCTTTCCTTTCCTTTTTGCATTTTGGGGATGTGGGGCATGAGAGAGATGGAGCAGTGGAAGATAGCTTTCAGGTTTCTGGTTTGGGTGATGGGTGAAAATGATGATGCCTTTCACAGGAAGGATCTAGAGTAGAGGATGGAGGTGGAGCTTTGGTTGGAAGGTAAGTTCTACTTTTGACATGTTGCCTCTGACGTTCTTATGGGAAATCTAAGGGGAAATGTCCAGAAGGCACTTAGATGTATGGACTCAGGAACTCAAGAAATACCTGATCCAATATTTGGGGTATAATTTGATATATAATGTTAAGCCAGCTCCTCCTAACTCTGAGGCAGGGCTGGTATAAGTTTCCTAGCAACCCTTTCTTGTTATGCGGTTCTCCTTCACCCTAAGGGCTTCTGGCATCACCTTACCACTAGTAGAGCCCTCATCTGCCCTTCCTCTCTTGACAATATTGCATGTTATGGGCTTCTCATCAAAACTTAAACTGTCCTGTGATAGACGAGTTCAGTTTAGTTCTTTCAGTGGCATATGGTCTGTTGAACAAGCTGTCCCATCTTTGAAGATACTGTGTTTGAAAGTTTTAAATGTGTTACCTCTCCTGCTCCCCACTACCCGTGCCTACCTGAGTATATTTGCATTGTAGCAGGACAATTCTCTAAGGGATCGTTTCCTCAAACGTTGTTCTTCTGTCTTTAAAATAGCATGCATTACTTCTTCTTACCTCTGTTTATTATCATATGCTTCCCTGGGGAAGCCATTATAAAACCCTGGGGGCTCAGTGGTAAAGAATCCACCTGCCAATCAGGAGATGTGGTTCAGTCTTTGGTTTGGGACGATCCCTTGGAGAAGGAAATGGCAACCTACTCCGGTATTCTTGCCTGGGAAATTCCATGGACAGGGGAGCCTGAAGGGCTATAGTCCACGGGGTTGCAAAGAGTCTGACACAACTTAGCGACTGGGCACAAACACCTTTTATAATAGATTTTTTTCCCCTTTTTTCCTAGTGTATTCATTTGTCTTCCCCCAATAAATGATAAGTTCCCTGAGAATAGAAGCCTTACTTTTAATTTTCTTTACCCTGAACAGTGTCTAGTGCAGTGCCAGCTGAATTCATTTGTTGAAAAACAGACATGTAGCTTCATATACACATGTATCTCTAAAGGAGTAGGCAGGTATTTATGCAGATCACAAAGGTCATGGAGGTATTCTGACTTAGAAGGTGGATGGGCCATAGAGAGATGTGGTGTGAGAAGGACATATAGGTGGTTGTGTATTTACTGCTGAGGTTGACTTTGTCAAGCTCATACACACATGGATATAGAAGGCATGGTTGCCAATACTTAACAATATCAAAGAGTCAGGTTGATTCCTGTGGTTGAACCATCAGTCTAGCAAGGTCCATCTCTTTCCATGGGTGACTTTCTCCTCATAGGAGTGTCTTACTCTGAGTGAGTTTCATTGACCTCACTTGCTTGTGAGCCTATCCTGTCAACTTCATTGTGGTCAGAACTTGACTTGGAGCCCTGGCTCAGAAGATGGCCAAAGCGCCAACGATGAGAGACACGTTTGTGCTGGTGCCTGATCTCCCGCCTTGCCTACCAGCTGCCTTCCATGGGCACCGCCTTGGTCCTCCCATGGACTAGCAGAGCAGTTTGTGATTGCCCAGGCTTCCAAACACTGCCGCCTGCAAATCAGTTCCTGACGAAGGAGTTTCAGTCATTATTTGCATTTAATGTGTGAAATAACAAGAGGGCCACACAGAGACTCATAAATAGAGACAGACAGACAGACACTGATACAGACAGGCAGATCATCACTGGATTGGAAGATCTATTAGGAGGGCTGAAGAATGTATGTACAGTTGCAGAATCTGACCCAAGATGGCCAAACTAACGGATTTTCTCTTGTTCCTCTCTATTCTTCATTGATGTCCTCTTTCTTCCCTAGAAATGTATTATTCTGGATCACTTTTACTTATTTCTTCTCTCCTCTGTTCTCCAAAATGAGCTCTCTTCCTCTTCCCTGTCAGAACCTGGTTGTCCTGTGTTCCAATCATTCAGTGTTATGCCCTTGTTGTGTAGCTTATATCACAAAACACTTCAAGATTGAGTGGTTCAGCTGGCAGCGCCTCAAAGGTAAACATTCTTCTTCTAAAGAAATCCTTCAATGTTAAGGAGTGAATACAGGTGTTTCCCAGGCTTCACTTCAGCTGAGGAAAAGATATTGACAGGGAATTTTTCTGGCAGGTAAACCTGATCAGAAGAGCTTTCCCCAAAAGGAAATAAAGGAAAATGTATTTATTCCTATTATAGCAAAAATCAGTAATGCATTCTTCTTATAGAAAACTTAGTACATACAAGTTGGAAAAAAATCCACCAAATTTTCTATATCCTGAAAAAATCTGATATGACTATTTTAATATTTATTTCCATATTTGTTTCTCACTACAATTTTTTTCTTTTTAAGAAAAATGTAATTGAAATTAATTTGACATATAACATGTACATTTAAGGTGTATAATATGTTATTTGATGCATTTATGTATTATAATAAGAATGCCATTGTTGTGATAAGTAGCATCTCTATCATACATAATTTCTTTAAATTGGAGGATAATTGCTTTGCAATGTTGTGGTGGTCTCTGTTGTGCCTCAACACAAATCAGTCATAATTATATATATATATCCCCTCATGCTTGACCCTGTGTCCCCAACCGTTTGACTCATCTTGGTGGTTATCCCAGAGCACCAAGCTGGGCTCCCTGTGCTATGTAGCAGCTTCCAGCAAGTTATCTATTTCACACATGATAGTGTTTACACGTCAGTGATACTTTCTGAATTTGTCCTACCCTTTTCTTCCTCTGACTGTGTCTACCAGACCTGTCTCTATGTCAGCGTCTCCATTTCTTTCTGTAAATGGGTTCATCAATACTATTTTTCTAGATTCCATACATATGTGTTAATATATGATATTTGTTTTTCTCTTTCTGACTTTACTCTGTGTAACAGGCATCCACTTTACTACAACTGACTCATATTTGTTCCTTTTAATGCCTGAGTAATATTCCACTGTATATATGTACCACACCTTCTTTATCCATTCATCTGTTGATGGGCATCTAGGTTGCTTCCATGTCCTGGCTATTGTAAATAATGCTGCATAAATACTGAAGTGCATGTGCCTTTTTGAATTGTGGTTTTCTCAGGTATATGACCAGTAGTGGGATTGCTGGGTCATATGGTAGTTTTATTCTTAGTTTGTTGAGTAATCTTCATATTGTTCTTCATAGCGGCTGTAACAATTTACATTCCCACCAACTGTGCAGTAGGGTTCCCTTTTCTCCACACCTGCTCCAGGTGTGTTGTTGGTAGTTTTTTGTTGGTAGTTTTTTTGATTATGGCCATTCTGATTAGTGTGAGGCAATACCTCATTGTAGTTTGATTTGCATTTCTCTAATAATGAGCTGTGTTGAGCATCTTTTCGTTTGTTGGCCATCTGTATACCTCCTTTGAAGAAATATCTGTTTAGTTCTTCTGCCCATCTTTTGATTGGGCTTTTTGTTTTTCTGATATTGAGCTGTATCATCTGCTTATATATTTTGGAGATTAATCCTTTGTCAGTTGCTTGCTTTGTAATTATTTTCTCCCTTTCTGAGGGTTGTCTTTTAATAGTGTTTATCATTTCCTTTGCTGTGCAAAAGCTTTTACATTTAATTTGGTCTCATTTGTGTATTTTCGTTTTTATTTCCATCACTCTAGGAGGTAGATCAAAGAGGATCTTGCTGTGATTTATGTCAAATAGTGTACTGCCTATGTTTTCCTCTAAGAACATAGTTTCTGGCCTTACATTTAAGTCTTTAATCCATTTTGAGTTTATTTTTGTGTATGGTGTTAGGTAGTGTTCTAGTTTCATTCTTTTACATGTAGCTGTCCAGTTTTCCTAGTACCATTTATTGAAGAGGCTGTCTTTTCTTCATTGTGTGTTCTTGGCTCCATTGTCAAAGATAATGTGCCCATAGGTGTGTGGGTTTATCTCTGGGATTTCTTTTTGTTTCATTGATCTATATTTCTGTTTTTGTGCCAGTACCATACTGTCTTGATGACTATAGCTTCATAGTATAATCTGAAGTCAGGAAGGTTGATTTTTCCAGCTTCATTTTTCTTTTCTAAGATTGCTTTGGCTATTAGGGTTCTCTTGTGTTTGAATACAAATTGTGAAATTTTCGTTCTAGTTCTGTGAAAAAATACCATTGGTACTTTGGTCGGGATTTCATTGAATCTGTAGACTGCTTTAGGTAATATAGTCACTTGACAGTATTGATTCTTCTAGTCCAAGAACATGGTATGCGTGTGTATATGTGTGTGTGTGTGTGTGTATATATACACACACACATATATCTCCATCTGTCTGTGTCAACTTTGATTTCTTTCATCAGTGTCTTACAGTTTTCTGCATACAGATCTTTTGTCTCGTTCAGTTCAGTTCAGTCGCTCAGTCATGTCCGACTCTTTGTGACCCCATGAATCGCAGCACGCCAGGCCTCACTGTCCATCACCAACTCCTGGAGTTCAACCAGACTCACGTCCATCGAGTCAGTGATGCCATCCAGCCATCTCATCCCCTGTCATCCCCTTTTCCTCTTGCCCCCATTCCCTCCCAGCATCAGTCTTTTCCAATGAGTCAACTCTTCACATGAGGTGGCCGAAGTACTGGAGTTTCAGCTTTAGCATCATTCCTTCCAAAGAAATCCCAGGGCTGATCTCCTTCAGAATGGACTGGTTGGATCTCCTTGCAGTCCAAGAGACTCTCAAGAGTCTTCTCCAACACCAGAGTTCAAAAGCATCAATTCTTCAGTGCTCAGCTTTCTTCACAGTCCAACTCTCACATCCATACACGACCACAGGAAAAACCATAGCTTTGACTAGATGGACCTTTGTTGGCAAAGTAATGTCTCTGCTTTTGAATATGCTATCTAGGTTGGTCAGAACTTTTCTTCCAAGGAGTAAGCATCTTTTAATTTCATGGCTGCAGTCACCATCTGCAGTGATTTTGGAGCCCAGAAAAATAAAGTCTGACATTGTTTCCACTGTTTCCCCATCTGTTTCCCATGAAGTGATGGGACCCGATGCCATGATCTTCGTTTTCTGAATGTTGAGCTTTAAGCCAACTTTTTCACTCTCCTCTTTCACCTTCATCAAGAGGCTTTTTAGTTCCTCCTCAATTTCTGCCATAAGGGTGGTGTCATCTGCATATCTGAGGTTATTGATATTTCTTTTGGCAATCTTGATTCCAGCTTGTGTTTCTTCCAGTCCAGCGTTTCTCATGATGTACTCTGCATATAAGTTAAATAAGCAGGGTGACAATATACAGCCTTGACCTACTCCTTTTCCTATTTGGAACCAGTCTGTTGTTCCATGTCCAGTTCTGACTGTTGCTTCCTGACCTGTATACAGATTTCTCAAGAGGCAGGTCAGGTGGTCTGGCATTCCCATCTCTTTCAGAATTTTCCACAGTTTCTTGTGATCCACACAGTCAAAGGCTTTGGCATAGTCAATAAAGCAGAAATAGATGTTTTTCTGGAACTCTCTTGCTTTTTCGATGATCCCGCGGATGTTGGCAATTTGGTCTGTCTCGTTAGTTAGGTTTATTCCTAGGTGTATTAATCTTATATTACTCTTTTTGTTGCAATGGTGAATGAAACTGTTTCTTTAATTCCTGTTTCTGATTTTTCATTGTTAGTGAATAGGAATGCAAGGGGTTTCTGTGTATTAATTTTATATCCTGTGACTTTACTATATTCATTGATTAGTTCTAGCAGTTTTCTGGTGTCATCTTAGGGTTTTCTATGTATAGTATCATGTCATCTGCAAACAGTGAGAGTTTTATTTCTTCTTTTCCTATCTAGATTCCTTTTATTACTTTTTCTTTTCTGATTGCCATGGCTAGGACTTCCAAGCTATATTGAATGATAGTGGAGAGAGTGAGCACCCTTGTCTTGTTCCTGATCTTAGAGGAAATGTTTTCAGTTTTTCACTGTTGAGAATAATGTTTCCTGTGGATTTGTCGTATATGGCCTTTGTTATGTTCAGGTAGATTCCTTCTATGCCTACTTTCTGGAGAGGTTTTGTGATAAATGGGTATTGAATTTTGTTGAAAGTTTTTCTGCATCTGTTGAGATGACCATATGGTTTTAATCTTTTAATTTGTTAATATGGTGTATCACATTGATTAATTTGCATATATTGAAGAATCCTTGTGTCCCTGGGGTAAATCCCTCTTGATCATGGTGTATGTTGCTGGATTCTGTTTGCTAGAATCTTGTTGAGGATTTTTGCACCAATGTTCATCAGTGCTATTGGCCTCTAATTTTCTTTTTTGGTGATATCTTTGCCTGGTTTTAATACCATGGTGATGGTTGTCTTGTAGAATGAGTTTGGGAGTTTGCCTTCCTTTGCAATTTTCTGGAAGAGTTTGAGAAGGATAGATGTTAACACTTCTCTAAATGTTCGGTAGAACACACCTGTAAAGCCATCTGGCCCTAGATGGCTTTGTTTGTTGGGAGATTTTGATTACAGTTTTGATTTCCATGCTTGTGATTGGTCTGTTCATATTTTCTATTTTTTCCTCGTTCAGTTGCGGAAGGTTATACTTTTCTAAGAATTTGTGCATTTCTTCCAGGTTGTCCATTTTATTGGCATATAGTTGCTGATAGTAGTCTCTTATGATCCTTTGTATTTATGTGTTGTCGGCTGTAACTTCTCCTTATTTGTTTCTTATTTTATTGACTTGAGTCTTCTCCCTTTTTTCCTTGATGAATCTGCTTAATGGTTTATTACTCTGATTTCAATTTTGTATTTTTTAGTTGCATTTTAGAAACAGCTTTACTGAGGTATGATTAACATACAAAAATTTGCAATACTTAATGTAAACAACCTGATTAAGTTTTGAGATAAATATACATCTGTGAAACTTTCACCACAATCTGCCACAAATGTATTTATCACCTCCAAAAGTATAATTTTTGGAAGTTTAAATGATATGGTTGTTGTCACACTATAACTTATTTTTTGGTCTGCCTATTTTTCTTTAGTATTGTAACTAATATTTCCCAAGGTTCTTGAAGAATATAATATTTAATATACTTGTCATATAAAATAGAAAGTTCTTTTAGACTTAATTTACCTTAAAATTCCTCAACTGGACCTTTGGGTGATTATTTGTTATGAGTATTTCCAGTTTTCTTTGAGAAATAACACTGCAGTGAACAATCTTTAAACAATAGGTGTACATTAATTTTTACTAATAGTTTTTTACTCATAAAAATGTAGTATTTTCTGAAATCCTGATGTGATATTTTCTCCAAGTCTTTACAAAGTTGTGTAACACAAAATTTCTTCTTTACTTTCTCTTCCTGAAGAAATGCTTCTTCAGATGCCTTCATTTGTGAAGTTTTCCTAGGTCTTATAAGATTGATAACTCCCTCCTATAGGCTCACACAGGCCTTTGTTTAGCCACAAATCACAGAATCACATTGTGATGACTTAGCCCCAAACTTACTTCTTGGAGATCCCCATGATCTCTTTGTCTAACTCTAGATAAGTACCTTTGTTTAATGTTCATGTAGTGGCTCTAGACTTACCCTACATGGCATGTACTATAATTACAGTTAATTAGCTGGTTGGGTGAGCCTTTATTCAGGCTTGCCTACTTCACTGGAATGTAAGTTGACTGTTTCCCTCCTTGTTCCTGCTCTGTCCTCAGAGCTTCACACCAATGCTCAGGAAATAGCTGCTAAATGAATGAAAGGATTGGAAGGAAGGACTTTCCAAAACCCTTTAAACAAGAAGTTAACATATGATCCTGCAGTTCCACTTCTGGGTATATATCTGGAGAAAACGCTAATTCAAAAAGATGCATGCACCTCTGTGTTCATTACAGCACTATTTACGATAGCCAACACATATTCAGTTCAGTTGCTCAGTTGTGTCTGACTCTTTGTAACCCCATGGACTGCTGCACACCAGGCTTCCCTGTCCATCACCAACCCCCGAAGCTTGCTCAAACTCATGTCCATTGAGTCAGTGATGCCATCCAACCATCTCATCCTCCATCCTCCTCTTCTCCTCCTGCCTTCAATCATTCCCAGCATCAAGGTCTTTTCCAATGAGTCAATTTTTCACATCAGGTTACCAAAATACTGGAGTTTCAGCTTCAGCATCAGTCCTTCCAATGAATATTCAGGACTGATTTCCTTTAGTATTGACTGGTTGGATCCCCTTGCAGTCCAAGGGACTCTCAAGAGTCTTTTCCAACACCACAGTTCAAAAGCCAACACATGGAAGCAACCTAAATATCCATTGACAGATGAATGGCTAAAGAAGATGTGATATACACACACAATTGGATACCACTCAATAGTGAAAAAGAATGAAATAGTGCCACTTGCAGCAACGTGGATGGACCTAGAGATTATTATACTCAGTGAAGTAAGTAAGACAGAGAAAGATAAATATATGATATCGCTCATATATGGAATTTAAAAAATGTTACAGATTAACTTATTTGCAAAACAGAAATAGACTCATAGACATAGAAAACAAACTTATGGTTACCAAAGGGGACAGTGGGGAGTAGGAGCAGAGATAAATCAGAAGTTTGGGATTAGCATATACACACTACTATGTATAAAGTAGAAGAATAACTGTATAGCACAGGGAACTATATTCATTGTCTTGTAGTAACTTATAATGGAAAGGAATCTGGAAAAGATACACACACACACACACATATTATACATATACATATATAACTTAGTCACTTTGCTATACAACTGAGACTATTAATAACACATTATAAATTAACTGTACTTCAATAAAAATAATTAATAAAAATGCATGTATTTTTAAAAAGGGGACAAAAGTAAAAGGTCTCTAGAGAAGAAGAAAATATAAATAATATCTGTATTCCTTCATAATCCAGATCAGTTTATAGACATGCACTGAGGGCTAAGCTATGCTAACCTTTTTACATATTTTACCTATTTAAACCTTGCATTAGTTTTACAAGTTGGGTATTGCTCAGCCCTCCTCAGTAATAGATAAAGAAATGGAGGCTTAGTTAGCGAGGTCATACAACTTGTCCTAAGTCACACAAATTGTAAGAGGGGAGCTGGGATTTGTCTGATTGAATTTGAGTTCTCAGTCACTGTGAAAGATTCCTGTTATGTTCTTTTCACATTGGACTGGAATTTCTCTCCTCATAACCTCTTGCTTGGTGGAGCTAGATCTCTGTCTTGAGCCCTGGGAAATGGGCTGATCCTCCTCCTTCATCCCAGCTCTCCCCACACACAGATTTACCCCTGCTGAAGTATCCCCTGTGTGCTCAGTCACTTCAGTCATGTCCAACTCTTTGCAATCCTATGGACTGTAGCCCTCCAGGCTCCTCAATCCAAGCGATTCTCCAGACAAGAATACTGGCGTGGGTTGCTATGCCCTCCTTCAGGGGATCTTCTCCACCCAGGGATCGAACCCGCATCTCCTGCATCTCTTGCCTTTAGGCATTTTTTTTTTTACCACTGAGCCACTGGGGAAGCCCAAAATATCCCCTACTCCAGGCATAATCGTTTCCATTCCTCCAGCCATTTCAATTGGGCTATAGCATAAGCTTTCCTCCCCTTGTCTGATGCTTTTATTTTCACTTGAGCACTTTATTTGCTGTGGAGAATCAGTCAATTCCTGTACCTGGAGGAGAGTAAGGTGACTAGCAGGGAAAGAAAGAATAAAAGAAAAAAAATGGAAGTAATATCTTAAGAGAGAAGTAAAGATTAAAGTCATCAACTCTGGAGGCAGACCACTTAGGCTTAAATCTAAGCTCTGCCTCTTCCTGGCTGTGTGAGCTGGACAGACAGTTAAATAAGTTCTAAATCAGCTGATCAGATTCTTGGGTAACTGAGTTGAGTGCACGACAGCAAATAGATTGTATACCACCCTCAAGCCATCATCATTTAAAAAAAAATTATATTTAGTTTTAGTTGATTGATGATTGCTTTACAATATTGGTTTGGTTTCTGCCATACATCAGCATGAATTAGCCATAGTTGAATTTTTGTCCCCTCCCTCTTGCCCTCTTCTTGCAACCGAGAGAGGCTATTATCTTCCACTATCCTAGAGATGTTTACTGAGAAACTTTCTAAGTCCCCATTCCTGTTAAAAACACTTTGCCTGTATTGACTAGCCTGATCCTCATAGCAACCTATGAAGTGGATTATGCTATTATCCTCACATCACAGATGGAGCTGGAATTGTCTTTCCCAACCTCCCATAACTGGCAAATGGAGGAGCAGGTGGTCCAGCTGCAGAGACTGTGTTCCTAACCGTGCTACCTTTCTGCCTCAGCTTCATAAACTTATCTTCAGGGCCGTTCACAGCCTGCACGCATGGACAACTCACCTTATGTTCCTCCACTTCGAGACATTTGATTCCTCTGGCAAACTCTTGTCTCCTGGCCAGTGTTGGCTGTCCTTGCCTGCCCTCTCTTACGAGAGTTGTTAAAATGGGAGCATGGCTCACAGTGATTGATGGCCTGAATGCTGATCATTCCCTACCTCTCCAGGCTCACGGTAAATATTTACTTTTTGTTACACAGGAACAATGAGGTTTCATACAGGAGATGGATGTCGGGTGTATATATAATATTATGCTTGTCTGACTCCTTTGAACACCCAACTCTCATTTCCCAGGCTTACTCAGGCAAGGGAAGCAGACACTGCAGGGTGAGCTGTTTGACTTTTCAGAGGACACTCTGAAAGTTTGCAAGCTAGATGGAGTTTTTGGTCTTTTTTTTTCCCTTACTGAAAGACTAAGAAACATGATCTCTCTCAATAATCTGGTCGGGAGCTACTAGCTATCCGTGTATCAAGAATTCTACTTGACCCAATATTGTCCGTAATATTGATTCACATTTTTAAATGTTAATTTTGTTTTTTATTATTTTATTATTTTTATTTTTACATTTTTTTGGCGTGCTGTGTCTTCGTTGCCATGCATGGGCTTTCTCTAGTTGCAGTGAGGGGGGCTACTCTCTAGTAGCTGTGCATGGGCTTCTCATTGAGGTGGCCTCTCTTGTGGAGCTTGGCCTCCAGGCTGGGCAGGCTTCAATAGTTTTGGTGCTTGGGGTTAGCTGCTCTGCAGCATGTGGAATCTCCCTGGAGCAGGGATAGAACCCATGTCCCTTGCATTGACAGGCAGATTCTTAACCACTGGACCACCAGGGAAGTCCTTTAACATAGATACATAATTTAGCTTAACCCTAAGCCACGACGTCCCCCAAATCATGGATGCCCTGTGGTGATTTTCCTAATACTTATTGCAGGATGTATGTAAGTGTGAGAATGCAAAATGCTCCCTCATGTCCTTGGGACCGTGTTACTAGGACTAGTTGACAGGTAACTTGTATGCAGCTCTCAGCGCTGCCACGTCCTTGCTCAGTGACCCTAGGCAAATCACAGCTCTTTTGGGCACCCTTTCTCTCCATCTGCAAAATGAGGCAGGCTCTTAACATTCCATCTTTCTACTCTTGTGTTTTGTCTTTCCAGCTCAAAGTAATGTTTATAATGGAGAAGAGTTCATATAGGTAGACAGGCTAATCTAAAATGTTTTCTCACTTACATAAACGCAATTTCCAATCTTTACCTTGAGAGTAGGTTGGTAGTTCTTGTCATTCATCTATTACTGCTACTCAAGAAATACACGAGGAGGGATGAAGCTGCTGAAAGATTTGGTAATGCAGTTAGAATGGAATCTAAGTTGAGGGGAACAGAGCAAAGGAGCAGCTCTGAGTGAGCTAGGAAATTGCAAACTCCACCTTTTAATGATGTTGCCCCAACTTTGAGCGAATTCTCTCCTTGTGTTTTCTTCCTCCTTGCTTGTCCCTCTCCTCTCCTCCATCTGTGGATCTCCTTCCCCTTCCTGTCTCCTTTCCCTCCCTTTGTTTCTCAAATGCTTTTCCATTACTTATGACAATGTGAAAACGCGCATTTCTCTCCACATTGGGATCCTCTGGCTCTCACAGCCTGGCTCTGGTGCTCCAGTCTCTGCAAAGCTTACCTCTTATCTGTCCTGCTGCTTTGCCACAGCCGGAAGGGCCTCGGAAATCATCTCAACCACACCCTCATTTTATAGGAGGGGAAACTGACCAAAGGGATAAACTTGCCTTGGATTCCTGTACTTTCACTTAAAGGCAGGAATACGGCTAAGCTTTTTTTTTTAGTATAAACATATATTTTTAAAAAACAGAAAACAATTTATAAGAACTTTCAAGTAAAATGCACAATACTCATAATTTTTTTCTGAGGACTGTCTTACCAGATCTTTAAAGGTCAAAGAGTAAAATGCTGAGACTCACAGAACCTGGTTCTTGCTACTCATGGCTTTTACCAAATAATTTCCTGCCTCAGGTAATGCAATCCTTATGGATCCCAGTTAGGACCAAGGTCTTGTATATGCTAATAACCCCAAGTAATTCTCCCTCAAGGATTCTCACACTTATATTTAGTTAATGCATTGTTAAGAGATTGTATTTTATGCTTGCATTTCCTGTTAATTTTGAAACATCAAGAAGACAGGTATCTGTCTCTTTTTCTATAGATTATCCCCAGTTCCTGTGACATAGAATAATAATACTAAATCTTAGTGGGCACTTACCATGAGCCTGGCTCTGTCTTAACCCTCAAATGAGAGGTGCTGTGGTTACCACTCTCATTTGACAAATAGGAAACTAAAGTGTGGGGAGGCTAATTAACTTGCTGAAGTCACACAGCGAGTAAGTGGCAGAGCTGGGCTTTGAGCTCAGACAGCCTCATACCAGGGCACACAGCTTACCCATTGCCTGTCACACAACAGATAGGCAACACATGTGTACTGACTCAGAACTTTTTCTTAACTATGCTACCATCTATTCCACCGTCACTGTGAGACTCATGGAGGAGGAGGGACAGATTTATTTTTGAGTCACAGATCTCTAGCTTCAGGGAGCTAGTGAGTTGTCTAGGGTTCTTGTTAATGTAGACTCTTTGAACCTATCTCAGATCTATGACCTGAATCACTGGTGGCAGGGCCAGGAATCTGAATTGCTAACTGCCATCCAGATAATGTCAATGGAGTTGGCCTGGGGATGACCCTTTTGAAGGGTATCCTTTTAAAGTCTTTCTTAAACAGGTCAGCTTGAACAATGGCCTAACACTTGGTAGAAATGTGAAGCTTCTACAATAACTTTTACCATTTCTTTTTTCTTTAATTAAAAAAAAAATTATTTGTTTGGCTGCATTGGGTCTTAGTTGCAGCTTCTCCACTGAATCATGTGGGATCTTTTGTTGAGGTGTATGTACTTTCTAGTTGTGGTGCGCAGGCTTAGTTGCTCCACAGTATTTGGGTTCTTAGTTCCCCGACCAGGGACAGAACCCATGTCCCCTGCTTTGCAAGGTGGTTTCTTAACCACTGGACCACAAGGGAAGTCCCGCTTTTACCATTTCTCTTTCCCTCACTTAGGAAAAGAATTTCAACTCATTAAGTAGAAAAGCCTGGTGCACAGGATCTCTAGTGTGGGGGTAGCAGAGAACCAGCAGGGTCAGCAGTCTCTGATTGAATGATTGCTACTAAACCTGAACTGGAGCCATTGCATTAGAGTGTGAAATTAGCGCCCACTTTGATGTTAAAGCAGTGGGGTGACTTCTTCTCTTGGGAGCACTTCAGTACTGAGTCTGATTGTCAGAGGGTCAATGCTCTTCTGAGATCTGTATGTTACCAAGTCCAAGCTTGTACTGCTCACTGCACAATAGGCCGATAAATCAAGAAACAAGTTGTTGGGGCAAGAAACAGTGACTTCATTCAGAAAGCCATCAACTTGAGAGGATAGTGGGACTAGGGCTCCAAAAAACCATCTCCCTGAGGAAGAATCCAGGCTTCTTTTATACATAAGGGGGAACAGTGTAGTTGGTTGTTGCAAACTTCTTGGTTCCAGTGTCCTTTGTTCTGTGAGCTGTCCACACAGGTCTGGCCATAGAGTTCTTATAAACCTCCAACAAAGGCAAATGTTATTTTCTCTCCTGCAACTTTTTACCTCTGTATGAATGGAAGTGCTATACTTTTAGTGGTCAGAGCCTTGAGAATGGAGGCAAAAGTCTTCTCCTATCCAAAAACTTGTTCCAAAGTCATTTGAATGCTAGTCCCCTGTTATGTGTGACCAGAGGGGATCCTGTTGCTTTAGTCTACACATATTCTCCACTGTCCATGTAAACCATTCACAGAAAACTCAAAATGGACCTCCTACTTCTCCTACTCATAATACGAATTTCTCTCACTTACCCATGCATGCATGCATGCATCCAACTATCAAACACTTGTCAAATACCTGCTGTATTCTAGACTCTGTTTCAGGCACTAGAGCCTAGTGATGACTATACAGAGAGGCTGCCCTCATGAAGTTTTCTCTGTAACACAGCTTCATGGTCCTTTGGGTTTCCTGTCACCTGTTTCCCAATCGCTCCTCCATAACTGGTTAATATTTTATTGTCCCATTCATTTTTCTTTTGCAAGACAAATAGGTCAGTATCCCACTCTTGCTCAGATATTTTTTATATATGTATGTGTATACGTAGTAGAAGTGTATATCTACACATGTATATACATACATATATACACACACACACATGTATATACATTGGTACAACACACACATACACAATAAATATGTAAACTTAGCAAGCAAAGATGGATTCTCAAAGGTCAGAGCCATAATTTACTCTTTCAACAAATATTTAGGTGCTACTGTGTGCTAGTCACTGAGTAAAGCCAGTTTTGCGTTCAAAGAACCTTCACCCAGCTCCTCAGTATGGGCTCTGTTCCATTTTCAGGGCAGGTATGTGAGAAAGAACTGCCAGGTGAATGCCTGCCTGTTTTTCTTTGTTTGTGTCATTTATTAGAGTCATGGAAAGAGAAAAGGTCCCGTTATGTTTTCAACTGAAAAAACAGATAATTAACCCCACTGGAGAATCATGTTCTATGTAAATGTCAATAAATTGTTTCACGTTAGAAGATCCAAAAAACCAACAAGGTAAACCCCAGATACCATCTTGATGCTGAAATGAAATTCTTGCCATACCCTCCAATATCCCTAGTTGCAAAACACAGCCTTTGGGGAGATTTATTGGCAACAAATTAGCTTAAATTTATTGCAGATTATTGATTTCTACATTCAAAGGTTAATGAGGTTTGTGCCTTCATTCAACACTTCTGCTCTGGGGAGGATAATGAGATTGCCTGAAGACACAAACCATTCAATCAAAATAAACAGAAGACTGTAATGTGCATCCTGGCTATATCCTGATACTTTTCCCACTTGTCTTTTCTTTCTCAACTGTATTTCTAAGGTGATTTTCATTTTTGCATGTCAGCAGATGATAAAGATGATCCCAGGCAGCACTCTACCAATCATAGATGGTTCCCTCATGGACCCTTACGTGGAGAAGGAGAACTAATCTGTACAATCTATCAAGGTTTCTTTCCTCTGATATGCCTACACACATTTCGGTGTCTCAGTGGTAGAAATTCAAATTGATTGATGCTCAATTAGAAACCTCAGACTGACAGGAAGATCCAACTATCAGGCTGGCAACAAGTTCATTCAGTTTTTCCACAAGATGTTATAGGAAAACCTGAATGAGCTTTTTGGCCAAGCCAGTACATTATTTGAAGCATGAGGTATTGTGCCCCTAGATACTGGCTAACAGCCTTTTAGCCAATATAATGCTGGGCTTAAGTAATTTCAAAGTATTGTTTCTCTGACCATTACAGATTTTCTGGCTTAATAATTTATCTGTAAGTAGTTTTGTTTCCATCTTTATCTGCATGCTAGCACACATGTTTTACAAATCACTAACTTAGTTCATTTATTTAACTCTAGATGAGACTGTAAACTTTGCAGAGAGCTCAGGGTCTGTATTCTTTTCAAGGGCTTTTGTGAAGCAGGCCACAGCCTGAGTTAACTAGGAAGAACTTCTCTATTGTCTGTATCTGACCCAAAGCCTTAATGAAATGAAAACCTGGCTCCCCTGGAGAGACACTTATGAAGAACACAGGAAATTGTTCTCTCAGCAGTAACTTTATGTCTATCCAAAGACGAATTACATCTTTGCTTGTGTATTCCTTTGATAGCTTCTCTTTGATTTAGTTCTCTGGGGGCACAGACGGAAGGCAAGTTACTAGACCTAGTTCACTTTTAAGTCATGAAGTGTAAGGGCTGAGAGGAAGCCTAAAGTTCATTTGAATCCTTTCCCTCATTTGTCACTGGGGAAATAAAGCCCAGAAGGGAGCATTCAAGTCCAAGGTTGTGCAAAGCCAGCTCTCTGATTCTTCTTAACCACCAGAAAATCCAGGCATTCCGGTCTCATCCTGATAAGAATGGACCTCAAAACCCTGAGGCTGTCTTCACACCTAGATTGATTTCTTGGGGACATAAGGGAAATAGGATACCCTGTAGTTCCTTCTTCTGTCAGTCAGACACAGTTCTTGTTGTGAAACCACTCAGAATACATTTTGATTACAAAGCCATGCACTGATTTATTGACAAAGGTCAGCTTAAACATTCTTCTTTAAAGTCATGAGTGAAACTAAAATTTGTAAAATGTTAAAGAACCTATTGGATCCTTGGGAATCTTACACTTGGAAAACATCCTAGAAATAACTTAACTTGACTCTTAACATACCTCAATCCACTTTATAACAGAAACATTTGGATATGACTGAATACACTAAATCCAGTAAAGCACATTTCTTAAGTTTTTAGTGTTGGATGACCTTCTGTAATGATTTTCCTTTCCTGGGATTTCCCCCCATTCTCTTTCTTTAAAATGGCATTTGGGAGACAAGCTTGTTACCAATAGAGCTTACACTAATGGCACATAGTCACCAAAAACTTGCCTTATTTGGAGTGAACTTTCAGTTCAGTTCAGTTGCTCAGTCGTGTCCGACTCTTTGCGACCCCATGAATCGCAGCACGCCAGGCCTCCCTGTCCATCACCAACTCCTGGAGTTCACTCAGACTCACGTCCACTGAGTCAGTGATGCCATCCAGCCATCTCATCCTCTGCTGTCCCCTTCTCCTCCTGCCCCCAATCCCTCCCAGCATCAGTCTTTTCCATGAGTCAACTCTTCACATGAGGTGGCCAAAGTACTGGAGTTTCAGCTTTAGCATCATTCCTTCCAAAGAAATCCCAGGGCCAATCTCCTTCAGAATGGACTGGTTGGATCTCCTTGCAGTCCAGGGGACTCTCAAGAGTCTTCTCTAACACCACAGTTCAAAAGCATCAATTCTTTGGCACTCAGCTTTCTTCACAGTCCAACTCTCATATCCATACATAACCACAGGAAAAACCATAGCCTTGACTAGACGGACCTTTAAGCAATGTCTTAAAAAAGTTTTGGACATGACCCCTAGCCATATTGCCGTTCTTGTCCACCAGGGATTGGAGTTTGGGATGCAACATGAGAAAGCAATTAACCAGAGTGATCTGACTTTCCCCATGTTCTTCCAGAGAAAATGTTGGGGGATATGCTAAGATTTTAAAAATCTGGGTGCTGTGATGTTAGAAACTTTTAAAATAAGCATTTTATGCAGATGGAACATTGACCTGAAACAAATAGTAGCTTTTTGAATAGAGAACTAAATCTCAAGGGAGAGTATGGTAGATGGTCCTGATTTTCCTTCAGGAATGAAGGGCATCTTCCTACAGCTGTTGGGAGCTCTGCAGACTGCCAGTTCTTATAGGAATTTCCCAGTTGAAAAGCTCCTCCTTGCCCAGGGTCGTGCCCCCTTCTTGGGAGAGACCCTAACCAAAGACCAGAAGGTATGGGGTATATATAAAGGTTTGTCCCCTACTCACAACCCGGTACAACTCTGAAGCGTCACCAACTGAGACTTTTATTGGGAACGCATCACACTGAGCTTCCTGCTTTGTCCAGTCTTGCTTCCCGCCTTTCCAAAGGTGTCGACCAATGAGAACTCATCTTACTAAACCCCTTACAGGCCAATTTCTATGTCAGAATCTACTTCCAAGGAAACTCAACCTGTAACAGAGAGATTGCTCTTTCAGGATCTCTCTAGAACGGGGATCAGCAAATTCTGGCTCACAAAAATAATGTTGTTCACTGTCTGTTTTTATAAATAAAGTTTTATTAGCACATAGGCACAGTTATGTGTTTACATGTCTTCTATGCTGCCTTGTTGCAGAGTTGAGTAGTTGTTAAAGAGACCACATGGCCCTCAAAATCTAAAACATTTATTACCTGATCTTTTACAGAAAAGTTTGCCAGTTGCTGCTATTGAATACTGGAAGACACACAGATAGTAGATGATAGAGAAATCCAGGACAGGAGTCTATCAGAACATGATGCATTCTGGATGGAGTTTTAAGCATCTGTTTTCTGTCTTTGATCTGTTCTTTTCTAGTCATATTCATGTCTGAACTTTGCTCTCTCTCTCTCCTGGGTTGATATGGAGAAAGTAAAGAACATGAATTTATGATCTTGAGTTTGAGTTTTAGCATAATAAAAATGAACTTCTCTTCTCTTGTGCTTTAGTGTTTACAAAAATATTTTTATACTCACCTGTTTATCTTGAGGTGTACAGAGCACGGTCTGCCACCTTCATTTGATAAAGACTCTGAGGTCCAAGAAAGTTAAGTTGTTGCCTATTATCATGTTTTTAAAATCCAGAACTATGGTCTCATATTTCACTTCTTCTTATATTTCTTAGCAAAATAAGTGGAAAAGCATGAAAGAGTCATTGCTGGGCAATGACGTAGTGAGTGGAAAAAAAAAAAAAGCTGTAGTGATTTTTTGCAGAGAAAAATATCCTTCTCTGATGATTGTTTATATATTAATCCACCAAATGTTTATTGAAGCACACTTAGTTGGCATGTGAAAAAAATCTGGTATCTCGAAAAAGTTCTACAGACAGTTTTAATTTGAATTCATAGTTTGGAACCAGAGGTCATGCCCTGATTGTAATGCCTAGTACCTTTCAATGGGCCTTGTGCTCATAAAGGAGGCAAATTTATTTTTCTTCTTTTTAAAAAATTGTTAATGTAAAATTTACATACAGTGAAATGCATAGAACTTAAGTGTATAATTTGAAGAGTTTTGACAAATTCACATATCATTTTCAAGATAGAATTTTTCCTTCCTACCATAGAATTCCTTCTTATCCCTTGCCAGTCAACACTCTTAAGGAGGCAACTTTAACACCCCCAAATAATACTTTTATGTTTTCTTCTTTTGGTTATTAATTTCTCTCTTTACCCAACAAGTAATTATTAAGTACCTATCATGTACTAGGCAGTGTATGAGAACATAAATGATGAACAAGCTAAATGTGGTTCCTGTCTATGTGGAGCACATAGTGCATCAGGGAGAGACACAATTAAGAAAGTGATAAATACAAAGTGGAGAGGGGCTCAAAGAGGGGAAAGTACAGGCTGCTGTGTATGTATCTATGTGGGGTCCAGTAAAGAAGTCACATTTAAACGAGACCCAAAATATGAGTAAGAATCACCCAGGTGGAGAGGCTGGAGTGTGTGTTAAATAGAAAGAACAGAATAGAATAGTCAAAGGCCCAAGAATGAGAGAGAACATGATGGAGTAGAGGCCGTGACAGAGGCTCATTTAGAACAGGGGAGAAAGCTGGTGAGAGACGAAGCTGAAGGTACACAGTACAGAGGGCAGTTCATGAGGGCTTACCTGCAGGTCACAGGACATAATTTCAACTTTACTCCAAGGGTATCAGGAGTCATTGAAAGGGATTAAACAACAGAAGGGAGCTAAGTTTTCCATCAAAACATAACCATTAGCTAGAACCAGGTAGCTGTCTTCCACACAGGAGCCAATGGTACATGAAGCCTGATTAGAGAAGCCAAAGTTAGAGGCTCAGACCCTCTCAGTCTAGGCAGGAATGAACAATTCAAGTCCTACCTGCCCTGCAGTTGGCAAAACAATTCAAGTCCTACCTCTGTAACACCGCAGTCTTGTTTTCTGAGGCTCCTCTCCTTGAGTTCTGAGACCCGAGTGAAAAGGGCATTGCTGTCTGCGCTCTTTTTCTGGCCATCAGCATTTTGATGAAAGTCACTTACAGGTCCTTAGCTTTGAATGAATCAGATTGAAGTCTTGACTAACCAGGCCCAGTCCTTCAAGGAGTAAGAGTGAATCATTTCTGCTAGATTCATGCATTACTCCTTGACTCTGAAAAAGGGCAAGATGCAATTTTCTGATAAAATTACACTTGATTGTAGATCATCACACTGCTGCCCATTGGACCCATTTCTCCCTTACTTACGCACCCTAAAGTTGTGTGTCGTCAGGAAGTAGTAGATAGCCAAGGGAAAGGGCAGGTTTACCTTTGATGCCTAAAGTCTCAGTTGAATAAGTTGAAGATCCTACATTACTTATGAATTGCAGGCATAACTCAGGCATAGGCTAAAGCTCTGGGTTCATAAGTGGCCTCCAGTTTCCATAAAATGAGATGGTCGGAATAAGGTTTTTAAGTTGGAGATGTAATTTCACTTTTCTGTGCTTTCATTTATTTTACTTCTTTTCCTTAGATCTTGAAAGACAAATACACGGGTAAGTGATGGACAGGACAATTTTTATTATCAACAATCTACTGAAGTGATATAAGCAAAGAGTCTTAGGGGAGGATTTAGAAGATCCTTAATTTTCACATGTTTGAAGATTTTCCTATTGTTTTTCTGTTATTGATTTCCAGTTTGATTCTATTTTGGTCAAAAAAATAGCCATGTGATTTAAATTCTCTTAAGTTTAAGAGTTGTTTTGTGACTTAGGATGTGGTTTGTCTTGGAGAATATTCCATGAATGTATATTCTTGAAAAGAGGTATATTACATTGTTAGGAAGACTATTCTATTCAACATTTTTGTCAGTTAGATACAGACAAAATATGGTGTTGTTAAATTGTATATGCTTGCTGATTTTCTTGGGCTTCCCTGGTGGCTCAATGGTGAAATATTCACCTACAATGTAGGGGACACAGGTTTGATCCTGGGCTGGGAAGATCCCCTGAAGGAGGAAATGGTAACCCAATCCAGTATTCGTGCTGGGAAAATTCCATGAAGAGAGGGGCCTGGTGGGGTACAATGCATAGAGTTGCAAAGAGTCGCCTGTGACTGAGCATGCACACTAATTTTCTGTTTAATACTTCTGCTAATTGCTGAAGGTAAGGTATAGAAGTCTCCAAGAATAATTAAAATTTTGCCTATTTATCTTTTTAGCTCTATCAGTTTTTGCTTCAGTTTTTTTTTTTTTTTTGCAACTCTATTGTTTGTTATATCCATACTTAGCATTGCTATGTATTCTTACTGGATCAACCTTTTAATCATTATGTAAATGTCCTCTCTGTCTCTTATAATTTTCTGAGCCCTGAGGTCTACATTGTCTTATACCAGTATAACCATTCCTGCATTTATAAAAAAAAATCAGTATATGCACAATTTTTTGCAATAATAATTTGCATCTATCCTTTTCTCATCCTTTTGCTTTTAACCTGCTCATGTTATGTATGAAGTGAGTTTCTTATGGATAGCATAATTTGGTCATAATTTTTTATTCATTCACTTTTCATTGATACAGACAAATAAATCTGTCTTTTAATTAGTGTATTCAAACCATCTACAGTTACAGTGATTACTGATGTGTTAGGGCTCCCACTACTGTCTGTTTTCTCCTTCTTGTTCCTCTGTTTCTCTCTTCTTACTTTCCTGTAGATTACTTGAATGTAGTACTGGAAACTCTACCCAGAGAAATAGGCAAGAAAAAGAAAGAAAAGGCATGTAGACTGGAAAGGAAGAAATAATACATCTGCATATAATACAGATAACACAATTGTGATAACACTGAATATTGGCAGGGAGGAAGAGAAACTGGATTACTTACGTATTGTTGATGGGAATGTAAAATGGTACCATTGCTCTAGAGAACAGTTTGGCAGTTCCCCTTAAAACTAAAAATTGACTTACTGTACGACTCCATGATTACAATTGTGAATATTTATCCCCAAGAAATTAAAACTATGTTTATAAAGAAATTGTACATGAATGTTCACAGCAATTTTATTCAGTCCCAAACTGAAAACTACCCAAATGTCTTTAAATGAATAAATGATTAAACAAACTACATTTTATCTAATCACAAAATACTACTCAGAAATAAGAAGAAATGAACTATTAATAAATAGATACAGCAACTCAGTATGTCTTGGATAAACCTCAAGAAAATTGTGCTGAGTAAAAAAAGGCAATTACAAAAGGCTACATACTTTATGATTCCATTTATATAATATCCTTAAAAGAACACAATTGTAGATAAACAATTAGTGCTTTCCAGGAGTGAAGGATGGGAGGGCATACGGCTACAAAGGTGTAACACGATGGAGCTTTGGGATGATTTTGTCTTGATTGTAGTGTCAGTTACAGGAAGCTACACATGTGACAAAACTGCATAGACCCCTCCCCCCCACCCCCCCACACACTAACAAGTTCATATATTTGATTAATGTCAACCACATAATTTTGGTATAGTACTATGCTATGCTATGCTATGCTAAGTCACTTCAGTCATGTCCGACTCTGTGCGACCCCAGAGACGGCAGCCCACCAGGCTCCTCTGTCCATGGGATTCTCAAGGCAAGAGTACTGGAGTGGGGTGCCATTGCCTTCTCCGATATAGTACTATAGTTACACAAAATGTTAACACTGGGGGAGCCTGGGTAAAATATGCACTGATGCTCCCTGAACATTTCTTTGCAACCTTTTGTGAATCTATAATTACTTCAAACTAAGAAGTTAAAGAAGATATTTATTTATGAATATGTATTCACACACATGTATGTGAAAATCCACCAGTTTGTTTTGTTCTTCCCAGTTCATTATTCTTATCAGACCAATTGGGGTTACATATGGGTTCTAGAAGCTAAAATAAGGGGAGATTATCCCTTTCAGAGTGGTCATAGGTCCATTTTTAAGGATATGGCAAGCAGAGAGATCTTAACGAACTGAGGCAATAGCTTTGAGACAATTTATGGAAAGAGTGCAGTTTGGTGACCGTTCTGAAATACGAAAGTGCATTAAGGGGAAACTTAATGGACCCCACTCAGAGAGATTCTAATTTCAGTCTTTGTAGGGTATGTATCAGAAGCCTGCATTTTAAATAAACACAGGTAAACATGAGGTTTGTGGTTCTTTGACCACACTTAGCCGCCCGCACTAAACCCCACATCCAAGGTCATGTCTGGCGGCTGGGAGGAGCTACCCCACGCCTGAAGCCAGGGGCGGCAGCCGGGAGGACCTCCCCACCTCCAACAAGCAGTGGCTGCGCGGGCACAGGAGGGCCTAGAGGAGCTATTTCACGTTCAAGGTCAGAAGGGGCGGTGGTACCTCATCCAAGGTAAGGAGCAGCAGCTGCACTTTGCTGGAGCAGCCGTGAAGAGATACCCCATGTCCAAGGTAAGAGAACCCCAAGTAACACGGTAGGTGTTGCAAGAGGGCATCAGAAGGCAGATACACTGAAACCATACTCACAGAAAACTAGTCAATCTAATCACACTAGGACCACAGCCTTATCTGACTCAATGAAACTAAGCCATGCCTGTGGGGCCAAGACAGGCGAGTCATGGTGGAGAGGTCTGACAGAATGTGGTCCACTGGAGAAGGGAATGGCAAACCACTTCAGTATTCTTGCCTTGAGAACCCCATGAACAGTATGAAAAGACAGAATGATAGGATACTGAAAGAGAAACTCCCCAGGTCAGTAGGTGCCCAATATGCTACTGGAAATCAGTGGAGAAATAACTCCAGAAAGAATGAAGGGATGGAGCCAAAGCAAAAACAATACCCACTTGTGGATGTGACTGGTGATAGAAGCAAGGTCTAATGCTATAAAGAGCAATATCACATAGGAATCTGGAATGTCAGGTCCATGAATCAACGCAAATTGGAAGTGGTCAAACAAGAGACGGCAAGGGTGAATGTCGACATTCTAGGAATCAGCGAACTCAAATGGACTGAAATGGGTGAATTTAACTCAGATGACCATTATATCTACTACTGTGGGCAGGAATCCCTCAGAAGACATGGAGTAGCCATCATGGTCAATGAAAGAGTCTGAAATGCAGTACTTGGATGCAATCTCAAAAACGACAGAATGATCTCTGTTCATTTCCAAGGCAAACCATTCATTATCACAATAATCCAAGTCTATGCCCCAACCAGTAATGCTGAAGAAGCTGAAGTTGAACGGTTCTATGAAGACCTACAAGACCTTTTAGAACTAACACCCAAAAAAGATGTCCTTTTCATTATAGGGGACTGGAATGCAAAAGTAGGAAGTCAAGAAACACCTGGAGTAACAGGCAAATTTGGCCTTGGAATACAGAATGAAGCAGGGCAAAGACTAATAGAGTTTTGCCAAGAAAATGCACTGATCATAGCAAACACCCTCTTCCAACAACACAAGAGAAGACTATACACATGGACATCATCAGATGGTGAACACCAACATCAGATTGATTATATTCTTTGCAGCCAAAGATGGAGAAGCTCTATACAGTCAGCAAAAACAAGACCAGGAGCTGACTGTGGCTCAGATCATGAACTCCTTATTGCCAAATTCAGACTTAAATTGGAGAAAGTAGGGAAAACCACTAGACCATTCAGCTATGACCTAAATCAAATCCCTTATGATTATACATGGAAGTGAGAAATAGATTTAAGGGACTAGATCTGATAGATAGAGTGCCTGATGAACTATGGACTGAGGTTCGTGACATAGTAGAGGAGACAGGGATCAAGACCATCCCCATGGAAAAGAAATGCAAAAAAGCAAAATAGCTGTCTGAGAGGCCTTACAAATAGCTGTGAAAAGAAGAGAAGCAAAAGGCAAAGGTGAAAAGGAAAGATAAGCATCTGAATGCAGAGTTCCAAAGAATAGCAAGAAGAGATAAGAAAGCCTTCCTCAGCGATCAATGCAAAGAAATAGAGGAAAACAACAGAATGGGAAAGACTAGGGATCTCTTCAAGAAAATTAGAGATACCAAGGGAACATTTCATGTAAAGATGGGCTCGATAAAGGACAGAAATGATATGGACCTAACAGAAGCAGAAGATATTAAGAAGAGGTGGCAAGAATACACAGAAGAACTGTACAAAAAAGATCTTCACGACTCAGATAATCACGATGGTGTGATCACTGACCTAGAGCCAGACATCCTGGAATATGAAGTCAAGTGGGCCTTAGAAAGCATCACTACGAACAAAGATAGTGGAGGTGACAGAATTCCAGTTGAGCTATTTCAAATCCTGAAAGATGATGCTGTGAAAGTGCTGCACCCAATATACCAGCAAATTTGGAAAACTCAGCAGTGGTCACAGGACTGGAAAAGGTCAGTTTTCATTCCAATCCCAAAGAAAGGCAATGCCAAAGAATGTTCAAAGTAACACACAATTACACTCATCTCACACGCTAGTAAAGTAATGCTCCAAATTCTCCAAGCCAGGCTTCAGCAATACGTAAACCATGAACTTCCAAATGTTCCAGCTGCTTTTAGAAAAGGCAGAGGAACCAGAGATCAAATTGCCAACATCCACTGGATCATGGAAAAAGCAAGAGAGTTTCAGAAAAACATCTATTTCTGCTTTATTGACTATGCCAAAGCCTTTGACTATGTGGATCACAATAAACTGTGGAAAATTCTGAAAGAATGGCAATACCAGACCACCTGACCTGCCTCTTGAGAAATCTGCATGCAGGTCAGGAAGCAACAGTTAGAACTGGACATGGAACAACAGACTGGTTCCAAATAGGAAAAGGGTACGTCAAGGCTATATATTGTCACCCTGCTTATTTAACTTCTATGCAGAGTACATCATGAGAAATCCTGGGTTGGAAGAAGCACAAGCTGGAATCAAGATTTCAGGGAGAAATATCAATAACCTCAGATATGCAGATGACACCACCCTTATGGCAGAAAGTGAAGAGGAACTAAAAAGCCTCTTGATGAAAGTGAAAGAGGAGAGTGAAAAAGTTGGCTTAAAACTCAGCATTCAGAAAACGAAGATCATGGCATCTGGTCCCATCACTTCATGGCAAATAGATGAGGAAACAGGTTAAATAGTGTCAGACTTTATTTTTTGGGGCTCCAAAATCTCTGCAGATGGTGACTGCAGCCATGAAATTAAAAGACGCTTACTCCTTGGAAGGAAATTATGACCAACCTAGACAGCATATTGAAAAGCAGAGACGTTACTTAGCCAACAAAGGTCCATCTAACCAAGGCTATGGTTTTCCAGTGGTCATGTATGGATGTGAGAGTTGGACTGTGAAGAAGGCTGAGCGCTGAAGAATTGATGCTTTTGAACTGTGGTGTTGGAGAAGACTCTTGAGAGTCCCTTGGACTGCAAGGAGATCCAACCAGTCCATTCTGAAGGAGATCAGCCCTGGGATTTCTTTGGAAGGAATGATGCTAAAGCTGAAACTCCAGTACTTTGGCCACCTCACGCGAAGAGTTGACTCATTGGAAAAGACTCTGATGCTGGGAGGGATTGGGGGCAGGTGGAGAAGGGGACGACAGAGGATGAGATGGCTGGATGGCATCACTGACTCGATGGACATGAGTTTGAGTCAACTCCGGGAGTTGGTGATGGACAGGGAGGCCTGGCATGCTGTGATTCATGAGGTCGCAAAGAGCTGGACACTACTGAGCTACTGAACTGAACTGAACTGACCACACTTAGAACCACATGGATGACTGGATTAAAATTCTATACTTGCCCTTATTTACTGAGTGAACTTCAGCAAATTACAAGTCTTATTTTCCTTATCTATAAAAGAAAAGCATTGTTCTCCTAGAATTAGAAAGGGCTGGTGCTTAGGAAATGATTGTGATGTCACTGTCATCAGCATCGTCATAATTGTTATGTCATTAACGATAGTTCCACTTGGTAGATCCCAGTGATGCCCTGTTTGTAGTGTTGCACGAAGATGCATCTCATGCTATTTAGTACCACCAGGGCTTTTGACTAATTGCATTTTATAGGAGCTTCCCTGGTGGTTCAGTGGTTAAGATTAGCCACCAGGGGCTTCCTGGTGGCTCAGTGTTAGAGTCCACCTGTCAGTGCAAAAGACACAAGTTTGATCCCTGATCTAGGAAGATCCCACATGCTGCAGAGCAACTAAGCCTGTGCACCAACTATTGAGCCTGTGCGCTAAAGCCTGGGAGCCAAAACTACTGAGACCACGTGCCACTACTGCTGAAGCCTGAGCACCTTGGAGCCAGTACTCCACAACAAGAGAAGCTGCAGCAGTGAGAAGCCCACACACAAGTAAGAGTAGTCCCCACTCTTGGCAACTAGGGCTTTCTTTGACCTTGCCATTTTTATTGTTAATCATAAGGGCAGTTAGAAGTCTTTGAGGGTTTAAGGTGATAGAATGACTTGATGAGATTTTCATTTTAGGTTTTTTAAATTCACTTCTTGGGGACTGTGTCCTTATGCTGTACTGAGATGTGAAAAGGCGAGGAATTCAATTGCTTCTCTGCTTTCCAAGAGTATTCTAGCAGGATCTTGAGGTGAAGTTCATTCCTGCTTCTTCTTGGTGCTGACATTCCAAGTTCAGAAAGCCTAACATAAATCCTGCCATTAACCTTTAGAAAAGTACCCCTTCTTCCCTCACTCCTTTATCTCCCTAGGATAGCTCCTGATGTACAGAGTTTCTACTTGATCCTTGCCACTGAGGGAAGAAATTCACAAGTGTATTTCCCTTCAAATATGGGGAAGAAAAGACTTGGGCCAATTTGTAAATAAGTGAACTTACTCTTCACTTGGTGTTACCTGAAATTGACCATGGGCCATATACTGTGCTCTCAGGGTGTTCTTTAGGGAAGCAGCTAACCCCCCACCCCCAAACTCCCTATCCAGTTCCTTACAGAGGTCATACTTGCAGCTCCTATTGTATATGACTAAATGGTATCCAGGGCCTAGAAGACACAATCATATATATCATTATATTCCTCTGGCATGCTGCTGTCTGATCTTTGCTCTATATCAGAGATGGTGGGTCTAAAACCCTGTGACTTCTGATAAAACAGGTGATGCATGTGAGAAGTCAGGAGGAACCATCATCCCAGTAAGTCAAGGGTGCCTTCTACACTAGGAATTATATCTTCTGGATACGGTAACCTATAGGTACTCCAAGGTGTGTCTAATTGGAAAACAGAACAACTATTGTCTAATTGGAAAATGGAACAACTATTAGGGAAAATATGGAAAAATACTATAGAAAGAAAAACAGAAAAAATTTAAAGGTGTGAGTATAAATATGAATATTGTGGATTTTATTCCAAAAACATGAATACAAACTTGCTTGTATTAAACCAAGCTAAAGCATAATCCAGAGAAACCCAAATATTTCTTTGAAATATGTGACATCCAAACCACAAAGCAAACAATGCTGTTAAAGAAGGAAGGCAGAAGATGGCAGAGGATTATGTGGATGTGGAGTACATCTCTCTCCATGGGTACATTAGGAAAACACCTTTAGACACAGAAGTGCGTGCAGAGCACCAGCTGAGAGAGGACAGGAGGACCTGACCAGTGGAAAAGAATGTATAGAACCACACAAAAGGAACTAGGGGGAAAACCCAGAATATTAGTAGGGCTGGACCAGCCCTTGGCAGGTGGGGGAACTGAGGCAGGGCAATTGTCTGAGTCAGAGGAGAAACATTTAAGGCTGAGAGTGAAACAGCTGATCTGTGGCAGCCTAAATGGAAAGAGAATCAGACAGTCCTTGCCACAGCCATACATACCCCAGACAGGGACGCAGGTCCCCTGGAAGGTGCAGCAGCTAGGAGCTGGAGTGTAGGGATTGTGGAGCAATCCCAGGGCAAGGGCTGCTGTTGACTGTGGAGAAATGTATCGAGGGGATATGAGGGAGGAAATTGTGGTGGTAAATGCCTGTGGAGGAAAGCCAGGCAGCCATGGAAGCAAGACATTACTACTGAGTCACGTGTAGAGGGTGGAGTCATCACCGTAGCTTCTCTCTCCATGCGCCAGTATCAGCAGCTGAACAGTAGAGAGGCTGGCCTATCAAATGCCTGACGCACCGAACTACAGAGTAGGACCCCACCAACGGTGCTCCTGTAAGTGCCTGATGCGCTGGTCTACAGAGTAGGACCGCAGTCAGGGGTCCCCTTCTATGTGTCTCATGCACCAAACAACAGAGAAGGACCCCAGGCAAGAGAGCCCTCCAAGTGCCTGAACAGGCAGAGCTACAGAGAAAGACTGGCCAAAGAGGCCTCCTGACTGCCAGCTACAAGAGGCTCAAAAAAAGACTCTGACAGGGCCATAACTCCTGTGGTGGAGGCAGTCCATGTCCCTGCACACTTGGTACCACCCTGGTCCCCACAAGCCAAGCAGCTGTGCCACCTTCATGCTCAACTCTCACTGGGGCAGAGCTGCCACAGGCAAAAAATGTCTTGTGTCTATGCCCACAGGGTCACTTTGGTCGTGTCCAACTCTTTGCAGTCCTGTAGATTGTGGCCTGCTAGGCTTATCTGTTGTGGGGGTGGGGCGGGATGGAGTTCTCCAGGCAAGAATACTGGAGCATATTGGTCAATACTGGTTGCCATACCCTTCTAGAGCGCTATATTTCCTGCTTCCCTAGCTGCCAACTCCCCTGAGTACCTGGTGCTGCCAGAACCCCTGCAACCCAAGCAGTTGCACCACCTCCACACCTGGCCCTCACAGGGGCAAGCCCAAGCCCTCCAGGGCAGCCTCAGGAGCAACCCCCAGTGGACAACCCACATGCAGAGGTGAAAGTAAAACCACAATTGAAAACCACGGGCAGTGTGGCTAAGGAAGAAGACCCAAAACCTTCCCACCAGTTGTACAAGCTGCAGATTAAATCCACATGATCAATTAGGCAGATTCTGTGTCTATGGAATATAGAAAAGGACATTGAGAGCTACCACAAAAGAAAATGCACTAGTTCTTATAACTATGGACATTGGAGGCAAGAGCACAGGAGTAGGAGCATATTAGAATCTGAGCTTAGAATCTGAGCTGCCCCCACAGCAGGTTCAGAGATCAGCACAGTGTTGGAGGGCATCCTAGGGAGGTGAGGTGGACTGTGACTCCCAGTGAGGGGAAAGGACTCTGACAGCAGTGACTCAAGAAAAACATTTATTACTCTTATGTTTTGACTTGTTCTGTAGATTCTTTGGGATTCTTCCCCCACACAAACACCCAGCCCCTGCCTGTTGTAGTTGTCAATTTTATTGGCACTATGAAATCTAATTAAGCTTTTGAGCTTTATTTTTCTTTTTTTTTTTTGCAGTCACAATTTTTTATTGTTGTTATAAACCTCTGCCTTTATGTTGGGCTTTTGCAGTTCTGTGGAGTTCCCCTTCTTTTTTTTTTTTTTCAACTTTAATTTTTCAAACCTATTATTTTTTCTACATTTATTCCTCTGATTGCTTTTCCCTCTGTTCTTTTCCCTTGCAGTTAGTCTTTAATGTAGATAAATCTTCTTTATCTACCTCTATTTAACTTTGCATATCTATTCTTTCTTTCTTTTCTCTCTTTCCTTTCCTCTCAACATATTTGTTAGTTTTGTTTTCATTGCTTTATTCCCCACTTGGCACCTTGCTTTAGTTTTGTTTTCCAGTTTGTGCTTTATTTAGTTTTGTTGTTAACTGGTAGATATAATTTTGGGTTTCCTTTGTTTGCCGGGTCAATGTATTATACTTTATTTTTGTTGAACTGTTTTGATTTTGCTTATGGGTGTATACGTGTATATTCAGTCACACTTTTTATTGTTGTCATAAACCTCTGCCTCTACGTTGGGCTTTTGCAGTTCTGTGGAGTTGTCTTTTTTTTCTTTCTTCTTCCTTTTTTTTCTTTCCTCTTTTTTATAATTTTTAATTTTTTAAATCTATTATATTTTTTCTACATTTATGCCTTTGTTTGCCTTAACTACTGTTCTCTTCCCCTTGCAGTTAACCTTTAATGTATATAAATCTTCAGCTATGTGTATTTAACTTTGCATAATTATTCTTTCTTTCCTTTCCTCTCAACATATTTGTTAGTTTTGTTTTCATTGCTTTATTCCCCACTTGGCACCTTGCTTTAGTTTTGTTTTCCAGTTTGTGCTTTAGTTAGCTTTGTTCTTAACTGGTAAATATAATTTTTGATTTCCTTTGTTCACCAGATCAATATACTGTACTTTATATTTGTTGAACTGTTTTGACTTTGCTTACAGGTGTATATGTATATGTGTATATTCCATTATTTTAGTTATTATTTGCCTGATTTTGTAATTGCCATTTGTCTGGGGTTCATCTTTGGTTTCTTATTTTTGAATATTTGTTTTAATCTCACTTAATGCCATAACAAACCACTTGTGGAATCTTCATTCCTGACCAGAGATCAAGCCCTGAGCTTTTGGAGTGGGAGTACTGACTCTAAGGGAATATCTTTCCTTTTCTCCTTTGCTTTTTGCTTCTCTTCTTTTCACAGCTATTTGTAAGGCCTACCCAGGCAGCCATTTTGCTTTTTGCATTTCTTTTCCATGGGGATGGTCTTGATCCCTGTCTCCTGTACAATGTCATGAACCTCTGTCCATAGTTCATCAGGCACCCTATCAGATATAGTCCCTTAAATCTATTTCTCACTTCCACTGTGTAATCATAAGGGATTTGATTTAGGTCATACCTGAATGGTCTAGTTGTTTTCCCTACTTTCTTCAATTTAAGTCTGAATTTGGCAATAAGGAGTTCATGATCTGAGCCACAGTCAGCTCCTGGTCTTGTTTTTGCTGACTGTATAGAGCTTCTCTTTGGCTGCAAAGAATATAATCAATCTGATTTCGGTGTTGACCATCCAGTGATGTCCATCTGGTCCCATCACTTCATGGGAAATAGATGGGGAAACAGTGGAAATAGTGCAATACTTTATTTTTTGGAACTCCAAAATCACTGCAGATGGTGATTGCAGCCATGAAATTAAAAGACACTTCTTGAAGGAGAGTTATGGCCAAACTAGATAGCATATTGAAAAGCAGAGACATTACTTTGCCAACAAAGGTCCATCTAGTCAAGGCTATGGTTTTTCCAGTAGTCATATATGGATGTGAGAGTTGGATTGTGAAGAAAGCTGAGTGCCAAAGAATTGATGCTTTTGAACTGTGGTGTTGGAGAAGACTCTTGAGAGTCCCTTGGACTGCAAGGAGATCCAACCAGTCCATCCTAAAGAGATCAGTCCTGGGTGTTCATTGGAAGGACTGATGTTGAAGCCGAAACTCCAATACTTTGGCCACCTCATGTAAAGAGTTGACTCATTTGAAAAGACCCTAATGCTGGGAAGGATTGAGGGCAGGAGAAGGGGAGGACAGAGGACGAGATGGTTGGATGGCATCACTGACTCGATGGACATGGGTTTGGGTGAACTCTGGGAATTGGTGATGGACAGGGAGGCCTGGCGTGCTGTGATTCATGGGGTCACAAAGAGTCAGACATGACTGAGAGACTGAACTGAACTGAACTGACTCCAAGACCCTAGACTACCAGAGAACTAACCCTAGGAAGTATCAGATAGTAAGAACTCACACAAAGGAAACCACCTGCATACAAGAGCCAGCATCACACAACCACCAGTAGAACCCTGTGCAGGATGCCTCATCTAGACAACAAGCAAAACTAAATTTAAGCCCAATCATCAGCAGATAGGACTACCACCTCACTCAGCCTTGTCTATCAGAGGAAAAACAAACAAACAAACAACAAGAACAAAAAACTCAGCACACATCCCACCCTATATGAAGCTTACACAAACCAATGGACCAACCTTAGGAGGGCAGAAACCAACAGGAAGAAATAATTCAACCTTGAATTCTGGGTAAAGGAGACCTCAAACACAGTAAGTTAAAAAAAAATAATGAAAAGGCAGAGAAATACTATACAAATGAAAGAACAAACTAGAAACACAGAAGTACAAATAAATGAAGGGGGAAATAGGCAAACTGCCTGAAAAAGAATTCAGAATAATGCTAGTAAAGATGATCAGAAATCTTGAAAACAAAATGGAGAAAATACAAGAATCAGTTAACAAAGACCTGCTGCTGCTGCTAAGTCGCTTCAGTCATGTCCGACTCTGTGCAGCCCCATAGACGGCAGCCCACCAGGCTCCTCTGTCCATGGGATTCTCCAGGCAAGAACACTGGAGTGGGTTGCCATTTCCTCCTCCAAGGCATGAAAGTGAGAAGTGAAAGTGAAGTCACTCAGTCGTGTCCGACTCTTAGCGACGTCATGGACTGCAGCCTACCAGGCTCCTCCATCCATGGGATTTTCCAGGCAAGAGTACTAGAGTGGGGTGCCATTGCCTTCTCCAAACAAAGACCTATAAGAATGAAAGAATAAACATGCAGAGACAACACAATTACTGAAATTAAAAATACTCTAGAAGGAATCAATAGCAGAATATCTGAAGAAAGAACGAATCAGTGAGCTGTAAGATAAAATGGTGGAAATAACTTCTGAAGAGCAGAATAAAGTAAAAAGAATGAAAAGAACTGAGGATAGTCTCAGAGACCTCTGGGAGGATATCAGATGCACCAACATTCGAATTATAGGGATCCCAGAAGAAGAAGAGAAAAAGAAAGGGTATGAGAAAATTTTTGAAGAGATTATAGATGATAATTTCCTCAACATGGAAAAGGAAATAATCAATCAAGTCTAAGAGGCACAAAGAGCCCCATACAGGATAAACCCAAGGAGAAACATGCCAAGACACATACTAATCAAGTTGCTGCTGCTGCTAAGTCGCTTCAGTCGTGTCCAACTCTGTGCAACCCCATAGACGGCAGCCCACCAGGCTCCCCTGTCCCTGGGATTCTCCAGGCACGAACACTGGAGTGCATTGCCATTTCCTTCTCCAGTGCATGAAAGTGAAAAGTGAAAATGAAGTTGCTCAGATGTGTCTGACTCTTAGCAAGCTAACAAAGATTAAACACAAAGAAAGAATATTAGAAGCAGGAAGGGAAAAGCAACAAATAACATATAAGGGAAACCCCATATGCTTAATAGCTGATCTTTCAGCAGAAACTCTGCATGCCAGAAAGGGATGGCAGGATGTATTTAAAGTACTGAAAGAGAAGAATCCACAACCAAGATTACTGTACCTGGCAAGGATCTCATTCAAAATTGATGGAGAAATAAACTTTTCAGAAAAGCAAAAGTTAAGAGAATTCAGTACCACCAAACCGGCTTTATAACAAATGGACTTATATAATCAAGAAATACAAGAGAAGAAAAAAGATCTACAAAATCAACTCCAAACAATTAAGAAAATGGCAATAGGAACATATATATCAATAATTGCTTTAAATGTAAATGGATTAAATGCTCCAGCCAAAGACACAGACTGACTGAATGGATAGAAAGACAAGACCTATATATATGCTTTCTACAAGAAACCCACTTCAGACCTCAAGACACATATAGACTGAAAGTGGGAGGATTGAAAAGTATATTCCTTGCAAATGGGAAGCAAAAGAAAGCTGGAGTAGCAATCCTCATATCAGATAAAATAGACCTTAAAGAATATTGCAAGAGATAAGGAAGGACACTACATAAATGCTCAAGGGGTCAATCCAAGAAGAAGACATAACAATTGTAAATATCTATGCACCCAATATAGGAGCACCTCAATACATAAGACAAATACTAACAGACATAAAAGGAGAAACTGACAGTAACACAATAATAGTATGAGACTTTAACACCCACTCACACCAATGGACATATCTTCAAAACAGAAAATTAATAAGGAAACACAAGTCTTAAATGATACATTAGATGAGCTGGATCTCACAAGACATTCCATCCAAATCCAGAAGAATACACTTTCTCAAGTGCACATGGAACATTTTTCAGGATAGACTACATCTTGGGTCACAAATCAAACCTCAGTAAATTTAAGAAAATTGAAATCATATCAAGCATTTTCTCTGACCACAATGCTATGAGACTAGATATCAATTACAAGAAAAACACTGTAAGAAACACAAACACATGGAGATTAAACAATATGCTTCTAAATAACCAACAGGTTACTGAAGAAATCAAAAGGGAAATAAAAAAATTTCTAGAAACAGATGACAATGAAAACATGAAAACTCAAAACTTATGGGATGCAGCAAAAGCAGTTCTAAGAGGGAAGTTTATAGCAAGACAATCCTACCTCAAGAAATAAGAGAAATATCAAATAGAAAACCTAACTTTATACCTAGAACAACTGGTAAAAGAAGAAAAAAAGCACAAAATTAGTAGAAGGAAAGAAATCATAAAGATCTGAGCAGAAATAAATGAAAAAGAAATTAAAGAAACAATAGTAAAGATTAATAAAACTAAAAACTGGTTCTTTGAGAAAATAAACAAAATTGCAAACCTTTAGCCAGACTTAATCAAGAAAAAAAGAATAATCAAATCAATAAAATTGGAAATGAAAAAGGAGAGGTTACAACAGACAATGCAGAAATACCAAGGATTATAAGAGATTATTATGAACAACTATATGGCAAGAAAATGAATAACCTGGAAGAAATGGACAGATTCTTAGAAAAGTTCAACCTTTCAAGACTGAACCAGGAAGAAATAGAAATTATGAACAACCCAATTACAAAGACTGTTATTGAAGCTGTGATCAAAAATATCGCAGAAAACAAAAGCCCAGGACCAAATGGCTTCACAGGAGAATTCTATCAAACATTTAGAGAAGAGCTAATTCCTATCCTTCTAAAATTCTTTCAGAAAATTGCAGAGGAAGGAACACTTTCAAACTCATTCTATGAAGCCACCATCACCCTGATACCAAAACAGACAAAGACAACACAAAAAAAGAAAACTACAGGCCAATATCACTGATGAACATAGATGTAAAAATCCTCAACAAAATTTTGGCAAACAGAATTCAGCAACACATCAAAAAGGTCATTCCCCATGATCAAGTTGGGTTTATTCCGGGGATGCAAATATTCTTCAATAAACACAAATCAATCAATGTGATACACCATATTATTAAATTGACAATAAAAACAATTTGATCATCTCAACAGATGCAGAAAAAGCCTTTGACAAAATTCAGCACCCATTTATGATTAAAACTCTTCAAAAAATGGGCATAGAAGGAACCTACCTCAACATAGTAAAGGCCATATATGATAAGCCTACGGCAAACATTATTCTCAATGGTGAAAAACTGAAAGCATTCCTCCTAAGATCAGGAGCAAGACAAGGTTGTCCACTTTCACTACTATTATTCAACATAGTTCTGGAAGTCCTAGCTACAGCAATCAGAGAAGAGAAAGTAATAAAAGTAATCCAGATCAGAAAAGAAGTAAAGCTCTCACTGTTTGCAGATGACATGGTATTATACATTAGTATCAGAAAATTACTAGAGCTAATCAGTGAATTTAGCAAAGTTGCAGGATACAAAATCAATACACAGAAGTCACTTGCATTTCTATGTACTAACAATGAAAAATCAGAAAGAGCAATTAAGGAATCAATCCCATTCACCATTGCAACAAAAAGAATTAAATATCTAGTAATGAACTTACCTAAGGAGACAAAAGAACTATACACAGAAAATTATAAGACACTGATGAAAGAAATCAAAGACAACATATACAGATGGAGAGATATTCCTTGTTCCTGGGTAGGAAGAATCAATATTGTGAAAATTACTATACTACCAAATGCAATCTACAGATTTAATGTGATACCTATCAATTTACCAATGGCATTTTTCACAGAAGTAGAAAAAAAATTTTCACAATTCATATGGAAACACAAAAGACCCCAAATGGCTCAAGCAGTCTTGAGAAAGAAGAATGGAGCTGGAGGAATCAACCTTCCTGACTTCAGATTATACTACAAAGCTACAGTCATCAAGACAGTATGGTACTGGCACAAAAACAGAAATATAGACCAATGGAACAAGATAGAAAGCCCAGAAATAAACCCATGCACCTATGGGTACCTTATTTTTGACAAAGGAAGCAAGAATATACAATAGGGCAAAGACAGCCTCTTCAATAAGTGGTGCTGGGAAAACTGGTCAGATACATGTAAAAGAATGAAATTAGAACACTTCCTAACACCATATACAAAGATAAGCTCAAAATGGATTAAAGACCTAAATGTAAGACCAGAAACTATAAAACTCTTAGAGGAAAACATAGAACATTCAATGACATAAATCAAAGCAAGATCTTCTATGACCCACCTCCTAGAGTAATGGAAATAAAAACTAAAGTAAACTAGTAGGACCTGATTAAACTTAAAAGCTTTTGCACAGCAAAGGAAATTATGAACAAGGTGAAAAAACAGCCCTCAGAATGGGAGAAAATGAAACAACTGACAAAGGATTAATTTCCAAAATATACAAGCAGCTCATACAACTCAATACCAGAAAAACAAACAACCCAATCAACAAGTGGGGAAAAGACATAAACAGACATTTCTCCAAAGAAGACATATAGATGGCTAACAAACACATGAAAAGATGCTCAATATTGCTCATTATTAGAGAAGTGCAAATCAAAACTACAATAAGGTATCACCTTACACTGGACAGAATGGCCATCATCAAAAAGTCTACAAACAATAAATGCTGGAGAGGGTGTGGAGAGAAGGAACACTCTTACACTGTTGGTGGAAATGTAAATTGATACAGCCACTATGGACGACAGTATGGAGATTCTTAAAAAATTAGAAATAAAACCACCATATGACCCGGCAATCCCACTCCTAGGGATATACCCTGAGGAAACCAAATTGAAAAGACACATGTATCCCATTGTCCATTGCAGCACTATTTACAATAGCTAGAACATGGAAGCAACATAGACATCCATTGACAGATGAATGGATAAAGAAGTTGGGGTACATATACACAATGGAATATTACTCAGCCATAAAATGGAATGCATTTGAGTCAGTCCTAATGAGGTGGATGAACCTAGAACCTATTATACAAAGTGAAGTAAGTCATAAAGAGAAAGATAAATATCATACTAATGCATATATAGGGCTCCCTTCTAGCTCAGTTGGTAAAGAATCTGCCTGCAGTGCAGGAGACCTGGGTTTGATCCCTGGGTTGGGAAGATCCCCTGGAGAAGGAAATGGCAACCTACTCCAGTATCCTTGCCTGGAAAATCTCATGGACAGAGGAGCCTGGTGGGCTGCAGTCCACGGGGTCGCAAAAAGTCAGGCATGACTGAGCGACTAACACTTACTTACTTACTAATGCATATATATGGAATCTAGAAAATGGTACTAAAGAATTAATTTACAGGGCAGCAGTGGAGAAACAGACATAGAGAAAGACTTATGGACATGGGGAGATGGGTGGAGAGGTTGAGATGTTTGGAAAGAGTAACGTGGAAACTTACATTACCATGTGTAAAATAGATAGCCAACGGGAATTTGCTGTATGGCTCAGGGAACTCAAATAGGCACTCTGTATCAACCTCGAGGGGTGGGATGGGGAGGGAAATGGGAGGGAGGTTCAAAAGGGATATATGTATATCTATGACTGATTCATGCTGAGGTTTGACAGAAAACAACAAAATTCTGTAAAGCAATTATCCTTCAATAAAAAATAAATTAATTAAAAAAAAAAAGCAGAGGGTGGGAGGGAAGTGCAAGAGGGAGGGGATAGATGTATATATATAGCTGATTCATACTGTTGTGTAGCAAAAGCTCACACAATGTTGTAAAGCAATTATATTCCAATGAAAAAATAATTTAAAAAATTAAAGCAGATTATGTGCAGTGTTCAAAAATGAAAAAGAAGGAAGGCAAATCAACAAGAGATATGGGTCTCTGATAAAGTGTTCTCCATGAGTCCAGCTTTATATGGCATTCCTTTTCTTTTTAGGGTGCCTACATTCATTTAGGACAGAAAACCAAAAATCCCACCTGGCTAGCTGTGTTCTCTCAGGATACCCTTCATGTTTCTGATGACCAGTGGCCTTTTTAGCCTTTACCTGTACTGACAAGAACCTTCTGCCACCAGCTGGAAAGCCCCTCAGTTCAGTTCAGTTCAGTCGCTCAGTCATGTCCGATTATTTGCAACCCCATGAACTGCAGCACGCCAGGCCTCCCTGTCCATCACCAACTGCCAGAGTCTACCCAAACTCATGTCCATTGAGTTGGTGATGCCATCCAACCATCTCATCCTCTGTTGTCCACTTCTTGTGCCTTCAATCTTTCCCAGAATCAGGGTCTTTTCAAATGAGTCAGCTCTTTGCATCAGGTGGCCAAAATATTAGAGTTTCAGCTTCAACATCAGTCCTTCCAATGAACACCCAAACTGACCTGCTTTAGGATGGACTGGTTGGATCTCCTTTCAGTCCAAGGGACTCTCAAGAGTCTTCTCCAACACCACAGTTCAAAAGCATCAATTCTTCAACACTCAACTTTCTTTGCAGTCCAACTCTCACATCTATACATGACTACTGGAAAAACCATAGCCTTGACTAGATAGACCTTTGTTGGCAAAGTAATGTCTCTGCTTTTTAATATGCTGTCTAGGTTGGTCATAAGTTTTCTTCCAAGGAGTAAGCATCTTTTAATTTCATGGCTGCAGTCACCATCTGCAGTGATTTTGGAGCCCCCAAAAATAAAGTCTGACATTGTTTTCACTGTTTCCCCATCTATTTCCCATGAAGTGATGGGACCAGATGCTATGATCTTAGTTTTCTGAATGTTGAGCTTTAAGCCAACTTTTTCACTCTCCTCTTTCACTTTAATCAAGAGGCTCTTTAGTTCTTCTTCACTTTAGCAGGAGGAAATGTGGCCACACTGGCTTATGCTGAGTTTCCAGGCTGAACTGTAGCGGCATATAAAACTCCTTAGAGAATGAGCTTGTGCCAGGGCAAGAGAGTTAGGTTCATCCTAGAGATTAGCACTTATTGTTCTTTGCTCAGATGGGTGAATCTGCCAGATTCCATACAAGGAGATAAAAGTGTTACCTCCATCAATCCATAAAATGGTGATAATTAATTTTATGTGTCAACTTGCCTGGGACAGTGTTCAGATATTTGGTCAAACAGTATTCTGGATATTTCTGGGAAGGTTTTTTTTTTTTTTTTTCAATTGTTGTTTGTTTGGCTGAGTTGTTTTGAATGAGTTTAACATTTAGTGTGGTGGGGCTTGAATAAAATAGGTTACTCTCCATAATGTGGCTTTATCTAATCCAGTTGAAGGTTTTAATAGAATAATGACTGACCTTCTCCAATCAAGAAGGAATTCTGTCAGCAGAGCACTTTTGGACTTGAACTGCAACTCTTCCTTGAATTTCCAACCTGCTGACTTCCTTATCCGTCTGTGGATTCATTTGATAAGAATTCCTCAGGGGTAAACAGAGTCCTTGTGGTATGGCCCATGAGGTAAGGACACGAGCTTTGGAGACGGGTAGGCTGTTTTGATCCCAGTTCCACCATTTACTATGTGCATGATCTTACACAACTGAACATTTTTTAGTATTTTGTTTCATAAAAGACAGAGACAGTAATAGAACCTACTTATAGTCATTAAGAATATATCAGCACCAAGTGAGAAAATGCAACTCAGAAGGGCTGAAGGTAGTGCTCCTAATACTTTACTGGGCATGCAGATCATCTAGAAATCTTCTTGAAATGGAGATCCTGATTCAGTAGGTTTGAGGTCTAAGGGAAAATATAAAAGTGGAGAGGTTTTTTTGCGGGGGGATAGGAGGGATGTCTGTGTACTTGGAAAGTGCAGGAGTAGAGCTTGCTTCAAGTACAGCTGGATCAAGTGTTTAAATAGCATTTTCAATAATTTGTCACTTGGGTTTTTTGGCTGTGCTCACCTCTTTGTTGGTATTCCACGCTTCTAAAAACTCCAAAATTACAACTTACCAGCTTGAAAAGCACAGAGAAGATAGAGCATCTTCCGCAATAGTTCCAGAAAAGTCATTTCATTGGTTTGGCTTTATTTTCTTTCATTTAGATCATGGTTCACTTCTGAGTCAATCACAGTCATCAGGTGAACAGAGTACCTCAAGCCAGAGAGGCTGATCTTTGTTAGACTCCAAACTCTAATCCTGAGGAATTTGGCCATCCCTGGCCAACATGACCCAGGCTTTGAAAAAAACATGTTGGATGTTTGAAGCCCTGACTTTGGATCTAGTCTGCACAGTGAGATATTTTGCTTATTAAGGAGTTCCCATTAATGAAGTATTTCTTGGGAGGTATCCAGAACTGTTTTTTTTTTTCCTAAGTGAAAGTTTTAATTAAGTTTAAATTAGACAATGTGACTATAAAATGGGAGAAATAAAATAGGACAAATAAAAGAAAACCTACAGAGGAAATTAAACTAAGAAAATGCATATTGAGCAGGATCATTTGGGTGATCTGGGATTAAATGACTCATCTTTGAGAAGGACCTTGGCTCCTTGCTTTAAGTAAATGACCTCTCCAATGAACTAAATGATATCCTAATGGCCTAAAAGCCTTAATATACCTCCCCAATTTAATCCCCACTGATTAGTAGGCCCTCCAAATATAATGCACTTTCTTACATACACACAGTAAATGACTAGAAGATGAAAATATAGAAAGAGTTATTAAATTTTAAACCAACATTAAGATTTATGTCATGAACTTTTGCTTTTTCACAATATGTTCCCGGACGGACTTCATTTTAAAAACTATGAAACACTCCCAGCTTATTTCTCAAAGGCTTTTTCAAAAATATAAATGATTGGATAATGACCTAGGTCACCTGAGCATGTTGGGAAAGATCTTTGCTCAGATACAATTTCAGGGGACTTAGCTAAGGGAAGCTCATTATAGGTACCAATGATTACACTTTCATGATTTTTCATCATGACCCCTAGCACCACACATCAGTCACTGTGGGTCAGAGTGAATTGCAAAAGCAAACACATTCACATTCATCAAGCAAGTGTATTTGTTTTCTGGACTTATGGAGAACAGTTCCTGAGTGCTAAGTCAACCATGATTTGTGCTGATTCAGAGAGAATGACTGGTCCACTTGGCAAAGCCAGTTTTATCCTCTCTTTTACCAATCACCCAGAAGACTGTTTGGCAACATTTATTTCCTTTGATGGGTTCATTCAGCTCTGGCAAAAGAAAATGCTTCTGTGTTGCCTGTGGTTGCAGTGTAGAACTCTGCTGCTGCTGCTGCTGCTAAGTTGCTTCAGTTGTGTCCGACTCTGTGTGACCCCATAGATGGCAGCCCACCAGGCTCCGCTGTCCCTGGGATTCTCCAGGCAAGAACACTGGAATGGGTTGCCATTTCCTTCCCCAGTGCATGAAAGTGAAAAGGGAAAGTGAAGTAGCTCAGTCGTGTCCGACTCTTCGTGACCCCATGGGCTGCAGCCTACCAGGCTCCTCCGCCCATGGGATTTTCCAGGCAAGAGTACTGGAGTGGGGTGCCACTGCCTTCTCTGTAGAACTCTGAGGGTGTGCAAATAATTCCAAATGCCCTTTGGAAGGAGCTGACTTAGGTGGATTGGTTTTAGATGTTAAAATGAACCCAAAGGTTACCTTGTCTTGGAGTTCAGTGAAAAGCATAAAACTTTAATTATTCCTCTAACATGCATTAATTTATTCAGCAAGTATTTATTAATTACCTATTAAATGGTGGTCATTGGGCTTGTTACAGAGAATACTGTGCTAGGATAAAATTAGACATAATTTCTTTCCTCGTGGAGCTTACTGTTTCATGAGAGTCAGATTAAGAAATACACAAATGAATCTGTGATTTCTAATTGTGATAGTGCAATGAGGCAAATGATTTGGGCACTGGGCAGAAGATAAGAGAAACATAATATTGATGAGAGTGGAGTGGTGAAAACATATATATTTGGGCAAGAAGAAATTTCTCATGTCCTAAAGAAATATTAATTAATCCCTCTTCAATTCCATATTCAAGTGAAAAATGGCTTCAGGCAATGAAGGTACTTTGGACATAAAATTATTTAGTATTTGTAAGATTATATGAATTTTTTGAGTTGTTTTTTAATAATCATGGAAATTGCCAAAATGGATTAAGAAGGCCAAGTATGTTTTTAAAATTGAAATGAAAGCTTCTACTTACTTAAAAATAACCCAATCAAGAATGAAAGATGTTTTTTTGCATCTATTCTTATGGAATATAATTTAAATATCTTTGAGTTGTGGATAACATTATTTTTGTGTGTTTAGGAGGAACTAAACTCTGAATTATTTAAAACTGGTTTACTAGCTTATACTTTTACACACTTGGCATCTATATCCTATTAGCTGGTATTTTCTTATAATCATCATCAATAGCACAACATCATTTAATTCTTAAGAATTTATTGAGCAGTGAGTTAGCTCAGAATATCACAGACTGGATGTCTAAAACAACAGAAATTTATTTACTCATGATTTTGGAGGCTAGATGCCCAAGATTAAGGTGCCATCCAGGTTGGTTTCTGGTGAGCTGAGTTACAGGCACCTGGCTTCAAGCTGTGTACTCACATGGCATCTATTCTGTGAACACACAGAATGTAAGCTCTGGTATCTATTCCTCTTCTTACAAGGACATAAGTCCTATTGGATCAGAACTTCATTTAACCTTAATTACCCACCTAAAGGTTGTATCTCCAAATATAGTCACACAGGAAGTTAGTTTCAACAAACAAATTTGGAGGAGCATAATTCAGCCCATCATAAGCACTTGCTATGGGGCAAACTCTGTGATAGGCACTAACATGAAGTGCTGAAAGAGGCAGTCACTATCGTTCCTGAGAGAGCTTCTAGACTAGCTAGGTGGGAACACAGGAAATAGATAATTGCATAAATAAACATTTCTATCCTAGTGAGCACATCTTGGGAAAAGAACAGGTTATATGCAAAGCCCTCAAATAGCACTTGTCCAGAAGCTTTGGGGTTAATATCAAGGTTAGCAAGAATAATGCTATGAATAAGTCCCTAATTTAAAGTCTTGGAGCAGATTATATATAGTGGACAAAGAAAGATAATGAGCTGCAAAATGGAAATACAGCGTTGTTTTTTTTTTTTTTCCCTTAGAATAACATTGTGTTTCCATCCCACATTTGGAAGTGCCTCATTTAATGTAAAAAATCATGAGTGAAGGAGTTCATTTTATAACTTTTTTTTTTTTTTTTTGCCCAAAGAACAGATTATGGTGCTTTCTTCCTAGTTATTTCAAGCCAATCATTCTGTTATCCAAATTCAGTCTTTGTCATGAGAAACAATACAAAAGGAAGGAGCCTAGTCATTTTAGGCTCTTAAGCAATCAGGATGTTTCTTCTTTCCAAAACATTGCCAAACTACTAATTTCCTTCACAGGTTAGAAGCATAGTCTACTATTTGCCACCCCCCGCCCCCCTGCCGCCTTTCAAATATCTTCCCTAACTTTTGCTTCGGTGTACTTTGACTAAGTTGATAATCACAAACTGGAGTTAGACTTTGCATATATTCACAGGCTCAACTAGGCTCACAAAATTCATCTGCATTGCTGTCCTAGCCTTCCTTGAGGAACCCCAAAGCCAGGACCCAGAAGCACACAAGTTATTGAGCTCAGAAGTCCCTTGGAAAATATCACAGCTATAATTCCTACAGATGGTGATTGCAACCATGAAATTAAAAGACACTTACTCCTTGGAAGGAAAGTTATGACCAACCTAGATAGCATATTCAAAAACAGAGACATTATTTTGCCAACAAAGGTCCGTCTAGTCAAGGCTATGGTTTTTCCAGTAGTCATGTTTGGATGTGAGAGTTGGACTGTAAAGAAAGCTGAGCACCGAAGAATTGATGCTTTTGAACTGTGGTGTTGGAGAAGACTCTTGAGAGTCCCATGGACTGCAAGGAGATCCAACCAGTCCATTCTAAAGATCAGCCCTGGGTGTTCATTGGAAGGACTGATGCTAAAGTTGAAACTCCAATACTTTGGCCACCTCATGTGAAGAGTTGACTCATTGGAAAAGACTGATGCTGGGAGGGATTGGGGGCAGGAGGAAAAGGGGATGACAGAGGATGGGATGGGTGGATGGCATCACTGACTCAATGGACATGAGTTTGAGTGAACTCCAGGAGTTGGTGATGGACAGGGAGGCCTGGCATGCTGCGATTCATGGGATCGCAGAGTTGGACACGACTGAGCGACTAAACTGAACTGAATTCCTGCAAATCTGAAAAGTGTGGTTAGTACAGTATAACTCACAGATACAAGTCTCCTAGTTGGCTGTTGATGTTCCGAACAACTGAAACAAAAGACTGGAGTCTCCCCATACTCCTTCCCCCTTCTCATTTACAACTATCACAGATGCAATTCTCAACCAAAGGAAAACTAGGGAGGATGTTCTCAACTCAAATCAAATCACAGAACTAGAAGAGAGATAGTGAGGCAGAAAGGAGGGAGAATCCCTGAAAGTGAAGGTGAAAGTCTCTCAGTTGTGTCTGACTCTTTGCGACCCCAGGGACTGAATAGTCCATGAAATTCTCCAGGCCAGAATACTGGAGTGGGTAGCCTTTCCCTTCTCCAGGGGATCTTCCCAACCCAGGGATAGAACTCAGGTCTCCCGCATTGGGGGCGGATTCTTTACCAGCTGAGCCACAAGGGAAGCCCAAGAATACTGGAGTGGGTAGCCTATCCCTTCTCCAGGGGATCTTCCCAACCCAGAAATCGAACAAGGGTCTCCTGTATTGCAGGTGGATTCTTTACCAACTGAGGTGTCAGAGAATCCCTGAAGAAAGCTTTAAAAAGGGAAGCATCTATTCTGTGATTGCCCAGCTCATTAAGGCTCCATCTTTGTGTTGAACCGAATGTCCCACCTATGTTCTGCTTCCTTAATCATTTCACTGTCTCTTCATTACTCCTCAGACACCTGTAAACATTTACATGGCATACATTCCCATGTCTTAAAAACAATGACTAATTTTCTCATAAATGATTTAAAATAGGTAAGAATGGACACTACTGCAAGATGCCAAAATCTAGATTCATCAGATCTTATTATCATTGCCAGATCTTCATGAGACTATTCTTTTTAAGTAAAGAAATTAAATATTTCAGAAGCAAATAGGAGCTTTCTGTACACCGCTTCTCTCTTTCCTCCATATCCTGTAACAGGAGTAATTGCTAGTGTGGGATCAGTGTTTATCACCCACATTATTATATTTTTGCCATAGATTTAGATAGCCATAAATATTATAGAATATTGCTTTGTAGATTTAAAACCTTATATAAATGATAATCATACCTTATATATTCTTCTGAACGGACTTTTTTCCTGTAAATATTATATCATGAAATTAACACAGGCTAATACATGCAGTTCTAAGTTGTTCATTTTTACACTGCTGGGAGGGATTGGGGGCAGGAGGAGAAGGGGACGACAGAGGATGAGATGGCATCACTGACTCGATGGACGTGAGTCTCAGTGAACTCTGGGAGTTGGTGATTGACAGGGAGGCCTGGCGTGCTGTGATTCATGGGGTCGCAAAGAGTCGGACACAACTGAGTGACTGAACTGAACTGAGAGCATTAAGTGAATATACTTTAATTTTCCTCTTGATAAAAATTTAGGTTGTTTCAATTTTGTTGTTGTTGTTGTTATAGTGAACTTCAATTGCAACTTTGTACATTTCTCCTCCAAAACATATGCAAGTGTTTCTCTTGAATGTACATCTGGTCTTCAGGCTACCACAGCAAATCAGTACAAACTGGGTGGCTTAAAACAACGGATGTTTTTCCTCTTACATTTTTTTGCAGGGCAGAATCGCCTGGAGAATCCCAGGGACGGGGGAGCCTGGTGGGCTGCTGTCTCTGGGGTCACACAGAGTCGGACACGACTGAAGCGACTTAGCAGCAGCAGCCCCAAATCAAGTGTCAGTCACTTCCTCCTGAAGTTCTGGGAGAGATTACATTTCTTGTTTCTTCCAGCTTCTGTTGACCTCTGTCTTCACATGGCCATCTCCTCTGTGTCTCTCTTCTTCTGTGTCTTCTCTTCTTATAAGGACACTTGTCATTGGATTTGGGGCCCATCTAGATAATCCAAGGTCTCATTTTGAGATTCTTAAATTAATTTCATATGCAGAGAATCTTTTCTCAAAGAAAGTCTTTGATAATACTCATAGATTCCAGGTAGAGAAATCTTTTGGGGGCCATTCAACCACCACAGTTTCCCAACCTCAGTACTATTGATATTTGAGTCAGATAACTCTTTGAGCATAGGGATAACCTGTGCTTTGTAGGATGTTTAACAGTTCTTTAGCTTCTCTGGATTGTAGTAATATCCCCTTCCCTCCTCCTTGGCCTTTGCAACCCCAGATGTGACAACTAAAACTGTCTCCAGGCATTGCCAGGTATCCCCTGGATAGGTGAACTATTCCTCTCTTTGTTGAAAAACACTGATTTAGAAGAAAGTTGCTGGCTTGTAAGATACGAGCTTTTTAAAACTTTACTAGATATTGTCAGTGGTTGTCCAGACTTGTTGTGCTTGTTTAAACTGTGCAGTAATATGTGACAGTTCCTGTATCTCTGCAACGTTACTTGTAGTTGGTAGTATCAGACTTTAACTTTTTCTGTCAATTTGATGTTATCTCATTGTTGTTTTAATTTACACCTTCCCAATCTCTGATGTGGTTGAACATATTTTTATTCATCTATTATCCATTTGGGTTTCTTGGTCTATCAATTGTTTCTCATACTTAGTCCATCTTTTTCTGTTAGCATTTTATTTTTGAGTTGTAGGAGCTCTTTATATATTCTGAGGACTAGTTCTTTTTCAGGTATGTCCAATGCTAATGTCTTCTCATCTGCACATCGTCTTTCATTTTGTTTATATCATCTTTTATGGTGCCAAACTTCTAAATTATAGCATTATCAATTTATCAGTTCTTTTTTATGGTTTGCATTCTCAAGGTCTCTTAATGTCTCTTTTAAGTGTAAGGAGGCAGTCATGCTGCTTGAGGAAAAGACTATAAGACTGATCATGCCTGAAAGAATTCAGTGCTGCGGGAGGTGTCCTGATATGTTGGAAAGACACAGAACAGTGTGTATACTGCGGGCCTAGCATGCCTAGCATGACTTTCCAAACTGATTTGGAGAAATGACTCAACTGCTTTGTCTTTCCAAGTGCTTGTCTAAAGGGGAAGGGGATTTGAGTCCTTTGCATGACCCTAGTCTATTTAAACACTATACACTTGTGAGTTCTCTAAGAGATGCAACCTATATCTTGGCTATAAGAATCATCTTAATAGCCTTCTAGACTACTGGTAAAATTATCTGGACTGTCAAAAAGGAAAACACACAAAATGGGAAACAAATACAGATAATACAAATGACAAATGAACAATGAAATATCACCTTAAAGCACACACTTTATTTTACTATTAAATATCTTGGAACAAAGGTTCAGAGAGAACTTAAGTCAGTTCAGTCGCTCAGTTGTCTCCAACTCTGCAATCCTATAGCTTTGATTAGATGGACCTTTGTTGGCAAAGTAATGTCTCTGCTGTTTAACATGCTGTCTAGGTTGGTCACAACTTTTCTTCCCAGGAGCAAGCATCTTTTAATTTCATGGCTGCAATCACCATCTGCAGTGATTTTGGAGCCCAAAAAAATGAAGTCTAACACTGTTCCCACTGTTTCCCCGTCTATTTGCCATGAAGTGATGGGACCAGATGCCAGGATCTTAGTTTTCTGAATGTTGAGTTTTAAGCCAACTTTTTCACTCTCCACTTTTACTTTCATCAAGAGGCTCTTTTTTGCCACAAGGGTGGTGTCATCTGCATATCTGAGGTTATTGATATTTCACCCAGCAATCTTGATTCCATCTTGTGCTTCATCCAGACCAGCATTTCTCATGATGTACTCTGCATATAAGTTAAATAAGCAGGGTGACAATATACAGCCTTGATGTACTCCTTTCCCTGTTTGGAACCAGTCTGTTGTTCCATGTCCAGTTCTAACAGTTGCTTCTTGACCTGCATACAGATTTCTTAGGCGGCAGGTCAAGTGGTCTGGTATTCTCATATCTTGAAGAATTTTCCACAGTTTGTTGTGATCCACAAAGTCAAAGAGTTTGGCATAGTTGTTAAAGCAGAAGTACATGTTTTTTTGGAACTCTCTTGCTTTTTCGATGATCCAACAGATATTGGCAATTTGACCTCTGGTTCCTCTGCCTTTTCTAAATCCAGCTTGAAAATCTAGAAGTTCTCGGTTCATGTATTGTTGAAACCTGGCTCTGAGAATTTTGAGGTTTACTTTGCTAATGTGTGAGATGAGTGCAATTGTGTGGTACTTTGAACATTCTTTGGCATTGCCTTTCTTAGGAATTGGAATGAAAACTGACCTTTTCCAGTCCTGTGGCTACTGCTGAGTTTTCCAAATTTGCTGGCATATTGAGTGCAGCACTTTCACAGCATCATCTTTTAGGATTTGAAACACTGCTGCTGCTACTGCTGCTAAGTCGCATCAGTCGTGTCCGACTCTGTGCGACCCCATAGACGGCAGCCCACCAGGCTTCCCCGTCCCTGGGATTCTCCAAGCAAGAACACTGGAGTGGGTTGCCATTTCCTTCTCCAATGCATGAAAGTGAAAAGTTAAAGTGAAGTCGCTCAGTTGTGTCCGACTCTATCGATCCCATGGACTACAGCCTACCAGGCTCCTCCATCCATGTGATTTTCCAGGCAAGAGTACTGGAGTAGGGTGCCATTGCCTTCTCTGAGGATTTGAAATAGCTCAACTGGAATTCCATCACCTCCACTAGCTTTGTTTGTAGTGATGCTTCCTAAGACCCACCTGACTTCTCATTCCGGGATGTCTGGCTCTAGGTGAGTGGTCACACCATCATGATTATCTGGCTCATGAAGATCTTTTTTGTATAGTTCTTCTGTGTTTTCTTGCCTTATCTTCTTAATATCTACTGCTTCTGTCAGGTCCATACATACCATTTCTGACCTTTATTGTGCCCATCTTTGCATGAAAATTTCCCTTGGTATCTCTAATTTTCTTGAAGAGATCTCTAGTCTTTCCCATTCTATTGTTTTCCTCTATTTGCATTGATCACCGAGGAAGTCTTTCTTATCTCTCCTTGCTATTCTTTGAAACTCTGCATTCAAATGGGTATATCTTTCCTTTTCTCCTTTGCCTTTCACTTCTCTTCTTTTCATAGCTGTTTGTAAGGCCTCCTGAGACAACCATTTTGCCTTTTTGCATTTCTTTTTCTTGGGGACGGTCTTGATCACTGCCCCCAGTACAGTGTCATGAACCTCCGTCCATTAGTTAATATCTTTAATGATATCAAAAATATGTTAGATATAATACATGTATACACTTTTTAGCACAAATATTTAAATTGTATCATTTTCCCTTGTAATTAATTCTTAAATTTGCCAGTCTTGGTTAACCTAGTGATAACCATTTGAGGGTGCATCTGAAGAGTCTATATACCCTATCTTCAGGGACACTTCACTAATTTATTTATTGATGTTGTGATTTTTCTTTTCAGCTAGATCTTGCCAGGTGTGATGTTTGTTGCCTTTGGCCAACTTAGGATTTATCCCAGATCCTCACAAATATCATGAAGTACTTACCTGAAAATGAATTCTTGGATTTTTTCACAGTTAAAAAATCTTTCTTGTTTAGTAAACTCAGCTTAGTACTTTCACTTGCTACTCTCCAAAATTCTCATTTTGTAGCCACCCCCCCACTCTCTGCCAAAAAAAGGTTTTCACCCTTAGTCATAATAAAACTCATTGTATGAATTACTTTATGTTCATTATAAGAATATTTTAAGCTAATAATACTGTAACTATTAAAATTCAATGGCCATTAAGTCATAGACTCTGTTAAACATTTAGCTTATACAATGGTTAAAGTGGGGAACTTTCATTTGCACAATTGTGGGTGTGAATTGAGAGCCTCAGTTTTTTGATCAGCCAGCAGTGGCATATGCCAATTTCTCTCTAGTTAGTTTGGGAGTTCGGCTTCCTATCACATTAAACAGAGGTGACACTTCTGGCCTACAATGTGACAGATGACCTTTCTGGAGATCATGACACCTAATGGATCATTTAACGTGAGCAGCTCTGACACATGACCAAACTCCTTAAGCATTAGAAAAACTTCATGCAAGTCAATGCCATGTTGAAGTCTGCTGTCATTTCCAATGAGTGTCCACAACTGCCATTGGCAGCTTTGAGAATTGTTGCCAGTGATGCTGAGGACAGAGAGTCAAGCCACATTCCAGGAGAATGGTCCAAATCTATCTCGAGGGAAGAAAATGATAACTAGAGGAGAAATCGAGGGATGCCAAAAGAGCATTTTTCTTTCCTCTTGACCTTATAGTACAGTTGTTAAACTTGTGTTCATGCAATTAGAGACTTTAATTAGGAAATAAAATTAAGGTAAGATAGGATAGCTTACTGGTATTTGAAAAAAAGCATATATTCAGTAGAACATTGTTAAGGGAACAGTGAGATGACTAGCAAATCATTGCTGTGACTATAGTAATAGACATCTTATGCACTGTCATTTATATTTATTTAAATTTTTATTTTATATTGGAGTATAGTTGTTAACAATGTTGTGTTAGTTTTCAGATGTACAGCAAAGTGATTCAGTTATACATATATCTGTTCTTTTTCAAGTTCTTTTTCCATTTAGATTATTATAGAATACTGAGCAGAGTTCCCTGTACTATACTGTGAGTCTTTGTTGGTAATCCGTTTTAAATATAGTAGTGTATATATGTCAAGCCCAAACTCCCAATCCCTCCCTCCTTCCAACTTTTCCCTTTGGTAACTATAAGTTTGTTTTTTAAGTCTGTGAATCTGTTTCTGTTTTTGTAAATAAGTTCCTTTGTATCATTTTTTAAATATTTACATACAATTGTCATTTATCCACTTAATAGTTATTGAGTGCCAACATTGTGCCTAAAACTCAGCTAGGCTCTGGGGATTCAGTGAGCACAAACGCTGTCCTGTTTTCATGGAACAGATACTGAAATGCGGAAGAGAACTATTAATTAAATAATCTCAAAAAATTTCAAAATTTCAATTATGCTGATTGCAGAAGAGAAAGGCATGGTGCTTTAAGGACTGAGCAAGGGAGGTCAGGGAAAGGCTTCCCCGAGGAGGTTTGATGGTGAAATTTTGAGTTAGATATGGCAGGAGAGAAATGCAAGGAATATTCTTGGAAGAGAGCAGTGAGTGCCAAGGTCCTGTGAGGTGAGAGAGGTGGGTACATTCTCAGACTGGAAGAAAAGCAATGTGGTCTGTTACCATGTGAGGCTAGAGAGGGATATGGGGATTAGGCTTGGAAAACCCTGGTAGACTGTATTCAGGTACTTTTTTTTCATCCCTAGAAAAATAGGAAGCTGCTACAGAATTTAAGCAGAAGGATGACTTGATCAGATTTAGTTCCAAAAAGATAATTCTGCCAGATGAAGAGTAGGCACTGGCAGGGGTCAGAGCAGGTAAGGGCAGACTCGTTAGGAGGGTCTTCCAGTAGTTCTAACGAGCTCAGGTTTTCTTGAATGAGAATAATTGGGAGGAGAGGTGGAGATGGGGAGAAGTAGAGGAATTCATGAGATGATCAGAAAGTAAATGGACTTGGTAACTGAATGAAAATGGAGGTAAAGAAAAAGGAGCTATTAAGGATGACCAACACCCAGGTTTCTAGCCTTAAGTAACTGAATGGCTGATGATGCCTTTCACTGAAGCTGGAAACGCTGGCAAAGGACCATATTTAGGGAGGAAGGTTATGAATTTGGTTTGGGACTGAAGTTTCCTCTTGAACTCTCTAGAATTTGGATCTAGCATTGAGAAGAAAAGTCTAAGTTAGAGATACAAAATATGAAACTGGGAGTCATCTGTGTACAAACAGATAGTAATTGAAATTACTGTGGTGGATAGAATAATGGCCTTTCAAAGATGGACATGACATAGTTTTCAGAACCTGTGAACATGTTATCTTATATAACAAAGTGAAAGTCACTCAGTCGTGTCCAATTCATTGTGACCCCATGGACTATACAGTCCATGGAATTCTCCAGGCCAGAATACTGGAGTGGTAGTCATTCCCTTCTCCAGGGGATCTTCCCAACCCAGGTATCGAACCTATGTCTCCTGTACTGCAGGCAGATTCTTTACTAGCTGAACCGCAAGGGAAGCCCAAGGGGGTTCATAATAAAGGGGAATTAAAATAACAGATGGAATTAAGGTTGTTATTCAGCTGATTGTGCAATAGAGATTATCCTGGATTATCTAGGTGGACTTAATCACAAGCGTCCTTAAAAGTGGAAAAGTGCAGTAGAAGAATCAGTTTCAGAGGGATGTGATGTGAGGAGGCCTTTGACCTGTCATTGGTGGCTTTTAAAATGGAAGGAGCCTCTAGTCAAGGAGTAGGGGCAGCTCTTGGAGCTGGAAAAGGCAATCGAGTTGATTTTCCCCTAGAGTCTTCAGAAAGGAACATGGCCCTGATAAGACTTTGATTTTAGTCCATTGAGACCCATTTTGGAATTCTAATCTCTAAAACTGTAAAATAATAAATGTGTACTGTTTAAGCTGCCAAGTTTGTGGTAATTAGAGCAACGATAGGAAAATATTACAGTTACTTTGAGAAAAGGTAAAGAGAGAGGGTCTAATGCTGAATCATGAAACTCTAATGCATAATGGTGATATATAAAAAAAGAAACTTACTAATAAGTCAGGGAAGAAAGAGGAAAGGAAAACTGGGAGAATTCAGGGTTCTGGAAGTAAGAGGAGAGACTCTTTCCTAAAGTGATCAAACAGGATGAGATTTACTTGTTTGTGTGATAGGAGCTCACTGAAAACTTCAGAGACAATTGTTTCACTGGAATGAGGGGAGCTGGGTCCAGATTGAGGTGAGATGTGGTGTTATTGGGAGGTGAAGAGACAAAGATAAAGACTAGGAGCAATGGTTCTAAGAAGTTTACTTGCACAGTAAAAGGAAAAAATTATAAAAATGTTACCTTGGAACAATATTTCTGAACTTTGGCTTTGTTGACATTTTGAATTGGGTAATTCTTTGTTGTTATAAATCTTGTGTGTTATGGGATGTTTAGTCTTATCTCTTGTTTCTGTCCACTAGGTGCCAGTAGTAATCTCCTCCCTTAGTTGCGACTACTAAAAGATGTCTGTGCCATCGCCTTCTCCAAAAAGATGTCTGTAGCCATTGTTAAATGTCCCCTGGGGATGAGTGATAAAATGCTCCTGATTGAGAACCACTGTTTTGTACAGAAAATAAAGAATCTCCTGAGTTTGATTTTGTCCAAGTACCTCGAATTTCCTTTTTCTGAAGAGTAAAAGGTCATCAAATGAGTGGGACATTACTTGATTGGATCCTTCAGAGCTCACAGTGTAGATAACTTGATTCTTTTTATACCTACTCTGAATTGATGCAAGGTGAATTTGTGTGGATGGTATTGTGCATGCTCTCATATGAGAATCTGATAAGCCTAGGGTGGACTCCAGTTATGTACAAAACTTGTTTTAATTCTGTGCATGCCATTTAATCTAGATTGGTGACCAGACGATAATGGAACAGCATGATTCCAGGAAACTGCCCTTTCCCCAGTATCATCTGCCAATTCTAATAGTGTTAGCTGAAATCTCAAAGCAGGAGCCCATCAAATCAAGATAAAATCTTTTACAATGTAAAAAAAAAAAAAAAAAAGTGAGACAGTGTCTACATTCTAACATGGTCAATGAGGCCTTTCAGAAATTTATTGGGAAATGCAGTCTAAACCTTGTTTCAGAAGTTTGAAGAAAAGGATTGCTTTTTTGGATTAAATGCATATGATGGATCTCATATGTATGAAGACTATTTCTCTTTCCACCACTCTCAAGATCTTGCTTGTTGGATTGGCTTTTTAGGTGTGCCTAAGGTGCTGAATTATGTGAAATCTGATTAATTTTATTGCTTAATTAAGGCACTCTGTAGTTTTGGGGGAAGAATATGGAGAAAGTCTTGTAAAGTAAATTAAAAGCCAACTTTCATGCTTGATCACACATGTAAAAGTGGAATAATTCAATAAATGAGACATATGCTTTATTAGAGGTCAGTGTTCCCATGGTGGTTATTAAGTTTTTAGTATTTTAATAAGACTGCTTTCTTCCCAACCTCATTTTTCTATCTTTCTGGTGCTGCTTTAAAGTTTCAGTTCATGGAGAACATTCTATGCAGTTCAGTAACTCAGCTGTGTCTAACTCTTTTCAACCCCATAGACTGCAGCAGGCCAGGCTTCCCTGTCCATCACCAACTTATGGAGCTTGCTCAAACTCATATCCATTAAGTCGATGATGCCATCCAACCATCTCATCCTCTGTAGTCCCCTTCTTCTCCTGCCTTCAATCTTTCCCAGCATCAAGAACTTTTCCAGTGAGTCAGTTCTTCGCATCAAGTGGCCAAAGTTTTGGTTTCAGCTTCAGTATCAGTCCTTCCAATGAATATTCAGGGTTGATTTCCTTTAGGATTGACTGGTTGGATCTCCTTGAAGTCCAAGGGACTCTCAAGAGTCTTCTCCAACACCACAGTTCAAAAGCATCACTTCTTCCAACCTCAGCTTTCTTTACGGTCCAACTCTCACATCCATACATGACTACTGGAAAAATCATAGCTTTGACTAGATAGACTTTGTCGGCAAAGTAATGTCTCAGCTTTTTAACATGCTGTCTAGGTTTGTCATAGCTTTTCTTCCAAGGAGCAAGCATCTTTTAATTTCATGGCTGAAGTCACCATCTGCAATGATTTTGGAGCCAAAAAAAATAAAGTCTGTAACTGTTTCCATTGTTTCCCCATCTACTTGCCATTAAGTGATGGGACCAGAAGCCATGATCTTCGTTTTCTGAATGTTGAGTTTTAAGCCAACTTTTCACTCTCCTCTTTCACTTTCATCAAGAGTCTCTTTAGTTCCTCTTCACCTTCTGCCATAAGGGTGGTGTCATCTGCATATCTGAGGTTATTGATATTTCTCCTGGCAATCTTGATTCCATCTTGTGCTTCACCCAGACCAGCATTTCTCATGATGTACTCTGCATATAAGTTAAATAAGCATGGTGACAATATACAGTCTTGTCATATTCCTTTCCCAATTTGGAACCAGTCCTTTATTCCATGTCTGGTTCTAACAGTTGCTTATTGACCTGCATACAGATTTCTCAGGAGGCAGGTCCAGGTGGTCTGGTATTCCCATCTCTTGAAGAATTTTCCACACTTTGTTGTGATCTACACAGTCAGAGGCTTTAGCATAGTCAATGAACCAGAAGTAGATGTTTTCCTGGAATTCTCTTGCTTTTTCGATGATTCAACGTATGTTGACAATTTGACCTCTGGTTCCTCTGCCTTTTCTAAATCCATCTTGAACATTTGGAAGTTCTCAGTTCATGTACTGTTGAAGCCTGGCTTGCAAAATTTTGAGCATTACTTTGCTAATGTGTGAGATGAGTGCAATTGTGTGGTACTTTGGTATTGCCCTTCTTTGGGATTGGAGTGAAAACTGACCTTTTCCAGTCCTGAGGCCACTGCTGCGTTTTCCAAATTTGCTGGCATATTGAGTGCAGCACTTTCACAGCATCATCTTTTAGGATTTGAAATAGCTCAGCTGTAATTTCATCACCTCCACTAGCTTTGATCATAGTGATGCTTCCTAAGGCCCACTTGACTTCACACTCCATGATGTCTGGCTCAAGGTATGATCACACCATCATGGTTATCTGGGTCTTTAAGATCTTTTTTGTATAGTTCTTCTGTTATTTTTGATACCTCTTCATAGGCTATGTGAACTAAGCCAGACACAGAAAGACAAAAACTACATAATATCACTTTTATGTAGAGTCTTAAAAAAAAGTTGAATTATAGAAACAGAGTGGGATGGTTGTTGCTGGAGGTTGGGGAAATGGGTAGCTCTTGGTCAAAGAGTGCGCAGTTTCAGTCAAGTAAGATGAGAAAGGTTTGGAAATCTAACGTACAGAATGATGACTATAGTTAGTAACATTCTGTTATATACCTGAAAAATTCTGAGAGAGTTAAGTCTGATATGTTCCTACTGCACATACTCTCTGTCACACACACACATACACACACACACACACGCACACACACACATACACATGCACCCACATCATACACACAAAATGGTAACTGTGAGATTATGAATATGTTAATTAGCTTGTGGTAATCATTTCACAATGTATATCAAAGCATCATGTTGTGTGCTTTAAATAAATAAATAAATATATATAATGTTTTTGTCAATTATACCTTAGTTCAGTTCAGTTCAGTCACTCAGTCATGCCTGACTCTTTGGGACCCAATGGACTGTAGCACGCCAGGCTTCCCTGTCTATCACCAACTCCCAGAGCTTGCTCAGACTCATGTCCATCAAGTCAGTGATGCCATCAAACCATCTCATGCTCTGTCGTCCCCTTCTCCTCCTGCCTTCAATCTTTCCCAAGAATCAGGATCTTTTCCAATGAATCAGTTCTTCCCATCAGGTGGCCAGAGTATTGGAGTTCTAGCTTCAGCATCAGTCCTTCCAATGAATATTCAGGACTGATTTCCTTTAGGATGGACTGGTTTGATCTTGCAGTTCAAGGGACTCTCAAGAGTCTTCAACACCACAGTTCAAAAGCATCATTGATCTTCAGTGCTCAACTTTCTTTGTAGTCCACTTCTTACATCCATACATGACTACTGGAAAAACCGTAGCTTTGACTAGACGGACCTTTGTTGGCAAAGTGATGTCTCTGCTTTTTAATATGCTGTCCAGGTTGATCACAGCTTTTCTTTCAAGGAGCAAACACCTTTTAATTTCATGGCTGAACTTACCATCTGCAATGATTTTGGAGCCCCCCAAAATAAAGTCTGTCGCTGTTTCCACTGTTTCCCCATCTACTTGCCATGAGTGATGGGACTGGATGCCATGATCTTCGTTTTTTCATGTTGAGTTTTAAGCCAGCTTTATCACTCTCCTCTTTCACTTTCATCAAGAGGCTCTTAGTTCCTCTTCATTTTTTGCCATAAGGGTGGTGTCATCTGCATATCTGAGGTTATTGATATTTCTCCCAGCAATCTTGATTCCAGCTTGTCCTTCATCCAGACCAGCATTTCTCATGATGTACTCTGCATATAAGTTAAATAAGCAGGGTGACAATATACAGCCTTGACATACTCCTTTCCCTATTTGGAACCAGTCTGTTGTTCCATGTCCAGTTCTAACTGTTGCTTCTTGACCTGCATACAGACTTCTTAGGAGCAGGTCAAGTGGTCTGGTATTCCCCTCTCTTGAATTTTCCACTGTTTGTCATGATCCACAAAGTCAAAGAGTTTGACATGGTCGTTAAAGCAGAAGTAGATGTTTTTCTGGAACTCTCTTGCTCTTCAGATGATCCAACGGATGTTGGCAATTTGACCTTTGGTTCCTCTGCCTTTTCTAAATCCATCTTGAACATTTGGAAGTTCTTGGTTCATGTACTGTTGAAGACTGGATTGGAAAATTTTGAGCATTACTTTACTAGTGTGTGAGATGAGTGCAATTGTGTGGTAGTTTGAACATTCTTTGGCATTGCCTTTCTTAGGAATTGGAATGAAAACTGACCTTTCCTGTCCTGTGGCCACTGCTGCGTTTTCCAAATTGGCTGGCAATATTGCGTGCAGGACTTTCACAGCATCACCTTTTAGGATTTGAAATAGCTCAACTGGAATTCCATCACCTCCACTAGTTTTGTCTGTAGTGATGCTTCCTAAGGCTCACTTGACTTCTCATTCTGGGATGTCTGGCTCTAGATGTGTGATCACACAGTCGTCATTATCTGGGTCGTAAGATCTTTTTTGTATAGTTCTCTGTATTCTTGCTACCTCTTCTTAATATCCTCTGCTTCTATTAGGTCCATACCAGGTTTCTGTCCTTTATTTTGCCCATCTTTGTATGAAATTTTCCCTTGGTATCTCTAATTTTCTTGAAGAGATCTCTTGTCTTTCCCATTCTATTGTGTTCCTCTGTTTCTTTGCATTGATCACTGAGGAAGGTTTTCTTATCTCTCTTGCTATTCTTTGGAACTCTGCATTCAAATGGGTATGTCTTTTCCTTTTCTCCTTTGCCTTAACTATATTAATAGTACAGGAATAGCTTATTATAAAAACCACTAACAATGAAGATAAAATAGAGGCCTACTTTCATATGCATGTGGTTTAGTTGCTTAGTCATGTCCAACTCTTTGCAACCCCATGGACTGTAGCCTGCTGTGATTTTCTGTCCATGGGATTATCCAGGCAAGAATACTGGAGTGGGTTGCCATTTTCTTCTCCAGGGGATTTTCCAGACCCAAGGACTGAGGCCACATCTTCCATCTGCTGCATTGCAGTGGGATTCTTTTCTGGCTGAGCCACCAGGGAAACCCATCTACTTTGATACATCTTCTTCCTAACTTTATTTCTCTTTCCAGACATTAAAAAATATTAGTTTGGGGTTTATCCTTATAAAACTTTTTCAGTCTACTTATGATGATGGGTAATTATCAAACTATGTAAATTTGCTTAGTACATGTGATTCCTTACCAGTATGAAGCTACAGTATACACATAATTTTGTAATTTTCTTTGTCTTTCTTTCTTTCTTTTGTGTGATAAAAGATCTGTGATATGATCCCAGACAGGTTCAGCTCATTCATATTATGTATTTCATAGTATTGATATCACATTCTGTTTAGCTCTCCTTCCATTGATGGACATTTTGGTTATTTTAAAGTTTTTACATTATAAACAGTGTTCTACATTGTAAGTAATATTGTGTACATTTATTTTGCATGTGTAAAACCATTTGTTTGAGGTCAATTCCTTTAATTGGAATTACTGAGTTAAGAGTAGACACTTTGAAAAAGTTTTAAAGGCATTTCCAAAGGGATAATGAATTTAGTTAAATGTTTTTTTTTGGTTAAGAATAAGCAGATATATTTTAAAAATACAAAGATAAAGGAATTTGGATACATTGTAAGAGTGGATTCTGAGGTTTAGCAAGTGTCTCAACTTTCTTTAAGTTAGACTTTATGTTTTAGAGCAGTTTTCAGTTTGCAGAAAAATTGAGAGGAAAGCGTGGTGAGTTCCCATATATCCCCTGCCCCTACTCATACACAGCCTCCCCACAATCAACATATCCCACCAGAAAGGTACATCTGTTACAATCAGTGAAACTACATCATTATCACCCAACATCCATAGTTTAAATTAGGGTTCACTCTTGGTGTTGCACCTTCTATGGGTTATGACAAATGCATAACGGCACATATCCACCATTATAGTATCGTGTAGAGTAGTTTCATTGTCCTGAAAGTCCTCTGTGTCCCACCTGTGTATCCCATCCCTTCCTCCTCCTTAACTCCTGGCAATGCCAGATCTTTTTACTATAAATATTTCCATAGATTTGCCTTTTCAGAATGTCATTTAGTTTGAATGATACAGTATGTAGTCTTTTCAGATTATTTTCTTTCACTTAGTAACATGCATTAACATTCGTTCATGTTTTTTGTGGCTTGGGCTCATTTCTTTTTAGCACTGAATGTTCTATTGTCTGGATGTACCATAGCTTATTTTGCCAGACACCTACTGAAGAACATGTTGGTTGCTTCCAAGTGAACATTTCTAAATAAAGCTTCCATAAACATCATGTGCAGGATTTTGTGTGGACATAAGTTTTCAAATCATTTGGGTAAATACCAAGAAACAATTGCTGTATCATATGGTGAGAGTGTGTTTAATTTTGCCAGAAATTGCTGAACTGTCTTTCAGAGTGGCTGTGCCATTCTGTGTTCCCATCAGCAATGAATAAGAGCTCCTATTGCTCCACATTCTAGCCAGCATTTGCTGTTGTCAGTGTTTTGGCTTTTGGCCATTCTAGTAGATGTGTAGTGGTATATCATGTTTTGATTTTCAGTTGTTTAATGACATGTGATGCTCTCCATCTTTGTATATGCTTATTTACTATCTGCATATCTTCTTTAATGAGGTGCCTATTCAGATCTTTGGCCCATTTTAAAGTCACATTTTTCATTTTCTTACTGTTGTGTTTTAAGAATTCTTTGTATATTTTGGTCAATACCTTTTATCAGAAACGTCTTTTGCAAATATTTTCTCCCAGTCTGGCTTGTCTTCACATCCTTTTGAGTTTTTAAACTCAAAAACAGTAAGTTCTTGCTCATCTGAAAGCCTATTAAGCAATGTGAGGATAAATGTAATCCACAGCTTTTTAGGATATTGATATTGAACTTAGCAGAAATGTTAGGAGGTATGGACTTACCTAAACCCTTTGCTGACTTCCTGGGCCATTTGCATACTTTCCCATAGCAACATGCAGTGGTTTTTCTCCAGCTGAAAAAGAATTGCAACATGACACCATGACTTTAGTTTGAGAATACTAAATTTGTGAGACCTGAGGTGATTTAATCCATGGCAAAATGTTCTCAGCTTCTCATTTAAGAAAAATAATTAAAACAAATCAGAGGAGTTCACACTTATATCTGGTGGATTTAGAAGTTTCCCTATGGAAGAAAGCTCTGCTTTAATGAAGAATTAATTTAAGCTGGGTGGATTAAGTTGCTAAAATTCATCTCCATAGTAATTTAGTAAGGGAAAAATTAAGATGTTGACCACAGTTGTTATAAATTTGGTTGGAGCTGAAGATATGTGTAAATAACCTTGGGAAGGGTGATACTATTTCCAGTTGATCATTTAACCATTAAATACCAGATTTATACATGGTGGGTCTCTCCTCAAAAGTACTTTTGCTTATGAGTTATACATGTCATTGTAAGTGAGCCAGTCTCATAATTCCTTTTTTGAGTGTTCAGTGACTCTGTATTTTCTGGTACTCATTTTGTACTCATTTCTTGTACTCATCCTGTACTGTGCCTCTTATGTTCTAAGAACCAGTTTAAGTTTTGAGAGGAATACAAGTTTGCATAATGTGAGTTCTGGCTTTAAGAAGTTTTACAGATGACTAGAAGAAAGACAAATATATGGAAATTTCTGTGATCCAAAAGATAGTCCATTTTTCCTGAAAGATATAAAAGAAAAAAAAATCCTAGGTTTTTAAATTTTGTTTTAGCTTTACACTGTGCATTTAGGTCCATGATTGATTTTGATTTTTTTTTTAGGTTGTAAAGCCTAGTTCATGTTCATTTTAGTTTCTTTTTCTTAAAATATTTTTTTTGCCACACCATGTGATATGCAGGATCTTAGTTCCCTGACCAGGGACAGAACCCAGGTACCCTGCAGTGGAAGTGTGGACAGGCAAGTCTTTAAAAAAAATTTTTTTTTTTTTTAAACCTGTTTCTAATGTACAGTTGACTTCTCTATGGTGTCATGTAATTTGGAGGAACAGTAAAACTGTGATAATCAACTTGACTGGGTGTGTCTGTGAGGGTGTTTCTGGGTGAGATTGGCATTTCAATCCACAGACTGTAAAACAGGTTGCCATCCCCAGTGCGTGTGGGCTTCATCTAGTTTGTTGAGGGCTGAAAAGAACAAAAATGTGGAAGGGAGAGTTTTCTCTCTCTTCCTGACTACATAAGCTGGGACACTGGTTTTCTCTTACACTGGTGTAAGTTCCTGGAACTGGAATTTATACCATCAGCTTTTCTGATTTTCAGAACTTTGGACTCAATATAAAGGATGATTTTTTTTTTTTTTAAAGACTTTCAAGATAAGAGGAAAAAAAAAAAAAACCCTCTGTATCCATAGAGTCTCAAGTTGGTTGTTAAAATGACAGATTTTCCCCTGTTTCTCACCCCCAAACTATATCATTTCATCTGAGGATATAAAATTGGGCAACTAAAGATCTTTCAGATTGTATTTAGAGGCTCATGCCAGGTCAATTTATTTTAACATGCATATGGCTAAATTGTCAGTAATAACCATGTCAGGGAAGAACTGTAGGAAGAATCAATATTCCTGCTGAGAGCTTTCAATAGTACTTAATGATTTTATGCATCTTTCACACAGACATGAAGAAGGCTCAATTAAAACTCATAACACAGTAAGCAGGCACTGCCTAAAAAGGGGGGAGGGGGGAAAACTATGACAAAACCACAAGATAAATAAGACTAGCAGAATAAATCTTAGTTTCAGTGGACAAGTAAGTAAGATATGTTGGAAACTTACAAATTTGATCATGGCAGGGCTGTGCCTCAGTTTCCTTGTTTGTAGCATAGTTATACCAAAGAACCTTCCTCCTAAGATTATGGTGAAGAGTCAATGAGGTAAACTAGTTGAAGCTCTTAGAACAACACCTAGCTTATAAGAAATGGTTCCTACACTTTTGGAAAATAAAGTTTAGTTGTGCTTCAGAGACCATCTTATAGAGATGGCCACTCTGAACTTTATTTCTAGACTTCCCTCTGTCTCTTTCGGTGCCTTTAAAATTGAAAATGTTTTGATTGGACAGCATTGGGTCTTTTCAGCAACATTACACCCTTTCTCAATAACTAAGCTTCCTTGAAAGTGGGACAGAAGCTGCCATAATCTTAGAGAAAGTGATGGAAAATTGGAAAGATCCATGGCAGGCTGGCAGAGGAAAGAGGTGGGGACTTTCTTGAGATGGGTGGAGTCTTTAAGCAGGTCCAGGCTTTTTCTCCCTTGGAGAGTTGTTTGGTGGTTTTCAGAGTAAATCCTGGATTGTGATTTGAGGATGGGGAGCTGAGCTTAGAGCTCCACCTTCTCCTAGTTCCTGTGAGGTTGTCTGTGGGGCTGAGTTCCTCTAGAAGCTTTTCCCATTGACTGGAATCTAGGAAAATGGTCTGGGCAGCCAATTAATGGTATAAATTCTAGAATTTATTTAATAGTAGAGATGTTTAAGACAATAGATATAAACTGATCTCACTTTCTCTTCTTATATGTGAGGAGACTAAGGCTAGATTAATAAACTGACTTGCCCAAGGTCACTCAACCTAGAGAATGGCAAAGCTGCCACTGAAGTCCAGATTTCCTGACTCCACCTTCTGTACTTAAAGAAGACACCTGTGAAAGAGAGAGGGAAAGAGACTAGGTTGACATTTCTCCATAGGTGCACCATACTAAAATTTCACATCGTAGATAATAATGACATCTGTCAGTTATCAAATGTTTACTATGTGCTTATCACTTAATGCATATATCTAACTTTATCCTTATAACAGCATCATGAGGTAGGCACTATTATTATGCCCATTTTATAGATGAGGGAATTGAGGCTTGGAGAGGTTTAGCAAATTGGTCAGCATTATGCAGTTAACAAGCAACAGAGTCAAGACTAGAATAATGAGTATGGGCAAATCATGTTTCAGATGACATTAAAGCCATTTAAGAGTCTCAGGGAGAGCCTTGGTCACTTCTCCACTCTTAAGTTCTAGTTTACACGTTTAAAAAGTGCAATAGATGAGCTCTAAGATCCATGAATGAGTTGAAAGTAAAAGTCGCTCAGTTGTGTCCGACTCTTTGCAAGCCATGGACTATGCAGTGCATGGAATTCTCCAGGCCAAAATGTTACAGTGGGTTCCCTTCTCCAGGGGATCTTCCCAACCCAGGGAAGACCCAAACCCAGGTCTCCCACATTACAGGTGGATTCTTTACCAGCTGAGCTCCTAGAGGAGCCCAAAGACTGGCTTGTCAGGAATGAAATGAATGAATTATTGTTCTGTTACTTTATTTTTCCTGGTGTTTTGACTGCACAAAAGATTTTTCTAACTGAAGTCAGAGAATAAGTATGCAAGGTTTTAATTTCTGATAATATGAGGGTTAAATGATGCGGCAGCTAGTGCTAAAAGCCTTGCTGACTCTTTCTCAGGTAGTCACATGTCTCCCAGGACAGCCTTTCTAGGCCTCCTTCCACTCTGTTATTTCAGGTTGATGGATGGATATTACCAGGATATTACCATATTCCTGCTTAAGTATCTTGGTGCCTCCATTTTTTCTAGATTAAATGAGGTTTTAACAAGGCTTATGGGATTATTCTTCGTTGTTAAAACAACAAATGGATTGAAAAAGCCTTCTGTCTCTTTGGAACCCACCACCATCAATGGACCATAATCCAGCTGGTGATGAAACAACAGAAAGCCATGAAGCTATCAAAGAGTGGGAAAAGTGTAAAATTCCCTGTGACCTGTCACTGGGAATGGAGAATCTCAGATGTTTTGGAGAATACATTCAAATCCCTGGCTGTTTGACTTTCTAGAACAAATTTTTAAAAATGTGCAGTGGGATTAGATCAGGGCTATGGGATGTCTTGAAAAACATTCCTACTTTGATGTTTTTGACTATATTGCTGGTTGAGAGGCCAGAAAAGTAATAGATTGCATGCTTATTCTCCTGTGGAAACTATGGAAATAAGTAGCATAAGAACTTAAAATTTTAGAACTAGAGTTTTAGTTCATCAAAAAAAAAAGTTGAATTGAATTAGAACATGGCTGTCCCTAGCCAGAGATGCTAATCTAGAGCTAGGAATTCTGATCTAGTCTGTGAAGCTGTCTAGGCAGCAGGAATTGGAATATTAGGTCCTGGGGGCGGGACTCACATGTTGCGTGGAGCAGACCTCCACCAAAGGAAGCAAGATCAACATCAAAACCAAAGAATAATTCCACTTCCTGTTTCTGATCCCATTTAAAAACATGATTTAGATCAATACTGATACTATCATGAGAAAAATATGTCTTTCAACCAACTACTATTTGAAACTTACAATAAATGACTACAGTGAAGATGTTGAATTCAGGTCAATTTAAGAAATTAACTAATGATAGCAACAGAGACCACAGGAAATGATACAATTCTGAAACTGGTAGGAGTTGAGATGGAGATTATAGTAAATTATGTGCAGAAATGGGATTAGCTACTCCATTCAGAATAGACATAGAGAAGCCTCAAACTTCAAAAAGCTTTCTCTCATCCTCATTTTTCTGATGGCTAGTTGTGTGATCTGGGCAAGCTTCTTCTCTAAAGGGACTTAAGTTTCTCCATCTATAAAATGGGGAATTTGGCTGGCTCATCAAAGTTACTTCTACTTCTCACTTATTTTTAGATTTGCTACCATGAATGTTTGCTGGCAGAAATAGGAGCAGTAATACATTTTATTTACTACAGATTTTTATTTATTTATGAATAAAATAAATTTTATTTATGTTCAGAGAGTAGACTCTTTCCCATCCACTCAAGTTCATGGCTCTCTCTCTCTCATCTCTGGACTCCAGAGTGTTTGTGGCTGGTATCCTTAATTGATACCTATCAATATTCTGAATGGTTGCTGGCAACTTGAAGGGCAAGATTTGTACGTTATTTCATTTTGCATCCTGGATGCTTAGCACGGTAATTGCAGTTAGTACCTACTACCACTACTATTGCTAACAACGATAAAAAATTATAATATCAATAGTAATGGTTACTGTGTATTTAGTACTTACTCTTGTGGTAGACATTGTGCAAAGTACTCGATATACATGATCTTATTTAGGCCCCATAAGAGAATAAACTGGAGAAGGCAATGGCAACCCACTCCAGTACTCTTGCCTGGAAAATCCCATGGACAGAGGAGCCTGGTAGGCTGCTGTCTATAGATTCGGACAGGACTGAGAGACTTCACTTTCACTTTTCACTTTCATGCATTGGAGAAGGAAATGGCAACCCACTCCAGTTTTCTTGCCTGGAGAATCCCAGGGAGAGCGGAGCCTGGTGGGCTGCCGTCTATGGGGTCGGACAGAGTCGGACACAACTGAAGCGACTTAGCAGCAGCAGCAGCAGCAGCAGCAGCAGAGAAGAAACAGAGAGATTGAGTTACATGCCTAAGGTCACAGAACTAGTAACTGGCAGAGTCAGTATTTGACATGTAACCCAAGTCTGTATGTTTCCAAAGCCATGATCTTACCCACCATAGTATGCTGCCTTCCTCCAAATTTCTCATCTTCTATAGATGAGAAGAAACCTTAACCTGAAAATTCAAGAAGTAAGAAATAGAAGCATATTATTTAGATATATGGAGGGGAAAAATAAAAAAAAGAAACAGCTAAAATACTTGAGAATGATTGTTTTTGAAAAGGAGGTGAGGTGGGAAGAGTATAGAAGAATCCTATTTTTTGGTAATAAGTCTCAGGAAATTATGTGAATCTGTAAATTATGTAAGAGTCTAATTTTGATGAAAATTTAAATTTGAAAACAAAAGAATTTTGATATACCAGTTTAAAAAAGCAAATGGGGAAATAGGAAATGGGAGTCAGACTAGGGAGATGGGACCTGTCCATTTTATACAGAGCATTGCAGATTCAGAATACTTGAAAGGAGAAATCTGGGAGCCTTTGGGTGATGGGCAGTTTACTCTAGACATGGCATAGTGTTACACAGTACCACTATTCAGTGTAAATCTAATTAAACCACATATGTAATTGAACTTTTTTTGGAAGCCACATGAAAATACATAAAAAGGAAATAAAACAAGTTCAATAATGTATTTGTTAAACCAATATTTCCAAATTGTGATCTTTTCAACAGATAATAAATATAAAAATTATTAATGAGAAAAAAACAACTACTAATAATCATCCTTAACATTTCCTGCTAGACATCTTAGAAACTCTTGGTTTGGCCATCACATTTATGGATTTTTTCAATGGTGCTCCAAAGACATTTCAAGTTGGAGATGATAGTCCTGGATGTATTCTGAAAGTAAATGTTTATATGTGTGTTTTTTTTTTTTTTAAGTTGTAAGTGAAAAAAAAAATTAAGCTAGTTTAAGTAAAGGAATAGTCTGGGGGAGGTCTAGTTTCAGGTAAGCCTGGATCCAGGTGACTTGGTCATGACATTTCTTGCTTGATCCTCTCTTATCCTTAGTTCTGTTTTATTTGCTTTTTTTCCTAGCAGAGTCTCTTTCTGTGGCAGAGAACATTGCTCCAAGAGTTCCAAACTTTCAGAATCCATATGGTTTAAGGCTCTAAAAGAAATACCTTTCCTGAAAATTTGTCAAAAATCCTCAGGAGGACATCAGCTGATCTGGCTTGGGCAATGTTAAATGTATGTCTAGAGAAGATGAAGCATTCTAACTGGCAAGGCCTATGTAATGTGACCTCCCTCGTGACTTGGGAGGATGGAGCCTCAGCCAAACCATGTGAGCTGAATTAGAAGACAATGAAAGGGGAGGGTAATTCTCCAAATGGAAGGATGATGCAGATAAATATCATAGGTCTGCTCTAAAATCTCCAACTTCTTCATTGTTTTAACAAATGGTATTCTTTTGACTGCATTGGAAAGAGCATTGGACTGATGTAAAAGGCAACTTGATTCTGGTTCTCTTTATGCCTCTGAATAGCTATGGAGCCTCAGACAAATAATTTCTCCTCTTTTGGTTTTAGCTCCTTTATTGGTAAAAATGCAAGGTAGAATGATTTGTTCTTTCTGAACTTTTCCCACTCTGGCATCCTAAGTGCTAGTGATGATGATCACATCCTCTGAATAGCAAAAAAAAAGTCAATTGCTGGTTTTAATACAGATTGATGATTTCATACTTTCTTTTAAAAGTCTAGTTATTATCTACAGTAAATTAATGCATCCTTCTCATTTCTGACATCTATGCAGCATACCATTGAAGACGTTAGATCTACCATGGTGAGCTGTTCTATGAAAATGGTGCAAGGGATGTGTTCTTAGTTTTCTGTCCTTTAATAAAAAAAGCTTTTGTGTGGTTAATGTGAGCTCCACAGGGACAGTAATCATATTGTCTTGTTCAATGCTGAACCTCCTATGCCTAGCTTAGTCCTTGATGTGTAATCTATACTTAGAAAATATTTGTTGAAAGACTAAAGTGTAAAAAAATGAAGACATAAAATTTCTTAAAGCTTATGCATAGTACAGCCTTCTTGAATGTGAGTGATTGTATTATATATAACCAAAATAAATATTTTAGATAGGAAAGACAAATAGTAAATGACAGCAATGAGATTGAAAACAGTTAGCCCAAGTATACAGCTCAGCAAGTTTGTAGCTCTATCATGTTGCTTTCAGTGGGCCTCAGAGGTTAAAGTCCAGTACTTCTGGCCCTTATGATTGATGGTCTCCTTTCTAACACCCCACACAGATTCTGCTATTGAAAAGCAAGTTGAAAATTTCTATACCTCTTTTGCCTTTTATGTCTATCTAATTTTAGCATGTTTTCTTGTAAAAGTATCATTTTTTGATCATTTGTTATTACAATCATGCTGATCCATTCTTTAGGGAGAGTTTGGGTCCTGTTATCTTCTGAGTTTATTCCAAATTTTGTTCTTTATGTGAAGGTTACACTGAAATATCATGGCTTGGTTGCTTCTTAAAAATATGGCTTTTTTCATGTCACTTTCTTAATCAAGAATTAAGTTTTCAGTTTTGGCTTTTAGCTCCTCCTCTCTTGGTCTCAATTCACCTCTCAAATTTCGTTTCCCAGTACTCTGCCTGAGGATCTCTGGTCTAGATGGTCCAGTCATTTTACATATCATCTAACATGTACTTTGTACGTGTACCTCGTTATGAGCTCTTCTTGCCTTAAAACTACCTACCGATCCAAGGCCTATCCATCATCCAGTGCTTTGATTAAAATCCATATTATCCTTTAACTAAGTAAAGTGTAGTCGCTCAGTCGTGTCTGACTCTTTGCAACCCCATGGACTGTAGCCCATCAGGCTTCTCTGTCCATGGGATTCTCCAGGCAAGAATACTGGAGTGGGTTGCCATTTCCTTCTCCAGTGGATCTTCCCGACCCAGGGATCAAACCCAGGTCTCCCGCATTGCAGGCAGATGCTTTAACCTCTGAGACACCAGGGAAGCCCATATTATCCTTTAAGATTTCTCAAAGTATAATCTAGAAATTTTATTTACTTAAATTTTTATATCATTTATGGACTAAAACCATCATTTCTCATATTGCTCTGAAGAACACTCTTCAGACTGGAAAAAAATGTTCCATGGTAAAAGTGGCTTGAGAAATTTTACTGTCTATGGGAAACAATTTGGAAAATAATACATCTTACTGTCAGTTTCTCAAAGGCAGGGATTAAATGTAATTTATTTTTTCATACTCAGTGGCTCATATATTGCTTGTCCCATAAGCATTTAACAAATGTAGAATAACTGCTGCCGCTGCTGCTGCTGCAAAGTCACTTTAGTTGTGTCCGACTCTGTGTGACCCCATAGACTGCAGCCCACCAGGCTCTTCTGTTCCTGGGATTCTCCAGGCAAGAATACTGGAGTGGGTTGCCATTTCCCTCTCCAATGCATGCATGCATGCTAAGTCACTTCAGTCGTGTCCGACTCTGTGCGACCCCATGGACAGCAGCCCACCAGGCTCCTCCATCCACAGGATTCTCCAGGCAAGAGTACTGGAGTCAGTTGCCATTTCCTTCTCCCCGTAGAATAACTGAGTGATTGCTGAAAACTTTGCTCTTCATTGTGTGCTAGATTAGATTAATTTCCTTTAGGTTTTGTATTTAAATCTTATTTCACCAGGGAGATAGAAATTTTAAGGACAGTGCTATTCTTGCAAGTTTGTATTTTTTGCAGCATTTAGTTCAAGACTTGTCGTCTGCATGATAACAAATAAGAACTTGTGTTGTTCTAACTTGACCATGTGAACCAATCTGTATCAGGATAGTGCAATCAGTTTTATTTTGACAGTTGGAATTTGGTATAACACTTTTGATTACTATTCCATCTTCCAGAATTCACTCTGAAGCAGCTATTTCAATATTACATTTGGCTGAATATTTGGAGGTCCTTTTCTCTAACTAAAGGCTTCTCTGGTAGCTCAGTCAGTAAAGAGTCTGCCTGCAATGTGGGTGACCTGGGTTTGATCCCTGGGTTGGGAAGATCCCCTGGAGAAGGAAATGGCAACCCACTCCAGAATTCTTGCTTGGAGAATCACATGGACAGAGGAGCCTGGTGGGTTACAGTCCATGGGGTCACAAAGAGTCGGACATGACTGAGTGACTAACTTTCACTTTCTCTAACTTAACAAGCTTATTGTATTCATTTTATTTCTACTCTTACAAATCTGTTAAGCTTGGACATATGTGATCAATATGAGAAAAATGATGCACTGAATAGGTCTTTCAGACTGGCTTTGTATAAACCAGTGGATGTTTTTATACTCCTGAAAGCATTCTGTAGAAAGGATTTATAAATAAGAAATTAAGATTTCTAAGACTGAATGCCAAGGAATTTTTGGCAGAGAGTTTTCTCTAAAAACCTCTAACCATCACCCTACCATTCCCTTAAGATTACCCTTTTGAATTGGAAGCAGGGTTTTCTATAAGAATTCATGTATTTATAGCCAGTTTTCTTAGGCTTGTGTTCCTGTGGCTGTGTGCTATTACTCCAGAATATGATGCAGTATATTTCAATTTGATTTTTATAGTCTCAGATTCATTATTTGCTTGTCTTATTTATAGTACCTGGTATAATTAATTTCAATAAATTCTATTATTCCTAATGATTATCTAATAAATATTCCAACGAGTCTAAAAGCTAAAATTTTGTTTCAATAAATTTCTAACAATTGTCATTAATTTATACTATTATATAGCCTTAGGAAATCCAGGAAGATGGGCATTTTCAAATAAACCAGTTAAGTAACTGTGACTATCCTAAGTCTAGAGAATTAACTCACAAGAGGATAGTTTCCAGAAGACAAAATCACCCTTTCTTCCAAGATTAACAAGACAAGTTCTCTAGCTCTTTGTCTCTTCAGAATGGAAGGCACAGGTATGATCTCATAATGAGCTGACCATTTTATAATAATTTCCTTTGTGAAGCTTCACAGGAGAATATTATGTATGGGAAAACTTTATTTTCTCTAACAATCCCTCTGAAAGGGCTCAGATTCAGAAGCTTCAATTTTCAACCAAAAGGACAATTAAACCTGGTGTACATGGAGAAGGAAATGGCACCCCACTCCGGTGTTCTTGCCTGGAAAATCCCATGGACAGAGGAGCCTGGAAGACTGCTGTCCGTGGGATCGCTGAGGGTTGGACATGACTGAGCGACTTCACTTTCACTTTTCACTTTCATGCACTGGAGAAGGAAATGGCAACCCACTCCAGTGTTCTTGCCTGGAGAATCCCAGGGATGGGGGAGCCTGGTGGGCTGCCGTCTATGGGGTTCCACAGAGTCGGACACGACTGAAGCGACTTGGCAGTCTTTCTTCTGCCATAGACTTCTCAATTTATATCTCTGGCACCTCCTCCAAATTCTCCACTTTTACTTTTTAACTAAATCTTTAAGCCTTTTGTAACATATTAGTGGCAATATAAACCATTAGTTGGTACCTCACTAGGGCTTTGAGACTGCATGTTCATCTGACCACAACATTTATGAGTGGTTGACAACAAAAATTCTAAAGTTCTGCTTACATTTGAAAAAAATGGCACCATTAATTTTTCACCTAGGAGCAAAGAGGTTCTATTTCCTTATGGAGCTTTGAGGGATTTGATCCAACCACCACACAGAGAAACAACTGAGGATAAGCAGTATCGTCTCTGTTTAACATTGGATTTGTCTTTTATCCCTTTGACAAAAGATGTTCAGTGTTCTGGGCAACCTGCTTTACTGCAAAGGAAAGCAAATCTGGAGACAGGAGACCAGCATCTTTGGGAGCTCCTGACTTCTGATGACATAAAATTGGTTAGAGGAGAACCGTGCATAGCGGCTATTGCCACAAAGCAGTGGTAGTTAATTTCATGCGCTTCCTTAGCTTCTTGTAGGCAGTGAGCAGGCATAGGACTTAACACTTACACAAGCAACTGCGATAGGTTATTTTTTTTTTTCTTTGAGATGTGTGTGTGTGTATTAGGTGGAGAAATGATATGAGCTACAGTCTTAGTCTGCTCAGGCTGCTATGAGACAGAATACTATAGACTGGTTGACTTATAAACAACAGAAATTTGTTTCTCACAGTTCTGTAGGTTGGGAAGTCTAAGATCAAGGCATCAGCAGATATGGTATTTGATGAGGGCTCACTTCTTGGTTTATAGGTGGCCCTCTAAATCCCATGGATGGAGGAGCCTGGTAGGCTGCAGTCCATGGGGTCGCACAGAGTCAGACACAACTGAAGCGACTTAGCAGCAGCAGCAGCAGCAGCTTCTGTCTGTGTCCTTACATGGTAGAGGGGCAAGGGAGCTCTCTGGGGTCTCTTAAAAGGGCACCAGTTCCATATGTGGATTCTACCCTCATGACTTAATCATCTCAAAAAGGCCCCACCTCCAAATACCATCACACTGGAGGTTAGGATTTCAGCACATGAATTTTAGGGCACATAAGCCTGCAGTTCACAGCAGTAACCTTTTACACAACAGCTCACACTGAAGCCATTGATGATAGTGACAACATTTAAATAGAACTTTATAATTAAAGAGTACTTTCACTAAGATTTTAACATTTGTTTCTAATACCAGCTTTGTATTCAGGATACTTCGAGGTGGTGGCCAAATGCCTTCATACGGTTTAAGAGGTTTCATGAATAGAGAAGGAAAGAGATTTTTCTCGGCCAGCCCCTTTAGGTGATACCTGGAAAGTGCTTTGGTATTGGCTAGGGTCACAGATCTAACCTGGACCAAAGACTGTGGCCAGCGCATTGCCATATGATAAACATTAACAGGATTAAATTCCATCTTTGTGTCAAAGTTTTAGGGTCCCTTTCTAGAACAAGATGGTATGAGGGGAACTGGAATAGAAGTCCTGGGCAAAGACAGCAGCCACCACAACCCTAAACATAATCTCCCCAGGCCTAAGTATGCTCAAGAATTCAAGAGAAAAGCCCCATCATGTGTCATTTTTCTCTGCTGGAAGTGGTGTCATTCATAAACAGGTGTTCATGTTGACATTATTAATGTTTCAATGTGAATCATTTCTGCCTTCATGGATTGAGGGCCTATTTGGGAAGCACATCTTGTTTCCATCTGTTTTTTCCCCCTTCCTTCATCCAGACAATCCACATTGTTGAACCCCCTTGGCTTCCAAACTCAGAATAACTAAAAGTTAGTTAGGTGGGTCCTATCCAAAAAGGATTAGGATGGGTTAATGCATGGAGGCAACCATTAGAACAGGAGAAATTGTGAGAGAGTCATCTCTTGATTTATCATTGTTACCAATCCTGAAAAGTATATTTTACTTCTCTAAGCCTTAGGTTTCCCTTCCTCCTGTGCTATTTGGGATTTTTTTTTTCCTTCTGTGATGATATTGCCTTTTTAGGTTTCAAGTTAAAAACAGAACTAAATTTTGGTGCTGGCATTAGATGCCTCCTTTCCCTTTCCCCCTTCCCCAGTGCCATCAAATTAACTTTAGGTTAGAAAGATCTCCAGGGATGGATCAAGGTGTTTTCTGACAAGCCCAGCTTTTGCTGCCGTGAGTGAGCCTGGGAGTTTGTGCGTGGGAGTTCTGCCTCTATTCCTTGTAGGAATAACTATTTCTATATTTACTTAAGGGATTCAGGCTGCCATCCTGTGTATCCTCAGCTAAAGAGCTGTTCCTAGAATGCTGATTAGGGTGAATAAAAAAATCACTTTTAGGAGGAAAGAACAGATATCTCTTATCCATATTCTCTTTCCATCTGTTACTACTTGAATACTCTCTCCAGGTCCTAATAGCAAAGGCAAAAAAAGAAGAAGAAAATTAGAGAACTATCACCATCATCACTATATATTGGGTTGGCCAAAAAGTTCATTCATGGTTTTCTGTAACACCTTATATCCTTATTTTAAGCATGTAGCATGTGCCAGATCTAACCCGAGGATAAATGTATGATGTGGTATCATCTCCATTATCCAGGTGAGGAAAATGAAGAGATTACATAACTTGTCTCGGTTATATAAGTTGCTGTTACCGGGGCTAGCATTTGAACCTATCTGACTCACCTCTTTACTTCTGTGACATTCTGTCTCTTGCATCTCAGGGGAGGAAGGGATTTTAGAGATCTTGTAATAGTATCCTAATCATGGAGAGGTGCACAATTTATCTTTAGTTGAATGAGTTAATTCTCATGGTGAGAGAATTGAAGCAAAAAAAAAAAAAATATATATATATATACACACACACACACATATCCCTAGGTAATACGTGAGAAAATGAGGATTCCTGGGCTTCACTTCCTGGAGATGTAGATTCTGAGAGTCCTGGGGCAGGAGTAAGAGTTAGATACAGAGAAATCTGGACACATACAGATGATCATTGGTCTGTAAAGATGTAAATGATCTCATGATCATTACATTTTGAGAAAAGCTGCATTGGCTTATCCATGTTGTCATTTGTTCTGAACTCATTCTCTGTTGGATCAAATTTGCTTTCATAACACACACACACACACACACACACACACACACGTGCCTAAGGAGAAGGGAATGGAAAAAGAAGGAAAACTATGAAAAGATAATTAGGCCATTAGGAGAAAGGAATGTCTCACTGGGGTAGACAGGGATCAGCCATATACTTTTCTTTTAGCCCAGTGACCGTTTCACCATGCAGCCCAGGTATGTATAGCTTCTTGTTTCAGTGAGTCTCAAAAGTGCTGCCCAGTTCTGGTCATTTCTGGGCCACAGACTGGAGTTCAACTTTAGCCAGCTTTCTTATAAATATTACTTTTGATCTCTGGGGAGATGAAATAATGGATCCACACAGTCATTACTGCTCTAGTCAAAAAGTAGCAGAAGATGCCTTTCTGATGGGGTGTCAGGAGTACTGCCCTGCAGTGAAGTGAAGTGAAGGAGCACCTTCATGCTTCTCTGTCTCTCCTGCAGAAACCCCAGGAGCTGCCCTAACTCCCTTCTTCCTCTCTTTATAGCTAACCAAAGTGCTCCTTTTATAAATGTGAAACAAATAAAACTTCTCTGTGTTAGAATCATCATCTAGAATGTGAGATCCAGGAAGATGGGAATCTGGTGGGTTTTTATTGTGCTGATGTCTTCTCAGTGCCTAGAGTGGTACCTGACCTAGAGCAGGTGTTCCACCAGTCACTGATTGACAGAGTACATATCTGAATGAACTCTCCAACGGCTTCTGTCACTTGTAGAACAAAAGCCACCTTTCTTAAAATGGCCTTCAAGCCCCTTCCTACCTTTTGTCTTCAGTTTGCTCTCCCTGTCTTGCTTTGGTTCAGCCTTCTCTCATTTCTCTGAATCTATCAACAGCCTTCCTGCCTCTAGGCTTCTCAGCTGCTGTTCCTTCATATGGAATTCCCTGCTCTACACTCTTACATGAAAGCCACCTTCTCTTCCTTCAGGTCTCAGCTTGATTATCATTTCCTTGGAGAGGTCTTCCTTGCCTTCTTTCTTCTGTCTAAAGTAGATTCTCCCTATTTTCCTTCCTGGGCTTCCGTGGTGGTTCAGTGGTAAAGAATCTGCCTGCCAGTGCAGGAGACGCAGGTTTGATTCCTGGTCCCAGAAGATCCCCAGGAGAAGGAAATGACAACCCACTCCAGTATTCTTGTCTGAGAAATCCTATGGACAGAAGAGCCTGGCAGGCTACCCAGTCCATGGGGTTGCAAAAGAGTCAGGTAAGATTTAGTGATTAAACAACGGCAATTTTCCTTCTTAGTATTTCTTCTTTTTTGGCTCTGAACACAGCTTGTCCTTATTTTACTCTTCACTAGGTCAGTGTCCATCTCTCCCACTGGGCAAGAGGCTCCATTAGGGCAATGGCCTCTATATTTACCTCCCTTCTGTATACTCAGGGCCTGGCAGAAGGTCAGGCACAGGAAAGACTCAGAATAAATAAATATTTGTTGAGTGAGCAGACACATTTTTAGCTGCAGAAACCTCCAGCTGAAATAATAAGTCACAGCTAGGAATGTTGGTATCCTGCATTCATGAGAATGAAGCCAAACACTGGTCTAACCCAGATTTGCTAAAGGGAAAAGGGTTAGCCTGTCATTGTGTGAGGATGTCAGAAATGATGGAGTTGGTGCAGACATGACAACTGACCGGTCCTGCTGGTAATTAGTAGCCTCGGGCTGAGCTTGTAGCAAGTGTGGGCGGGAAACAACTGGTAATCACCCAATTAAAAGGCCGTGTGAGCTTAAATTTAGAAGCTGTCTGTGGCCATGCCATGGAAACCATGCTGAGGAGGACAGTCAGGCATACAGCTCTTGCTCCAAGGGCTGTTCTTGCATGTCAGAGAGATAATTAAAGACACTGTGACTCTGCACATTTGGAGATTATGTCCAGTGCCTCTCCTGTCCTGATCAGATGAGAACACCATGCATTAGGGTCCGGGCCACTGCATAGGAGATTCTGGGTCAGAAAGTATTTAAACCCCTCCTATTTGAAAAGGAAAAGAACATTTTTTTATTGATGCCAATAGATAAGATACACAGAATGTATCACTACTCTGAGCTGGGAATTGGGGGATGTCTGTGAACTCCCTCATCCAGTTAAAGTCTTCACAACCTTGGGCAAGACCCTCAGCCTCTTTGAGAATCACTTTGATACACTGAGAAAGTTAATATTCTTTTGATTAGAAATGGCAAAAAAATTGACTGGTTTTTAGGTGAAAAGGGTCTTAATTGGCTCCTATAACTAAGGACTGATGGTGGAGTATGCTTTCAGCCTCTCTGGTCACAGGAACATAAACAGTTGACCGGGACTTGATTTCTCCTTCTGGTCTCTTGGCCCGTTTTCTCTCTTGGCTCTGTTCTCATACCAGCTTTCCCCTGGTGATAAGGTGGCTAGCGCTGCTCTGGCCTGTATCTTTTCAGCTAGTCTCTTCTCCATGAATTCTACACACACCCTGAAATTCGCTCCTATTGGAGCAATAGTCACAATGATTGACCTCCACTTGTGTAAGCAAAAAGTCCTCTACCCCTCCATAGAGATGCCAAAGTCACTTGGAATTTGGCCCCTGGTTTTTCATAGCACTGACAGCATGCCCTAGAAGGTCAGCAGCCCCTCGTATACTTGAAACTCTTTAGTCAAGATCCAGAGAGAAGTGGTCAGCAGTCAAATAGGGTATATTCAAATGGGGCTCATAGCATTTCTTCTCAGGATTCACTGAGTTCCAACAGCAGGTTTCTTGCCGATTTCCACCGTATTACAAGTGATGGATGAAATTCTCACAGCAATGTGGTGGAGTAGTTCAGATAGCATGCTCTGGTGTTGCACAGACCTGGGTTCAAATTTTGACTGCCTCACTTAGTAGTTATAGAGTTCCTGACAAGTTGTTTAGTGTTTCCCAGCTCTGTTTTTCTATCTGGTAAAGCAAACAAAAGAGCCCCGATCCACTAACTGGTTGTTACGGGGATAGGATTGGTGGTGGTGGTAGTTTAGTAGCTACATCGTGTCCAACTCTTGCAACCAGATGCACTGTAGCCTACATTCTCTTCTGTCCATGGGATTTCCCAGGCAAGAATACTGGAGTGACTTGCCATTTCCTTCTCCAGGGGAATCTTCCTGATACAAGGATTGAACCCATGTCTCTGGCACTGCAGGTGGATTCTTTACCACTGAGCTGCCAGGGAAGCCCAAGGAGAGGATTAAGTGACATAATTTGGAAAAGTGCTTTACACACATAGCAACATATACAATAAGAATGAAATGTTATTTATTTGTGTGTGTTTATATGTATAAAACCTAGAATTGTGCAAGATTCCATTCGGGGAATTTGCATAAGTCTTCATCATTCTCTTATATTCAGGGTGCAGAGTTACAGGGATAACCTTGAATGTGCTATCTTTAACAAATTTGTGTCTCTTTGTGTCGGTTACAGTTTTGTGGTGACACACCCCTAACTGGACTGTTTCATATCAGTGTGTCATGACAGCACTTTTATTTAATGTTTCTTCTACAGTCTGACATCATTGTTCCCACCAGATTGTAAGCTGTATAGAGGACCAGGGTGACACTTTTTCATCTACCAGTGAGTGTCTGGTGACTTGCACTGACTAATGAATTCATGACTGATTTCCAAGTACATTAAATTTTCCCTAAGGGCAAGAGCCATATAAAATATCTCATAGTTAAACTCAGACACCTCAATGTCATTAAAGAGCTGTTATTTATTGAGACAAAGTAGGCACTCATGAAATAACTGTTGTGTAGTTTATGTCTTTCTTGTCTTTCTATGAATTCTCTATTTTATTCTACTAATACTTCTAGAAGCTCACATGCAAATGTGAGATGGATTATGGCTCCTCTCTTTGTCACATTAGTTATCAGAAGAAAGCTCTCAGAGCCCTAACTTCTGTACTGTCTCTGCGTATCCTACCAGCAGGAGAGTATGTCTAGCTGAGGGTTTGTGGATTATCTTAGTTATTGCTTAGAGAACTACTATGCATTCTTTCTCTGTGTGACTCCCAACAATGTGTTGTATAGTAATATAGAAGAAAAGGATCTTACAGTCGTAATACTGGCTTATAGCTTTAAAAGTTCTTTGATATGCATTAAATCTTTTATTCAAGATTTTTGTTTGTTTGTTTGTTTGTTTGCCTTGGTATATGAGAGATGCTCTTGCTTTGGTGGGTCTAATGTCTGATTAGATGATGTCGTTTATCGTCTAGCAAGAAACAGCCCAGTTAATAATATCTATTTCATTTTCTAAGCAAGTCATGAAGTAACTGTGAACGCTAAAGACATTTGTAAGTAGCTTGGATGGACATTCCTCTCCTTTTCCTAACAGTCTGAACATTTCCTGATTGTTTCTAGGGGGCTTGCTCCTGGATGTGCTGATGACATCTTCTTTAACTGTCCCCTCCACAAAGTGAGATGAAATCTCTCTCTAGCACATTTTGTATAATAAAAATGAATGACTCTTACAGTCAGAAAAATCCCCACGAGAAGACAAACATATTTGCTGATACTTGCATGGGTGGGGCCATATTGTATCTGCCGGTCCAGCATTCTTTCCTTTTTAGAAAGACGCTGACTCTGGGAAAGATTGAAGGTGGGAGGAGAAGGGGACATTAGAGGATGAGATGGTTGGATGGCATCACCATCTCAATGGACATGAGTCTGAGTAAACTCCAGGAGTTGGTGATGGACAGGGAGGCCTGGGGTGCTGCAGTCCATAGGGTCGCAATGAGTCGGACACGACTGAGCGACTGAACTGAACTGAACTGAACTGAACTGAATGTTCACAGCTCCTTGCAGTTCTGCCCAAGGTGCTGAACATGGTCCCTGCCCCTGGGCCAGGGTAGATGTGGGTAGTGGACAGCCAATGGGCCAGCAGTGATCACTCAGATTCTCTTTCCTTGGGATTGGAAATTTTGAGTAGCCCCTCTGTAAGGTTCTTCAGTTGGCTCTTCCTTCAAGTTTATGAGTTACTGCCGATTCTCTAGTTAAATTCCACTTCCTCTCTTACATTTAGTCAGGGTTAATTCCTAAATATGGTACACAAATAACTCTGATACAACTGGTACTCTGAAATCTATGCTAAAGTATGGTGTCTGCTAGTCATTCTCTACGAGTCATTCCCTACTTCTTCAGAACCTTCTATTTGGAATCTAACACATTCCTAAATGGAAATATTTCAGTGGCAAGAGAGAAGACATTCTGATTAGTGTTATTGAGAAGCTTAATGTTGAATTATAGTATTCAGTTGACTCTAGTCTAGACTAATCCTGGGAGGAACTGGGGCTTGTGATCAATAAATGATTAGTGAGTGTCAGAGATGACCAGTCTCTTGGTCTCTGTATTCTGAGGTCATGTCTGTAGTTATATCACTCCTGAGACTGTATCTATAATCTTTTTATTTTTATTGAAAAGAAAATGGAGTATTTTTTGTTTGTTTTGTTTTCTGGGATGATGAGAAGTCAGGAAAACTTGAGACAGAGTTGCGGTCCATGAGATATCCTGGTTTCTCTAGTCTTAGATACTATGAATGACTCCAGGTCACAGGGCTTGATTATGAGAATCACCCAGCAGAAATCAATGCTTGAGGAACTAGGAGAGGAAAAATGTTTTCTAAACATAAATGTTGTGTTGGTAGAAGCCAACACAAAGTGAAGCCTTTAGCCTCCTGACTTCTTGGCAGGGGTTCCCCATCCCAGACTGTTTCTCTTAACAGGCTCAGAAGATCTCTATATTTGACTCTAAGCTGGGCTCTGAGTTTAGCAACTTTTAATGGAATTAATGGGCAGGAACACTGGTTAAAGCAGATTTTTGGCTGTGCTGACATGCCAGCCTGCCATATTTTCATAGGCACCCAAATTAAGAGTTTATTTATATCCTCAATTTGCTATAAATGAAATTAAAAACAGGCCATTTGGGAACCTGGAGAACCACAGATGTCAGTAGAAGCAGCCACATCTTTCAGATTGTATGCTTATTTGAGTCAGTGAGTGTGGGGATTAATGAAGAAGAAACTGTAGGTTGATTTTCTATCATCATCATCATCTTTTTGTTACTAATATTGCTAATAACCAAAGCTTGAGAGATTTCAAATGTAAAAAATAATCTGAAATATGATCATCCTCTGAAATGCAATGTCCTTCCTCTCCCCACTCTCCTTCTCTAAGGAACAGATTTGGAAACCCAACCTCACTTCTGGATAAGAATAAATTATAAAACTGTAGAAGGAAATACTGTTCTGTTCAGCATCAATGGCTTTTGGGTCTTCTCTTCCCACTTGGTAAACCAAGTTCAAATGAGTCTCAAGATACCAAAGTTGGGAGTAGGTATAGGAAATGGTGGGGGAGGGTGGAATTTATAACAAACCCGAATAATCACAAGATGTTTTCCATTACAATATTGTTGATAATAGTACTGGAACTATTTTTTTTTTTTTAATTGTAGCTTTCATTGCTGGAAACTGGTTGAAACTCCTTTTTGAGGTGTCAACTACAATTTGTCACCTGCCGTGGGCACTTGCCATCTACCTCTTCAAGGATTAAATCATGTGCTGCTGCAGCTGCTGCCCTTCAGCACCCCTTGAAAGGAGTTCAGGGTGGAGAGCAGAAATGAGGCAAACTATGCTCTGGGAAACTGGCAGAAGAGGTCTTCAGATAGTTAGATATTTTTAGGAACTGGCTTTATGAGCCCAATCCTCATATCTAGAAAAGTACTTAATCCCTTTGGTGACATCAGCTCCTCATGACTAGCAGAAAACTTTTGCAAAGATAAGTGTTTGATTGCATGAACTCCCCCTTCACCAAAATCACATATATATTGACCTCCTCCTCCCCACCTCTTTGGAGCAATTTCTAGGAGCTATCTGAGGTGCTGTTTCCCAGGATGCAGTCCTCACATTGCCCCAAATAAAACTTAACTCTCAACTCTCACGTGGTTTTTTTTAAAGTCGACAGAAGCTTGTTAGAGTTATAGGAAGGCCTAGACTGAATGTGGGAGTCTGCTGCTGCTCATTAACCTCTTCTTTATCCGAGGCAAGTCATCCTTCTTCTCTGGCACTGGTTTTTTCTTCTCAAAAATGGAGATATAATATGCTCCAAGATACCTCTTAACCTGAGAATTCTTTGAATCTGGGAACTGCTTTTGGAGTCAGTTTATTAGGCACAGAGGAAAAAGAATGTGATCGTAACTTTCGGCCAGTGATCTGTTGAATTTATAGTGATAATTTGCAGACTTTAGTGTGCTTGAACCTCCTCTGAGGTGCTTGTGACTAAAAGTAGAATAGGGTTCCATCCCTAGACTCTAATTTAGTAGATCTATGGCCGAAATATTCCCTTCAACAGACACTTTGGGGGTCTCGTGTGTGTGCACATGCCTGTATTTCAGATGAGGGGGGGCAGAGTAGGAATATGATACTTAAAAAGGTAAACATCATTTGAAAAAGTTTCCTTTTCCATAATTCTTTTTTCCCTTTTTTTGAGTAAACTCAACTGCCTGATCCACAGGAAAAGACATGGGAAATGTATTAAGCAGATATTCCTTGATCTGTGTAGGCTCAGAGGAGGCAGAGCAGTTGCTGGCACAATAAAGGAGAGAAATGCCAAATGTTGCGGAAGAGTCATGGGCCTCCGAAGAGGGCAGATTAAGTCCGAAGATTAGCTTGCATTCCTAGTGCTGCTATTTACTTACTCTGTTCTTGGACAAGTTGTGGAAGCACTCTGAAGCATTCTTCTTGTTTACTAAATGGGCCAAGCTCTATGGCACACCCAGAGATCCCCTAAGAAATCAATGATTTACTCTGTCAGCTTCTGGAAATACTCCTAGAAAACGATCCTCAGCTTGGAGCCCTCTTTGGAGTTGGCCTTAGCTGAGGAAATCTTCAGACCTTGTGTGAAGTCTGCCTTCTCTTAGCAGCCTCTAATAATGACTTATCACTGGGGGAGTGTAAAGACCCAGCCTCCTTGCCCCATCAGTGACAATTCTCCAGAGCCAGTGTCTTCCAGAGCTCTCGGTGGGACTGAGAGAGACCTTCATGGGGACTGGTCAGTCAATTTCTGCCTCTACCAACCCTGCTTCCTTTTCTTCCCTTGCACAGGTATTGATTATGAGAGGGCTCCCCAGTAAAGGCTTTGTATGCTAATCTGTGTCCCAGGAAACCCAGTCTGGAACAGCAATAGTAATAATATCTGAAGCAACCATGGGAAGACCAGCGACCACGAATTGTGCGCTTACAACAAGCTGTGCAAAATGCCAAGACTTATGCTAACATTGTCTTGGCATTTTGCATAGCCTGTTGTAAGTGCACAATTGGAAAAGGCAATGGCACCCCACTCCAGTACTCTTGTCTGGAAAATCCCATGGATGGAGGAGCCTGGTAGGCTGTAGTCCATGGGGTCGCTAAGAGTCGGACACGACTGAGTGACTTCCCTTTCACTTTTCACTTTCATGCATTGGAGAAGGAAATGGCAACCCACTCCAGTGTTCTTGCCTGGAGAATCCCAGGGATGGGGGAGCCTGGTGGGCTTCCGTCTATGGGGTTGCACAGAGTCAGACACGACTGAAGCAACTTAGCAGCATGCTAACATTATCCTGCTTTCTCTTCAACACTGTCCTATGAGGTAGGAATTCCCATCTCATTTTACAGATGATGAATAGCTTTATGAACCAAAAGGAAACAAAATATGTAATTGTGCTTTGAATACAAAGTAGTATTATTTCTATTTATGAATTTCAAGTGAAGAGTCTCTTAAGGCTCTCCAGTAGTCCTCTCCAGATGCAAGCCTTCTAACTGGTTCTCAGTGAGAGAGAATGAGGTTCTCAGCTCTCCTCCCCCATCCTGTCACCTGCCCCATTTATCCAACTCAAAGGAATCCAGAGAAGCATCTTTGGTCCTAGCCTCCCAATGGCTCTTTAAAACTGCTCTGTAGAACATGATCCTTATCTCTCCTTTTCTAAGTGTGCCTTGTACACAGTTCTGGTGGAACTTTTTCAAATCTAGGAAATCCCTTTGCACAGGAAGAAAACAGCACTGACTTTCTGTATCCCCAGGATTAAAGTTGTACATCACAACACATTTATTTACCCCCTCCCCACTTCACACTTTTCCTGGCATCTCCTGTGTCTGAGGAAATGTGCCTAACTCAAGGGATGACTACTGGGAAGTCCTTGTTCTCAACAGAGTTTGCTTTCATGCCTACAGGTTCTGTCTCAGACGTTGGGGGCGAAATGAATTCCAGATCCTGAGTTGGGGATTAGTGGTTTAGGCTGCATTGAATTCCTTATGTACTGAGCCTGCACACCCCAGTTCCATCAATGCATCCAAGGGCAGCAACAGGTTTGCTCTCACCTATTGCCTACAGCTTGAAGCTCTTTATATTTTGGAAGACTAACCTACCTCTGGAGAAGGCAATGGCACCTCACTCCAGTACTCTTGCCTGGAAAATCCAATGGATGGAGGAGCCTGGTAGGCTGCAGTCCATAGGGTTGCTAAGAGTTGGACACGACTGACCGACTTCACTTTCACTTTTCACTTTCATGCACTAGAGAAGGAAATGGCAACCCACTCCAGTGTTCTTGCCTGGAGAATCCCAGGGACAGGGAAGCCTGGTGGGCTGCCGTCTATGGGGTCGTACAGAGTCGGACACGACTGAAGTCACTTAGCAGCAACCTACCTCTACAGAGACAGAGAAGCCCAAGCTTGAGTTAAACCTACTTCTTAACTAAATACCTATTCTTGGCTTTGGCTTAACCTCATATTAAAGGTTTTCTACCATTATCCACCACATTCAGTGACATTCACCCTAAGAGAGTAAAACTTTATTTAGAATAATTTTGTATAATTCCTTTTCAAATAAACCACCAGTGGGCTCTCTCTGCCAACAACTGTTTATTTTTTAGAGAATCAATTGCACTCGCAACAAAAGACTTGTCCCTTTCCATCAATATTCCCTTCATTTCAAAATAATATTTATTGTAGTGACTTCAGGGACCAGAGTCGATTTCTTTCATTGGGTTACCTGTAGCCAATGCAAATAGCAGGAGTTTGGAGCATCATCTCCCAGAGCTCCAGGAGATTCCACCTTTATCATGTTTATTGGCAAGTAGATGTGGGAGTAGTGGGATTTCCTGCCTTCCTGCAGCACTGCGATAAAGGTGCACACTCTAGGCAACATTTGCTGACTCAGCCCTGGGCTCATAGTCTATACCGTCAGGTGATTCTGGCAGGGAGCAATCTGTGGTATGTGCAGAGAAGTTACTATTCTTTGGACAAGGGAAGTCTGGGAAAGTTTGAAAACTGGATTTTGCAATTATATAGGAGACATGAAAAACTGCCAGATTTAAAAAACCATCATAGGAATCCCTTTCCCTTGAAAACTCATTTATCCATTCAACAAATGTTTATTCAGCCCTGCCTATGTTCCAAAGAGTGTTCAAGGCATAGATAGAAAGAAATGGATCCTACCTTTCGGAAGCCTGTATTTCAGTGTGAGAGGTGGTGAAATAATACAAGAATAAAGCAGTACATAGTTGTAGTGAATATTATGAAGCAAGTGGGAATGTGATTGAGAATAATGGTGGATGCAGAATGGGGGTTAAGAACCGTTTAGTCTGGGTCTTTACTCAAGGCTTGTTCTGAAAGATGATCTTTTTAGCATTGCCCTGGAAGTAGGTGAGAAGAGAGAGTGGGTGAGAAACAGGAGGTTCTCTCCAGGCAGAGTTTCCTGAGTGTATGAAACCCTAGTGTGAGAAGCTCCAGGAGGAGGCTATGTGGCTGGATTCAAGGATGAGGTTGAAGAGGAAAGTGGGGCCAGGTGCTATAGAGTGTATGAGGCTACGGAAGGGAGTTTGAGTTTGTTCTAGGTGGTTGAGGAGAGAGGCATATCTGATGTGGTCTACAGCATATTTCAGTTAAGCGTAGTAGAGGCTGTGCTTCAAAGGTCATCAATGACAGCTTGTTTACACATGCTCTCAAGGAGGTGACACTGGTACAAATCACACGTACATTGTTTTGAATTTTTCCATGATACATCATAACAGTTCAGAGCATGTAATTGATAGTCAAACATCTTGGGTTGGAAGTTCTAGAATTCTGATCCTAGAACTTATTCAGTAGCTGCATAACTTGGATAAGTCAAGTCATCTCTCTGAGCCCAGGGTTCCTCATCTGTAAAACTGAGACTGTCAAATTACCTCTTGTAAACTGACTCACCTGACTCTGCTGGAATTCCCTTCCATGAAGCATTAGGATGGATGAAGCAATGTGGAGGCTGAAACACTGGTTTGTGAGCTATGGCATGGCCAAGACCATTAGAAAAGATCAGTCACAGGTCTGCAGAACTTGAGAAGGCCATCCCCGGCTCTGTTCCACTTACTAACTTATTCTTTCCCTGCTGTCCCATGAATCACCTTCCAGACTCTTAAAGAGAAAGCCTTTCTTGGGAAGGCGTGAATTGAGCCTTGTTCTTCTGGGTCCCTTATTCCTGTTGATTTTATTTGCATGTGGCCTTTATTGTATGAGGCAGAGGTGGGATGAGGGTAGGGGCTTATGACTAAGGAACCAAGGGTGGGGCACCAGGAGTGTCCATTCTGCCAAGACCGGGCTGCTGAGTGATTAGATTCCTTTGCTCGTATCATTCTTGGGACAAAAGCACTTGAAGACTCTGCTGTGTGGTCTTCTGCCCAAATCTTCTGTTTCTACAAGTTATTGTATGGCTCCTTAGCACAATGCCCTTAGTTTACTGATAGAATGCATGAGATTTGTATTAACTAAACCGGGTATATTTTCTCCATTCTTAAGGGAGATTGAGAAGGGACTTTTCCCAAGAACAAAGATCACATCCTTGATGTTCCCCAGAGGCTTATCTTGATCTCAGTCCTATTGCTTTCCAAGCCACATCTCTCTCTATACTGCAGTCTCACATTCCTTGCCTTATCCAGACTGAGCTACTTATAGTTTCCTGATGGGCTATGTTCTTCCTTCCCTGGGCCTTTGCACACGCTAATTGCTTTGTAAAGCTCTTTTCTGCCATCATCATATGTTCCTACCCTTCATTTTTTTGGTTCAGAAGCCATCTTCTTTGGGAAGACTTTCTTATGTTCCTAAACCTGAGTCAGCTCTGCCTCTCTCTGTCCTCAGTATGCCTTGAACTTGCTGCTCCTGTTCCTTTCCTCACTGATTATTGAGTTGTCTATTTAAATATTTATTTGCCTCTCCCCCATTTAATCTGTAAGCTCCACAGAGCAGGGACTTTGCTCAGCTGCCTAGCTGACGTGGTCCCCAGTGCATTCCCAAGTACCATTACACCTGGCACAAAGTAAGTCTCCAGATATCTGTGGAATGAACAAGTGAATGAATGAGACAGTAGTTCCACACACTCACACTCACACCACAAATGAAAGGAAGCAGTACCTTCAGTGTTCAACAAGATACCACCCTGTCCTCTTTAACAGGAACGACCTGGACCACCGTCACAAAAATCTGAGCGTATTCAAAATGGACCCATGATATTTGTGAAACTGAAATGATCTGCCAAGGGATTCAAGATTTGGCCATAGAATTCAAGCAGTAGTAAACCTATATTCCTTCAAGACTTAAAATAGAATATTTGTTAGGTACCTTTCAGTTAGATGAAGCAAGATTGGATTTTTGTGCTCTCCTTTGGAAGAGCCTTCATTGCAGACTCCTGGGGGCTAGGTTTATTTACCCCAGAAATATGTAACACTGTGATGACTTCCCATGGTTCCAGAAAGGCTGAAAGCAATAGACAGGTGTTTGATCCACTAATCCATCTCCTATGGCTTACTATTGATTGAGTTTGGGATATGAGGCAGAATTTACTGCCCTTCTGCAGGAAATGTTTTTTTTCCCATTGAAATGGGACAGTATCTTAAAAAAAAAAAAAAACCCACTGGAACAGTTAGATTTTAAAAAATAATAATTTATCTATTTATTTATGGCTGTGTTGGGTTTTTGTTGCTGCAGAGGCTTTTTCTAGTTGCAGCAAGTGGGGCTACTCTCTAACGTGGGGCTCAGGCTTCTCACTGTGGTGGCTTCTCTTGTGGGGCACAGGCTCTAGGAGTGCAGGTTTCAGCAGTTGTGGCCCATGGGCTCCGTGGTTGCAGCTCCTGTACTCTGGAGCATAGCTCAGTAGTTGTGGCCCACAGGTTTAATTGCTTCACGGCATGTGGGATCTTCCTGGACCAGGGATCGAACCCATGTCTCCTGCACTGGAAGGAGGATTCTTTACCCTGAACCACGAAGGAAGCCCAGAAATTGTTTTAAGTTTTGGAAGGTATCACTGCTTCTTCCCAGTCAAATTATCAGGGCAGTGGTTATTCTGCCCTTAATTCATCTTCTTCCGTTTTGTGTGTGTGAGGGGAAAGTAAGAAGCCAGGATCTGATTCCAGAAACCCAGAGAAAATGAGTCTGAAATGAATAAGGGATTGCTATGGAGAACAATGGACCTCCCAGATGGCACTAGTGGTAAAGAATCCACCTGCCAATGCAGGAGACACGAGACACAGTTCTGATCCCTGGGCTGGGAAAATCCCTTGCAGAAGGCAATGGCTACCCACTCTAGCATTCTTGCCTCGAGAATTCCATGGAGAGACAAGTCTGGTGGGCTACAGTCTATGGGGTTGCAGAGTCAGACATGACTGAGCATCTTAGCATGAACAATGGCTCTTTAGAATCTTTACACTGTGTTTCTCAGGAAGAATTATTATTTACTTTAGAAATAATAGAAGGAAATAAATTCTTTTCACTTATGAGTTCTTAGAATCCTCCTGGGTTCCAGAATTGATGTGTGGGAATCAGAATTAACAGTTTATTGTATTTAAAAGGCACAATGTTGATTTTAAGTGAAAGCAGCTATATTATTGTCAGACACAACTGAGCATGCCTGTGTGCCTGTGTGCGTGCGCGCGTACAAACACACACAGAGCTATGTTATTACAACGAGATAACCAAGATCCACTTTCCAGGTGGTCAAGCCTTTAGTGTCTCAACATTACTTAAAAGAAGTTAGAGACCAGCAGAGACTTGAGCTATTTTATTATTGAGTAATAAAATATTATTAAAGCTCTGCTGTTAATAAAGATAGTGGATGCAATGGAATTCCAGTAGAACTGTTCAAAACCCTAAAGGATGATGCCATCAAAGTGTTACATTCAATATGTCAGCAAATCTGGAAGACCCAGCAGTGGCCACAGGACTGGAAAAGGTCAATCTTCATCCCAATTTCCAAGAAGAGTAGTAATAAAGAATATGCCAACCATCAGACAATTGCACTCATCTCCCATGCTAGTAAGGTAATGCTTAAAATCTTTCATGCTAGGCTTTAGCATTATGTGAACCAAGAACTTCCAGATATCTAAACTGGGTTTAGAAAAGGAAGAGGAATCATAGATCAAGTTGCCAACAATTGCTGGATCATAGAGAAAGCTAGGGTAATTTCAGAAATACATCTACCTCTGTTTCATCAACTACACCAAAGCCTTTGACTGTGTGGATCATAATAAACTGTGGAAAACTCTTAAAGAGATGGGAATACCAGACCATCTTACCTGTCTCCTAAAAAACTTGTATGTGGGTCAAGAAGCAACAATTAGAACCCTGTATGGAAAAACTGATTGGTTCAAGATTGAGAAAGGAGTACTACAGAGCTGCTTGCTGTCACCGTGCTTGTTTAATCTATATACTGAGCACATCAGGAGAAATGCCAGGCTGGATGAGTTACAAGCTGGAATAAAGCTAGGTGAGAGAAAGAACAACAGCCTCAGATATGTGGGTGATACCACTCTAATGGCAGAAAGCAAAGAGGAACTAAAGAGCCTCTTGATGAGGGTGAAGGAGGAGGGTGAAAGAGCTGGCTTAAACCTGAATATTAAGAAAACTGAATACTAAGATCATGGCATCTGGCCCCATTACTTCATGGCAAATAGGAGAGGAAAACATGGAAGCAGTGACAAATTTCCTCTTCTTGGGCTCTAAAATCATTGTGGATGGTTACTGCATCCATGAAATCAGAAGACGACTGCTTCTTGGCAGGAAAGCTATGACAAACCTAAACAGTGTGTTGTAAAGCAGAGACTTTACTCTGCTGACAAAGGTCCGTATAGTCAAGGCTGTGATATTCCCAGTGGTCATGTATGGTTGTGAGAGCTGGACCATAGTGCCCAAGAAGGCAGTGTCCAAGAGTTGATGCCTTCAAACTGTGGTGCTAGAGAAGACTCCTGAGAGTCCCTTGGACAGCAAGGAGATCAAATCAGTCAATCTTAAGGGAAATCAATCCTGAATACTCATTAGAAGGATTGATGCTGAAGCTGAAGCTCCAGTATTTTGGTTATCTTATGAGAACAGCTGACTCATTTGAAAAGTCCCTGATGTTGGGAAAAACTGAGGGCAGAAGGGGAAGAGGGCATCAGAGGATTAGATAGCTGGATGGCATCACCAAAGCAATGGACATGAACTTGGGCAAATTTAGGGAGGTGGTGAGGGACAGAGAGGCCTGGTATGTTGCAGTCCACGTGGTCACAAAGAGTTGGAAATGACTGGTTGATTGAACAATAACAACAACAACAAAATGATGCCAATCATGCCAGGGAACTGGGCAATATTCAGTTACAAGCCTGATTCAGAGGCAGACTCTTAAATACAAATTTTTTAAGCCGTGATTTTATACTATTTCACCCATCTCCTTCAAGACCACTCCTCCTATCTCCATGGTGGCACATATAATAGACAAAGCACATGGAGAGGTTTCTGATGCTAACCACTTGAACTTTGACTTTCCTTGTTTGTGGATGTTACCAGTGGGCCAGGAGTCCCACTTTCATCTTCCTCTCTTTGAGGAAGTACACTTCTCAGGAGCCACTAGAATTGTAACCTTAATCCACTATTATTTCTCAACAGAATCACAGCAGTTTAGAAGTAAAAGATCATCTGTCTCAATCCCTCTGAAGTATGGAATTTCCTCAGAGAGTGAAAATAACTTCCCTAATTACTTCTTCCATTAGATGTATCCTATGGTCTTATTTATGAAAATTCATGATACTTAATTTAAAAGTTTCTCCTACTGGGGTGAGTAGAAGTTTTCCTCTACCCCTGTAGGTTCTTCTGGTTGATTTAAGAATAAAATTGACATGAGACAGATTAACAGGAGAAAATCGAATGAAAGTTTAGTAACATGTGCACATGGGAAAGACCCAGGAAAACTGAGTAACTCACTGAAATGGTAGGACCTCTTTCAATACAATAGATCTTCAGCTAAAGACAAAGAGGATATTGGCGGGTATTGGTTTAGGATTTCAAAGGGGAGTAAGGCAGTTTGCATGGAGATGGAAAAGCAAAGGTTTGGTAAATAAATCTTTGCTGGGCCATGCAGAGGCAGTGCAAACAGAGAGGACTCTGATCTCTAGGCTGTGCTGAGTTTCTTTCAGCATACCTAGTCCATATTCTTTGCAGACACCTCTGATGATAGCTCTATTCTAGGAACACACGCTTAATCTAAATTCTTTAGGCAGCCGAGAGAGAGGTTAAAAAAAAATTCCTGAGTCTTCTCGTTCTTCAAAATAATCAGCATAAATTAATATCATGCCAATGAGACATCTTTTAGGGTAGCAAATTTTACTTCCTTGTACCGTCTTCTTGGAATTATCTGGGACTCTAATTCTATTTCAGTGTAAATTGTATATACATTTTTAATTAAAAAATTATTTTTAACAGGAGAAAGCAAGCAAGCACAAATCAGCTAGTTATTGTCTTGGTTAACGAGTGTCCTCTTTCTAAGTAAAGATGTTTATGTGCATAGTATTTATATGCTTCTCTTTCATTTTATTCACCAGCTCTCTTTTGACATCTATTTTAAGAATATTCTGAGACTCAAATTTCTGAGTTTTGGGGAAGACACAATTTTAGGAACTCTTTGGCAAACTACTCTGACTCAGTCAGGCAGAATTGAATTTCCCCTCTATCCACAAAAGCTGTTACAGCAAATAGGGAGAGATGTCTCTAAGAATACTGAGATTTGATTTGAAATCCATGATCAACAATATAAATTGTGCTATACATTGTGATTACATTCCTGGGCTAGATCACAAAAGCTTATTTAACTCACACTTTTGGTTTCTGTTAGCATTCTTTATATATATAAATACATAGTCTAACTTGCTTTTAAAAAAAGACAGTTTTTACCTTATGTACCTAAAGAGTCAGGCCTAGGTCTCACTTCAAAAATGGCATGATTTAGGGCTGAACATGAAACAGCAGAACCTAGTTTTCCTTTCTCCTTGGCTCTGCTTGTTCTGTTTGGACTGTGTTGGGGAAATAGAGATTTTCCTCTATATTTGTAGGTTCTTCTGACTGGTTTAAGAATGAAATTGACATAAGACAGATTAACAAGAGAAAATCAAACTTTTAATAACATATTCCCTCGTGGCTCAGATGGTAAAGAATCTGCCTGCAGTGTGGGAGACCCAGGTTCGATCCCTGGATTAGGAATATCCCCTGGAGAAGGGAATGGGTATCCACTCTAGTATTCTTGCCTGGAGAATTCCATGGACAGAATAGCCTAGTGGGCTACAGTCCACAGGGTCTCAGAGAGTCAGATATGACTGAGCTACTAACATTTTCACTTTTTCACATATGTGGGAGAAACCCAGAAAAACTGAGTCACCAAAATGGCCAAAGCCCTCACCTTAAAGACTATCTTTAGCTAAAAACAAAAATGAATGTTGAGTATGGGCAGAGTCAGTTATGGGAGGTGACCAGGAAAATCACCGTAAACAAGGGTAAGGTTCTGATGCAAATTTAAGCCACTGTCTTCACTGATAAGAGTTTCTAGAGATTTGATCTTTTTTCTTCCTCTGGTACAGAGGAAGAGAAACCCTTACAAGGGAAAATTTTTATTACAAATATAAATGTTTCTTACAAAAGGGTAACTCATACTTGGTTTTCAGAGTTTTTTTCATGCCTACTATTGCTTAGAAAATAAGCAAATTAAAATACTTAATATGCCAAAGACATATATTGGGATGGCAAATTCTGCTCTCTCCCAATGCTATTCTTATTCTCTTTCTGCTCTAAAGGAAGTAAGTCAATTGCTGCATATTTAGCCCACATTCTTCCAGGTTCAAGCAGAAGAATCTCTCTTGAAAAACAGTGACTTGATTAGCTAGGGCTGGGTTATAGTTCCATCCTTGCAGTTTGGAGGGAATCTCCATTCAAAGCATATATTTTGTTGTTGCTCAGTTGCTAACTTGTATCTGACACTTTGTGACCCCCATGAACTGCAACACACTAGGCTTCCTTTCCTTCACTATTTCTTGGAGTTTGCTCAAATTCATGTCCATTGTGTCTGTGATGCCATCCAACCATTTCATCCTCTGTCATCTCCTTCTGCCTCCAATCTTTCTCAGCATTAGGGTTTTTTCCAGTGAGTTGGCTGCTTAAATCAGGTGGCCAAAGTATTAGAGGTTTTTCCAGTGGTCATGTTTGGATGTGAGAGTTGGACTGTGAAGAAAGCTGAGCGCCAAAGAACTGATGCTTTTGAACTGTGGTGTTGAAGAAGACTCTTGAGAGTCCCTTGGACTGCAAGGAGATCCAACCAGTCCATCCTAAAGGAGATCAGCCCTGGGTGTTCTTTGGAAGGAATGATGCTAAAGCTGAAACTCCAATAGTTTGGCCACTTCATGCGAAGAGTTGACTCATTGGAAAAGACTCTGATGCTGGGAGGGATTGGGGGCAGGAGGAGAAGGGGACGACAGAGGATGAGATGGCTGGATGGCATCACTGACTCAATGGACATGAGTCTGAGTGAACTCTGGGAGTTGGTGATGGACAGGGAGGCCTGGCGTGCTGTGATTCATGGGGTCACAAAGAGTCGGACACGACTGAGCGACTGAACTGAACTGACTGAAAGTATTAGAGCTTCAGTTTCAGCATAAGTCCTTCCAATGAATATTCAGGGTTGATTTCCTTTAGGACTGACTGGTTTGATAACCTGAGTATAAATAAGATGATAAAATTTCAAAAGGAAATCAGAATAAAATCAACAAATAAGAAGGAATGGTTGTTAGCCTCCAAGTCTACTCTGCTTGAAAAACAAATTTAAGACAAATTTTAAAAGACTAGGTCTTGATGTAGCTTTCTATTAATGCGTATGAAACTGACATGAAACCCAAACACTAGTTTGCCTCCCTGGGTCTATCCCCTCACTTTAAATTATGAATCTCTTGTTATTTTGGGTTAATTTAGAAAGTCAAAGCAGTTTGGCTGTTAGAATCTTAAGAATTTGCTTCTCAAAGCTGTGATTATTAAAGTATCAGCACTGGGGTTACCTTGTTAGACAAGCCGCATCTCAGACCCCTCCCAAACCTACTGAGTCAGAACCTGCACTGTAACAGATAGCTAAGTAATTAGTATTCGCATGGACGCTTTTTCATGATTATTTTAGGATTTTTTTTTTCAAGATCACTGATTTTAAACAATCTGATTATGAATTCCTTGGTGTAGGTCTTTTCCTATTTTTTGAACTTCGGGTTGTTTGAGCTTTTTGGATCAACACATTTGAAAATTTTTCAGCTATTATTTCTTCAGAAAATTTTCGCTTTTCTTTTCCTCCTCCAAGAACCTAAATTCAGTCAGTTCAGTCGCTCAGTCACGACCGATTCTTTGTGAACCAGTGGACTGCAGTGCACCAGGCTTCCCTGTCCATCACCAGCTCCTGGAACTTGCTCAAACTCATGTCCATCGAGTCAGTGGTGTCATCCAACCATCTCATCTTCTGTCATCCCCTTCTTCTCCTGCCTTCAATCATTCCCAGCATCAGGGTTTTTTCCAATGAGTCTGTTCTTTGCATCAGGTGGCCAAAGTATTGGAGTTTCAACTTCAGCATCAGTCCTTCCAATGAATATTCAGGACTTATTTCCTTTAGGATTGACTGGTTTGATCTCCTTGCAGTCCAACTGACTCTCAGGTCTTCTCCAATACCACAGTTCAAAAGCATCAATTCTTCGGCGCTCAGCTTTTCTTTATAGTGCAACTCTCACATCCATACATGACTACTGGAAAAATATAGCTTTGACTAGATGAACCTTTGTTGGCAAAGTAATGTCTCTGTTTTTTAATAAGCTGTCTAGGTTTGTCATAACTTTTCTTCCAAGGAGCAAGTGTCTTTTAATTTCATGGCTGAAGTCACCATCTGCAATGATTTTGGAGCCCCCCAAAATAAATCTCTCACTGTTTCCAGAACCTAAATTCATGCATATTAAGTCATGGAAAGCTTTTCTACAACTCACTGACTCTATGCTCATTTTTTTGCATTTTAATTTTTCTGTTTTATTTTACATAATTTTTATTTCTATGTCTTCAAATATGCTCGTATTTTCCTCAACAATGTCTAATCTGTTAATCCTATCAAATACATTTTTCATCTCAATCATTGCATTTTTCATCCCTAGAAGTTTCCATCTCTATCTCTGTATGTATATGTATGTGTGTATATATATATATATATATATATATATATTATTCATTTGTATTTTTGGCTGCACGGGGTCTTTGTTACCACATAGGCTTTCTCTAGTTGCGTTGAGTGCAGGCTGCTCTCTGGTCCCAGTGTGCAGGCTTCTCATGGTGGTGGCTTCTCCTGTTGCAGAGCATGGGCTCTAGGCACTCGGCCTTCAGTAGTTGCGGCATGTGGGCTCAGTAGGTATGGAACATAGCTTCTAGAGCACTGGCTCAGTGGTGTGATGCATAGGCTTGCTTTTCAGCATGTGGGATTTACTGGACCAGGGATTGAGTCTGTGTCTCCTGCATTGGCAGGTGGATTCTTAGACACTGGGCCACCAGGGAATTCCCAGAAATGTATACATTTTATGTCTCTCTTTCAACATGCTCATGCTTTTCTCTACCTTGTTCAATATATGGAAGAGATTTAAAATAACCATTTTAATGCCCTTATCTGCTAATTCTATCATGTGTCACTTCTAAGTGTATTTCCTGTGATTAGTTTTTCTCCTCATTATAGGTGCTATTTACTTACTAAATTGCCTACCTAGACTTTTATTGGGTGTTAGACATTGTAGATTTTACCTTATTGGTGGAATTTTTTATCCCTTTAAATATTCACACACTTTGTTTTGGGACACAATTTATTTAGAAACAGTTTGATCCTTTCAAGGCTTGTTTTTAATAAGCTTTACAGGGTGGAACCAGAAGAGCCTTTAGTCTAGGACTAATTTTGTTCTATCAATATCTCCTCAGAGTCATTGCCATTGGAAGAATTCTGTCTGATGTCTCATGTATTACAAGGTTTTTTCCTCTTTGGCTGGTGAGAACATAAGCTATGACCAACCTATATGAGCTCCAGAGTTCATTACATGTTCTTTCTCCAGGTTCTCATTGTTTTCCTACATGTACAGTAGTGATCTCTTATCCACAGTTTTAATTTCTGTGGTTTTAGTTACCTGTAGTCAACTGTGGTCCAAACACATTGAATGGAAAATTCCAGAAATAAACAATTCATGACTTATAAATTACACATTGTTTAGCACTCTTGAGTTGTCCTGCTCCATCCCACTCAGGGAGGAAATCATCCCTTTGTCCACACTGTGTATGCTACCTGGTCATTAGGCACTTAATAGCTGTGTCACTTATCACACCTATTGTCACAGTATCACGGTACTCATGGTCAAATAACCTTTATTTTACTTACTAATGGCCCCAAAACACAAGAGTAGTAATGCTGGCAATTCAGATATTTTCTAACTGTGCCTAACATCAATTAAATTTTATCATAGGTGTATGTGTGTGTATATATATATATATATATACACACACATACTTAGCTACTGGACAACCATTGACAGGAGAATGTTGGATCCCACCAAAGAAAGATGTATATATAGGGAAAAGTCAGTATATATAGGATTTGGTACTATCTGCAGTTTCAGGCATCCACTGGAGGTCTTGGAAGTATCCCTGGTGGATAAGGAAAGAATACCGTAGGCACTAATCAGCACTCTGATGAAGACTTGAGAGAAACCCTCTGCACATCTCTGGAGTGCTCTCTGTGCAGTTCTCTCCTCTCCAGTACTCTGCTCTGCAAAACCTAGCTTCCTTGGTGCACCACATTCTCAACTCTCTTGCCTCAAATGAATTCCCTTCCCGTTCCTGCACTGTGATTCTTTCCAGATATAATTGCCAGGGCAGTCACAGGACTCTCCTGGTTTGTTTTTCATCCTGTAGGTATCACTGTGCTACCTGTTGTCCAATGTCTTAATATTGTTGTTTCATATAGTTTGTCCATATTTAAGGCAGGAGAGTAAATACAATCCCTGTATTCTACCATGACCCAAATTGGAAGTTTCTATACATTCAAGCTTGAGAAACTTTGTCTTAGAAGACTTCACCAACCTCATTGTGTCCACTTGGTCCTATCCAAGCAATCATCCCCTAAGATTTTATGAGTCCAGATATCTTTTTTTTTCCTTAATTTTTTTTCATATGCTGCCATTGTTCTGAAAAAAGGTTCTGACACCTTTTACTCTGGAATTGGATCCTTGGCCAACCAAAATTTATGATACTGCTAAGAAATTCAATATTCCTCTTTGGAGAGCATAAGTACCTTAATATTATATATTACCTGGATTATTTTCTATTAGAGAGGTATAGGGAATAAAATTGATGTTCTAAAGCAAACAACTGGGGCAACAGAAAAATTAAAAAGCATTAGGCAAGTGTGTGATCATTTGAAGCTCTTCTGCTTTGAGATCAGGCTAGATAATGAGAAAAGGGCAGAACTTTGGGAATGTCCTGCTCATTACTGGTATGAATATCGGACAGGTTCATTAATCATATGAAACCCTAGCAGATAATAACACAATATCTGTGGGAAAAAGTAGCCTGAGTTTGGAATAAGCGATAAACAAATCTTTGGAACACAGCCCATTCATAAATGGGAAGGGGGGGGATCATCTTTACTTTCTCATATCCAAACATCTGGAAAATGAAGCCTTTAGGCTTCCTTTGCATTTGTCAGGCTCTCATACATAAACTGTAATGAACACTATTCGTGTTCTGCCACCACTTTTAGCAAGCCAACATAATCTCGCACTTGGATTATTACAATGGTCTTCTGAGCAGTTTTCAGTCCTGTGTCCACACAATCAGCCAGAGTTATCTTTAAAAAGCTCATTTCTGATCCCAGTACTTATCTGTCTAAATTCTTCTAATGGCTTTCCAAGACACTTAAAGCGAAATCTAAGCTCCTTACCATGGCCCATTCAGGCTTCCTTTCCAATGAATTTTTGTATTGCTTGTCTTCTCTGCTCCAAGCACATTGGCTTACTTCCTGTTTTCTCTGTCAGCCAGGCTCTTTTTTACCTCCAGGTCTTTGCATTTGTTGTTCACTCTCCCTACATGTGCTTCCTGTGATGCTTTTCATGCCTGGCTCCTCCTACTGATTTAAAGTCAGAGCTCAAAGTCACCTTAGAAAACCCTTCCTGACTATGCTGTCTACTATGCTTCTACTTTGAGCTCGTGTGTGAGCTTAGTCACTCAGTCTTGTCTGACTCTTTGTGACCTGCAGGCTCCTCTGTCCATGGGGATATGCCAAGCAAGAATACTGGAGAGGGTTGCATGCCCTCCTCCAGGGGATCTTTCCAACCCAGGGATCGAACCCAGGTCTCCTGCATTGCAGGAGGATTCTTTACTGTCTGAGCCACCAGGGAAGCCCTTACTTCTACCTTACTTTCTATCAAATCACTTTACTTTTCTTAAATATTGCAAACTCATTTATGGTTTGACACTATCTTGGTTTATCTGCCTTTACTATTAGAATATAAACTTCACAAGGACATATTTTTGTGTCCATCTTGCTCACAGTATTACCCTATCTTGGAATAGTGGTTGGCACATGGCAGCTACTTGATCATTATTGCTGAACGTAAGAAAGAACCTTTGGTGCAAAAAAATGTCGAAGCTAATTTAATTGGTATTAAACAATTAATTTTTGAGCCAATTTTTGTCAATGAGACTGCCTACACCTCTAATCTAGATTCAGTTCAGTTCAGTCACTCAGTCGTGTCCGACTCTTTGCGACCCCATGAATCACAGCATGCCAGGCCTCCCTGTCCATCACCAACTCCCGGAGTTCACTCAGACTCATGTCCATTGAGTCAGTGATGCCATCCAGCCATCTCATCCTCTGTCGTCCCCTTCTCCTCCTGCCCCCAATCCCTCCCAGCATCAGAGTCTTTTCCAATGAGTCAACTCTTCGCATGAAGTGGCCAAACTATTGGAGTTTCAGCTTTAGCATCATTCCTTCCAAAGAAATCCCAGGACTGACCTCCTTTAGGATGGACTGGTTGGATCTCCTTGCAGTCCAAGGGACTCTAAAGAGTCTTCTCCAACACCACAGTTCAAGAGCATCAATTCTTCAGCACTCAGCTTTCTTCACAGTCCCACTCTCACATCCATACATGACCACTAGAAAAACCATAGCCTTCACTAGATGGACCTTTGTTGGCAAAGTAATGTCTCTGCTTTTTAGGTTGGTCATAACTTTTCTTCCAAGGAGTAAGCGTCTTTTAATTTCATGGCTGCAGTCACCATCTGCAGTGATTTTGGGTCTAATCTAGATTACTGATGACTAAATTAACTAAACATATCTTTGGTATTCTGGCTATTCAGTTTAGTTAATGTGTAGGTAATTTTAATATATTTTAGTGTATGTTTTCCTTAAATTTAATAAATATGTTTTGGGTATACTAGACCTGAGAATCTGTGATAAAAACATGAAATGCTTTTTTCAAAAGTAAGTTTTTCTTGGTTCCTTGCTATAGGAAACAAGTTGCAATGGGGTATCAGAACCTTTGTGACTTACTATGCATGAAAGAATACATAAATGTATGAGCATGTATGTTCCAAACATATATGTACACATACATACCTTACTTCTTTACTAACTACCATATAATATATGTATAACTTTCATTTAAAGTCATGTGATATAATTTTATTTAAGGAAAAAGTAACTTCCTTTTGGTACTGTTAGTAGATATTAAGTATATGATCAGTTGTTATTTGTAAAGACAGTTATTTTTGAAATTTACCTTGTGAGCTACTTGGAGTTTGTCAGAGCATAACAGCATGGTGGGGATCCCCAGAACCAAGAAATTGATTCAGATCCAGGTTTCATTTACTTTTTGAGTATATTCCTTTCTTCCTGGCATGGGCTTTTCATGGAGCTGTGAAGAAGCAGATTACACTTCATGGGATGGAGGGCTGCACAGTCTTGTTCTAGAATCCTTCATGCTCTTTTGAGTGTGTGTTGTTTTCAATTCAAATGATTCCCCAATTGTGGTTGCCTCTTAGAGCAGAGAATCAACAAGGTCTTTCGGTAACCATGGAAGCCACTGGCTCTCAAATAAGTTATTTTTAGATTGCTTCACTGAATAAATTTCTCTTACTTCCTTAGAGGAAAATAATGTAACATAATCTTTGTAATATGAGGCTTCAGTGATGGAAACAAGAAGGGATGTTGAGAAAAAAAAATCTTATATTGCCTTAGTCCAAATCCTGGTCCACATGACATTTGGAAAGTTATACCAGTGAGTAAGCACTTAAAAACTTCCCCAGTGGCTCAGTGGTAAAGAATCTGCCTGCAATGCAGGAGACTTGGGTTCAGACCTTGGGTCAGCAAGATCCCCTGGAGGAGGAAATGACAACCTACTCTAGTATTCTTCCCTGGAAAATACCATAGATAGAGGAGCCTGGCAGGCTGCAGTCCATGGGGTCACAAAGAGTTGGACATGACTGAATGACTGAGCAACTAAGCAAGGCACTTAAAGAAAGAAATGAGAATTATCCAACAGTCTTTGTTGGGTCTTCAAGTTTAGGAATCTAAGTTCTATCATTTCCTAAGAATTTTTTTCCTCTACTAGTCAGAGTCTCAAAGGGAAGACTCAAGTAAAGCCTGCTAGTACTTCAATCGAAGAAACTAAGAAAGCAGTTACACCTCTGACTCCTAGGTCAATTAGAACATGTGACATTTCTGTAGGTTGTTTAATTCCGACTTGGATCTCCCTGTCAGCCTCAGATTAGGAACGCAAAGGAAAAAAGTGACTGTGATGAGCTGGCATTTCTAAGCAATAAATTTTTGCCTCAGTATTAGCTTAGAAAATCTGTACTGGTCGAAATTTCAAAGACACTAATTATGGATTCTAACCTGACCAAAGGGCAAATTGTATACTGCTCTTAGAAATGCTTTTATTTTTAAAATATTTTTGTTGTTCTTTACAGAATTTATGAAGGTGACCCAAGGGTGCATTCATGGGCATTGGAAGATGCCTGGAAGAAGCAGGAGACCAGATTCCTTTCTAATTAAGTCAGCCAGCACTAGAAGATGATTACATTTATATTATTTTTGCATTTACCTGAATGGTCTCTTTAATAGTACCTAGAAAAAAAAAATGAACTTCAGGCCTATAAAGAACCTTCAGCACAGACCCTGATTCCTCAAAATGAGAGGTAGTTTCAACAAGTAAAAACTTCCCATTTCTCTTGACATTGGCTCCATTATTCTTTATGCTACTAATGAGGCTGATATCATGCTGGAGGCAAGAGGAGGGGTTAGGCTCAGATAATATTAGTCAACTTCTATTTATACACAAAATGAAATCCAAACTTAACATGGCTACTAATGCCCCATGTTTTAATTCAGATGATTCCTGGGGGTGCCTCCTTACTTTCTTCTGCCCTTTGCCTCATCCATGATGCTTCAATAGACCAACTTTCCTTCCCTTTCCTGAAAATATCAAATTTCTTTTTTGCTCTTTCTGGTGACCCTGCCTGGAAAGGCTTTCTCCTTTTGGATAACTGGTCTTCATCTTTGGTAGGTAGACTTTTTAGAGGGTCCCCAAGATTCCCTCTAGTATTCAATTCCCTCCTCTTGACTATGAATGGAACCAATGAATATGTTATATCACTCCTGTGATGAGGTTATTAATGAGTTGACTTTGTGTTAATCAAAAGGGAGACTCATGGGTGGGCCTGACTTAATCAAGTGAGCCCTTTAACAGAGGGTGAAGTATCAGAGAGATGCTTTCTTGTTGGCCTATTAGAAGGTATGTTGTAAGAGGAGGAGGCTGCACAGCAAGGACCAGAGGGCAGTGTCTCAGGGCTGACAGTGGTCCCCAGACAACAGCCAGCAGAAAAAAGGGACCACAGTCATACAGCTGCAAGGAAATAAATCCTGCTGAGGACTGAACCTGAAAGGGAACCCCAAGCCTCAGATGAGATCACAATCCCAGCCAGCACCTTGATTTTGGCTTGCAAGACCCTGAGCAAAGTATCCAGCTAATGCATACTTGGACTCCTGACTCATAGAAACTCTGAAATAGTCAATTTGTGGCAACTTGTTATGTGGTAGTAGAAAACAAATATGTCATCTTTCCTATCTCAACTCATGTCACTTCTTCCAAGAAGCCTTCTCTAAACACTAATGCCTCTATTATTATACTTTATTTTCTTAATAGCTCTTAATAGAATTTAAAGTCATCCTATTTGCTTTCACTCTTTGCTTACCGTCCTGGAAGTTGTGTTCCCCAGCACCTAGAGTCTTATTTTACACACAGTAGGCACTCAATAAATATTTCTTGCCTGGATCATTGAATTCAAATTAGAGAGATTTTATCAACTGCCTATGATTAAACTTCCAAATGATTCCCTGGACCACCAGGTGGCAGATAATTTAGAGAGTGAAGTAAATAGAACAGAAGAACCTTGGCCTGGTGACAGAATGTCAATTCTCTAACGGCAGCATCACCATCCAGACTTTAATCTAAAACCATCTGCCTTTATTTTTCTTAACCTGGTCAGTTGGACAGCACATCTGCCATTGCTGGTGTTCCTGGAGCCAAATTATATGATTAACTCTTATGAAACATGAGCTTAGAAACAGAATGGATTGATACTTTCATCAACTAAATGACCAGCCACAGAACATTATCTTTACTATCTACTTTTGGTGTGGTCACCTTTTTGTCCTGCATGGTTCAACTTCTTAAGTGTGGATCTCGTTAATTTGTTCTCAAATTTCCTTTCTTCGCAATTTTGGAGCAGATGTTCTTTGCTTTAAAAGAATGGACTATTATCACAGTGTGTCTCTCATCATATCATTGCTAACCTCACATACTCATTGTTATAAGATGTACCCAGACGACTGAGTATCTAGCTCAAACTGACCCAGGTTTGCATGCAAGTGTTTCAGTATATGTGTAGAAATGCAGTAAAATATGTAAGGGAGAAAAAATAATTGTACCTCTATCCTTCTGAGTTCTTGGCTGGATCCTCATAGTAAAAGACTAGCAGAAGAGAAACAAAAGCAAGTGTATTAACATGTGTGCTTCATGTATGCATGGTAGGTACTCTCCAAACTGAGTAACTCCCAGAGGTGGCCCAAGTCACTCAAATACTATCATTAGCTAAAGATTAAAAAAAAAAAAAAAAAAAAGATGCTGAAGATTGGAAAAGCCATTTGACAGGGATTACCAGAAAAGGCACAGTAAATAAGCGTTAGATTTGTTGAATAACAAATTAAGTCAGTGCCTTCTCCGTTGATATTTGCCTGTGATTTAGTCATTCTTCTCATCCTGGTACAGAGAGAAATACCCTTACAAATGGAGATTTCTTTTATAAATGTAAGTTATTCTTACTGGAGTGTAACTTCTCTGTTTGCAGAGCTTCTCTTATGTAAGCAGTTTCTCAAAAATAATCACCTCAAAATAATCTTTATCACTATTAAAAAAACAAAATTCAATTGAGTAAATGTGAAGACCTAATTATCTTTCTTCAATGATTCCTGAATCAGGCAGCACCCTATCTAGTAAACAGAAGAGCCCTCAAAGGGGTTGTACACAGTGGGAGAGTTTTAGAGGCAGGAGGAGGGTGGGGAAAGGAAGTTATTAGCAAATGAAAAGAAAGTATTGTTTCAGGCCCAGATATCTGTCATCTCTTTGGGGAGTAAGGGCAAGGTCTATGTTCAGATTACCTCTTCTTTCTTTGATTGGGGGTTGGAAGTGGTGGTGAAGAGGGCTCAAGTGACAGATCACCTCATTGGTGCTGATTGGAAAATTCCAAACTGTCAGATTAAGATTATGGTTTTTTTTTTTTTTTTGAGGATTGAAACAGCCATTGGGTCAGACGTTAAATCTAGGTTTGGTATAATGGGCTTTAGCAGAAGTGACACCATCTTGGACATGTGATTTCCTCTTTAATGGCTAAAGAGGCATATTCTAGGATGACATATTCTGCCTTCTTTTAAATGTAAGAGTCATGAACACAGAGATCTTCTTAATTTTTGTTATACCCTATCCCCTGGAATACTGCCAGACCATATAACAGATACTTGATAAATAGCTTTGAAGAAATGAATGGATATGTGAACAATCTCTTAGCACTTTGTTACCAAGTTGTGGCATATATCCTGCTTCTTACAGTGCCTCCCAAAGGAAATTTTTCTTTACCTTTTGGAAAACCTAATTATTCAATCCCATTCAACTGTTTTCTCTTTGGATGATGGTTGTAAAGATAGTTACTTCTGTAGTCCTTTATTGAACACCTACTCTGTTCCTGGTATTTTGAGAGTTGCTGAGGACACAAAGGTAGTTAGGTCTCCTGACCAAAATGAATTTACAGGGACTTCGCTGGTTGTAGAGTAGTTCAGAATCCACCTGCTAATGCAGGGGACACGAGTTTGATCCCTGGTCCAGGAGGATTCCACATGCTATGGGGCAACTGAGCCTATGTGCTATGACTACTGAACCAGTGTGCCTAGAGCCCATGCTGTACAAAAAGAGAAACCACCTCAATGAGAAGCTTAGGCACCACAATTAAAGAGTAGCCCTCATTCAGGGCAACTAAAGAAGGCTCATGCACAGCAACTAAGACCCAATGCAGCCAAAAAATAAGAAATAAATTAAAAATAATATAAAAATGAATTTACATTCTTGCAATTCTTATCTATTACCACCTGCTTTCAGGATGGGGACATAACGTAATTCTAATAAAAGAAGCACATGTTCATGGAAGTATGCGAGTGTGTGTGCATGCTCAGTTGCTTCAGACATGTTGGACTCTCTGTGACCCCATGGACTATAGTCCTCCAGGCTCCTCTGTTCATAGGATTTTTCCATACAAGAATACTGGTGGGGGTTGCCATGTCCTTTTCCAGGAGATCTTCTCAACACAGGGATTGAACCTGCATCTCCTGCATTGCAGGCAGATTCTTTACTGCTGAGCCACTGCACGAAACCCTCATGGAAGTATAGATCCTGGGAATTCTGCAGATGGTCTCAAGAGTCTTCTCCAAATCATAGCTCAAAAGTATCCAATCTTGGGCATTCAGCCTTCTTTTTTATAGTCCAACTCTTGCACCCATACATGACTACTGGAAAAACCATAGTTTGACGATATGGACCTTTGTTGGCAAAGTAATGTCTCTGCTTTTTAATATGCTATCTAGATTGGTCATAGCTTTTCATCCAAGGAGAAAGCATCTTTTAATTTCATGGCTACAGTCACCTTCTGCTGTGATTTTGGAGCCCAAGAAAATAACCTGTCACTGTCTCCATTGTTTCTCCATCTATTTGCCATGAAATGATGCAACTAGTGATGAAGATGATGATCTTCATTTTTAGAATGTTAAGTTTTAAGCCAGCTTTCTCACTATCCTCTTTCACCTTCATCAAGAGGCTCTTTTGTTCCTCTTTGGTTTCTGCCATTAGGGTGTTGTCTTCTGCATATCTGAGGTTATTGATATTTCTTCCAGCAATCTTGATTCCAGCTTGTGCTTCATCCAGCCTGGTATTTCAGATGATGTATTCTGTATATAAGCTAAACAAGCAGAGTAACCATATATAGCCTTGACAAACTCCTTTCCCAATTTTGAACCAGTCAGTTGTTCCATGTCCAGTTCCAACTCTTGTTTCTTGACCTGCATACAGGTTTCTCAGAGGCAGGTAAGGTAGTCTGGTATTCCCATCTGTTTAAGAATTTCCCACAGTTTGCTGTGATCCACACAGTCTAAGGCTTTAGCTTAGTCAATGAAGGAGAAGTAAATGCTTTTCTGGAATTCTCTTGGTTTTTCTGTGATCCACCAGGTGTTGGCAGTTTGATCTCTGGTTCTTCTGCCTAAATCCAGCATGAATTTCTGGAAGTTCTCAGTTCATGTACTGTTGAAGCCTGGCTTGGAGGATTTTGAGCACTACTTAACTAGCATGTGAAATGAGTGCAACTGTGCCATAATATGAACATTCTTTAGCACTGCCTTTCTTTGGGATTGGAATGAAAACATCTGTCCATTATTGTGCCCACCTTTGAATGAAATGTTCACCTGGTATCTCTAATTTTCTTGAAGAGATCTCTAGTCTTTCCCATTCTATTGTTTTCCTCCATTTCTTTGCATTGTTCACTTAGGAAGCCTTTCTTATCTCTCCTTGGGAACCCTGAATTCAGTTGGGTATATCTTTCCTTTCTTCTTTGCCTTTGGCTTCTCTTCTTTTCTCAGCTATTTGTAAGGCCTCCTCAGGCAGCCATTTAGCCTTCTTGCATTTCTTTTTCTTGGGAATGGTTTTGATTACCACCTCCTGTACAATGTCAAAATCCTCCATCCATGGTTCTTCAGGCACTCTTAATCCCTTGAACCTGTTTTCACTTCTACTGTATAATCGTAAGGGGTTTCATTTAGACTTAAACTGAAGACAGTAGGGAAAACCAATAGGTCATTAAGGTATGACCTAAATCAAATCCCTTATGATTATACAGCAGGGAAAGTGGGGATGTCCAATTTGACCTCAGTTTTCCATTGTACCCCTGCCTCTCACCCTCTAGATTCATACTGGAATCCTTCTAATAACTCATGCCCTCTAATAATCATGCCCACATCAATTGTTTGTTCCCTTGTTAAGGACCCAATGATAAACAACTATTAATACCTTTTTAAATGATCTCTGACTCTGTGGCTGGTACTAGACTATGTATGTATTTTACCTACATGACCTCATTGGATCCTCCCTCACAACGACTCTAGGAGGCTGATTCTATTACCACCTCTCATTTTTTACACATAGGAAAGCCAAAGTTTACAGAGGTACAGCCACATTTGGAGTCACATAGCGCAACACCTACAGTCTGACTCCCGGGTCCATGCTTGTGACTCCTGTACTCCTTTGATTTTTCTCGTGACTATTATGAGCTAGGACATGCCAGGCACCAAAGGCTTCCATGGTGAGGAAGAAAACATGATTGATTCCTGACTTTAAGGAACTTTTATCCTGGCTCTTGGGGCTTCCCAGGTGGCTTTGAAGTTAAAGAATTCACCTGCCAATGCGGGAGACACAAGAGACATGGTTCAATTGCTGGATTGGGAAGATCCCCTGGAAGAGGAAATGACAATCTGCTCCAGTATTCTTGCTTAGAAATTCCATGGACAGAGGAGCCTGGCAGGCTACAGTCCATGGGGTCACAAAGAGTCAGACATAAGTGAGTGACTGATCATGTGGGCATATCCTAACTCTCAACAGCCTTCAGACTCTTGCCTACACTTGTACCAGCAGTGATCCCCCTGTAAAACCCTTTACCCTTGCTCAGCCTAGCTAGTTTCTCCTTAGCCTGAAGAATCAGGTCAAGGGTCACTTTTTCCAGCCCTTCTTGATTGCCCAGGAAGTACCTGGGGGGGGGGGGATCTCACATAAACTCCTCAGCAGAGGCAGTATTTCCTGGTGGTTAAAATCCTAGATCTAGATGTAGACTGTTTTAGCTCAAATTCTGGCTCCATCTCTTCCAAACAATGTAATTTTGGGTAGTTTACTTTACCCTTGTGGGTCTCAGTTTCTGTATGTGTAAAATGGGATTATTACAAGGGTGAAATCAGGTGACACATGTTAAACAATTTGGCACTTGCATGTTAAGTGCTCAGTTAACTTGTTAACTAGCATTAACTATCATGAGAAAGCCTTCTTCAGCGATCAATGCAAAGAAATAGAGGAAAACAACAGAATGGGAAAGACTAGGGATCTCTTTAAGAAAATTAGGAACATTTCATGCAAAGGAACATTTCATGCAAAGATGGGCTCGATATAGGACAGAAATGGTATGGACCTAACAGAAGCAGAAGATATTAAGAAGAGATGGCAAGAATACCAGAAGAACTGTACAAAAAAAGAGCTTCATGACCCAGATAATCACGATGGTGTGTTCACTGACCTAGAGCCAGACAAAAGAAAGGGAATGCCAAAGAATGCTCAAACTACCGCACAATTGCACTCATCTCACACGCTAGTAAAGTAATGCTCAAAATTCTCCAAGCCAGGTTTCAGCAATACGTGAACCGTGAACTTCCTGATGTTCAAGCTGGTTTTAGAAAAGGCAGAGCAACCAGAGATCAAATTGCCAACATCCGCTGGATCATGGAAAAAGCAAGAGAGTTCCAGAAAAGCTTCTATTTCTGCTTTATTGACTATGCCAAAGCCTTTGACTGTGTGGATCACAATAAACTGTGGAAAATTCTGAAAGAGATGGGAATACCAGACCACCTGATCTGCCTCTTGAGAAATCTGTATGCAGGTCAGTAGGCAACAGTTAGAACTGGACATGGAACAACAGACTGGTTCCAAATAGGAAAAGGAGTTCATCAAGGCTGTATATTGTCACCCTGCTTATTTAACTTCTCTGCAGAGTACATCATGAGAAACGCTGGACTGGAAGAAACACAAGCTGGAATCAAGATTGCTGGGAGAAATACCAATAACCTCAGATATGCAGATGACACCACCCTTATGGCAGAAAGTGAAGAGGAACTCAAAAGCCTCTTGATGAAAGTGAAAGTGGAGAGTGAAAAAGTTGGCTTAAAGCTCAACATTCAGAAAATGAAGATCATGGCATCCAGTCCCATCACTTCATAGGAAATAGATGGGGAAACAGTGGAAACAGTGTCAGACTTTATTTTTCTGGGCTCCAAAATCACTACAGATGGTGACTGCAGCCATGAAATTAAAAGACGCTTACTCCTTGGAAGGAAAGTTATGACCAACCTAGATAGCATATTCAAAAGCAGAGACATTTTTTTGCCAACAAAGGTTCGTCTAGTCAAGGCTATGGTTTTTCCTGTGGTCATGTATGGATGTGAGATTTGGACTGTGAAGAAGGCTGAGCACCGAAGAATTGATGCTTTTGAACTGTGGTGTTGGAGAAGACTCTTGAGAGTCCCTTGGACTGCAAGGAGATCCAGTCAGTTCATTCTGAAGGAGATCAGCCCTGGGATTTCTTTGGAAGGAATGATGCTAAAGCTGAAACTCCAGTACTTTGGCCCCCTCATGCGAAGAGTTGACTTGGGGGCAAGAGGAGAAGGGGACGACAGAGGATGAGATGTCTGGATGGCATCACTGACTCGATGGATGTGAGTCTCAGTGAACTCTGGGAGTTGGTGATGGACAGGGTGGCCTGGCGTGCTGCGATTCATGGGGTCACAAAGAGTCGGACACGACTGAACGACTGATCTGATCTCATCTGATCTGATCATTATAAAGACTGATCAATACCATATAGCATTCTTATTTCTTTCACTTGCACAGGGTCTACTATAGAAGATAGAGATGCTGACATATAGTCCACCTTCAACTTCAAAAGTTTGGTGTCTGAACTGAAAAGTCAACATCTCCAAACCCAGAATGCTGGTATCCTGAGCTAAACATAGAGAAGTTCCATGACTTGACCAAAATCTTCATTTTTTATATTGTTGCACATCTTAGTCACCACACCTAGTTCCATACCCTTCCCACAGAAACACTGGGCTGGTTTATGATTTTAATTCACATCAGTCTTTGCTGATCTTCAGTGAGGGATAATTAGGTGGTGGTTCGTACAGAGAATGGTACCACACTCAGCCAGGAGGGGATTACTTCCTCTAGCATTTCAATTCTCTTGCTGAGATAGCTTTCCTTCCTTTGCTTTGTTGCTCAGAAGTTGAACCTGATGGGTCTCTGTGGGAAGCATAGTCATCTCTTTCTCTGCACCTTTTCTACCAGGCTCAGGCATGTTTATAGTCCCCAGGCGAGGATGAGACATGTCTAGGTAACCAATTAGCCAAAAGAGAACATTGAGAGGCTGTGGAACACATACAAATTTCAGTGGATGAAAGGTCAGTGTCCAATAAATTGAGTCTGAGCAAGGTGTTTTCTTCCAGGGTTTGGAGTGCTGCAGAGCTTAATCTTGGATCTCCTAGGGTCTATAAAGGAAGCAGCAGGTGTCTAGAATACCAGTCTTCATTTGAATCCAAATGTGTATGTCTTCTTGGCTCCAGAGAAAAATCTGTTTTGTCCACTGGACACTATGTTTCACTCATTTCTTCCCTGTTGTGCTTAGAAGCCCCGAAGTCTGTCTGTAAGCTACACAGGTATGAACCTTCGATTAGAGTTGGATGTGTAGAAGATTACCTGTGGCAGATTCATTTCGATATTTGGCAAAACTAATACAATATTGTAAAGTTTAAAAATAAAATAAAATTTAAAAAAAAGAAGATAAGAAACTTGATTAGTGTTATCTGAAATTTTAAAATAAATGCAATAAAGAATGTGGCAACTTTAAAATGCAGCTGTGTATTTTTTGACATCTTTCCCACTCCTTAAATCTGGAAAGGTCTTTGACAGATTGAACCTATAAAAAGTGATGCTAGATGATTTCTGAGGCTAGGCCATAAAATACAATGAAGTTTCCGTCTTGCTCTTGGGATATTTGCCTTGGAATCTTAAGCCACCATATAAGAATTTTGATTATTCTTAAGCTGCTGTATTGTGAAGAAGCCTAAGTCCCATGGAGCAGCTTCCTAATGCCGCAGTCAACAGTTTCAGCTGAAATTAGCTTCCGCATCATCCCAGCACAGGTGTCAAATGTATTGTGAGTGAGAAAACTTCTAGATGATTCCAGCCCCCAGTGGTTTAAGTCATATTCAGACACCTGTGTCACCCCAGCCACGCATGTCTTCCAAACAGAGGCTCAGACATTCGGAGTAGAGACAAGGCAGCCCTATTGTTCCATGCCCCATATCCTAACCTAACAGGATCCATGAACATGATAAAATGATTGTTGCTTTCTGTCATTGCACTTTGAGATGATTTGTTATATAGCAAAATATAACTGAAATAGTGGTTTTCATGGAGATATGCTCCAAGTGTCAAGTAAAAGAAGCAGGTAACTGCAAGCCCATGTGGCAAGAAACAACAAGAATCATGGAATTAGTAGAATGTAAGAATTATAAGGATCCTTAGGGTTATCTACAGAGAAGGCAATGGCACCCCACTCCAGTACTCTTGCCTGGAAAATCCCATGGACGGAGGAGCCTGGTAGGCTGCAGTCCATGGGGTCGCTAGGAGTCAGACACGACTGAGCGACTTCACTTTCACTTTTCACTTTCATGCACTGGAGAAGGAAATGGCAACCCACTCCAGTGTTCTTGCCTGGAGAATCCCAGGGACGGGGGAGCCTGGCGGGCTGCCGTCTCTGGAGTCGCACAGAGTCGGACACGACTGAAGCGACTTAGCAGCAGCAGGGTTATCTAGTAATTTACAGCCTTGCAGTTGCTGTTAGTCTGAATTTTGTAATATCTTCAAGCAGAGACAATTTGCTTTTTTTACCTAGTCCAATGATGAGGAACTCGTAACTCCATGAAGCATCATCTCTTACTGTACACTGGATGCACTAAATAAAGTTGGTGCTACTGCTAGAGATTGTTGGTGACAGAAAAGACACAGCTGCCTAAGAGAAAGTGACTTGGAGAAAAGGCTCCACCTATATAACTTGGCATTCATGACAAAAATGACAGACACTAAGACACCTGCTGTTTGGACTATTCAGGTGAAATTTGTCACATATATTCCACTGCCTTTTTCAAAACAGGCTTTGGTGATGTGTAGAGAGGTTCTTTTTCAAATATCACTTTATGATGTGATATTTGATTCCAGTGGTAAAGGGTCGGAAGAAATCAAAACTAGTCAGGGTAACCTTCTTAGAAATGTAGAGACTGATATATAGGCTCAAAGTATGTCTAAGGCAGGAAAATAAGTCATATTTCATCACAAGTTGAATATTAATAAACAGTGCAATGCAGGTACAGAAAATGTTACTTCATTTTGCAGTAGATAGTAGGGTAGAGAGGTCACATTTACCAAGTGTTTAATTGTTCAGAAAATATGTCAAATTCCAGTTAAGGAAAGTGAAAGTTGCTCAGTCGTGTCCGACTCTTTGCAACCCCATGGACTATAGTCCACAGAATTCTCTAGGCCAGAATACCAGAGTGGGTAGCCTTTCCCTTCTCCAGGCGAACTTCCCAAACCAGAGATCGAACCCAGATCTCCCACATTGCAGGCGGATTCTCTACTAGCTGAGCCACAAGGGAAGCCCTCCATTTGAGGAATTACCATCAATTCTGGAATTCTATTTAAGAGATCGGATAGTGAGAGCCTAGACATTTTTCAGATGTCAACAAAATGTCTTTGTTTACAAGGTGGAGAGAAATCTAGATAGACATTGTGTTATGTAGAACAGTTTGGCTAAATAATATTCCAGTGTGCGTGTGTGTATCACAACTTCTTTATCCATTCATCCATTATAGGACACAGGTTGTTTCCTATCTTGGCTATTATAAATAAGGCTGCTGTGAACATGGAGCTGCAGGTATCTTTTCAAGTCAGTGTTTTTACTTCCTTTGGATATTTCCCTGAAGGGGAATTGCTAGATTGTATGTTAGTTCCAGTGGCGCCAAGTGGTAAAGAATCTGCCTGCCAATGCAGAAGACTCAGGAGATGGGGATTTGATCCCTGGGTTGGAAAAATTCCCTGGAGTAGGAAATGGAACCTTATTCCAGTATTCTTCCCTGGAAAATTCCATGGGCAGAGGAGTCTGGCGGGCTGCAGTCCACAGGTTGCAAAGTGTTGGACATGACTAAGTGACTGAGCATATACACATATTAGTTCTGTTTTTAACTTTTTAAGGATTCTCATACTGTTTTCCATAGTGGCTATTCCAGTTTATAATCCCACTAGCAGTATACAATCCACATCCATGCCAGCATTTGTTATCTCTAGTAGCTTTTTTATTCTCTTTAAACAAATCCACACTTTTATTTTTTTTTCAATAAGTTTAAATCCTCAAAGGGTACAGTATCACATGGATTCTGGGTCCAATGGAAGGTTGGACCTTAGCAGGAAGGTTGCTTTGGAATTTGGCATGAACCATGCCACTGTTTCCATGAGCTCGAGTTAGCTTTCCCCAGATTACTCTGGTTTTGTTAGGTTTTCCACCAGGAGTTACCGTGTTGGTCTTTGCTTTGTACACAGAAACACATCTCTTGCCTAGACAGAATTCAGTTTCATCTCGAACATATACATCTTCAATTTTCAGCGGACCATTGTGTTCCCTCTGGTTCCGTAGACCCCACTTATAGCCAGCAAAAATGGCCTTGGACCACAGCCTTCCAGACATATTTGTCGTTTTAGAAGTCCTGTTCCCAGCAGGCCTTCACAGGGTCCAAGATGGCTGAAAGAGCCTCTTGTCGTTTTGATAATGGCAATTCTATTGCCAATTCTATGAGATGTTATCTCATGGTGGTTTTGATTTGCATCTCTCTAATGACTGGTGATATTGAGCATATTTTCATGTATCTGTTTGCTTTTTGTATATATTCTTTGGAAAAAATGTCTATTAGGTCCTTTGTCCATTTTTTAATTGACTGATTATATATATATATTGGATATAAACCTATTATCAGATATATGGTTTGCAAATAGTTTTTTACCATTCTGTAGGTTATCTTTTCACTTTGTTGATGATTTCTTTTTCTGTACAGGAGATTCGTGGTTTGATGTAGTTCAACTTGTTTACTTTTTTTCACTTGTGCTTTAGGTGTCATATCCACAGAATTATCACCAAGGTCCAACTCAGGGGGTTTTATTTGCAAGGAGCTTTATTCTTATCTTTCCTTCTAGGGTTTCCCTGGTTTTAGTTCTAACATTTAAGTCTTTAATTCATTTTGAATTAAATAATATTTCTGAGTGTGTAAGTTAGGGGTCCAATTTCATTATTTTACATGCAAGTATCCAATTATCACAGTGCAATTTACTGAAGAGACTGTCTTTTCTTCATTAAATGAAGAAATTTAATGATATTAAAGACATTTTCTTCTTCTTGGCTCCCTTGTCAAATACTAGTTGATTGTATGTGCTTAGGTTTATTTCTGGGCCCTCAGTTCTATTCCACTGGTTTATTTGTCTGCTTTTATGCCAGTTTGTTTTTATGTTTTGATGACAATAACTTTGCAGGAGAGCTTGAAATCGGTAAGTGTGATACCTCCTGATTTGTTTTCTCTCTCAGGATTTCTCTGGCTATTCAGACTCTTCTGTAGTTCTCTATGTGTACCTTTAGCACTGTTTTTTCCCTACTTCTATTAAAATATGCCATTAGAATCTTGAAAGGGGTTGCATTGACTCTATAGATGGCTTTTGGTAGTATTGACATTTTAACCATATTAATTCTTCCATGTCAGAAAGATGGGATACCTTTCCATTTACTTGTGTCTTTTTTGATTTTTTTTACAAATGCCTCATAAATTTCAGAGTGGAGATCTTTCACCTTTTGGGTTAAAGTCATTCCTATGCATTATATTGTTTTTGATGCTATTGTAAATGAGATTGATTTCTTGCTTTTTTTCTCAGAAAACTTATTATATAGAAATGCTACTGATTTTTGTGTATTGGTTTTTGTATCCTACAACTTTACTGAAATTGTTGATTAGATTGAATGTTTTTTGGTTGAGTCTTTACATTTTTCTGTATATAAAATCATGTCATCTGCAAACAGAGAAAATTTTACTTTTGTCTTCTAAATTCTGATACCTTTTATTTATTTCTTTTGCCTGACTGCTATTTGAATAGGAGTGTTGAGAGTGGGCACCATTGTCTTGGTTGTGATCTTAGAGGAAAAGCTTTCAACCATTGAGTATGATGTAAGTCAAGAGCTTGTTTTGTATCGCCTTTATTGTGTGGCAGTATGTTCCTTCTATGCCTAATTTGTTAAAAGTTTCTATCATGAATGGGTATTGAATTTGTCAACTGCTTTCTCTGTATCTATTGAGAATATCATATGATCTTTTCTATCACTCTCTTAACACATCATTGATGAGGGGATTTTTGCAGAAACTAATGCCTGTGGCCAGTGATTTGTTGTTTAAGTGAATATTGATATGTCTCTTGTCAATAATATTTGGGTAACAGAAGATGTATCTCTGGTCAATAAGTTGTTAATGTGACTTATCACTTTGATTGATTTGTATTTGTTGAAACATTCTTGTATCCAAGTGATAAATTGCACTTGACTGTGGTGAATGATCCTTTTAATGTGATGCTGAGTTTAGTTGGCTAATGTTTTATTGAGGTTTGGCATCTTTATTCATTGGGGATATTGGCCTATAGTTTCATTTTCTAGTATTGCTTTTTTTTTTCCCCCTGGTTTTGATATCAGGATGATGCTAGCCTCATAAAATAAGTTTGAGTGGTCCCTCTTCTTTGGTTTTTTGGAAGAGTTTGAGTAGAATTGATGGTAATTCTTTGTAAAAGTTTGGTAAAATTCACCATGAATCCAGGAAAGTGATTTTTTTAATAATGGAATATGTATGTCAATATGTACATTCATGGGCATAATTACACTGGAAGACATAAGGAAGTAAATGCTTGCATCTATAAGGGTAGTCATCAGGAATATGTGAATGACATATGCAGATTGATACATATTTATGCTTTGACTAGAGATTCAAATATCCAAGAAGTATTGCTACTGATGGCATTATGTCCTGAAATGTTGTTGGTAATGTTCAGGATAAAAAAGTACACATTTTGTTTAGTTTATAAGTTATTTGTGTTTCTGGGAAATTTAAGAGTTATTAAAAATTTATTTAAAGATATTATGATACAAAAATGGATCTAGGTTCTAGGCTCTGAAAATTGTAAGCAACAGTTTATCTAAATGAATGTCCACTGGGACACTAGAAAGGATGAATAACAGCTTTTTGGTGTGTGGACCATCTTGTGTGATACAGAAAGCCCAACTTCGACCTCAATATCAGGAGATAATTTATGTCATTGCCACTAACAAAAAGCACCCCAACAGAGTTCCAGAAATGCCCACAAGGTTGGCTATCCCCATGGTTCACTCAGAGAGGCCTTGCCCAGTGATATTTGGATCCTATCTTCTCTAGTTGTGTCTCCTTCCAGTCCTCCCTTCCTCACATGCTCCAGATTCATTGCCTTCTTTCTCTCTTTTAAACTAAGGAGTAGTTGAATTTACATTTTCTTCATCTTGGATAGTTGTGCTACCAAATTTGCCTATCTTTGTTCTTCTTGTTATTCAGGCGTTGGCATGAATGTTACTTTCTCAGAGAAGCAAACGCAGAGCATACTGGCTCCAGTATTATCTCCATCTGCATAGCTATTTTTTTACCCTCTTACACCTTCTTTGTAGCACTTATTTGATAGCACTTAATAATGGCTGAAAATAAAAATGTTTTATTAATTTATGTGCTCATTGTCTATCCCTTTTTCCATTAAAATATAAGACCTAGGAGGGCAGGAACTCTTGTCTGCTACCAGCTGTATTTTCAGTGCCTAGGAAAATGTCTGGTACATAGTAGGTGCCTAATAATTGTATTTCTTGAATAAGCTATTAATTCTCTCCTTGCTCCCCTTGAGATGAACTCCAAGCTCTTTAGCATGACACTTAAGGCTTCTCAACATCTTGCCCAGCTTATATTTCCCTATCCTTTCCTCCCTTCATTCACTAATCTTTGTTACTAAAGTTTCTCAAATATGTCATGCCATTTACTGTTTCATTCCTTTGCATATTGTGTTTTCTCTGTATTCAGCTAAGATTAGGCTCCCTCAATTTCCTCCCGGCTCCCATTCTTTGGTGGTTTACATACCCTTCCTTTGGTAATGGCCCCACAACTATGCTTATACAAGGAGAGAACATTTGTTGGTATATGCATCTTTCTTTCCAGTTATACTTTGAGCTTATTGAGAGCAGAGACCACTTCTTAATTGTCTTTATATGCCTAGTGGTCGGATGGTACCTGGCATAGAATAAGTCACAGCGTTCTATTTCATTACATCAGAGTTAGATTATCATATTAGCTACCTGAGAACACTTGGAATCTCAATTCCATCATTGATTTTCACCAGTATCATATCAACTATAAATCTGTTAAATATGCACAAACAGTAGAGATTTCACAGGGGCACATAAAAGTAAGTTAATCCCTTGAAATTGCAATGACAGAATGGTTTAAAGATCATTTTGTTGTTATTGATAATGATATTTCTTGAGTATGGCATGATGGTCACATTTCTATACTCTATGAGCATTTTCTTATTGAAGCCTTTAGCAACTCAGTGGTAAGAGTCACTTAGTTACCTAGAGTAAACTTGACAATGTCATTGCTGATAAGTAGAAGAACATAATTGGCCTTAATGTATGTGACCCCATAGCCTAAGATCTTAATCACTACATTAGGTCCCTTCTATGCCATTTCTGTAATTCTTAGACTCAACCATTCTTGAATATGACTAGAACAGAGTTAATGGAGATATTTTAAAATTAATCCTATTTTCTCAGGATAAAGAAGATTTCAGGTCCTCCTCTCCACAAACAAGACCATTTGCTAATTACTGCTTTTTATCCTCCTTTCTCTGTCAGGGAAGCTCAGTTTATTATGGGTCATTGTGGATGCAACCAAGTTAATGATAATTGATGTTCCTCTCACTTCTCACGTTAGTGGCTCTGTATCAGCATCCACTCCCCTTGCAGTGGGCATGCCCCTCTCCATCTCTTTTGCCACATTAGCCGAGGTTTTGAATTACTCAGTGAACTTTTAATCACTGAATAGCTAATCACTGTAATTCCTCACTGTCCAAAGCTGCAAGTTCATCATGTACATGGACCTGGTATCCTTGTTAATCACAGTAATCGCTCACCACTCATGAGCTGTGAAAAGTAGTGATGACTCTTCACATCACTCAGCGTGCTCATACTCTGAGGGAGGCTGGTAGGAGTGTTAGGATGTACTCAACACAGGCCATGGGGATAGCATCAAAATGTCCACCAGACCTACAAGTTTTGGATCTCTGCTTGTATTTACCATTATCCTGAGTTGGTAAATTGATGAGAACTGCTACTCTGTGACTCTGTTGGTTCAAAACTTCCCTGGGAGCTTCCTGGGTATAATCTGAAACTAGCCTCCATATGTGGAAGGCAGGGAGAAACTAAAGAGAGAAGAAGACTAATCCAAATTGTAGGTGGCAGGGTTAATGAACAAGGGAATGTATTTATGAGGCTTGTCATGGGTTGTTGCAAGATGAGTAGTTTTTTGCACCTGTCTGTCAAATCTTAAAAGTTTATATAGAGGACCAATCTGGGTCAGTTATATACAAATTCCAGATGATCTCAACACCATATGACTATCTCCAGGCTCTGTCCTTGGGCAGCTTCTAGTGTTGATAAGGCAAGTGGAACACACATTCCAAGAAGCAGGTAGTGGGTGAGCAGCTTCTGATGCTTGGGTCTAGCTTGTGAGTCAATTCAACAGTCACATCTTGATGACCTCTGCCCTCATGCTCACATCTCCATCCCCACTGTTTCTGATACTAAAGCTTCCATAGCAGGGTTCCTTCCTTCCAGTCTTCTCCTTGCATCTAATGCTCCACCTGGCATCCAGCCTGCACCCTGCTGGCATTGTCCACTAGGCTTCCTGGCCAGGCCATTAACTTTCATCCCAAAACTTCACTGAAATTATTTGTCTTACACTGGAATTATTTTGATAGAAATAAACCAGAAACCAATTCATCTGGCTCAGTTTGAGAGAAATTTATTATAAGGAATGAGGAGTTTGTCTTTGAATCCTAGGCCTACAAATTTGACCATCTCTCAGGAGGGACATACTCAACTTGGAAGGCCACCTGATATTAAGGCAGACACTCTGTTAATCTTAGATTGCCCTCTACACGTGTACTCCATTATTTTGCTTCCCACTCTTGCTTTGCAGATCACCTCTGACAGCTCATTCATGGTACCAGACTATAAATTGCTTTCCCAAACTGCAGCCTCAGTTTACATGTCTGAGCAGTCTGGGATTTGCAGTTAGCCAAATATACTTTCTGATTCCCATTCCATATTCTCCTCTCACTGTATTCTAAATTCTCTTCTCTTACACACTCTGTGTTCTTCATCTTCTCCCCCAGATTTGCATATCAAGGTGTCAGCCCAACAAAGAGCCCCACATTCATCAAAATTCATCCTCTTGGAAAATAGCTGTTTTAAGTTGCCAAACGCAAAGTCTTAAAAATTGCCTGTGTCATAAGCTCATTCTTTTAAGGCAGAATGGTTGCCCTGGATGCTGTTGAAAGCCATTCTTTCTAAATGTTCCTTTTGTCTTTTCATCTCCCTCCCTCTCTTTCTAGAGAGAGAAAAAGGGAGAGAGAGAAGGGAAAGGGAATATGAATGAAAGAATACAGCTCAGACCAAGAACAATTGTTGCTGTTGTTCAGTTTCTCAGTTGTGTCTGACTCTTTGCGACCCTATAGACTGCAGCACACCAGGCTTCCCTGTCCTTCATCATTTCTCAGAGCTTGTTTAAACTCATATCCATTGAGTTGGTGATGCCATCCAACCTTCTCATTCTCTGTTGTCCCCGTCTCCTCCCGCCTTCAATCCTTCCCAGCATCAGGGTCTTTTCCAATGAGTCAGCCCTTTGCATCAGGTGGCCAAAGTATTGGAGTTTCATCTTCAGCATCAGTGCTTCCCATGAATATTCAGGACTGACTTCCTTTAGGATTGACTAGTTGACCTCTTTGCAGTCCAAGGGACTCCCAAGAGTCTTGTCCAACACCACAGTTCAAAGGCATTAATTCTTCAGTGCTCAGCCTTCTTTATGGTCCAACTCTCATATCCATACATGACCACAGGAAAAACCATAGCTTTGACTATACAGACTTTTGTCATCAGCAAAATAATGTCTCTGCCTTTTAATATGCTGTCTAGGTTGGTCATAGCTTTTCTTCCAAGGAGGAAGTGTTTTTAATTCCATGGCTGCAGTCACCTTCTGCAGTGATTTTGGGGCCCAAGAAAATAAGGTCTGTCACTGTTTTCATTGTTTCTCCATCTATTTGCCATGAAGTGATGGGACTGGATACCATGATCTTAGTTTTTTGAATGTTGAGTTTTAAGTCAGTTTTTTCACTCTCCTCTTTAACCTTCATCAAGAGGCTCTTTAGTTTCTTTTCCATTTTTGCCATAAGTCTGGTGTCATCTGCATATCTGAAGTTATTGATATTTCTCCTGGCAATCTTGATTCCAACTTGTGCTTCATCCAGCCTGGCATTTTGCATGATGTACTCTGCATGTAAGTTAAAAAACCTGGGTGACAATATATAGCCTTGACATACTCCTTTCCCAGTTTTGAACCAGTCCGTTTTTCCATGTCCAGTTCTAACTGTTGCTTCTTGACCTGCATACATGTTTCTCAGGAGACAGGTAAGGTGATCTGTTATTCCTATCACTTGATAAATTTTCCACAGTTTGTTGTGATTCACACAGTCAAAGACTTTGGTGTAGTCAATAAAGCAGAGGTAGATGTTTCTCTGGAATTCTCTTTCTTTTTCTATGATCCAACAAATGCTGACAATTTGATCTCTGACTTTTCTAAATCCAGCTTGTACATCTGGAAGTTCTTTGTTCACATACTCTTGAAGCCTAGCTTGAGGGATTTTGAGCATTACCTTGCTAGCATGTGAAATGAGTGCAATTGTGTGATAGTTTGAACATTCTTAGGCATTGCCCTTCTTTGGGATTGTAGTGAAAACTGATCTTTTCCAGTCCGGTGGCCACTCCTGGGTTTTCCAAATTTGCTGGTGTGTTGAGTGCAACACTTTCATAGCATCATCTTTTAGGATTCGAAATAGCTCAGCTGTAATTCCATCACCTCCACTAGCTTCGTTCATAGTGATGCTTCCTAAGGCCAACTTGACTTTGGACTCCAGGATAACTGACTCTGGATGAGTGATCACACCATCGTGGTTATCCAGGTCATTAAGACCTTTTTGTATAGTTCTGTGTATTCTTGCCACCTCTTCTTAATATCTTCTGCTTCTGTTAGGTACATACTGTTTCCATCCTTTATTGTGCCCATCTGCGCATGAAATAGTGCTTTTTATCTCTAATATTTTTGAAGAGATCCCTAGTCTTTCTCATTCTTTTGTTTTCCTCCATTTCTTTGCATTGTTCAGTTAAAAAGGCTTTCTTATTTCTTCTTGCTAATCTTTGGAATGCTGTATTCAGATGTGTATATCTTTCCTTTTTTCCTATGCCTTTAGCTCCTCTTCTTTTCTCAGCTATTTGTGAGGCTTCCTCAGACAACCATTTTGCCTTTTTGCATTTTTTCCCCCTTGGGGATGGTTTTTGGAAGTTCACTAAGAGAAATCAAAGCCCTAGGACTACTGTATTGGATTTTTACCCTCTAACTCATCACTCAGTTTACTCTTTTTCCATTTGGGAAACTCTCTCCCTAGCTTTTATTTGGATAATTGTCTCTTCTCCCTCATTCATATAGCTTCTGGGTGGGACTCTCAGTAATTTGTCTTGCTGTTCCTAGTCAAAGGGTCAGTGAATGACCCAAATAAAAGCAACTGGATTGATCCTCACTTGGGGACTTTAAATATTGAGTTAAGTGATTCTAACACCAAAAGATAATCAGAACTACTGCTTTGCTGTGTTGTCACCCTAATTGTTGATCAGATCCTGCTGATGGGATCCCTGCTTCCTGTTTTTCTTCTAAGATTGGCTATTTAGTAGGTGCTTTATGGCAACCCACTCCAGTACTCTTGCCTAGAGAATCCCATGGACAGAGGACCCTGATAGGCTACAGTCCATGGGGTCGCAAAGAGTCCGACAGGACTGAGCGACTTCACTTTCACTTTCACTTTACTTCTTCCACTGACCCAATATACTCCCCATAAAGCTGTTTTGCTCAAGATAGGCAAAAACAGTTCTGTTCTTTGTCAATAAAATAAAGCAAAGACTCAGCAGATATAGAGGCTATATTATAAAAATTCTTGATTCTATAGGTTTTAGCTTGTGTGATCCTCAGGACACAGTTTCTCTGTTATACTGTCCTTGGGCTGCCAAAAAATGAATGGTCAGGTATAGTGGCTCAGTGCCTTGTTTATTTCAGGCAGAATTAACAGAGTGGATTGTAATGGAAATGGAGTAATATATGTTCATGGTTGTTCAGTTTGGTCTGAATTCTGGAGACAGCTCTTCCAGGTGAAGTTTAATTAACAACTGCTCAAAATCAATCCAACTTTGACTTTGCTGCATTTTGAATCTCACAGCTTGGCTCCTTTTCCTTGTTTCATTTCATTAATAAAGAGTTTGAATTATCTGTGGGAATAGAGAAATAGCATGCATATATACATATACACATACACACACATGTGTGTGTGTGTGAAGAGAGTATATGACAGGAAGAAGATTCTGAATTAGTTTGGTAGCTGAAGGATGCAAGCAAGTGATATAGCTTGGAAACAACATAATCTGCATTACCCCTGGGTGACTTCCTGTGACTGTACAGGTAAGTCTTGTTTTCTCTCCCCCCACCTCCCTTTCTCCCTCTCCCCCTTCTTACCTCCTCCTCTCCTCTCCCCTCTCTTCTGTTACTCATGTGCACACTTTATAGAAGTTTTCTCTTCTGTTTATATCTAATATTGAGCAACATTCTCCTCTTATGTGATTAAAAGCAAGGACTTCAGAGTCAGACCACAGGGAGATGGCATTTCACTCCTGCCACTTGCTAGCTGTGTGACCAAGGACAAGTACCTTTTTTAAAGGCCCAGTTTTCTCATCCTGAAATGGAAGGAATAAAAGTATTCATGTGTGGGTTACAAGAAGAGCACTTGATACAATGACTGGCCCATGGTGGGTGCCTTATCTATTACTATGGTTGTTATTTCCTTCCAAAAAAGAAGGAAATTTATCCTAACTCATTTTCACCATGTGCTTGTTACACTTCCCTTTGCCTCACTGTATTCAAATATCTTTTCACTGTGTTCAAGCCCCTTCCTCCCTTACCCCATAGTAATGTCCCCCAGAAGGAAACGACCATGGAATCTCATTCCTAGGATTATTTTAGTAAGAAAGGCAAAATTTTAACACATAGGAGAATCCTGGTGAATTTCCTTTTATACTGACTCTTTGCGACTCCGTAGACTGCAGCATGCCAGGCCCCCCGTCCCTCCCATCTCCCCAAGTTTGCCCAAGTATCTCCCCTATCTCCCAAAGTATGCCCTTCTGCACTAGAGAAACACCATTTTAGATTATGTTACTAATGTTTTCACAGCATTATTGCCATGTTTAATGTCTCACTCCCACTGTCTTTGGAGAATTCAGATAAATTTCCAGATAAAAGGTGTAAAGAGAAGTATGGATACTAGATGTTGCAAACTAGGGTCAAACCTTTCTCAGAATCTTGGAACAAGTTGTAAAGTACAAATAATATTTTTGAAACTGGGCCTACAGTGGAGGAAAGTATCTCTATGTATTTGTTACAACAACAAAAAATAATAAGTTCATGTTCAGTGATCAGACTTCTTGAGAATGCTTTGTCGAAATAACTTTTTTCTGCAGTAGAGGTTATTAACACTTGTGTATGTTGTGTATGTTTTTTTCTCTTGGAGGATAATTGCTTTACAATGTTGTGCTGGCCTCTGCCATACATCAAAATGAATATACCACAGATATACATATATCCCCTCCCTACTGAAACTCCCTCCCACCTCCCATCCCATCTCATCCCTCTGGGTTGTCACAGAGCACTGGATTGAGCCCCCTGTGTCACACAGTATATTAGCACATGCATATGGAATCTAGAAAGATGGTACTGAGGAATCTATTTGCAGCAATGGAGATGCAGACATAGAGAGTGGTTTTGTGGACCCAGTGAGGGAAGGAGAGGGTGCGATAAATTGAGAGTAGCGTGGAAACATATACATTACCATATGTAAAATAGATAGCAAGTGTGGTTCTTTTTGAAAAATAGATTCGTTTAAAAGATATCTCTCACTTCCCTTAAACATCCCATTGTTAGTATATTTGTTAAGTTAATGTTAAGAAAACTTTTATTCTTTTAAGCCCAGCAAAAATGTGGAAAATACTATTTTTCTAGCCAAGGCAATCTTGACTTGGCTATTTTCCTAGACTCCTGATTCTACTTTGAGATGTGCACTCTAGTTTATGGCCAACACACGTGTATATTTCCTACAGTTGAGTTAAACTTGGGGGCTTATCAATAGCTGAGCTTGAAAGTATGGGAAAACCTTGTTTTGCTAAACCATTAATGCTCAAGGTTTAAGTGTAAAAGCTCAACTGTGTTTAATCCACTCCTATCACCATTTCCAACTGGAGCTTGGAACATGCTCAAAGCCAGGAGCTAAGCGGAGGCAAGGATCTAGTGATTTAAGAGGCTGAAGAGATTTTCTCTGAGTCAAAATTTTTCTCATATTGCTGTGGGATTTGACACTGGAGTGTAGCATTCCAATCCCTGTTTAATACTGGGACTTTGAAGGCATTCTCAGTCTCTGTCTTGGTTCTGTTTCTTTTTTACTGTGTATGACAATAAATTTTGCCTGATGGTACCCCAGGCAAATTGTCTGCTCACCCTCCTCAAATAATTCTTGATGGTCCAGTTCTCTAGAAGTTTGCATTCAGATCTGTTTCACATCAAAATGCATTTCTCTGACATGTGTAATTCTGTATAAGCTTGACTAGAGAGCTTGGTTTCTGTTCTCCTTAGGATTTGTGTGTATGTGTATGAGGGAGTAGGGGATAGAATTTACCTTATTTTGAGGATGGGAGAGAAAAAGTAAAGAGACTGAACAGTGTTAGGAGGCAGAAATTAAACTAAGGAAACATAGAGAAATAAGTGGAGGAAATAAATTTAAGTAATGGGACAGGGAGAGAAAAGGAAACAAAATTGCTTCACTTTTATGGCAAAATGTAGGTCAAATTAAAAAAAAAACTCAATTTGTTTTTAAAACACAGTCTTATCTTCAGATCAGATCAGATCAGTCGCTCAGTCATGTCTGACTCTTTGCAACCCCATGAATCGCACCATGCCAGGCCTCCCTGTCCATCACCAACTCCCGGAGATCACTGAGACTCACGTCCATCGAGTCAGTGATGCCATCCAGCCATCTCATCCTCTGTCGTCCCCTTCTCCTCCTGCCCCCAATCCCTCCCAGCATCAGAGTCTTTTCCAATGAGTCAACTCTTCGCATGAGGTAGCCAAAGTACTGGAGTTTCAGCTTTAGCATCATTCCTTGCAAAGAAATCCCAGGGCTGATCTCCTTCAGAATGGACTGGCTGGATCTCCTTGCCGTCCAAGGGACTCTCAAGCGTCTTCTCCAACACCACAGTTCAAAAGCATCAATTCTTCAGTGCTCAGCCTTCTTCACAGTCCAACTCTCACATACATGACCACAGGAAAAACCGTAGCCTTGACTAGACGAAACTTTGTTGGCAAAAAAATGTCTCTGCTTTTGAATATGCTATCTAGGTTAGTCATAACTTTCCTTCCAAGGAGTAATTATCTTAATTTCATGGCTGCAGTCATTATCTGTAGTGATTCTGGAGCCCAGAAAAATAAAGTCTGACACTGTTTCCACTGTTTCCCCATCTATCTCCCATGAAGTGATGGGACCAGATGCCATGATCTTCGTTTTCTGAATGTTGAGCTTTAAGCCAACTTTTTCACTCTCCACTTTCACTTTCATCAAGAGGCTTTTGAGTTCCTCTTCACTTTTTGCCATAAGGGTGACCTCATTTGCATATCTGAGGTTATTGATATTTCTCCCAGCAATCTTGATTCCAGCTTGTGTTTCTTCCAGTCCAGCGTTTCTCATGATGTACTCTGCAGAGAAGTTAAATAAACAGGGTGACAATATACAGCCTTGACGTACTCCTTTTCCTATTTGGAACCAGTCTGTTGTTCCATGTTCTAACTGTTGCTTCCTGACCTGCATACAAATTTCTCAAGAGGCAGATCAGGTGGTCTGGTATTCCCATCTCTTTCAGAATTTTCCACAGTTTATTGTGATCCACACAGTCAGAGGCTTTGGCATAGTCAATAAAGCAGAAATAGAAGCTTTTCTGGAACTCTCTTGCTTTTTCCATGATCCAGCGGATGTTGGCAATTTGATCTCTGGTTGCTCTGCCTTTTCTAAAACCAGCTTGAACATCAGGAAGTTCACGGTTCACGTATTGCTGAAACCTGGCTTGGAGAATTTTGAGCATTACTTTACTAGCGTGTGAGATGAGTGCAATTGTGCGGTAGTTTGAGCATTCTTTGGCATTGCCTTTTTTTTTGCAGTAAACAAAGGGGGCTCTGTTCCTTTCTCTCTGGCCACCTACTGTTATCGGACTTCCAGGATGATCACCATTAATTCGACCTGTGTTCTTTCACTACCTGTTGGGTGATCTTGGGAAGGGCACTGAAATCCAGGCCTTAGTTCCCACATCTGTAAAGTGGGAATAACACAAGGTACTCATCTCATAGTCTTATTGAGAGGATTAAAAGATATATGTCATTGGGTATATGTGTATGGCACAAAATAAGAGCTCAGTGAATACTGGATATTATTTTTGTAGGCACTTACAAACACATATATTTTCTAAAAAATAAAAATGACATCTCACTATGTATGATAGAAACATCATACATATCAGTATGTATGATATAAATTACTATTTTAATATAATAATATGTTAGAATCATAATAATTATTGCTATATGTTATTTTATTTAAATGCACACATATGATCGCATTACAGTGAATGATATTTTCTTTGATTTGCCTCTCTCTTTTTATGCCACTCCATGCATATAATTTGTCTTGAGGAAATCCACATAAAAGCTTAACTGTGCATGTGTATGTTTTTCTTCATCCTCATATAATCATAGAGAAAAGCATATATGCATATTCATATAGAGTTTTTGTCATTGCTTTACAAAAATAAGATTATACTGTGCAAATGTATTTTCATAAGAGTTACAGATTATAAAACATCTTTTCCTGAGCCTTTCTCTAATAATAGAGGCTGAAAAGCTTAAAATTTCCATTTACAGCTGGTGTCCTTGCTGCAGGGGTTGGGTTAGGCAAAGGTCCCAGTACTCCTCAGCTATACCCAAGGAGGAGTTGTTGCAGTGTTTCTGGGAGAGTTTTAGTTCTGATAAATAGGATGGCTTTGGTTTCACTAGTTTCAGTTTCTTTTCTCATCCTTCTTGGGAAATGGAAATTCTGAAATGACAATATCATTTTTGGGTCATGATGGAACAAGTATGAAAAGAAGAACCAGAACCTTTCTGTCAGCAGAATTGTATATAAATGGAATTTTATATAAATGAACTGATAGAGTATGTACTCTTTTTTAATTTGGATTCTTTCATGCAGAATAATAAATTTGAGATTCATTCAAGTTGTTACTTATATCACCTGTTTGTTACTTTTTATTTTTGAAGAATGTTCCATTGAAGAACATTCTATTTTGAAGGATCTTCCATTGGATGGAAAGAAGAACCAGAACCTGAGTAGTGACATCTTAAGAATCTGGGTGCCTGATAGCGTTTTGTGTGGCTGGATTAGTACCAGCAACTACTGACCCCCGGATTTCTAAAAGAAACCACTATCTGCTTCCCTGGTGGCTCAGATGGTAAAGAATCTGCCCGCAATGTGGGAGACCCAGGTTTGATCCCTGAGTCGGGAAGATCCCCTGGAGAAGGGAATGGCAACCCACTCCAGTATATTCTTGCCTAGGAAATTCCATGGCAGAAGAGCCTGATGAGCTATAGGCCAGGGGGTTCACAAAAAGTCAGACATGACTGAGCAACTAACACTTTCACTTTTGTTTAATCCATGGTCATTAGTTTTTCTCTTCTAAACACATGCTAAACTGATACACACACTTCTTTACATTATGTTTTTGCCACTCAAAGAAATATCGTTTAAATATCATTTAAATATCATTTAAAGTTGATTATTTATCATGGCAGCACAATATTTCATGATGTGAACTATTGTAACTGATTCAGCCCCCTTTCAGTTGATGAGATTCCCCATTAGCTCAGCTGGTAAAGAATCCACCTGCAATGCAGGAGACCCTGGTTGGATTCCTGGGTGGGGAAGATCCACTGGAGAAGGGATAGGCTACCCACTCCAGTATTCTTGGGCTTTCCTAGTGGCTCAGCTGTAAAGAATCTGCCTACAATGTGGGAGACCTCGGTTTGATCCCTATGTTGGGAAAACCCCCTGAAGAGGGAATGGCTATCTACTTCAGTATTCTGGGCTGGAGAATTCCATGGCCTGTAAAGTCCATGGGATCACAAAGAGCCACAACTGAGTGACTTTCACACTTACTTCAATTAATAATTATTATTTGTATCCAGTGGTACTTATTTGTTTTGTTGTGTTCAAGCCATGTTGCATCAAACATCTGTAAACTACCTATCTTTATATATTGAGACTTTATCTTTAATGGAATAAATTTCCCAAAGTGGACAACATGCTGTGCTGTGCTTAGTTGCTCAGGGATGTCTGACTCTGCAACCCCATGGACTGTAGCCCACCAAGCTCGTCTGTCTATGGGGATTCTCCAGGCAAGAATACTAGGGTGGATTGCCATGCCCTCCTTCAGGGCCTCTTCCTAACCCAGGGATTGAACCCAGGCCTCCTGCATTGCAGGCAGTTCCTTTACCATCTGAGCCACCAGTAAAGCCCAGCAACATACTGGAATGACCCTATTCTTCCCACACCTACACAGGCAATAGTTGGTATTCAGCTTTTGCTAGTGATGTTTATAAGATCATAACTGACTGTTGGATTTGTTCATGTTTTCCTTACCAGTAGTGATTTTAAGCTTTTTCCATATTCTGTTTGCTATTTGGAATTGTTCTTCTGTGAATTTCTATTCATAACCTTGGTTATTTTTCTCTTGAGGAGTCTCCTTGTCAATTCATAAGAGTATTTTTATATTATATGTACTAAATTTCCAATCTCAGCATTGGACTTTCATATTTTGCTATAAATATTTAAACTTTTATAGGGAACTGTGGTTTTTAAAACCCTTATTTTCTAGTTATAAATATAATAAGAGAGTCTGCTTTAGTATGAAATTATACATGAAGTTACCTAATTTTTTTTTGTAGGATTTCTGTTTTCTTTCTTTCTCCCACCCACCCTATTCTGTCTTTACTTGATATTATGTAAGTTAGGTTTCCATTTTGTTTTCCTCCTGATGGATGGCACTTATATCAGTGTGATTTTTAAAAATTCCATCCTTTCTACTCTGAAATGAAATATCAATTTGTCATACATTGCATTCTCATGTACATTATTTCTTAAGTTAACCATGATGTTTTATATTGCTGAGAAAATTATTCATTCCCTCTAAGTTTTCAAAAGCAATGCCATATATTTGCCTGTAATGTTTTTTTCTATTATAATTCTCTTTATCTCTCCTTTGCCTCTGGTTAAGTTTTCCTTTTAATTCCTGATCACTTATGTATGTGTGCATGTGCTTGCTTTTCCTTGAAATGAGCTTATTTATTTTTCCTATAAATTCTTTGTTTTCATTTTCATCAAATCCTGTCATCATATGAATTTCAGCTTCCTGATTTATTTTTTAGTTTTTCAGAGATGAATTCTAAGTTCTTCTATTTTATCTTTCTTGTTTAATGATAAAGACATTAAACATAGATTTTGTTTTGTCAGTAGAGTTTTTGATTTGTGCTCTAGATTTTAGTATAATGTTTTTTTTCTAGTTTATAATTTCCTTCTAGTCTAAGGGTTGACCAGAAATTTTTATCAAATATTTTAAGCATTTAATATTATCAAAATATATAGCCTATGTAATATGTGAGTTTTATTTAATTATATAGATTAGCTTGGAATTTAAAATGTTTTCTTTGTGGAAAGCACAAACTTGGTTTTCAGAAACATTGTATAGCATTTAAAATATATACTAATTCCCCATTAAAAGGATATAAGGTTTTCTGTATATCTCTTAAACCATTTTTATTCATGTTTTAAAGCTATTTAGGCATGTTATACAAAATAAACTGCACATATTTAAGATGTACAATTTCATGAGTTTTGAAAGATACGTCATCACGACAACTGTGACCACCATCATCAAAACACTGGTAAATTGCATCACTCTCAAAAACTTTCTTCCTTTGGAATCTTATTTCTTTCCATTCTCATCCACAGACAGCTGCTGATCTGCTTTCTGTCAGCAAAATTGTATATAAATGGAATTTTATATAAATGAACTGATAGAGTATGTACTCTTTTTTAATTTGGATTCTTTCAGGCAGAATAATAAATTTGAGATTCATTCAAGTTGTTACTCATATCCCCTGTTTTTTTTGAAGAATGTTCCATTGAAGAACATTCTATTTTGAAGGATCTTCCATTGGATGGAAAAATCTGTATCTTCTCATCTGTTGAAAGACATCGTGGTTGTCTCCTTACAAATAAATTGGCGGTGAACATTTATGTACGATGTTTTACACGAATACACTTTCACTTCTCTTAGGTAAATATCTAGGAGTAGATCGGCTGGGTTGTGTAGTAGTTTATGTTTAGCTTTTTAAGAAACTGTCAAATTGTTAGCCAGTTTCCCAGATAGTGCAGTTGGTAAGGAATCTGCCTGCCAGTGCAGGAGATGCAAGAGACTCAGGTTCAATCCCTGGGTCAGGAAAATCCCTGGAGGAGAAAATAGTAACCCATTCCAATATTCTTATTTGGAAAATTCCATGGACAGAGGAGCCTGGAGGGCTCCAGTCCATGGAGTCACAGAGTCAGACTTGACAGAGCGCGTGCATACACACACACACACACAAACTGATAATGGAAGTAGTTGCACATTTTTCCATCCTTGATAACTGTTACGAGAGTATTATGTGTTCCACATTCTCAGCAACACTTGGTATTGTCAGGTTCTTTCATTTTAGCTATTATAGTGGTCATATGGTGTTAGCTCATTGATTTTAATTTGCGTTTCCTTCATGATCAATAATATTGAGGATTGTTTTTTTTTCATGTGTTTTGCCCTTTAGTGTATATTCTTTTGGAAGGATCGATTCAAATCTTGGTCCATAAACTTTTGGGTTGTTTGTTGTATTACCAAAATGCGAGAATTCTTTCTGTATTCTTGTTATAAGTCCTATGCTTGATATCTGTATAGAGAATATATTCTTCTAGTCTGTTTCCTTAATCAGATCAGATCAGATCAGTAGCTCAGTCATGTCCGACTCTTTGCGACCCCATGAATCGCAGCACACCAGGCCTCCCTGTCCATCACCAACTCCCAGAGTTCACTGAGACTCACGTCCATCGAGTCAGTGATGCCATCCAGCCATCTCATCCTCTGTCGTCCCCTTCTCCTCGTGCCCCCAATCCCTCCCAGCATCAGAGTCTTTTCCAATGAGTCAACTCTTCGCATGAGGTAGCCAAAGTACTGGAGTTTCAGCTTTAGCATCATTCCTCCCAAAGAAATCCCAGGGCTGGTCTCCTTCAGAATGGACTGGTTGGATCTCCTTGCAGTCCAAGGGACTTTCAAGAGTCTTCTCCAACACCACAGTTCAAAAGCATCAATTCTTCAGTGCTCAGCCTTCTTCACAGTCCAACTCTCACATCCATACATGACCACAGGAAAAACCATAGCCTTGACTAGATGAAACTTTGTTGGCAAAGTAATATCTCTGCTTTTCCTTAATGGTGAACTTCAAAAAACAAAAGGTTTTAATTTTAATAAGACCCATTCTGGGGAGGGGAAAATTTCCCCCATTACATTTCTTGAGTTCTTGTGGCAGGACTAATAATAAAAATGACAAGAGATTATCAAGAGAAAAATAAATTTCATATACATGGAAGATCATAAAATGATGCTCAGAGTATGACCAAGTACAAGCAGGTTTTGTATCTTTTTGCACAAAGAAACATTAAATTTGTGAGGAACCGACAGGACAGAGAAACTTGGGAATTTGAGCAGTTTGGTCTTGGGTGGTAAATGAGTAACGAAGTTGTAAGTTTGGTTTATATAGGCTACTCAGCTGTGAATTCCCTATCTCTGATGATAAGGATGTCTTCTTACCTTACAGGAAGGGCACCTTCCACATGGGAGATTTATTTCCTGCTTTCAGGGAGACAAAGAGGAGGATAAAAGTGTCCCTCTTGCATCAGCTGTTTTTTAAGTAACTTTAATTCATAATTATTACTATGCCATTAAGGCACATTTTGGGGCAGCCTGTCCTGGGTCCCAAAACCCAAATATCAATTTTTCTTTTTATATATTGTGTATTTTATGTTTTATTTAAGAAAGTGTTAACTGAAAGTGATAGGTTTTCTTCAGTGTACGTTTTATAAACAGTTTTAGTCTTTCCTTTAGTTCTAAAATATATTTCAAGTAAATCATTTTGTATAGTGTCAGATAATGGCCAATTTTGTTTTTTTCTATATAGATAAATAGAAAAGTACAGAGCAAGCAGTAATATCTTTTAGTGAAAACTTATAGGCACGGCAACAAAATGATGAAAGATATCTAAATACCAGATATTCCAATATCAATTGTTGAAAAGTTTATCATTTCCCCATTGAATTGCCTGAAGCATTTTTGTCAAAAAATACCTACTTCCAGATCCCTCACGCCAACAATCTCCAATTAGGGCATACATAAAGCCTTCCCTTTTTTCTATGATAACGCTTTCCAACTCTTTTGCCTGCTTTTGAGTTTCTGCTAGATGCAAGTGGCGGTGCTTGACTCCTTTGCAAAATCTGAATAAATAGGTTTTCCATTCTCATTTAGGTGTTCTCTACTTATTTCCATGTAAGTCTTGAAATCAGAGTAGAAGTCTTCCAAATTTGATCTTATATTAAAGTTTGCATTGATTATTCTAAAATGTTTGCATTTCTATATACATTTTAGAATCAGCTTTCCAATTTCTACTAAAAGCATGTTGGAATTTCAATTGAGAATAATTTGAATTTTTTGGATCTTCTCTCTTTGTTTTATTTTTGTCTCTCTTCTCTGTTCTTTCTTCCTAGAGCTCCTTTTATTTGTCTGTTAAATCTCTCACATACCTTCTCTAGTTTATTATCAGCTTTCTTCCCTTATGATTTTTATCTTTTTATGTATTTTTTAATACTCTGAGTTTTTTTTTCCCCAAGCCACTAAATCAAGTTTAAATCGTGACCTTGAACATTCTCTCTCTAAGTTCATCTACTAAACAGTTTGTTTGGAAGCCTCATCTTTTATCTCTGTAAAGATTTTTGGGCCAAGGTGAGTGGAAAGTAAGGGAGAGTATGTGCAGATATTTCTAAATTTTCTTTTTCTTTCCAGATCATTACTTATCTGTTCTAGAATCTCCCAAAGACTAGTTCTATGTTCCCTTGTTTTTAAATTGTTCTTCCTCTTTTGGGCCGCTCTGCCCCTTGAAAGTGAAAAAGTGAAAGTGAAGTCACTCAGTCGTGTCCAACTCTTTGAGACCTCATGGACTGTGATCTGCCAGTCTCCTCTGTCCATGGAATTTTCCAGACAAGAGTACTGGAGTGGGTTGTCATTTCTTTCTCTGGGGAATCTTCCCCACCCAGGGATCAAATCTGGGTCTCCCTCACTGCAGGCAGACTCTTTACCATCTGAGCTACCAGGGAACCCCACTCTGACCCTTGAGGTGTTATTTATTTGAAGTAAATCTCCCTATTCCCCTGTCTCTTATACTTTACCAGTCTGTAGAATAGGATTACTTTACTCACCTTTAAAATTTTTTTCTAGATATTTGGAGTTTGGGAGCTCAGGGTAGGCCACCTCCCAAATATGCTGTACCAAAACGATCATTTTGAATTAAATTTACATAAGAAATGGCCAATGTAAGAGGGACACTTTGACCATTCTTTCTGTCTACCTGGACACAGATAATAAACCTGCCATGTGAGGGAGGTTATCACCAGAGATGGGTGAGAAATACATAAACAAATCTTGTTATTTATTACCTCAAGTCCAAATGCTGTTGAGATTCTTCACTAATTAAGCACCCAAAGTCCAGGTTTCTTTGTCCTGTCAACTCCTGACAAGTTTATTGTTTCTTTGTGTCAAAAGTATAAACGCTGCCTGCTTTAGCCTATTCTTAGGTCCTTGTTAATGAGACCCCTGTGCACATGATTTAATTTTTTTCCCCTCCTGTTCATCTGTGTTATGTCCATTTATTTATTAGACCAGCCAAAAGAACTCACGAAGGGCAAGTGGGGTATTTCCCTCTCTATCACAGGGACCTGGGAGTTCTGGTATATACTTGGACCTCTGTTCCCTGGATCCGGTGGTCTCTTCAGGCCAAACCTTCCCAAGATCCACATTTTGGGGGAGAGATCCTTGCTCCAGGTTTTCTAACAGTGGTCTCCATATGTCTTTCCAGTTCATGAGAAGGAAAACCCCTCACTGGTTCTCTTCCATAGGATTCCCACAAATGTTCACTCAGTCATCAGAAGCTCTAGGCTTTGATTAAAAAGAGACAGATTTGAATTGGGATGAAGAGTAAAGGAATTGCTTTCAAGTCACTGTCTTTCCAGAATTCCCTGTGGGCATCATTCTGGTCAGTACCTAGAGTACTGTCTCTTTTAAATGACTCTAGGGAAATTGAGTCAGTTTTCTATTGGAATGTAACCTAAAGGTCATCTAGTCCAATGACCACTCTTCTGAGTCCATTTCCTATAAACCATGTTTGACAAGGAGTGGTCCCAATCTCTTAAAAATTTTGTAGGAATTCAGAGCTTGCTGTTACCATTAGAATATACTTTCTCAAACCAAACCCAAATCTATCTCTGTTGCATGTTCTCAATCCTTTCCTTTTCCTTTGGGATTCTGAAGAAGTTACTCACATCTTACCCAGAGTTGTAAAACATGTTTGGTCTCCTCTGGGCACTTTCCTGCTTGTTATTGATGCTATAGGTTTAAAGAGGGGGGGAAAAAAACAAAACTGTAAACTTCTCAGCTTTGTAACTTCTTGGACTCTCAGATAAAGTGTGATAAAGGAGGAGAGGGAAGCAGTTCACTAAAGTGAGTGTTTTAGATTTATGTTTTATTCCTGGATTACATTAACACACTCTGTTGTCTTCCTTTCTCTCTGTTTATTTTTTCTAACATTAAATGAGTTTCACAGCTTTTTCTGATTATGAAAATGATTCAAGCGTATGGGGTCACAAGTGAATAGAATAAAATATAAATAAAAAACCAAAAAGAAAAATTCAAATCTCAATATCCTTAAATGACTCATTCTCTAAATCTTTCTCTATATGCTTATAATTTTATGTGTGGTTATATTATACACGTCGTTTTATAATCTCTCCTTTTACTTAACAAGATGCCGTGAATTTATATCTATAACACTTATAGTGGCTATATACTATTTCTTTGCATAGATGAACTATAATTTGTTTAGCAAATATCATATGGTGAATATTTTTGGTTGTTTCTCGGTTTTTCAATTCACTCTCTAAGAACAAAATAACACTTCTCTGAGCATGTTTGTGCTCTTTTCTGGTTAGCCCCTTAAATTACTGGCATCAAGAATTGCATGGTCATAGAGCATATCCCTTTGAAATTTTCATACATATTGCCAAACTTTGTTCCATGAAGGTAGAATTAATTTACATGTTCACCATAAATGCCAATGCTGGGTATCACCAATCTGTGTCAACCTGGTCAATCAGAAGACTGAAGTTATCTCTCTTTTTAAAATCTGAAAATATTTTTCTGGTTATTATAGTTTTTGTATTCTTTTAGATAAAATTTCATAGAGTTTTACCAAGTTATAGAGAAATTCTGTTGGGATTAATACAATATAATAATATACTAGGAGTCAACTAGTTTTCCTAATATAGGGCTTGTAACCTCCTTTAAATTTTTCTTTTAGAAATTTTTACATATGGGGTAGTTCTTACTATAAATAAAGGCTTTGCCCACTATATGTAGTGTTTCAGTGGCAAGAGAAAGTTTATCTTTCTTATAATTCTAAAAAAAAATAGGTACCTTTGCAGAAAATTTGGAAAGTATAGAAAAAGCATTAAGAAGAAGAAACCTGTTTTTAAACCTTTTTAGAGAAAAATCTCTGTCATCATTTTTTAATTACTTTGTATTGGGATATAGTTGATTTAGAATGCTATATCACTTTCTGCTGTACTACAAAGTGAATCAGCTACCCATATGCTTATATCCTTTCTTTTTTAAAATTTGTTTCCCTTTTAGGTCATTAGAGAGTTCTGAGGAGAGCCCCCTGTCCTAATCAGTAGATTCTGATTAGTTATCTATTTTATGTATAGTAGTGTGTATATATTTTATCAACCCCAATCTCCCAATATATCCGTCCTTTCCTTTCCTTCAGTAACTACAAGTTTGTTCTCCACATCTGTGACTCCATTTCTGTTCTGCAAACAAGTTCATTTGAACCATTCTTTTAGATTCCACAAGTAGACAATATCATATGATATTTGTCTTTCACTGTCTGACTTACTTCACTGAGTATGATCATCTCTAGATCCATCCATGTCACCACAAATGGTACGGGTTCATTATTTTTTATGAGTAATAATAGTCCATTATATATGTATGTATGTATGTACATACCACATCCTTATCCATTCGTCCATTGATGGACACTTAGGTTGCTTCCATGTCTTGGCTATTGTAAATAGTGCTGCTATGAACACTGGAGTGCACATATCTTCTTGCATTAGAATTTTCTCTGGGTATATGCCCAGGAGTGGGATTGTTGAATCAAATGTTAGTTCTATTTTCAGTTTTCTAAAGAACCTCCATACTGTTCTCAGTTGTGGCTGTACCAATTCACATTATCACTAACAGTGTAGGATGGTTCCCTTTTCATCACACCCTCTCTAACATTGTAGATATTTTGATGATGGCCATCATCAAAATGTTGTAGTTTTGATTTGCATTTCTCTAATAAGTAGTGAGTCCCTTGGACTGCAAGGAGATCCAAACAGTCCATTCTGAAGGAGATCAACCCTGGGATTTCTTTGGAAGGAATGATGCTAAAGCTGAAACTCCAGTACTTTGGCCACCTCATGCGAAGAGTTGACTCATGGGAAAAGACTCTGATGCTGGGAGGGGTTGGGGGCAGGAGGAGAAGGGGACGACAGAGGATGAGATGGCTGGATGGCATCACCGACTCTATGGACGTGAGTCTGAGTGAACTCTGGGAGTTGGTGATGGACAGGGAGGCCCGGCATGCTGTGATTCATGGGGTTGAAAAGAGTCGGACACAACTGAGCGACTGAACTGAACTGAATAAGTAGTGATGCTGAACATCTTTTTCTCTGCTTTTTGGCCATCTGTATGTCTTCTTTGGAGAAATGCCTATTTAGATCTTCCATTAGTTTTTGAATTTTTTTTTTGTTTGTTGTTTGTTTGTTTAACTGAGCTGCATGAGCTGCGTGTATATCTTGGAGGTTAATCCCGTGTCAGTTGCTTCATTGGAAAATATTTTTTCCCATTTTGTGTGTGTCTTTCATTTTGTTTATGGTTTCCTTTACTGTGTAAAGGCTTTTAAGTTTAAGTAAGTCCCATTTGTTTATTTTTGTTTTTATTTTCATTATTCTAGGAGTTGGATCAAAAGAGATCTTGGAATTTATGTCAAAAACTCTTCTGCCTCTAAGAGTTTTATAATACCTGGTCTTACATGTTGGTCTTTAATCCATTTTGAGTTTATTTTTGTGTATGGTATTACAGGTATTATAGAATGTTCTAATTTCATTCTTTTATATGTAACTGTCCAGTTTTCCCAGCACCATTTATTGAAGAGACTGTCTTTTCTCCATTGTATAGTCTTGCCTACTTTGTTGTAGATTAATTGAGCATATGTGCATGGGCTTATCTCTGGGCTTTCTGCCCCGTTCCATTGATCTATATTTTTGTTTTTGTGCCAACGACTATACTGTTTTAATGACTATAGCCTTGTAGTGTAGTCTGAAGTCAGAGAGCCTGATTCCTCTATCTCCATTTTTCCCTCTCAAGATTGTTTGGCTATCCTGGGTCTTTTTTGTCTCCATAAAAACTATTAAATTTTTTGTTCTAATTCTGTGAAAAATGCTCTTTGTAATTTGATAGGGATTGCATTAACTCTGTAGATTTCTTTGGGTAGTATAGTCATTTTGACACTATGGACTCCTTCAGTCCAAGAACATAGTATATCTTTTTGTCAGTGTGATACTTGATTTATTTCATCAGTATCTTATAGTTTCTGAGTACAAGTCTTTTGCCTTCTTAAGTAGGTTTATTGCTACGTATACTGAGGTGCCTTTATGTTGTGTGCATATATATTTACGAATGTTATATACTCTTGGATTGATACCTTGATCATTATGTAGTGTCCTTCCATGTCTCATGTAAGTCTTTACTTTAAAGTCTATTTTGTCTGACAATGTGTTATTATTTTGATGTATTTCATTCTGATCTTGTTCCTTTTTCTCTTTATATATCTACATATAATTTTATTTTCTACTTTGCCATTTTACAAGATTTTGCTCTCAGTCTCATAAACTTTTTGGAGACATATTTAATTTCTGTAATATTTTTCATCACATAAATGTAATTCATGGCATAAATTTTATATTAATCTCTCAGTGTTCAGTAGACAAATTTTATTGTTAAAGATGATATTTTGTATTTCTTTTTGTATTGATCCCAAGGCACCTAATGCTGAAATGGATGCATAATAAGAGTTACATACTACTGGGAAAGGAAAAATATTTTTCTACCCTTTTAGGTTCTTCTGATTAGTCTAAGAATTAAATTGACATGAGACAGTTTAACAGAAGATGAAATTTAATTAGGTAAGGTATAGAGCTTCTGAGATCAAATTGCCAATATTCATTGGCTCATTGAAAAAGCAAAAGAGTTCCAGAAAAACATCTACTTTTGCTTTATTGATGATGCCAAAGCCTTTGACTGTGTGAATCTCAACCAACTGTGGAAAATTCTTAAAGAGATGGGAATACCAGACCACTTGACCTGCCTACTGAGAAATCTGTACGCAGGTCAAGAAGTAACAGTTAGAACTGGACATGGAACAACAGAGTGGTTCCAAATCGGGAAAGGAGTACATCAAGGCTGTATATTGTCACACTGCTTATTTAACTTATATGCAGAGTACATCATGAGAAATGCTGGGCTGGAAGAAGCACAAGCTGGAATCAAGATTGCTGGGAGAAATATCAATAACCTCAGATACGCAGATGACACCACCCTTATGGCAGAAAACAAAGAAGAACTAAAGAGCCTCTTGACGAAAGTGAAAGAGGAGAGTGAAAAAGTTGGCTTAAAACTCAACATTCAGAAAACGAAGATCGTGGCATCTGGTCCCATTAATACATGGCAAATAGATGGGGAAAAAATGGAAACAGTGGCAGACTTTATTTTGGGGGGCCCTGAAATCACTGCAGATGGTGGCTGCAGCCAGGAAATTAAAAGATGCTTGCTCCTTGGAGAAAAGCCATGACCAACCTAAACAGCATATTAAAAGGCAGAGATATTACTTTGCCGGCAAAGGTCCGTCTAGTCAAAGCTTCAGTTTTTCCAGTGGTCATGTATGGATGTGAGAGTTGGACTATAAAGAAAGCTGAGCACCGAAGAATTGATGTGGTGTTAGAGAAGACTCTTGATAGTCCCTTGGACTGCAAGGAGATCCAACCCATCCATCCTAAAGGAGATCAGTCCTGGATGTTCACTGGAAGGACTGATGATGAAGCTGAAACTCCAATACTTTGGCCACCTGATATGAAGAACTGACTCATTTGAAAAGACCGTGATGCTGGGAAAGATTGAGGGTAGGAGGAGAAGGGGATGACAAAGAATAAGATGGTTGGATGGCATCACCAACTCAATGGACATGGGTTTGGGTGGACTCCGGAGTTGGTGATGGACAGGGAGGCCTGGCATGCTGTGATTCATGGGGTTGCAAAGAGTTGGACACGACTGAGCAACTGAACTGAACTGAATCCTTTGCTAAAGTGGCGTATTTTAAAGGTTGCATACTCTGATCCCCTTTAGAGGGACCCTAAGATCCTAGGATCTACATGTGGGTCTTTAGCATTCTTTCCATCCAAACTTCCATTTTACCCTTAGATAATCCCCATACATAACCACTCTCTAACTCTTCTATTTGCCCTATTTTCTACCCCCCCCCATCCTTTCCTTACTTGCTTTTGCTTCTTTCATTGTATTCTTCTTTTTTTCCTCTTTAGTGCTTCATTTATGCATCTAACTCTCAAATACATCTCATCTCTTGGCTGGTTGTCTTCTAAGCCCTTGGAGGAAATGGTTGATATCACTTATCATTCTATTGTTGTTGTTTTTTTTTTAATCAGACAGCTCTGCAAGGGAGCCCAGCTACATTTTATAATATTAATGATGTGCTGTTAGAACCTAACATAACATTTTATAACCCTATAACAAATCTTATTATCAGATGACAATGAGGTACAGTATATTAAATATTCATCATCCTTGGTTTACCTGAAAACTTTAACAGGGGATAAGGCACAGAGGCTACTTCAGACTAATTACTGTTCTAAACATATAGCTCAGTTTTCAATATTTAATGTGGGCCTCGTAAAACTGTGATTGAAAACAATGCAGTGTATCACTCAGATGCCCGCTGACATGTGCCATGAAAAGATGCCCTGTTATTTTATAGATGGTGCCATTAAATTTCTGCAACAGTGGCGGCACTAACCCAAGAGGTACACTGTTGTTCTCCCTCTAGTCATTTACCACTTCTTAAGTTACTCAAGTTGAAGGTTTTGCTTCTGACCATTGACAGGTCAAATAGTAAAAGGCAGTGTTTCTGCCTTCAGCAACTGTGGGTTGTTCTTTTAGAATATCTAAGCTCTAATATCAATTTAATATTGCTAAGTAAAATGTTTCTCTGGAGGTTGTGTTGTGGGAAAAGAGAAAGAAAGAATAATACCATCATCATCACAGTTATTAATTGTGGAGATTAGATATGGCATAAGGGAGAAGCAAATGCCTTGATTCAAGTCTTGGCTCTAACATTTAGTTGCTGTGCTCCTTCAGGAAGGTTATTTGGTCACTCTGTGGGATAGTGGACATAAAAGTCCAGGACACTTATAAGGTGGGAGTCTAACCAATCCTCTGACCATATTCAGCTACAGATTTGAATGACTACTTATAATGGGAAAAATAACAAGAACTGGGAAAGCTCTTTTGAGGAGTTACAGTCAGGGATTGAGTCTTCTAGGCAGTCTCAAACTTTGAATTAGTTTAAAGATGTTCTTATCTTTGTAACTTTTCAAAGATGATGCTGTGAAAGTGCTGCACTCAATATGCCAGCAAATTTGGAAAATGCAGCAGTGGCCACAGGACTGGAAAAGGTCAGTTTTCATTCCAATTCCTAAGAAAGGCAATGCCAAAGAATTCTCAAACTACTGCACAATTGCACTCATCTCACACACTAGCAATGTAATGCTCAAAATTCTCCAAGCCAGGCTTCAACAGTACATGAACTGTGAACTTCCAGATGTGCAAGCTGGTTTTAGAAAAGGCAGAGGAACCAGAAATCAAATTGCCAACATCCTCTGGATCATCAAAAAAGCAAGAGAGTTCCAGAGAAACATCTATTTCTGCTTTATTTACTATGCCAAAGCCTTTGACTGTGTGGATCACAGTAAACTATGGAAAATTCTTCAAGAGATGGGAATACCAGGCCACCTGACCGGCCTCTTGAGAAATCTATGTGCAGGTCAGGAAGCAACAGTTAGAACTGGACATGGAACAACAGACTGGTTTCAAATAGGGAAAGGAGTATGTCAAGGCTGTATATTGTCACCCTGCTTATTTAACTTATATGCAGAGTACATCATGAGAAATGCTGGGCTGGATAAAGCACAAGTTGGAATCAAGATTGCTGGGAGAAATATCAATAACTTCAGATATGTAGATGATACCACCCTTATGGCAGAAAATGAAGAAGAACTAAAGAGCCTCTTGATGAAAGTGAAAGAGGAGAGTGAAAAAGTTGGCTTAAAGCTCAACATTCAGAAAACAAAGAGCACTCTTGAGAGTCCCTTGGACTGCAAGGAGTTCCAACCAGTCCATCCTAAAGATTAGTCCTGAATGTTCATTGGAAAGACTGATGCTGAAGCTGAAACTCCAATATTTTGGCCACCTGATGTGAAGAGCTGACTCATTGGAAAAGACTCTGATGCTGGGAAAGATTGAAGGTGGGAGGAGAAGGGAATGACAGAGGATGAGATGGTTGGATGGCATCACCAACTCAATGGACATGAGTTTGAGTCAACTCCAGGTGTTGGTGATGGGGAGGGTGGCCTGGCATGCTGCAGTCCATGAGGTCACAAAGAGTTGGACGCGACTGAATGACTGAACTGAACTGAAAGATGTTCCTGACTCACAGTGGTTCCCAGGTACATGGTAGAGCAAAATAATTTTTTAAAATACAATGTTCAGTATACTCAAAGATCCAGGCACAATGAAAGGATTTGTTATTGATGTTGTTTAGTCATGGAGTCATTTATTAGGCTCAATAAATAGAAATCAGCAGAGAGAGCAAGAAGTAAGCCCACAAAGACTTCAGATATTGGTGCTAACAGAGACAGATCTGAAAACAACATTGCTGATTATGTTTAAAGAAATACAGTAAAAATTGAAGCGATTTGCTAGGACTAAGTGATTGTTGAAGATAATTTAGTAAATCTGAAAATAAGTCAAACAGAACATCTGGAAACAATTTATCATGTAATTTTGTTTTCTGCTTTAGTTTTTGAAATATTGTTGACATACAGTTTTAGGTTAATTTCAGGTATACTGCATAGTGATTTGATACTTGCATACATTGTGAAATGAACAGCATGATAAGTCTAGTAACCGTGTGTACCCACATAAACTTATTACAAGATTATTGACCATATTCCTTATGATGTATATTATATCCCTATGGGTTACTTACTTTATAATTGGAGGCTTATACATCTTACTCCCCTTCACCTCTTTCGCCCCCACGTCCCACCCCTCTGGCAGCCACTTGTTCTCTGTATTGGTGAATCTGTTTTTGTTTGTTGGTTGTTTTTTTTTTTTTTTAGATTATATATATGAGTGAGGTCATACAATATTTGTCTTTCTCTGTCTGACTTACTTAACATAGTGTAATGCCCTCTAGACTCATCTGGGTTATTGCAAATGGCAAGAATTTTTTTCATATCTTAGTAATATTTCATATATATATATACACACAAACAATATATACATATATACATATGTATATATATGTATGTATATATACATATGTATATATATATATATATACACACACAATATGTCTTTTTTTAAAGGCCTGAGCTATTTTTTCTTTTTAAAAACTAATGTATTTACTTGTTTGTTGTTGATTGCACTGGGTCTTCATTGCTGCAAACAGGCTTTTGCTCGCTGCAGTGAGCGGGGGCTACTCTTCTCCGCAGTGCGTGGGCTTCTCGCTGCCGTGGCTTCTCTTGCTGTGGAGCACAGGCTCTAGGCGCACAGTCATCAGTAGTTGTGCTCAGGCTTAGTTGTTCTGTGACATGTGGTATCTTCCCTGATCAGGGACTGAACTTGTGTCCCTGGCATCGGCAGTCAGATTCTTATCCACTGTACCACCAAGGAAGTCCTATACCACATCTTCTTTATCCATTCATCTCCTGATAGACACTAAGCTTGATTTTATATTTTGACTATTGTAAATCATGTTACAGTGAACATTGATATGAATATATCTTTTCAAATTAGTGGGTTTTTTTTTTTTTTTTGAGTCAATACCCTAAAGTGAAGTTACTAGGCAATAAGGCAGTACTGTTTTTATTTTTTTGAAGAACCTTCCATGGCTGCACCAGTTTACAATCCCACCGATACACAATCCCACAAATAGTGGACGAGGGCTCCTATTTCTCTACTTCCTTGCCAACACTTATTTGTTGTCTGTTTGAAGATAGCAGTACTGACACGTGTGAGGTGACATCTAGTTGTTTTGATTTGTGTTTCCCAATGGGAAATAGATGGAGAAGGCAATGGCACCCCACTCCAGTACTCTTGCCTGGAAAATCCCATGGACAGAGGAGCCTGGTGGGCTGCAGTCCATGGAGTCGCTAAGAGTCAGACACGACTGAGCAACTTCCCTTTCACTTTTCATGCATTGGAGAAGGAAATGGCAACCCACTCCAGTGTTCTTGCCTGGAGAATCCCAGGGATGGGGGAGCCTGGTGGGCTGCCGTCTGTGGGGTTGCACAGAGTCAGACATGACTGAAGCGACACAGCAGCAGCATGGGAAATAGATGGGGAAACAGTGGAAACAGTATCAGACTTTATTTTTGGGGGCTCTAAAATCATTGCAGATGGTGATTGCAGCCATGAAATTAAAAGCCACTTACTCCTTGGAAAGAAAGTTATGACCAACCTAGATAGCATATTCAAAAGCAGAGACATTACTTTGCCAACAAAAGTCCATCTAGTCAAGGCTATGGTTTTTCCAGTGGTCATGTATGGATGTGAGAGTTGGACTGTGAAGAAAGCTGAGCGCCAAAGAATTGATGCTTTTGACTGTGGTGTTGGAGAAGACTCTTGAGAGTCCCTTGGAGTGCAAGGAGATCCAACCAGTCCATCCTAAAGGAGATCAGTCCTGGGTGTTCATTGGAAGGACTGATGCTGAAGCTGAAACTCCAATACTTTGGCCACCTCATGCGAAGAGTTGACTCGTTGGAAAAGACCCTGATGCTGGGAGGGATTGGGGGCAGGAGGAAAAGGGGATGACAGAGGGTGAGATGGTTGGATGGCATCACCGACTTAATGGACATGAGTTTGGGTAAACTCTGGGAGTTGGTGATGGACAGGGAGGCCTGGCATGCTGCAATTCATGGGGTTGCAAAGAGTTGGACACGACTGAGTGACTGAACTGAACTGAATGATTAGTTTTTTGAGCATCTTCTCAAGTGTCTGTTGTCCATCTGTACATTTTCTTTGGGAAAATATTCAGGTCCTCTGACCACTTTTTAATGAGGGTTTGGGTTTTTGATGTTGAGTTTTATGAATTCTTTGTATATTTTGTATATTAACCCATTATTGGATATGTCATTTACAATATCTTCTCACTTTCAGTAAGTAGCCTTTTTGTTTTGTTGATAGTTTTCTTCATTGTGCAAAAGCTTTTAGTTTGATTAGGTCCTATTTGTTTATTTTTGCTTTTCCCCTCTTGTTTGAGGAAACAGAGCCAAAAATATTGCTTAGACTGGTGTCAGAGAGTGTAGTACTCCTGTTTTCTTCAAGGAATTTTATGGTTTCAGGTTTCACAGTTAATCATCAATCCATTTTGAGTTTATTTTTGTATATGGTATGAAGGGCTTCCCTGGTGGCTCAGATGGTAAAGAATCTGCCTGCAATGCAGGAGACCTGGGTTCAATCCCTGAGTCAGGAAGATCCCCTGGAGAAGGAAATGGCTAACCACTCCAGTATTCTTGCCTGGAGAATTCCATGGATAAAAGAGCCTGGTGGGCTACAGTCCATGGATCATAAAGAGTCAGATACGACAGAGCGACTAACACTTTATGGTATGAGAAGGCAGTCTGGTTGGATTCTTTTACATGCAGCTGTCTGTTTTTCCCCAACATCATTTACTGAAGAGGATGTCTTTTCCCCTTTGTATATTCTTGCCCGCTTTGTCAATGATTAATTGGTGTGGGTTTATCTCTGGGCTTTCCATTCTGTTCCATTGGCCTTAAGTCTGTCTATGTGGCAGTGCCATACTGTTTTGATTACTGCAGTTTTATAGTATACAGACATACCTCAGAGATGGTGTGGGTTCAGTTCTAGACTGCTACAGTAAAGTAAATGTTATGATAAAGAGAGTCACACTATTTTTTTGGTTTCCCAAAAAGGTTATAACAAAAGGTTATGTTTACACTATGCTCTAGTCTATTAAGTGTACAATAGCTTTTTATTTCCTAAAAATACTTTGTTTAAAAGTGCTAACCATCATTTAAACCTTGAATGAGTTGTAGTAGTAACACCAAGGATCATTGACCACAGAATATGATAAAAAATATAACAGTAATGAAAAAGTTTGAAATTTTGTGAGAATTACCAAAGTGAGACAGAGACATTCAGTGAAAAAATGCTGTTGGGAAAACGGCACAAATAGACTTGCTTCCTGTAGGGTTGCCACAAACCTTCAATTTATATATATATATATGAGCTGAAACATAAGAATACAGGAAAAAAATGAAAGTAAATGGGCAGAAATGGTTAAACTATGTAAATATTAATCAAATGAAAGCTATTATAGCCAAATTAATATCAGAAAGACTAGAATTTAAGGCATAAAATATTATTAGATATAAAAAAGTTACTTTATAATGTGAAAGAAGTTGGTCAACTGAAAGACATATCTGCATCTTTCTAAAGAATATGGCCTCAAAATATCTAAAGAAACAAAGAAGCTCAAATAACCCCATGAAGAACAGACTATAAGAAGAAATGAACAAATCAATAGTGTAAAAATTTTAACTGATTTCTTTATAACTAATGAGACAAACAGATTAAAATGTTGGGAAAATAGAATATATTGAAGAGTGCAATAAATAGCAAAATCCGAAGTAAATAGAGGACAAAAATAGCTATTAATTAAGTTGGAAACACACAAACAATAGTGAAAATAGGTAAGCTGAAATTTGCTTCTTTGAAAAAAATTATATAAGAAATGACTACTGGTAAAACAGACCAAGAGATAAGAGAGAGGACATAAATAGCCAATATAAAAAATTTCTTAAAAAGACATCGTTACAGTCTTCAGATACTTTTAAAATACAAGAAGATATTACAAAACATTTAATGCCACAACTTGAAATTTTATAATAAATGGACCAATTCCTAGGAAATTACAAATTAGTGAAATGAATACATGAAGATATAAAAAACCTGAAAATCCTGTAACAAGTAAAAAATTAAATCCGTTTATTCATATCTTTCCTTCAAAGAAAGCTGCAAACCCTGATGGCTTCATTAGTGAATGGTATCTATGTCCCATAAGAAATGTAGCTTTATGTCAACTCTTCCAGAGAACAGAAAAAGAAAATATATTCTCCAATTTATTTTGTGAGGGTAATATATGACAGTGTAAGAAACAGAGCAATCTTGATTATGACAATAAATGCAAAAATTCCAGGCAACATATTAGCAAATTGAATGAAGCATTATATAAAAAGGTTAAAATTATATATTTATATATTATGTAAAAACCAAGTTGTATTTATCTGAAGAATGTCAAGTTGTGTTAAAGATTAGTGATTAATCCTCCATTAATTTTAGTAGATGCAGGAAAATGTGTTTGGTAGAAGTTCAGCATCCATATATAATTAAACTTTTACCAAATAAAAATTAAGGATATTTTTAATTTAATAAAGTATTTCTATAAAAGACTTAAAGAAAACATTATATATAATGGTGAAATATTGAAACTTTCCCTTTGATATTGGATTCTCTTATGAGAGTGTCTACTATAAACACTTAATAGAACTGTGATATAGTCCAGCTATCATACTTCTGGATATATATTCAAAGAAATGAAAACAGGGTACTGAAGCAATATCTGCACCCCATGTTCATTGCAGCATTATTCACAATATGGTAAAGCTGAGGTATGGAAACAACTTAAATGTCCACTAACAGATGATTGGATAAAAAGATGTTCTGTATCTATATCTGTACTTATATCTACCAACAGAAACAGATAGAAATATATGTAGAAACCAATGGAGAGTGTTAATCCACATGTAACTTGTAGCGGGCCCTCCATATCTGCTGCTCTTCTATAGCCACAGGTTTAACCACCTATGAACCATGTAGCACTATAGTATTTACTCTTGAAAAATATTTGCAGATAAATGCAACTGTGTAGTTCAAACCAATGTAGTTCAACTGTTAAATCTGTGTGTGGTGTGTGTGTGTACACACAATAGAATTTATTCAGCTCTGAGAAAGAAGAAAACCCTGTGATTCACAATAGATTGAGAGCATTATGCTAAGTACAATAAGCCAGACAAAAACAAATACTGTATGATCTCCCTGAAGTATGGAATCTTGAAAACAAAGAAGAACTTAAGGAAAAAGGAGAGTGGAAAAGTGATTGGTGGGGACTGAGAAGAGGGGACATAGAGATTTTAAAAGGGTACAGGCTCTGAGCTGTAGGATGAAAAAGGTTTGAGGATCTAATGTGTAACATGGTGACTGTAGTTGATAACATTATAATTGAAATCTGCTAATAGTGTAGAATTTAAATGTCCTCACTAAAAAAAAAAAAAGAAAGAAAAGAAAAATATGTGGGGTGATAGGATAATTAACTAAATTGAGGAACTCATTCACAATGTATAAATATCAAAATCATCATGATGTACACTTCGAACATTTTGTTTGTCAAGTAATTTTATCTAAATAGAGCTGAAAGAAAAGATAGATCACATTTCATTATTTACCTCAAAAGCCAGTTTTGTGTATTGATGTCTCCTTGTCACCATAGTACTGAGAACTGATACTCAAAACACATTAAGCTAAATGTATACATTTAAGGAAAAAAAAGTGTATTTCCTGAAGTCTTCTTTTCCTAAGCCATAATTTAATGCACACTAATTATATAATTTTTTTATGGTACCTATCATCATTGGTTTATTCAAAAATAGAACATGTTTTTTCTCTTTTTTGTTTTTAATAAAAATGGTCTTTGGCCTACTGGTAATATATTGTAAATGTATGACTTTAAAGAAAAATATAAGTAATATAAGAGTGAAAAAAGTATAAGGAAAGGAGAAAACAAAATTTTATTACTTATAGGTAGCATAGAAAAATTTTAAAGAATCTATAGAAAACTATTAGAGGCAATAAATTTAGCAAGATTGTTGGTAATAAAATCAGTATGCTTCAATATCCCATCATAATGTTATGTGTGATCGAAAAATTCACTCAGTAAAACATGAGTTCATTTTTGGTGAGGTTAATATAGAGCAAAATATTTTAGCTCGTCTGTGCTGACACACAAAATGAAAATGATGAAACTTACTCTCTACTCAATTGACTATATACTGACCCAAGGAAATCCCACACGACCAGGAAGCTGAAGCAGTCACTTCCTAATTATGTCCTTCCTGCCCCACGAAAAACACAAACTTCAGGCCACATACCTATGAGAATGGAGGCCAGTCAAAGAATGCAATACCAATTTCTTTATATCCAAATTTGCATTATTATTGAGCCTTTTATTGCAGGGTTTTCCTGTAGAAATCTAGTTATAGTTTCATAAACCAGAAACAAACAGAAAAAGGAATCTAAAAACTAGATTTCATTATAGGAGCAGGCATAAAACCAAGTCTCTAGGAGTAAATCTAATGAGAAATGTGCAAAATCTCTATGGGGATGACTGTACTGTTGGGTTTAGGGGCAAGGTTCTGAATAATGAGCTTAAGGCAAGTCTGCTAATTAAGAGGGTTGGATGTGCAGGACCACACAGAGACAGCTGTAATAGGGGTGCTTTTACAGTCTGCCAAAATACTAGTACCCAGGATGTGTCCAGCCTGGAGGACAGATGTGAGCTAAAAGGCCGCATTTGGTCAATGAAACCCAGCCAGAAGGAAAGATCGGGATGTCAGCCAGGCTCTGACACCTACAGATGCTTAATCAGATGGCACCCACACCGGAGGACCCAGCCAGTGCCTGGCTCCAGATCTTTACAGGCTGGAGTCAAGGAGAGAGCCAGGTCAGAACTCTCGGCCATGCACTTGCTTCTGAGAAGAGTTTTTGAAGCATTACCCTGAGGCTAAGACTGTGGGATGGAAATAACTGATACTCAGTCCCAGCTATATTGATGCTGGACACGAAACAGAGTAAATGCCAGAGAAGTAAGTAGAATCAGGCTGTCTATGGCCATACCACCCTGAATGTGCCCGCTTTCATCTGATCTCAGAAGCTAAGCACGGTTGGGCCTGGTTAGTACTTGGATAGGAGTACAATCAGGCTTACACAGGGGCAGAGGTAGGTTTCTGTGGTGTGTGTCTGCTACCAGTCAGGTCATGCCACTTCTAGTGCTCTGAGGAATCATGTAGCATTTGGGGAGGGGGAAAAAAAACTTTCTCGGTGTTTCAGATTGGGATTTAATTAAAGCCACAAAATCCAAGGGTTTTGGGGAAGGAAATTTCAGAGCTAACTAAAATGAACATAAAGGATAGCAAGAAAATCATTGGTATTGTTGGTGAATTTGGAACTCTTAGACTTGTGAAGCCTCTTTGCCACATTGAACTATATTTGGAGCAAGGGCTTCCCAGGTAGCTCAGTGGTAAGAGAATCCATCTGCCAATGCAGGAGACACTGGAGACATGGGTTTGATCCCTGGGTAGGGAAGATCCCCTGGAGGAGGAAATGGCAACCCACTCTAGTATTCTGGCCTGAAAAGTCCCATGGACAGGGGAGCCTGGAGGGCTACAGTCCATGGGCTCATAAATAGTCAGACATGACTGAGCATGGCCATAGTACTAGTAGTACTGCTATAAGCCAGATATATAACCAAGTAAGTAAGCAAGCACAAAACAAACAACTGTCTTTTCTCCTTTCATGAGAATTTTAAATTGGCACTTGGGCCAGCAGGAACAGATTGCTGCTGCGGCTGCTAAGTCACTTCAGTCGTGTCCTACTCTGTGTGACCCCATAGACTGCAGCCCACCAGGCTCCCCCGTCCCTGGGATTCTCCAGGCAAGAACACTGGAGTGGGTTGCCATTTCCTTCTCCAATGCATGAAAGTAAAAAGTGAAAGTCGCTCAGTTGTGTCCGACTCTTAGCGACCCCATGGACTGCAGCCTTCCAGGCTCCTCTGTCCATGGGATTTTCCAGGCAAGAGTACTGGAGTGCGGTGCCATTGCCTTCTCCGAGGAACAGATTAGCACTCTCCAAAACACTGAATGGGCTATTTTGGAAAGTATGTGATGGGGATCTCTGGGGAATATTCATGCTGAAGGGGAAACTTTTCTGGAATGTCTAATTAAGGGATTCACACCCTAGGGATGAATTACAAAATGTGTAAGTTTCCTCCTAAGAATGTGGTTAAAGTCCTTTATTTTATAGATGTGGAAGCTATATAAGGAACATAAAGGGAAAGGAACTTGGCCAAGGTCATCCAGGGAACAGTGCTTGACCAGAACTATCTTCACCTACTGTCTGATATGGCTTCCCAGGTGGTGCTAGTGGTAAAGAATCTGCCTGCCAATGTAGGAGACATGTAAGAGTCAGGAGTTTGATCCCTCGGTTGGGAAGATCCACTGGAGAAGAGCAGAGTAACTCACTCCAGTATCCTTTCCTGGAGAATGTCATGGACAGAGAAGCTTGGTGGGTTATAGTCCATAGGGTCTCACAGAGTCGGACACAATTGAAGTGACTTAGCGTGCACTGTCGGATAGCACAGACACATGTTTTCCTAAGAACCTGTAGAAATCATCCTGAATCTTACCTTTGGGATCCTGAAATGGAAAAAACATAGGTTTCACTTATCAAAATTATCAAGGAAGGTCGAACCAGACGATACAATTTAAGCCCACTTAAAATATAAAACACTGTCTTAAATAATGAGATAATTTGAATTTTTGGACATATCTTGAGAAAGTTCTGAAAATTTTGACAGTTGTATTCAGTTGAAAGTTTCTTGAATATTTTGACTTGACTATTAAAACAAAGAGAAAATAAACTTTAGTGCTAACTCCTGTGATATTTTAAGTTTACAGCTCTGTTTCAAATGCTTTTGGCAATGAGTCACTGAACAAGTTGTTCTTAGGACATTTCTAACATCCTTTAATTAAAATTCACAAGAGTTTGTATGATAAAATACCAAGGGAACCAGTTATTCCCAGGTATTCTTTTGCCAAAAAAGGTACATTGTAGACATACAGTCCTGTCCTGAGTACCATCTGCCTTCCTTCCCATTTGAAATGTTATCTATCTGTTACTAACACTGAAGTTTGGCCACCTGATGAGAAGTGCTGACTCATTGGTAAAGACCCTGATGCTGGGAAAGATTGAGGGCAGGAGGAGAAGGAAGCCACAGAGGATGAGATGGTTGGATGGCATCACTGACTCAATGAACATCAGTTTGAGCAGACTCCGGGAGATAGTGAAGGACAAGGAAGCCTGTTGTGCTGCAGTCCATGGGGTCACAAACAGTCGGACACAACTGAGTGACTGAACACAACTAACACTGAACTTTGTGTTTTAGCTCAAGTTCCCTAAGACAAAGGTTTCGGGGAGAGTAGTTTACTGGGGGATGTGTTCCCTGTTGCTAGAATGATGATTAGGGTGAATGGGTGCTATGGACTGAATTCTGTGTTATTCCAAAATTCATGTGTTGAAGGCTAATTCCCAGTGTGATGATATTTGAAGGTGAGACCTTTGAAAGGTAATTCATGGATCCCACATGAATGGGATTAGTGCTCCTGTAAGAAGAGACACAAAAGACCCCTCTCTTTTAAAGTCACAGTGAAGAAGCAGCTGTTTAAAGGCAGGAAGTGGGTTCTCAGTAGACAGTGTTTCTGCTGGTACCTTGATCTTGAACTTCCCAGCCTCCATAACTCTGAGAAATAAATGTTTGTTGGTTAAGTCACCCAGTCTCTGCCATTTTTGTTAAAGCAGCCTGAAATAAGACACTAGAGGAGGAAGAAGAGAAATATGTTATTGGATTGGCAACCGTTACAGGAAAGTGTGGCTTTTTAAAAAATTGAAGTATAGTCAATGTAACAGTGCTCTGTTAGTTGTACAGAAAAGTATTTCAGTTATCTATCAATATAGATAGATACAGATATATAATCTGGAGAGGAAAATGGCAACCCACTCGTATTCTTGCCTGGAGAATCCCAGGGACGGGGGAAGCTGGTGGGCTGCCGTCTATGGGGTCGCACAGAGTTGGACACGACTGAAGTGACTTAGCAGCAGCAGATATAGAATCTTTTTCACATTCTTTTCCATCATGGTTTATTATAAGATATTGAATATAGTTACCTGTGCTATACAGTAGAAGCTTGTTACTTACCTATTTTATATATAGCAGTTTTTATCTTCTAATCCCAAACTCCTAATGTATCCCTCCCGACTCTTTCCCCTTTAGTAACCATAAGTCTGTTTTCTCTGTGCATCTATTTCTGTTTTATAAATAAGCTCATTTGTATCATATTTTAAATTCCACCTATAAGTGATATAATAATATTTGTCTGTCCATTCATGTTGCTGCAAATGGCATTATTTCATTCTTTTTTATGGTTGGGTAGTATTCCACTGGATAGATGTACCACATCTTTATCCATTCCTCTTTTAGCTTTTAAGGAATGATTATACTGTTTTCCATAGTGGCTGCACCAATTTATATTCCCATCAGTGGTATAGAAGATAGAAGTGTAGCCTTTTCTCCACACCTAAGAGAGCATTGCTTTTGAGAAGCTATATGAAGTTGTCTTACAAGTATGAACTTTGAGGAAATAAAGAAGGGACACATTTAGCTATTGTTTCCCATCCCCTTTATTCAGTGATTATTCCAAGGAGTATTATTGTTGTTCAGTTGCCCAGTTGTGTCCAACTCTTGTTGGACAAATCCTTGTTCAGAACGCAGCTCTATTCCCATCTTAGCTCTCTCATTCTGGATCTTATCTGTAGCTGATAAGCAGGGTCTCTGCCAGATCAGTTACATGACTTTAAGTTCTGAGAAAGTCTGAAATCCTAAAAGAATTGGATCATCACTATATTTAGTCCACATCTAACTTTCCCTATGTGATGTTCAAGAGGCTCGTCTTGCAGTTCTATTATATCCATCTGATTTTAGATCTCACTAAAGGCAATTAGCTGACCCGCTAAGTTTTCCCAGCAAGTACTATTTAGCAGGCCTCAGGGCCACTGTTTACAGTGTTTGAAATGTTCCTTCCTTCCTCTCTTCTCATTAAATATTCAGATTTTGTACATCATTCACATTAAACCAAATTAGAGAAGCATAGAAATACTTCATAAAGTGCTGCCTCATCATACAGTTTTAATAAATTGTACCTTTATTTTTCCTTAACAATCTCCTTTTTTTCCCTGACAATCTAGCCCACATGAATCCCTCCTTTCTTTGAGCTCAAAGAAGAAAGCAATTTCAAGTGTGTGTTGTAAGTGTAAATCTTAGATTGTAGTTTTCTTCTATTGTTTCTTTTGTTACTGCCAAAATTCTTATCTTAGGCATTCTTGCCTAGACATAAACACAACCTCTCTGCTTTCTCTGTGTATAATCCTTCTTCCTTCTCTCAGTCAATCATTTCAACTACCTCCAGAGTGATTTTGTTTTCAGTGAAAATAAGACCCCATTTTTCTCCTATCTGGAAAACCTTCTATGACTCTCTCATCACCTGCAAGATAAAGCTCAAATGCCTCAGTGCAGTGTTCTCCGAACAGTCCCATTTCTTTTATAGCCATCGCTTTCATGTTTATTTGTGTTACCCTCTTACGTGACTATCATCTCTACACTTATCCCATCCCTTTTACCATCATCCAGATCATATCAATGTTAAGGACTTAGAGTGAATTTATGTTCTCCATAAACCTTTCTAATCTCATACTCAGAATGAATGCCTCCTTTGTCCAAGTTCAGATTCTACTTTTTACCTCCTTGTAACCTTTTGCTCAATCATTAGATTGGAAGACTTCTTTAGGATTTGCACTGCCTTATTTCTATTTGCGTCACTTAAACAGCATCTAGTAGAGTTTCTAGCTGATTTTTTTGGTGAGGAGGAAGACTGTTGCAGGAAGGAAAGCTCTTCAGTCAATGCCATTCAGACTGTGAACAGCTAAGAAATGTGAGATGTGTGTAGCTACTGATCAGATCAGGAAGCAACAGGCTACACCAGCTTTCTTTCTGTTTCCTTAGAGATACACCTTTATTAACTGTGCCCTTCAAAAGAGTGTAAGCTTCAGAGTGTTCTCACTGAATGCTTACAAGGTATACAGTGGAGCCCAGAGGAGTTCCTTAATCCTCTGTTCCTTTTCTCTCACCTTTCCTCCCTGTACTGCCTTCTGCAGCCCTGCCTCCCCAATCCATAGGGTAGCCAGGGGCAGGCAGGAGACATCAAAAGCCTAAGGAATCCAGTATGCAGAATAAGCTAACTTTTTAGCTGTTTGTCAGGACAGATTCTGGAGAGAAGTGTTTTGTATTATAAACAATAAGAAAGCCCATAGAGCCTTGAAAATTAGCATAAACTAGCCTCAGCTAGCTCTGGTCTTGAAGAAATTGAGCAGAAAATGAGCAAGAAAAGCCATGTAATGAAAAACGTAAGTTGTAATCCAAGCACTCCATGGAGCTCAACAGGAAAACTCATAGTTGTTGGGGAAATCATCTCTAGAGGTTGGTATTTAGTGCAAAAAACAGTGGAGAAGTTGAGGATTGGGAGTATAGGGAGGATGGTGTTATATTTGTAACCTGTTTTGTTACAGTGAACAATTTGAGGGTATTTTTAAAGAGCATGAGTAAATAAGCCCAGTCTTCTGTTTTTGTTTTTGTTTTTTTTTTTCCATCTTAGGCACTGCCTATTCTTCTGATCACTATGGATGAGATTCAAATTCAAGGTGGTGAATGCCTGTCCAGCATTTTATACTGTGTGACAAGGTACCCTCCACTCTACCCTGGCAGAGTTGCATGGGCTTAGGGTGAGAACTTGACTCAAGCTAGTTGAAGCCAGGATTTATTGACAGTCAGTCTCTCGAGGTGATTGAACATGTACCTTGAAGGTCACCAGTGACCTTAAGCTTCAGCTTGGCCTCAGAACAAGAGGATCGTACTGTAAAACAAGAGAAAGGTAAGGATGACACCCAGAGAGGACAGAAGGGCTCTGGAGCATCTGGTATGTCCCTACCTCCTCCTCCACGCTCCCCCGTGACTTAATCTGCCATAGCAATGAACACTTCCACCACTGGTAGTTCCTTTGTTTACTTTCAGGCAAGAATCCATTTTCAAAAACGGGAAATATGATCACAAAAGCAACAACTCAGTTTGTCTCACATTAAGGAAATTATAGTGCTCAATAGGAAGTTATGAAGCCATTAAAAATGTTTACAAAAAGTTTCAAATAATCTGGAGAAGTGCTTATGCTATAATATCAAGTGAAGAAAGTTAGATGAAAAAATACGTACATATAGTATGAGCTTTCCCACATTAAAACTTCCATAACATTTCATATAAAAATAACCCTCCAAATATTAATAGTGCCTTTCTCTGTGATTTTTTCACATTTTCAAACATTTTTCTAATAAGCGTTTTTCTTTTTTAATAGAGAAGTCCACTTTTATTTGAAAACATGTTTTTATATTGCCTAGTTTTATGCATTATCAGCTAAACTGGAATTTAAAAACAAAATCAACTTGAAGATCACAGAATGCTAATGTTGCAAAAAATCTTAGAAATTCTTTAGTTCAGGGTTTTAAAAGATTCTTAGGGGTCACAGATATCCTGAGAATGATAGAAAATTTGACTTTTCTTGCAAAAAAAGCATGTGTATAAAACCAAATCTCAAGATGCTTTAGTTGCAAGTTATAGAAAATGCTATGATGCAGGCTTAAACTATAAAGGAGATAGATTGATTCAAGCAACTGAAAAGTCCAGGAGTTACCACCTGGCTCCAAGTGAGGCTTGATCTAGTAACTCAACAATATAACAGAGGCGTTGGTATTTCTTCTCCATTTTTGCTTTTACTTTCTTAGGTTCAGTGGCATCCTAAATCTGATTCACCTTGGGTCCCCAGAATGGTCATGTTAAGTTCCTGGGGTTTTACACTTATTCAGCAAAGAGAGTCTTTGTCTAAGCATTCCCTAAATAAAGCATATATACCCTTTGTTTTTCAAGTTGATGATCAAACTGAGGTTACATGCCCATTGCTGAATTAGTCAAGATGGCAGAATGACTGCATGTGCTGATGGACTTACCCTAGGTCATGATTTCCACCCAGCCTTTCCCATGTCACATTCACACTACATACCCTGCCCCCACTCCCCACCCCCCAAAGTCAGACTTAATGTCATGGGCTTCCCTGGTGGCTCAGAGGGAAAAGCGTCTGCCTGCAATGTGGGAGACCTGGGTTTGATCCCTGGGTTGGGAAGATCCCCTGGAGAAGGAAATGGCAACCCACTCCTGTATTCTTGCCTGGAGAATCCTATGGATGGAGGAGCCTGGTAGGCTATAGTCCATGGGGGTCACAAAGAGTCGGACACGACTGAGCAACTTCACTCTCTTTCTACTTTCTTTCATGGCATTTGTGGTTCATGCTGCCCTGAGATCTCAGGCTAGATTTTGTCTGTGTTCTAAGGACAATGTAAAGGTACAGAGATTTGTAATCTTTCTAAATCACTCCCAGTGACACCCAGGTGGATGGATGAATGGAGTACTCAAAGTTTAGTGAAATAGTTTTGGTGAATGTGAAAAATGAGCACCGCTGAAGGTTAAGGGCAGTGAAACCTGAGCGAGAAAGCTCACTTCTGATGTTCTAGTTCCTAAACCCATTTATCTGGATGAAACTTTGACTTGTCATCAAGCCTACTCTGTTGTTTGCTAATGAGTTCACATGCACATCTCCTACAGAGATGGGTTTGTTTCTTTTTCCAAATAGATAACAATAATAACAATAAATATATTGATGATGATGATAATGATAGTAAATTTATTAGCTTGGACTGTTTTGGATATAATAATAGAAGTCTTGCTCAAACTAGCAGGAAAAAAATTCAAACTTATGGAAAAACTCAAACGAACTTTTTGGCCAACCCAATAGCTTAAGAAGGAAAGCAGATGTCTGGCTTGCTTATCCAGCAAGTCCAGTCACAGCTGGAGCCAGAGTTCTGCATTTTCAGCTCTCAGATGGCTCTACCTACAGGGTAGGTACAATTGTCACCAGCAGACTAAGGCTGGTGATTCCAGTTTGTGTAACTCTATGGATGGTGGGACTGCTCTTAGAGCTTTGGATATATTGACTAGGTAATGCTTTAGAGACCTCAGGGATAGTACAAGGCATCTCTAAGGAGCTTGTTTAAGCCAGGGTTTGAAGGATGAGCTGGCCAAGTGCAGGAGTGGCCAGGGGAAGAGGAGAGGGTGTTCTAGGTAAAGTCCTCAATCAGAATAGGACTCAAAGCATCTGAGAAGCTGAAAGAAAACCTGTTTGTTTGGAGGTTCATGGATAAGGGAGAGAATGGCACAAGCTGATTAAGCAGGGGCCAAAAGAATCCGGTCCCATCACTTCATGGCAAATAGATGGGGAAACAGTGGAAACAGTGGCTGACTTTATTTTTCTGGGCTCCAAAATCACTGCAGATGGTGATTGCAGCCATGAAATTAAAAGACGCTTACTCCTTAGAAGGAAAGTTATGACCAACCTAGATAGCATATTAAAAAGCAGAGACATTATTTGTCAACAAAGGTCCGTCTAGTCAAAGCTATGGTTTTTCCAGTGGTCATGTATGGATGTGAGAGTTGGACTATAAAGAAAGCTGAGCGCAGAAGAATTGATGCTTTTGAACTGTGGTGTTGGAGAAGACTCTTAAGAGTCCCTTGGACTGTAAGGAGATCCAACCCATCCATCCTAAAGGAGATCAGTCCTGGGTGTTCATTGGAAGGACTGATGTTGAAGCTGAAACTCCAATACTTTGGGCACCTGATGCAAAGGGCTGACTCATTTGAAAAGACCCTGATGCTGGGAAAGATTGAGTGCAGGAGGAGGAAGGGACTATAGAGGATGAGATGGTTGAATGGCATCACCGACTCAATGGACATGGGTTTGGGTGACCTCCGGGATTTGGTGATGGACAGGGAGGCCTGGCATGCTGCAGTTCATGGGGTTGCGAAGAGTTGGACACAACTGAGCGACTGAACTGAACTAAAAGAACCCAACTGATACAGAAACATTTAGGACTTTGTAGACCACAGTTCATAACCCTTGCAGGAGGAGAGCCTCTTCCCTGGAAACTTAGGTAGACAGAATGACAATTAGACCAACTAAGGAAACATCCAGAGAAAGCAATGGCACCCCACTCCAGTACTCTTGCCTGGAAAATCCCATGGATGGAGGAGCCTGGTAGGCTATAGTCCATGGGGTCGCTAAGAGTCGGACATGACTAAGCAACTTCCCTTTCACTTTTCACTTTCATGCATTGGAGAAGGAAATGGCAACTCACTCCAGTGTTCTTGCCTGGAGAATCCCAGGGACAGGGGAGCCTGGTGGGCTTCCGTCTATGGGGTCACACATAGTCAGACACGACTGAAGCGACTTAGCAGCAGCAAGGAAACATCGCCACGCCTGATGGTGGCAAAGGAGTGAAATCTTTCAATTGTCTATTCTTAGGATTTATAGTTAGCCCAGGGGTGGGAAATTGGGAGGGACTGTTCAATGCCAGTGTTCTCCAGGGGAAAAACTAGTTTCATTATTAGTAATTTTTTAAAGGCTAGGCAGCATGGGACAGACAAACACATCTCCAGTTGCAGCCTTGGGACTGCATTTCAAGACCTTGGGACTGTCTTTGCACAGCCAGGCTGAGGCCTCTCCCCAGGTCTGTCCGCTGAAGCTTGAGTTTAGCACCAAGCAGCTCTGCACACCTGCAGGCAAGCATCTCTAGCTGGGGAGTCATCGAGGTGGCCAGAACCCTCTCTTCAGGTCTCTCTGTGTCTTCTCTGCTGCAGGCTGGCTGGTGCACTCTCTTCTGAGCCTCTGATACTTCCTTTCTGTCCTGGCTGATCTCCCAGCTAGTGAAGGGGCTTCTAGGGTGAAGGAACCTTTCCTCTTTCACACCTCCCTCCCAGAGGTGCAGGTCCCATCCCAATTCCATTATTTTCCCTTTTTGTTCTACCCGGTTATATGGCGATCTTTCTTGCACCTTTGATTGTATGAAATTTTTTGCCAGTGTTCAGTAGGTATTCTATGAGAATAGTTCCACGTGTAGATGTATTTTTGAGAGAAAGGAGTTTCACATCCTTTTATTCTTCCATCTTGATCTCCACCTACCTCCCTACTTTTCAATAGCTATTATATCTCACAGAAAGATTGTGTTCCATGGAACAGAGTTTGTGAAAAGCAGAGCTAGACCAAGTAAAATCTCACTATTATTCAAAATAAAGGAAAAACTAAATTATCCTCTCTCTGGCCTATCTTAAAATAGCTGTACTTTAAAATTAATATTGTGAGGTATTTCTGATAAAAGTTTTAAATGCATATAATTAGTATAATTATGTTCCATTAGATTAATTTAAAGATTAAATATGTCTAGCACTTTTTATAACTTAAAGAATACAGGATTTTCCATTTTCAAAAATACAGCTAGGACAAATGATAATTCTAGCATTGATGCATGTTTTAAGTATAAATAGACTTACTGAAATTTCTGAATTCTCTTGTTGAATTAGCTCAGGTTCTCCCATAAGAACACACTAAAATGGGTTTTGTGGACTGAACTGTGTCCCCACAAAAGATATATGCGCTATTGATACCCTGCATAAAATAGATAACTAATGACATCCTACAATATAGCACAGGGAAGTCTACTCAATGCTCTGTGGTCACCTAAATGGGAAGAAAGTCAAAAAAGTGAGGATATAGGTATAAGCATAGCTGATTCACTTTGCTGTATAGTAGAAACTAACACAACATTATAAAGCAACTATATTCCAATAAAAATTAATAAAAAAGATGTTAAAGTCCTACTCCCCTCAGTACATGTGAATGTGATCTTTTTTGGAAGTAGGAATATTGCAGATACTCTAGTTAAGATAAGGTCATTAGGATGAACTCTAACCCAATATGAGTGTCATAATAAAAAGCAAATTTGAACACAAAGACAGACATGTACAAAAGAAAGATGATGTAAAGACATAGGAAGAAGACAATTCAGGGAACACCTAAGGCTACAACATGCTAGGAGAGAAGCTTGGAACAGGTTTTCCCTCACAGCTTTCAGAAATAAAACACCCTGCTGCAACTTTGATCTGGGATTCGGAGCTTCTGAAAGTGTGGGAAACTAAGTTACATTGCTTAAGCCACTCAGTTTTCACCCTTGTTAAGGCAGTCCTAGGAAATGAATTCGAAGAAGGCAATGGCACCCCACTCCAGTACTCTTGCCTGGAAAGTCCCATGGATGGAGGAGACTGGTGGGCTGCAGTCCATGGGGTCGCTAAGAGTCGGGCACGACAGAGCGACTTCACTTTCACTTTTCACTTTCATGCATTGGAGAAGGAAATGGTAACCCACTCCAGTGTTCTTACCTGGAGAATCCCAGGGACAGGGGAGCCTGGTGGGCTGCCGTCTATGGGGTTGCACAGAGTTGGACACGACTGAAGTGACTTAGCAGCAGCAGGAAATGAATATAATAGATTAGATTTGTAAGAGATTAATTTGGAAAAATACCTATGGAGGAAAATGAGAATGGAGTAAAAGAAGGCTAAGAAAGCTCAAGAGCTATCACAGTGCAATGTAGGACTGTCCCTTATGAACTAGAGTAAGAGAAGGAATGAAGAAAGTGAGGAAGGTTGGCTGAGTGGAAGATTCTTAGGTGGCATTTTGATTCCAAGAAAGTTTGGCAAAACTAATATGGAGTCCTTAAACCAAAGCTGACCATCAGAGATATAACATTGTTAAAATGACCATACTATCCAAAGCAATCTAAAGATTTAATGTGATCCCTTTCAAATTCCCTGGTGGCTCAGAGGTTAAAGTGTCTGCCTGGAACGCAGGAAACCCGGGTTCGATCCCTGGGTTGGGAAGATCCCCTGGAGATCTCCAGTACTCTTGCTTAGAGAATCCTATGGAGGGAGGAGCCTGGTGGGCTACAGTCCATGGGGTCGAAAAGAGTCGGACACGACTGAGCGACTTCACTCACTCACTCACTCTCAAATTATCCATGACATTTTTTCACGGAACTAGAACAAATAATCCTAAAATTTACATGGAACAACAAAAGACCTCAAATTGCTAAACAATCCTGAAGAAAAAGAACAAAGCTAGAGGCATAATGCTCTCAGACTTCAGACAATAATACACAGCTACAATAATCAAAAGAGCATGCTATTGGGACAAAAACAGATATATGGAATAATGTAATAGAATAGAGAGTCCAAGGAGGCCAGAACATACAATAGGGAAAAAACAGTCTCTTTAGCAAGTGGTCCTGAGAAAGCTGGACAGCTACATGTTAATCAGTGATGTTAGCACACACCTTCACACCATACACAAAAATAAATTAAAAATGGCTTAAAGACTCAAATACAAGGCATGAAACAATAAATCTCCTAGAAGAGAATATAGGCAAAACATTTTCTGACATAAATCTTATCATTGTTTTCTTAGGTGAGTCTCCCAGTGCAAAAGAAATAAAAGCAAAGATAAACAAGTGGGACCTAATCACACTTATAAGTTTTTGCACAACAAAGGAAACCATAAACAAAATGAAAAGACAGCTTACAGAATGGGAGAATATGTTTGCAAATGATGCTACCAATAATGGATTAATTTCCAAAATATACAAACAGCTCATACAGCTCAATTAAAAAAAAAAAAAAGTAGGAAAATGGGCAGAAGACCTAAATAGACATTTTTCCAAAGAAGATATACAGATGACCAACTGGCACATGAAAAGATGCTCAACATTGTTAATTATTAGAAAAATGCAAATCAAAACTACAAAGAGGTAGCACCTCACACCAGTGAGAATCGCCACCATCAAAAAGTCTACAAATAATAAATGCTGGAGAGAATGTGGAGCAAAGGGAACCTTCCTACACTTTTGGTAGGAATGTAAAGTGGTACTGCCACTATGGAGACCTGTATGGAAGTTCCTTAGAAAACTAAAAATAGAGTTGCCGTACAATCCAACAACCCCAACCCTGGGTGTATATATAGAGGAAACTCTAATTTGAAAGGATATACAGACCCCAATGTTCATTGCAGCACTATTTACAATAGCCAAAACATGGAAGCAACCTAAGTGTCCACTGACAGATGAATGAATAAAGAAGATATGGTACATATAGTCAATGAAAAAGAATGAAATAATTCCATATGCAACAACATAGGACCCAGAGATTGTCATATTAAATGAAGTAAGATGACAGAGAAAGACAATATAAGCTGATACAACTTACAAGTGGACTCTAAAAAAATGATATAAATGAAATTATTTACAAAATAGAAATAGTCTCTCAGACATAGAAAACAAACTTACGGTTACCAAAGGTGAAAGGGGGGAGGATTAAATTAGGATCTTGGGATTAACAGATACATACTACTGTATATAAAATAGATAAACAGCAAGTTTTTACTATATATTACAGGGAAATATATTCAGTATCTTGTAATAATCCATAATGGAAAAGAATTTGAAAAAGAATGTATATACATATGTGTGTATATATGTGTATATACACACACTCATATATAAATCACTTTGCTATACAGGTGAACGGAGAAGGCAATGGCACCCCACTCCAGTACTCTTGCCTGGAAAATCTCATGGACGGAGAAGCCTGGTAGCTGCAGTCCATGGGGTCACTAAGAGTTGGGCACGACAGAGCAACTTCACTTTCACTTTTCACTTTCATGCATTGGAGAAGGAAATGGCAACCCACTCCAGTGTTCTTGCCTGGAGAATCCCAGGGACGGGGGAGCCTGGTGGGCTGCCGTCTATGGGGTCGCAGAGTTGGACACGACTGACGCAACTTAGCAGCAGCAGCATACAGGTGAAACTATCACAATATTGTAAATCAACTATAATTCAATTAATACACAAAATAGGGGGATGATCATGGTCAGATTTGTTTAGGAAAGGAATAGACTGGCCTCCAAGAGATTTATTCATTCTCCTGATAAACTTTTACTGGGCATCTGTAAGTGTCAGGGATTGTCCTAAGTTGTAAAGATCCAGCACCGCATAAGATGGAGTCCTTGTCCTTCTGGACCTTAGCTCCTCATGGGAATTTTATTCAGAAAACTGTCAATAGTCCATAATCAAGCATGTAAGTAAATGAACAATATGTGTGAATGAAATAGAAGACGTAACAGGAGAAGGACAAGCAGAGCGGGCCATATGGGCTTCAGACAAGGAAAGACTTTCCAAAGGAACTGACATTTCAGCTGTGTCCTGACAGGCTCCAGGGAGGAGTCGGTAGTGCACAGAGCTGGGACAGTGTGGGGACGGCTAAGACTCCAAGGGAGTGAAGCGATGGGCTGGTGAGAAGTACCGAAGATGGGGCAGTGTGATTAGGGTGTGGGGGTGGGAGCTGAGCACAGTGGCTGGGGTTTCTCAAGGTCCTAAGAAGTCAGATCTCGACAGGTCTAGTTTCGTAGGCAATGCTGAGGAGTTTGTAGTTTTACAAATTAATTTTTATTGGAGTATAGTTGCTTTACAATTTGTGCCAGTTTTACTGTACAGCAAAGTGAGTCAGTCATACATATACATGTATCTGCTCTTAGATTTCCTTCCCAGTTTAGTCATGACAGAGTATTGAGTACAGTTCCTTGTGCTGTGGCATATTGAAGGCTCTGAGTGGTTCTGCAGGAGAGCAACCGGTTTGACTGGGCTTATGTCCAAGTTTCCAAAACATAGATGACCAAATTGCTCTGCTAATAAGTGATATCTGACAGAAGAATTTTGTCCCTTGGAAGAGAGACCTGGAGATGCCAATTTGCAAATTTAAGGTAGTTGCTTCTTTAAGAACACAAGTATCTGGAGAAAGCAAGTCACTGGAACACCAGCTGATGCAGTAAAGGTGGGATTTTAAAATAAGTAATAGAATGTTTATATTTGCTATCTCTGATCTTACATTGCCTTGGGTTTCATATCCCAATGCTACTATCTAGTAATTATATCCTGTGGTTAATATAATTAATCTGCATCTCATTTTTCTTAGTGTAAAACAGAGGATAATATTAGTTATTTCAAATGATTGTTAGAGGGATTAATCATAAAAATGAAAGCAAAGTTCTTTGAACATAAGTACTCTGTAAATACTGTTATTGTTATTATCATAAGTAGCCTAAATATATCAATATTTTTTCTCTGAGCATAATTTCTTGATGTTAATGAGGTCATGCACACAAGAGATAAGATATTCTAGGGAAATTTTCATTCTTATTGAGAAAACTCATTGAAAAAAATACGTGTATACATAACCTTAAAAAAAAGCAATGGCAAGTCTCCTTTCCATTCCACAGTAAAATAATGTCATTTGATTATCAATTTCTACATTCCCTACGTCTGTTTTCCTTCTCAGCTACCAAATATAAATCCTAACAAAGTAAGGAGATAATTCACTTATGCAACATGTATTTGCAGATCAATACTGAAGTATCAGCTCTATTCTGGGCATGAATACAGGCTTTTTTTCTTTAAAGCAGTTTGCAAAGCCCTAAAAAGTTCCTTCATTCCATTTTAGCAACAGAGAGTAAGCATGATCTCTTCATTGGTCACTTGCTTGAGGATGCTGCATCCTTGGCATGGGGTGGCTGCTTTGACTTAAATGAGCCTCACTCTTGTGGATATGGGGGGTGGGGCAGGAGAGAGTGGGATGAATGGAGAAGGTAGCATGGGAACATATACACTGCTGCTGCTGCTGCTGATAAGTCGCTTCAGTCGTGTCTAGCAAGTGGGAATTTGCTGTATAACTCAGGGAACTCAAACTGGGACTCTGTGACAACATAGAGAGGTGGGATAAGGTGGGAGGGGAGGCAGGTTCAAGAAGGAGAGGACATATGGCTGATTCATGTTGATGTATGGCAGAAACCAACACAATATCATAAAGCAACTGTTCTTCAATTAAAAAGAGAGATAGACAGAAGGTTTGATCCCTGGCTCAGGAAGATCTCCTGGAGAAGGAAATGGCAACCCACTCCAGTATTCTTGCCTGGACAGCGGAGCCTGGCGGGCTATAGTCCATGGGGTTGCAAAAGAGTCAGACACAACTGAGCAACTAAACAACAGCAACAAGAGACAGCAGGCCCTAAGCTGACTGACATTGTAGAGGAAAGCACCTTGATCATGAAATGTTAAGGCCACCAGTCTAATAACCATGATCATGATTCCTCTCCTCTCCAACAGAAGCTGAGGATAATTGACATAATTTTGGCCCATTAAAGTGGTTTTTTTTTTTTTTAACCTGCCATGCCTAAGTGGATTTAATGTGGTTTATTTTATTTTATTTTTTTTTCTGACACCAGCTTGGAAAAAGAGAAACTTAATTGCGACATTTATATGTAATTGCTGGGTGATGAATGCTTGAGGAATTTTCACTTTGCGGAGATACCAAAACAAAAAAATCATACCACAATCAACATTTCTGGGTGAAATGAGAGAGCCTCTCCCACATCTTGTGGGTGAGCAATGTGGATTTAATTGCTTCACTACTTCATTTTTCATTTTTAAAAATAGGCCTCCAAAGAAAGTCTCTTCAAATGAGATATTCTCATGGTCAGGGTACAGAGTACATGAGTCAAGTGAAGAAAAGCAGTCTATCATTTAACCTTGTATGCCATACAATGGCTTGCATCCTGATCTCAAGGAGCTTATATTTGAGGAATAAGACCAAGCATGCATTTAAAATAATTATGAAACAATACAAGAGATTGGAGATAGTTGAGTGCTTCCAAATCAGCAAAGACTCTGGTATTAGTTGATTCTTAAATGATTTCTGAAAGTGAAGTGAAAGTGTTAGTCACTCAGTCGTGTCCAACTCTGTAATCCCATGGACTGTAGCCCACCAGTCTTCTCTGTTCATGGATTTCCTAGGCAAGAATACTGGAGTTGGTACCATTTCCTTCTCCAGGGCATCTTCCAGACCCGGGGATTGAACCCAGGTCTCCTGCATTGCAGGCAGATTCTTTACCGTCTGAGCTACCAGGGAAGCCCAAAGGATTTCTAATACAGCTGAAATAACATGGAATAGGAAATAATGTGCATCACATGTCAATTTTCAGTTAGGATTCTTGATCATGTCATGGCTGAGATGATATGAGGCAGTGTGTACAGTGGTGGTCCATTGGTCTGACATGGTTGCATGTGCATTTGGTTTGGCTATTATGTATGTGTAATATTTTAGAAATCATGCTAGCTAGGCAAGTGTTACTTTCAGTTATATACTTCACCCCATTTTCTTACACCCCATACTACTCAGGCATTTATATGAATATGAATATCAGCCAGCCCCACTCCTGCAGGCATTTGAGTGTACAGAAATGAAAGTTTGATGGGAAGAAGATGGGATTCAATGAGATGAAATTGTAGACATCTTCTGTGATCCTCTATGATATGAAAACTCAGAAGGAAGAGATATGTACACTGTAACAGTAAAGAGGACTTTCCAGGGTAGGTAAATCTTAAAATAGATGCTGAAATAGATGTCCCAGTAGCCAAGATTGGGACAGGTGCAGGTGGGACAGTCAGCATGGAGGTAACTGGTTGGACTCAGGCAGGGCAAAAGGCAGCTGCTGCTGCTGCTAAGCCTTTTCAGTCGTGTCCAACTCTGTGTGACCCCATAGACGGCAGCCCATCAGGCTCCCCCATTGCTGGGATTCTCCAGACAAGAACACTGGAGTGGGTTGCCATTTCCTTCTCCAATGCATAAAAGTGAAAAGTGAAAGTGAAGTTGCTCAGTCATGTCTGACTCCTAGTGACCCCATGGACTGCAGCCTACCAGGCTCCTCCGTCAATGGGATTTGCCAGGCAAGAGTACTGGAGTGGGGTGCCATTGCCTTTTCCGGCAAAAGGGAGACTAGTCTCCAAAGGTGATGAGTGTGTGTCGACTTTTGGGAAGGAAGCATCATTATGTTTGGGCCAAACTTGGGGATTCCTTCAAGGTCAAAGAGGCCAATGAACTTTCCGAATACCACAGAGCAGTAATGAACAGGGCTGAGACTAGACCTCAGAAATTTCAGCTTTCTTTGACATTGGTCTTCCTTTGAAACAACTCTGCTATTACAGAGCTAAAATGTAATGAGTTTCAAAGTTAAAAAACCCAACAATTAAAATTGTAGTTAATTTTAAACTCAGGTCCTTTGAAGAATAGAACAGTTGGATATAAATACATATATATGTGTGTGTGTATGCATCATTCTTAAATTCTCTCTTTTTGCTAAAGTGGAGAATGATTTTCTTAGTCACATTTATTATCTTTGTCTCATTGTGTAGGTCACTCCTATCCAGGCATGGCCACCATTGCCTTATGATGGGAACAGAAAGAGTTATTTATTCTGGGAATCCTGCCCATTTTCTTGATGTATCATTTTTATTTCATTACTTGATTTATGTACTTGTGTAAGAGGAGGTCCTGGCGATTCATTTCCATGAGCCTCTCCTTTTTCTGAGGTTCTGATCCTTCCTCTCCCGTGATGCACAGATGAACTAGTTGTAGAAACACCACCACCAGCTATGAAATTTTTCCTCCACCTTACGGTCAACAGTTTTGATATGTGAGTTTCCATAAAGATCAAAGGGATTGACAGACATTGTCTTAGGATAATTTTGGTTGGCAAGTGGCAGAGCACTTGCCCCTAAAGAGTTTATCTGTTTTCATAGCTAATGAGTTCAGGATTTTGCCTCAAGCATGGCCAGGGTTCAGACGATTTCAGCAGGATGTGGTCTTGCTCTGTCTCTTGCCTCTGATTTGCTCCATGCTGGCATCATTCTCAGCAAGCTGTGCTCAGGTCCTGGGCAGATGGTTCAGAGGAGCTCCAGGCTAGCACCCTCCCAGCCCGAGTGTGTGTGTGTGAAAGTTCTCCAGTCGTCGTCTTTGCGACCCCATGGACTATATAGTCTGTGGAGTTCTCCAGGCTAGAATACTGGAGTGGGTAGCTTTTCCCTTCTCCAGGGGATCTTCCCAACCCAGGATCGAACCCATGTCTCCCGCATTGTAGGTGGATTCTTTACCAGCTGAACCACCAGGATTTCTCTTTCCCAGTTACTTATAGTTGGGTCCCGCAGGTCAAACCTAGATCACAGGCTTTTGTTAGAGCTGGGCATGGGGTCAAGCACCGAGTCACCAAGAATGAGCATGTATGAGCGGTTCCATAAGAGGACAATCTTGATGCTGTCATCTGAAGAAAGAGGGATGCTGGGCTGGCTGAGATGTGATGGTGACATGAGAAGGAGCAATCAGGTTTGGGTGTGGGCTTAGCCCTTCTGGGAGGTACGGCTGACCCCAAGATTTCTTTAAATTCTTATCATATTTTACCTTTAGATATTGTGTGAATTCTATACCATAATATGTGTTTCAATGTAAAAATACTGTTTTTAATTACCCACTGACTAACTTTAACATTCCAGGAAGTGACATCATTTTAAACCCTGTAGCTTCATAGCTTCAGGCACTTCTCTCTGTTCCGGCACTTCAAGTTTGAGAAGCACCACTTTATGCAACTCTCAGATATAACTTAGCCATTATCAGGTTTCTCTGCTGTTTCAAGTTGTATTCAAGCCCGGAGAAAGTAGAACAGGTGAAACTGGCATGCAGTATGGCCATTAAAAGAACAAGTTTTGCGTCAGATGTCACGGGCTGGAGTCCTGTGTCACCACTCATTCTCTGTATGACCTTTGATAAGTGACATTGCCTCTCGAAGCCATGGTTTCCTCATTGGCTAATGCCACTCCTTTTTATACTTTGTGAGGCTTGAATGAGCTAATGCACATGAAGTCAACCCACTGCCTGGTACATAGTCATTCTCAGGAACGGTTCAGTTCAGTTCAATTCAGTCGCTCAGTCATGTCCGACTCTTTGCCACCCCATGAATAACAGCACGCCAGGCCTCCCTGTCCATCACCAACTCCTGGAGTTCACTCAAACTCACGTCCATCTTAATATTATTAAATTGGCATAAATTAATACTTTACAATATGTAACATGCAATGTACAATATACATAATTACTTTTAAAATGAATTATTTATTTCTACCAATAACTTCCCCGTTTATAGTTGCAAATGAAAGTGAAAGATAGATTTTTTTTTGTTTCCCCATGCTGCTGCTAAGTTGCTTCAGTCATGTCCGACTCTGTGCGACCCCATAGATGGCAGCCCACCAGTCTGCTCTGTCCCTGGGATTCTCTAGGCAAGAAAACTGGAGTGGGTTGCCATTTCCTTCTCCAATGCATGAAAGTGAAAAGTGAAAGTGAAGTCACTCAGTCATGTCCAACTCTTCTTGACCCCATGGACTGTAGCCTACCAGGCCCCTCCACCCATGGGATTTTCCAGGCAAGAGTACTGGAGTGGGTTGCCATGTCCTTCTCCATGACGTAAAACTAATTGAAAAAGACACAAGACATAAAATAAGGAAGCAGGAGATTGCCTCTAGAGTAGAAAGTTTTTATTTTCATGCTATTAGCTTAGACTCACTGTAATATTTTCCTGCTCTTTAATTCCTACACAGTTGTCCTTAATTCCACATTTATCTTGTCGTTTAACACTAGCTCTTATTTCTTAACCAACCCTTGCACAAAGCGATTAGCAGAAATACATCTTTCCTTCAGTTTTCAACAGAAAGTCCACCTGCTAAGTATTTTTCACACTCTGAATAAAAACAAGGGAAAGAGAGCAGCAGGAAATAGCTTAACTGAGACAGATTATCAGACAATTATTGGCATTTTGTAATTCTAAGAGCTAATGATCATTTCTAGCTTAAGAAAATGCCCATCACAGTTGAGATGATAGCTACCATTAAAAAGAAGGTTACAGAACACAAAACGGTAGAAATAAAAAGGCTCCATAGGAGTCCTTTCATTTAAGCTTTGGAAATTTTAATCTTTTCTAATTTTAAGTTGTATCTTTTAACTCAGTTATCGTATTTTTAACACCTACCTCCACTTCTTCCCATATAGTGTGTGTGCAGAAACACAACTATATGCTTGGGTGCATGTTCCTATTTTAAACATTTAAACTGTGTTCTATAAGGGTACATATAGACAAAATCAATTTGAATGTATGGAAAATTCCACATCATTCATTTGATGAAATCCTTCCCCAACTTCTATTCAGTTCACGCAATGAAAATATGAATGATCCAAATCAGAAAAGAAGTGACTCCCAAGAGTGTGCTTTGTATTTTAGACATGCTAACCTTGAAAGTTAGATCATTTAAAGTGTCTTCTGAGTGAGGGGAAAGAGTTTCTGAACTTCCAAAATGCCTTCATTTCCTCCTCCACTTAGAAAAAAAAATTATTTATTTGGCAGTACCAGATATTAGGTGTGGCACACAGGATCTTTGATCTTAGTTGTGGCATCTGGGATCTAGTTCCTTGACCAGAGATTGAACCTGGGTCTCCTGCTTTGGGAGCATGGAGTCTTAGCCACTGAACCACCAGAAAATTCCATACCCCTCCCTTTTTTATAGAGCATGTACCCAGACTCAGAAGCTTGACAGCTTGAGTCCAGTTTTCAGATGCACCAATCTGAAGCTATGTGGACCTCCATAAATTACCTGATGCCTTTCTAGTTCACTTTTCTCACTGATACATGCCTCCCAGGATCATTGTAAGGAATAAATTAGTTAATCTATGTAAATGATTAGAACTGTGCCTGGAATATCATAAGTTATCTTATACACCTTTGCTACTGGTTTGGTGTTTTAAGAGCATGCATGGACTCCAAGAGCACAGACAGGCTTGAGTTTGGACCTCAGCTCTGTCCTTTATCAGCTGTGTGACTTCAAGCCAGCCAGTTTCTCAACTTTGCTAAGTTTCTTCACTGGTGAAATGGAGATAATAATATTAATGATTAGGGTTTGCCTTGGGTCTGTAGCCAGCAAGAATTAGGAAAAACTTAGGCTCAATACTCATTTCTTTTTGACCTTGGTCAAATTGCTTCACCTGAGAAATGTGCTTGTTGTGGAGATTAAAGGAGCCAATAAGTACAAAGGGCTTAAAATAGTGCTTGGCATTTTGCAAGTGCTAAATACATTTTATTACTATTGCTTGCTCGTCTCACAGTAATATTCACTGTTTAGAAATGAGAAGGACAATAGAGAGGCTAGCTGCTTTATCCAAATGACCAGCATGTAGCAGACCTGGGCTGTCATTCCAGGGCTTCACACGCTGTTTGGCCCTGACATGTGATTGGTCACATGATATGATTTACACTGTTGGTATGATGTAGAATTCTTGGCCCAGGAGCTCCTTCTGCCTAAAAGGTTCACACGCCCATATCCTTCAAGGTCAAATTTTATTTTTAAGTCTTGAATGTCCTCATGCAAGTACTGTGGTTTTTTTTTCTTTTTTTTTTTAATTGAAGTATAGTTGATTTACAATGTTATGTTAGTTTCAGCTGTATGCAAAGTTATTTAGTTACATATATATTATTTATGTATAATATATCTATATTCTTTTTTAGATTCTCTTCCATTATAGAGTATTACAAAAAATTGGATATAGTTCTCTGTGCTATACAGTGCTATACTATAAGTCTTTGTTTTTTATTTTGTATATGGTAGTATTTATCTGTTAATCCCATACTCCTAATTTATCACTATCCCTTACTTCCCCTTTGGTGACCAAACATTTGTTTTCTTTGTCTGTGAGTCTACTTCTGTGTCTTTAAGTTCATTTTAATGCCATATGCTTTTCTCCTGAAGACTGTCCTGCTTCTCAAAGCTTACTATAATCCACTACTGCTTCAAACTCCTGCTGCTCAGCATGACTCACCTTAAATGACCATTACTGTGCGTATTTTTTTTCTCCTCAAGGAGACTCTAATTACTGTGAAGGTCTGCTCTATGAATGATTCATCTTCGTAATATCCTCATTGCTAGAACAATGCATGGAACATAGGGGAACTTTTATAGATATTTGCTGAATGAATGAATAATGAGTGAATGAATGAAACAGCTAATGGCTTGGATGATTATGAGCAAATTAGCCTGGGAGGCTATGGCATTGAGCATTTGTGGATATACTGAAGTTCATATGTCCCTTTTCGAACATAAGAACCACAGACTCAAAAGTGCTTTTAGCTGGGAGTTTGGGCTGCAATCTGGGCCTCAGAACTGGATAAAATATGTGGGCTCTCAACTTAAAAAATTTCATTTGTTTGTTTGTTCATTCAATACGTTTCATTTTGTACTTAATATGAGTCTTAGTGCTCTTGCTCTGGGTAGAGCAGGCTGTGTTTAGGAGTTTACTTCACTGTGGAGTCAGGATATCAGAGACGAAATGGGCTTTAGGGTCCTTCTGATCAGGATTTCTCAGATGGTATAATGAGAAATGTTAGCCCTCGGTGAGATACTCCGTCAGTCAATCAAGTCTAGAGTCCAAGTTTGGAGGATGCTATATTCTTTATCAATCTAGGCTTCAGATTAGTAATAATAATGGCAATGACAGCCATAATAATGGAAGGTAACATCTATTTAAAGATCATGGCATCCAGTCCCATCACTTCATGGCAAATAGATGAGAAACAATAGAAACAGTGGCTGACTTTATTTTTTGGGGGGGGGTCCAAAATCACTGCAGATGGTGACTGTGGCCATGAAATTAAGACTCTTACTCCTTGGAAGGAAAGTTATGACCAACCTAGACAGCATATTCAAAAGCAGAGACATTACTTTGTCAACAAAGGTCCGTCTAGTCAAGACGATGGTTTTTCCAGTAGTCATGTATGGATGTGAGAGTTGGACTATAAAGAAAGTTGAGCACCGAAGAATTGATGCTTTTGCACTGTGGTGTTGGATAAGACTCTTAGAGTCCCTTGGACTGCAAGGAAATCCAACAAGTCCATCCTAAAGGAGACCAGTCCTGGGTGTTCATTGGAAGGACTGATGTTGAAGCTGAAACTCCAAAACTTTGGCCACCTGATGTGAAGAGCTGACTCATTTGACAAGACCCTGATGCTGGGAAAGATTGAGGGCAAGAGGAGAAGGGGACGGCAGGGGATGAGATGGTTGGATGGCATCACCGACTCAGTGGAAATGAGTTTGGGTGGAATCCAGGAGTTGGTGATGGACAGGGAGGCCTGGTGTGTTGCGGTCCATGGGGTCACAAAGAGTCAGAACCAACTGAGCGACAGAACTGAACTGAATCTGGGGAAGGCACTATTAAAACCTTTTAAAGATGAGAAAAGAAAGCGTTTTTGAACTTCAAAGAATGAAAATTCTGTAATAAAAGAATAAAAAAATCCATTTTGCTTTCTCTTAATCCAGCATTTCCCAAATTTAGTTAACTATATAAATGGACTTTTTTTCTTCTTCATACCACCTGGAAATATCCTATGGATTCTGAGAATCCATTCTCCTGGGAAATGTTGTTCTAGTCATTTTACAGATGCAGAAACTGAGTTCAGGGAGGAAATGACTTCACTGAATTCTGTCCCTAGCAGGGTGCAGAGTTGGGACCTGACCTCACACTCTTGACTCTTACTGAATTCATTTTCCCAGTGGAAACCAAGGCATACCACCTGTTTCTAAGTGTCCCAGAGCCTTTTAAGAGAAGAGGCAAATATGTAAATATTAATAGATGATGGTTTTGCAAGTAATTTCCCTAGAATTTGTCGTTTGTATTAGATTATATAGAATGTGCTACTATTCAATTTAGTTACTCATTATCATTTTGGAATTAGGGGTGAATTTGGGGGGAAGGAAGATTCTAAACAGCCTTCAGTGAGAACATTTTCGGTGCAGAAATTTATCCTCACATAAAGGGAGACATGATCTATGAAGTCTAACCACAACACCCAATAGGCAATATTGGAAGCACTTAATAAATTACAGTTGCACTTACCATTATTAGCAAAAGTAGCAGCAGCTTTAGATTATCCAAATTTAAATGTCAGGTTTTTTTTTTTTTTTAACTTACTAGCTGTATGACATTGAGCAAGTGGCATAATTTCTTTGAGTGTCAGTTTGGGAGGACTAGAATCAAAGGAGGTTATTAGTCAAGTGTAAAGTGTTTCACAGATTCTTTATGATTTTAAAACTATAAAATGTCATTCCTTTGCCTTGAATTACACCTTTCAACATTTCAAGGAAATCTGTTCTCTTGGTTAGATCATAGGTAGATGCTAGGCTGACATCATATTTAGGGTTGTCAGATAAAATACAAGACATTAAATTTAAATTTCAGGAAACTGGCGAATTATTTTTAGTGTAAGTATATCTGTGTGTGTGTGTGTGTGTGTGTGTGCGTGTGCTAAGTTGCTTCAGTTGTGTCCAACTCTTCATGAGCCTATGGACTGTGGCCCACCAGGCTCCTCTGTCCATGGGATTCTCCAGGCAAGAATACTGGAGTGGATTGCCACGTTCTCCTCCAGAGGATCTTCCTGACCCAGGGGTCAAACACATGTCTCATGTCTCTTAAGTTTCCTGCATTGGCAGATGGGTTCTTTACCACTAGCATCACCTTGGAAGCCCAAGTATATCCATATTCTAATATTAAAAAATTCTTTGTTCATCAAAATTCAAATTTATGGGACACGTGGTATTTTTATTTCCTAAATCTAGTGACCTTAATTATATTTTAGCAGATAAGTTACAAACTGAAACACAATTCCTTGGTCTGCTATTATTAATACCATTTTAAGAATGAAGAAACTGACTCGGCTTCTAACATTTATTTCAAATCTGAGGATTTTATGGCTATAATAAGAAAAGGAAGATGATGGAATCAAACTCACTTCAAATCCCAGTGTTGCCACTTTCTACTTATGTGAATTTGGTTACATTAGTTTTTCCAAGCCAAGTTATTGTTATTATTATGTAGAATTTTCTTCTATGACACTTACTTTCTCCTGAGAGGATTTGTATTATCTGTTTTTAGTGCTTGTTTCTAAATGTGTTATCAAAATGTTAATTTTCTCCCTGTGAACAGAATAAATTCAGCTTTCTAGCTCTTGAACTTTACAGCTAAGAATAAGTTAGTTTTTCTAAATGATTTTTCTTTTGCTTGTTTATAGTCTTTGGGATTCTAACAGAATCTCCAGGCTCACAGGCTGCATTTGAGACTTTCAAGCTAGTAGAGGTTTCAAAGTCATTTTGTCTGTTTACAGGGAGAGGGAATTTGGGGGTATTGGCTTTTCCTGCCCTCTCCCCTGGGGATAAGACGGCAACTTTGGGCCCGGCTGCAGACAGCTCCTATTCATTAAGCACCTCCGCTCTCTTCCAGGTATTGGGCTAGACATCTCACTCATGGTATCTTATCTCATCTTCACATAGCCTGTGAACAGTTACATCTTATTATCGTTATACTGGTGAGGAAATGTTCCCATGTGACTTAACTAGGCTGAAACACAATTTCGATGTGGGTCATGGGGACAACGTCAGAGAGGCTTACCTGAATGAATTCCTGGTTAGTGAATAGCTTGCCAGCAGTCCCCAGTTAGCCTATTTGTTTCTTCTGAGAGGCTTGCTGAAGATGGACATCTGCACACGTGCATAGATTTTTTTTCTCCCAGAGATGTGCTTCATCAAGGGTTTTCATGGAGTCTTTACTTTCCCTGAGGGAGCTGGCTACCTATAAGTCACCAAGTGTCCAAAATGCTTCTGAGTTGTTCTTTTTCAATAGTTTGCAAAATATACTACAAATAATACATGTTTATTGTTCAAGTTAGAATATAAAGTTGTATGAAAAAAAAATCTGCCCCCCCTCCAGTATCCCCTCCCAGAGGGATACTGTTAGCATTTTGGTGTCATCTTTTCCAGATAGATAGACAGAGATAAAATTGATGTTTGTATGTAGTTGTTGTTTTACAGAAATTAGGTAACATGGAAAAAGCCATTTTGAAATCAACTGTTTTCCACTCAGTAGTACACCTACTTAAAATATGTGCCCCAACAGAATCTGTATTTTTGCTAGGTCATTACATATTACATGTAATATATATGTATATGTATTATATGTACACAAGTTTTAAAAGAGTACTATATTAAAATTTGAATTACATGCTATAAATTCCATATTTTTAGATTATTATAGTTATGTGTCTTCTGGGAACTGATTGTGATTGATAATAATCCATATTATCCATTTAATTACAGAATATTCCTAAGAAAGGAAAATAAGAAAAGGTGGCATTGATAATGGCAGTTCTTAAGTCCTTTTGAACAGGACCTACAGTTTTTTATAGTTTCCTCATATTTGGGGGAATATTTCCTGGCATGATTTTTCTGACTTAAACTTGCCCTGAAATGTTTCTTGGCTCTATTGAAAGGCAGAATATGCCCTTACTCTGCAAAAGACACTAAGGTTGTGTGCCTTGACAAGTTCAGAGAGTGAAACAAAGAATTTAGACTTCAACTTGAAAATGAAATTCCAGAAGAGCGTTCCACCGTCTCCTCCAACCTGGCATACGCTATACTACTTTAGGCACCAGAGCCACATCGCCTGAAGAACTGTTCAGACTCTCTAATTCACCTCATGATAGTTCACCCAGGGTGAACCGATGGCTTCACTGTAAGGGCTTGTACATTTGAGTGTCTAATCTGAGGACAAATTTCACAAAGACCTGTTCTGAGTTTCGCTAAGAGAGCAAAGAAAAGCATATCTTCCTGGTGTAAAAGGCCTTGCACCTTCCAGGTGTTCCGTAAATGCTGATTGTTTGTCATGAAAAGTAAGATTCTCCAGCTTCTTCTGCTCAATATTTTGCCACTGGGAAGATTCCTTTCCCAGTAAGTGACAAGATTAAAAACAGGCAAACGCATTTCCTGCCACAGCAAATGCACTTTAGTGAAAGTAGCAATGAACACGCCTTCAAAGACTTGACTCTGAGCCACGCTTTGCGGCATATTGCCCTGTTAACTCTGGACCAGTTCCTGGGCGTGGTTCCCTTATCTGTACAGTAGAAATAATGACCCTCGGTTTCCTTAGTGTAATCTCATTAAAATCATGCAAAGGAAATGCTTTGTACACTGTTACAGATTCACTTATAATGAAGATAGAGCTAACCAGTCTCGATCAAGGCATTCAAAAAAACCACTGTGCTGATCACTTTTTATGCCTTATCTCATCTAATGCTCAGAATCCCTGAGCAGTAGATACTGTTGCTATCCTCATTTTACAGATAAGACGACTAATGGTTAGAGGGTTTATGTAACCTGCCAAGGCATAAATTTCCCTTTGTGAAGGTGTTCCTCCTCCTCTCTTCTATACCTGGGAGGAAGAAACCAAACATGATCACTGAAGACAGAAAGTTGGCATGGAGATGAGTCTGTGCAAACAAACCTTACTAAAATAACCCCTATCTTCAGTTAGTTTCCACCATGTATTTATCTCTCCACAACTTTACTTCCTCTAGAAGCCTATACTCCTTAAGTCTAATCACTTCACCACATTTACAATCTTTTGTTAAAATGGTCATAAGACCCTAAGTCTCACCACCTCTTTTGGTCTTCATGTCTTTTCTGCAAAAGCCTCTGCACGTGTAAAAATTTAAATGTTAGCATCAAGCAAAACTTGTATGCCTTTCTCCCGTTAGCATATAGTTTGTCAGTTTAATTTGTAGTTCCCAGTTAACTTGACCTAAGAGGGAAGAGGAAAAGGATTTTTCCTCCCCTACAGTTATAAGTCTAAAATAACACATCAGATTTGAAGATTTCGTATGAAAATAGCAATTAAAATATTCAACTTTGAAAATATCGATTATATATTGAAATAATAATCTTTTAGTTACAATAGGCTAAATAAATCACTAAAATTAATTTCACTTATTTAGCTTTTTAAAATACTAGAAAATTTAAAATTATATATGTTGCTTTCATTTTTGGCTCATTTTATATGTTTGTTGGATAGCAATGCATCAGGTGACCTGTACAATATGTTCTTGGCTTCTGCTTGACCTGGGCTTCCAGGTTAGAAGATTTTCAGTTGGGAAGCAGAGCTTTTTCCTTTGATTTAATCAGCAGGTGTAAATGCAAACATACCCAAGGTTCAACTACTATGCCTCTGCATTTGCATTTTCCTACAGAGGCCACCAGCTGCTGAAGAGCCAGAGAGGGATAACAAAGTCTGCTTCTTGCTGCTTTAGAGCCATTAAACTCTTAAGGCAGGACATTGCCCCTTGATTCTGTGTGCAAATAACAGAGTATTACAATTAGCATTTGTGTAGTTACATTGATGTAGTTTAATGGGGTCGAGGCATATCACATTATTCCAAGACTGAAGTGCATTCTTGGTGGGTAATTTATTCATAGGTAAGATATAACAGTTTTTTAAGAAGTCTCGAAGAGAGTGAGTTTCAGCACACAAAACTTTAGAGGGTGATTATTATTGCAGCAGTAGGTGTCATTAAAAGAGATAAACAGAAGCTGAGACTTCAACCTGACCTCACCCTAGTAATAACCCAGGTTCAAGCACCCAGAACCCAGAGGGAAAACTTCTCTTGTGGCAAGTGACCATAGCCTTTCTTCCCATTTTGCTGTCTCTTTAGTTAACATGTTATTGACCAGGAGATTTTTACATGAAACTAATGACTCTACTGGAGAAGGCAATGGCACCTCACTCCAGTGCTCTTGCCTGGAAAATCCCATGGATGGAGGAGCCTGGTTGGCTGCAGTCCATGGGGTCGCTAAAAGTCGGACACAACTGAGCGACTTCACTCTCACTTTTCACTTTCCTGCATTGGAGAAGGAAACGGCAACCCACTCCAGTGTTCTTGCCTGGAGAATCCCATGGACGGAGAAGCCTGGTAGGCTGCAGTCCATGGGGTCGCACAGAGTCGGACACGACTGAAGTGACTTAGCAGCGGCAGCAGTAATGCCTCTATATTAGTATGTCTCTGGTTAATAATGTGTTTAATGGTCTTAGCAAGATTGTCCTCTGCAAAAACAAAGCAAATCCACAAATGTACACTAATAAAAACCTAAACAATCACCAATTCTTAGGACTGGGTACACAAATCCCAACACCAGCACTTTCTACTTGCCCAATCACCCTTCCTGTAGTTTCTTTTCCCTCCTCACTGTCCTCTTGCTGGAGTTAGGAGAAAGAACAGTGGACTCAACATTTAGGTTCAAGTCCTGCAAAAGGTATTTAGTAGCTTTCTGACCTGGGAAATCACTTGACTATTCTGAGCCACTAGGCCTCAAAAATGCCATCAAGTGTGTAAAGGAATTGGGAAAATTCTGTTATGTGGGCAATGGTGACAGGAATTTTTATGACTAAAACCTCTCCACGTCTTATTCCGCAGCTTTCAGTTGCTTATTAGACTTTCTCTTCTTAATAATAATGTGTTAGAATTTGGTGAAAACCCAGTATGTGATAGGACTGAGCTGCCTCACTCTCTTTGTTTTATAGTTTTCTTCTGTGAAATACTTCACATTTACTGAAGAGAAAACATACAGCTTAATGGATTATTGTTGTTGTTTAGTTGCTAAGTCACATCCAACTTTTTGTGACCCCGTGGACTATAGTCTTCCAGACTCCTCTGTCCGTGGGATTTCTCAGGCAATAATAATGGAGTGGGTTACCATTTCCCTCTCCAGGGATCTTCCTGACCCTGGAGATCAAACCTGTGTCTCCTGCATTAGCAGGTAGATTCTTTACTGCTGAGCCACCAGGGAAGACACTAAAGAATTACTATAATGTACTTATCTGTATAACTAGAATTCAGTTCAAGAAATAGCATTGATAGCACCAATGAGCCCCTCAAATGACTGGTCTCAACAACAACTCCCTCCTTTCCCTTAAAGGTAACTATTATTCTGATTTTTGAAAGTCATTTTCTTTTCTTTACGTTTTAACACCAGAATATGTATCTGTAAACACAATGGTTTTGGCTGTTTTGGAATTTTAAATAACCAGATTTGAACAGACACCGAAGACTGAATTTTTATATCATGTTTGTGACAATCATCCCTGTTGTGTGTAGCTACAGTTTTTTCCTTTTCATTGCTGCCCTCCGTTGTGCAAATATAGTCATTGATTTGGTCAGTTTATTGCTGTTATGTTTTGGGGTTGTTCTGTTGTGAACATTCTTGTCCAAGTATTTTGGTGCACATGACTACGCATTTCTGGATGGACATACTTTTCTAGACGTAGAATTACTAAGTCATAGGTAATATATATATTCAGTTTAAGTAGATAGTGCTTAATTTTCCTATGGTGGCATCAATTTATACTCCCATCTGCAGAATTTGAGAGTTTCCCTTATTCCATACCCGTGGTGACAGTTGGAACTGTTGGTTAAAAATTTTTTTTGCCAGGCTGGTGGATGTGTACAGTGGCTTGTGGTTTTAGTTTGCATTCCCATGATGACTAATGAACTCATTTTCATATGTCTGGTCGTCATTTGGATGTCTTCTTTGGTAAAGTGACTGTTCAAGTCTCTGACTTTTCTACCAGACTTTTTCTTACTCATTTATAGGATTTAATTTTATATTCCGAATACAAAACTTCTGTTAGTTATATGCATTGCAAATATATTTTCTTACTCTGTGCCTTGTATTTTCCTTGTTTTAATGATATTGTTTGATGAACAGATGTTCTTTTTTAATTTTTATGTAGTCAGATTTATCAAATTTTATTTTATAGTAGTGATGTATTCTCTTTAAAAGTCTTCTCCTTACCCTGAGGTAATGAAAATATTCTCTCATGCTAACTTTTCAAGGTTTTATTGTTTTGCCTTTCACACTTAGATCTATAATCCACCAAAAAATTGATTTTTTCAAATGAGGTATAAGTAGGGGTCAAATTTTATTACTTCTATATGGATATCCAATGGTGCCAGCACCATATATTGTAAAAGCCAGACTTACCCTGTTATTCAGTAGGGACACTGTCTTCATCTGGGTTTTCCGGAAAACAGAGCCCTGAGGCAGTTCGCTTCAAGGTGGTTTATTTGGGAACTGCAGGTAGCAGAAGTACAAGCCTGGGGAACCGAAATAAGAAAACAAAGAAAGCCATTTCAAGGATGTGTAATCAAACTGGCCGCTGCTATAGATCATTTCTGCTCAATACTTTTAAGAAACCTTACAAAGTGCAACTCATCTGCCTGGGAACAAAAGGAAGAAAGATTTCTCCATTGAGTTCTCCATTGACCAAGACTGGTTTCATGAGTGTTCACTCCCCTGTGCCTGCAGGTTGTGTGAGTGTGAGTGCTGTGTGCCTTGGCATTACGCAAGTTCTAGGGCAGGAAGAAACAGGTATGCAGTGTGAGTCCAAAGCAAGATGCAGTGAGGCTGAACACATGAGATGTCAGTTAAAATCAATTTGCTATTACAATAGCAAACTGGAGTTACATGTGGCACTGAGATTTCCCTGGTGGTCCATTGGTTAAGAATCTGCCTACCAGTGCAGGAGACTTGGGTTCAATACCTGGTCTAGGAAGACCCATGTGCCACAGAGCAACTAAGCCCATGTGCCACAACTACTGAGCCCACAGTCTAGAGTCCATAAGCTGCAACTACTGAGCTCACAGGCTGCAACTACTCAAGCCCGTACACCCTGGAGCCCGTGCTCTGCAACAGCAGAAGCCACTGAAACGAGAAGCGTGCACACTGCAACTAGAGAGTAGCCCCTAATTGCCGCAACTAGAGAAAGCCTGTGCACAGCAACAAAGACCCAGTGCAGTCATAAATTAAAGTTTTCTTAAAGTGGCACTGAAAGAATCTTGATGTGGTTCTCAGGAGGCTCTTTATTCTAATCCATTGGTCTATCTCTCTATGTGGACCAATACCATACTTTTTTGAAAGTTATATAGCTTTATACTAAATCTTTATACTAAGTGATGCAAGTTCTTCAAGAATAATATCAGTCCTTTTCATTTCTATATACATTTTAAAAGTAACTTTTCCAATCCTACCAACAAATTTTTTGGCATTTTGATTGAGATTACCTTAAATCCATAGATCAGTTTAGCAGGTGTGCCATTGTTACAGCATTCAGATGTCCATAAACATAGTTTATCCTTCTGTTATTTCTCTTAATGTTCTTTAACTTCTCTGCAGAGAAGTCTTGTACATCTTTTGTTAGATATATTTCTTGGTATTTACTTTTTCATTTTCTAATTTGTTCCTAGTATATAGAAAATTAATGGATTTTTAATGCTTAATAATATTGAAAAACCAACTGGTACATTGTATTAATTTATTGTAGGTAATTTAGATTTTTTACATATGCAGCTCTAGCACTCATGAATAATGACAGTTCTGTTTCCTCCTTTTCAATCTCTGCATGAATAGCCTTTTCTTGCCTAACTGTATTTGCTAGGACAACCTGTACAATATGTAACAGACAGGTGACATTGGGCACCCTTGCCTTTCTCCCAGTTTCAGAGAGAATTTTTCAATATTTCATTTTCAGTTGCTATTAGATATTAGACTTTATAAAGACAATGTTCATTAGATAAAGGAAGTCACATTTCTATTCCTGCTGCTGCTATTGCTGCTAAGTCACTTCAGTCATGTCCGACTCTGTGCGACCCCATAGACGACAGCCCACCAGGCTCCCCAGTCCCTGGGATTCTCCAGGCAAGAACACTGGAGTGGGGTGCCATATCCTTCTCCAATGCAGGAAAGTGAAGTCGCTCAGTCGTGTCCGACTGTTTTCGACCCCATGGACTGCAGCCAACCAGGCTCCTCCATCCATGGGATTTTCCAGGCAAGAGTACTGGAGTGGGGTGCCATTGCCTTCTCCTTTTCTATTCCTAGATGAGTTTTTTAAAATCATGAATGAATTTTGGATTTCATTCAATAGTTTTTCCTTAAGTTTTTGAAGCACTCACATATTTTTCTCCTTCATGCTAATGTGGTGACATACTGATTTTTTAACTTTGTATTTTAGATTTACAGAAAAGTTGAAAAGATGTAACAAAATGATTCTGTATACCTTCACCAGCTTCTTGTAATGTGTATCACTGTATAAAACTATAGCATATTTATTAAAATTGGATATTTGAAAAATTAAACCAATCTTGTGTTACTGGAATAAACATCAAACTGGTTATAATTTTTACCCTTTTTATACATTATTAAATGTGTCAATTAAAAATATTTTTATATTTTTGAGTAAGATTTGCTTAATTTTTTTCTCATTATGTCACAGACAGGGGTTTTTAAATCAAGATACTGTTAAATGAATTTGGAAATTTTCCTTCTTTTTCTGTTCTTTGGAGAAGTTGGTGAAAGATTAGTATTGTATTTCCTTAAATGTTTGGTAGAAGTCATTGTGGGTAGGTTTTAAATTATGGATTCAATTTGTTTGACAGTTGTAGAATGAGCCAAATTTCCTATTTCTTTTAGATTCAGTTTTCTTAACTTGTATTTTTCTAAGAATTTATCCATTGCTTCACAATTTTCAAATTTGTTGTCTTAAAGCAGTTCTCCTGTCTTTTTAAATTGCTCTCAGACCCATAGTGATATTCCTACTGTTATATATATCTGTTCTTTCTCCTGTTTTGCCTTAATCATCTCACTAGAGTCTTATCAATTTTATTACTCTTTTCAAAAGAATAATATTGGCTTTGTTGATCCACTTTACTGAATTTCTTCTATTTCCTTTGGGTTTATTTTTTCTTTCTGGATGTAACCTCTTGAAATGGATGCTTAACACATTAATTTGTAGTCTCCTTTTTGTAATATATGTATGTAAGCTATAATTTTCTCTCCAAATACGATTTGCCTGAATCTCACATTTTGATAAATAGCATTTTAATTAGTATTTCATTAAGATATTTTCTAATTTCTTTTTCACTGTCTTTAATTGGTGGGTCCATTAAAGTATATTTCTTAATGTAAAAGCATGAAGTTTTCTAGTTACTTTCATTTTTTACTTAATTGTACTGGAGTCAGAAACTCTGTCTTTTTAGTCCATTGACATTTGTAGCACCTTCAGGGTCAGGACAGGATCATAAATGTTCCACAGGTGCTTGAAAAGACCATGCATCTTACAGTCATTGAATATGATGTTCTGCATATATTCTTAAGGCCAAGAATCATTACTAGTGTTGTGCACATTTTCAGTATCTTCACAGATGTTTTATTTGTTCTGTCAGATTACTAGGAGAGGTGTATTTAGGTCTACTCAGATTGTCAGTTGGTCTATTTTTCCTCATAATGATATTGATCTTTGCCCAGTATATTTGGGGGCCATATTATTATTCTTGGATTTTTAATGGGAGATCAGTCCTGGGTATTCATTGGAAGGACTTATGCTAAAGCTGAAACTCTAATACTTTGGCCACCTCATTTGAAGAGTTGACTCATTGGAAAAGACCCTGATGCTGGGAAGGATTGAGGGCAGGAGGAGAAGGGGACGACAGAGGATGAGATGGCTGGATGGCATCACTGACTTGATGGACATGATTTTGAGTAGATTCTGGGACTTGGTGATGGACAGGGAGGACTGGCATGCTGTGATTCATGGGGTTGCAAAGAGTTGGACGCGACTGAGCGACTGAACTGAACTGACTGAATATTACAAATAGGAGATGGCAAGACTGAACATTGACATTCTAGGAATGAGCAAACAAAAATGTACTGGAATGGGTGAATTTAACTCAGATGACCATTATATCTACTACTGTGGACAGGAATACCTAGGAAGAATTGCAGTAGCCATCATGGTCAACAAAAGAGTCCAAAATGCAGTACTTGGATGCAATCTCAAAAATGACAGAATGATCTCTGTTTCCAAGGCAAACCATTCTATCATGGTAATCCAAGTCTATGCCCCAAACAGTAACGCTGAAAAAGCTGAAGTTGAACAGTTCTATGAAGACGTACAAGACCTTTTAGAACTAACACCCCCAAAAAATTTCCTTTCATTATAGGGGACTGGAATGCAAAAGTAGGAAGTCAAGAAACACCTGGAGTAACAGGCAAATTTGGCCTTGGAGTACAGAATGAAACACGGCAAAGGCTAATAGAGTTCTGCCAAGAGAATGCACTGGTCATAGCAAACACTCTCTTCCACCAATACAAGAGAAGACTCTACACATGGACATCACCAGATGGTCAACACCGAAATCAGATTGATTATATTCTTTGCAGCCAAAGATGGAGAAGGTCTATACAGTCAGCAAAAACAAGACCAGGAGCTGACTGTGGCTCAGATCATAAACTGCTTATTGCCAAATTAAGACTTAAATTGAAGAAAGTGGGGAAAACCACTAGACCATTCAGGTATGACCTAAATCAAATCCCTTATGATTATACAGAGGAAGTGAGAAATAGATTTAAGGGACTAGATCTGATAGATAGAGTGCCTGATGAATTAAGGACAGAGGTTCATGATATTGTACAAGAGCCAGGGATCAAGACCATCCCCAAGAAAAAGAAATGCAAAAAGCAAAATGGCTGTCTGAGGAGGCCTTACAAATAGCTGTGAAAAGAAGAGAAGCTGAAGGCAAAGGAGAAAAGGAAAGATACAAGCATCTGAATGCAGAGTTCCAAAGAATAGCAAGGAGAGATAAGAAAGCCTTCCTCAGCAATCAATGCAAAGAAATAGAGGAAAACAACAGAATGGGAAAGACTAGAGATCTCTTCAAGAAAATTAGAGATACCAAGGGAACATTTCAAGCAAAGATGGGCTCGATAAAGGACAGAAATGGTATGGACCTAACAGAAGCAGAAGATATTAAGAAGAGGTGGCAAGAATACACAAAAGAACTGTACAAAGAAGATCTTCAGGACCAAGACAATCATGATGGTGTGATCACTCACCTAGAACCAGACATCTTAGAATGTGAAGTCAAGTGGGCCTTAGAAAGCATCACTACGAACAAAGCTAGTGGAGGTGATGGAATTCCAGTTGAGCTATTTCAAATCCTGGAAGATGATGCTGTGAAAGTGCTGCACTCAATATGCCAGCAAATTTGGAAAATGCAGCAGTGGCCACAGGACTGGAAAAGGGCAGTTTTCATTCCAATCCCAAAGAAAGGCAATGCCAAAGAATGTTCAAAGTAACACACAATTGCACTCATCTCACACGCTAGTAAAGCTCAAAATTCTCCAAGCCAGGCTTCAGCAATACGAGAACCATGAACTTTCAGATGTTCAAGCTGGTTTTAGAAAAAGCAGAGGAACCAGAGATCAAGTTGCCAACATCTGCAGGATCATGGAAAAAGCAAGAGAGTTCCAGAAAAACATCTATTTCTGCTTTATTGACTATGCCAAAGCCTTTGACTGTGTGGATCACAATAAATGTGGAAAATTCTTCAAGAGATGGGAATACCAGACCACCTGACCTGCCTCTTGAGAAATCTGTATGCAGGTCAGGAAGCAACAGTTAGAACTGGACATGGAACAACAGATTGGTTCCAAATAGGAAAAGGAGTACGTCAAGGCTATATATTGTCACCCTGCTTATTTAACTTATATGCAGAGTACATAATGGAAACACGGGGCTAGAAGGAGCACAAGCTGGAATCAAGATTGCCGGGAGAAATATCAATAACCTCAGATATGCAGATGACACCACCCTTATGGCAGAAAGTGAAGAGGAACTCAAAAGCCTCTTGATGAAAGTGAAAGTGGAGAGTGAAAAAGTTGGCTTAAAGCTCAACATTCAGAAAACTAAGATCATGGCATCTGCTCCCATCACTTCATGGCAATAGATGGGGAAACAGTGGAAACAGTGTCAGACTTTATTTTTTTGGGCTCCAAAATCACTGCAGATGGTGACTGCAGCCATGAAATTAAAAGACGCTTACTCCTTGGAAGGAAAGTTATGATCAACTTTGATAGCAAAGGTCCGTCTAGTCAAGGCTATGGTTTTTTCCAGTAGTCATGTATGGATGTGAGAGTTGGACTGTGAAGAAAGCTGAGCACCAAAGAATTGATGCTTTTAAACTGTGGTGTTGGAGAAGACTCTTGAGAGTCCCTTGGACTGCAAGGAGATCGAACCAGTCCATTCTGAAGGAGATCAGCCCTGGGTCTTCTTTGGAAGGAATAATGCTAAAGCTGAAACTCCAGTACTTTGGCCACCTCATGCGAAAAGTTGACTCATTGGAAAAGACCCTGATGCTGGGAGGGATTGGTGGTAGCAGGAGAAAGGGATGACAGAGGGTGAGATGGCTGGATGGCATCACCGACTCGATGGAAATGAGTTTGAGTAAACTCTGGGAGTTGGTGATGGACAGGGAGGCCTGGTGTGCTATGATTCATGGGGGTCGCAAAGAGTTGGACAAAACTGAGTGACTGAACTGAACTGAATATTGCAAAACCTACTGGTATATTAATTTATCATAGATAATTTAGATATTTTGCATATGTAATCCTAGCACTCATGAATAATGACAGTCCTGTTTCCTGCTTTTTAACCTCTGCATGATTAATATCCCTTTTTTGCCTAACTGTGTTTGCTAGGACAACCTGTACTATAATGAAAAGACAGGTGATATCTTACACCCTTGCCTTTCTCCTAATCTCAAAGAGAGAATTTCAATATTTTATTTTTCAGTTGTTATTATACTTCATAAAAAAACATCTTTATTAGATAAAGGAGGTTACTTTTTTATTCCTCTGTTCAGTTCAGTCAGTCAGTTGTGTCCGAGTCTTTGAGACTGCCTCACGCAAGGCTTCCCTGTCCATCACCAACCCCCAGAGCTTGCGCAAACTCATGTCCAGTGAGTCATTGATGCCATCCAACCATCTCGTCCTCTGTCATCACCTTCTCCTCCTGCCTTCAACCTTTCCCAGCATCAGGGTCTTTTCTATGAGTCAGTTCTTTGCATCAGGTGGCCAAAGTATTGGAGCTTCAGCTTCAGCATCAGTCCTTCCAATGAATATTCAGGACTGATTTCCTTTAGGATGGGCTGGTTGGATCTTCTTGCAGTACAAGGGACTCTCAAGAGTCTTCTCTAACACCACAGTTCAAAAGGATTGATTCAAAAGCAATTCAATTCAAAATCAATTCAAATTTTATTCCTAAGTTGAGTTTGTTTTTTTAATCATGAATTTTGGATTTCATTCAATCATCTTTGTGAATTCAATCTTTACCTTTACTGTAGGATTTTGAGCTAATCTAGTAGGGAGATGAGTGAGTCTGGGGCTTGCGGTTGTTATAGTTGCTCTCTGTGTACCAGCTTTTATACTCCTGAAGCCATACCTTGTGTTTAGGATGGGAAGTAGTTTTCTGGATGGTTTTCCTTAAGGTGGGCTCTGCCATCAACTTTAGGTCTTCTTTTGCATTTTACCTCAGGGTAGGTTTCTCTCTACTCTTTTGCCCCTTTTAATCCTCTGCCTCCCTTTCCCAGAATTTTCCGTTATTGCTGGTTACTGGATGCTTGTTGGTTGAAGGTTGGGTGATGAGCATCCTTTGTCCTGAATAGATCTGTCTTTTGCAGGTGTATTGAGTTTGTGGGTCTCATGGCTGCAATCATCTCAAAGCTCCTGCCCCTTTCGCAGCTCTGGTTCTGGGCTCATCTGTGTTCCTACAGCATAGAAAAATGTTTTCCTATTCTTTCCCTCAGTTTCAGTGGGGTTTCACTTGAGTACTGGGGGGATGTCATTGTTTGTCACCCTGCCCAGTTTTGTAGGGCGGAAAGGAAGAAGGATTTGGGTAGGTTTTGTGCCCTCCATCTGTGGTTGCTCTTCCCCATCCCCACATCGGTATCAGAATGAACACCCTCTCAGGATTCCCACCGGTCTTTTTTGCATGTGCATAATATGGTCTTGCCTGGAGAATCCCAGGGACAGAGGAGCCTGTTGGGCTGCCCTCTATGGGCACAGAGTCGGACACGACTGACATGACTTAGCAGGAATAAGGTCTATGGGGCTTCACTGGTGGCTCAGTTGGTGAAGAATCCGCCTGGACTGTGGGAGACCTGGGTTCCATCCATGGGTTGGGAAGATCTCCTGGAGAACAGAACAGCTACCCTCTCCAGTATTCTGGCCTGGAGAATTCCACAGACTATATAGTCCATGGGGTCACAAAGTGTTAGACACGACTGAGTGACTTTCACATCATAATAAGGTCTGTGGAGAAGAAACTGTCAGTGCAACTTGGTCATAAAAACCCCTCCTGTATTTGCAGCTCCAAGGGCCTCTACATATTGCCAGCCCACATTTGGCCTTACCAATTCATGGACAGCTCCAGCTGAATTTCTCTTACCAGTGTCAAGCTTTGCCTGTTCCAGGTAAGCAAGTGCTTGCATCCTCTCCTGCAAGCACCTGACTCTCCTTAGTTTTCAGACTTGTTGTTACCCTATGTCTCTAGCTTTCTGATAGGTGTAAGAAAAATCATAAACTTGCAGTTTTTCTGATTTTTGTGTTGTTATAATAAGGAAGAAATGCTTTCTGTAGCTCCCTATACCCCCAAGCAAAAAGTTTATCGGGTCTCTTAAATCTGTGCATTGATGTCTTTTTTCATTTTTGGAAAATCCTCAGCCATCATATGTCCAAACATTTCTTCTGCTTTATTGTTTCTCTCTTCTTTTTCTGGGTTTTTCTTCAGTTATATTCTCTCTGTATTTCTTTTTTATCTCCAGAGGCAATACTACTTGGAATTCCTCCCAATCCCTTTTTTGACTATATATATTTATATTGCCAAGAAATGTTTTGTGATATTTATTGTCTGTTTTATATTATACAATCTCTAACTTACTGTTTATATCGTTGTGCAAGTTGCTAAATTTTCATTTAACATTATGATTTTGGAATCTATTCATCTGTATAGATATGGTTACTTTATTTGGTATTCCATCTATGAAGGTACCATAATTTATTAGTCAATTTATCAGTTTTTCTATTATGAACATTACAAACTTTGCTTCAAAATATGACCTTGCATGTAATGTATGGTACACATGGGCAAATGTTTCTCTGTGGTACACATCTAGAGACAGAATTGCTGAGTATATTTGATAAACATGAAGCTTTCTAGTTACTTTTGCTTCTTGCTTAATTGTATTGGATATGGATTATACCCATTTTAAATTTCACTGAATTTCACCAAGTTGTTATCTCAAGTAATTATAATACTGCATCATCCTGTTTGTTTGCCCACATTCTTACCAATATTTGGTATTACTATACTTTTCTTTATTTTTATTAATCTTATATGTGTGGAAAAGTGCCATATAACCTTAATTTCCTTGATGTGAGTGAGGTTGCACATTTTTCTTATGGTTATTTGTTGTCTTGATTTTCTTTTTGTATCTTTTGTTACTTTTCCCATTTTATTTTCTTTTCCTTATTCATTTGTAGGCATTAGGCACCCATATGCATTTTTCTCACTAATCCTTATTCTGTGTTGTAACTCCTTCTAGTCAGTTACTTATCTTTTTATAGTTTGTGGTACTTTTATCACCCCTGATAAATTTCAATATGATCAAACTTAACAGTTGTTTTCTTTTTTAACTTTGCTTTTTTGATCTTGTTTAAACAAACCCTTTCTAATTTTAGTGTTAAAAAGACCTCCTTCTATACTTCATCAAATAAATCTAAAATTTGTTCTTAACATGTAAATCTTAAATCTATTGGAATCTTTGTGTACAGTCTGAAAGATAGGTTTTTTTTTCCAGATGGGAATAGTATTCCTTACATAATCTTGCTTTTCCTTCATATCTGTGATGCTATGTTTCTTAAATTCTAACTTGCCAATGCTTTAGTCTGTGTTCTAGGTTTCCTATACTGTTTATTGATCCATTCACCTATACATACATTAATGCTATACCCGTCATTGTATTTTTATAGGAATTCTTTTTGGTTTTAATTATAATGGTCTTTAATTTTACAGATTAATTCAGAGAATATCTTCATATCTAAGGTGTTTAGTCTTTTCATCCACAAAACTGATTATTTCTCCATTTATTGAGATTTTTGTGAACTTTAGTAACATTTAAATATTTTCTCCATAAGGTGCTAAACTTTTATTAGAGCCAGTTCTTAATTTTTATCACTATTTTGAGTGGTGACAGTTTTCTCTTATATTTATTGATTGACTATTGACAATATAGAAATAGTTATTAATTTTTATACTTGATTTTTATATCTGGCAACCCTGCTGAACTATTAAGTTCTGGCAGTTTGAATTTTTTCTTTAAATTTAATTTTGTATGTAGACAAATCACTAGCAAGTAACAAAAGTTTCTAATCCTAGCATCAGTTCCTTTCCCCTGTCTTACTCCATTGGCTAACACCTTCAGTAAAATAATCATAGATGTTATAATGAGAATCTTTGTTTTGTGCCTGAGTTTAATGGGAATGCTTCTAAAGTTTGATCATTAAGTATTATATTTGCTGCAGGTTTCTAAAAGCTTTTTGAACCTTTTATTAAAATAAGAATTATAGTTTTTCTTATTCTTTGGTAAAAACTCTTATTAGAAAAATACATAAAATATTGTCTACTGTTTTTCTGCATGGGTTGAAGTGACCATTTGTTTTTCCCCATTAGTCTGTGAGTATGGTTATTTTTATTTTTATTTAGATATTCTCATATTGGAATAATCTTTCATTCATGAGAAAATACATACTTGGTCGTGATTTATTACATTTAAAATACTGCTGGGTTCAATCAATGAGTATTTTCTTTATATTCATGTATGTAATTAAGTCAGTCATTAATTCGGTTTTCTAATACTGTCCTTTTCTTACCTTAGTAAAAAAAATCTTAGTTTCATAAAGTCAGTTGGATAGTTGTCTTCTTTTATTAATCTTTGAAACATTTTGCATAAATTATAGCTTAAATGTTCTTTGAACTTTTGTTAAATCCCTTACTAAAGGTGTCTGTGACTGAAATCATCATGAAAGAGAAATTTTAAAAATTTCTCACTATTTGAGATGGGAAGAGGGGATTTGTTATGTCAGCTTAGTCTGCCATTTTGAAAGAAAATCCCATCTTTATATATTTTTTTCCATCAGGGGAAAATAAAGATGCTTCCTTGTGAACCTTTAGAATTATAAGTAAAAAATTCCTGATGGATGAAGGATCTAGGGGGTGAGCTATCTGTATTTAGGGAGTTGAGTTGGACATGGGGAAATTTTGCTGTCCCTCCAGCACTGTCAATTAACCCCCACCCAAACGTTGAGGACATTTTCTGGCCTACATAATAATAACTAATCAAAGCTACCATTTAGTGTACCTATTTTCTGCCCTTTATATAACAATAATAACCTTATGATGAATTTTTGTTGTCTATATTTTACACAAGAGAAAGTAGATGATAGGAGAAATTAAGTAACTTGGCCAAGGTTATTTGGCTGAGAAAGCTGCAGAGGAGGGTTGTGAAGCCATGTGTATCTGATTCATTACATCATGGCTGGAACTCCAGAAATATTTCCTCTTTCTCTTTAATCCTTGCTTTAATACACAGTCTCTAGCTGAAGACTTATTTGTCAAACCAATTGTCCCTCAAGTTTAATTTGATTTTTTAAACTCCTTCCATAATCTCTTTGGCAAAAACAATGTTTACCATGTTTGTTTAGGCAAAAGCAGTATCAGTATTCCCCACACTTTTCTAATTCTTTTTACTCCTTCCTCTAAGTTATCTTATATAATCTTTCATGTCTTTGGCTTGATTTATTAATACAGTCTCAACAGATTATTTCATTGAGCAAAAGATATGAATAACTTTGTTCTGTAGTCACCATTAACAGATCATATGCTCAAGGAAGCAGCATTTTAGTCAAAACGGCAGAACCATCAGAAGGGCTTGTTTCACTATTTCTCTTTTCCAGCAGAACCCTGCTGTCATGTGAGAGGCAATATTGGTGGAGTGGTGAAGAGCATAGTCTTTGTATCAGAATGACTTGATTTTGATCCTAGCTTTACCATTTTTAATGGGGGCAAAGGGAAGCTTAGCAAATTACTCAATGTCTATAAGTTAGGCACTCTCTGACATATTTTTATTGTCTCTTTTATTTTTAGAGATACAATTCATACAATAAGATTCACTGTTTAAAAGTATACAGTTTAGTGACTTTTTTAGTACATTTATGAGATTCTGGAACTATCACCACTATCTAATCCAGAACATCCAAATTAAAATTCCACTATCCATTTTCATCATCCTCAATAGAAACTTTGTACCTATTACAGTCACTCTCCATTTCCCCAAGCCCCAGCTCTTAGGATCAATAATCTAGTGGAGTTTTAGGGAAATTAGTCTGGCAAAGTTGGTAAATGAAGAGAAGGACTAGAAGAAGAATACATTGCTGGGAATTGGATACAAATTTGATATAAAATTATAAAATTCCAGTGGAAATGGTAGGGATGGGAAATGGAAAACTATGACGAGACACAAAAAACATTTTTAAGAAAGCTATATAAGTCATGACGAGTTACTGCAAGTGTCAAAGAACCTAGAAGTTAATTCTAAAAGTTAAATGTGGAGTTATAATAATAAAAATAATGCTTGACATTGAATGAGTATTTTTTATTCATGAGGGGAAGGAAAACCACCATGGACAATACATCTCAATGAACAAGCTAGCATTCAGATAGAAATTTAGTTCGAGGTGGGTATTCAAGTTGATAAAAGGATATGCTAAGTATCATGAAGATGCAATTTCATTTAATCTCCTGATTTAACAAATGAGAAAGCTGGAACTCAAAGAGGCTGAGCAACTTGTCAAAGCTACGTAGCTAGTGTGATGGTTAATTTTATAAGTCAGAAGGTTCCAAGTATTTGAGTAAACATTTCCAGTTGTATCTGTGAGGATGTTTCTGGATGAGATTGGCATTTAAGTTGGTAAACTGAATAAAACAGATTGCATTCTTCAACGTGGATGGGCATCATCCAATTTGCTGAGGGCCTGAGTAGAATAAAAAAACTGGAAGAAGGGAGAATTTGCCCTAACTCTGACTATGTAAATTGGAACAATGGTCTTCTTTTGTCCTGGACTGGGAATTGCATCATCAGCTCTCTTGGTTCTCAAGCCTCTGGACTCAGACCGGGACTTATGTTATTGGCTTTCTGGGTTCTCAGGTCCCTGGACTTACCCCAAGCTGCTACACCATTGGCTTCTTGGGTTTCCAGCTTACAGAGAATATATCATGGACTTATCATCCTTTATAATTGCATAAGCCAATTCCTCTCTCTTTTTCTTTTTCATTTTTTAAAATATGACTTTAGACATAGCCTTTATTTTTTAAAATTGATCTTTATTGGAGTATAGTTGATTCAAGGACATGGAAACAACCTAAATGTCCACTGATGAAGGAATGGATAAAGAAGATATGGTACACATATACAAAGCCACAAAAAGAGCAAAATTATGCTATTGTCAGTGACATGGATGGACCTAGAGATTGTCATACTTAGTGAAGTAAGTTCGATAGAAAAAGAAAAATATCATATGATATTGCTTATATGTAGAATCTAAAAAGCAATGGTACAAATGAACATGTTTGCAAAATAGAAATTGAATCACAGATGTAGAAAACAGTGGTTATCAAGGAGGAAAATGGGGAAGGGATAAATTTAGATTGACTGGAATTAACATATCTGTACTACTATATATAAAATAGGAAACTAATAAGAACCCATTGTATAGCACATGGAACTCTATACTCTATAGTGGACTATATGGGAAAAGAATCTAAAAAAGAGTTGTCATTATTGTTTAGTTGCTAAACTGTGTCTGATTCTTGGTGACCCCATGCATGAACTGCAGCACTCCAGGCTTCCCTGTCCTTCACTATCTCCCGGAGTTTGCTCAGACTCATGTCCACTGAGTCCGTGATGCCACCCAACCAACTCATCTTCTGTCACCCCCTTCTCCTCTTGCCCTCAATCTTTCCCAGCATCAGGATCTTTTCCAAGAGTCAGCTCTTTGTATCAGGTGGCCAAAGTATTAGAGCTTCAGCTTTAGCATCAGTCCGTCCAATGAATATTCAGGATTAATTTCCTTTAGGATTGACTGGTTTGATCTCCTTGCTGTTCAAGGGATTCTCAAGAGTCTTCTCCAGCACCACAGCTCTAAGGCATCAGTTCTTCAGTGCTCAGCTTTCTTTGTGGTCCAACTCGTACATTCATACACGACTACTAGAAAAACCATCACTAGAACAGAGAACTCTACTCAATACTCTGTAATGATTTATATGGGAATAAAATCTGAAAAAAATAGATATATGTATAAATGGTTCCTTAGCTGTATAGCAGAAATTAACACTGTAAATTAACATTGTAAATTAACTATACTCTTTTTTTCTTTCTTTCTCTTTCTCTGAGTGTGTATCTCTGGAGAACCCAGACTAATAGAGCTAGTATGAAATGAAGTGAGGATTCAAGTGCAGATTTTTCATAATACAGTGTGAGGAATCTAAGAATATGCCAAGTTTGAGAAACTGGAATAATATAGTATTATCACTAATAAATAAATCTCAGGCATTTGAGAGGAGCTTGAGGGAGGAAGATGAGATTTTGTCTTGGGTTTCATGTGAAGAAGGGCCATGTTCTTGGATTCCGAAAACAGGTAGAAAGAGGGAGTGAGAAAGGCAAGGTGGATGTGGGGAGGAGAGAGACAGACAGGGAGAGGAGAGAGAGACTTGTAGCATATATACAGCAGTGAGGTTGAACCCATGGGGAAAATTCAGTCAGCAGGGTAGAGCAGGCAGAGTGAGGAGGAGAATGCTAGACCTTGAGGAAGATAGAGCTGAGAGAGGGGAAGAGTGAACAAAGAGGAGGAGGAGAAAGAATATGAGTGGTCATTGAAGCAGCAGGACAACAAAGAGAATTAAAAGGAGGATGTGAATGAAAGTTAAAAAAAGGACTGAGGAAAGGTAGTGCCATATTGTTATCTCATGCTTTTGAAAACTCACTTCAGAGAGACATGGTTTAGACTAAGCTCAGGGACTTGAGGCTTCATACAATCATTTATGGAAAGAAAAGAGGCCACTGGTGTCGACTGTTTGGTCAGAGTTTGGAAGGTGAGCGAACTGAAGGTGGAGGAATGCCAGAGTCTAGAGATTTGTGTGGAACTGACAGGATTCTGTGTACATTTGGAGTGAGAAGGAAGAAAGATAGGCAGTGTCATGAAACAAAACCAAAGCTTTAAATTGAAGAAATACATATCGAATGGTGGTATGATGATGTGTACTAGTGGACAGGAAAGAGTTTTTGTTGTAGTTTAAATGGAACATTAGTATTTATTTTCAGGCAGTCCAGTAGGCATTTAATTCTCTCAACAACCCAGAAAGGGTAAATAGTATTATTATTTTTAGAGACAGTGAAACTAATCCTGTTTCAGGGACACTGGGTCATTCTCCAATCTCTAGAATCACAGAGTGAATGGTCACTCACGAGCTTACATTTAAGAACAGTTCTTATGTGTTTACGGAGAAGGCAATGGCACCCAACTCCAGTACTTTCTCCTGGAAAATCCCATGGACAAAGGAGCCTGGTAGGCTGCAGTCCATGGGGTCACTAAGAGTCGGACATGACTGAGCGACTTCACTTTCATGCATTGGAGAAGGAAATGGCAACCCACTATAGTGTTCTTGCCTTGAGAATCCCAGGGATGGGGGAGGCTGGTGGGCTGCTGTCTATGGGGTCGCACAGAGTCGGACACGACTGAAGCAACTTAGCATTAGCAGTTAACTGTTTAACTTAAAAAAAAACTTGGCTGAAATTTCTTATAGGAATATGGTGTAGCATCTCTAATAATAATAGCTAACACTATTTATGTATTTGCCAAATACCTGCTAAGTCGCTTCAGTCATGTCCGACTCTGTGTGACCCCATAGACGGCAGCCCACCAGGCTCCCCTGTCCCTGGGATTCTCCAGGCAAGAACACTGGAGTGTGTTGCCATTTCCTCCTCCAATGCATGAAAGTGAAAAGTGAAAGTGAAGTCGCTCAGTTGTGTCCGACTTTATCGACCCCATGGACTGCAGCCTACCAGGCTCCTCCGTCCATGGGATTTTCCAGGCAAGAGTACTGGAGTGGGGTGCTATTGCCAAATACCTAGTACTGTTCTAAGTGTATTCTATATATTAACTAAGCTAAAACCATAGGGTATATTGTATTACACATGGGAAGGCTAAGACCCAGAGAATTTTTTATAACTTATTTTATATTGAAGCATAGTTGATTAACAATGTATCAGTTTCAGGTGTACAGCAAAGTGATTCAGTTATACATATACATATATCTATTCTTTTTCAAATTCTTTCCCCACTTAGTTGTTACATAATACTGACCAATGTTCCCTTTGCTATAGAGTAGGTCCTTGTTGGTTATCCATTTCAAACACAGCAGTGCATACATATCAACCACAGGCTCCTTACTATCCCTTCCCCCTACCTTTCACCCTGGTAATGATAAATTCATTCTCTGAGTCTGTGAGTCTGTTTCTGTTTTGTAAATAACTTCATTTTTATGAGTTTGTTTTAGAGTCTGCATATAAGCGCTATTGTGTGATGTTTATTTGTCTCTGTCTGACTTACTTCATTCAGAATGACAATATCTAGGTCTAACCATGTTATTGCAAATGGAATTATATCCTTATTTTTAATGGTTGTGTAATATTTCATCGTATATATGTACCACATCTTTATCCATTCCTCTGTCAATTGACATTTAGGTTGCTTCCATGTCTTGACTATTGTAAACAGGGTTGCAGTGAACATTGGGGTGCATGTATCCTTTTGGACCATATTTTTCTCTGAATATATGCCCAGGAGTAGGATTGCAGGGTCATATGGTAGTCTATTTTTATTTTTTTAAGGAACCTCCATACTGTTCTCCATAGTGGCTGTACCAATTTACATTCTCTCTATACGCTCTCTGGCATTTATTTTTGTGGATTTTGTTTTTGTTTTTGTTTTCTGATAAATTATTTTCATTTTTATTCTCTTACAATTATTTTCTTTTTTTTAATTTTATTTTATTTTTAAACTTTACAAATTGTATTAGTTTTGCCAAATATCAAAATGAATCTGCCACATTATTAGAGAAAAGCAAATCAAAACTACAATGAGATATCACCTCACAGCAGTTTAAATGGCTATTTTAAAAATCCACAAAAAAAACACATATATTTTTGTGGATTTTTTAAATAGCCATTTCAACTGATGTGAGGTGATATCTCATTGTAGTTTTGATTTGCATTTCTCTAATAATTATCAATGTTGAACATTGCTACCAGAAAGCTACTAGAGTTCCTCAATAAATCTGGTAAAGTTTCAAGTTACAAAATTAATACACAGAAATCTGTCACATTTCTATAAACTGACAATGAAAGATCAGAAAGAGATATTCAAGAAACAATCCCACCTATCATCACATCAAAAAGAATAAAATACCTAGGAACAAACCTTAAGGAGACAAAAGACCTGTTTGCTGAAAAGTATAAGATGCCAATAAAAGAAATCAAAGATGACACAGATGGAAAGATATACCATGTTCCTGGATTAGAAGAATCAATATTGTCAAAATGACAATTGTCTATACTACCCAAGGCAATCTACAGATTCAATGAAATTCCTTTCAAATTACCAATGACATTTTTCATGGCACTAGAACAAGAAATCTTAAAATTTGTGTGGAGATACAAAGGACCCCAAATAGCCAAAGCACTCTTGAGAAAGAAAAATGGACTGTAAGAATCAGACTCCTTGGCTTCAGACTATATTACAAAGCTATGGTCATCAAAACAGTGTGGTACTGGCACAAATATAGAAATATAGATCAGTGGAACAGAACAGAAAACTCAGAAATAAACCAATGCACCTGTGCTCAATTAATCTATGATAAAGGAGGTAAGAATATACAATAAAGAAAAGATGGTCTTTTAAACAAATGGTTTCAGGAAAATGACATCTCCATGTTAAAAAATTAAATTAGAATATTCTTTAACACCATACACAAAAATAAGCTCAAAATGGATTAAAGACAGGACATTATAAAGCCCTTAGAGAAGAACATAGGCAAAACATTCTCTGACATAAGTTGCAGCAATATCATTTTTGATCTGTCTTCCAGAGTAATGAAAATAAAAATAAACAAATGGGACCTATTTAAACTCAAAAGCTTTTGTACAACAGAGGAAATCATAAATAAAACAAGGAGACAACCCCTAGAATTGGAGAAAATATTTGCTAATGATGTCATCAGCAAGGATTAGTATCCAAAATTTACAAACAACACATGGGGTTTAATACCATCAAAACAAAAAACCCAATCAAAAAATGGGCAAAAGACCTAAATAGATATTTCTCCAAAGAAGACATACAAATGGCCAAGAAACACACAATTTAAATAACTAATCCAAAATGGTGATAATAGAATCGAAACTGAAACACAGATAGGTGATCTTGCTCCAGTGTTGGTGCTCTTAAGCTCTACACAAAAAACTGCCAAAAACTGTGTTGTCTTTGAAGATTTTTGAAGCTCTTTTAAAAGATAATTTGATTTCCCTATCAACATGGTAAATGTGTTTGCACTCTTTAGTAAAGTGGAGACTCAGGCATAGAAAAGTTAGCACTGTCCCTCACAGGTAAGAGATTGAACACAGAAAGATATCCACATCTCCTTACTCTTAGAGTTGGGTGCTTCTTCTTAGGAGATGAGGGCTTCCCTGATAGTTCAGTTGGTAAAGAATCTACCTGCAATGCAGGAGACCCAGTTTGATTCCTAGGTTGGGAAGATCTGCTGGAGAAGGGATAGCCTACTCTGTCCATTATTCTTGGGCTTCCCTTATGGCTCAGCTGGGAAGGAATCCATCTGCAATGTGGGGAGACCTGTGTTCTATACCTGGGTTAGGAAGATCCCCTGGAGAAGGGAAAGGCTACCCATTCCAGTATTCTGGTCTGGAGAATTCCATGGGATCACAAGGAGTTGGACACAACTGAGTGACATTCACTTTTTAGGAGATGATGTAGAATAAAAGGGGTCAAGATTGGAAATCAGACATGTGGTGACTCATCCTAGCTCTGTCACTCACCAGCTATGTGACCATATCAACTACTTACCTAATCAGGCTCTCTGTTTTCCTCTCTGTAGAATAAAGGGATGAGGGTTCATGAATTTTTTACTTTAAAGCAACATTTTAGGGCCTTACCAGGTGGCTTAGTGGTAAAGAATCCTCCTGCTAATGCAGGAGATGCTGGTTTGATCCCTGGGTCAGGAAGATCCCCAGGAAAAGGAAATTTTAACCCGCTCCAGTATTCTTGCCTGGGAAATCCAATGGACAGAGGAGCCTGGTGGGCTACAGTCCAAGGGGTCACAGAGAGTTGTACGTATCTTAGCAATTAAACAACAACAACACAATATTATAAACCTAATGGAAGCCACTTATATGATTTTAAATTTTCTGATAGCCACCTTAAAAAAGTAAGAATCTATTAAGTATTTGCATAATGTAATCCAGTTTGTCGGTATCATGGTCATTTCAACACAGAATCAATATAAAAATAATTACATTCTGTTTTTGGTTCTAAGTCTTCAAAATCTTGTGTGTACATTATACACTCAGTACATTTCAATTTGGACTAGCCATATTCCAAATACTCAGCAGCAACATGTGGCCAGTGGCTATAGTGTTGGACAGTACAGATCTGTACTTCAAGTCATAAGTAGCATGAAGGCTCTTTAAGACAAGTAGCTAGAAGCATCTTAGCCAGCAGCAGCAGATGTTGCTGGATACTTGCCTGCCCATCTGCTTAGCTTCAAGTTCCCTTTTTCCTCAGGCTCCCATCTGCCTGCCTCAACTAAGCAGTGTGGGAAATTATGAATGATAGCCCATTCCCTATAGCCCCGGCCCCTCAACACTCAGTACCCATAAAGCCCACACAACGGGGCATCATCTTTCCAAGCTGACAGCCCTGGGAGATGACACTTGTGGTAAATTAAGCAGAATGCTGATGACAAATGAAGCGTGGTCACGATCTAGCAGAGCTAGGCATCAGCAGAGTCTACTGTGGCCCTTGACAAATGCATTCTCTTTCCATGGCATTCAAGTGCTGGATCATCTATTATTCTGCATATTATGTTTATAGAGAAAAATAAAATGAAACGGAACTCACATACTCACTGTAAAGGCAGATTTACTAGATACCGTCATGATTTGTCTGGGGGAAGAAATCCCCTTGTATGAGGGCATGATTGTTAACATCTTCATAGTGAATGAAGGCTTTGTTCACACTCCAGAAGTGCTGGTCAATCCTACAAGAGTAGAAGAACAGAAATTTCCTTTCATTAATCAGGCAGTCCAACTAAACCAGTACCTTTTTCAAAACCCTAAAGGACAGGTAAATTTTGAATAATTATGTAAGCCTGCTTCTGAGAACAGAATGGTACAATTGGCTACATGATTTGTCACTCTGGAGTAATGCCGTAAAAATAGAAGGCATTAATATCCATAAACAAAGTCTACTCTAATGAATACAGCAATTAAAAAAAATTTTTTTAATGGATAACCTTTTTGGAAGTGCACTTATTGGTAGATTTTAAAAAGGGATGTGAAATTGATGTGGGGAGGAATCATAATGATCATCTGGTCCAAGGCAATCAGAAATGTGGTGATTCACCTCTCTGATCTGGGGTAGATGTTGATAATCAGTCCTCCTTCCCATATGAAGGACTCAAAATATGGCCTCAAAATTTTTTTCCACAAGAAGTTTCAGGCAGCATTCCAAGCAATCAGGATTATCAAGATGAACCTACCCACTTTCCTGCATCTAGTCCAGCTTTTTCGCCTCATACATAAGTAATACAAGGTTCAGAGTTAAGGTTCTGTCTGCAAGCTCATTTACCAGGAATTATTGGTGGGAAGACTGGAGCCTGTACGCCTTCTGGTCCCTAGTAGCAATAGTAGTGGTTTCAGTTGCTCATTCATGTCTGACTCTTTGTGACCCCATGGGCTGTAGTCCACCAGGCTTCTCTGTCCATGGGATTCTTCAGGCAAAACTCCTGGAGTGGGTTGCCACTCCCTTCCCGAGGAGATCTTCCCAACCTAGGGACCGAACCTGGGTCCTCCCGCATTACAGGCAGATATTTTACCATCTGAGCCACCAGGGTAGCTTATTCTTTTACTATTACATTCTGCCTGTGGATGGTTTGGGCTGCAGGAATGTTTTGTATATTGTAAAAAAAATCTGATTTTTGCAAGTTATCTATGTCTAGAAAGATAGAAATGTGTCTATCTTTTGTGGACACAAAGACCAGATCCCACAGAGGTGCATCCACGTGAGAGTTGTTTAGATTCTTCATAGCAGCTCATATGGCCCTGTGCAGAGGCTTCCATTATGCTCAAGATCCTATGCTGTGGTTATTACTGTGTGTTCTGGTCTTTCTCTGGTCACTCTGGATGGTCTTCAGTGTGGCTTCATCTCTTTTAAAGAGTGCTCTCCAGAAACAGACATGATGTTCCCAGTGTGGACCAACAACTTCCGGGTATAACACCAACTGAGGACAGGATATAGAGTATTCAAAGAGTTTAGAAGATTACCCACACTTTACAACATCATCACAATTTTTTGCCATATATGCATATGACATCTATAAATTTTTATATAATAATTCTGTAAAACATTTATATTTTTCATACATAAATTTACTTGAAAAAGAACTTTTTATTTCTGCAAATAAAAAATTGTTAGCATAAATAGAAGGAAGCCATAAAAGTGAACACAATGAAGATGAAAGAACGTTTTTCACTTCTAGTTAAATACTCTTTTCACCTGCCAAAATCTCTTTGTTATAAGAAGTAGTAATAGGTGTCAGAGAGTTGTTAAAACCATACTAGTGTCAAATTGAGACTTTATAATAGTAAGAAAATTGAAAGGAAAATGATAAAAGAATAATTATCTCCAAGTGATAAAGAACCTGCCTGCCAGTGTAGGAGACTTAAGAGACACAGGTTCGATTCCCGGGTCAGGAAGGTCCCCTGGAGGAGGGCATGGCAACCCACTCCAGTATTCTTGCCTGGAGAATCCCAAGGACAGAGGAGCCTGGCAGGCTACTGTCCATAGTGTCGCACAGAGTTGGACATGACTGAAGCTACTTAGTACAGTATAGCAATCTCCCTGTGGGATTCCACATAATGTAAAGATATGTCCCTACACCCCAAACAACATTGCTGGGGTCACCTCATGTGATGCTACTTCTGTACCCCACCCCCTTCATTTCCATGGGCAGCCAGGGCTGTGGATCCTGCACTCTGGAAAACGTACATTCCCTGTACGTCTATCACTGTTTCCCCTTAGCTGCCTAAAGAAACAACATCGTCTTTTCTAACTCAGATGTAGGTCTCCCTCCAGAAGCCAGTAGCCTTGTCCTTCTGCGGCTCTTCCTTTTCCTAGCTCTGTTACTTTATTGCTGTGCCATTAAGTAAGGATGTTTCAGGGCGAACACTCTGAGATAGTCCTTGTTTTTCCTCTGAGACATGAGTTTTTCTCCTTGGAGATTGCTAGGCTCTTTTCTTCCCAAAGAGATCTCTCGAAAATTGGGAGGACCTTCACACTTCAAGGAATCAGTCTCCTACAAGGGCCTCTATGGGTCTGTAGCTGCAGAGACCAAACAGAGACCATTGTCTTTGTGGAGTCTCATGAGAGAAGAAGAAATACTCACCAGAAAAAGCTCCCTTTTCCTTACAATCCTCTGTTTGTCATTAGAACTCCCACTGTTTGAGATTGGGTTAACAGCATGGGCTTGTGTGGGCACTGAAGTCAGGTTCTCTGGGTTTGAACAGTTGGCTTAGCTTCTTTTCAGCTGTGTAACTTTGAGAACATTAGTTAATATCTCAGTACCTCAGTTTACTTTGAAATGACACTTATAGTAGTACCCCCTCCTAGGGTTACTGTGAGAATCAGATGAGGTTAGCTGACATAGGGCACTTAGACAGCAGTGCTCAAACGTGTACTACTCAGTGAGGGCCAGCAATGACGATGACCATCATGGTGTATTTCCTCAAAGACATATTTCTTGTTTACAATTCTTATTTTGGCCAGAGCTAAGGGAGGAAAGAGAAAGAAACAGTACCTTCCAACCACCTCAGAAGGACCCCATATTTCTTCGTAATAATAATCTTCCTTCCACAAAGGTAACCACTGTCCTGCTTTTTATTGTAGACACTAATAGTTTACATTTTTATCATCTATTTAAGCATCCCTAAATATTGCAGGCTAGTTTTTTTTTTTTCATTTCAAACTATTTAAATGGAATAATTTCTATTTTATTTTGCTCATCTTTGTGACTTTGGGCTTCACCTATGATGTACATGCAGTATATTTATCTCATGGTGTTATTTAGATATATCACAATATATTCATTCTATTGTTGATAGATGCTTGGGTTGTTTCTGGATGTTGGTTATTATCTGTAATGCTGCTATGTTCATCCTTCCATAATCTCTTTGTACATGTGGGAAAGAATTTGAGGTGATTAATTCACAGAAAAGAAAATGCAAGATAGATGTATGCTTATCTTTCATTGACACAGGTGATCTTTTCCCAAGTGGTTTTGTCTGATTTATCTATTTCTTTATTTTGAGTTCTGTTTAAGGTATCCCTCATGGTAGGAAAAGCTATCCTTTTCCATTATCTTCTAGAAGTTTTATTGTTTAAACTTTTCTGTTTAAATCACATATTTGTTTCTGGTGTGAGGTAGGTTCAAGTTTCATTTCTTCATACAGAGATATCTTGTTGACCTAGCACCATTTATTAAAAAGTCTCTATAATGAAAATTTGATGATAAAAAATATATATATATAAAGTATGGGTCTTTTTGTGGGCTTTTTCTTTCTCTTTGTCTCTCTCTTTGTTTTAGCTACTGAAGTTTTATAATGTCTTAATATCTGTTCAGCAAGTTTTCTCTACCTGATTTTCTTCAAGAGTTCCTATCTATTCTTTGCCCTTGGTGTTTCCACATGAATGTTTAACGTATAAGCTTATCAAGTTATGAGCACAAATAATGCACAAGTATCAGTTGGGATTTTGATTGGAATTACTTTATTTTTTTAATTTAAATTTATTTACTTTAATTGGAAGCTAATTACTTTACAATATTGTATTGGTTTTGCCATACATCAACATGAATCTGCCACGGATATACACGTGTTCCCCATCCTGAACACCCCTCACACCTCCCTCCCCATACCATCCCTCTGGGTCATCCCAGTGCACCAGCCCCAAGCATCCTGTATCCTGCATCAAACCTGGACTGGCGATTAGTTTCTTACATGATATTATACATGTTTCAATGCCATTCTCCCAAGTCATCCCGCCCTCTCCCTCTCCCTCTCCTACAGAGTCCAAAAGACTGTTCTATACATCTGTGTCTCTTTTGCTGTCTCACATACAGGGTTATAGTTACCATCTTTCTAAATTCCATATATATGTGTTAGTATACTGTATTGTGGAATTCCTTTAAACTTAGAGTTCAGTTAAAAAACTTCATCATATTATGAGACTTCTAATCCAAAAACATGGTATATCTCCCAATTTATTTGTCTTCCTTAAGTTCTCTTGATAATGCCTTGGAGCAGAGCCTCTTAAACTCCAGCATGCCTCAGAATTACTTAGATGGCTTGTTAAAATTCCAATTGCTGGGTGGCCATCTCAGAGTCCAAGTATATCTGGGGTGTGACCTGAGTATTTGCATTTCTAAGAAGTTCCCAGGTAATGCTTGTGGTGTTCATCCCAAAACCATGCTTTGAGAATCACTGATTTATGATTTCCAGAGTATTGATCTTGGGTATAGTTTATTAGAATAATTACAAGGTATTCAGTTCAGTCACTGAGTCATGTCTGACTCTTTGCAACCCCATGGACTGCAGCATGCCAGGCCTCCCTGTCCATCACCAACTCCCGGAGTTTACTCAAACTCATATCCATTTAGTCGGTGATGCCATTCAACCATTTCATCCTCTGTTGTCCCCTTCTCCTCCTGCCTTCAATCTTTCCCAGAATCAGGGTGTTTTCAAATGAAAACATTTGAAATATATGAAAGTTCTTTGAAAACATTTGAAAGTTCTTCGCATCAGGTGGCCAAAGTATTAAATTCTTAAAGGTATTATAACTGTGTTTAAATTTTATTTTCTGTCTGTTGTTGATGTTTTTAATACCAAGTTTCTGCCCGTGGACATGCTATACTCATTGTGTTGCTGCTGCTGCTGCTGCTAAGTCACATCAGCCCTGTCCAACTCTGTGCGACGCCAGAGATGGCAGCCCACCAGGCTCCCCTGTCCCTAGGATTCTCCAGGCAGGACCACTGGAGTGGGTTGCCATTTCCTTCTCCAATGCATGAAAGTGAAAAGTGAAAGTGAAGTCACTCAGTAGTGTCCGACTCTCAGCGACCTCATGGACTGCAGCCCACCGGGCTCCTTCATCCATGGGATTTTCCAAGCAAGAGTACTGGAGTGGGTTGCCATTGCCTTCTCCACTCATTGTGTTACTCATAGGTTATTTTGGGTTTTCTGTGTGAAAACACTCCAGGGGGCTGTCAAAAGTAATACTTGGCCTCTAATGTCTATTCCAATTTATAAATATCCTATGGTCAAATTGACGCTAAATGTCTGACTCTGCATTTCCTTCTCCAGGACCTTGGTCTAATAATTTTTCACAACATTACTACCTCTCTGATGCCTTTAAGGAGACACTTTCATACCTTGCCCATATTTTCTGACTATCCTCAGCAGGAAGGCTTATCTGAATTTCTTTGCAACCAATACCAGAATCACCCCTCTAACCATAAATGGAAACCATAGTCTCTTAATATTTTTCTATGGACTAATTTCTATTTCCTTCTTGGATACTATTCTATAAAATTCCTCACATAGTCATGGTACTTGGAACATTTTTGGTACTCTATTTAAAATACTCCTTGGAGGAGTTCAGTGGGCAGAGTATAGAAGGAAATCATTAGAGGTGGTGAAGACAAATTTAACTATAGTACTCATAATATTAATGTTACAAATAACTGTACCAAATACATATTCCAAGTGATTACTTCTTCCTCTATCCATTGTTTTGCCTTTATTATTCATTGGACATAGGTTGTGGGCAAGCCACAAAAACTGAACCTCAGTCACCATTTCTGCAAAATGTAAGAGGAAAGAAGATTAATTAATTTGGCAATTTCTAGCTCTAAATTGCATGCGCCAGAGAATAGGAGCAAGGCCTTGTTAGATTCCCTTTACATGATGGTGCACTACTAAATATTTGTTGAATGAAAAAATAAAAATCTTAATCTCCAAGTGAAATTTTCCAGCTTATTATCCATTTAAGGATTGACAGGTCTTGTCTCCAGGGCTGCCTACCAAAGAATGTCATGCTTGTTGTTTACAATTATCCCCTCATAATAGCAGTGGGAATTGTAACACACGTAGCATGTAAAGGTACACATTGGAAAGTAATACAAGGGAAAGGAATTACTTTTTTTTTTTTTTTTTAAGAATTTGAGGTCACATTATGTACCAGCTTGATTTTGTATGTCCTGACAGGAAACATGGTGTAAGATTCATCATTCAGTTCAGTTTCAGTTCAGTCACTCAGTCGTGTCGGACTCTTTGCGACACCATGGACCACAGCACACTGGGCCTCCCTGTCCATCACCAACTGCCCGAGTTTACCCAAACTCATGTCCATCGAGTCGGTTATGCCATCCAACCATCTCATCCTCTGCCATCCCCTTTACCTTCTGCCCTCAATCTTTCCCAACATTGGGGTCTTTTCCAAGGAGTCAGCTCTTTGCATCAGGTGGCCAAAGTATTGGAGTTTTAGCTTCAACATCAGTCCTTCTAATGAACACCCAGGACTGATCTCCTTTAGGATGGACTAGTTGGACCTCCTTGCTGTCCAAGGGACTCTCAAGAGTCTTCTCCAACACCACAGTTCAAAAGCATCAATTCTTCAGTGCTCAGCTTTCTTTATAGTCCAACTGTCATATCTATACATGACTACTGGAAAAACCATAGCCTTGACTAGACGGACCTTTGTTGGCAAAGTTATGTCTCTGCTTTTTAATATGCTGTCTAGGTTCATTATACTAAACTCAAATATCAGTTTACATTACTGAGCATTTAATAGAGTGAAGTGAATGCTTGGTAATAAAAATCCTTTTAATGAAAAGGTGAAGATGGTATTGTAAGAAGCAGAAACAACTCTGAGTTGTTCATATTGCACACACTTACACTCACACACACACATACTCACACACACACACTACAAGAAAAATTATTGATCTGCTTTAGGTCTCATCTGCAACATTTGGTATATGCCTGTTGCAAGTCTCAGAAGGGAGATGCCCATCCAGGAATTCTTTTATTCAGTAGTCATCCAGGACCACATATTCGCAACATTACTTGGATGAAATTGGTTTATGAGGGTGGTTAGGAAATGATGCTGCAAGGGAACACTTGGCCTCAGATTTGCTAATATTAATTTTTTAACACTTCTTAAAGTATTTCTGGCCTCAGTGATTTTAGGGTCCACCATGAATAATGAGATAACCACTGGAGACAACACCCTTGATTCCTTGATTCTAATGAACACATGGATGAGCTCACATGCATTCCAGGGTATAAGAATGAGCACCTTCACTGCTCTCTAGAAAGAGAGGACAGGTCTGACCTAGCTGTTAGGTTGTCACTAGAAAAACTGAATGGCAAGGTCATCTTTTCAATCAAGCTCAAGAGATACAAGCAAAGTTTAATTCTTAGGCAAACAAGGGCCACAGTCAGTTTTGTTGGGAAGGCAGACTTGGCCATAGCAAACAAAAGTCCCAAACTGGAGGTACAAAATGTCATGAGATATGGGAATAGGGAACCGAACTTCAGGTGAGTGGGATTCAGTCAGTCAGTTCAGTCGCTCAGCTGCCCAACTCTTTGTGACCCCATGGAATGCAGCATGCCAGGCTTCCCTGTCCATCACCAACTCCCAGAGCTTACTCAAACTCACGTCCATTGAGTCAGTGATGCCATCCAACCATCTCATCCTCTGTCGCCCCCTTCTCCTTCAATCTTTCCCACCATCAGGGTCTTTTCCAATGAGTCAGTTCTTCACATCAGGTAGCCAAAGTATTGGAGTTTCAACTTCAGCATCAGTTCTTTCGATGAATATTCAGGACTGATTTCCTTTAGGATGGACTGGTTGGATCTCCTTGCAGTCCAAAACTCTCAAGAGTCTTCTCCAACACCACAGTTCAAAAGCATCAATTCTTCGGTTCTCAGCTTTCTTTATGGTTCAACTCTCACAGACATACATGACTACTGGAAAAACCATAGCTTTGACAAGATGGACCTTTGTTGGCAAAGTAATGTCTTTGCTTCTTAATATGCTGTCTAGGTTGGTCATAGCTTTCCTTCCAAGGAGCAAGTATCTTTTAATTTCATGGCTGCAGTCACCATCCGCAGTGATTTTGGAGCCCAAAAAGTGAAGTCTGCCACTATTTCCATGGTTTTCCCATCTATTTTCCATGAAGTGGCATGATCTTAGTTTTCTGTATGTTGAGCTTTAAGCCAACTTTTTCTCTCTCCTCTTTCACTTTCATCAAGAGGCTCTTTAGCTCTTCTTCTTTTTCTGCCATAAGGGTGGTGCCATCTGCATATCTGAGATTATTGGTATTTCTCCCATCTTTATTCCAGCTTGTGCTTCATCCAGTCCAGCATTTCTCATGATGTATTCTGCATGTAAGTTAAATAAGCAGGGTGACAATATGCAGCCTTGACGTACTCCTTTCCCAATTTGGAACCAGTCTGTTTTTCCATGTCCAGTCCTAACTGTTGCTTCTTGACTTGAATACAGATTTCTCAAGAGGCAGGTAAGGTGGTCTGGTATTCTCATCTCTTTCAGAATTTTCCACAGTTTATTGTGATCCACACAGTCAAAGGCCTTGGCATAGTCAATAAAGCAGAAGTAGATATTTTTTTGGAACTCTTTTGCTTTTTCGATGATCCAGTGGATGTTGGCAATTTGATCTCTGGTTCCTCTTCCTTTTCTAGATACAGCTTGAACATCTGAAATTTCACAGTTCACATATTGTTGAATCCTGATTTGGAGAATTTTGAGTATTACTTTGCTAGTGTGTGAGATGAGTGTAATAGTGCGGTAGTTCAAGCATTCTTTGGCATTGCCTTTCTTTGGGATTGAAATGAATACTGAACTTTTCCAGTCCTGTGGCCACTGCTGAGTTTTCCAAATTTGCTGGTATATTGAGTGCAGCACTTTCACAGCATCATCTTTTAGGATTTGAAATAGCTCAACTGGAATTCCATCACCTCCACTAGCTTTGTCTGCAGTGGTGCTTCCTAAGGCCCACTTGACTTCACATTCCAGGATGTCTGGCTCTAGATGAGTCATCACACCCAGTGGTTATCTAGGTCTTGAAGATCTTTGTTGTACAGTTCTTCTGTGTAATCTTGCTACCTCTTCTTAATATCTTCTGCTTCTGTTAGGTCCATACCATTTCTGTCCTTTATTGTGCCCATCTTTGCATGAAATGTTCCCTTGGAATCTCTATCAAGAGATCTCTATTCTTTCCCATTCTATTGTTTTCCTCTATTTCTTTGCATTGATCACTGAGGAAGGCTTTTGTATCTCTCCTTGTTGTTCTTTGGAACTCTGCATTCAAATGGGTATATCTTTCCTTTTCTCCTTTGCCTTTTGTTTCAGAAAACATCTTCAAGGTGACTGTTACAACTCCGTCATCAGCATGAACTAGTATACTGTCAAACTGGAGAAAATAGGTTCATTTCAATAAATTTCTGATTTGTTACTGTCACATGTCAACACAACTGGTCTTACTCATAAATGAAATCTGAACTTTGCACCCTACTCCTTCTCTGTCTCCTACTAACAGAACTTCACTTATCTAATCTGGATTTGGCTTGGGGTATGATCCCATTTCATTATTTAAGAAAACTGAGGAAGGAACATCATAAAATTAATTTTCACAATGAGATATAGGCTTACCAAGTATTACTAATTCACAAGCATTGACATGTGGCTCAAAAATCTAGAAAAGGAACATAATTGTGTAGAGAGAGAGAAATGTTCCAAACCTTTGCATTAGGTGGTATATACATTGTGATAAAACTTTCTATAATTCTCAGGACTGCCTTGTTTTCTCCTTTCTAGAGACACTTATTTGTACATTGCCATGTAGAAGCTAGTATAAGGAAGACAAAAATAAAGAACCATCTGAATACAGAAACAACATAATTCTTTCTAAAACATTTAGAGAACAGTTTCCAGGGCATTTGATTGGGTCTTGAAGGATGAATTGGGTTTTCCCAGACTGGAAGAAAAGGAGGTTGTTTTTTAAAGGGAAGCATCATATTTTCTGTGGTTCATCTGTCCATGTCCTAAATCTCATTGTCTTTTACGTTCTTTATAATCCTGCTTGGGGGCTCAAGAAGAGCGGATTTGTCCTCCTGCAAAATTGGTTTTATATAGACAGGCACACCTTGCCTCACCAGTTACTGTCCTTTGGACTGTCTGCTGGAAAAGCAGGGCCATCTGTTCTGACAGACGTTACCCAGATAACATCAGTGATGCCAAGGGCTCTTTCTTTCTCTTCTGACCTACTTAGTCTTCCACCAACCAGCATTGTCTCCTTTTCATTACTGCCTTGTGCTAAACATTTACTGTTTTCTCCTTGCCTCCCTTTCTGCTCAGCAATGTTCCCTTTGCTTTTAGGAAAACACTTAGCCGTGGAGCTGGTTTCTGAGTTATTGTGCTTCTAAATCCTCTTGCAATCCATATGCAATCATCTGCTTATTAGGGTTAAACGAGTTCAACTGATACTATAAAACCTTGATTAATAGCAACATATGGGTAATACGTCTGGTTAATTGAATTTTCAGGTTAACTGAGGGTTAAATGGGAGATTTAATAAAATTGCTAAGTACTTATCCTTATCTCTTTTATGGCACTTACACATTTTACCTTGTCTGGGCATTTTTAAAGTTCATGTCTAATTTTCCCTAATCATCTGCGAACTCTCTGATGATTGAGTCTGAGCCTCATGCTAATCTGTAAATGTGGTCCAACAGACAGTATTTTTAAGAAAATGACATCATCTTCATCATCATGTAATTGTGTCATGGTTAATTGCATGGACTTTGTAGCCAAACAACCTCAGGCTGGATACTGTCTCTGTCATTTACTAATTCTGTGTGCTTAGCTCACTTAAATTCTTAGTTTCCTCATCTGTACAATGGGGGGAAAATTAATAATAATCTCACACAGCTGTTATGGGAAATAAATGACTTAATATTAAGAAGTTCTTAGAAAAATGAGTAAACACTTTACTAAGTGCTCTGTGTTCATGTTCCCATTTGATGTCAAAGGAAGATGCTATTATTATCCCATTTTACACATGAGAAAACTGGAAGGCAGAGAAGTTAAATAGCTTACACAAGATCACACAGCTAGTAAGCAATAGAGATAAGTTTGAGTGAAAGAGGTTTGACTTGACAACCTACACTCCTGACATATTGCTCTTTTAATAATATTTTGCATCTTTGTAATAGTCATATGTTGCTGCTACTGCTAAGTTGCTTCAGTCATGTCCGACTCTGTGCGACCCCATAGACGGCAGCCCACCAGGCTCCACTGTCCCTGGGATTCTCCAGGCAAGAACACTGAAGTGGGTTGCCATTTCCTTCTCCAATGCATGAGAGAGAAAAGTGAAAGTGAAGTTGCTCAGTCGTGTCCGACTCTTAGCGACCCCATGGACTGCAGCCAACCAGGCTCCTCCATCCATGGGATTTTCCAGGCAAGAGTACTGGAGTGGGGTGCCATTGTCTTCTGCCCAACTATGGGGAAAGTTTCCTTCTAATATGTCCAACCATGTCAGTAGGGGGCACTGCTTGTCACAGTGACTAGGGAAACTGGCAGGATGAAGACTTCACTGTGACCATGACCTGTGCTTCCAAGACTGCAACCATAGTAGAAAGAACACAGTCAATTCCCTATCTGCCTTACAAGGGAAGCATGTCACTTGCACTGAGATTTTAATGGCTACAGCAAGTCACGTGGCTACCCATAATTTCAAAAAAGGTGGGAAAGTGCAGCCCTACCATGACCCAGGAGACAGAAAGCTAGAAATACTAGTGAATAACAATCCCTACCATACCCAAAGGCTCTCAAATTACCTGGTAAAACCTGGACACTAGATATAGGCTTAAATAAGTAGGTGCACAAACTTGAGAAAGCTAGCTTCTTAGTCTGGAGTAGGGTTCCTCAATCCTGGCAGTATTCACACATCAAACCAGATGATTCTTTGTAGTATGCATGTGCTTTGAGGGGAGGGTATCCTATTCTTTGTAGAATGTTTAGCTGCATCCCTGACCTTCTCCAGTCATGATAATTAAATGACTTCAGTCATTGCCCAGTGACCTCTGGGAGCCAAAACCACCCCCAGCTGAGGACTTCTGTTCTAAAATAACCTCATTTGTATTCATGGCTGTCGAATCGTGGGGAAATTCAGGCTATGCTATGACCCCTCTGTAAGGAACGTGTGGAAGATTCTGTGGTTTAAAAAACAGCATCAGAGGCTTGGAACCTTGTAGATAGTCGTTGGTTTGAATCTGGCATAAGAAACTACATCCCCTGAAATCTCTGTCAAATACTTTTTGCTATACCACATTTCCTAACCTCTTTTCTTAGGTTTTCTACAGTGACTTTATACTTTGCAAAGTTCTTCAGTGAATCCACCTCAAATTGTCAGCCACTGTAATTTTTAGCCTATTTATTTTTCTTGGTTCTCTGTGGAAGTAGGGAACAGCTGGTCATCATGTTCTGTATAATAACTTTTCATGTATTTGAAGACTGTTATTAAACCATCCCCAAGCTTCTCTATGCTGGGGTAATTGTTATGCTCAAACATGCTCTAGGAACTGTGTAAAGCTGAAGAGAAGATAGAGTCCCCAAACTAATGTTTGTGTATTAAAATTGAAGAAAAGCAAATTTTAACTGAAAATATCAACTGAGAAATAAGGCTTAAATCTGAAACTCTGAGGTTTTGTTTTCAGCCTTTTTCTTCTTTTTTTCTTATTTATTACAGTTATGGCTGTTGACTTGAAAATTTAATTTATTACAGTGGAAATTAATGTCCTAATTAAGATTTTATAGTACTTTTAATCTTAATGATATTCTAATGGAAATCCAATGATGAACAAGATAACTGCATCTCTGCCTGTCACATATCAGGACATGACCAGACATAGTCCAATTAACTGTACTGGCACTGATGAGAGGCTATAGCTTGAAACAAGACCTTCCTACAATAATATATAACTCGGACAGTCAGTGATAAAAACTAACATTTATTCCATGCTTTCCATCTGCCAGACCAGATGCTAAGAGATTTACAAGAATTACCCCCATTTAATCTCATTAACTCTAAGAGGTACTTGCCATTATTATCCTCATTGTAAATAATTAAAAAGTGCAGATCAGAGAGGTTGACTAACTTGCTCGATGTCACAGAGCTATTGTTAGAATTAGAGTTTGAAATTAAGAATGCTGATGCTAGAGCCTGTAGTCTTAACTGTAATAATACATGGCCTCTGTGCAGGCAGGCACCATATCTTATTAATCTGTGCATGTCCAGTGTGTAGCTCCTAGAATCAATTCTCAGAAATACTTATTGAATGAGTAAGCAAGTGGTGAATGACAGAGCAGAAATGCAGAACGACAGTGTGGGCTGTGGTTCAGAACATTAGGTGCTGAGGCATCAGTATCTCACTTCACCCCAGCTCACCCCAGGGTGGCCTGGATGCCTTCTTTAGGATTCCATGCCAACCTGTGTGTGCCTATATCCACGCACTGGCCTCACTGTATTATACATGTATGTGCCGGTTTCTCTTCCTAGAGCAGTGATTCTCAACTGAGGGCAAGTTTGCCTCCCAAGGGAACTTGGCAGTGTCTCTGCACATTTCTGATTGCCACACTGAAGGCTGCTACTTCCATGCAGTGAGTAGAGGCTGGGATGGTGCTAAACATCCTGCAATGCACAGGAGAGCTCTTCACCACAACTGTCCAGTCCCAAATGTCAGTAGTGACAAGACCGAGTGGCCCTGAGCTAAACAGAGAGCTCCTTTGTGAAAGCATCCTTGTGTTTGGAATCAACTCTGTATCCCGAGTGCCAGGCAAATCCCTAACCTATCACTGGGCTCAATATACATGGATCAAAGGAGTAGAGAGTGAAAGAGTGCTTGAATGGATGATAGAAAGAGCAATGTAGACAGGATTCCATTTTTTGAGATATGTGTAGTTCCACAAACAGTTCGCATAAAGGGAGAGCAGTGGGATATTACTTGGATGTATTAATTGATGTCCCCCCTTTACTTTCTCTTACCTCAGAGCCCTTCTTCCATTTACGCAACAGCTAGAATATTTTACCTCTCCTACTCTCAAAAAAGGGGGTGGGACGGCAGAACTAGAAAATAAAAGAATAGTATTTCTGGCTTTGGACTTTCCAAAGCCAAGGTTCAAGTATAAGATTAAAAAAAAAAAAAAAAAACTTAGAAAAGCGCAGTTAGTTACATATTCAGTTTCCTTATCCCTGAGACTAGATCAAATTGTCACCTGACTAGAGGGTGGTAGTGAAGAAACAAAGACTTGATTTTGGGTGGATACCTGGGGCGAGACCTCACATTATGTTCCCCTCCTCTGAGTTTTGGGCTGGAGGTAGAGAGAGCATCACAAGAGGGATCTGAGGAATCCAAAAGCAAGGATGTACTTCCGCCATCTCTGCATAACCCCCAGGGAGCAGGTAAGAGCTGAGCAATCCCTTTAACCTGGAATGATGTAGGAACAATGGAGCAGAAATGACTGCATGAAGTTTCTAGATTGAACCACCAAACTCCCCAGATCACAGACTGGCACAGATATGGCTTGGATCAAGGGGAGGCCACAGTCAGCAGAGCCAGATCTGCAGAGGATTGGAATAAGTTATCTCTGAGGATACCAACACAGATACATAACCATGGCCCTTACCAGTTCCTCCCCACTTACGTCATGGTCCCAAGTAGCCTTGGGGAAAAGGATGTTTGGAACATCCTGAATTAAGTTCAGCTTTCACCACAATGAAGGAAGGCTCAGAAGAGACATTAAGTTCAATTTAACAAGAAATGGATTCTTGTTTGGAAAATTCCATGGGCAGAGGGGCCTGGCGGGGCTACAGTCCATGGGGCTGCAAAAAGTTGGACATGACTGAGTACACACACACAGAAAGAAATGGAATTAACATTTCTTGCCTCTGATCTGTGGTCTACCATTTGCGCTTGCTGCAGAAGCTTATCAGATGATAGTAGGAACCCAGCAACAGTCTTGCCATTAATAATCCTTGCAAACCTAAATGGGATACTGATTGAGAGTAAGGCAAGATTTTGACCCTGAGCCGGCAGTATATAAAAGAAATTATCAACTCAGAACTTCACTCCCTGAAGCAAGGCAGGATTCCTACTGCCAGAACTGCATTGCAAGGAGCAGACAGAGTCTGTGAAGTGAAGAAGCTGCGGAGTTACCAAACTCAGAGACAAGGTCAAGCTGAATTAGTGATGGCTGAGACCTGAGGCAGTGTTCTTAGCATGGGATGGACACGGCTTTAAGACCCTCCTTCAAGGGTCATCCTTGGCAGTAATGAATGATATGGGTAGAACAGATAGGGTCAACACGGCCTCAGTCCTGGGGAAGAAGGAGGGCAAGCCTGAGAACACGTGTCTAAATGAGTCAGTCTTTGACAAATGAATTTTAAAATAAAAGACAATGTGAATTACTAGATAGTGTCCACAATACTCAAATTATACTTTATTTTTTTGATGCTTTGGATCAAATTATACTTTAAAGATCCTGATGACTTTAATCTAAGACTTTATAATTCAAATATTAATTTTTCTGTCAAACATTTTTTTGCTATTCGTTAATCTGACCATTTGGAAGAAAACATGATGGGAAATGTGTTTCTGGAGTCCTTTTGGGGCTTATCCAACTAAAACAGGATCTTTTACATGAACTTTAAAAAAAAATTTATGTTAGATTGCATAGTAATATTCTTGCTCCCCCTCCTTCCAAGGTTTACAGGAATCTCCTTGATCACTGGTATGTTCTTCAAGGACTGGTGAGAGCTGATACCTGTCCGTTTCTCTAGGTTCCTCGCCTGACATTCTTCTCTCATTTTCCATCACACTGGACTTCAGGTGCCTTTTGCCTACTCTAGTGCAGACTCACCTGATACTTCAGAAAGTGAACTTACTTGAACTAAGGCTCTTTTCGAATATCATTGGGAGTAATAAGAATTTTGAACTGAGATTATCCTAGATAGGGTGGGTCTCGAATGCACTGACAGGGGTCCTTATAAGAGACAGAAAAGGAGAAGACAGAGAGACACAAAGAGGAGAAGGTCATGTAAAGATGGAGGTAGGGATTGAGGTGATGAATTTAGAAGTCAGAGAATGCCAAGAGTTGCCAAGAGAAGTTTGGATGAAGGCATGGGGTTTCTCACTCGGCGCCTCCAGGTGGAACCAGTCCTGCTGACAATTTTATTGCAGACTTCTAGTCTCTGGAGATAATTTTTTTTTTTAAGCCACCAAATTTATGATAATTTGTTACAGTTGCCCTAGAAACTAACATAGCTATGCAAAGTTCTGTGACTGCTGTGCGCTCCTTCTTTTCAGGGCTGATGCGCATGCCGTGCCCTCTCCTTCTTCACGCCCCATCTAATCAGTATCTCCTCTTCAGTGACTTTTGGTGAGTTTTTAGCATACTTCCTGTAAAGGACCAGATAATAATATTCTAACTTTGTGAACCATATATGGATCCTTGTCACAGCTACTCACATCTGCTCTTAAATCGTGAAAATAGCCATAGGTTGTATGTAACCTAGTCAAAATGGTTGTGTTTCAGGAAAACTACTTATTAAAATAGAGGGTGATGGATTTACCTGTGGGCTACGGTTTAATGACCACTGCTTTAGTTATTTTCCAGCACTCAACTTAAACATCACTTTCTCAGGAACCTCACCCTAACTTTTTTAGGTTTTCATATCACTTATTCCACTTATGATCTTTTCTAGTTTTGTTGAGATATATTTGATCTCTAATATTGTGTAAGTTTGATCTTAAAATGAGATTTGATACAGCAAGATGATTTCATACATGTGTATATTGCAAAATGATTAACACAATAAGGTTAGTTACACCTCCATCACCTCACATAATTACCTTTCTTTTTCTCGTGGTGGTGAGAAGATTTAAGATATATTTTTTGTAAACATTCAAATATATAGTTGTGTTAGCTACAATCACCATGCTATGTATTACATCCCAAGAATTTATTTATCTTATAACTGGAAGTTTGTGTATTCTGACCAAAATCTTTCCATTCTCCTTAGCTCCAGCCCCTGGCAACCACCATTCTACTGTTTCTATGAATTCAGCTTTTTTTTTTTGATCCCATATGCATAAGCATGATCATACTTATTTGTCTTTTTTTGTCTGACTTGTTTAACTTAGCATACTGCCCTCAAAGTCCATCAACGTCATTGCAAATGTCAGAATTTCCTTAATTTTTGGAGCTGAATAATATTCCATTGTATATATGTGTCTTCATCCATTTGTCTGTTGATGGACACTTATGTTGTTTATTGGCTATTTTGAAAAATGCTACAGTGACCATAGGGGTGCAAATAACTCTTTGTCATCCTGATTTTGTTTCCTTCAGATTTATACTTAGAGCAGAGATTTCCAGATCATATGATAGTTATGTTTTTAATTTTTTAAGGAACCGCCATACTGTTTTCCATAGTGGCTACACCAATTTACATTTCCACAAACAGTGTGCAAGGGTTCCCTTATCTTCACATCCGCACTAACACTTGTTATCTTTAAAAAAAATTAAACTAATTTGTTTTATTTTATTTTTTTACTGCTTAGACCACCTTCTTCCATTTCCCCACCTCCCCAATTCCCATCTCTGGCAACCACCAATTTGTTCTCTGTATCTCTGAGCCTCTTTCTATTTGTCTAAGATTCTTTATATAAGTGAAATCATTAGTATTTGCCTTTCTTTCTCAGACTTATTTCACTTAGCATAATGCTCTCAAGGTCCATCCACGTCACAGATGGCAGGATTTCATTCTTCTTTATAGCTGAATAATATTTCATTCTCTCTCTCTCTCTCTCTCTCTATATATATATATACACACTACACACACACACATGCATACAACAATTTCCTTATCAATTCATCTATAGATAGATGCTTGGGTTATCTTTTGCATTTTTGATAATCACTATTTTAGTAGGTATAAGGTGTAGTTTTGATTTGCATTTCCTTGATGATTAATGATATTGAGCACATTTCCATGTACCTGTTTACCATCTTTGTGTTTGCTTTGGAGAAATATCTATTTAGGTCCTTTCTATATTTTTTAGTATTCCCTGGTAGCTCAGCTGGTAAATAATCCACCTGCAATGTAGGAGACCCTGGTTTGATTCCTGGGTGGGGAAGATCTGCTGGAGAAGGGATAGGCTACCCACTCCAAGATTCTTGGACTTCCCTAGTGGCTCAGATGGTAAAGAATCTGACTGCAATGTGGGAGACTTGGGTTCGATTCTTGGGTTGGGAAGATCCCCTGCATAAGAGAACGTCTACCCACTCCAGTATTCTGGCCTGGAGAATTCAATGGACAAAGGAACCTGGCAGGCTATAGTCCACAGGGTCGCAAAGAGTCAGACACAACTGAGTGACTTTCACTTCACTTCACATATTTTCTAATCAGAATAGATAAAAGGTGGAAAGTAACCTAACTGTCCATCAATGGATGAATAAACAAAGTGTAATATGTACTTGCCATTGAACATTATTTAGCTTTTTAAAAAGGAATGAAATTATGACACATACTACAACATTGAGGGATTTTGAGAACATTATGCTAATTGAAATAAACACAAAAAGAAAATTAGCATATGATGTACCTAGAAAAAGGCAAATTCAGAGACAATATATTGGTGGTTGGGATTAAGGGGAGCAGAATAGAGTGCCATTGTTTAATGGGTGTAGAATTTCTGTTTGGGAGGATGGGAAAGCTCTGAAAGCAGATATTGGTGATAGTTTCATAACTGTGAGCATACAATTCAGTACCACTGAATTATACTCCTGCTGCTGCTGCTAAGTCACTTCATTATACTCCTAAAAATGGTTAAAATGGTAAATACAATTTAAAAAATATGCCAAATGTATTAATCAGATAACGTATGGGAAGAAACAGGCCAGGATGGAATAGGACAGAATAGAAAAGAATGGATCATAGGATGGTGTTGCAGAGAAGGACATCAGAGAACAGCAGACCTGGGTTGAGGCCAACTGGGCCACTCGTTCCCTCTGTGTCCTCAAATATATCCTTGCCCTGCATTTCTGAAATTTGTGAATCTACAGACTCTGATTACTCTGTTGTTCTGGCATTTGGTTTTAGTCTGGGTTTTCTTCAGGATCATCTGGGGAAGAAGGTCATTCATTGGCTTTTGTGATGGGGCTCTTTTGATCTTTGGCCAATTGTGTTGGTTGGTTCCTTCTGCCAGATCCCCAGGCTCATTCTGATTTCCTGTGCAGTTTTGTGTAAAGATATCTTCATTGGGAAACACCTGCTGGTTCACTTTGCTTCACAATAAGTTTCACTCCTTTTATGGGTGGGACACCCAGCTCCAGGGCAAGAAGGCAGGAGGTCTAGCATTTACTTCAGATTCTAACTCAACTTAAAATCTTATATCTGCCAATTGACTTCTATTTTTGCTAAGAATATCCTGTGTATGAGACAGCAAAAGAGACACTGATGTATAGAACAGTCTTATGGACTCAGTGGGAGAGGGAGAGGGTGGTAAGATTTGGGAGAATGGCATTGAAACATGTAAAATATGTATGAAACGAGATGCCAGTCCAGGTTCGATGCACGATACTGGATGCTTGGGGCTAGTGCACTGGGACGACCCAGAGGGATGGTATGGGGAGGGAGGAGGGAGGAGGGTTCAGGATGGGGAACACATGTATACCGATGGCGGATTCATTTTGATATTTGGCAAAACTAATACAATTATGTAAAGTTTAAAAATAAAATAAAATTTAAAAAAAAAGAATAATGAAAATAACAACCCCTGCTTTTCTCTTCTTTTTTTTTTCTGTTAATTTATTGGATTTATTTTTGAGAATAAAATTATTAAGTAAAATTGGCTCTACTTTAGTGGATCCACAGCAAAAAAAAAAAAAAAAAAGAAAAACAGTGTTTGCTGCCGTTTTGTATGTCCCTACCAGAGTGTGCACTTCAGGAGATGAGGACTCTCTTTGCACATGCAGGCAGAGAAGATGAATCAAAGCTGCTCTGCATCCAGCATCAGGAGGATGGCCGTCAGTCCTGGCTCTGCCACCATTTTTAGCTTATGATGCTGGGTAATCACTTGTTTATTGCCCTGGTTACTTTCCTTCCTCATGTGTAAGGTGAGTGGCATTAAATGAGATCATCGTGTATGTTTCCTTTTAGCTCTGATGGCTTATGATTTTTCTAGTGCTTAACTCTGTTCTTGCATATCTCAGGAAATTAACAAATGTTTACTAAGTTGAATTGAATCAATTGCTATTTATTATTAGTCAGGTGTCATTGACTCATCACATCATTTAGGTTTCTAGAAAGATGTTTGGTACTTTTTTATTATTCTTAGTAGAAATGTGTCAGTGATCATTTACATTTACTGGTTTAAATATGACTGGTATTAGTAGTAATAATAATAATAATAATAAACATATAAGAAGTCCTAGTATATTCCAGATACATGCTAGATATTTAAAATTTTAATTCTTAGCACAAACTTAGAAGATAGATACAGACATTAACCCTGTTTTATAGATGAGGTAATGAGCATGTTAAATAACTGGATATATGCATATACATGCTGCTGCTGCTGCTGCTAAGTTGCTTCAGTCGTGTCCGACTCTGTGCGACCCCATGGACGGCAGCCCACCAGGCTTCCCCGTCCCTGGGATTCTCCAGGCAAGAACACTGGAGTGGGTTGCCATTTCCTTCTCCAAAGCATGAAAGTGAAAAGTGAAAGTGAAGTCGCTCAGTCATGTACGACTCCTAGAGACCTCACGGACTGCAGCCCACCAGGCTCCTCCGTCCATGGGATTTTCTAGGCAAAAGTACTGGAGTGGGGTGCCATTGCCTTCTCCATACAGGCTGATGATAACCAACCTAAAAGAACAGGTCAGATGGCAGATGATAGAGCTAAAGTTGAACCTTGTTTAGTCTGGCTTCAAATAAGATTGCCACATTGAGCAAATACAAATATAGGATTCCAAATTAAGTTTAAATTTTAGACAAACATTGAATAATTTATAAGTATGTCCTGTGCCTTTCAACACCCTCATCTGCTACCAGTAAGATGGGAAATATATTTTTTTTACCGTTGGCTTATGGATTCAGCAGGTAAAATGGGCTCCCTTGAAGAAAATTGTATTGAAACAGAACTCTTGTTTCTTACAGGCCACTTGGCATTCTATACTGTAGGACTGCCTGGAAATCAAGGTAGAATTTAGTTCTAGGGGGTAAACAGATACAAAATGAAAGGTTCCCATGTTAGGAAAATGGGCCCACATGCTGTGAAACTTTGTTTTATCCTGTATCTCTTATATCAAATGATTTTTGTGTCTTACTTCTCTCATGAATGTCCTCTCTGCTACTCGGGCTTCCGGAGCAACTTTTAAATTAAAAGATGAAACAAGTGGAATTTTTTAAAAACTCACATGAAATCTGGAATGATGGCCCTGAATGAAGGCAGGCTCCCTTGTGGATCTTTTGAGAATGTTACTTCTGTGTGCTTGAGCTGGAATATCTGATAAGTCTGTTGCTATGACAATGGATTCTTGTTAGTCGGTGATGTAGAAATTTGGTCTGTACATTCACAGTGAGCCTTGTGTTCCAGCCTCCTTGCTACAATGTCAAACTCATGGGGCTGGAGGGGTTCCATCTTAAAGTAAGAAACTGAATTCACAGCAGGAGGTAGTGTATTTTTTTTGATTAAGAGCCTGGAGGAAGTCCGGCCTGGGTTCCTGTCCACTTATCATCACTTCAACTCAGTTTCTTCCATGTTAAGTAGGCTTAATAATAGTTCCTATTTCATAGGCTTGTGTGAAGAGGATTCATGAAGGGGTTTATGTAAAACACTTAGCATAGTATTTGGCAAGTAGTCTTCAATAAATGCCATTGCTGTTGTTTTTTTTTTAAATCATTATCATGAAATTAAAATAGTATATTCCAGGGAATTTTGGTGTAGGTTGATAAAGTTATGTTTTTGTCACCCAGTTTACCCATGATAGGCAGCAAGAAGTGTTTAAACTAGGAAACAAAAATGGGAACCAAAAATCAAAGGCTCTGGTACTAGTCTGCCAATCTGGTTGTGAGAAGTATGGCAAGTTGTTGGGTTAGTTGGAACCTCATTGTGTTTCTGTCAAATAGCAATATTGATTAGCTTGCCCCCACCCTGGGCTGCAAGATGTTGTGGGGATTAAATGAGATTATATATATATATATATATATATATATATATGAAATGGTTTAAGTATTGGGAAGTGCCATACAAGTATAAAGTATGCCGCCTTATAAACAGCTGGCCATTTCTCACAAGTGCTTCTGCGACACTGTAATAACAGCATTTCTTCCTTCAAGTTCAGATTTTGGCCTTTATCTGCCATAAGGCCAGATTGCTCTTTGCCAAGGCCAAATGTAGACACTGTTTTTTCACTTTGCCCCATGATGTACCCCACTCCCTCCCTTGGTGGGAACAAGTTGTAGAGTGCTATTACGGGCACAGACTGGACTTCTTGAGCCTTGTCCTAGGATCAGAGTTAGGGTTAGGTGTAGGGTTAGTGTTTGCCATCCTCTCACACAGTTCATACTTAGTAACAATGCCCTACATGTGCATGCATGCTAAGCAGCTTCAGTCATGTTCAACTCTTTGCGACCCTATGCACTGTAACCCATCAGGCGCCTCTGTCCTTGGGATTCTCCAGGCAAGAACACTGGAGTGGGTTGCCATGCCCTCCTTCAGGGGATCTTCAGTTAAAGCCACCCTGAGTGCCTAAGTAAGACAGACTGCAGGCAGCAGATGATGGTTTGAGGTGGGTCACATTTTAATGTCACAGGTCATCCTGAGTTGCTATTGTTCTATGGCCATTACTCAAACTGTAGTTTCTCATCAAAGTCCTGTCTCTAAGCAACAGAGAACCTAAGTCAGTGTAGTTTTCACAGTCTGGATTTTAAGTTATATTCTTTGAAAACCTGTCAGCATTCTCCCTTGGACATTAACCAATAAAATTAGATTTTTAACAGTCAAGGTAATGTTATTTATCCTTACAGCATCACAGAAATTGGCACTGAGGACAGTTTCTCTCCTGAATCACTCAGTTTGAGAATCACATTTCTACTGACAAAACAGAAATATCATGAAGTTTAAATCCACTATCTGAGACATAAGATTGAGGCCTTGGAACATGTTTCTCATGGGAATGTAAAATGGCAGAACTACTTTTGAGAATAGTTCAGCAGTTTCTTGTAAAATTGACATACAATATAATCCAGCCATTCCACTCATAGATATTTACACAGAGGGATAAAAACACAAGTTATCCAAAGACTTGTACTCTGATATACAACTTTGTTCATAATTTTGTTGTTGTTGCTCAGTCTCTAAGTCCTGTCCAACTCTGAAACCCTATGGACTACAGCACACCAGGCTTCCCGGTCCTATTTCCTAGAGCTTGCTCAAACTCATGTTCATTGAGTCGGTGAGGCCATCCACCCATCTCATCTTCTGTCACCCCCTATCATCCCCTCTATCTTTCCCAGCATCAGGCTTTTTTTTCCAATGAGTCAGCTCTTCGCATCAGGTGGCCAGAGTACTGGAGTTTCAGCTTCAGCATCAGTCCTTCCAATGAGTATTCAGGGTTCATTTCCTTTAGGATTGACCGGTTTGATCTCCTTGCAGTACAAGGGGCTCTCAAGAGTTTTCTCCAGGACCACAATTCAAAAGCATCAAATCCTCAACACTTAGCTTTCTTTATAGTCCAACTCTCATATCCATACATGACTACTGGAAAAATCATAGCTTTGACTATAAACATCTTTGTTGGCAAAGTGATGTCTCTGCTTTTTATACACTGTCTAGGTTTGTCATAGCTTTTAAACCAGTCCATTGTTCTATGTCTGGTTCTAATGGTTGCTTCTTGACCTGCATACAGGTTTCTCAGGAGACAGGTAAGGTAGTATTCCCATCTCTTTAAGAATTTTTCACAATTTGTTGTGATCCACACTGTCAAAGGCTTTAGTGTAGTCAATGAATCAGAAGTAGATGTTTTTCTGTAATTACATTGCTTTCTCTATGATCCAATAAATGTTGGCAATTTGATCTCTGGTTCCTCTGCCTTTTCTAAATCCAGCTTGTGTATCTGGAAATTCTTGGTTCATGTATAGATGAAGCCTAGCCATAGCTGTTCATAATGGTCTCAAATTAAAAACAACCAAAGTGTACATCACAGATGAATGGATAAACAAGTTGTGGCATAGCCATAAAATAGAACACTGCTGCTGCTAAGTCACTTCAGTCGTGTCCGACTCTGTGCAACCCCATAGACGGCAGCTGACCAGGCTCCCCCATCCCTGGGATACTACTTAGTAATAAAAGGAATAAATTACCAATGCATATAACATAAATTAATCTCAAAGTTACTCTGCTAAGTGAAATACCTCTAAAATAATAACATACATACTGTATGAGACATTTGATGTGAAATTCTTGAGTAGTCAAAACTAATACTAGTGGAAATCTGGGGTGAGTTTCCTCAGGGCTTAACTACAGAGGACTGTGAGGCACTTTGTGGAATAATAGAAATGTTCTTTATATTGATGGAGGTAGCGTTTAAAAAGGAACACACATGTATCAAACACACCAGAATGTAGGTTTAAAATAGCTGCATTTTGTTTTATGCAAACTAACCTCGATAAAATTAGTTTAAAAATAAAAATGCCATAAAGATACCATAAGCACAGTAGAATGAATTTTGGAATAATGATGGTAATATTTATCATATGTTCATTATCAGATTATAAACAGGTTGGTAAGTATTAGAACAATGAAATGTAGATTCTTGCAACAGATTTGAATGAACTCCGAGGAATGAATATGGAAGATGATCCATACCTTCTCATTGCCTTGTGTTCTATAACACAAATGTGGGACACTTTAGCCAGTTGTCAAGTCCTAAGGAGTGAGAAACAGCCTAGCAGTATCCCAAGTCTATCAGTCTTATCCTAGAGAAAACATATGTTATTGGTTCACAAAGTCTGTGAAACACTGTCCAAGCAGACTTATGGAAAAAATAAATTGTTTTCTAATAAATACTTCCTGTTCTTTTTTAAAAATGCCATGTCTGTTGTATATAATTTAAATTATTTATCTTTGGGTAATCTTAGAAAGGAAATTGTGAATGATAAATCCACGTTAAATTTAGACAAAAGCAAAGAACCACACTCAGTGGGTTGTAGTTTTTAAGAATAATTTTGGGAATTAGAAGCTCTGGGTTCAAACCTCAGGTATGTCACTTATAAGCTTTGTGACCCAAGGCAAATTAATTTCTCCACGTTCAGTATACACACCGGTGAAATGGGGACAATACACACTGTGACAAGGTTGAATAAGGGTTAAAAGAGATGATACACAGGAAACATGCAATATGATGTTTGGCATATAGTGGCAAAGGTACTTTTTCGCATGTTACAGGGTGAGGGAAAAAGGGCTTATCAATAAGGAAAAATATGGAGATGAAAGATCGTTAGAGACAATGACGTTTTTTTCTGATTAGGGAAAGACTCCTTAGATTTCATGTACACCAGCAGCACAGCCCTTTCATACCACTTCTCTCTCTTTAAAGCAGAGACCTCTCCTGAGTGTCTGAGGAGAAACAGACCAAAAGCAAGGAACTTGGAAGGGCATTTGCCTGACAATTTGCTCACTGACAGATATCTTTTGACAGGAAGATCAAAGGCTAAGCAGAAAATGCCTGCCAAAGCTTTTGATAGAGAATGGGTCAGAAATTCTGTAGGGTTTTTGTGTTTCTTTAAATATAAGGTGTCCATGTGCTTAAGATGGAAGTCTCATTTGAAGATACAAATGAGATTATATTAGTTACTGCTGGAAAACTCATATGCCCAGTGAGAAGTAACCTGCAAGTACTTGTTGGTGTGTTTCTTTAATTGGTGATTTATCATAATTATTTAAATAAAGTAATGGTGGTGCTAGTGGTAAAGAATCTGCCTGCCAATGCAAGAGACTAGGGTTTGATCCCTGGGTCCAAAAGATCCCCTGGAGGAAATGGCAACCCACTCCAGTATACTTGCCTGGGAAATCCCATGGACAGAGGAGCATGGCGGGTTATAGTCCATGGGATCACAAAAAGTCAAACACGACAGAGCAACTAAACAACAATGTGATATTAGCTGATGATTCTGGGTAGTACTTTCATAAAGAATTCTCCCACTAAGAATTGAGTAGGAAAAGGCACATCATTCTATTTGTTCATTTTAGGTGGGGTGACCACGAGGTCCTAATCCACCTATTACAGTTCACCCAGCATGTACAGTAGGTACAACTACAGGCCAAATATCCAGGGGAATATGAAACACCACCTGGGAATTGGAAGTTTTATCAAAATAAACCTCAATGTAAATGGGGAGAATTATTAGCAAAATAGCAATTTAGTTAGTTACAGTGTAACCAGTTCGGCTGGTTAGAGCAGGAGTCAGCTAACTTCTTCAAAAAGGACCAGGTAGTAAATAGTTTCAGCTTTTCAGGCTTTCCAGTCTCTTCTTAGCTCACAGACCATACAAAAGCAGGTGATGGGCTAGATTTGATCCACAGGCCATAGCTGGTCAGCAATATCAGAAAAGGCACAATTGCCCATAGCCTTCAGTGTGCCTTTATACACAGAACAGTTTGTGCTGTTGACTGGAAAAAAGCACAACTTAAAAGTTAAAGACTTATGTTTTATTTGGCAGACATACTGAAGACTTAAGCCCAGGAGATAGTCTCTCAGAGAGCTCTGAGGGTCCGTTCTGAAGAGGAAAGGGAGGAGCCAGGCTATATAAGTGTTTTTGCAACAAAAGCCAGGTTCAGTTCAGTTCAGTCACTCATTCGTGTTCGACTCTTTGAGATACCATGAACCACAGCATGCCAGGCCTCCCTGTCCATCACCAACTCCTGGAGTTTACCCAAACTCATGTCCATTGAATCGGTGATGCCATCCAACCATCTCATCCTCTGTTGTCCCCTTCTCCTCCTGCCTTCAATCTTTCCCAGCACCAGGGTCTTTTCAGATGAGTCAGTTCTTCTCATCAGGTGTCCAAAGTATTGGAGTTTCAGCTTCAACATCAGTCCTTCCAATGAACACCCAGGACTGATCTCCTTTAGGATGGACTAGTTGGATCTCCTTGCAGTCCAAGGGACTCTCAAAAGTCTTCTCCAACACCACAGTTCAAAAGCATCAATTCTTTGGCATTCAGCTTTCTTTATAGTCTAACTCTCACATCCATACATGACCGCTGGAAAAACCATAGCCTTGTGGCTGCACAGCACTGAAGCGGCACATGGCTGAGAGGAGATACCCCACATCCAAGGTCAGGAACTGGGGCATGAGGGGATACACCCCATCCAAGGTCAGAGAAACCCCAGTAAGATGGCAGGTGCTGAGAGAGGGCATCAGAGGGCAGACAGACAGAAACCACAACCACAGAAAACTAACCAGTCTAATCACATGGACCACAGCCTTGTCTAACCCAATGAAACTATGAGCCATGCCTTGTAGGGCCACGCAAGATAGACAGGTCATGGTGGAGAGTTCTGACAAAATGTGGTCCACTGGAGAAGGGAATGGCAAACCAGTTCAGCATTCTCTCCTTGAGAACTCCATGAACAGTATGAAAAGACAAAAAAATAGGACACTGAAAAACTAATTCCCTAAGTCAGTAGGTGCCCAACATGCTACTGGAGATCAGTGGAGAAATAACTCCAGAAAGAATGAAGCGATGGAGCCAAAGCAAAAACAACACCCAGTTGTGGATGTGACTGGTGATGGAAGCAAGGTCCAATGCTGTAAAGAGCAATATTGCATAGGAACCTGGAATGTTAGGTCCATGAATCAATGCAAATTGAAAGTGGTCAAACAGGAGATGGAGAAGGCAATGGCACCCCACTCTAGTATTTTTGCCTGGAAAATCCCATGGATGGAGGAGCCTGGTAGGCTGCAGTCCATGGGGTCCCTAAGAGTTGCACATGACTGAGCGACTTCACTTTCATGCTTTGGAGAAGGGAATGGCAACCCACTCCAGTGTTCTTGCCTTGAGAATCCCAGGGATTGGGGAGGCTGGTGGGCTGCTCTCTATGGGGTCGCACAGAGTCGGACACGACTGAAACGACTTAGCAGCAGCAGAGAACAGGAGATGGCAAGAGTGAACATCAACATTTTAGGAATCAGCAAACTAAAATGGACCGGAATGGGTGAATTTAACTCAGATGACCATCATATCTACTACTGTGGGCAAGAATCCCTTAGAAGAAATGGAGTAGCCATCATAGTCAATGAAAGAGTCTGAAATGCAGTACTTGGATGCAATCTCAAAAATGACAGAATGATCTCTGTTCATTTCCAAGGCAAACCATTCAATATCATGGCAATCCAAGTCTTTGCCCCAACCAGTAATGCTAAAGAAGCTGAAGTTGAATGGTTCTATGAAGACCTACAAGACATTCTAGAACTAACACCCCCGAAAGATGTCCTTCTCCTTATAGGGGACTGGAATGCAAAAGTAGGAAGTCAAGAAACACCTACAGTAACAGGCAAATTTGGCTTTGGAGTACAGAATGAAGCAGTGCAAAGGCTAATAGAGTTTTGCCAAGAGAATGAACTGATCATAGCGAACACCCTTTTCCAACAACACAAGAGAAGACTCTACACATGGACATCACCCCAGATGATCAACACCGAAATCAGATTGATTATATTCTTTGCAGCCAAAGATGGAGAAAGTCTATACAGTCAGCAAAAACAAGACTGGGAGGTGACTGGCTCAGACCATAAACTGCTTATTGCCAAATTCAGACTTAAATTGAAGAAAGTAGGGAAAACCACTAGACCATTCAGGTATGACCTAAAAACCAGGTAGTTGGAACATTAAAAGATTAGTGTTAAGTTTAAAAAAAAAAAAAAAAAAAGGAAGACATCTCAAGTTAATGAGTTTAGCACTTTTCTATGTATGGGGAGGTGGTGAGGGACAGGGAAGCTTGGCATGCTGCAGTACTTCGGGTTGGAGGTGGGGCATCACGAAAAGAGTAGGACATGACTTGGCAACTGAAAAACACCAACAACAATATATGGGAAGATCAAGAGCCTGGGTTCACTGAAATCATTCCAGGTACTTCCCTAGTGGCCCAGTGGTTAAGACTCCATGCTGCAGGGGGAACAGGTTAGATCCTTGGTTGAGGAGCTAAGATCCCACATGCTACTCTGTGGCCAAAAAAAAAAAAAAAAAATCATTTCTTTGATTTGCACCTTAACCATCTATGGCCAGTATCCTGTTTTTCTTCATCCTGAATCCCCTCAGAGTACATAGTCAGAGGAGGCTGCAGTGGCTGATGGCTGGATGGCTGGATGACTCGATGTCTGCAACATCCTTTATTTACTGTTACAGCAGGTGACATTTATCGTCCACAGTGCTATGGTATATACCTCTCAGCCTAGGTACCCACCTTTCAACTGTGGACCCCCTGATGACAAGTGTTTATACTTTGTCCTAGACTTAATGCATTACTTGGATTGCCTCATTTAATTCATATCATAACCTAAAAAGGTAAGTACCAGTTTTATTCCCCAGTTCAGGTTAGAAAACTAGAGTATAACTTGACTGTTATTATACAACTAGGAAGATAAGGAGCTGGTTCTGGTGACTAGAGCCCTCGCTCTTTCTTGCAGCATTAGAATGTGGATAGATGATTCATTGTGACCATTAACTGCTTTAGGAAGCACAATCCATAGTCTTTAGTAGATACATTACCAGGGCTCAAGTGTGTTAGTCACTTAGTCATGTCCAGCTCTTTGTGATCCCATGGACTGTTAGCCTGCCAGGCTCCTCTGTCAATGGGATTCTCCAGGCAAGAATCCTGGAGAATACCTGGTATTAGGGAGATCCCCTGGAGAAGGGAATGGCAACCCACTCCAGGATTCTTCCTGGAGAATCCCATGGATAGAGGAGGCTGGTGGGCTATAGTCTATGGGGTCTCAAAGAGGCAGGTGTGACTAAGCAACTTACCAGGGCTGGTTCAGGGCAAAATGAAGATCTCTATTTACCAAAAAAAAAAAAAAAAAAAAAGTTTTTCTGCCTTTCCTGGCCATTGCTTTTCCGTGAAGTTTAGTAAGTCATTCAGAAAACTCTCTGCTTAACCATAACAGCAAGAGTAAATTTTCCAGGAGTCTGTTGGCAATCAGATACTGTAAATTCTTCCTAAAAGCACTTTATAAGAATGTAGCAATTGGAAAAGAACTTTTCCATTCTCTCCAGTAAAAAAAAAAAAAAAATCTATAGAGTTTAATATAGCTTGTAGCAAGGCAGCTGTGACTTGGAGCTAATTTTTCTTCCAGAACTTTAAATTTGCAGTAAGTACATGCAATTGAACTGGAGTGGCAGAAAACTTATAAATCAGATCACATCACTCTCTGGTTTAAATCCTTCCAAAGGCTTTGTTCTACACTAAAAGTAAAATTCAAGTTTCTTACAGTGACCTGCTAAGTCCTACATGATGAAACCTTTGCTTACCTGTCTAACATCATTTACGCTTTTCTCTCTTTCTGCTTTCTACTCTTCTGTTACACTGATTGTATTTCTTTTGTGCATGCTATGCCCTATCCCTGAAATGCTCTTCATCTAATCTCTACAGAGCCAACTCCTTCTCATCTTCCAAGTCTCAGCTCGTATAGTTTCTCCTCAGAGCAGCCTTTACCAAATACCTATGTATTGCCGTTTCTTGACTCATCACCCCTAGTCTCTGTCTAACCCACTCTCTGTTTTATCTTTTTCATATATTTATCACTATTTGAAACAATCTTATCCATCTGTGCATTTGATTACTTGTTTGTCACTTTCCACTCACATGTCATCTCTGAAGGAGTAGGGCCCTTGTCTTGTTCACACCTCTACCCCTGGGGTCTAGTGCAGATAATCAGTAAATGTTTATTAAATGGCGAATGACTGTCTATTTTGGAAAACATATAAACCGGGCTTTATTTTATTGTGCCAATCTTTACTAGTTCTAGGCTTTCCTCAGACCTTAGGTATAGCAGACAGATGAGAAAGTCGTGGAGGTCTTCTTGGTCAGTGATGTCAACTCAGATTTATTCTACTTTCTTGTCCAAGTCTCAAATTCATCATTAATATACAGCCAATTGACAAGTTTTAGCTTTCTCTAATATGTCTATGGCAAAAAAGTGAACATTATATTGCACAATAAGCTATTGATTCATAGACCCCCAGAAGACATACACATTATTCTGAATGTATAATTATAATGCAGGCAATAATTTTTCACCTGGGATCTGGCACATTTAGATAAAAACTAAGTATGCTCAACTGGATACATCTAAACTTAGGCATGGAGAATATGTATAGAATTAGCATTCTGTTAAAAATGAGCAAAATGTGGGATATGGCTCTAAAGAGGTATTTGCATCATATGGGAAATGGCAGAAGCACAGTGTTGAAGTTGTGACTTTCTTAAGACATCAAGCTACATGTCAAAGCTACAGAAGTCCTAGGCTTCAGTTGACTTTTCAGAGGTAACAAGGACGTGAACTATTTGTTTATTGAGGGCACATCATGATTTGCTAGTTAAGAGAACTGTCTTTTTAAGTCTGACAGTCCTGGGCTGATATTCCACTCTGACATTCAATACCTGTGTAACTTTGGTAGATCCCTCAACCTCTCTAAGACTCAGTTTTCTCAATTACAAATGGGGGAGAGGGAGCAATAATGTGTACACTGTAGGATTAAGTGAGATAATCAGGGAAGAGATACTATGAGCACATAGTAAGTGCTTGTGTGTGTGTCTGTGCGCATGTGTATTAGTCGCTCAGTTGTGTCCAACTCTTTGTGACCCCATAGGCTGTAGCTTGCCAGGCTTCTCTGTCCATTGAATTCTCCAGGCAAGAATACTGGAGTGGATAGCCATCCCCTTCTCCAGGGATCTTCCTGACCCAGGAATTGAACCTGGATCTCCTGCATTGCAGGAAGATTCTCTGCCATCTGAGCCACCAGGGAGGCTCCTAGTAAGTGTTTGCTGCTGCTGCTGCTAAGCTGCTTCAGTTGTGTCCGACTCTGTGTGACCCTAGAGATGGAAGCCCACCAGGCTCCCCCGTCTCTGGGATTCTCCAGGCTAGAACACTGGAGTGGGTTGCCATTTCCTTCTCCAATGCATGAAAGTGAAAAGTGAAAAGGAAGTCGCTCAGTCGTGTCTGACTCTTAGCGACCCCATGGACTGCAGCCCACCAGGCTCCTCCATCCATGGGATTTTCCAGTAAGTGTTTAGATAATATTAAATATCAATAACCCAGCAGTGGTTGTACCCACAAAGTAACTAAACTTCGGAGTTGGAATTTTCATCTCTGCCCCCGACCTCCATCAATAGGAGAGAGGCTGAGGATTGACCTGATCACCAATGACCATATCAGTGAAAGAATATTCAAATGAAAGTTTGGAGACCTGGATGCAAGCCCTCATTTTGCCAGTTCACATGGCACTTGGGTAGGTTTCTTGCCTTCTTGTTGATTTGAACGCATAGTCTATTGATTCCTTCTATGAAATGAGTCTGTCAAAAGTCATGTTTTTTATGAGAGTGAATTTCGATGCCCTCACCTATGACAAGGAAGGTCAGGATGCAAACACCACTAGATACCTCACTAAGTATACTACTAGCATTATCTGATGTAATCAATTCAACAACTGAAATCTTCAGGACTTTTTAGGTTGTTAGTGACAGACATTCAATACAAATTAGCTTAAGCATAAAAGGGATGTATTGACTCTTCTAACTGAGAAATCTACGGAGTATCTGGCTTTGTGTTCAGCTGGATGGCGGAGGGCAGACAATGTCATTAGGACTCCATCTTTTTTCTCTACCTCAGGTGGACTCTCTCTATTAGATAGGAAACATGGCTCCTGCAGATCCAGATTCACCTCTCACCAGTGTAGCAGCCCTGGGAAAGAAATGGCTTTTCTAGGCATTTCCAGGAGAAAGGTGTCAGCAGGAGTCTGATTGGCCCAACTTGAGACACATGCCCATCCCTGAGCCAAGAACTAAGGCCAGTGATTGGTTAGGCCTGAGTCACATGCCACTGTGGTGTTATATAGTAAGAAATGTATATTTGGTGTTCACCCCTATTCCTGGCACAGAGTTTCTAAAATGCTTGGAGATTTCCTGAGTGATAGGCATGAGAAGAGTGTCTTTTGTTATTCATAATCAGCCCCTTTCAACCACATGTGAGTTTGTGTTAATGAGATAACTGGTAGCTGGAAGCCCCTAGATAGCTTCAGGATAAGGAAGAGTGGCAGAAGGAACCAACCATGTGATTGGAACTTTCATCTTTGTTGGAACGTTCATCTCTGCCCCCAACCTCCAAGGACTGAGAGAGACTAAGGATTGAGCTAACCACCAATGCAAATGATCAGTGATTTAATCAATCATGCCTATATAACGGAAACTTCCTAAAAATCCTAGACAAAAAGGTTCAGAGAGCTTCCAGATTGGAAAATGCACCCATGGTGCCAAGAAGGTAGTGTAGCCCAAGCTCCATGGGAACAGAACTGCCTTTATTCAGAACACAGGTGGACCTCACTCTATATACCTTTTCATCTGGCTGTTCATTTGTATCATTTATAATATCCTTTATAATAAACAGATAATGATAAATTATTTCCCTGAATTATGTCAGCCATTATAGAAAATTATCTGTCCCGAGAAGGAGGGGGTATTATGAACCAACAATTTGTAGCCAAGTCAGACAGAAATGTGGGTAAACTGGGAACCCACTCTTTGTGATTGGTGTGTGAAGTAGAGGACAGTCAGGGACTGAGCTCTTCACTTGGGCCTGTGATAACTCTGTCTAGTTAGTGTCAGAACTGAATTAAATTAAAGGATACCTGGTTGCTATCTGAAGAGAACTGGAGAATTGTTTGGTATGGAAAAGTTACCCACTTGGTATCCTAAACGTTTTCAGTGTAAACAGATCATGGCAGCCACTTACACTAATGGAAATGAGTTGAGTTGTCCCACTTGGGTTATACTGAAAAAGTTCTCCATAGGAAAGAGGGGAACCATTAGTACAAAATGATGGGGAAGAAATACCAAGTAGGCAAATAAGACAGGTGTCACAGCAGATGCCATGGCATCAACATTGGCAAATTATTATTAACCCCATTTTCCAGATAAGGAAACTGAGAATTAAAGAGATTAAAGCCTCTTGTTCAAGATTACATAAGTAGGAAGGATTGGAGCCAAAATCAAACCTAGGTCTCTGTCTCCAGAACCAGTGCTCATCACTGCTGCTGCTGCTGCTGAGTCCCTTCAGTCATGTCCGACTCTGTGCGACCCCATAGACAGCAGCCCACCAGGATGCCCCATCCCTGGGATTCTCCAGGCAAGAACACTGGAGTGGGTTGCCATTTCCTTCTCCAATGCATGAAAGTGAAAAGTCAAAGTGAAGTCGCTCAGTCGTGTCTGACCCTCAGTGACCACATGGACTGCAGCCTTCCAGGCTCCTCCATCCATGGGACTTTCCAGGCAAGATTACTAGAGTGGGGTGCCATTGCCTTCTCCAGTGCTCATCACTGCTATGCCTAATTATTGATATAGCACCTGACTTTTCTCAGGACTGTTATCCTAGTGCTCTTATTTTTTTTTTAGTAACTCAGAAAGTTTTCATCGTATAGTAGTTTTGGGTTTCTTTTTTATTTTTATTTTTTGCTTTTCTATCGGAAATAGTTTCCTTTGTTTGCTGAATTTGCCAAATATGGGCCTCATGTCTCACTAGAGAGGGTGAAGATGCCAGAAAGTCAATTTGCCAGCTACGGCTACAGCCAGAGCTTAAGAATGAGAGCTAAACTCTAACACATACTCACTCAGATTTTAAATAGGAGCTAGTGGTCTGTGAAGACTCTGAGATTTCTCTGAGACTTCTTTCTAGCAGCGTGGGTGGTTGTAGCAAGGTTCTATTCTCAAGGAGAACAATTGCTAGCAATGTACTAACTCTCCAGTGCTTGGGGTGTCGTGGTGTGAGTGGTGCAAACTAGAGGTTCTAGGGCTGGGTGGTGGCAGAAAGTGGGGAATTCATAGACCTGCTGTGTGAATTTGGGTGCTATTTTTGACCAAGTAGCAGTTCAGTCTCTTGTCTAGCCCTTAGTGATTCAGGAATTACCCTATATCTTTCCAATGAATCATTTTCTGTTTAAATCAACTGGAGTTGGTTTCTATTGCTAGAAACTCAGAACCATGATATACACCCAGAAAGAATGGCTTGCCTTTGTATTCTCTCCTCTGGTACCAAAGAACTAGAACCTTCCTGAATCTGGTTAATTATTATTGTTGCCTTAGTAGCTCTTCCTATCTCTCCCTTTCCCTCTTCTTCTCTCCCAACATATTCTAGACACTTTGCTATTCTAAGATAAAATTCTCTGCCTTCAGAAATACTACAGCTTCCCTCCCATCTGTTCCAGTCTCTTCCAGTTCTTATGAAAACACCTGCTTTGTTTAATTCCCTCCCTGGTTTCCCTCTCTTCTGGGAGTCAGTATTCTCTTGCACACTTTCACTCTAGGTTACAGGGTCTTTTTAAAAAATGTAATTAAAAATAACTTTGAATCTGACTTCCCCAAGTTCAAGTACAAACCCATAGTGACAACAAGAATAGACCTGGCCTTGAATACCTTCAGGAACTCAACCCCAAGCTTATTATAAAGGATGTGACTGGGATCAGTGGCTGTACTCCCTAGAGAATTATAATGAATGCTCTTTCAGATAGAGGTTTGCTCCCAATAAATATGGAAGCTTTGGGGCCAAAGCCTCTGAGAGCAGCTTGCAGGTGATCTGACCAACTTTGTAATGGATTTGACCTAAAACACTGTGTTTATTTGCTGTTTCCTGAAATAGGCCCTGCTCAGCTTTGAGGAGCTGCTTCAGGCAATGTAAGCCAGCTGGAGAAGGCAGGGAAGACCTGTTTTTAAGAAGAGATTTCGGGGGTGCCTTGGTACTTCACCCTCATGACTGAGCACATCCCCTGAAACTTGGATGCTCTAAAAGCCAGGCTTGACTGGGACACTTTAACATAATTTAATGTTTTTTTTTTTTAATAGAAAGATGAAAAGTTGTCCAGAAGGGAATATTGAGCTCAAGGTATTTAAAGAAATTATTCTTTGAGGATGCAGATCACTATCTCAGCCTCCACAATTCATTTAATGAAATGAGATTAGCATTTCAATATAATACTTATTTTTTCTCCCACTTCACTTCGACTCTGTTTTTTAAGAACAAAAAGGGGTGAGGGAGAGGCAGAAAAGAGAAAACTGAAATGGTAACCTCATGCTATTGAATGAAGGGAAATATTCCCTAGTTCTTGCAAAGACCTGTGCATGCTACTTAAACAATTAGCTTTCTCTTTCTGCGCTTAGCAAGGGAATCAAAGACTCTCAAGCTATACACTAACCAGAAGGACATATTCTTTTTCATTATGTTTTATGGCTTCCCTTGTAGAGATCCAACCAGTCCATCCTAAAGGAAATCAGTCGTGAATATTCATTGGAAGGACTGATGCTGAAGCTGAAACTCCAATACTTTGGCCACCTGATGCAAAAAACTGACTCACTGGAAAAGACCCTGGGCCTGGGAAAGATTGAAGGCAGGAGGAGAAGGGGACGAAAGAGGATGAGATGGTTGGCTGGCATCACTGACTCAATGGACATGAGTTTGAGTAAACTATGGGAGTTGGCAGTGGACAGGGAAGACTGGGGTGCTGCAGTCCATGGGATCTCAAAGAGTTGGACACAACTGAGCGACTGAACTGAACTGAATTGAATTTGTAGCTTAGTCGGTGAAGAATCTGCCTGCAATGCAGGAGACTCAAGTTCGATCCCTGGGTCAGGAAGATCCTCTGGATAAGGAAATGGCAGCCCACTCTGGTATTTTTGCCTAGAAAATCCCATGGACAGAGGAGCCTGGCAGGCTATAGTCCATGGGGTCATAAGAGTTGGACACGACTTAGCGACTAAACTACCATCGAATACAGTTCCGTGTGCAATACAGTAGGACCCTGTTGTTTATCCATTCAACAGATATAAGTTTGCATCTGCTAGTCCTAAACTCCCAATCTTTCCCTGCCACATACCCCTCACCTTTAGCAAACATAAGTCTGTCCTCTATGTCTGTGAGTCTACCTAACAACAGTTTTAAAGCAAACCAGTTTATAGAAAACCTCACCACTCTTTCTGCCCACTTGCCAGGGTCATAGTGACATTGTACACTGTGCTGATTAAAACTAGGAGCCTGGAGGAGCAGAGCAGGCAGGACATTGGGCAGGAAATTCACGCTCCATTGCTCTGCAAGGTGAGACAAAAACAACAGCAGGCCATTCCAAAAATACGTATCTTCTTGTCTTTATTCCTATGTAGGACTCCACACACTACCTTAGGACAAATATTCTCATAGCATAACTATACCCTTTAGCAGACATGGCCATCTTTCAATCTTGCCAGCCCATTTCCAGTCAATAAGTGACCGGATCTCTGTTGCAAGAGCAGGACACTTCTAGGTTTGATAGCCAGGTTGTCTGCAGGTTCCTGCACTTTGTCTCTGAATTTGCCCCCAGAATTCTTTCCTATTTTGAAATCAAAGCAATTACAGACTTTGCATAACGTTCCATTTTTAGAGCCTAAGAAATGAAATATTTGTTCTTTAGGTGTCTAGTTTCCTATCCACCATTCCCCCTATCCCCAGTGAGTGTGGGTTTGTTTAAAAAACAATCATAATTCCATTATCATTTAAATACAAATATATTTATTGCTCTTAAGTACCATCATCATGAGGATAGTAGGAATTCCCTTTGCAGCAGCAGGAAGTTGCAGCAGCTTGGCTCAGGGCAGTCAGTCTCTCTTTCGAGAAGAGGTATCACATCTGGGCATGGGGATGCAGGTGTCAAACGAGAATTCAGAGGCTGGAGTTCTGATGAGCTGAAACATTGACTGAGGATCCTGTACATGGGTGACTCCACTGATCTTTTGGTGAGAGTCAGATTTACAGTTCCTTCAGGCAGTCCCCAGAAGATTGCTCTTTGATCAGTCTAAGTATGTTTTACAATTGCTCCTCCAGTGCCAAGGAGGGACAGTGTGGTCCTTGAGCAGCAGGGGAAAAGCCTGAGCTTGGCTTCTGCCATCTGCTGTCTCAATCCATGTCACAAGACTCTGTAGGAGAAAAGGAGTTAAGGTTACCAAAAAATATTAGAGGGATTTGAGTGGAAAAATGCATTCCCGCATTCTTTTTTTTTTTTTTTGCTGACATACTGTCCTGGTAATGTATTAGATCCCCATCCCCATCGCAAAGAGGGTTCAGCTAGTTACCCACGCCTGCTGGCATAGGGTAGGCACATGCTGAGCCAGTCAGTGTAGCACATGTGCAGCCCCAGACATCTAAGGGCATCACAGACCTGTTATTGCTCAATCTTGGGTGGCTGAATGCCACTTGTCCCTCTAAGAAGTTGGGGGACGCTGACAGTTGAGGGGTTGCATAACTAGTTAGCATGCCAGAGTCTCATTTGTTATCAGAATTAACCTGACAAATCACTCCATGGCCATGCAACACCACCCACGGAATCGAGGAGGCTATCAATCTGCCAATCCTGTTTGTGTATTAGATGGACAATCAGAGCCATTTCCCTGGACACAGGAAGCAGGGAGAGTGTGCCAGTCTAGCTTATGACAGTTCACATAGCACTTTCACACTCATGTACGCATGTGTGAATGGAGTATATGTTTAAGCCATAAGAACTACTGTGGACCACCTTACATTTAGCAAAACAAGTAAGTTGTTCACTGTCTTTAAAGCAAACACCCCCAGAGTTACAGAAGTTATCTTATACTTGGATGAAGACATATGCTCAGAAACTTGCAAGAGAATTCCCTCTTCAGTCAACAAAATAAATAAATAAATACATGTATGGCTTTCATGGCACCATTTCTCATTCACTCCTCATCTTTGGAAAACTCTTCTGAACAAAAGACCCCAACTGTATCCAATTTTAATGGAATATTTCAACCAATCAACCACCAAGTATAATAGCAGCCAGTCAATTAATTAAGGGACAAACCAAGCACAGATTCATCAAAGCCACTATTTTGCTTCCTAATTAGTACTCATAAACACTGTGCTGGGTGTTTTTCTCTCCAAATTTATCAAGGTCTGATTTAATTGTCACAAAATCCTGAATAGAAAATTAAAATGGTTGGGTGTTCGTGCATTTTGGCTAAAAGCAGGAATGATGAGGCTTGCTTTCTTACTTAGAAGAGGGCCATCAAAGTTTCTGGTCACTTTTAGATAAATTTTTGGGCAATTTCTATGGTCTAGCTTTCCAAGTCATAAACTGGAGGGATGTATTGTGGGGAGGCCATTCATTTTTCTTTCTAATGAGTACATGCATCGCTGATTTCCCAATTACAGCTGTAGCATGTTGGGCAAAAAAGGGAGTATCACTCGCTCACATTTCTCAAAGACCACATCTTTTGTGAGAGTCTCTGGTGAAATGAATTTGTTCCTAATCAAATATATCTTTTCTAATGTTTAATGGTGAGTATATAAATTCATCATTTGATGTGATGAATGAAGAATTATGAGCTTTCCTCATAGCTCAGTTGGTAAAGAAGCCACCTGCGATGCAGGAGACCCCAGTTCAATTCCTGTGTTGGGAAGATCCCCTGGAGTATGGATAGGCTACCCACTCCAGTATTCTTGGACTTCCCTTGTGGCTCAGCTGGTAAAGAGTCTGCCTGCAATGCAGGAGACCTGGGTTTGATTCCTGGGCTGGGAAGATCCTCTGGAGAAGGGAAAGGCTACCCACGGCAGTATTCTGGCCTGGAGAATTCCATGGATCATATAGTTCAGGGGGTCGCAAAGAGTCAGACACGACTGAGTGACTTTCACTTTCATGAATTATGGATGAATGCTTTTGATATTTTTTTGTTTTTGTTTTGTTTTGTCTCTTGGTGGTTTAGTTGCTAAGTCACATCTGACTCTTGCAATCCTATGAACTATAGCCCACCAGGCTCCTCTCTCTCTGGGATTTTCCAGGCAAGAATACTGGGGTAGGGCGGGGTCGGGGGTAGTTGCCATTTCCTCCTCCAGGGGATCTTTCCAACCCAGGTCTCCTGTACTGCGGGTGAATTTTTTACCAGCTAAGTCACCAGGGAAGCCCTGTTTTGTCTCTTAGGAAAGGAAAATGGAAAACTTAGAAAGACATAGTGTCTATCTCCATGGTCTTAGATTTGCCTCTCCATGATCAGCTGCTGCCTCCTGGTCCCAAGATCTCCCTTGGCAGGTAGAGTGCAGGAGCTTCACACGTTCTCTGTTTCCATTCCTATCACTTCCCTGCACCCCAATTCTGTCTCCATTTTGCAGCCAAGGTGCAAAATCTTTACAAACTAAACATGATCATGTCTCAGCTGAACAGCTTTCCATGGCTCCCATGATAATGAAGCCAAATCCAACCTCTCTACCCTGACACTGAATTAAATCTCAGAGAGAGTTTTGGGTGAAGTAGACTAATGCCCACAGTGGGCCTCAATCTGTGTGTCCCAACCTGGAAAGGGAAGTGAGAAGTTTTGTAATAACTGCTCAAAGAGAACATGATCAGCTCATGAAATTTCTTCTGGTTGATCTGTGGGAGTAAGTGGGAGTCAGCATCATTGATTTTCTGGCTCCAACCAGTCTGGGGTCTACTTGCATATGGGGAGCATACCATTAACTTCTCCCACCTGGTGGTTTCAGTATCTGCAACATAACTCACAAATATTTTATGTATATATGAGGGGGATACAGGACCCTGCCCCATGGCTGCACTTTTGTTTCTTTTCACTGCTCCTCCCTTGTCTCTGCATCCCTTCTTTCCTAATTAGCAACTGTTTGAAGCAGGGAAAGTCATGCAGGCTAAATGAAGCCTATTTCCTGTAATCAAAGAATTGGGAGACACAAGAAGGCTTCTGTGCCCATAGAGTCCTTATTGGTATCAGTATTTAGAATAAAAACATAAATTCTTTTGGCCTAAAATGCCCTAAATGATACATTCCTTATGACTTCCCTGACCTTACACTGCTACCCTAACTTCTTTCTCAGTTCAGTCTCTCAGCTCAGTCATGTCTAATTCTGCGACCCCATGGACTGCAGCATGCCAGGCTTCCCTGTCCATCACCTACTCCTGAACTTGCTCAAACTCATGTCCATCGAGTTGGTGATGCCATCCAACCATCTCATCCTCTTTTATTCCCTTCTCCTCCCGCCTTCAATCTTTTCCAGCATCAGGGTCTTTTCCAGTGAGTCAGTTCTTTTCATCAGGTGGCCAAAGTATTGGAGTTTCAGCTTCAGCATCAGTCCTTCCAATGAATATTCAGGACTTAGTTCCTTTAGAGTTGACTGGTTGGATCTCCTTGCAGTCCAAGGGACACTCGAGTCTTCTCCAATGCCATAGTTCAAAAGCATCAATTCTTTGGTGCTCAGCTTTCTTTATGGTCCAAGTCTTACATCCATACATGACTACTGAAAAAACCATAAATTTGACTAAATGGACCTTTGTTGTGAAAGTAATGTCTCTGCTTTTTAATATGCTATCCAGGTTTGTCATAGCTTTTCTTCCCAGGAACAAGTGTCTTTTAATTTCATGGCTGCAGTCACCATCTGCAGTGATTTTTGGAGCCCAAGAAAATAAAGTCTGTCACTGTTTCCATATCTATTTGCCATGAAGTGATGGGACCATATGCCATGATCTTTGTTTTTTGAATGTTGAGTTTTAAGCTAGCTTTTTCACTCTCCTCTTTCACTTTCATCAAGCGGCCCTTTAGTTCCTCTCCAGTTTCTGCCATAAGGGTGGTGTCATCCTTCCCTCTACTCTTCACCAAAAAATGCATGTACACACACATGCACACACCCTGCTTCCAGCTTCCAGCCAAAAGCAGCTGGGAGAGAGGAAAGTGACTGGGTGATAAAAGGCCTTCTAAAATGCCCTTTCCTATAGTTCTACTGCCCTTCCCCAGAAATTTCTTCCTAAAACTTGAGTGCACAGAATTATATTAATCATAATTTTTTACTTAGGAAACACTCTTTACATTGATACCAGTTTGAAAATTAAAATGTTGTCATTAACTTAACACCTACCTGTGAGATTCTCCATTATTCTGATCTCCTGCTTCCTTCTCCCCAAAGGAAATTCCATCAGAATCTTGAGCTGATCTTTCGTCTTTCTCTCTTTCTTTACTTCCTCTTTTTCTTCCCTCATTGCTTCTATTGCATCTCTATATTAAAATATTAACATATATGTTATCTAATTACAATTAATTTTATTGATTAACATGGTAGCTGAATATAATCTTTTGTAGCTTTTCTCTTTTTTTTTTTGCATTTCTTTTTCTCTTTTCTTACTTTTTTTCACTTAATATTATATTGCTCAGAGTCACCTGTCTGGTTGTAAGTAGCCATACTGCACTCTTTTCGACGGGCATATAATATGCTGCTGAGTGAATATACCACAATGAATTTACCCATTATCCTTTCAATTGGCATTTGATGACTGCTTCCAAGTTTTGTTGTTATGTGGTTAGAGCCAATCTGAACATTCTTGGTTTCCTGTTGCACAAAATGTTCTGCTATATGTCCTAGAATGGGGAGTGTGCTGAGTAGTCACTATGTAAATGTTAACTTTATAGTATAATGGCTATCCAGAGTTACACCATTGATTTATACTCCTTAGCAATATGTAAGGCCATCCTATGGCCATATACTCTCCAGTGACAGACATCAACATGTTCAACAGTGCTGTCTTTGATATGTGCTATTGTAGTGGTGTAAAACTATATCTTCTATATATTCCCCAATCATCAGTAAGTATAAATGAAGGTGAATTCTTCCTGTTATTCACTATATTAAGGCCTATTAAAATGTCAGGTCTCAACTTAAATGTATTTCCTCATATTGGCCCCCTTTAAAAAAAAATAATCTCACAAATTCAAATCAGTCCTCTAAAGTTTCCCTCCTCTAGATATCTGTGGGCAATTTGTTTTTGGCAATGAAGACATCTCAGTACTATCTTCTTTACTAGGAAAATTCCCCTTTATATAACCCTAAAGGTATGGTGAGTAAGTTAAATGAAATGATGCCACCAAATGGTTTCAGAAATGAGAAAACTCTTAGAAACTATTTAATCAAATCATCTTGTATTAATTAGAAAGTGAAAGAAACCCTATTCAAACTGACTTTAGGACAAAAGGAACAGCCGTCAATCAATGTAGCATTTTCAGGTCTGGATGGATCAAGGCGTTCAAACAAAGTTGACTCTGTCTCTATGATCATCAGTTCAGCTTTGCTTTTGCCTATCTTTGTTCTCTTGTATTGCCGACATTTTTCTCTGTACTGCCAGGCAAAGTAACCTGGCACCGACAACTTCCCGTCATCAATTTTGTCACTCCAGAGACAGACGAATTCTTTCTCAACATTTGTATGAAAAACACCAGAAAATAATAATAGAAAGTAGCATCGTTAGCATGTGTTGGGTATTTGCTTTATGCTCTTAGCTTTACGCTCATTCTTGCATTAAATTATACAATTCTGAGGAAGCCACTATTAATATCTCTACTTAAAAACTGAGATTTAGAGAAGTTATGTAAGCTGTCCAAATTCACACAGCTAGCAAGTGGCAGAGCTAGATTTAGAAACCAGGCAGTTTCCCTGGCTCCACCTGGGTCAGTTTCTTGAATTCCTTACTGGTTGGGGCTTGGGGCACAATGATTGACCCATCCTTTTCCTCCTGTGTATTTTCTAGGCCAAAGGTGCATACTTGTCTCTCCATATCTGTAGGGGATTGGTCCCAGGACCCCCAAGGATATCAACTTTTGGGGATGCTCAAGTTCCTTGTATGAAATGGCAAGGAATCTGCATATAACCTAAAGCACATCCTCCTTTGTATTTTAAATCATCTTGATTTTACTTATAATACCTAATACTATGTAAATAATTGTAAGTGCATGTAAATGATCTGTAAATAACTACCTGTGTGGGAATTCAAGCTCTGCTTTTTGAAACCTGACATTTTTTTTCCCCTAAATATTTTGGATCTGTCTTTGGATTGGTTGAATCTCCAGGTGCCAAATCCATGCATACCGAGGACCTGCTGTGTGTGTATAGATGACCACTGGGGCCCATGGAAAAGGGATGCAGTATTCCTCCCATTCAGTCCCCACCAAAGGGGAGAATGTTATCAAAACAAAAGAGGGTCAGAGGACATTCTGGGAGAGACAAAATAGCAATAGCTGTCACAGCCCGCCACATTTGTCCTGTATGTATTCTGGAAAGGGGAGTGTCTTTTCCAAGATTAAAAGTCACAGGGATGTCACAGTAAAGACACCAAGTGGGGTACCCTGACTTCTGTGCATGCTTTCTCCTCTGGGCTCCCCAGACTTGCAAAAGAATGGAGAACTGCATTCCCAAGGCCATAGGTGTGAGAAAACCCTTCCATCCCACAGGCTCTGTGCAAAGAGCCTGCGAATCTATTGCTGTGTATGCTGGTCTGAATTAACCATGAAGAGTCTACAACACACAGTTTGAAGAGGCTGTTTCCTGGCCCCTACCCTGAAATATCTGTAAAATTATTAATGATTCCCCACCACTTCCATGGCAACAGCAAGAGCACTGACCATCAAGGGATCCTGCAGAAATGGATGGGCTCTAGACTCCACTGTTTGCCTGAGCGGTGTCTGATGTGTTGCTGTGCCTGTCACTTGCTATTTTAGATGAATCCATAACTTCCAGCATCAAACTAGATTGAATTTCCATAAAAAAGAGTAATCCTTTCCTCGGCTTGTCAGAAGCCCTGCCTGAAGTTAGCAGCAAATGTAATCTGCTCTGTACACGAGACTTTCCCTTTGATACATGTGGTAGTTGATAAAGACAGTGATTCACTCCAAGTCTTTGCATCTCTCTTCCCACATCATGCTCCTCCTCCCACCTCCACCTTCATTTCACTAGCTGCCAAGCCAACCCTGGCTGATTTGGATTAAAATTATATGTATATGGATGGGTTCTAGTACCTCTTTCTATGTTGGATCTTGGAATCCTGAGACAGCAGTTTTCCCCATAATTGAGTTCTACAGTTGAGTTTAGCAAACTTCCTACCAGCAAACAGTCTTTCTCTGACTTTCCCTTGGGCTCAGAGGAGCCTATTCTGGAAGGAGCACAGATGGTCTGCAGTGAAGTGAAAAAGAAGAGCTCTGGCCAGAAAGCCAGAAGATACGATTTCTGACCCTGGTATTGCTTCCATTGTCTCACTGCTCTTCCTCTCTGAGCCTTTGGTCTCCGTACAATGGAGACCTCAACCCCCTTGAGCATGAAGGATATAGCAGCAAGCAACAGGGCTCTGCAAACTGAAAGGGTGGGTTTGTAAATTGTGTGTGTCAGCCTGGCCTGAGGAAATTTATGGCATGTCACACTGTTCTTGGTTTGAGCCAAGAAAAATTTTCCAAAGGACAAAACTTGCAAATATTTTGATTTGCAGTCTGGGTTTCACGCTGGCCTTTCTGAATAGTCTGCTTTATTTTGTTACATTCCTCCAGACCCAACCTCCAAGGGGAAACCTATATAACATCAACTGCCTTAAGAACTAAGATTAGGTATATTATTTCAGAATAAGACCTTATTTCGCTGTAAATGTGAGCATTTAGGATTAACTCCCTATCCTCATTTAAATCCAATTCCTTGTGAAAACAGCCAGGAGAAAGATTTATGGCTGAGGGTATCTCGTGGGAAGATTTACTCTGAAAGTTCAGGGTTGGGGCAGATGCTGACAAAGTCACAATGCTGATTTGGAATAAGAACTTGGCTTGCAAAGGAGTTTTCAACATGAATAAATCCATATTCCATGAGGGCCAATGACATTGTTCTAAACTGCAGCTTTATTTTATATGTCAGTATTCACATGAGAGTCCTCTCACAGACATGGTTTCCAGACTGCAGTGAACAATGGATTTACTATTCCTTCACCCAGTGTTAGAAACTTTTTAGGTATGTACCCACCATGCACCAGGGTCTGTGTCAGGTTCTGGACCTGTACCATTGAATAAGACAAACAAGGTCCCTGCTCATTTGGAGCTGTGGTAGGATGAATAATGGGCCCCCAGACATGTATCCAAATCCCTGAAATTCATGAACATTACTTTATACAGCAAAGGGGACTTTGCAGGTTTGATTAAGTTAAGGATCTTGTGCTAAACAGATTTTCCTGCATTACCTAGTGGACTCAATATAATTATGTTGTAGCCACACATTCTGGGGAAAAAACTCACTCAGAAGGACAATGCAGATAATAGATTGCGGTTTATTACACCAGCGGGCCCAAGGCAGAGTCTCCTTTTAGCCAAGGACCCCGACCAGTTTTTGTGAAAACCTTATATATGCGCTCAAACCCACCTCCCCAAATTCTCTGAAACTAGTCTGAATAAAGGAAAAGAAAGATAAAATCAAAGTTAACCCGTGATTCATATGCCTTAAACCCGTGCCTTAAGCCTAGGTAGTTAACAGTGGACAATTATCAATAGGCCTGTGGTCATACCCCAACAAACATAATAGAATTTATGATTCTATTCGGTTACACAGATGATTAAGGTATTCTTTACCATGAATACCATGGAGAATCTAGGTATGAGCCCCGGGGCTCTTCTATGGGGTTGGGGGGGAAGGGGGGGCCTGGTTTTCCAGTTGGTATGTCGTTTCCATAGATACTGGGCATATAGCTCGAAGTCCACAGTTCGGCCCAAGATGGAGTCCTGCTTTTAAGATGGAGCCTGTTCTGTCTGTTTCCTCCTTCAATCACAATGGTCCTTAAAAGAGATAAGAATAATTAGTAGGAGATACGACAATGAAAATCAAAGAATGGGATGATGCAAGGAAGGGCCCATGAATCAAGGAATGTAGGTGATTTCCAGAAGTTGAAAAAAACAAGGAAATGGAGCCTTCGCTGAAGTTTCCAGAAGGAGTGCAGCCTTGGTTTTAGACTTCTGACTTCTAGACCTGTAAAAAAAAAAAAAAAAATCTGTGTTATTTTAAACAACTAAATTGTGGTAATCTATTATAGCAGTAATAGGAAACTGATATGGGAGCTTACATTTCAAATGGGGGTGATAGATAACAAGCAAATCAGTATTTCTCAACAGGTACATCTGTGGAGGGATGTATGAAATTCAAAATGGAGTCTAATATACGCTTTCTGCTTCTGTAACTCAGCTTGCCACTTGCATGATCATATAGATCACATAGTTTCAGGGAAGTGGAAACTTAAAACAATGCTAGAAACTGAAGCTTATCTCACTCACCCTTGCCCCTGCTCTTGCAATTACCCAGCCCCTGAGATCTTGCTTAACCATGCTTGTCCCTGTAAAGGTCAGGCATTCCCCCACCCTCTCCTAACTGTTGTTTGAGTGCACACACAGCCCCTGGTTTAAACCCTCCTATTAAGTCAGTATTGCCCACTATAGTCTGATGTCATGCAAAAACGTGTATAAAAAACGTGTAACCCCACTGCTTGGGGCTCAGAGCTTGGAGTGCTAACTCCACCGGCCTGCTGGCATAATAAATCAGAGTTCTCCCACTTTCCAAGGGTCACTTGGTTTCTCGATGACCAGTTTCTGCAACATATCCACTAAATACCAGGCATATCTCTCATCATCCTGTTAGTCAAAACTGTCCCACACATTTCTATATACCTTCACAGGTGGCTGTGTGCCCTTGCTGTGAACCACTGATTTGGATTGCATAAAGTGTCAAGAAGATGCTGAAATGGAGTGACCTGGTATAGAGACTGGACTTCTGCTCTCCTGTGGACTGAAAGTACCCTGGGAGAGTCCCTCCGAGAAGGTGAGACCTGAGCTAAGACGGCATGATGGGAAGCAGGCTAGTGAAAGTCTGGGGAGGTTGCTACAGGCTCAGGAAAATATCATCCTACATAAAGGATGATTCCTGAGGCAGGAATATATGTTCTATGTTGGAAGAACAAATACAAGGAAGGGAATTGCAATAGATTGAATGTTTATGTCCCACCCAAATTTATATCCGTTCAGTTCGCTCAGTCAAGTCTGACTCTTTGCAACCCCATGGACTGCAGCATGCCAGGCTTCCCTGTCCATTGCCAACTCCCAGAGTTGACTCAAACGCATGTCCATTGAGTCGGTGATGCTATCCAATCATCTCATCCTCTGTCATCCCCTTCTCCTCCTGCCTTCAATCTTTCCCAGCATCAGGGTCTTTTCAAATGAGTCAGTTTTTTGCATCAGGTGGCCAAAGTATTGGCGTTTCAGCTTCAGCATCAGTCCTTTCAATGAATATTCAGGGTTGATTTCCTTTAGGATGGACTGGTTGGATCTCCTTGCAGTCCAAGGGACTCTCAAGAGTCTTCTCCAACACCACAGATCAGAAGCATCAATTCTTCGATGCTCAGCTTTCTTTATAGTCCAACTGTCACATCCATATGTGACTACTGGAAAAAACATATCGTTGACTAGATGGACCTTTGTTTACAAAGTAATTCATATGTTGAATCCTAATTCCCAAAGTGTTTGTATTAGGGGATGGAGACTTTGGAGGTGATGAGGTCATGAGAGTTACACTCTCAAGAATAGAATTTAGTACCCTTATAAAAGAGACCCCAGGAAGCATTTTGACTTTTTTCCATGTGAGAGCACAGTGGATAAATGACTATTAATTAGGAAGCAGGTCCTCTCCAGACACCAAATCTCACAGCTCCATGATCTTGGATTTCTCAGATTCCAGAATAATGAGATAAATGTTTATATAAGCCACATAGTTTATGGTATTTTTATTGTAGCAGCTGGACCAAACTAAGATAAGTAGATTGCCTAGAACAAGGAGAGGGAGGTTAGAGGTGAGACCAGGAAGGAGCCAGGGCTTTCTATGGAGGTGAGTAAGCCGTGATTAGGAAAATGATTTTTATTTCAAGTGATAAACTAACACAAAGGGACCCCCATTCTCAGTGCAAGACACATTAGCTTGATCTGTTCTTTGGATAGTTTGTTTTTGATGCACAAATTATGATGGGTTGCTAGCAGAGGTAAGCCAACGGAAATATGGGAGTGGATGAAATAAAAGGAAAAAGTGAAAAGAATGGAAAAAAAGGAAAGAAAAAAATCAAGTTGTTTCCTATTTGATTCTTTAAAAAATAGTATTTATGCTATTGCTGAAGATATTTTCTTATCCTGTAGAGTGATCTGTGGTTTACAAAATGTTTGCCTATCTTAAGTCAGTGGAGTTTTCCCAAATCTTGTGAAGTACATAGGGTTGCCTACATTTTCCATAGAGGGAACACCTGTCCATGAGGATAGGTCCACAGTCCCATATCCATTAATTGGTAGAAATGGGCCTCATAGCTACTGTGTAGCTAGTGCTGCCTCTGTAAAAGTATGAAGAGTTGGAAATCCTCTTAAATGAAGATCTTGGTCTTTTAATTTATTTTACTTGTTTCTAACAATACCTTACATTTCTGTAGCACTTTGGATTTTCCAAAACGCTTTTGCATCTCACTTAGATTTGATCATTACAACAATCTAGAAAGGAGATAATGTCCCTTTTATGAATGGGGAATCCAAGGCTCAGTGCTTGCATGAGGTGCCATGGAGCAAAGCTTTTGACTCTGAATAAACCGTCTTTTCTCTTCCTCTCCTGGACAAGAAAACAGTCATTTCAAAGTAGGTTTCTTCCCTTTCTTAGTCCTTTCTCTTCTCTTGTGTCTGTGTGGACATAGGTCTTGGACTCAAGTATGCACCAATGTGGCTTGGTTCTGGTTCTGAAGGTGTGAAACAACAGTTCCATCCTGTAACCTTCCTAGTGTCCATTTCTGTGTCTCTGCTGCTGCTGCTGCTAAGTCGCTTCAGTCATGGCCGACTCTGTGCGACCCCATAGACGGCAGCCCACCAGGTTCCCCCGTCCCTGGGATTCTCCAGGCAAGAACACTGGAGTGGGTTGCCAGTTCCTTCTCCAATGCTTGCATGCATGCTAAGTCGCTTCAGTCGCATCCAACTCTGTGCGACCCCATGGACAGCAGCCCACCAGGCTCCTCTGTCCACGGAATTCTCTAGGCAAGAATACTGGAGTGGGTTGCCAGTTCGTTCTCCATCTGTGTCTCCAAAGTGGGCAAACCAATGCCTCTCTTGCTGATCTGGGCTCTCAACACGTAGTGCCTGAATTAGCAGTATCAGCATCACTTCTAACTTTTCAGAAATGCCAGTTCTCTGCAGCCCTTCTCCCCTCCCACTGACTGAATCAGACTCTAGGTTAGGGTCCAGCACTTCCTGTTTTAACAAGCCCTGGGATATTCTGATGCAAGCTGTGTTTTGCCAGCCAGTGCATAAGAGAGGTCAATTAAATGAAGTATTATAAATAACATATTATATATAAGAGCTGGACAAATAGTAGACACTCAGTAAATGGTAATTGTGGTTACTATTATTCCAAGAACAGAGAGGCAGTTAGCTGCACTCCAGTGTTCCTTTTGATGTATTACACTGTTTCTCAAAGCTTTTTATTCTATAGTTTCCTTTCCACTCATACTTGTTTTATAGAAAACTTATATACAATTTATTTTTTATCATTATAATCCACCATGTTAACATTTTTAAATTTATTTTTTTATTGAAAGATAATTACTTTACAGAATTCTGTTGTTTTCTGTCAAACCTCAACATGAATCAGCCATAGATATAGATTTCACAACTTGATGCTGGCACATGTGTTTTTAACAGGTAATTTGCTGGGCAATGACTCAAACCTTAGTTACATCTAAGGAAGCAAATCTTTTATTACATCAATCATACCCTCATTGTCAGAACTCAGTAGATTAATATGGCCCATTTGATGGGACAATAACATGCTTCTTTAGCTTTATTAATTTTATATAACTTTTGATTGTGCATTATATTGTTTAGTTAGTAGGAAATTATAGGAAAACCATACTACTAGGAGCACTCACAGCAAACTTTCTTACCATCCTGGATCAAATTTGAAGATGTCCCAAATAATTTGATATGAATCTACAAGTTCCCCAAGAGAGACACTATCCATTCATTCTGCTGCCTCCCAAGAATAAAATAGCCAAGATCATCCTAATAAGAACAGAATATAATCATTGTTCTCTTGACTTCTTTCACAAATTTAGATTCTGTAGAAGTTTCTCTTCCCTCATTTGCTAGAAAGCCTAGATTACTGGAAAAGATATTCATGAACATCTGCCCAACACTTTGCAGCTCACTAAACAATAATCTGGAATCAAGATTGCTGGGAGAAATATCAGTAACCTTAGATATGCAGATGATACCACCCTTATGGCAGAAGGTGAAGAACTAAAGAGCCTCTTGATGAAGGTGAAAGAGGTGAGTGATAAAGCTGGGTTTAAACTCAACAATTCAAAAAACTAAGGTCATGGCATCTGGTCCCATCACTTCATGGCAAATAAATGGGGGAAAAACGGAAACAGTGACAGGCTTTATTTTCTTGGGCTCCAAAATCACTGCGATGGTGTCTGCAGCCATGAAATTAAAAGACACTTGCTCCTTGGAAGAAAAACTGTTATGAACCTAAATAGTATATTAAAAAGCAAGACATCACTTTGCTGACAAAGGTCCATCTAGTCAAAGCTATGGTTTTTCCAGTAGTCATGTATGGGTGTGAGAGTTGGACTATAAAGAAACCTGAGCGCCAAGGAATTGATCCTTTCAAACTGTGGTGTTGAAGACTCTAAGGAATCCCTTGGACAGCAAGGAGATCAAATCAGTCAATCCTAAAGAAATAAGTTCTGAGTATTCATTGGAAGGATTGATGCTGAAGCTCTAATACTTTGGCCACCTGATGTGAAGAACTGACTCAGTTGAAAAGATCCTGATGCCGGGAAAGATTGAAGGCAGGAGGAGAAGGGGACAATGGAGGATGAGATGGTTTGACGGCATCATTGACTCAATAGACATGAGTTTGAGCAAACTCTGGGAGAAAGTGAAGGATAGGGAAGCCTGACAAGCTACAGTCCATGGGGTTGCAGAGTGTCAGACATGACTGAAAGACTGAATAAGAAGCAATAATCTGGGAGATAACAAGCTGGTAAGAAATTGTCCCCATTTTCTCAGATTAATGCACTGAGTCTTTGGGAAACAGAACCAGTTTGCTCAAGCTGTTGTATCCCAACTCTGACAAAATCACTAGGGTCTCAGAGAGGTCCTCTGGCTTCCAGTTTGGGGATTGCTGCCATATTCTGTGCTGCTGGAGATCCCCAGGGCTTTCTTGGTTGCACTGGGGATCTCTTAGCCTCAGTATGAAAGAAGGTACTCCTGTTTGACTTGGCTTACTCACAACTCTGAATCATGGTTCCCATGCAGATAACCTAGGACAGGCAAATATTATACAGAGTGGCAGCAGAAACCAGACACAACAAAGTCATAGAGAACCTGGGGTCTGGAGCAAAGAAAGGAAACAATGGTTCAGTTTAGTTCAGTTCAGTTGCTCAGTCGTGTCCGACTCTTTGCCACCCCATGAATTGCAGCATGCCAGGCCTCCCTGTCCATCACAAACTCCCAGAGTTCACTGAGACTCACTTCCATCGAGTCAGTGATGCCATCCAGCCATCTCATCCTCTGTCGTCCCCTTCTCCTCCTGCCCCCAATACCTCCCAGCATCAGTTTTTTCCAATGAGTCAACTCTTCACATGAGGTGGCCAAAGTATTGGAGTTTCAGCTTTAGCATCATTCCTTCCAAAGAAATCCCAGGGCTGATCTCCTTCAGAATGGACTGGTTGGATCTCCTTGCAGTCCAGGGGACTCTCAAGAGTCTTCTCCAACACCACAGTTCAAAAGCATCAATTCTTCGGCACTCAGCTTTCTTCACAGTCCAACTCTCACATCCATACAATGGTAGTCGTACACTATGTTTGGAGCTCTTACTGTATATTAGGCACAGTGTTAAGCATACATGTGCATTATGTCATAGATCTTTATAATTATCCTATGAGCTGGGTATTATAACTACCTCCATTTAATAAATGAGATGTTTCAGACTTAGAGGGGTTAGGCATTTGCCCAGAGTTTTTAGACAGATAGCAAGCCAGCAAGCCAGAATGCAAGGTCTATCTGTCTGACTCCCAAGCCTGTGTTCTTAATCTTTTGATTACAGTTGTTGACAAGGCACCAGGAAATTGAGATCATTTCCTGTGCTCCCTTCTTATCAGTTTCTCTTGGCATCCCATCCCCCTCTTTGAGTTCTCAGTGGTTAATGGGGCTGAGAATACTAGGTCTTCTTTGTCTCTCTGATGTGCTCATCCACATGGTGAAGGCATCAGAAGCAGCCCTGGACCTCAGCATGTACCACAACCCCACAACGGGGTTTCAGGCTCTGCTTCCCTCTGGTTTATCATTACAGCACTTGCTCTTCACCACTTGCTCTGGGCAGTTGGTCATGCAGTTAATAAACACATCTACTTACTTTATATTCTCAAGCACAAAGGGAAAATATTAGATATAAGCATAGTCAGATTTATTATGGTCTAATTTAATAAAAATGTCAACAAATAAATGCACATTTAGCTAGGAAATAAATATCAAGAATGAAGAAAGCTGACAGTGGAGTAGGTTGTAAGAAATTAACGTTAAATGGTTTGGGTTGACAGTGACTATAAAACAAAATTGCACCTTAGAGACATTTTGAAGAAATTTAACAAATGCATGCTTTGATGTGAGAGAAGGCAAGTGAATTGAGGTGGCTTTGATATAGGACAGGGACCCCACCTCCCCAAGGTGGGGGCATTCACTTGCATTCTGTCCTGTACATTTGCAAAATGCCATCTTATGCAAATCAGGAACAATTGTCTGAGAATCATTTTCCCTAATGTAATGGGCTTCACAACACCAAATGGAACTCTTCTATAAATTCTCACCAAAGATATATAACAAAATTTCCTCTTGACAAGATCAGCTTGTTACCTGGCATAGCAAAAGGAAAGTGGCTTAACTTTGGCAAAACTTGATATGTATCTCAGAACTGCAGCTTACTGACTGTGTGAGATGTTCCACATTACCAGACCTCTCTGAGCCTTGACTGTAAAAAACAGAGAACATTTCCTGTATGAGGTTATCATGAGTATCCTAAGTACCTACTACAATGCCTTCTGCAATATAGAAGCTCAATAAACTTTACTCCCTTAAGATACTCATTTATTCAACAAATATTTATTGAGCACCTCCTATGTGCCAGCAGTGTATTTGGGATCAATGAATGATTGATCTTTTCCCTCTGGAAGCTTACTTTACAGCATATAAAGACAGACAGTAAATAAACTATGCAACATGTTAAGGTGTATATCAAGGAAATAAAGGGAAATAGGGTATGTGGGTTAAAATTTTAAAGAAGAAAATCAAGGTAGCCTGCACCGATAAGCTATCTGAGTAGAATTGCCAGGTTTAACAAATAAAAATACTAGAGGCCCAGTTAAATTGGAGTTTTAGATGAACAATAAATAATTTTTAGTATATGTCCCCAGATTGAATGTCTCAAGTATTGCATGTTGCATTTTACTATTTGTCTAAAAATTCAGATTTCACTGGGTGTCCTATAGTTTATCTGGTGAACCCAGATTTGAGCCCAGACCAGAGGAAGTTGTGTGTGTGTATTTCCATTTATCATCGTCTTTTAGCACAAAAGACTATGTTATTTTTTCTAGTGGAAAGGTTGCAGGATGAACCTACCTACTAACAGAAGAACTTCCTGGTCCCCAGCATGTGCCTGATGGACTGAGAAGCCTCATTCATTGGAGTGAGTTTACAGCTGACCTGTTCTAACACTGCTGGTTCACTACCCAAGCCCTCAGCCACAGACGGACAAGCTCAGGATGAGTTACCCAGTGGTCCATTCAGAAACCTCTGCTGGTTTAAGCTTATGGGACTCAATTCTCTCGGTCTGAGCCTCTTCAAGGACTTTTTTAAGATACACTTTTTAAAGTTTGGAATGATTTCAGATTTCCAGAAAAATTGCAAAGACAGTACAGAGAGTTCCCATATCCACCTCTCCCGGTTTCCTCTAAAGATAGCATCTTACATTACTGCGGGACATTTGTCAAAATGAAGAAGCCAACGTTTCTCTGAGATTTTATTCTGATTTTACCCGATTTATCTGTTAATATTATTTTCTCATTCCAGGATGGAAGCCAGGGCACCACATTACATTTAGTTGTCAGGGCTCCCCAGTCTCTTCTGGGCTCTGACAGCTTCTGGTCCTTTCTTATTTCACTTCACCTTGACAGTTTAGAGGAATACTCGTCAGTTTTAGACTTTGTAAAATGGCCCTCAATGTAGGTTTGTCTGATCTTTTCCTTATGACTATGATGGAGTTACGGCTTTCAGAGGGAGAATGCCGTACAGACAAACTGCCCTTCTCATCAGGTCACATCAGGGGCTTCATGACATTAACATAGCTTCTACCTAATAATCTTAACTTCGACCATCTGGTTAAGGAAGTGTAAGCCAGGTTTCTCCACAGTACAGTTACTATTTTCCCCTTCCCATATTCTTTTCTTTGAATGCAAGTTATACTAAGTCCCGTCCATACTCAAAGAAGTGGGGAGGTTAAGCTTTCCTAGAACAAGTTTGATCCCTTCTCAGCTTAAAAAAAAAAATTCATTCATTCATTCAGTGAGTCATTTTTTTATATTAGTATGAATCAGTATGAATTTGGGTATATTAATTTTACATTTTGGGTTATAATCCAATACTATTCTGTTTGTTTTTGCCTGCAATTACTCCAGTTTTGGCCACTCATTCAGGTTGAATCCTGCTTCCCTTTGGCATGAGCCCAACCTTTTGTTTTTTGAGCACATCTTTATGCATTGTGAGATGGTCCAGGCTCTTCTTGTTTAACTGCCCAGTCTTAGAATGAGCCATTTCACTAAGGAGTCCTACTTCCTTTTACTAGGGAATGGTAGTTAAGAAAAGTCAGTTCTCAATAATGGGTACCTGAAGACATATAACTGGGTCAAAAAGATTCTCCCAGGAGGGTTCAAGAACCACCTACACCAATTGCATATTATCCAGGGAAAGCCAGCAGAAGTCACCAAGTACCTGGTTAGGGGTGTGACATTATTGATAGATGGGGGTAAGGACAACTTTGCCTTTTCCTGGTTGGAGCCCTCTTTACAAGTAGGCAGAATATTGTCTATGTAGCATGATTTGAGGGAGAAGGCAATGGCACCCCACCCCAGTACTCTTGCCTGGAAAATCCCATGGACCGAGGAGCCTGGTGGGCTGCAGTCCATGGGGTCACTAAGAGTCGGACATGACTGAGCGACTTCACTTTCAATTTTCACTTTCATGCATTGGAGAAGGAAATGGCAACCCACTCCAGTGTTCTTGCCTGGAGAATCCCAGGGACGGGGGAGCCTGGTGGGCTGCCGTCCATGGGGTCGCACAGAGTCAGACATGACTGAAGCAACTTAGCAGCAGCAGCAGCATGATTTGAGAGGCCTCCCTTCTTTCCTACCCAACTCCAAAACATCTCCCTTTTTGTCCACAGAAGGCCTGACATTTCTCCATTGGAGTTCCAGCCATTTGGTCTTTAAAAATACTTTCCAGTTCAAATAAAATCATACTTTGTTCCATTAAAAGTTGCCTTTTATTCCCATTTAAAATTTAGATAAATCACTTGCTTCCATTGATCTCATATTTGGTCATCTGTCGAGTAAAAGATTAGACCAAGTAAAAGATTGGAGGATTCATGTATTCATTCCCCAAATTTACAATGTCCCCGATGTGGCAACTGAGCAATCCAGGGGTTGGGAGATGAGGCAGGAGCCTGTCACAGCCAGGCAGGTCCAGTGTGGGCAGCGCCCAGCACTGCACTTGGCAAATGATCTTCTTTGCCTGCCAAAGTCTCAGGCCGTAATCCCAGGGGATCTTATGGAGTAATTAGGAGAAGACTGCTTCAGGGAGACTGATTTTTATTTTTCAAGAGCCTTGTCATTTGTGTGCAGAGCAGGGTTTACTGACCTGTCACATGCTGATGTTCCAGCAATGAGGCTGGGTTGTGCTGAGTCATCTCTTCCTACACTCACAAGGGATGTCCTTAAATTAATAGCAAGGACTTTTGAGAGAGTTGCTCATAGCTGAAATGCTCTGTTACTACAGATACCACTACTGGTATTAATGATCATGGCACATACACTATAGCTCTAACTATGTTCCAAGCACTAAGATAGATAATAGCTATTTATGTCTATAGATATACACACACACTCACTGACTTTTCACACAAGCACCCTATGAAGTTGGTACTGAAACTTTTAGGTGCCATTTTGGAGTCTCCAAGCAGCTCCAGTCCTTTATATCTCAGTGCAGAAAGAATTCAATAAGAGGCAAAGTAATAGATAAGGAGTGATTTATTAGAACAGGATGTTTGTGAGGCTTACAAGTGTACAGGCGAGAGGGTGTCATGCCCCAAGAACTTAGTGGGCTACAGTTTTATATTCAAAGGAAAAGTGTGGAGGGGAATAAGACCACTTCCTCATTCTTGAGTAGACAGCATGCGTCCATCATCAGCTCCTCTTCCAAGTTGCATGGGGGAGTTTTCTTTTCTCTACATGGTCAAACCAGGACAGTCATGGCACTATGGAAAAATTAGTTTAGGTCTAAGTACAATGAGGGTCTTTCATTTGGAAATGTCACTTTTCCATAAATAATTGTTTTTATGTGTGAAGAAGCATGTCCTGGGGTCCTTAACTTACTGAACTCAATGGGCAAGATGTGGGTCTCATGCCACCATTATTTTATTGTTTTGGGGCATGTCTCAGGCTTCTGCTGCATGGTTTTGTTGCTGAGTAAGTCTGCTTTCTTGAGTAATTATTAACTTACTGTGGTTTCCCAAAGCTCCCTAAAGTTTCCTCTATATTTACAATCTCTTAATGCGATTTCTGAGCTATTTGATTATCCTCAGTTCAGTTCAGTCCAGTCACTCAGTCATGTCCAACTCTTTGTGACCTCATGGACTGCAGCACACCAGGCTCCCCGTCTGTCACCAACTCCCAGAACTTGCTCAAACTCCTGTCCATTGAGTTGGTGATGTCATCCAACTATCTCATCCTCTGTCATCCCCTTCTCCTCTTGCCTTCACTTGTTCCCAGCATAAGAGTTTTTTCCAATGAGTCAGTTCTTCACATCAGGTGGCCAAAGTATTGGAGTTTCAGCTTCAGCATCAGTCTTTCCAATGAATATTCAGGACTGATTTCCTTTAGGAATGACTGGTTGGATCTCCTTGCAGTCCAAGGGACTCTCAAGAGTCTTCTCCAACACCACAATTCAAAAGCATCAATTCTTTGGTACTCAGGTTTCTTTATAGTCCAACTCTCATATCCATACATGACTACTGGAAAAACCATAGCTTTGACTAGATGGACCTTTGTCAGCAAAGTAATGTCTCTGCTTTTTAAAATGCTATCTAGGTTGGTCATAGCTTTTATTCCAAGGAGCAAGTGTCTTTTAATTTCTTGGCTGCAGTCACCATCTGCAGTGATTTTGAAGCACCGCCCCTCCCCACCAAAATAAAGTCTGTCACTGTTTCCATTGTTTCTCCATCTATTTGCCATGAAGTGATGGGACTGGATGCCATGATCTTCGCTTTTGAAGGTTGAGCTTTAAACCAACTTTTTCACTCTCCTCCTTCACTTTCATCAAGAGGCTCTTTAGTTCTTCTTCGCTTTCTGCAATAAGGGTGGTGTCAATTTCATATCTGAGGTTATTGATACTTCTTCTGGCAATCTTGATTCCTGCCTGTGCTTCCTCCAGCCCAGCGTTTCTCATGATGTACTCTGAACATAAGTTAAATAAGCAGGGTGACGACAATACAGCCTTGATGTACTCCTTTTCTGATTTGGAATCAGTCTGTAGTTCCATGTCCAGTTCTAACTGTTGCTTCTTGACCTGCAAACAGATTTCTCAGGAGACAGGTAACGTGATCTGGCCACTGCTGAGTTTTCCAAATTTGGTGGCATATTGAGTGCAGTACTTTTGCAGCATGACTTTTTAGGATTTGAAATAGCTTACCTGGAATTCCATTAATTATTGATTAACCTACTCTATTCCTATCAGTAGTATTCCCATTTTATAGACTGAAAAAGTTGAGACACAGAAAGGTAACTTATCCAAGGGTCACACAGTTATTAAAATGACAAAGACAATATTTAAACCAAGACTATCTGGCTCTAGATTTCTGAGCTTTAACCATACTCTGTTCTGCTGCTTTGTATATGTCTTCTCTCTGCTGCTTTCTTCAAGGTAATTCCCCAAATTACTACCTGGTCCCATCCCTCTCTGCATGTCCTCAGATTCCTATATTTCAAGATCCTCCCATACAAAGTTTGTGGTCCATAGGTCATGCTCTCCTATGCCCCAACTCACCCCATGACATCTTGGGGTCTTTCCCAACCCCTGTTTTCTAGTTATCGCTGACTCAGGGATACATGATAGGTGGAGCTTTTATGATTAAGTAATTTACTCTCTAAGGAGGTATTCACATTTCAAAATAGGGCTATTAGCTTAAATCAAAGGAATACATTCTAATAACAGAATAGGTGTCAATAAAAGACAAGTAATAAGGATGATAATAATAATATCAACCAAGTATAACATAAATGCAGCAGATAGCATTTTTTAAATGCTCACTTTTTATAGACACTAGGGGTTGAGTCATTTGCCCAAGGTGACCAGCTAAGACATGGAGGAGCTGCCATTTGATTGGCAGTCATGGGCCTCTGAGAACGCTCAGCCTTGAGTTTGACACAGTATTTACCATCAGTTCAGTTCAGTTCAGTTGCTCAGTCGTGTCCGACTCTTTGCGACCCCATGAATTGCAGCACGTCAGGCCTCCTTGTCCATCACCAACTCCCGGAGTTCACTCAAACTCATGTCCATCGAGTCAGTGATGCCATCCAGCCATCTCATCCTCTGTCGTCCCCTTCTCCTCCTGCCCCCAATCCCTCCCAGCATCAGAGTCTTTTCCAATGAGTCAACACTTCACATAAGGTAGCCAAAGTACTGGAGTTTCAGCTTTAGCATCATTCCTTCCAAAGAACACCCAGGACTGATCTCCTTTAGGATGGACTGGTTGGATCTCCTTGCAGTCCAAGGGACTCTCAAGAGTCTTCTCCAACACCACAGTTCAAAAGCATCAATTCTTTGGTGCTCAGCTTTCTTCACAGTCCAACTCTCACATCCATACATGACTACTGGAAAAACCATAGCCTTGACTAGATGGACCTTTGTTGGCAAAGTAATGTCTCTGCTTTTGAATATGCTATCTAGGTTGGTCATAACTTTCCTTCCAAGGAGCAAGTGTCTTTTAATATCATGGCTGCAGTCACCATCTGCAGTTATTTTGGAGCCCTCAAATATAAAGTCTGACACTGTTTCCACTGTTTCCCCATCTATTTCCCATGAAGTGATGGGACCAGATGCCATGATCTTCATTTTCTGAATGTTGAGCTTTAAGCCAACTTTTTCACTCTTCTCTTTCACTTTCATCAAGAGGCTTTTTAGTTTCTCCTCACTTTCTGCCATAAGGGTGGTGTCATCTGCATATCTGAGGTTATTGATATTTCTCCCGGCAATCTTGATTCCAGCTTGTGCTTCTTCCAGTCCAGCGTTTCTCATGATGTACTCTGCATATAAGTTAAATAAGCAGAATGACAATATACAGCCTTGACGTACTCCTTTTCCTATTTGGAACCAGTCTGTTGTTCCATGTCCAGTTCTAACTGTTGCTTCCTAACCTGCATATGGGTTTCTCAAGAGGCAGGTCAGGTGGTCTGGTATGCCCATCTGTTTCAGAATTTTCCAGTTTATTGTGATCCACCCAGTTAAAGGCTTTGGCATAGTCAATAAAGCAGAAATAGATGTTTTTCTGGAACTCTCTTGCTTTTTTCCATGATCCAGTGGATGTTGGCAATTTGATCTCTGGTTCCTCTGCCTTTTCTAAAACCAGCTTGAACATCTGGAAGTTCACGGTTCATGTATTGCTGAAGCCTGGCTTGGAGAATTTTGAGCATTACTTTACTAGCATGTGAGATGAGAGCAATTGTGCAGTAGTTTGAGCATTGTTTGGCATTGCCTTTCTTTGGGATTGGAATGAAAACTGACCTTTTCCAGTCCTGTGGCCACTGCTGAGTTTTCCAAATTTGCTGGCATATTGAGTGCAGCACTTTCACAGCATCATCTTTCAGGATTTGAAATAGCTTTTACCATAGTACTCTTCTGATGATACCACATCCCCAGACCCAATTTATTCTAATTCACTGCTACTCAAAAACTATCTGTAGAGAGGAAACATTTACAGATGTTTGTTTCCTGCTTATTATGGATATTTCTATAATATATGATAATAATGATTATATGATCGCATGCTTGGATATTATGACTTTATCAACTTGTTGTCAACATTTCTAAATGCTTTCTGTTAATTTCTACAGTCATCCCCATAGGATGGTAACCAACAGTTTATGGACTGTAACTTTTCTGTGGACCATTCTTTGAATACTAATGGTCAAATCTCATTCTTTGCAGTAAGGTGATTTATTAGATATATGTCTATGTATAACTGAATTAACTGAATGTTTTTGGTAAAATTTGTTAGACCCTTTGTTCCAAGTATTGGTGATTAAACCCATAAATATTAGGCAGACCTGTAGCTGGACATGCCTGGATTTGAACCCATTCCTTCTTGTCCTACTTGTGTGACCTTGAGTGATGGCTTCTCTGAGCCTCTTTTATTGTCAATAAAATGGGATAATCATATTCACCTGGATGTTTAATTGTGAGGAGCTAATGAGACAAGGATGCCTGGTATGCGGTAGATACTCAATGAATTTTGTTCCCTTGCTACAACATTCCATCCGACAGACACCAATGATACTAATGCCACGTGGCCTTAAGAAGAAGCAAATCATCTGGCATACATGTTAGGAGCTGGTGTGTGTGTGTGTGTGTTTGTGTGTGTGTGTGTGTGTGAGTTGCTCAGTCGTATCTATCTCTTTGCAACACCATGGACTGTAGCCCACCAGGCTCCTTTGACAATGGAATTCTCCAGGTGAGAATACTGGAGTGGGTTGCCATTCCCTTCTCCAGGGGATCTTCCCAACCTAGGGATTGAACCCGGGTCTCCCTCATTGTAGGCAGATTTTTTACCATATGAACCGTAGACCCCTACAAATTGTTACTATGTGTTCTAATATCTAACCAGTACTCAAACACTTCTGATCATGGGGAAGATTACTTTAACCCAGCCACTGGAGTTGCAGGTATCAGGAATGAGGACAGCCTGTGTACTTGAAAGGAGAAGCTATCTTTGAGCAGCAATTTCCATCTGGCAAAGCAATTCATTAGATTCGGGAAGGTTGGGACTCCTCTGACCCTTTCCCCTCCCTGGAGCTAGCTGCCCCAGGCTCACCCAGGGAGGACACATCTCTAAGTGGCCACACAGAGGATGAAGATTGATGTCAAAGTATTAATTTCAAGTCAGCACTGCTGATGTAAACTAAACAGATGCTCCTTTTAGCCCATGGAGTCGATTAGACTGTAATTCTTCTCAGTTCTTAGCCTAGAAGCAGAAGAGCATTTTATTGTTGAGGGAACATGTTGGCAGGTGTCTCAAAGGTCTGAAAGGTTAATGCAGGCTGCGGATGGTGGCTGCCTTGTTGAGAGATCTGCCTGCTAATTTTCTGGAGGTGATAGGACTGGAGAAAGCTAGAGTTGGACTGGGGATCAACCTGCCTTTTAAAATCAAAGGGATGAGACTGGCTAAGAGATCAGGCCCTAGAGTCAGATCACCTCCTACATCATGAGCAGTGTGGTGTTGGGCAAGTTACTTTACCTCCCTGAAACTGGTGTCTGCATCTATAAAATGGGAATAAGAAAAAAGCTCACATTATAGATCATGCCTTGTAAATTAGTCTCACATACATATCATTGTTTCTCTAATTCTTAAGGGTTCAGAGAAAGTCCTGTTCTCACAAGATGTTAATTCATTCAGTCATTTGCTGTCTTTCTTGCACCTGTGGTAGGTGTACAGCTTGCAGTGGAGAGCAAAAAAGGACATGATCTCAGAGACTTCCCTGCCAGTCCAGAGGTTAAGACTTTGTGCTCCCACTGCAGGGGCTATGGGTTTGATTCCTGGTCAGGGAATGAGATCCCACATGCCATGAAATGTGGGCTCCCCCACCCCCAAAAAATCAACTTAAAAAAGATACATGATCTCCATATTCATTGGAGGTAGCAGTTTGATGGGTGAGATGGGCCCTGGTTAAGTCACCAGCCATATATGTGCCCTGGGTCTGTGGGAGGGCTTCAGAGGCAAATCTGATTGAGTTTGGGAGGCCAGGACAGTCTTCTCTGAAGCAATAGTTCATCTCAGATCTGTTGCATGAGTAGAGGTTTGGCACATGGGTGAGAACAGAGTCTGAGCTGAGGAAATAGCATGACTGAGTCTCGGGGTGTCTGCTGAAGAGGGACGATGTGCAGACTGCTAGGGAGAGCAGTAGGTGATGAGCTGGGACAGGAAGGCGTGGGCCAGTCTAGAGGTGTGGTCTTCATCCTAAGAGCAGGTGAGAGGCTGAGTTTCACGAAGGTTCATCTGGCTGCAGTGAGGACCACAGAGACTGTGTTTCCAAGAGTTCTGCTGTCCTCAGCCTGAGGTCCAGGCTCTGCCCTCTGCTTTCCTTTTCCTTATCTGTTTGGGTACATGCCTCTGCTCTCCAGCACCTGGAGTCTCTTTCCTGCCCTGTCTGCTCTTCCTGATGCCTTCCCTGCCATCCTTTTATTGTCCTCAAAGGCATCTGTCTTAGCTCTGGCTTTGTTGGTCTGCATAGATGAGCTCCATCCCCTCACCCTCCAGCCATCTCTCCTGTAACCAGTCCTTAGAGACATCTCCTGCCTCCGTAAAGTCACTAGTCTGCCAACCAGGACAGGCACCACTCAGTGCATGATGCTTTAAAATTTTATGAAGCCTTTTTGCATTTGTTCCTCTCTTAGCTCCTCATTATAATCTCATTAAATAAGTAGAACCAGAATTACTATCCCCACTTGTTAGATAAGAAAACAGTTTGAGAAAAGTCAGGAGACCCATGCACAATCATGTAGATGGTGAGTATCAGGGGTTCCACTCAGAGGTCAGATCCTGTCACTTTGAACCCCTTGACATTTTTTTTCCTTTTTTGTGTGTGTGTATAAGTTTTTGTATAAACCGTGACTTTCTTTTCTCTTAGACATATACCTAGGAATTGAGTAAGTGGATCATACAGTAAATGTAGTCTAACTTATTAAGCCGAATGGTATAAACTTGTTTTCTAGACAGCCTTATACAATGTGTTTGCTATTTTACAATCCTGCCAGCAGGGTGTGAGAGTTCTAATTACCCTGCATATTTGCCAATGCTTGGTATGATTAGTCTTTTAGATTTTAGATGTTCTAATAGGTGTAGAGTGGTAGTTCATTGTGGTTTTATTGTGCTTTCCTCAAATGATTAATGATGTAGATTTTACAGTGTTCCTGCTTGTTTTCAGGGCTGATTCCACTCAGTTTTAATAATAAACTTCTTTAATTATATCTACTACATGTTATTAGATTTGTTTGTTGTCATGAATAAGGTGAAGGAATGGCTTTTTACATTTTAGATGTGATCTTATTATATATATTCATCAAGAGTGGCATCAAAGTCACTTTGTATGATGATCTTTCTTTATAAATCTGTCTCTTCACTGCTGCTGCTGCTGCTGCTAAGTCACTTCAGTCGTGTTCGACTCTGTGTGACCCCATAGACGGCAGCCCACCAGTATGCCCTGTTCCTGGGATTCTCCAGGCAAGAACACTGGAGTGGGTTGCCATTTCCTTCTCCAGTGCATGGAAGTGAAAAGTGAAAGTGAAGTGGCTCAGTTGTGTCCGACTCTCAGCGACCCCATGGACTGCAGCCCACCAGGCTCCTCCATCCATGGGATTTTCCAGGCAAGAATACTGGAGTGGGGTGCCATTGCCTTTTCCGCTTCTTCACTAGATGTGAGCATCTCAAGAAAAAGTCTCTCTGATTTGTTTTCATATCTCCATATCCACCACAATGCCAGGATCATAGTAGAAAATTTGTAAGTGTTTGTTGAACCAAATTCATGTGTTTTTCTATAAGAACTAGCTCTGCGGTAGATGCTCAAATGGAGAAGGCAGTGGCACCCCACTCCAGTACTCTTGCCTGGAAAATCCCGTGGACGGAGAAGCCTGGTAGGCTGCAGTCCATGGGGTCACTAAGAGTCAGATACGACTGAGCGACTTCACTTTGACTTTTCACTTTCATGCATTGGAGAAGGAAATGGCAACCCACTCCAGTGTTCTTGCCTGGAGAATCCCAGGGACAGGGGAGCCTGGTAGGCTGCCGTCTATGGGGTCACACAGAGTCGGACACAACTGAAGTGACTTAGCATAGCATAGCATAGATGCTAAAAAATGTCAATATTTAAAAGATAAAATGAATAAGTAAATTTTGGATTTGCAACCATGTAACACTGGCCGGCTATCATCCTGTTTCTGATTCTTAGTTTTCCTGTCTCCCAAATGGGCATGTTTGATCAGATGCATTTAGGATCTTTCTAAATATTACCAATGTCACCAGACCTCACCTACCTATAACAACAAAATAAGGTCCTATTTCTCTTAATTCTCGAATTATAGACTCTAACTCATGCTCAGATGAATGAGGGGTCTGGTCTTGAGATTTCCTACACTAAGTCTTCCTCAGATGACCACTCTGAGAATCACTGTTCTTGGATGAGAAGGACACATCTCATGAGGGGGATGTAGAACCTTAGGGTCACCCGTTCACCCTTTTCCTCCCTAGGTCTTGAAGCAAGATTTCACTTTGCATTCAGTGAATGATTTTACACACTTAAAATGAGCAACAAACAAAAACTCTGCTCTAGACCTTCGAGATGGGGCTGTAAGGAAGATTGTTTCAGTTGAGATCTGCCAGGAAGGCTGGGTCAGGAAGCGTATCAACTAAAGTAGCCCACTGTCCATCTGTGTGTGCCCTGGCTTTGCAACCCCATTTTCTCACAGGGTTTCTTCTCTATGCCTGAAAGAATTCTCTGGTAATCTACTGGCCTCAGCCATTACCAACTCATACTCCATCAGATCAGATCAGATCAGCCGCTCAGTCGTGTCTGACTCTTTGCGACCCCATGAATCGCAGCACACCAGGCCTCCCTGTCCATCACCAACTCCCGGAGTTCACTCAGACTCACGTCCATCGAGTCAGTGATGCCATCCAGCCATCTCATCCTCTGTCGTCCCCTTCTCCTCCTGCCCCCAATCCCTTCCAGCATCAGAGTCTTTTCCAATGAGTCAACTCTTCTCATGAGGTGGCCAAAGTACTAGAGTTTCAGCTTTAGCATTATTCCTTGCAAAGAAATCCCAGGGCTGATCTCCTTCAGAATGGACTGGTCCATCAGACACCTTCTAATAACATTAAACCTTAAAGGGAAGGTATTCTACTGCTGTGTGTGCTAAGTCACTTCAGTCATGTTTGACTCTGCAACCTCCATGGACTGTAGCCCACCAGGCTCCTCTGTCCATGGGATTCTCCAGGCAAGAATACTGGAGTGGGTTGCCATGCACTTCTCCAGGGGATCTTCCCAACCCAGGGATTGAACCTGGGTCTCCTATGTTGTAGGCAGATTCTTTACCCCTAAGCCACAAGGGAATCCCCATTCTACTGCTCTTCCTCCAAAAAATCTTCTTGATTCTTCTATAGATTTTTTGTGTGCAAATAAATTCTGGGAAAAGGACATCTAACTGACTCTATACTACCATCTTAGTCCTAGAATGGTTATTTCTTCAGAACATGCTCCATAGAATCCATATCAGAATCCTTAGTTTCTTATTGAAGATTCTTTGACAGAACGGAATCTCTGGAGGAAGATGCTGAGATTTGCAGTTAAGCCTTGGGTATCCATTACACATATAAAATGTTTGAAAACCATGGCCTTAGACCCCTACCACCACCCAAAATTATAAGGGTAATAAGTGGGTGTCCTTCTCCCGCAGAAGAGGTCTGGTACATGGTTTTTGCCTCTAACTAAGTTCAGTTCAATCGCTCACTCGTGTCCCACTATTTGCGACCCCACGGACTGCAGCACTCCAGGCTTCCCTGTCCATCACCAACTCCCAGAGCTTCCTCAAACTCATGTCCTTTGAGTGATGCCATCCAACCATCTCATCCTCTGTCATCCCCTTCTCCTCATGCCTTCAGTCTTTTCTGTAACTAAAGGTTACTTAAGTGGCTCATATTCGTGAGGTCAATGGACTTCTCTTTTTATCCTCACTGCTCAGCAAACATTTACTGAGCTTCCTGAGAGCTACACTCTGTGCTAGGAACTGAGCTTCAGCAGGAAACAAAGGCAGACTCAATTCCTGGCCTCACTAAGCTTGCATTCTAGTTTGAGAGAGACAGACAAGAAACAAAATTTAAAAAAAGAGCAAGGCAGCTAGTGCCACAGCACAATAAAGATACTGGACAAAGAGAGGTGATAAGTAATGGACGAAAGGGGAAAGGGAGCATAGAGTCAGAACACCCTCTGTGAGGGCAGGTGTGAAGTGGGTGGAGCCTGAGACAAGACCCAAGAGCCAGACATTCAGGCAGAGGAAATATCCAGTGCAAAGACCCTGAGGTCAGAGGAAGTTCTTTGCTTCAGAAATGGAAAGGAGTCATTGTGGCTAGGGTATGTTGAATGAGAGAGGGAAAGGAAAATCAAGCACATGAAAGAAAAGAGTGAGAAAGGGAGCAAAGGAGAAATAACTGGGAAAGGAGGTGTTTTCCCACTTTCCCAGGGGAGGATTACAAATATGAACAGAGCAGGGAGGGAAAAAAGTGAAGTGTCCATACAGACTACTTTATGGAAATAGGAAGTGAATTCGTTACCTCGGGAGGTAATTAAGCCAAGAGTGAATGAAGGTTCAAGAGTCAACACGGTTTATTTATGGAGATGGAGAGAAGGCAAAGATCCGGTGACAATCCTGGGAGATGAGATTAAAATAAATGTAAAGAGGGTTGGCATATTGACTGTGTGACCTTATACTGTTCTAAAATTTAATTTTGTCTAAAGACATATTAAATATGGAAAGTCTGTTGGTGCTTTAGAGTCACCTAGTATTCTGAACAATGTCCTTGCAACAATCAGATCATTTTAGCTCCATGGCTCTGCTAAAAGCAATGTTCATTTCTTAAATTTTTGTCTCTTGCCTCAGAAATATTGCAGTAAGCACCTTTAATCTTTTGAAAAGTCAGATCCTTTCAATGAGAAAAAATTTACTTTTTCTGATGGTAAGGTAAATTATATTTTATTGTAACAATTACATAATTACTTTATTACAGGCAAACTGGTCCTTACTCAGAGGGTTGCATATTATAGGTGGTAACTATACCTGCTTCCTTTTTCAAGTTCTTAAATGAATAGTAGAGAGAGCTTTGAGAAGAATGTCAACATTTGTGGTAAATTTTTAGGTGATTGGGTTAGTGAGAAAGCCCATGTGCTAACTCAAGACAGCAGACATGTTTTTCTTTTAAAATTACTTATTACTGGATGATCTGCACAAAGATCATTTTATGTTGCATCTAAAACCTCCGTTGTATTGCTATCTAAAGGAACCTTCTGGTAGAAAGCATTTTAAATGATAGAACCAAATCAGTCAAATAAGGCAGGCTTCTTATTTGAAGGAGGTAAACTTATTTTCATGGTTACCATTTATTATCATCTTTATTTTTAATTGGATTATAATTGTTTTACAGTGTTGTGTTACTTCTGCTCTTCAAAGCCTAAATCAACTATGAGTATACATATATCCCATGCCTCTTGAGCCTCCTTCCCACCCACCCTCCATCTCACCCCTCAGGGTCATCACAGAGCACCAAGCTGAGCTCCCTGTGCTATACAGCAGCTTCCCACTAGCTATCTGTTTTATATACGATAGTGTATACATGTCAGTGCTGCTAAGTCACTTCAGTCGTGTCTGACTCTGTGCGACCCCACAGACGGCAGCCCATCAGGCTCCCCCGTCCCTGGGATTCTCCAGCAAGAACAGTGGAGTGGGTTGCCATTTCCTTCTCCAATGCATGAAAGTGAAAAGTCAAAGTGAAGTTGCTCAGTTGTGTCCGACCCTCAGCGACCCCATGGACTGCAGCCTACAGGCTCTTCTGTCCATGGGATTTTCCAGGCAAGAGTCCTGGAGTGGGGTGCCATTGCCTTCTCTGATACATGTCAATATCATTCTCTCAATTCATCCCCTCTTCTCCGAAGGCAGTAAACTTTTAAGGCAGCAGTTTCAAAGTTCAGTGTTCATAGGGACAAATCAGGTAACCTGGATGTATAAATCAGGGCTCACCCTGTCTTTTATTGTCCCATACCTTTGGTAAACACTTAAGTATAAAACTTCTGATCTCTTTTTAACTGTGCTTTCCCTCATAGCCCAGTTGGTAAAGAATCCACCTGCAATGCGGGAGACCTGGGTTCGATCCCTGGGTTGGGAAGATCCCCTGGAGAAGGGAAAGGCTACCCACTCCAATATTCTGGCCTGGAGAATCTCATGGACTACACAGTCCATGGGGTCACAAAAAGTCGGACAGGACTGAATGACTTTCACTTTCACTTTATTTATTTATTTATTTTTAAATTTTATTTTTAAACTTTACAATATTGTATTGGTTCTGCCATATATCAAAATGAATCCGCCACAGGCATACCCGTGTTCCCCATCCTGAACCCTCCTCCCTCCTCCCTCCCCATACCATCCCTCTGGGTCGCCCCAGTGCACCAGCCCCAAGCATCCAGGATCGTGCATCAAACCTGGACTGGCGACTCGTTCCATATATGATATTATACATATTTCAATGCCATTCTCCCAAACATCTCACCCTCTCCCTCTCCCACAGAGTCCAAAAGACTGTTCTATACATCAGTGTCTCTTTTGCTGTCTCGTATACAGGCTTATTGTTACCATCTTTCTAAATTCCATATATATGCATTAGTATACTGTATTGGTGTTTTTCTTTCTGGCTTAGATAAAACAGTTGCTGATCCTTGGCTTCATTCCATGTCTGGGAAATATCAAGGCGTGGTGGAAACTGTGGCAATTTGGAAACCGCCTGCTCTGTCAAAAGGGGAAGTCTCCCTTCAGTCCCAGCTGATTGTTGCCTAGAAGTGACGTACATCCATTATTGCCAGGTCATCTCATTTCTTCAAAGAGCAGCTGAAATTATGAAATTTTTTTCAATATGAACTCCATGTTTTTAGGTTACCCATTACTTCAAACATTTTATGAGCTCTGTTTAGACAGTACTGCACGGGCCAAATCACACAGGCTTGTGGGGACAGCCCAGCTCACTGGCCTCTGGTCATGCCCTCTGTTCAAGGGGAACCACTCTGTTTCTCTCCAGTTCACAGTGTTCTGCTTCTCTAGCTCCAACTGCAATCTCAGCTTAGTGGAAATTTGGAAGAAAATCAAACGAATTATATGTTTATGAACTCAAAGACAAGTTCGTGCTGGATATTAGAATTTCCAAGAAAGGTCAAATTTGGAATCTTATAAAATGTTGTCTCTATTACTCATTCTTGAAGAAGACTAGTTTTATTCACAGCCATGGCTCTAACTTAGTTTTGAAAAATACCTCCAGCTCTGAGAAGAGATATTTTATGTGACATGGTAGCAAAACTCAGATATTTTCCTGTTTAGATTTATGGCTATTTCTTGCTCTCGGAAGGGCTGCTGCTGGCTCCGTCAGTGAAATGGTGAATTGTCTCTGACAGCAATGAATTCACTCAACGCACTCTTAAACCTTCCCAATTACTGGCTTTTTCCTAAGCCTCAGAGTACATTAATCATGTAACTGAGAAAAGACTTATTATGACCTTCTTTTGTATCAATTTTAGATACTGCCTATACGTGACAAAGCTGTCTGCAGATGTGTCCAGTGTTTTCTATGGGAATTTAGGAAAATCAAACAAGAAATGGATATACAAACTTAAAAGAGGAAATTATAGCCTTTTAAGGACAGTGCAGCGTCATCATATTCTTATTTAGATGGATTTAGTCTTTGTGGAAAGAGAGAGAAGAGAGAATTCTGCCTGTCATTTTAACCTCTGTGAGGAGGAAGTGATGGAGACAGCCAGGAATCTGCCTGTGTTTCATCAGTTATGTGCCCATGTGCTCCCGATATTAGCATCTTACAGATAATATGGAGTTTAAAGCTGCATAGTTTTAAAACAACAGGACCCATAATTGCAAACCAAGCACAGCATGATGTTTGAGCAAATCTGGATATTACATAAGCTACTACTTATTAAGAGGCTTATTACAAAAACCTTATGAAGAGACAATGCTTTCATACCCAGTGTGGCTCCTTGCTGAGGTATTTTTCAAGGATAGATCTTCTATATTTTCTTTTTTCACTTGGTGCTCTGACTACCCTCAGAATGAGATGTTGCATGCACACATGCGTGTTCGGTTGCTTCAGTCTTGTCAGACTCCTGCGACCCTATGGACTGTACCCCGAAAGGCTCCTCTGTCCATGGGCTTTTCCAGGCAAGAATCCTGGAATGGGTTGCTATGTCCTCCTCCAGGGGATCTTCCTGACTGAGGGATCAAACCGATGTCTCCTGTGTTGCAGGAATCCCTTCTTGCTGAGTCACTGGGGAAGCCCAAAGGAGATATTACCTGCAATCTACTCAGTCATCCCCATCATCACCATAACCTTCCCCATTTCCACCCTCACAACAGATGGCCCAAACCACATCTTTCTTTCTAGACCCTACGCTGCTGTCATTCTCATTGTAGGTGTACCTGAATAAACTGCTTTCTTGGGTTGACCCACTGGAGCATTTAAAAAACGATTAAAAATCATTATATGAAAGATGGTTTTTTTCCTTCTAATATCTCTTATCCCATTTTTATTCCCCACTAACTACACATGAACATTACACTAAGTGCTGATTATTTAAAGAAACACATTTCTTGCCTGGTGAACATGCTGAGGACATCATAGCATCTTAGCTTTGTATTTGCTAAGGACTTGTCACAGATAGAAGGAACCACCCATTTGATGCTGGAATGGAATTCAAAATGCCTTTTTTAGGAAAAGAAACTAGATTTTTTTTTTTTTTATTTAAACAGTGACTGGGAATGGGTAGCTAGAAGAGAAAAAATAAAAAAGTAGCCATGAATTTTTAAGGGAAAATTAGAAAGAGAGTTCAGTTGTATCTAGGTATTCAAAAGATTAGGCAACCCTGAGGAATTAATTGAATACCTACTACCTGTTCAGTTTTGTGTTAAGTGCACTGAAGGACTATGAAGAAGTAGAAGGAGCTGGCAACAAACCTGGCAAGAGAATGAAACAGCATTAAAAGTACCTGGTAGAATTATTGGTCCGGTTCTTAGGGTTTAAAAAGCACTTAAAATAAACAATCTTACTTGACTCACCCAATTTCTTTAAGACAATGATTATGATCTTCATCTAATATAATAGATAAGGAAACTGAGGCCTAGATTAAGTAAAATACTGTGTCCGGCTAGTCAGTAGCTTAGCCTGTTTTGAACTCAGATGTTTTGACTCCAGACTGTAACAAAAGTTCAGGGGAGGCATCGGTGATTAGTAATGAGAGACAGTTCTCCTCTCTGTCTCTCGAATGTTTTGGTGTCTTGCAAACAAGAGAATTGACTGCTTTGTTCTGTATCATCTTTTCAGAGATGTCTGCAGAACAGAGGACCTTGAAAGGTGGAAACTCTGTTCCTCTCAGGAGCAGAAGACATGTGTGTTTTCTGTCCAGTGCGATAAAGACAATTGTCTTCCTCTCAGGCGAAAGGTCAGGCTCATTATAAAAGATGCATGTACCCTAAGAATCATCCCTTATGGATTGAAAAGACTTCAGAAGCTCTGCAATCCAACCTGCTTGAAAAATTAGCTTTATTAAGATGTAATTTAAATAGTGAAATCGACCACCTTTAAATGGACAGTTTGAGTTTCAGCAAATTTGCATAGTACCGTAACTATGAACACAATCAAGGTATGGGATATAGTATTTCCTTCAGTCTCAAAATTCCTTCAGCAGTTAATTTATTCTCCTAAACTCTCGCCCTTGGCAACCACAGATTTTTATCACTTTAGTTTCCTATCCCTTTAGTTTCGCCTTTTCCGGGATCCCATGTAGATGAAAAGATACAGTATATTATCTTTATTATAATTATATTTATTTTTAATTGATGGATGATTTCTTTACAATACTGGTTTGATTTATATACAGTCTCTTTCACTTAGCAAAACCTGTTTGAGTTTTGCTCATGTTGTGATGTGGATTAGTAGTCCATTCTTTTTTATTGCTGACTGGTAGCATATGTATACACATCAACTTGTTTATCCCTTCCCAACTTGAGGGACATCGAGATTGTTTCCAAATTCTGGCCGTAAAGATGATAAATATAAACGTAAAAATTTTGTGTTCAATTTAGTCACTCACTTGCGTCTGACCATTTGGACCCCATGGACTGCAGCACACCAGGCTTCCCTGTCCATCACCAACTCCTGGAGTTTACTCAAACTCATGTCCATAAAGTCAGTGATGCCATCCAACCATCTCATCCTCTGTCATCCCCTTCTCCTCCTGGCTTCAATCTTTCTCATCATCAGGGTCTTTTCCAGTGAGTCAGTCCTCCACATCAGGTGGCCAAAGTATTGGAGTTTCAGCTTCAGCATCAGTCCTTCCAATGAATATTCAGGACTGATTTCCTTTAGGATGGACTGGTTGGATCTCCTTGCAGTCCAAGGGACTCTCAAGAGTCTTCTCCAACACCACAGTTTAAAAGCATCAATCTTTAGCACTCAGCTTCTTTCTTTACAGTCCAACTCTCAAATCCATACGTGACTGCTGGAAAAACCATAGCTTTGACACGATGGACCTTTGTTAGCTAAGTAACATTTCTGCTTTTTAATATGCTGTCTAGATTTGTCTTAGCTTTTCTTCCAAGGAGCAAGCATCTTTTAATTTCATGGCTACAGTCACTATTCACAGTGATTTTGAGCCCAAGAAAATAAAGTCTCTCACTGTTTCCATTGTTTCCCCACCTATTTGTCATGAGGTGATGGTACTGAATGCCATGATCTTCATTTTTTGAATGTTGAGTTTTAAGCCAGATTCTTCACTCTCCTCATTCACTTTCATCAAGATGCTCTTTAGTTCCTCTTTGCTTTCTGCCGTAAGGGTGATGTCATCTGCATATCTGAGCTTATTGATATTTCTCCCTCCAATCTTTATTCCAGGTGTGCTTCATCCAGCCTGGCATTTCACATGATGTACTCTGCATATATGTTAAATAATCAGAGTGACAATATACAGCCTTGATGTACTCCTTTCCCAATTGGGAACCAGGACGTTGTTCCATGTCCAGTTCTAACTGTTAGAATTAGATAAATATAAACATATTTAGGGCTTCCCTGGTAGCTCAGGTGTTAAAGAGTCTGCCTGCAATATGGGAGATCTAGGTTCAATCCCTGGGTCCGGAAGATCCCCTGGAGAAAGAAACGGCGACCCACTCCAGTATTCTTGCCTGGAAAATGCCATGGAAGGAGGACTCTGGCAGGCTATAGTCCATGGGGTCACAAAGAGTATGACACAACTGAGTGACTAACTAGATGCTACAAACACATTTATGATTATGTTTAAATAACATATTTATATTCATGTTTACATAAAGCAATAAATATATTTATGTTTAAATAAAAAGATGATAAATATAAATAAAAAATTTGTGTAAGTATATCTTTTTCATTTCTCATGGGTAAATTTGTACTAGGATTACTGGGTTATATGATAAGTATATTTACATTTATTAAAAAATGGCCAAACCATGTTCCAGTGGCTATACCATTTATGCATTTTGGTTAGAAAGATAAGAGTATTCTAGCTGTTCTACATCCTCACCAACACTGGTATGAGCTGTCTTTTCAACTGTAGCCCTTCCGAGAGGGTATGAGTAGTATCTTGTGACTTTAATTTGCATTTTCCTATGGACTAATGATGTTAAGCATATTTCATAATCTTTTGTGCCATCTCTGTATATTCTTTGGTAAGACGTCTATTAGAAACCTTTCCCTATTTTTAAAAAGCTGTCTTGTTTTGTTTTCTTACAGAGTTACCAAAGGATTTTTATATATTCTGGAAATAGGTCTTTTGCGAGACGTTTGTTTTGAAATTTTTTTTCCCCAGTCTATGGCATGCCTTTTCAATTTCTTTATAGTATCTTTTAAACAGGAAATTTAAAATTTTGATAATGTCCAGTTTGTCACTGTTTTTGTGTCTGATCTCTTGTGTTTTTTGTTACCTATTTAAAAAACTGCCTAACCCAAGGCTGCTTGTATTTTCTTCTATGCTTTCTTTTAGAAAATTTAAAGCTTTAATTTTTACATTTAAATGTATCATCCATTTCAAGTTATTTCTTGCATGCCACATGAGATAAGGGTTAAGTTTCATTATTTTACATGTTCAGTAGTTCCAGAACCATATGTTGAAAAAATTATCTCTTCCCCACAATTCCTTAGTAATTTTGTTGCAAATTGATTGACCATGTAAGTGTGAGCCTATTTCTGGAATATCTATTTCATTAATCTCTATGTCTGTCTTTATACCAAATACTGTGTTATCTTGATTATGAGAATGATCAAGAGAATGTGAATATGAGAATGTGATATAATCCCCCCGCTTCAATAAAGGAAAGATACTTGTCCTGGATCACAGATCAGGAGAGCTCCAATCCAGGACTACAATTGACTTATACTTATTCAGCTGTGGCCACAAGACTGGAAAAGGTCAGTTTTCATCCCAATCCCAAAGAATGCTCAAACTACCACACAATTGCACTCAATTTATATGCTAGTAAAGTAATACTCAAAATTCTCCAAGCCAGACTTCAACAGTACGTGACCAATGAACTTTCAGATGTTCAAGTTGGTTTTAGAAAAGGCAGAGGAACCAGAGATCAAACTGCCAACAATTGCCAATTGTTGGATGATTGAAAAAGCAAGACAGTTCCAGAAAAACATCTATTTCTGCCTTATTGACTATGTCAAAGCCTTTGACTGTGTGGATCACAACAAACTGTGGAAAATTCTTAAAGACATAGGAATACCGGATCATTTGACCTGCCTCTTGAGAAATATGTATGCAGGTCAGGAAGCAACAGCTAGAATTGGACATGGAACAATAGACTGGTTCCAAATTGGGAAAGGAGTACGTCAAGTACTGTATGTTGTTACCCTGCTTATTTAACTTATATGCAAAGTACATCATGAGAAACTCTGGGCTGGAGGAAGCACAAGCTGGAATAAAGAGTGTTGGGAGAAATATCAATAATCTCAGATATGCAGATGGTACAACACTTATGGCAGAAAGTGAAGAACTAAAGAGTCTCTTGACGAAAGTGAATGAGGAGAGTGAAAAATCTGGCTTAAAACTCAACATTCAGAAAACTAAGATCATGGCATCTGGTCCCATCACTTCATGGCAAATAGATGGGGAAACAGTAGAGACAGTGACAGACTTTATTTATTTTTTGACTCCAAAATCACTGCAGATAGTGACTGCAGTCATGAAATTAAAAGACGCTTACTCCTTGGGAGAAAAGTTATAATCAACATAGATGGCATATTAAAAAGCAAAGACATTACTTTGCCAATAAAGGTCTGTCTAGTCAAGGCTATGGTTTTTCCAGTGGTCATGTATGGATGTGAGAGTTGGACCATAAAGAAAGCTGAGCACTGAAGAATTGATGCTTTTGAACTGTGGTGTTGGAGAATACTCTTAAAAGTCCCTTGGACTGCAAGGAAATCCAACCAGTCCATCCTAAAGGAAATCAGTCCTGAATATTCATTGGATGGACTGATGCTGAAGCTGAAACTCCAATACTTTGGCCACCTGATGTGGAGGACTGACTCATTGGAAAAGACCATGATGATGAGAAAGATTGAAGGCAGGAGAAGGGGATGACAGAGGATGAGATGGCTGGATGGCATCACCGACTCAATGGACATGAGTTTGAGTAAACTCCAGGAGTTGGTGATGGACAGGGAGGCCTGGCATGTTGCAGTCCATGGGGTCGCAAAGGGTTGGACACGACGAGCAACTGAACTGAAGTGATCTACTCCCTGCCCAGTTCTCCTCCGTCTCCCCTGCCTTACCTCCTGGTACCATTTGTGCCTGAACGCCTACCTCCACTCAGTCTCCCTAGGCAGAGAAGACGTATTTTTACGTTAAGGATTCATGAGATTTTTGCATTTTACTCAATCACATACATTTCAATTAATATAAAACAGATTGTTTTCCTCCACCTCATTTCTCATCCTTCTCTTCTCAAATCCAAGTAAACTTGATATTCCAGGAAAATGAGCCCCATCTCTCATCCATATACCTCTGGCACGTACCTCAGTTGAATGGGTTGCTGCTGCTACTAAGTCGCTTCAGTCGTGTCCGACTCTGTGAAATCCCATAGACAGCAGCCCACCAGGCTCCCCCGTCCCTGGGATTCTCCAGGCAAGAACACTGGAGTGGGTTGCCATTTCCTTCTCCAGTGCATGAAAGTGAAAAGTGAAAGTGACATCGCTTAGTCATGTACGACTCCTAGTGACCCCATGGACTGCAGCCCACCAGGCTCTGCCGTCCCTGAGATTTTCCAGGCAAGAGTACTGGAGTGGGGTGCCATTGCCTTCTCTGGTTGAATGGGTTGGGCTGATGCAAATCAGAAACAATCACTGCCGCCATGGCCATGAGGACACAAGCCAGCACTGCCGTAACTTAGGCTGGCCAGTAGACTCCACACAATCACACCTAGAGAGTTTTCTTTGGCTTCCCTCCTTAATCAGAACTTCTTTAATAGTAACAGATGGTTGATACAGTATTCAGAAAACAGCCACATGAGCCCACTTCTTTTGCTAAACTTCCTTTTCGTAGGCAGCAAACATGAGATTCAGGACATCTGAAAGGTCAACAGACATGGGATTCCCAAATAGTTTTCTCTCTCATGCTCTCTCCCCACTCTGGAATTACTGCTTCAGCCACAGAGACTGGCAGAGATCTTGGGGCTTTCCTTTCCAGTATCTGGAACACTGACCATGTGGATGATAGAAATCCAGCCAGAGAAAGGAATACCAAAACAGCCTTCATTGAAATGTAGGCTCCAGCTGAGAAATAAGTGTTGCTTGAAATAAGTATCTTAACCAACTTTCATGCAGATTTCACTTCCAACGAAGTTTTGTGCTTTTTTAAATTTAAGCTTTTAGAGTAATCGCTGCATCCTTACTTCAAAAACACAACTAAAATACTGACTGAGCATTTTGTGCTCTAGTGAAGAGGGCGTTGCATGTATGTATGTATGAACACTCATATGAGTGGCAAATAGATGTGATATCAAAAACTGCATTTTGTTGAAAAGATTTGAAAAAGTCATAATTAGCAAACCCAAAAGGAGAAAACAAGGGAAGGGTCATATATCATTTAGAAATATATCATGTATGTTAGACGTCAAGGAATTTGGTACGATCACCCTTATATGCCTGATGTAACACTTTCTTCTTCCCTCTTCCCAAATAAGGAAAAAGAAAATCGCTTTAGTATAGTAAGTTTATGGAGTCTTATGCATTGACAATCCATTATTGTATTTAGCCACTAAATATAGGAAAACCTTTCTTAACTAAAAGGCTCTAAAAATAGTGTTCTAGTTGTTTTACTTCTTGATTGAGGATTTATATAGAATCTCTGTCTTCAGCTTTTGTTGAAAAAACTTCCAATATGTATTAATATGCTTCCTTGTCTTCATAATTCCAGGGAACATAATTGTGTTCTTCTCGTGATTCAGGATTTGAAGATTTAGGGGTCATTTGGAAAATGCATCTCCTTTTAAAGGCTATAAAAGCAGTGATGAAATTGTGGGAGTTCCATTGAGTGCACAAGGTCTTCAGCCCTCAGTGTTCTTATTGTAAGAAGAAGAGAAGATAGGACTGCATTCATGATTTTTGGACTGCGATGTATAGAGCCTCCAGCCTCTTATGTATAACGCATAGCCTGAGATATTTTAAAGATGATACTTTCAGCACATCACACCAATCCTAGGAGGTAGTTGTTATCATTCAAACTTTGTACCAGTAGAAACTAGGGTTAGTGAGGCTACATATTTTGCCCAAGGTCATAGAGTGAGCAAGAAAGAAAGCCAGCAGCAAATTCTGAGTTTTTCCCCTGTATTTCTTACCACTGGACTCAATGTAGTCAAATTTCAGTTATTTCTTACATCTTGACTTTCTTTTTCCACTGGCCCCTGTATCCTACAAGATTCTGACTTAGGCTTGCCCTCTTTTGATAATGCACCATTCTAAAAACTGTACCCACCTAACAGTTGTTATCTCAGACCCAGCACCAGCTCATTCTAATCTGAATGTGTTTACATTTTGGAAGCAATCATACAGAAACACACCATCAAATTCATTAGGACAAAGTGTGCAATAGTAGCAGGAAGATCAAGGAGATTCAGGGGTGTGTGACATTCCCCCTACCCAAATACCACCACCCAGGCAACCCTTACCTACTCTACATATAGAATTGGATGGTTCTGGGGGAGTTTCCAAGGTTTTCTCACCATACATCATGTCCCAGAGCTTTCAACATTGAATGAATGTGGCAGACACTGGGACTTTGTCTCCCTGAAGGACAGGAGTCACTACGTGGCATCAGTTACTCCAGAAAAGGAAACCAAATTGATGGAGGCCAGTTATCTCTTCTAAACTTCTCTTGAGAGTAGCACTTCCCTAGATAGGAGTTTATTTACCATCTTCCTGAGCTGCAACTTACAAGCATGCAAGAGGTATTATAGTGGGCTCATTTGTCTGCCCCATAAAAACAACTCTGCACTGTGAGTTGAAGGGCACAAGCCCAGGGGTATTTAAGCCTCCCTACAGTGCCTGCCTTTGAGGTCCTGAAGTCAGGTCTACGTATTTGTTCCTTGGTTTGGGCTTATTTTTGGGATACGGCGAATAGATTGCAAAGCAAGGACTAGAAGTTTATTTTTAATCCTGTTTTGTTTTTAACTTTTAAAAGCATTACATCTTTATCATAGAAAATTTGGAAGGAACAAAAAACTATAGAGAACACAGGGTAATTGTTTTAAAATGCAAATCCATGCATGTTCCTATGCTACTAAAATCACTTCAATGATTTCTACTTATATTTAGAATAAAATCAGAACTCCTTCTTGTTCATAGGGTTCTGCATGTTGGTATGTTTCATTACATTTTTAATGCATTTTATATTGTTATGAATAATGTTTCATAAGAACTTTACCATTCTCCTCAAAAGCCAAGACAAAAAAATCTTGACAATATCATTGTCATAACTTTGCTACATTATGTGTATATACTATAATGTATATATTTTCATAAAATTGAATAATTAGGTTGTTTTCAGTTATTTTCTTTTATAAAGTGTAGGGGGAGAAATCTTTTTGTATGTAAATATTTATAGACACTTTTAGATTGGAAAGACTCTGTGGCAATTAGGAGACTGAGCGGGTCATTTAAATGAGATAATGGATGAAAACACTTAACTATACTTAGATGTGCATTATGATAATGAATGTAAATTACTTTACCTTCAGATTCAATTTATTCCAGCACTGGCTTTAGGAATAAATTGGCTACCTCACAGTATTACTGAAACCTTACCCTCTAACCAGTCTGCCCCCCAGTCCTGTAATTTATGACTGCAAATGTTACTGGTTCAAGAGTTTCTGCACCAGTAATGTTCTTGTGATGACCTGTGTCCCAATATTCCAAGGAAGATACTTGTGTGGTTCCTTCTTTTTATTAGAAGCTCTGTGGCCATCAAAACCTGCTCAGTGGAGGAAGTCATCTTGGGGCAAATGTCCCAGGAATACCTTTGTGGGAGTGTACCATCAACAGTTTCAGGGGAAGAGGTTATTAAAATAAATTATCTTATACTTCAGTTGATGCCCTGAGAGAAGCTTGCATTTTCCCCTTTTTTATGTTTCTAACAGGAGGCTTTGTGGGAGTTTGTTTACATTTGACAGAGTCAGGAAAGGAAGGAAAGGCAAAGAAGAACTAGTTGCTTTTTTAGTTGTAGCTTGTTCTGTTTTTTAAATCCCATTCCCTTGCAATTTGAATACACAACTTACAACGTAATCTTTGTATTGTATATTCATTGTATTTTGGAAAATGCTTACAAACAGTAAAAGAGAAAAACATCCTTATGAGAGGTAGGAAATGCTTGGAGGAGGGAAGCCTCTGAAACATTAACAAGAAAATACAACTCATTATTCAGGGCCAAAAGAGAAACCAAAATCCTAGCCACCCTGCAATCTGAGATAATGCTCTCAGCCCCATCTTTCTGCTTCTAAATCCTACTTCTCAAGTTCCAAACTCAAACACCTACATGGTCCAGACAGGTGGTCCAAATGCTGTTAGCCAGAGGAGACTGGCTATACCATAGCCAGTATAGTATACTTACTATATATGTATAGTAAGGGCGTTTACTTATTGGAAGGACATTTAAAAAATCCTGTGCAGGTCTTGTAAAACAAGCCTGCAAGCTAAATGCAGCCCATATATAGTATAGATGCATGTTGATATAGTTATGTATGCACAAGAATGTATGTGTCATACATTACTCAACTTTCTGTGTCTATATATATATATATATATACAGATATATATATATATATATATATATATATATATATATATATATGTTGTTTAGTTGCTAAGTCACATCCAACTCTTTGAGATCCCATGGACTGTAGCCCATCAGGCTCCTCTGTCCAAGGGATTTCCAGTCAAGAATACTGGAGTGGGTTGTCAGTTCCTTCTCCAGGGGATCTTCCTCACCCAGGGATCAAATCTACATCTCCTGCATTGGCAGGTAGGGTTCTTTACCACCGAACCACCAGGGAAGCTCAAATATATAGAGAGATAGATATAGATATAAACACAATATACATACATATATATGTATATCCTCAAGATTTGAGCCTTGACATCAGCTTATTCAAGAAACTAGTTTATGTTGTTAAACAGAATGCTTAGCCTCTTTGTCAGAAACATTTGTATTTGTATTAATATCTTGCTGCTGCTAAGTCGCTTCAGTTGTGTCCGACTCTGTGCGACCCCATAGACGGCAGGCCATCAGGCTCCGCTGTCCCTGGGACTCTCCAGGCAAGAACACTGGAGTGGGTTGCCATTTCCTTCTCCAGTGCATGAAAGTGAAACGTGAAAGTGAAGTTGCTCAGTCGTATCTGACCCTCAGCGACTCCATGGACTGCAGCCTACCAGGCTCCTCCGTCCATGGGACTTTCCAGGCAAGAGTACTGGAGTGGGGTGCCATCGCCTTCTCTGATTAATATCTTAGTTTAGGGCTTTTTCAAGAACAGTGAGGAGATGTCTAGCAATACATATTAACATCTTGTATAAGTTTTATCAAATACATCTGGAAAATGGAAAATGTTTTTCTTCAATATTTAGTAAGCCTGCATATCCATAGAAAGATATAATTACAGGCATTTCTGCTTAACATCAGCTCAGTAATCTATTCTTAAAAAATCAGATATTCTACACAAAAACACTAACCCAGAAGCGTATTTCCTATTATTTTAAATGGGAAGAATTATAATGCATTATTCATCAACCCCAAATCCCCAACTAATTTCCTAAAACACAATTTGAACACAGACACACACAACAAATTGTCATTTAGGATGTAAAATGCTTAAAACATTGCTTCCTGATACCCAAATTATGAATACAATTGTTCATAAGCAGTCGGTTTGGGTACTGATCATGATATTCTAGGGTATCTTTGCACTAGCAACATTCCCTTTAATAATAATTAGGATGCTGTTTAAAAAAATGTGATTCTGATGTTCCATTCTTTGTGATTGGAATGTAATTTGAGAGTTGTCTCCACATATTGTTTTGTTTAAAATGTGGAAGAGTCTGTTTAAATGTAATTTTTTCATATATAAAGAGTAACATAAGCCATTTTGAGAAATATATAAGTACCATGAATTTGGTAGTATTAAAAAAACAAAGAGTCATTCTTGTTTTGTACAGTTAATGTACCTTTACATTAACTGTAGAGGTAGGCTTCAAAGTTTGATTACAATGGCAAAATGAGCTATTGTCCATAGCATATGACATAATAAAATGTCTTGCTAGGAGACTAGTTCAGTGTCTGACACTTAGTTGGTGTTCTAATAATATTATAGCCATTTCCTTTTAATAAACTCCATCAATAGATTCATTAATTGGGGTTATATTTCCATTATAATTAGAAAAGCTAATTTATTTTAAGAAACATTTGTGAGCCTCAATTGCAATCTGGGTTAAAATTCTTACCTGTGGCAGATTCATTTTGATATATGGCAAAACCAATACAATGTTGTAAAGTTAAATAAAATTAAAAAAAATTTTTTTAATTAAAAAATAATAAAATAAAATAAAATATTAAAAACAAAACAAAACAAACAAACAAAAATTCTTACCTAGAGTAGATTGAAGAATGTGCCTAGATACTGACAAGGAGGAAAAACAAACAAAAAACTCAGGCCGTGAAGGCTTGTCTAAGTCTTCATTTGTGGTTTCATATGCAAAGAAACAAAATTCAGTAATCAAAAATAATTAAGTTCCCAAGTATGGTGAAGTATGCTTATAGTAGATTTATTCTGCTACAGATAGTAACTATAAACTCTGGACAAAATGTAAAACACAACTGCTTGAAGAATCCAATAAACAAAAGCAGGAGAATAGAGAGAGTGATATAAATTTGGGAAATGGGACTGCTGCTGCTGCTGCTGCTGCTAAGTCGCTTCAGTTGTGTCCGACTCTTAGCGACCCCATGGACTGCAGCCCACCAGGCTCCTCCGTCCATGGGACTTTCCAGGCAAGAGTACTGGAGTGGGGTGCCATTGTCCTCTCTGGGGAAATGAGACTAGATAGAATGTTTCCTATTAATATGAAGTCTAGCATATTAGGGCATGCAAAGTTGGCACCATGTGGGATCTAAACCTTTGCTAGAAAACCTACAGCCCTTCTGGCCTGAAGAACTAAAGGATAGAGTTTAGAGTAACCATAGTCATTAGGCAGTGAGGAGAGGATCCTGGAAAGGAGAGAACCAGAGTTGGGGAGACCTAATTTCTGTGTATAGACTCTTCCAAATCTCTGGCTGATCCCTGAACCACACAGAGGAGCAAACTACTGTTGGACTGCAAACTGCTCAGCTAAGGAGTAACAGAACTAAACCAATTTGAGCTGCTGCCCGACAGCAAAGTTTGAAGTTGGTTTCCAACCAAATTAATTGTCTCCTAAAACAAACAAACCAAAAATATCAATAATTTTTGGAGGAATGTAACAGAATTCCACTGCAACAACATAGCATTACAATGCCCAGAATATAATCCAAAATTGCTTGGCATGCAAAGGATAGAAATTTGTGACCTATTCTCAAGATAAATAATAATCAGCAGAGACTAATCCTAAGATATCTCAGATGTCAGAATTAGCACACAGGGATTTTAAAGTAGCTATTATAACTATTATTAATGAAGTACAAGAAAGCATATTCATGGATAAAAAGATAGAAAACCTCAGCAGATAAATAGACAATAAAAGGAAGAGATATGGGACTTCCCTGACAGTCCAGTGGTTAATACTCTGCTTACATTGCAAGGGGCACAGGTTTCTCTTTGGGAAACTAAAATCCTGCATGCTATGCAGGAGAGGGAAAAAAAGAAATGGAAAATTTTAAACTAAAATGATACAATATCTGAAATAAAATATACAAATAAAAATAATTCTAAACTTTACATGTAAAAAGTACTAACATGTATGTGTATTCCTATGTCACAGAAATCATTTTTACAGCCTTTGCTTTGATGCCTCTCTCAGTTCTCCACATGGCTGGCAAGTTCTGCCTAACAGTCTTCTTTTCTCTATCATATTTTCGGCTTCCAACAATATCCTACCTGGAAAGCTTTTGTTTTTATTATTCCCTTCTCTTTTCCTCTTTCTCTTTCCTTTGCCTCTTCCCCTACAAACCTCCCAAGATTCTGTTTTTTCTTATTGTCCAGAATCTCTACAAGAAGGGGACTCAAATTTTGACCCAGAATTTTTCTTTTGAAAAGAGCAATGGGGGTGAGGTAGGCTGTATGAGATGGCTGGATGGCATCACCAACTTGATGGGCATGAGTTTGGGTGAACTCCGGGAGTTGGTGATGGACAGGGAGGCCTGGCGTGCTGCGATTCATGGAGTTGCAAAGAGTTGGACACGACTGAGCGAACTGAACTGAACTGAGGCTGTATAGTGAATATTCACATATTTATTATTTGTTCCTAAACATCATGCAGTAAAGTGCAACTCGTATATCCATGGGCTTATGTACCTGAATACAGGTGTCACATTTATAGTGTACCTTGTTCTCTAGTCTACTCTACTTTTGACATTTTTTTTGTCCCATTGATTATTATTATTTATTATTTTTTTCAGCTGCCTAGTTTTTCTGTCTTTTCACTGTCTACACTTCTGTTAATTTGTATTGTACCACTGACCCCCAAGGCTACCACAGTCATGGAATAATCTGATTTTTCTAGACCACTGACTGCATCGACTTTTGTCTTTCTTTAGCTAATAGGAAAGTTTTTACCCCTACTACCATACCTTTAAGAGGGTCTTCCTATGGCATAGTTGTTGAATTGCTAGTGATCTAGTTTTTTCCTCTATACTTTAGTTCTTATCTTTATAAGAAGGCAAGAGTTTCTCTAATGGCTCAGACAGTAAAGAACCTGCTTATAATGCGGGAGACCCAGGTTCCATCTCTGGGTCAGGAAGATCCCCTGCAGAAGAGAATGGCTACCCACTCCAGTATTCTTGCCTGGAGAATTCCATGGACAGAGGAGCCTGATGGGGTACAGTCCATAGGGTTACAAAGAGTTGGACACAACTGAGCAACTAACGCTTTCACTTTATAAGAAGGCAAAGGTGAGTAGAGCAAAGAATGGGTTGATGAGAGCCAGATGCTAAGACAGAAGATCTGCTGTTCATTCTGGATCACTGTATTATATATTTTATATTTCTGTTTATTATGATGTTTTGATATCTTACAATACCTTTATAGCTGAAGAGAGACTGTCTCTCCCTGGGATAGCCAATTCTTAGAGATAGGAAAGGGTCCAGTCAGGATTATGCCTTTGAAATACAAACTAACTAATCCAGAGCCATCCCTCCTCTTTCTGGCCCATATACCCCAGGAGGTAATATTCCTCTTCTTAATCATCCTAGGAACAGGTACCAGACAACTAGAGACCAGTCGTAAAGTTAGCTAAAATTATGCAAACTAGCCAGTCCTTAAATGTTTACATTGTTTTGCTTTGCCTTTTCTGAGGAAACCCCAATAAAGTCTGTAGCTTAAGTAGTCTCTCTGCTCCCATCTTTCGCCTCCTGATCACTCTGGTTTCTTCCCCATGTGGCCCTGTGTAGGATACCATGCTGTATATCTTCAGGACTCAAAAGTATAATAATCCTTGTTCTTCTTCTTGTTTTCCTGAGCCTCTCTCTAGTGTCTTCTTGTGGCACCATCTGACCATTTCATATCAGAATATAGACCAATCACTCCTCCTGATGTTTTCCTAGGGTTCTAATCTCTTAGGGTCTTCATTGTCCCTTCTCTCAGGTTGGCCTCTTCCAGGAAATTCCTATCCAGCCAGCTGATCTAAATTCCAGTTGTAGTTTAGTTGCAAGTTCTTACCCAGTATACATCTTAGTCCCAGTAAACTGAAGGATGTGGCTTTTTATCTGTTTGCAATTAATCCAGAACATTCTGTGATAGTGTAAATATAGAGGGATGGTTCAAGAAATTTCATATAGAAGCCTGACCTTCTCAGAGCATGCAGAAGACCTCAAATGAGGTGTGTGGGCATGCTAAGTAGCTTCAGTCACGTCTGGCTGTCTGCTGCCCCAGGGACTGTAGCCCGCCAGGCTCCTCTGTCCATGGGATTCTCAAGGCAAGAATACTGGAGTGGGTTGCCATGCCCTCCTCCAGGGGATCTTCCCAACCCAGGGATCGAACCCACGTCTCTTATGTCTCCTGCATTGGCAGGAGGGTTCTTTACCACTGGCGCCACCTGGGAAGCACAGTGAAATGTATGCTTGATCATAAAAGTATTCTAGGAACACAAGAGAGGAACCAAGCACTATATTTTGTAAGGGAGGTAAGATTTCTCCTCTACCTTCTTAGAGTCTCCAACTGGGACTGACATAAGACAACAGAAAAGTGTATATTATATTTATAATTTTTACATGTACGTGGAGTTTTCACAAGAAAAAAAAAAAAAGACAATTCAGTGAAGAAGGTGGGGCCCAAAGTGCATATACTGGATTGGACAAAGAATAGTAAATTGTGAAAATGTGACAAAACAAAGAAGTTTGGCAACACAATGTAAAGCAATTATCCTCCAATTAAATTTTTTTTAAAAAAAAGACATTTTGGATAGAGTGGTTAATTGTAGAAAAGTACCTTGGAAGATAAGGGTTAAAAAGTGTGTTTGTACATATTTCTCCTGGCTTCTACTCCTAGTCTCCAGGGACATGAATGTCTTCCTTCCTCCTGCTACAGGGAGGGCACCTTTAACATGGGAGTTTTATTTCCTGCTTTTAGGAAGAAAATGGAAGGTCAGAGTGTCCATCTTGTGTCTACTGTTTCTCAAGCACCCTTAACTCAAAATGATCCATATGCTAAGATGGCTTATTTTAACATGACATGCTCTGAACCTCTACAGTTTCTAACATTTCCAGCATTTTTTTAAACAGCTCACATACATAGGCCATTTTCTTTCCACTGTATCAAAATATGGCAATAAATCAGTGAGGTATTAAACAGTTGATGACATCCTAGAACCGAGGACATGTGGTAGTTTTCACTAGGGCTGTGGTGATTAGTTAACTAAGGTTGGTGGTGGTGGCTGTTCTAATAGATAAAGTGGCATCTTTTGGACCCTGATGGGCAGTTGAAACCGTCACATGGAGACTGGCATAGAAGGGTATTCTGGGAAGAGAGAACAGCATAAGAAGACCTAAACACAGAAGGTGAGTTTGGAGGTTTTGAGGATTTATGAAATCTTTAGATCGACAAATGAGTTTTATAGGCTGGGTAGGGGAAATTTTTGAAAACCTAGTTGTCTTACTTCTATATTGGCTGATAATTGAAAGCTAAGAGAGTTTATTTTCACCTGATATTGGAACAACTGAAGGATTTAAATGACAAGTTCAACTCTTTTTTTGTTTGTTTGTTTGAGTTCAAGTCTTAATACATTGAAATTTCAGGAGACTTTTGAAGCAATAAAACAAATCAGGCAGTTGCAGCTAGTAGTCTAGCAAGAGATGGTGAACATTTCATCTAGGAGGACTAAGAGAAAAATGACAAAAAGAGGAATAAAGTAGCCTTCTGAAGACATAACAAAAACATGAATATAGGAGGTTTTGGGGAAAAAGGTAAAGACAAATCAAGATTTTCTGCTTGGCTGGGGACTTAGTAGATGATGGGGTATTTTTTGAAAGAGTGAATCCAGGAAGAGAAGCAGGCTTAAGGTCTTATAGCATGGTACAGAAAAGACAGAGGCGGACTATATATACACAAAATTAGAGGTACCCAAGGTAGGAAATAACTAGATAGTAACAAATTCTTGGGAATTTCTTGGGAGAGGGGTTGACCTAAGGATATCGATACATTCTTTATTTTATTTTGTTATTCATATTTTGGGGATAGAGGTCTCCTATGTGCAAGGTTTCAGTCTTGGTGCTAATGGTACAGATATAAAAAAAAGACATAGCTCCTGCCCCCAGAAGTCACAGTTTAGGATAGGAGCTACATCAACCTGTCTGAATTCCATGTCTAGGTGAGTAGCACTAGAATTGAGGTTTGATGCCAGTCCCTGGCAGACCCTGTTCATGCCCCAATATATCTAGTCAGCTCTCAACATTACTGGACATATGCCAACCCTACAACTTCCACCTTCAAGCCCATGCCTCTTCTTGAGGACTTTCTCTGCCAGTGGGAACCCTCTGAAAGTGTCTGGGAGCTACCACCACCTCTCTGACATGTAACACTCAACCAAGGACTATGAGTCAGTAGATAAATAGTTCAGCAAACTTTTCTCCCAGTTGGGAAGTGATGAGGCATACTGGACTCAGCATCACATAGTTACCATTGAGACTGAGCCCTAGTTGTCCACAGCCCTAACCTGCTGGCTAAGTCACTGTGAAGAGACTTTGTTCACTTCTTGTCTCGCTTCTGCAATCCTGTACCGGGTGCCTTCTGAAACCACTGTCCAGGGTAACTGCATACTTGCACTGAATCCTTAGCTCAAGGGCTGCTTCTTTAGCAGCTTTTAAACAGGTCTGCAAACTTCTTAACATGCCTCCCATCAAGAGATGGTGATCTAGGTCCCCACTCATTGAATCTGCTTGAGTTTTGACCTATAGTATGTGGTAGAAGTAACGCTATGTGACTTTTGAAGCTAGATAATAAACGGCCATGCAGCGTCTCTCTTGTTCACTGGAACACTGACTGCTGGAGCTCTGAGCAACCTTGTAAGTGCAGTTTTCTTGGGGCTGCCCCACTGGAGATGTCACACTGAGAGGTCACATGAAGAGTCCTGATGCTCTTTTTATGTGCAGTGAGACGACCAGTGAGCCATAGATCTTGATGACACTGCAACCTGGCTACAAGGCATACGAGTGAAGAAGCCTCCAGACGACTTCAGGACCCACTATTTGAATCACCCTCAGCTATCCCAGTCTTCTAAGCCGAATTCCCAGGCACCACAAAGCAGAGACAGGCTTCTCCGTGCCATGCCTGAATTCCCACCCCGCAGAATTCATGAACATAATAAAATAGTTGTCTAACACCACTGGATTTTGAGGTCATAGCAAAATATTGACTTGAGGTGGTACTTCCACAGAGGAAGCAGCATGAACATTTGTGAGATGATTGAAAAAAGAAGTATGAATTACCTCATCAATGGACAGAGTGCACCTCAATTATTTTCTACCATGCAGAGATGATTTATTTAACCTGAAACTGTGTGTATTCTGTATACAGCCTCTCTGCCACAATAAGATCAACCAGCTTCAACAGATATGATCTGAGAGCAATGACTTTCAGGAAGTTACATGGCCAATAAATTACAAAAGAACTACCAAGGGACAACTGGCTAAGAAGTTTTCAATAGCTTTCCCATTTTAAAGTTATTTCCTTGTGCTTTATCATTAGCAATCTACATACATTTGGTTAGAAATTGCATGACCTAAAAAAAGACATTATAGCAGAGATTCTGCCTGAGTTAAGCTCTAGATGCTATCTGGCTTGAACATGAGGCAAAGGGGAGGAGATAGTTCTCAGGTGATTGGAAATGATTTCTGCATCGGATGTGATGTCTGTCACATCCAATCACCTGGTGCCTGTTTAGGATCAGACATGTGACAGCAGGTGGACGTGTGCCTTTTGATCCTGAAATGGCAACAGACCCTCGTGTCTGCAGCTTCATCTGACAAATTTGGCAGGAGGGAAGAGATCGGGAACCAGAAGCATCTGCCACTGAGTTGGGACTGCTGAAACAAAGGCTTTCACAAAAGCTGTTTCCTTCCATTGCTATCCACTGAGCTTACTGTGGACACAAGATTAGACCCAAGTATACTTATCAGTATTAGGATCCTGGGGTCATCTGTCCATGACTCACTGGTATTTCAGAGATTCCTTGTGAATCTGTCCAATCAACTTCAGTGCAGGAGACACTTTGACTTGCCACGCATTAGGTGTGTATATGACTGTGCTGGCCCCGTGGAGGAGACCCAAGCAAGGTGCAGTTCACGCCCTCATGACACTCCTCCTCCTTCCTGTCACTAGACTGGTACTTCATCACCAGATGAGAAGCCTTACCTCACACTGGATGGGCTACAGTTACTGAAAAATAAAAAGGAAAATATTTGAAATGTAGAAGAAAATGCATGGCACTATTTAATATTGTGGTGAGCTAGTAATTTTCTCTAACAGCAATGGAAAAATTCATGGATAAGAGATGATCATTTGTATACAGGTGAACGGAAGCTACTGTAGGTGATAAATAATCTAAATCAAAATAACAATCTGAGGAAAATATTTGCAAGAAATATTTGGCTAACATCCTAACCCCATAAAGAAATCTTACCAATCTGCTAAAAAATACTAACAGGTAGAGAACATTAGCAAATAGTTCATTAAAAGTACAAATGGCTAACAAAGCTATGCATAACTGAAAAGACAAAGAGATGCCACATTTTGACTATCAGATTTATGAAGATTGAAAGCAATAATACTTAGAGGGGTGAAAGCATAGTGAGGTGAGCAGTTTCCCACACTGCTTGTAGGAACAGTATTTTTGCAACACTTCTGTAAGCAAATTGACAATCTATATCAAAACAATAAAAGAATTCAAAAGCTTTTTGATTATCAACAGTGCTTCTAGGGATCTGTCCTACAAACCACAGCGATTAACTTAAACATATATGTAAAGAATAATGATCAAAATGAGGTTTATTTTTTTTTTTTAATTTTATTTTTAAACTTTACGTAATTGTATTAGTTTTGCCAAACATCAAAATGAATCCATCACAGGTATACATGTGCTCCCCCTCCTGAACCCTCCTCCCTCCTCCCTCCCCATACCATCCCTCCAGGTCGTCCCAGTGCACCAGCCCCAAGCATCCAGTATCGTGCATTGAACCTGGACTGGCATCTCGTTTCATACATGATATTTTACATGTTTCAATGCCATTCTCCCAAATCTTCCCACCCTCTCCCTCTCCCACAGAGTCCATAAGACTGTTCCATACATCAGCGTCACTTTTGCTGTCTCGTACACAGGGTTATTGTTATCATCTTTCTAAATTCCATATATATGCGTTAGTATACTGTATTGGTGTTTTTCCTTCTGGCTTACTTCACTCTGTATAATAGGCTCCAGTTTCATCCACCTCATTAGAACTGATTCAAATGTATTCTTTTTAATGGCTGAGTAATACTCCATTGTGTATATGTACCACAGCTTTCTTATCCATTCATCTTCTGATGGACATCTAGGTTGCTTCCATGTCCTGGCTATTATAAACAGTGCTGCGATGAACATTGGGGTACACGTGTCTCTTTCCCTTCTGGTTTCCTCAGTGTGTATGCCCAGCAGTGGGATTGCTGGATCATAAGGCAGTTCTATTTCCAGTTTTTTAAGGAATCTTATTGTTAAGTTAGTATGAAACAGTCTATATGCCTCCAATGGAGAAGGAAGTGGCAACCCACTCCAATGTTCTTGCCTGGAGAATCCCATGGACAGAGGAGCCTGGTGGGCCAGTCCCTGGGGTCACAAAGAGTCAGACATGACTGAGTGACTAATCCTGAACCCTGAAATGCCTCCAAAAAGGCATAGTTAAATACATTTTTTATATATGTATGCACATGCATTCATGGTAAGTCACTTCAGTCTTATCTGACTTCTTGTGACACTATGGACTGTAACGCACCAGACTCCTCTCTCTGTGGGGATTCTCCAGGCAAGGGTACTAGAGTAGGTTGCTGTGCCCTCCTCCAGGTGATCTTCCTGGTCCAGGGATCAAATCCACATCTCTTGCATCTCCTGCATTGGTAGGCAGGTTCTTTACCACTGAGCCACCCGGGAAGCTGCAATGAACAAAATAGAGAATAACAAAATGTATTAACTGTTTACCAGTTTTGAACATGTATTTGTGAATACTAGAAACAAATTTGCCAAAAACGTGAGCATCATTTCCTCTTAGTGGTGAAACATTGGGTGATATCTATTTTCCTCTACTGAAAACTTCAGGATGTATTTTATCTCCATAGTGAATATTGGATTCATTTTCTATTGCTACACAAGTTACCACATATTTAATCTCCCCAAACAAGATCATGTGCTACCTTCCAGGTTTGCAGGTCAGAAATCTGAGGTTGGTTTACCTGGATTCTCTGCTCCAGGACACCAGGCCGGAAGCGGGAGGTGATGAGCTGAGATGAATCTTCATCTTCAGTGGGAACTTTTCTTTCAAGCTCACTCAGGTTGCTGGCAGAATTCAGTTGTTGTGATTGTAGAGCTGAGGTCACTGCTTTCTTGCTGGCTGTCAACCAGGGACCACTCTTTGCTCCTAGAGGCTGCCCACAGGTCTTCCACATGGCCTCATAGGTGGTTATGTTCTCTTTCTTCCAGATGAGCCAGAATGCATGAGTTTCCTCTTCTGTGACCAGCTAGAGAATAAAGCTCTTTGCTTTTAAAGGGCTTATTGATTAGGTCAGATCCTCTTGGATAATCTCCCTATCACAAGATCAACTGTTTGGGAACTTAATGACACCCTAAAGTGAAGCTTTAGGCACAGATTACTTGTTTTTTTTTTTCTAATTTTTTATTTGATATTGGATTATAGCTGATTAACAATGTTGTAATATTTTCAGGTGACAGCAAAGGAACTCAGCCATATATATATCCATTCTCCCCCAAATTCCCCCATCCAGGCTGCCACTTAGCATTGAGTAGAGTTCCATTTGCTATAGAATAGGTTCTTGTTGGTTATCTATCTTAAATACAACAATGTGTACATGTCAATCCCAAACTCCCTGACTATCCCTTTCCTCCATTCTTACCCCTGTTCACCATAAGTTTGTTGTCTAAGTCTGTGCAGACTCCTTGGTTTTTAATTCTTTCTCTTATTGATCAAGGGACTTAAAATAACTTACTTAGCCTCTCTGAGCTTCAGTTATCTTTAAGAGAAGCTGATAATAGTAATAATAACAGTAATTGTCTCAAAGGATAATTTTAAAATTTGTCAGACATTTAAATGTAGTAACATTTTATTGGAAGACAGAGGAACCTGGCATGCTGCAGTCCATGGGGTCTCAAAGAGCCGGACATGACTTAACGACTGAACAACAGCAACAATATTTTATTACTTAATTTGATGTGAGATCTTGTTTTTGGGATCAGTATCAGAAAACACAAAGCAAAATGTAAAAGCCCACTAAAACTATCTAGGTAGAAAAAGAGTTTGACGAACTATAGAAATAAGCTTCGGATTTTTTTCATTATCTTTCCCTTTTTCTAGTCAATAGCTAGGAGCATGTTTATTCTCTACCGCTGTGCAGTACTGGCCTACAGCAAAATTAAGTAGCTTAGCACCCCTCTGGCTCTCCAAACACTTTTCTTGATATTCTGCTTCCATCTCCGGTCAAGAAAAGTGTTTTGTGCTTCTCCAGAGCTAGGAAACCTTGTTAAAATGCAAATATTGTCTAAAAAGAGAAAACATGCATGGCTGTTAAGCACGGCTTGCATTATTCTGAAAGTTGTGTAATGAGAGCCTAAGAGAAAGGTATACAGATGGGAATGTTTGATGTGGGATGTAAAAGAAGGAGATACCCTGCTGAACTACCAACTCTTATAAGAAGATGAAGAAAGTCATGAAAACTTTAGTTTCTTGAGAAAAAGTATTCAAGAAATAGAAGATAATAAAAGAATCTCACTTCTAGATACGTCCTGAGTCCAGGTAGCCACAGGGTACTATAATCTCTAGGAAATGTTGCTCACTACCACATAAAGAAAGCTGAGTGGCAAAGAATTGATGCTTTTGAACTGTGGCATTGGATAAGACTCTTGAAAGTCCCTTGGACTGCAAGGAGATCCAATCAGTCTATCCTAAAGGAGATCAGTCCTGGATGTTCAATGGAAGGACTGATGTTGAAGCTGAAACTCCAATACTTTGGCCACCTGATGTGAAGAACTGACTCACTGGAAAAGACCCTGATGCTGGGAAAGATTGAAGGCAGGAGGAGAAGGGAATGACAGAGGATGAGATGGTTGGATGGTATCACTGACTCAATGGACATGAGTCTGAGTAAACTCCAGGAGTTGGTGACGGACAGGGAGGCCTGGCGTGCTGCACTCCATGGGGTCGCAGAGTCAGACACAATTGAGAGACTGAACTGAACTGAACCACACGCTAAGTCACTTCAGTCATGTCTGACTCTGTGATGCTATGGACTGTAGCCCATCAAGCTCCTCTGTCCATGGGATTCTCCAGGTCTCCAGGGGATCTTCCGTACGCAGTCAGTGATCAAACCTGCATTTCTTATGTCTCCTGCATTGGCATTGACAGGCAGGTTCTTTACCACTAGCACAAACTGGGAAGCTCACTGCCACACTTGGGTTTATTTCTGGTTATTAGAAAGTTTTGCTCATCTGTGGAAGCTCCTGCTTTTGTTCTTTGGACCCCAGTGTGGTATATACAAACTTACTTTTCCAGGTCAGCCCTTGAATGCTTGACAGCATGGAAAAGGGGACAGAGAAATGCCAAAACCAAATTCTACCTATCAGAATTTTGAGCCCTACCTACCCTCTTTCCAGTCTAGGATGTTGGTACTCAATGACACCCAATTTTTTACATTAATTTGTATTAGAGAATAGTTGCTTTACAATGTTGTTTGTTTCTACTGTATAGCAAAGTGAATCACTTATATGAATATATATATGTGTGTGTATATAGTAAAGTAATGTTTTAAATTCTCCAAGCCAGGCTTCAGCAATATGTGAACCGTGAACTTCCTGATGTTCAAGCTGGTTTTAGAAAAGGCAGAGGAACCAGAGATCAAACTGCCAACATCCGCTGGATCATGGAAAAAGCAAGAGAGTTCCAGAAAAGCTTCTATTTCTGCTTTATTGACTATGCCAAAGCCTTTGACTGTGTGGATCACAATAAACTGTGGAAAATTCTGAAAGAAATGGGAATACCAGACCACCTGATCTGCCTCTTGAGAAATTTGTATGCAGGTCAGGAAGCAACAGTTAGAACTAGACATGGAACAACAGACTGGTTCCAAATAGGAAAAGGAGTATGTCAAGGCTGTATATTGTCATCCTGGTTATTTAACTTATATGCAGAGTACATCATGAGAAACGCTGGACTGGAAGAAACATAAGCTGGAATCAAGATTGCCGAGAGAAATATCAATAACCTCAGATATGCAGATGACACCACCCTTATGGCAGAAAGTGAAGAGGAACTCAAAAGCCTCTTGATGAAAGTGAAAGAGGAGAGTGAAAAAGTTGGCTTAAAGCTCAGCATTCAGAAAACGAAGATTATGGCATCTGGTCCCATCACTTCATGGGAAATAGATGGGGAAACAGTGGAAACAGTGTCAGACTTTATTTTGTTGGGCTCCAAAATCACTGCAGATGGTGACTGCAGCCATGAAATTGAGACACTTACTCCTTGGAAGGAAAGTTATGACCAACCTAGATAGCATATTCAAAAGCAGAGACATTACTTTGCCAACAAAGCTTCGTCTAGTCAAGGCTATGGCTTTTCCTGTGGTCATGTATAGATGTGAGAGTTGGACTGTGAAGAAGGCTGAGCGCTGAAGAATTGATGCTTTTGAAGTGTGGTGTTGGAGAAGACTCTTGAGAGTCCCTTGGACTGCAAGGAGATGCAACCAGTCCATTCTGAAGGAGATCAGCCCTGGGATTTCTTTGGAAGGAATGATGCTAAAGCTGAAACTCCAGTACTTTGGCCACCTCATGCGAAGAGTTGACTCATTGGAAAAGACTCTGATGCTGGGAGGGATTGGGGTCAGGAGGAGAAGGGGACGACAGAGGATGAGATGGCTGGATGGCATCACTGACTCAATGGACATGAGTCTCAGTGAACTCCGGGGGTTGATGATGGACAGGGAGGCCTGGCGTGCTGCGATTCATGGGGTCACAAAGTGTCGGACACAACTGAGCAACTGATCTGATATATATATATATATATATATATATATATATATATATATATGTATATCTCCCCTCTTTTCTGGATTCCCTTCCCATTTACATCACCACAGAGCACTGAGTAGGGTTCCCTGAGCTATATATTAGCTCACATTCATTAGCTATACATTCATTAGCTATCTATCTTATACACAATGTCAATAATATATATATATATGTCAATCCCAGTCTCCCAGTTCATCCCACTCTCCCTTTCCTGCTTTGGTGTCCACTTCTGTTCATTTCTACCCTCTTCCCTTGTTGCTATCTCAACCCCCAGTATGACAAGAAATGCCTGCCGGCAGGTCAGATATGCTTTGGGGCTTCTTGAAAGGTGCTCCATGTGAGGGCCAGGTTGCTGGCTGTGAGTTGTACCTTTCCTTCTTGTTCTTTGGTTGGAGCTAAAGAAATGATGGAAGCCAGGTGAATGAGGCAAGTTTTCTGACAGATTCTGTGGATTTTACAGAAATGGTATTTTTTTTTTAACTTGCTGTATTTTTTTTTCCTGTTTTTCAAATTTTAAACTTTTTATATTGTATTCAGGTATAAAGACGATTAACAATGTTGTGGTACTTTTGGGTGAATAATAGAGGGGCTTGGCCATACATATACATTTATCCATTCTCCCCCAAACCCTCCTCCCATCCAGGCTGGCACATAACATTGAATAGAATTCCATGTGATGTTCAATAGGTCCTTGTTGGTTATCTGCAGAACTGGTATTTTTTTAAACCTAGAGTGATGTGTTCAGCAAATGCCTTAAAGAAGGAGTGAGAATAAATTGTCTGTTCAGTTGCTAAGTCGTGTCTGACTCTTTGTGACTACATGGACTGCAGAACTCCAAGCTTCCCTGTGCTTACACATTTCCCAGAGTTTGCTCATAATAGCCCCTAAAGGTAAATGTTCTAATATAAATAGAGAATAAAACAATTATTCTCTCTTTGTGCATCGATAATACTGATATTTGAATTTGAGTTGAGTTTTAAAAGAAATAATGTCTTATAAAATTATAACTATATATTTTCTAGTATTGATTATGCATTAGATACTGTGCTAGGTGTTTTATAAACATGATCTCATTTAATCCTCATTAGACTATAAACTACATGAGAGCAGAGACTAAGCCTTCCTCATATGTCAAGGCATCAGGGTCTGGCGTAGAGGCTGGTGTATGGCAATAGAGAAGATCTGTGAATTACTTCAGCATAGATTTATAGAACATCTTCTTTATGCTAGAGGAACCTGACAACTAGGCACTGAAGGAGAATTCCTAGCATGAGGGATTTACAATCTACAAAATGTACACAAATCCCAGCTATCATGGAGAGCAGTCCTTAAGAGCAAAAAGTGTGTTCAGATTTAAATTCAGTCTCTGCCACTTACTGACCATATTACTTTAGTCATAAAGACTTAACTTTATGTCTTTGGGACTCTGTTTTCTCATCTGTAAAATGGACATGATAATAGTGCCTGGGTCTTAGGATGTCTTGGAGATAAAAGAACCTTGGTTGGCCCATGGTTTCTGCTCAGAACATGACAACTATTATTTTTATAACAGCCATTCTATAAGAATTACTTGAATGAATGTATGAATAATTTCTTGCTCAACTCAACTAGATATGAAGAATATGCTCTATTTCATAAATAAGGAATCTAAACTAGAGAGAGGTTAATTCCTTCACTCAAGTTCAGTCATCTGGTAAGAAGCAAGGTTGTAATTTGTATCCAAGTCCATATGACTTCAAAGTCCATTCCACTCCACATTATTGCTGCTGCTGTGTTCCCATTAAGGGTGAATGTTAACAATTAGCATAAATACATATGATATAATTTCTAAGAGGAACTCAGGCAACAGGGCAAATGCCACGTTACTTCCCAGTAAGAGTGGGGCAAGTGAGATTAAAAAAAAAAAAAAAGGTATTGGAAAACTCTACCAACCAAAGTCCAGCTGCCAATGTGGGATTATTACACAGTCTAGCTGTTATGTGCTATTGTGTGCCAATTGGAAGTGGGCTGCATTTTTTTCATGTGACAGCTGGTCTTGGTAGCAAGGAATGCCTTGAAGTTGACATCACAATTCAGCCCAGAAACGGTTTGACTTGATTCACAAATATGCAGCTGAAAAACTACAACCAGAGAGATGGTAGGCTCAGAATAGAGTCTGAAAAACAGGCAAAGGAGAAATTATTCTTTTTCTGTTTCCATAATTAAAGAGAGTGCACATAGCTACAAATCTCCAATTTAGTAATATATGTTTCCAAACTCAATCCTACGTGAAGTACACATTCACTTCTCTATTGATGTTATTTCATCAAGTTAGGTCTGGTCCTTGTAGGATTTGTAAATGGTCCCATTCAGGGTATAATTAATATAGAGGTTACAGTGAGTTTTACTTAAATTTCCTTTAGAGTCTTCTCTAGTGCCACCTCTTCCAGAATGACTTCTTTGACTCATTCATTCATTCACTCATTTATGTATGTATTTGTACAATTTAATACATATTTCCTGAATACCTACTACGTCAAAGACTCTGATAGAAAACTTGACAAAGTCCTTGCATTTATGTTAGTTGCATTCTATTAGGGAGGCAGGCAATAAACACGCCATCCAACAAATGAGTAAGTAAAACAAGTCCTAATAGTGATCATTTCTAGGAAGACACAGGATATCATGGATGCCTCTCTGAGGTAGAATTTGATCTGAAGCCTGAATGTGGGGAAGGGATGATCACGAATAGCGTTGAGGGAAGAAACACAGTGGGTGGAAGCTTTTTGTGGCTAGATCTCAGAAAATGAAGGAAAAAAGGCAGAAAGAACTTAAAAGCAGAAAGAAAGATTGATAGGGACAAAACTATCTTGGAACTCATGGGACTTGGATTTCATTCTAGGTGCAATGCTAAGTCCTCAGGCCATGAAGCATGGGGATGGCATAATCTAATTTTTTTATATTCTTAAGAGGACTCTATAGAGTGAATAATAAATTGTTGTAGACATACAGACCAAAGGAATGGAACTGAGGGTCCAGAAATAATCCTCACATTTACAGTCAATCTTCAGAGTGATAAGACACTTAAATGGGGAAAAGAACAGTGTTTAAACAAACGATATTGGGACAACTATCTATCCATATAAAAAGGAATAAAGTTTGATCCCTATCTCATATCATACAAAAATTATTTCAAAATGGATTAAAACCTAAATATGAGCTAAACCAGTAAACCTCTTGGAAGAAGTTCAGTTCAGCTCAGTTCAGTCACTCAGTCGTGTCCAACTCTTTGTGACCCAATGGACTGCAGCACTCCAGGCTTCCCTGTCCATCACCAACTCTTGGAGCTTGCTCATGTCCATTGAGTCAGTGATGCCATCCAACCATCTCATCTTCTGTCATCCCCATCTCCTCCTGCCTGCAATCTTTCCCAGCATCAGGGTCTTTTCCAAGGAGTCAGTTCTTCAAATCAGTTGGCTAAAGTACTGGAGTTTCAGCTTCAGCAACAGTCATTCCAATGAATATTCAGGACTTATTTCCTTTAGGATGAACTGGTTAGATATTCTTGCAGTCCAAGGAACTCTCAAGAGTCTTCTCCAACGCCACAGTTCAAAAGCATCAATTCTTCAGTGCTCAGCTTACTTTATAGTCCACCTCTCACGTCCATATAAGACTACTGGAAAAACAATAGTTTTGACTAGATGGACCTTTGTCAGCAAAGTAATGTTTTTGCCTTTTAATGTGCCGTCTAGGTTGGTCATATTTTTTCTTCTAAGGAGCAAGCGTCTTTTAATTTCATGGCTGCAGTCACCATTTGCAATGATTTTGGAGCCCCTCAAAATAAAGTCTGTCACAGTTTCCATTGTTTCCCCATCTATTTCCCATGAAGTGATGGGACCAGACGCCATGATCTTCATTTTTTGAATGTTGAGTTTTAAGCCAGCTTTTTCACTCTCCTCTTTCAGTGTCATCAAGAGGCTCTTTCAGTTCAGATCATTCGCTTAGTCGTGTCTGACTCTTTGTGGCCCCATGAATCGCAGCACGCCAGGCCTCCCTGCCCATCACCAAATCCTGGAGATCACTCAGACTCACGTCCATTGAGTCAGTGATGCCATCCAGCCATCTCATCCTCTGTCGTCCCCTTCTCCTCCTGCCCCCAATCTCTCCCAGCATCACAGTCTTTTCCAATGAGTCAACTCTTCACATGAGGTGGCCAAAGTACTGGAGTTTCAGCTTTAACATCATTCCTTCCAAAGAAATCCCAGGGCTGATCTCCTTCAGAATGGACTGGTTGGATGTCCTTGCAGTCCAAGGGACTCTCAAGAGTCTTCTCCAACACCACAGTTCAAAAGCATCAATTCTTCGGCACTCAGCTTTCTTCACAGTCCAACTCTCGTATCCATACATGACCACAGGAAAAACCATAGCCTTGACTAGACAGACCTTTGTTGGCAAAGTCATGTCTCTGCTTTTGAATATGCTATCTAGGTTGGTCATAACTTTCCTTCCAAGGAGTAAGTGTCTTTTAATTTCATGGCTGCAGTCACCATCTGCAGTGATTTTGGAGCCCAACAAAATAAAGTCTGACACTGTTTCCACTGTTTCCCCATCTATTTCCCATGAAGTGATGGGACCAGTTGCCACGATCTTTGTTTTCTGAATGTTGAGCTTTAAGCCAACTTTTTCACTCTCCTCTTTCACTTTCATCAAGAGGCTTTTGAGTTCCTCTTCACTTTCTGCCATAAGGGTGGTGTCATCTGCATATCTGAGGTTATTGATATTTCTCCCGGCAATCTTGATTCCAGCTTATGTTTCTTCCAGTCCAGCGTTTCTCATGATGTACTCTGCATATAAGTTAAATAAGCAGGTTGACAATATACAGCCTTGACATACTCCTTTTCCTATTTGGAACCAGTCTGTTGTACCATGTCCAGTTCTAACTGTTGCTTCCTGACCTGCATACAAATTTCTCAAGAGGCAGATCAGGTGGTCTGGTATTCCCATTTCTTTCAGAATTTTCCACAGTTTATTGTGATCCACACAGTCAAAGGCTTTGGCATAGTCAATAAAGCAGAAATAGATATTTTTCTGGAATTCTCTTGCTTTTTTGATGATCTGATAGATGTGGGCAATTTGATCCCCGGTTCCTCTGCCTTTTCTAAATCCAGCTTGAACATCTGGAAATTCACAGTTCATGTACTGTTGAGGCCTGACTTGGAGAATTTTGAGCATTACTTTGCTGGCATGTGAGATGAGTGCAATTGTGTGGTAGTTTAAACATTCTTTGGGGTTGTCCTTCTTTGGGATTGAAATAAACACTGCCCTTTTCCTGTCATGTGGCCACTGCTGAGTTTTCCAAATTTGCTGGAGTATTGAGTGCAGCACTTTAACAGCATCATCTTTCATCCTGGTTGATACAAGATGGTGGAGTAGAAGGATGTGCACTCATCTTCTCCTGTAAGAACTCCAAAATTACAACCCACTGTTGAACAACCATTGACAGGAGAATGTTTGATCCAACCGAAAAATGATAACCCACTCCCAAGGGCAAAGGAGAAGCCCCAGCAAGATGGTAGGAGGGGCAAAATCATGTTTAGAATCAAACCCCATATCTGCCAGAGCTGGTTGAAGGGCTCAAACAAAACCTTGTGCACACCAAGACCCAGAGACCCCAGAGAGACTGACCTAGATCTCTGTGAGTCTCCTGTGGAGGTATTGGTCAGCAGTGGCCTGCCACAGGGGCAGGGGCTCTGGGTGCAGTAGACATGTGACATAAGCCCTCTTGGAGGAGGTCATCTTTAACCCCACCATAGACCCACCAAGCAGACAACCCATAATCTGCAGAACAGTTATACCAAAGAAATTCTCACACTGTTAAGAAAGTTCTAGGGCCCACAACAGATTCCCAACCTGAGGATCTGGCAAAGGGACTGAGAACCCTCAGGGAATTTGACTTTGGAGGCCAGTGAGATTTGATTACAGAACTTGCACAGGACTGGGGAAACAGACTCTTGGAGGGCACAAAGAAAACCTTAGAAGAAAGCATACAGGTAAATTCTGATATTGGACTTGGCAATGGTTTCTTCTTATAATGGCTAAAACATGTGTAACAAAAGACAAATTGGATCAATTGTCCTTTTTCAAAATTAAAACCTTTTGTTTATCAAAGGACATCATCAAGAAATAAAAGGACAAACCACAGAACGGGAGAAAACATTTGCATATTATACGTCTAATGAGGGACTTGTATGCAGAATATATAAAAAAAGTCTTACAACTCTATAATGTAAAGATGAACAACCTAATTTTAAAATATACAATAGACTTGAATAGATATTTTGCCACAGAAGATGTACAAATGGTCAATAAGAACTATTAAAAGATGCTTATCATCATTAACCATCTAGGAAAGGCAAGCACAAACCACAGTGAGATAATGATTCACAACAATTGGAATGATTATATTGGGGTTGGCCAAAAAGTTCATTTGAGTCTTCTCTTAAGAGCGTATACAAACCTCAAATGAACTTTTTGGCCAAATCAATGATTTTAAAAAGATAAGTAATAACAAATGTTGGCTAGGATGTGGAGACATTGCAACTCTCATATACTGCTGTGAGAATGTAAAATGGTTCAATCATTTTGGAACAGTCTGGTGTTTCCTCAAATATTAAATGTAGAATTATCATATATTACAGCAATCCCACTTCTGAATATGTACCCATGAGAAATTAAAACACATGTCCATACAAATGTTTATACAGTATTTATCTTATTTATACTTTTTAATTTTTATTTTGTTAAATTATAAAAGTATGATAACACATTTGCAGAAGACCTGGAAAATACAGAACAAGGTTACATACAGTTCCACTATATAATTTTTTAGCAAATAAATTAAGATTTTTGATTGGAGTTTCAATATCAGATTCTCAAAGATGGAATGAATATACAGGGAAGTAGGATATAGAAGACCTGAAATGCACTGTGAACCAATTCAACATAATTAAAATTTATATAATTTTCATACAATAGTAGAATACAAATGTTATTCAAGTTCCCATAGACTGTAAACTAGAAGACTCTTGGACATATCCAGGGACATAAAACAAGGTACAAAAAGTTCATGGCCTAAAGGTATTGAAATCCTACATACAGTATTTATCCTAACACTCAAAAAGTGGAAGCAATCCAAATATCCATCATCTGATGAATGGATACATAAAATGTGACATATGCATACAATGAAATATTGGACAATAAAAATAAATGCAGTGCCTGTGAATAGTAAAACATATATGAACTTTGAAAACATTCTGTGAAAGAAACGAGTCACAAAGGACCACATATTATTTGATTATATGCAAATGGAATGCTCAGAATAGGCCAATCTATAGAGACAGAGGGGAGATTAGTGGTTACCTACAACTGAGGGATTAGGAGTTTGGGAGATTATGGTTAAGGGAAATGCATTTTCTTTTTGGCATAATGAAAATGTTCTCAAATTGCCTGTGGTGATGGAGCACCACTGTGTGAACACAATAAATTGAATTGTGTGCTTTAAATAGATGAATAGTACTATGTGTACTTATATGTCAATGAAACAGATTTTTTAAAAAATAGAGAGTCAGGAAAGCAAGATTAGAGATATGTAACTAAATTAGGAGGCTGTTGCTTTGTTCAAGTGGGAAATGGCAGTGGCTTGAACCAGGGTAATCTGGTCATCCCAACCACGACTGCTAGGTCAGTAAATATGTAAATATGCTTTTCATTCATTCATGTGTCTATCTTTTCATTAATATTTATTATATCACAATGAAATGATGTGTATTGCTATCAGTCTCCCATACTACACTGTAAACTTCCGATGAAGGACTTTGCTCTTATGCTCTATTTCTATCTACCTCAAATATCTGTATACAGTAGGAACTAGATAAATATTTAGTGAACTGATATGAGCCAGACATTGATGGCATTAAAGATGCCTCAGATATCTCTGGAAGGTATAAAACTTAGTACAATTTAAACTGTATCCAACACTCTCATTTTTCTCTCATTCTTATTCTTGTCTTGAATTGAGTTCAGAGAGTTTACCTGAAAGAGAAAAATAATACACAAAAACAAAGTCTTAGGCGTCAGAGTAGAAGGAAGTGAAAGAAATAAAATTGTCCTTATTTTCATACAACATAATTATCTAGAGAGAAAATCCCAAGGAATTTATAAAAATAACTCTTAGAACTAATAAGTAAACTTAATGAGATTATAGAATGTGGGTTAAATGCACAAAATCAATTATATTTCTGTACACTAGCCATGCACAATTGGGAATCAAAAATTTATGGTAATACCATTTACAATAGTACTCAAAAATGAAACACATGTGGGTAAACATAAGAAAGCATGTGTAGGATCCTTATGCTGAAAACTATCCCCAAAATGTGGATGAAAGATCTTAATAAATGGAGACATAACATGTTTATGTTTTGGAGGATCCAGCATAATAAAAATGTCAGTTTTCTCCAAAGTCATCCATAAGTTTAAAGTATTCTAATGAAAATCCTAACAGTTTAAAAAAAATAATTATAGATAAGCTGATTCTAAAATGTATGTAGAAAGGTCAAGAACTAGAAAAGCTAAAACAGTTTAGAAAAGGACAAAGTTGAGGGTATCATATGACATGACTTTAAGACTTCTTATAAAGCTTCAGTAATCAAGACTGTGGTGTTGGGGGAGGGATACACAGAGATTGATGGACTAGTGTTCTAAAGTAGACCCACACTACTGTGGGTAACTGATTTTATTTAATTAACAGGTTTATTGTGATATAATTTACATGCTATAAAAACCTACTCATTTAAAGTGTTTAACTCAATGGTTTTTGGAATGTTTACAGAGAAGTGCTACCATTATCTGAATCTGATTTTTGAAGAGTTTCATCACCAAAAAGAAACCTCACACCCATTAGCAGTCATACCCACTCCTTTCTTGCCCTGGTCAATTAGTTTTTTACAAAATTCCAAAAGCAATTTAATGCAGAAATGATTAGCCATTTCAACAAATGGTGTTGAAACAGTTGAGCCTTCAAAGGTAATAAAAATGAACCTCAACCTCTTACAATAATTAAGTCCAAATGCATCATCAATAAAATTTATAAAATATAAACAAAACAAAAATTTGCATAAAAACAAAAAAATCTTTAGAAGCTGGACTTATCAAAGAGATTATATTTTATTTATGTATTTATATTTTTAGAAATATTTATTTTAGTTGCAGCATGCAGGCTCTTCACTGCAGCATGTAGAATCTAGTTCCCTGACCAGATATAGAACCCAGGCCCCCTACATTGGGAGCATGGAGTCTTAGCCACTGTTGAGGGAAATCCCCATCAAAAAGATTTTTTAGCTCTGACACCAAAAGTATGGTACATAAAAAAAGTTAATAAGTTGTACTTTATCAAAAATTTAAAACTTTTGCTCCGTCAAAGACACTGTTAAGCAGACTAGGAGAACATATTTGCAAAACACATGTATTACCAATGACTTGTATTCAGACTATATAAACACTCCCATAACTCAACAGCAAGGAAAACAAAAGCAAACAAATGAGAAAACAACATTCTTACAATGGGCAAAACACTTAAACTTTACCAAAGAGGTTATGCAGGTGGTAAACAAACACATAAACAGACATTCAACAGTATTTGTCATTGAGGAAATAGAAATTAGAACTCTAGTGTGATATATAATTACGTGCCCTTTAGAATGGGCTTCCCAGGTGGCATTAGTGGTAAAGAACCCACCTGCTAATGCAGGAGAGGTAAGAAACTAGGATTGGATCCCTGGCTCAGGAAGATTCCCTAGAGAAGGAAATAGCAACCTACTCCAGTATTCTTGCCTGGAGAATCCCATGGACAGAGGAGCCTGGCATGCTACTCCATGGTGTCCCAGTGAGTCAGATACGACTGAGTGCACAATCATTAAAATAACTAAAATTAAAATACTGAAAATATTAAATGCTGTTGAGGATGTAGAACAGCTAGAACTCTCCTATATGCCTGTGGTAATGAAAAAGTATCAGCCACTTCGGAAAACAGTTGGGCAGTTTCTCATAAAATTAATCATATGACCCATCGGTCCCTCTCCTAGTACTTACTTAAGAGAAGTAAAAATTTACATTCACCCAAAAACATGTCCATGAATGGTTATGGCAGCTTTATTCATAATTATTCCAAATTGTATATAGTCCCAAGCCATTTAGTGAGTGAATGCATAAACAAATTGTAGTACATCCACCCAGTGGAATACAGTGCAGCAGTAAAAGAAACAAAGTGTTGATGAATACAACAATTTGGATGAATCTCAAAGGCATTGTGTTGCACTAAGTGAAAGAAACCAACCTCCTAAAGTTACATAGATTTTATTTGCATGACAGTCTTGAAAGAAAAAACTATAGTGGAGAACAGAGTAATAGTTGCCAAGGGTTAGGATTAGATTCAAGATGTGATGAAAAACCGGAGAAGGCAATGGCACCCAACTCCAGTACTCTTGCCTGGAAAATCCCATGGACGGAGGAGCCTGGAAGGCTGCAGTCCTGGGGTCCCTGAGGGTCGGACAAGACTGAGCGACTTCACTTTCACTTTTCACTTTCATGCGTTGGAAAAGGAAATGGCAACCCACTCCAGTGTTCTTGCCTGGAGAATCCCAGGGACGGGGGAGCCTGGTGGGCTGCCGTCTATGGTGTCGAACAGAGTCAGACACGACTGAAGTGACTTAGCAGTAGCCATAGCAGTGATGAAAAACACCGAGCTTGACTACAAAAGGAGTTTCGAAGGTGATTAAACTTTTATATTTTTAATGTTGTGATTATAAGATTTTATATTTGTGTTAACATTCCTAAAATTTTACTCCCAAAAGTCAATTTTACAGTAAATTAATTTTAAAAATACAAAAATAGAACAGCTTTCTTGAATCTCAGATGCTGAGGAGAGAGACATGCTTGGCATTTAATCTCACTCTGCTACCTACCACCCCAGTGAATTTGGGGTTAACCAGCTCAGTTTTCTCATCTGTAAAATGGGGAAACTCACAGTACCTTTCACATGGTAGAGAAAATTAAATAAAATAGAATCTGAAAAACACTTAGTGACAGTGCTTGTTGGATGGTAAGAGCTCGGTAATATTCAGCTGATGTTCCTGCTATCACTTCTATGCCTTCTACTTCTGTCTGTCTTATGGAAGAGAGAAACACCAATGAAAGAAATTAGTCATATTTTTTCCAGTAAAATATTAATATCAGGACATTTGGAGAAGCAGCAACATGGTTGATAGCTCTGTGATATTGTATCTGAAATTGCATCCCAGTGCTAGGCAGGCTCAGTTGCTCCTCCGTGCCCTCCACAATTAGAGGCCACTGTTCTACAATACCCCAATGTAACCAATTTAGCTCCATCTAGAATCTCTGATCCTACTGTTCCCTTGTTGGTTAACCTTGGAAGAAGGTTCAACAAAACAGATTAAGAGAAAGGTTTTTGAGTGGTCCTGTGCATCTTTACTCAGAGGATGGTTTCCAAAAGCTAATATGAATTGCCACCACTCCTCCGTGTGTGTGTGTGTGTGTGTGTGTGTGAGAGAGAGAGAATGGCAGTTTTCCAAACTCCTCTGCCAGTGTCTCACAGCCACAGAAGGCTAGGTTATAAGCATTTGGAATTCTGATTCTTATCTTCCAGCAACAAGGCGCTGAGGGCCCAGGACAGCTTCATATGTAAGTGCCTGATGTCACTGATAATCTATAACTGACAGAGCTGGGATGCCTGATTGAGCATGTCCAATCACTTAAGTTAATAGAGAAGCTTTATCATGTGCCTCTAATCTTTGCCATCTGACTGGCAGTCCTGTTCTCCCCACACTCTCTGAGCTGGCAACCTCCCTCCACCTGCAGTCTCCTAGGCTGGAGCATCTTTCCGAGAAGCAGCAGAGGGTCAACTCCTGGGCTGTCTTGTTATCTTCTAGTCACCTCTAATAGCCCTCCATGCTTGCCGCTTGAGAACTGTATTAAATAGAGCTTCCTGGTGTATATGTTAGGACTTGTTTAGAAACAAATCCTGGGATGCATAGGCTGGGAAGATGCAATGCTAGCTATAAAGAAATTGCACAGCTCTGGACAAGTTTCTCATTTCTCTCTGGCTGCGCTTTTCACAACTGTAAACAAAGAGGGTTGGATCAGATGGTTTCTAAGGTCTCTATCACTTGTAACATTTTAGGATTCTAGTTTGAATAATAAAAATGTATTATTATTATTTTTAAAAAGAACTCCTTGCAAGCTAAAGCACACATTGATTCTGCATTCTTCATTGTTTCTTTCATCTTCAAAATAATGATCATATTTAAATTGAATTAGGAATACTATAATCTTTGTCATGTGATTCGTGTGGCTACAAAGAGATTAGATCTTGAGCTATCAATAAATTAACATTAATTAGTAGTTACTGTTCAATGCAGATGTGGCATAAGCATGAATAAAGAGCTCGGAGCACTGTAATTTTCATATCAGAAGTGATTGAAAAGGCATTAGGTTAGTTCAAGTGTATTTGTTCTCTGCCAGGAGGAGGTGAGGAGGAGGTAGAGCTGGTGATTGAAGAGTTAGGAGAAAAGAATGGGGATTTACTAACCTCATGTGAGAGCACAATCTCAATTATATAACACTTTTTCCTTCTTACTTCACTGGAACATGCTAGCCACTCATCTTCCAAATCTGTTTCTGAACCAGAAGGATGGGCAGACACAGACAGCTTTAAATTAGAAGGGAACTGCTGAATGGCCTTGTTGTTTCAGGAAAACACAAATATTTACATGCTCAGCTCCTTGTACCAGAGCATCAAGGAGGGAGACATGATGATAAGCCTAGATTGGCTGTCTGGGCCCAGTGCATTTTGGAAGCAGAGTCATTAGTTTATAATTTCATACTCATGAATGTAGATTCTTTTCAGACATTGCTTGTACAACAGTAAGATAAATCCTTGCCTTCACTGCATTGCTAAGTTGGGAAGGCTGGAGGACCAGTAGGTATAAAGAACACCAGATTTGTTGTTGGGAGACAGGAGGCTGGGTCTTGACTCTGTTGTTTACCAGTTACATGACCCAGAGGAAATCATTCATTCATTCCTTTATTACTGGTTGTGCAAATATATAGTGAATTCCTGCTATGCTGTTCATTGGATTATGCACCAGGATAACAATGAAACATTATTCTTGTTTTCAGTAGCCTCAGAACTTTAATCACTGCCACTAATATTTGACATTTGTTGAGTCTGATCTATGTAAATCATGATACTAAATTCTCACAATATTCCTGAGACAGTTATTATTATCCCCATATTGCCAATAGGGAAACTGAGACTCATATAATTTAGGTAACTTTGAAAGGTCATGGAACAAGTAACAGAGCTAAGAATTCAGTCCTGAGACTTAAAATTTAACCACAGTACTCCAATGTGCCTATTGACCTGCTAATCTGAAAATGTAGATACTGCTACTTAACTTACTGTATTTCATAAGGTTTTGTGGAAATTTTTAGTAAACTATAATATGCCATTAAATGCATTCAGTTCCTATTACAGGTCAACTGAATGGTGGAGTAGAAACAGCCCAGGAGTGGATAGTCCCCTGCTCTGCATTTAATAAATTGTGTAGCACAGGCAAATCACCATAACTCTTTGAGTCTTCATTGTATCGGGTGGCAAAATGGAGGAAATTATAGCCACTGTCTTTCTTGAAGATTGCTGTAAGGGTCAGAAGAAGTTGAGCATGTGAAAAGTTGTGTCTGATATAAAGGGCTGTGAGAATTTAAGCTTTTTATCAACATAGTATAATTACTTAAGTTTTAATAGGCAAGAGGGACAGTTATATGGAATAGAATAGCACAAGATATTCTACATTATAACTTTATGTTTATTAGTTCTGAGCATCTGAATCTTGACTTCCAAAAATGTAAACAGTCATGGCATTGTCTCACAAAATGTTAGCGTTGCCACGTAGGATGCATCAATGGCAGTTTCCAGGTCCTTCCATGCAGTTACTCTAGGCTATTGACTCTAGACTGTGCCACAGGAATTTAGGCTTTAACAGACAGCCCTGCCCTAATTAATTCTGATTCAGGAAGAACACAGACCACACTTTGTGAACCTTCCATCTTATTCAAGACATTCTTTTTACAGTTTGGACATGGGACTGCCTGGACTTCTAGGAATCTCCCTTCCTAAAACACTGTCTTGGAAATAATTCATTAATTCAATAAATATTTATTGAGTATGTGCCATATGCTAAGAAGTATTTCTGCTACTTGCCCTGGTAGAGCTGACATTCTATAATAATAGGGGGAGATGGATGGTAAAGTGATAAACACATGAATGAATGACACAGTGGGTCTGGCATTCAGGAAAGGCAGATGTACAAAAGGAAATTAAGCAGGATAAGGGCATAGAGAGTTACAGGTGGGGCCAGCCTTCCTCATAACGTGATGTTGAATAGAAACACAAAGGAAGTAAGAGGGGCTCTGCAGGTAATTGAGGATAACTTTGGGGAGAGGAATTAAACATCAAAGTTCCGAGACCCAAGTGTGCTTGGCATATTTGGAGAACAGGATGGAGGACCTGGGCTAATGCACAGGAAGTAAGGGGTGCCCACCATCCTTATTCTCAGAAATGAAAATTTGCACCTGCTCCTAGCTCCCGATTTCTTCCCCTGGCATTCAGAGCCCTCTTCAGTCTGGCTCCAATCTCCACTTTAATCTTTTCTCAACTATTCTCTTTAACACACGTTCTCTGGTCCATGGACCTCCCCTGCTTTGTATGGCCTCCGTCTCTCTGGACCTCTCCTGCTCCTGGGGCTCCCTGACTTCTTCTAAAACAGTGGTTCTCAAATATCAAAATGAATCCACCACAGGTATACATGTGTTCCCCATCCTGAAATCTGGCAAAACTAATACAATTATGTAAAGTTTAAAAATAAAATAAAATTAAAAATAAATAAAATAAAAAAATAAAACAGTGGTTCTCAACTGTGGGTAGTTTTGTCTCCAAGGTGCATTTGGCAATGTCTCCAGACTTTTTTGGTTGTCATTGCGGGAGAGACAGTGAGTGGGTAGAGACCAGGGATAATGCTAAATATCCTATAATGCATAGGACTGCCCCTGCAACAAAGAATTATTTGGGCCAACATGTCAATAATACTGAGACTGAGCCATCTTGATCTAAGCCCTCCTCATTCTTCAAATTCTGGACCACTTTTGTGCAGTTTCAGAAGCCCCTTACTAACCCTACAGAATTCTCTCTCTGAATTGTGCAGATCTTACATACTGCCTTTCATCATAATGATCCTGACATGACTATGTGCACAAGGTTGGGAATTATACAGCATGGATTTCATTCTCAGTTCTATCTGCATCTGTGATCATAGGTACATAATTTAACTTTTCTGATGCACCTTTTCCTTATCTGTAAAACAGGACAAATGTGTTGTTGGGAGGACTAAGTGAGTCAGTGTAAATCCCTTACCATAGTGCCTGATGCAGAGTCTAATAAACCATTATCATGATAATGGTTACTATGATAACCATTAATTGATTCCCTTAGCTGGTTGCATGGCCCTTGCAACAAGTAATTATATGTTACATTTATTTCCTTTGTACTTTCCTGTGTCTCCAAGGCCAGATGAATTAGAGTTGTTACCAGCGTTTTTTTAAGGTAATTGTTAACTTTGAGTAAGTCTTCGGTATCTTCTCAAACAATGGACTCCAAGGCTGGCAGCACAGAGTAAGTGCATCTCCTTTTGAGAAAATAAACTGCTCACTTAGCTCAGTGCATCAACTCTTCCAGCTTACCAAATACTGATTCCTGATCCTGGACAAATCCATCACTAGAGCTGCACCTGAGTTTCTGGGGATAGCTTTCCTCCTTTCTGTGTTAAGATAGGAAAGATAGAAAAAGAATTGGTCAGAATAGAGGTTAAGCACAGGCTGAACCCGATAAGAAACAGGATTGTGTGGGGCATTGATAGAGGAAGCAGGAAAGAGAAGTGATAACTGGTCTGAGGACAGGATGAAAGCTGTTCATTTAGAGGATATAATCCTCTGTGTGCCCCCCTCTTTTGAAATAAACAACCACTGGAATAATTTCAGTGGACTCTTGGTTGAATATGTGTCTCTTTCCCAGCTCTCCTCCTGAGTAACTTGCTGATTTTCCAATTTGCAATCTGGGGATCAGAGCATAAAACAAGACAAGCAGAGGCTAAGGTGTTTGTGTAAGCACTTACACATTACTTCACTGCCACCTAATTTATTTTTCAAGTAAGTCAAGATTTTAAGCCATGGACCTCTGTTAAACTGAGACAGGCTTACAGAGCTCCAGAGAGGAGCAGAGAACTGTGGATTTCCCCTTTCTCTCTCTAACACAGGGCTTCCAAGAGCCATCAAGAAAGGCTGGACTTTTTTTATGGGCAGAAACAGAGTCTAGAGGGGCTGATGGAAACAAGAAAAAGCCTCTGTCAGTTGAATACCTACGCTCTCACTGGGGCATTTTTCCCCAGTTCTGAGAACATCTTTCTCTTCTTCCTCCTTCAGGATCTTTCACCTTTTTCCTGGTCCACTTGCTTTTGTCCAAATCCTGCTGAAGCTTTAGTAACAAACTGAACATCTCTTCCTTAAGGAAATCTTGCCTCACTGCCCTTGCCCAGGTGGTTTTTCTCTCATTCAATTCCATAGGCCCCTTCTCTGATCCTCTCTAATGTTTTACCACAGTTGTAGTAAGCATAAGTCCTGTTTCCCTCCCTATCTTGTAAACTCCAATAAGAGCCGCGACCAAGACTGTCTTGTTCATCTGTCAATTTTCTGTGCTCAAAACAGTGCCTGGAATAGGGTAGTCTCCCAGTAAAAGTTTATTGAGTGGATCAGTGAAGTTGAAGTTATAAGTGTCAGGTTCAAGCCCAACTCTGTCATTGACCTGCTGTGTGACCTTGAGCAAGTGTTTTGTCCTGTAAAATAGTTCACAGCTCCAAATCTTTTACGTGTGTGATTCTATTTAGTTCTCACTATAGCCCAAGAGGAGATGAGTTCTATTTGTTATCCACATTGCATAGATGAGAAAACTGAGACTCAAAGAGGTTAAATACTGGGTCCAAGTTTACGAAGTATTCAAGTCAGCAAGCCATAGTGTCACTTCTGTTTACCTACCTGTAACCTGAAGGTGGGAAGCTAGAGAGCTTCTGAGATCTCTCCTAAATTCTATTTCTTTGAAGTTTTCAATTCTAATTTTAAACTGACACTTGTAAGATAAAGTGACTTGAGGTACAGATGGCTATAGAAAGATTATATGGGGAATCTAAAAAAAAAATGCTGGATTCAAGATTGTGTGTGTGTGTGTGTCTGTGTATTTTTGATCATTTAAATGAGTATCACCATATGTATGACTGGGATTATATCTTATAAAATAATCTCTGAGCCTCATGGTAAAACAGTAAAAAGAATAGATCTTCCTAGAAGCATTTTTAAAAAATATTTTATGGGAAAAAGGTTACATTGCTGAGCTAATAAATGATTTAAAGAAATTTGTATACAAAACATAAATAGACCGATAGACATAGGAAGCAAACTTATGGTGACCAAAGAGGAAGGGGGAGGAGGATAAATTAGAAGTTTGGAATTAGTGTATATACATTACTATATATAAAATAGATGATTAGCAAAGGCCTACAGTATAGTACAGAGATCTATAATTAATATTTTGTAATAACCTTTAAGGTAAAAGAATATGAAAAAGAATATATATATATATATATATATATACACACACACATACATGTATAACTGAATCACTTTGTACAGCTGAAACTAGCCAACATTATAAATCAGGTATACTTCAAAAAATTAATATTTCCCCAGAAATGATCATAATGATCTAGGTCTGTGTACATGAGAGCCAGGGGACAGAGAAAGGAGAGGGTTCACTGATAAAAGGTGATATGTCTGTTCTTGTTCCAGTTTATCTGACAAGCTAAATGACTCCAGCAAGCTTTAGCAGCTGGCATAGCACTTGCTTTACAAGATTTGATAAAGATCAGATAGCAGTCAATAGCTCGCCAAAAGCTAATGATACCTTCTGAATGTGGCATATCATTTATAGTCACTCTCTCTCTCTCTCACTCCCCTTCCCCTCACACCCATATTTTTTATGTTTCTTTTCTCTGGGATTCCTTGCTTTTTGACAGCAAAGCAAACACGCTATGCTCAGTATAGAAAGAAAGCACAACTCCTGTACCTTGCTCTGCTTACTGCCTGGATTGAATTGTGCATGACTTCCTAAGAAGCGGGAAAGACTTTGGGTGTGAAGTGAGAAGCATGCAGTCTCCAGCTCTTTCGATGGTCACCCTCTGACTTTGGAGAAGTTTGAATTCAGAGAGACTGTTGTAAGCAAAGGTAGTAATGATACTAAGGGGCAAAGTGACAATGAGCCACAAGGGAAATGGGCAATGAGGACTTTCCTTGCATTTCGAGGGCTGGCCTCAGTGGCAGTGGGGAAAGTAGATGATGACTGAGCTGCTAATGCTGTGGATCCCTTCTCAGCATCTGTGACCTTGACAAATTCCCTTTTTTGGGCTCAGTGGTTCCTTATCTATGAAAAGAAGATAATGGAGCATTGCAGGGGTTCAGAGGCTTAATTGTTTGCAGAGAACTTGGATAGTCTTGGATGAATGGCACAATCAAGGTGCTATACAAAATACTATCATTTTGCGTGTCAGCAAGATGGCTTACACCTGCCACGGTATATTGGGAGAGTCTTAATCAAGAACTTGCAGTAGGTGGAGGGAGGAAGATATAGGAGTCTGGAGAATGACTATTAGATGGAGCTCATAGTTTTTCAGTCCAGTTGCCCATACTTCATATTTCATATTATTTCTAGAATTAGCTACTATGACAGATTAAAGATGACCACAAATTCTTAGATTTTTTTGCTAGCGAGAAGTATAGTCTATTTTCCCTTTACTTGAACCTGGACTGGCCTGTGAGCACAGCACTCAAAGCAAATGTGAACCGATCCACCTATGTGCCTGGCCATGCTAATTCTATTACCCACTTAGTACTTCTCAAAGCCCCATGAGGTAGATAGTGATCAAACCCATTTTACAGGTGAAGACACTGAGGCACAGAGAGGCTTGAATCCATGTATGAATCATATTTAAATCCCACGCAGTCTGATTCCCAAATCCATTCCCTTCAGCACTATGAATGCATGTGTAAAATACTATGAAAAATGCCATGATTATCATTGTTATAAGTGCTGAACAATGTGAAATTGGTGGTTGCCTCTTTTGCCTAAACTTATAGCCAAAAGTGGCACTGTGTTTGGCCCTCTCTGGTTGCAGTAGGCTTCTAGTAACAGACGTGCTTCACCCTGGCAGGGGGCTGACAAGATGATAGAACATTGCTCCCAGGCTGGCAAGGTGGGCAGAGACAAGGCAGAAGGAGATGGGAAAAAAATAAAATAAAATAAAAACAAAGGTTAAACCACCTGAAGATTTCCTAGAGCAAATGCTTCTCTTTCCTGCTGAATATTAGCTGGCATTTAAAGAAAATTATATTTAACTATGCAATTTCTATATAATAAATTGGCTTACAGCTGGTGCTGTAGGTTTCATATCTTTTTAAGAACTAGAGCAATATGTTGGTAGAATAAACACAGTTGCACTTGAGCACGTCAAAACAGATAGATATTAAGCGCCTTGTGTCCTGTTGTGTGTACCAACAGGAGGTATTAGAGTCATTTTTACTGATTATAGTAATAACTGCTGCTCTTGAAATGAACAACCTCACTCATAAAAAAAAATCATGAGTATTATTAGCTTCTTTGCATGACAGTGGTTCCTCATACATTTTTAATGTTTTAATCTGGAAAACTCATTGACATTTCATGTTGGAAGTATGTGCAGCCCCATGTGGCAGTGAGGCCACTTAGGAATGAGAGCATGTGAAGATGGTGGGTGAAGAGGGGGAGGCTAGGGAGGATGGTCTTAGGGAGCGTGGAAGTTACAGCCAGGCAGAATCAAACACTTTAGAACCCAGCTCTTTACTTATAAATAATGGAACCTTCAGTTCAGTTCAGTTCAGTCACTTAGTAGTGTCCGACTCTTTGCAACCCCATGAATTGCAGCACGCCAGGCCTCCCTTGCTGCTGCTGCTGCTAAGTCACTTCAGTCGTGTCCGACTCTGTGCGAACCTATAGATGGAAGCCCACCAGGCTCCCCCGTCCCTGAGATTCTCCAGGCAAGAACACTGGAGTGGGTTGCCATTTCCTTCTCCAATGCATGAAAGTGAAAAGTGAAAGGGAAGTCGCTCAGTCATGTCCAACTCTCGGTGACCCCATGGACTGTAGCCTACCAGGCTCCCCTATCCATGGGATTTTCCAGGCAAGAGTACGGGAGTGGGGTGCCATTGCCTTCTCCAGGGACTAAAAACTAACACTTGCATAATGTGCTATCATTTGCCTAGCCTTTTGCATACTTTCTTTCACTTAACTTTGGAGTTTATTCTCCCCATGACAAATATATAAGGTGACACATAGGAAAAAAATATGACACTCCTAAGTTCATACCATTAGGTCCTGGGAGATCCAGGGTTTGAACGTCTGTTTTCTGACTTTAAAATTTTTGTTTGTCATATTAAAGTTCACTCTTTCTGATGTAATTACTATTTTGTCTCATTTCATGACAGGGAATATAAACCAAAGATTTGGCCTTTGAATCCAGTGATATTGCTAGTGATATTAATGTCAGATCAGCTGACAAAAATAATGTAGATTTATCTTTCCAGAACTGTATTTAACACTCTTGGTATTCATTCATTCACACATTCTACCAAAATGTATTTAAAATCTACCATGTGATAAATGCCTTGTTAAACATTAGTTACTATATTATAATCAAGATAGTTATTAAGCTTTTATAATCTTGAAAATGAATATATATTAGCACTATGCAATGTAAACTGATGCATACTTATTTGGAGGGCAATTTGAAAGTTTCTTAGAATCTGAACACACAAATTCTTAAAGCAGGGAATTTCACTTCTTGCTGTCTGTCATAGAAAAACACTAGATGTATGCACAAATAGTCACATGTGAGTGCAAAGAGACATATATAAGGGTAGACATTGTGACATTATTTATTACAGCAGAAAGCAAAGCAGCATAAATGTTCCATAGGGAACATAGGGAGTATGGCTAAATAATCTATTAGAATAAATGCAAATGGAAGAATAATATGCAAGAAATTTAAAATTGAAGTAAACCTGTATACAATGATATATCAAGATTTCCAAAGCTTACTGTTGTATGAAAAGAGGAAAAAATACTTACAGTAGATAGAAATGATGTTTTTATTTTTTAAATTTAATTTATTATTTTTTCTTTTTTTAATTTTATTTTATTTTAAACTTTACAATATTGTATTAGTTTTGCCAAACATCAAAATGAATCCGCCACAGATATACCTGTGTTCCCCATCCTGAACCCTCCTCCCTCCTCCCTCCCCATACCATCCCTCTGGGTTGTCCCAGTGCACCAGCCCCAAGCATCCAGTATCGTGCATCGAACCTGGACTGGCGACAATGGCATTTTATTTTATTTTTAAACTTTACAATATTGTATTAGTTTTGCCAAATATCGAAATGGATCCGCCACAGGTATACATGTGTTCCCCATCCTGAACCCTCCTCCTTCCTCCCTCCCCATACCATCATGATGTTTTTAAAAATCAGGGAAACAATAATATCTAGCTGTCTGTTTATCTATCAATCAAGATATAGATATAAACATGCAGAGAGTCAGAAACACACATATACACACACATACACGAATGTGGTCTGGAAAATTACATTCTCTACCAATGGTTACCCATGGTTGGTAGGGGGAAGGCTTGGAGAGTGAAGATAAAAGTAATAGATAAAGGTTTTGCTTGATCTGTACTTTTTGAATTTTTTACTCAAAGAACTAAAACTGAAATAAAAACTATTTCATCTCATATGTTAAAGAGAAGAATCCATTTCTCAGAGGTAACAGACAAATATAAGCTCCATGTCTTACTCAGTTTGGGCTGCCACAACAAAGTACCATACACTAGTGGCTTATATTAATAAACTGAAGACATTTATTTCTCACAGTTCTGGAGGCTGAGTCCAAGATCACGTGCCAGCGTGGTCAGGTTCTACTGAGAGCCCTCTTCTGGGTTACAGACTGCTGAGTTCTTGTTCCATCCTCAGAGGACCAGACAGCTCTGAGGAGCCCCTTTTACAAGACACTAATCACATTCATGAGGGCTTCATCCTTTTGATTTGTTTACCTCCAAAGGCTCTGCCTTCTAATACCATCCTACTGGGATTTCTGCATGTGAATTTGGGGAGACCCAAACATTTAGCCTATTACATTCTAAAATATTTAGCACTGTCACATATGCATAAAAACAGAGCTTCACTGTAGACCCAAAACAGCCTCCTTTTTTTAATCTTCTCATACTGAAACGGACAGAAGAAAATGAAAATCACCAATAATATATCGGTTGGTTTTCTCACAAAAGAAAACTATTTTCTCATTTTAAAAGGTAAGTTTTTTTTTTTTTTTTTTTTAAGACTTGTGCATGTAATTTTGGAAGTTGATTGGAGGGTGTATGAGTTTAACTGAGCCGTGTTCATTATGCTCTTCTTGGAGCAACATCATGATTTCAGATGTGTATGTGTGCTTAGCCAACTTCAGTAGCTTTTTGGAACTTCAATGAAATATGATCGATTTAACATAGAGACTTACTTCTGCTCTTTCCAAAATATCACATTAAAATGACTAAAGTAAATATATAAAAACATAAGTGAAGTTAGCATCAGTGGAGATATACCACACAGGTCACCTTTTAAGAGGACCAGGTATGAGCAGTGTCATTGGCTGATAGGCCCTGGCTCTTTGTACCATCAGATGAGCCATGTCATGCACACTGATAACCATGCTTCCCCTGGGGGGCTCCCAGGCACTGAATGTGCATGGCAGGGGAAATAGAGCCAGGCCATTTATGCCCCAAGCAGGACTTCTCTAGTGGATTTCTTTGCCTGGGAACTACCCCATGGCCTTCATTATAACTTCACTGTATTCCAGTGCTCTTCTTTTTCTATTTTCTGATGCTTTGCTTACCCAATTCGCCTTCCCACTCTCTGTCCTTTCAGAGGGATCAGAATCCCATCACAGTCTAAAGCCTCTCCCAACCTCTTCTTCCTCTCTCTCACTTATCCTTTACTGATTTTCCCTCCAGTCTTGCCAGTCTAGCTCCGTCTTGTCATCTGCTTCTCAGAGGACCTGAAATAATGTGTAAACAAGATTTAGACCCCTACAGCAATGAGAAGGGGAGAGGGGCTTCCAGCAGACTTCAATAACAGTTAGGAAAATAGGAAGTAGGTAAATGAGTGGTAACTGGTTTCACAGAGTGGAGAAAGTTATAAACTCTCTGCCATGGAGGTGGGAATAGGAAGCATGGGATTCAAGCTGAAGAAATCTAGAGACTGGAATTGGGAGCATCATGTGGATCTCAAGTGTGTGATTCAGAAAGGAATTAGCATCAAGGGACTGATGGAAAGTCTAAATAAGGAACAATTATAATAGATCGCAACACAAGATCCTTCACTCCTCCCAGCCAAGGAGAGAAGTTTAACCTCTTGGAAAAGTTACAGTGGAAAGTTTCTCTGCCCCTGGGGCACCAGGCACAACTAAGACAAAACAGGATGTCTGCCTAGGTGAGATCTTGAGGGGCTCTGCTACGCTCTTATCTTTAGGTTTCCAGAATGCTGGTACCAGGCTTACATAATACAGGTGGGAGACTGGAGTCTTTTTCTTTCGAGAACTTGTTTATGAAAAAAATAGTGTCTGACATCAAGGGGCCCCACAGGGCCTGTGCTTACTCACTCTATAATGCTCCAGGCAGTCACACAGAGTTTTCCATCAGCTTTTAATGCCTCGTTCATAGGTACTGCTGAACAACCAAGGTTAATCAGACATGAAAACATTAAACAAGGAAATGGGGGAGGGGTTAGAATGTGAGAGAAAACAGAGACGAGAGAACAAAATAAAATCTAAATCAACCCAGTCATAACTATAATTCTTAGATAACAAAAGGAATAATAGTCATGAAACAAAAATAAAAGAACTTTTAAAGAAGAAAGAGGTATTAGACATTGAAACTATTTATATTAAGAAGAAATTATTATTTAACTGGAGGAGCATGGAAATCAAGCTATGGGATCCCCCCCACCCCATAAAACAGAGCAAAAACAGACAATGTGAGAAAATATTTACGAATTGGCGAATTCAAGTAAAAGGACTAACTCCTGATATCAAGCTCAGAATGGGAGGACAGGTACACTGAGGAGAGGGAGTTAGTACAAAAAACAAAACTAGGAAGATTTCACAGAAAGGAAGCAGGCGTGACATTTCAGGTTGAAAGTTTCCCCTGAGGATCACACATAACAGTGCGAGGCCCGCATGAAGGCTTTAGAGCCCCTGGAAGAGAAAACGCGCACAGCATCCAGGTAGAAATCGGGAATGATTTGGGTTGAAGTTGCTCACCCACGAAACTGGAAGTTAGATGACAGTGGATGATACTTTTTAAATCGTCGAAAGTAGCTGAAAACCTAGAATTGCATATCCAATGAGACTACAAGTGAGTGTAAACTAACAATATTTTTAGTGAAGCAAGGTCTCAAAAATGTGTATACCAAGCGTCATTTGTCAGGAAGTTGTTGGAGAATGTGCTCCTCAAATGACACAGTAAATCAAGGAAAAAGACAAAACAAAGCGGAGGATCCAACAAAACAGGAATTCCCAGGTGACAGAGAAAGAAATATCAGTGCAACATCTCTAGGGCAAGGTTGGAGAGTGACTGGCTGAGGGAAAACTGAGGAATGGAGGGTTTCTCTCCAAGAGAAAGAAACAATGAATTGGATAAATTGTTATGTTTGACTCTATGGAAGATCAGAAATTTGGGGGAATATGTGGAAAGTTGAGAAGACACAGTAGCAATTATTAACTCTTAGAAACACTAATTTTGGATCAGAGAAGAATTGTAACTACAAAATCTGTGTGGTACAACTGTTAAGAAATAACCAGAATCATAGTGATGTGAACACTGCTATTGATGAACCTAAGAGGTATTATATGCTACTAATGGAGAAGGCAATGGCACCCCACTCCAGTACTCTTGCCTGGAAAATCCCATGGGCAGAGGAGCCTGGTAGGCTGCTGTCCATGGGGTCGCTAAGAGTCGGACACGACTGAGCGACTTCACTTTCACTTTTCACTTACATGCATTGGAGAAGGAAATGGCAACCCACTCCAGTGTTCTTGCCTGGAGAATCCCAGGGACGGGGAAGCCTAGTGGGCTGCCGTCTATGGGGTCGCACAGAGTCGGACACGACTGAAGTGACTTAGCTTAGCTTAGCTAAGAGGTGGATGGCAGGAAGGGAAATTGGTATGGGATGAAAGAGGATCTCAGAGAATGAAATCATCGTCTTCTCTTTTAGGAAATCAATAAATAACAGTAAAAATGGGAAATAAATCAAGAATGGCAGTACAAGCATGTTCCTCATAAATAAGGAAGTAAATAACATAAGAAACATCTTGGGTATTTGAAAGTGGCTACTTGTTAGGAGCTGGAATTGGAGGAGAAAAGGGTAGAACTTGAGACAGCTCTTTTTATGTATAAGCCTTGTAGTATGTTTTACTTTCTAAACCATACCGAATACTACTTTGATAAAAATTTAAACATTAATTTCATAAAAGGCATGAATTAGAAAAATGAGGAGAGAAATATCCCTCCCTGCTACCAAGGATTTTTGGAGATAAATTTTTTCTAACTTACATGCCCTCTTCATGCATCTTCTGATGTGCTTTGGGGAAGACAGTAAAACAGACACTTTCAAGATCAAGAGTTCTGTATTTAGCTTCTTTGCTTTGTTTTCTAAAATCCATGAAACTTTTTGTGCACTCTTTGATTTTTTTAAACAAAAAATTTTTCAGTTTTTGGTAAAAATCAGTGATTACAATGAAAAAAAACAGAAGTGCTGATCTTAGTCAATGTCTTGTATATGCAAACAACCCTCTGGTAATATGATGAAAAGAGATTTAGTATTTCAACAAAATATGAATGCAGGGGAGAAAAGCCATTAAGGTCTTCCTATGAGCCCAGGACTTTCCTGGCATCATCTCATTTAAACCTCCCCACAACTGCAGGGGTAGGTATAGCTGTCATCATTTTGAGCGCTTTGCAAAGCTAGCAGTGTCTAATTATACATCCTGTCTCTTCAAAATGCTATGCAGCTTTGCAGTTCCTATGTTAGCAGGAGCCCAAAGAGGAATGCTACCTTAATCTAATTAGGTCCCCTATCTAATTTGATTCTCACAACAACTTTAGAATGAATGCAGGGCAGGGATTAGTTTCTTCATTTTATAAACAAGGAAAATGAAGCTTAAATAAATTGAATGAGTTGGTGACATACCCAGGGTAGTAAGTGACATCGCTGGGAAGAGCATCAGTTTCTGACTCAGAGCCCAAAGGAAGCTTGTCAACTAAAGAGAGAGATTTCCCCGCCCCCCGCGCTTTGTTTTGGTGAACTTTACACTCTTCTGTTCAAACTATGATGAGCCGAAAGAACCTGTTCACCCAGGTCACACCCTTCCATCCTTTCTCAAACCCAGACTAGGGAGAATCTGTATATAAACAAGTTCTGTGGATCTAGTTTTTCCACCAAATCTACATATATATGAAGGTTTTTTTTTTCCTGTTACACAATGGTGTTCCATTTTCACATAATTGAAAGTCAGAATTATTCCAATCAACTTGGGCTCATTTCTGGTAATTTATACCCTTAAACATCCAAATGTCATATTTCTAGCAAGAACCTGAGAAGGAAAATCACATGTGGAATCAGAGTGCTCTCAGGTCCATTGTGTACAACTGGGAAGGAGTGAGCCTTGCAGGGGAGCCCTTAAATTTCAGAGCAAGGCTATAATTAGCTGTAATAGGACCCAGAGTAACTTCAGTGCCATAATTCTCAGCAGGAAAACAATTATATTGCAGCCATATAACTAGATCGACATGCTGTAAATACAAAACATTCTCTGGAAATACATGCTATATTTCTAAATACATGGAAAATTAAGTCAGACACTTCTTTGCTAATTGTAATTCAGTGCAGTATTACTCCCTTTCTTTTCCTCAACACTTCTGCCCAGCTATAGATTTTCCACTTGAACATATATGGTTAAGAAAGGCATATTTCACTAAAGGAATATAATCAAGGAAACAGTGATGAATTTGTTCCAGAGAAGCAATCTAGGGTGAAGAGAGCCCTGACCTGGAACTTGAGAGACAGGATTTTTAAAAATTGAGATATAATTGACATATATAACATTGTGTTCGTTTTAGGTATATGATGTAATTATTTGATACTTGTATATATTGTGAAATGATCACTGCATAAATCTAGTTCACATTTATCACCACATATTTTCTTTTCTTGTGATAAGAACTTCTGAGACCTACTGACACGGTATTGTTAATCACAGTCACTGTGGTATACATTACATCTCCAGGACTTATTTTATAACTTGAAGTTTGTACTTTTGATAACCTTCACCCATTGTACCCACCCCTGTGTACCTCCTGCCTCAGGCAACCACCAATGTGTTCTCTGTATCTATAAGTTTGGTTGATTTTTTACATTTCACACATGAGTGAGATCATACAGTATTTGTCTTTCTATGTCTGACTTATTTCACTTAGCATAATGGCCTCAAGTTTCACTCACTTTGTTGCAGAGGACAGGATTTCCTTTTTAAGGACTCTGTTCAGTTCAGTCACTCAGCCGTGTCCGACTCTTTGCGACCCCATGAATCGCAGCAGGCCAGGCCTCCCTGTCCATCACCAACTCCCAGAGCTTCCTCAAACTCATGTCCATTGAGTCGGTGATGCCATCCAACCATTTCATTCTCTATCGTCCCCTTCTCCTGCCCCCAATCCCTCCCAGCATCAAAGTCTTTTCCAATGAGTCAATTCTTTGCATGAGGTGGCCAAAATATTGGAGTTTCAGCTTTAGCATCAGTCCTTCCAATAAACACCCAGGACTGATCTCCTTTAGGATGGACTGGTTGGATCTCCTTGCAGTCCAAGGGACTCTCAAGAGTCTTCTCCAACACCACAGTTCAAAAGCATCAATTCTTCAGCGCTCAGCTGTCTTCACAGTCCAACTCTCACATCCATACATGACCACTGGAAAAACCATAGCCTTGATTAGACGGACCTTTGTTGGCAAAGTAATGTCTCTGCTTTTGAATATGCTGTCTAGGTTGGTCATAACTTTCCTTCCAAGGAGTAAGCGTCTTTTAATTTCATGGCTACAGTCGCCATCTGCAGTGATTTTGGAGCCCCCAGAAATAAAGTCTGACACTGTTTCCACTGTTTCCCCATCTATTTCCCATGAAGTGATGGGACCAGATGCCATGATCTTCGTTTTCTGAATGTTGAGCTTTAAGCCAACTTTTTCACTCTCCTCTGTCACTTTCATCAAGAGGCTTTCCTTTTTAGGACTAATAATATAATAATATAGTATAAAGAATGAATACATATGCTACATTTTCCTCATCCATTCATGCTTAGGTTGTTTCCATGTCTTGGCTTATTGAAAATAATACACTGAACCTGGGAGCACAGGTATTTTTTGAAATAGTGATTTGGTTTCCTTAACATAAACACCCAGAAGTGGAATTGCTGGATTGTACGATAGTACTAATTTTAATTTTTTTATTACTGTTTTCCATAGTGGCTATACCAATTTACATTGCCACCAGCAGTGTGTGAAGGCTCCATTTCCTCCACATGTTTGCCAGCACCTGTTATTTCTTGTCGTTTTGATAATAGCCATCCTAATAGGTATAATGTAGTATCTTATCATGGTTTTTGTTTGCATTTCCCTGATTATCTGTGATGTTGATAATTGTTTCACATATACATTTATGTCTTCCTTGGAGGGAAAGTCCTACCCCTAGTCTTAGGCCAATCATTTTATCTCAGAGCCATAAAACGGAACCTTACACACCATGTCTGGCAAATAGATGATAGATGGCTTTGTTATATGCTGTGCAGTTTTTGTGGGAAAAAATTAGCCAATATTTAAAAATCAAGGGATTTCACATAAAAATCTGGATTTCTGGCTTCTCATGAAAACATCAGAAGAATGGTCCCACGGGGTCCATAGTTCTTACTGCAGCAGTCAGCAGTAGCCAGGTAGCTGCTACTTCCTGGAACGGGTAGATGCTCCAGTGTTCCCCAGAATTTGCTTGTGCCATTTTGCTCATCTAGGTTTTCTATCTTGTGATCAGATTGCTCATCTGTAAATGGGATAGGGTAGATTATATGTTGTAAGATTTTCTGCTTAAGTATTCATTCCTCTTTAAGATCTAGGGTTATGTAGCAGTACTAACTAAAGGACTGTTTGCTGCTGCTATTGCTGCTAAGTCGTTTCAGTCGTGTCCGACTCTGTGCGACCCCATAGACGGCAGCCCACCAGGCTCCCCTGTCCCTGGGATTCTCCAGGCAAGAACACTGGAGTGGGTTGCCATTTCCTTCTCCAATGTGTGAAAGTGAAAAGTGAAAGTGAAGTCGCTCAGTCGTGTCTGACCCTCAGTGACCCCATGGACTGCAGCCTTTCAGGCTCCTCCGTCCATGGGATTTTCCGGGCAAGAGTACTGGAGTGGGTTGCCGTTGCCTTCTCCGAAAAGACTGTTTAGAATTGACTAAATGATATGAGGATGAAAAAAAGCTAAATTATGTATTTTTCCTTCTTTCAGTTTGTGTTCTTATGTTGCTGATAGTCTGCTTTTACTCCTGGGAGAAAAAAAAAATCATGATAAATCATAGATGCCTGCAAAAACTGCAGTCTCTCTCTGCATGAGAATTTACACCAAGTTAAATGGATAGTTATTTACAAATAAAGCTTTTTAAGCACTTGGAAATCTCTGGGTTTAGTGGGGTTAAATCAAACCTTGACATCATTTTAACAGTTTTATTTTCCTATGACCTCTGTGGCTCCTATATAATCCTAAAATCACAGCTATTCCAAAGGAATCATTTCCTCCTACATTCTGCTCTACAAAGACTGTGCAGCAAAGAGCTCCACAGGCACCAAAGAGGGGAAGAACAAATTCCTAAGTTCAAATGTGCCAAGTTCTATCCCACCTACAAAAGCCTTGGTGTTCTTGGCCTCACCTTGGCCCCACTCTTGGCTCCATACAGAGAAAATGGACAATGAAAGATGGAGTTAACTTTCATTGCAATAAAAATCACAGTTTCAGGGCTCCTACCCTGGCACAACTTGTCTTCAGGACGGATAAAGGCACAGAGCTTTCACTCACCAGCAATATTATGTGATCATTTTTTGTTGAATTATCAAAATGGAATTCCCAGTGTCTAAGCTTTTTTTTTTTTTTTTTAAATCTGGTTGACTGAAAACAAACTGGCTTTCCATTACAGTATTTGGATAAAATATATTTCTGATTGATTAAATTAATTTTCTGTAGATTATTGGGAATTTTCTCTGTAGACAATAATAGTGTCCTCATATAACAATATATGTTTTTTCCTTTTCTTTTTTCACGCTTTTGTATACCTCTTATGATTTTTTTTATCAACTTAGTATTTGGGATAAGATTGCAAGTACTGTATTGAATGGAAATGATGATGGCCAAGATCTGATCTTAAATGGAATACTTTAAGATTTTATCATTATCTTAAATCTTTGCCAGGAGGTGTTTTGATGTGTTTTATCCAGTTAAGGAAGTTCCACTTTTGTGTACTAAGAGTATTTAACATGAATGAATGTTGTGTTTTATCTAATGTTCTTTTTCTCTGTTTTAAGATGCATCGCATGATTTTTCTTTTAATGTAATCAGCTACATTAATCAAAGTTCTAATGTTAAGTTAACCTTGAATTCCTAGGGATATCCCAACTTACTCATGGCTTCTTAATTAGATAGATGCTTAACTCATTTACTTTTAGCCTTATCTCTAAAATGTGTATTTAAGGGTAGTTTCTATAAATGTTGCTCTCTTTGTATCCCATAAGTTTTTATATGTAGCATTTTAATTGATATTAAATTCTAAATGTTTTCTAATTTCTATTCTATTTTCCTATGTGCCATTAATTGCTTTTTACTTTTCAAATATGTGAAAATTTTATATTTGCGTTTTTTTGTGGGGTAACATTTAAAATTCTGACAATTGCATTGTGGTCAGAGAGTTTTTTGGTAGTAATCATTTTAGTTCATTCACAGTTGCTTGTTAATTGTGTTGTTTAAGTCTTCTGCATCACAATATTTTAGTTATGCTTGATCTATCAATAAGAAGTGATATTGTCTCTCACTATCACAGTAAATTGATAAAATTCTTTTATAATTCCGCCCATTTTTTACTTTATACCTTCTGAAGTTATTAATTAGGTTCATATCAGTTTAAAGTTGTACGTTTTTCTGGTTAGCTGAACTGTTTATCCTTAGTGAACCTCCTTTATCTTTATTAATGCTTTTTGTCTAAAGTCTAATTTGTCTGTTATTAATTTAGGTATCCTAGTTTTATTATTACCCAAATATATAAAATTTTAATATTTTTACTTTTTATACTAAAATTCTTTTATATTATTAAATATAACTTACATTAGAGATCTACTATGTAGTTACAAAGAGATCATACAGCTGGGATGAACTTTCTAAGATGTTCCAACCTGGAATAAGGGTATTCTTACCCTGTGGTCCTGCATCTATCAGGCTGTCCCCAAGGAGAGGTGTATACACTTGAACTGAGAATAGTTCCTAGGAAGGGACACAGCTCTGAGCCATCAACAGATAATACCTCTGGATGCTAATGGAATGGGTAACTTGATAATAAAGAGTGAATCTGGGTGTTACACCCAAGCATCTACTGCAGTTAATTGCATGCACTATTCAGATTTGCTTGCTCCAGACAGTAAGTTTTTGACTGTGTGGATCACAACAAACTGTGGGAAATTCTTCAAGAGATGGGAATACAGACCACCTGACCTGCCTCCTGAGAAATCTGTATAAAGGTCAAGAAGCAACAGTTCAAACTGGACGTGGAATAACAGACTGGTTCCAAATTGGAAAGGAGTACGTCAAGGCTGTATGTTGTCACCCTGCTTATTTACCTTTTATGCAGAGTACATCATGAGAAACACTGGGCTGGAAGAAGCACAAGCTGGAATCAAGATTGCCGGGAGAAATATCAATAACCTCAGATATGCAGACGACACTACTCTTATGGCAGAAAGTGAAGAAGAACTAAAAAGCCTTTTGATGAAAGTGAAAGAGGAGAGTGAAAAAGTTGGCTTAAAACTCAACATTCAGAAAACTAAGATCATGGCATCTGGTCCCATCACTTCATGGCAAATAGATGGGAAACAATGGAAACAGTGACAGACTTTATTTTTGGGGGCTCCAAAATCACTGCAGATGGTGACTGCAGCCATGAAATTAAAAGATGCTTGCTCCTTGGAAGAAAAGTTCTGACCAACCTAGACAGCATATTAAAAAGAGACATTACTTTGCCAACAAAGATCTGTCTAGTCAAAGCTTTGGTTTTTCCAGTAGTCGTGTATAGATGTGAGAGTTGGACTATAAAGAAAGCTGAGCACTGAAGAATTTCTTTTGAACTGTGGTGTTGGAGAAGACTCTTGAGAGTCCCTTGGACTGCAAGGAGATCCAACCAGTCCATCCTAAAGGAAATAGGTCCTGAATATTCATTGGAAGGACTGATGCTGAAGCTGAAACTCCAATACTTTGGCCACTTGATGCAAAGAACTGACTTATTTAAAACGACCCTGATGCTGGGAAAGATTGAAGGCAGGAGAATGGGATGACAGAGGATGAAATGGTTAGAGGGCATCACTGACTCAATGGACATGAGTTTGAGGAAGCTCCAGGAGTTGATGATGGACAGGGAAGCCTGGTGTACTGCAGTCCATCGGGCAGCAAAGAGTCGGACATGACTGAGCGCCTGAACTGAACTAAACTGAACTGACAGTAAGTTTATCATATATAACACCAATTACTCCAGAATTCTTTGTTGTTTTCCCAATTTTCAAGAATGAGATTAGCAAAGTGGACTATAGCCTGATATCGTGGCTGACCTCCAAGTCATAATGGACACTCATTTTTCCCCTCCCTCCCTTCAGTCACACGTAGTACCTCTTTCTCTGTGAGATGACTCAGATGTATGCTCGTTGATTAGTCTGAGACTTTGCTCACTGTTTTCAGGCCGTGGCAGATATCCTCGTCTGTTTGCTATCCAAATTGGCAAAGGAGTACCCAGAGATGTTCTAGAGTGTCACCTGGATGCTAGAGAAAGATTCTGCTGCTGATCACTTCCAGAATGGTGACACCTTTTTTTTGCCTGCGGATTTGGTACAAGAAGCCTAATGTGCTGTCATAACTTAACTGTAATAGAACATGTGCTGTGTGTTCTGGTAGGAACATTGTACTCTTAGAACCAGGGCTCCTAGATATGCAAAGCACAGAGTTTTGAAAATAGTAAGGACAAGTTTCCCAAGGTGGTCTCTGGGTGATAGTAAGCGGGACCACTTGTATTCCATTATTTAGTTCCTGGACCCATGTGTACTCTCTGTTGTGGACAGAGCACCATATAGTGATCACTGGTTTAAGGATGTATTTCCCATATGCACAGGGTATCATCTCCAAGCTGGTCCCTCAGGGGTGCCTTCAAAAGACCATTTTATCACTCTATCAGGCCATCAACTTCTAAGTATGAGTACAATTCAGGGCCATGGTCATTTGCCTATGCCTTTCTTCCTTGGTCTAAAACAGTGTTACATAGGCTTATCCTATTGATGGACCACTCTGTGAGATCTTATGTAGTGGTACTGGTTAAGACTGTGTGGGAAGGAAAGGCAAATCCATACTCAGTTCATTTCAGTCGCTCAGTCGTGTCCAACTCTTTGCGACCCCATGAACTACAGCACACCAAGCCTCCTTCTCCATCACCAACTCCTGGAGTTCAACCAAACTCGTGTGCATCGAGTTGGTGATGCCATCCAGCCATCTCATCCTCTGTCATCCCCTTCTCCTCCTGCCCCCAATCCCTCCCAGCATCAGGGTCTTTTCCAATGAGTCAGCTCTTCGTATCAGGTGGCCAAAGTATTGGAGTTTCAGCCTCAGCCTCAGTCCTTCCAATGAACACCCAGGACTGGTCTCCTTTAGCATGGACTGGTTGGATCTCCTTGCACTCCAAGGGACTCTCAAGAGTCTTCTCCAACACCACAGTTCAAAAGGATCAATTCTTCAGTGCTCAGCTTTCTTCACAGTCCAACTCTTACGTCCATACATGACCACAGGAAAAACCATAGCCTTGACTAGACGGACCTTTGTTGGCAAAGTAATATCTCTGCTTTTTAATATGCTATCTAGGTTGATCATAACTTTCTTTCCAAGGAATAAACATCTTTTAATTTCATGTTGCAATCACCATCTGCAGTTATTTCATGCAAAGATGGGCTCAATAAAGGACAGAAATGGTATGGACCTAACAGAAGCAGAAGATATTAAAAAGAGGTGGCAAGAATACACAGAAGAACTATACAAAAAAGATCTTCACGACCAAGATAATCATGATGGTGTGATCACTCACCTAGAGCCAGACATCCTGGAATGTGAAGTCAAATGGGCCTTAGAAAGCATCACTATGAACAAAGCTAGTGGAGGTGATGGAATTCCAGTTGAGCTATTTCAAATCCTGAAAGATGATGCTGTGAAAGTGCTGCACTCAATATGCCAGAAAATTTGGAAAACTCAGCAGTGGCCACAGGACTGGAAAAATCAGTTTTCATCCCAATCCCAAAGAAAGGCAATGCCAAAGAATGCTCAAACTACCACACAATTGCACTCATCTCACATGCTAATAAAGTAATGCTCAAAATTCTCCAAGCCAGGCTTCAGCAATATGTGAACCATGACCTTCCTGATGTTCAAACTGGTTTTAAAAAAGGCAGAGGAACCAGAGATCAAATTGCCGACATCCGCTGGATCATTGAAAAAATCCATACTAGGAGTGTTTTAAAATTTGCATCAAGATGAATTCCTGCCTCTTCTAGGATGGAAGGAATACAATATAATCAAATTAGTGCCAAAGAGTTGGCTGATCTCCATGAGTGGCAGCTGAATTGGGGGCTCAGTGTGGTCTCTTTTAGTTGTACATTTGGCATTGGAAGTAGCTAGATCTACCTTCCCAAGTGGCTGCCCTGAATCTCAGGCTCATACCAGCCACCATGACTGTTCCATTTGTCATCACATTGTGCCAGCCCTGGGGCAGTCAGAGATTGAGGTTGGATGGTGTCACCTTGACAGGTCATCAGGTCCATTTCTTTGGTAGTACCTCTTCCGTCATTAATATTCTCTGAAGGTTATTAACAAGTGAATCAGAGATCTCTATTATTCATTCCTACTCCCACAATTCATTCACATACCTCTTCATCAGACCTCTTTGTTTCTGATCTCTCAATCTTTCTCTTTCCAGGCCACTTTCTTCTCATCACTGCCTTTCTGGGACATTCCCAAGTAAGATGATAGTATAGCTGCAGTCTGTTTTCAGCTTGAACCCCCTGTTTCAAGCTATCCAGCCCATGAACAAAGTTTGGCCTTTTCTCTTCTGTTGGCTGCTTACAAGGGACCTCCCCACAGCCCGGTCATGCTTGTGAGTAGAGACAGAAGCACCAGTAGAACGCCTGTGGGTTTCATGGGAATCTGGAGTATTAGCTTGTACCTCTTACTTATTTCTTCCAGCCCTATTCATACTTTATCATATACCTATTGCTTCCATCTTATGTTAGATTGTTTCAGCAACTTCCTAAACTTATGACTTGCTGGATCTAAAAGAACCCAGCTCATGATAGGTAGTTCTGTCCCCATGGCCACTTGATGTCCCATGATTGGGTGCTTTATCTCTATCAGAATTCATTTGCATGCCTGGAGAAGTTTTTCTAATAGTGCATAGTTTCCTACTGCAAATTATATGGCTTTGTTGTATGATTCTAGTGTTAAAGATGTGATTCTTCTTTTAGATTGATCATAATTCAATACAGTATCATTTAGAGTATCTTTAAAACCCAAACACTGCTACATATGTGGTCCATTGCTGTTTGTACCACATCCTAGACCTGCTAGTGAAAGTCGCTCAGTGAAAGTGTCTGACTCTTTGTGACCCCATGGACTATACAGTCCATGGAATTCTCCAGGCCAGAATACTGGAGTGGGTAACCTTTCCCTTCTCCAGGGGATCTTTCCAACCCAGGGATCCAACCCAGGTCTCCCACATTGCAGGTGGATTCTTTACTAGCTGAGCCACCAGAAAAGCCCAAGAATACTACAGTGGGTAGCCTATCCCTTCTCCAGGGGATCTTCTCAACACAGGAATCAAACTGGGGTCTCCTGCATTGCAGGCGGATTCTTTACCAACTGAGCTATCAGGGAAGCCCAAGACCAGCTAGAGATCCCTTTACTCTTCTGGGCCCTACTCAGTGGAGGCAGGATTCCATGATACCTAATAAATGGTTCAAAGCAACATTCTTAAGTGAGACAATTATCATTCTATTGCCTTTCAGCTCCAAATTTGCCATTTATTATTTTGCATGTGATGCTGACACTCAATCTTTTAAAGGCTTTTATTCTGCCACCTTGCATGTAGTTGAGCTTTGCTCGAAGGCTTGGAGGAAGATTTGTGGCAGTGTTACAGGGCCCTTCCTCAATGGGCCTAGACATCCCTTTAATCAAGGGACTGTCCAGAGGGTGCTGGTAGGGGGTTTTCTTCCTAGTTCTGATGTGCTTTTCTTGCTTTGTGCTCCGGTGGCTCTCAGCTGGCATGTGGGCCATCCAAGGCACTTCTGGATTTCAATAGGACTGAAAGTATTACAGAGTAGCAGAGTCTGGGAGGCAGCACTTAATTTCTAAAATAAGGTGCTGACAACTTGCTACCATGTAGAGCAGTAGGGACATACTAATAGTCAGAATGCCTTGGTCTACAAAGACCTTTGTTAGAGATTAATTGATTGTGTTGCCCCAGTGACAAATTTTGTGGATAACCCACTAGAATATTGCTTGATCCATATAACAACAGCAACAAAAACAACAAAAACCCCCTCAAACTCTAGCAGAAGATAGACTCTGTTACTTCTAGCAGAAGTAGCAGAAGATCTGACTTGTATCATCAGAGTGTGAGTTCCAGCCTCATGTCTAGACCAATGCCAATTCACAGACCCATTGTCTCTTGATTGACAGGATGCCTGGATCCATTGAGAAATAACCCTGTAATACTGCCACAAATACATGCTATAAATCTTCCTCCAAGCCTTCTTCAAGGGGTCTGTGGCCATACTAGACTGACTAAGCACTGGAAGAAAAGGAAATGTACAGATCTTTCAGACATGACTATTGGTAGACAATGGCTTTGAATGAACGCTTATTCCTAGTCAAAGTACAAAGCTTATGCTAATCAAGTGATAGATGGACTCTTAGTTCAAGTCCTAATCCTAATAGGTTCTGTTCACCCCCAGGCTCATTCCATGGTTATTTGTTCCAGCTCTTCAATGTATGATCTGAAGAGATATACTGGTATTCTTGGGCTTCCCTGGTGTCTCAGACTGTTAAGAATCCACCTGCAGTGTGGGAGACCTGGGTTTGATCCCTGGGTTGGGAAGATCCCCTGGGGGAGGGCATGGAGACCCACTCTAGTATTCATGCCTGGAGAATCCTCATGGACAGAGGAACCTGACTGGCTACAGTCCAGGGGATCTCAAAAAGTCAGACACGACTGATCAACTAAGCACACAGCACTGGGAAATAGGTATAATATCCACATATCTCTCTGATGCACCGAGTGAGAGCCATTATGGGAGGAAGGGCCGAGGGGAAGCCCTTGGAACTTTTCTTCACTACCAAGACTGTTAACTACAAGCAATATTGTATTCCTGGGGGAACTGCAGAAATTGGTGATGCCATCAAAGATTTGAAAAGTGTTGGGGTATGATACATCTCTCATCTCCATTTAGCCCATCTGGTTGACCTATGCAAAAGTTGAGTGGATCTTGGAGGACTGCAGACTATCATAAATTTAATCAGGTATTAAATCCAATTGCTACTACTATCTCAGATATACTATTCTTACTAGAGCAAATTGGCATGGCCTTTGGAATTTTGTATGCAGATATTGAACTGGGTTGGGCTTCCCCAGACTACACTCCATAAGGTCACAAAAGAGTTGGACATGACTGAAGCAACTTAGCACACACACATGACCTGGGTTATGTTTTATCTGTACCTATTTTCAAGGACCACCAGAAGCAGTATGTTTCTACCTGGCAGAGCCAAGAGTATACTTTTACATCTTGCCTCAGAGCTATATCCTTTCTGCTATCTGCTATAACACCATCTGCAATGATCTTAATCATCTTGACCTTCTACAAATTAACACACTGGCATTGATGATGCTATGCTATTTTTCTTTGATCAGTATGAAGTGTCAAGTATTTTGATGCCTTGGCAAAATATATATGAACACGAGGATAGGAAGTAAAGCACATAAAATTCCAGGGGCTCCTATTTCAGTGGAATATGTCAAAATATTCCCTCCAAGGAGGAGTACAAATTGCTGAACCTTGTGCTACACATCGTGAAAAAAGAAGCATGATGCTTGGTAACGTTTTCTGGACTTGGGAGTCAGTGTAGCGCACCACATGTTTTAAAGTCTGCATTGTGGTGAAGCCATTGTGGAAAACAGTATGGAGGTTATTCAAAAAACTATAAATAGAATTGCCATATGATCTAGCAATCCCATGCCTAGGTATATATCTTGGCAAAACTATAATTCAAAAAGGTACATGCAACCCTATGTTCATAGCAGCATTATTCCCAAACTGAGGAGTAATTAATACAGTTTTCCATGGATACAAAGACTGAGATTTCGTGTCTTCTGTCTTGAGAAAAGAGTGAAAACATCTTGTACAAAAGATAGCTACATGTTGTAAGGTGAACATATCTTTAGTTCGTTGTACGAAAGTTTAAACAGGATGCATAGAGAAGCCTAATGTCTAAAGGGTCCTCTTCCAAGTCCTTGGGTACTTGGCTCAGCTCAGACACTGAGTAGTGTCTGCTTCTGTGTCTGTGCTTCCTGTATTCTTCCAAGTTCTGTTTATCCCTTAGTAGCCAAACCCCTGTTAGTAGTTAATAACTATAATGTTAAGCTTTCCTGACTAGACCCTAACTGCTATATCAGGATGTAGTATTTACTGCCTCCGGAACCTGTGCTTCCTCCTCAGTAGAGGTACAAGATGAAAGAATTTGTCCCTTACTTTGAAGGGGAAATCCTGGGATATCCTAGTTCACTGGGCCCTTAAAACTTTCATTGATGTGTAGGACCCTGTATCTTTATAGGGTCTCATTTTCTACCCTCTGCCTGATATGTGTCTTACCAAGTCCTCCAATATACTTAGTTACCACTTCTTGCTTATCTGGTTCAATTAATATGATGTCAAACATGTAGTGGACTAGCATCATATTCTGCAGAGAGTCCAAATGGTTTAGGTCCAAATGTGGGCAGAAGAATAAAGAATTAACATAACTCTGGGACAAAGCTATCAATTTGTGTTGTTGCCATTCTATCTGGATGTGAGTTTCTGCTGACCCTCCACCCTGATAGGGATAGGAAAGAATGCATTCACCAGACTACTTGCTCCTAATTCGTACTTGAGGCTCTTATCAAATATCTGCTTTATCAAATGTAATCAGTTTGGGCACAGAAGCTGCAGTTAGGGCTAGTGCTTGTTTGAGTTTGTGGTAGTCCACTGTCATTCTCTAGGATCCATATGGATTTTGTAGGGGCTGAGTTTGAACTTGTGAGGTAAATGGGGAAAGAATATACGATCTCTGTATTCTTCAGATCTTAAATCTAACACTAATCTTTGCTATACCCACACCTACCATGGAAGTGATAGTTTTAGATTTTATTGTTTTAGCCAGTTTCAAAAACTTTCATCTGGCTTCTCCCACTGTGACAGACCAAGGACCCAATGTAGGGGTTTTCCAAGCTACCAAGTATGCCTATGCCAATTATATAGTCAGGGACCAAGAAAATGTCGGTGGGTTGAGTCTATGCACCAAGTAGATCCATTGGGAGTGAGATATGGGCCAATACTTTATTTATCACCCGACCCTCCTAATATGCTTCCCTCTAAGAAGGGAGGGTGGTGACACTTCAAGTACCTATTTATCAGTGCCAATTCAGATCCTGTGTCTAACAGGTCTCCTTAAAATTTACTTAATTAATGGCTGCTCCGAGTCTTCATTGCTGCACACAGGCTTTCTCTAGCTGGGGCAAGCAGGGGCTATTCTCTAGTTGTGATGTGCAGACTTCTCATTGTGGTGGCTTCTCTTCTGATGAAGCATGGGCTCTAGGGAGTGCAGGCTTCAGTAGTTGAGCCACATGGGCTTAGTTGTCCCACAGCAAGTGGAATCTTCCTGGACCAAGGATTGAACCCATGTCCCCTGCATTGGCATGGCGATTCTGAACCACTGGACCACATTCCAACAGTTCTTGAAATGTCTGATTATTCCTCTTTTCTTAGTTTACTGAATTTAATAGCAATAGGTCCCTCTAGGGAAGGACTGTATCCACTTGCTATAGTGCTGTCCTGTCCTTCTGGGGACCAGGACCTGCCGAGCAACTGAGTCCTTCCTGAAAACTGGTTTGGGTCTGGAAACTAGGCGAGGGAAAGTTCAGTTTTTAATGTGACAGAGGGCCTTAGTCTCCGTGATATTCTTTGAATATCTTAGCTCATAAGCTGTATGAAAACCCATGGTGGGCTGGATTTGTCTTGGCTTGCTTACCCATGGTTCAAGTGATGCCAGTGTTGGCTACCCATCAATCTTGTTGCTACAGATGCTGGATTCTTTTTGTAAAAATTGAGATATAATTGACATGTAAAATTATATTAGTTTCAGATGCACAACATAAAAATTTGATATTTGTGTATATGGTGAAATGATCACTACACTAATTCTAGTTAACATCTATCACCATATATAAAGTTTTTTCTTGTGATGAGAACTTTTAATATTTATTCTTTTAGCAATTTTATAATATAATATTATATACTATATACTATATATTATATATATACTATATATTATATACCATATATATTATATACTACATATATTATGTATTATATACTATATATAATATAGTATAATATAATATTACAATATAGTATTATATATAATCTGCTATATATTACATCCCCATTACTTATTTATTTTATAATTGGAAGTTTGTACTTTTTAACTTTCTTTATCCATTCCACCCTCCTAGTAACCTCCAATCTGTTCTCTGTATCTGTGAGCTTTTTAAAAGATTTTATTTTTTAGATTCCACATATAAGTAAATCATATGGTGCTCATCTTTCTCTGTATGGCATTTCATTTAGCATATACTCTCAAGGTCAATCCACATTGTAGCCAATGACAAGACTCCCTTCTTTTTATGGCTGAATAATATTCCATTGTATATATATTCCACATTTTCTTTAACCATTCATCTATTGATGGACACGGGTTGTTTCTCTATCTTGGCTATTGTAAAAATTGGTGCACTGAACTTGGGGGGTGGTAACACTTTCAAATGAGTGTTTTCACTTTATTCTAATAAATACCCACAAGATGAATTGCTGGGTCATACGTTAGTTTTTTTTCTTTTAATAACCTACATACTGTTTTACATTCTGGTTGCACTAATTTATAATTCACAAGGGTTCACTTTTCTCCACATATTTGCCAGAAATTGTTATTTCTTGAGATGAGTTCTCACTGATTTTGATTTGCATTTCCCTAATAGTCTAGTCAAGGCTATGGTTTTTCCAGTGGTTATGTACAGATGTGAGAGTTGGACTATAAAGAAAGCTGAGCACCAAAGAATAGATGCTTTTGAACTGTGGTGTTGGAGAAGACTCTTGAGAGTCCCTTGGTGTGCAAGGAGATCCAACCAGTCCATCCTAAAGGAGATCAGTCCTGAGTGTTCATTGGAAGGACTGATGTTGAAGCTGAAACTCCAAGACTTTGGCCACCTGATGCGAAGTTCTGACTCATTGGAAAAGACCCTGATGCTGGGAGGGATTGGGGGCAGGAGGAGGAGGGGACAACAGAAGATGAGATGGTTGGATGGCATCACCGACTTGATGGACATGGGTTTGGGTAGACTCCGGGAGTTGGTGATGGAAAGGGAGGCCTGGCGTGCTGTGGTTCATGGGGTTGCAAATAGTCGAACATGACTGAGCGACTGAACTGAACTGAACTGAATGATTAGTGATGCTGAGCACCTTTTCATGAAACTGTTGGCCATCTGTGTATCTTCTTTGAAAAACACCTATTCAGATCCTCTGCCCGTTTTTTAAATCAGACCATTTGGGGTTTTTTTTTTTTTTGCTTTTGCTTTTGAGCTATATGATGTTGTGTTCTTTTAACTATTTCTACAGTTCTCTGCATGTCAAATCTCCCTGGTTGCCACTGTTTTACTGTAATAATAGTAAGTTAATTGTGTGTGTGTGTGTGTGTGTGTGTGTGTGTTAGTCACTCAGTCACATTCAACTCTTTGTGACTCCATGAACTGTAGCCTGCCAGTCTCCTCTGTCCATGGAATTCTCCAGGCACAAGTACTGGAGAAGGTTGCCATTTCCTTTTCCAGGAGATCTTCCCAACTCAGAGATTGAACCCAGGTGTCCTGAATTGCAGGCAGATTCTTTACCATCTGAGCTACAAGGGAAGCCCAAGTTAATTGTGCCTTGATTCTAATAGTTAAGTACCGCTTGGAATTACTGCCAATATTCTATCATCCTTATCATTCTTAGGGAGGCTTATTTGTTCTAGCATTTCCTGTTAGCCTTGATCTAAAAAGGACAATCATCACTGCGCTTTTCAATGACTCTGTGTCCTGTTCATCAGTGTATTCCCTATTGCATTGTGTAACCTAGCATTCTCTATGATCTCTAGGTCCTCACACAAAACATAGTTGGCTGTTGGGTTTTCAGGCTTTCAGAATATACACATCATAAGCTACTTGCTCTTTTGAGCCTTTTTTATTTCTCGTTTGATTAGCTGCCATGACAGTTTGGGCATTTCTAATTCATTTAGCTTGAGTCATTGCTTTCTCCAAGCTTATAAGAGCCATCTAACTCTGTGTTACCATTACCTCCTTAAATCTTTGCCCTCATTTTCATTCCTTATCATGGAAAAGGGCTTCTCTAACAATGAACTCCCCTTTATCCAACTTTATGTCCCACCTACCTTGTCAGCAGCCGCAGGACCCATCAACACCTATATCCTCCTGACTCCTGCCGGCACATGTTACCTAGCAGATTGGTTACAATCCCTTAATTCATACCGGTTTTACTCTACAACACATCACACTCACCAGATGTGATAAACCATATTTATATTACTTTCTCCATCTATAAAATAAGATATATCCCTCATGATATATAGAACTTCTTCTACTTCTGACAGAAAAGGAATTTATTTTAAGAATTTTTATAGGGGACAAAGGATTGGAGGCTATACACCTGGGAAAAATGCCCAAATTACTTTGTGTCTCCCAGTGGAGACAATTCTGCTGACACAATTGCTGACACAGACATTGAATCTAGCATCACAGATACTGCATGTAATGCTACCCGCGGACCACTGTCTCTGCTGACTCTGGTGCCTGTCTGTTTCCTCTTCATGCTTTTCAGAAAGTGGATTCTAGAAGTTCCAACATTCTTTGCTTGTAGGATCCTTACAAGAACATTTATTTGCATTTAAAGCACATATAAGCATAATATAAAATTAAAATATTTATAAAACTCTACATTTATGTAACTAAATTGGGTTATCTAATTTTAAAGCTAAAAAAAAATCCAGTTCCCTATTTCTAATGAGAGATGTTAGGTTACCACAAATGAGATTATTTAATTATGCTAATTTATAAAGTGAAACAGTTCTAGTCTCATTTATTTTCTAGGAATATTCTCCAAAATTCCTTGGGTAGCCAGTCAATTAAAGGGTTTGGAGATTGTTCAAGGAATTTAAGTTTTAGTTATCTTTTCACTCATCAAGGTCACTAGAATTTCTGCTCAAAATATCTGTCAGATAACTGCTGTCTCCCCACCAAAACACCTAAAATTTACAATTTATTTGCATAAGCAATAGATTTTTAATAAGAACACAATTCTCAACTGGGAAGGAGTCATCTCACCAGCTGAAAAATCCTTGTTTCAGCCCACCCTACATTCTTTATCCTTTAACAGTATGACAAACCCAATATGGCATGGGCTGTACACCTAGGGCAGACTACACAATATTCTTTTTTCCTTTTTTCTTCCAACTTGATTCTGGTAGCAAAATGCCCAGCCTCCTTTGCAACTGCATGTGGACAAAGCAATTGAAAGGTCATAAGTGGTTTCTCTAGTTGCAGCGAGCAGGGCCTACTCTTTGTTGCAGTAGGCTGGCTTCTCATGGTGGTGGTTGCTACTTGTGGAGTACCGGCTATAGAGCGTGGTCTCAGCAGTTGTGGCGTTTGAACTTAGTCACTTCATGGCAAGTGGGATCTTCCTATATTTGGCATCGAACCCATGTCCCCTGCATTGGCAGATGGATTCTCAATCACTGGACCCCAGGACCCAATCCTGGATATCTTAAACGGTGCTGGCTCGCCTGAGAGGTTTACCCTTGTGGTATCTTGGTCTTCTCTTTTTTTCCCTCCCTGGAATATGGTTGTAAGGGCTAGCACTCTTAAATCCATATCCATCCTTGATAATGCAACCAGTACTATGGAGGGCTGAACAGAAAGATAGAAGGTCCTGGATCCATGATCACCTCATGGAGCTGCTGTACCAGCACTGGGCAGCTTATCTCTGGACTTGTATTTCTGTGAGAGTAAAATTCCACTCTTTAACAAATGTTGTTGTTGTTTTTTAGCCACTGTCACTATTACTATCAACCACATTTCCTAAACAATAAAAATCAGACTCAATTTGTTCAAGTCTCTAGATTCTATCCCTCTCTAACTATGATGTTCCAAGCCTATCATTTATGTGTCTGAGATTCAGTTTCATTATATAAAAATTTGGGGGTGTCTATCTAGGATGTCGGTGAGATAATACATAGCGAGTACCTTATACAGTTTCTTGCACAAAATTAGTTCCCAATGAATGTCAGTTCTTTCTCTTTGTAGTCTCTCATAGTGACTTTGGGGGTAATACAATCTTCCCAAGGGACTGCTGAATCATAAGACAAAAATAAAATTTATACTGTAAAATCTTTTAAAGCAGGTCATTTTGTTTTACTTAAAATAGTTTAAAATTACTTGCCTCAAGTCAGGATATATTTAACCTCACTATTTATCAAAATATATTTAACTAACTAGACTACCTTTTCTAGTTAAGGAAAATGACCATGTTAAACCAATAATAAATTCTCTATAACTGGAGGGCCTCAAGGGAAGGGAGCTCACAGGGGTCTAGTTTCACAGCTTATAGGACAAACTGTAAATTCAGAACTGTATTGTACTACACTAATGTTTCTTAAACTATCAAAATTATTAGACCTTGTATTTTTCTCCTTTTATGTTCTGTATATTGTTACCAGCTAAAAAGACTTCATTGGCCTTTATTGACTATAAATTTTACTGAATATATCACAAAAGTGATAGGAATGCATGCTCCCATTCATGTGTACTTTCCCATTTTCTCTTGTGAAGAATTGTATATACTTTTCCCTAAAGCCAAAATACTATAGTGGTTAAAAACACAAGTTTGATATTAATGCATCTAGTATTGTTAGGGATTACTAGAAACACAAATCTTAAACCACATGGACAGATTTCTAGCAGTGAAATGGTAGGCATCACGTAGGTCAGTTATCAAAGTATCTTGTACAGAGAGGACCCTTCACATTTTATCTTTGAATAGCAGAGGGCTATGTTGTAGCACCGTTACCGGGATGGGATCTCTGGAGCCCACTAGTGTCTAACTCAGCCTCATCCTCCTTGTCCTCTATTTAGTGCATGAACAAATTTGGGCTCAGTAGTGGTAGGTGTAGCAGCAGCAGGATCAAGGGGAATAACAGTAACTTTCTTTAGCTTTTTCAGTCAAGGAGGCATGTCACTCAGATTTCCCTTCAGGAAAGAGCCTCTTGCGAGAAGTGTATAAGCTGATGGCTTCCAGCTGCCACACATTTCGAATCTGCACACAACAATAGAACCCTGTATTTTCCCCCCTCTCCTCATGGTTACTGCTTTTGACATCATACTTATATCTTTGCTTTGTGTATCTTTTAACTACTTATTGCACATATAGACAGTTATACTACTTTGTCTTTTAACTTTCCTACTAGCTTTGCAAGTGATTGATTTATTACCTTTACTACTATATATTTGGACTTCTCTCGTGGCTCAGATGGTAAAGCGTCTGTCTACAATGTGGGAGACCTGGGTTCGAACCAATCTCATGGACAGAAGAGCCTGGTAAGCTACAGTCCATGGGCTCACAAAGAGTTGGACACGACTGAGTGACTTCACTTTCATTTTCACTATATATTTACTATATATTTGCCTTTACTGATGAGGTTCTTCCTTTAATAATTTCCATGTTTCTACTTGTTACCTTTTATTTTTTGTTTACAGAAATTCCTTCAACATTTCTTGTAAAGTTCATTTGGTAGTCATGAACTCTTTTTGCTTTTACTTTTCTGTAACACTTTTGATTGTTCCATCAAAGCTGAATGAAAACTTTGCTGGGTAGACTATTTCTTGGTTTTTCCTTTTTATCACTTTAGATGTATCATGCCATTCTCTCTGGCCTACAGGATTTCTGCTGAAAAGCCAGCCAATAGCCTAATGGGAGTTCCGTCGTATATAACGTTGCTTTTCCCTTGCTGCTTTTAATATTATCTCTTTGCCTTAATTTTTGCCATTTTAATTATGACATGTCTTTGTGTGGTCCTCTTTGGGTTGCTCCTGTGTGGGACTCTCTGTGCTTCCTGGGCTTAGATGTCTGTTTCCTTTATTAAGTTTTCAGCTATCATGTCTTCAAATACATTCTCTGCCCTTTTCCCCCTTCTCTTTCTGGGACCCTTATAATGTGAATATTAGCATGCCTGACCATATGCTGTATGCGTATAGTAGAGGTCTCTTAAACTGTCCTCATTTTATTCTTTTTTATGTTCAGCCTCAGTGATTTCCACTGCCATGTCTTTCAGCTTGCTGATCCATTCTGCTGTATCATTTAATCTACTGTCCATTCCTTCTAGTCTATTTTTTATTTCAGTTATTGTAGTCTTCATCTCTGTTTTATGGTTCATTAAATTTTCTAACTTTTTTCTTAAAAACTTCTAACTTCTCACTCTCTTCATCCATTCTTTTCCCAAGTTTCTTTTGTTGTCTTTATGATCATCACCTTGAGCTCCTATTGGGTAGATTGCCTTTTCCACTTAGTTTCTTTTCTTGGGTTTTATCTTGTTCCTTCATTTGAAACATGTTCTATTACCTCATTTTGCCTAATCTACTGTTTCCATTTCTACCTGTTTGGTAGGTTGTTTATATTTCCTAATCTTGGAGAAGTGACCCTTTATAGGAGATGTCCTATGCACTCCAGTATCACACTCCCCTTTATTCACCAGAGCTGTATGTCCTGGGGTGCCCCAGTGTGGACTGCATGGTACTTCTGTTTTGGTGGGCTAACTGTTGTGGGTAGTTTCATATGTATGGATGGCCCCTGGTCTGGTTGGTTGCCAAGTCCTGCCTAGTACAGAGGCTGCTGGCACCTGATTACCTTGGCTGGGTCATGGGATGGCAGGTTGCTAAACCCTGGAGGGTCTTGGACCTAGAGATGGCTCATTGGTGGGCAGAGCGGGGTTCTAGAGTATGTGGTTGCAGTGCTGGGGTTCCTGGATCGAGTATCAGCTGGGGAGTGTGGCCTGTCCCTGACATAGCTGACTGTGGTTTCTATAGTATCCCAAACTAGTGCTGGCCTGCTAGTGAGTGGGGCAGATCTGGGATCGGCTGGCTGTGGAGTCCACGGTATCTCATAGCTAGTGTTGACCCCTAGTGGATGGGACAAAGCCCTACGATTTTGTGGATTGGTGTCAGCCTATTAGTAAGTGGGGCTGGTGTGGTGGTCCCCATACTAGTGCCAGCTCACTGGTGGGGTGGAGTTGTGTCCTTGGGCTTCTGACTATAGGATCCTGAGTGTCCCAAAGATGATGTCAGCCAGCTGGTAGGTGGGGCTGGTTCCTGGTGATACTGCCTGAGGGGTGCAAGTTGTCCCAGAACTAGAGCTGGCCTGGTGGTGAGCAGGATTGGAGCCTGTGGGGTCCCAGGGTGGATGCCAGCATGTAGGTATGTTGGCTGGGTCCTGACAAGGCAAGCTGTGGGACTGCTATGCTCAGGGGTGGAGGGGGCCAGTATCTGTCTGCTGGTGGGTGGGGTCAGTGCTCAGGAGATCCCGGCCCACTCGTAGATGACTTCAGGCCCCCTGGTGCCAGTCCACTGGTGTGCAGAGTTATGTCCTGGGGTCTCTGGTGCAGAGCCCTATGGTTCCAGAGCTGGTATTGGATCACTGTGGGTGGGGCAAGTTCCTGACACATATGATGTGGAGGAGGTCTGTGGTGTCGCAAACTCGTGTTGACTCCTGGTTCAGGGGGCCGGATCCCCAGGCTGCTGGCTGAGGAGACCAGCATGTCTTAGAGCTGTTGTTGGCCTTCTGGTGGTCAAGACCAGGGTACAGTGGGTCCTAGGGCAGGTGCTGGCCCCTGGTGGGTTAGCTGGTTCCTGCCTCAGCAGGCTGCAGGGATGTGGTTGTCCTGGGGCCCATATCCTTTGCTGGTGGGTGGGGCTAGGACCCATGATGTCCTGGGGTTGTTGCCTGCCTGTTGGTGGGGCCAGGTCCTGGGATTTCTGAATACACGGACTCAGTGGTCCTAAGTCTAGAGCCTGCACACTGGTGCTTGGGGCTGTGTCCTGGGCTCTCTAATGCACAGGGTCCCTAATATCCAGGGATAGCTGTGAGCTCATGAGGTTGTAACACAGCCTGACTTCTGATGGCTGGGACTGTGGCCCCTCCCTGCACACAGGTTGGGCAGTATGGGTGTGGCTGGGACCAGAGGCTAACAAGCTAGAAGGAGGATTCTCAAGTGGCACTTGCCAGCACCTGTGTCTGCACGGTAGCATGAGCTCTCCAAATGGCTGCTTCCAGCATCCATGTCTCTACCATGAGCTCTAGTTTCCCCCTGCTTCTCTGGGAGAGTTGGCAGGATCAGCAGGTGGGCCTGACCCAGGCTCCTTTTAAACTACTGCTCTGCTCTGGGTCTCAGAACTTTTATGTGCAACCTTTAAAAATTGATTCACTCTTAAAAATGAATCTAGAAAATTTTCTAGATTCCATATATATGTGTGTGTTAACATACAATATTTGTTTTTCTTTTTTCTGACTTGATTCACTCTGTATAACAGACTCTAGGTTCATCCACATCTCTATGAATGACCTGATTTCATTCCTTTTTATGGTTGAGTAATATTTCATTGTAAATATATACACCACTTCTTCTTATCCATTCATCTATCGATGAATAGAGATGCAGACCTAGAGAACAGACATGTGGGCACAGCAGGGGAATGAGAGGGTGGGATGATTGAAAGAGTATTATTGATATATATATGCTACCTTGTGTAAAACAGATAACTATTGGGAAGCTGCTGTATAATAGAGAGACTTCAGCTTGGTGCTCTGTGGTGACCTAGAGCGGAGGCTTAAGAAGGAGAGGACATATGTATACTTATGGCTGATTCATGTGGTTGAATGGCTAAATCATGTGTGTGGCTAAATTAGCCACATTAGCTAATGGCTAAATTAGCATGTGTGTGCATGCTAAATCACCTCAGTCGTATCTGACTCTTTGCAACCTTGTGGACTATATGGACTATAATTGTAAGGTAATTGTACTTCAGTAAAAATAAAAGAAAAAAATGGGGTCTCTGTTTCCCACAGTGCTCTAGGTCTCCTGAAAGAAAACCATGCTGGCCTTCAAAACCAAACTTGTTCTGTGGGCTTATCTTCCTGATACAGCACCCTAAACTAGGGAATCCAATGTGGTCCTCAGACCCCTTATTCCTTGGAGAGAACCTTTGCAATTGTAATTATTCTCCCCTACGGTTTGACCACTGGGTATATGGGTCTTGATTATACCATGACTCCACCTCTCCTACCCTTTTTGTTGTGGTTCCTTCTTTCCTTCTTTATATCTTTAGTGTAGAAGATCTTTTCTGGTAGATTCCAATCTTTATCATTAATAGTTGCCCTTTAAATAGTTGTAATTTCATTGTGCCTGTGAGAGGTGAGCTCAGGGTTTTCCTTCTCTGCCATCTTGGCCAAGCTCCCTGTGGTCTCTAATCTCCTTTTATAAGAATACCAGTAATACTGGAGTAGGGCCGACTCCAATGACCTCATTTTAGTTTAATCACCTACTTAAAGTCCCTGTCTCCAAAAGCTGTTACATTCTGAGATATTAGGGTTTAGGGCTTCATCGTTTGATTTATAGGGGAACACAGTTCATTCTGTAACACATTCACAGGGATTTCCCCCAATAAATCTCTGTGCTTCTCATTCTATAATTCATCTGCTTTCCAAAGTACCTAAGCTAACAAGCCAGCTAAGCTTATTTCACCTAAAACTCTGAGCAACCCCATTTTAATAGTGGGAAGTGAAATGATTTCAGCAAGCTATCATTACTAGTACAGATTTGGCCAGAATCTGTATCTTCTCTCAGTCTAATTTATTTTTTTTATAGTATTATGAAATAAACTATTTGTTTCACAAATAGTGAATGATGAAAAAAAAAATGATGCAATGATGCAAAAAAAAAAAAAAAAAGAAAAGAAAAAATCCCTCTAGGCCTTATACTAAATTGGAAATAACCTTATATTGTTTGGTTCATCCTTAACAAAATCACATTTATCATTTTCTTACATTATTGGTAGCCTTTCCTTTTTTGTTTTAAATGAACAACATTTCTATACTAATGTCTTAAAGGTTGAGATTTTGTCTCATTCCTCTGTTTTCCTGCATTTCCTGGTAGAGTGCCTTGCATGGTAGATGCTCAATGCATACAGCTTAATTTAACAACCACTGATTTTGTGCTTGGTCTAACTTTTATTTCTAGTGCCTAGACCAGCGCCTAGCATTTAGTAGTCCTTAATATACATGCATTCAATGAAAAATAAGAGTATTTATTGAGCAATTTCTGGGTGCTAGACACACCATTTCCCCTTGAAGAGGTGTTGTTATTATTATTGTCTAAATTTTTCAGATATGCTTTGGGGAGATTCTGTTTCTTGCAAATACCACACAGCTGGTAAGTGATGGAGCTAGAATGTAAACCTAGGCTTATGAATTCACAGCTTCTTTACGCTGCAGAGGATCTTCACTTGGTCAAATGGCTATACCAACACTAAGACTACACAAAGGAAGATAATTATCTTTGAAAACTTTGAAACAAATCCTTGGCCTATATTTTCCAGTCCCATGAAGTATCATGACTCATTAACAACAGGAATTCCATTGTTGTGTTTGGAGGATTAACTATAGTGACAAAGACATCCTTGAAAGAAACTAAAAATAGTTCTTCAAAACTTTCCATGAAGAGGAACTTTGGGGCAGAATTTAGAGGAAACACAGTGGACTTTTCAGTTCTTATTTTTTTTTTAATCACATACAATATGATTTGGCATCTAATGAAAAGTTAAAGCTATGGTCAGATGGCAAGATTTTAATTTTAAAGTATGTGAATAATAAGTTGCTTCACTCATGTCCAACTCTTTGTGACTCTGTGGACTGAAGCCCTCCAGACCCCTGTGTCCCTGGGATTCTCCAAGCAATAATACTGGAGTGGGTTGCCATGCCCTCCTCCAGGGGATCATCCTGACCCAGGGATTGAACCCTCATGTCTCATGTCTCCTGCATTGGCAGTCTGGTTATTTACCGCTATCATCACCTGGAAAGTGCTTCATAATAAAGGGTTGCCTTCTAATTGGCATTATGAAGTATGAGTCTATCACAGTTGAAAGTGAGAGAGGAGTGTCAAAACACTTTTTGAGGATCAAACTGAAAAGATAGAGACTAGGGATTAGTAAGATGACAAAAAGGGATCACCTACAGTCACTGCCTTCAAGGAGTTCGATTTTTGAGGTCATGTGGATAAGACTGACATAGAAGTTAAACACAATACAAGCTGAGTTTTTGAGTGCCCCCTATGTGTCAGTTAAGCAGGGCCAGGAGTAGAGTGCAAAACCTGAAGGCATTCCAAGAAACTCAGGACTCAAGATAAATAATATTTTGTGTAATATCTTAAATATCAAAATAAATGCAAAGAAATCCATGATGAAAAAGATACCAAATTTTAAATAAAGACAGGATCAGTGATACTGATTTTTCCTTTTTTCTTGGGACTTAGCATGGGCTGGAGCTAAACACTTGACATATACTTCAAATACATAGGTTCCTGCCATCCCAAACCATTTGCCTCCAGTTAATTTCCCAGAGAGACAACTGGAAATTTGGAGAGCAACTTTTGAAAGGTAGTAGTTACGAGCACAGGGTTTTGGCTCAGGCACACCTGAGTTCAAAGCTCAGCTCTGATGCTTCTTCATTATACTCCTAGGTAAAGAATTTTATCACCCTTGGTCTCTGGTTCCTTTTTTTTTAAATGGTACTAATAGTTCTTAGCTCCTAGCATTGATGTTTTAAATGAGCAAATACATGTAAAATGCGGAAATAATATATTTGATAAATATTATCTGCTATTATTATACTATAAAAGAATATAGTAAGTTGTAGCAATACAAAGATTATGAATTGAGATCACAGCATGTGGAGTCATTTAAACCAGGGTGTGCAATATTATTAATGTGTAAGAGAAGCAATACCCTTGAATCTTGAGGAATGAGGCAAGATTTGATAAGTGAGGCAAGGCATTTGAAACTAAGTTTCTATTACAAGAAAGGCATGAAATCATGAATGTGAGGAACGTGAATGGCAAATTCTGAGGAGACCATATGGTCTAAGGAGGATGGTAGGAGGGAATAGAGATTAGGACTTAAATTTCTGACTATTCTTTATGTAATAGGAAGTGCTGGAGGGTTTTTAAGGAAGGAAGTGCCATATATTGACCTGGCTTTTAAAAAGATAACTGGGCCCAGAATAAAAGACTGATGGTGGTGTTGACGTTTTCAGAGCTAATAAAACTTAATATACATGGAGACAGAGAATATTTCATAGATTATATGAAAGGAGAAACTAGTTTGAAAGTATATTCACAGCAAGTGATATTTTTGAATGTTCTGCTGAGGAGAATAGTATATCATATTTTCAAATTTTTAATCTTAACTAGAGAATTCAAGAAGACTCAAAATTCCTGTTTCACAGAGCTTTGCCATATCTTTAGGAAAATATGGTACCCAAGATGTCATATAATTATCCTGGATCTACAATCAAGGCTCAAAAGTGACAATGCTGTTTAAAGCAATCACTTTCTGTGCATATAATAATTTGTTTTGTTACACTTGTATTTATCTTCAAATCTTATTTACCCTTAAAATAACATTGTAGAAAAATTAAGCACAATGTTAAAAATTATCCATAGCTTCACCATTTTTATACAACTGTTTTATTTTCCAGACTTCCTGCTGTTTCCCTTTTATGCTGTGAATTTTTACATAATTGTAATCAAGGTTCATGTATAATTTTTCATTCATTCTTTTAAAAGCTGATACTACATTATAATTTTCATTTTCCCTCTTCTAAAATGTGCATAATCACTAATTCCTTCTCACTAACGGATGGATCATTTATTATAGAAAATAGAAAAGGTTAAAGCACCTGGGATTTGGAGTCATAGAGATTAAGGTTTGAAACCCAGTTCACTTTTAACCTGATGGTTGAACTTGGGAAAGTTATTTGAGCTTTAGTTTCCTTGTAATTATATTAGCCTCATTTGCTTGGAGGTAGAAATGAGATATAAGTTTTATAAAGTGCACATTTATAAGCATAAGTTAAATCTCAGTAAGTGGTAGCAACTATTTTTTTTTTAATTTGCAAATTTGATTTTTATCTATTTGTTTTATTCTATTTTTTTGTTTGGTCACCCCTCACGGCTGTGTGACCTTTCCAGACCAGAGATCAAACCCGTGCCCCCTGCAGTGGAATTGCAGACTCTTAACTACTAGCCCACCAGGGAAGCATCTATTATTCTTATCAGTCACTATACAAGAAGTACAATTTTATTTGTTCAAAAAATATTTATTAAAGACTCGTGGAAACAGACACTGTACTATGTACCAGAATGAAAAACGCAGGAATCCGGCCTGCTAAGGGCTCTCAGTTTAGTGGGGTGACTGCTGTGTAAACACATAAAGCATGTTCATTCTATTTTTGGGATACCTCCTTCTCTCCTACTTCACATTGCCTCACACCCTGGTTTCCACACTGTCTTTGCTAGTTTGCTACTGAGCCTTTCAAAATCAGTTTGCATATTTCTTCCGGGTCAAATTAGTATAGGTCAGGGCTTCTGAGCTTTTCCCTGAAAATTTTCTGCAAGTATTACTGCTATTGAGGGTGTCTTTTCACTTTTCACTTTCACGCATTGGAGGAGGAAATGGCAACCCACTCCAGTGTTCTTGCCTGGAGAATCCCAGGGATGGCGGGGCCTGGTGGGCTGCTGTCTATGGGGTTGCACAGAGTCGGACACGACTGAAGCGACTTAGCAGCAGCAGCAGCAGTGAGATTCCCCGGAGAAGGCAATGGCACCCCACTCCAGTACTCTTGCCTGGAAAATCCCATGGACAGAGGAGCCTGGTAGGCTGCAGTCCATGGGGTTGCTAAGAGTCGGATATGACTGAGCGACTTCACTTTCACTTTTCACTTTCATGCATTGGAGAAGGAAATGGCAACCCACTCCAGTGTTCTTGCCTGGAGAATCCCAGGGATGGCGGGGCCTGGTGGGCTGCCATCTATGCGGTTGCACAGAGTCGTACACAACTGAAGCGACTTAGCAGCAGCAGTGAGATTCCCAGGTGGTTCAGTGGTAAAGAATCCGCATGCCAGTACAGGAGACGAAAGAGATGTAGGTTTGATCCCTGGGTCAGGAAGATTCCCTGGTGGAGAAAATGGAAACCCACTCCAGTGTTCCTGCCTAGAAAAGTCCATGGACAGAGGAGCCGGGTGGGCTGTAGTCCACGGGGTCTCAAGGAGTTGGACACAACTGAGCATGCACGCACATTTGATTACAAGAGCTCTACGATCAGACTCCTGGCTTTCAAATACCAGTTTGGAAACTAAATGGGAGACCTTGAGAGACTTCTTTCACCTGGACATGCCTCAGTTTTCTCAAGTCCTCACTGAGTGGGATATGCCTGCCTTAAGGGGTATGTTAGCACTAAAAGAGATTATCTTTTGAAAGCTCTTAGCTCAGGCCTGGCTCATAGTCCTCACTAAGCAAATGGAAACTGCTTTGATCATCGGTGTAATCAGTGCTGATGTTGCAACTTCATGAATTATCATTGCCTCTACCACATCTGCACAACGCTGTGACTCATGAATTGAGAGACAGTAGGAGAGATTCCAGCACTCCCCAAATGGGAAACCGAGACCAAATGTATTTGGCAAAGGCTGCTTTAACCTGACTTCATAGTTTCCTGTTTATACCCTGCCTTCGTTCTCAAGTTTATGCTTCTTCACTGCTCAGCCACCTGTCTACCACCCTTCCCATCAAGTTTTCACATCTGTGGGTCTGCTAAGCAACCTCACCTATACAGTCTGACCAGACCAACTGGCTTTGCAGTTGTTTTTCAGTCACTCAGTAGTGTCTGACTTTTTGCGACCCCATGGACTGCAGCATGCCAGTCCAGCATGCAAGGCCAGGCTCCCCTGTCCTTCACTATCTCCTGGAGGTTGCTCAAATTCACGTCTATTGAGTTGGTGATGCCATCCAATCATCTCATCCTTTGTCAACCCCTTTACCTCCTGCCTTCAATCTTTCACAGCATCAGGGTCTTTTCCAATGAGTCAACTCTTCACATAGGTGGCCAAAGTACTGGAGCTTCAGCTTCAGCATCAGTTCTTTTAATGAATATTCAGGGTTGATTTCCTTTAGGGTTGACTGGTTTGATCTCCTTGCAGACCTTGATGGATACTCTGGATGCACTTCTCAGATGCCATGCATGACTCAGGACTAGTGTGGTACCCACCACAGTCTCTTCCTAGTCTGACAGACCATCTCAGTTCTATGTGCTCCCCTGCCTGATGGCAGACTGTTTTTGTGTCTCTACTTTTGTTGTTTTTGGTAGTAATGAAGAGCTGAGTGGCAGATTGGTGATAGGGAGTTGGTCCCCTATTACCTCTATAAGAGCAAAGGCAGCTCTTTTTCTCCGTGTTCTTTTGGCTAGCAGGCAGTGTCCACACTTCTTGTTTTCTCATCACTGCCCCTGTTCCCAGCTTCCACATGAACACAATGTGTAGTTACAATTACACGAGGCTAGTGGTTCAGGGTATATGTGCTTTCCAACACATGTCCTCTGATATACATTGATTTATATAAATTTCTTTCGATGAACAGTCACATAATATACAACTCACCGTTTTAACTACTTTAAAATAAACAATTCAGTGGCTTTTAGTTCACTCACAAAGTGCAAGCAAGCATCAGCACTATCTTGTTCCATAACACTGCCATCACTCCACAGGAAGAAGTCACTTTCCATTTCTCACTTTGTCCATTCTCTCAAACCATTAACTTGTGTTTTTGTCTCCATGAATTTTCCTGTTCTAAATACTTTATATAAATAAACTCATACACTATGTGAACTCTTGTTTTTGACTTCTTTCACTTAGCCTTATGTTTCCAAGGTTTGCTGTGTTGTAGCACGTACCATTCGTTTTGTGGCTGAATAATATTCCATTGTATAGACAGACTATGTTTTGTTTATCTGTTCATTAGCTGGTGAACATTTGAGTTGTGTCCACCTTTTGGCTATTGTGAATTGTGATGCTATGAACATAGAAGTATGCATTTTTGTTTGAATACCAACTTGGGATTTACACCTAGGAAGGGAATTCTGGGTCATACTTCATGGTATGAATTAATGAGCAAAAAGATAGAAATTAGAATTTGAATCACCTCCTAATTGTTTCACTCAGTTAAAATGGCTGCTTAAGATACACATTATTTTTCTCTACTAAGTAATCTCCAGATGATAGAAAATAGTCATCTTTTTAAAGGATTCTATTTTTCTTCCCAGAAATAAATAGGAACATGGTCTTCTATATATATACAGACAGCTTTTAAATTGGTTTCTAAACCTTCAATATCTTATTTTTATATTTTCTAACAATAAATTATTTTTGTTAAATTCAAAAAATTCAAATCTTACATGTATAGTTTAATCTCACGAGTTTCCAGAGTGCTAAAATAATTCAGTTCCATTGGTATGCTATATCTCAAATTTTTATTCTAGAAACACTTTCTGGGAGAACAAATATCTTGCATTGAAGTCATATTTGTGTTAGTCAGAACTACTACCACAACAGAAAGAACTCACATTAAATATGCTTTCCAAAGAAAATACTGTACTGAAGAAGCATTGGTGGAAAAATTATACAGTTTTTGAAGTCCAAAAGAATAGTTCAGTACTTCCTGGTTTGCCATAGTGAATGTGAATTGTAGACTGTAGAATCCTTTCCTTTAGTGATTCTGAACTGGCTTGAAATCTTCATTTTGCTGTTTTCTCCTCCAACAAGTCAATGAATAGATGAGCAAAATAGGATTTGAATCATCTCCTAATTGTTTCACTCAGGTCAAATGTCTGCAGTTAGCGTACACACATTTTTCTCTACTAAGTAATCTCCAGATGATAGAAAACAGTTATCTTTTTAAAGGATACTTCTATTTTTCTTTCCAGAAATAAACTGGCACATGGCCTTCTACATCCACACTTGCATTTTTTATATTGGTTTCTAAACCTAAATCAAACTTTCTTCATGAAGTTTGACTTTATCTGCTTAGCTGAGGTTGAATCTATTAGCCATTGAATACATGCTGTTGACAAAATAGCATTAATGTGCACTGAGACGAATACCTATACAATAAAGGGACATTTTTAATAGTGGCTGGATGGTCAATTCCACTTTAAGACACAGATCAATATTATCTTAAAGATGTCTAAATAGCCATTAAATATGAACAGAACAGGTCTAGCAAGCAGAAAAGTGCAGAAACAGATTGTTCTTGACCACAACATGAAGGTTCTAATGATTTCAGATGGGGACATTGACCTGTTTGGAAAATTAACTGTTATTTGTTTTCTCACTGTTGAGTCTAAATTAGTTGAGTTTTGTTTTCCTTTGAAGTGTTTTTGGTTTCATTATTTTATTATTCAAGGAAAGAATACTATGTATTCTCTATAGCTTATCTCTTGGGGCTTTACACTTTTGTTTTGGTTTAGTTTAGTTTGGATTGTTACATTTTGAAAACTAAACTTCTAACTTTAGATTTACAGAAAAATTACCAAGTCAGTGCAGAGAGTTTTGTATACCAATATACCTCTTACCCTATTTCTCCTATTATTAACATCTTAAATTAGTATGGTAGACTTTTCACAATCAATGAAACAACAATACATTTTTGTTAGCTGAAGTTCATGTTATTTGGATATCATAGTTTTTAATCAAATGTTCTTTTTCTTTCCCAAGATCTCACTAGGATACCACATTGCTTTAGTCATCTTGTCTCCTTTGTGGTGTCTTGGCTTTGATAGTTTCTTAAAGTTTATGTTTTCCCTGCTTTTTCAGAGTTTTAGGTACACTGTACTACTGTACAATGTAATAGTATTGTACACTGTACTATTGTTTATGTTTTCTCTTCTTTTTCAGAGTTTTAGGTGCACTGTACTATAGTGTGGATATACATCTTGAGTTCATTTACCTACTGAAGAATATCTTAGTTGCTTCTAGTTTTTGGTGAATAAAGCTGTGATAAGCATTTGCCTGCAGGTTTTTGTGTGGAGATGTGTTTGAATCCCTTGGATGAATATCAGGGAGTGTACTTTCTCAATTGCATAGTAAGACTATGTTCAACCTTTAACAAACTACCGAGCTGTCTTCCAAGTGGCTATTCCATTTGTGTTTCCACTTGTAATGAATGAAAGCTCTTGTTATTCAGTGTTTTCACCAATAACTGGTATTGTCATTTTTAGGTAATTAATATAGGTGTATAGTGATTAAATTAGTCATGTTTAGAAATCATTCACATTCATTGGAAAAGTACCATGCATTAAAAATATGTGGACTTATGATTGAACAATTTTGATTGTTAGATGCTCTCCTTTATATAAGAGTTTTTGTTACCACCCAAACATGACGTTTATCAAATTTTCTTCTAAGCATATAAAATACAGAATAGTGTCTTGGTTATTTGCTTTAACTTTGGATTGAAGTAAACTGAGTCTTAGTCTGAACTTGTCGCATTTGAGACTATGGAGAAATTATTAACTTGCCCTACTTCAGTTTCCTCATCTCTAAAACTGAGACGATAATGGAGTCTAGCTGAGAGGGTTCTATGAATTTAATGAGCAACTGATTGGAAAGCACTTTGCACAATGACTGAAACAGGGCAACCAGATGGTTATTATTGTTTTTACTGTATTGCTGCTATTACTATTATTCATACTACTACTACTACTATTTCTACTACCACTCTTCCTCCTCCCCCACCCTGCCCTCTCAAGGCTCTAGTTATTTCTTGAAAATTATATACTCTCAGTCCTTCACTTTAAAAAAATAATTTATTTTTAATCGGAGGATAATTGCTTTATAATATTGTGTTGGCTTCTGCCATACAATGGGTTTCCCAAGTTGTGCTAGTGGTAAAGAATCTGCCTGCTAATGCAGGAGACATAAGAGATACAGGTTGGATCCTTTGGTGGGGAAGATCCCCTGGAGGAGGGCATGGCAACCCACTCCAGTATTCTAGTCTGGAGAATCTCAGGGGTAGAGTAGACTGGCAGGCTATAGTCCATAGGATCACAAAGAGTCAGACACAATTGAAGCAGCTTAGCACGCATGCACTGCAATACAGCATTGTGAGTCAGCAGTAAGTATACATATGCCCTCTTCCTCTTGAACCTCCCTTCCACCCCCGACTCCATCCCATCCCCCTACGTTGTCACAGAATACTGCACTGAGTTCCCATGTTATACAACAACTTCCCATTATCCATCTATTTTACATATGATAATCTATATGTTTCAATGCTACGCTCTCAGTTCATCCAACCCTCTTCTTCCCTGCTGTGTCCAGTGTGCAGGCCAGTAAGAGACATGCAGAAATAGAGAACAGAATTTGGAACCCTTTACTTTTGAGCTGCACTGATCTTTTTCACACAACCATGCCTCATAAAAATAGAATAAATATACTTCACATTGATTACATTTCTTGAAGCATGATTTTTTTTTTTTTCTACTCTAAAAAGTGAAGAGGAGCATGGTGGAATAGATATTTGCAAAGGTAACCTAAGTGTTACAACTCATTGGCTTCCTGTGATTTCTTATATTACTAATAATCTGTTACATTTGCTCAGTGCTTTAGATCTTATATAGTGCTAACTTTACAGATATTATCTCATTTGCTTCTTGAAACAGCTTTCTGAGGTAGGCAAGGCATGCTTATTGACCCTGATTTTGGTAAAGTCAGGTCACTTGCCCAGAACAGCATAAAAATCAAGGGCAGAGGCAGGATTTGAACATAGGTTTTCTGAATCTGATTCAGGATTCTTTCCAGGAAACCCGGCACAGATGAATCTTCAGATATATGTGCCTGGGACATTCACTAGTTCCCATTAGTTCTGGTTCATCTGCACAGGTTCGTGGAGCTCCATTGCACTTTAGGGCTTTAAACCAGCTGTCATGTTCCCAATCCTCATTTCTCCTTGGCGATCTTCTACTTAACACTCTAGTGTGTGTATACCGATAACCTCAATTCCACTTCTAAAGCATTAGATTGTGTTAAGGAGCAGAGTAGCTGTATTTCTATACTTTTGCTGGCATGTACTCCAACACACCTTGCCTGCTTTATGTCTAATTCATAGAGCTAAGCTCCTAGGAGATTTGTTGCTACTGTGACTACACCCTCCTGGTTCTGTCGTATGGTTGAAGGTGAACATTTGAACAATGAGATATCCTCTCCTGATAAAAAGACTGGAGGCCCAGAGATGCAAGTTGCAAAATTTATTTGAAATGCACATGATTCATGTTATCTGCCACATTAGCAGAGAAGCAGAGAAGACTTTTGTAGCAAGAGAGACAAGAAATAGAAGCATAGCAACACTGAGGTGAAAAAGAGAAAGAGAATATGAAATTTATCAAGACTCCATCCCCAAATTCCTGTCCCTTATGGAGGCCTTGTTTCATTAATTTTCCTGTGTCTCTTGAATCTCTTGGTTCTTTAAAATGAGTTTCCTTCCCCACCCCTCAAACTAGCTTAGGTTGATGTCTGTTACTCATAAAAGACATTAATTTACGTGGAGAATAAAATTCTCCTGATGCAAAACTTTCTTTTGAGCTATGGCCAATATAATTTTCAATAGCAGCATTAACTGGTATTTTTAAAATTTTAGGTTAGAGCATAGTTGATTAATATTATGTTAGTTTCAGCTATACATATTTATGTATCTATTCTTTCTCAAATTCTTTTACCATTTAGGTTATTATAGAATATTGAAAAGTATTCCCTGTGCTATACAGTAGCTTTCAAGTGTAATGGGCCACCACTGAGTCAGTTTGTGGATTCTACACAGGAGGGGGTACTCAAAGTACTTAACAGTATTTCCACCTTGATGTGAACAACCCTTCAAAACATCCCAGGATCTCAGCACAAGGGTGTACTTATCAAGTCAGCTATTTCAGTCCTCTGCCCCAATCAGAATTCTGTCCTTCCATCTTCCAGCCAGTTTTTGCTCTAAACCATCCGTGATTTGGAAGCAAAGCATAAGGGAAAGAGAGAGAATGGATACAGGAGTAATACAGACCTTTGCTTAAAAACCTTCTATGGAGCTTTCTAGCCTTAAAATATTGGGCAAGTTATTTACCCTCTCTGAGCCTTCCTTTCCTCATTTGCAAGGTGGTGATTAAAAAGTCTTATTTCATGGATTTTTTTAAAATGCGGATTTTATGAAATAAAACAAAGCACTTGCTACAGTGCCTTCTGCATAGCAGACATTCAATAAATTTATGCACTCACTGACTTTTCAGGCAATGCATCAATCAGTCTTTACACTAAAACAGGGTTTTCTAACTATGTGTGTGCATGCTGCTGCTGCTGCTAAGTCGCTTCAGTCGTGTCCAACTCTGTGCTATCCCATAGACGGCAGCCCACCAGATTCCTCTGTCCCTGGGATTCTCCAGGCAAGAACACTGGAGTGGGTTGCCATTTCCTTCTCCAATGCATGCACGCATGCATGCTAAGTTGCTTCAGCCGTGTGCAACTCTATGCGACCCCATGGACAGTAGCTCACCAGGCTCCACCGTCCACAGGATTCTCCAGGCAAGAACACTGGAGTGGGTTGCCATTTCCTTCTCCAGTGTGCATGCTAAGCCACTTCAGTCAAGTCTGACTCTTTGCGATCCTTTGGACTGTAGCCTGCCAATCTCCTCTGTCCATTGGATCTTCCAGGGAAGAATACTGGAGTGGGTTGCCATACCCTCCTACAGTGGAACTTTCTGACCCAGGGATCAAACCTACTTCTCTTATGTCTCCTGCATTGGCAGGCCGGTTCATGATCACTAGCGCCACCTGGGAAATCCTTCCTAACTGTGCAGTCTGTAGCATTTCCATGTAAAGTATAACAGGCAGTCATGGTGACTGAGTTTGAAAGCCTGAGATCAAATCCTGGATCTATAGCTTTCTGGTATACCCTGTGATAAGGGAATCTGTGATGATTTTCATAGATTCCTTTAAAATGAGAAGTTGGAACTGGTGGACACTTGATCTCTTTACAGTATGAAATACTCTGACTCAAATAATCACACTTTAGGTTATGGTTTTATTTATCTCAAATAAATCATAATATTCTCCATTCTAAAGTTCTTTGATAGGTGAAAAATAAGCACTTTTCCATTTTCTGTGATATATATCAAGTGGCAAGGAAATTTCTGCCTCCAAAAAAATTATTTTTTGAATTTTGGAAAGATATAATTGCCAAGGATCACATGTAGTCAGACAAAATCTACCTTAATCCAAGTAATTAATCCTAGTTCTTTCCTCCCCTTAGTCAGTGGCCTGGGTCCCAGGATGACAAGATTCTGAGCAGCTTCTTTTTTGTGTGTCAGATTTGAACTCACTGATCTTTGCCACTTCTCCATTTCTTATCCTTTTCTAATAATCTACATTAGTTATTCAGCTGCTTTCCGCCATAACCAAGCAAGGTTTGGAATTTTGTGAAGCGATAAAGGTGAGCTCTATTGGAAAATAAGATTCTGGCTGCCAGTGGAACATTTGAATGCATGGTAGTTTTATAAATGACTTTTTCTGCTCATAGTCCATTGATATTGCTTCAGGGAATTGGAGATTTGGATAAATATTTTCTTGGCTTAATCCTTTCCTACATTCCAAGCTTCTCTCCTTTCTTCCCTCAGCCTGCCCCCAACCCCTGGCTGCCATCCATTCATACATCCATTAATTGATTTACTTCTGGAATATTAACTGAGTTGCTACTACATAGAAAACCTTCTGATAACCTCTGACCTATATTTCAGTGATAAAAAATATCCGAACCTTGCCTTCCAGGTTCAACTCACAAATTAGTGGAAGAGGTAAGATACACATACAACCAAAGTGAAAGTGAAAGTGAAGTCGCTCAGTCGTGTCAGACTCTTTTCTACCCCGTGGACTGTAGCCCACCAGGCTTCTCCGTCCATGGGATTCTCCAGGCAAGAATACTGGAGTGGGTTGCCATTTCCTTCTCCAGGGGATTTTCTCAACCCAGGGATCAAACCCAGGTCTCCCGCATTGCAGGCAGACGCTTTAACCTCTGAGCCACCAAAATTCAAGGCAAAAAGAATAAATACAGCTCAATGTATTTCATACCACATATTGCAGTTGATTACAAGACCGTGGAGTCAATCAGTAAATCTTAATCATTTTTTAAAAATATAAATTAAATAGGAAATACAGAAGTGAATCACATGTTACTTTTGTGAAACTTTTAACTTGTAAGTAAGTGTGTGTGTGTGTGTGTGTGTGTACAGCCATGGTGTAATATGTAAATTTCCTTTTTGTTTGTTTTGTTTTTACTATATGCTATATTCAAAAGTTTGAAGAACTGTAAAGACATGACCAGATAGAGAAATGTTTCTCAAACTTAATGTGCACATAAATCACCTAGAAATGTTGTTAAGATGAAGGTTCTGATTCAGTTGGTGTATGATGGGGCCTCAGATTCTCTTTCTGGCAAGCTCCCTGGTAATACTGTTGCTGCTGGTCCACATAAGACAGTTAGAGTGTCAGACTATTTCCAGTGGAAGAACCTGAGGAAACCCCTGAAGCCATTCATTTGTGACTTCAAGAGCATCCAAGGGATAAAAGAAAACAAGATTTTCCCTTCTCTTTCTGGTTTTTGCTTTTGGTAGATTGATAGAAATCTTTAGTCATTCTTCTCCAAAGTCTGTTGCTGAACTGCTTCCAGTTGCTTAATGTTGAAACCAAAGGACCAGATAAGCTTCAGATCAGTTACTGTGAAAAGCTCCGCTGTTGTCTCTGAGGGTTAGCCCCAGTTTTCAATTATTTCTCAAGCACATGTGCCTTTCCATACAGTGTCCCCTGCAATTAATGGCAGAGTACTTGCTATGAAACAAGCTTTTAAGAGCAAGGATAGAAGAGTTTCATTTATTTCACCTTTACCTGCTATTACATTTCATCCAGCTTCCATCACCTGCACCTGATAGCTGTCTTGACCGCCTAATGGTTTTCTCTGCTGGCAATTTCTTCTCTTTCTTCCTTCCCCTCTCCCTCATCTCTTCCCCTTTTAATCCATCCTGTACAGGGACATATTGATCATCCTAAAACGAAGCTTTCATTATTTTCCTTTACTGCTAAAAACCCTTCGTGGTTCCCCATCGCCTAGGCAAGCACTTTGCTCCTGCCAAACTTGTTTGCTGCTGCTGTAACATGACCTTCTTCATCTTTTAGTGACCTCTCTTCCTCCCCTTGAAGGATCTGGCTTTTCCAGATATTTGAATTCTGTCTACTCCTTCGAAGTTAGCTTAAATTCCACTTCTTTCACGAAGCCTTTTTTTTTTTCTTTTTGAGAAACCTCAAAGGGAATTAATCTCTCTTTCAATTTGCTATGTCTCAGCACAACAAGGCTGAACATAGTTCGTGTACCGGTGCGTGGCAGACAAAACACAGGTTTGGCAGAAAGAGACCAAAACCGGAAGTGTCTCACCATTGGATTGTGTGACCTTGGACAGTCCAAGTGTCTTCTCCGAGCCTCCATTTCCCCACCAAGATAACAAGCAGATTGGAGCCTAAGAGCGCTAAGTCACTGTGTGTGTGCCTAGTGACATGCGCATTTTGTGGGTTTTTTTTTTAGTGATAATTTCCCTTATTTTAATCATACTTCTCGTTTAGTATTGAACCATTACCCATGTTTTAAAGTATTTTATAATTTTAAAATTCTCACACAAGTTTATCTTTCTTACTCCCATTAGGAAGAAACCTCATTTAACTGTGGGAGCAATGAGACCCAGGGAGGGCCTATGGAAGGGTCCTCAGAGCAGAGAGGACAACGCAACTTCCAACCACGGAGGGCCCCATGATCCAGGACATGGCTCGGCATCGCTCAAAGTGAGCCTCATTCATTATCGGTCAATTGATTGGAGGTTGTCAGGCCCACCTTGCAAGACAACTCCTCTCTCCCTGGAAGGAGGAGTACCTTGAAATCTGTGGGTTAACGGGAAAGGGAAAAGTCCTTACTCTGGGGGGAAGGCGGGGCAAGCCGAAACAGGCATATCTCTCACCCGGGGTTTCTGAAACCCATTCTCCGAGGGGGGAGACGTGACGGTATTCAAGGATACTTGGAACCTGTCCCTTTGGCGGAGACACGTAGCCGCCTCCAGCCGCTACTCGCGGCCGATCCTGTGCAGTGGAGCGCCCCCGCCCCCGGCAGGCTCCCTCCGCTTTGCAAAGGGAGGGGGGAGCTGGGGAAGCCTTGCACACTAGTCTTCCTGGAGCTGCAGACGAGGAGCTCCGTGCCCTCCCGAGCCTCTCAGCGGCTTCCCCTCGGCTGCGCGGGTGTGCAGGCTCTCCTCGCCACCCCCACGCACGGCTCGCCCTCCCTTCCTCCCTCCAACCCCGCGGCCGGAGCGCGCACACCGGGGCTCCGGCACGTGGGCGCGCGGGAGGCGGCGGCCGCTGCTGCCGCTGCCGGAGCCCAAGCCCGAGCCCCAGCCGGCGAGATTACCCTCCATGCTGCGGGCTCTGCGGCCGCCTTCCGCTCTGCCTCTGGCCGGAGCCCAGCCCCGCGAGCCGGTGAAGCCGCGGAGGCGAGGACACGGACAGGAGGAGGGGCGCGGCGGGCTGGGGCGAGCCGGGTTCTGAGCAAGGGGCGCCCGCAGCCGGGAGCTCTCGCTCGCTCTCTGCTCCCGGCGCTGCTAGGGGTTCTAGGCGGCGCGACGCCGCTGCACTCTTTCTAGGCGGCGGCCAGCGGAGGTTTCCCGCAGCCGGCCCCCATTCCGCCGGCGAGTCCCTGTTTATCCCGGAGGACGCGCCCGGCCGCCCGAGCTGAAGCGAGCGCGAAGTCCGAAGTCACCCCCCCAGCGTCGCCAACTTCCCCGGGAGCCCCTCTCCCCGCCGCAGCCTGCGCCAGCCCTGGGAGCGATGCGCCCCCAGCCGGGCGGCGCGCCCTCTGCCAACTCGCCACTCATGGGATCCACCGCCCTCGGCTGCCCCGCTTGGAGCGCGTAGCCTTCGCCGCGTGGCCCGAGAGAGGAGCGAGACACCAAGGCGTTTCGTGGATTCCGCGCGCGCGCGCGCGGGTCTGCTAGGGTCTCCTGCGGGGCAGCGTCCATACCCAGGGGTAAGTAGCCCGGTCGGTCCAGGCGGCGCCCTTTCCTCCTAGGTAATTGCTTGCAGGCAAGGCAGGGAGACGGGAGAAAGTTGAGTCTCCCTGCACCTATCCTGGGATTTGGCAGCGAAACGCAACAGTGGTTCTCCAATCCGATTGCCTTCGGGGCTTCCCTGAATGCCTTCATTTCTAAACCAAGCAGGGAGACCTCTTCCGCTTCCCAAGGAGAAAGGGGGCTCCCTAGAGCAGGCCCCTGACTGTTCCCCAATCAATTTGCCATTTGGGGCTTTTCAGCCGCCCGCGCATTAAGCAGGCACCCAGCATATGCGCTTAGAGATCTGCAGCCACCTGGGCGCTCTCAGAGACCCAGGGCAGCCCGCGCCCCTAGGGGAGGTCTAAGCGTGCTTCATTATAGGCAACAGCTGGGATACAAGGAACTGTGTATGTGGGTGATTGGGAGTGGGAAACGAAGCCACAGGGGAAGGCGCGAGTGAAATTTATCTGTCACTGACGGGTAGGGTACCTTGGGTGCCCCGCTCCGCGGTTCGGGTTTGGGGGCGCAAGATCTGGGGCAGCCGGACAGAGTCCAACAGGTGGCCTGCGCGGGCTTCCTGGAGCCGGGCGCGGGGGAGGGGAACCGCTCCCTCCACAGGGCCGAGGCTGCTGCTTCTGGGGAGGGGGGGCATATGAACATGGGTAAAGAAATGAGCTCTCTGCTCTCAGGCCCGATTTGGGGTGAGTGTGTGAGGCATCCAAATGCCTCCTGTCGGAAAACAGCGGCCTCATTGTGAGCCTGACTGCGGTTTCAACTTGCAGGCAACTGAGGGGGTATTCAGCTGGGGCGACGCGGACTTGGCTGATCCTCGGATGCCAGCCCGGCCTTCTTCGTGGCCCCTGTGGCGGGTATTCCAGTTCCCTAGGCTGGGCAACGAGCCAGACCTCAGCGTTTTGCTCCTCTATGTTCCCCGAAGGGGAGGGGGAGTTGCAGAAACACCCGGGCCAGGCACGAGTTTATTCTTCTTTACCTCTCTGCTGCACTTTTATCCTAAGACTCAGATGGAGGTATTGTGTTGGAGTGCCTGGGAAGGGTGTGGACAGGTGGTGTGCGTGGGTCAGTGTGAGGACAAGTCGTTTGAGAGCTGGACAGAAAGAGAATAGAGACCGTGTATCCCCCACCCACGGAGATGCACAATGACAGAGGGCGGGGCAGCGCTTTGAAAAAGTTTCTTCTGAATGCACCATCCTTCCAGTAATGTGAATGTGTAAAATACTCCAGGGGCCCTGAAACCAGTGGCACTCCAAAGTGGCATCTTCCCTTGTCAGCTGTGTGGCTTCCTCCCTCAGTTTGTTCATCGGTAGATTGGGGACAGTTATCTCTGCTCCTGGCAGAAGCCTCTCTGTCTGTAAAGGAGATACTTAAAGATGGGTGTCAGGTTGGAAGAAGGGGGAGCCACTGCGGGGAGGTGTGTGGGAAAACAAGTTGTCTGGAGGCACCATGCATAGGAGACACTCCTTTTCACTCAGATTTTGTGTTTGGAGGAGGTTGATTGGTTTTGAGGAGATTAATGGAGATTTTGAAATGCTAAAGCTTTCCCAACACCCCCTTGGCACCGCCACTCCGCTGTCTGCCAGCGAGCTGTTTGTATTATGGAAATAAAGTGACGGACACTCAAAATGCAAAAAGAAGCCTCCACTGCTTGTGCTTGGTCCAGCAGTTTCTCCTTCAGGGGAGGCTCTAGGTACTACAGCAGTTTAGCTGTGCTGTTTGCACTCTGTTATTGCTACTGGTCTTTCCAGCCCCCATTTAGTGTCCCTTCCGAGGAGTTATCCTCCTCACTCCGGGACTCTGGCAGCAGATTGCCAAGGGTTTTTAAGTAGAGTGAGCCTCTTGATTTGTAGAGGGTGCTGGCTGATTGCACAGGGCCAGCCTGCGTGGCTGCCCAGAAGCCTGACTCCTGGAGGTTTCTTATTAGGAGGGGAGCCAGGAGCTGGGGCATCAAGAAGAAGAATGGGCAACAAGGTGTTGTGTATAACAGAAGTTGGAAAGAGAGATACATGGACAGATGTACAGAAACCAAGAAGCAGGAAAAGGAAGAGGCAGAGAGACACACAGAGGCAGAACAAGGGAGGAATCAGAGAGACAAACATACAGAGGCAAAATGAGAGAGGGAAAGAGAGAAAGAAGATAGAGGGTGGATAGGGCAAAGCTTAAGAGGAGTGAGGAGTGAGAGAAGTGGGAATAAGGAAAAAGAAGGAAAAGATATCCAAAGAAAAGAACATAAGCAAAGAAAGCCTAAGGAGAAAGAGATGGGAACCAGGTAAAGAAGCCAGGTGGGGTGGAGAGGAAGGGTGGAACATAGAGGATGCAGAGGAAGCAGGAGGCACTTGCTTTTGTATTGAAGTTTTAGAAACCACACTGCCATTCCAAGGATGTTGACATAATCCACATCCTTAAGTAGCCAGCCCTGGGTTAGTGTTTGTTTCTCTGGGGAGTCGTGCATTATGCGAAATTGGACACCCACTTGGAACCCAGCTGCATTGGAGATGACAAGAAGATAAGTTTAGATTTTTGGTAAACATGCAGATGCACAAGTTCATTTACCTTCAGTGTTTTCTTTTTTTTTTTTTTCCTGGGTAAACACAGGGTTGGAGAATTGAGGGGCAGGGGGCTGTATCATGAATAGCATTTGCCGCTGATTCTCTAAACCGTATTTAAGGAAGAGTCTCTTGGTAGCTTCTGAGAAAAGCACAGTACTGGACGTGTTTCCCCATGGGGTTTGAGCCAATAGGGACAGGAATGTGCTAATTTAATGAGTGCCCTGTTGATTCTAAAGCAGGGTGTCCCTGAATCACACTTTGATAAACATACTATAGGTGGAATAACACCCTTCTCTAATTTGTGCCCACGTTTCCTCTTAAGAGACACAGTTTAATGCCTCTCTCTGGTATCCTGCCCTCCCCAGAGAAGCTTTTTTCTTGTGAGTTTCTCTTGATAAAAGATAAGCCTAAGGATTGCTCAGCCAGTGTTACCTTCCCCTGAACCTCATTAATCACAGTAGCTCCAGGGGACAGCAGACAGCTCTTCTGGTTGACCTTGTCAGGGGTGTTCTCAACCAACAGGTATCGGACACTTGGCGGGGGCCCTGTCCTGGACAGTCTTTGTGCACTGTGTACTTAAAACTCAGAAAAATCTATGCCACAGGCATTGTTACTGTTGTCAGTATTTTATAGTTGAGGAAGCTGAGACAAAGAAATTATTACTTGTCCCTGTGAAGTTGTCTGTAACCCAGCAACTGGGAAGCAGCAGTGAGGAGATGTGACCTGGATTTGGTCGACTCCAGGGTTCAAGACCCTGATGCTGGGAAAGACTGAGGGCAGGAGGAGAAGGGGACGACAGAGGATGAGTTGGCTGGGTGGCATCACTGACTCAATGGACGTGAGTTGGAGTAAGCTCTGGGAGTTGGTGATGAATAGGGAGGCCTGGCATGCTGCGGTTCATGGGATCGCAAAGAGTCGGACACGACTGAGCAACTGAACTGAACCAGGGTTCAAGGTCTTAATGACATACTGTGCTGTCTGCTAAACCTAGTACTCCATTCTAGACTGATGGAATCAAAGATCTCAGAGATCTTTCCCAGGCACTCTCTCCCCGCACCTTATCAATTGAGAAAATTGAGAAGCAGCTTAAGAACTGCAGAGAGACTTGCCAGAGACCCTACAACCAGCAGATGTCAGAACTGGGACCTGCCCTGCTATCTCGAGTCTCAGCCCAGCCTTCTCTGCACTACACCAGTGGTTGTCGTATTTGGCTGATCCTTGAGGTAAAATGAACATTTAATCAAAATGCAAGTGCCCAGACCCTACTAGAGGCTTACTGAATCAAAACCTTTGGGAAGAGAGCCCAGAAATCTGTATTTTTAGTCCCTGCCTCAACTCTTCATCTGCCTAGTACCGTTTGCCCCAGTTATTCTTTAGCTCTTGGCATCTGACGCCGTGGATCCCTTTCAAACAGCTTCGAGAGGAGAACTCCAAGCCCCTCCTGCTTCTAGCAAAACACACACAAAGTAGTATACTCTCTGCCTGCTGCAGCCCATGCTGACATACCACGGATAGGGAAACAAGCTGGTCATCCTAGAGGCAACTTTGAGAGCTCTTTGGGAGGTGTAGCCATCACAGTGATGTTTGTTAGATTTGGTTTTTCCTGTGCCAAGTTGAAAGTGTTTAAGGAAGCATCGAATGCTGCTTCAGTGCATCAGTGTCAGTATTTGTAGTAATGCTTGACACAAAATGACGGTGAGCCAGGCCAATGTGCTGCTGTGTCAGAGTGTCAAGCCCTGTCTCCCAATTTAGTGGGTCTAGCTGTGGGATAAGAAAAACCGCTTTCCTCCCCTTTATTATCATGTTTTTGACTCCTCTGGGATATGTCAGTGCCTCCTTTTGCAGGTAACAAGTTGCCATCACACCCACGCTCTTTCTAGCACACTTAAATTGTTTTCTCGGTAACCTCAACATCTTTTCCCTTCTGTTTCATTGAAAAGTGGCCAAAGGTGCCAGACATCTTGTCCAGCAAACTGTTTTGTCATCTTTCCCTTTTCAGGTCCAAATTTATTTTCTGAATCTGTTGCTTTTAACCCTGACCTCTTATTCAAGGATGGTAATTGAGCTGAGGTAGAACTGATAGGCAGCTGTGTGATACATGTGTTATAAATAACTACAGCCGTTTGTGAATGGGATGCAAACTGAGGAGAACTTACACTCTTATTCTCACCGTGTCTCCATCTTTGATAATCTAGGAATATTTTGACTACTTCAGGGGGCAAAGCTGCTTTTCTGCCATGGGTGGTAGAAGTACAAGGTGGAAAGAAACACTGAATCGTTAAGACTTGGGCTGTGAATGCAGACCGCTAGAGGTTAAGGCCTGCCTACACCTTGTTGGTTGTTATAACTTGGTCTGGTTATTGAACTTGCCCGTGTCTCCATTTCTTATCTGGACGTTGATGATGATAAAAAAACGTCCTCTCTATGTATGCTGCCAGGACTTATCTTGGTCAGTGACTGAAGTGCTGAGCCCAGTGTCTGGCACGTGGTGACGACTCATCTGTTACCTACTATTTACTAAACAGATGTCACATGCCAGGTTCCATTAAATTGAGGATAAAACTGATATCACACAAGTTAAGCAACTTGCCCAGGTCAACCAGATCTTAAGTGCTAGACGCCGACTTGCAACCCAGATCTGTCCTTTTAAATTCTCCTGACTTACTTCTACATTGCTATGAGTCACTGTTCTTTCCTTAAACATTAAGACAGAGTATTGCATATGAAACATACTCTAGTTTGTATTTTAATTAAACCCAGTAGTAGAGTGTCAGAGCTGTTCTAGTGAGGATCTTTTGAATTTGGGGGGATAATTTTTAGGTGGTTAAATCTCCTCCAAATATTTGCTTTTGATTTCCCAGCAGTTTGGAAGAGTTTTCACGTATCCATCCCCTTCTGCTTTTGCTGAAATAACTTCTCTCTGTTTTAAAAGTCTCATTGTAGATTCTGTTTGGGAAAATCTCAACTTGACTGTTCAAGTGTTAGTTGCTCAGTCATGTCCAACTCTTTGCCACCCTATAGGACTGTAGCCTGCCAGAATCCTCTGTCCATAGAATTCTCCAGGCAAGAATGCTGGAGTGGGTTGCCATCTCCTCCTCCAAGGGATCTTCCCAACCCAAGGATTGAACTTGGGTCTTGTGCATTGCAGGCTGATTCTTTTTTTTTTTTGTAGGGTGACAAGATCTTTTTTTTTTTTTTTTTTAATTTCTTTATTTTAAAAAATAAACCCTCCTCCCTCCTCCCTCCCCATACCATCCCTCTGGGTCGTCCCAGTGCACCAGTCCCAAGCATCAAGCATCGTGCATTGAACCTGGACTGGCATCTCGTTTCATACATGACATTTCACATGTTTCAATGCCATTCTCCCAAATCTTCCCACCCTCTCCCTCTCCCACAGAGTCCATAAGCCTGTTCTATACATCAGTGTCTCTTTTGCTGTCTCGTATACAGGGTTATCGTTACCATCTTTCTAAATTCCATATATATGCGTTAGTATACTGTATTGGTGTTTTTCCTTCTGGCTTACTTCACTCTGTATAATAGGCTCCAGTTTCATCCACCTCATTAGAACTGATTCAAATGTATTCTTTTTAATGGCTGAGTAATACTCCATTGTGTATATGTACCACAGCTTTCTTATCCATTCATCTGCTGATGGACATCTAGGTTGCTTCCATGTCCTGGCTATTATAAACAGTGCTGCGATGAACATTGGGGTACACGTGTCTCTTTCCCTTCTGGTTTCCTCAGTGTGTATGCCCAGCAGTGGGATTGTTGGATCATAAGGCAGTTCTATTTCCAGTTTTTTAAGAAATCTCCACACTGTTCTCCATAGTGGCTGTACTAGTTTGCATTCCCACCAACAGTGTAAGAGGGTTCCCTTTTCTCCACACCCTCTCCAGCATTTATTATTTGTAGACTTTTGGATCGCAGTGCAGGCTGATTCTTTACTGGCTAAGTCACCAGGGAAGCTGACTCTTCAAGGGCTGAATTAAAGTCTTCATAATATGTTCCTTCACTTACATTGTAATATGTACCCATTTGCTTCTTTATATCTGCTACTCAGTCTGTAAATGTTTCTTGAGATCATGGACATGGTCTCAATTGAAGTTATATCCACAGTGCCTAGGACAGTATGTGACATATAGAAAACTTACAAAATATTTTTGAATGTCTAATTGAAACTTTCAGCTAATTCTAGATGTTCCAGAAAAAGTGGTCATTGTCCTTAAATTCTAAAAGGAAAACATCCAGATGTTGGAATTGAAAACCTAGCTATATAATGTGTCCCCAGAGGCTTTAAGTTCTTTAGATGGAAGAGGAATGTTGTGATATCAGTAGTTGTTGATTAACTACCTTGGTAGCTTTGGGCAAGTTCCATCCTGATGTTGCTTAAGATGTAATTAGAAGGGACATTCTGATTTATAAGTTAATGTGATTTTATCTGTACATTTAATTAGTTTCTCAGAAAGGCACTTTTGTTCCTCCGCCTAAATGTTTTAAAAATTAATAGGCTCCTGGAGTTAGAACCAAGGTTAGAGATAATCTGGTTCTACCAGCTTGTACAAGAGACAAGAAAACTGAGATTCAGAGAAGGAAAGAGATTTGCTTGGTTACCCAGCAAGTTAGTGCCAGAGGCAACGTGAGAGCCAGAGGTGTTGGCTGCTTGCTCAGGACTCTTTTTTCTTCTTTGAATTTTTGTTAGAGTATAGATGATTTACAATGTTGTGTTAGTTTCAGGTGTATAGTGAAGTGAATCCGTTATAAATGTATTCACTCTTTTTTAGCTTCTTTTTCATAAAAGCTGTTACAGAGTATTGAGTCGAGTTGCTTGTGCTATATAGTAGGTCCTTATTAGGTATCTATTTTATATAATGGTAGTGCCTATATTGCTCGGGGATCTTAATGCACAGCCAAGAGTGATGAACACATCAGTGGTGAGCCACTTGTTTGCTTTGAAGGCATGCTTGCAAGCCTTCTGCATGTATAAAGCCTGAACTTTGCAAAATTTCAAGATAAAGCTCATACTGAGAAGGAGGAAAGAGGGACTAAATGATTTGCTTTTAGGGCAAATCCCAAGTGTCAGAGACATTTGTGGAAGAGCATCCTGGCAGGTCCTACATTGGTAAGCTTGTGGATTTCTGGGATTCCCAGTCTGCTTTCCAAACAAGGAAATATGACCTGACAGGGATCTTTCTTTGATGTTATCGAGGGTGATATTTGAAGGAGACATGGAAGATGTATGGAAGTTCATTGCCAAGCCCCTGACATAGGGGTGTTGGCAGAAGAGCAGTTCAGATCACTCTTCCCTTCCTTTTTAGTGCTTTTGTTTTTTAAAAGATGGACGCAGTCACCTTAAGACCCTTCTCTCTACCTCTGGGGTGCCTTGGAGTCTGACTAAATAGACCAGCCTAAATATATCCTCAGACACAGAACTGTGTGCAGTGTACTCTGACGTTGTTAACACACAGATCTTTATCACTTGGTGTCAATATTATGGAGACAGTTAAGACACAGATCATTGGTGCAATATATTGTGGATGATCCTTTGGAAACATTATAATTAGTGCTGACAAGGCAGTAGAAATAGCTCAACACAGCACCTTCCCTGCCTCCCAAAAGGCTTGCCAAGTCAACCCAAAGTAACAAGACTTTGATTATTCAAGGAGAGAAGGCACAGTTAAGAATTCTCTTTGCCCCTCAACTGTAGTCATTCTGAGATTATTGGTGCTGTATTTTGTATTTTTTGTTGGGGGGTAATTGATTTACAATATTGTGTTGATTTCTGTCGTACATCAACGTGAATCAGCCACAGGTATACATATGTTCCCCACCTCCTGAACTCCTCTGCCGCCTCCTACCCCATCCTACACCTCTAGGTTGATACAGAGCACTGGGTTGAGCTCCCTGAGTCACACAGCACATCTTTTCTTGCTATCTATTTTACATATGAGTGAGGTAAGCCAGAAAAAGAAAGACAACTATTAATGCATAGGTGTGGGATCTAGAAAGATGGTACTGATGAACGTATTTGCAGGGCAGCAATTTGCTGTTTTTGCTTTGCTGTCCAATGGCTGGGTGCAAGGGAGAGGTACCTCTTTTTGTAGCCTTAGCACCAGAATGAGTTGCTCCCTTCTCTAGCCCGTCTGGCTGCTTGCAGTTCCTCTACTTGAAATAGTTTGGGATTTTCCATGGTCTTCTATTAAAATGCAGAACTTCCTATGTAGATATCAGTTAGCTGCTTTAGCTGCATAGACCTAACATTCCACCATATACTTGTCATTTTATGGAACCATTTTGACAAGTATTAAGGACCACCAGCACATCAGTTACTATTTCTGTTGATGGTGCTAATGTTTGGGTTTATTAAGGACCTAGGGGAATGGCTACCCACTCCAGTATTCTTGCCTGGAGAATTCCATGGACAGTGGAGCCTGGAAAGCTACTGTCCATAGCATATCAAAGAGTCAGACATGACTGAGTGACTAATGCTAACACTATTTGTGGTTGAAAGGCTCTATGGAGGGGCAGGATCAGTGATGAGGGCCCTGTGGCTCTCTTCTGTGAACCTTTACAGACTTTTTGACCAAATGACTGGGGATAAGATCCTGGGGGATAGAAGAAGCATTGATGCCAACTTGGGTGTCTTTTTCTCCTATACATGTTTCTCTCTAGACCACCTCCTGCTTCACAACCCAGAGGGCATTACTCTTACATTTAAGGGCATTAGTGCAAGCACCAATGAAAGTCTGGTTTTCACGTGCTTCATGTGCAAAGACCCCTATTCTAGAAACTCTGATGATTTTTTGTTGGGATGGGGGCAGAATTTTTTAAATTGGTGAATTTTAATTTTTTAACACTGCATATGAGTAGTAAAAATGTAAACTGTACAAATTGGTAAGAAATACGCATTCTTTCATCCCTGATCCCAGTTCCTCTTTTCCTAGTACAAGCATGTATCCAGAGTCTTCTGTTTTTTCTTTGCTGTATGTAGGAACAAAAAGCATGTGTTTTTTCTCTTTCACATATATAGCATGTATGCTCTACCTTTTTTTCTTTTAATTTAAATCGTACATCATAGTGATAGTTAACATAAGTTTATATTGAGCTACTTAGCTGTAGTAAAGTGTAGTGATTGAGAAACTGCAGGGCTAACCTGCCTCTTGTGTGTGAGTGAGTGAGAGAGAGAGAGAGAGAGAATGGGGAGGGGAGGGAAGGACATGTGGGGCTTTTTGTACCATGTAACTACCAGCAGTTATTTGTTGAAGACCTATTGTCCTTGGGATCCTGGGAAGACAGGGGAAGTGAAGACATTGCTTTTATTCCTGAAGAATCCAGAGCCATCATTTATTTACTCCAAACAGTTGGAGAATGATAAGCAATTGTGTGTTACTGAGACTTAAGCCATATGCTGTCTAGGAGGTATCTGCTATGAGATCATTCCCTGCAAAAAAGGAAAGTGTGTACAGAGGCCCTGGAGTGGAACTGTGAGTGTCACAGTCAAGAACCAGCAGGGAAGCTAGTGGTGCTTGAAGTAGAGGACTGCAGTGGCACATGTTGACTCCTAATGTACAGGCGTGTAACAGAAATAAAATATTCCATCTAACCTGCCTCAGCTAGGTGTCTATAGAAGGTTTAAAAAAGGCTGTGTGACTATTTCCAAGGTATGAGACAATAGATTTTACTTTACAGAGTCCAGGATTTTTCAGCATAACTCTCCTGCCTATTATCCTAGTGAGTTTGAGGGAAACATAAAAATGTACCCTGGAAACAGGTGTTCAATGAAGGAACATACACTTGAACAAATGAACTAATTAGAAAGTGAACTCACTAGTTTGGTTTGTGAAAAGTAATGGAAGAGACATGCAACTCCATCCTGATTAGAAGGCAGGAAGTTTCTGAATGAAGCAAGTTTTAAGTTATCACCTGGGATATGACATACCAGCCAAAGTGGGGAGGAAATTTCACTTCATACTCAAAATTACAGGTTTTTTCCTTTTTAAAATCAGTTGTTTGGATGGCAGTAGAATGAAATTAAACAGCACAGAGGATTCCAATTCCAGTTCCAGTTCAGTCGCTCAGTCGTGTCCAGCTCTCTGCCACCCCATGAATCGCAGCACGCCAAGCCTCCCTGTCCATCACCAACTCCCGGAGTTCACTCAGACTCACGTCCATTGAGTCGGTGATGCCATCCAGCCATCTCATCCTCTGTCGTCCCCTTCTCCTCCCGCCCCCAATCCACCCTCCCCTATCCTACCTTAATGAAGGTTTTGGTGTGATTGTCTCAGTGTTACTCTCAACAGCTCAAAGAAATAGAGAGTGGCTGTATCAAAATGCTTGAAATGTATCAGTATTGTTTTGCATGACACATTTTTAACAAAAGTATCTCTTAATGCCCTGCTTTTTATTTGTATGCATCATAGTGAAAAGTGTTATAAAGGACCACTTGATTTTGAGAAAATATTTATATTGGATGCTTTCTGTGTGTTTATTTCTCTTAAGAAAAAAATAGTAATGGAAACATTGTCAGTCTGGGTGAGTTCTTTTTCAGATGCAAGATCACTCACACTGAAATCTTTTTGTACTCAAATTGTGCCTGCCAGTCTTAAAAGAGGGCAGTCAGGATAATATGATAAACTGGCCTGTGTGTTCAGTCTTAGCTCATCAGAGCTGCGCCAGAATTGACATTTTTGTACAGTATGGCTTGATGCTCTGATTACAAATTGGTCCTGAGTAGCTAGACTCTTTGTAATTTTATTCACTGAGGGATTGTGCTTGTATCATTAGGTCTGTTTTGATTTTGAAACCTGGAGGAGGAAATATACTTCTGGTCCCCTTTCTTATTTAAGCCAGTGTGTGAGAGAGATTCATATGGAAACAAATGTAATTTATTGTATGCAAAAATAAGAGTTTCATCTTCCTTCAAGGCAGTGATGATAGCATTTCTCTGCCCATTTCTTCTCTTCCTTCCCTTTTTGCAAAAGCAACTGAAATTGTAGTTTTACAAAGGATATTAAGTATTTATTATTTCTCATTGTTGATTTTACTTGTGATAAGTGGATGGATATTTTGGAAAAGAGTAGATCTCTAATTGTAGGTCTTTTGGGCTTGTTGTCAAGAATTCTATTTTTAATTCAGTTGTATGAATTGTTTACACAGTGAAATTACTGAGTATTTTTTGATCAAGAACCTTTTGTGCTTGGGGTCTTGGGAGAATAAAAGACAAGTAAATACAATGCTTTCTGTCCTTGGAAAACCTGGAGATGACATGTATTTACCCAGAGCAGATTGAGAATGTTGAACTATTGCACATAATTAAGAGTTAAATTGGATGTTACGGACAGTGAATCCACTAGGATTCAGAGAAGGAAGTGATTAGCTAGGAACAACATAATTGGGTGACATTTCCAACGTGTCATCAGAGAACCACCGTGTAATAGACAAGTGGACAGTTTTATATGATATTACACACCCTGAACTCTTGCAACAATAAACTAAAATGATTATTTTATACTGTCACTTGATATAGCCTACTTCAAAGGCTATAAAGCACCTAGATCAAGTATAAACCTAGATTTCAATGTTTTACTATGCTTGGAGCAAACAAGGGAAATCTCTAGCCCTTCATGTACCCAACAAACCTTGAACTGAACCCCCAGTGACAAATACTGAGTAAGGAACAAGTAAGAAAGACCAGAATTATTCTGCATGTGATACTCGTAGCTCTGTTTCTGAGGATCAGCCTTGAGTAAGCCAGTTGTAAACTAGAAGGTAAGGAATCTGAACCTGGCTCCCAAATAATATCAGGACCTGGAAGGAAGGGGATGAAGTGGTTCTAGGTTCTAGACTATAGGAGCCCCACAGGGAAGATAAAAAAAAAAGTTATCTCACAATCAAAGATGGTAGAAATATACAGGAAAACCAACCATTATCGGTGAGAATATCAGAAGGGAGACAAAACAGAAAACAGACTTAATTCCCTGAGATTTTCAAGTATTTGAATGATCACATATAGAATTAAAAAAATTTGGTATGACTCTTTAAAGGAATAAAAAGAAATTATTTAAAATACAGGCATGCATATCGTCAATCTAGTTAGAAACTTGTCAGTTTTATGAGACATCTCAAAGGTTTACAGATCCTATATTTTGTTCTTCAAAAGACATATAGAGATAAGCTATGAACCAAAATATTTTTTGAAAAACATGTAAATGATGAAAAGTCATCACTAGAATATATAAAAAGCTATCATTAAATAAGAAAAAAAATAGCCTAATGGGCTTCAATAGGAGTTACCCTGAAAAGAAACATATAACCAGTATACATATGAAGAATTATGTGACCTCATAGTACCTGGGGGAATGCAAAGAGAGACATCACTGAATTCTCATTTATATTTGCTAGATTAGAATAGATTAAGAAGTCCGAAAACGTGAAGTGTTGGAGAGAACTTTAACACACTGATTTGGGGAATGCAATCATTTAGAAATATCCTGTGGCATTTGCTTGTGACTTTAAACATTGGTCTACTTTATGACTCAGCAATTCCACTCCTAATGTATATCTCCTCCAGGTATTTTGATCGTGTGTCACAATTGACACATACCAGAATATTCATAAAAGCACTGTTTATAATAACAAGAAAGTGGAAATAACCAAAATCTCCATTAGTAGGAGAGTGAATAAATTGTGAAATATTTATGCAGTGGCTTATATGGCAGAGAAGAAGAGTGAGTTATGACTATATACACTAACCTGGAGATGAATATAAAAACATTGAATAAAATTATATTATTTATGGTATATCACCTATAGCAACTTTGTGTTTTCTTCAAGGAACACTAAAGTTATTTTTTATGTTTTTAAAGGAAAGAAATGTAAGCAAAGTTCAGGATATGGATGATAGTGGTTTCTTCTTGGCGGCAGGCAACTGAATGGAATAGGACGAGGATGTGGTAAATGGAGTCCTGGGGTGTCCACCTTTTAGAAGCAAAGGGTTTAGGGGTTTTGCTGACCTTTATCTCTGGAAGTGTGGCTACTGGAATTGACTTTCAGAAGAGGGACTCTCACTGCTTAGCTAGATTTGGGAAGCTTTTGTTCTAGTGCAAAACTCCCACTGATCTTTTTGTATGGGTTTTAAACCCTCTGATAGTGGCTACAGAACAACTGGTCTTCCTTGGAGAGTAGGGACCTTTTATTGGTACTTATGAACTCAGTGTTGTTATTTCCATTTTATTTTATTTTATTTTTTTGTTATTTCCGTTTTAAAGAGAAGATGGTTAATTATTTGCTTATGAGTTGCCAGCTACAAAGAGCTAGGGCTGGGATTTGAACCCCAGCTTTTTGGCTTTACAGTTTACCATCAACATAAGATAGTTATTCCTGAATTATAGCACTTGTCATATTCCATGTTAGAAGGTTATAAGATTATAATAAGATAATCTTTATTGGAAGCCTTAGAGTATTTTCCCTAGCCTACTAATGTTGCTCCCTGTCTCCCTGTCTTGATAAAGTGGCACCATTTGTGCAGACCAGAAACCCAGAATTATCCTTGATATTTCTAAACATTTCACCCTGTCTCTAGTCAATCAGACTCTTAACATTCCTAAACAATTTTACAGCCTGACCGTTGGTCTTTGTCTCTACTTGGTTGCCTGAAGAACCTTTAAAAACAGGCAAATCTGATTCTGATATTTTTGGCCACCAAAATTAACATTATTCTATTATTTTCATTTGACCTTAGGGTAGGAATCATATCCTTTTCCCCCCTCTTCACCTTATCTCACCCTACCTGCCACCCTTCATTGGTTATACAGATCCCCTCCCCAACCCCAGTCTCTTGCTTATTCCTGCCACAGGGCCTTTGCATGTGCTATTTGATTGAAGATTTGAACCATCTGACTATATTACTGGCTGCCCTCCCCTGTTAAGTTCATTCACTAACTCCCAAGTCATAGCCTCAACATTCTTTAGGGTTTCAGCTCCTGAACTGGCTCTTTCTCTTTCATCAAAACTACTGGTCATAATTGTTGATGATTATAATCTCTGTTGTAGAAAATTTCCTCATTATCCTGGTCATTCTCCTCCTTCAGAGAATCTTGTTCTCCATCCTACTTTATCTGATTGTTACCTTAGCCATGCCCTAGGCTTATGGTTCTCAAATTTTGGTGTGCATCACAATCACCTTGGAGACTTTTTATTTATTTACTTAACATATTTATTGATTTATTTGGCTTCATTGAGTCGTAATTGCACCATGCAGGATCTTCTTGGCCTCAGTGGGATCTTTTGTTGTCGCATGTGGCCTTCTCTAGTTGTGGCGCGTGGGCTCTGGACCTCCTGGGCTTAGTAGTTGGGGTGTGTGGGCTTTGTTGCTCTGTGGCATGTGGGATCTTAGTTCCCTGCATTGCAAGGCAGATTCTTAACTATGGATCACCGACAAAGCCTCAGGGACTTTTAAAAATAGAGTCCCGAGTTCTCCACTCCAGAATAATGACCTTAAGTCTGAGGTGGGCTGGAGAATTTGCTTTTCTAGCAAGTTCAGAGTGATGCTAGTGCTGCAGATCTGAGGGCCACACTTTGGGAACCTCAGTGCTGCATCTTGTCCTCTGCAACAACTGCCCCACATCTGTGATCTGAATTTTAAGCATCTCACTAAGTGCCATATTCTAACTCTTTAGCTTAGTCTTTTACTTCTTCTAGTATCTTCCCTTCAATGATTCTTTGAAAAACCCCACTCTCTAATCGGATATAAGAAAGTGCAGAGTTTTGTAATTATCCAATGCATGGATGTTTGCAGCAGTTAGGATGAGTCATTCAGGAGTGGTTATCATTTTCTCTGGGTCTTGAAACTTCAAATTTCTGGAAATTTCCATAGAGTCCCACCTTCTTTTACGTGCACACACACACACACACAGGTCTAATTTTTTTAAAGAGTAGAGTTTCTAAGCTCTTGGAGGTGAAGTATTATATAGTACATTTAAAATATATTAAATTAATAAACTTAATTTGTCTCAGGGATAAATGTGTTGAACACACGCACCCAATTCACAGCTAGCTGTTTAATATTTTTCATCAGACATTAGGTAATTTCATCTATGTTCTTTCAAAATATAGGTAATTCAAATATTCATTAAGATAATATTGAAGCCACATTATTCTACCTTGAGATGAATAAACAAACCATCCTGTGTGTTTGGCGACAATATTTTACCTTTGCAAGTGCTTCAGTATTGCTTGCAGAAATGATTTCACATCATCCTTAAATCAGCCTTATGAGATGTTCTAAAAAAACATTGTTTCTTAATTAGAAAAAAAGAGGATCAGAGAGTTCAAGCAACTTGTCCAAGGACACAGAGTTATGGTAAACTTAGATATGGACCTTGTGTCTCAACACTGAGTGTTCTTTCCATTTGAATTAGAGAATCTTGATGGTTGGAGAAACTGGAGAGGTCATTTAATTCAGGAGTCCCGAGGAGATATAAAAACAAGTGGTGTCAGCCATAGATTAGGACAGTTCAGTTCAGTTTAGTCACTCAATCGTGTCCAACTCTTTGTGACTCCATGGACTGCAGCACGCCAGGCTTCCCTGTTCATCACCAACTCCCGGAGCTTACTCAAACTCATGTCCATTGAGTCACGATGCCATCCAACCATCTCATCCTCTGTCATCTCCTTCTTCTGCCTTCAGTCTTTCCCAGCATCAGGGTCTTTTCCAATGGGTCAGTTCTTTGCATCAGGTGGCCAAAGTATTGAAGTTTCAGCTTCAGCATCAGTCCATCCAATGAATATTCAGGACTGATTTCCTTTAGGGTGGACTGGTTGGATCTCCTTGAAGTCCAAGGGACTCTCAAGAGTCTTCTCCAACACCACAGGTCAAATGCATCAATTCTTTGGCACTCAGCTTTCTTTATAGTCTAACTTTCACATCCACACATGGCTACTGGAAAAGCCATAGCTTTGATTAGATGGACCTTTGTTGGCAAAGTTATGTCTCTGCTTTTTAACATGCTGTCTAGGTTGGTCATAACTTTTCTTCCAAAGAGCAAATGTCTTTTAATTTCATGACTATAGTTACCATCTGCAGTGATTTTGGAGCCCCTCCAAAAATAAAGTCTGTCAGTGTTTCCATTGTTTCCCCATCTATTTGTCATGAAGTGATGGGACCAGATGCCATGATCTTAGTTTTCTGAATGTTGTTTTAAACCCACAAGAGTAGGGTAGAGTCTGTCTAAATCAGACTCCAGCTGATTGTCACTGTGTGGCAACTATTCCCATATCTTCTAATTTTAAACTAATGTGGTTGGTTGTATTGTTGGTCAATTCATTGTTCTTTGGTTGCTTCTCCTATGCCTCTTCATACTATATCCGTTCGTGATTCCACAGAGAATCATTGCACACATTTGAAGACAATATCCATGTTTCTCTCAAACCTCCCACTCCCTAGTCTTCACAGTCTAAACATTCATTGTCTTTGAACTGTTCATCCTAGGTCATGATTATAGGCTTTATAAGCCTAGCTACCTTATTCTACATGTCTCTCAATCTGTTTAATTTCTCCTAACTAGAGTATCATGTTCCATGGTCTGTGTTTAGTTGCTCAGTCATGTCCAATTCTGTGCAACCTCATGGACTGTAGCCCGCCAGGCTTCTCTGTCCATGGGGATTCTCCAGGCAAGAATACTGGAGTGGGTTGCCATGCCCTCCTCCAGAGGATCTTTCCAACCCAGGGATCGAACACAGGTCTCCCACATTGCAGGCAGATTCTTTAGCATCTGAGCCACCAGGAAGTATTATGTTCTATGGTAGCATCTCATACACAAGAACTAAAATTAAATTTTGGTATAATACAATATCACTCAAGTGTCAATACTTTTTTTGAGACTCTGTTTGGAATAAAATGATACAAAATGTAGCTCGTGTCACAAATATTAAATTTAAATTCATTCTTCAAAGTGGCTTATGCTGATGAAGGTCAAGAATGATAAGTGCCCATCCATTAAAAAAAGACTTGCCATACTTTTAAAATTTATTTTTAATTGGAGGATAATTGCCTTACAATGTTGTGTTGGTTTCAGCCATACAGCACTGTGAATCAGCCATAATTGTACATACATCCTCTCCTTCTTGAACCTCTCTCCCACCCCCACCCCATCCCACCCTTCTAGCTTGTCACAGAGCACTAGGTTGAGCTCCCTGTGTTATATAGCAACTTACCAATAGCTATATATTTTACATATGGTAATATACATGTTTCAATGCTACTCTCGCAATTTGTCCCACCTGCTCCTTCCCCTGCTGTGTCTATAAGTGTGTTCTCTACGTTTGAGTCTTTAGTCCCTCCCTGCAAATGGGTTAATCAGTACCATTTTTCTAGATTCCATATATGCATTAATATACAATACTTTTTTTTCTTTCTGACTTATTTCACTCTGTGTAACAGGCTCTAGGTTCATCCACCTTAGTAGAACTGACTCAAATTTGTTCCTTTTAGCAATCCCACTACTGGGCATATACCCTGAGAAAACCATAATTAAAAAAGACACATGCACTGCAGAGTTCACTGCAGCATGATTTACAGGAACCACAAAATGGAAGCGACCTACAAGTCCATCAACAGAAGGATGGATGAAGATGTTACGGTACATATATACAGTGGAATATGGCCATACTTCTTGAGACCTTATGAACAGAGAAAACAAATAGCAGTTCTAAAGAAGAGCTCTACTTTAAAAAGGTTTGTGAATTGTAAGCATGGCTTGTGATAGAGCTGGTCCTCTCAAGGGCAAAAGTCTATGTGGCAGCTACAGATTCTAGACTCTAGGGTCTGGAGTAAGGAATAGTGGTGAAATCTGAATTAAATGCTTGTGAGTGATTCTCCTAGATAATGCTGGAAGGCCAACTAGTTAATAACAAGGACTATGGCTTATCAGAAACCTGGGAAGTGTTTAATCACTCAGTCATGTCCAAAACTCTTTGCAACCCCATGGACTTCAGCCTGCTAGGCTCCTCTGTCCATGGGATTCTCCAGGCAAGAATACAGGAGTGGATTGCCATGCTCTCAGCCAGGGAATCTTCCCAACCCAGCAGTTGAACCCAGGTCTCCTGCATTGCAGGCGTATTCCAGGCATATTCTTTACTGACTGAGCCTTCAGGGAAGCCCAAGAATATTGGAATGGGTAGTCTATCCTTTCTCCAGGTAATCTTCCTGACCCAGGAATTGAACCAGGGTCTCCTGCATTGCAGGCAGATTCTTTACCAGCTGAGGTGCCAGGGAAGCCCTTATTAGAAACCTACTGTGTACTAAATACTATTTTAGAATACAGATGAATGTGATAATGCATGTAGGACTCAGTAAGGGTAGAATTCAATAATTCAAATAAGTGATAGATGTTACCATCATTGTTATTAATTGTTATTAGTACACTTAATATGTCATTTAGTCCTTACTACTCCTTAAGAAGTCATTATTATTTCCATTTTATGAAGGAGGAAGTTAAGACTTAGATTAAATTCTGGGATTAAGTAGCTTGCAAGGATCAGAGCATGGGGGACTGCTCAAACACTGAAACACTTGCTGCTCCTTCTCCCTTGTACTATTTTAAAACGCTTGCAATCTAAGATGAACCTGGAATCCAGGTATAAGTCTTTGTTCCTTTGAAGAATTGTCATGTTATTTCTCTGCTGTATGATTACACAGTGGATTTCATTTTGAACTCAGATGCAGAAATACGTGTTTAACCTTGCTTGGATTTATTTGTGGTATGGACCCAGGTCTGTTTGGATCATTTTGAAACTTAAGAATTTCGTTCAGTGCATTAAACATGTGATATTCAGACATTTGACAAGCACAACTGACTTCTAGGATTCGTTCTTAGTTTTTGATGAAAAGTTATAGAAAAGGGGCATAAAACAGGGGAAGCAAACAAACAGAGCCTTGGACACACTCTGAGAGATGCTTTCATCTCTTTAACTTACCCAATTTTATATCCGCCATGAATTGAAGTCCTTTGTATATGATGGGTTGACGTAGTATGTGCCTACTACTCTAATCTTATCAGCATCTATGTCACACTTTTTTCCATCTTATTCATAACTTTATAAAGAAAAATTTTAGCAGATTCTTTATACAAACTATACATTCCACAATTATGAATTCTATTACTCAGCCAGGCTAGTAAGCTTATTTAAATTCAGGTGAATTTGGCATGAATTGTTTTTCTTGAACCTGTAATGACTTTAGTTAATGCTGCCTTTTGATATTGATTCATTCTTGTTGGTTTGAGAGAAATACATTTCTTCTCACGTAAAGATTCTAAAATGATTTCAATTTTTAAGCTAATATTGAGAAGGAGAAGAGTCCTAGAAACCTAAAAAGCAAGTAATAAAGCAAATCTTAATTGTTATAATTAGAATCTGGGTACTAGTAACAATTTTGTTGTAATTGATTGCCTTCAAAATGAATGTACAGATGTACTGCAAATAGAAAAGTTATTTTTACATGATTAGAATAAATAATAGTTTTGGTGTGGGAAGATTGTTCAAAGGATACACAGAAAGTTAATACATTACTCATTCCTTAGCATCTTTTACCCCCCACCCCAAGGGCAGAGAGTTTATTTAAACAGAGACCAGATCAGCATATTCCACATACAATTTTCCTATATCTAGTAGATAGTAAATGGAAACCACCCTGGAGAAATATGTGAAAAGCTGCATTTAATTTGGGAGGAAAAAATAAGTGGTGTTTGTCCCTTTTAATTAGCGTGTGAAGAACCATATTTCTCTAAAGATTCCCTTCCTAAAATATATTTATAGAATAGTGTCTTAAAATGACAGTTTTCTTGAAGAATAAGAACTTCCAAAACCTTCATACTTTACAAAATAGATTTCAAAAAGACATCGCACTTAATAATTTGTGAGCAGTTAGGGATCTTTCTCTATGTGATAGCAAACACTGAATGGCTGGTGGATTGATTTTAGCCTTTGGTCAAGTGACGTGTGAGTGGGAGCTTCTGTGTGAGTGCGTGTTTGAATAAAAGTTGATTTCCCTTTAGGTGGGGTGTGTGCTCACTCATTTGTGACAGCCCTTACATTTCCAGGCTGCTGTGTACATTCACTCTTCCTGACTGGTTTCTGCAAGTATTTGGATATGTAACCTCTGGGGTAAAAAGTAGAAGGATGATCTTGTGAACAGTGTATAAAAATTGAGATGAGATGATTACACCTCCATGGAATAACTACAAAACCTCTTTAGCTCTATATTTAGGAGTTACTCTTTTTCTTTCTTTCTTTCTTTTTTTTTTTTTTTAGCCAAATGTGATTCACTGATTATTTTAGATCTGCTTAGCACTTTTGTATGTAAATAGAAGTTCAAACTATTTTGATTAAATATATACACAGTTAGGTAATAGATATACTTATGTGTAATGATGGTGATGATAAGAGATTGCTAAAAGGCATAGTTTTAGGGGAGTGGCTAGTAAAAATATTTGCCATCAGGAGTTCAACAGTTTTGAACTTGACAGATTATCAATGATGTGAGTGCATGTGTTTTTCATAGTCTTTGATCTATGTACTTGAGCACCCTAACAGCTTCTGTTTCTAAGTTACCATGTAACTTTGAAATAACTGTATTTGTTTGTGGTATAGATTTGATATCAAAGCTCTAAAGTTAAAAAATAAAAGAACATTCTTTTGCTCAACCAAGAGCCAAGGTTCCACTCTTTTTCATTATACATTGTTAATTCAGTGCCATCTTTTAAGGCATTACTAACTTTATTTATTTTGCAACCTCTCCAGAGACAGTCTGGGACGATACAAGTACTTTGAAGCCAAGTCTCTGGCCAGCCTTTTGATCCTGAGTGGATCACTGAGGTCTCTAAGACTTTGATTTCTGTCTGCTTAATGAGTCTGAGATTCCCTCCTGAGATTTTATAAGGATTAAATGAGATAATGTATGTATCAATAATATCTATATCTGAATACTCATTGGAAGAACTGGTGATGAAGCTGAAGCTTCAGTCCTTTGGCTACCTGATGTAAAGAGCCAACTCATTGGAAAAAACCGTGATGCTGGGAAAGATTGAGGACAGGAGAAGGGGGCGACACAGAATGAGATGGTTAGATAACATCACTGATTCAATGGACATGAGTTTGAGTTTGAGCAACCTCTGGGAGATGGTGAAGGACAGGAAAGCCTGGCATGCTGCAGTCCATGGGGTCACAAAGAGTCAGACATGAATTAGTGACTGAACAACAACAATAATATCTATAATAATAATAACAAAATTATTTAGCATTTACAAAGCACTATTCTCTCACTTTCCTCTATCTCATAGCCAAAACTATGGTCTAAATGACCATTCAGGTCTTATTAGTAGAACACAATATCCATTTAACTGTACCCCTCCTCCCCACCCCCTTTCATTGTGCATTCTCACATGGCATGCAGCTGAAGTGATATTTTCAAAAAGCAAATATGACCTCACGAGTCTTTGCTAATGCCTTTCAAATGCTCTCCATCACTCCTAGAACATGGTCTACAGGTTTCTGCCTGGTGTGGCCCCTGCTGCTGCTTCAGCCTCATTGTGGTCCTGCTCCCCATAGCTCCCATCAGTCAAGTCATCCTGACCTGCCTGGTGATTCCTTACATGTGCACTTACATTCTTTTGCTCAACTGTCTCCTTCCTCATGGGACCCTTACACAAGCCAGTCTTTCTGCTCAGAGTTTTTTCCTCCTGTTTCCAGCTGCTTAATACTTATTTCATATTTCTTAATATGTATAATACTTAATACATATTTCATATCTCTACTCCTCTACTGCTATTTCCCATTCTTCCTGATACCTGCCCCCTCCACTTCCCCAGCCAGGCCTGATTCCTCCCACCCTCAATCTCATGTACCATAGAACCATGTATGTCCCCTTCAAAACACTTAATGCAGTTATAATTTTATATTTCTTTGTATGACTATGTGATTGTTAAATGGTTATTTGTTGTATTGTATGGTTGTTTAATATGTACCTTATCTGCTAGTGTAAAAGCCCTATGAGGTCAAGGACTAGGGCTGTATCCCCAGGACCTAGTAGATGCCCTGAGATATCAGACCCTCCATCTATATTTGTTGAATGAATTAATTTTTGAGAATCAGGGAGAGCTTATGTTCTTCCCATGGAATCCTTGCAGTGATACTGCGACATGATTGTTATTTGTCTGTTTCTTGTGCAAGAGAAAAATAAGGCTCAGAGTGTTCTTACAGAGTGCTTGCTTAAGATGTTCTTACAGAGTGTTTGCACGGAGTATCCGTTGTGGCGCTGTAGTTTGCATTCAAGTTACTTCACATCTAAATCCTGTGCTCTTAAACTCTAGGCTTTGCTGTCTCTTAAAGAATTGAGTATAAGTGTGCAAGGTGTGCTGCTCTCCTTATGGTTAGAAATTGGTGCATCTTAACTTGCTCTGTTTTGTTTATTTGCCAAAGTACATGGGTTGTATCAGAACTTTCTGCAGCTCATGATCAACCATTTATTGAATGCTAAGAAGGATCAGACATGCTGCTGTAAGGAAGTCAAAGTTTAGGAGTGAAATAGCTATACAAACAATTCCTCTTGCATTGTACACACAATTCTTATTGCAAAGCATACAAAGGGCTGTGGGAATCTACCAGAAAGTCTACTTGTTCTGACTGAGAGCAGCAGTTGATGAGAGGCTTCACTGAGGGAGTCATTTCCTGATAGACTGTGAGGCCCTGAATACCAAGGGCCTTGATTCCCTTTGTGGACTCATTTCTCCATTGTGGGGGGACGTGGTTCCCAGGTAAGCATCTGTGTAAGTGCTCTCCTATGCCTTCAATTTAATTGACAAATATGTACAATGCAGGGATCACTACTGGGAGCCAGACATCCCAGTTTCTTGCCTCCCCTCCCATCCCCAAATGTGTGCTTTTTGGCACATGTCACATTTAAAATTGCTTTGAATGGACATGTTTTTAGGCAGAAATCCCCCCAAACACCCACCACTTTATCGCACTCCCTGTCATTCCCTTGTTGACTGGCTCTGGTTTGACTCACTTGTTGATCTTACTTCCTTGAGCCCTTTTGAGTTTGCAGACCATGTATGCAATACCAGGGAAACATACTTCTTAAAATAGGAAGCCAATGTCATATTCTAGAAAGGGAACTGAGCTAGCATTTGGAGTCCTCTGAATTTGCTCTTGACCTGATAAAGACCTGTGATCTTGAGTGCTTCACTATCTTTCCTCATCTATTAATTGAGAATAATAATTCCTGCTCTGACTCCCTCACAGAGATATTGTGAAAATCAAATAAGATCATGCACATGATAGTATTTAGTAAATGGAGACATGTTGTTCAAGGAGAAAGGACTATAATTAAGAGACAGAGAGCAAGCTGGTCATGAACAGCCTGCTCTATAATTTCTGACCCCTGCCACCAGAAAGAGAGGACTAATTAAAAATGGCAAGAGAGCTACAGAGTCAGGACACATAGGCATGAAGGGAGAAGAGCCCTGCTTGCAATCCCCAGCATGGAGGAGTGGGGAAATTGAGATTACAGTTTTAATGGCGTCTCAGAGAACTATGTATTAATTATACAAATAATTACATTACAATGTAGTGCATTGGTCTGCAGTTATATGTTATGGCATCAATTATGAAGTGGAACATAAACCTCACTATCTTTAAACTGCTTCACAGTGTTGAGAAAACTTTGTTCAGTAGTGATCTCTAGTTTTTTCAACAGACGAGAGAGAGGAAATGTAGTTTTCCCAGCCTTAATTTATAACTGGAAGTATTGATAATGCATTTCATTTCATACAACTTAATTTCGTGCTCAGTAGTAGTTGCAGAGTTGTCTGGTGACGATTTATGCATTTGCAATTATTTCTAACCTCTATTTATAATTCTGCCTCGACTTTCTGTACTTGATAGCTTTCTTGATGCAATTTTTGGCTTCAAGTCTGTGCAGTTTTGCAGCCCTGAATACTGGATAGAATCCAGAAAAGTAGGTGACGGGCAGCTGCCTGTCTCTGAGCTGTGATGAGAAGGCACACTGACCTTTGTCTCTTCGAGTGGAGAGGCTGCCAGCATGCAAGGGGCCCTCCACCCCGTTGCCGCATCTCCCCACAACTTGGTGCCCCTTGCTCGTGATTCACCATGAGGTCTTATCATAGCTCACGGAGAAATATTATTGACTTTAATTTACCAAAATTGAGTGCTCTATGAGACATTGAATCAAGCTGCTTTCTCCTCACTGGTAAACACATTTATTAAAACAAAAAAAGATTAGTAACTTACTGTGCCGTACCTGGCTGATTCACATAAACAATGAAAATAACATTCTCATAACCTAGGACACAATGTTTTATTTCTGTTTGTTTGTACTGTTCTGAGACCTATGGTATGAGACTAATAGAGCCATCAGACTTCTCAAGTCTAACATCGTAAAACAATTTATTGTTTACTTTGTGGGAAACACATACTCTTGGCCTTTAGTGTAAATCAGGAGATCATCCAGCATGTTGTCACAACTGAGGATTTTCCATCTAATGCAGAGTGATGGGTAAATTCAAAAGGACTGCTTCTTGGGATTCTTTCTTTTATGGTAAGAATTGCATTGTGCTTCGGAATGTAACTGCCTCAGTTTTCTCATCTATAAAATGGGGGAATCGATACAAGAGCAAGCTGGTCTCACTCATGTAAAACAACCCTGGTCAATCCTGGATCAGCAGGCTGAAGTGTGAGTGGATTGAGGGACTTCCCTGAGAAATGTAGGGGCTTAACTGCAGGACCGTGGCTCAGACACACATCAGCTGCTTGGAAGTTCAGAAGGAGGGGAAGGTTTAAGTTCTACTTGTAATGAGACTTATGTTCATTATAGAAAGTTCTCTGTCTTGTTGTTAGATGACAGTTTTAAAAGATTCCCCACTTCCCATGCCCTTGCTCTTTTCTCACAAATAAAAATTACTGTGATGTTGGTCAGTCAAAGAGATGTTTTTCCTTGAATGTTGCATGCGGCCTGGTGACCATCAACCATTGCTCCTGGGGCTTGAATTGCTGTAGTGAGTCTGTGCAGTTATGTTTCTGAAGAACTGAGCATGATCCCTGGCACATAGTTAAGTATCAATAAGCATTGACTATTGTTTTTGTCATTGTTTCCCAGCCATAGTCGCAACTGTATGTGACTAGAATTAATACATAAACACTACTGGTTTATGAGAAATGCAGAACATTAAGCGATGCCTTATTAATATTAACCACTTCCTTGAGCAGCTGTCCAAGGAATGGCATTCACCTTCACCTCAAATGGGAACTCTGAGGTTGGCATGGGTTGTACACAGTGCTATGGGTAAGGTGCTGGCTGCACAGATATGACATCAAAGTGACCCCTCCTCAAAGCATCCTTAAAGCATCTCAGACCTCAGTTCTGTTTCTGAGGTAAATGCCAAAGTTGGATGTGTGTTTTGTCAGTCATTCTGCACAGTAAGTGTTGCTTGACACCAAGTCTGACTGTCATACATGGACCACAGGCTGAGATGGAGTACTCTCTGCAGGGATGGGCAGGAAGCTGGCACTTGGCTCCTCACTGGGGCTTCTGCCTTGAAATTGTATATTCTGTCTCAATTTCTGAGCAGGATGTTAGCAGGCATGCTGGGCTGGGAGACAAGAAACCTAGGTTGACATTTAAGTTACAAGAGACAGAGATTATAGAATTATGCAAGGCTCAGAGCATGGAAGGCTCAGGACTTATCTTGTCTGTAATAACAACTACCTAGTATTTATTGAGTTCGCAGGCACCACACTAAGTGATTTTCATATATTATAACTTAGTTAATTCTTGGCAGTAGCCCTGCAAATTAAGCAATATTTTACCCATTTTCATTTGCTCTATATATGCTAAAGATTTTGTGTATATCACCTCATTTAATTTTTATAACTTTCCATTAGGGCTGGTGATATTATATTTGGAAATGGAAAGTCTGAACCTTTAGGAGCTTAAATGATTTGTTCAGCCACAATTAGTTATTAAGTAGCAGAGCTGAGTGCTGAGTCCAAGTGTCTCTGAGACCAAAAGGCAAACACCCAACTACAACTCTGTCCTATCTCACCTCTCATTGTGTGTGGTTGAGACTAGCGGTTTTAAGGAACATGCCTTGGGATGTTGGTGGGCCTTCCTCAGGATCAGAATTCTTTTTATTTTCTCAAACTTACTTTGTGGACTTGCATGGCCTGCCAAGCCCATTCAGCTATGGCCTGGTATGCATCTGATCCTAATTTGGCTCATACTGACTCCTAAGTGAACATCTTGAAGTTCCCCATTGTATTTCAGTTTATCAGTTGTGTCTGACTCTGTGACCTCATGGACTACAGCACACCAGGCCTCCCTGTCCCTCACTATCTCCTGGAGTTTGCTCAAACTCATGTCCATTGAATCAGTGATGCCATCCAACCATCTCAACCTCTGTCATCCCCTTTTCCTTTCAATCTTTCCCAGCATCAGGGTCTTTTCCAGTGACTCAGCTCTTCGTATCAGGTGGCCAAAGGGAAAAGCTTCAGCTTCAGCACCAGCCCTTCTATTGAATATTCAGGGACTCTGAAGAGTTTTCTCCAGCAGAAGTTCCCCATAGTGTTTATTTTTATTCCGAGTTATCAACAGATCCAGGATATAACCACCATGATAGAATGACTTCCCTGATTGTTAGCCAGTTCTACAGACGTGTGCCCACTCCTATTTTCTTAAACTACTGGGAGGAGGACAGTATGTATGAAAGTTGTTGAAGATTGAAGTCATTGAGAATTTTATCATGTTATATGAGTGAAATTTGCAAAATGATAATTTGCAAGTGTAGTTCCTCATTTTACATAGCCTAGACGGATTTTGACTTTTTCCCACCCCCCTGTCTTCATGGATATGATCACTTGTGAAAGGCTAATAGCCTTCTATTTTTTATGCCTTTGTTATCTTCAGGGAAGATGGCGGTCAGTTGACTGTAATATTTATCGTATGGTTGAAAAACTTTCCAAGATTTGAAGAAGGCTCCAAATTGTCCAAAACTTTCTGGTACTGAATTTGCATTAGATGATTTAGACATTAACCTTGGTTGAGCAAATGTTTTCAGTTTCATAGCCAAGGGGCTGAAATTAATATTTTAGTTCCGTGTAATACAGAACGTTACTGTGTTACAAGTGAATTACATCACCTCTCTTTTCTCCTGTCTCCTGCCCCTTTGCCTCTCTACTGTTTTTTTTTTTTCCCCAATTTTAACAGTTCTAAAAGATGCATCTACTGCTTATTTATTACACTCCTCTTTCATCTTCTTCCTTCCATAATGTAACACATTCTTCACAGATTATAAGATTGCAGAATAACCATAACCATTTGTATTTATTATTAAAGACTTTCTGGAAATCTGTAGTATTAGTACTTAGGACTTGTAGACAGAGGTTATGTTGACAAGGGTGCCGTCCTCTCTGAATCCATATGCCAGCAGTGTACATATTTCATTGACAAGAGTAATTACGGTGAGATGTTCACTATTAGGAAGTAAACGACTAGATGTATTTGATTAGCGAAATGCTGTAATTTAGCACACATCCTTTTCTTTCTCATCCTCACCTGGACCCAATGGAGAAGTCATCTGGCTTCAGCTTCTCCCTCTGTTTGACCTGTGGACCTTAGTTGCATCAGTTACTGCTCAGCAGTTATCAGTTCATTGGGTCATAAGGCTTTTAAGCCATTGGCTCTGCTACCGGGACACAGGGCTTTCCCATGAGGTAACTCTTGTCCTGTCTCTGCACATAGATTTCATCAGCCTGCCTTATATCAAAGCCTCATCTGGGAACTGATGCACAAAACGTTTTCGTCATTCTTACCATCACCTGCATTACCATCATCACCATCATCATGTCGCTAATTACAGAGCCCTTACTGTGTGTCACACGTTCTGCTAAGTATCTTTCCTATCTCATGTAATTCTAGAAGGCAAGTATTATTATCCCTACTTCACAAATGAGACATCTGAGTGTCAGGAAAGTGAAAGTATTTGAAAAAGTCCATATGGTCACTAAATGGCTGAGCTAGATTGGAATGCTTGTTTTATTTGGTTCTGAAACCTATGCCAAGCATCACTCTGCAGTTACACTATTCATCCTCTTCCTGACTCCCCCGTCCCTTTCCCAGGCACAGCTAGACTTGTTGGGGTGGGAAAAAGCAAGTGCAAGACACGACAATTCTGGACAAGTGCTGTCTAGCTCAAATTGGCCAAATCATATCTGGATTTTAGGTTACCCATCTGAAAAAAAAGACATCTGAATGAAATGATGTTCCATCCAGTAAACATTTCTCTGATTTTTTTTTTCTGACCTCTCTGCTGATTACTATGGAAAACAACAAAAACTTAGATTTTCATAAAACTGCTATCTGATAAGGATAACAGTATGATCTATGGTGCTTTACATTTTGCAGTGTACCTTTGCATATTTTAATAATAATAATGACAGCTACAGCTATGAGCTAGTTAGCAATTTCCATGTGCCAGGCTCTCAGTTAATCTTTATGGCAGCACTAAAAGTTTGTTTTTACTTATATCACTCATCAAGACATACCTGTGTATCATAATATATTTCACTGTATTATAGCATTCCTTTCAATCCTTAGTTTTCTTTATTTCTCTTATTTTCAATTTTGCAGCACCATGTGTATTTACTTAGGAATAAGGAGTACTTTGAGTAGCTGAATTAGATCCTTGTTGTCAAGAACACAGCAAAAGCCAAAAGACATTGTCGATTTGTACTTTCTCCTTTCTGTGCCTGCCTGCAGACACTTGGTAGAGGAGCTGAAATGGCACCCTGGACTTGGGCAACTGCTGCTGAAGATAATGTGCTAAGAGTAGAAATCTCTCCTGTAACTGAGTGATCCCTCGCATTTGTTTCAGAGCAGTATAATTGATTCTTGTTCTTTCCCTTTTGTTTTGTTGTCATTTAATTCTTCAATTAAACTCTCTTGTTATGTGGATTAAAATCATTGTAACCTGCCCCAGGTTTTGATCATCTTGCTCTTTGAAGGCTTGATAGTACTGAACTTTCTAATCTCAGGGCTGAAGGAATTATAATCAACCTGATGATGTCTTAGAATAGTGATTCTGAACCAGGGAGTCTGGCTTCTTAGAGGATGTGTTATTAGAACCTTGAAGTAGAAGGTGGGAGGGAAAGAGGGGCTGCTAATTGATGAAAAAGGTATATTCAGTATTCTAAAATAAGAAATGAAAATCAATGAATGTTGTTTTGTGAACCAAGCTGTAGAGAGTTAACCTTTATAAAATCTTGATTGCTAGGGTATAAAAGTCAGGAACTCCCAAAAGATGAATGTTCCTCTTTCTAGGTCAGAGTTTCAGTCTATAATGTGATGGGCTATGTTTAAGAGACATATACAGGGTTGGTCTTAGAAGCATCATTTGTAATAGCAAAACCAAGAGGAATTGGAATAGAACTAAAGACCCATCAGATGGAGAGTAGCTGAATAAAAGAATGGGGTAGGGTAGGTATTATTGAGTCATTGATGTGAATGAGCAGATGAGCTGATATTGGAAGGTTTCCAACACACATTTCAAATTAAAACAACTGCAACAACATGGAGGGCACAATGGATAATACGATCCCTTTAGTATGAAAACAGCCCTAAACTCTATAAAAGCTGTAATCGTCTTCCACTTTCTTTCTCTCCCCCTCCTTCAATTACAAACCTCTCTCTTACTCTCCCCCATGCTATGCTTGTACACAGAATTTTTTCTTCTCCTGAAAAGATACATAAGAACTAGGCTAGAAGGGTCACCTTTGGGAAGAGAGACTCCAGGGAGGGAAACTTAAAAAATTTCGCTTTGTACTTGGTATACTTTTCAAAATTGCCTAATCCAGAAACTAATCATTAATTCTACAAATGCTTGTTGAATGGCTGCTCTACGTGAGGCAATATAATACTTTCTACAAGAATGGCAAGATTTCAAGTTTCAGTAAGCTCAGCCTGATGAGGAAACAGTAGTAGGAAAATGGGAAGACAGTTCTGGAGAGTTCTAAGAGTTTAGTTCAGTTCAGTTGCGCAGTCATGTCTGACTCTTTGCAACCCCATGAATTGTAGCACACCAGGCCTCCCTGTCCATCACCAACTCCTGGAGTTCACTCACACTCACTCATTGAGTCAGTGATGCCATCCAGCTATCTCATCCTCTGTCGTCCCCTTCTCCTCCTGCCCCCAATCCCTCCCAGCATCAGAGTCTTTTCCAATGAGTCAACTCTTTGCATGAAGTGGCCAAAGTCCTAGAGTTTCAGCTTTAGCATCACTCCTTCCAAAGAACACCCAGGACTGACCTCCTTTAGGATGGACTGGTTGGATCTCCTTGCAGTCCAAGGGACTCAGAATCAAAAGGTTGTGGTCAAGGACCAACAGGCAGAAGATTGTATTAGATAGTATAGCAGTAAGCTCTTGCCCTTTAAATGCTCCAGAAAGTGAAGAAAACAAAACAAAATAAAATACCCAAATGGAATGCCTCTCAACAAGTTCAGCTTTGCAAGTCCACTGTGACTCAGTTGATGTATGATGGGATTGGCTGGGAAGCTATGGGTTTGCAAGGTGAAAGTTGTGTTCAGGACTGCTCTGTGTTTGTCCATTCTGGGGCTCAGGCTGAGGGCACAGCAGGTACTCAGGGAAGCTCTTTTTGTGACCAGTCACTAGAGTGGAAAGGGCCAGGTGAAGCTGTGCAAGGGCATTGAAGGCTTTTGCTTGCAGCATGTCTCCTGATATCCCATTGGCCAAAGCAAGTCCTATGGCCAAGCCCATGACAGTGGAGTAGGAAATGGCAACCCACTCCAGTGTTCTTTCCTGGGAAATCTCATGGACACAGGATCCTGGTGGGCTACAGTCCATGGGTTCACAAAGAGTGGTTGAGATGTGCCTGAGCACAGCACACAGCAGCTACTGGAGGGGAAAGAGGTAAACAGGAGAGAAAAAGTCAAAAGGCAACACACTCTTTTCTCAGTAGCGGATGGTCCATTGACAGACAGCAAGGCTGTGGCTGGTGGAAGGAGAAGGGAAGAGGCCATCCTTTTGAGAAAGATTAAGGTGTGTGTTTGTCTGCTAAGACTAGACTTTCAGAACTGATAATGAGTCTAATGATAAAGTTCTCTAAGAATGATCGGCAATGTCATTGCACAGCTTACATTTTTATCTAGGGTAGCACTTTAGCTAAACCACAAAACATATTTTAGGGGCAGTGGTATTCAAACATAAATTTGCTTTTATGATTATACCTTTTGAATCTTGTCCAACCTACCAGTTATATTAACACTTATTAAATTAAAAGATAACAATCAAAGTGTTGTGTTAAGGGTTTTATAGATATTCTGTCATTCCCGAGAACACAATAAGATAATTACTATTACTCCATTTTATAGATGAGCATATTGAAAGCAAAGGGGGTTAAGTGATTGCCTAAAGTCACAGAATAATAAATGTCAATGCTGGGGTTCAAGTACAGTCCAGCCTATCTGACTCCAGAGTCTGTGCTCTAAGTGGATCTGATTTCTTTCCCTCCAAAGAGGGCCTCTGATGTGTGTGGGGGAGTGAACATACTCAGTCCAGCTCCCTCTGCATCCTCCAGGCCAAGCAGGCCCAACTTCTTCAGCTGCCTCCTGCATGGCCTCTTACAGTCTTTCTCTGTCCCACTCAGTCTCCTGACCTTATTCCCATTAGTCACATGTGGTCCCTGTGCACGTGTGATTGCTCAAAATTATGTCTGATGACATGTGTGACTTAGACCCTTCAATACTAACCCTCAGCAGTGCCCTGGAAGTAGGTGGCACCTCCTGGATGCAGTTTCTGCAGGATCTCATGGCCTGCTGTGACACTCACCAGAGTGGCTCAGGAGGACCTCCCTGTGGGAGCCTGTGGAAGGCGTACCAACTGCCTCTTAAGGTCAGTCTCCGGTTCCTTGAATTTTATGAGATGCAATGAGAATTTGATGGTGGCAGGATATTAAAAATACAACAGCAGCAGCTCTATTTCCCCCAAAACGTTCTAGTCATACTGGAAATAGTTTTGCTATATGGCCTCTTGAGCATTCACTCATTTATACACTTGTCAGTACATTCATTTATACAATGAATACTTGTCGAGGGGTCTGTTTGGCATTAGGTCATGAGATACAATGATGGATAAGAGAAGTTCCCTGTCCTTGGGGAGCTCGGAATCTAGACTGGGAAGTGGGTAAGTAAATCAGTTGTCAAGCTCTGGTGGAAATAGTACTAAATCGAGGTGTGAACCAAGTGCCTTGAGAACACTCAGGAGCAGGTAACTGAGAGTGTTCAGGACAGTTGGACTGTGTTAGTCATGGTGTTGTGTGTAAATTAGAAAACTATTCTCAGGGCAGCAATGGAGATGCAGACATAGAAAACAGACTCATGGACATGGTGCGTGAAGGAGAGGGTGGGATTAGTTGAGAGAGTAGCATGGAAACATATACATTGCCATACGTGAAATAGATAGCCCGTGGGAATTGGCTGCGCAACACAGGGAACTCAGCCTAGTGCTCGTGACACCCTGGAAGGGTGGGATGGGGTGGGAGATGGGTAGGAGGTTCAAGAGGGTGGGTACACAGATATACCTGTGACTGATTCATGTTGATGTGTGGCAGAAACCAGCACAATATTGTAAAGCAATTATCCTCCAATAAAAATTAAAAAAACAAACAAGCAGACCCCAAGCTATGAGAATCCTTCCTTTCAAATTTTGCCCTCATTTGACAGATAATATTTGTTATCTTCTGAAGGGCCAGGGTGGGGGTGAATGCTCTCTCTTTGGTGCATAAAGACCTATTTGACCTTGAAGTAAATCATTGCAGGAATTCATCTTCATTTGCATGCTATCCTTTTGTAAAGAGAGGTTTGAGTTGCTGAGCCAAAGAATCTGCTTCTGGTGCCCTTCTTAGCCCTGCTGATCCTCCTATTGTGCTTTCTGGAAAGGTTGACCCATTTAATACTTCTGCCACATGCTTGCAGAAATAACCAAAAAGTTGCCCAAAGATCTGTATTTACGGGTGCTCACTGGGGTATTGAAAATATCCTGAATACCCCTCAATAGGGGACTGATTAAATTCATTATGGAACATGCTGCAATGTAATACCAAACTGTCCTTTAAAGAGATTAATAAGATCTCTATATATTAATCAGGAAGTGTTAATGATACCTAAGGTAAAAATTAAGAAGCTTATAGAACTGCATATATAATATTATACTGTATTTTTAATGAGTGTTAGTATATACATAAAAATTCTGTTGGAATGTATTCCAAACTGAACAGAGGCTATTATGGAGGATGGAGTATAGGGGATTTCACTTTCTCTTTGAAGCACATCTGTATTTCATGCATTTTAAATTATTTGTATAAACAGCCAAAAAACTAAAGGTATTTTCCCATCTAGAAAGAAAGAAAGGGAGTGTTTGACTTGCATAGCAGAAGGAGAACTTGGCTGCAGGTAATAAGCTCATGTAGTCTGGTTTTTTCTATTTTGTTTTATATGGTAGCCAGGGTTAAACCCATCATCTTCCTTTCCCAATCCAAAGCCTTCTCTCTTCCCTGCATTCTGTAGTTTCAACCTTGGTGTATAAAAAATCTTTTCCTTATTCTTTTGCCTTCTGTATCTAGCTAGTTGCAAAATGTCTTTCACACATTCTCATTCTTTCCTTTGACTCCTACTCTTTGGTAATGCATTGGCCTGGCCTATGGGCACTGCCCTTTTCCCAGTCTCCATCCATTATTTGTTTTACTGGTAGCAGAGTAATCCTAAAACCCAGAGATAATAGTAAGTTCATATGAGTCCCCAATTCTCATGGGATAAATACAGATTTCCTTGTTTTACCCTCAAGACCCTGCGGGATGTGGTCTCACCAGTGGTGTCCTTTCATGTAGCCGATGAGAGATTTTTCATTCATGCAGTTTTGCTCTTTGACATTTTTGTTTGTAACGCTTGAATCTCTTTTTTCCCCTACTATGTAAATGCTTCATGTATACTATTTTATATTTTAGCTCTGGTAGAAACATAAATCTCATTTTTCCACTCTTTCATTCTCTGAATCGTAGCGTGATATCTGTGTAGTAGGTGATGTACTAGGTACCGAAGACACAGCATGGAACAAAAATACCCCACCATATCCCTGTCTCCTCCCAGACTCAGACAAAGCTCAAGGAGAAAAGCAAATAGAATAATCACAACATAGGAAAAGCTCTGGGAAGAGGACTAACATGAGACTGAGAAAGAAAATAATGGTGACAGTGGTAGGGTAGTAGGGGAAACGGGGGTAAGATTAGGACAAATCTAAGGAGGTACCGTTTATTTTAAGATTGTCCTGAAGGACAGAAAGGAGCCAGTCAGCCATGACTTGAGTGGGGGTACAACATTCCATGCAGATGGAATATCAAGCAGGACTCTATTCATATACCTTGGGGCAAGAAAGTGCTTCTCTGTATAAGTATCTGAAAAAGGACTTTGACTGGAAGAAAGAGACTGATGGAAAGAGTGGCAGAAGATGATGTTGGGAAAGTAGGAGTCTTCAAAGTCAGGCTTTTAAAGTCATGTAATGAATTTGGTATTTAGTCCAAGTGCAATGGCAGGCTGTTAGAGGCTTTTAAACAGAGCAGTGAGATTATAAATCCAGTTTATCCCTTCCCGCCTTGCCCTCAGCACTGGTCACAATGTCCTGCGTATAACTGTTGCTGAGCGAGTACTTGAGCACATGTTGCATTATTGAGTGCAGTGCCTGTGATTGATTATAGAATTAGCCACACTTCAGCAGCAGGTGGATTTAGTCTTCTTTTTCAGTTTTTGTCCAGCAAGCTAAATAAGTTCATAAAAAGGTAACTTTCCTGGTAATCTCCTATTTTCAGTTCATTAATCACATATAGAATATTGACTCTGGTTTCTCTTTAAAAAACTTAAGTATTCTGGTACTTAAATTTTTATTTAAATCCCAATTGATAAGTCCTTTTTTTTTTTTCCTTTACGAAAAGAAGTTTGACTTTTTAAATAAAAAATCATGGAGGTGCTACTGTATTCTGAACCACAGAATATATATTTTTCAGTGGCTTAGAATAATGATGGACCTTGGCACTTTGATGCCCAGAGATTTAAAAAGCCCCGTGTCCAAAGGCATCCAGTTAGTTAACACTCAGCTTTTCTTGACCCTTGCTGCACTCTGCCATGTTGCAACTCTTATTTAATGGAGAAATTTCTCTAGTTTTTTCTGCAATGCAGTGCAATGTTGATAAGCAGAGTATCTAATAAATACTTGCATCATGCTCTTAAAAAAAAACAGCTCAGTAAACTACTCATTTGATTTTTATGAAGAAATGATTGAGCAACTTGCTTCTGTTTACTTTTTAGTTAACAACATGCATTAGTTTGAAATCTTTTTGTTACAAATGATAGAAACTAAATTCAAATATATTGGTATACATAGGTTAGCCATGAAAGATCTGACCTCAGGTACTGTTTGGACCAAGGAATAAAGAGGGAGGGGGAGGGGGAATTGGTGAGGACAGAAGAGGATGCTGCTTCCAGGAATATGAAGGGGCACTGGCAGACACAATGGTTAAGTATTGGCTGTTCCATATTGTAAGCCCAGATGTTTAGATTAGCAGTGATAATAAGTCCAAAATCTACGCTTTATTTACATATTTTTTGTAGGTCCTCTTTTGAAGCAACTCTTCAAGTCTATATTGGATTTTTTAGAAAGTGTTTTTCTGGGAGTCAGGTCTTCAAGATACCAAAATAGTAAGTTATTGACACTGGTTTTCTGAAGTCGCTGAATTGATGCATTGATTTCTTTAACAAAACATTTTAAATGTCTGCTGTGTTCTAGGCATGGAACTAAGCATTCTATATCTCCCAGCAGAGACCTCCAGCTGCTTGGGGAGATAGATGTGTAAACAAATAATTGTAACATGGAATAACTGCCAATGAAACTCTGTCCAAGATGGCCAGGGGTACGAAAAGCAGGGAGCTTGTCTAGGAGTTAGTCAAAGGAAACTTAGCTAAGGACATAACATTAGAATTGAGTCTTTAATATTTAAGATTAATGACTTTCTAGGTCTTTGAGTTGGTGGATGGAAGAAGAATGCTACATTCAAGGGACCAGCACGTGCAGAGGCAAGCAGCAGGAAGACAGTGATATGACCAGAGTGTACGATGTGGGTGGACAGTGATGGTGGTACAGAAGTATTGTTAGGATGAATATATGCTTGCCTCCTTATTCCAGAGTCTACTTTAAGAATTATGCATTTGGATGTTTTAGTTCTAGAATGCCTGATAAAAATTAGACTCTCTCCTTTATATCTATGCCATATCTTGCAAGTTTTCAACTTATATTCGGAATTAATTTTCCTATAAAGTTAACATGTAAGAATGGTGATAATAAGAAACTTTTTTCCCAAAGAACTGTAGGATTTTAACTTGGAGATGGGTTTTAATGTTCCTCAAAATCCTGGATCACTTCAAGTTATTTTGTGCTCTTGGATGGTTAGCTTTTCTGCTTTATCAGGATTGTTGTGGTAGAAAGTTATTTTCACAATTTTAAGGCAGCTTCTACCCATCACTCAATGAACTCTCAACTGGAGGTCATCTGGAGTGCTTTGTAACATCCTTTCTCATTAGAAATCAGAGTGGAAACTGAAGAACAGGGGTCATTTGTCTTCTGTCTCTATTTTAGTTTCTTATGGCTTTTCTAAAGAATCACTATAAATTTAGCAGATTAAACAGTACAGATTTACTCACTTAAACTTCTAGAAGTCAGAAATCTGAATTCAGTTTCACTGGGCTAAGGTCAAGATAAGAGTAAGACTGGTTCCTTCCTGACACTCAGAGGGCAGAATTTGTTCACTTGCCTTTTTCAGCTTCTCGTGCCGCCTGTGTTAGTTGTCTTATGGCCCTTTCCTCCATTCAAGACACATCCGTCTAGTCTCTGCTTCCATTACCATGAGGTCTTCTCTTTTGACTCCTCCTGTGTGCTTCTTACCTATAATTATGTGAGGCCCACCCAGATAATCCAGAATAATCACCCTTAACTTGATTCACAGTTTCCAGAGATTAGGTCAAGGACATTTTTGGAGGCCAATATAGCTTATAAGTCTCCTCCCAACTGTGGATCCTTTGATGGTATCCTCTCCTGGTACCTTCTTGATCAAATTGATGCCATGAGCATTTTTGTGGTTGGAGGTTTCTATACATTTCTTTTTTCTAACTAAATGCTTTTGAATTTGCTATATAAAACAATGCAAACAAGAAATTGAGTGCTCACAATTAAATATCATTTTATGAATTTTTAAGCCTTGCTTGTCAATGAGAGTAATACTTAGCAGGAAGATATCTTAGCAACTTTAGAGAAAGAAAAGGTTTATTTCTAAAGAATGATCTCCCACGATCTCCTGTGACACCTTATGTCACTTTATAGCTCCTTTTGGGCACCAACTTTGTCTGCATTCAAGCCATTTATATGTCTGATTTATCTTCTTAGTAGATGGTAAGCTTCTTGGGGGTAGAGCCCTTCACCAATATATCATTGTATCTGATAGAGTACATGACATAGCTAAAATATAATTAGGTGCTCTTCATGAGTTAACTTTTTTTTAATTCTCACAAAATGTAAGACAGAGGCCTAGAGAGGATCTATAACTCGTCTCAAATTGGACAGGTAATAAGATACAGTGCTGATATGCAAACCCACTCCTGCAACCATGCTTTTATCAACTCCATTATGCTCCTCTTTACTACTGCAGTAAAGTAGGTGCTGAATGAATAATAATTATTGCTTTATAGCTAGCACAGCACTTTCACATACATTATCTCATTAGATCCCCATAAAGGAGGCAGGCAACTATCACCTGCTTCTCTGTTTTAGAGATGAGCAAACGGGCTCAGAATGGCCAAGTGTGCCCCTTCATTCACATTCAATCTTCATTCATTGTACAGACATTCAGTGAACCTCCATGGGGTGCCAAACCTGGGCTAATCCTTGAGAAACAGTGGTAAACAGACAGAAGTCTCTTCCCTCATGAAGCTTATGGTGCCATGGGGAACAAAGCATTACCTGTGCCATGACTGTTCCAAAGAAAGGAAATATTTTGTAGGAACAGACAGTAGGGGATGATGGAATCTGGGACAGCACAAAAAGTTTCTTTGACCAGGGAATTATTGATCAATGCACTTTTGGGTTCTATTAGGTTGGTGCAAAAGTAATTGCGGTTTCAGATCCTGAATTTTAAATCATTAGAACTAGGCTCAAACGCATCTTCGGAGAAAGCAGTGGCACCCCACTCCAGTACTCTTGCCTGGAAAATCTCATGGATGGAGGAGCCTGGTAAGCTGTAATCCATGGGGTCGCTAAGAGTCGGACAGACTGAGCGACTTCCTTTTCACTTTTTACTTTCATGCATTGGAGAAGGAAATGGCAACCCACTCCAGTGTTCTTGCCTGGAGAATCCCAAGGACGGGGGAGCCTGGTGGGCTTCCGTCTCTGGGGTCACACAGAGTCGGACATGACTGAAGCGACTTAGCAGCAGCAGCAGCAGCAGAGCAGCAAACACATCTTTATTAATCAAAATAGGAACCATTATAATCAACACATTTTTGCCAAGGAGAAATAAAGTTGTTTATTCCTGTAGTGTAAAAGTCTGTGCTTTAGGCTCATTCCATGAACTCTTGGAAGTTCTGCCTCCTGCTGGCTGTGGAAACATTTTCCCTGCAAAAAGTCAAGATGATTGAAGAAGTGGTAGTTGATTGACAAGAGGTGAGGTGAATATGGCATATGAGGCAAAACTTTGTAGCTCAATTCATTCAACATTTGAAGGGTTGATTGTGGAATGTGTGGTCAGGCACTGTCATGGAGAAGAATTAGGCCCTTTCTGTTGACCAGTGCTGGCTGCAGGCATTGCAGTTTTCAGTATATCTTATCGATCTGCTGAACATGCTTCTCAGATGTAATGGTTTCTCCAGGATTCTGAAAGCTGTAGTGGATCAGACCAGCAGCAGACCACCAGTGACCATGACCCTTTTTGGAGCAAGTTTGACTTTGGGAAGTGCTTTGGAGCTTTTTCTTGATCCAACTACTGAGCTGGTTGTCTCTGGTTGTCGTATAAAATCCACTTTTCATTGCATGTCACAATCCGATCAAGAAATGGTTTGTTGTTATTGCATAGAATGAGAGAAGATAACACTTCAAAACAACGAGTTTTTTTATTTTTGGTCCACTTACGAGGCACCCACTTGTTGAGCCTTTTCACCCTTCTGATTTGCTTCAAATGCTGAATTTCATCAAAATTGAAAATGTGATCCATATATAGCCTTTTTCAGTTACTTTTGTTAGCACAGTATGAGTTCTTGTACAGCTTTCTCATTTGCTTTAGTGACTTCACCCAACTGCTGAAAGTTTTGGAATTTAAAGCAATGTTTGAAACCATCAAAGCTACCACTGCTAGGACTAACAGGAGCTTCTCGTGCAGAATTTGGCAATTTCTGCTTAAGTTCTTTTTATATAGATTGTGCGTTCTCTTTTATTATGAGAAATATTCTTGAGATTTTTTTGCTGTTTGTTATTCAATCCATATGCACAATAATCTTTTTGTTTTTTCTGTTTATTTAGACTGCGTTTTTTTGAATTCACAGTTGTTTCAGATGTAGATATTTCTTTAATTTTCCTACATTTTCTGTGATGGCCTGCAGTGCCTTTGGCTCAGGAGAGCAACATGTTCTCTCATTTTAAAATTATTGAATCATAATTAGCATACAATATTATATTAGTTTCAGGTATATGAATAGTAATTTGATATTATTACACTGATATTTGATATTATTACATTGCAAAATGATTGTCTCAGTCTAGTTACTATTTATCACCATACAAAGTTGTTAAAATATTGACTATATTTCTTATTCTACACATCATATGCTCCATGACTTATTTATTTTACAACTCTAAGTTTGTGCTTCTTAAAAACCTTCACCGATTTTGTCCATCTCCTCACTCTACCTCCCTCTGGCAACTGCCATTTGTTCTCTGTATTTCTGAGCCTGTTTCTGTTTTGTTTTGCTTTGTTTGTTTTGAATTTTAGATTACACATATGAGTGAAATCATGTGTAATTTGTTTCTCTCAGACTTATTTCACATAGCGTAATACACTTCAAGTCCATCCATTGTTAGCACAAGTGGCAAGATTTTATTCTTTTTTATGGCTAAGTCATATTCCATTTTATTTATATACACCGCATCTTCTTTTTCCATTCATCTCTCAGTGGACATTTAGGTTGCTTCCATGTCTTAACTATTGTGAATAATGCTGCAAGCACAAGAATGCATATACCTTTGAAATTTAGTGTTTCTTCTAACACCTAGAAGTGAAATTACTAGATCATGTGGTAGTTCTACTTTTAGTTTTTTGAGAGAGCTCCTTACTGCTTTCCCTCGTGGCTACACTAATTTACATTCTCACCAACAGTGCACAAGGGTTTCCTTTTTTCTACATCCTAACCAACACCTGTTGTTTCTTGTCTTTGTGATAATAGCCATCCTTACAGATGTTCAGTGATACCTCATTGTGATTTTGATTTTAATTCCCTGGATGATTAGTGATAGTGAACATCATTTATGTGCCTCTTGGCCCTCAGTATATCTTCTTTGAAAAAATTTCTGTTCAGTTCCTCTGGTCCGTTCTTTAACAGAGTGATTTTTTTAAATATTGAATATATGAATATTTTGTATCTTTTGAATATCAGTCCCTTATTGGATGTAACATTTGCAAATATCTTCTTCTATTCAGTAGGTTGCCTTTTTGTTTTTTGGTGGTTTACTTCACTGTGAAAAGTCTTTTTGGTTTGATGTAGCCCCATTTGTTTGTTTTTACTTTCATTTCACTTGACTGAGGAGACAAATCCAAAAAAATATAACTAAGACCAATGTCAGGAGATTACTGCCTATGTTTTCTGTTGAGGAAAAGAAAGAAAGGCAAAAAAAGACAAAGGAAAAGGCGGAAGCCTTCGCCATGGCTATGAAAAACGTTCTTAAACAGCCTGAGAAAAATGCCCAGAGGGGCCCAGGTGAAAAGGGGTGGGCTTGCTATTACTGTGGAAAGGAGGGGCACCTCAAGCGGGATTGCCCTCAGGCATCTAAGCCGCCCCTGGCTTCATGTCTGGTCTGCAAAGGACCACACTGGAAGAGAGACTGCCCCCAGAGGCGTAGATCTCCGGGGTCAGACTCTCAAGACAATCAGGACTGAAGGTGCCCAGGGGTCCCCACACAAGCTCCCGTCCTAATTACACCTGAGGAACCCTGGGTATTAATAGTTGTGGGGGGCCAATCCATTGATTTCCTTTTAGATACTGGGGCAACTTTTTCTGTGCTTACTGAAGCCCCTGGCCCACTTTCTTCCCCATCCGCTTCCATAATGGGACTGTCTGGACGAACCAGAAGGTATTATTTCAGTTATTCTTTATCTTGCAACTGGGATTCTGTGCTGTTTTCACACAAGTTTCTGATTGTGCCAGAATCTCCCTCACCCCTTTTGGGAAGGGATATACTGAGCAAGGTCCATGCCTCTGTTTTCATGAATATGGAGCCCTCCCTTTCTCTCCCTTTAGTTGAAACACCCACCGGGAGAAATAATCAGTCTGTGAGAGTTAATAAGCCTTTCTCTTATCAAGAAATACAAAGAATCAAGGAGGATCTGGGAGACTATTTAGAGGACCCAGGAAAATATATTAGAGCTTTTAAGGGTGTTACTATGCTTTATGACCCCACTTGGAAGGATGTGATGTATATCTTGGGACAAACGCTGACTCCCGAGTCAAAGACTCGAGTTTTGGGAAAACTTCCTTGTATTGTCAGGATTCTTCGGCAGAGTATTTGGAAGCTCGCGACTGAGCTGCATCTGGCTGTTTTAAGAAATAAAAAAGGGGGAGATGTTGGGGGCCAGAGTGAGGCACTCGGCCCGTGGCAAAGGTCATGAGGAAGGAGGCTCGACATACGCAAAGGCGGGATCGAGCCTCAGGAGTCCCCCTGGAAATCCTTGAGCCTCTACCCCCATAACCAGAGCCTGCCTACTTCACTACTTTGTGCTCTCCCCTACACCTCTGACTTTACCGGGGGCTGTCCCCCACCACCTCTTTCGGAGAAGGAGTTAACTTAGAGCTCCAGTTAATAAAAACTCCTGGGCGTGACAAGAGTGTGGTTCTCTGGCCTGCCTGACAGGCTCGTCCGGCCACATGTGATTGCTCACAGCCTCCCAACCGTGAGAGGCACGAGATACTTTAAACCTTCTAAAAACAGGTTCCTTAGAAAAGTTAGAAAACTATTAGTATAAGTATAATGGGCTGATTAGAAATTGTGTTGATGAAGGGTTTTTCATTTGTTGAGCCAATGTTTGTTGCTAAATCTCCATATCCCCTGCCCTTACACACATTAATGAATATATAGAAGAAATAAGTATTAACCTTTGATATTAATCATGTTAGACCTTAGGCTAAGTAAATTCTTTGCTTAACTAAAACCCACTACACCCTCACCCTATAGGAATGTAACTTTATTTGGGTGGCATCTGTTTTAAGAATAATCACCCCTGGAGAAATAAGTGTCCTGGTTGACTGACCCCTGTCACAAGGAGAGGGTCATAAATTATCAGCAGGCCCCCTGGCCAGAAGATGATGTAACACCCCTAAGACCTCTGTATACATTTGTATGAAGCACCTGACTTTGATAAGTCAGGACTGCTGACCCCGTGTGACTTTTGCATAACATCTCAGTGTATAAAAGTAGACCATGGAAAATAAAGAATTGGGATCAGTTTCTCGAAATACTGGTCTCCTCATGTTGCGCTCTCTCTCTCTCACTCTGGCTGAGTCTCCATCTGGAGCACGGAACCCGCCATGCTTACTAGTTATGCCTGGGCTTCTAAGATCCGACCAGGGAGGCCTCAGTGTCTCCTCTCCTTTGGGAGAATGGAAGGACGCCTGCAGCCTACGTAAGTGGTGCAAGCTTCTTGTCTTGAAGTTTTATTGGTCTCCCACGTAAACCAAGCTAGTCAGCCTCTTTTCTCCACTGAATTTTCCTACTGAGCTATCCTCATTCTATTACTCTTTACATCTTTAATTAATATCTAATTGAAGCTATTGTATCCTGACCCTCGCCGACACCGTCCCCACTTCGAATACCCTAGATCAGCCAGGGCTGGACCCCGGCAGTTTTCTTCTAGGAGCTTTATGGTTTTCAGTTCAATTCAGTTCAGTTGCTCAGTTGTGTCCAACTGCGACCCCATGGACTGCACCACACCAGGCCTCCCTGTCCATCACCAACTCCCGGAGTTTACTCAAACTCATGTCCATTGAGTCGGTGATGCCATCCAACCAGCGCATCCTCTGTCTTCATTCTTTCTGGAGTTAGTTCTCCACTGATCTCTAGCAGCATACTGGGTACCTACCGACCTGGGGAGTTCATCTTTCAGTGTCCTATCTTTTTGCCTTTTCATATTGTTCGTGGGGTTCTCAAGGCAAGAATACTGAAGTAGTTTGCCATTCCCTTCTCCAGTGGACCATGTTTTGTCAGAACTCTCCACCATGACCCGTCCATCTTGGGTGGCCCTACACGGCATGGCTCATAGTTTCATTAGCTTCATTGAGTTAAGACAAGGCTGTGGTCCATGTGATCAGATTGGTTAGCTTTCTGTGATTGTGGTTTTATGGTTTTAGGTCTTATATTTAAGTCTTTAATCCATTTTGAGTTTATTTTTGTATATAATGTAAGAAAGGGGTCCAGTTTTGTTGTTTTGCCAGTAGCTCTCCAGTTTGCCAGTATCAGGTGTTGAAGAGACTATCTTTTCCCCATTATAAATATTTGCTTCCTTTGTCATACTTTATTTGGCCATATGAACATCGGTTTATTTCTGGGCTCTCTGTTCTGTTCCATTGATCTGTGTGTCAATTTTATGCTAGTACCATGCTATCTTGATTACTGTAGCTTTCTAGTATAGTTCCAAGTCTGAGGTCAGACTTCTAGCTTTGTTTTTCTTTTTTGTTTTGGTCATTCAGAGTCTTTTGTGGTTTCATACAAATTTTAGGGTTATTTGTTCTAGTCTGTGAGAAATAGCATTGCTGTTTTGGTAAGGATTACATTCAATCTGTAGATTGCTTTGGGTAGTATGGACATTTTAATGATGTTGATTCTTCCAATCCATGAACATGGTATATATGTTTATACTTATTTGTGTTGCCTTTAGGTTTATTTTCTGTGTCTTAAGGTTTTCAGAATATGGGTCTTTCACTTCCCTAGTTAAGTTTATTCCTAGGTATTATTATTTTTGATATAATTGTAAATAAGATTGTTTTCTTCATTTCTTTTTTTTATAGTTCATTATTAATGTGTAGAAATGCAACATATTTCTGTATATTTTGTATTTATTGATCTTTACTTTAGTTCTAATAGTTTTTTTGATGGAGTCTTTAGGATTCTCTCTTTATATCATATATATATATACGTATATATATATGTGTTCTGTCTTTCTATATATATAGTACCATGCTGTCCAAAAATAGTGAAAGTTTTGCTTCCTTCTTTTCAATTTGGATGTCTTTCCTTTTTCTTGCCTAATTTCTGTCTCTAGGATTTCCAATGCTATGTTGAATAAAAGTGGCAAGAGTTGCACTGTTGGTGGGAATGTAAATTGATTCAGCCACTATGGAAGAAGGTATAGAGATTTCTTTAAAAAGTAGGAATAAAACTACCATATGATCTGGCAATCCCACTCCTAGGCATATGCCCTGAGGAAACCAAAATTGAAAAAGACACATGTATCCCACTGTTCATTGCAGCACTATTTACAATAGCTAGAACATGGAAGCAACCTTGATGTCCATTGACAGATGAATGGATAAAGAAGTTGTGGTACATATACACAATGGAATATTACTAAGCCATAAAAAGGAACACATTTGAGTCAGTTCTAATGGGCTGGATGAACCTGAAACCTATTACACAGAGTAAAGTGAGTCAGAAAGAGAAAGATACACATTGTATGCTAACACATATATATGGAATCTAGAAGAATGGTACTGAGGAACTTATTTACAGGGCAGCAGTGGAGAAACGGACATAGAGAATAGACTTATGGCCATGGGGAGAGGGGAGGAGAGGGTGAGATGTATCGAAAGAGTAACATGGAAACTTACATTACCATGTGTAAAATAGCTAGCCAATGGGAATTTGCTTTATGGCTCAGGAAACTTAAATGGGGGCTCTATATTAATCTAGCGGGGTGGGATGGGGAGGGAGATAGGAGGAAGGTTCAAAAGGAAGGGGATATATGTATACCTATGGCTGGTTCACATTGAGGTTTGACAGACAATAACAAAATTCTGTAATAACAAAATTATCCTTCAATAAAATAAATAAATAAAAACATGAAAAGATTTAAAAAAATGTGGCAAGAGTAGGCACCTTTGTCTTGCTCATGATTTTAGAAAAAAGTGGAAAGTTGAGTATAATCTTAGCTGTGGGTTTGTTATAAATGACCTTTATTATGTTGAAGTATGCTCCCTCTATGCCCACTTTCTTGAAAGTATTTTTATTATAAATAGATGATGAATTTTGTCAAATGCTTTCCGTAAGTCTATTGAAATGATTATATATCTTTTATTCTTCTTGTTAATGTTCGTATGGTTGATTGTTAATATGTTGATTGATTTGTGGATAGGGAACTATCCTTGCATCTCTGAAATGAATCCTACTTGATCACAGTGTGTGATCCTTTTACTATGTTGTTGAAATTGATTTGCTAATACTTTGTTGACAGTTTTTTAATCTGTGATCATAAGGGATATTGGCTTGTAATTTTCTTTTTTGTGATGTTTATACTTTCGGTATCAGGGTGATATTGGCCTAGAAAAATGAATTTGGAAATGTTCCTTAATTTTTCATAATTTGGAAGTATATGAGAAGGATAGATGTTAACTCTTCTTTAAATATTTCTTAGAATCACCTGAAAGTCATCTGGACCATGACTTTTGTTTGTGGGGAGGTTTTTGATTATTGATTCAGTTTTGTTAATGGCCATCTGTCCATTCAGGTTTTCTGTTTCTTCATGATTCAGTCTTAGAAGATTGCATGTTTCTAGGAACTTACATTTCTTCTAGATTGTCTAATTTATTGTCACATAATTGTTCATACTATTCTTTTATGATTCTTTGTATTTCTGTGGTTGTTTGTAAACTTCTCTTTCATTTATGATTTTGCTTTGGTCCTCTCTCTTTGTTGTTTGATAAGTGTGACTAAAGGTTTGGGGATTTTGTTTATTTTTTAAAGTGCTATGTAGTCCCACTGAGTTTTTTCTTTTTCTTTTTTTAATTCTCTGTTTCCTTTACTCCCTCTTTGATTTTTAATATTTCCTTTTACTAACTTTTCGCTTGTTTGGTCTTCTTTTTTTCTATTTCCATTAAATGTAAATTTAGATTTTTTTTTAAATTTGCAGTTTTTCTTATTTCTTGAAGTAGGCCTGTATCACTATTAACTTCTCTCTTAGAACTGCTTTTGCTGTGAATCACAGATAATGAAAAATTTTTTGTCTATTTTCATTTGTCTTAAAATATTATTTTTTACATCTCCATTGATTTCTTTGATGATCCATTGATTGTTTAGTAGCATTATGTTTAGTCTCCATGTATTTGTGCTTTTTCCAGTTTCTTCTTGTAATTGATTTCTAGTTTCATATTGTTATGGTAGGAAAAGATGCTTGATATAATTTCTAGTCTTCTTAAATTTATACATTGTTTTCTTGTGGCCTAACATGTGATCTACCCTGAGGAACGTTCTGTGTGCACATGAAAAGAATTCTGATGCTTTTGGATAGAATATTCTGTAAATATCTATTAATGGTCTAATGTGTCCTTTAAGGCCAGTGTTTCCTTACTAATTTTCTTTCTGGATATTTCCACTGATATAATTGAGGTATTAAAGTTCTCCACTATTGTTATACGTGTGGGCTTCCTTGGTGGCTCAGATAGTAAAGAATCTACCTGCAATCCAGGAGATCCAGGTTCAGTTCCTGGGTTGGGAAAATCCCCTGGTGAAGGGAATAGTTACCCACACCAGAATTCCATGGACAGCAGATCCTCGTGGGCTATAGTCCATGGGTTTGCAAAGAGTTGGATATGACTGAGTGACTAACGCATACACACAATTATTATATTGCTATCTATTTCTCCCTTTATTTCTGTTAATTTATGTATTTAATTGTTCTTATATTGGGTGCACAGATATTTTTAGGTGCTATAGTCATCTTGTTGATTTGATCCCTTTGTCATTTTATATAATGCCTTTTTTTTTTTGTCTCTTATTACAGTCTTTGTTTTAAGGTCTAGTGTGCCTGCTCTGCTTATCATTGTCCTGCTTTTCTTTTTGTTTTTATTGGCATAGAATGCCTTTTTCCATCTCTTCACTTTCCATCTGTATTAGTCTTTAGGTCTCAAGTGAGTTTCTTATGAGCATCTTATAAATGTGTCCTGTTTTGTTTTTTAAATCCATTCAGCCACTCTGTGTGTTTTGATTGGAACATTTAATCTCTACATATAAAGTCATTATTTATATTTATGTCAGATCAGATCAGATCAGTCGCTTAGTAGTGTCCGACTTGTTGTGACCCCATGAATCGCAGCACGCCAGGCTTCCCTGTCCAACACCAACTCCCAGAGTTCACTGAGACTCACGTCCATCAAGTCAGTGATGCCATTCAGCCATCTCATCCTCTGTCATTCCCCTTCTCCTCCTGCCCCCAATCCCTCCCAGCATCAGAGTCTTTTCCAATGAGTCAACTCTTCGCATGAGGTGGCCAAAGTACAGGAGTTTCAGCTTTAGCATCATTCCTTCCAAAGAAATCCCAGGGCTCATCTAACTTCAGAATGGACTGGTTGGATCTCCTTGCAGTCCAAGAGACTCTCAAGAGTCTTATCCAACACCACAGTTCAAAAGCATCAATTATTCGGTGCTCAGCCTTCTTCACAGTCCAACTCTAACATCCACCATAAATGACCACAGGAAAAACCATAGCCTTGACTAGACGAACCTTTGTTGGCAAAGAAATGTCTCTGCTTTTGAATATGCTATCTAGGTTGGTCATAACTTTCCTTCCAAGGAGTAAGCGTCTTTTAATTTCATGGCTGCAGTCACCATCTGTAGTGATTTTGGAACCCAGAAAAATAAAGTCTGACACTGTTTCCACTGTTTCCCCATCTATTTCCCATGAAGTGGTAGGACAAGAAGCCATGATCTTCATTTTCTGAATGTTGAGCTTTAAGCCAACTTTTTCACTCTCCTCTTGCACTTTCATCTAGAGGCTTTTGAGTTCCTCTTCACTTTCTGCCATAAGGGTGGTGTCATCTGCATATCTGAGGTTATTGGTATTTCTCTGGCAATCTTGATTCCAGCTTGTGCTTCTTCCAGTCCAGCGTTTCTCATGATGTACTCTGCATATAAGCTAAATAAACAGGGTGACAATATACACCCTTGATGAACTCCTTTTCCTATTTGGAACCAGTCTGTTGTTCCATGTCTAATTCTAACTGTTGCTTCCTGACCTGCATACATATTTCTCAAGAGGCAGATCAGGTGTTCTGGTATTCCCATCTCTTTCAGAATTTTCCAGTTTGTTATTTTGATCCACACAGTCAAAGGCTTTGGCATAGTCAATAAAGCAGAAATAGATGCTTTTCTGGAACTCTCTTGCTTTTTCCATGATCCAGCAGATGTTAGCAATTTGATCTCTGGTTCCTCTGCCTTTTCTAAAACCAGCTTGAACATCAGGAAGTTCACATATTGCTGAAGCCTGGCTTGGAGAATTTTGAGCATTACTTTACTAGCGTGTGAGATGAGTGCAACTGTGCGGTAGTTTGAGCATTCTTTGGCATTGCCTTTCTTTGGGATTGGAATGAAAACTGACCTTTTCCAGTCCTGTGGCCACTGCTGAGTTTTCCAAATTTGCTGGCATATTGAGTGCAGCACTTTCACAGCATCATGTTTCAGGATTTGAAATAGCTCAACTGGAATTCCATCACCTCCACTAGCTTTGTTCGTAGTGATGCTTTCTAAGGCCCGCTTGACTTCACATTCCAGGATGTCTGGCTCTTGGTCAGTGATCACACCATTGTGATTATCTGAGTTGTGAAGATATTCTTGCCATCTCTTCCTAATATCTTCTGCTTCTGTTAGGTCCATACCATTTCTGTCCTTTATCGAGCTCATCTTTGCATGAAATGTTCCTTTGGTATCTCTGATTTTCTTGAAGAGATCCCTAGTCTTTCCCATTCTGTTGTTTTCCTCTATTTCTTTGCATTGATCGCTGAAGAAGGCTTTCTTATCTCTTCTTGCTATTCTTTGGAACTCTGCATTCAGATGTTTATATCTTTCCTTTTCTCCTTTGCTTTTCGCTTCTCTTCTTTTCACAGCTATTTGTAAGGCCTCCCCAGACATCCATTTTGCTTTTTTGCATTTCTTTTTATGGGAATGGTCTTGATCCCTGTCTCCTGTACAGTGTCACAAACCTCATTCCATAGTTTCTCAGGCACTCTATCTATCAGATCTAGACCCTTAAATCTATTTCTCACTTCCACTGTATACTCATAAGGGATTTGATTTAGGTCATACCTGAATGGTCTAGTGGTTTTCCCTACTTTCTTCAATTTAAGTCTGAATTTGGCAATAAGGAGTTCATGTCTGAGCCACAGTCAGCTCCTGGTCTTGTTTTTGCTGACTGTATAGAGCTTCTCCGTCTTTGGCTGTAAAGAATATAATCAATCTGATTCCGGTGTTGACCATCTGGTGATGTCCATGTATAGAATCTTCTCTTATGTTGTTGGAAGAGGGTGTTTGTTATGACCAGTACATTTTCTTGGCAAAACTCTGTTAGTCTTTGCCCTGCTTCATTCCGTATTCCAAGGCCAAATTTGCCTGTTACTCCAGGTGTTTCTTGACTTCCTACTTTTGCATTCCAGTCCCCTATAATGGAAAGGACATCTTTTTTGTGTGTTAGTTCTAAAAGGTCTTGTAGGTCTTCATTGAACCGTTCAACTTCAGCTTCTTCAGCATTACTGGTTGGGGCATAGACTTGGATTACTGTGATATTGAATGGTTTGCCTTGGAAACGAACAGACATCATTCTGTCGTTTTTGAGATTGCATCCAAGTACTGCATTTCGGACTCTTTTGTTGACCACGATGGCCACTCCATTTCTTCTGAGGGATTCCTGCCCGCAGTAGTAGATATAATGGTCATCTGAGTTAAATTCACCCATTCCAGGCCATTTCAGTTCACTGATTCCTAGAATGTTGACATTCACTCTTGCCATCTCTTGTTTGACCACTTCCAATTTGCCTTGATTCATGGACCTGACATTCCAGGTTCCTATGCAATATTGCTCTTTACAGCATTGGACCTTGCTTCTATCACCAGTCACATCCACAGCTGAGTATTGTTTTTGCTTTGGCTCCATCCCTTCATTCTTTCTGGAGTTATTTCTCCACTGATCTCCAGTAGCATATTGGAGACCTACTGACCTGGGGAGTTCCTCTTTCAGTATCCTATCATTTTGCCTTTTCATACTGTTCATGGGGTTCTCAAAGCAAGAATACTGAAGTGGTTTGCCATTCCCTTCTCCAGTGGACCACATTCTGTCAGATCTCTCCACCATGACCCGCACGTCTTGGGTTGCCCCACGGGCATAGCTTAGTTTCATTGAGTTAGACAAGGCTGCGGTCCTAGTGTGATTAGATTGACTAGTTTTCTGTGAGTATGGTTTCAGTGTGTTTGCCCTCTGATGCCCTCTTGCAACACCTACCATCTTACTTGGGTTTCTCTTACCTTGGACGAGGGGTATCTCCTCACCCCCGCCCTTCCTGACCTTCAATGTGGGATAGCTCCTCTATGTACTTGTTGCCATTTTGTTAGTTTTTTCCTGGTTGTTTTTGTAGTTCCTCATTGTCTTTTTGTTCTTCTCTTATTCTCTTGTGATTTGATGACTTACCTTAGTGCTATGTTTATATTCCTTTTTAAAAAATATTTTTGTGTATCTTTTATAAGTTTTTGTTTACCATGAGTTTCATATTTAACAGTCTATGTATATAGCATTCTATCTCAAGTTGGTTGTTGCTTAATTTTGTGTGTATTCTAAAAGCACTACATTTTTGCTGGTGTCTTTTATCCCAGAGAAACTTCCAACAGTTCCTTGCCCATTTGGCAGATACTCAAAATTAGTATATAAATTTCCTTCCCATATAGTCCATGTGCCCTTTAAACTGCCATGTTTTGCTGTGTTTCAAATTTCAGGAGTGTGCAGTTGGTTCCATCTGTAATATCCCTCTGTATTGCACGTGACTTCTTGGGGGTGATGGGGTTCCTGTGGATCCTGTACCTTTGTCTTTATTATCCATTTCTATGTGGTCTTTCTATGTGTAGAAACTGTTCAGTAAGACTTCAGGTCTTCAGGAGAAATTGCTCTATATGTAAGTGTAAACTTGATGAGTTTATGAGAGTAGGTAAGTTCAGAGTTTTCCTTCTCTACAAGCTTGGATCCCTTTCTACAGCATGATTTCTTGTTTCCTTCAAAATGCTTATTTCAAGCTTTCCTCAAGACTTAAAACTTTCCTTTTGCATACACCTCTTGGCATTTTTGAATCTGGATACTTCAACATAAATAGGATGTTGAGTGTTTTTTCATGTAACCAAGCTCCTAAGTGTAGGAATATCAAAGCAAAGTATTGTAGGAGAATGCAGTGAACTGGTTCCTGGTAGATGTTTGACGTGTGTCTGTTTTATATCTTTTTGTATGGCTAGGCTCTCCTCTGGGTACAAATTCTGCATCCACCTACTTTAGTGTTTTTGATGGACAAAGTTGTGCATGTACAAATGCCAGATTTGTGGTTTTCTTAAATTGTTTCCTAATATATCAATGTATTAAACACATCTGCCTTCAAAACATGTATTATAGAAGAACTGACTGTAATTGGAAAAAAAAGAGTATAAAAACTAGGCCTTCTGACATTGCCATTTTTTTTCTCTACGTATTTGTGCTATTATGGATAGCAGTTGTGTGGACACATAGTGTTTAAAATATAATGCAGTATATTTTTAACACAAAAATGCCAGAGTCTAAGTATCTAATCTTGTTACCTTAAGAGATTATAAGGCTGTACATTTGTTTTTAGGTTATTGAAACCATTGCTTAAAATGAATTTGTAAGAGTTTTGGTTTTGCCAGTAGATTCATTTTGTGGTGTTAATAAAATTACTTTCACTATTTATGACCAAGTCTCTTAACAAGTATCCTTGGCTGACCATTTTTTTTTTTTTCACTCAAATGATTCTGAAATACATTGCCAAAAGAGCTAGACTTTGTGAACATGCTCTATAAACTCTGTAATTCTTTTGAATTGCACTAATAGAAGTTAATTTATAATTTCAGCAATAATCATTTAAAAGTGAACTACATCTTTCAAATATAAATTTTACTACTATTGAAAATTTTAAAAAATACAGTGCCAGAGACTTCGAAGGCGGGTACAGAAGAAGAGCTCTTAAATGAATTGATTTTTTTTTTTTTTTTTTGTGGAAAATTTGTGTTGCAGGCTTTGCTAGAATAAACTGATCTTCTCAGGCATGTGTATATATTCTCATAATTTTATAAGTTCCATATGTGCTTCTGGGACTGTAATTCCTGCCTGATAAAATCATAGTGACAAAACTTGAGCAATGGTTTCATATTTTACTTTTTACATTTAGCAGTATCCCACCTGGCATTTGGTATACATTGGGTACCTGGCAGTTGGCTGGATGTCTGATTTTTTTGTGCCTTTCTAGTGGTGACTTATGCTTAATGAAAAGTTACCCAATAAAGGTTTGATCTTTTACTTTATTCTTGTATTTAATATTTACTCTTATGGTTTATATGGTACTTAATAAGTAGGAAGGATTGTATTTAAATAATCCTTAGTGGGATAACATAAAGTTTTATTTATTTTTTCCTTCTTTTGATTCTTGGTTGCAGAAATGTGAGTTCATCACACACCTCAGAATATAGCAGACTTCTGTTATTTGTCCCAGAAATCCCTGCCTCGTTTAAATTCATTATTTCCTTTTTACTTCCAAATTCCAGGCTCATTTCACTATTCCTGAAGACACTCTCTCTGAAATACATGCTTTGTGTCCCTACATCTATGTGAACTCTTATAAAATATATATTGCTAGTTTGGAGGGTATGAAGTTTTAATTTATGTAAACAATGTGCTATTATTTATCTTGTTTTCTTTTGATCAACACTGATTTTGAGATCTGTCCATGTTGTTATTATAAACCTGGTATGTTGTTTCTGAATTGTGCTGGGTAATTGTGCTGGGTAATACATATCCCACCTTAAATTACATTTAAAGGTAATTTAAATTATCCTTTTTTTTTTTTTTACTTGTAGATATATAGTTTGTCTCTAAATCACCATTGTCACAGAAATGCTGTCTTTGTTGAATATCCTTGTACATATCCCCATATAAACTTGTTAGGAACTGACAAGAGAGATTTTATGGGGCAGAATATCGCATGTGAGACTTCTAGGTCATGTTCATGTGTGCCCAGTCACTTAGGCATTTTTGACTGTTTGCAACACTATGAACTGCAGCCTTCAAGGCTCCTCTGTCCATGGGATTCTCCAGGCAAGAATATTAGGGTGGATTTCCATGCCCTCCTTCAGGACATCTTCCTGACCCAGGGATCAAACCCTCATCTTTTATGTCACTTGCAGTTCTTTACCACTAGGACCACCTGGGAAGCCATAGTCATACCTAATTTACCTAAAAATGGCCAGGTTTTTGAATAGCTGTTCCAATTTACATTCCACTCATCGGTGCTTGTCCTCTTACCTTATTGCCAATACTTGGTATAATGTGATTTTTAAAAATATTTGCCTTTATTGTGGATAAGAAAGGCTATCGTGTCATTTCTATTTGAATTCTTATGATTAAGGGTAAATCTGAGAAGTTTCTCATATTTAGTGGACACTCAGGTTTTCCCTTTTGTGAACTGGCTATTCATATACTTTGGACTCTCATGAGAGTCCCTTGGACTGCAAGGAGATCCAACCAGTCCATTCTAAAGGAGATCAGCCCTGGGTGTTCTTTGGAAGGAATGATGCTAAAGCTGAAACTCCAGTACTTTGGCCACCTCATGCGAAGAGTTGACTCATTGGAAAAGACTCTGATGCTGGGAGAGATTGGGGGCAGGAGGAAAACGGGACGACAGAGGATGAGATGGCTGGATATTATCACTGACTTGATGGACGTGAGTTTGAGTGAACTCCACGAGTTGGTGATGGACAGGGAGGCCTGGTGTGCTGTGATTCATGGGGTCACAAAGAGTTGGACATGACTGAGCGACTGAACTGAACTGATACTTTGGGCAATTTCTAAGGATTTCTAAAGGACACCTTAATTTACTGGACACATTCTACTCTTAGATTCGCAGGAATTAAGACACAAATGTAAACATATAAAATCTCTTAGTAGACTTGGGTCATTATATCCCTTTTAAAAAATAATAGCAAATGAAGCAACAGACAAACAACTAATCTCAAAAATATACAAGCAACTCCTACAGCTCAACTCCAGAAAAATAAATGACCCAATCAAAAAATGGGCCAAAGAACTAAATAGACATTTCTCCAAAGAAGACATACAGATGGCTAACAAACACATGAAAAGATGCTCAACATCACTCATTATCAGAGAAATGCAAATCAAAACCACTATGAGGTACCATTTCACACCAGTCAGAATGGCTGCGATCCAAAAGTCTACAAGCAATAAATGCTGGAGAGGGTGTGGAGAAAAGGGAACCCTCTTACACTGTTGGTGGGAATGCAAACTAGTACAGCCACTATGGAGAACAGTGTGGAGATTCCTTAAAAAACTGGAAATAGAACTACCTTATGATCCAGCAATCCCACTGCTGGGCATACACACTGAGGAAACCAGAATTGAAAGAGACACGTGTACCCCAGTGTTCATCACAGCACTGTTTATAATAGCCAGGACATGGAAGCAACCTAGATGCCCATCATCAGATGAATGGATAAGAAAGCTGTGGTACACATACACAATGGAGTATTACTCAGCCATTAAAAAGAATACATTTGAATCAGTTCTAATGAGGTGGATGAAACTGGAGCCTATTATACAGAGTGAAGTAAGCCAGAAAGAAAAACACCAATACAGTATACTAACGCATATATATGGAATTTAGAAAGATGGTAACAATAACCCTGTGTATGAGACAGCAAAAGAGACACTGATGTATAGAACAGTCTTATGGACTCTGTGGGAGAGGGAGAGGGTGGGAAGATTTGGGAGAATGGCATTGAAACATGTATAATATCATATATAAAACGAGTCGCCAGTCCAGGTTTGATGCACGATACTGGATGCTTGGGGCTAGTGCACTGGGACGACCCAGAGGGATGGTATGGGGAGGGAGGAGGGAGGAGGGTTCAGGATGGGGAACACATGTATACCTGTGGCGGGTTCATTTCGATATTTGGCAAAACTAATACAATTTGTAAAGTTTAAAAATAAAATAAAATTAAAAAAAAAGAACTATTCATCATCTTAAAAAACAAAAACAAAACAAAAACAAAAACAAATCTGTACAGCAATGATGTAGACAAATTCTGGATTCTGTCTTCCACCATCTGATCACAGCATGGAAGATTAGCTCATTTCATGACACTCAGTTCTTTCCCCTGAACAACCTGCCACTGTCACTTTTTGAAAAGATGCTTGGGAGGCTCTGTAGCATTTGGAGTCATATGTGTTGTCTATATATCCAAGTAAACTTTATGCGTTCTGGCAGGATTTGGTTTCAAATGGTTAGAAAATGCTCTCTTTGTGGAGCCAATTAGAATAGTGACATGGATAGTGCATTATTTTTTCTTCCTCTGTAGTGGAACTCCTGTCAGTATTCCTATATCTTAATTGGCTCTATTTGAAAGGAAATTTTGAAATCCCCCGCTGCAGTCTGAATGTACTTATTTATCCTTTGAATTTCCATCTGGTGCCTTTGCAGCAGTTGTTGAGAATTACTTGTTTTGCTGCTCTTTGGGAAATGAGGTGCAGTGGCACCTGAATTGATGAGAACGGTACCACCTCAGATGAGGTGGCCTTCGATAATCATGGGAGGTGGTGGAATGTAGTTCTGCTAGGTGCAAAGGTGAGAACATAATTTCTAGAAGTATGCAGTTCAGTGTGGATGCTTTACTCATTAACATCGATTTTAGAGCAATGATTCTCAAACTTTTTGTGTTCACAAGACACTTTGGAATATGTAGACCTATTTTTGACCTCTCATTTAAAGGGAGTAAAAGACACCAAATGACACTGAACGAGATAACAGTATATACATAATCAGTTTGTCTTGTCTAAATGTGTCACAGACTTTGTAAAAACACCTGTGATTATCACACTTCTGACTTGGTCATTCTTCAGCTCAGTGTTGTTGTTGGAATATTAAGGTCCACTATACTGATCTTCCTATATGTATATTTAAAATAAAATCATAGAATGAGTTTAGCTTGTATTGTGTATTCGCTTTCTTGAGAGGTAAAATAAAACTTTAAATTCACTGACTGATGATCTGTTAGGCATAGAAATGGCTCTGGACATCATCTAGCTTGATTTTGGCAGAAATGAGGAAACTGAGACTCAGAGAAATCAGATTTATCAAAAATGAAGAATCATTTTTGGTTAGTTCCTGAAGTTTTCAGAAACTTCCAGAAGAAAAATACCTTCTTAATATAGGTTTCTTGGAGATTTTCCTGGTCATGGAGTCCTATATGTCTTCTTAACTCAGGTTCTTTGGTAATTTCCACAGCCCAGCAAAACCTCAAATAAAAAGACGTGGAAGGAAGTTGCTTTATGGTGTGATTCTTACTCTGCCTATGTTCATATTTTTATAAACCAAATTATAAACTAACAGGTATTTTCAGTTAATTATTCCAAAGCTTTGTAATCCTCAGACTGCTTGATCATTCAGGTCAGTCCAGCTTATCATCCCAGATAAAGAAAGACTAAGAAAGAATATAATTAGTGGTTTATGCCTGCATTCCATGAAGCCTGGAAAATCCTTAAATAGAGGTCCTTAAAATAGAGGTCCCATAGAGAGGGAAGGTTGAGTAATTACAGAGGTAGGGGGTCCAAGACAATAACCCTGGTTCCCTACATTCATTTCAGTCAGAGGCTCAGATTTTTCCTCCTGAATATGTATTTGAATTTCATAAAAGATTTTGTCTTACCAAGAGTTTGGTAGCCAGAAAAAGTTTGAAAAACCACTTGTAAAACTCACTGAGGAAGGAGATGAGTGAACAAGCTGAGACTACTTCATTATCCGTAGGCGTTTCAGCAGCTGTGTCAGTTATGAATATGAAGCTCTTACATGGCGAGGGCTCCTACGCAGAAGAGGACCTTGCCTCTAAAGGCTTTAAGGGCTAGAATAAGAATGTAGGTCTAACCTTTTAGAAAAATGGTGCACAGGGAACTAGATTCCAGGTCCATGTGAGTAAGAATGATCTAAAATCAGAAAATGCATCCTGGAAGTAGAATGAGTAGAGAGAAGGAGGGAGACAAAGAGAAGGAGGGAGTGAAAAGGTGAGAACTTGTTACCTCTCCCAGCTTCAGTTCTGTCATCTGGAAATTGGGAAATTAATATCTGTTCATCTGAGGTATTTTGAAGACTAAATGATACAGTATATATGTCTTCTGTGCCTGTATGTACGGAAAGAAATCCCATAACTGTGAATGCCCTTGGTAGGAAACTTAAAGTACCAGTCCTCCTCCTATTAAAGCAAAGAGGCAAAGAAGGACACCTAAAAGAAATTTCAACAAAATTTAAAAGACTTTTTAAAGTTTGATATAGACAACATATAAATAAGTAGAAGAATGGTTTACATGAATTCATAGAGTCTCTCATACTGAGCTGTTACTAGTGTCATACTCTTAATTCTGGTGACCTTTGTGGGATAGATAATCTAGCTTCTTGGTGACTGATTTGGCCTCAGATAGAATTCTTATATATCTTTTTCCCATATTGGAATATAAATACTTTACAATATTGTGTTAGTTTCTGCTGTACAACAAAGTGAATAAGCTGTGTGTATACACATACCCACTCCATCTTGGACCTCCCTCCCACTGCCCCCCGCACCCCCCCCAATCCCACTCATCTATGCTAGCAAGAATTTTTTCCCTACAGATTCTGAAAGCATAGTCACTAGATGTATTCTGGTTTTGTTACACTGAGAACGAATGAAGGATGATGAAATCTAGAATAAGACAAATTCATTGTCCCAGATGAATAATAACAAATAATTACCCTTGTTCAGTCTACAGTTAATTCATCCTGAAAATAGCATGGCTGCAATATCCAACATCTCTTTCCAGACCTGCTTCCCAGGTGGTGCTAGTGGTAAAGATCCCACCTCCCAGTGTAGGAGACATAAGAGATGCAGGTTTGATCCCTGGGTTGGGAAGATCCTCTGGAGGAGGGCATGGCAACCCATTCCAGAATTCTTGCCTGGAAGATCCCACAGACTGAGGAGCCTGGTGGGCTACAGCCCATCAAGTCACAAAGAGCCAGACTGAAGCGACTTAGCATGCTTGCAATATCCAGCATCTCTTTCCAGACCTCAAATTCCAGGAGAGCTAAGGTAAAGTATTCTGTCCCTTGTGTGCAAATGATAAGTATGAATTGTTTGAGTATAGTATGTGCTAGGGGTTGCAAAGATGGACATGACTGAGCAACTATACTGAACTGAACTGAGGAAAAAAATATACAGGAACAATCTAAAGTTTTATATATATGTATGTATGTATTATATATATGAATGTGTATACACACACACACACACACACACACACACACATACATACATATATATATAGTTTCCTTGGTAGCTCAGCTGGTAAAGAATCCTCCTGCAATGCAGGAGATCCCGGTTGAATTCTTGTGTCAGGAAGATCCCCTGGAGAAGGGATAGGCTACCCACTCCAGTGTTCAGAGGCTTCCCCAGTGGCTCAGATGGTAAAGAATCTGCCTGCAATGCAACCCAGGGAGACCTGGGTTCTGTCCCTGGGTTGGGAAGATCCCCTGGAAGAAGGGCATGGCAACCCACTCCAGTATTCTTGCCTGGAGAACCCCCATGGACAAAGGAGCCTAGCAGGCTGCAGTCCATGGCGTCACAAAGAGTCAGACACGACTGAGCAACTAAGCACAGCACAGCACAGCATATGGCTTCCCAAGTGGCGCTAGTGGTAAAGAACCCACCTGTCATTGCAGGAGACATAAGAGACGTGGATTTGATCCCTGGGTTGGGAAGATCCCCTGGAGGGAGGGCATGGAAATCTATTCTAGTATTCTTGCCTAGAGAATTCCATGGACAGAAGAGCCTAGTGGGCTATGGTCCATAGGGTCCCAAAGAGTCAGACATGACTGAAGTGACTTAGCACACACACGCACACGTATATCCTACAGTCATATATGTGTATACTGCTGCTACTGCTAATTCACTTCAGTTGTGTCCGACTCTGTGTGACCCCATAGACAGCAGCCCACCAGGATCCCCCGTCCCTGGGATTCTCCAGGAAAGAACACTGGAGTGGGTTGCCATTTCCTTCTCCAATGCAGGAAAGTGAAAAGTGAAAGCGAAGTTGCTCAGTCGTGTCTGACTCCTAGCGACCCCATGGACTGCAGCCTACCAGGCTCCTCTGCCCATGGGATTTTCCAGGCAAGAGTACTGGAGTGGGGTGCCATTGCCTTCTCCACATATATGTGTATATATATGTATATATTATAGAAGATACAAGAAAAGTAGAACATAAAATAGAATTTATGTAGCATCATATTTTGGTCTTTCCTCCTCATGATATCCCACCTGTGGCTTCCAGCTTATACTGTTATACACTTTAGATCATTGAGACATTTGCTGATAATGAGTATGAACAAATGTAGTAAATATATCAGCCTTGATCCCTACTCTGGAAAGGCTCCCAGTTCAGTGGGGGTCAATAAAGACAAAGCAGTATACCATAGAGGGTATGCTTGCATAAGCACAGGGTGTTCTGGGCACCTTTAATATCTTTCCCAAAGGGCTCTGGAGCTGGAGTAGGTTTCCTAAAGGGTGTCACCTCTAAGCTGGTCCCTCAACAGGTACAGGAATTAGAGTGATTTATGACAAACCCACAGCTAACATCATACTCAGTGGTGAAAAAGCTGAAAGCCTTTTCTTTAAATTCAAGAACAAGACAAGGATGCCCACTCTCACCATTTCTACTTAATATAGTATTTGAAGTCCTAATAATAGCAGTCAGACAAGAAAAAAAGATACAAAGGTATTCAAATTGGAGGAAAGAAGTAAAGCTGTCACTATTTGCAAGTGACATACTTCATATAAAAAATCCTCTAGCCCAAAACTATTAAGAGTCATAAATGAATTGCAAAGTTGCAGGATATAAGATTAATATATAAAAATCTATTGCTTTTCTGTACACTAAAAATGAACTATCGGAAAGAGAAATTAAACAGTTACTTTTAAAATCACATTAAAAAGAATAAGGTACTTAGGAATAAACTTAATCAAGGAGATGAAGGACCTGTACCCTATAAACTATAAAACATTGATAAAGAAAGTTGAAGATGATGCAAAGAAATGGGAAGATATCTGTGCTCTTGGACTGGAAGAATTAATAGTGTCAAAATGGTCATAATACCCCCCCAAAATCTGGAGATTTTATGTTCTCTCTATCAAAATACCTATGACATTTTTCATAGGGATAGAACAAAGAATCCTAAAATTCAGATGGAACCACAAACGATCCTAAATTATCAAAGCAGTTTTGATGAAAAAGAATTCACCCTCTTAGACTTCAGACTATTCTACAGAGCTAAAGTAATCAAAACAGCATGTTATTGGCACAAAAACAGATACAGAGATTAACTGGAGAGAATAGAGAACCCAGAAATAAACCCACAAACTTATGGCCAATTAATCTAAAGCAAATAATGCAAGAATGGAGAAAAGATAGTATCTTCAAAAAGTGGTGCTGGGAAAACTGAACAGCTATATGTAAAACAATGAATTTAGAACGTTACCTTGTACCATACTCAGAAATAAATAAAAATGGATTAAAGACCTAAATGTAATACCAGAAACCATAAAAGTCCTAGAAGAGAACATAGGCAGAACAGTCTTTGACATAAACCGCAGCAGTATTTTTTGACTCAGTCCCCCAGGGTGAAAGAACTAAAGTAAAAATAAACAAATCAGACCTAATTAGACTTTAGGACTTTTGCATGAGAAAAGAAAACCATTGACAAAAATGAAAAAAATCTATAGAATGAAAGAAAATACTTTAAAATGATGTGACTTACAAGGGATTAGTATCTAAAATATATTAACAGCTCATGCAACCTAATACCAAAAAACCAAAGAGCCCAAACAAAAACTGGGCATAAGTCTTGACATTTTTTCAAAGAAGACATACAGATGGCCAATAGACACACGAGAAGATTACCAGTTATTAGAGAAATTAAAATCAGAACCACAATGAGTTTGCCCCTCATACCTGTTAAAATGGCTGTCATCAAGAAGTCTACAAATAATAAATGTTAATGAAGATACAGACAAAAGGGAACCCTCTACACCATTAGTTGGAGCATAAATTAGTGCAGCTGTTGTGGAAATCAGTATGGAGTTTCCACACAAAACTAGAAATAGAATTACCACATGATCCAGCAATTCTACTCCTGGGTATATATCAGGGAAAAAAAAACCCACTTATTTGAAAATATACATGTACCCCAATGTTCATAATATCACTGTTTACAGTAGTCAAGATATGGAAGCAACCCAAATGTCTATCAACAGATGAGTGGACAAAGAAGATGTGGTATATCTATATATATACAATGGAAGTATTACCCAGCCTTAAAAACGATGAATTTTTGCCATCTGCAGCAACGTGGATGGACTTGGAGAATATTATGCTTGGTGAAGTAAATCAGGGAAAGACAGATATTATATGATATTACTTTTTGTGGAATCTAAAAATATAATACAAATAAATTTGTATGGCAAAGCAGAAACAGACTAATAGATACAGAAAACAAACTGGTTGTTACCAGTGGAGAGAGGAACGTGTTGGGGATGGGGCACTTTATGAGATTAAGAGATACAAAACACTCCATATAAAATAGATAAGTAAAAGGATGTATAGTACAGAGAACTATTGTCATTATAATAACCTTTAATGGGGTAAAACTTGTAAGAAATAGTCGAACAGTATGCTATACACCTTAAACATAATACTGTAAATATACTTCATTAAAAAAAAAAAAGAATAGTAATTAATTAGCTTGGAGAAACTAGAAGAGTGGGGTAGTTGGAACTGGAAAGGGAGAGATTTTGGGGGATGTCTGAAGATGTGAGTTAGAAAAAGTGAGGGCTGAACTAAAGCTGTTGAATAATGTTGGAGGGTATCAGGATTGAGGCAAGCAGTGATGCTTGGTGAGCATGGTGGGCTGACTGGATTAGTAATGTTTAACATTTTGGATTTGAGTGGGTAGTTACTGCATTGTTCGAAGCAGGGAAGAGTCATGATCCAACTGGATTTTAGAAGGACTACTTGGGCTGCAGCTGGAAGGACCAGTTAGAATCTGGGTCAGTGTTTTTGTGGGTCAGTATTGGGCCTGGCTATAAAATTATATACAAGCAACTCCTACAGCTCAACTCCAGAAAAATAAATGACCCAATCAAAAAATGGGCCAAAGATCTAAATAGACATTTCTCCAAAGAAGACATACAGATGGCTAACAAACACATGAAAAGATGCTCAACATCACTCATTATCAGAGAAATGCAAATCAAAACCACTATGAGATACCATTTCACACCAGTCAGAATGGCTGCGATCCAAAAGTCTACAAATAATAAATGCTGGAGAGGGTGTGGAGAAAAGGGAACCCTCTTATACTGTTGGTGGGAATGCAAACTAGTACAGCCACTATGGAGAACAGTGTGGAGATTCCTTAAAAAACTGGAAATAGAACTGCCTTATGATCCAGCAATCCCACTGCTGGGCATATACACTGAGGAAACCAGAATTGAAAGAGACACGTGTACCCCAATGTTCATTGCAGCACTGTTTATAATAGCCAGGACATGGAAGCAACCTAGATGTCCATCAGCAGATGAATGGATAAGAAAGCAGTGGTACATATACACAATGGAGTATTACTCAGCCATTAAAAAGAATACATTTGAATCAGTTCTAATGAGGTGGATGAAACTTGAGCCTATTATACAGAGTGAAGTAAGCCAGAAGGAAAAACACCAATACAGTATACTAACGCATATATATGGAATTTAGAAAGATGGTAACAATAACCCTGTATACGAGACAGCAAAAGAGACACTGATGTATAGAACAGGCTTATGGACTCTGTGGGAGAGGGAGAGGGTGGGAAGATTTGGGAGAATGGCATTGAAACGTGAAATGTCATGTATGAAACGAGATGCCAGTCCAGGTTCAATGCACGATGCTGGATGCTTGGGGCTGGTGCACTGGGACGACCTGGAGGGATGGTATGGGGAGGGAGGAGGGAGGAGGGTTCAGGAAAAAAAAGAGTAGAAAAAGAAAAAAAAAAATAAATAAATAAAAGTAAAAAAAAATAAATAAAAATAAAATTAGATGTAAGAATCCATTTGTCATTCATGTTTTTCATCCTTTGATTCCTTGTCTTCAGTATCTACTAAAGAGTTATATTAAAAGTGTTTTGAAAATTATAAAGCTATGCACAAATAGCAGCTATTAATAACAGAGTAGGCTGGAATGGGTCAAGCTGGACTTATTACTTTTAAAGTTAGGTTCTTTCCTAGTACTTTCACCATTGTGAGATTTTTCCATCAGTTTATTTTTCATTTATTAATATAGGCTTCTGTTATTCTCTATTGTATTCAAGATACTTAAATTGCTCATGGGACTCCACTTTGAAGACAAATTTATTTTGACATAGTAAATTTGCTGTTGTATATATCTCATGACCCCTGTATCTACTTCTGTCTGTATACCTCAGGAAAATTCTCACACAGTTTACATAAGAGATATGGGTAATACTGGGTTATTCATGGTAATGCTCTGTGACAATGAATGATGAGTGGAAACTACCTAATATGCCATTATAGTGAAACTGATAAGTTGTGATTTATATACATAATAAAATTCTGAAGAAGTCTTGAATGAAATCTTCATATGTATATATGTATGTATCTACATGTATGTACACATATAGATAGCTATATAGACAAATTTTTTAAAACATTGAAATTCAGGCCAAAAAAGCCTCAAAGAATATACTGTGATATCATGAATATAAATCTTAAAACTCATAAATCAATATACTTTATTCCTTATGCATGTGAACATGTATATATGTGGTAAAAGTGCATACACATGTGTTGAGGCCCTTTAATGGACCGGAACCTGGTGGTCTGGAGTTGATGATAAGAAAGTAAAGGAGAGAAAGAAAGAGGCTGATATTCCTTGGTTTAGGCAGAAAACCAATAAAGCCCTTTGACACAGGGCTTGCGTCGCTCACGAAGGCACCTGGTGCCCTCTTTAGGGGGTGAAGGCACAGTGCACCTTCACCAGAGGGTCTGAGAAGCCTGGGCAGGAGAATGAGCACGACAGCTCTCTATGCTCCAAAGAATTAGCCTGAGAGAGAGAGAGAGAGAAAGCAAGACACGGGGACCCAAGCTCTGATGGAGCAAAGGTGTTTTAATCAACATGGTGTGGGTATATATACTGTCTTACAAGGTAGTTATTCTCAGTAAAGATAAAGATTAAAATTCCAGACATACAAAAGATAGGTGATCCTTATTAAAGGGAGAGAGAGTTGTAAACAATCACTTTTACCGTATGGTTCATAAGAAGGAAGAGGGTACTTATCACAGTATTGAAAAATTAACGAAGGAAATGCCTGGATTCCTCAGCCCCAGGAGAGGCTTGCCTCTGCTCTTAATTCCTGAATCTTCAGGAATTAATAAGGAACAGAGGATTCCTGACAGATCCAAAACAGCACACAGGAAGCCTCCTGTTAAATGCTTCCTGACACACATGCATGAAGGTAATTCAGACCAACTTCTTCATCAGTCTGTTTAAAAATGTCCTAGTAGTCTTCAGTATATTTATAAATAGCAAGATAAGTTCTACCAGAAGATCAATATGACTATAGATCAATAGAGCTGTAAATTAAGCCTTTTTCAGTATAAATAAGCTGTGTTCCATATACTGCTATGACTGTTGCTAGTTTCCATTTACTTAGTGCTTACCATATGTTTTCCCATTTGTGTGCTTGGACCGGCCCTTAGGGAGTTAGCTAATGTTACCTTGGGGTATGTGAGAGCAGTGTTTGTCATTGACGACAACGTCTGTTTGGAATATGTGGTCATATTTTCTCTCTGTGTTCTAAAACAACACTACTTAGGAAATGCTTAATAAAAAAGAGAGGAGTGCAAATTGTGTTGCTTTACTGATGAAATGTATTGTTCCATTTACAATAATGTCTCCTTTTATTCTGAACTCATTCTGTCACTCATGACAGAGACTTAAGTCCCACTGAAAACAAAATAAGGATTTATTGGTTGGCTCATGAAACTTGGATGATGTTGTATTAGGATGGCTAGACCCAGACACTTTGACTTTTTTTGGTAAGATCTGTCTCGATGTTTGGCATCCCTCCCAGGCACTCCCTGACTTGTATGCTCCCAGCTCTACCATCCAAGCAGCCAGAGGCCATCCTTCCTGCAGGAAAGTCTTGGGGAGATTTCACATTGATTTGCCTTGGGTCACAAGCCCTTTCCTGAAACAGTTACTGTGGTTCAGAGATTAGCTGTGGTATTTGGTCAGGCAAAGTTAGGGATACCAACCAGTGCAAATGAGAGGGGAATATTTCATTAAGGGAAAGTGGGGTCATGTTATCAGGGGCCAGGACAAGGGGGCAGGCAAAAACTGTAGCTTCTTTGGAACACCATCACTTCTCTTAGGGTCATCTTTCTCCTCCACATGCCTAAGGAGAGAATGCTATGAATAGTCCATGCATGTCTTAAGAGTTCCTGAGTTTTGCTTAAGCATAATTGACACCTAGAAATGCATGGCCTTTCCTCAGGTAAGTCTCTGCTTTCCCACACTAAGACTCATCAGTGGCATTTAGCTAAATGAGAATTAGGGAAGCTTCTCTAAGAGATGTGTCAGATATTGCCTTGTTCAGTGATGGGCTTACAGATAAAACCTGTGGTTTTGCTACTTTGGGAACATTAGTGCTTGGAGCTAGTTCATTAGCTGCTTTAATTTGCACAGATACTGATGGAAGGTGGGAGGGCCCATCTCCATCAGAATCCGCCAGATTGTGATCTGGATCCAAGTGTGAGTGGGCTCTGCTAGTCAAACACCAGTGATGACTTGTGTCGGCTTATGCAGATTTGCACTGCTAGGTTACTCTGTGCCCAGCACTTGGCAATGTCTAGATAACATTTAAATCAGGCACTAAGTGTAATTAAGTACTACCCTCAGCATAGCTCTCCTTTTAGGACATTTTTATTCACCATGATTTAGAACATGACAATTGGGTGAGATTAAAGCAGCAAATTGTGCCTATAAAACAAACCCCTGAAAATAGCAAGGGACTATAAAATTTTATAAAGGGAATACTGCACATGCCTCCATCCGATAAAACTTTTGTGAGCTGGGAGATTAACTGTGAAATAAAAGTAAGCCAATACAGTATGTGCCACATTCAGACTGTAAATCGGATATTATTGTTTAGTATAACTTTTATGTTCCCTCCCCACATGACTTCTTAGCGTCTTGAGAATACCCCAATGTAGCATACAATTAATTAGCCTTGCAGGAAATAGACTCAGGAGACCCTGGGCCACTCTGTGAGTGTAAGGAATCTGGTGACAGTGTTGTAATCAGAGAGTATTTGGTCTTTGGGGGAGTTCTTTGGTTCTTGAAGTTGATACTTTGGTTTCCTTATTTACTTGGTTCGTGTTTATGTCTTGTCTTTTGTAAAGAATGGGGCCAATTTCCAAGGCTCTTGAAAGCTATTCACTTTTTGCTTAGAGTTCCGGGGTTTTATAGCTACATGGCATTTTAACACTCATCTGCTCCAATACCTCGTTTTAAAAATACAGAAGCTGAGATTGTAAGCATTAAGTGGCCTGCTTAGGTTCACATAGTAAGTTAGGGACATACTGGGTTCTCCTTCAGAGATAATCATACCCTATTCTGTCCTTTGCCTACAGATTTTAAGGTTATTTTTTTTTCCTGTTAAAACTGAAATAATGCATAGGTGTTCATTTTTTAAGTGATTAACAAAATGCTGCCTTTCAGAACACAGAGAAAACTCAAAAAATATTTTGAAGTAGATTTTGAAAAAGTCACCTATATTTACACCAGTCAAAGATAACTTTATTGTTAACGTGTTGTATACACTTCCAGCCTTTTATCTACCTATATGAAGAAAGAAGGGGCTTCACTGGTGGCTTAAACAGTAAAGAATCTGCCTGCAATGCAGGAGACCTGGGTTTGATCCGTGGATTGGGAAGATCCTTGGAGAAGGGCATGGCAACCCACTCCAGTATTCTTGCCTGGAAAATTCCATGAACAGAGGAGTCTGGAGGGCTACATTCCTTGGGATTGCAAAGAGTCTGACATGACTGAGTGACTAACACACACACATGAAAGAAGCATAGATATAACTATTTTCTCTGAAAAATAAAGACTAAAGACTTCTTCCCTGCTTTTTGAAATTTCTCTTTACACAAATTTGCTTTTATGCAAGACCTACATTATTAGCTGTTTTTTTGAACTAAGGTTCAAAGAGGGTTTTTGCCTTTACACACACACACACACACACACACAGACACACACACAGACACACACGCATACACACAAGGCAAAAAGTGAAAATAGCATTCAGTATTTGTTGCAGTGAGCCATTACAGAGGTATCAGGCACCTTGAGCAGGCACCTTGGCTTCCATAGGAGCCACTCAGCATCTCAGCACCAAGCCATCATAGCTTTGAACTGTGTCTCTATTTACTTTGTGCGTCTGTTAGAAAGATGTATCTAAAGTGATTTCTAATTTGCTTTATGCCATTTCCACTTATGAAAGTTATCATAGAAATTGTCTACTTTCACGTAACAGATAAATCTGCATTTTGTTTTACTCATATAATACACTTATCGGGAAGATTTCTTCACATGATGAAATACTTTCTTAACAGCACAATTTTTAATGATTTTATGTTCTGTCAAAATAACATAGCTCTTAAAAAACTTATTTCAGCCATTAAAAAGAATACATTTGAATCAGTTCTAATGAGGTGGATGAAACTGGAGCCTATTATACAGAGTGAAGTAAGCCAGAAAGAAAAACACCAATATAGTATACTAACGCATATATATGGAATTTAGAAAGATGGTAACAATAACCCTGTGTACGAGACAGCAAAAGAGACACTGATGTATAGAATAGTCTTATGGACTCTGTTGGAGAGGGAGAGGGTGGGAAAATTTGGGAGAATGGCATTGAAACATGTAAAATATCATGTATGAAACGAGTTGCCAGTCCAGGTTCAATGCATGATACTGGATGCTTGGGGCTGGTGCACTGGGATGACCCAGAGGGATGGTATGGGGAGGGAGGTGGGAGGAGGGTTCAGGATGGGGAACACATGTATACCTGTGGCGGATTCATTTTGATATTTGGCAAAACTAATAAAATATTGTAAAGTTTAAAAAAAAATTATTTCACTGTTGTTTTATTACTAGTCCCTTTTTAACTCTGTAGGTCTGACTACTAAAGATTTTGAAAAGTAAAAAATACCTGGAGAGACATAATGACAGAATATTGATGAAACATAAATCTTTTTAATGTCTTATATCCAGGGCAGTATTATGTGACCAATTAAATGAAGTTTTATATGATATCCAAGTTTTCATACCAGATTAGGTTGGGTAATATTATTTATATATCAGGATAGATTTACAAATTAAGTTGATTTATAAAAAATTTCATTGGAGTACAGTCAATATACAATCTGCATCAGTTTCCTTTGTACAGCAAAGTGAATCAGTTATGCATAAACATATATCCACTCTTTTCAACGTTCTTTTTTATATGGGCCATTCAGTTCCGTTCAGTTGCTCAGTTGTGTCTAACTGTTTGTGACCCCATGGACAGCAGCATGCCAGGCCTCCCTGTCCATGACCAACTCCTGGAGTTTACTCAAACTCATGTCCATCGAGTCAGTGATGCCATCCAACCATCTCATCCTCTGTCGTCCCCTTCTCCTCCTGCCTTTAATCTTTCCCACCATCAGGGTCTTTTCAAATGAGTCAGTTCTTCGCATCAGGTGGCCAAAGTACTGGAGTTTCAGCTTCAACATCAGTCCTTCCAATGAATATTCAGGACTGATCTCCTTTAGGATGGACTGGTTGGATCTCCTGGCAGTCCAAGGGACTCTCAAGAGTCTTGTCCAACACCACAGTTCAAAAGCATCAATTCTTTGGATGGTATGGGGAGGGAGGAGGGAGGAGGGTTCAGGATGGGGAACACATGTATACCTGTGGCGGATTCATTTCGATATTTGGCAAAACCAATACAATATTGTAAAGTTTAAAAAAAAAAAAAGCATCAATTCTTTGGCGCTCAGCTTTTTTATAATCCAACTTTCACATCCATACATGACTACTGGAAAAAACATAGCCTTGACTAGACAGACCTTTGTTGGCAAAGTGATGTCTCTGCTTTTTAATATGCTGTCTTGGTTTTCTTTCAAGGAGCAAGCGTCTTTTAATTTCATTGCTGCAATCACCATCTGTAGTGATTTTGGAGCCAAAAAAATAAAGTTGTCACTGTTTCCACTGTTTCCCCATCTATTTGCCATGAATTGATGGGACCAATGCCATGATCTTAGTTTTCTGAAATTTGAGCTTTAAGCCAACTTTTTCCACTCTCCTCTTTCACTTTCATCAAGAGGCTCTTTAGTTCTTTGCTTTCTGCCATAAGGGTGGTGTCATCTGCATATCTGAGGTTATTGATATTTCTCCTGGCAATCTTGATTCCAGCTTGTGCTTCATCCAGCGTTTCTCATGATGTACTCGGCATATAAGTTAAATAAGCAGGGTGACAATATACAGCCTCGACATACTCCTTTCCCTGTTTGGAACCAGTCTGTTGTTCCATGTCCAGTTCTAACTGTTGCTTCCTGACCTGCATACAGGTTAAGTAGAGTTCCCTGTGTGATACAGGAGGTCCTTAGTTTTCCTGTGTGTGCGTGTGCTCAGTTGTGTCCAACTCTTTGTGACCCCATGGACTGTAGCCTGCCAGGCTCCTCTTTCCTGAGATTTCTCAGGCAAGAATACTGGAGTGGGTTGCCATTCCTTCTCCAGAGGATCTTTCCAACCCAGGGATTGAAGGTGCATCTCCCATGTCTCCTGAATTGCAGGTCAATTCTTTACCTGCTGAGCCATCAGAAGCCCTTTTTGGTTTTCTGTTATAGTAACCTTTACTCCTTGGAAGGAAAGTTATGACCAAGCTAGATAGCATATTGAAAAGCAGAGACATTACTTTGCCAACAAAGGTTCGTCTAGTCAAGGCTATGGTTTTTCCTGTGGTCATGTATGGATGTGAGAGTTGGACTGTGAAGAAGGCTGAGCGCCGAAGAATTGATGCTTTTGAACTGTGGTGTTGGAGAAGACTCTTGAGAGTCCCTTGGACTGCAAGGAGATCCAACCAGTCCATTCTGAAGGAGATCAGTCCTGGGATTTCTTTGGAAGGAATGATGCTAAAGCTGAAACTCCAGTACTTTGGCCATCTCAGGCAAAGAGTTGACTCATTGGAAAAGACTGTGATGCTGGGAGGGATTGGGGGTGGGAGGAGAAGGGGACGACAGAGGATGAGATGGCTGGATGGCGTCACCAACTCGATGGACGTGAGTTTGAGTGGACTCTGGGAGTTGGTGATGGACAGGGAGGCCTGGCGTGCTGCTATTCATGGGGTCGCAAAGAGTTGGACACGATTGAATGACTGATCCAAACTGAACTGAACCTATACATGCCAGTCCCAGTCTCCCAATTTATCCTTCTCCCCCTGACCCCCTGATTGCCATAAGTTTGTTTTCTACAGAAATTAAGTAATATTTTTTATAATTTAAATTTGCTCTCCTACCAAAATAGGCTAGCTTATAGTTACCAGGCTGCATAACTTTAAAATATTATGTCAATCACTTGGTCTTCTGCTACATCCATCCATTCATTTCGTCATAAATTCTTCAATTCACCTCCTTGCCTTCTAAGCATATGCTAAGCACCATGGTGCGGTAGGTAATAAGAAAGATGAATATGGCATTGTCTTTGCCTTCAGGGGCCTTATACTTCAGTTTAAGAGGCAGGTTGGTGAACAGTTCACCCATTTAAAGACAGAATATCTTGTGGAATAATGGGAAGGCATGGATCATCAGCCTGAATATGGAGGGGGATTTTAATGGCCAGAGGACAGTCCAGGTAAACAGAACAGCAAAGACACATAAGAGTACAAATACCCAGAGTGTTTAAGAAATGCTAGTGTGCTTGGTGAAAGGTGGAGGGTGGAAGGAGAAAAAGGAATGAGATATCAGACTACAAAGGAAGACATGATTTTCTGTTTGCCATATTTAAATTTGTTGTTGTTGTTTAGTGCGAAGTCATGACCATAGATACAAGGAGATGAACATCTTTTTTATCTGATTCTGCTGGTGTTAGTCCTTCAGGTGGGCAACTAGGGATTATCAAGATGTACAATGAACTGGAGACCAAGGAGTTTTAAGTTCTGATCTCTTCATCAGAAGAGATTGCTTAGTGTTGTATACTAATGTCTCTTGGTCCTTCTTTTTTTTAAAATACAGGCTCTGTTTCTTGAGAGTGAAATAGAAATGGCAGAATAAAGCAAAAAACATATCCGCAATATTTAGATATTGACTCTGAAAAGAGTATTAGCAACTGTTTGTTGGTGTTTGCATTGAACTCATTCTTGCAATTTTAAGCTTTCCTTTCTCACATTCAGACAGCATAAAATTTAGAGTAATACTTTATTTAGTTGGATTAATGGAGACTTTCTGAAATTATTATTGAAAGAAAAATGCAGCTTTATTACTTTCATATACATAATTTGAATTAGGCTAATAAAGAATTGCCTAATAGATGCCCTGATGAACCTACTTTAATGAATACATGAAAATAATTTGTAATTAGAATAATAATTTTATGCAAGTGAAAGCTGACGAGATTTTCAAGTGTCTGAAGATAGTTTGTTTTCTGAAATGGGATAAAAATGCCTCTTAGAGTGATTGTTGCATTTGCTTAGAGCTTTTTCATTTTTCAAAGTATAATACTTTACATTTAAACACTTCCTTATTTGTTCCTTACAACAACCTCATCATTAGCAGAAGTTAAATGATTTGCCATAGGTCACAAAATTAGTAATTGACGATACCAGGCTGAGAACCCAAGACTCTTAATTATTGGTCTACTAATCTATATCCCAGTGGATACAATTAATTTCTTTAGTATTTCCTCTTTTTCTTGTTAGCTAGGGTATAGATGACCATGTGTTTTAGACTTTGCTTAGATTCAGGGAGCATTAAAGATCAAGGAATCTTGATTACTCTCCTGAAAATAAGGTTGTGATATGTTACCTCATGATTGCCTCAATAAATTGAAACAAATCCATAAAATACAAAAGCTGAAAACAAAGGTTTAATCTTTTGGTCTTTGGGTTAAGGTAAATTTTTCCAGTTAGAAATATCACTTTAGGTCTTCAATTATTAGCAAAATGGGAATTCTTTATTTAAATAAAACAGACCACGTGGCTTAAAAAGTTGGAAAGTCACCTGAAATGTCATCCATCAAGTATATACCCCAGACAAAAATAGGTGGCTTTATATAATTTCTCTCTGTTGGCTACTTTAATGAATAAATCTGTAAAATTTAAACTTTCAGAACTTAGCAGTAATTTTTAATTTTTTATTTATATACTAGCATGGAGATTGACCAAATCTATTATTTTAAAGTTAAGTAATAAGATGTAAGAACAGGCACTTACCATTGATATGCTTTTTAAGAATGTTATAAATATAATAATGCATCTTTATCAGAGTGATTTTATATGCTTTAGTAAAAATATTGTTGTTTTTTCTAAATATATACACCTGAAAAAAAGACTTCATACCCTTTACATGAGCAATATGGAACATCCCTGTATCATTTTCTCATTATTTTATAGAATTGGTGTAAAAGCCCTCTTCCTTCAGGTCTCTGCATCAAGGTTTATTGCTGGAAATAACAGGTACACTTTCTTGTTTCTCTGTCTTTTATATAAAAGCTTGTGACAGTCATACTCAGCGCAGCATTGTACTTTGGCTGCAATATAATAATTTTACAGTGTTGAAAGTAGCATTGTAAATTCCTTTGCACTGCACAAAGCTCTTCTCAGTTATTTAATATGAGATTTTTTCCATCTGTCTTTCATGACAACTTTTGAAGATACTGATGTAATTTATTACTTTTTACAATGAACTAAAGTATAACGAGTTCTGAATAGGATGGAGTGATTTGTAGAACAGTGCTCCTGCTGAGAACAACTAGAGAATATGGATAACCATTTAAATAGTTCTGCTTAAATGCTTCAGAGAGTTTTTGAAGTAATGAAAACTAGAAAATAGAAAGCCATGGAAACCTGAGCCGATGATTCATCTATACATTTTCCTTGGGGAAATCTGCTACAGAAGAGCATGGTTAGGAAGCAAAGAATGGGGCTCAGCTCAGGCAGAGGGCTGCTCTTAAGGAAAGAAGTAATATGCAGAACTTTTCGTGAACTCATGGAGTGAAGTGAAGATAAACGTTGACCCAAGTTGAGGAATCTCAGTACACAATCTTTTTTTCCCCTCAACACATTTGCTGAATTCTGAAAGTGAATGAAGTGGGAGGCAAAAAAAAAAAAAAAAAGAAAAGAAAGCAGAGTTGAAGAAACAAAGACTAGTGTTGAAGAGCAGCTGAGAAAATAAACCTGGCAATCAGACTAGATGTCCAATTGGAAACTATATGAGACTACACTCTAGGGGAGTAGACATCCAGAGGTTGACGGAGCCTTACCTTAAAAAACTACAGTTCAGCCTCAAAGCAAAATTAAGGTGATCAACTCTGACTTTCTGTCCAGCAAAAAAAAAGAAAAAGGCAAATTGTTTCTAGGGGATACTAACATAATCTGAAACCCCTATGTCTGACAGTCAATTAAATATTACTAACAAAAGAAATCAAGAGAAAAAAATCTCAATAGAATATATTCATAGGTGGTTCAGGACTTCCCTAGTGGCTCAGATGGTAAAGAGTCTGCCTGCAATACGAGACCTGGGTTTGATCCCTGAGTTATGAAGATCCCCTGGAGATGGGAATGACAACCCACTCCAGTATTCTTGCCTGGAAAATCCCGGACGGAGGAGCCTGGTGGGCTACAGTTCATGGGGTCACAAAGAGTCCGACATGACTAACGCACGCACGATAGGTGATCTGGAAACTGTCATGAAGAGACAAAAGATTGTTTCAGTGACTTTTACTAATGTATTTAAGAAAAACTGGATGGCAATGAATAAAACTAGAATAATTTCAACACATACATACAATCTAAAAAGATAACCATGTGGGAATCAAACAATAAAATATCTAAGTTAGTTTTTCAGTAAATGTGTTTGATAGCAGAAGACAGGAACTATAAACTGGTAGATAGTTCAAAAGTACCTGTCCAGCTGAAGCACAGAGAGGAAATAAAAGACTATAAAAAAGTGAAGGATAAGAACTATAGAATGTAATGTAACTGTCTAGCTTTCTTATAACTAAAGTATCAGAAGAAAACCAGAGTTTGTGGCAGAATCAGTTTTCAAAAATATTGACTATGAATGTTCCAAATATGATAAAATATCAACTCACAAATTCCAGAAGCTCTGTGAATTACAAGTAGAATAACTAGAAAGAAGGTTAAAAACTTACACATACCATAGTAAAACTGATGAGAAACAAAGATAAGAAAAACCTTAAAAATAGCAAAAAGTAGGACAAAAATCAAACAGAAAAATAAGACATTATTTTCAAAGTAGTAATGGTAATACTAACAGCTGACTTGCTAATAAGAACAATAGAAGCCAGAGAATAATAGAATTACAGCTTAATAAGTGATGAAGGGAAATAACTTCCCATCAGGAAGTTATTTCACCCAGTGAAAATGAAAGTAAAATATTCATCTCATTACGAATAAATAATTTTGTCTTTATTTGTAGGTAAATGGCAACCCACTCCAGTGTTCTTGCCTGGAGAATCCCAGGGACGGCGGAGCCTGGTGGGCTGCCGTCTATGGGGTCACACAGAGTCTGACACGACTGAAGCGACTTAGCAGCAGCAGTAGGTGACCCAATGATCTATGTAAAAATAAAGACATTTTAGATATTTCAGACAAAAAAAAAAAAAAAAAAACTGAAAGAATGTATCCGGGGCATACCTGAACTAAAATATAAAGTAAAAAGGGATCCTCAAGAAGGAAGCAGAGATGCAAGAAGAAATAAAGAAAAATGGTAGGAGAAACATGTGGCTAAATGTGGTTAATACTGACTGTACAAAACAATGATAATGTCTTTACTTAATGTATATAGATTTGAAATAAATAATGCAATAGTGATAGTAATGTGAACACATTGGAGGACTATAAATCATACAAAGTGTTCTATATTCTAGCATTTTTAGAAAGTAGTAAAAGTGATAAAAGTATTTGTATTTAACTATTAGTTAAGGGTACATATTTTAGAATAATGACTAAAGAACTTGTAATTTATTACTAAGAATTTATTGGAGGAAAAATAAAATAATGTAAATTATTTTATTAATCTGAAGGAGAGAAGATATATATACAGGTGAATCCAATAGAACACAAGGTATCAGATCAGATCAGATCAGTCGCTCAGTCGTGTCCGACTCTTTGTGACCCTATGAATCGCAGCACGCCAGGCCTCCCTGTCCATCACCAACTCCCGGAGTTCACTCAGACTCACGTCCATCGAGTCAGTGATGCCATCCAGCCATCTCATCCTCTGTCGTCCCCTTCTCCTCCTGCCCCCAATCCCTCCCAGCATCAGAGTCTTTTCCAATGAGTCAACTCTTCGCATGAGGTGGCCAAAGTACTGGAGTTTCAGCTTCAGCATCATTCCTTCCAAAGAAATCCCAGGGCTGATCTCCTTCAGAGTGGACTGGTTGGATCTCCTTGCAGTCCAAGGGACTCTCAAGAGTCTTCTCCAACACCACAGTTCAAAAGCATCAATTCTTCAGCGCTCAGCCTTCTTCACAGTCCAACTCTCACATCCATACATGACCACAGGAAAAACCATAGCCTTGACTAGACAGACCTTTTTATTGGAAGAAATGGTGAATCTTATTTATGATTATTGATATATGTATTTATACCATTTTTCAATAATCATAAATAAGATTCACCATTTCTTCCAATAAAAAGATAATTAAAAAACTAAAATTGTCAGCTTATATTAAAAATAATCCCAAGTGTGTGCTCTTTATGAGACTCCCACTTTAAATATTTGCACAGAAATATTAATAGGATGAAAAAAGCAAGAAGCAAGCAGTAAGCAAAAGAAAGCTTCCAGAGTTTTCTGATAACCAGGGAAGTAGATTCTAAAGCAAGTGACTCAAATAAAGAAGAAGAATATATATTTAAAAGAAGATTTTTACAGTCCTGAATTTGATTGTACCTGTTACCATTCTTTTAAAATCTTTAAAGCAATAAACTACAAAACCAAAAACATAAATTCAAAATCAAAATCGTGGCAAGCAACTTGAACATACCTTTTCCTTAACTGATAGAACAGGCATCCCCAAGTCAATAAGGTTATTGAAAATCTGAACAACATATTTTACAAATACCACCAAGTTAAAAGACTACTACATCCAACTGTAACTGAACTTATCCTTTTCAAGTGCATATGAATCATTACCAACCTGGTCATATATTATGGTTTATAGAACAGATCTCATCAAATGTCAAAAGACTTAAATCATTCAGATTGTATTATCTGATTATGAAGAATTAAAGTAGAAATAAAAGCCCCAAAGATAAATAGTAAAATACAAATTGCTTGGAAATTAGACAGTATACTGTAAATAACCTGTGTGTCAAAGAAGACATCTTACTGGTAATTAAAAATATTTGGTATGAATTTTAATGATGATCTGACTTAACAAAACTTATATAAGAATCTGGTTAAAGCAGTATACACAGGATCATTTACAGACTTAAATTCACGCATAAGAAAGGAATAACAGCCTAAAGCCAACTATCTAAGCTTTCAACTCAAGAAACTAGAAATAGAATAATAAACCCTAAAAAGTAAGCAAAAGAAAATACTGAAGATAAGATCTGGAATTGCTAAAGGGAAAACAAAGCTAGTTCTTTACAAAGATTAATAAAATTCATAGGAAGACTGATAAAGGAAAAAATTGCCAATATCAACAATCAAAAAGAAAAAAATACATATGCTAAACATATTAAAAATATAATAAAAGTATATAACATTAATTTGATTAAAAAAAGTATATAACATTAATTTTAAAATCAAAATAAAATTTACAAATATACTGAAAGACAGAACCAACAAAAACTAAGATGAAATAGGAAATTGGAATCTGTTATTAAATTTTTTCTGCATTTAAAATTCCAGACTTATAAGACTTCACCAATGATTACTATTAAATGTTTAAGATAGAAATAATTACTATTTATAACCTTTTATAGATAGAAGGAAAACAGCAATACTCTTATTTGATGATTCTTTAACACAGAGATTATAAGAACTTTAATAATGTTAGGAACCTAGAATAATGAAAACTATTTCATTATACATATTTTAAAAGTGAAAGTGAAGTCGCTCAGTCATGTCTGACTCTTTGTGACTCTGTGAATTGTAGCCCACCAGGGTTCTCCATCCATGGGGTTTTCCAGGCAGGAATACTGGAGTGGGTTGCCATTTTCTTCTCCAGGGCATCTTCCCCACCCAGGGATCAAATCCATGTCTCCCGCATTGCAGACAGACGCTTTAGCCTCTGAGCCACCAGGGAAGCCCAATCATATTTTGAACACACGGCCATACTACTCAAGACTGATTAGTAATTGTCTGTCACCTTAAGGGTCCATAGAATTGTTATTGGCTTTCAGTAAATTTTTACTGAAGTGGACAGAAGTATAGAGAGTGGTACTTCAATTGAATTTGAGTATTTATAGATCCTTTGATGGTAAATGTGTCACAGTAGAAATTGTGCCAGTTTGGGGATTCAGAAGACCGAGGTTCTAATTTGACACCAACTAGGGCTTCTGTGGTGGCTCAGATAGTGAAGAATCTGCCTACAATGTAGGAGACCAGGGTTTGATCCCTAGATTGGGCAGATCCCCTGGAGAAAGGAATGGCTACCCACTCCAGTATTCTTGCCTGGAGAATCCCATTGACAGAGGAGTCTGGTGGGCTACAGTCCATGGCATTGCAAAGAGTTGGACACTGCTGAGTGACTAATACTTCACTTTTTTTTCACCTCTTATCTTAGGCAAATATTACTACATAATATCTCAGAGTTTTTGTTTCCCATTTGTCCATTGAGAGGTTTGTGTAGAAAATCTTTAAGACCCTTGATAAATCTGATGAAACTGGAGTTGTCTTTCTATTCCACCTTATTGAGATAAGCAAATGGCAGGAGGATGTAGAGAAATTATTCCAGGTACTGAACTGCCTGGAATGACAATTACTAACACAAGAAAAGTCAAAAAGCTATCCTACAAATGAGATTACTGATTTCCTCCATATAGTGATGCTCACAGATTGGCCTTGGTAAACAGTGTCAGTTTACAAGCCTGTTTATTTACATTAGCTGTTCCCAAGCTAGTGGAAAAACAGGCAAGCACCCAACATGCTCTGTATGTCATGATCTCAAGGCACTTTTGTTTGCTTAAACTCATCTCTATATTTGAAGTTATTTTTCTCTGCCTGTATACCTCGCAAACTTTCACCCAGTTTATTGCTTTTCTCTTGTCCTAAGAATGTCAAAATTATCAAATCTTTTCATTTTTATTATGCCAGTGTCTCTAGTAACTCACTGACAGACATCTGTTATAACTGATTTATTAATATTCACCAATTCTACTGATTGAAGATATTTTATTTTTAACAAAATGGCACAAAGTATTTCCAAACATGTCATTACCATGTGGTTACACATTTTCCTTTGTGAGACCTCTAGCCAAAAAGATTTGATAGAACATTTAACTTAATGCGCTCTTTAACTTCAGTGTAATAGATTTACCTTCTAACCAATACCATCCATCATACTATTTATAAGGTAGAAATTGCATGAATTTTTTTAATATCTTCATGTCTATCATCTTTCACAGACAAAGGCTAAGATTACTGACTAAAACAGCACTGATAGGGACTTCCCTGATGGTCCAGTGGCTAAGCTTCCACACTCCATGCTCTTTGAATGGTAGTAATTGTATGGTGTGTATCGTAGCTGTTTTACCAGGTTATACTAGATCTCTTCTAGGATGTGTGCATGTGAGCTAAGTCACTTCAGTCGTGTCTGACTCTTTGCAACCCGATGGACCATAGCCCACTAGGTCCTCTGTCCATGGGATGCTCCAGGCAAGAGTACTGGAGTGGGTAGCCATTTCTTTCTCCAGGGGATCTTCCAGACCCAGGCTTCAAAGCCACATCTCTTATGTCTCCTGCACTGGCAGGCAGGTTCTTTACCACTAGTGCCAAATTGCCCTCCTTAAACAAATTTCTTTTCTGGCACATGTCATATTGGTGCTTTTTTTTTTTTTTTAATATTTATATATTTTGGCTGTGCCAAGTCTGAGTTGCAGCATGTGGGATTTTGATCCCTGAGCAGGGATTGAACCCAGGCCCTCTGCACTGGGAGTGTGGAGTCTTAGCCACCGGACCACCAGGGAAGTCCCTCGTGATCGTAGCCTTCTGGAAGTGATAGACATGAGCATGTCAAAAACAGCTGTGTTTCTGAAATGGATGCTTTCAAAGCAAAGTGTGTAAAGTAAAGGAAATGAGAATATTTTGGCCCTGTTCCTTATCTTTGTTCTGAAATTCTTGCTTGGGAATTTCTAGGAGAAAATAGACTGTTTCACCATGGTTTATAAACCATTGCTGTAACACACCTGTGATAAATATGTTCATTCCAGACACCTATTAAGTGATTTTAAAAGAAATTCTAGCGGAGATATTCATGCATGTTTTAAAAAATGAGTTTATGTTTTCCAGTTGAGTTCCTTAGTGATTCAGATATTCTTGTTTTACCTGCTAAAATTAAGGTACTTCTTATATTCATTTGCTGGACAAGTCATCATTGCAGTTCATACGTCATTATGGTCTGAGGGACAGAATCCTCTCTCTTTGTCCAAATATGTCCTGTGTGTGTGCTTAGTTGGGTCTGCCTCTTTGTGACTCCGTGGACTCTAGCCCACCAGGCTCCTCTGTCCATGGGACTTCCCAGACAAGAATACTGGAGTGGGTTGCCATTTTCTCTCTCCAGGGGATCTTCCCAACCCAGGGATCAAACCCACATCTGCTGTGTCTCCTGCATTACAGGCAGATTCTTTACTACTGAGCCATCAGGGAAGCCCAGATAACTGTATGTGTACCCCTTTTTATAGATCAAATAAACGGAACATGATCCACATTTCTGTCTGATACGGATTTTTCTACTAAATGGCTTAAGATTGAGATCTAAATAATTATCTTGTTAAGATAGACATTATATTTTATTTATTTTATCCCAATAATAATCATGTATCCTTTTTCTATTTAGGTTGGTGCAAAAATAATTGTGGTTTTGCATTGTTGAACTTTGCTATTTAATATTGGAATACATTCTTAAATAATGGTTATGTCATACATCATTTTAATGCACATTTATCATTTTATGTTTTTTTTTGATAATTACTGATTACTTGCTGTGTATTTTATATTTATTTCAGACTATGGAAATGATGTTAGACAAAAAGTAAATTCGTGCCATTTTCTTATTGGAGTTCAAAATGGGTCCTAAAGCAGCAGAGACTCACGGCATTAGCAATGCATTTGGCCCAGGAACTGCTAATGAACGAACAGTGCAGTGGTAGGTCAAGAAATTTTACAAAGGAGACAAGAGCCTTGAAGATGAGGAGTGCAGTAGCTGGCCATCGGAAGTTGATGACAACCATTTGAGAGGAACATCAAAGCTAATCCTCTTACAGCTACATAAGAAGCTGCCAAAGAACTCAGTGTTGACCATTCTATGGTTGTTCAGCATTTGAAGCAAATTGGAAAGGTGAAAAACCTTGATAAGTGGGTGTCTCATGAGCTGACCGCAAGTAAAAACCATTGTCATTTTGAATTGTTGTCTTTTCTTGTTCTGTGCAACAACATACCATTTCTCAATTGAATTGTGACCTGTGACGAAAAGTGGGTTTTATACAACTGGCAATGACCAGCTCAGTCACTGGACCAAGAAGAAGGTCCAAAGCACTTACCAAATCTAAGGTTGCGCCAATAATAAAAGGTCCTGATCACTGTTTGGTGGTCTACTGCTGCCCATCTGATTCACTACAGCTTTCTGAATCCTGATGAAACGATTATATCTGAGAAGTCTGATCAGCAAATTGATGAAATGCACTGAAAACTGGAACGCCTGCAGCCAGTTATTGGACAACAGAAAGGGCCCAGTTCTTCTCCAGGGCAATGCTCGACCACACGTGACACAACCATCTCTTCAAAAGCTGAATGAATTGTGTGAAGTTTTGCCTCATTCACCATATTAACCTGACTTCTACCATTTCTGCAAGCACTTTGACAATGTTTTGTGGGGGAAATACTTCCATAACCCACAGGAGGCAGAAAATGCTTTCCAGGAGTTCATTGAATTCTGAAACATAGATTTTTATGCTACAGGAATAAACACACTTATTTCTGGTTGGCAAAAATGTGTTGATTGTAATAGTTCCAATTTTGATGAATAAAGATGTGTTTGTGCCTAGTTATAGTAAATTAAAATTCACAGTCTGGCCTAATATTTTGATCAAATATATGAGACTGTTGTTCTATGGTAGCACATACACATAACAATCCCAACCAAAATACTTTTTTTTCTCACTATAGCCATACAATTTCTTTCTATTTCCCTTTTACTTCCCACAAAGGGCAATAACTTTAAGCTAATTTTATTTCCCCATCTCCTTCTGCCTTATATATCCACAACATAACACTTTCCAAATACCTTTATTTTTTCCTTACTTTTTTTATATGTAGTGTCGGGGCAGGGGGTGTAGTATACTTTAAGAAAGTGAATCTCCTTTATATGTGCCAGTTGAGTTTTATAAGTGCTTATTAGCATTGTTATTACACATTCCCTGAGAGCCTTTGTGTCAAGTTTTCTTGTTCAACGCTGTATCCTCTTTAGTTTATCTTTTCTTATTTTTTAAAAAAATATCAACTTGGGCTCATTCGTTATTTGCAGTATTTTTTCAAGTATTTTTTAGATTAGGCGTGTGTGGGGTTTGTTTTCTCAGTTACTGCAAGTCCTAATTTTCTCTTTAATCCTGATTGGTTTTCTTGGTTGGTAGAAGATTCTTAAGTTGCAGACTTTATGTGAACATAGTCTGTAAACACTTTGGCTTCCAATATTGCAGGTGAGAAGTCTGATACCTGTCTGATTTTGATTTTCTTTGTAGGTAAAAAATTCAAGGGCTCTTTCCATTTTTCATTGCAGATCTTTACTCAGTTCACTGACGTTTGTTTTATTTCCTAGATTAGTTTCTAGGCCATAACTCCTATTACTTCATCTGTTCTTTTTTTTTTCCTTTTGTATTATATTGTGTCTGTCATCTAAGCCTCTTAGTGTTTTCCTCTTGCTTTTTTTTTTTTTTTCTTTGCCTTTTCTTACTATACTTGATCTGTCAGGTCACTAATTATAATTACATCAGTCAACTCATTTTTCATTTTTATTTCTTTTATTGAATTTTATAGATCAAAAATCATGTGTTTAAGTTCTATAGTCTTTTTTAGAATCACACTTGAATCTCTGTAAGTGCCTTTTTAATTTTGCTATGCAGGTACTCATCTTTGTCTTTCAGGAGAGCAGGTTTACATGGCCCACTTCTCTGGATACTTGGCTTCCCAGAAAGGAAGGTTTTTTTTTTTTTCCTGTCTTGACTCATTGTGTTTCTTTGTTGGAATAGTCTTAATTGTAGAAATTCTGCATGTGATAAAAAAGTTTCTTGCATTGTAGGTATGAGATTTAGGAATAGACTGTTAAACCTCTCTTACCACAAATGTAAGAAGTCATTTTGTAGTCAGATCTCCCTCCACATTCCAAGCCATGAGAGTAAGGAGATGTATCACCTTCGTTTTGCCCTGTCCTTGACGTTTAGAGCTCACAGAGGTGCAAAATTCTCAAAAGGGATGCAGTTGAACTCCCCTCAGCCTATTCTGCTGGTCTTTGTAGAACTGGAATCAGCATGCTCTCTGTAGGGCTCTGAAGTTTTCTGGTCCTTGCATAGAATTTTTTTCAAGTTCGCTCCACAGGGATTTTCCTAGATTCTGAGTCATACTAGGTTTCTGATGGCAGCTGCTGGCTTAGAGAGGCAGATGGCTGAGTGCACATAGGAAGACAAATAGTATAGGTTGTGTTTTTGAAAAACTTTTCAAGTTCCTTTATAATAACATAGATGATAATAACATTTAATAAACCATAAGTTACCACGTTCTTCCTGTCATATATTTTATTACATAGGTGTTAACTTACTGTTGAGGAGAAAGAATTCTGGAGACTTGGATTCAAGTCATGTTTCTTTATTTTTATTTACTTATTTTTATTTTTGGCTCTGCTGAGTCTTCATTGTGGGGTGCAGGCTTTTCTCTAGTTGCAGTGAGTAGGGGTGGCAGGGGGTCTCATTGCAGTGGCTTCTCTTGTTGCTGAGCACAGGCTGTAGGGTGCACATGCTTCAGTAATTGTGGTGCGAGGGCTCAGTTGCTCTGCCCCATGTGGGATCTTCCTGGGCCAGGGATTAAATCAGTATCTCCTGCATTGGCAGGTGGATTCTTCACCACTGAGCCACCAGGGAAGTTCCTTAGTCATGCTTCTGACATTAATCATCTGTGAGACACTAGACAGGTGATTCAACCCCTGTGTTCTTATCTGGAAGATTAAAACAATGTAATAATACTCTTTTGAAGTTATATGTCAGGGGCATCTACTTCACCCTCTACTTCCTTCTTTCTTCTTCCAGCCTCATTTTGTAGAATTCCTTTGCTTATAAGGCTGTCTAGACAGTCCTGCTTGTACTGTCTAATCTTATTTCCCAAGGACAGGAGTAGACAATTGACTTAAACTGGGTCAGATGGAAGAACTTTGCTCAGAGTTGAGGACTTAAAGATGCTTTTCAGTCTCAGGAAGCCACTTGAACTGAAGGCAGGCTGATGTAGATGCTGAGGATGCTATTGTGGGCAGTCAACCATCTTATCCATGTGTGAATAGAAGTTAAAAAAAGCCCACTGACACAGAGATGAGAGCAGATAAATCTGAGATTGAGAGAGAGAGTGGCACAGGGAGAAGATTCTCTTGATTCCTCGTGACTTTTATAGTTTCTAGAGTCACTCTGTCTCTTTAGGTTTGACTGACTTTTCTCTTTTTGGGACATATGGATTTATTTTGAAATTGGCAATGAATTCTGCCCGTTTCCTATGTATGTAAGTTTGTTTGAGTGATTTTCTTTTGTTGACAACCAAAATATTCTGAAGACCTTATCATTATAACTGGTTAAGTGAGTTTATAGAGAAAATGAGAAGGTAAAAAAAAATGTCTTAATAAACAGAATCACACTGATACATATGCATATGTATCTGTAATTTAGGTATATTCTTTTTGTATGTGGATGTTTCTCTCTCTCTTTCATCTATGTTTGTATGTATTTTAATAACCTCCATAATTTAAACCAGGGCTATTAATCTTGTATCCAAGTCATAACTGTCAGAAGTTGGAGCATCCTTAAGCAACTATTTGATACGGACTCCAGCCACATTTGGCATTTGGGAATCAACCTCCTTTTTTTCACCCTGTATTTTTAGACTTTTAGCAAAGAAGGGGCAAAGAAGTGAACATGCTGGCCCTTTGGATCCAGCCTCCATTTTCTGTTCCCCATAGATGTTTTCTAAGGAAAATCAGTCTCCTTTGGGAGAATGGTGTATTTTCCATAGAGAAAAGCATGTCCATGGGGAAAAAGTAGTTTCAGCTTTGACAGTTTCTTCTAAACTTATATGCCTAGGAAAGAAAAGGTGAAACAATTCATATTGCCTCAAAAGTCACTACAGGAGGTGACTTAAGCCACTGCCAGTGGTGAAAAAGTAATCCTTTCTTCTAGCAACTCCAAGTCATTCATCCAAGATGAAGATAGGAAAAAACATCATCTCCCTGTTTGTGTTTGTCAGTGTCCAATCATGAAAACAGAACCTGTTCACTATATTTCAAGAGAAGGGATTTGATGATACAGAGAATTCATTGCATTGGTAACAGAAAAGCTGACAGAGCAACTCAGGTATGAACCACCCCCCCACCCAGGGATTAATAAAAAGCTTGAAGAGACAAGAGAAGGGGATATCATCACAGCCCATAAGCTGGAGTCTTCAGACAGCTATGAGACCCTGGGCAGGGCTGCCCTGGCAGCAGTGGGACTCTGGAGAAAAGGGCTCTTGGATTCATGAAGGGCCTCTGCCAGAGAGGAGATATTGCTGAAGGCAGAGTAAGAGAGGAATAAATGTTCTGCCTTCTCCTCTTCTCCCACATTCTAGTGCCTCTTATTGGATGAACCCAACTGGAAGGCAGTTGACAAAGGATCTTGGGAGTTGTAATTCTCTGAGATGCAGAGCAGAGGTAGGAAGGGATGGGAAATGGATATGAGAGGTAGCAGGCAAACTTCCATATAGCTCTTGGAACACTTGAAATCTCCATCTTTGAATGTCCCTATTTATGTTTTTTCTCAAATCCAGGAGGAAGATCTTAGTTTGGGCTTTTTTTTCTTTTTTTAAATCAGGTTCCCTGTAGGGAACATGGGAAATACATGAGTACATTTGCTTTTTTGTTTCCATAGTGATCAGGGATTGTGTGTGCTGCTGGAATCTAGAGGGCCAGAGATAGATGCTCCATGTCCTATAAACATGAAGTAGCCCAATATGATAAAGAACTACCACATCCAAATGCCAGTAGTGCCCCATGGAGAAACATGGTGGTTTTATTGACATAAACATGCATTTCAGAGTCATCTGAAATGCATACTGCTGCCTTAAGAAGCAGTAAGTTCATGGTCATTAAATAATGCCAAGTAGAGGCTGGACGGGGCTTCCCTGTTGGCTCAGTGGTAAAGAATCCGTCTGCCAATGCAAAAGACACAGGTTCAATCCCTGGGTCCGGAAGATCCCCTGGAAAAGGAAACAGCTACCCATTCTAGTATTCTTGCCTGGGAAATCCCAAGGACAGAGGAGTCTGGTGGGCTACAATCCATGGGGTTGCCCAAGAGTCAGACACAACCTAGTGACTAAAAGACAACAGAGGTTAGACAGCACTTGGTGGGGATATTGTAGGGAGGATAAAGAACTCGATGAGAACAGAAGATAGGATTGAGCTTGAACTTAATCTCTTGGTCTCCTCTGTCCTTAAGATTTTATAATGCCTTTGATAATTATGAAAATAGCAATATTTTTCAGTGCCTGTTACATATCAGTCTCTGTATTGAAGGTGTATACAATGTATCTCAGTTATTTTCATACAGTAAAATAGTAAGGAAGATAATGCTATTGTTTGAGTTTTGTACATATGGAAATGGAAGCTCAAAGGTGTCAACTGACTTGCCTACATTACCCTATTAGAAAGTAACAGAGGAGAAACAGGAACCCAAATCTGTCTGACTCAAACCTGTGTCCCTAGCCAGTATATACTGAGGCTTCCCTGTCAGTGTCCCGCCTTGTCTCTCTGGGTTTTGAATCTTCCATTGAGATTTGAGTTATGCATTATAATTGTATCATCAGTGTGCCTTTCTTGCTGCGGTTGCTGGTGCTCAGGGCTCAGCAGTTCCAGGAAGCCATTCAGGGTAGACTTCAGCTGTGCAACTCTCACTTGTTAATTCCTGACATGTGACCCTACTGTTTCTCCCAGTGCCCTGGAGTTTATTCATTACTCACTTTACATATATTCAGGACTGAGAGCCCTATATGAGAGCCCTGTATGAGAGCTACATACAGTCCATGGGGGTCACAAAGAGTCAGACACTGCTGCTGCTGCTGCTAAGTCGCTTCAGTCGTGTCCAACTCTGTGCGACCCCATAGATGGCAGCGCACCAGGCTCCCCTGTCCCTGGGATTCTCCAGGCAAGAATACTGGAGTGGGTTACCATTTCCTTCTCCAATGCATGAAGGTGAAAAGTGAAAGTGAAGTCGCTCAGTCCTGTCCGACTCTGAGCGACCCCATGGACTGCAGCCTACCGGGCTCCTCTGTCCATGGGATTTTCCAGGCAAGAGTACTGGAGTGGGGTGCCATCGCCTTCTCTGAGTCAGACACTACTGAGCAACAAAGCACAAGTGCAACAGGTAGACTGAATTGGAATTCAAACACCCTGGATCTCTATGCCTCATTCATTCGCACAGAGACTTATGGAACAAGCACTATGGGGCAAGCATAGATACGAACACAGGATCCTTCACTCTTATGGAGTTGATCATCTAGATGCTGTGCTGCCCAGTGGAAGTTTCTGTATTGTTCACTAGAGTAGCTACTAGCTACACGAGTCTCTTGAGCTCCTGCTATGGGGTAGTGCAACTCAAGAACAGAGTTTTCAATTAAAAAACGAATTTGTACATGAATAGTGCCTACTCTATTGAACAGTGAAGATTTCTAGAGGGAAGAATAGAAAATTGTGATAGAGAATGTACAGTCATTTACCATTTGAAGACTATCTGCCATGAGCAAATCAAGGGTCAGAGAGAAGATTTGGCTTATTGGAGTTCACAGTTTAGAGAGGATGCAAACACTTAAATAGAGATTTGTTGTTTGTGGAAGTTGAAGTATAGTCTGAAGAGAATGTGGAAGGAAGAAAGTGAGGGAGTGACTGACAGTCTAGAAAATCAGGAGTTGTTTTAAGGAAGAAGAAACTTCTGAACTGGATTTTGAGGGATAGGGGAGCAGGTCAGATGGAGAGGTGGCTTCCTGGGTAGAGCAGGGTTGAACAACATCCCTGCCCGCTTTCCCACTAGAGGCCATACCTAGCAGCACAGGTCTCATTTGTGACAAAAGTGTCTCTAGTTATTTTGAAATAGCCTCTGGAGAACACAAAGCCTCTGGTTTAGAACCTCCGATATAGAGGAAATGCTCTGTGAAAGCCACAAGGTTCTGTATGGGGGAATGAGTCACAGGGTGGGAACATGGGCTGGGAGGATGATGCTGGAAAGTATGAGCAGATGAGTGTGGGGCCAGATAGCAAAGAACTTCAATTACCATTTGAGGAGTACCAAGTCTCCTCTGAGCAGCAGAAAATGGGTAGGGATTTTTGCAGTAGGAGAATGACAGGATTTTTTTTTTTTTTGAAGACAAATCTGAAGCGGGGTGTTCTCCAGCACATTGTGCCAGGTGGGAAGTAAACCAGGTTGGGAGCCATGGGAAGTAGACCATATTGGGGCTGGTGCTGTGGCTGTGCCAGACAGATGGTGAGGGCTTGATCAGAGGCCGTGGCAGCAGATTTGGGGATCAGCATAGCTATTCAGCAACACTTAAATAAATCAGATCTTTCCATTGATGTCTCGACTATACATGCTGACAAACACATCCTTGGAGTGACAAACTTTTAAGACGCTTATGTGATTAAAAAAAAATGTGTGTGTGTATGTGCATATATATATATATACACACTATATTTTAATACTTCATTGCAAATGGGACTCTTTAGATCTTTCATGTGGACTTGTTGGCTTAACAGTGCCAGACATATTTTTTTTTCCTTTTATGTTAATTGCTATTTAATATATTGAGACAGGGATGGTTAGGAATATGATTTTTATCTTCATTTATTATATATCATTCTGGTGCATTTGAATATATATGTGTGTAACATACATGTATTTATCTATTATGATGTTTGGGTATAGTAAGAAAAATGTTGGTTCTTTTCATGAGCAGACTATTGGGGAGTAATGATTATTAAAATTGCTCAATATATACATGTTGTATCAGAAAAGACAGCCGTGAAGGAATACAGACCCTGTGGTTTTTGGGTCAGTACCTCTTTTACAAAACATTTTGCTGTTGTGTGACTTATGGGTCATGTGATTACCATACAAACAGACTCTTGCAATTCAGAACATAGAATAATTAGCAAGGAAGAGTTTACTAATAAAGGTTCTGAATATTCAGGGCTAGATTGACCTCTAGGGCACAGACTAGGTCACGTTTGACATTGCAGCAGTGAATGAGCAAGTAGATGGATAAATAATAACACGTGCATAGCACATAGATACATTCTATACACAAATAACCATGGTTGGTTTTTGAAGGTTATTTTAAATGTAGGAAAGAAATGTCCCTGGAGATGTTTCTTTTTTTCTGACAGAGGTTTATTAGAATGAAGCACAGCCTTCCCTGACTGAATTCCTCTCACTAGCCCACTGGTCCTTGTAGTTTAGCTCTTTCAATTGTATTCTATTGTGTATATTTACATCTTTGTTAAAGTAAAACCTGTACTGCATATTGTATATATCGGCACACAAGAAATTGTGTTTGGAATCACTATTTCCATTATAGTTGATTTTTACTTCCACAATTGGAAAATAAGCTCCTCGAAGGCAGAGGCCATCTCCGTAGGTTCTATGAGCTTTCTAGGAAAAAAGCTGGGATTCACTTGCATTTGAATGCTCCAGTTTGTGGTTAATATGCTTGAATAGTAGACCAGTCAGTAGGCTGTGTGTATAAAGATTAAAACAAATGCCAAACTGGCGGGGAATTGTATTTCTTGTGATAGGGCTATGATTCATTGCTTGAAATAAGTCCATAAATTTTATAAAACACTCCCTCCCAAAATTCTTAGATTATTTTTCCTAGTGCATTCCATCATAAAAAAAGCAAACGAGTTCCAGAAGTACATGTACTTCTGCTTTATTGATTACACCAAAAGCCTTTGACTGTGTAGATCACAACAAACCGTGGAAAATTCTTCAAGAGATGGGAATACCAGATCACCTTACCTGCCTACTGAGAAATTTGTATGCAGGTCAAGAAGCAGCAGTTAGAACTGGACATGAAACAATAGACTGGTTCCAAATTGGGAAAGGAGTACACAAGGCTGTATATTGTCACCCTGTTTATTTAACTTATATGCAGAGTGCATCATGCAAAATGCTGGGCTGGATGAAGCATGGGCTGAATGAAGCACAGGCTGGAATCAAGATTGCTGGGAAAAATATCAATAACTTCAGATACGCAGATGACACCACCCTTATGGCAGAAAGTGAAGAAGAACTAAAGAGCCTTCTTGATGAGAGTGAAAAAGCTGGCTTAAAACTCAACATTCAAAAAACTAAGATCATGGCATCCAGTCCCATCACTCCTTGGAAAATAGATGGAGAAACAATGGAAAGAGTGACAGACTCTAAAGAAAGACTTTTTCTTGGGCTCCAAAATCACTGCAGATGATGACTGCAGCCTTGAAATTAAAAGATGCTTGTTCCTTGGAAGAAAAGCTATGACCAACCTAGACAGCATATTAAAAAGCAGAGACGTTACTTTGCCGATAAAGGTCTGTCCAGTCAAAGCTGTGGTTTTTCCAGTAGTCATGTACGGATGTAAGATTTGGACTATAAAGAAAGGTGAGTGCTGAAGAATTGATGTTTCTGAACTGTGGTGCTGGAGAAGACTCTTGAGAGTCTCTTGGACTGCAAGGAGATCAAACCAGTCAGTCTTTAAGGAAATCAGTGCTGAATATTCATTGGAAGGACTGATACTGAAGCTGAAGCTCCAATACTTTGGCCACCTGATGGGAAGCACTGACTCATTGGAAAAGACCCTGATGGTGGGAAATATTGAAGGCAGGGCGAGAAGGGGACAGAAGACGATGAGATGGTTGGATGACATCACTGACTCGGACATGAGTTTGAGCAAGCTCCAGGAGTTGGTGATGGACAGGGAAGCCTGGCGTGTTGCAGTCCATGGGGTGACAAAGAGTTGGACATGACAGAGTAAGTGAACTGAACTGAACTGAGTGCAGTCTGTAACATATGTCTTGGTCATTTCATACATTTTTGTGCAAAAGTAAGTTTCCATTGTTATATGATACAAACAATTTGGTGTATTCTTAGAGGGAGCAAGTTATTGTCCACTTGTCATTTTTGTTTATAGTGGAAGATGTTATTTCTGATCATATAGAATACTGCATGCCAGTCCAAGAGACTCTTTTAATGGAAGCAGTATAGTCTTATATTCTTCTTGTTAGGCTTATCTTGTGGTTGAAGTAGAGAGTGTGTCATGTGCTAAAGATAGATAATTAGGAAAAGAAACTGCATTTATTATAAGAGATACAAATAGTACTTCACAGTAGCAGTAATAAGTTGTTTTTTTTGGTGTATATTAATTGAAATTGTTAGGTCAGCAACCTGGTAAGAAATCTTTGAGTGAACTGAGTATGCTTTTGGTGACTGAGCCGTGTTTTAGGATTTCTGTGGTCTCTGTCCTGTCTTTATCATTTTGTCTCCCTGACTTGTTTACAATCAGGCTGCATATTCTGTGGGCTTGAATTTTTTTCTACTCACAATGAGAGCTAACAATTGGCAACTTGAATCTGTGATTTATCCTTTTATTTGGCTTGTTTTTGGCATTTAAAATTTTTTAATGTATTTCCAAATCCTGTTATTTCTGACCATTGAAAAGCAACACCCACCAGAATGCTATTTTAAAAGGTGCTTGTGTATCATAAACAGGTGCTGGACAGTAAATCAATCTGGTTGCATTTTGTTCGCATTAAAACTTTGCATTCACCACTCTTGGTGAAGTGGAGAGGACGATGAATGATGGGAGGCAGACAAGGCAGAGGAGGCATCTACACTCTGCTGTTGGGAAGAATGTGCAGTCTTCAGGGGTGGCTACTAAGTTACTTTTTCTATCCTGTATTTTCTTCCTGTTTAAGGAAATCTAGTGGAGATTGGGTGATGCTGAGCAATCTGCCCTATTTATGAGAAATAGATTGAAAACAGTGACATCTACTTGAAAATGAAAGAAATGTGAGAGATTGTTAACCCAATGTGCTATCATTTTGATTTTGTTTGAACTCTTGAGAAAGTAAAATCTTTCATAAAATAGACATGTTTAAAGCAGTGATTATGATGATACACAAATTTATCGAGTGCTTTCCAATTCTGTTATTGTTCATGTAAGACACTGGAGAGTAGCAGAAATCATGTATTTGCTAAAGTTACATACTTATTAACAGATAGATCAGATTCCTTGATGACATCATAGATCCAACTTTACCAACTCTGAATCCTTCTACTTCTAAATGTCTTTATATTCTAGTTCACTACACATTTTTATTACATTAGCTACTGCCAGTCAGATGTTTTACATGAGCTGATCACTGCCTTAAATGCATTGTAGAACTCAGTTACTCAGTATAGCTGGTAATTGGCCAATTAACTTCAGGTCTCTGAACTATTTCTGAGAGCCAGCCAGGCACAAGGCTAGGAGCCGAGGTGGATGGTCTCTCCCCTTCTCTCCCAATCTAAATGCATAGATTGCTGCCAGAAATGATGTGATACATTTTATAATTAAAGTGGTTACACCAGAGAACAGAAGAACCATATTAAAGCATTTTTCTCCATGTCATTGTATTTTAGGCTGATCCAGCTACTAAAATAAGAGTAGTATAGGGTGGGTGACTTATAAGCAATAAACATTTATTTCACACTGTCCTAGAGGCTAGGAACTTAAAGATCAAAGTGCTGGCCTAGTTGATATCTGTGAGGCTCTGCTACTGGTTCCTAGATTGCTGTCTTCCTGCTGTATCCTCAGTGGCAGAAGGGATGAGGAAGCCCTCTGGGGTCTCTCTTATGAGAGCACTAATCTCATTCATGAGGGCTCCACCCTCATCATTGACCTAAGCACTTCCCATATACTCCACTTCCTAATACCATCACATTAGGGATTAAGTCCATGCACTCAATATGCCAGCAAATTTGGAAAACTCAGCAATGGCCACAGGACTGGAAAAGGTCAATTTTCATTCCAATCCCAAAGAAAGGCAATGCCAAAGAACGCTCAGACTACCACACAATTGCACTCATCTCACACGAAGGCAATGGCACCCCACTCCAGTACTCTTGCCTGGAAAATCCCATGGGCGGAGGAGCCTGGTGGGCTGTAATCCATGGGGTTGCGAAGAGTTGGACACGACTGAGTGACTTCACTTTCACTTTTTACTTTCATGCATTGGAGAAGGAAATGGCAAGCCACTCCAGTGTTCTTGCCTGGAGAATCCCAGGGACAGGGGAGCCTGGTGGGCTGCCGTCTATGGTGTCGCACAGAGTCGGACACGACTGAAGTGACTTAGCAGCACACGCTAATAAAGTAATGCTCAAAATTCTCCAAGCCAGACTTCAGCAATATGTGAACTGTGAGCTTCCAGATATTCAAGCTGGTTTTAGAAAAGGCAGAGGAACCAAAGATCAAATTGCCAACATCTGCTAGATCATCAGAAAAGCAAGAGAGTTCCAGAAAAACATCTATTTCTGCTTTATTGACTATGCCAAAGCCTTTGACTGTGTGGATCACAATAGACTGTGGAAAATTCTGAAAGAGATGGGAATACCAGACCACCTGACCAGCCTCTTGAGAAACCTATATGCAGGTTAGGAAGCAACAGTTAGGACTGGACATGGAACAACAGACGGGGTCCAAATAGGAAAAGGAGTATGTCAAGGCTGTATATTGTCACCCTGCTTATTTAACTTATATGCCGAGTACATCATGAGAAACGCTGGGCTGCAGGAAGCACAAGCTGGAATCAAGCTTGCCGGGAGAAATATCAATAACCTCAAATATGCGGATGACACCACCCTTATGGCAGAAAGTGAAGAGGAACTCAAAAGCCTCTTGATGAAAGTGAAAGTGGACAGTGAAAAAGTTGGCTTAAAGCTAAACATTCAGAAAACGAAGATCATGACATGTGGTTCCATCACTTCATGGGAAATAGATGGGGAAACAGTGGAAACAGTGTCAGACTTTATTTTTCTGGGCTCCAAAATCACTGCAGATGGTGACTGCAGCCATGAAATTAAAAGACGCTTACTCCTTGGAAGGAAAGTTATGACCAACCTAGATAGCATATTGAAAAGCAGGGACATTACTTTGCCAACAAAGGTCCGTCTAGTCAAGGCTATGGTTTTTCCTGTGGTCGTGTATGGATGTGAGAGTTGGACTATGAAGAAAGCTGAGCGCCGAAGAATTGATGCTTTTGAACTGTGGTGTTGGAGAAGACTCTTGAGAGTCTCTTGGACTGCAAGGAGGTCCAACCAGTTCATCCTAAAGGAGATCAGCCCTGGGATTTCTTTGGAAGGACTGATGCTAAAGCTGAAACTCCAGTACTTTGGCCACCTCATGTGAAGAGTTGACTCATTGGAAAAGACCCTGATGCTGGGAGGGATTGGGGGCAGGAGGAGAAGGGGATGACAGAGGATGAGATGGCTGGATGGCATCACTGACTCGATGGACGTTAGTCTGGGTGAACTCCGGGAGTTGGTGATGGACAGGGAGGCCTGGCGTACTGCGATTCATGGAGTCGCAAAGAGTCGGACACGACTGAGCGACTTAACTGAACTGAACTGATGAACTTTGAGGGAGCACAGTCATTTAGTCTATTGTTTTTTTCAGTTGTTCTGTTGTGTCTGACTCTTTGCTACCCCATGGACTGTAGCACGCCAGGCCTCCCTCTCTTTCACTGTCTCCCAGACTTTGCTCAAATTCACATCCATGGAGTCAGTCATGCCATCCAACCATCTCATCCTCTGCTGCCCTTTTCTCCTTTTGCCTTCAGTCTTTCCCAGCATGAGAGTCTAGCATACTTTTATCTCTGACAGGAGAAGGACAGGACCCATCCTGGTTATGTGCTTAAAATTAGTAAGATAAAAGAAGATATCATCAATATAATGGGTTAATTAGGGAGCCAATTTGTTTGGAGATATTTCCGGCTAAACTTTGAGGTTTATCAACAGTCTTTTCAACAAGGGTCTTAATATCGCTGATTCTTGGAGTAACTGAACAAAGTTGCTGATCTTCTAATCTTCCCAGTGCCTGAAGGTATGTCATGAGTTCTGGATTGACAGACAAGAAGAAAGGAAAGAAGTGAGGAGTGAGACGGGACAGAGAAATGGAGGTAGGGAGGAAAAAAAAAAGATGAGAAGAAAGGAAGAAGGAAGATGGAAAAAGGGGCCCAGCATATCCAGGAGGGATAAACATGTTGTGGAGCATAAACAAGGTGTTGAAGAAATGAATGAAAAATTTGGGCCTTGAATAAATATCATGTGTGCATACATAGGTAATAATGATTACTTCATGAAAGCATTACCCTGAAATGCTTTAATTCCTAAAGACTTTATATGAAAATATCACTCAGTAATGGTCATTTGAGGCTTCCGTGGTAGCTCATCTGTTAAAGAATCCACCTGCAATGCAGGAGACCCCGGTTCAATTCCTGGATCAGGAAGATCCTCTGGAGTGGGGATAGGCTACCCATTCCAGTATTCTTGGGCTTCCCAGGTGACTCAGATGGTAAAGAATCTGCCTGCAATGTGGTAGACTTGGGTTTGATCCCTGGGTTGGGATGATCCCCTGGAGGAGGGCATGGAAACTCACTCCGGTATTTTTGCCTAGAGAATCCCCAGGGACAGAGGAGCCTTGTGGGCTCCTGTCCATGGGGTTGCAAAGAATTGAACATGACTGAGCGACTAAGCACAGTACAATGGTCATTTGAGGAAAGACTTTCTGCAGTTTGTGATCCTGGCAAGTCAGTGGGCATCTTTAAGACTCAGTTGCCTTTTATATAAAACGAAGGGTTATAATAAAATGAGCCACATTGTTCAGTGCTCAAATTCTCTCCTCTTTTTCTTTCAAATTGGCTTAAATGTTGGCCATTTATTGCTGTAACAATTGTTTATCCACAGTTATCATTTTCATTAGATGCAATTAACAAAGAATGCATATGCTTTGATGTTTTTATTTTCACTAAAGTTAATGGTGATGTTAATTTAAGATTGTACAATCTCTAGTAAAATAGCCATTATAAATTTTAATGTTGCTTTATACCAACTAAGCTTTGTGTTTTTGTACTTTTATTCATTTTTTTAATCACATGGTCTTTCCTCAAGTTTCTTTATTTCTATGCAGAAATAAATACCTTTTAATAATTTGGACTTTTGTCTTTCTCTTTAAAAGTAAAGCAGAAGCTTTGTAAGATATTCTGCATTTAGATGTTCGTATATGTTATTTCAGTGTTATTTTTCCTCTTCTTACAAATGTTAAATTGTTTTTTTTTAAGAAAACTTAAAGGGTTATAGATGGAATTGTATTTTATATTAATTTCATAATAGCATAGGTATCTTCCTTTGACATATCAGTTCTGTTAGTTGCCTTTAACACAGTTACAGTCAACCTTCCTAAGTTAAACAAAGATGAAATGAAGAACCAAATATTGCTAAAATCCATCAGAAATGTTTCAGTGGGAAACATTAACCTGATGAAAAGTAGATGTCTGAAAACATTTGCAGTGAAGACTAGATAAAATGATTTTGCTTGAAAATATCAATCGTGCTTTTAGGGGCAGAGAGGTTTTCTCTGAATAATTTTCCTTTAATGTCTGCTTTTCACTGATAAACTCCATTTAATGCTAGATTACAGGTCCCAAGGAATTACCAATAAATCATGTTTTCCAAAAATGCTTTTTCCTATTTGTCATTTAACTGATGCTGGATGTAATCATCATATTTAAAAGTAGTGACATAGGATTGTCTATTTCACAGAACCAAACAGTGTTGGGTTTTTAAAACTAGCACCCAGTTCCATCCGTGAATATTGAAAGACGCTTTAAAAAGATATGTGTGGGATAAACCTGGATTCTTATGAAGAGGCTTGTTCCTTAGAGAATTGGGCCAAGAAAGAAGTACTAATCCATGTTGTATTGTTCAGAGTACTGTTCCAATGTCAGTCTGACCTCCCCATGATGATTTCTTATTGAAAATATTATGTTGGAGATGAGCATCCTCAGACCAAGTAAAACAAAGTAAACCACCATAGAGCTATACTCTAATGTTATTGTCACTTCTTAATGTCCTCAAAAAATTTCCCGTCACCAAAAACAGGTATGCAGCTGAATTCTGCTTTCAGCATGTTCATAGAGATATATAATTAAGTAGAAGAGGAGTTTGTTTGAAACATAGGGCATCCACTCAACACTGCAGACCAGTGTTTCTCAAAGTATCATCTTTGGACCATTTAAATCAGAACCAGGTGTGATGGTCATTATATATCCAGACTCCCAGGCTTCATCAGACTGTTTCATCACAGTATTTGGGAGCATACTCAGAAATCTACATTTTTACTGGTTCTCCCAGGATGTCTTTAATTTCATAAAGATAATTATCTTTACAGAGTTCCATTACTGCGGTTTGAGTTGTGCAGCCATTCTGGGACCAACCAGGCATCATCACAGTTTTACTTTGTGTGGAAAAGTAACACTTCCAGTGAGAGACCTGGAAGCTGTCTTTTAGACTCAGAACTCCCATGTCTTTAGGTATCTTGGTGGTAGTTATAGAGATAATTGATGGTGAAGTTTAAAAAAAAAAGAATGGGAGGAAAAAGGAATGTATGAAACTACTTGTCTTTGTCATTGCATCGAATAAGCAAAACATTGGCTTGATCACAGTGGGTGTGTGGAGTGTGAGTGAGACGAGGTTAGGCCAGCCTGTTGGGCATGTGGAAGGTAGGACATTATGTGGCAACCATAGAAGTTTTTTTTTATTCTCCTGGCAATGGTGAACCACTGAAGGTGGAACAGGGGAGTGAGATGATCAAAGCTCATATTCAAAAAAGAAAGAAAGGCAAACTACCAAGTGGACTGCAAAGGAGAGGGCAGTGCGTTTGAAACTGTGAGAGGCTTTTGTTTGCATGCTTGGAAAGAAAAGGTCTGCACACCTGAATTCAGCTAAGAGCAAAGGGCTGGCTAGAGAATGGAAACAAAACACCCCCTGATCAGAACACCCTGGGAGCAGGTCCTAATCAAAGCCCTAAATTTCATTGCATCTCATCACACTCCCAGGGTACTGTTGGAGGATAATGCTTTTCTTCTAGAATTTTCTGTGTTGTTAAGTTGGCACCCTATTCAGATTCTTCTGATGGTTTGTTGGTTTTCTCAAAACATTTGCTGGTGATTTGATAGCTTTCCAGGGAGATTTTGTTGGAATCTTGCCCTGGCTGGACTGCTATTTGATTATGGAGCAGTCTGCTTGTCTGGGAGCCTCTTAATATTCTCCTTTGGATATCAGTTGTGTGTGTGTGTGCTCAGTTGCTAAGTCATGTCCGACTCTTTACGGCCCTATGGACTATAACCTGTCAGACTCCTCTGTCCATGGAGTTCTCCAGGCAAGAATACTGGAGTGGGTTGCCATCCCCTTCTCCAAGGGATCTTTGCAACCCAGGGATTGAACCTGAATCTCCTGCATTGCAGGCAGATCCTACCACTGAGCCACAGGGGAAGCCCCAGTTGCAGTGTATATATGTATTTTAAATACCGTAAAATGAATAGGTAGTAAAAAGTGGTGGCTGAAATCTTCCCTCTCTCTCTCCATTGAATTAGAGTCCTCAATAACTCAGAATCTCTTCATTCTTTGGAGTGAGGAGGAATCATTTACTCAGTCAGTCATCTAGGAAGAGTTAAGCACTGGGTGTCAGGTGCTCGCCAAGATCTCGGGACTGATATTATAAACACTGTCTAATATTTAGAGACAAGCCTCTACATGGCCAACTAATGGTTACCATCATTCTTGGATGAAAGCACAAATTCTTCATCCGGACTTTGGGCTGTGTGCCTTATTCCCCTTTATAGTTTCCAGCTACATCCTGCTCTATTTATACTAGACATGACAGCCGCACTGCTCTTGGCTCTAACATTGCCTTATCATGTCAGGATCCTCTCCATCTTAGAGTTTTCCTGTTTGCTCTAGTCCCAGAAATGTCCTTCTATCTCTCATTTGTCTGGCTAGCCCCCCTCATTTACCTTAAATTATCACTTCTCCAAGGATGCCTTCGTTGTCCTTTGAGATGGGATTTCTACCTCTTGTTATATATTCTCATCACTCTCTGTGTTTTCCTTTCCTATCATGTATTTGCCATATAATTGATTGCTTTTATAAATGTTGCTTAATTTCAGTTTCCCATTTCCCTCTAGGCTTCATGGGAATAGGGGTAGAGCTTGAGTCAACTTCAACACACTGCCTGGCCCATAAATGATACTCTGTAATACTTTGGCCACTTGATGTGAAGAACTGATTCATTGGAGAAGACCCTGATGCTGGGAAAGATTGAAGGCGGGAGGAGAAACAGCTGACAGAGGATGAGATGGTTGGATGGCATCACTGACTCAATGGACATGAATTTGAGTAAACTCCAGGAGTTGGTGATGGACAGGGAGGCCTAGCATGCTGCAGTCCATGGGGTCACAAAGAGTCGGAGACGACTGAGCAACTGGGCTGAATTGAATCATTGTTTGGATAATTGAATGAGTGAATGATAAATAATGAAATATATATGGGAACATTAGGATGGCATACCATATTTAATTTAGAAGGATCAGGGTAGGCCCTGATACCAATATTTTAAAACGAATGTGTACTTACTATACAAAATAATGTCCAGTATATCTTCAAGATCTTAAATCATCAGCCATGAAATAACCTCATTGACTGTAGTTACTAATATGATAAATGCTACTAGCTCTTTTAGAAAGAGCTTCAGCAAAAGTCAAACTAAATGGTTTTGTGTGTATTTTAATTATAAGAAAATAGAATAACCAAAAGTTTTCAAATCAGTCAGTATTTTCTAGAGAGTAGATAAAATAATCAATGGTTATTTCTTATGACTCATTAACTTATACATAATCCCCTTTGACTTTGAGTAAACATTCTGTTAATAACTTTGACACATTTCTTAGATTATAGCGTTATTTGTTTCAGTTAGTCTTAATTTTGTATTAGGGCACATGCTGTAATCACTTATCTCACTTATTTTTAATCTCCAACATGTTGGTGTTATTGCCCACCGGCTCAAATCATGTTTTAACTAGACTATATAATAATGTTTAACATTCCATGTTTTCTTACTCTTTAGATTGATATGATCTTTGTCATTTTTGCTCTTTACCTATTTTTGCCTGAATGTTACATATCTTTTAAGGTAGTTCATAGAGAAAGTTATAATTCACATTGGTGAAGTTGAAACACATTTGTTGCTCTCAACGTAAAGTTAGCATCCACGGAGTCTATCTAGAATATTAGTTGGATAATGCATAAAACTGTATACATGATATACTGTAAAAACAGATTCATTTGAACTATTGCTTCTGGTTGTCACAATTCTGTTAGTAATGAGTAAAAATTGGTAGCAAATAAAATCTGAGAAGCAAACATAGAAACCAAATATAGACAGATTTAATGTATCAGAAAAAATGTATTATGATAGTTGTATGTACAAGCAAACTGTCTAGAAATTCTGAAGTTAGAAACTTTAGGATTCAAACCACTGAGCAAATTTACTGAGTAAGCCCTGTGTGAAAACCTTTGTGCTGGTTTTGGTTATGATGAAAGAAAGCAACAACAAAAAATGACTGGTCTTTTCTTCTGAGAATTTGAAATTATTTATAAAGCTAAAAAGACACATAACCTAACAATTGAAGCATGCTCGGAACATGATATATTAACTACTGGAAATAATTAGTTATTGAACCAAGAGTGAATAAATGAGCCTGTGAAAATCCCTGAAGGAGAGCTTCCTGGAGGAGATGAGTTTTGAGCAAAATGTTGAAGACATAAGAGGTTATGAGTATTTTGGGACCAGGCAAGGCTGTGACTTAATTATACTTTCAGTGGATTGCGTAAATTATATGCATGTTCCAGCAAGCATGTTCAGTTCAGTTCAGTCACTCAGTCAGATCCAACTCTTTGTGACCCCATGGACTGCAGCACACCAGACCTCTATGTCCATCACCAACTCCCGGAGTTTACTCAAACTCATATCCATTGAATTGGTGATGCCATCCAACCATCTCATCCTCTTTCTTCCCTTTCTCCTCCTGCCCTCAATCTTTCCCAGCATCAGGGTCTTTTCAAATGAGTCAGCTCTTTGCATCAGGTGGCCAAAGTATTGGAGTTTCAGCTTCAGCATCAGTACTTCCAAAGAATATTCAGGGCTGATTTCCTTTAGGATGGACTTGGTTGGATCTCCTTGCAGTCCAAGGGACTCTCAAAAGTCTTCTCCAACACCACAGTTCAGAAGCATCAATTCTTCAGTGTTCAGCTTTCTTTATGGTCCAACTCTCACATCCATACATGACTACTGGAAAAACCATAGCCTTGACTAGACAGACCTTTTTTGGCAAAGTAACGTCTCTGCTTGGGCTTTCCTGGTGGCTCAGATGGTAAAGTGTTTGCCTGCAATGTGGGAGACCCAGGTTTGATCCCTGGGTCGGGAAGATCCCCTGGAGAAGGAAATGGCAACCCACTCCAGTATTCTTGCCTGGAAAATCCCATGGATGGAGCCTGGTAGGCTACAGTCCATGGCGTCGCAAAGAGTCAGATACGACTGAGCGATTTCACTTCACTAGATTGGTCATAACTTTTCTTCCAAATATGTTAGCATGTTAGTTTAGCTAATAAGGTAATGGAGGAAAATCACTGAGAAATGACATGGGTTTGTAAGGAAATGGTTGGTGTGAAAATAGCTTTGGTAGTAAGTATTTAACTTGTAAGGAGCTTTGAGGATTTATACTTTAAAAAGTAAATCCCTTATTAGACTGGTGCTGGAACACAACTACTACACAACTGTTTTAATTCTTATATATTGCTCTCCAAGTTTCACTACATATGTATATTTTGCATTGTTGGAATCTTAGTATATGTAGCATTTTGTATTTTGCATTTGTCATTTAACTGTACACCATAAACATTTGCTTTATTTCTATATATTTATAGTAATTTAGCAGTATAAAATTCCATCATGATGATCTGTTGCAATTTACTAAATCATTGGTTTATTGTTGCATATTTAGATTGCTTCCTGGTTTTATTTTATTCTTTACAATGCTGCAATAAATACTGCTGTACATATATTATTTTTCCTTCAATTATTTTTAGAGTACATATCCACAAAAATAGATTTATTGGATCTGAGGGTTAGAACAATTTTAGAGTTCTTGCTTTTTGCCATTCTGATTTTAAAAGGATTCTCCTAGCTTTACCCTGCCACTTGCAATGTATATGGAGCTGTTTTTCTCATATCTGGGCCAAAAGTAGATTTAATCATTAGAAATGTTTTTGTTAATTTTGTAGGCTTAAAAGAACACTTTCATATTAATTAGAGTTTTTTCCTTGGGAAGATGATCATTTTCTTAATTTGTTTGATGATTATTTTTATTGTCGTTCATGTAAATTATGTATTTCTGTCATTTGGATTTTCAGCTAATGAACAATTTTCTTTCCAAATATAAGAATTATTTAAATAACTTGAGATTTTATGTAGGACCAAGGGAAATTGTTAGCTCAAGAGCAAAACAGGAGAACATTTTGTTCTTCCCAGATGAAGCCTGAGCATATCTTAATACATACAAAATGGCTACATATGCTGAAGTGTATGTCTGATTGAATTAGCTCTTAGCAGGTTCACTTTAAACTTGGATTAAAGATTTACTGAGCACGGCCTTGCCCACCAGAGCAAGACCCAGTTTTACCCATAGCTAGTCTCTCCCACCAGGAAGCTTCCACAAGCTTCTTGTCCTTATCCATTAGAGGGCAGACAGAATGAAAACCACAATCACAGAAAATTAAACAAACTGATCACATGGATCACAACCTTGTCTATCTCAGTGAAACTATGACCCATGCCGTGTAGGGCCACCCAAGATGGAGGAGTCATGTTGGAGAGTCCTGACAAAACGTGGTCCATTGGAGAAGGGAACAGCAAACCATTTCAGCATTCTTGCCTTGAGAACCCTATGAACAGTATGAAAAGGCAAAAAGATATGACACTGAAAGATGAACTCCCCAGGTTGGTACGTGCCCAGTATGCTACTGAAGAAGAGCTGAGAAATAGCTCCAAAAGGAATGAAGAGGCTGAGCTAAAGCAGAAACAATACCCAGTTGTGGATGTGTCTTGTGGTAGAAGTAAAGTCTGATGCTGTAAAGAAAAATATTGTATAGTAATAATGGACCTGGAATGTCCATGTATCAAGGTAAATTAGAAGTGGTCAAACAGGAAATGGCAAGAGTGAACATCGACATTTTAGGAATCAGTGAACTAAAATGGACTGGAATGGACAAATTTAATTCAGAAGATCCTTATATCTACTACTGTGGGTAAGAATCCCTTAGAAGAAATGGAGTAGCCCTCACAGTCAACAAAAGAGTCCAAAATGCAGTACTTAGAGGCAATCTCCAAAACAACAGAATGATTTCTGTTCGTTTCCAAAGCAAACCAGTCATTATCACGGTAATCCAAATCTATGCCCCAACCACTAATGCTGAAGAAGCTGAAGTTGAGTGGTTCTATAAAGAACTACAAGACCTTCTATAACTAACACCGAAAAACAATGTTCATTTCATCATAGGGACCTGGAATGCAAAAGTAGGAAGTCAAGAGATACCTGGAGTAATGTGCAAGTTTGGCCTTGGAGAACAAAATGAATCAGGGCAAAGCCTAACGGATTTTTGTCAAGAGAACATACAATTTATGGCAAACACTCTCTTCCAACAACACAAGAGATATCTCTACACCTGGATATCATCAGATGGTCAATACCCAAATCAGATTGATTTTCTTCTTTGCAGTTGAAGACGGAGTTAGCAAAAACAAGACTGGGAGCTGACTGTGGCTCAGATCATGAACTCCTTATTGCCAAATTCAGACTTAAATTGAAGAAAGTAGGGAAAACCACTGGAGAAGGCAATGGCACCCCACTCCAGTACTGTTGCCTGGAAAATCCAATGGACGGAGGAGCCTGGTAGCCTGCAGTCCATGGGGTCGCTAAGAGTCAGGCACGACTGATCGACTTTACTTTCACTTTTTGCTTTCATGTATTGGAGAAGGAAATGGCAACCCACTCCAGTATTCTTGCCTGGAGAATCCCAGGGACAGAGGAGCCTAGTGGGCTGCCATCTATGGGGTCGCACAGAGTCGGATACGACTGAAGTGACTTAGCAGCAGCAGCAGCAGCAACAGCAGGGAAAACCACTAGACCATTCAGGTATGACCTAAATCAAATCCCTTATGATTATACACTGGAAGTGACAAATAGATTCAAGGGATTAGATCTGATAAACAGAGGGCCTGAAGAATTATGGATGGAGGTTTGTGACATTGTATAGGAGGCAGTGATCAAAATCATCCCCAAGAAAAAGAAATGCAAAAAGGAAAAATGGTTGTCTGGGAGAGGCCTTACAAGTAGATGAGAAAAAAAGTGCAAGGCAAAGGAGAAAAGGAAAGATATACCCATCTGGATGTAGAGTTCCAAAGAATAGCAAGGAGAGATTTTAAAAAAAGCCTTCTTAAGTGAACAATGAAAAGAAATAGAGGAAAACAATAGAATGGGAAAGTCTAAAGATCTCTTCCTGAAAATTAGGATATGAAGAGAACATTTCATGAAAAGATGAACACAATAAAGGACAGAAATGGCATAGACCTAACAGAAGCAGAAGACATTAAGAAGTGGCAAGAATACACTGAAGAAGTATACAAGAAAGATCTTAATGACTGAGGTAACCATGATATGTGACCACTCACCTGGAGCCAGGCATCTTGGAGTGTGAAGTCAAGTGGGCCTTAGGAAGTATCATTACAAACTAAGCTAGTGGAGGGATGGAATTCCAGCTGAGCCGTTTCAAGTCCTAAAAGATGATGCTGTGAAAGTGCTACATTCAACATGCCAGCAAATTTGGAATACTCAGTAGTGGTCACAGGACTGGAAAAGATCAGTTTTCATTCTAATCCCAAAGAAGGGCAATGCCAAAGAATGCCCAGTACAGTTCAGCCGCTCAGTCGTGTCCGACTCTTTGCGACCCCATGAATTGCAGCATGCCAGGCCTCCCTGTCCATCACCAACTCCTGGAGTTCACTGAGACTCACGCCCATCGAGTCAGTGATGCCATCTAGCCGTCTCATCCTCTATCGTCCCCTTCTCCTCCTGCCCCCAATCCCTCCCAGCATCACAGTCTTTTCCAATGAGTCAACCCTTCGCATGAGGTGGCCAAACTATTGGAGTTTGAGCTTTAGCATCATTCCTTCCAAAGAAATCCCAGGGCTGATCTCCTTCAGAATGGACTGGTTGGATCTCCTTGCAGTCCAAGGGACTCTCAAGACTCTTCTCCAACACCACAGTTCAAAAGCATCCATTCTTCGGCGCTCAGCTTTCTTCACAGTCCAACTCTCACATCCATACATGACCACTGGAAAAACTATAGCCTTGACTAGATGGACCTTTGTTGGCAAAGTAATGTCTCTGCTTTTGAATATGCTATCTAGGTTGGTCATAACTTTCCTTGCAAGGAGTAAGCGTCTTTTAATTTCATGGCTGCAGTCACCATCTGCAGTGATTTTGGAGCCCAACAAAATAAAGTCTGACATTGTTTCCACTGTTTCCTCATCTATTTCCCATGAAGTGATGGGACCAGATGCCACAATCTTCGTTTTCTGAATGTTGAGTTTTAAGCCAACTTTTTCACTCTCCTCTTTCACCTTCATCAAGAGGCTTTTAAGTTCCTCTTCACTTTCTGCCATAAGGGTGGTGTCATCTGCATATCTGAGGTTATTGATATTTCTCCTGGCAATCTTGATTCCAGCTTGTGCTTCTTGCAGCCCAGCATTTCTCATGATGTACTCTGCATATAAATTAAATAAGCAGGGTGACAATATATAGCCTTGATGTACTCCTTTTCCTATTTGGAAAATAGAATGCTCAAACTACCACAATTGCACTTATGTCACACGCTAGCAAAGTAATGCCCAAAATTCTCCAAGCTAGGCTTCAGTAGCCTGTGAACCGAGAACTTCCAAATATACAAGCTGGATTTAGAAAAGGCAGAGGAACCAGAGATCAAATTGCCAATATCTGCTTTATCATAGAAAAAGCAAAAGAAAGCCAGAAAAACATCTATTTCTGTTTCATTAACTACGCTAAAGCCTTTGACTATGTGGATCACAACAATCTGTGGAAAATTCAAGAGATACCAGACCACCTTACCTGCCTCCTGTGAAACCTGTATGCAGGTCAAGAGCAACAGTTAGAATCAAACATGGAACAATGGACTGGTTCTAAATGGGGAAAGGAGTATGATAAGGCTGTATATTGTCACTCTGCTTATTAACTTATATGCAGAGTACATCATGCAAAATGCCGGACTGGATGAAGCACAAGCTGGAATCAAAATTGCCAGGAGAAATATCAATAACCTCAGAGATGCAGATGACACCACCGTTATGGCAGAAAGTGATGAGGAACTATAAAGCCACTGGATGAAGGTGAAATATGAGAGTGGAAAAGCTAGTTTAAAACTCAAAATTCAAAAACCAAAGATCATGGCATCCAATCCCATCACTTCATGGCAAATAGATGGGGAAACGAAACAGTGACAGACTTTATTTTCTTGGGCTCCAAAATCACTGCTTATGGTGACTGCAGCCACGAAATTAAGACACTTGCTCCTTGGAAGAAAAGCTATGACCAACCTAGACATCATTTTAAAAAGCAGAGACATTACTTTGCTGACAAAGGTCTGTATAGTTAAAGCTATGGTTTTTCCAGTAGTTATGTATGGATGGGAGAGTTGAACCCTAAAGAAGGCTGAACACCAAAGCTTTGATGCTTTTAAACTATGGTGTTGGAGAAGACTCTTGAAAGTCCCTTCAACTGCAAGGAGATAAACCAGTCAATCCTAAAGGAAATCCATCCTGAATATTCATTGAAAGGACTGATGCTGAAGCTCGAATGCTTTGGTCACCTAATGTGAAGAGCTGAATCATTAGAAAAGACCTGATGCTGGGAAACATTAAAGGTAGAAGGAGAAGGGGAAGACAGAGAATGATTGGTCGAATGGCATCATTGACTCAGTGGACATTTGTTTGAGCAATCTCCAACAGATGGTGAAGGACAGGGAAGCCTGGCGTGCTGGCAGTCCATGGGGTCGCAAAGAGTTGGACGTGACCGAGTGAGTGAACAACAACAGGTTCACTTTTGAGTGGCTTCTCTTCTGGTTGCTGAAGCAACTCAGAGGAATGAATATTATCATTATTTTACATTAGGAGATACATGTATGTAAAAGTAGCCTATAACTGACATTCAGATCATAAGTTAGCATAAAGCAAAGATGTTTTAGAATAGAGACACTGTTAGGAAACTTTCACTGCAGACTTTCTAAAGAACCAGATGCATAGACTATATTTTTCCTTATTCAATTTAGTGGACACTTTATAAAGATATGTCAATTGCTAGGAAGGATTCAAAACTGAATCAGGTTATGATGTATCCTTTAACAAGCTTTCAATATATTGGGGGAAATATGTACACAAATAGCAATAAGTTGTGGTATTAGGAGAAAATTCTCTACTGCAAAACAAGTTAATTTTATTTACATGTGCGGGGATAGAGATTATTTTATGGGGGTGCACAGATTATCTCAAAATATTAACAAGATTCCAGTAGGCAGACCTCAGAATTGGGAAGGGGATATTCCACGAAGAAATTAAGAGGCAGGAGACAGGTCAAGGCAACAGGTGTGAAGAGGAGCAGTGGAAGGAATGGACAAAGTGTAGTTTAAGCTGGACACCTCTAATGAGAGGGTCAAGGCTGTGAGAGTCCTAGGTGGGCACAGGGAGAGGTGTGGCTTAGAAATTTTTGACTCCTTGCTTTGGGAATGGACATATTTGAAGAGGAGGGTGCCAAGATCAAAGCTATCTATCTTTTTTTTTTACTACTTCTAACATATTTTAGAAAAGAGGTAGTTCATTGTTATTTTTGTAGCTTCCATCTTTATACATTTATTTCAAGAGTGTTCTGTAAATTTTGGACATGAGAAAGAATAACATGATATGGTGGAAAGAGAACTAGACTGAGAGTCATGAAATTGGATTATAGTCATAGCTACTGGGTTATTTGGGAGTAACTCTATCCCTCTGGGGTTCAATTTTTCCACATGTAAAATAAGAGGAATGGACTGTGTATTTTCAAAGTTCCTTTTAGCTTGAATATTCTAAAATCTTAAATGTGCCTTGAGAAACCATAAAGATGTGTTTTCTTTATCTATCCATCCATCTGTCTACCTATCTAATCTCCCTTCTCCCTTCCTCCCTTTCTCCCTTCCTCCTCCCTCCCTGTCCTCGTCCTTCTCTCCCCACTCCCTCTCTCTCTTTATATATATATATATATATATGGACATCCTGAAATTTTATCTTTAGAGTTTAATTTCCTTGTATTTCAGCTTTTCAGTATTCAGTAGTCCTCTCCCCAAAAGGAAATAACCCAATAACTCAGGGGTAATGTGCTAAAGCAATTGGCTGTTGTAAGTTTAGCGGGATTTCAGTGTATTAACCATCGTCTCTCTTGACAGCTGGAGGTATAGGAATGTGTCATGTGAAAAGTGGCTGTTGATAGAAGGTAATAATAATGGTACAACAGTAACACTTACTGTGTGCTTTCCCATGTATTAAATCACTTAATCCTCATAACAACCCTACAAAATCTGTACCTTTATAATCCCCACTTGACAGATGAGAATGCTGGGCATAGAGACTTGGTTACTTCCTTTTTTATACAGCACATTCAAGGCAGAGCCAGGATTTGAGCCTAGGAATCCTGAGAGTTGGTGCTTTTATCCATCAGACAGCATCTGCAGAACTGGGTTCTATGGAAAGCACAAAGGTCTCAGTGTCCATGGGGAACAGGTAGAAGACCTTTGAAAGAGAAGACACCAATGTGCCAGTGATACTCTTATGACTTCACATTTTGTTCAGAATGCCACTATCAGAATTATAACTGATAAAGACAATGTAAGCCTTTCCTTACCTGAACTGTATTTTAAAGTGTAGAATTATAGTCATGCAGCTATAGCCTGTGTTGATTTCACTTAGAGGAATGTGTGAGTGGATGGATTTGGTTGGATGGATTCTGGGCAAGACCAGAATGCCCAAGCACCATGCCTATGAGGATGAGCAGCATCAGATGGTTTTCTAGTCCCTGGGTCATGTGCTCTTTCAAACATTTCTCAACACTGCTGTTTGAAAAGTCCGATTATAATTGAAGTACTTTTCTTTTGCCAGATGCTCATGAGTAACCGTTTTATTTCATAAATCCATAAGAAATACTACTTTGCTTTTGTTTTCTTTGGTTGGGCTTTTCAACCTGCTGTGTGCATGTGTGCATGCTCAGTCGTATCTGACCCTTTGTGACCCCACAAACTGTAGCTCGCCAGGCTTCTCTGTCTATGGGATTCTCCAGGCAAGAATACTGGAGCAAGTTGACATCTCCTCCTCCAGGGGATTTGATCCGTGATCAAACTCTCATTTCTTGTGTCTCCTGCATTGTAGACGGGTTCTTCACCACTTGAGCCCTATTGCAAACAGGCAGTAATGGAAAGAAAGATCTCTCCAAGGATGAATAGAAGTGATTTGGTGATCAATTACAATAATGTTTGTGAGTGTGCTTTTGTGATCTAGAAATTGCTATCCAGATGAAAGGGTTATAGTTATACTGGCCTTATAATTTTTTTTTTTTTATTTCTAGTAACCACTACTTGAGAGTTTCCTCTACTAAAAGGCAGCTGGTTGAGTGGTCAAGATCACATCTTTTATAACAAATGGAACAGGGCTTTATTCTTAACATTTGTATGTCATTGACCAAATGAGATTAACATCCATACTGGCTCCATAGCTTGTTGTACAGTTTAAATGGGATAGTGCATGCAAATTTCTGAACACAACCCCATAGTGAGTAACTGATAAATCTTAGCTTTTAATGACAATGGTAGTAATAGTAATAAGAAATATCATTCTAAAGTAAAAGCCAGAAAAAGCAATAAAACAACTCTAAGTAAACTACTTATCACATAACTGAAAACCAAACCTGTCACTATGAAGCAGGAAAAAACATACATGGTAAATTTTAAGAAAATATGTGTATCTTGAGTTTTTAAAAACTCATTCCCTTTAACATTTTTTTCCCTTGCATCTAGAAATCTATTCTAAGTTAATCCAGAGATTAATGACCAAAGGCTTATTTATCAGAACAGTCAGTGGGCCAAAGAACTAAATAGACATTTCTCCAAAGAAGACATACAGATGGCTAACAAACACGTGAAAAGATGCTCAACATCACTCATTATCAGAGAAATGCAAATCAAAACCACTATGAGGTACCATTTCACGCCAGTCAGAATGGCTGTGATCCAAAAGTCTACAAGCAATAAATGCTGGAGAGGGTGTGGAGAAAAGGGAATCCTCTTACACTGTTGGTGGGAATGCAAACTAGTACAGCCACTATGGAGAACAGTGTGGAGATTTCTTAAAAAACTGGAAATAGAACTACCTTATGATCCAGCAATCCCACTGCTGGGCATACACACTGAGGAAACCAGAATTGAAAGAGACACGTGTACCCCAATGTTCATTGCAGCACTGTTTATAATAGCCAGGACATGGAAGCAACCTAGATGTCCATCAGCAGACGAATGGATAAGAAAGCAGTGGTACATATACACAATGGAGTATTACTCAGCCATTAAAAAGAATACATTTGAATCAGTTCTAATGAGGTGGATGAAACTGGAGCCTATTATACAGAGTGAAGTAAACCAGAAAGAAAAACACCAATACAGAATACTAATGCATATATATGGAATTTAGAAAGATGGTAACAATAACCCTGTGTAAAAGAGGGTTTTACAGCAAGAGACACTGATGTATAGATCAGTCTTTTGGACTCTGTGGGAGAAGGAGAGGGTGGGATGATTTGGGAGAATGGCATTGAAATATGTATAATATCATATATAAAACGAGTCGCCAGTCCAGGTTCGATGCACGATACTGGATGCTTGGGGCTGGTGCACTGGGACGACCCAGAGAGATGGTATGGGGAGGGAGGAGGGAGGAGGGTTCAGGATGGGGAACACATGTATACCTGTGGCGGATTCATTTTGATATATGGCAAAACCAATACAATATTGTGAAGTTAAAAAATAAAATAAAATTAAAAAAATAAATAAAAATAAAATAATAAAATATTTTGTTTACAGTGACAATAATTAGAAAGTGTCTAAAGGTCCAGCCATAGTAACATGCTTTTTAATACATTAGAGCACAACTTTACCATGATAAGATATTTATTTTTCACAGTATAAAGAGTATGTTTCAGAATAACATATAATGATAAGAAAGAGTGTTTTTTGTTTAGTATTTCAGAAAAGCAAGATCGTACTATGTTTTATTAATAATGCTGTTAAATATATTAATATTACTTAAATATGTAGAATAAATACATATACTTCCTAAGATAAGAGGGCATAAAATAATAATGGTAATGCCCATTAATAGAGGTTTTGTGAGGGTTATATGATTATTGCTACATACTTGACATACAACTCATATTAGCACTAACATTGGATATAGGCTAAGATTTTCTAAAATTTACTTAAATGTCATTGTATAGTTACTGTCCTTTAGTGAGAAATAATCTGTTTTCTTATAGGCACTAAACAAGATTCTGGGAATACAGAGATGATCAAGTAGCAGCCTGAAGCATATATTCCAAAGAGAAGATGTATAAAAATGAAACAGTTGACTTAGATCTAAATATGTAAATTCTACAGTCATTCGTAAAATGATCCGTCTCTCTGGACAAGTGAATTGTAAACAGGCACCTTTTCTTTTCAGGTGAATCAAGTGACCAGTAGGACACGGGCTGGGTTTCAGTCCCCATTGCCCTCTCAGCCAGGCATGTCCATGTTAGATTCAACCTTCAACCTTGCTCAAGTTTACACGAGGCCCTGAAAATACCCTTGAAATGTCCTGAAACTGACCATGAAGTGCAGTGAATAAGATTTGGTGTCTATAACTCTGTACAGTGATTATTTTGCACACTGAGAAATACTGAACCAGAGTAAATGATGGAACGAAAGAAAAATCTGTAGGCAGTTGTCTGGATAATTCCTAGGATGGAGTGAGAGAATGGGTGAAGAATTATAAGATGTTTCTGCTCAACTGTAGGGTTTTCTCCATATGTTTGAATATTGAATTTCTGTAACATGGCTGCATATGGATGTTTTTATTTGTTCTTATAAGCATTGTGTAAGATAATATATAGGAATGCTAATCTAGCCTAGGGACTAGCACATAGTAGATATTTACTATTGATCGGCCTAAATCTCAACCTTGCTTAATCAAATCCATGAATGCATTTTGCTTTGGAAAGTTCGTATAGAGAGGAAGTTGTCTTTTTTTGCTGAGGTTCTGCTTAATAACTGAGTAACTGTCACTTCCAAGCTTCTTGACCATCTGCCTCCACTTTTTCCAAAGTTAGGGAATCAGTCTACGAGCTGAGTGGCATATGATGTAGCTCCACTGGGACACAGTTGCATGTTAGTGTAGAACTTTGGACAAAACTCAGCTGCCCAAAGGAGAGGCAGAATCATTTCTGGTGACTAGCTCACATTCTCTCGTATTATAAATTTTTAAAAAAGAAAGTGATGCTGTAAACACTGGCTTCTCTATGCCAGAAAAAGCATAGCCTGGCTCTTTGTTCCTGATGGTGTCATTATTACTAGTTTATCTGTATCTAACCCTTTCCTCCTGGGAATTTAGAACCCTTCAGTGGCAAATTCATATTTGATGTTCCTATTCTAATCCCAGATTACTACATCAGGACAGCTGGAGCAGACTGAAAGAGAGAATCTCTTAGGGGGAAGAAAATCATTAACCTGTCATGAGTCACCAGGACCTGATGAAAAGTCAGATTAGGAAGGCCTTAAACTGCTATGAAAAGTCAGTGATATGCTGCCTGCTGGAGTGTTAATCTTGACTATTTCCATGCTGCTAAGCTCACCTGGAAGTATTTTAACATTCATCAGAGATAGGCATCCCCTCCTCAAGAAATGATACCTTTCTGAAAAAAGAAGGATGGATTGTTTGAGTACTGATTTTCATTACGGGCTATAGTCCTGCATGAAAGTGTTGGTTGCTCAGTAGTGTCCACCTTTCTGCGACCTCATGGACTGTAGCCTGCCAGGGTCCTCTGTCCATGGGATTCTCTGGGCAAGAATACTGGAGTGGGTTGCCGTTTCCTACTCTAGGGGATCTTCCAAACCCATGGATAGAACCCATGTCTCTTATGCCTACTGCATTACCAGTAGTGCCACCTGGGAAGCCCATAGTCCTGGATAAGCTCATAGTCCTGTATAGTAATTAAATATGTGGAGTGCTGAACAGGGTGCCCTGGTTTCCCATCCTGACCTTGGCTAGTCACCTCACTTTTCCATGCCCTGTTCCCTCAGTCATAAAATGGGGAGTGTAGTAATGCCTGCCTCCTCAGGGTTGTTTTGAGAATTAATGAGTTGCTACCTAAAACAGAATCTGGCAAAAGCTAAGCACTCAATAAATGTGAAAAACTCTTATGATTGTCATTAGTATGATCGTAGATAAAAGTTGGAAGGTATTGGTGGATATAATCATTATAAAATCTCCCACTATTAAAGTCTTTATATTATTAAATACTTGAGGAAATATTTAAGAGGTATGGTGCCGATAGGGAACTTAAATTCCATTAATTTTATATAGATACACCATAATTTTGTAGTTTGAATTTTATTTTCTAAAATTTATAATGATTTGTCATGAGTTTACAGTTTATAGAATACTTAACTTTTCATTACCCTCTGCAAATTCCATGCTGAGGCCCTGGGAAATTGGATAATTTAGTCCCAGATTCCTGAACTGGTGAGTGGTTGACTGAAGGCTTGAACACACATCTTCAGAATGTTGATCACTCTAATTTTATGCTGGGTGGAGGGGAGCCAATGAAGTGAAAATGCACAGGCTTTGGAGTTGTTAGAAATTCAGTTTGAGTTGCAGTACTAACCTATACTACAGTTGACTTGCCTGACTTCCTTAAGCCTCAGTTTCCTTATCTGTAAAAGTGAGAGGTCAATACCTGCTCTAGACTTGTGGTGTGGATTAAAGACCAATCGGGTCACCTGGAGGAGAGGTGCTAGCTCAGCTTCAGGTTCATGGCCATTAACAGAAAGGCAGTTGCTGCTTCCTTCATTTCTTCAGCACTGTGTCAGGCACAGTGTCAAACTCATTTTTTTTTTTTTTTTAACCACACAAGTATTTCATCCATAAAAGTCTGGTTAGAGTTTGATTCCTGTTGCACCAAGAAAGACCTTCTGTAGACCGTGTGATTCAGTTTCCAGCCATTTGTGATGATGCTTGCACTTCTGTGGAAAAAAAAAAGGAAGAATCAACTTGGGGAATGAGGTAATAAAGAACAGAAAAGAAAAGCCAGCCTCCTCCAGTCTTCGAGAGTTTGCAGAATTCATTAGCAGCTAAGCAGCAAGGCGAAAGGTTCCCAAACAATGACTTCATCTCTTTGCTCCTGTGAACTAGGTGTTCCAGACATAAAAATAGAGGAAAGGCGAGAACGTGCTCAGTGGGTAGATGGTGCACTGCGTTGTACTATTCTGTTGATGTTCTCTAATGTGTTGAGAATTAACATTTTGATTGTCAAACAACTGCTTGGACTACAGGGGTCTTTGCATTAAGCTGTGTGTTCCCCGTGCTTTATTAACAAATGGTGCTCGGATCTTAAGGTGAAATGATAGAAAAGACAGGAGAATATTCAGGTTACTAGAAACATGTCAGAGTAGTGCAATAATTTGCCTGTTCACACAATGGGAATTATTTGGACATTGATTTTTTTTATTTGTTTGGTCCGTCTAGTATTAAGGAATGCAAGTAAGATGTTTCTTGGTCACTTGGGTTTTTAAATTACATGGTGAGTTTTAAAGGAAGCTCCACTGAAAAAGCCAAATCTTGCCAATATAAACTGTGCTCCCTTAGCCAGTCAAGCCACTCTAGCTCTAAAATATATCCTAAATCTGCCCATTGCTCTCCACCTAGTGCTGTCAAACCATGCCAGCTACCTCTATTTCTTATCTGGGTTTGGGCTTTGGGCTCCCAACTGGACTTTCTGTGGCTATTCATTCAGCTTCATAATACTTTTTTTTACAAATCCAGAAGTCAGATTTTCTTTAGAAACATAGATCAGATCTTCTTACTTCTCTGCTTTAGAATCTTTCAGTGCTTTCCCATTTCACTGGCTGCACTTGAAACAAACCTAAATTTACTGTCAGGGTCTATAGGACCTGACAGATTCTGACCCTCCAGTGTCTCTAACCTCCTCCTTGTTATCCCCATCCTGACTCCATACCGTCCACTCTCGTTTAGTTTTCTCTCCAATCCTGGAGTTGGCCAGACTTCCTTCTGGTTCATGTCTTTGCATTTGCTGTTCTATCTGAATGATTTGGTCCCTCTTGGCATACAACTCTCAGTCCAAATATCACCTCTTTCAATAGATCTTTCCCTCTTCCCAGGATAAGGAACTTCATTTGAACAACTGAGGGAAGTTAGGTTGTTCACTTACTCCCTTGCTTGTTTATCGTCTGTCTCTCCCTCAGTTACACTAATGCAAGTTCTGTGAGGGTAAGAATGATGTCTATTTTCTTTCTCGCTGTTGCCATACTTGGTCTTTAAAGCACACTTAATTTTTGTCTGAATGAATTAATATAAGAAGACTGCAAGGATTCATGAATGAATTAATAGCACTAATTTTCAGGAACAATGAATTAATGAATTAGTGAATGAATGACTGAATGGACCGTGCCAGACGGCAGCATCCTCAGGTCAGGAACTGGACCTTGTTTTCCTTTCTTCTCTCCTCCTTTGCATAGTAGGTACCCAGGCAGTATCTGTTGGATTCAACCCAAATAGTTATTTCTCCATACAACTTGAAAAAGTGTTCCTTATGTAAGATGAAATGTAAAAATACATCTCGATAATACTCCCCTGAGCGTGATTTTTGGAGAACTATCCTGGTTTTCCTGGAAGTGAGGGATGCCCCAGGATATGGGATTAGAAGGTTTGCTGCTTTTAGAGTCAGAAAGATCTAACATATCTGTTAGGAATTGTCTTTACCTGCTAGTAGCAGCAACAGAAGCCAGAAATAACAAAGAGCTTATTCTTTCACATAAAATGAGTTCAAATGTGGCCATGCCAGGGCTATATGGCAGCTTCAAGCTCTTCAGTGACCCAAGTTGCTTGTATCTTGCTGCTCTGCCATCCTTAATGCACGACTTTCATCCTCAGAGGTACCTCATGGTGCAGGAAGGCTGCTGGAACTCCTTCAGCCATCACATCTACAATTCAGTCAGGCTCTGTTACTAAGAAAGAGAGACTGGATAATGAGAAATAGACACTTTGCAGCATCTGCACTATCTGTGCTCACCACTTACAGACTTAGTGATTCCATGAAGGTTGCTTCATTTCTGAGGTTCTTTCTAAATCTGCATTATGGTTATGAAAACAACAACAATATATCATATCCCACTATTTGTCGGATGTTTTATATACATTATGGATGACCTCAGTAATTTTTAGTTCAGTTCAGTTCAGTCGCTTAGTCGTGTCCGACTCTTTGCGACCCCATGAATCGCAGCATGCCAGGCCTCCCTGTCCATCACCAACTCCCGGAGTTCACCCAGACTCACATCCATCGAGTCAGTGATGCCATCTAGCCATCTCATCCTCTGTCGTCCCCTTCTCCTGCCCCCAATCCCTCCCTGCATCAGAGTCTTTTCCAACGAGTCAGCTCTTCTCATGAGGTGGCCAAAGTACGGGAGTTTCAGCTTTAGCATCATTCCTTCCAAAGAAATCTCAGGGCTGATCTCCTTCAGAATGGACTGGTTGGATCTCCTTGCAGTCCAAGGGACTCTCAAGAGTCTTCTCCAACACCACAGTTCAAAAGCATCCATTCTTCGGCGCTCAGCTTTCTTCACAGTCCAACTCTCACATCCATACATGACCACAGGAAAAACCATAGCCTTGACTAGATGGACCTTTGTTGGCGAAGTAATGTCTCTGCTTTTCATTATGCTATCTAGGTTGGTCATAACTTTCCTTTCAAGGAGTAAGCATCTTTTAATGTCATGGCTGCAGTCACCATCTGCAGTGATTTTGCAACCCCAAAAAATAAAGTCTGACACTTTTTCCACTGTTTCCCCATCTATTTCCCATGAAGTGATGGGACCGGATGCCATTATCTTCGTTTTCTGAATGTTTAGCTTTAAGCCAACTTTTTCACTCTCCACTTTCACTTTCATCAAGAGGCTCTTTAGTTCCTCTTCACTTTCTGCCATAAGGGTGGTGTCATCTGCATATCTGAGGTTATTGATTATATCTCCCGGCAATCTTGATTCTAGCTTATGCTTCATCCAGTCCAGCGTTTCTCATGATATACTCTGCATATAAGTTAAATAAGCAAGGTGACAATATACAGCCTTGACCTACTCCTTTTCCTATTTGGAACCAGTCTGTTGTTCCATGTCCAGTTCTAACTGTTGCTTCCTGACCTGCATACAAATTTCTCAAGAGGCAGATCAGGTGGTCTGGTATTCCCATCTCTTTCAGAATTTTCCACAGTTTACTGTGATCCACACAGTCAAACGCTTTGGCATAGTCAATAAAGCAGAAATAGATGTTTTTCTGGAACTCTCTTGCTTTTTTCATGATTCAGCAGATGTTGGCAATTTGATCTCTGGTTCCTCTGCCTTTTCTAAAACCAGCTTGAACATCAGGAAGTTCACGGTTCACATATTGCTGAAGCCTGGCTTGGAGAATTTTGAGCATTACTTTACTAGCATGTGAGATGAGTGCAATTGTGCGGTAGTTTGAGCATTCTTTGGCATTGCCTTTCTTTGGGATTGGAATGAAAACTGGCCTTTTCCAGTCCTGTGGCCACTGCTGAGTTTTCCAAATTTGCTGGCATATTGAGTGCAGCCCTTTCACAGCATCATCTTTCAGGATTTGAAAGAGCTCAACTGGAATTCCATCACCTCCACTAGCTTTGTTCATAGTGATGCTTTCTAAGGCCCACTTGACTTCACATTCCAGGATGACTTGCTCTACGCCAGTGATCACACCATCTTGATTATCTGGGTCGTGAAGACCTTTTTTATACATTTCTTCTGTGTATTCTTGCCTCCTCTTCTTAATATCTTCTGCTTCTGTTAGGTCTATACCATTTCTGTCCTTTATTGAGTCCATATTTGCATGAAATGTTCCCTTGGTATCTCTGATTTTCTTGAAGAGCTCTCTAGTCTTTCCCATTCTGTTGTTTTCCTCTATTTCTTTGCATTGATCACTATAGAAGGCTTTCTTATCTCTTCTTGCTATTCTTTGGAACTCTGCATTCGGATGCTTTTATCTTTCCTTTTCTGCTTTGCTTTTTGCTTCTTTTCTTTTCACAGCTATTTGTAAGGCCTCCCCAGACAGCCATTTTGCTTTTTTGCATTTCTTTTCCATGGGGATGGTCTTAATCCCTGTCTCCTATACAATGTCACGAACCTCATTCCATAGTTCATCAGGCACTCTATCTATCAGATCTAGGCCCTTAAATCTATTTCTCACTTCCACTGTATAGTCATAAGGGATTTGATTTAGGTCATACCTGAATGGTTTAGTGGTTTTCCCTACTGTCTTCAATTTCAGTCTGAAATTGGCAATAAGGATTTCATGATCTGAGCCACAATCAGCTCCTGGTCTTGTTTTGGTTGACTTTATAGAGCTTCTCCATCTTTGGCTGCAAAAATATAATCAATCTGATTTCGGTGTTGACCATCTGGTGATGTCCACGTGTAGAGTCTTCTCTTGTGTTGTTGGAAGAGGGTGTTTATTAGGACCAGTGCATTTTCTTGGCAAAACTCTATTAGTCTTTGCCCTGCTTCATTCCGTATTCCAAGGCCAAATTTGCCTGTTACTCCAGGTGTTTCTTGACTTCCTACTTTTGCATTCCAGTCCCCTATAATGAAAAGGACATCTTTTTTGGGTGTTAATTCTAAAAGGTCTTGTAGGTCTTCATAGAATCATTCAACTTCAGCTTCTTCAGCGCTACTGGTTGGGACATAGACTTGGATTACTGTGATATTGAGTGGTTTGCCTTGGAAATGAACAGAGATCTTTCTGTCGTTTTTGAGATTGCATCCAAGTACTGCGTTTTTGACTCTTTTGTTGACCATGATGGCTACTCCATTTCTTCTGAGGGATTCCTGCCCGCAGTAGTAGATATAATGGTCATCTGAGTTAAATTCACCCATTCCAGTCCATTTCAGTTCCCTGATTCCTAGAATGTTGACATTCACTCTTGCCATCTCTTGTTTGACCACTTCCAATTTGCCTTGATTCATGGACCTGACATTCCAGGTTCCTATGCAATATTGCTCTTTACAGCATCAGACCTTGGCTTCTATCACCAGTCACACCCACAGCTGGGTATTCTTTTTGCTTTGGCTCCATCCCTTCATTCTTTCTGGAGTTATTTCTCTATTGATCTCCAGTAGCATATTGGGCACCTACTGACCTGGGGATTTCCCCTTTCAGTATCCTATCATTTTGCCTTTTCATACTGTTCATGGGGTTCTCAAGGCAAGAATACTGAAGTGGTTTGCCATTCCCTTCTCCAGTGGACCACATTCTGTCAGATCTTTCCACCATGACCTGCCCATCTTGGGTTGCCCCACGGGCATGGCTTAGTTTCATTGAGTTAGATCAGGCTGTGGTCCTAGTGTCTCCTCATTTAGATCACAAGAGTGAGGCTTTGCTAGTGAATATAAAGCCAAAATTTAAACCCTCTGTGGGTTCACTCAACACCCACTCTCTCCATGACACTTTGCTTTTTACCGCCTTGGCTATAAAGATTAAGTGATGAATGTAAACTGCTTGACATGTAAATATTTTAAATAAACCAAAGCAATATCTCTGTCAGGAAAGTATTTTTGAGTTTTCAACGACAACAGCAAAAAGTCCATGCACATCGTAGGAAAGGTTTGGAGGTCATCTCAAAGCCAGTTGAATCCAATAAGCAGCCCTCACCCTTGCCAACCCCCTATTGTCCATGATCCCCAGCCTCTTTTGTGTTGAAGAATTCTCTCTGCCAGGAGGTTCTGTTCATCCAACACAAATCACTTCTTTCTTGTCCTTTTTATTGGTTCTGTCCCCCATAGAGAGCTAGAAGATGTGGCTGTTCTTTTTGAACTGCCACTTGAAGGCAATGATCAAGTCATTTTTCATTTTTTTTTTCTCTCTCAAGCCAATTTACAGGTGAAAGAAGTTGCCTTTGAATTGTTCATAGGAGACGAACGTTTCCTAGAACAGGAGGCAGGATGAGCTGTAGACCTTCCTTGGCACTGGTGGTGGACATTCTAGGTAGTACAGCCCGTTTTTTGGCATTCACATATCTCTGAACCTATAGCCTAGCAAACTATCTCTGCATCGCTCAATACTTAAGGGGGTCAAGTTCTTTGAAAACCCATGACGTTTTAAAATACTTCCTTTTCTGAAAGAGGCTACAGGCGTTATTGTCCCTTATAATGTCTTATAAATAGTTGATGTCTGACTCCTGTAAGCACATTAGATTCTTGTTTCACTTCAAGGCCTTTGCAAGAGATCTGCCTCTCCCCAAGACACACTGAACTCCTTTTCATAGGATAATGACTATATTTATTTCCAGGGAAGAATACACAAGAAGAAGGCAGGGAGAATATTTACATCCCTAGGGCTTGGAGAAGGCTGCTAAGAGCCTAATTTGAAACACTTGGTTTTATTAAGCTAATGCATGGCCTTTTTGGGAATCTACTTGGAGAAAATGGAATCAAGAAGCTAGAGTTGCAATTCCTTTATCTTTTCATTGATCATGATTTTGCTTTTCTAAGACATTCTTGGTTTGGGAAAAAATGTGGATGATGCATAATCTTAGAGGGTAAAATTTCATACCCAAATGTTAGAACATTAAGTAGGAAAAACTTATGAGTGAAGAGTCTCAGGGTCTATTACTGATACAAAACCATGCAAATCATAAAGTAACATGACTTCTTATGTATCTAACATTGTGCTAAGATCTTTAAATACATTGTCTCACTTAATTCTTGAAACACCCAAAGTAAGGATCCATAGTAAACAGTGACATCTTCTTTAGTTGTAGATGAGAAAATGGTAGCCAAAAGTGGCTTAATATTTTTCCCCAAGGCACTCCATTAATGAGTGGTTGAGATCTGATTTAGATCCACTTTTGTCTGCCAAGGAGTCGCAATATATTGGTCTGCTAGGAGTCAGACATGACTGAGCAACTTCACTTTCACGTTTCACTTTCATGCATTGGAGAAGGCAATGGCAACCCACTCCAGTGTTCTTGGCCTGGAGAATCCCAGGGACAGGGGAGCCTGGTGGGCTGCCGTCTATGGGGTCACACAGAGTTGGATATGACTGAAGCGACTTAGCAGCAGCAACAGGACTGTCATAATGAAATGTCACAGATTGTGTTGCTTAAAAGAACTTTATTTTCTGACAGTCCTGGAGACAGGGAGTCTTACATCAAGGTGCTAGCAGGGCAAGTTTCTTCTGAGGCCTCATGCTTTGACTTGCAAATGGCTACCTACTTGCTGGATCCTCCCATGGCCTTTTCTCTGGACATGCTCACTCCAGATGTCTCTTTTTTTTATTAAGGATTTTTGTTGTTTGCTGTTGTTCATTGCCAACTCATGTCCAATTCTTCATGACCTCATGGACTACAGCATGCCAGGCTTCCCTGTCCTACATCGTCTCCCAGAGTTTGCCCAAGTTCATGTATGTTTAATCAGTGATGCCATCCAACAATCTCATCCTCTGTTGCTGTCCTGCCTTCAATCTTTCCCAGCATCAGGGTTTTTTTCCAATGAGTCAGCTGTTCTCATCAGGGTGCCAAAGTATTGGAGTTTCAGCTTTAGCATCAGTCCTTCCAGTGAGTATTCAGTGTTGATTTCCTTTAAGATTGACTGGTTTGATCTCCTTGCTGTCCAAGGGACTCTCAAGAATCTTCTCCAGCACCACAGTTTGATAGCATCAATTCTTTGGTGCTCTGCCTTCTTTATGGTCCAGCTCACATCTGTACATGACTACTGGAAAGAATATAACCTTAACTAGAGGGACCTTTGTTGCAAAGTGATGTCTGTGCTTTTTAACACACTGTCAAGGTTTGTCACAGCTTTCCTACCAAGAAGCAATCAGGTTACCAGTCCTATTAGATTAGGACCCACTGTACTGATCTCATTTTACCTCAGTTACCCGCTTAAATGCCTGTAGTAGTCCAAATGCAATAATGCTGGGGATTAGAGCTTCAACATATGCATTTGGAAAGGAAGAGCACATTTCAATGAAACAATGAACTTAACCAGTGTACTCAGATTTTTCTAATAATAGGAGTGTGACCAAAATCATTAAAACTTCTCTGGCCCCAAGTATTTCATGGATTAAAAAGTGTTTCGGTTTTTAAATTTTTTAATAGTTTTATTGAGTTACTATAATATTCATTCATTAGTTCATCGATATTTAGTTTTGAAAGACTTTGCCAACTCTGTAAAACAAAATTATGAAATTAACACTGCATAATTCATCAAAAAGTTCATCCATTATTGCTATAAAATCAGAATAGGATCATTCTATTATTGCCTTCTCTGAATGTGGAAAGTACTGAGACTTCCAGGGACTTCCCTGGTGGTCCGGTGGGTAAGCCTCTGAACTTCCAATGCAGGGAGGGTGGGTTCAATCCATGGTCAGGGAGCTAAGATCCTGTGTACCACACAACTCGACCAAAAAAGGTATGGACAGATCCCCTGGGGCCGTGGCAGTTGTGGACTGTAATTAGCATTTTCCATGGTGTTATTCGGAGAAGGCAATGGCACCCCTCTCCAGTACTCTTGCCTGGAAATCCCATGGACGGAGGAGCCTGGTGGGCTGCAGTCCATGGGGTCGCTGAGGGTTGGACACGACTGAGCGACTTCACTTTGACTTTTCACTTTCATGCATTGGAGAAGGAAATGGCAACCCACTCCAGTGTTCTTGCCTGGAGAATCCCAGGGACGGGGGAGCCTAGTGGGCTGCCCTCTCTGGGGTCTCACAGAGTCGGACACGACTGAAGTGACTTAGCAGCAGCATGGTGTTATTGGTCCTTCTGTCTTTTAAACTCAAAAGAATGCAGTTTTTCTTCTTGCTTCTTTATGACTTTACCCAGAAAACAATTACTGCTTATTTGACATATGCCAGGCATTCTTTTTCAAGCTGAAAGTCACTGAATACTAGTGTCAGAAGCTCTCTGAAGGGCATTCATTCGTTGTATCCGATTTACTCTGTCAATCAGCCTGTATTGTTGAGTAGATGGGGAAATTGGACCTTTCTGTGTTTAAACAATTTGCCTGAGGTCAGTTAACTAGAAAGGGTGGAGTTAGTATTTGACTTTGGGTCTGTCTGATTCCCTATCTGGGGTCCTTAGTTCTTAAGCCACTAAGGTGAGCTGTTACTTGTGCTTTTGCAAAAACTGTCTTACGCCTTCCTCTGCTCTTGCGATTTTGATTTTTTTCACCATTGACTTCCTCTCCTTGGTATCTGTGCTTCCTTTCCCCCTCCTTCCTCTCTCCTAGTTCATTTCCTCTTGTATGGTATACACAATATGAAAGAGAGACATCTGCCTCTGTTTTTGCTCTTAGACTTAATTGCGTTGCCTCCTCTAACCTCTTGCTGATTAAATAGTGGCAAATGTAGATATCATTGTTAAGATTTATAGGAGAAAGCAGGTTGAGATGTGCACTTGCTTATTGAAGGATGGGTTTCCTTTTCCCCTGCATTACCTGGACTTCTATGCAGTCGCTTTGTGCCTCCCATTATTTTTAATTTCAGTTCACAATTAGAGCCTGCAAATTGAATTGCTTTCTCTGAGGAGCGACAATTTCTCTATTTGGCAAGTACCACCACCCCCTCCCTGGTGAAATTAACATGGTTGTTTTTGTTCCCTTGTACTGCAAACTGTCCTCATCAGTAAACTCATGATCTCACTTAGTAATTACTTCCTGGGAGTCTGTAGGGAGAATGATTATGAATGGTGCTTGGCCTGATGAGGAAGAGATTGGGGGTTCTCCAGGGAAGTACATGGGAGCTCTAAGCCGTGATTTTGGGGACTCGAGAGCTGGCCCTCTTGACCTGCCCTCCAGAGTCTTATGGTGTTTGCAGAAACCATGAAGGGTCCTCCAGCAGGAAGTGTCCAATTTGGACTCAGGATAAAATTGGAGACTTGGTTATTTGTTATGGCTCATAGATGATGCAAAAGGAACCATATTAACCCTGGATCTTCTAGCTCACCCAGGCTCAGTTCTGATTATCTTTTATTGGTGAAAACCTAATATCTAGTCAGTTTTTCAGAAGTCCATCTCAAAAAAGTTGTATTGATTTTAGTTCCATGAGAGAAAGAGGGGTTAATCTCATATTCAGAGACCCCAGGGTGCAAAATAGAAGCTAATGTAGCAGCATGGGAGGTGAGTTTCAGATCACTGAAAGTAGTTGAGAATCCAGACTTCTAACATCCTTTCAAATCCTGAAATGCATGATCCACCCCTACTCCCAGCCTCAGCTCTCAGTAAGCCCTATACCTCTCCAGACCTGGTGATGCCTCCATACCTCGGTCTTAGGCACAGGCCTTTGTACCACCTCTTCTGTTTCTGGGAGACTGATTTTTTCCTGGTCTTTTGTGTTGTTGGTTCCTACCTACTCTTCAGGATACAATGTGAGCATTACTACCCTTCTGTATACCAAAGTGGAAGTGAAAGTCGCTTAGTCGTGTCTCATTCTGATATGCTTGTATATCCAAAAGGTGAATGTAACAAGTATAGTGATAGTGAGAGTCGCTGAGTCGTGTCTGACTCTTTGTGACCCTATGGACTATACAGTCCATGGAATTCTCCAGGCCAGAATACTGGGGTGGGGAGCCTTTTCCTTCTCCAGGGCATCTTCCCAACTCAGAGATTGAATCCAGGTCTCCCACAACACAAGCAGATTCTTTATCAGCTGAGCCACAAGGAAAGCCCAAGAATACTGGAGTGGGTAGCCTATCCCTTCTCCAGCGGATCTTCCTGATCCAGGAATCGAATCGGGGTCTCCTGCATTGCAGGTGGATTCTTTAACAACTGAGCTATCAGGGAAGCCTGAGCTCTCAGGCTGTATGCCACCCCCTATCTAAAAGATTGAGTTAGGGGCTCTGTTCTGCTCCCAGTACTTACCTCTATGTGGGTCCTATCACATCATATGCTAATTGTTGGCTGCCTTGTCCTTTACCCCTGGTATGAGATTTATGCATGCTAAGTTGCTAAGTCGGGTCCAACTCTGGATGATCCCATGGACTGTAGCCCACAAGGCTCCTCTGTCCATGGGATACTCAAGTCAAGAATACTGGAGTGGTTTGCCAAGCACACCTCCAGGGGACCTTCTCAACCCAGGGTTGAAACCCACATTTCTTATGTCTCCTGCATTGGCATGTGGGTTCTTTACCACTAGCACCACCTGGGAAACCCCATGAGATCCATAACACTACCACATTTATCTTTTAAATCAGGTGTCAAGGATGTACTGGCATATAAGATATGTTGAAGAGGTCAGTGAAACAAAATAGCAATTGATATATTTTTTGTGTGTGTACAGAATAGTAGAATTTTAAAATATATGATTTTTTATTAGCATTTAAAGTTTCAATAATACTATTTTTTAAACTTGACAGTACCTAATTTTCTCTTTAATATATCTTCCAAGCTATGTTCTTTCTAGGAAATATAGATACTTTTCATAAACTATTGTCCATGAACATGTAGATCAGTTTTTAAGAAAATCAGAAGATATTGAACTAAAGTTCAGTAGTTCATATAAAAAAGTAATACAGTACTAATTTCTGTAGGAAAAAAAGATGGATTTTGCGTTTGTTATAGCAAATATAATGGATGGGAAAATCCCCACACTGGTGAGTAGTTTGCAGAATCATACAGAGCAATTACTCCTTTTATTTATAAATTGTAAAATTTTTTCTGACAGTCATGGGCATTCAAGAGACCTCTTTTCCAATAGAGGGTGCTTCTACTCCATAAGTTATGGTGGACCCCAACAGATGAAGGCACCCAAAGTAATTCTTCTAAATAAATGCATCATAGCTAGTTAGCTACATGAAATTATGAGTTCTATTCAGTTCGAGCCCAAAATGAAGAATTTTAAGCCAAGGGGTCAGAAGTCTACCCATTCATTTTTAAAGTTCTAGTCTTGTTACATGCTTTATTTCAGCACTTTCAGGTTAAACAAGGAAACTATAGTTAGTAGTATAGAGAAATGTTTAGAGAGACTCCCAAGGTGCCCTCTCAGACAAGGCAATGGCAACCCACTCCAGTTCTCTTGCCTGGCAAATCCCATGGAAGGAGGAGCCTGGTAGGCTGCAGTCCATGGGGTTAGGAGTCAGACATGACTGAGCAACTTCACTTTCACTTTTCACTTTCATGCAAAGGAAATCGCAACCCACTCCAGTGTTCTTGCCTGGAGAATCCCAGGGACGGGGGAGCCTGGTGGGCTGCCATCTCTGGGGTCGCACAGAGTTGGACACGACTGAAGCAACTTAGCAGCAGCAGCAGTAGCAAGGTATCCTCTGAATGAGGTGTGAGTAACTTTGCCTCTCAAGGAACCTACATTTGCCGAGTGTGTTTCTATTTCTCTTTCTAATAATTTTAGACTATGTCTACCTACTTGGCCTCTGGCTACCTGAAAGGAGTGAATGTGGACTATATGATGATGAATCATTTACGGGAATGGTTTGGAGAATGAATTTTCTTAGAGACCTGATGCTGAAGCGTGGAAGGACCTTAGCCTTTTTCATGCCTCCTTGCATTTGATATCGGTGTTCTCGTTGTGTGACTGCCCTTGCTGTTTGTCTACCGATTGAATCCTCAATCCTCATCAATCTCTAAAAGCAGCACACAATGTAGAATTAAATACTCCTTCCATTTTACTCCCCCAGCCACATTTCTTGTAATTATTAATGGCATTTGCTTTATTTTGTCTTGTATAATTATTAGCTGTTTCCATATTTGTCTCTTCTCAGAGACTGAAAATACCCCATGGCAGGAACTGGCTTTTATTCATCTTTGAGCTCTTCTGGTACCAATAGGCTGCACATAAAGGGTCCCCAGTAAACATTTATTGATTTGAAGTCAGTGTTTCTTAGAGCCATACTACATGTAAATATTGAACTTAGAATAACAATTGCAGCTCCATAGACTTTTTAGAAATGCAGTTGTCTGTATGTGTTGATAAGAATAAAGACACTAAAAAGTATATACTAGGTGAAATATGGCTAATTCTGTGGTAAGGATAGATGGGATGTCCCATTTGAGGAGCTGGTCTTTTGTAGACTTTGAATATAGTGGTACTCAAGGATTTTGCTTGCTAATGTTATTTTCTGTCTTTGTCAAAAATTAGTGTTTAGATGGCTGCAGAAGAGGGAGTACTGTGACATGTTTTATACCCTATATAGCTCATGTCAGGTGCCTCTGACAATTCTTTAATTTTTTTATAGTTGCATCTTCTCTTCTTTCTGACAGGAAGCATCACCACGGCTCCCCTGTTACTATTTTCTCTGACACCTTGTTTACAGTGAAGACAGAGTATCACATGGTAAACACACTAGGGCAGATGCCCATCAGTGGCCCATGGACCTGCCTCTGAGAAACCTGGGCTTTCATCGTTGCTTAAACAAGGAAACCTTTATTACGAAAGTAATCTGTGCTCAGTGTGAAAAATGGAAACAATTTACAGAAGTATACAGGTTGGGACAAGTGAGATTGTTCCTTCACACGTACTCCAAATCCTTCTCTACCCGCCTCCCACCCCAGAACTACTGTGTCTACTCTTTTCGCAATGTTTACATACACACACAAATGCAAACACCGTTTTTCTTTATAATTACTATTTTGATTGCCCGTTTCTGTAATAGCAGAAAACACAATTATCATCAATCCTTGCAAAACTGTTTGTCCAAGTTAAAGTCCTGACAATTAAGTTTCCCGTTGCTTGTCCTTCTTCCTGGTGGCTTATTTATTTCTGGGAATTTAAGGAGGGTCATGGCTTCTGAAGTGAGGAGACTGCTAGACCCCATAAGGACTGTCATCCTAGAATTTTCTAGGGCAAGTATCATCCAACCCCATTCAACTATGATCACCTCCTTGGGCATCTCTGGTGGCTCAGGTGGTACAGCATCTGTCCACAATGTGGGAGACCTGGGTTCAACCCCTGGGTCAGAAAGATCCCCTAGAGAGAGAAATGGCAACCCACTCCAGTACTCTTGCCTGGAAAATTCCATGGACGGAGGAACCTGGTAGGCTACAGTGCATGGGGTCGCAAAGAACCAGACGTGACTGAGCGACTTCACTTTCACCTGGGCATCCAGTTAGGCACCGGCAGTCCCATTTGGTTCTTGGCCATGGTGTTTGTGCAACTGCCTGTTGGTTCGTGTAGGAGCCCTTCAGGTGTGTGGGCTTTCTCCCTTCTATGCTAATGAGGAACATTTCTTCAAGGAAATGGAAGCTGGGTGGAGCTACTTTGGAACTTCTGTATTTCTCACCCCCATACCCACCGCCCCCCCACATCCACAGCTCTGCTCTTGATAGTGAAACCCTCCTTTGGAAGTGCTCACTGCCATTCTTCAGAGGGAAAGCAGGAACAGGGCAATTTTGCTCTCAAACCTTCTACTTATCAGAGAGTTCAAGCTCTCCCATACCCTTAAAGTGAACCCTGGGAGAGAGGGCACAGTAGAGAAACCTCAGAGATTAAGAGCAGACATCATACTCTGGTTGCCCTTTTTCCTCTTTCTCCTATCAAGGGAGAAGGTATTCCCCTATTTCCTCTTTTAGGACAGAAGACAGCAACCAAAAAGTGGTTTGCAAAGATTTTACATGTGGACCTCATCTGTTAAAAATGAAACTGTCTAGAATTGCATGTCATTGTCTATCTCCAGTTCTGCTGTGACATCTTTACCTTAAGGGGAATGGTGTACCTGAGGTGGGGTTACAACATAAGGAAAGGTTTGGGGAAAAGCCTATTTACTGCTCACAGAATCATTCAAAACCATTTAATGCATATATACACACATATGTAGTATTTGTAATGCTTTGTTTTATTTGCTCTTTGCATACATGGGATCACATTTAGCATATTATTTGTGATAGACTATTTTTTCCCCTCAGCAATATGTGACAAACGTATTTTAATTACTGCATAGTGTTTCTTAGTGTATTTGTCTGCTTGGGCTGCTTTAACATAATGCTATAGTCAGTTCAGATCAGTTCAGTTCAGTCGCCCAGTCGTGTGCAACTCTGCGGCCCCATGAATTGCAGCATGCCAAGGCCTCCCTGTCCATCACCAACTCCCGGAGTTCACTCAAACTCATGTCCATCGAGTGGGTAATGCCATCCAGCCATCTCATGCTCTGTCTTCCCCTTCTTCACCTGCCCCCAATCTCTCCCAGCATCAGAGTCTTTTCCAATGAGTCAACTCTTCACATGAGGTGGCCAAAGTACTGGAGTTTCAGCTTTAGCATCATTCCTTCCAAAGAACACCCAGGACTAATCTCCTTAAGAATGGACCCGTTGGATCTCCTTCCAAGGAGTAAGCATCTTTTAATTTCATGGCTGCAGTCACCATCTGTAATGATTTTGGAGCCCCCAAAAATAAAGTCTGACACTGTTTCCACTGTTTCCCCATCTATTTTCCATGACGTGATGGACCAGATACCATGATCTTAGTTTTCTGAATGTTGAGCTTTAAGCCAACTTTTTCACTCTCCACTTTCACTATTATCTAGAGGCTTTTGAGTTCCTCTTCACTTTCTGCCATAAGGGTGATATCATCTGCATATCTGAAGTTATTGAAATTTCTCCTGGCAGTCTTGATTCCAGCTTGTGCTTCTTGCAGCCCAGCATTTCTCATGATGTACTCTATATATAAGTTAAATATGCAGGGGGAAAATATACAGCCTTGATGTACTCCGTATCCTATTTGGAACCAGTCTGTTGTTCCATGTTCAGTTCTAACTGTTGCTTCCTGACCTGCATATAGATTTCTCAAGAGGCAGGTCAGGTGGTCTGGCATTCCCATCTCTCTCAGAATTTTCCACAGTTTCTTGTGATCCACACAGTCAAAGGCTTTGGCATAGTCAATAAAGCAGAAATAGATGTTTTTCTGGAACTCTCTTGCTTTTTCCATGATCCAGTGAATGTTGGCAATTTGATCTCTGGTTCCTCTGCCTTGTCTAAAACCAGCTTGAACATCTGGAATTTCACAGTTCACGTATTGCTGAAGCCTAGCTTGGAGAATTTTGAGCACTACTTTACTAGCATGTGAGATGAGTGCAATTGTGCTGTAGTTTGAACATCCTTTGGCATTGCCTTTCTTTGGGATTGGAATGAAAACTGGCCTTTTCCAGTCCTGTGGCCACTGCTGACTTTTCCAAATTTGCTGGCATATTGAGTGCAGCACTTTCATAGCATCATCTTTCAGGATTTGAAAAAGCTCAACTGGAATTCCATCACCTCCACTAGCTTTGTTTGTAGTGATGCTTTCTAAGGCCCATTTGACTTCACATTCCAGGATGTCTGGCTCTAGGTCAGTGATCATACCATTGTGATTATCTTGGTCATGAAGATCTTTTTTGTACAGTTCTTCTGTGTATTCTTGCCACCTCTTCTTAATATCTTCTGCTTCTGTTAGGTTCATACCATTTCTGTCCTTTATTGAGCCCATCTTTGCATGAAATGTTCCCTTGGTATCTCTAATTTTCTTGAAGAGATCCTAGTCTTTCCCATTCTGTTGTTTTTCTCTATTTCATTGCATTGATCGCTGAGGAAGGCTTTCTTATCTCTTCTTGCTATTCTTTGGAACTCTGCATTCAGATGCTTATATCTTTCCTTTTCTCTGTTGCTTTTAGCTTCTGTTCTTTTCGCAGCTATTTGTAAGGCCTCCCCAGACAGCCATTTTGCTTTTTTGCATTTCTTTTCCATGGGGATGGTCTTAATCCCTGTCTCCTATACAATGTCACGAACCTCAGTCCATAGTTCATCAGGCACTCTATTTATCAGATCTAGTCCCTTAAATCTATTTCTCACTTCCACTGTATAATCATTAGGGATTTGATTTAGGTCATAGCTGAATGGTCTAGTGGTTTTCCCTACTTTCTTCAATTTAAGTCTGTATTTGGCAATAAAAAGTTCATGATCTGAGCCACAGTCAGCTCCCAGTCTTGTTTTTGCTGACTGTATAGAGCTTCTCCATCTTTGGCTGCAAAAAATATAATCAATCTGATTTCAGTGTTGACCATCTGGTGATGTCCATGTGTAGAGTCTTCTCTTGTGTTGTTGGAAGAGGGTGTTTGTTATGACCAGTGCGTTCTCTTGGCAAAACTCTATTAGTCTTTGCCCTGCTTCATTCCATATTCCAAGGTCAAATTTGCCTGTTACTCCAGGTGTTTCTTGACTTCCTACTTTTGCATTCCAGTCCCCTATAATGAAAAGGACATCTTTTTGGGGTGTTAATTCTAAAAGGTCTTGTAGGTCTTCATAGAACCGTTCAACTTCAGCTTCTTCAGTGTTACTGGTTGGGGAATAGACTTGGATTACTGTGATATTGAATGGTTTGCCTTGGAAACGAACAGAGATCATTCTGTCGTTTTTGAGACTGCATACAAGTACTGCATTTCGGACTTTTTTGTTGCCCATGATAGGTACTCCATTTCTTCTGAGGGATTCCTACCCACAGTAGTAGATATAATGGTCATCTGAGTTAAATTCACCCATTCCAGTCCATTTTAGTTCATTGATTCCTAGAATGTCGACGTTCACTCTTTCCATCTCCTGATTGACCACTTCTAATTTGCCTTGATTCATGGACCTAACATTCCATGTTCCTATGCAATATTGCTCTTTACAGCATTGGACCTTGCCTCTATCACCAGACATATCCACAAACTGAGTATTGTTTTTGCTTTGGCTCCATCCCTTCATTCTTTCTGGAGTTATTTCTCTACTGATCTCCAGTAGCATATTGGGCACCTCCTGACCTGGGGTGTTCCTCTTTCAGTATCGTATCATTTTGCCTTTTCATACTGTTCATGGGGTTCTCAAGGCAAGAATACTGAAGTAGTTTGCCATTCCCTTCTCCAGTGGACCACATTCTGTCAGACCTCTCCACCATGACCCACCCGTCTTGGGTGGCCCCACATGACATGGCTTAGTTTCATTGAGTCAGACAAGGCTGTGGTCCGTGTGATCAGATTGGCTAGTTTTCTGTGATTATGGTTTCAGTGTGTCTGCCCTCTGATGCCCTCTCGCAACATCTACCGTCTTACTTGGGTTTCTCTTGACTTTGACGTGGTGTATCTCTTCATGGCTGCTCCAGCAAAGCGCAGCCACTGCTCCTTGCCTTGGACCAGGGGTATTATCTCCTCACCATCGCCCCTCCTGACTTTGGACATGGGGCTGCTCTTGTCAGCCTCTGCCCCTGACCTCGGGCATGGGGTAGCTCCTCCCGGCTGCCGCCCCTAATGCTATAGTCTGTGTGGTTTCAATCACAGAAATTTATCTGTCGTAGTCCTGAGGCTGAAATTCCAACATCCAGATCTACCAGGGTGGTTACTGGTGGGAGCTGCAACCTGACTTGTGGACAGCTGCCTTCTAGGTTCATCTTCATATGGACATTCTTCTGAATGTACATGGAGAGGGAGCTCTCTGGTGTCTCTTCTTATATGTGCACTAATCATATCAGATAAGGACCCCAACCATATGACCTCATTTATTTAAGTCTTTATAGGCCCTTTTTCAAATATAGTCATATTTTGGGTTAGGCCTTCAACATATGAAGTTTGGGCTGGGCACATTTTAGTGCATAGCATGCAGTATGGAACACAATAAATGCTATTTATATTGTGAATATCAACTGTTTTTTACTAGTTTTACACATACAGTTTTGCAGTCTGTTACTTGATTAGAAAATATGGTATTTTTTATCATATAGAATGTTTACATATGTGATTTCTCATTTGGCATGGACATCATAAAATCTCTCATTTGACAAGGTTTTTATAATGCAGTGCCTCCCAAATTTTCCCTAAGAGGAGTATAAGCCATGGTGTCCAGTGCCTTGCTATTTTCATGCACCTTTCATACCCACAGTTCCTTTCAGGCCTAAACTCCTGTATTGTAGCACAGAGTGGAAATTGTTAGAAGACCTATTGTCATGAAAACCATCAGATTAAAAGCTCACTTAACAAAATTCATCCTGTTTTCCTTATACAGAAAGGAATTCTGAATTTTGTTTCCTTGAATAGTTATTTTTGAGTCAGTGGCTGTGTCTTGCAGTGTGTTGAAATGGCCTCATCTCTCATTCAGAATGCATATGGGGATTTCAGAAAGGCATTTGGCCTGCTAAGCACCACGTTTTCATGGACCTATCTGGAGACTTAAGCTTTTTCTTTCCTTTTTTTTTAATTATTAAAAATTGGGAACATTTCAAAATTAGAGACAATAGTGTAATCTGGTATTTGAACTCATCACCCAGCCTCATCTCCTTCCCATGTTCTCTTGTCCTTTCCTATGGATTATTTTGAAGCAAGTGTCAAATATTGTATTATCTTTATCTGTAACTGTTTCAGAAATTTATGCTTATATTTTAAAATGTAAGCATTTTTGGTAAATATAAACAGAATATTGGTACTCCATTTAAAATTGTTAAAAGATTTTAACAATTCTTAAATATTATAAAATTCTAATTAGTATTTAAATTCTACCAGTTATCTCTTAAATTCTTTTTTTTTAAAATGTTCAAGTCTGGATTCAAATGAGATCTTCTCATATCATTTGATGGATAGATCTTGTAAGTGTTCCCATATTCTGGTTTCTCATAATTTATTTGTTGAAACAACTAGGTTCTTTTCTATAGTTCCCCATATTCTGTATTTGGCTGATAGTCTCCGTATGGTTTGACTTACTATATTCCTTTGTGTATCTTATAGGTAGTTCTGGAGTGGCAGTTCTTAAAGTGTGGTCTGGGGGTCTCTGAGAGCCTTTCAAGGGATTCATGAGATCAAGGCTATTTTTGTAATAATATTAACATGTCAGTTGCCTTTTTCATCCTCATCCTCTTATAAGCATATAGTCGAGTTTTCTAGAATCTATTTGACATATGGTATCCCCACAGATTGGATAAAGAAGCATATATGAGAATTAAGTTCTCACTTCATTGAGCCAGATGTTAGAGAGACTTGCAGAAATGTCAGACAATCCAGTGTTTTAATTAACTTTTTTCATTTTAGAAAAATAGCTGTTTTTTCATGAGAAATTACTATTTGGGATAACCTAATGGATTCATTAGTTTTTCAAATGTTTTTGGCTTGTTTTTAATTTTATGTATTATTTTTGGGGGCTGTGCTGGGTCTTCATTGCTGTGCATAGGTTTTCTCTAGTTGTAAGTGGGAGCCTCCCTTTCTGTGGAAGATGAGTTCTAGGTGTGCGGGCTTCAGTAGTTGTAGTGCATGGGCTTAGTTGCTCTGCAGCTTGTGGGGTCTTCCCTGAGGATTCTTAATGACTGGACGATGAGGGAAATCCTTGATTCATTTTTTCAATGAATTAGTACATAAATTTTTACTGTATTTGTCCCTTTTATCCCATTCAAAAATTTATTCTATTATTTTTATATTAGTATGGACTCATGAATATTTATTTTATATTAGGATTACAATCTAGTACTACGTTATATATTTTTTGGTTGTTGTTTAGATTTTTCCAGCTTTGACTATTGGGGGTGTGTGTGTGTGTGTGTGTGTGTGTGTTTAGTCACTCAGTTTCATCCAACTTTTTGTGGCTCCATGACTGCAGCCCACCAGGTTCTTCTGTCCATGGGGTTTTCCAGACAAGAATACTGGAGTGGGTAGTGATTTCCTACTCCAGGAGATCTTCTTAGAGTTCTTTCAGTTGGTTCCTATGCCCTCTTGGTACATCCACATCAAATTTTAATTCTTTTAGCACTTTTTTACCACATGATTCTTTATTATCATGGATTTCCTGCCCTAGTTGTAGGATCAGTCATTTCTCTGAAGAGTCCCTGTCCCTTTAATTGGAGATTGGTATAAAAATCAAAATTAGGGCACTAGATATGCTAGTTGCTGTTCAGATGCTATTTCTTTTAGACCTTCTTAGCTAACAGAGCAAAGAGATATATGTGTACCTATTAATCTGTATATATACACATAACTATATTCCTGTATGTAGCTATCTGTATATTAAGGTAGACCCCAGTTTATCCTGATGTCTCCAATTCGAATCTGTTCTACATAGATCATTCTAACTTCGGTCCTTTGCTTATCTGTAAATTTCTACTTTAGCAGTGAGGAACTTGGCTTCCTAATATCCATTATTGATTTACTTAATTGTTCATTTCTAGTAAATGTGTAGCAGTATCAGAATTGTTAGTTACTATGCTCTTGGGAAACAACTTTATCAAGTAGAGTACAGTGTTTTATACACATTTTCTTTTGCCGTTAGTCTTTTAGGTAGTTAGAACGGGAAAAAGGAGTCCAGAATGGCAGTGGCTAAAGGACAAGGAAGGGAAAAGCCCGCAAAAATAGAACAAGGAAGGTCCAAGGACCGGAGTGAGGACCTCAGGTAGAACAGATAGCACTCCTGGCTAGGCCAGTTTACATAGGGTAGGCCCAGGGGGGAGGAGAAAAAACATATAAAAAGAGGAGCCAAAGTGCTGGGGGCCTCTCTTCTCTTCATGTGTTTTGGGTCGGTTGCCTTCATGCCTTGAGGATGTATTTTCCTTTACTTTCTAAATAAAACTGAGCTGTAACACGGAGTTATAGCATTGGTCCATCTGAGGACTGTAACACTGGTCCGTCACTTCAAATTTTTGTTGTGACCAGACAGAACCAAGGAAGTTACACACTCCCCTGACCAGTGCTGGGTAGGATTAAGGGGTTGTAATCTTAACTCATTGCCAGTTTGTTCATCACAGATGGGAATAGATATCATGATGTAAAGCAATCCAACCCTGTGCCCTGAGACTGGGAACCTGGTGAAACAGCCATAAATTAAGCCTTATCCTCTTACTGCTCTAAGCGAATGTAAGTCAGTGATTTCCTCCTCTGGTCCTCCATAAGAGCAGGTTAGGGGGTCTCTCATGGTAAACATTTCATTGTCATAGACCCACTTTAGGTAATAACAGAAGTAATGACAAAGGGGTGGATTATGTGGCCCTGTTAGGGGCATTAAGAGTATTTTAATAATAAGCAGGGTGGAGAATTATTGCCTACAAGGGGGCAGGGTTCTGGTTGTAGGTGTTAGTAATTGGCTTAAGAACAAATTGATAAGAGGCAACAGACCAGATGTTCCATAAAAATGGAGTGGAGATTTGATCCAGGGGTATGTTTGTAACTTTTAGAAGAGTTGTAAGGGTTTGGGCCCAAATGGCCTGCAGGGCTAACTCCCAAAGTGGCAAACATTATCCCTGGAAGCCCAGTTGCCCTTGAAGGGATGCCAACAGATGGACTTCTAGCAGGCGTTGTGTGCCTGTCACCCACCTTAGCAGGTTCACTGAGAGATGCTGTTGTTGCACATGTAGGAAACATGGAAGATGAAGGCCTGAATATCTAGAGGGATTAGATATTATACAGTATTTCCCTCCCAAGGGCCAGCTATTTTCTGGTTGTCCCTCCAGAATATTGTAGAGGCAACATTGTCGGTCTGGATGGGGCTCAGGAAAAGAGCATAAAACAGGAGCAAAGGGGGCACGGCACAACTTTTGACAGAATGGCATAGCCCAAGGGCATAACATAAACCAATTAAAATCAAGTGGGTACAAGATGACAAGTCAAATTCAACTAAAACTTGATCCCCAATCTGCAAGCTAAATGACACAGTGGGTCATTTAGAGCAGTGGGTGGTTCCCTAATGGTTGGGACCATCCTGCCACTCATTAGCATATGAATTCATCTAGCTGGCAAAAACTAGCCACACCACATTGCATGGTGGCAGCACTTGCCGTCTGCAATGGCCCACACCTTGCAGTGTGCTTCTCTCAGAATCTGAACAAATGCACCTCTTGCCTATTGCTGTGTTGCTAACTGAATTTTTGCAATGAGATATCAGAGCCTGAGTTTCCTTAGGTCCTGAAGCCAGGCATGGGTTTTGGCTGGGCTCAAGTCCCAGTAGAGAGGAGCTGAAGGACAGGAGGAAAAAGCAGTGGGAAAAATGTGCCGAGGAATCCCCTTCATAACCTTCTGGAAAATCTGCTAAATACCTGACCTGTGCTCACCGTTTTCATTGACTTGATCCTTGACACAAAGAAGATTAAGGACAGAAGAACCCCACCAGCTTGGGGTTCTTTACCCTATTGTAAATTGGGCTAGCCAGGGGTGCTGTTTGTTCTACCTGAGGTCCTGGGACCTTCCTTTGTTCTATTTTTATGGGTTTTTCCTTTCCTTGTCTTTTAGCCACCACCATTCTGGACTCCTTTTTCCTATTCTACCTAACAGTAGAATAGGAACAAAAATAGAATAGGAACAAAATCTGTTTTGTTCATTTCCTGAATTGCTCAGATCAGTACCCTTTTTCCCAACCCCCTTCAGTGACATTGTTTCATATATTTGTAATATGGCTAGATTCTCTTGTTTCTTGTGATTCCTCAACTTTTCTTCTGTATTGTTGGAAATTTACATATATTTTTATGTACATTAAGGCTCACTCTATGCTGTGCATTTTTAAATATTTATTTTATTCTTTGGCCACTCTGTGTGTCATATGGGATTTTAATTCCCAGACCAGGGATCAAACCTGCACCCCCTACATTTGAATGCATAGAGTCTTAACCACTGGACCACCAGCGAAGTCCCCTGTACTCTGAATTTTGATAAATGGTTGATGTATATCCATCCTCACAGTATCAGACAGAATAGTTTCACTATCCTAAAAATCCCCTGTGCTTTAATTATTCAAAGTTTCCTGTCTTTTTTTAAATCAGATACATAGTTTGCAAATATTTTCTCTAAGCCTATAGCCTATTTTTAAATTAAAAAAACTATGAGGTTATTATTTTTTTTCTTTCAAGCATTATGCTTTTGGTGTTGTATCTTAAAACTCATTGCCAAACACTAAATCACCTAGACTTAAATGTTTTCTCCTAGAAGTTTTATATTACTATATTTTATATTTAGGTGTATGATTCATTTTAAGTTAACTTGTGAAAGGTGTAAGTTCTGAGTGTAGATTCAGATCTTTATATATGCCCATCCAGTGGATCCAGAACTATTTGTTGAAAAGACTATTCTTTCTGTTGCCTTTGTTCCTCTGTCAAAGATCAGTTGAATACATTTGCTGTCCCTATTTCTGGGCTCTCTTTTCTGTTCCATTGATCTACGTGTCTGTTCTTTTGCCAATACCAACCTGTCTAGATCACTGTAGCTTTATAGTAAATCTTGAAGTTGAGTGGTATCAAGCTTCCAAAGGTTTCTTCTGACTGCGTTTCCATGTAAACGTTAGGTCAGTCTGTTGATACCTACAAAATAGCTTGCTATTTTGAGGTGATGCTTTTGTATTTCAAAAATAATAATTTGTAAAACATTCATGATTCAAAAGTCAGATCTGCAGAACACACACTTTTGTCCATTCCATTTTTTCCCTTTCTGTCCTGAGTAGATAAATTTCAGTACACACATACTATATGTATATATATGTGTTTGTATGTAGAGGTCAGTGGCTGTTTCCCTATGACTTTGTCAATAGTCTTTTCAAACTTTTGGATTTTTTCCAGTCTGATAGGTGAGAAAACAGCATCTTGGTACAGTTTTAACTCACATATCTTTTATGAGTAAAGTTTAACATATTTTCAAGTGTTTAAATACTACTTGCATTTTTTTTTTTTTTATTTTTCTGTTTGTCTCTCTACTGATGTTTTCCCCTCAATTTCATAACTCCTTATATATTAGGGATGGTGACCATTTGTCAGCCAGGTATACTGCAGATATTTTCTCCCACTGTATCACTTCAGAAAGTTTATATTGAAGCTTGTAGCAAATATGAAATTTGCATTCTGTATGTCCAATGGGAGGACAATCTCTTTATCAATTTATAATAATCATGTTCAGTCCATATGTTTTGGGAGTTTGAGACTACACTTTCTTTCTCAAAGGTTGAGGGGGAAGAAAGAAACCCCAGAGGTGGTTACATGATTTCTGTCTCCTTCCTTCACCCAGACCTGCCCCATCAGACAGTGTATCCTTTGAGACAGTGATTCTTTTGGCAGTAGAGTAGGGTATTGTCCATTGACACCGATAGGAATCTTTGGGGTAAGTGGAATAGATGCTGATAGAAGAGCCTCCACGAGACTGGACTGCTGGAACAAATGTCTGCTACCCCATTGAAAGAGTATGCTTGAGAATGAAATCCCAAACTAGGAAAGAAGAAAAGAGAGATAAGTGAAGAAAGAGAGAGAGATACCTGAAGACAGTAATCAAGACTCTGGATCTAGCTGTTCCTCCCATCTAGACTACTCTTATCAGATGAGCCAGAAAATTCTTTCCTTTTGCTTAAACTAGTTTGATCATTTTTTAAACAACCAGAAGATCCTGAGTAAAGCAAAGTTACATGCTTTCAAAGAATGTTTGTTAATGTCTAGTGGTGGTCGGTAGTGTCAATTCAAATAGGCAATTATATAATCATGCAAACTAACTGACACAGAATTGTAATAAAATTAGTATAGTATCACAAAAAATCTTCCAGTTAATGGGTAAAAGTATCTGATTTGTTAATTCAATTTGTTTGGTAACTATGAAACAAAATAGAAATTTCCAAAATATTTGCTTGTTCCTCTGTAAAAATAACTAATTGAGAGTATCAGTGCATCATTTATCTTCCTGCCCTATTAACATATTAATTGTAATGATGCCTGATAAGTTGTTATGAGTCTTTTCCCCAAACTGATTTCAAGTTTATAAACTCCAAGTAAGAGGTTTCAGTTTTCTGGGCATCATTTATGCTTCATAATCACCTTGAAAACTGTGTCTTTATATTTTCTTCCTCTTCTCAAATAATCAGCTTCCATCCTCAAAAATGGATCTGGTCAAAGAGAGAAATTTGTACAAAGAAATGGTATCATATGTTATGTTAAAGCACATATCCTCACATTTGACCTTGAAAAACATATTAGAAGTTTCCATTTGGAAAGTAATGAATTGCCTGTCAATGAAAGCATAGCCAGTGTTCCCTTCAGTTTTGGATTGAGTGACTATGATTGAGTCCTAGATAAAATATTTCTCCTGGATCTAAGGGGCATACTTTAGGAAAAAATCATACCTTTAAATACTAGAATGATACATAGCAAGAATGCTCACACTGAGATTAACAACAGATTTGTGTATTCTAAATTATGCACACACAGGGGATATGCTCACTGAGTCCATCAGGTAAAATGGTCCTCATTTTCAAAATTCTTTGTCTCTCTCAAGTGTATACAGTTGAAGTCTCAATGTGTATATGCATAAGTGTTATGGGTTGGATTTTTATCTCTCTCACAATATGTATGTTGATACCCTGACAACCAGTGTCATGCTATTTGGAGATGGGCTTTGTGGAGGTAATTAGGGTTAGATTGAATCATGAGAGTGAGGCCTTCATGATTGGTTTAGTGGCCTTATGAGAACAGGATGAGAGATTTCTGTTTTCCCTCACGTGTACACTGAGAAAAGGTCAAGTGAGCACACAGTGAGAAGGCGACCGTCTGTAAGTCAGGAAGAAAGCTTGTCCCAGAACTGGACTATGCCATCACCTGATCTCAGACTTCCAGCCTGCAGAACTGTGAGAAATATATTTCTGTTGTGTAATCCACCTGGCCTGTGGTATTCTATTATGGCAGCCCAAGCTGACTAAGACGAGTGATGAGAATTAGTTGAACTTTTGACTCTTTCCTTCTTCCCAATCTGAGAGTGGAATGGTTCTGGGAGGATGACTTCTGACTTGATGCAGGACTGTCTGATTCCCACTCCCAAGCACGTAGACCTAGGAGTTGAGAAGGTAGACACTGAGTGGGGATGCTACAGTTAGGATGTGACGTAGCCTCAGGGATGGGCCTGCACCTTCGAGTCTCAAGTCTCGGTGGCTTCCTAGGTCTTGGTTGTAGCATTCACAAAGCACCAAAATACTTCTTCCCTTGACTTAGTTCCACTGAGCACTGAATGTCCTTCTATTAAAAGTTGAGCCCTCAAGTCCCTTCCATATACACAGTTTGGCTCCTGCTAACTTGAAGTGAGTTTCTGTTTTACTCAAAAGACCCTAATTAATCAGCTGCCACACCTTGAACAAACACAGCCAATTATTCTTAGAGTGGTATGAGTATCTTCCTGTAGAACTGAGATTTTGAAACTCAAAATTAATTTCCTCTGCAATTTAGAATAAATGACAGTACACACACACACACACACACGCACGCACACACACTCAGCTCATTAGAGGCCTTGTTTTTCCCTTGGGTCTGTGTTGTTCTTTTTGACTTTCCCTTCCTTCTCTGTATGTAGCCCTGCCCTTTCAACTAGAAGTTTCTCTCTTTTCTGTTTTTATAAAGTCTTATATATTTTTAAAATTTACATTGTGCTGTACTTCCCCTCTTCATTGTACATTCTCCGTTTTCCTTCATTAAGTCATTTCTGTACTTAATACAAACTGGTCTGAGGCACATTTGTTAATTGCCAGAGGGTATTGCAAAGGCTTAGTGTGTGGTTTCATTTTTATAAACAAGGCTGTTTATAACATATTAGAAGAAAGTCATGACTCAGAGATACTGGAAAGAGATGTCATGCATTAATAAAAGTCCTTTTTACAGTGATGAAAGGAAAGCAGATTATTTGATAGTAAATGGAAGAGTGGGAAGGAAATGACCTTACAACATTGTCATTCAGTCACTTCTTAACTGCTTTCTACTGAAACTTAATTGAAGAAGCTTGGTGCCACCATCCCGTACATTATAAATGCTGCCAGCGGCACAGAATATAAGTTGAAGAAGGACAGTGACTAACCTAAGTTTGCATACTCAGTTAGAAACATCATCATAAGGAGCATTTTCATATATTACAAGAGTATTATAGCAATGGTTAATTCTGGGTTACCTATTCTATTCCACTTGATATCTGAGTGAGAGTTAATTTACCGTTTGGTGCCCCCTTTATCTTTAAAATGGGGCAAACTTGCCTTGACTTCAGTGAGATTATACATAACATTTTGCACGGTCATTTTTCAGTTTATAACTATGACCAGATTTTTGCCCACATATTCCACATACCTGGTGCCTTTTATATAATCTTTTTAGTTTAGTGATTTAATGGTGGTAATATAAAGGTGTATAATATGTGCTTTCTTCTCAGTGGGTTTTTGAAGACACATTAAGGGGTCAAGTTAAAAGGCCAACCAGTAGTTTTGCAAATAACTTTCCTTTTCATTTTCATTTTGCCCACATGAAATTATAACAGTGAACAATTTTATTACCGACTTTTTTCTCTGTAAATGTGTAGCCTTTCACCCCACTTAACCTTCAACTAGAAAATAGAGCTTAGAAACATTTCATAGTTGTAACCATTCTGGTGATTAGATGGGAGACTTTTAGGAAGGTATCAAATGGCTTTCTATATTTCATACAACCTCCTGGGAGACAGAGGCTAAGAGTCCTTAGTAAAGCTAATTCATTATCTGCAAACCCATTTTTCATGCCAAACCAAGGTTCACAGAAGACTAGGAAACACCCCCATCTGAATGATGGTGACTCTTCAGGGCCTTGCTGTCTCTCTCTAATCTTTGATGTCCTTCAGTCGGGAGGGTTCACTTTTCTTGGCTTCTTGCCCATGTGCTTTGGTCCGAATAGGTTTGCTTTTTAAAATTTCACATATAAATCTGGGAAGAATGGAACTTGGAGTTTTCTTGGTTGGTAAAGTAATTAGCTTTGTGGCCACCCATGAAAGAATGCCTGGACGGTGAAGTCCACGTTCTGGGGGTCATGTCCAACATGAAGTTGTAACTACAGCATTGGAACCTCTCTTAAGAATGTTACTGATGATAACTTTTAGTAATCGGAGAAAAACATAGAGTACTTAACTGTATCATGGCATTTTCCCTGAACATGGGAATTTTGTGGTGTTAATTCTATAATTTCTAACTGAGTACATACTAATCTGTTGACCTCTTGCCCAGTTAAGTCAGTATAAAAAACAGAAATCAGTTACTTTTTAGTGGTTTCCTTCAGATTTTTTAATAATATAGATTTTTAAAAGTGAGTGAAATTCTAAGATAAAGGGAATATTCTTTTCTCACTCTCTGAGTCTTGAATGTATTTATTGTGCTAGCATACACACTTGTAGGTTGGTGGAGCCTTTTCTGGCTGTATTTTTGTGTTTCATCCATCCTCATCACTTGTGGTTTGTGAAGGACTTTCTTCCACATCCTCTTATGTTCTGATTCTTTATGAAACATGGAGGTTTGATTTTTAAAAGTCATTGGTCTTAAATCACCAAATTTTTGCTTCTAAGGGTTTACACTTATTTTGCCAACAAACCCACCATTGCTGTCTTATCATACCATATCTTTTCCTCTCAGGGAATTCACTCATAATTTTCTGAGTAACACAGAAAAAGAAGATATGTAAAATAATATTCTCCTTCTAATGATGCTGATTGCTTAGATCTTTTTTATTTCTCCTGGGATCCCATCATGTAGGTAATTATTTTCTTGCTTCGTTTTTTTATTCTTTTCTATTTAACCTTTGTACCTTTCCTTCCTGAGCGGCTGGTAACTGGGTTTGATATATTTTTGCTTAGAAAGAATTTCCATTGTTCTCAGTCATCTTTGTTGATTTGATAACTTCAAAGGCACAAATTTGAAAATATAAAAACTAAAATTATGGAAACATGAAGCACTCACTTTTCTGTACTTTATTTGTACTATCCTTTTTAAAGTTCAGAAATTTATTCATTCTATTCTTAGTTGTGCTGGGACTTCATTGCTGCACACAGCCTTTCTCTAGTTGCAAAGGTATGCAGACTTCTCACTGTGGCTTCTTTTGTCACAGAGCATGGGCTCCAGGATATGTGGGCTTCAGTAGTTGGGGAGCGCGGGTGTAGTTGTCCGACTGCACGTGAAGTCCTACTGCACCGGGGATTGAACCTATGTCCCCTGCATTGGCAGGTGGATTCTTAGCCACTGGACCACCAGGGAAGCCCCATTTGTACCATTCTTAATGAGAACAACTACTCTTAGTAGTTGAGTATTTCCTTTGAGTATTTACCGTATCCTAATGTCTGGCCCTGGAGAAGGCGATGGCACCCCACTCCAGTACTCTTGCCTGGAAAATCCCATGGATGGAGGAGCCTGGTGGGCTGCAGTCCATGGGGTTGCGAAGAGTTGGACACAACTGAGCGACTTTACTTTCACTTTTCCCTTTCTTGCGTTGGAGAAGGAAATGGCAACCCACTCCAGTGCTCTTGCCTGGAGAATACCAGGGACGGGGGAGCCTGGTGGGGGGCCGTCTATGGGGTCACACAGAGTCGGACATGACTGAAACAACTTAGCAGCAGCAGCAGCAATATCTGGCTCTCATATGTATTTTGTGTGATTGTACTCTTGTGTATGGATGTGTGTTTAAGCGTGTCTGTGAGTGCATATGTTTGTGAGTGGATGTGTGTATGTGTGTGAGTGACGTATTTCATTTCTAAAACAGTTCTATGAAGTTGAATACAGTTATTACCCCTTTTTATATAAGGAAACAAAAATTCAGAGTAATTAATTAATTTAACCAGTATCACATACCTAGTATGCAGTGGAATCAGTACTCAGAATCATGCTTTTGATGATGACACTATTGCCTTGGTGCTTTTCATTTTGCATCATGACACAGTTGTTTGGGGACAGGTTTATCTTACTATAGTGTATTAAAGATGCTGTAAATTCTTTGATATACTTCCCATTGAGTGGTTGGATCTATTTTCCCTTTCCTCCAATTTGAACCTCCAATTTGAACTCTAATTTGAACTCCAATTTGACTATGGCAGAAATTGAAGAGGAACTAAAGAGCCTCTTGATGAAGGTGAAAGAGGAGAGTGAAAAAGCTGGCTTAACACTCAACATTCAAAAAATGAGGATCATGGCATCCAGTCCCATCAATTCATGGCAAATATATGGGGAAACAATGGAAACAATAAGAGACTTTATTTTCTTGGGCTCAAAAATCAATGTAGATGGTGACTGCAGTCACAAAATTAAAAGATGCTTCCTCTTGGAAAGAAAAGCAATGACAAACCTAGACAGCATATTAAAAAGCAGAGACATTACTTTGCTGACAAAGGTATATCTAGTCAAAGCTATGGTTTTTCCAGCAGTCATGTATGGATGTGAGAGTTGAACCAAAAAGAAGGTTGAATGCTGAAGAATTGATGCTTTTTAACTATGGTGTTGAAGCAGACTCTTGAGAGTCCCTTGGACTGCAAGGAGATCAAGCCAGTCAATCTTAAAGGAGATCAATCCTGAATATTCATTAGAGGGACTGATGTTAAAGCTGAAGCTCCAATACTTTGGCCACCTGATGCAAAGAGTTGACTTACTGGAAAAGACCCTGATGCTGGGAAAGATTGAAAGCAAGAGGAGAAGGGGACGACAGAGGACAAGATGGTTGGATGGCATCGGTGATTAAATGGATGTGAGTGAGCAGGCTCTGGGGGATAGTGAAGGACAGGGAAGCCTGGTGTGCTGCAGTCCATGGGGTTGCAAAGAGTTGGACACGACTGAGCAACTGAACAACAGACAACAACATGACTATGAAAATGAAGCTAGGGAAGATCTGGGTATCGCCCTTAAAAGGATTTGTAGCTACCACTTTGATCTCTAGGATGTCTACACATCTCTAGTTCAGAGTGTGTAGACATCCAAGGACCCTGAGATTCCTTGCTGTGAGGAGCTGTGAGCCACATGTTCCTTGTGCTAAGTTGTGTCCGACTCTTGCAACCACATGGACTATTGTGTGTCAGGCTTTTCTGTCCATGGGATTTCCCAGGCAAGAATACCAGAGTGGGTTTCCATTTTCTTCTCCAGGGGATCTTCCCCACCCAGGGGTCAAACCCGGGTCTCCCACAATGCAGGCAGATTCTTTACTATCTGAGCTACCAGGGAAGTCCCCTATCCTTCTAAGGTTTTTCTGAATTCTTGGCTAACAGAATTGCGAAATATATTAATAATAGCTTGTTGTTTCAAGTCACTAAGATGTAAAGTGTTACAGAAGAATAGATAATCAAACCAAACATATTTGTGAATAATATACTCATTAGAAATAGGGATGCTATCTCATCATCTTTTATATTTCTTGCTTCTATTTTAGAAGAATAGCACAGTATCCTTCTTGCAGTTGCAGCTTGATTAATTTTAGTTGATTGAATACATGAATGCCTGGAGGGAAGCTATTGAGAAGATAAGCATACTAGTTTTATAGAGCTCAGTTCTAGATGGCGTCAGGGGAGACAGACAATAAAGAAATACTCTCAGGTGGTCAAGGGTGCCAATAAAGAAAATAAGGTAGGATAAGAGGAGATTTGTGCAGAGACCACATTAGGTAAGTTGACTGAGTTATGCAGTACTTGTATGCCATGTGGACTGTGGTTTTGATGCTTAAAAATCAAGTATTTGGCATCTTTGTTCTCTGTTTCCATGCACCCCTGGATCAATGGCAGTATTCTGTCTCAAGGCTGGAAAAGGGATGATGCCAGAATAAAATGGAAAATGGTGGGAAAGGCATTGGTTAGGATATCATTCAACAAAGTCATTCTCTGAACATGGACATTCTCACACTTCCAAGCACTTGCGAGTGAAGTTCTCTCTACATTGAATGTTCTTTGCTGCCGAAAGCTCTCTCATCTTTTTCTTGTCAAGTTAAATGTTCCATTTCCAGACACATAAATCTCTTCCTCTACTGCATTACAGATCTTTGCTTTAACAGCACCTCTCTGTAATGCTTGCTCATCCTCCCTAATATAAAAGATGTTTATATAGCTTTCCCCCAGTTATTTGAGAAATCAGTGGAAGTACAATGTGTGTCTTACCATCATATCCAATATAACACTTATTGTAGTGTTTTCCAGTAGAAGATGCTTAACACATGCTTGTTAAAAGCAAGAAGCAGAAGAAAGAAATAAGGAAAAGGCCATACCTCTCTAACTTTATTTATGTAGGTTTGGCGCATAGAATGTATCCAATAAATAACTGATGAATGGGTGAATGAGTGTGTGAATGAATTAATGCATGACTAATATAGCACCATTTTCAGTATTTTTGAGCATGAACAAATTCATTTTTTTCATCATAAAATCTCCCCTATTAAATTCTTAAAGGCAAATATATTTCTGCAGATAGTGAGTAGTCCACATTAAAAATCTGGGTATCATATTATTTATAATGTATGAAAAAGATTGACTTACCCAGTGTTGTTAAACATAGTCACCAGATCATGCCCTCAAGTTTTGTACATTTCATTCTGTTAATGTTTTAATGGAAACCACATTATGCCAGTGTGAGAGCTGCTCCTGGGGAGTAATTGGTTTTAGAAGCTAATATTTATTCTCTCCTTTCTCCTCCTCTTCCTCCTCTCTTTCCTTCTTCTTCCATCCCTCTTTTGCTTTCTTCCCCACCCCCCACCCCCACCATCAGAACACAGTCTATTAACATTTAAGTTCATTGACTGAATATTACTGATCTGAAAATGCTAATTTTTTAACCCTGAATATCCCTGATTTAAGAAACAATTTATGCTGTGAAATGCCTTAATGTGAGTCTCTCTCATATCTGTCTGTCCCTGTATCTACCTATCATTTGTCTGTTGGCATGTTTGTCTATTGCATAAAAGTGAAAAGTGAAAGTGAAGTCGCTCAGTCGTGTCCGACTCTTCGCGACCCCATGGACTGCAGCCCACCAGGCTCCTCCATCCACGGGATTTTCCAGGCAAGAGTACTGGAGTGGGGTGTCATTGCCTTCTCCAATCTAACTTTTTTAGTACAGTCCAAATGAAGAATTGCTAAATACATTTTTGTGACATATGCCTGTGGTATCTTTATAGGGAGCATCTTACTTAAAACTTTGCTTCCTCAGGTAGGTTTCTGCAAAGTATTGATTAATTTGGAGAATGTAAGGTATTAACTGTGCAATTCCTATGTAAGTAGTTATCGAGATAACATGGTATGAGATGTAGAGTACGTTAAAAAGACATCAGAGATGTTGTCTTTGGGTTACACTGGAAATGGATTCCCTTTACCATTCTGTCCTGTCAGATGGCACTGCACATACCCCTAACCAACACCTCATATGTCACCTCTCCCTTTTGAATATCGTAACTGACAGAAGTGCATGTTAGTAAAGGTACAAAGCTAATTTCTGATTGAATGAAATAAAAATGACCTTGAATGAGTTGACACCCTTAAAAAAATAATTAATGAATCTGATTCAATATGTTTAAAGAATTAAGCCAGAGACTTTAAGCTGGGACATTAGAATGAATGACCATTATCATTTGCTACTTAAATATCTGGAGTTGAATGCTTGTTTGTTGTTTGCTGTTTGTTTAATTGGTTGGTTTCTGGCTGTAAAGAGAACATTGTGCTCATCCTAATTGATTAAGTACCTTGTTTCTCCATGTTCTTTAATTTTGGATTCAAGGCTTGTATGTAATCCATTTGATGGTTTTATTTGCTTTTTTCTGTAGTGTAACTTTGCTGACTAGGAATTGGTTTACTCTTTCATGTCTGAAGGCTCTGATAAATTGAGGAGCTTAGGCAGACAGCTCTTTTATCCAAGAGCTCTTACTGGGCTGGTGATATTGCTGAAACCTGCCTAGACTCAAAAAAGGGCTCAGGGAGGGATAAGAGTCCTGCAGGGAGGAAGAAACAAGAGAAATTTTTTTGCAGTGACCTCAAGAAAAAAAAAAAAAGAATTTACTCACGCAGAAGTCTGTGCCAAAATGAGAGGATGAGAGTAGGCCAGTTCAGCCTTGGCTGATGAAAGGATGGTGAACTGAAAAAAATGATCAAAAGTGACATCGTGGGTCAACTAAGAAACATCAAAGGAGAGTATACTGCCGACCAGTCATGGAATTCACTGTCCACCAGGGAGCGGCTCCACGAATGTTTGCTGGGTGATCATGTAGAAACTGTAGTAGGTGGTGTGACAGATGCAGTGATAACACTTGCTGGGTGTGTCCTTGACTTTGCTGTTCTCCTTCCATTCCATGGGTGGAACCATGTCAAGCACAGTCTAGGGGATATAATGATGCTGGAGATGTAACTCTGGACTTAAAGGAAGTCTCAATCTGATGGAAGATACAGAAGTCGAGCTGGAAATGTTTATCTGTATTTTTTGTTTTGCTTGAAAGCAGAATCTGGTAAAATCATAGGAAATCAATGGGGTGGAGAGGCCTTATTATATTAATAAATGAGCTGTGATTTTTATTATTGTCAAAAGTTAACTGTTCTATCTGATTTCTTCTGTTTTTAAGTGCCAATTAGTTAGGAGCTTTACTAATTACTGTTCCAAGCAGCTGGTATGTTTCTCTTTCTGAGAAAATCATTTTGCATCCTGCCTTTGCCTGTCTTAGGCACACATATCAACCTAAGGATTAGACTTACAAATATGACATGAATATGGCAAAATATAGTCTGTTCTTTGGGATTAATATGTAATAGTTCTAAGATCTGCATCAGTTAAATGATCTGAGCTTGTGAAAAGACGGTCTCATCAGCTTCCTGGCGGATCACAAGTATACCTAGGGAGTTCATTGTGTTCTTGGATGAAAGAGATGAAAGAGAAAGGAGTTTGTTGTGGGGTTAAAGCAAAGGCAGTTTCAGTTGTGAGCTGACATCTTGGTGTTTTTTTTTTTCCTCCTGTATGCTTTGAGCAGTGTACTGTTAGAGGTCCTGTCAGTGCATTTGGCCTTTTATGTGTCAAGACACATCAGCCAGTGGAGGAATACAATGTTATGACTAATGCTTATACTCAGTGGTGACTTTGGATGGTTTTGGGCTTCTGGTCCTGGCAGCCTGCCTTCATGCTAACGAAAAGTAGCCCCAGTGCTACTGATACATAGGTACAACTCATGATAAAGCACTATCCCTTTGGAAAGCTCTTCCCTGTGTTTTCCTCATCAATCAATCATTTTGGACTCGATGCTGCTTCTGCTACTGCTAAGTCACTTCAGTCGTGTCCGACTGTGCGGGCCCATAGACGGCAGCCCACCAGGCTCCCCCATCCCTGGGATTCTCCAGACAAGAACACTGGAGTGGGTTGCCATTTCCTTCTCCAACGCATGAAAGTGAAAAGTGAAAGTGAAGTCCTTCAGTCGTGCCGGACTCTTAGTGACACCATGGACTGCAGCCCCCCAGGCTCCTCCATCCATGGGATTCTCCAGGCAAGAGTACTGGAGTGGGGTGCTATTGCCTTCTCCTCTCCTTCTTTCTACAACATCTTTATTTTGCTTCAGAGAATCATTTCTCTCTGAGTAGGAACCTGTGGGCAATAGTGTAACATGGTCCTGAACTTGGATGGTGTCTAGAGGCAGACTTCTTTGAATCCTAGTTCCATCAACACTAATCCCATAGCATTTGTAACCTTGCCCATCATCTGTAGTGACCATACAGTAAGTCTCCTACATACGAACTTTCAAGTTACAAACTTTCAAAGATGCAGTTTCATTTTGGGGGGCTCCAAAATCACTGCAGACAGTGACTACAGCATGAAATTAAAAGATGCTTGCTCCTTGGAAGGAAAGCTGTGACAAACTTAGCATATTGAAAAGCAGAAACATTACTTTGCTGATAAAGTGCCATGTAGTCAAAGCTATAGTTTTTCCAGTAGTCATGTATGGATGTGAGAGTTGAATCATAAAGAATACTAACCACCAACGAATTGATACTTTCAAATTGTGGTGCTGGAGAAGACTCTTGAGAGTCCCTTGGACTGCAAGGAGATCAAACCAGTCAAAGGAAATCAACCCTGAATAATTCATTGGAAAGACTGATGTTGAAGATGGAAGCTCCAGTACCTTGGCCATCTGATGTGAAGAGCCAACTCATTGATAAAAACCCTAATTCAGGGAAAGATTGAAGGCAAAAAGGAGAAGGGGTTGGCAGAGGATGAGGTGGACAGATAGTATCACTGACTCAATGGACATGAATTTAAGCAAACTTCGGGAAATAGTGGAGGACAGAGGAGCCTGACATGCTACAATCCACAGGGCCTCAAAGAATCAGCAGGACTCAAAGAAAAGCGACTGAACAACAAAGATACGAATTTGCATGTCAACAACTGTATACCAGCTGTTGTACCGTACTACTGAACTTCTCAAGGTACTGTACTGTCAGACTAAAAATGTTTTCTTTATTTTGTGTGTGTGTGTTTGTTTTTTATGTATGTATTATTTGTGTGAATAGTGTTATAAACCTATTACGATACAATACTATGTAGCTGGCTGTGTTAGTTGCATACCTAAACTTTGTTGGGCTTATGAACAAATTGGATGTACAATTGCGCTGTCAGAACAGAACTCATGTGTCTGTAGGGGACTTGCTGTACTCATTTATTGTTATTGATCTACCTAGGTCTGTTCCCAATCAACTGAGCTCCTTAGGAGCTCCCTGAGTTGTCATTTTTATGTGGGCAACCTCAGCTGTTCGTTCAGAGCCAAGAACAGGATAGAAGCTCAGAGGATCAAATGAAAGGGCTGCTGTCCTGTATAATCATGCAGACTACTGCAGAATAGGTGTGGCATTGTTCTTGCTTCATCTGTACTCTTTAAAGTTGAGTGAAAAAATACTTTGATAGTTTGATGTTTGGAGAAGTATGTCTGCTTCCACCTAAAAATAATGTTAACCATTTCTTAGGCTGCCTTTTCCTTATAATATTTTTTTTTATCCTAGAGGTGCTATAAGTTGGTGTTCAGATCACTGAATGAATGGAGATGGTTTAAGGAAGTCCAGTCCTTTGAAAATTGCTAATAGATTTGAAACTGTTGTGATATTCAGTTCAGTTCATTCAGTTCAGTTCAGCCGCTCAGTCGTGTCCGACTTTTTGCAGCCCCATGAATCGCAGCACACCAGGCCTCCCTGTCCATCACCAACCCCTGGAGTTCACTCAGACTCACGTTGTGATATTACCTTATTTGTTAGTAATTGAATGTTTTTGTTCAGTGTAGATAGGGTCTTTTCAACAAGTTGAAGACTTGTGAACTTATACTCTTCATGTTTTTTGGCATTTGAATTCGTGATGGGGACTTCTTGAGTGAGTGGGACATTTATCATTACTTCTCTATTGTGAGATTATCTTAAAAGAAGCCTTTTTCCTTTCCCTATTGAGTAGTAATGTCGAAGAGGAAGAAGAATGGGATAGATAAGTCTATGAATTTTTCTTGTAATAGGAAAGTTAAAATATATTTTTTTGAAAAAGGTCCTGGTCAAATGAATGAACATTGACTTTTGAGAAAAAGAAAAGTGAAGGTGAAAGAAATTTAGAAAAATTATAATTCATGCCTTTAATGTGAAGGGATAACAAACTTTCTGCAGACTCCTTTTATTTGTTGTTTATAGGCTTTGAACTAGTGATGTTTTATATCATAGACCCTGAATCATATCACTGCATTTTTAAGTGGTAGAGCCAGAGTTGTCCATGTAATAGAGGACAAGTGCCCACTCATATGGTCTGAATCTTGATTTCAGAATGACAGTTTTCTTCTTGCTCTTATTTATATTTTGCATGAATTGAGAGATGCTCCTAGTAATTCTTTCTTCTCTGACTTGAGTTGGTTTCATCCTGGATTTGGTTATGCTAAATGTCCAAGATTTAAGACTGACAGGATTCCAGTTATGATATAATGAATATAAACATCAAGGAACTGAAAATAATAGTAGTGCTGTTATGTAAGAACTTATTATTAGCATGCATTAATAGATATTTAATAAATTGAAAACTCAGTGGTTAAATGTTTGGATCTCATCTTATTTAGCTTTTTTAGAGAAGAAAATGTGTTTTGAGCTCTTGGGCTGCTGTCTCTGGGATCGCACAGAGTTGGACATGACTGAAGCGACTTAGCAGCAGCAGTCTTGCTATAACTGTGCTGTAACAAAGCAATTTTAGTAGAAAAAATGGATTTGGAGCACAGTTTCTTGTTGAGTTTTATAGAATTTGTTGGTTAGAGAAAAAAAATGCCTTGCTGAGCATGTGTTTGCTCCTCTGCTCACACGTTCTCATCTTGGTGCTGATGTTATTTGAACCATTGCCGACATGCCTTTTTACCTTCCAATAGTTAGGAGTAAAACGTTCATTCTCAATTTCTGTTTTGTTCTTGTGCCTTTAAAAACTTGATTAAAAGTCGGCAGGTTACTCAGAGTTCTCAGTGAACAGACATTGTCATTAGCTCTTCGGTAATGTTCTCTGTGTTCTATAAACCAAGTAATCAGGTTAGCTTGTAGTTGTGTCAAAGTTCCCAGAAGGTTTACTAATGAAAAACAGAAAGGCAATATATGCCTTTGTAATGATCCAGTGTTTTGTTTAAAATAATTTGAAAATAAAAACTTTAACCCCATGTGCCTCTGACCCTAGAATCCCCAGGTTTCTCTCTGTCATTGTTTCAGCTATTACAAGTCAGGGTGAATTAACCAAGGTCTTGTCTATATCAACATTTTAATCACCCAACGCTGTTGTTGTTGGCTTGTTGAAATTGCTTTTATCTGGCAGGTTGAAGGACAGTAAGGTTATAGTAGGGGTAGCGGCCGCTCAACACTCGATTACTTCTTGATGTATGCTTCTTGTCGCTGGATGACTGTTTTTTTAACATTTATAAGAATACGTTATATTTTATGATTAAAAAAACACTGGCACATCAGAAGGAGTTTTTATTGTTTGGAAACTTCAGTGGTTTAAGGCATTATAACATATCTCTAAAATAAAGAGTTCCTTAATTTAAGCACAGCCCCACTGTGGGAGGCTGTTCTCTATATTGCAGGAGTTTCAGCAGCATCTCTGTTCTTAATTTACTAGATGGCCAGTAGCGTATGCTGTCCCTGCCACACCCCAACTGTGACAATCAAAACATCTCCAGACATGGCTAAATGTCTCCTGGGAAGGTAGGGGGAGATTCACCCTGGGTTGAGAACCACAGCTCTAAATTATAATTTTATCCAGATTTTATTATGTTATTTCATTTTTGTTACCCTTTGCTATGACGTAGATAATCAAGTTGCACGTAGTTTTCCCCTAAGAAATTATTCTTTCTCTTGGGTACAGAAACAAGTTTTAATTTGTACTACACTTTACCTAACTAGCTTAGCTTCCCATATTTGTTTAAGCTGGTTTGAGTGTAGGTAGATTATGCTGATTCAACTTTTGGACACTATGTTTAAGCTATTAACAAAACAATAAATTCTTTCTAGATGGATAGTGAAAATTTTTATTAATAGTAATATTTGAATTGGAACCCAGGGTAAAGTTGCTCTAGTGAGGACCTTCCCATATTGATGTGTCCCCTTATCTCAATATGAATATCATGTATCACACAATTTCATTATTCTAATATAGCAATAAGATTCATTATTATAATGATGGCTGATACCAAGCACAATACCAAGCATTGCGCCAGGCAGTGTAGTAAGGCTTTATGTATATTGAATCATTGAATTTTTATAAATACCCTGAGCCAGGTATTATTGTTGTCAACTGCTTTATGTAGAGAGAATAAAGAAACTTTAGAAAAGTTTATAGTCACTTACCTAAAGTCAACGATTGTTCAAGGAGGGCGCTAGGACTTGCATCAGGAGTTTCCTACTCTTGAAGGTTCTGCTGTGAACTTCTGTGCTGTTCTGCCTGCCACTTTCTGTTCACTGTAGCATTCCCTCAGGCTTATCATTTGGGTACATTCTAGACCACCTTTAATTGCCAACATAGACATGTCTGCCTGAGGGTTTTCTCCTGACCCCTTCTTAGACAGTCCTACAAGTCCACATTCAAGGCAAGCAATTTCAGAGAATTAACACCTACCGCTCCTTCAGCGACTTTCAACTAATGACTGTTAGGAGTGGTTGGTACATACCCTGGGTTCCCCAGCCTTAGGGACAGATAGTTCTGTGGCTGCTACACTGGATTCCACACTCCCCCAGAAGCCTTGCACCCACTGTGGTGTGTTTGCTTATTACAATAGCCTTTGTTAGTTGCCTTTCCTATCTTACTCCCTTTCGAGTATTTTACTTCCCAAGTCGACTACTTGCACTGGAAACCTTACCTCAGGGTCAGCTTCTGGAGGAATCCAGACTATGCCGGTTATGTTGCCAAAACTTTATTTGGATGATGAAGATGATATATGGTTGATTTTTAACCCCTACTAGAATTCCACATTAATGGAATAAAAACCTATTTTACATTTATATACAGTGGTGGAATAGTGGTTCAGATATTTTCAGCTAAGTGTGTTGCAATGTGTCTATATTATAATGTATTACATTAAAATTTAATCTACCAAAATGTATAGCTATATGTTTAACCTAAATAAAATGCCATATGGAGACTCAGTCTTGTTAACAATCAGTGGAAGAAGGCTTTGGTGACTTTGGAATTTTTTAATAGTTTTATTTGTATACTGTTTCAATCTGTAGTATCTGAATAGACACTGTATTTTCTTCTACTGCCTTGAATGACTCTGCTAGATATTGTAGGCTGCTTACTCTTAAGATGATTAAAATCAGTCACAGGAAACAAAACGTGTACTCTTGAAGCAAACTAAAGAACAAGATAAATAGTAATAACATGATTTTTCAAAATTTTGCAGTTTGCAAAGCATATTTATATATTGTGTTAGAGAAACTGTATAATGGAAAGGTTCTTAGGCAGGAATCCCGCTCTGTTTGTTTCCTAGGCTTGACATAACAAAACACCACAAATTGGGTGGTTTAAAACAACAGAAATGCATTGTTTCACAATTTTCGAGGCTAGAAGTCCAAAATCAAGGTGTTGGCAGAGTTATGTTTTCTCTGAAGCCTCTCAGGGTCGACCCTTTTCTGCCCCTTTCTACTGCTGTTGGTTTGCCAGTAATCCCTGGTGTTCTTGGTTTGTACATCCACTACTCCCAAGTTTTATCTTCACATGGCCTTCTGCTTGTGTCCCTGTCTTCACCTGACCCTCTTGTATGGACACAGTTTTATTGAATGAGGAGCTCATACTATTTGATAGGTCTCATCTTAACTAATTACATCTGCAATGCTTTTTATCAATAAGGTCACATTTTGAAGTACTGTGGGTTAAAACTTCAATCCTTCTCTTCTTTTGGGGGGACACCATTTAACCTGCAATACCTGGGTTGTGATTCTTTTTTTGTTTGTTTTTAACTGGCCACTGATTACCTTGGGCAGATTCATTCGCCTCTCTGGGCCTCAATTTCCTCATCTATAAAAGAAAAGACGTGGTTACAATTTCCAGCTCTGAAGTTGTTTTTTTTTTCTTCTTATTTTTCCTAAGCATCTGAACTATAAGCAGAAAAATCATTCCTAATGTTTTGCTGTCTAATCCATTCAGATCCAGTAAAATCAAGGGAGTTGGCCAAGGTCATACTATATCTTGCTGACAAACGGTGGATTAGAGTCCACCAGTACTCTTTCCCCATATCAAGTAATTTCTCTACGTGACCATCTCCTTTTAAGTGTGAACGATACAGATAGGAACAGTTTTGATTGATTGAACACATTCTAAGATCTAGATCAGTTCAGTTCAGTCGCTCAGTTGTGTCCGACTCTTTGTGACCCCATGGACTGCAGCGCGCCAGCCTCCCTGTCCATCGCCAACTCCCAGAGTTTACTCAAACTCATGTCCATTGAGTTGGTGATGCCATCCAGCCATCTCATCCTCTCTTGTCCCCTTCTTCTCCTGCCTTCAATCTTTCACAGCATCAGGGTCTTTTCCAAGGAGTCAGGTCTTTGTATCAGGTGGCCAAATCTGATCTGTGAACCTCAATTTTCAAGGTGTGCCTCAATCACCTGGGGCCCTTAAAAAGTACAAACACCAGGCCCAACCATCAAGATTATGATTCAGGTAGTTTCAGGTAGGGCTAGGGGACACTAATGTGCAGCCATGGTTGAGAACCATTGATCTAGGAGATCTTTTAGACACTTTTTATATGAATTAGATATACTCTTCACAAAAATCTTGAAATATGTTTGTTTACAATCTTTCATCTGATATAATCAGATTGATGACTTAAATAATTAAACATGCTATATTAAAACAGTAAGCATTTAATTTAAATCATGTGAATGTGCACACACTTACCATTCTTTATTTATACAGTTAAAGCCTTTTATTTGAGGATATGTCTGTTAATTGGGACAGAGTGTTCTTTTTTGCATCTACCATATCCATAATGAATCATCTTTGATGTTCAGCTTTGGTTTCTTAAAGTGGAGCAAGAAATTAAGACAACCAGAGAGAATTTTACTACAGGCCAAGGTGGAGTATTAGGGCTGGGATTTACTTTCATACTTGAGACAGCTAACATATAAAATATGTGAAACAAGGGCATTCAAGACACTGGATATTAAACAGTGAATGGTGTTGATCCTTAAGAAAAAGGAAACAAGTTAATAAGCCCTGCCATTGTTCCACTCCAAGCCTGGAGTGAATTTCCAGGCTGAAGTTCAGGGAGAGAAAAATCAGGTGTAGTCAACAGTCTCTCAGAGTTGAATATATAGTAGTGGATGTCCAGTAAGGTCAATAAAACTAGAACTTGTGGGGTAGAGCACTGGACTGAAGAGAACTGCAGAGAGAGGGAAAATCTCCAGGGATCTTCAGTAGACAAGTACATGAAAACAGTTGGAACTATACATCATATTTTCAAGAAGTAATAGAAAAGATTGTTCATGTTCAGACATGAAAAAATTACATATATATATATATATATATACACACATACCTACATATATATATGTAAATATATCCAAAACTTGTAGACACAGATATTGAAATGGTGCTGGTAAAAATCTAATGTGTGTAATTAACTTCCACATTTCCAAATAAAATATTAATGAACCTAAAATATAGCAATAAAAATTAAATCTATCAAATATGAAACACAGACAAATATACCAACCAAAAAAATTGAAACCACACATATGCTCATATACATAACTAAAAATGTAAGTTGTCAAAATAGTCCAGTTCAAAGATAGAGACTAGCCTGGATTTAAAAACTAAAATCCAGCTATGTGTTGCCTACAGGAAAACCACTTTAAAGATAAATGCACCAAAGGACAGTCCAAAAGAAAAAAATAAGCTAAACTTCATCATAGATCAGAACTCTGCTTTTTGAAATCCACAGTTAAGAAAGTATAAAGACAGGCTTGAAAGGGAATAAATATTTGTAGATTACATATATAAGAAAGGTCTTTTATCCAGAATTTATAAAAATAATTCTTAAATCTTAATAACAAAACAGTTTAAAAATGGGCAAAAGATTTGAATACTTTCACCAAAACATATAAAAAAGACAAGTAAGGACATCAAAAGATTTTAATTTAGTCATTAGAGAAATGCAGATTAAGAGATACCACTAGACACCTATTAGAGTGATTAAAATTTAAAAAGAATGACCATACCAGTTATTGGTGATGACATATTGGAATAGAATTCACAACAGAGCTCTCATACATTGTCGATGAAAATCTAAAATGGTACAAATTTTGGAAAACAGTTTCGCAGTTTTGAAAGGAACTATAACTCAGGCATTGTTTACTCAAAGGGAATAAAAACATCTGTTAATGCAAAGAGTTGTACACATATGTTCATGCCACCTCTATTTGTTTTAGATAAAACTTGAAAACAACTCAAATGTCCAGCATCAAGTGAATAGATAAACAAGATGTGGTATCCTGCCAATGGAACACTAATTAGCAGTAAAGGGAATGAATTACTACCCAGAAAAACATGGATAAATCACAAAATAAACTGAGTGAAAGAAGCCTACCAAAAATAAGTATATATTTTATAATTCCATTTATTTAGAAAAAAAAAGTCTAGAAGATGCAATCTGTAGTGACTGAAGCAGCCCACTGAATTGCTGGGAAATGGAAGAGATGGGGAGGAGTCCTGGGAGGCAGAGGCAGCAGGAGGGATTACAAAGGGACATAGGAGACTTTGGAGTGCGATGGACAGGCTCTTTGTGTTGAGTGTGGTGATGCGCATGAATCTATGCATATCTCTCACTTACCAAATTACACTGTTTAAATATATGTAATTTGTCTTACGTCAATTATACCTCAGTAAACCTGTTTTTAAAAACAGTTTTGAAACCATCTGTGTGCAGAAGCCTTCTAAATTTTATAGTCTTTTATAAAGTTGTCTATGTCTAATTTAAGAGTACCATTTTGTAAACTCACCTTGATTGAGTCTTTATGAAATATTCAACTTAGTTTTTGGCAAATCAACTCTTTTCCCATTGGAAATAATTTGTTTCATGTAATAGTTACATTATCTAATTAAGATAGCAAGCAAAATTTAAGATATGCTAGCAAAACTGGCCTAATCTGTGTTGAGAACAAGCACAATCAGTACATGGGAAGTGATCAGAGACCGTCAGAGCAGTAGAGGCTGTAGATCTATTAGAGCCGTTTTCACTATCTGTCTGTGGACCGGTAACATTAGCATCCCCTGGAAACTTTTTAGAAATGCAGAATCTCAGGTTCCGCCTCAGACGGTATCAAATTTCTTAGATGATTCTTATACACATGAAAGTGTGGGAAGTGTTGCATTTGAGAATAGCCTGTTAGCTCTGAGAATTCCACATGTTATGACCATCTGGCAACACATTATTTTCTCATGGAAATGGAGAAGTTTAATTTCAAATATTAAATAGAAAGTGATCCACTTATTTTCTACTGTTACAATATTTTTTTCAGGTCCAGCTTTATTAAGGTATAATTCACATTCATTAATAGTCACCAATTTTACATAAACAATTTTTGTGCCCCTTTGAAATTATTAAGAGTACCCCTACTCTTTGGCCTTTGCAATCACTGATCTGCTTCTATCACTATAGTTTTGCCTTTTCTAGGATTTCGTATAAATGAAATTACCTTGTATATAGTGTTTTGTATTGTTTCACTTAGCGTGTGCTTTTGTGATTTATTCATGCTGCTGGATCAGTAGTCTGTGCCTTTTGTTGCTGAGTAATTTTCCATTGTGTGGGTGAACCTTAGAATTGGTGGTGGGAGGCAAATCTGAACCTAGTGTTCAGGGGACTCACCAATCACCATGAGACCCCATGTGGTCACAGAGGCTACTATGGCTGTGACCTTAAAAATGGCCCCCAAGTTAGAAACATGGATCCTCGTGGTGGGTATAAACACTTGTCCCTATCCCCCAACTCCAGGTGATAGTCACATCTTACAATAGGAAGATGACCTGGTGATTCACTTAGCCCAGGGCCATCAGAATCCAGAAGGTTCCCTGAAATTGCCAAAATCTTCAGATTTCTGGCCATTACGAGGTCACTAGAAATCCCGCCACCATACATACAGTGCTCTTTGGAGAGGAATATGAAGAGGCAGAGACAGAACAATTTACTTGCAGAGCTGAATATTTACCTAAAGATCTTTACATATTTTTGCATGGGGCAAAGCCAGTGGTTTTCTTTCTCCCTAGTAACATGTGTGTAGATGTATGTGAGAAAGATCAGAGCAATCAGTAGGAAAACAAAGATGTGACATTTTCTAAGGAACCCTGTCACACAGTGTGAATTTTGGACCAATTTGCTTCTAATAGAATTTGTTTTAGAAGGTTATCTGAAAACTCCAAATGGTTATGTCTTGCTTTTAACTGACAATCCCAACCTTTAAACTTTTTTAACCTTTTGATACATTTCATCATTTTAGAAAGGTTGCTTCTTGGTTTCATCATGATTTTTAGTTGAGAAACTTTGTCAAACCTCACATCAAACTTGAATGTGGTCTTATAAATAGTTACTTTTCCTAAACTCTCTCTTGCAGTGATTATAATTAGCCACTGGACAACTGTATCAGAGCTAGCAGTTCAGTGCCAAATCAAGAAAGATAAAAGTAATCAGAGGATTTGCAAACAATTAGGATACTGTATTTCAGGTATGTATTTGAAAGATTCATTTCCTTTTTGTAAGTCTTTGCAATCTCATTTCACTAGATACGTTGCAAAGTATTCTTGATGAAATGCGTGCTTCATGGGAATCATTCTTTTCTTTGTATTTGGGTGTACTTAGAGGCTCTCGAGAGATTCACTTAAGATTTTCAAGTTTTCTGCATTACATATTTTTAAAAAGCACAATAAAATCCAGGGAATATATCTTTTGAAGTGGAAAGTCTGAAACAAAAACAATTTGATGACTGTCACAGACAAAGCAAGTAGAGCCCTAAAGTATAATTCAAGGTTTTTATAAACTCCAAGTTATAGGTTACTCTTTGACAAATAAAAAATGAATTCTGAGTCTGGAGGTGGTTTAATGTGAGAACTTAAGTTGAGGAAAAGAGTAGAGAATCTGAAGGTGTAGAATAGCTAAAACATGTATGCATTTTAAATTATGCATATAAATACACATGCAAATATAGATAGTTTGTTATGTAGGCAACAAATATTTATCAAATGCATTTAATGCGCCAAACCTAGTCCTTGCCATTATTGAGCTTGCAGTATAGTGGGGAATGACTTACAATAGATAAGTAATTAAAACGACTTTGATAAGTATTATGATCACAGTTGTACTTGCTTATAGAAGAGCTGACTCGTTGGAAAAGACACTGATGCTAGGAAAGATTGAAGGCAGGAGAAGGGATTGACAGAGGATGAGATGGCTGGATGGCATCACTGAATCAATGGATACGAGTTTGAGCAAACTCTGGGACATAGTGAAGGACAGAGAAGCCTGGTGTGCTCCAGGTCATGAGGTTGCAAAGATTCAGACGTGACTGAGTGAATGAACAACAACAGCATATAGGAATATATATCAAGAGGAATGAACATATATTCTTCAGGTTCTTTCTGCCTCACTTTAAATTCCATGGGAGAAATATCTGAGAACCAGAAGATTTCACCTGCAGGTGGGGGTTTCTTCAGTTCCCAGATGGAATCCATGATTTCCTCTTTTCTCCTAGGTGCCTCCTACAGATTGTTTTCCCTCTAGTGAAAAAGTCACTTCTAGGGTCCCATAGATTTCATGAGTCCTGAGGTGGCACCCTCTTTCCCCCACCCCAGCCTTATGTTAAGTAGATAAATAACCAGAAACAATAATTAATAACAATATCATATGGTGTGTTTACTTTATACCAGCCATTAAGGCAATGGCACCCCACTCCAGTACTCTTGCCTGGAAAATCCCGTGGACGGAGGAGCCTGGTAGGCTGCAGTCCATGGGGTCGCTAAGAGTCGGACACGACTGAGCAACTTCACTTTCACTTTTCACTTTCATGCATTGGAGAAGGAAATGGCAGCCCACTCTAGTGTTCTTGCCTGGAGAATCCCAGGGACGGGGGAGCCTGGTGGGCTGCCGTCTATGGGGTCACACAAGAGTCGGACACAACTGAAGTACTTAGCATAGCATAGCATGCTGGTATAGTGCTTTACAGAAGAGTACCATGGTATACACATTTAACTGCATGTATTTGCTGCTCCCTCCAGCCCCTCTCAAGAAAAGGAGACAGAAGTAAAAATGTAAGCTATATGGGTGATACTGCTAGCAGTTTTTCTCAGTGAGTCTTGACCCCAGAGAGATGTGTCTTAGGAAGCTTGACACATTTTCCCTGGTGCTTGGCACAGTTTAAACATCTTGCTGAGAACCCTGTGCAATTTCTAGGGTACAAATGATATTTTGATCTCATGCAAGTTTTCACTTTATTAACTAACTTCTGAACATAGCCCTTGCTTTTCACACCCTACATATTTGGCTTATTTCAGTTGATTCTTCCAGAATTTCTCTAAGATAGAGAAAAGTTATGAACTCTCTTTTAAGGAAAGATGGAATTGTGGCTGAGAGGTTAAAGAACTTGCGCATGTATCTAGTAAGTGGCAGAGAGAAGAAACACACCCGACAGGTGTCGCTGGTGTGCTCCCTGTGATACTACCTTCTTGCCGTCAGCAGTTTTTAAGAAACATGGAGATATTTGGTTGGAACCCTCGTGGCGAGAGAAAATCCAGAAAGGAGGTTCCTGTGGTATCATCATGTTAGGAAATGATATCAGGGAAGCAGTGAGCTCCATCTTGGTTGTAGAGAAGTTTTGAAAGAACCTGGGAGAGATCTGAGTGGATCTTGGGGTGGACAATTGAAATACTCTGGCTTGAATGAACGGGGGCTTTGCCAGCTGAAGCCAGGAGCCAGATAAAGTATAACAATATTGAGCATGAGTCATTCCCCCGGGGCAAGAAGCCTCCATCCAGATGCAGAGCTGTTGTCAAGGCTGTTCCATGCAGCCTGGCTTCCCACCTGGCTGCAGTTTGAGACAGCAGGTTCTCATTATGCTTTACTCTCTCTCTCTCTCTCTTGTAATGTGTTCTTGAAATTGAATTAAATTTGCTTCCGTCGTGTTGTGTGTAGATTTTTTAATGACTTCCTGGTGGGTTTTCTCCAAGATCTTTAACCACAATGCAAAGGTTCTCAGGGTAAAATGAGAGATTCAGCCTGATGAGAAAACAATATATTATTTTCTTACCTTCAGGTTTAACTCAAAGATGCTGTGTCTTGACCACTCACGGTCTTTATTTCCCCCAGTGATTTTGCTTTCCCTGCTGGGATGGTCTAAGTCAATTACTCTCTTTTCCTGGAGGCTTTGTTAGTCTTCATTCTCAGAGCAAAAAAATTCATACTGTTCTCCAACAAAATTGCCAATCTTCTTGAAATGATTACATTTTCCATGGCTAGTAAAATACACTCTCCATGGGAGAGTTGGAGATGAGGTCAAGATCCCCTGTAAGTGTTTCTGAGGGATCTGATCAGAAAAATACCTTCCTCCCTTAAATTCTTAAGAAGGAAGTAGAATCAGTAAGTTCTTAATAGTTGTTTAATTATGCATTTACTTATCCACTCAATAAATATATATATTGAGCATCTATTGGGGTTCAGGCACATAATAGAACAAAGAGACAAAAATCTTGTCCTCATTGAAATTGCCACATCACTGGGGGAGAGAGACAACAAACAAATAATAAAACAAGATGTGTTGGATATTGGTAACTGCAAATTAGAATATGTGGCCTTCCCAGATGGTGCTGATGGTACAGAACCGACCTGCCACTGCAGGAAACCGGAGACCCTGGTGTGATCGCTAGGTTGGGAAGATCCCCTGGAAAAGGAAATGACAACCCACTTCAATATTCTTGTCTGGAGAATCCCATGGACAGAGGAACCTGGGGTCTACAGTCCATAGGGTTGCAAAGAGTCGGACATAACTGAAGCGACTTACAGGGACGCAGGCAAAGAGAATATGCACACAGTGAGTGGGAAGCGGAGCGAGTCTGGTGGCATCTGGGTGTGTGGGTATCTGCATACTGGTTGCTAGAAATCTTAAATAGATTTCCAGGAAAAGTTTTCTTCCTAAAAGTCTGAAAGAAATGAGGGCTCTTTGGAACAACATTTTCCAGAGATGAAAACAGCAAGTGTGACAGGTCTAATGTGTTCGGAGGATAGCATAGCGACCGCGGCAGTGTCCTGATCACGAAGAAGAATGGGAGGTGAATCCAGAGGGTTGATGGGAGCAAGATGTGGTGGTCCTGGCAAGGTTGCTGGCTCTGCTCCAAGCTGGATATAAAGCCTTAGGAAAGTTCTAAGCAGGATAGAGATATCATCTCAGTGATGATGAACACAACAGCTCTGGCTGCTGTGTTGAGGGTGGAAGGGTGGTAAGGCTGGTGGCAAGGAGGTTGTTTAGGAGGTGGTCAGAATTATCCAGGCAAGAGTTGGGGTTGGTTTGGATTAGTAAAATGAGAAAGTAGTTTCCATGGCTTGGTTATTAGAGTGATTTAAAGTATTATCTTTAAAGTTAAATGAAAATGTCTCGGTATTTGAAATTTACTGTTACATCTTGACAACTGAAGCTTTTTTAAGTGGAATTTTTATATAGATTTAAATGCATAAATCATTAATTAAGCACCTATTAAATATCCATCTAAATGATAGGAGCTGTGTCTTCTCCTGAGCAAGTTATTTTAATCTCATTGGACAAGCTATAAAAACATATGAGCATGTATTCTGAAATATATTATGCTTAAATGTTTGTAAGAAACCTAATATTTATAGTGCATCCATTAGCTACCAGAGCTTGTGTTGGACATTTTACATAAGGGAAGCACATTTAACCTTCAAAACAATTCTGTGAGAGCAGTTTTCAAAATTTTTGGTTTTAGGATCCCTTGAGACTTTTAAAATTCCTTAAGGACCCCCCCAAAATTTTTGTTTGTGTGGGTTTTATATATGTGTGTATGTGTGTGTGTATACACATAGATATAGATATATAGATAATTATTATATTCAGAATTAAAGCATTTAAACATTAGTAATTCACTTGAAGTAATAATAAACTCATCATGTTAACAAATAGCATATATTTAATGTTGTTGTATTGTTCAGTTGCTAAATTGTGTTTGACTCTGTTGGGACCCCATGGACTGTAGCCCACCAGGCTCCTCCGTCTGTGGGATTTCCCAGGCAAGAATACTGGAGTGGTTTGCCATTTCCTTCTCCAGGGGATCTTCCTGACTCAGGGATTGAATCCATGTGTCCTGCATTGGCAGGCAGATTATTTACCCCTGAGCTACCAGGGAAGCCCCTTTATGAAAATACCATAATTTATAAAAATTTAAAATGCAGTAACAATAGCACTGATTTACATTTTTGCAAGTCTTCTTAATGTCTAGCTTAATAGATGTTTGGATTTGCTTCTGTGTTGAATCTGGTGTAATATATTGTTGTGGTTGAAATACATGAAGAAAATCTGACCTTGTACAGATATGTAGTGGAAAATGAGGAAATATTTTAATAACCTTTTCAAATAGTTGTGGATATTGCTCTTTGATGCTACAGTGAAACTCAACAACTGGAGGTTTCCAGAAAGTTAATTGTAATGTAGAATCTGAGGCATATTGTTTACTGTTTTTACTTTATTAATTTAAAATCCATTGATTGCCTTTCATGTACCCATGCATGATATTTTAACATCATACATTGGTCGTTCAGAAAATACTGACTCATAAATGATGCAGATCTCCAAATGTTGACACACTTCACTGTATATTATTTGTTAAATGTCACATGTGTTCCTCTATCACCAATCTTCTTAGAAGAGCCTTTCTATCATAGGAAACTATCAAGATCACAAAGATGCAAGTTTTCCAAAATTCTACCTTTTATTTAATCAGATTTTATCATTGGTCATGAAAGTTGTCAATGGTTTTTCTTGAAGTAACAGGCTTGCTTCTTTGAGTTTCAGAAAGATGCCTACCACCTATCCAAGTCACAATAGCCATAGTTTATCTCAGTGTCTGTTTTCAATAAAAATGGTATCCAGGGACATCAACACGCAACTGAAACAGTTGCACACATGCTTTTCCATAAACAACCATGCACTACAGTGAGCAGCACCAGTGCTTTGTGTGGACCACTCATTTTGTCACAGGGAATATTAAAGAAAAGAAAATGAGCATTCATGAGTCAAAATTTAATACTGTCAGTCCCACTTCTTCATTTAGGGCATTCTTGTGTGAGACAGCAAATTTGCCAAATATGCCAGCAAATTTGGAAAACTCAGCAGTGGCCACAGGACTGGAAAAGGCCAGTTTTCATTCCAATCCCAAAGAAAGGCAATGCCAAAGAATGCTCAAACTACCGCACAATTGCACTCATCTCACATGCTAGTAAAGTAATGCTCAAAATTCTGCAAGCCAGGCTTCAGCAATACGTGAACCGTGAACTTCCAGATGTTCAAGCTGGTTTTAGAAAAGGCAGAGGAACCAGAGACCAAATTGCCAACATCCGCTGGATCATCGAAAAAGCAAGAGAGTTCCAGAAAAACATCTATTTCTGCTTTATTGCTTTCATGCCAACGCCTTTGACTGTGTGGATCACAATAAACTGTGGAAAATTCTTCAAGAGATGGGCATACCAGACCACCTGACCTGCCTCTTGAGAAACCTATATGCAGGTCAGGAAGCAACAGTTAGAACTGGACATGGAACCACAGACTGGTTCCAAATAGGAAAAGGAGTACGTCAAGGCTGTATATTGTCACACTGCTTATTTAACTTATATGCAGAATACGTCATGAGAAACGCTGGGCTGGAGGAAGCACAAGCTGGAATCAAGATTGCATTAAACTGGTATTGGTGGTGAATGTATCAGCAAAGAAAAGAGAATTGGGACAGAGAGAATCTTGGATGTCATATTAAGCATGCAGTAATGGCTTAAACCATAGCAAAAGGGTGAGAATATTCAGAAAAATAAAGCAAAGGTAGAGCACTCAGAGTACGGGAGTTGGTAATGAGGGATACAAAGGACAATGATCTAGTTTACTCCCAATTTTCAAGTGTGAGGTCCCGAAGAGGACATGGCATTTCTCAGAGGTTGGTGGTACTTGGGGAGAATATGCTGATGGTTATGATGAACAGGCCGTGATGTCAGTGCAGCCAGCTGAGGATGTCTTGATGTCAGCGTGGTCCACTGAAGATATTTTGGAAACAGTTCATAGGTGGCCTTGTATTTTGTATTAAGATTATAATTGATAAAGATTGATTTCCTGAGAGTAGGTGGCTGAGGGCTTATCATACAGGATAATTAATGTCAGGCTACAATGAAGAGGAGACAGAGGAGTTTAAGAGGTTAGATGTACATTAGCAGCAGCAGCAGTACCTGTAGTCATCATGGTAATAACAATGGTAGTATTAATAATGATCAGTTCAGTTCAGTCACTCGGTCATGTCCGACTCTTTGCGACCCCACGGACTGCAGCATGCCAGGCCTCCCTGTCCATCACCAACTCCTGAAGTTTACTCAAACTCATGTCCATTGAGTCAGTGATGCCATCCAACCATCTCATCCTCTCTTTTCCCCTTCTCTTACTGCCCTTAATCTTTCCCAGCATCAGGGTCTTTTCAAATGAGTCAGTTCTTTGCATCAGGTGGCCAAAGTATTGGAGTTTCAGCTTTAGCATCAGTCCTTCCAGTGAATATTCAGGACTAATTTCCTTTAGGATGGACTGGTTGGATCTCTTGCAGTCCAAGGACTCTCAAGAGTCTTCTCCAATACCATAGTTCAAAAGCATCAATTCTTTGGTGCTCAGCTTTCTTTATAGTCCAACTCTCACATCCATACGTGACTACTGGAAAAACCATAGCCTTGACTAGACGGACCTTTGTTGGCAAAATAATGTCTCTGTTTTTTAATATGCTGTCTAGTTTGGTCATAGCTTTTCTTCCAAGGAGTAAGCATCTTTTGATAGCAGTAGTAATAATAATCATGATGATAGCTGATACCTACTGATATCATACTATGTGCCAGGCTTGACATGCAGTAGGTCATTTAATTCTCAGAGCAGTTTCATGTATAAGAACAGGTTTTAGACTCAGTTTATGAGATGGAGAAAAACATGGATTAGAAACATTAAATAGTTTATCCAAGGTCATAGCTCTAGCACCTTAACTGAGCCAGTCCTGCATTCCTACTCTCTCTGTCTCCAGCACTGCTCCTCCATCTTAATGCAATCTTAGGGAAATCAAGGAGTTGAGTATATTCAAAATGTGCTGTGTTAAATTCACAAGTGAAGCTGGGGCTATGAGAACAGAGGAAGACCATCATAGTAGAGTTTCATGTGAAGTCTCAACAAAGAGATAATATTGGAAGCAGGAGGCAAAAATAGTGATTTGTGTCTAAGCACATGAAGGGACTTAGCAAAATGGACTGCTTGTGGGAGACATTTGTGAGTAAAAGGAAAGAAAACTAAAATAGTTGTAAGTTAGTATGGATTAATAACTGAAGTGGTTTAGGATTTAGGTGAAGGGAGGCTTTAGTTATTTGAAAGTGCTTAGGAATAATGGGTCAGGTGACAGAAAGGAAAACATTTGCATGTGGGTGTGGCAGGTGACAGAGATGGGAAAAACAGGTAAGGGGCAGCAGGGTTCAGGGTAAATGAGCAACTTTGACATAGAAGAGTGACCTTTCTGAAATAGCAAGGGATGTGAAGAATCATCCTTATAGAGACTAGACTTTACTAAGATGAATAGCAAAGTGGCTGGTAATCCTAGGCTGGTATTATCAGTGAATTAAGGAAAAATAGAGGTGATCTCTTGTTAGGAAGCTAAAAGCAAAGTTGTAGACTCTCAGGGTTGAAGGGGGCTTGACTTTCTATGTCAATAGTTCAGATTATCCCACTATATTGTAATTATTTTATCATGTACTTTGAAAAGACCTGCTAATTAATGAACATGGCTTTCATGTCCTTTTCTTTCTTGTCCTTCCTTTGTTTACCAGAAGGAATCCTACTTGCCGGCAGTGTGCATGCTAAGTCGCTTCAGTCATGTCCGACTCTAGGTGGCCCTATGGACTGTAGCCCACCAGGCTCCTCTGTCCATGGGATTTCCCAGGCAAGAATACTGGGGTGGGTTGCCATTTCCTTCTCCAAATTTGCAGGCAGGGAGCCTCCTAATTGTTTCTGAGAACTATTGGGTGCCCAGCACCTAGACTATTGTACTTGATACATAGCAAAGACTCAAGAACAGTTGTTGCATGAATGAACCAATTTAGTCTGTCTTAGTCATCAGGATGCTTACTTTACCTTGATTACTCCATTCTCTCACATTTGTGTAAAACTTTGCAATTTGTAAAATGATTTTAATTGTTTCAGTCATTCTAATGAGGCTGTGACTCAGGAGGACTGTCACTGTACCCATTGTGTAGATATGGATACTGACTCTCTCAGAGAAGACAGTGGCACCCCACTCTAGTTCTCTTTTGCCTGGAAAATCCCATGGATGGTGGAGCCTGGTAGGCTGCAGTCCATGGGGTTGCTAAGAGTTGGACACGACTGAGTGACTTCCCTTTTTTCACGTTCACGCATTGGAGAAGGAAATGGCAACCCACTCCAGTGTTCTTGCCTGGAGAATCCCAGGGATGGGGGAGCCTGGTGGGCTTCCGTCTATGGGGTCGCAGAGAGTCGGACACGACTGAAGCGACTTAGCAGCAGTAGCAGCACAGCTTTGAGACCTTGGGCAATTAATTAGACTTTTGGCACCTCAATTTCCTCATCTGTAAAATGTGGGTAATGGTCATACCACCTAACTCCCATGGTTGATATAAAGATTGACTTAATAATTGTAAAAGGCTTAGAACAGTGCCTGGCAAATGTAAGTGCTAAAAGTGTTAATAAATGGTATCTGTTACAATTTTTAAAGGGTTAGTGTTAATTCTGCTTTACCAAGAATTATATATATATATATATATATATATATATATATATATATATATATATCTGTTGTAATTATTAAGGTGACAGAATCAGTGAATGGGCTGCTAATTTCTTCTTGACCATGATTGGTGAATCACCAGTTAACTCCCCATAATGTCTTATTTACATTATTAGTTTTTGCCTCATCCCTAACCAAATACTTTAAAGGGATCTATTAGTTAATAAACATGACTTTCATGTCCGTCTCTGTCTGGTTTTCTCTTTGTTTGCCAGAAGAAGCCCCAGATGTAGAGTGATGGGCAGAAAAGGAGAAAAATCAAGGATTTTAATATTCTGATGATTCTATCATCTGGTCTGTCCTTATACAGGTTACCTTAAAATGAAGCTTTCCCTTAAATACCACTTCTTTAGACTCCTCCACCTGCCCTGAATTCTTAATACTAAGAAATCTACCATGGAGGTATATTGCTCCTATATCAGAATTAAAAACAAAATTAATTTTGGAGTAGTCATGTTAAAATGTCCTCTTGAAATGCTCTCAAGATGATGTCTTTTTGCAGGTGAACCTTGTTCCATCTCTGCTGGTTTTGCTCAGAGGTCACTGTACTTGATTATTATTTTGGCTTATCACTATCAGCAGAATGAATAGAGTCCATTTTCACAATTGTTGCTTTCAAAGCAAATTACTTGGGATGAAAATCTTTGCAGGGTCAGAAAATAGATAAATATTCTCAACAGGGATAAAGGTGGGCATGGAGCATATTGCATCATTGTTTTAGTTCTGTAACTTATGCAGAGAGATTTATGAATGAAGAAATTTTTGTAGTTAGGAAGAAGACTCAACAGAGGCATTTGCTGTTAACTCTCCCTATATGGTATGACGGTCTGTTTGTGCTAATCAGGGGGACATCCCCCTTAATATGTGAGGCCCTGCTTTACAGAATTATAACATTGTGGAGCAAAAATATTTTAATGTAATTATTCTCCCCTGTATTGATAAGATGTCCATTGTTCAAGACCACTGGTGAAATTGCAGGGCCCTGCATGTATACACCAAGTATGGTCCAGGAAATCTAGAGCCTGTTTCCATGTCTTTAGGATGTGCTGCCTCTCTGCCAAAGCCCTCATTTATTCAGAAAACTATTTTAGGGACTGTGATAAGTCAGAACTTGTGCCAGGCAATGGGATGATAAGAAATATGTGGATGGGTGTTGCTGCCTGGGAATCTGGGTTAATGAACTAACAGCGGTAAAAATGAACGTCAGCGCCATAAACAAAATGCTGCAGGACCACAAGCAAGGAAGGTAAAAAGAAGAGGAACTGCTGTGTGTTCTGAGCCTCTGCTGGGAACCAGGCTTTATACTATGTAGTGGGGGACTGAGCGGGAAAACAGGAAAGTAGAGACTTGAGCCTTTGGTAGGTAGATGAGTTATGACGGAAATTTTACACCTGCAAGTAAACAGGTTCAAAGAATGGCTGGCTGATCAGGGCACAGATTTGTCGAGGGAGGGGTAATGGCAAAGGGCTGGAAAGGAAGCTGAAGAGAGTTTGGTAAGTGTGGTGCTTGGGAGTGGGAACCACCCAAGTCTTAGCTACAGAAGCAGCAGATCATTAGATTTACCATGCTGAAACTCTGGAACCTGAAGGATGAGTTGGAGAAGAGAATCAGGAGAGTCAGAGGTCTGGTTAGGAGGAAATAACAGTTGCCAAAGCAAGTACTGTTAAGAGCTGAACAGTTGTGTTTAAGGGGAGAAGAAGCAAGTGGACAGTTGACTGAAGCAATGGGAGTTGATAGCCCTCAGGAGGAGGGAGGGCCTTCTGCCTTTTCTGACCCGTAAACTCTGCGCATGTGATGATACAGCTACTTATGAAAGATGAGGCTGAGGAAGAACGAAGTTAACAAGTTACTGTTTCCTGGCAGGGTAGGAAGCTGCGCCTTAGTTCCCATCTCTACAAGGAGAATGAGAACATCTCCAGGCAGATCAAATGAGATAATTTATATGAAACTGCAGCACGATGCTTAGGACATCACAAACATACGCATAGGAACCTTTATCAACTATTGACATCTTTAAAACCCTGCCCCACATTTAACTGTATTTTTAATGCTAGGAAGTTAATTTTAAAAGTCCAGTAACACCACTGTTAAAGAGGCAGCCAACAGACAAATGACTGAATAGAATTCTTTCCCAGAATTGTAGATGAAACTTAAAGGAGGCTATGTGTTTGTAAGGAAATGGTTATGTACATCATGTGCATTTCTGTTGCCAATTATTGAGTAGTTTGGCTATCTTCCTGTTTGTCCTAAATTTTTTTATTAAGTACTTCTTTGAGTACCATGTAACGCCAGATGCTATACTGAGAGAATTAACTGCCATAACTATATAATATTTTTCCCGGTCTGTTAGTGAACTGTTATTAATGTTAAAATCATTGCTTGTCTGGTATAGGCAAGATTTGGGTTTATAATATCATCTAAGAAAATGTTGTGACAACCCACTCCAGTATTCTTGCCTGTAGAATCCCCACGGACAGAGGAGCCTGGCAGGCTACAGTCCTTGGGGTCTCCAAAAGTCAGGTACAACTGAGTGACTAAAAGCATATGCACACACAACAAAATGTTGAGAACCAACATTTGTTGTTATTTGAAATGTTCTTATAATTGGAGCAACAAATCTATATCAGAACTTTATGGATTAAAAAAAAAATCTGTGTTGAAAAGGACTTGGACATTTTTTTTTTTCATACCAAGTAGATATCCCCCGTACAGAAGCCAGTTTCTGGGAAGATCTCCAAGAGCTTGCAGCTTCTCAGAGCCTGTCCTTATGCAGGGCAGGGTGATGGTGATGATGCACTGAATATTCCTTCAGATGCCTGAGCCAAGGCTACGGTGCCTTGAGGGAATTTTCTGTGGTTTCAGCTATCTGAGCCTGAGTTGCCCCTCTCCAGGAGAATTCTAAGCCTCACTTGGTAGATATCCAAGGCAGTTACCACCATTCTAGTGTGCCTCAGTTAGCCAAAATTTCCATTAGCAGCTTTGCTGTCCCATGGAGGAATGTTAATGCTTACCCTCTCTTCCTTTGGGACTTCTCTCTCAGCACCCCACATTGCCTGGGTAGTTAGGATTTCATCAAAATGAAAATTAGAGTGGTATAATGGCAAAAAATTCTTTAAGAGTCATAAAACATGAATTCTAATGAGACTCATTAGCTGTGTGACCTTGGCAAGGCACACCCCTCTGAGTCTCAGTTTTATTACCTCTACAGGGTAGATAATGATGCCCAGTGCTCAAGGTTGTTGGGAAATTTAAATGAGATTACTATACAGAGGAGCTCATAGAAACATCCTGGTACGTGTAGTTGCTCAAGAAATATTGATCCACAGAGAGTTAAAAATTCTTATCAAAAGATTTGCATGTTAGAAAACTGAGGTGAAAATCTTTCCTGAGTCTGCTATGTGATGAATGTCAGATTTCTTTGGAAAGAAGCCTGAATTCAGAGTTAACACATCATTTGATTTGGAGACTTCTAAATATTCATTCACAGTTGTCCTTTGGGCCTTAAGAATCTTCGCTTTGCAAAATGCCATGCTAGTGAGGCAAAAATGCCTTATTATGGCAACAAATTCAGTAGTGGAAATACCTTGCTGATTTTCGGCAGTTTATCCATCAATAAATGTTCTTTAAAATGCACATGCAGAAGAGTTAGAGCAGCTGCCATTTTTGAGAGGCTTTTCTTCTCTAGGCACCATGCTAAACTCTTACATACAACGTGCAACTTGTTCCTCTCTGCAACACTGTGAGATGGGTTTTCCTCTCCCAGTTTCATGGATAAGGAACTTGAGACTCAGAGAGACTGAGTAAATTACTCAAAGTGAGACAGATAAGAAAAATAAGACTTGAAAATCAGGGTGTGTGATCCTTTTCTGCCTGTTGAGCCTCTGCCTCATATCCACAGCTGTAGAGAGACATATCCACAGGACAGGGGATGTCCAGCCTGGGATTTCAGCCTCTTAGGTTATAGATGCCACTGGGGTCAGGGTAACAGCTGAATGGAGCCGGATGCTTATAAGGGGTTTGTGAAGGATGACTGAAAGGAAGTCATTAGGTTGGTGATGACTCCCAGGACCTCATGGATGTTGGGCACTTGCTTGGCTGAGGGCCATTACCTGGCTGAGAGGATGAGAGGTATTGAGTCCTGCTGTCACTCTGCTTACTGGGCTGGACACCTGCAGGGCTGTGGCTGCTGCCGGGAGAGGTGCCTTTTTCTAATTTGCACAGAGGCACTATGGACTGGCCGCAGCCTGATCCTCCCCCATTTCACAGCCATGCCTGCCAGCGCCCCATGGGTGCAAAGAACCACAAGGGGTCAAAGAACGTCAAAGAGAAAGCATAGACCCATTCCTTAGCAAGTGGAGTTCAAAGGAAGGTCACAATCAAAATATTTAGGAACGAGGAATCAAAGGCAATTAGGTGTCTTTGAGGAATAAAAATCCACCAAGTGAATATTGATCTACTGTTTGAAAGGCCTGTGAAAAACTAGGGGAAAATTGCCCCTTACAGTAGAAACATACTTAGATATCTAGTAAGTAGCCACCAGCATAAGAGAAAATGTAAATATTAATGAAGCGACAGGGCAAGACATTTTAAAAGGAGCTTTTTTCTGTGAGTATCTTTTGTAGAGGGGAATAAAATCTTTAAACTTTAAAGGGATGTATTTTTTTCTACTGTATACTGGAATTTTATAAAGCACTGCCTCCTGTCAGACTCTTTAGAATGGACTTTATATTCTTTTGGAGAGAAGCATTTGAGAATCTATTAAAGCAGGTCAGGCCTAAGGTGTTATGAATTTATAATAGCAAAGGAAGAAGAAAAAGAAAGAGACAAACTGAGACAATAGAAGATGAGCTAAAAAGACTGCCTTATTTTATGACATGATGACACCATCAGGGAAAGAAATGGAAGACTGGTGAGCTGATGAAGCTGTGGTTTGCGGACTCTCGATGATGGCAAAGCCTGGGCTTGCACATGAAGAGTAATTTAAAGGGAAATGTGAATTCACGTTTTGGCTTCTAATGCTTGTTCCAAATAATCTACCCATGGGTGATTTTTGACTCTTTAAAATAATTTCTTAAGAAAATAGTCTAGGGTAATTAGCTAAGAGAATCTTTATTTCTATATGTCTCTTTGAGAAGTGTTAATACTTCTATATCTTGAACTTTGTTCTGGCTGCCACATTACATATTTTCAACCATAGGATTGTCCAGAAGTCAGTTTGTAGTGTAAATGCACTATTTCCCTATATTCTATTTAGATAGAACATCCAAGATTTTTGAACTTTAGAAAAACATTGTTCAAACAAACATGTTAAATGACAACAATTATATGATAAGTTAAGCCTGATCTCTTCTTGGGGTTGTGAGATCAGATGGCATTATAAACATAAAATTTTAGAGGTGGAAGAGACCATTTGCTTCTGTACTATAAACATGATACAAATATGAGGTACTCTTAAGTATCTTCATCAGTGTAACATGGCCATACTTCTACATATTTGAAGGTTAAAATAGTAAGTGGTAAATGGTTTCTAGCCAGGGCTCATTGAGACATGCAAAAATCTACACTTCTTTTTGAGCTCTATTCTTTGGGCATCTCTTGGTAGCAGTTCTTTTGTAAAACTTGCACTGGAAGACGAGTGAAAACAGGTAAACTACCTAATAGTTTAAGTCCCTATGTAGGGAGTAAAAACCAGATTCTTCCAGCTAAATATTTGATTAATTAATAACGAACTAAAAACTCTTTCTATTTCAATTACTCCCTATTACCCTCCTCCTCCCATCTCCTGGCAACCCCTAATCTACTTTATATAAATTTTACTCTTCTAGGCATTTTGTATAAATGAAGTCATACAATGTGAGGTCTTTTGTAACTAGCTTCTTCCACTTAGCCTGATGTTTTCAAGTTTCATATGTAGTTCAATTCAGTCGCTCAGTTGTGTTGAACTCTTTGCGACCCCATGGATTGCAGCACGCCAGGCTTTCCTGTCCATCACCAACTCTCGGAGCTTGCTTAAACTCGTGTCTGTCCAGTCGGTGATGCCATCCAATCATCTCATCTTCTATTGTCCTCTTCTACTCCTGCCTTCAAGCTTCTCCAGCATCAAGGGCTTTTCCAGTGAGTTAGTTCTTTGTATCAGGTGGCTAAAGTATTGGAGTTTCAGCTTCATAATTAGTCCTTCCAGTGAATATTCAGGACTGATTTCCTTTAGGATGGACTGGTTTGATCTCCTTGCTCTCCAAGGGACTCTTAAGAGCCTTCTCCAACCACTTTTTATTTTTACATTCACAGTTGATTGACATTTGAGTTGTTTATTGCTTTGATTACTATGAATAATAATAGTGTTGTGAACATTTGTATGCAAGCTTTCATGTGGACATATGTTTTCATTTCCTAGGAGTTTAGTTGCAGAGTCACATGATAACTCTGTTCAACACTCTTTTCCAAAGTGGCTGCACCATTTTATATTCTTGCCAGCAGTATAGAGTCCTATTCTCCATGTCCTTGCCAGTGCTTATTATCATCTGTCTTTTGGATTATAGCCATCTTAGTACATGTGAATTGGGATCTTGTGGTTTTGTTTGCATTTCTCTGGTGGCCAGTGTTGAAGATATTCTGTATGTTTACTGGTCATTGAATGAATTTTACATTTTTAGAACTTGGTGAAATATCAATGGTTCTTAGAAATACCTTTGTAGTTTGTTAAGACTTACTGAAAAAATGAACAGAAAAATTCAGGAAGAGAAATCAGGGGGGTGAAATTCTGGTAGAGATGTAGAAGAGGGATATTAATGCATGAAAAGTCACGAAGGATGGGAAAGAGCTATGTTTTTTTCTCTACAAAGTATCTACCTGCAAATAAAACCGGACAAACAGTGAAGTAAACATTTGAGCTTTATTTTTCTCTTATTAGGGACGTCATGTAGAGAGGTGGGTGGTGACTGGCACTGGTTTAGCTGCTGTCAGAGTCACCCGATGGTTGCTACACTCCCAGACACTACGTGTAGTTTCAAAGTAGAAGAAAGAATCAGAGTGAGAGACTGACTAGTTGGATGTATTTCACTTTTATTTGTAAAGTAGGGACTTTCCCCAGAACCCTAGATACTTCTACTCACAGCTTGCTAGCTACAGCTATTGTACAGGATCACATGAAGTCTCCAGGAAAAGAAAGGCTATATGTGGATTTAATTGTTGATAAAAGTTGATACTAAGACATGATATGAAATAGAAGCCTTTTGAGACCCTCACTAAGACAGTATTTCTTTCTTTTTAAAAACTTCATTAATGTATAATTGATACAGTAAGAGGCATGTATTTAAAGTGCATAATTTGTTGTTTGACGTATATCTATACGCACTTATGAACAGTCACCACAACCGAGATAATAAGCATATATAACTTCCCCTTTTTTACTTGATCAACATACTAGGGAATTTTTAGTTTTATTAATACTTATGTTCTTAACAAACCAGTTCTGATTTTATCTCTATTTTTTCTTTGTTCTGCTTTATTAATTTCTGCCCTTTTAAAATTTATTTTCTTACTCTTTTCTTTTGCTTACTTTGGGTATTATTTGCTCTTAATTTCTCTAATTAATTATCATGGAATCTGAGGTTTGATTTTTAAGACCTGTCTTGTCTGCTAATGTAGATGTTTAGTTTTAGATTTCCCTCTCAATGTTATTTTTAGATGCAGCCCACAAATTTTGATATGTTTTCATTTTCATCCAGTTAAAACTACTTTTTAAATTTCTTTTTTAGCCAAAAGTTATTACAAAGTATGTTATTTAATTTCTAAGTTTTTGAAGGTATTTCCAGTTATCCTTCTGTTATTGACTTATAATCAAATTCTGTCTTGGTCAGAAAATATCCTTTGTATGATTTGAATCCCTTTAAATTCATTCAAACTTTCTAATGGCCCATATATAGCCAATCTTGATACATATTTTGCATGCACTTATATATTCTGCTATTGTTGTATGGAGTATTCTATAAATATCAATTAGGTCACGTTGGTTGATAATATTTATGTCTTTTGTAGCATTATAAATTTTCTATCTACCTGTTCTGTTAGTTATTAAGAGAAGAATGTTGAAATCTATGACAGTAATTGTGGATTAAGAACAGTAGTATTCTTAAGGTACAGATAAGATTCATTTATTCCTTGCTTCAGAGTGCTAACTTCTGGGAATGAAAGAATGAATAGGGAAAATGTGGTTCCTATAATCATGGAAAATATAGTGAAGCAGAGAGTGCATCATTCCTTAAAATATCAATAGCTCTGATTTGCCTTAAAAAAAAATTCCACTGATCCTTCTTACCTAGCCTGGTTACCCTCCATTTTATTCCTAAGTTTCTCCAAATACATTGTTTTCCCTTTATTCCTTCTTCTCTTTTAGCCATTCTTCTTACTATTGTTTGGCTGATCTTCTAAGGACAGTTTTTAATTATATTCATCTATCCCTATTGATTGAGAGTTGGACTCTGAAGAAGGCTGAGCGCCAAAGAATTGATGCTTTTGAACTGTGGTGTTGGAGAAGACTCTTGAGAGTCCCTTGGACTGCAAGGAGATCCAACCAGTCCATCCTAAAGGAGATCAGTCTTGGGTGTTCTTTGGAAGGAATGATGCTAAAGCTGAAACTCCAATACTTTGGCCACCTCATGCGAAGAGTTGACTCATTGGAAAAGACTCTGACGCTGGGAGGGATTAGGGGCAGGAGGAGAAGGGGACGACAGAGGATGAGATGGCTGGATGGCATCACTGACTCGATGGATGTGAGTCTGAGTGAACTCCGGGAGTTGGTAATGGACGGGGAGGCCTGGCGTGCTGCGATTCATGGGGTCGCAAAGAATCGGACGCGACTGAGCGACTGAACTGAACTGATCCCTATTGATCCAGGCTCTAGCACAGTGACTCATGAAGTTGCCATGATTACTGGTCATTGACACTTTACATCTGATGAATGAACCCTCTATTCGACACCCTTGTCTTATAGTCCTTCACGTCCAATCTTTTCTTAATTTCTTTTGAGATAATCCCTAAAATCCTTATTCTCCACCAGTTATTGATATAAATGGTTTTTTCTGTTCCCTTCCAGCATAAATTATCTCTCTATTTCCTGACCGTCTTCACTAGCGTGGATTACATGAGGTTATATATCTCTCAATGAATAGGACATCTGTAAGAAATTAATATTTTAAACAACAGATTTCATTTATTATCCCATTTTCTGTTTCTTCATGGCCAGCATTGGTGCTTTAGCACATCATTTAGTTATAAACATAGTAAGAAACCAGCAACATTTATGTTGAACTCACTTGAAATACTATTCTTGCCTATTTTAAATCATCTACCACCATTTTGCTTTGGAAATTCATAACCAAAAGAATAAATACAAAATATTTATATTTCAATAAGAGCATGCTTCTTAAAAGTTAAAAAAAAAAGGCACACCACTGTGCAGTTATAATTTCATGACTCACCAGGGGAAAAATACTTCTAAAAGGAAGGCAGGAAGCAACTTATCCAAAGTTTTAAATTGTTTAGTTTTCAGTTTTAAATACCATCTCAGAAGGTTTAACATGGCATCTATTTTTAATCTTTAAAATCTTCCTTCTTTTCAGCCAGGACCAATTTTTATGTAGTTCCAACACACTTTAAGGAAACAATTCACTGTACCCTAGACTTCTTTGAACATTTACACCATTGCTCATATCAGCAGGAGTTTTCTTGGAATTCAACAGCAATTTTTATGACCATATATGTTTTATACAATGTTGGAGCTTTTTTTTTTCTTTTCTGAATTAGTTTTTCAAAAGAAGGGGATAAACACACTTGCCATTTTATAAAAAGTGAACAACACCTTCTGGCCTTACTCAGTTGTAGGAAATGAGTTTTCATGAAGATATGAAAGATAGGAAAGAGCAGTTTTTACAATTTACCACAGTGAGAGGACAGATATATATTAAAAGTAACAGTAGCAACAACAAAAACTATTGGATTTCTAGAAACTTCTTGAATAGGAAAAAAAGCTTGGTGACTTTGGGTTTGTCAAAGATTTTTAACATAATACAAAGAGCAAAAGGAAAAAAAAATGTTTTTGCTCTTTTAGAAGCACAGTTTTAAAAAATGAAAAAGCAGAGTGCACACTGGGATAAAATACTTTCCAAACAGACATTAAACAAAGGACATGGACTATAGAGTCTCTCTTATAGAGAACTTACGTAACTCAATAATGAAAAGCAATCCAGTGGAAATGGGGCAAAGATTTAAAGGGTTGTTTGATCAAAGAACATGCATAAGTGGAAAATGAGCACAGGAAAAAAATGTTCAACATCACTATCATTGGGGAAATGTGCATTTAAATCAGAGGGAGATATCATAGCACACCTCTAGAACTCTTAAAGTTAAATTCTAAAAACCTGAAAATACCAAGTGTTTTTGAGTATGTGGAACAGCTCTCATGTATAACTAGTGAGAATGCAAAATAATACTGCTGCTTTGGAAAACAGTTTAATAGTTTCCTGAGAAAGTAAACATGTACCCCTTACCATATGGCCCAGCCATTGTATTCCTAGGTATTTACCCGAGAATAAAGAAAGCATATGTCCACACCGAAGAACTATACATGCATGTTCACTGGAGCTTCATCTGTAATAACCCAAACTGGAAACAACAAAAATGTCTAGCAACAGATGAATGGATAAACAAATTGTGATATATCCATGAGGTGTAAAAGTCCTTGGCATTAAAACAGCTGATGCATGCAGCATCATGGATGAATCTCGAAATGATTATGCTGAGTAAAGGAAGCCAGACAAAAATTGAGTACATACTGTATGACTCCATTTATATAAAATCCCAGAAAACACAAGTTAACTTTATGGCAACGTATAACTCATGTCAGTGGTTGCCTGGGATGGAAGAGGGTGATTGGAGACACAGGAGAAATATTACAGAGGAATACAAGGAAACTACTGGATCTGATGGATTTGTTTCTCATCCTCATTGTTGAGATAGTTCCGTAGATGTGAACATATGTTAAAAAGTATCAAATCATGCCCTTGAAATAGATGCTGTTTAATGTATGTCAACTGTAACTCAACAGATCTTTAAGAAAAAGAAAATTATATAAATATGGATGACAGAAATGAGCCCTTTGCAGAGCATTTTACTTGGGAAACTTATCTCAAACATAACCTGGTTCATTTGCTCTTAAAGACACTTGCAAAACTTATGGTATTTCTCTAGGTCTCCATCTGCCTTCCATCAAAGTACAGTCATTTAAAGGTGTTTCTATATTCTCAGAAACCAGTGTATTATTTGTAACCAGAATTTAGATTTTCAGGATGGCTTTGCTTTTTTTTTTTTAAGTTGTTGTGGCTTTTTTCCCCTTCGCTTCAAAGCTGTAATGGCAGCTGTCCAACCCGGAAGCAAGGCTGTCTGGTGGTCCTGTGGTAGTTCTGGCATAATCTTCTGAGGAGTGGACATAATCTCCATCCTCACTTCTGTGAGCAACACGTGGGTGATAAACTGACAATACTTCAGGGGGCCTGCTAGGACTGTAGAGATGTGCTATGAAGGAATGCATGTTATTTTAACATTTTGAGGATAAGCAAATAATAATTGAAGGCATATCAGACATTATCTACCAATTGGGTCTGATGACCTTTACCCCTTCCCCAGTCTCCAGCTTCCTTCTGAAAGATGCTTTGAGAATTTCCAAAACATCTCCCTCTATATTTAGAATGACATCAGTACAAGAACATCTGTATATCTTCCCATTTTAGCAACAGTATCACACTTTTTAAAAATAAAAAGATGCAAAACACATTGGAAAGAAAACAGCATAAACGGAGGTGATTTTATATTTACGTATTATTTACCTTCCTTCTAAAATACTTAATACAATATTTTGTGTGAAGGAGAACATTAGAATTTATCTGAAGCATAATACACTCTTAAGCCAAGCCTTTTGACCTTAGAAGAAAATTTGTATATTTGTTTTTAAGAGTTAAAATTATAATTTCTTCATCTAAAACTTAACTTTCTTGCTTATTTGATGATATCTATTTCTGTTAATATACATGCACGGGCAAATGTACTTATGGTTTGATCAAACTCATGGTGTTTGTCTATGTAGGTTTACTTAGGATACTAAAAAACATTTTATCACTTGATTGCTAGTCAGATGACAGGAGGCTATTAAAATACTTTAATCCATGGTAAGGACATACATATTCTACCTTTATTTGATGATCTTCACTGTGCTTAACTAAGATGTGTTTCTTAGGCAAAGGATGTACTAGTTAGACTAATGAAAAACATGGAGCAGTAGAGCCAACTGACAAATGTTTATTTTTATGCCCACTTTATACTCAGCATTTTGGAATACTTCCCCAATCTTCAAGAAACATACTGTGTTGAGATGCTCAAAAACCTTTTAAACTTCAGCTGTCTTTCCTTTTACTCATAAAAGATGTGCCAAGGTCTTATGGGCTTTACAAAATTAAAGCCTAAACAATTCCAAAGGATTTCTATAAATGCAAATGCTGCTAAGAGGAAGACTGTAGCTGTTTGTGACAGGATTAAATTAAATCCAACTGTGTTTTTAATTAGAAGTATCTTCAGATCATATCAACATCACTGCATCCTGGAGCCATCAGCCCAGGTTTTCAGATGCTAGTTGACACTGAATTCCCACATGCTATTTGATAGGACTTTTTTTTGCTCAAAAGTGTTAAGTGTAAGATAAAGTTTTTCCTTTTATGGCACTGTGAAGTGTGAGTGTGATTTAAGTCAGAGCATAATAGGGTTTTTTGTCTTTCTTTGTCTCTTTTTCGTCATGGGTTAAATGAGGTTCTGCATCTGAGTGTCTGCAATTCATGAGTTAAAGTGGCTCTGACAGAGCCCCATGCAGAGTAAGCATTTCATAATTGTTAGTTATTCTCATTTAAAAACATTTACTACAACTAGGAAGGCTTAAATGGTGAAAATTATCAATATATTTTCTTCTATTGTATTGAAGTCAACATTTTTACTGTGAATTAATGCTTGGCTCAGTGGGTAAAGAATCCACCTGCAGTGCACGAGATACTAGAGATTCCAGTTCAATCCTGTGGGTCAGGAAGATCTCCTGGAGGAAGAAATAACAACCCACTCCAGTATTCTTGCTGGAGAATTCCATGAACAGAGAAGCCTGGTGGGCCCCAACCCCTGAGATTACAAAGAGTCAGTTGCAACTAAGCACAAGCAAGCTCACAATTCTTCTCAAAGTTTTTTCAGTTCAGTTCAGTTCAGTCGCTCAGTTGTGTCCAACTCTTTGCGACCCCATGAATCCCAGCACACTGCGCAGGCCCCCCTGTCCATCACCAACTCCCGGAGTTCACACAGACTCACATCCATCGAGTCGCTGATGCCACCCAGCCATCTTATCCTCTGTCATCCCCTTCTCCTCCTGTCCTGAATCCCTCCCAGCAACAGGGTCTTTTACAATGAGTCAGCTCTTCGCATAAGGTAGCCAAAGTACTGGAGTTTCAGCCTCAGCATCAGTCCTTTCCATGAACACCCAGGACTGGTCTCCTTTAGGATGGACTGGTTGGATCTCCTTGCAGTCCAAGGGACTCACAAGAGTCTTATCCAACACCACAGTTCAAAAGCATCAATTCTTCAACTCACAGCTTTCTTCACAGTCCAACTCTCACATCCACACATGACAACTGGAAAAACCACAGCCTTGACTAGACGGACCTTTGTCGGCAAAGTAATATCTCTGCTTTTTAATATGCTATCTAGGTTGGTCGTTTTTCCTTCCAAGGAGTAAGCATCTTTTAATTTTATGGCTGCAGTCACCATCTGCAGTGATTTTGGAGCCCCAAAAAATAAAGTCAGCCACTGTTTCCACTGTTTCCTCATCTATTTCCCATGAAGTGATAGGACCAGATGCCATGATCTTCGTTTTTTGAATGTTGAGCTTTAAGCCAACTTTTTTACTCTCCTCTTTCACTTTCTTCAAGAAGCTTTTTAATTCCTCTTCACTTTCTGCCATAAGGCTGGTGTCATCTGCATATCTGAGGTTATTGAGATTTCTCCCGGCAATCTTGATTCCAGCTTGTGCTTCTTCTAGCCCCACGTTTCTCATGATGTACTCTGCATATAAGTTAAATAAGCAGGGTGACAATATACAACCTTGATGTACTCCTTATCCTATTTGGAACCAGTTTGTTGTTCCATGTCCAGTTCTAACTGTTGCATCCTGACCTGCATACAGGTTTCTCAAGAGGCAGGTCAGATGGTCTGGTATTCCCATCTCTTTCAGAATTTTCCACAGTTTATTGTGATCCACACAGTCAAAGGCTTTGGCATAGTTAATAATGCAGAAATAGATGTTTTTCTGGAACTCTCTTGCTTTTTCAAAGATCCAGCAGATGTTGACAATTTGATCTCTGGTTCCTCTGCCTTTTCTAAAACCAGCTTGAACATCGGGAAGTTCACAGTTCACATATTGCTGAAGCCTGGCTTGGAGAATTTTGAGCATTACTTTACTAGTGTGTGAGATGAGTGCAATTGTGCGGTAGTTTGAGCATTCTTTGGCATTGTCTTTCTTTGGGATTGGAATGAAAACTGCCCTTTTCCAGTCCTGTGGCCACTGCTGACTTTTCCAAATTTGCTGGCATATTGAGTGTAGCACTTTCACAGCATCATCTTTCAAGGTTTGAAATAGCTCAACTGGAATTCCATCACCTCCACTAGCTTTGTTCATAGTGATGCTTTCTAAGGCCCATTTGACTTCACATTCCAGGATGTCTGTCTCTAGGTGAGTGATCACACCATCATGATAATCTGGGTTGGGAAGATCTTTTTTGTACAGTTCTTCTGTGTATTCTTTCCACCTCTCCTTAATATCGTCTGCTTCTGTTAGGTCCATACCATTTCTGTCCTTTATCGAGCCCATCTTTGCATGAAATGTTCCCTTGGTATCTCTGATTTTCTTGAAGAGATCTCTAGTCTTTCTCATTCTGTTGTTATCCTCTATTTCTTTGCATTGATCGCTGAGGAAGGCTTTCTTATCTCTCCTTGCTATTCTTTGGAACTCTGCATTCAAATGGGTATATCTTTCCTTTTCTCCTTTGCTTTTCACTTCTCTTCTTTTCCCAGCTATTTGTAAGGCCTTCTCAGACAGCCATTTTGCGTTTTTTTCATTTCTTTTCCATGGGGATGGTCTTGATCCCTGTCTCTTATACAGTGTCACGAACCTCTGTCCATAGTTCATCAGGCACTCTGTCTGTCAGATCTAGTCCTTTAAATCTATATCTCACTTCCACTGTATAAGCATAAGGAATTTGGTTTAGGTCATACCTGAATGGTCTAGTGGTTTTCCCTACTTTCTTCCATTTAAGTCTGAATTTGGCAATAAGGAGTTCATGATTTGAGCCTCCGTCAGCTCCCGGTCTTGTTTTTACTGACTGTACAGAGCTTCTCCATCTTTGGCTGCAAAGAATATAATCAATGTGATTTCAGTGTTGATCATCTGTTGATGTCCATGTGTAGAGCCTTCTCTTGTGTTATTGGAAGAGCGTGTTTGCTATGACCAGTGCGTTCTCTTGGCAAAACTCTGTTAGCCTTTGCTTCATTCCATACTCCAAGGCCAAATTTGCCTGTCACTCCAGGTGTTTCTTGACTTCCTACTTTTGCATTCAGGTCCCCTATAATGAAAAGGACATCTTTTTTGGGTGTTAGTTTTAAAAGGTCTTGTAGGTCTTCATAGAACTGTTCAACTTCAGCTTCTTCAGTGTTACCGGTTGGGGCATAGACTTGGATCACCGTGATATTGAATGGTTTGCGTTGGAAACGAACAGAGATCATTCTGTCATTTTTAAGATTGCATCCAAGTACTGCATTTCAGACACTTTTGTTGACCATGATGGGTATTCCATTTCTTCTAAGGGATTCCTGCCCGCAGTAGTAGATATAATGGTCATCTGAGTTAAATTCACCCATTCCAGTCCATTTTAGTTCGCTGATTCCTAGAATGTCGACGTTCATTCTTGCCATCTCCTGTTTGACCACTTCCAGTTGCATGGACCTAACATTCCTATGTTGCATAGGTTCCTATGCAATATTGCTCTTTATAGCATTGAACCTTGCTTCTATCACCAGTCACATCCACAACTGGGTATTCTTTTTGCTTTGGCTCCATCCCTTCATTCTTTCTGGAGTTATTTCTCCACTGATCTCCAGTAACATATTCGGCACCTGCCAACCTGGGGAGTTCCTCTTTCAGTATTTTGCCTTTTCATACTGTTTCATTCTATCATTTTGCCTTTTCATACTGTTCATGAGATTCTCAAGGCAAGAATATTGAAATGGTTTGCCATTCCCTTCTCCAGTGGATCACATTCTGTCAGACCTCTCCACCATGACCCGCCCATCTTGGGTGGCCCCACACGGCATGGCTTAGTTTCATTGAGTTAGACAAGGCTGTGGTCCATGTGATCAGATTGGCTAGTTTTCTGTGACTATGCTTTCAGTGTGTCTGCCCTCTAATGCCCTCTTGCAATGCCTACTGTCTTACTTGGGTTTCTCTTACCTTGGACAAAGTGCAGCCGCTGCTCCTTACCTTGGACGAAGTCACCCCTCCTGACCTTGAACATGGAGTAGCTCCTCTTGGCCCTCCTGCACCCATGCAGCCACCACTCCTTGGACATGGGGTCCAAGTTCTTTTAGTAAGTATTTATTCCATTAGATCAAGTAATATGTTTAAAGAAAAAGGGATTATATGAAAAAAAGCTTGGTTAAGTCCTATAAAGTTAATCTTGTTTTATTGAAGTCTTAGAGACTTCTCAGAGCCTTGAATATAATATTCTTTATGAGTGTACAAAAGCGTTATTATGTAGGACTTATATGTTAAGAGCAAACTCTTTCTGATACCACTTGTCTTTCCTGATACATATTTTAATAAGCATCACCTTTTATTTAGTAGACATGAGAAAATTGCCAAAAGCACTGTATCTCTTATGATACAAAATTGTTTCCCCAACTATGTAATATAGAGCAAGCTGTTAGTGTTGGTGACTGAATTATTTTAAGACTGTATATGTTCATCAGTGGTCTTAGGATAGAACTGGAATTTTTAGTCTAGGGGTAGACATATAAAGTAGTTAGGATGTTTTGGGCTGCAAGTAACGGAAAAAAAGTGACAATATTATTTCATCTGATAAGAAGTCTTGAGATAGATTGCAAAGTTGGTTGATTCATCAGTTTAGTGATTGTCATGGACTTCATTGTTCCCCTCCCCACCCCACCCCATTTTCCTGTTCTCTTATGTGGGCTGCCAAGTTCAAAGCAATTCAGAACATCACAACCAAAAAACAGTGACCAGTTAGAAAACTGTAACATCCAATTTTGCCTTTATTAAAATGGGAAGGTATTTTTGGAAGTCCCCAAACAGATGTTGCTTTAAATTTCTCTGGTCAAATTTTATCACAAGTCCATGCCTAAAGCAATTTTTTTTACAGGGAAAATAAAACCACTCTGCCTGGATTAGAATAATCAAGATTTCCCCTGAAGCTAGTGAGTGATCTAGCATCCCTGAAGGATGTTTCCATCTGGAGGAAGATAAACAAGTTAGGATTCTCTTAGCACAAAAGAAAGGGAAAAGTGACTGTTAAATTTGCCAGGCAATATTATTTGTCACAATGTTGCATAGAGCTGAGATTCTCAGATTCTTGTTAACCCTTATAATATTGTGGGTACTATTTTCAGATCAAGCAGAATTAATATGGTCACATGACTGTATATATATTCACATGACTATATATATACACATACATTTGTATACATGTACATCTGGACTCTGGGGACTTTAATGGTGGTCCAGTGGTTAAGCTGCTTCACTTCCCTTGGGGAGGAGGATGCAGGTTTGGTCTCTGATCAGGGAGCTAAGATCCTGCATGCTGCACAGTGTGTCGAGAAAAGAAAAATTAAAATTAAAAAGAAAACTGGACTCTCACATTTAGGGAGACAAGAAGCAAGTTCAGAACTCAGTCTCATTTTATATATTAAGCTGAACATCATGTGAATTTTTGTCACTTCTAGCTAGTTTGACTTGGTTTTGGATTATTCATGACCACTAAGAAATATATTTTGTGGTTTTATTATTGTTGTTTAGTTGCTAAGTCATGTCCTACTTTTTTGTGACCCCATGGACTGTAGCCCACCAGCCACCTCCATCCATGGGCTTTTCCAGGCAAGAATACTTCAGTGGGTTTCCATTTCCTTCCTTGCAGTTTTATAGCTAGTTTTTAAGATTGGTAAAATTTGCATTTTATACAACAGAGTTAAAACACAGTCAGTACTCAAAAGGAAATAACTGCCATCAGGTACCACATTTGCAAGACTTCAAGTTCAGTTCATTCAGTTCAGTCGCTCAAGTCGTGTCCGACTCTCTGCGACCCCATGAATAGCACGCCAGGCCTCCCTGTTCATCACCATCTCCCGGAGTTCACTCAAACTCACGTCCATCGAGTCGGTGATGCCATCCAGCTATCTCATCCTCTGTTGTCCCCTTTTCCTCTTGCAAGACTTAGGACTTATCGAATACTTTGTCCACGTTTTTGGTACTGGAGGCTAGCTAGATTGAACTGACCAATCTTTTCTTTCTTGCTCTAGAAATTATTTGAGTTTTAGACAAAATCTATATATATTTTTTTCATTCTAAAACTCAACTTTCCTATTATGTAAACTTCAAATTTAAAGCTCATCGATGTGGTGCATATTTAATGAAATATGTCAAATAGCAAATTGTATTTCTAAAAGCGTCAACTGCTCATTTTGTACACCAGAGTGATTTCTCTTTGTGTAGCCAGATTCTTAGTGCTTCCCATCTGGGAGGCTGTTGCTAATGGTTGCTAATGCTCATTGCTTTGTGAATTGAGCATTGCTGCTTGTACCATTGACAGGGTCAAAATGATGCTGATTGAAAACATTCTTGACAACTTCTGTTGATAGTGTTGTCTCCTCCAAATTTACACCTCCAAGATGAGTGATTAGAACAATTGAATAATCACAGAATTTCCTTTGGATGCACATGTCACTTCTTGCAAAGTAATCTTTCAGGCTTCTAAAGTCTTTCAGCATATGAGATATAGTTTTAAAGGAATATATTTTTAAAGAAAAATATAGAAAGTATAGGAATTTTTTTTCTTTTCCAAGAACTGTATTTTATTTTATTATGTTCAAATGATGATGAAAATAGTGAAAACAAATTGTACATAGCTTTTCAATTTTCTAGATAATTTTTACATTTAAAAAAGTCATCCTCAACAGATCTCTGTAAAATCAAGCATTTGTTTTAACAAACTGATGGATTGGAAGACTCAGGCATGAAAATGGAAACTGGCTTGCCTCTATTCTCATAGGCGTTGCACAGTTTGGTTTAATTTAAGTGTTTATATTTTGTCTTTGATATTAAAAAACACAAAGATTTTATTATTGTATTTTTTCTCCCTTTTTAGCTGGAAAAGCTGAATTGGGGAGTTTTGCATAACACCTCCATGTTTGTATAGCACATGAGTAGCAGAAGTACAGGAACACCAATAGACTAGCAGCTATGAAAGATTTAGGTGCTCTGGAATTAGCTGCACCTCAGTTCAGAAGCCAGTTCTTCTGCTGATTATACATGTGACTGGGGCAAAGAACCTAACTTCTGTTAGGTTCATATTTACCCTGTAGATGGTTGCAAGTTCATATTTACTCTGTAGGTGGTTGTGAGGATTTAATGAGAACATGCCTAGAAAGTGATCTTGGGTGGTCTTTTCCTTCAGTGGTTTGAAGCAGAGTTTTGGTTCTCTGGCCGGAGACTGAGGCCAAGTCTCGGCAGTGAGAGAACCAAATCCTAGCCATTAGACCAGTGGTCAGTGACAAGGCCCTGACCCTTCAGCTTTGCAGAAAAGAATTCCTACAAAGATGAAAAGCAGTGAAACAAGTAGAGTGTTTATTAGGAGGAGGAAGAATACAGTACATGTGGATAGATACATGGGTGGATTCAGAGATAGTCACGCCCTCAGTGGAGTTTGAATCACTTTTATGGGGCATTTCATTCAGTTTTCCTTTGGCCAGGCATTTTTATCTGCCTTATTCTGAGTCCATATTTAATACATCTCAGGATCTTCCCATATGTGTGAGTGCATCTCTCAGCCAAGATGGATTCCAGTGAAAAGGCCAGTGGTTAACTTAGCATCACTTTCCTTTTGACCTCCAAGGAGCTTTCTAGTTGGAGACATCTTCTTGACTTGCAGAATGAAAAATATGTGGTGTCTTTTATCTGGATGGGGCCTAGCTTCCACTCTCAGATTGTCCTGCTAGTGATATTTTGGAGTTTCTATCCACAGGGAATGAACACCAGCTACTTACCCTGGAGAGGTCCATCTGTGTCCTGCCTCAAAAGTACTTAGCATCCTGCATAGCTGGCCTGTTGAAATCTCCATAAATGTTAGTACCTCTGAAGTTTCTAGTGATACCATTGCTTTCAAAATGCTCAGAAGGAATATTCTTAAAATTTGAATTGTCTTAATAGCAGGTACTCTGACTTCACTATTGAGTGGATGGAGTTCCCTACAGGGATGGAGATGGTGATATGTGCATCAGTCTTGAATTTTGCTACTTAATAGGCTGTTTAAAAATTCACTTTGATCCTTTAACACATATCTCCTTTGGCATGTGTCACAGAACACTGCCAAAACCTGTCAGTCAGAGATATCTAGGTATGCTTTAAACACATTAATACACACACACATGCTATTACAAGGCACTGTGTTAAGGGACATGAGATGGTGGGATAAAGAAATGTTATGATTTACATTGTCGTTATGCCTGAGTTTGCACCCACACAATCGTACCAGCATTTCTGACCTTATGCCTCTACTCAGCTGAACTCCAGCCAGCAAACCTGCATTTGCATTTGTATTCTCACAAGGAAAGTTTTGAAAATGTTCTTTCTGTTTCTGCCTGTAAAAATCCAGCCCCTACATTTCCCCCACGGATAAGAACATAGATTGTTAGTATTGTCAGAGTCTAATCCATCCTTCTGTTGTTTTTATTTCAGAATTTTACTTGCATTTGACTCCTGGGTGAGCTGAAAATATTCCTTCCTCTTAGAGGCAAAATGATCACCTGTGTTATTTCCTAAAGTTAGTATTGTAAGAGTAAGAAAATAGAGATTTTAAGACCTCTATAGCTAAAATAATCTTGGAGACCTTTCAATCCGATGTTTTTATTTTACAGACAAGGAAACTAAGGCTTGGAGAGGAGACGGGAATTTTTCATCTGGGCAATCAGACTACAACCCAGGTGTCCTTTCCTTTTTAAAATAATATTAAAAAAATTATCAGAGAATAGTTGATTTGCAAGGTTGTGGTAGTTTCAGGTGAACAGCAAAGTGAATCAATTATCCATATAACATATATCCACTTTTTTTAGATTATTTTCCCATACAGACCATTGTTGAGCATTGAGTCGAGTTCCCTCTGCTACATAGCAGGTCCTTATTAGTTATCTATTTTATGTATAGTAGTGTCTATACGTCAGTGCCAATCTTCCAATTTAGCCCTCTCCCCACTTACTCTGTGGTAACCATAAGTTTGTTTCCTACATCTGTAACTCTGTTATCTGTTTTGTGGATAAGTTCATTTGTACACTTTTATTAGATTCCACATAAAAGTGTTATGATGTTTATCTTTGTCTGACTAACTTTACTTTCAGTCTACACTTCCTTAAATGATGTTTCCACCTGTAATCAATGCCAGTGTAAAACATTAAGAACTAAAGGGTTCATCAGCCAACTACTTGTTTGATAAATAGGGAAATGAAGGCTCAGAGCATTTCAACAAAATCCTATGGGATAATTAATGGCAGAACAGGAAGTAGAATTCAGATGTGACTCTCAATTCAGAGCTCTTTCAAATCACATTGTTTATGTAAATGTACCCATAAAGGGAATTCATTCTCACTAATCGTTTTTTTTTTTTGGAGGTTGTTATTGCCCTATTCTTCCTGGCTTCTTCATTTTGTATCTGTGATATAAGCCATCTTGCACAGAACTTAACACCTCTGTTATGACCCAGGTGACACCTAAAGATGATGAATCCTTTACCAAGGTGATTCATAGCTTTCCCGTGCGAGATGAAGGAGCTTAAGAGACTCTGCTTTCGTTTACTTTCAAACCACTTGTTTGTCTTTCTGTGTGTCGAAAAGAGTCAACAGTAATCACTCTACTGATGTATGATCTGATTAGTGGTGCTGGGCTGCTGTCCTCAGGAACAATAAATCCCACACAGGGCCTGCCCCATCCTCTGCCATGATGCCTGGGAGCCTTCCAATTTAACCTTCAGCAGTAAATTTGGCTCATCATCAAGCTTTCAACTTCTATAGAAACTGTTTTGTACCATTACTTAAGGGCTTTTCTTCAGAAAGACTATTTAGAAGTTCTGCAGTTTTATAATACATGCCTATGTCCAAATAAGCATGCTCAGGTTAATATATTCTGAGATCTATCAAGAATTGGATTTTTTTTTTTCAAGTCTTGCCTCATCTCATCTCTCTTCTCTGTATTCTTTATACCCTTAAAGATGGTATAGTTCTTTCTGGCATGGAGTTAGCTATTAACTTTAGAGATAGGCAAATTTGAGTTCAAAATTATGTTCTAGCTGTCATCTTGAGCAAATGGCTTAGAACTTTGTGAGCCTCAGTTTCTTAATCTATTAAGTGGAATTAGTAATAACACTTCCCTCATAAGGGCTTGTGATAATTAAATAAAGCATGTTAAGAACTTAACAGAATGCTTGATATATAATAAATGATTAATAAATAGGTTGATGATGATGATTATGACAGTAGCCGTGACATGTTTCCAAGGGTACAGGCTTTCATTTATGAGATGAATAAGTTCTTTTACAGTGTGGTGACTATTGTGAATGTACACTGTGGTGACTATTGTGAATAATAATGTGTGCTTGGAATCTGCTAAGATAGTAAATCATAAATGTTCTCAATACACACACGCGTGCGCATACACACACACACACACACACACACAAAGGAATAACTGTATGAAGTGAAAATGTTGATTAACTTGATGGTGGTAATCATTTCACAGCATAGATGGTTTATCAAAATTTCACATGTATACCTTAAATATATACATTTTTTAAATTTGTCAATCACAGCTCAGTAAAGCTAAAAAATAGTCATGAGTTTTGTATAAGTACTCTGTCTGTAAACTTCATCACAGAAAGAATAATGTTTTATGCTTTTTCCTCGACTTTCTCCTCCCCATAACATTTAGCATAAATGTGTGTCATGAGTGAAAGAGTATGCACTTCATTAATAAACATGAATTGTTACCCACAGAGTCTAAAGCCATATGCTCTTTGTCCATGAGCTGCATGCTCACTTTTTCACATCCAGCAAATAGTTAAAAGCTTATGCATTTGGTGCTGAGAATGCAGAGACAAAAGATAAATTCCCTATCTTCAACGAGTTCCCAGCCTCGTATAGCCAAGTGGATGTTAATAGTATCTATTGAAACATAAGCAAGCATCAAAAGTCAGGGTTTATGAAAGCACAGAGAATTTAGACAGGAAATGGGAAGGGCAGTTAGTAGGTGGAGAGAAACTACTTAAAAACACACCAGATTTTTTATATTAGGAGGTACAGCAAAGTTTAAAAAAATAGTGATAATATGATGCATACATTCTTATGCTCTTGAAGGTGTGTTATGAACAGAATGCTTATCTTTCATACTTTGAAATTTGTCCAGCAGTAATCTTGCATATTAAATGTCAGCTTGAGGTTTGCAGACATGAACATCTACTCTCCAAAAGGAAATGTTGAATGTGTTATTTTCACTGTAAGTAGGTTCAAAGGAGTTGAGCTACATTACTGTTAAAAAAGAAAAGATCAAGTGGTGATGAGGCTTTCCTAATTAGTGATCCATCCATCCCAAATATTGATTTCAAATAATACTATAAATTTTCAAACCAGTAATTCCAGCATGACTACATGGAATGTCCAGGAATGCAGATAAATTAGGCTGAATGAGGGTATTTTTCTGTGCTTTAGTTTCACTCTCTACTAGAAAAGACTGAAATGCCATACCAACAGTCTTGATTAAATAACATAAACTAAAACACACATTTTGAAAAGTGAAAGGTATAAGCAACTCTGTTTATCATCATCATTGTTATTTTTGCCCAGAAATATATTATAGAGAGAGAGGGCTCATTTCTGCCTTATCTTGGGCTTCTGGAGAGTGAAATTTCCAGCAATATTTGCATTTATATAATTTTCTTTATTGAATATCTTAGTGGAGTTTGTTTAGGTTATAAGTAACAGATCCTGATTCGAACTAATCCAAAAAAGGTAATTCATTGGAAAAACAGGGTTATTTCATAACATTTTAAAGCAGTAAGTTCATCTAGGCCTTGGAAGGGACTGGAAGGAAGATCTGGAGTGTTCCCTGTGTGTCTGCTTTCTGCATCAATCTTTCTACAGCCAAAAGAGAATCCCCAAATGGTGGTCTTTGCCTGGAGAATCCCAGGGACGGCGGAGCCTGGTGGGCTGCCGTCTATGGGGTCGCACAGAGTCGGACACGACTGAAGTGACTTAGCAGCAGCAGCCCTTTGATGATATTAGCTCAAACCATCCAGAGCTTGTAAATGTCCAGAGGAGAGAATCTCACTGGTGAACTCTGAGTCATGTGTCTATCCCTTGTCCAATCAGAATAAGGGTTAGGGTTCATTTGGCATAAACTTGACAGCAGAGGTGCCTGTTTTGGGGCGAGGGTTGTGTGTGTCTATATGCAGCCTTAGAACAGGGATGTAAGTCATGGGTCAGGTAGGTTACCCAGGTGTTATGTGCTCTAGAGGAAAACATTCCATAAATCCTGGGGTAGTTACAAAGGATGCTTTTATGATAAAGATGGAAGGAAAAAGCTCAGGTATTCAAGAATAGTGACAAGTTTAGAATGAGGAAAGATTTCTCAGGCAAGCTTCCAGAACTAGCAGTGGAGACTCCACCTTCCCTGCAGTCTTCTGTGAATGCTGTATCAGGGAGCGCTCACTAGGAAGGCTAACTGATGCGGGCTGTTCCCCTCAGAAGTGACTGCCAAGTGAGCTTTGTCGTTCAGAACCAGATGGGGCTGTGGATTTCCCAGAAGCCCCTGGTGAAGTCTTTGGCAGGAAAGCCACATTCTTCCTTTCTCTGCCATCTGAAACCTCCTGATGAGCAGCCCCAAGAGGAAAAATCCTGATTTCCCTTTTGTTTCATTGAGACAGAGCTGTTCAAGGAACAACTCTAGCCTTGTGACTCTCACGGCTGACATTGGGGATGTAAATGTTGGGAGAATGGAGTAGTACAGATGCCTCTCTCCATCACATGTGGATTGCTTCCTGAGAAGTTTGCATGGAAATTGAGCTTGCATTATTTCAGTTGTATTTTCTCTTTGCCTTGCAAACTTGTTTTTGAGGCACTTCTGCCTTTCTGATTTATCTCCTGCTAGCAGTAGCTCTTCATGCTTTGCTATCTCAGGTTCTTTGTTCCTTGGTCTTTCTTTTGAGTAGAAAAATGATTTATGAACATACCTTCATTTCTAACTTTACTACTACATTTTTCCACGTCAGTGTCTCTGAGCTTGTTAAACTCCACCTAGCTAATGATATCTCTCTTCCCTCACCAAGGTCCCTTTACCCATCCCAGAACATCCCTCGTCTTCTCTGTGCATATGTAGAATCTTAAACCAAAGTTTCTATGTTCCTATACTTACTGGCTTTGTTACTCAAGCTATTCAACTTTTCTGTACTTCAGTTTTTGCCTCTGCAAAGGGCAGATGATAATATCAGGGATTCTTATAAGGATTAAAGGAGATTGTGTATGCGAACCTCTGAAAACACTGTCTGGCATATGTTAAACTCTCAGTAAATGCTCATTATTATAGTCACTGACTTTGTCATTAATGGCATTATCATTTACCAGACTTTCAAGCTTGATAGTGATTTCCAATGACCTTCTCTGCTATCTCTCTCCATCAATTATTCATTAGAATATTTGTAATAATAATGATAGTCATAATACCAGCATTCAGTGAATGCTAAGCATTTATTATATGCTAGGCTTTAATTTATACTAAGTGCTTTACACCATTAGCTTATTTAATCCTCTCAATAACATGATCTTCATTTTAAAGATGAGGAATATGAAACTCAGAGAGATAAGATAACTGGTATAATGGTCGACATTTAGTGGGTGGCAGAGCCCCAGTTTATATTCAACTTCATTTAACCCCAAAACTCATGCTTCTAATAACTTTGAGCCTCTGTAAGCAAATTCAGCCCATTGTGTCTCTGAAATAGCTCTCGACTAGTTCCCTCCTCTCCATCCTGGTTCCTGCAGATCTCTCTTGTGATCCGAAGGCAATTTTCTATCTGATCCCTCTGCTCCAGCTTGACCCTTCTCAGTCCGTCTGCTCCCCTCCTCTTAAAGTTATTTTTTAAAAACGTTCAGTAGATCACAAGTTTTCATTAGCTCTCCACTTATGAGGCATATCAGTCCTTCACAGCAAATCTTCCCAGTTCTCCTCTTGTTGTCCAGTCTTACGCTGGATTCTTCATTTCATGTCTATACCTTTGTACAGAATCTTGAGTCTATTTTAATCAGCCTCCACTCTCCTACTCTGGTTACCTTGCTGGTTCTCTCAAACTCTGTTCAGTCCTCCATCTTGTCTCTTTCCCAACTCCTCTCATCACAGAATGATTGGTTTCTTTAACCTCGTAACGCTGTATTCATACATATTTACATTAAGTCACATGTGTGTTACTTATGCTTTTTTCTTATCTGTCTCCACTACTAAGCTCTCAGTTCCTTGAAGGCAAGGAACTTATGTGAGATATCTTGTGTTCCTAGTTGAGTACTTAGCCCGTGTTAGGCCTCTGTAAGCACTGAATATAGAAAGAAGCTAGAAAATAAACTCATCTACAGAGAGACTGTTTAAGTAAATTCCCAAGGTAGATATTTTTTGGTCTTATTTTCAAAAATAAGTATGGTTCCTTTCACATTTACAATATTTTGGAAGTTTGGGCATTTTGGATCATACATTTCCGTAAAAATGAGACTTACCTTAGTACTCTAAGACCTAGTTTTCTATAAAGAAGTTTAGGGCTCCACAGGAAAGTGTTATCATTCTCTGGAGAGAAAGGCTTCTTTGAGTTTTTGCTGCATAGAAGATTCAGAAGGTGGTAATTAAAGTGATTAACAAGAGAATACAGATATGTAAGTAATCGGCCTTCCAATTCATTAGAGGTCTGTACCTCCTAGATAGGAGAATTGTTAATTTAAACACATTTCATTAAATCTTGGATCGTATTTTCAAAGAAAGGGTGAACCAAGTCAGAAAGACCTTCTAAATGTTACATGAAAGGCATGCTGGCAAGGTAGTCAGGAACCTGCTTTCTAACTCAGGTATCAGGTAGCATCACATGCATTGCCTGTCACTCATAGCCTCGGGTAAAAAAAAAAAACCACACCGCAGACCCTACCTTAGGGATGGCTTGGTATGAACTGATTGACCATTCTTTAGCTCCTGCAGAGTCTCGTGGTCGCTGCACAGAGAGAGTGGTCACCTGAACCATTCTACAGACTCGATGGACCTGACATATGAAGAGAACTGCGCCCAACAGACTTTCTTCTCACAAACATTGTTGCTGAAACTTAGCCTCGGTTCACTGGTGCTGAATACAAAGATGCAGAGTTTTAGATGAAGTTGAAAAGGGTAGCTTTTATTGCTTTGCCAGGCGAAGGGGGCCATAGCAGGATAACGGCCTCAAAACTGTGTGACCTACTCTGGAATGGGTAGTGAGGAGTTTTGTTTTGTAGTACTCAAGGAGCAAGGTGTGATTAGCTCCTGGACAGTTCTTAGATTGGTTGGCATCAAGGTGAAATTTCAAGTATCAACCTATGGTTTCAAACCAGTCTAGGGTCTGATTTCTTGTGGTCAGCAGTTTTCAATGGAGAGGGGTCTGCTTCCTGTAAAAACTACTTGGGAATGTGAGTCAGGCCTTTATACTTTAACGGAACTGTGAGTTTGCTGATTCTGCTGTGTGGCAGAATTATAGACTAAAGTTTGGCCAGTTCCCCATCCCAACAGCTATTCTTTGTCTCTACATCTTCATGTTTCCCAATCATTAGTTCTTGAGTCAGCATTTTACTTCAATAGACGGGGATACAGGGATTTGTCAAGTTTCAACATGAGCAGAGAAATATGGATAGAAGAAGCCATTCAGCCAGTTGGGAACAAATGTTGAGCATTTTTGATACAGAGCAGCATATTTTAGGGACAACTTACAGCAGAATCAATTAGAGTTCTAGTGAAAATGCATATTCACAGGCCCCAGCTCCTGACTTTGGATTCATGTATGACCTAGATGGAAAGGCATGTTTAAGAACCACTCCCCCTTGCTTACATTAAGGTTTCCTAGTCATGGCTACGTAGTGAGGCTTGGAACACCATAATGAGCCATGGACAAGCTAAAGCTACCAGAGAGCAAATGCCAGGAATGAACAGAATCTCTGTAGAGACAGACAAATACCCAACAGAGTTTTTTTGATGTAAGTTCTTTGGATTCAGGAAATCTGGTATGGCCAAGCTTAAAGAGACAAGTGATTTGTTGTAGGGCTGTATTGGATTGGCCAAAAAGTTTTACAGAAAAACCCAAACTTTTTGGCCAACCCAATAAAAGTTCACAGAATAAAAGGATGGAGAACCATGCCCAGAAGAGGAAAGAACACAGGGAAGCTGTGGAGTAGCCATGGGAGAGCAAGAACAAATGTTCTTACCAAGACTGTCTTCACTGTGGATAAGAATGAGCTCCAACCTATGGTTTCCCATTTTTGCATCACTCAGCTCAAGATTTATCATCTGGGGTGGTTCTGATGGTAGCAAAAGAATCCAGTTGGCCTAACCTAGGTCATATAGCCATCCCACTGGCAGAACAACCTGATTATCAGGCTCAGTGGGCCTGCCCACCACACAGGAGTAGAATTTCTCCCAAAAAGTTTGGGATGTCCCAAAAGCAGATAAAAAAGATTGTTAGATATCCCCCCAAATAACAAATATCCTGTGGAGGATTAAGACTCAAGCTGGAAGAGAAAAGAGAAAGTTCAATATGTGGAGAATAATATTAAAGAGCAAAGGTTTTCAAACTTATTCTGCTGATGGACCTAAATAGACTGGATATAAAACCAGTATTTGGAGCCTTCTGTTCTGGAAGCCCAGTTCAGTTTTTCTTCATTTCCCTTGTATGTTTCTTATTCTGGTCACCACTCATTCAGCCCAAGATTGTCCTTGGGCTTGTTCCTTATGGCCAAAAGTGAAGTAGAACTTTTGAGCTCTGTCTTAAAGAGCTGAGTGGTCTTGGCTAGTAAATGTCTATCCTAGAGCCTCATTTCTTCTTTGTTAAATCAGAAGCTGGCCTTATTAAACTGCCTATATTCCAGTTTTGCAAAAATAGTTCTCATGTCCCCCTATTTTTCATCCTGCTATTGATGATGACTATGAATGTAGTAAGGACTTCCCTGGTGGCTCAGTGGTAAAGAATCCACCTGCAATGCAGGAGCTGTAGGAGATGTTGGTTCAATGCCTGGATCTGAAAGATCCCCTAGAGAAGGAAATGGCAACCCACTCCAGTATTCTTGCCTGGAGAATCCCATGGACGAGAGGAGCATGGGGGCTACAGTCTATAGGGTTGCAAAAAGTCGAACACAGATTCCAAAGTAGAATAATTTTAAGAGTTTCTTTTGTTTTCAATATGGGTTTTGCTAAACTACTATCTTGGCACTCTTTCAATTTGTCCTACAAAATGGAAATGAAATCAATATGACAGTGCACCCAGCTAATCTTAGGTTCTTTGGCCTATATACTCCATGTCTGGCAAATAAATGGCATTCAGGTGGAGTACTCATACCCACGGAACTCCCATATTGGAGAAGTGCCAGGGACTACAGCTCTTGTTAGTCATCCCAGTGGTAAGACACGATCCACTTCCTGGAAGGCCTGCCTGTATTTTCCTAGTTAACATGAGAAAAATCCTTCAACATGTTTTCCCCTGCTTTTAGTAACTGAGAGAATGCAGCGACAACATCGGAACCTACAACTGCTTCTTGTGTTCCTCTTGAGAATTATAGAAGTAATCTATGAAGAGATGATACCCTAGTGTATATTATTTCTGCTGCGGAAGGTACACTTGCTTAGGTGACTCTAGGATTAGTCTGCACACTTATGTATTTGGACATGGGTCATTGTTTATTTTGAATTGTATTTTGAATTCATTGCAAGAATGAGGTATACATGGAATGTTTTGAACCTAGGCAGGAATGACAAACTTGGATGCTCACAGGGACTAGGCAGGACAAGAAAGAGTGAAGTTGCTGGTGCTCAAGGGAGTGAGTAGTGCTCCAGGGAGTGAGTGGTGCTCCAGGGAGTGAAGGACACATACCCTGTGTAAAGGTTAGAAATTCAGCACCAGACAATCGTTGCTCTTTGGGAGTGCAGGTTTTGTATTGTCTGCTGCTGCTGCTAAGTTGCTTCAGTCGTGTCCGAGTCTGTGCGCGTATTGTCTAGCCTTCTGATTTTTTCATGATGACCTAGAATTTGGGATATTTGTATAAATTCTTTTGATTTTTGAGTCTTAGCAGTTTAGTTTATTTTTAAAAGGAAAATATTTATGTCAATAATATACCAATTATAAATGAAAGATTCCCTAATCTATGGAATAAAACAATGAAAGCAATTTAGTCATCCAAATGTCGACATAAATAATATTAAAACCTTAACTCTGAGATTCCCTGGATACTCAGGATAATGGAGTTGAATTATAAGAACAGTTGACTACATTTCTTTTTTTTGCGTTTGATTACTAAGATCATTTATCAGAGAAAGGAATAGTGAACAAAAGGCAGAGATTGGTTTTTGTGGTTCAGAAGGCTGGGACACTAGTTCAAACATCATAAACACAAGTGAGTATTAAATAAGGTAATATATATGAAACTTGGATACCATGTGAGCTTTCTTGCAATTGGCTTTCCATTTCAGGATCTGGGCCAGCTTAAAGACCTACCCCCAACCTAGCTCCACCTGGGATTATCAAACTTCACTGTGCTGCTTTTATTCCAGTAGATCTGAATCCCTTTGGCCTTCTCCCTCTTAGATGTGAATTATGGCCAGACACAGAATCTGATACTTATACAGTTTCCATTGAAAAGCCCATTTACACTGAACATTCTGTGTACTGGTAAGTTTGATATAGATGCCTAGAGGTTCTGGGACAGGGATCACACATATTTCTCTATTCCTCTGTCTCTTTCTCACTCTCCATCTCATCCAACTCCCTAAATTCTTGCTCCTTACCCTTCATTCACCCAACCAAGTGTAGATCTTGGGAAGTATAATCCCCTCTTTCTTTCTATTTCTTACACAGGTGGGGTCTCATGTGGCCAGTCTGCTTTCCCAAGCCCCTGTGAATCTCTGGTGATTAAAATGTTTCTCCACCTAACCCTTGATTATCTTCCTGAAGTTTTCACCATTCCTACAAGGTTCCTGCGTCATCTCCTTTCCCATTATCTCCATGTGTCTTTGAATTGTTGATTACTGGGATGTCTGACTATCCCCTTTTCCCATAAGATGCACTTGATTTTTTGCTTATTTCTTTAGTGCTCTCATCAGTTTTGTGGTTTTTATCTCAGGTCACATGATGATGACTCCCTAGTTTTGATCTCCAGCCTGGACCCATCCCCTGATGTACATCTAAAATATTACTTGTCCAAAACTGACCTGAACTTCTGATCTTTCACAGAAAACCCTTCCAGTGTTTCCAGTAAAACAGGATGTCAGTTAGTGTCAAGTGCTGCTAATAGGTCAAATTTTAAGATGACTGAGAAATGACTTTTGGAATTATGAGTGTGGGAGGCATTAACCGACAGGGAAATAATTGAAAGCTTGATGATATTTAAAGGTCTCTAATAGACCATAGTAGAGACAACATTTAAGAGTTTTGCTGTAAAGGGAAGTAGTAGCTGGAAAGTGCAGCGGGCTCAAACAATTAAATAAAAAACATTACCAATACAACAGCATGTTTGTTTGTTGACGGAATTGATCCAATAGAGAGGACGAAATTGGAGTGAGAAGGAAGAATGGCCGGAGTTGTGTCTTTGAGTAGGTGGGAGGAGATTGGATCTAATACACAAGTGCAATGCACTGACCTTAGAAATACAAAGAGTTTTTCTACTGAAATATGAGGGGAGGTAGAGTAAAGGCTATGATTATGTCCTTGTAGTATGAGGATAGAGTTAGAGGGAAAAGTAAGGTGGCTTTCTGTGGAAATTGTCTTCCAATTGTTTCAGTTTTTGTTTTTTTTTTTTTCGCTTGTTTGCTTTTTTTGTTTTGTTGTTTTTCAGGGAAATAGTAGCCAAGGTCCATCAGCTAAGTGTTAGAATGGAAAGGAGGTGTTGAAGATTTTGAGTAAGATGTGTTGAGAAATCAGTAGTTGTCTAGGAATGTTAGAGAGTAATCATGCAGGGAAATATAGAACATCAGCCTTGTTGTGTTGAGGGTCCTTGAGATTTCCACACAATAATTTACTGAAACCATGGTTATATGCTTTTCTCCTTCCATGACAACTTAGGACATACATCCACACTACTTCTGGGGATTAGAAGATAGATGAAGGGAGGACCTGAGAATAGGGGCCTTCTTATGATGACAGAATATAAACAGGGTAAAATGCATAACGAAATTCATGCTGCTAGACTTGGGTCAGATGGAAGTAGAGGAAAGCATGAGTACTGAGAGATCAAGGAGTTGGTTTCCCTTTTGAGCCCTAAAGATAGTGGCAAGGCATCCTGGGTCAGGACACTGAGAATAAAGGGCTTCCTTCCTGTCTCCTACTCATGGTGTAAACTTTACAATGGTCCTCAATATTTTTGGCACCAGGGACTGGTTTTGTGGAAGACAGTGTTTCCATGAACCAGGAAAGGGGGATGGATTGGGGATGATTTGAGCACATTGCATTTATTGGGCACTTTATTTCTATTACCATCGCATCAGTTCCACCTCAGATCATCAGGCATTAGATCATCAGGGACTCCTGGTGTAAAGGGCCTGGGGAGGTACAACCTCAGGTGCTGAGGTCACCAAAGGGAGGCAAGATTTACAAAAAGTTGAGTCTTAATCAAGCTTATGTATTCCCTCCTGTCCACTGCCATTGGAGGCATATAGGGTCTATAAGAGCTTTGATACTTTACAGGAAAATTGTCTTCCTACTCCTACAAAATAAGGAGCAAGAGCAGTGTCCACATGAGTGGACACTGTGCAAGTAAGATTGACATTTTATGCTCTGTTCTCAGGTACAACTCTGATGGAAGTTTTGAAATCTGATTAAGTGCTGCCTGATTGAATCCTTTGTCTTCAAATATATTTCTAAAGCTGTTCTTAGCAAAAGTTTCTCTTTCATTTGGAAATGTGATTGCTAAGTGAATTAAATGGAGTTCTTTGAATAACTGGAGGGAGAGATAGTAGTTGAAAGTTCTCTTTAACGGGCTTATTGTTTGAATTTAAAATATTTGAGCTTGGCGATCCACAGTTGGGGGTTCATAAAATAACAATCGTGCAGACGTCCCAATCTGCTGTCATCTTTCAGTCTTCACAAATGTCCTGGTGGTAAGTGAAACCTTGCATTTAAATAAATACATTTGGACCTAATTTCTGCCTTTCATGCTGTGAAAGAACTGTCAGATTTGAAGTGTAATGACTGTATGATTTCTTGTAATGGCACCAAAAAAACCTGAAAAACAGATTTGAATGTCATCTAAGTGAATACTCTGTGGGATGCAGACCCATTTAGAGATTACTTTCCCTTTGGCTTTTATACAACAAAGCAGGAGCACATTGCAAGGAAGCGAGTATAAAGTGATTTCTCAGGGCGTAATAGGCAGAGTGAAGCCTTACAGAACCCAGAAAATGAAAAATGTTGACATTGTTTTAGCTGAACTTCCCCTCTTCCAAGAGAGAACTGACCTGCAGCCATTGTCTGAAAGATATGACCTTTGACCTAAACACATTTTTCTCTCACACTTTGACTTGTCTGGTGAGACAGACAGGAATCCTTGATTTTCCCAAGCTGGTTGGTTTTCCTATATTCTCCATTTTTCCTGGGATATATTAACATGTTCCAGAAAAACATCTATCTCAGATTTTTCAGTCCTTTACAAATATCTCTTGACTTTCAGTTTGGGTAGGTCAGTGGATCACGGGATAGAAGGGCATATGCTGGGATGGAGACACCAAGCCTCTGGGTTCTAGTTCCAGTTCTCTGGCTATTAAGGGTGTTTACTTGAATGTTCTAGCCTTTGGGACTTTTCTGTCCTTCTTTTTAAATTAATTGAAATAAATTTGTCTTTTTTTTTTTTAATTTGTCATTTTCAGTTTATGCTCTCCTGCATCCCAGGGTCTTCAGAGATACCTCAAGGGTCACTGTGGCAATTGCCAGCCTAGGAGGCAGGATCATTCCTCCCATCCATCATATAAATTTGTGTTGGTGAAAAAATAACCCTCAAACCTAAAGTTTGAAAATCACTATCTTTGATAATCTGAATAATATTTTTTTTTCTGAGTTCAGTAATCCAATCACATGTATGACTGTTTTTCTTTCAGCAAAACTACATATTGTTTTTCAAATATGTATTTGAACAAAATGCTGATAATGGTTTATGGTGTGTTTTCTGGTCCCATGAAGGCAAGGTTCATGTCTATCTGAATAGACATGAATAGACTTTTTTTTCTGCTCTGTGCTTGATCTGATGCTAGGGGAAGGGAGAGTTTATAATCTTTATTTTTTAATTTATTTTTACTGGTATATAATTGACCTATGATATTGTATAAGTTTGTTATGCAGTGTGTTGATTTCATCCATATATTGTAATATGATTACCACTGTAGTGTAGCTGGAACTTCTATCACTTCACATAATTATCTTTTCTTCTTTGTGGTGTGAACAATTAAGATCTAGTTTCCTAGCAACTTTGATATTTATAATACAAATACAATACATTATTGTTGTCTGTAATCACTATGCTATACATTATACCTCCAGGATTTACTTACCTACTAGTTGCAATACTGCCTTCCCAATTCTCCCACCGTTGGCCCTTCCTAAGCTTCCAGCCTCTGGAAACCATTATTCTACTCTCTGTTTTTAAGAGTTCAGCTTTTTAAGAATCCATGTAAAAGTGATATCATACAATATTTGACTTTCTCTGTCTGACTTAATTTACTTAACATAATGTCCTCAAAGTCCACTGATCTTGTCACAGATTACAAGATTTCCTTCTTTCTTGTTGCTGAAATTCTGTTGTGCATATATGTATATTACAATGTCTTTGTACGTTGATGGACACTTTGGTTATTTCCATTTCTTATCTATTGTGGATAATGTTTCAATGAATATGGGAATTCAGATCTCTCTTCAATATGCTGTTTTCATTTTTTTGGATGTGTATACAGAGGTGAAATTGCTGAATCATATGGTAGTCCTATTTTTAATTTGGAGGAACCTCCATACTGTTTTCCAGAGTGAATGAGCCAATCTACATTCCCAACAGTAGTTCACAAGGTTTCCTTTATCTCTCCACATCCTTGCCAGGGCTTGTTACCTCTTTGTGCATGTGGGCATGCTCAGTCTCTTCAGTCATGTCTGACTCTTTGCCACCCCGTGGACTGTAGCCTGCCAGGCTCCTCTGTCCATGGGATTCTCCAGGCAAGAATACTGCAGTGGGTTGCCATGCCCTCCTCCAGGGGGTTTTCCTGATCCAGGGGTCAAACCCTAAGGATCTCTTATGTCTCTAGCACTGGCAAGTTCTTTACCACTGGTGCCACCTGGGAAGCCCCTGTTAACCTCTTTACAGTCTTTAAAATGAGGTGTACATTGAAAAAATACACCAACAGTATGAATAGATGCCCTGAGAGAGAGAGAGAGAGATCATAGGAATGCTTTGGGAGTATTTCCCCTGGCTAGGAATATCCATTGGATTCTCTCAAAAGCAGTTAGTCAGTGATGCTAAAACAAGTCAGACCTTTTTGGTAGATGATCCCAGGGTTGGTACTGTTTTCAATATGATGTCGTAAACATGTGTTCTTCCCATACTTCCTTTCTGTTAACCTCATCATTTTTTTCTGAGTTGCAGAATGGCTCCTGGGACTCAGAAATCACAGGCTCATACAATTACTGTCAAAGAACATAAGAAGTCAGGTGGTCAGTGAAGGAGTTCTCTTAACACACTTCTTCTTAGGAAGTAAAAGTACTCCTGGATGCCTCTAAGCAGATATCACACATCTCATTGGCTAGACCTGAGTCACTTGAATACTTTAGGCTGCAAAGGAAACACAGAAGATGAATATTAATTTTTAGTTTCTCAAATGGGAGTCCAGCAAGGAAGAGAGAGATTGGAAATGGCTATTGTGGAGACAACTGCTAGGATCCACCAAATTAGGAGAGTCAGGAAAGATGTTATCAGAAGAGATACTTGATCTGTGCTTTGAATAACTTCCTAGAGCTTACCTGGAGGAGAATTGAGGGACGTTCTAGGCAGAGAAACATGGAGAGACAGGCAAGGACTTAGAATTATAGAAAAGCTTCATGTTTTTGAGGACCAGAAGAAAGCTTAGTGTGTTTATGGGATAAGTTGTCAATGGGACATGACATTAGACAACACTGAAAAAGGAGACAAGTAGATTTATATTTTGTGCTAGCAATTTATAGGGCATTTTGATAATCACATCAGAGTGAAATCTGTTCCTGTTGCTAACCCAAGAAAAACATTGGAGGAGATTATATGAAGGAGGGAACCCATCACACCTTGCCTACTATGACATCAGTTTTGATGAGAAAAAAATGATTTAACTGGTTGATACTGAAATACATGTAAATAATATCTGTGTAACTGGTGATTTTATTTTAGCCAATCAATGTATTTTATCACTAATCCTAGGACTTTAAGAAAGTTAACTAACATGAAAATGCATTGTTTCAAAACCCCTCTATTTTTAGAAATGCTATTAGCAGAGGCATCAGCGCTAACCTTTTTCTTGTTCTCTCTATGTCATGCACATTAATTAACACTTCCACCCTGAAAGAATGTGTTTCTTCCCATGCACTGGAAATGATATTTTAGTAGCATGCTCTAGATTAGAATCCTTGAGAAAAATAAATATGATGATTTAAAACTGCTCTTTGCTGTACATAATTTCCTGTTTAGACTTTTTTGCCCCAGATCTAACAACTAGTTAGCATTTATGGTAAGCTTTATGAAGGGCAATGAGATTGAAACTTACCTTAACAGAATCTTTGAAAAATAATTTGATGACCAATTAAATAGTACATGACAGCTGAAGGGGAACTATTATAAATACTAAGGAAAATAAATTTTAAGCACTTTGGAAATTCCCTTTTGCAGGCAGTTCATATGAAACTTAGAATTCTTAACTATTTTTTAAGCCAGGATTATCCAAAAAATAAACTCCAAAAAGAAAAGCATAGCATGGTAAAACTGCAGTTCATACTTGAATTGATTAAACTATGCCTCTTTATAAAATTTATGACTTATCTTTACTAATGCAGGTTGGCTTTCCCTAACTCAGCAAAAGCTATGTTCTTTGGTTACCCACACATGATGGACAGGGAGGCCTGGCATGCTGCAGTCCATTGGGGTCGCAAAGAGTCAGACATGACTAAGCGACTGAACTGAAGTGAACCCACACATAGTCTTCTAAAAGTAAATTTGCATTGTTCATTTGGATCTTCCATGATATTAAAGATTTTCATTTGGTATTCATATTCCAGAATAATCTAACTTCTACAATCTTTGAAAGTCAGTAATAAATTTTTCTACAAAATTCTTAGAATTGAGTCTTTGTGGCCACCCCCTTTCTGAATCGATTTGTAAAAGCATCATAAAACAGAGTATGGAGAAAGCTGATTAAAAGCAATAACAACAACAACAAAAAGGCAATAACAGCAAGTGGATAACAACTGCTTCCTCACCCTACACACAATTTTCATCTTTTTGAAAATAGTGTTATAGCAGATTTTGGAACCTGTCCTAGTAAGAATTTCAGTTCAAAGTAAAGAAATAAGGTTTTTGATAGAGCATTTTACAGAAGTATATGAAATCCTTTGAAAATATGAATAGAAGGTAAGTTATGTTTTCACTATTCAATCAAGAGTTTAAGGAAGTATTTTTAAAATACTTTATCATCAAATTCTGGAGTCTGGGGATATATCCTATGCTTCAAAAGTCAGTATAAAATACAAAAGAAACACAACAATTGAGTTAGTTTTTTATGTGTAACCAGATAGGCTGATCCAAAAGTGGCCATGTGAATGAAAGTACTGAGGTTTCTGGGGCTCCTGAAACTGAATTTCACAAGTGAAATCAGAAATTCTTTGGGCTGAAAGGAGACTGGGATTCCTCTGACCTGGGAAAGTGGTGCCTGGAGAAGGTTAGTGATTTGCCTGAGTTCCTTGAATAGTAAATGCAGATCTGGATCAAGGACCAAGCAAGTCCTGAGAAAGTTAACTGAGTCCTGTGTTCATCTTATAAAACTACCTGGTAAGGGAGTATATTCCCATTTCATTTTTAAAATGATTCTGACCTCACCAGTCTGAAAGCTTCAGAAGTCTCTTATTTGCCATCTATCCTGGAAGATGAACCTCTGAAAATATTCAAAAACATACCTTTGCATTTGTATTGCACCATGACTCTCAAATAACTTCTATGTCTACTTTTACATTTAACCTTTCCTTATTCTCTACCTGTATGGCGAGAGTCTGTCCCCACTTTGTGGATCAAGACTAGAAATGAGAGAGTAATGACTTACTGGAATTTTACTGAGAATAACAGATTTCCTGTTCTTAACTGTAGGTTTCCTGAAATCTATCCTGTCTATGTGTTCATGGTTTGGTATAAAACATTTTAAACAATCCTATACTAAAGATTAAGCCAACTTGAAATTGTAGACTCATGCAATTTTTATCTTTTTAGTCAAGTTCCAACATTTTGATTTGAAGCTGCTTGTATTGAAGCTATTTTCATCACTTACTGTGTGACTTGGAAGCAAGTCACTTTTTCTTCTGTAAGGCTCAATTCCCGCTTTTGTAAGAAAGGAGTAGTAGTGGTTGCTGCTGTTAAGTCGCTTCAGTCGTGTCCGACTCTGTGCGACCCCATAGACGGCAGCCCACCAGATGCCCCCGTCCCCAGGATTCTCCAGGCGAGAACACTGGAGTGGGTTGCCATTTCCTTCTCCAGTGAATGAAAGTGAAAAGTGAACGTGAAGTCATTTAGTCATGTCCGACTCTTTGCGACTGCATAGACTGTAGCCTACCAGGCTCCTCCATCCATGGGATTTCCCAGGCAAGAGTACTGGAGTGGGTTGCCATTGCCTTCTCTGATAGTAGTGGTAACTGAGTCTTAAAGATATGAGGATTTAATAATATGTTTAATGAGGCTAGTGTGCGTTTTTTATTCATTCAGTCTTTTTTTAGCACCTACTATGTGTCAGCCTTTTCTCAAAGTGAGGGTTTGTATGTTAGATAGTGTTGATAATAATGTTTCCTCTTTAAACTGAAAAGTGACTTATCCATACTTTTGGATTTTCAAGCCAAAAGTAATTATGGTTGTTATCTATGCCAATATTCTTATTTTACAGATGAAGAAGCACAGGGTAGTTAATTGGTTTCTCAGGGTCATGTAGTTAATTATTGGCAGATGAATGTAACCATTAAAATATAGTCCTTATAGACATACAACCAGGTCAGGATCCCTGCCTTGGATTCTTAGTTATTCTGGACCTGGGCTGCTGACTTTACCTCTTGACCCTAATATCTTTATCTGCAACTTGGAGATGAGAATAGTGCCCAGTGGGATTATTATCAAGATTAAATTTGGCATATAGTATGTGCTCAGTAAGCATTTACTGTTTTTCTGCTGTACCTTTGTTTTCTCAAAATTAAGCATATTACGATTGTTCATGTGCCCAATAGAATTCTCAAAGTAGATGCCCAAGACTGTTTTTTCTCCTTCATATATAATGCATAGGGAAGCTGCCCTAACTTTTGGGCTATTAGATAGCATTCTGTAGAAAGGAATTATATACAGAGAATCTCTTTTCTCTCCAGCCGTATGTTTATACTTCAGCTGTTTTCAACCAAATCTTTGAACTATGATTGTGTATGCAATTGGACTAACTAAACATCGCTGGAACATGAAACAAGAATAGAATTTTGTTTATTGTGTGAGTTCATGTGTTGTGTGTTGTATGTTGTAAGAAACAGAGAAGGCATTTTTATAAGGATGTCATGCCGTCTCTCCCTGAGCATATGATGCGAGGTGGTCTTCTCTGGGCTTCCTCTGGGCTTTGCTAGGTTCTTAGCCACCCCCCACCCTCACTTTCTTTAGGCTCTCCTTTTACTATCAACTGGCTCTTTCCTTCCGTGTATTTTTGTACAGACTCAAAAAGAGAAGATATGTTTGGACCAGCTAATAACCATTGTTTTCTTGGGACAGAGTCTTTGTTTTGTTTTCAACAAGTTCTCCTCATAAGTCTCCAAACTACCTGAAACTGCCTGCCCACTGGTTGACCTTGTAAGCATGGCTTAAATTCCATTGGCTAGTCCAAGGCCCAGTCCTTGCTTATGAAGAAGCCTGAGTACTTCTTCGCTAAAGAGGAGCCTCTGGTGCAGCAGCTTCCTACCCCGGGGATGAGGAATGATGTAGGCCCTCTAATGGGCATGGATTGCATACAAGTCAAAACCAAAACCCTTTTGGACTAGCCAATGGATTATGAACTCCTTTCTAATTGTCAGTAATGGTAGAATAAAAATTTAATTTAATAGATCATAAAACACCTAACAGTATGAGATTCAGGATGACAAAGTAGTTATAGAGAAATGTCAATCCTGGGCACAGTGTGTTTCTTACTTTCACTTAATTCAGCTTCTGTTAAATATCTAGCTTTACCTTGCTTGAATAGAAAACAACTTTCAACTCACTGTGGGGATTCTCACAATTAAAGGGATTTGGGAGCACAAAGACCTCAGCAGGGCTTTAGAGCTTGAGCTCTGTGTTAGGAGGTCTGCAATTGATTTCATGCCAGCCTTGACTCATCAGCTATCTCAGAGATGTCCTGAGTGATCTCAGTGAATTTCTCACTCTGCCTCTGCATGCTAAATGTGTGACCATGCACACATGTGAGACAGTGCGATAGTGTGTATATGTATATGCCTTTGGAAAGAATATCTGTTTTTGTCTCTCATGGCTTGGTTTAAAATCACAAGAAGGAAGGATTTGGGGAAATGTGCGTGGTATATTTCTATAGCTGTTGGATATTCTTCAATGGGGAGTCTATTTCTCTGGCAACCATGTTGTATGTCACTCCCTCGTGGTCTTGCCCAATCTTGATAGAATAGAACTCATCACTAAGATGTGCAATAGGCTTCTTTTTAGAATTTCAACCTCCTTTTATTGTCATTAAGATTTATGTAACATGTGAAGAAAGCTAGGCACCGAAGAATTGATGCTTTTGAACTGTGGTGTTGGAGAAGACTCTTGAGAGTCCCTTGGACTGCAAGGAGATCCAACCAGTCCATTCTAAAGGAGATCAGTCCTGGGTGTTCTTTGGAAGGAATGATGCTAAAGCTGAAACTGCAGTACTTTGGCCACCTCATGTGAAGAGTTGACTCATTGGAAAAGACTCTGATACTGGGAGGGATTGGGGGCAGGAGGAGAAGGGGACGACAGAGGATGAGATGGCTGGATGGCATCTCTGACTCGATGGACGTGAGTCTGAGTGAACTTTGGGAGTTGGTGATGGACAGGGAGGCCTGGTGTGCTGCGATTCATGGGGTCACAAAGAGTTGGACACAACTGAGTGACTGAATTGAACTGAACTGAACATAAAATTAGCCATTTTGACCATTTAAAAGAGGACAATCCAGTAACATTTAGTAAATTCAAAGTGTTGTAAAACTGTCAGTGGTTAAAATAACCAGACTTTATTTTCCTATCAGTTTTTATTTGTTCATATATTATCTTATATTTCTAATGGAATTTTTAAACAGAATATTACCTGTTAAATGCTTGTATAAGATGTAGATGAGTAAGTTTTCTAGACAATGCTTTCATGTAAAAGATTATACTCATGGTCAGCTAACCCAAGTGCTATTGACTATGACCTCATGTTTTGAATTGTGATTTTTAGTATAGTTTTTAAATAAAGTTATACTCTTAAAGAAATAGCTTAAATAACATCTAATCTTTTGATCTAATGTGCATTACTTATATGTTAAACATCATTCTTCATTTCAATTAGTTATTAAATTACATTTAATCTTTTGCAAAGAGCACCCACTTGTAAGTTAGGAAACTGTCATTAACTGGACAACCTTGAACACAACAGTTTCCTTCTCTGAATTTCAGTTTCCTCAACCACTCCAGTATTCTTGCCTGGAAAATCCCATGGACGGAGGAGCCTGGTGGGCTGCAGTCCATGGGGTTGCAAAGAGTTGGACATGACTGAGCGACTTCACTTTCACTTTTCACTTTCATGCACTGGAGAAGGAAATGGCAACCCACTCCAGTGCTCTTGCCTGGAGAATCCCAAGGACCGGGGAGCCTGGTGGGCTGCCGTCTATGGGGTCGCACAGAACTGGACATGGCTGAAGCGACTTAGTAGCAGCATCTATAAGATGAATGGGATTTAGCTATTCAGCCGGGATCCTACTGTTTACTGGGCATTGTCATATACTGGAGATACTGTGAAAATAGCAGCATCTTTGTTGTCTTTCTTGAAGGATAAAGGAGAAAGTAGTATGTTATAATGAAAGAATTTCCTATTAGTATAACGCTATGCCAATACAAAGTATACTGATCATCGTAATATTACCTCTGTAAATTACAAGGTAAAAAGAAAAACAAAAACAAACAAAAAGAAAACCACTTTTCCCTGAGTCAATAGAGTTGTCATTCTTCCTTCTGATCACCTAGACTCATCTCAAAAGAGAGGGCAGACATAATCAGATGACTGTCGCACCCACTTGGGTGGCTGTAATCAAAAAGATAGATAATTGCAAGGGTTTGTGAAGATACCATAACTTTCAGGCACTGCTGGTGAGAACGTAAAATGGTGTAGCCACTTTCTAAAACACTTTGGTAATTCTTCAATATGTTAAGCATAGTGTTACCATAAAACCCAGCAATTTCAGTCCTAAATATATATACTGAAGAGAATTAAAAACATACATTCACACAAAAATTTGTACATGAATGTTCACAGCTGCATTATTTATAAGAGCCAAAATTAGAAATAGTCCAGATGTCCATCATTTGAGGAATGGATAAATCAAATGTACATCTAGACAATGGAATGCTATATGGTAATTAAAAGAAGGGAACTACTGATACGTACTGCAACATGAATGAACTTTGGAAAATATTATGCTGAATGAAAGAAACCAGACACAAAAGGCCATATACTGTATTATTTCATTTATATGAAATACCCAGAAATGGCAAATTTATAGAGACAGAAAGCAGGTTGTTGGTAGCTATGAGTTAAGGGGAGGGAAGAATGGGGAGTACTGCTAGTGGACTTCAGGTTTTAGAGGTGATGAAAATATTCTGGAGGTAGATAGTGGTGATGATTATATAAATCTGTGAATATGCTAAATACCACTGAATTGTATTCTTTAAAGGTAGTTTTATGGTATCTGAATTATATCTCAGTAAAATATTTTTTCAAAATCATTAAAAGATAGAGATTCATCAAAGTGGCTTTCTCCTTCAGTCATCTTCCCAGGAACTTTGAAAGGGGAATGACTGCCTTTAGAGAAATAAGGTCTGAAATTAACGCTTTATCAGTCAGAGAAGTAGAAGCCCTAGATAACATATATAGGACTTATATAGAGATTTAACTTTCCCAATGATAATTTCTCGTCTACTAGTTACATAGTAGATGAGAGGCTGTTGCTTTGGTGTCTTGTGCTGGAATTTGAAGTGAGCCACCCAGGCAGTCAGGAAGGAAGATGGATGTGAAGTGGAGGAAGCAAGGGCAAGCTGTAACCTGCAAGAATGGGCCAGAGTCCTTGAGGACAGGGGAATCCACACACATAACTCACTGCTGCCAATTTCCATGTTAGAATTAACTTTCAGGAGAAACTGGTGACCCTCATCCAGCAACTAAACACACAGGCGCTATAACTCTGTCTTGTGCCTTGCACCTACCTTTCACATGTAAAAAGGTGGCAACAATTTCACTTTTGTCTCCCAGTTCTCAGATGAGACATCTCATGTAGGAAATTTGGAAAGCATAGCTCCTGTTATACTAGCTTGGCACATTAACAAATATACTACATACACTAACTGGATTAAAACAAAATAGATGGGAAAATCATGTTAGAGAGGGGACCAGATCCCTAGGTAGAGTAAATTTTATTTTAGGCACATGGTATATACTCAGTTATTATTAGTTACTGTTAGCTTTCTGGAGATGTATGTTGAATGCAGCTATCAATCATAAGGGACCTTGGACAACCAAGGAAAGCTAGAAAAAAAAATGATGGAGGGATGTTTGGCAGGACTCAACCTGCTCACCTGACAGGTAATGCCTACACTGAGCATGTGGCTAACTCTCCCTGTACTGATGGACATCAACCTTCTCTTCTTTGCACTCTGGCCTCCAAAAGCCCTTAGAGCCATTGTTCAATTCATTCACTGTTGTGTTCCCAGTGGTTATTATGATGTCTGGTACATAACAGGTGCTCAGAAAATATTTTTTGAATTAATGTGTGATAAGTACTACATAAAGATTATTCACTTAATAGCCACAATTTTGTGAAATCAGGTATGATTGCCATTTTATAAATGGGGACATTGAGAGTCTGAGTTTACACTTATATAAAGTCAGACAGCAAGTGAGAGTTTGAACTTATTTCTTTATAATTCTTAAGAATGCATTGGTTGGGATACACTGCATCTCCCTGGTCCCTGCATTCAATTATTTTTCTCACTGGCTTATTCTTCAGTTTCGTATGAGCTTTGTTTCTATAACTCATCAATGGACACATGCAGATAAATCTAGGAATTAGGAAGCATCATTTATGAACTCCTTGGAACTGAGAGTCACAAATTCTATACTATGACAACTTCACCAAACAGATAGTCTTGCTGGTGTCTGCTTACATCATCGAACGGCAACTATAAACTTCAAAGGATGCAGTCTGCCGTACACCATAGTAGGTGCTCAATAAGTACCTGTGAAATGAAGGTAGCAAAGACTAGATGACTGACTTTCTACCTGTTTTATAACAGAAAACATACCCTACTGATGATAAACCATTAGTAGCCTCTTCATTCATGAAGGTCATAGGAAGCATGATTTCATTTTTAAATCATTGATTAGCTTGAGGCGAATCATCTGGTGAACATAGGCTCTAAGAAGGTGGGAGATAATCTGTCTGCAATTGTCTGTAATTCTCCTCCAGATGCTCTAGACAGGTCCCCTGCTGATTTCTTTAAAAGAAGAAAGTGTATTTTCTCCTCTCCATTTTAAAGGAAGTATAGTTTCAGCCTGTGAATCATTAAGTGCCAGTAATACCCATAGCTATTTTATTCCAATAAACCTTAAAAACAGTTGGTTTGCTTAGCAAACATTCAGAAGATAGAAAGTGTGCATTTTCCAAAGGGATCTTCTTTAATACTTGATGACAAATGGGGTCCTGATGGAACAGTACTGTAAATATCTCTATAAATAACCATCATTTTCTCCTTTATTCACCCGCTCTTCCACAATGCCTTTATGCAGAGAACATTCTCATATTATGGAGGGAGAGCTTTATCTGGTGATTAAGTATCTCTCTGAAAATCACCAGAATGCCACTTCTAGGATGGCATGCATTTGCAAAATAAGATTATAAGAACCACAGCAAAGATTATAGACCTTTTTGACTGGGATGAATATATAATAGCAGTTACTTCCAAGGGCAAGAAAAGAGTGTCTCTTTTAAGAGAGGTCATCAATGCATCAGTTTCCAAGAATTACTGCACAATTCTTCCACGGTTTTCCAGACTCTTAACAAAGTGAGAGGCTCTTGAACTTTACTGTGAATCTTTCATGGAAGACTTTAGTCAAAAATATTAATGTCCTTACCAGTATTGGGCACATGAAGTTCTCTAAACAGTTTAACAAATAAAGGCAAATTTGGGATTTTTTTTTTCAGGGAATTCAAGATAAAATCCGATAATTTATGAATTATTACTAGAGAATGAATATTTTTAAGATGAAATTACAATATAATATTTTAATTATACTAACAGAAGCAGAGGATATTAAGAAAAGGTGGCAAAAATACACTATACAAAAAAGATCTTAATGGTGCAGATAACCATTATGGTGTGATCACTTACCTAGAGCCAGACATCCTAGAGTACAAAGTCAAGTGGGTCTTAGGAAGTATCACTACAAACAAAACTAGTGGAGGTGATGGAATTCCAGCTGAGTTATTTCAAATCCTAAAAGATGATGATGTGAAAGTGCTGCACTCAATATGCCAGCAAATTTGGAAAACTCAGCAGTGGCCACAGGACTGGAAAAGGTCAGTTTTCATTCCAATCCCAAAGAAAGGCAATGCCAAAGAATGTTCAAACTACCATACGATTGCAGTCATCTTACTCGTTAGCAAAATAATGCTCAAAATTCTCTAAGAAGGTTTCAATGGTGTGTGAACTGAGAACTTCCAGATGTTCAAGCTGGATTTAGAAAAGACAGAGAAACAAATCAAATTGCCCACATCTGTTGGATCATTGAAAAAGCAAGAGAGTTCCAGAAAAACATCTACTTCTGCTTTATTGACTATGCCAAAACCTTTCGACTGTGTGGATCACAACAAATTGGAAAATTCTTCCAGAGATGGAAATACCAGACCACCTTACCTGCTTCCTGAGAAATCTGTATGCAGGTCAAGAAGCAACATTTAGAACTGGACATTGAACAATGGACTAGTTCCAAATTGGGAAAGGCGTACGTGAAGGCCATATATTGTCATCCTGTTTATATAACTTGTATGCAGACTACATCATGGGAAATGCTTGGCTGCATGAAGTACAAGCTGGAATCAAGATTGCTGGGAGAAATAACCTCAGCTGTGCAAATGACACCACCCTTACGGCAGGAAGCAAAGAGGAACTAAAGAACCTCTTGATGAAAGTCAAAGAGGAGAGTGAAAAATTGGCTTAAAACTCAACATTCAAAAAACTAAGATCATGGCATCTGGTCCCATCATTTCATGGCAAATAGATGGGGAAACAGTGGAAACAGTGTCAGACTTTATTTCTGGGGGCTCCAAAATCACTGCAGATGGTGACTGTAGCCATGAAATTAAAAGATGCTTGCTCCTTGGAAGAAAATCTATGACAAACCTAGACAGCATATTAAAAATCAGTGACATTATTTTGCCAACAAAGGTCCATCTACTCAAAGCTTTCATTTTTCCAGTAGCCATGTATGGTTGTGAGAGTTGGACCATAAAGAAAGCTGAGTACCAAATAATTGATGCTTTTGAACTGTAGTGTTGGAGAAGACTCTTGAGAGTCCCTTGGAGAGCAAGGAGATCCATCCAGTCAGTCCTAAAGGAAATCAGTCCTGAATATTCATTGGAAGGATTGATGCTGAAGCTCTAATACTTTGGCCATCTGATCCAAAGAACAGACTCATTAGAAAAGACCCTGATGCTAGGAAATATTGAAGGCGGGAGGAGAAGGAAATGAAAAGGATGAGATGATTGGATGGTATCACTGACTCAATGGACATGAATTTGAGCAACATCTGGGAGTTGGTGATGGACAGGGAAGCCTGGCATGCTGCAGTCCATGGGGTCACAGAGTTCGACGTGACTGAGCTACTGAACTGCACTGCACTGAATGTTTTAATAATCTGAGAGTCAAAGGCAAGTGATAGCCATATTTAGAGTAGGTTGATGATATCATGTATGCTCATTTTTTTCAGATGTAAAATGTTTAACCATTATTTAAAACAAATCTGCATATTATTATGAATTATTCATTTTCAAATTTTGTACTGTAGAAGATCTATAGCAGGTGGTTGGTTGAAGATGGGAAATAATTGTGGGATTGTGGCCTAGATTCATCATCTTTACTTGACTAGCCTCTCTCCACAGTATCCTCAGCTAACCCAGGATCCCTTTTTACCCATTTTTAGATGGAAGTTCTGCCTAATATATCCTGTATGAAAAGGTTCTTCTATCCAGTATGGAAGTTTAAGAATTAGTGATTCAGGTAAAAATGCAAAAGACTTAAAGCTTCTTTCTATCTCTCTCTCTTTATTTTTAAATAATAAGATTGCAGAATTCTAGTGACAGATTTTAGTAAATTAAGCAGTGTAAGAAATCCAGCAGAGATAAGTTAGGTGATAGACAAGTCAAATTAGGGAGGAAAGTCAGTCTTGAGCTTTGATCCCAAGAAGGTCATTAGACTTCCTAGCTCAGGGACTTTTAGCCAAGATAGTTGCTTGGTGGTTGTACATCATGTCAGTTCTGATAATAAAAAATATCCACAAAGCACCATGAAAAAGCACAACACCAGGATGACAAATTTGAGTGAGTCAGTGCAAAAGAACTAACTAAAAGATGGACTATACTGCCTACAGATAGAATGATTTTTCCTCCTTGAGGGAAAAAGCAATAAATGGTACATAATCTGTCTCTTTGTAGGAAAAGAGAAAATGAATCACAGACACAAAAAATTCCCAATTTTAGGGTAGTGCACTGTCAAATGGATGATACTCCCTTAACCTGATGATTCATTTATGTTCTATTTCTTTAATTGCTTTAGAATCTGCTATATAAATATTTGGTTTTTGTTTCTCGAAAAGGGGAGCTATACAGCTTATGCATGAAAATTGTGAGAGGATCATTTGAGGGTCTAATTTCGTATTTAGCTGCTTGTTCCATTCCAGAGTTGACTTCAGTGGCTGTCATATCAAAGATAAGTAGGGTAAATGTCAGCTGAATAGCAATGTGTTATATGCCATTACCTGTGTGATCACGAACGTGATGTTGCCACTTATAGAAAGGCCACAGCCCATATTAGTCTATGAAATCCAGGATTTCTAGGGTCTCAGGATGTACAGCTTATTCAATTTTGACCACCATTTTCAAATATTGCTTGTTGTATATAAATTAAAACTTTTTCCCACAAGCTTTATTTCTGTATTTTATTCTTGAAGTTTACAGAAGGTAATCTTCTATGAGTGTGCTAAATGTAGTCCCCCGAAGAATCCTTTACCTGGGCCTGCCAAATCATAAGCAAAGATAAATGGGTTGAAATCTAAACATCCTCTTGACTTCAGTAGCTTTTGGGCACAGATAAGTTCCGAGTGGTATACATGTTGGATCGGTCAAAAAGTTCATTGCGGTTTTTCACAAATGTCTTATTGGTCAACCCAATGTTTCCTACAGTCTGATTCTTGCTCAGACCTGCTAGTATTGAGCCTCCCACCCACTGGGCAGTCTTATAGAGAGCACTGAAAGTGCTGAAGTGGCTCCTCTGTCAGTCAGATTTACGATGTAACGGCCACTGCGTTTTTCTTCTCTTGCTTCTGTTCCAGTGTTGATGTTCTCTGCTTATGAGTTCATTTGGGAACGTCTCCTTCCTCCACTACTGCCAGTACCCGCCATGGGAACACTAAATGTTATAAAGTGATATGTCCTAAAGCTCTGAAAGTATCATGTCAAGGGGTTAGATCAGAGATGTGGCATGAAAAAATAGGATGGCTGGATTTCCAATCAGTGACCCTTTTGTCACCTGTACTACACACACCAGCTCTGTTGTGCTGTGCATCTTATAGGGTCTCGCAGAAGATCAACCTCTTCAGCTACTGCCTGCAGCTTCTTCTCTAAAGGGACAGCCCCAGTCTGAGGAGGTGGGCAATAGCCTTCCACACATTAACCACTCAATCTCTGGCCCAAGGACTTTGTTCATAAAACTCTTTCTCTTTCCAAGTGTTCGTCCTCTCCATAATTAGACTTAGATGGAAAGTATGGTCAGAAACTCCATTTATTCCCAGCTTTGACAGCACTGATACTTCCCTTGGTAATACCTCCCTTGTGTAGAAATCACAAGAATTTTACCAACTAGTGATTTGATGACTCTTGCGCTCACCATATTCGGAGAAGGCGATAGCACCCCACTCCAGTACTCTTGCCTGGCAAATCCCATGGATGGAGGAACCTGGTAGGCTGCAGTCCATGGGGTCCTGAAGAGTCAGACACAACTGAGCGACTTCACTTTCACTTTCATGCATTGGAGAAGGAAATGGCAACCCACTCCATGTTCTTGCCTGGAGAATCCCAGGGACGGGGATTCCGTCTCTGGGGTCACACAGAGTCGGACACGACTGAAGTGACTTAGCAGCAGCAGCAGCGCTCACCATATTAGGGGCATGAAAAGACGCCATACTTGGGTGAAATCCCAGATGTGTCTAAGCACCATGTCATCTCTACAGATGGTGTTGTAGAGGAATAGGAATACACTATGGAAACTTCAGAGAGGGTAGGTGCATTAACACGTACCACTAGTGTTTTCTGCAGTGCTTCATATTAGCTTTTGTTCACCTTCAAAGCATTTCTCTGTGCTGGCGATAACACTGAGAAATTACACATCAGTGGGAAAACTGCTTTCCACATTTTTCTTTTAATGATTTGTGCTTCTCACTGGGGCATGAACACCTTGGGTTCTGTCCAAATGGTATTCAGGACGAGTTTCTTCAAACAGTGCCAAGATGAAGTGGTACAGCCTGCTCGGTGCATGGTAACCACAGAGTAAGTCATTTTGTTCCAACTCATATGGCTTTTGTATTTTAAGCGCAATTTGGAAGCCAGATTGTAGTGTTGAATGTATTTTCCCTCACTACATGGCTTTCATTTGTTCACACTAATTTCCTTTGGAAAGGAACACGATAACCAGTTTATCTTAGTCCTGAATGACCTGTTTTGAACAAGGATGAAGGTAGTGAGGAGAGATGGGAAGAGTCCAGACCAGGTTGGTTTATGTAAGAGAAATGATGGAAGGAACTGGGAATGATTACCCAGGTGAAGGGACAAGTTAGGGATGAGTCTAGTCTATAAAGGACTGAAGAGATTTCATTGAATTTTTCAGAAATTCTGTAAACATTGACCTTTCCCAGTTTGACCACTCTTAGCACTAATTAGTACCTTATATTTTTGCTGTTGAGCTCATTCAATTAAGCATTTAAACAGATATCATGCCTTATTGTTATTTGATTGTTTTACATACCTAGTTTTTGTTTCTTCAATAATTATAAGCACCTTTAAATTCAGGAATTTGTCATTCCTTTCTTTAGGCAAAACTTATGATTATTACATTGAATTACATGTGAAGGTACCTTTTTTTTTTTTTAAATGATATAAGTCCATAACATTGTAAACATGTGGTGGAATTTAGTCTCTGCTTACTATGCAAAATTCAGAGGCAAAAATATTAGGACTTTTAAAACAGATTCTTCTTTATTGGGCTCAGGAATATAGGTTGGAAATTCAAATCCAGAACAGAACAGACCATAAGAAATTGCTGATAAGCTTTTATTTAGCATAAAACTCATAAAATTTCAAACTCTCTTGGTCCTTTGGGGCCACTTATCCAATGCCCTCATTTTATTAATGGGCAAATCAAGGGTCAGAGACACAAGTGACTCACCTCAGGTCTCAGTGAGAGTGAATGGAAGGGAACCTGAACTTGGATCTTCCTTTCCCAGTATTGTGCCTTATATTGATAACACTGTTGTGGTTTTCACAGTGTACCAGGATCCCGTCAACAGGCTTGGCATCACATTTTGATGAAGTTATAAATGTCTTTCTGTAATAAATGGGGCTATATATTATCATTACAATAGGCATTTGGTTGCCTTTCAGCATCAAGTGTTACTGCAAGGCTGTGACCAAGATCTTACATCTGTTTAACAAGTAATTCATTTTCATTTCTACTATGTGCCAAGCACTGGGCCAGGTGCAGAGAGCCCAGTGTTCTAGATGACATTAAGGTGTGCTTCTTGGCTCTTACTTCTGCTGATTGTCCCCAGTGGTATATGTAGCCTGAAGTCTAGTCAAATCAGTATCCCACATGGCAGATAGCCCTGCCACAGTGATAGCCAAATCCTTGGCCATAGGCAATAAAGAAAAGTGGACATGATAATTTAATGGCCAAAATAGACTCTGCTGTATAAGTTTATGTGTAATAGTTACACAGATTTTTTTCAGGCATCTCCAAACTTACTTTTTGGTATATATAATTTTTTTATGGTTACATACTATATATAATTATAAAGAGAAATATAATCATAATAGTTATATATTGAGTCACTGCATGTATTCTTCAATAGATTCTGAAATGAAAACAATTATTTTGTTGGAGAGAAGTGTCCCTCTCCTACACATAATTTGTCCCCTACAAAAGATAGAAGGAATTTCTATGCTTAGAATGCTACCACCTGGCAGTAAACTTGATTATCAATTCACGTGGCTTTTACCAGCTTTGAAGCCAGGCAATTCTTGTCAAATTTTTAGTTTGAAGAAATGTGCATTATTTCACATTTTGAACCTTGGGTATTTATTATGACATTCTTTCAGATTTGCATAATTCAAAGTTGCATAAAATTAGACTGCAATGTTTTCTCAGGAGGGTGGAAAACAAAAAAAGTTGGGACCTTTGAGCAGGTGGTATAAACATTCACAAAAGTAGAAGATGTAATCCTTATTCTTAAATAGCATCAGCTGCATTAGGAAAATCAAACAGATGTATATAAAGCACATGAGTACATTCCAAAGCAGTATTTCTCAGCCTTTTTGCCATTATGCTCCCCAAGAACTTTTCTAGAATTTTTTTTTCTAATTGCCCTCTACTCCATGGAAATTTATATTACAGATCTACTGTTTATGTTCTATCTGTATATGTGTGCTTCATACACAATTTTAGTAAGATTTTTAATTCCCCAGTAACCAGTTTTCATCCTCTTAGGGGTATAATTTCCCTCATTTAGAATGCATGATTTAAATAATACATGCCTAAGTATATGATAATAAAATAAAACCCAGGTTAACTACATATAAGACCCTGACGATGAGAGTAATAGACACAGGGCATGGACAAAAATGTATAAATCAGTGGCTACGGATGAAATATGAAAAATCAAAATTAACCAATACTTAATTAAATTTTGACATGTACACACTAACTTAAAATGGATAACCAATAAGGTCCTACTTTATAACACAAAGAACTGCTCAGTGTCATGTGGAAGCCTTGATGGGAGGGCGAGAATACATGTATATTTTAGACTGAGTCCCTTTGCTGTCCACCTGAAACTATCACCACATTGTAAATCAGCTGTACTCCAATATAAAATGAAGTTTAAAAAGATGTTTGTGAAACATAATATTGTACCAGTTTCACGTTTTGTTCCATGCTAAGCTCTAAAAAATTATATTACATTTGAAAAGAGTTTGTAAGTTAGATTTTCTCACTTCTTAATAATCCCTGAAAAAATGAGTTACTTATAACCAAAGTTCAAAAACTGAATTATTGAAAACATTGCAAAATCTTTGTAGCAACACGCACACACACATACACACACATATTTAAAGTGGGACATGAGTACATTTAATATATGTCACATAATGTTGGGTGGCAGTTCCAAAAATAGGCTTGGGAAGACTTCCTCGGGAGTGAAAGCTGAGTCCCACCTTGACTGCGCCGTGGGTACTGTGCCAGAATTGGTATATGGAAGACAGAGGGAAGCAGAAGGAGGTGGCAGCTCCCCTTGGACATAAGTGGTTGGTATCTTTATATATGTGTTAAAGAAAAATACTTAACAGAATTAATTATCTTTGGTTAAGGAGCCCTTTTAACAAGGCCCCGAAGGCCATATATTCATTGTACAAACTGAGTTCTTAGCAAGTGTGAAACATACAGAGATGTATACACAGACCCACCCTGAAAACAAAGAAGATATGTGCCATTTTTTTTACTGTTTTCCAACAGAATCCTGTTACTTCCTGTGAGCCCCATTTAAGTTTGTTTTTAATTGGGGGGGTTGTTGGGAGGAAGTGATAACAAAAGACAAAACAGAAGTTGGATGTGATATAAATTGTTTCAGAAATAACTTGGGTTTATTCTGCTTATATTTTAGGTGATTAGTGTTTTAAAGTTTCTAAAAATCTTAAATTATGACTTTTAGTACAGTGTGACAAGAGGTCACTGATCTTGAGTTTTCACCACAGGTGGCCCTACTTTCCTGGTTATCATGGGCGGTGATAATCTTCTTTTTGACAGATAGGGTTTAGGAGTTGTCCCACATTGAACTTGGATTTATTATGAACATCAGGTCTGTATTGATCTTCATTTTTCCAACCTCATTTCTTGTTTCTTTCAAGTTACCCCTGGGAGATCTGTAATATTAGGGCTACAGAGGATGCCTTGTTGTTGAGAAAAGTTTGAAAAGTTGGCTGTGGTTATGTTTCAAGTTTACATTTAGAATTTCAGGGAAAGGAAGTTGAACTGGATTGGAATGTTGGTAATAGTAACAGCTTGCAATTATGGGACATTCAGACTTTTTCAGATTTCAGTGTTGTCACTTTACAAGCTTCTTACAGATGTCCACAGGAGGAATATGTGCATTCTAGAATCTTTGAAAGATAATCAGGGAAGTGAAATGACTTGTCTATAATTATCTAGCCAGCCTATTACTTGGCTTCCTTCTATTTGCTGTTGTTTAAACTGTGACCCTCTTGCTCTTTTATAACTTTTATTTTTCCCTTTTTTTTGGGGGGGTAATGTTTTGTTATTTTTTAAATTTATTTTTCACTTTTCTCCTTGTACTTTTCTTTTTTAATTTTATTTAAAGTACATCTGTATTGAGCAGTTCCAAGTCTCATATAATGAAGGTAAAATCAGTCATTACATGTAAAACACTGCTTGCCTTTGAATTTGACATTTTGGCCATAACTTTATCTTCTCACCCCTGGAAATATGCCCCTCCTGTTTGCAGTGATCTTTGGTAAAACATCTCACCTCTGAACTCCGTTTGCTCACGGCCAAATGGAGAATTTGTTACCCATTACTGCTTGAGAGGGATTACCTTGACTTCCTCTGGGTGAACAGTATCACTTGAGGAGGTTCCCTTGGTGTCAAATGAGATTGCTAGTGGTATAGACCCACCTTGCAGGACTGGTGAAGAGTGAATGCAAGTTGGGTACAAAAAAATCAAGCTCCTGAGGGCAAATCGGAAAGCTTAACCGCCGAGACCGTAGAGGGTACGGCCCTGGCGCTTGAGAGCCTAGACCACATCTATGGCGGTGACAGTCTTCCGCTTGGCGTGCTTGGTGTAGGTGACCGCGTCCCGGATCACGTTCTCCAGAAATACTTTTAGGACCCTACGGGTCTCCTTGCAAATGAGCCCAGAGATGCGCTTCACACCACCACGACGAGCCTGGCAGCGGATAGCAGGCTTAGTGATGCCCTGGATGTTGTTGCACAGAACCTTGCGGTGGCGCTTAGCGCCGCCTTTCCCCCGGCCTTTGCCGCCTTTGCCGCGTCCGGACATGGCTTCCCGAGGAGCAAATCAACAGCAACTAACAAGCTGGTTGTATGGTGTTGTCCATAGAAAATAAATGATGTAAGGCTTGCTCTTCTCATTAGACGTTTTGCTACTTAGAATAAAGTTATTGATCAAAGTTGAGCTTTGAGAGTTAAGGGGTATGTTTTTAATGGAAACATCACTAGCATCCCAGCCAACTGGAAAGTAAACTTTTCTAAATAGCAAACAAAAGATCACTGGCAACTTTGCTCCTAGAAATACTGATATGCCAGGCTTAAAGATGGCTCCTCAGTAGAGAACTCACTCTTCTCTCATGTGGCGAATCTGTTTTGGTGGAAAGATGGCCAAGGGTGTGCACCTCTACAAAGGTTGGCAGTGAGATGGGTTTATTCCCAATGAAGGGCCTACTTTTTTGCAAAGGGCCAGAGCTCTTCTAATGTCACCACTAATAAGACTTTTTCAAAGAGCCCTTGGGCTTCTTTCAGTGTGTCTGGTTGCAGAGGAGAATTCTCTTAAAGTAGGAATTAATGGTTTTATTTACTTTGTTAGGAAGAGCATATGTTTGAGTTATATTTTTTGGCTACATTTCTCTTGATCTCCAACTCATAACTGAATTCTAATGCCTCGAGGCATTTGCCAGATGGCCACATCTTAGGAATGGTCCAAATTTTTATTCAGGTGATTCTCTTTCATATTTCACCCCCCTCAAAAGAATGAAAAATATATTTGCTCAAGATATAAACATTTTGATATGAATGTACCTTTCTTTTAAGCAAGAGAAAAAGGAAATAGTAACACTGGTCTCCTGGAAATTTACCAGTAAATATAGATAGCCAGAACAGAACTTATAAATGGGTAAAGTGATATGATGTAGTTTATACAGGAAAGTGAGGCCATATACTTCTAGAACACCAAACTTGCCTTATCTACTTCATCTCTTTCTAATAGGAACAAGGTAGTGGAAGAGGAAGGATAATTAATCCTTGATTAGATCCTGTTATTACTTGCCAGTAGCCATTGGATTTCCATTTCCATTTCTAGTTTCTGAGACGTCTTTCTTTTGTGATCCCTTGAGTCAACAGTTGTCTAAATTTCCATGTTTTATTTTCTCCTTTTCTTCCATAGATCAGCTTGGTAAATAAGTATGTCTGGTCTCTCATTATCTTTCCTGTTTGAAACACATACTTTAAGAGATGAAGAAGAAGGCTGAAATTGGTGCTTGTAAAAAGCTTCTAGCTTGCTGATATGCATTGCTTCCATGGAGTAGTTTCCTGATCCCTATTTTGAAGTTTATTTTTAGATAACACTAACAAAACACTAGCCAGTTTGAATTCATTTTCCTGTTTTCAGAAAACAGTGAATTGGCAGATATTCAGAGAACTGGCAGATGTTCTGAGAACCAGGGCTTCCCTGGTAGCTCAGCTGGTAAAGAATCTGCCTGCAATTCAGGAGACCCTGCTTCGATTCCTGGGTCAGGTAGTTCCCCTGGAGAGGGGAATGGCTGCCCATTTCTGTATTCTTGCCTGGGAAATCCCATGCATAGAGGAGCCTGGCAGGCTACAGTCCATGGGGTCCCCAAAGAGTCAGACATGATCAGTGACTAACACTTTCAGAGAACTAAAAAGAACATAGGACATATCAGAATAGAATTTTGGAGCTGGAAGTGGAACTAAACACCATCCAATCTAATCCTTTCTTACTGCAGGCAAAGACATGTGAGTTCAAAGAAGTTAAGTTCCTTCCTAGTACATAGTTGAGCTGGGACATGAGCACTTACTTTTCCACTTTTTGCCCAGTGCTTTTCCACTGTCAAAAAGAATTATAATACAACAAGCAGGACCAAAGTTATAAAACTTCCATTCCAGACAGGGATTTGCCTCAAATGAAGTTTACTTAGCAATTCTAGTTCTGTCTCCTGCCTACTTTTTCCTCCTTAATTATTGTTGTTAATTTGTGTTTATTGATTCATCTGCCAGGTGAACTATTTCATTGCACAAGCTGGTATTATAAACCCTCTTAGAGATTACACACTAAAAAGGACAAAATGTGGCTGTAATTTAAAACCTTGTTTTCCAGGACTTTACCAACATTTCTCTTATCCTCTAAAATAGATTTTTCTTTGTAGCAGTCTGTTCAGCACCAATCACAAGATTGTTGGAAGGATGAGAAACTGATTTCTTTTCCTTTCCTGTTCTTATTTCATTATTACCCCTTTACCTTTTCAAACTCTGCTTCATTACTTCTTTTGGAGGATGGATTGACTAGTTTATTGATTTATTCAATAAATATTATATTTGGTGAATACTATATGCCAGTCTTAGGCTGAACTCTGGGAAACAGAAAGACAAAAAAAGTACTGAGTTCCTGAGTTCCTGTGGACTTATCATCTAGCATAGGGAGGAGGAAACCTGTGGCAGAGGGACCAACTGGGATGAAGTGGCAAGAGCAGTTTCTTGTCTTTTTTTGCAGCATGACATAGACAGAAAATGATAATATTGTATGACAAATGGCAGGACCCTGGTGGTAATTTGGAAGCCTGAGAGGTTATTCTTGGATAGATGCAAATGAGTGATATTATAATAGAGCTTGGCTGTGCACAGCCCTTAGCACGCAGCTGTTAGTATGTGCCATTACCCCACACCCTGTTACCAGGCAGCAGTTACCCCGGGACTGTTAGTGGTCCTGCTTAGCCATTGGTCGGTAATGCAGTGGGCCCCTCCCCCAAGCGACCAGCTGTCAATAAATGACCGTTAGTGGTCCTGCTCAGTCATTGGTTGGTACTGCAGTGGACCCCTCCCCCAAGCGATCAACTGTCAATGAGTGACCGTTAGTGGTCCTGTTCAGCCATTGATTGGCACAACAGTGGGCCCCTGTATCAAGTGACCAGTTGTCAGTAAGTGACCCTTAGTGGGCCCATGGGGCTTCCCTGGTGGCTCAGACAATAAAGAATCCACCTGCAATGCAGAAGATGTCAGTTCGATTCCTGCATTGGGAAGATCCTCTGGAAAGGGAATGGCTACCCACGCCAGTATTCTTGCTTGGAGAATCCCATGGACAGAGGAGCCTGGCAGACTATAGTCCATGAGGTCACAAAAAGTTGCACATGTCTGAGTGACTAAGCACAAGTGGGCTAATTTCAGCCAACAGTCAGAGGAGAGGTGGTCTTCAGGCTGAGAGTGAGGTAAGAGGCGGATCCTGACCTTCTCTCCTCAGGATCATCAGGTGAGCTGGAGCCAAGGGAACAGGTTGGGGGCTGTGTCCTGCAGGGCTCTGGAGCTGCCCATGCCAAGTCCACACACTGTCTCGGCCCAGACCTTGAGGTGGCAGTGAACCTCTCCCTCATCCCTGTCTCTGCAACCTAATGACAGCAGCTGTCTACTTGGGTCATAGTCTGAGAGACCTGTCCCCATGGTGCCAGTGGTTTGAGGAGCTTGAGGGCCAGTTGGGTCCTAGGCACCTGGCTCCCTCAGTGATGACAGGTGAGCAGGGTTTGGGGACCTGGCACTGAGCGTACTGCTAGCTGGGCTCTGCCTCCTCTGAGCCAAGACCAGGACCTCGGAGGGTGAAAGTTGTGTCTTGTGACATTGCCCTTTCTTGTCAAAACAGAGAATAACATTTGTTTGGTGAAGATTTATAGGAACATGACTAGCTGACTGTGACCTGACCTCAAGAACAAAGGATCTGACACCAAGACGTTCACAACAATTAACCACGCATCTCTCTCACCTTTCCTAGAAAAGGGCTTTGCTGCAAGCTTTTGGGGAATTTGGGGTTTTTAAGGCACGAGCCACCTGTCTCCTTGCATGGCCTTCAATAAACCTGTCTCTGCTCCAAATTCCGACGTTTTGGTATTGTTTGGCCTCACTGTGTGATGGGCATATGGACATGAGTTTCTGTAATGGTATGTCCTGCAAACCTCAGGCTCCATATAGCCAGCCCAAGGGTGAGATGATCAACTTCTAGCCCTGGCTAGCTGGTTGGGATGCCCTGCAGTAGTCTTGGAAAGGAAATGTTTTCCTTAAATAAGGAAGTTATAGTAAAAATGGAGGAAAAAAAAAAAAAGATTAACCTGAAAGATATTGGGGAAATGGGATTGATATGACTTGGTGAGTAGTTGAGATAAGGGGAAGAAGTTAAGGATTGTTCTTGAGTATGTGACCTGATCACCTGAGTGTATGATGATGCCATATACTGAGATGGTAAATCTTAAAGTAGATGGAAAAAGAGGAGGTAGAAGCTGTGATTATGCTTGAATTAGGTCCTTGAATGAAGTGCAGACAATTTCCAACAGAATTGACTGGGGCCTGGAAAGGGCCGGGCTAGTTTAAACTCTGCTCAAGCCTGACAAGTTAAGGAAAATATAGCTGTTTGGAGATCTCTGCCTTTGCCCCTGAGTCCTGATATGACTTTTGAAGATATGGTTTCTATTAAATGCTGCTGCTGCTAAGTCGCTTCAGTTGTGTCTGACTCTGTGCGACCCCATAGACGGCAGCCTACCAGGCTCCCCTGTCCCTGGGATTCTCCAGGCAAGAACACTGGAGTGGGTTGCCATTTCCTTCTCCAATGCATGAAAGTGAAAAGTGAAAGTGAAGTTGCTCAGTCGTGTCTGACTCGTAGCAACCCCATGGACTGCAGCCTACCAGGCCCCTCCATCCGTGGGATTTTCCATGCAAGAGTACTGGAGTGGGTTGCCATTGCCTTCTCCTTCTATTAAATAGTAAAGTTTTAAATAAGGAACAATAGTTTGTATAAATTTGTAGTGGGGTGTGGTGAGTTTTCAATTGATGGTTCTGTGCAATGGAGACTCTGAAATGGAGAGTTTGAACACAGAAGATTTATTGGGGGTTCTCGTTAGAGATAATCCTATAGAGAAGTGATGAGAGGAAGAATGGACAGAGGGAAAAGCAGATTTGGAATGAGAAGTCAGCCAGTTCAACCTGGAGCTCTGGATGCCACTTCATGGTACTGAACATGGAGGCAAAAGGGCCTGGTCTTTCTATCCCCACATGAACCATTTTTCTGTGCCTGCCTTCCAGAAGAGGGCATAACTTTAATGCACAAGAGAACTTGAATGGCACAGTTCTCAGAACAGGCCAGTGTCCAGCCAGTGAGGGACATAGCTGTGAGCCGTTAGCAGCCGATATTGCAAGTAGATGGAGGAGAGTAGGATAGCTATGCCAGATCTGAAGAAGGGATCTGGGGTGGAACCCTGGAGTATCCACCACTCTGATAAGTGAAGGTTTCTGGTAGGCAGTCTCCATAAGCCTGGCTTAGAGAGGCGAACTTGGCATTCACTACTGTGTAGAAGATCACTGAGGTCATGGATATGATCACTGTGTACAAAGAAGAATTAGAACAGAACCTTGGGCAATATCAAAACTTAAGGAGTAAGGTAAATAAGGGAGCCCGAAACATAAAGAGTGTCTCAGGAGGTTGGAAACTCAAGGAATACTGGTCATTGGATCCAGGTAAAAAAGGCACATCAGCAGTGTGCAGTGTTGCAAATCAACCTGTCTGTGGAACAGAAACAGAATCACCAGCACAGAGAGCAGGCTGATGGTTGCCTAAAGGGAGGGGCTTGGGGGAGGAATGGACTGGGAGGTTGCGTTTAGCAGATGATAAGTTTTTATATACAGAATGAATAAACAACAAGGTCCTACTGTATAGCACAGGGAACTATATTCAGTATCCTATGGCAAACCAAAATGGAAAAGAATCTATGTATAACCGAGTCATTTTTTAACAGCAGAAATTAACACAATATTGTAAATCAACTATACTTCAATGAAAGATGATGGAAAAAAACCCGAAACAATGCAGTGTGTCAGGAAGGCCTTGAAAATGCCAAGTGGATTTAACAACCAAGGACTGGTTGTGATTTGAGGGAAAGCAGTTTTGTTGGAGTTCTGGAGGCAGAAGCCAGATTGTAGTAGGTGAAGGTAAGAGCAGAAACCGAGAATAAGTGACACAGTGTGCAGACAACTTTATTAAGAGGTTTGTGCCTTAAGGAAGGAGGGTGAGGTACAGCAGAAGGAATGCACAGAATGGAAACTGTTTCACCTTGTTTTACTTGATTTTAGTAAGGGAAAGATTTGAGCATGTGTGAGTGATGATTGGGTAATAGTGAGCTAAGAATCTGAAAAGAGATAGAGGTGAGATGAGGAGGCTGAAGAGGCAGGAGGGGGTCAGATGCAAACTACAAATGGGGTTGGAAGCCTCAGAGTATTTTAGCTATTTAAACTGGAAAGAAAACAGCTCACGTAGAGAGCAGCCCTTTTAAGAACTGCACAATAAATGTTGGTTATAGCAACAGATGGAGTTTGATTCAAACTCCCTATTATCAGAGGCAATGCTGAAAAATACCCACATGCATATAAACCTTCGCTAAAGTCACTGGAAAATACTTAGAAAATGGACTAGGCTTGAAGAGGCAGGGATGAGAGTGCAATCTATAACAGCTTCAAAGTAGCCCTTCAGCTAGAACACTTCAGCCTATTTTAACAAGAATGCTTTAAGCACCTAGTATGTGTAAGGACTAGTGACAAAGATGTATACTGTGCAAAGAGCTGGGAACTTGTACTTGGGACACAGGTTTAATTCTTGACTTATTGAGGACTTTCAGGGAGAATTCATTTATTTGTTAGACAATTTTCCTCCTTAAATCAAAACCATCATTTCTGGTGTTTGAAAATACTAGCTTTATGAGTTTGGCAAGTAGTCAAACTTTGTGGTCCTCTGTTTCCTCATTTTTAATATGTTGTTTGATGATTGCTAGGCCTCCTTTGAGATCTGTTGCTCTGGATTCACAAGATGAGGGCTTTGAGGTGTGACTTAGAAAGAAGACTGTTGGTAGCCATGAATTGTCCCCAGTCCTCAGTACTTGAATTGATAGTATTCAGTGAGATTCATAGAAGTAAAGTGACTTGCCAAAGTCCCACAGTTGGCCCTTGAGGGTCTTGGTAGGAACTTGGCTGAATCCCCATCTCCCATTTGAGTCCTCATTCTTTATTCTCAAGTTCCTACACCTAGGTGATCAATATCCTGTGTGTAATGAGAATACCCACAGAAATAGAGTAAGCATGGATTATCTCCTGAATGGCATTCATTTATGTGGTGCTCATCATTTAAAACATTACTTTCGTGTTAAAATTTAAAATGGCTTAGTAAAGAACAGAATATAAAATTAAAGGAAAAAGGAAGTTGCCAAGAAATTTAATAGTTTATAAAATTACATTTGGTAAGTACTTTCTAAAGTTAATATGTATTTGGGTATTTATTAGCACTACCTTTTGGGTTACAGTCCCAGATGCTGGGTTTGCTTCTTTTCTCTTTGCTAGTAAAAATATTTTGCTGCAAAGGCATGCAAGTACTTTCAAGCAAATGGCAGTATTTTCAGCCCCCAAAGAAAAGTAAATTGTAGAGAAGGAAGGCATGTGAGGTTGACTATTTCATCTGGAAAGACTGATAAATCACCAGAGGCTCCAGCTCAGTCAATGCCCACTGAGAAATGTGGACATCAGACAATGCCCCAGTGATCCAGAGGGTAATGAACAAATGTGTACAGTGGAGAAGAGGTCTATCTCTTATGAGTGCTATTATCATAAGCATACAGGATGAAACATAGTTATTAATTGGGACAGGACAGCACAAGCAGGTGATACCCACCACTGTTAGTAGTATATAGCTCCTTGATGTGATAGAAGATAAATCTCTTATGTGGGTTCACATACTGCATGGAGGTCAGTAAGACTATTCAGGTGCTCTTCAATAAGAGCTTTGTATTTATATACTTTTATTTCACCCTTTTAACATTTTGTATGTTTTCTAAAGTGCATAATATACAAATATAATAGTATATGTGTAATTTACCATGAAGTGCATATATTAAGGAGTATATACTCAAATTTATTATATTAATGGGGTGCATTATCAAGGTTTGGAGGTTTAAAGACAAATCTCTGAAATACCTCTCTGGGCTTTGGCAGTAAATCAGTGGAGCCTTAATCTTTTGTCTGGTACTAATGGTTAAGATCAGAAGTTGTTAGACCTTTAACCACAAAAACTGATTCCTTACTTCAGTGAAGACAGCTGAAAAATGACAAAGATGGCCATTCTTATTTATTTATTTCATGCTCTTTATATAATAGGCTCCTTGTGAATGGATATTTCCACATAAGGCCCTTGGAAAAGCCATCACTGATCGATATGTTAATGTGACAGGCTCTCCAAACTGAGGAATGTCATTGCTTTTTCGATTAGAGTTCTAGAGAAGCAAGAAAAAGCATCACAGAAATTGGACAAACAGATTTGGCTAATGCAAGCAATATTTCTTTACCAGGAGTACTTAGTATTTGTTTAGTGCCTTTTATTTTGGCAATTTACTATTTTTTCCCCCAGCAGAGAGTTATTTACCTGTTTTAACTAGTAAGCTGATCATTATTTTCTTTATGTAACATCTTACAGGTTTTATGATATTTGGTAACTCACAGACACTCTTTAGGTAAATATGATAAATTCAGAATTCTCACACTATGGGTTTGGAAACTGAGTCTTAGAGAAATTAAGGGCCTCATTTAAATTTAATTAATTGAGTCTCTTGGCTAAAGTGTTTTACAGTGTATCACACGACAGGGAAAAAGCAGTATAGGTTAGATGATTAAGAAAATATTTGCCGGTTAGACAAAGAGTAAATACCTCAACTTTTATCCCATAGTCCATAGCATCGTTTTCCCTTGCTCTTCTTGTAAATTGTCTTCCTTTAGATATGGACAAAAAACATTATAATTTTGACTGACACAGAACAACTTTACCAATTTTATCCAACCCCATCATGTCTTGCCATGGCATATGATTCAATGAGGTATGCTGCTAAGTTGCTTCAGTCGTGTCCAACTCTGTGTGACCCCATAGACGGCAGCCCACCAGGCTCCCCGGTCCCTGGGATTCTCCAGGCAAGAATGCTGGAGTGGGTTGCCATTTCCTTCTCCGATGCATGAAAGTGAAAAGTGAAAGTGAAGGCGCTCAGTTGTGTCCGACTCTTAGTGACCCCATGGACTGGAGCCTACCAGGCTCCTCCACCCATGGGATTCTCCAGGCAAGAGTACTGGAGTGGGGTGCCATTTCCTTCTCCGTCAATGAGTTATAAAGAAAGATAAAACATGCGCAAGGCTGTTGACAGAGCAGAAGCGCCTTGGATGAAAGGAAGGGACCTGATTTAGCTAAAGTTTTGGAAAGATGAAGGAAAGGACTAATACTTGGAGCAGCAGGATCACATCTGATCAGCCTTTTTATATGTTTCTTCTTTTCCAGCTACTGACTGCTTAGCCAGAAAAAGGCCTATAGAGGGATACCCAAGAAGTGGTATTAGACTTTCAAGAGAAGGACGCTGAGTTGGGGAGATAAAACATGAAAAATGTGAAGCAGGCAGAAAACCAACAAAGGCAAAGTAGAGTAGTGGAGGAAAGAACCATAAGTTTGGAGTTAAAATATATGGTTTTAAACAGTACTAGCCATGCTCTGCACTAGTTGAATTGTTCATTTTTGTTGTTGAGTTGCTAGCTTGTGTCCAACTCTTTGAAACCCGTTGGACTGCAGCATGACAGGCTCCTCTATCCTCCACTGTCTCGTGGAGTTTGTTCAAATTCATGGCCATTGAGTCATTAGATGCTATCTAACCATCTCATCCTCTCCTGCTCCCTTCCCCTTTGACCTTCGACATTTCCCAGCATCAGGATCTTTTTCAATGAATTGACTCTTTGCATCAGGTGGCCAAAGTATTGCAGCTTCAGCTTTAGCAACAGTCCTTCCAATAATTTTCAGGGTTGATTTCCTTTAGGATTGACTGGTTTGATCTCCTTGCAGTCCAAGGGACTCTCAAGAGTCTTCTCCAGCACCACAGTTCAAAAGCATCAGTTCTTTGGTGCTCTCTCTTTATGGTCCAACTCTCATGACTACTGGAAAAACCATAGCTAGTTGAGTAGCTGGACCTAATCCTTCTGAGTATCTGAGCATTTCTTTAGGTTAAATGATCAAATTGAATTGGGGTCTCCAGAATTTGTTTTAGGGCTTCCCTAATAGCTCAGTTGGCAAAGAATCCGCCTGCAATGCAGGAGACCCCGTTTCAATTCCTGGGTTCCCATTGTTCATGATTTATTCTATAATAAACTAAAATAAGTTGAACATGTGAAAATACCAAGAGGGTACAAGACAGTGCATTTGATTTCCAGAAGGTTTGTATAATGGTGGTGTATTTTGTGGGAACTTTCCTATGTATGGGGGAATAATTCTCTGTAAGGAAGACTTTGAGGATGGTTAAACTTGTGAATAGTCTAGAATTAGCCAGGATTTAATGAACCATGGGTAGAATTGTGCTGATTCATGACTGATTTTTTTTTTTTTCTTTTTATACTTCTTTCTTTCTCTCTAGCTGCATTGGGTCTTAGTTGTGGCACATGGGATCTTTCCTTGCAGCACGATGGTTTCTCGCTAGTTGTGACAAATGAGCTCCAGAGGGACTCTGTTGTTGTGGCTCAAGGGCTTAGTTACACTGTGGTGTGCGGGATCTTAGTTCCCTAATCAGAGATCAAATTCATGTCCCCTGCAGTGCAAGGATTCTTAACCACTGACCCGCCAAGGAAGTCCCCCTGACTAAATTTTATTAGTACTTACCAAAGTGAAGAAGTGAAGAAATTATAGAATTATATTTAAATTTAAATCATAGTCTAAGTTTATTTGTTTCCAGTCTTATGCTGGTGCTAAAATATTCCTTTTTTTTTTTTGTAAAATTATGGTGAGAGTAATAAACACACACAGACACACATACATATGTAATTATTCTTTTCTAGAAAATAAAATTAACATTTGTTCCCCCTCCCCCGCCTGCAGATTACTGACCTCCCTTAGGCTACTAACAATTTACTACTGAACTTGCTCCAGTGGTTTTTCACTGACAAAGTGAAGGCCAAACCTCATGCTGTATGTATAAGTGTCATCAAGCTGCTGTAACAAAGTACCACAAACTGAAGTGGCTTAAAATAAATTTATTCCCTCACAGTTCTGGTGGCCACAAGTCTGAAATCAAGGTGTCAACAGAGCCATGCTCTCTCTGAAGGCTCTGGAGGAGGAGCCAGGAGCCTTCCTTCCTTCCTTCCTAACCTCTGGTGGTTGCTGACAATCCTTAGCAAGCTTCAGCTTCTGGAAGCATCACTCCAGTCTCTGCTTCTGTTTGCATGTAACCTTCTCTGTGTATGTGTCTGTGTCTTCATTGTCATTTTCATTTTGTGTGCAAATTTCTGTTTTCTTATAAGGATACCAGTCATTGGATTATGCCCACCCCTCATCCAATATGACCTTATCTGAGCTAGTTATATCTACAGGGATCCTATTTCCAAATAAGTTTACGTTCCAAAGTTCTGGATAGACATGAATTGTAAGGGTCCCCATTCAACCCATTGCATCTGGCATGAAAGATTGTTCATAAGCTTGGTCACAGTCTCTTAGGCCTCATCTTCCATCCACTTAATCCCATTCACTCTGTATTTTGCTACCTGTGATTACTTAAGTCTGGATGCTGGATTTCTGGTTCCAATTAGGCACTCTCTGAATATAGCAAATATTGAGATAACACATATTTCAGCAAGAAGAGTAGTAATGTAGCTTACTCAGATTGTTCAGGGAAGAGAGGTATATATCTTGTTTATTTTAGTGGAATAAATTGGTGCATAAAATCAAAGTAAAGGGTATACCTTTTTTTCTGAAGAAAATAAAAAAGAAAATAAAAATACCTTGAGGCCTCATAATTCCTTTTCCTAATAAATGAGTCTAAGGAGAAAAGTCAGAGAAATAGAAAATAATTTGTGTGCAAAGGTATTACATAGGGAATTATTTTCAATAACAAAAAATGGAAAACAAAGGAAATAGTCCATGGTAGGGAATGTTTAAATAAATGAAAGTGTATACATTTCTATACCCTTTAAAATTTATGGTTTTAAAGTTTTGTTTTTAAAAATCAAGTTAATATTTGGAAATATTTACAATAAATTTTTAAATAAAAAAACCTAGAAATTAAATTATATACAGTATGATCCCCATCACTTAAAGCAGGGGTTCACAACCAGGGGTGATTTTGTCTCCAGGACACATGTATGATGTCTGGAGACACTTTGTTAGTAGAGCTAGGGAAGAGAAGGACCTGCTTCTGGCATCTAGTAGACAGAGGTCAAGTGCGTTGCAAATGTTCTGTAATGCACATGACAACTCTGCTCAAAAACAAAAAATTATGCAGCCTAAAATGTTAATATTGTGATGGTTGAGAATCCTTGATTTAAACATATAACTGATTTATTTTTGCTTTTCTGTCTTTCTTCTTTAAAACAGAAATAATATCTATTTCATAGGGTTGTGGTGAGAATTAAGTTAGGTAATGTAAGTAAAGTGTTCAGAACAATGGCTGGAATTCCCAAGTGGTGCTAGTGGCAAAGAAAATGCTCACTAATCCAAGAGACTTAAGAGATGTGGGTTCGATCCCTTGGTTGGGGAGATCCCCTGGAGGAGGGCATGGCAACCCACTCCAGTATTCTTGCCTGGAGAATCCCATGGACAGAGGAGCCTGGCAGGCTACAGTCTATGGGGTTGCAAAGAGTCAGACATGACTGAAGAGACTTAGCACACACACAAGCACAGGGTCGTGGTGAGAATTAAGTTAGGTGATATGAGTAAAGCACTTAGAACAGAGACTGGAGCACGGTAAAGTATGCAGTAAGTGTTAGTTACTCTTAGCTATTATCTGTCACAGTGCAAAGAAAGAAGAAATACTCCAGAATATTGCAGTGATAGCATTACAGGTGTTGCCAATAAAAGACCTTTGGGACTGTACCTGTAGCTGAACAAGTCATAGCCAAGGAGGACAAACACCATGGAGAATCATGGGGTGTCTTAGCAAGACAGTGTTAGGATTATTACAGAGTTTGGGCTTTGGTTGGCTGACTTGTGGGAGATTCTAAGGAAACAAAAGTGCTGTCAGGAAGTGGGGGCAGTTCTGTGACTGAGCATCTTATAAGTCTCATCTGTAGGGAGGGCAGATGGGTAAAGATAGAGATGTAATTGGTAAAGAAGTAGCAGGCATACATTTTGAATGAAAAAGGGAGTGCTCGATATTTTGTGGGAGGCACAGTGACTTTGTACTCATCTGTGCTGAGACAAAGTTGTGAAGTAGCCTTGATTAACCTCATTTTATCACGGTCTTAGACTGATCTTGTCTAGGGTTGGTATTTTGTATGATAGTTTATTCAACAGGAAAATAACATGGCCAGCAGTGAGTGGTAGGTCAGCCTCTGAGTCAGAGGCTGCTTTTTCTTTCTTTCTCCCTTCCTCCTTTCCTCCTTCCCTTCATCTATCCCTCCCTCCCCCCTTTCCATCTTTCCTTCCTTTCTCAGTACTTTAAATTTTCTTCACACTGTAAAAATATTTTCTAAACTTTCTACTTTGAACTTACATTATTACTTTTGTTATCAGAACAAATACGTGTGAATTAAAAAATAAAAAATGGCATGCTCATGGAAAAAGAAGTCAGGTCTTCAGTATTCTAGAATAAAATCTTATGTCCATAAAATAGGCATAAGGAAACAATTGTGAATAATATGTACTCTCACCAATAATACTTCATGACCGTTGCTACTGAGGAGCTTGGGGGAAAAAAACGGAACGTAGCTATTTTTTTGTGGAGCATTCCCTAGGTGGCTTTCTTTAATATAGAAGTTACAGGGAAGGGTTCTTTGTGGTAGTGGCTTTTTAAATGAATTACACATACAGAAATTGAGTTGCTTCTTCACAGGAGGATGTCAAGTTTGGATGACATTATGTATCAATCAATTGGATCTTGATTTATAGAAAACAAAATGTGGTTTGTCTGTATTCTTTTAAAGAAAAGAAAAAAAAAAACATACAGTCCATATGAAAGAAAGTATGAATGTCTTCAGGGTCCCACATTCAATAATAAGCAAAGAAAATAACGAAAAATTGGATTTTCTCTCTGAAATTTTCTACCAAGTGTCAGGACCAATATATTAAATGTATTTTATATAACAACAGGAAGCAAATATCCTCTACAACATCCTTACAATGTACATGAATTCTCTTTATATTCTGAATCCTTTTGAGATTGGGTTTTTGGGTCTATTGAACTTTGAATGGATTTTTAGTTATTATTTAATCTTTATTTTTAAAGTTAATTTCAATTCATTATAACAATTTCAAACAGTACAGAAGGGTATAAAATGAACAGAAAAATCATTTTTCTTTTCCCAATTCTGATCCCCTAGTGACTTTCCAGTTTTTATCTAATTCCACGTTTGTGACAGATATTACTGATTTTTTTTTCTCTTTTTAATTGGTATGAATGTATTTATTTTCAGAATTGAAATCTTGATGTAAGTTTGGGTGATAAGACAGTATGTGCCATGAGGCCAGGCCTGATTTCTCCCCATGGGATCACCTCAAGTACCTGTGCATTTATTTGCTTTTCAGTTTGAATGAGAGAATGACTCCTATAGAACAGCAGGCATGCCTCATCTCAGCAAATGCTTTTGTATGAGCCCAATGATTCAGAAAAGAGAACATTTTTATTCTCCCTGTCTGCATCTCCCATTATCCTTTCACAGAGAATTTGTAATTAACCTTATAATTCCCTATCAAATACCTCTCCCTCTTGTTTGCTTCTGTTTCATTTACTTATCACATTTAGTCTTAATAGTAGCTGAGCTCTTGAAATCATCTCCCTTACTAATCGCTTCTGCCCTACCCATTCCCACATTTCCCCCCCTAAAACATAGATCTGGATCCTTCCACTCTGAAAAACTTCTCATGACTCTTACTGCTTCCAAGATGGAATCTTCTCTTTTTAGCAGAGACTTCAAAGCTTTTCTCCATATATTCAACTTCTTTCCAGGTGTTATTTACCCTCACTCACTGCTCCATAGCCTTTACCTAATAATCATTCATGCAACCAGTAGTGCTTACGTGTCTGCTATGCTACCTGATTATGTACCATTTCCATTCTACCCATTCACTGGAAACATGTTGTCACTTATTTTAGTCCCTTTCAGAATATGCTACTCTTCCTTTTCCATCAAGAAAAATCTATGTCCTTTAATACTCAAGATCCTCTCTATGCAGAACTTCTATAGAGTCCTCTATATTGACCATCCTGTTCTTTTCTTTATGTGCTGATAGTACTTTGCTTATACCCACCAGTGTACACTCTCCCTTTGAAAGTAGATGGTTACATGTGTCTTCCCTATGCCCTGTAATTGTAAGAGATTCTTTCAACCCTCCATTTGTCTTTGTTTTTCTCATGGTTTGGAGCAAGTGCCTGATCCCTACAAAAACTGTTGTACAACTTGAAGAGTCTTTTGCACAAGACAGTGATGACAGGTGGCTTATTAACTAAGAACTCTCTTAAGAACTTAGAGAATGTGCAGGAGACATGAAGATCTGAGATGAATGAGCTGAACAACTTCCACAACTGAGGTGGGAGGAGTTTGCCTAACCTCTTAGGCATATTGCTAAGGCAAAGTGTAATTTCTGTGGCTGGAGGACAGAGAGGGAGGAGGAGAGGACATTAGTTATCAAAGGATACAATAGGTCCTGTGATATGGTTGGAGTGTGATGGTCAATAAAAAGTTTTCAATTTTTAAAAATTGAACTATAGTTGATTTGCAAAAAGACACATGCACCCCTGTTGTCAAAGCAATACTATTCACAATAGCTAAAATATGGAGTCAACCATCAACAGATGAATGGATAAGGAAGATATGGTACGTATATACAATGGAATACTACTCAGCCATATAAAAGGAATGAAATTGGGTCATTTGTAGTGGTGTGGATGAACCTAGAGCCTGTTATACAGAGTGAAGGAAGTCAGAGAAATACAAATATCATATGTTAACACACACACACATATATGGAATCTAGAAAAATGGTACCAATTTTTAAAAATTGAAATATTGTTGATTTACAAAAAGATACATGCACCCCTGTCTTCATAGAAATATGATTCACAGTAGCCGAAACATGGAAATAAACTAATATCTATCAACAGATGAATGGATAAAGAAGATAAAGAATATGTGTGTGTGTATATATATATATATACACATACACACACACACACATATATATATAATGGAATACTACTCAGCCATGAAAATAGAATGAATGTTTTTTTTGAATGCTCCTTTCCACAGGTCAATGAGTGTCATCCTCAAGAATGGGGTAGACTAGGTGCTTAGGCATCTATAGAGGTCCAGTAAGTGTGGTCTCACTTTAGCTCACAGAGTCTTAATAATGTTTTGTTCTACACTTATAATGGCTAAAATGAACATTCTTTCTAAATATCATGATTTAGGAAGCTAAGAGAGATGATCTGAAGAGTGAGTCCATTCCCATTCACACATTTTTTAGTTTCAGGGACAACTCTCATGCCTGACTGTTGGGAGTCACTGAAAACTTTAGGGTTCAGATATTCTTGCCCTCATTACTTGGAATGATTTTGAGGTGAAAGGTCACATTCCAATGAGAACCATCATAGGAATGAAATCTCTGACATTTGTATCAGATCTTTTGATAAAACTTTTATAATCTTGTTTTGAGGCTTTGATTCTAGAGTTACTTTTTTTTTTTTTTTTAGTTTTTCTCCTTTCTTCTCATTTATTGTTACCAAGGTACTCACATTTTCCCTGATGATTAGAATAGTTTAACATTTGCAAATGGTTGCATGCTGATTTTTTTTTTTTTGTATGCTGATTATGGGAATGTTTCTAAACTAAATAATCATGTGATATGTGAAAAAAGTCAAATGTCTTATCATTTTTTAGCTTTATAAAAGCTTTTTAAGGTTAAAAATCTTTTTTTTTTTTTTTTTGGTTATTTGCAATAGTAAAACTTATTATAAGCCTCTATAGTCTGAGTTCCATGGGAGGTTATAAGAAAATAGAAGTAGAAAACATTCAAATGACTACTTTGTTCAAAATTGCTTCAGCTGCTTAATGGATTATTTTTTCAACTTTAGCATTATATTAATAAATACTTTTCTGCAAATATTTTTTAATCTAAATAGACTCAGTTACATATGTACCAGAAATATTCTGTATCCTTTGTAGTTATTTTCATTTACTGTCATTTATATAATTGTTTCTATAAGAGACGTACACATTGTAGGCTTTTTTTTTTTTTTTTAATTGCATAGGAGTTGTTGAAGAAATGAAGCAAAATGATCTAGTTTGGTTGAGCAGGTGTTTTTGGTATCCTGCTAAATAATGCATTCTCTTAATTAAACATACACAAGTATATTTAGCTTTTTGGCACTGAATAAATTCCAGGTTCATAATAAATCTGGAAATGTTCGCTATTCTTAGCATTTCATTTGGCAAAATGATGTATAGCCTCTGAATCAGGAAATGGGTTCACCTTTACTTTTAGTTAATTCCTGTCTGTGTTTATGCCATTAGCTTCCTCTGCAACTTGACATTAGTGCACTGGCTCTATCAGCCTATCACTTACACCTCTGATACAATACTATTTTATTGTAGTACCTTTTCATGCTTTTAATTCACTCATTTAATTATTTCTGGACTGTAGGTTTCTCTAGAGGGTAAGTTTCTTGAAGGAATGAATAAATTTTCTGGAACTTGGACACCCTGGGAAGCTAGCCTGGCTCTTAGCATTATTTGTGTGTATACAAAATCCAGAGGTATTTTCCTCAGCAAAGTTTGTAACACTAGGAATAATCACAGGAAATATATTTAGGTTTAGTATTTAGGTTTGCTTTATATTCTGAATGGGGCATTTCATGGGTTATTTTGACTCATTTTAATTCAAGGATAATTTGAATTACACCCAAAACAGTCAGTCCTAGGAGCTATTTTTTTCTGGAAGAGTTCAGTTCAATAGAAGTATTCAATAACTGTCTCACACTGAACCGTCATCAGATCAAAATATTTCATCAGAGTGGTAGAATTTTGCATTGATTTTCCAAATGTTTTTAATTTCCTTGATTTGAATGTCAGGGGCATTTGGCTTATCTCCTTTTACTTAATGAATCATGAAACAAACATGGTTATCAGATGAGCCTACAATATTTGAAAAGAGTAGCTTTATTTATAAAGGCTCACATCAACTCATATGCAAAAAGATGGAGACATTCAAGGTGACCACCCTCAGTGACTGGATTCATTATTCAGTTTTTACCTTTTCCATGTCATCTATCATTTTCTCTGTCTCACTACAGAATGTCAAGGCTAGAAAGGACCTTTCAGGTCTCCTGCTCCTACATCTCTTACATTCTTATTTTATAAATAAGGGAATAGTCCAGGAAGGCTTAGTGAATCTCCTAAGGATAAACCACTTATAGGACTACAAGTGAAAGCCAGACTCCAAAGTTCCCATATCATTGGCCCTGCCTATCAGCCTGACTACTCTCTACCTGTATCCCCTCTCATTTTTCTCTAGCCACACATGACTTCTTGAGGCTCAGACAACTCACCCCTATCCGAGGGATGATGTTGTTTGTTGTTCAGTTGCTAAGTCACGTCCAGCTCTTTGTGACCCCGTGGGCTGGAGCACGCCAGGGTTCCCTGTCCTTCACTCTCTTCTGGAGTTTGCTCAAATTCATGTCCATTGAGTTGGTGATGCTATCTAACTGTCTCATCCTCTGCTGCTGTCTCCTCCTTTTGCTTTCAATCTTTTCCCAGCATTTGGATCTTTTCCAATGAGTTGGCTCTTCACATCAGGTAGCCAAAGTATTGGAGCTTCACCTGCAGCATCAGTCCTTCCAATTAAATATTCAGGGTTGAGATGATAACACTCAACATTTGTGTCTGTCTCAAATGCCTACATGGTTTCTGACTCTTTTACCAAATATCAGTATCACCCCCACTTCACTATATTTCCTTAGCCTTCTTCAGTTTCCTGCTTTATATTTATTATCTGAAAGTATAATGCTTATTTGGTTTCTACTATTGTTGTTTGTCTCCACCATTGAAATGTAAGTCCACAAACAGAGAATTATTTCTTTCCCCATTTCTAGAACAGAAGCTAGCATACTATAAATGTCCAGTAAATAATTATTACAAGAATGAGCAAGTGAATGAATGAATCCCATTCTTACAATCTCATGCAAAATGGTCAAGTGTATGGGCTTTGGCTTAAGATAGAATTGACAGCTATGCCATTTCCATGAGTGCATCCTTGGGGGGGGGGCAGTTAACCATTCTAAGCTGTAACTTTCTCAGCTGCAAAATGGATTAAAAAGTGATTACCTGTCTTGAAGGTTTTGAAAAGGTTAAAATGATATGATGCCTATAAGGCATTTTCCCCAGAATCTGTGTTTTGCATATTTAATTAAAATTTGACCATTTTTATTATTCTATCAGCCATCTTCAAGTTATTTCTAGAGGAGACTGTATCATTTAAAGCTCACTGTAGGAGTGACATCAGCAAAATGGTGGAATAGGAGTTTTCTACCATCCTCCCCTCCAAACCCACAATTCTGACAATTATTCACCTATGAATGACTTTGGGGAAGTCGGGGTGTCCAGCGGAGATGTTCAAGCACACCGTTGGAACAAAAACAATCCAAGATTAGACACATTGAGAGTCAGAGTAGCAGTTTCACCTCCTTTCAAGGAGGTGGAGTGTAGTGCCAGAAGAGACCTTCTTCACCTTTGATTTCTTTCATGGGTTAAACTGAGAGCTTGTGAGTACGCTTCTGGCTTCCCAGCTATGAGAGATACTGCCAAAGTAGCTCACTTTGTTCTTGTCCCATCCAGAATGCTAAGGTGTGCTGCACAACTGGGGGCAGTGAGGGGCTAGGAGAACAGCAGTTAGGGCTCTTAGAGGGCTCAAAAGGAAGGTAGATCCTACTAACCGCTTCATGGATTCCATCAGAAAGCCTGCCCCTGAGTAGCTAAGGACACCTGACCTGTGGATTCCCCCTGCTAGCACATAGTCACCCCCTGTGCTCCACATGCCTCATCCACACAGCCCTGAATCCTGTGGCTGGTTCCTCTTGTGTCCTCCAGAGAGTTGCAAGTACAATCCTTTGCAAACTGCTAGCCGGCCCTGACAGCTGCTCAGCCTCTGTTGCATGGGCAGAAAGCACCTCAGCATGCAGTACCCCAGGGAAAGCAAACAAGAGTGAAGCTGTCAGCATGCAGCCTAGCTTTGAAGAATAGAGAGACAGCAGATAATCTTAAGTATGCCCACACAAGTCCTCTTGGGTAGCAAGAACTATGAAATAGGTGTATCCATAGAAGAGCACTGATAAATCCTAGAATCCCTATCAGGATGGACAGAAGATAATTCTATACTAACACCTACATTAAGAAAAGAAGAACTCTCAAATAAGTAATGTAATTTTACACTTCAAAGGAATGAGGTAATGAACAAATAATCCCAAAGTTAGCAGAAGGAAGGAGATAACAGTGATCAGAGCAGAAATAAATGAAGTAGAGAGTAGGAAAACAATAGAAAACTCAGTGAAACTAAGCGTAGGTACTTCTGAAAGGTAAACAAAATTAAAACCTTTAGCTAGTCTTACCAAGGGGAAAGGACAGAGTGCTCAAATAAATAAAATTATAAATGAAAAATTACAACTTATATCACAGAAATACAAAGGTGATTATTGTAAGGGCCTACTATGAACAATTATGTGCCAAAAATTGGATAACTTGCTATGGTTAAATAGTCATCTCATCTACCAAGACTGAATCATGAAGAAACAGAAAATAAGATCAGACTAATAATGTGTAAGGAGGTTGAATCAGTAATTTTTTAAAAAAACAACAACAAAAATCTCCCAACAATAAAAGCAACAAGAAGACTGAGGGCCAGACAGCTTCCTTGGTAAATTTAAATGGTAAATGTTGACAGAATTAATGCCACTCCTTATAAAACTGTTCCTAAAGATTGAAGAGAGGTAATATTCTAACACTAATTTTGTGAGGCTAGCATTAGCCTGATATCAAAGTCATATAAGGACACTCTAAGAAAAAAAAATATATAGACCAATATCACCGATGAACATAGATACAAAAATTTCCAACAAAATACTAGCAAAATAAATTTAGTAGTACATTAAAAGGATCATACACCATGATCAAATGAAATATTGATATATCCCCACAGATTATTCAGCATCTGTGACTCAATAAGTGATATACCACATTAATAGAATAAAATAGAACTACCATATGACTATATTGATAGACACATTATACACAGAATATATGTTTTTTTAAAAATCAGTATCCTTAACATGATTAAAAACTCAACAAATTGGATATAGAAATAACATAATTCTACATAATAAAGGCCATATATGACAAGCCCACAGCTAACATCATACTTAAAGGTAAAAGGCTGAAAGCTTTTCCTCTGAGATCAGGAACAAGATCAAAGATGCAAGGATAAAAAATGTAGTATATGTTTATAGTGAAATATTATTTAGCCATAAAAATAGTGAAGTTCTGCCATGTTGCAACAATATGATGAACTTAATGGCATTATGCTATGTGAAATAAGTCATACAGAGAAATACAACTACTGTATGATCTCACTTCTATATGCAATCTAAAAAGCCAAATTCATAGATACAGAGAACAGATTAGTGGTTGTCAGGAACTTGGGAGTAGATGTGAGAAATGTGAGAAATGGGTCAAAGAGTACAGCCTTTCCCTTACAAGAGGCATACATTCTAGGGAACAAGTGTTCAGTAAGATGACTGTCATTAAGCAAAATGTATTATACACTTGAAAGTTACTAAGAGAATAGATCTTAAATGTTCTCAGTACACATACACAATAAAGTTTATTGTCTGAAAGTGAAAGAATGTGCCCATATCTATTTGTTATTTTATTTGTTTTTCTATTTGAAAATCTCACAGAAATAAGGAGAAGCTAAGAACCAAGCTCAAAAAAACTAGGGATTTGAGTGAAACCATGATCTAGGCACAAGGAACTTGTAACACTATCATTCATTTCAGTTCAGTTGTTCAGTCGTGTCCAACTTCTTGCTACCCCATGTACTGTAGCACGCCAGGCTTCCCTGTCCATCACTAACTCCCAAAGCTTGCTCAAACTCATGTCCATTGAGTTGGTGATACCACTGAACCATCTCATCCTCTGTCTCTGTCATCCCCTTCTCCTCCTGCCTTCAATCTTTCCCAGCATCAGGGTCTTTTCTAATGAGTCAGTTCTTTGCATCAGGTGGCCAAAAAGTATTGGAGTTTCAGCTTTAGCATCAGTCTTTCCAATGAATATTCAGGACTGATTTCCTTTAGGATTGACTGGTTTGATCTCCTTGCAATACAGGGGTTTCTCAAGTGTCTTCTCCAACACCACAGTTCAAAAGCATCAGTTCTTTGGCACTCAGCTTTCTTTATGGTCCAGCTCTCATATCCATACGCAAGTACTGGAAAAACCATAGCTTTGATTATATGAACCTATGTTGGCAAAGTAATGACTCTGCTTTTTAATATGCCATCTAGGTTGGTCATAGCTTTTCTTCCAAGGGAGGTTTTAATTTCATGGCTGCAGTCATCTGCAGTAATTTTGGAGCCTAAGAAAATAAAATCTCTTACTGTTTCCATTGTTTCTCCATCTATTTGTCATGAAGTGATGGGACTGGATGCCATGATCTTTGTTTTTTGAATGTTGAGTTTTAAGCCAGCTTTTTCACTGTCCTCTTTCACTTTCATCAAGAGGCTTTTTCATTCCTCTTGTCTTTCTGCCATAAGGGTGATGTCGTCTGCATATCTCAGGTCATTGATATTTCTCCTGGCAATCATGATTCCAGCTTGTGCTTCATCCAGTCTGGCGTTTCACATGATATATTCTGCATCTAAGTTAAATAAATAGGGGGACAACATACAGCCTTGACGTACTCCTCTCCCAATATGGAACCAGTTCATTGTTTCATGTCCAGTTCTAACTGTTGCTTTCTCAGGAGGCAGGTAAGGTGGTCTGGTATTCCCATCCCTTTAAGAATTTCCTGCAGTTTGTTGTGATTAACGCAGCCAAATGCTTTAGCATAGTCAATGAAGCATAAATAGATGTTTTTCTGGAACTCTCTTGCTTTCTCAATGATCCAAGGGATATTGACAATTTGATCTCTGGTTCCTCTACCTTTTCGAAATCCAGCTTGAACATTTGGAATTTCTTGGAGAATTTTGAGCATTACTTGCTAGCGTGTGAGATGAGTGCAATTGTGTGATAGTTTGAACATCCTTTGGCATTGCCTTTCTTTGGGACGGAATGAAAACTGACCTTTTCCAGTCCTGTGACCACTGCTGAGTTTTCTAAATTTGCTGGCATATTGAGTGCAGCACTTTCACAGCCTGATCTTTTTAAGATTTGAGATAGCTCAGGGATTAGGGGATATCATCTCTCCTCTCTTTTTTTTTTTACCCTTACTTCTATGACACCTGTGAAGATTCAAATTTGGTTGAGTGTGACTTTGATCATACAAGTTTGGTTGACAGTAGATGGTATCTTGGTTCTGAAGTCCTAGCCTGTGTCCGTTAGATGAAACTGGGTGTGTACAAACCAAATAACTAACTCAGAGAATTAGAGAATGTTAGAGAATGTTGCGGAGAAGGCAATGGCACCCCACTCCAGTACTCTTGCCTGGAAAATCCCATGGACGGAGGAGCCTGGAAGGCTGCAGTCCATGGGGTCGCTGAGGGTCGGACACGACTGAGTGACTTCACTTTCACTTTTCACTTTCATGCATTGGAGAAGGAAATGGCAACCCACTCCAGTGTTCTTGCCTGGAGAATCCCAGGGACGGGGGAGCCTGATGGGCTGCCGTCCACTGGGTCGCACAGAGTCGGACACGACTGAAGCGACTTGGCAGCAGCAGCAGCAGAAGAAGAGAATGTTGCACAGTGCAGAGACACAGGAACTCAGCCGTTGTCTCAGTAAAAATATTTGACTTTTGCATTTTGGAAAAGCAGTTGAGGATTTGTTTTCCTTGGTGAGCAGCAAGCCATGAAAATGACCTGCTTATTTGGCAGCAAACTCACATCCCCAGAGCTGTTGGTGAGCACCTCTAACCTGTTTGTTTTTTTTTTTTTTTGATGGCACTGAATTATGCAGGACAAAATTCCCTCAAATCAATACTCAAACACGTTTAATATCCAGCTAATTGATAAACTCAATAACTCATGAAAATGTAAACTGTGTGCTTCCAACTTGGTACAGCTTTAAAGAATTAAACAGCAGTTTTTATTTGTATTTTCCCTTTTCACAAAATTGACTGTCAATTGTTTCTAAGAGAGAAGCTTGGTAATTGGATTGTTTTGTGATTAATATTTATTGAGCACTATACTGGAAATTTGTCATTATTTTTGACTGTTCAGTATCTGATCCTTATTCCCAATGTTTGGAGAACTCTTTACTCTGTGATTCAAGGTGAGCATCACAGCCTTTTCCCTATTTATAGAAGCTGAGAATGCTGGTTACTTGCTTTCCCTCACATTCTTACAATACGATGGGCATCTGGCTTACAGTCTGCCAACTGGTTGTGTCTGCCTCGGACCTGGTTTTGAATTAATTACTTGGTGAATCTTGGTGTTCATCCAACAGTTGGAGGGGCAGGGTTCTTGATATATTGATAAGGTTCTTAAGCTACCAATGTTCACTGCTGCTACTGTCTCTAAGCAATGGACATAGTCATTATGCCAGCTGCCGTGTCTAACGCTTGAGAACAGTAGTAGTGATGATGTCCTCATATCATTCTGAGACTTGATTTGGGGTAATATACTTGGTCCTAAGCCCCTAGCAGGTTTTGAATTTTTCCAGTAAGTTTTTGAGCTAACTAATACTGTTTGATCAAATTCTTTTTGTGCTTTAATCAACCAGAATTGTTTTCTGTTGCTTGCAGCTGAGAATACTGGATGATACAAGGCATTTTTACATGTTTTTGGATATTTAGATGTTACGATACATTAGTGACTTTTGTTTATTCATTCATTTACTTATGAACTAGTTGGACATCGTCTATTCAAAATATATTTGTTGAGAAGCCAGTCTTTGCCAGAAATTGTGTTTGGGACTGGGCTGTTGTGTTTAAAGAGACAGAGGTGATTAACCTTATGATCTTCACTGTTGTGGGAAAAGACTGATACTAAACAAGTAAATAAACTAGATGGTATCAGCCAGTGATAGATGCTATGGAAGAAACTTAAAAGAATAATGAATTAGAGAGTGGTGGGTGTGGGCTCCGGGAAATGTTTCTCAGGAGTCCTGTTTGACTTGAACCTTTAGGAAGCAGGCAGCCAGGAAAGGGTCAGGTGGAGACCATGCCAGGCAGGGAAACAGCAAGTCCAAACTAACTTAGCACTAGAATTAGAGACAGGGTCAATGTGTCTAACACCTTACCCAAAGTCATAATACCTTTAGGAAGTGCTGGAGCTGAGGTTTGAATCCAGTTAATGTCTTACAAAGTCTATCTTCTCAGAAGCTGTACAGACATATCTTGTTTCACTGTGCTTTGGGTTTTGTGATTTGCTTTGAAAAAAAAATTATAAAAAGTAATTTGTAAAAAATGCAAATTGTAAAAAGCAATTTGCGAACAGCTTTTTTACAGATTGAAGATTTGTAGCAATCCTCCATCTAACAAGTATGTCATTTTCTAACTTTGTGGCTCTGTATCACAATTTGGTAATGATTGAGTAATTCAGGCTTTTTTATTATGTTCGTTATGGTCATCTGTGATCTGTGATCTTGACTTGCTAAAGGCTCAGACGACGGTTAGAATTTTTCAGCAATAAAGTATTTAATTACCGTAAGTACATAATTGTTTTTTTTTTTCATCTAGTCAAGGCTATGGTTTTTTTTTTTTTTAACTTTATTTTATTTTTAAACTTTACATAATTGTATTAGTTTTGCCAAATATCAAAATGAATCCATCACAGGTATACATGTGCTCCCCATCCTGAACCCTCCTCCCTCCTCCCTCCCCATACCATCCCTCTGGGTCGTCCCAGTGCACTAGCCCCAAGCATCCAGTATCGTGCATTGAATCTGGACTGGCATCTCGTTTCATACATGATATTTTACATGTTTCAATGCCATTCTCCCAAATTTTCCCACACTCTCCCTCTCCCTCTCCCACAGAATCCATAAGACTGTTCCATACATCAGTGTCTCTTTTGCTGTCTCGTACACAGGGTTATTGTTATCATCTTTCTAAATTCCATATATATACATTAGTATACTGTATTGGTGTTTTTCCTTCTGGCTTACTTCACTCTGTATAATAGGCTCCAGTTTCATCCACCTCATTAGAACTGATTCAAATGAATTCTTTTTAATGGCTGAGTAATACTCCATTGTGTATATGTACCACTGCTTTCTTATCCATTCATCTGCTGATGGACATCTAGGTTGCTTCCATGTCCTGGCTATTATAAACAGTGCTGTGATGAACATTGGGGTACACGTGTCTCTTTCCCTTCTGGTTTCCTCAGTGTGTATGCCCAGCAGTGGGATTGCTGGATCATAAGGCAGTTCTATTTCCAGTTTTTTAAGGAATCTCCACACTGTTCTCCATAGTGGCTGTACTAGTTTGCATTCCCACCAACAGTGTAAGAGGGTTCCCTTTTCTCCACATCCTCTCCAGCATTGATTATTTGTAGACTTTTGGATCGCAGCCATTCTGACTGGCATGAAATGGTACCTCATAGTGGTTTTGATTTGCATTTCTCTGATAATGAGTGATGTTGAGCATCTTTTCATGTGTTTGTTAGCCATCTGTATGTCTTCTTTGGAGAAATGTCTATTTAGTTCTTTGGCCCATTTTTTGATTGGGTCATTTATTTTTCTGGAGTTGAGCTGTAGGAGTTGCTTGTATATTTTTGAGATTAGTTGTTTGTCGGTTGCTTCATTTGCTATTATTTTCTCCCATTCTGAAGGCTGTCTTTTCACCTTGCTAATAGTTTCCTTTGATGTGCAGAAGCTTTTAAGGTTAATTAGGTCCCATTTGTTTATTTTTGCTTTTATTTCCAATATTCTGGGAGGTGGGTCATAGAGGATCCTGCTGTGATGTATGTCAGAGAGTGTTTTGCCTATGTTCTCCTCTAGGAGTTTTATAGTTTCTGGTCTTATGTTTAGATCTTTAATCCATTTTGAGTTTATTTTTGTGTATGGTGTTAGAAAGTGTTCTAGTTTCATTCTTTTACAAGTGGTTGACCAGTTTTCCCAGCACCACTTGTTAAAGAGATTGTCTTTAATCCATTGTATATTCTTGCCTCCTTTGTCAAATATAAGGTGTCCATATGTGCGTAGATTTATCTCTGGGCTTTCTATTTTGTTCCATTGATCTATATTTCTGTCTTTGTGCCAGTACCATACTGTCTTGATAACTGTGGCTTTGTAGTAGAGCCTGAAGTCAGGCAGGTTGATTCCTCCAGTTCCATTCTTCTTTCTCAAGATCGCTTACCGTAAGTACATAATTGTTTAAAGACACAATGCTTTTGCACACTTAGCAGACTACAGCATAGTGTAGTCAGGTGCCATGTCTACTTTTACATGCGCTAGAAAACTGAAAACTTTGCATGACTTGCTTTATTACAATATTTGCTTTATTGTGGTGATCTTGAACTGAACTCACAGCATCTCTGGAATATGGTTACAATTTGGCAAGTAAAGAAACAGAACGAAGGAAGCCAAAAGGTTAAACTGATTTGTGCAAAAAGAGACAGAGTGATACTTGATGGAGAAGAGCCTGGATCTCTAAAAGAAGAGAAGAGAGAAAGAAAAAAGACCAGAAAGCAAGTGGTTTTAGAGAAAGGACTTGGAGGAGTCTAGAGCAGTCAAAATGCAATGTTGTGGTGGCTTCTATGCTGAGGTGAGCAGACTTGGGCAAGATGACTGTGTAAGGCACTGGGGATAAGCTTTGGTAATAAAGATTCAGTCTCTGTCCTCATGGAGCTTACAGTTTAGTGTGGAAGATTGACAGTAAGTTGATAAGCAATCAACACTTATCTCATTACAAATGTGATATGAACACAGTGCAGGGTGTTGAGTTGATTAAAAGGAGAATGAAATTTGTCTGGGAATGGGGTGATCCAGGACAGATTGCCTAAAGAAGTAGCATTTAAGTGCTGAGAACAGAGGCAGGAGATAGAAGGATGCTGGCAGAGGTTCACAAATTTGTAAGTTACCCTTGGCCCTGTAACATATTAAAAGCCAAGTCAGGATTTGAACCCAGCTTTCCTGTAGTCCAAGTCGGTCCAGTGCTCTTTCTTTAAATATAGTGTCTTCCCTCTCACACAGGTACACACATCTGCATATACAGACACTCAAGGGCTACATTGTCTGTTCCTTCTTGGCCTGTAGGTGCTTTCTGCAGGGGAAGCAGTGATTGCTAATGACATTCCTGATGCCTGTGATACTTAGGTCACTTTATCGATCAAATGTGGCATTTGGTGGCAGTCTTGCCACCTGTCTCTTTCTATCAGTGTCAGAGAGTATTTCACTGCGGGCCACAGGTGCCAGCTGTCAGCCTGAAATAAACCGGGGTCTGCCCCAGGATAAGTGTGTTTAGGGAATCACTTCAGATTGAATTTCTCATCTGACAGCCCCTTCTGATCCTGAGACTCCAAAAAGGTAAAATAAACAAATTATAGATAAGTAAACAAACATGTAGGCTTCCCAGGTGGCACAGTGGTAAAAGAATCTGCCTGCCAATGCAGGAGATGCAAGAGATATTGGTTTGATCCCTGGGTCAGGAAGATCTCCTGGAGTAGGAAATGGTACCTACTCCAGTATTCTTGCCTGGAAAATCTCATGGAGAGAGGACCCTGTTGGGCTGCAGTCCATGGGGTCGCAAAGAGTCGGACATGACTGAGGAACTAAGCATGCACACAAACGTGACTGTTTATTAGGCAATAGGCTGGCTGTTCCTGGGACGTCATTAGTCACTCTACATTTTTCTTCTCCTCTATTAGCCTATCATATGGTCTATTTGAAATATACATGAATTTAATAGCTTTACTTAATTAGGCCACTAACCAAACTGCTGATACTATGGCGATGATTTTTCTCATAAGGTAGTAGCTGTCAGTGGTTTTTCTCATACAGTAGTAGCTATTCCTGGCAGGGAGTGCTTTGATTTAAGAGTTGGAGAAAGAAGAGAAAGGAGAAGGAAACTGAACCAATAGTTTTTGATTCCCCACAATGCTGGGCACTATATCAGGTAGTCTACATATTTATATAGTATCTCATTTAGTCCTATTGTTGACTTAAAAAATGTTCATGGACTAAAAGTTGAGAGTTAGGTTTTATTCGATGGGAACTTTTAGGACTTCAAGCCCAGGACAGCATCTCAAGTGACCCTGAAAAAATTGAACCAAGGAACCGAGGGGAGGAGCCAGAAGTTTTGCAACAAAGGGCAGGTGGTCTGAACATCAAAGCATTATTGGTAATTAAAGAAAAGCTCATATCCCAAGTTAAGGAATTTAGCATTTTTCTATGTTTGGAAAGATGCAAGAGTCCAGACTCACTGTAATCATGCCTTTCACATGCAACTCAGCTATCCTGGGCCAGTATCAGGATATGTTTTTTCAAATCCTGAGCTCCCCTGGGGTTCAACTATAGTCCTGTTGGCTGTCAGATCACAGGTTTTCTTCTCCTTCCTGAGTGTCCTTAGGGCTCAGGAGCTCATATTGGAGGGCTGGAATGAGGCTGTTGACTGTGACATCCTTGTTTACTGATATAGTAGAAAATACCCCATTTCTCACTACTAATATACCTGTGAAGTAGATAATATTATTCACATCTTACAGATGAGACAGCTGTCACACTGAGAGTTTAAGTAATTTGTCTAAGGGCCCAACTGGTAAGAGTCAAAGTTGGGATTTAAATGTCAAATCCTATTCTTCTCTTAATCACTAGACCTCATGACCCTCACTATCAGTCTTATCGTCTGGATCACCGTTATTACCCAGCAGAAGCTGCATTGTTTGAGAACAAAAGAAGGTCAATATGATGCCACATTTTTAGCTGAAATAAAAATATTCCATGCCCCCAAACCATAAAGAATTTAAAAAGCAACTTGTATCTTTATCTCAGGTCTTGAAATTGCCTAAAAGGAATACAAAGCAAGTTATGTAACAAGTGTATCTGAAGAAATATACCTTTAGTCTCCTCTTCCCCAAGTCCACTCATCCCCAAACATTTCATTTTACATGCTCTCTATTTTTTTTTAATTTTTATTTTATTTTTAAAACTTTACAATATTGTATTAGTTTTGCCAAATATCGAAATGAATCCGCCACAGGTATACCCGCATTCCCCATCCTGAACCCTCTTCCCTCCTCCCTCCCCTACCCTCCCTCTGGGTCGTCCCAGTGCACCAGCCCCAAGCATCCAGTACCATGCATTGAACCTGGATACATGCTCTATATTTTCTCCAAAGATCTTTCTCCAAAGTTCATCTCTTTTTGGACTTTTTTTCTCTTATTTGTGGATCCAGTTTTTTTTTTTTTTCCCCCATCAAGCAGTACCCCTCGCCCCCTGCCTCTTTTAGTGTAAATCTATTGAGCCTTTGGCTTTCCAGGTGGCACAGTGGTAAAAGAATCCACCTACCAAAGCAGGAGACACAGAGACGAAGGGTTCCCTTCCTGGTGTTGGGAAGATGCCCTGGAGAAGGAAATGGCAATCCACTCCAGTATCCTTTCCTGGGTGATTCCATGGATAGAAGGCCTGGAGGGCTTCAGTCCATGGGGTCATGAAGAATCAGACAAAACTGAGCTACTGGGCATGCATGCACCAAATCGTTATACTTCCCCAGTTCTGTTTCTTTACTTTCCAAATCAAAGTTGTTGAGAAAGCTGACCTTGGCAGCAGATTGCCTGGTCTCATACCTTGGCTCCAGCCCTTCCTGGGTGTCTAATCTTGAATAAATGATTTTACCAAGCTGAGTCTTAGTTTTCTCTTTTGTAAAGAAGATGTAATAATATTTGCATTATTGGATTCATTTTAAGATTAAGTTCATGTACATAAACCATCTAGAACATTACCTGATATAGCATTTAAAAAAAATTACTGTTTCTTTGGGCTTCCTAGGTGGTGCTTGTGGTAAAGAACCCTCCTACCAATGCCGGAGATAAGAGGTGGAGATTTGCTCTCTGGGTCAGGAAGATCACCTGGAGGAGGGCATGTGATCCATGGGATTCTCCAGTATTTCTGCCTGGAGATTCCTAGGCAAGAATATTGATTAGAGATGCTGAATAGAGATAAGAATAGTGAATAGAGATTCCTGGAGACAGAGGAGCCTGGTGGGCTACAATCCATGGGGTCGTAAGAGTCGGACACGACTGAAGGGACTTGGCACACAGGAATGTTACTTTAATTCTTATTGCTGTTACAACTTCAGGAGGAGTCAAGTACGGGAAACTCAGCTAGCAGGTGCTTTATCCTTACAAGTTGGAGGGAGGAGAAACTATGAATATTCTCATGTAATTTGGGGGACTACTATCACAGTTATATTACCATTAATTATTGTTGATATTTTATTTAAGTCAAAAATTATAGTTACATTTGCATTAATAGCTATTAATATTTTTCAGCAATAATAATATGATTTTTTTCCTAAATGCCTCTATGTTCAGTGTCTCACACATTACCTATATTATCTTATTTAATAGTTATAACTCTTTGAGATGTCATCATTAGCCTGTTTGATGGAAAAAGACTGTAAGAGGTGAAATACCTTTGTCTGAGACAGTGCTTCTCAAGCTTATGTTCCAGCTTATTTAGAAAATGAAAATATTATACTTTGGAATAAACTGTGATTAAGGTAATAGGTCATAAAGGCTGAGAAATCACTTGTAATCCATTATCAACCCAGTGGCTAGAATTCTTTTGTATAAGGGAGAGTCAGGGTGAGGACTCAAGTCTGCCTGACCTCAAATTCCAAGCTGTAGGTGAACTGGTTCCCATCTGATCACCCTCCCACCAATTATTATGTTATGGGGATGTGCATATATGTTTATATATAGAACTGTACAAATATATAATGAAAACACTGTAGACTGACATAAAGCAGACAGATATTGGAGGGGAGTTGATATTTGAAAGAAGGGAATGACACTGGGTGAGTTTCCTGTTTACTTATACTTTTTAACTGCTATGTGAGCTAAAAACTGTAATCTTACTGGCCTGAGGATTTAGAAGAAAGAATTTGGGGCTACTTGAGAAGCTGGAGAAGAGAAAATTCTATAAAGGAGAGTACTATAAAGGGGAGCCCTTAATTTTTCATATAAACTGTCCAAAGCTCTAAATGACTTCTGAACTATACAAATGTGAAAGCTAAAAGAACTGAAATTTCAGTTGATGTCCACTGCAGTGGAGGCAGAATTTATACTTTACATCAATTTAAATGTCTGCTAAAATAAGAAAATGACAACAAGAACAAACATGCCTATACAGAGGAATATAACAGAATCCATACACAAAGTGTCATGTACAACATCCAGGATACTTTCCAAAATTACTAAATATAAGTAAAAACATATGAACATACACAAGTCAGTAAACAAAAATAACCCCATTAGCAGACACTAATTTTTTTTAAAGTATTATAATTATGCTCAGAAGTGTAGTTTGCTCATAATGAATAAGCCCAGTTCATGCTCTTTGTTACCATGCTGTGTTACCCTCCAGATTTTTCCTAGTATACTGTTTCCCACATAACAGACTTGAAAAATAAAGGACAGAGAAGCACCTTGCCTAAATTTTTGACACCACTATGACAGAGTTAAGACCAGAGTCCAGGGAATTCCCTGGTGGTCCAGTGGTTAGGACTCCATGCTTTTAATACTGAGGGTGCAGGTTTGATACCTGGTTGGGGAACTAATGTATCACAAATTACATGGCATGGCCGAAAAAAAAAAAAAGACCAGAATCTAGGTGACTGTACTTGCTCAGTAGAATTTTCTGTAGAAGTTAAGACCTCACATGCTAGAGCTGATTTGAATCACTTATATAACCTTATATTATTTAATTAATCTAAGCCTCATTTTTAAAGTAGTTACTGTTAAGAATTACTCATGCTATTACAGATACAATGCTTAACAAAGTGCTTGACACACAGTGCTTAATAACACTTTAGTTATCATCATCATAATTGTGTCACCACCAATTCCTAGATGAAATTCTACTTTACTGATATAATCACTATATCAGACAATGAAAAGGGAAGAATCTACCATAAGAATTTTCTCATGTATTGCTCCATATCCTTTTTCAACATTTATTAAGACCTTCTTTGTACAAGAAGCTGTGCTCGATATAGAGGAAAATATAGTCATATAAGACATAGTTTTTGCCCTCAGTGAACTGTAATACCTGATTTTGAAAAGTAAATAATTTACATGGTGGAGAAACAAACAAACAAATCCAGAACTGCAGTTTTTTTTCTTATTTTTAATATTTGATGTAGAAAATTTAAAGTGTATGATTCCCCTTATGTTAGTAATGATAAGTAGCCATTCAGTCCCTACTGGTTCTCCTTTATTTGGGGGTTGATGAATTCTTCAGGAAGTTAAAGCAGATTATGGACCCACACCATATCACCCAGACACCAGTTGGAACATAATCTTAGGGATTCTATATTGCAGAAATCTCTAATTCTAAGGGTGTAACACTGGCTGTTGAAAAGCTCAAAGGAGGGAAAGAACCGTGAACTGAAATGTACATCCCTGAGCCTTTGGGCCCTTCAGTGGTCCTCATTCTGCCCTGCGGACGGCAGCCTGCTCCCTTTTGCAGAACAAGAGCTCTGTAGATATTTGGAGACAGTTAATGTGCTGAATGTCTCCATTTCCTTTGGTGGTTATTCATTTCTCATGGGCTCCAGACTCTTTATCAGCCTGTTACTTTCCTCTAACTGTGTAATAGCTCTGTAATTTGTTTCCTTTAATCACAAGAGGAACATATTCTTACTGTAAATAAAGGTGAAACCAAATCAAAACACAAACAAATCCAAAGCTATACAGTTTTGGGTGAAATAAAAAGTAAATGTGTCTACACCATTTAGGCAAATTACTTGCCTACAAACAACTGTCAAGAGTGTGGATGCCTTACGAGATGATATCTAGGCATATGCTGTGCATTTATCTGTATGCACATATTTTTTGTTTGTTTGTTTTACTCAAATAGAATCACACTATGTGTACTGTTTTACAGTTTAAAAAACATTGTTCTATCTCAAATATTGGTTACCTCATTCTACCACATGAGAGAATATAACACAGTGTTTTTATTATTTAACTTAGAGCTGGGGCTCTAGTGTTCGTGCTCATTGTTTCATTTATTCAGTGCATTTGTATTGAAGGCTTAGTGCTCTAAGTGCTGGGATAAAAACTCTACTGTGAAGACGTGAACTTATCCTCAAGAAACTCGTGGTCTCGTGGCAAACATAGATAATCTGACGAAATATTACAAGGGACTATGATGAGTCTATGATAGCACTGAATTTGTCCCTAAATTTCTGTTCTATCTTCCTCTCCTTTTCTTCTGTGTTTAGAAACTGATATGTAACATATCTTTTTAAAGTTAGGTATTTTTAGATAGAGTTCATTTTTATCTGTCCTTAAACGTGCTACTGTAGGAACCATGGAAACCAAGTGTAAATCTCACGATATTGATGGAAACTCAGTTAACAAAGAAATATCATGAATTTTTGTAAACATCACTGCCTTTATTCTCTGTAATTTTGAAAGCAAAATATAAGCTATGCATACAAAGGAATAGAAGTTACAGAGAGATACATTTCATAAAGTTCTTGTTTTGCAAAAGAATTAGTATTGTCTGAAAATGAAGACTTGGGGAGGTAATGAGGGCCACATTATTAAAAATGTTCAAACAGAGATTGAGAAAGAATGTTAATACTCTCAAATGGAATAACTGGCATAAAGTAGACATCCAATAAATATTTGTGGAAGAGAGAGAGGAGGAGAGAGGGCATAGAGATAACTTTTATTCATTTGTCCCAGAATATTTATTGATCACCTACTCTAGACCTGGCTCTCTGTTAATTACCAGAAAACAGTAACAAGAATAGCAGAAATGATAATGATCCCTCCTGCTCATTGAATTTACACTGAATTTACAGGAGGGACATAAACACTAAGCAAAAATTACACAAACCTCTAACCATAAGCTGTTGTAGATTTTAAAACAAAAGTTTATGAAGCTACATAGAAGCATGTGTGGAGGGCTGAACTAGGCTGAAGTGGAAGGGATGACTTCTTAAGATATGAGGTGTATGAGGGAGCTGATAAATGGAGCGTTCAAGTATAAGTACAGGTCATGTGGTTGGATCGTCCTGGAAACCCTCAGGCATTCAAGAAAGGCTGATATTAGTAAAAACCCATAGAGCGAGGTGGGTGGTAGGGTCAGACAGGGCTTAAGAAGTAACCAGGAGTGAAGTTCATGGAGAGCTTTCAAGATCATACTGAAGAATTTGGTCTTACCTTAGGAATATCAGGGAGTCCAGAAGGTCTTAAAGATAAGGAGGGATGTGGTGAAAGGTGTGGTATATGTATGTACAATGGAATATTACTCATGCATGAAAGAATGACATTGGATCATTTGTAGAGACGTGGATGGAGCTAGAGGCTATCATACAGAGTGAAGTCAGTCAGAAAGAGAAAAACATATATATTAATGCATACATGTGGAATCTAGAAAAATGGGACATATTGGCAGGCAGGAATAGAGATGCAGATGTAGAGAAGGGACTTGTGTCTGCAGCAGGGGAAGGAATGGGGGGACGAACTGGGGAGCAGGATTAGCATATATATGCTGCCGTGTGTGAAATGAGTAGCTAGTGGGAAGCACAGGGAGCTCAGCTCGGCGCTCTGTAATGAACTAGAGGGGTGGAATAGAGGGTAGAAGAGAGGTCCAAGAGGGAGGGGGTATACGTTATACATATGGCTGATTTACTTCATTGTACAGTAGAAATTAACACAACATTGTAAAGCAACATTACCCCAATTGAGAAAAACCACGTTGGCTGCGTTGTGGAGAATCAAGTAGTACTGTTCAGACCTGAGAATGTGGGAACATGAAGGGCAGTGAGGACAGTGGACTGAAGTGAGTGGGTGGTAGACTGGAGGGATTGGAGAGAGGTAACGGACAGTGCACGCTGACGAAGGGGATGAGAAGAGGAAGTTACCAGCAGTAGAAGGGTGACAAGGATAACTCTTAAGTTTCTTGCTAGTCCAAGTAGATGAGTGATGGTGTCCACTGAGACAGGAAGCAGTGAATTGCAAGCAACAGGTTTTTAGGGAAGAAAAAACCCCAGTTCATGTTGAGGGTATGTTCCTTTTCAGGTACTTTAAGTCATAAGGCCCTTTTAGATGCCTTACATATTCTATTCCATTGTCTCTTCATCATCTTCATCATACAAGTTAAGTATTATTTTACTCATATTCTAGATGAGGATATAAAAGTGCTAAAATTAGATTGGTAGTGTAAAGTCATACTGCTAGTTAGGGCTGAACTTGTATTTGAAACCAAATCTAGCCAACTTTCAAGTCTCTGCTGTGTGTACTCTATTTTTCTAGCTGAGAGTTAAGTCATATGTTTGCTAGGTAGTTATAAACAAATGCAAAAAAGCAAAATGGCTGTCTGGGGAGGCCTTACAAATAGCTGCAAAAAGAACAGAAGTGAAAAGCAAAGGAGAAAAGGAAAGATATAAGCATCTGAATGCAGAGTTCCAAAGAATAGCAAGAAGAGATAAGAAAGCCTTCTTCAGCGATCAATGCAAAGAAATAGAGGAAAACAACAGAATGGGAAAGACTAGAGATCTCTTCAAGAAAATTAGAGATACCAAGGGAACATTTCATGCAAAGATGGGCTTGATAAAGGACAGAAATGGTCTGGACCTAACAGAAGCAGAAGATATTAAGAAGAGGTGGCAAAAATACACAGAAGAACTGTACAAAAAAGAGCTTCACGATCCAGATAATCACGATGGTGTGATCACTGACCTAGAGCCAGACATCCTGGAATGTGAAGTCAAGTGGGCCTTAGAAAGCATCACTACAAACAAACCTAGTGGAGGTGATGGAATTCCAGTTGAGCTATTTCAAACCCTGAAAGATGATGCTGTGAAAGTGCTGCACTCAATATGCCAGCAAATTTGGAAACGTCAGCAGTGGCCACAGGACTGGAAAAGGTCAGTTTTCATTCCAATCCCAAAGAAAGGCAATGCCAAAGAATGCTCAAACTACCACACAATTGCACTCATCTCACACGCTAGTAAAGTAATGCTCAAAATTCTCCAAGCCAGGCTTCAGCAATATGTGAACCGTGAATTTCCTGATGTTCAAGCTGGTTTTAGAAAAGGCAGATGAAACAGAGATAAAATTGCCAACGTACACTGGACCATTGAAAAAGCAAGAGAGTTCCAGAAAAGCATCTATTTCTGCTTTCTTGACTATGCCAAAGCCTTTGACTGTGTGGATCACAAGAAACTGTGGAAAATTCTGAAAGAGATGGGAATACCAGACCACCTGATCTGCCTCTTGAGAAATTTGTATGCAGGTCAAGAAGCAACAGTTAGAACTGGACATGGAACAACAGACTGGTTCCAAATAGGAAAAGGAGTTCATCAAGGCTGTATATTGTCACCCTGCTTATTTAACTTATATGCAGAGTACATCATGAGAAACGCTGGGCTGGAAGAAGCACGGGCTGGAATCAAGATTGCTGGGAGAAATATCAATAACCTCAGATATGCAGATGACACCACCCTTTGGCAGAAAGTGAAGAGGAACTAAAAAGCCTCTTGATGAAGGTGAAAGTGGAGAGTGAAAAAGTTGGCTTAAAGCTCAACATTCAGAAAACTAAGATCATGGCATCCGGTCCCATCACTTCATGGGAAATCGATGGGGAAACAGTGGAAACAGTGTCAGACTTTATTTTTTGGGGGCTCCAAAATCACTACAGATGGTGACTACAGCCATGAAATTAAAAGACGCTTACTCCTTGGAAGGAAAGTTATGACCGACCTAGACAGCATATTCAAAAGCAGAGACATTATTTTGCCGACAAAGGTCCGTCTAGTCAAGGCTATGGTTTTTCCTGTGGTCATGTATGGATGTGAGAGTTGGACTGTGAATAAGGCTGAGTGCCGAAGAATTGACGCTTTTGAACTGTGGTGTTGGAGAAGACTCATGAGAGTCCCTTGGACTACAAGGAGATCCAACCAGTCCATTCTAAAGGAGATCAGCCCTGGGATTTCTTTGGAAGGAATGATGCTGAAGCTGAAACTCCAATACTTTGGCCACCTCATGCGAAGAGTTGACTCATTGGAAAAGACTCTGATGCTGGGAGGGATTGGGGGCAGGAGGAGAAGGGGACAACAGAGGATGAGATGGCTAGATAGCATCACTGACTCGATGGACGTGAGTCTGGGTGATCTCCAGGAGTTGGTGATGGACAGGGAGGCCTGGCGTGCTGCGATTCATGGGGTCACAGGGAGTCGGACACAAGTGAGCGACTGAACTAACTAACTATATTGTTGAGAAATATAAACACTCTTTCTTTAGTGGTATTTTCAAACCTTAAAAAACCTGTTTTATTGGAAATAGGGATGTGCCCTCCTCAAGATTTAAATACTCAGAGATTGATACTTTCAGCTTGATCAAAACAGATCTTTATGCCGAAACAACCCAGAGTCACAGTAGTTTGAGAGTTACTGTTTATATAACCACAATAAAATCATCTTCTGAAATTCATCAGCCACTACACTGACTAGTCATAGCTTTCTTCAAAATGTGTAGCCAGCTAAACCAGCTGGATCATTAAGACAGAACTGCATATGATTTCATCCTCTGGCCTATTACTCTGGGAAACTGAATGTGGTTGCCATTGTTTCACAGTGTGCTCTAATGGTGACATGCTTGTGTGGATTCTGGGGATATTAGGCATTTTAGGGGTGATCCAGTAAAGCCCCTCATTTTTCAGGTGGGTCTCAGAACCTGGCCGAAAGGATGACCAGAGCAGCAGAGCCGATGATAGAGTTGGGCCAGGAACTCAGCTTTCCAGCCCATCGCTCTTTCTATCAGCAAATCTGTGTGGTGTAGCGATGGAGAGATAGACAAGTGGAAGGAGGGATGGATGGATATCAAAAGATACAGGTCAGAGTGTCTTCTCTATAGTAGCTGCTAGAGTACTGCTGCTTTACTTGTATTTAAAAAAAAACTTAATTCTTATAGCAATGCAGTGATATGGTACTATTAGTCCCTTTTCACAGATGAAGAAACTAAGGCTCAAATTATTAGCTTAATGTTAGCATTAATGCCTATGTTGGATATGTAGATTGTATATGTGTTTTAAAGATCTTGGATATGACTGATAATTTGTTTTTGTTTTTATATAGCTGTCTCAAAAAAAGATAGAGCTTTCTATATAAGAATAGGGGCTACAGCTGCTGCTGCTGCTGCTGCTAAGTCGCTTCAGTCATGTCCGACTCTGTGCGACCCCATAGATGACAGCCCACCAGGCTCCCCCGTCCCAGGGGTTCTCCAGGCAAGAACACTGGAGTGGGTTGCCATTTCCTTCTCCAATGCATGAAAGTGAAAAGTGAAAGTGAAGTTGCTCAGTTGTGTCCAACTCTTAGTGACCTCATGGACTGCAGCCTACCAGGCTCCTCCATCCATGGGATTTTCCAGGCAAGAGTACTGGAGTGGGGTGCCATTGCCTTCTCTGGCTGCTGCTTACTAAGTCACTTCAGTTGTGTCTGACTCTGTGTGACCCAATAGACGCCAGCCCACCAGGCTCCTCTGTCCTTGGGATTCTCCAGGCAAGAATACTGGAGTGGGTTGCCATCTCCTTTTCCAATGCATGCATACATGCTAAGTCGCTTCGGTCATGTCTGACTCTGTGTGACCCCATAGATGGCAGCCTACCAGGCTCCTCTGTCCACAGGATTCTATAGGCAAGAATACTGGAGTGGGTTGCCATTTCCTTCTCCAAGGGGCTATGAGAGGAACCTTAATGACTATGCTCAAGTGTTAAGAGTCTTAGAAACACTGTCATGTTTGGACCCAGATCTGATTAAGAATAGGACTCATTCATCCACTAGTTTTGGACTTGGAACAAGTTGCTTTATTCCCCCCAGGCTTATATTATTAATCTGCAAAATGGATATAAATATACTGATCTTCCAGATGCAGAGAGATATCCTGAAGACGTAGTTTTGAAAATTAATCCAGTCACGGTTAAGTTAAAGTACTAGCACAGCAGAGATGGAGATGGGAAAGAGCACAAAGGATCAATATTTGACTCTTTGCCTGCTCTCCCCAGCAGGTGTACGCAGGTTGGTGCTGAGCAAAGAGTCTTCCTTTGTCCCATGTGACTCAGTGGTGGGCAAAGAGAGAGACTGAAGAAAGAGACGGTGTTGAGAGCACAGATTTTCAAGCACTATGAACTTGAGTGAGAGCATGGTTTCTCTAAGCCTCACTTTTCTCATCCGTAAAACTGGAAAAAAAGGGTTATTTAAAGATTTCCTGAGATCTTAGTGCAGTGCCTGATATACAATAGTTACTCAACAAATACAAGTTGCTCATTAAGTGAATACCCAAGTCAGAGGCAGGAACAGAGAAATATACATATCTATTGCCCATGTTTATTACTATTAGTATGGATCCCAGTCTCTTACTTTAACAGATCTATTCAACCAAATTATAATGCTTTTTGTTTGTATCATTCAACCAGAAACAAACTCTAATTGGTTTCCCTGTAGCATGGACCAGAGAAATCAAACTGGCTTGGTGCCCTCTTATACAATGAGCTGCAAACTTTCTGTAAGTCATCTCATTAGCTCCCCTGTGATATTTATGAAGCCTGGGATTTGCTAATTATCTTAAACGAGGTTAGGATCTTTAGTATGTTTTGAGAGGGGAGTGGTGGAAAGAATCAGAGAACCTTAAGAGACATTAAATGCAAATCTTTACTGAACCGTTTTTTGGTTATGTTCCTCAGTAGGGTGTCTGACAAATACAGTATGGGATCTTATTCCCTATCATCTATGTGATGGAGTACCATCTGGGCTTGTAGAAAGAGACACAGTCTATAAGATCTGGCTGAACTAATTAGTCAATGAATAAATTATCAAAACCGACAAATGCAGTTCAAACCAGAAGTGGCCATGTGTTTTAAAATTTTTATTAGCTCAGCTGAGTCTCTGAAAAAAATTGTTTCTAAAGAAATTCATTACATGGAACTGAGAGCATGATTTCTTAAAAACAACAAAAAATCTTGACTTTATTTCTTTTTAAAACATGGAATGCTGCTTAAATGAAAAGCAAGATGCTAATAAACATCTGAATGTGCTAAGCTAGATTGATGGTACACATTAGGTCAATTTTAAAAAGGTACTCCTTTTTCTAACCCGTCCTTGCGACAGGTGCCTTTGTGAAGTTCCAAAGGCAGAAAACATTGATGACTTTCTCTTACTAAGATATGTAGCCTCACATCCAAGGATCTTCCTAATCAATCATAAGAAAGATAGCTAGTCTTTACTGGGTGCTATGTATCAGACATGTTGCTAAACATTTCTCTGTGGATTAGATTATTTAATTCTTGGAACAAAATTGTGAGCTAGGCACTATAATGATCCCTTGTCTATCTGTGGAGTAACTGATGTGTAGAGAGATGAAGTAGTAATTTGTCCAATGGTATGTAGCTTCCAGGGCTTCCCTGGTGGCTCAGATGTTAGATAGTCTGCCTGCAATGCGGGAGACCTGGGTTTGATCCCTGGGTCAGGAAGATCCCCTGGAGAAGGAAATGGCAACCCACTCCAGTATTCTTGCCTGGAGAATCCTGTGGACGGAGGAGCCTGGGCTACAGTCCACGGGGTCGCAAAGAGTCGGACACGACTGAGCAACTTCACTTCACTTCACTTCACATGTAGCTTCCAGGGCTTCCCAGGTGGCGCTAGTGGTAAAGAACCAGCCTGCCAAGGCAGGAGATGTGAGATACAGGTTTGTTCCCTGGGTTGGGAAGATCTCTTGGAGGAGAAGGGATCTTTTCCAGTGTTCTTGCCTGGAGAATCCCATGTATAGAGGAGTGTGGCAGGCTATAGTCCATGGGGTCTCAAAGAGTTGGACACAGCTGAAGGGACCTAGCAGACATGCATGTAACTTCCACATGGTGGAGAAAGAGTATGAATGTACATATTTTGTGCTCACTCTCAGTGGTCAGCAAATTATGGCCCATAAGCTAAGAATGTTTTTTCCACTTTTAAAGGATTGAAAAGGTTAAAATCAGTACAATATTTTGTGGTACATGGCAGTTATATGAAATTCAAATCTGTGTCCATAAATGAAGCTTTATTGGAACATAGCCATGCCTATTTGTCTACATACTGTCTATGGCTGGTTTCATGGTACAACAGCAGAGCTGAGTAGTTGTGACAGAAATCATCTGGATTGCAAAACAAAATATTTAATATCTGGCTCTTTACAGAAAAAGCTTGTTGATCTCTGACCTGTCCTAAGCCTTTCATAGTACCACCTCCCCAGTCTGCGGTGAGGCCTTTCTAGTCTAGGCACTTGACCACAGACACTCCTGACATCTTCATTCCTATTGTGCTTGCTCTGGGAACAGAGTTGAATGTCAACTGTATCCACTGAATGCCTCATATGTTTTCAGGTCCAGATCAAACATCACTTACTTCACCTTTGAAAGTCTTGGTTGCCCCACTGCTACTGCTAAGTCACTTCAGTCGTGTCCAACTCTGTGCGACCGCAGAGACGGCAGCCCACCAGACTTCCCCGTCCCTGGGATTCTCCAGGCAAGAACACTGGAGTGGGTTGCCATTTCCTTCTCCAATTCATGAAAGTGAAAAGTCAAAGTGAAGTCGCTCGGTCGTGTCCGACTCTAGCGACCTCATGGACTGCAGCCTACCAGGCTCCTCCGTCCATGGGATTTTCCAGGCAAAAGTACTGGAGTGGGGTGCCATTGAAATCCCAATTTGAATCTGAATATTTTAAAAAGAGGATCCATTAGCTCACATGAGAAACATAGAGGAATTACTCTCACTTTCCATACAGCTTCATTTAGGACAAAAAGATATAATTGGAAGCTTTCTAGTACATGTCCTATGCATTAAGGAGGTCTTAAGGTTTTTGAGGTCTATATAATTCATGCCCCTCCTGCCATATCCTGCTTTTTTTCCTCCAAACCTGCTATTTCATACCACCTAGTCCAGAAAGGATGACTCAGTAAAGTCTATGTTTAGTCTTCTCAATAAAGACTGAGTCTCACAAAGACTGAACTCTCTTAGGTAGTGGAGCCTAATGCCCTCAACCTAATGTCTGAGATCAAAAGAAGGAATTACACTGATTGGCTCAAAAGTGGATTAAAGCCATCCCTGAACCAATCACCATGGCCTTAAAATAAATAAGTAAGTAAATAAAAGGACTGCTGTGTTTGGATTAAATCAATCAATGTTTTAAACCCAGGGTTTAGGTCAGTACGACTGCAATCACATAGATGAGAAATTTGGAATATTGATTCAGTTCAGTTTAGTTGCTCAGTCGTGTCCAACTCTTTGTGACCCCATGAACCACAGCATGCCAGGCCTTCCTGTCCATCACCAATTCCCAGAGTTCACCCAAACCCATGTCCATTGTGTCGTTGATGCCATCCAACCATCTCATCCTCTGTCATCCCCTTCTCTTCCTGCCCTCAATCTTTCCCAGCATCAGGGTCTTTTCAAATGAGTCAGCTCTTCGCATCAGGTGGCCAAAGTATTGGAGTTTCAGCTTCAACATCAGGCCCTCCAAATATGCAATAGAAAAATCTTGCTAGGAAGGCTTTCCCGAATGCCAGCTACATCTCCCTGCCCCACAGCCTTCTAGACTTCCAGTTGCTTGAACACACTCCTGTCAGACAGAATTTTTCTTTCCTTTCTACCTCCATAGCCTTTCCCATCTGAAGCTTGAATTATTGTGAGTTTTATATAACTTTCAATGACTGCTTCTACTTGATACACTTCAAAAATAGAGTGTCTTATAATTATTGATTTCTGTGCTGGAGGCAGGGTGATTTCTTACCTAAAATTTTTCTTTAAGGAATCCTTATGTGATTTTAAAAGCATATTTTGTTGTTCATTTTAGGAGAGTGATGAATATTGCATGTGAACTGCTGGGCTTCTTGAATGCTCATTTCTGTTCATCTCTCCCCAATCTCAGTCTCTTGAACTAGATAGGATACTAAGGGACAGGGATAGAGTCATAGATGGGTGGAGAGTCAGAGAAAGAACGTGAGTCAGGAACATCTGCTTTGTTTATTACTTCAAGCAAAAGATGAAGATTCCATGTTTTAACATTACAAATTTGACACAGCCATGGCAAAATATCACACTGCCATTTCTTTTCTTTTCTACATCAAAGTGGCAAGATGAAAACCTGCCATGCTCACCAAAACAGATGTATGGGATCTTCATGGAAGCATTATTCTTGAAAGCCCAAAGCACTGAAATGATGTAGGCAACTATGCATAGTGGAATAGATACATAAGTTGTGGTGTATGCATATAGTGGAAATTATTAATCAATAATCTACAACTGGACCTAATAATATGAATGAATCTCACATATTTAATATGGGCCCCCAAAATCCAAACATTATGGAATCTACTATATGATTCCATTTATACAAAATACAAACCATGCAAAACTGTCCTATGTTGTTAGAAGTAAGGATAGTGAGTATTCTAAGAGTGCATAAGGGCAATTTCTGTGTGCTGGTAATGTTATGATTTTGCCTAATATTTTCTACACAGGTATGTTTGTATGAAAGTTTGTCAAGGTATATATTTATGATATGTACATTTTTCTGTATATATTATATTTCAATGTAATTAAAATGAAAATGGAAAAAAAAAGTACCTGTAAGGCAGGCTATGTCAAAGTCCTGTTACCCTCTAGTTTTTCCCCATGTCCCCAAGCTGGGTTGGTATTCTGCACTGAATGCCTGAGTCTGTAGGGGTCCCGGCTGGGGATGGCCATCCTTTCTATATAAGTAATAGAATGAGGTCTTTAGCTTACTCCTGATGGAGGCTTTGGCTGAGCTAACCAGCTATGATTCAAGTACTAGTGAACCTCCCTGATCAGAAGCTCTTGTTTGAAATATCCACATGTGCTCTGGCCATGAAACGGAATAGTCTGCAGCCCTGAACTTTATCCAGACTCTCAACTTCACAGTGGATGCTGCTGCTCCAGATGCTGGTGGCACTTTCGTGGGGAGAAAGGGTCTATCTGGCAGCCTAAAGTTAAGCTTTCCTTCTCTCCTTAATGGTAAAGAATAAATTAACAGGTGTTCGTTTTTTGCCACTCGCTCTTCTTTGAACTAATTGCTTCTCACTTTGGGATCTGCAGATTCATAAACTTTGTGCTGCAGCTTCATCTTTCAAGGTAAAAGATGCAGAAATTGGGGAGCAGTGCTTCTGAGAGTTTCCCCACACCGAAGAGGAAGATGCTGATTTATGTGGTTGAGGTCACTTTCATTCCCTTATTGTGATTATTTTACTGCCTTAAAGTGGGTGTTTTCGTATTCCTGAGAATTTTTTTGAGTGTACTTGAATTTGCCCACTAACGCTTTATATTAATTGGCCTTTAGGTGTTCCTATTATTGTCTTCGAACAGGTCAATTCCTCCTAGTTTTTTCATCATTTTCTTGGCCACACTATAAATGTCCTCCATTTATCACTTCCTGCCTTGGTCTTACCGGTCCAAAGGATGCATCTTGTTTCAAAATGTGGTTTCAGTGATGCTGAAAAAGAAGACTGGGGATGGCTGTTTAGTTTTTGTGTATTTGGTATTTCACTTCTGTTTGCATCCTGGTGCTGTAATGAAATATCATGTAGAGTTCCTATAGGGCTGATAAGCCATCCTCAGTCCCTAAAGATAGCTCTTTCTGTGCATTACTGCTTTCCAAGAAAATCTCTGTCATTATGCAGAGTGTTATGCATTTCCTTTCAAACCTAGTCATTTGCATTTTTTGCCTTTGAAAAGGCAAATTTGCTTTGAAAAGTGTAATGAAATGTGCCCAAATGAAAAATGGGCCCTGAGGATGGCTGGTGCCAGCATGGGGCTTTAATTAAATGATTAGATGGCAATTTGATATGACCAGCTTTTGAACTGCATCATGTTATCATTTAGCTTTGGGAGGAGAAACGCAGCTTGACCTTTAGAAACACTGAAAGATAATATGAACTTTGCTTCTAACAGCCACAGAGCTATGTACAAAAAGCCTTTTTCTAATTTTCCTTTTTCTCTGACCCTGGTCTTCCAGTTCTCATGGTTCCTCACTTCTCCCGTCAGCCCTGTCCTTTAATGCTTCCGTGTCTTTGCATAGTCTGTTCCTGAGACCCAGAGTCCCCTTTCCACTTCTGGCCTTTCTAGGGAGTCTAGTGTTTCTTTTCAAAGCACAGCTCACTTCACACCTTTCCTTTCTTTATTGAAATCCTTCTTAATTCCCCTGCAATGGGAGCTAGTTGCTTCTTCTGCCATCCAGGGATCTACAGGGTACACCCTGCCTCCCCCTGCGTTTTTTAAAACTGAGCAGTGCTCCTTTATTTACATATTGTTTGAGGCTGCCTTTGTGTTAAAATGGAAAGTAGAATGGGTGCAAGAGATTATCACCTACAAAGCCTAAAATATTTACTATCTGATCCTCTACAGGAAAATTTGCCCAGGTAGGCACTTCATACAGTCAGTCCTCACCAGCTAATTAGTGACTATGACCTCCATGAGGCTGGAAACTCCTAATTTTGCTCACCTAGCTGTCTTCCTAGCAACAAACACAGGTCTGCCAGACAGAAGCTGCTTAGAAGATATCAGCTGCATATTGTGGCTGTGAGAATTCAATGGACTGATGAAGCTGTGTTGTCTTTGAAGTGCCTGGTACAAGCTAGTGCCTGGTAAATGCTCATTTCCTGGACATCTATGCTCCTATTCTCACACCCGGCTGCCAGGTCGTCTTGTATTTCCCCCATTACATTGTTGGTTTTTTTGACTGCCAGATTTAATATTACTTTTGCACATATGCATTAAAGTACTAAATTGATGCTAAAGTTTAACCTCAATATCTCTATTCGTTATTTTTACCCAATATCTAGTGAGCATTTAATCCATCCTAGGAACTGTGATCAGAGCTTTTTATTCGTTGCCTCATCAAATAGCTAGTGCTGCCTTTTACAGGCAGATAACCTTTTCTGTCCCCCCACAAAGCCTGCATTTAAATTTTTATTTAATTTTGTAATAGATGTATAGTTAAGAAATTGGCTCCCATGATTCTGAAAGCTGAGAAATACCAATATTTGCAGTTGGCTAGCTGGAAGCCCAAGAATGCCTATGTGTAGTTCATTTTGAGTCTGAAATCCTGAGAACCAGGAGAGCTGATGGTGTATTTCCTAGTCTATCAGGTAGCAGACTTAAGACCCAAGAATAGCTGATGTTTCAGTCTGAGTCCAGAGCCTGAAGAAGACCAATGTCCCAGCTCAAACACTCAGGAGGGAGGAGTTTCCTCTTACTTAGTTTTTTTGTTCTATTCATGTCTTCAGGTGATAGGATGACCCATTCACTTTAGGGAGGTAAATCTGCTTTACTCAGGCCACCAATTAAAATGTTCATTTCATTTGAAACACTCTCACACAACAACCAGAGTGTTTCCAAAACACTCTCACACGACACCCAGAGTAAATTTTGGCCAAATGTCTAGATACCCGTTGGCCCACTCAAGATGACACATGAAATTACTCCATAAGTATTTAATGGTTTAACAAATATGTAAATTTGATAAATGTAAAATTTTTAAAACAGTGTCTAGACCAGATAAAGGCTAAATTGACGTTATTATTATGATTTTTCCCAAAAGTATTTGACATATTCTTGAACCAGGGTAGGCTTATATACAATGCAATGTGTAATATATCCAACTGGGACATCTGACAGCAACATTTGAGTTTAATATTATTTATGCAAGCACTACATTGTACATTTCATGGGAGATATTTTCTTTATTCTCATTCTCCTCTGTGAAAAACAATTGTCTAACATATTATTAGAACACTTGGATGTGATGATAGCTCTTTCCAGAACGGATTTAGGGTCAAATAGTTTTGTGGCATGTTAGTGTTTGTATAGACACACATAAATGAGAATGCTGCCTATGTTTTAGATATTATCTGACATGCCAATGTTTTGGTATTCATTAATCAAAATAGTTATTAGAATAGAAACTTATAACAGGAATATAAAGATAGATCAATTATTATCTCTTAAATATCTCTACTTACTTGGCCTTGAAAATAAGTTGAGGATGTAAGAGAAGAAAATAGGAGATTGTCTTTACCCTTAAATGGCTTTTTGAATTAGCTATAAAGACAGTTGTGTAACTGGCATTGCAGAAATATAGGGAATCAGGTGTAAAATATGTAATATTGACACTGAACACCTTTGTAATTCAAAGAAGAAGAAGGAATAGTATTACTTGTAACAGTTGGAGGAGGTGAACATTGAAATAATTGCATTTGCAATTTAAAAGTTTAGAATGCTCTTTTCAGAGTCCTGTGCTAATGGTCTCCTTGCTCTTCCTATTTTTTCTCTCCCACCTTCCACAGCTTTGACGTTCTTTCTGGTTCATCTTGGGTGGGTGTGCCACAGGCTGAAGGATTCCTGTGTGTGATTTAGTTCCTTCTTGCTGCTCCTTATAAATCTTTCACAGTTATTATTCACTTGTAGGAGGTGATTTTATTGAGTTGGCAGCTGGCCTGTTTAAAACTAGATTAATTTTGAAGTTAGGAATGTCTATAACCAATGGAACACTGAGTTTAAAACAATCAGACTAGATTTAATCAGCTCTGAGGAGAAGAAATCAAAACTACAAATACATGGAGAGTGTTCTCTGACGGATGATGAGTACTCAGACTTTGAGCTTTCATGAAAGATTGAAGGTACTGTGGTTTACTTTTATCATCCTGGGAACGCTTGCTGTTATTAGTTCCCTAGAGCTGCCATAACTAATTACTGCAAACTTGGTGGTTTAAAACAACAGAACTGTATTCTTCCATGATTCTGGAGGCCAGAAGTCCCAAATCAAGATGTTCACAAGGCCATGCTCCTTCTAAAGAGAGGCATCTTTCTGTGTCTCTTCCAGTTTCTGGTGGCTTCAAGCGTTCCTTAGTTTTTGGTAGTAACTCCAGTCTCCCCTCTGTCTCCACATGGCCATCTCTTTGTGCCACTGTTTTCCTTCTCTTTTAAGGACATTTGTCACTGAATTTAAAGTCTACCTTGTTAATCTAGGGTGAACTCATCTTAAGATCCTTTCCTTTACTATATATCCTGCAAAGACCCTTTTTCTAAATAAGGTTATATTCACATATTAGAACTTAGACATATATCTTTTGCAGGGGCTACAATTCAGCCCAGTTCACTTACTTAACTTCCCTGCCTTTTGGTTCGTTCAGATGTAGATAGGAGCTACAACGTTACATTACTAGCTTGGCACGGCTAAAACCCAAAGGTTAAAGGACATTTGCTGTTTTTTTTTTTTTTCAGTTGCTAAGTCATGTCTGCCTCTTTGCGACCCCATGGACTGCAGCATGCCAGGCTTTCCTGTCCTTCACTATCTCTCGGAGTTTGTTCAAACTCATGTCCATTGAGTCAGTGATGCCTTCCAACCATCTCATCCTCTGTTACCCTCTTCTGCTCCTGCCCTCAATCGTTCCCAGCATCAGAGTCTTTTCCAATGAGGCTCTTCACATCAGGTGGCCAAAATATTGGAGCTTTAGCAGCCGTGAAATTAAAAGATGCTTACTCCTTGGAAGGAAAGTTATGACCAACCTAGATAGCATATTCAAAAGCAGAGACATTACTTTGCCAACAAAGGTCCGTCTAGTCAAGGCTATGGTTTTTCCAGTGGTCATGTATGGATGTGAGAGTTGGACTGTGAAGAAAGCTGAGCACCGAAGAATTGATGCTTTTGAACTGTGGAGTTGGAGAAGACTCTTGAGAGTCCCATGGACTGCAAGGAGATCCAACCAGTCCATTCTAAAGGAGATCAGTCCTGGGTGTTCTTTGGAAGGAATGATGCTAAAGCTGAAACTCCAGTACTTTGGCTACCTTATGCGAAGAGTTGACTCATTGGAAAAGACTCTGATGCTGGGAGGGATTGGGGGCAGGAGGAGAAGGGGACAACAGAGGATGAGATGGCTGGATGGTATCACCGACTCGATGGACATGAGTTTGAGTCAACTCCAGGAGTTGGTGATGGACAGGGAGGCCTGGCGTGCTGCAATTCATGGGATCGCAAAGAGTCGGACATGACTGAGCGACTGAAATGAACTGAGCATCAGTCCATCCAATGAATATTCAGGGTTGATTTCCTTTAGAATTGACTGGTTTGATCTCTTTGCTGTCCAAGGAAATATCAAGAGTCTTCTTTAGCACCACATTTAAAAGGCATATTTGTGATAAAATGTGAGTGAATCAACAGAGGAATTTTCAGAATATGGTTGAAAATGTGTATGTTAGTTGCTCCTCTATTGTTAAGGAAGCCTCCATGTGAGGATTACACTGAAGATGAAAAGCAAAAGTGTTTTCTGGTCTTTCATTGAGTGATTTTTTTTTTTTTCACTTTTAGCTATTATTTTCCCGAAATACTTCCTCTCTTCATTTCTTCAGATACCATCTAGAACATGAGTTATAAAATCTGTACTTTTTTACACTAAATATCAATAAGAAGAAGTTTGGTTTTAGATGAGTAGCATTTTTCCACTTTAATAGACGTTTCTTATTGCTTAAATGTATTTTATACGATAAGGCTTTTGGAAGTCCATAAGGTGACATACATGCCTATATTGTTTCAACAGCTTTATTCCTAGTTGTACTTTATTCAACTTTACTCCTCACCTAGTACAGTGCCTGTCATGTAATAGATATTAAATACTATTATTGAGTGAATAATGTTCTATGAAGATCATATTTTCACATGGATTAAATGATGCAAGACCAAGCCTCTGTTTCTTCATCTGTGAGATAGGAATAATAGTATAGTTCTCCAAGTTTTCTTCTGAGGCAGCCTACCCTGTGTCTATCACAAGAATGTACACAGTAAACTTGAGTTGCTATTTTGATAAATAAATTCTTTGATGAGAAGTAGGAGGAATTTTTCATCTAAAACCCCAAGCAAAACTCTTCACATATCAGGACCTTGTTGTCTCCAGTGCCCCCAAATTTAGGAGTCTATTCTCCAAAGACTACATCCCTCACCTTTTTCTTCTCTTTGTGCCTCATTTTCCACAATAGAACGTTAATGAATATAATTCAAGGTCAGCCCAAATACAAATTCACTACCAACTGAGGAAACTTACAGTACCACTGGCTACAGTGAGGTCATTTATGGGTGCCTGGCTTCATTTCTCAGTTTAATGTGACATAGCTGAGCACATTAATCAGCCTTTCACAGTCAGCTGCAGTTTTTCTTCCTGTTTCTTCATTCATTCATTTCACTCATATTTATGAGCCAGACCCTTTGCCATGTGCTAGGCCACGGTTGAACTGTTTCTTTTCTTTCATCCTCTCTTCAATTCCTTTCCTATGGTTTTTCCAAGGGCTTAATCCTAAATCCAGCCTGGAGAGCATGCTAAGTGACATTGTTTAATACGTCCCCAGTTTCATATAGCTAAAAAAGAGAGGGGTGTTTGTACTTACTTCTTTTAGTGGAATATTTGAATAGTCTTTACTTTCCTAAGACCATACAGCGTCATGGTTTAGAAAGATTTTTATGTTTTATTTCCTTGGGTTTTGAGCCTATTTCGTTGAGCTGCTTTTAGAGTAACTTTGGGTAGCTAGGATTTAAGTAAATGCTGAATAACATTTTATACCTGCAATCAATGTTTTAGGAGATATTTTTTAGAAATATGATTTGAAAGTGTTAGTAGTACCCTTATGATAGAGATATTTTATATTTCACACAACATGCTACTTATGTATCAGGCAGTACACTGAACACTATTCATATTATCCAGTTCTCATAGCAGCACCAAGAAAGGTGAATTTGTTATTCTACTTTTTTTTCATTTCAGGAAGCTGAAATGCAGAGGGATTAACGGATCTTCTTAAGGTCACAGACTACTGTGTTTAAGAAGTCACTCATCTGGGTTTTCAAACTGTGACATTTGACTCCAAAGCCTTTGTCCTAACCCTGGGGATAAAGAGAGAGAAAAACATATTTAGTAAATAAATGAACAAAAATAATCAATTGCGGATCAGAACAGAGATTTTGTTGTATATAAGTTTTCCAGGACATCAAACAAAAGACGTGATTTGTTCTTTCTCCCCACTCCCCTCCTTTCCTCTTCTTTCCTTCATCTATCCTTCATCTGTGTTCCCCTTCCTTCCTTCCCCTTCTCTCTTCTTCTCCTCTTCCTTCCTCCTCTTCCCCCCTCACTCCCTTTCTCTTCCCCTGCCTCTCTCCTTTTTTCTCTACCTCTCCTTTGTTGCTTGGTGATAACTGTCAGTGATAACTGTCAGTGATAATGGGCATATCCTCCAGCCCCTGCCAGGGCCCAGGGGAGACACCCATAGGAGCTGACAGATGCTTACTCACATCTGAGTTGCTTGCTCACATTAGGGGTAGGACAACAATATCCTGGCCCCAGCCCAGCACCAAGCCCTTGCTAGGTGTGCTTTATGACGTCTACCTGGTTCAGGCATGCATCTCTTTTCTGGCAAGTTCCAGCTCCATTGTCTCTGAGCACATCCTTGGGCAGAAACAGTTAAAAGCTTATATCATCCCCCTCATCTCACCCAAAACAATATTTTTCAAGATAGTGTAGTTAGGCTTTATATCTGTATATCTAAATGGGCTTATACAAGAGATTCCATACAGGACAAAGCTAGAACATACCAAGGCTCCAGCTTCTCTTCCAGAATACTGAAACAGACACACACAGACAGCTGTAGTTTTCAGCTTACTCTGAGTCTGAGGAATGTTATTCCATAACTGTAACCGAAAATTCCATATCTCACTTTAAAGAAATAAAGCATTGGGATTATATGATGATGGAAAATTAATAATGGGGGCTAGGAAAGATCTGGGAGAAAAACTAGCTATGAATTCAATAATTAGAACCTGAAGGAAAACAATCATTAGTATAATTGTTTGCTTGTCAGTTTCATGGACTGAAATTTTTGATGTTCTAACAATGTATCGGGAATATCAACTATCAACCCAATTTACCTTTCATTTGCTTTAGAGTCCTTCTCTACTGTGCTTCTAATATTCAATAGCTAATATTTTTAGAATTATGCCTTGCTTAAAGACAAAAAATATATATGTTCCTCTTTACTTGCTTCTATTATTATTCTGTATATTTTAATTTTTAAGTAATTATACCTGTCTTAAAAATAATTTTCCTTGGGTGATGAGTATTTACATTTCTCATTTTAATTCAATGGCAGCTTCAATTTGTATACTTTAGATGGAAAATAATTTAAAATGTTTCCCTGAAAACCAGATATGAATCACTATAAATATCCAGTTAACCAGTTGTTCCCTTTGGCATTTAATTGGCTGACAATTTAACATTGCAGCCAACAAACAAACATTGTGGGCGTTTGTTGCTAAAGACTAGTGAAGATTAAAAATCCAATTAGCCGTGCTGTGTGTGGCTCACCTACTATCACCTGGTAAGGTTTAATCTCCACTGGACAGAAATTAAGACCAAGGGTTATCAGTTACTTCAGAAAGCAGGAAAGTAAGGCATTTATTAAACCAAATGTGGGACATTTTATTTTTGGTCTGTTGCAGAATCATTTTTAAAAGTCTTATTGAATCCAAACCTTCTACAGACTAACACAAGTTTTCAGTGAAAAGAGTAACTTAACGTGAAAAAAGAATGGTGTTTGGCATGGTAGAGGCTTTGTGCTTATGTATTTGGTAAGTACATGTTTCTTATGAAGAAAAATCTGTGAGTTATTTAACAGTTTAACTGGAAGGGTTAAGCAAATAGTTGTAGTCTTGAAGACCTTCTAAGTAATAAAAATAATAATAACTATAAATAATTGTGACATGCTTGTGCGTGTGTGTTACATTGCTTCAGTTGTGCTTGCCTTTTTGCAATCCGATGGACTCTCCAGGCCGTAATACTGGAGTGGATTGCCATTTTCTCCTCCAGGGGACCTTCCCGACCCAGGGATTGAACCCAGGCCTCTTATGTCCCCTGCACTGCCAGGGTTCTTTACCACTAGCACCACTGAGAAGCCTTGCTCAGTGCTTACTCTGTGTCACATGCTTTATTGCATTTAATCACTGCAGTATCTAATGAATTAGGAACCACTAAAATCCCTGTATGAAAAAATTTAGGCTTTGAGGTGTGATGTGATGTGTGCCTGGTCACACAGCAGTCAAGGGTAAAGTCAAAACATACTATCAGATGTCTGTGAGAAGCTTTAACGTGTCTGTTTCCCTTTGGAAGTGATTCTGAGTCACTCCCTCCAGAGCGCTCACCTTAATTACTGGTCTGGGGTGTACCGGGGCTTTGGCCTGCAAATGGACTGACAGGATTCTTCTGGTCTTTCCATTCAACTGGATCATAGCAAGGACTCCCACTACCCTCTGGACACTGTTCCAGTGGTTTCTTTGCAGCTGCTGTGCCTTCTAGGAGACCTGTGAGCTTGCATACTAGGAAGCCTTCTGAGGTAGTAGCATGAGCAACAGAAAATACATTAGCAGCAGAAGGCAATGGGTTATGCTTCATTTGAGTGTAGCAAGACAGAAATAAGAAAGTGTCCTGAACCATTTAGAAAAGTGAGAGGGGTAAATGCATGGGTCACCTATGGGCGTCTTTCACCGTTGGTAGGATGGTAGAATAGGTGCTTGATTTGGCTTGCATTGTGTGTGCGTAACAGGACCAAGTGGCCTTGGAAGATATAAATAGGGAGTAGAAAATATGGGCTCTGCTGCAGAGGGCGGGGGTCTTTCCAGCCCTTTAATATTGAAATTTTAATGCTGTCTTTTCAAAGTAGTCACCTTAGTGATCCATGCACTAATTTCAGCAGTGCTGCCAATGCTCATTTGCAAAAGCCCTTTGAAAAATTACTTTCAGAATTATTTTGAGGCACATGGGAAAATCTGACTGTGGAGCAGGCCTGGGTTTTATTACTCAGTTTAGTCACCTGCCTGCTCTTGGCTGTAAACTCATTTGAACTGTTTCCAATAATCAATGCTAACATTGAAGGACAAAGGTTTTCTGTCATTGTGGATATTGAAAAAAGTACCTTACACACCATTAAGGCAATCGCTAAGCTTGTCTTTGTATCCTCCATGGTGACCAACTTGGCAGCCAGCTCATCACCCATGTTCAGTGGAAGTTTATTGACTTTAATAGAAAAGGAAAACAAACAGAAGTTCCAGACACTGGCAGTTTTTCTGGAATAATTTAACATCTTAAGGCAGATACTTTTCATCAATAAGCTTTGAAATTTATACTCATAATTTTATTAAATCAACTATTTGATATCACCTTGAAACACTTATCTAGTTATAGCTGTATCTGATTGAAATTAATTAAGAACTCATGAACTCTGCCATACCATGCATCAGTTTCCCTGAGTTTTCTTGTTTTGCTTGAGAGTTGTCCTCTTGGCTCACAAAATGATCTAGAACAATAACAGTGGTGATGATGATGACATTTCTTGAGTGCTAACTCCGTTTTAGGTGTTGCTCTAATTATATTTCATGTCATATTTAATCCTCACAAGCTCCTCAAAAGGAAAAAAAAAAAAGAAAGCTTTATTCTTATCTTCCTATCTGGAGATAAGAAAACAGAGACTCAGGGAATGGTTTGCATATAATTCCATAACTGATAAAGGTGACCTGTTACTTAGGAAGAACCCAAGCTTCTTTGCCTTTCCACTATTGCAATAATGTATTCAGTAGGTGCTCTGTTAAAAAATAAAGTTTTACTGTATTTCTCACAACTCATTTTTCTTTTTCATATTAAATAAAACTGATCCCCCAAAGTCAGAAAAATTAAAATTACCTGAAATTGAAGCACTGAAAAATTGATCCTTGGGGTGTTTCATTGCAAATACTCTGATTTTGTTCCTATTTCCTAGCCCCACAACACTCCTTGTACCTGAACTGATTTCTGTGGAAACTGCATTTGAAGTAACACATGTGAATGACTGCTTTCTTTCATAGTCACTTAATGCTATAGTTAGAGTCAACCCATTTATATACACTGTAGATCTATTTTCCTTTTCTTCGAGTTTATGACCAGGGTGGTGTTTTCCCTTAAGACAGGTGGCTATTCCTTTTGGACTAAACATTTTTTAGTATCTCCCTTTCTGTCATCAATGTGGGAAGAGAAGAAAAGAAGAGAAATGCCCTTTTCATGGGTGTCTGTGATATGATGGTCTATCTTTTGTGTTCAGCTTTGCCTATATTATTAAATTTGCTGGCCAAACAAGAAGGTCCTGGGACTGTGCATGACATAAGATGGTGAAGATTGTTGAAGGCAGCTTTCAGAGAAAGGGACAAGAATCCCCGTTGCCTCCTCTCACAATATTTAGACAGTCCATGTGGTCTTGTCCTGTACACCAGAAGTTGAGTGTAGTGACACTAAATATTCTCTCTGGTGTCTGTGAACCTGAGGCTGGATCTTGCTATGGAATCCTTTCTTTTGTTTTAAGTAGACTTCTGTGCTACCTGATGCTGTACCAACATCTGAGAGCTCTCTTTGATGCATCTTAGCCCTCAGCCTATTTCATCTGTATCAGAGGCACTTGCCATGACCTTGGTTCCCTCCCAGTAGAGGAAGGAGCTCCCAAGCTTGGGACTGTCTGTCTCTATGTCTGCCATAGTTCAGATTCTGCCTATAGCTAATGATGCACAGGTGATAAATCTCTAGCTATAAAAAGTAGAAACTTCTGATGCAAAAATAAGTATCTGGAAGTCCTGGGTTATATATATTCTTATCAAATCCAAATAGAACCACCGTCCTTTTAATAAACACCCACCCAGTCAATGTGAATTCATACCAACTTGACTTCAACACCCTGAACGTCAACAAATATTCCAGTCTCAGACCTACAGAGAGGGCAGATTTTGGTATCAAGCTCTGGGATCAAGTTTTCCTTTGCCACTTGTGAGACTCTGGGCAACTCCCTTGGCGTCATCTGAGTCTCCCTGTCCTGAACTGTAAAATGAGGATAATTATACCCTTTCTTACTATTAGGGTATTGATAGAAGAAATTAGTGAGGCATTATGTGGGGTAGCACTTTATAAACACTAGCCAGAGTCTAAAGTTTTCATGACAGCATTTTGAAAGCATTCCCTTAATCCACATGGGCAAGTTGCAGGACGCTGCGGGATGCAGCTAGGTGTGAATCTCCCTGCCAGGGTTTGAGTGTCTGCTTTAGTCTCTTATATGCTGTGTGACTCTGGGTGAGTATAAAGCTTTCTGAGATTCGTTTTCTCAGTTTTAAAATGGAAGTGACAGTGGCAGTCTACAGTTCTTGAAGTCGTGAGAATATACTGAAGTCAGTTAGCACAAGGGTAAGTACTCATTCAGTAATATTATTAATACTAATACTGGTTTAGATAGTCTCCAGATGTTGATTAACTTCTTAAGATTTCATTCCACCAATCAGATTTTAATCAGTCATAGTTACTAGCAGGCTTGTGTTTTATTTACAGTTCTTTTACAAAAGATAGTTTAGGTTTTCTAAATATATACATATATACATATGCAAACACATATTTTTATAGCTCCTTCTTTATTGTGTTGCATATTAGAGATTTGTTGTGATAATTGGTGGGTGTTTTTTTCCCCAGAACACTTCTTCTAGAATCCTTCCTTGCTTTGTACTGGGAGTTGAGACTTTAATAATTCCCTGCTAGCCTCAGTGCCTTGTGGATGTCAAGCTGCCCGGGGAAGTGAACCTGAGTTATACCTCGCCTGTGATGAGTGTCTCTGTCCATTTAAGGTCCACTTATTGCCTTGAGTCCACGGCTTAGTGAGAGAAGAGTTGTTACACTTGGAGGGAAGTTTCCTATGTCATAAGCAGAGGTAGAGGAGCATGTTGTGAAACCAGCTGCCATGAAATTGAATTACAGGTGTCGTATTCTTGCAGCCTTAAATTGCTCCATTTTACCATGGGCCTTTCTGTTTGTTTGGAACAAATAACTGCAATTTACTAGGATGTTAAGAGATGATGGTGGAAGCAGTCAGAGGTGGTTTAAGGTTTCCATAATGATGGAAAATTACTCCTATCCATTTCAAGTATGGTTTCTCTCCCAAGCCACCACATTTAAATGTGAAGAGAGGAAATACCTCATTTTTTAATACTCTTCTCTCAGCACAATTCTCTTTAAAGGTGCTTCAGGTTCCTTTAAAGCTCTTAACCACACACCCAATCAGTTTTATTTATTATCCTCTGGAATATGTTCAGTAATGACTTCTGAGGCGGCCGGGAGTGAATGGACAATTTGCTTTCACCGCCTTGATGTCCTTAACCCATTTCCTCTTAATTTGCTGGAGATGGTGTGGGGCTTCCGGACACAGGAGTCAGGAGCATTCTTCAGAAGAATACGTCAGTGTATTTTACCTTTCCCAGGATCATTCTTGTTTTCTTTTCAAGAAGGAATGTAAATAATTACAGAGTTTTTCGATTTCTCTTCCCTGGGACTATTCACTAATCAGATAAGCTGCTTCAGCATGAGGGTGGGATATTGTGGTGGTGCTCACTGTCGTTGTTTTTATGTGAAACAGGCATTAAAGTGATCATTGTTTTCTCAGAGCCAAGCAAAGATAGTGTACAATCAAAATGTATATTTTTTGTGGATGTTCTAAATTGAAAAATAAATTGTTCTGTTTCCTAAATGATAACTGTCTAGTATTTGAGAGACTTCTCATGAAAGGAAACTTGGAATTAAGTGTGAGATTTGCTTATATGTTGCACGGGGCACATTGTTATTTTCAGACTCCATTCCTGACTAATGGTTTTAGTATTTTTTTTTTTTTTTTTTTACTGTACAAGTATAAAGTAATACATATTTATTTGGTAAAGTTCTTGTAGGGAAGAACAGAGGAATTTTGCACTTGCACCCCAACCCTTCAACCTCTTCCTTACCTCATTAATATTAGTTAGGTGTGTATGTCTTATGGATGTTTTGGCATGAATACACTGTATAATTGGTGCAGAGAGCAATATATATGTTTTGCTTTGTGATTATTTTAAGTAAATGGGACCATATTTTATGATTACTTCTATGTTTTTCTTCTCACTTAACAGTGTATTTTGTAGATTGTCTACATGAACACATATATTTAGGTCGTTCTTCTTAAGTGCTGATTAGTATGTGAAGATGTAGATGTACTACAACTTATTTACATGTGGGTAGACGTTCACCTTGCATTATTTTGGTTTTATGAAATAGGTGTAGCTGTGATCATCTATGTCTATGTCTTTTTATGCATACGTGTGCTAGATCTCTAGGACAGACAACTAGTTTTTATTAGAACATTGCATTATTGGAATCTGTTGACAGGCCATCCTGTTGATTGACTATTTGTCTTTGTTTGCCTGGAAGAAACCATGCAGAGCTGAATGTGCATACTTCAAAATGGAGAGGACTATCAAAATGTTTTTTAAAAGTATATCCAAGAGTTCATGATAATCAACTTTCAGATCATCTCCCATAAAAGTGAAAATGAATGTGACTGAGAATGGCCAAGGGATGTTCTGTTTGAATTGTTTCACCACACTATGCAGAAGACACGTGGGGTGAGGATAACATGCATGATGTATGGGATGCTACTTGGAGTCAGACCAGCCTTGGTTTGAACCCTGGGCCTCTGACATAGGAGCGTTTGAGATCTCTGGTAACTGGCTGTTTCTAAGCTTCTTTACAACAGAATTGACTGTAAATTGCCTCTCAGAGTGGTCATGAGGATGAAAAGAGCTAGTGTATAAGATGTTTAGGTCAGCACCTGCCACCCAGTGGGCCATCAGTAGTGTATTGTTTAGAAAGTATTACTACTCTCAACTCTATCATTCACTATCCTTATGAGATTGATCAAGTTTACTTGTAGTCTCACTAAGTTTGCTATTTGTTCTTTAAAAGAGGAAGCCAAATTCAATAATCTCAAATTTCCTTTGCAATTTTCTTTTCCATTTTGACAGGTAGCTCTTCTTTTTGAAAAATGGAAGTTTTGTTCATTGTCTTTGTAAGCCTTTTAGTTAGTAGGACACACACACACAGGGTATATATTTGATGGACAACACTGCAGGATTAAAGACCTCTAAGGCAGAGCCTCAAAACAGTCAACAAGTGTCAGTACTAATCTAGAGCAGTCCAGGTGTGAGACTTAGGTCTCCTTTACTTAAGATGAGCCTTCTCACTCTGCTCTTCTAGCCCTCACTCCATTTCATCCATCCACTCACTCATCCTCTGTCAGGATGATCACATTATTCCATGACATGGATGTTGTTGTTTTTGTTCAGTCACTAAATCGTGTCCGACTCTTTGTGACACCATGGACTGCAAAACTCCAGGCTCCTCTGTCCTCCACTATCTCCCAGAGTTTATTCAATTTCATGTCCACTGAGTCAGTGATGCTGTTAACTGCCTCATCCTCTTCTGCCCCCTTCTCCTGTTGCCTTCAGTTTTTTCCAGCATCAGGATCTTTTCCAATGCTCTTTGCATCAGGTAGCCAAAGTATTGGAGCTTCAGCTTTAGCAACAGTCCTTCCAGTGAATATTCATGGTTGATTTCCTTTAGGATTGACTGGTTTGATCTCCATGCAGTACAAGGGACTCTCAAGAGTCTTCTCCAGCACCACAATTCAAAAGCATGAATTCTTTGGGACTCAGCCTTCTTTAAGGTCCAGTTCTCACATCCATACATGACTACTAGAAACACTGTACCTTTGACTATACAGACCTTTATTGGAAAAGTGATGTCTCTGCTTTTTAATATGCTGTCTAGGTTTGTCATAGCTTTTCTTCCAAGGAGCGAGCATCTTTTAATTTCATGGATATAGTCACCATTCACAGTGATCTTAGAGCCCAAGAAAATAAAATCTGTCACTGTTTCCACTTTTTCCCCTTGTATTTGACATTAAGTGATGGGATTGGATGCCGTGATCTTGGTTTCTTGAACGTTGAGTTTCAAGGCAGGTTTTTCATTAGCCCCTTTCTCCCTCATCAAGAGGCTCTTTAGTTCCTCTTCATTTTCTGACATTAGAGTTATATCATATACCTATCTGAGGTTGTTTTTTCCTTTATCATACCCATCCTTACATGAAATGTTCCCTGGGTATCTCCAACTTTCTTGAAGAGGTCTCTAGTCTTTCCCATTCTATTGTTTTCCTGTATTTCTCTGCAATGTTTACTTAAGAAGGCTTCCTATCTCTCCTTGCTATTCTCTGAAACTCAGCAATCAGTTGGGTATATGTTTCCCTTTCTCCTTTGCCTTTTGCTTCTCTTCTTTTCTCAGCTATTTATAAGGCCTTCTCAGACAACCACTTTACCTTCTTGTCTTTCTTTTTTTTTTTTGGTCATTGCCTCATATACACAACATTATGAACCTCTGTCCATAGATCTTCAGGCATGTTGTCTACCAGATTTAATACCTTTAATCTATTTGTCACCCCCACTGTATAATCATAAGGGATTTTATTTAGGTCGTATCTGAATGGTCTTATGGTTTTCCATACTTTCTTCCATTTAAGTCTGAATTTGACAATAAGGAGTTCATGATCTGAGCCACAGTCAGCTCCAGGTCTTGTGTTTACTGACTGTATAGAGCTTCTCTGTCTTTGGCTGCAAAGAACATGATTAATCAGATTTCACTATTGACCATCTGGTGATGGCCATATGTAAACTCATCTCTTGAGTTGTTGTAAAAGGGTATTTGCTATGACTAGCGTGTTCTCTTGCTAAAACTCTGTTAGCCTTTGCCCTGCTTCATTTTTTACTCCAAGGCCAAACTTGCCTGTTATTCCGGTTATCTCTTGACTTCCTACTTTGGCATTCCAATCCACTATGATGAAAAGGACATCTTTTTTTGGTATTAATTCTAGAAGGTCAGCTTCATGTTCTTTGGCATTAGTGGTTGGGGCATAGTCTTTGATTACTGTTTATTGGTTTACCTTGAAAATTAACAGAGATCATTCTGTCATTTTTTGAGGTTGCACTTAAGTACTACATGTCAGACTTTTTTGTTGATTATGAGGACTACTCCATTTCTTCAAAGAGATTTTTGCTCACAGTAGTAGATATAATGGTCATCTGAATTAAATTTGCCCATTCGTATCCATTTCAGTTCACTGATTCCTAAGATGTCAGTGTTCAGTTTTGCCGTCTCCTGCTTGATCACATCCAGTTTACCTTGATTCGTGGACCTAATATTCCAGGTTCCTATGCAGTATTGTTCTTTACAGCATCAGATTTTACTTTCACCACCAGACACATATAGAACTAAGTGTCATTTCCGCTTTGGCCCAGTGCTTCATTCTTTCTGAAGTTATTAGGAATTACCCATCCATGTCTCCCCAGTTGGACTTTTTCTGACCTGGGGGGCTTATCTTCTGGTGTCATATCTTTTTGCCTTTTCATACTGTTCATGGGGTTCTTGTGGCAAGAATACTGGAGTGGGTTGCCATTTCCTCCTCCAGTGGGTCAAATTTTGTCAGAATTCTTCACTGTGACCCATCTATCTTGAGTGACTCTGCAAGGCATGACTCATAACTTCATCGAGTTATGTGAGCCCCTTCACAAGGTTGTGATTAATGAAGGGAGACAAGAATGCACAATTTATTTTGCATATCTGTGGATATTTAGATTGCATTGTTTTGCTTTAACAAGAGATGTGTTGCAGTAAACATCTGTCTGTATGACTTTATATGCATGAGTACGCTAAATCTCCATGGTAGATGTAATGACCTCTTGCTGTCAGGCTCTGTCTCTCTCAGTGGGTGTTGCTTGTGCATTAACCATTACTCTCTATTTAGCTGTTTTATCAATAGCTAAACCACTATCATGTATTACGGTGTTTATATGCCTCAACATGTTACATACCCTAATTTGTTCATTCAGTAGTTGATAAATATTTATTCAATGTAATTTATGTGCTAAACACTTTTCCAAGTGCTGGAGTTACAGCAATGAACTCAAAGTTTCTAGTCTCATGAAGGGTTCATTTTAGTGGAGAGTCTCAGGCAATAAGTAGAGAAACAAAAGCTGATACTATTTTTTTTCTTTCATACAAATTTGTATGAAGAAAAATAAAGTGGATAATGATGAGAGATGCTAATTACATGGAGTTGTCAGATAGGGCCTCTCCAAGGACTATCACTTGAGCACTGATTTGAATATATGAATATATCACACATTTTGTCCTATTTGTATACCTAGATGTTATGTATGTTTCTGTACATCACTGGAAGATAAACATTACTCACCCCATTTTACATATTAGTAAACTGACACTGCTGCTACCGCTAAGTCACTTCAGTCGTGTCCGAATCTGTGCAACCCCATAGACGGCAACCCACCAGGGTCCCCCATCCCTGGGACTCTCTAGGCAAGAACACTGGAGTGGGTTGCCATTGACACTAAATATGTATTAGAAATCATTTTCAGTAGCAAGTAGCAGAACATCCATCTAATATTGAGTTAAACAGAATTTTTTTTTTTTCTAATCAAAAAAGAACTCTGAGGAAGGAAGGAGGTAGCTCCTGACTCTGACTAAGGAACTAGGTGATATCAAGGTACTCATCTCTGATATTCGCAGCCTTCTCCTCTTAGACTTAGCTTGGCTTCCACAGGAGGCATGCCTGCATTTCAGGCAGAAACAAGGATGGGGGAGAGGTAACTGTTCCACCCCATCTGTCTCTTATCAGGGAAGAAAGTAGGCTTGACAGTTGGCTCTGTAGTCTTTTTGAGAAGATCAGTGTCTCCTGGCCACCTCCTTCTGTGGGGAAGACTGAGGAAACCTTCCTGTAATTAATCTTTGCCTTTTCAGTGAAGAAAGATCGTAAGGGAGAAAGTGGACATGAGTGTCAGATTGGTGTTGGCTTTGCCGTGAATTATGCACCCAGCAGTGCATGAGGAGGCCAGGGTTCATCTCAGTGCAGGCGCTCGGGCACCTCCGACTCTCTGACACCCTGCGAACCACAGCACGCCAGGCCTCCCTGTCCATCACCAACTCCCGGAGTTCACCCAAACTCACGTCCATCGAGTCGGTGATGCCATCCAGCCATCTCATCCTCTGTCATCCCCTTCTCCTCCTGCCCTCAATCCCTCCAAGCATCAGAGTCTTTTCCAATGAGTCAACTTTTCGCATGAGGTGGCCAAAGTACTGGAGTTTCAACTTTAGCTTCAGTCCTTCCAAAGAACAGTCAGGACTGATCTCCTTTAGAATGGACTGGTTGGATCTCCTTGCAGTCCAAGGGACCCTCAAGAGTCTTCTCAAATACCACAGTTCAAAAGCATCAATTCTTTGGTGCTCAGCTTTCTTCACAGTCCAACTCTCACATCCGTACATGACCACAGGAAAAACCATAACTTGACTAGACGGACCTTTGTTGGCAAAGTAATGTAATGTCTCTGCTTTTGAATATGCTATCTAGGTTGGTCATAACTTTCCTTCCAAGGGGTAAGTGTCTTTTAATTTCATGGCTGTAATCACCATCTGCAGTGATTTTGGAGCCCAGAAAAATAAAGTCTGACACTGTTTCCACTGTTTCCCCATCTATTTCCCATGAAGTGATAGGACCAGATGCCATGGTCTTAGTTTTATGAATGTTGAGCTTTAAGCCAACTTTTTCACTCTCCTCTTTCACTTTCATCAAGAAGCTTTTTAGTTCCTCTTCACTTTCTGCCATGAGGCTGGTGTCATCTGCATATCTGAGGTTATTGATATTTCTCCCGGCAATCTTGATTCCAGCTTATGCTTCCTCCAGCCCAGCCTTTCTCATGATGTACTCTGCATACAGTTAAATAAGCAGGGTAAAAATATACAGCCTTGATGAACTCCTTTTCCTATCTGGAACCAGTCTTTTGTTCCATGTCCAGTTCTAACTGTTGCTTCCTGACCTGCATTTAGGTTTCTCAAGAGGCAGGTCAGGTGGTCTGGTATTCCCATCTCTTTCAGAATTTTCCACAGTTTATTGTGATCCACACAGGCAAAGGCTTTGGCATAGTCAACAAAAAATAGATGTTTTTCTGGAAGTCTCTTGCTTTTTTGATGATCCAGCGGGTGTTGGCAATTTGATCTCAGGTTCCTCTGCCTTTTCTAAAACCAGCTTGAACATCTGGAAGTTCACAGTTCATGTATTGCTGAAGCCTGGCTTGGAGAATTTTGAGCATTACTTTACTAGCATGTGAGATGAGTGCAATTGTGTTGTAGTTTGAGCATTCTTTGGCATTGCCTTTCTTTGGGATTGGAATGAAAACTGACCTTTTCCAGTCCTGTGGCCACTGCTGAGTTTTCCAAATTTGTTGGCATATTGAGTGTAGCACTTTCACAGCATCATCTTTCAGGGTTTGAGATAGCTCAGCTGGAATTCCATCACCTCCACTAGCTTTGTTCGTAGTGATGCTTTCTAAGGCCCACTTGACTTCACATTCCAGGATGTCTGGCTCTAGGTGAGTGATCACACTATCGTGATTATCTGGGTCGTGAAGATCTTTTTTGTACAGTTCTGTGTATTCTTTCCACCTCTTCTTAATATCTTCTGCTTCTGTTAGGTCCATACACTTTCTGTCCTTTATCGAGCCCATCTTTGCATGAAATGTTCCCTTGGTATCTCTAATTTTCTTGAAGAGATCTCTAGTCGTTCCCATTCTGTTGTTATCCTCTATTTCTTTGCACTGATCGCGGAGGAAGGCTTTCTTATCTCTCCTTGCTCTTCTTTGGAACTCTGCATTCAGATGCTTATCTGTTTCCTTTTCTCCTTTGCTTTTCACTTCTCTTCTTTTCACAGCTATTTGTAAGGCCTCCCCAGATAGCCATTTTGCTTTTTTGCATTTCTTTTCCATGGTGATGGTCTTGATCCCTGTCTCCTGTACAATGTCACGAACCTCCGTCCATAGTTCATCAGGCACTCTGTCTATCAGATCTAGTCCCTTAAGTCTATTTCTCACTTCCACTGTATAATCATAAGGGATTTGATGTAGGTCATACTGGAATGGTCTAGTGGTTTTCCCTACTTTCTTCCATTTAAGTCTGAATTTCGCAATAAGGAGTTCATGATCTGAGCCACAGTCAGCTCCCGGTCTTGTGTTTGCTGACTGTATAGGGCTTCTCCATCTTTGGCTGCAAAGAATATAATCAATCTGATTTTGGTGTTGACCATCTGTTGATGTCCATGTGTAGAGTCTTCTCTTGTGTTGTTGCAAGAGAGTGTTTGCTATGACCAGTGCATTCTCTTGGCTAAACTTCTTTATCTGGCAGCAAAGTTTGACTCTTCTATTCTGTGTTTATCAGATTTGGGGGGATAGTCATCATCTAGTACAGGATCTGGAGGAGGTGACTAATGCTACTGACAGCTCCTACTACAATTTAATTGCCACCACACAGGAGGTTACAACGAAGTTTAAATGCTATATGACTAACATTGATAATATCACTCTCTGCTCTTTTAAGTGTAACTCCCAGACACTGGAATTTTTCTGGCCCATCTTTTCCTCTGATCAACCTATTGTGTCATAAGAGTTTGCCTATGATTGATGGATGATGTTACAAATCCATAGACCACAAGCATGCTGGCAGATGCAATTTAGATAGTGGATCACAGGGAAAGTACTAAAGCAAATGTGTACCTTTTGAAGAAATACTGATATAGTATTACTTGGGAGTTATCCAGAGTTACAGAATTCATCACACTTATTGAGTATCCTGTAGGTTATGTCTGTTTTTACCTGTATGGAGTTATTCATTGTCTTTGCACAGCTAACGAAGAAATTAATGTAGGGATAATTATTGCCATCTTACATGGCTAAACTAATACCTAGAAGAAAGTAAATGATCTAACATATTAAAATAAGCTGAAATATTTTCTCGTCATGTGTTCCTCAATCTTACCCCCCAAAAAACAACACCCTACTCTGTTAACATAGATTCAATTACTCCCCTTCAGATGCCTGCCCTGAATTCTGAAGTATCATTGGTGAGATACAGAATGATCATTCCTAGAATATATCTATTCACTTGCTTTAGGATATTCTAGAAGCCTTTCAAAGTGAAATGATTAAATGATTAACTGCTTAAAATTTTCCAGCAATTTTCTAATTGAAGAAAAGAATAATCCATGCTTATTATCAAAGGAACAAACAATACAGATGTTTACAGAATACAACTTTAGTCACAGGTCTAAAAGATAAATACTATTTGCAGATTAATTTATATCCTTACAGACATTTTTCAGTAACCATTTGCAGTTGTCAATAATAATAACTATTATTGGTATCACTACAAATGGAATATAATAATGCTTTACGACTTTTATTGCCTAAACTTTATTATGAACATATATTAAGCTCTTTCCCTACCAGTGTATCCACATATACCTAATTATTTTTAATGACCACATAGTAGTTTATTTAAGGATGGTTTATGATTCTTACATTCACTTCCCTAATAATTCTAATATAAATTTTTCCTAAAAATTTTATTAACCATTATTGAACATATATATGTCCTTTAAGCAAGTGTCTAGTGTTTTCATAGGAAAATTACCCAGAAGTGATGTTGATTTGTCAAAAGTAGTTGTGCTTAAAATTTTATAGATATTACAGAATTACCCTCCATCAGTAGTATAAGAGTGTCTATTGCTCTTCTCTTACCAACGCTAGGTATTATGCACTTTGTCATTGTTAATCTGAAAGATAAACCAATTACGTATCTATCTTATTTTTCATTTCCTTGATTAATGGTGATCTCAATTATCTTTTCAAAGGATTATTGGTCATTAATGCTTTTGTCACTATATTTTTGTGTCCTTTTTCAATTAGATTGTTTTGTTTGATGATGAAATTCTTTAGATAGTGTAAATATTTACCATAGGTATATTACCTACATTGTCAATCTTTTGCCCCTCATTTGTCTTTTAGCTGTGTTTATAGTATCTTTTGGGTTTCCCTGGTAGCTCAGCTGGTAAAGAACTCACCTGCAATGTGGGAGACCTGGGTTTGATCCCTGGCTTGGGAAGATCCCCTGGAAAAGGGAAAGGCCACCCACTCTTGTATCCTGGCCTAGAGAATTCCATGGACTGTCGCAAAGAGTCGGACACAACTGAACGACTTTCACTTTATTTTCATAGTGTCTTTTGCCATGCCAGTTTAAACTGTTTTATCTATTCAAACGTATCCATCTTTTCTTTCTTAGTGTATTGTCTTATTGCTATGAAAAGAAAAATCAGAAACAGTCTCATTATATAGTAGTTTAAGTTGGAAATCCACTCGGGTGGGGCTTCAGCAATATGGGAGTTCACAAACTTGAGTAATTACCATTCTATGGCTGATATTTACCTACATCCATTTTCAGTGTAGACCAAACCAGAATTTAATAACCATAGCATATTTACACAAACTTTCTCATTCTCTAACCACTTAAAATTAGTTCTGAAAGATGAATGACTCATTTTTTTAATATAGTCCCTTTTGAATTTAGCTCTAGTCTAAAAAGCTGAGAGTCAGTGGCCTACTTGCAAAACCTCAGGAGTAACTTAGAAAATTCTTAGAAAGTTTCATGCTTTTGTTTTCCCTAAATGATTTCTTTAGTGGATGACACTGTAGCTCAACCCAAACCTGTAAATTATGGGTTTTCCAAATGAAGGGGATCTGAGTAAATGAGTCAGGTGAAAGAAGAAAGAAAGAAAGGTGAAAGATTGGCTCTGATATTTGGCCATTTAGCTAAATCTGCAAGTTAGTGAGGCAAGATGAATATAAATGACGCATGGAATAAAATGTATAGAATCTGTACCTGAGTAGTCTCTGATTATGAGTATGGAGTTTATAGTCTTGTAGGCCTGGCCTTGAATTCTGACTTCTCCATTTAATAATTATGTGAGACAAGTTGTCTAACTTTTCAAAGCCTTAGTTTCCTTCTGTAAACTAGGGGTAGTGCCTACAACTGCCATTACCTAAAGATCACTGATTTTATCATTTCTGACATTCATTTCACTGTTGGTTCTAAAGTCTGGGCAACCTGTTTTAATGTCAGTACACTCTGGCCTCAGGTGCAAGTACTATTTAAAAATCGTAGCAGATGAAAATGAGGGAAGTGAATAAAAACTGAGTAAAACTGCCATTAATTTGGCATTTTATAAGCAAGTTCTCCCTGGCAGTCAATTCATGCTGTCTGTTAAAGTAGCCCAACTTTTCATTTTTATATTATTTTTTACATCTCAATCTTTCGTGACTTAAAACTGATGACATCTGAATATTTCTCAAGCCGTTACTACATATTTATGAAGAACAGTTAATCTGTGGGAAAGTGGAGAGAGAGAGAGAAACCATAAAATTTTAGAGCTGAGTGATTTCAGGCTCGTGTGTAGTAGAGGAAATTGAGACTCAGGCAAGTTTTGTTACTTGTCCAGCAACAAACATTAGTCTCCATGATAAAAAGCAACAACTACAAACTTGTAATGCAGCACTGGGGGTTTTGGGGTGTTTCCTTTGTGTCCATGTAAGGGCGAGGAATGGGTGCAAGGTGACTTTCTCATCCAGACATCCTCTTTCTCCAGACTGTCAAGGGCCATCTAGATGTCCAGGAGAACTGTTCCCACAGGTCCTGATGCACTAGGTGTCCATCAGCGTCCAGGGCACGGATAGGTGCAGTTCACTCTGGACAGATAGCATCACCGAGTGTGCTGTTGAACCCAGTTTGTGTGCCAGACAGACTGAAACATCATAGTTTGGAGCAGAGAAAGATTTTATTGCAGAGCCAAGCAAGAGAATAGGGTTTGTCATGTTCAAAAGACCTGTTGATGGTTTTCTAGGAAGAATTTTTATAGGCAATGTTTGAGGGTAGGGCTGCAGGGTACACGACCTTTATCTGATTGACTGGTGGGGAGGATTTAATAAGGTGATGTTCCAGGAATCTCACTTATCAGTCTTATGGTTCTAACCCATCTGGGGTCTGCTTGTGCTCAGCCTGAAGTTACCGTCCTCCACCTGGGTGGGGGCATTAGTTCCTGTAGAGGAACTCAGAGATATGTATGCACCTCTCTCAAGGGAGAGCCACGACAGGGTCCCCCATCACTACACTCTTGTTTCTTTCTGTATTCCCTCACCCCCCAGCTAGTCACTGTTTGAATTGGCCCTTTGGGACTTATGGAAGGTGTAGGAGGCTGAACCTTTTTTCCTACAAACAAGGAATGGGGGACACAGAAATGTTCTTGTGCTTAGGAGGGCCCCATAGGGTCCTGCTTGGTTTCAGGGGAGCAGTGTGCTGGCAGTACGTATGGAGTTCCCTGCTGGGCATAGGCTGCAAGGCCAGCTATTGGCAGCCTCAGTGAGATGATAAGCACTATTCATGTAAACCCAGTAGATGGGATGTTGGAGCTTGCTTGTTTCCCAGGGATGTGGAAGATAAACAGCGGACCCTTATGGGTTCACAGAAGATGGGAGGCCTCTTGAGGTGGCCTGTGTCCCTTTGGCAGCTCCTCCAGGTTTGATCCTCCTATCAGAGGCCACTCTGTCCCCTAATCCTCCTAGTAGCATCCTGATTCCTCCTTTTCCCCTCATCCCAGGATTTTATACCAGGGTAGAAAATTTTCCACTTTATTCAGCACATCGTTCCCAAAACCATTGCTACTTGTCAGTGAGACCACACATTCCCTGAAGCGGGAAATTGACTCTTCTGCATCATCCCCCCTAAGGAAATGACTACAGAGGGCCTCGCTGATGAGTGAAGAGGAAAACCTTAGAACAAAACCACAAACATGCTTGTGTGTCTTTCAACAGTATTGTCCTGCCCATATCAGCATCAGTATCATCAGCAGCACCATCATCACGATCACTGTGACCACCATCAAGCAAATACATTTATTGAGGGCTTATTGAAACTGCCAGCACGCATTGTAACTATGTCATTTTATTGCACAGGTTTGCTGTAGCATTGGTCCTATTATATTCTCCATTTTGTAAGTGAGAAAACTGAATCTCATAGGGATTAAAAAATTGCCTAACAGTGCTTCACAACCAAGTGCTATTTTGTCACTAGGGATATTTGGCAATGTCTGGAGACAGTTTTGATTATCATGAATAAGAGACTCTTTCAGGCTACACATTGTATAATATATATCTAGCCCCCACAGCAAAGAATTTCCTGAAACAAAATATTAATAATACCCCAGTTAAGAAATTTTGGTGTTGTGTGATGCATTAGCAATTTGAAGAGCATTTTATCATGAATAAGTAATGAGTATTTAGCAAATGCTTATAGTATATTCAGAAAATTATGTTAATTCCTTATTAATCTATTTATGTGATAAATTCTAGCAATAGATTTTCAAATGTTAACACCATTCTTTCTTCCTGAGAAAAATTCTACCTCCTTTAAGTATGATACTATTTATATGAAAATTTTAAGCATACAAAACAGTACTACTTTTATGAGAGAGAGAGATATATATATGCAAAAATATCACTCACCTAGAGCCAGACATCCTGGAATGTGAAGTCAAGTGGGCCTTAGAAAGTATCACTATGAACAAAGCTAGTGGAGGTGATGGAATTCCAGTTGAGCTATTCCAAATCCTGAAAGATGATGCTGTGAAAGTGCTGCACTCAATATGCCAACAAATTTGGAAAACTCAGCAGTGGCCACAGGACTGAAAAAGGTCAGTTTTCATTCCAATCCCAAAGAAAGGCAATGCCAAAGAATGCTCAAACTACCGCACAATTGCATTCATCTCACACGCTAGTAAAATAATGCTTAAAATTCTCCAAGCCAAGCTTCAGCAATATGTGAACCATGAACTTCCAGATGTTCAAGCTGGTTCTAGAAAAGGCAGAGGAACCAGAGATCAAATTGCCAACACCCACTGGATCATCGAAAAAGCAAGAAAGTTCCAGAAAAACATCTATTTCTGCTTTATTGACTATGTCAAAGCCTTTGACTGTGTGGATCACTATAAACTGTGGAAAATTCTGAAAGACATGGGAATACCAGACCACCTGACCTGCCTCTTGAGAAATCTGTATGTAGGTCAGGAAGCAACAGTTAGAACTGGACATGGAACAACAGACTGGTTCCAAATAGGAAAAGGAGTACGTAAAGGCTGTATCTTGTCACCCTGCTTATTTAACTTATACAGAGTACATCATGAGAAACTCTGGGCTGGAAGAAGCACAAGCTGGAATCAAGATTGCTGGGAGAAATATCAATAACCTCAGATATGCAGATGACACCACCCTTATGGCAGAAGGTGAAGAGGAACTAAAGAACCTCTTGATGAAAGTGAAAGAGGAGAGTGAAAAAGTTGGCTTAAAGCTCACCATTCAGAAAACTAAGATCATGGCATCTGGTCCCATCACTTCATGGGAAATAGATGGGGAAACAGTGGAAACAGTGTCAGACTTTATTTTTGGGGGCTCCAAAATCACTGCAGATGGTGTTTGCAGCCATGAAATTAAAAGAAGCTTACTCCTTGGAGGGAAAGTTATGACCAACCTAGATAGCATATTCAAAAGCAGAGATATTACTTTGCCAACAAAGGTCCATCTAGTCAAGGCTATGGTTTTTCCAGTGGTCATGTATGGATGTGAGAGTTGGACTGTGAAGAAAGCTGAGCACCAAAGAATTGATGCCTTTGAACTGTGGTGCTGGGGAAGACTCTTGCAATTCCCTTGGACTGCAAGGAGTTCCAACCAGTCCATCCTGAAGGAGACCAGTCCTGGGTGTTCATTGGAAGGACTGTAGCTGAAGCTGAAACTCCAATACTTTGTGCACCTCATGCGAAGAGTTGATTCATTGGAAAAGACCCTGATGCTGGGAGGGATTGGGAGCAGGAGGAGAAGGGAACCACAGAGGATGAGATGGCTGGATGGCATCACCGACTCGATGGACGTGAGTTTGGGTGGACTTTGGGAGTTGGTGATGGACAGGGAGGCTGGCGTGGGGTGACAGAGTCAGACATGACTAAGCAACTGAATTGAACTAATATGTAATAAAAGTATTTTTAAAAACCTGTAGCAGCAGATGCTTTACCAGCTGAGCCACAAGGGAATCCCAAGAATACTGGATGGATTAGTCTATCCCTTCTCCAGTGGATCCTCCCGACCCAGGAATTGAACTGGGGTCTCCTGCATTGCAGGTGGATTCTTTACCAACTGAGCTATTAGGGAAGCCGGTAGCAGAGAGAGACACACTAATTTCAGAATAACAGTTACTTCTGTAAAGGAAATAAATGGAAATCATGGAGAGAATTCTTTAATAAAGTCTTGCACCATTTTACATCTTTAAAAGTAGGTGTGAAGCACAGTGTAAACATTTGTTAAATCTGGGAGTGTGTATGGAATGCCTGATTCATCATTTTTCATATTTTTGGACATTTGAAATAGCTTATATTTGGAAAAAAATGTAGAGCTAAAGAGAAATCTTAACTTTAAAAAAATTAATTACGACGAAAATAGAGCTGAAATGGTATAGTGGCTAAATAGTAAATAGTAGCTGAAATGCCAGATCTGGGATTCAGAGTTAGGTGTAACTGCTTCCAGAGCCCACACTCTCAACTCCCACACCTTGTTACTTCTCCCACAGGAGCCAGTGCAGGAAGAAGTAATAGTGACAGGAGCAATGGGGCGCCAGACACTGTTCTCAGTAGCTGATGTGTATTAAGTCATTTATTCTACCCCATGATCCTATGCAGGAAATACTCTTCTTTTCTTTATGTTGTAGATGAAGGCTTTGAGGGGCAGGTGGAGCATAGATCACTTGAAATCTGTTCTCTTAGTGTCTGTCATCTGCTCCTCCCCCTCCATCCCGGAGGAGAGTCCATGAATGAGGGGTTCACAAGGGAGGAGCAATGTGTCCATCACTGGGTATAATCCTTGACACCACCTTCTTCCTCATCCCCTGTTTTCATCAATCACCAATCTTTCCTAAATCCCCAAACTGCCCACTTCTCTTCACCTCCACTGCCTGCTGCTCTTCTCCTCTCAGTTACAGTCATCTTCCACATGCCATAGCCTTTTGACAGCTCTCCCTGCTGTCTCTCCTATTCATCTTCTAGATCTGAGCAGAGTGCTTGACATGCAGATTGCATCCCCTAATTCCCCTTCCCCGGGCTTCACATGGTTGTTAAAATACGAAGAAAATCTTTAGTGTAAAGATCAGGCATGATCTAGGATATCAGGCTCCTTTCTTGTCCATCTTCCCTTGGGTTTCCAGCCACTTGACTAAGCACTTTCACACCTGAGGTATGTCCCTGCCCACTTTTCTTTCCCCTTTGGTAACCATGAGTTTGTTTTCTTTTAATCTGTGAGTCTGTTTCTCTTTTGCATATATATTCATTTATATTAGTTTTTAGATTTCACATATAAGTGCTGTCATCTAGTATTTGTCTTGCTCTGACTTATTTCACTAAGCACTTTTTTCTCTATAATATTCACAAGTTTAATTGAAAAAGTAACTAATTAAAGCTTGCTGGAAAACAAACACCATAACGTGGGTCCCAAGCCTGTTTTCTCTATGAACGTATCTTCAGGGTGTAGAAAGTGCTTGGTGGGTAGTGGTGGTTTAGTCGCTCAGTCATGTCCAACTCTTTGTGACCCCATGGACTGTACCCTGCCAGGCTCCTCTGCCCATGGGATTTCCCAGGCAAGACTACTGGAATGGGTTGCCATTTCCTTCTCCAGGGGATCTCCCCGACCCAGGAATTGAATGAGTGTCTCCTGTGTTGCTGGAGAAGGCAATGGCAACCCACTCCAGTACTCTTGCCTGGACAATCCCATGGACAGAGGGAGCCTGGTGGGCTGCTGTCTATGGGGTCTAACAGAATTGGACATGATTGAAGTGACTTAGCAGCAGCAGCAGCAGCTCCTGTGTTGCAGACAACCTCCTGCACTGCAGGCAGATTCTTTACCACTGAGTCACCAGGGATTCCCATAATAAATGTATATTGAATAAATGAAGGATTAAATGAATGAGTGGATGAATGAATTTGTTTTTCTCTATTGATGTGGTAAATGGACAGGAAGACAACTCTGCTAGTCCACTGCCTGTGACCCCAGTTTGTCTCTTCCCTGTGATGTGGTGCATGGATCTGAAGGGTGAAAAGCTTGTCCAGAGTGGCCACCAAAAAGAAAGAGAAATATCAGCTTACTATCACAGGTCAAGGTTTGGAGGCCAGCAGGCTAGGAAACCAGGAAGTAAAGAGTGAAGAACTGAAGGTCATGGTGGATGTTTTTATGGCTGGGGAAGGGCCAGTCACATACAAGTAATTGGAATGCATACATCTATGAAAAGACCAAAATGTGGCATAGTTCATTTGTGTTTGGGCGTTCCATTTATGATTTCATTTGTCAAAGGATTAGTTCCAACATACTATTATGTATAAGAATCACATTTGGCTTCTGAAAAATGCAGAGTCCAGCACATATCTAGAAAGCAGTTCTGAATCAGTACGTTCAGATGGACCAGAGCCCAAATATCTGCATCAAAATAGTAAATAAGAGTGGAGGTGGGATGGAACACTGGAGGAAAACACAAACAGTTTTAAAAATCCTTGACCAATTACAAACTTTTGATTTAGTGGAAGCACCAGTCATGGTGTCCATCTTCAAACATGGCGACTGTGTCACTAGATTCCCTTAACAAGGAGGGTGATGTCATTATTACACCAATGAAATGTGCTAACCAACTGTAGTACATAATGGCTTCTACTTCAACTCTTACATGATAAAAATTCATGTTGATTTTGCTTCCCTTGTCTAGACTCAGCCCTCACCAAGTATAAATATCAACCCAGAACTTTTATGGTGATATCTTCTTAATTAAGCTCTAAAAAATATACCTGGGCTTCCCAGGTGGAGCTACTTGTAAAGAACCCTGCTGCCAATGAAGAAATTGTAGATGCAGGTTTGATCCCTGGGTCAGGAAGATCTCCTGGAGGAGGGCATGGCAACTCACTGGAGTATTCTTGCCTGGAGAATCCCATGGACAGAAGAGCCTGGTGGGCTACAGTCCATAGGGTTGCAAAGAGTTGGACACAACCGAAGCGACTTAGCACACATCCAAAACGGTATATATTGTCAGTCCTCCACCCTATAAATGCAAGCATTTCATGTTACTTTTACAAAATTATTATTCAGGAGCAGAACTGTTCCTTCGGAGAGAGTGTTTTGGGGGGAAGTTAGACTTTAAAAAAAAGAAGATGGAAAGTGATGAGCAGAAAAGCTGCCTTTAAAAGAGTATTTACAATGAAGAAATTTCTATTTAAAGCTTGGTTTAAAAACAACAACAACAAAAAACTGGCCTCTCAGATGACCAAACAGATCATAAAGCTGGCCTCATCCTGATTTCATTATCATGTAGCACAGTGTGTCTCCTAGGGGACTTGTATTTTCTTAGTCATGCAGCACTTCACAGCTGGGCTGAAAATGCTGCCACATTATTTTTGAATGCAAGAAACTTGTGATTCCAGACTCTCCTAGGATTTTAACTCTCTTGCCTGAACAGACTGACACAACAACAGATGGTCCACATTGGATCACTGCAACTACCTTGGATATTAAGGATCAAACTCTTCGGAATAACAACTAGTGCATTAGATTCTGTAGACAAGTTTCTAATGGACTGACGTATACTTGTGGAAAAAACAAAAACAAAACCAAAACCAGACTGAGCTCTATAGTAAAGCTATCAGCTTCTTTTTATAATCTTTTTTTATATTGAAGTATAGTTGATTAGCAGTGTTGTGTTACTTTCAGGTGTACTGCAAAGTGATTCATTTATACGTATGTATCTATCTATTATATTCAAATTGTTTGCCCATATAAGTTATTACAGGATATTGAGCAGAGATCTCTGTGAGATAGAGAAGTTCCTTGTTGGTTATATATTTTACATATGGTAGTGTGTATATGTGAATATTGCTCCCAATTTATCCCTCCCCCTAACCAAAAGAAAACCCTTTAGTAACCATAAGTTTGTCTTCTAAGTCTCTGAGTCAGTTTCTGTTTTGTAAATAAGTTCATTTGTATCATTTTTTAATATTCTGCATGTAAGCAATATCATATGATGTTTGTCTTTCTCTCTCTGACTTGCTTCAGTTAGTATGATAATCTCTAGGTCTATCCACGTTGCAAATGACATTATTTCATTCTTTTTAATGATTGGGTTATATTTCATCAAATATATGTACCGTATCTTCTTTATCCACTCCTCTCTCAATGGACATTTAGGTTGCTTCCATGTCGTGGCTGTTGCAAACAGCACTGCAATGAACACTGAGGTATATGTATTCTTATGAACTATGGTTTTCCTCAGATTTATGCCCAGGAGTTAAATTGCTGGATCCTATGGTAGCTCTAGTTTGTTTTATAAGGAACCTCCATACTGTTCTCTATAGTGGCTATAATAATTTACATTCCCACCAACAGTGTAGAAGAGTTCTCTTTTCTCCACACTCTCTCTAGCTTTTATTGTGTGTAGACTTTTTGATGATGGCCATTCTGACTGGTGTGAAGTGATACTTCATTATATTTTTTATTTACATTTCTCTAATAATTAGCAGTATGGAGTATTTTTTTTTTTCATGTGCCTCTTGGCCACCTGTATGTATTCTTTGGAGAAATGTCTATTTAGATCTTCTACCCATTTTTTGATTTTTTTTTTTAAATTAAGCTGCACGAGCTATTGTAGGTTTTGGAAATTAATCCCTTGTCAGATCATTTACAAATATTTTCTCCCACTCTGTGGGTTGTCTCTTTTATTGTTTATGGTTTCTTTTGCTGTGCAAAAGCTTTTCAGATTAATTAGGTCCCATTTGTTTATTTTTGTTTTTATTTCCATTATTTTAGAAGACAATTTGAAAAAAAGATACCACTGCAAATTATATCAAAGAGTATTCTTCCTCTAAGAGTTTTTGTAGTATCAGGTCTTACACTTAGTTCTTTAATCTATTTTGAGTTATTTTTGTGTATGATGTTATAGAATGTTCTAATTTCATTCTTTTAGATGTAGCTGTCTAGTTTTCCCAGCCCCAGTTGTTGAAGAGATTGTCTTTTCTCTATTGTATAGTCTTGCCTCCTTTGTTGTAGATTGATTGACCACAGATGCATGGGCTAATTTCTGGACTTTCTATTCTGTTCTATTGTTCTATAATTCTATTTTTGTGCCCGAACCATACTGTTTAGATAACTGTGGTATTGTAGTATAGTCTAAAGTCAGGCATCCTGATTCCTCCAGCCCCATTCTTCTTTCTCAAGACTGCTTTGGCTATTTTGGGTGTTTTTGGTCTCCAAAGAAATTAAAACATTTTCTGTTCCAGTTCTGTGAAAAACACCATTGGTAATTTGATAGAGATTTGGAGCAATATAAGCTTCTTAAGGGAATACAATACCTGCTCACATCTGTGCTGAGTAAATGCAGGAAGTTTAAGATGAATCCACATGACTATTCCTCCAGTCTCTGGTTGGGGAATATTACATCTCCAGGAACTGGATCCTGAGACAGAAATTAACGTGTATTACTTCAATTAATGAGGGCTGTTAGGATCAATATTTGTGGAAGGGAAGGGAAATAAAGATTAAGCAGATGGAGAAGTTAGGACATGATGCAGTTTCAAAAATGCCTCTGCCAACCTCATGGGGAGTTCTGAAGCTAGATTGGCTCTCTACCATTGTCCCTAAGTGAGACAAGGAAACTGAGCCTTGATGCTCCTGCCTGGACCAGTCATTCATTGTAGGAAGGGTCACAAGGGCAATTCTAAAAGAGGGTTTATAGTTGAGTACAATAATGTGTTCTGGGTAATGCCCATCCTGGTGTTCTCTGCACTGGTGCTTGGGGTGCCTACTAAGGCTGGCTCAGATGAGAGTTATATGATCATGGCATGGACTCCTGGTGATGGAAGCTTATGTGGACTACTGAAGATTTCTAAACAGCTTCAAAGACACCTCTCAAAGGGCACTTAGTGCATGGACTGCAAATGTGATCACTAGTTTCATAGCTCTTTTTTGTGCATCTTAAAAATATTAAGCTTATTTGTGTTTGAAAAGAAAGATATGTAATGGGAGTATACAAAAATACTGCTAAGTCGCTTCAGTCGTGTCCGACTCTGTGCGACCCCGTAGACAGCAGCCCACCAGGCTCCACCATCCCTGGGATTCTCCAGACAAGAACACTGGAGTGGGTTGCCATTTCCTTCTCCAAAAATAATTCATCCAAAAAAAATACACACACACACACAAAAAACATCATCTCAGAACATATCAGTAACTCATGCTGGGCAGACTGGGAGACTGATGGCTTCTAAGCTGAGAAAGAATTGTCAGTGGCAGGAATTTAGCAGTTAAGAATGGCCGTGTATGAAAATCTTGTGGTCCAACTCACAAAATCCAAAGGGACACAGCAAACTCAGGCTCACTCTGGATCCTTGTTCACCTTGGAAGGATTCCATCTGGTTCATAAGAGAGGGAGGTTGTGGCAGCAGGCAAAGGTTGTCTTCATAGTCCAGAGGAAGGAGGAGAGGGAGCCCAGCTGGAAAAAGCCTCTGAACCTGGTGGGGAGAGGATGAGGTGTGAGTAAGGAATGGACAAGAGTCAAGGAAGGCTTGGTGGCCTGGAGACAGAGCCCCAGGCTGCTTAGTTTGAGTCTGTCCAGTATGCTCTTTGGCACTGTTTATTATTTGTCTCACATACATAAAAGGTTTGCTGCCCCAATGAGATAAAAAAAATTTTAAGAGTAAAGACAAGGTTTCTCTTCTTTTATATCCTCCCTTTATTTGTAACAGTATATGGGCTATTCTAAACCAATACTCTGGGGTCTGGCTGACTGGAAGGAAGGAAGGATAGAAAGAAGAGCACTGGGACTTCATGATGGTCCAGTGGCTAAGACTCTGCGCTCCCAATCCAGGGGGCCCCAGTTCTATTTCTCTGCAGGAAACGATCCCACATGCCGCAAAGAAAGATCCTGAATGCAGCAACTAAGACCCAGTACAAGTAAATAAATAAATTATTTTTTTTTTTTTTAAGAAGAGACCTAAATGAAACAAAGGATTTTAAAACCCTCTAACCTGGGACACTCCTCTGCTTGTTCTTAATGTACATATTTCTATTTTGCTTCCAGTCTGAAATGTAAATATCACCCCCTTCCACTTTCCTTCACAATTCAAATTATACACTTTATCACAAATATGCCTTCCCTTGCACCGTTCTTTTCCTATGAAGTACTCATCACAGTAGAGAAAGACCTATTTGTTTTGTGTTTTGCTGTTTGATCTCTGTTTCTGTTCAGACTGTCAGTGGTGCAAGGGGAGGGTTTTGTCTGTCATTCTACGTCATGTTTTCTGTCTGATGAATGTCTATATTAGTCAGTGATGTTTGAACAAATGAATGAAATGAAAGAAAAATGTAAAGAACTTCTTGTACTGGTGAGGAAGTAAATTGAAGAGTAGAAAGTTCTCGGTTACTGGATTTGTAGTGTATTTTACCTTTCCATGAATGAACTCAACATAAATCTGTCTGGACACTGAAGACAGTGTTTTCCAATCCCACTAGACTCATTTGTACTTGTAGGCTGGTAGGGTTCCATATTCACAGGGACCCAATCTAAACACGGCCGTTCACTGCCCTTCCTCTGGCCATCTCTCTCTCCAGGACACCTTTTGTCTCCCAGCGTGTCTTCTCTGTCATTTTATGTATAATTAACTCTGCCCATGATAAGAATTTCTTTGACAGGTTTCCCAGCCAGTGGAGTAAATTTAGAGACCTAATTACCACATGCCTGAACTCTGGGCTCGCTTTGAGCCCTCAGCTATGATATTGCAGATGAATGACTTGGTCTGGCTGCTTTCTCGGGGGAAGGCTTTTTTGAAATTATTATGACTCCTATCTCCAAAGTATTTCAAATGCCAGCAATTGAGATTGGGCTCTGAAATTAGGATGTACTGGTTTTTGTACTTAACACAACCCTGAATTTTTGCAGTTTTTATTTCTGCCTTGAACAGACAACCCCCAGTGAAGATGAGTAGCACAGCTGGGAAAACTTGTGTAGGCAGTTTTCAGTTTTCTTTTTCCCTTTGCCAATAGTAGAGAGAAAAGAAATAGGCTGATAAACAATTTGTGAGTTGCAGCTTATTTTTTCAATATTTTTTCCTATCTTAACAAAAGTTCACTCTTGCAGGTTCTCTGAGAGACATGGATCAGTAATAGCAATGATGATAGTAGTGTTTGCCAAGGATTTCTCTGTGCTAGTCACTGCACAAAGTTCAACCATGTGTCTTAGGTCCTCTCATAGCTCCTGTTTTACTGATGAGAAAACTGAATCTCAGCACTTAAATAACTTTCCTACTAGCTGGCAGAGCTGTGACCCAGACACAGTTGTCTTGGAATCCACACCTCGGGCTTTTAATACTACACTCTTCTCTCTGTGATATGAAACTGCTTGGACTGGTATTCTTGGCCAGAAAGATTTCAGAAACAGAGCTCCTATAGAAATAACATTTTCTCAGGTTTCCAAGGAAGGATAGTGGTCACCCTACAAACATTTTGTTTTAAAGAAGGTCAAACTTGTAAATGATCATAATTTGGGGCAGATTTTTACTTTAATGATAACCAAGTGTTACATTAATAACCCCCTAGAGTTACTGGGGCAGTTGTACTGAAAGTCCCCTAAACCTTCAAGTTGCCAATTTTCAAAGATGTGAACACATGTCTGGTTCCAGCAGCGAACCAGAACCCGTGTCATCAGTGTCAGGCATGAGTGACACTGCTGCTTGCCCTCCGTCTCCTATTGCTGACCGTCCTTCAGCTCTACCGTTTCCCACCACTTCTCCCTTCTCCAGGCAGTAACTCTTCTTTGCTTGTTCACTTGATGCCAGCCCTTGTATGCCAGCTGTTGTACTGTATGTACTACTGTACTTTTCAAGGTGCTATACTTTACATTTAAAATGTTTAATTTTTTTGTTTGGTTTTTTTTTATGTATTACTTGTGTGAAAAGTATTATAAATCTATTATATTACAGTACTATGTAGCCAGTTGTGTTAGTTGGATACCTAGGCTAACTTCATTGGACTTAAAATGCGCTCTTGGATCAGAACTTGTTCGTTTATAGTGGACTTACTATATTGTTCTCTGTTCAATTCTTGAGTCGGGAAAATCTCCTGGTGAAAGGCTAGGCTTCTCACTCCAGTATTATTGGGCTTTCCTGGTGGGTCAGATGGTAAAGAATCTGCCTGCATTGTGAGAGACCTGGATTCAATTTCTAGGTTGGGAAGATCCCCTGGAGAAGGGAACCTGAATATTCACTGGAAGAACTGATGCTGAAGCTCCAGTATTTTGGTCATCTGATGAGAACAGATGACTCATTGGAGAAGTCCCTGATGCTGGGAAAGATTGAGGGAAGAAAGAGAAGAGGGCATCAGAGGACGAGATGGCTGGAATGCATCACTGATGCAATGAGCGTGAACATGGGCAAACTCCGGGAGATGTTGAGGGACAGGGAGGCCTGGAGCGCTGCAATCCATGGGGTCGCAAAGAGTCCGACATGACTGGGCAGCTAAACAACAACAGCAACTATATTATTCTAGTTCTAATTTGAGCAAGTTTACATAGAAACCTCGGGTTCAAAATGCTTTATCTGGAATAACTTCTTGTCCCTCTGCTCGTAGTCCCCTGATCTGTCTACAGCAGATGGCAACTGTCCAAGGTGTAAGTGGGTGGAAATTCCTTGACCTTCACTGACCTGTTCCAGTCCATTTATGGTAACTCTTATTTCCGTCTTTGGAAACATTAAGTGATCTCTTGTATGAAGATGTTGCTTAATAAAAATTATTCATATTTGTAAAGTATTTTCCGCTTTACAAAGCATGTTCATGTACTTGGTTTTCATGTGATCCTGAGTCAGGCAGGGCAGGAATGCATTCCCTTCTTGATTCAGCAAGTTTTCCTTGTGTCTCCTATTTGTATAAAAGTATCCATTTTGCAGATAAGTAAACTGAATCTCAAAGAGAATAAATCTCCTTCTGTGCCTTTCTCAGTCTTACAATGCCAAAATTAGGGCTTCTCTAAACCTGTGGTGAGCTGATGTTTGAAGGACAGACTCTGTACTTCATTTCCTAAGCCATGGATTAAAATTTTACTCACAGGGGCAGCCTGAGTATCATTTCATGTATGTAACAGTTTCTAGAATTATTAATCAACAAGAATTCCTTTGCATTAATCAGTAAACAGTCCCTTTCCTTTAGAAGCATGGTTCCTGCTTGTATTTTCTTTATGGAAAATCCTTAGAATGGTTTATAACACCCTCTCATTCTAGCTTTTATGTCTGTCTTCAGCCCAATCTTACAATTCCAGCATTTTCAGTTTCTCACCGTTGCTCTGTTTTCTCTTGCTTCACAGTCTTCACTGGTCTTTCTTGCCTCAATCTGCACCTTTTCAACTTTTTAATATGCCAGGGAAGTTTAGTTGACACATTGCTACCAGAACCTCTGATACAGACTATTACTGCCGAGCACCTCCCCTCCATTTGGCTACTATTTTCATATGTATTTATATAAATGTTGTTCACTTAATATTTCTATCCCCCACTGGACTGAAAGCAGTGGAGGAGATGCCTATTTTTGTTCACTACTAGGGAGCTTAATTCATGTGAAAGTTACCACCACGTGCCTGACAAGAGTAGGTGAGACACTCCAAAAATAGATATTTAGGTGAATGAATCAAAGTAAGGCTCACCCGTTTTGGATCTTTGATGTTCTTGGATTACTCACACAAATCTTGAATTTTTTATTACTGCAGTAACAAGTTACCAAAAATTTGATGGCTTACAAAAATATCTGTTATTTGTCTGTTTCCATGGGTCAGAAGTCTAGGTACAAGATGACTCAGATTCTCTGCTTATGGCCACGAGGTCACAGTTAAGATGTTGATAGGCCTGGGCTGTCGTCTAGGGGCGGGGCCATCTGCTTTTAGGCTTGTTCAGGTTGTTGGTAGAATTCTGTGTGCTTCCCTGTTGTTGGCCAGGGACTACTTGTAGTTCTGGATAAACAGCCCTCAGCCCATGGTCACGGACTCTCTTTGTGTTTATCAGCTTTTGCCTTCTCCTCTGCCTCATTTTCTGAGTTGTTTTTCCCACCTCTTCTGCTTTTCAGGCTCTTCCATAGCTTACCAGGATATTCTAGGATAATCTCATCGGATTGACATATCCTAGGGGTTAGGACATGGGCATATTTGCAGAATCCTTTTCCTACCTACCATAAGTCAAATGTACATACATTTGTGTGTGAGTTATTGTAATGAAGAGAATGGCATTTGTAATAGAATGACATTTCTGTGGGTTTCTTCCATTTCTGTAGATGCCACAGAATTTGGTAGATAGGTTTCCTAGAAGTGGAGCTAATGAAGTTAGGGACTGCATGGCTTCAAACAATTTAAAATAATAGCATTCTCACTCCATTACTTTTGAGTGGTAGCAGTTCACATTAGTGCACTGATTCCTTACAGAGCAGGAGTGCTGACTAAATGAGGTTCACAAAATGGACAGAGGAGAAGCATGTTTCGTGGCAGATGGCTGTCAGCTTTAATAGACGGTCGTGCCTTTGGAGCTACCCCTCACCTACTTATGAACACTTTGCCTCTTTCACGGGACTGACACCTCTTGGGAGTTTGCCCAAGATGATAGTCTTTCTATAAAAGGGATTTTCCTAAATTTGGATGCTTCAGAATTTCTTCTTTGCATTTTCAAACCCTGATGCTATTCTTCTTCTCTTGATACAGTCAGGAATAGAGTATGATTGCATCTCAAGGAGGCGGGGGCTAATAATCTAAGATTAAAAAAAAATAGGTAATTTTTTCAATGATTCCATTGACTTACCTTTTTCCTTTTCCTTTCCTCCCTGCCCCCCTCTTTTCCCTTCTGTCTGTCTTTCTTTTTCATTCATTTATTCATTCCCTATATCTTATGACCAAAAATTTAAAAATACTCTTTGGTATTTGTGTGTAGGTCAGTTTAACCTTTTTTTTATCCATCCTGGAGTTGATGATACACTCATTTATTTTGATATTTGGCAAAACTAATACAATTATGTAAAGTTTAAAAATAAAATAAAAAAAATGAAGCAGAAAAAAAAATGAAACATCCACTATCAGGTCAGTGTGAGAAATATTATGAAATGTCTTTTATTCCTGAATATTTTCAGGGCATTTTACCATATTAAAAGAATCTATTATTTACCAAACTTATTTCACCATGCTCATATTCCCCTAGCATATATGATTAGTATGCATGGAACCAAGATTCTAGAGAGCAATGGGAAATGGTGCTTGAGAATATAGAACAAGAGAAGTTAGAGATGGGAAAAAGTACCAGAGGATTCCTCTGTGGCTTGTGATGTGCATGACATCAACTCTGCCAGGATTAATACAGGAAGCATGTGCCCTGAAACAGTTTGTGGGTACCAGTTTATGACCTGTTAGGAACCAAGCCACACAGCAGGAGGTGAGTGGCAGACCAGGGAGCCAAGCTAGCTCCCCACCAGTAGCATCACTAGCATTATTAGCTGAGTCCCACCTCCTGTCTCATCAGCCATGGCATTAGATTCTCATAGGAGTGTGAACTCTATTGTGAACTGCACATGCAAGAGATCTACATTACACAGTTCTTATGAGAATCATCCCAAACCAACCCCCACCCCAATTAGTGAAAAAGTTGTCTTCCATGAAAGTGGTCCCTGGTGCCCAAGAGTTTGGGGACCACTGCTTTAAATCACCATTCTGTGGGCTGATAACTCACCTCACCTATGTCCAACTCTTTGCAACCCCATGGTCTGTAGCCTGCCAAGCTCCTCTGTCTGTGGGATTTTCCTGGCAGGAATACTGGAGTGGGTTGCCATTTCTTCTTTCTTTGCAGGATGGGAGGGATGCAAATTGAGAAGAGCATGCAAAGCTGGGTCATAGGTTGAGAACTGATCATGCATAGAAGCACGGAGGAGAGTTTGGGACTCAGGCCATAGAATGCTGTATTTTGTATGGACAAAGCACTGAGAGTCCAGATTCATGCAGATAGCTCCACACTCTTTCCTTCTGATACCTGCTTCCACAGTCATCCCTTCAGAGTTTGCATGATGACCACTGGAGAGTTTCACATTGACTCTTAAGAAGTGTGATTTACCATTGTAACAAAGTAACAACGCTGTTGAGCACTTACATTTGCAAGGCCCTGCACTACACAATGGCACCCCACTCCAGTACTCTTGCCTGGAAAATCCCATGGACGGAGGAGCCTGGAAGGCTGCATTCCATGGGGTCGCTAAACGTTGGACACGATTGAGCGACTTCACTTTCACTTTTCACTTTCATGCATTGGAGAAGGAAATGGCAATCCACTCCAGTGTTCTTGCCTAGTGAATCCCAGGGATGGCAGAGCCTGGTGGGCTGCCGTCTATGGGGTCGCACAGAGTCGGACACGACTGAAGCGACTTAGCAGCAGCAGCAGCAGCACTAGACATGGTGGCAGCAAGGTGGATAGTAGAGTATGAGCTGTGTTTCTCAATTGCAAAACACTTATAGAATTGTCAGTAGAGGAGCTGAAAAGATCATCTTTTTCATTAAACTTCCTTCATGGGTGTTCATAATGGCCTGTTTAGAAAAAAATGTCGCCAGTCCTTGTTCCCATGCACTGATGCCACATGACAAAGAAGGCTTGAGTGGCATTCGAGAAGGATTAGGCAACTTTTGAGTAAGGACTCAACAGAAATATAGCTAACTTCCAAAAAAGACCATATTCTTATAATTTGAATTTTCATTTATTAATATCCTTCCTGAACATTACTCTCATAGCTAATAACATTTAATGCCCCTCAACCCCACAGTTACAATTCAGAGTCAATTTTGAGTTGTTAACTTTCTTAACCTTCTAAAACCCACTGGTTTCTAAATTTTATCTTTCTGCTCCCCAAATATCTCTAAAAGCTACCCTCTTCTACCTGCTCCATGCTCCAGTATCACTGTCTAGTTTGATTCCTCATTATCCTTTGGCTGGTTTATAGAAATAACCTCCTAATGATTCTTGTTACTCAATTTCTAGTGACTCCAGTCCATCTCCCTTTCTGCTGCCAATTATCCATCCAGAACAGAGACCCGATTATGTCACTCTCTTGTTCACAATCCTTCAGAGGTTTTTCCTTGCTTATGGGATAAAGCGTCAGACTCAGGTTGGTATTTATGAGGCCTCTCATGATGTGGCTCCAGCCTGGCCTTTCGGTTTCATTGCCTGCCAGTTCTTAGGGCTCATGCCAGTATTTACTCCATCTGCCCTCTCTGCCAAACACTTTCACCCTAAGGCAATTATCCGAGTTCAAAATATTCCACTCTACCTCTTACTTCTCTCCAGCAAAGTCCTATTCATCTTTCCATGTCTAGCTAAGATGTCCCTCTCTCCAGACAGCCTGTTATGATTCAAGTCTACCTTCTCCCATCCCATCTTCTTTCCTCATCAACACTTAAATACATGTTATTTGTATGCTGGTATGCTAATAACAACAATAACCATGGCAACTTCCATTAACTAACTCTGTCAGGCCATTCTGGGCACAATAGTTGTCTCACTGAATCACCCACCAACATTATGAGAAGATATTATAGTTCTTACATTACAGATGAAGAGACAGCCTCAGGAGGAAGTTAAGTATAAGTTCCCCAGCTCGAAAGTGGCAGAACATGAGTTCAAACCCAGATCTTTTTGACATAAGCAACTGGATTGTTTCTGGTTGCTTCCCATGGTGCTCCAGAGTATGGTACCAGAAATGATCCCTTGCAATTAGACTTCCTGGTTACAGAAGTTTTTATTCTTTTCTGTGAGTTCTGAGGCTTTCTTTTCCTTAAGTATCTATAACTGTACCTGATGTATATTAATAGATTCTTAAAAAAATTTTATTGCAGTATAGTTGAGTTAAACTGTGCTAGTTTCAGGTATATAGCAAATTGAATCAGTTTCACACACACACACATATATAAATATATATACACACACACGCATCCATTCTTTTTCAAATTTTCTTTTCATATAGTTTATTACAGAATACCGAGTTTCCTGTGTTACAGAATAGGTCCTTATTAGTTATCTATTCTGTCTATAGTAGTGTGTATAAATTAATCCCAATCTCCCAATTTATCACTTCCTCCTATGTTTCCCTTTTGGTAAACATAAGTTTGATTTTGAGATTTGTGATATCTGTAGGTTGGTTTCTGTTTTGTAAATAAGTCCATTAGTATAATTTTTTATTAGATTCCACATGTAAGTCATATTGTATGATATTTGTCTTTCTCTTTCTGACTTACTTAGTATGATAATCTCTAGGTCTATTTATGTTGCTGCAAGTGGCATTATTCTGTTCTTTTTTATGACTGAATAAAATTCAGTTATATGTATCTGTGTGTGTGTGTGTGTGTGCATCACATTTTCTTTATCCATTTCTCTGTTGATGGACATTTTGGTTGCTTCCACATATTGGCTATTGTAAATAGTGCTGCTTTGAACAATGGGGTGCATGTATCTTTTTGAATTACAGTTTTCTTCCAGTATATCCCCAGGAGTGGGATTGCTAGATATTATGGTAAATCTATCTTTAGTTTTTTAAGGAACCTCCATACTGTTGTCATAGTGGTTGTACCAGTTTGCATTTCCACCAGCAATGTAAGAGGGTTCCCTTTTCTCCACATCCTTTCCAGTGTTTATTGTTTGTACATTTTTGATGATGGCCGTTCTGACAAGTGTTAGATGGTACCTCATTGTAGTTTTGATATACATTTCTCTAGCAATGAGTGATATTGGGCATATTTTCATGTGCTTGTTGGCCATCTGTATGTCTTCCTTGGAGAAATGTCTATTTAGATCTTCTGCCCACTTTTGATTGGGTTGTTACTTTTTTCATATTGAACTGCAAGAGCTGTTTGTATATTTTGGAGATTAATCTCTTGGAGGTCACATTGTTTGCAAATATTTTCTCATGTCATGTAGTTTGTCTTTTCGTTTTATGGTTTCCTTTGCTGTGCGGAAGCTTTTAATTAGGTCCCATTTTAAAATTTTTGTTTTTGCTTTCATTACTCTAGGAGATAGATCAAAAAAGATATTGCTGCAGCTAACACCATACACACTCAAAATGGATAAAGATTTAAATGTAAGGATGAATACTATAGAACTCTTAGAGGAAAAATGTAGTTATAGATTCTTAAAAGATATTTTTTGAGTGAGAGGATGAAAGATCAAATGAATGGCTATTAGGTTCTAACAAAGTCTTAGCTGGGTTAAATATATAGTATTTGTTTGTTTATAAATATCATGAGTTTGAAAAATTTTGTGTTGGGGACAATTCACCCAGGAAACAGGAAGGACTGAATGCAGAGATGTGTTAGATTTGTATTGATTTGCTGTGTAGCTCTATCCAGTGGGAATGGCTGCGGGTAGGGACCTAAATGAAGAAATCAGGGCATAGATATTGCTGTCATTGTTTCAGAAGCAGTATCTCTACAATCCTTTGTTTTATCTCTGTGCATGTTGCATCATGATCACAAGATGACTGCTATAATTCCAGATGTCACATCCACTTTTAAAACATAGAGAAGGAGAAATCAGGAGTTGTTCCAATTACAAATTTTCCTTTTATTATAACAAAATATTTTCCAGGAGTTCCCAACAGACCTTTACCTTCATCTCCTTGACTCAAACCATGTCCTTGGATCTCTCTGGCTGTCAAGGAGATTTAGGAAGGGATAGTTAAATATCCACCATGAATGGGGTCAGGATCTTTTAACCAAAAAGAGAGGATATAGACAATAGGTAGACAGCTAATAGCACCAACTATAGAATGTATGCTATTTTCCTTCATTGTTCACACTGAATTTACCTTTCAGCCCCCATCATGCTGTACTTTCCAATTTTTTATTGTCCTACAAGAAGGGTAGATACTCAAAACTAAAAGAAATGGACTAAGTGGTATTTTGAAGATTAAATTATATTTGAAAGAGATAAAAAGTCCCTTGGACTGCAAGGAGATCCAACCAGCCCATTCTGAAGGAGATCAGCCCTGGAATTTCTTTGGAAGGAATGATGCTAAAGCTGTAACTCCAGTACTTTGGCTACCTCATGTGAAGAGTTGACTCATTGGAAAAGACTCTGATGCTGGGAAGGATTGGGGGCAGGAGGAGAAGGGGACGACAGAGGATGAGATGGCTGGATGGCATCACTGATTTGATGCACCTGAGTCTGAGTAAACTCCGGGAGTTGGTGATGGACAGGGAGGCCTGGCGTCTTGCGGTTCATGGGGTCGCAATGAGTCGGACACGACTGAGTGGCTGAACTGAACTGAACTGAATCATTAACCAGGCAAGTTTAAGCTTTTTAAGCTCTAGTTTCCTCCTCTGTAAAATTGGAATGATAATAATGACAATACACATTTAGTGTGAGGATTCAATGAACTCTTGCAGGTTTCATTTTTCCAGAACACTGGAAGCATTGAGTCAATGTGGCTATTGCTATTATTGTAATTATTACATTTTTTAAGAGTGCATGTTTCTTTGGAATTGGCAAGGAAGTGTAACCATGAAAGATGGAACCAGTAAACCCATCTCCTCTTTTGTTCTGTAACTCAAATATGGATAAATTTGTTTCTAAAAAGAGCCCGATAGTAAGTATTTTAGTCTTTGTTGGCTATACTGTCTCTCTCTTTGTCACATCAAAATAGTCACAGACAATATGTATGCATTCCAGTAAACTTTATTTATGAACACTGAAATTTGAATTTCACATAATTTTCATGAGTTATGAAATGTTATTCTTGGATTTTTTCCAACCATTTAAAAGTGTGGAAATGACTCTTAGCTCCTGGTGGCTCTATTTGACCTGCGTGTCATTGCCAGTTCCTGGTTCCACTTAATACCATTGCCATCTTTTCTAGCACACTAGGTTACAGATATCATTCACTCCTTCACACGTGGCATCTACTTCCTGTTTGAATACAGAGGATTTCAATATTGGCAAGAGGAATTTTAATGTGCAAATCACTAATTCCTCTTACTGCAATGACAGTACACAACTCCAAAGCAATGAATTTTATCTTGTATTCTGTAAGGAGATAATGTAGCTTTATATGGTACACATAAATAATATGTAGCTTTAAATACATATAAATATAATGAGAATGTTGTTGGCTTATGAGGAAGCAAGAAATCACATCACACTCTCAACAGGCAGTGAGCAAGTTTCTTCTGTTCAGCCACCCTCATGTGTCCATCTCACCTTTTTGTGTCACTAGACTGTGCATATATAATATAGGATGAATATACCCTTGCTAATTTTGCACCATGAAGAATCATGGTTTGATTTGTAGAATTCCACCAGGAGTAAATAAAGTCCAGACTCATAGCTTGAGAATAAAAATGAGACCATGTTTGTTCTTTGCTTTTGTTCAATTTCTTCAAACCAGTTACTCAGGCCTCACCACCTTGAAGTCTTGAAACTCACCATGTCATGTTGAAAATGAGAGACAACAGCTGTCAGAACCAGCATTTGATGCCTTTGACTTGTTTCCATGTGCTAAAAGGAAGAAAAACAAAAGCATGCTTGCAAGCTGTACAATTGGGAGGATTCATCGTTTCTTAAACTAAGGATCCTGAGCACCTATGAGATAGCAGTGCTTCCCTCTAAGCTGTTTTGAACAAAAACATATCTGTTTTATTTTTCCTGCAGCCACAGAAACATGTTTAATATCAATAATGGTACTGAAACAAGGCAGCCAGAGAATTTCTGGATATAACATGTATTGACTTGAAAAATAGCAGAACTATTAAAAAGATATAACAATATATCTATCTTTGCTTACTCTTCCTCTATCTGTGTTATAGATAAGGAAAGTTCATGAGTGAACTTATATGATGTTATCAGATTTTGTGATACTTGTGGAGTAGGCTAGGATTTCCATATGAATCAGCTTATAAAAATAATTCTTAACTTTGCAGTGAATGCATGCATTGTCATTTTATTTATTTATTTATGTATATAAATATCAGTTCAGTTCAGTTCAGTCGCTCAGTCGTGTCCAACTCTTGGCGACCTCATGAACCACAGCACGCCAGGCCTCCCTGTCCATCACCAGCTCCTGGAGTCCACCTAAGCCCATGTCCATTGAGTCAGTGATGCCATCCAACCATCTCATCCTCTGTCGTCCCCTTCTCCTCCTGCCCTGAGTCTTTCCCAGCATCAGGGTCTTTTCCAATGAGTCGGTTCCTCCCATCAGGTGACCAAAGTATTTGGATTTCAGCTTCAACATCAGTCCTTCCAATGAACACCCAGGACTGGTGTCCTTTAGGATGGACTGGTTGGATCTCCTTGCAGTCCAAGGGACTCTCAAGGGTCTTCTCCAACACTGCAGTTCAAAAGCATCAATTCTTCGGTGCTCAGCTTTCTTTATAGTCCAACTCTCACATCCATACATGACCACTGGAAAAACCATAGCCTTGACTAGACAGATCATTGTTAACAAAGTACTGTCTCTGCTTTTAATATACTGTCTAGGTTGGTCATAAAATATCATATAGCTTACGGATGCACATTATAGTGAGTCACATTTTTGTATTTAATTTTAGCTTTGTTTGTGCTGGGGCTTCGTTGGTGAAAGGGCTTTTCTCTAGCTGTGGAGAGCGGGGCTACTCTCTAGTTGTCTGTCTGGGCTTCTCATTGTGGTTCTTCTTTTGTTGTAGACCACAGGCTCTAGGGCTTGTGGATTTCAGTATCTGCATCTCCTGGGCTATAGAGCACAGGCTCAGAAGTTGTGGTGCATGGGGCTTAGTTGATCCACGGCATGTGGGATCTTCCCAGACCAGGGATTGAACCTATGTCTCCTGCATTGGCAGACGGATTCTTTACCACAGAGCCACCAGGGGAGCTCCAGTTACGGTTTTTAAAGGTCACACTCCATTTATGGATATTATAAAATATTGGCTGTATTCCCTGTACTATACAATATATCCTTGTAGTTTATTTTATACATAATAATTTGTAACTCTTGATCCCCTATCCCTATATTGTCCCTCTCCATATCCCTCTTCCCCTGGCAACCACTGGTTTGTTCTCTATGTATTTGAGTCTTCTACTTTTTTATTATATTCACTAGTAAGTGTATTTTTTAGATTCCACATATAAGTGATATCATATAGTATTTGTCATTCTCTGGCTTATGTCCCTTAGCATAATGCCCTCCAAGTCCATTCATGTTGCTGAAAATGGCAAAATTTCATTATTTTATGGCTGAGTAATATTCCATTGTATTTATATCCCACATCTTCTTTATCCTGTCCTCTGTTGATGGACATGTAAGTTGTTTCCGTATTATGGCCATTGTGAATAATGCTGCAGTGAATACTGGGGCATTGGCATTTATTTATTGGCTTATACTTTCTTTAGTTTAGTTGCTCAGTCGTGTCCAATTCTTTGCAACCCCATGAATCACAGCATGCTAGGCCTCCCTGTCCATCACCAACTCCCAGAGTTCACCCAAACTCATGTGCATCGAGTCAAAGATGCCATCCAGCCATCTCATCCTCTGTCATCCCCTTCTCCTCCTGCCCCCAATCCCTCCCAGCATCAGGGTCTTTTCCAGTGAGTCAGCTCTTCACATGAGGTGGCCAAAGTAAGGCTTTGGCATAGTCAATAAAGCAGAAATAGATGTTTTTCTGGAACTCTCTTGCTTTTTTGATGATCCAATGGATGTTGGCAATTTGATCTCTGGTTCCTCTGCCTTTTCTAAAACAAGCTGGAACATCTGGAAGTTCATGGTTCACGTATTGCTGAAGCCTGGCTTGGAGAATTTTGAGCGTTACTTTACTAGTGTGTGAGATAAGTGCAATTGTGTGGTAGTTTGAGCATTCTTTGGCATTGCCTTTCTTTGGGATTGGAATAAAAACTGACCTTTTCCAGTCCTGTGGCCGCTGTTGAGTTTTCCAAATTTGCTGGCATATTGTGTGCAGCACTTTCACAGCATCATCTTTCAGGATTTGAAATAGCTCAACTGGAATTCCATCACCTACACGTAAGTGATGCTCTCTAAGGCCCACTTGACCCCACATTCCAGGATGTTTGGCTCTAGGTGAGGGATCACAACATCTGGATTATCTGGGTCGTGAGGCTCTTTTTTGTACAGTTCTCCTGTGTATTCTTTCCACTTCTTCTTAATATCTTCTGCTTCTGTTAGGTCCATACAATTTCTGTCCTTTATCGAGCCCATCTTTGCATGAAATGTTCCCTTGGTGTCTCTAATTTTCTTGAAGAGATCTCTAGTCTTTCCCATTCTGTAGTTTTCCTCTATTTCTTTGCATTGATCGCTGAGGAAGGCTTATCTCTCCTTGCTATTCTTTGGAACTCTGCATTCAAATGGGAATATTTTTCCTTTTCTCCTTTGCTGTTTACTTCCCTTCTTTTCACAGCTATTTGTAAGGCCTCCTCAGACAGCCAAATTGCTTTTTTGCATTTCTTTTCCATGGGGATGGTCTTGATCCCTGTCTCCTGTACAATGTCACGAACCTCAGTCCATAGTTCATCAGGCACTCTATCAGATCTAGTCCTTTAAATCTATTTCTCACTTCCACTGTATAATCATAAGGGATTTGATTTAGGTCATACCTGGATGGTCTAGTGGTTTCCCCTACTTTCTTCCATTTAAGTCTGAATTTCACAATAAGGAGTTCATGATCTAAGCCACAGTCAGCTCCCAGTCTTCTTTTTGCTGACTGTATAGAGCTTCTGCATCTTTGGCTGCAAAGAATATAATCAAGCTGATATCAGTGTTGACCATCTGGTGATGTCCACGCGTAGAGTCTTCTCTTGTGTTGTTGGAAGAGGGTGTTTGCTAAGACCAGTGTGTTCTCTTGGCAAAACTCTACTAGCTTTTGCCCTGCTTCATTCCGTACTCCAAGGCCAAATTTGCCTGTTACTCCAGGTGTTTCTTGACTTCCTACTTTTGCATTCCAGTCCCCTATAATGAAAAGGACATCTTTTTTGGGTGTCAGTTCTAAAAGGTCTTGTAGGTCTTCATAGAACTGTTCAACTTCAGCTTCTTCAGCATTACTAGTTGGGGCATAGGCTTAGATCACCATGATATTGAATGGTTTGCCTTGGAAATGAACAGAGATCATTCTGTCATTTCTGAGATTGCATCCAATCTCTAAATTATATATGACATACTTTCTTTAGTCATATATAATTTTAGCGTTTTTGTACCCTCTTGGCCTCAAGGCCTTTCCCAACTTTAATGAATCTGAACCATTTGGTAATTGCTAATATTTACTGGATGCTATCCCAAGCACTTCATGCATCTTACCATTTAAATTTTGCAGGAACTCTTTGTGATACTATTATTACTTACATTTTTGAGATGGAGCAATTGAGACCATGTCAGTGAACAATTTGCTGAAGTGGAGGAGTGAGGTTTCAACCCTAACAATTGGTGAGCATTTTCTATGGTCTTCACTATCACCATGCCAAATCTGTTGTATGTCTTTCTCTAAGCCAGCAGTTCTCAAACTTGAGCATGTCTCACAGTCACTGGAGACACGTAAAACCCATCTCCAGTTTTGGGAATCAGTAGGAAGGACATGGCAACCCACTCCAGTATTCTTGCCTGGAGAATCCCAGGGATGGAGGAGCCTGGTGTGCTGCCGTCTATCGGGTCGCACAGAGTCGGACACGACTGAAGCGACTTAGCAGCAGCAGCAGCAGTCCTGGATAGGGCCCAGGAATCTGCACTTCTAACAAGTTCCCAGTTTATGCTAATACTTCTCCTTCCAGGATCACAGGCTCTTTGAGAACCTCAATGTAAACACCCTCCCAAGTCAGGGATATTATTCTTTTTGTCTAATTGTTTATTATTTGTATGAAGGTTTTTGAAGGTGTAAAAATATTGCCTAAAAGTAAAACACTATGCTTTTCAGAGTTTTATCTGAGCCAGACAAATTCCATGTCATGAGTAAATACCACATACACACAATTATAACATACATAGACACACAAATAAATGTTTGATACTTCAAAGCTCCACTTAAAGTCTTTCACTGTTTTGCACAGCTTGTCTGTGCCCAGGGGCTATGAGACATCTTCCTGTGACTGGCAGGTTAATCTCTTAAGGATGCTTGGGGCTAGTGCACTGGGACGACCCAGAGGGATGGTATGGGGAGGGAGGAGGGAGGAGGGTTCAGGATGGGGAACACATGTATACCTGTGGCGGATTCATTTTGATATTTGGCAAAACTAATACAATTATGTAAAGTGTAAAAATAAAATTAAATTTAAAAAAACAAATAAATAAAATAAAATTGCTGAGGCCAAAAAAAAAAAAATCTCTTAAGGACCAAGCAGTTTTTCTAAAACAGCATAGTGTGGTACATGGTGCTGAGTTTGAATTCACGCTCAAAGAGATCACAATGAATGGAATTTTCAGCCAACAGCAGGTAGCTACCAAACAGTTCTCCTATTTCACAGCTGTAAACCCAAGCTCAGGAGGGAGCTAGTGGTATGATTAGGAGACCGTAGAAAAATTTCATGATATGCTGAAGGGGAAAGGGAGCAATACCTGGAAAGAAACTTTTGAATAAAGATGATTTTTCACAGGTGATGTTCAATATGAGATGATAAGCATTCTTTTGAACTTTCTATTCATTTATAACTATCATCTCCCTTCCTTCAGAAACTTTCTTTTTTATATCCAGTTATAAAATCTCGGAAATACCTCTTTGGTTAAAGAAAGATGACTATTTGCTTCACTGCTGTTCTTTGTCTTTATTCTTGCTGTATACATTAAGAATGTTAAGCCAAGACAAATGACTGTTTTGACTTTTTGACACTTTCTATGTTTATATTAAAACATGAAATGAGGTTGCTCATTTTCTATAGAAATTTAAATAGAAAATCAAACTACTGAGTTTGGTGTATCAAATATTTATTGAACACTTACCAAAGTGCTTGAAATTCTGGCAGGCATTGCCCTTAGATAGGGGGCAGGCATAATTGGTTTTATCAGGCTTCACTTTACTATACTTTCAGATATTATAGTTTTTTTTTTTTTTTTTTTTTTTATAAATTGAAGGTTTGTGGCAACCTTGGATTAAATCTATCAACATCATTTTCCTAACATAATTTACTCGCTTTGTATCTCTGGGTCCTATTTTTCTAATTTTCATGATTCTTCAAATTTTTTCTTTTTATACATGTTATGGTGATTTGTGTTCAGTGATCTTTGATGTCACTGTTGCTTGAAGATTATAACTCACTGAAGGGTCAGGTATGGTTAATAATTTAACCATGCATATTTTTTCATGAAGATATGACAATATGTTAGACATAATGCTATCACATAATTAATAGTCTGAAGTGTAGTGGAAACACTACTTTTATTTGCACTGAGAAATCAGAGAATTTGTATGACTTTCCTTACTGCAGTGGCCTGGAACTGAACCCACAATATCTTTCTATTAGATTCTTTGCCTGCACTCCAAGGACTTGATATTATATAGAGGATTGTTAGGAAACACTTTCTAGAAGCTGGGTTGTTGTTGTTTAGTTGGTAAGTTATGTCCGACCCTTTTGTGACCTCCATGGACTGTAGCCCACCAAGCTCCTTTTCTACATGGGATTTCCCAGGCAAGAGTACTGGAGTGGGTTGCTGTTTCCTTCTCCAGGTGATTTTCCTGGCCCAGGAATCAAACCTGCGTCTCCTGTTACTGGCAGGCAAGTTCTTTACCACTGAGCCAATAGCCACCTCTAAATCATTGAAATTAAACATTCCCTCACATCCTAGACAAAAATGAACTGAAAATGGATTAAAGACTTAAATGTAATATACAACACCATAAAACTCCTAGAATAACATAGACAAAGCATTTTCTGGCATAAATTATAGCAATGTTTCTTAGGTCAATCTTCCAAGGAAATAGAAACGAAAGCAAAAATATACCATCAGGATTTATCAAAATTACAAACTTTTGTACCAAAAGGAAGTCATAAACCAAATGAAAAGAAAACCCACACAAAGGGAGAAAGTATTTGCAAACAGTGGAACTAACAGGTGCTTAATTTCCAAAATATAGAAACAGTTCATACAACTCAATAACCAACAAAACAACCAAACCAAAAAATGGGAGGAAGACCTAATTAAACATTTCTCCAAACAATACATACAGATGACCAATAGGCACCTGAAAATATGCTCATTTCACCAATCATTATAGAAATGCAAATCAAAACTATATCAAAAACTATATATCAAAAACTATAATGAGGTACTACCTCACATTGGGTGCAATGGCCATGATTCATAAGTCATCATTCATAAGATATACATATTTGAATGCAGAGTTCCAAAGAATAGCAAGGAGAGATAAGAAAGCCCTCCTCAGTGATCAGTGCAAAGAAATAGGAAAACAATAGAATGGGAAAGACTAGAGATCTTGTCAAGAAAATTAGAGACACCAAGGGAACATTTCATGCAAAGATGGGCACAATAAAGGACAGAAATGGTATGGACCTAACAGAAGTAGAAGATATTAATTAGATGTGGCAAAAAAAAAAAAAAAAAAAGATCTTCATGACCCAGATAACCGCAATGGTGTGATCACTCACATAGAGCCAGACATCCTGGAATGCGAAGTCAAGTGGGCCTTAGGAAGCATCACTATGAACAAAGCTAGTGGAGATGATGAAATTCCAGTAGAGCTATTTCGAATGCTAAAAGATGTTGCTGTGATAGTGCTGCACTCAATATGTCAGCAAATCTGGAGAACTCATCAGTGGCCACAGGATTGGCAAAGGTCAGTTTTCATTCGAATCCCTAAGAAAGGCAATGCCAAAGAATGCTCAAACTACCACATAGTTGCACTCATCTCACATACTAGCAAAGTAATGCTCAGAATTCTCCAAGCCAGACTTCAACAGTATGTGGACCATGAACTTCCAGATGTTCAAGCTGGATTTCGAAAAGGCAGAAGAACCAGAAATCACATTGCCAACATCCTCTGGATCATCAAAAAAGCAAGAGAGTTCCAGAAAAACATCTATTTCTGCTTTATTGACTATGCCAAAGACTTTGTGTGTATCACAACAACCTGTGGAAAATTCTTCAAGAGATGGGAATACCAGATCACTTGACCTGCCTCCTGAGAAATCTGTATGCAGGTCAAGAAGCAACAGTTAGAACTGGACATGGAACAACAGACTGGTTCCAAATTGGGAAAGGAGTATGTCAAGGCTGCATATTGTCACCCTGCTTATTTAATTTATATGCAGAGTACATCATGAGAAATGTTGGACTGGATCAGGCACAAGCTAGAATCAAGATTGCTAGGAGAAATTTCTATCAATAACCTCAGTTATGCAGATAGCACCATCCTTATGGCAGAAAACGAAGAGGAGCTAAAGAGTCTCTTGATGAAAGTGAAAGAGAAGAGTGAAAAAGTTGGCTTAAAACTCAACATTCAAAATACTAAGATCTGGACATCTGGTCCCTGACTTCATGGCAAATAGATGGGGAAATAGTAGAAACAGTGTCAGACTTTATTTTCTTGGACTCCAAAATCACTGCAGATGGTGACTGCAGCCTTGAAATTAAAAGACGCTTGCTCCTTGGAAGAAAAGCTATGATCAACCTAGTCAGTATATTAAAAAGCAGAGACATTGCTTTGCCACAAAGGCCTGTCTAGTCAAAGCTGTGGTTTTTCCAGTAGTCACGTATGGTTGTGAGAGTTGAACCATAAAGAAAGCTGAGTGCCGAAGAATTGATGCTTTTGAACTGTGGTGTTGGAGAAGACCCTTGATCTTCAAGGAGATCCAACCAGTCCATCCTAAAGAAACCAGTCCTGAATATTCACTGGATGGGACTGATGCTGAAGCTGAAACTCCAATACTTTGGCCACCTGATATGAAGAACTGACTCATTTGAAAAGACCCTGATGCTGGGAAAGATTGAAAGCAGGAGGAGAAGGGGACAACAGAGTGAGATGGTTGGATGGCATCACCGACTCCATGGACATGGGTTTGAGTAAACTCTGGGAGTTGGCAATGGACGGGGAGGCCTAGCATGCTGCAGTCCATGGGGTCGCAAAGAGTTGGACACAACTGAGGGACTGAACTGAACTGAACAAATAATAAATGATGGGGAGGGTGTAGAACAGGGAACCCTACTACACTGTCAATGGGAATATAAGGTGTGATGCAGCCACTGGAGAATAGTTTGGAATTCCTTAAAGAACTACAACTAAAGACCATATGATCCAGCAGTCCTACTCCTGGGCCTATATCCAGAAAAGATTAAAACTCTAACTCAAAAAGATATGTTATAGGAACCCCAAGGTTCACAGCAGCACTGTTCAACATATCCAAGGTGTGGAGTCAACCTAAATATCCACTGACAGATGAATGGATAAAGACGGTATGTTGTAGATATATAGTGGAATGCCACTCAGCCATAACAACAAATGAAATAATGCTATTTGTAGCAACATGGATGGACCTAGAGATTATTATACTAAATGAAGTAAGTCATAAAGAGAAAGAAAAACATGTTATATGGTATCACTTATATGTGGAATCCAAAATACAATACAAATGAACTTATTTCCAAAATGCACTCACAGGCCTAGAAAACAAAGTTACCAAAGGAGAGGGGAGGGATACATTAGGAATTTGTGATTAATAGATACAAAATGGCAACCCACTCCAATATTCTTGCCTGGAGAATCCCATGGACAGAGGAGCCTAGCAGGCTTCAGTCCATTGGGTCACAAAGAGTCGGACACGACTGTGTGACTACCACAACCACTGTATGTAAAATAGATAAACAATATGCTCCTACTATATAGCACGGGGAACTGCATTCAGTATCCTATGGTAAACCATAATGGAAAAGAATATGGAAAAAAATATATGATATATTCATGTTTGTGTATATTTCTATTATATATATTTTATATATATATTATATATAATTTATATAATATATATGTGTATATATAGAGAGAGCACGTGCAAGAGAGAGATTGAATCACTTTTCTGTATAACAGAAACTAACACAAAATTGTAAATCAACTGTAAAACAAAACAAAAAAAAAGCTGTCTAGACAAAATAGAATTTGAATTGAATTTGGGAAAGAAGTGAACGTTGATCCTGTTCAAGAGGAAAAGTCTTTGGTGTTTGTTATCAGTCCATTCAACAGTTATGTATGGAGCATCCACTAGGAGGTGAGGTGAGGTTTTAGGTTCTGGGGTACATAGGTTGTAAGCTATGTTTCCTGCCAGTTTCCAGCTGAGGTTTTGTTAAAGGGGATACACATCAAGTAAAGAATCCACAAATAATTCTCTGTTCTATTCTTATAATAATAGGAGACAGATGAAAAGGAAATGCAGGGTCCTGTGACAACCTAACACAGTGAGAGAGTGACTTAATCTCTGGGGTCAGAGAATCTCTAGCTCAGGTTGAGACCTAAAGGGAAAAGAGTAGTTAACTGAATCCTAGGTGAGGAAAGAGGTTCCAGGATGAGCAAAGCCTTAAGACTTGAAAGAGCGTAGTGCTTCAGAGGAAGTCAGAGGAGGTTCATCCCACCATAGGAGGAGTGGGATGAGGCTGAAAGGCAGGGAGGGACAAATCGGGCATGGGGGCTAAATAAAGCCAGAGCAGGCTATTAGGAAGGGCGAAGAGGAAGAATGTGAGTCTGCGGTCCTCAAGGGCCTTTTAGGCATATGGTAAAAGTTCTATTTTATTTTTATTTTTCCAGCTTTATTGAGTTATAATTGACATATCACATTGAATAAGTTTAAGGTGTACAGTATGTTATTTTGAACTGTTTCTGTATTGCAGTATGTTCACCACTGTGGCATTAGCTAAAACCTCTCTCCTGTCACATAATTACCATTATTTTTTCTTATATTGAGAACATTTAAGTTCTACTCTCTTAGCAGCATTGATGTGTATAATATGGTATCATTAGCTATAATCACCATCACTCCTTTCCTTCCTAAAGCTTTAATGAGATCCATTCTTTCTTGCTTTCATAGTACTAACATTATTATTAGGAACAAAGATTTTGAAGTTGAATTGATACCCATGTGTGTGTACTGACCATAAGCATTCTCTCTTCTGAAGGATCAGTATGAAGTTTAACAATAAAATTAATAGAAGATGTGTTAAAATTAATGTGTGCTTTCAAAACTGTAATATAAGATTTTTTGAGAGCTCAAGTCTTTTAAAAATGATCAAATGTAGTCCTTTATTTCGGAGGAGGCAATGGCACTCCACTCCAGTACTTTTGCCTGGAAAATCCCATGGGTAGAGGAGCCTGGTAGGCTGCAGTCCATGGGGTCGCTAAGAGTCGGACATGACTGAGTGACTTCACTTTCACTTTTCACTTTCATGCATTGGAGAAGGAAATGGCAACCCACTCCAGTGTTCTTGCCTGGAGAATCCCAGGGACGGGGGAGCCTGGTGGGCTGCCGTCTATGGGGTCGCACAGAGTCGGACACGACTGAAGCGACTTAGCAGCAGCAGCAGCAGCAGTCCTTTATTTCTTAAAGTGCCTCTTAAAGAGTAACTGTTTTTGCTTTGAGGGTGAAGAGAGTCCCCAGTAAGACGCAGAAGCCTTCTTCCCCTCAACCACGAACTTCACCACAGGTACAGTGTCTTACGATTTAAAGATATGTTTATGATGATATATTACCTTATACTTGTTAGAATGACTATTACCAAAAAGACAAAAAAAATAAAAATAAAAAGACCAAAAAGATAAATGTTAGCAAGAAAATGGGAAAAAGGGAACCCCTGTGCAGTTAGTGGGAATGTAAACTGATATAGCCACGTGGAAAACAGTATGGAGTTTCCAAAAAAATTAAAACCAGAACTGACATCTGATCCAGCATTCACTTCTGGATATTTACCTGAAGGAAATTAAATAACTGTCTTGAAAAGATAATATGCAGCCCCATAATATTAATAATTAATATTAATTAATTGCAATTAATATGCAATATTAATCGCACTATTTATAATACAAACGTGTGTGTGTTATACACACACACACACACATATATATATATATACACAATGAAATATAATTAAACCATAAAAGAGAGAGAAATCTTGACATTGGAGACAACATGGTTGGATTTTGTAGGCATAATGCTAAATGAAATCAATCAGACAGAGAAAGACAGATGCTGTATGATCTTACATGTGGAACCTAAACACACACACACACACACAAATCATACATGCAGAGAACAGATTGGTGGTTGCCAGAGACAGGTGGTGAAGGGGAAGGGCTGGGTGAAATGGGTGAAGTTGGTCAAAATGTACAAACTTCCAGCTATAAGGCAGTAATTTCTGGGGATGTAATATACAGCTATAATTAATGATCATGTGTTGTATGTTTGAAAGTTGCTCAGAGAGTACATCTTAAAAGTTCTTATCACAAGGAAAACATTTGTACATATTGTGGTGATGGATATTAACTAATTGTGATGATCACAGTGTATACATATATCAAATCATTGTGTCCTACACCTGAAACAAATATAATATTTTATATCAGTTGTATCTCAGTTAAAATTTGTATTGTGATGTCCTTCCTTGTAGGAAATGGTCTCTCACATTAAAGAAGGCAGTATTCTTGTGATTGTTTTTCACATTTTTCCTTCACTCTGTATCCCCAATACTTTCAGTAGTTCTACTCTTCATAGCAAATTTTAAGTACATATTTTTAAAATCTGATTAATTATTGAGATGATTGACTATAGGCTTTCACAACCTGGTTAGTGACACAGTCCAAAATACTTATTTAGGTTTTAAAAGTCACACATCCCATTTTGGTTGTTGATATCCCAGTTGTGATATAAGCAACAAAGAAACTGACAAATCTAGGTCAAAAGCACCTAGAAACACTGTGTGAAGCCTCCATATATGCACAGAACCTCAAGATAGTGGTACAAAGCTGGATGAAAGACAAAATTGAAGCACAATTATCTGATCCAATCCCATCCAGTTGTGTGAACAGCTTCACCACCAATTGCCCTATGAAAACAGGCTCTGATGTTCATGAAAGGTGTCTGCTAATATTTCCAACTGACTGTTGCCTTTCAGCTCTTGGTTAACAGTGTATCAGTTCCATTCAGTTCAGTGGCTCAGTCGTGTCCAACTCTTTGGGACCCCGTGAATCGTTGCCTCCCTGTCCATCACCAACTCCCGGAGTTCACTCAAACTCCTGTCCATCGAGTCGGTGATGCCATCCAGCCATCTCATTCTCTGTTGTCCCATTCTCCTCCTGCCCCCAATCCCTCCCAGCATCAGAGTCTTTTCCAATGAGTCGACTCTTCGCATGAGGTGGACAAAGTACTGGAGTTTCAGCTTTAGCATCATTCCTTCCAAAGAAATCCCAGGGCTGATCTCCTTCAGAATGGACTGGTTGGATTTCCTTGCAGTCCAAGGGATTCTCAAGTCTTCTCCAACACCACAGTTCAAAAGCATCAATTCTTTGGCGCTCAGCCTTCTTCACAGTCCAACTCTCACATCCATACATAAACACTGGAAAAACCATAGCCTTGACTAGACGGACCTTTTTTGGCAAAGTAATATCTCTCTGCTTTTTAATATGCTGTCTAGATTGGTCATAACTTTCCTTCCAAGGAGTAAGCATCTTTTAATTTCATGGCTGCAGTCACCATCTGCAGTGATTTTGGAGCCCAAAAAAATAAAGTCTGACACTGTTTCCACTGTTTCCCCATCTATTTGCCATGAAGTGATGGGACCAGATGCCATGATCTTAGTTTTCTGAATGTTGAGCTTTAAGCCAACTTTTTTACTCTCCTCTTTCACTTTCATCAAGAGGCTTTTTAGTTCCTCTTCACTTTCTGCCATAAGGGTGGTATCATCTGCATATCTGAGGTTATTGAAATTTCTCCCAGCAATCTTGATTCCAGCTTTGCTTCTTCCAGCCCAGCGTTTCTCATGAAGTACTCTGCGTGTAAGTTAAATAAGCAGGGTGACAATATGCAGCCTTGACATACTCATTTTCCTGTTTGGAACCAGTCTGTTGTTCCATGTCCAGTGATAACTGTTGCTTCCTGACCTGCATATAGGTTTCTCGAGAGGCAGGTCAGGTGGTCTGGTATTCCCATCTCTTTCAGAATTTTCCACAGTTTATTGTGATCCACACAGGCAAAGGCTTTGACATAGTCAATAAAGCAGAAATAGATGTTTTTCTGGAACTCTCTTGCTTTTTCAATGATCCAGCGGATGATGGCAATTTGATCTCTGGTTCCTCTGCCTTTTCTAAAACCAGCTTGAACATCTGGAAGTACACGGTTCATATATTGCTGAAGCCTGGCTTGGAGAATTTTGAGCATTACTTTACTAGCGTGTGAGATGAGTGCAATTGTGAGGTAGTCTGAGCATTCTTTGGCACTGCCTTTCTTTGGGATTGGAATGAAAACTGACCTTTTCCAGTCCTGTGGCCACTGCTAAGTTTTCCAAATTTGCTGGCATATTGAGTGTAGCACTCTGACAGCATCATCTTTCAGGGTTTGAAATAGCTTACCTGGAATTCTATCACCTCCACTAGCTTTGTTCGTAGTGATGCTTTGTAAGGCCCACTTGACCTCACATTCCAGGATGTCTGTCTCTAGGTGAGTGATCACACCATCGTGATTATCCTCATCGTGAAGCTCTTTTTTTTACAGTTCTCTTATATATTCTTGCCACCTCTTCTTAACATCTTCTGCTTCTGTTAGGTCCATACCATTCTGTCCTTTATCAACACAGGCAGGCACAAAACTATGCACCCAGAATTTTTACCATCAAGATAGTGACATTTAGTAGCCAGGATGACTTGAAATCTGGTAGAAGTATACATTAATCATACAAAGACTTTCACAAACAGATTTTGGCAACAGTTTGTAGCAGTGTTCATTGATTCTACCAAAAAAATCTATTGTCTTAGACATATTTAAGTGTTCAATGCAGTGTTATTGGGTACAATCACCATGCTTTAAAGTTCTATATTTTAATGTAGACTTTTGAATGCTACTGAATTTTTATTTTGTTGCTTTTGCTACTGCTGCTACTATTTTTAGTAATATTTTTGTGGTATCTTCTTGATATTGAGGAAAGGTTTTTTGAAAATTGCAGCTTGTCTCATTTGTACTGAGTGAAACCACCATTTTTGCATAAATCCTTTTCAGTAAAATCTCCTATTGATTCAGATGATCAATCACAATTTGAGAATCTGGACCTAAATAGTTTGGTCGCACAGCAGAGTCTTTGTTCAGGTTTGTGAAGTAACAAATTGATGGATTATTTTTGTTGAATTAGTTCCCTTAGTTCAAGGGAAGAGTATATACTCTGGGAAGTGTGCCTGTGTTGTCTGACAAGAACATCATACCGCAGTGCCATGGATACAGTAGGTTTCGGTAAAAATTCAAGTGACTATTTTAAGTGTGAATAGAATCAGAAATACTTTGCAGTCATTTTTGACTCATCATTTTTTGTTCTGAGCCCAAAGCAACTTCTAGATTTTATGACCAAAATTATTACTAAATATATAGTTGCCTATATTGGGATAAAATGGTAGTCACACATTATCATACATTTGTCCTTACTTTCTGATGGAAGCCTTAATAACCTGCGACTACTTTTACTTAAAGTCAAGTCTATGAGGGCTTTTTTCCCCTATCATTTAAAATTACCCCCTCAACATGGGACTGTATTCTGAACTTCCCAGAGGCATGGTTTTCGATAAGGTGGCAGAAGAAGAATTCAGCTTTGTCCCTAATTTATTTTCCTTCCTGTCCTCATTTCTGTCTTTATCTTAACATGAAGATTGTCATGTCACTTTTCCACATCTCATGGGGTTGAATCTTCAAAGCTCTTAGATTCTTTTTTCAAATAGATGTATGTGTTTGAAATATAATTTTCATATCTTCCCACAAAATACATAAATTTCCCCTCTTCTGTGTCAGTGCTACTATTATATTGAGACCAGAGTTCTGTTATTATGAAATGCAAGCTAAATCAGATCGAAAGAGCCCTCTTCAAACCCTGCTTGCTCCCTTCTTACTGTTCTGTGCACACTCTGGAGAATTTATCCTTCTGGTTTGGTACAAATTAGACAAATGACTGCAACTCATTTTTGCTGAGGAAGGTCAGGATACATGTTTTTCACTGGGGCTGCCTCAGGTGGTGCAGATTTTAAAATTGCAGCTTGTCTCTTCTCTTTTTAATAAGGGAAAATTTCATGAGAACATTGAAAAATTAGCATCCCTAATCTGTGAGAACTCTTCCCGCAGGCAGAGGGAAAAATAACCTAAACACATTTTCATATCATTCATGAGCACTAATTGGTGAAAATGTAACGCCAAGAGAAACAGCATACTCAGGAATTCCCCCTTCCACAAGGCGAAATGAACTAGAACTGATTGAAACGATCATCACTCAAGCCAAAACTTAGTATTGGTTATCTACTGCTGCATAACAAACTGTTCTGCTGTAAAATGTCATGGAATAAAACAGTATGTTCATGGTTCTGTCAGTCAGGGATTCACACTAGACCCAGCAAGGATATATTTTCTCTGCTATAAAATGTTTGGAGCCTCAAATAAAAAGACCTTGAGTCTTGAACTGAGTTGATGTCTGGGTCTGGAACCATCTGTGGAAGATGTCTTTTCATTTTCTGTATTTCTGAAGATTTTACATCTAGAGCCTTCCTGATGCTTGAGAGACTACCCTCAAAGGGTTAGCTAGTTTTTAGAGATAGCAGAGCCTTACCCTTTTCTATGCAAACCAACCAATCTGGAGTCCATACCCCAACCACTCCCTTTATCAAGCTCATATTTTTAAAAAGGAGCAGGTGGAATGAAAGATATTATAGTGGCTCCTATTTGGAAAATAAAGTCTACCTCCAAGACATTCACTTCATGCATCTTTCCTGAGAGATAATGGAAACCATCCCAGAGGGAGGAAAACAGAGAAAATCACAACACAGTAAAGGTTTGTTATACTTTCATTTTGGTTAAGAACTCTGGAGTCCAAAAGGACTTGGACTTCCAATTCTGACTTTTCTGGCTGTGTGACATCGGGGAACTCATTAAGCTCCCCATGACTCAGTGTTCTCATCTAGACAATGGGTCTATTAGCAGCATCCATTTCATTTTGGTGTTGTGAACATTCAGTGAAGTCTTACATGTAAAGCATTTAGTGTAACAATTAACACATGCAAGTCCATGCTGTACTTATGGTGCTGGTTGGTACTGCATCTATATGTTACCTCTTCTAGGACTTGAACTGTGAAGAACAATGAGACATCACACCACTGATGGTGGGAAGCAAGATCATCTTTAGTGAAGATACAGTGTTATAGGTTTTATTAAATAAAAGTTACTCTAAGTGAAAAAGTTCATTATGTGGAATTAAATTCTAGCTTTGGGGTTTCAGAAAACCAACTACCGACTTTTTCTTATTTGCAAGACATACTAATTGTTTTCCTGTCTTCTTATCTTCAGATGAACTGTGAATTTTGAAACAGTTTGTGACTGGCTGTACAGTTGTTTTATAATGATCCTAATGCAGGTTGTCATGGAATCTTGGTACCTTAGGGACCACAAGGCTGCAGCAGTGTAGGTGAGAAACAGTAACTCAGATGGACACTGACTTGGTGCCAGGAACTGTGCTGAACATTTGACTAGATTCATCAGGTTGAACTGTCATGATATACCTATGGGTACCATTGTCATTCACAGTCATATGGGTTATCTATGGCTTTTGAGAGTAACTTACCAAAGACCACACAGCCCTTGGAAGTTGGACTGGAACTCTGAAGACCTGTGAGTCTATCGCTCAAAATTTATCCTCTGCATGACAGCCTCTGATCCTGAAAAACCACACTGACCCTGGTCCTTGGCCACACTTCTTAGTGATACACATGTTGGGCAGAGTTGGGCTCAGTAGCTGTAGTCCATCCCTGTTACCTAAAAGATACCTGGCAGCAGTTAGGAGAAGGAGAATGCTGCCTCCATAGAGGAGGGCATCCCCTCTGCTCCACAAGGCACATCAGGAGCATGTTTCAATGGCTTGATGAGAATGTGGGGTCTGCTGATTTCTTAACTGCCTTTATTTGTGCAGGAGCAAGCCATGCTTTTTGTCAGCATTCAGTGATGAGATGGGCTCAAAATCAATAGTGTCCTCTCTTCTGTATGTTTGTTTGTTTAATGAGTGATTGAGGGTTGTTTAACTTATTTCTTGAAAGTGAAAGTTGCTCAGTCATGTCCGACTCTTTGCTACCCCATGGACTACACAGTCCATGGAATTCTCCAGGCTGAAATACTGGAGTGGGTAGCTGTTCCCTTCTCCAGGGGATTTTCCCAACCCAGGGATGGAATCCAGGTCTCCCACATTGCAGACGATTTCTTTACCAGCTGAGCCAAAAGGGAGGCCCAAGAATACTGGAGTGGGTAGCCTATCCCTTCTCCAGTGGATCTTCCCAGCCCAAGAATTGAACCAAGGTCTCCTGCATTGCAGGCGGAATTTTTACCAACTGAGCTATCAGGGAATTTATTCAGCATTTCAGAATCAAAAGCTGCCAAAAGATAAATTACACATATATGTGTGTGTGTGCTAAGTTGCTCAGTTATGTCCGATTCTTTGTGACCCCATGGACTATAGCCCACTGGCTCTGTCCATGGAATTTTCCAGGCAAGAATACTAGACTGGGTTGCCATTTCCTATTCCAGGGAATCTTCCTGACACAGGGATCAAATTTGTATCTTTTGTGTCTCCTGCATTGGCAGGCGGATTCTTTACCATTGGGCCACCTGGGAAGCCGCATGTATATATTATGTGTGTGTATACACACACACACACACACACACACGTGCGTATATAAATTTTATATTATTCATACTGTATAATATATATAATAATATGGTATATATATATATAAATTGTGTACATATAAAATTTATCTTTTGATAGCCTTTGAATACACACACACACACACACACGCACATATATGCCTCATTGTTGTACTTCTGTATTTTTAATAGCAAGTTATTTTATCTATGTTTTTAGAAGAAGTTAACATTTGTAACTTCTGAAGTATATTTTTCTTATTGAGAGATTGTGTGAGGAGATTGATTACATGGGAAAGTGGTCCTATTGAATGTAGTAATCATCGTGGTGTTATTATTTAGTATTGGCTGTATGTGACACTCCAAGGATATTGTGGGTAATAACTAGTTTAATTTTTGCAACCACATAAGCAAGTGAATACTGCTGTTAATCTCATTTCACAGAAAGAAAACTCAAGGTCACCCAACTATTAAGTGCTGGAACTGGAGGCCCTGTTCTCTGTTACTATGCTTTACTAACTCCTAGTATAGTGAGAGGGTCAAGCTATTGATCTTTCAAACCCTGAGAATTAGGAATATTTGCATGTGATTGGTAAGCTTGGGAGACTTGTGTAAGTACTTCACTGTTCCTCAATTTTTTTTTTTTTTTCATTATAAGCCTGCTTGAAAAAGTCAGGAGTTATACTGACCTTAGTAGTGGATTTTTCATCATGGATAATACTGTTCAACATGGAGTCCTCTTCAACAACAAGGACAAAGAGTAGAACATATGGGAATGTCTTCCTCTCTCAATTTTAGGTGAACCCTTGAGTCTTACCAGAGATTTTACTTTCTGCCTGAAAGGCAGTTGTGTGTACTTTGTGAGGAAGTCTTAACATTACCAGAGCTTGTCTTCTACCTCCAAATGCACTGCGTTCCAAATGATGTGTCGTTTGTTTGTATCTCAGAAGGCGTTTTCCCATGGGGAGAATGCTATAATTCTAAATTAGGGTATCATGGTTGCACGCCTTCCCTAGTGCTCTGCAATGATACTGTGTTGGGGTGTTCTTTGAAACTACCAACTTGTTGTGGACTTTTAAAGTTGTGTTACAGGGAACCCCTTCATATGTTAATAGTTGCACCGTCGTATACTGGATCTGAACTTTCCCACTGTCCATTCACAGTGCAGATTATTTTAAAAAGCACAACCTCAGGATATGAGATTTGGAAGGAAACGTGTATGCACTGAGTGTGCATGTGTCAGGGGCTGCCTGAAGTTAAGACTGGACTGTCTTATGTGTTAAGATAACAAGCCTTGCCTCGGGCATTGAAGATGCTGATACTTCTCATAAACAGGAATATCTGTGCAGCATGATAATTTTATAAAGTGATGAAATTATTGCAGTTTAACATAATCATCAAATTTCATAAAAATAATTTTCTCTCCCTTAAAAAAATAACTAGGGTTGGCCAAATATAGAAATTTACAGTCAGCAAATCAGCTCTGTGGTCTGTTTGTGACAAATCTGGTCATGTTACCTACACGTTGGCTGACTTTGAAAATAATTTTTAAAATATCTTTTATTGTCAGGCAAGAAAATAACTTAGGAAAAGGCAGTTTTTAGTTCAATTCAAAGCTTATTTAAAATTCCATGTGGGTGTTGCCTGATAAAATTGCTGACTCATGCCATTTCTGTCTGCTCACTGGGTTCTTCTCTTGGCTTATGTTGTAACCAGAAAAATGCAAAGACTTTTCATAGATGGCTCACCATAAAAGATGATCCACTCATTTCATCATCTGTTAGTGGCACATTTTCCTCTGTAGTGTAGATCTTTCTTGCCAACCTTGAATTGTGGGTCTGGCCACTTGGATAATTGCATCTTGTAGTGTTTCATATCGGAGAAGGCAATGGCAACCCACTCCAGTACTCTTGCCTGGAAAATCCCATGGACGGAGGGGCCTGGTGGGCTGCAGTCCATGGGGTCACTAAGAGTAGGACATGACTGAGCGACTTCACTTCACTTTTTACTATCATGCATTGGAGAAGGAAATGGCAACCCACTCCAGTGTTCTTGCCTGGAGAATCCCAGGGACAGCGGAGCCTGGTGGGCTGCTGTCTACGGGGTCGCACAGAGTTGGACACGACTGAAGTGACTTAGCAGTAGCAGCAGCAGTGTTTCATATAGGAAAATACCCATAATATGCAAACCAATGTATGTAAAATGTCTTGATGGAACAGCAACGCAGGACAGTGTAAATATTTAGAATTGGCTGGTCGAATATTTCCAAGGTATCTAAACTACAGGAATGCTTTCTGGTCACCTGGTACCTGCCCTGGAATGATTTGGGGCATAGTGTACAAGAGTTAGATAAGGCAGTGGTTGGGGCATAAATTTAGGATTGGCTGGTTTGCATGTCAAAGGCATACATCTTACTGGGTCCTTTGCTCTCTCTAAGAATCAGCTAGCCCCAGGAGGCACAGACTCTCTCCAGTAAAAAAGCTATTTTTTGTTGTTGTTGTTTTCAAGATGCTAAAACATCGTAATCTATAGAACATTAAAAAAAAACAAGATATAATGCATGACCTCTTAGTGTACTCCTGTGGTGTAGTCTACCCGTGGGATGACCCTGGGCAAGAGGCCAGCCCCACAGGCCCAGGAGGCGATGTGGGCATGTATGGACTGGCAATTCTGGGACCCCAAGTGTGGAACAGAGTCTGGAAGGTCCTGGGCCCCAGGTGGACCTGTTCCCTTGTCCTTCTGGGAATATGTGTGTTGAGAGGAGCCTGAGCAGGGGGTTTCTAAAGCTCAGGACACTCCTTTCCCTGTTCTAAGGGAAGTACTCCCTGTAACAGTGGGTTTTTTAATTTAAAAAAAGGTTTTTTTCAATGAAGCCATATACGAAGCCCTAATTTCTGAAACAGATAAAAAGGAAAAGTACTCATATTGATGTCAGTACCAGAGCCTGTGATGTGCCCTGACTGGTTTTGACCCCTACGTCCACATTCTGCCTTCCCTCTTCCCTGACATCAGCCCCCACTCTCTCTGCTATTCACCCCTTCCCCTTACTCAATACCAGAGGCACCCAGAGGAAACTGAGGGCTCTGACTTTGAACTTCACCAGTGGTTCCCAAATTTGAGCAGGAATCAAAATTGACCGGAGGACCTATTAAAACATATTGTAGATGGCTATCCTCCCCATCCCTGGAGTTTCCATTTCAGGAGATCAAGGATGACACCTGAGAATCTGCATTTCTCATAAGTTCCCCATCAGAGGTGCTGCTGTGATCCAGAGATGACATGTTAAAAAGATCACTGGGTTAGAGGATGATGCCTAAGAATTCCCCTGCAAGCTTTTGCAGCCTGGTGTCTTTCAATGGAAACGTCCAAGTGTTACCTGTCATGTAAATGCCATAGAGAAATTATAAAATAGGAACAGGCTTTGTTGGGCAAACTGCAAGGTCTACCCCTTGCTTGGTATTTGACATAGCTTCCTTCTCATCAGCTTCATTTTTGGATGCCGTTGATATGATCTAAGAGCTCATATTTAAATGGTTACATGTGGCAGTTAGGAAAGGCCACTGCATCATCTCACATTTTCCATTTAGAGCTGAAACAGCTGTGTAAACAAATTATTTTAAGATTTTTGTCACCACTTTTTGAGTCAAAAAATAGACACTAATTTGTTCTTTTGGTAACTGGCTGAATTTCAGAATCTTGTCAAAGATTCATTGAATTTTGGTTTTAGTTAGAAAAAAAGAGCTTTGTATTCCATTGATTCATTAATAAATGATATAATCACATTTTGCTCTCGTATTAAGAAGAACTTTCAGTCTGAATAGAATCTTTCTGCCTCATATTCTCAGTTTTGAACTATTAATGTTTTCCACTTAAACAATATTCTTGTTGATTAACAATTCAATTTTGAAATACTTATGTTCTGTAAGAGGTATTATTGAACATCTAATTTGCTTGAGTTGAGTATTATTTTTCTATTACATACATTTATTATCTTGGCCAGCAATCATATTTTAAGTGAAATATATGGAAATGAAGACAGTATGATTAGGAGTAAAATAGTAGGAGTGATATATTTTTTGAATTAAAATTTAAAAATAAATATATTGTGTCAGCACTCAGGCAGAGCCCCATCTCCAGTGACTGACCTAGAAGGACCAGTGGAGATGAAAAGACAATCAGAAAAGCACCCCCAGATAACCTGTCAGGCCCTCTAAAAATAGATACTTCTGAGGAGCTTAAGTTAGGTCAATTGGTTTGACTGACAGTGAGACCCAGGATCAAAACAGGTGCCCAGAGATTGTCCTGATGTGTGAGGCCTAAGCTTGCAACGCAGCAAAAGAAGAGTCAGGAGCTGTTATGAGCTAAGTTGTGTCTCTCCCAAATTCATATGTTGATGATCTACGCCAGTACCTCAGGATGGGGTTGCCTTTGGAAGTAGAATCTTAAAAGAGGCAACTGAGTTAAAATGAGGTGATTAGACTCCTGATCCAATAAGAGCAGTGCTCTTATAAGAAGAGATTAGTACACAGACAGGAAAATCCCTGTGAAGGCACAGAGGAGACAGCCATCTATAAACCAAAGAAAGAAGCCACAACAGAAACCAACCATGCTGATGCCTTGATTTTGGACTTCTAGCCTCCACAACTGTGAGGAAACTAATTGCTGTTGTTTGAGCCACCCAGACTGGTAATACTTGGTGATAGCAGCCCAAGCAAATGAATACTGATGAGTGTTGTAGGTGTTATGTTTTGTGGATGAAATGTCCTGTGGGCATGCTCCTTGCATGCTTCCTGAGAGCTGTACCTCTCCCAGTCAGGTCCCACCTGGAGTCTGTTTGCTGGTGCCCCCTGGCTTCTTTTGTATCATCTTGTGATGTCAACCTGCCCTTAATATGCTCTGCTTCACAGTGAATCTTCTCTGTCCAATCCACGGGATCACTGCTGAGACCAATACCTCTGGGTTCACACCAAGTTAGAGTGCTGAAATTGCTCAGAGTGCTCCTTTAAAAATCAGGTTTTTAGACTCCATACCAAAAGATTCTCATTCAAGAGATCTACAGTGGACTTTTGCATTTTTAACAACTCCCTTGGCTGATTCTTTTGCAAGAGATCTAGGGGAAGGAAACACTCTTGATCAAAGACTGCCTTAAAACCCAGCAAGAGGAAAAGCTGCATTCTAGAAATTTTCTGAGGGGGCAGAGGGTGGGGGAATCAAATGAAACACTCCAATACATCTAGTATTCTAGAAAACTCTAGTAGATTTTTTTTGATCTACTTTATTCACATTTACTTAGAATCAACTCTACATATTTGCTATGATCAAGGAAGCCCTGCAGAAGAGTCTGCACCAAAACACAGTCATCATGGGATAGTGGCATCCCTCAGGAATCCTTCATGCTACCTGCCGGTCACTAATTGCTCCTGACTTCCACTTTCCTGCCATATAGCTTTCCTCTGCCTGGACTGCTTCCTCTTTCTGACTGAATCCCACTTACCCCTTAACTTAGCTTAAATGTTGCTTCCTTTCTAGCCCCATCTCAAAAGATCCTTCTCATCAGTTCTAGTGATGTGCATTTTCAAATTCCTTTCCCTCCTCCTCAGAGCTATCTGACCCAGGCTGAGGCTGACTGAAGGGTTTGTGAGAAGTCAGCTACCCAGTGGAAATGAGAACTAAAAGTAGCCTCATTCAGCATTTGATACATCTGGGCACACTGCCAAGATTTTTGACAAGATAAATGAGTTAATGATTTCCACCCATCCTCATTCCAAGTCAGGGGGATTGATGTAGCAGTGGTCAAAGCAGCTTTTGAATTGAAATCAATACTATTTAATATCTAAATTTCATTTCCAAATGTGATTAAGGATAAGCTAATGGCTTTTTGTTAGTGGTAGAGTTATATTTAAAGTAATGATCCTTAGGGCCACCATAGATTTTCCAATTACTGTTATAAGGGCAAAAAACCTGCTGCAGATGACCCCACAAGCTCTTGCCTTGATTTGCATATTAAAGATGTTTTGATATTTTTCAAGTGGAAGATCAAAGCATTAGGGCTCCATTAGTCACTATATTAGGAACAAAGATAGAAACATAGATTTTGTTTTAATTTGAAAGCAAGTGGCCTTATCTTAGATTTCATATTATTAGGGTTTCAGGGAAGTCCATCTATGTTTTGCATGCTTAAATAGATTAAGAAAGAGAAGATTAAGCAATTCTCTTGAATTAGTATCTTCAAAGAATAAATAAATGGAAAGCATCTTAATTAGTTATGCTAGTCCTTATTTCAGAGCAGGATTCTATTTGATATTCCTAGCTAGAGGCAATGCTTATTTAAAAATATACAAATGTGTGTAATTCTTAAATAAAATATTTGCATTTGAGGGGTAACTCTTATTCAGAGCAAATTCAACACTTGTAACTTGCTCCTTTCTGTAACAGTGCTGACTCTGTTACTAATATTGTTAATGATCATAATAGCGATGCTCCCTCCAATTTACTGAACAACCACGGGGTTGTTCTCAGTATTATATGAGGTGCTTTTCATATATTATCTCATTGTATAATCACAACCACCCAGAAGATATAAGTACTGGTACTCTTTTTGCAGATTAGGAGAGGGACAGAAGGAAGTAATAATTTGCCCAAGATCAACCAGCTGGTTAGTGGTAGAACCTCAACTTAAGTCCCAGATTAACTCCCCTAGAAAGCTTGAGCTCTTTCAACCATTCAAAGTTCATCTTGATTAGGAAAGAAAAAAAAAAAATCACAGATAAAGCAAAGGTTGACGTTTGCCCTTTGTTCATACCTTTCCGTCATGTGATCTTTCCAAAGGAGGAACCATGACGATGCAGTACAAATCTTCAATAAGCTGGGGGAATGAGCCCACTTCCTTTATTTTTCAATTTATTTCAGTTGAAGTATAGTTGATTTGTAATATTATTTTAGTTTCAAGTATACAACATAGTGATTCAGTTGTTTTGCAGATTATATCCCGTTACAGGTTATTACAAAGCACTGGGCATATTCCCTAGTCTATACAGTGAATCCTTGTTGGAGCCCACCTGTTGAAATGAATTCATATTTTTTGGCTCCAGCCACATTGTATTAACCCCTCTTTTCTTGACTGGGGCTTCCCTGGTGGCTCAGATGGTAAAGAATCTGCCTGCAATGTGGGAGACTCAGGTTCAATCAATCCCTGTGTCGAGAAGATCCCCTGGAGAAGGAAATGACAACCCACTTCAGTATCCTTGCTGGGAGAATTCCATAGACAGAGGAGCCTGGTGGGCCACAGTCCCTGGGATTGGAAAAAGTCAGACACAACTGAGCAACTAACACTTTCACTTTCCTCGTTGGCATTCAGTTGCTCAGTCGTTTCCAACTCTTTGCGACCCCATGAACTGCAGCACGCCAAGCTTCCCTGTGTATCACCATCTCCCGGAGCTTTCCTAAATTGTACCCATTCCTGCCTCTGGTTCTTTGAGCACACTGGGCTGGGAGAGAAGTCATGACACAGACCTAAATATAGACGAAAGAAAAGTCATTGCTTCCCAGTAGAGAATTGGGGGAACCACACAGCCTAACTGGTTGGCCTTCCACTGTGTGGTGAGTGCTAACTGGGAGGAGGGAATGGGCCTGGACTCAGCAACATGAGGATGGGGGCCACTTTGGGCATAGAGATTCAAAGGCTTCAAGATATATCTGTCGAGTAGGGAATTCACAGGTGGATAATGGGAAATTGACTCTAGAGTTACAGTATTTCAAGAAGCACCTGACACCGAAGACGTAAGAAACACTTGAGAAGCATCCTGCCAGTCTCTTGGTGTTGGCTGCCTTCAGCCACTTCCCCTTCATCCCTCACCTAATGGACTTCTGATTGATCTTGCTTTCCAGCTTGCATTAGGACAGTTTCGGCCGAGTCTGTATTTCACTGAGGGTATTCTAACAGAATTAAGAAAGATCTCAAGGAAGGAAATCAAATCACAGTAAAATGAAAATTAGGTAGCTTTCAAGAGCAGTCTTCAATTTGCAGGGGGTGGGGTGGGGAGGGGTGGAGGGTTGTATTTCAATGCCAGGGGCAGCTTCTTGGGTTCAGTCCTCTTGGGCTCACAGTCCAGGATGCATCATTAGACAGTACCTCACAGATGTATTTTTTTTTCTCAGAGCTGTTAAGCAATATGATGGTACGAACTATGTTTAAGATCCTGGGCTGTATTATCTCATGGGTCTGAGTTTGAACTCCAGTTTCTCCATTTTTTAATAACAAGTTATATAACTTCTTGTGTCTGCACCTCTTCATCTGTAAACTCAGGGAAGAATAAGTACTTCAGTGTCTTCAGATCAATCCGGAGATGCAGATTGAGCCCTTTGCACCATCTCTAGCAGAATAAACATTCAATCAATTGGAGCTGTTCCTATTATTATCATTATATTGTTGATGTTGTTGTTGGAATGAAGGGTCCCTATTGATTGTGTGTGAGACCTGAATTCACTCGTGACTGCTAATATTTCATCCCATTTTCTAAAGAAAGTCACTGACAGCATTTATTTGCATCATGGCATTTTCTGCCTTGGCATTGATTTTGAATTCAGAACCAAAGTCAAAATGACAAATCCCTTTAATTTTTCTTTTTTTTTTTCATTTGAGGTCAAAAGCCTTCCTTTCATTCTCTGACTTGTTCAAGCAGGGTGGATAGTTATTGTATTCTTGCAAGCACTTGTAAGCTTGTTACAAATGGATTGTCTGGTGGATTTAAACCTCTCTTCCTCCCAGGAAATGAAACTCCACTATTTTACTGAGCTTTGCTATCTATCTACTCATTTACCATAGCTGAGAGCCAGAAAAATTTGGTTCTGTTCACTTGACACTGGAAAGGAGAAATCATTCTAACTTCTACCACCCAAAGATAAAATGTAAAAATGTATCCCTAGATTTTTATCCTTCTATTTGTGCTGCACTGCCTAGTGGGGAAAAATAAAAGATAAATTAATGGATTCTATTTTATTTTAAGCTTTAAAACAGAAATCGACTGTACTGGGGTGACATGGATCATTCTTTCAGCTGAGGGTTTCTCAAGCTAGTGTTGTCCAATGACCAGAAATACCTGTGTTCAAAGAAGTTCTGACACCTACCCCTAAAATCCAATGGCCCTAATACCCTTCTCTTGGATTCTTGGTTGTCCTGGAGTTCCTGGGAAGTCCATCCTTTTCTCTGATTTGTTTTACCAAATTATTTCCTGTTCTGTTTCTGCTCAATCTTTGTAATTTTTTAGAACTGATACTTAGCAGGTGCTTGCTGATTAAGCTGTATATTTTTAGAATCTATTGAAATAGTTTAATGTGCTTAATCAGTGGTCTCTAAGAGCTCCCCCTCCAAACGGGCCTTCCTCTGCCTGCCCTGATCTCCTTCCCATGGTCCTGGTGTTTGCCCCACCCCAAAAGTTTGCCCCACCCCATGCAGTTCCTCCTATCACCTGAAATGTTAACCCCAGGCATGGCTGGAGACCCCCAGACCCCTGTTTCTGTTTTGTAGCACCAGCTTCCAGTCTGCTTGCTCAGTGTTCTTGTTACAGTGCCTGGTAAATATGTTGAACAGATTCCCCCACCCCAGTCCCATTTTCTTCTGCAGCAGTTCTTGCTGGCCCGTTCAACCTTGAGTCCAAATCCTTAGGGATATAGGGTCTCTATCTCCTTCTCAGAAGGCAGGGTGGACTTAATCTGCAAACCCTTCTGGTAGGTGAGAAAGAGTATTTCATTTCACCTTCCTTGAGCATTGAAGAAAAACAAAACAGTTAAGTTTTCACATTAAAATGGGCTGACTGTTCTTCCTTCAAGATTCTGTCATGAAGTCTTATTTTTTGTGTTCTACTGAAATAAGCTGTATTTCATTAAGGCTCCTGTGCATTTAAGTGCACTAATATTGTTAAGCACTACTTATGTTAAAAGGGGAGGAGCTTAATCATCAGAGTTGGAACAAGAATAGAGCTCTTGGGGTGGTGGACAGGGTGGCAGGCTTCATCTGGAAGCAGTCAGTAAGTCAGGGAGTAGAAGCCAGAGTAGAATGCTAGTAAAACTCCAAATTCAAGGGAGGAGGGCATGTGAATAGGAACTTGTCAAGAAAAATGGTAAACGTCTTGCATATTAGGTTAAAAGGTTGGGAGAGGAAAGTAAGTCCTTTTGATATCATATTGGAGCATTTATGAATGGACTCACCAGTGGGTTTTCTAATTATCTAAGTGGGAAAACATCTACTTCATTTGATTGATTATAGTAAACCCTTTGACTGTGTGGATCACAACAAACTGGAAAATTCTTAGAGATGGGAATACCAGATCACCTTAACTGCCTCCTAAGAAATCTGTATGCAGGTCAGGATGCAACAGTTAGAACCAAACATGGAAAAACAGACTGGTTCTAAATTGGGAAAGAAGTATGTCAGGGCTGTATATTGTCACTTTGCTTCTTTAACATATATGCAGAGTACATCATGCAAAATGCTGGGCTGGATGAAGCATTAGCTGGAATCAAGTTTGCAGGGAAAAACATCAATAACCTTAGATATGCAGATGACACCTCCTTTATGGTATAAAGTGAAGAGGAATTAAAGAACCTCTTGATGAAAGTGGAAAAGGAGAGTGAAAAAGCTGGCTTTAAACTCAACATTCAAAAAACTAAGATCATGACATCCACTCCCATCACTTCATGGCAAATAGATGTAGAAACAATGGAAACAGTGAGAGACTTCATGTTTTGGGGTTTCAGAATCACTGCAGGTGGTGACTGCAGCCATGAAATTAAAAGATACTTGCTCCTTGGAAGAAAAGCTGTGTCAAACCTAGACAGCATATTAAAAAGCAGAGACACTACTTTGCCAACAAAGGTCCATCTAGTCAAAGCAATGGTTTTTCGAGTAGTCATGTTTGGATGTGAGATTTGGACCATAAAGAAAGCTGAGCACCGAAGAACTGATGCTTTTGAACTGTGGTGTTGGAGAAGACTCTCGAGAGTCTCTTGGACTGCAAGATCAATCCAGTCAATCGTAAACAAAATTAGTCCTGAATATTCATTGGAAGGGCTGATGCTGAAGCTGAAACTCCAATATTGTGGCCACCTGATGAGAAAAACTGACGCATAGAAAAAAACCCTGAGGCTGGCCAAGATTGAAGGCAGGAGGAGAAGGGGACAACAGAGGATGAGATGTTTGGATGGCATCACTGACTTGAGGGATGTGAATTTGAGTAAGCTCTGGGAGTTGGTGATGGATACGGAAGCCTGGCATGCTACAGTCCATGGGGTTGCAAAGAGTTGGACACAACTGAACGACTGAACTAAATGAAGTGCGTGCACGCATGCATGCATGCTGAGTCATGTCTGACTCTTTGTGCCACGATGGACTGTAGCCTGCCAGGCTTCTCCGTCCATGGAATTTTCCAGACAAGAATATAAGAGTGGGTTGCCATTTCATACTCCAGGAGATATTTTTGACCCAGGGTCTGAACCTGCTTGCTGTATACCATTGATTAAAGGCTCAGGCTTGGATAAGTTATGTGGTAACTTGTAGAACTTTGTCCAGGAGACAGAGTTTCTCTTGTGAAGGTAATGATTTTACTGTCCTCTAGAACATTAAACCAATTTTGTGTCTTTGATAGTGTTTTTCCAGGTTTCTTTTTTCCACAAAAAGGATGATAAATATACAGTTTCTCAAATGCTCATTAATATTAATTTCCTTGAGCAGCCCTAACAGATTGCCTCATTTTGGGGAGGTTGGGCATCCCAGGTGGTGCTAGTAGTAAAGAATCTGCCTGTCAATGCAGGAGACATAAGGTATGCAGGTTTGATCCCTGGGTCAAGGAAGATCCTTTGGAGGAGCGCATGGCAACCCACTTTAGTGTTCCTGCCTAGAGAATCCCATAGACAGAGGAGCCTGGTGGGCCACGGCCCATGGGGTTGCAGAGTTGGACACAACGAAGCGACTTAGCAGGCATGCATGCACCCACACATAACACAACACAACAGAACTGTACTGTCTTATGATTCTGGAGTTCAAACTCACATTCTCACAGTCCAAAATAAAAGTGTGGGAAGGCCATTCTCCCTCTGAAACCTGTAGGGAAATTTAACTTTGCCTCTTCCTAGCTTCTTGTAGTTGCTTGGCAACCTTTGGTATTTTTTGGCTTGCAGCTACATCACTCCAGACTTTTCTTCTGTACCACTTGGTGTTCTCTCTGAGCCTTCAGATTGTTTTCTTATAAGAATGCCAATCATAGTGGATAAAGAGCACTTATTCCAGTGCAACCTCATTTTAACTCACTACATCTGCAAAGACACTATTTCCCCAGTAAGGTTGCATTGAAGGTGTCGGGGGCTTGGATTTCAATGTATCGTTGTAGAGTACACAGTTCAACACACAATAACCATCTTGCTTGTTCTCTCATAAATGAGATAAATAAAAACTTTAGCATATTTTTGCTGTATATTTATATGGGAGTCATGGTTTTAACACTTTGTAAATTATACCTGGACCATCTTTAGAGGTATCTGAGGTTAATAAGAAAGTTGGGGTGGAGAGTGGGTATTAAATCAGCTTGAAACTTTTCATCTTTGAATTTTTGGCCAATGACTGGATAGAGGGAAGGAAGTATCTCTAACTCTATGTCAGTCAGCCCAGCAGGTGGTGAAAGATAGGTCCCCTCATGTCATATATACCTTCTGCTCTATGAAACAACTTATAAAAGGAGTGAAAATTCTTTAACACCACCACTAGATTATTACATGAGATTTCTCATGGAATATATGTTTGTGGACTTTTTTGTAGGTAAAATGACCCTGTCTGTTCCAAACAACCACGTTTACAGATTGTAATGCCTTGCTCAGTTGCCCTGTCTTTCAACTCTCCAGTTCCCCCAGCCACAGATGCTAATCCATCTCCATCTCTGCCATTATACACATGTGCATCTATACAAGGCCTTGGCCACATGGCTCAGTTAATTTCTGTGCTACTGGACTGCAGTTCTGACAACTGTGAGTTTAGTCCGTGGCTTCCGTGCTCAGATCTTTGGTGACGTTAGTCCTTGTGTCTTTGGCTCCTGTGTTTGGTACCCATATTCTCTGCCCCAGATCTCCTGGATATTCATCGCTAGTATAGTGTTCAGTACTCATTAGACGTGCAATAACTGTTTGATTAAAGGAATAAGCAAACAAGTAAGTTATAGCTGGCCCAAATGCTGCCAGCAGATCCACTTCCTTCTTCAAACTTTTATCTTTGTCATAGATCATTAAGAATTGCCAGCCTCTCCTTTGCAGGCTTTTAAAGCTCTCTTCACTGTCTATCTCAGTTTGTCCTCTGAGTTATGGCTCTGACACCTTTTTGAACCTTTGAATCACAGTCTATTCATAGGCTAACAGCTGTCTGTAATGTTAATCTACTACCTTTGAAATGCACATCCTCAAGCTTCTTTAAATGAGAATCTATATTTTCAGAAAGCCAAAAATCAGCATGGATAAAAAGGCCAGTTTTCCTTATAGACTCAAACAAATTTTGCAAATTTTCTTCTTTAATGATCTTGCTTTGCTTAAGTTCAAATATTTTACTTTTTGGTCCACTTAGAAGCTTGATGATTTAGTTAATTAGATCCACATACACTGTTATAGATTCTGAGAGATTTAATTAAAATGTGCTAATGTATAAAATCAAATGTGCGTCATTGGCTTCTTAATTTTTCCCAAGTTCAGATAAAGTGAATAAGTGCTACTTACCATAACTTTGGGGTTGTTACAGAAAATCTATGCAAAGTAGCAATTAGATTCTCTGTGTATTACATAATATCTTAAGCTTCCAGTGAAGATTTAGCAATTGGAAGTCTAATACAGTAATTATTTTGTGGCTTTTTGCAGACAAAATATTCACAAAATTATAGTTTAGTGTGAGAATATGCCTGATAGCTGTTAGGAGGTCAAAATGTATTAGGCAGCTCTTACAACCTGTTAGTGCTAAAACCCAATTAATGTATAAATTGACTTTATAAGTATATTTTTACCCAGTGCATAATAAGATGTGGAACTGAAATGACTTCATACAGTGATATCTAATGAGTCTAGTTGATTATAGTATCTAGTTGGCTATAACTTTAATCTGTAAGAGTAACAGCTTCAATTATTAAGTTGTTACTGTTACCATGAAGCACAAGCTGGAATCAAGATTGCTGGGAGAAATATCAATAATGTCAGTTATGCAGATGACACCAACCTTATGGCAAAAAGTGAAGAAGAACTAAGGAGCCTCTTGATTAAAGTGAAAGAGGAGAGTGAAAAAGTTGGCTTAAAGCTCAACATTCAGAAAATTAAGATCATGGCATGTGGTCCCATCACTTCATGGAAAATAGATGGGGAAACAATGGAAACAGTGAGAGACTTCATTTTGGGGGGCTCCAAAAGCACTGTAGATGGTGACTGCAGCCATGAAATTAAAAGACACTTGTTCCTTGGAAGAAAAGCTGTGACCAACCTAGATAGCATATTAAAAAGCAGAGACATTACTTTGCCAACAAAGGTCTGTCTAGTCAAAGCTATGGTTTTTCCAGTGGTCATATATAGATGTGAGAGTTGGACTATAAAGAAAGCTGAGCACCAAAGAATAGGTGCTTTTGAACTGTTGGAGAAGTGAACTCGTGTTGAACTGGTGTTGGAGAAGACTCTTGAGAGTCCCTTGGACTGCAAGGAGACCCAACCAGTCCATCCTAAAGGAAATAAGTCCTGAATATTCATTGGAAGGACTGATGCCGAAGCTGAAGCTCCAATACTTTGGCCACCGGATGCAAACAGCTGACTCATTTGAAAAGACCTTGATGCTGGGAAAGAGTGCAGACGGGAGGAGAAGGGGACAACAGAGGATGAGATGGTTGAATGGCATCACCGACTCAATGAACGAGTTTGAGTAAGCTCTGGGAGTTGGTGATGGACAGGGAAGCCTGGAGTGCTGCATTCCATGGGGTCACAAAGAGTCGGACATGACTGAGTGACTGAGCTGACTACTGTTACCATACAGTGATATGACAAGGATTGTGCTTTATGTACCTCATCTGATTTAATCTTTGGCACAAACATGGGGGTGAGAGGGACACTTTTAAAGCCTATTTTACAGTTTAGAAAACTGAGGCTCAGTGAAGTTAACTTGTTTATCTAAGTAACTCACCTGCTGTCATGCAGATGGTTAGAAGCAAAGCGTGAACTTGAACCCAGAGCTGCCTGATACCAAGCCTCATGTTGGTAATGCTGCACTCCTCATGACTGCCTTTTCCAGAAAGTGATGCTAGTGATATATATTGTTATGGCTGATTTTATATTTATGGCTCATTCACACAGTCTCCTTATGCTTAGTTTCATTTCTTTACCAAACAGAATCATGACTAACTTGCATATCTTAGAGAAAGATATTAAAAGTTTAATGATTAAAATATGCATTTTTATGCATCTTTCCTATAGTTACTTTTTAAGTGAGAGATTTAGGAATGAAGAAAGAGAGAAGAGGAAATTAGTTTATTTTAGGCATTCACTTTGTTCTAGACATTGAACTAGATATTTCGTGTATTAAATGCTTGTAATGATTTTCAATCTTCAATCCCTTATCCAAAATCTACAAGCCAGGTGTGTTTTAGAATTCAGTTCTTTTTTTTTTTTTAAGAAAGGTAATACAATGTACATATTCTGCTGGGATCCTGGACAGAAGCCTACATCAAATCATATGCTTTTTTTTTATATATATGTTAGACATTAGATTTTATTTTATTTGACCATGCCAGCATAGCATGAGGGATCTTAGTTCCCTGAGCAGGGATCAAACCCCTGTCCCCAGCAGTGGAAGCAGGCTCCTGCCCACTGGACCACCAGGAAAGTTCCCATATGCTTTTCTGATGTCAGAAAGCCTGTGAAATGCACACACCATCATCCTCAATGGAATAAACAAAGACTATTCATGGCCCTCCGTTCTTTCAGGTCACATTTTACTACCAGGTGAATTCAGGTCAGGTTAGATTTGCTACCAGATAAACTCTGAAAACAGTTTGTTTTTCATATCTTTTGGTTCTGAATTGTGGATTATGGGTTCTGGATGTGTATTATCCACACACCATAGATTAGGAAGCTGTGGCTTAGAGAGGTTAAGTAACCTACAGTTCAGTCACTTATAAATAGTCGAACAATATTCACACAAAGGAACACTATTCAGCCATAATGAAGAATGAAACCCTGCCATTTGCAACATAGTTAGAGTGTGCTATGCTTACAGAAGTATGTCAGAGAAAGACAAATACTGTGAATCACTTATATGTGAAATCTAAAGAATAAAACAGTGGATTCAGTGATATGAGCACAAGGTTAGTGAAATGCAAAGTCTTACTCATTTCCTCTAGTCCTGCTCACCACCTGACCTGCATGTGCCCTACCATGCTCTTTGCCTTTTTGGCTGCCAGGTCAGTCCAGCAAGAACACACAGATGCATAGGCACAAATAGATTCTTTATATTATGGCCCAAACTTTCAATTAAATTTTACCTTAAGCTAATAATTTTCTCCACATAAATAGTAAGGGCTCTGATCTCTGGTCAAGGTGTTCTGTATCTCAAACACCTTCTCTCCATTTCTCTTTCTGAGATAGTGCTGGATGTAAGGGTTAAGGGTGTGGCCTCATTCAGTACATCTCAAATTTTGAGATGCTTATGAGTTGATTGGGATCTTGTTAAAATGCATTAAATGAATCAGTAGGTGTGCATTGGGCCTGAGCTGTTACGTTTCTCACAAGCTCCCAGGTGATGTTCCTGACCCAAGGCCGCACTTGGAGTAGCAGTGACTTAGGTGACCAAATGCAGATTGGGAGTAGTAGGAGTCCTCTGTCCCTTTGGTCTCCAAGGCAGAATTCCTCACCTAGCAGTTTGCTGTGATGTAGTTCTATAATTTACCTGGGCTTGGGGTTAGAGTCTTTGGTTAGTGTAACTTGTATCCTGGTCTCCGTCGACTTGGTAAAAATTCCATGAAGTTCTGTGCTGGCTGGGTCCTTGTTGGTTCTTATGTGCTAAAGACCCCTCAGACTCTGTGCTGTCTTCTGTCACCTCATTCCTGACTTATAGAGGAAGCATTTCATTCTAACACTGGCTCTCAGCTTATGGTCCATCCCACTCAACCAATGAGTATATCATTATTGGTTACACTTTTATCTGCTCTAACTGATAGGATTTTTTTTTTCAATTTTTTTATCTGCCCTTAATTTTATTTATGGTAATATTTCTATATGTAGCAATCTTTTATTTCTATGTCAGAATAATTAGTATTTTCCTTAATAGTTTCATAATTTGTCTCTATACTTTGAAAGACATTCCTAATTCTTTTTTTAAAAATTATTTATTTACTTATTTTTGGCTGTGCAGGGTCTTCGTTGCTGCACAGGCTTTTCTCTAGTTGCTGTGAGCTGGGGTTACTCTCTAGCTGCGGTGTGGGGGCTTCTCATTGTGGTGATTTCTCTTGTTGTGGGGCGTGTGGAATCTTTCTGGACCAGGGATCAAACTCATGTCTCCTGCATCAGCAAACAGATTCTTTCCTACTAAGCCATCAGGGAAACTATGACATTCTCAATTCTTTACATAGATATTTATTATTCAGTATTTTTCTTTCATTGCATGTGTGCGTGTGTGTGTGTGTGTGTGTGTATTTTCATTTGTTTATGCTCACTTATTTGTACCTGAAATGTTTTGGTTATTCTATGAGATAAGAGTCTAGCTTAATTTTTCTAAAATTGTTATAATATTATTCCAATATTACTTATTGAAAATATGAAGTGCTTGCCAAGAGACAGAAATTTCAACTTTGACAAATGTAATGATAGAGTCTTTTGGCAGGAGGTAGGGGTTGGGGTGGGGGCTTCATAGGTGATCCTGGTGGTAAAGAACCTGCTTGCCAATGCAGGAGATGCCAGAGCTATTGGAGATGCAGGTTCGATCCCTGGGTCAGGAAGACCCATGCTCAGTCAGTTCAGTCGCTCAGTTGTGTCTGACTCTTTGTGACCCCAAGGACTGCAGCACCCAGGCCTCCCTGTCCATCAGCAACTCCCGAGGTTGACTCAAACTCATGTCCATTGAGTCGGTGATGCCATCCAATCATCTCATCCTCTGTCGTCCCCTTCTCCTCTTGCCTTCAATCTTTCCCAGCATCAGGGTCTTTTCAAATGAGTCAGCTCTTTGCATCAGGTGGCCAAAGTACTGGAGTTTCAGCTTCAACATCAGTCCTCCCAATGAACATTCAGGACTGATTTCCTTTAGGATGAACTGGTTGGATCTCCTTGCAGTCCAAGGGACTCTCAAGAGTCTTTTCCAATACCACAGTTCAAAAGCATCAATTCTTCAGCACTTGGTCTTCTTTATGGTCCAATTCTCACATGACTATTGGAAAAATCATAGCCTTGACTAGCTAGACCTTTGTTGGCAAAGTAATGTCTCTGCTTTTTAATATGCTATCTAGGTTGGTCATAACTTTCCTTCCAATGAGTAGGCATCTTTTTATTTCATGACTGTAGTCACCATCTACAGTGATTTTGTAGCCCCCAAAAATAAAGTTTGCCACTGTTTCCACTGTTTCCCCATCTATTTACCATGAACTGATGGGACCAGATGCCATGATCTTACTTTTCTGAATGTTGAGCTTTAAGCCAACTTTTTCACTCTCAGTTTCATCAAGAGGATCTTTAGTTCTTCTTCACTTCCTGCCATAAGGGTGGTGTCATCTGCATCTCTGAGATTATTGATATTTCTTCCAGAAATCTTGATTCCACTTCTGCTTCTTCCAGCCCAGTGTTTCTCATGATGTACTCTGCATGTAAGTTAAATAAGCAGGGCAACAATATGCAGCCTTGACGTACTTCTTTTCCTATTTGGAACCAGTCTGTTGTTCCATGTCCAGTTCTAACTGTTGCTTCCTGACCTGCATACAGATTTCTCAAGAGGCAGGTCAGGTGGTCTGGTATTCCCATCTCTTAAAGAATTTTCCATGGTTTATTGTGATCCACACAGTCAAGGGCTTTGGCATAGTCAATAAAGCAGAAATAGATGTTTTTCTGGAACTCTCTTGCTTTTTTGATGATCTAGTGGATGTTGGCAGTTTGATTTCTTGTGTCTCTCCCTTTCTAAATCCAGCTTGAAAATCTGGAGTTTTATGCTTCACATATTGTTCAAACCTGGCTTGGAAAATTTTGAGCATTACTTTGCTAGCATGTGAGATGAGTGCAATTGTGCAATAGTTTGAGCATTCTTTGGCATTGCCTTTTTAAGGATTGAAATGAGAACTGACTTTTTCCAGTTCTGTGGCCACTACAGAGTTTTCCAAATTTGCTCGCATATTGAGTGCAGCACTTTCACAGCATCATCTTTTAGAATTTGAAGGCGTTTTAACTCACCCCATTATTCTTGCCTGAAGAATCCCATGGACAGAGGAGCCTTTGTGGTCCATAGGAATACAAAGAGTCAAACATGACTGAAGTGACTGAGCAGTAGCACCAGGGATAGGGTGAGTTTAGTTCTTTTTTTTGATCTGTTCATCAATTCTTGAAGTGTGGTACAGCTTTGTTATTTTTTGAAAATTTACTGTGAGCTTTAATATCTGGAAGAGCATGACTAGCCTTCTTAGTTTGTTGCTTAAAAGTTTCCTTTGTTTGTCTTATTATTTATTCCTTCCAATGAAATATAGAATCTTTCTTTTTGTGCCTTTATCTGAAATAATACTAAAGTCCACATAAAGTTGAAAGAATAGCACAAAGAACCTCTATATACCCTTTCCCCAGATTCAGTTTTAACATTTGCCACATTGGCTTTATCACCCCCATGGTATGCTGGATGTTCTCAGTTGTGTCTAACTTTTTGTGACCCCATGGACCATAGCCCACCAGGCTCCTCTGTTCATGGGATTTTTCAGACATGAATATTGGGTTAGGTTGCTATTTCATCCTCCAGGGGATCTTTCTGACCCAGGGATCAGACCCACATCTCCTGCACTGGCAGGCAGATTCTTTGCTACTGAGCCACCTTGGAGGCATTCTAAATGGGGTTGTGCTGTACTTTGGCCACCTCATGCAAAGAGTTGATTCATTGGAAAAGACTATAATGCCAGGAGGGATTGGGGGCAGGAGGAGAAGGGGACGACAGAGGATGAGATGGCTGGATGGCATTACTGATTTGATGGACGTGAGTCTGAGTGAACTCTGGGAGTTGGTGATGGACAGGGAGGCCTGGCGTGCTGCAATTCATGGGGTCGCAAAGAGTCGGACACGACTGAGCGACTGATCTGATTTGATCTGATTCTAAGATAAAGAAGAGCCCTGATGTTTCTCTTGTTTATTAATTTATCCATTTATGTTCAGTATGGATCTGTGGATTTCAATTTATTCAATAGATTAAAATACCTTAGTGATCGTAATTATTTTAATGTTAAATTTGTCCCAGGCTTGGCTAGTAGACACCAGCTGAAAGTAGTTCTTGTGTCCTAGTGGTATGTCCACCATCCTTCGAGCATATGTTTTCTTATTTTTTTCATTAATTTTTACTGCAGTATAGTTGCTTTACACTGTTGTGTTAGCTTCTACTGCTGCTGCTGCATCACTTCAGTCGTGTCCGACTCTGTGCGACCCCATAGACAGCAGCCCACCAGGCTCCCCCGTCCCTGGGATTCTCCAGGCAAGAACACTGGAGTGGCTTGCCATTTCCTTCTCCAATGAAGTAAAGTGAAAAGTGAAAGTGAAGTCGCTCAGTCATGTCCGACTCTTCGAGACCCCATGGACTGCAGCCTACCAGGCTCCTCCGTCCATGGGATTTTCCAGGCAAGAGTACTGGAGTGGGGTGCCATCATTGCCATATATATATATGGCAAACTGAATCAGGCATATCTATACATCTATCCCCTCCTTTCTGGATTTTCCTCCCATTTAGGACACCAGAGTGCAAATTCCCTGTGCTATACAATGTTCCCATTAGTTGTCTACTTTATCAGTCATTCAGTTCAGTCAGTTGTGTCCAATTTTTTGTGACCCCATGGACTGCAGCAAGCTAGGCTTAGTTGTCCAACAGCAACTCCCATAGCTTGCTCAAACTTGTGTCCATAGAGTCAGTGATGCCATCCAACCATCTCATCCTCCATCATCCCCTTTTCCTACTGCCTTCAGTTTTTCCCGTTATCAGGGTTGTTTCCATTGAGTCAGTTTTTTGCATCAGGTGGTCAAACTATTGGTGCTTCAACTTTAGCATCAGTTCTTCCAATAAATATTCAGGATTGACTTCCTTTCAGATTGACTGCTTTGATCTTGCAGTCCAAGGGAATCTCACGAGTCTTCTCCAACACCATAGTACAAATGCATCAATTCCTCGGTGCTCAGCTTTATTTATAGTCCAGCTCTCACATCCATATATGACTGCTGGAAAAACCATAGCTTTGACTAGATGGACCTTTGTCAGTAAAGTAATGTCTCTGCTTTTTAATACATTGTCTACATTTGTCATGGTTTTTCTTCCAAGGAGCAAGCATCTTTTAATTTCATGTCAGCAATCACCATCTCAGTGATTTTGGAGCTCAAGAAAATAAGATATCTCACTGTTCCCATTGTTTCCAGATCTATGTGCCATGGTGTGATTGGACTGGATTCCATGGTCTTAGTTTTTTGAATGTTGAGTTTTAAGCTAACTTTTTCACTGTTCTCTTTCACTTTCATCAAGAGGCTTTTTAATTCCTCTTCACTTTCTACCGTAAGGGTGGTGTCATCTGCATATCTCAGGTTATTGCTATTTTTCCTAGCAATCTTGATTCCAGCTCGTGCTTCATTCATCCTGGCATTTCACATGATGTACTCTGCATATGAATTAAATAAGCAGGGTGCCAATATAAAGCCTTGACATACTCCTTTCCTGATTTGGAACCAGTCTGTTGTTCTATGTTTAGTTTTAACTGTAGTTTCTTAACCTGCAAACACGTTTCTCAGGATGCAGGTCAGGTGGTCTGGTATTCGCATCTCTTGAAGAATTTTCCACAGTTTGTTGTGGTCCACACAGTCAAAGGCTTAACCATAGTGAATGAAACAGAAGTAGATTTGTTTTTTTGGAACTCTCTTGCTTTTTCGATGATCCAACAGATGTTGGCAATTTGATCTCTGATTCCTATGCCTTTTCTAAATCCAGCTTTAACATTTGGAAATTTCCACTTTACGTACTGTTGAAGCCCCACTTGGAGAATTTTGAGCATTACTTTGCTAGCATGTGAAATGAGTGCAATTATGCGAAAGTTTGAACATTCTTTGCCATTACCTTTCTTTGGGATTGGAATGAAAACTGATCTTTTTCCAGTCCTGAGGCCACTGCTGAGTTTTTTAAATTTGATGGATTATTGAATGTAACACTTTTACAGCATCATCTTTTAGGATTTGAAATAGCTCAGCTGGAAGTCCTTCACCTCCACAATGTTTGTTCATAGTGATGATTCCTAAGGCCCACTTGACTTTGCACTCTAGGATGTCTGGCCGTAGGTGAATGATTGCACCATTGTGGTTATCTGGGACTTTAAACTCTTTTTTTTAATATAGTTCTGTGTATTCTTGCCACCTCTTCTTAATATCTTCTGCTTCTGTTAGGTCCATACCATTTCTGTCCTTTATTGTGCCCATCTTTGCATGAAATCTCCTTTGGTATCTCTAATCTTTAGTCTTTCCCATCCTATTGTTTTCCTCTATTTCTTTGCTTTGATTCCTGAGGAAGTCTTTATCTCTCCTTGCTTTTATTGTGAACTCTTCCTTCACATGGATATATCTTTCCTTTTCTCCTTTGCCTTTTAGCGTCTCTTCTTTTCTCAGCTATTTGTAAGGCCTCCTCAGACAACCATTTTGCCTTTTTACATTTCTTTTTCTTGGGGATGGTTTTGATCACCGTCTCCTATACAGTGTTACACAAGTTCAATGTTATATCCTTCCATATTTCTTCAGGCACTGTCTCTATCAGATCTAATCCCTTTAATTTATTTGTTGGTTCTACTGTATAATCATAAGGGACTTGATTTATGTCATACCTGAATGGCCTAGTGGTTTTCCCTTTTTTCAATTTAAGTCTGAATTTGACAATAAGCAGTTCGTGATTTGAGCCACAGTCAGATCCCAATCTTGTTTTTGCTGGCAGTATAGAGGTTCTCCATCTTTGGCTGCAAAGAATGTAATCAATCTGATTTCAGTATTGACCATCTTATGATTTCCATGTGTAGAGTCTTCTCTTGTGTTGTTGGAAGTGGGTGTTTGCTATGACCATTGTGTCCTCTTGGCAAAACTCTGTTAGCTTTTGTGCTGCTTCATTTTGTCAAGCTTGCCTGTTATTCCAGGTATCTCTTCCTACTTTTGCATTCCAGTCCTCTAGGATGAAAAGGATATCTTTTTTTTTTTTTTTTTGGTGTTAGTTCTTGAAGGTCTTGTAGGTCTTCATAGAACCATTCAACCTCAGCTTCTTTGGCAATAGTGCTTGGAGAATAGATTTGGGTTACTGTTATATTGAATGGTTTGACTGGGAAACGAACAGAGATAATTCTGTCATTTTAAGATTGTAACCAAGTAGTGCATTTCAGATTGTTTTGTTGACTAAGAGGGCTACTCCATTTCTTCTTAGGGATTCTTGCCCACAATAGTAGATACAAGGGTCATCTGAATGAAATTTCACCATTCCCTTCCATTTCAGTTCACTGATTCCTAAAATGTTAATGTTCACTCTTACCATCTCCTATTTGACCATTTCAAATTTGCCTTGGAGATTTCATGCAAAGATGGGCACAATAAAGGACAGAAATGGTATGGATCTAACAGAAACAGAAGATATTAAGAAGAGTTGGCAAGAATATACAGAAAAACTATACAAAAAAGATCTTCATGACCAGACACCATGATGGTGTGATCACCCACCTAGAGCCAGACGTCCTGGAATGGAAAGTCAAGTGGGCCTTAGGAAGCATCACTAAGACAAAGCTAGTGTAGGTGATGGAATCCCAGTTGAGCTATGACAAATCCTAAAAGATGGTGCTGTGAAAGTGCTACACTTAATAATCCAGCAAATTTGGGTAACTCAGCAGTGGCCACAGTACTGGAAAAGGTCAGTTTTCATTCCAATCCCAAAGAAACGCAATGGCAAAGAATGTCAAATTACTGCACAATTGCACTCATCTTACATGCTAGCAAAGTAATGCTCAAATTACCCAAGCCAGGCTTCAACAGTACATAAACTGTGAACTTCCAAATTTTCAAGATGAATTTAGAAAAGGCAGAGCAGAGCAATGAGAGATCAAATTGTCAACATCTGTAGGATCATCCAATACTTTGGCCACCTGATATGAGAACTTACTCATTGGAAAAGACCCTGATGCTGGAAAAGATTGAAGGCAGGAGGAGAAGGGAACGGCAGAGGATGAGATGGTTCACCAACTAGATGGACCTGAGTTTGAGTAATCTCTGGGAGTTGGTGATAGACAGGGAAACCTGACTTGCTGAAGTCCATGGGGGTCACAAAGAGTCTGACATGACTGAGCAACTGAACTGAATTTACCTTGATTCTTGAACCTATCATTCTAAGTTCCTATGCAGTATTGTTCTTTACAGCATTGGACTTTACTTCCATCACCAGTTACATCCAAAACTGGGCTTTGTTTTCGCTTTGGTCAGACTCTTTATTCTTTCTGGATCTGTTTCTTGATTCTTCTCCAGTAGCATATTGGGCACCTACTGATCAGGGAAGTTCATTTTTCGGTGTCTTATTTTTTCGCCTTTTCATACTGTCCATGGGTTTCTCAAGGCCAGAATACCAAAGTTGCTTGCCATTCCCTTCTCCAGTGTCTACTTTATATGTAGTATCAGTTGTGTATATGTGTCAATCCCAATCTCCTTTTTCCTTCCACGCCACCCCTTGATATCCATGCATTTGTTATCTACATCTGATTCTTTATACTTTGCAAATAAGATCATCTATGCCATTTTTCTAGATTCCACATAAATATGTACATATACAATATTTATTTTTCTCTTTCTGACTTCACTCTGTATGACACTGTCTAGGTCCATCCACATCTCTACAGATGACCCAATTTTGTACCTTTAATGCCTGAATAATATTCCATTTTATATATGTACCCCATTTTCTTTATCCATTTTCTGTTGATGGACATATAGTTTCCTTCCATATCCTGGCTGTTGTAAATAGTGCTGCTTTGAACATTGGGGTGCATGTATGTTGTTGAATTATGGTTTTCTCTGGGTTTATGCCAAGTAGTGGGATTATTTTCTCATCAAAGATGTTTCAACTCTAGAGACAAACATTTCTTCAAAGAGCCCTGGTTTACTTAGTGGGAAATGGGTAGCCAGAACCTGGTATCTGAGAGACTCATTACTGCTGAAGCAGTATTGCTGTAAGTCTGTTTAGCAGATGGATAAAGGAAATATATGTGTGCATGTATGTGTATATATATATTTCAAAAATAATTCAGTACCAAATATTTCTTACTTTGACAGTTCACTGATATCTTCTGGTACAATAACCTAATTTTTGAAACAATGCAGAGAACTTACAACATGTTTGTACACATATATTAATGTCCCTTCATACTGAGACCTTGATCCCAACATCAACACATTTACTTTGCATACTGTACACATAAAATATTTTCAAACCCTTAGCCCTCTGAAAAACAGACCTCCCATAAAGAGCTCAAGATTTTGTTGCTGTTCTTTTTTTCCCCCCTCAAGTCTGAAGTTTTTGTCAAAGTCAATATATGTCAAGGTACTGTGTTTCACAGTTCCCTGGATTTGTTTTCTTTGTTCCCTTCAATATTTTTGTTATTCACTTAAAATGTAGTTAAGTTCATTTACTTCTGTTTGTATTTAGTTTTAGGTTTTATCCTTTTTCCTTGCTGATTTAATTTTGTTTTTGCATGCATAGAATATTAGCATGATTCTAAAAGTCAAGACTCTATCAAAAAAGGTTCAGTGTAACCCTTAAAACCCATATCCCCTCCTAAGCCCTTGAGTGATTTCTGATCTACTCTTTCTGTATTTCTTTATGCAAAATAAGCAGATTTGCATATGTTTTCTCATTTTCCTTTGTTTCTTAGGAAAAGGTAGCATGTTATTTTTAATCTCTTTTATTTTGCTCTCTTTACTGAAATGTATCTTGAAAATCACTTTCCATGCTGTTCATAGAGATCTCCTTTAGTCTTCCTTATGGATGCTGGGTTCCCCAATTTGTATGTTCCATAGTTGTTTCGACTAATGGCCTGCATTTGGACACTTAAGATAGTTACCAGTATTTGCAGTTTCACAGAGTACTGTAATGCATGACATTGTGCACCTATATATATTTTTGTACTGTTGGAGTTGTATGTTCAGGTATGTTCTCATTTATGTGATTGCTGATTCAAATAATAAAAGCATATGAAGTTTATAATACATGTGCATATTCTCCTCCACTGGGGAGATTTTTTTGAATTTCTCCCATTAATATATGAGTGACTGTTTTCCCATGGCCTTACCAATAAACTATATAGTCAGGCTTTGAATTTTTGCCAGTTGTATGGTTACTCTTCAATTATGTTTGGTCACTGTCGTGTTTGACTCTTTGCGACCCCATGGACTGCAGCACCCCAGGCCTCACTGTCCAACTCCCGGAGTTGACTCAAACACATGTCCATTGAGTTGGTGATGCCATCCAACCATCTCATCCTCTGTCATCCCCTTCTCCTCCTGCCCTCAATCTTTCCCAGCATCAGGGTCTTTTCAAATGAGTCAGCTCTTCGCATCAGGTGGCCAAAGTATTGGAGTTTCAGCTTCAACATCAGTCCTTCCAATGAACACCCAGGACTGATCTCCTTTAGAATGGACTGGGTGGATCTCCTTGCAGTCCAAGGGACTCTCAAGACTTTTCTCCAACACCACAGTTCCAAAGCATCAATTCTTCGGCACTCAGCTTTCTTTATAGTCCAACTCTCACATCCATACATGACCACAGGGAAAACCATAGCCTTGACTAGACGGACCTTTGTTGACAAAGTAATGTTTCTGCTTTTTAATGTGCAGAATGACTTTTTAATGACTTTAAAAGTCATAACTTTTGACAAAGTAAAACTTTGACAGAGTAATGTTTGTCAATTTGTCAGTTTAATGTGCAGAATGACTTTTTAATGACTTTAAAAGTCATAACTTTTGACAAAGTAAAACTTTTGACAAAGTAATGTTTCTGCTTTTTAATGTGCAGAATGACTTTTTAATGACTTTAAAAGTCATAACTTTTATTCCAAGGAATAAGTGTCTTTTTATTTCATGGCTGTAGTCACCATCTGCAGTGATTTTGGAGCCCCCCAAAATAAAATCTACCATTGTTTCTACTGTTTCTCCATCTATTTGCCACAAAGTGATAGGACCAGATGCTATGATCTTAGTTTTCTGAATGTTGAGCCTTAAGTCAAGTTTTTCACTCTCCTCTTTCACTTTCATCAAGAGGCTCTTTAGTTCTTCTTCACTTTCTGCCATAAGGGTGGTGTCATCTGCATATCTGAGGTTATTGATATTTCTCCCGGCAGTCTTGATTCCAGCTTGTACTTCATCCTGCCCAGTGTTTTTCACCCCTCTGCATATAAGTTAAATAAGCACAGTGACAATATACAGCCTTGATGTACTCCTTTTCCTACTTGGAACCAGTCTGTTATTCCATGTCTGGTTCTAACTGTTGCTTCCTGACCTGCATATAGGTTTCTCAAGAGACAGGTCAGGTGGTCTGGTATTCCCATTTCTTTAAGAATATTCTACAGTTTGTTTTGATCCACACAGTCAAAGGATTTGGCATAGTCAATAAAGCAGAAGTAGATGTTTTTCTGGAACTCTCTTGCTTTTCTAATGATCCTACATATGTTGCCAATTTGATCTCTGGTTCTTCTCCCTTTGCTAAATCCAGCTTGAATGTCTGTAGGTTCACAATTTATGTACTGTTGAAGCCTGTCTTGGAGAATTTTGAGCATTACTTTGCTAGCGTGTGAGATGAGTGCAATTGTGCGGTAGTTTGAGCATTCTTTGGCATTGCCATTTTTAGCCATTGTAATGAAAACTGACCTTTTCTAGTCCTGTGGGCACTGCTGAGTTTTCCAAATTTGCTGACATATTGAATGCAGCACTTTCACAGCATCATGTTTCAGGATTTGGAATAGCTCAACTGGAATTCCATCACCTCCACTAGCTTTGTTCCTAGTGATGCTTTCTAAGGCCCACTTGACTTCACATTCCAGGATGTCTGGCTCTAGGTGAGTGATCACATCATCATGATTATCTGGGTCATGAAGATCTTTTTTGTATAGTTCTTCTGAGTATTCTTTCCACCTCTTCTTAATATCTTCTGCTTCTCTTAGGTCCATACCATTTCTGTCCTTTATGGTGTCTCTTACTGAATATGAAAATGAACATCTTTTCATATATTTAAAAACCATGCTGAAAACTTTTTATGAAGTATCTTTAGCCTTCTTTCCCATTATGTTTTTGTGTTTTTATTTCCAGAATTTAAAAATTTAAAAATGTTAAAAAATATTACAGATATTATTGCAAATATCTTCTCTTAATTTTATGTGTTTTGACATTGTATGTAGTGTTGTTTTCCATGCAAAAGCTTTGTTTTCTGTGTTAAAATATAATTCACACATTAAAATTTTATTATTTTTATGTACTCAAATGCACCAATCTTTTTTTTTTTTTTTTTTAACTGCAACTGCAGTTTGACTCAGGAATAGGAAGTCATTCTCTATACCTAGGTTATAAAGGAAAATCATCCATGTTTTCTTCCATAATTTTTATAGTTTTATTTTTTATACTTATTCATTTTTTCTAATTTTTTCCATAATGTTCCTACCTAGTTCTTTTGAAGACCTCACCAAAGATTTTGTGCTTTTTATTTTTGTTATAATTAGAATACTTACTCAATTTTTCTTGTTGGTTATTTTTGATATATATGAAAACTATTTTTATACTTACCGGGAACCATCTAACTTTTCACATTGTCTTTATTTGAGTAACGTGTTAAAAACTGAATGCATCTACATTGTTTTTCTTATTTTTATGCCCTCTGTATCTTTTCTTGATTTGTTGCATTAGTCATAATATAATTATATAGCATTTATTATATAGAATAAAACAAAAAATAATCATAATTTCCTATCTTAATGTTCATGTTGCAACCTAAGATGCTGGTTATGACAGTGGAAAGTTTCATCTTATCAGTGACTTTCTTGGAAATGCCTATATTACTCCATCATTAAAATAAAAATTTAATTTATTCCTATACTTCATAATTAACATTTTTAGATCATGCCTAGCTCAATCTTTTTAAAGGAAATTTAGAAACTATCTGAGGTGTTTTAATGTGCATCTTTAAAGATAGATAATGGATGGATGAATAGATAGATGAATGTTAGACACAAGTATCTTATGAGTTTAACAGATAGTAAACAGATGCTTATTTTTTAAGCATGTCATATTTTTATATGTTTCTGTGTGTGTATATTTATAAATTTTTCTTAATGGAATGAAGACCATAGTGTGAAATGGTACTCAGTCTTCAATCCACTATCCATTTCTACATCCTCTATCTCTGCAAACTCTGTCTCTCCGTCCATCCAATGAATATCTCCTATTCACCTAGTGGTATAGAGCATAAAGCTAAGTTCTAGGAGACAGAGATTTTAAAAGTCTTTAACCACAAAAGGATAGAGTATGCGTGATTCTGTTAAATTCGCTATGGACCTGGTTTAGCATTCATACGCATATACTTTTTTTTCTCACCAAAGCACTGATGGCAGTTCCTCATTGGCAACAGATAAATAGGAAATGTAAATCTCAGCAGTTGATGCTGCATAATCTTTCTTAAGAGTTTTATTGAGTTTTAACCAAGTAATTTCATTTACCTATAATTCAAAGGTTCATTGTCTTTTTTATGAAAAATGTCTGCCAGACAGGGAAATACATAATGTCCACAGAGAGACATTACATTTGTCACTGTGAGGACAAAATTGGTGCATATTGACCCATCATTTTTTTTCCAGTTCAACCTCATTGGACATATTTAATGAAAATCACTGATGGTTCCTAGTGTAATAAATTGATCTCCAAAACAAAACAGAGAAATTATAAGATTTGTATATTTTACACTGAAATAGTGATGAAAACTTCTGTCATGACATTTCTGTAGCGATTTCAACAAACAGTTAAAATTATAGCTAGGGAGCAGTAAATCACCATATGCTCTGTTACTTCTAGGTTTGGACTCAGAAATATGAATGTTGACAGAATTGACATATTAATTTGAGCTTTCCCTGAATGTTTCAGTTTAACTTTTGATTTTTTCCCCCAAAGACTAAAAAGAGCCTTTCATTTAAAATGCATTACTTAGGGAACAGTTTTAATGATCTCACTTCCTTTCATTTAACTGGCAATATAACATTTCTTTGAAAAATGATATCTGCTGAGAATTGATTATTGAATAGAGATCAGTAATTTTAGGTTGTGTGGAACATCCATCAGGAATTTTCTTTTTTTTTTTTTTTTAATTTTATTTTATTTTTAAACTTTACATAATTGTATTAGTTTTGCCAAATATCAAAATGAATCCGCCACAGGCATACATGTGTGGAATCACTGACTCTGTTCAGTGTGGTATATATTTCATATGTAAGCAGTAACATGCATTATATTAGGAAGTCAAACTGAAGGTTTATCAACACAGCAGTTGTAACATGCTGAGGGAGAAACTGGGCAACTTGTAGTTGCATCCTAACGCATTACTTCATTCCTTGTTCCCTCCACTCTTGCCTACATACCCCTTCATGTGGGCAGCCTGAATGCAACTCTGATCATGTTATTCCCTCTTTACAAGTCTTCTGCATTTTACTGCTGCCTACTAGACAAAGTCTAGATGTCCCCATCTGCTACTGAAAGTCCTACACATTCAACCTAATGCTTGCCTCAAAACTCAAATCATGTTACCTGTGCACCTTCCCTGATTGTTTGCCTCTGGAATCTGCACACCTTCCCCTCTCTTTCCCTATGCTGTCTACCTCCAAGTCCTCATGCCCACACTTTGCTCAGCCTGGAAGTCCCTTCTCAAGTTTGCCGTATCCAGTTGCCCAAATCCACTATAAAATAGTTCTTGATTCTTCCCACTAGATGTGACCTACTTGTGTGCTTGTTTTTATATATTTTCATATACACAAGAGGGTTTATGTTGCACCTATTATTTTATTCTTTCCTTTTTTCATTTAATATATCTGAGGTATCTTTAAGCACTGAGCATGTATACCTCCTCTTCATTTTTAATATAAATGTCCTTGTTGAATGATTTTGAAGATAAGCGAGGAGTGCCATTGCTTCTTTCTTCTTAATTAGAGGTGAAATAGAAGCATTAGAATAAGTCGAGAGAGCTAAGAAAAGGGTTGCAGTTTCTCAGTTTTTAAACAGCTTTCTTCGTATTTTTAACAACCATGTTCTATCATATCATATGGGCACAGCATAATTTAATTAAAGTGATTCTACATTAATGGATATTTTAGTTGGTTTTGGTTGTTGCTTTTTAAAAGTCCATTATAAACAATTCTGCTTGTTGTAGAAAATGCTCTTAAATATTTATATTGGAGAACTTATGCAGAGATTATTAGTAGAATTTATCCTGGCAAGGAGATTGTTTTTTATCTTGAATGACAATTATTTTAATGGTGTCTCTTTATTGCCATCCCCTCCCCTAAAGGCCTGCAGGTTTCTTGATAGTAAAGGAGTCATTGTCATTATCATCATTAGTATGTATCCATCGGTCTCTATGCTAACTGCTTTATAGATGTGTCTCATTTTCTTTTTAAAATTTATTGATTTAAACCATTGTGTTTAATTTGTGCTATATAGCAAAATGAGTCAGTTTTTTATATACATATATATAAACACAAATATATATATATACATATTCTTTTTCATGTTCTTTTCCATTATGATTTATTGCAGAGTATCACAGATAGTTCCTTGTGCTATGTGATAGGACCTTGTTTATCCATCCTGTACAGTAGATGCATTTCATTTAGTCATCAGAACAACTCCATGGAATTGCATATACTAGTTTCATCATTGGAGAAGGCAATGGCACCCCACTCCAGTACTCTTGCCTGGAAAACCCCATGGACAGAGGAGCCTGGTAGACTGCAGTCCATGGGGTCGCTAAGAATCGGACACGACTGAGCGACTTCACTTTCACTTTTCACTTTCATGCATTGGAGGAGGAAATGGCAACCCACTCCAGTGTTCTTGCCTGGAGAATCCCAGGGATGGTGGGGCCTGGTGGGCTGCCATCTATGGAGTTGCACAGAGTCGGACATGACTGAAGCGACTTAGCAGCAGCAGTTTCATCATATACATGGGCCTTGGAGTAGGAAATGGCAAGCCACTCTAATATTCTTGCCTGGAGAATACCATAAACAGAGAAGCCTGGTGGGCTACAGTCCATGGGGTCACAGAGAGTCGGACATGACAGTGACTATACCACCACCACCATATACATGAGAAAACTGATGCTTAAAGAGGTCAAGTAGCTTGCAAAAGCAGACAGTTATATTTGAACTCAGTTTATGAGGCTGGATTTGAACTTCCTAACTGCTGTGCTCTCCTTTGCACCCATCTGGCTCTCTGGAGATATTTGCTGAGTGATGATGCCTGAAACAAACCAAGGGGAAACTTTCACAGAAAATAAATGAAACATTGGTCATGTAAAGAAGGGATGTTTCTTCCTTGAACCACACATTGTCTTAGCAGTTCTGTTGGTTACTTTCCTTGAGGATAACTATCTTCCGAAAGAAATTAGTGGAAAAGAAAAGCAAAGATCTGCTTAGTTAATACCCATAGATCCATTAGTACATCCGTGAATGAACAGTTTATTTGCAAGTTTTTAAGGAAAATTCTAACTTTATTTCTTTGATGGGAAAACAAGGAGAGAGTAAAACCTTTTTTTTTTTTTTAAGTTTAACTAAAAAGTCATTCGTTTCTGAAATTTTCACTGAGCATGCATTCCATGCCAGTATTGTGCTGCCTTCTGGAGGAACCAGCAAGAGTAGAAACACCTCAAACAGTAATAAAGCTAGGATAACCATGTGTGTACACAGAGTGATCATGAGTGCTCTTTACAGGGATGCTTCTGGAGAATCAGGGAAAGCTTCCTGTGGTCACATGAGAGCAGCAATCAGATGTCCAAGGAGTGCTGACCCCGGGGTGGGTCAGGTGGTAGGTTAGAGGTAGCAACTGAGGTAGAAGGATGCCGGCTGAGTGGTGGGAGTGGCAGGAATAGCCTGGCATGGATGAGATCCTCGTGAGCCAGAGGAAGGAGTGTGATCTCAGCACCAGGGATGAGAAAAGCAGTTCAGGGAGAGGCTGCCATTAGGCACTGTGGGTAATTGTTTTTAAAAAAATTTATTGTTAGTTGGAGGAGAATTACTTTACAGTGTTGTGTTGGTTTCTACTGTATAACAGTGTGAATCAGCTATAAGTAAGTATACATCTGTACCCTCCCTCTTGAGCCTCTCTCGCATCCCCCATGCCTGCATCTCACCCCTCTAGGCTGTCATAGAGCTGTGGGGCAGTGAGTTCCCTATACTATACAGCAGTTTCCCGCTAACTGTCTGTTTTGCACGAGGTAATGTGTATATGTCAGTGCTAATATCTTAATTGGTCACGCCCTCTCCCTCCCCTTCTATGTCGACAAGTCTATTCTCTACATCTGCATCTCTATTCATGCCCTGCAAGTAGGTTCATCTGTGCTATTTATCTAGATTCCTTATATATGTGTTAATATATGGTATAACTTTGTACTGTGCTATGCTCCGTTGTGTGAGACTCTTTTGTGACCCCATGGATTGAAGCCCACCAGGCTCCTCTGTCCATGGGACTTTCAGGAATACTGGAGTGGGTTGCCATTTCCTACCCCCGGGGTCTTCCCCACCCAGGGATCATGATCCACATCTCTTGGATCTCCTGCATTGGCAGGTGGATTCTTTACCACTGCACCACCTGGAAAGCCCTTATAATAGCATCATTATTGTTGTTTAGTTGCCAAGTCACGTCCAACTCTTTTGCAACCCCATGAATTGTAAGCCTGCCAGTCTTCTCTGTCCATGGATTTCCCAGGCAAGAATATTGGAGTGGATTGTCATTTCCTTCTCCAGGGGATCTTGCTGACCCAGGGTCGAACTCACATCTCCTCTTATCAGGTGGATTCTTTACCACTCAGACATGTAATTCACACATTATACAATCCACTAATTTAAGCATACAATTCTTTGTTTTTGAAATATCATCTTGATCAAATTGCAGAATATTTTCATCATCCCAAAAGGTAACCTATCACACATTACATGTCGTTCCCCATTTTCACTTGCTCACTTCCCCATTCTCTCAAAGCTACTAATATACTTCCTATGTCTATGACTTTGCCTGTATTAGACATTTCATATAAATGAAATCATAGATGTGACTTTTATGTCTGGCTCCTTTCACAAAGCAGAATATTTTCAAGATTCATCCATGTTGTAACATGTATCAGGATTTCTTTCCTTTTTTATTGCTGAATAATTACTGAATTTTATTGCCAATTAAATGCTGGTTATATTTTATCTTTGTTGTTGTACAGTGTATTCAGCAGCTTCTAAAAATACCTCAGAGACATTAAATCCTAAAATAAGCTCACCTTTTAAGATAGTAGAAATGTGAAATTACATCCTGGTTATTAATTGTTATTCTTAAAACATTTAAATATCATGCAACAGAATTATTGCCAATAGCCAACTGTGACCTCTAAAATAAGATAATAAATATTTTTCCATTAAAGAATACTATCTCCAGCATTTCTCAGTCTTTAATTTTTTGTAACATTTTTAGAGTATGTTAACGACATATTTTATAATATCAGTTATAGAATAAGCAGGTTTACATACATTTGTTATACTTTCCTAGTAATGGGTAGAAACTGGTTTTCAGAACAGGAGTTAAGGTAGAAATTTTTTGTGGTGTAAACACATGAACTTATTTCTTTTGAAAAAAATAAATGGGACAAAGTTAACTTCTAGTCAATATTTTTAATTGTTTTAAAACATAAAACTCTGTGCTATCTTGCCTTTTCCTTTTTTCTTTCTTCCTTTTCTTGTCATGACAAAATAAAAAGACAGAGGTAGAATCAGATAGTAATTACTTTCCCCCTACTATATGAGAAACTCACTCTGGAAAACAGTCTTCTGCTGTCAGATTACTAGGAATTGCACAGTGAAAATATGGTACAACAGTGTGCTTTCTACCCCAGCTGTCACTTCTTTGTTCCCTGGCTAAAAGAGCTCATCTTTTCCCCCTAAGTGTAGCACAGTGTAAAGAGTGCAAAATTAGAATTCAAAGAGCTAGGGAAAAACAGAATTTGAATTATGACTCTAGGATTCACATACTTTGGCTTAATGATGTGAACCTTCTGAGCCTCCATTTCCTCACTTGTGAATTGGAAATGATGACATCTCTGACCTGGGAATCTTGGAAGGACTGAAGTAGAAAGCACATGTAGGCCCCCACTCACGTGCCTAGCATACTGCTGCTGCTGCTGCTAAGTCGCTTCAGTCGTGTCCAACTCTGCGACCCCATAGACGGCAGCCCACCAGGCACCCCCGTCCCTGGGATTCTCCAGGCAAGAACACTGGAGTGGGTTGCCATTTCCTTCTCCAATGCATGAAAGTGAAAAGTGAAAGTGAAGTCGCTCAGTTGTGTGCGACTCCTAGAGACCCCACGGACTGCAGCCCACCAGGCTCCTCCGTCCATGGGATTTTCCAAGCAAGAGTACTGGAGTGGGTTGCCATTGCCTTTTCTGCCTGGCATACTAAATGGCAGTTATTTAAGAAGGAAGGTTTTGACTACATGTGCCACACATGGTTCTTTATGCCTTGCTTTCCATGTTTCTACGTGTTCCAGTGTTTTCAAGAACTGTGCTTAATATTCCTCTCACCCAACCAGTCAAATATTAGAGTTATATTTTTAAAGTTTATTATTTAAACTTTATTATGATTTTACATTTATATAAAATTAATACCATGTATTTTATTTATTTATATTATTATTTGATTATTCTTAGTTTATATGAGCTCCAAAAGATCGGAAACACTTATAGCTCATTAAAAGCTTTCTGCAGCTGAGATTGACTAGATAGATCAGTAAATATTCCTAAATATTTCTAATGTCGTGCGTCTACTGTTGTTGTTTTTTTTTTTTTTTTTTTTTTTTAGCACTGTGGAGGACTTAGTAAGAGGACTAGCACCTGGTTGTCATTCTCAAGCAAGTTGAAATATGAGTTTGATAAGTGCTGGTGAGGCTCCTTTCAATGCCAAGGGCTTGAGATGGGCTCAGGTTACCTGGAAGATGTGTGAGAACATTTAGGCAACTGTCTCAGTGATGCCACAGCAGGGAGCCATGGAGAGCTGGACCACCATTTAGGATGACCGTTTGTTATTGACTCAGTACCTCCTCAGATATCTGATAAGCTTGACACTTCAAGAGTCTTTGCCTTATGCATGTCTCCTGTCTTCATCTCAACTTCCACTTGAAGTGCATTTGTTTCTTCTGTGGCTACCGCTTGCCTGGCTATCTTTCTGACTTTAAAGCTTTGCAAGAGAGAAGGTCTAGCTGGATTTCTGGTTGGAATACAGTGTCTGACATCCTTACAAGGAAGCCTCTTAAAGACAGGTGATTACATGGATCTAGTTCCCCTGTGGTTTGATGCCGCAGTCATTGGCTTCCACAGTGATAGTCAAAGCCACTGCCAGGCTTTCTGGGGTTCCAGACATGGCAGCCTAAGTACTGGGAGGTGTAGGAGGCCATGATGTTTCCAGCCTTTGCTCAGTAGAAGTGAATGGATGGCTCTCAAGATAGGGCATGGGTGTGTGCATGCATGCATACAGGCTTGCTCAGTCGGTCAGTGAACACTAGGGTACATGTGGGTCTTTCATATCTGGTTTCCTTAGGGCATATGACCAGCAGTGGGATTTCTGGGTCGTACTGCAGTTCTATTCCCAGTTTTTTAAGGAATCTCCACATAGTAGAGTTCTCCATTGTACAGTTCTCCATAGTGGCTGTACCCACCAACAGTGTAAGAGGGTTCCCTTTTCTCCACATCTTCTCTGGCATTTATTGTTTATGGACTTTTTGACAATGACTATTCTGACTGGTGTGAGATGATACCTCATTGTGATTTTGATTTGCATTTCTCTAAAAATGAGTGATGTTGAGCATCATTTCATGTGTTTATTACCTGGGTTTAATTCCTGGGTTGGGAAGATCCCCTGGAGAAGGGAATGGCAACCCACGCCAGTATTCTTGCCTGGAGAATTCCATGGACAGAGGAACCTGGCAAGTACAGTCCATGTTGTCTCAAAGAGTCAGACATGCCTGAACAACTAACACAGACACATACAGACACACTAGCCATGTGTATGTCTTCTTTGGAGAAATGTCTGTTTAGGTCTTTTGCCCGCTTTTTGATTGGGTTGATTGCTTTTTCTGGTATTGACTTGCATGAGCTGCTTGTAAATTTTGGAAACTAATTCTTTGTCAGTTGTTTCATATGTTGTCGGTTCTTTACCGTGGAGTCACCATCAAAACAGAGCAGTTTGAGGTAAATGTCAGGAGACTGATAGACAGTGCCTCTTTGCTGGAGAAAATAGCCCACCAGAGTGAATAATCAAGGAAGACAGGGGTAAAGTTTCAATCCCAAATTGTGTCTCGTATCATGCAGTACGCTTGGGATGTATACAATGAATACTTGTTAAATAGATTGTTGAAAGAAGAAACACTGGGTCTACAACACTGAGAAAGTTTATAGGTGATGCAGAAGCAGGGAGGACTCTGGTTTTTGGATTTTCAACCCAGTTGTCTGCTGTCATACCTCTCTTCCACTTTTGAACTTCCTCTCTTGAATTCTCCCTCTATCTCTCTTGCAGGTTGGTCTATATTTGCTCAAAATGTTTTTAGCCATGGTTCCTGGAAGAAAAACAAAACAAAACAAAACTATTTTAGATATCATGGTGATTCCCAGCGCATTTCCCTGTAATAATTTTTCTTTGTGATATATATTTTTTTGAGAATAAAGAATTCTGTAGTTAAATCAATTTAAGAACTATTTGATAAATGAGGGTAGGCTATGCTGTGGTAACAAATGAATTCTGAAGAGTCAGTGGTTTAAATTTAAAAAGGATTTTTTTTTTTTTTTTTTTTGCTCATTTGAAGTCCTATGGTACCTGGGGAACTTCCCGGGGCAGCCAGCTTCCATGGGGTGACTTAGTGACATGATGTATTCCCATCAAACGGCTCTGTCTTTGGAACATCATGGCACTCATGATTTCCTTGTAGGAAATTACTGATCTGGAAGCCCACACAGAAGCCTCTCTTGGCCTCAACTTGAAAGTGACACTAGTCACACACACACACTCACATTTCATTGATTGGAACTAGCCTTAGGTTTCCACCCTGTGGCAAAGGGTTGAGACTCTTCTTTTGCTTAGGAAAGGTGGGAAAAAACCCAGATGTGAATGAGCACTAGCAATTTCTACTTCTTGAGTTGAATTGTGTCACATTTCTGTAACTGTAGAAAGTTTCTTGAAGTTTTGAACATGGTAACACACTTTTCCCATCTTCAAGATGGTCCCATTCTTTGTGATTTTCCCCAAATTCACATGATCATAGAACTCCTCCTTCATGGAACTACTTACCACATGACTATTCCATGGGAGATATTTTGATAAAAACTGAGATAATTTCTACATTTCCTTTCTCACTGCTACTATTAGCATCATTTATTCTCATCTCCCTTGTGGTGGTCCTATTTGTAAACCTTTATTAACATGGAAATTGCTAAAAAAAAAAAAATGCTACTTGTCATTGCAATTCCTAGCTGCATTTCAGTGTCTCTAAAGAGCACATTCAGAAAAGACAAAGTGAACTGTTGGAATCTAGCAGAAGTGATTGCTGGGTGACAAGGAAACAGTGGCCTTCTGGTAGTAGAATGGTTCATGCTGTTTTTACAGTCTACTGGCCTTTTATTTTAGAAGACTAGGAGATGAAAATATTATCACTCATGTGAAATAACAGCTGCCACCAAGTTTCTTTGAGCTGCTGGGTAACATCATTGTCTGTAAAATGAGTAGCAGAGTTGGCTGTTGTTAAATCAAACTTGATTGGACTTTGAGTTTATCAAAGAAGAGTCACTGAATTTCTGATAAATGCGTTCCCCATTGATGGGCTCTGAGAAGAGTCAAAAGAAATTTGCAATCTAGTATTATGTGGGGTAAACAGCAATAAACACTTTTTGCTAAATAGACAATAAATATCACTCAAAAGATGTTTGTTGAGGATTTCCTCTGTGCCCCACACTGTTCTTCAGGAATATAAGGAATTCCTAAGGAAGGGGTATGTTGTTGTAATTGTTGTTCAGTTGCCAAGTCATGTCCAACTCTTTGCAACCCCATTGACTGCAGCATGGCAGGCTTCCCTGTCCTTCATTATGTCCTGGAGTTTGCTCAGGCTCATGTCTCCTCAGTCGGTGATGCTATTCTAGCATCTCATCCTCTGCCACTCTCTTCTCCTTTTGCCTTCACTCTTCCCCAGCATCAGAGTCTTTTCCAGTGACTTGTCTCTTAGCATTAGGGGGCCAAAATATTGGAGCTTCATCAGTCCTTTCAAGGAATCTGTTAAGTAACAAGAAATTGACATGGTGACAATTATCATAAATATTGTAGATTTTTTTAGAACAAATATTAATCTAATAATCACACTTACAAGTGTATTAAAATGACTTGAGATACATGTTCTGGGTGAAAGGAATATGTGAAATTCTAAAACAAGGAGCTTGATGGAGACAAGTGGTACACTATTTAGTCTGAGCTCCCGGACTAACAAGGAATGAGCAATCTCAGATATGGCAGAGGAAAGATCACAAGTGTAAGTACATCACTCTGTGGAGCTATACATTTTTGATTATACAAACTTTGTTTTTATATCAAAGAGTTCTTTGAGCCTGAGCTATGGAAGGACTTTGTCCTTAGAAAGACCTAAATGAAATTAGTTGAGTTTAATCATTAGCTTCCTAGTGATATCAACCGCAAATGTAACCGATTCCAAGAATAGCATTACCTAATTTTTCCCAGCCACATGGATTCTGTTGGAGTTCCCATGGTAAGCTACTCTGAAGGGGCAGTTGCTAAAGAGTCCAGGCAGAGTGTGGCTATTTGGGGAGAATTTGTCTGATGGTTTAGAGCAACAGTTAACAACCTTTTTGAAAGGCCAGATAGTAAATATTTTTTTAAAGATTTTATTAATTTTTATTGGAGTATACTTGCTTTACAGTATTGTGTTAATTCTACTGGACAGCAAAGTGAATTAGCTATATGTTTACATATGTAAGCCCTCTTTTTTGGATTTCCTTCCCATTTAGGTCACCACAGAGCATTGTGTAGAGTTCCCTGTGTTATAAAGTAGGTTCTCATTAATTATTTATTTTATATGTAGTATCAATAGTGAATATATGTCAATATCAGTCTTTAGACTTTGCCTGATATATGGTTTCTGCCCTGACAAAGCTCTGCTGCTATCATGCAAAAAGTACTGTACTGCTGACCAATATGAAAATATAGATAGATAATATTTATTTGATCATAAACTTTTAAAATTATTTATTTTGGGCTGGCCACAAAGACAAATATTTTTCCTTCAATTTTTAAAAATTAAGTACAGTTGATTTAAAATGTTGTGCCAATCTGCTGTATAGCAAAGTGACTCAGTCATGCACATATATACATTATTTTTTATATTATTTTCCATTATGGTTTATCACTAGATATTAAATACAGTTCCATATGTTATACATTAGGACCCTGTTGTTTATCCATTCTAAGTGTAAGCATTTGCATCTGCCAACCCCAAACTCCCAGTCCTTCCTTCTCCCCCGACCCCTTGACAACTACAGGTCTGTTCTCTATGTCAGTAATTCTGTTTCTGTTTCATAAATAAGTTCATTTGTGGCGTATTTTAGATTCCACATATAAGTGACATCATACGGCATTTGTTCTCTTTCTAACTTACTTAGTATGATAATCACTAGTTGCATCCATGCTGCTGCCAATGGCATTATTCCATTTTTTATGGCTTAGTAGTATTCCATTGTATATATGTACCACATCTTCTTTATTGATTTATTTGTTGATAGACATTTAGTTTTTTTCCATGTTTTGGCTATTGTGAATAGTGCTATGAATATTAGGGTGCATGCATCTTTTTGATTATAGTTTTATCCAGATATATGCCCAGGAGTGGACCATATGGCAGTTCTATTTTTAGTTTTCTGAAGAATCTCCATACTATTTTTTATAGTGACTGTACCACCTTGCATTCCCACAAGCAGTACAGGAGAGTTGCCTTTTCTCCACATCCTCTCCAGCATTTGTCATTTGTAGACTTCTTAATGCTGGCCGTTCTGATGGTGTGAGTAAGTACCTCATTGTAGTTTTGATTTGCATTTTTCTAATACTTAGTGATGTCCCTACTAGCCGTTTGTGTCTTTCACAAAGACACATATTTTTACTTCAGTTTTTTTTCTGAATCTTATATAATTTCTGGGTTAAATGACTGTTGATGGCCATGATGGGAATATTGAAGATGAGGTTGAATCTGTACTCAGCCCAGAAAAAGCCCTTGAACGAGACAATATGCAATGGAATTGATTTGGCTGTGTTCCAGTAAAACTTTATTTGTAAAATCAAGGGGCAGGCTATATTTAGGCATGGGTCACAGTTTGCAGACCCTTAGCTTAACCCATAATTCCTGAATACCTGGTTTTATTTACTAGCAAACAGCCCATAAAGTTTCTCAAATGAAAAAAGGCATTTTGGTGACATCCTTTTGGTATTTCAAACAGGGTTAGCAAATGTGGTGTAATTTTTGAAATTTAAGAAAAGCATATTTGCCCTTTCCATCAAAAGCAAACCTTATTCATTCCCATGTGATTTTTTTCAAACCCTCCTTCTGGTACATTATCTCTATTAAGTATTAAAATCCAAGTTGGTTACCGAGTTTTCTAGAAAGGGAGGTGCTTTAATATATTTCAGCTTTAGCACCTTAGTATGAAGAAAGGCTTTAAAAATGAGTTTTGAATGAATGGAAAGATTCTCTGAAGACTTGTCCACCTGGGGAGCAAATGAAATAGAATGCTGCCAATCAGAGCGTGGCTCCTGTCCCATGACTTTTATGTGTCTGATACTGATTCTAATTTTACTAGGATATGATGACAGTTGAATAGCAGATATCATGATAATTATTTCATTCTCTCCCTTAATGGGAGGGGTTACATTTTAAAATGTTAAATGTTCTTCACAAAGCCTCATATATGAGAGGTACTCGGTATGCTTAGTAAGTATGCTTAAAATGAATAAATGAATGAGCAAATAAAGCTAAGACTGCTATTTTTTTTTTGTATAATACATCAGTCAAGATGCAAGATTTGGTTAAAAAAAAGTTGTACAGCTGACTATCTACTTGTAAAAAAACTTGGGGACTACAATGACAAGTAATTTTTATTTCAATTTCCTCTGAATGTTATGGAATTTCTAGGTTAAATGATTGTTGATAGCTGTGATTGGGGTTGAATGTGCATTCAGCCCAGAAATAGCCTCTGAACAGTGGTTTATAATTTTTTTAAATTAAATCAGTTGATTTTCTTATAGCTTAACATTTTTTTCTGTTAAAAAAATGAGTATAAGATAATGTAGCAAATAGCACATATGTTCTCTAGTCATTGATATCTGAATTAAAATCTGACTCCTTGAATTACTAGCTATATGACCTAAGACAAGTTCTTTATCTTCTCATATCTGTTTTTTTCCTGTATAAAATAATAGTAATCACACTTTTTAGCTCATAGCATTATCACAATGGTTAAATTAAAAAACTTAATGCTCTGTCTTAATTAGTATGGACAATTCTGCCTAATATGTAGGAATTCTTCAACAAACAATTGCTATGATGATAATGATGGTGAGCTCTACAATCAGAATATCATTTTTATTTTCTTAAGAAGGCAGTGATACTAGATAAGTCATTAAAATGTGTGTATCACATATTATGAGATATGAGAAAGTTAGGAAGAATTTTTTTCCTTGAAAGAGATTTAATATTTCATCTGAATCACTAGATAAAAATTTAATAATCCTCCTTCCCAAGGAAGAGAATAAAGCATGATGCTGTCCCAAACCTACTGTTGCTTGTCAGAGAAAAATCATCATTGTTAATGCTACCCGTTAGGAGGACATACGACTCAGCACAAAAATCACAAACCATGTAGACTGCTTGTTTAATGCACTATCAGTGTGAATGCTGGAGGAAATTCAGGGGGAAAGTTTGAAAAAAAAATTATACATTTTGCATTTAGCTTTTAGGCTTTTCTGATCTTTTCACACCACAATTTAAGAATTAATTTATTAAGGTCACCATTTTCAACCTCATTGTCTGATTTGAATTTGAATACAAGCAGATTCTTCATTAGTATTGTTTGATTTATTTAATATTGGTCAAACAAAGCTGTATTCAACTGATTATAAAACAGAAATAAATGCAAGTCCTATCTAATGGACTAATAATATAAACAAGTTTGGGGATTAAGCAACAAAGTATGGAGTCAAATAAGCAATTACCACTGCCTTGGAACCCAAGGCAACAATCGAATCGTTCTTTTTCAGTGATCAGGAAACTATAGATTAATGGAATGGGATAACCACTGATAAATATAAATACACAGGTACACACACACACCTGCATGTATATAGATACATGCAGACATTCTTATAGTTATCTTGCCATTCATTCAACAGACATGTATTGAGCCTGTTTCTATGGCAGGCATTGGAGATACTACAGTAACTTAACCAGACCTGGTCCTTATGCTCACTTTCTCATTTGCCCTCCAGCACAGGAAGATGATTACTGTCAGGAGAATGAAGTCCAGGGTTCCATAGGCATATAAGGCTGCCAATTCAATTATCTTCTCTCAGAAATGGAATTTAGAAGCCAGGTAAGAAATAATAAATAAGCAGCGGAAATAGAGGAAAAGTCAAACAATGATCAGTGAGCTAAAAATAAGACAAGCAGTAGATTGTTTCTCTTTTCTGTCCAGTGTCCATCTTTCATTCCAGATCTGCTGGCTAGGGCTCTGGTTCTACATACACAGAAAAAAAAAAAATCTCATTCCCACAATCTTTTGTTCATACCGTTTCCCTACGTGAAAAGTTATACTCTCTTTTCTTTCTTTCTCCAAATCCTGTCCATTCATTAAGAAGCCACTCTGCCTCCAAGAAACCTGTATTAAGCACTCCATCCCTCATAGACCTCTTTCTCTGACTTCCCAATTCCCCACAACTGAATAGACCACATCACACATTTTAGCATTTAATTACTAGTTAATGTAACCAGTGCTTAGTCACCTTACACCTTGTGTCTTTAGTTTTTCATCCATTCAACTATAATATACACTAGGTCCTGTGCTGAGATTGGGTCGAAGGTTTGGGGAGGATGCATAGGGAAAGGAAAATAGCAATCAGCTGAAGAACCTCCTTTCAAGGAGCTTTCTATGGATTAGGAGTACTGTGTCATATATGCACAATACTCTAGGTTGAGTTGTGTTCCTCCACATATTGGGAAGAATGTTGAAATAAATCCTAACGATCAGTTTTGAAGAATGTGACCATATTTATAAATGTGGTTTTTGCAGGTGTAATCAAGTTAAGATGAGGTGGGTCCTAATGCAATATGAATGGTGGACTTATAGGAAGAGGAGAATGGACACAGAATGCCAGGGGGAATGCCATTTGATTACTAAGGCTGAGCTTGAAGTGGTGTGTCTATGAGTCAAGGAACTCTGATTGCTGGAAACACCAGACATTGAGAGAAAAGGCAAGGCCCAGATAACAACTTAATTTCAGACTTCTAGTTCCCAGAATTGTGAGAGAAAACAGTTCTATTGTTGTCAGTTTCCCAGTTTGTGGTACTTTGTTATGATAGCTCTCCATTCAGTTCAATTGCTCAGTTGTATCCGACTCTTTGTGACCACATGGACTGCAGCACACCAGGCGTCTCTGTCCATCACCAACTCCAAGCTAATATATCATGAGTCCAAAGAAGGAAGGAGAAAAGATTGGAAATGAGGAATGATTGGGCCGGTTGAATGCTTCAGATGTCCTGAGGAGAAAACAATCATCTCTATAGGGGATTGGTTGTATACTGGGGGAAGTTTTATGGATGGGTACTGGGTCTTAAGGTTTACCAGGGTTTGAACATCTAAGATGGGATGAAAGAAGACATTACATTACACTTTTAGGAATTAGCATGAGTAAAGGTGTAGACACATAGGAATAGAATCATAACATGCATTGTGTCCAGGGAGAATTAGGTGCTTTAGTTTTCTAGAGCATTTTGTGAGGGCAAAAAGTCACTGAAGATGAGCTTGGAGAAGTAGACTGGGGCAAGATCATAGTGGGAAAACCTTCAACAAGAGGGGAAGAAAATCTGTCACCATTTACTCAATAGGTACAGAGATTTGGAGAGTAGAGAGAGACACAAGTATGTGTCCTTTGGGAAACTGATCTGATGGTATTGTATCCAGCAAAGACTCTGTAACACAGTTACTAGGTTCCATCCTTGTGGATTCAGATTTAGTAACTCTTTGGTGGAGCCCAAGAATTTGCATTTCTAATAAATTCTCAGGTGGTACTAACACTACTAAACTGGGAGCATCCATTGAGGCCCCCTGGTGTAGATAGATGGGAATTTGGAAAGACATGAAGCCCTTGGACTGCAAGGAGATCCAACCAGTCCATTCTGAAGGAGATCAGTCCTGGGTGTTCTTTTGGAAGGAATGGTGCTAAAGTTGAAACTCCAGTACTTTGGCCACCTCATGAGAAGAGTCGACTCATTGGAAAAGACTCTGATGCTGGGAGTGATTGGGGGCAGGAGGAAAAGGGAACGATAGAGGATGAGATGTCTGGATGGCATCACTGACTCGATGGACTTGAGTTTGAGTGAACTCCGGGAGTTGGTGATGGACAGGGAGGCCTGGCGTGCTGCGATTCACGGGGTCGCAAAGAGTTGAACACGACTGAGCGACTGAACTGAACTGAACTGAACTGAAGCCAAGAAACCCTTTGGAGTGTAATGTAATGAAAAGATAAAAGATAAACCAGAGCTGAGGGAGTGGTGGTGGGCATGAAGATGAGGTAAGTAATTCCCACCAGGTTGGTCTTGGCTCATCACATGTAAAGATTCAGGGAGAGAGTGGCATTAGTTATTCTACATCTTTGACTCTGGGAGATTATTGTAATGCTTTTTGTTTCTTGTGTGTTAGTCACCAAACTAAAAATTGTCTGAGGATAATGACTGTCATTTGGCAGGTTTGTTAAAAAAAAAAAAAAAACTTTGCATTTAGTATAGTAATAACTTTTACTGAATGTATAATATATGCCAGGCACTTTGCATAGATTACTTATTTTAAACTTCAGTGCCAGTCTATGAGTTGGGTATTACTTTTTGTTTTATACAAGAGAAAAGTGGAGCTAAGAGAGGTTGAGTAACTTACCTGAGGTCACACAGTAGCTAGGGGTTAACCAGCATTTGAACCAGGCTGTCTGATTTCAGAGCTCATGTCCTAACTCTTATATGACAGCCCTTCACTAGTGTAGATCTAGGATCTAATAGATGCTAGATCATTATACCAATTTACCTTATATGACAACAACATAATCATAAAGGAAAATTAGATGATAGGAAACAATTACAAAAAAATAAACTCATCAATAAATCCACTATACAGTGATAAGCACTGCTAGCATGTATGTTTGAATCTTTTCATGGTTCTCTCTAAGTCTGCACATTTATACATATTTGGATTACACTATACTGCTTATGTGATTTTATAACTCTTTAAAAAATTAACAATACCATCAGCAATTTTTTTGTCAATAGATATACTCATATAACATCAATGTTAGTTGTAATTTATTTTCTGTTTTATGAGTATGCCATAATATAGTGAACTGTTCTTCTCTAGTTGGGCATCTAGAAATGTGCCTGGATACTGAGAATTATCTTAAATGGCAAGCCACTCCAGGATTCTTGCCTGGGAAATCCCATGGACAGAGGAGCCTGGCAGGTTACAGTCCATAGGGTCACAAAGAGTTGGACGTGACTTAGCAACTAAACAGACAGATAGTCTGAGAATTATCTGATCTGTGGATGTATTATTAACCTGAAGTATAGACCTTGAGGCAGAGAACTCTGAATTTTATTGGAAAGGATAAAATTCATGTAGTTAAATTCTCCCATTTAATAGATGAGAAAGCCAAGGTCCAGGTAGGTAAAGTAGATGTATTATATTCACAATTATAAACTAGGACTATTATCTTCTCATCCATCTATTCATTTATCCCTTCATCCCTCCATCCCTCCCTCCATCCATCCATCTGTCCATCAAGTATTAGTGAGTGCTTATTTATGTAGGATACTGTTCTGTGTACAGCAGTGACCAAAACAAATCAAAGACCCTTCCATCATTGGAGCAAACATGATGGAGGAATTCATAACCTGGTCTCTTTTACTGCCCCACATTGCCAGTTTTCTAGATCACTTGTTTTTGTGTCATCCTATCAAAGATGCCAGCCAAGTAGAACTGCTCGATGCAAGACACAATCCTTTCCTCACTGAGTTTACACCAAGGGAAAACTGTGTCTTTCTAAGCAAAACAAACAGGTGTAGTCTGCTCAAACCCCCTGCAGGGGCATTTTGCTCCACTGTCCAGAGGTATTTAGGTATGCCCTGTCAATTTTTTAACGGTCCTCTTCTCCTACCCTACTCCTTACACTTGAAGAAACACAATTTGTTTCCCACAAAAGACTGCAGTCAAGCTGAAAAATGCTTTCCTTTGTTTGTTCCTGAGCCACCCACAGCTGAAAGGTGGGGATAGCAGAGGATAGGCAGCTATTTCTTTTTCATGCATTTCCAATAGGAATAGAGTTGCATTCAGCATCCAGACCCAAAGGATTTGCTCTGAAATCTTTTATTTCTTATAATGATGACTATTCCTCCACCAAACCTTTTGGAAGCATTTCATCAATTAGTGCAAGTCTAGATTTGTACTCTCAAATATAAGTCTCAGAAGGTATTCCACTGACTCAGAAATGGAATAAAGTCCTGTGATTGGGAATCACAACAACTGGGCTGCAGATTCCTACTTCACCATGTACCGGCATGGGCATATTAACTTCTGTAAAGCTCAGTTTTTTCATCTGTCAAAGAGAGCTAATCACTCATTGTTCAGATTACCCTACACTTCTTTGTAATAGTGCTTACTATATTTAAGTATGTCTTCTGTCACTTTGCTTTAGGACCAACTCTCCCCTTATGCCCAGAACTGAGAGAGTATTCAGAGGAGGCAGATCTTTCAGTCTGAAAACCAGGAATGTTCCAGGCAAATTGGGATGAGTTGGCTACCCTCAGTTATGCAATAAACATTAAGAGACTGTTTAACATATGTCTTCTCTGCTAGACTGCGTGCTAGGTAGGTATCTTGTCTGTCTTGTTCTAAGCATAGTGGCTGGATAAATTGCAAGCGTTGATAAGTATTTGTTGAGTAAATATGTCATAGTGAAAAGTGAAAGTGTGACTTGTTCAGTTGGGTCTGACTCTTTGTGACTCCATGGACTGTAGCCCACCAGGCTCCTCTGTTCTTGGAATTCTCCAGGCAAGAATACTGGAGTGGGTTGCCATGCCCTTCTTCAGTGGATCTTCCCAACCCAGGGATCAAACCCAGGTCTCGTGTATTGCAAGCAGATTCTTTACCATCTGAGCTACCAGGGAAGCCCTCAGATATATTACAGTTCAGTTCAGTCGCTCAGTTGTGTCTGACTCTTTGCGACCCCATGAACTGTAGCACGCCAGGCCTCCCTGTCCATTGCCAACTCATGGAGTTTACTCAAATTCATGTCCATTGTGTCAATGATGCCATCCAACCATCTCATTCTTCTTATTGTCCCCTTCTCCTCCTGCCTTCAGTCTTTCCCAGCATCAGGGTCTTTTCAAATGAGTCAGTTCCTTGCATCAGGTGGCCAAAGTAGTGGAGTTTTACCTTCACCATCAGTCCTTCCAATGAATATTTAGGACTGATTTCCTTTAGGATGGACTGATTGGATCTTCTTGCAGTCCAAGGGACTCTAAAGAGTCTTCTCCAACACCACAGTCCAAAAGCATCAATTTTTCAGTGCTCAACTTTTTTTATAGTCCAACTCTCCCTCCATACATGACTACTGGAAAAACCAAAGCTTTGACTAGACAGACATTTGTTGGCAAAGTAATGTTTCTGCTTTTTAATGTGTTGTCTATGTTGGTCATAGCTTTTATTCCCAAGGAGTAAGTGTCTTTTAATTTCATGGCTGCAATCACCATCTGCAGTAACTTTGGAGACCCTAAAAATACAATCTGTCACTGTTTCCACTGTTTCTCCATCTATTTGCCATGAAGAGATGGGACCAGATGCCATGATCTTAGTTTTCTGAATGTTGAGTTTTAAGCCAACAGTTTCACTCTCCTTTCACTTACATCAAGAGGATCATTAGTTCTTCACTTTCTGCCATAAGGGTGGTATCATCTACATATCTGAGGTTATTGATATTTCTCCCTGCAATCTTGATTCCAGCTTGTGCTTCTTCTAGCCCAGCATTTCTCGTGGTGTACTCTGCATATAAGTTAAATAAGCAGGGAGACAGTATATAGCGTTGACATACTCCTTTCCCTACTTGGAACTAGGCTGTTGTTCTCTGTCCAGTTCTAACTGTTGCTTCCTGACCTGCATACAGATTTCTCAAGAGGCATGTGAAGTGATCTGATATTTCCATCTCTTTAAGAATTTTCCAGAGTTGGTTGTGGTCCACACAGTCAAAGGCTTTGGCATAGTCAATAAAGCAGAAGTAGTCTGAAATGCAGTACTTGGATACAATCTCAAAAACGGCAGAATGATCTTTCTTCGTTTCCAAGGCAAACCATTCAATATCACAGTAATCCAAGTCTATGCCCAAACCAGTAATGATGAAGAAGTTGAACAATTCTATGAAGACCTACAAGACCTTCTAGAACTAACACCCAAAAAAGATGTCCTTTTCATTTTAGGGGAAAAGGTTAATAGAATTTTGCCAAGAGAATGCACTGGTCATAGCAAACACCATCTTCCAAAAACACCAGAGAAGACTCTGCACATGGACATCACCAGATGGTTAATACTGAAATCAGACTTATTATATTCTTTGCAGCCAAATATGGAGTTCTATGCAGTCAGCAAAAACAAGACTGGGAGCTGACTGTGGCTCAGACCATGAGCTCGTTATTGCCAAATTCAGACTTAAATTGAAAAAAGTAGGGAAAACCACTGGCCATTCAGGTATAATCTAAATCAAATCCCTTACAATTATACAGTGGAAGTGACAAATAGATTCAAGGGATTAGATCTGATACACAGACTGCCTGAAGAACTATGTACAGAGGTTTGTCACATTGTACAGGAGGCAGGGATCAAGACCATCCCCAAGGAAAAGAAATGCAAAAAGGCAAAATGGTTGTCTGAGGAGGCCTTACAAATAGCTGTGAATAAAAGAGAAATGAAAGGCAAAGGAGAAAAGGAATGATATACCCATTTAAATGCAGAGTTCCAAAGACTAACAAGGAGAGATAAGAAAGCCTTCCTCAGTGATCAATTGAAAGAAATAGAGGCTGGCTAATGGCTTGTCAATTTTAATTATCTTCTCAGATAAATCAATTTGACAAGCCATTAGCCAGACTCATCAAGAAACAAATGGAGAAAAATCAAATCAACAAAATTAGAAATGAAAATGGAGAAGTCACAACAGACAACACAGAAATACAAAGCATCATAAGAGACTACTATCAGCAATAAAATGGATAACTTGGAGGAAATGAACAAATTCTTAGAAAAGTACAACTTTCCAAAACTGAACCAGGAAGAAATAGAAGGTCTTAACAGACCCATAACAAGCATGGAAATCAAAACTGTAATCAGAAGTCTTCCAGCAAACAAAAGCCCAGGACCAGGAGGCTTCACAGCTGAATTCTACCAAAAATTTAGAGAAGAGCTAAAACCTATCCTACTCAAACTCTTCCAGAAGATTGCAGAAGAAGGTGAACTTCCAAACTCATACTATGAGGCCACCATCACCCTAATACCAAAACCTGACAAAGAGGCCACAAAAAGAGAAAACTACAGGCCAATATCACTGATGAACATAGATGCAAAAATCCTTAAAATTCTAGCGAATAGAATCCAACTGCATACTAAAAAGATCGTACATCATGACTAAGTGGGCTTTATCCCAGGAATGCAAGAATTCTTTAATATCCACAAATCAAGCAATGTAATACACCACATTAACAAATTGAAAGATAAAAAAACATATGATTTTCTCAATAAATGCAGAGAAAGCCTATGACAAAATTCAACAATCATTTATGATAAAAACCCTCCAGAAAGCAGGCATAGAAGGAACATACCTCAACATACTAAAAGCTATATATGACAAACCCACAGCAAACATTATCCTCAATGGTGAAAAATTGAAAGCATTCCCCCTAAAATTAGGAACAAGGCAAGGGTGCGCACTCTTACCACTACTATTCAACATTGTTTTGGAAGTTTTGGGCACAGCAATCAGAGCTGCTACTGCTAAGTCACCTCAGTCGTGTCTGGCTCTGTGCAACTCCATAGACGGCAGCCCACCAGGCTCCCCCGTCCCTAGGATTCTCCAGGCAAGAACACTGGAGTGGGTTGCCATTTCCTTCTCCAATGCATGAAAGTGAAAAGTCGAAGTGAAGTCTCTCAGTCGTGTCTGACTCTTAGCGACCCCATGGACTGCAGCCCACCAGCCTCCTCCATCCATGGGATTTTCCAGCCAAGAGTACTGGAGTGGGGTGCCGTTGCCTTCTCCGCAATCAGAGCAGAAAATGAAATAATAGGAATCCAGATTAGAAAAGAAGTAAAATTCTCACTGTTTGCAGATGATATGATTCTCTGCATAGAAAACCCTAAAGCCTCTACCAGAAAATTACTAGAGCTAATCAATGAGTTTAGTAAAGTTGTAGGATATAATATTCACACACAGAAATCCCTTGCATTCCTATATACTAACAATGAGAAAACAGAGAAATTAAGGCAACAATTCCATTCACCATTACAAGGAAAAGAATAAAATACTTAGGAATATATCTACCTAAAGAAATAAAAGACCTATATATAGAAAACTATAAAACACTGGTGAAAGAAATCAAAGAAGACAGAAATAGATGGAGAAATATACCATGTTCATGGATTGGAAGACTTAATATAGTGAAAATGGGTATACTACCCAAAACAATCTATAGATTCAGTGTAATCCCTATCAAGCTACCAATGATATTTTTCACAGAACTAGAACAAATAATTTCACAATTTGTATGGAAACACAAAAAAACCACGAATAGCCAAAGCAATCTAGAGAAAGAAGAATGAAAGTGAAAGAATCAACCTGCCTGACTTCAGGCTCTACTACAAAGCTACAGTCATCAAGACAGTATGGTACTGGCATCAAGACAGTATGGTACTGGCACCAAGACAGAAATATAGATGAAAGGAACAAAACAGAAAGCCCAGAGATAAATTCACACACTTATGGACACCTTATCTTTGACAAAGGAGGCAAGAATATACAATGGAGAAAAGACAATCTCTTTAACAAGTGGTGCTGGGAAAACTGGTCAACCACTTGTAAAAGAATGAAACTAGAACACTTTCTAACACCATACACAAAAATAAACTCATGGATTAAAGATCTAAACGTAAGACGAGAAAGTATAAAACTCCAAGAGGAAAACAGGCAAAACACTCTCCAACATGAATCACAGCAGGATCCTCTATGACCCACCTCCCAGAGCAATGGAAATAAAAGCAAAAATAAACAAATGGGACCTAGTTAAACTTAAAAGCTTTTTCACAACGAAGGAAACTATAAGCAAAGTGAAAAGACAGCCTTCAGAATGGGAGAAAATAATAGCAAACAAAGCAACTGACAAAGAATTAATCTCAAAAATATACAAGCAACTCCTGTAGCTCAATTCCAGAAAAATAAATGACCCAATCAAAAAATGGGCCAAAAAACTAAACAGACATTTCTCCAAAGAAGACATACAGATGGCTAACAAATACATGAAAAGATGCTCAATATCACTCATTATCAGAGAAATGCAAATCAAAACCACTATGAGGTACCATTTCACGCCAGTCAGAATGGCTATGATCCAAAAGTCTACAAGCAATAAATGCTGGAGAGGGTGTGGAGAAAAGGGAACCCTCTTACACTATTGGTGGGAATGCAAACTAGTACAGCCATTATGGAGAACAGTGTGGAGATTCCTTAAAAAACTGGAAATAGAACTGCCTTATGATCCAGCAATCCCACTGCTGGGCATACACACTGAGGAAACCAAAATTGAAAGAGACACGTGTACCCCAATGTTCATGCCAGCACTTTTTATAATAGCCAGGACGTGGATGCAACCTGGATGTCCGTCAGCAGATGAATGGATAAGAAAGCTGTGGTACATATACACGATGGAATATTCCTCAGCCATTAAAAAGAATACATTTGAATCAGTTCTAATGAGGTGGATGGAACTAGAGCCTATTATACAGAGTAAAGTAAGTTAGAAAGAAAAACACCAATAGAGTATACTAACACATATATATGGAATTTAGAAAGATAGTAACGATAACCCTATGTGCGAGACAACAAAAGAGACACAGATGTATAGAACAGTCTTTAGGACTCTGTGGGAGAAGGCGAGGGTGGGATGATTTGAGAGAATAGCATTGAAATGTGTATATTATCATATGTGAAACAGATTGCCAGTCCAGGTTCAATGCATGAGACAGGGTGCTCAGGGCCGGTGCACTGAGATGACCCAGAGGGATGGTATGGGGAGAGAGGTGGGAGGGGGGTTCAGCATGGGGAACACATGTACACCCATGGCTGATTCATGTCAATGTATGGCAAAAACCACTACAATATTGTAAAGTAATTAGCCTCCAAAAAAATAAATAAATTTTTTTTTAAAAAGAAAGAAACAGAGGAAAACAATAGAATGGGAAAGAATAGACATCTCTTCAAAAAAATTAGAGATAACAAGGGAACATTTCATGGAAAGATGGGCACAATAAAGGACAGAAATGTTATGGACTTAACAGAAGCACAAGATATTAAGAAAGAGGTGGCAAGGATACACAGAAGAACTGTACAAAAAAGATCTTCACAACCCAGATAATCACGATGGTGTGCTCACTCACCTAGAGCCAGACATCCTGGAATGTGAAGTCAAGTGGGCCTTAGGAAGCATCACTACGAACAAAGCTAGTGGAGGTGATGGAATTCCAGTTGAGCTATTTCAAATCCTGGAAGATGATGCTGTGAAAGTGCTGCACTCAATTTGCCAGCAAATTTGGAAAAGTCAGCAGTGGCCACAGGACTGGAAAAGGTCAGTTTTCATCCCAATCACAAAGAAAGGCAATGCCAAAGAATGCTTAAACTACTGCACGATTGCACTCATCTCACATGCTAGTAAAGTAGTGCTCAAAATTCTCCAAGTCAGGCTTCAACAGTACGTGAACCGAGAACTTCCAGACGTTCAAGCTGGATTTAGAAAAGGCAGAGGAACTAGAGATCAAATTGCCAGCATCCAAAGCAGGAGAGTTCCAGAAAAAACACCTACTTTTGCTTTATTGACTATGCCAAATATATCAGAGGGTGCAGTGAAAATAAAATTAGTTAAAGTGTCTAGCTCAGCGCCTAGCATATCATAACTGCTTAGTAAATGTAAGCACGTTTTGTTATTTTTTTCTGTGAATACTCCTTAGTCTCATGTATTTTGTTGACAATTTTTATTTTTAATAACTATCTTTTACATGTTTGCAGTGTAAATTTCATAAGGTAATTAGGAGGACTTAATGGATATCACTAAATAACCATTCTGTATTTTTATTTTATTTTATTTTATTTATTTTATTTTATTTTTAAACTTTACATAATTGTATTAGTTTTGCCAAATATCAAATTGAGATATTTCAAAGGAATATCATCTAAGGTGTTTTTTATACTTTTCTTTGTTTGCTTTCCAACTTTGAAATGCTAATATCATGAGTCTCTTTTGTCTCTTGCATCTTTTAATTTAGAATTCTATTCTACCATCTATCAGTACAACTTCTACCTGCTGCCAAAACTTTTAACAAAGTGGTTAAATCAGGTGAGTTTAAATGCCAGAAGAGTAGAATGAAGTGCCTATTTTGGTGGTTCTGCAAGACTTGAATGGTAATGCAGTTTGCCTCTCTAGAAACCAGTAGTGTAGATTGTAAAATAAGTATTTCCTATTGTTAGCTGACATTATGGTTATTAAATTATAACACAGATACATAATTATAAATTTTGTTCAAGTGTTATGAAGGGAAAGCACAGGGAATCATGAAAGCATCTGAAGGAGGACCTGATCTAGTCTGGAAGGTGAATGATGACTTTCCTAAGGAAAACAATAGAGAGATGGGGAGGAGAGTTAAGTAGACAGAAGGAGCATTATGTGCAGTGGCCCTGAGTCAGAGCAATGGCCCTGAGTCAGAGCAGAGCACCATGTGTTCAAGGAAAAAAGAGCAAGTGTGATGGAACTTTTAAAGAAGTAGAAATGCAGTTATTTTCTCTTCCATAGTGAAGTCGCTCAGTCATATCTGACTCTTTGTGACCCCATGGACTGTAGCCTACCAGGCTTCTCAGTCTATGGGATTTTCCAGGCAAGAGTACTGGAGTGGATTGCCATTTCCTTCTCCAGGGGATCTTCCTGACCCAGGGATCAAACCCAGATCTCTTGCATTGTAGGCAGACGCTTTACCCTCTGAGCCACCAGGGAAGCCAAAACCCAGCATTTCTACAGGCCTTTGAGTTCACCTTATAACATCTGCAGAGTTCTCAGATCCTAATTTCTTAACTCCAAAATCAGGCAGTTCTACCCATCAAATTTATCTAAAATGAAAGTTGTCTGTACAAACTGACTTAGAGACTTATCTTAAGGCACAAAGAAATATTGCTTTTGTTGTGTTCCAATTTTACAGATTCCATCCAAAGATTAACCAGCATATTGATAGGTGTGATTTAAATCCAGGGAGACTGTTCTTTCTTCAAGAGAAAACATAATTAGGAATGAGTCATTGTCTTTTTAAAGAGTAGACTGTGAGGTCTAGAAAATTTGCAGACACAGGTCTTGCATGTGCTAATTCCCTGCCAATGTAGATAGACGAGGCTACCTTGAAAGAGGTTCCCTGTGAGGTTTTAGAGACCAGAGAGAAAACTCTTCTACAGAACATAATACTTATCTTGTCATTGTAGACATATTGCATCTGTGGTAGCTTCAGGGTACAGAGAGAAGGGAAAACACATAAGAAATGAAGAGAATAAATAATATTTAAGAAAGGTTGAAGATTAATGAGGCTCCTAAAAATAAAACTAGATAGGACACAGGACTTTGTGTGACTGTCTGTCTTAAGTTTCTTTCAGGTCTAATGTGCTGATTATGCTGGACCTGGAGGAATGACAAAAAGGGTATAGTCCAGGGAAAATGACTTCCTTTTATAAAATCCCAAGCTGGAGCAGAAGACAAAATCATGTGGCCAAAGAGAGAGTATTCTACTCCCAAATCGACAATCTCAGTTTATCCATGGGAAAACTGGGGGAGAGATGATCTACAAAATTACCTAGCCACTGCTTTTCAAAGGTGTCAAGGTCAGGAAACGCAAAGGAAGGTGGAAAAACTGTCATAGATTGGGGAAGACTAAGGATATATGACAATTAAATGCAATGAGGTGGCCTGAGTTGAGTCTTGGTACAGAACAATGTGTTAATGAAAAAAACCAATGAAATCTAAAGTTTGCAGTGTAAAGTTTTATAGCCATGCTGATTTGTCTGTTTTTATAAATATACCATGGTTCTGTAAGATGCTCGTGTTAAGTGAAGCAGGGTGAAGTATACCTAGGAATTCTGTATTTACAATTTTTCTGCATGTCTAATATCATTTCAAAATGAAAAGTTAAAAAATGAGGCCACATATACATAAATACCATATGGTTACGGTTTCAATTTACAGATAAGGAAACTGAACTTGAGAAAGGTAACATGACCACCCAGAGTCTTACTCTGTTCTTTACTTTGTTAGGCTTGGAGAACATAGAGGCAAGAAATATTTCCCACCTTGAGGAGTCTTTTCTCTGTGTTGGTACAAAAGGCTTGGACAGTCCTAAAAAGAGCTCTTTCCGTCCACCATACTCCATATAGAGACTGTTTCAGTCTTTTTTCTATCTGTTTTCACAAATCTGTAAAATGGCACATATGAGGTCAGAAGTTAAATCCTTAGTATGGGTTATAATTCTGCAAGACTTGGCCTCTGATCCACTCTCCAGGCTTACCTTCTCTCTACAGTTCATTCATCCTGTTCTTCCCACAAACACATCATGCACTTTTCTGCCACAGGAACTGTTTATCTGCCCAGGGAGTTGCACCCTTGCCCCCATACACACACGGTACTGGAAGTCCATCTTTAGATCGTAGGTAGCCTTCCATTTAGGTCTGCGCCACCTGTGAACCAATTAGTCCATCTTTTTTTTTTTTTTTTTTTTAACCCTGGTGGTATTTTGTACCTTTCTAGGGAAACAACCAGCACACACTTAGCCTCGCCAGTTCATTGTTTCCCTCCACAACACATTATTAATATATACATTTGTAACTGATAGAATTTATTGCCATTAAAAAAAAAAACCTCTCAAATACTATTTGTTATTTTTAATACTGTAGCGCTGATCCCTACCTACCCCTCTGCAGCCTAGTGCCCAAAGTAGATGCATTACACCCACACTGATAAGGTGAATGGGGTATTTCTTGGGGGATAGTCAACATTTAAACTACCTATTGAATAAACAGGTCATGAGATGAAAGCTAGACAATTGAAGCATTTCTCTAAAAACCAACTGAGGAGTTAAGAGAAAAAAAAAAAAAAAACAATAGTTGGAAATCTAACTTAACTAGTTTGAAATAATTGTATGTTTTCTCCTAATTTTAGCCTTTACATCTTGCAGGGTGTTCACTAAACCTTCTTTTTCTATAGAGAAAGTTGTCTTCCTTTTCTGTTTCACAGTAATGAAAGAAAGAGAAGTAACAGCGCAGGAGATACATTTGCAGAAAAGCGTCAGTAGCCTCTTGTCATGACTTCTGTATAAAAGAAAAAAAAAAATTCCTCTAAAGTACTTTAGAAATGAAAGAGATTGTTGTACAGTCCCTTCAGATTCTTCTGAATGGTACATTCTGAAGATAAGTTACAGTGAATGTCAAACCATTTATAGGAGCAGCAGGCTCCAGGCAAGGGTTTGTGTGTGCAAGAGAGTAGCAAAGAGCTAGAAGACGACTGAGTTAGGAGACTACTATCATCCAGGCTCCTGATGTGGGTTTCCACTTGCCAGTGGCAAGAGCATGAAGTGATAGAGAGATATACCCTGTGTATAAATCTTTTTTCCCTCCTCCTCCTCCTCTTTTTGATCATCATCTTCATTATTATCATATTCATTATCTTCATCATTTGTGTTTCATCACTTGCAGAGACTTTTTTATTGACCATGCTGTTAATTAGAGGATTTTATTAGTGCTATAGCCACTGTGCTATAACCAGTGGGGGATTTACTGAAAAGCTAATGTGTCTTAAGCCTCAGTCCCCTGGCTTGCAAGAACCCCTTCCAAGAACATCCATTTGATTTTGTGTTTATAATTTTGTTTTGTTTTTAAAAGCATACTCCCAAATTGTATAAGCTTTAGGCCCCATAAAATATGAAACTGCCTCAATTACAATTATCCAGGATAGGAATTCAAACAAAAATACCAGTATGGAGTACATGACAAACTAGATGACATGTGTTTTTATGCCTAGGGGGATCTTGCTCTACTAGCATACTGCATACCAAATGGAAACTCATTAGATCCTTGTTGAATTAAAACTGTTGACTGTGAAAAGCCACCACTTTACGCTCTTCTGCATTTGCTACTGCGGTAAATGAATACAAAGATGTGAGGTGTGGTTAGGATCTCTCATCTTGCTGTTTGTGAACCTCCCATGAGTGTAGGGAGATGCATGCCTTTATTTCCATTTAGATGATATTTTTAATCTTTTATGGTGGGGAACCTCCTATTAAACCTTTACATCAAATAATTTTAGGGCTTTTAACATCCTCTGCTGAATCTGGTGCCATCCTGGTAGAGCTTGTTCCAATGATATGTAAGCCTCTAATTCAGGAATGCACTGGCTGGAAGCCCATTTTGATTTTATAGTAGCCTATTAATAAAACATCATATTTAGAATTTCAATTCAAAGAAGGATTACAGCTTCTTGGGATTTTTCTCTCATCCCTCTGATGTATAACTGTACAATGTTCTGGTTTTCCTTCAAAAATGCCATATTTTGAAATATTATTATTTTTTTGGGTATCCTTCTCAACATTAAATCAATGTCAGGGCTTGTAAAAGTATTATTAGATATGTATATAGGGACAGTTGACACCCATCATCCCACTATAAGTTGTGAGCCAGCTGAAAAGCCACACAGGAAACATGGGCAAGCTGGATTTGCCGTGATGGTCTAGATCAATAGCACTTCTGAATCAGGCTGACTTACCCATGTGGTGGCAAGCTGAGCCTCTGGAGTGGGTTGGTTGCCTGGTTCCTGGGTCCCTTGCTTATCTTACTGGTGAGAATTTTCCATCCTCCTCATTTGGGCAGGAATGAGTGCGGCAGGGTAGGAGAACAGGCAGATATATTCTTCCCAATAATTTCCAAAAGAGCAGATGTTGCTGTTTTCTGAGGAAAAATAGAAATACTAGATTAGGGATGGTAGAAATTAGGGTGGGAGGAGGATGGATGTTCCTCCTTCAGAACTGGTCAAGTCCTTGAACTGATTCAAGAATAGGCTTCAAGTGCTTCATCTATTTATTCATCAACCATTTATTGAGCACCAATTATGTAAAAAATCTCTAGATCTGTGGATCGTTTTCACACCTCCTAGGTGTGAAATCTACACGTTTTGCAGAGTTATACTCTCTATAGAAAGATAAATCCTTGAGAAATGAGACATTTGCTGCTGAGGATGCCAAAAGTTTGCCTGTCAAAATAATCAAATGTAAAATAGAGTGAAATAAACATGAAAGGGAAATGATATCAAATTACCGTGTGGGGAGGTTCCAGGGGAAAATGGTAGCCTCCGAGTGTGGAGTACAGTTCCACAGAGGCAGTGACTTGGACTAAGCCTTGAGGAGAGACTGGACTTGGTGTTTTGAGAATGGCAGCCAAGGACATGCTAGGAATAGGGAATAAACAGGTGACAAGGCACAGGTATGAAGCACTTGATCCAAATGAGGAACAGCATAAAGAACAATCTGGATACTTGGAAAACTGAAGTGAGAGAACACTGAGATGCAACTCCCCCCACGATTCTAATTAGTCTAGGTTTTTGTAAGTCTGCTTTGGGAAGACCATTTCCAACGAGACTGGACGTTCAGTAGACTCAGAATTTTGATTTTATAAGGATTTCAGAGTGTCCTGAGTGATAGTATAGAATAACAATAGAAAATTCCATTTTTAAAGAAGTCCTGAAAATTACTTGCCTTGACAGTCATTGTGATATATGTATATATGTGTGTGTGTATATGATAGTGTCTATTTCAGAGATGACAAAATTAAGCAACAAAGGGAACTGCTTGTCCAAGGCCACACAGCTAGTAAATGATCCAGGAATTTAAGACAAATCTAAATGACTCCACAGCCAATGTCTTAACTGTGATCAGTATTTGCTGCATGGTAGGTAGGTCAAAAGTTAACATACTCTAAATGTCTTTCTGGAAGAACCAGAGTCAGGACATGAGGCTTCTTGTGTTTCTAATTGCATCCTCAGATAGTGGAACAGAGCCATATCATTGCTAAGATCCATTGCCTTAAGAAAATGAAATTGGATGGCACCTGCCTCTAACTCAGTCACACACATCGGGGCCCAACTGTTTCACCTTGATTTTTTTCTCAACCAGATGGAAAATTGGGCAATTCCTCAATTAAATGTCACCAACCCTCTTGCATCCCCAGCAGCACATGCCTCATTTCTCAGGGGTTTGGCAACATTTCACCTCTTCAGTATCTCATTTTCCTGGCTCAGCACTGGAAAAGTGGGGGCAAAGACACAAGTTTCAGCCTGACTGTTTCTTTCTTCTTAAGTTGCTCTCCTAGCAGAGAAAGAACAGTTTTACTCCTTTGAAAAGCTTCTTGTTACCTGGTGCATGACTGTGGAAACTTCCAGTTCTCATCTAGTTTTTCAACCCATTTGGCACAGACTGGAAGGAAGAGATTTCTTCTTTGTATTGTAAATTAACACACCAGCCCTACCCTTTGTGGAGCCAGTTAGAAAACAGGGTAAAATCCAAGACTCTTTAGAAAAGGATCATTACCATGTTTAAGACCAAGAATTGGCATCCGTTTCAGCAAGTATGAACTGCACTCTGGCAGTTTTGACTAGAATTTTGGACCAAGGGAAAGGCAAATCCCAGATTTGTCAGTCAATCAACAAACATTTATTCAGTGTCTACCAGATAACAGAACACTGTGGAAAACATTGATGATTCTTAAAAAAGACTGTACCCCGTAGGGCCCTACAGTCTCTCTAGGAAGAAAAGTTAAAATATGTATATTTGAATAACTGAGGGCTGAAGGTTCATATGTGCTCAAGGAGACATTATGCATCCTGCATTTTCAGACAAAGAGAATAGCTGCTCTGGCCTAGAGAAGTCAGATCAGGCTTCTTGGAGAAACTGGGAGCAGGTCTTTACAAAGAGGTGAAATTCAGATAAGGAAGAAAGAATAAAGCATTTCCAGTAAGAGGGAGTAGAGTGTTCTAGCCTAGGGCTGTGAAAACATTCAATACTCAGTAAAGGCTGCTGAATTGAATAGAATCAAAATTTTATATTTCAGTTATATCACTCTACTGCCATGTCTGATGGGTTCCTAATACTTTTCTACTAGAACACAAGATGGTATTACATACCTTTTTAATGTTTGAGAATACTTTATTGGGGGGAATGGATTAATTCACTCAACAAATCTTATTTGAATTAGATTGAATCTTGAGTTACCTCAACTGTAAATAAATGGAGGCTTGGACCCAGTAGAGAGATGATGCTTGTTGCTTTTCCTTTTTCATCTATTAGCAGCTTTCCTTACTGACAGCTATGTGATCATAACTGTGACTGGTTCACTGGGAGAAAGATGGGATAATCCAAAGAGTTCAGTGTAAGGTGTGAAGAAAATAAAAACATTCCATAAATTGACAGGATTTTCCTAGAGAAGGACTTGGTATCAGTTTTTTAAAATGATATTTAGTTTTGTATAGAAGTAATACATAGGGTGAATTTAACTCAGATGACCATTTTATCTACTACTGCGGGCAGGAATCCCTCAGAAGAAATGGAGTGGCCATCATGGTCAACAAAAGAGTCCGAAATGCAGTACTTGGATGCAATCTCAAAAACGACAGAATGATCTCTGTTCGTTTCCAAGGCAAACCATTCAATATCACAGTAATCCAAGTCTATGCCCCAACCAGTAACGCTGAAGAAGCTGAAGTTGAACGGTTTTATGAAGCCCTACAGGACCTTTTAGAACTAACATCCAAAAAAGATGTCCTTTTCATTATAGGGGACTGGAATGCAAAAGTAGGAAGTCAAGAAACACCTGAAGTAACAGGCAAATTTGGCCTCGGAGTATGGAATGAAGCAGGGCAAAGACTAATAGAGTATTGCCAAGAAAATGCACTGATCATTGCAAACACACTCTTCCAACAACACAAGAGAAGACTATACATGGACATCACCAGTTGGTCAACACCAAAATCAGATTGATTACATTCTTTGCAGCCAAAGATGGAGAAGCTCTATACAGTCAGCAAAAACAAGACCAGGAGCTGACTGTGGCTCAGACCATGAACTCCTTATTGCCAAATTCAGACTGAAATTGAAGAAAGTAGGGAAAACCATGAGACCATTCAGGTATGACCTAAATCAAATCCCTTATGATTATACAGTGCAAGTGAGAAATAGATTTAAGGGCCTAGATCTGATAGATAGAGTGCCTGATGAACTATGGAATGAGGTTCGTGACATTGTATAGGAGACAGGGATCAAGACCATTCCCATAGAAAAGAAATGCAAAAAGCAAAATGGCTGTCTGGGGAGGCCTTACAAATAGCTGTGAAAAGAAGAGAAGTGAAAAGCAAAGGAGAAAAAGAAAGATATAAGCATCTGAATGCAGAGTTCCAAAGAATAGCAAGAAGAGATAAGAAAGCCTTCTTCAGCAATCAATGCAAAGAAATAGAGGAAAACAACAGAATGGGAAAGACTAGGGATCTCTTCAAGAAAATCAAAGATACCAAAGGAACATGTCATGCAAAGATGGGCTCAATAAAGGACAGAAATGGTATGGACCTAACAGAAGCAGAAGATATTAAGAAGAGATGGCAGGATTACACAGAAGAACTGTACAAAAAAGATCTTCACGACCCAGATAATCACGATGGTGTGATCACTGACCTAGAGCCAGACATCCTGGAATGTGAAGTCAAGTGGGCCTTAGAAAGCATCACTACGAACAAAGCTAGTGGAGGTGATGGAATTCCAGTTGAGCTATTTCAAATCCTGAAAGATGATGCTGTGAAAGTGCTGCACTCAATATGACAGCAAATTTGGAAAAGTCAGCAGTGGCCACAGGACTGGAAAAGGTCAGTTTTCATTCCAATCCCAAAGAAAGGCAATGCCAAAGAATGCTCAAACTACCACACAATTGCACTCATCTCACACGCTAGTAAAGTAATGCTCAAAATTCTCCAAGCCAGGCTTCAGCACTATGTGAACCGTGAATTTCCTGATGTTCAAGCTGGTTTTAGAAAAGGCGGAGGAACCAGAGATAAAATTGCCAACATCCGCTGGATCATGGAAAAAGCAAGAGAGTTCCAAAAAAACATCTATTTCTGCTTTATTGACTATGTCAAAGCCTTTGACTGTGTGGATCACAATAAACTGTGGAAAATTCTGAAAGAGATGGGAATACCAGACCATCCGATCTGCCTCTTGAGAAATGTGTATGCAGGTCAGGAAGCAACAGTTAGAACAGGACATAGAACAACAGACTGCTTCCAAATAGGAAAAGGAGTTCGTCAAGGCTGTATATTGTCACCCTGCTTATTTAATTTATATGCAGAGTACATCATGAGAAACGCTGGACTGGAAGAAACACAAGCTGGAATCAAGATTGCTGGGAGAAATATCAATAACCTCAGATATGCAGATAATACCACCCTTATGGCAGAAAGTGAAGAGGAACTCAAAAGCCTCTTTATAAAAGTGAAAGTGGAGAGTGAAAAATTTGGCTTAAAGCTCAACATTCAGAAAACGAAGATCATGGCATCCGATCCCACCACTTCATGGGAAATAGATAGGGAAACAGTGGAAACAGTGTCAGACTTTATTTTTCTGGGCTCCAAAATAACTGCAGATGGTGACTGCAGCCATGAAATTAAAAGACGCTTACTCCTTGGAAGGAAAGTTATGACCAACCTAGATAGCATATTCAAAAGCAGAGACATTACTTTACCAACAAAGGTTCGTCTAGTCAAGGCTATGGTTTTTCCTGTGGTCATGTATGGATGTGAGAGTTGGACTGTGAAGAAGGCTGAGTGCCGAAGAATTGATGCTTTTGAACTGTGGTGTTGGAGAAGACTCTTGAGAGTCCCTTAGTCTGCAAGGAGGTCCAACCAGTCCATTCTGAAGGAGATCAGGCCTGGGATTTCTTTGGAAGGAATGATGCTAAAGCTGAAACTCCAGTACTTTGGCCACCTCATGCAAAGCGTTGATTCATTGTAAAAACCCTGATGCTGGGAGGGATTGGGGGCAGGAGGAGAAGGGGACGCCAGAGGATGAGATGGCTGGATGGCATCACTGACTTGATGGACGTGAGTCTCAGTGAACTCCAGGAGTTGGTGATGGACAGGGAGGCCTGGTGTGCTGCGATTCATGGGGTCGCAAAGAGTCGGACACGACTGAGCGACTGATCTGTTCTGATCTGAATACATATATATGGAGCTTCCCTGTGGCTCAGATTGTAAAGAATCTGCCTGCTATGCAGGAGACCCAGGTTTGATCCCTGAGTTGGGAAGATTACCTGGAGAAGGGAATGGACACCCACTCCAGTATTCTTTTCTTGCCTAGAGAATCCCATGGATGGGAGGAGTCTGGCAGGCTATATAGTCCATGAGTTTGCAAAGAGTCAGACACAACTAAGTGACTAACACTTTCACTTTCAAATATATATATAGTAGAAAATTTTAATTTATAAATATATAAACATATGCATACACACAGTTTTGTATTTTTTACAGCATGACATAATACTATACATATTATTTTGTAATCTGTGTATTTTCAGTTCATAAGCTTCACTTTTCCATTTCAATATGTTTTCATCTAATTTAATACCCGGACCTCATTCACATTTCCCCAGTTGAATCAAATAAGCCCTTTAAGGCTGGTTTACTTAAATCAGTATTCAATTCAGGACCACACATGCACCTGGTTTTTTTGGTCCTGTTATTCAGCTCAGGCTGACATAACAAAATACCACAGATTGGAAGGCTTAAACAACAGGAATTTATTTTCTCACAGTTCTGGAAGCTGGAAGTCCCACATCAAGGTCCAACAGGATCAGTTTCTGGTAAGACTTCTTCCTGGCTTTTAGATGGCCACTTTTTCCCTGTGTGCTCACATGGCCATTCCACTGTGTACATGTACCGAGAGAGAGCTCAGGCACAAACTTGTTGTGTCTCTTTTTATAAAGACCCTAACCTCATCATTACTATATCATTAAATCTTGATTACTTCTTTAGAGGGCCTATCTCTAAATACTGTCCCCCTGGGGTTGCTGCTGCTGCTAAGTCACTTTAGTCGAGTCCGACTCTGTGCGACCCCATAGATGGCAGCCCACCAGACTCCCCCAACCCTGGGATTCTCAAGGCAAGAACACTGGAGTGGGTTTCCATTTCCTTCTCCAAGGCATGAAAGTGAAAAGTGAAAATGAAGTCGCTCAGTCTTGTCCGACCCTCAGCAACCCCATGGACTGCAGCCTTCCAGGCTCCTCCATCCATGGGATTTTCCAGGCAAGAGTACTGGAGTGGGGTGCCATTGCCTTCTCCACCCCCTGGGATTCAGTGCAGTTCAATTCAGTCTCTCAGTCGTGTCCAACTCTCTGTGACCCCATGAATCGCAGCACGCCAGGCCTCCCTGTCCCTCACCCACTCCCGGAGTTCACCCAGACTCACATCCATGGAGTCAGTGATACCATCCAGCCATCTCATCCTCTGGCGTCCCCTTCTCCTCCTGCCCCCAATCCCTCCCAGCATCAGAGTCTTTTCCAATGAGTCACTCTTTGCATGAGGTGGCCAAAGTACTGGAGTTTCAGCTTTAGCATCATTCCTTCCAAAGAAATCCCAGGCCTGATCTCCTTCAGAATGGACTGGTTGGATCTCCTTGGAGACCAAGGGACTCTCAAGAGTCTTCTCCAACACCACAGTTCAAAAGCATCAATTCTTCGGCACTCAGCCTTCTTCACAGTCCAACTCTCACATCCATACATGACCACAGGAAAAACCATAGCCTTGACTAGACGAACCTTTGTTGGCAAAGTAATATCTCTACTTTTGAATTTGCTATCTAGGTTGGTCATAACTTTCCTTCCAAGGAGTAAGCGTCTTTTAAAGGGGTTCAATATAAGAATTTGGAGGGGACAGAAACATTCACTTCTAAAATAGATCCTTGAGACTCTTTAATCTAGCTTAAATTTCCCTCTCACTTTTATGATTCAATTTGTTGAAACATGTTCATCTTTTATGAAACGAAATTATGCTCTCATCTCTATAAGTTGTTTGTAAGATCCTTTCACGGTCAGTATAAAATCTCAATGTGGAACAGTAATCTCGGTACTGCAGGTTGACGTTTAGAGTTTTGCTCTTGACAGGCTGTTGACTATTTTTGCAGCCTTAGGAATATCATTTCATTTTCATGAGCTTCATTTCCTCTATTGGACCAGAATCCTTGACCACTGTGTCTAAGGAAGGCGTACTGGATGTCCTGTTTACAACAAATACCCCACAAGACTCTGATCCCTAGACAAGTTTAGGAAATAGCAGGGTAGATCATATACTAAGGCTTTTGTTCACCTATGCTTCTGCTGTACACTATATAAACACATAAACTATACAAATGTCTTTAATCATAAGCTGTGTTAGTTTCTGTGGGTGCTGCAAGACCACAGATTTGGTGGTTAAAAGAATACAAGTGTACTATCCTATGGTTCTGCAGGGCAGATGTCCTAAAATTAAGTATCAGCAGGGCTGTATTCCTTCTGGAGACTCTAGGGGAGAATCCATTTCCTTGGGTTCTCTAACTTCCAGAGGTTACCTACATTCTTTGTCTCATGCCCCCATCCTCTGTCTTTAAAAACAGCAAGGTAGCATTTTCCAATCTCTCTGTTTCTGACCTTCTTGCTTCACTCTTATAAGGATCAGTTTGATTACACTGGTCCAAACTGGTTAATCCAGGTGAATCTCAGCATCATAAGATCTTTCACTTAGTCGCTTTGCAAAGAACCTGTTGTCATGTGAGGGGAAATCTTCACAATCCCAGGGATGGGAATGTGGACATCTTTTGTTGTTCAGTTGCTAAGTTGTGTATGACTCTTTGTGACCCCATGGACTGCAGCATGCCAGGCTACCCTGTCCTTCACTATCTCCTGGAGCTTGCTCAAACCCATAGCTATTGACTTGATGATGCCATCCAACCACCTCATCCTCTGCTGCTCCCTTCTCCTGCCCTCAATCTTTCCCAGTGTCAGGTCTTTTCCAATGAGTCGGCTCTTTGCATCAGGTGGCTAAAGTATTAGAGCTTCAGCTTCAGCATCAGTCCTTCCCATGAAAATTCAGGGTTGATTTCCTTTAGGATTGACTAGTTTGATCCCCTGGCAACCTAAGGGACTCTCAAGAGTCTTCTGTCTTCTCCAGCACCACAATTTAAAAACTTTGGTTCTTCGGCACTCAGCCTTCTTTATGGTCCAACTCTCATATCCATACATGACTACTGGAAAAACCATAGCTTTGACTATCCAGACTTCTGTTGGCAAAGTGAGGTCTCCGATTTTGAATATGCTATCTAGGTTTGTGATAGCTTTACTTCCAAGGAGCAAGTATCTTATCACTTTATGGCTGCAGTCACCATCCACAGTGATTTTGGAGGTCAAAAAAATAGAATCTGTCACTGCTTCCACTTTTTCCCTTTCTGTTTGCCATGAAGTAATGGGACTGGATGCCATAATTTTAGATTTATGAATGTTGAGTTTTCATCCAGCATTTCACTCTCCTCTTTCACCCTCATCAAGAGGCTCTTTAGTTCCTCTTCTGTTTCTGCCATTGGAGTGGTATCATCTGTATATCTGTGGTTGTTGATATTTCTCCTGGCAATCTTGATTGTAGCTTGTGAATTATACAGCCTGGCATTTAGCACAATGTACTCTGCATTTTCATCCTATCACATAGACCTTTACCAGAAATTAAAATAATTGAAATAAATACTGAACATTTTACCTAAAAGACAATTTTATTTACCTTATTAAACTTTATAATGAAATTTCAAGGATGAGTTTTCTGGACTATTACCAAAAGCAAGGAAAGATGGAAAGAAGGGAGGGAGGGAGAGAGAAAACTTGCTGAATTTTGAGTTTATCCCTCTAGGTAATTTTTAACTCAACTTAAAATTTAATGTATTCTTTCCAAAGTAATACAGAATTTCCATTCTTCCATGAAAATAAGATTCATAAATACCCTACTCAACATTTCAATGATTGGGTTGAAACTTAAAAATTAATATGCAAATTTGTATGTGACCACATGGGGAGATACAAGAGTTGTCTGCTTGGTGGTAAACTTGATACCTACTCATAATATATCCAGGTTTCCCACTATCTAAAGTTTCCAAATTGGTGTATAATAGATCAGATCCTATAACTGTAATGGATATTTATTAAATTAATAGACAACTGTCGAGTTCTCTGCTCAAGCCCTGTACCAGGCTCCAGACAGAGATTGGCTGAGAAAACAGACTTGTCCCCATGAAGTCCGCAGATGAGAGTAGGAGGCTGATAGAAAACAGGTGAAAAATAAAGAAGCAAATGCATAAATCAACATATGCTGCATGAAGGAAACAGCATAGTGTAGGAGTAAGACTTAAGAAGGATATCTGGAAATCTGTATAAGGAAGGGCCTGTAGAATGGAAGCAGCCAGCCCTGCCTTCAAAACTTCAAACATTGTTCTAAGTATGATGGGGAGCCTTTCAGGTTTTAAAGTGACTTCAATTTTTCAAAAGATTATTCTGGGTGCTGTGAAGAGCTATAGCGCCCAGGCCTTGATGCAAGGTTAATAAAGTAGTGGAGGGAAGAGATGTGTGGTGGAGAGATGTGAACAGAGTCTGCTTTGGCAGTGGAAATATCAGAGCTTGTAGGCAGAAAATACGGACGTCCAAATGATGTCTTCTGGTAGGGCTGGGTGTGTAACATGTAGGGCCCAGTGAAAAATGAAAATGTGGGTTCCTTGTTCAAAGAACAGGAAAAAAGTGTCACTAAAAATATAAAACTGTTTCTTCTCATCTGTGGTCTCTTTCTTCATCTGTCATGATGTTTTTATTTGCTTCTTAATGCCGTTCTCCCTTGGGAATCAGGATACTTGTAGGACTAAGTCCAAACCCTCACAGGTCCCCCTGGTTTCTGTCCCATAACTCAGTATGGGCATAGTCAAGCTAACTGCTGGGTTTACTGTCTTGCCAACAATGGGACAGATGGATGTGTTGTGCCCTGTACTGGGAAGTTAATCCCCCGCTTCCATAGGAAACAGGCAACACCCTAGGAAGTGTAGCCTCTGCACGAGGATGTATTTGGTACCTGGATGGGGGTTGGGAAAGAGGCTTCCCTCACCAATTAGCCCTCACATACATGACGGCAGTGCCAGCCCAAGGCTGTGACGGCCACTACTATTCCCTGTTGAGACAACACAGGCTAAATGAGCTTACCTTTGACTGTCCATGGACCTGTGCTCAGGTCCCCATTGCAAAACTCAGTGCCTCTTCTGGCCACCAACATGATCTGGTCACCATCAAGGGTAGAGGACAAAATGGCAGTAACAGGAAGGGGGCATCTAGGGATGACTCAGAGTGCCACGGGACAGGAAACAAGAAACTGACAACCTGTCCTGGGAGGCAGGGAGGTGGCAGGAGGCAACTCCTCATGTGAATCGGAGCTCCAAGCCTTGGGGTGCTTCATTGTTCCACCAGGTTTCATTTATAAAACACAGATTAGAAGACCAATCAAGAAATTTAAGACGGCAACCACAAAGCATTAACTTTAAGTGCAGGACCTTTCTCAGTGCGTGTTCTGTGTGACTCTGCTGGACACAAGCCCATGAAGCTGGGCTGACTCCTGGGTTTCTGACTAAAGTTTCTTGGTAAACTTTGGGGCCCTTTGCTGTGATGAGGCAAGAGTGAAAACTATCCAGTTTGCAAGAGGAAATCAGGTCTTCAGTTTGACAAAGCTAAATTCCAGATGCCTTTGATGTATCTGGGGAAAGATGTCAAGGAAGCAATTGGAAATATAAGTCTAGAGCTTTTAGAAGTTCTGGTGGCTTTGAAATGTTCAGGGTCATAACCTAATCATCCTGTTAACTTTTCTCACAAAAGTAAAGTGCAGCTCCAGGCATCTGGATGTCTGGATTCTAGGTAAACCGGGATTTTCTGTGGTGGAATATCTCACACCTTTCAGTAGACCTCTGTATTTATTTGACCATGGCATTCATGAATTTCCAAAGGCCTTTCTTTTTCATATATTTGCGTATATTCACAATTCCCTTTCTTTTGACTTTTGCAATTTCCAAATAGTATTTTTGTTTCTCAAGCAAAAAAATAACTCAAATTATTCTGATCTTCGTGTATGTGATTCTATATTGTATTATAAATGCACAACGAGGGACACTAGAATCTTTTTTCTCTTAAAATATAATCAAAATGTGCAGCTGGGCTAGATCCTTTTGCCTCAAATATAGTTTAAATTTAAAAACTCTGGGCAACGTGCTTGTTATTTGTGTGTGTGTGTGTTTTCCATAAATACGTTTCAAAATGAAGCTATTTCAACCACTCGCCCTTCCCCTGTTGTATGTGAAAAAGAGTCAAGAATACAAGAGTTCTGTGCTCAAAGGAGTTACAAGATGTTTGCCTTCCGGTGATATATGAGAAAAACCTTCCTCTAGCGCTTTGCCTGTAGCAGTGTCAGGCTCCATGTATCTGTTTTCCTCCCCTAGATGGATTCAGCCCCTAGGCTAGCTCTTTTTTTTTTTTAATTTCTTTTCTTTTAAAGGACAAAGTAAGTTAGTGCCTGATAGAACCTGCAGAGATGTGTTATAACCGTGGTTCCCTGTTAAGGTGTGACTGTTGTCTTTGACCTGTAGGCAGGACACTTCTAAATTGGGTCTCTTCAAGATGACCTCAGAGAAAACTAGGAACATGTTTATCAGAAGCTCTGGATTTTATGCAGTCTCTACCTCCAGTTAATGCTGCAGGCATTCCATTGAGAATGGGGCATAATTAGAAATTATGTTAGAGAGAAATCTCTTCTTATAGATAAATATGGATCTTAAGTTTGCCACATGTTTTCAGCCTGTTACAGTGGCCCAGTTTAAAGGACTACATCTCTCTTGTACCTTTACTATTGTTAGATGGGAAAGAAAGGATATTTCAGGGGACCATGTTTAGACTTTATATTTTACAGGGACTTCCCTAAAAAACTGAATTTATCTGACAGTCAGATTTAAACAAGCGTGATGCCTTATAAATAAGAAGCATTCAGTAAATACTCATAAGACTTCAACTGGGCATGATTTGAATAGTCAGAGCTATACACTCTAGCTCAACAACCCAGAGGGAATCTGAAACATTAATTCAGCATACAGGCAATAAAAGTTGCCATAAGTAAAGCATGGTGTTAGGTGCTTAGTGGCATAAAAAAATAATAGGTAGAATATCAACTCTGACTCATAAGAATTTAAAGAACACTAAAGCATACAAAATTCATTAGAATTAAATACTTTTTCAAAATCAGAATAAAATGTGTAAATCACTTACTCTAACATTTTACTTCTATAAATGACAACATGGACTAGACTCATCAAAATGAGTAACAAAGTGAGGTTAGGCTATGTTCTACTGCAAGTATTCATTTTAATTCTATCAACTGGGCTTTCTCTGAAAGTGGCTTTAAGAGTGTTCTTATTGCAGTATCCATGGAATGTGATGATTGATGCCTACTTAGTAGTGTAAGGGGTGGTCAAAGCAGTTTTATCAATAGGGAGGAAACTAGCTTATAACCAAGTAGGTTTGAAACAATTGTTATTGTTGTTGGTCAGTCACTAATCATGTCTGACTCTGTTTTGACACCATAGATTGCAGCATGTCAGGCTCCTTTGTCCTCCACTACCTCCTGGAGTTTGCTCAAATTCATGTACATTGAGTCAGTGATGCCATCCAACCATCTCATCCTCTGCTTCATCCTCCTTTTGCCTTCAATCTTCCCCAGCATCAGAGTCTTTTCTAATAAGTCAGTTCTTCACATCAGGTTTTCAAAGCATTAGAGCTTCTGTTTCAGCATCAGTCCTTCCAATGAATATTCAGGGTTGATTTCCCTTGTGATTGACTGGTTTGATCCTCTTGCTATCTAAGGGACTCTCAAGAGTCTTCTCCAGCACTGCAGTGGGAAAGCATCAGTTCTTCAGTGCTCAGTCTTCTAGGTTTGAAAGACCAGGTGATGTAAGCCCTGCCCAGAAAACGAACCTGCTTCTGACCAGGCCTTTAGATATAATTCCATTTTATATTAAAAGTAAGTGTTATACATTACCATGAGGCTACAATTAGCATTAGCCACACTGTGAGAAACTTGAGAAGACAATGTAGATGTTTTAAAAAGATATATGAAGAAAAAAGCTGAAGAGAGAGAAACTTAGATTAAAAGAGACTTAAAAACATTGAGCTTCAGACTTTAATTACTAGGCATATGAATCACCTGGTATCTGGTTATGACGCATTTTCTGCCTGAGGTGGTCTGGGTAGGGTGGGGATTGGCTGAGGTTCTGCAGATCTAACAAGCACCCAGGGGAGCCCAGGGTGCTGCATCCTGACTACACTTTGAGGAGGTAAGATACAGGAGACAAGCCAACTCGTAGCAATATGTAGACCTAAATTTTATCCTGATTCAAACACTTAACCAAGGAAAGACTCATGAGAAAGTGGAAATATGAACACTAAATACAGGTGTATTATGATATGAACTGCCCATATTTAATGTTTGTATTTCCACTTTGCTATGAACTATTGTTAAATGATATGAACTATTGTTAAACTTGCAGGTGAAATAACGGTATTAGATCATGACTAATAAAAAGCTCATTTATTTTATAAAAGTACATAATGAACTTTTTCCAGTTGAAATGCTCCGGTGTCTAGGATGGCTTCAAAATAACCTGGAGTAAGGGGGTACCTGGGTTGGAGTATGGATGAAAAATAAGTTTAGTCATGAATTATTAATTGTACGGGGTAATGGGTGCATTGGAGTTTTGACACTAGTCTGACTACTTTTGTATCTTTTTGAAATTTTCTATGAGTAAAATTATTTTGTAACTATTGCCCATGCATAGGGAAAAAAAGGAAAAAACAAATGACTAGAAGTCTATTCTACAAAATTTAATGGTAGTTATTGGTAATTTTTATTTTCTTTGTGCTGCCCCATAGTTTCTAAATTTCTACAAATCTCCTTGTTATTTTTAAAATCAATACCATTGTTATTTTCTGGAGAGGCCACTCATTACTGGCCCAACTGAAAGTGTTTAGGCTTGACAAGCAAAACCAAGCCCCACCTAGAGGAACACAGGTGAAATGAATTAAGCTAGTTTTCCAGTAAAGAGAGAGAGAAACCAGGAAGGGGATAACACATTTCTTTAGCTTCTTCCTCTGCTGAAGGAAACTTACACTGTGAGAATAGGCTATGCGGTCTTTTGCAACGATGCAGCCTTAGACTAAGGGCTTGAGAGGTGTGGGATAAAAGTCTGGGACATCTTGAGTCAAGCTATTTTAAACTTTTGTCAGAAAAAGTGCCTTAGAAATCCCCGCTTACAGCAAGTATCAAATCCTGCGAGACTGGAGCACCACCTGAACTTGGCCTTCTTCCTACGTGTGGTTTGCCAGTGGCTCTGTGACAAGTACAAGGTAAAAGACTAATGTTTTAAGCCGCATAGGCTTTGGACATAACAAAGTTTGGGTGCAAATTCTAGCTCTTCCCCTTAGCTGCTCCAAATCATTGACAAAGTGGTTTGCCTTCTTTAAGCCTGTATTTCCCCATTTGTAAAACAAAGAAACAATAAGGCCACTTCAGAGGCTTAAAAGTGCAATGCCTAGAAAGAGTACATATGCAATAAATAGAAGTTACTCTTGTGGATATTGCCAGTAGAAAATAAAATATTCACGCCAGCCATTTAAACCAATCTTTGAAGGGTTTCCCACTTTGTTACCTTTTTATCTTTTACTTTCTCCTTTTTAGCTGTTAATGGACTTCAGGCTTGACTATTTCCCCAAAGGAGTGCTGAAATGTTCTCAAACTATCAGTTATCTTTATGCATATGGTTGTCACAAAACTGCTCAGGTCATGCATTCTCCCACGATGCTCCTGAATTAGTGGATAAAATCCTGTGTAAAATGGAAACTCATGTTAGAGAATAATTGCCCTGGATGTTGTAAGCATAGACTGGGAAAAATAGTTTTTGTACTAAAAAATAAAAATAGTGTAAGTAAAGTCGCTCAGTCGTTTCCGACTCTTTGTGACCCCGTGGACTGTAGCCTACCAGGCTCCTCCGTCCATGGGATTCTCCAGGCAAGAATACTGGAGTGGGTTGCCATGTCCTTCTCCAAGGGATCTTCCCGACCCAGGGATCGAACCCAGGTCTCCTGCATTGCAGGCAGATGCTTTACCCTCTGAGCCACCAGGGAAGTCCAAAAAATAAAAATAGGGCATATGAATTTTGATTAAATGCATTTAAGTGATGTAACAGAAAATTGATGTCGCTTTTTTTTGGAAGCAAAACAAAACCATAAGATAGGGCCACTGAGATGTGGGTTTACTTTGTATGGGCCCTCAGTCTAACATGGCCATTTCGTACCACTGGGTGAGCTGGCTTGCTATGTCTTTGCTTTACACCTGGACTCTCAGGTGAATTGATTTAAAATCTGCTCATTTTACAACTTCATCCTCATCTAAACCAAAACACTAGTCTGATAAACACATTTTACATTTGTGTGATTATTGTCCGTAGAAAATAAAATATCCTATAAAAGTGTGTCTAAAAGAATTGTAACTTCTGCAAAGAAAGCACCTTTTCTTGCTAAAATTGTCCTAAATAAAATCCATGTTATTACAAACTATAGAGGCTATGCCTAAATTATTCTTCAATGCCAAGAGAGTGTAAGCATAACCTTTAGCTGAAGACACTGAATTTTTTTTTAAAAATCCAAAATTAAACAACAAAAAGTATAAGTGGAAAAAAATGACACTGTAACTAGGGTTAATGAAATCTGTTATGTCGTGCTTGCTCCCTGATTTCTTTCAGGATTTATTTGTTCTCAGGCTTGACCCTGGAAGGTTAAATCAAATCTTGCCCCAGAATAGCAAATCTAGAGACATGGCTTTCTCACATCTGCTAGTATGTGAACTTGTTATTTTCAGCGTATACAATGGATGAAGTAAAATAAAAGCAAGTTATTTGCCAGGAAAGTTGTCTTATCTATCAGTTGAGGCTGGAGGAAGCCAGCACCACGCATGTTATATTTAGTAGAGTACAGGAAATGGCACGCCACTCCAGTACTCTTGCCTGGAAAGTCCCATGGACAGAGGAGCCTGGTGGGCTGCAGACCAAGGGGTCGCGAAGAGTCGGACACGACTGAGCGACTTCACTTTGACTTTTCACTTTCATGCATTGGAGAAGGAAATGGCAACCCACTCCAGTGTTCTTGCCTGGAGAATCCCAGGGACGGGGGAGCCTGGTGGGCTGCCGTATATGGGGCCGCACAGAGTCGGACACGACTGAAGTGACTTAGCAACAGGTACTTTACAACTGTGTTTTATACCCCTGCACTGCCTACCTGCTATTGTAGACCAGAGGAAAGCACTAGTTAAAGGATGTATTGAAATTCATAGAATAGAACTGGCATCCCATGAAATAAGGATCCACATAGCTTTAGTTTCTGCCTTAAGGCTGGGAGGGAGAGATCTAAAAATGAACCACTGCATGAATGTTAATGAACTGGACCCCTGAGTTGAAATAAAGCTATTTTCAGGAGGTAGTGTTAAAATGTAGGAATTGGAGTATAAATTTGTGCTCCACCAGGTGTTAGTAGAGGAACAATGCATAAATTGCTGTTAAATAATTGGTAGGAAATAGACAGCTAGGAGCAGGAGGAATTTATTTTTAATGTAAAGGAACACTGAGAAGTACAACAAGAACTCTCCAATGGGTTATCTGGATCATTTCAGATAGATTCCATAGATGATCTGACAGATCTGGGGACATGTGTTGGGGCACTCTTCCAATCTACATCAAATTGCATTATAGGGTAATGCCATCACAGAGAATTGCAGCTGAAGGACATTTGGTAATAATCTATCCTAGGGAGTTTAAATTTTTATTAACTGATAGAATTCTTTAAAAATATTGATCAGTGAATATCAAGTAATTATGTTGGACACCTGAAACTAATCAAATCTTATATCAATTATACCTAAATTAAAAAAAAAAATTGAAACCATTGTCTAACCAACACCCTTCCTTTTTCAACCTTCCTGTCCAGCTGCAGTGGTATGAAATGCCTCTTCAGCTGTAAAATTATATATGGCTGTAATGTCCCCCCACTTCCCTTTTACTAATTTCATAAATGAAATTCAAGAGACTGGCTTGTAAAAATTTCAGCAGGTTGTAGATAGTAAAGTTAGGATGAGATGGCCTGTCTCCTGTATTTCATCAGATCTTACCTTCATTACATCCCTTTATCACCCAAGAACTCTATTCTACTGGTATTGGGCAAGGATAATATGACACGGGAATTTCTGATGAATTTTGGTGGGTGGAAAGAAGAATGGTGTTCAAGGGAGTCTTATTACAAACTCATCATGTTATTCCAAATATGAGGTGATTAACATGGATATTGGGTGATAGGGTTATGAATAGTACAGAATGTTTGATAGAGAAAATCCCACAGAGGCAGAGTTAATGAGGTGTCATGGCTGGCTAGAATAATTAGAAGAGTCCACTGGATCATCTTCTTTTTCATCATTTTCAACGTGCAACTCATTTCCCAATTTACACTGATCTCTGTGATGACAATCTGAATAGCAATTCAAAGGCTGTTGTAGCCTTTGGGGCTTGACAGAATTCTATACTGATTGGTTTTGTCTTTCAAATCTGAAATCTTCTCCAGATTTGTCTTTTTCATGTGCAAAATATCATAGACCAGTAGGACTTCTTTTGGCTTTGGGTGCTTGTTTTAAAACAAAAGAAGCTTGTTTAAAATGAAAGAAGCTGTCTCGTACACAGTCTTATGGACTCTGTGGGAGAGGGAGAGGGTGGGGAGATTTGGGAGAATGGCATTGAAACATGTATAATATCATGTATGAAACGAGTCACCAGTCCAGGTTCGATGCACGATACTGGATGCTTGGGCCTGGTGCACTGGGACGACCCAGAGGGAGGGTATGGGCGGGGGAGGAGGGAGAAGGGTTCAGAATGGGGAACACAGGTATACCTGTGGCGGATTCATTTCGATATTTGGCAAAACTAATACAAATATTGTAAAGTTTAAAAATAAAATAAAATTAAAAAAATAAATAAATAAAATGAAAGAAGCTCCAGGAAGGAGCAGAATGTTTTTGGGCGTGGTCAATGTGCTGAAACAGGGAAGATTTAGGTCCCTTGGAAAATTGATGAGGTCATTCTGTGCCATTTCTGTTTTGTTGTGGTTGCTTCATCTTACAGATTTCTCTTTGTATTCTTTTTTCCTTCCTCTGTATGTCTTCAATCTGACACAACAGGAGGGTTTTGCCTCCTCTTTCACTGCTATTTTTTGTTATTTTTTTCCTAAGAACTTGTGGAAATAATCTTCATTTTGACTCTTCCAAATAAGTTTATTTCGTTTACCATAATTTTATGTAGTGTATAGTATAAAACTTTGCCACCTTCTTCAGCTCAAAATAAACCTCCTAACACAATGGGGGATTCAAAAGTATTCCTAAGAAATTTGGTGAGGATGGAAGAGAGGAAAATAGGCATTCTACTGAAGCAATGTCAAAGACTGAAACCAGTCTCCAGACTTCCTTAGAATTGCTAGCTAGCTATGTGATAAAGTTTGGTCTATTTGGCATTACTTTATGATTTAACATATGTATTACAGCAGCAGTAGATAATCCTATTTTCCCCCAATTCCATCTCACCTTTGAGATATTTGAATTTTTATTCAAACTTTTGTCCATTTTGCAATGATGGAATTCTGAACTTGGGCCGTATGTATCTGGGAAATAAGCTTCAAACATTTTTTTTTTTTTTTAAATAGGGTATGTAACAGCTTGCATTTGGGCATTTGTTGGAGACTTTCTTTGCTGTACATCTGGGCTTCCAAATAAGATGTTCAATGACTTTACAGAGGAACCAGGGAATAAAATAGCTGTCATCTCTTCACTTGGAAAAGGCAATGGCAACCCACTCCAGTACTCTTGCCTAGAAAATCCTATGGACAGAGGAGCCTGATAGGCTGCAGTCCATGGGGTCGCTTAATCTGACATGACTGAGCAACTTCACTTTCACTTTTCACTTACATGCATTGGAGAAGGAAATGGCAACCCACTCCAGTGTTCTTGCCTGGAGAATCCCAGGGACGGGGGAGCCTGGTAGGCTGCTGTCTATAGGGTTGCACAGAATCGGACATGACTGACGCGACTTAGCAGCAGCAGCAGCATCTATTCACTGCTTACTGTGGGCTCAACACCAGGCCAAACGCTTTACGTGTAATATGTTCATAATTCTAAGACTCTTGGGAAAATATAATTATTAATTCCATTTTATGTTTGGGGAAATTTATGTTTCAGACAGGTAAAATAAGTTGTTCAAGTCATACAGCTAGTTTCTTGGCCTGGGTTCTCCTGTAAGCAATATCCTGGGAAATGACTACCTGGAGCAGGAGTAACGTAACAAGGAGTGAAGGAAAGAACCAATATGTGACTTGTTACTGAGTTGGACACCAATAGTAAGTTTATTGTTTGAATTTGCTGGAAGGATAGTTTGAGGAGCTTTTTAGAAAATGCATCTTAAAACCTTAAAGCCTAGGGGATGAAAGGGAAACATCTATTCATTTGCTGTTGTCCTACTCTGACTTCTAGATTATGCATTTCTGAGTGCCATTGGGTTCCCACTGAGGTCTCCCACCACATTCTCAGTGAATTCCTGGGACAGGTACTTGCAGTAGGTATGCGTCTAGGGCCAAAAATAAGATTCTGTCAGTGTGCACCACTGTGAAGCTGGATAGAGCCTGCTTGAAACTGATTGTTCCAGCAAAAGATAGAATCAGGGATGGATGAGAAGTTGAGTGCTGATTCAGAGGAGGAACCAGAGCTGGATCCCAAAGGAACCAAATACTGAACCCAAGCCAGTCTGTTTCTAAAACATGCTCACTTTACCACCATCCATTGCTATCTTCAAATGCAATATTGGACTCATTAGATGTGCTCTTTTGGGGTCTGTTTTAAGCATTTGATCATCTTTCTTGATGGAAAAGAATGCCTTGACAAATGTAGCAGAAGTGAAGTTCACCTTTAGCAGTTCTCAATATCTTTGCTTGCTTCTTTTCCCCTCTTTGCTGCTCTTGGGGCCCTGCTGTTTCAGTACCCACTTGGTCCACTCTTGTGTAAAGGGCATCACACCTGTAATCCATCCCTTCTTTTATGAGCATATCTGTTGCAATCAGAATAGGAGGGTGATGGAGAAGCCAGGAGTTTTAATTAAACCTGTATTTTAAATATTCTTTTACCTTACACAGTATGGCCTTGACCCAAGCATTTCCTCTCTTCTGAACCTGAATTTATTTGCCCAAGAAGAGATATAATATTTGCATGATAGGATTATGTATGAAAGGGGAAAGGTAGAAGGGGGAAAATGTCTCTGAAAACACCTGGATAACTGCCCTTCCTTTCCCCCTCCCTCATTTTGTCCTCTTACAGATCTTGAGGGGACTGACACCCGTTAAGCATATTTCAAATAAGATATATGTCTTTTGTGACTTCTCTCTGATGGTATTTGGCTCCGTTCTCCTGAACAGAAAATACATACTAAGAATAAGTCACCATTTGGCAAACTCCTTCCTGTTTTTAAGACCTATCTGAGACGTCAGGTCTCTATGAAGCCCCCTTCCCTCCACTGATACCTCAACAGTCAATTGTCCATTTCCACCTTTTCCCAGTAATTTTTCTCTCTAACCCCAGCCTTCTGTTATCTTATGGGGATTGAAGGACGGTTCAGCAATAAAATGTTCCCCTGGTTATCAGTAAGGGCCCAATAAAATCCCAGATAGTATTCGATTTATTTTTTAGGATAAAAGTTTCTTATCAAACTCAGAATCCAGAGCAGTAGGAATATGCGAGTGTCTTCTCTGGCCTATCAGCTTGTCCCCAAGTGCCAGTCACTACTGCGGAGCCCTCATCGTCCAGTCTTGGGGTTTGTCATTTAGTACTCCCTGCCCTCACACACACTGTACTAGGTCAGCAGAGAGTCTTCCTTTCACCCTCCTCTATACAGTCCTTAATCTTCATTTGCTTTCCTGACTCCTCAACCCCACCCTACCCCTCAGCATCTTCTACTTGTCTTTTTTCCATTAATCAACAAAATGTTTTATTATATTGGTGAACTTATAAAAAGCTATAAACATATACTGTTTTTAAATTCTTTTCAAAAATTAATAAAATTTGTGCATGTTAAACAACTCCCACCAAAATATATGAATTATTTGAACATTAAATACACAAATGCGATGATTATTGTTGATATATTTAACATACTTTAATTGGTATATTGGCCACAGCTCTCTCAGGTACTATACCTCTAGTGTTTCCCTGAAGAATGCTCTTCTGAAATATGATCTCAATTTTTAAAAAATATAATTGCCTGCAGTCTTCATCAAAACTGCATCTTACACTTCTTTCCCTCTGCTTTCTAAGGATTGGCATCGCCTGTAATCCTACCTCCCTCTGCATCTTAGCGCACTGTGCGCTCGCAGGCCTGTTCAGCTGGGTCAGTTTCTGTTCCTGGACAGAGCAGCACAAAAGCAGATGTTTTGTGTTTTAATGTGATTTCTAAGAATTCTGTGGTTTGGCCTCAGAGTAAAGCATCTAAAAGACAACCAATATTATGAAGTTATGAAAATTAACTTCTTCTTGTCATTTTAACTAAACCTTCTCATATAAATATCTGGTTATGTTTTCCAGCCTTGAGTTGAATTAACAAAAAGACAGCCTCTCCACCCAAAAAACCCTCCTTTCTGTTATCTTATTATAGGAAAGTGCCAAACTTTAGAGAAGGCAGTAGAATAGAAACAATTTTTGGCCTTGTTCCTCTTGGAGTATCTTGCTGTACGATTATCGTTCACATTTTTTCTTTAATAGAAAATTTTATTAACTATAAATTCACATACAGTTGTAAGAAACAATGCAGAAAGATCCCTTGTATACTTTTCCACGTTTCATTCAATAGAATATTTTGTGTAACTGTCTTAGAATTCACAAGAAGGATATTGACATTGATACAGTCTGCTGCTGCTAAGTCACTTCAGTCGTGTCTGACGCTAGGCAACCCTATAGATGGCAGCACACCAGGCTCTTCTGTCCCTGGGCTTCTCCACGCAAGAATACTGGAGTGGGTTGCCATTTCCTTCCCCGTGATACACTCTAGCAATCTCATTCAGATTTCTGCAGTTTCACTTGTACCCACGTGTACCTGACTGTGCATGTGTGCACTGAATGTTCCTCACCTGGTTCATGTATCACCTTCACGGGCAAGATGCTTAACACTTTCAATCTCACACATGCTCTCATATTTCCCTTTTGTAACCATACCCACTTCTTTCCTCCACACCTCTGTATCTCACTCTTGGCAACCACTATGCTGCTAAGTTGCTTCAGTCGTGTCCGACTTTGTGCAACCCCATAGATGGCAGCCCCCCAGGCTCCCCCGTCCCTGGGATTCTCCAGGCAAGAATACTGGAGTGGGTTGCCATTTCCTTCTCCAATGCATGAAAGTGAAAAGTGAAAGTGAAGTTGCTCAGTCGTGCCCGACTCTTATAGACCCCATGGACTGCAGCCTACCAAGCTCCTCTGTCCATGGGATTTTCCAGGCAAGAGGACTGGAGTGGGGTGCCATCACCTTCTCCAGCAACCACTATACTGCTCTCCATTTTTGAGAAATATTGCCATTTCAGAAGTATCCAGTAAAATGAATATTTCAGTATGTGGCCTTTTGTAATTAGCTTTAATTCAGCATAATTTCTTGCAGATTCATCCAAGTTGTTGTGTGTATAAAGTTGTTCCTTTTTATTACTGAGCCCTATTCCATGGTATGCAAGTTTGTTAAATGTTCATCCTTTGAAGAACAGCTGGTCTAATTCCAGTTTTTAGCTATTACAGATACAGCCACTATGAATATTCATACACCAGTGTTTGTATAAACGTAAGTTTTCACTTGTTTGGAATATGCAAAGAGTGCATAAACAGAGTAAATGCCCAGGAGAACTGTTGTTGGGTCATATGATAGTTGCCTGTTTAATTTTTTTATTTAAAAACAATTCAGAACTGTTTTTTCCAAAGCAGCTGTGCCAGTTTAAAATGCCACCAGCAATATGTGAGTCACCCAGATCTTCAACATCCTTGCCAGCAGTTGGTGTTGTCACAATTCTTTTTTAATTTTACAAATCTGATAGGTGGATGGTATTATCTCACTGTGGTTTTATTTGTATTTCTCTAATGGATAATGATGTTGGACATCTTTTCATTTGCTTGTTTGCCATCTGCATATCCTCCTCGGTGAAATTGTTATCTGTTTTGCCCTTTTTCTAATTGTACTGTTCCTTCAGTGTTGGGCTGTAAGACTTTTGTATACATTCAAGACACTAGTCTTTCCTTGAATATATGATTTGCAAATATTTCCTATCAGTCTGTAGTTTGTCTCTTGGTCATCTTTGCATAGAATTTCAAAGACCTAAAGCGGTTTATTTTACTGAGTCCCATTTGACTAGTTTTTGTGAGTTGTGAACTCCTGTCCTTGTCCTACTTACAGATTTTTCTCCTTTTTTTTCCTATTTACAGATTTTTCTCCTTTTTTTTCCTAAAAGTTTTACAGGTTTGTTTTACAGTTCACTCTTTATGAGATAACAGTGGTATAAGGTGTGAGGTTTAGGTCATAATTCAATTTTTGCCTGTAAATGTTGAGTTGTTCCAGCAAAATTTGTTGAAAAGACTTCCCTTCACTTCATTGAATTGGATTTCTTTGTCAAAAATCAGTTGAGGATCTCTTTATGGATCTATTCCTGTCTCTTCTATTCTGTATCTATATCCCCAAACAACACAACATTGTCATGATGACTGTAGTTTTCTTAGAAACCTTAATTTCTGGTAGAATAACTCCCCCTACTCTTACTTCATTTGTTTTTTTGTAAAGATGACTTTAGATACTAAAGAGTCTGTGCCTTTTCAATTCAATTTTAGGAAAAAACAAAAACAACTTTGCTTGATGTTTGATAGGCATTGCTTTCAACCTATAGATAAATTGGAGGAGAAATGACACCTTTCCTATGTTGAATATTTCAGTTCAAAAATATAGTGTGTTTTCCATTTGTTTAGGACGACTTTTGTTTCTTCATCAAAACTTTATAGAGTTTTTTTGTATACAAATATAGTATATACCAGTTTTACCTGTATATTTCTATATTTCTTTCTTTGAAATGATTATAGGTGGTTATGTGTGTTTCAGTTTCTGCATGTAAATTTTTGGTATACAAGAATTTAATTGATTTTTAAAAATTTGCTTATTTTTGGCTGTGCTGGGTCTTGGTTGCTGCACACAGGCTTTCTCTGGTTGTGGCAAGCAGGGACTGTTCTCTGGCTGTGGTGCGCAGGCTTCTCATCGAGGAAGCTGCTCTTGTTGCGCAGCACACGCTATAGGTGTGAGGGCTTCAGAGGTTGCAGCACACCGGTTTAGTTGCCCCGCAGCATGTGGAATCTTCTTCGACAAGGATCAAACCTGTGTCCCCTGCGTTATCCATTGGACCACCAAGCAAGTCCATAGAAATGAAATTGATGTTTTTGTGCATGTCTTATCAGTGATCTTATTGAACTCATTTATTACTTGTATTTTTTTTTTTAGAATCTTTGAGATTTTCTGTGTTGACAATGTTGTCATCTATAAATACAGATAATTTTGTCTCTTCCTTTACAACCTGCCTGCTCTTTATTTCTTCTTCTTGTGTTGTTGCAGTAGCTACACTTCGAGTACTGTGTAAGCCTTACAGGGAAGGATTCAGCCTTTTACCATTACATATGATGTTAAAAAGCTTTTTTTGATAGATGGTTTTTATCCATTTGAAGTGATCTCCCTTTATTCCTGATTTTTTAAAGAGTTTTTAAAATCAGAATTTGGTGTAGATCTTATCAAATGTTTTCATCTGTCATTTGGTATGATCATATCATTTTTGTTCTTTAACTTGTTTATATACTTGATTTTATTTATATATATACACACACATATATATATATGTAAATTTGAACCTGACTTACATTTTTGAAATGTATCTCACTTGGTTCAGTTCAGTTCAGTCACTAAGTCGTGTTTGACTCTTTGTGACCCCATGAATTGCAGCACGCCAGGCCTCCCTGTCCATCACCAACTCCCAGAGTTTACCCAAACTCATGTCATCGAGTTGGTGATGCCAACCAGCCATCTCATCCTCGGTTGTCCCCTTCTCCTCCTGCCCCTAATCCTTCCCAGCATCAAGGTCTTTTCCAATGAGTCAACACTTTGCATGAGGTGGCCAAAGTATAGGAGGTTCAGCTTCAACATCAGTCCTTCCAAAGAACACCCAGGACTGATCTCCTTTAGGATGGACTGGTTGGAACTCCTTGCAGTCCAAGGGACTCTCAAAAATCTTCTCCAGCACCACAGTTCAAAAGCATCAATTCTTCAGCACTCAACTTTCTTCACAGTCCAACTCTCACATCCATACATGACCACTGGAAAAACCATAGCCTTGACTAGATGGACCTTTGTTGGCAAAGTAATGTCTCTGTTTTTGAATATGCTGTCTTGGTTGATCGTAACTTTCCTTCCAAGGAGCCAGAGTCTTTTAATTTCATGGCTGCAGTCACGATCTGCAGTGATTTTGGAGCCCCCAAAAATAAAGTCAGCCACTGTTTCACTGTTTACCCATATATTTCCCATGAGGTGATGGGACCAGATGCCATGATTTAAGTTTTCTGAATGTTGAGATTTAAGCCAACTTTTTCACTCTCCACTTTCACTTTCATCAAGAGGCTTTTAGTTCCTCTTCACTTTCTGCCATAAGGGTGGTGTCATCTGCATATCTGAGGTTATTGATATTTCTCCCGGCATCTTGATTTCAGCTTGTGCTTCTTCCAGTCCAGCGTTTCTCATGATGTACTCTGCATATAAGTTAAATAAGCAGGGTGACAATATACAGCCTTGATGTACACCTTTTCCTATCTGGAACCAGTCTATTGTTCCATGTCCCTTCTAACTGTTGCTTCCTGACCTGTATATAGGTTTCTCAAGAGGAAGGTCAGGTGGTCTGGTATTACCATCTCTTTCAGAATTTTCCAGTTTATTGTGATCCACCCAGTCAAAGGCTTTGACATAGTCAATAAAGCAGAAATAGATGTTTTTCTGGAACTCTATTCCGTTTTCCATGATCCAGCGGATGTTGGCAATTTGATCTCTGGTTCCTCTGCCTTTTCTAAAACCAGCTTGAACATCTGGAAGTTCACAGTTCATGTATTGCTGAAGCCGGGCTTGGAGAATTTTGAGCATTACTTTACTGGCGTGTGAGATGAGTGCAATCGTGCGGTAGTTTGAGCATTCTTTGGCATTGCCTTTCTTTGAGATTGGAATGAAAACTGACCTTTCCCAGTCCTATGGGCACTGCTGAGTTTTCCAAATTTGCTGGCATATTGAGTGCAGCACTTTCACAGCATCATCTTTCAGGATTTGAAATAGCTCAACTGGAATTCCATCACCTCCACTAGCTTTGTTCGTAGTGATGCTTCCTAAGGCCCACTTGATTTCACATTCCAGGATGTCTGGCTCTAGGTGAGTGAGCACACTTGTGATTATCTGGGTCGTGAATATCTTTTTTGTACAGTTCTTCTGTGTATTGTTGCCACCTCTTCTTAACATCTTCTGCTTCTATTAGGTCCATAACATTTCTGTCCTTTATTGAGCCCATCTTTGCATGAAATGTTCCCTTGGTATCTCTAATTTTCTTGAAGAGATCTCTAGTCTTCCCATTCTGTTGTTTTCCTCTATTTCTTTGCATTGATTGCTGAGGAAGGCTTTCTTATCTCTCCTTGCTATTCTTTGGAACTCTTCATTCAGATGCTTATATCTTTCCTTTTCTCTTTTGCTTTTCACTTCTCTTCTTTTCACAGCTATTTGTAGGGCCTCCCCAGACAGCCATTTTGCTTTTTTGCATTTCTTTTCCATGGGGATGGTCTTGATCCCTGTCTTCCAGTGTCACGAACCTCCGTCCATAGTTCATCAGGCATTCTAACAGATCTAGTCCCTTAAATCTATTTCTCACTTCTTCTGTATAATCATAAGGGATTTGATTTAGGTCATACCTGAATGGTCTAGTGGTTTTCCCTACTTTCCTCCATTTAAGTCAGAATTTGGCAATAAGGAGTTCATGATCTGAGCCACAGTCAGCTCCCAGTCGTGTTTTTGCTGACTGTATAGAGCTTCTCCATCTTTGGCCACAAAGAATATAATCAATCTGATTTTGGTGATGACCATGTATAGAGTCTTCTCTTGTGTTGTTGGAAGAGGGTGTTTGCTATGACCAGTGTGTTCTCCTGGCAAAACTCTATTAGCCTTTGCCCTGCTCCATTCTGTACCTCAAGCCCACATTTGCCTGTTACTCTAGGTGTTCCTTGACTTCCTACTTTTGCATTCTAGTCCCCTATAATGAAAAGGACATCTTTTTTGGGTGTTAGTTCTAAAAGGTCTTCTAGGTCTTCATAGAACCATTCAACTTCAGCTTCTTCAGCATTACTGGTTGGGGCATAGGCTTGGATTACCGTGATATTGAATGGTTTGCCTTGGAAACGGACAGAGATCATTCTGTCATTTTTGAGATTGCATCCAAGCACTGCATTTCAGATTTTCTTATTGACCATGATGGCTACTCCATTTCTTCTAAGGGATTCCTGCCCACAGTAGTAGATATAATGGTCATCTGGGTTAAATTCAATTTTAGTTCGCTGATTCCTAGAATGTCGACATTCACTCTTGCAATCTCCTGTTTGACCACTTCCAATTTGCCTTGAGTCATGGACCTGACATTTCAGGTTCCTGTGCAGTATTGCTCTTTATAGCATTGGACCTTGCTTCTATCATCAGTCACATTCACAAATGGGTATTGTTTTTTCTTTGGCTCCATCCCTTCATTCTTTCTGGAATCATTTCTCCACTTATCTCCAGTAGCATATTGGGCACTTACCAATCTGGGGGGTTCCTCTTTCAGTATCCTATCATTTTGCCTTTTCATACTGTTCATGGGGTTCTCAAGGCAAGAATAGTAAAGTAGTTTGCCATTCCCTTCTCCAGTGGACCACATTCTGTCAGACTCTCCACCATGATCTGTCCATCTTGGGTGGCCCCACACGGCATGGCTTAGTTTCATTGAGTTAGACAAGGCTGTGTTCTGTGTGATCAGATTAGTTATTTTTCTGTGATTATGTTTTCAGTGTGTCTGCCCTCTGATGACCTCTCTCAGCACCTACCATCTTACTTGGGTTTCTCTTACCTTGGACGTGGGGTATCTCTTCACGGCTGCTGCAGCAAAGCACAGCCACTGCTCCTTACTTTGGACAAGGTTGCCCCTCCTGACCTTGAACGTGGAGTAGCTCCTCTCAGCATTCCTGCGCCCACGCAGCCGCTGCTCCTTGGACGTGGGGTAACTCCTCTCTGCCACGGCCCCTGACCTCAGGTGTGGGGTAGCTCCTCTCGACCGCTGCCCCTGACCTTGGACGTGGGGTAGCTCCTCTCTGCCACGGCCCCTGACCTCAGATGTGGGGTAGCTCCTCTCGGCCACTCCTGCACCATTGCAACCTGGTGCTCTTGGTCGCTGCCCTGACCTTGGGCCATCCCTGACCTCACTTGGTTATCTTATGTTAATTCCTTTGCATATTGTTAGGGTTAGTTTGTTATTATTTTATTTAGAATTTTTATATCTAAGTTCATGAGAGACACTGATCTACAGTTTTGATTATTTTATTCTTCTTTTGGACTGTCTTTGATTTTGGTATCAGAGTGATAGTGGCCTCATAAAATGAGTTGGGAAACGTTCTCACATCTGTTTTCTGGAAGAGATGTGTAACATTAATATTTCCCTTTAAATGTGTGGTAGAATTCTCAAGTGAAACCATCTGCGCCTGAAGATAACTTTACAGGAGCATTTAAATTATTCAGTTTATATGGTTTAGGGCTATTAGAGGCTTCCCTGGTCGCTCAGGCAGTAAAGAATCTGCCTGCAATGAGGGAGACCTGAGTTCAGTCTCTGGGTTGGGAAGATCCCCTGGATAAGGGAATGAAACCCACTCTAGTATTCTTGCCTGGAGAATTCCATGGACAGAGGAGCCTGGCAGGCTGCAGTCCCTGAAGTCACAGAGTAGACATGACTGAGCAACTTAGCATAGCAGGGCTACTAGATAATCTGTTTAATCTTGATTGTATTTGGTAGTGTATCAGTTTTCTAGTCTACTGTAACAAATTACAATAAACAGTGATTTCAAATAATAAAAATTGATTATCTTATATTTTTATGGTCAGAAGTGTGATGTGTGTCTCACTGATCTCAGATCAAGGTGCCAGCAGGGCTGCATTCTTTTCTGGAAGACAAAGGAAGAATGTATTGCCTTGCATTTCCCAACTTCTAGAGAATGCCAGCTTTCACTGACTTATGGGGGCTTCCCTGGAGGCTCAGATGATAAAGAATCTGCCTGCAGTGTGGGAGACCTGGGTTCGATTCCTGGCTTGAGATGATCCCCTGGAGGGGGGCATAGCAACCCACTGCAGTATTCTTGCCTGGAGAAATCCATGGACAGAGGAGCCTGGCCTGCTACAGTCCATGGAGTTGCAGAGAGTCAGAGACTACTGAGTGACTAACACTTTACTTTCTCCATCTCAAGACTGGTCAACTTAATCATCAGTGCAAAGCCCCTTTTGGCTTATAACATAACATACTCATAGTTTCCCAGGATTAGGATATTGACATTTTGAGGGCCCTTTTTTCTGCCTACCAGAGGTAGTTTGTGATTTTCCACATATTGAAACCATTTCTTCTAAGTTGTCAAATTTATGAGTATAAAGTTGTTTGTAGTACTCTTTTTTTAATTGCCACAGGATCTGTAATGATATCCATTATTTCATTTTTTATATGGTGATTTGTTTTTTTCTCTATTTTTACTTTTATCAGTTTTGATAGAGGTTTATTAATTATACCAACTTATTTGAGGAACCAGCCTTTTGTTTCATTTATTTCTTCTATTGCTTTTCTATTTTCAGTTTGATTGATTTTTTTTGCTCTGGTCCTTCCTTACATTTACTTTTCTTAAGATTTTTGCTCTTTTTCCAGGTTTTTGAAATGGAAGTTGTTATTGACATGAAACCTTCCCTAATTTTTAATGTAAGCATTGAGTTTAGTTCAGTTGCTCAATCTTTGCAACCCCATGGACTGCAGCACACCAGGTTTCCCTGTCTATCACCAACTCCTGGAGCTTGCTCAAGCTCATGTCCATAGAGTTGGTGATGCCATCCAGCCATCTCATCCTCTGTCATCCCCTTCTCCTCCTATCTTCACTCTTTCCCAGCATCAGGGTCTTTTCCAAGGAATCAGTTGTTCGTATCAAGTGACCAAAGTTTTGAAGCTTCAGCTTCAGCATCAGTCCTTCCAATGAATATTCAGGACTGATTTCCTTTACGATTGACTGATTTGATCTCCTTGTATTAGTTGCTATGAATTTTCTTCTTATCACTGCTTCAAATATACCGTATACCTTGATATAGTGTATGTTTTGCTTTCATTTAGCTCTGTTTTAAATTTCTTTGAATTCTTTTACTCATAGATTCTTCAGAAGTGTTAGTTTTCATCATTTTTGAAAATTTTCTGTTATCTTTCTATTACTGATTACTAGTTTGATTCCAGGATTTTTGAAAATATTCTCTATATATGATCAATTATTTTAAATTCGAAGTTTGTTTTATTATTCATTAAATGTTACTTAAGTGTTTCTTTTTTGTGGTTATTTAGTCCCTAAGTTGTGGCCACCTCTTCTGCAACTCCATGGACTATAGTCCATCATGTTCCTCCATAGTCTTTTGAAAAAAGTATCTTGTTGTGTGGAATGTTCTAGATACTTAGTTTGATTGCATTGTTCAGATCGTCTATATCCTTGCTGGTTTCCTGACAGTAGTTTTATAAATTATTGAGATGGAGGTGTAACATGCCATAATTGTGGATTTATCCATTTCTCTTTAATCTTATAAATTTTTATAATGTATTTTGAGGCTCTGTTGTTTCATGCGTACACATTTATGGTATGTCTTCCTGGTAGCTTGATTCTTTTTTCAAGAGGTATTTCCCCTTTGGCTTTTAGTAATCTTCTTTGCTCTAAAATCTACTTTATCAGATTTTGGTATAGCCACTTTTACTTTTTTGAATTAATGTTGACACATATTTTTTCCATCCTTTTAGTTTATCTTTGTCATTGGGGTTTGAAGTGAATTTCTTATGAGAAGGATATAATTGTCTTATGTACATCTTATTCCACTTTACAAATCTGTTTTAAATGATGTACTTATATCATTTAAGTGTATGGTAAATATTTACAAATAGCCATATAATCTGTGTTACAAAAAAAAAAATACTGATGAAGGATAACACAATTGGAAGAAACAAATTTTCTGGTTTCAAAATTTAGTACAGAGCTGCAGAGCCAAGAAATTATTATTCAGGCCTAAGGATAAATATTAAGATCAATAAGAATTGAGAGTCTCAAAATGAACTTGCACAGTTACTTATGGTCAACTGATTTTTGACAAGGATGCTGAGTAGAGAGAGAATAGTCTTTTCCACAAGTTATGCTGGTACAGCTGGATAGCCACGTGAGAAGAATGAAGTTGGAACCAAATCTCACACCATATACAATAGTTAATGCAAACTGCATATAAGAGCTAAAGCTAAACATCCTAGGAGACAACAGTGGCATAAATTTTTAAGACTTTCAGTTAGGAATAGTTTCTGAAACATAACATCAAGAACACAGCAATTAAAACAACAGATAAACTGGACTTAATCAAAATTAAAATTTTGTGCTTCAAAAGACACTATCAAGAAAATAAGATAACACCAGAATAGACAAAAATATATATTGTATATTCATATATATCATGTATCTGAAAAGGAACTTGTATATAGTCTATATAAAGAGAAATTATTTAAATACATTTTTCAAAACTATACATGAGATCAATAAGCAAATGAAAAGATGTGCATGAGGTGAAATATCATTGTGATTTTGATTTGTATTTCCCTAGTGATTAGTGATGTTAAGAAAATTTTCATGCACCTTATAACTTTGTCTATGTCTTCTTGAAAAAAATGTTCAGGTCTTCTTACCATTTTTTTCAACAAGGTTATTGGTTAGAAAACCATTAATTTGTATGGGCCCTTTATATATATTGGATGTTAATTCCTCAGTGATCAGTGCAAAGAAATAGAGGAAAACAATACAATGGGAAAGACTAGAGATCTCTTTAAGAAAATTAGAGATGCCAAGGGAACATTTCATGCAAAGATGGGCTCAATAAAGGACAGAAATGGTATGGACCTAACAGAAGCAGAAGATGTTAAGAAGAGGTGGCAAGAATCCACAGAAGAATTGTATGAAAAAGATCTTCACTACCCAGATAATCACAGTGGTGTGATCACTTACCTAAAGCCAGACATCCTGGAATGTGAAGTCAAGTGGGTCTTAGGAAGCATCACTGTGGGCAAAGCTAGTGGAGATGATGGAATTCCAGTTGAGCTATTTCAAATCCTGAAAGATGATGCTGTGAAAGTGCTGCACTCAATATGCCAGCAAATTTGGAAGACTCAGCAGTGGCCATAGGACTGGAAAAGGTCAGTTTTCTTTCCAATCGCTTAAAAAGGCAATGCCAAAAAATGCTCAAACTACCACACAATTGTAATTGTGTAATCTCACACACTAGTAAAGTGATGCTCCAAATTCTCCAAGCCAGGCTTCAGCAATATGTGAACCGTGAACTTCCAGATGTTCAAACCGGTTTTAGAAAAGGCAGAGGAACCAGAGATCAAATTGCCAATATCTTCTGGATCATGGAAAAAGCAAGAGAGTTCCAAAAAAAACACATCTATTTCTGCTTTCTTGGCTATGCCAAAGCCTTTGACTGTGTGGATCACAGTAAACTGTGGAAAATTCTGAATACCAGACCACCTGACCTGCCTCTTGAGAAATTTGTATGCAGGTCAGGAAGCAACAGTTAGAATTGGATATGGAACAACAGACTGGTTCCAAATAGGCAAAAGAGTACGTCAAGGCTGTATATTGTCACCCTGCGTATTTAACTTTTATGCAGAGTACATCATGAGAAACACTGGACTGGAAGAAACACAAGCTAGAATCAGGATTGCTGGGAGAAATATCAATAACTGAGATATGTAGATGATACCACCCTTATGGCAGAAAGTGAAGAAGAACTAAAGAGCCTCTTGATGAAAGTGAAAGAGAGTGAAAAAGTTGGCTTAAAGCTCAACATTCAGAAAATGAAGATCATGGCATCCAGTCCCTCACTTCATGGCAAATAGATGGGGAAACGGTGGAATCAGTGGCAGACTTTATTTTTTGAGCTCCAAAATCACTGAAGATGGTAACTGCAGCCATAAAATTAAAGGATGCTGGCTCCTTGGAAGAAAACTTATGACCAACCTAGCTGCTGCTGCTAAGTCGCTTCAGTCGTGTCCGACTCTGTGTAACCCCAAAGACGGCAGCCCACCAGGCCACCCCGTCCCTGGGATTCTCCAGGCAAGAACACTGGAGTGGGTTGCCATTTCCTCCTCCAATGCATGAAAGTTAAAAAGTGAAAGTGAAGTCGCTCAGTCGTGTCCAACTCTTAGCGACCCCATGGACTGCAGCCTACCAGACTCCTCCGTCCATAGGATTTTCCGGGCAAGAGCACTGGAGTGGGGTGCCATTGCCTTCTCCAGACCAACCTAGACAGCATATTAAAAAGCAGAGACATTACTTTGCCATCCAAGGTCCATCTAATCAAGGCTATGGTTTTCCAGTGGTCATGTATGAATGTGAGAGTTGGACTATAAAGAAAGCTGAGCACTAAATAATTGGTGCTTTTGAACTGTGGTGTTGGAGAAGACTCTTGAGAGTCCCTTGGACTGCAAGGAGATCCAACTAGTCCATCCTAAAGGAGATCAGTCCTGGGTGTTCATTGGAAGGACTGATGTTGAAGCTGAAACTCCACATGACGTGAAGAGCTGACTCATTTGAAAAGTCCCTGATGCTGGGAAAGATTGAAGTCAGGAGGAGAAGGGGACAACAGAGGATGAGATGGTTAAATGGCATAACCAACTCAATGAACGTGAGTTTGAGTAAGTCTGGGAGTTTGTGATGGACAGGGAGGCCTGGCCTGCTGTAGTCCATGGGGTCACGAAGAGTCAGACATGACTGAGCAACTGAACTAAACTTATCAGTCTCATTACGTGCAAATATCTTCTCCAATTCAGTAGGTTGCCTTTTTTATTTTGCCAATTGTTTCCTTTCCTGTGCAAAAGCTTTTAAGTTTAATTGGGTTCCATTTGTTTATTTTTGCTTGTGTTTTATTTGCCTTAGGAGACAGAGCTAAAGAAATATTGCTGCAATATTGTCAAAGGATATGCTGCCTATGTTTTCTTTTAGGAGTTTTTTAGTTTCTGGTTATATATTTAGGTGCTTAATGCATTTAGAATTTATTTTTTGGTACATGGTGTAAGAAATATTCCAATTTCATCATTTTGCATATAGCTGCCAAGTTTTCACAGCACCACTTATTAAAGAGAGTGTCTTTCTCCATTGTATATTCTTACCTCCTTTGTCATTGATTATTAAGTATGTGGATTTATTTCAGGGTTCCTCTGTCCTGTTAAATTAATCTATGTGTGCTTTTGTGCCAGTACCAAATTGTTCTGATTACTGTAGCTTTGCAGTTTAGTCTGTAATCAGAGCATATGATGCCTCAGAATTGTGTATTTTTCTCAAGATTTCTTTGGAAAGTCACAGTTGTTTGTGGCTCTATATAACTTTTATGATTTTTCTAGTTCTGTGAAAATATCATGGGTTTTTTGATAGTGTTTGCATTAAATCTGTAGTTTGCTTTGGATATTGTGGGCATTTTAATAATAAATCTTCTAGCCTATAAAAATGAAATATTTTTCTACTTATTTGCATCTTCAGTTTCCTCCATCAGTATTTCATAGTTTAAAAGGTGTAGGTCTTTCACATTATTGCTTAAGGTTAGCCCTAGATATGTCATTCTTTTTGATATAATTAAATGGATTGTTTTCTTGCTTTCTTTTTCTGATATTTATTATTAGTGTATAGAAAACCAACAGATTTCTGTATACTGTATCTTGAAAATTTATTGAGTTCATTTATTAGTTCTAATAACTTTTTGGTGCAGACTTTAGGACTTTCTATATATACTATCATATTATCTGCAAATAGTAACTGTTTTACTTCTTTCCTTCCAATTTGGATGTCATATAACTTTGTAGTATTCTCTTATGATTTTTTTTTGTATCTCTGTGATATCAGTTGCAATTTTTCCTCTTTTATTTTGTTTCATCCATTTGGGTCCTTTGTATCTTTTTCTTGATAAGTTAGGTAAAAACTCATCAATTTTGTTTCTTTTCAAAAAACCAGTTCTTGATATCACTGATCCTTTCTATATTTTTTGGTCTCTTTTTATAATATGTTGTTGTTCAGTCACTCAGCCATGTCCAATTCTTTGCAACCCCATGGATTGAAGCACGCCAAGCTTCCCTGTCCTCATTGTCTCCCAGAGCTTGCTCAAACTCCTGTCTGATGAGTTAGTGATGCCATGCAACCGTATCATCCTCTGTCATCCTCTACTTCTCCTGCCTCAATCTTTCCCAGTATTGGGGTCTTTTTCAATGAGTGAGCTCTTCACATCAGATAGCCAAAGTATTGGAACTTTAGCTTCAGCACCAGTCCTTCCCGTGAATATTCAGGGTTGATTTCCTTTAGGATTGATGGGTTTGATCTTGCTTTCCAAGGCACTTTCAAGAGTCTTCTCTAGCACCACAATTCAAAGTCATCGTTTTCAGTGCTCAGCCTTTTTTATTGTCCAGCCTTCACATACATCCATGACTATTGGAAAAACCCTATCTTTGACTATGTGGACCTTTGTCAGCAAAGTAATGTCTCTACTTTTTATTACGTTTTCTACATTTGCCATTTCTCTTCTTGGCTGCAGTCACCATCCACAATGATTTTGGAGCCCAAGAAAATAAAGTTTGTCACTGTTTCCATTGTTTCCCCATCTATTTGCCATGAAGTGTTGGGACCAGATACCATGATCTTCATTTTCTGAATGTTTATTTTTAAGTCAGCTTTTTCACTCTCCTCTTTTTACCTTCATCAAGAGGCTCTTTAATTCCTCTTCACTTACTACCATAATGGTGGTGTCATCTGCATACATGAGGTTATTTATATTTCTCCCTGCCATATTGATTCCAGCTTATGCCTCATCCCAGCCCAGCATTTTGCATGATATACTCTGCATATGGGCTTCCCTTGTGGCTCAGCTGGTAAAGAATCCCCCTGCTATGTGGGAGACCTGGGTTCAATCCCTGGGTTGGGAAGAACCCCTGGAGAATGGAAAGGCTACCCATGCCAGTATTCTGGCCTGGAGAATCCCATGGACTATTATAGTCCATGTGGTCAAAAAGAGTGGAACATGACTGAGCTACATTCACTTTCACTTTTCACTTTCTTCACTGTGCATATAAGGTAAATATATTTATTTTTTAATATTTTTTGTCTCTAATCTTGTTTTATGTATTTCCTCTCTAATCTTTATTATTTTTATCATTCTGCTGACATTGGGTTTTGTTTTTTATTTTTCTAGTTCCCTTAGGTGTAAGGTTAGATTGAGATTTTTCTTCCTGAGGTAGGCCTGTCTCACTATAAAATTCTTTAAATTTCTTTTGCTGCATCACATAGATTTTTGGAAAGTTGTATCTTCATTTGTCTTAGGAAAATTTCTGATTTCTGCTTAAAGTTCTTTGATGAATCATTACATATTTAGTAAAATTTTGTGTAGTCTACAGATTGTGTTTTTCCCATTTCTCTTTCTGTAGTTGATTTCCAGTTTCATACCATTGTGATCGGGGGAAAATGCTTGTTCTACTCTCTATGCTCTTAAATTATTCAATTTTTATGAAATTTTCAGAATAGGTAAATCTATAGACATAATAAGAGTAGTGGTTTCCTCGAGCTTGGGAGGATCAAGCTTTTGGGGGATTGGGAGCCAAGTTGCCTGAGGTTTCTTTTTGGTTAATGAATGTATTATAAAATTGATTGTTTAATAAATGTTAACATTTGAACATACTAGTTGTCATTGATTTAATAATTAAAAATGATAACGTTAATTTTTGTGAATTATACTTTCATATGGAGAAGGCGATGGCACCCCACTCCAGTACTCTTGCATGGAAAATCCCATGGGCAGAGGAGCCTGGTGGGCTGCAATCCGTGGGGTTGCCAAGAGTCAGACACGACTGAGCAACTTCACTTTCATGCATTGGAGAAGGAAATGGCAACCCACTCCAGCATTCTTGCCTGGAGAATCCCAGGGACAGGGGAGCCTGGTGGGCTGCTGTCTATGGGGTTGCACAAAGTCGGACATGACTGAAGTGACTTAGCAGCATACTTTCATAAGGCTGTTTTAAAATGTATGAAAACTACCCTCACATCATGCACAAAAATAAACTCAAAATGGGTTAAACACTTAGTTGTAAGACATGACACCATAAAACTACTAAAAGAGATTGTAGGCAAAACATTCTCTGACAAATTATGTCAATGTTTTCTTAGGTCAGTCTCCCAAGGCAATAGAAATGAAAACAAAAATGAACAAATGGGACCTAGTCAAACTTAAAAGCTTTTTCACAGCAAATATAACCATAAACAAAACTAAAAGACAACCTACAAAATGGGAGAAAATATTTACAAATGATGCAACTGAAAATATTTACAATAAGAGCTTAATTTCTGAAAGATACAGTTGTACAACTCAATAACAACAGCAACAAAAATACAAACAATCTGGTCAAAAAGTAGGCAGAAGATCTAAATAGATATTTCTCCAAAGAAAAAGGCATACAGATGGCCAATAGGCACATGAAAAAATTCTTAACAGAAGATTCTCAACATTAATTATTAAAGAAATGCAAATCAAAGCTACAATAAGATACCACCTCAAACTAGTCAGAATGGCCATATTTAAAAGTCTGTAAATAAAAATTTCAGGAGAGGGTTTAGAGAAGAGAGAGCCCTTCTACACTGTTGGTGGCAATGCAAATTGGTTTGGCCACTATGGAAAAAAAGAATATGGAATCTCCTCAGAAAACTAAATATATAATTGTCCTATGATCCAGCAATCCAATTCCTGGGCATATACTTGAACAAAACTATAATTCAAAAAGATACATGCACTTTTATGTTCATAGCAGTAGTGTTCACAATAGCAAAGACTTGGAAATTACCTAAATATCCATGGCATACAACTCAGTCATAAAAAGAATTAAATAATGCCATTAGCAGTAATATGGATGGACCTAGAGATTGTCATGCTGAATGAAGTAAGTCAGAAAAAGAAAGACAAATAGCATATGGTGTCTGTTTTATGTAAAATCGGCAGCAGCCGAGAGGAGCTACCCCATGTTGAAGGTCAGGGGCAGCAGCTGAGAGGAGCTACAACAGCCCCAAGGTAAGGAGCAGTGGCTCCGCTTTGCTGGAGCAGCTGTGAAGAGATACCCCACGTCCAAGGTAAGAGAAACCCAAGTAAGACAGTAGGCACTGAGAAGAGGGCATCAGAGGGAGACAGACTGAAACCACAATCACAGACAACTAGCCAATCTGATCACACAGACCACAGCCTTGTCTAACTCAGTGAAATTAAGCCGTGCCGTGTGGGGCCACACAAGATGGACAGGTCATGTATGAGAGGTCTGACAGAATGTGGTCCACTGGAGAAGGGAATGGCAAACCACTTCAGTATTCTTGCCTTAGGAACCCCATGAACAATATGAAAGGCAAAAAGATAGGACACTGAAAGAGGAACCCCCCAGGTCAGGAGGTGCCCAATATGCTACTGGAGATCAGTAGAGAAATAACTCCAGAAATAATGAAGGGATGGAGGCAAAGCAAAAACAATACCCAGTTGTGGATGTGACTGGTGATAGAAGCAAGGTCCGATGCTATAAAGGGCAATATTGCATAGGAACCTGGAATGTTAGGTCCATGAATCAAGGCAAATTGGAGATAGTCAAACAAGAGATGGCAAGAGTGAATGTTGACATTCTAGGAATCAGCGAACTGAAATGGACTGGAATGGGTGAATTTAACTCAGATGACCATTATATCTACTACTGCGGGCAGGAATCCCTTAGAAGAAATGGAGTAGCCATCAGGGTCAACAAAAGAGTCTGAAATGCAGTGCTTGGATGCAATCTCAAACATGACAGAATGATCTCTGTCCGTTTCCAGGGCAAACCATTCAATATCACAGTAATCCAAGCCTATGCCCCAACCAGTAATGCTGAAGAAGCTGAAGTTGAATGGTTCTTTGGAGACCTACAAGACCTTTTAGAACTAACACCCAAAAAAGATGTCCTTTTCATTATAGGGGACTGGAATGTAAAAGTAGGAAGTCAAGAAACACCTGGAGTAACAGGCAAATTTGTCTTGGAATACAGAATGAAGCAGGGCAAAGGCTAATAGAGTTTGCCAGGAGAACGCACTGGTCATAGCAAACACCGTCTTCCAACAATACAAGAGAAGACTCTACACATGGACATCACCAGATGGTCAACAGCGAAATCAGATTGATTATATTCTTTGCAGCCAAAGATGGAGAAGCTCTATACAGTCAGCAAAAACAAGACCAGGAGCTGACTGTGGTTCATGATCTGCCTTATTGCCAAATTCAGACTTAAATTGAAGAAAGCAGGGAAAACCTCTAGACCATTCAGGTATGACCTTAATCAAATCCCTTATGATGATAGGTGGAAATGAGAAATAGATTTAAGGGATTAGATCTGATAGACAGTGCCTGATGAACTATGAATGGAGGTTCATGACATTGTACAGGAGACAGGAATCAAGACCATTCCTAAGAAAAAGAAATGCAAAAAAGCAAAATGGCTGTCTGAGGAGACCTTACAAATAGCTTTGAAAATAAAAGAAGTGAAAATCAAAGGAGAAAGGAAAGATTTGAATACCCATTTGAATGCAGAGTTCCAAAGAATAGCAAGGAGAGATAAGAAAGCCTTCCTCAGCAATCAATGCGAAGAAATAGAGGAAAACAACAGAATGGGAAGGACGAGAGACCTCTTCAAGAAAATTAGAGATACCAAGGGAACATTTCATGCAAAGATGGGCTCAATAAAGGACAGAAATGGTATGGACCTAACAGAAGCAGAAGATATTAAGAAGAGGTGGCAAGAATACATAGAAGAACTGTACAAAAAAGAGCTTCAAGATCCAGATTATCACAGTGGTGTGATCACTCACACTCACCTAGAGCCAGACATCCTGGAATGTGAAGTCAAGTGGGCCTTAGAAAGCATTACTACGAACAAAGCTAGTGGAGGTGATGGAATTCCTGTTGAGCTATTTCAAATCCTGAAAGATGATGCTGTGAAAGTGCTGCACTTAATATGTCAGCAAATTTGGAAAACGCAGCAGTGGCCACAGGACTGGAAAAGGTCAGTTTTCATTTGAGTCTCAAAGGCAATACCAAAGAATTTTCAAACTACTGCACAATTTCACTCATTTCACATGCTAGTAAAGTAATGCTCAAAATTCTCCAAGCCAGGCTTCAGAAATATGTGAACCATGAACTTCCAGATGTTCATGCTGGATTTAGAAGAGGCAGAGGAACCAGAGATCAAATTGCCAACATCCGCTGGATCATCAAAAAAGCAAGAGAGTTCCAGAAAAACATCTTTTTCTGTTTTATAGACTATACCAAAGCCTTTGACTGTGTGGATCACAATAAACTGTGGAAAATTCTGAAAGAGATGGGAATACCAGACCACCTGACCTGCATCTTGAGAAATCTGTATGCAGGTCAGGAAGCAACAGTTAGAACCGGACATGGAACAACAGACTGGTTCCAAATAGGAAAAGAAGTACGTCAAGGCTGTATATTGTCACCCTGCTTATTTAACTTCTATGCAGAGTACATCATGAGAATCGCTGGGCTGGAGGAAGCACAAACTGGAATCAAGATTGCTGGGAGAAATATCAATAACCTCAGATATGCAGATGATTACCACCCTTATGGCAGAAAATGAAGAGGAACTAAAAAGCCTCTTGATGAAAGTGAAAAAGGAGAGTGAAAAGTTGGCTTAAAGTTCAACATTCAGAAAACTAGATCATGGCATCTGGTCCCATCACTTCATGGCAAATAGATTGGGAAACAGCAGCTGACTTTATTTTTGGTGGGCTCCAAAATCACTGCAGATGATGATTGCACCCATGAAATTAAAAGACGTTTGCTCCTTGGAAGGGAAGTTATGATCAACCTGGACTACACATTAAGAAGCAGAAACATTACTTTGTCAATAAAGGTCCGTCTAGTCAAAGCTATGGTTTTTCCAGCGGTCATGCATTGATGTGAGAGTTGGACTATAAAGAAAGCTGAGTGCCAAAGAATTGATGCTTTTGTAATGTGGTGTTGAAAAAGATTCTTGAGAGTCCCTTTAACTGCAAGGAGATCCAACCAGTCCATCCTAAAGGAGATCAGTCCTGGGTGTTCATTGGAAGGACTGATGTTGAAGCTGAAACTCTAATTCTTTGGCTACCCGATGTGAAATAGCTGGCTCATTTGAAAAGACCCTGATACTGGGAAAGATTGAGGGCAGGGGGAGAAGGGGATGACAGAGGATGAGATGGTTTAATGGCATCGCTGACTCAATGGACATGGGTTTGTTTGGAGTCCTGGTATGGTGATGGACAGGGTGGCCTGGCGTACTGCAGTTCATGGGTTCACAAGGGTCGGACACACCTGAGCGACTGAACTGAATATGTAAAATGTAAAATATATCATAAGTGATCCTATCTACAAAACAGATTATCAGACATAGAGAACAGACTTGTGGTTGCCAAGAAGGAGGGCAGATGGGAAAGGGATGGACTGTGACTTTTTAGTTAGTAGATGCAAGCTATTGCATACAGAATGGGTAAACAGCAAGGTCGTACTGTATAGCAGAGGGAATGATAACCTGGGATAAGCCATAAGGGAAAATAATATAAAAAAGTATGCATATATGTATATAACTGATTCACTTTGCTGTAGAGCAGAAATTAAGACACTGTAATCAAGCATACTTCAATTAAAAAATTTAAATATATGGAAACTTTAATCATCAGTACATTAATGCTTAAATATACCATGTTATTTTTGTTTTCCATGTTTCCATTTTTTTCTCTCTCCTTACTAAAGGTTGGTTCCCATTTTTCAAATTTAATCATAATTCATTTATAATGTCCAGATGAAATTTTATTTATAATGCTGTAGATGAAAAACCAAGGAAAAAATGAAGACATCTGAAAACATATGGCATAGGAAACTAGTTAAATATATAAAGTAAATGCTATGTGCTTATTAAAAGAATAAAGTAAATCTGTCTATACTGGAATGGGCAGAAGACTTTGATAATAGTATTAATAAGTAGATAAAACAGAACTCCCAAAGTGCATATAGAAAATGAACTTCTTTGTTGCCAAGTCTACTATCTGAGATAACCCTAAGGATCCTGCATCCTGTGAGTACTGTCTCTCCTTAGGTATGGACTGGCCTAGTGACCTATTTCTAACCAATAGCATATATCTAAGGTGATGGGATATCACCACTGTGATTAAGATACAAAAAATTGTAACTTTTATCTTGCCTAGCAGACTTTATGGTCTGTCCTTTGATGGCTTTGATGAAGCATACTGTTCTTTATAGAAATTTCCATGGAAAGTAAGCCAAAAAACCTGCAACAAACAGAATCCTGTGAAATAACCTCATGATTTTGGAAATGGATTCTTACCTCAGTTAAGTTTCAAATGAGAGCCCAACCCAGATCAACATCTTAATTACATTCATTGTTATTGTTATTTAGTCACTAAGTCATGTACACTCTTTGTGATCCATGGTCTGTACCAGCCAGGGTCCTCTGTCCAAGGGTTTTTCTAGGCAAGAATACTGAAGTGAGTAGCCATTTCCTTATCCATCTTGATTACATTATAACCTTGTAAAAAATGATAAAATGGAGGAGCCTAATTCATTTGTGCATAGAATCTCTATCCAATTAAAAATTGTGAGATAATGAAGGTGTGTTCTTTTAAACCATTGTTTGTAGTAATTTTTTATTTAACAACAGATAACTAATACACTCCCGTTTTTATATTAGTATGTACAGTGGAAAAGTTGTCAATTTTCACTTTATACTTTTCTGTGTGGTAAAGGTTTTCATAAGAATATTACTTTTGTGTCACACATATTGGGTTGGAAAAAGTTTGGTGTTTTCCATAATATGGAAAAACCTGAATTAACTTTTTGGCCAACTCAGTATATTTGCATATGGGTTATTCCTTATATGTGTGCATTTTGACTCCACTGTCTCTAATCTGCATACCCTGTATTGAAGCAAAATGATGTACAAATGATTTATTGACATAGTAGACATGTCTACTGTGATTTCCCCCTCATTTCTTTGCCATTATTATGCAGTACTGTGTCTACTTTGCAGTTCTCTTTGCAAAGTTGTTCACATGAGAGTGTTCCTTCGGTTAAGTAATGGGACAACTTAGTGTGCTGATTAATGAAGCCACTAGAGTCAAAGAAAAAACATTTTTTGTCTTTGATGCCTTAGGAAGGCAGTAAAAATAGGATTGCCTTAAAATAGGAAAACAGGAAAAGACATTTGTTTTTTATACTTTATATTAGTGTTATCTCTTGGGGTTGTCAAAACATTAATCATTATCAGATGTCTAATATATGTGTGCGCTTCCCTAGTGGCTCAGTGGTAAAGAATCCACCTGCAATGCAGGAGATGCTGGTTCGATTCTTGGGTCAGGAAGATCCCCTGGAGAAGGAAATAGCAACCCACTAGGGCTCCCGTGGTGGCTCAGACGGTAAAACCTCTGCCTACAATGAGGGAGATCCGGGTTCAATCCCTGGATTGAGAAGATCCCCTGGAGAAGGAAATGGCAACCCACTCCAGTACTCTTGCCTGGAAAATCCCATGGATGGAGGAGCCTAATAGGCTATAGTCCATCTGGTCGCAAAGAGTTGGACACGACTGAGTGACTTCACTTTCACTTTCTAGTATTCATGCCTGGGAAATCCCATGGACAGAGGAGCCTGGTGGGCTACAGTCCCTGCATGGGGTTGCTAAAGAGTCTCAGATCAGATCAGTCGCTCCGTCGTGTTAGTGACAAAACAACACTAGCAGTATCAGTCAGTCAATTCAGTCGCTCAGTTGTGTCCAACTCTTTGCAACCTCATGAACTGCAGCATGCCAGGCCTCCCTGTCCATTACCAACTCCTGGAGTTGACCCAAACTCATGTCTATTGAGTCAGTGATGCCATCCAACCATCTCATCCTCTGCCGTTCCCTTCTCCTTCTGCCCTCAATCTTTCCCAGCATCAGGGTCTTTTCAAAGGAGTCAGCTCTTCGCAGTATGCGTGTATGTAAATATGTGTAAATTCTGTCTCTTTACCATAAGTAGGTAGCATTAGGCGTCTGTATTTCTTGTAGAATCTCTTTGTCATCAGAAATCAAGAATAGTTATTATTCTTATATGTAATTATTTGACCTGTTCATTTTTACAATTAACAGTAGTGGTTTTCTTTAATTGTGCTTGTTAGATCAAAATCTCAACTTAAAACAATAGGAAATTATAAATCATTTTTCAAAAAAATACTGTTTTTGCAGCCTACAAGGAAGGGTGTGATATGAGGATGGACTCTGCTGAAAACAGATTTTTTTTTAAAGGATTTTTTTTTAATTCCTTTGTTTTTCTTTCAAATTGATGTGTACACTAGTAATTAGGACAAAGACTGCCACAATCTACCTTGATTTTAGAGGCAAAACACTAGAAATCTAACTGCATTAGGAAATAAGGTCATAGATGGGCCTGTTGAGGCTTCAGCCGGACATTCTGCTATGATGCAGTGCTGGTCATTTCCAGCTCGTCAGTATAAAGCACATATGATGAGATGTATACATGTCTTCACAGTGAAGTCTCTAATTTGGTCTAGGCTCTTAGCTCACAGGTGTTCCATGAATGGAACAGGACTATGTTGGAAACTGGGGAAAGCTGTGTATCTGATGGAGGGAATCTTGTTTTAGCACAGAAGTGATGTTGAGAGTATAGGAATTTACCTTTACCTGGACTAGAGAATTTCTCCTTCATTGAATCCTTATTTCTGGTTTGAGTTACTTATAAATGTATGTATCTTTCATATTTGAAAATGAAAGTACATCTACCATTGTGCCATTTCAGTAAATGTACGTTACTTACCTAAATTACATAGCAGTATTTTTCACTGGTTTCTCTCCTCCTCTGGCACATTTACCAAAAGACATTATAGCTTCTAGTTGAAATTCAAACTGTAAATTCTTATATTCTAGAGACATTTTGAAAACCAGATACAAAATAGATAAAAAAGCTTCAAAGAGAATCTTAGAGTAGAACCATAAATTTTTTGATTAAATCACACTTTCTACAAACATACAGGATGATCTGTCCACTGGTGTCTCCAATGTTCTCTTTTTCTTTCTGTAAAAAACTGTATGAGTTGGTGTTACCTATAGTATAAACAGTGACTGCTTATAACCTCATAGAATTTGTGTTTCTCTTCGTCAAGTCATAGCTCTGATACTAGTAGGTCTTTGAACAGTCCTAGCTCATGCTCAGTAAGTATTTGTAGGATAAATGTTACAGAAATGGTTGTTTCTTTTAAAAAAGAAATTTCTGTGGACAGAATGGAAAAATATATATACATATATATATTGTCTTTCAATGTAGAAGAAAATTAGAATGTTGCCAATATATTAGAATGTTTATCCCACCTTCTGTTTTACCCCAGCTTCCAATGACTGGACTGTAATAACTCCACCAGTGATGAATCTGCTCTCTAAATGCAAATGAACATTTCTTTATTGTTCTTTTATGTGAAAGAATGTGTGATATGCTGGAAAGGGCATGGTTTACCTTGGGGTTTGTCATTATTTTAGAAGAATTCATTCATGGTTTTTGATTTTTCCATACTTGAAGAAGTTATTGGCCAAATGTCTTTTTTCCATGAGGTTGTTCTATATAGTATGACGTTTGGTGATTCAAGCCCGCTGATGTATACATCCAAGTTCTAACAGTTCCTGAGACAGTTTTTCAGATGAGATCAGGCACATTTAGGATGGTGTGGCCTTAGATTCTGAGACATTTTTTCAAAAGTCATACATGAGATTTCCTGGTGGCTCAGATGGTAAAGAGACTGCCCGCAGTGCAGGAGGCCCGAGTTCGATCCCTGGGTTCAGAAGATCTCCTGGAGAAAGAAATGGCCACCCACTCCAGTATTCTTGCCTGGAAAATCCCATCGACAGAGGAGCCTGGAGGGCTACAGTTCATAGGATCGCAGACAGTCGTACACAACTGAGCGACTGCACTTTGACTTTCACATGTTAAATAATACTGGTATTTGTTTGCTCAGCAGTATTACATCCAATTCTGTGGTCCTCTGCAGTGCTGGCACTTCACTGAGTTAAACAGACCTTTTGTTTCATTTCTTTTTCATAAAACAATTATGGCTTGTGTAGAGTAATGCATAAGCTTTTGTATATAACATTTCTTTCAGGAACTCAGTGAGAGCCCACTATTGTATATGTTTACTTTTTTCTCTCTTTTACAGTTTTTCTTATAAACATTTATAGTACAGAAAAGGCAAAACTTTGTTGGATTAAATGGTATTTTCCCAGCAATGCTCAACATGTTTTATAAATCAAAATGTTGATTATTAGTTCACCCAAAATGATAATTGCTCAGTCATGTCTGACTCTTCACAACCCCATGGACCTGCCTGGTTCCTCTGTCCATGGAATTCTCCAGGCAAAAATACTGGAGTGGGTAGACCATTCTCTTCTCCAGGGGATCTTCTCAACCCAGGGATTGAACCCAGGTTTCCCACATTACGGGTGGATTCTTTACCAAGAAGCCCAAGATAGGGAATATCTTTATGTCTTAGTTAAACACAATTAAAAAATTAAATGGTTCTATCTTAATGACGGAAGGGATATATAAATCTACATCTCTTCCCTGTACATAGAAATAACCTCTGTCTTTTCACAGACAAATAATATGATATTGCTTAAATGTTGAATTAAAAAAAGAATCAAAGTGTAATGAAAATCTAATTATTAGTTTTAGACCCCAGCTCAACAAAACTCCATCATGATGAATGATATATAGAATATTCCACAGTAGTCTTAGAAAATAAATTTACGATGATATGTTAGGTTTGAAACTACTATAGAAAATCTCTAAGATCATTGAGTCATATTTGGAAGTTTCATGAAATCAGCTAAGGTGGAGTATTGTTTTACTTTCCAGTAGACTTGCAGACATTCATAGTATAATTTAAATCTCTTTTAGAAAATGAACAAATTTGCTTTTCATTACATATTAATATGGCCCTAATTGCTTTATTACCATTAGCAATTTAGTTGTATTATTTAAAGTGTGCATGCATAAATACATGCTTAATACTTTGATTTTTTTTCCTGAGTATAAAATGCTTAAATATTAATACAATGACCCAAGTTCTTTTGAAGGCATTCTTATTTTATGTTTTATTGAGTATTAATTAAAGACTGTTTGCTAATCATCCCTCGTTAGGTCACATTAATAGAGTTTTTCTGTGGACAAGACACTGGTTAAACTTACTCTATATTAGAGAAATTTCATAGCCTTTCATGTTACATGAGAATGCAGCTAAATTGTAGTCTGCATGAAAACTCAGAGTAAATTCCATGGGAATTCTTGAGGTGCAAATCAGTCTTACACTAATTGTACTAACCTGAATTTGCACAATGCTTGATAACTCTCATAGCTCTTTCTTATCTCAATTTCACCTCTGATCTTCACAATATGCTCAAGAGGGTAGTAATATAGGTATTATAATCTTTAATTTGTAAATGCCCTTGTTCAGTTGCAGTCTATGAGGAATCTGCCCAATATTGAATCCCACTTCAGAAACAAGGTTCAAGTATACTTGCTGGACTTTTTCCTTGTAGTATACTGGTTTTAGGTCCCTGAAGTACTCACTCATTGCTGACTTCTGTGCTTTTGATTGTGTTCTATGGTTATTTTTATGCCAGTATCTAAATGAAGTTATGAATAATTTTTCATTAAAGAATTTAATTTTGGCATTGACACAAATCTTCTCTTTAGAAAATGGTATTGAATCAAGTGTCTAATTTGCTGTGAGCAATAAGTATTAAAATAGTAAGGCATAATGGTCTTGACTCTTTCCAGAGCATGTCCTGGATTTGATTGTTTTGCTCTGTGCCTTGGCACATTTTTTAATCTTTCTGAACATTGTTTCCCTCATCTTTAAAAAGGATATAATGGTTTATTTTTTATTCAGTTCTGAGATTAAATGAGATAATGTATATAAGCATAAATGAAATAAGTATATAAGATACATAATAAGCATTGAATAAATGTTAGTGAATTCCAACTCTTTCTTTTGTAAAATGTATTTTAACCCAAGAAGGAAGAGGAAATGCAGAATATTGTACAGATAAAGTATTTTACACACATTTTCTTGTAATACAATAAAAAACAAGAAACCTGCTGAGAATATGTGTACCTTTCTGATATAAATCAGTGAACAAACTTGTTTTTAATTTTTTGGCAGACTTATGAAACCAATTAGATTTGTAATATATATTCAGCTTTAATGGGCAAGTAAATAATTAATGCTATTGCCTTTGTAAATTTAGCTTTTCAGTTATAAATTAACATAATTAAAAGAGTAGTGTTTCAGTATGCATTCTACTAGCCAAATTTAAATCAAGCAATTAAACTGTAGGTTTTCCACACCAAATGAGCTCAGCTCATAATGACACAGACAACAGACGTAAATTTGTTTTTTCATGGTCAAGTTCATTACAAAAAGATGAAGGAAAATACTTGCAGTATGTGTAATCAAGTAAATTATTCCAAGCACCACTTGTATAGTTTAAATTGTTTTTCTGGGTCTTCTACCTTTAATTCAGACCCTACACACTGTCAGTTTTTCTTCTCTGCCTGAGGAATGAGTTCTCCTTGCAGAGGATCCCATCGGATTTCATCAGAATGTTATTGTGCTGGTAACTACATGCATTGACTCCAATCTCTGAGAATGATCTGCTTCTGTTACAGGTACAGGACTTCCAAACTAGAGTTGAGATCATTTAAATAAAAGATTAGCTATTTTTCATGACTTGGATTTTAAAGGCTAGCTGTGTGAAAACAGATTATATGAACATAGTGGGGAAGAGAAACAGCCAAGTGGGGGACATGGCTGTTCTCTGGAATCAAAATTAATGTAGAAAGCAGTAGCTGGTATTCTCTCTGAGATGTGAAACAGATGTGTCCTTCCCTGCTTTGAAATCAGCTCTGTGGAGGACTATCAAACAGATTTTAATCTAAAACAATTTATTTTGTGACTACATTGTTCCAAACAGAATGAGTAGAAAATGGGACCTGCTATGTGGGAATAATTGAACTGCAGACATTTTTGATCTTTGAGAAATTCTGGTATGTAATTAAACACGCTCTGACTAATGATCTATACTGAACTGTTCACCACTTTGAAGCACACTAGTAAAAGTGCAGTTCTGGAGCATATTAGAAGGGACACAGGTCTCACAAAAATGTCTTTATAGGAACAAATATAGCTGCTTCTCTTTCTTACCCACAGACATGTCTGTGATGTGAATTCCCCCTTTAGTTGAATATATGAAAAATAATATTTTGATATTTTTCTTTAATTTTTTCAATCTTCAGTGATAAATTATTTTAGTTTATTCAATATCTTGAAGAGGCTTAAATTCCTTGGTAGTAATTTTGGAAGATGTGTGTCCTGTTGTTTATGCTTTCTCTTGTGGGGGTGGTTACAGAATACATTTCTTCCCTTGATGTTTGATCTCTGAATATGGAAATATGGAGTTCTTGTCAGCCTATATAGAATTAAGAGCTTTTTTAAAATGAGATACATGGTCACTCTACTTCATTTTTTTGCCCAGAATTGTTTCTCATCTTTCCACTACCCCTTACTTCTGATGTCTGTTATGAGTACTTGAAAGCAAATAAAGTCACCAATTGCAACTAACCCAGGTCTCTGGCATTGCAGGCAGACTCTACTTTGAGTCACAAGGGAAGCCCAAGAATACTTGCCATTCTAGGAGACAGGCAGTAGCTACCTTGTTAGCCCATCTGTTTACCTTGGAGTAAGACTTACGGCTAGTGGTTCTAAATCTCATTTTGGATCAGAAACCAAAGGCCCTTTTTCCTTAGGGAAAATAACACATTTTTTTTCTTTGCAAAGTGAAGAGGGTTCATGGAATCCCTAGCAGCACATTCTGGTTTCAGTTTGAAACCACTGAATAATAATTATTTGCCAGGACTGGCAGTTCTCCCTTTATTCTGTTCCAATTCAGTAGTTCTCTGTAAAAATATGCTTTCAAATTAGACTCTACCATTGGTCCCTGTGTGGTCATATTATTTTAAATTTGTGTAATAGCCACTTTCCAGTATGCTAGTCATTCTTGAAAATTAAGCCAATTACTGCCTCTTCCATGAAGTGCTCGTTCATGTACCCTCATGGCGACCAAAAGTAGTTAACGTTTGTCATCCCCATTCACAGTTCCTGTTCAACTTTATGGATATGTCTTTTTGTACAAGCTAATATCTTCTGCCATTTTACAGTGAAATGTACACCACTCTTTTACTTTTTCTTTCTTTCAGCTGTGCCACATGGCTTGCATGATCTCAGTTCCCTGACTAGGGATTGAACCTGCATCCTTGGCAGTGAAAGTGTGGAGTCCTAGTCACTGGACTGCCAGGGAATTCCCTGTACCACTTTTTTTTCCAACTTATTCTGTATGGAAACAGAAATTCCAGTATTTCTACATATTTTATTGATGTACATGTTCTTTATAACATTGTAGAAATATATACTTTTATAAGGAAGAAAACTAAGTTAAACGGGTTTGGGAACAAACCATAGTTGCCTCTTGGTATGTGTACCGTTTAACAGATTGGGCTAGAAATGTACAAGATACAAAAAAGTAGTCTAGTGGCTTCAGTTAACATGGGTACTGCTTATACATCTTATAAAAACTATGAAAAATGTTGTCTAATTTGGTAACTGGTGTATTATAGGCCACTTAAAGAGTTTCTATTGCAATAAAAAAAACTAATCCATTTGAATCCTGGGAACCAGTAATTATTGTGACAGAAAAACAGGAGTTATATGATGATACACGCCCTCTAGAAACATTATTAATGTTTTATTTTAATAATGTTAATTTTCAATATTATAACTTACTTTGTACTCACAGCATTATCTAATAACATTGAAATACCTTTGTGAAGCACTTATGCATAGGTTTTAAGAGCTTTTGCTATTGACTCAGTGGCTGGGGACCCTTGTGTTTTAATAATTATACAATATTGGTCAAGCTTTTTAACTTTGTTTTTTTTTGTTTGGTTGTGTAGTATGCAGGATCTTATCCCCTGTCCCTACCAGGTGTGGAACCCACACCTTTGCAGTAGAAGCACAGAATCTTAACCACTGAACTGCCAGGAAAGTCCACTGACTTTTAAGCCTGATTTTTCTCACCCATAAAATGGGATAATACTTGTAACCAACTGTAGTTTTTATGCATTTGGATGCTGTACACATATAGCAAGCTTTCAATAAATCTGATCTGCAATAAATAATAATAGGAAAAGTTATTAGGTATTTACTTTTCATATACTGTTTGGAATATATCTTCATGGTATGTTCTTTTATGTATTTGAAACAACTTTGTAAAAGTCCTAATTTTATTTAAGGATATTGAGGCCATTGATCAGATCTTTGGCAGGGTCGAGACGTATAGATGACATTTCTATCAAGTCTTATTGCCTTTCTTAAGCAAATGTGTTGCTTTTATTCAATATGTTTTGTAAAGCTTTCTATCTACATACATGAATAGAAACTTGTGACTATGAGGGCTGATTGTATTCAGTATTTCACTTCACTGTGAGTGAGACAAGCCAACATAGGTCCTAAAATGCACCACAGTTTGTTATTTCGGGTTTGTGTTACATTTTCCAATACATAAAGAGCACATGAAGAACAGGAAAATATAAAAAAACGGCTCCTCTATATTATTCTACTTATTTCCTTCCAACAACTGCAATAGTAACTAATGCCAAATCCTCTGTGAGTGTAGATAACAGTGGACTGGTAAACTAGCTTTCCAAAAGGAAAATCTTTATTTTAGAGCATCTGCTGATGTTCAGGGAGGAAGTATTCCCAACATGTCTGATTTCAAGTTACCAGTGATTTAACAACCAGCTCACAAAATTCCTGAAAATTTAACATGTGGCTCTTGCTAGCTGGCTTTGACATACTGCTGCTAAATCCTTTGATCTCATCACTCAGAGTCCCCCTGCAGTTTCTTGCCTTCTTAGGAAGTAAAATTCTTTTTTTCTTTTTTTCTGGATACATGCTTTCTTCCCTATTCTCCCTTCACGTCTTACCTTGCTGGCTTCATCTTCTTACTTTTAGCCTCTGTGCGGATGTCAGTCATTTGATTTTGTTCTCTGATTTCTGTATGCGGGAGTGGGGGAATTGGGGGTGTGGTCTAGTAGAGAAGTGAGAGGGGAGTGTAGAAGGCATGTCAGCTAAAAGTCCTGCTCTCTCCTTAAATCCAAAAATACCTTTATCCATTTAATTCTTCCATGTGGCTTGGATAGCTCTGTGTGGTCTCATCCCAGTTTGTTTTTCCATTGTGATTGGTGATAATGAGACTTCCTTAAGTTCCTTAAAAAATAGCATTCTCTCTTCCAGACTCTCCTACATGCAGTTTTTTCTGCCTAGAAATGTCTTGACATCTCTTCCTGTCTTCTCACGCATTCATTCAGTTATATACTCTTTCACCCTCAGATCTCATGGCAGCGTCTCTTTCTCAATACACCAAGTGAAGGTTATCCCTCTCTGATCCCACAGGGCCTGTTTTTATGCCACTAAATCATTTGCCACCCACTGTCTGACTTACCATCAACACAGTGACACATGTTTCAAAGAAGGAAGAACGTTGGTTTGGGGGTACATTTATGGATAAGGAACTAGGAGATCTTGTATCATTTGGTGTAACTCAAGTCTCTAAGACGTAGTTTTTCTCATTTATCAAGCATTGTGTTTATGTCTATTCCTGCATTTTCTGGAACTACTAACTCACTTGTGCTTTGGGCATCAGTGGGCAGTGTAATGTTAAAGATACCCCTTCGTGTCTGACTTTGAGACACAGAAAGCAGTTCAGTACCATGGTTATACATGTGGACTTTGGGATCTAATCACCTTGATTCAAATCCCAGCACTGCTATTTTGGGCAAGTTGCTTGTTTTCCCACCTATGAAGTGGAAGTTATAATAGAACCTTCCTTATAAGCTAGATAAGAAGAAGAAATGAGTTAATACATAAGAATGGGGCTTAGATTTAATTATCACTTTGATACTTACATTTGTTCTGTCACAAGCCTTATTTTATTTTTTCCCTTGAAATTATAATGGCCTATTTCTCCTTTAACTTATATGTCTGAGGTCCTATCCAAAAAATTCCAAGATCACATATCCAGCAAAAATTAATACTTTTCACTCACCTATAACGTTCTTTTCTTCCTCTGCTTATAGCACGCTTTGTGTAATTCTTTCCCAGAGCTCTAGAAGACTGTACACCATTGGGTTGATTATTAGCATCAGAATAATGAATTTCAGAAAGCATGAAGCAATTTCGTGTTCTCCTATTTCCTCTCAGAAATGAGCCTTTTCATGTACATTGGCAATTTTTTAAAAAACAAGTACGTTCTTCTCCATATCCAAGATAACTTTTTGAATTATTATAATGATTTGTTCCATTCTAAGGGGTAATTATCTGTAATGTTTTATTTTTAGAGTAATATCCAGTAATTTTCAGAAGCTGGAACTTGTCATAAAATCATTGAGAGATTAATAATATTCTTCTGACTACTTCAGAAGAGGGGCTCAGTTGATTCCAACCCTGTTTGAGAAGTGAGTTTAGCATCCAGGTTGCCAGCTTATATACATGGTGAGGGTGGTGGGGGCAGGATGAGAAAGCATTCAGATAAGAAAAACATATTAGAAAATATGATATCAACAAAGAGAATATATACCCACTATTGAAGGAAGGGAATTAATATCCATGGAACATCTGAAGCATTCCTGGAGCGGTAAACCCAACTTCCACATGAATGAGAAAATAGAGACTCCAAGTCATGCAGAAATCATTGCCAAATCTGTTTTCATATATTTTTGAGGGCTTATGAGGTAAAGGTATTTGTATTCTCCAATTTGCTTGAGACGCTGAGGCCAGAAGTAATATGGCACCTCACAGTGATGGGAAGGTGGGCCGCATGGCTGATGTACACGGGGTAGGTGGGAGTGTCTGATCCAAGATGAGACTGGTGAAAGAAGGCCATGGCTCCAAAGGTCTTCTAAACCATGGTAAGGATTTGAGACTTTGTCCTAAGGGCAGTGATAAGTCTTTGAAAAGTTGTAGGCTGAGGAATAAAAACAATTTATCATGAGAAGCTCATTCATACCATAAAGAATGGATTGCAGTCAGCTAGAGATGAATTGATTAGAGATCAGGTAGAGGTCTATTATACTTTGGCCACCTGATGTGAAGAACTGACTCCTTGGAAAAGACCCTGATGCTGGGAAAGAGTGAAGGCAGGAGGAGAAGGGGACTACAGGATGAGATGTTTGGATGGCATCACCGACTCGATGGCCATGAGTTTGAGCAAGCTCCGGGAGTTGGTGATGGACAGGGAAGCCTGGCTGCAGTCCATGGGGTCACAAAGAGTTGGACACGACTGAGTGACTGAACTGAACTGAGAGGTCTGTTATCATCCATCAAGTGAGAATTGTGTTTAGTGGCTCATTGAGAAGGAGATGAGTGGCTCATGGCACAATGTAGAGCTCTCCTTCACATGAGAGGCATTGTAGTTAAGCTTCTTGCTGGAAGTTTTGCTTGTTTCTTAGCAAGATGATGTGTTGCTATTCATGTGAAAGGACTGAGAAAAGCAACCAGAGTTTAATTTTTGTGTTTTGTGTTATGTGTATATACACATCAGTATGTATATGAATAGGTGAAGTGTGCATGTTAGACTAAACTAGATGTTAGAGGCAGGGATTTCTTTTTTTAGTTTTACTATGTGATTGTGAATGAGTTCAAGGATTTACTTTCTGTTTTCCTTTTTAATATACTGTTTTTTCCTTTTAGAAATTTCTCAATTTAGAACCTTTAGTAAGATGTAAAATTAAGATAAACTTTTTTGGATTTTTACCAAATGGTTCAGTTCAGTTCATGAGCATAACTTGATGCCAGATGGCTGAGAACAATTATCAGCTATTTCTTTAGACTTTAATGTTTTGAAAGAACTTCATGATAAGTGACTAATTTAGCTTCCCATTTGTCTGGGAAGAAGGGTGAGGGAAAAATAATAGCCATCTAAGGCACATTTATATAACTCATAGAGATCTGTTGATTCTTAATAAATATTAAATAGTAGCTTAGCTTGGGCAGTGGTTGGAAGTACATACTTTGGTAAGGCTTAGGATCAGCAAACCTGCATTTCCCAGAACTTCATATTTTGATTTAGGAATTGTTACTATGATTTTTTTTTTCATTTTTAACTTTCTACTTTTTTTCCTTTTTTAAATTTTATTTTATTTTATTTTTAAACTTTACAATATTGTATTAGTTTTGCCAAACATCAAAATGAATCCGCCACAGGCATACCCGTGCTCCCCATCCTGAACCCTCCCCATACCCTCCCTCTGGGTCGTCCCAGTGCACCAGCCCCAAGCATCCAGTATCGTGCATCGAACCTGGACTGGCGACTTGTTTCAAACATGATATTATACATGTTTCAATGCCATTCTCCCAAATCTCCCCACCCTCTCCCTCTCCCTCTCCCACAGAGTCCATAAGACTGTTCTATACATCAGTGTCTCTTTTGCTGTCTCGTACACAGGGTTATTGTTACCATCTTTCTAAATTCCATATATATGTGTTAGTATACTGTATTGGTGTTTTTCTTTCTGGCTTACTTCACTCTGTATAATAGGTTCCAGTTTCATCCACTTCATTAGAACTGATTCAAATGTATTCTTTTTAATGGCTGAGTAATACTCCATTGTGTATATGTACCACAGCTTTCTTATCCATTCATCTGATGATGGGCATCTAGGTTGCTTCCATGTCCTGGCTATTATAAACAGTGCTGCGATGAACATTGGGGTACACGTGTCTCTTTCCCTTCTTGTTTCCTCACTGTGTATGCCCAGCAGTGGGATTGCTGGATCATAAGGCAGTTCTATTTCCAGTTTTTTAAGGAATCTCCACACTCTTCTCCATAGTGGCTGTACTAGTTTGCATTCCCACCAACAGTGTAAGAGGGTTCCCTTTTCTCCACACCCTCTCCAGCATTTATTGCTTGTAGACTTTTGGATCGTAGCCATTCTGACTGGTGTGAAATGGTACCTCATAGTGGTTTTGATTTGCATTTCTCTGATAATGAGTGATGTTGAGCATCTTTTCATGTGTTTGTTAGCCATCTGTATGTCTTCTTGGGAGAAATGTCTATTTAGTTCTTTGGCCAATTTTTTGATTGGGTCATTTTTTTTCTGGAGTTGAGCTGTAGGAGTTGCTTGTATATTTTTGAGATTAGTTGTTTGTCAGTTGCTTCATTTGCTATTATTTTCTGCCATTCTGAAGGCTGCCTTTTCACCTTGCTAATCGTTTCCTTTGTTGTGCAGAAACTTTTAAGGTTAATTAGGTCCCATTTGTTTATTTTTGCTTTTATTTCCAATATTCTGGGAGGTGGGTCATAGAGGATCCTGCTGTGATGTATGTCAGAGAGTGTTTTGCCTATGTTCTCCTCTAGTTATAAAACTATAATACTATGATTTTTTGTATGTTTGTTTTAAAAATTGAAAAACCAAGGTGCTAGATTTGTCATATGTTTTTCCTCCTTTCAGTAACCATAGGTATTATTATCTCTTTTATATCATGGGAAGCTAAGGCCAGATGAATAGGTGAATTGCTTACATTTGAAGAGCAGTGGTTTCATTCAAAGGTTTGATTGACTCCGTATTTACTGTTTTGAAATTAGATGATAGCTTTCTTTTCCTGGTCTAGGTAACAAGGCTGTTTCTTTTCCTAGCCAGATATTCTGCTGGTGTGTGATGTGTATCTGTGTTGTTTTATAAAGTTTCCATAATCTGTCTCTTCATGGGGCCAAATATGTTTCTAAATCTAATTTAATCTTTCTGGTTTCTAATGTAATTTCATTGAAAGCTTATTTCCAATGCAGTGGTTTTGTAATTATAGTGGAGCTTCAGCTTATGTGCATTTAATTTACGTAAATTCAACTGTACGTGCATAGCAAATGAAGAGAGAACTGTTTAAATAGTGCGGAAGATTCTGTTCCCCATTTCATGTAATGAGCACATGCCCAGAGTAAGAGAGGCAGGATTTTGCTTTGTTCTCTGTTCCAGGCTTTCACCTTTCCTACAGGATGAAGACTTTGATCTAACTGAGTGACAGTCCATTTTTGAAAAATACTTACTTTTCACACTACCAGCCCCCTAAGATGAGTCTTCACTTCACTTGTTCAACCTAATAAACAGTTGTCTGCTCGGAAACTGAATTTCTTTTTTTTCTCTTTTGGGCTTATCTATTCAGTTAACAAACATTTTACCAGAATTTATTATGTACCAGCACTGTTCTAACTACTAGAAATACTATTGGGAATACAGTGACCTACTGAAAAATTCTCTTCTCTCACAGAAATTCTGAGATCTATAAGTTCATTCTCAACATTCTTTCTAAGACATTTTTAGAATGACATTGGATATGTGTGATTTTCATTTTAGGCGCTGATTTGTTAAATCCATCTGAAGGCAATCAGGCAGTTTCTTACTAAATACACTCTTACCTTATGATCCTGCCATTGTGCTCCTCCTTGGTACCTCCAAAGGAGCTGAAAGCTTAAGTTTGCAGGAAAACCTACATGTGGATCTTTACACACATTTATTCATAATTACCAAAACTTGGAAGCAGCTAGTTGGTGACTAGATCAATAACATATGGTACTTACAATGTAATGTTTGTTACTCAGACCTGAAAAAAATATGAGCTATCAAGCCATAAGAGGACATGGAAGAAACTTAAGCATTTTTCTAAGTGAAAGAAGCTGGTTTGAAATGGTGACATACTATATGAATCAAACTATATGACACTCTAGAAAAGGAAAAATTGTGGAAAAAGTAAAAAAGATCAGTGGTTGCCAGGGGGTGCTGGGAATGATGGATAGAGAGGAGGGAATTTCTCAGGCAGGAAACCATTCTGTATGATACTATTATAGTGGATGTATTTGTCAAAGTCCATAAAATGTACAACATTAAGAGTGAACCCAGAGGTAAACTACAGACTTTGGGTTATTTTGATATATCAGTGTAGGTTCGTCAGGTGTAACAGTTGTACCATTCTAGTGCAGGGTATTGGTGGTGGGGGTAGATCTGCATGTGTAGGGGCAGGGCATGTATGAGACCTCTCTGCTCAATTTTGCTGTCAACCTAAAACTGCTGTAATAAAGTCTACAGAAAAATAAAGCCCTCTTTCCCATCTCAAGTTCATTTACACAATGCACACCTCTTCCTCTATACTACATATTCCGATCAGCTTTCTGATAATATATCTAAGACAAATTGTGCTTTTAATAGAATCATAGAAGTATTTAAGATGTCATGTGAACTGGCTTGGTCTTGAATTATAGTAACTGAGCTTTAGAGACCTGGATTTTTATCATCCGCTTAACCCCAACTACTTCTGTGTCACAAGTCACTCCTCTCATCTGCAGAATAGAGAGTTTAATTGGCTGATTCCTACTGCCCTATCCAATTGTTTCTTTGTATTCATTTCCAGATATTTCAGTGTTCATCATTAAAAGGTGACATCCTTTTTTAAATATAACAATGCCATTACTACACTAAAGATATTGTTAATTATTTAGAACAATCTAATAGTTCAGTTCAGTCACTCAGTCTTATCCGACTCTTTGCGACCCCAAGAATTGCAGCATGGCAGGCCTCACTGTCCATCACCAACTCCTGGTGTTTACTCAAACTCATGTCCATCGAGTCGGTGATGCCATCCAGCCATCTCATCCTCTGTCGTCCCCTTCTCCTCCTGCCCTGAATCTTTCCCAGTATCAGGGTCTTTTCCAATGAGTCAGTTCCTCCCATCAGGTGGCCAAAGTATTGGGGTTTTAGGTTTGACACCAGTCCTTCCAATGACACTCAGGACTGATCTCCTTTAGGATGGACTGGTTGGATCTCCTTGCAGTCCAAGGGACTCTCAAGAGTCTTCTCCAACACCACAGTTCAAAAGCATCAATTCTTCGGTGCTCAGCTTTCTTCACAGTCCAACTCTCACATCCGTACATGACCACTGGAAAAACCATAGCCTTGACTAGACAGACCTTTGTTGGCAAAGTAATGTCTCTGCTTTTGAATATGCTATCTAGGTTGGTCATAACTTTCCTTCCAAGGAGTAAGCGTCTTTTAATTTCATGGCTGCAGTCACCATCTGCAGTGATTTTGGAGCCCCCCAAAAATAAAGTCAGCCACTGTTTCCACTGTTTCCCCATCTATTTCCCATGAAGTGATGGGACCAGATGCCATGATCTTCATTTTCTGAATGTTGAGCTTTAAGCCAACTTTTTCACCCTCTTCTTTCACCTTCATCAAGAGGCTTTTGAGTTCCTCTTCACTTTCTGCCATAAGGGTGGGTCATCTGCATATCTGAGGTTATTGATATTTCTCCCAGCAATCTTGATTCCAGCTTGTGTTTCTTCCAGTCCAGTGTTTCTCATGATGTACTCTGCATATAAGTTCAATAAGCAGGGGGACAATATACAGCCTTGATGTACTTCTTTTCCTATTTGGAACCAGTCTGTTGTTCCATGTCCAGTTCTAACTGTTGCTTCCTGACCTGCATATAGGTTTCTCAAGAGGCAGATCAGGTGGTCTGGTATTTCCATCTCTTTCAGAATTTTCCACAGTTTATTGTGATCCACACAGGCAAAGGCTTTGGCATAATCTGTAAAGCAGAAAAAGATGTTTTTCTGGAACTCTCTTGGTTTTTCGATGATCCAGCGGATGTTGGCAATTTGATCTCTGGTTCCTCTGCCTTTTCTGAAACCAGCTTGAACATCTGGAAGTTCATGGTTCATGTATTGTTGAAGCCCGGCTTCGAGAATTTTGAGCATTACTTTACTATCATGTGAGATGAGTGCAATTGTGCAGTAGTTTGAGCATTCTTTGGGATTGGAATGAAAACTGACCTTTTCTAGTCCTGTGGCCACTGCTGAGTTTTCCAAATTTGCTGGCATATTGAGTGCAGTACTTTCACAGCATCATCTTTCAGGATTTGAAATAGCTCAACTGGAATTCCATCACCTCCACTAGCTTTGTTCATAGTGATGCTTTCTAAGGCCAACTTGACTTCACATTCGAGGATGTCTGGCTCTAGGTGAGTGTGAGGGATCACACCATCATGATAATCTGGGTCGTGAAGCTCTTTTTGTACAGTTTTTCTGTGTATTCTGATGTATTCTGTGTGTATTCTGGTGTATTGCCACCTTTCTTAATATCTTCTGCTTCTGTTAGGTCCATACCATTTCTGTCCTTTATCGAGCCCATCTTTGCATGAAATGTTCTCTTGGTGTCTCTAATTTTCTTAAAGAGATCTCTAGTCTTTCCCATTCTACTGTTTTCCTCTATTTCTTTGCATTGATCTCTGAGGAAGGCTTTCTTATCTCTTCTTGCTCTTCTTTGGAACTCTGCATTCTGATGCTTATAGCTTTCCTTTTCTCCTTTACTTTTTGCTTCTCTTCTTTTCACAGCTATTTGTAAGGCCTCCCTGACAGCCATTTTGCTTTTTTGCATTTCTTTTCCATGGGGATGGTCTTGATCCCTGTCTCCTGTACAATGTCACGAAACTCCGTCCATAATTCATCAGGCACCCTATCAGATCTAGTCCCTTAAATCTATTTCTCACTTCCACAGTATAATTATAAGGGATTTGATTTAGGTCATACCTGAATGGTCTCATGGTTTTCCCTACTTTCTTCCATTTAAGTTTGAATTTGGCAATAAGGAGTTCATGGTCTGAGCCACAGTCAGCTCCTAGTCTTGTTTTTGCTGACTGTATAGAGCTTCTCCATCTTTGCCTGCAAAGAATATAATCAGTCTGATTTTGCTGTTGACCATCTGGTGATGTCCATGTGTAGAGTCTTCTCTTGTGTTGTTGGAAGAGGGTGTTTGCTATGACCAATATGTTCTCTTGGCAAAACTCTATTAGACTCTGCCCTGCTTCATTCTGTACTCCGAGAAAAATTTGCCTGTGACTCCAGGTGTTTCTTGACTTCCTACTTTTACATTCCAGTCCCCTATAATGAAAAGGGCATATTTTTTGGGTGTTAGTTCTAGAAGGTTTTGTAGGTCTTCATGGAACCGTCCAACTTCAGCTTCTTCAGCATTACTCGTTGGGGCATAGACTTGCATTACCCTGATATTGAATGGTTTGCCTTGGGATCAGACAGAGATCATTCTGTCATTTTTGAGATTGCATCCAAGTACTTCATTTCAGACTCTTTTGTTAACCATGATGGCTACTCCATTTCTTCTAAGGCATTCCTGCCCACAGTAGTAGATATAATGGTCATCTGAGTTAAATTTCCCATTCCAGTCCATCTTAGTTTGCTGATTCCTAGAATGTCAACGTTCACTCTTGCCATCTCCTGTTTGACACTTCCAACTTGCCTTGATTCATGAACCTGACATTCCATGTTCCTATGCAATATTGCTCCTTATAGCATCGGACCTTGCTTCTGTCACCAGTCCCATCCACAACTGGGTATTGTTTTTGCTTTGGCTCCATCCCTTCATTCTTTCTGGAGTTATTTCTCCACTGATCTCCAGTAGCATATTGGGCACCTACCGACCTGGGGGGTTCCTCTTTCATTATCCTATCATTTTGCCTTTTCATACTGTTCAAATATTCAGATACTTTAAAAATTTAGGTACTATAAAAACTACAGATTATATACTTTCTTTGATCTTGTTTGTAAATCAAGATCCAAATAAGTTCCATCCACAGAATTAACTTTCATGTCTCCTACATCTCTTAATCTATAGGTTCCTCATGACCCTCCTTTCTTTTTCTCACACTCTGCTTATTGAACACAATAGGGCTGTTTGTCCTGTAGACAGTACCATAGTCTGGATGTTCCTGATTGTGTCACTGTGATGTATATAGCAATGTCATAGTCACCCATATTTCCAATTTACTAGCAGATTAAATACAGATTGTCTGTTTCTGGCTAGACTACTTCATAGTTGGGGCTATGTGCTTCCATAAGGAGGCATGTAAAATGTCTTTCTTTTGTGTCCATAGCAGCCATTGATAATTATTACTGATATCTAGTATTTCGTTAGGGCTTACAAAATGTTGGCATTCAAATTTTATTTTACACAAGGAAAGGCAGGAAAAATGCTTTATTTTATTTTATTTACCATTTCAAAATATTGATGTGAGTCTCTGTCATCTTCCAAATGTGACCTATGGGGCCCTTTGTTCTTAGTATCACTATACATTCATAAATTTAAATGTATCTGTAGTGTTTTATTCCTTTGCAGTTAATATTCTCATTGATGTTCTGATTTTCCCATCCGTAATTGGCATTTTTTATGAGTGTTGCTGAGTTTATAGGTTATTTGCATTTATTTTTCTTTAAATTTCCTATTGTTATCACTTGTCTCTTATTCTAGATAACTACCTGTTATTCTAGATAATTACTAGTGTTTTTCATTTCTCTCTTCAGAAAATCACTATATATTAGGAATAGTACCTCTTTGCTGTTATGAAAATATTATTCCTACAAGATTACATTAGTGATATCAGAATATAAGTAACAAACTGGAAAACTATATTTACAGTTTTTATCACAGACAAAGATGAATTCACACCTCAGTAGGGAAGAGTATCAGAGAAGTTGGAAACTGAAACCCCAGGCTAAGACTTTCCAGGGCTCCCATCAACACTCTATGATGTTTCATGTCTTACTTGGATACTCTGAGCCATTACGTTCCCCATATGAGATAGTTCAGTTCAGTTGCTCAGTCGTGTCCGACTCTTTGCAACTCCATGGACTGTGGCACGCCATACTTTGCTGTCCATCACCAATTCCTAGAGCTTACCTAAACTCATGTCCATCGAGTCAGTGATGCCATCCAACCTTCTCATCCTCTGCTGTCCCCTTGTCCTCCTGCCTTCAATCTTTCCTAGTATCAGGGGCTTTAGGGGAATCATAATAACATTATTTCATTCGTTTATTGGAAACATTTCATAAGCAAATACAAGCTCAGCACAGTGCTGGCACATACAGGCTCAAAAAATAATATCTGAGACCCTTCTTGTTGATTACCAATAGTGATGGTAATCAATTGTGCTTTCATTAGGAGGATAGGTGTTGGGATCTATTCTATTCTCAGGTTTTTCTCAGGTTATTTGGGTTTACCCAAAACATCAGCATGGGAGAAGACCTGGCCACTTCCTAGGCCAGTCTTTCCTTTTGACTACCATCATGGTAGCAAAAAATACTGAAGTTTCATCTGGAAATCAATCACCGAAGTGTGTCATAAGTGAGTAGTTTATATCCATAAACAGATGTGTCTATGGATTGACTCTATTGTGTTCTTACACTGGACCTAAGAGAAAATAAGCAGTATGAGAGTTCATGAACACAATAGAGTTCATGTTCTCAATGACTTGGTCTAGTAGGCAAGACAGGAATGTATTGTCACACATACTACTATTTTTACTCTCCTAAAATCCTTGTAAGGAATGATGGTAAGGTTTTAGGTGATAAAATTCATAGCATCATGAATTAATAACATACATGCCTTGTATTAATTCAGATTGAACATTGGTATGTTCAAATTACTCCTCAAAAAGAACCCTTTGATTAAATATTGCGGTTTATCTTGCAGATTAAGCATTGAAATGTTAAATAGCATGCCCAGAGATAGAGATAGTGGATAGCTGAGTCAGGAAATAAACATGGACTGGAATCTAAAACAGTATAACCTCTGGAGTTGATGTATCATGACAAAACAGTATCCTGGTTGACAGCCTCCTGTTACAGGTTTTAGCTGAACATCATTCCATGGTGTTCATAGTGCTGCAGTACAATAGGTCTAACATGTATGTGACCAAGAATAGGAGATCAGGGACCAGTGTTCTAGGATTGAGGTGATACTTTTTATTTTTTTTTATTTTATTTTTAAACTTTACATAATTACATAATTGTATTAGTTTTGCCAAATATCAAAATGAATCCGCCACAGGTATACATGTGTTCCCCATCCTGAACCCTCCTCCCTCCCCATACCATCCCTCTGGGTCGTCCCAGTGCACTAGCCCCAAGCATCCAGTATCGTGCATCAAACCTGGACTGGCATCTTGTTTCATACTTGATATTTTACATGTTTCTTTTTAATACTTTTCTTTATTGTGTTACTATCTGGAGATATATGGAAAGCTGTCACTTAAAATGGTCCCTGGTAGCTTTATCACTGACCATCTAAGCATCTGATCCAGTGGCATTTTCAGGCTAACAGATAAGGAGGGTGTGATGAATTCAACTACCCTCAGGTTTAAGGCAGCCCAGAACACCCACTGTTTACATTTGGGGTCATGTGGATATAGCATTGCTGCCACTGTGAATCTTGTTTGTATCCACATGGGATGTTGGTCCACAGGCAAATGTGAAAGTTTATGATTAGGTGATTAAAAAAAGGCAAGTCATGCAAACAGCAGATCTGTTTAGGGAACTCATATGTATACTTGCTTTTAGGCTTAACAATGATGGCTTCTCTGGCAACACAGACCAATTTCTTAATGCAAAAGGAGGACTTGTGTTTCTATATATCTGAAAGAGCAGGTGTCAGACTTGGAGGCCTAGTGGGCAGGCGCTCATGGAGAGGGGTGAGGGCGGGTATTATGTCTTCTATGAATACTATTAAAAGCATGTCTTATGAGCTACTGCTATTACTACCATCAGTGTTTGACCTACTTTATAAGGTTTGAGATAAATATTTTATTAACTAGCAAAGAAGAATACAGACCTGAAGTTAGCCCTAATGCTAAGAGATTCTGTAAAATTCCATGATAATGTTTAGTGTCTTTTTTTTCTAGAGTCTTTTTTATTTCACTGTTCTATTTAGAAGTCTGATCAGATAAGGAAATCAGGTGCTAATGCATTGGAAGATCAGGTGTCTAAAGTCACTAGATGTGTTCTATATTCCTTAAAAATCTATCCACATAGATTTTATTTGGCCACTGCCTATCAGTTCTCTTGTATAGTGTCCAAACTACAGATGGATATCAAATAAGGTCTTCAAATATGTAGCCAGAGAGGGGTGATTACAGTTCTGGAGGGTGGTACCTTAATCCCCTAAGTCTATTACATTGCATGGGCCTGACATTATTTTAGTAATGTCAACTAGTAGCAAATGTGATTTATATTTTGCAAGTTAATTTGGTCCCCTATCTTGGCTGCTCAGGAAGCCACTGTTCCAGTGTGTCACATGAGCTCCTCTGACTTTGGAAGAAATGTGCCCTCTCCTGTTTGTATGCCTTCACAGTCATTGACAGAGACTGACTAGGGCCAGTTTTCACATTGACATTCTTAGGAGATGAGACAGCATTCTTCCCTCAGAGTTCAAAATGAGGGATTTCCAAGTGTCAGAACTAGGTTTAATTGGAAATAAAATCTAGGAAAGAATCAATTGTGATTGTCAGCATGATTGGGGAACACCACTAAGCATCAGGGGGTCTTCCCAAGTGGTGCTAGAGGTAAAGAATCTGCCTAATGCAGGAGACACAAGGGACGAAGTTTTGATCTCTGGGTCAGGAAGATCCCCTGGAGAAGGCAGTGGCTACCCACTCTAGTATTCGTGCTTAGAGAATCCCTTGGACAGAGAAGCCTGGCAGGCTACAGTCCATGCAGAGTCAGAAATGACTAAGTCACTGAGTGCAACACACACTGTGCACTGAATTTGAATTCTGTCCTTTTCTAATTGAATGATTTTCAAGTGAATCACTTAATCCAAACCCCCACTTCCTTATACTTGAGGCATAGCCTTGGAGATATATGTGATGTATGCATAATGGCAATTCCCTTTGAAAGATACTAGCATTGCTTCCAGAGAAGGGGTTGGCACCCCACTCCAGTACTCTTGCCTGGAAAATCCCATGGATGGAGGAGCCTGGTGGTCTGCAGTCCATGGGGTGTGAAGAGTCGGACACGACTGAGCGACTTCACTTTGACTTTTTACTTTCATGCGTTGGAGAAGGAAATGGTGATCCACTCCAGTTGTCTAGTCTGGAGAACCCCAGGGACGGGGGAGCCTGGTGGGCTACCATCTACGGGATTGCATAGAGTTGGACACGACTGAAGTGACTTAGCAGCAGCAGCAGCATTGCTTCTCCAGTTTCTGGCAGGACCCAACCCTGCTGGTGTAGGTAGATTTAAATTCACAATTTATCCCTTCCCCCAAATGCTTCAACTGGGAAATCCTAATCAAGATCCATTTTAGAGTTGCAGTACCTTCATGGCCCCCTCATTCTCTCCCTGCCCCTGCCTTTTCTAGTTGCCTGCCTCTCTTGGGATTGTGTCCGTGTTTGTGGATCATTGCACATACTTGTGCTGTACTCACAGGAGTCATTTTTAAGGCACACTCAACCATTGGGTGTGATTCACATTCTGACACCTAACAGCCCCTAATTGATACCTCTTGAAAAATGACATATTCCCTGAAGCGTTCAAGGCTGCCCGACACACAAAGAGGCCACCCGCCTCTATGATGAGCATTCTCACCATGCAGACACTGGTGATTTGAAAGGCACGTTGTTGTATCTTGACGTGATCCCTTTGACAATATTTGTAGTATATATGCTTTCTCAGTTTATTTTGTGTGTAATCACTGTTTCCAAAGATTTCAGAAAAGCTAATTTCTGAAGTTGTTGTCTGAGCCCAGTGTCCTGTACACCCTACCACCCACGTAGCATCTTATTCACGAATCATGTACTTGTACATTTGGTGAATACTTTTTCTTTTGTTGACGGTGGTAAATAAACCAGTATCATCTCAGAAGATGGGTGTATTGGGTGAGGAGTGGGGAACATACAAATAAATGAGATTTTCTCCCAAGTAAACCAAGAGTTCCAGAATTCTCTCTACATATCAAGCAGAAATTAGGCTCCTTATATTAGTACGGTTCTATCAGTATGTTGGTGAACCATCGATTTTGTGGGGGGGTTGCCATGTCTTCCCACATCTGAGACAGAAGTTAGGAAATTGCAAAAGACAAAAGCTGCCTGGAATGAAAACTGGACCAGGGTAGCAATGAAGTCTTTAATATTTCTTACCATATCTCCAGTCCTTGTTATTGGCAAATATTATGTACTCAATAAACATTTGTTAGTAAATGCATTTCCAACCAAGTGGTAGTATACTTCAGTGACTTAGAACGAAGTGTAAGTAACTTTTCCCTGAAGCACCGTAACTTTTTACTATGTTGTGGTGTAATGAAATCTGAAAGGTACGTGACATATTTTTTATGTTGTTACTACCCAAACAAAAACAGTTTCTTAATATTAGTTAGGAAAAAAGAAAAGAAAATGTGTTTGGATAGATTGGAGACTTGAATTCTCAAAGCAGTCAGCACAATTTCTTTAATAACTCCGTATATCATTGTGTTGAATTATAGCATTGTTTGCTTTCAAATTTGTGTTTCTTGGCCTTGGAACGCAGGGATAATTGTAGACTGTGGCTTGACAATTTTCAGCCTGCTGTAATAGTAGGGCCAAGATCATCCTCAAATTGCCAGGCATCAGCAAGAGGACGAGAAGTGACCCAGAAAACGAGTTTCTCATGTTACAAAGTTCTGTCATCTGCCCCAGACTGTAGGGGCAGTTGGGGTAATGATATTCATCTGAGCCTGAGGACCATCCAGAGAAAGTTGCTCAAAGTCACAGCAAGGGCGGCAGAAGCCATCTCATGTGATAAAGGACAGGAACAACTCAAGCTCTGGAGGGGCAGTGAGATGCAGGTAGATAAAATCATGAAATGTCATGCAGAATGTAAGCCTGCAACCATAAAAATAAAACATTAGGAGCAACAAACTTTTATTGAGTACTTATGTCATGTACAGTAATGAATGATTTATGTTACCCTGTTTCATTTTTATAAGCATTCTAAAGGGATAGGTATTTCTGTCATCTCACTTTTGGATAAAAATACGATCCTTCAGGAGATTGAGTTTCTTAGTCAGGGTTTTATTCTTGTGGAACCAGAAGTTGAGTTCTCTAATTATCCCAAAGCCTCATTCTTAAGTGTCGCCCTCTATTTCCTAACCAATCTTAGACTACTAAGAATAAGGGAGCCTTTTAATAATCAAAAAGGAAAATAATCATTTTTTAAAGTTGGAAGATCTCTGTAGACCATGTATTTTTGCCCAGCAATGAAGAGACTCTACACCCTTAAAGCACAAGTTGAACTGGTGATGAATTAGACCCAGATGCAAAGTCCTTTGCTTCCTATGCCACGTCTTTTCCCAAAAACTTCTCTTTCCTTTTATTTGTCTAATCTTGGATCCCTTGTCTTGATCTACCTTCAGGGAGGGACAAGAAATAAAGTCATAGAGGGAGGGGCCGGGCAAACTGAGGAAGATGTGGAGAAAGTTAACAGTGAAATTGGAAATAGTATGTAGGCAGCTTCATTCCAGTGCATGCAACATGTACTCTTTATGTGTTTCTATAAATCATTTTGGGCATTTCATTTGTTTAATCCACAAATTCCTGTAGTAATGCATGCCAGATTCAACTGAATCTATTTCTAACAGCTGCCCTGGAAGGTTTTCATGTGGTCACAGTTACATAGAATCAAGTTCACTGGGACAGAATGCCTTTGGTTCAAATCTGGCTCAGCCATTTGTCACCTGAGTGACCTGGAGAAGGTTTACTTAGCTTTTATGTTCATTCATTCAAAAATATATACTGATGTCTTTCTTTGTGCTAGGTTGTGGGGAAAGTGCTGGAAGAGATAGAAGGATACTGGAGATTAAATCCCTTGTCAATGTGGCGTTTATGTTTTATTAGAGAAGGCAGGTAATAAACAAGGAAACTATATAGAATATCACAAAGTTTTCAGCAAGTTTTAAACTGAGAAGGGGGAATGAAGAGATATGATCAGGGTTTAAAGTTTTAAACAATATGATAACAAGAGACCTTGCTGAAAAGGTAACGTTGTGACAAAAATATGAAGCACTGACGGGAAAAAGAAGACTTCAGGTAAAGGGAACTGTGAGAGTTCGAATCTCCAGTAGTCAGAGGCGTGTTTGGGGAAGAGGTTGGAGACCAGCGTGGCTGGAGATGAATAAGTGGGACAAGTGAGAGAAAGGCATGGTAACAATGATGGCTTTGTGAATGCCTGTGTGATTTTTGAGCAGTGTGGTGTCACTGTCGTACTCAAGCAGTCATTTGAGAGTGACAACTGTGGTTTGAGCACATCTGCTGTATAGCCCTATAGGTCTATAAGGATGCTTTGAACCAGTGTGGCAATATAAAGGAGGTGACAGTAGTGATCAGCTGCTGGATTTATCCTGAAGATAGAGCCACCAGAATTTGCTGATGTTTTAGAGGACATGGATGAAAGAGAAGAGTCAGGGCTCACTGGAAAAATTTGGGACTGACTAATGGGGTGAATTATATTGGCATTGACTGAGAAGGCATAAACTAGGAAGAGTGTGGGCCTTCCTTGTCTTTGGAAGGACGTTGGTGTTTGGGCATGCACTATCTGACATATCTGTTAGAATTCCAAGTACAAATTTTGAACAGTCCATTGATAGGGGAATCTGGAGTTACCTGAAATATCTGGCCCTGGAGACACATTTCAGAGTTGTCAGTATATAATAGTATTTTAAGCTGTGGAACTTAAAAACGCCCCCTGGTGGACAAGTGTACTTGGAAAGAAGGTTCAGGGCTGAGTTCCAGGATGCTCTTATGTTAGGGATAGGGAGATTGAATAGATCTAACACATATAACCCACAGACTGTGGCCCTCTTGATAACAAGCATGTTTGGTGTCTTAGAAGCCAAGTATTTTAAAATAAAGAAGTGATGTATTGTCCCTTTGTCTCATTTTAGCATTGACCATAGTATTAATTACTTTGCTTGTGTTTACTAAGATTTGCTTGCTTCGCTGGTTGAAATATGCCACAGATAATGAGTCACCATGAGAAAATCACATGTCCTCTCTGATCTTTAGTTTCCCTATGTGTTGAGTGAGCAATTTTGGCTAGTCATGTCTTCAGAAAATATCTAACCTTAATATACTATTGACTTTTTCTGATTTGGTATGATTCTTTATGATCAGGACTGAATCCATTCAAGTAACTATGCGTGTTACATCAGTCAGAATACAATGTGTCTTTTGTTTAATTTCTTTACACCAGATGATCTGGAATCCAATATCATTGTTGTGTTTTTGTTGTTGGTATTGTTTTGAATATTTTCTTTCACTTATGATCTTGTAGACCTGGAAGAAACCTCCATCCTCAAAGACTTGGAAAAGGCTGTCCTGGAGCCTGCGTGGAGGTTACAAAAACCATCCCTCTGGTGGTGGCCTGAGCAGATGACTTCAACCCCAATGTTGCCCTGAACGTTGCATTCAAGATTTGAGAAGATTAGGACTGCTAAGGTATGGACTTGTGACTTCTATCTTTTTCGAAGGCAAATACATTTAAAGATAGTTAATCATTTTCACAGCCTTCTCTCCTCCTCATCTGCTCTTTTCTTTTTCTCTTGCCTTTCTCCCTCCTTCCTTTTAAGCAATGATCTAGTCTTTTGTTACCAGCTTGTGGGATGTGGTGGGATGGATAAAATTATAATGGAAGAAATGGAAGGCTACCCTGTCTCAATAACAGAGGTGATCAGAGGGGAGGCAGTCTAAGCATGAAGAGAAATTCGTGCAGACATCTTTGATAGAAAAAAGAAATTGAGATTGTTCCTTATGTGATAAGAGACATGTAAAGAAGTGGTACATGTGATAAACTGTGTATTTCCATATTCTATGTCCACAGAAGACTTTTGGCAAACTGTTGTATTATATCTTAAGATTTGAGGATAATTGTGTTTATATATCTTAGATGCATACCTAGGCTAGTGTTAGAATCTTCTGAGTTGAGTCAGGTGATCCCATCTTCTTTTCTAGTTACAATGATAATCATTCTTTGTGTGTGTGTGTGCATGGTATATATGTACATACACATACTTACATGTGTAGGTATTGTATATATTTTCTCTATACACACATACAATTTGTTGAGTGTTGTATACTTGTTCTACATATGTATAGGGATATATATATATATATATAGATAATATATATATGATGATCTATATATATGGATGATCTATATATATGGAGGGCAGTGGGGAGAGAGAGACAGATGGAGAGAGGAGAAAGAGAGCCCTCCAAAACCACCACTCATGGCATGCTTATGGTGAGTGCATCAGGCATTGTACTGTAAGGTTTGAAAAGTCACAAATACAACTGATAACAACCATCTGGATTAGAGATTTCTGTTATGGGAAGCCAGAGAAGAGACAAGTAAAAATATTTTTTTAAGGTTGCATAGCAAGAAGGGGTCAGGGTCCAGACCCTTTCCTAGACTTACTAGAATTTAAGTCTGTGCTCACCTATTGTGTAGTAGAGTGGGTCTGTATCAGCCTAGGAGCACAGGGCATGTCCAAGAGAAACTGGAGAATATCTCAGACAATTCAACTGACAACTCATTTGCTGTCAATTTAATATGCCTCAAAGAAAAAAAGTGCTTATAACCAAAGGCTTCTGGCAATTGGCAGAGCAAGGTAGCTGAGGTGTTGGCCTGGCTTCCTACTTGTGGCACCACAGGCCTCATCATTTGTGCAAGATGGAGGCCCAGAGCTGATGAAAAATTATTTGTAGCCACAAGCTTTCTTTTATTGATTTTCTGAATTTCTCACTGATACAATAAGTGTGGTGCACACTTTTAATTGATCATGAATAGGCCTTCCTAGCAGGATGAAGTACATATGCTTTCTGTCTGGTTTATGTAAAAACCTTCAGTGCCAATGCTTTAAGCTCTCATGTTCATGCTCCTCATAGTACCTTTGAAAGTGTGCTAACAGACTGATGAAAATGTGAGGGTGGTATTTCAAAAACACACTTCTCTTCCCTTTATTCAAGTTTTTTTTTTTTTTTTTTGTAAAGGGAGATAGGTTGTTTTTCCTTCTTTGATTCGAAGGGCATCTTTAAAGCAGATTAAGTATGATTGCTATTATACTTAAGTTCACAGTTCATGTACTGCTGAAGCTTGGCTTGCAGAATTTTGAGCATTACTTTACTAGCGTGTGAGATCAGTGCAATTGTGCGGTAGTTTGAGCATTCTTTGGCATTGTCTTTCTTTGGGATTGGAATGAAAACTGATCTTTTTGAGTCCTGTGGCCACTGCTGAGTTTTCCAAATTTGCTGGCATATTGAGTGCAGCACTTTCACAGCATCATCTTTCAGGATTTGAAATAGCTCAGCTGGAATTCCATCACCTCCGCTAGCTTTGTTCGTAGTGATGCTTTCTAAGGCCCACTTGACTTCACATTCCAGGATGTCTGGCTCTAGGTGAGTGATCACACCATCGTGATTATCTGGGTTGGGAAGATCTTTCTTGTACAGTTGTGTGTATTCTTGCCACCTCTTCTTAATATCTTCTGCTTCTGTTAGGTCCACACCAATTCTGTCCTTTATTGAGCCCATCTTTGCATGAATGTTCCCTTGGTATCTCTAATTTTCCTGAAGAGATCTCTAGTCTTTCCTATTCTGTTGTTTTCCTCTATTTCTTTGCATTGATCGCTGAGGAAGGCTTTCTTTTCTCTCCTTGCTATTATTTGGAACTCTGCATTCAGATGCTTATATCTTTCCTTTTCTCCTTTGCTTTTCTCTTCTCTTCTCTTCACAGCTATTTGTAAGGCCTCCTCAGACTTGGCAGAGATGATACCATTTAATTAAAAGCACTAAAAGGAAACTGCCTGGGATCAAGTGTAGGCTCCTCCACTTTGTTGTAATTCACTGAACTGCTGCCAGCCTTGGTTTTTTCATTTGTGGGATGGGGGTGATTCTCATGCCCACTTGATACAGAGTGAAGATCAAGTGAAATTATGCTTGTGAAGCGCTTGCTGGTTCCTTACAATACTGGGTAAATAGTAAACTGCCATTTTGGGTTGTAGAGATTATATGAGGGATGACAATCCGGAGCAAAAAGAGTAACATTATATCCCATTTATGTGGCCTCTGAGTCATTATGTATATCTATGCATCCACCTAACTGTAGCTGAAAGCAAAATACTGTCATTTTTTAAAAACTGTATCAGTTTCATTATAAGAATTTGGAAACGGTCAAAGAAGTTGACCCTATTGTCAAAAATAATGATAATAATAATAATTTAATTAATATGCAGGAAATTATATTGAGAAAAAAATTGTCGCTTAATGTAGATGTTACATTTTATCTGTCCAGAGTCATTGAAAGCCAGCCTGAAACTATTTAGCATTTTTACAGGTATCAGCAAGTTTAATTATCTGAGGAATGGTAAGGAGCTGAGTTCCTTTATGCCCCTCTCCAATTTGTGATGCTGTTGTAACAGTTTTCACGAGACTTGGGTATATGTCTTTATTTTAGTGTGCTTTTGGAAGTCTCAGTTTCCATAGTAAAAATTTAAGGTCAGAAATGTTGCAAATATGTGCTAACTAACAGTGCTTTTCCTGTAAAGTACAAATTAGTCTATCACCAACCTGCTGTAAGGTAGAAAATCCTCTGTTGCTGTTTAGTTGCTAAGTTATGTCCAACTCTTTGCAATCACATGGTGTGTAGTCCACTAGGCTCCTTTGTCCATGGGAATCTCCAGGAAAATCCTGGGGTGGGTTGCCATTTTTTTCTCTAGGGGATCTTCCAACCCAGGGATTAAACCTGTGTCTCCTGCATTGTCAGGTTGGTTCTTTACCACTGTGCCACCTGGGAAGCCCCTAGAAAAATCTATAAACACCTCCAAAAATGTTATCAAAGGGAAATGGAAAGCTGCTTTTGAGGGTAGGGTTTGTCCCTGTTTCTCACTGTCACCACTGCGTGTGATAAGTTGGGTAGTGAGGATAAGAACCTTTCCAGTACTGTCCGGATACATGGGGATATGTGTATGGTGTGTATATTTCCTCCTCTGGAATCTTTCTTTCAATACATTCTTTCTTAGGCTGGTTTTATGCAAGTGTTAGTATTTCTCACGGTTCCCTTTTGTATTCATCCATTTCCTTTGGATATGGAAATGATGTTTTTTGTATTTTCCGGGCCTCCTAGCATATCAGCAGAACAGTGGCTGACTTATCAAGTCTTAGGATGGCTCTTTTCTTATGGTTTTCCACAGCCTTCACTGAATTTACCCTGAAATTCATCATGCATTGAAATTTTATCTCAGATAATAAATATCTTAGTGTCAAACATGAAAGCATCAGCAGAACTGCTTTGTGAAAAGAAAAGACTCTTGCTGGGAAATCCAGTGTGTCTCTTCTCATAGACAGCTTGGTTTATTTCTTTATTCAGCCGATGTATGGTGAGCATCTATTGTGAGCTAGGGGCTGTGCCAAGTTTGCTACTTATTATCTGCATGATACTTTTCCTCTCTTGGATTTCAATTTCCTTGTATGCAAAATGGGAGTTTGAGTCAAATAAGCCTAGATTTCAGCAAATAGTGCTGTATTTAATTTAAAATAAGCTGATAATTAATGTTGACATAGCAACATTTTCTGAACATATTTGACAATTATCTTTAAGGATCAATTGAAACATAGAACATGAAGATTCAAAGAGATTGAGCTAAAGAAATTATAAAAATTCTGTATAAGTCTACTTGTTGACTTTTAGCACTTTATTACCATGAGATTTCAGAAGACCATTTAGAAAGCCTTATTTGGGATATTATCTAATTTTTCCCTCTATATATTCAAGAGATCTCTTTCTTTATTTCTACCTCCAATACTGGCCATTAAGAGACTATCTCATTTTACAGATGAGGAAACTGAGGAGCAGAGAAGTCAAGTAATTTTCTTAAAACCACACTGGTAGGATAAGAAACTTTCTTTGGGTTGGACTCATAAAATGCCTGTAATGAGCCCAACTCTATTCACCAAACTTTTTACCCTGCCCTGAAGGATACCTGCTTTAATGTTCTTTGATGATTTTAATGCTTCGGAAGGTGGCAGCATCCCTTTTGCTCTTATTTTTTTCTAACTCAAACAACTACCATTTTATGAATAGACTCCTTTTGACAGTTACTGAAAAGAAGATGTGTGTTTCTCCCCTTGAGTATGACATTTTGCAGTCTGTTTACTTGAGTTGAATTTTACCCAAGGCCTTTGAAACTACAGAATTTCATTTGTTGCTGTGTTCCAGTCTTGTACAGATGTAGGTCTTATTAGGCAGGTTAAAATACCCTCCTCCTCAACCCATTACCACCACCACCAGTGATGACAAAATGGCTATTTGAACTTTTCCTGCAGTTTGATGTAATTTTCATGATGCAAATCTAACATCATTTAAATATCTATCCTCTTCAAATTCTTATCAAGTGATCTCAGAAAGGTTTTCTCTTCAACTTGCTCATTGCTTCCTCTTTGCTGCTAAACCTGTCCCCATGCTGCCCTACTCTGCCATTTCTTTTTTATGACACTTTCCGATGTTCACACTAGCAACTTCCTCAGATTTAGTCTGGATTGCAGACTTGGTACATTCCCATCCTATATAGTGGGTTGGCCAAAAAGTTTTGTCGAGTTTTTCCATGATATTTATTGTGAGGATCACATGGAATTTGAAAACTGTACCACCCTCAAAAACTGTCCAGACTTTCCCAATCCATCCCCCTCCTATTCCCTCCTGCTTTTTTACATCATGTCTTTGACAGTTTCCCTCCCTTCTCCCCACAGGCTCTCCACAGGCTGTGGTGACCCTCTCCATTTTTCCAAAAAATATGCCATGTTTTCTTAAGTCACCACTAATTTGCTCCTGCTGGTGGTTTTGCCATTTCCTACCCACTGCACCTCTGCACATTCATGAAAACTCCTTCATCTTTTAAGATCCAATTCATTGAAAGCTTCTGAGACTCTCTTGAGCCAATGTCATTTCTTGTCTTTCGACTTCACTGCATTTTTTTTCAAACCTGATTGTAACTCTTACTGTGAAGAGACATTATTATAATATATATATTATGTATATTGATTAGCATTATTATTATATATTTTATATATTATATTATAATTGTTACTAATATATATTAATTAACATATATGTTTATAAGTATATTATTATATTAAAATGACTGGGTTTCTAAGTCAGTCTCCATCAGTGGAAAGCAAGATGTTCAGGACAGAGTTTCTTGGGGACTTCCCTGTTCATCCAGTGGTTATGATTCCATGCTTTCAATGCAGGGTGCACTGAAAGGAAATAAGGAACTAAGTCAGAAACTAATATCCCACATGTGCTGTGGTGTCACCAAAAAAGAAAAAAGACATTTTTTTTTCTTGAATGTATCTTCTGTTTCTCAGTTCTTCCTGGAACACAGTAGGTCCTCAACAGACACTGGAATGGCACAACTGTGCTTAAATGCATTGCAGAATGGATTTAATTTAGAAGTAGTTCTTTTTCCCCCTGGTTAATTAGTTCATTTTGGATTTTTAAGTTCTTTTATTTTTGGTGGTCATTTTTGTTTTGAATTTTATTTGCTTGTCCTGATGTTTATATAATTATATTAGAGATATATCCTTATTTTCCTCCTGGCTACAGTGTCTATTCTTATTATCTTTTTTTCTCCTATGTATCACTGTGCTTTGCAGCCTCTTTTAAGTCCTCATGACCCTGACTAGGCAAGGTTAGCACTCATCTAGCACATATGCTACCTCCCACCTTTCCTGTGCCCTTGGCAGACATCACTAGTTAATCCCAGTTTAGGAATCTTAGAATCTTCCCAACACATCACTCCAGAAATGCCATGTGATTGAAAAAACATGTCAGAAAATTAATAACTGTAATAATGGTTTATATTTCTTTTTCTGGAAACGGGAACTCTTCAGTTCAGTTCAGTTGCTCAGTCATGTCCAACTCTTTGCGACCCCATGGACTGCAGAACTCCAGGCCTCTCTGTCCATCACCAACTCCCAGAGTTTACCCAAACTCATGTCCATTGAGTCAATGACGCCATCCAACCATCTCATCCTCTGCCTTCCCTTCCTCCTCCTGGCCTCAATCCTTCCCAGCATCAAGGTCTTTTCCAATGAGTCAGTTCTTCACATCAGGTGGCCAAAGTATTGGAGTTTCAGCTTCAGCATCAGTCCTTCCACTGAATATTCAGGACTGACTTCCTTTAGTCATTTAGGACTAAATCCAACTGACTGGTTGGATCTCCTTGCAGTCCAAGGGACTCTCAAGAGTCTTCTCTAACACCACAGTTCCAAAGCATCAATTCTTTGGTGCTCAGCTTTCTTTATAGTCCAACTCTCACATCCATATACGACTACTGGAAAAACCATAGCCTTGGCTAGATGGACCTTTGTTGGCAAAGTAATGTCTCTGCTTTTTAATATGCTGTCTAGGTTAGTCATAACCTTCTTTCCAAGGAATAAGTGTCTTTTAATTTCATGGCTTCAGTCACCATCTGCAGTGATTTTGGAACCCAAAAATAAAGTCTGCTCTTACCAGCTGTGTTATGAGTATAAATCAGTTTTCTATTGGACTTTTCTATGTTATTTGAAAATAATTGAATATTGACATTAATTGATATTAGCATGGAAGGTAAAACTCACTTGCCATTTCTGGACTGGAAGATTTTTTTGCAGAGCTTCCAGTTACTCTTTCCAAGGTTAGGACCTGATTGCTTTTAGAACAAATACATACTCCTTACCTTCCTTATTTCTGAAGCTTGAGTCCTTCCTTAAGAAATTATGGATCTTATATTAGAATTCTGGGAAAGTTTAACAAGCCACCAGACTTGATCCATTAAGACTTAAGAAGTCAAGACGCACTTCTGCAACATTTTACCAAATATAAGATGACTGAAGAGCTGTTTCTATAGTTTGAAAATACTATTAATGTTAAAGCCTGGAAATTTTCCAGGTTTTAAAACACTACTTTTAACAGATAATTTTCAAACTAGAGTCCTGAAGGCTAGGTTTAGTGGTAAAGATATCTAGATTGTGTGTCTGACAGGTGGTATCTTATCTCTGAGCAATATTTTAATGTAATTATTTTTGGTCTAACAAATTATACAGAAAAGTCTGATGGAAAATCAATTTAAAACTATAATACAGTTGGTAAAATCTCCATTCCCCAGAAACAACTATAATCCATTTGTTGTGGTTACTAATTTTCTGACATCTTTCTTCTATCAGTTTCTATAATGAAAGCACAGAATTTCTTCCCAGAAAAGGATTTCCACAAGTACGTATACATGGTCTAGATACAATTTGAGGATGTATCAGTGTTTGGATTCACTTAACTCCATATCTGGATTAAAAGTTTGGAACCCTTCCTATAGTGATATAGAAAGCCTTGTGACCCTAATTTTAAGTAGTGTCCTTCCTCTTTTAATATTTCTTATAAATGGTCCTGCAGGATGTATTCTGCTGTCTCTGACTGCTTCATGCATAATGATAGTTTTGAGATATATCCATGTTCTTGTGTATATTAATAGATTGTCATTATTGTCCTAAAGTATCAGTGTGTGAATTTATCATAATTTTTTGTTCATTCTCCTTTTGATGGACATCTTCGCTGTTTTCAGTTTGAGAATATTAAAAACCGTGCTGTTGTAAGCATTTGTGAACCAATCTTTGTGTGAAAATAAATTTTAATTTCTTTCAAGGTAAATATCAGTGAGTCATGTGGTAGGTGTACAGTTACTTTTATAGGGAACTACAAAATTGTTCTTAAATAGAGTTCACTCCCATTTGATACTCTCCCAAGGGATGGATGAGAGATATGATTGTTCCATCTATCTGCTAAGGTTATATTGTTAACCTTGTTAATTTTATCCATCTAGTTGTGTGAAATTGTATCTCTTCTTGTTTTAATTTGTACTTCCCTGTTAGCTATTAATGATAAGCACTTTAACTTTTGCTTACTGGTCATGTCTTTACATCTTTTGTAAAGAGTCTGTTCAGTTTTTTTTTAATCCAATATTATTTGTGTTGTCTTTTTAATAATTGAGTCATATGACCTACCTCTTTAAATATTCTGGATATACGTTCTGTGTCTTTTACATATTGCAGATAGGTTCTTCCAGTCTGTTACTTGACTTTTCATTTCCTTGATGTGTGTGTGTTCTGGAGGGCAAGGATTTTTCATTTATTTATTCACAGTTTCAGTTGATGATCTATGCTTTTTGTGTCTTTGCCTGAATCAAAATCACAAAGATATTTTCCTAGGTTTACTTCCAGAAGTTTTACAACTCTTGCTTTTCCATTTAGGATTGTGGATTAAGTTTTACGTTTTGGTCTTTTCTAGTTTCAAATTCAACACAATGGATTATAGGTTCATCAGAAGTTTGACTAGTTTCCCATAGTCTGAAAGAAAGAAAGAAAGAAAAGTCGTGCAGTCGTGTCCGACTCTTTGCGGCCCCATGGACTGTAACCCACCAGACTCCTCCATCCATGGGGTTTTCCAGGCAAGAGTGCTAGAGTGGGTTGCCATTTCCTTCTCCAGGGCATCTTCCTGACCCACGGATCGAACCCAGGTCTCCCGCCATGCAGGCAGACGCTTTACCGTCTGAGCCACCAGGGAAGCCATAGTCTAAGCAAAGGCTATCCTTCTTTGGCAGGATTTGTACTCTGCCCGCTCTCCCTCCATTGTCAGCAACTGCCCTCAAGGATGAAATTATCCTCTGGAGTGAGATTCTATTGTGTTCCTTTCAATGTGTCTTCAGCGTCTTTAAAGAGATTTGTGCGTCATGATTATCTGGCCAGTCATTATAGTTGTAGCAGGAGTGACATTTGTTTATATTATTCTGCACTCTAGCCATGAGTGAAACTTTCACTCCTCCATTTTTAACTAAAAAAAAAACCATCTGATTTATTAAAAAAAAACCAGTGGAACAGGAGAAAAAAAAAACATAGTTATGAAAAAGAGACAAATATTAATAATATGTGAAATCCCTACCAAGCTAGACAATGTGAAGGACAAAAGAGTATATTTAAAATTCTCTCATCAGTATCCTTGTTAAGAGTTAAAAAGATAATCCACCCGTAAGACAAGTACAGAACAGGATAAAGAAGGAACAATTAGATAATAAGAAATATCTCTTGTAAATTCAGTATTTTTCATTAATGAAAGTTTGAAAATATAGATCTCCTAGGACATGGAAAAAAGAAATCTAGTACTAATAAGTCAAATATAGAACAGTGTAGGAATCCTTCATCTCATTAAAAAGATCTCCAGAGGTGACAGATAAATTTGATGAATTGGGAGTATTTGATTATTAAAGAAATGTAAATGTCATATCGTAGAGAGACAATTGGTTGAATGTATATCTCACAAGCCAGGTGACAAAATGGGAAGTAAATACATGTTCCTGATGTGTCAGCTTCAAGTTTCAGAATTCTGAGAATAAAGGGAGAAAAGAAAACATTTTACAAAATTTTTGTTTTAAACTGATATCAAACTTTTTATCAGCAACATTAGAATCACACTGAACAATTTCTTGTGCTTTCTCAGGAAAAACTATTTTGAGCCTAGAATTTGGTTCTAAGCCAAACAGTAAGTGAAAATAATATTTTAAAACATCAAGATATTGAAATCTTTCATGCACCCTTTCTGAGTATATTCCTGAAAATTAAGAATGAAATTATAGAGATAATTAGTAAAGGTTCCAAGAAATGGTGAGGCCAATGAAGAGTCTCTCCAAAAAGTCACACATGACAGTTGTGCAGGTTTAGAAAGTTTTTGGTCAAAATTGAAGAAGTCCAGGAATTCTAGGAAGATATCTTCAAGAAGGAAATATTTGCCAATGAGCTGAGGGATGGGATGTGAAGAAACTGTGTCTGTTGTCTTCAAAGAAAAGAAGAGAGACAATTCAAACCACACACTCAGCAAAAACAAGAAGTGTATTAGGAAATCACAGTCCAAATCAAAAACATAACAACAACAACAACAACAACAACAAAAAGAATCTCTTTGACTTTTGTGGTTTAAGTTATGGCATTAAATCTGAAGAGAATTAAGTGCCATTTTAGTGTACTACCTGGCTGTCCAATGAACAATTTATATAGTCATAATAATCTCTTTTCAAACTTTAGGATGCACCTATAAAGCAAGCACACCAGCAAGTTAACCAAATGTTATAAACCTTGACAATGAAAGTAAGGGCAAGTTTGACAGCTGATGTTAGGTATAGAGTCAAAGCTGAAATAAAGGTGGCTTCATGAGTATCTTTAGCAAAATGGAAGGGTAAGATTTTCCCACATGAGATAAATGAAATGTGACAAAGTTTTATATGTTTTAAATGTATTTATTTTTTAAAATCAATTTATTTTAACTGGAGCTAATTACTTTACAATATTGTTGTGGTTTTTGCTATACATTGACATGAATCAGCCATAGGTCTACATGTGTCCCGCATCCCGAACCCCCCTCCCACCTCCCTGCCCATTGCATCCCTCTGGGTTGTCGCAGTGCACCGGCTTTGAGTGCCCCATTTCATGCACCAAACTTGGACTGGTCATCTATTTCACATTTGGTAATATACATGTTTCAGTGCTAGTCTCTCAAATTATCCCACCCTCTCCTTCTCCCATAGGGTCCAAAAGTCTGTTCTTTATATCTGTGTCTCTTTTGCTGTCTCACATATGGGATTGTCGTTAGCATCTTTCTAAATTCCATGTATGTGCGTTTATATAATGTATTGGTGTTTTTCTGTCTGACTTAGTTCACTCTAATGAGCTCCAGTTTCATCCACCTCAGATGCATTCTTTTTAATATCTGAGAGATATTCCATTGTGTATATGTACCACAACTTTCTTATTCATTTGTCTGCCAGTGTACATCTAGGTTGCTTCCATGTCCTAGCTACTGTAAACAGTGCTGCAATGAACACTGGGGTACATGTGTCTCTTTCAATTCTTGTTTCCTCAGTGTGTACGCCCAGCAGTGGGATTGCTGGGTAATATGGCAGTTCTATTTCCAGTTTTTAAAGGAATCTCCACACTGTTCTTCATAGTGGCTGTACTAGTTTGCATTCCCACTAATAGTGTAAAGAGGGTTCCCTTTTCTCCACACCCTCTCCAGCATTTATTGCTTGTAGACTTTTGGATAGCAGCCATTCTGACCGGTGTAAGGTGGTACCTCATTGTGGTTTTGATTTGCATTTCTTTGACAATGAATGATGTTGAGCATCTGTATGTCTTCTTCAGAGAAGTATCTGTTAAGTTCTTTGGCCCAATTTTTAATTGGGTCATTTTATTTTATTTTATTTTTTGGTATTGAGCTGCATGAACTGCTTGTATATTTTTGAGATTAATTCTTTATCAGTTGCTTTGTTTGCTATTAATTTCTCCCCTTTTGAAGGCCATCTTTTCACCTTGCTTATAGTTTCCTTCGTTATGCAAAAGCTTTTGCTTTAGGTCCCAGTTGTTTATTTTTGTTATATTTCCGTTACTCTGGGAGGTGGGTCATAGAAGATTGTTCTGTGATATATGTCAGAGAGTGTTCTGCCAATGTTTTCCTCTAGGGGTTATATAGTTTTTGGTCTTACATTTAGATCTTTAATCCATTTTGAGTTTATTTTTGTGTATGGTGTTAGAAAGTGTTCTAGTTTCATTCTTTTACAGATGGTTGACCAGTTTTCCCAGCACCACTTGTTAAAGAGATTGTCTTTTCTCCATTGTATATTTCTGCCTCCTTTGTCAAAGATAAGGTGTTCATAGGTACGTGGATTTATCTCTGGACTTTCTATTTTGTTTCGTTAATCTATATTTCTGTCTTTGTGCCAGCACTATACTGTCTTGATGACTGTGGCTTTGTAGTATAGTCTGAAGTCAGGCAGGATGATTCCTGCAGTTCCATTCTTTCTCAAGATTGCTTTGGCTATTCAAGGTTTTTTTCCATTTCTGTACAAATTGTGGAATTATTTGTTCTAATTCTGTGAAAAATATCATTGGTAGCTTAATAGGGATTGCATTGAATCTATAGATTGCTTTGGGTAGTATACACATTAACTATATTGCGTCTTCCGATCTGTGAACATGCTATATTTATTTATCTATTTGTGTCATCTTTGATTTCTTTCATCAGTGTTTTGTAGTTTTCTATATATAGGTCTTTTGTTTTTTGAGGTAAGTTTGTTCCTAAGTATTTTATTCTTTGTGTCACAATGGTGAATGGTATTATTTCCTGAATTTTTCTTTCTGTTTTCTCATTGTTAGTGTATATTAATGCAAGGGATTTCTGTGTGTGAATTTTATATCCTGCAACTTTACTATATTCATTGATTAGCTCTAGTAATTTTCTGGTGGTGTCTTTGAGGTTTTCTATGTAGAGGATCATGTCAACTGCAAACAGTGAGAGTTTTACTTCTTTTCCAATCAGGATTCCTTTTATTTCTTTTTCTTCTCTAATTGTTGTGGCTAAAACTTCCAAAACTATGTTGAATAGTAGTGGTGAGAGTGGGCATCCTTGTTTTGTTCCTGACTTTAGGGTACATGCTTTCAAATTTTTGCCATTGACGATAATGTTTACTGTGGGTTTATCATATATGCCTTTTATTATGTTGAGGTATGTTCCTTCTATGCCTGCTTTTGGGAGAGTTTATACCATAAATTGATGTGTTGAATTTTGTCAAAGGCTTTCTCTGCATCTACTGAGATAATCAAATGGTTTTAATCTTTTAATTTGTTAGTGTGGTGTATCACATTGATTTATTTGCAAATATTAAAGAATCCTTGCATCCCTGGGATAAAGCCCACTTGGTCATGATGTATGATCTTTTTAATATGTTGTTGGATTCTGTTTGCTAGACTTTCGTTAGTGATATTGGCCTGTAGTTTTCTTTATTGGTGGCATATTTGTCTAGTTTTGGTGTTAGGGTGATGCTGGCCTCATAAAATGAGTATAGGAGTTTACCTTCCTCTGCAATTTTCTGGAAGAGTCTGAGTAGGATAGGTGTTAGCTCTTTTCTAAATTTTTGGTAGAATTCACCTGTGAAGGCATCTGATCCTGGGCTTTTGTTGGAAGATTTTTGATTACAGTTTTGATTTCTGTGCTTGTGATGGGTCTGTTAAGATTTCCTATTTCTTTCTGGTTCAGTTTTGGAAAGTTGTACTCTTTTAAGAATTTGTCCATTTCCTCCAAATTGTCCATTTTATTGGATATAGTTGCTGATAGTAGTCTCTTATAATCCTTTTTATTTCTGTGTTGTCTGTTGTGATTTCTCCATATTCATTTCTAATTTTGTTGATTTGATTCTTCTTCCTTTTTTTCATGATTAATCTGGCTAATGGTTTGTCTATTTTATTTATCTTCTCAAAGAACCAGCTTTTAGTTTTGTTGATTTTTGTTGTAGTCTCTTTTGTTTATTTTTCATTTATTTCTGCTCTAATTTTTATGATTTCTTTTCTTCTACTAACCCTAGGGTTCTTCATTTCTTCTTTTTCTAGTTGATTTAGGTGTAAAGTTAGGTTATTTGTTTGATTTTTTCTTATTTCTGGAGGTAAGCTTTTATTGCTATGAACCTCCCCCTTAGCACTGCTTTTACTGAATCCCATAGGTTTTGAGTGTTGTGTTTTCCTTTTCTTTTGTTTTTATTCATATTTTGATTTCTTTTTTGATTTCTTCTGTGATGTGTTGGTTATTCAGAAGCATGCTGTTTAGCCTCCATATGTTTGTATTTGTAATAGTTTTTTCCCTGTAGTTGGCATCTAATCTTACTGCATTGTGATCAGAAAAGATGCTTTAAATGATTTCAATTTTTTTTGAATTTACCAAAGCTAGATTTACAGCTCAGGATGTGATCTATCGTGGAGAATGTTCTGTGTGCACTTAAGAAAAAGGTGAAATTCATTGTTTTGGGGTGAAATGTCTATGGGTATCAATTAGGTCTAACTGGTCCATTGTATCATTTAAAGCCTGTGTTTTCTTGCTAATTTTCAGTTTGGTTGATCTATCCATATGTGTGAGTGGGGTATTAAATTCTCCCACTATTATTGTGTTACTGTTAATTTCCCCTTCCATACTCATTAGCATTTGCCTTATGTATTGAGGTGCTCTTATGTTGGGCACATACATAATTGTTATATCTTCTTTTGGATTGTCCTTTGATCATTATATAGTGTCATTCTTTGTCTCTTTTCCTGGCCTTTATTTCAAAGTCTACTTTATATGAGTATTGCTACTCTTGCCTTCTTTTGGTCTCCATTTGCATGAAATATCTTTTTCCAGCCCTTCACTTTCAGTCTGTATGTGTCCCTTAGTTTGAGGTGGGTCTCTTGTAGACAGCATATATAGGGGTCTTGCTTTTGTATCCACTCAGCCAGTTTTTCGGAGAAGGTGATGGAACCCCACTCCAGTACTCTAACCTGGAAAATCCCATGAATGGAGGAGCCTGGTGGGCTGCAGTCCATGGTGTCGCTAAGAGTCGGACACGACTGAGTGACTTCACTTTCACCTTTCACTTTCATGCATTGGAGAAGGAAATGGCAACCCACTCCAGTGTTCTTGCCTGGAGAATCCCAGGGATGGGGGAGCCTGGTGGGCTGCCATCTATGGGGTCACACAGAGTCAGACATGACTGAAGTGACTTAGCAGCAGCCAGTCTTTGACTTTTGGTTGGGGCATACAACCCATTTAGATTTAAGGTAATTATTGATAAGTAGGATCTTGTTGCCACTTACTTTGTTGTTTTGGATTTAAGTTTATAAACCTTTTCTGTGTTTCCTGTCTACAGAAGATCCTTTAGCATTTGTTGAAGAGCTAGTTTGGTGATGCTGAATTCTCTCAGCTTTTGCTTGTCTGTAAAACTTTTGATTTCTCCTTCATAGTTGAATGAGATCCTTGCTGGGTATAATAATCTGGGCTGTAGATTTTTCTCTTTCATCACTTTAAGTATGTCCTGTCATTCCCTTCTGGCCTGAAGAGTTTCTATTGAAAGATCAGCTGATATCCTTCTGGGGATCCCCTTGTGTGTTATTTGTTGCTTTTCCCTTACTGCTTTTAATATTTGCTCTTTGTGTTGATCTTCATTAGTTTGATTAATATGTGTCCTGGGGTGTTTTGCCTTGGGTTTATCCTGTTGGGACTCTCTGGGTTTCTTGGACTTGGGTGGCTATTTCCTTCCCCATTTTAGGGAAGTTTTCAACTGTTATGTACTCAAGAATTTTCTCATGCCCTTTCTTTTTGTCTTCTTCTGGAACTCCTATGATTTGAATGTTGGGGCATTTAACATTGTCCCAGAGGTCTCTGTGGTTGTCCTCATTTCTTTTAATTCTTTTTTATTTTCTGCTTCATTTATTTCCACCATTCTATCTTCCACCTCAAATATCCTATCTTCTGCCTCAGTTATTCTACTGTTGGTTCCCTCCAGAGTGCTTTGGATCACAGTTATTGCATTATTTATTATTGATTGACTTTTATTTCTTCTATGTCCTTGTGAAACATTTCTTGCATCTTCTCAATCCTTGTCTCTAGTCTATTGATCTGTAACTCTATTTTGTTTTCAAGATTTTGGATCATCTTTACTATCATTATTCTGAATTCTTTTGTTCAGGTATACTCCCTATCTCCTCCTCTTTTGTTTGGTTTGGCGGGAATTTATCATGTTCCTTTACCTGCTGAATATTTCTCTGCCTTTTCATTTTGTTTAGATTGCTGTGTTTGGCGTGCCCTTTCTGTGTTAGGGTTGCCTCTTTATTGTGGAGTCTGCTCCCTATGGGTGGGGTTGGACTATTGGTTTGTCAAGGTTTCCTGGTCAGGGGAACTTGCGTCTGTGTTCTGGTGGGTGGAACTGAATCTCTTCTCTCTGAAGTGCAACAAAGTGTCCAGTAGTGAATTTTGGGGTGTCTATGGATTTTGCATGGATTTGGGAAGCCTGTCTTTTAATTCTCAGGGCTGTGTTTCTGCTTTGCTGGGAAATTATCGTGGTGTGTCTTGCTCTGGAACTTGTTGGCTCTTGTGTGGAGCTTGGTTTCAGTGTAAGAATGAAGACTTTGGGTGAACTCCTGTCTACCAGTGTTCCCTGGAATCAGGATTTCTCTGATGTCAAGTTTTGGAGTTAAGCCTCCTGCCTCTGCCTTTCAGTCTTATTCTTACAGTAGCCTCAAGACTTCTCCATCCATACAGCACAGATGATAAAGCATCTAGGTTAATGGTGAAACAATTCTCCACACTGAGGGACACCCAGAGAGGTTCACAGAGTTACATCGAGAAGAGAACAGGGAGGAGGGAGATAGAGGTGATAAGGAGAAGAGGGGGAGTCCAAAGGGGAGAGACCAATCTAGCCAGTAATCAGTTCCCTAAGTGTTCTCCACAGCCTGGAACACCCAGAGAGATTCACAGGGTTAAATAGAGAAAAGAAGAGGGAGGGTAGAGATAGAAGTGACCTGGGGGAGAAAAGGGAGAGTCAAAAGGAGAGAACAATCAAGCCAGTAATCATACCCCTAAGTGAAAATGGATACTGAAGATTAGATTCTTAAAGGTACAAAATTGATAACAAATACCAAAAAGCAAAGATTAATAATCTAGAGTAGAGGTTAGATTCTCAAAAATACAATATTAAAAATACAAAGCAAAATCAATCACAAAAATTATAAAAAATATATCTGTGAAATTTGCTTTAAAAGTAGGGTCTGTTTTTGCAAAGTAATAGTAGGTTATAAAAATGAAAATTAAAGGAGTAATAAAGAACTTCAATTTGAAAAAAAAGATTAAAAAGTAATAATAGTAAAAGTATATCTAGGAATTTCTCTGGAGCTGTTGTGGGCAGTATGGGGTCAGTTCAATTTCAGATAGTTTCTTGTTCCTGTTCTTGTTCTCAAGGTCTATAGGCCCCCTCCGATGCTTAATCAGTGTTAACCACAGGGTTTTAAAATGTTGAACCTATCACTTCCAGAGCGGTTCCCTCTTCTTTGTTTATTTTGGCTTCCTCTGTTTACAAGTCTCTTCAATGTCTAACTTCCACCCTGACACAAGGGGGCAAAGGTGGTCACTTATTTAGGCTCACTTGTTCAGTTGTGTTGTGGGGAGGGAGGGACACTGCAAACAAATGCTGCTGACGTGTGGGGAATGCTCGCAGTGTATGGACCACACTGGGTTTGCCCCAGCTCAAGGTCGCGTGTGCTTCCTGAGTCTACACTGCTCAGGCTCCAGGGTGCTCTGCAGGGGCACTGTCTAAAGTGGGTCCTGCATTTTGTGCACTTCCAAGGCCTAAGCCGCTCAGGTTCTTGGGTACTCCGCAAGGGCACAGACTTGGTTGGGCATGTGTTTTGTGCCCTTCCCAGGTCAGAGCAGCTTAAGCGACCAGGTGCTTGGTGATTGTGCTGTCCCAGGTGGGCCCTGCATCTTAATCACCTCCCTGGCCGCTCAGTATCCTGGGTACACCATGGGAGCACTGTCTCAGGTGTGCTGTGTGTCTCCTCTGGGGAGATGATCTCAGGCTGCAACCCTCTTGGCAGATGTCAACTGTCCAGGATCCCAGGAAGATTGGGTAGCAACTTGGAGCCTTTCAAAGTTTGGTGAAGGATGCCAGTCTCTGTGACTGAGATTGCAGCAGCCCCTTGCCTTCCAGCTCTGGCTGTCACCTGCCTGCCTCTCTACGTCTGGGAGGGGGAGGGGCCTACACGCAGCAGGCTAGCTCTCCTTTGGTATTCACTCAATTCTTTGTTCTGTGAGCAGGCCAGGCTGCGCCTTAGAGCCTTTCACGGGAAAGTTCTGTTTTGTTTTGTTTTTCCTCTCTTTCGATCCCACAGTTTGAGTTGCTATCTCACTTGAGCTCCCTCAGATTGTCCTCCAGCATTCAGGTTCGCTCATTACCCTAATCACCTATTATGCAGCCTTCACCTCCCTGTCCAGTCCCCACTTGCTGGTGGCGGACATGAGCGTCTGGGCTACTTCTCTGCTGGCAGTTACAGTTAGGCGTGCAGTCTGTGGGTTTTTTGTTTTTTGTTTTTCTCCCGGTTATGTTGCCCTCTGAGATTCCAAAACTCCCCACAGGCCCGCCTGTGAGAAGGTTTCTTACTATGTGGAAACTGCTCCTCCTTCACAACTCCCTCCTTAGGATGGATCTCAGTCCCTAACTCTTGTGTCTCTCTTTTTGTCTTTTACATTTTGTCCTTCCTCCTTTCGAAGAGAATGAGCTGCCTTTCTGGGTGCCTGGTGTCTTCTGCCAGCATTGAGAAGTTGTTTTGTGAAAGTTGCTCAACATTCAGATGATCTTTTAATGAATTTTTAGGGGAGAAAGTGGCTCTCTGTCCTATTCCTCTGCTATCTTGGGACCCCCCCTCCAAATTTTACTTAAATTTATGAATATGACCATAGAAGAATAAAATAAAATTGGGAGAGGGAAAGTAAGTACAGTGCTTGCATTTCATAGAGTTAACAGGTAGTATCCTGAAAGGTTAAATTATGAGAGATACAAGCATCAAGAGGAGAGTTACTGAGAATTAACCACAGAGGCCATAAAGTACGGTGGATAGCTTCTGGAAGCCCAGATGGAGAGAGTGAAAAAGTGAACTATTGTGTTTCAGGATTATTTTGTTTTTTGCTCTGTACTTGTGTTTTTCTGGGGAAAAAAAATTAAAAGAAGCATAGGGAACTATACTCAATATTCTGTAATAGCCTATAAGGAAAAAGTATCTGTAAAAGAAAATATGTGTTTGTATATGTGTGTGTGTGTGTGTGTGTGTGTATGTGTGCATGCATTATACACCTGAAACTAATAATATTGTAAATTAACTATATTTCAACTGAAAAAAAAAAAGGAATCCACCCTGGCCTCCAGAGAGATCCCTTCTGATCCTTACAGGCTCATTTTGTCTATAAGTATTGACAAAACTACTCTTCAAAAATTATAAGCATGATCCTTATTCAAATATGTAATGAATATATGTCAGAGGTTTCATTCAGCTCATTAATGAATGAGAATAAAAGCTAGAAAAGCTAGGTCAATAAATATTTAAAGAAAGAGTGTCTGTGTAGTCCACCGTGAAAGGTGTTGGGAATGAATTTGAATTTGAGACAAAGGGATTCATCCTACAGAGTAATCGAATTGTAATCTTCAAAGTATCTTTCCTCCAGGTTATAACTCTGCATGGTAACAAGTAGGTTCTCAAAGTCTGAGCTCTAGTGAACTATAAAAATAGTGAAGGCAAACACTGGCAGATTCCCCTAGGGTGTTAAATAATCCTTGGATGAGCTTGTTCAACAAGGTCCACATTTAACTTTTGAAAGGGTACCTTTTAGTCTCTAAATTGCCAAGTTTTAGGTAACTTCTCTTCATTAAAAAATCCCAAATATTATTTCATGAAAGTTTCCCTGACCCTGTCACCATCTGATTTTTCTCTCCCCTTGTCTGTGTGTAGACAACATACCTCTGTCATAGCGATACCAACATTATGTCTGTGGTTCCTTGATTTCTTCCTCCCCCCAGCAGAAAGCAAGCTTTCTCTACACTGACCTTTTTCATAGAAAAATTTCAAGCTATTTGTTGAATTAATAATGTAACTTTGAAATGTTATTTGCTTCAGAAATGGTATAGACCTAACAGAAGCAGAAGATACTAAGAAGAGGTGGCAAGAATACAGAGAACTCTACAAAAATGATCTTCATGACCCAGATAACCGTAATGGTGTGATCACTCACCTAGAGCCAGACATGCTAGAATGCAAAGTCAAGTGGGCCTTAGGAAGCATCACTATGAACAAAGCTAGTGGAGGTGATGGAATTCCAGTTGAGCTATTACAAATCCTAAAAGATGATGCCGTGAAAGAATTGCATTCAGTATTCAAATATGGAAAACACAGCAGTGGCTACCGGACTGGAAAAGGTCAGTTTTGATTCTAATCCCAAAGAAAGGCAATGCCAAAGAATGTTCAAACTACTGCACAAATGCATTAATCTCATATGCTAGCAAAGTAATGCTCAAAATTTTCAAGCCAGGCTTCAATAGTACATGAAACATGAACTTCCAGATGTTCCAACTGGATTTAGAAAAGGCAGAGGAACCAGAGATAAAAATTGCCAACATCCATTGGATTATGGAAAAGCAAGAGAATTCCAGAAAACATCTATTTCTGCTTTATAGGCTATGCGAAAGCCTTTGACTGTGTGGATTACAACAAACTGTGGAAAATGTTTAAAGGGACGAAAATACCAGAGTCCACCTGACCTTCATTCTGAGAAATCTGTATGCAGGTCAAGAAACAACAGTTAGAACTGGACATAGAACAACAGACTGGTTCCATATTGGGAAAGGAGTACATCAAGGCTGTATATAGTCAACCTGCTTATTTAACTTATATGCAGAGTACATCATGAGAAATGCTGGGCTGGATGCAGCACAAGCTGGAATCAAGATTGCCGGGAGAAATATCAATAACTTCAGATAGGCAGATGACACCACCCTTATGGCAGAAAGCGAAGAAGAACTAAAGAACGTCTTGATGTAAGTGAAAGAAGCGAGTGAAAAAGTTGGCTTGAAACTCAACATTCAGCAAACTAAGATCATAGCATCTGGAAACAGTGGAAACAGTGGCTGACTATTCTTTTGGCTTCAAAATCACTGCAGATAGTGACTGCAGCCATGAAATTGAAAAATGCTTGTCCCCTGTAAGAAAAGTTATGACCAACCTAGACAGCATATTAAAAAGCAGAGACATTACTTTGCCAACAAAGGCCCATCTAGTCAGAGCTACGTTTTTTCCAGTAGTCATGTATGGATGTGAGAGTTTGACTATAAAGAAAGCTGAGCACCGAAGAATTGATGCTTTTGAATTGTGGTGTTGGAGAAGACTCTTGACAGACCCTTGAATTGCAAGGAGATCCAACCATCCATCCTAAGGGAAATCAGTCCTGAATATACATTGGAAGGTCTGACACTGAAGCTGAAACTCCAGCACTTTTGGCCACCTGATGTGCAGAACTGACTCATTGGAAAAGACCCTGGTACTGGGAAAGATTGAGGCAGGAGGAGAAGAGGACGACAGAGGATGAGATGGTTGGATGGCATCGCTGACTCAATGGACATGAGGTTGAGTAAGCTCTGGGAGTTGGTGATGGACAGGGAAGCCTGGCATGCTGCAGTCATGGGGTTGCAAAGAGAGTCAGACACCACTGAACAACTAAGCTTAACTGATCTTTACATGAAAAGAAATCAGAAATAAGAACACAGAAGAGGAATGATCAGTAAATGAGTAGATAGAAAATCTACAGAATCTGTTGATGTGGCAATTTGCAAGTTGTCTCAGTAAATAGCCAGGAGAAATTCTCCTGTCTTTTACTGTAGTTATATTCAGATGTTAAAGGAAGTAGAATTCACACAGAAGTACTGCCAGGTTAAATGACTTATTGTAGCCCCACCTCATTCTTAGATCTTTGTAAACATTTTTGTCTTAATACCAAATAAACTCTTCTCCTGTTTATTTTATACTTGGGGCTAAGGAATAGGGCCACTTTCACTTTCTTAAAACCCATAATCGTATTCTTTTTCCCTGTTGTTAGAAATGGCCCCTCTCCAAACACAACCTGTGAAAACATTGTACTTGGAAACAGGAATGACTTTTGACTTGTCTTAAAGAATACTTAGAGCTTCTAGCCAGCCTCACAAGTCTAAAAACTTCTGTCCAGTCAAGAGAAGAAGCTGAATACTCCTAGCAGCTATTTAGATATATTTATATGTCTTAATGGTATATGTTGTCCCCTCCACGCCCACCAACTAAGGGTCTTTATTTGAAGTAGATTAAATTGACTCCTGTTGATATAACTGGACCATGGTCTTTTGAGTTAAACTTAGCATATATTCTGATAAACACACTGAATTATGTTTTGGATGGTACTGTGCAGGTGCTTTTTGCATCATCCTAGAATCAAGCTTTTCAGCTTATCTTGGGATGTCAGAGGTAGGCACGGTTTCTTGACTCTCCCTTCCCAGTCTCGGGCAGTCCAGGGGATGACCTGCTCACCAGTTTCATCTTGGAGCACAGGCCCTTTAACTCTTCCTCATGTTGGGTTTGATGACTAGATGGCTCTCCAGTGAAGGTCAAATACTACAGATTCTAAAGGGACTTAGAGAAGGGGCCAGAAATAAGGCGGCTTGGCTAGTTGGGGCTCTTGAGAAGTGGGAGGGCCCGGGCTCTCCCGAAAGAGGCTAGCACTACTCAGCTCCAGCTGGTTGTTTTGGATACTTAAGTGAGCCTGTAGTGTCCAAGGTGTCTTTCATGAGGTCTTTCATGCAGATTTGTATACGCAGTTGCTTAATTATCAGCATGGCCTGTGGACTAAATGAGATGTATTGGCAGGTGCCATTCACTTGGGAGCCAGCTGGCCACCCAAGACTAGGCCTTGAGAACAAGGACCTTTTTAGCTTCCTAACTGGCCTTCCACTAATTATCGCTGTTTTCTTGTCTGTTCTCCATTCTGCAGCTAGATGAATCTTTTTTAAAATGCATACCAAATCATATCTTCCCTCTGTCTCAACCCTGCTCTTCCTGTTAGATTTTAAAAGGCCAAGGCTTTAGTTTATGAGGCTCTTTCTAGTCTTCAGGTCTACTCCCCTGCCACCACACTTTACCTCATTCTTTCTGTCCCCTCTTTCTGTGACTCCTTTCATTTCCTCTAAACCTGTATACCCACAACTCTAGACTTTGCCAGTGCCAGCCCACCCTACAGATGTTTCTCCAGCCTGCTGCCCATGTCCTTGATCTTCATCTGGGGAGCTTTTATACACCTTTCAAGGCCCAACTTTTCAGTAAGAAACCTTTGTTAACCTCTTCTGCTGGGCTGATTCATCCCTTTCATATGTAGACAATGTGCCCTGACCCTCTATGTCATAATCATCAAACACTAGATTATACTCATAATATCTCACTGAACTATAATTTCCCTTAATTGATAGGATAATTTTTGTCTTGTTTGATAGTTTCTCATCAGTACTTAATACAGTGTCATGCACGTAGGTAGTTCAGACCTTAATAAATAGGCATTGATTTGGCATTGAATTAACACTGCTTGTGGCAAACGTGAAATATTGTGAGGATATTAGATTTCATAAGGGGAAGACTGTGGCTTCCTCATGATGGTCTTTGGACTGGTGTTTTCTTTGTTTTGAGTCTGATAAAATCCCTGATTTTGAGAGAGAAGGCAGTTGCATGCAGTAATTTTGCTTATTTTCATAATAAACTTGTTTTGCTTTTTGAAAGATGGGTCATTAATTGTCCTCCATTGTCCTGAAAGACTCTCACTGATCTTTAAATTTCCTTCATGACAATGAAGAGATGGAAGGACTCTCATAAACTCTAATACATAGTCTAATTTCATGTAGCCCTAATGGATGAAATCTTTAGTATTTCAAGGGCTCTTAACATAACTGGAATAGAAAAAAATGTTGGTTTCAATAGGTAAACATATTGTGGAAAGAAAAATATTGAACATGTCATTACTCTGCATTTAAACTAAGAACAGAGAAGAACATAAACAGTTCAGTTACACAGTAATATAAATCCGGGTACATAAAGGGCAGCCAATGGGGACAGGTGATAAATGGAAAGAAGGAGAGACAGAGAGAGGTTGAGGAATAGATAGAAGAAATTCTTGCTTTCTTTTTTCTCTTCCCACCAAAGAGTGACTCAGAAGATGAAGGGCTAAAGCCCTGACAGTTTCAGATATAGATTGCTGTGAGCATCGAGGGATGGAGAGGTGAGCTAAAGAGGACTAGCCTTATTGCATGTGCTAGTTCCTTTGCATAAGTCACTGTGTATGTGAATCATTTCAGTCACATATCAGAACAAGAGCCACTGCCCAGGTGTAGCCTTCCAACACTTGAAGTGTATGTGAGAAGTCCACACTGAGACGCACTGTGAGTGGAAAATACACATAAGATTTTTAAGACTTTGTTAAAAAAAAAAAGGAATGTAAAATATCTCTAATAATTTTCATAAATTTATTGAGATAATTCATACTGTGCAATTCACCTATTTCTAATACATGAAATATTGATTACATGTTGAAATCGTAATAATTTGGAGGTTAAAATACATTATTAATGTGAGTTTCACATTTTGTTTTTACATTTTCTTGTGACTGCTTAAAGATTTTAAATGGGTGTCTCTCAGTATAGTATTTCTGTTGGAAGGCACTGCCTTAGATTGTGGCTTGTGTGGATACGCAGGTCAAAATACCTTTTGCTCAGTTAATACATGTGCTTTCAAAATTAGAAATGTTATGGGCCTCCTTCTCCTCTTTTACTATTCACCAAAAATATATTAGAAGCTATCTTTCTGTCTGAGATAGTTAGAAAACGATCTAGGTGGGGTTTGATTAGCAAATGTAGAGGAAGGAAATTGGTAAAATCTCCACTTTTCAAAGATGTTAAGCCTCACTTGGTGGAAACATAACTCAACATGTATTCATATCAGTTCATTTTCCCCAGAGACTCTGCTAGACTGTCCTCTTCAAATGTTTCAAACATTGTTTGAAAGCCCAGCTGGAGCACAAGTTTCTATTCATTCTGTGAACCAAAATGTTTCACACTTGCCACAAAGTCTTATGTAAATAACCTTGGAAAGGAACTGTTATGGTGAAGTGAATCAAAAATTATTTTTTTCTTTCTTCCAAAAGCAGGACTTCATTCAGTTCCCTTATTGACTCTTTATGGGAATCTAGGATGTAATGGTATTTTTTTTTTTAATGTGGACATTGGTATATATAACCCTTTTCAAACTGTATTTACATTTCTATTACTATCTTCATGAAGGGAAGTAATTAGAAATCAAAGCTTTAAGAAAATAAATAAACATCACTGGCATTCTTTAAGAATCTGAATTTTCCTGAAATTCTGCTCCTTGTGGGATTGTATTTTTTACTTATACTTCATAGGCTCTTTTGTTGGTAGATCTGTGGGTGACCTTGACCTTGTCTTGGCTAACATATTCAAGGCCAAATCAAAGGAGAGGTATTTGTACATCCAAAGGATGTCCATGCTGCACCCAAGGCCATTTAAATCTGGGCTAAGTCCCCTGCATCAGTATCTTTATAGTTCCTTGGAGCAATTCCAGTGTGTGGCCAAGTTTGAAAACCACCGCTTTTAAAATGACCTAGCACAGCTGGTTCTTGGAAATCACTTTGAAAGCTGGGAAATACTTTTTACATGTGAAATATTATGAGAAGATTCCATAAAAGCTGTGCTGTTACCTGAAACAAGCCTGGTTCTGAAGCCCCCTGCTCAGTCCGCTTCTTGGTCCCTGTCACTGAGTGGTCCCTGGGGGGCTTCCCTGAAACTACAGGGCTCCTTGGAAGAACTGATTGAAAACCACTAATCTAATCTGAGATCCTCACTTGACAGGCTCAAACCTGTTCTGTGACCTGCCCAAGGATATATCTTTCTTTCTCTCCCTTCATTGTCCCTCTCCCACCTCCACACTCAATTTCTTTCCTCCCAGGGATGATTGCAGCTAGCTAACGAGCTGAAATAAAATAAAGCTCTGTCTTGGATTGTGACAGTGACCATACCTCTCACATCTCTCCCTCTTCACCCTAGACCTCAGAGCCCTTGGAGGCGTGAGGAAGCAGCTTAGAACTCCCTAAGCACCAAGTATTGCTGGTGGACTAAATAACTAATGTCTGACAAATATATATACTCTTATTTTTCATATGCATGCAGATGCCACTGTGATTAATGAAAAATAAATCATTCAAAGTGATAATGTATGCCTACTAGCTTTGTGCCATTATGCATTTTATCAATCAATAATTGCAATATTAATAACCCTTACTGAACATTTACTATGTGCCAGATGCTGCATTTAGGGCTTTATGTGAGTAGGTATTTTATTTAAGCATGATAAGGACCCTCAGAGGTAAGAATGGCTGATTATCTCCATTGTGAAACAAAGAGGCAGAAGGGTGAACTAACCATCATTTTTACATAACTAAAGCCACCTGACTCTAAAACTTTGCACTTAAGCACTCAACACAGCTACTTCTCAGCAGATAATCAGAGAAGTATTTTTTTCAGCAATCTCTTTTTCTTTTTAAAGGGATCTTTGTATCTAGAGGGCCGAATAGCACTGTGCTCTAATACACCCCTTCTTATATTGTTTCCTCATTTCTCCACAGTCTCTGGATGTAGCTCAGGGGCTGCACAGCAACTGTCCACTGGGACGAGGCAGGAGTGCTACTAAGAGAACCAGAGGTCACATTTGCATTTTAAGCATGTAGGAAAAGCTATATCATCTGATTTTTCTGAAGCGCACTGTTCTTTGAGGCCAGCCACCCCTCACGCTATGTTTCTGCTTTGGTTAGAAATGTAACTATCAAAGTATTTCTTTACTATTTAAAAACACATTACCATATCAGGAGCAAAGTAGTAAATGACCATAGACATTAAACCTCAGTGTCCATGTAGGGAGTGATAGTCAGGAGTGGCCTGGAGGACACATGTTCCCTCAAAATGGGCAGCTAATAATTCAGCTCTAAAAGATTGTGTGTGGCCCCTTTTTCTAGACCTTTGTTCTGGAGAATCTGGAAAATTGGATTTTTATGTAAAATAATGCAGTTTTCCAGTGTTGATTTAAGTGATATAAAAACTCTGCAGAGGCCAAACAAATGATATTTTTAATCTAGTTCCAGCTTTGGGCCTCCAGGTCACAGTGTTTATTTTCAATGGGGAAGAAACAAACAAACCTGAAAATTGAAAAGCAGGATAAACCGGGAAATTTTGTGAGCGAGGCCTAGAACCAAAAGCACAGGGGTTTTGCTCCTGCATAATTTCCTCAACTTCTGCTCCATCAGCTTCCTGGCTGCTCTGTGTCATTGTCAACAGGCAGCTAAGTGGCTCTCCTCCCTCTATGTAGACTGACTCACACTGTCTTGCCAGTCACCAGGAAAGTTGAGGTTGCAGCAGGCTTCCTGCCAAGGCTCAGTTTCTCATTAGCGTTTACTTGATGAACACTTCAGCATGAGGAGAGTGGTAGCCTTGCTGCAGAGACAGCCCTTCTCTAAGAGGAGTCAGAAGGTTGTGGATAAATGCTTTTTTGCTTCATGGGTGGGAAAGCCTTCCAAGGAGTTATCAAAAATTCAGTCGACCTGCCAAAACTCTACCAAGTGTGCTTTGACCTTTTTATGCATCTACCAGGGTATTTCCACTTTCTAGCTGTTTCTATGTGAAATTGATTAATGTCATTTCAGGCGTTCCAAAGAACTCTGGTACCATAGTCCTTTATGTCTCAGCACAGAAAGAATTCAACAAAAAACAAAGTGATAGATAAGTGATTTATTAGAATACGATGTTTATGAGCCTTACAACTATGCTGGCAAGGGGGTACCACAGCTCAAGAACTTCCTGGGCTAAAGTTTTAGGGTCAAAGGAAAAGTGGGGAGGGGGAGAATAACTGCTTTTTCTTGAGCAGACATGCTTCCATCATCAGCTTCTCTACCAGGTGAGCAGGGGAGTTTTCTTATCCCTGCATAGTCAAGCGAGGTACACAAATTATTGTTTTTTCTGTGTCCTAGGGATCATTAACATACTGAGCTCACTGGGAAATATGTGGGTCCCATGCCACCATTGTTTCATTGTTGGGGGCATGTCTTTTGCTTCTGTTGCATGGTTTCATTGCTAAGCAGGTCTTATGGTTAAGCAAACCTGCTTTCTTGAGTAATTCACAATGGTGTCTCATACTTTTTCTACATATAATCCCCTAGTGGAAATAACTTCTTAATCACCTATTCTGTTCCTTGTTGTGTGTGCTCAGTCATCGCGTCCAACTCCCTGTGACTCTATGGGCTGTAGCCATCAGGTCCTCTGTCCATGGGATTCTCCAGGCAAGAATACTGGGGTGGGTTGCCATTTCCTCCTCCAGGGCATCTCCCTGACCCGGGGATCAAACCTGCATCTCCTGTATTGGCAGGCATATTCTTTACCACCGAGCCACCTGGGAAGTCTCATTTTTGTCCCTTTACTCTGTCCCTATCACACCTACATTTAGCATACCAAGTAAAATGGAACATTCCAGAAGAGATCATAAAGGTACTAGTAATACAAGTCCTTTGTATTGAAAATGTGTGAGGTGGAGCCTGGAGAGGAAAGAGAAGTTGCAAAGGGTGCTCTGTAAAGTTAGCCAGAGTAGAACCAAGTCTTTCTGAATCCTAGTTCACTTTCCAGTAATTCCCAAGTCTGACTGTGCAGAATACCACCAAGAGCATTAAAACCCAGCTGTGTAGTTTACCCCAGGCCTACTGAATTAAATTCCAGGGGTGGGACTAGACATGTGCACTTTTCATATCCCTGGATTACTCCAAGACAATTTCTCTGCAGGGAGGTAGTTGTCAATCACTGAGTTCTGTCTGTGACTTCACACCCTAATGGGTGTGAACTAAAAATGCTGCCCACCATATCAATAAATAAAGGTTGTTGCAGCCATCAGCCACTACAGCCACCTTCACTAACCCCCCCTCTCCCCCACCGCTTGGTGAACCCTGAAGGAACTCAGGATGGAAACTTCATGCCCACCCTTGAATCATCAGAAACTGCAGCCACCCTGATGTTGTACCCTGAGGAGATTCAGGGTGAGAAGCCCAGGATATTGGCCCCAATAACAGAGGTACACATCAAAGGAATGATTCCAGTGAGTCCTGAAAGGCTCTTGCATTTCCAATACATGTATTGTTGTTATTCAGTCGCTCAGTCATATCTAACTCTTTGCAAACCCATGGACTGTATGTATCATGCCAGGATTCCCTGTCCTTTTCTATCTCCCTGAATTTGCTCAAACTCATGTCCATTGAGTTAATGATGCCATTCAACTATCTCAGCCTCTGTCTCCCCCTTCTCCTGCCTTCAGTTTTTCCCAGCATAGAAAAGCACTAAATTCCTTAACTTCAGATGTCTGATTTTCTTTAATTAATAGTAATCTTTTGATGTTCTGACTTTTGTTGCACAAACTCCTATATACCCTGGCTGCCCCGCATGCCTCTTTCAGTCTCTCAGTGTTATCTGAGATGCTGGGTCTCAGACTTAAGTCCTTGGTAAAGAATATGCCTGCAATGCAGGAGATCCCCGTTTGATTCCCGGGTCAGGAAGATCCATTGGAGAAGGGATAGGCTACTCACTCCAGTATTCTTGTGCTTCCCTTGTGGCTCGGCTGGTGAAGAATCCACCTGCAATGTGAGAGACCTGGAACTCTGGATATTCACAGTTCTCTGTAATATTTGATTGTAAGGCAGGATGGTTTACTTTTGCCTTCTAAGACAAATTCAAAGAGTAGAAATTGTTATTCATTGTATAGAAATGGTTCATTATCATGGATCCCTGATGCTTGCCAAATTTTAGTTACAGCATGCTCAAAGATTTATTGTGTTTGAGATTCTAAGTTATTATGTGAGCGTCATTCCCAGGATTCCTCTCTAAGGCTAGAATAATGAAATATACCAAACTTATTGAAAAACAGTCTTTTGATAAGGTATTTCACTCAAGTCACTGAGATCTTTAATGTCTTCTCTGGTTGAGAATGAATAGCTGTCAACATAATAAAAGTAATTAAACAGTAAATAGGATTTATTGCATCCCTTTTGTGTGCCAAAACTACACTAAATGCTCTTACATATTATATCTCATGTAATGGTCATATGCAATGAGGTATGAGTATTCTTTTCAACATTTTACACTTGAGAAAACCAAGACTTGGATTAGAAAATCTTCCCTGGAAGGTGTAGTTAAGAATAAGCAAAGCCAGGTGTTGAGCTCCATAGTTGACCCCTCAGCTTTTTACATGGGTCTCATGAATGACTTTAAACATCCTTTAAAAAGATCTTTAATCTCACTTGCTCAGAACCTCTATCCATCAGTATTCCCTCACTTCAATTTGGCCATGGACACTACAAAAACTGGAATGAAGTTTAGTAAGGGGACGAACATTGTGCCACTAAGCATACAGTCAGAAATGCAAACTGTCTCCTGCAGTACATGAACGAGAGATTTCTTCATTCTGGGGAACTTTTCTTCATTGTGTGAGGAAAGCATTGTTCTGTTGCTTTGTTTCACCCACATATTTATTACTTTGATAATGTGTGCTGCCACACAAAGTTTTTGAAAATGGAACTTTTTCTTAAGGTGAGTTAAAGGAACTCTAGTGTAATTGGAAATGGCAACCCACTCCAGTATTCTTGCCTGGAGAATCCTACGGACAGAGAAGCCTGGCAGGCTACAGTTCATAGGGTTGCACAGTTGGATACGACTGGAGCGACTTAGCAGCAGCAGCATTATAATAGTTAAGTGCTTTAGGTCCTTTGGTTATATAACCTATTGTTTGATAGGAAATGGGGTACAATGTAGTTTTTGAGCCCTGAATCTGGAGGATTTTGAAATAATATGATATCAAAATGTTAATTAAATTCTGCTGCTGCTGCTTCTGCCAAGTCGCTTCAGTCACGTCCGACTCTGTACGACCCCATAGACGCAGTTACATTCAAATTTGGAAATAATGTGAATCACCCGAAACAGTCATCAAGAAATACATAGTATTAAAATTGATGACCCGAAGGGAAAGGAACCTGTATGTTTAGCATTTCTATATTAGGATATTAGTTTTACCAGCAAACAAAAAAATCTTGCCCTTATTGTGAAGATTAACTTATTATTGTGAAGATTCATGAATTCTTGAATTTCGTGAATGTTGCAGGTAGGCATTTCTCTTTGGTTGCTTCATTGTTTATGGAACTTCTGAGGTTTCTCCCATTTTAGCCTTAAGTTTTTATTGATGGCAAAGGACAAATGGGTGATAGCAGTTTAGACACTAAAGCCAGTGATCTTCTTTTTAATTTTAACTTTTTTGACTGCATGGAGTCTTTGTTCTGCATGTGAGCTTTCTCTAGTTGCAGTGAGCTGGGGCTACTCTCTAGTAGTGATGCTTGGGCTTCTCATTTTGATGTCTTCTCTCGTGGAACATTGGTTCTAGGGTGCTCAGGCTCACTAGTTGTGAAGCATGGGCTTAGTTGTCCCATGGCATGTGGGATCCTCCTGGACAAGGGATCAAACTGGTATCCTTGTATTGTGAGACAAATCATTAACCACTAGACTACCAGGAAAACCCAAGCCAGTGATCTTTGCTGAGTCAAGCTCTGGTCAACCATGTCTATGTCTGTAGAACAAAGGTATTGAATTTCTTTGGGTGATCTGATAAGCTGCCTTTGAAGTTAACCTATGAGTTCCCACCAATCTTAGACCTGTGTGGCATCCACCATATGGGAAAGTGACTTTTTTCCATGACGCTAAATTGGCCAGAGAAATAAATTTCCCTTATTTTTCCATCTAATGAATTAGGACACAATGGCATACTTAAACTGAGATTGTAGGAGAGTTTAGAGAAAATGAACAGCACTGTACTCTGGCCCCAGCCACAGTAGGGAGCTATAACCACTTCTGCTCTTAAAGGAGTCAGAGGACAGAGTGTCAGGGAGGAAGAACCTCTCCTCTCCACTTTCAGATTCTTCTGGCTATCTTAAGAATTAACTAGACATGAGACAGATTAACAGAAGAAAATCAAACCAGAGTTTAATAACATATATACATGGTAGACGGAGAAGGCAATGGCACCCCACTCCAGTACTCTTGCCTGGAAAATCCCATGGACGGAGGACCCTGGTAGACTGCAGTCTATGGGGTCGCTAGGAGTCGGATATGATTGTGTAACTTTCAAGTAGACAACCTAAGCGACTTCACTTTCACTTTTCACTTTCATGCATTGGAGAAGGAAATGGCAAGCCACTCCAGTATTCTTGCCTGGAGAATCCCAGGGGTGGGGGAGCCTGGTGGGCTGCCGTATCTGGGGTCGCACAGAGTTGGACACAACTGAAGCCACTTAGCAGCATACATGGTAGAAACCCAGAAAAGAAGAGTGACTTGCCAAAATGACTAGAGCTCTCACCTTAACTATCATCTTCAACTAAAGACAGAAAAGGATGTTGTGGGGTGGTAGTTTGGGACTCCAAAGGCAGGAAGGCATTCACAGGAAGATGGAAAGCAAAGGCTTGGTAAACAAAGGGTTTGCTGAGCCACACAGAGAAAATGGGACACAGAGTAGACTCTGATCTCTAGGCTCTGTAGAGTTTCCCCTAGCACACCTATCCCAGATTCTTTGCAGATATACCAAGTGATAGCTGTATTCTGGAACAGGTTCTCCAAATTCTTTAATGCAATTAGGGGTAATGTCAGAATATCTTCCTTTGTCTTTTGAGCCTTGATGGTTTTCAGCTTGCAATAGTCTACTTGCCAAGGATACATTTTGGGGTGGCAAATTTTGCTCCCTTGCAGGAGCCGGAGGTAACCTAACCCCACTCTCCTTCTGCTCCATGATCTCCTGCTAATGCCCCATGTTGACCAAACCCAACCAAAAGTGTTGAAGACTAAGGAGCCCATTGGTAAAATCAATTCAGATCAGTTTCCAGGGCACTAGGAATCATAGATAAGATAAGGCAAGAATCATTCTGAAAGGGCAGATGGAAGGACTTCATTATCATCTATTTGCTCAAATGAATCTGTTCAATGAATCAAGAAGCTGGAAGAGATCTCACAAACCTAGATTTGGGATCTTCCAAAAATCACACAGCATACTAGAGTAATGGAAAGGACTAGAATTGAGATCTTCTAGCTCTGAGTACAAATGTCAATTTCTACTGTAACCACTATCATGGAATTTCACATCATCTGTATTAACTACCTGGATATGAGCAATGTGGTTTTTCCTTTAACCATTGTTCAAGGTGGAACAGTTCTCATCATGCTTTCAAGAAGCAGAATGCTATGTTTGGAAGAGAATGGGATTTGGAGTTTCCACACCAGTTCTACAACTGTGGGCTTCCCTGGTTGCTCAGATAGTAAAGAGTCGACCTGCAAGCCAGGATAAGTTCCGCTCAGTTCAGTCACTCAGTTGTGTCCGACTCTTTGTGACTCCATGAACTGCAGCACGCCAGGCCTCCCTGTAGTACACTAACTCCTGGAGTTTACCCAAACACATGTCCATTGAGTCGGTGATGCCATCCAACTGTCTCATCCTCTGTCATCCCCTTCTCCCTCTGCCCTCAATCTTTCCCAACTTCAGGGTCTTTTCAAATGAGTCAGCTTTTCGCATCAGGTGGCCAAAGTATTGGAGTTTCAGCTTCAACATCAGTCCTTCCAATGTACACCCAGGACTGATCTCCTTTAGGATGGACTGGCTGGATCTCCTTGCAGTCCAAGGGACTCTCAAGAGTCTTCTCTAACACCACAGTTCAAAAGCATCAACTCTGTGCTCAGCTTTCTTTATAGTCCAACTCTCACATCCATACGTGACTAGTGGAAAAACCATAGCCTTGACTAGATGGACCTTTGTTGACAAAGTAATGTCTCTGCTTTTGAATATGCTATGTAGGTTGGTTATAACTTTCCTTCCAAGGAGTAAGCGTCTTCTAATTTCATGGCTGCAATCACCATCTGGAGTGATTTGGGAGCCCAGAAAAATAAAATCAGCCACTTTTTCCACTGTTTCCCCATCTATTGCCATGAATTGATGTGATCACATGCCATGATCTTAGTTTTCTGAATGTTGAGCTGAGATTGCTGAGCTCTAAGCCAACTTTTTCACTCTCCACTTTCACTTTCATCAAGAGGCTCTTTAGTTCTTCTTCACTTTCTGCCATAAGGGTGGTGTCATCTGAATATCTGAGGTTATTGATATTTCTCCCGGCAATCTTGATTCCAGCTTGTGCTTCCTCCAACCCAGCATTTCTCATGATGCACTCTGCATATAAATTAAATAAACAGGGTGACAATATCCAGCCTTGACGTACTCCTTTTCCTGTTTGGAACCAGTCTGTTGTTCCATGTCCAGTTCTAACTGTTGCTTCCTGACTTGCATGCAGGTTTTTCAAGAGGCAGGTCTAGTGGTCTGGTATTCCCATTTCTTTCAGAATTTTCCACAGTTTATTGTGATGCACACAGCCAAAGCCTTTGGCATAGTCAATAAAGCAGAAATAGATGTTTTTCTGGAACTCTATTGCTTTTTTGATGATCCAGCGGGTGTTGGCAATTTGTTCTCTGGTTCCTCTGCCTTTTCTAATACCAGCTTGAACATCTGGAAGTTCACGGTTCACTTATTGCTGAAGCCTGGCTTAGAGAATTTTGAGCATTACTTTACTAGCGTGTGAGATGAGTGCAGGATATCCAGGTTCAATTCCTGGGTCAGGAAGATCCACTGGAGAAGTGAATGGCAACCCACTCCAGTATTCTTGCCTGGAGAATTCCATGGACAGAGGAGCCTGGTGGGCTACAGTCCATGGGGTTACAAAGAGTTGCACATGACTGAACAAGAAACACTTTCTACAGCTTTTGTTAACTTATATGACAGACACTCTGAGCCTAATTTCCACCATTATAGGAATGGTGTCCTATAATGGAATATAGGAATATCTGTCCTGCCTGTTTCACAAGATTATTTGAAGATCAAGGACAGTAACCAAAGGGCCTTACAAAATGTCATGTGTTATCTATACAAAAATTTATGGTTGTTAATCATAATAATACAATCATAAATAGAAGGTATGAATTTTTTGCTAGAGGAAAAATATGAGTTTTACTTGTTTTTAGTGCTTTGAATATCTATTGAGTACTTTATTATAATTTGTTTTATTTTAAAAAGATAATTTTTAATTATCAGTTTTTTGAGATTAGGTTTCAGGCAAATGAAGAGTAACTAGCTGCAAAATCTTAGAATCCTAAGCAATGTGTATATGCTTTCTCTCCCAACTACCCATTAAAAATAAAAACTATCACACTTTTTGCTTCAGAAAGCATTATATTTCAGTTGTAGTAACTTTTTTCTATTTATGAAGACTATTTATAAAGACTATTTATGAAATGTTTAATATATTTTATTACTTCTGCTAACCACAGATGGAATAAACATTGAAAAAAGTAAAATTTATAAAATAGAGTGTCTAAGGGAGAATAAAAGTCACTAATAATCTTCCAATTGTAGAAAGCAGCATTGTGTGTTTTTAAATATATACATGGATATTTTTCTTATAAAAGGGGAATCCATTATTGTAACATTTTCATTTAATATGTTTTTAACATATGTCCCATGTCATTAACTATTTTAGGATAATTTTAATGGCTTTATAAGAATACCTTAATTTCTTTAACCAATCTCATATTGTTAAATATGTCAAGTATTGTAAAGTGTTTTTCATTATCCAGAAAACATGTTTTCAAAGACGTAATTTATAGAGACAGTAGCAAATTGTAGCTTTTTAGCAAAGAAATGAGTTCTTCAGCAGATTAGTTTTCAGTAAATATTTGAGTCAGTATGATTTACTGTATTAAATCAGCTGAGACATATTTTAAGTCTTTAAGTCAAATTTTTCACAAGTGCTTCACAATAAGATACAATAATTACCTAATGACTAAAACTATCTCAGGAAAGGAAATATATCATCATCTTAAGTAAGTTAAATTTTTAAGCAATTGTAACATGAAAATGGAAAGAAATTTGTTCCTTTAAGAGGCATGTATCAATGTGCAGATAAAGATCTGGCCCAACATCAGTCTTATCTATACTAATTTGAGATTCTTGAATAATTGATTTCTTTAGTTTTTCTATTAAAAAAGGCTCCACTTCCTATATTTTATTCCTTCAATTCATTTATTGAAGTAATAAAGTAAAAATGTTACATAATTAAATTTATTTGAAAATATTCTTTATATTCACAAAGATGTTTCTTTAATAATATAAATCAACAACCATAACAAATCCAGTTTTTACTACATTCCATTCATACAAGAGACTGTTAACAATAGGTGTTTTTCTTTAACTGTATTCTCTAATATGAAGCACTTTTACTTTGCAACCTTGGGGGAGAAATACATTACCATTCTTGGTTTTAATAGTTAGCCTTAAGCAACATTTATGCCCTTAGACTTCTACTAATGTTGAGCTTGACTTGACTTCACAGTTTCTGTGCCTGTGTTATATTTGGACCCATCCTCACCTAACAGATATTATTTTACCATTTAAGCTTACCTCATTTAACATTTTCTAATTCTTTGCTACCAGCTTGTCTCCTATTCTTGCCTCTATCCTAAATTTATTCACAGAGATCAACAAACCTTTTTCTTTAAAGAACCAAATAGAAAATATGTTAGCCTCTGTGGACCATAAACCTTCTCTTTATTTATGGGAATAGCCATAGATAATGGGCAAATGAATGTGACTGGTGTGTCCAATAAAATTTATTGGCAAAGGCAGTATACTTGATTTACTTCAGGGGCCTTGTCTTGGATATTGGCATGAAACATTTCTTTGTGTATTTTCATTTATGAATATTTATATATTTCTTTCTGAATCTTTATTATGAATTTTTTAAACTAAGGTAATCATTGCCCAAACATATCAAATATAAGAGTTTCCATTTTATCTTGAAGATACTCAGATGTCTATTTTACCTCAGTGTTAGTCACTCAGTTGTGTCTGACCCCTTGCAATCCCATAGACTGCAGCCCACCAGGCTTCTCTGTGGAATTCTCCAGGCAAGAATACAGGAGTGGGTAGCCATTGCCTTCTCCAGGGGATCTTCCTGATACAGGGATCAAACCCAGGTCTTCTGCATTGCAGGCAGATTCTTTACCATCTGAACCACCAGGGAAGCCCTATTTTACCACAGGGAAGAGTGAAAAAGCTTGTAAGATTGATGGAGAATGATAAATATTGGGTTGGCCAAAAAGTTCCTTCAGGTTTTTCCATAACAAACTTTTTGGCCAATTTAATACTTTGTCCCTAATTCTGTAGTGAATATCCACCTTTGTGTCAACCGAGGTGCATTCTCTTTGCTAACTGAAGAATTCTTCAAATCGCATGTAAAGCACACTGCGATGCTGATGACACCACCTGTTTGTTAAGTTCATGCCCTTCTCCAGGCACAGCCCTGGTCTGTTTGTCCTCATGGCAGAGCTCTGAGGTCTGTGCTCTTGGGTCTGTGTCATGAATTGGGAGACTTAGAGCTTTGGTCAGTTACCCAAGGACACAGAGCTGGGGAACTGCAGAAATAATACTAAGACCGGTGCCTTTGACACCAAAACCCATGCTCATCTATGTTAACTTTTAGACACTGTTTGTGTTTCCCCTTTTTACTGTAAAACCAAGAATGTGTGATACAGAAAAGTTGGAGAACTCTATACTTTGTAGTATAGACATGAAACTTTTCCTTTATTTCCCTTTTCTCTGTCTAGAATGGCCCTTAATTTTGAATCACAATTGTGTGTTTCAAAGCTGTAGGCAAATGGTTTTCATAAAGTTTTAAATTTTGGTGTTCTCTTAGTATAGCTATTTAATTCATAAGCCACAAATTTGGAAGTATAAAGATGTAATAGTTGATAATATCTGCATAGGCTCCCAAACTAGTCCAATCTTCTAAATTAAATCAGATTTAGCCATTTGTTACTAATTTCAGGTCAAATTAAGGATTTTTTCCCCTCTTATGTTCCACCTTAAGTAAAGTACCAGAGTACCTTAGTCCAGAATTCCTCGGAAATGAATGTGTGAACAAAACAAATTAATGATTAGCCTAGTGTTTAGTCTCAGGATGGTGCAAATGAAGGGAAGAAGTAAAAGTGAGACATGCAAGGAAATAACCAAAAAAAAAAAAAAAGTTGATAGATTACAGAACTAGTTGCAGTTTGACAAATAAACACAGATGTACATGCATGGTCAGTCACTCAGTTGTGTCCAACTATCTTCGATTCCATGGACTGTAGCCTGCCCAGTTCCTTTGTTCATGGGGTTATCCAGCCAAGAATACTGGAGTGGGGCTGGCACTGGCAGGCATATTCTTTACCACTGAGCCACCTGGGAGGTCCCTCTTATTGGCCAAAGTTCTGCCTACCCTTCTGACTTTTATCAGATAGGATCTCTAGGCAACCTTTGGGAAATCTTCTTTCTATACCCAGTGAACAGTGTTCCACTGAGTCTTGAAGGCAAGAGGTAGACTGTCTGTGATCTGATGGCATTAGGCTTGGAGGCCAGAGATGCTGGAGCTCCTTTTGATGTGGCTTTGATGGTGGCTGTGCTGTAATCAGCCCTCATGTGGAGTGAGGAGAGGTGTGATGTTGATGAATGATGCCTTGATGGTTGTGAACACAGCTCTGCAGTTTAGTAAATGGCCAAAGACTAAGGAGCCATGTGGTGCTCAGTCAATCTCGTGGGGAACATAAGCCAAATCCAATAAACAGGGCTTTCCATGTGCCATGTTACCATTTGCAGGCAAGTGGCCGAACTCCTTGGCCTCCTTTTTTTTTTTTTTTCTGATTCATTTTCCTGAGAGTACAATCATCTGCTCATGTCCTACCATGGTCTCTGAGGAAATGGTGCCTGTTGTCATTTCTTATTCATTTCAACCTTGAGGAATATTTGGATTTCTAACTTATTCTCTCAGCAGATGCTTCCTACCTGCTCAGAGGAGGAAAAGTCTTTATGATCTCCCCAAGTTGCTCTGGGTCCCTGGGAGGTGATTCATATGTACATCAAAACACTGGTGGAGGGTGGATCTGAAACACTCTGCCTCTGTAATTCTGAAAATAATATGAACCACAATTGTCCTCTACCCTTAAAATTACACTGGATTCTATACTCTCTATACTCAGGACCTGAGGAGTAGGCAAGGCAGGAGTTTATTATCATAGTAACATCTAACTATCTTTGATTTTTAATATCAAACTTACCTCCTCAGTTAAGAGAATCACTTTACTAGATTTGGCTGGTGGGGTTTGGGGTGGGGATATAGCCAGACTTCCCTCTAATTTTTTCCTGTCATGAGGTGGATTGCAGAGACTTAACAGCCAAATATTTTAAATTACCCTTTTTTCCCTCCATGAACTATAATATGCTTTCTCCCATTCAGACAGTGCTGTATTCCACTTTCTGGAATGAGAGATCATGAGGAAATACTAAGGTAATGGAAGTTTAGGGAGATAATGAATAGTTGAGATACGCATATCATCTCGCCACTCGTGGATGTGGATTGAGGAGTAAGGCACATGGGAGTGGAGTCCACTTCTCTGAAAATCAAGCCTTGAGGAGCCAGGTCAGGGCTAATGTCTTTATAAGAATGCATCAGGGTTCCTGGAAGAATCTACCCACTGGCAATGACCTTGACTTCCTCTGTCTTAAAGTTCATAAAAGACACTATCATTAACCACATATAAGTCCCTCCATAGGGAGATGTGTTGTTCAGTCTTGATCCTTGCTTCCATCCAGCATACAAGGCCTCCTGGGTCTGAGGTACTATATGGTGCTAGAATAGTGGCATTTTTTCTTCATTTCTGCCTTGAGGTAATACACTCCTTTGGCTCTTTATTCTAAAATTCATTCCCTTAGCACAAAGCCATGACCAGGCATCACTCAACAAACTCTCAGAAATAAGCATGAGCTGATTTCTGGGTTTGGAATCTACCAGCACTGTTATCAAAAGAAATCATTTACATTTTCTGCACATCTGAACTTTGCCTGCCTTGGAGAATGGCAGGGAAGGAAAGCTAATACAATTTGATAAAATGGCTAAAATGAGTCTATTTACACTCTTGCAGCTTTTAGAGCTGAGAATTTAAATATAGCCACATAGTCACCCATAAATGTAAATGTATGTGTATTTGGGCAGAGAATGGGAGCTGAGAGTCATTTTTAGACTTGAGGTTCAATTTTCCTGTTGGAATAAATATTGAAGCTTAGGTTGACTGCATTTAAAATTCTATCAATTGTTGGACTGGCTTCTTTTTTTTCCTTTTGCTGGATTTTTAATCCAAAGGATGCGAATGTCTGTTTTTTATTTTTTTTTTCTCTTCCCTTTCTTTTTCCTCAGCCTTTTCAGCGTTGTTCCCCATCCTGCCTTTGCAGCTCCCTTCATGAAATGGCACTGAACCCTGGTGTCAGCATCATTATTCTACAATAAGGGAGCCCGCATCTCTGACTGTTTCCACGCTGCTCATGCCCATGCTAGAAATACCAAAACAATGGCACACATGGAAATGCCTCCCATTTATATTCATTTGGTATTTGATTCTAGTGCTGAATGTGAGTGGGTCTTGGATTTTATTTCCAAGTCAATAGTGAACTCAAATGTCAGTCATTTTAGAGGGGACATTTTAAGTAAGCATTACCTTTCTTGTCTTTTCAACATTAAATCCAAACACGTTGGCATATGCAAGTGCGTGCTGTAAATGAAACCGTGTGCTAGACTTTCTGAAGGACATGGAATAGACAACGCAGATCCCAGCCCTCCAAGGTCTCATGAACTTCTGCGATGAGGCAAGACAGCTGTCCCTCTCAATTCATAAATAACTCAAAGATTAAAAAATCTGATGAAGAAATTAATTCCCTTGGTTTCCTCCTCTGGAAAACCAACACTGTAATGGTTTCTAAGAGTTGTTATGCCAATGAAATGAATTAAATATTTGATCAGGACCTAAAATAAGTAATTGCTGAGTAACTGTATGTGTGTATGTATATATGTGTGTGTGCATGTGTGCACATACATATACACACATATGTCTAATGTGTGTTCAAAATTGTAAAATGTAATTTTTATATTCTGTATAACTGTAGTATGTGTGTGTACACGTTAAAAGATGTTTATTTCATTGACAATTTTGTGTTTCTAGTGTATAGCAAGGTGATTCAAATCTATGTCTTTATGTATCTATTTATATTATTTTTCAGCTTTTTTTCCATTACAGGATTCTTGGGTCGGGAAGATCCCCTGGAGAAGGGAAAGGCTACCCACTCCAGGATTCTGGCCTGGAGAACTCCATGGACTATATAGTCCATGGGGTTGTAAAGAGTCAGACGTGACTGAGCGACTCACTTTCATAATGAATACAGTCCCTGTGCTATATCGTATGACCTTGTTGTTTATTTTATATATAGTAGTGTGTATCTGTTCATTTCAACTCCTCTTTTATCCCTCCTCCCTTCCCTTTTGGTAACCAAATTTGTTTACTATGTATTAGACACATATATTTTTAATTCAAGATATCTCTCCAGACTATATACACTTGAGTCAAATTGTATTGATAACCAGAACTTCAGAAGGGAAGGAGGCAGTAGTCTTTGAGGCTGCAGTTTTGCAAGTTTCCTGGAGGTAATAGGAATTTAATTGGCACATTAGGAATGGTTTCCAGTAAGGAGGGGCAGAAAAAAGACCTGTCGGTGGGCATTCTAGGTGATAGTACATCGTTTCTTTCTGTGTCATCTGTTCTTTAATCTTGATACTCAGCATTGTGTGAAATAAAAACTCTTTAAGAAAAAAAGATTAAGATCAAATCTATTTCAGAGATACCCTTAGCAAATGAATTGTTCAGCGTATATCCTCTGAGAAAGGTAGCTGAATCACATTGTAACAGATTTTTACTTGACTTTAGGACTTTATTTTTGTGTTGCCAAAAATGCAAGGTGATGGAGCCCAGATGCTCCAATCTATACAACACACTGTCTGGAAATCTGTTGATTTTTCCAGTTGAATAACCAAGCCTGCAGGTGTATGAGCTTGTGAGAGTGCCCTGAACCTGGAGGATATAGACAGTTGCCTTCAGATTTTTTATACAAGTTTTAGATATCTTTCAAATATTGGTCTCTAAGGATAAATGTTTCAACCTGATTGAAAGTTGCAGCTAGGCTATTTTAGGGTGCAGTGGCAGTATCTTTACTGGTTTACGTACTGATTTTTCTATCTCGAGTATCCCCTGATTGTGAAAACTTAGTAATAGATATTTTCAAAGAAGGAGGAAAATCTTACTTGTGCCTGAAGAATTTTAGACTAGTGCATCTTGCAAAGATTTTCTTCTAGGTTTTAGGAAATAACATTTTTGAGAGAGATGTTTGAAGTATGACAAGGCAGTATTTTTTTTTGCTCCTTAACTTACCTTGGAATAAAAAAAAAAAATGTTTCTCCAGTCAGCTACCCTTGGCAGGTTCTTAATTTCTCAAATCGTAGCTTCTCTGTGTTTCCTGGATCTGTTACTTGTATTGCCTTTTTGGAATTCTCAAAGGGCTCAAAAATTTAATGGATGTTCTCTTATTTCATGTACCTCATTTCCATTAATCTGTTAAGTACAGCACTTAAATGTATCTCTTAAGAAAATAATATTGATTGTTGCTTTAAATCAATCCCTTATGATTATACAGTAGAAGTGAGAAATAGATTTAAGGGCCTAGATCTGATAGATAGAGTGCCTGATGAACTATGGAATGAGGTTCGTGACATTGTACAGGAGACAGGGATCAAGACCATCCCCATGGAAAAGAAATGCAAAAAAGCAAAATGGCTGTCTGGGGAGGCCTTACTAATAGCTGTGAAAAGAAGGGAAGCGAAAAGCAAAGGAGAAAAGGAAAGATATAAACATCTGAATGCAGAGTTCCAAAGAATAGCAAGAAGAGATAAGAAAGGCTTCTTCAGCGATCAATGCAAAGAAATAGAGGAAAACAACAGAATGGGAAAGAATAGAGAGCTCTTCAAGAAAATCAGAGATACCAAAGGAACATTTCATGCAAAGATGGGCTCCATAAAGGACAGCAATGGTATGGACCTAACAGAAGCAGAAGATATTAAGAAGAGATGGCAAGAATACACAGAAGAGCTGTACAAAAAAGATTTTCATGACCCAGAAAATCACGATGGTGTGATCACTGACCTAGAGCCAGACATCCTGGAATGTGAAGTCAAGTGGGCCTTAGAAAGCATCACTACGAACAAAGCTAGTGGAGGTGATGGAATTCCAGTTGAGCTATTTTAAATCCTGAAAGATGATGCTGTGAAAGTGCTACACTCAATATGCCAGCAAATTTGGAAAAGTCAGCAGTGGCCACAGGACTGGAAAAGGTCAGTTTTCATTCCAATCTCAAAGAAAGGCAATGCCAGAGAATGCTCAAATTACCACACAATTGCATTCGTCTCACATGCTAGTAAAAGTGAATGCTTTTTAGTTAATGCTAAAAATTCTCCAAGCCAGGCTTCAGCAATACATGAACCATGAACTTCCTGATGTTCAAGCTGGTTTTAGAAAAGGCAGAGGAACCAGAGATCAAATTGCCAACACCCGCTGGATCATCAAAAAAGCAAGAGAGTTCCAGAAAAACATCTATTTCTGCTTTATTGACATGCCAAAGCCTTTGGCTGTGTGGATCACAATAAACTGTGGAAAATTCTGAAAGAAATGGGAATACCAGACCACCTGACCTGCCTCTTGAGAAATCTGTATGCAAGTCAGGAAGCAACAGTTAGAACTGGACATGGAACAACAGACCGGTTCCAAATAGGAGAAGAAGTACATCAAGGCTGTATATTGTCACCCTGCTTATTTAACTTCTATGCAGAGTACATCATGAGAAACGCTGAACTGGAAGAAGCATAAGCTGGAATCAAGATTGCCAGGAGAAATATCAATAACCTCAGATATGCATTGACACCACCCTTATGGCAGAAAGTGAAGAGGAACTCAAAAGCCTCTTGAAAGTGAAAGTGGAGAGTGGAAAACGTTGGCTTAAAGCTCAACATTCAGAAAATGAAGATCATGGCATCTGGTCCCATCACTTCATGGGAAATAGATGGGGAAACAGTGTCAGACTTTATTTTTCTGGGCTCCAAAATCACTGCAGATGGTGACTGCAGCCATGAAATTAAAAGACACTTACTCCTTGGAAGGAAAGTTATGACCAACCTAGATAGCATATTCAAAAGCAGAGACATGACTTTGCCAACAAAGGTTTGTCTAGTCAAGGCTATGGTTTTTCCTGTGGTCATGTATGGATGTGAGAGTTGGACTGTGAAGAAGGCTGAGTGCCGAAGAATTGATGCTTTTCAACTGTGGTGTTGGAGAAGACTCTTGAGAGTCCCTTGGACTGCAAGGAGATCCAACCAGTCCATTCTGAAGATCAGCCCTAGGATATCTTTGGAAGGAATGATGCTAAAGCTGAAACTCCAGTACTTTGGCCATCTCATGCGAAGAGTCGACTCTTTGGAAAAGACTCTGATGCTGGGAGGGATTGGGGGCAGGAGGAGAAGGGGACGACAGAGGATGAGATGGCTGGATGGCATCACTGACTTGATGGACGTGAGTCTGGGTGAACTCCAGGAGTTGGTGATGGACAGGGAGGCCTGGCGTGCTGCGATTCATGGGGTCCCAAAGAGTCGGACACGACTAAGCGACTGAACTGAACTGAACTGAAGGATGTAAAGTCAACTGCTTCGGGAGACTGCAGTGCCTACAACTTTCCGGGTGTGTGAATGAGTCTGTCCACTGGCACAGTGGGGCAGAGCTCCATGGTACCATCTCTCAGGATGAACAAAGACCTATGACCAGAATGTCTACTGAGTTAGGAAATAAAGCATTTTTGAAGTTTTGAGGAAGAATATTTAGACACCCTTGGGCTTTTTCTCTCTGCTTAGTGCTATTCATACATTACTCAAATCCTTTGTGCTGAAAAACGAACTTAGTTGCGCCTTTGAAAGAGTGTTCTTCATTGCCGTTGTCTCCACTTTTCAAACTGTTTAACAGTTCTCAAACCTGCACCATGAAGGCGATTACACCCCACCATGCTACAGCAGTTTCAAGTTTTTCTTTAGTAGCTTCTCTCTTTCTCTTCAATTCTCCATCCTGACTTTCTTTTCACTCCTTTCCCCAGTCTCATTTGATTTCTGGTTTTGTTTCCCTCATTCTCAGGTCCCCCAACTCAGCATCTCCATAGACATGTGGCTCTCATTGAATACATACTCCTCGTCTCAATGCTCGCATGAACCTTGCTGCCTTATCCCCTTTCAGCCCAGATTCATTGCAAGGATCCTTCCCTGACTGCTGTTCCTCAGCTGACCATCCACATTTGTTCCCCAGTTACTCTGTCTTGAGGTGTTGTATATTCTTACTGTGCTCTGTAATTTTCTTGCCTGGCACTAATTGCAGTTTGTCATTATGTGCATGTTTGATTACTTGTTTAACATTATTTATCCTACTTTAGATTTCAAGCTCTGTGAGGATGGAACTATGTCTATTTTCTCCTTGTTGTATTCCCCAGCAGCTACTACAGGGCTTTCTACATGGTTGGGGCTTGTAGATGGATGGATGTTGGATGGATGCATGCATGCATGGTTCATCTTGGTTGATTTTAAGGAGGAAATATGGTGATGTGTATGTCTGTAATACACAGGCTTGATTGCCAGCTTCATCTCTTAGCTGTGTGATCTTGAGCAAGTGGGTTAAGCTTGAAAATGAAAAAAAAATGATAGAATAATTTTGAGGAACAAATGAGATCATTCAAATAAAGCATTCAATAAAGTACCTAGCACATACTAAATTATCTAATAGTAACTAAGAGAAAATAAAACTATCTTTTCAGGACTATCTGGTTAGAACAAGCAAAAACTCTTAAGTATTGATATTAAACTAATGTAAAGTGTGCTGCTTGCATGCTAAATTGCTTCATTGTGTCCAACTCTTTGAGATCTTATGGACAGTTGCCTGCCAGACTGCTCTGTCCATGGGATTCTCCAGGCAAGAATACTGGAGTGGGTTGCCAGGCCTTCCTCCAGGGGAATCTTCCCAACCCAGGGACTGAACCCATGTCTCTTACTGTCTCCTGCATTTGTAGGCAGGCTCTTTACCACTAGCACCACCTGGGAAGCCCAATGTAAGGCAATATTACTAATTTAATTTACAATATGGCTTTTTTTTTTTTTTTTGGTAATCAGAGCATATTAGAATACTTACTCCTCGGGTGAATGTAGATTTAATTTTCTTCATTTCTTAAGTGTCATCTCTCTGAAGGAATGAGTAGCTCCAACAATAACTGGAACTTTGCCCTCTGCAAAACCATGTTCCCTGACAAATGCCATAAGACCATGCACCCTAAAATGATCACAACATATTTGTTTTACCTTTTAAAGTTAAAGAAAACCAGTGTATCTTATATGTTATTTTAAAACATCCATTTGATTTCATTTGTTGATCCCAGTAATCCTTAGAGAGAGCTTCACTCTCCCCATTTGGCAGATTAGAAAAAGAGGACTGCCCTGATTAAGTGAACTGCCAATCTGAGATAACAAAGATGTATTGAACACCTGTTCTCTGCCAGGTGCCTGGGGAGATAGAGGAGTCAGCTTGAGCTGGGCTCTCAAGGACTGGAAGCTCAGCAAAAAGAATTAGACATGAGTCATCAGTAGTCAGTGGACTGCTGACCAGGAGCCTCCCCACCCACCCTCTATGTGTCCTGGAGGTGATCAGTGTATTTCTGGAGGAAGTGAGGCTAAGGACATAAGCCCTTGTACGTAGGAGTCAAAACAGCTGATGTGAGAAACGTCTGATCCAAGGCCTAATAAAGAACTTCCCAAGCATGACAACAGTTCCTAAAATGCTGAGGCTTTCCCAGTTTCTCACTGTCAAAACATCAGAACTGACTGACCCCAGGCTCCTTGATTATCTGCAACCCAGCTGCTCCTTTGACCACTTTAAAAATGGACAGGCCTCCCAAAGGAGGTTTGTTTATACGGAAGCATGGAATTACCTCTGAGTAGTTAATGACCTACTTACTGCACTTGGTCAGGTCTCATCTCTGGCCCGGTGCTCTGGGACACTGGGTAGGTTGCTAGCAGTCTTCTTTCCATGTTGGCTGCTTTACCTAACCGCATGTTGTGTATACTTTAGTTCTTCCTTGGGGTAGAAGCAATTGTTTTAATAATTTGCTTCGGCAAATCATTTAAACTCACTGAACTTCATTTTGTCACCTGTACCATAGAAATAATAGCAATCTTGAAATCAACCACAAAGGGTTGTTGATAAGTAGTAAAAAAAAAAAAAAAATAGGTATTTACTTTTTTTTTCTTTTGATTTATATTCTGGAGGGAGGGGGACAAACTAATCAAGCATATTGCTGTATAAGATGTCAGGTGGCTAGAAGTTCCATAAAGAAAAATGAAGCCAAGGATGCAAAAGACAGAGTCAGGGTGCTATTTCAGATGGGGTAGAGAGAAGGTCACCCCAGACAATGGGGATCAACATGTGAGTTCATAAGGGAAATGTTCAAAGTAGACCGAATAGCTGAGAGCCTGTGCAAAGGCCCTGTGGTGGAAGTATATTCAGTTTGTTAAAAGATTAAGAAGGAAGCCAGTGTGGCTAGAGATGAGTGAGCAAAGGAGGTTGGTAGATTACTCATCAAGGGAGGCAGTGGAGGGCTGTTTCCAAATGACACAGAGCCATATATGCCTTGGCAAGAATTGTGGGTTTTTTAATCTCAGTGGAGAGCCATGGAGGGTTTGGGGCAGTGGTAGGACTTGATCTGTTTGACATTTGAGAAGAATCACTGCCTGCTGCATGGGGAGTGTGTTGTGAGGAGGCTGAATGGAATCAGGGAGAGCAATTTACCCATGTGATGGGGGTTCTGTTGATGAGATAGCAATCTCTGTAGTCTGATGGGAATGAATTTCTAAGGGTCTCAGCTAAAGAGGGATACATGTATTGGTGGTAACCTCCCCACAGGTGGATGACCAGGGACTTTGCAGCCAGGACCTGAAGAATTAGCACAGGCAAGGACTGAAGGAAAGTGGAGTCACGAAGCCACTGGGCCTTAAACCAGTGAGTGAACAGTCCAGGAATGACACCATTATAGTCACCAAGGATCCTGCAAGACCCTAAGAGGCAGCACCCTCTCTGCCATGATGTCAAGTAAGAGTTATTTTGGAGCCAATACACAGTATAGGAAATCTCTGAAATACAGTATAATGCTTAAAGAAGTCAGAAGAAAATGGGTGTTTCTTGTATCACCAAGATTTTATACTATTTTTGGGGAGAGATACTGGAAATGGGACGACATCAATTATAGAAAATGCAGAGTAGAGTTTTCTTTTGTTTACCTGAATTGTAGCAGGCAAATTTTGACCCTGATCTATTTGGCAGGGTGTCTGGGCATAGTAAGTGCTCAGTAAGTGACCTTACCTTGGTTCCTGCAGCAGTAATGCAAGAATGGAATGGCAGGGGAATGACACCACTTACCAATACTTTCCCGGGAGCTGGTGCTTTTGTGACATCATAACTTCCCGAATTAAGTCTTCTCAGTGTCTTCCCTGTCTAACTTTGGCCAATCAGGCAGTGCCGTAAGGCCTTTTTATAGTTCCTGCTCCTCTGAAGCTATGATGGGATGCCAGGTAAAACAAATTAGAAGGAGGAACAGTGAAATATCAGTCACATCATGAAAGTCATTTGTTAACATGGGCAGAGACTATCATCCTGTTACCCTCCTGCCCTGGCTATACTCCAGGCTGTAATCACGTTCCATCACCCCATAAATCCCCATGTGGCTTTTGCAAGAGAAGAAATTGCTCCTTTCCCATAGTTCTCCACAAGTGCTTTCTTTTTGCTGTGTTGGAATTAGTACTTGGAAGAATATGGGCATTTATAACATGTTGCCAGACACCTTCCATTAGATACGCTGTTAGTGCATTTCCAAGTTGTGAAATAACCTTCTACTTCCTTGGTGAATGAGTGACCTGTCTTAGAGTCTGTCTGATTTCTGAGGGTAGGATTTTTTTCTTAATTTAAAGATTATGTCTGTGGCTTGGGCATTAGAAACAGAAATATGTAATTTCTGAAGAACAAAAATAGGATACCAAAGCATGTAAATCAAAGGTTTCCATATCTGCTGCTTTCCTCTTGGTATTTCAAGAACTTAATTTATAAACAAAAGACAGAACACCTATGCTGTGTTGTTGAGTCTTCAAAGATCTAAAGACATTTCATTTTTAATCACTGGTGGGTTGGTTAATGTAAGCTTGTGGCACTTACTGTAATGGATGAAATGAATCCATCCACAATGTTATTTGCTTACGTGCAAGTCCCTTGATTTTGATCAATAGATCTAAACAGGTACTTTCTTTTTTTATATAGTGGTTTTTTAAAAGTTTTATTGGAGAATAGCTGATTTATATTGTTGCATTAGTTTCTGCTGTGCAGTAAGGTGAGTTATACATACATACACTGTTTTAGATTCTTTCCCATATAGATCACTGCAGAATAATGAGTCCCCTGTGCTATACAGTAGGTCCTTGTTAGTGGTCTATTTGTATATACTAGTTTCTATTTGTCAATCTCAGTCTCCTAATCTATCCTCCCCTTATCAGGCCTGGTAGCTGTGAGTTTGTTTTCTACATTTATGACTCTTTCTGTTTTATAAATAAGTTCATTTGTACCATTTTTTTTAGATTTCACATATAAGTAATATATGTTTTATCTGTCTCATGTACTTCGCACAATATGACAATCTCTTGGTCCATCCACGCTGCTGCTAATGACATAAATTTGTCATTTTTTTATGACAGAGTAATATTCCATTGTGTGTGTGTATGTATGTACACACACACACACACACACACACACACATATATATATATACACACACACACACAACTTATTTTTTTATCCATTCCTCTGTCAGTGGACATGTAGATTGCTTCCATGTCCTGGCTGTCTATTGTAGAAAGTGCTATAATGAACATTGAGGTATATTATCTTTTTGAATTATGCTTTAATCCTAATATCCTAAATTGGCTTTCCTGGTGACTCAGAATGTAAAGAATCCACCTGTAATGCAGGAGATCTGGGTTTGATCCTTGGGTTGGGAAGATCCCCTAGAGAAGGAAATGAATGTCCATTCCTGTATTCTTGCCTGGGAAATCATGTGGACAGAGGAGCCTAGTGGGCTACAGTTCATGGGGTCGCAAAGAGTTGGGAACCACTGAGCAACTAACACTTTCTCTGGATATATGTCCAGGCGTGGAGATGCTGGATCATATGATAGCTCTATTTTTAGCTTTTTAAGGAACCTCCATACTGTTCTCCATAGTGGTTGTACCAATCTACATTCTCACCAACAGTGTAGGAGGGTTTCCTTTTGTCCACATCCTCTCCAGGGTTACTTGTTTGTAGATTTCTTTTTTTGATGATGGCTATTCTGACTGGTGTGAGGTAATACCATATTGTAGTTTTGATTAGCATTTCCTCTAATAATTAGTGACATTGAGCATCTTTTCATGTGCTTCTTGGCCATCTGTATGTCCTCTTTGGAGAAATGTCTATTTAGGTCTTCCACCCATTTTTGATTGGATTGTTTTATACACACACACACACATATGGCTGCTAAGCTGTTTGTATATTTTGGAGATTAATACCTTGTGGCTTGCATTGTTTGCAAATATTCTTCCATTCTGTGGACTTTCGTTTTGTTTATGGTTTCCTTTTCTGTACAAATGCTTTTCGGTTCAATTAGGTTCCGTTTGTTTATTTTTGTTTTTATTTTCATCACCTTAGGAGGTGGATCAGAAAAGATTTTCCTGCAATTTATGTCAGAAAGTGTTCTACATACATTTTCCTCTAAGAGTTTTATAGTATTTGGCCTTACTTTTAGGTCTTTAATCCATTTTGAGTTTACTTGTGTATATATTTAGAGTGTTCTAATTTCATTCTTTTACATATAGCTGTCCAGTTTTCCCAGTACCACTTATCTAAGAGACTGTCTTTTCTCCATTGTGTTTTATTGACTTCTTTGTCCTAGATGAGAGACCCTAGGTGCATGGGCTTATCTCTGGACTTTCTGTGTTGTTCCACTGATCTAGATTTCTGTTTGTGTTCCAGTACCATACTGTTTTGATTGCTGTAGCCTTGTGGTATAGTCTGAAGTTGGAGAACCTGGTTCCTCTGGCTCAATTTTGTTTTCTCAGGATTGTTTTGCCTATTTGGGGTCTTTTTTTGTTGCTATACAGATTGCAGATTTTTTTATTCCAATTCTGTGAAACATGTGATTGGTAATTTGATTGCAACAGATACTTTCTGAATATGATTCACATAAAATTCAGTTTAAGGCCTAGGTTATATTAATGCTAAATGCAGTATGGTATCCTGGATTGAATCCTGGAACAGGAGGACAATATATACAAATTGGGGAAATTCAAATAAATTCTATAGTTAATGTGGAAACGTTTTAATTCAAAAGTATTGTACCAATGTTAACTTCTTAGGTTTGTTGAAGGTAACATATTTATGTAAGATGTGAACATTGTGGCAAGGTGAGTGACAGTTATACAGTAGCACACTGTAATATCTCTACAGTTCTATTGAAAATCTAAAATTATTTAGAAATAAAAATTCAAATTGAAGATGAATATAATATAGTGGGAGATGGTTTGGAGATTGTTGCTGTGCCTTTCAAATCCAGTCCTAGAGGCAATGTCCCAGTGTACATACAACACAATGAACAGCAACTGTGGGACAGTAGTGATGATAATGAAGTTATTAAGCCCAGTTGTAAGCTGTTGATAACCCTGTGTGGTGGGTATAATTTGACCTGCACTGGATGGGTAAGGAAACTAAGGCTTAGAGTATAAAACATAACTCCTCTAAATCAAAAGTTTTGGTGGTGGTGGATTCAATTGTCACCTCTGCTCCTTGATATACAACCTGCTCTCAAACAAGTAGTGGGAGGCATTCGTGTCAATTGTGGCCTTACCATTTATTAACTGTGATCCTGGCAAATTCCTAATATCCTCTGGTTCTCTAATTTTTCATTCATAAAACAAAGAGATTGGTTTATTATGCATAAGGCTTCTATTAGCTCTGAAATACTCTGACCTGGTGACCTAAACGTAAAGTTAGTTTTCATTGAAATCTTACCATTCAACTTTTCTATCCAGTGGAATCTTTTCAAGATTTATGGAAAATTGCCTTTTGGTCTGAAAGGGTGCTTATGTGACATTTAAGTTCTCATCCACATTCCTTTCTTACAATGAGTACTCCTCCTTCAGTTCAGTTGCTCAGTTGTGTCTCATTATTTGTGACCCCATGGACTGCAGCAAGCCAGACTTCCTTGTGCATCACCAACTTTCAGAGCTTTCTGAAACTCCTGTCCATCAAGTTGGTGATGCCGTCCAAATATCTCATCCTTTGTCATTCCCTTCTCCTCCTGCCTTCAGTCTTTCCCAGCATCAGGGTCTCTTCAAATGAGTCAGCTCTTCGCATCAGGTGGCCAAAGTATTGGAGTTTCAGCTTCAATATCAGTCCTTCCAATGAACATTCAGGACTGATCTCCTTTAGGATGGGCTGGTTGGATCTCCTTGCAGTCCAAGAGGCTCTCAAGAGTCTTCTCCAACAGCACGATTCAAAAGCATCAATTTTTCAGCACTCAGCTTTCTTTATAGTCCAGTTCTCACATCCATACATGACTACTGGAAAAACCATAGCTTTGACTAGATGGACCTTTGTTGGCAAAGTAATGTCTCTGTTTTTTTAATATGCTGACTAGGTTTGTCATAGCTTTTCTTTCAAGAAGCAAGCATCTTTTAATTTCATGGCTGCATTCACCATCTGCAGTGATTTTGGAAACAAAGAAAATAAAGTCTCCCACTGTTTTCATTGTTTCCCCATCTATTTTCCATAAAGTGACAGGACCAGATGCTATGATATTTGTTTTTTGAATGTTAAGTTTTAAGCCAACTTTTTTGTTCTCTTCTTTAACTTTCATCAAGAGGCTGTTTAGTTCTTCACTTTCTGCCATAAGGGTGATGTCATCTGTGGATCTGAGGTTATTGATATTTCTCCTGGCAATCTTGATTTCAGCTTGTGCTTCATCCAGCCCAGCATTTCTCATGATGTACTCTGCATACAAGTTAAATAAGCAGGGTGACAATATACAGCCTTGATGTACTCCTTTCCCAATTTGGAACCAATCTGTTGTTCCATGTCCAGTTCTCACTATTGCTTCTTGACCTGCATACAGATTTTTCAGTAGGCAGGTAAGCTGTTCTGTTATTCCCATCTCCTTATCTAATCCTCCTTTTCTCTGGCTAAACATTTACCAACACCAGGAAGTATGAACTCTTGTAAGAGAAATCTTATCATAAATAATAGTGTCTTTTAACAGAGATTTGTATATGTTTTGTTGTTGTTCATACACTAATTGTCTGAATCTGACCCCATGTATATGTTTATTTTTATATTAATACATATTAGCAGTACAGGAATGAAGAGAGTGGTAAGCTATTCTGAAATTTGTTTCCCATCATATGTTGGTTTATAAGAGTAAAGTCACTATCACCAAATATTGTATGATTAATAAAATAATTTCTAATTCATGGATTAATATGAATTTAATACTGTTTAGTTAATTTTAAATATCACTTAAATAAAATTAGCTCTTTTTAAAATATCTGATATAGGTTAATCAGCATTAAGCCAAATAGAAAAAGTTAGTAATAAAAATATAAGTTTCTGAACCTCGGAAGAAATTTAGCCAATGTGAATATATGTTTAAAAATTCAACATTTTGAAGCAACATATAGTGCTTCATTATAACCCACTTTATAATATATAACCAAAATAAAAGGACCAAAAAGAATCATGTGCACTTGGCTAAAGTATCATTTCCTGGTATGTAGTGTAAAAAATCTATTTTTAAATGGCTTTTACTAACCTTCTTTGCAAGACATTGATGACAGCTATAGTGCTTCAATGTATTGGTGCACACACAAATACACAAATTAAGTTCATTTCTTTTCTTGATGAAAATAAACAAAAGAAATAAGCAGTTATTCAACTGAAAGGAATAAAATTCAAAGGGAAAATAATTGTCATTTTGCTAAATGCTATTATAGTCAGGAAAAAGAAAGTGGATAAACTCTGTAAGTATATAAGCATTTCCATTTGTTTCAGTACACAAGATTAAATTGATGTCTTTCTATGTTATCGCTTTCATGAATAAAATCATTTTTGATTCCTCTCATTCTGGTATCCTTTTAACTACTCTTGATGAAGAAAAATCTTAGTAAAATCCTAAAATTTCCCATACCATGTTAAATATATAAATATATTTCCTTTACTTTAGAATAATTAAATAATACCTTCTTTTATAGTTGACTTGACCTTTAGTTGTTATCCTTTTCATAGTGAGTTTTGTGAAAACACTGTCTGTAATTTTTCAATGATGATCAGTCATATGGAAAATTAAGTTCTTTGTATTGCACCTGCAATTACTAGTTCTGTGACTTTGCTAAGTCAGGAAACCTCATTGAGTTGCAGTTTTTTGTGCACACAAGAAGCCTGATTATTTTTTCTTGGTTTACATCAGAGGCTTAATGGATTAGAATGCCCATTGAGAAGTGTACAGAGCTGCATTTTGGTAGTCAAAACAGTTCAGTCATTCATTTTTTATTGAGTGCTTAGACAGTGTGCTAGGTGCTGAGTTCATGGTGTCTCCATGAGCAAGGCAGGAAAAAAAGTCTGTACTCAAGGGGTTGAAATTTCAATTGGATAAGGTAACCAATGAAAAGTCAAATAAGATATGATTTGACTTTGATTGCAGAAAGACTCTTTGAGAAAGTAACCTGTGAGTTATGAGCCACAGCAAAGGGGATCTAAGGGAGGAACATTTCAGTGGAGGAACAAGCTACATTGAAGGAACAACCAACTGGAAGGTCCCGTATGTAGAGCATGATGAACTTTGAGGAAGAGAGATAAAAGATGGAGTGAGAGAGAGAGACAGGGGGCAGATCATATGGGGCCATCTATACCATACTGTTCTGGAATATTAATAAGCTTTATGATTAAGAATTGGAGTTATTCCATTAGTTCAGTTCAGTTCAGTTGCTCAGTTGCGTCCGACTCTTTGCGACCCCATGAATTGCAGCACGCCAGGCCTCCCTGTCTATCACCAACTCCCGGAGTTCACTCAGACTCACATCCATTGAGTCGGTGATGCCATCCAGCCATCTTATCCTCTGTTGTCCCCTTCTCCTCCTGCCCCCAATCCCTCCCAGCATCAGAGTCTTTTCCAATGAGTCAACTCTTCACATGAGGTGGCCAAAGTACTGGAGTTTCAGCTTTAGCATCATTCCTTCCAAAGAACACCCTGGACTGATCTCCTTTAGAATAGACTGGTTGGATCTCCTTGCAAAAGTTCCCAAAAGCAAAGTTCAGAGAGATTATTCCTCTGAGGCAATTGGCTCTCTTGGATTGTTTAAAAATTACTTTGTTAGCATTTTCTTTCACAGTGGCCGCAAAGTTAGAGGTAGGATCTGTAGATGAAAGTAGAAATATTGAAAGACAAATATGTGATGTCTTCCTGATTCTTCTCATAATTCATTGTTAATGGGTGATCCCAATTGTTATTTGTAACTCCCAAACATCTCTTTGATCTATCCTACTATCTTCCTTTGCACTGCCAGTATTTTTGGTCCAAGCTGTCATCATTTCTCTCCTGGGTAATGAAACAGACTCTGGAGTTGTACTTTACCATGTGTCTTCTAGAATCAGATCATGTCATGCCATTGCCTTCTCCTTTCATCCATGCCCACCCCATGCCCAGTTACTGAAAATCCTTCTGTATTTTCCCATTACTAATTAAAGTCCAAATGTTTTTGCGTAAAACACAAGGCAATTCCTTTTTCCTTCATTTGCCTTCAGATTCATTGCCACAGACTACTAAACGTTCCGTGTGGGATCTTTATGCTCTTCTGTAAATTGCATACTCTGTCCATCCCACCTTCCCCCACACTTCTGCATACATTCTTTGCTCCACCTAGAATGATTTGTGAATGTTCTCTCTTCTCTCAAAATTCTGTTTCTCTATGTTTCTGAGATCTCATGTCATAACAATCAAAATACCCTTGTTACTCAGTTAGCTTTACTTTGTCAGCTACATTCAACCGTGTCTTTCAAGGTCAGGGGCTGTGTCCTACTTGATTTATCAGGTGGTGAGAAAAGGCATTTCTTGTGAATGGAGGAATGAATAAAAGTAGCTGACTAGGGTGGGCATAGCAGAGGAGTTAGAACAATTCTAGGTTGGCAGCATAGATATCAGTCTGAACAAAGAGATAATATGAAGCAATATGAAAACATGATCGTCAAACACTGTCACTCAGGACATCATAATATTAGCATTGCATATGTGTGTGGCATGAAGAAGTCAAAAACTTCATGGCTTTTCATCAGAAGGTTCCAGAAGGGCATTGATAATTGTTGAGGTTGTTAGGAATAGAACAGCTTTCATGGGGAAGGAATTAAGTGACAGCTGATGATTGACTCTTATGAAATGTCTGTTGTCAGGGATTTGAGAGTAAGAGTTGGAAAAATCCAAAAATGATTAGGTGAGCAAGAACAGTAAACCTACTGGGAGAGAGAAGTGAGTCCAGGTAAAGAGTAAGATTTAGTGATGAGAAGATGTATGAAATGAAGCAACAGTAGAAAAGTGGTTGATGAGAGATCAGTGCCTTTCAGTGATACCAACATAATTGGACATCTAGAGTAGATGATGCGTGAGTAAAGGAAAGACATTATAAAAAAGCTAAGAATATTTAAAACAAATTGTATTTAGGTTTAATGACTAAGTATTAAGTATCAGATCAGATCAGTCGCTCAGTCGTGTCCAACTCTTTGCGACCCCATGAATTACAGCATGCCAGGCCTCCCTGTCCATCACCAACTCCCGGAGTTCACTCAGACTCACATCCATCGAATCAGTGATGCCATCCAGCCATCTCATCCTCTGTCGTCCCCTTCTCCTCCTGCCCCCAATCCCTCCCAGCATCAGAGTCTTTTCCAATGAGTCAACCCTTCGCATAAAGCGGCCAAAGTACTGGAGTTTCAGTTTTAGCATCATTCCTTCCAAAGAAATCCCAGGGCTGATCTCCTTCAGAATGGACTGGCTGGATCTCCTTGCAGTCCAAGGGACTCTCAAGAGTCTTCTCCAACATCACAGTTCAAAAGCATCAATTCTTCGGCGCTCAGCCTTCTTCACAGTCCAACTCTCACATCCATACATGACCACAGGAAAAACCATAGCCTTGACTAGATGGACCTTTGTTGGCAAATTAAGTATAAAATCCTAAATTTTTACTAGTAGTTATTCCTTTAAGGGATTACTATTCATGCCAGTTCTGAATGTACAGAAAAATAATAGTAAATTAAATAGTAAAAAATCAACTGAAGAAATAGAGAAAAAAACAAGTGCATCTGGCTCTCTTTTTATTTGAATGTATTTGATTTAGGATTTTTTTGCTTATTTATCACTTCTAGCAAAAGCTGAGAATTACTGTAGCAGAGATAAAGATGACTTTTTTATCTTTAAAATATAAATAAGTAAATAAAAATAGTTATTCTAACAAAAAATACAATGCTGTGTTAGTTTCAGCTATACAGCAAAGTGATTCAGATATATATATCTGTATATACTTTTATATATATGGTATTTCCTGGTGGCTCAGTGCTAAAAAAATCTGACTGTAATGCAAGAGACTTGCAGGAGACTCAGGTTTGATCCCTGGATGGGAAGATCCTCTGGAGAAGGAAATGGCAACCCACCAGTATTCCTGCCTGGGAAACCCCATGGACAGAGAAACCTGGCAGGGCAATAGTCCGTGGGGTCACAAAGAATTGATCAAAACTGAGCAACACAACAACACCAAAATACATACATACATACATATATATATATATACACGTGCACACATATTTATATGTATGTATAAAAATACATATTTATATATATGTATGTATGCATATAGATGTGTATGTATATACATATATATACATACACATGCACATATATATATATATTTTTTAATATTTGTTTCCATTATACATTATTGCAAGATATTGAATATAGTTCCCTATGGTGGCTCTTATTTTTTGAGGGCATTCTATTCAGAAAAAAATATTTTGTATATTTTAATATCAGCAACTATACTAGTGTTTTTACTACCAATATAGTTTTCTTTCTCTTCACACAAAGCCAGTCTTGATCAATCATCTCCCTGTCCTCCTGCAAAGGATATTATCCAAAGATACAATAATTAACATAGGAAAATGTACCACTCTGAGAGGCTGTGACTTGGTAGAAAGTAAAGAACAGCAAGGAGTTTCTGGTTTTAATTTATCTTTTGAAAAATAGATAGGGAGTCAGTAACTACTTGTGCAGAAAAGAAAAATGGAAATATGCTCCACGTAAATTTACTTGGAAATCATGGGCTCAGAAAGATAGGCTGTTATTTAGACTCCCTACAAATTTCAATTAATATAATTTTGATGATGGTAATCAATAATGAGGAAAGTAAATTAAATTATATGTTAAGGATACAAAATGACTGTGCTCTCAATTTGAAGAGCAAAGATTTGTGTTCATTTCAGATAGACACATCTTTACCTAAACAAACACTTATGGTAGCTATTTTTTAGTGAATCATTTGTGTTATTTTTTTAAATAAGTAAAAAAAAAAAGTTACTTACTGGCATAGTATAAATAAAGTTGCTGTTAGGTGCCAAATGAACCACTTTCTGAAAGCTGGTCCCAGTGTTTTCAATTTGTGTTGGTTTTAGCTTAGTGTGCTGGAGTAAGCATTTCATTTGGTAAACTTGCATTGGGTGGGTGGTGGCTGTCCGCTCAGCCAGCATTTGGTAGCAGCATGGCTGAATCTACTGAATTTATGGACTAGGGATGTCATTGTGCATTCTCCTATTTTATCAACTCCAGCCAGGCAAAAGTGTCTAGTTTTAATATTTTAATATGCTGAAATCATTTCTATGGACAAAGAGCATAAAGTTATTTACTTATATAGCCTTTGTTCAAATAGCAATATACTGTGGATATGAAGAATGGGAAGAAAAATAGATTAGGAACATATCCAGTGAAAATCTTATGCTATTTTTTAAGTGCCAAGAGATAAAGAATGTTTCAGACATAAAAAGACAATTTCTTTCTGCACTACAGCAAGCTGTGTTCCATTTTTGAAATCCTAATTTCAAACTACTTCTAAAGTTTTAGTTGTTTGTGTGTGTGTGTGTGTGTTTAAGAAATGATGTGTGTTATTTTTGTTAACTTTGGTGGGGGTGGGTAGCTCCATGTGTTTATCCTTCAAGACTCAGAAATACCTTACATGCCATAAAAATCATGATTATTGTGACTGATTTCATAAAGGTTTAAAAAATCTGGGGGCTTTCTTCAATCTGTATTTTAGGCTGCAAAAGATGCTAGCAATATATTTTATAATTATATGTGAAAAATGTTGATTGTGGTGTTTTTCCAGTCTAAATATGTCTATCTTCAAAAAACAACATTATTTCTCCTTCAGTTTCCTTTTCTCTTTATTTGCTCTCAGCTTGAGATAATTACAAGGTGACATTATCAGGCATGAGGATAAAAAAAAAAGATAGTGGGACCTCTAATTTATTCCTATAAACAGTGATACATGCTACAAATAGATGTTTGAATGTCAACTCTGAAACAAACAAAAAGGAATGGATCCTAAAAATCTCTTAACTTGTGGAAATATTTTTAATGAAATATACCTTGATTGTCTGGAAGGTGGCCTTGTGATCTAATTGAGGTAGAGAAACTGCCAGTGTAAACTTCAGAAAACACAGAAAGAGAATTGCTGCTCGATCATTAAGTTCTCCTGAGGGTAATGATACATCAGTTATCCAGGGAGTTTGTGGAATCAAATTTATTAAGGTATAATTTATGTACGATACACTGCTTCCATTTTAAGTGTACAGTTAAATTTTGACAGATATATATGTAAATGAAATGACCGCTATCAACATCAGGATAGAGAACTTTTCCATCCCTCCCTGCACATTTTCTCAAGCCATCCTCTCCCCCAAAGGTCCCTTCCAGTCATAGGCACCAGTGATCTGCTTTTCCTCTTTGTATATAATAGCATAGTTTGACAGAGTAATCTTTTTTAAATTAAACTTTTCATTTTGAAGTAATTGTAGATATACATGAAATTATAAGAAATAATACTGAGACAGTCCACATATCTTTAAACCCATTTCCCATGATGGTAATATCTTGCCAGACTGTAACACAACATCACAAACAAGCTCCAGTATTTTGGCCACCTGATGTGAAGAGCCAACTCATTGGAAAAGACCCTGATGTTGAGAAAGATTTAGAGCAATAGGAGCAGAGGGTGGCAGAGAATGAGATGGTTAGATAGCATCACTGACTCACTGGACAAGAGTTTGAGCAAACTCTGGGAGATCATGAAAGATAGGAAAGTCTGGCCTGCTGCCATTCATGGGGTCACAAAGAGTCAACCCAACTTAGCGACTGAACAACAGCAACATTGAAAGAGTAAGGATACAGAGCACTGAAATGACAAGGATCCCTCCTGTTGCTCTCTTGTAGCCATGGTCACTTTGCTCCTGCCCCTGTTCTCTACTTAACTCTGAAAACCACAGTCCTGCTTCATGTTATGTAACAACCTAAATGGGAAAAGAATTAGAAAAAGATAGATGTGTTAGCATAACTGAATCACTTTGCTATACAACTGAAACTAACACAACATTGTTAATCAACTATACTCCAATTTGTTGTTCAGTTCCTCAATCATGTCCAACTCTTTACGACCTCTTGGACTGCAGCAGGCCAGCCAGGCTTCCCTGTCCTTCACCACCTCCCAGAGTTTGCAAAAACTCATGTCCCATTGAGTTGGTGATGTCGTTAAACCATCTCATCCTTTGTCATCACCTTCCCCTCTCACCTTCAATCTTCCCTGTTTTCGGGGTCTTATCTAGTGAGTCGGCACTTTGCATCCAGTGGCCAAAGTATTGGAGCTTCAGTTTCAGCTGCTGGCCTTCCAATGAATATTCAGGATTGATTTCCTTTAGGACTGACTGGTTTGATCTCCTCACAATCCAAGGGACTCTCGGGAGTCTTCTCCAACACCGCAGTTTAAAAGCATCAATTATTTGACTCTTAGCCTTCTTTATGGTCCAACTCTCACATCTGTACATGACTACTAGAAAAACCATAGCTTTGATTGTATGGATATTTGTTGGCAAAGTAATGTCTCTCCTTTTTAATATGCTGTCTAGGTTAGTCATAGCTTTTCTTTGAAGGAGCAGCGTCTTTTAATTTCATGGCTGCAGTCACCATCTGCAGTGATTTTGGAGCCCAAATTAGTAAAGTCTGTCACTGTATCGATTGTTTTCCCATCTATTTGCCATGAATTGATGGGACTGGATGCCCTGATATTTGTTTTTTGAATCTTGAGTTTTAAGCAACTTTTACACTCTCCTCATTCACTTTCATCAAGAGGCTCTTTCTCATCTTCACTTTCTGCCACAATGATGGTGTCACCTACATGTCTGAGATTTTTGATGTTTCTCCCAGTAATCTTGATTTCAGCCTGTGCTTCATCCTGTCCAGCATTTCACATGATGTGCTCTGTGTATAAGTTAAAGAATCAGGGTGACAATATTCACCCTTGACAATATTCACTCCTTTCCCAATTTTGAACCAGTCTGTTGTTCTGTGTCTGATTCCTAACTGTTGCTTCTTTACCTGCATATATGTTTCTCAGGAGACTGGTAAGGTGATCTGGTATCCTGTCTTTTAAGAATTTTCAAAAGTTTGCTGTGATCCACATAGTCAAAGGCTTAAGTGTAGTCAATGAAGCAGAAGTAGATTTTTTTTTTTTGAATTCTCTTGCTTTTTCTAAGATGCAATGTGTGTTGGCAATTTGATCTCTCATTCCTCTGGCTTTTCTAAATCCAGCTTGTACATCTCGGTTCCCATACTGTTGAAGCCTAGCTTGGAGGATATTGAGCATTACTTTGTTAGCATGTGAAATGAGTGCAATTGTGTGGGACTTTGAGCATTCTTTGGTATTGCCTTTCTTTGGGATTGGAATGAAAACTGACCTTTTCCAGTCCTGTGGCCACTGCTGAGTCTTCCAAATTTGCTGACATATTGAGTGCAGCACTTTCACAGCATCATCTTTCAGGATTTGAAATAGTTCAACTTGAATTCCATCACCTCCACTAGCTTTTTCATAGTGATGCTTCCTAAGGCCCACTTGGCTTCACACCCTAGACTTGATATCTCATTTGTGGTAAGTGATCACACCATTGTGGTCATCCAGGTCATTAAAATATTTTTTGTATAGTTCTTCTGTTTATTCTTACCTTGTCTTCTTTATCTCTTCTGCTTCTGTTAGGTCCATACCATTTCTGTCCTTTATTGTGCTCATCTTTGCATGAAATATCCTCTTGGTATCTCTAATTTTCTTGAATAGATCTCTAGTCTTCCCATTCTGTTGTTTTCCTCTATTTCTTTGCATTGATCACTGAGGAAGGCTTTCATATCTCTCCTTGCTGTTCTTTGGATCTCGGCATTCAGATGAGTTTATCTTTCCTTTTTTCCTTTGCCTTTCACTTCTCTTCTCAACTATTTGTAAGGTCTTCTCGGACAACATTTTGCCTTTTTGCATTTCTTTTTCTTGGCGAAGGTTTTCATTGTTGCCTCCTGTACAATGTCATGAACTTCCATCCATAGTTCTTCAGGCACTCTGTCTATCAGACCTAATTCCTTGAATCTATTTGTCACTCCCATTGTATAATTTTAAGGGATTTGGTTTAGGTCATGCCTGAATGTTCATGGATTTTTCTACTTTTTTTCAATTTAAGTCTGAATTTTGTAATAAGGAGTTTATGATCTGAGCCACAGTCAGCTCCCAGTCTTGTTTTTGCTGACTGTATAGAACTTCTCCATCTTTGGCTGCAAAGAATATAATCAATCTGATTTCAGTATTGACCATCTGGTGATGTCCATGTGTAGAGTCTTCTTTTGTATTGTTGGAAGAGGGTGTTTGCTATGACCAGTGCGTTCTCTTGGCAAAACTCTGTTAGCCTTTACCCTGCTTGATTTTGTACACCAAGGCCAAACTTGCCTGTTACTCCAGGTATCTCTTGATTTCCTACTTTTGCATTCCAGTCCTCTGTAGTGAAAAGGACATCTTTTTTGGGTGTTATTCTAGAAAGTCTTGTAGGTCGTGTTAGAACTGTTCAACTTCAGCTTCTTCAGCATTACTGGTTGGGGCATAGACTTGGACTTTGAGGGCTACTCCATTTCTTCCAAGGGATTCCTGCCCACAGTAGTAGATATAATGGTTATTTGAATTAAATTTGCCCATTACTGTCCATTTTAGTTCACTGATTTCCAATATGTCAATGTTCACTCTTCCTGTCTCCTGTTTGACCACTTCCAATTTGCCTTAGTCCCTGAACCTAACATTCCAAGTTCCTATGCCGTATTGTTCTTTACAGCATCAGACTTTACTTCTGCCACTAGACACATCCACGACTGGGTGTCATTTACTCTTTGGCTCAGCCTCTTCATTCCTTGTGGAGCTATTTCTCTGCTCTATTCCATTAGCATATTGGGCACTTAGCGACCTGAGGAGTTCATCTTTCAGTATCACATCTTTTGCCTTTTCCATCTGTTACTTGGGGTTCTTAGGCAAGAATGCTGGTGGTAAAGAACACACCTGCCAATAAAGTCGGTGTAAGAGATGGGGGTTTGGTCCCTGGGTTGGGAAGATCACCTGGAGGGGACATGGCCACCCACTGCAGTATTCTTACCTGAAGAATCCCCAGGGACAGAGGAGCCTGGTGGGCTATAATAAAGAGTTAGACATGACTGAAGCAACTTAGCATACTCCAATATAAAAAGGTAAAAAAAAAAAAAAGAACGAAAAGGAATAACTTATATACATGCAACATCTTGGATGAATTTTCAGAGTTGTGCTGAGTGAAAGAAAAAAAGCAATTCCTCAAACATTCTTTATGATTCTATTTATAGAATATCTGTGAAATGACAAAAGGTGTAGCCTTTTAAGTATGCAGACTCAATGGAGGATGTTGACTAATTTGACAAGATATAGAGAAAAGGAGGGAGAAGGCAATGGCACCCCACTCTTGCCTGGAAAATCCCATGGATGGAGGAGCCTGGTGGGCTGCAGTCCACGGGGTCTCTAAGAGTCGGACACGACTGAGTGACTTCACTTTCACTTTTCACTTTCATGCATTGGAGAAGGAAATGGCAACCCACTCCACTGTTCTTGCCTGGAGAATCCCAGGGATGGGGGAGCCTGGTGGGCTGCCGTCTATGGGGTCACACAGAGTCGGACACGACTGAAGCGACTTAGCAGCAGCAGCAGCAGCAGAGAAAATGAATGGCATTAAGGGTGAGGAGGGCTTAGCATGTGTACTGGAACAAATGGAAATGCTTCTATATCCATAGTTTATTATTTATATAGGTAAATGATAAATGTTGCTCATCGGAGCCTTAGTTTTCGTCTTCTACAGCATGCTGAGGACGGCTAATATGTGCAAAATACTTAGCAAATGACACGTCATATACATGTTTAATAAATGGTAATCATTTTTATGACAGTTTGGTGGTATTAGCAGAGATCAGAACCCACACATAATTGAACTTATTAGCGATTGTCAATATCTATATGCTGTTTGAGTTTCTAGCAGTGTCTAAAATTTCATACTGTTTCCCAAAAGGTCCAATGCTCAATCACTATTTTCAGAAATGAATAATTTAAGGTCAAAGCTCAGTCTAAGGCTGACAAATGACAAAATTTCAGAAGCAAAATAGCAAAAAATTTGCTTGCATGTGACTAACAATATCATTTCCCACTGCCATCATCCTTCTGATATTATTTTTAGCACAGGTAGAAGCATATGTACTATATACACTTCGTGTGGTTTATAAAATGTTAACTACTAACGTTTTAATATTTAATTTTGCACTTTAAATATGCATGTTTATACATATAGGTTTTTGAACAAAAAGGATATTTTCCCATTTGGGCCATCTTTTTTTTTTCTTTATTTTAAACTTAATGTACTGTTACCATAGTTGGCAATTAAAATAGTTGTATTTATCCATTCCTTTATTGCTAGGTATTATATTATTTCTCCTTTTTAACTATTAAGAACAGTGCTTCAATAAATCTTATTGTACATATATCATTGTTTGCTTATTAAATCTGATACCTAAAACCATCATTTCTAAAAATTATCTTGCAGTCAAATGATGTGCATTTGATAAGAGTTTTAATGAGTGTTCATAAATTGCCCTCCATAACGATTGTGAAAGTTATTCTCTCCTCTCTATCCCAGTGGATGTGTATTAGTAACTTACTGATTTTCCAGCTTTTTCGCTTGATTCTTCAGTTGCTGTATGCAAACACAGTAAAAAAACATGAGAGGGTATATTCTTTTTGAGAGGATAGTAAAAGAGATATCCAGATATTTGGGTTGGAAGTGAAGCAGTTTTCTTGCCATGTGATCTTTAAAGTCAATTAAATATAATGTTCCTCAGTTTTCACCTCTATGAATATATTCCAGCTTCTCTCCTAAAAAAGTTATATTCCAACTCCTCTTCTAAAAACGTATTTGCTAGTGATGGATACAAACTCTTAAACTTCAAAGAGATTTTCCTTAATATTATTAAAAATATATAGAAAAGCTATAAACAAACTGCCACAAATGTAATACTTAACGGTGAACTATTGAAAGCTTTTACTTAAGATAGGGAATGAGATAAGCATGCTAGCTCTCACTGTTATGTTTAAATATTGTGCTGTTGGTCCTAGCCAGAGCAATGACACGATGCTTCAAAATAGAAAACATAAGGACTGGAAAACAAAAGATAAACTTGTCTCCACTCACAGCATGATTGTGGATTTGGAAAATCAAAAAAGAATCCATAGACAAACTCTTATAATTAGTAAGTGATTTAATGAGATTATTAGGTATGTGATCAATATTTACACCCATAACAAACATTTAGAAAAATAATTTTAAAAATACCACTAGGATGATACCAGAAAAAAAAAAAAACATAATTAGGAATAAAGCTAAGGAAAGAAATACATGATCTCACTGCTAAAAAGTATGAAATGTTACTTGGAAGTATTAAGGAAGCTCTAACTAGAGGACTATCCCTCGTTCATGGACTGGAAAACTTGATGTTGTAAAGATATTAATTCCCAAGTTGCCCCATAGTTTAAAAAAAAAATCCAGATTTGAGTAAAGAGATATTTTATTCAAAGGGGTCATTAAAATGAATGGAAAACTATTGTAGTAAGGAAAGCGGTACTGTTGCAAGCAGGACATCACCTTGACCACAATATCTACATGTGTCTGAAAAGTCAGGCAGGAAAATGCTTTTTTTTTTCTTCTGTAGGCAAGACTAGGGTTGGTGTGGGGGAGTGGGGCCGTCAGCTAAGGTGAGCAAAGTAGCATCCTCAGATAGTTGTTCAGGGAAGGATTTTCTGTGTAAACAGTTGATTCTTAGAAAAGGGACCCTTTGTTCTGCACTCAAATGTTTGCTTAGCCAAGGGACAAGTCAAAATTCAGGAGTCTCTGGGGAGGAGAGAAGCTTGACTAAAGTTTAATTCAGTCAAGTTAGCAGGCAGGCATTTTGTCTAGATTAGTCAACGAGTGTAAAGATACTAGGGATTCCCTGGTGGTGGAGGGTATAGAATCTGCCCACAATGCAGGATACCTGGGTTTGATCCCAGGGTTGGAAAGACCCCCTGGACAAAGGAATGACTTACCCACTCTAGTTTTCTTGCCTGTAGAATTTCAGGACAGAGGAGCCTGTTGGGCTACAGTCTATGGGGTCACAAAGAGTCAGATACGACTGAGAAACTAACACAAAGAGATTGGCAAATCATTTCTGAAGCAACTAATGGCAGTTTGGGGGATCTTTATCTGGGTTTGTCATAGATAAGTATGGCCACCTGTGAATCATGTAGTCATGTAATGAAGGGTTTGCAGGAAGCTCTTTCCTGGAACACACAAGGTTGGAGGAGATTTCTTGACTTTTCTCATTTTACAGGAGCCTATGGCTTAGGTAAAGATCAATATTGTCAGTTCATTGCAGTCCCAATCAAAATCTCATCAGATCTTTTGTGGAAATGGACAAGCGAATTCTAAAATTTATATGGAAATACAAAGAACCAAAAATAAACAAGACATTCGTGAGCAACAGTAAATCTGAAGACTTAGCATTACAAGATTTCAAAACCTATTATAAAGCTATAGCAACAAAGAGATTGTTATACTGGCCCATGAGTAAAACAAATAAGTAAAGAGATCAAGCTAGAGAATCTAGAAACAGAACTGTGGTCACCTAATTAATGACTGTGATAGACTGATTAAATGAATGCTCTTGATTCTTCATCCCTTCCTTTATCGGTACTTATTTGCAGCTTCTCCTACCAAATGATCTGAGTATCAGAGTCTACTTCCTTGCCCCTTGAGTCTGAGTTTGATCATGTGACCTTTGCTTGGCCAGTGAGATGTTAGAAAATGTAACACATGAAAAAGCTAGAAAAAATGCCTGCACATTTCTGCTTCTGCCTTTTTCTCTTGGCCATCATGATGGCCATCATTCAACCAGCTAGCATCTTGGAGGAAGCCACAACGGAGCAGAGCCACGTTACTACAGTGTCCCAGCTGAGGTCATCATCCTAGAGAGGGAACACTGGAGTGTCTGGAGAGAGCCAAATTTCAAAGAAAGGCAAATATTTAAAGAATAAAAGAGGCAGTTAATTCCAGGAAAATTAAAAATTGAAATAGAATGAAATTGAAATAGTGCTTGGCTTAGCTTAGTAATAAACTGTATTTACATGGTCATAATAATGATTTAAAAACCACATATGGATTTAATTAAAACTGATGAAGCTAATATCAAGTGGAAGAAGTAGGGGAAGTCAGTGGGGGTGGAGGTGGGGGGGTGACTGTTGACATAGGAGTTATATCATCATCTTAGTAGCTAATCAGTGAGTAATAGCTAAATAAGGAAAATCAATAGTTTTGGAATATATAATTGCTTTAATTGGAAACATGACAGCTAATACTAGAAGGAACAACTAAAAGGGTTGAAGAGGTTATCTCTTGGGTGTGGAAGTCTGGGAAAGGAGATTGAGGGGACAGAAGTTTTGCATTTTAACTCATCTTGTCAGTTGATTGTTAAATGAGGTATTAACATCATCCTGCTGAGTTGCCTCAGTCATGTCCAACTCTGTGCCTCCATATGGACTTTAGCCTGCCAGATCCTATGGCCATGGGATTATCCAGGCAAGAGTGGGTTGCCATGCCCACATCTAGGGGATCTTCCCAATCCAGGGATTGAACCCACATCTCTTAAGTCTCCTGCATTTTCAGGTGGGTTCTTTACCACTGGTACCACCTGGGAAGCCGATGTATTAGGAGTACTTTAGGAAAACATTTTAAGTTGTTTGACTTAGAAGCTATTCCAATCTACCCTTCATTTAACCCCTGATATTGTAAAGCATTCTCACATTTCTATTGCTTTCCATCTTCCTACCCTATCTAAAATTCAAGGGATATGCTAAAACATCAGAAATGTAGAGTATTTTTACTTGGCATGCCTCAGGCTTTACTTGGTTCAGTACATGTGAAAAAGACATGACTGGTTCTGAAGATTGTGTTCTTCCCATCACTTGAACCCATCTATCCCAGCTGGCTTGCTGCAGCCATTAGTTATGGCTCTAAGCCAAAGACAAGACCACCAGAATAAGGACCACTAGCCTATAATGAAACCAGTTTTGTCAAAAGTACTCTTAATCTTATTTTTTTTTGGAAGGACTGATCATAAAAACAATAAATTCACAAAGTTAACTAGATTTAAGATGATTCTGTAATATTCAGTATTCCTATATCTTATTATAAGCCTTCAAACACTCATTCAATGAGTAATTATTCCTCTGGATGCTCACTTTTCACATATCTTTCCTTTTAAATTAGTCTCTAATTTTTCTTATATGTAAAATAATTGAAATATACATTTGTTGCCTCAAAAAGCTCCCATAGTGGTAGTGGTCAGACAGTAAGATGACTTGCTTTATTTGTTTCCTTTTTTTTTCTTTTTTTTCCTGTCCTCACTCTTGAGCTATGTATTCCCATTAAAAAAGAATTTATGCATTGATATCCTTTTTTTAACTTGATCAAAAATAAAAGCCTATAGCTGTCTGATACGTACAAGTTAACTTGAAGTTAAGCATATTAGTCCAGCATCTAACTTTTCCCAAGGAAAACTTGCTAGAAACAATGTGATTCATTTTTAACAAATTTCATAAAGGCCCTCTCAGGCGGGACCTCAGCAAATGTCACCTCTTTTGTGAGCTTTAAGAACTCAGTGGACTGTGATTTTTGTGAACTAAGATAAAATAGCCATATCTGCCATGTGCTTCTTTTCTGTGTTCATGACTGCTGTGTTTAGTACTCACTCAGAACTTGGAGATGTTTTTGATCTTTACCAAACATCTATGATTAGACAGGGGATAACAAGCTATGACAGAAACATCAGCTTCTAAATCCTTCTAACTGACCACTCTGATGACTACTGGTGTCATTGGAAGGTTTCCCTGGCAAAAATACCGATTTCCAAATTTGTGAGATTTATTCAACTTCATTTATTCATTTACAAATATGGATTAAGCCCCTTATTTGCCAGGACTTAAGGGGTTGATGATAATGAAGAGAAATATTTTCAGGCAAAGTGAAGGTAAAACAGAAATAGGTGATGACTATCAGAATCCTGACATACTGGAATCGCAATTGGTGAAGTGCAGGTGAAGAAAATGGACTGGTCCGTGTCTGTCTATGATAATATATGTATGATACTCTTGTGCTATACGTTCTATTGTCTATTCAAGATACTGCTGAATCACCCTTTATACTCACCGTTTAAGGACAGCTTTCTCTCAGATCTTCCCTCACTGCTTTGGAACATGTGAGCATCCTGCTGCTTAAATGTAACCATAGGCTAAGGAAGTCTCTATGGTGCTAAGACTACATAAGGTTTTGTGCTGTTTTAGGCAAATTAGTTGTTTTGTTGCTCTGAAGTCATACTTTGGCTGCATAATGCCCTCTCTGCCTATGTAGAGAGAAACCAGTTTTTCTCACCAGAGAAATTGCAGACTCTACCCTGCAATTGATATACAGGCACTCTCTTGTCTCCCTACACTGATTTTATCACATCTGCACGTGAAGAACTCCCCTTTTTCATGACCTAAAATCTCTGTTCACTTCTTCCCTTCCATCTCCTCTTCATCCCAATTGGGAACTTTTATCTAAATTGGTGTGTGGAAATGAAAGTCAGTCAGATACCTCTGGCCTTTTCCTATCAAAAATTTTTCCAAATCGATGGCCTTTGTTTAAGAGTAAGTTCTCTTCTCTACTGAGAATGTGCTAGGCTTTTGAAACTCAAAAGCCAATAATTTCTTTTTTCTCTTCATGACATTTTATCTTTCTCCAGAAGCCTAGGTTACAGAATGATTTGGCCAGTGCCTTAATGAGGGAAGGGGTCAGTGGGTAAAAGGAGATATGGCTTAATAAGAATTAGTATTTCAAAATATTTAATCCTACCTGGTTAGTTCTGCACCCAAGCCTGATGTAGACAGAACAGTAGGAAACCAAGAACAGTGACTACAGTGGAGGGGAGGATAGTTCACACATGGGTGTTTGAAGATGGCTTCACGGAGTAAATGGAATTTTCCTTGGATCATGGGTATGATTCCAACAGGAAGGATTTTGGTAGAGGAGTGACTGGAAAGCTTTCTTAGTATAGAGAGTAACTAAATAAAGGGATAAAGTTTGAGAGGATCTAGGACTTGCACGACAGCAGTTTCCTTTGAGGTAGAATGTCGAAAGCATTCTATCTAGAACATAGTTTCCAGGACAAGTCTATGTGAGTTGGGATCCTGAATCTGCCCCTATAACTGTGTGACTGCAGGTGAGTTATTTAACTTTTCTGTGCCATTTCATTCCTCACATGTAAATGAATATAATGATAGTACCTATCACATGGTGTTAAATGAGCATTAGGTGTATCATATACAGTGAGGTTCTTAGAACAGTGCCTGGGGGTTAGATAACACTGTGTGCTGGCTACTATTAGAATTTTGTCAGGGAAAGCTGAGCTACAGAAAGGTCATGAAGGGCCTTGAATGAGATGAAGGAACTGGCCAGAGATGGTTTAGTGAATAATCCATCTTGGCAATGGTGCTTAATTTAAAAATGATTTTCAAATAAAAGTGTATGTAAGAACGAGGAAGTAGCTCATTAGAAACTAAATTCCCAGGCTGCCATCTCCCCGTAGTGATCCTGATTCAGTGGAGACAGGGTGCGATGAGACATCTGCTATTTGAACAATGCTGAGTCTCAGAGCAGGTTTTGAATGAGGCAAGTGAGATACCCAGGGGACAAAATTTAAGGAGTCCTCTTGCCTCCTTGAGTTTCTGGGATGGCACTAAAGTGTCCACCTGCCAATGCAGAATATGGAAGAGACACAGGTTCGATCCCTGCGTTGGGAAGGTCTCCTGAAGCATGAAATGGCACCACACTCCTGTATTCTTGTCTGGAAAATAGGCCAGATCAGGATAGGCCAGACAGGACCGAGGGACTGAACACACACACACACACACACACACACACAAACACACTTGCCTTCTTGTGGTTGTGTTAGTACAGTGTTGAGGCTTCATTCAAGGTACTCTGGCTTGGGCCCTGAGATTCTGATGCTGATGGAGAAAGAAATGATTATTTCCATAATGAGGCTTCTTTCTGGAGTATTTGCTTCCCTGGTGACACTGGTGGTAAAGAACCCACCTGCGAATGCGGGAGATATAAGAGATGCAGTTTCAGTCTGTGGGTTTAGATGATTCCCTGGAGGAGAGCATGGCATCCCATTCCAGGATTTTTGCCTAGAGAATCCCATGGACATAGGAGTCTGGTGGAATACAGCCCATAGGGTCACGCATAATTGGACATGACTGAAGTGACTTCGCACATGTCCATGCATGGCATTATTCCAAATGCTTGGCACTCATGAGTTGAACACAGTAAGCAGAGATCTCTTCTCTTATGAAGCTTATATTTTAGCAGGAGAGACAAAAACAATAGACCTACTAAGTAAATTGTTTATTATGTTAGAATATGGTATGTTCTCTTAAAGCTCAACATTCAGAAAATGAAAATCATGGCATCTGGTCCCACCACTTCATGGGAAATAGATGGAGAAACAGTGGAAACAGTGTCAGACTTTATTTTTCTGGGCTCCAAAATCACTGCAGATGGTGACTGCAGCCATGAAATTAAAAGACGCTTACTCCTTGGAAGGAAAGTTATGACCAACCTAGATAGCATATCCAAAACCAAAGAAATTACTTTGCCAACAAAGGTTCGTCTAGTCAAGGCTATGGTTTTTCCTGTGGTCATGTATGGATGTGAGAGTTGGGCTGTGAAGAAGGCTGAGTGCCAAAGAATTGATGCTTTTGAACTGTGGTGTTGGAGAAGACTCTTGAGAGTCCCTTGGACTGCAAGGACATCCAGCCAGTCCATTCTGAAGGAGATCAGCCCTGGGATATCTTTGGAAGGAATGATGCTAAAGCTGAAACTCCAGTACTTTGGCCACCTCATGTGAAGAGTTGACTCGTTGGAAAAGACTCTGATGCTGGGAGGGCTTGGGGGCAGGAGGAGAAGGGGACGACAGAGGATGAGATGGCTGGATGGCATCACTGACTCGATGGACGTGAGTCTGAGTGAACTCCGGGAGTTGGTGATGGACAGGGAGGCCTGGCGTGCTGCGATTCATGGGGTCGCAAAGAGTCGGACATGACTGAGTGACTGATCTGATCTGATCTGATCTGATGAAATAAGATGTAGGTGAAGCATAGTAAAGGTGGTAACTTGTATCTGGAAATACTCTGTTTTAAAGGAAGACTGAGGCCAGTTCTAAGATTCAGTTTGCAGAATATATGCAGATCCATTGAAAGCCTACTAGATTGAAAAGTATTTGGAAACTACTCCCTCCCTCAGCAGAAAGGCATTGCAGGAGCCACTGGTACCATCTGCCATGGGTTCAGCCAGGAAGAAGAGGGCTATCATTTCCATCAATTTGCCTTCTCTAGCATATGATATACCAAAAGTTTTAGCTCTTTCAGCACCTACCATTAAGACAGTCATGGAGTGTACTTGCCAGTGACACAGATGTTCTGTTTTATGGAAGCTCAGAAACCTCCAGTCACTGGAAGTGATTCTCTGAGAAAAATCTAAAGGCAAATTGACTGTAAAATATCATTGAAATGAAAAAGCAGGCAGTAATGCTAAAATTTAGAGAGGAGTGATGAATTCTATGATCTCCTTAGTATTTATCATGCACAAATGTCATAGAATTTTAGAAATGGAAGGGGACCTTACTGAGCATCTAGCAAAGCAGATATGAAATGAGAGTTAGAAGTGATGAATGCAAAGATCGTTTCATTAGGAAAATCTCCTTTGTAAAAAGAGTGATAAAGGGAGAGAGCTTTGATTGCAAAAAACAGGAAACGAGGGCCAAGAGCTTATCCATCAGAACACATGGCAATTAGACATTTGAAGACAGAAAGTGGAGGGGACTAAGGGCAGCAAAGGACAAGAATAAATCAGGAAAATAAATGAGGCCCAAAAAACGAATAAAAAGGAGACACAAAGCACTAGAGTTTTGAAGTTTGTTAGGTTCGGTTTTATGTCATTGCTAACATACAAACAGAAGAGCATGCTATTTAGGACAGAGTATGTTGGAGCTTATTTTGAGAGCAGTTTCTCTGAATGCTGTATTAAGCAAATGAGATACCATAAAAGGCCACTGATTTTGTGGTACAGAGCATTGGGGAAAAACATTTGAGGATAGACTTTTTTCATTCAGTCAATGGTTATTCATTAAGGAGCAACTAGGTTTCTTCTGAAAAATAGTCACAATAGGTAAGCCTCAGAATGGTTGGTTTTCTCTTTTATTTATGACCTGCATTCAGACTTTCTGCTACATTCTGTTACCTGGAGTGGAATGGGGCTTAGGCAGCCCTATGTGGTGTGACTAGTTCAAGCCATCTTTTCCAACAGGTAACAGGGACCTGGGGATGTAAATCTGCTCCATTAGTTGTAGGAACCTGCGAGTCTGCACTCGGACTCAGCCACAGTAAATGACATAACAGATATGATATAAAAGAAATGACCTAGAAGAGGGCCTAACATAGTAGGTGTTTAATAAATATATGTTAAGTAATTCAAGAACTGGTGACCAATCTACCATATATTTCAGACAGATCCATGCAAAGCATCTGCCTAGAGATAACTCCTTCAGAAGGAAATAGTATTCTGGGGTTTTGCATGAAGGGAAACTTTATGTTTTGCCCTCTGTAACTTACTGGTCTATACTTGGGGTGGATAAAAATTGCCCAAATCAATATCTGCTGTTGCACTCACTATGTGACTGCATTATTCCAGGCACATGGCGTGTATCAGTGAATACAATAGACAAATAACTACTCTTGTGGAGCCTGACAGGAGAACAAAAAATAATGAATGTAATTACTAAGTAAATTATACATTATGTTAGAAGGTGATATGTACTATGAGGGGAAAAAAGGTAAAACAGGATAAAAGTAGTGGTTCACACACATCTAGATGCCCTGTTTTAAAGGAGTAGCTGCCCAGGCCAGCTCTAAGTATTTGTCGTATCAACTCAAATCCATCAGGAGTGGTTATCTAGTAAAACCTTCTTTAAAATTTGAAACCTAATATAATTAGCTTCTGAAAAATGTTTCTTTACATACATGAAAACCACTTTGGATATGTATGACTTTTTATACTTTCAGAAGTACAAAATGAGGGATTGCCATTTTACAAATAGTTTTGTGAATTAGAGGGCATCTCCAAAGGTGAATTCATTTTTAAAATCATGGCAAAATATACATAACATAAAATTTACCATCTTAATTGCTTTTAAATGTACAGTTCAGTGGTATTAAATACATTCATAGTGGTGTGTACCCATCAGTACCTTCCATCTCCAGAACTCTTTCACCTTGTAAAACTTAAACTCTGTACTCATTAGGTCATAACTTCCCATCTCCTTTCTCCCCCACTTCCTAGCAACCACCATCCTACTTTCTGTCTCTATCATTTTGACTATTCTAAGTACCTCGGATAACTGGAATAACATTGTATTTGTTTGTTACTGATTTATTTCACTTAGCAAAATGTCCACAGATTCATCTATGTTGTAGTATATTTTAGAATCTGTTTATTTTTAAACCTGAATAATCCTCCCCCATACATATATATATCACATTGATTATCCATTCATCTATGAATGGACACTTGGGTCACCTCCATGTTTCATTATTGTGAATAATACTACTGTCAGCTTGGATGTACAAAGATTTCTTTGCAGTCCCACTTTCAATAATTTTAGGTATACACCCAGAGCCAGAATTTCTGGATCACATGGTAATTCCATTTTTATTTTTATTTTTTGAGGAACACATAATTCTATTGTCCTCAGTGTATATACCATTTTACATTCCAAACAATGCATATGTTTTTCAATTTGTCCACCTCATCGCCCACACTTCTATTTTCTGTTTTTTTTTTTTTTCTTTTTGGCTCATAGCTCTCCCAATTATATGATGTCATATCTCACTATAGTTTTGCTTTGTATTTCCCTAATGAATAGTGATGTTAGGCATCTTTTCATGTGCACACTGGCCATTTGTATAACTTCTTTGAAAAAAAAAGTCTATTGAAATCCTTTGCCCATTTTTGAACTCATGTTTGCTTGAGTGTTTTCACTGCTGAGTTTTAGAAGTCATCTATATATTCTAGATACTAATCCCTTAACAGATACATTACTTGCAAATATTTTCTTCCACTCCATGGTTTACTTTTTATTCTGTTGCTAGTGTCTCTGCACAAATTTTTTTTAATTTTTAAAATTTTCTTATCTGTCTAGATGTCATATCTAAGAAATCATTGCCAAGTCTAATGTTGTGAAGCCTTTATTTTTTCCCCTTTAAGAATTTTACAGTTTATGATCTTAAATCTTGTGTCTTTGATCTGTTTTGAGTTAATTATTGTATATGGTATAAATTATGAATCCAACTTTTTTATTTGTGTGTGAATATCTAGTTTTTTTCCAGGACCATTTGCTGAAAAGACTGTCCTGTCTTCATTGAATGTTCATGGCACCCCTGTCAAAAATCATTTGACTTTAAGCGAGAGGGTTTATTTCTGGGCTCTTTATTATATTCCATTGGTCTAAATGTCTGATTTTATTCTAGTGCCACAGTGTTTTAATTACTGTAACTATGTAGTAGTTTTAAAACCAGGAAATGTGAGTTTTCTGCTTTGCTCTTCCTTTTCAAAGTTGTTTTGGCTATTTGGAGTCACTTGGGATTCCATATGAATTTTGAGATTTTTTTTATATTTCTGTAAAAAATGTCAACAGGATTTTGAAAGGAAATACAATAGACTTGTAAGTAGTATTGATATCTTTACATTATTAAGTCATCAACTCTGTTAACATGAGTTTATTTCCATTTATTTAAGTTTTCTTTAACTTCTTTCTGTAATGGTTTGTAGTTTTCATTGTTTAAGTCTTTTACCACTTTGGTTAAGTAAGGCAAATTCATTTTTATTTAATAGATGGGATCTAAGGGGAGGGATCTTGTTTTTATTGAGTAAATGATGTTCAAGGCAATAACTTAGCATCACCTGATTCATTGTCCAATCTCTATAAGGAGATTTTTGTCATTTTTGTAAAGTTTTATCTTACAGAGATGACAAAAGGAAAGATCAGGGTACTGAAATGATGATCCCAAAGTTGGGATCTTAAAGACACCCAGGTATAATTCCAGTTTCCTGAGACTAGATTCTAGATTTCCATCACTTAGTCCAATGACTGATTGAGCACTGAGAGATGCATCTACCCATATCAAAGTCACAAAATGTGAATTAATAGGATTTCAGTTCAGTTCAGTTCAGTCATTTTATTAATTCATCAGTCATATAAATGCATATTTTCAGTTTCTAGAATACATGTATCTAGAGTTGAGGACATCCTCTTTCTGAGACTCTAAATTATGATTTAAACTAGGTATGTTATTGAGTTGGATCTAAAACCCACGGTTTGTAGGACGTCAATTTTATATGTCCAGTAAGTTGACTTACATGTCTAGTTCTCTCCTTTGCTTATTGGTAGAGTTCCTCCTTTCTTCTACCTTTTTTGTTAAGAGAACACAAAGGAAACAGAACTTTGAGTTACAGATCATGGCTCTTTCATTTTCACTCTTAGTGGCTGTACAAGTGCACTGCTAACAGCAAGAAATCACAGGCAAAACTGTCTCACAGGAGTGAGGCAGTGAAGCTGTCAATCAGGGTCACAGCTCGGTAGGAAGCAACCAATGGGTCTTGGGGCTCAGTGGGAACCAGCCAGTCACTTTCACAGCTCAGCTGCAGGACAGCCTGACTGGCAATCAGCACCCAACCTAGGTGTTTTGGGATTCCCTGGTTAAGTTCCCTCTTCTCTCCTTCAGAAAACTGTTAAAATAAGCAAAATTATATGCTTTAGTACAATTCAAAGATGAATTGTAATGACTAAGGTAGTTGTCAGATTATATACATTATAGAAAGTTATTTTTAATGATCCGGGGATGAAAAAATGGTAGCCATCTTCCCTTTTCCTCCTTTTTCAGAAGTTGGTTCCTGTTCTGTAATAAAGAGGGAATTTAAGAGATGTTAAGGGCCCACCCACATTTTATCACTTTGGGGCAGTATCTCTGTAATGGAATGATCTTAATATCTGGTGGTGATATATTTGGATACTTAACAGATATCCAATAAGTGACATATTTCTGAGATTTTGCCCGCGTCTGTGCTTGGTACTGTCCACTCTTTGCGACCCCATAGACCCATAGACTGTGGTCCGTGAGGCTCCTCTGTCCATGGAGTTTTCCAGGCGAGAATACTGGGTTGCCATTTTTTCCTCTAGGTGATCTTCTAGAACCATGGATTGAATCCGCATCTCTTGTGTCTCCTGAATTGGCAGGATGATTCTTTACCACTGCACGCCTGGAAGCCCGTGAGATTTTAGCACACTCAATCAGAAAATTCTAATAGTGACCACACACCCTTAAGGCTTTCTATTGGTTATCTGGTTGTTTTATTTATTTATTTATTTTATCTTTCTTAATAGGGATTGACAAACTTCTTCTGTAATAGACCCAATAGTACATACTTTAGACTTTGTGGCCATGTGGTCTCCATTACAACTATACTGTCATTATAAAAATGACTCTGGACTACATGAAAAATACAGTGACTGTATTCCAGTAAAATGTGATTAATGGATACTGAAATCTTATTTTCATGTAATCACCATGATGTGAAATATTCTCCATCATTTGGATGTTTTAACCAATTTAAAAATAAATCTATTCTTAGCTCTTAGGCAGTAGTTTGCTGATCCTTGTCTCACACAATCTAATCAACACAATGAACTTGTTTTCTTAATGTTATCAAACCCTAGTTCTTTGAGCATGTTCATAGAGAAGGACAGCTGGAGTTTTGTTCTTCAGGATTTTCTAAGGACTTTCTCAGGTCACCATTATCACCAATATCTCATTACCCTAGTCATTCAAGAACACGTGGCTTTTCCATGCTTTCCCTGTGACACAGCTTAGTCCACATTTGAACAATTAAGCTAGACTTGATTCTCTTCACCAGTTTTGTAGGTTCTTTTGTAAAAATGAATACTCTGATTCACAAGCTAGTATATGTGTCTTCCATTTAGTGACATCCACATACTGCATAGTTAGCTCCCTTCTTGCTCAGTATGGCAAAAAATCACAGTCTTCCTGCTCACCCAGTATGTCCCAGGATGTCTGGCCACCTTGGAAGCCAGACATAATAGAGGATGGCTCAGAGAGAGAGGAAGGTGTCTTCCTTTGACCACCAGTATAAGGCTGAATTTCCTCACCTTGTCATAGGACCCCCTTTTTTTAACCAAAGATACTCCAAAATGTCCACTCCCTTAAGAGGAGGCCAGTGTGCCCACAGAAAAGAGACCTTGTTCTTACTTGATTTTAACAAGTTTCATCTTTTGTACTTAATCAAGAGTGCTTTTCTAGAACTATGTATTGCATATTGATTTTATGATTTTTCATTTTTATTGAGTTTTAATTGACAAATGCAATTGTAATGTATTTAGAGTACATGTAGTGATTTGATACATGTATACATTGTGAAAGGATTCCCAACATCAAATTAACGAACACGTTTTTAGTGACAGTATTTAAGTTCTACATTCTTAGTTTCATTTTTCTACATTATAGTGTATCATGCTTTATGTTAGATGCTCATAAGTTATTCAACTTATAACTGAAAGTTTGCACTGTTCCCTAGCCTGTCCCTATTTCTTTCACGCACCAACCCTAGGCAACCAGCATTCTACTCTGATTCTATGCATTTAACTTTTTATTTTTTTTAGGTTCCACATATTAATGGTATGTTCTATTTATCTTTCTCTGGCTTATTTCACTTAGTGTAGTGGCTTCCAGGTCTATCCATAAGGTCACAATGGCAAATGTCAGGGTTTTCTTCTTTAAGATTAAATAATACTCTATTGTGTGTATATATGATACATATATACATATGCGTGTACATATATGCCACATTTCTTTTCCAATAATCAACAGACACTAAGTTTATTTCCATAAGTTGGCTATTGTGAATGATACTGAAATGCATCTGAGAAAATAGTTCTTTCTTGGAGGTAATGATTTTGTCTCCTTAGTGTATATCCAGAAGTGGGACTGCTGGAACATACAGTAGTTCTAATTTTAATTTATTGAGGAACATCCATACTGTTTTCCCTAGTGATGTACCAATTTACATTCCCACCAACAGTATACAAATGTTTCCTTTTTTCCACATTCTACCAAGCATTTTTACCTCTTGTCTCTTTGATACAAGGCACCTTAATAGTTATGAGGTGCTATTGCATTTTTGTTTGCATTTGCATTTCCCTGGTGACAGTCATGTTGAACACCTCTTCATGTACATTTTGATCATTTCTGTCATCTTTTCAAAAATGTCTGTTCAGAGTTTATGCACGTTTTTTAATTGGGTTATTTGGTTTTGTGCTATTGAGTTGTATGAATTCTTGCACATTTTAGATATTAACCTCTTATGAGATACATGGTTTGCAAATACTTTCTCCCATTCCATAAGCTGTTTTTTATTTTGTTGGTAGTTTTCTTTACTGTGGAAATGCTTCTTAGTTTGATATAGTTCCCTTATTTATGTTTGCTTTTGTTGTTTTTATGTTTGGTGTCAGATCAAAAAGTCATCACCGAGGCTGATGTCAAGTAATTCACCTGTGTGTGTGTGTGTTTCCTAGGAATTTTATGATTTTTGGATGTTAGATTCAAGTATTTAATGAATTTTGGTTGGTTTTTGAGTAGGCTGTATGGTAGTGGTCAAGTTGCATCTTTCTGCACATGCTGTCCAGTTTTCCCAGCACCACTGATAGAAAAGACTATCCTTTACCCATAGCATACTCTTGGATTGTTTATTTTTAAATCCATTGACCATATGTGCATTGGTTTGTTTGGGGGTTCTCTATTTCTTACATTGATCTGTGTGTGTCTGTTTTTATACCAATATAAAACCGTTTTGATTAATATGGCTTCATAATGTAGTTTAAAATCAGAAAGTATGTGCCTCCAGCTTTATTATTCTTTATCAAAGTTGCTTTAGCTATTTGGGGTCTTTTGTGGTTTCACAGGAATTTTAAAATTGTTTGTTCCATTAATACAATAAATACCATTGAAACTGTGTTAGAGACTGCATTGAATTTGCAGATTTCTTTGGGTAGTATGTACATTTTAACAATTTTTTCTAATCATTGAGCACAGAATATTTTTCCATTTATGTGTGTTATCTTTGATAATTTTTTTATTAATGCTTACAGTTTTTAGTGTATAAGCCTTTTATCCTCTTGGTGTCTATCGGTATTTCTAAGTACTTTATTCAGTTCAGTTCAGTCACTCAGTCCTGTCCGACTCTTTGTGAGTTGGACGCCAGGCCTCCCTGTCCATCACCAACTCCCGGAGTTCACCCAGACTCACATCCATTGAGTCAGTGATGCCATCCAGCCATCTCATCCTCTGTCATTCCCTTCTCCTCCTGCCCCCAATCCCTCCCAGGATCAGAGTCTTTTCCAATGAGTTAACTCTTCGCATGAGGTGGCCAAAGTACTGGAGTTTCAGCTTTAGCATCATTCCTTCCAAAGAAATTCCAGGGCTGATCTCTTTCAGAATGGACTGGTTGGATCTCCTTGCAGTCCAAGAGACTCTCAAGAGTCTTCTCCAACACCACAGTTCAAAAGCATCAATTCTTCGGCGCTCAGCCTTCTTCACAGTCCAACTCTCACATCCATACATGACCACAGGAAAAACCATAGCCTTGACTAGACGAACCTTTGTTGGCAAAGTAATGTCTCTGCTTTTCAATATGCTATCTAGGCTGGTCATAACTTTCCTTCCAAGGAGTAAGCATCTTTTAATTTCATGGCTACAGTCACCATCTGCAGTGATTTTGGAGCCCAGAAAAATAAAGTCTGACACTGTTTCCACTGTTTCCCCATCTATTTCCCATGAAGTGATGGGACCGGATGCCATGATCTTCATTTTCTGAATGTTGAACTTTAAGCCAACTTTTTCACTCTCCGCTTTCACTTTCATCAAGAGGCTTTTTAGTTCCTCTTTACTTTCTGCCATAAGGGTGGTGTCATCTGCATATCTGAGGTTATTGATATTTCTCCTGGCAATCTTGATTCCAGTTTGTGCTTCTTCCAGTCCAACATTTCTCATGATGTACTCTGCATATAAGTTAAATAAGCAGGGTGACAATATACAGCCTTGATGTACTCCTTTTCCTATCTGGAACCAGGATTAAGTACCAGAATAAAGTACTTTATTACTTTATGCAATTATAAACATGATTTTTTTTCTTGATTTCTCTCTCTGATAGTAATTACTAGTGTTAGAAATGCAAATAATTTTTGTATATTGATTTTGTATCTTGCAACCTTAACCACCATTCATTGTTTATTAGTTCTAACAATGTTTTGAAGGAGTCTTTAGGGTTCTCTACATATAATATTATGTCATCTGCCAGTAATGACAGTTTTACTTCTTCCATCCTGATTTGGATGCATTTTACTTCTTTTTTTTTTAACCTAATTTCTCTGGCTAGGACTTCCAGTACAGTGTTAAATAAAAGTGATAAGAATAGACATCCCTGTCTTGCTCCTGATTATGAGGTAAAGCTTTTAACTTTTCACTGTTAAGTGTAATATTAATTGTGTGCTAGTCATACATGCCCTTTATTGTGTTGAGGTATGTTCCCCTCTATATCTACTTTGTTGAGTATTTTTTATCATAAGTGACTATTGAATTTTCTCATTCTTTTTCTGCATTTAATGAGATAATCATATATTTTTACCCTTCATTTTGTTAATGTGTTGTATTATACTGAGTGATTTTCAGATGTTGAAGCGTTCTTGCATCCTCAGAATTAATCCCAATTGATCATGATATATGAGCTTTTTACTGTTAAATTTTGTTAATTTTGTTAAAGATTTTGGCATTTGTGTTCTTCAGGGATAATAACCTGTAATTTCCTTTTTCTTTTTTTTTTTTAGTAGTGTGAATTTGGTATCAGTGTAATGCTGGTTTCATGGGAAGTGGAAGTGTTTTTTCCTCTTCTTTTTTTCAGAGTTAATTAGTCTTTCAGTGTTTGGCAGAATTCATCAGTGAAACCTGAACTTTAATTTTTGAGAGAGATTTTGCATACTTACTCAATGTTCTTACTAGTAGTAGATCTTTTTAGATTTTTTTATTCATATTCAGTCCTGCTAGGTTGTATGTTTCTAGGAATTTATCATTTTCTTAGATGTTGACTAGTTTTTTGCATATAATTGTACATAATAGTCTTTTTGGTCTTTTGTATTTCTGTATTGCTTTTTCTAGTCTTCAAGGTATAAAGTTAGTTTGAGATCGTTTTTTCATAAGTCATTTATCCCTCTGAAATACCCTCTTAAAATTACTTTTGCTGCAATTTTGGCATATTACATATTCACACATTTTATAAATTGTATATTCATTTTTATTTCGGGATATTATTTTGATTTCTCACTTGATTTCTTCTTTGACTTATTGATAATTCAGGCATGCGTTGTGTAATCACTATGTATTTATAGATTTTTCAATTTTTTTCCTGTTATTGATTTCTGGTATACCACTGTGATGGAAAAAAGTGCTTGATATGATTTCAGTCTTCTTAAATTTACTAACACATATTCCTTGATCACGTTAAGATTTTTTAAGTAAATAATTATTGAAGTGTATTATTTGGACATTTAATACTCTCTGTAGAAACATAAGTATTTAATATGTGAAACTCTTTATTTTTGTTATTGTTGGCAAATTACTAATCGTTTTTTAATCTAAGTGATATGTACATTGGTGGGGGGAACAGTGAAAGAGTGATCACATTCTATTGTAGAATTTTAAACTAGTTTACATATATGAACTATAGAAGTAACACAATGACAAATAACTTGAAATGTATTAAAATATCCTTAAATTGATAATATTATAATAGTGTATTAATATAATACCCTAAAGAAGTTAAGCTCCTTTGGAGTCCTGTTTCTCCATTTAATGTTTGCTGTATGAAGGCAATGGCACCCCATCCAGTACTCTTGCCTGGAAAATCCCATGGATGGAGGAGCCTGGCAGGCTGTAGTCCATGGGGTAACTAAGAGTTGGACACGATTGAGCGACTTCCTTTTCACTTTCATGCAGTGGAGAAGGAAATGGCAACCCACTCCAGTGTTCTTGCCTGGAGAATCCCAGGGACAGCAGAGCTGGTGGGCTTCCATCTATGGGGTCGCACAGAGTTGGACACGACTGAAGCAACTTAGCAGCAGCAGTATGATCTTGGGTCAGACAGTTAGACCATTTGTAGCTCAATTTTCTGAACCCCAAAGTGGAAGTGATAGCACAATTCCATTGGCTTATTGTGAGGAGTAAAAGCAGATAATTGTATAACACATATTGATAATTGCATAATAACAGTGGTGCTGGTAAAAGTGGTTTTGGTAATGATGGTGACTCCAGTCAAACTGCAGGGAAAATTGAAACAAGCTTCAGCAACAGATTAAGATAATGTCCATTATTGCTAAATTTTGATGTTCTTTAGGGAATGTTTATTTCTCTAATAATTATTTACCCCATTTTCATTGTAAATGGTGTTTCCAAAATTATTAACTAGATTATTAATATTTGGTTTTGATCTAGTAACCTCATTTAAACCCCAGGCTAGCAATTTCACAAAACCATTACCATATTCAAACAGAGAAAACTATTCATTAGTCTTGCCGTATGCTTCCAGATGCTTAACATTAATCATTGTTTAGCTGGGTAAACACGAGTTTGCATTTTATTCTTGATGTCGTTAGGGGAATTAGTGTAAATGAGAAATTTTCTTCTAAAAAGCTCTCAAATATACCAAAGACTCTTACATCCAAATGTGATATGATATTATTTAACATCCTTTTAATCAGAAGTCAGCTTTTCTGTATAATGTTAGAAAACTGTTATGACTTATTTTTTGTAGAAGAATTAGAAAATGAAGGAAGGTGTCAATAGAATTAAATCATTCATCATCCTCTCACATCATTCAGTAATAACCACTGTTAACATGTTGATGCATTCAGTGTTGTTGTTGTTTTTTCCCTTTAGTGTATATACATATATTTTTTATTAAGGTGTTGTCACTCACACCAAACCTACTCTTCAGCATTGCTTTGTGATGCTGTGACAAACTGGGCAAACCATAAACCTTTGCTGCTGATTCCCTGGCAGGTCCTGCCAACTGGAAGAGTAAGAAAAAAGTTGGAAGATGGTAGGCTGGTAAAAGGAATTGCTTTTTCCTCATTGTTCTACCAACTACATTTTACTCAGAGCTCTACTAAGGCAGCAGTCAAACTCTATATCAGTTAGTATTAAACTCCACATTATTCCCATACTCCCAGAATGAAACGTATGCACTCTTTCCTGCATGCAACAGGTTTCAGATTTTTTGAGCCTTCCTCTGAGCTCTGAAAGCACCAGCAATAGACCAGGAGGGCCCTTTCTCAGAATTCTAGGATCCTGGATCCCTTGGACCTTCTCACTTCTGATCATTGTCATTTCATTTCTTTGTTACCCCAGCTCCAGGGGCTGTTGCTGTGTAGTGTGGTTATTACCATTTTAATGCCTAGATGCTTCCTTTGCCTTAATAATGCTCCTATGTCTCTTCAATTATTACTATGTGTTAAATTCTATGCGGTAAAAGAATGAATGAATCCTGATTGGTGTGTTCAATATAGCGTTGATTCTCAGCTTTTCATCTGGTTTTCATCCTCTTCTTGAAAATTACTTGTAATACTACCTTTCCCAAATGCAGACTTTGTGTATCTGCCAGTACAGACATTTTGGACAGTAGTATTATGATGCTGCCTATCAGCCAACTGGTGAGTCTTTTCAGTATCACAGTTTTTCTGCATCATAATTTCTACAACTGTTTAATATTATAGGCATTAAGTTTTCATTCTATATAAATGAAGGAAAGAAAAATGAGTGTTGATGCTGAACATATACACTGTTGGGCATGAATTTGAGGAAAATTTAGAGTTACCACTGGTGGATACTTGGCCTTAAGCCAGTCAACACTTGTGTTGTATTATGAGGGAAAAGAATAAAAGTTAGTAATTTATCTTAAAAGCTAGAAATATATTGTAATGGATGATGTCTGAAAGACTATTTTGCTTCTTTGGGACTAAAACCAGACATAGTATGCCTAACTATGGCAAAATAGTTTCTCATACATGCATTCAGTATTTATCAAACCAGAAACTTTTCACAAATATTATTTTTATTAAACTGATATATGGACTATGTGATGCTTTATAATCTTTGTTTTCACTTAATCTATTATGAACATCTTCACATGTCATTAATTACTTTCAACAAATTATTCTTGATAACCATTTATTTAAATAATCCCTCATTGTCAGTTATTTATAGTTTATAATTTTTCAATGTAAAGTAAAGCCTTTTAAACTGTCCTGTAGATAAGTATTTGCATAAATACTTAATGATTTCTTTAGAAAATTTGCCCTAAAAGTGCAATTGAGAGGTCAAACTATATAGACCTTTTTGTAGCCTTCTGATGTACACTGCCAAATTCCCAACAAAAATGGTGTTTCCATGACATTTCCACTAATAATGAATGAGGACATGCATTTCCAACTGTCACTATTTAATTTGAAACAACACCACAAAAAGTTTAAAATATTTTTCTCACCCAATTCATAGCACTGTCTTGGTTAATTTTTTTTTTTAATCATCTATTGAATTACCATTTTTTCCCATATGGTAAAATCTCATTAATTTTTAAAAATTGAATCCATTTAATTTCTTTCTTCCTTCCTTTTTTCTATACATTGCTTGACTTTTATAACTAAAATAGGGTTGAAAAAGAGCCAAAGGAGTAAAAGTGATTAATAAGAAAGGGAGAGTACAAAATAAAGGCTAGGTCAAAGGATGAAACACCATTTTGTTCTATGAATGTTAAGACAAAGTGTAAGAGATATTATATTTTATATTTTTCTCTTTCTTGTAAATGTTAATTATCTATATACATATATATATATATATATATATGCATGTCTTTTGGGGCATGTTTGTTCTGATCTCTCTGTCTCTCCTAGCTTCTCTTTCTGTTTGTTTTTCTCTTAAATAATCACTCTAGATTACTCCCAAGCCCTAGCCAAAAAAAGAGGGGAGTAAGAAGGGGGAGGGAGCACCATAGTCTACTGGGTGGGCTGCTCTAGCAGAATACCGCAGAGTGGATAGCTTGTAAACAACATTTATATGGTACAGTTTATATCTGGAGTCTAGAAGTCCAAGATCAAGGCACCAGCATGGTTTGGTTACTGGTGAGAAACCTCTTCCTGGTTCATCAGTCAGTCAGTCAGTTCAGTCGCTCAGTCATGCCCAACTCTTTGCGACCCCATGAATCGCACAACACCAGGCCTCCCTGTCCATCACCAACTCCTGGAGTTCACTTAGACTCACGTCCATCGAGTTGGTGATGCCATCCAGCCATCTCATCCTTTGTCGTCCCCTCTTCCTCCTGCCCCCAATCCCTCTCAGCATCAGAATCTTTTCCAATGAGCCAACTCTTCACATGAGGTGGCCAAAGTCCTAGAGCTTTAGCTTTAGCATCATTCCCTTGTTCATAGCTAGTGCCTTATTGCCATGTCCCACATGGTGGATAAGGCTAGGGAACTCTGTGAAGTATCTTCATCAGAACATTAATCCTATTCATTAGGGCTCCATCCTCATTACTTAAGCCATCTCTAAAAGGCTCTACCTCCTAGTACCATCATCCTTCTGGGCTCAAATTTCAACATATGAATTTGGAAGGGGTTCAGATCAGAGAAGGTAGGGAGGGAGAGAGTTAGGGAGGAAGCAAAGAAAAGCCTATCCTCTTTTTTGACTCCAAACATGCTGGCTGTTACTTCTTCCCTCCTCACCTCTCTATTTAGCCCCTAACTTCATTCCCTCTTAAAATCTCTGTGTAAATATAATAGAAATATTAAAATTCAAGGAGGTACTTTCTATGTTGAGAACACCAACATCTGTTCTTTTCTGCTCAGAATCGTGTTCATCCTTTTGTTAACTTTGAGACACTGTAAATGTGTGGGAGAAACAAAGGAAGCATAAACGATGATCTTTACTGATAAGGACAGATGCAGATGGTAGATAAATAGTCTAGGAACCACTAGACTACTTGGAGCACATCCAAGTAGAAGCCTGGCCTTGTGGTAATTGTGTATAGGTGACTGTTTTCTGTATCTCATTAGAAATAAGCTTAATGTTTTCTTCTTCATTCAGTAATAATAATTTAGAGTCCTTGGATTGTGAGACAGTATACTAGGGACCTTGCACTAATTACTTCATGTATTTTTCCCAGCAGTCTTATGGAATAGGTACCATTATGTTCCCCACTGTGTTGACAATGGACCTGAGGCTGCTGCTGCTAAGTCACTTCAGTCGTGTCCAACTCTGTGCGACCCCAGAGACGGCATCCCACCAGGCTCCCCTGTCCCTGGGATTCTCCAGGCAAGAACACTGGAATGGGTTGCCATTTCCTTCTCCAATACATGAAAGTGAAAGAAAGTGAAGTCACTCAGTCGTGTCCGACTCCTAGCGACCCCATGGACTGCAGCCTACCAGGCTCCTCCATCCATGGGGTTTTCCAGGCAAGAGTACTGAAGTGGGGTGCCATTGCCTTCTCCGGACCTGAGGCTAGTGGTTGGTAATTGTGTGTGGATGGTTGCACTGAGATTCTGGCTCTTGTGTCCCCACTCTCACCTTTTACTGCCTTCAAGAAATGGCTGTCTCTGGACTCTCACCCTTTAGATGTGAAAGAACTAACGATTTCTTTTTGGTGCTTTATTGAGGATTTAAATGGCACAAAGGATTCTTACTGGGATTTTAATGGACATCAGTATGAAATCTCTCAATGTCCTTTTTTTTTTTAAATTTGAGGTGTGACAATAATTTTTTGTGCTTCAGTTTTGAGAAAGTTATGGACTTGAGATACATTGAATAAGGCAAATGTGCTTAGAATCAGGACTTTTTAGTGAATGAGTGTTTTAATAACTTGGCCTGAGGAAAAGGTGATGTGTATGCAGTAATTCCATTCCCACAACACAGACACACTGTTTTGCCTTAGTGGAAAAAAGAAATCTAGGACATTCTGCCTATAGGACTAGAAAAGCCTTGAAGGCTTTTCAATATGTAGTGTTAGAGAACACTGCTATTTGAGTGGATCAATAGCTTGAGAGAATGGTGACTTGCCTTTCCTTATCTGGTCTGATCACTGTCACAGAAAAAGAGCAAGTTGAGGCTCCATGAGATTTTTGACTTGGTTACTTTGGCTATCAGCTCAGAACCAGCCTTCTGTCAGTCCTTGAGTCTAGGACAAAAGCTTTGCCTTAAAGATTTCGGAAGGGATCAATTAAATGAGGTAGGCACATTGTGAATATCCCACATTGGCTTGACTTTTAGGAAGTGGCAACTGTGAGGCGAATTGTATGTCACCGACCTCAACACCTGTCTTTAGTAATGGTATCAGGAGAGGAGCGGTAAAAGAAATAAAGAGCACTGAAGTGGGAATGGGGGCTCTACAGTTGCAAGCCTGACTGCCATCTTTTGGCTTTTTTTTTTTTTAACCTTTGGCAAATTACTCTACCTCTCTCTGCTGAGATATCTTCCTTTTTAAAAAATGACATTGAAGTAATAATAATTGCTTGAATAATAATTACTTTGAAGTAATAAAAATGACATTGAAGTTATAATCTTGAGCTTTTATAGATCATTCACTGAACAAAAGTCTACAAACTTCATTAAGGCAGGGCTGTATCTCAATTTAGCTAAAGTATACCCACTGCCAGACTCATAGGAGTTGCTTTAGTGCTGAGTAAATACAGGTTTCTTAATTAATGGGTGTCATTGATCTTTCCATCCCACTCCACAGAAGATACACACTCAAAAAGTTCTGTGCATTTTCAAAACTTCATGAACTTCAGATAACTGGGCCTCAGATTAAAAACAAATGTTGCCTACACAATTTTGTTGGCTTTTAATGTTCTAAGAATCTAATAAAGGCCCTGTTACAATGATATGTAAAAGGAATAAAAGAAAATATAAATGGGAAAGTAACTTGTGCCCGTGAATTGGAAGATTTAACAGTGTTAAAATGTCCATGCTATGGAAAGTGATCTACAGATTCAATGCAATCTCTATCAAGGTCCCAATGATAATTTCTTCAGAAATAGAGAAAAACACCCTAAAATTCATATGTAATCTCAAAAAATACCGAATAGTTAAAATAGACTTGAAAAAAAAGAACAAAGGTGAAGACCTCATACTTCATGATTTCAAACAGTAATCAAGAACCTGTGATACTGACATAAAGACAGATACATAGTCCAGTGGAAAAGAGTAGAGCACAAAGATAAACCTTCATGTAAGTGGCAGATGATTTTCAACAAAGGTACCAAGGCTATGCAATGGGGAAGGACAATCTCTTTAACTAATTAGATATCTATATGCAGAAAAATGAAATTGTTCCTTACCTTATACCATATACACATATTAACTCATAACATTTGTGATTGCAAATGAGTCCAGTTTGGGAGTTAATGCAATGAGTGTTTTCTAAGGGGAAAATGTGTTATTAAAATCAAATAATTGCTTTAGGCTACAGGAGAGAAGAGGACAAACCTATAGTTCCCAAGATTTTTTTTTAATGTAATAAGTGCTTTATCACTTTTAGTTTTCTCATCCTGAGCCAGGGATGTTTGGGAGTTATTATGAAATTTGAAAGAATGCTGAGTCTTTTATCTTTCAGGACCAAAAGTGCTTTTTAAATGTCAGAGTTGGGGTGTGGGAATCTGGGACACTATTCCAGTGTGTACCTTGTGAGAGTCAGCTAATGAGGCCGCAGGAGAGCAGCCGTCTGGTGACTGCTGGAGTGGCCCTGACTCGGAAAACAACTCTCTGGGTCTTCTCAGTGAAAGGCATTCACAATGTTGATGATGATGATTGCAAAAAAGTATCCAAGTTCAGAGTAATTCATTCTAATCACCATTCATTTATAACCTTAAAAATATAGCTTATACATAGCTGCCTCCTTGTTTGAGGGAAGACATCACCTAGGGGTTTCTTGCTGAACCCTTAATGTTAAAATGATCTCTTAATGGGATGTGACCCTATCAAGACTCAGTATTGAATACCTCTTGGATAAGTTTCCTTTTACTGGATTAGTGTTTTGGACTCCTCCGAACTTGGTACTTCTCCCAGTGCAATTCCAAACACATAGTAGGCTTAAAATAAATTCTTGTTCAGTGAACAAATGGAAACCAAACTGGCTTAGAGTTGTGAATTTACAATATGATTCTGCTGTTGCTAATTTGGCCTTTGATTTTTAAATTAGGCTCAGCTATATTATAGTCCTTGAGTCAATTGAATCAGTTAAGTTCAGCTCAGTAGTATCCAGCTATTTGTGACCCCATAGACTGCATCATGCCAGGCTTCCCTGACCATCACCAACTCTGGGAATTTGCTCAAACTCATGCCCATTGAGTCGGTGATGCCATCCAACCATCTCATCCTCTGTCATCCCCTTCTCCTCCTGCTTTCAATGTTGCCCAGCATCAGGGTCTTTTCCAATGAGTCAGTTCTTCGCATCAGGTGGCCAAAGTATCCAATGAACACTCAGGACTGATATCCTTTAGGATGGACTGGTTGGATCTCCTTGCAGTCCAAGGGACTCTCAAGAGTCTTCTCCAACACCACAGTTCAAAAGCATCAATTCTTCAGCAGTTAGCCCTCTTTATGGTCCAATTCTCACATGACTACTGGAAAAATCATAGCTTTGACTAGGTGGACCTTTGTTGGCAAATTAATGTCTCTTTTTTAATACACTGTCTAGGTTGGTCATAGCTTTTCTTACAAGGAGCATGTGAATGTCAATTGAATGGTATGAGGGTAACGATAAACTGTTGCAGTTGCTTTTAGCACTGAAATTCCTTGACCCTCATTGATCAAACTAAAGCCACAGAGAAACATTAATATTGGAAGAGCCCTTCAAAGTGTCTTCTAAAGATGTTTGTTCTTCCAAATAGTAAGGTTATGGCTCCCAGGTTTTGAAATATAGATGAGCTCTCTGCTTCTTGTAAGGTCTCCCAGGAGAATCAGAATCCAGATACAGTGAGGAGTACTAGATAAATAAGACAGTGGAATAATAGAGGTTCATTTTGTTGGTTTGTTTTTAATTTTAAAAGACCATAGTTTGAAAGTGATTGACTTTAATGGGCATGGGCAAGAATGTGCTCTGCTTGCTTTTTCTAGGTACCATGCTCAGTAACAGTGTTTCCATAGTATGTTTTATTAAGCACTGGTGATAAGTGTCTTAATTGATGTCTTCAATAAAAAGTGGATTCTGTGGTCAAGCAAGTTTGAGAAATGTATTTAACAAATTCAGATATCTCAAAGTTTTGATACACTTGCATACTTTGGAAGCTCTAGTAAGGGGTGAAAGAATATATCCTAGCCCAAAGATTTCGATCATAGAAATTTTTATGGGGATTTTTCAGTATTAGTGTTTTATAGAAGCCACTTGGGGAAATAATATTCTAATTTTGAATGTCAATTCACATATAACTTTTATTAGTTTCTGTATTTTCTATAACATGCTCTCTACCATTTTGTTCTATTACATTATGTCTATACAATAGAAATTTCTATTTGGAGATCACATGTAGATTGTTGATACTTAGAATTTAAATTGTTTTCTATCACTAAGATAATTTGGACACAATGTAACCATCTCCTTCTGCTGACTACATAAATAAGGAAGTAGCTTGACATTTAACACTGATAAAGAGTAGCATCAAAAGGAAAGATTTTTGATATTTGCTTGATTATTTGTGAGACTGAAAGTGAAAGTGAAGTCGCTCAGTCATGTCTGAATCTTTGCGACCCCATGGACTGTAGCCTACCAGGCTCCTCTGTCCATGGGATTGTCCAGGCAAGAGTACTGGAGTGGGTTGCCATTTCCTTCTCCAGGAGAGCTTCCCAACCCAGGAAATGAACCTGGGTCTCCTGCATTGTAGGTAGACGCTTTACCATATGAGCCACCAGGGAAGCCGACTATACAGGTATAAATTCATTGAATAGTAAAGATCTTTAATAGTTATATATCCCAACTATTTATTAATATTAACTTCTTTTGTCATCCTACATGTATTGGATGTATTTTATGTTCCAGGCATTATGCTTTGTATTAGGGAATGAAGATGAATAAAACATAATCTCTGATCCCATCTGATTCTTAAACTATATAAAATAATATAGAGTTCAGGAAGACTTCCAGCCAGAAGTCAGCTTTCCAATTTTTTGTGCAAATGTCAGTTTTATCCATTAGAATACCAAAAGTCCAAGTAATGAAATAACTTGCTTGATATCACAGTTAACAAGAGGCAGTGTAGAAAATGGGACCAAAATATTTGGGTGGAATTCAATGCTCCATCTAGTGGTCTAATATTGTAATATCAGTTCAGTTCAGTCGCTCAGTCCTGTCGGACTCTTTGCGACCCCATGAATTGCAGCACGCCAGGCCTTCCTGTCCATCACCAACTCCCGGAGTTCACTCAAACTCACGTCCATCAAGTTGGTGATGCCATCCAGGCGTGATTAATGATTAAATTTGTATGACTAAAGTCAGAAATTTCTTCCAAGTTGGAAAAATACTGAGAAAGATCCCCATATATGATTTTATTAATCCAGTGAATATTTATGGCTTGCTTACTACGTGCTAAATACAGTTTAGTGTCTTGAAGACTATGTCCCTATTGAGCTTACATTCTAAATGTGTCCATATTGCTTAAAACTAGAGTTTATTTAATCTCATGACTGCATTGATGGCTAATTGGAATTACCAATAAAAGCAAAAAGTGTGATTTGGGGAAAGTTGTCATCCTATTGTGTCTTTTGGTTCTGGGTCATGGACAGTGAGGTGGATTATCACTTCCTAACAGTTGTGACTAGGTCTACATTTCAAGGAGATAAATGCACTGAAGTGTGAGAGGGTAGTTTTGTTGTCAGAGTAAAAATACCATCCACAAAATGTGCTTATGATGATGACTTAATGGCTCTTGAGAATTATGTATTAGCCAGTCTGAATCACTTCTTAAGGGCTTATAGTGTGATGACAGTGTGCTAAGTAAGTGGGTGACATAAACATGCTCATAAAATAAGGTATTATGTATATAATATGAGGTTAAAATTTAACCAAGGAGGTAACACACATACACAATACCATATGAATTAGATTTAGACTGTTGTTTGGATTGATAAACCATGCCAAGTGGATCATGTGGACAGTAAATCAGTTAGTGTCTTTTATTATTAAAACCTCCTGTGTGCATATCCACACATGTTATCTTAACAAGTTTACTCCCCTAAACCTCAGTTTCTTCATCTGAGAAAATTGAATGATAACAGTAACTACCTCATGGAATCATTGAAGGAGTAAGTGCAGTTATACAAGTGGTCGTGCATGACTCTTTAGGTAATTGGTGTCAAACTGTGGTCTGCTTTTCCTTTCTCTCCAAAGAAACTTACAGTTATACAGGATCTCAGTGAGATGGCAAGATATAGATTAAGTACCACTTGAAAGTCAGTGGAAGAGATTTATAACTAAATTGCAAACTTGTGTCAGATGTGTCATTTGACAATGAATGCTGTAGATGTAGAAATAAGTATTTTAGCACCGTGTTCTCAAAAGACAAGAGAAAAATTCCTAAAATGTACAGGGATGATTTAGCTTAAGATTGGCTCCACACATGTCCCTTTCACCTAAGTATCTTCCATTTCCTGTCTTCCAGTAATTATACATAGATTTTTACTGTGGTCAACTGTTCATCCCCAATCATAGTAGGACATAAAGCAAAGACTCAGAGTGTATAATCAGAATAGACTGTTCAGAACTTCCAGAAAACCAGATTCCCCCAAACAAGGCTTTCTCTCAAAAGCCTTGGTTTCTGAGAGCTACTTTATGACTTATTATCATATTCCTTTATACCAGCAAGAGTTAAGGTTCTTCACTTGGAAGCAACAGAAACTAATATAGGTTATACTTGAAATAAAGAGGAAATAGCCTAAAAGCAAAGAAATGAAATGTTACCATGAGTAAACTGGGCTAATAAATGATAGAGTTTATGCTGAAGAACATTAGAAGGCAACGTTTAAAAGGTTGGATGGAGCTAGACTGCTTAAGACTTTGGAAGATAACCACACAGTCTCCATTGTATAAAACAATACTATACTGTAATGTCAGAAACCTACTGAGAGAGTAAATGTCTATAAATTTTACACCCCCCACCCCCCAGTGTTTGTGAGTTTCCTAACTAGCATATAGGATGTCCTAGATTCCGTATAAGAAATTATACCTTCTGAGCACCGAAGAATTGATGCTTTTGAACTGTGGTGTTGGAGAAGACTCTTGAGAGTCCCTTGGACTGCAAGGAGATCCAACCAGTCCATTCTGAAGGAGATCAGCCCTGGGATTTCTTTGGAGGGAATGATGCTAAAGCTGAAGCTCCAATACTTTGGCCACCTCATGTGAAGAGTTGACTCATTGGAAAAGACTCTGATGCTGAGAAAGATTGGGGCAGGAGGAGAAGGGGATGCCAGAGGGTGAGATGGCTGGATGGCACCACTGACTCGATGGACGTGAGTCTGAGTGAACTCCAGGAGTTGGTGATGGACAGGGAGGCCTGGCGTGCTGCAATTCATGGGGTCACAAAGAGTCGGACACGACTGAGTGAACTGAACTGAACTGAGACTGTAACTTAAATATACTTTTCTGTAAAGGGACAAGATAGTCACCTCCACCCTAAATGAAATAGATCAAATTTCAACAGTTTTGAAATATCGGTACCTTATTAATTTCAAAGGATCCCAATCCCCTGATTTTTGAATAAGGATGTATCATATGTGAAGAAAAACAATGGACTAGGAGTCCGTGGAATTCTAGTGCTAGCTCCATCATAGATAAGCTGTTTACCTGTGTGAACAAGGACAAGTCTTTGAACATCTCTACACATATTTTCTCATTTGTTCAAGGGAGTTTGTTCTATCTTGTTCAAGCTGCCTTGCTCTATCTTGATGAGTCATTATGAGGTTTATGTAAGGTAGTGTGTGAAACTCCCCTAAAAGCCATGAAGAGTTACTTTTCTCTGTATAGATATTTGTGTGCATGTGTATAAATATAATACCATATAGATAGTATAATTGTAAGGTAATTTAGATTCCTCAGTGTGGCTGAATTATCTTGTTGATCAGAAATTGTTGAATGTTGTATATTATTCAAATTTTAGTTTCAATAAAATTTTCTACCAGAATACAACAACAAAACAATGCCAACATCTAATGTTCAGTGAGTCCTCACTGTGTCTGAGATACTTGTTGATTTTTTTTTTTCAAATCAATTAAGTCTTCTATGTCAGGCATTATATTTAGTGTTGTGTGTATATATATATATATATATATATTTCCCCTTAAACTTATTATTTTAGATTTATAGGAAAGTTGTGAAGATATTAAATAGGATTACCATATACCCCATGTGCAGTTTCCATTATTTTGTGAGTGTATTTTTAATGTAGTTTTAAGAGCAGAACTATGAGGTGGGTATGATGGTTTTATTTTTTATGGTTCGCACTAAGTGAAGTTTAATGTTTCTTTGCAGTTCCCTTCATCTTTAGAGTGTTTCTGACCAAGAAAGATACTTGGATTACCTACTTTTATATGTGCTTATATAATCAACATGGCTTAGTTTTAAGTTCATTTGCCCTTTGTCTTTTATGTTAGATTTGAATTTTATCCATTTTAATTTAGTTTTTGAAAAAATAAAATGTTTATATGTTTAGGATTTAAACTGTATGCAGAGGTATCCTCAGAAAAGTCTCAGTTCTATCTTTATTACCTTGTTCCTGCATTCCCATTTGTAAACATTTTCTTATTTTCTATTTTGTTATAGTAGTTATGTTCAAACATATACTACCTATGCACATATATATATATTTCTTTGCATACATACACATGGATTTATGTATATATGTGCAATTTATATGTATACATGATTTACTCGTATTTATCCATATTTTTTACTCAGAATGTAGGCATAATAGATATTCTTTCACACCTTGATATTTTTACCTGAAAGTGTATCTTACAAATCACTCCATATTTGTTCATAAAGATTTTATTTTTATATGGCTATATAATACTCCACAATGTCATATTATTATGTAGTCAAACAGTCTTGTATGCCTAGGCATTTCAATTTTTCCCAATATTTTGCAGTCATATTTAATGCCACCAAAAATATGCTACCAAGTTGTGAACATATTTTTTTTTAATTCTTATGGGTAAGCACCTAGATTGCTTGGTCAGAGAGTGAATGCATATAGAATTTTGTTAGTAATTACAAAATTCTCCATAGGGTTTGAATCATCCAACTACACTTAATGGTGTATGAGATTATCGGTTTCTCTGTAGCCTCAGTAACACATTTTTGGTTAGAATCTTAAATGTGTTCAGTTTTAGAGGTTAAAATATATATATATATATATAGAGAGAGAGAGAGTATATTTTAGTTAATGTAAGATGAGCATCTTAAATGGTGTTTTGCAGCATTTTAGAGTTAAATTTTGCTAAACTAAATAGAAGACATCTTTGCACTTAACCAGAAGTGTATATGAGTTAGACACTGTGTAAAATAAACTATGAGAATGGATTAAAGTACTCAAAATAAGTCATTTGTACTAGGTGGCTCTGAAACTCCTGTGAGTTCTTGGCAAGTTGAGCCTTTTGGAGTGGCTACTAGTTACAATAGCCATCTTTGTGACTAGTCCTAAGAATGTTTAGGCACTTAAATTTCAGGACCTTGGAGAGCTATCATTGACTGTGAGTTAAGTACCTATCAGCCATTCAGAGGATTTGGAGTTTTCTGGTTCCATTGAAAATATTGTCTGGGCTTCTTGAAGGATAGTCTCATCTGGCCCTCTTCACCCAACAACCATAGATGTGCCTGAACATTTTCTTTCAAAAGCCTTGGTTTCTGAGAGATACTTTATGACTTATCATATTCCTTTAGACTAGCGAGAGTTAAGGTTCTTCACTTGGAAGCAACAGATACTAATACAGGCTATACTTGAAATAAAGAGGAAACAGCTCATATTTAACAGGAAATATTTAACAGTTTCTCTATTAATAAATAGCACACTCATTGCTTTTGCCCTTAGAAGCATTTCTTCATTAGGCATCTTTGTACATATATTCTTCTGTCCTGGTGCTTCTGTAAAGATAAACCATAAATTTGTAATACTAGATGGGTTTCTTTATTGTAAGCATTTTTTATAATTCCAGGAAAATGCTTATTTTATTCTAAGTTCCTTTTTATGCCAACATGTAGGAGTCTCCTGCAGCATACTTAGCAATGTTAAATATGAACTTTTTCAGAAGCGAATGGAGACATGCATTTGTTGCAGTTTTGTAATGTGTATTCTATCACAATCATCTTCAGGCCTTTAAAAACATTTTGTTGTGGGGATGAAGTGAAAATATTTTGAGGAATTCCAGGGAAAAAGAATACCTCAATGACATGTGTTCTGGAAAAAAAAAAAAAAGTTTAAGCAAATGAATGTAAGATGTTAATATTAAGGATTCTATGGCCAAAATGTGTAGGCTTGATTAAAAAGAGAATGCATGACATGGTTCTTTAAACAATGGCATCTCTGAAACTGGCATGTTATTATAAATATCTTTCTGTTAAGCATCTTGATGCTAGATATTAATTTATATAAGATCATGTAAAATTTTGTGTTTTTAATAGTGAAACATAGTTCAGTTCTAAAGATAATCTAAAAATCACACCCTAATCTTTTTAAAAAGTGTAATCATACCTTCACACATCAGCAAGGAATAATATTAGCTGTTGGTTTTCTAAGCTAACCATAAAATTATTAATTTATTTTTCTTTTGGTTTTCCTTCTATTGAATTCTTGGTATAGGGAATTGATGTAGGGTAACCTTACAACAGGTTTAAATCCTGTTAACTTTTACTTTAAATTGTATTATTTTTGCACACAAATCAGTTCTACTTCATCTCTTTTTCCTTAGTAACAGCTAAGAAAGGCTTAACCTAGAGATGCTTGACGTTTTGAACTATGTTAAAATTTTTAACTACCTCCATTTTTTTTTAATGAGGCAGGACAGAAATAAATTTAAAAGAGCAAATGTTAATCTTTTGACCTACCATATTGGATCACAGAGTGATAGAGCAATAGCTACCTTAAGATTGTAAGAATAGGTGAGTCTGTGTATGAGAGAAGTTTTTAATTTCTTTACTTTTAAGATATATTTTATATGTTCATCATGAAATTATGGCTGAAATCATAAAATAAGTAGCTTAATCATGAAACAATCTGTTTTTTTATTTTAACATCAATAACAATGTTATAGTTATTAAAATGATGTTTTGATATTGTCATTTAAAACAACATGAAAGACATTACACAGATCACTGACTAGGGGGAAAAAAGACAACAGACAAGATGACTGACATTTATTTTTGCTTTTGTCGTTCTTTAGTTGCTAAGTCTCGTCCAACTCTTTTGTGACCCTGTGGTCCCTCTGTCCATAGGATCTCCCAGGCAAGGTTGCCATTTCCTTTTCCAGGGGCTCTTCCTGACCCAGGGATTTAACCCATATCTCCTGCATTGGCAAGTAAATTTTTTTTTTTTTTTTTTTTACCACTGAGCCACCAGGGAAGCTACCCATTAAGGCTGGCTGAAAGAAAAATTGCCATAGATTTGCTGGCCTCTATTTTTTCAGATGGCAATGGTTTAATAGATTTTACTCACATCAGATTTTGAGCCTGGATAGAACAATGTTAAGGCCAAAAGTTTATATTCAACAAAACTTAATTTTACCTACCTCTGTTTCCTAAACTGGGATTTTGCCAAAACAGCAGTTGACTCCAGAACCCTCTTCTGAGGTCTTGGTGAGACTGACCTGAATCTTCTGGGAAAGGCCAGAGTCATGAGTTGGATGCAATTTTTACTCTATGTTTTGGTCACAGTTAATATAACTAACCACAGCTATTTCTTTGCAGTCTCTAAAGCTCTGTCTACCAGTGGGTAAAAGAATGCTTAGTCCCCATTCCTGTGTATATATTTTGTATACATCCATACGGGCAATATAAATAGTGAATGTAATAGCATATTTTATAGTTTCCATGCTTATCCCTGTTAGAGAGTACATTTCCTGGGGGGGGGGGGGAGGGGCGGGGAGAACCATGCCTGTTTTATTTTGGTTTTATTGACATCTGATTGACCTTTAGCACTGTATACATTTAAGGCATACAGAATGTTGATTTGTTACATATATATCACAAGAAAAGATTACCATCATAGCATTAGCTAACATATGTATCACATCACATAGTTACTGTTTATTATTTGTGGTAAGAAAATTTAAGATCTGTTCTCTTTCAAATATATAATGTAGTATTATTAATTATAATTGTCATGCTGTCCATTAGGTCCTCCCACATTTTTTTATCTTATAACTGGAAGTTTGTATTCTTTGACCGTCATGTCACCATTTCCCTCCGAACCCTCATACCCTGGCAACCACCATTCTACTCTCTGTTTCTGTGAGAATCAGCTTTTTAAGACTCTGTACAATATATGATATAGTATTTGTTTTTCTCTGACTTCTTTCACTTAGCGTAATACTCTGAAGGTCCATCTCTATTGTCATAAATGCTATGTCCTCTTTATAATTAGGGCTCCACTGGTGGCTCAGACAGTAAAGAATCTACTTCAATTCAGGAGACCTTGATTTGACCCATGGGTCAGGAAGATCCCCTGGAGAAGGAAATTAACTCTCTCTCATTTCCATCCCTGTTCCACAGGGCCCAGCAGAGTGTTTCCATGTAGCAAACTTACCCATCCATTCACCCACACACTTACTCACCATTCTGTCCTGTAATTAGCCTAATAATAGATATTTCATCAAAAGATAAGATATATTCCTAAGCAAGAAATGTACTTTAAGCATATAAATGTTTCTGGGTAGTTTTCTTACTCTATTTTTATAACACCACTTAGTTGAGATTTCCAAAGCTGTAGAACAAGAGCCCTCGATTCTTGTTTTTTTGACCTTGTTAAATTTATGAGAACCTTATCTACTACAGTTTCTTAATCTTTTAAAGGGCACATCTGTTCAACTTTCCCTATAAGAAGAGTAGTATATGAATAAAATGAGGAAAGAGTTATAAAAATGTTGTGGAAAAGTAAATTTTTAAAAAAGTTTTGTTTAATTGGGTAAAATTGAAAGAATAAACACATTGAACATATACATTATACACAAATACACATATACATATGTGTGTGTGTTCTTTTCCTATATTGAGTGTGTGCATGTATATATATATCTGAGACAATTTCCATTCTGGTAGTCTGACCATAAATTATACTGACTTACTGTATTGTGAAAGCATCTTAAATCTGATTTTTTTAACATAATTCTTGCATTGAGAAAAAGTATTTCACATGCTTGAGGATCACTGACTCTGCTGAATGAAACCTTGTGATTTGAATAGCTCAATCTTCATTGAGAAGTAGCTAAAATTTTACAATACTTTATTGAGGTCAGACTAAAAATAGAAGCCAAAGCCTTAGTATATTGATAACTCTTAGTGACATAGCTACCATAGCTTTTCTGCCATCTAGATACTTAGTTGATTCAATGACAGTTGAAGCCAGCTGTTAGATTTAGTTATGGTGGAAATGGTTGATAATCTTGCTCTGTTTCTATAGCTTTCAGAGTCTGAGCCTTCTGTGATAGAAATATTTTAGATTAAAACATGCAGAGATACAATTCACAAAAACACCCTGGCAGCTAAGGCATATTTTGCAGTGGTAGCAACAGGGCCAATGTAGAATATGATCTCTGCATTTAAATTCCCAAGGATAAAATTCCCATAACTGAGGTTTTAGACTAGTTCAGTCCCTCTGTAGATTTTGATGAATGCTAGAGACAGGATATAGGGCAAAATACATATCCACACATTGCTGCTTTCAGTTAAAAATCAGGTATCATTTTGATAAGTATCTAAGAATTCACACATACTGGAACTGTCATAGTGATTCAAGGTTTGGGGAAGAAACACTTCCAGTTTCACTTGTTAATTACTTTGCAAAACTCAGCCTTTTTGAGTACATGTGTCTGGAGTTTTACCTCTATAGAACTGCTGTTCCTAGGGCTTTCGATTCACACTTCAGAGTACTAGCAAGATATGGGAGTTTGTCCCATTTTTATATTGTATGTTTGTGCACACACTTAAATCTTAACATGTCCTGTTGCTATGAAGAATTCACCCATGTATCTGACAGAGTCTATTAAGTAGTCCAGCTTTTTTAAAAACTTTATCAGTATAAATAAAAAATATGTACATAGAGAACAAAGGGTATAGCAAATGGGGTAAAATGTTAACAATAGATGAATTTGAATAAAGATTAATAGTGTTATTCTTAAAAAAAAATGTCAGGTACAAGCATGAAATAGCTATTGAAATAATCAGAAAACAGAATTGTATCTTTAAAGAAAGCATTAATAAGCAATGATTTGAATGGTAGACTGGATATACCAGTTAGATTCAATGACATAGTGACTAATCAGTGATGATAATAGTCATTCCATTAGGTTTAATATTCTCATTCTTATATTTAGAGATTTGTCAGATTATTGGCAATGACTGGTGATAGAGGTAGAACCAAAATATTATGATGATAACAGCAAAGCTTTTTTTGAAAGTTTTTATGTGTACTTTAAGCAAGTTACAGTGTGTGCCAATTATCATAATGGAATTGTGAAGTGGATGCTGTTATTCACAGTTAAATCCTAGATTTCAGAGGGTAAATCACTGGTCCAAGGACCTGCAACTAATGCAGGACAAAACTAGTCCTGAGAACTATTAAAAGATCAGCCTGATTCTCAAGCTCATGGTTTTAATTGGCTTCAGTTTTTTAAGAAGCATAATTGGAGCAACTGGTGGCTTTGATAATGGAAGACTTTGAAGTTTGTGTGAAATGGAAATATTTGAGGATCTATCATGTTGAAATGGTTAAGCTTGTTGTGGGTGGCTCCATATGGCATAACTAGAACCAAGGAGTACCTGTTGCAAATGTGAAAATCTCTTTTCTTTTTATTAAAAAAAAGTAAAAATCTCCTAGAAGGAATGAGTACCCTGTCCTTGGAAATTATTGACCTCAAGCTTCAGACAAAATTCAAGTAGAAGAGTTTCTAATGGAGGACAGAAAAAATGGACTAGATTATTTCAAAAGTTCTGTCTACTGCTAAAGATTGTACACTTTAGGTTTTAACTATTTAGCAAGTGTTAATTGGGGAGGCAAAGTAGAAAACATCCATAATTACTACATTTTGAGGTTATTACATACCAGGATTTCACTTTATGCTAGTTACTCTGTTGAATGTGTTAATTTCTTTTGGAGGATAATGGACTGACATGTTTTGACAAATTCTTACACTCAGCTTCTTTCAAGAGCTCTTACTGGAGATTATAATGTGGTTAGTTAGGTAAATTTGTATTCATTGGGAAAGAAAATTTCAGGTAGAAGTTGTTACTTGAAAAAACTCTTGAAGCAAGTTGCTGCTGCTAAGTCACGTCAGTCGTGTCCGACTCTGTGCGACCCCATAGACGGCAGCCCACCAGGGTCCCCCGTCCCTGGGATTCTCCAGGCAAGAACACTGGAGTGGGTTGCCATTTCCTTCTCCAATGCATGAAAGTGAAAAGGGAAAAGTGAAGTTGCTCAGCCGTGTCCGACTCTTAGCGACCCCATGGACTGCAGCCTACCAGGCTCCTCCGTCCATGGGATTTTCCAGGCAAGAGTACTGGAGTGGGGTGCCATTGCCTTCTCTGTTGAAGTAAGTAAAGTGGAATTATTAGCATTTTTTGTTTGTTTGTTTTGTACTATTATTTTTAAGTGGATGGAAATTGCTTTACAATGTTTTGTTGGTTTCTGCCATACATCAACATGAATCAACCATAGGTAGACATAACGTCCCTTCCCTTTTGAACTCTCTCCCACACCCACCCCATCCCACTTCTAGGTTGACACAGAGCACCAAGTTGAGCTCCCTCTCTCATACAGCAAATTCCCACTGGGTATCTATATATTTTACATATGGTAATAAAAAAACAGAGACATTACCTTGCCAACAAATGTCCATCTAGTTAAAGCTATGGTTTTTCCAGTACTCATGTATGGATGTGAGAGTTGGACTATAAAGAAACCTAAGCAATGCAGAATTGATGCTTTTCAACTGTGGTGTTGGAGAAGACTCTTGAGAGTCCCTGGAACTGCTAAGAGATCAAACAAGTCAATCCTAAAGGAAATCAGTCCTGAACATTCATTGGAAGGATGGATGCTGAAGCTGAAACTCCAATACTTTGGCCACCTGATGCGAAGAACTGACTCATTGGAAAAGACCCTGATGCTTGGAAAGGCAGGATGAGAAAGGGATGACAGAGGATGAGATAGTTGGATGGCATCACTGACTTGATGGACATGAGTTTGAGCAACCTCTGGGAGTTGGTGTTGAACAGGGAACCCTGGTGTGCTGCAGTCCATGGGGTTGCAGAGTCGGACATGACTAAGTGACTGAATTGAACTGAATGTATGTATATGTTTCAATGCTACTCTCTCAGAATCTTGGTGAACTTAAAAATTCTACATCTACTAGCAGTACATAAGAATGCAGTGATTTAATATTATTTGGAATCTCAAACTAAATAATACATTTAAAAATACATGCTAAAAGCAAGAAGGAGATACAGTTCTATGACTTTTTAAAGAAAATTGGTTTAAAATAATTTTATATTATTTCATGGGCAGTTATTGGGCCTATCTGCTTGTTGAAAATATAATGTGAGAGGTGAAGCACCACTCAGGCTACCTTTGTTGTCAATCATGTTTTATTTACTTGTTTTTAAGTGAATTTCATCCATCTTGATAATTCTAATATGCCTCCATAGTCACCTCCTCTATTCCCCTGTCCCCCATGTACTTGTACTGAGATTCACTGCTCTTTATATAAACAAATAATTATGATATATATATATATGAAAATAGGCCTTACCAGTAGCTGAGAAAAGAAGAGAAATGAAAGGCAAAGGAGAAAAGGAAGGCTATACCCTCAGATCTGAATGCAGAGTTCCAAAGAATAGCAAGGAGAGATAAGAAAGCCTTTCTCAGTGATCAATTGCAGATAAATAGTAGAAAACAATAGAATGGGAAAGACTAGAGATCTCCTCAAGAAAATTAGAGATATCAAGGGGACATTTAATGCAAAAATGGGCACAATAAAAGACAGAAATTGTATGGACCTGACAGAAGCAGAAGATATTAAGAAAAGGTGACAAGAAACACACAGAACTATACAAAAAAGATCTTAATGACCCAGATAACCACAATGGTGTGATCACTCACCCAAAGCAGACATCCTGGAGACAGAAGTCAACTGGGCCTTAGAAAGCATCACTATGAACAAAGCTAGTGGAGGTGATGGAATTCCAGTTGAACTATTCCAAATCCTAAAAGATGATGCTGTGAAAGTGCTACACTCAATATGGCAGCAAATTTGGAAAACTCAACAGTGGTCACAGGACTAGAAAAGGTGTTTTCATTCCAATCCCATAGAAACACAGTACCAAAGAATGTTCAAACTACTGCACAATTGCACTCATCTCAAACACTAGCAAAGTGATGTTCAAAATTCTCTAAGCCAGGCTTCACCAGAAGTGAACTGTGAACTTCCAGACATTCAAGCTGGACTTAGAAAAGGCAGAAGAACCAGAGATCAAATTGCTAACATCCGTTGGATCATCAAAGAAACAAGAGAGTTCCAGAAAAACATCTATTTCTGCTTTATTGACTACGCCAAAGACTTTGACTGTGTGGATCACAACAACCTGTGGAAAATTCTTAAAGAGATGAGAATAGCAAACCACCTTACTTGCCTCCTGAGAAATCTGTATGCAGGTCAAGAAGCAGCAGTTAGAACTGGACATGAACAACAGAATGGTTCCAAATTTCAAAAGGAGTATGTCAAGGCTGTATATTGTCACCCTGCTTATTTAACTTATATGCAGAGTACATCATGTGAAATGCCAGGCTGTGTGAAGCACAAGCTGGAATCAAGATTGCCAGGAGAAATATGAATAACCTCAGATATGCAGATGACACCACCCTTATGGCAGAAAGTGAAAAGGAACTGCAGAGTCTCTTGATGAAAGTGAAAGAGGAGAGTCAAAAAGGTGGCTTAAAACTCAACATTCAGCAAACTAAGATCATGGCATCCGGTCCCATCAGTTCATGTCAAATAGATGGGGAAACAGTGGAAACAGTGTCAGACTTTATTTTCTTGTGCTCCAGAATCACTGCAGATGGTGACTGTAGCCATAAAATTAAAAGACCTTGCTCCTTGGAAGAAAAGCTATGGCAAACCTAGAAGCATAGTAAAAAGGAGAGACATTACTTTGCTGACAAAAGTACATCTGGTCAAAGCTATGGTTTTTCCAGTAGTCATGTATGGATGTGAGTGTTGGACTATAAAGAAAGCTGAGTCCTAAAGAACTGATGCTTTTGAACTGTGGTGTTGGAGAAGACTCTTGAGAGTCCCTTGGACTGCAAGGAGATCAAACCATTCCATCCTAAAGGAAATCAGTCGTGAATATTCATTGGAAGGACTGATGCAGAAGTTCCAATACTTTGGCCACCTTACACAACAAACTGACTGATTTGAAAAGATCCTGATGCTGGGCAAGATTAAAAGCAGAGGGAGAAGAGGACAGCAGAGAATGAGATGGTTTGCATCACCGACTCAATGGACATGAGTTTGAGCAAGCTCCAGGAGTTGGTGATGGACAGGGAAGCCTGGCATGTTGCAGTCCATGGGGTTGCAGAGTCCAGATAAGACTGAGTGACTGAATTGAGAGGCCTACATTTAGATGGATGTAAAAGGAGGGGGGGGGGTTCCAAATAGGAAAAGGAGTTCGTCAAGGCTGTATATTGTCACCCTGTTTATTTAACTTATATGCAGAGTACATCATGAGAAACGCTGAACTGGAAGAAACACAAGCTGGAATCAAGATTGCCGGGAGAAATATCAATAACCTCAGATATGCAGATGATACCACCCTTATGGCAGAAACTGAAGAGGAACTAAAAAGCCTCTTGATGAAAGTGAGAGTGGAGAGTGAAAAAGTTGGCTTAAAGCTCAACATTCAGAAAATGAAGATCATGGCATGCAGTCCCATCACTTCATGGGAAATAGATGGGGAAACAGTGGAAACAGTGTCAGACTTTATTTTTCTGGGCTCCAAAATCACTACAGATGGTGACTGCAGCCATGAAATTAAAAGACGTTTACTCCTTGGAAGGAAAGTTATGACCAACCTAGATAGCATATTCAAAAGCAGAGACATTACTTTGCCAACAAAAGTTTTTCTAGTCAAGCCTATGGCTTTCCCTGTGGTCATGTATGGATGTGAGAGTTGGGCTGTGAAGAAGGCTGAGTGCCAAAGAATTGATGCTTTTGAACTGTGGTGTTGGAGAAGACTCTTGAGAGTCCCTTGGACTGCAAGGAGATCCAACCAGTCCATTCTGAAGGAAATCAGCCCTGGGATTTCTTTGGAAGGAATGATGCTAAAGCTGAAACTCCAGTACTTTGGCCACCTCATGTGAAGAGTTGACTTATTGGAAAAGACTCTGATGCTGGGAGGGATTGGGGTCAGGAGGAGAAGGGGACGACAGAGGATGAGATGGCTGGATGGCATCACTGACTCGATGGACGTGAGTCTGAGTGAACTCCGGGAGTTGGTAATGGACAGGGAGGCCTGGTGTGCTGCGATTCATGGGGTCTCAAAGAGTCGGACACGACTGAACGACTGATCTGATCTGATCTGAAAGGGGAGTAATTGGCAGTGAGCAGTTTCTTCCTAGCTTGAATGTAGTAGTTTATCAGCTGATGGAGAAAAATTTGATAAGTATAAGAAAGAAATTTTCACTCTTTAAATTAAAAATAACTGAATTCATGATATAGGATTATAAAAACTCAGGGCCACTTGTACAGATGGACTGAAGAAATTCTCTTAAGTGATTAGTTGAGACATCTGGATCTGTAATAGGTGTGTCTAGAAATCAGATGCTATGAGTGATTAATCATATAGTGTGTAAATTTCCCCCTTCAAATAAAGAAGCTTGCTAAGATGTAAGCAAACTGAGTTACATTGATGTGCTATAACAAGGGAGAACAACGCAGAATTCCAAAATGAGACCTATAGGGGAAATGAGCATATATGTTTTATTGCTTGTGGTTTGTGTTGGTAGTTCTTAGGGTAGGACTTCAAAATTGGGCAAGACATTGGTCCCATTGATTTCTTAAGGAAACACTTCATGCAAATTTCATGGGAAATAGGTTGGACTTGGCTTAGATTTGTGACTACAGGGGCTTGAATGCTTTGTTGATAAGAATGGAGAGCATAGGGCTGACATTAATGATGCCATGGAAGATTAAACAAGATATAGTGACAGATTGAATGCAGAGGGGGGACCTAAATGACATTACTGTCTTGTGACCACTGTGACAACAAAACAGCAGGATAGATTGTGTGACAATTGCTTTTCATCCAAGGACAACTACAGATGGAACAGTAATCACAACAGGGCATGTGTTTCTGGATAAATCAACATATGTGACAAGGTATGTACCTAATGAAGGTAAAATTAAAAATGACTCATAAGTTAATGAATCCAATTATAATCTGTATCTTCTTTGACTTTTGCTTGACTTTTATAATAAATGTCAACATAGAGTAGTTATGAATTTGTGTAAACATAACAGCAATTCTCATTTGTCCATTGCTGGCTTACTGTATAACATGCATTGTGTTAACTGTTTTATATGCATCATTTTAATTAGTCTGTATATCTGCAGCTTTCACCCCCTGTGTTTAGAGTGTGTTTATATATGAACATTGATGTTTAGAAAGGTAGAGACTCTTATCCAAAGTTATACAGCCAGTAAATGGTAGAGCCAGGATGCAATCTCCATCTCTCAGACCCAGACCCATTCTCTTAAGAATTTGGCAGCCTTCTTCATAATTAACTTTCAGATCATGACCTACCATGGAGGAAAAACCATTATTTCTCAATTAGCATTTGAAGTGGACAAAACATGAAAGGGAGTGGCCCAGGGAAAGAAGGAATATTTTTGAGCCAAAAAGGAAACAAACAGGCTTTTAGTAACCCAACCAACTAGTGTTGTCATCATTGACAACAACCACACTACAGGGGGATTAATTTCCAGATTGTGCTTAAGCCCTAATTGATATATTTTCATTTTGTAAACTGGCCATTTTATAAGAACCAGTAGGTCTTGATGTAACTAGACCATCTCAAATGAACTGAAGGAGGAACTATGGGGAAAGGGTTTTTACCAAGATAAAACAAAAACCTGTGACTTCACCTCTTCACAGAAATTAACTGTGGCTTTGATATCTCTTATTGAGTTTTGCGTCAAACCAGAAAATAAGGATAAAAGTGTATTTTATGCAAGTCTCTTTAATTTTACTGTGGGTAAGTCGCTTAACCTCTTTGCGTCTATTTTATCATCTCTGAAATAGAATAGCTTCCTTACAGCCTGCCTTATTATGAATCTCCAATACAAGTCTTTTGTTGTTGTTGTTATCAGCATTTCTTTATTTTTTTAAATTAATTCTTAGTGGAGTATAGTTAATTTAGATTGTTGTATTAGTTTCTGCAGGCTTCTCAGGTGTCCAGTGGTAGAGAATCCCCCTTGCCCATGCAGGAGACACAGGTTCGATCCCCGGAGCTGGGTAGATTATGCCAGGCCCTTTTCGCAGGTCTGCTTTAGGGCAGTGTTGGTGAAGAGTCCGGGCTTCCCAAGTGGCTCGGTGGTAAAGAATCTGCCTGGCAATTTAGGAGATACAGGTTCAGTCCTTGGGTAGGGAAGTTCCCCTGGATTAGGAAAGGGCAACCCACTCTAGTATTCTTGCCTGGAGAATCCCATGGACAGAGGATCCTGGTGGGCTACAGTCCATGGCGTCACAAAGAGACACGACTTAGTGACTAAACAACAGCATTAGTTTCTGTTGTACAACAAGGGGAATTAATTTATATATACATACACACGCATTCTTTTTGAAGATTCTTTTCCCATATAGGTTATTACTGAGTATTGAGTGAAGTTCTCTGTGCTATACTCTAGGTCCCCATTAGTTATCTATTATATATATATATATATATACACACACACATACATATTTATGTGTGTGTGTATGTCAACCCAATTATTTTAAAGCCACTAAAAACTAATACAACAATTCTGCCAGTGTCAAAAGGGTCCTTAGTTTGAATATTTGCCTTTTCCCTTTGATGTTTTATAGTTCAGTGTTAGTTGAACTTTAGTATCCAGTACAGGATCTGCTTCTTGGTTGAAAATACCACTTAGTGATAAAAAAATAAAATCTAGATATCAAGCTACCTTGAAATGTTCATTTCTCAAGACACATAAGAATAATTAGGACACTGTGAAGATTAATAGGGTACTTGCCAAATACATGAGGCTACTTACAGAAAACTTCTTATAAGCACAATCTCTTTAAAAGACTGATTATTGTTTTTATTATTAGAATGGACTGCAGCCTACCAGGCTCCTCCATCCATGGGATTTTCCAGGCAAGAGTACTGGACTGGGTTGCCATTGCCTTCTCCAAGAATTATAATTACTTACCCCAATAAGATGTTAAAAAATTCACAGAGCCATTTGAGAAACTAATGTGGAAAATACGTAGTACCAGAGGATTCCATTCTTGCCACTCTCGATTTTGTCTCCAGGACCCACCTACTCAGCATCCTAAGTGCTAGCTGCTGCTGCTGGCTCAGAAATAGTTTGTTCAGAGAATGAATGCCAAGTTTGTCTGTCATTGTAAAACTCCAATTTGATTTTTGACTCTTTAAACAGTATCTTTTAAATCTGTATTGCATAAAGGAACGGAGAATCAATGTTTACTGAAGTAGCTATTGGGACTGACAGAAGAGATTTTTGATTTACATTCAAAAATATAGACAAAAAGCACAAATGATAAAAGAAAACTAGAAATCTAGGAGATACTCCCTCATCTTTTGACTCAAGAGTTTAGTTTTACAGAAGAACAGCACTGTTTTATACCACATGATGATGCACACAGTTGCATAGTTTCTACTTTTATAAGCAAAAAAAAAAAAAAAAAAAATGAGAAGCTGTTGGGCATAGAAGATATTTATTTGAAATCATTTTGTATAGAAGTGATAGAATCAGGATACACACAGCAATAATCCCTTGTTGTATCTTCGGTGCCTTACACATTGCATGTGGTATGTACTTAGTAAATGCTTGCTGCTGCTGTTGCTAAGTCGCTTCAGTCGTGTTCGACTCTATGTGACCCCATAGACGGCAGCCCACAAGGCTCCCCCGTCCCTGGGATTCTCCAGGCAAGAACACTGGAGTGGGGTGCCATTGCCTTCTGTGATGCAATAAGTGAGTTCCATGAGTCCAGGACAGTTACCAACGGTCATCAGTGTTGCTAATGATCATTCAGGCTATTCGGATACACAAGCACACCATAAAATGTAAGAATCAGCTCCTCAGTATCCATCACACAAAAATAATCAGTTCTGTGCACTGAAACAGGTTGAGAAAAACAGAAAGTAAACTGAATAGGGACTTTTGAGGATAGTTTGAGGATAGATGAAATGAGTTGAGGATAGATGATTGAGGACAGATGAAACAAATAGGGGCCAGAGGAAGGGCTATTTTAAAGGGGAAGACGGGCTATTTTAAAGCAGCTGGCACAGTTGCTAGTCCATCCATGTTGTTGCAAATGGCTTTCTTTCTTTCTCTTTTATGGTTGAATAGTATTCCATTGTATATATGTACCACATCTTCTTTATCCATTTATCTGTCAATGTCTTAGGTATTGTACTTAGTGCTGCTGTGAACACTGGGGTGTGTGCATCTTTATCGATTAAAATTTTCTTTGAATATATGACCAAGAAAGGGATTGCTGGGACATGTGGTAATTGTTTTTAGTTTTTTTAAGGAGGCTTCATACTTTTTTCCCTAGTGGCTGGTCCAATTTATATTACCTCCAACAGTGCAGAACAATTAGCATTCATTATTTGTAGATTTTTTAATGATGGTCATTTTGTCAGATGTGAGGTGGTACCTCATTGTAGTTTTGATTTGCATTTATCTGATAATTAGCAATGTTTAACATCTTTTCATGTGTAAATAGGCCATCTGTATATCTTCTTTGGTGAAATGTCTGTTTAGGTCTCCTGCTCATTTTTTGATTGGATTATTTGTTTTTTGTTGTTAGTGAGTGAAGTAAGTCAGACTGAGAAAGGCAAATATCATATAGTATCATTTATAACTGGAACTGAAAAACCCTGGAAACGTTTATTGAGCCAGAGAATTAACTGACTCAGGATAAATTGCTCAGATTATTTTAATAATATAGACTAAGAATTAGAAACTTAAAAACATAGTACACACTACTGGAGCTATAGATTAATATGGAGTTGGGAAGAAAGTTGATATCAAGGTCACCCAAACTAAAATTACTTTTGTTTGGTGGGAGCAGAATTCATGTACCATATAGACCTGCCTAATCAGGAAGATGGGAAAACTGCTTTGGAACTTTGGAAATTGTATTTCCTCTTCCCAATTCCAATTCTTATGGATCACACACATCCCGTGGTTTTCCTACTCTTGGGGTCTCTGAAATCCCCCAATCTTCTCTTGAATGATTAACTAAGACAACTTGAGATATAGCTTGTCTGACACTGTTAGCATTAGGAATGTTCCTCTGAGGCAGAATATCATGCATTAGGGCATTAGATTTGGCAAAAAACAAAACAAACAAAAGGTTCCTAGTCTTCTTCACTAATAAGAACAGGCTGAGAACATTGTAAAGCAATTATGTTCCAATTCATTTTTTTTTTTTTTTAAGTGAAAGAACAGGCTGAGAAAATCAAGAGAGTCTGTAAAGGAAAATGAAAACCAAAAGTAGACCCAACACTGTTTACATCTAAAGTAGTGAAATGCACTCAGAAATTTAAAACTTCCTTAAGCCTCAGTTTAAGACCCTCATGTTTTGCTACAATTAGCCTAAGTGTTTACGCTTTTGAAAAAATCAATGATGACATGGGTTAGAACTCTCTTGAATGAATGACCTGTGCAATGAATGAAATCCTATAGAATCTATTCTTAAATGTCTCTGCTTGGCCTTTTCCAATATTCACTTCTAAGAGCTGTTTAACCGACAGTTACAATTATTGGACAACTGCCTAATATTGAGGCAAAAATCCATCTCTCTATGTACTTACCCATGGATTGTTGTTCTGCCTTTCTTGAGGCTACAAACAGTCTAATGACCCATCTTATATTGGTCAGCCTTTCATGTTCCACCTGGTGATTTAATGCTTTAAACTCAGCTTCTCTGAGAAACTAATGGCAACAAATAGTTTCTTTAACTTATAAAAGCTGTATTATGACTGACAAATACAATATGTATCATTAAGAGGGACTCTCCTCATTCCAAACTTGGAGTGATTTGTCAGACTGTGATTTCTTAATGGAATTGTAGCCCCTTCTGAGAATATTAACATGCCTATTAGTATCTCCTGTAATAAACATATCATTTTATTCTAGGCAGTCTGAGGCTTTGCATTGCCAGTATTCACAATGTACTCCATGTATATTTATTGAGTAATATATTCTGGAATGCTTCCAGTACAATCCTTTAGCTCCCCAGTGTTTTCCCTTCCATTAAAGGGACCACTTATCCCATCAGAAAAGAAATGAAACAAAAATATTTGTTTGTATATACAAAAACAAATGCCTTTTAACTGCTCTCTGATGTAGCTGGAGATGGAGAGCTGTTCTGGGATTGGCTAAAATAAAATTTTGATGCATAGTTTTCCCTCTTTGGAGGATAATGTATGTATTTTCTTGACAACAGGAAACCAAAGAAAGATTGCTATATTGCAATTGATTTTGCCTATCCTAATGGAACCATGATGAAATTTGTATCCAAACTGAAAAATATTACATAAGACAAATGAATGTAGGCTACGTCCATTGCCTATACAAAATGCCAGGATTTACTTCATATTTTATCCAGAGAAAGACAATTATTTCTACAATATGTTTGCAATAAAACATAATAAAGTGGAGTAACAAATGTTGTGTTTGAAAGCTCCTATATAAACTTCCAGTAATTAAACATAATAACTGGAATATTCTCAGCACAGCTTACCTGTCAGTTATCCTGCATATGGATTTCCACTTATTTCTGCTAAATCTGTTAGTGAACAAGAATGTGTTCAAGAGGCAAGCTTTTAAAGACTAGGGCATTTAATATTAGTGAAGAGAAATAAAAGGTTGGTAGGACTGTGAAGAAAGCTGAGTGCTAAACAGTTGATGCTTTTAAACTGTGGTATTGGAGAATATTCTTGAGAGGCCCTTGGACTGCAAGGAGATCCAACCAATCCATCCTAAAGGAGATCAGTCCTGGGTGTTCATTGGAAGGACTGATGGTGAAGCTGAAACTCCAATACTTTGGCCACCTCGTGCAAAGAGTTGACTCATTGGAAAAGACCTTGATGCTGGGAGAGATTGGGGGCAGGAGGAGAAGCAGATGATAGAGGATGAGATGGCTGGATGGCAACACCGACTCGATGGACATGAGTTTGGGTGAGCTCCAGGAGTTGGTGATGGACAGGGAGACCTGGCATGCTGTGATTCATGGGATTGCAAAGAGTTGGACATGATTGAGCAACTGAACTGGACTGAGGGTGTTCCAGGGTACCTTAAGCATTCACTTAACTTAGAGCTAGCTGGAGCATTGACACATGAAGGACATTGAGAGGAATAGGTGGTGCAATCGTAGAATGTCAGCATGCTATTGAAAGGGAACATGTGGCCATGGTTTGATTCAATCAAATGAGAACACAGATGCCCTGTTTCAAAGGAGTTTAAAAGTAAATGCTCAAGCTTTCAAAAGACAAGTCTGTTGCCTCCAAAAGTGTTTTAAGAAATTGTGAAACTGTCTTCTGAAATGACTTTGCCGTTTTCCACTCCCACCAGCAACGAATGAGAGCTCCTACTGCTCTACATCCTGGCTAGTGTTTGGTGTTGTCAGTATTTTGGATTTTAGCCTTTCTGATAAATGTGCAATAATATCTCATTGCTATTTCAGTCTGTAATTCCTTAAAGATATGTGAGATTATCTTTTCATGTCATTGTTTGCTATCTGCATGTCTTCTTTGATGTCTGTTCACATTTTTTTCCCAGTTTTTAATTGGTTTGTCTATTTTCTGTGTTTTCTTTGACATATAACATCTTGTTTCAGGTATAAAATGCAATGATTTGTTATTTATATGTATTAAAAAATGATCACTACAATAAATCTAGTTAGCATCTGTCATCATATATAGTTGCAGTTATTTTTCTTGTGGTGAGAACTTTAAAGAGCTACTCTCTTTGCTACTTTCAAATATCCAATACAGTATTATCATCATAATAACTGGTTTTCTCTTCATTGAGTTTTAAGAGTTCTTTTTTGTCATTGAATTCCAGTCTTTTATAAAATAGATGGTTGGCAAATAGTTTCTTCAAGACTGTGACTTGTCTTTTCATTCTCTTAATATTTTGCAATCATTAAAAAATGTAGATTCTAACCTTGAAATTTAAATTAATACCCTGGAGGAAAGCAGAGGCATGGATGGAAGGCATGGGCCTAGTACAGTGGTACCCTTCCCCACCTTTTCCATAGAGAGGCCATTAGGACACTGGGCTGTGCCACCCAGTTTGAAAACAAATAACTATATTGCTGTAAGCAGTTGATCGATCAAATATTTGAAGGGAATTCAGTTTGATAGTCCTAGCTGCTCTCTGGAAGTTTAAGACTTTGGATAAGGGAGAACTTTTCAACTGTCAGAATACTTCAAAGACGGAATAGTGGTTATGGGTGGCAGATAGAGTAACCAACTTAGCAACTAAAATGCATGCCACCCAATTACATTGGGATTTCAAATATTCAACAGATAATTTTTGTTTGGCTATTTGGATAAATATGTCCCATGTAATGCTTGGAATATATTAATTTTTTTTCATTATTTATTTTAAATTCCAATTTAACTGGGCAGTATGTTTTATCTGGTAATCCGAGTACTAGATGATTCTGAGTCCTAGAAATGTCCAAAGCTGGGAGTCCATTTTGGTAGAAATCTTTTTGAGGAGTTCATGTTGAAAAGGGGTGCTTTCACACATCTTCCAAATTAGAGGCTCTGTGATTATAGATTGCTAAGAAATGAGAGGGGCAGGGTTTTTCAGTACAGGAAAAATTATTTTAAAGTGTTTTCCTTCTATTCTCACATCCTCAGTTTCTCCTGAAGGATCTCAGGGACCTAATAAATGGACTCAATAAAATAGTCATAGTTAACATGTCCTACCAGTGAGCATCTTCATTTAATACAGAAGTTAGCAGTATCTTAATTAACAGGGGATTTCCAAGCAATAATTTCTGATATTTGGCATTATCAAGGAAGATGTCTCTGAGACAGGCATGGCAATTTAGAGAAGAGGAAACTTTCTCACATTTGAAGTGTGGTACGTTTATAAAATGTTTCCTCAGTCAGTTCTCAGTTTTTGTTCCAGTGCCTGATTTTGCTTAAGATCCTCCTGTTTCTGCTCTTAGTCCATGAGGTTAATATGAACATGACACTTAGGTCTGTCAGTCACCATCACAGCTTCAATGGTCAGCTTATAGATAAGCTCATAGTCAAGAGTAAGAGTCTAGAGAACTTATAAGAACTGATCCATTTATGCTGGGTTTAGATATGGCCAAATGTCATTGTGCTTCTGGAAGCCAAATGCTACCACATAGAATCTGAGTATAATGCCACTAGGAGAGGAACAAATCCAAGAGATGCAGGAACCACATAGGGTTATCATCATATGATCCCATGGGTCAACATCTGCACCTGGGTTTTGTGTCACTTGCAACCAAAAGAGTCCTGATGGAAGAGTAAGTGGGTGTAATCTACCAGTGTATGATTTTTCTCTGATAGAGGAGATTTACAGAGCTGAAGAGTGTTTCCTGTGATACCACTGAGACTTGATCATCAATCAAAATCTGTGACCTGATCATATAGTCCTTCCCATCCTAACCCTATCTGGTCGGATTTACATAGAGAAGAAAGGACTTTTTTAAAAGAAGAGGAGGAATTCTCAACAGAGTGAATAAAGCATAAAGTTTGGTTAAATAGCATGAATTCTTATTACAAATCAGATTTGCATAATTGTGCATGTGACCTGGTTGACCTGTACTTCATAATTCCATTTGGTGTACAGCTTTGTTCTGAGGCAGAAGATCAATCATATTGAAACATGTGAGTCTTTGATAATTTGTATCAATGCAAAAACAAAAATGAAAAAAAGGAAAAGATTAAACATGGGGACATAATTATTAATAATTTAAAGATGTATTTTCCCCTTTGATTTGACTCTTATCTTCTACAAGCTACTTGTCTATAGGGTAAGAAGAAAATGGAACTAGAGAAATATGCTGGCTTTGATAGGTTTCTAAAAGCCGAGTGTCAATATGTGTTTGGTGAGTACAAATGTAGCTCAGAGCTTTGTCAGAGATAACAGTCCTTCTCCTATTGATTATGAATTAACTTCATTTCTTAATGAAAGAGGCCACTCTTTTCTTCTTTTCTCCATTACCAATAATTTAGGTTGAAATACAACATGGTCTATCCTCCATTGTAATTAAATTATCCAGGGTCTTAAGGATTTTGATTAATCTGAATCTATTACGTAAAAGTTCATTGAAAAACTGGATATAGTTCAAATAACATTGTAATTGAATATTTTTTATTTTGTTTGAGGAATTTATTTTCCAAAATGCTCTGTAAATCTGAGAATTCAAAGGTCTATCCTGTCTCTCTTATTATGGAAATTGGAAAATCTAGAGAAAGGAGAGGTATTTTTCATGAAATCAGCATATTCTTCCTCACCACTTCATCAAATGATTCTTGAAGTAAACAAGCATAGTTTAGTGGATAGGACAGAGGTATATTGTAATATTTTTCTGTTTCATGAAAAAATGTATATACTTATTGTAATGTATCAAACAACCTTTATAGAAAAATTATTTTAGAAAATGATTAAAGGAGAAAAGTCTGATTGATACTGTCTTTAGAAATAAGTTCTCCGTCCAAAATACACAGAGATGAACAGATCAGGAATTGGCCAAAATGGTTTTTTTTCCCCCTAAAATTGTGCCATACTTAGGAATGAGACAGGAATACAGTGTGTGCCTTATTATACACTCAAGGCCAGCCTCATTTAGTTTGTCATATTATCCTTTTGGGTTTAGCCAAAAGACATTAATTTCAGCTGTAGTAAGTTCTCAGTCTGCAGGAGTTAACTTTGCTACCAGCTGGAGATTAGAATATCAACAGATCATTTTATACATACAACTTACTTACCAGCATATGCTGCTAATTTTATATACATTTATTTTAATGTTCTCTTGCCTCCTGACACCAAAGAAGCCAGGTTATAACCAGTAGGGTAATGCATATCTGAGCTAGGATTAAAAATAATAATAATAAGTGAAATTTGAATGTGTTGTCTCTAAGGGGATCACCTGTACTGTTAGATTAAATGCCAGACTTGCAGATGCACTGAAAGAGTTAACTGAAGATTCTACTATAGTCACTCTTTCTGTTTTTACTGTTCTCCTGGCACCTTGGCTAGATGTCCTTTCAGCTGGAGTGACTATAATTTATGAAACAACCTGGGTCACTTTTGAGAGGAAAAGAGGATTCTATTGATAAATATATTAGAGCAACTGGTATAAACTGAAGTAGATGTGGTAAAACAGGATCTGTATTCACCCTAATTGTAGTGCTCTAAAGATAATTGTTCAAGTCAACAGTTATTCAGTAAATACTTATGAACACCTAAGATGTGCCAGATACTAGAGCTACAGTGTACAAAAAGAGTCATAGCACCTACACCCAAAGAGATTGTAGTCAGATGGAGAAGTGAAGAATCACTTTATAGGTCCTAAGGATAGAAGGAAAGGCAGATAGAGAGTAAAATGAATGATGTTACCTGTTTGATTTTGTATTTGCCATTTTGTATTTGGTTAGACTTTATTCAGTGGAGTATTACAACTCCCTGCCTTTTGCTGTAGATGCTACTGGAGTCTAGATCCTTTTCACTGGAGGGGGTATCCATCTCCCAGCTGTTTCAGTAGCTCATGTCCAACAGCTGCCCAAGCCTCTGGATCACTGTCTCAGTCTCTTGGGACTGCACTTCTCTATCCCTAAGAATGCAGAAGCCTGGTCTGTGTGACTGAAGCCCTCTTCCTGTGGCTCAGGCACAAGATGGATTTGGTGTTCTATCAGCCCTTTTGGCCATTAAGTGTTTGCAGTGTGTCTAGTAACTGAATTTTTAATCTTACCAAATTTCAATCAGTTTAAATAGCTGTATGTGGCTTGTGGCTACACTACTGGCCAAGCACACTTCCATGGTAAAATGTGTGGAGACAGGCTTTTTCACAGGCTGAAACAACTCCCAGGACCACAGAAAGCCAGGGGCCCTTATTTAAGCTGGTACTCAAATGTGGCTTGTGAATGTGTTGTGAGCCCAAAGCATTGATGCCTTACAGGTGCTTCCAGGAGGCTGTTAATGGAAGTTTGGCCTTGTTTCTTTTGCTGTGGTGTAAGACTCACAGAATTCCTCATCAGTGTTCCCCTGGAGCTTCTGAGTGAGATGCTGGAGTTTGACCTGAGTGAAAGTTGATGTTTTGTCACTGGGATTCCAAACGATAGTCTGGAACTTTTTTCAGCAAAAAGTGAGGCTGTAAGGTCTCCTTTGACAACCTGATCCATTCCTGGACCATTCCAAATTGGTTTGGAGCCCAGTAGAGCATCTTGGATTCAGAAATAGTGTCAGGTTTGGTTGGTTCAAGGAGGAAGAGTACAGTACAAAGTAGTGAAAGTTGCTCAGTCGTGTCCGACGCTTGGTGACCATGGACTATATAGTCCATGGAATTCTCCAGGCCAGAATACTGGTGTGGGTAGCCTTTCCCATCTCCAGGGGATTTTCCCAACCCAGGGATCAAACCCACGTCTCTAGCATTGTAGGCAGATAGATTCTTTACCAGCTGAGCCACAAGGGAAGCCCACAAAGTAGTAGATGAGAAAAAAAACTTAAAAATTGGTTAGTTTCAAGTTAAAAAATATTGTTCCTATCACAGAGTCACTGTGAAGTTTGAAGAGATAAATATGAAAATAATTGAAATATGAAATTTTTCAAATTTTCAAAAAAATTTTCAAAAAAATGAAATATGAAGAGAAAATATGAAAAAAAATTGTGTGCATTAGAGGAAAAATAATTTCATTTTTCATTGGCATCTGCATGGAAAACACTTCGGGTATGAAACCATTATGTCCAGTTTGTGTGTGTGCAGTACATGCTATATAGACCCTGCCCTGCTACATAGGAACATTGGCTCAGAGGCCAAGTCTTTTTACCTACTTGCTGTGGTGTCTGAAAAGCTTACTTATCTTCTGAACTTCAGTTTTCTTGCCTATAAATGAGAACATTCCATCCAGCCCCTCTCATGTGGTTTTGTGGGATTTCAATGGGATAACTAAATGTTTTGAACCTGTAAACTTTTATGAAGACATAAGTTCCTGCAATAGTTCCTTGGGGTTCTTTTTTGTGCTTTTTATTGTGTGTGTGGAGTCCACTAACCTCGACTTTATTTGTCTCGATTAGTGGTGTAATTTCAAAAGGCCACAGTTTCCAAACAGGTAATTTAAATAAGTGGATTAACCAAGTGAGGCCTGTGGGGTGTTGAGGGACTGACCCTATTCACAAACACCTCATGCTGCTGCCATGGGCCCAGGGTTACCAGTGTTTTTTAAGTAAGTTAAAGGCCGACTTGGGACAGAGTTTGTTATTGTCCATATCTAGCTGGTAGGTCACCTGTTTGCAACTTGCAAAAAGGATTTAAAATGTGTTATGTTTAAACATAGAATGCAGTAGGGGAGTAAAGCTGAGAGAGTAAAAGGAATTCAATAAATTGTTTTCTGTTGATCAATAAGAATTTATTAAGCTCTATCAGACTGAATGCTTTGGGAGATGCTAACAAAATAGAAAACATTGTCTTTGACCTCAAAGAGCATGGAAAGTCCCTATGAAGATATGCAAATGCATGAGGCCTTAGAGAATGAGCAGAAGCCAAGCTCCAATTAGCTGTGATCTGGGTCAGTACAGCCAGGGCTGCTCCAAGTGTGGGCTGCAGCCTGGCGCATAGTGCACTGTTACTCATCCATGATGAGACGACCGACGTCAAGAAGGAGTACTTAGAAAAGTCCAGACCAGTTCGACAGAGTGCTTTTTTGTTTGTTTAATTTTTAAAACCGAGGCTTACATTTTGTTGCTTTTTGCCTTATTTTCTAATTTTATTTTACTTATAATTTGTATTTAGTGTGTCTTGCAAAAGTGTTAGTATCTGTGGCAGGTTGACTGAAAAAACAAAAAGCAAACACATATCAACAAATCACTGATTTTTCACCCCAATATGTAACATGTAAGTTTAAGGTATACAATGGAATAATTTGATACACAAATATAGTGAAACGATTACCACAGTAAGGTTATTTGACACCTCCGTGCATTTGCTATATTTTTTTATCCATTCATCTGTCAGTGGCCACTTAGGTTGTTTCTGTGCCTTGCGTATTATGAGTAATGCTGTATTGAACATGCGGTGCAGATATCTCTTTGAGATAATTATTTCATTTCTTTTGGGTATAATCCCACAGTGGGACTTGCATATAGTAGCTCTATTTTTACTTTTTTGAAGAACTTCCACACTGTTTTCCATAGTGGCTGCAGCATTCTACATTCCCATTTAATAATGCACTAGGGTTCCCTTTTCCCTACATCCTTGTCAACAATTTGTTGTCTCTTGTCTTCTTGATAAGAGCCATAAAGTAAAACATTTAATTTTTTAAAAGACAAGCCAAGCAGAGGGCATTAATGTAGGCCTTCATAAGGGCACCTAGCATGTGGTGCTGGAGCCTGAGGAAATGTGAGAGATGGCTATGTTGGGGTGGTTGAGGGGTGATTCTGAACAAGATGTAGGATTCTAAGAGGCAGGAAGAAGATGTGCGCACGGGGTGGCCAGAATATCAAGGTCAGACTGGAAGCAGTGTGAGAAAGTTTTCCACATAGAGACATCCTGATGTGGTAAGCAAGGTAAGGAGGGTGTTTGCTCCAGTTACCCCACGTGTGGGGAGGGTGGAGAGAGCAACTGATCGTGAGATGTCAGAACTTAAGCAGGTTGGTGGCTATGTCCATGCCAAAGGACAGCCTGGCATGGAAAGATGGAGCCCAAGCAAGAGGAAGGGTGTATCTGTGTGGGAAGGTAGCTTGGAATAGGCAATCAGGGCCTAGAAAGGCTGAGAAAGTTACCCATGCATAGGGTGTCAGGGATTACATGAGGAGAGGAGGACTTCTGTGCGGTGCAGTGGCACGTGCTCGGCGAGGCGGACAGTCAGGAAAGTAGCAGCCAGGTGTGGGATGAGTGGGTGATCCGCATGAGGGAAACAGCTGCGAAAGTGATGGGAGTTTGGTTACATTCAGGGAAATTATCAAAGAAGTGAATATGTTGACAATAATAAGAGCTTGGTATCTTTGTTTTATCTGGACTCCTGGTGGAGACAGAGTCCAGAATATGGAAAGAGTAAACTAAAATAAACCCATTGGTGCTGGATTAGAATTAGAAGTAAAGTTATAATTTATGCAATGTTTATATATATATATATAAATATATCAAAGAACTCATAAATATTCATGTGTTTTCAATCTCTGCCTACTGAGATGCCCTTGAAACAGTGACACCCCAGTAGCAACAGACAAACACATCACCCAGTTTTGGACTTCTGCAGACCACATTTTTTTTTTTCTAAAAGAATTAGGGGTCTCTGAAGAAATGGCTAATTGTAAGGATAGAGCAAGGAAAATGTAAGATGAACCTGAAACATCTTATTTTGAAATAAAGCAAGCAACTGCTTAGGGTAGAGAAAGGCCAAAAAAACACAGAGGGCAGCTCAAAGACCTTATATTGAATAAATCTGGCATAATAATAGCAACAAAATAAACAACAGAAATGGATTAAAATACAGTGAATTAAAAGAAAAGCACACACATTTCTATCAGCACCACTACTGATATAAATGAGTAAATTATCGAATATGAAGATGAATGAGGAATAGAATATTTACACTGCTTCAGATTGTCTCCTTCTAAAGCACTTACTGATTTTTAAAGAGTTACTTTCCAGTGGCATAAACTATCCTACTTAAGTCAGTCAAGTGACCAAACATTGGGACTAATCAAATTGTGAGTCATTTGATGGGGATGCAATAATAAGAATGGCATTATTTGTGATGTTTACTGCCAAATGTGCAGACCTCAGTCTAATCAAGAGATATCAAACAAACCTAACCTGAAGAATGTAGTCTTCAAATAATACTGAAAGTCAAGGAAAAAAAATGAGAAGCTATTTCAGTTTTAAGAATACTAAAGACACTAGATATCAGGGTTCTATTGCTATAAAAGATATATTGAAACAATTGGAGGAACTAGAGTGAAGTCTCAGGATTAAATGTTAGTAATGCATCAGTCAATTTTCTGCCTTTGATGGATCTGTGCTTTGCTATAGAATATCCTTAACTAGTATAATAGGATGTAGGAAATACATATCAAAGTACTCTATAGTAATGGGATGTTGGGTTGGCAACTCTTGCTGCCAAATGGTTTAGTGGATTTTTTTAAGGTATTTTTTTCTCTGTTGGCATTTTTCTGTATATTTGGGATGGTTTGAATTTTAAATATGAATAAAAATGAAAACATTTAAAAAGCAGAATAACCTAGGAAGATTTTAACAGCTCATTCCTTAAGTATTGACAGTTATAAATACTAGCATGAAACAAATTATCTGCTTTGTTATTGTGAACCTGCCACAGAATCTGTCATTTCAAACTGTAAGGTAGAATTTAAATTATAAGTACAGGTAGTAATAGAATGAACCTCCATGTACCCATGATGCAGCTTCAACAGTTTTCAAAACATAGCCAACATCATTTCATCTATACCTGCTTTCTCCCCCTAAAAGGGTTACTTAAAACAAATTCAAACATCATAACCATCAGTAAACACCCTTGCCTGGTACACACCTCTGTATGATAATCTCTCTTGTGTATTTTTCAGACTTAACCACAATATTTCTATCCCACCATAAATTTGAGGAAGGTTTCTCAATCTCTTCAAATAAACATTCAGTGTTAAAGTTTCTTAATTTATCACATAAATTATTTTTACAGTTGCCTTGTTCAGAATAATCAACTTCTTCACATTGCATTTATTTAACTTATGTCTCAGTAATCTGTAAGCTTTCTCTTTTCCTTTCTCTATTTTTTTTTTAATATTTGCTGTGTTCTAGAATTTCTTGGCTTCTGGATTTAAAAACAAATTATTGGAATATAGTTGATCTACAGTGCTGTGTTAGTTTATGTTGTACAGCAGAGTGAGTCAGTTGCACATACACATAATCCAATCTTTTTTAGGTTGTTTTCCCATATACACACACCATTACAGAACATTGAGTAGAGTTCCTTGTGCCATACAGTAGCTTATTGTTAGTTATCTATTTTATGTACAGTACTGTGTGTATGTCAATCCCAGTTCCCAATTTATCCCTCCCTCCCTTCCATATTTTTGTGGGTTACATCACATGGAGTTATTTCATATGTTCATTTATCCCCTGTATTTCATGTAAACTACCCTTGGAACTGGAGGCTTTATCAGTTCAGGTTCAAATTGGAGGCTTATTTTGAAGGTGGTCCACACATTGCTTATTGCTCTATTTTAGAAGATATGTAGTGTCAGTTTGTCTATCTTTTTGTTAAGATTGCTCATCAGGTTTTTGATTATCAGTGCAGTCCATCCATTATAAAACATCCTTTGGGGTGTTTGCCTTTTGGGTTTATAAACCGTTGATTATTATTGCCTGGCTCTTTTGTTTCAATAAGGAATGGAAAATTATGACACTCAAATTCTGTCATTTCTCACACACTTATTATTGGCATATGTCTCTAAAGAATAACTCCTCTGAATAACTATTTGATTACCCTGAGGTGCCATTCATACAAAAAGGAATGTGTCTGATCATCATCAAAATTTGTAAAAGTAATATGATGAAAGGAAAATTGTTTAAATTGATGAAAGTGTACTAGAGGAAGCAGTGTTAAGTAAATGCCAGAGAGACAACTATGAAAAGTTACTGAATGTCTTTTTTATATACTTAACATCTCACTGCTTCCCCTCCTAGAGCAGCGGTTTCCCTCCCACCCCTCCACCCTGGTATTAGCAACTGGCTTTCACCTTCATTGGGGATACAGTTGTGAACCAAATGTGTGTCTTCCATCAGCTTTCCAGAAAACAATTGCTACACATGTTCTCCAAGTTAAATATTTAAAGGCTTTGTTAATGTGAGACAAAATGGATATTGATTAAGCTTGAGGAAAATAGGCAAACTACATATGCAACCACAGTAACAGAATTCAGTTCATGTGTATATCTGATACATTTAAATGGTGACTGCCTTTGAGACATGCCAGGTTTCTAGTTTTTTATTCCCAACTATGATTTTTCTCTGTTGTCTGTAAGAACTTTGGAGGATAATGGGCACCTTGCTGTTGTGTAGATGATCTGTCCACTAACCATAACTCATGCCCATCACCAAAATCGCCCGTAATGTTTCTGCGATCTAAATATTTTATGTTGTTTACATGTGTTTGCCTTGTTTCTGTGGAGCGATCTCTAGTTGTACTCGCATAAAAACAGCACGTTTTCATCTCTGCCGTACAGATAATGGCAGGAGACTGATGTTTGAGTGGGAAAAGAACACTTAAAACAGTAAAATTCTGTTGAAAAAAATCAATTGTTTTCTGTTTGGAAAAAAAAAAACGGTTATAGATTTTCCCCCCTAACACATAATATTGATGAGTTTCATTAAAGCCCACAAGAAATTTGATTTTCAAGGGAGTTGTTCTTCCACATATACTGAGCTGATTGATTGAGGAAGTTGAGATTCACACCAGTTGAAGGCAGGTAGAAACTGCTGCACATGAACTAGAAATATGCTAAAGCTAAGGGAAAATTTTCAAACCCACAAGCAAAGGATGTGATATCAGTATATTCTACTATGTTTAAATATGTACAAATATACTTTAAAAATTTTGTTTAAGAAAATAATTTTCTTTTGTGTGTTCACTGTGACCCAATCAGTAATAAAATACCACAGCGTAATTCAGCACATCTTTCCATAAATGGCTTCGTACGTGCCATGAGTTTCGTCATGCCGGACCCCAGAAATAGCAGACAGTCCATGGATGTTGCCCGCTCACATCTTAATAATGACCACTTTAGGCCTCAAACATATAATTAGGTTCCCAGCACTGTGCATATCAATGAGGGATATTGCTAAGTAACCAGTCTGCAGACACTTAATTAGCATAAACAAAAAAAGCACTACCGCTTAGACTCTCTATCCTGGGGCACCAGTGGGTCCCTTTTCATTTGAAGCACTTCATACGTAATTGTGAAAAGAGGAAGAGATAATGAAGATTATTACCCCGTTGCCCTGTTAGCCACACTTAGTGTTAGGACTGGAAAGAATAGGAAATTACAGGCTCACATTAGGCCCTTTCATATGAATTTTGAAAGTCATGAATTGTTAAGTACATTTTATTCAAGACATAATAAGCATTCTGTGGAGGCCTAATCACTAGAAGTCATTTCTTGGTCCCTTCTTGAGCTTCCTCTGGTTTTTGAAGCTCACAGTGAGACTCAGTGTAAAATGAGTCCCTGACTTTATTCAGTAAGTGAGCTCTTCCAAAATTTCCTATAAAAGAATTTGGGTAAAATAGATGACAGTCACTATGTGTTCAGTAACTTAACAGTAGTTTTTAGCACCTACTATGTGCTTGGAATGGTAGGTACATGCTTATCCCCATGGAGTTTACATCCTTGTCAAAACTTTACTAGAAAATAAACAATTTAAGGTAATGATAAGAGGAAGAAAATGATGGTATGATAGAGAGTAATGGTGACTTGCTGAAGCTTCAATTCTTTGGCCACCTGATACAAAAGACCAGCTCACTGTGAAAGACCCTGTTGCTGGGAAAGATTGAAGGCAGGAGGAGAAGGGGATGACAGAGGTTGAGACGACTGGATGGCATCACTGACTCAATGGACTTGAATTTTAGCAAGCTCTAACAGATGGCAAAGGACAGGGAAGCCAGTAGTCCATGGGATCACAAAGAGTCGGACATGACTGTGTGACTGAACAACAAAATGGGGACATGAGAGAGAGTATATTTTTAATATAAAGGTTTTTAAATAGGGATTTGAAGTAATCTAATTTATTTAATTTCAGTAATAATTCTAGTTTCTGAGTAGAGAAACGATTTTAGAAGAATGAGGGAGAAAGTAGGGAGACTAGTTAAGAGGTAATTGCAATACCATCAAGAGATGTAGTGCCTGTGACCACAGATTTCAGTGATGCTTGAGAGGAGAGACATGAAGGGATCTTGGTGTACATTGCAGATGAATGCAACAGGCTCAACTGATAGAAAGAAAGGAAGGAATCAAAATGATGTTTAGCATTCTAACATGGGCAGCTTGGTAGACTACAGTACTCTTGGTGCAGTCAGAATACCCCAAGGGAGGTATTTAGTTGTTTAAAGTAATAGTTTTGAAAACCATTAACTGTTTCAGTTTTAGCGTTATTCATTATCTCTGGTTTTCATATTGGATCCTTTTTTAAAGCAAAAATTGATTCATTCATGTTTATTGAGTACATTCAATGCCTGGTGCTTCAGTAGGCCTAGGGATCCAGTCCTTGCTTCCTGGACATTAAACAAACAGTCACACTAATGAAACTAATTATAAACTGAAATAAATATCCTGAAGGAACAGCACATGGTTTTCTGGTCTTCCAGAATCAGGGATGGGGTAGAAAAGTTTACGTTGAGAAGACATCTTGAACTCCATTCCAGAGGGTAAGAGAGAAAGAGAATAAAGGCCAAACAGTGTATACTTAGGTGTGAGATGCACAGGAAAGGAAATTTTAGTGAGTGTGATGGAGAGGAATGGGATACTCCAGGTAGATGAAGGAAGTCTGAATTCTAGATTTTTTAAAAGATTTTTTTATGCAGACTTTTATAAACAGTCTTTATTGAATTTGTTACAATGAATTTGTTCCTTCTATTTTATGTTACTTTTTACTTTTGGACAAGAGGCGTGTGAGATCTTAGCTCCCTGACCAGGGATCGAACCCACACTCACTGCATTGAAAGGTGACATCTTAACCACTGGGAAATCTCCTGGCTTTTTGATTTTAAAACAAAGTTCAGTGATATATAGAGTGAGAGGAGAGAACTAGAAGAGAAACCTCAAAAGGCAAGGAGGAGCTAGTTCTTCCTGGGCTTTGTAAGGCAATTATAAAGATTGAGGACTTTACCCTAAGATAAAGCCACTGACGGAGAAGGCAATGGCACCCCACTCCAGTACTCTTACCTGGAAAATCCCATGGATGGAGGAGCCTGGTAGGCTGTAGTCCATGGGGTCGCTAAGAGTCGGACATGACTGAGCGACTTCACTTTCACTTTTTACTTTTATGCATTGGAGAAGGAAATGGCAAGCCACTCCAGTGTTCTTGTCTGGAGAATCCCAGGGATATTGGAGCCTGTTGGGCTGCCATCTCAGGTCGCACAGAGTCGGACGTGACTGAAGCGACTTAGCAGCAGCAGCAGCAAAGCCACTGAGGTTTAAAAAGATGACTCCGGCCACTGTGGAAAAGGGGTTGGGGTTTTGTGGGAGATGAATCATGAGGTAGTGGAAGTCTCTGAGCATGAGGTGAAGATGGATTAGACAAGGATATTAACAGTTGAGAAGGAGAGAAACCATTTGCGATAGGCATTGGTATGGATGGGGTTTTATGGCTGGAGTTTGGCAAGCTGGTGTTCACGGTGATTCCAGGCATTTTGTCTAACAGAAGGGGATAAAGTTGTTGCTCACCAAAGTATTTAACCCTGAAAGGACACTGGGTTTGGAGAGAGAAACATCCTTTTTTTTTTTTTTTTTTTGAGATTTAACTGCATTCAAGGTAACTTTGAAAGGCTGGATTGAAGATTTAAAGATGCCTTTGAGTATATGTATTTGTAGGACCAATCAGAGCTCCTTGATTGTCTCATGTGGATGGGTAGAAATGAAAGCTTTGAGTATGAATGGTAATGTACGGGGTGACAGGAGGGAGATACTGGGAATGAGCCTTGAGGAGCTTTAGCATTCATGGCTGGATGGAGGAAGGAAAGCTTGTAATGGTGTGAAAGATGGATGGGCAGAGAAATAGGAAGTGAACAGCAGAGTGAGGTGTCATAAGAAGAGAGTGTTTCAGTTGAGAGACAGATGTAACAGCGTCAAATGCTACTGAGAGGAAGTCACGTAAGATGAGGACTGAAAATAGATTAGATTAGCAAAAGTAAATCACAGTTTTCATGAGAATGGGTGCCAGATTGCAGAATATAGTAACAGTCCTACTTCTGTAGTTGGCATTAAGCAAATGTCTAGACCCTTTGGTTTCCTCTATGATCTGAGGCTTAGAAGTTCTAAGACAAACATGATATAAGGTAAAAAGCTTAGGATCTAATATTAGAAGACATTAATGCAAGTCTTGGAGTCCTGGTATTTCTGCTTATTAGCTGTGTGACCTTATATAAGCATTCTCTTTTTCTTCCGCCAGTTCAGTTATGCAATTCTGTAGGAATTGGAATAAAAGTTACTTCATAAGTTTATTATGAAGAATAAAATATTGCATGTGCATTATCTCAGTGCCTGGCACATAAATAGAACACAATCAAATGAAGATACATGTAAGTGTTCTGCATTTTCCAAGTTCTCTAAAATGCCTGCTATTACTCAGAAAATCAGAATCATAAACTTTATTTTTAAGAAGGGTATATATGAAAGAATACACCCTTGAAAAAAATGTGGCTATCAAATTGGTAAGAAAAATTCCCTGGTCAAGTGCTTATACAGGTTTTAAATTATGGGCCTGCATATTTTATACATTAGAAAATGATAAGATAAAGAACTGTGTGATGTGACTGTCTCTGGGCTCCCATAGAATTTTGTAACTGTAATGAACGTTGAAACCTTGATTCATTCTCCTGCTTGGATATTCTATGCTCTTGAAAACCAGCAGTGTCAATTTTGATTTCCTCTTTTTTGGCGTTTACTGTGAAGCCAGACATAATTTATAAAGAAACATTGAAGACTACCTTTGTCACCGCTGATAATTTCCCAGATAGCAAGGTGCCTTTACAAAATGAAATCTGATGTTTATACAATGGAGAAGTGGTAGTTATTCTTCTTATGATCTATAAGGAAAATGTGTGAAATCCACAAGGACCACTGAGAAAATTAATGAGGCTTCAATTTAAAGATTTAAAAATCCAATGTATGAAACTCCAAAAAATTTGCTTTACCCAGAGTCAGGGGAGCATAGAAAGGATATCCTGGACTGAGAATTAGTGTCCAGATCCTGCCATCCCTGTAATGAGCTGTGAGTCACTGAATAAGGCTCTCCTGCTTCATTTCCATTTTTTCTGGGAATAAAATGATAAATAAGATAAATGAAGAAGTATAATCAGTATTCATTTTTGTCTTTAATATACACCAGCCCTAGGAATCTGTAACAAAATCCAGAAATCCCTTTAAGAAAGACTCAGCTACTGTATTCAATCTAATATTTTTACAAATTATTACTAATAACTGTTGGACACAGAACTGGAAGTTGGGAGTTAGTGATCAGAGAAAATTAAAACTCTTTTGTTTGGAGTCAGTGCCAATAGAAAGTGAATCCAGACTGAAAATAAAGCGTATCTGAAATTACCTAGTAAGTCAATGGGGGAAGTGGTAATAAAGAGACAGCTAAGTATCTTGTTGCTCTTTTTATAGACACTTAACCAAGAGCTTGAAAACAATCATTGCTCTGGAGAGAGTTTAATGATTTTTTTTTTGCTTTAGTTTATTGAATTTAGCTCAATTTTATGGTTTACCAAATTATACTTTTCTTAGGAAACTTAGGTTAAGATGTTATTAAAATATAAACACATTTTACATTAATAAGTATAGAAATGTTTTAGTAGAAATTAGAAATGCAAATCATTAATGGATCTTTTCATGTTTTTAAAAAACAACCAAATATCACTATTCTTTTTTCTTTCTATTTTGTAGATAGTTTTTACTTGTGCATTGTAGACAGCATTATAGATTTTTTCCCCTCTATCTCTTAGTGCCCAAAGCAGATCTGGAAATATTGTGGCTGCAAAGTAATTGCTTTTATAAAGAGTTGAAGACCATGTTTGCATGCAGAGGATATGAATGAGATGTTAATAGGCTGTCTAGACCTAGACCTGTTCTCTCAAAGGCAACTACTGTTAGTCATTTGGAGTAAGTTTTTTCAGACCTCTTGCTATAGATTTTATACTCATAAATAAATGATCATGGAAAATATAGAGAATTATTGAGTGTTTTATATTTTCAGAGAAGAAACTGATTTTACATGACTTATCTTGTAACTTTTATTTCTCATTTTTAAAAGTCAATACTATTATTGGATATATACCATTAAGATTTACCTTATTCTATTAACACTATATTTATTCCCCCTTTACCCTGAAGCTATAGTTTATCCAGCGTCTCCTACAAGTACAACCTTCATTTGAAGATTCCCTTAAGTTTATATGTAAAGTTAGTGACCTTGTTTTCATAACTCTAGTTTGAATATGTTTACATCCATTAATATTAATGAATTAATTTTGGCTGCACTGAGTCTCCATTGCTGTGTGTAGGCTTTCTCTAGTTGCAGCGAGCATGGGCTACTCTCTAGTTGGCATATGTGAATGTCTCATTGGAATGGCTTCTGTTGTTGCAGGGGACAGGCTCTAGGGCATGTGGGTTCAGTGGTTGTGGCACATGGGCTTAGTTGGACTATGGCATGTGGGATCTTTCTGGACCAAGAATGGAACCCATGTCCCCTGCATTGGAAGGCAGATTCTCGACCACTGGACCATCAGAGATGTCTTAATTCATTTTTTACGTTGGTATTTTGGATCCAGTAATGTGAATATGTGGAATGAGAGTGACTAAATAATGTAGGATTTTGCATAAGCTATTGTAGACCTCCACGTTTGTTCTTTTAAAAAATAATAATGATTAAATGAGAAATTGTGAAGAAGATCTGAGACTAAAAAAAAAAAAAGATCTGAGACTAAATTATACCTTCTGGCAAATGGAATTACTTTCTGGACTGTTCTGATTGTTGGTATTATAATGCATGAGTAGTGTTCAAACTTTCCTTCTGAAGAACCCCTAATGGCAAAGGAGAGCAATGGGGACCCCAAGAGGCTCACACGTAGCCTCAAGCAGTCTGCCAACAAGTGAGAAATTTCTCTGAAGTCAGGTATTTTATCTTAAATATTCGTGAAAAGTCTTAGTGTAATAAAAAAAAGTATTTTAAATTACATAAATATCTAGTAAACTTGACACTACAGGAAGATGCAGCATGTTTATCCTGTGCCTTTGAATGCCCACGAGTGTACTGCTGGATGCCCTTGGAGTCCATGGGCCCTAGTTAGAAAAATGCACAAAATGCTGTTTATAAGATTCTCCTATTTAGAAGTATCTGGCAAGATCACTAACATCTGCTCTGCTAAAATAAAATATCCTTGTAATGCACTAAGACCTTATTTTTCTACATATGTCTTTGTCAAGACTCTATGCTTAAAAGTAGCAGAAGCTCACAATACTAGTTTAATTTTTTAAGAGGTGAAAACACTTTATTCTTTTAAAATTAACTTTTATTGGACTATAGCTGATTTACAATGTTTTAAGTTTTTGCTGTCCAACAAAGTGAATCTTTTGTGTATATATCCACTCTTTTTTTTTTATTCTATTCCCATATAGATCAGTACAGAGTATTGAGTGGAATTCCCTGTGCTATACAGTAGGTCCTCATTAGTTACATGTTTTATATTTAGTGCTAATATGTCAATCCCAACCTCCTAATTTACCCCTCCCCTGCTTTTCCCCTTGGTAATCATAAGTTTATTTTCTACATCTGTGACTCTATTGCTGTTTTGTAAATAGGTTCATTTGTACCTTTTTTTTTTTCAGACTCTGCCTATAAATTATATCATATGTCATAGGACTAACTTCCATTGTTAACAATATATGTGTTGAAGTGGGAGTGTTGATTAAAAAGAGACAAGGGTCTCTGACAGAATTGGTATCAGAAAGTAGAGTTGGGCTGAAGTTGTGATCAGGAAAGGGGACAGAGTTCTGCAGGTGACTTGGGTTCTGTGCCTTTCTGGGCTGACTCCTTTCTTCTTTTGACTGTCATTTTGAGTGTACGCTCTATGCTTCTCTATCTCTTGCAGACCACGGCCCCGTATGTAGGGCCTCCCCACATTTCTTGCAATAGTGAGTCCTCTATTCAAAGGACAGGAAAAATAAACTTTTAATTTTCCATTCCAATATTATATTCTAAAGAAAGAGACTGTTTGCTAAAATCGGTCCCCAAACACGGATATCCTTGTGTTGGGATGAGAATTCAAGACTAAGGAAAAAACTCAGGGATGAGAAACATATTATGAACAAATCTCCATTCTCTTGTAATTGGCCGCTTGCCTTTTAGCTCTCCAGAGGGGCCTTCCGTTGCTGTAGAACTTTCCATCATCTGAAATGTGCTCTGAGCACATGTAAAGTATACACCTAGTAAATTAATTCATCATGAAACATGTCTAGACCTATTAAAAAAAATTGTCTGACTCATATTCAGGTATCGCAAATAACAGAAAAAGTTAAGTCAGTTAACCTCAGTTAAACAAGGGGGAAAAAAGATTTAACTGCCCTCCAGCTGAAAGGTAGGTTCAGTACAATTCTGAAAATAATTATCACTTATACTCAGCTTACTCAAGATTAAAAATGATATTGTCCCTAAATTCCAAGAGGATCTAAACTTGGTTTACTAAATGGTTAAACTGAATATAGCAAGATCCATGAAGTCACAGTTACAGAGTAAATAATAAAAACCGCTTTCTCTTCTATCATTTTTAATGAATTGTCTATATATTTGAGGAAAGAGATGTCTATGTAAACTATAGTGTAATATGAAAATAATGTCAGTTTTATTTCCTTCTTTTCATTTCTTACATCTCTAGTTCTATTGTAATGGTTGTTATTGTTTTTCAGTAGCTCAGTCATGTCCGAATCTTTGTGACCCCTTGGACTGCAGCACGCCAGACTTCCCTTTCCTTCACCATCTCCCATAGCTTGCTCAAACTCATGTCCATTGAGTTGGTGATGCCATCCAAACATCTTGTCCTCTGTCATCCCCTTCTCCTCCTGCCTTCAATCTTTCACAGCATCAGGGTCTTTTCTAATGAGTCAGCTCTTCACATCAGGTGGCCAAGTATTGAAGTTTTAGCTTCAGCATCAGTAATGCTGGGGGTCTTTGTAATTTCGTTAAATCTAACAGTGATGGTTGGTATGGGTGACTCATTTCCATTTTAAAGAGAACGCTTCAAAAATTTAACCACATATAACCGTGTTTGCTATGGTTATTTTTTAAAATATTCATTTATTTATTTTAGTTTGGCGGTGCTGGGTCTTCCTTGCTGTGCACAGGTTTTCTCTAGTTGCAGTGCACAGGCTGCTAATTGTGGTGGCTTCTCTTGTTGCAGAGGACAGGCTCCAGCGCACATGGGCCCAATATCTGCTGCACACAGGCTTATTTGCCACGTGGAATGTTGGATCTTCCAGGACCAGGAGTCGAAACTTGTGTCCCCTGCATTGGCAGGCAGATTCCTAACCCCTGGAGTGCCAGGGAAGCCCAAGTTTATTTTTTTAGTAGGTACTATTTATCAGGCTAAGCAAGATTCTGTTCCTAATGAAATAAGAAATTGTACTCTTTTCCCTAAGAAAATGAAACTGAAGTCGCTCAGTCATGTCCAACTCTATGCAACTCTATGGACTATAGCCTACCAGTCTCCTCTGTCCATGGGGATTCTCCAGGCAAGAATACTAGAGTAGGTTGCCATTTCCTTCTCCAGAGGATCTTCCCGACCCAGGGATCAAACCTGGGTCTCCCACATTGCAGGCAGACTCTACCCTCCGAGCCACCATGGAAGCTCTCTTTTCCCTAAATATTTGCTAAATTCTATCACTTTTTAAGTATCAATTGGAATAATCATATTGATTTTTTCTCTTTAAATCTGATATTACTGTGAAAAGCAGTTCTGCATTTTCTAATAATAAACCATTCTCACATAGTTGAGATAAATCCAATTTTATCATGGTTATCATAATACATTATAGTAATATGTTGGATTCATGTTGGTAAGTGTTTTTAAGCGATTTTAAACTGTTTATTAATTAGTGTGGTAGACTTCTTATTTTTCTTTCACAGATTGTTTTGGTGTTTGGTGTCAGGCTAAAACTGATGTGGTGTTAGGCTAAAATTCACCGGAGTCTCCTTTTCTGCTAAACGGGGAAAGATATGTGAAATTTTAATGTGTTCCTTGAAATTTTTGTAGCACTCAAATGTGAAATCACTGTCTAGTTTCCACTGAAGGGCTAGATTCTTAGGTCAGTTTGGTAACTTATTTTTCTAGGTATTTTATTTAGGTTTTCAAAATTGTTCACATAAAGTCATTGTTAGTTCTTTTGGCTGCTTTAATAGCCCTACTTTTTCTGTCATGTCCTATCTGCAGTTATAATAGTTTTTATTTATGTTTTCTCTCTTTTCTTGATCAATCTTGACAGAGGTTTGTTTATTTTGTTAATTTTTGTAAATAATCAACTTTTGGCTTTATTGATCTATATTGTATTCTATTTTATTAAATCTAACATTTATTACCTCTATTTCCCTTGTTCTGAATTGTTATTTTTTTGTAAATTTATAAGTTGAACACTTAGTTTAGTAATTGAGACTTATTTTCTATTAAGTATTTTTTTGTAGAAATGTAAATTCATGAGGTAGTGAAAATATCTCCAATACACAGAAAATGCTGGTTTTACTCTTATGCACCTAAATATGCTTTTGTTTTTTCTGTGCATCTGTTCATTCAGCAGACACTGAAAGACTGCTCATGGTTTCTCTAGTCTGTGTTTTCCAAGACAACAAGGCGTAACCCAAAAAACTCTAGGAGTTATACTCTTTTTTAAAATTTAAATATAAAACTATTATTTATATTTTGTTGAGATAGAATCATCAAAATGTACAAATATTAAGCATTTTATTCATTGTTTTTAAAGTTGTATTTACTCCAAACATTTACAAGTACAAACAGGAATGTGTGTGGTTTGTCGCTCAGTCTTGTCTGACTCTCTGTGACCCCATGAACTGTAGCCTGACAGGCTCCTCTGTCAATGGAATTTTCCATTGAATTATGGATACTGAACTAGGTTACCATTTCCTACTCCAACAAATAAGAACAAACAAGTACAAAACATTAATCTCCCCACCCCAAGAAATTTCCCTTTAGCCACATTTCAGTCTCATCTCCTTGGGAACTGTGGTTTCTATCATCATAGACACATTTTTCCTATATTTAAATTTCATATAAATGGAACTGCACAGTATATCTCAAGTATGTATTACTTCACTAACATAATGTTTTGAACAAAAACATACAGCTGTTGCATCTACCATGTGTTTAATTTTCTTTATATTTTAGTCATTCCATTCTATAGATGTATGACAATTTGTATATCTTCTTTCCTGCTGCTAGATATTTGTTTTCATTTCCCTTAGTTCTAAGTGATTTTTAATGAGTTTGGTATAAACTTCCTTTACTGTGTTTTGATTGACATACACTTTTATTTATCTTGTATAATCATGTTAGAATGTAATTTCTGGGTTGTAGGGTAGATATATGCTTAACTTTTAAACAGTTATTCCCAGAATATGGTCTTTAGATCTCTGGGCACCTAAAAACTATTGCAGGGGTTTCCAAAGGTCAAAATCATTTTTGTGGCAGTACTAACCAGGCGTTTGCCTTTTTCACTGAGTTGACAGTTACAGTAATGATGCAAAAATATCATTAGGTATAAAATGAATGAAGCCTTACAAGTAGTTGTGGTATGACTATTTGCTCTTCACCACATATCTTCAGTACACTGGTTTCAATTCAGAACGTCCTTGATGACTCAATAAATTCATTATGTTAAAACTGTCTCCTGAATACTCATCTTTTCAATTGCCTGCTACAAGCACTTTGCTATGTATTGAAAGTATAATAGCTATCTTAAGGAACAGCACTTGTGCAGTTGTTTTGAGTTACAAGCTGAGCTAGCTACTTGTGTTCAAGTAGTGATGGTTTTTTTTTGTTGTTTTTTTAATTAACAACTGATTATTTAGATCTGTATATTTGACAGATACTTTCTTGTGAACAAAGTAAACTTGTCACTTCAAGGACAAAGTTAACCATATTTGTTGTCAATGATAAAAGTTTAACTTTGCAGCAAACTTTAGAATTTCAGAGAACATGTTTTTGCTACCATGAGCTTAATAGCTTTGCAGTATTTCTAATGACATTAGTGGTAATATTGCCAAATGTGATATCAAAAGATTGTATAATAAAATTAGTCAATGTTTGGAAGATCTACACAACTCAGAGAACCAGTGTTTTCCAAATGGCCATTTTCTGATGTTAAAAATCATGCAGGAGGTAAAGTTCAATTGCTAGTGTAAGATGGGCCAATAGATTTTAATGTAATTGAGTACAAAAAACTTTATTGATATGGTTTGATTCCATACTGCAAGTCACTTTCAAGAATACCACTACCACTAATTGTTCATTTAGCATCTACAAAAATATCCATTTATCTGAAAAAGGCTATTAAAATAGTCCTTTCTTTCCTGATACCTTTTTCTGTAAGGCAAAACGTTCTTCATATGCTTCATCCTAAACTGTATCAAGAGAGTGAATGCAGAGAAGGAAATACAAATCAAGCTGTCTTCGATTAAGACAGATTTAGAGACTTTGTTAATGTGAAACAGTATTACTGTTATTAAATTTTGCTTTGTTTTGACAAATATTGTTGTGTCTCATTAAAATATATTATTATTTTAAATGAATTAGCAAGGAACTGTTTTAAATTTTTCTCAATTTTAATTTCTAGCAAGTAAATATTGATAAGTACCATAAAAACAAAATCTCCTTGGGCTTCTGAAGAATTAAGAGAGTAAAGGGATCCTGACTTAAAAGTCTGAGAACCACGGTTTCATTAAAAACAAACAAACAAAAAACTACCAAATGTCTTCAATGTAACTGTATCATTTAAAATCTTACAGAATTGTATAAGCATTTCATCTCAAACATTTGCTGTTTTTAATTAAAAAATAGCTAACCATTCTATTGGTGTGAAGTCATACCTTACTGTAGTTTGAGTTTGCTTTGCTCTGTAATATCTTCTAATGTCTAATGGCTATTCCTTTATCTTCTGTGATTGTGTGTTTTAGTTGTGGCCTATTGTTTTATTGAATTAGTCATCATTTTTACTGTTTTGTAAATTCTTTGTCTATTTTGGATACATTTTTTTTTTCTATTAGATACATCCTCTAAAGGTCTTTCTCCTACTCCATAGCTTGTCTACTCATTTGCATAATGATACCTTTGAAGAGCAAAATTTTTAAATTTGATTAAGTCTAAATTATCTTTTATTCTTTATGATTTCTGTCTACCTCAGACTTTACAAATGTATTTGCCCTTATTTTTTTTGTAAAAGCTTTATTGTTCTGGATTTTGTCTTAAGATTTGTGATCCATATCAAATTAATTTTTGTGTATGGAATAAGAGAAGAACGAAGGGTTATTTTTTTCCTAAAGCTATCCAGTTGTTATCTAATCTAATGATAGATTAGAAAGAAACTTTTCTCATTGAACAGATAGCAATTTCTGATGATTACCCATATTCTTTATTTTATATTCATCTATTTTATACGAATGCTACATGGTCTTGTTTATTGCAACTTTATAGCAAGTCTTGAAATCAAGAGCCTAAATTTTATATTTTTCCAGTAGTCACGTATGGATGTGAGAGTTTGACAATAAAGAAAGCTGAGTGCTGAAGAACTGATGCTTTTGAAGTGAACTATGGTGTAGGACATAAAGGATAAAGGACAGAAATGGTATGGACCTAACAGAAGCAGAAGATATTAAGAAGAGATGGCAAGAATACACAGAAGAACTGTACAAAAAAGATCTTCAAGACCCAGATAATTATGATGGTGTGATCACTGACCTAGAGCCAAACATCCTGGAATGTGAAGTCAAGTGGGCCTTAGAAAGCATCACTACGAACAAAGCTAGTGGAGGTGATAGAATTCCAGTTGAGCTATTTCAAATCCTGAAAGATGATGCTGGGAAAGTGCTGCATTCAGTATGCCAGCAAATTTGGAAAACTCAGCAGTGGCCACAGGACTTGAAAAGGTCAGTTTTCATTCCAATCTCAAAGAAAGGCAATGCCAAAGAATGCTCAAACTACCTCACAATTGCACTCATCTCACACGCTAGTAAACTAATGCTCAAAATTCTCCAAGCCAGGCTTCAGCAATATGTGAACCGTGAACTTCCTGATGTTCAAGCTGGTTTTAGAAAAGGCAGAGGAACCAGAGATCAAATTGCCAACATCCGCTGGATCATGGAAAAAGCAAGAGAGTTCCAGAAAAACATCTATTTCTGCTTTATTGACTATGCCAAAGCCTTTGACTGTGTGGATCACAATAAACTGTGGAAAATTCTTCAAGAGATAGGAATACCAGACCACCTGATCTGCCTCTTGAGAAATTTGTATGCAGGTCAGGAAGCAACAGTTAGAACTGGACATGGAACAACAGACTGCTTCCAAATAGGAAAAGGAGTACGTCAAGGCTGTATATTGTCACCCTGCTTATTTAAGCTATATGCAGAGTACATCATGAGAGACGCTGGACTGGAAGAAACACAAGCTGGAATCAAGATTGCCAGGAGAAGTATCAATAACCTCAGATATGCAGATGATACCACCCTTATGGCAGAAAGTGAAGAGGAACTAAAAAGCCTCTTGATAAAGTGAAAGTGGAGAGTGAAAAAGTTGGCTTAAAGCTCAACGTTCAGAAAACGAAGATCATGGCATCCGGTCCCATCACTTCATGGGAAATAGATGGGGAAACCGTGGAAACAGTGTCAGACTTTATTTTTCTGGACTCCAAAATCACTGCAGATGGTGACTGCAGCCAAAAAATTAAAAGACGCTTACTCCTTGGAAGGGAAGTTATGACCAACCTAGATAGCATATTCAAAAGCAGAGACATTACTTTGCCAACAAAGGTTCGTCTAGTCAAGGCTATGGTTTTTCCTGTGGTCATGTATGGATGTGAGAGTTGGACTGTGAAGAAGGCTGAGCGCTGAAGAATTGATGCTTTTGAACTGTGGTGTTGGAGAAGACTCTTGAGAGTCCCTTGGACTGCAAGGAGATCCAACCAGTCCATTCTGAAAGAGATCAGCCCTGGGATTTCTTTGGAAGGAATGATGCTAGCTGAAACTCCAGTACTTTGGCCACCTCATGCGAAGAATTGACTCATTGGAAAAGACTCTGATGCTGGGAGGGATTGGGGACAGGAGGAGAAGGGGACGACAGAGGATGAGATGGCTGGATGGTATCACTGACTCGATGGATGTGAGTCTGAGTCAACTCCGGGAGTTGGTGATGGACAGGGAGGCCTGGCGTGCTGTGATTCATGGGGTCACAAAGAGTTGGACACAACTGAGCTCCTGATCTTATCTGATGGTGTAGGAAAGTTATGTCCAACCTAGATAGCATATTCAAAAGCAAAGACATTACTTTGCCAACAAAGGTCTGTCTAGTCAAGACTATGGTTTTTCCTGTGGTCATGTATGGATGTGAGAGTTGGACTGTGAAGAAGGCTGAGCGCCGAAGTATTGATGCTTTTGAACTATGGTGTTGGAGAAGACTCTTGAGAGTCCCTTGGACTGCAAGGAGATCCAACCAGTCCATTCTGAAGGAGATCAGGCCTGGGATTTCTTTGAAGGAATGATGCTAAAGCTGAAACTCCAGTACTTTGGCCCCCTCATGTGAAGAGTTGACTCATTGGAAAAGACTCTGATGTTGGGAGGGATTGGGGGCAGGAGGAGAAGGGGACAACAGAGGATGAGATGGCTGGACGGCATCACTGACTCGATGGTTGTGAGTCTGAGTGAACTCCGAGAGTTGGTGATGGACAGGGAGGCCTGGCGTGCTGCGATTCATGGGATCGCAAAGAGTCGGACATGACTGAGCGACTGAACTGAACTGAACTGAACTGATGGTGTTGGAGAAGACTTTTTTTTTTTTTTATTGGTTTTACCATACATCAACATGAATCTGCCACAGGTGTACATGTGTTCCCCACCCTAACCCCCCTCCCTCCTCCCTCCCCATACCATCCCTCTTGGTCATCCCAGTGCACCAACCTGGAGCATCCTGTATCATGCATCGAACCTGGACTGGCAATTCATTTCACATATGATGTTATACATGTTTCAATGCCATTCTTCCAAATCATCCCACCCTCGCCCTCTCCAACAGAGTCCAAAAGACTGTTCTATACATCTGTGTCTCTTTTGCTGTCTCACATACAGGGTTATTGTTACCTTCTTTCTAAATTCCATATATATGCGTTAGTGTACCGTATTGGTGTTTTTTCTTTCTGGCTTACTTCACTCTGTATAATAGGCTCCAGTTTCATCCACCTCATTAGAACTGATTCAAATGTATTCTTTTTAATGGCTGAGCAATACTCCATTGTGTGTATGTACCATAGCTTTCTTATCCATTCGTCTGCTGATGGACATCTAGGTTGCTTCCATGTCCTGGCTATTATAAACAGTGCTGGGATGAACATTGGGATACACGTGTCTCTTTCCCTTCTGGTTTCCTCAGTGTCTATGTCCCGCAGTGGGATTGCTGGGGCGTATGGCAGTTCTATTTCCAGTTTTTTAAGGAAACTGCACACTGTTCTCCGTAGTGACTGTACTAGTTTGCATTCCCACCAACAGTGTAAGAGAGTTCCCTTTTCTCCACACCCTCTCCAGCATTTATTGCTTGTAGACTTTTGGATCGCAGCCATTCTGACTGGTGTGAAATGGTACCTCATTGTGGTTTTGATTTGCACATCTCTGATAATGAGTGATGTTGAGCATCTTTTCATGTGTTTGTTAGCCATCTGTATGTCTTCTTTGGAGAAATGTCTGTTTAGTTTTTTCGCCCATTTTTTGATTGGGTCATTTCTCTGGAGTTAAGCTGTAGGAGTTGCTTGTATATTTTTGAGATTAATTCTTTGTCATTTGCTTCATTTGTTATTATTTTCTCCCATGCTGAAGGCTGTCTTTTCACCTTATTTATAGTTTCCTTTGTTGTGCAGAAGCTTTTAATTTTAATTAGGCCTCATTTGTTTATTCTTGCTTTTATTTACAATATTCTGGGAGGTGGGGTCATAGAGGATCCTGCTGTGATTCATGTCGGAGAGTGTTTTGCCTATGTTCTCCTCTAAGATTTTTATAGTTTCTGGTCTTACATTTAGATCTTTAATCCATTTTGAGTTTATTTTTGTGTGGAGAAGACTCTTGAGAGTCCCTCGGACTGCAAGGAGACCCAACCAGTCCATCCTAAAGGAAATAAGTCCTCAATATTCATTAGAAGGACTGATTCTGAAGCTGAAACTCCAATACTTTGTCCACCTGATGTGAAGAGCTGACTCATTTGAAAAGACCCTGCTGCTGGGAAAGATGGAAGGTAGGAGAAGGGGACAATAGAGGATGAGATGGTTGGATGACATCACCAACTCAGTGGACATGAGTTTGAGTAAGTTCTGGGAGTTGGTTGTGAACAGGGAGGTCTGGCTTGCTGTAGTCCATGGGGTCACAGAGACAGACACAACTGAGTGACTGGACTGAACTGAACTGAAGTTCTATGGATATGTTTCTTTTTAAAAGGCTGTTGGCTATTCAATATTCTTTGCACTTCCAAATGGGTTTTAGTCAAGTAGCCTACAGAAATTTTATTAGGAATTTTACTGAGTCCTTAAGAATATATCAATTTAAGGATGGGGAACACATGTATACCTGTGGCAGATTCATTTTGATATTTGGCAAAACTAATACAATTATGTAAATTTTAAAAATAAAATAAAATTTAAAAAAAAAGGAAAAAAAAAAGAATGATATCTTAGAAATATTGAGTCTTTCTAATTATGGATATGATTTAGATATCCATTTTTAGGTCTTCTTTAAATTCACTCAGTGTTACTTTATTTTTACTATAAATTTTTCACACGTTTCCTATTTATTTCAAGCTATTTGATTATTTTGATACTATTATAAATATTTTAAGTTGATTTTCTTAATGCCCTTTGATAGGAAATGTTGATTTTATAACCTATGACTGTTAAGTTTGCTTATTTGTTCAAATAGATTGTAAATTCTATTGGGTAGATATATAGTCTCACAGTCTATAATCCAAAATTTTTACTACTTTACTAAATTTTCTCTCCTTCATTTCTTTTTCTTGCTTTATTACATTGTCTAGGAGCACTAGTAAAACTTTGAATAGAGTTATTGAAAGTAAGCATCCTTACCTTTTCTCCTCGATCTTAGAAAGTGTTAAGTCTATCACCATTAATTACAATTTTAAATATATATTTATCTTAAATGTCTTTTACCATGAGGAAATTTCTGTTTTTAGTTTCCTGAGGTTTTAGTCTTAAATGGTGTTAATTTTTTTCAGATGCTTTTTCTGCATCTGTTGAAGTGATTATGTGCTCTCTTGAATTATATTGTGATATGGTTTTTTGAGTTTCTACTGTCGTATCAACCTGTGTTCCTAAGATATATCAATTTGGTCATGATATATTATCTAATTTATATATTACTGGATTATATTTGCAAATATTTCATAAGTATTTTGTGTCTACAGTCACAAAGGATGTTTTCATTTCTTATAAGATATTTTTACTGGTTTGTTGTATTAACAAGGTTATATTGACCTCATAAAATGAACAGGAATTTTTTTTTTTCCTTATTTTCTAAGTTTCTGTAGTATCAGAGCTATAGATTTGACTTTTTTTTTTTTTTTAATTTTTACTTGAACAATGTTTTGCTTTATGAGTCTGGGACCTCTGTTTTTAGATACATACATGTTCAGTTATATTTCTTTGGTAAATTGATCCTTCTGTTATTTCTGTTAACACTTGGTTTTCAATCTGTTCTTTCTGGAAATAATATAAAAAGACAAGTTTTCTTTTGCTTAATGTTTGCATGGTGTGTTTTTGTTTTTGTTTTTTACATTTTCTTTAAACATCTGAACATATCTATCTTCATAATAAAACTCTGTTTCATATACACATCTAATATTTGGATTTCACATTTTTATACAGTTTAGCAATCTATGCCTTTCACATAGTCTGTTTTTAAAAAAATTATTGAAGTATGGTTGAATTACCATACTGTGTTATTTTCAGATGTACAGCAGAGTGAGTCAGTTATATATATACTAATTTTAATCCTTTTTCAGACATTTTCTCATCTAGGTTTTCACAGAATATTAAGTTGAGTTTTCTGTGTTATATAGTAGATTTTGTTGGCTATCTATCTAATATATAGTAATGTATGTATATTAATCCCAAGCTCATGATTTATCCTTCTCTCAAAAGTTTCCCCTTTGGTAACCATAAGTTTGTTTTTGATAAGTATATTTCTGTTTTGTAAAGAAGTTCATTATATCACTTTTTAAAATGAGATTACACATATGAGTTATGATCATATTTGTTTTTCCATGTCTGACTTACTTTACATAGTATAATAAACTCTAGAGTAACCATGTTGCTGTAAATAGAATTATTTTATTCCTTTTGTATGGCTGAATAGTATTTTTTGTATATATGTACCACATCTTCTTTACCCATTCTTCAGTTGATGGACATTTAGGTTGCTTCTATGTCTTGGCTATTGTAAATACTTCAGTGAACACTGAGGAGCCTGCAGCTTTTCAAATTAGGGTTTTCTCTGGATATATGCCCAGGAGTAGAATTGCTGGATCCTATGGTAGCTCTATTTTTAATATTTTTAGGAGTCTCCATACTGTTCTCCATGGTGACTGTACCAACTTACATTCTCACCAGCAGTGTAGAAGAGCTCCCTTTTCTCCTTACCCTCTCTAGCACTTATTATGTATAAACTTTTTGATTATGGTCATTGCACGTTTTGATTATTTTCATTTGATCTAACCATCTATTAGTTGAATTTAAGCATTGTATCTTTTAATATTATTTCTTTAATTTTGTCTTTCTTGTTTTATTCTTTATTCTTTTCAATGACTTTGAGTGATATATGTATTATATAAATATAACTATACTAAATGTTTAGTATTTTATTTTCTGTATTGATTTTTAATGTTAAATTTTAGTAATTTCTCTAGAGCTTATAATATTCATCTTCAAGTTATCTTAGTCATTTCTTAAGTGTATGACTTTAAAACCAGTGTTAAAATTTTATGTTATTACTGTTCGGTTGCTCAGTCATGTCTGAATCTTTGTGACCCCATGGACTGCAGCACTCCAGACTTCCCTGTCCTTCACCATGTCCTGGAGCATGCTCAAACTCATGTCCATTGACTTGATAATGCCATCCAACCATCTCTTCCACTGTCATCCCCTTTTCTTCCTGCCTTCACTCTTTCCCAGCATTAGGTTCTCTTCACATCAGGTGGCCAAAGTATTGGAACTTCAGCCTCAGCATCAGTCCCTCCAATGAATATTCAGGATTGATTTCTTGTTGAATTGACTGGTTGGATCTCCTTCTAGTTCAAGAGACTCTCAAGAGTCTTTTCCAGCACCACAGTTCAGAAGCATCAATTCTTTAGCACTCAGCCTTCTGTATAGTAGAACTCTCACATCCATACGTGACTACTGGAAAAACCATTGCTTTGACTATCTGGACCTTTGTCGGTAAAGTATGTCCTCTTGCCTTTTGTGCTCTTATTATCTTGCATTTTATCGGTACATATGCCAATAAATAAATAATTACTATTTTTGTTTTAAGTAACCAGTAGTGTTTTAAACAAATTTAATAAAGATAACTATGTAAAGGCAGCTAAGAGTCATATATTTTACATTTAACCTAGATACTCATATTTTTTTGTTATTCTCCATCAGCTAAGAGTCATATATTTTACATTTAACCTAGATACTCATATTTTTTGTTACTCTTCATTTTTTTCAAAGGTCTAAGTTTCCTTCTGATATTAGTTAATTTCAACCAGAAAAATCTTTTTGCACTTCTTGTAGTGAGTGTGCTGGAGATCATTTTTCACCTTTTGTCTGAGCATATTTTTTATTGTTTAATTTTTATAGCATATGGAGTTATAGATTGACAATCCCAGTTCTTTTTCCCACTCTCAACATTTTAAAGATATCATTTTACTATCTTCTTGTTTTCATTTTATTATAGTGCTCCCAAATGTCTTTCTTTTGAATTTTTTTTATATTTGTTTTTTAGCAGTTTGACTATTAAAATAGCCTTAGGTGATTTTTCCTTGTGTTTAACCTGCCTGGGGTTCACTGAGGTTTATGGGACTGTGGGTTGATATTTTTCATCAGTTTTGAAAACTTCTTGGTCATCTGCTCTGGTGGGAGTTTGCTTCCTATAAAAACAGCTTTGGAATGTGTGTCAAGCCTTGGTGCGTATCTTTTAGAGAACTGTTTATTCAGTGATTCTGATTGTGTTGAATTTATGGTCTAAGTTATTACCAGTTTCCTGGCGAAACAGCTATTCTTTGTTTCTACATCTTCACATTTCCTGATTGTTAACTCTTTTTTAAAATACTATTTTAGTTTTTCAAAATTTATTTTAAAAACTTTTAGTTTATATTGGTATAGTTGTTTAACAATGTTCTGTTGGTTTTAGGTGTATAGCAAAGTTTTTCAGTAATACACATATATGTATATATTTTTTTCAATTTCGTTTCCCGTTTAGGTTATTAAAGAGTATTGAGCAGAGTTTACTGTGCTATAGAGTAGGTCCTTGTTGATTATCTGTCTTAAATATAGCAGTGTATTCATGTCAATCCAAAATTCCCAACCTATTTCTCCTCTCCTCACCCTTCTCCCCTGGTAACCATAAGTTCTTTATTCTAGTCTCATATAATAAAATAGAAACTATAAAATAGTTTGTTTCTATTTTATAAATAAGTTCATTTGTGTCATTTTTTTTATTTCCACATATTAAATGATATATGATATTTGCCTGACTGACTTCACTTATTATCATAATCTCCAGGTCCATCCATGTTGCTACAAATGGCATTATTTTATCCTGTTTTATAGATGAGATGGTGAAGAATAGGGAAGCCTGGCATGCTGTAGTCGTGGGGTTGTAAAGAGTCAGACACGACTTAGTGACTGAACAGCAACAACCGTTCCATTGTATATATGTACCATTCCTCTGTCAATGGAAATTTAGGTTGTTTTCATGCCTTTACTGTTGTAAACAGCACTGCAGTGAACATTGGAGTGCATGTATCCTTATGAACTGTGTTTATCGCTGGATATATGCCCAGGAGCGGGAATGCTGGATCATATGTTAGCTCTGTTTTTAGTTTCTTAAGAAACCTCCATACTGTTCTCCATAACGGCTGTACCAATTTGCATTAACTCTTGAACGAGCCTTTGGAGACTCAAGAGAGACCTGGAAAACTAAATCAAAAGCCTTTACACCAAAGGGACACAGGGCCTTGTCCAGTGAGTCCCTTACATACAAATGAGTTCTGTCCCAAGAGTGTGTTTGTAAGTCCAGTTTGTTAAGTCCAACAAAGTTGGCCTAGGTACCCAGTTAACACAGTGAGCTGTATAGTTCTTTAATAGGTTTATAATACTTGTCACACCAATGATACATAAAAAGAAACAAAAATGAAAGCATTTTCAATCTTATAGTATCGTAACTTGAAAAATACAGTAATACACACAGTACAACAGCTGGCAAAGAGGGGCTAGCATCTAGTGAACAGGCAGGGAGAGGACTGACTTGATGGACAGGCGGTGGGGGACGATAGATCTGATGGATCATCAGCAATAGGAGATGGAGGACATGCTGCAGTTTCACTCACTCCTGATGTTGATGGAATGTACCTTTTCATTTTGAAAGTTCACCACTTGGATGTTTGTGTGGTGGGGACTTGCTGTATATAGTTTTCATCTCCCCCTTTTCTTTAATACTCTTCAGTATTGAAAGGAAGACGTTGAAGAAAAGAAAGGGAGTGAAGTTTTGGATAAAGAAGTTAATCATAAACTCAGCAGAGGAACTCAGTATTAGAGGGACTCAGTTTCGTTACTGCCATTCAGTGGGTTAGATTAGACAAACGGGGTTCCATAATCATAGTGACAGGGCAGCAGAAATGAACTTGAACTCAAATCCTTTCGATTTTGGATAATATATTTACACTTTACTACAGGAGTCAAATAGTTACAGTAGCTTTTCATGAGCCTTTGAATTCCAGCTCAGCCCTTACCCATTGTTATAATTGGAATTTCTTTACTTCTTTTAGAAAGTTTGGTCAGTCTGATTCTAAATATCCTGATCCAGATAGCTTTATTCTACTCTTAAGTCTTTGTAGGAGAGAGAAAAAAGGTTTAAAATGAAATCAAAGTACAATATTGGTGATGGATATGAAAAAGTATAGGAAAATGTTATTCCTAATTGCTAATTAGGGAGAATGAATTTACTGTTTTCTGAGAAACTGACTACATTAAGCATAATTAATCCTGTTCATCATGTGTTTTCTTACAGAAACATGAAATTGGTTATACATCTCTGAGATTTGAGTTGTTTCATTGCTACTTAATTGCCAGTTGACTATTTGAGTCAAATAAACTGAGATTTGAGCTTGCTCACTAGTGGAAAAAATTGCTAGACTGTTAAATGACTTTTCTTTCTTCCCTTCACTGAAATTAAGACAATTTATTACTAATTACAATAGTATATTATGCATTTCTCAATGAGAATGTGTTGACCTTCCCATTTTTACCCCAACATTTTTCTTTGCTTCACAAATCACCAACTGCATAAGCATAATAGGATTATGCTTATGTACTTATGCTTACTGTAATACACAGAACAGCTAGACCAGTGATGTGATATATTAATTTTTGACAAAAGAGAAATCCTAGAAAGTCTGAGGGTAATAGCTCAATTTTTTTATGAATCAGCTAATATGAAAAAGCAAACTTTTGAACATTTATCTTACAAATAATCATATAACAGATGCTGTCATCAGGAAGTAAAATTGAGAAAGACTGTGGGTCAGATAATAATATTTTAAAATTTTGACCTAGGAAAATTGTGCTTAATAGAAACACTTGAATTGAAAGAAAACTAAGAGTTGATGCTTGCTATGGTCACGATATTTAATAAAACCCTCCATGAAGTATACTCAGAAAAGGCTTGAACCTGAAAATAATTTTAGCAAAATAAAAATTAAGAAGAAGTCAGAAAAAATCACTACTTAATAGTGTTGGATAGAATATTGGTCAACAGATTAAATTGGTTTTATGGAGTTTACTCCAAAAATTAAAAAAAAAAAATCATCTTTGTTGGTATAATGTGAATATGGTGCTCACCACCATGAAGTCAAAACATCCTCAGGATCAAATAGCAGAGTTCAAACAGGGTCAAAATTGTTCTGGACTTGTACAGGATATTCAAATATACAATGTAAGCTACAAAACATTGTTATGAAACACTGCATATCAGGTCCCTTTGACATTTTATTGCAAATATCAACCCTATTCTGCACCCAGCTCTGTGCAAACTTCAGCCAGTCATGAACTCTCTCAAGCTCAATTTCCTCATAAATAAGATGGAAATATCATATGTCCTTGATTCATTGTGCAGAGATAATTTAGTAACAGGTAGTTTGGCATGTGATTAATCACTTAATAAATGATAGTTTCCTTAATAAAGGTAACTCTGTTCCATTCCATTGTAAGTCTCCGTCATGTTGAGTAATAGAATTCTCACCATTCTTTCTAAATTCTAAGACTTCTTTTAAAACCCATCATGGCTTTTCTTCCTAATCATGTCACATTTTAAAATTGATTCTCTGCTCTGAAGCCTTCATCTCTATCCTAACTATTTGAAAAAAAGTATGAAATTGTCAACAGTTACAGGGCAAACCAAAACACAAAACTCACTGTCAACTGGATTAGCCTCTCTACCTAATATTTCTGACCCCACCCTCTTTCCAGGTTTTGCAGCAGGTTGTCAGAGACCAGCCTGAAACAAAACTCTAGTTCCCTTCCCTGGGAACAAAGAGGGGCTCCCTACACAGTGATGCCTTCTATTCTGGTGCCTCTTTCCCTCCACCCTCTCAATCCGCCATGAAGATGGCTCCAGAGATAGTATCCGAAGTAAACCGTGGGAAGAATATAACTGCATGTTGTTAGTGGTTAAGGTCTACTGAAGGAGTCTCCATCAAGTAAATTGACAAAACCTAATGGCCTGTGAATAAATTTATATCTGAAAAATTTGACCAAGCCAAATTTAAAACTTAATATTAGAGTTCAATCTTATAACCTTTTTTGGTTGTTTTTACTTACATCTGGGCTTCCCATGTGTCTCAGATGGTAAAGAATCTGCCTGCAATGCAGGAGATCCGGGTTTGATCCCTGGGTGGGAAAAATACTCTGGGGAAGGGCATGGCAACCCACTTGGGTATTCTTGCCTGGAGAATCCCATAGGCAGAGGGGCCTGATGGGCTGCAGTCCGTGGGGTTGCAAAGAGTTGGACATGACTGAGCAACTAACGCTTTTACTTTTCACTTGCAAATTATTGAAATTTACAATGATATGAAAGCTGATTCATGTCAATAAGTAATTAGCCTCCAATTTAAATAAATAATTTTTTACAAAGTGATCCAAAGCAATGATACTATGAAAAGTAATAAGTCGTACTTTATGAAATAAGTTAGATGATAGGTATCTTGGAGATAGTTATCTAGTTTCAATGTTAAATATTAGACCTGAAGCCCCCAAAATTGAGTGACCTCTCTGTGGCCCCATGGAGGTAGGGTTAGGATAGCTATAGCACTTAAAGTGTCTGATATAGGTAAGACTTCAGAGCCTGATGTCTGAGGACCCCAGCTTGAATTTCCTGTTCTCTATTTAACATCTTATGGAAAGTAGGGCTTGAATTTCCTGTTTCTACATAACATGTTATGGAAAAACCCAAACAAACTTTGTGGACAAACCAATAGTTATACACTACCAAAAATGTCCCTTCCTGTCCCAAAGCATCAGTCTTCACCTCCTATTGGATGTGACTATGAAAAGGACTAAGTCACCTCACACAGTAAGACCACTTTATGAAGGAACTAACACTCAAGAAATGTTAGCTATTGTTAGTGTTGGTTCAGGGTCATATAGATGGGAGGAAAGAATACCCTGAACTGCTTTCTTCACACTGTTTTTATCTAAAAAATAAACACTGGATGGCTTTCTTTTTAGCATGAACCATGAAAATTCTGTTAACATCAGCATCAACATTTGAGTCAAGCAACATTCAAATACTAAATGAGGTTAAACATGTTTCCTCTACCACTGACATTGATAAAATGGATTAAAATAAGATAATGAATTTCTAATGGAGGTAGCTTTTTGGAAGAAAGAAAGGCCATCTCAATTCTTCTCAAGGGACTCCACAAAAATAAACAACTACTCTTATTATCATCCCTGTAAATAGTCACTGGATAAGGACTTTGGTGAAAAATATTTCCAGTTTTAGTATGTGCTTGGATAGCAACAGGAGTAGTTTGATTTAGTGAATGACCTTCCCTAGCAAGGTCTGGCACTTAGGGCTGAGTTTCCATGGCCTTTCCAAGTGGGAAAAGGATCGGCTTGCTGCCATGCTGTCTGGGGGGATAGTGGAGCTTGTGGGGGAAATGTGGATTGGCCTCTACCCTTGTTCTGGTTTTACCTGATGCTAAGAAAAAATATCATCTCTCTGAGATAGGAAATTCTTATGATGGGATCTGTAGATAGGCTTTGGAGGATTGGGGGGAGGGACAAGTGTTCAAAGCCTTTTAAAATGACATATAAACCTCTGGGTGTTTGTTTTTCCTGGCATATATATAGCTTTTATTAAATATTTGAAGTCATCCCTGAGTTGAAAGTATTAAAAATGACTGTTTTGGTGTATCTTTTAGCTTAAGAATAAAAGAGATATGTCTGTGACTTTTTATTTGCCACAGAGAACAGCCCTTGGGAAGCTATTTCTGAGAGGAGACCATGATCCAACAGCATGTCCCAGAGAACATGATGAATTCCTCCTGTCCCCTTACTCTCAGTCTAAAGTTAGCTAGCTTAATGAAGCAGTGGCCCAGGCAAAGTTTGCAACAGATGCAGTGGGTAAGCCCATGGGTTGCTATATTTTCCCATTTAGGTCATGCCCAAGCAACTTACCATCACTCTGGTAACAGACCATGACTTCTGGCAACTTTTGACATAAAGCTCATGTCTAAATGAGAAAGGATGCAATCTAATGTGGAACTTTTGCTTTCCTTTCTTAGCAGAAGCAAAATTCTACTTGTCTTAGAATTTTCTATTCAATTAAGAGTGCTGTGGAGGCCCAAAGATAGGGTCTCCAGTAGAACACTATTCATAAGAAGAGCACAGACATGGTTCTAGAACTGAGGACTGCCTTTTGTTTGTGCAAAAAACTGAGTCTTGCTTCCTGCCCGAGACTGTATTTCTGCATCTCCCTTGCTTGCTTGCTTTGTTTTTAATCTTCAAGAGTCAAGGGGAACTTAATGGCATTTTCATTGTGAGGGGAAGGCAGACTGTGGCCTACAGCCTGTTTTTATAAAGTTGTTTTTGTTATAAACACAGACACATTTGTTTGTTTATGTATTGTTTTTCCTGTTCATTTAGAGTGCTAAAACAGTGGAATTTAGTAGTTGTGAAGAGATGCTATGACTCGCAAAACTCCAGATATTTAATACCGGGCTTTGGGGAAAAGGGTTTGTGGGCCTTTGCTTTAGAGTGAAATATTGCCCTAGAGAAATTGGACCTTGACTTTCCTTATACGTTCCTTAGGATGGATTTCTCTGCATAGAAGAGAGAAACAGTAGAAGTGGCGTCAGTGAGGCGAGTGGTAGGGAGTCAAGGGAAGACAGCGGGACACATTGAGGATCACTTCCTTCTTTTTACCCACGCACCAGCTCCATAATGACCAATCCCCGGATCCTCTTCTTTCCTTAGCATTCTCTTAACTTAAAAGAGCAAATGCAAAATAATTGTTTTGCTTGTTTTGTTTATTTACAGTCTGTCTTTCCTCAGATACAAGAAAAAGAACAGAAACCTAAACAAGGCTGATTTGAACTCATTTTTGGTGTATGTCAATAGAGGTTAAAGCGTCTGCCTGGAATGCAGGAGACCTGGGTTCGACCCCTGGGTCGGGAAGATCCTCTGGAGAAGGAAATGGCAACCCACTCCAGTACTCTTGCCTGGAGAATCCCATGGAGGGAGGAGCCTGGTGGGCTACAGTCCATGAGGTCGCAAAGAGACGGACACGACTGAGCGACTTCACTTCAACAGAAAGCAATTAGACAGGGGGAGAGACAGTGACAGTGCTAGAGTTTCACTCCCAGGACCTTGTCAGCTCTCTGCTCACTTGTGACTTCTCTCACTTGGGATCAATAGAGCAGTCTTAGCACCAGCATGCCTTTCTAATTGGGCTCCACTGGAACTCCGTGATGGGATCTTTCCATTTTACTGCCTGTGCTAAATTTATTTCTCCTCTGACCTTTCAAAGAGTCTCATCATCTAAAAGAAAAGAATTTTTAGCACCCCTTATGCTGTGGGAGAAGAGGGGTCTTGGATATTTGCTATACAGGGCACTTTGAACCTTTGGCTTTGGAATTTTTAAAAGTGGGAAAGAACTGACTGCTGGCAGGTGGAGATGAGTCATTTGCGGGTTATCATAGGATCTCAGGAGAATGAGAAAACCTGATAAAAAAAATTAAAAATAAGTCCCTATTGGCCAGAATCACTAGTGTGAGAGCTACTGCTGCATTTGTAAGGTTGTCATGTTCTTATTCAGAGCGTAAGTAAGTGAGGAGTCCCAATTCTCTTCTCAGGAATTAAATGTAACTCCAAAGCCATGTCCCCTGGGCCAAGCATGTCTTGCAGGAGCTCCCTCGGCATCCACAGGGTGCAGTGGCCTGAATATGGGGATGGTGCTAGAGCCTCCCTTGAATGTGGTAAAAAAAACAAACAAAAAAATGCTTAAGCCATTTAACCTTGGCACCGGGCTCTGTGGCTTGAGATGGAGACCTGCTACCAGGGTGAGGCTAGAGCCACAGGGAGAGAATGAAGCATTAACTCCAGGCACAAAAGTTGAGGGGATGCCAAAAACCTTCAAGGTATGGCATTCAGATTAATCCTATTTCAATGCCAAATTTTGTTTTAATGTTTTTTTTGTGTGTGGTAAAAGTCATATAAAACATTCTGTTTTAACCATATTTAACTGTACAGGTCAGTGGCACTAAGTACATTCACATTATTGTGCAACATTCACCATCATTCATCTCCCAAATTTTTCACCTTCCTAAACTGAAACTCTGTACACATTAAACACTAAGTCCCCATTCCCCCTTCCCACCAGATTTTTTTTTTAAATCAAGAATAATGCAAAAATTCATGTTTAACAAAATAGCGAAATTTTAAATAATGATAGGTTGTTTGTTTGCCATAGGGCTCTGCATTATGGGACAGTGGGAGAACAGTCTATCTGTGGTCCTCAGTCTGAGTGGGTGTTACCCTTCCCATCCCCCTAAATGGTTCGTTAGGCAGCATGGTACTCTTTATAGTCATTGTGGTTGTGTAAGTGTAGAGCTTTTATTAAATGACTTTTTGTGCTTGGTTCAAAACATGGGAGGTTCTATTGATGTGTTCCTAGGAGAACTCTTAGACTAAGGCTCCCATGTTGTCCTTACCCTTAAGCTCCCATGTGGCTCCAGTGCCCTCCATGGTGCTGTCATGCAAAAGGGTTCTGCTCTGATTTGGGCAAGCACAAATATTAGATCAAGAAGAATGATCAGCCCTTTAATCTGGCTTCAGTGGCTGAGTAAAATGAATAGAGATCATAGTATCTGAAAACCCATAATTAATCTCTGCCATGTTCCTGCTTCTCTACCAGATGTGGAGCCTTGGCGAGTCAAATTTCTCTGGTTTTAGATATGTTCCTCCTTTTTTTCTTTTGGCCCAAGGCTCCCAGAATCTTATGAGTTGTTGAAAACTCAAATACCTACAGAGTTAGAGCATGTTTGGCAAGTGAGAGTTGCAGGTTAGTCAAAGACTGTATCAAAGGGTAGCACACGACTGCTATTCAGGTGCAACCATACAGTAATAGACACAGGGACCCAGTATTCTGGGATTCCTAATTTTTTAGGTCAAAGAAGTATCCTGATTGTAAAATGTTGGCAACCAAAACAAAAAAACAACTTGAGCCAAATAAAATGTGTGTGAGGGCAGATTTGACATCATGTCTTAACCCTGTGCTCCCCCAGCTCAGCTGCCTCTGCTTAGGCAAGAATGGGAATGGGCGAACCACCCCATCCTAAGGATGCAAAGATCTCAGAGAGGAGTATCTAAAAGATGGTTCCTCCCTGAGGGACCCTCTCACCCCAGGATATGAACAAGCCACCCATTGGTACAGAATAAAGCACCAGATGAGAATTTTTCTCATCCATTTAAAGTATCTATTAAAAACATTTATAAGGTGTATATACTGTATTAGTACAGAGGACATATGTATAATATATAAATATTCATATAGTAGGAATATATGCTTAAAGCATTTTTATTGAAGTGGGTACACGTAAAACAAACCCAAAATATAAAGTGAATGAAATCAGATCTTCATAGTGCTTCATGATGGCTACTGCTCTTGTACAAAATGATGCCATAAAGAGTGTCTGCCTCCTTTTCTTCATTGGGTAGCATTCTCCAAGCCCCTATTTCATTGTTCCGGCTTCAGAATTGCCAGGGTGGAAAGGAGGTGAGGATTGGAAGAAACAGACATTCTCTTCTACCTGGCAAGCTTTTAATTATTTATCATGAATAAAAATAAGTTTGAAAGAACTGACCTTACCAGCCCATGTTGACCTCATCTTTGTGAAATATACGTCATTATTGAGGTGCCATATTGGTCCAGAGGATGACTTGCAAATGTAGGAATCCTAAATGTACTCTCAGAACATGAAACTCCTTGTTAGAACCTCAAATACAACTACATAACTGTCACATATTCAATACTTGCCTTGTGCCAGGGGCTGTCCTAAATTCCTTATATAAATTGTCCCTAAAAATGGTACTGTGTTAGTTTGAGATATTATGCCCATTCTTTAAGATGTTGACACTGACCTTCAGAGGGAATAAATGCCTTACCCAAGGTCCTGTAGCTACATCAAGTGGTTTCAACCTAATTTGACCAGAATGGTGAACCTATAGTCAGGACCATTTTATTCTATAATCTTCTGTGCCCTGGTCAGCTCTGAGTGCCAGGCTTGCTCATTTCATCTGTTTCTCTCCTTGCTCCCTACCCTCTGTGTGTGTGAGAGAGAAACAGACAGAGAAAGAGAGAGAGAGAATACAGAATCTCTCTGTTTACAGGGAAGCTCAGCATCTACTGAATTTGTCCATTTTATTCTAAAAGACACTTTGGTATCATCACTAGGTGGCAAACCACTCATGCAAAGGCAGGTCGAAATGATGCAAGAAGATTGTAACAGTGTGTCTTTCATTTTATAAGAGGCTTTGGATTTCAAAACCTTAGCTAAGGTTTTGAGCTTCTCATTAGGATAAATAAGTTGACCTTGTGAAGATGTGGTAACTGGGCACTCGGAATCAATTTCCTGTCTTTCTAGTATGTCCTTCAGTGCTGCAGAGGTGACATGTACCACACACTCCCTGTATTTTTTTAAACAAATAAGAGTTTTAAAATTCTCTGTCAGTTCGTGTGGATTTACTGTCCTCTTTTAGTGGTGACATAGTCTTAATTTATTCTTCATGCATTCAACAAACATTTATTATGTGGCTGTTATATGCCTAGAACTGTTTTGGGCACAGATTCTATACCCCCGTGGTCTTGCATTTTAGTAATGGAAATGGACCTTAAATGCACTTACAATGTATAATAGATATGTATAGATATGTATCAATAATAATAAAATACATGCAATGTGAGCTAGCAATCACTAACATATAAAATGAATGAGAGTCATTTAGTAACATTCCAAGGCATGAATGTGCCAAAATTTATATGACATTCCTCTATGATAAACATGTAGATTGTTTTCACATTTTTGATATTAATCCACAAAGCAGGGAACATCCTTGTGGATGCCCCTTTTCTCTCATGTGCAAATATCTTGTCTTGAAAGAACTTTGTAGTTTCAAAATGGTGTGTTATGTTATTTGTAAGAAATCAACATCTTATGGTTGTTTTACCTTAGGAAGTATAAGGCCCTGACAGGCCATGACACTTTTCTGGTTCTAAGATTCACTATGTGGAAGGATTTTAAGCCAGAGAGATAGGGGATGGAGTGAGATGGGTGGCAGTACTGGGTGGGCCAGGTAACCATCCACCCTAAGATGGTGTCTTTGCTGGGTTCCAAGAGGCTTCCTTCTGCTCCTAATCCCTCTCCCTGCTATTATTAATGGCAAGTTGGCTGCAGTATAAGCACTGTTATTGTTACCTCTCTTGGCCCTTGTCATATTTTATTCCAAGCTTGAGGTTTTGCCAATTGTTAGCAGCTAACAGGTATAAAAATAGCCCACTTGTAATGAAAGACATAAAAATGCAAAGAAGTTTGTAGGCTGTCTGAGCTGGCCTCTTCCCCTTTGCTGCATTCGCTGCCGAGTATTGACCACGGCATCATAAAACTTCAGGGAGTAAAAGGACGAAAGAGAGGACCTGGGTGACCAATGATAGATCAGTTTTGCCCTTTGAAGAGGTGAGGGAAACCCTGAATGGTTTTGTCATCAAGCTCTCATTTATCCCCCTGCCTCTACCTTGAGAAATTGCAGTCTGGATCTTTGCTTTCCTTTGGGATAATGAGGTGGTTTTAGCCTCCATGGAGGATACTTGGCTTTATAGGGAAGCTAATTTTTTTCCTTCTATCGGGCTTATAGATGCAAGGATGATTGAGGGGCAAATGATCATTCACATCTCCATTTATCTGTATCTCACATGTGCTGTGTGTGAGGCACTGTGTTGTCACCAAACAAGACACACGTGACTCCTGATCTCATAGAATTTTAATTTGATTTGTGAGATGGATGTTAAGCATGCAGTTGCATACAGAGTCAATGAAGCATTGAACTGAGATGTGTGAACTTATGAAGGAAAATAATAGGTTGGTATAAGAGAGGGAAAAAAAGGAAAACATTAGATTAGAGTAAAAGGGAGACTGATGCTGGAGCTGGAACTTACAATGAGAAGGAACTGGTCATGAGAATAGAGATAAGAGCATTCTGGCAGAGCGAGGCGTGTGTGTGAAGAGACTAAGGTCGGAGAGGAACAGAAAGGAGATCAGTGTGGCTGATGCATTGTGAGCAAGGGGAAAGGTGGCAGAAAATAACATAGCTGGGTATAGGCTGAGCCCTTCATCTGTAGTGTCTCTGAACTATGATATGAACTTTGGGTTCATGCTCAAGCAGTGAGACATTACCAAAGTGTTTTAAGACACGGGACTGATGTAACTGGAGTGACATGTTTTTCAAACTTCCTCCGGCTGTCCTTGCTTATATAGATAGAAATGGGGTGGGTGGACTTAGGGGAACTGCTTAGGAAGATTTCACCCCTGTAAGAAATGAGAGCCCCATCTGGTAGATGGTGAAGGACATGGAAACAAAGAGGATCAACTCAAAATACTTTTTTTTAAGGCAAAACCTAAGAAGACTTGGTGATGGATTGGAAGTCAGGAGTGATTAAGAGGGAGGCCTTGTGGGATATGGAACTCGAATCACAGTTATTTTAGTGAAGTAATTCTTGCTACAGTCATTTTGTGGCAGCTTCACAAGTACCTTTCAAATCTATCTTCCTGGAAATTGTAGGTTGTTGTTGTTGTTGTTGTTTTAATGTATTTTTCTGTAGAAGTATAACCACAGAACAGACTGTGTAATATAGTTAGCTTTTCAAAAGTTATCAGTGGTGTAACTCAACATTCTATTCCAGTGTACCCTTCCATGTCAAATTGCTCGCCTTTGATTTCTTTCTGTGTGGTTTTTGTCTTGGTTTGATTTATCACTTGGAAAAATAGCTTGCTTTGGCACAAGACTGAGTTTCCATCTTGAAGACTATCAAATATTTCTATGTATAAACGAGATTAGTCATTTTCAACTGGAAGCAGTTTTGTTTGAAAACTTAAAGACTTCTCTGTACAAATCAGACCAGTGGTTTTCAAATGGAGGCAGTTTTATCCTTGGGATATCTGGCTTGGGCTTCTGTATGTAGCTGGAGAGGGCTTAACTTGTTATCAGTGATGATAGTCCAGTATGGGCAGGGTAGGAAACAAAAAGGGTTGTAAATTCTTTTAAATATCCAGCAACCTGCCACATTGTTCAGAGTGTTCAATTAGGTAGACTTTACAATAGAAATAAAGAATTCCATGTAGGAAATCAAATACAGAGCTGTAGACTATACTAGTGAAAATTTAAATATTCAATTAGTAGTTTCTCTTTCAGTTTTAGATCATGTTGTTAACAAATCTAACACTCAGGACATATTCCCAACAGATATTTCTCTGGATTTCCTCCAAAGTAGATCTCAACTCCACCTACCTTGTTAACATGATATCGTAAGAAATACCCCAAATAATCCAGTGATGAAATGGACCAGGTATACGAATAGACAGTTCACAAATGAAGTGATACAGAAAAACAACAAATAAGAGAAATGTATTCAAGAACTTCAAAATTTAAAAGATGCAAAATCAAATAGTTTTGTGTATCCAATTTACCTGTGTGCTTACCCTTTGGTTGTCTGACTCTCTGCAACCCTTTGGGTTGTAGCCCACCAGGCTCCTTTGTCCATGCGATTCTCTAGGCAAGAATACTGGAATGGGTTGCTCTTTCCTACTCTAGGGGATTCTCTCGGCCCAGGGATGGATTTGGTGTCTCCTGTATCTCTTGCATTGCAGGCAGATTCTTTATCTGCTGAGCCATCAGAGAAGCCACCTATACCTTTATAAAAAAACAAAAACAAGGAGTAGTAAAGGATGCTGTGGTTGGTGTTTGCTTCTCATATCCACCAGAACTCATTCCCCTTTGAGAAAGTGTTTATGAAAAGTGTTGGAAAAATGTGAATGCCCTCGACCATTTTTCATGAGGAAGGACTATACTAAGCTCTTTTCTAGGTCATTTTATTATTTGGGAAAACGGAGATAGAAAGTGATAAGTGTGAAGAAGGTGCACCTCCTATATTACTTCTCCTGGATGGGAATCTTCAAAAAACTACAAAGAGAGTATAACTGTACATTCAAAGACAATGGCTCCATGTAGAACCCACCCACAGTTGCTGGCCTACAAATAATCCACATAGGAATCTACTACTCTGTGAAATGATTGGAGCCTGAGTTATATACTGAATATTATTGAAGACTGTACAGGGATTTCTTTTTTTTCCTTTGTTAAAATATTTTACTGCTAGAATGTTCTCTCTCCTTCCTCCCAGATAGTATGAGATATTACACTGATAATTTATAAAGAAGGCTGAGTGCCGAAGAATTGATGTATTTGAACTGTGGTGTTGGAGAAGACTCTTGAGAGTCCCTTGGACAGCAAGGAGATCAAACCAGTCAGTCCTAAAGGAAATCAACCCTGAATATGCATTGGAAGGACTGATGCTGAAGCTAAAGCTCCAATACTTTGGCCACCTGATGTGAAGAGCTGACTCACTGGAAAAGACTGATGCTGGGAAAGGTTGAGGGCAAGACGAAAAGGGAGTGACAGAGGATGAGATGGTTGGACGTCAACATCAACTCGATGGACATGAGTTTGAGCAAACTCTGCGAGAAAGTAAAGGACAGGGAAGCCTGGCATGCTGCAGTTCATGGAATTGCAGAGTCAGACCCGTTTAGTGACTGAATGGCGAACAACAACATTGATCACTGTGTACCCACTTCAGCAGTGCACGTTTTGTTTATGTATTAATGAGAATTAAAAAAGAAACAAACTCACATCCACCGACAATGGCAACAGTGCTGTACCCCTGCTTTGCCTCTTGTGATGCTGAGAACCGCTCATCCGCCAGATTGAATTTCTTAGAGCCTTGTATTAATAGGCATCCCATGCCTTTACCCCTGGAAACCCAGAGAGTGTCTGATTTGGGAACAGGAGCACACACATAGCAGTGTGCAATTAGAATAGAAACTTTTAAAACATTCACCTGCAGATTGAAGCTGGAAAATGCCAAGCAGTTTGAGGAATTCTTCCTGAGCTGCAGAGCCTTTTGAATATTTTATATTTCAGAAGACCTCATAATGGCATTTTTGTTTCCTGGTTTTCAAGTTGACATTTATTCAATCTAATGGGAAGCCAGATTTGGGGAAGCATTCCTTCTCTCCTTGGCTTCTGCAATTATGCAGGGCAGAGAAGAAACAGTTTTATTGCTCCACTGGATATTTACAGTTGGATGATATTTTTCTTGTTCGGGGGCTGAATATACCCTGGTGTGCTATTTTAAAAATCAATCATCGATACATTTACATAGTTAGTACAAGCACAGGCAATCCACAGAGGGGGCACATTTCAGTGTCAGGGAAAGCAGAATTAAGAATACAATTCCTGCCAGTAACTTTTTCGACCCAATATGCTCCACCCTTATTGCCTTTAATGCGGAGGGATTTTTACAGTAACTAGTTTTCCCAGTGCACTGTATTAGTTGGAATCAAATGTCATTATTAGAGCAAACCCATAGAGCGAGGTGGTTTAATTAGGAGGAAGTTCCCAGAATTAAAGACATAGGCGTTAGTGAAAACTCAATATAGTGTTACAAAGTGAAATTTTAACCAATTAACTACATCTATTCCACATTCAGTGTACAGCAGACATTTATTGAGTATGTACAGGATTCTAAAAACTATCTAGGTGATGTTGATAGAAAAATAGATGCAAGAGAGAAGGACAGGAACTTACATATTGGTATGTTGGAGACTGTTACATTTAGCAATATAAATGTTAACTTCTAACAACAGCATATTCATTTAGGGAATGAGTTATTAATTTAACTCTTTCAGGGATGGTTTTCATGATTTATGCAAAATAAAAATCTGGTTACTTATTTTTATACCTCTTTCTGATAATTAACATCAAGGGAAAAATGTGAAAAACAATTTATAAATTGAATACAAGGAATGATGATCCTAAGAGGATTTGGAGTCAATGAGTAGCAGGATCAATGAGTGTATATCCTCTGTGGATGTATAGGAAAGGAGATGATAGGAATAACAGAAAGGAAGGCTAGGGACAAAATGGTTCCTATTTATTTTTTGAAAAATAATTATTGAGTGGCTGTCATGTATTCAGTCCTATCTAGATGCACTGATGCAGTAGTAAACAAAATAGACCTTGTCCCGGGACGAGGGGCGGGGCAGAAATGGTCTTCATGAGCATTATATTTTGTTGGAGTGGGGAGGGAGGGAAAGGTCCTAACAGAAAATAAATATGCAAAATATATCGAATGTCAGATTAAAGAAATACTAAGGCAGGAAAAATGATATGGAATGTGTGTGTGTGCCTTCTAATTTAAATCTAGAGGCAAGTCCAGCTTCAGGCACGGCTAGAGCCAGGAAATGGAGAAGGCAATGGCACCCCACTCCAGTACTCTTGCCTGGAAAATCCCATGGATGGAGGAGCCTGTTGGGCTGCAGTCCATGGGGTCGCAAAGGGTCGGACACGACTGAGTGACTTCACTTTCACTTTTCACTTTCATGCATTGGAGAAGGAAATGGCAACCCACTCCAGTGTTCTTACCTGGAGAATCCCAGGGACGGGGGAGCCTGGTGGGCTGCCGTCTATGGGGTTGCACAGAGTTGGACACGACTGAAGCAACTTAGCAGCAGCAGAGCCAGGAAATGGATCAAATGATGTCAGTCACACTTTTTGTTTTTTCTCATTCTTGATTTCCTTATTCTACCTTAGGCTCTGTCACTATAGTAACTTTAAGAGTTCCAGGCTTGAATCGTCTAAAAATCTAGCAATTTCAGCAGATGAAGCAAGCTTCCCAGTAATTCCAATATAAATTCCACAAGTGAGTCTCATTGGCATAGTTCAGGTCATATTTCAGATGTGAACCAAACATCAGTGAAGAGAATATGTTGACAGACTAGCCCTTGGTCATGTGACCATTTCTGGCACTAAGGAGTGCAGTCAAGCCATCAAACCAAGTAAGCTGGAAACAGAGAAGGGCTTGCTTTCCAAGCAAAATGAGGATGCTTCTATAGAGGAAGGCAAGGTGAGTGTTTGTATGGCATAATATAGTATACTTTGATTTGCTTATTGTGATTTTGTTTTCTGAAGCAACAAAATAGAGCTAGAGTGTTTGTATATAAGGAGAAGGACTTTTTATTTTATGGAACATCATATTCTCCATAATTTGCATAGTCTCTGGGTTGTGGTAAGCACTCCAACTTTTGCTAAATGAGTAAATGAGTGAATGAATGGCTTAGATACATGATCATGGCTGCCCTAGTTAAATAATGCTTTTTACCATTGGTAGTGGGGAAAATTGTAAAGCAGCAGTGTGTATTTAACTGCCTTATAGATTGAATAAGTGATGGCTTAATTCGTTTTAATATAGTTGGATACTATTAGATACTTCATTGAAAAATAACTGATTTAGGCCAATGGATATTTTTATCCTTCACTCTGATTCTCTAAGTCTGATATATATGCATTCTTAAAACTATTTTCTCTTAGAAAGGAAAAGGAAATTTCCTTCTTCTAAAGAGAGAAATTAGTATGCTTTATATCTGCCTTCACTGTCCAAGACATTCAACTACATATTTAAAATTTTAAATAAAAGTAGATAATCCAACTGGTAAATATCTTAAGTAGAGAAAACATATTCTTTTTGAAGATGAATGTACATGGTATCATTGGATATTCTTTGCCCATATATTGTACTTCAGAAATTACTCTGGGTGATTAAGTGACTATTGCTAGAAAGATGAAATAGGACATTTCCAATTATGCCCAATAACAGACTCTACAGGCCTATTTTCCTTAAATTATTCCCCAGAATACTTTGTATACAATCAGTTCAGTTCAGTCGCTCAGTCATGTCAGACTTTGTGACCCCATGAATCGTAGCATGCCAGGCCTCCCTGTCCATCACCAACTCCTGGAGTTCACTCAGACTCACGTCCATTGAGTCTGTGATTCCATCCAGCCATTTCATCCTCTGCCGTCCCCTTTTCCTCCTGCCTCCAATCCCTCCCAGCATCAGAGTCTTTTCCAATGAGTCAACTCTTCGCATGAGATGGTCAAAGTACTGGAGTTTCAGCTTTAGCATCATTCCTTCCAAAGAAATCCCAGGCCTGATCTCCTTCAGAATGGACTGGTTGGATCTCCTTGCAGTCCAAGGGACTCTCAAGAGTCTTCTCCAACACCACAGTTCAAAAGCATCAATTCTTCGGCGCTCAGCCTTCTTCACAGTCCAACTCTCACATCCATACATGACCACGGGAAAAACCATAGCCTTGACTAGACGGACCTTTGTTGGCAAAGTAATGTCTCTGCTTTTCAGTATGCTATCTAGGTTGGACATAACTAGGGTCATTTAAATAACTGGAAACAAATTCACACTCAGTGGTCTTGAGGAGAATGGTTAGTCTTTATCCAAGACTATGTAATCCATTAAAGAGATGACAATCAGTATTGGTCCTGAGGAAAGATCCATGTAAGCATTTCATTCATAAGTGGTATTTGGAAACTGAAAAACTGAGTTGTGTTTCTTGGCCACAAATCGAGCTCTACTCTGATTCAATGTGATCAACAGATCAGTCTCCTGCACTCTTCTTTAACATTTGTTGACACTTACTTATTCTGGTATCCATTCTTCCTAGCCTTTTTAAAAATAACATTCACCTTTGGACTGACTGTGCCAAGAATGTTACTCCATTGTCTCCTGCCATTGTGATACCTACTCATCTCATGAATTTCTTTACCTGTGTTGATTATTAGTGACCATTGCTCAGTGTGCTCTTCCTTAGAAATAGCTTTTTCATCTTAACAGCAGTTTGCTGTCCCAACTCAGTGCTTTGCTAATTTGATCTGGCACCAAAAATCACCTGAAAGGTATGTTAAAACAAATAGTTGGACCACTCCTCAGTGTTTCTGACCCAGTAGGTCTGTAATTGTGTCTGATTTTGACTTTCTGAGAAATTCTCAAGTGATGATGATTGTGAGGGACCCTACTTAAAGAATCAGGGCTTAACCACAAAGAAGTAGTTGATTAAGATGAAAATATGGTATTGTGAGGCAAAAGCATTATCTGTAGAATGAAAATTGTTGCATTCTATCCCAGTTGGTTCTTTCATTTAGGAAATGGATTGCTAATCTAACTATTATGAGCTTTTGTTTCCTGAATTGTTAATTCATATGTATGCATGTGTATCTTCTTAGGGCATTTTGTGAAGATGAAAGTCAAGAAAGGATGTGAACTGCTTTTGAGCTTATGGTATCATATAGAAGGAGGATGGTAAAAAAAATGGAATGTTTAGCAAGTTCACAAGACCCATCAGTGGATGTCTGTTGGGGAGAGAGGCTAAATGTAGAATGGTCCCCTTTCCTCTGTTTATCTATTCAACAAACATTTATTAATCATTTAATAGGTACTAGTAGAGAGAGAAACAGCAGTGAAGAAAAGAGAGAGAGAAAAAAAACTGTGCTTCATTGAGTTTAAATTTTAGAAGGAAAATACAACTGAGGACATTTTCATGTAAAAAGTGAAATGAAGAAAAATAAAGTGGAGGGGCTCAGCCATAGTGTATGAAGAAAAGATTTTAAATTTGCACATTGTTTTTTTACCCAATAACTGTAATAGAGGTTTTCAAACTTTGCTGTGCAAAATAATCTCTTAACTTGATCAAAACATAGATTCTCCTGCTCTATCCCCTGATATTTCTATTCATCAGGTCTGGGCTGGAGCCTGGGAGATAACCATTTGATCTAATGTGTTTCTAACTCAAACAGACTTTTTAAAAAATAGTTGAATCTCTGTTTTAAGAATTTACAAGCATTAACTTATTTAGTAAATAACATGGAAAGTGGAATTCCATTATACCATTCCCCAAAGATGATCAGGCTGCTTCCTTTGAGTTTTTTTTTTTTTCCTATATCTTCTTTTTCCCCCTTCAACATATATTAATGTTTTACGTCAGGAGCTCACTATGAAACTATAAACTAGAATGTAGTAAGAAGGCTTAGAAATACATCTAGAGAGAGAGAAAGGAGTGTGGAAATGTCTGAAAGGATGGACACAAAGAGAAATAAAAAGAAGACTAAAATTTCTACGGCAGAAAAGTAGTGAAAAACGGAGGCAGTCTGGCTGAGGGGAAGGACTGTAGGTGGTAGGGTCTGCGGAATCTCAGCATGACTCTGTATTTTGGTTCTTACCAGCCAGATGGCCTTGGACACGTTACCTTCTTGGAACAGTAGTTTTACACACACACACACAAAGTGCACATGTCTCTGTGTGTGTGAGAGAGAGCAGGCACATACACATCCCCTTTGTTGGCATTGTTTTATAGGTTAGAGATTTTATATGCCAGACTCCAGACCCTGCTTCTATACTGTGTATGATGCTGGTAGCGGTCTTGATTTGCAGGCGTATGTTTGAGTTAGAATAAATTGTTAAAATATTACATGAGGACTAAGAGAATCTAAAGCATACAAGTTATACAAGGTGGATCTTGACACTTAGTCATGAACCTCAGAACATCTTTTAAATACAGGCATATGCCAGGGAAGTTGCCATGATGGGAAGCAGTTTGGAAATAGGCTTTTAGGTATAACTCTTGAGAGCTTTTCTGCCACTGAATTCTCTTTCCCTGTCTTTTCTGCATAGTTGTCAAAGACCTAAGGAAACCAAGAATTCTGAGGCCATCACTTGGCGCATAAAGCATCTAACAGAGTGGAACTAAGAGTTTTTACATGATTCTATGTGCACTTCTAGGGCTGCTTCCTATTACCCACTGGATTCCAGTATGGAAGAAACATTCTTTGCCCATTTGAAATTAAATTTATTTGGCAGCTTCTCTGGGTTTATTCTTCTCTGGTCTTCCTTGATGGCTCAGATGATAAAGAATATGCCTGCAATGCAGGAAACTCAGGTCCAATCCCTGGGTAGGGAGGATCCTCTTAAGAAAGAAACGGCAACCCAGTCCAGTATTCTTGCCTGGAGAATTCCATGGACAGAGGAGCCTGTCGGGCTACAGTCCATGGGGTCACAAAGAGTAAGGAAACAACTGAGTGACTTTCACTTTCTTTTCACTGGGTTTTGTTGATGATTTGGAGTGTTTATTTTTTACAATAAGCTCTATGTGGTATACCCTGAAGAACACTGTTATGTTCAATATTTGTCCAGAGGAAAAGAGAGGAGGCTTTTTTTATTCATGAGAGTTACGTATCTCCAACACAGTTTAAAAAAAAAAAAAAACATTAACTGGCAATGTCACTGTGCTAGTGATTTCATGGAACCAAAGATGAAAAGAAATGCCTTTAGTTCTTTGCCACAGATGAGTGGAAGAGAAACTTGGGTTCTGAAATAAACATGTCTTTAGCCCACTATTTTTTTTTTTCTCAAATATGTTTCAGGTTGCCACCATCAGCTCCAGGAAATTTGTTTCATCCTTCACTTCTGTGTCATTCCCTGATTAACTTGGTTGAATCTAGAAGCTGGCCCCTTGGATCCCACTTTCTGATCTTAGAGCATTATTCCTTTACATGACATGTCCATTTCTTTGTCCTGCAGAAAAAGCCCTGTAGACATTTTTTTTTTCCTTTTTACTTTTTTGCCTGTCACTATGGCCTTCTAGCACAAGATGGGCACATTATTGATGTCCGGTAATTAGTTGATGAGATTACACTGATTAAAACAAGGAGAGTTCTTGTTAGCTAACCTTATTCAGCGGTGGAATTTTTGAAATTGTGTTCTATGGAACATTAATCCTGTAAAATGCTCCATTTTAAAAAAGGCAGTGGTCATACAGGCTTAGGAAATGCTCTCTGTGTTAGTCCCCTTTTAGAGGTTCACAATACTTATTGGATGCAAAGCTCTGAAAAATCAAGCATCACAGATCTTATTTCACACCATGTAATTAGCTAGTTTTGGAAACCATTCTTAGGATCCTCTTTCTATTGCTTCATTCTTTTTTTCAATGAGAACAGTTTGGAAACCCTGCTCTCCTAGTCTTTTATCCTTTAAGTCACTTTAAGCTTTCCAGCATCAGGCCAAAAAAAAAAAAAGAAAAAAAATGTGTTTTCTCTTTTTAGAAATTCATGCAGGTTAGTTTGTTTTATGCTGAGAAAGACTCTGAAAAGTTAAAGCTACCCCTGTTTTTCAGGTGTGGATACTAGAGTCGGAAAGAGTTTGTTTGTGCAAAGCTTGAGTAAGTGGCAAGGCCTGGGTTCCCAGATAAATAGATAGAGGTGGCTCTTTCTCTTCCACTACCTTGATGCTTCCAGTTCTGTAACCTTGAACAAATCACTTCTTTGAACATAAATTTCCTCACTGATACACTTAGAAGGAGGTAATACTATACTACCACATAGCAAAATGCAAGTGTAATATGTGTGCAAATGTATTTTATAAATTACAAAGTACTATTAAAATTACATTAGTCCATTACTCATATAAAATATTAAATCATAACACCACTCTACTTTAATTTCACATTCATTAATAGAAACAAGAAGCAGTTTAGTGTTGCAGTTAGGAACACAGACTTCATCCTTATGCAAAACTGAGTTAATCCCTGGGATTGCCTCCACTGTGATTTGGGGCAGTCACTTAAATTCTCTGTACCTCAGTTTCTTTATTTATAAAATAGAAAATTCCAGCACCTAACTCATAAGGGTGTCCTAAAGGTTAAATTACACATTGAAAACACTTAGCACAGTACCTGGTGAATAGTTAACTCTTAAACAAAAATAATTGAAATTAATTTGTGCTAAGTTGCTTCAGGTGTGTCTGACCCTTTGCCATCCTTTGGACTATAGCCCACCAGGCTCCTCTGCCATGGAATTCTCCAGGCAAGAATACTGGAGTGGGTTGCTGAACTCTTCTCCATGTGATTTTCCCAACCCAGGGATAGAACCCAAGTCTCTTACATGTCCTGCATTGGCAGGTGGGTTCTTTACCACTAGCACCACCTTGGAATCCCAGTTGAAATTATTACCATTTCCTTATGTATCTATTGTAATTGAACTAGCCCTGGAAGAAGATTTTCTAAGATCCTTTCCCCCATAGACACTGTCTAGGGAACTACTGTTTTATTCTTTCACTCCTTTCAAGCTTTATTTATTTACAAAGCTCTCTCAATGTCTCCTCTTTCCCAACCAGATTTGTTTTCATGTTTCTTTCTGTCCCCCTCATCTCTTCTAAGAAATGGGTGAGACCATTTGAAAGACTTAAATTTAAAAGAAAAATTTAACACAGAACATAATTTATACTTCATTGCTTATACCTTCTCTTCCTTTCTCTCTCACCTCTTCTCCAGAAGTTGGCTTCAACAGTCTCTAGTTTTAACAACAACAACAAAGTCATTTGCCAGTCCTGGAATATAAAAATAAAAATAGAGTAATAGGAAAACTAACCTGTTTTCATTTTAAGGACCAGTGAGTAATTACAGGCATAATTTATTAGTTTTGATTTGCCAGAACACTTCTCTTCCAAATGAGACTAAAAGCTCCACTGAAGGTAATAATCTGTAGTTGAATTTAGTGTTACTTGAATAATAAACATATCAAGTCAAGCCTAATCCACTTGTCAGTCATTTTAAGGTCTTTTAAAAGGAAGATTTTAGCTTTTACATTGAATATAATGATGACACAGAGACATAGGAATTGAAAGGGGAAAGGGCCTTAGAGTCAGAACTGGCTCTGTACTTTCTAGGAGCTATCTCCCTGAGCAATAATCCCTTGCCTTGAAATATTTAGACACTTCAGAGCTTGACAAACTATGCCCCCCACCCCGGGCCATATCTAGCCTATTACCTATTTTAATGAGGCTCATGAGCTAAGAATGATTTTTATGTTTTTAAATAATTGAAAGCAAACAAAAAAAAAGAAAAATAATACTTCACAAAGTACAAAAAGTGTATACAATTCACAAGTCCGTGTTCAGAAAATGTTTAATTGGAATGAGACACACCCATTCTATGTCTATGGCTACTCGCAGTTGTAATTACAGAGCTGAGAAACTGCAACAAGCTGTGCAATGTACAAAGCCTAAGATGTTCAGTGTCTGACTCTTTACAAAAAGAATAGGTATCAATCTGAGCTAATACTAACCGCACAGGGTTTCTGTGTGATAAGGAGAGATACTGTAATTCAAGCCCCTGGTGCACAGTGGACACAGTCGGTGTTGGCTGCTAGGATTATATGTAAAGTTACATTAATGAAAAGATTCTAAGCATCTTCAGTTTTTGTTACAAAACGTAATATTGTTTAAGATCAAGTTTCCTGAAGTCCTTCAGAGTACCTCAGAATGGCTGTGAGCAATCAGATTTGAGGTAGCGAAGCTCCTTGAGTCTTAAGGGTTGCTGGATGTTGGTATTTCAATGATGAGTACAGTTGGCTAATACCATTTTAGGATACTGGGAACATAGTCTGTGAGGGTAGTAGCTATCTCCATTTAATAAGTCCCAAGAATAGTTTTTCTATTTCTAAATGCACACTTCATGTTCAAATGCATGTTTTCTCTGCTGATACAGCTCTTTATTGAATTTGTAAATGCTGTTCAATTTGGCATCTTTGAAAATGTACACAAGAAATCCAGCACAGCCCATGGCATTCTGATATTTTTCTATTAAATATTTAGGTGTCTAATCTAACATTGTCTTTTTGTACATCCTGAAAAGCTTAGTTGACATTTTCTGAAACTCTCCAGAAATTGCAGTTCAGTAATCATCGAGTTAGTGATGAGATGTCTCAAGTTTCCCATAATTAGTTACAACAAAGAATTTTTGAGAAAAAATCCATTTTAGTCAAAAATACATATTAAGCAAACAGAAGGCTAAGTCTTATGGAAGATAATTATTTTTGAGGAGTTTATTTTGATTGAACTTCTAAGATGTAATATTCAAGGTATTAATTAACATAGCAGTTTAAAAGTTTCTGTCTCCTGAAACAGTCTACAAAGACTAATCCTGAGAGTAAGCTTTAAATGGAAATTACATTGGTCAGTAAGCACTTTAAGTATTTAAGCAGAGCACAGGTTAACATTTTTAAGATTAAATTTTATGAATCTAACTTATGAACTACATTATAAATATTACTTTGTTTTAAGTGCTTCAGTTCACAAGTACTATCTCTACCACTAGAATTTTCTGGCATGACTTTTGGTACTGCCTTTCTCACCTTCCTCCTTCCTTTATCCAGCAATGACTGTAGTATCTACTCTGCCCCAAGTGGTGGTGTGGCTCTGGCTACAATGAATGAACAGACAGATGCAATGCTTGTCCTCAAGGGCTGACAATCTAGATGAACATTCATAGGTTGAATGAACAGTAATGATAAAAAACGGCAAGTCGTGTGACAAGAAACAATTCTAAGAATTTTGTGGAGCATGTAACAGAAGGCTTAAGATAGAGCTGGGTCCAGAGGAAAATGGACAAAGAGAAGTCTTCATATAAGAAGGGACCTGTAAACTGTTTCCACAATGTCATGCAGAAGGTATAAGATGGAGACCATCCAATGCCTTTTAATTCCTGTTAGGAATCTGTAAGAGAAATGGAAGCTTTAAATAGTTTATCTGAACACAGAGGCGAATACTGTCTAGAGAGTGTATTGTTGAGGGACTAAGAGGAAGCAGAGAGACAGAAAGTGATGGCCAAAACCCAGATGTGTGATATTGGAGTCCTGGATCCAGCTGGTATTAAAGGAAGATCTATAGAAGAATTGGTATTGAATATTCTTCCCCGAAGGCTCAGCGGGTAAAGAATCCCCTTGCAATGCAGGAGGCACAAGAAATATGAATTCAGTCCCTGGGTTGGAAAGATCCCCCAGAGGAGGAAATGGCAATCTACTCCAGTATTCTTGCCTGAAAAATCCTATGGACAGAGGAGTCTAGTGGGTTACAGTCCAAACAGTCCAAGAGTCGGACACAACCGAGTGACTGAACACACGCAGAAGAATAGGTATTGGATATTACTTTCTTGGGCTTCCCTGGTGGCTCTTTACCTAAAGAACCCGCCTGCAACATGGGAGACCTGGGTTTGAGACCTAGGTTTGGGACCTGGGTTCGATCCCTGGGTTGGTAAGATCCCCTGGAGAAGGGAAAGGCTACCCACTCCAGTGTTCTGACCTGGAGAATTCCATGACTATATAGAAGAGTCAGACACGACCGAGTGACTTTCACTTCACTTCTTCTATTACCTTATTTTTAAAAAATCTTTATTGGACTATAACTGCTTTACAATGTTGTGTTAGTTTCTGCTATACAACAAAGTGAATCAGCTATCAGTATACATATATCCCCTATCTTTTAAGCCTTCCTCTCACCCTTCATCCCATCCCTCTAGAACATCACAGCAACGAGCTGAGCTCCCTGTGCTATACAGCAGATTCCCACTAGCTACTTATTTTATACATTTACCTTCTTACTTAATGTAAACTAGAATGACACTGTTCTGTTACATATAGCTATAAAAATGAGCTTAAGAATATAAATGTAACCAGTATGTCATAATGAAATAGAATTGCAATAATTTAGTCACTAGGAAATTATTAATAGTGAAAATAATGGTAGGCTGGTTCACACTGGCAGTAGACTTTTGCTACCAAATAATGCAGATGTTCTCAATGTTTTTACATAGGATGACTAAAAAAAAATAATCCTTTTTGTGCAGAATTGAGTAATGTCTGGTGATATTTGAGCAGTTACTACCTAAGAGTTTAGTAAGCACTCAGCAAATGTTAGCTACTGTTGTATATGTTAAAACTACTTTTATTGAGATTGTTGTGTTAACCCTTGTGCAGTCTTGTGAGATGGCTGCTGTTTCTACCCTTTTATATACATACACTCAAGGATAAGAGACTTTAAGTATGCTTTCCTGGCTGAGAGGTAACAGCACCAGGATAATGATCTTAATCTGTCAAGTTGCAACACAGAGCAAAGACATGCTAACCCATGCAAATCACAAACATGATGGCAAGTTCAAAATTTTCCCCTCATTTAACTTTCCATACTTGAATATAAAGAATACCTTCAAGTTCCTGCCTTAACACTAAAAGGCCACAATTTCAAAATCAAGTAAAGTACTCACGTGAAGTCTTGAAATACAGTGAACTCCAAAAATATCTCCAGAATTCCCAATACATTTATTCAATGTAGAGATGTTTTATATTTTGACTCAGGCTCCTAAAAAGTGGAGATTTTATTGATATTGATTATTTTACTACAAGCTTGAGTTTGACTTCACCCTTTACATTGAACTTCAGTGCTGCTGGAGCTCATATAATAATAGAATCTCAGTTTCTTTAAAATAAAATATTGATGTGAAATAATATCTTATTGAGAGAGGATTAAATGAAGTAGCTTAGCTCACACGATCTCTTATAAATGTGTTAAATGGAGTGGTAAAAGGATTGACCCATTCTTCTAGATATAAACCCTTGCTAATGTATTATTCTGCACCCCAGGTCTGGAAATTTATAGGTGTCATTGTGATTATTCATGGGCAAGTTTCCTTCCCTAGAGTCTTTCATCATGTCAGTCTACAAAAGCGATTATATCAGCTCAGCAAGAGAGGTTTTATATCTCAATGGCAGACTCACACTAACTAACCTCAAGAGATCCATGTCTACATTAGAGACATAAGTTTTTTGGGTTTTTGTTTTTTAATTTAGAGTGACAAAAAAGTGTTGGGTGGATAGAGGTAGCTACATCTACTCTCTCTTTAGGAAGATCTACATACCAAAGAAGGAACCTAATGATCAAATTGCCAACATCTGCTGGATCACAGGAAAAGCAAAAGAATTCCAGATAAACATCTACTTCTACTTCACTGACTAAGCTAAAGCCTTTGACTGTGTGGATCTCAACAAACTGTGGAACATTCTTAAAGAGATCGAATACTAGACCACCTTACCTGCCTCCTGAGAAACCTGTATGCAGGTCATGAAGCAGCAGTTAGAACTGGACATAGAACAATGGAGTAGTTTAAAATTAGGAAAGGAATATATTAAGGATATATGTTGTCCCTGCTTATTTAACTTATATGCAGAGTACATCATGCGGAATGCTGAGCTGGATAAAGCACAAGCTGGAATCAAGATTTCTGGGAGAAATATCAATAACCTCAGATATGCAGATGACACCACCCTTATGGCAGAAAGCAAAGAGGAACTAAAGAGACTTGATGGAGGTCAAAGAGGAGAGTGAAAAAACTGACTTAAAACTCAACATTTAGAAAACTGAGATCATGCCATCACTTCATGGCAAATAGATGGGGAAACAATGGAAACAATGACAGACTTTTTATTTTCTTGTGCTCCAATATCACTACAGACGGTGGCTGCAGACATGAAAGTAAAAGGTGCTTGCTCCTTGGAAGAAAAGCTATGATAAACCTAAACAACACATTAAAAGCAGAGGCATTACTTTGCTGAAAAGATCCATATAGTCAAATCTGTGGTTTTTCCAGTAGTAATGTATGGATGTGAGAGTTGGACCATAAAGAAAATTGAGCACCAAAGAATGATACTTTTTAACTTTGGTTTTTTTTTTTTTTTTTTTTGAGAGTCCCTTGGACTGCAAGGAGATTTAACCAGTCAATCCAAAAGGAACTCAGTCCTGAATATTCATTGGAAGAACTGATGTTGAAGCTGAAACTCCAATACTCTGGGCACCTGATGCGGAGAGCTGACTCATTAGAAAAGACCCTGATGCTGGGAAAAATTAAAGGCAGGAGGAGAAGGGGATGGCAGAGGATGAGATTGTTGGATGGTATCACTGACTCAATGGGCTTAAGTTTGACCAAACTCTGGGATATCGTGAAGGACAGGGAACTCTGATATGCTGCAGTCCATGGGGTCACAAAGAGAGACGACTGAGAGACTGAACAACAGCATTAACAGCAGATGAGAAAGGTGGGGCTTCCCAGGTGGCACCAGTGGTAAAGAACCTGCCTGCCAATGTAGGGAGAAAGCATGGTACCCCACTCCAGTATTCTTGCCTGGAGAATCCTATGGACAGAGGAGCCTGCCAGGCTATAGTCCGTAGGGTTGGATAGAGTCAGGCATGACTGAAGTGACTTAGCGTGTACACATGCCAACGCAGGAGACATAAGGGACTTGGGTTCCGTTCCCGGTTTGGGGCAATCACCTGGAGGAGAGCATGGCAACCCACTCCAGTATTCTTGCCTGAAGAATGCCATGGACAGAGGAACCTGGCAGGCTACTATCCATAGCATCGCAAATAGTTGGACAGGACTGAAGCAGCTTAGCACACAAGCAATGAAAAAGATAATGTACTTAAAATTCAAACAAAAAGTTTGATAAAAAGAATTTAAGAGAATCAAGCTAAGTCAGCCCAACTGTCCTGTCAGTGATACCATAGATACTCAAAGTTTTCCCAGTGAAGGGCATAAATGCCTTGAGAGTAATGAACCCCATCTGTTGTATCTACTGTATCTCTCTCTGTTCCTTGCATGGAACAGCTGCTTAAGTAGAGTCCAAGGTTAAAACTCCCTCTTGCAATGCCTGAGTGAATTTTGCCCACTTTTTCCCTTTCTGTGATTTTCATCTTTTGCATCAATGGAAGACGTTTTAGATGTTCCATTCTTTCTATTAGATGTGCCAACATATTTTAGTTAGAATTGAATATACGTGTCAGGTAATCAATCTGTCTTTTTTTGCTGACTTTTGCATTTCTGTACTCATCCATTTAATAGTTATGATTCTCCCTGCTTCCTGATTTGGGGAGTGAGCAGTAAAGGATGTTGCTACAGCCACTAAGTACGTTTTATATGAAGTCTATTTCTATGAACAACAATCCATATTCTGCTTTAGGATAGGATAATAATATAGTTCAGCCAGCTCAGGCAGAGTCTGTTAGTTCTAACAGTTTCCGCTAATTACAGGAGAATGAGGATCAGGATATTAAAAGACTCTTGAAGCTGATCAAGATGGAAACATTGGGGAAAATTGCCTTGCCACTGAACCCTGTGATCCACTGAAATCACTGAGGTGCTCTACTCCCATCCATTCCAGCAGATAGTCAATAAGTTCTTGCTCTGTTAAGGGCAGGGTTAAAGTTTAACTTAGAATGGTAATATTTTGTTTTGGGACCTATGTTTTAATTTTGTAATAGCTTTATCTATTTCCATTTAGCTTTTACTAACATGTACACAGGTTCTAAAAAAGGACCTCCTGATTGCTTAAGAGAAGTAAGGCGAGAAGTAGATAACCAGACAATGCATCGTGGAACAATAGTTGCATTTCAGAAAGTGATTTCCAGCAGAAATCACCCAAGTCAGTGAAGAAATGATACAATGAGTCATATCCTGAAATTTTTAGAGTATTGTAAATGCAATCGATCTTAATATACTGATTTTTGTATACTGCAGTTTAACTGAATTTTTGGTAAACTCTTTAGAGTTTTCTGTATATAGAATCACACTACCTGTATTCAGAAACTATTTAACATCTTTCTTTCCAATCTGTATGCTTTTTGGTTGTCTTTCTTGCTTGATTGCTCTGACTAGGACTTCCAGTGATACGTTGAAGTGGAGTGAGCATCTATGACTTATGCCCGATCTATTTCACTGTTGAGTGTGATGCTTCCTGAAGATTTGTCTTATATGGTCTTTATTAAGTGGAGGTAGGTCCTTTATATCCCTTCTCCTCTACCTAGTTTGTTGGGAGTTTTGATCACAAAAACATGTTAGATTTTCATCAGATGCTTTTTTCCTGTATCTGTTGAGATTCTTACATGCTTTTTGCCCTTCTTTATGTGAAAGTGGTGCATAACTTTCATTTATTTGCATATGTGAAAGTATTGCATCCCAGAGATGAATTCTTCTTGATCCTGATGTATGATCCTTTTGATGCGCTCTTAAAATCAGTTTGCTAGTGTTTTGTTGAGAATTTTCACATCTGTGTTTTTCAGTGATGCGTGTGTGTGTGCTAAGTTCTTTTTTTTTTTCATTTTATTTTTAAACTTTACATAATTGTATTAGTTTTGCCAAATATCAAAATGAATCTGCCACGGGTATACATGTGTTCCCCATCCTGAGCCCTCCTCCCTCCTCCCTCCCCATACCATCCCTCTGGGTCGTCCCAGTGCACTAGCCCCACGCATCCAGTATCGTGCATTGAACCTGGACTGGCATCTCGTTTTATACATGATATTTTACATGTTTCAATGCCATTCTCCCAAATCTTGAGTCGTGCCTGACTCTTTGCAACCCTATGGAATATAGCCCTTTGGATCCTTTGTCCATGGAATTCTCTGGCAAGAATACGGGAGTGGGTTGCCATGTCCTCCTCCAGGGGATCTTCCCAACCTAGGGGTCAAAACTGTGTCTCTTATGTCTACTGCATTGGCAGGTGGGTTCTTTTACCACTAGCGCCATCTGGGAAGCCATTGTCAGGGATATTGGGCTGTAATTTTCCTGTAGTGTCCTTATTTGTTTTTGATATGCTAGCTTTGTAAAATGCATTTGGAATTGTTTCCTCCTCTTCAATTGTTTGGAAAGGACTGACATTCATTCTTCTCTGACTGCTTGGTAGAATTCACTCCTGAAGTCATCTGGTCCTGGACTTTCCTTTGTTCAAGGTTTTTGATTTCTTGCTTCAGTCTTCTTACTAGTAATTATTTTGTTCAAATTTTCTTTCTTCATGATTCAGTCTTTGTAGATTGTATCTTTCCAGGAATTATTTATCTCTTCTAGGCTGTCAAATTTTTTGGCATATAATTATTCATAGTAGTCTCCTTTGATCCTTTGCATATCTGTGGTATAAGTTGTATCCTCTTTGGTTTATAATTTTATTTATTTGTGTCTCTTTTTTTTCCTTTGTTAGTGTAGCAATGCATTTGTCAATTGTGTTTATCATAAACAGAAACTCTGAATTTGTTGTTCTTTTCTGGGTTTTTTTGCTCTCTCTTTCCTTTATTTCTTTTCTGATCATTATTATTTACCTTCTTCTATTAACTTTAGGCTTAGTTTGTTCTTTTTCTAGTAACTTGGGTATAAAGTTAGGTTGTTTACTTCAGATTTTTTTCCCTTTATCACTGTAAATTTTCCTCTTAGAACTGCCTTGCCACATTCCATAAGTTTCAGTGTGTCGTTTCATTGTTGTTTATCTTAAAGTGCTTTTTGATTTCCCTTTTGTTTCCTTTTTTGACCCATTGGTTGTTAAAGAATATTAGTGAATTTTTCAGCTTTTTTCCTATTATTGATTTTTAGTTTCATAACATTGTGCTCAGAAAAAAAAAAATCCTTTGTATGATTTCAGTGTTCTTAAATTTGCTAAGACTTGTTTTGTGGCCCAATATCTGACTTACCCTGACACTGTGCTGTGTACACATGAGAAATATATGTATTCCGATACTCTTGTATGGAATGTTCTCGATATGTCTGTTAGGGTCATTTGGTCTGTAATGTTTTTCAAAACTGTTTTCTTTCTTTTTTTTTTTTTGCTGAATCTTTTTTTTTTTTTTTGGTCTGGGGTATTTAGTCATTGTTGAAAGTGGGTTATTGAAGCCCCCTAGTATTATAGTGCTGCCTATTTCTCGTTTGAGTTGTGTTAATAACAGCTCTATATATTTACATATTCCAATGATGAGTATAGATACTTACAACTGTTATATCCTGTTGATGAACAGTCCTGTTTATCATTATGCAATGACCTTTTTGTCTCCTGTCATGGATTTTGACTGAAAGTCCATTTTGTCTGATATGAGTATAGTTGCTTCAGCTGTCTTTTGATTACCATTTGCATCGACTATCTTTTGGAAGGAATGATGCTAAAGCTGAAACTCCAGTACTTTGGCCACTCATGCAAAGAGTTGACTCATTAGAAAAGACTCTGATGCTGGGAGGGTTTGGGGGCAGGAGGAGAAGGCGACGACAGAGGATAAGATGGCTGGATGGCATCACTGACTCGATGGACGTGAGTCTGAGTGAACTCCGGGAGTTGGTGATGGACAGGGAGGCCTGGCGTGCTGCGATTCATGGGGTCGCAAAGAGTCGGACACGACTGAGCGACTGATCTGATCTGATCTGATCTTTTCACATCCTTTCATTTTCAGCCTGGAGTCCTTCATATTTTTCATTTTGTTGTTATCGGGAAGGTTACATAAAACATCTTACAATTGCACAACTCTATTTTAAGCTGATAACTACTTAACTTTAATTGCACACAAAATCACTCTACACATTTACTTTTCTCTTCCCCAATTCATTGTTTTTATGTCATACTTTACGTTTTCAATATTGTTTATCCATTAACAAATTATTGTAGTTGTAGTTTTTAATGTATTTGTATTTTAACTTTGAAACCATAGTTAAAAGTATTTATGTACCACCATTTCAGTATTAAAGTATTCTGAATTTGACTGTATATTTATCTTTACCAGTAATTTTTATACTTTTTTTTTAATTTTATTTTTAAACTTTACATAATTGTATTAGTTTTGCCAAATATCAAAATGAATCCACCACAGACTCGATGTGTTCCCCATCCTGATCCCTCCTCCCTCCCCATACCATCCCTCTGGGTCATCCCAGTGCACTAGCCCCACGCATCCAGTATCGTGCATCAAACCTGGATTGGCATCTCGTTTCATACATGATATTTTACATGTTTCAATGCCATTCTCCCAAATCTTCCCACCCTCTCTCTCTCCCACAGAGTCCATAAGACTGTTCTATACATCAGTGTCTCTTTTGCTGTCTCGTACACAGGGTTATTGTTACCATCTTTCTAAATTCCATATATATGCGTTAGTATACTGTATTGGTGTTTTTCTTTCTGGCTTACTTCACTCTGTGTAATGGGCTCCAGTTTCATCCACCTCATTAGAACTGATTCAAATGTATTCTTTTTAATGGCTGAGTAATACTCCATTGTGTATATGTACCACAGCTTTCTTATCCATTCATCTGCTGATGGACATCTAGGTTGCTTCCATGTCCTGGCTATTATAAACAGTGCTGCGATGAACATTGGGGGTACACGTGTCTCTTTCTCTTCTGGTTTCCTCAGTGTGTATGCCCAGCAGTGGGATTGCTGGATCATAAGGCAGTTCTTTTAATTTTTAATATTAAGTAGGCTTCTTTCATTTCAACTAGAAACCTCCAATATTTCTTATAAGGCAGGTTCATTGGTGATAAACTTCCTCAGCTTCTGTTTGGTTGGCAATGATGAAATATTTCTTATTAACAGCACTGTTCATTATTAATAAAATGCTAAATGTTTACTAAGCAACTATTATATGCCATACACCATGTGGCTCAGATGATAAAGAATCCACCTGCAATGCGGGAGACCTGGGTTTGATTCCTGGGTTGGGAAGATCCCCTGGAGAAGGGAAAGGCCACCCACTCCAGTATTTTGGCCTAGAGAATTCCATGGATTGTATAATCCATAGGGTTGCAAAGAGTTGGACATGGCTGAGTGAGTTTCACTCACTCATGGTACTGGTGGATTTGCTCAATTATGTCTCTCTCACATACCTGAATGAACTCCTTTTAAAGAGGAAATGACTTGAAATATATTTTCTTTCCTTGGCAGTTTTTGGTTTTTGGTGTTTTTTGTGTGTTTTTTTTTTTTTTGGTGTACATGTGCTGGTTTGGGGGGTTGAATTTTGAGGCTTGGCCTTTGCTTTGAAGCAGAAATAGTCATTCAGAAGCTTATAATTAGTTTGGGATGCCTGAATCTAGTGTTATGTTTTGTATCGTTGAGCGCTGATGTGACTGTAAAAATAAAGATGAGTGATGCTCTCATTTTTTCAAGTACAGGTTTTATTTATTTCTGCGTAGCATTAAATGCCTATCATGGCATCAGGCCCATTTTTATTGATCCATAAATTTTATTTTCAAATAAAAATGTGATATTTCAAGAGTTTTACTTTCAGCAAGCTGTAATACAATGAGAAATTGTGGACCAAAATAAAATTTGAAAGACTTGATCAATGTTTTGTGCTTAAAATGAAAGAATGAATGGAACCATCTATACCGGTATTTGCTTTTCACTGTATAATTAACTTCTTTAGAAAATATTTATTTTAATGTGTTTCGTTACTCATCACATTAAATTACCAAATGTGTCAATTCCTCTTCAGAGTAATGATTAGCTTGAGAATCCTTCGTTGTGTACTATACATTTGAATTTCCAAAACAGAAAATGACTTCAGCTTAGACATTATCTCTTGCCAGTGGAGATATTCTGAACACTGTGGGTCACTGATTTGTCTCCGAGCCAAACTTTCTGGTCCAGATTCCCTCCATGAAAAAAAACTCTCTTCAAAGTCAACCAGATAATTTTGCCCTTGACCATTGAAAAGCAGGATTGCATTTGCTCTGCCTGTTTTGAAGAGCCAAAGCAGAGTGAGTATCATTTCCCATTAGGTATTATCTGTGAAGTGAACCCATAAATGAAAGGCTGGCATAATGTTACTGTTCTAATTGTCTGCCATTAGTTTAACTCTAATTCAGCTGCTTTGGGCTTGTACCTAGAAAATACTTTTTCTGTCCTTTGGTTAAAATATTGCCTCTTGATATTTCTTAAAGAAGCTTCCCTTGGCAAGATTATGAATATGTCTTAGTGCCATATCATTATAGTTCACACCAGACTTTTGTTTGACTGCTGTGAAAGTGGAAGTGGTAGTTGTTCAGTCATGTCTGCTGCTGCTAAGTCGCTTCAGTCGTGTCCGACTCTGTGCGACCCCATAGACAGCAGCCCACCAGGCTCCCCCGTCCCTGGGATTCTCCAGGCAAGAACACTGGAGTGGGTTGCCATTTCCTCCTCCAATGCATGAAAGTGAAAAGTCAAAGTGAAGTCGCTCAGTCGTGTCTGACTCCTAGCGACCTCATGGACTGCAGCCTACCAGGCTCCTCAGTCCATGGGATTTTCCAGGCAAGAGTACTGGAGTGGGGTGCCATTGTGGACTGTAGCCCTCCAGGCTCTTCTGTCCATGGAATTCTTCAGAAAGGAATACTGGAGTGATCAGCCATTCCCTTCAGGGGAGCTTCCTGACTTTCCCAACTAGCTTACTTTTTCATATGTTGGCGATGGAGCTGATTCCTTCCCTTTAGTTGCCAGGGTTGTCACATGAGCCGAATATGGACCACACAGAGTCTCATGTGCTGTCCTGTGCTTAGTCACTCAGTTGTGTCCCACTCTTTGCGACCAAATGGACTGTAGCCCACCCTCCTCTGTCCATGGGGGTGCTCCAGGCAAGAATACAGGAGTGGATTGCGATGCCGTCCTCCAGGGGATCTTCCCAACCCAGGGATTGAACCCAGGTCTCATACCCCTGGTCATAGGGGTTTGTTCAGGGATAACCTTGTGGCTCAACCTGGCATACCTAACATCCTTTCTGAAAAATATCTTTTATTTGCCCTGTGACGATGAGCTTGGGACCACCTGTGGACATCTTATTGCCCAGTGGAGCAAGCAAAACTGAGAATGAAGTCCAGACAAGAAGATAGAGCCTTGGTTATATTTTAACTGCTACATTCCATCCCAGCTTAAGATCCACTTGATTAGAGTAGTATGATTTAGGAACCTCAGCTTTTTTCATAAGGCTGATTTGACTGCTGTAACCAAAAGGGTCCTGGCCAATGCCTCCCTTCTCACTTGTGCCTTAAGTACTTTGTGCCTCTATATGACTTTATCTCCACTCAGCCTGCCTCTCAAGTAACTGGCACAGCAGATCCTCTACTCAATAATCATAAGCATGCTACTGTAACAGAGAAGACCAAACCTGACTGCATATTGTATATATTCATTTAGCTGTAACTCTTGTGCTCTGTTGGAGAAGGAAATGGCAACCCACTCTAGTATTCTTGCCTGGAGAATCCCATGTTCAGAGGAACCTGGTGGGCTACAGGCTGTGGGGTCTCACAGAGTCGGACATGACTGAGTGACTTGGCACTTGTGCTCTGTTGCCTGTGCCTAGTCATGCTGGCTTTGTGCCTTTGTAGAAGAATGTTGCCTAAAGCCTATAATACACAGAAGAGCCCATTTTCGAGGCTCTGACCTTTAAAGGTACACATACAAAATTTCCTGCACCATACAGCAAATTTGTACTGGCTGTCTAATTTTTCATATGGGAATGTATGTGTTTCCATGCTGCGCTCTCAATTCCTCCCACCCTCTCCTTCCCCTGCTGTGTGTGCAAGCCTGTTCTCTCTGTCTGCATCTCCACTGCTGCCCTGCAGATAGGCTCATTGGTGCCATCTTTCTATTTTTCCATTACAGTAGAGACAGAAAGTTGTAGGACAGGGCATAACCTTTGTCTTGTAGGAGGTTTGGAGGAATAATGTGACCAGACCTAAGAGGACAGCAGCAAACACAAGGGATTCTGCCACCAAAAAGTTTGCAACATCCAGCCATACCCCCTTCCTTTTTAATGTCAAAGAAGTTTGAATTCTACATCCCCTCCCCCGCTCCGGAGTACATTCTATTTCTTTTTTAAAATTATTTTTAATTGGAGGATAATTGCTTTACAGTGTTGTGTTGGGTTCTGCCATATATCAACATGAATCAGCCAGAGGTATATGTTATGTCCCTTCCTCTTGAAACCTCCCTCCCTCCCACCCATCCCACCCCTCTAAGTTGTCACAGAGGACCGGTTTTGAGTTTCTTGCACCATACAGCAAATTTGTACTGGCTGTCTAATTTTTCATATGGGAATGTATGTGTTTCCATGCTGCGCTCTCAATTCCTCCCACCCTCTCCTTCCCCTGCTGTGTGTGCAAGCCTGTTCTCTCTCTGTCTGCATCTCCACTGCTGCCCTGCAGATAGGCTCATCGGTGCCATCTTTCTATATCCTGTACACAATACTCGCTTCTCTCTTTCTGGCTTACTTCACTCTGTATAATTGGTTTTAGGTTTATCTATCTTATTAGAACTGAGTCAAATGTGTTCCTTTTTATGGCTGAGTAATATTCCATTTTGTATGTGTATCGCAACTTTCTTGGTAAGATGGTTTTCTGGGACACTAGTCCACCATCTTCTTGGTATGCTGGCTTTCTGAATAAAGTCAGTGTTCATTTCCCTAATACTTCATCTCTTCCTTTATTGGCCCATAATTTAGCAAGCAGTACAAACTTGGGCTTAGTAACAGTACCTGTACCTGAGGCCTTAAGGGCTTTGTCAGGCACTTGACTTGATAATTTCTCAGTCTTTTAACTAAACATGTGGATGGTTTATTAGCTTTCAAAAATATTTACACCTTATAGAAAAACTCAGTATTCTGAGTACAATATAATATAATAATTTAACATGTCAGAAGAATTAAATGAAGTTTGAAAATTTGAGATTAAAAAAACAATGAAGTTAGATGCATATTCCTGACTTGGATTAAAAAACTGCATTCACTTACTTGAAAATATCTATTGTACACTTCCTAAAATCTTTGCAGTATGCACAGAACTAGGATACAGTAGGGAGAAAGCAAGGCTAATTTCAGGCCTGAAGGAGAATATTTAGTTTTTAGCAGGAAAGATTAACATGATTCAAACAAAAATACAAATAAATACATAATCACATCTATGCGTGCAAGTTTGGGGATGTATATAACAGGGGATTTTTAGTTCTGGAGTTCAGATACCTGAATCCTAGAGAAAGTGATAACAGAATATGAGTTTAAAGATTGAATTAGTAGTTAAGTAGAAGAAAACATAAGAGTGGAGCTGTATTTTCAGGAGAGAGTAGCTTTTTTTTTTTTTTTTTTAAGATTTTCAAGTAGAAAGATATGTGATTTCTTTGAAGCGCTGGAAGAAGAGGGAGACTGACAGCAGATGAGACTGAAGATGTAGACAAGGGACCAGATCAAGCCAGGCCTTTCAAGTCTTAGTGATGGGGGCCATTTTTCCCTTTCAAGCCATGGCAAGCCATGTAAGAATCTGAGCACACAGAGTGACACAATTAGGCTTATGATGGAAAAGTTAGGCTATCACTGTAACTTAGTGATTCTTAGGTCTGGCTCATACTAAAGTCATTTTAATTTTGGCCAAATCGTTTTGTGGGTGGTGTGGAGCTCAAAATAAAATACTATTACCTGGTCCCTATCCCATTCCCACAGAATCAAAATCTATTTGATTTGGGGCTCCTAGCTCTAGTTATTTTAAAAGCTCCCTTCAGGTGATGTTTGGGATCTTTATTCAGTTGTCAGCAACGTATCAAACAAAGCACATTTCCGTTAAATAATTAAGAGGGCATGTTAAACAATTGCCACATATGAGTTTGACAGAATGTGACCACTTGCTGGTCTGATAATTCAAGTTTTGGATATTTTTCTTAACATTAGAAGAAGTAAGTAACTTTTTAGAAGTTTCCAGCTAGTAGTAATGAATGGTGTTTCAGTGAGTTATCCCTCTTCAAATAGACAAGTTGAAAGGAGCCAGGTAGTTAGTCTGTGGAGAGACATTGCATGTCTCAAAGCCACATCCTTTTGATTAAATCATCATTAACTGCCTTTGTATAAAGTCTGACCTTGATTTTTCCAGTTGTTTTATGATTTTTGCTTTTGTTTTGCCATTGTTTTATTTTATTTTATTTTTTAACATGTTTTTTCTTTCTTTCTTTATTTTTTTAATTTTTAATTTTATTTTTAAACTTTACAATATTGTATTGGTTCTGCCATATATCGAAATGAATCCGCCACAAGCATACACGTGTTCCCCATCCTGAACCCTTCTCCCTCCTCCCTCCTCCCTCCCCATACCATCCCTCTGGGTCGTCCCAGTGCACCAGTCCCAAGCATCCAGTATCGTGCATCAAACCTGGACTGGCGACTTGTTTCATATATGATATTATACATATTTCAATGCCATTCTCCCAAATCATCTCACCCTCTCCCTCTCCCACAGAGTCTAAAAGACTGTTCTATACATCAGTGTCTCTTTTGCTGTCTCGTATACAGGGTTATCATTACCATCTTTCTAAATTCTGTATATATGCGTTAGTATACTGTATTGGTGTTTTTCTTTCTGGCTTACTTCACTCTGTATAATGGGCTCCAGTTGCATCTGCCTCATTAGAACTGATTCAAATGTATTCTTTTTAATGGCTGAGTAATACTCCGTTGTGTATATGTACCATAGCTTTCTTATCCATTCATCTGCTGATGGACATCTAGGTTGCTTCCATGTCCTGGCTATTATAAACAGTGCTGTGATGAACATTGGGGTACACATGTCTCTTTCCCTTCTGGTTTTTTCAGTGTGTATGCCCAGCAGTGGGATTGCTGGATCATAAGGCAGTTCTATTTCCAGTTTTTTAAGGAATCTCCGCACTGTTCTCCATAGTGGCTGTCCTAGTTTGCATTCCCACCAACAGTGTAAGAGGGTTCCCTTTTCTCCACATCCTCTCCAGCATTTATTACTTGTAGACTTTTGGATCGTAGCCATTCTGACTGGCGTGAAATGGTACCTCATAGTGGTTTTGATTTGCATTTCTCTGATAATGAGTGATGTTGAGCATCTTTTCATGTGTTTGTTAGCCATCTGTATGTCTTCTTTGGAAAATTAAGAACTACCCTACCTCTTTTTTTCCCCGAAAGAAGTTGGGCACCTCAACATGATTAATAAGTTCATGAACCACTTGCTATGATTTCTTTCGAAACAAAGGCTCTAGAACCCCAGACAGAAATCTGATACTTTAGAATTTGTCGTCACCATTTCCTCAGTAGGATTTCTTCCTTGACTTAGGGGATTTTATTTTGTAGTTGTTGCTGTTAATTTAGAGCATTGCCCATTGCCAAACATGGGGATTGCAATTGTTAATGGTCTTCTATTTTTAGAATGGTAATCTTGAGCTCTTAAGGTTCAGAGAGAAGGTCCAGTTCTGTGCAAATAGCACTTTGTTCAGCATCATATAACTGACTGCAAATTTGGTTTCACTGTTTACCTTGCCTGTGAGTTAATCTTGAGGAAATACTTCAGTGTTATGTGTAGAGAATAAATGAAGCATAGTCATGTGGTTGGCTAATGTTCTAATATAGCATTAGGACGCTTGTCTATGCTTAAGGTGGTAGACCCCTATTATGTAAAGGTAGTTGGCAGAAAAGTTAATTAGCCAATAAAATAGTTGATTCTAGGAACTCAAACTAAATGTGAGAGTACAATTTTGCTTTTCAGTGAGAAAAAGAGTCTGGTTTTTGCTCAATTCAATAAAAGGAAAAGTAAACCAAAATGTATTTATATGCACTCTGATAGACAGTTTGCATGAATTATCTCATCAAATTCTAATAATTCTGTGAGGTAGAGTCTGTTGTTATCTCCGTTTTACAGATGAGAAAACTGAGGCCCAGAAAAGTCAAGCAAACTAATCAGGATTCACAGCCTTAAGAGACAGAGCTAAGATTAGATCCAGGCCATCAGATTATAAGCCTTCTCTTGTGAAGGTTAGATGATCCTGCCTTTCCCAAATGATGCTGGAATAGAGATAACACATGGAAAATTCACCCAAATCTACTTTCTGGCCTCAGTTATAACATTAAGAGTCTTTTGCACCTCTGGACAAGTCATTTCATCATGTGGACCTCCATCTCCCTTTGCAAAATGAAGGGTTGATAGAATTTGTATTGGATTGTCTCTGGGGTTCCCTTCTCCTCTGAAGTTCTCTGATTCTATAATTGTGTCCTGACCTTAGAGGTACACATGCTCCTTCCCCTCCCCACCCTCCACAGACACTGCTTCCCAAGGCAAAAGTCGAATCCTCCTGAAGGAACCCATTGCAGTTTAATGTTAAACCCCAGATCACACCAAATCCATTATTCACAACGGCCCCTTAGGAACACACAGCACTTTAAAAATCTGGCAAGCCAGTTCTTCAAAATAAGTTGCTAGTGGGATACAATTTTGGAAGTACAATATTCATACCCCAAAAAAGAAAAGAAAAAAAAAAAAGCTCAGAATAAATGAGGCTTTCTCTTTAAATCAGCTTATTCTACAATGTTACTGTTGACAACTTAGCTTTGGCTTTTTAGATAAGGGGTTTTCAGTGTGGGAGAAGAGGGGTGTCCTCTTCGTATCTTTAGAAATTTCCTTTAGTGTTTTACGGAAAGGTAGACCACAGGGTCCAGGAGACAGGTACCTAAGACATTGATGGAGTGCCATCCAGAAATAATCACAGGTGCAGAGAATTAAGACACATCCTGATAAAAGGTACAATTTTTTCACCTTCTACTTCTTTATAGAAAGTATTACACAGTCTGCATTACACAACACCTATTACACCAGCATGCAAATGTTACATTTTCAGACCAGCATCTTATAGAGCAGAGAGCCACAAAAGTGCCTGAAAAATAATTGCATTATTTTTAGTGAGATCAGTAAAAGATGCACACATCAGGATGCGGGAACAACTCAGAAGTACTGAACCAGTCTGAAAATGCTAAAAATATTGTTTCCCTTCCAACAATTGAAATATTGAGCAAAGACAGAGACAACAGCAGGTAGGAAGATCAAATCAGAATTCCCATCTCTCAGTTGTAATAGGCTTATAATCAGGACTGGCAAGAGTTGGGGCAGCTAACACGGGTCATCAGCTGGGGACTGTGAGAGGAAGGAGAAAGTTGAAAAGGGGTGGGATGGAGCGGCAGCAAGAGGAGACTCAGCTCCCGCTTCTAGCACCCCAGAGCAGAGGCCCTGTGGAGAATGGCTGAGAAATCAGCATTGGCTCTAGAAGCCCTTGCCTTTGTGGTTGTGTGAGCCCAGCAGACGCATGGGCACTGGGGCAGGGGAGCGCGTCTGTGCTTGACACATGTGTTTCCCATTGAGAGCTGGAGACAGCCCAGTAGCTGGGAGTTGGCCTGACAAAGCTGTATTGAAGTACAGAGTACGGTTTCAAAGCAGTCAGAAAAAGAACGGGAATGCTGTTCAGGAAATTCTTCAGGCATGGGCAGGGACTTGGCTGCAATTCTGCAGTTGGAAAATCTGACTGGGGCAGCTTCTGAACGCAGGCTGGGCCTGCTCACCCTTGGCAGGCCGAGTGGCTGCCTCCTTCCAGCCGCTCCACACACGCCTGGATTGTGTGGGACTCAGCAGCAGCTTTGTGAAGCAGAGAAGAGGTAGGGGACTTTTTGGTCCTTGCGTTTCCACGCTTTCTCTTCACTTTCTACCTGCTGATTGTTTGGAAGTACTCCGAGTTTTTGTGGGTGGTGGTGGGGGGCGGGTGTGTGTATGTGTGGGAACAAGTTAGAACTTCATCACTTAAACATCTGGTGTGGGGATGTAATCTTTTCTTCTCCCCCAGCCCTTCCAAAATGTGCTTTTCAGCAGGGCAGAGACGCTTTGAAAAGTTAGGATTGAACTGGCAACACCATTGTGAAAAAGAAGTCTGTGAACTCTTGTGTTGTCACCCTGTTCCAACCTTCTGTAACTTTTCTACGAAAAAGGACAGTTCATTGACAGGGAAGATAATTTTAGATGAAACTGTCTGTGTTCTTTGCTTCATGAGAGTTTGGAGAGGGGCATTTATAGCAGAAAATGGCTTTCATTTTAGAGGGAATCGGGGTTTGAAGTTTCTATTTTGGATTATGCTTTCAGAGTGTAGGAACAGAAATGTGCGTATGAGATCCTGGCATCTTTTATTATCATGTGGGATTTTGACTGTCATTAAGGAGCTCAGTGATATATTTGCCTAGAAATATGCTGGATCAACATCTATAATTCTGTTTCTATAATAATTTTCAGTTTTTCTGAGTTGCAGAAGTATCTGGCACTTCTTTCAGAAAATACTTCTGTAACAATGTTGTGAAGTAATTATACTCCAGTAAAAAATACTTCTGTATTTTATGAAGTATAGATAACTATAGAGTCACAGAAGGCAGTAATTTACTCAAAATCAGTTAAAAGATAGACATGTAACCATGTGAATTTTATTTAAATTATTCTATTTTGCACCTTACTGAAGAGAGCGCTTTTAAAAATAACAAATTTTAGATAATTATTTTTCATAGATATCAATTATAATGCAACTGATTTTTACCCCTCCTCCACAAAAGCTATACCTTATCCTACATTTAGCATTTAGAAAATGCAAAATATAATATAAACGCATTTCAGGAAGTGGTTCAGTTCTGAAAGAGCTGGACCAGATCTCACTAGAGCTTTGTGATTTCTGGCAGAGCCATGAGTGACAACAATGGTGTTTTCCACAAGGGGCTTGGCCAGGAGTATAGTTGGAGAAATAGATGAATGAATGGATTTGTGGCTGCTTTTTGAAAAGCAGAGTAGCTAGACCTCTTAGGATGGACCTCAATAAGGTTTGTGTTTACTTTTATTCTAAAATATCTCAACAAGTATCTGATAGCAAAGAGATTAGTGGATGAGTAAAGAGTGTGGGGCTGGACTTGTTCATATATGTCTGCATAAGACCTGGATACGTGTGCAGGCATTGTGTTTTGTCAGCGGCAAGTCAGCCCTCTCAGTTGGCAATTTTATTTTCTCTACAGTCTGCACTTGGAGGAGGGAATTAGGAAATGACTGGCAGCAGGACTTCTTATTCTGAGAAATGGCACACAAATATTTTCTTCATGACCATCATCTTTGGGTTGGCTTGGCTTGGGTTGGAGTGAAGAGAATTTGGAATAATTCCAAAAAGGGGGAAGAAGATAGGATAGACAGTGACTATACTTGGGTTGCCTATGGAGTGCGTAAGATGCCAAGACAGATTGGGAAGCAATGTGAACCATAGCCAAACAAACTGCCTGTGAAAAAGGAGACTCTGGAGCTCTAATGTCATGCTCCTCTAAATTTAGTTCATGTTGAGCAGTACTTTGGCCACCTCATGCGAAAAGTTGATTCATTGGAAAAGACTCTGATGCTGGGAGGGATTGGGAGCAGGAGGAGAAGGGGACGACAGAGAATGAGATGGCTGGATGGCATCACTGACTCGATGGACTTGAGTCTGAGTGAACTCCGGGCGTTGGTGATGGACAGGGAGGCCTGGCATGCTGTGATTCATGGGGTCGCAAAGAGTCGGACACGACTGAGCAACTGAACTGAACTGAACTGAGCTGAACAAGCATGAAATAACAACTTCACGTTGCAGGGCTGTGCACAACATTGCTTGAAACTTGGAAGAAACTCTATAGTTTCCCTCTTTTAGAAGTATGGGAGGTGGAAATCCAGCTCCGCTGACATTTGAAAAAAAGAAAGAGGGGTCAAGGAGGGTAGAGGTGAAGAAATGCAGGGCAGAGGTAGAAGCTACAGGGAGGGAGGAGTCGCCACAACGCAAGCTGGGTGGAAGGAGATCCATGTGCACGGATGAAACGTACATGCTAGAACAGCAAAGCCCAGTGGGCACCGATTGGTTCAGCTTGAAATATGGGGCTAAACCATGGCCTTGGTGAGCAGAATTGTTTTATCCTGTTCACAACTGAAGACGCCATGGTCAGTCCACCATGCTCTGCCTTATGGAAGTAATCAGAAAACACATTTTGTAAGAATGGCATTGCCCAAGGGTTCAGATTTCCTAAATGAGGAGGGAGCAGGCTCTTAAGGCCTTATTTTTAACCTGTATTTGTTCCGTCCAGAGATATTTCTGCTGGGAGTGATGAGTGAAGGGGCCAGGTGGAGATGGGGGAGGGGTGGCAGCAGGCAGAGCTTGTTCCAAGGCCTGCTCATGGATGCTTCATCCTTAAGACATACTTTTGAAAAGGAATATATTAATAGAAGGATACATATGCTTTACTGCAATTTGTGAATTTAATTTTATCTCTTTTTTTATTTTAAAAACATCTCCAAGGGCATGTACCACATTGTTGGTAAAAGTATTTAATATTCCATAAGGTGAAAAGGTTCATGGAATTATGGAATTGACCATCTGGAAAGGATTAAGGCTTAACATCCTGTAGTCCAGAATCTGAGCTTCAGTGATATAAAGACCCCTTTTAACAGGGCGGGAGAAAGTCCATGTTCCCACTGTTTTAATTATACTGTTATTTAAACATGTACAAACCCCAAAATACTCACTTAGATATTACCTCTTTATTTTAATAATTATTAGGCATCCATAACACTAAAATAAATATATGAATTAAATACAGAGAAAAGTATCTAACAATATTCAGGTTATCAACATTGGTTTCTTAATATAGAGGGTGTTTTAGTGTGAGCATGAGTCTTATCAGACTCTTTGCAAGACCATGGTCTGTAGCCTCCCAGTATCCTCTGTCTATGGACTTTTCCAGGCAAAAATACGGGAGTGGATTGCCATTTCCTATTTCAGGGGAGCTTCCTGACCCAGGGATCGAACCCACATCTCTTGTACCTTCTGCATTGGCAGGCAGATTCTTTTCCACGGGTGTCACCTGCGAAGCCTAGAGGATCCTTTACTAGAATTTAATAAAGTTTACACCGTGAACTTGGAACTGGAGATTATTCTGATTCCAGACATTCATACTCTTATATCCTGGATACGTACTTGCTTCTTCCATGACTTTTTTTCTCTTCAAATGTACCTTCATTTGCATGCCAAGATATCCTTTGATGTGCACCTTGAAGGAATATGTCATTTTGTTATATCACACTCTTCTCCTTTCTCTGGTCATGACAATTGAAATCAAATCACTTGTTGCCAAATGACTGTACACTGAATACAAATGCACACACCAAAACCGCGAGTAGTAGCCACTGGTCATGACTTGGATCTGCATTTCCTAGGATAAAATTTGAAAAACATAAAATAAGCACATCAAAGAAATGAGAAAGGAAAACACAAGAACAAATTTGGCAGAAAACTCTCTGAGTCTGGAGAAAATCTGAGAATCCCTGTGTCTTGGAGACTCTACCTTGAGAAGTAATGATTTTGACCAATTCTGGTTCCATGGAGGAAACTCTGCAGGAATTTAGGAGGGAATGGCTCTGGAAACACCCCATCTATTTTTCTAAACAGTATAGCCACTTTTAGTTGTTTATATATATTGGGGTTTTGCAAGAAATTTCATTTGAAGAAAGAGTTTTAGTGCTATATCAGTGAAGGCTCCTTTTGGCTGCAAATAGAAACCCTGCTCATAGAGTCGGAACATGTAGGACCTTACTTTTTGTGGATGTGATGTATATTACACCTAGGTAGTCCAAGACTGTTGTGGCAGCTGAGCGGTGTCTCCAAAGATCACAGCTTCCTTTTGTTCATTTTTTCATCTCCACGTGTCATGTTCAAGTCAGAACAAAAATGGCAAACATGAAGAAGAAAAATACTTCTCATGAAACTTTGCCTCTTTAATCAGGAAGGGATCCCCTCCCACACAGACTTCCTCGTGTCTCAGAATATACCCAGAACTGGGTCATGTGCCTACTGGTCCCATGCAGTTATAGTCCTATGATGTGTGGAGGCCCTCTGAGTGTGGAATAGGAGCCCACAGGTCCAGATCAAGAGTTTTAGAACTCTTCCAACCGTATTTTGCTTCTATTTTAAAGAAGTATACACTGAGACTAGAAAAGATATGTTACCTGCTGGGAGAACACAGGTGTTCAGAGACAAGGGCGATGCTTCTTGTCCCTTGACTCTGAGTCTAGTGTCAACTACTTGTTACATGCGTGGCTTAGTAATGACAGGCGATACTTTGGAAGCTGTGTCAGAGAAAGTAACATAATAGAATCTTAGTAGTAGGAAGGCCCTCAGAAATCACCTGGTTCCATGGTCTTTCAAAACCTCTTGAATCAAAATTTCTGAGATTAGAGTTGAAAAATCCCTCTATTTTTAAAAAATTCCTCAAGTTATTCTCTTGAAGCCAACCAGATATTGGTCTTCAGAACTGAGTCTGTTTTACTTCATTCAGTGATGGAGAGCCTCACTGTACTGCAAAGCAGCTCGGGGCATTATTTATCACCTCCAGTCTCCTCAGGTTGGGCCACATTTACATCTCTATACTTTGTAACCCATGGCCATTGCTATACTCCTAAGGCACATTAGAGGGTGGTAGGAGGCCTTGGTGCAGAACTTGAGGTGAAGAGAAGGAATAAGGGTAGTGGTGGCCACAAATCTTGGGATAGGTCCTGAGTCTGCTAAGAGCTGAATCTCAGTTTTTCCAACTGTAAAATGGGATCAGATGCCTGTAAAGTGTTTTATCTCACATTCTACTGTTTTTTTCATTCTTAAACTCTCTTTATGAATGTATTAAAATCTTTCTCTCTCCATTGTCTTTTCTGCACCCTTCTCTTTACCCTTTCTCTGAACACGGTCTAGGCAGCCTCCTCCTGACAAAAATAAAATTCCCTAAACTCAATTCCAGTCATCAAACAGGGGCATACTGTATGAACAGGACACCATGATACATCTGTGAACCCAAGGAGTGGAGGGTTATTGTAAGCAAGAAGCAGCACAGTAAGGAAGGAGAGTGGAAGAGGGGATGATCTTGTAGCAGAGGGAGAATGATTACACAGTGAAGTGAGCCTAGGTTTTGAGGTACACAAAACTGGACTGTGACCCTGGCTGTGTGACCTTGGGCAAGTTACATCCTGTCCGTGAGCCACAATTTTATCATCTTTAAAATGAACATGGTAGCATCTACCTCATAGTATGTTGTGAGCTTGTACTTAGAGTGTCCTTAGCTTGGTGCCTTGCACATGGTAAGGACTTAAGTATGTTAGCTGTATATTTAAAATTAGTTCCACATGATGCAAACTGACAAAGAAGGAAATAGCCATGTCAAATGATAAGATGAAGCACTGAGACAATCGGCAGAGGAGAGTTTTATGCTGAATAATCCAGGTTACTTTTTCTTTGTCACCTTAATTTCTCTGAAGATTCCGCTGTCCTTTTTCTTTCACCTTTGCTACCGCACAGAAAGGTAATCATCTTTCTTATAGTTTCAAATTCCTTTTGTCAAGTGTGAGCTGTCTTCTATAAAGGAAGCCATGTAAGCTGTGACCTGTTGAGCAAGTCTGCAGGAGTTGGGGAGGGACATGTCACCACGGTTCACGAAGGGTATAAATCCTGTGAGATTGGTTTGCTCAAAAATCTGCTGGTTGTTGTCTCAGTGGAACTCTGGGTATGTAGGTGGATATGGAAGTGGTAGCTTTATTCTTCTTTTTAACCAATAATGCAGTGGCACCTATTACAGCAAGCACAGTTTCCTGATAAAAACTGTATCACTGGGGATTAGAAATTCCCTTCTTGTTCAGACCACAGAGCCTTGCCAGGATCAGACTTGACAGGATTGGATTCTCTGATGATTTCTCTGAATTTCAAAATTCCTAGAAACTCTGCCATTATTTCCCACGGTCAAAATATTTAAGCACTGAAACTGGTCTCATAAAGCGCAGAGTAAATAAATATCAGAATGATCTCTTTTCTCCACTCCGTCATTCCCCACTACCCTGTTGTCCCAACTCCATCTGGGGTTGTGGTCCTGGGCCGGCATAGTCAGTGAAGGAATATGCTTCAGACCTAGAGACGCCTGTCCTTTGCTTCCTTTTCTTACCTGTAGTTGTCGTCTTTACTGTTCTATACTCCTTCTAGCTCTTTCCTTCTGTGTTTTTATTGCTTTCCTCTTCCCATTGTCGGTTTCTTTCTTTTTTTATTTTTTTCTTCTGTTTGTTTATGATGTTTACCAAAGTCGTCTGCTTCCCTCAGTGGGAAGGAGTGCTGGCAATAGACCGGAGTCTGGACAGTGGAATTTTTACCACATGATGACAAACAGTACCTCCTAGGCTGGCTGTGACCTTCAGAGGTTTGTGGTCTCCCTTTTGTCACTGGTAAAGCTAATCCTGGCGTTTCTTAGGCCAAGAATGCAAACACCAGGTCCCAAACTGGCGTTTCTTAGGCCAAGAATGCAAACACCAGTTCCCAAACTGGCAATCCAGGGCTGGCCTCTGGACACATTTTGACTCATGAAGTGTTTTTTGTTTTTGGTGCTGTTGTTGTTTTTTACATCCACTTAGTTACAAAGTACTTACATGTACTGATATTATGTACAAATTTAGATCTCTAGATTACGTAGAAGAAGCTGGAGAATGGCATGCCTGGCCTGATTTCTCATGGTGCATCAGTTGGGGGAATGGGCAGTGGTTTTTGCTTTGAGAAGGCACATGTCCACTTCATTCATTGATCCTGCCTGCCTTATCTGACATCAGTAAGCTCTCAATAGGGTGTCTCATTTTGAACACAGAATATAGAAGATCATTCAAGTGACCATTTTTTTTCAGTTCTTTCAAGGGTGGTACCTACAGTATATTCTAGATACTTGAAAGAGAAGTTAAGACATCATGCCTTAATTCTCCCAGAGGACACCATCGAGATGGGCTAAGTGTCCATTGGGAAGAAATAGAGTAGAACAGCATAGTGGCCAAGAGTGTGGGTCTCATAGTTGGACATTCTTTGGAATCACCACCTCATAGAATTGTACTTAGGATTAAAAATTTGAAATATGATAGAAATCAGAACAATCACTGCCACTGGGGGTGAGGATTGATGAGGAAGGGACTTAAGGGAACTTTCTAGGGTGATGGAAGGATTCCCTGTCTTGACTGAATATTTTTTATACACATTTATAAAAACTCGAGCTGCATAGTGAATATCAGTGTGTTTGACTAGTTTTAAGTTATACCTCAGTAGACATATATACATGTGAGCAGGTGTATATATAGACATGTGTGAAGGCATGCAAAGTGCATAATAACTTTTAGCTGTTACTGTTATCCTGCTTCTTTCTGGACATGTTGAATATTAAAAAAAATAATCTTTAAAAATTATTTCTTGACTAAAGATGAGATGACGAGATTTTTCCTTTCAGACCACAGATTTTATTGCAAGTATGTAAGAGCACAGATAATAGCTCAAGATCCTTGCCAAACACAATTGTCAAGGGATAACCTATGGGATCAATGCTTATTTTTTGGAACTATTGAATCACTGTAGCAGGGTGTGCCTAATTTGTTACAGCTGTTTTTCATGATGCTGTAAAAATATATGGGTTTAAGAGAAATATCAAAGATAATTTATTACGTGGGTGAAAAATGCCTGTACTTAGAGTAACATGTGCCCTGGCTGAGATACAGTAGTCACTCAAAAAATATATGAAGAATTGTCTTAAAATTAGTATCTGCATTGAGAAATTTTAACTATAAACTGTTACAAAAATATGTTCTTAATTAGTAATCACAGTTTTCTGACCAAGTATACACACATATCTGAAAGCATTTAAAACCAGAACTAGAGCAGAGTTTTCATTCAGGCACTCTGGGTTCAAATTTTTGCTGTCTTTAACAAGCTGAATGACTTCAAGTCGGTTGCTTAACCTCTCCGTTTCTCAGTTGCTTTAACTGTAAAATCAGGATAGTAATTATATGTCTATGAGGATTAAATAGGTTCAGTATAGCATTAGAACAGAGTCTAGTACACAGTGACCATTATGCAAGTACATATCATCAGTTTTGTATTCTTTGTGTTAGGAAACCTGGTTTTGTTGTCATTTGCTTTTGGGTATTGTTCAAAAGGCAGCTGAATGTTGGTTGATGAAAGTGATATCAAATAGCAGCTTCAGTTGAAAAGACTAAAGCCTGAAATTTGTGGGAAACATGCTGGTTTTCAATTTAGCCGTCTTGTGACTAACTTACTCTGTGACCTTGATGAAGTCACTTCACTTCCCTGGACCTAGTTTTCTCATCTGTGATTGTGACTTGAATTTTATATAGTCTATGTTCCCTCCAAGTGTTGTGTCTCAGTCTTTGATCTTACATGTTTTAGTTGTGTTCATTATTTTATTATACAGCTTGGTCCCCAGGTCACAGAAGCCCCAAGTCACAAGTGGCCCAACTGCAGTTGCCATCATCAGGTTCTGATACGAATCATCCTTGAGGATATAAGAAGCGCTGGGTTTATGTACCATAGTGTAGCTGAAAAGGTTATAGAGGAGGCCACAGTGAGTGGGTGCAGTGCCCTTTGCCTGTAAAAATGATACTATTAAGTTTGCTATCAGTATTTGAAATTACTTTTCCTGTTTAGGGTGTTCAGTTCACGTTCTTTCCTGGTTCTCAATGCAGTGTCAAGGACCACGTTTAGAATGCTGTATGAGTGGTATGCAGAGCCAGATCTTCCCGGACTATCAAGGTTCCTTCAAATCTTTGCTCAGATACTGCTTTCTTCATGAGATCAACCTTTCTTATGCTTTTAAAATTTGAACCTGCCCAGCTGTCCACCCCCAGCACTGCTTATCTATGAACTTTTCCTGTCTTTTTATTCTTTGATCTTTTACCTGTAGCCCCCATTCTCTTAGAAAATAAGTTTCAAACATAGTTTTCATGTTATTTAGCTCTCTCTCCCATCATGGTCTCCTGCCACTGCCTTGAGATTAGGGATCTGTGGCTTTGCTCATCGATGTGTCCTAAATGCCTCGAGTAGTGCCATGGGATGATCTGAAAGAAAACACAGATTTCTCAGGTGGTAGCAGTGCATATGCCCTTTGTAAATACACCCCATGCTAAATATATCTAAATGGTAATTCTAAATGCCTTGCATCCTTTTCAGCAAAAGTTAAGCTTTTGCCTCATTCTATGTTTAATGGAAGGAAACACAGAAATTGAGTCCAGACCCTAAACAACTTACTAGTTAGGAGCCCTTGAGAACATCCCATCATTCCTTAGGACCTCAGTATCTTAATATATGAAATAGTTTTAATAAGATTGATCCCCTAGAGTGTTGTCAGGAATGTATGAGCTAATGTATCTGATAATGCCTAGTACAAATATGTATGTGTGTTTCACAAAGATATTTCTGTCTGAAATGACCTCAACTGACACCTCACACATCTAAATCTCTAGGACAGTGAGAATGAATGTTCATAATTATACTGAAATATCTTCTAATTCATCAGAGATAAGGATTTTGAATTTAAATATAAGGTGTTTTGTACTTTGGAGAAAGACTTTGATGATAATATCTATACAACACAAACACACTCAAACCTACCTTAACCTAGCAATTCAGTGTCTCAGGTCTTCTTTGAGAGGTCTGTTGGGACATCTGTGAAACCTGTGTAACCCATTCCTGTGGCTTTACTTATATGCAGAGAACTTCACATTTCATTCTGAGCCCTGTCTTCCCCCTGAATTCCAGATTCATTTCTAAGTGCCTTTGTGACACCACCCCCGTGGATTTTTCTGTGCATTTCAAAATCAACATGACTGAACAGAGCTCTCTCTCCCCGCCCCCTCCTTTTACTCCATTTGCCTCCTGCCCCACAAGCCACTGGTTTCCCAAATTTCTCCATCCTGATAAAGGGCACTATCATTCACCCGGCTGCTCATGCCAGAACCCTAGCATTCTCCTTGACTCCTGTCCTTTACACATGCTCTCTGTCTTGGGAAATAGCAAATTCTCTTAGCTCTACTTTCTTTTTTTTTTTTTTTTTACTTTTAAATTTTATTTTATTTTTAAACTTTACATAATTGTATTAGTTATAGCAACTGGTCACATTCTCACTCAACCTCTACCCAGATCTGAGCTACTGTCACCCTCTTTGGGTGACTACAGGAGTCACAAGTCCCCAGTTTCTCTGCTGGCATTCCTGTCCCCTGAAGTATGCTCCTTAGAGAATGAGAACAATTCCAAAGGGAAAGTCTGATCACTCTTGTGCCTTGGTTCTCTGACAGTTACTATCACAGTCAGTGTCATACCTGTGGTTTTACTGTGGCACGTAAGACCCACGGTGCACCCCTTCTGCCCGCACTTCCAAGCTTACTTTCAGACACTCTGCCCTGTGTGTCCCCTGATACATCCGTACTGTTCCTGAAACATGCCAAGTGAGCCCTTGCCTCAGGGCCTATACACCTGCTGGTGTTGTCTCCTCTACTGGAGTGCGCTCCCAAATGTCCTCATGCTTTACTCTCTTGCTTGTTCATGTTTTTTCCTCAAACATTTCTACCAGAGAGGCTTCCCTGGCCATCCTACAGATCAGAACTTCCCCAGTCTTTGTCCCCTTCTCTAGCTTTACATTTTCATTCATAGGACTTTTACCAAGAGTAAGTATGACAGCTCGATATTTGCCTGTCTGTTTGTCATTTCTTCCACTAAAATGTCAGGACCAAGAAGCAGGGAATCTGCCTTTTACTGCTTAATGACTACTGCCAGCGCATTGTAATATGCAGTAAGTATTTATCTGTTTAAATAAGCATTGGTATCAGAAAATTAGTGGAAACATCCTGTGTTCACCCCTAAAAGCTGGTTGAGTTAAATATCATGTACCATTCAATTTTAAACTAACTTAAAAAACAGATTTTTGTGTTTTTTATTGGACTATCACTGAGCTATGTAAGTACATCAAGTTAGATTGCAAACAGTAAAGAATGAAAATATCACCTTTTTGTAAAAAAGAAAAATTTAAATGTGAGTATGTATGCTTCGAGTGTATATATTGCATAAAGCCTTCATGTGTATTGAACATTTATATAGGCATCTGGTCCCTTCACTTCATGGAAAATAGATGGGGAAACAGTGGAAACAGTGGCAGACTTTATTTTTTTGGGCTCCAAAATCACTGCAGATCATGACTGCAGCCATGAAATTAAAAGATGTTTACTCCTTGGAAAGAAAGTTATGACAAACCTAGATAGCATATTCAAAAGCAGAGACATTAATTACTTTGCCAACAAAGGTCCATCTAGTCAAGGCTATAGTTTTTCCAGTGGTCATGTATGGATGTGAGAGTTGGACTGTGAAGAAGGCTGAGCGCCGAAGAATTGATACTTTTGAACTGTGGTGTTGGAGAAGACTCTTGAGAGTCCCTTGGACTGCAAGCAGATCCAACCAGTCCATTCTGAAGGAGATCAGCCCTGGGATTTCTTTGGAAGGAATGATGCTAAAGCTGAAACTCCAGTACTTTGGCCCCCTCATGCGAAGAGTTGACTCATTGGAAAAGACTCTGATGCTGGGAGGGATTGGGGGCAAGAGGAGAAGGGGACGACAGAGGATGAGATGGCTGGATGGCACCACTGACTCGATGGACGTGAGTCTGAGTGAACTCCAGGAGTTGGTGATGGACAGGGAGGCCTGGCGTGCTGTGATTCATGGGGTCGCAAAGAGTCGGACACGACTGAGCAACTGAACTGAACTGAACTGAAGAAAGAAGTTGATAATAGTTGACTCTGTGGAGAAAGGCTGAAAGTGTAAACGAAAAAGAGATTTTAACTGTATCTCCTTCAGATCTTTTAAATATATGCACTTGTCTAATTTTTTTTCAGTAAAACGTTCCAACACTTACATGTTCAAATTCTGAAAAAGCTAGAAGATGTAATACCTAACTTATAATTAGTCCAAATATTTATTTAAATAGGAAATGCCATTCCTGGATCATTTTATACAAACAGACATTCCCTTTTCTAGGCAGATTTTACAAGGAAAAAAATGTCGATTATTATATCAAAAGTAAAAGTACAGTGTTGTTACAATTGTCAAAACTGTGTCAAACATTAGCAATCCAAGACTAAAACCTTGTATGGATGGCTGAGTGAAAAACAACCTTGAAAGCAGATCATTTAAATCTGAGACCTCAAAAATTAACATGGCTAATGTAAAATTATTTATGTGCCAGAATCATCCAAAATGACTCAGATTTACAGTAAATTCTAGAAACTGTAATGAACCTGGGAGAGGACTTGCTTATGCTTGCTATTTATATAAACTGGTTACAGTTGTAAACAGTGATGTAATTCCTGTTTACTTTTAAGTGTTCTGGAAATTCCAACATGCTGCAGCAGCATTAATCCTAGCTTACTTGGTTTGTATAATTTGTTTCATTTCTAAATAACTGAATGTATTTATTGGCCTAGCCATGTTAATTCTGAACTATTGCCATAGCCTATGAAGCAGAGTATAGTTAATCCACATTCTCTCTCTGCAAACCCCTCTCTTAACTCTTTCATCTGAGCTCATTCAGTGCCCACCTTGCTGACTGTCCTGCTTCTATTGAGGATGCTCTTAAGGCTGAGATACTTGCTTGTGTCCCCTGCCAGAAAACTTGTTCTAACTCTATGTCTCACTTGAGTTGTCCCTTGGTCAGGATGGCCTTCCATGACCAGTGTGGGTCACCCCCTACTCTCTATCGTGGAACCTGCCTTGTTTTCTTCCTTCCACCACTTTAGTTCTAATGGTTTCATCCATTTACTCGTTTACTGTCCATCTGTCTCATTAAAAATACAAGCTTAGTAAAGACAGAAATACCCCACTTATCCTTTTGGAGACCTGTATAGCCCCAGGCTCTACTGTGGTAACTGGCATGTAGTTGTTAGTTGCCCGGTAGTGTCCGACTCTTTGTGACCCCGTAGACTGCAGAACTCCAGGGCTCCCTGTCCCTCACCATCTCCCTGAGTTTGCCCAAGTTCATGTCCATTCCATCAGTGATGCTATCCAGCCATCTCAACTTCTGATGCCCTCTTCTCCTGTCCTCAATTTTTCCCAGCATCAGGAAAGAATAGAATCAGCTGTTCATATCAGGTGACCAAAATACTGGAACTTCAGCGTCAGCATCTGTCCTTCCAATGCGTATTCAAAGTTGATATCCTTTAAGATTGAGTGGTTTGATCTCCTTGCAGTCCAAGGGTCTCTCAGGAGTCTTCTCCACCACCACAGTTTGAAGGCATCAATTCTTTGGCTCTGTGCCTTCTTTTGGACAAGGAAATGGCAACTCACTCCAGCATTCTTGCCTGGAGAATCCAATGGACAGATGAGCTTGAATGAGCTGGGGTCTATAGGGTCACAAAGAATCGTACATGACTGAAGTGATTTTTCATGCACACATGCTTTCTTTACGGTCCACCTCTCACAACCGTACAAACCTTTGTCAGCAGAGTAATGTCTCTGCTTTTCAACACAGTGTTTATATTTGTCATAGCTTTCCTGCCCAGAAGCAATCATCTTCCGATTTGATGGCTGCAGTCACTGTCCACAGTGGTTTTAGAGCCCAATAAGAGGAAATCCATCACTGCTTCCACAGTTTTTCCTTCTATTTGCCATGAAATGATGGGGCTGGATGCCATGAGCTTAGTTTTGTTTTTTGTTTTTGTTTTTTAATATTTAGTTTTAAGCTGACTTTTTCACTCTCCTCTTTCACCATCATCAAGAGGTTCCTTCATTCCTCTTTGCTTTATAACATTCGAGTGGTATCTGCATACTGAGGTTGTTAATATTTCTCTTTCCTATCTTGATTTCTAGCTTGTAAACTCATCCAGCCAGGCATTTCTCATGATAAAAAAGCAGGGTGAAAACATAGTAGATGGTCACAATTTTTTTTTTCTGTTGAAAAATAGATTGGGATTGGGGTTTCCTTCACCTACCAGGTCTGTGCTTTGCTATGTTTCTTTCTCCCATGGTATGTGACTGTACAGAGTATTGCACTCATTAGGATTCCCATAAATCCCCTTATGGAACAAGACACTATGAAGCTTGGTAGGTGGAAGAGTCAAGCAAGCCTTAATAAAATGCCTCTCAAAGCCTCCTTGTCCTCATCTCTACCCTATTAGTAGAGTGGATTATGGCCCATAAAATTTTACAGGCTGCAAAGAAAAAGCTTCAAGAAACTTGATAGCACTGATGTATCTTTAGAAAGTTTATTGTTTTTTAATCATCCCTCAAAACATAATCATTTTCCACAGATGACTGATAATGCAGATACTGTAATGGTTTTCTAGATATCTCTTTTATTTGGGGAGAAAAGAAAAAAAAATATTTGTTCTTCTTCTGAAGAAGAACCCGACTGAAACAAAAACACTGAACACAGAAAGTGATGGTTTCTAACAACATTCTTCTAGAATAAGAGTTCAGCCTCATGAAGGATGCCAGCTGTGTATGTTTCTGCCCAAAGACCTTCCATCATCCTTATATCAACTGATAAAATATAGGAAGGAGAGCAACATAAGATTTTCAGGTAACTGTCTGGTATCTACTATAAATAGATTTAGGAAGGGGAGTGAACATGGGTATGACCACTTGAGTATGATAAGGCCAGTTTCTGTGTTCAGATGTCAAAGGCTTGTCAAAGTCTTTGGATTTAACACTTTGAGACTCAGTGTAGGAGAGCCTTACGCTAGGCGTATAATGTGACTTCCTGAATTAGAAGAGCAACAGCTTCAAGACCAAGGTACCTCTTAGGCTGAGCTTGGCTCGAGGATCTTTGTGAAGACTTCATAGTGATCATGGCCTTTGTACAAATCATATGGCTCCTATGACTGATGTTGGGCATTTGTGAGGTCATTGAAAAAAATCTTCATGGTAGCCAAGTGACCACGTCTTGGTAGTATGATCAGTGACAGAAGTGAAACCAACCATACAACCTAAGAGGAGGTTCTCCACAAGTCCAAGTCATAAAAATGGATGCTTTCCTTGAGACTGTCACATTAAATGAATGTCAAGACCATGATTTCGGTAATATTGCATGATCCTGTGTCTGAAAATTTGAATGTGTGAGACCACGAGGTTACAGCTCAAAACCAGGCTTTTAAAATACCCATCCAGAATGATTTTCTTTGGAAATTCCATGTCTATTATTCTTGGCAACTATTAGCCATTGTCATAGATGATTTTTATATTATTACATTGCCCTGATGATTGGCAGGTCCTCTTTATTAATAGCAAAGCAGCACAAAGTTTACAACATTCGTTCTCTGGGAAATGTAATCCTATTGCATTTTGTGTGCAAAGAAACAGGGTATCTTTAAGTCACCTAGATTTGTTTATGAACAGGTGAACATTTAAAATAGCCTCATGAAGGAGTAAAGTAATGTTTTGGAGTTAATCCTATTTAACATCAATATAGTTGCATGTGCCTTAGGTAAGGGAGAAAAGTTGTATAAATTTTCATTCTTTTCCTTCTGATTTTATAGCTGTTTACTTTTGCTGGAGGATATTCATTGCCATTTAGCATTGGCTTGATTTTTATTTGTTCATTGAGTAAATGTATGCCATTATGGGGCTTCCCCGGTGGCACTGCTGGTAAAGAGCCTGCTTGCTATTACAGGAGACTTTAGAGACACAAGTTCAATCCTTGGGTCAGGAAGATACCCTGGAGGAGGGCACAGCCCCATACTCCAGTATTCTTGCCAGGTGAATCCCATGGACAGAGGAGCCTGGTGGGCTATGGTCCATAGGGTCACAAAGAGTCAGACACCACTGAAATGACTTAGCAGAGCACAGCATGCTATTATATGTAATTTTGCAAACATACGTGTAATTACATTATTGAAAATATTTAATTTTTGAGAATTTTTGATGCATAATTGGTATAGAGGGAGGGGAAAATAAGATGGTCAATCACATCAAACAACAAATATTTATTCTTTATCTATTGTGGCCTAGACATTGCTATACTCTTATAAATCAGATTTTTACTCCCTTGTTTCAGATTTGGCCTTGGATTTTCACTGACTTTTCAATAACATTTGAATCTCTTATAACCATCTCCAAGGTCCAGCATCATCTGACTCCAGCCAGCATTTCAGCCTCATCTCATGCTCTTCTCTGCTTCACTCAATACAATAAATCACACAGACCTTGTCCACATTGGGACCCTTGCCTTGGCTTTCCTTCTTCCTCCTGGATTCATTCTTTCCTCCCTTCCCTTACTTTGGTGTCTTTTATTGTCCTTCAGATCTCAGCATAAATGTGCATCCTTAGATAGTTTTCTCTAGATGAGTCTTGCGTCTATATAAAATAATTTTCATCCTGTGATAATCTTTTTCACGTTACCAGATATATTTCACTGTAGACACTTTACATGGTTCGTTTTGTCTCTTTAAGCATTTGCTGTTCAAAGTCTCACAACACTAGGCTTGTGAGCTTCCTGAAGGCAAGGTAAATCTTCCTTGTGACATCCTGATACTCTGTGTAGTTAATAGAATTTGTTTGATGAGGGAATAGATGGATGAAAGACATTTAGAGAAATTTAACTTGAGATGGAAACTGGAGTGAAAGTGATGAGTTTAACATTCATAGAATTACAGAATGAAAGTATAACACTGGCCATTGTCTCAGTTGGGAGAGAGAACACTGACCCATAACATGAACTTGAGATAAAGAGGCAGAGAGGAGAGTTTGAAAAGACAGAAATCAGAGATAGAAGGAAGGGGCCCTGGACAGAAGTGTCATGAATTCCAAAGAAGGACAAGGTTTCCAGGGGAGAAGGAGATGTTGGTCAACCAAAGCTTCAGCAGGTCCAAGAAAAGGACATTGAATTTTGACCAGGGACATAATTAGTGATTTTTGAATGGGCCATTTCAGTACATAAATGAGAATATGAAGTTTTTATTATTTGTCAAGGACCCGGGGACCCTGGGCATCAATGAGAGTAAAATTAGCAACATGTGGAGAAAATCACAAAGGTAAGCTAAGATTGTGTTTAATGACAAAGAGATTTGGGCACAAAACACTGAAGACTGCAAAGAATGTTAAACTCAGTACATTGCTAAAGAGGATGATAGAAATGAAAGCTCCAGGGTAGGAATGCAGCAAAAATGTGAGGAATGGGAAAGCATACCATTAGGATATGGGAGGAAATGGGTAATCTGGTGAGAAATAACACAAGTAGAGGAAAAGGTGGACCCTGGGATGCTTTTTTTGTGTTGGATGTAAATTTGGGTTCTTGAAACATGATCCTTGGGCCTTTTGTATCCAGAATCAATTTTGGTGCTTGCTAAAAATACAGATTTCTCAAAGGGGCCTTCAGTTCAGTTCAGTTCAGTCGCTCAGTCGTGTCCAACTCTTTGCGACCCCATGAATCGCGGCACACCAGGCCTCTCTGTCTATCATCAACTCCCGGAATTCACCCAGACTCAGGTCCATCGAATCGGTGATGCCATCCAACCATCTCATCCTCTGTCATCCCCTTCTCCTCTTGCCCCCAATCCCTGCCAGCATCAGAGTCTTTTCCAATGAGTCAACTCTTCGCATGAGGTGGCCAAAGTATTGGAGTTTCAGTTTCAGCATCAGTCCTTCCAATGAACACCCAGGACTGATCTGATCTCCTTTAGGATGGACTGGTTGGATCTCCTTGCAGTCCAGGGGACTCTCAAGAGTCTTCTCCAACACCACAGTTCAAAAGCATCAATTCTTCGGCACTCAGCCTTCTTCACAGTCCAACTCTCACAGCCATACATGACCACTGGAAAAACTATAGCCTTGACTAGACAGACCTTTGTTGGCAAAGTAATGTCTCTGCTTTTTAATATGCTATCTAGGTTGATCATAACTTTCCTTCCAAGGAATAAGCGTCTTAATTTCATGGCTGCAATCACCATCTGCAGTGATTTTGGAGCCCAAAAAAACAAAGTCTGATACTCTTTCCACTGTTTCCCCATCCAAATGCGCCTAAGTCTTACCAAAGTGATTATTCCTTGATGCAAAGCCTATGAATCTGCATTTATGGTTTGCCAGGGTGGTTCTTGCACATTCAAAAGTCAGAAAATCCTTCTCAGGGGAATGTACATAGTTGTACCTTTTATCAAGCTTCCTGGTCGCTCAGATGGTAAAGAATTCACCTGCAATGCAGGAGACCCAGTTTCCATCCCCTGGGTAGGGATGATACACTGGAGAAAAGGATGGCTATCCACTCCACTATTCTTACCTGGAGAATTCCACAGACAGAGGAGCCTGTCCATTGGGCTGTGAAGAGTTGAATACAACTGAGTAACTAACACTTTCACTTTTTTCACTTTCACTGAGCTCAGCTAAGCAGTGATGTATTATGATGATGTTCTACTGAAGTTTTGGTGTATGCTTGAGGTTCTTTATGTGAGGGACCAGAAGCCTCTCCAGGTTTTATGAAGCCTGGAACTTAAATAATTGTGGGACTATTTTAAGGAAAAGAATAATAGAAATACAAACTCCAGTTTATAAAGATGACCACATACTGAGAATGAGAAAGGGACTTCAAGTTTTAATTTTTAAAAGCTGAACTATTGTAAAATCCAGAGAAAATAACATTCCTAATTATGTGTCTGACATACTTTTTCTACAGTTTTGTTTGCATATCCTTTGATTGCCTCTTTGTATGACAACTCTTGTCACACACAAGTGATATGTGGTGCTATCACTTTCTGTACAGACAATAGAAAGGTAATTGTCTCCTATTCCAATTTCAATAAAACTTAAAAAAAAATATTGGTGGTGGTGAAGTACAAAGCATGCAACTTTACTTACGGAATACAGACACACAGTGCACACACCCTGAAAACACAAGATTTCTGGTTTTCTTTTCCATAGTTCCCGTAGAAAAAGAAAAACTGTGGGGGACATTTGTTTTCTGTGCTGCATTGAGTGTATTCTTCAGTCAGTTCAATTCAGTCGCTCAGTCGTGTCCGACTCTTTGCGACCCCATGAATTTCAGCACACCAGGCCTCCCTGTCACTCAGACTCACATCCATCGAGTCAGTGATGCCATCCAGCCATCTCATCCTCTGGCGTCCCCTTCTCCTCCTGCCCCCAAACCCTCCCAGCATCAGAGTCTTTTCTAATGAGTCAATTCTTAGCATGAGGTGGCCAAAATACTGGAGTTTCAGCTTTAGCATCATTCCTTCCAAAGAAATCCCAGGGCTGATCTCCTTTAGAATGGACTGGTTGGATCTCCTTGCAGTCCAAGGGACTCTCAAGAGTCTTCTCCAACACCACAGTTCAAAAGCATCAATTCTTCGGCACTCAGCTTTCTTCACAGTCCAACTCTCACATCCATACATGACCACAGGAAAAACCATAGCCTTGACTAGACGGACCTTTGTTGGCAAAGTAATGTCTCTGCTTTTCAATATACTATCTAGGTTGGTCATAACTTTCCTTCCAAGGAGTAAGCATCTTTTAATTTCATGGCTGCAGTCACCATCTGCAGTGATTTTGGAGCCCAGAAAAATAAAGTCTGACACTGTTTCCACTATTTCCCCATCTATTTCCCATGAAGTGATAGGACCGGATGCCATGATCTTCGTTTTCTGAATGTTGAGCTTTAAGCCAGCTTTTTCACTCTCCACTTTTACTTTCATCAAGAGGCTTTTGAGTTCCTCTTCACTTTCTGCCTTAAGGGTGGTGTCATCTGCATATCTGAGGTTATTGATATTTCTCCCGGCAATCTTGATTCCAGCCTGTGCTTCTTCCAGTCTAGCATTTCTCATGATGTACTCTGCATAGAAGTGAAATAAGCAGGGTGACAATATACAGCCTTGATGTACTCCTTGACAGGATAGAATTTCTGTTTTGACTGGGTGTCAATGAAAATTGAATTCTATGGCTTGAAATTTTAAATAACTGATGATTAGGGGGGAAAAAAAAACACTTCAACTAGCTTCTGGCTCCTCTGCTACCCCCAGGTATCTGGTGCTTGCCATCAGAGGACATGTTTACATGGCCACATGTCCTTTGGTCCTGTACCTTCATGGTGCTATGCTTGGTGAATTGGCACCAAGGGTGGATGGAGAATTCCTGCAAGACATTCTTACACAAGGGGAGCTGGCATAATGTACCTCTACAGGGAAGTGGCTGCAAATCATATAAATACATATCTAAACTATGTAAACTCGCAATTCAGATTCCTCTTATTTGGACCTCCAAAATGCACGTAAATCCTCCAAAGCCACCCAAAATAAAGGGAAGTTGAAAAAGACAGTCTTTTTCATCTTATTTTAGTTGGTTTTACAAAAATGTGTGATGAGGTTAATACACTACTAGAGAGGGCCGCTTTGAAGTCCATGGAAGAGACTGGATGAGGGAACATCTGAAACTACAACTTCATGCCCTGTACAGCAGATTTCTCCCAGGAAGGACAAAAAGAAACCCAGATTGGAGTCTGGATTGCCTCTTAAATTTTTATTATTTCAACATGTTTCCTTTTTTTCTTTTTTACTAGAAAATTCAATTTACTCAGCTTATCTAAATTTTCTTCTTCCAAGCAGGATTATTGATAACAGATGTATCCATTACCTTATTGTTTGGCTGGCAACACTTTGTATATTTTTTTTCTTTTAAAAAAATTATTGGAGTATAGTTGATTTATAATTCTGTATTAGTTTCAGGTGTACAGCAGAGTGAATAACTTATACATACATCCACTCTCTTTTAGAATATTTCCCCATATAGGTCATGACAGACTATAGCATTCCCTGTGCTCCACAATAGGTTTTTATTAGTTATCTCTTTTACATATAGTATTGCCAATCCCAAGTTTCTCCCTCTCCCCTATTCCCCCTTGGTAACCATAAGTTTGTTTTCTACATGCATAACACAGTTTCTGTTCTGTAAATAAGTTCATCTGCACCAACTTTTTTAGATTCCACATATACGTTATAGTCATTTGTACAAAACGGGTCCCTTTTTCCCTCCCTTTCTCCTTCCTTCCCTCCTTCCTTAAATTGCAGTCTGGAATTATTATTATTATTATTATTTATTTGATTCCTTAAGGTAGGCTGGTAATATGGTTCAAATCCAGGAGTCCTCATGGCATGCATAATCCGCCACTACACCGTGTATCAGAGAATATAGGTTTTGATCCCCTCTCAGCTACTAACTCCTGTGTGGTTTGAAGGGTCACTACTTCAGCTTGCTGGCTTTTAGCTCCTCAGCTGGTCAGTTCACACTGGGGCAAAGTTAGTGGTTTCTAGGAGTCCAAAGGTTCTGCAAAAGTGCTTCAAGGGTGGCCAAGTCCTCACTCTTCCTTTAAGCAGAGGAGCTCTGCTGTTTCATATGCTAGACTTTAGGATATTTCTACCTTGAAATAGTTGCATTATGGAAAAAAAAAATTTACAACTTATTCACTTGGCTATACAATTGAAACTAATACAACATTGTAAATAAACTATAATCAAAACAAATTAATTTAAAAAAAAAAAAGCAGCAGCAGCAAGGAAGGCATCTGGCTTAATAAAAAACAAACAAAAGGGGCATTTTTTAAATAAATTGTCTCAAATGCCTGGAATGACCAGTCATTCCAATTCCATTTTTCCAATTCTCATAATTTGATTTTGTATCTGTTAAAAGTTTGTTTGGGGTTTTCCTGCTTAATCAGGGTGGAGACATTATTCTAGGTCAGTGGTATGTAACCTTGTCTACACTTAAGGATTATCTGGGAACTTTTAAAAATTCTAATGCCTGGGTCTTAGCCTTGTGATTATTATTTTGTTAATCTGAGTGTCAGATCAGATCAGTCGCTCAGTCGTGTCCGACTCTTTGAGACCTCATGAATGGCAGCACGCCAGGCCTCCCTGTCCATCACCAACCCCAGAGTTCACTCAGACTCACATCCATCGAGTCAGTGATGCCATCCAGCCATCTCATCCTCTGGCGTCCCCTTCTCCTCCTGCCCCCAATCCCTCCCAGCATCAGAGTCTTTTCTAATGAGTCAACTCTTTGCATCAGGTGGCCAAAGTACTGGAGTTTCAGCTTCAGCATCATTCCTTCCAAAGAAATCCCAGGGCTGATCTCCTTCAGAATGGACTGGTTGGATCTCCTTGCAGTCCAAGGGACTCTCAAGAGTCTTCTCCAATACCACAGTTCAAAAGCATCAATTCTTCGGCGCTCAGCCTTCTTCACAGTCTAACTTTCACATCCATACATGACCGCAGGAAAAACCATAGCCTTGACTAGACGGACCTTTGTTGGCAAAGTAATGTCTCTGCTTTTGAATATGCTATCTAGGTTGGTCATAACTTTCCTTCCAAGGAGTAAGCGTCTTTTAATTTCATGGCTGCAGTCACCATCTGTAGTGATTTTGGAGCACAGAAAAATGAAGTCTGACATTGTTTCCACTGTTTCCTCATCTATTTCCCATGAAGTGGTGGGACCGGATGCCATGATCTTCGTTTTCTGAATGTTGAGCTTTAAGCCAACTTTTTCACTCTCCACTTTCACTTTCATCAAGAGGCTTTTGAGTTCGTCTTCAGTTTCTGCCATAAGGGTGGTATCATCTGCATATCTGAGGTTATTGATATTTCTCCCGGCAATCTTGATTCCAGCTTGTGTGTCTTCCAGTCCAGCGTTTCTCATGATGTACTCTGCATATAAGTTAAATATGCAGGGTGACAATATACAGCCTTGACGTACTCCTTTTCCTATTTGGAACCAGTCTGTTGTTCCATGTCCAGTTCTAACTGTTGCTTCATGACCTGCATACAGATTTCTCAAGAGGCAAGTAAGGTGTTCTGGTATTCCCATTTCTTTCAGAATTTCCCACAGTTTATTGTGATCCACACAGTCAAAGGTTTTGGCATAGTCAATAAAGCAGAAATAGATGTTTTTCTGGAACTCTCTTGCTTTTTCCATGATCCAGCGGATGTTGGCAATTTGATCTCTGGTTCTTCTGCCTTTTCTAAAACCAGCTTGAACATCAGGAAGTTCACGGTTCACATATTACTGAAGCCTGGCTTAGAGAATTTTGAGCATTACTTTACTAGCGTGTGAGATGAGTGCAATTGTGCAGTAGTTTGAGCATTTTTTGGCATTGCCTTTCTTGGAGATTGGAATGAAAACTGACCTTTTTCAGTCCTGTGGCCACTGCTGAGTTTTCTAAATTTGTTGGCATATTGAGTGCAGCACTTTCACAGCATCATCTTTCAGGATTTGAAATAGCTCAACTGGAATTCCATCACCTCCACTAGCTTTGTTCGTAGTGATGCTTTCTAAGGCCCACTTGACTTCACATTCCAGGATGTCTGGCTCTAGGTCAGTGATCACACCATCGTGGTTATCTGAGTGTAGGTGATTTAAAAGTGCCACAGGTACTTCTGATGGGCATCAGGATTGTGAACCCTAAGTGGAGATAATCACTGCAACTGTCAAGTTCGAATAATCTGTGTATGGACAAAAAAATCACATGTGTGATGTCCATATCCACAGCTACATAAATATTTATTGAATATTCATTTCCATTTGATAGCTAAGTTACATAATGCCCTCCATTGCTGGAGACAAATGTTAGAGAAAAGGCACAGGGTGTGGTGGCAGTATTCACTAGCTTCTGTTCACTGGTTTGTCAAGAATTTCTCATTGTTCTTCACACCTACAAGGGTCCAAAACAGCTACTTTTGTCCTTGCCCCCCACCCCCGACAAACCCTGGAGCCACAGATAAATGGGTCAGCTTCTCTAGTGTTAAGTTAGCTGATGTATAAAACTAGTTGATTAGAATCAAAGGATCTTGCAAATAGGATTCTAAGATTTTGTTTAATTTATGGAATATGATTCCTTGGAAAAGAAAGGTCTAATTTCCTTCAGACTTATAAGACATTTTCTTCCCTTCTCATTGATCTCGGTGTGTGAAAAGGTCAGTGAGAGATGACATTGCTGTGTTCCCATGTTGTTTCAAATACCCCTGACTTGCAGAATTATAAGGGACTGAGTAATACCATTGAGATACTTTCATAATGCAACACTCACTGCTTGGTTGGGAACTCAAGGCTTTGGGAGCCAGAAGTGGAAATTTGCAAGGATCCAAGTAAGAACTTTCTCCTGTGTTTGCCTTGGACTTTTACAACCCTAGATGGCAATAGATTTTATAGCGGGTGGAAAAACATTCAGCATTTGTTCATCATGCACGCATTCATTTATTTTTTACTTATTCATTCCACACACATGGGTTTAAACTTATACTCATATTAGACCTATTTTTGGTGCTAAATAAGTACTCAGAATGGCATAAATGTGTATAGGTCTTCACTGAACATTTGAATAGACCTTAAGTAAGAATTCATTTGGCTTTTCAAATGGAATTCCCCTGGTGTAAAAAGGCCATGGGTTCTCTGGGGGATTTGTAGATTTTATGTGTGCATTTTAATTATTAGCTAAAAGCCATACAGTAAGTATAGTCTGAACCATCCAGAGGATGATGATCCTCATAACCAAGGATACGGTTTTAGGGTCTATAGTTTGTCTGTCACCATGGTCACCTTGGCACCACTGATCGCTCGTGTAATTGCTATTGACTAAGACGAAAATAAGTGGAGAAAGGCCTTATTCCTAGAGAATACAGTATGCCTACATGAGGGCCAAATGAAGTAAACACACCAAAATAAAAGTCGTGCAGCCACTTGAATGGAGAAAAGCAGTAGGGCTGTGCCGTATGGCTCATGGCAGAGTAGGGATCTGTGCTCAGAAGACGCTGTGCTAAAGCTCTTGCTACCACAATATGCTGTGTAGTTTTGCAGATCATCATTCTTCTCAGTAGGCAGTTATTTTCCATTTTGAACGATACGCATTGATAATTTTGTTTGTATTTAATTTTAAAATTTGTTTTGGTTGGAGAATTTTATAGAAGTAATGTTTACTTAGATTTGTGTTGGTACCTAATTAGTAGTGCTGGTATAAAGATAATTTGTGTCAACAGCAGGGGTTGGAGAAACCTTCCTTCCTTTAAAGGGAATTGGTATATTACTTAATATTGGCAGATTTTTTTTTCCTAATTTATCTCACTCTGCTATAATCACTGTTTAGTTCATTTTTCCCATTAGCCTGCAAGCTCCTGGAGTGAATATTCATACCTTATTTGACTTTCAGACTCTTTTATATTTATTAAATAAATGTGTTGATAAGAATTAGAATCATCTAACTCCTAAGGACTACTTGAAAGGGTAGTGAGATCTCTGTCAAGGGAGGCATTTAAACACAGGGTATCACTTTTGGAGGATTCCTGAATCAAGTGAGCACATCCACACCTCTTTGAACTCTGGAAGGCAGGATCAAACTTGTTACTTTTGCCACCGTGCTAGGTCGCTTCAGTCATGTCCGACTCTTTTCAAACCCCATGGACTGATTTTGCCACTGACTTTCCGGCAATACAGAATAATTTCTTTGGAGATCATTTTACCCCAAATCAATTGCCTAAGTAGTAGTAGCATAACGTTAGTCGCTCAGTCACATCTGACTCTTAGCGACCCAATGGATTGTAGTCCACCAGTCTCCTCTGTCAATGGGATTTTCCAGGCAAGAATACTGGAGTGGTTTGCCATTGCAGGGGATCTTCCTGACCCAGGGATCAAATCTGGGGGTCTCCCTCACTGCAGGCAGATTCTTTACTGTCTGATCCACCAGTGAAGCCCAAGTAGCAGTAGTATATTAGCACAATGAACTGTTGAGGTTAATTTACTTTTGCAGGTGAATTCTCAGTTTTACCCTGAAGACTTTGAGTATCTCCCTCATAAAGATGTTGAAATTCTAAGACTCATTTGAAAAGTGAATTCCTATGGGTCCCTCTACACCTGCCGTATGTATGTGGATGTCTCAGAACACATGATGAGAGATGGCTGCATGAAAAGAGAGGGCTCATGCATGCATCCAGAGGAGCCTCTTTTGTCCAGAGGATACAGATTTTAGATTTGTCAGGAAGGCAGAAACATATGGACAGCAGTCAGCCATATCTCTTCAAGTTGATTTTTTCCTATTCTTCCCCCTCCCCCCTCTTTCTCCTCGCAGTTTAATGTGAGTGCTTCTCTCGGCTCATTTATTTCAGATGCCTCAGGAACAGTACACCCATCACCGGGGCACCATGCCTAGCTCTGAGGGGCCGCAGGTATACAAAGTGGGGATTTATGGCTGGCGGAAAAGATGCCTGTATTTCTTTGTCCTCCTCCTGATGATTTTAATACTGGTGAACTTGGCCATGACCATCTGGATTCTCAAAGTCATGAACTTCACAATTGTAAGTAAGACCATACAGTTTTCTTTAGCTCTTTTGAGGGGACGGGAAAGCATGGGGGAAGAAAAAAGAATGTGGAAAGTGATGGTAGTAAAATTAAAAACAACCTACAAGCGGTGGTTTTGATGGCGGCGGGGGTGGGGGAGGTGGGGGGGAAGCGTTGCTGTTCAGATTACATGTGAGGATTGACTTCTTTTAAATCTCAACTCTTCAGAGGCTGGTAATCCAATTGTGGGATGTTTCTCTTTTGTGATCCTCATGTGAGCTTTCCCTACATTTTGATAACTGTGTTTCTATAGCCTGTAACTTATAAATAATTTGAGTAAATAATGTAGGGAGAAGGATGAGATAAAGACCAAAGTAGTAAGTTTGTGTTGTTATTGTTGTTTTTTTTTTTAATTTTAGTAGTAATTAAGAAAGTTTTCATGAGGTAAAGGTTGAAACATCAGTGTTCAATTAGCCTTTGGAGAACATTAAAGAATTTTCAGTATCTATTTACACCTGGTAGTTAATGGAGCATTTCCTCAATCTTTAGGAATAGAATCAGAGAGTATATCTATTTTATTATTATTATTATTTTTAAAGAATTTGTGTTTATACTTTCTTGAAGAAATTCTTGATCTTGGTACTTAGGGCCATGCAGCTGATTGGACATTTGCTTGTTGAAGTTCAAATGAAAAGAAAATCTTGGCAAAAAGATTTTTGGAGTTATTCTGAGGTATTTCCCTAGAGCTTTTGTAAAGATTATAACAGTATAAATAAATTCTTGCATTAGTGAGAGCATAGTCCTAAAAATGCTTTCTTTTCCGCTGGTAATGTCAAAAGTAAGTAATTATGTTGGCAATATAAAAGAATTCTTGTGTGATAAGGAAATGTAACCATAATATAATTAAAAGTAAGGATTTCATGTGAAAATCCAAAATAGAATAGTGGATATTTGTCTTTCCTGAATTATAGAGTTTATTTTTAATCCCTCACACCTGTGCACAGGTAAACTTTCTTGCCTTTGCTCAGGCCATTTCTTCTCCTCGGGCTGCTTTTCTCCATTCTCTGCCTGGTACAACTCCTCCCTGATACCCCTGTAGCTCCATTTGTGTCTTTATTTTTTTACTGATCACTCCAGACAGACATTTTTACGTGTGTCTCCCAGGCAGCGTGAACTTTGATAATAGCAGGGGTGGCATCTCTTTTCTGTGGGCCTTTGTTCATCACTCATGAGAAGGGCTCTTGGCACTTGGCTCATGAGGATTACATAAACCAGTGTTAGTGCATCAAAAGGGCTCACTTTTAAAATCGAAATATAGTTGATTTACAATGCTGTGTTAATTTCTGCTGTACAGCAAAATGATTGAGTTATACATACGTATGCTTTCTTTTTCACATTCTTTTCCATTATGGTTTATCATAACATTGAATATAGTTCCCTGTGCTATACAATAGGACCTTGTTGTTTATCTGTTTTACATGTGATAGTGTGTCTGCCAATCCCCGACTCCCAGGCCATCCCACTCCTATCTACCTCCAGGCACCACAAGTCCATTCTCTGTCTGTGATTCTGCTCCTGTTGCAGAGAAGTTCACTTGTTTCATATTTTAGATTCCACATATAAGTGACATTATATGTTATTTGTCTTTCTCCTTCTGATTTACCTAATGTGATCATTTCTAAGTACATTTGTGTTGCTACAAAAGGCATTTCATTCTTTTTATGGTTGAGTAGTATTCCACTGTGTATTTTTACCACATCTTCTTTATCCATTCATCTTTGGATGGACATTTTGGTTGTTTTCATGTCTTGCCTGTTGTGAGTAGTGCTGCTCTCAATATGAAGGCTCATGTATCTTTTTAAATTATGTTTTTGTCTAGGAGTGGGATTTTGGGATCTTGTGGTAACTCTATCTTTAGTTTTTGAGGGACTTTCTGTAGTGGCTGCACCAACTGACATCCCTGCCCACAGTGTAAGAGGGTTCTCTTTTCTCCACACCCTTTCCAGTGTATGTTATTTATAGACGTTTTAGTGATGGAGAATGGTTCACTTTTTAATATTTGCAGTAAGCACCAGCAAATTAAGCTTCTGAATTGCAGTTTTAAGTTTCAAAGATGATACAGGTCAATTTCCAATGTATTGTAGGGGTCTAAGAAAATATGTTCTAGAATATTGGAGCACATTAGGTTCTACTTCTGAATGAGAATCTGTAAACATTTTTTTGAACTTACTTTATATTTTAAAAAAATCAGAGAAGTGTTTTAGGTGAGAGAGAGAGGGAGGTATGATCCAAGTTGTAGTCTAGATACTGCTCACGTAAGGATGCAATATAATGGAGAAAGTGTCTCAGAGTTTAAGGCTCTAAAAGGTGTCATGAATCTGCCCTTAAGTCCAAGGGACCATAGTTGTCATTTGTCAATATGCATATTCTGTGATGTTTTTATTTCATATTTCAAAAACTTTAAAGTAGAAAAATTCTATATTGTAATATAAAATAGAAGAAGACTGAAACTAGGGCAGTAGAATGAAGAATAAATGCTCAAAAGACATTAAAAGATGGAAGTGACATACCTCAACCTCAGCTACTGTTTGGATATGAGTTGTTGAGGGATTGAAAGGTAATTCTGGAGTACTCCAGGTTCTTGATAGTGAGATGGTTGGATGGTGGGACAAGAACAACCAGATGGAATTCATTATCTTTCCACTGAAATTTAGCTGAGACTCATGTTTCCCTCTCATTCCCTGTTTGGGGCTGTTTTTGTTATATTGACATAGTTTGACATGAAGTTAATGTATAGAACCTGAAAGATTACAGGGTGAATGTGGTGGAGAATATGAACTCAAACCTAGATAACCGTGATATTACACAAATCTGGCTTCTCAAGTATGTTTTATCTGGCAGGCTCAATAGTGAGATGTCTATGTAAATGTATATTGAGTGACAATTCACTCTGAATGTTATGTGAGTTTGGGGAGCAATATGATATTAAGGTAATAATCTATATAAAATAGGCTATTTCCTGTAGTTAACTAAATTGATTGCCAAAGTTGAGAGTTCTTAAAGATTTACCAAACCAAGTACTTACTGAGGTGAGAATAATGCTATTACTAGTCATAATGTGTAATTTTGTAACAGTAATGCTTTTGAGCAAATAGAACTTAAGTGTCAGAAAATTGGTCTTTCCCTGGATGGTAAAAACATATTCTCCATAAATCACGGTATAATGCATATCCCTTTAGAATTATAATTCTATTCTACAAATAATAATTTACTGACAGTGAATATCTTGAGAAAGAATGAGGTGTTCACCAATATTACATTGGTGAATGTGGGGTGCATGAACACAGGAAATCCAATGCGATAGGAGTGAAGCAGTTTCTGTGAGGATTGTCAAGAGGAAAGACTGATTATTTGGTACACCTGGAATGTTTAGTAATTTGGGATTTGGAAAAGTTCACACCTTAATCAAACCCTCTGAGTACTGACAAACCAAGAGTGATGTCATCTGCAAGTGTTTCCGAGGACTCTGCAATTTATCCAATATCAGGCATCCAGAATTTTCTATGTTGTCAGATTTGCATTCTATGCTGTCCCCAAGGGTTATGCTGAAAGAGTCCTTCCATTATAACAATCTGGACAAACATCCAACCAAGTTTTATTTGTCCCAGATGTAAATCAGAATAAAAATTAATTTTTTTCTCTGCTTTTAGCAGATTACTCTGCTGTTCATTATTAATCAAGATAGAATTACAGTCTCCTACTCTTTTCCAGTGTTTTCCCTACTTGGAGGAGTGTTTAATTTACCTATGTTGTAAAGACCCATAGGTTCACCTCCCGTAGTTTATCACACACTATGCTTTACAAGGAAACTAGTATTATTTATTAAGCATGTGCTTAATATGTGCTAGTCACTGCTTGGCAGTAAAAAAAATTATCTTGTTTAATTTTCCAAACAACCCTACGAATTGGGTATTACAATCTCCATTTTAGTAAAATAAAACCCAAAGCTCAGAGAAGTTGAGTGGCTTTCTAAAGGAAACAGCTAGTAGTCAAAGAACTGGTCCTTGACTTCAAAGCCTACCCCTTTATACCACAACATACAGTCGGTTCAGTTCAGGTCAGTTCAGTTCAGCCGCTCATTCGTGTCCACCTCCTCTAGCTAATTGCTGCAATGACCTGGCTTTTCAACACAGCTCTGAAGCTGCTCAAGTGGTTCATTACCTTTGTTACCCGCCCTGTGTCATCAGATCACAAATTTGCTTCCAAGATATCCACTGACATTTCCTGCATGGAGTAGTTCCTGATAGTTATGTGTGTTCAGTCCTTAACTCAGTTCTCTTTATCCTACAGTCAATGACCTCTCCCTTCACTGCTTCCGCCTTTGTTATAGTCCCTTTTTATGTTTATATAAATATTTAATGCAAACTGAATAATGCTATCTGTGTCATAGGTTGGTGTGTAGACCAGTCTGAGTTAGCACCTGACCTGTAGGAAGATTTCATGTTGGGAACAGAAAATCATAGGAGACCCCACTCAGGGCAGTGGTTAGGGGCTCAGACTCAGGACAAAGATGCTCTATGCTCACATATGAGTTCTGCTACTTTGACAAATTTTTCAACCTTTCTGTAATGCCATATGTTGGGAGTAATAGCAATACCTACCTGTTTATATGTTTGTTGTGAAGAGTGAATGAGGTGATAAATGTGAAGTGCTTAGAAAAGGAGCTTGTTCCAAAGTAAATGCCTTCTGTTAGTGTTTACCGTTATCATCATCATCATTTATTGAAGGCTCATTTTGCATCAGGCTCTCTGCCATTGCAACTTATCTAACTTAATGTATATGTGGATTGGTATTATGATACCAACTTCACAGGGAGGAGAGAAGCTCAATAACTTGATTTGGGATCACATAGCTAAAAAGTGGCAGAGTAGAGGTTTGAATCCAAACAGTCTTAGTCTGGAATATGGTTTATTCATCTCTGTGATGTATCGTGGGGCAGTGCAGAAATCTCTAGCATGAGTGTCACGGAATGGGACACCTAGTGGGCTATGAACTACATCACCTTTTCCTTCTGGCGCTCAGTACAGAAATGAAAGCAGTGAACTAGGTATCCTTTAGGATTGCAAGGCATCTTCCTGTTTGAACACTACAGTTTTGTGTTTGGAGCTTGGCCTCGACCATGTGAGATCTCTCTCTGTAGAGGGCTGCTGCTTCTACCAGTGTATTCCAGAAGCTCAATCCAAATAACTTGGCCTCAAAGACCTCCCAAAATACTGCAGTACCGATTGTCTACAGTGTCATTTAGCACAAGTGCTTATTAGTGGCAAAGCTTAAAAAGTTTTATTTCCAGTGAGTGTGAAATCATTATTAGATGAAATAGGTACCTCGAGCCACCTCTTCAAACATCCTCATCTTGCAGTTGATTGAACCAAAGTAGATGATAAAGTTGCCTGACCCAGCTTTAGCATCCCAACCATACTGGGAACTCCTCAGGAGCAGGGGTTGTATTCTATTCATATTTATAGCCATGGACCAGTGCCTGGTATGCAGTCAGCTTTCAATGTGTGTTTGTTAATTGTCAAACACATTTGAGTGTTTTATACAGACCACATGTATGAGATGATGGATGTCAAGTACCTGGTCCATGCTGGGCACACAATATGTCCTAGATAAATTGTAGCTAGCTATACTAGTGTTTTGGCCACCTCATGTGAAGAGTTGACTCGTTGGAAAAGACTCTGATGCTGGGAGGGATTGGGGGCAGGAGGAGAAGGGGACGACAGAGGATGAGATGGCTGGATGGCATCACTGATTCGATGGACGTGAGTCTCAGTGAACTCCGGGAGTTGGTGATGGACAGGGAGGCCTGGCATGCTGCGATTCATGGGGTCGCAAAGAGTCGGACACGACTGAGCGACTGATCTGATCTGATCTGATGCTAGTGTTTAACAGAGCCTCTAACTTCTCTTTCTTTTCCACTCATTAAAATTACAAAGTCCAAACCATTGTATCTATGATTAAGAAGAGAATGTCCATTTGTTTAATAAAAACTAAAACAGAACTTACTTTGTAATGTTCCTGTATAATGTTAATAAAAATTCCTATGAGGTAGACACTACTATCATGCATATTTTATAAATGGGGATGAGGAGGTTCCAAGAAGTGCAATAACTTGTCCAAGGTCACACAGTCAGTGAGTGCTGAAGCTGAAATTGGGTCACAGGAGTCTGGCTTTTGAGCCTGCACTCTTAATCAGTACACTATGCTGCCCATTTTCCAAGTGCTATTTTTCATGAAGACAAATTGAATTTGTTCAGTGCAATGTCTAAAACATGATTTATTTACCCTAAAGTAAGATAAAGATCCACTGAGGGTCAGAGGAAGGCATTCTAATACTTGTAAATTGGACACAGTGTGAAACAGTAAAAGCCAGAGCGAATGGGCAGTGAGTTCCATAACTCAGAACACTGACACATCATCTGTTTGGAGAAGGGTTGAGGAGCCATGACCCAGTCAAACTAACTCAAGCAGAGGGGAGTGAGGATACACTTGCAGAGGGAACAGGACAGGGGCTGTCCTGGTGCATGGGTGGGTCTCATGGCCATGGGACCCAGAGTACTCTTAAGAACCAACGGCAGTGTTGGGGATGCCCATCCTCTGATTTTAATGGACCACATGGCCTTGGTATTGCCCTGAAACTTTTGCTTCTGTTGGCAGGCCAGGATCCCTCTACCTTTGTGGGGCTACCAGTTACCTCCTGTGTTTATCCAAGCTTCCTGCTTCCTGGCATCTTCAACATGTGTGTGCCTTTGATCTTTTCTCTGTAATGACTTTCCCCTTCTGCTTCCACCTCTCCCCCCCCCCCCCGCTAGTCTCCTTCTGTTACCCACATGAAGTTCCAGAGAGGGAACTGCACTGGCTCAGCAGATTGTATACATCATGTTCTACTTGTTTATTGTGCATGGACCACATGAGATACCCCATCAGCTGTGGCCTGGGAGGGTAGAATCATTCAGTCAGTCCTGCTCATCAAGCAGCTGGGCCAGGACTTCCCTCCCATAAGGTCAGAAATTCACTTGAAAATCACACCTATACTTGATCTTCCATACACAGCGCTCTTTTTAAGCTTTTCTCTGATTTCTCAGATTTTCTCAGAAGTCCTCCCAGATAAACCTGACAACTCTTTTGTCTTTGCTGTACCTGGTGTCCTGCAGTGGGAAGACATACAGTACTGCATTATTTAATTTTCCTGTTTCCCCTACAGAGACGGTAACCTTAACCATTCACCTTTATAGTGACAGCATTCAACAACTTGCTTAGTATATAGTAGATATTTAGAATATTTATTGAATAAATGAATGTGAAAAATTTATGAATAGCCCGTCACTTTAAATTAGTATGTAAAGGGGGTTAATAGAGCTTTATATGGCTTTTAAAATGAAGTAAGAGTTGATTTATTAAGATAGACAGACCATAAATGAGATGAGTGCTTGAATTGATTATGAAAAGGTATTTTTAATACAGACACTCCCTCCTGTGTATCAACTACCTGCTACATTTTAATTACACAAGTCAGGAGTGTGAAATAGACAAGAAGCAGGAGAAATCATCTTAGTTAATATACAGAATTGCTCAGGAAATGGGACAAAATGATTTTATTGGCTTTAGTTGTATCTTTCACTTAACATTGTTAATGAATGTATTGTGAATAGCAATTGCTTCAGCTCTGATGCCAGTGTCACTTGAGAACTTGGAAAGGCTTTTTATATTGAGAACACTGTGTTTCCATCTCTCAGGGCTCTGTCTCTGGAGGTTACTTTTTCATCCATTAGCTCAAATTCATCAAGCTGAAAAATGACCACAATGTTATTTTTAAGGTAGCATGAACATTGTAATGCAGAAAAACACAGGACAAAAATCCACTCTGTTCCGTGAAAGTCCTGGAATAGGGCTCTGTCATGTCCTATTTAGTTTGAAGCTTACTGTGTTTTATACCTTTTGCAAGAATGCAAATCCTCAAGGATGATTTTAGTCCTTGTAATTACTGCGAAATGCTATAAAACAAGCTTGTTACAAATTTGTACAATTTATTGGGTGCTTTTGCTACAGTTCAATAGGTATTTCTTCAGCATATGGTGCAGCACTGTGGTTTTTCTGGTCATTAAAGATTATAATAAAGAAAATCCTGTACTTTAATAGAGTATAATTTACTAAGAAGAAAAAAACATGTGAAATTTTAATAAGTTCCCCTAAGTGACAGACTTTTTAAGGGAGTGTGAAAGAAGAAATTAGTCAAAGGTAGAAGGCCCTGGAAGGCTCCTTAGGTTGAGGCTTAAAGGATAAAGGACGTTTTGAATGGTGTTGAAAGCAGAGAAGTCACTGTGACTGTAGCCTGGATGCAGGGATGTTAAACGCAGGTCACCTCGGATAGTATAGTTCCTTCCAGTGCTGAGAGGCCAGGCCTCTGGAGAGAGGAGTGGGTGGGGAAAGAGGCGAGCAGGCGCTGATGCTAGTCAAGTTCAACAGGATGCAAATTATAGATACTCTTGGGAGGTCAAACTGGTAAACTTGAGTTCCAATTATAAACACATCACTGTGCAACATTAACTTATTATTTGGATAATATTTCTGACCTTTCCCACTTATTATCATCTTCATACACTCAAAATTCACTTTATTTGTGATTCTAGAATTGAGAAAAAGAATGTCAGAAAAATCTCTCTGAATTTCTGTCTTCTTCCATCACATATAGCTGCTCACAGAAGGAATTTTTAGTTCTTTTTTGGTCATGCAGCTGTGAACTCTGAATGACTCTCAGAAATCAGAAATTGCAACCACATTATGGAGATCTCTCCACTCTTACTGAGGCATTAAGCAATCATAGGAGAGAAGTTCTGAATCCCAAGACGCATTTTACCACTGTGAACTCAAAGACCAATCCTTCCACAGAGCTTCCCCAGTGGCTCGGTGGTAAAGAATTCACCTGCAATGCAGGAGATATGGAGACGTGAGTTCGATCCCTAGATCAGGAAGATCCCCTGGAGGAGGAACTGGCAACTCACTCCAGTAATCTTCCCCAGAAAATCTCATGAACAGAGGAGCCTGGTGGGCTGCAGTCCATGGGGTCACAAAAGAGTCGGACACGACTGCGGGACTAAATAGCAACAAGAAAGAGACACAGCAGTGAATATGAAGTTTCAGGTCACTTGGACTGTTTGTGTCACTAGTTAGAATCTCTAACCTCAGAATGGCTTCGTAAATACTTTGTCTCAAAATGCATTGTCCAATATGGTATTAAAATTAAGTCACAGGAAAAATTCAGTTCCTGAGTCACGTGAGCTACATTTCACATAAGTTAATGGCTACATGGGGTGAGTAGCCCCCATCCTCACCAGAAAGAAAGAAAAGAAGGAAAGTGCCAGTCCAGGTTCAATGCACGATACTGGATGCTTGGGGCTAGTGCACTGGGACGACCCAGAGGGATGGTATGGGGAGGGAGGAGGGAGGAGGGTTCAGGATGGGGAACACATGTATACCTGTGATGGATTCATTTTGATATTTGGCAAAACTAATACAATTATGTAAAGTTTAAAAATAAAATAAAATTTAAAAATAAATAAAAAAAAAAAAAAGAAGGAAAGTGAAGCCACTCAGTCATGTCCAGCTCTTTGCAACCCCATGGACTATATCCTGCCAGGCTCCTCTGTCCATGGGATTTTCCAGGCAAGAATACTGGAGTGGGTTGCCATTCCCTTCTCCAGGGGATCTTCCCAACCCAGGGATCAAACCAAGGTCTCCCGCACTGCAGGCAGACTACATTCTGAGCCACCAGGGAAGCGAGCCATCCTCACCAGAGCAGATAGAAAACATTTCCACTAATGCAGGAAGGTCTCTGTTATAAAACAGGTCTAAAATCTGTGAGCCTCCTTCTCAGACAGCTCATGGAGAGCATGTAAAGTGAACGTGGAAACAGATTTTTCATTTCCTTGCATATAACAATTGGTGCCTTTCCTTTCTGTGCCCTAGACAGTTTTTAAGGCCTGGCATGCTCACTCGTGTCCAACTCTTTCACACCCTTTGGACTGTAGCCCATCAGGCTCCTCTATCCATGGGATTTCCCAGGCAAGAATACTGGAGTGGGTTACCATTTCCCTCTCCAGGGGATCTTCCCGACTGAGGCCTGGAGTCACAGGCTTAAGGTAGGAAAGTAAACAAACAAACAAAACCCTCAATTTAAACAAAGGTAGAGAAGCAAGGCTTCCCTGGAGGATCAGCTGCTCAAGAATTTGCTTGCAATGCAGGATCCCTGAGTTGGGAAGATCCCCTGGAGAAGGAAATGGCAACCCACTCCAGTATGCTTGCTGGGAGAATTCCATGGACAGGAGAGCCTGGCTGGCTACAGTGCATGGGATCACAGAGATGGACACGACTGAGCGACTTCACTCACTCATTCCAGAGAAGGAAGATTCCAATCTGTTGAACAGATGCCCCAAATAACTACATTTATAGCAGCTTGCTCCTTTTCCTCACACCCAATCTCTGCTACTCCCCTCCTTTCAGTATTCCTGATTGGGTAGGTAGTGAGACTGGGATAGAGGACCTTTTGTGAGGACCTTTTGTGGGTAAAGAGCTATACTGAGTGGGGGAGTCACCGGGACCACTTTTGTGTCTTACTTTCTGAACCTGTAGAATATGAAGTTTGACCAAATGATATATAAGGTCTACTGTAGCTCATATAATTTCTAATTAAGGGATCCTCCCATATTGTCAGTCAGAATGAGAGAGACTGAGTCACTTTTTCCTCTAAAAGTGTATGTGTTTGCGTATGCTCCCACTATATTTAGACAAAAATCCAAGATGCTCAATGCCAGGAAATATTTCTAATGCACTGTTGTTATTTTTTTTTTAATCTTTAACCTTAACCCATTTCATTATTTAATGAATAATTAGTCTCTTATTTATTGTTTTGCAGCAAACCACCCCAAAACTTAGTGGCTGAATACAAGAAAAATTGTTTATTTTGCTCAGGACTCTCCATTTGGGGTAGACCTCAGTGGGAACTTCAGTCTGGCCTCTGATGTCTAGGACTTTAGCTGAGGAGACTCCATGACTGGTGTTGATTCTACAGTTAGGACTGTAACCATCTGGAGGTATGCTTGTATTTGTGGGTAGTTGATGGTGACTGAGAGCCGGAACCTCTGTAAGCCAGAACACCTACACGTGGCCCCTCCATGTAGGCTCACGTGGGCTTCCTGTCCTCACGGTAGCTGGGTTCCAGGATGTGTGTCCCACTTAAATGAGGTAGAAGTGCCTAATGCTGTTATGACCTAGACTCAGAAGTCAGGTAGCATCGCTACTTCACTCTGTTTGTGAAGGCAGACACAAAATCCTGCCAGAATTCAAGGGGAAGGCACACAGAATCCCGTCTACATGGGGGAGTTGCAAGGTTCTAGAGGAACTTATAGGATGGGAAATTGTTGTGGGTTGAATGGTATCCTCTGAAACATAGGTCATCATCTTAATCCCTGGAACTTTGTATTACCTTATTTAGTCTTATCTAGGTTAAGGATCTTGAGATGAGGATTTCTACTCAAACCCACAATCCAGTGACAGGGATCTTTATAAGAGTAAGGCAGAGAAAGATTTGACACAGACAGAAGTGAAGCAGACTGTATGACCAGAGAGGCAGGGTTTGGAGTGATGAAACTACAACAGATGCCCACAGACTCTGGAAGATGGAAAAGACAAAGAAGGAATTCCTCTCTAGAGCCTCCAGAGGCAGTGGAGCCCGCCTGACACCTTGATTTCAAACTTCCGGCCTCCAGAAATATTACGGAATGAATGTCTTTTATTTTAACCTGTCAATTTGTGATCACCTGTATGGTGGCTGTAGGAGATAGGGTTCTGGCCACCTTTGGGAAGTACAGATGGTCCCAAACTTAGGATGCTTTGAATTATAATTTTTCAACTTTATGTTGCAAGAGTTGTGTGAATTCAGTAGATCCAGTTTTAAATTGTAATACTTTCCCAAGCTAGAGATGGGTGGTACGGTCCTGCCTCTGGGGTGCAGCAGCTTCTAGCTCCCAGTCAACCATGCCCTCACAAGGATAAATGACTGGTACACTATGACCTATTCTGCTTTTCCCTTTTAGTGCAGCATCTAGTAAGTTACATGATGTATCACATACTCTATTATAAAATAGGTCTTGGGTTAGATGATTGTGCCCCACTGTAGGCTGCTGTCAATGTTCTGAGCGTATTTAAGGTTGGAGAGCCTAAGCTGTGATTTTCAGTAGATTAAGTATATTAATTGTATCTTGTATCATTTTTTTAATGGCTTCAGATCAGATCAGATCAGTCGCTCAGTTGTGTCCAACTCTTTGCGACCCCATGAATCTCAGCATGCCAGGCCTCCCTGTCCATCACCAACTCCCGGAGTTCACTGAGACTCAAAGCAGTATATATATGGTGGCATGTGGGATCCTAGTTCCCCAGCCAGGGATCGAGTCTACACTCCCTGCACTGAAAGTCAGTGTCTTAACCACTGGATCACCAGGGAAGTCCCCAAATGCATTTTTGACTTATCTTATTTGCAACAGATAGTGAGCTTTTCAAAATTTGACCCTATTGTAAGTCCAGGAAGATCTGTACAGTCTGGCACACCACCACCACCGCCACCAAGAACAACTGCCATTGATTATGCCACACCACACCTTGCATTGAGCTCAGTGCTAGGGGCCTACCTGAGTTCTCTCTTTTTTCCTCGCAGTGACACTGTGAGTGGTGTGCTATTATCTCCCCTTCAACTATAAGAAAACTAAAGCTCAGAGCTTGCTTAACCTGCTTTCTTACCACCTTTTTCAGCTAGTAAGTAAAAGTAGTAGTTTGAATGTCTATTACATACTACATATAAAAGGGCATACTATCTGTACATATACATATATCTGTGCAAGTATGTTGAACTTGAAAGTTTATGCTTTTAACTTTTTCAGAAATCTTTGCTGTCAAAAAATAGATATGTCATAACTAGTAATGTGTTTACTGGCAGAATCTTCAATGGCACTGATGGTCACCATTGTATCTAGGAGTAATAAGGAGTACACATTTTAAAATTACTTCAAAACTGTTTCAGTCATTGACTACTTCAGGCAGTTTTAGCTTCAGGAATATTTTAAGGAGTCGCTAGCTACAGAAGCAGTACCTGTGTTATAAGAATCATGGTTTAGTTGCCTTTTGAATTACTTTTCTGCCTTCACTAAGCCACATGTGAATCATCTAACTAAATAAGGAGTTGCTTTGTTAAAAATGGAGTTAAAGAATAGAAAAAATTCTCAGGAGTATAGCCTTTATATTTAATGGTGAAACCTTCTAACTGGAATACCTGTATAGCTGAAAGTATGCATATTTGCCAGCTTTTAATTATTGGTCAGCTTTATTAAGTGTAAAAACTTATTGGCATCTCATAACACTTGGTTGGCTAATAGTAGATGCTGTATTGTCACAGGATGAGTTAGCGAGTGGAACTTGAGGACAATTTAAGCCTTTTTCAGTGGAAAACAATAGAGCACTGCATCATTTCATAGCCACTTACTAAGGACCTAGTGTGATGGAGTCCCAATGTGTTGCTCTTCCCTACAAACACACACACACACACACACACACACACACACACACAGGTTTTAAAAATCTATAAAATTGTTACTATTGCAATTTTATGTAATAGTCATCACTGTATTTCAGCAAGTGTTTTTAAGTGACTACTACTTACCAAGGGACACAGTAAGAGAAAACAGCTCCATTCAATCCTCATAACCACTGTTATGTTTGTAAAAGTTCTTGACTCCTTAGAACTTTGGTTCATGTTTGTTGCATTACCTGAGTCTCTACCAGCATCCCCATGGGAGAGACATAGCAGGGATAATGTAATTTTACCCTTTTGTTTTATTTATTTATCTATCTATTTACTTTACAATATTGTATTGGTTTCGCCATACATTGACATGAATCTGCCACGGGTGTACACGTGTTCCCCATCCTGAACCTCCCTCCCACCTCCCTCCCCATCCCATCCCTCTGGGTCATCGCAGTGCACCAGCCCCGAGCATCCTGTATCATGCATTGAACCTGGACTGGTGATTCGTTTCACATATGATAATATACATGGTTCAATGTCATTCTCCCAAATCATCCCCTCCTTGCTGTCTCCCACAAAGTCCAAAAGACTGTTCTATACATCTGTGTCTCTTTTGCTGTCTCGCATACAAGGTTATCGTTACCATCTTTCTAAATTCCATATGTATGTGTTAGCATACTGTATTGGTGTTTTTCTTTCTGGCTTGCTTCACTCTGTATAATAGGCTCCAGTTTCATCCACCTCGTTAGAACTGATGAAGGGACAACTAGGGATCAGTGATTTGCATAAGGTCTCATGCCTAATAACTACTATAATCAACCTTCCAACTTTAGAGTAAACAAGAGTGAACAGTGAGTTGTGGAGCTTTGCCTTTTGCAAACTCAGGCAAGTCTTGAGTCAGTGTCTATGGGATGTTTGGTAAAAGACTCGGTACATTCTCATTCCTTAGCTAGCCATTGTATCTGGGTTGGCCAATGGCAGAGAGTTTTGATCATTAACACGCTGTCTGTAGTTGGCCATATTAAGTAAGTTTGTTGTCTCTCTCTGAAATTTCTCTTAATTCTAAGTCTTAAAAAAAAAACAACAAAAAAACAGTTGTCTTTCTAAAAATCCAAAGATAGAAGGAAATGATCCTTTGGGTCACTTGGTCACTCATTGACTTAAACCAACTTCATGTCATAATAGGTGGTTGCTGTTTTGGAAGTGAATGCTTTTGGTTCACATGAGCAAATTTTTATTTTCTTAATTGAAACCTGCCTTGCGGTTCTTGGCAAGGAGGTTCCCATGAGAGCAGGGATAATTTGCACGTTGTACATTCACTGGTGGAGAATTTCTGATTTTTGTGATTTTCTTTGAAAAATAATTTCCAGGTCCCAATTAAGTGACTGGTTTCTATTGAAATCTTCAACTGTACGAATCTCTTGTCAGTCTAGTTACCAACTGTGACAACCTAATGAATAAGTAACATTTACTCAACAAATGTTTATTGAACTCTTCATGTGGGTGAAGCGCTGTACTAGGTGCTGGAGGTACAACAGTGAACAGAAGTAAATGGGGGCCTTCCTCAGAGAGAGTTTGCTGTCTAACAGGAGAGACTTGATCATATGATCGAACAAATAAATGTAGAAATGCCACCAGAATGAGTGGATGCTGCAAGAACGTACAGAGGGGATGAAAGTGAAAGTGAAGTCACTCAGTCGTGGCCGACTCTTTGTGACCCCATGGACTGTAGCCTGCCAGGCTCCTCCGTCCATGGGATTTTCCAGGCAAGAATACTGGAGTGGGTTGCCATTTCCTTCTCCAGGAGATCTTCCTAACCCAGGGATTGAACCCGGGTCTCCAGTGTTGTAGTCAGATGCTTTACCAGTCAGGGAGGAGGTTTCTAAGACAAGACAATTGTATAAATGCTAAAAATGAAATTGAAGAGTGGAGTAAGAGGTGATGGCAATCTAGTATGTGGATCCCTTGAACATCTGATACAGTGTCTCCACTGGGAGAGGAGTTGGGCAGTGGGGAGAGGTGGGATGATGAGGCAGATGGGAGAGGACAGTAGAAGGTGACTTTGCTTTTCTATACTATTTTCTAGTGACATTTTGCAAGGAGAATGTATTTAGGTAATACTTGTGAGATTCAAAAAAGTAAAAATAATGAGCTAAAATGAAAAAGAGAAGAAAATCATAAAAAACAAGTAAGAATGTATCATCATAGTTGCTTTCTTTAAGGACCACTTGGCTGCATTGTGGTTGAATTGGGGACCTCATCTGTAAGGATAAATACAGACTGTAATTCCTCACACTTAATACAAATACTTTCTGTATTAGAAAAAGGGAGTTTATTTAGAACAAGTCTTTTGCTTTTTTCATTGCTGCAAACAGAATTTGGCCACTCATAGGTACATTAACTCCTGTATTTGCATATAGATTATTGCCATCAGTAGGGTGATGTGTACTGAGAGCTTATTCTGTGCTGGGCATGATACTGAGCACTTCACATGGGGTATATTATTTCATCCCTAGAAGACGGGTCCTTTAACTCTCTCCCTTTCCCAAATGAGTGACCTGAGGCTTCAAAAAGTGGTCAAGTTATTTTTCACCTGGTTTCAGTAAATGACAGATCTGGGATATGAAGGGAAATTTGAGCCCCAAACTCCTAACAATTGCATTGTACACCCTTCCTTGGTACTCTCCAGGCTGAGAGATCACTGTCTGTTCCTCAGAGCCTCCAGTCCCCATTCTCGTGGCGTAAGTGGGATGGCTCCAAGAGTCAGCAGCAAGGCCTCATGAAGGAGCCCTTGACAATGTGTATGTGTGTGTGTGAGCAGTATATATACTGCTGATGGTCTGCAGTATACCTACTCTGATTTTATTTTATTTTATTTTTATGTTTCAGCTGATTTTTTTGATTTTTTTAATATAAATGTATTTATTTTAATTGGAGGTTAATTACTTTACAATATTGTATTGGTTTTGCCATATATCAACATGAATCTGCCACAGGTATACATGTGTTCCCCACCTACTCTGATTTTAGATCCTTCTAAGTGTCCACACATTCAGATGAATACTTTTTACTCCCACCTGGCAGTGTGCTTCCTACACAATATATGGAGAAATTCTCTTTGGTGTTTTCTAATGGACCTTATTCCCTTCTTTCATATTGTACAAATCACATACTGAGATTTAAGAGGTTCAGAGGCCTCACATCAGCAGGCTTAAATATGTAGGAGTAAATCCTTCCAGGCTAGACTGCCCTGCTTCCTCGCTCATTTTCCATCATGCTGTCATTGTCCAGAGTTGCTATGAAGTCAGGCTGCCAGTTGATGCGTTGGAAGGATCCTGATGTGTGAAAAACATGATGTTAGAGAAGTTGGAGTTGTGGTTTACAGGTTCTTGAGAAAACAGACCTGGGTTCAAACCTCAGCTCTGCTACTGGTGAGCCAGGTGACTGATATTGGACAAGAAGCTTAACTTCTTTGAGCTTCTCGTTACTTGTTTGTAGTAATGCGATTCAGGAGTTGTGTTAGAGATTGGAGTGAACCAGAACATAGAGTGTGGTAGATACCCAGCGAATGCTTACTATTATTATTGTCAACTTGGACACTTAGAGAAGCACCTTACAAAGAGGAAAAGAGGATTGAGTTGCAGAAATTCAGCACAGATTCATAAGCTCACTTGTAAAGAAATGACTAATGGAGTCTTAAAAGCATATTAAACTCGGGTGTGGCTGAAAAATCGTCTATGCTACGAGAATTACAGTCACTCCAGGGCTTTTTCTGAATGCATTGTTGCTGACTGAACTTGAAACGGAACTGTGTGAAACACAAGAATGAGAAGCAAACTACCTAATAAAATATGAATTCTGATATGTCCTCTGAACATGGCACTGCGTACTTGGGCATGGCCTGCTTCAGACACACATCAGCATGTGTCTCTGGAGAAGTGAAGTTTAGAAGAAGCCCGAAGAATGGGTTGTGACAGCCTAGAAGAACTGAGGGGGATTCTAGAGAGATGGAAAGGCGAGTTCAAAGCCTTAGCTGGGGAGAAGGCATGGAGTAGTCAGTCCCCTATAGAGGTGTGAAGAGAAAGTCACTCTCCAGTGCTGATTGTAGGAGGGCACAGCCTCGTAAGAGGCAGCAAGGGGACATACCTGCACTTGGACGCCTGCTCTGCCCTGTGTCTTTTATGAGAAGCTTTTAACAGCTTGTTCCTGATTTGTATGATCTGATGCTTGCTTCAGGTGGTTCAAAGGTCTCACCCTTGTGGAAGTCCTATCTATGCCTGTAGCTTGGCTATTCAATGCCAATATCCCTATCTGCCAAGAAGATTGACTGTCCAAACGTCCTATAAATACTCGTGATGGTTTGACAGCTGCTAACATCATTGGCTAGCTTCTGAGGTGGCACCATCATAGAAAACTTTTCAGTAAGGGACACATTGGAGAAGAATTTATGAATATACATTTCATTTGGTTTATTGCAGAGCCCGTAGTCCACAAGTATTGTAAATGGGCTCCACTATCTAATCAGGGAATTATAGCAATCTATTAATTGCCATTTCTGATTATTTGCATTTAATTAAGGGGTACTCTTGAGAAAATGAAGGACAGCATAACCTCAAACTATAGCTTTACATCTTGGATAATTGACTATAATTTCTGTCTTTAAAGCTTTCCTAAATTGTTTATTTCTCCAGATAGTTCCTAAAAACTATGATTTTACCTCTTTCCTTTCAGTGGATGACCAGGGGTTTCTCATAAAAGCTTACATGGTTTAGTTTTCTCAACTAAATTAAAGCTTAATTAGCCCAAAATCCAGATCTGTAATATGTTTATAAAATTTATACAAGCATAATTAATTTCACTTAATTGCATAAATAGCTTTCCCATGCAAATAGTCATCTTTTCTCTGCTGACCTCTAAATGGCAGCTTTCAGGTTATCTGTGTTTCTGCTTGTCCCTGGTAATGTGAAATCAACTTGCATAATTCTAAAAGTATTACTCTTTCCTTTGATTTATGACTTTTATCATGGAAGTCAGTGATTACCTTGGCAACCCATGTTTCATGTTTTGAAAATGTAATGAAAAACGCGTACTGTAATAGCATTGCTTTTGTTTTGATGGAAACCCAGAAGAAAAATTAGATAAATGATTCTGATACATTCTCCTAAGCCCACTGCTTCTCAGAAAGTTACTAGGCTTTTTTAGTTTATTTGAATGACAGTTCAAATTACATTGATCAGCAGCATGTCAAAAAGAGTAGCTATTATTTTTTTAAATCTCTTGATATTTCCAGGATTTCTCTTCTAGAGAAGAGTGATGACTTTACCATACACTGAGAATGATTCTCTTGCCACAGAAGCTGCTCCCTTTGCAGAAGTCTTTAGAAAGCCATTTATAATATTAAGAAATTATTCTGTAAAAACATACCTTCTCAGTTGACTGGAAATTAAACTTTCTTATAGTTTCCTCATTATTTCCTTGAAAAGTCTTGCCTGTACATTGAGGATGTTGCAGTTCTCCCCTTTTCTCTCTGTTCATTTTCTATAAGGGTGTGGTTATTGCTTTTGGAGCTCTTTTAGAAGGCTCAGAAGCTTGTTTCCCAGAAGCACCAAGCAAAACTCACCAGCTGTCTCACTGGCCTGAATGGTGTCACATGCCCATCTCTGGGCTAGTAGTGGTGGCCAGGGAGCATGATTATGATCATTGGCTTGGACGTGAATCACAAGTCCCATGCCGAGTACACAAGGCCTGTGCAGGGAGGTAAGAAAGCAGAATAAAAATGAAGGTCATCCCAAGGGAAGTGATGAGGATGGTTGGAAGGCATCACAGGTTCATCTTATGGTGCTGAATTTACTGCATTTTTATGCAATGATAATAGCAGAAGCCCCAGGAGCCTCTTGACTTTAGAGTGACTTTTGATTCAAGACGGTCAGTGTATGTGGATTTTGAATCTGAAAAGTGCTCTTCCTGCTGTATTTCTCTAAGGTTCATTAACAACCAGTATTATAGAGCCAATTCAAAAGGAACATGTTTTCAGTGACTGTCTTATTATTAGCTTCAGGGCTACATTTTTAAAAATGCATAATGAAATCCATGGAATATTTCAAAAGAATGTGGCACTTTGCAAAATTGGCTTTGGGGGATGTGCATGACTTAGAGTTGGAATGAAAAGTGTATGGTGACTGCATGAATTGAAAAACCTTTGGTCCATCTCTTGGCTGCAGCTAGCCATACACAGTTGAAAAAAGAAATCCAGATTGTGCATAATTTTCAAAGGATCTGTAAAGATTCAGTATTTTCTTAGTCTTGTACACAGACTCTAGGAAGGTCATTTTCCCTGATATGTGTAAAGACAGCCTTCCTACCTTTGTGGAAGTTTTGCTCATTTTCAGAGGATAAGAAATGGGAAGTGGCTATTGTTGTGACAGGACAGTGCTTCAAGAATAATGACAGTCACTGTTCCTTCTCCCTAAGGATTGGTAGAGCAAAAGTATACACATACTTGGTAGCTTTTCTAAATAGCAATCATTATCATTTTCTTTCCAGAGCCAAGTGGAGTCTCATCATTATTAAAGTCAGGGCACTTGAGTTATGGTCTGGGCTTTGTTACAAGCTCTCAGATCTTGGGTACACTACTTGTCCCCTCTGGGCATCCTGGTACATGCTGATAAAATGGAGAGCCTCAAAAACACAAAGAGCCAAATTATATCTCAGGTAGTTTTTATCTTTGGAGTTGTAAACATCTGGAAGGGGGAAATGGAGAAAAGGGACTTGAGGTTTTAAAAATTGTGTCTTCCTTAGCCTCTCTCAATGATGTACATAACATCTCTAAGATAAAACAGAGAATGAGAAATTATTCCATCATCAAACTAGGAATGACAGTCAATATCACCCCAAACCCTTGGAATAATTTTCATGAACCTTTAAGTTTTATGGAATTGCATCTAAGTGCACAATTAAAGATACTATGTATTCAGCCATCAGAAATACAGAATCCTCCCCCTTTAGAAGTTTCTTTCAGTTCAGTTCAGTTCAGTCACTCAGTCATGTCCAACTCTTTGCAACCCCATGAACCACAGCACGCCAGGCCTCCCCGTCTATCAACAATTCCCGGAGTTCACCCAAACTCACGTCCATTGAGTCGGTGATGCCATCCAACCATCTCATCCTCTGTCGTCCCCTTCTCCTCCTGCCCTCAAACTTTCCCAGCATCAGGGTCTTCTCAAATGAATCAGCTCTTCGCATCAGGTGGCGAAAGTATTGGAGCTTCAGCTTCAACATCAGTCCTTCCAGTGAACACCCAAGACTGATCTCCTTTAGGATGGACTGGTTGGATCTCCTTGCAGTCCAAGGGACTCTCAAGAGTCTTCTCCAGCACCACAGTTCAAAAGCATCAATTCTTTGGTGCTCAGCTTTCTGTATAGTCCAACTCTCACATCCATACATGTCTACTGGAAAAACCATAGCCTCGACTAGACGGACCTTTGTTGACAAAGTAATGTCTCTGCTTTTTAATATGCTGTCTAGGTTGTTCATAACTTTCCTTCCAAGGAGTAAGCGTCTTTTAATTTCATGGCTGCTGTCACCACCTGCAGTGATTTTGGAGCCCCCCAAAATAAAGTCAGCCACTGTTTCCCCATCTATTTTCCATGAAGTGATGGGACCAGATGCTATGATCTTAGTTTTCTGAATGTTGAGCTTTAAGCCAACTTTTTCACTCTCCTCTTTAACTTTCATCAAGAGGCTCATTAGTTCCTTTTCACTTTCTGCCATAAGGGTGGTGTCATCTGCATATCTGAGGTTATTGATATTTCTCCCAGCAATCTTGATTCCAGCTTGTGCTTCTTCCAGCCCAGCATTTCTCATGATGTACTCTGCATATAAGTTAAATAAGCAGGGTGACAATATACAGCCTTGACATGTTCCTTTTCCTATTTGGAACCAGTCTGTTGTTCCATGTCCAGTTCTAACTGTTGCTTCCTGACCTGAATACAGGAAATATTGCCTTTTCATACTGTTCATGGGGTTCTCAAGAATACTGAAGTGGTTTTCCATGCCCTCCTCCAGTGGACCACGTTCTGTCAGACCTCTCCACCATGACCCGTCTGTCGTGGGTGGCCCCACATGGCATGGCTTAGGTTCATTGAGTTAGACAAGGCTGTGGTCCGTGTGATCAGATTGGCTAGTTGTCTGTAATTGTGGTTTCAGTCTGTCTGCCCTCTAATGCCCTCTCTTAGCGTCTACTGTCTTACCTTGGATTTCTCTTACCTTGGATGTGGGGTATCTCTTCACTGCTGCTCCAGCAAAGTGCAGCCACTGCTCCTTACCTTGGACGTGGGGTATCTCCTGTGTTGTGCAGCCGAAGTTTCTTAGGAGATGCTTTAACTTTGACTTATATTTGGGCCCTGAATGCAAAATCTCGTATCAGTAGCAGCTGGGAAGATGAACATTTCCTCTTATTTTCTTTGTGGTTGCCATTTTTAGTCAACCTGCTCTTCAGTTCTCTAACCCACAGGTCCCCATGGTACCAGTACCAGTCCACAGCCTGTAAGGAAATGCGCCACACAGCAGGAAGTAAACAGTGAACAAATGAGTGAAACGTCATCTGCCAACCCTCATTGCTTTCCATCGATTGCATTACCACCTGAGCCATCCCCCCCATCATCCATGGAAAATTCATCTTCCACAATATCAGTCCCTGTTGCTGAAAAGGCTGGGGATTACTACTCTAACCCCACAGGGAAAACACATACACATTTACACACACATATGTACAGAAAACACAAATGCATACATATATGCACAAATACACATATGTAGACAGGCATGCATAATACACATATTTGTACATACCCAGACACATACATGGCTCAAGTGGTTAAGAATCTGCCTGCAATACAGGAGACACAGGTTCAAATCCTGGGTCAGGAAGCTCCCCTGGAGGAGGAAATGGCAACCCACTGCAGTATGCTTGCCTGGAAAATCCCATGGACAGAAGAGCCTGGCAGGCTACAGTCCATGAGGTCGCAAAGAACCAGACATGACTGAGCACACATGCACTTGTGCGTGCATGCACATGTATACACACATGTACATGCAATTATATACACACACACATTTGTACATAAACCTAGATACAAACTAGTGAGAGGCCACAGTCCCCAAAAACAATTCCCAGAAATAGGAAAAAGCCAAGACATCATATGTTTTGGGATATGCTATTCCCATGTAGAAATCTCTTTAAGCAAGGGAAAGCACAAGGATTCGTGAGTGACCGAGCAAACTGCAAGTTGTCCTTCCTGAATTTCCTCTGTTGAGAGTATGAGAGATGAGAGCCTTCCTGATACCTAAACAAAGTTCAAGCTATGGATGTGAGAGGGACGCTCAGTCGGTGTCCACAGGGACAGAGGGTACAGCCCGGAGCAGCATCGCACCCGCATAGGTCCCTCCGCTTTGTGTAGATGAAGCAGTATGGAGCCTATGTGGGCGGCAACTGCATGATGAGTAGGAACATCATCTTGAAGACATGAGAAAAAGCATCCTGCTGCAAATGATGTGTTTACAAATCACAAAAAGATTGAGAAAACTGAGGGGCAGGTAGTGGTGAAATGGGGAAAGGTCATTGTGATTTCTCAGTGGCAGAAGAATGGAAATGTGTAAGGACAGGTCAGAAGAGACAAAAAGGTCATAGAATCAAGGAAAATGACATAAGAAACATTGTAAGAGAACCAAAAGCCAATAATGAAATTAAAACCCACTACAGACTCAGCAAAGGATTCATACTGAGAAAAAGCTAAGTGAAGAATAAACATGAAGTGCTTTCCTAGAACAAATAAGGGAAAAAAGTGGCAAATTCAAAGAAAATAAAGATGATTGCATAGTGAATAGAGAATGAGTTATAGAATTTTTTTTTCCAAAACCTGTAGAAATTCCCAAAGAACAGATGGTAACAAAGACTAACATATCAAAGACATAATCTAGGAATGTTTTTCTGAGCTAGTCATATTTAAAGGTTTCATTGAGAGCCAGATAAAGTAATAGACAACTGCATCTACATCCATCCTGGCAAAACAGATATTTCCAGTGTAAAAACAGAAAAAATTTACAGCAAAACAGAAGTTATACTAATCAAAGTATTCTCTTTTAAAGTAAAGCAGAAAACAATGGAATATCTACATATTTTCAAAGGGAAATATGAATCCCGAGAATGTATAGTCAGATGAGTTGTTGATCTTAGAAAACCTGAGATGCTTTCTGACTATTTCAAGCCTCACAAAGCATACTTTCTATCTTCTCTGTTTGATCTAGCCAACTAAAACTAAATACAAATGAAAACTCCCCAAATGAGAGAGTTGTAATATAAAATAACTGATGGGTAAGCCTTAAAACCACTTACAGGTGAAATATTTCTAATTTTTTTTCTGGAAATTATAAAACACAATTATAAGCAAAAAATGTAAAATAATTTTTTAAAAAAATCCCTAAAAACCTGTATCCAAGATCCATATGTATCCTTGTGGATCCACAAGGACCCACAAGCAGTAGATAGGGCAAGCAGAAATGGGGGCAGGAAGATGTAAATTTTGGCAAAATTCTGTATATTACATAGGCACAATTACAAAAAAAAAAAAAAAAACAGCTATTGCTGTCTTCAGACTTCACTTTGACAGTCAGTGAAATGTGAACTTAATGTTAAAAACAAACTAAAGTGCACATTTTTTCTAAACCTGCTGGCAAGCGAGGAAGAAATTGTAATTCAAAAATCAGTGACAGAAAGCACTAAGCAGACAAGCATGAAGGGTGTTCAGATGAATTTAAAAGACTCAGTCTAATTAAATGCTAATTCTAACATGGAAACAATCATGTAGCTTCATGGCATATGTGAATATGCAGAACACCATTTAGTCATAGATCTCTGATGAGGGAGGGTCATTTGGACATTCCACACTGCTCCCTCATACATTGTGGGTGATTCCCACTCTGGATTTGCTGTGCAGCAGCCTTGGTTACTGGTTCTAAGCACAACCAGGCAGAAAGTTAGAGGCAGGCTCGTCCATGATGGAGCCACCCTGGGACAGTGTCTGGTGTGTTCCACTCTGCTATGGTTGCTATTGTAAACTAAACAGTTTCTGGTGGTGTCACTTGGACTTGGTGACTCAGCATGAGTGTTGTGCCAGGGATAAATAGCATGTCTTTTCTGAGCAAAGTTTGACCTTCAGAAATGCCGTGGAATCTGTACCCTTATGTGGAGACCATTGTTCTTAGCTCTTGGGACTTGAAATACTCTTTTTAAAAAAAATTTTTTTTTTTTTATTTTTTAGTAAGAAACTTCTCAAGAAACACTAAGACCCACCTTTACTGACCAAAAATTGGGATTTCCCTTCATTGACATCAATAGTCTGTACTCTATTCTTTATGTAATTATATTTATGACTTTGTGTTTTATTTTCCAATATGAAATGTGTGTTCCAGGGGAAACCTCTCTCCTTAAAAGCATTAGGACAGTCTTCTTTGTTGCTCACAGTAATTTTCTCCTCCTTTTGAGACCTCTGGAGCACCATTTCTTAAAAGGTAGTAACATTTCATCTATCTAAGACAGTAGGGTGGACCAGATCATTCCCTGGGACATCTTTTAGCTCTCAGGCCTGTGTGTGTGGGAGGGGAGAGAGGGTATGGCTGTGGGTATGAGAGGGTTTAGGCTTAAGAAAAGAGAGTATTAGCCACTTCATTACAAAGGCTATAAATTGAGATCTCTTTAACCCCACCCGCCAGGGCTTAGAACTGTGAGCCTAGGTGATGTTCCGTAGAGACTTGGATTTGTGATATTTTATTTCCTCATGCCACCTAAGGGTACAGGAGTAAATCAAAGATGAAAGTGAGGGGTTTCCTGGTGGCTCAGTGGTGAAAAATCCACATGCCAATGCAGAGACACGGGTTTGATCCCTGATCCAGGAAGATCCCATGTGATGCAGAGCAACTAAGCATATGTACCATAACTACAAATAAAAATAAAATTTTTAAAAAGATGAAATTGAGGACTTTGGATTAGGAGTCAAGAAATCCCATTGGCAGATCTGTATCTAATGTGGCCTAAGACAGTCCTATTAGATTCCTCTTGGTTAAATTTCCATTCATGAAATGAAGGGTTTGAGTTAAATCAGGATTTATGGGCTGGTAGTTGACCAAACTGGCTATCAGAATGTATTATTGGGCCTTCGGAGTATCACAAATTGTTGTTGTTGTTGTGGGAAGCGTTTAGAATAGGTTTGTGTGCCCTGTTTCCCCACAACCCTCACCACCCCTATCCATACCACTCTTCTCTGTTTGCATTATGAACCTTTATATTTGAAGGTCATCTGGAAAAAAATTGTTTCTAACATTAGCTTTTCTGTTGTACAATCTCTGAATAGTCAATGTGCAAAGGTATTTTAAATAGACTTTGGTGGTTAAAAACTATTTGACTAATTAGAACAGATTGATGTGGGATAAAAAGGTCAACCTAGGAATACACGCCAGATAAATTCTGAATGAGTTTTAAAATGGAAATAGTAAACTGGAATCCATCTACTTGTTTTCAGGTACCTTCTGTTCATAGTCATTAGTTTGGCCTGAACAACACCAAAATGGTCCTAATGGCCCCAGTCACAAGAGCTATTACAGGTTGTCTAACTTGGTTAAATTCTTTTCTGCTTTAAATTGTTAATGATTCAACATTTCATGGTTTGAGTCAGGTGCTCTCAGAGGGCGCCTTCCTTAAAGGTCAGTCACTCTCCAGAAACCTGCCTCCAAGATTAAGATTGCAGATTCTGCTCAGTGACCTTGGGAGAATAATGATTCATTACAAACAGGACTCAGGAAGCACCACCCTGTGGCAGGAGACCCCTCGCTGGCAACGTCAGGAAAAGCAGAGAGGCTGGTGAGACACAGGATTGCTGGCAGAGGCAGGGACAATGAGATTGAGAATGACTCTCCAACAGAGGGATGTGCATTGCTAATGAAGAATGTGGAACATGCCTTGTGTGCTAGACAGAGTTAAGAGGTACCTTGCAAGAAGCTAAGAAGTAAACTCTATTATAACAAGGTAATGAATGAGCAAACTGAGGCTTGGAGAGGTGAAGTAACCTGTCTAAGAGTGCTTTCAGAGTTTGCATAGTATTTCATGAAGAGCATATAACTATTCTCTGCACACTGGTGTCTGATGAATGATGTATGCATTTTAATTCATTGATTATGATGTTATGATGTCTGAAAATAAGTTTCCAGTAAATGTTGATATGAGAACCTGTTTGTCACCTGCCTGGGATTGTCAGTACAAAATCCACATACACATTCCAAGGCTGAAATATACACATACCAAGATGGAGTACAGGTGGACGCATGATGCTTTTTTTTTTTTTTTTTGGACTTCTTAAATAGAGATCATTTTATGACGTTAGTAGAAACCAACTAAAGTGGAGGGGCAAAGTTTTGTGAACTGACCAAACAAGAGTGATGAGAAATAAGAGTATTAATGTAATCAGCAGACCAGTATACATTTAATAATAATTTGACTCTATTTCCTAAGATTCAGTGGGAGGCCAATAGAGGATTCATTGTATTTTTTTTAAATTTTATTTTATTTTTAAACTTTACATAATTACATAATTGTATTAGTTTTGCCAAATATCAAAATGAATCCGCCACAGGTATACATGTGTTTTTTCCCTCCAACTTGGAAACAGCAAGTGGATGATTCATGTACTAGAGGGGGAAAAAAAAAAAAAGATTTTTATAATGAAATGTGGCTACTAGCTTAGATCTCTATTTTTATTTTTTTTTTGTTTGCTATGCTCATTTTTTTGAAATGATCTTTTATTATGTAAAATATATATAACACAAATTTGCCATTTTCAAGTGTACACTTCAGTGGCACTAATTGTATTTACAATGTGTATAATCATCACCACTATTTTAAAACTTTTTCATCACCCTAAATAGAAACTCTGTGTCCATTAGGCAATAACTTCTCATTCTCCTCTCTCCAGCCCCTGGTAACTTCAAATTTACTTTTTGCTTGTATCAATTTATCTTTTTTTTTATTTTATTTTATTTTTAAACTTTACAATATTGTATTAGTTTTGCCAAATATCAAAATGATCTCTATTTTTAAACTATCCTAGTCCCTGAGTGTGTTTTTCCCTTTTATAGGAAATCTACAACTACAAATATGTTCAATTCATTTTCTTACCTTTCTGCTAAATACAGAGAACAGTGCTTATATTTCCATGACTAAAGATTATTTTAAGTAGGATTGAGAATAGTTCTGGACATGGAACAACAGACTGGCCCCAAATCAGGAAAGGAATACATCAAGGCTATATATTGTCACCCTGCTTATTTAATTTACATTCAGAGTACATCATGTGAAATGCCAGGCTGGATGAAGCACAAGCTGTAATCAAGATTGCCAAGAGAGATATTAATAACCTCAGATATGCAGATGATACCACCCTTATAGCAGAAAGTGAAGAAGAACTAAAGAGCCTCTTAATGAAAGTGAAAGAAGAGAGTGAAAAAGTTGGCTTAAAACTCAATATTCAGAAAACTAAGATCATGGAATCTGGTCCCATTACTTCATGGGAAATAAATGGGGAAACAATGGAAACAGTGAGAGACTTTATTTTGGGTGGGAGGCTCCAAAATCACTGCAGATGGTGATTGCAGCCATGACATTAAAAGACCCTTGCTCCTTGGAAGAAAAGGTATGACCAACCTAGACAACGTATTAAAAAGCAGAGACATTACTTTACCAACAAAGATCTGTCTAGTCAAGGCTGTGGTTTTTCCAGTAGTCATGTATGGATGTGAGAATTGGACTATAAAGAAAGCTGAGCAATGAAAATTTGCTGCTTTTGAATTGTAGTGTTGGAGAATACTCTTGAGAGTCATCTTGGACTGCAAGAAGATCCAACCTGTCAATCCTACAGGAAATCAGTCCTGAATATTCATTGGAAGGACTGATGCTGAAGCTCCAATACTTTGGTCACGTAAAGACAAGAACTGACTCATTTGAAAAGACCCTGATGCTGGGAAAGATTGAAGGCAGGAGGAGAAGGGGACAACAGAGAATGAGATGGTTGGATGGCATCACTGACGTGATTGAATATGAGTTTGAATAAGCTCTGGGAATTGGTGATGGACAGGGAAGCCTGGCATGCTATAGTCCATGGGGTCAAAGAGTCGAACACATCTGAGTGACTGAACTCACTGAAGATCAGTTCAAACGGTCCTCTGGTGTTTGGTTTTTATAAAACCAGGTGTGTGTGTGTGTGTGTATTTTTTTTTTTTTACTTAAAATTTTTTAGGATTTTTATCCAGTGTGAATTGATTATTATATACTAAGAAAAATAGTTTTAGGATTAATGTAGGGAAACACTATTTCTTTCATGTTTCTTATAAGTGGAAAAGGAGAAGGCCTGTAAGTGTGGGACATTGTTTGGCATGAGTTAAGTTTTCCTCTTGGAACCCATTTATATATCCAGGATGAGAGCCATAGACAGGAGAGAAAAGAGATATGGAAGCATCAGATACGTCACCTCCCTGAAGGAAGCAGGGATGTCAGCCTGGAATCAGAATTCATGTCTCCTCCTGGGTCACTAGCACAAGTGCCTCCAGAACCCAGTTTGCAGTGCTGACTCTGAGTCAGAATTTTGTGTCCCCTACTACTACTACTACTACTAAGTCGCTTCAGTCGTGTCCGACTCTGTGCGACCCCATAGTCGGAAGCCCACCCGGCTTCCCCGTCCCTGGGATTCTCCAGGCAAGAACACTGGAGTGGGTTGCCATTTCCTTCTCCAATGCATGAAGGTGAAAAGTGAAAGGGAAGTCGCTCAGTTGTGTCCGACTCTTCGCGACCCCATGGACTGCAGCCCACCAGGCTCCTCCGTCCATGGGATTTTCCAGGTGAGAGTACTGGAGGGGGCGCCATTGCCTTCTCCTTGTGTCCCCTAGTAGTGGGAAAATTGATTTCCTTTTAAATGTTTCTCCTGTCTTTCTTGCCTTCCTCTTCCACTGTTACTTCAACCACTGTTGTTCAGGACCTCTTTAATCTCGTCTAACTCCTATTGGCCTCTGCATGTGTGACCGTGCTCAACTAACCCTTCGTATGTGCTGTATCACTTCTCTCCTCAAGTGGCCATCACTTCCTGATTGCCAAGACGACATTCCTCTGCCTAACTTGGAAGGCTTCCTAACAGGCTGCCCCTCCTTTTGTACCCTTAACTTTTCACACCCTCCAGGGAACGTTTTGCCATCCACACAGGGAGATGTACCGTGCTCCTGTGATCTCCATGTCTTTGGGCCCTGTGTTTAGTCTATCATGGACTTTTATGAAGCAAAAGATAAAAGGATGTGTTGACTATTCTTACCTGCCTTTTATATGTTGAATTTTGACTTTAGGGTAGTCACTGACTAAGGATTCAAGTTATTCTATGGTGACTGCCAGCTTCATGACCCTCTCAGTTTTATATTTCCTTATAAAAATATGCTGCCTTTTCCTTAATTCTCTTAGTAACTAGAAAATGAAACAGCTAGTATTAATGATGGACAGCCAAGGTCTCAAGACTTGTGAGGCAAAGTTGTACATCTACAGGTGTGTTGACAATGATGAATTTATATTCTCTACCAAACCTTCTTTGAACTTAGGTTAGCTGATTGTTTGAAATTATAATAGAAAAGAAAGAAATTAAAAAACATGCTGAAACGTATCATTAAAGAAAGGAAAATAAATTCTAGCAGATAATGTGATTGTCAGAGGAGGTTTTACAAATAGCCAAGGAAAGAAGAGAAGCCAAAGGCAAGGGAGAAAGGGAAAGGTATACCCAAATGAAAGCATAATCCCAGAGAATAACAAGGAGAAATAAGAAGGCCATCTTAAATGAATAAAAAAATAAATAAAGGAGAACAACAAAAAGGGAAAAACTAGAGATCTCTTGAAGAAAACTGAAGATACCAAGAGAACATTTCATGCAAGGATGGGCACGATAAAGGACAGAAATGATAAGGACCTAGCAAAAGCAGAAGTGATTAAGAAGAGGTGGCAAGAATACACAGACGAACTAAATAAGAAATGTCTTAATGACCAGAATAACCACAATGGTGTAGTCACTCACCTAGATCAAGACATCCTGGAATATAAAGTCAGGTGGGCTTTAAGAAGCATTATTGAAAACAAAGCTAGTGGAGGTTTTGAAATTCCAGCTGAGCTATTTGAAAATCCTAAATGATAATGTTGTTAAAGTGCTGCACTCAATTTGTCAGCAAATTTGGAAAACTCAGTGGTGGCCATAGGACTGGAAAAGGTCAGTTTTCATTCCACTGCCAAAGAATGTTCAAACTACCATATGATTGAACTTATTTCACATGCTAGCAAGGTAATGCTCAAAATCCTTCAAGCATTATGTGATCTGAGAATTTCCAGATGCACCAGCTGGGTTTCAAAGAGGCAGAGGAAGCAGAGGTCAAATTTCCAACATTCACTGGATCATGGAGAAAGCAAGAAGATTCAGAAAATAAAAAATAAAAATTTACTTCTGCTTCATTGATTATGCTAAAGCTTTTAACTGTGTGGATCACAACAAATTGGAAAATTCTTAAGGAGACTGGAGTAACAGATCACCTTACCTGTCTCCTGAGAAACCTATATATGTATTAAGAAGCAACAGTTAGAACTGGACATGAAACAACTGACTGGTTCCAGATTGCAGAAGCAGTACATCAAGACTGTATTGCCAACCTGCTTATTCAAATTCTATGCAGAGGACATCAGTGTAAAATTCTGGGTTGGATGAATCTCAAGCTGGAATTAAGATTGCCAGGAGAAATATCAACAACCTCAGATATGCAGATGATACCACTCTAATGGAAGAAAGTGAAGAGGAACTAAAGAGCCTCTTGGTCAGGGTGAAAGAGGAAAGTGAAAAGCTGGCTTGAAACTCAACATTCAAAAAAGGAAGATCATGGCATCTGGTCCCATCACTTCATGGAAAATAGAAGGGGAAAAAGTGGAAGTAGTGACAGATTTATTTTCTTGGGCTCCCAAATCACTGCAGTGGGTGACTGCAGGCATGAAATTAAAAAACACTCGCTCCTTGGAAGGAAAGCTATGACAAACCTAGACAGCATCTTAAAAAGCAGAGACATCACTTTGTCGACAAAGGTCCATATAGTTAAAGCTATGGTTTTTCTAGTTGTCGTGTATGGATGTGAGAATCAGATCATGAAGAAGGCTGAGCACTGAAGAATTGATGCTTTCAAATTGTGATGCTGGAAAGGACTCTTGAGAGTTCCTTGGACTGCAAGACCAAACCAATCAATCCTAAAGGAAATCTCCCCTGAATATTAATTGAAAGAACTAATGCTAAAGCTGAAACTCCAATACTTTGACCACCTCATGGAAAGAGTCGATTCATTGGAAAAGACCCTGATGCAGGGAATGATTGAAGACAAAAGAGAAGGAGGCAGCAGAGGATAAGATGGTTAGATAGCATCACAAACTCAATGGATATGAATTTGAGCAAACTGTTGGAGATAATGGAGGAAAGACGAGCCTAATGGTCTACAGTCCATGGAGTCTCAAAGATTTAGACACAACCTGTGACTAAACAACAGCAACAGTCTTTAAAGGCTGTTCAAAAGATAAGGCATAGTAGAACCTATATTTTGTAGTGTCTTTATGATATGTTTATCCATTATTTGAATTGCTTGGTTTACTTTGATACATCTTTTAATAGTTGTGTGATGCAATAAGGAAAGATGGTCTATAGTTATCTAAAGTGGATCACTTTTAGGATAGTTCTTGTCTTCTCCCCACTTCCTGCAGTCCATTAAGAAGCTATTAGTTAGGGCTCATTTGATTTACTTTCTCCAAAAACTTGTCTTCAGTTGCTTCTGGATTTTTCCACCTCTTCAATTTTGACTGCTCAGTAATGATAGTAGTATAGATCATCACAGTTAATATTTTCCTATGGACTATTTTGTATATATTTCTTATCAGTGATGAATATACATCAATGTATAATTTGATTCCTTGAACATAGGGATAGCAGGGTTTTTTTTTTAATGCACGTTTTAGGGGAGCATAGGGCTATTTAAGTTAGTTACCTCAGAACAATGGGACTTAACTTTGACTTATATGAATTAAATATTTTTAAGATTTTGAAACAGTGTTCAGTATTTTGGCAGACTGCTGAACACCTTAGATTCATTACTCTTTGGGTAGTGAAACTTATTCTGTTAATTTTCCGTGTATCTCTTTCAAGCTTAAAGATCTTTGAATGGGTTTTTTTGCATGTCCTTGTTCTATTTCCTGTGGGGAAATCTAGAAAGATTTCAGTTATGTATCATTCTTTGCCCTTGATGTAGAGAAATGTGATCATTTGCACCTTCTTGTAGCATCCCAGAGTAATGGAATAGTGATTCTTAATCATTAAACATATTTGGTGTTTAAATTCACAGTTAATAATCAATTAGCATTCAGTTGTCCAGACATTAAAAGAAACTTCATTTATATTGGTGTTAGCATTCATGTCTTTTAGATGATTTACAGAAGAGTATAATTTCCTCTGAAAGATATCTGTAGGGGAGGACATTTGCCAATCTGATTACATTTTCAATTTCCCATTTCTTTTTCTTTAACCTCCAATAATTCTGTTGGACTTTTAAAGAAAAACATGATCTCATATTATTTTATATCTATCCTTAATCAATGCTAATTTTAGTTTTAATGTTTCGTCTTTAGCATCTTTTCTTCTATTGATTTGGTAGGAGTTACCTTTAATCACTTAAAAGTAAGTAATGCATTAAGACTGCCCAAGGCTAGTCTATATTTGGAAAAAAATCACTCCATTTAAGAATTAATTTAACAAGAGCCTATTACACATTTTTTCTTTGGAAATTCACCAGGAATTTTTGCCATCTTTGTGAAAGCATCTATTATCCAGAAGAAATTAGGCCTAATTTTAGAGAATGTCACCATGTGCAAAATTTTCTTAAATTTCCAGAAATCACCATGACTCTGACTATAATAATAATGTTTAAGATTCAAGAATTTCATCACTGAATGAAAATGAGTGGATAGCAGTTTTAATCAGAAGATTACCTCTTCACTTCAGATATCCTAAAGCCATTTAAACAGTAAAAAGAAGCACAGAAAGTCAGGGGTAGGCTATTGTTAAGTCAGTCCAAGGGCTGTCATCCTTTTGTGGATATTTTTGTTTGAGTTTGTGTTATGTTTGTGGCTGTCGAGAGGAGCACATCCCCCAATGGTCAATATGTAGAGGTGGGCCTGGAACAACCACTCAGAATGTGTGGTGTTGATGAGAAAGTAGAAACCAAGACCTTAGATACGTCTTTCAAGGTACTTTGCTGAGAAGGGAACTAGAGAAACTGAATAGAAGCTAGAGGAGGAGATGTGGTGCCAACAGACCTTTTATTTCTATTTGTGGCAGCAGTAACTATGATGCAAATGGTACCATGTGGAGAGTAATGATGCGAGAGAAAGAGGGAACAAAGACCTGAGGAGGGAGTAAAGTGTTTGTAATGCAAAAGGGCATATCGATGACCTCAGTGTTCAGATTATTCATTTCACTCTCTAGCCTAAAATCTATTTTTGAACTCTGAGTGGCTTTCTTACCCAGAAACTATCACAGAAGGTGTGTTTGGACCAGGCCCACCCATGCCTGGCTTGATAACATAATCGGCATTTGGAGATCTTCAAAGCTCTGGAGAAAGAGAAAAATGACCAAGTATAGCGCAAAGCAAAAGTATTTGGTGGAGTAATCACTGCCAGTCACCTTGACCTGGCAGCAAAATATGAATACTTTTCTTGATCAGCACCTACTGCATTTTCGTTCTCCTCCTAGAGCAATAGAAACCTAGCAACTTGTTTATGACCTGTATTTATATATAATAAAAGAGACTGTTTCTGATTTTTGCTATAAACAAAGTAATATTTTTTAAAAAAATCTGAATTATTTCTTTTTTTTTAATTTTATTTTATTTTTAAACTTTACAGTATTGTATTAGTTTTGCCAAATATCGAAATGAATCCAGCACAGGTATAAAGCAGAAGACTCCTGTATGAATAAATAACATGGAAGAAGCAACACTCTTTTTGTCCACAAAACAGTGACAGCATACCACCTCAACAGCTGGTAAAAATGCCATTTTAAGTCAAAACTCACAGATTTTCTTGCTGGTGGCATTCTGGTCTGAGAAGGGCAGTTTTAAATAAACATGTGTGATGTGTTTGCAATGAAGCACAGCCAAAATGAATGTTGAACCCACTTCCTAGAGGACATCACTCTTCACACTCTTTTTTTGGAAACCTTTATGTATATGTTTTCATGTACATGTAAAATACCAAATTTATAGCAAAATTTCAGGCAGAGTTTCTTAGGATTCTCCTACCCATCCCTCCTATTTTTTTTCCCTCTCTCGTTCTTCCTTTCCCTCCCACTGCATTTCTCTCTACCTCCCTATATGCTTTAAAAAAAGTTTGAGAATAAAGTGAAGATACTCACGTCCCTCTGCACTTAAATATTTCATGTGTATTTCTTAAGAAAGATATGCTCTTAATAAGCAGAGTGAAATAATCAAACTACAGGCCGCTTCAAATTGCTCCAATTATCTAATCCACAGCCCAGATTCAGACTTCATCTATCGTCCCAGTAATATCCTTTCCACGTTTAAACGGTTTCTAAAACATTAGTAATATTATCTGTGGTCCCCTATTCCCCCTTGTAGTCACTAGGAAACTTTGAGACAGTGGAGGGTGATCACTCTTCTCGAAACTAAAAGTGTGCTGTGTTAGTATTCTCCCAAGTGTGCTTCATAAAAAGCTTATTCTATAAAATGCTATGAAATACAAAGATTTTGGGTTCGAAGTTGGGGAAAAGCTTATACAGTACTTATACAATACTCACTCCACCTTCATTCAGTGCTCCTTGGAGATTTATGGAATATGTTGGCTTATAAAAGATGTAAGTATGAGCACATACATACTTATACCATAAGGAAACCTGGTAATTTGTTTAACCCAGAATTTCTCCAATTTAGTGACAACCTGATCAGTGTCCTAACCTACCTACATTCAGTTTGGGAAATCCTGTTCTGAATTTTCACAATATTTATTTTATTTTAAAATTTCATTTCTCTTTTATTTTTTTAATTGTGGGCTACTCAATTGTCACTTGGAAGACCAAAAATGACTGTAACGTTTTATAGCAAAAAATATAATATCTAGACTTAAACTATTCCTGATTTCTCCTATATATGCAATCAAAGATAGGACCCATGACTTCACAGCAGTGCTTTGCTGTGAGATGACATCTAGAATATTAAACAGATAAATCCCATATTAGTGAATAGCAAAATTGTTTCTTACTTTCATGAAATACAGTGGTGAAGTGGTGGGTGCTCTTCTCCTCACGGTTACTTAAGAACCCAAATCACCTTCGGTGTTGCCTCCATCCATGGAAAGGAGAGGAAGAGAGTACAAAGAATTGAGGGAAACTTGCCTGAGAATGCCTGCATTGTTTACATACAGGTTCCATTGATGAGAATTCAGCCGCAGGATCATGACTGTGGAGGAAGGCTGGGTGTGCTAGTCCAGGCTGGGAAGCTGCTTCGAAGCAGCAGCTCCATAATACGAAAAGTGAACCTAAGTTTTTGGTGAAAAACTTGCTGTCTCAAGAACCTGTATTTGTATGTGTATAATTTGTGGTTGTTACATATTTCTTGGTGCTGGCATATTTTATCCTTTGTCCCTAAAGCTGTCCACCTAGGTTTGGTCTCAATGTTCCTATAAGTCTCCAGTAAGACTAATGTTATTCTCTATTATGCAACTTTTTATCTCTGTATGAGTGGGAAAGCACTGTATCTTCAAAGGTCAGAGCCTTAAGAATGAGCTCTTCTGTATTTTTGAGGCTATAAACCACATACTTTTACAATGGGGCAGAGCAAACAGGACTAAGCACAGGCAAAAAAGCACAAAGGTTAAAGCTAAAGAAATAGATTCAATATGGAGTCACATTTGTTCTTTGTTATAGGAACTCTGGCCTTTGAATCTCCAGGTTTTACTTTGGTCACATATTGGCTGGTAACAGATAAGAACCAAAACTGACAATCACTGAAAAATAATGAGAAAAAGAAAAAAATAAAAAGCTCACTTCTCCAACAGTTTCCCATAAGATATAAACATCTTTAAATCATTGCAATAGAAGGTAAAAAAAAAAAAAAATTAAAGAGGGAAATAATTATATGTAAAATCCCAAATCACTACTTAAAAAAAATCAGTGTTATGGGGATAATGAAGTTAATAGCTACTATTTAATTAAACTTTAAGCTAATTAGTTTAATTAATTCATCTGATGAGCATCTGAATATTGCCAACATTATTCTGAACCTTTGGAGTATGGTTATAAAATTTGGAGGGAGTGATCTAATGATGCTCAACATTGGTTGTTTACACTGAAAAATAAATTGATAATTAATGGGTACTAACCTCTGATTTACTTTGTAAAGCACCCTGATTCTTGGAGGAGGCATCTCTGTGCACCCCACCCCCACACACCAAAGGCTAGCCTGTTCAATATTCTTACCACACATTGTATTTTCTCATTACAGTGCATATCATAGTCATAAAGTAGTTACTTGCTATTATTTATGTAATATTATGTACCTCCCTTCTCTAAATGTTAAGCTCCAAGAAGATGGGGACTCTTTCTGTCTTAATCACTACTGAATTCCCAGAGTGTAGTGCATTAATAGATACTCAGGAGACGGTGGGATACATGAATGTCTATTCTCGCTAAAAATAAAGCTAGGAATGCACTTTTGGAAGGGTGTGTTGATGTGTGCTTACATTCAAGCCCAGTGAAGTGTAGGTTTAAACACCTGCTCTTTTCAATAATATCTATTAGGTACACACATTTTTTGTTATAAAAATTATTTTTTAATTACTGTATGATCCTACAATTTCACTTCTAGATATATATCCCAAAGGAGTGAAAGCAGAGACTCAAACAGATATTTGTATGCCAGTGTTCATAGTGGCACTGTTTACAGTAGCCAAAAGTTGGAAGTGACCCAAGTGCCCATTGGCAAATAAATGGTTAAACAAATCATTCTATATATATGCAGTTGTATATTATTCAGCCTTAAGAAGAAAGGAAATTCTGACATACTGCAACATGGATGGACCTTGATGATGTTATACTAAGTGATGTGACCCCATCACAAATGGACAAAGCTGATTCTGCTTATATAAAGTAGCTGCTGCTGCTGCTAAGTCACTTCAGTCGTGTCTGACTCTGTGCAACCCCATAGATGGCAGCCCACCAGGCTCCCCCGTCCCTGGGATTCTCCAGGCAGGAACACTGGAATGGGTTGCCATTTCCTTCTCCAATGCATGAAAGTGAAAAGTGAAAGTGAAAAGTGAAAGTGAAGTCGCTCAGTCGTGTCCAACTCTTAGTGACCCCAGGGACTGCAGCCTACCAGGCTCCTCCATCCATGGGATTTTCCAGGCAAGAGTACTGGAGTGGGGTGCCATTACCTTCTCCAATATGAAGTAGCTAGCACAGTCAAATTCATAACAGAAGGAAAGCTGAAAGGTAGATGCCAGCAGATAGGAAGTAGGGGGTATTTATTGTTTATTTATTGTTTATTGTTTTATTGTTTATTGGGTACAGAGTTTCAATAGGTAAAAAAATCTCTGGAAATGGATGGTGGTGATAGCTGCACAGCTGTGTGAATGTACTTAATATTACTGAACTATATATCTAAAATGATTAAGATGGTAAATTTTATGTGAGGCATAATTTAACACAATTTAAAACAATCAATTTTGTTTTAGTTCTATGTCCAGCATTATATAAATCCAGGCTCAAGTCTAGACCTCTGTAATGTTTTTACCATCGATAAACTCCTCATGTATAGAAATTCTGATATAAACCTCCTTTTTTCAAGAAACAGTTTGCTTGACATTTTCCCATCACTTTACATAAACAAAAGAATCAATCTTTTTTATTTTCAATCTTTGTTATTTGGTAGCTGTGAGCTCTTTGATAATCAGTTTATTTTCTCTTGACATCAATTCTTCACATGTAAAATGAGAGTATAATCTATGTGGTGTACCACCCTGAGGATAAAACAAGATGTGGTATGTGGAAAATAATTTATATTTTCATATGGTAAAACATAGATAATCCTAAAGAATAAAATAAAAATCACCTGTAATACCATCATCCTAGAAACCACCATTTTATAATTCATCCATTTTCTAATTCATTAAGTTACCAGGTACCTACTTTGTGCCATTTGCATCTACCTCCATCCATCTACTTACTTATTTGCCCACAAACCTGTACATTTATTATTTTATTCAGTTATTCTTTTAGCATTCAATTATTAATAAGTGCCAGGCACTGTTCTAGGTTTCGAAGATGGAAAAGAAACAAAAGCCAAAAAACTGCCCTAAATAAAGCTTGCATTCTGATGTGTTATCTGACATTAAGAAAGATAAAAGCAAAAGAAACTCATGGTATTTTAGATACTGATATTGCAAAGGAGGGAAAACAGATGTTGATTAGAAAGTCATTGGTGAGATGAAGTTAAAAGTTTAGATTAGTCCGGGGAAAGCCTCATTTAGGTGACTTTGAGTAAAGGCCTCCAAGAAGAGGGGGAGTTAGGTATGCTGATGTCTGGACAAAGAACATTGCATCAGAGGGACCAGCATGTGCAAAGGTCCTGAGAAGGTGTGTGAATAGCATGTTCAGGAAACAGATAAGAGTGTCCTTTGTTGCTCAGTCAATATGATGACACAATATTAGGGACAAGATCAAAGAGTTAGCCAGGGCCAAATCATGAAGTATCTATAAATCACTTTATTCTGAGTGACAAAGGAGGCCACTTCTGCAAAAGAGGAATGACCAGATATCTTTTTTGTCAGCATGGCTGTGGCTGCTGTGATGCGAATGCAGTGCAGAATAGTATGGGAGAGGTAGGGGTGAGGTAGGAGGCTATATTCTAATAATCCAGGTGTGAGATGATAATGATGGCAGAGTAGGGAGGAATTATTTTTTACTGTTGACAGGATTTGTTGTGGGATAGGATGCTTATTTTGAGGGGGAAAGAAAGGGTTAATACAGGATAACACCTGTCTTTTTACTTAATAGGTTCCTTCAAAATTGAGGCCATTATCTCAGATACAAAGAAAAAGAAATACCTGAGTGCAAATGACACGTGGTCCTATGTAAGAGCTTATTTTAGGCTTAATGCATCTATTATTTTATACTATCTTCCAGCATTTGAATGAAGGCAAAGACTTCCAGAGTTTGGACTCATACAGGTCTAGAGCTCATTCCAGACCCCATGTTTGTGGCCTTGTGTGTTCCCTAGAGTTACTGGTGGTTCAAGCTTGAACCCAACTCTTGCATTTTATGTTCTTAGTGGAAATCATGATGGCAAATATCTGCTTTAGACTAACTTTCCAGGATCCTGTGGGCTCATCTGTGTTCCCTCTGGGTCGCAACAGAATTGCTGCAATAATGGAGAAGGTAGTGTACTATACTGCATTGACTTTACCCAGGTCACATCCAGATAGAAAAAATGCTATCCTATTTAACCAAATCTTAGAGGCCCCTAACTTGATCAGTACATAATTTGTATTTTCTTTTTCTTTAAAAAAAAAAAAATTAAATGTAATCTTCTGTATCCAGCTTGCAGTTGACCAGGATGAATTTACAAAAGCTAGAGGGATGTGCTCTTCAAGAAGTCATTTAATTGTTTAAAAACAATCTTACAAAATAATTTCCACAAAGCACTCTGATTTATAAGGCTAGAAGGTTTATTTTTTTATTTGTGTTTTGTGGTTCTGACACCCAAGAAGCAGATATTTAGAATATATGTTGTAGAAGTCAAAATAGATAATGGCTTAAATACTGTTTGAACTACTTCCTAGCCATTTCTGAACTTCAGTTTCGTCATTTGCAAAGTGGCAGTAGGAGTACTTAATCGCACAGGATTGTTATGTGACGCAAAGGAATTTATGTAAAGAAAGACTATAATATAGTACAGAGTCTGGAATTGTATATAGACAGCTTGTGGTTTCTGTTCCAATTGTACATTTTGAGAAAACACACGAGGGTAAAGCAAAGACAAGGGCTGTATTGGAGTGTCTTTTGCTTCCCATAAGAAGGAGCAGTCTTGCATGAGCTGTATCACTGGAATATGAGCTATGGTTTCTGTAGTGTAGGTTACAGAATAAATTGAGAGTCAATTGAAAACATTCTCCAAATAGTCTCGTGCCTTTCTCTCCCATGACATGAGCTAAAAGTAATAGCAGTTGAGAAACCACAGAACAAAAAGCCTGGGAAGAATTGAGCTGGACGTATCAAAAGAAGCCAGGATGGAGGCCAAGGTAATTAGGCTTGTGAATTAACTGTGACTTTGTAGTAGTTTTGAGGGTCTCTAAATAAAAGTCATGAGGCTCTCAAGTTAGAAAATGATAAAGCTGCAAAGCAAGCTAGCTTGAACACTCCTCTCATTATGTAAGCAGCTCGGGTTAAAACACGCATCCACACAAACCATACCGATTAAAGGAAAATTAAGGTTCCTGCTGCAGAGAATAGGTACCCTCCGAGAGTCATAATCAAGTTGGAGTATCATTTTTCACTCTTTGGGCAAGGAAAATCAACTCAGTCTTCAGCTTTCACACAGAATGCAAATACGCATCTCTACACTGAAGATGGGTAATTTGGGTGGGCTGAGCACAGGGCATGACAGAAAAGTTGAATTACAATGCAAACATTAGAACCCAATGTGAGTGTAGTACTTTTCTCAGACCAATAAATGCTTTCATGTAAGTAAGCATGTATTTATGTATTTATCATCAAGAGGTATTTTTAATATGTTTTTCTGCTATATACCACAGCTAGTTGTCAGTGTATGTGTTAAAAGGCATACTTAGTTATGGAAGTCATAGAATCATAGCATCTTAGACCAGAAAGGGATCAGTGAAGAGTTTGGTACTTAACAGTCAAGGAAGTGTAGTTCATGGTTAAGATTGTGGTTCTAAAGGCAGTCTGCTCAGGAGTGGATGCCAGCTCCACCATTTAAGACTCTTTGTCTAAGTTACTTAAACACTTTTTGCCTCAGTTTTATCATCTATAAAGTGGAGTAATTGTTGTGTGTTCATCCTATAGTTGTTTAGAAGGACTTATCACCTCGTCCAAGCTCATACCACTTAGCACATGGCAGGCCATAAATGAAAAGACTAGAGAGGCAGGTTGTAGCAGGGAATAATAGCTTTATTCATAAAGCCAGCAGATGGAGAAGATGGTAGACTCATGTCTCAAAGAGTTATCATACCCGAGTTAGAATTCAGATTCTTTTTTAAAATTTATTTATTTACTTATTTTGACTGCACTGGGGCTTCATTGCTGAGGGTGGGCTTCCTCTAGTGGTGGTGAGCAGGGGCTACTCTTTGTTGCAGTGCGCTGGCTTCTCTTTGGGATGGCTGCTCTTGTTACAGAGCATGAGCTCTCGGTGCGCGAGCTTCAGTCGTTAGCACTTGGGCTTAATTGTCCCACAGCGTGTGGGATCTTCCCTGACCAGGGCCTGAACCATGTCCCCTCCAGTGGCAGGTGGATTGTTAACCACTAAACCGCCAGGAAAGTCCCTAACTTCTTCCATACTAAAAGGGGAAGGGGATGTGTCTGGTCCTCACTAACTTCTTGGTACTGGAATTCTTCATACTTTGTTCTTGCAGCTGCACCTATAGGTCTGATCACAGTGTTCCGTAAACCTGCCAACAAGACAAGTGTTATTTTCTGTCCTGCAGCTCTTTATCTCTACACAAATGGAAAAGTATTATACCTTTAAAGGTCACGTTTGGGAGGCGGAGCCTTAGAGAATGAGCTACCATGCATATTTCAGACTATAGGTAACATTCTTTAGAAAGGTGGAGGGCCGCCAGGACTAAACACTAGCAATATGAAGTCAGGTTTTTTTCTCTGTTACAGACTGCATGACATAATCTGTGTAAAACATTCAGCACACAGTAAGTGTTGAATATTTTTTTTTATTATTATAAACACTATTTTCATATTATCTCTTTTGGCTCTCATAACTTGATAAAGTATGCAAGGTTTTTATTCTTATTTTACAGCTGTTATTTTCTTTTCATGCTCAGTATTTGATTTCATGAAACAAGCCATGCCTTGGCCCTCAGAACCTCATACCCGTGTCCCTCCTGGTTCTACCTCTCAACCATCTGACTTCTTTGTACTTCCTCCATCCTCACACTAATGACTTTCCCTTGATAAGTCCGTACTTTCCACACATTTTAATAATAAATGTTAAATATTTTACTACTACAGAAATTGGGGACTAGAAAAGGCAGCCTCACTCGGTCAGAGGGAAGCCACGCTGAGCTCGTAGAAGCTGTGTGGGCCTTCCTTGGTAGCGATTTCAAAATCGACCATGAAGATGAGGTCTGCTCTGGTGAAGTTCAGCTGTTAAATCGAAAGGTCAGGAATGTTCTGTCACATAAGTAGTAATAGTGGAGGCAGGAATCAAAGCCAGGAGTGTCTCATTCCCAAACTCATACTAGTCCTTACTGCCAAGCCTTTGAGTATGTGGTCTCTCTTCTGGGAACACTGCTCTGCTTGACTCTGTCTTTACTTTCTTAGCTCTTATACTTCCACTGTCTCTTAGCATCGAAGTCCTTTCTTCCAGGAAGACTTCCTTGATCTCTTAAATCTAAGTTAGACACTCCTTCTGAATGCTTTCATATCATTATAGATGTTTCCTAACAAAGCCTTTCTCACACTACAGTGTAATTGCTTGATGACTTGGCCTTTTATGCTAAGATAGAAATTTCATGAGAATCAGGATCTTATCTATTTTGTTCATTGAGATTCTCCTGTATGCCAGACACTCTTTGGGGAAGTGGAGCTAGAACAGTTAACCTGTGTTTAGTAATTGAATAAACGCACAAATAGGTTCTTAAAAAGTTAAATTGGTTAAATTCCAAGACAATAAAATCTTTCAGGTCTTATCTATAGATAAGAACACTAAAAAGGATCCCTTAAATACCAATTTTAAAAGGTCACATATAGCAAAATGCCTAGGTATGTTTCCTTAACTGTTACAGACAGTGGCATCAGATATGCTTTAAGGTAGATACTTAGAAGAGAGTCTAAGAATTTTGGATTCTAGGCTAATGTCTAATATAAAACTATAAAGACAAATTGTGCCATGTTTGTATGAAAACTTTTTCACTCTAGGCTTTGGGTGATTAGGGAAGGAATCTGGCCTGGACATTAAGTCAGAATGGAGTGGACATTTAATATTTAGTTTCTGAGTAGCTATCTTTCCAGTTGATGCCTTCAAATTGTGGTGGTGGAGAAGACTCTTGAGAATCCCTTGGACAGCAACAATACCAAACCAGTCAATCTTAAAGGATATCAATCCTGAATATTCAAAGAGAGACCACATATTCAATCCTGAATATTCAGGATTGAAAGGACTGTTGCTGAAACTGAAGCTCCAGTACTTTGGCCACCTGATACAAAGAGCTGACTCCCTGGAAGAGACCCTGATGCTGGGAAAGACTGAAGGCGGGAGGAGAGGGGGCGACAGAGGACGGCATCATTGGATGCTGCTTGTTGGCTGATTCTGACTTGATGGACATGAATTTGAGCCAACTCTGGGAGATAGTGAAGCACAGGAAGCCTGGTGTGCTGCAGTCCATGTGGTCGCAAATAGCTGGATGCGTTTTAGCACTGAACAACAGCAACAGTGCAGCACATAGTGAAAGTACAATCTGGACATCCAGTTATTACAGTCATCGTCCACTGTATCACTTATGATGGACTTACGTATAAATATCTGAGTTTGACTGCAACTTTTAAAACTGTACTGTGTTTAAAAAGTCAGATAAAATTCAGGAAATTGTCACTTTACTGTAAATGAGAGGGTCTCAATCATGCCGTATAATGTTATTGCATGCCTGTGAGAAATGAAGTAAGTGGAAGTGTTTTCTGAAACACAAAGCCCCTTAAAAATGTGGATGGTATTTTGCTAATGATGAGCTGCCCAGGGCTCCTTCCCTGTCTCTGACTTGAGAGTGTTCTAGATAACAGAGGGTTAGTGTGCTCCTATAATGCACTTGGTTATCCAATCTTGATTGTCATTTCCATGGGATCAGCTAGAGTACTCTTAGGTTCATCCGAGTATTTTTAGCATGCCCCCAATTTTTTGTTTTTCTTCAGTGGTGAAGTCATGTCCAACTCTTTGCAACCCCTAAAGACTGCGGCTTGCTAGGCTCTTTTGTCCTCCATTATCTCCCAGAGTTTGCTCAAGCTCATATCCATTGAGTCGCTGATGTTATCTAACCATTTCATCCTCTGCTCCCCTCTTCTTTTGCCTTCAATCTTTCCCAGCATCAGGGTCTTTTCCATTGAGTCAGCTCTTTGCATCAGGTGGCCAAAGTATTGAAACTTCAGCATCAGTCCTTCAGGGTTGATTTCCTTTAGGATCGACTGGTTTGATCTCCTTGCTGTCCAAGGGACTCTCAAGACTCTTCTCTAGCAACACAGTTTAAAAGCATCAATTCTTCGGTGCCCAGCCTACCTTATGGTCCAATTCTCATATTGGTACATGACTACTGGAAAAACCATAGCTTTAACTATACAGACCTTTGTTGGCAAAGTGATGTCTCTGCTTTTTAATACACTGTCTGGGTTTGTCATAGCTTTGCTTCCAAGCATCTTTTAATCAGATTTTTAGCATACTCGAAGTATTTCAGAATACTTTCAACCAAGTTAAGGTGTGTTTATCCAATGTTGTTTCTTGTTTTTGTTATGTTTGGGGAAGTGTACAGCAGTTAAAAGTGTGCTTTTAAAATAATGCCATCCATGAGCAGTCAGGAATGAACATTCCAAAATGTCTAACAGGTTCTGGGATCTCACAGCATTGGAGATCTGTCAGGGACAGACTTTCAAATCAAGAACACCTGTGAGAATAAGCTTGCCTTCCCCTTTCCTCTTCTTCATGCTCAGTAATAATTGATCTTATCATGAATTCGGTGACATGAAAGCATATGAGCTTCATGTATTCAGGTAGGTGACAGCTGCAAATGATGTTGTTGAAAAAAAGAGCATGCTTTGTTCAAGTGTAAGTATAATCAATGTGTGGTGACTGGTCCAGGTTGTGTAAATTCAGGTTCTATTTCCCTGTGTCATGTTAAGCAATGGATACAGAAAAACCTGCTCTCTCTATTGTAGTATACCCTGCCAGATGATTAATGTGCTTTTAGCTTAAATAATTGGGAGGGGCGGCACCTCGGGGAATGCTAAACATATTTTTAATTGCTATATAAATATGTCATTTCCTTGCTAATTCAAGTTATGCATGGGAGGTTATATAATACCAGAGGGCCTCCAGGCATGATGTATTACACCTATGAGCTGAGTTGAAGGACTAACAGGGCCCAGCTGAAGATGAAATATTCTTTGCGAACTCTGTCTTAGCAGATGAAGAATAGATGTTGAAGCCTGACACTGCTTTATAAGAGCAGAATTATTGTTTGGCAGAGAGTACAGTCACTAAATAATTTTCTGAGATATTGGAAAGAAAATACTTGTTCTATAACCAAAAAAAAAAAAAAATTGTCCCAAAACAATCCCAAGAAAAATGACCTTATTTGGGAGAATGCATGTGGTGAAGGAAAAATGAGCATTGTCTTTGGCGTGAAGCAAATATACCCAATGGTGAAGGACATTAATTTCCCACTGCCAACATTCATATTATGATCTAAAATTGACCTCATCAGTTTTGATATTTCTGAAAGCAGAGATTCCTTTGAATGTAGTTCTTGTGCCTGGCCCTTTCCATTCAGACTCTTCTTAGAAAAGGGGAGAAAGAAGGGAGATTGTAAATAACACTTAAAAGTGTGAAGTTGTGCTAAGTCAGTTTCCAGGATATTGATACTTTATCACAAATTATATAAGAACTTTGTAAGTTGAATTTCACAGTCTGAGTCTGTAAAAAAGTCATATTAAATTGTGTTTTGAATCCACTTTTTGTTGACAGCATCACCAATTTGTGATTCTGAATTATTATCAGAAGCAACTGTGTAATAGATAAGAAAGGTGACTATTAAGATATTCATGATATGAGTACAGAAACCATTTGCTCTTTTAATAAACCTGCTGATGACGGTTTCCTTGAACACCTCTTGTTTGTGCCATGGACCCTGATTCATTAGAGAAAGACAGTCAATGGATGAAATGCAGTAGACAGATTCATTCAAGCACCAGGTGAAAGGCCAATGGCAGTCTTTGGGAAACCTAGTAATTTGATATGGACAGCAATCAAACTGCTATCAAATGTGCCCAATCACAGATCACTATTTTATTTGCAAGGGCCTGGGGGTGTCCTTTAAAGCTGAATAGAATCAGAAATCAGTTAATGACTGATTGTTGTTTCTCCTACAAATTGATCTTGGATTTGGCAGTCTGAAGATCTCATTGTGCCAGAATCCATCCATGGGCTTTGTTAAAATACAGCTAAGTGTTTAGACCATTTAATTAGACCACTTCCTCTAACTTTTTCAAAAAATGCCTTCTTAACAAAATATGTTTAACTTATAAATTTTCATATTTCCACTCTGGTAACCTTCTATGGTTTTATTAATCTATGACTTTTACCAGATTTTATTAATCTATAACTTTTACCAACTGAAAAGGGATGATGACAATGCATTTGTATTTTAAATATCTCCCTAAATATCTCTGAAAGTGAAAGCCTACCTAATATAGATATTATTTTGACATATGCAATTTTGAAACCAGAAGGTCCCAAAGCTAGCCTCATAAAAATCAGTTATTTGTGCATCTGCTAAAATGGCATCACGTGTACATACCTGAAGTGTTGGTTGGACTTTGTGATGGGCTTGGGAGAAGAAAGACAAGATCCTTCTCTAGGGTGAGCCTGTCTCATTCCCCTCCTTGCACATTCCCTCCCACCATCCTCCCACAAGTGCACACACACAAACACTCAAACATCTGAAGATGCAAAACTTTCTGAAGCTTTCTTCCCCCAAACCTCTTCAAAGATAAGCTTCCCTTGTGTTTTATTCCCATGCTCCTCTTGTTGGCTACCTAATCTGGGAGGCTTAGTAAATTTGTCCACCTACAGGACATATGTCCATTTGAAATGATGTTCTAAAAGGTTTACCTAAAGTTAGGCAGCTGGCAGGAATTCCTAAACCTTGTTCCACTGGTTAAGAAAGACATTTATATGTCTCTAAACTTGGGTTGTTCCTTATCTCATCCGGAGACTGTGTGTCTACCCCAGAGATCCTCTAAGAAGATTAAAACTCTTGCTTATGACAACTGGGACTGACTCCAGAATGATAGAGTTCCAAGGACATTCTAGACATTCTGGACATTGTTTGTTTTGTCAGCTGTACTATATAACATAATGATTAAGAGCAGATACTCCGGAGCCAGACGGCCATTACTTCCCAACTATGTGACCTTGGCCAAGTTATTTAAATTCCTTGTGTCTCAGTTTGCTCATGATAATAACAATCCATACATTGGCGAGTTGTTATATGACTAAATGCATTAACAGTGCATGGTGTATAGTAGTTCTATATCTATACAAGTATAGATATAGCAATACTATTATTGCTTTGAAATTATGCAAGACAAAAGAAAATCCAAGTTTAAAATATTCTTTAATGACACTTTGTTCTTAAACTGTGGACAAAAATAAAATACCCTTGTGCAATATTGCTTTGGTTTGCTTACTACATTATTATACACTGTGCTTCTTTTTAGTTCATAGTTAACCTCTAGTTCTTTATATATAAACTATTCAGAAAAAAGCATGGCAACTGACTCCTGTTTGCAACCTTGTTCCTTTCAGCACACAAACTCTGAGTGCATTCTAAGGAATTTCTCAGATGCAAGCAACATTACATCACACTGAGTGAAGACTTACCCTTTTATGGTTCCTTTTTCAAACCCTGTGTCCCTTGATATCTGTCTCGCAGCATCACCCCTACTGTTTCCATGTAAAAGTGATAGAGTGGCAACAAGATGCTCATGTATTTACTCCATCCACGCATTGACAACCTGACACTAGAAATACAGCAGTGAGGAGGGGGTAAGGTCCTCCATTTCTTAAAGCCTACAGTAGGTGAGAGAGGGAGGCACTGAACACATATGGTAAAAGGGGCATGTCACAGCAAAGCATAGGGAAGACCTCCTTAGGCAATAAAATAGAATCTAAGCAGTGCCTTTACTCTGTTGTTGATCTAAATCCTCAAGTGTTCTGGGTATTTATTCTTATAACATTACTGTTTACATCTAAACCCACTTCCTGCTGTCTGGGGGGCCCTAGAGACAGCTTACACTGGTTCGTGAGATCCAATTGTTAAATTTATGGAATTTTGCCAATTGAATAAGTTATTAAACATATTCATTATTAAAATTAAATTTATTTAGAAAGATGGTAACAATAACCCTGTGTACGAGACAGCAAAAGAGACACTGATGTATAGATCAGTCTTATGGACTCTGTGGGAGAGGGAGAGGGTGGGGAGATTTGGGAGAACGGCAGTGAAACATGTATAATATCATGTATGAAACAAGTCGCCAGTCCAGGTTCAATGCACGATACTGGATGCTTGGGGCTGGTGCACTGGGACGACCCAGAGGGAAGGTATGGGGAGGGAGGAGGGAGGAGGGTTCAGGATGGGGAACACAGGTATACCTGTGGCGGATTCATTTCGATATTTGGCAAAACTAATACAATATTGTAAAGTTTAAAAATAAAATAAAATTTAAAAAAATTAAATTTATGAATGTAAAGCTAAGTAAATTAATTTAAATGAGGATAATAAGTACTCAAAAACCACCACTTATTTATTATTTTTATTGCATTATGTAGTTTTTTATGTTCTGGACGTTGTTTAGACTGACAACTATATGTGGAAATACTGCATACATATACTGCAGGTATACCTGAGGTAGCTCTTCTCAACTCTTTAAGGTTCAATTAAGTCAAGTTGATAGACAATAGCTTGAAATTGGCCATGGTGGGTATTTTTATATCACAACAATTGGCAAAAGCTGTGAATCGGGGGGATTGTTTTTGATTTGGGTTTGTTTGTGTGTTTTTTGTTTTTCTTCCTGGCAAGCCTGTTTTTAAACATTCATTCACATAGCACTGTTTTATTTCAATGCCTGACATCCAGAACACTCATCTGTCTGCCTGGTCTGGCTGGCTACTGTTAAAATGTTGTGTGATAAACTAAAAGAAGGTGAAAGCAGCAGCCTGGTGACTTAGCTTCTGATACCAATGCTGTGAGTGAGTTTTACATTCTGGCCATGTCACTTAATAGTTGTCAGTTATTGACATTCAGAAATGAAACTGATAAGAACTGATCTCTGCCCTTAAAGAGGCTGCATTCTAAGATCAATGGATATCTATCTGATTACAGTTGATTCTGATACAATGGTGCTTTGGGAATGAAATGAGGGAACATCTCATGTTGGAAAATGAAAGAATTTCACTGAGAATATGATTGTGAAGCAGGATCTTAGCAGAATGTACTGGCTCTCAGTAGGCACAGGAGCACCTGGGCAGGTATGATGCCTGAATAAAGGATGCGGAAGTTCTGGAGGTGACAGTAGTGGGTGAAACAGAATTATAAACTGGGACCACATTGTGATCCTAATAGTTGTGGAAGGCCAACAAAGCTTTTAAATTATTTTTTTCAAGTGAATAATGATCTCTTCTTTATTTGAACATACTAGGTTTGATACCTACAGAAGGAATGAGTTGAAAGGGTCAGTGTACCAGACAATAGCTGAAAGATCAATTTGAGTATCACCAGGATAGAAGAGAGACTATGTGTGGGTGGAGAGCCTGAAATTGATAAGTGATAATAACCATTGCTTTAGTATTCCACAAAAAGGACAAATATTTCCTTTGACCAGGGCCATATTAAGACTTTTGAAGATTCCAGGCGCTTTTGCTTTAATGAGCTCCAAACTGTGTAAAATTCTTAAAGAGATGAGAATACCAGACCACCTGACCTGTCTCTTGAGAAATCTGTATGCAGGTCAGGAAGCAACAGTTGGAACTGGACATGGAACAGCAGACTGGTTCCAAATAGGAAAAGGAGTGCATCAAGACTGTATATTGCCACCCTGCTTATTTAACTTATATGCAGAGTACATCATAAGAAACGATGGGCTGGAAGAAGCACAAGCTGGAATCAAGATTGCTGGGAGAAACATCAATAACCTCAGATATGCAGATGACACCACCCTTATGTCAGAAAGTGAAGAGGAACTAAAAAGCCTCTTGATGAAAGTGAAAGAGGAGAGTGAAAAAGCTGGCTTAAAGCTCAACATTGAGAAAACGAAGATCAAGGCATCCAGTCCCATCACTTCATGGCAAATAAATGGAGAAACAGTGGCTGAGTTTATTTTTTGGGGCTCCAAAATCACTGCAGATGTTGACTGCAGACATAAAATTAAAAGACACTCTTTGGAAGAAAAGTTATGACCAACCTAGACAGCATATTAAAAAGCAGAGACATGACTTTGCCAAAAAAGGTCCATCTAGTCAAGGCTATGGTTTTTTCAGTAGTCATGTATGGATGTGAGAGTTGGACTATAAAGAAAGTTGAGTGCCGAAGAATCGATGCTTTTGAACTGTGGTGTTGGAGAAAACTCTTGAGAGTCCCTTGGACCACAAGGAGATCCAACCTGTCAACCCTAAAGTAAATCAGTTCTGAATATTCATTAGAAGGACTGATGTTGAAGCTAAAACCCCAGTACTTTGGCCACCTGATGTGAAGAACTGACTCATTTGAAAAGACCCTGATGCTGGGAAAGATTGAAAGTGGAAGAGAAGGGGACGGCAGAGGATGAGATGGTTGGATGGCACAGACTCAATGAAAATGAGTTTGAGTAAACTCTGGGAGTTGGTGATGGACAGGGAGGCCTGGCATGCTGCAGTCCATGGGGTTGCAAAGAGTAGGACTCTACTGAGCAACTGAAATGAACTGTACTGGTCCACAAAATGTATTAAAAATATATTCTGCACAGTGTTGGTATAAAAACAAACAAACAAAACAGTGTACTAATACATATAAATTATTTTCTTCCACCTAAAGTGAAAGTGAAGTTGCTCACTCATGTCTGACTCTTTGCAATCCCATGGACTGCAGCCTACCAGACTCCTCTGTTCATGGAATTTTCCAAGCAAGAGTACTGAAGTGGGTTGCCATTTCCTTCTCCAGGGGATCTTCCAAGCCCAAGGGTCAAACCCAGGTCTCCCACACTGCAGGCAGACGCTTTACCATCTGAGCCACCAGGGAAGCTCTTCCACTTAAAGCTCATTTTTTTCCTTCTGATTTTAAAAGAAAGGAAACCATTTTTGTGGGTCCTTAAAAGTATTTTGGATCCCTGGCTTTGTGCCAGCTGTGCTAAGTGGAGAAGTCAGCTCTGCTTCTGCTGCATTCATAAAGCCAGTAAGCAAATGAGGGAACAGTCAGGCAAACTCTTAAAAGATCAACACAATACAAACTTAGTCTTCTTACCATTCTCACTGGATAGAACAAGCTTAAGTAATGACACTGTGGTGATAACTTCTTTGTTCATTGGGTTTTTTGGTGGATTGAAAATCACAACATTTTCTTCAAAGATGTCTGTCTTTTGTTTATTCACTGTATGATAGCATATTTATGGTTGTGCAGACAATGTGCAAGGTAGACCTGTATACATGGTGGAACCAAATAGAAACAAGCAAAGGCTATTTTTTCAGAGTTTGCTATAGCATGAGAGTTGGTTACCATCACTTGTGGTTTGGCAAAGACTCAAAGTCAGGTAGAAAAATAGGAAAGCTTCCCAAATCCCCGCTTTGGAGGCTGTGGGAGAGACGAAGTTGTAGGCAGACTCACTTGAGATCAGGCGTCTATGTGATTGGTTAGTGAAGTGAAGTCGCTCAGTCATGCCTGACTCTTTGCGACCCCATGGGCTGTAGCCTACCATGCTTCTCAGTCCATGGGATTTTCCAGGCAAGAGTACTGGAGTGGGTTGCCATTTTCTTCTCCAGGGGACCTTCCCGACCCAGGGATCGAACAACGGTCTCTTGCACTGCAAGCAAATTCTTGAGCAGCTGACCCACCAGGGAAGTCTTGCTTCTCTCAGTTCAGTTCAGTCGCTCAGTCGTGTCTGACTCTTTGTGACCCCATGAATTGCAGCACGCCAAGCCTCCCTGTCCATCACCAACTCCCGGGTCTCCCACATTGTAGGCAGACGCTTTACCCTCTGAGTGATTGGTTAGGGGAGCTTATTTGGCTTTCTTTGGGTTGTTCTAAGTTGGAAGTGGGGACAAAAGGAGGGAAGCTGTCAGTGATTAAGTCCTGGCTATGTGGGGCTGACTGTTAAAGAAATGATTATTTAGCTTCCTATATTGACAGAGATAGCAGTCTGCCTTCTTGCAAATTTCATTTATAGCAGAGCTGTCTTCCTGAGTGCGTTACTGTCAATAAGGGGTTGGTTTACTGGGCAGCTCCTTTTGACTGTAGATCAAAGGCATCTTTGTTTATATGGTCTGGCCACTGCCCATATGTATATTCAGTCTTTTATCATGTACGTAGGTCTGGGCTAAACTGTGTCTCTCATCCTTTTAGTACTGCTGTGAAGAAGGTAACATTTGCAAAGAGGAACTGGGTGGTAGAGAGGTTAGTGATTTGGTAACAAGAGGCAGAGTCTCAAATCCACATATGTCTGCCTTCAAAGCCTGTGTCTGGCAAAGTGAAGAGACTGACTAGACGACGAGTCTCTTCTAGGTCAAATTCGCTGATTCCAAACTGGGTCACAGAAGTCTCTCAGTCATAACCTCTGTTGGTCCGCCAGGGCAACTATTTCCTGCCAACCCAATGACATCATGATGTGAATTTAGGCACATCCACAGGACCTTGAGGACGTTCGTCATTCTTCACCTATAATTTGTGAAACTCAAAGGAACTGAAGTCCACCTACCTGGCCACTTCCCAGGAAGCAAGAGCCCTGGAGGACTTATGCCTCCATACTTTCCTGACCACAGCAAGACATTTTCCCCAGGAATGATTTAATTTCTTGCACAGAGAGTGATTCAGCGTGGGTGAAGAGAATACACCATCATGTCATTCAGTCATGCCTTCTATTTCTCAGCTTTTCCCTAGTGCTATAGAAATGATTAATTCCTTGGGATGAAAGCCAGGAAAATCATGAAAATAGCAAAAATATTTCGACTGCAATTGGAGAGCACATAAACTTGTCACAGGAGTGATGAGAAAACTGCTGGCTTGCCTCTCATTAGCAGCAAAATATTTATATATGTGGTTTTGTGTGCATTTTTATTATTGCAATGCAAAGGGTATCTAGTGGGTTTTGGACTTAGGGAAGCCAGGTGATGGAGAGGAATTCAGGGAAGATATTTCACAACTTGGTTGGGTTTCTCAGCTGTGGAATGCTGAGCACTTTGCGAGCAGTATTGATTGGTTATTATGTATTGAGGGTCTCTGAATGTGAAGCATGGTAGGTACTTATGATATGGAACTTGTTGACCTCTGGACAGTATTGTTGAAGCTGTTACAAGAGTAAGGCATGTGTAAGAGATAGGAAAAGAAAGAGTGTGTTCTCCTAATAGTCATGATAGCTTCCATGGATTGATATCTTCATATGTTGTCAGACCTTCTACTAAATGCTGTCCATGAAATTATTTCATTTAGTCTTCACTGCAACCCTAGAGGTAGGTTACTTTTGTGGTTCCTATTTGGAGGTTAATAGAGCTTTAGAGAGGTAAAGTGATGATCAGTGCCTATAGACAATAGCAGATAAAGTCAGGAATCAGCCCAAATACCGACTCCCATGCTTAAGCACTAACTGCCAAGCTCTGTTTCCTTCCACCAAAAAAGAATATCTGGGCCAAAAAGGGGGTGGGAATTTGTTGATCATTTTTGAAGTTTCCAACTATACTATAGGAGCCTGAAAGGTTTGCTAAGGAGCCCAGAAGAAATGATATTGACCAACCTCCCACCCTGCATCACCCTAGGTGGCTTGGCACTTGGGTTATCCATTTATGACCTGGACTTGTAAATTGTTTAGAGAGATGGCTCCTTTGGTGAGGAGGTGGGGGAGAGCAAACAAAATTTAAAAGAACAAAAATACTTGTTCTAGTCTGTTGTCTTCATTTTAGAGTAGGGGTTGGGAAACTCATCTTATAAAGGGCCACATCATAAAAATTTTAGGTCTCTGAAGCCTATACATGGTTTCAGTTGCATATTTTTTTTTTCTTTTTGATTTTATTAACTCTTTTTTTATAGTAAAAATATCATTTTATTTTTAAAATTAATTTTTAAAATAAATTTATTCATTTTAATTGGAGGTTAATTACTTTACAACATTGTAGTGGTTTTGCCATACATTAACATGAATCAGCCACAGGTGTACATGTGTTCCCCATCCTGAACCCCCCTCCCATCTCCCTCCCCATCCCATCCTTCCGGGTCATCCCAGTGCACCAGACCCGAATTTTTTCAAAAAAAAAAAATCTTAGCTTACACATTGTACTCAAACAGGCCATGACTTTAAGCTGGCCCACAGACTATAGTTTGCTGAACTCTATTTTAGAAGATAAATTGGAATTTCGGAGAGGGAAGGTGATTTTCTTAGTCCACACAGCCAGATTGGAACTCAGATTGTCCAGAACAGTTGTGTGGACTCTGTTGGCCAAACTGAGTAGGTGTATCTTCCCTGTGTGTCATGATTCCCCAGACACAGTGCCCAGTGCTTCAGAGATTCACATGCTTGAATGAGGTCCTGGTCTCCCCCAGCAGCTGAGAGTCTACAGAGAGACAAGACCTCAAGCATAAGATAAGTTAATCAGCAATATGGAACCCTCTCCAAAATAGTACATAAGTCATTGCCGGCAAAGTGACCGACATTTCAAGTGCTGAGTTCCAGTGAAACAGGGTAAAGTAATCTCTGGCAGCTCCTAACTGAGGGCAGAAGCCCCCTTGATAAGTTTTGGGGCAAAGGGATCTTTTATTTTCCTTCTTTCCTGCTTATGAATGGAAGGTTTGGAATCTGTCCTGAGGCTGGCACAGGAAGGATTTATTAACCCAGGACCCTTATGCTTTTCAGCCAACATTCAAATCTTTTTAACCCCTTTTAACAAGTGTTATGAGACTATTGAGAGCTGGCACTCCTGGTTAGATTAATATCTCCCCTAAGGCCCTGCCTGGAGTGCCCTTATCAGTCATTCCTTCTGCTCAGGCATTAAAGTCCTTAATTTGATTTGTACTTCTGTCATCTCCTAGACTTGACAGTATCAAGTGATAGAATTATGGGTATTCTTAATCACATGCAAATGTTAATCAGATTAATATCATCACCCAGCCAGGTTCTATGAGAAAATGCAGTTAACTTTGATTTGAAGGAAAAGAAAAATTAAAAAACCTATAGTGAGGGATGTGGTGAGACAGAGCAGGCCTCCCTGCAGGTTTTTTCATGAACCTGTTTGGAACAAGACAACCTTTATAGATGTTTCAGTATGACCAGCCTGCACATCTGATGGACAGTTGAATGAAATGATATATTGGTTTGTAACTGATCTAATAGCTCGAATATTCAATGACTAGGGTTGATGTGAGGAGTAGGGAGTAGAGAATCCTAGAAAACCACCTTCTTTTCTCATAGCCATGTGTGGTAGAGATGGCTGGCTGTTTACTAAAGTAATAGGGACCTCCCTTTTTATAACACTTAGTTCTTGATGGTGGGTGACTGCATGCTGCTGCTGCTGCTAAGTCTCTTCAGTCGTGTCTGACTCTGTGCGACCCCATAGACGGCAGCCCACCAGGCTCCCCGTCCCTGGGATTCTCCAGGCAAGAACACTGGAGTAGATTGCCATTTCCTTCCCCAATGCATGAAAGTGAAAAGTGAAAGTGAAGTCGCTCAGTCATTTCTGACTCTTAGACACCCCATAGACTGCAGCCCACCAGGCTCCTCCGTCCATGGGATTTTCCAGGCAAGAGTACTGGTGTGGGGTGCCATTGCCTTTTCCGGGGTAACTGCATACCAGGGACTAAATTGCCTAGACTTTCTTGCATCTGGTTATGACCATGTAACTAGTTCTCACTCATAGATGATAAACAGAAATACAGTTTACCACATGTCTGACCCATAAAATTGCCCTATCCACACCTTTCCATGTTCTTTTCCTCTTCTAACTGGCTGGATAGAGAACATCCAGGGTGACCTTGAATACCGTATACTGAGGACGGTTAAGCACCCATAAGTCTGGGTCTTTTGGTGTATTGTCTTATATGGTAGCCATTAGCCATAGTTAAAATTATAATAATTAGCATTAATTATAATTTAAGTAAAATTTAAACTCCAGTTCCTCAGTCACACTAGCCACCTATTAAGTCCTCGATATTTTCATGTGACTAGTGGCTGTCATATTGGACAACACAGATAAAGGACATTTCCATTATTGCAGAAAGTTCTATTGGAAAATTCACCTCTCTTGTATTTGAGTTTTTATATATTTTGACTCTATTTTAGCAATTAGCCTCCTCTTAACTAATATACTGGAGAAGGCAATGGCACCCCACTCCAGTACTCTTGCCTGGAAAATCCCATGGATGGAGGAGCCTAGAGGGCTGCAATCCATGGGGTTGCTAGGAGTCGGACACGACTGAGCGACTTCACTTTCACTTTTCACTTTCATACATTGGAGAAGGAAATGGCAACCCACTCCAGTGTTCTTGCCTGGAGAATCCCAGGGACTGCCGTCTATGGGGTCACACAGAGTCGGACACGACTGAAGCGACTTAGCAGCAGCAGCAGCAGTAACTAATATATGGATCACAACAAGATTGACACAGAGGTTTTGCTGAACAAGTAAAGACAAATATTTGGTTGACCTAGTGTTCATCAGGCACTGTTCTAGAATCTGGAAATGTGTCAGTGAACACAACTGACAACACCGCCTGTTCTAAAGGAGCTCACTGTACCTGGCAGTATGACTTGACTATAGATTTCTTAAAGTGCATATCCAGGCTATTGTTGTCTTTGTAGCAACAATAACATTCTCTTGATCAGTTCCCTACACTGAACTACATTCCAAGCAGCAAACTCATGGCACCAGAGGTCTGGCTTTGCAGATTCAGAAGATCAATTGAGTAACAGTGACCCAGAAAGAAACAGCCTCCTGTGAGCATGTGTTTGGTGCCTCTACTGGCCACTGTTTTAATCTGTTTAGGCTGCTGTAATAAAATACCCGTGGGTAGCTTATGAAAAGTGAAAGTGAAAGTTTCTCAGTTCTGTCAGACTCTTTGCAATCCCATGAACTATGCAGTCCATGAAATTCTCCAGGCCAGAATACTGGAGTGGGTAGCCTTTCCCTTCTCCAGGGGATCATCCCAATCCTGGGACCGAATCCAGGTCTCCCTCACTGCAGTCAGATTCTTCACCAGCTGAGCCACAAGGAAAGCCCAAGAATACTGGAGTGGGTAGCCTTCTCCAGTGTATGTTCCCGACCCAGGAATTGAACTGGAATCTCCCACATTGCAGGCATATTCTTTACCAAATGAGCTATTGGGGAAGCTTATATCAGGGTATATATGTTATGGTAGCTTATAAATGACAGAAATTCATTTCTCACACTTATGGAGGCTGAAAAGTCCAGAATCAAGGTGCCAGCAGATTTAGCATCTGGTGAAAGCTGTCTCCCAGGATGGAGATGGCCAACCTTCCCATGGGGGAAGGGGCAAGGGATCTCTGCAGAGTCTCTTTTATAAGATACTAGTCTTATTCATAAAAGATTTAAGCACTTCATGACCAGTGCTTCTTAAAGACCCCACCTACTGATACCATCACCTTTGGAGGTTAGGATTTCCACATATGACTTTTGGAAGTCCAAACATTCAGGCTTATAGCACCAACTTCATTGATGACCATGACCTTCTTAAAGCCTTTGTGTCCTGGGGCTTCCTAAAAGTGTGTCTGAGTGAAGTAGTCTCTATATCTGCTAGAGGCAGGTGTTTTGTCCTCTTGGCCAAGGCGGTGAAGACAAGAGAAGGATGAGAAGAGCTTGCAAAGCAAATGATTGATACAAGTCATGTTAAATTGTCTCTCATCCCTCTTCATTTTCCCTCACATGTTCTTACACAGTGTGTGCACTTCATACATAGCTTCCCCTACATGTTCATTGTTGATCTGTCCTCCACACTAGACAGTACATCCTGAGGAGGAAGAGATTATATCTGCCAGATCTACCATGGTATTCTTGGGATCTAGCCTGTAGTGTTGGAGAAGGCAATGGCACCCCACTTCAGTACTCTTGCCTGGAGAATCCCAGGAACAGAGGAGCCCGGTGGGCTGCAGTCCATGGGGTCGGGAAGAGTCGGACACAACTGAGCGACTTCACTTTCACTTTTCACTTTCATGCATTGGAGAAGGAAATGGCAACCCACTCCAGTGTTCTTGCCTGGAGAATCCCAGGGACGGGGGATCCTGGTGGGCTGCCGTCTATGGGGTCGCACAGGGTCAGACACGACTGAAGCGACTTAGCAGCAGCAGCAGCAGCAGCATGTAGTGTCATGCAATAGACAGTTGTTCTTATCATTGTAAGTTGCCAATTGTGCAATTAATATATTTTGGGCTTTCAGAATATGGTGTGGCAGTTTTGTTTTTTTTTTTATATTGGAGTATAGTTGGTTTACAGTGTTGTGTTAGTTTCAAGTGTACAGCAAAGTGATTCAGTTATGCATACACATATATCTATTCTTACTCAGATTCTTTTCCTGTTTAGTTTATTTCTAATGAAACTGTAGATTTCATGGAAGTTGATAGGTGTTACATGGAAAAGGGGGCAAATGTGTTTGGCTAATACTGCTTTAAGTAGGCATGTTTCATTATTGCAAGCCTTCTAATACAGTGGTTCTCAGTCAGGCTCACCTGGAGGACTGTTTCAATATAGATCACCGGACTCCACACCCATGTGTTTTTTTTTTTTTTTTTGCTTAATGGACCTGAGAATTTTAACAAGTTCCCAAGTGATGCTGATGTGACTGGTCCACTGACTACACTTTGAGAGCCACTGTGGAGGTATATTTTTGACTCTTGGAGAAAAAATAGTTTTCACCATTTCTCTAAAGTATTTAACTAAAGGTCATTTTAAATCTAGAGTTCTGACTAGGTTACGCTGACCTGCTGCTGCTGCTGCTAAGTCGATTCAGTCATGTCCGACCCTGTGCGACCCCATAGACGGCAGCCCACCAGGCTCCCCCATCCCTGGGATTCTCCAGGCAAGAACATTGGAGTGGGTTGCCATTTCCTTCTCCAATGCATGAAAGTGAAAGGTGAAAGTGAAGTCACTCAGTCGTGTCCGACTCTTAGTGAGTCCATGGACTGCAGCCTACCAGGCTCCTCTGTCCATGGGATTCTCCAGGCAAGAGTACTGGAGTGGGGTACCATTGCCTTCTCCGTACACTGACCTAGTTCACCCTCAATTGCCAATGAATTATAAATTAGTGTACACACATTGTAAAAGGGACATCTGGGCGGAGACCTATTTGAAGCACAAATAATGTGCTTAATTTTTCTGTAAGAGTAGCATTGCAATGTATATATTACCATGTGTAAAATTAGATAGCCAGTGGAAATTTACTGTATGACACAGGGAGTTCAAATCTCAAGCTCTATGACAACCTAGAGGGGTGGGATGGGGTGGGAGGTGGAAGGGAAGTTCATGAGGGAGGCGACATATGTATACCTATGGCTGATTCATGTTGATATATGGCAGAAAGCAACACAATATTATAAAGCAATTGTCTTCTGATTAAAAATAAATAAATAAATGCTTAAAAATTAATGTGCATCATTGAAAAATAATAATGTTGAGGCTTCAAAATTTGAAAGATGGAGTATCAAAAAATAGCACCTGTTCTTCCTAGTTGTAAAATGGGCTTGAGCACACCTATAATGCCTGGAAAATTACTGTTTTATAACTCAGATCATAAGCATTATTATTGTTTAAAGCAACCCGGATGCTTTGTCTCTGCAGCTGTTCTAGTTTAAACACACACTGCTTGGCCCTGACAACTTGCAGCTTTTTGCCTCTCAGACTCTCTTGTGATTTGAAATGTGTTATTCATAAGTGTGCTGAGTTCCAAGTATTTGAAAGAACAGATGTGGATCTAGAGGAATAATAAGTCCTTGCTAATATCGCTCTAAAAGGAGTGTATTTGTACATATTCATGTTTATACATTTTGCTGCATGAAGATGAGGGCCTGCATTTGGTTCTTTGGGTTTAGGGATGGTGGAATGGTGGGGATGACTGAAGGGTAACCTGGTGCTGTTTGCATATTACTCAGTCAGCTCAGCACTAATTAATCTCCTAGATGCAGTAGGTGACCTTCAACACACATAAACATACTTCTTACCCTCATGGAGCTTATCATTTGGGAAGAAAAACATACTCATCGAGTAATGAAGGCAGAGGTTTTTCAGCTTATTTGTGCCGCCACTTAAGCAAACCCACAAACAGAAATCCAGATTCCCAGTGGGAGAGAGATAGATGGGGAGTTTGGGATTGGCAGATACAAGCTATTATATATACAATGGACAAACAAGGTCCTATTATATAGCACCAGGAACTATATTTATTATCCTGTGATAAACCATAATGGAAAAGAATATGAAAAAGGAGATATATGTATATAAGCTGCTAAGTCACCTCAGTCGTGTCCGACTCTATGCGACCCTATAGATGGCAGCCCACCAGGCTCCCCCATCCCTGGGATTCTCCAGGCAAGAACACCAGAGTGGGTTGCCATTTCCATATGTATGTATAACTGAGGGCTTCTTAGGTGGTGAGGTGGTAAAGATTTGCCTGCCAGTGCAGGAGATGCAAGAGATGTGGGTTCAATCCCTGGAGGAGGAAATGACAACCCACTCTAATATTCTTACCTGGAGAATACCATGGACAGAGGAGCTGGGTGGGCTACAGTCCACAGGGTCACGAAGAGTCAAACACGTATGAGTGACTGAGCACACACCCATGTTTAACTGAATCACTTTGCTATATACCAGAAATTAACACAATTAACACATAATTCTCACAACATATAATTCACAATTGTGAATTAACTATACATCAGTAAAATAATTTCTTTAAACATCTAGACTCCAAGGAGCCATCTTTGACCTACTAAATCATATATGAGGAGGATGATACCAGATAATATATATATTTTTAACAAGCTTTCTGCACTTAATTGCTCAGTCATGTCTGACTCTTTGCAACCCCATGGACTATAGCCCACTGGGCTCCTCTGTCCGTGGGGATTCTCCAGGCAAGATACTGGAATGAGGTGCCATGCCCTCCTCCAGGGGATCTTCCCAGCCCAGGGATCAAACCCAGGTCTCCTACATTGAAGGCAGATTCTTTACCATCTGAGCCACAAGGAAAGGCCAAGGATACGGGAATGGGTAGCTTATCCCTCCTCCAGGGGGTTTTCTCAACCGAGGAATTGAACAGGGGTCTCCTGCTCTCTAGTTGATGCTAATGACCAGGCAGGGCTAGAAGCCATTGGATATTTTTAAAATTCTTGAAAAATTAATAGTGCTCTATTGTATACTATTGTGATAGTTCAGTTCAGTTCAGTCGTTCAGTCGTGTCCGACTCTTTGCGACCCCATGAGCCGCAGCACACCAGGCCTCCCTGTCCATCAACAACTCCCAGAGTTTACTCAAACTCATGTCTATTGAGTTGGTGATGCCATCCAACCAAGTCATCCTCTGTCATCCTGTTCTCTTCCTGCACTCAATCTTTCCCAGCACCAGGGTCTTTTCAAATGAGTCAGCTCTTCGAATCAGGTGGCCAGAGTGTTGGAGTTTCAGTCTCAACATCAGTCCTTCCAATGAACACCCAGGACTGATGTCCTTTAGGATGGACTGGTTGGTTCTCCTTGCAGTCCAAGGGACTCAAAAGAGTCTTCTCCAACACCACAGTTCAAAAGCATCAATTTTTCGGCACTCAACTTTCCTTATAGTCCAACTCTCACATCCATACATGACCACTGGAAAAGCCATAGCCTTGACTAGACGGACCTTTGTTGACAAAGTAATGTCTCTGCTTTTCAATATGCTGTCTAGATTGGTCATAACTTTTCTTTCAAGGAGTAAGTGTCTTTTAATTTCATGGCTGCAATCACCATCTGCAGTGATTTTGGAGCCCCAAAAAACTAAAATCAGCCACTGTTTTCACTGTTTTCCCATCTATTTGCCATGAAGTGATGGGACCAGATACCTTGATCTTCGTTTTCTGAATGTTGAGCTTTAAGCCAACTTTTTCACTCTCCTCTTTCACTTTCATCAAGAGGCTTTTTAGTTCTTCTTTGCTAATGCTAATGCTAAGTCACTTCAGTCGTGTCCGACTCTGTGTGACCCCATAGACGGCAGCCCACCAGGCTCCGCCATCCCTGGGATTCTCCAGGCAAGAATGCTGGAGTGGGTTGCCATTTCCTTCTCCAATGCATGAAAGAGAAAAGTGAAAGTGAAGTCGCTCAGTCGTGTCCAACTCTTAGCGATCCCATGGACTGCAGCCTACCAGGCTCCTCTATCCATGGATTTTCCAGGCAAGAGTACTGGAGTGGGGTGCCATTGCCTTCTCCGAGTTCTTCTTTACTTTCTGCCATAAAGGTGGTGTCATCTGCATATCTGAGGTTATTGATATTTCTCCCAGCAATCTTGATTCCAGCTTGTGCTTCTTCCAGCCCAGCATTTCTCATGATGTACTCTGCATATAAGTTAAATTACCAGGGTGACAGTATACAGCCTTGACGAACTCCTTTTACTATTTGGAACCAGTCTGTTGTTCCATGTCCAGTTCTAACTGCTGCTTCCTGACCTGCATATAGGTTTCTCAAGAGGCAGGTCAGGTGGGGTATTCCCATCTCTTTCAGAATTTTCCACAGTTTATTGTGATTAACCCAATGAAAGGTTTTGGCATAGTCAATAAAGCAGAAATAGATGTTTTTCTGGAACTCTCTTGCTTTTTCAATGATCCAGCAGATGTTGGCAATTTGATCTCTGGTTCCTCTGCCTTTTCTAAATCCAGCTTGAACATCTGGAAGTTCACAGTTCACATATCACTGAAGCCTGGCTTGGAGAATTTTGAGCATTACTTTACTAGCGTGTGAGATGAGTGCAATTGTGTGGTAGTTTGTACATTCTTTGGCATTGCCTTTCTTTGGGATTGGGATGAAAACTGACCTTTTCCAGTCCTGTGGCCACTGCTGAGTTTTCCCAACGTGCTGGCGTATTGAGTGCAGCACTTTCAAAGCATCATCTTTCAGGATTTGAAATAGCCCAACTGGAATTGCAGATAACCTATTATGTATTCGTTCAGTGTTTTAGAGTCTGTCCTACCCAATGGTGTTCTTCTCTGGGTTGTTAGGACTGAAAGGTGGGGAAGCTGGAAGCACAGCACTGTGGGAGAGGGAGCCTGTCTGACTCATACTGCAAGGTGGTATCAATCCACACGAGTGGGCCAGGGCTGGTTCACTAACTTAACACATTATTGATTAGGGGATTTTTGCAAAAACTAATGCCTGTGGCTGTTGATTTGTTATATATCTAAATATTGGAGCACTCCGGTCAGTAACATTCAGGTAACACAACATGTATGAATGTGTCTCTGGTCAATAAGTTGTTAACAAATATTTATCTAGAACCTACTGTGTATGACATTGTTTGCAGCACTGATAATGTGATAATAAACAAAACACGTTGTCTCTGCTTTCTGGGCCCTACAGTCTAGTGGAGATATATACATAGGAAATCAGTAGTCATAGTTTTCTTTTCCCTTTTTAAAAAAATGGTGACATAAAGTTTACCATTTCAACCATTGTGCAATGTACAATTCTTTGGTGTTGAGTAGATTTGCACCATCATGAATCTTGAAACCCATCCATCTCCTGAAATTTTTCATAATCTTGAACTGAAATTCTGTGTCCGTTAAATGATAACTCCCTATTTCTTCCTCCCCACTGCCCCTGCCAATCACCATTCTACTTTCTATGACTATAAATTTGACTACTCGATGAGACTTATCTAAGTTAAATAATACAATATTTGCTGTTTTGTGACTGGCTTATTTCACTTAGCATGATGTCTTCAAGGTTGATCCATGTGGCAGCATATGGTAACATCCCATTCCTTTTAAAGGATGTAGTGTTTCATTGCGGAGAAGGCAATGGCACCCCACTCCAGTATTCTTGCCTGGAAAATCCATGGACGGAGGAGCCTGGTAGGCTGCAGTCCATGGGGTCGAAAAGAGTCAGACACGACTAAGGGACTTCACTTTTACTTTTTACTTTCATGCATTGGAGAAGGAAATGGCAACCCACTCCAGTGTTCTTGCCTGGAGAATCCCAGGGATGGGGGAGCCTGGTGGGCTGCCATCTGTGGGGTCGCACAGAGTCGGACACGACTGAATTGACTTAGCAGCAGCAGCAGAAGTATTTCATTGTGTTCATCAACCAAGTTCCATTATCAGTTCATCCATCAGTGGACATACTTTTTGGCTTTTGGACATAATTTGCTGTAAGTATTTGCGTATAAATATCTGAGTTCCTATTTTCCATTCTTTTGGCTATAGCCCTAGTGTGGGATTGCTGGATCACATGATAATTCTGTACTTATAAGAAATATGCTCCCATCCCACACTTCCCCTTGTTCATTCTTCCATCCATTGTCTCTGGTGAAGAAAAGCCAGTGCACTGCATTTCAGCTATCATGATAAGAAACAAAGACAAGAGGTTCCAAGCCTGGGGTCAAGTTGCCTGTAATGCATCCCTTCAAATCACAGTTCCTCCATCCCTGGTACAATTTCCCATAATCCTGTTTCCGTGCCCCAGAGAAAAAGCTACTGGTTTTTGAGAACTTGATCTCTGTTAAGGTTTCACAAAGGCCCAGGGCATAGGCGCTGGGGAGTTTTAATCTCAACTTTGCTCCATACTGCGCAGGTCATTTAACCTCCACAATTCCCTGTATTTTCCAACTCATTGAGATGGTTGTAATGACCTCCCTTCGGAGCTAGTGGTAAGGAATACATAACGATAGACTAAGGGATATTTGGAAAGCTCTTTGTGGGATGTTCATTCGGCTGGGGAAGACTTAGGCTAGCTTGTTCCCTGTTTCTGTGTCTACGTCTCAAACAGTCATCCCCTTGGACGTCGCTCTCAGATGAATTCCCCCACTGCTGCACAGGGACTGATCCACTTTTTCAAGTTTATTGGTAGTCCCTGCAGTTAAACTTCTGCTCTGTGGAGGGTTTGTACTTCCAGATCTTTGGGGAGAAGATGGAAAAGCACTTAGAGAAGGACTTAAGATTTCCTGCCACCTCTGTGTGCTTAGTTGCTCAGTCATGTCTGACTCTGCAACCCCATGGACTATAGCTCACCAGGCTTCTTTGATCATGGGAATCTCCAGGCAAGAATACTGGGGTGGGTAGCAATTCTTTTCTCCAGGGGATCTTTCCGACCCAAGGATCAAACCTGGGTCTCCTGCTTTGCAGGCAGATTTGTTACCATCCAAGCCACCAGGGAGTATTCTTTGAATATTCAAAACTGTGCACAGATTGTATTCAGAATGTTGTTTCCATTCCTTTCAACTTACCTGTGTGTGTAGTGTTGCTGTCTGCATCCACAGTTCTCTGTGCTTCACCTGCACCATCTTTGACACAGAATTGCACTTCTTTGCATCTCTCAGGGAAATTCCGGCCACACAGAGAATCTCAGAAATGCAGATTCTACTGAAGATTTTGTAGGGGAACCAGAGCAAGAGCATCTCTAGTAGCAAATACCCTGACATTTTCATCAGCTTTGTCTTCCTTCCTAAGTCACACCACGCTAGGACTGTCTCCCCTCCTCTGCTTTCCTTCCCTGCTGCATCCAAGGTCTCATTTCTAATTTTTTTCCTCTTGCATTTCCCATCTTTCATCTCAAATTCCCCCTCCTCCCACTCCCCAAATCATACAGAGCAGCACCCCAGCTTGTCCCACAGAGGATTTTTCCAAATGCACCTTTCCTCAGAAGGCAGTGCTAGATTGTGTAGTTTTCTTTTACTTATATAAAAAACTGGTTTTATACAACAATATAAAACCTTTTCTGTTTTGTTGTTGTTCAGTGGCTCAGTGTGTCCAACTCTTTGTGACCCCATGGACTGCAGCACACCAGGCTTCCCTGTGCTTCACCATCTCCTGGAGTTTGCTCAAACTTACATCCATTGAGTTGGTGATGCCACCCAAATATCTCGTCTACTGTCTCCTCCTTCTCCTCCTGCCTTCAGTCTTTCCCAGCATCAGGGATTTTTCCAATTAGTCGTCTCTTTGCATCAGATTGCAAAAGTATTGGAGCTTCAGCTTCAGCATCAGTCCTTCCAATTCAGGGTTGATTTCCTTTAGGATTGACTGGTTTGATCTTGCTGTCCAAGGGACTTTCAACAGTCTTCTCCAGCACTGCATTTTGAAAGTATCCATTCTTCGGGGTTTTATGGTCCAAATCTCACATTCATAAGGCATGATTACTAGAAAAACCATAGCTTTGACTATATGGCCCTTTGTTGGCAAAGTAATGTTTCTACTTTTTAATGTATTGTCCAGGTTTGTTATAGCTTTTCTTCCAGGGATCAAGCGTCTTTTAATTTCATGGCTGCAGTTACCGTCCTCAGTGATTTTGGAGCCGAAGAAAATTAAGTCTCTCACTGTTTCCATTGTTTCCCCATCTATTTGCCATGAAGTGATACGACCAGATACCATGATCCTAGTTTTTTTTTTTCTCTTTGAATGTTGAATTATAAGCCAGCTTTTTCACTCTCCTGTTTCACCTTCATCAAGAGGGTCTTTTGTTGTTCTTGGCTTTCTGCCACAATGGGCAGTGTCATCTGCATATCTGAGGTTGTTGATATTTCTCCCAGCAGTCTTGATTCAGCTTTGGATTCCTCCAGCCCAGCGTTTCTCATGATGTACTCCGCATAGAAGTTAAATAAGCAGGGTGACAATATACAGCCTTGACATACTCCTTTCCCAGTTTTATAACCAGTCTGTTGTTCCACATCCAGTTCTGTTGCTTCTTGACCTGCATGCACGTTTCTCAGAAGGCAGGTAAGGTGGTCTGGTATTTTCATTTCTTTAAGAATTTTGCACAGTTTGTCGTGATCCACACAGTCAAAGGCTCTAGCATAGTCAATGAAGCAGGAGTGGATGTTTTCTTGGAATTAATTTGCTTTTTATGTAATCCAACGGATGTTGGCAATTTAATCTCTGGCTCCTCTGCCTTTTCTAAATCCAGTTTGTACATCTGGAAGTTCTCAGTTCACATGCTGCTGAAGCCTGGCTTGAAGGATTTTAAGTATTACCTTGCTAGCATGTGAAATGAGTGCAATTGTGTGGTAGTTTGAACATTCTTTCGCATTGCCCTTTTGGGGACTAGAATGAAGAGTGATCTTTTCCAGTCCTGTGGCCACTGCTGAGTTTTCCAAATTTGGTGGCATATTGAGTGCAGCACTTTCAAAGCATCAACTTTTAGTATTTGAAATAGCTCAACTGGAATTACATCACCTCCACTAGCTTTGTATTTTTAAAGTAGGCTCTGGTCCATAGGGTCGTGAAGAGTTGGACACAACTGAGCAACTAACACACAACACAAAGATACCCTTTGTATCAATAATATTTTGATAAAAGATTGTTGCTTCCTTTCTTGGAAGCAGAATCCTATTCCCCCCAGCCAAGATCCTCACTCTCTGATAGTCACATCTTACAGAATTTCCTCCATTTCAGTGAGGGAGGAACATGTGAATATGATGAACTATCACCCTTATGACTGTGTCACGTTTTGTTATATGACCTAAGGAATTTTGCGTGTGTAATCCAAGTTACTAATCAGTTCACTCTAAGTTACTCAAAAGGGAGATTATCTGGGTGGGCCTGACCTAATCACATGAACCCTGTATATTCAAGTATAGCGATCAATAGAGAATCCCATGGACAGAGGAACCTAGTGGTCTACAGTCCATAGGGTCTCAAACAGTCAGACATGACTGAAGCGACTTAGCCACACACACATAGACATCAAAGACTGAGAAATTCAAAACCTGGAAGTGCCAAAGGGGGGATATGGAGGGGACAGAGTACCTTCTAAGGCCTGCGATCAGCCCCCAGCAGTCAGCCAGAAAGAGAGAGGAAGCCTCAGTCCTGCAGCTGCAAAATGCTGAATTCTCCTCCCAACCACATGAGCTGGAAAATGATCTGAGGTCCAGAAAAGGACACAAGCCATTTGAAACTTTGATGTAAACCTTCCAAGATCCTGGGAAGCGAATCCAGTTCTATGCCTGGACTTCTGACCTTCAGCAACCATGAGCTAAATAAATGGGTGTTGATTTAAGCGACAAACTCATGGTAATAATCCATTACACAGCAATAGAAAATTACTATGTGATCTTTATTCTGGGCTTGCTTTCCTTTCATTGTGAATGTTAGGATATTATTGCTTTTTTTGAAACAGTAATGCTAGTAGATAATACATTTTCCTATGTTTAATGAAATGATTTTACTTTGGAGAAATACAAAGTATACAAAGCTGTGTTAACCATCACCTGCCTTATATGGTTTGTTAGGCAATTTTAGTCAACAGTGCAATTGCCAAGTCTAAAAATCACAGACTGAAAATGTCCTTTCTCCTCTTGTCATTAAATGTTTCCTTTCTCCAAAGCTCATGTCAAATCAACTTCTTCACAAGTATTTCCAGATATTTCCATTCACTGAGAAATCTCCTTCCTCTTAGTGAGTTCTTAACATCTGTGCCTGAGTCATAACTTTTATTTTCTTGTCCAGATAGTTTTGAATCCTTTGTAGCTTATAATGTTTTACACTTTGTGTCTTGCACCTCAGTTAGAGCCTTCCAGACAGGACCATGATGTCAGATACAGGGGGATATTCCCATACAAGTTTGGATGATTGATTTTACAAGTAAGGACCAAAATGTACTACTAAATAAAGCTGATCAGCTCACCTTTTGAGTCTTTATCCACTCCTCTATTTAGATATCACTGCTATATTTGGCTCCATTTTTGCTAAAGACGAAAGAAAAAAAAAAGCGAGGGAGCCCTCTGAGCATAAATCCCTCTTTCACAGAGAGGAATAATTTGAGTAGCAGCTGGTCCGTGTCAATAAAGATTGAATGACTATCATGAGTTCAGAGTATGGTCTACTTGTTAGGAATCCTATGTAAAGCAAGAGATAACCTGAGAGCCAGAGACCTTGGATCCAGCAGGGAAGTGGGTTGTCAGTGGTGCTGTCCTTCCTGGAGGCATCCTGTTATGATTCCTGGGCCAGGAGCATGGACGCTGTTCAGTGGCTTCTGATTAACCACAGGGACGCATCAGCTCTCGCGGCACACCAGGCCCTCGGCCCCTTGCAGCCTCAGCCCCACTGCTATTCCTCTGCTCATTCACTTCTCTTCACCTGCTGACAGTTCTCCTGGGCCCCGTGATTGCCTGTTCTGGAGTGAACGTTCCTGCTGTCTCTCCCAGTGCCATTCATCTAGTGATTTCTCCATTTACCCTTCAAGACTGCAGTCTTGTATCACCTCCATGCAGACTCCCCTGAGCTCCCGAACAATGGGATTTTTCATAAACATGTATTGAATACCTTCCTTGTACTGAGCACTTCATACTAGTTATCACCCACAATGCTCACAGAAACCCAATGAGGTGGACATTATCCCCGTTTTAACAAAGGATGAAGCCAAGACTTAAGAGGGTTCAGTTACCTGCCTGAGTGTTTATACCTCCTAAACCAGAGCTTAATCCTGGGACCGTTTTAGTCCAAAGCCTGTGCTTATAATGTCAAGGTCCATCTCTTCACCCCTATGCTGTGTTGACACCTGGGCCCCCACTGCTCCTTCTGCATTGGCTCTAGGAGAGTTCTCATTTCTTCCTGACATACTTTCTTCACATCTGTCTCTGTCATTAGTCTGTGAACTTCAGTGAGGTCAGGATTGTGTTCTCTTTATCTTTATCTCCAGAATTGTGCACTATTCCCAGTGCATCATAAAATGTAGGACATACATAAGCTTAATAAATGAGCAATTACATAATAGCAAAGGGAAACAAGGATCAAAGGAAAGGAACATTGAAAGGAAATTCTAATCTACTTTAAATTAAATTTTCTATGTTAAGGCCAGTAATGGCCTCTTTAGGAGGGCACTGAATTCAGCTTTTGTTTCATTGAAGGGGAAAGGAGAATTGCAAGGAAAAAAAAAACCCAAACAGCATTCCCACAGAGTAGGGGAAATAGAGGAGGAGAGTAATTCTGTTTCTTTCTCAGTCATACAGGGGTTTTATTGTATCATTGATGTTTCATTCCGCTTACTTAATAAATATTGGATGAAGTCTGCTCTATGCCATTATGGAGCATTTAGAGGAATGGTTTTAAGACATTCAACTCTCAAAGCTCATTTTCACAAACTTGCAGCCTTATGGCATCACATATAACACACGTGGAGAAGAAAGATCTCTCCCTTGAAGCAGAGGGTAGTGACATTTAATACTTGGTGTGGGGAGTAAAAATATCCACCTCAGGTATGGTGATGTCAGGAAAGAGAAGCTGTACCAGATAGTATGTACTTTATATCAGCACTGAATGCGTAATTTGATATTATAAAATCATACCATGGCCTAATAAAAGTTCATCACTGGCACCTTAACCTTTTTATTCCTTCATCTTTAAATATGAAGTTTTCTCCATAATTTAAGCATTTTACAAGGGAGGCAGCCAGTGAAGACAAACTGATGCCTCTTCCCCTACACACTCCAGACTTGTACACCCAGGACTCCCAACGATGGCAACCCTGGCAGCTTCAGTCTCCTCCAGCAGTTTCCTGAGCAGGGATCCAGATTGGTTTTCATTTTCTCGGCACCCCTGTTCCTCTGCCAGCTTTCTCTTTGTTCCCCTTCTTCCTGCCATCACCTCCTCAGTGCGCCTTCAAAGCATCTCTCTGTCTGTAGTCATTCTGTTCCATGGCAAAGGAAACGATGCCTTTCTTTTCCAAAGTTCAGTCCACTCTGTCCAGGGAAGAAGCGCAGTGAACACTGAGAGCCTCAGGGTCGGGTTCACTACTTGCAGAAAGTGATTTTAGATGAGTCCCTGCGCTTCTCTAAGTCTGCGTGTCCACACCCATGGTGACAACCTCTCTGTTCCTTACATCTCTGGTCTCTGTCATCACAGTTTCTCCCCAGTGAATGGGGCTTATATTCCCTTGGCAGTAGGAAGACAGACGTTACACAGTACCATAATTCAAAAATACAATAAAATATACTTAATACTCCTTTACCCTGCAGGGAAAAAAGTAAACTTTCCTAGACTCTCACTCAGAGTCCTGAAGCAGTGATTACTTTCTCAATTTACTTTGACTACACTGCAGGAGAAGACCTTTATTTCTCTGTGTCCACTGCCTCATCAGCTATTCATTCACCCCTTAACCCATTGCAAAGCCCATTCTTCCTTCCTCTGTCTTTGAATAACCAATGACCTAATATCTAAATCCAATAGCAGTTGTTCATTTTTTCCTTCTCCTTGATGTCACTGTGTACTTTACCCTGTGGTGGGCAAATTCTGTTGTGAAATAACTCAACATTTTTCTGTCCTGTCCAACTGGGTGACTCCTTCCTATTTTTTTATTAAAGATAACACACTTCTTTTGGTCTCCCAAGCTTCAGACTTTGAGTAAACTTTGAGTCATCCACTGCTTTTATTTGCTCACTTTCAACCAATCAGCAGGCCCTGCTGAGTCCTCCTTGTTGTGGCTGCCTTTCCCTCCACTCCTCTCCCTCCCATTCTGAAGACAGTTTAGTTGTATTGACTATGCCAGCCTCTTAATAGTTTTGTGGCCTTTGATAAACAACTAGTCTAAGCTTTGGTTTCCTCATCTATCATAGGGATAATAATAATAACAGTAATAAGAATAATAGTTTCCACTTCCAAAAGTTACTGCAAACATTAAACAAAATGATAGATAGTCCTATCTATTCATGTACTAAGTAATTCCTGTATGTTAGCTATTATATGCTCCATACAACTTTAAACCCCAGATAGGTTGTTTTGGGTTTTTTGTTTTGTTTAGGTTTTTTGTTTGTTTTATTACTAGAGCAAGAGGCATTCATCCCATTTGTAATTTTGTTATTATGCTTTCCTCCAGCTTCCCCCAGTCTAGTACACTGTAGACTCCAGGCACACATACAGTTAAATACTGTGCAGTGGTGAAGGTTTCGGAAGAGTATAGGCTTTGAATTTGTCAGACCTAACTTGAATCCTTATTCTGCTATTGATGAGCTGGATGACTTTCATGTGGCTTCCAAACCTCTCTGAGGTTCAATTGCCTTAACTTAAAGATTACAATTGTCGTAAATGACTGTCCAGGACTGGTGTCAGAATGAAAAATACCAAGCCCATAGCATAGTACCTAATTCAGAGTTCATGCTCAGTAAATGATAACAGTTGATATTATATCATCTCCCCCCTCCCCACCCCTGCTCTCTTTAACCTAGAGAATTAAATCCTGAAAGTCATGAAGGACTGTCAAGTTCATCCACAGGTCAGCCTCACCCTGCCTTTCCCAGCACTGCCGTTGCTGTTTTACTGCCTGTTGCCTCCTTACGTGAACTGCTTGACCCATGGAAGCGTCCTTATTTTATTTTATTTTCCACAAACTGCAGTCTTCGATTTCTACAATTTTTCCAAGTCCTCCTTTCTAGAATCCCAATACCCTCCCCCTCCCTCTTGAGCAAACCCTCTTGTTCTCCCAGGACCAGATCTAATCTAAGTCCATGAAATGAAAACATACGAGAGACTTTAAGAAAATTACACATCTAAACCTTACTATGCCAGTCTGTAATTGGAACTATATCACTTTTAGTGTATAAACACATATTAGCAAATGACTTGACAGTATTTGTGTTGTTTTAAAATGTATCCTTTGTGTGTCTTGTACACGTGTATTTGTTTTTGTTTGTTTTCATGATGACTTTTTCTCTGTGGCCTGTGTTTCTTCTGCCATGCTTAGTGGCTCTTGAACAGCTACACACCAAAAGCTTAATAAACCCTTGTCGGTGACTTTCTAAATTTATTTTCATGGTATTTGCAGCTTTGCACCATCTGATTCTTAGGGGTTGTCCCATTTATTTCTTGGCCCCTGCACAGAACCTTTTTATCCAAGAGATTCCATCTGCTTTGCAGAAATGAGCTCATGAATCATTTTCTTCCCCACTCTCTTTGTAAACTGCAAGGACAAGCAGGCAGCCCCTCTGGCGTAAGTGGAAGTAGGGCTCAGATGAGGCAGCAGCAGTTGGGAACAGGCTCAACTTTGTCAACTCCTGGTTCCGATTATTATCCCCAAAGTGTGTTGAGAAATGAAGCAGGGACAGTTCTATTCGGTGGAAGCAACAAGGCACTTTGGAGCCGGGCAGGACCACTCTCAGATCCCAGCTCATCCTGTTGTCTGCTTTGAGACCTATAAAGAGTCAGTTAACTTCTCTGAATCTCTGCTTCTTAACCGTAGGGCAGAGGGAAACAGTGTCCACCTACCAGGACTTTTGTAAGATGAGATTGTATGAAAAGGCTCAGCACAGTTTCTGGCCCAGAGTAGACATTTAATACTATGATTCTTCAGTTCCAGAGGTATTTGGATGCCTTCCAAAGTGAACACGGCTGAAACTACTGATGCATATGCCACAGACTTTGCTAACAACTTCTTATCCACGCTAGGCCAGTGGTAAAGTCATTTTTTAAAGTTGGTTATTTGGTTTGTCTTGCCTCACAGGAGGAGAAGTTGATAAAATACACTTGTGTGTTAGAGCTGTTTTTGTTATTTCTGACCTGACAGCCAGCAAGAAAAGTCTGAAAATTACCTTTTCCCTTTACTTTGAATTTTCACGACCTGATCAATTTTTATGTTCCCTAAAGAGGAGAATTCAATAAAGGAGTTTCTGGGATTTGGCTAATATTTTTTAGTCACACATTCGAGGGTAGACTTCAGTAAAATGTAAGTTTCACCTTTGTGTTTTATGTTCACTCTTTTCAAGCGACTTTGGGAAGTGAAATGTTGAAATGCTGGACTGGATGGAAATCAGGGCAGCCCCCAATTTGGCTACATCCCTGGGTGAGACACGCAGTGTGGAGACCGTAAGCCTCCTCATCATTTCCACTCGAAATTATTAGCATGACCCTCAGTTGACCACATTTACAAGAATTTCTTAATCATAAAATTAGTCTTCAAACATAAAAGAGCTTCCAAAAACTGTAGTACTATATGCACCCAAACCACATACAGGAAGCCCCCTACATCCGTATCTACAAGTTGTGAACTTCCAAGGGAGCAAATGTGTGTTCCATCAACATCAGGCGTGAGTGAAACTGCAGCATGCCCTCTGTCTCCTATTGCTGATGGCCCTTCAGCTCTACTATCTCCTACCTCATCCAGTCAGTAACTCTTCTTACCTGTTCACTTGAAGCTAACACCTATATGCCAGCTGTTGTACTGCGCTACTGTGCTTTTCAAGGTACTATACTGAAAGAATAAAAATATTTTCTTTATTTTTGTGTTTATCTTTTATATATTATTTGTGTGAAATGTATCATAAACTTATTCCAGTACAGTACAGTACTATATAGCTGATTGTATTAGTTGAATACCTAGGCCAACTCTGTTGAACTTAAGAATGTGCTCTCAAAACAGAGCTCATTCAGATATAAGGGACTTACTGTAATAGTTGTATTTTTTTTTCCTATTCATGTTTACAAATTGGAAAATAATGTGGTAATAGAAATAGCATCAAAAGTTAGATGTCTGTTAAGGACCTTCTTTGTATCTCATGACTTAATCTTTCAGATTAAGTTCCTTTATTATTTTTTTTTTAATTTAATATATTCCTTACAAATTTAAGAACCCATCCTGAACCCTCCTCCCTCCTCCCTCCCCATACCATCCCTCTGGGTCGTCCCAGTGCACCAGCCCCAAGCATCCAGCATCGTGCATTGAACCTGGACTGGCATCTCGTTTCATACATGACATTTCACATGTTTCAATGCCATTCTCCCAAATCTTCCCACCCTCTCCCTCTCCCACAGAGTCCATAAGCCTGTTCTATACATCAGTGTCTCTTTTGCTGTCTCGTATACAGGGTTATCGTTACCATCTTTCTAAATTCCATATATATGCGTTAGTATACTGTATTGGTGTTTTTCCTTCTGGCTTACTTCACTCTATATAATAGGCTCCAGTTTCATCCACCTCATTAGAACTGATTCAAATGTATTCTTTTTAATGGCTGAGTAATACTCCATTGTGTATATGTACCACTGCTTTCTTATCCATTCATCTGCTGATGGACATCTAGGTTGCTTCCATGTCCTGGCTATTATAAACAGTGCTGCGATGAACATTGGGGTACATGTGTCTCTTTCCCTTCTGGTTTCCTCAGTGTGTATGCCCAGCAGTGGGATTGCTGGATCTTTTTTTCATTTATTAGTGAGGAAAGGGAGACAGAGATCAGAAGTTACTTTTAACTGAAGTCTCTTATTCTTAACAGAGGTGCTGATGTTCAAATGTGATCAGCCTGTCTCCAGAGTCAATGAACTTAATACAGAGAACTTTCACAGCCTGGTGTTTCATTCTATGACATATTTAGTAATCATCATATGTCAGGTGGTAAAAATCATAGAAGAAGCTAGAATAAACTAAACAGGTCTGGTCCTTGCTCTCATGGATCTCACAGCCCAATGGCATAGATTAAAGTAAAAAAAATGTGAATGGGAAAATAAATAATTGCATATTGTGATAAACACTGTAACTAAAAACCAGCAGGAGCTGAGAAGGAGAATAAAGAGTCAGGGGAGACCTCTATTGGAGTTGGATGAACCAGAAAGTCTTCTTAGAAGGGGTGATGTTTAGGCTAAGACCAAACAGATGAGAAGGAAGAAGACTTGCATGTCTGGGACAGCTCAACTTAGCTGTTAAATAGACACACACAGCACAGTGAAAACCAAACATAACACCTTTTTAGACTTAGTAGGTATGTCACCTTTTAAGCTCAACAAGTTGGACAAAGCATCTTCCAGCAGTTGAAGGGTCCTTTTTTTTAAAGTTGAAACCTAATTTCTTAAAGCAATTGCTCAGTGACATCACTAGCATTTACCTGGTTCTTGGGCCTTTTCAGCATGAAAAACAGGCATCGCCTTTGCTGGCAAAACATTCAAAATGGATTCCTTACGAGTTAGCCTCCCAGGACTGAAGCTAGAAAAGTTGGAAAAGAAAGCCTTTTTAATTGAAGCAAATACTTTAGCAAGAAGCTTGGGACTTCAAAATGGAAGACACAGTGCTTAGACTTCCAAGGTGAGAGTCATATGGGATGCTTTCCTTACAGTGGTGCTGCGTGGGAGAGAAAACCATTCATGTGAATTTAGGTTACTCAAAATTTCTGGGCTTTCAAAAGGCTGAATTTCAAACTGCATTGCAGCCCATTTCTTTTCTAAGAATGAAACATGGTAATGTGATGTCCTGGTGATCCCTTTCCCTAAAATCAGGATTGCTGGGAGAATACTTAAAGTGATAGTATTAAACTGTCTCCAAGCCCTCAAAGGAAAACTCACTATCAAAACTCATTACAGATATTTCCATACAGCTATTAAGGCAAGTTTCTTGTAAGTTTCTACTCAGCACCACTTTCAGATGTTTCATGGATTCCCTGTTGCTTGAAATTTATAAACCCAATGCATAAAAATAAAATAAATGTCCATCAATAGGATATACATTCATCTATAAAAATGCTGTGCAACTCAATACTGTGTCCTTTCAAAAGAATCAGGTAGATAAGATAAAATAATTGTAAATGGATATTCTTTTTAAAAAACATTTTATATTGGACTACGGCCAGTTAATAACACTGTGATATTTTCAGGTGGACAGCAAAGGGACTCAGCCATACGTATACATGTATTCACTCTCCCCCAAGCTCCCCTTCCATCCAGTATACCACATGACATTGAGCAGAGTCATAAATGGTATGTGATTGATATAATATTGATAGGAAGTAAAGGATATACTTTACTGAAATTATAAGACGCTTACTCCTTGGAAGGAAAGTCATGACCAACCTAGATAGCATATTCAAAAGCAGAGATATTACTTTGCCAACAAAGGTCCATCTACTCAAGGCTATGGTTTTTCCAGTGGTCATGTATGGATGTGAGAGTTGGACTATAAAGAAAGCTGAGTACCAAAGAATTGATGCTTTTGAACTGTGGTGTTGGAGAAGACTCTTGAGAGTCCCTTGGACTGCAAGGAGATCCAACCAGTCCATCCTAAAAGAGACCAGTCCTGGGTGTTCATTGGAAGGACTGATGCTGAGGCTGAAACTCCAATACTTTAGCCACCTCATGCGAAGAATTGACTCATTGGAAAAGACCTTGATGCTGGGAGGGATTGGGGGAAGGAGGAGAAGGGGACGACAGAGGATGAGATGGCTGGATGGCATCACTAACTCGATGCACATGAGTTTGGGTGAACTCCGGGAGTTGGTGATGGACAGGGAGGCCCAGCGTGCTGTGGTTTATGGGGTTGCAAAGAGTTGGACACGACTGAGCAACTGAACTGAACTGAACTGAAAGGATATACAGGAGAGGTTGGCATACATGTTCTGTTTAAAAAAAAAAAGAAAAAGATAGTATTCTTGGCTTTGAAGCCATATGGTTTCTGTCACAACTCCAGGTCTCTGCTGCGTTAGTGTGAAAGCAACCATAGACAGTACATAAACAAATGAGCGTGGCAGTGTTCCAATACGACTCTTGTTTCCAGAAACAGGCAGTGGGCCCACAGAATGGAGTTTGCAGACCTTGGTTATAATCTATGGAGAATGTGAAATAATTTGTTATTAAGAAATAATTAAATATTTGAAAGGATGTAAACCAGATTGTCTAATGTTGACTATACTTTAGAAACGCAATAATGGAGTGATTTTACCAGCACTTGTTATAAAAGCAACAGTTGCTTTTATAACCAGAAATAGAGTGAAGATATTTTCTAACTTAAAGGAGAAAAATCAGATTTTGCACCAATTCTGGGTGGCTTATCCAAATAAGTGATGTTTAACTGTATTTTTTACTGTGCCTTTAGAGTGATTGCTGGTCTTATATTCCTTGGAGACAACCCTGAGAAGTGTAGAATTAAACTAATTGAATATATACAAGAACAAAGTGTAATTACCCTCAATCATGAGGCTTTTCAGTCTGGAAGAGTATCTGAAGTGAAGGTCTAGCTTGAAATATACTCTAATCTCATATTCTAGAAGAAGGTGAAGCTCCATGCAAATCCTCAGGGAATGCAAATTTTCCAATATAAAAAACTTTAGGACTCATTCTGTTCTGGTATTTCTCTGCTACTTGAACTTTGCATTATCAGAGCATTGGACTGCTTTTGCTTGATATTGTGCTGGATTAGAATATGCCCTTAGTATTTTTCCTATCATATGATATTAATAAACACAACTGAAAGGAGAAAATAGATTGTCCCAAAGTCTGTTCTGCATGGTTATCTCTCACAATGGTTATAACCATTGTGCCACCATGGTTATAGTAAGCTCTCCAATAAATATTACTGGGCATGTAAGCATTTCTTCCTTTTAACTACCATGGTGTAATGTCTAGGAGGGAGAGAAAATGCTTTAACATCTACATTTGTTTGTTTGCTCATTCACAAATACCTCACAAGGGCCCCACGATATGAGAGGTCCCGTGCTGTATCCTAGGAATATAAATCACTTAATTTGCAGTGTGATCCTGGGAAAACCCTTTTCATGTTTCTACTCTCCTGTATCCTGTTGATCTCATAAGAAAGTCATTTACAGGAAGTTCTCAGCCTTAGGTGGATCCAAAACTTTAGGCAGATTTGTGGTGCTATCTATAGCCTTAGAGCATACTAATGACACCAAAATCTTACTAGCAAGAAATTTGTGTTCTTTTAAAAATTTAATCATTTAAATAAGTGAAAAATGGCACCTGATTATTTTATTCTTTTTCTTCGTAAACTATTAATGAGTTTGAAGAATGCATATTGTTGGCTTTAGGTCAAATGGAGTTTCAATACCATATCATGCTCTTAGATTTTCTTTTCTAAGGAAATTATTCTGTAGTGTACTTCCTGTATTCAGGAAGTAAAAGAAAAGGCAGGAGAGAACAATTCTTTATTAAAAACTCATTTTAGGGAACAAAACTGATTTGAGAAAACTGTTTCCACAACACATTGTGTGTTGATAATGCAGTGATGCTGCAAATGTTTCAGTTGGATTCCTTCATCTCATTACCCAAAGAAAAGCCTCAATTTTTCTATTTTTACCCTTGTTCCAAATGCCACAAGTTTATTTCCATCTCTGTTTCACTTTTGGAGGTAATATCCCAAGAAGCAAGGCAGTAGCATTCCTCTCTAGTCGTTAGTAAAGGATCTTGGGCACTTGAAAATGCAGAACACTCTATAAATACTTTGGGATAATGATGACAAGAATACCTCACCAATACAATATTGTAAAGTAAAATGAAATAAAATAAAAGATAATTGAAACTTCAAAAAAAATAAATACATAAAATAATACATGCATATAAAAAAAGGGGGAAAGCAAATGAATTATTTGAAGTTTACTTACTATTTGTAAGCAATTTTCAGAGAATGTCTTGGGTGTTGTCATAGTCTCTTCAATCCAGCATAACAAAATACCACTGTCTGGGTGACTTAACAGTGATTTAGTTGCTCATAGTTCTGGAGGCTGGAAGTTCAAGATCAAGGTGCAGCAGGGTTCAATTTCTTGTGAAGACTCTCTTCCTGGTTGGAAATGACAGCCTTCTTACTGTGTCTCTACATGATGGTAGAGGAGCAAAGAGTTTTGGGTATTATTTCTTCTTCTTCTTTTTCTTTTCTTTTTTTAGTAAGGACACCTGTTCTATATGATCAGAGCTCTACACTTGACCTCATTTAACCTTAATCACTTCCTTAAATGCCCTATCTCCAATACAGGAGAGAGGGAGGCATGTTAGGGCTTTGGCATATGAACTTGGCAGGGGGAACCCAATTCAGTTCCTAGTAGTGGATACCTAGAAATCGAACTATTGCTGGTCTAGAGCTCAGCTGTCAACTTCATACTATGATTTCTTACCCCCACCCTTTGTCTCAGTTCTTCTCCCCTCTGAGAATCATGGAGAGGATGGAAAAATATAAGACAGGGGTTGGGTGACTTTTGCCCATTGACTTGTCAACATAAAAGACAGTTACGAGGATCAAACAAGGTTGTAGACTCAGAGATCTCAGAAATCATGCATGCTAAATCTTTTATCCAGATTTGCACATAGAGAAATTAAAATTCAAAAAGATGAAAAGCCTTGCTTTACATTCTGATAATCAATTACTGATATGATGTTTAAGGTCCTCTGACACCCATCGCAGTGCTCAGTATCGTAGAGAACATGATTGTGCTTTCAAATGAAAGGTCATATGTAAATGAGTTCTACCTTCATGGGATAAATCAACATCAGTTAAGATATTTGTAGCTGCAAGAAACATAAATCAATGCTGATCCTAATCAGAAGGCTATTAAGGTCTCAAGAATCAGAGAGCAGGGGTAAGAGGATTTGGTTAGGTGTTTGGACCAGGGTCCTGTTGCCAACTCCTACTCTTGCCACAGAGTAGAAGTACCTCCAGCCTCATTTGCAGGATATTGTCCCTGCTGTGCAGGCACAGTCTCTTCTACCATCACCTGGAGTGAGTTTAGACCAGCCCTATGTCTTCGAGACCTCATAGGATGTCATGGTGCCAGGAAGGAGGTTTACATTTGAGTAAACTTAAGCTTACATTTAAGTTTCCACTTGAGTTCATGCACTTATGCCTTCCCTGCTTGAGACTGATGAGGGAGAATCTGACCCCTGCATCTTCCATAAAGAAACGTAGGCCCTGTCTTTACATATAAATGGGGGATACTCCAAAATGAAATTGGTTAGGCACGGGATATTTAAAAAATAAAAGCTAACATCTACTGCCATCTCCAGCCTAAGAACTTTCAACAGTTGAAAATGATTTGTGCCAAGGTAAGCTCATTTCAAGTGAAAACATTTCAGCTTTCCCTTGAGTCCTCTGGTCTGCTGTTAGACTGTTGTATATTTGGCATTATCATTCATTTTCCATTCAGAATGAAATCTAGAGTTCAACTCTCTTCTTTTATATGTGTTGATTTCAGCACTCTCTTTCCATTGTGTTTCTAGAGATACATTGCCACTTGGGTGCTTCAAAGTGGAAGTAAACTTTGTAGCTACTTTGTTAGTTTACTACAGTTAAGACATATATCTCAGTTCACTCTTGGGGGTGTTTTCCAACCACCTACAGAATTCAGACATAGGACATATACATATGAGCACTTGACCACATGGGTTCACTTTTTCATTTGTGAATTCAATTAAAATAGAAGTAACAACCTCAGTTACTTTCCTCTTAAACAGCAAGAGATATATATGTCTTAACTAAATGAAGAAGAGTTTGTTACCAGAAGTATTATGATCCTAGATTACATGTCTGCAGAGAATTTTCAGTATCCTACCTCTGTTCCCCAGAGCATAGCCACAAAAGGAAGTTTAGGAACTGAGACTTCGTTGGTGAGAAAAAGATATGGATCTTTATTTAGTCTCTGACACCAACACCTCCATCACTTTTTTTTTTTTTTAAATCAGATTTGTAGTTTTGTGAAACAGGAATGCTGCCTTTCAGATTGGCATCTGGCTGCTATTCGTGAAGCAATTCTAAATGTGATAAAATTGTTCTTCTAGTTTCTGGCATGCAATAAGGGTGAGATGGTGGTAGGTAAGCAATTGGCTGGTGCTTGAGATGCAAGAGGAGATAGGGATTTGTGGCTATGTCTTGCAACATGTCCTTTTCCCCAAGTAGACAAGAAAACACAGTTTTGTCTTGATGCATGACCTAGCTCTTCTACTGAAACATCTTTGAAACATATTCCTGAGCTAAGACCTAACTCCTTTCCATCATTACAGGAAGAATTTTTGTTTTTCCCATTTCCATAAGTGATAGTTGCCAAGGAGAGCATATTTTTATGTGAATGCAGGCTAAACATTGAGAATGAATTTGTAAATGAATACAATGGGCTTTTTCTTTTTCTTTTTTTTTTTTTTTTATCCTTGCCCAGGGTAACTCCACACCAGGAGACAGCAGAGCTGTTAGTTCTGTTAAGATAGTAGGACTTTTGTGACATAATCGATCCCATCCTCTACCTCAGTCTCTCCCATTCCAAAACACTTGAAGACAGTCCATTGGCCCTGGGATATCTGGCTTTAGTTTCCTCAACCTTTTCTCCATAGTAACATTGCAAAAATACTTTGTTCAATTTTGCCCTCAACATGATCATCTTTTTTCCTTCCCAAGTCTTCCTTCTCTAAGTATTTATATCCTACTTCTGTCTATATCTAAGGGCTTCCCTGGTGGCTCAGACAGTAAAGCATCTGTCTGCAATGCATGAGACCTGGGTTCAATCCCTGGGTTGGGAAGATCCCCTGGAGAAGGAAATGGCAGCCCACTCCAGTATTCTTGTCTGGAAAATGCTATGGATGGTGGAGCCTGGTAGACTACTGTCCATGGGGTTGCAAATAGTCGGACATGACTGAGCAACTTCACTTCACTTCTGTCTATATCCATATAGGTTATATTCTTTATCCTGCTTTAGTCCAGAACACTGATAGACCTATCTCTATAGTTTGAATGAAACCAGATTAAAAACATCCATTTAAGTTCTACTCTGTGATTTTACATATAAAAATGTTGAGTATATCATAAATGAAAGGGAAGCGATTTTGAATGTTAAGTGGCTAACATGTATGTGAACCATGAGGGAAGTACCAAATGAAACTTATTCATATGACATTTTTACTAAGCTTTAGGAGCTTGTAGAATATTAAAAGAATGCTCTGTAATGTTCCAGCTAACTCAGGTTACTAATTTTGTGTGAATTTTACAGAGCTGTGAGTTTCTTTGCCTGATACTACTATACAACTTATGTAAAAAATGATTTCAACTGAAGCCAATTTCTGATTTCAATTGCTCCCTTACAAAAAAATGTATTGTGTGCCTTCTCCACACATTAGGGCAACCATGTTCAGGTTTCTTCCCAGATAAGAAATCAGTGTGGTGTTTCCTTGGTGGCTTTTTGAAGGGATTCTTTGCTGTATAATTGCCAAGACAATTAGTTACAAGCTCCAGGTAATATCTCTTAGAAATGGAAGCTCCTTCCCACTGTAAGAATTATGTTCCTCTTCAGTAGTGTTGACAAGACGGAGAGCCGTTTGGGATGTTATGACTCTGAAATGGCTATCTGTTGGTGATCCATGCTTCAAAATGGTATGATTCAGTTCTAGTCAGCTGACATTTATGGCTTTTAGGATCTAGACAGGGGCTTTCAATTCAGCTCAATCAGGTGTCTGCAAATAAGCATCTGTTATGTTTAAGTTTCCTGATGTCTTTCTTTCAAACCTGTTATCTCCCCTAAATCAAATGCTTAGTTCAGTAGAGCCTAAAATAATAACAACTCCAAATGGTCCCAATGGAATGCTTTACAGAAAACTGTTTTAAGAAGGCACAGAGAAAGTGCATGGGGGATGTACAATTGAAATGGCCTAATTTCTCTCAAGCCCTCTAAGCTCTCATTAATAAAGAGGGTAATAACCCAGCCTAGATTACAGTGTATTCATGGGTTCTTTCCTAGGTCAGCTCAGTTAAAGCATTGTAATAACCAGGCTGTAGAACTTCCTGTGAGATGGCACAAAGAGCAAGACTTTGACAGCATGGATTTGCATCCTGACTCTGAATCTATAAACTATGACCTTGGAAGAGCTGTCTGTCTTATATTAGCCTTGGTTTCTTAATCTATAAATTGGGGAAATATTTTATCCACACACAAGTATTTAGTAAGCCTCTAATATGTGCCTCAGTTCAGTTCGGTCGCTCAGTCGTGTCCGACTCTTTGCAAACCCATGGACTGCAGCATGCCAGGCTTCCCTGTCCATCACCAACTCCCAGAGCTCACTCAAACTCATGTCCATTGAGCCGGTGATGCCATCCAACCATCTCATCCTCTGTCATCCCCTTCTCCTCCTAGTATGTGCCTTGCAGTGCATGAATTGTTGGGAATGAATAGTTTGAAAAGAATCAGGGCATATCATTGCCCTTATGAAGCTTATATTCTAATAAAGCTTAATGGCAATTATTATTGTATCCCAGATATCTGCTGAGGCAACCTACAATTTGAGATTTAAATTACATGTAAACCTCTTATTATATGCCTTTTGAGTAATTTAGCAGCTCTCTTGGTATATTCAGGAATTCATGGAGGATAGAGACTTATCCTTATTCTTTCCACTGCTAGTTTCAAATTCTTGCCTTTGCTATATTAGCACAGTTTATGAGTCTTCTCAAGCACTAGTGGTAAAGAACCTGCCTGCCAATGCAAAAGACATAAGAGATGTGGGTTCAGTCCCTGGGTTGGGAAGATCCTCTGGAGGAGGACATGGCAACCCAATCTAGTATTCTTCCCTGGAGAATCCCTGTGGACAAAGGAGTCTGGAGGGCTACCGTTCATGGGGTAGCACAGAGTTGGACACAACTGAAGTGACTTCACATGCACACATATGGATCTTCTCACTGATAAACCATTCTATAAATTGTAAGTTGGTCTGTAAATTGGTCACTTTGCAACTCATCCTTCCTCCAAATTCCACCAACATGAAGCTATGGGTCCAGCAAATTATTACATGTGATTTGCAATGACAGGAGTAGCTTGCATCACAAATTCCTTAACATGTAAATATATTTAAATAATTTAAATATATTTGGCTGTGCCCATTCCCCAGAAATTTCTAAATGGCCGTGTATCTCTGCAGAGTCTGCCCTCCCCATATTGCTGTGCCCTTCTCTCCATCAGCCGAAGTCCCTCACCTCCCACAGCAGTCTCCTGAGCATTGAATCACATACAGATACCCATCTTGTTTGAGGGATCCTGGTACCTGTTGTTAAACTTACATTTTTCCCATCCCCAATGTATTGCCCTTGGTGTTTGGTACCCCAAGCTATTGAGTTATCTTTATTTTATTTTGCAACTACTGACAGCTTTCTTTACCACAGTCAGTGAACTTTACAAACATAGGTCAGTAGGACTACGCCTGCAACAACAGAAACTTGGCCACTTGTGTGATTTTTCTAGTCCTCTAGCATTGTCTTTATATTTGTACAACAGCCTCCCAAGTGGGTGTGTAGTCTGAAGGAGAGAGTGAGTGACCGTGTGGGCAGACAGGTCACTTCTCAATAGTCATAGAGTCTGAATTGCTTAGATGGCCCTTAAGTAAATGAGAGCCTTTAGTAATATGCACCTGAAGTTCTCAGTTGTGGCCAGAAAGATTTTGTTACGAAATCACAGATGCTACTTATAAAACCTGGAGAATTCCTTCACTTGCTGCTTCTTGCCTTTGGAGAGTTTTCTGAATAAGCTCTGGTTTAAGGATTAATCCTAAGACCTAACAAGCAAGTTTTTACCAGGCCCAGCACTCAGGATAAATGTGACACGACAGTGAGTGCCCTCCAGAAATTACAGAGATAAGTAGGGGCTCATATTATGCTGGGCCAGGGAGTCCATGAAGTGTCTGTGGAAACTTACACCTTCCGCCCATCAGCTCAGAGTGTTTTATCAGCACTTCACTAATGTGGTTTCTGATGAAGGTCACAAAGTTAAATGTCTTGCCCAGTAGCCAGGGTTGATAGTTCATATCTTGATCTTATCACTGGGCCTCTTTTTCCCATTCCAGTTGCTTTTTGAGGACTTAGAATTGCTCATTTGGGAGACCTGTTTGCAATGAGTAGGAGCCCAAGTAAAAATAAAAATCCAGCTATGGAAGGCACAGTCACAGTGTCTGAAACACAGTATTGCAGCTCGCTCCCCAAATGCAGGATCTAACCCATCTGCTTCTGTCAGAATGATGTGACCCAATAACAAAGTCATTATTTTTTCTTCTGTCTTTTGTTCCTCTTTCTCAGACATCAAAGTCAAGCCTGTTTTCAAACAGACATCTGTCAAAGGGATCCACTTTTTGCTTTCCCACCTTCCATTCAAATATAATTGATGGCAGCAGTTTCACAGCAGTTGTTTAAAGGAATCCACACATGAGATAGAAAGAGAGTCATTGAAATGTACATGCACCTAGATCCTTGATATTTGTAAGCAAGATAACATATTGTCCTCATATCTCCAAATTCATAAATACCCTATTATATAGCTTCTTTGATTTCCTTATGTATAAAGCAGAGTATCTCAACAATAGCATTATTGATATATTGGGCCAGCTGAAGCTGAAGCACCAATACTTTGACCACCTGAGTCAGCAAAGAGCCAACTCATTGGAAGAGACCCTAATGCTGGGAAAGATTGAGGGCAAAAGGAGAAGGGGATTACAGAGGATGAGATGGCTGGATGGCATCATCGACTCAATGAACATGAATTTGAGCAAACACAGGGAGATAGTGAAGGATAGGGAAGCCTGGCATTTTGCAGCCCATGGAGTCACGAGGAGTCGGACACGACTTAGTGACTGAACAGTGACAGTTCTCTATTGTATGGGTTGTCCTATGTGTGTAGGATGTGAGGTAGCATCCCTAGCCCACTAGATTTCTGTAGCACCCCCACCCCTGTTTTCATAACCAAAAACATCTTCAGAGATTGCTACCTGTTCTGTGTGGGACCAGTTCTCTCCTGGTTCTAGTTGAGAACCATTGATGTAAAGTGATGTAAACCATTGATGTAAATGTGCCCTTCCATAGGTTGCCGCTGCTGCTGCTAAGTTGCTTCAGTCATGTCAGACTCTGTGCAACCCCATAGATGGCAGCCTACCAGGCTCCTCTGTCCCTGAGATTCTCCAGGCGAGAATACTGGAGTGGGTTGCCATTTCCTTCTTCAATGCATGCATGCACGCTAAGTCACTTCAGTCGTGTCCGACTCCATGAGACCCCATAGACAGCAGCCCACCAGGCTCCTCTGTCCACAGGATTCTCTAGGCAAGAATACTGGAGTGGGTTGCCATTTCCTTTTCCATCCATAGGTTGCTAGGAGGACTAAAGAGAATTTTGTGCCAATAGAGATCAAGAAATCTGCAAGTCGTGAAAACTGGGGGCCAACAATATTTACCCACAAATGAATTAACTTACCCGAACACCAAATTCATGATGCGGGAATAGTCTTAACAAATACATAAGTCCATTTCACAAAAGTACTTAGAAATAGTTACACAAGCAAAGAATGCAAGTCTTCTAGCATCCCAGGTACTTGGGTATGCATGTATGCCTAGCATCTTACATCATTTCTTTTTTGAATTAATTTTTATTAGAGTACAGTTGATTTATAATGTTGTGTTAGTTTCTTCTGTACAGCAAAGTGAATCAGTTATACATATATATACATATCAGTTATACATATACATATACTCTCTTTTAGATTCTTTTCCTCTATCAGTCATTACAGAGTATTGAGTAGAGTAGGTTCTTATTAATTGTTTGTTTTATATATGTTATTGTTCAGTCACTCAGTCATGTCCGACTCTTTGTGACCCCATGGACACTAAGGTGAATGTGTCAACCCCAGTATCAGTTTCCCAATTGATCCCTCCTCCCTTTCCCCTGTGGTAACTATAACTTTGTTTGCTACATCTGTGACTCTATTTGCATTTTCTAAGTAAGTTCATCTGTACCATATTTTTTTAATTCCGTGTATAAGTGACAGCATATGGTATTTGTCTTTCTTTATCTGGCTTCACTCAGTATGACAATGTCTAGGTCCATTCATGTTACTACAGATGGCGTTGTTTTGTTTTTTTATGGCTGAGTAACATTCCATTGTATGTATTCGCCGCCTCTTCTTCAGCTTCTATGGGAAACAGTGTGGAGATTCCTGAAACAACCAAAACCAGAGCTACCATATGATGTAGCAGCCCCGCTCCAGACAGCAGCATTCCTGTGTAAGGATTTTACCTCTGTCTTTCTGGAATAGTGCTGGCCTTTAGTGTATGTACGTTGAAAAATTATGTTTAAGAGTTGGGGAGGAGAGAAGGAGGATGCCCTCGCAAGAGAAGCCCCATGACCTCGTGGTTCCATAGGCACAGGCTGAACCTCAGCATCCTTGTATTAACTCCATGCTTCTGCTTAAAGCTGGGTTTGCATCTTGACTCTAAGAGCCATGCAACAGTGGAACCTTGGCAGGTTACTGTACTGTTCCATGCCTCAGCTTCTTCCCCCATAAAGTAGGGATATTGACAGTACATTCCTCATAGAATTGTGGTGAGGATTATGTACAGTGATATCTGAAAAGTGTGTACCTGCTCCCTGTGGCTCAGTTAACCTTAGCTAATAGGATTATTGTCATCATCATCATGATCATTGTAGTTAGTCTGTGAAATAGATTTGTTTTGAATCCCAGATGTAGAAAGTTGAATTAATCGCACTGTTCCAGTCATGTCCTATTTTTATCATGGGTCTGTACAAGGTTCTCCTCTTCAGTTTGTATGCATTTACTTCCTTTCATTCTCATATCCTACATCCACTACTCTTCCCCCACCCTAGAAAATCATTCTAATGTAGTTACTGAGTATCATTTTCTGCATATGTTCTTCCAAAATGTGTGTTGTTTTATATGCACATATCTTTAATTTGCACAAACAATATTACGCTGTGATTTTTTTTCATACCTTTTCACTTAGCTTGTTACTGTTTATTGCTGCACTCCTTTGCAGGTACATGATGGGAAGATCCCCTGGAGTAGGAAATAGCAACCCACTCCAGTATTCTTGCCTGGAAAATTGCATGGACAGAGGAGCCTTGTGGGCTACAGTTCACGGGATAGCAAAGAGTTGGGTACAACTGAACAACTCAGCAGAAAGACAGACGATGATGTACACCAAGCATTTGCCTTTGTGTTCTCCTGTTCATAAGAGCCCAGATGGCCGTCGACACTCAACGAGTAACACAATTGTGAATATCCTTGTATGTAAACCCTTACGATAACATGAGAGGATTTATTTGGAATATACACTGTTCACCCACTCCTGCTAAACAGAAGCTGACATAGGAAAGCATTTCAAAATTTCAATCTCACCACACTGGTATCACTGCTGCCTACAGTTTCATTCAGAGCCATCACATCAATATATGAAGAGGGTAACAGTGATAAATACATGTATTTATTGTGTGTTTTTTATATATTGGCTGTTTTGTGTATTGAGGGTCCTCCAAACCACCTTCAGGTTTGGTGGTTTTATAGAACTCCCAGGACTTAGTGAATGGGCACACTCAGGGCTGTAAGTTAGTCTAGAAAATGATACCAAGCACAATCAACAAAGGAAAAATGTGCACAAAGCAAAGTTCAGAGGAAGCCACATGCAAACATCCAGAGCCCTGTCCCAGTGGAGTCACACCAAATGCACTTCATTCTCCCAGGAACAAACTCTGACAACACTTGTGAAGTGTTGCCAAACAGAGAAGCTCATTAGAGACTCAGTGTCCAGGGCTTTTCCTGGGACTGGTCATGAAGGCAGCCTGTGCCTGGGAGCCACCAGAATTCCAGAAGGAAAGCAGATGAACAGCATGAACTGTGCTGTTTATAGTTTAGGAACAGCAGGCCATTCTTATCAATTCTGAAAATGGTGGGAAGCTCCCCCAATTCAAGTTCACAGACTCCAGCCAAGGGCCATCCTTACAAGTAGGCCTGTTAAAGGATAGTAGTCATGCCTTGCTGTGTTAACTCTTACTCAATACTTATTTTCATTATCTGTCAGTGTACACAATGAGAGGAAAGCAGATGATGATATTGCCTTTTTCAAATGAAGAAACTGAGGCTTAGAAAAGTTAAGTAACTTGTTCCAGGTCACTGAGCTAAAAAGAAAAAGAACCAAAATATACCCCAGTCTTCCTAGAAAGTCATCTCTTTCTTAGGCTGCTTTCAAAAATGACAATATCTCTGCCATTAATTTAGGCCTGTCCCTAGTAATTAGACACAGAAGAGTTGACAGTCCCTTTCTTTGCTGAAAATAGTTTGATCTGTTGTTTTATTTCTTATTTTGGAAGCAGTTTCTGGGAATAACCTTAAGTAATGAAACTGACTTAAGTACAAGGTGTAGCCATTGCAAAGACCAAGGCAAGGGACATTTTTCTTAGACTGTTTAGATGAAGGGTATTCCGAACCACAAGAGAAAAAGCTAAAATGTGTATTGCGACACATAAAATGAGTTTAATGTCTATATTGCCGTCAGTTTAGAAAATGTATCTCTCTTCTGATTGAGAAAGAACTCCTGGCCATACGCTAAGCACTCAACATCTATTATTTCCATCATAGGTGTGAACAGCAATGCGTGTAGATGTTAAACTCACCAGATGCCACCTAGCTGGTAAATGGTGGGACAGGGATTTGATCAGGCAGATGCCAAAGCATGTTTTCTTGTGTGTGTGCTCTACTGCTATCCCCAGACTCTAGTCTCATGATGATCCAGGGCAAGCCTGATCGGAGAAACAAATCACTATGGACAAAGCAGAAGAACGAAGAATTAAGTTGGCAATTGATCCACCTTATGCCCCAGCTCAGCACTGGCTTGGTTTGTCCTTGGTTATACAAGTGTTTACACCTCAGTCCTGTTTCTGAAATGAGGCTAACCATGGCTTCTCTATGAACTGAACATTATTGTTGGGGTGATTACCTAGGGTAACTAACGTAAAAGCGATTTGAATATTTAGAAAGGGCTTATATCAGATACGGCTCCTTTATGTCTTTGGGCACAAAGGTCTTTTACCAGGGCATAAAACTGAAAACTGTAGGAGTAGCTCTGTCAATGTGGGAAGCTACAGAAAGGGCTGAAATGATGCTGACACAAGTTGGTTTCTCTCTGGCTAGCTTTCAGGCTCCTTTTTCCTTCATAGAACCCCCTTTTTCAAAAGCATCGCCCTTTGTCGTTACAAGGTGGGGAGGGCAGTCACTGACCTTGCTGTCTCTGGGTGTGTGTCAAGTGCCTTAGGAAAACAGGGGAAGCTTTGAACACAGCTCGAACTAAGATGCCCAGAATTAAGTAAGTCTTATTGCCTAAGATTGAACTCAGTTTGGTGACACACTAGGTCATAACCAATCATGGGTACCAGGAGATGTCCAATGCTCATTGGCTGTGCCCAGGCCACAATCCCACTCTTGTAATTGAGGGTAAAACCAACACCATGAGATCCACTTGGAAAAGCAGTATAGGAAGTGTGGGTCACAAGTGTTGATTACATTTGTAATGAAGATTCAGTGGCATTCTTGTAGTGCTTTGTGTACATAATCTTATTAAAACATCAAAGCTCTAAGAAAGCAATGGATCCCATAACCTGGCTGGTGTGTAATGGGCAACACTGAGATGCTCATTTCTGAACGTTGCACTTAGGGCAGAGGGACAGCTCCCCACAGACACACTATTTATTAAACATGCAGATGGAAATGCATTTTAGCACAGCAGGAACTCCCTCTCCAATCTCATTTAAGGCTTTATTTTTCAGCTCTTGTCATATCAGCCCACTTAGGGAAGGGTAACTATATAAGGCAATTATGAAGGTAGTATTTAATTAGTTTTGGTTTCAAATCAAGGTATTTGCTGCAAACCTGGCCAGCAACTCTGATGGACAGTAATGAATAAAACCCTGTGATTAAAACATCTGTCACTGTCAAGCAGGGTCGATTCAGGATGGGGATTGGCTCATCACTGAGAACGTGATGATGGCCACAGAAAGCCAAATTAGCCAAACTTAATGTCCCCCTAATCATTAGACGATTGAGCTGACAGTGATGGGTCGCAAACATGCACCGATGAGCAGTAATGAAGTTGCTACCAGATCAGTTCAGCATAGGTTTTTCAGGCTAATTAGCTAGACAAAAATGTTAATTTAATCAAAGAAACATGTATTCATTAAAGGTGTGTAAGAGAGCTGGAGGAGAAAATTGGCTCAGTCATTGAGGAGGTAAAATTATAGCTGCCAGGAAAGCCATCTCGGCTTTGAAGAATCATTCCTCAATTTACTGTATCTCTTTAGAAAACAGTCTAGTTACACTTCAGTGTGTCACGTGGGCTTTTTCTTCAGCTCTGATTATTGTAAAGGGGAGATCATCTGCAGAGCAATGTAGAATCAAAGAAAATGCTTATCTCATTTCATCCCCAGAGGATTAATTAATTCCTCTAGCAATGTTCTTTAATTTTGATTCATGGACTGTCAGAATCACAGCAGTTCTTGGGGGTTATTTAATTCATGTCATTCTCTTTACAATAAGAAAAATGAGGCACAGAGAGGCTTTATCACTTGCTCAAAGTCACACAGCCTAGCATCTTCTAATTTGTAACTTAGACACCACATTCCCTGTGTAGTTGATGGAGCATAATGTGTGAATTAAGAATTACGAAAGGTATACCCCACTTTAGTCACTAGGCTAAGACATCCCAGATATTTTTTTACAAACACATTTATCTCAAAAGATTATGATCTAGCTGTACTTGTAATTGTGAGGAAAATGAAAAATCTGTATGATGGACAGATACAATTTGACTTTACTTCTTGGCATATGATGATACCTGTGGAAGCGCTAGAATTAATGAGTACTGTTTAGATATCAGCCCTTCCTACCTCAAGCCCTAAAATGATTTTCTCTGTATAATCTTGAATATGTCTTTGGCAAGTGATGTGATACAGGCATTTCCTTGCAGTTTCTGTATCCTGTTACCAGCATGTGTCACCAGAATCCAGAATTATGCTAACATCCATGGCTTATTAACCACTTACTAAATTAATGTATTCATTCCTCCATTTATTAATCCTACAGATACTTCTGAAGATGTTTGAGGTGGAAAACATTGTTCAATTTCAGCCTTTGGAGAATCCTCTGTGGGCTAAGAGGGAGACTTTTGGCTCCCATTATTTGCCTAAGGTATTTTCTGTGCAAAAGCCTTTGATCCTCCTTTTGAGGTGCAATTTTATTCATCTTCCAGTGCTTATTTGAAGATTCTTTTTTCTAAGTAGCCATCCCAGGCTCCCACACCCAGTGAGAACCAACCCAGCACCATAAGCTTATATTGATCATGGCAGCTGTCACTCAGATTAAATCTGCCTGATTTTCTGCCTTTCTTACTAGAATATGGTTTCTCACAATGTGATCCTATTGCCACTCACATCAAAATCTCTTGGATTGTTGGTTAAAAATTAAAATCTGTTGGCTGTTTCCCAGACTTAGTTGGGGAGGGGGGAAGAGGTTTAAAGTGGATTTTAGCAAGTTTCTTAGATGATTCCTATACATTATAAAATGAAAACATGGTCTTACTCTCACAGCTCCTTTAAGAATGGAGAGGTACATCAAGTACTCAATATGCATTTATGGAAGGAAGGAAGGACTAAATACATGGATTCCAATCGTCAGAAGTGAGTAATAAGGTCATGTTGCAGGAACATTCCTAAAAACTTTGACATCTAGCTTTGCTAGTACAGGATTCCAATTCTTATCTCTGATGCTACAGAAGCTTAGTTAGAAGTAATAAAATTTTGGAAGTTAAAAGGTCCTTTGAAGATCTTCCAGTCCACCACTGTGGCTGAGATGACCCGATGAGAAGAGAAACTTGCCTAAGGTCACAGAGCACATTAATGGCAGAGGTTGCATGAGAACTCGTGCTTTCATTCAAGTTCATCACCTTCCCCACCACACTGTGCTGTGATTTACCCAGTGAAGGAGCAAAGTGATGCTGCCATACCTCGTTTTGGTGAGAACGATACAAATTCTCTATTTCATAAAGAATTAGAAATATATGGAATTTCTGATAATTCTCAGATAACTAGCATCCACACCCCCCCCCCCAGAAAGTCCTCCTTTATAGATAAGCAACTCAGTCAAGTCTAGTTCAGGGAGAGGTTCTTATCAAAATGTCAGAGTATGGGTACTTTTAAGCTTTAACAGACAATTAGGAAGTCGAGTTTCATGGAATGGGAGCACATTGTGCTTTGAACTGCCGTTTATTCCACTTTGTTCTGTATTTTATTCATCTCCATCCAGTCATCATAAGTTTTGCTATATTCAAATATCAAACATTTTCCTTTGAATGGACTGTTTATAAATTGGATTTATCATGAATGGTATTTATGTAATTTTAAGTTTGTACAAGTCATTTTTTTCTAATATCTACTTTAAAATATTATTTTAAATGCCATTCTGGTATGTCATCTTATATATAATCAGTCATACACACATCATACTTTGGAATACAATATCTCATGATTTTAGTTGGGCTTTCTGATCTTCCCATTACAACCCAAAGGGGAGTATTCCTAAACTGTGGGAAGAAATTTTTTATTGTGGAATTTCAGTGAATTTAAATGAAAGAATCATCTTAATTCCTTTCACAGTATTGTGTCTGGCAAGGCAAATTTGACAGTCTTCCATGTGAATATCATGCCCAAAGCCATTTGATTATTTTTACAAAATGACAGATGGCACAAAGGTTGCTAAGGTAGAAGTTAACATTTCTTTGTATGTCTGGCAAATTTTACAGCATATGAACACTGTTTCATTGCTGTGATTAAACAATGCAAACTGTTGCTTTAGCATCTAAATTTTACATTATTCTCAAGAAAACAAAGTCCTGGTAACAGATGGAAATGACTGATATTTATCTAGCAACAAAGGAAAATCTCAGTTTTGCTGCTAGATGTTTAAATCTGGACCAGAGAAGGAGGTGACAATGAAGAGAAATGAAAGAAGTGTGTACATTCCACTTTCAAAAGCTAGTGTCTTTTTAGATAGATAGATGAGTATAAATAAGTATGTGTGTGTATATGTGTGCCTATATATACACACAATGTATATTTTTTAACTTTTGGAAAGGATAACCTAGTTAAAGTTTTGGAATCATCTCTTTGGACCTGTTACAAGGGGATGTTTGAGTAAGAACTCCAAATTGTTTCTAGCTGCACATTTTCTAGGTTTGAAGCAGAGAAGCTATGCGAATCCTGGCAGCCTAAAGAAAATTACATTTAGAGAGACTGTAGCCTTATGCCTAAGTACGCTACCTAGAGGATGCATCTCATCAGGAGGGCTGGCTTTGCAACCTGGAAATGGCATCACGCTCGATTGGGAATTTAAGGATCTCTGTGAGGGTTTTGAATTAGGAGAGCATATTTGTCAGATTTAGGGACAGTAGGAAATCGAGCATTTTTGGAAAACCATAAATGAATTAATGTAGTGTTGAGGACAAGCTGTGAATTGGCCTCTCAAAGGAGGTGTGTAGTAATAACCTGCTGTAAAAATTACCACCGCCTTTCTGGCAGTTTTCACCATATGTTCCTGCTCCGAGAGCTGGCATTTTCTGGCAGTCACTGTAGCTTAAGGACCTATTATTCTGCGAGGTGGACTTTGGCTCTGTTTTCTATGTGCTTTCAGGTGGGCAATTTGCAACCAGGGAGGGAAATCTGAGGGAAGATAAGTAAAGATGGAAAGATCTTTTTCAAAAGATTGTTTTTATAGGTAGCAACAAAATTACTCTAGCAGAAGAGGTGTTGATATTTCTAAAGGACAGAACGGAAAGTTCACCTCATCTGCCTCCCCTCCCAAGAAGCTTTCTTTTGCTCCTCCCGCTCATGCTTTGCTCTGCTCTTTATATGACTTTGGAGGACTGTAATCTCTACTGTGATATTTAGCAATTGGTCATTTCCTACCATGTTATTTGTCCTGTCCATTCCTTCCGGGGAACCCTTTCCAAATGGTGTCCCATTCTCTACAAAAGTTTAACAGTCTTCTGCACCCTACATAGCACCTCATTTAATTATGACTGCTGAGTAGGCCCATCATAATAATAACTGCCATGGCAATCAAATAATAACAACAGTCGTAACAAGTTAATTTATTGAATGCATTTTAGGTGGTGGGCATTGTTTAAGCTTTCCAGGAATTGTGTGTGTGTGTGTGCTGAGTGGCTCAGTCCACTGAGACTTTGCATATCTGACTCTTTCCAGGAACTGACTCCTAAGTTAATCTTCGAACCATCACTAGGGGAGGTTATTTTATTTCCTTCACTGAAGACAGAAAGTGTTGAGTACATCGCCCAGAGTCAGAAGGAATCCTCAAGCCCAGGTCATCTGTCTGTACAGCCCTGACTCCTAACCCTCAGGTGGTAGAAACTAAGGAACACCAGCTGGCTCAGTTTCTAGAGAAGTTAGGCTGCTCCAGGCACTGGCCCAAGTAGCTTCCAAGGTATAAACACATTTATTTAGTATAGTAATCCAATGCAATGGGCAGCCCCATCCCCTTTTCCATTGGAAGAAATGTGGGTTCAGAGAGGATTTTAGTGTTTCAATGTTATGCAGCTAGGAAGTAGAATACCCGGGGTGTCTGTTCTCTTAACTAGTGTTAGGACATTGTCTCCAAGACATAAATGCTATTTACCTGGATGCTTGGGCTTCCCTGATAGCTCAGTTGATAAAGAATCTGCCTGCAATGCAGGAGACCCCAGTTCGATTCCTCGGTCAGGAAGATCCCCTGGAGAAGGGAAAGGCAGTATTCTGGCACTGTTTTGGCAGTATTCTACCCACTGCAGTATTCTGGCCTGGAGAATTCCAGGACTGTATAGTCCATGGGGTTGCAAAGAGTTGGACACGACTGAGTGACTTTCTAACTACCGCACAATTGCACTCATCTCACATGCTAGTAAAGTAATGCTCAAAATTCTCCAAGCCACGCTTCAGCAATACATGAACCGTGAAATTCCTGATGTTCAAGCTGGTTTTAGAAAAGGCAGAGGAACCAGAGATCAAATTGCCAACATCCGCTGGATCATGGAAAAAGCAAGAGAGTTCCAGAAAAACATCTATTTCTGCTTTATTGACTATGCCAAAGCCTTTGACTGTGTGGATCCCAATAAACTGTGGAAAATTCTGAAAGAGATGGGAATACCAGACCACCTGACCTGCCTCTTGAGAAATCTGCATGCAGGTCAGGAAGCAACAGTTAGAACTGGACATGGAACAACAGACTGGTTCCAAATACGAAAAGGAGTATGTCAAGGCTGTATATTGTCACCCTGCTTATTTAAGCTATATGGAGAGTACATCATGATAAATGCTGGACTGGAAGAAGCACAAGCTGGAATCAAGATTGCTGGGAGAAATACCAATAACCTCAGATATGCAGATGACACCACCCTTATGGCAGAAAGTGAAGAGGAACTAAAAAGCCTTTTGATGAAAGTGAAAGTGGAGAGTGAAAAAGTTGGCTTAAAGCTCAACATTCAGAAAACAAAGATCATGGCATCCGATCCCATCACTTCATGGGAAATAGATGGAGAAATAGTGGAAACAGTGTCAGACTTTATTTTTGGGGGCTCCAAAATCACTGCAGATGGTGACTGCAGCCACGAAATTAAAAGACGCTTATTCCTTGGAAGGAAAGTTGTGACCACCCTAGATAGCATATTCAAAAGCAGAGACATTACTTTGCCAACAAAGGTCTGTCTAGTCAAGGCTATGGTTTTTCCTGTGGTCATGTATGGACTGTGAAGAAGGCTGAGTGCTGAAGAATTGATGCTTTTGAACTGTGGTGTTGGAGAAGACTCTTGAGAATCCCTTGGATTGCAAGGAGATCCAACCAGTCCATTCTGAAGGAGATCAGCCCTGGGATTTCTTTGGAAGGAATGATGCTAAAGCTGAAACTCCAGTACTTTGGCCACCTCATGTGAAGAGTTGACTCATTGGAAAAGACTCTGATGCTGGGAGGGATTGGGGGCAGGAGGAAAAGGGGACGACAGAGCATGAGATGGCTGGATGGTATCACTGACTCGATGGACGTGAGTCTCAGTGAACTCTGGGTGTTGGTGATGGACAGGGGGTCGCAAAGAGTCAGACATGACTGAGCGACTGAAGTGAACTGAATGATTTTCACTTTCACTTTCTTTACCTGAATGGTTAACAATACTTTTTACTTGAAGAATCATCCTTAAAAAAGCTTACCCCTTCGTCAAGAGAAATGAATTTTTCCTGGTATTCTCTCTGATCTAGAGCGGTATTTCCCTATCCTTTTATTCACCTTATTCATCATTATCCCTTATGTCTTTTTTCAAAACCATGCCCTCCCACCAGGAAGTATTAACATGATAGATATATTATGTATCTGTTTATATGTTATATGTATATCTTTGCTTTATACATGAAAAGAAATTTTAGCTACCAAGAACTTATTTTTCAACATTCAGTTCAGTCGCTCAGTCGTGTCCGACTCTTTGCAACCCCATGAATCGCAGCACGCCAGGCCTCCCTGTCCACCACCATCTCCCGGAGTTCAGTCAAACTCATGTCCATCGAGTTGGTGATGCCATCCAGCCATCTCATCCTCTGTTGTCCCCTTTTCCTCCTGCCCTCAATCCCTCCCAGCATCAGTCTTTTCCAATGAGTCAACTCTTTGCATGAGGTGGCCAAAGTACTGGAGTTTCAGCTTTAGCATCAGTCCTTCCCATTATTGGGTGTGATATTCACTGTAGCCCCAATGATAATTTATGGGTGAGTCTTTCTTAGCCCTATTTTTTAAGCTGTTTGGCATGAGCTTTTGAAAAGCAAGGCACAGAAAAATTTTGATTAAGAGCTCACTGTGCAGGATGCTACACATAATTAGCCAGGAATCCTTTATGTTTGCATCCTTATTGAATCCCTTGCCTGGTTGTATCAGATTTCTTGGAAAAAGATAGAAATGAACAGTATTTGCCTACTGTGCCTTCCAGTCAATCTTTTGAGGAAGACTCATCCTACAGAAAGTAAGTTGCTCTTTGTGCTGACATGAAATTCACATAACCTAAAATTAACTATTTTAAAGTTAACCATTTTGTGGTATTTAATATATTCAGAATGTTATGTACCTGCTATCCCCCTGCCCCAGTCTGGCTCCAGAACATTATCCTCATCCCACAAGGAGACCCTGCACCCAATACACTGTTGCTCTCCATTCCCTTAGTCCCTGGTATCCACCATCTGCTCTGCATCTGTTTCTACAGAGTTACTCTTTCACATACTTCTTAGACATGAAATCGTATAATATATAGTCTTTTGTGTCTGGTTTTCTAAACTTAGCATGATGTTTCAGTCATGTTATAGCAGACATTGGTACTTCATTCCTTTTATGCAAGGAATGAAACCTGCATGGCTGGATAATATTCCTTCTTATGACTAATGTTGCATTTTATTTATCCATTTATTGGTTGATGGGCATATGGGTTGTTTCTACCTATGGCTATCAGGAATAATACTGCTATGAATAATTTGTTGGCATTTTTTGTGCAAGCATTTGTTTTCAGTTTTCTTGGGTATTGACTGGAAATGATGGATCCTATGAGGAGCCTGGAAGGCTGCAGTCCATGGGGTTGCTGAGAGTCGGACACGACTGAGCGACTTCACTTTCAATTTTCACTTTCATGCATTGGAGAAGGAAATGGCAACCCACTCCAGTGTTCTTGCCTGGAGAATCCCAGGAACAGGGGAGCCTGGTGGGCTGCTGTCTCTGGGGTCGCACAGAGTCAGACACGACTGAAGCGACTTAGCTGCATGCTAGCTCTAATTGTAATATTTTGAGACACTGCCAAATTCTTTTCCATAGTCACTGTTTTTCATTCCCACCAGCAACGTAAAAGGATTCCAATTTTCCCACATCCTCACCAACACTCATTTTTCATCTTTTTTTATTATTGCCATCGTACTGGATGTAAGTGATATCTCATTGTTGTTTTGGTTTTTATTTCCCTAAAGACTGATGATGTTCAAAATTGGTGATGCTAAACAGCATTTCATGTATTTATTGGCCATTTGATACATCTTCTTTGGAGGAATGTCTTCACATCCTTCCCTCCACCACCCATTTTAAAAATCAAGTCATCTTTTGTTGTTGTTGTTATTCTCTATATATTCTAGACACTAGACCTTAATCAGATAACTAATTTGCAAATATTTCCTGCCATTTTATGAATTGCCTTTTTAATTTCTTGATGATGTTTTTGAAGCACACTGACTTTTAAAATTTGGTAAAGTAGATAAAGTACATGTCATTGACTTGTTTCTTTCCTTACTTGTGCTTTTGCTATCATATCTGAGATATATTAGCATCTTAATGGGCTGTTTGCAGCTAATAAATTCTTAACTCTAAAGTACTGAAACTTTAATCCTAGGATTTCAATGCCCTTTAGTAGAAGGGATTAAGATGAGTTTTGGTGGGAGTGGCCTTGAAGGAATGTTTTTCATGTCAACACATTATCAGCCACCTATTCTGAACAGAGTAAAGCCACTCTGAGCATACAGGAACGGAACCTCTAACAAGTATAGTATGCTGGTCATAGGTACAGCTTTGGAGGCAAAAAGACATGAATTTGAATCCGTCACTTACTTGGTAGCTGTGTGTCCTTGAGCAAGTTAATGAACCTCTCTTAGTTTTCTTGTTCTTCAAAGGGAACTCCCCTTCAGGAGGACAGTTTGTAAATAGCTTAATACAGTGTGTTGTGCACAGTGGATGCTTAATGATAAATGCTATTGTTGAGTACATTATTAATAATTATTACTTCATTAATCAGAATATATGGTACAAAACCAAAATGAATGATGGTTCTCACAGTCAGGGGCTCTACATTATCTATGCAGAAGTTCTTCTTGAATGTGACTAATTGAAAGATGATTGCATAGATAAATTTGCATTTATAATAAAAATTTTCCATGACCATGTAGCTCAGTCTTCCCCTGTAAGTTCTATAATCAGAGACCTATTGGTCACTTGCATAAGTGCAAGGAAATCTCCCCTAAAAACATTTGTGGAATCCAGTCAAGGCAGTTTCCTTACCTCAGTTCCCTGCAATTTATTACTAGGGCATCATCAGGCTTTGGGATTAATTTCACACGCTCCCTGATAAATTGCTCACAGTTACCCAAGTTAGAAGTGGCTGATTTGGATGGGAGAAATGACTCTTGTCACTGTGCCCTGTCATAAGAGCACTTGCCTAACTGTTAAATTAACTTCTTATCCAAGGAGGGAGCTGGCAGGTTACGTGTGAGAGCTGGAAGCTTCTAAATCTCAGTCCACTTTGGCGCCAAATAATGGTGCATTTTCTGGGGTGGCAGGAACAATTTAACAGCGTTCAGTAGGACAGAACACTAGTTGTAACTCAAAAGGTGGCAACAGAGTTGTTTCTTCAGAGGCAGGTGTGTGTGTTTAGTTGCTAAGTTGTATCCGGCTCTTTCCGACCCCCCTGGACTGTAGCCCACCAGAATCCTCTGTCCATGGCATTTTTCAGGTAAGAATACTGGATTGGGTTGCCATTTTCTCCTCTCTGAGATCTTCCTGACCCAGAGATCAAACCCAAGTCTCCCATGTCTCCTGTATTGCAGGCAGATTCTTTACCTGCTGAGTATAATTCTTCTAAGAAATTGTGTATTTTTTTTTCTCTCTGAGCTAATGAAATTTATGTGGATCAGCTAGTATGTTCTGCAGCTCTGATTGCATTAAACAGTAAAACTTCTAAAGATACTGTTAACACTAGGAGTCAAGATAATAGAGTACAAAGCATTGAAATAGAATTGGGATACCCAGTTTTAAATGTCTACCTTTCCTCACCTCCAGACCTTCCAAATATCTCCACACATCTGGAAGTCTGTTTTCTTAACTGTAATGGGAAAATTGGATTGAAAAAATTCTTTAGATGGTTGTTAAATTATTTCATTTTTCAATAGTAATGCATATACCCTGCAGGATAAAATTCAAAGGTACAGCTACTAGGGTGTATTTCAGTCCACATTATACATGCAGCTTTGTAGCCATCTCCTTTCTATTTCCATGATATGTTATAAGAAATTCCCTAAGTTTTCAAGGCATCTTTATAACTATCATTTATAATTTTGCTTAATAAGCCCTCATTCTCTAGTTATCTGTATGGGTAAAAACCCTTTGCCTTCTATTATAAATGCTTTGAATTTTATTCATTATTTAAGTTAATAAATGGAGTTTAAGTCCTTACCTTATATCAAATACCATGCCACATGTTGGGGATATGCTAAAAATAGAATATGTTCCTTCCCCTCTGGAGTTTATGTTCCTAGTGATGATGGCAGGTAATAAAGATAACAACAAATAAAAGAGTTTCAGGATGTAGTTGCAGTTGCTATTTCTTTAATAAGAAAATAGCTTAAATCTCAACATTGAAAAAACTAAGATCATGGCATCTGGTCCCATCATTCCATGGCAAATAAATGGGGAAACAATGGAAACAGTGACAGACTTTATTTTCTTGGGCTCCAAAATCACTGTGGATGGTGACTGCAGCCATGACATTAAAAGACACTTACTTCTTGGAAGAAAAGCTATGACCAACCTAGACAGCATGTTAAAAAGCAGAGACATTACTTTGCCAATGAAGGCCCATATAGTGAAACTATGGTTTTCCCAGTAGTCATGTATGGATGTGAGAGTTGAACCAAAAAGAAGGCTGAGTGCCAAAGAATTGATGCTTTTGAACTGTTGGAGAAGACTCTTGAGAGTCCCTTGGACAGCAAGGAGATCCAACCAGTCAATCCTAAAGGAAATCAGTCCTGAATGTTCATTGGGAGAACTGATGCTGAAGCTTATTTTTCAATACTTTGGCCACCTGATGCAAAGAGCTGACTAATTGGACAAGACCCTGATGCTAGAAAAGGTTGAAGGCAGGAGGAGAAGGGGATGACGGAGTACGAGATGGTTGGATGGCATCACCAACTCAATGGACATGAGTTTGAGCAAGCTCTGGGAGATGGTGAAGGACAGGGAAGCCTGGCGTGTTGCAGTCCATGGGGTTGCAAAGAGTCAGACATGACTGAGTGGCTGAACAATAAGCTTGTGTTGAAGCACAAGAAAACTGGATCTGCTTTAGAGGGGATTGGATTTTCATCCAAGTAGCCTTCTTTTCACCTATTTGTGGGCTTTTGCTTTTAATATATGCTCAAATTTGAGGTTAGTACTGTAAAGGATAATAATAATTTCATAGACCCTTGGTAGAATGAATGGCTAACTTCTTTTTGAAAACGGTTTTTCAAACGTGAGTCAGCTACAGCAGTGCATTGTTCCACAGTGGTCCCACCCCAGAAATTAGTAGACTGGATCTCTGTCCCCATTGTCTGGACTGTGAGTATTAGAGGTTGGATTGGGCTGATTAAAGGCTGAACTCTTGTCCATCTCTTCTAGTTTTATTTGAAGGTTCATGTTTCACTACACCCTGGGTCATTGCTGATTGCATGTAAATAATACTCTTGTAAAGACTTAAGGACCATAGACAGGGAACACAGGATCCATTCTAGTCTCTGTCATTAACTTACTGCGTGTCATTGAGAGAATCACAGAACTTGTCTGGGATTCAGTTCCTCAAGGTGTAAATATGAGGGATGACTTGGCATGCCATTGCATCTCGATTTCATCCCATGCGCCATGTGTAGTATGGGTCACTGAGTCAGGGCACAGTAGAAAAGCATGGATGACCATGTCCGCTATCAGAGAGGCAGAGAGGGAGCTGTGAATTAGATTATGTCTCTAGTTCCTCATCTGGCTATAGAAATCTTCTACCTTTATCAATAAGAATCTCAGCTAATTGAGATTTTCTGCCTTGCAAAGGTGAGCTTTAAAAACAGATTCTTGCTGGTTTTGGATGTCCCACCAGATTTTCAAAACCTTTTCTGTTTGTGTGTATGTTTGTTTGTTTGCTTTTCCTTCCAGCTGTCAACTAATCATCATTAAAGGAATGACAGTAACTGCCGGGCTCTGTATATCCCCTCAAGAGCCCAGGAACCCTGCTCAGAAAATAACATTTCTATCTTTGGGAATAGACAAGCTGCCTCTGCTGAAATGTTGCGCTTAGAAGCTGGGTAGGCTTCCAGATGTGTTCTGACACAAGAGACAGTTTGCACTTTCAGAACCGAGCCTCCAACAATGCGCCCCGTGCTCAGAGATTTGCTTCCTTCTGAGAGACAATTTAGTTGAAAAGGTTGACCATCCTAAGCATGGGAATCTTTCTGTGCCTCCCCCCCCATCTCCACCCCCTCCTCCAGAGGTCCTTGCCACCAAAACAAATACTTCTATTAGAGGAGAATTGTCCTCCTCTTCAACTATCATAAATCGCTTTTCCATTCTGTAGAGATTGTGGTTAATTTCATTATAGTATATAATTGATGAAGCACATTCAGCGTGAAAATGTATCTATCCACTGTAATTACATCAACATTTTTAAGCTTAAAAAAGTGTTACAGAAAGAACTCATTCCGCATCTATAACCAAGAATGCTCCATGTGTTTTTACAAGAGGGTAATAAAGACATAAATGGGATAGATGGGGCTAAGTAGTTTTACAGATGGTGGTTGCATATTAAAGATTAAATTGCTGTCTATAAATAAAACCACTTTTACAGTAACTAGGTTACTGCTTTATCTTAATTTAGGTGTAATTGAGAGCATTAGCCTTCTTCATAATAGCCCAATGAATGTTCCTGCAGACTGTAAACAGGGCTCCATGGAATGCTAGCTGATGAATTTCCTTTGCTATCGAGAGGCCCAACTTAAAAGGTTACTCTAGAAACTGCTGGTTTCCAATTCTTAACATTGATTTCTGATTCAGAGGATTTTAGAAACATCTTGTGGTTTTCCATAAGGAGGTCAGATATCTCAGTTTTCATTGTATTTCGTGTGTGTATAATGCACTGGGATATTTTGATCTCCAGTGTTGGTTTTTTTTTTTTTCTTTTCCATATTTTTATCAAAATGACTATATTCAACCCTAAATATAAATCTCTAGATCTTGGGCTTCCATCTTCCTGGTGAAATGAGAACCATAAAGTCAAAGTTACTTTGAAGTGTATTCATTTGATTTGAGGATGAGAAAAAAAAGAAAAGTAAAAAATACCACCTTTCCCATGGGAATGGAATAGTAAAACTCTAATGTCCCACTTTTATTTGTATTGTCACTTTACAAGTCTAGAGTCCTTATGGAAATGAGGCAACACAGTAGCATAATTAGAGTGAGGTCTAAGGAGCTGGACTGCTGGGTTTAAATCCTCCTTGTACTATCTGCTGCCCCTGGGAACTTGGACAAGTCCTTTGATTTCTTTGTGCTTTGCTTTCCTTCTCTGCAGACAGGCATCATCATAGTATCAAGCACATAGGATTACTGTAAGGATTACGTGACTTATTCATGTAAAACTGTAGGAGCAGTCCTAACACAGTGGTAACTCCATAGTGTCACTGCCCACATGCACTCATACAACACGTTATGTTGTTACCATCACATGCTCTTGAGATACTTTTATTTATTAATTCCTTAACCATATTTGCAGGGATTGGGGGTATGTAGAATGTGCCATGTAGTACGCTAGTTGCTGGGGATGGGAAATTTCAAAAACACAATTTCTAATTCTAGGAGTTCTAAAGCATATGTAAGTTCTAAAAGAGCAAGAGCCTTGTCGTTCTAGTCTCGCATCCTCAGTGTCTGACACATGGTTGGTGCTGAGAAAGAGCTTGCTAAAAGGATAAATTGGCTCCACCAAGGCCCTGCGCTCCACCTCCAGAGGTGCAGAAGGTGTTACCCCCGAAGCAAAATGGTCTTACTCTTTTTCAGAGCACAAAGACCAGGTACTGTAGTGCAAAACTCAGTGTTCTCTGCAGATACTAGATAAGTTAAGGATGTTTGGGAAAAGCTTCCATAAGACAAAGTGAGTCACAAAGGCAGTTGCCATGGAATAGGAGGGTAAGGGAAACTCACTACCGTAGTGAAAATTCTGATGGACTTGAAAGTGTAGAGAGGGATTTTATAGCTTAAGAAAACTGAGACACACTAATATTATAAAGTGAAAAAGAAGGAAAAACTTGTACATTTGGCCAGCTTCAGGACTGCAGAGGAAAACAAATCATATTTAAAAGTCCCTTTTATTTCCTGGTTTGAAATGTATTTTGTGATTTCCCCCAACAGCCTTACTGTCCTAATTAAATTTATCCTAGGAGAAGGGGACAGATGGCTAGAGTTCTGCCTCCCTTCACTGGCCCAAAGAGCTACGTTTGGGGAAAGGATGGCCGAGTAGAAATAATTGTTGTGCAAAGTAGCCCTTGGTGAAATGCCTGGAATGGAATGATTTTCTGAGGATGAGCTAATATAGAAAAGAATATGAATCCCAGGCTCCTCTCACTAGAATCCAACTATAGAATCATGAATTTTGGAGTTTAAAGAGATCTGGAAGCCCTCCACTCCAATACCTTTATTTTATAGATAGGGAAACTGAGACCTAGGCAAATTAAGCAGCTATCTTAAGGTCATGCATCAGATAGTGGCAGACCTAGCACTTTAGCCTTGTTTCCACAGGAAATGATGGAGACCATAGGTACTGTTCCCAGGGTGCTCAAAGCAGGAAGGTATTGAACAGATGCAAACAGAACTCTAGAGATGGAAGAAAGTAACTTTTAAGAAGTCCACGGGGATTTTAACAGTGTTTTAGTGGGAGTTCTGTAGAATTACAGAGATAAATATTTTTCTGATGTTCATTTACACTACTTCTAACGATCAGCTCTTTCCTTAAAAATAAGAGAGGTTGATTTGGATCATATAAATAGAACCATATAAAATTGCCATTTATCTGACCATTTTCGACACATGGAAGTTTCTGTGATACTCTAACACAATATACCACACAAAATAAGTGCTTATTTGATAGTCTAAGAACATAGCAATGTGATCAGGAATAATTTATACTTCTAAATCCCCTAACCAAATTTTCTAGTCCTGTTATGGTCATGTTGCCTTAATTGAAATTCATCTTTCTCTAGTAATCTGATCATGCCTCATAAAATATACATACCGTAAAGGGCAACCTGGCTGTTATTTTTAAAAAGTAATAATATTACTACAAAGTTTTAAGAAATAGTAATCACTACTTGTTACTGAGTACTTACCTGTCAGGTACTATGCTAAATATTTTATCTACATTGTCATATTTAATTTGTGTTACCTCTGTGAGGCATAGATAATTTTTTTTAAGACTTTACTTTTTAAGTAGTTTAAGATTCACATCAAAATTGAGGGGAAGTTGCAGAGATTTCCCTTTATATTCCCTGCCCTCATACATGCATGAAGTGAAGCTGCTCAGTCGTGTACTACTCTTTTCGATCCCATTGACTGCAACCTACCAGGCACCTCTGTCCATGGAATTTTCCAGGCAAGAGTACTGGAATGGATTGCTATTTCCTTCTCCAGGGGATCTTCCCGATCCAGGGATTGAACCCAGGTCTCCTGCATTGCAGGCAGACGCTTTACTGTCTGAGCCATTAGGGAAGCCCATACATGCATAGCCTCCCTGACTATCAACATTCCCCATCAGAATGGTACATTTGTTACAATGCTGAATCTACATTGAGACATCACAATCACCTAAAGTTCATAGTTAACATTACAATTCACTCTTGGTGTTTTCCTTTCTATAGTTTGAACAAATGAACAATGACATGTATCTATCATTTTTGGTATCGTATCATACAAAGTATGTTCAGTGCCCTAAAAATCCCGTGCTCCTTTGTATTCATCCCCTCCTCCTCTTCCCACCTCCAAACTCTGGCAACCAGCCATCTCTTTACTATCTCTATAATTTTGCTTTTTTCAAAGTGCCAAATAGTTGGAATCGCATGGTATATAACCTTTCAGATTAGCTTCTTTCACTTAGTAATAACTGTGTAATGTTCCTACTCCATGCCCTTTCATGGTTTGATGGTTCGTTTCTTTATAGCACTAAAGAATACTCCATTGTCTGAACGTACCATAGTTTATCTACTCATCAACTGAATGACATCTTCGTTATTTCCAAGTTTTGGCAGGTATGAATAAAGCTGCTGAAAACATCCATGTGCAGGTATTTTTTATGTGTATGGACATAAGTTTGCAACTGCCTTGGGTAAACACCATAAAGCAACATTGCTGGGTCCTGTGGTGTGAGGATGTTTAGTTTGTAAGAAATCACTGCACTGTCTTACAAGTTGTTTGCTAGTCAGTCATGTCCAACTCTTTGCAACCACATGAACTATAGCCTGTCCATGGAATTCTCCATGCAAGAATACTGGAGGGGGTTGCCAATTCCTCCTCCAGGGGATCTTTCTGACTCAGGGATTGAACCCAGGTCTTCTGCATTGCAGGCAGATTCTTTACCGTCTGAGCCACCAGGGAAGCCTACTACTGCAATATGGTTCAGTCTGAAGTGCACTGAAATAAACAGGTTGATAGGAAAAAGATAAATTGGAGGCATGGAACAAGATTTTTAAAAAAGCAAGAAAGAAGGTTGAAGTGACCAGCAGACACCATCTCTCAGTATTAGAAGGCCTGAATCACACAGATAGCTTTTAATTCCTTGGTCTCTCATATTCTTGGTTAGTAATAACTTTATTTCTTCATACAGCTTGGCCATGTAAATCCACCACAGAGAGGTGACATAACAATATAGATGAATACCTAGGGGTGGGGGAGAAGGCAGTTTTATTTTCTTGAATCTATCACAGGCTCCTAAATAATATATAAAGACAAGGAAATTTTGGTTCCATTAGAGTAGATGTGGTGTAATAATGCAATACACTAAATCAAGTATTTTCAAAAATAGAAATAGAATTTAAATGATTGGCTATACCATTTTGCATTCCCACTAGCAATAAATGTTGCTTCACATGCTTACCAGTAGTTGGAGCTGCTGTTCCAGAAACTGACCATTTTAATAGATGTGTAGTGATATGGTATTGGTGTTTTAATTTGCATTTCCTGATAACATATGATGTGAGCATGTTTTCATATGCTTATTTTTACCATACACACACACACACACACACACACACACATATATATATATGTATATGTCTTCTTAGAAGAGGTGGCTGTAAAGGTCTTTGTCCCATTTTTTAATCAGTTTGCTTGTTTTCTGAAATACTATTCTTTATATCTGTTTTAAAGGAGAGGAATATGAGAGTGAATGAGATTAGCAAATTTGCTCAATGTCAAGCCAGTTTTCAAACTCAGAAGCTAGAATTCAAACCCAGGTCTGTCTGGATCTAAGTTTGTACATTTTAAATATTTATTGTTTATTTGGCTATGCCAGGTATTAGTTGTGGCTTAGATCTTACTGATCACACAGTATCTTTGATCTCCATTACAGCATGCAGACTCTTTTGTTAGGGCATGTGAATTATTAGTTGTGGCATGTGAGAGCTAATTCCCTGATCAGAGATCAAACTTAGGCCCCCTGCATTAGGAACATGGAGTCTTAGCCACCAGACCTCCAGGGAAACCCCTCTAAGTCTGCACCTTTGATGCCTGCTCTCTGTTACCTTTGTAAAATGCCATTCTACAGCATCCTCAAGGTTAAGCATCCTTTCTCCATGTGAAATTGCCAGTGATGAGAACCCAGAACTTCCTGCAGCACAAGTATCGTGGAATGGTTTCAACTATTCAAACATGTGTCCTAATTTGTTACCCACCCCGCCCCCCACAAGATGCCTCCCATTCACTTCCCTGCTCTGTGCACTCACTGAGTCCCATGCTGTACTTGTTGCATAAGACATCAATTTCAGTATGCCCACCTGCCTGAGTTTTCACAAAGTAAAATGAGATCGCATTAATTAGAAAACTCTATTGGGGATGGATGATATTGATTTCTTAATCAGAGCATGACGGTGGAAAGCAGCTATTTAATTTCTTTATTAGTGTGGTCTACTGTACATTTCTGAACAGCAGCATGCTCTCCACGGGACACCTTTGGCAATCCCATCCTTTCATGGAGTACAACAGCCGGAGCTGGAAATATCTTAGAATATCTCACAATGCCCAGAAATTAGTTTCCAGGACATTTCTGCAGATACACAGACTTACAGTCTTGGCAGTTGCCTGTTCTAAGGACAGGCAGTTGCCTGTGGTGATGTATTTCAGCAGGAATAATCTCATTCACAGGAATGCTTAAAGTAGGCAAGAAGGTGCCAAGCCCTTACTTTTCTTTTTTGTGAGGGTTTTATCATAGCAGTCAAAACATCTGTTCAGTCCCTTTTTATGATGAAGTCCACACCTCCTAGTAGAGTGTCCTTCAAGAGATTAGCTCAATAGAATTGAGTGGGTTTTACTCTACAAAGAGTTCTGAGATCAGATACGTTTATTAGACAAAATGCAGCAGGTTTTGTTCTTCTCAGTATTTAATTTATCATCATTTGTCAGGTTATTTGGGTCATGTTTCCCCCCACCACACACTGAACCATAAACTTTGTAAGGGGAGAAATCAGTCTGAATTTCCTCACCACTGATTCTCCAGTAGCAACCAGCATAGTCAACATATGTTGGCAAACTAAATGAATGGATGAGTGAATAAAGAAATTAAGTAAAGGAAAGTAGGTAAATAAGCATAAAGAGGTAGCCTGAGAATCTACCAGAAGGTGAGAAATAAGAAGATCAAAAAAATGAAAAAGGAACTTTACTAACTTAATTTCCCCAAAACTGGGCTTGCTATAAACTCTGTATCCCAGACTGGGATTATTTGGATTTGTTAAGATGGATGGTTGTATGTATTTTTAGGTTCTGAAAGCCTGAAACTGTGTGTTCTCCCTATGGGAAGCAGGATGGGAGCATCTGGGAGCAAACTTACTGTGAGGACCCTCTTTTTACTACCCTTCACAACCTGACAGCTGGTCAGATGAGCCCCATAAAAAACTGCCACTATATTTCAATATCATTCTGTCTTACTCCACTCAGAAAGCTTCAGTGGGCTGCAATTTGGTTACCCATTTTTCCTGAAGGTTGAATTTTTCCACCTTTGCTGGCATCTTGGCTGCTGTGATTGTCCATTATAGTCCATTTTTCATGTCCACACCATCGGTGGGAACCCAGGTGCAGTGCATGGAGATGTGGACAGGTGTTTAAACACTGCCTGGGCTCTCGTACACAGTGCTTTGCATGCTGGAGGGGAAGGCTGGATGAGAATAAATTCCATACAATAAGGAATGCTGCTGCTGAGTCGCTCCAGTCGTGTCCGACTCTGTGCGACCCCATAGACGGCAGCCCACCAGGCTCCCCCGTCCCTGGGATTCTCCAGGCAAGAACACTGGAGTGGGTTGCCATTTCCTTCTCCAATGCATGCAAGTGAAAAGTGAAAGTGAAGTCGCTCAGTCATGTCCGACCCTTAGTGACCCCATGGACTGCAGCCTACCAGGCTCCTCCGTCCATGGGAGTTTCTAGGCAAGAGTACTGGAGTGGGGTGCCCTTGCCTTGCTGATATATCTAACAACATAGATGAATGTCAACATTGTTAAACTTGTGTGCAAGGAGCCAAATACAAAAGGATATGTTTGTTGTAAGATTTCATTTGCACAACTCCAGCAAATATAAACTAATTTATAGGGATAGAAAGCAGTTCAGTGGTTGTGTGGGACTGGGGGTGGTGGGAAGAAATGGATTATAAAGTTTCATGGAGAATCTGTTGGGGATAGAAATGTTGCATATCTTGATTGTTGTATTTACACAGGTCAGTATAGTTGTCAAAATTCATAGCATTGCATATGTTCAAAGATATACACTTTGTTGCTGTTCAGTCACTCAGTTGTGCCCGACCCTATATACTGCAGCATGCCAGGCATCCCTGTCCTTCACCATCTTCCAGAGCTTGCTCAAACCCATGTGCATTGAATCGGTGATGCCATCCAATCATCTTGTTCTCTGTCATCCCCTTCTCCTCCTGCCTTCAGTCTTTCCCAATGAGAGTCTTTTCTAATGAGTCATCTCTTCATATCAGGTGGCCAAAGTATTAGAGCTTCAGCTTCAGCATCAGTCCTTCCAATGAATATTCAGGACAGATTTCCTTTAGGATGGACTGGTTGGATCTCCTTGCAGTCCAAGGGACTCTCAAGAGTCTTCTCCAACACCACAGTTCAGAAGCGTCAATTCTTCGACGCTCAGCTTTCTTTATAGTCCAACTCTCACATCCATACATGAGTACTGGAAAAACCATAGCTTTGACTAGAGGGACCTTTGTTGGCAAAGTGGTGTCTCTGCTTTGCAATATGCTGTCTAGGTTGGTCATAGCTTTTCTTCCAGGGAGCAAGTGTCTTTAATTTCATTGCCACAGACACTATCAGCAGTGATTTCGGAGCCCAAGAAAATAAAGGCTGTCACTATTTCCGTTGTTTCCCCACCTATTTTCCATGAAGTGATGGAACCGGATGCCATGATCTTCATTTTTTGAATGTTGAGTTTTAAGCCAGCTTTATCACTCTCCTCTTACACCTTTATCAAGAGGCTCTTTAGTTCCTCTTTGCTTCCTGCCATAAGGGTGGTGTCATCTGCATATTGAGGTTATTGGCATTTCTCCTGGCAATCTTGATTCCAGCTTGTGCTTCATCCAGCCTGGCATTTCACATGATGTACTCTGCATATAAGCTAAATAAGCAGGGTGACAGTATACAGCCTTGATGTGCCTGTATATAAATCATACCTCAGTGAAAAAAAAAATACAAAATAAAAAAGATGTATTATACTGGAAAAGACTACACTCAAGATCTTCTGCTTTGCTTCCTAACCCTAAGATGCCACTATTTCATTCTTTAGGTCCAGGGTGTTGCTGATCTAGTGGACATACAAGAAGTCTGAATAAAAGCTTTTCGTATCAGTATGAATCCACTTATGAGATAAAGACCACACAGGAAGTTGAAGAGGGGAGGTTTAATCTAAGAAAGTTATTAACTTCTGATGAAAGAGTAGCTGTAAAATGTAAGGAACCTCCATATGGTGCTCTAGGGCCCAGTGAGAGCACCCAACAAAGGCCAGACTTGGAAGGGACCCTCTCCCCAGGGTCAGGATTCAGACTTTATACAGGACAGGGTATGTTACCAAGTGCAAGTTCATGTGCTCAGTACACAGTGAGGCAAAAAAAAAAAAAAAAACACTAAAGTCTGGAGCAGATAAAGATTTATTGCAGGCCCGTGCAAGAAAACGGGTGGCTTGTGACCCTCCAAGCCCCCAAATTCCTTGAAGGGTTTCAGTAAAGCACTTTTAAAGACACAGTGATGGAGACGTGTGGTTAGTTGTTGCAGATTTCTTGGTGTAGCAATCCTTTGTCTTTGTAGCTGTCCACATGTGTCAGGTCCTTAATGGCAAAAGGTGTTACTGTAAACCTCCAGCAGACAAATATTATTCCCTGTTCTTCAACTTTTTATCTCTATATAAATAGACTCTCAAAGGTCAAAGCCCTGAGAATGGGCTATCCTGTACATTTTCAGGCTAGAGGCAACATTCATTTATAAAAGGTGTAGAGTCAGCATGAATAAGCATAGGAAAAGGAACAGATCTAATATAGAGTCAGATTTGTTCTTCCTGATTACAGGTATATTTCAGCCCACTGGATAGTAGAGGAGTTTGCTTGTTGGTCTGGATCAGAGCTGGTCTATAGTCACTGAGCAAGTGGCAGGCAGTCTTCTGAAGGGCAAAGGGGGTACACCTGACCAGCAGCTGGTGGTATGAGTATGCAGGTGAAGGAGGTCCTAGGGTATGGTAAGCCATACATATGGATAAGCCTGCAGAGGGAGTGATGGCTTAGTGGTTTGAATGGTATCTTTCTGACTGCAGGAAAGCTGAGTGTGGACCTATAGTAAAAATCAGGATTTGGAGAGGGCAGAGTCCTGGAGCTTATGGCGTCTCTGTCAAGAAAGCTGCTGTTAGGTTATTATTGTCAAACTGAGCAGAGGCTGAAGTGTGGTCAAGGGATTCTGAGCAGGTGGCTGGGTCAGAGCTCCACTGGAAATCTCACACCCACAATGCTGATCCACACCACAGTAGCAAAAAAGAGCAAAGGACCTTCTCCCTGTGTGTCCCTCCAAGGGAAACTCAGTGCTATTTTTGCCATTAAGGAGAGCTGCTTAAAGAAAGCCTGGCCAGTTGAAAGAAAGCAGGTATTGAATTTAGAGTTGAGAGACAGTTAGTTGATACTTGTTATGGATTGAATTGCCCCACCACCACCCAAAAGGATATGTTGACATTGTAATACCTGGTACCTTTGACTATGAACTGGATTTGAAATGTAATGAAGTTCAGATATCATTAGGTTGGGCCCTAATCCAATATGACTGGTGTCCTTGGAAGAAGTGAAAAAATGCTGTGTGAGGACAGACACACAGGGAAGATGTCACATGACAACAGAGGCAGAGATCAGACCAACGCAGCTGCAGGCCAGAGAGCACCAAGGGTCAAACCCACCAACAGATTCTGCTGAGGATTTCAGAGGGAGCACGGTCCTACAGACACTTTGAAGTTGGACTTCTGTTCTCCAGAACTGTGCAAATACATGTCTATTGTTTTGAGTCACCCAGTTCATATTACTTTGCCCTGGCAGGTCTATGAAACTAATACAGATTTGGTCCCAGCAAGTGGAGCAACAACTATCTAAAAACTGCAGAAATTGCTCTGAAATCAGGTAAAAAAAAAACCAGAGGCTCGAAGTGTTTCAGGGCACTTGATAGAAAAAGCCTAGATGACCAAAGGTGATTCTGGTGAGAGCTCAGAAAGAGGAAAGGAGAATTGCAGAGAAAGTTTCTCTTGTCCTAGGGAATACCTACATTATCAAAAGCAGAATGTTGCTAAAAATGGGAACATTGACAGTACTTCTGGTAAAGTCTCAGGATTGAGGGACAAGTTACTGGGCCCTGAAGGAAAATGATTTTTGTTATTAAGTGGCAGAGAACTTCCTGAGTTATGCTCTGCTGTTGGGAAGAGAGGAGAATGCAGATGAGATGAACTTGGATACATTAGTGAAGGTGCAGCATGGTCATTCTTTGCTGCATAAATGTAAGGTGCAAAAGGGAAAAATACTGATGAGTGAACTGTTAAGGAAAAGAGAGCTCCTGGGGTTACAGGAAGCTGGAAGAGGCAAGGAAGGGTCCTCCCCTAGAGGTTTCAGATCCTGCTCACACCTCGATTTTGGACTTCTAGCCGACTCCCAACCAACCCACCCCACAACGTCAAGACAGTACATTTCTGTTTTTAAGCACCTTACTTGCCTTACTTGCTTAAGGCAGCCCTGGGAAATAAGTACATTTGGCAGATTTCATTCATTAATTCAGATTTTGAGTTAAAATCTTTTTAATAATTATGTTTGCTTTGTTGGTTAGAATATAGACAAAATTGTACTTTATATGTTGTAATAAAAAATTACATTAATCCAAAAGTAATTTGATTTCAGTGAGCATGCCTTGATTGAAGCCTCTGCCGAAAGAAGTATTTTGACTTTCTGGATTTGAGCATTGTTCAGTTATCAGCATTTGACTGGAACACAGACCTAAAGCACATTTGTTCTGCTAACTTTCTGATTTGCTTTCCCATGTGTGAAAAATCACTGTTTAACTATTATACTTTCTTCAGATGATGTATTTATTCTAAATAGTAAAGATTTCAATATGGACACCTTATTTGTCTTTATTAATACAAACAGTTCTGAAAATAGCTTTTTTAAAAAACTGCTTTGTTTCTTCAAGTTACCCTCTATTGCTATAACTTTGGTCCCCTAAAAATAGTGTCTGGACTGTATAAGAGGCTGACTTGACATCTACTGATTAAATATACAATTCACAGGAATTATTTTTAAGACTTTAAATAGCTAAATAAGAAACCATTTCAATGAAAGAACAAAAAGCAAATATTTGACACATTCATTAAAAAACATATCAAATATCATGTCCCTAAATGGGTACTTTGTGTATGATGGGATATTCACTAGGACACCAAATTTATATCATTGTTTTTGGCTCACACTAAGAAAAACACAGAAGCAAAATAATTTTTTTCTATTTAAAACCCACTGTTATATCTACCTTTGCCTTAAATCCTCCTGCCCCGTGGTGTTTGAGCTGGGGCACAGAGTAACCTTAGAAGACTCAAAAGAAGAACCCTTTCCCCATGAGTTTCTTGTGTACGGATAATAAAGGGTAAATGTCCCTCATGTCCTATTCATGCTTGGTTGGGAGACTTGCCTTCCCCATGTGGAAGAGGAGGAGATAGACCACTGAACCCCTCTAACTTTATTTTCTCATTGGGGTTATGTATGTGCAAATGATGGAGTTAGACCTTGAATCCAGTCCAGGCTCTTGGTTATCATCTCTAATCCCCCTGGTTTTTACCTATAAAATGTAATTTAGAGTTTACCTTCATGCAGATAGTATGGGCTTCCCAGTATGGTGGCTCAGTGGTAAAGAATCTGCCTGCCAATGCAGGGGATACAGAAGACTCAGGTTCAATCCCTAGGTCGGGAAGATCACTGGGAGAAGGAAATGGCAACCCACTCCAGTATTCTTGCCTGGAGAATCCCATGGACCGAGGAGTCTGGCAGGCTATAGTCCGTGGGGTCACAACGAGTCAGAAACGACTTAGCGACTGAGCATGCACGCAGATGGTATATGAATTAAATGAGATGATTTATATAAAGGATAAACACAGTTGTTTTTGAAGAACTCAATCATCATCATCACTATCACCTTCACCTGTAAAATAGAGATAACGGTGACTTTCTGTCAAGGGTATTTTGAATGTAACATGACAGAGCACTTTTGTAAAGTGTTTAGCTCTGTGATGGGCACAGAAGTTTTCAGTAAGTTTTAGTTTCTTCCTTGAAACTCAGAACAGTTTAGGAAGATAACCCATTTTAGAAGATTGTTAAAGGCTAAAGATAGTGACTTTTTTTGGAAGGTATTCAACCTGAAAAATGAAGAATAAAATAAAGCTCTTTGAAAATATATTAAGATTACCTTATTTTTTTCATTCAAAAGATAGCATGTAAAGGTGGAGAGAATTCTTGATTGCATGCTATGCTCAAGAGAAAAACGAACCTGTCCAAGCGCACTGAATGAAATTCTCTTTTTTGCCCTTTCTGTCTCCTTCCTATCTTTGTGTTTTCCCTTTCTCCTGTCCACCATTTTATTTGTATATAATTGTGTACATATTACATAACTCACATTGTTCTGAATGCTTGAACATAGAGAGAGACAATATGTTTCCTGCACGCAAGGGTTCTGTTTTCTAGAAGAAAGTTTACTGACTGGGGTGTTTATAGTCTGTTTCACTATTGCTGTCATTCTAATTCCTTAAAATAATGCTTCTCAAATCTCTGTGCATGAGAATTACTTGGAAAGTTTGTTTTAAAATATTGTCTCTTCATTTAAGAAATGCCGAACTAAGTGAGGGCCAAGGGAAGTGACTGTTCTTTCTCATTTTGGCTGCATATCCTTGGATTGTTTGACTTCCCCGGGTCTCAGAAACCTCTAGGCCCATTTTGCACAAAAAGAAACTAACAGCCCTTTGTGTTTCTACAAAGACCATGTCTTCTCCTAGCAGTGTGTGTAACAAGGTAACAAGTATGTAGTGACTTAAGGAGTAAACATAATGCATTTAGTACTCAGTCAGTGCATTGAGAATTAGAAATGGCCAGTTAATATGTTGGCTGTTTTCTGTTTTAGTGAAGCAGTTCTGCAGCATTAACTAAGCTGATTTGGAAAGGTCTCAGTCCAATTGCACAGCAGACATTTAGCTACTTCTGTCTCCTTCTCAAGTTAGCTTGGATTTCATTTTGATGTTTCTTCAAGATTTGAACTCAAGCAAGAAATAAGTATTGGCCTTAAAGTTTCCCTGCTCATTTACTGAGGAACTTTTTCTTTAGAGACGCCAAACTAACCCCCACCACCCAGACTACCAAAATGTGTTTCTTTATTTCCTGTGGCACCATTATAACGAAACCAAAGGCACCATTAATGGATTGATACCATCAATAAAGCCTTCTGTTTGACTGAGGTCTTTCCTTTCAAACCTAAGCTGAAGGTCAATTAGAACAATGATGGAAGGCAGTTAATTTCCTGTTTATAAATACAGACTGAGAAATGCAGTATTGATTGCTGCACTTTAAGAAAGGGACAACTGCTCTCATCTGTGGGCAGTCCAGGATGATGTAATATATAAGGGCAGAGGGTTCAGTGTTGCTGCATATGTCAAGTAAATGATGATTTATTTGACTAAGACCACATTAGGGCTATGAGTCTGAAATACATGAGATAAAGTTCTGCCCTTTTAAGAGCTTAAAAAAATTAAGCATCAAATCAAGACTCAGACATATTAAAAGATTTGTAAATCATTATCATAATTGTGGAAATGCTAAGTGTTTTTGGAGTTCAAAGAAGGAAAAGATCCATTTGATCATAGGCATTGAAATAGAATTGACAGAAGAAATGGGATTTGACCAGGATTCTAATGAATGGGGAAAGTAAGAGGTGTGGTCTCAACAATCCATGCCACACACAGAGTGATCAGAAGGGTATGGTGTGGAGAATGTGTGGGGATAGTGTTGTTGAATGAGTGGATAGCTGTTCTGGAGATTATTATCTATAAGCTCGTTCCTTCTGTAGTTTCAAATGATTGAGCTGAAGGTTTAATCAAGGAGACCACAACCCCATATTTCCAAGGAGAGACTATGATAGCATGTCCTACAGTGTGCTCTGTAGGAAGTTAAAACATGGCTCATGAAATGATGGTTCATGGCCAAATACGTTTGTAAATAAATAAAATTAAAAGGATTACATTTTGATTACAGGCTTCTCAGAACCTTGAACAAACTACCATAAAGTTATCATTCTCTAAGAATTGAATGGAGTATATAGCATTTCCAAAGATGACTTGACCACAGAAAGAAATTAATTAAATATGTTTGAATATTTACACACATATACAGACAGGTAGGAGGCAGAAGTATAGGTTGGTAGGTAGAGATTCTGATTTTATTTTTCTAGAGCACCTCATAGAGAAAGTGTTTTCAGAGCATACTTCCAGAAGTATTCATAAAAATATATATACATTTTTTTGGCTAGGCTTTTACTAAATCTAAATAACTTTCAGTGTGTGATTTTGTCAATGTCCAGATCACTCATTTCTTATGACAGCTCTCTCCCCTTTGTAATGTCAATTCTAAGAAGCCTATGAATGCCTTCTTTGGAGAAGAGACTGTGTAGGTCTTTTGCCCAGTTTTTCATTGGATTTTTTCCTTATTTTTTTATATTGAGCTGTGTGAGCTGTTTCTGTATTTTAGAGATTAATCCCTTGTGAGTTGCTTCTGTATGCAAATATTTTCTCCCATTCTGAGGGTTGTCTTTTCATCTCATTTATGGCTTTCTTTGCTGTGCAAAAGCTTTAAAGTTAACTAGGTCCCATTTATTTACTTTGTTTTTATTTTCATTACTCTAGGAGGTGGGTCAAAAAAGTTCTTGCTGTGATTTATGCCAAATAATGTTCTTCCTATGTTCTCCTCTAAGACTTTTATAGTGTTTGGTCTTACATTTAGGTCTTTCATTCATTTTGAGTTTATTTTTTGTGCATGGTGTTAGGGAGTGTTATAATTTCATTCTTTTATGTGTAGCTGTCTAGTTTCCCAACATCACTTATTGAGATATCTTTTTCCCATTGTGTATTCTTGCTTCCTTTATCATAAATTAGGTGATCATAGCTGGGTGGGTTTATATTTGGGTTTCTATACTGTTCCATTGATCTATATTTCTGGTTTTTTTTTTTTTTGCAATTATCATACTGTTTGATTACTGTAGCTCTGAAGTATAGTCTGAAGTCAGGGAGCCTGATTCGTCCAGTTCCGTTTTTCTTTCTCAAGATTTCTTTATTTGAGTTATTGTGTTTCCACAAATTGTAAAATTTTTTGCTCTAATTCTGTGGATAATACCATTGGTAATTTGATAGGGATTGCCTCAAATTGTAGAATGAAGTAAATCTGAAAGGTAAAAGCAGATATCATGTATTAAAGCATATATGTGAAATCTAGAAAAATGGTACTGATAAACACATTGGTGGGGCAGGAATAAAGATGCAGATACAGAGAACAGACATGGACATGGCAGGGAGGGGAGGTGGGATGAATTGGGAAGTTGGGATTGACATATATATACTGCCATGCGTAAAGTGAATAGCTAGTGGGAACCTGTTAAGTAGCATGGGAAACTCAGGTGCTCTGTGGTACCCTAGGTGGGAGGTGATTAGGAAGGGGGCATGGGACGAAGAGCCAAGAGAAAGGGGATATATGTGTACATATAGCTGCTTTACTTCATTTTACATGAGAAACCAACACAGTATTGTAAAGGGACTACACCCCAATAAATTATATATATATATATATGTTAAGTAGCATGGGAAACTCAGGTGCTCTGTGGTACCCTAGGTGGGAGGTGATTAGGAAGGGGGCATGGGACGAAGAGCCAAGAGAAAGGGGATATATGTGTACATATAGCTGCTTTACTTCATTTTACATGAGAAACCAACACAGTATTGTAAAGGGACTACACCCCAATAAATTATATATATATATATATAGTTATATATAACTATATATTTGTAACATATATATAATATATAATATATATATATATTTAAAAGAAGTCTAAGGAAATGTCAGAATTTGTGGCATAAGAGGTGCAGTGCCTTCTCAAGAATGTATGGTGTTTTTAATGGTAAAAAGAAATTATATATAGTTAGGGAATTGGATTTATTGAATATTGCCTGTCTAGTTAATCCAACAAATGTCAAAATGAACACCAAATTCTCATTAGGCTTTCGAACTGGGATAGCATTACCAGAAACTCTGGAAGAAAGAACATAAGTACTTTATATTACTATTAAATAAGAATACAGTTTAATGACAAACAACTGGCTAAAATTAAACAATTTTAACTTTTGAACCAAGACAGCTATGATGAAGTCCAATTTTCTTAAGAAATTATGCATCTGTCCTATAAATAACTTCTTTATATATAAGATATTGCTGGAAGATTCGTTTTGCCATGGGCTTTCATTCTTTTTTATTTTTTGGTCCTTTCCCTTCCGATGTCCCGGGAAAGATATGAACTTTTATTCTGAAGTTAATTTTCACAATCTCGTTTCAAACAATTAAATCTCAAGACCTTTATGCCAGTATTACTCAGGGAGCAATAAACCTTTAGTAAGGAATCACAGATTGGGAATCCTGTACTTACTGGTTTGAGTTCTGAAAATATCCTTTGACTGACCAAGTGCACATTTTATCTCCTTCATTCATGGATAAATCAATTTTGCGTTGTCCTTAGAACTCTACATTAAATCAAGAAAGTTTAGACATTAATCATGCCTTGAGATCTTGAGCTTCCCACCTTTATAGTTCTTACAGCTATTACAGATGCAGACCATGAGTAGACTATGGGTAAAGGACAAAATAAATGAAAAGCTGAATATAATAGAATAGCATCGTGTATGAATTTTATATATCCATGTTCAATTGTATGACATAGAGGGAGAGAGAGAGCATGAGGAGAGGGGGTAAGAAGAAGGGAATGACGTAATCTTCTGTGTTCGTCCTTCTGTTCAAATAAGACCTTGGCCTTTATAGTCCCACGTGGGTGTGCTTAGTCACTCAGTCACGTCCACCTCTGCGACCCCGTGGACTGTAGCTTGCCAGGCCACTCAGTCCATGAGATTGTTCAGACAAGAATACTGGAGTGAGTTGCCATTTCCTCCTTCAGGGGATCTCCCCAACCCAGGGACTGAACCCCCATCTCCTGTATTGGCAGGTGGATTCTTTACACTGAGCCACTTGGGAAGCCAAAATGCAAATAAAAATAAAAGCAGTCAGTGCTGAACTTTTATGTTTCTAAGAGTCCAGCTCCTGGCTTTAAAGAACAATTATTTCAAAAAACAGATACAATATTGTAAAGTAATTAGCCTCCAATTAAAATAAATTTATATTAAAAAAAAAAAAAAACTTTTGCAGTTAACTTAGACTGAATATGTATACTTTTTTTTTTAATTTTTACTTTGTTCACTTCCCTACTTATTCCAATGTAAGATGCTGAAAGTCATAGGATTACATAACTTTAGAACTGAAAGAAACCAAAGAAATTATTTAGCTTAACCATCTTTATTTACTGATAGGGAAATCAAGATCCAAAGAGAGGATATAAACTAAATTTACTGAATTTCAGAAGGGGAGATAAAATTTGGTTTCTTTAATTATAATGTATCTTTTCCTCTGTGTTTAGAAATCAGATAATTATGCTTGTTTAGAATTTTCATGAAAGGAAATTAAGTGGACTTTGAGTGGCTGGGAATAGAGGTGGCAGCAGACAGCAGTGAGGAATGTTTTATCTTATGGGTAGAACCCGAGTGTTTAGAACACAGACCCTTTCTTTGTTTTTACATTAATATTCCCCAAAGAAGGAAAGCTGTAGTGTAATTTTTAAGCAATGAACTTGTGTGGAACTGTGCAGAATAGACAATTATTATTAGTATAGATTCTGATGACATCATGCAAAATGCCAGACTGGATGAAACACAAGCTGGAATCAAGATTGCCGGGAGAAATATTAATAACCTCAGATATGCAGATGACACCACCCTTATGGCAGAAAGCAAAGAACTAAAGAGCCTGTTGATGAAAGTGAAAGAGGAGAATGAAAAAGTTGTCTTAAAATTCAGCATTCAGAAAACTAAGATCATGGCATCCAGTTCCATCACTTCATGGCAAATAGGTGGGGAAACAATGGAAATAGTGACAGCCTTTATTTTCTTGGGCTCCAAAATCACTGCTGATAGTGACTGTGGCAATGAAATTAAAAGAGATTTGCTCCCTGGAAGAAAAACTATAACCAACCTAGACAGCATATTAAAAAGCAGAGACATCACTTTGCCAACAAAGCTCCATCTAGTCAAAACTATGGTTTTTCCAGTACTCATGTATGGATGTGAGAGTTGGACTATAAAGAAAGCTGAGCGCCAAAGAATTGATGCTTTTGAACTGTGGTGTTGGAGAAGACTCTTGAGAGTCCCTTGGACTGCAAGGAGATCCAACCAGTCCATCCTAAAGGAAATCAGTCCTGAATATTCACTGGAAGGACTGATGTTGAAGCTGAAACTCCAATACTTTGGCCACATGATGTGAAGAACTGATTCACTAGAAAAGACCCTGATGCTGGGATCAATTGAAGGCAGGAGGAGAAGGGGATGACAGAGGATGAGATGGTTGGATAGCATCACTGACTCGATGAACATAACTTTGAGTATGCCCCAGGAGTTGGTGATGGACAGGGAAGACTGGCATGCTTCAGTCCATGGGGTTGCAAAGAGTTGGACATGACTGAGTGACTGAATTGACTGACGGATTGATTCTGATTAATTATATCCAGATTCATTAAGAGTCTATTATTTTTGAGAAAACTCAGCCCTAAAGTAGGCCCATTCTCTCTTCTATCAAATGCTACTCTGTATTGGAAAGATTGTAATGGCATTTTGGAAAGGTGTGATCATCCCTGGGAAACATTAGAGTAAAGCATGTATTAACAGCAGCAAAGAAAAGATGCTAACATTTCCCAGAGATGTCCACTTGAGGGGCCAACATATAATACTTGGTTCTCCAGCAAACAATGAACTTGCAATAAGGGTCTATGACTATTATGCTTTCAAGTATATTTTTTGTTGAACTGTATATTTATTGGGATGAATATAAATACAGATGATGTGGTTTGCATTGAGGTCTCTGTGGTGTCCACTAGAGAGTTTGAGAAGGAAGAAATGAGGTCTTTGTTCTCCTCATCCCAAAATTACATGATGTTTTATGGGTCCTTGAACTTACTTACCCAAAATAAGGGTAATAAAAACTGCTTAGCTGATGATAATGATGGTAGATAGATTTTAGCTACACTTACTGTGTGCCAGGTACTATGCTAAGCACTTTATATGTATTATCTTATTTAAAATTCACAACAGATCTGTGAAATAGCTACTAGTATGATACTCATTTTACAGAACTGAAGAAACTGAGACTAAGAAAAGCTGTGTCATTTACCACTAAATAATACCATTAGTAAGTGGAAGAACCCTATTTGAATCCATGCTCCCAGTCACCCTTTTATATATGAAAGCATTTTGAGAATAGACATAAACAGAAATATAGGGAATTTTTTTTCTTGGTTGCACCCATGTAGAAATCAAAGCAGTGGCAAGAAAGATTACTTCATTTACTAGATCCCCCTTTTTTAGACCTAAGGGTAGGCTCCCCTGGTGGCTCAGTCGATAAAGAGTCTGCCTGCAATGCAGGTGACCTGAGTTTGATCCCTGGCTTAGAAACATCCACTGGAGAAGGAAATGGCAATCCACTCCAGAATTCTTGCCTGGAGAATTCTATGGACAGAGGAGCCTGGTGGGCTACAATCCATGGGGTCACAAAGAGTCTGACGCGACTGAGTGACCAATTTGCACTTTTCACTTTCCTTTTTTAGAAGCAAACAGATTAGTGCTTTAATTTCCTACTCCAGCTATCTTTTCCCGCTGAGCAAATATGACTTGTATAACACATCACGGTTTATGAGTGTTCCATGTTAAGTTTGTCAAGTACTGTACTGACCTTTAGGAGTAGGCAGAGTGTGGCAGAGGTGTTTTGGCCCCCAAATAATTGAAAGGCTTTTGTATTGCTATTGATTTTCTTTTTAAAGTCAAGACTCCAGTAGTTCCCTGGCTCTAACGTTAATTACAGCATTTTTCTGCAGTTGAACTGAAATGCTACATGAAATAAGGTCATTCTACACATTTTACATTTTTTGAGCTCTCTTTGGAGCAGAGTCTCTAGAGTCCTAGCTGTAACTTGAGAATAAATTGGATGTTACCAGGTACTCACCCACATTTTTGTTAACCATAAGTCATATTTTTACCAGAGGGGGTCAGGGTTACCACCTTTAGGATTCCCTCTTGGAGATCACCCACCTACCTTTTAATAGATCAGCACTTCAAGTATACCTTAGATTGTGCTTCCCAAACTCTCATGTGTACATTAGTCACTAGGCAGCCAGTGAAAATGCAGATGCTAATTCAGGAGGTCTGGAGTGGAACTAGGTGATGCTGATACCACTACAGTATAGGCTGAGAGTTGATCTAGTAAAGGACACTTCTATATGCTAGTGGAAGGAACTGATACAGCATGTCAATTCAGGGGGAAAAAATTAGGGGGCAACTTCTTAAAATTGGTTGTAGTAACTTTCATAGGAATATTGGGAAACTGGTAAAATTTGTGTGTAGACACTTCCTTAAATACAAGCAAACACTATGTTTCCATCTTTCCTTCTGTTCTCTTATTCTCTGAGTCATTAAGTGAATGTTCTCCCCCAGAGGCCCCCATGGGCATCTCTTTGCCTTTCCCATTTGACCTGTAACGCATAAGACTTCTCCCTCTTCTTTCTCTCTCTAACCTGCATCAGAAGTTAGCTGTGACCTTCCCCATACATTCACAACCCTTACCCTCAATGTAGCACCAATGTAATCAATTCAAAGTCTCGATCCAAAGACAAACAATTCAGGGAAGTTCGGTGAAGAGAGATTTTCTAGCCAAGGATATTGCTGGGATCCTTGAGGTGATGGCACGCAGATCCTGATAACTGTTAGCACTGATGGATGCTTCGAACACTTGTTCTGTCTACTCAGCAGACAGTCCCTTGTACTTGCTCCTCTAGATGCTCAGGCTTCCATGCTGAGCAGCATTTCCTTTGTGTTTCAGAAGCTCTTATTTTTTCTGTATTTGTGAAGACAAAGAAAGTAGTATACTTATTCCTTTCCCTTTGGGACCATATCTTTCCAGTCTCTCATTTCTGTGCCTCTTCCCAAGCTTTCTCTGCAGCCAGCAATGTCCTACACAAGTTATAGATAACACAGGAAGGCAGCTTAAATTATTTTTCAATATTTTATGAGAGTGAAAATGCCAAGTCATATGTTTTAGTGAACACATGCAACTAAAAAATTCAGTGTTTCCTTAACTGAGGAACTAAGGGACTAGTAACAAGGACAAGTGACAGTTTCATCTCAGCTCTTGGTAAAGACTCTAGGGAGAGAAACCATTCCAAGAAATAAATATATTTTATCCGTATCCACAACTATTTATTTTGAAAACACTTTACAAACACTAATTAAACTGTCTACTAGCTTTAAGAATAATGAGGACTGACCATAAGGCAGTCAGCCCAGGTGCTTTCATGGAAAAGCTTTCCTTTCATTTCTGGTGGTTCTGGAGTCACATAACTCTCCCCACAGTCATTTCAGGACACGACGAGGGAGAGAAAATGTACAGCAAAGTGATCAAGAGTTTGACTTCCTGGGCCAGGCAGGACCTGGTTCTGGGTACTTGCTAGTTCATGGTCTTACATGGAGAACTTCAGGTGCTCTGAGATCTGGTTTCCTCATCTTTTGAATAGGGACTGCTGAGGACTACACATTTTAGGCTGGAGGCAGGACTGACTTTCTTAGACACAGTGGGTACAGCACCCATGATACTTTTGGAGTACCACAAGAATATTTCCAATTTGAGTTGACAACATCCAGTGGATCATCAAAAAAGCAAGAGAGTTCCAGAAAAACATCTACTTCTACTTTATTGACTATATCAAAGCCTTTGACTGTGTGAATCACAGCAAACTGAAAAAATTCTTAAAGAGATGGGAATACCAGACCACCTGACCTGCCTCCTGAGAAATCTGCATGCAGGTCAAGAAGCAACAGTTAGAACTGGACGTGGAACAACAGACTGTTTCCGATCAGGAAAGCAGTACGTCAAGGTTGTGTAATGTCACCCTGCTTATTTAACATATATGCAGAGTACGTCATGAGAAATGCTGGACTGGATGAAGCATAAGTTGAAATCAAGATTGGTGGGAGAAATATTAATAACCTCAGATATGCAGATGACATCAGTCTTATGGCAGAAAGCAAAGAACTAAAGAGCCTCTTGATGAAAGTGAAAGAGGAGAGTGAAAAAGTTGGCTTAAAACTCAACATTCAGAAAACTAAGATCATGATATCCAGTCCCATCACTTCTTGGCAAATAGATGAGGAAACAGTGAAGACAGTGGCTGATTTTATTTTGGGGGGCTCCAAAATCACTGCTGATGGTGACTGCAGCCATGAAATTAAAAGTTGCTTACTCCTTGGAAGGAAAGTTATGGCCAACCTAGACAGCATATTAAAAAGCAGAGACATGACTTTGCCAACAAAGGTCCATCTAGTCAAAGCTATGGTTTTTCCAGTAGTCATGTATGGATATGAGAGTTGGACTATAAAGAAAGCTGAACACCAAAGAATTGATGCTTTTGAACTGTGGTTTTGGGGAAGACTCTTGAGAGTCCCTTGGACTGCAAGGAGATCCAACCAGTCCATCCTAAAGCAAATCAGTCCTGAATATTCATTGGAAGGACTGATGCTGAAGCTGAAGCTCCAATACTTTGGCCACCTGATCCGAAGAACTGACTCACTAGAAAAGAACCTGATGCTGGGAAAGATTGAAGGTGGGAGGAGAAGGGGATGACAGAGAATGAGATGGTTGGATAGCGTCACTGACTAAATGAAAATGAGTTTGAGTACGCTCTGGGAGTTGGTGATGAACAGGGAAGCCTGGTGTGCTACAGTCCATGGGATCGCAAAGAGTTGGACACAACTGTGTGACTGAGCTGAAGAATACTTCAAAATGAGAAGAAACACTTAACTTTAAAGCCAGAGAGGGCTTTTTATTATGCAATATGTTTATCTTCATAATCATGTTGGGGTTTGGAACACATTTTCTGAATAGGGCTAGACCGTAAACATTTAAAGCTTTGTAGATCAAGATGGTGTTTGTTTTTTTGTAACTCCTTGAACCTGCTATTGTAGTTTGAAAATACCCATAGCCAATACACACACACATATGTACACAACAGTGTGCATGGCTGTACTCCAATAAAATCTTATTTACAACAGGAAGCAGGCTGGATTTGATTCCTAGGTCTTAGTTTCCTGACTCCTGTCTTTAGTAATTATTGATAATTGAAATGAATTTTAATTTTATCCATTCACTTTCTGTGAACTATCCCTTAGAGAATGTGAACAAGAGGGAGAAGAAGTAAGTAATAGCCTTTGTGGTATTCCAGACAGCCAAACAGAAGAACTCCTCAAAGTCTCAGTTATTCAAGATTCATCTCAGGAGAACAAGCCATCATATTTTTCTGCACTGTACCAAGGAAAGAATTCAAGCATAAGGTAACAAAATGCTGTGGTCACACCTCAGTGTTCTCAGAGACCACCTTGTATGGAAAAGTAAAACACTCATAAAGCAAAGCATCTTTATCGAGGATCAACACATGTCCTTAATCATAAGCAGAAATTGCACATGACAACATACCTGGTTATGCTCTGCAGCTCTCCTTTTAATTTGAAGCTGTAGAAGGTCTCTCCCTGTGATTCCTGGGGCCAGTCAGGCAGTTTCATAAAGACAGAGGACATTAGATAATTATGTAGGAGGAGCAGAAAGATCTTCCCAAGAACTAAGCCAGCTGAATCAGAGGTGAGCCTGACCCCATGCATTATAAGGTCTGCTCGTGACTGGAGAGTAAAGCCATATACAACCTCATGAAGTCAGAACTTCAGTTCAGTTCAGTTCAGTCGCTCAGTCGTGTCTGACTCTTTGTGACCCCATGAATCGCAGCACGCCACACCTCCCTGTCCATCACCAACTCCCGGAGTTCACTGAGACTCACGTCCATCGAGTCAGTGATGCCATCCAGCCATCTCATCCTCTGTCGTCCCCTTCTCCTCCTGCCCCCAATCCCTCCCAGCATCAGAGTCTTTTCCAGTGAGTCAACCCTTCGCATGAGGTGGCCAAAGTACTGGAGTTTCAGCTTTAGCATCATTCCTTCCAAAGAAATCCCAGGACTGGTCTCCTTTAGAATGGACTGGTTGGATCTCCTTGCAGTCCAAGGGACTCTCAAGAGTCTTCTCCAACACCACAGTTCAAAAGCATCAATTCTTTGGCGCTCAGCTTTCTTTATAGTCCAACTCTCACATCCATACATGACCACAGGAAAAACCATAGCCTTGACTAGACGGACCTTTGTTGGCAAAGTAATGTCTCTGCTTTTGAATATGCTATCTAGGTTGGTCATAACTTTCCTTCCAAGGAGTAAGTGTCTTTTAAAATCATGGCTGCAGTCACCATCTGCAGTAATTTTGGAACCCAAAAAAATAAAGTCTGACACTGTTTCCCCATCTATTTGCCATGAAGTGATGGGACCAGATGCCATGATCTTCGTTTTCTGAATGTTGAGCTTTAAGCCAACTTTTTCATCTCCACTTTCACTTTCATCAAGAGGCTTTTGAGTTCCTCTTCACTTTCTGCCATAAGGGTGGTGTCATCTGCATATCTGAGGTTATTGATATTTCTCCTGGCAAGCTTGATTCCAGCTTGTGCTTCTTCCAGTCCAGCGTTTCTCATGATGTACTCTGCATAGAAGTTAAATATGCGGGGTGACAATATACAGCCTTGACTTATTCCTTTTCCTATTTGGAACCAGTCTGTTGTTCCCTGTCCAGTTCTAACTGTTGCTTCTTGACCTGCATATAGATTTCTCAAGAGGCAGATCAGGTGGTCTGGTATTCCCATCTCTTTCAGAATTTTCCACAGTTTATTGTGATCCACATAGTCAAAGGCTTTGGCATAGTCAAAAAACTTAGTCATTATCAAATTTGGCCTAGGAAACAAATGGCTAAATTGGTGTATATTGGTGACCATGTATATAAAATAGTGGTGGCTCCTAGAAGTAAGAGGAAAGGGAAAGACATTGCCTGGAGTGTTACTGAATACAAGTTTCTGAGCCCAACATGCAGTGAGGCCAAGTAAACAAAAACATCAGAGTTTGGAGCAGAGAAAGGTTGCAGGGCTGTACAAGGAGATGGGTGACTCATGACCCAAAACACCCCCAAACTCTTCAGAGGGTTTCAGCAAAGCACTTTTAAAGGCAAGGTGAGGAAGAAGCAGGGTTTGTTGTTGCAGACTTCTTGGTGTAGGAATCCTTTGCTCTTGTAGTTTTCTACATAGGTTAGGTTACGATGTTCCTGTAAAACTCCAATAAGACAAATGTTACTCTCTGTTCTGCAACTTTTTATCTCTGTATGAGTGGACTCTTAAAGATCAGAGCCCCAAGAAGGGGCTACCCTGAGTGTTTTAGGTTATAGGCAACATTCTTTTACAGAAGATATAGAGCTAACATGACTAAGCACAGGCAACAAAGCCCAAGGGTTAGAGCTAAAGAAATAGATCTAATATGGAATCAGATTTGTTCTTTCCTATTAGTAGGAGTAAATCTGGACTCAAATCCAGACTCGGCTGTTTATTTTGTGTTATAAAGGTTGTTTTAACTTAAGCCTCAGTTTTTGTGATGATCAGAGTTAAAAATATTTATACCATGTACATGGCAGTTGTGCGGATTAACTGAGGTTTTACATGTCAAGACTGTACATCATTGATTGACATGAAATAGGTGCTCAATGAATGGTTGAATTTTAATTCCTGTTAGGAATAATGGAAGAAGAAAAGGGAGGACCTGGAAAGCATTGGTGATAAAACTTTGGGCTCTAGAATTTGATAATTCCCTCTGTTCAATTGTTAGGTATATTATATTGCATATTTTCTGATCTTGAGTTTTCTCATCTGAAAAATGGACATAAATATACCTCATGAGGAATATACCTCATGAGACTGGTAAGATTAAATATGGTATGCAAAAGAAGCCTCACATGGTGCCTGTTATGTTTTTCAGTTGCCAAGTCATGTCTAACTTTTCGTGACCCCATGGCCTGCAGTACACCAGGCCTCCCCGTCCCCCACCATCTGCTGGAGTTTGCCCAAGTTCATGTCGATTGCATCAGTGATGCCATCTGACCATCTCATCCCCTGTCATCCTGAAACTCTCATCTTTAGTGAGTTTAGGCAAAGCTTGAAAGACTGTGCAGAGAATAGGGCACAGTGCCTAGCATAGGGCAGAATGCTGGCATATTGTAGAGGCTCATCCCTTTCTTCCTTCTCCTCATCACTGCTTAGTATGAGGCATGAGTTTTGGGGTCCCTCCTAGAGACCTGTAGTGACCTTTAAGGGCACATAAGTCTTCTTAAAACTGCGGATATTAGAGGTTAGGGTTTGGGGATTTTGTTTTTATCCATATGTACATTTTCCTGAGTAAAGAATCATAGCTTTTATTCACTTCTTAGGGGGATCCATGACCCAAACTGCTTTACAAGCCATGCCATTAGACAAAGTATTCTTATACTTTGAGGAGATCTCTTGTAGCCTGAATTATAATAGCTTATGATGATAATCCAAATGATCAAGAATTGTTCCCTTAAATTAGTATACCATATTCAAGGAGATAGCCAAAACTGTATAGTAGTATATTTTAGTGATATTTCCAGATACTAAAGATTCTCATGTGAAAGGATGAAATTAAAGATGTGAGTTTCAGTACTTGGGAAAAGCAGGATATGTGAAATAACTTATTCCTTAATGATTCTGGGTAGGGATCCTATGGTAAAGAAATAAAAATAATAACATGCAGTAGCTAATATGTATTTACCATTTTGCAGATAATTTTCTAAAGAGTTACTTATATGTATTACACCATTTAGTCCTCTCCATAACCCCAGGATAATTCACAATTATGCCTGATTTCTTGGCATCAGTCCTTTCCATGAGTTGGTATTGAGCGACACCTAGACATCCATTTGATGGGGACTGAAAGCAGCTGCGAAGACAGAATTGAGCCCATTAGCTATTGCTAGTAATGAGCACTTGACTCACTTGCTGTAAGGGGAGATGCTCTGAGGGCCAGAGCTGAAGAAAAGCACGGTCAGAGAAGAACAGACGTGGCAGGTCAAGCAGAGTTCTCTAATGCTGCAAATTCTAGAGTCTGCCACATTCATATTGATTTACTAAATTCAGAAAGTATGCTCATAAAGAGAGGCATAATTTATGAAGTAGTCAGCTTCTAGCAAGGGAGTTACATGTAAATAACATACAATACTTCCAAGCCAACCTAGGGAGCTGAAAGCCTAGGGGAAATAAATTGGTTTATATGTGAAAATGGTCTCTTTCTGGATGTGAACAGGCTGTCTCCAAATTCAGATTCATTTGTTTCTTGAGCACCTTGTAATAAAGAGAAACTATGAAAATACTTGTATTTTATAAAGGATTGAGAAGGGGACAAAAGAGGATGAGATGGTTGGATGGCATCACTGACTCAATGGACATGAGTTTGAATAAACTCCAGGAGATGGTGATGGACAGGGAGGCCTGTGTGCTGCAGTCCATGGGGTCACAAAGAGCGACTGAGAGACTGAACTGAACTGAACTGATATCAATAATAAAGAATGGCTATAGTAAACAATAAAAGAAAACTCAATTAAAAATGAGCAAAAGACTTAAATAAATGTTGTACAAAAGAAAGTTTGTGAATAGCCAATAAACACATGAAGAGATCCTCAACATCATTAGTCACCGTGCATGCTAAGTCGCATCAGTTATGTCCAACTCTGACCCAGTGGACTGTAGCCCACCAGGCTCCTCTGTCCATGGGATTCTCCAGACAAGAATACTACAGTGGGTTGTCATTCCCTTCTCCAGGGAATCTTCTTGATCCAGGGATCAAACCCACATCTCTTATGTCTCTGCATTGGCAGACAGGTTCTCTACCACTAGCGCCACCTGGGAAGTTCCATTAGTCACTGCTGCTGCTGCTTCTAAGTTGCTTCAGTCGTGTCTGACTCTGTGTGACCCCATAGACAGCAGCCCACCAGGCTCTGCCATCCCTGGGAGTCTCCAGGCAAGAGTACTGGAGTGGGTTGCCATTGCCTTCTCCAATGCGTGAAAAGTGAAGTCACTCAGTTGTGTCCGACTCTTTGCAACCCCATGGACTGAAAGTGGAGTCACTCAGTCATGTCGAACTCGTAGCAACCCTGTGCAGCCTACCAGGCTTCTCTATCAGTGGGATTTTCCAGGCAAGAGTACTGGCATGGGTTGCCATTGCCTTCTCCGCACATTAGTCACTAGGGATATCCAAGTTAAAACACCATCAAGATAGTATTCCACACATGCCAGCTGATTAAAAGATCAACTACACTGTATATTAAGGATATGGTGTAACTGAAACTTTCATATGATGCTGAGCCTGTAAACATTACAACCACATAGCAGAATTATTTTATATTTTCCTGTAAAATTAAACATATATGCACTTTATGATGCGGAAGATTCTATTTCTAAGTAGCTAAGAGAAATTAAAATATATTTCCACAGAGGACTTTCAAAAGAATATTTATAACAGCTTTTTCATAATAACTAAAAAATGGAAGTAACTAAGTTTTTATCAACAGAAGAATGGATAAATTGTGGTATATATATGTGTGTGTGTGTGTGTGTGTGTGTTAGTCACTCATTCATGCCCAACTCTTTGTAACCCCGTAGACTGTAGCCCGCGTGGCTCCTCTGTCCATGGAATTCTCCAGGCAAGAATACTGGTGTGGGATGCCATTCCCTTCTCCAGGGGATCTTCCTTACCCAGGGATCAAACCCTGGTCTCCTACATTACAGGCAGATTCTTTACCATTTGAGCTACCAGGGAAGCCATATATATATATATATTTACTGATTAAAAAATACCAAACTACTGATACATACAACAATACAGATGAATCTAAAGCAATATTATGTTAAGTAGAAGAACTAGACACAAAACAGTATATACTGTATGACTCTGTGCTAGGAATCAGAAGTGTTGTCTGTAGGATTTAGGAACTGACTGAAAGGGAAACCAGGGGACTTTGGGAGTGAGAGTGTTCACTGAGATGGTGGTTTCATGAGTCTCTGTGTTTGTCAAGATGTGTTAAATTGCAAACTTATAACCTCTGAATTTCACTGTATATAAATGTTCTTAAAATGAAAAACAAAAAGAAAATGGCTGGTAGGATTCAAATAAGGTCATCTAATACCATGTACTTCATTTACCCAGTGCCTAAATTGGTAATTTCAACTAGGAAGTCCCAACTAAGACCTCATTGAAGGTTTGAGTGAATGTTTCAGCCATTTCCTTCCCCCATCCCTTTTAGCATCTTTGCAGCACTTAGCACCTTTACTTAAAGATTTTTCTCTTTCTTTTTTTTTTTTTTTAGATTTTTGCAACTCTTTCTGTCCAAATAGATGGTAAATTCATTGGGAGCATCATCTAATCAGTGGCTCTCAAATTTTAATATGCACAAGAATTACCCAGGGAATTTATTAAAATTTAGATTTCCATGTCTCATCTTGTAGATATTCAGTAGATTTGGCTTTGAGCTGAAGAATCTGTGTTTTTTAAAGTAGCATTTCAGATGATGGTCCACTGACCACCTTTTAAGAAATGCTGATCTCTGTAAATTGAATTATTTCTGTCATATCCATGAGGCTTTGAGTGCTGTGTGCCAAGAAATAAACTAGTAAATAAACTAGATGAGTTTGAATCCCTCTAATACCAGTTTTCAACTGTGGCTAGATTTTTTTTCTAGAGGGGAACAGTTTTAAAAGCTTCAGACAAATTCTAGGAATGATCCTAAATCAAAAGATCATTTTCCCCAGCTCTTTCATTGTCCAGATGTGGGCACTGAAGTCCAGAGAGCAACAGGGACTTTCCCACATCTGTTTAGTTAGCAAAAGCTGTGTGGAGGCTAGAACTCACATCTCCTGACTCCTTATCTAACTCAGTTCTCCTTGTCATGCAATGACTTTGTCAAGATCAGAAAGGACATTGTTTCTCAAATAGGGGTGATTTTATCCCCCAAGGGGCATTTGGCCATGCCCAAAGATATTTTTGACCATCACTATTAGGGTAGTCATCAGAGAGTGGTATATGGCTGCTCTTTAGAGGGTTGAGGCCAGGGATGCTGCCAGACACTGTACAGAGTACACCACACAGTCCCTGCCATCAAGAACTGTCAGGCCTCACATGTCTGTAGTACAAGGTGGAAAAACTGTGGGTTAGTCGCTGTGGAGTTCAGTGGTCCCAGATAACTCTTCCTGGACATGACTCAGCCTTGTGGAAGCACTATGCATTAGGATCTCCGTCAACCACGCTGGGGGCTGCTGCTCCATGTGCTTCTTGCCCACCCTGGATCTAAGTCCGAGGTCTGGCTGCAGACTCTCCTCTCCTGCTGCAGGCAGCTTGGATGGACTCAGCGCTGCTGTGGCAGCACGTGTCATTTCTTTGACACAGCATCTGCCAGCAGCCGGCCAGGGAGTCCTGAACGTGGGCCACCCCAGCCCGCCAGCAGCTCTCTGGTGAGGCAGGAGCTGCTCCAGCTGGTCACAGAAAGAGCAGCCAGCTGGGCTTGAAGGAAAGCAGATTTAATTTGGGTCCTGATTGAAGTAGAAACTAGTTTAGAGATGTGCCCTCTCTAATTTGAGATTTTTAAAAGGATAATTGGGGTAACAGGTAGAAAGGGAACTTTGTAACTCAGGATATAAGGAAGGAAGGATGCTCAGTGTGTGCCCCGAGTCTGTTTGGCCTAGTTTTCAATGTATTAGGGTAGCATTAACTTGATATGCACCCACTGGTCTCAAGGGTTCAGTACTTCCTAACCATGTGACTTTGGAGATTTATCAATACTAAACCACTTCAAGCCTTACAAAATACTGATGATAATAGTGCTGATACTATAGAGTCATTTTAAAGATGAAACGAACTAATGAGTGTAGAGAAAGATTATAGTAAAGTGACTGGTATGCAGTTAAGTGTTATAAAAATGATCACTAATCGTATTAATTTCCTGCACCACTAACTTGCAAGATACGGCAGGCTCCACCTGCCTCTGACAATACAGCAAGCCCACTTCTTCTTTATTATGCCAGTGTACGCTGGACACAGGTTCTCCCTGCCTTCATGACAACCAGCTACCCTCTTTTCAAAGTAATTCTATCTGTTCTTTCAACCATCCACAAAGGGGACCCTCCCTTGTCCCCACAAATCAGCCTTTCACCTGCCACCCCCACCCCCAATTCTGTTTCTTCTTGCCTGAACTGACCACTCCTGCCCACAGCCCCATTTGGAAGTGGCCCTCCTGTGTCATGGCCTGTCTTCAGCATGCCAAAGCTCATGATGATGGTTGAGCGTTTGGGGTCTCCCAAGGCTGGTGATATTAAAAGAGGTCAGAGCACACTTGGAATCCAGTTGGAAGAGGAAAAAAAGCCCTTTGCTGCTCTGTGCCTTTTCGTTTCTTGTTGGCCACAAAGCAGCCCATGTCTTATTTAGAAATCTGTTCTGACTAGTTCTATCAGCTTATTCCTCTTTCCCATTTCCCCAAAAGGACTTCAATCCATCCAAAAGATAGGAGGAGACAACATACTCTATGACTTCTATTTTCTTCCAGTCCCTACCCCAAGCCAACACTTTTAGCAAAGTCTGCTGGAACAAAGCAAACACTCCTCAAAGCACCAGAGCTGCACACAACTCCTGGAAAGCTCTGTAGGAATGTATATTTCTTCCAGGGCTTCAAGCAGTCAACTTAGTGTGTTGCAGTTATGAGGAGGCCTGTTTGAATCCTGGAAGTTTGGGGTGAGGGCACAGAAAGAAGAGCAATAAAGCACTTGGGGGAAGGAAGTGGCCAGACCTGAGAAAGGCAGAAGGAAGGCAAAGAAAGATGTACAGAAGGGGTGGCACATTTCTTGGAAAGGGATGCACTGGGGCTTGAAGGTGAAGATCCCCAGGACTGTAGAGTGAGAAATCAGAGAGGCAATCATCTACTTCATTGTGACTGGCCCTGCCTGAAGGCAGCAGTCAGCTGTGTCCTCTTCCTCGTTGCTAATGCCAGAGCAGGCTTGGCTGGCCCAGATCTCCATGTGATTTATCAGCAAACCACACCAAGAACTGCATCACTTCCACGTGGCCCCCTGTGTGCTGGTTCTTGAACTTGGGGTTTAGGAAGACAACATAGAATTTGCACCTTTCAGTTACATGTCTGCCTATCTGTTGACATCTTCCGATTACATTTCTGTGGTTTGCATTTTAGCACCATAAAAATGGTTTTAAGTTAATCTTTGAAACATTCATAAAACCCATACAATAATGAAAAGAAAGCATTTCCAGAAATAAACTCAGTAAGCGCAGGTGGGAGCAGCCAAAGTGGAAGCAGAATGAACGTGACCGAAGAGCTGAGAAAGGGAGTGATTGGAAGAGATGAACAATTCAGCAATCATTATTTTTTACCCCTCACATCCAGAAAAACTAAATTCTGGTGTAATCATTATATACAAACATGGCCGTAAGGAAACTTAAAGTTTAAAACTTTTAAATAGAGGCAATTGCAGTTCATTTTGAGATCAGGGTGTAGAAGAATTATATCTGAAACAGGAGAAAGGAAAAATGCCCTCAAGAAAATAGGGCATAGAGTAATGTCTCTGTGGCTAAATGTTGCACACGGGGGAATTGGAACACAGTGAGTAGTAAATCCCCCGACTTCTTCAGCAGCATTGCTGTAGAGGAAAATTGCCATCCGAGGGAGGGACCCATTTTGGCAGCCTCGTATAACGATGACTCTGGGAATCCTCATCAAGTACTGTCTGATAGGTAAAGTAAATCCTTTTGTTTAAAAATATGCATCCAGGCCAGCTGGTATCACTGATCTAAGTAACAGCTTTGTCTCAAAATAGACCTTAGTACTGTGATCTCAGCAGGGATTTCTGTTTTAGAGAAAGATATTTTATGGGACTACGAGAAGGTTTGTTGGAACTTCCAATATCCTTGAACTGCAAGCAGCAGCAATTTTAGACACTGTTAATTCAGTGAACTTAAGAAAAGAAAAGAAAGGAAACCCACACAATTGTCAGTGCTAAATGAACTGAGAAGTAGTATGAAAAAGTATGTTGGACTCAATTCTTTCTATATTCTGTTTTTACTGCTAAGGAATACTTCAGACTTCAGTGTTGTTAAATGCCATTGAGTAGAATGGAACCAACAGACTATAGCATTTGTTTAGATATGTATATGTTTTTGTGTTATATTGTGGTGGAAGAGTACATTGAACAAAGCAAGTGAGACTTTTTTTTTTTCATTTTTATTATTTTTTTATTTATTTATTTTTTTATAATATTTTTTTTATTTTTAAATTTACATAATTGTATTAGTTTTGCCAAATATCAAAATGAATCCGCCACAGGTATACCTTTGTTCCCCATCCCGAACCCTCCTCCCTCCTCCCTCCCCATACCATCCCTCTGGGTCATCCCAGTGCACCAGCCCCAAGCATCCAGCATTGTGCATCGAACCTGGACTGGCAACTCGTTTCTTACATGATATTTTACATGTTTCAGTGTCATTCTCCCAGATCTTCCCACCCTCTCCCTCTCCCACAGAGTCCATAAGACTGTTCTATACATCAGTGTCTCTTTTACTGTCTCGTACACCAGGTTATTGTTACCATCTTTCTAAATTCCATATATATGCGTTAGTATACTGTATTTATGTTTTTCCTTCTGGCTTACTTCACTCTGTATAATAGGCTCCAGTTTCATCCACCTCATTAGAACGAGACTTTTAAGATGCTATTGAACAGCAAGGTTATTTCCCAGATGCAGTGTAACCCTTTAGAACCCACTTGAAACCTGTAGGTTTAGAACCCACTTAAAACCCAGTTAAAACCCACTTAAAACCTGACCTTGGATGGATGTAAGACAGGCTGCCTGGCTTTGCTGGTCAGTCAGATGGAGTCATCTGGACAAATCAAGTCACAAAACCAATCCCATTTCAGTAATTCAAGGGAGAAGAGGAAAAGACAGAGAAGGGTCTTCCTTGACCAGTGCTGTTGTTGGTGCAAGTGTTCTCTGAACTTGACTTTTGTCATGGGGACTTTATTTCAGGAGGATTTTGTAGGGATCTCTCACTAACTCTTGCCTTGATACTGACAATTGCCTCTTCCTGGCTGGTGGCCATGGTTGTCTACATATGTGTGTTTAGATTTTTGTATTTGTCTCTTTGGCATCCATTTATCACAGAACTAATAATATAGTAACTATAGTTCTTTTTTTTTTCTGTTCTTGACGGTCTGACATTTAGGGGCCTTGCAGACACAGGAAAAGAGTGTTCCCCCAGGGCTATTTATGGACCCTTGAACAACACACAGGCTAAGGGTGCCAACCCCTCTCCAGATGAACATCTGCATATAACTTTAGTCGGCCCTCCCTACCTATGGCTCTGCATCTGCAGATTCAACAATTGTGAATCATATAGTACTATGGTATGTATTTATTGAAAAAAGAGCCATGTATACGTGGGCATGTGCAGTTACAGTTCAAAGTCATGTTGTTCAAGGATCAGCTGTAATTTACAGTGGTAACAATGGCTTGCCTAGGAGCATACCTTTCACATGCAGTCCCCAGTCTATAGTCCCTACCACCTCCTTTTCTGACTTTCACACAGCAATTCAGTATGTCCCCTGCTGGAAAGCATCCCAGAGTGAGGTGTCAGACAAACAGAGACCACCCCCTAAATCCAGAGCCCACTGAAATTTTGCAGACAGCCAATCCGAGTCTGTTTACTCTGCCTCGCCTTGTCTTTCCTAGGGAAAACCCAATGAAGTCTCAGACCTAGGCTCTCCCCTTCTTCCTGCTTCTCCCTGACCAAATCTGGTACTTCCTCATGTGGCCCTGCATGATATGGTGGGCCCCCTTCTCTCAGGAAATAAAAGAAATAATTTCTTCTTTCCATGGCATTGGCCTCTTGGTGTCATCATTTAGACACCTCCAAAGATTAAGCAACTTTGCAGGAATCTGAGTACATATTTTACAGTATATGGTATTTCACAATTTGAAAAACCTTTTTTGGGAAGGTGGTTCTGATTACATAATAACTGGACTCAGAATCTCACTGCATGCAGTTTAAAAATATTTAAGAGCAGCCAAAAAATGTGAAGGTAGGGCCATAGACACTTCATCTAAATTTTCTTTTCATGAACAGCACTAATAGTAATGGAGGTAAAATGGGAAGTGCAAATTTACCTTCAAATCACTTATTTTCTATGTCATTAGCTGCATAATGCAATATTTCTCAAAGACTGTTCTCTGTAATAATCATTCCGTAGGCAGTTAACAGAGAGTAAAGAAAAACATAGTATTTTAATCAAATGCTCTTGGTATCTCTAGATCAAACTGCCATCACTACCTAGGAAGTGCACAAGATAATAAAGGATAGGAAAAAACGTGGAGCTACAGGAAACACTGGGAGTGGCAGCATGGATCATGGGGACTTGAGACTGGGGTCTAGGATTTGAGTGTAAATGTTGCCTTTAACTGGCTCTGTGAACTTGGATCATTGAATAGCAATTCTAATGCTCACCTCAACCATCAAGTAGAAATAACTATTTCTATGGCAACAGCTATGACTTCCATGGCTTGTCAAATTTATTCTTGTTATTTATCTTTCTCTAATTTCTGATTGGACCCTCACTGAGATTGATGACCAGTGTATATCAGGAATTTGAGTGGGCTCCCTCCTTCAAGCCAGGAGGTGGCTTCAGCCACAGACCCTAAGGGTGGTCAACCCTCCTCATGCAAGGAGGTCCTTATGAGATCAGGTATCTCTGCAGGGAGCTCTGCTACCTCACTGCTACTCTCAGTCACAGAAATTTTGTGGAAGCTCCCCAAACTACTTCAATCCTGACAGGGATCTCTGCAACCACCCCAGTAAAAACGTGTACCCTGAGGCATCTGTGTTCAAGCCATCCACAGAAACACAAGTCTTCAGCACCTTCTCCATCTTGCTCAGTCACTCTCCTCTTGCAGCCTTGAGAGCCAAGAGCTGTCACCTCTTAATCTTTTCTGGTAATCCAGCCAGCTCCTCAGTTGTCTTTGACCTGAGAACTAAAGCCCTCCATCCAAGTATTTTATTTGATCTTCTCATTATGGAGAGAGAGAGATAAAAAATTTTAATTAATAGAATGTTACATTGTAAAAAAATGTAAAAATTATTTTTAAAAACTGTTTAATTAGAGCTGAGCAGCTGTGTCCCTGTCAGGGTCTGCACTCTCTCCAGGCCTCCACCTGGTGTCCATTTCATTCATCAAAGTCACTTGCCCACCTCTGGGCATTTGATCTGAGGACCGTTGCCTTTGACTTGAAAGCACTAAGACCTTTGGAGGATACACTCCTTTTACTCACATCCTGATATGTAGTATCTTACTTGAGCTCACAACACCAAGAACCCCTACAGCTCCCTTTTCATCCCAACACAATGGCATATGAATAGATAAGACAGACAAGTCACCAGGAAACAGTTACCCTGGCTTTTCTGAAAGTCTTGGCATGATTTCACTCCTCCTCTTTGCTTCTCAAGTTGTGTTCTTCTAGAGAAGGTGGAATGCACAGTTCATGGAAACCACCCACTCCCAGGTCGCTGACTGAAATTAAGTGCCAGAATTTGACTCCCGGTTTTCCCAACATTTTCCACAAAGTAGTAACGTACTCTGACCCAAAAATATGAAGTTATATGACTTTAAACCAAAGCAGACACCACCAGCTGCTGTCTTGATGACGGTGGAAAGACCAGTCCTCCAGCTATCTTACCTGATACTTTTTCTCCACACCTACTTGGGGATGGCTGAAACAACAAGACAAGTTGCTGTGACGAATCCTCTTGGCAGTCAATAGGGAAGCACCACAAGAGTACCTTCAACTGTACACAACACTCTGCATGGTTTAGAGAGAGTGTACTTGACTAATGGGTAATAGAAAAATCCAGAGAAAATAAGGCTTTGATTAAAATTTTGTATTCTATTCTTCTGGGATTTCCTCAGGTTTGTGGTTCTCTTTAGTTGGCATCTGTCTCCTCAGATGGATTCCACTCATGGTAGCAAGATGAAAGCAGCTGCTCTAGGCATCATATTTGCATACCAAATATTTATAGCTTAAAAGAGCTTCTCTGCCCTGGCTCACTTTGCTTAAAAACCCTGGGCTTCGCTCTGATTGAATCAATTTATTTCTCATGTCCAATAGGAGCCAATCACTGTGCAAGGGGAATCAGACGACCTTGATGGGTCTGAGTAGGCTGAGAGAAGAGTCAGTTCTACCCAAATTGCATGACTTCTACCACATATTATAAATGAGTCATTACCATAACCTCTGCTAACTTATTTAGTTGACTAGATTGGAGGGGAGAGGGAATGAAATCAACATTTTCTGAAACTGTACTCTCTCCTAGGAATAATGCTAAGTGCTTTACTCTTCCTGAGATTTCCATGACTGAAAATCACTGTGCTTTTTAGAAAATTCTGTAAGCTAAATTTCAGAAGGTTAAGGAACTTTCTCCAAGGTTTTAAAAGGCCCATTAGGTATTAACACTCAGGTTTTACTGCCTTGAAAGGCCATACCTACAGAACACTATGTATGTAAAAGGTCACAATATTCGCTGAGAATTGTGTGAAAGGAACAGTATCAAGCAGTACAAAGACAGGTTGGAGAGCGAATCCCAACCCACCTGCCAATAGTGTTATATGAGCATGGTTTTCAACACCTCTCTAAATCTCTCAGCGTTGGTTTCGTCATTTGATGAACTGAACACAATTTTAAAGTGGATTCCATAATGTTGGTGATAAGATTAGAATAATATTAATAGATACAGTATTGAAACTAAGGTAAGATTAATAACAAAAATATTTTCCCCTCACCTAGAATATTGGTATTTGAAATTCCACAGTGAGGCCTTTGCTCCTGTAACCTCAAGTTTCCTCCATTTAAAAAATGTAATCACTCTTAATTAGAGTTTGATGCATTGAGCTAGTGCTTTATTCTTAAAAATACAAGCAAGGTACGGTAACAATGGGTAGAGACAGGGAGAGACTGTTACGGGTCAGGGGACTATGATGCTCTGAACCTGGAGCCTCTAACCGCATGAAAAGGAAAATGGCTACTCAACTTTACCAAATGTAATCATGTAGGAATTTGAGCCTTTTATTTTGCTAAATCTGAAGGTTTTTCCAAAGAAACCCACAATCTAAATGGATTAGTGTTTGTTCTGTTTTATATTTTATTTAAAACACTGTGTGTGTGCTAAGTCACTTTGGTCGTGTCTGACGCTGCAACCCTATTGACTAGCTCAGCAGTCCTCAACATCTATAGGATTCTCCAGGCAAAAATACTGGACTGTGTTGCTATTTCCTTCTCCAGGGTATCTTCTTGACCCAGGGATTTAAAACACTAACTGTATCCAAAAAACTATGTCTGCTTGCCCAAAATATCTCACAGGCACCTACTTTAAAACTTCTGCTACTGTATGTCTCTTGATCTACATGATCCTGGGGTTTTCTCATCTACATTTGTTAAAAGAGGGAGATAATAATAGCACCTGCCCTCATGGGAATTTATTGAAGAAGAATGAAAATATTTCTACAGTGAATTTCAGATCCCTTCCAAAGACAAGTTATTAAAAAAGACTGCTAAATAGATGTATTTCATAGAAGCACCTGGGGAAGAGGCACACCTAGATGCTGAACCCAGGGTGAAGGACCCATGATCAGTTTTCTATAATTACCTTGTCCTCTACTAGCAAGGCTGTGAAGGGACCTTATGCCTCCTTTTGCCTTTTTAATCCCAACTTATCCCATATACCACCTGCTGGGGTCACAGAAGCTGGTGACTCAGGAACCAGCACAACCCACAAAGCCAGTCATCTGATCCCATGCCCCTGGAAGAAGAAGTTTCCTCATTTCCCACTCCCATGCCTGGCCATCTGACTATGGAGGCTTTAATAAGATGCTAAACTGGGGAAACTGGCTGCTGTGGGGCCTGAAGTATCAGTCTCTGATCCAAGACCCAGTACTGGGGATGGAGATTTAGATTCCAGTACTGTGAGGTGAAGGAGACTGAGTAGGTCACTACAGCCCAAATGGTCACAGTGATTTGGGTTCTTATTGGAAGTTTCCAGAAATTAAAACCTGAACAGAAATGCCAAAAATTAGAAAAGGTTTCAATCTGCATTGTCTGATATGGTAAACATGATAGCCATGGGCCACATGTAAAGTTATGGAGGATTTGAAATGTAGCTTGTCTGCATCAAAATATTCTGTAAACATAAAATATACACCAGATTTTGAAGTCTTCGCACCTAAAAAGAAAAAAAAAAGTTGGTTACATGATGAAACAATAGTTTCTTTTCACTTTGTAATATGGTTATTCAAAAATTCCAGCTTGTATTTGCTTTTCTCTTGGACACCATTGGCTTAGACCTGTCTATAAGGAAAAGTTATTTCAAATTTACTTTTAACTCATGCCATTTCCACTATGCAAACTCTGTCTTGTAATTAAGAATAATGTGCTCAAAGATACCTAAATAAGTGTTCTAAAAAATTAATGTTCTAATATTTTCTTAGGTAATCTTTAGACTATTTATTACTATAAGCATCGTAAAGTGATATGCATTGCTTCATTTTCTCCCTCATCCTGATTTCAGTACTCTGAATGCACATGCCTATGCTCTAAATTTTAGAATCCCATTCTGGAATGTCATTGGTCCATCTCTGACACTTAATCTTGTCTCCCTTCCTGATCAGATCTCATCTCTTCCAGGAAACTGCTAGATAATGAGAGCAGCCTCCATGTCTGATTAGCCCTTTTGTTTTTCTACTCCCAATCCCTAGAACATGCATTCAGGGTCAAGCATAGTACAGGATAGTATTTGAGTCCAGCCATTAGACTCTAACAAGCTTGATTTCAAATTTCAGCCTCATTATTTACTTGGGCAAATTCCATCATTCCTTGGGCAAATAACTTGTTTCTGAGACTTATGCATATGGGCATAATAATGGGACTTGCCTCAGGGGTCATTAGAAGCAGTCAGTATATACTGAACATTTAGCTCATTGTCTAGTATATTGTAAGAAATAGGTAATAGTTTTTCATTGTGTTACTGTTATTGGTTTACACATATACACATCAACTAATGATTACTGAGTCAGTGATCAGAATATTATAACTCTCAATGTTTTTCTTTTTTCCATGATGAAAGTGACAGATGTTCCTTCTGTCAATTATTTTATCTCAAAAACAGGAACAGTAATGCTTGCTCACTAGGCTTTGGTGAGAGAAACTCTGTGTTCTCTTTCAAATAAATATCCTCTCTAAAGTAAAATATGAAGGTAATATTATAAATGAGCAAGATTATAAGCAGTTTTAATCCTCTTTATATAATCTGAAGAGGTATCAGGAGCTAAAAACAAAAGTAAATGTATAAAATACTTTTTAAAATACTTACATGCATAAGCTTCCACTTATCAAGATGTCTTCCCTTCATGATACTGAGTTAGGCAGAGAAGATGGTCTGGGACAGAGTTTCTCCATCTCAGCACTTTGGACCAAATGATTTTTATGGTGGGAGGTTGTTCTAGGCATGTTTAGCAACAACCCAGCTTCTGCCCACTTGATGCTGTTAACCGCTGCCGCAGCCAAGTCGCTTCAGTCATGTCCGACTCTGTGCGACCCCACGGACTGCAGCCTACCAGGCTTCTCCGTCCATGGGATTCTCCAGGCAAGAACACTGGAGTGGGTTGCCATTTCCTTCTCCAGATGCTGTTAACCACCTCCCCCCACCCAAATCATGACAATCAAAAATATTTCCCAACATTGCTAGATGTCTGCTTGGGGAACAGAATCACCCCTGATTGAGAGCCATTCATTGAAGGCCATACAATAGTGAGCGGAAGAACTTTTCGTGGAAGCCTGCTGTTATTCCTCCTGTGATCCTAGGAGTAGTATAAAGTGGGACCAAGAAGGCAGAAAGAGCACTGGCATTCGAGCCTGTGAGCTAGCAGAAGGGATGTGCAGGTGAATAGCAGGAGAATTTCCAAGGAAAAGAGGTTGGATGGGGAAGAGCTGACCTCATGCAGATGCCACTGAACAATAGGATAAATGCATTTCTGTTAAAAACTTGAGCTGGAGGTGTTTTATCTTGAGTAGTATTTCTCCAAGCTTCAGTGACAGCAAGATGGGTATAAGGGGCAGGAGTTTTGGGTTGAATTTTTTTTAACATTTGTACCCACATTTGATGTGGGGCTTCCCTGGTGGTTCAGATGGTAAAGCATTTGCATGCAATGCAGGAGACCCCGCTTCAATCCCTGGGTTGGAAAGATCCCCTGGAGAAGGAAATGGCAACCTGCTCCAGTATTCTTACCTGGAAAATTCCATGGACAGAGGGGCCTGGCTGGCTACAGTTCATGGAATCAAAGGGTCAGATACACTGAGCCACTAACACTTGATGTGAATGGCTCCAGCGTTTGATGGAGGATTGTCTCAGTCAGTTGAAATATTCACTCTTATCATTGCCATCTAGCTGGCCTAGCCTGACCTGCTGGCCCATCCACATTATTTACCCCATGAATGCTATTTGTTCCAGTCTTAGTTTGATGGTTACCAGGTACAGTTCATGTATTCAAACAGCATGCAGTTTGGGAAAGGATTACTTTACTTGTTTATAATTCTATAGCCAGAGATTGGTTAAGGTGATTTCAGAAAATATGGTCTAAAGTGTGACTTTCTCAGTCTATTCACTTCCTAAGAAGGAGGGTTAGGCTTACCCCAGCAAGGTTTCTGTTTGTTTGTTCCCTCTTCCCTCACCCCTTCACACCCACCATATACATTTTTATTAACTTAGGAATCTTATTTCCTTATTTGAGCCATTGGTTCAACATGAACCCCTGGTTTAGAGGTGCTCTTGGAGCTGCCTGGCTTGGGGTCTTTGGGTGCTGGTCCATTGTCACACCCAGTGTTTGTCTTAATTCTCAGCTTCATGAATCAGCTCTACACTTTGCCCCATCTCTTTTCCTTTTATATTTCTAACATAGGGCTTTTATTTACTCTGTTCATTCACTTATCCATTTATCCACCCAAAAAGAATTTATTAAGTTATCTACTCTAGTTCAAGCCATAGGCAAGTTCCCCCAGTGCCTTGAGCCCCATATTAAACAGTGGTTTGGAGAATTGCATTTGACCTACACTTATTTCATTTGTCAGATGAAAAATAGAATTGTTTTTCAGTTGCTATAGAGTAAATGATATCACCTCTAGAGTGTTTTTACTAGATGCTTGGCTTCCTTTGCACCATTTTATGCTAGCAAATCCATTTTGTTTGATTAGCACAATAAGGAATTTTTTCAAAACAATTTTTTCAAAACACATATTGTCAAACAGTTGGGATCACCTGTATGCTGCTGCTGCTGCTGCTAAGTTGCTTCAGTCGTGTCCGACTCTGTGTGACCCCATAGACGGCAGCCTACCAGGCTCCGCCGTCTCTGGGATTCTCCAGGCAAGAACACTGGAGTGGGTTGCCATTTCCTTCTCCAGTGTGTGAAAGTGAAAACTGAAAGTGAAGTTGCTCAGTCGTGTCCGACTCCTAGCAACCCCATGGACTGCAGTCTACCAGGCTCCTCCATCCGTGGGATTTTTCTAGGCAAGAGTACTGAAGTGGGGTGCCATTGCCTTCTCCAGGGATCACCTGTATAGAGTAGTATAAAAATCATTTCATGTCAATTACACTACTTTTGCAAAGAGAAATTTCCTAACTTTTATTAATATCAGTACATATTTTCATTCTCTTCCAAGCTCTATACTTTAAATGTGACTTAGAAAGAAAGGAAAAAAAAAAAATCTCTGGGTACCTCATGAACTATAGTGTAATTTCCAAATATTTAGTAAAGTAGAATCATATGTAAAAAAATAAATAAGTAAAAATAAAAATCATTTCATTAAATGTAGGGGTCTTCATTTTGACCACTCATGTGAAACTGGGAAAGTAACCTCTCTAAAATCAATGTCATCCTCTGCAAAATTATGAAATTACACTTAATAATTGCTAGGGCCTTCTGGCTCTAAAATAAATTCAAAATATTTGGAGGAATGTTGAGATTTTTTACCTGGGATGTTCTTCCTGATGACCTAAATTTTTAGGTTTCTGCAAACACAACTCTGGAGTGAGGTAAGGTCCATGTTTTATTTCATTGCTTGACATTTTCTGTTGTCCTGTTCCATGCTAACTTTCAGAAGGTCTGACTGATTTGGGCATTGCTCAGTACTAACAGACCCACTCCAGTGTTCTTGCCTGGAGAATCCCAAGGACTGGGGAGCCTGGTGGGCTGCCGTCTATGGGGTCACACAGAGTCAGACACGACTGAAGTGACTTAGCAGCAGCAGCAGCAGCAGCAGCAGTACTAACAGAAAGCTAAAGTGGAACAAGCACAGGATGAGGAGTCAGGAGACTAAACTGTGGCTGTAGCCCTGCCGCTACAACTTGTGTGACTGTGGGCAGGTAAACCTCAGAGCCTTATCCCCCATTTGTTTTTCTGTTGAAATGGCCAAGTTGATTTACGTCACCTCCAAAATTTCTTTTTTGCTCTAAAATGCTTTAGTTTTATATGTAGATGTTATCAAACCAAAACTTAGGTTTGCTCACCCATGCACAGTAAAGCCAATCTACTGACACTGGTTTGTAGTGAAAGAAAAATCAGTGTTTATTGTAAGGCCCTGTACAAGGAGTCCACAACACCTAATCCTCAGAAAGCCCGAACTCCCTGATGGTTTTCAACAAAGCATTTTTAAAGGCAAGGTGAGAGAGGAATCCCGGGGTTTGTGATCAGCTTGTGCACAGTGCCTTGGCTTTGAAAGTGAAAGTCGTAGTCACTCAGTTGTGCCCGACTCTTGGCAACCCCATGGACTGTAGCCAAACAAGCTCCTCTGTCCATGGAATTCTGTAGGCAAGAATGCTAGAGTGAGTTGCCATTCCCTTCTCCAGAAGATCTTTCTGACCCATGGATCAAACCTGGGTCTCCCACATTACAGGCAGATTCTTTACTGTCTGAGCCACCAGGGAAGCCCAGACTTGGCTTTAATGATTCATCAAAGATACCACATTTATTTTTTTAAAAAGTACTGATTGAGCTCTTATTATATGTCAGACATTGTTTCAACAATGAACAAAGTGTTTTGTCTCTCTTTATGCCACCAGTGATACCCAAAGAAGTAAAAGTGGGATGTCAGATACTGAGCAGTACACTAGCAGAGATGAAGCAAAGATGCTCTGTTACATGTCGTGGTCGGGAAAGACCTCTGGAAAGACATCACATTGAGAAAGAGTTGAATTAAGAGAAGAAGCCAGCTGTGTCGAGAGCTTGGGGGAGATCATTTCAGGCAGGAGGACCAGCGAGTACAGAGGTCTTGAGGTTGGACCTGTTTGATGTGTTCAGAGGACAAGCAGGAAGACCAGTGTTGTGGCTGCAATGACTTTGCCTGCAAGCCCCTGAGATCATGGACTTGGCTTTGACAGAATTCTTACTTTTCTTATACGCGTGCTTAATATTTAACAGGAATCAGCCTCCTGACATTTTAGAAGACAACAAATCTTAAATGTCTGACTGTAAGGGAAAAAGGGTCACCCTGAGGTTGTGGAGAGAGAATTGATACAAATTGCAGTTGACATGGTATGCCCATCTTAAATGCTGCTGACTCCTGATACTCAGAACAGTGGTTCACATTACCTCCCTTCTTTTGTCTTTGCCCATTGACAGCTGAAAGGAGTGAGATGTCCAGAAATCTTGCAGTTTCATTTGTATGTGGAGTCAATTCTGGAGGGAAGTTCAGGTGCCTCCTTTTCTTCTATATTTCTTAATTTCTCTCCTGAGACCAAAAGCCTCCATAAAGTCCAGTACTTGGTACATGCTGTCTGGCGAGTAATGTATGTTGCTGTGACCCTGAAAATAAGAGTCTAACACCACTTATCTATTTAACCTGAGGTGTACTCTTCTCTACGTGCCAGGCCAGGAAGTTTGTTTCATATGTCTGGTTTTGATCTTACTTAAAAAAAAAAAAACAGCAAGCACATTTCTAGGTATTGAATTTCAGTAAAACCCCATTACTCATTACAGTGTTCTTCTGTTTTAAGTTTGCAAAGCTGACATCATCCAGGAGATTAGAACCAGCTTTGGGGCATCTTCACTAACATTCTCACTCACTTGGAGACAGAATTTGAGTAAATCTCATCATACCATAACCCAGACTTTGGAGCTAAATTCAGGTGAGAGAGGAAGGAACCTGGAGCCAGTTAAATGGCTTTCTCCATGGAGATGATATGTCGCAGGGTTTGAAAGCTTAAATCTAAGGCAACAGAAAGAAACTTTGTGAATACTCCACTAGTCTGAAATTGACATCCCATAAACCAAGTTTTTTCCAATATATAGAAAGTAACTCGGATGAGTCCCTTTATGTCAGGCCAGAACCTGAGGGAAATAACTCCATGAGCTTTACCCTGGATCCATTAAAGAACACATTCTCTTGCACGTGACATTATTATGAAAGATGGGGAACGTCTGTAATAATCCTAGCCTCAAGAATCTCTACCCATAAGGAGGGATTTTTTTTTTTTCTAAAAAGACAGACCATGTTAAGGCCAAATCTCTTTCTACTTTAAAAGAGGGGAAATAGTATTGATAAAACCCCATAGTTTGCCACTTTCTATGCCAGATAACTTAACACAGCCTTATATACTGTGGCAGCTTGTTGATTTTGAGCAAACTGAGGTGCAAAATATTAAGTGATTTGCCCCAGGTCACATAGGTGAAAAAGAGTAGAATCGACATATGAGGATGAATCTTTTTGATACTAAAGTTGTCACTGCCTGCTCCATAAGAATGGGCATTGTAAAGCCTGAAGTTAAGGAAGAAAGTATTGAGTTATTCCCTAAGCTAACATCTTCATTGTATGATTACATATTAAGCTGCACATTTTTTCAAACTATTCATCCTCCCCTCTTATTCAACCACTCTGAAATGATTTTTTTGTGTGTTTCCTAGACTGGATGTAATTCCCACACATATATTAGTTATGGTGGTATAGTACACTTTTTTTAAGGCTTGCCCATTATAAGTTATTATATGATAAGAAAGGCAGCTTAGATGATAAGACATGATTCGATACTTTTCCTAAAATGCTCTGGACAGAATGAATAACACATGGCCATTTATGTTGAAGGGGTTCCTTTTACCTAAGCTTGATGATTGCCAGGGGTCATCTTGGTTAAATTAGATTTTAATTCTGAAATATTGTTGTTGGAAATGTTCCCACTGGCCAATTCATATCTTGTGAATAATAGGATTTGAGTCAAAATTGAAAGTGCAAGGAAAGCGAATGAGGAATGTCTGTCAAGTAACTTTTTTGAAAAAAACTTGTTCCTAATACAAAGAGTTTTAAAAGTGCAAGAAGCATTACCATAATGCATATATCTGTTGTTCCTGAAGAACGAGAGCTCCTTAGATGAACACTTTCTAGTTAACTTGATGTCTCCTCTTCTATACCTTTTAAGCATGACCTGAGACATATTGTATTCTTTCTACTTCTATTTTATGCATCTCTTTCTTTCTGCCATGTTTTGAGTATAAGAGAAGGTACTCTCTTGTTAACCTCTCCTACATAGTTGGACTGTAGAGAATATAGGAATGCATAAATCATTCTGTTTTCCTTATACCCAACAATCATAGAAAGAGCCATGAATAAAATCAAGGCAAATCTCTCAAGATCCTTCTATAAGCATGTAGAACACTAACAGAACATGCAGAAGCACCCTCCATCTAGCCGGCTATAGTAATTATAAACCTTTACTGAACTATTCCCAACCAGTTTGTTGCTTTTCAGTGGCTAAGTTGTGTCCGACTCTTTGCAATCCCATGGACTGCAGCACATCAGGTTTCCCTGTCCTTCACTATCTCCCTGAGTTTGCTCAGACTCATGTCCATTGAATCAGTGATGCCACCCAACCATCTCATCTCCTGTCACCCAACCAGTTTACGTGGTATTAAATAATTAATTTCCTAGTACCTGTGATAGCCCCATTCCCATCAATGTCAAGATTACCATAAGCTCTTTCGAGTTGTGATATAGCTTCTTCTTTCATGATCACACTGTAATCTTTTTTTTTTTTTTAAACAACTTTATTCATGAAACATATTAAAAAAAAAACTCCCACCCCCTGGAAATGAGCTAAAAAAATAAACAAAATCCACCTCCCACCTCCCTGTTCCCACTTCCTCCCATTCCCTCCAAATAAAAGGGGAAAAAAAAGGCAAAGAAAAACAAAACAAAAAAAAACCCTGAAAAACAAAAAACACCCCAAAACCCCCCAAAACAAGGTAGTGCATTCCCCAAGGGGAAGGGGAATTTACACTGGAGCCGCTGGGAGCCGAACGGAGATCTTCCGGCTACAGAAACCTGCAAAGAAAGACACTCAAAACAGAAAAAGAAACACAAAAGGAAACAAAATAGATCACCAGGCAATCTGGAGGGGCAGGGAGCCAGAAAAGAGGGGCAGGGTGGGTGGTAGACCTGGCAGGACAGGAGCAGGCAGGAGGGGACTGTGAAAGTGAGGAAGATGGAGGGAAGGTGACAAGCAGAACAGTTTGGTGTCCTTCCAGAGCCCTGGGTAAAAAAACCCCTCCTACCACCCATGCCCACCTACCCTTGAGCAGCCCCCAAGGGGGCAAAGGGAAACAGGGAAACAGGGGAGCAGCTTGCGCGATTGAGACATGTCCATGGCGAATCCCCAGAGTGAATGAGCAGCCCCCTGCCCCACTCCTTGGGCCTTCCCCTACTCCCCAAAGCAGGTCCCTCCTCAGCAGTTAGTTATGGGATTATCCCCCCTTCCACAGTATATCTTATTTTAAAAAAATATTTTTTTTTCCATCAAGGTCATCTTCTGTTTTTCTTTTTTTTTTTTTAATTCTTTTTTTTTTTTCCTTCTTTCCTCTTTTTTTCCTCTCTCTCCTCCTAATACACACTTTTTTTTAGTAAGGGGAATACCACGATGTCGCTCTAGCCCGGCCCCTGTAGACGCGACCCCGGGGCCTGCTGTTAAAACCACTGTAGAATCGAGAGCGGGAACTGTTGTAGTTGGTGGTTCGGGCACGGTATCGGGCTCGTGGGAAGCCTCGGTCTGTTGTGCTGATGCCTGGTCTGTTGGTTCGTTTAGGGATCACCTTGATCTGTCTTCCTCTAAATAAGGATTCATCTAAGGCCAGGGAAGTCCTCACTGACTCTTTGTCTGAGAACTCTATATACGCAAACCCTTTCGGATGGCCACTAAATTTGTCACAGAGTATAGTTACACGGTTGACTGAACCACAGCCATGAAAGTGTGCTTCTAGCTCTTCTGCTGTTGCACCATAGTCCACATTGCCAACATAGATGGAACGGGCATCAGCCTCCATCTTCTCCTCAATGGACATGATCACTGGGCCAGCATTGCCCGGAGGTGGACTCATATTCATCTGCTTCTCTACCTCGTTCTGTAGCTCCTTTAGCTTCTCAGCTTCTTCCTCCATCTCCCTAACTCGAGCTTTGATCGCTTCCAGCTCCGGGTCCTCAATGGCGCCGTCCCCCGGGTCACCCTCGACCAGTCCCGACTCCTCTTCCGCCTCCTGATTGCCTGGGGCTCCCGAGCCAGGCCCAGGGCCCGGAGCTCCCAGGCGGGCGCGGGGCCGGGGCGGCTCCTCTTCGGGCTCGGGCTCCGGCTCGGGCTCCAGCAGCAGCTCCTCAGGCTCCAGTTCCTCAGACTCCAAGCCGTTCCGTAGTCCCCTGCGCCCCCCGGGGCCCCCTCCCCGGCCTCCCCACCGGTCCCGGGCACAAGATGGCGCCACCGCCCCGGCCCGGAGCCCCGACCGCCCGCAGACACCGCTGCTGCTGCCGCCCCACACTGTAATCTTAAGCCTGGCATCGTTTTCTGGGAGAGAACCAAGTGAAGGTCTGACTGGGTGCTTGATAACTCTTAATACTATCCTATAATAGGGCTTCCCTCTCATGGGACACAGAAAGATGACAATAGTGATTATTGTTCCCAAGCAGAGGCTGAGAAAGTCTTAGGTGTCTCCAAGAGTGTTATTTGGTCACATCTTTAAGGGGTGTGTGGCAACTGAAGAGTTATGTAACATGGATAAATCTTTTTGAACCAATAATGTGGTTCCCATCTGAAGGCCAGTAGGCCCCAGTTAAGAGCCATGTTTCAGTTTAAATGTGGAAAAGTCCCCACTTACTAGAGAAATGATTAGCCCATTTGTGCTATTCTGGCCTTCAACTACTTGGAGGGGGTGCACCCACTTTAGGGAAGGAAATCTGCTTTAGTGGGTCTACCTATTCAAACGTTAATCTCATCTGAAAACACTCTCACAGACATACCTGGAATAGTGTTATATCAAATATCTGGTCACCCCATAGCCCAGTCAAGGTGACACATAAAATTAACCATCACAGCTATCATCTCAAATAAGGTTTAAAAAATGGTTATGATTGGGTTCACAATGAGTTTTTTAATCTCCTCACAATGAGTTTTTTAATCTCCATCTGTCTGCTCTTTTTGCCCAGAGAATTACCCCAATTCTGGATCTCAGGAACTGTTCAGACTTATTCAAGATGCCCTTCTTAAGGGGTGGATGAGGGTACAAATAATATCTGGCATGGTTATTTAGAGGGATGGTATGGGGAGGGAGGAGGGTTCAGCGTGGGGAACACATGTATACCTGTGGCGGATTCATTTTGATGTTTGGCAAAACTAATACAATTATGTAAAGTTTAAAAATAAAACAAAATTAGAAAAATAAATAAATACCAAAAAAAAAAAAAAGAGAGAATAAAAGGTAAATAGAATCCCATTAATCTGCTTCAGCCTCTTAATATTTGATGATTTAATTCTTTATGTTGAAATTACTGAAGAACTATCTTGACCAGATAGGAAGGCAGACTAAATTATAGCAAAGCCTAAAACATCCTTCCCCCTTTCCTTTCTTCTTGGTTTACTAACTTTAAGATATTGGATGAGCTCTAATATTTCACTTTGTACTAGTAACTGCATGAGACAAATTTAGTGGCAAACTCCCTTAGCTTCTTGATAACTACCCCTTATCTCCTTCATTCTCCATCCTCTTGACACTGGCAGCTCTGTAACTGACCCTCTTTTTCCTTCTCTTACCCAAGCCTCTCCATGCATATTGAATCAAGTAAGTGAAATTCTGTGTTAAAGAGTGTGGCTGCCGTGGAAGATCAGAGACGGTAGTCAGGAAAAGGAAGGAAAGAGGAAATGGATGTGGGATCCAGGGGATGGAGTGATGCATAGTTTGATATAGGGTGTTGTTGAGTACTTGTAGTGTTCTAAGCACTGTGTTTAAGCAGATCAAATGTGTATGCATGAGCACATACACACACAAACACACAGAATCCTGAAAGAGTGATAACGTGCTTCCCATTTTACTAGAAAAAGTTCAGGGAAGGTTCAATGACTAGTATGGGACCTTAACTCAACAGTGAATCATTCTGATTCCAAACCTCATGGTCTTGATCACTGTGATCTCTGAATTTGGCTAGGCAAAGGAAGTGGAGAGTACATTCCAAAAAATATTAAAATTAAAGAAAATTGCAGAATCAATTATCAGCAAGTTCTCTTTAGAAAACAATTTTGAAATTAACTTGAAGTAGTGAATTCATCAAACTTGTATCTAGTCCTTTCATGAAAATCTTGTTGGAATTTATCTAAGTTAAAATAGAAACCAGTTCTCAGCATTCCCTTCTTTAACACATTCATTTGTCACCAATCAGGTAAAGAATAAAACTCCAGACTCCTTAGTAGCATCTTCTCCAAATCTGGTCCCTTACAACCTGTTGGGATTCAGCTCCTACTACTCTCCATCTTATGTAGAGGTATATGTGACTCCACTATAGTCATCATGGCTTTCTTAGAGTTCCTCAAATATGCCAGGCTCATCCCCTCTATCCATGGATCTTCCTATGACTGGCTCCCTCACTTCATTTGGGTATTTTCTCAGAGATAAATTCTTGGGCCTCCTGTCAAAAATGGAAATTCTCCTCCCTCCTCACCTTCTTACCCTCTTATGCTGCCTTAGTCCTCTTCACAATACTTCATAGCTCTTGCTTGTGTAATCCTCTGAATTAAAAAAGTGCATGACTTTGTTGACTGAGCAGATGGGATTCTCTGAGCATTCAGTGATTCCCTGTGCTATATTCAGTTGTTCTACTCTTTTGAGAACATGTGCATGAAATGTGAGAGGAATATTATGCCTTAGGAGTACACACAAAGGAAGCAGCCCTAGACATCTCCCCCAGACAACTGTTGTTTCTCATTAGTTTAAGGCAAAGGGTAATTGTGGAAATTGGCAACACATCTGGAAGACTGGGAGTACATCCTTTGGAAGGCCAATTTGGACATCAAAACTTGAACAGAAGGGCCAAATTAATAGGTAACACAGCTCTAGTGCCAGAAGGGCACGTGCCAGCCTTCCTGTTTCTGAACTTATCCCTTGAAACCTTTCTCACAAGTATCAAAAAGGCACTGGACTCTTTGAAGCTGTAACTTGAAGTCTCATGAAAGACACTGTCGTGTACAACTGACAACTTTTCCTAATGAAAATAGAGGGAAGGCAGGACAGCTAGCTCCCTTGGGGCGCATACCCTGGTGAAAGGATCTATTTTGAAAGGGATTTTCACAGCATACATTTTTAATATCACTCAGGCCAGTGTCTTAATCGGGCTTTACTAGTGGGGAGTGTTCACCAGGCAGCAGGGAATGCCATGGTACGAATTTAATCTAAACACGTGGCATGAGTCTAATCATATTTCACTTATTTTCTTTTATGTGACTCCTTAAGATAAATGAGTCCCCTCCTTTATCAACAATAGCTCAGAATTCATAAGCTCACATTTTTCACCTGGGACAGGGGATATAGCAACTCACACTTTATTATCCATCTCTCATTTTCTTCCCATTAAAGAATCAATAAATTCTCCACCGATGTCTCTTTTTAAAGGTTGCTTACAAGTTTCTGTTTCAGAACAATGTGTTGGTATTGGTTTTTATGCCTAAATCCTCCACAAATCTGGGTGTACATTTGGAGTGATTTGTAAGAGTTTTTACAAGAATGTCTTTGGCAAAACCGCAAGTCACACAGGACATGCTAATTGCAGCCTCTCTGGGTTGCCAGCACCAGTTCCCAGTGACAGCTGTAATTTGTTGTTGTCTAGAGAGTATCTCCTTCCTGTGCATCATAGAATAAGACTTTTTAAAGTGAAAAAGACCATAATGTTCATACTGTCCAACTTCCCATCATGAGATGGAGGAAAAAGAGGCAGAACAGCTAGGCTTGTCCAAGTCTGCACTGAGGGCTAGTGGAAGGGTCCAGGCTAAGCCCAGGTGCTGTCTGTGCTCCTCTTATGATTCTTACGAATGTGCTTACATTTCCTTGAAAACGTTCTTTAAAGATAATCTTTAACCCATGTCTTGAGGTACACAATAATCCCCATGTTGATCTGTTTTCCTAGATGGTCACCAAGCACAGTACTGGTCTGGGTGAGTGGTACCCAGGACATGTTGACTTTTCAACCAGACTTGACTTCATTTGGATCTAACTTACAGTTCTTGGCAGCTGACAGAAGACTTCTCATCCATTCAGTCAAAATTTATTGTCTACCTACTCTGTGTCAGGGTTTATGACAGGTGATTAGGATAAAAAGACAGTTAAGGTACTATTCCTGCTGCTTGAAGTTTGCAGTCTAGAGAGAGAGAAAATAATAGGCGAGCATGATAGAGTATGCTCTGATGTTACAGCATCTGCTATGAATTGACTTATGCTCATGGCGCTAGTGATAAAGAACCCACCTGCCAATGCAGGAGACATAAGAGATGTGGGTTCACTCCCTGGATTGGAAAGATCCCCTGGAGAAGGGAATGGCCACCCACTCAAGTATTCTTGCCTGGAGAATTTCATGGACAGAGGAGCCTGGCCGGCTACAGTCCATGGGGTCGCAAAGCACTGGACACAACTGAAGCAACTTAGCATGCACACACACACATTTCACAAGCCATATCTCATGGCCAAACCTGTCATAAGTGGGTTGGGAAATATAGATGTACATGTGACTAAAGATATAAAGAGTAGCAGGGTGTTCAAAGTGGTAGTTGCTCTGCCATTCTATGCCCTAGTTGCTTTATCATTAAACTTCCATGGACATGTAGCTTGGGTAAGTAAGAAATCTTTATCATTTGATCAGATCAGATCAGTTGCTGAGTCATGTCCAACTCTTTGCGACCCCATGAATCCCAGCACGCCACGCCTCCCTGTCCATCACCAACTCCCGGAGTTCACCCAGACTCACGTCCATCGAGTCAGTGATACCATCCAGCCATCTCATCCTCTGTCGTCCCCTTCTCCTCCTGCCCCCAATCCCTTCCAGCATCAGAGTCTTTTCCAATGAGTCAACTCTTCGAATGAGGTGGCCAAAGTACTGGAGTTTCAGCTTTAGCATCATTCCTTCCAAAGAAATCCCAGGACTGATCTCCTTCAGAATGGACTGGTTGGATCTCCTTGCAGTCCAAGGGACTCTCAAGACTCTTCTCCAACACCACAGTTCAAAAGCATCAATTCTTCAGCACTCAGCTTTCTTCACAGTCCAACTCTCACATCCATACATGACCACAGGAAAAACCATAGCCTTGACTAGCTAGACCTTTGTTGGCAAAGTAATGTCTCTGCTTTTGAACATGCTATCTAGGTTGGTCATAACTTTCCTTCCAAGGAGTAAGCGTCTTTTAATTTCATGGCTGCAGTCATCATCTGCAGTGATTTTGGAGCCCAGAAAAATAAAGTCTGACACTGTTTCCATTGTTTCCCCATCTATTTCCCATGAAGTCATAGGACCGGATGCCATGATCTTCATTTTCTCAATGTTGAGCTTTAAGCCAACTTTTTCACTCTCCACTTTCACTTTCATCAAGAGGCTTTTGAGTTCCTCTTCACTTTCTGCCATAAGGGTGGTGTCATCTGCATATCTGAGGTTATTGATATTTCTCCTGGCAATCTTGATTTCAGTTTGTGTTTCTTCCAGTCCAGCGTTTCTCATGATGTACTCTGCATATAAGTTAAATAAACAGGGTGACAATATACAGCCTTGAGGAACTCCTTTTCCTATTTGGAACCAGTCTGTTGTTCCATGTCCAGTTCTAACTGTTGCTTCCTGAGCTGCATACAGATTTCTCAAGAGGCAGATCAGGTGGTCTGGTATTCCCATCTCTTTCAGAATTTTCCACAGTTTATTGGGATCCACACAGTCAAAGGCTTTGGCATAGTCAATAAAGCAGAAACAGATGTTTTTCTGGAACTCTCTTGCTTTTTCTATGATCCAGCAGATGTTGGCAATTTGATCTCTGGTTCCTCTGCCTTTTCTAAAACCAGCTTGAACATCAGGAAGTTCACGGTTCACATATTGCTGAAGCCTGGCTTGGAGAATTTTGAGCATTACTTTACTAGCGTGTGAGATGAGTGCAATTGTGTGGTAGTTTGAGCATTCTTTGGCATTGCCTTTCTTTGGGATTGGAATGAAAACTGACCTTTTCCAGTCCTGTGGCCACTGCTGAGTTTTCCACATTTGCTGGCATATTGAGTGCAGCACTTTCACAGCATCATCTTTTAGGATTTGAATTAGCTCAACTGGAAGCCCATTACCTCCATTAGCTTTGTTCATAGTGATGCTTTCTAAGGCCCACTTGACTTCACATTCCAGGATGTCTGGCTCTAGGTCAGTGATCACACCATCGTGATTATCTGGGTCGTGAAGATCTTTTTTGTACAGTTCTTCTGTATATTCTTGCCATTTCTTCTTAATATCTTCTGCTTCTGTTAGGTCCATATCATTTCTGTCCTTTATCGAGCTCATCTTTGCATGAAATGTTCCTTTGGTATCTATGATTTTCTTGAAGAGATCCCTAGTCTTTCCCATTCTGTTGTTTTCCTCTATTTCTTTGCATTGATCGCTGAAGAAGCCTTTCTTATCTCTTCTTACTATTCTTTGGAACTCTGCATTCAGATGTTTATATCTTGGTATTTGACTGATACACAGGAATTGTCTGATTTAATCGTCTGTTTATAGGATATTATTATCTTCTAAGTATTCATATAAGGAGAGTGAGATATGTAAGGGTACTAGCAAGTTAAGTGGTCATACTAGCACTGTAACTATGCAGTCTGATTCTAGAATTCATATTCTTAGCCAATATACCATAATGCTGTGTGTATGTATTTATGTGTTCCCATTACTGAGATAAAGTGGTTTCTAAAAGATTGAGGAATATCATGGAAGACTTCTCAAGGAAACTGAGAGGTATGCCCTAAAGAACAAGTAGTAACAAAGTCATTTAGAAATAAAGAGAATGAGGCTTATTGCCTGTGTGTATGCATGGGAGAGGAATTCCCTCTCTTTGGCCAATTGTCTCATCCCCAGGAAAATTATAGAGCAAAGGATGCCCATCTATATATTACTACTGGCATCCAGGAAATATAGAATGCTTCAAATACCATGGCCTTGGACCTATAAATCATTAAAAACAACTTGATGAGATGTTATAAAGCATAAATGAGAAATCACAATTCTGACTCAGTGAGGCAGCAAAGCAATTTGACAGATGTATGTGTCTTATATGCCCCCTTCACTCTCTCTCTCTCTCTCTCTCTCTCTCTCTCTCTCTCTCTCTCTCTCTCACACACACACACACACACACACACACACACACACAATTCTAACCAGTCTTTGAGGCTTAGCTTTGGTGATAACTGGGAAGTAATAAGGAGAAGAAAGAAAAACTACAGGCTAAGTTGACATGAATGGTAAAAGAAGGAACATACGAATAAAGTTGAGATTATATAGCAGCTGACAAAAAGGATCAGAAACTGTGACCCAGACACTGAGGGGTAATCTGGTCTTTGCTGTTGTGTTGTCATTCAGCACCAATTACGGTCCAATATTTAATGCTCGCTGGAAAAGACCAATAGCAACCTTCCTAGACTACCCACAGTGTAATTGACTTGGTCAGTAAATGCTTCCTGGGTCTAATGCAGTTGCTGCCTCTTCCCTCACGCTGCTCCTCCTTCCCCAGCTTGGTCCTTGATGGGAACAGAACACTTGCCAGCATCTTTCTTTTATCCCTGCACACCAGCTGAGGACAAATAATGGAGTTGTCTCTTACCACTTCCCTCTTGAACCTGCTACCTCTTGGCCCAGCACACGTCTCTGAACCTGTTCTCTTTACTGATTTGGAGAATTTGAAAGCACATGTCATGTCTCCTGAACTGGATTTCTTTGTTCTTGGAATATCAGTGCATGTCTATTACTCTTAAACAAACAAACAAACAAACAAAAACAACAACTTGTTAAGGTTAAATCTACACACTATAAGATTCAGCCCTTTAAGTGTGATTTCAGTGATTTTTGGTAAATTTACTGGTTTTGGCCACTATCATCACATTCCAAATTTAGAACAGTTCTGTAATCTCAGTAAAATCCCTTAGGGTTTTTTAAAGTCACTCCTCAATCCTAATCTATGACTACTGCTAATCTACTTTCTGCCTTTATAAATTTGCCTCACTGGATGTTATATATAAGCAGACTCATACAATACATGATCTTTTGTGTCTGGGTTCATTCACTTAGCATAATGTTTTTGAGATTTATCTGTGTTGTGGCATAGATCAGTCTGTTCCTTTTGCACTGCTAAATAGTATTCCATAGAATATTTTATATATTCATCTGTTGGTGAGCATCTGGCTTGTTTCTCCTTTTTGACTATTAAGAATTTTACTATAATGGCCATTTATGTCCCAGTCTTTGTGTGAGCGTAGGTTTTATTTATCTTGGGCAGATGGCTCAGAGTGGAGTTTCTGGGTCGCGTGGTGACTGTCTTTAACTCTTGAACAGTCAAATCCTTTTGTAAGTGCCTGCCCCGCATTGTGTTCCCACCAGTGGAATGTGAGTCCCCGTATCTCCACACCCTCGCCGTTACGTGCGTTACTTGTGTTTTGTCCTTTAAACGAGCAGCTCCTAGAAGGGAGGGACTCGATCTTCAATCCTCATCACTTTGCATTTAACACAGGGCTGGGCAAACACTTGGATCTTAACCATGCAGTATGCAGTGCGGTAGTGAAGGACTTAAATTTCGTAATTAGACTCTCAGGGTGTCTGAACATCAGTTTTCTCAACTATGAAATGGGCTAACATTGCCTACCCACTAGAGTTATAATGAGGATGAATGGACATGTCAGTCAAGTGCTTTGCCTAATGCTTATAGCAATGGTAGCTTTGTTATTGTTTTTCATTTGTACCGATGCATCCTTTCTGAGCCCTCTCTAGCTTACTTTTTATTGCTCTTGCAGTCACATACTTAGTTATAGACAATATATTGGGCCTGAAAGATGGAGTAAGGGCTGACACACTACCACTCATCTCAAGGAATTTGAAGTCAAGTGGAAGGACACAGATGTCAATGGATCATTGTACTGCTGTGGGTAAATGCTGTGATGGAGGTGCTCACGAAGTGTGCACATCAGAGAAGGGCCCCTAGACCCAGAAAAGACATCTGACCAAAACCAAAGGACTGGAGAGAGAGGCAGAAGGGTTAGGAAGAGCCTTGTTGGCCAAGGGAGGGACATTAGTGAAAACTGAAAAGGGAAAGACTTTGGAGAAATTGCTAGCCTGCTTTGTGACAGAGTGAAGGGAAACCGATAAGAGATGAGGCTGGAGAAGTGGCTGGTGCCAGATGAAGAAGGTGTTAAATATTACATTAAGGAGTTTCTGCTTTACCTGTGTGCTACCATGTCATTACATTTTACAGGCTGAGAGGAAGGTTCAGTACGTGAATGGCAGAAGTGACCGCTTACGGATTAAAGGGAGGAAAGGTGGAACAATCTCAAAATCTATAACATTCTGGTGGAGTATTTCTCAACTTTTTTCTTTTCATTATTGCCTCCCCCTCCCCGAGAGCATTTTTAGACTCCTCACTCCCCTCACCATGAAATTTTAATTATATTAATATACTGTGTATGCAGTCTATATATAAGCATATTTGTGCTTTATATGTAAGAGTGTGATTTGCATCTTCACCCAATCACCAGTTTTCACCCATTTGGTACTATACCACCCTAGTTGAAAACTCTTGCTGTATTTGGAAATCTGCTCAAGGGACAGGTTGAGCTTTTAACATCTTTGCAGTTCCCACAGTACACCTTTAAAAATACAGCTTTATTTGAAATGACATTATAATACTTCACAAGTATTTGCTGATCATATCCTATGAATTAAGCAATGTTGTAGAAATTGAGAGTTCAGACAACAAAATCCCATCTCTCCAGAAGCTTGCCTTTCTGAAGCAATCTGTGTGCAGATAACAGTTGTTTCACTCTGATCAAAATCAAGCAATGCCTACCATTGAAACTGTTACAACAAGAGCTCATCTTGAGACCTGCTTACTAAAATAGGACCTGGCATTACTTCAAGCTTGAAAATGTGCTGATGGAATTAAAAACCTGTTTGATGCTGATATAGCAAGAAAATGAGAAGAGCAAGAAATAATACTTTCTTTAGAGGAAGGCAACACTGATTCTCATCCCTCATTCCACAAGGGCCAACAGGGCATCCCACAGCGCTCGGGATGTTCGGACATCTCAATGTTTTGCCCAGCACTAGTCACTGTCTTTCATTGGCAATGGCTCGGAGAACTGTGGTCCCTTTGTGTCTTGAAAAGGGATCTCTCTGCTATGCCTGGGAAGGGGGAAGTTTGGAGAGGCTGGAGTCCTGCATCCATTTCTCTCTGAGGTCCTAACTCTCCTAGGGACGCTGGCAGGACAGTAGTCTCTAGAACTCATGGAAATCATAGACGCCTTCTCCATCCCCAGTGGAAATAAATCTCATCTTCTACTTGCCTCCCTGCCCAACATGCCTGACATAGTCCATTTACTGAGTTACCTTTTACAAATGATAAGAAACCCCAGTGCTTTCAGACTGCCTCTGCTTCTTTGCACTCAAAATCTCTAAGCTACATGATTATAAAGCCTGAGAACCTATCTGAAATGGTGATGAAAAGGGCTGGGGTCTGACATGGGAGATATGAAGAAAGAAATAAATTAATATTTCAGTCTATTGTCCTGCCACTCTGAAATCTCTGCATTTATTCTTGACTCATCTTGTGGAAAACTGGCTACTTGAAACAATCAAACTGGACAGTCTGAGCCAGATAAAACATAAAGAGCAAATGCCATCATCCTTGGTCCAGCCCAGAGGGAGATTCTCTCTAGATTCCATCCACCTCTGTACCTGTCCCCAGGCCCTATCTCCTCCAGAAGACCTTACAAGGGGCCACTCTAACTTGGCCTGGAAAAATAATGAGATTTGCTCATGTGTTTGTGAAAACTCTTATGTGCTAGGCAGGGGGTAGGCCCAGGGGACACTGTACTGACAGGTCAGCAGAGACCATTCCCTCACTGGGACAGTGGGTCCTGGGTTCCCACTTCTGTCCCAAGTGTACTTTGTCAAATGTAGGACCATTGGCTGGATGATGTTGGCTCAGTCAAGGCCAGCTAGTGGGCTGCTAGAATTTTTGTGCTTCCTTCAAAGAATGACATTTTGCCATTTGAAGAGAAGGGGGGGAAATGGTCTATTTCTAATTACTTTGGGAATGACTGTGAATCTTCCCAATGCTTCTTTTTCCATCTTACTGGGAAGGAAGTTTTGATTCAAAACTGACCTAAAACTCCTATCTTAATAATACCCGTAGCTTCTTGTGAAGTTAAAATAAAATAGTTTTAAATAAGGCTGTTCTCAAGCTGTTTCAGTGTGCATTTAATCCAGTCTGATTGTTCCAGAGCTATCAAGGAGATGCTAATGTGAGAACATATTTAATTGGCTACTCTAGTATGTATTATAGTTTGCAAATAAAGGCTAATCATAGTGATTCAGGGGCTTCCCAGGTGGCGCAGTGGTAGAGAATCCACCTGTCAATGCAGGAGACCAGGGAAAGTCCCTAGACTTTCTCAGGAGACCATAGTTAAGTCCCTAGATTGGGAAGAACCCCTGGAGTAGGAAATGGCAACCCACTCCAGTATTTTTGCCTGGAAAATTCCATGGACAGAGGAGTCTGGTGGGTTACAGACCATGGAGTTGCAAAGAGTCAGACACCACTGAGCACACACATGCACAATGACAATAATTCACACTATTGGAAAGAGCCTTCCCGCCACGTGTCTTGGGCAGACCTAGGGACTGGGACAGAAAGTGGAAAAATGAGGTGATGAGGCACAAGTGTAGGAAGAACCTGTAAATGGAAGAAACAATATGCATTTGGCAAATTGGTAGTGAGCAACTGAGCACACACACTTCTTACCAAAAAAGGCATTAAAGTAAAAGTGAAACTGCTATTACAAAGGAGTTAATTGACTGCTGGATTGGATGAGCTTTTCTCAAATGTTGCTCTTTCTTATATTTCCTTGACTATTCTTCTTTGGCTGTGTGCCACCTGTATTATAAACAGCCCAGAGGACATGTTTGAGAAGGGCTGTTCCTCTTTCTGCCTCCCCATAGCTTGCAGCACATAGTTAAGCACACAGTAGGCTTCCCAGAAACAGCAGATGATTTAGCCTGTGTATAGTCCCATGGGAGGCAGTTGGGTTGTAATAAAGAGCCTTTAGACTCTGGGAAGGTGGAATAAAGGTATTTGACCATAAAACTGGATGGTGTTAGTCTTGCAGTTGGAGATGACCCTCTCTACAGTTGCTGAGCACACCAACCAAGTAAGTGAAAATCAAAGTGGTATTAAGAAAGATACTTTAAATATACATTAGATTGGGTTCAAATAATGAGTAAAAGTATATAGTCTGAATTTGATAGTCTTGGGTTTAAGTTCCTGATTTTGTCATTAACTAGGTATGTAATTGTGAGTGAGTTGTTGCTGTTGTTGCTCAGGCGTGTCCAACTCTCTGCTACCCCATGGACTGCAGCTTGCTGGGCTTCCCGGTTCTTCACTACCTCCTGGAGTTTACTCAAACTCATGTCCATTTTGAGTCAGTGATGTCATCCAAGCATCTCATCATCAGTCGCCCCTTCTCCTGCCTTCAGTCTTTCCCAGTATTCAGGGTCTTTTCCAATGAGTCAGTTCTTTGCATCAGGTGACCAAAGTACTGGAGTTTCAGCTTCAGCATCAGTCCTTCCAGTGACTATTCAGGACTGATTTCCTTTTGGATGGACTGGTTTGATCCCTTGCTGTCCAAGGGACTCTCAAGAGTCTTCTGCACCACAGTGCAAAGGCATCAATTCTTTGGCGCTCAGCCTTTTTTATTGTGTCACTTACCAGTGAATAAGTTATTCACCAGTAAATTTTCTCATGTATAAAATAAGGAAAATAATGACTATCTTATAAGACCGTTGAGGAGATGATAATTACATTAGATAATATAAGAATGCATGTGTGTTAAGTCGATTCAGTCGTGTCCGACTCTGTGCGGCCCTGTGGACTACAGCCCACCAGGCTCCTCTGTCCATGAGATTCTCTAGGCAAGAATATTGGAGTGGGTTGCCTTGCCCTCCTCCAGGGGGTCTTCCCAACCCAGGCATTGAACCCTCATCTCTTATGTCTCCTGCATTGCCAGGTGTGTTTATTACCACTAGCATCAAATATATGACATAGTATAGATTTTTGATAAAGATTGATTTTTAAAATAAAGCATGAAAACATTTTATAACCTCTTAAAATACAAAAATTGTTACAGAAAATTATATAGTACAGATAAGCAAAAGGAAGAAAATAAAAATACTCATATTTTAGGCATACAAAAATAGCTAACCTTAACATTTAAATGTATGTTTTTGATAATTTTTTCCCTGCGAAATGTTCTCTAGAATTTTTCCTCTTAAGTCCATGTATGTATGTATATACATATGTATATATAGTTATAAAAAATGGTATGAAATATACATATGTATTTGTTAATTTTTTTCACTTAATAATGGACTGTGAATATTTGCCTGTGTTCTTAAATATTCCTCTACAAGAGCTACATCATATCCCATTGTAGCATATTTACCCTTTTAACATGAAAGTTTTATTTTCTAATTTTTCATGTTTTTATTTTATAAAATGAAATGGCGATGAACAACTTTGTTGCCAAATGTTTTCACATCTATATGATTATTTTCTTATAGTTAAAATCAAGAAGTAGCATGGTAATTTCAATAATGATAAAGAAAATGAAATTAAAGTAAAAAACACAGAGTATAGTAATTGGAACATAGTAAGTCATCAATAAATACTAATAGGGTATTTATGAATGAACTATAAGAAAGGAAGGAGATTTATTTGAAATTACTTGCTGATTACCCTAAATATAATCTTTTATTTAAGAATATTTAGGAGTTCCATTTGGTTTGATAAATACACATCAGAAAAAAATTAACTAACTTAGGAAATATTAAAGGCAGGAGGAGAAGGGGGTGATAGAGAATGAGATGGTTGGATGGCATTGCCGACTCAGTGGACATGAATTTGAGCAAACAGGAGACAGTGAAGGACAGGGAAGCCTGATGTGCTGCAGTCCATGGGGTCGCAGAGTTAGACACGACTGAGCAACTTAACCACAGAAGTCTATCTATAGATGTCAGGTTTAGTATGTGTTTCTGTTACAGAGTCCAAGCTTATATTGCTCACCATTAACACAGGCCAAGAATTCAGGGATGAGTTGCTGAGGTGAGGAATAGTGACTTTGTTCAGAAAGTCTTCATACTGAGAAGATGGTAGACTAGGGTCCCAAGTGAAAGTGTTAGTCACTCAGTCATGCCTGACTCCTTGCGATCCCATGGACTGCAGCTCATCAGGCTCCTCTGTCCATGGGGTTTTCCAGGCAAGGACATTGGAGTGGTTTGCCATTTCCTTCTCCAGGGAATCTTCCCAACCCAGGGATCGAACCCAGGTCTCCTGTACCGCAGGCAGATTCTTTACCAACTGAGCTACCAGGGAAAGATGCAAGGGTCCAAAAGAACCATCTTATACAAGTTAAAATGCAGGCTTCTTTTATACTAAAAGTGGGGGGAATGGCTTGTTGTTGCAGGAATCCATTGTTCTTGCATCCATCCATGTGGGTCTGGTCCGAATGTTAGTATAAACCTATAACAACATAATTGGTATTTTCTATTCTGAAACTTTTTACCTTTATATGAATGGGAAAGTGTTATACCTTTAAAGGCCAGCACCTTGAGAATGAGCTATCCCGTGTTTTTCAGTCTGTAGTCAACATTCTTTTACAAAAGTACAGACCAACATGACTAAGTACAAGCAACAGAGAGCTCAAGGGTTAGAGATAAGGGAATAGATCCAACTTGGAATCAGGTTTGCTTTCTCTGTTACATTTCTATGAAAAGATCTGCTTCTCCAGTTAATGGAAATCATCATAATAACCCAAAATACAATAACTCATACCCCCTTTTGGTGGGGGGAGGGTTTTGTGGATATTTGCTTTTGATTTTTCTCTTTGTTGTGGATCCTCCCTGATGCTATTGTGGTATGGGCATGCCTTCCAGCCTCCTGCCCCTCACACTGGGTTTAAATGCCCAGGCTAGAACCCTCTTGGAAAAGCTTTCCCCACAAGTAACAACAATAGAAATATACAGATGACCTGCTATCCATGAAAGAACAATATTGACCAAGAAAGATCTGTTCTCATCCATGGACTGAAGTGCCGTTATAAAAGAAAATTGGGGAAAAATGTGTATTCTCCACTTGGTCACTTAGAGTCCCCCTACCCCCATACAATGTCTATAACAAGTATATTGAGGTACAGAGCACATAGCAGTGCTGGAGAGAAGATATAGTAGACTTAAGTCAGAAGGTTTAGGGGTCTGATAAAACATAGCTTAGTGATATAGGTTGGGCGAAAATTGTGGTGACCTAGACAGCATTTGATTCAGGCTGCTCTTTACCTCTAGCCAATGGCAGCTATGTGAGAAGGCAGACTCAGACTTGCCATGGCTTTCAGTTTTCATGAGATGCTGATAACCTGAAGTTTTCATTTGAATTTTGCACTTTTCAAATGGTTTTGAGAAAATGCAGGAATAAATTTTTAATGCATTTTATATATTCATATATATTTTAAATCACATATATATATAACATACGGTTTATTTAATTAATCTGAATCCCCAGCTTGCTGTCTACAGATTTGGAGATTTGTCAGTCTTCATAACTTCCTAAGTCAGATCCTTAAAATGAATGAGTGAATGAATGTGTGTGCATGCATGTGGATATATGTACATGCATACCTACACAGACATATTATTAGCTCTGTTTCTCTGGAGAACCTTGGCTGATACAGATACAAACACACACCTTTACTTGGAGAAGAAAGAAATATAATGTGACAGAAATATACTGTGACAGAAGCTAGACTTCTTTGAATGTATCTTGGTTTATAGATTTGACTTTGGTTCCATCTAAATAGTTCACAAATCTATAACAAAACAAGACTTTAAAAAAGCATTCATGAAAAATTGAAGCAGCAGGTGTGTGGGCAGGGATGAAACAGTTGAACCTAACTGACAAGAGGTTGCTGACATAACCATTCAGAATAAAACTATTTTAAATGACTTTAAAATGCAGCCATTTGACTATAGTTTACTAGTTGTACATACTCAAGATTTTTTAAGGGCAAATTTTTATTTGCTTTTCTTAATCATAATGTTAGTATGGTTAGTGGCATTGGTTTTTCTGAAACTGTTCTTTGTGTCTTGTGGATTAAATCAAATGAGTAGTCATATTGATGTTATTGAAAACAGGGATTTTTGGTATGGAAAATAGGTAATAACACTGTAAGATCCATGAGGTTAAATGAAAACCTTCAAGGCCTAAGTTTGAATTGAAATTTCATGAAAACTTATGGTATATTCCATTTAAAACATATACACAACTCATTTTCTAGCTCTGTTCACATAAACAAGAGCCAGTCACATAAACAAGCTCTCAGGTTATGGTATCTAAACACCATTTCCCACTGAAATGAACCCAAGTTCTTACTAGAAATGGCTGGTTCTGTCCTGGGGCAAGACTTATGTAAGATAACCCTGGAACATCTTACCATGCCAGAAACAAGAGGGTGGTTAAAGATGCCTGAGTCTTAATTAAAGGACTTGAAGAGACCCCCACTGAGCAAGAAGAGAACACTGTAAACTTCAATAGGAATAAAAACTGCACTGGAATGAAGCAAATCAAAATGTTCATAATGATATTTTTTTAAAAAGAAAACCTTTGGTCATCTTTGGAGAATATTAGGTAACTAATTCAAATTTTGAACATTAATCAATAAAGGAGGAAAAATCAAGCATCTATCAAGTTTTTATATAATTTAGGATAAACATGTAGTTGATGATATAAAATTTCTGTTGATGCAATACCCCAGATAATAAATTAAGAAATAATTATTTTATCACCAGTTTGAAATCTCTACTGAAATAATGGATCCTCTCAGTCACCAGTGGCTTATGACATCATTGCAAAAGATGTTCACTGCTTCCTGATAGAGCATGTGGTAGGCAGAAAAAATGCCCTCCCTTCTAAAAACATCAATGTCCTAATCTCAGAATCCATCAATATGTTGCATTACATGGCAAAAGGGAATTAATGTTATGATAGAATTATGGTGATCTTAACATAGATTATCCTTGTATGCTTCATGAACTTTAAGTGTCTAAACCAATGCAATACTGTAAAGCAGTTATCCTTCAATTAGAAATAAATTTTAAAAGTTTTTTAAAAAAATAAAACTTGTAAAAATTATGAAATCTGAATAAAATCTGTACCTAAGTTATTAAAAAAAATAGACAGATAATTCATTGTTGGAATGATTCGATGTAAGAAAGATTCAACCAACCATTGCTGACTTGCAGATGGAAGGGGCCACAAGCCAAGGAATGTGGGCAGCCTTGAGAAATGAGAAAATGTCAAGAAATGGGTTCTGTCTTAGGGCCTTCTGAAAGAGTGTAGCAGCCCTGCTGTCACCTTGATTTTCCCCTTTGAGCCCTGGGTCTGACTTCTAACATACAGATAATAAATTTGTGCTGTCTTAAACCATTGAGTTTGTGGTTATTTGTGATGGTAACAAAATAAAACCAATACATTTCATTTTCTAGGATGTATTTTCTTAGAAAACTGACCCTGAATCTCCTCAAGCTTCTTGACTTACAGAAAATTCAGGAGAGAGAGGAACACATGACATAAAATTATGGGAATGTTCAGCAAAATCAAAACTCGGGAAAATGCTATTGGAAAAAATGTCATTTTGTTTATCAAATAAGTGTGTTTTTGTGTGTGGATGTGTGACAGAAATTGAGGAGTTTTAAGGAGATGATCTAGTATTTTATGTACCAAACAAATGCAATAGGGAACTTGATTTCAAACAAAAAGAAATAAAGAGAAGAATATTCACGAGACTTGAACATTGACCCTGGGTACTTGATAATATTTAGCAGTAATTTTATTTATCTTTTTGCTGTGGTAATGGTATTATGGTTATATTTAAATAAAGGAGTTTGATATAGTAGCTGTAATAGAGAACAGTAGCCATAAGTTGATAATTGTTGAAGATGAATGATAACTACATAAGTGTTTGCTATTTATCCTTTCTACTTTTATATTTCAATATTTCCATGCTGCTGCTTTTGCTGCTAAGTTGCTTCAGTTGTGTCCGACTCTGTGCAACCCCATAGATGGCAGCCCACCAATAATAAAGTATTAATAAATATGTTAGTAAATAATTTGACTCCTTAAATATTTTGTGAGCCAAAGACACCATGTCCAAAGGATGGATTAGAACAACAGACTGCAGTTTGTCATTTCTGCATAGTTTCAGATATCAGATCTTTTACTTTAACCTGGGAAATCATATTTTTCTTCTTTCCACACTAATCTCCTGCCTCCATTCTTTCACCACTGCCTAGTCAAAAGGGTGCCTTTCATCTGTGCTGCTTAGATTTCTGCTTGCTTGAAAAATTTACTCAATTTTCCAAGATTGTTTGAAATCGATTTTCTCAGAATAAGTTAGCAAAGAGGGTAATATGCATAATCACACTGAACAATGCCTCCAAGTATATTATGTCTTCATTTTGACCTCCTCTCATTCCACGTTCTTAAAAAAAAGAAAGGCAATAATTTTGTTTCAATTTTTGAAAACCTAAGGTATTTTTGAAATTTGGACTAATCAAATTTTCCATGTTCTCTCTGTGCCTCTATTTTAGGATGGAATGGGAAACTTGAGAATCACAGAAAAAGGTCTAAAGCTAGAAGGAGACTCAGAATTCTTGCAACCTCTCTACGCCAAAGAAATCCAGTCCCGACCAGTAAGTTTCTGTTGGAAGAAGGAATCATTGTTTCTCTTGAATCTAAACCTGGGGGAAAATTATCTTGCCAATGACTGAATATAAAAGGTTGAGGGACGGGGTAGCAATGTACATAGTAAGATGCCTTTGAATCGAAACTTTTGAATGCAGTTGCCTCTGCAGTACAAATGAGATGACCTCTCTGAGCCTCTTTCCAACCCTGCCAAATAGAGAGTGATAACCTTTATTAGTGAACTTTCTAGATTGTGCTACAAAGAAAACAAGAAAAAAAATGTGGAAGTGCATTAAAGTGCTATATAAATCCAAGAAAGTCTTCCTATTGCTATTAATTGTCAAGTATTTCAAAGCCCTCTTTAGAAATAGTCCTAAAGAACTAGAATTTTTTTATGAAGAATGTGGACAATATGGCAAAGGTTGATTAGAATCAATTTAATATATTAACAGCTATGCTCAAAAATGGTATTTAAATGATCACACTAGAGTGTGTGCTCTGTCCCATGTACTTTGCTATTCTGATGAGTTGTTATCATTATCTAATATAATTCACAGATTGGTCCAATGGGATGATGTTTATTGTTGTCTTCATTTTACAGATTAAAGAATTGAGGCTTGGAGAAGTAGGTTGTTCCAAGCCATGTTCTTATGAACCAGCAGAGCAAAGATTTCAACTCAGGAAATCCAATTCAAAAGCTTCTCTGTTAACCATAGCCTTCTACCAAAGCTCTTTGTCTCATTCTTTTTATTTTTTTTAAGTCTTAATGAAGTGATCCCTAGACACCTTGATTTTATTAGCCAATATTATCAAAATTAGTATTTGTTTTGAGTATATTTTGGTGTTATTTGTTCTTTAGCTTTCATTTTTGCTTTTTGGTGGGGGTGGTGAAGTGTTGAAAAGGATTATTGATGTATCTGCTCTGCCTGGGATTGGTTCTCATCCACCTGTGAACAAATAACATGGAAGTTCTCCAAAGCACCATTTGCATTGTGTGCATCGATTAATGAAATTCAGCAAGTTGAGGCAGTGGGTAATTTTATCTGAGTGCTATCTAAACTACTGAGTTGTACAGACTGAACGCAACTACTGAATTGCCAACAAGTTTACTTCCTTCTGTGTCTGGTGAGAGGGAGGGAACCATGATGCTAAAATCATCAAGAAGACCAAATTAATTCAGTCACCCAGTCAGTGATTATGAAATTTAACAGGGACTCCATACCATACTGGCTTAAAGTACCAAAAATATTGTAAATGTATCCATTGTTTCTGTGGAAGCTATATCCTAGAAGGAATAATTGGATAAAACTGTAACGAGTGTTGGGATAGGATTCTGTATTGGACTGAACAGTCAATTTCAATCATTTAAGAAATTTCTATTGTGTTCATTGCTCTTGATTTATTTTTACTCTTCCTAACCTAGCAAGTGGGCTTCCCTGGTGGCTCAAGATGGTAAAGAATTTGCCTGCAGTGCAGGAGACCTGGGTTCAATCTCTGGGTCTGGAAGTCCCTAGGAGACGGGAATGGCTACCCACTCCAGTATTCTTGCCTGGAGAATCCCATGGACAGAGGCGGCTGGTGGTACAGTCCATATAGTCACAAAGAGTAGGACGTGACAAGGCAACTAATCACATACAACCTAGCAAGTTGGTTAGTTAAACTATCCATTTAAGTTACTAAATATACAATAGGTTAATGATCTTACCTAGATTAAACAAGTTTATCTCATTAATTTGTATTGGTCCTTTCTCTCTAATGGTCTGTCCCTTTTTCTGTAAAGGGCCAGGTAGTAAATATTTTTATCTTTTTTTTTCTTCCTTTTTATAATTCTTTAAAACTGCAAAAAAAAAAAATTTTATCTCAAGGGCCACAGAAAAATAGGCTACAGGCTGTAGTTTGTCAACCCCTCTTACCTATTTATCTATATTTCTATAAGTGTGTCAGTGATCTGGTTAGATTTCTTATGTTTAATAGAGCAGATTTTAGGATCCTGTGTAGAATAGTTGATATGTGTTAAGAAAAATGTTGCTAAATAAGTTTCCCTGGTGGAGAATTAGAGCCATATAAGGAACTTGAGACACATGTCTTAGAAGACCTGTAAAAGGGTACCTGGTTTATCTCTTAGGCCCATATGTAGGAATTGGACTTTTAGCAAATATGTCAGCCAAGCTATCTGAAAATCAATAGTCATCTGATCCCAAGTCAAAGATACACTTAATTAGAAGCTTAAGAAGTAATGATGGTCTTGGAAAAACTTACTTTAATATTGAAAAAGCAGTGAGTTAAATCCAATACTTTCAAGTCCTTGTTTAAAGAAAATTAAAGGGTTAAAATTCACTATTTTTCCATTATTTTTTAGAAATTAGTTTTCCTTTCTAAAAGCTCAGACAGTACAGAATCTGCTTGCAATGCGGGAGACTCGGGTTTGATTCCTGGGTTGGGAAGATCCTCTGGAGAAGGAAATGGTAACCCACTCCAGTATTCTTGCCTAGAGAATTCCATGGACAGAAGAGCCTGGCTGGCTACAGTCCATGGGGTCACAAAGAATCAGACATGACTGAACAACTGATGCACGCGCGCACACACACACACACACACACACACACACACAAAGCTTTTAGCTTATATGTTTCTCAGCACGAAATTAATGTGTTTTAAATGAATAAAAGAGGGCATACAATGTGTATATATGATAAAACCCATCAGAAAGTCTCTTGGCCTCTACCAGAAAGATGTGCCCTGATCCATCTACTTTTCTCCATTGCAGGCACCCCACTTGTTGAAGCCCCCATCCACCCTCATTGCTGTAACTGCTTCTGTCTCTGCTGCCTTTCACTCTTAGCCTCATTATCCAAACTGTAGCCAGAGTAGCCTTTTCAAATATCAAGCTGCTTCACGCCTTTGCAAGGGATTCTCTGTTGACTTCCCATTACACCTAGAATAAAATCCAAACTTCTTCCTGAGGCAAAAGAATAATATTATTAGCTAGGGATTTGGTCTGTAGGCCTCTCCTTACTTCAAGCATAGGAATTATTGCCAGCTGAACAAAATTGGGATTCAGGGAGCAAAGAAGGTAGAGAGACTGACTGATGAGCAGGTAACCAGTGGAATTTGCCACACTTCCTGAATCATAGCCTCACATAATGCTCACAAGAACCTCACATGCAGGAGCTTTCCATTCTCTACTCTGGCATCTTCAGTTTACTGTGTCTTTGCTGTTTTCTGATGTACCTGACCATTGCATGCATGCCACCTCTGGAAGATTCTCCTCTGTAGAATAGTCTGCCTTGTCACTTTGCCATAGATCATGGCTGTTTCTCTTTCATGGGGCGTCTCCTGTTTTTCTCATTGAAAAGAGATCAGCGTCCAGTTGAACAAGATTACTCAGCTCTTCTAAGTGAGGATAACTAATGAAGCAACTCTTGACTTCATTTTGGTTTTGTGTTTCATTGATCTGAGAGGAGCCGAAATTGGTTAAGCAATCCACACTATGTTCAATACAGTATCTGATTTCATTATTGAAGGTTACAACCTTGGAAAAGTCACTACAAATTGATTAGTGCTATAGCAATCACTTAGGAAGATAAATTAATGAGAAAATGTTCATCTCTATAAAAACTCTCATCTGGGAATTCAGTGAAAGACCTGGCTTTCTCTAGCTTTAGCTACATGGATGCCTAGCTTCTAAGTGGTAAAGTATCATGCGGCTCAGGAAATTGCCTGAAAAGGACACACTAAATTAACTATTCTACCATCACATCCAAAGACCACCCAGTCCCTAGTAATTCTATTTGAATGCATTAGCACAGAAATTTATAAACTTAAGGGATTTAATGCCATTAAGACTATATTTAAGTCCCATTTCAATGTGGTAGGCATCTTTATAATTGCAAAATACAACTACGGGTTTTTGGCACAAGCTGTGAGTAGATAGATTGAATGCATGAATTCTAAGTAGACTTTTCATTACAGAGTATCATTCTGGATAAAAGTAGCAGATCCTTGCTTTTTCAGAGCGGCATCTTCCCTTGCTTCCCATGATGGTGGAACTAGATAGTGTTTTTACAAAATTTAATGTGAAGTGACAAGAGAAGGGAAGCCAGCATTTATTGAGCAAACACTCTGTCTCAAACCTACACCAATGAGAAAGTTGCACAGTGAGTTATCTCCATACTCCCCTCAAACTATACTTGGGGTGAGTATAGGGATCCTAGCCCATTGCTGTACTGAATTTGGACGTTTTGGAGAGGAGAGAATAGAAAGAAAAGTTGGAGGAGGGATACAAAAATTGGTTTAACAGAATGAAGTGGAAAATTATTGTATAAAGTTTAAGGATATTTCTATATTTTTCATACTTTTTATCTATTAAAAACTTACCTATTTTAAGATGTTCTACCTACCATAAACTGTGTCTAGAATAAAGAAATCATGTGTAAATGGGGTTCTTAGAAGTTACCTGTAACAAGAGTCAGTACAACACCATCATCAAGCTCACGTGCTGTATCATTGGCCTTGGGTGGCAACCAGAGCTACTGTTTAACCAGTGAGTAATCTTTGAGCAATTTCTTAACTTGGCAAATTCTTGTTTTCTTACCTGTGCAACTGAGGTGATACTAATACCTGCATCATTGGTGGTTGTAAATAAATAAGGTAATATTTGTTAAGAGCTTCATGCAGAACTTGACATGAAGTGAGTTTTCTGGAATGGGCATTCCTGCTCTCACCTCCATCCCCTGATGATGATGATGTTGATGATGGGGAATGATGATTTGATGACAAGGACCCTGATTGTCACTATCTGCATCATCATCATGTATGAAGATCTCATCTGATGTTTAAACTTCCTCTGAACCAAATGGTCTCTTATTCTCTTCTTCATGTCTTCTTAATCACAAATTCAGTGAAAATCTCTAAGGAAACTCTTATCATATTCAGTAGCTTTTTGGAGAAGGCAATAGCACCCCACTCCAGTACTCTTGCCTGGAAAATCCCATGGATGGAGGAGCCTGGTAGGCTGCAGTCCATGGGATCGCAAAGAGTCAGACACAACTGAGCGACTTCACTTTTACTTTTCACTTTCATGCGTTGGAGAAGGAAATGGCAACCCACTCCGGTGTTCTTGCCTGGAGAATCCCAGGGACGGGGAGTTTGGTCTTCAATTTTTCTTTCACTGAGTTACACTCTGTCAATGTTCAACTCACTTTTTTTTTTCCATGCTTCTGCTTAAAAATTTTTGCTGGCTCCTGCACTCATAGTTTACTGGCAGTCTTTCTGAAAAAAAAAAAAAGATTTTGGTATATGCTAAGTACCTTGGCAATGGCACCCCACTCCAGTACTCTTGCCTGGAAAATCCCATGGACGGAGGAGCCTGGTGGGCTGCAGTCCATGGGGTCGCTGAGGGTCGGACACAACTGAGCGACTTCCCTTTCGCTTTTCACTTTCATGCGTTGGAGGAAGAAATGGCAGCCCACTCCAGTGTTCTTGTCTGGAGAATCCCAGGGATGGGGGAGCCTGGTGGGCTGCCGTCTATGGGGTCGCACAGAGTCGGACACGACTGAAGTGACTTAGCAGCAGCAGCAAGTACCTTAAAATGTTTATATTCTTTAATCCAGGAATGATATCTCCACTCATTATATGATACAAAAAAGCAAACCATAATAATATAGAGATTAACACACACATATTCCAGTGTTTTATAAACACTAGTCTGAATATTGTTTCCCGAGAGGCCTGAATTCCACATATAAAATGGATTTCGAGGGTATCCCATTTTGTCAGTGTTTATGAAAGCTGAGAAACTGCTAGGCACTCATTGAAACTCTGAGCTGCTCAACCTCACCATGGATTTTTACATTTATGTGAAAATGATTTGATGACAAGGACAATGATTGTCACTATCTGCATCATCATCATGTACTATGTGATCTCATCTGATGATTAAACTTCCTCTGAACCAAATGGTCAAATCATTTTTGTTTTATGGAAAGCTGAGTTTTTAAAATCTCATTTTGATTTTAGTATGATATGAATTGAGACTTATTCTATCAGCCTGCATTAACAAGGCATATCTAGGCTGAAAGTAGAAAGTCTCTAAGAATTCAATTAAACCAGTAACTTCATTTAATGTATGGAGACCTAAGGCTCACAAAAGGAGTCTGAACTTACTCAGGTTATGCCTAGCAAAAGTGAGAACTGAAATCCAGGATTGCAGTATTTTCTTCCACATCAACACACAGCATACGTGATAATTAATTTTCTCATGACACTGTCTTTAGTGCAATCGGTTGAGTTATACATGGCCATTTCCCCCTCATGAGAAATAACTGCAATGCACATTAAGTTCCCAAGAGAATTCAAAAGCATTAAGAAAAGGAAACTGGAAACAACATTGGATAATGCAGCAAGACCAACCTTAATGATGGCTGATGTAACACTGAAATGATATTCTTTACTTTATCAAGTTATTGGTGAGAGCAAAACTAAGTAATTTAAGTGACCCACCTTATAAACTATGAAGTCAGCTACTGATATGAAGGCTTATGACAGAATTTACAAACTGCATCCAGCCCAGTTTATTTGCTTCACACAGTGCTTTCCTTTGAATGTGAATTTGTTTCTAATATTTAACTACATGAAGATGTGACATTTTTAAAAAATACATAATTTTTTTTTTCTCACACACAAAACCACACAGAAAATCTGGCAGAGTGCTTTACTATTCATAAGGACTGGAGCTCAGTAGACGGTGCCTCCTGTAGAAGTGTATTTGTTCTCCATTGTGCCACAGCCACCATCAGTCACCACTTGTTTCATTCCTGAGCTGCTTAGCTTGTTTATGTAATGAGCCCCTGAAATCCCTTGAGGATGCACAGCCCCTGGTTTATGGCACTGAGAATGTTATCTATCTCATCATGCAGTAGTCCAGAAATTAAGTTGACTTCCTCAAATTTGTAGTCACTCGTGACTCAGTGCTTCTTACTTCCTGTGTGTCTCTTTTGCCCCAGTTTTCTTCTAGTTGTCTGGCTCCTATGGGTTTTGACATCGTGTATAAGCTCGGTGACAGGAGATAGCAGACTCAGAGCCTCTGGAAGCTGAGGTTCTGGCACACCAGGGTCATTCTCCACCCTGGGTTTCCTAGAACACACCTGTTTGTCTTTCTTCCTTTAACCTTGACTGTGCATGACTGGGAAAGAAGCAGACAAGGGAAAGAAAGCTGAAAACTTGGATTTGGCATGCTTTCCATGAGGCAGAATAAAGTAACCTGGGATGACAGACAAGCACAAGCTTTGTCTAAAGAGGCTTCCTTGACAAGTTAGTTATAATAAGAGGAACCATGTCTCTGGTTAGTTTACAAACCCGACAAAAGCCGTGGTGTCTTTTCCTCAGTGCTCAAAACAGCTTCAACTCCCAGCTGAACATACTGCACACAAACAGTATTTTCCATGCCACTTGTATGGAACATGAGCATCTTGCTGTCTTTAATTAAGAAGTTAACTGGACCATGAAGTATTGCCCAAGTAAATAAAAGTGATTTGTATTAAGTCAGAGGGGCGCATTAGGCATCTTTGCATTTCTTAGCTCATATGTAAACTATAGAGATTATTAAAAATTGGAAGGGTCATCTATAAAACCATCTGCACCAAGAAGCAGATTGCCATTCCTGAAATGTATCTATCTTTTTATGTGTCATTGTTTATTGTGAACAATGGAGTGAAACAGCTGCTTGCTTTTTTTCTTTTTTAACCAGACACACAAACTTTGAATAGATCGATGCTTAATCCTTTGGTCTGTTTGTTTGCTTATCCTGGGAAACAGATAGTTATTCAGAGGCTTTGGTTGCCTGAGAATTAAAATGGGCTGATGGGGTTTTTGTTCTTTCTTTAATTTGGGAGAAATTGACTGTGTACTTTTCTTGAATGAAGATCATGCTGGAAATAGAAGTTACTGAGGACTTGGGTCAGATCTCAGCTGTAACTAGAGTTTTCATAGAAGAGCTAGGTCCAAACTTCAAATGAGGTTGACAATGTCTAATTGTATTGTTTAAGGACCACTAGGAAAGCAGGCTGCCCCCAGAATTCTTTCTTGTCTGCTGTGGTGCCCAAAGGTTCACCATTAGAATCTCATCTGTTCAAAGACTTGGAAATTTGTATTCACGCCAGTCCCCTACTGAGAGTACCCTTCATGCAAATACACATTCCCACAAAATATTTAAAGTAACTTGTAAGAAATAGGTACAGGGACAGAGTAAGAAAAGATGCAATTGGTTAAGACTGAGAAAAATATAAATTAGAACAGGAGGCAGAGGTGGAGATACTTTAATACATACAGGAGACAGGCAGGAATCTTTGCATTCTCTTGATAAGCCTGGAGTTTGATTATGAAGTTTCCAAACAGACAGAGACAGTCACTTGGATAAAACCTTTTGTCTCTACCCTCTAGATATAAATACTGTGTCCTGGATGGGAGGAGGGTTGCAGCTGGCAGCTAGGTGTTTCCAGAAAGAACGTTAGAGTCAAAGTTGGGGAATCTGGGTGCTCTTCTTGTCCTGCTGGGGTTAGCACCAAGCTCTGGTGCAAGTCATTCCTCTTCCCTCTCAGTGTGTCTGTCATAAAAGAGGTTGGATGTGCTCAGTGGTTTTCTGCAATGTTGTTTTTAAAGCCATGGAATCTTTTTGAAGTCAGATTTTACTTGAAACCCTAAATCTGAACCAGATGGAAGCTGAACTCCTGTGGTTGGATAAGGACCGGGGCACTGCAGCCCATGGTTTTGTCCACCCAGTGTCCCTGTCCTCCGCCACGGGATGCCCAGGCCCTGGGAGGGAGGTCCATGTATCACAGTCTGAGAACACAGGCTGGAAGAAAGCCTAGACTTGTTTCATCCAGGCCTCTGCTCAAATGGCACCTCCTGGTGGACAGCTCCCCTGACGGCCTATCTAAAATATATCCCTTAACTAATAACGTTATTCTCCACTATCATATCATATATTACTTAGGTATTAATATACTTAGGTATATTAATTTCCATTTCTATATTATAGGTGCATATTATATGACTAAATGACTGAATGACCATTTGCTTCTTAATACTGCATCATCTCCATGATTACAGGGGCTTAGAAAAGCAATTGTTAAGTGACGTATAAGAGAAGGTTCTAAAACACAGCTTCCCATGATTTAAACTTGGTTCCACCACTTACTGGCTGTGTAATGCTTGACCTTTTCTGGGCTTTACTTTCTTAATCTGTAAAACGGGCCTAATAACAGCACTACCTCATAAGCATATTATGGGATCATAAGAGTTAATTTATTTATATAATTTTATAAAATTTATTACATAAATGTCACTTTGTAGAATATTGTTTTGAGCATAAAGCACTATAAAAATTTCAATATGATAATTTATGATTATTAAAATTTATTAGTATTATTATTTGCTTTGTTTACCACTGTTTCCCTGGTTTCCAACTAGTGCCTGTCTTATGAAAAGAAAGTAAATTGTTGTTGTTTTTTTGAATAAATTACTTTATTAGAATCCTTCTGACTCAGAGATTCTCTAACACTTCTCAGGTGGGGAGATAAAGACAAATTTCTCTTTTTATAGGAGCTTTAGAATGATTAATTTTCTTTATCAGCTGCATGCTAAGTATCATATTATGTAGAAGAGGGTGTGATCAGCTGTGTTGTAGGAAACCATGGGGAGCAGGACAGACAAGGTGACAGAGGTAAAAGTGGTCCTGCTGCTGCTGCTGCTAAGTCACTTCAGTCGTGTCCGACTCTATGCGACCCCATAGACGGCAGCCCACCAGGCTCCACCATCCCTGGGATTCTCCAGGCAAGAACACTGGAGTGGGCTGCCATTTCCTTCTCCAATGCATGAAAGTGAAAAGTGAAAGTGAAGTCGCTCAGCTGTGTCAGACTCTTCGTGACTCCATGGACTGCAGCCTACCAGGCTCCTCAGTCCATGGGATTTTCCAGGCAAGAGTACTGGAGTGGGGTGCCATTGCCTTCTCCAAACGTGGTCCTAAGGGTACCAAAAGCCCATCTTTCCCTACTTGACTCTTTTGCACTGCTGTAAGCCTTGATTCATGGCAACCCTGGCTAATGGAAGCTCACAGGTATAGAGCTGTGTGTTACTGGAAAGGTGAAGATAATGAAATTTAACACTTTCCAGCCCTTGAAACTTTGAGCTTCTCTACATCATCACTGTGGCACATCAGCATCCTTTCACCCTTCTGGTTTCTGGGACATCCCAGTCCCGTGTAACGACTATGTGATGTGAGATTGCTTCCTGCTTATCTCATAAACAATACTGAAGACAGAAGAATACATGCCAGAATCTACTGTGGTTTGGTTTTTGTTCCCTTAATGGTAGGAATAAGTACTATTTTAGTTAGGTGGCATCTCACAGCCAATAATACTTGTTGAATATTGGGGGAGAATAATGGAGCGAGAAGTTAGCATTCAGAAAGAATTGAAAATAGAGTATTAGTTGCTCAGTCATATCCAATTCTTTGTGACCCCATGGACTGCAGCCTGCCAGGTTTCTCTGTCCATGGGATTATCCAGGCAAGAAGGGCATTCTAATACAATTTATTTCAAAACTGGAAGAAGGGCATTTAAATATATTCATAAACATTTTGTTCTTCACTAGGCAAAAGGCTTAGCAAAAGAGTCACTTAAATTGTTTTCTTAATGCTTCAATCAAAACATACTCATCTCCCAGGGACTCTTGTTGCACCCAACACTTTGTAATTGCTGTGGGTGTTGCACTATTAGTCTTAATTTTAAGAAAACTTGTTCATTATCAAAAAATACTGATAATTTTTCAGGAGATATAATTTCAGAGGCCGAAAACACGCTTCCTTGCCATGTGAAATTATAAGCAAATACTCACTCTGATTTTGTGATCTCCATCAGTAGCTGAGTGTAGTTTGTTGACGCATTGCTCTGTAAATTATTACCAGTGATGTTTTAAGTGGCAGTTGCCTAAATTATGAGTGTGGGACTTTCCATATCCATGAATGTTTCTGTTTTTATCAGCAATGATTCTGTCTCCAGGCAAATACCAAATGGTTCACAAAGTAGATGAAGCTTTTAAGACTGATAAATATTTTGCAGATGTACTTGATGCATTCTGGAGGGAGATGAGGAGGGAGAGGTAAATAAATGGTGATGAAAATCACCATGTTTGGAGGATGAGGCAAACACTCTACCGTTTTTTTCTTTGCTTGCTGCAGTATGGTAGATTTCGCCAACTAGGAAGCCACAGCTCCCATTTTGTAACATCAGAGTCATAGAAATAAAAAGTTCTCTCTCTATAGTCATAGACAAGTACAGATGGTAGGATAATTGCAGTCTTCTACTTTCAAGCTGTGTAGATTGGTTTTAGGACTCAGTTAAGGCTCAGGTAGTTACATTAAAAATATGAGAAGACTTTTATGGGAATACAAATTATCGATAGGTAGTAGCTCATTGATACATGAGAAATGGAGCTAGCTTTATTTTTAAGTTATCAATGCATAAATAGTCATATCATTGGATGGATACGTAGTCCCCATGTTTGTTTCTGACTTTAGGAGTTAACAAACCAAGTGTCTTCATTTATTCTATAGCAGTCTTGATTTTTTTTTTTTTTTAGACTGATCTTACTGCGCGGTTTTTCTGAGATGTGGAATCTACCCCCATGCTTTCTGTGGCTGCCACAGAGAATTTGCTATATCACAGTGTTTCTTTGACCATATCTTAGCAGCACTCTGGTTAGGAAGGACAGGAAAGTGAAAAGAAAATACAATGTGGCTACATTACAGCGGAGTTAGTATAAAAAGATGGCCGATACCAACTCAGTGTTGGATTGTATGGGACAGTTGCCCACTCTGAGTGGGTGGAAGAAGCAGGGACTGTTTATGTTAGGGTTCCTTCCGCCACAGCTTGACATAGGGCTTATGATCCTGCAGGAGTCAGCAATGTTCATTTATCATGAAGTTACATGAATTTGACTTTTAAACGTAGCCCTTATGGCCAAAAGCACATTTGTTTTTAAAATTACGCTTGAAAAGTCTTTATATCACCACAAAGTAGAGTGTCCATGGCTTATGAGCACAACATTGTAAAGTAAATATAATGATCAGGAGACCCAGTGAGGCTAGGCTGAGGAGAGGAAGACAAGACACTCCACGGATGCCTGGACCATTGTGTTACAGGGATGACTAGCAAATGGCAACCAGGAGGTGGAGAATGATAAGGAAACATTAATGTTGCTAAGTACCTGTCAGATTTGCCTTTTCTAATACTGAATATCTGTAACTTTAAATCATCTTAATGGAACTGTTGTCATAGAGATTAAATGAACTAATAGGTTCAAAATCACCTCCCAGAGAGTCTCACCCATAGTAATTGCTCAGAAATATTTGTTGAATTTGAATCCAAGTAATATGAGATTAAACCCTCATGTTGTAAATAACTAATAGTCACAGTTCTCATGTAAAATTATCTCATTCATTCCGTAGAGTATCACTAAAAAGGACCTATCATTTTGATCTTCCTTTTAGAGACAAGCAGTCAAATAGAGGGCTTAAGGAAAAACATGCATTTACTATTCCAAACCATGTTGACTCTAACACACTTCTTAACTGAAATACTGTATTATCTCAGGGCAACACATAAGTATTGGCCCATGCTGTTTGTCTAACTTGCTTTCCCTGTAACCCAAAGAAACATGTAGGACCCTTACTAGTTTCATGAAGAGACTATTCATTTTTATTTTTCTTTTGTCAATAGCTGCTTCTCTGACCATCCCCCACTCCCCTACAGATGGCTTCTGTTCTGTTGCATAGGCTTCATACAATCACAGCTACCTGTAGAGGCCAATTTTTCCCCATTCCAACCATACATACCCTAAACTGTGCCATCTCCTGCTATACCGTTATTATTCTTTGGCCTTGGCTTCTGTTAGAATTATAGTATCTATTTGGAAATAATCAAAGATCCATGTGCTAATGAAGTCTGACTCCAGACATTATCATGATGTTCTAGAGATCTTAAATTCTGCAGATATGACTTTGTCCAGAACCTCAGACTACAAGTTGCTGGTTTCTCACTCTAAGCCCGCCAAAGTGGAGGTAATAGGAAGTAATAAAAAACTTACAGAATACCAAATTTCTGAAGCCCTGGCCTTTGTTAACTCCAGTTCCTTATCTGAAACTACAGAACATATGAGTGACTATTTTCTTAATTCTTCCAATTCTCTAAATATCCAGTACCATCCTAGATTCATAAAAGAGAAGTTAACTCATTATGTATAATGTATGCCTTAGGGCCTCTAGGCTTAATTACCTCTGGGAACCCCTTTGAAGAAAGAACTCTCTCTTCTTCATTCTAAATTCAGCTTCTTTTACAAGTTCCTTAAATATATTATGTACAAGATCCCACTACCATTCTTATTCCTTGAGCTGTTTTTTCATTTCTTAACAACTGAAACTGACATATTTGCAATATAGTTAAAAATACAGTAACATTCAAATGCAGTAAGTGTCCTTAGATAAAATTTTCCTCTAAGATGAACGCTTTCTTCTATCACCTTCAGGTATCATGGTGGGTGTAAATATCATCCAGTGTAACTGTTAATTTGTGTATTTTCTTGGTCCAGTAGTAATTAATGGCAGCCCAGGGAATAGCTGAATGTTTTCCTGATCATTTGTATAATTCATAATTAAATGAAAACATTATATTTGGACACCATCTATATGCCCATCATTCTGGTTGTTTTCTTTTTTTTTTTCAGTAAAGATTTATATGATGAGTTTATCTGGTCCTACCCAACTCCACTGAGTCATCAGATGCTGGCTGCCCTACCTGTGCAGCCATCAGCACACAGCAGTGGAACCCTAATTTGTATATGTTCTCAGTCATAGTGTAACACTGCTTGCCCTCGCCCATCCCCTACTCCATTCTCCAACCTGTTCCCAGCCTTCCTCACTTCTAAATCAGCTTTCTGCTTATGACCTTGTCCTAAGCTGGTTTGTTACCCCCAGTTCTGCTTTTCCACCTTTGATGAGTGCTTTCTTCCTCAACTGTGGGGTGAGTTTTCCCTGTTTTTCTCTCTAGCCTTCAGCTATCCTGGATCATCATCCTACCTGGTGCCCTCTTGTCAGCATATGAAAATCCTCTCTCTGGATATGTGCATTCCCATGGAGAGGCTTGCATCAGGGTGCTTGTGTAGGTAACATAGGTACCCAGGGACTTCCCCGGTGGTCCCGTGATTAAGACTGTGCTCCCAATGCAGGGAGCATGGGTTCAATCCCTGACCAGGGAAATAAGGTCCCATGTCTACATGCTGCATGGTGTGGCCAAAGAAACAAAGGAAGAAAAGTACCCACACTTTAGAGTCAGGCCAAAACTGAGTTTAAAGCTTGGCTTTAATACTCACTAGATTTGTGACTTGGACCATGTTACTTGATATCTCAAACTTTAGTTTCTCTATATATAATCTGAGGTAGCCAGATAGTGTTGTAGAGTTGTTTTGAAAATTAAGTGAGAAAACATGTACAAGGTGCCTAGATCAGTGTCTGGCATTTAGCCTCTATACATGGCCACTATTGTAATTAAAGGCTTTGTGGTAGAAGAAACCTAGAGACTGGTCTTAAAGGATTAGCAGTTTGGGCACCACTGTGTCACTGAAAATATAAATAAGGTTTCTTATATTCCTCTCCATTTATTAATTCCAGTTACATTGGTCAGATGAGTGATTTTGAATCCTACCAGAATTGCACCTTCTGAGCTGAGGCAAATGGAAAGGGAAATCTCTGTTTCCCAGAAGCAAAAGCCATTTCCCAAGAGGTGTTTGTTCATCTCAAGCATGCAAATGCTGCTGTGATGGTTTCAGCAGAGAAGGTTCAGGACATCACATACCAGTGTTAGCCTTAAAGAATGATACTGGGGCTCTTGCCTCTTGATCCACAGGGTGTGCCCACAGGAAAATAGAAACAAAAGCAGAGGTAGGTAGCCCCACTTGGCACAGTTGATTGACTTTATTAGGTCCTGATTATGCTGCTCATATTCCATGAAATTAAAAAGCTTACAAATGTTATGAGCCATTACCCTTCCATTTAAGAGAGCTTATGACATGTTAGCAACATTTAATGAAATTCTTTCAAAATGCCATCGGCAGACTCAATGAGATTCCATGTTGAAACTCAACTTGAAGAATTGTTTGAGAAAGTTTGTTCTATACCTACCTGACATTGTCATGGTGTGTGAAACCCACCTCCAGGCCAGAAATTTCTCATCAAAGGTGACTTGAACCTTTGATGCAAAGAAAGATTTCTACTTTGACCCTGAGAGTGTTTTTCCAGTTTACAAAGTGATTATGAAGCCTACCGTGTTTATGTTTGTGCTTGCAGTGGCAGCTCAGAATAGCCTGCAATGTCACACATTGACACAACTTAAAGCTCAAGTCCTTTCTATTTAATTCTGTTGTATATTTGTTGCAGATCTAAAACATTCTAGCAAATAAGCTGAATATTATTGCCTGCTCTGTCTTCAGTGAGGTCTTACAGCATAATTTGGGAGATAAGGCTTTGTGCAAAAAGACAATTAAAGCATAGGAAATGAGATGATTGAATCCTTGATTATATGGTGCTGATTATTTATATAATTAAAGCTCAAGAAATGAAAGTATTACAGACAGTGGGATGAGAAGTTTTACCAAGTAAAAGCAAGATGAGTAGGAAGACATAAATTATTTAGGAAGGATTAATACTTTGTGGTGAATCTTTCATTTTAACTTTTATGATGGTGTATTTAATGGCAATATCCATTTATTTTGTCTGATTCTAAAGGATTACTTCTTATGCCACTATCTTGTCAGTAACATCCCCTAGCATTTTTTGAGATGTTATAGGTCAAAGAGTGTACTAGGTGCTTGCTGTATATTTTTGTTAAATTCTCTTAACAGTCTTAAAAGGTTGATTATATTGGGTTGCCCAAAAATTCCATTCAGGTTTTTGCTATAGCATCTTATGGAGAAACCCAAACATGCTTTGTGACTGACCCAATATTACGTTCATTTTGTAGGCAAGGAGAACTGAAGTGTAAATAGTTAGGTAATTTTTTCCAGCTCATCTGTGGAGCAATAGGAATTCCAATGCAGGTTATGAACTACCCCATATCTCTTTCTTTCTATCTCTGTATCAATCTGTGTTGAAAACAGAGTATGTCAATAAAGCCACCATTCTATTCCGTTGCTTTGTGAACTCTGTGTAGGAGTACAGAGTTCTGTTGCAGGAATCCCATTCTAGGACTTACTCACTGTTGTATTCATTGCCCATCATAGTGATTGGCACTCAGCAGATACTTGTTGAATAAGTAATTTGTAAAACAAAAAGATTTAACTTGTAATTACATGGAACTCATAATTAAGATGTAACTTTATTTTTGTCTTCACTCTTCCTTTCAAATTTGACTTGGGAATGGTCTTCCATTCTCTCTCCTGCATAAAAACTTGGGCAGTTCCTAGTGAATTTTCAGCCCACTTAAAAACTAAGAATGTGGTGGTATTTAAGGGACAAAGTACAGGTCACTTCAGAAATTTTAGATGTCTCGTGTGACCTATTTATCACTTCAAACCTCATTCAAAGTTAAGTACTTATTTCTTTTCCCTAAATACAGCCTTTAGCTAGTGACTCCCTACCTTTGGAAGTAAGGGTAGGATTCATTCTGGCTGTCTCTGCTCTCATCTCCTGAGTTTCTATCTGTTGGCTAGAGGTTAAGACCTTACCAGGGTAGTGGTAATAGTAGAGGGTGGGATATTCGTTACTCGACTGGGTGCCTTTGTGCCCTCTGGGACTGGTAGATGGTTAAACTGCCTTCCTCCCTCATGAAGCATTTCTGGAGTCTGTAGATTCCTGGCCCTGGAGATGTTTACATCTCCTACAGCTCCTATGGAAAAGCAGGTGAAGCATTCCATTCCTGGACACCTCATCCCTCCTTCAGTTCCACATGAAAACTTCTTGCCTCCCAGGAAGTCCCCTTCAGTAGAACTTCTGATGTCTCTGAGACAGCTCTCTTTCCCATTTGGCCTACCTCTGTTTTGTGAAAAACAGCCTTCCCTGGGAAACTCTGAGAGCACACATGCCCTTCCTAAATCAGCGGCCCTCCCCTGCAGTACACTCTGGATTACAAGTCTGTGATGACTTCAGAGATGAGAAACACATGTCAGGATCTCAGAGTGGGTTCAATGATGCCTTTTCTCAATGGACTTGAGATTAGAAAGTAGCAGCCCCCCACTAAAAATATATATTCACACATCCCCTCAACTCCCCGTGCTCAGTCAGACGTGACTGAGCATGCGTGCAAAGTCTGATGAAAACCTGTTTTTACTATCTTTCTGAAGATTTCCTGTGATTGGCTGACATTAATGGTAAAATGGTGAGGAGTGCTGGCTTAACTAGTCCTACCGTGTACTGTATATAAAATTCTTAACACCATGATGGAATCCAGAAAATGGATACTCAAGTGAGTAGGAAGAAAAACAAGAATGCCACTTGGCTGGAAGAGAGATTCTGCCTTTACGACTTTCCTTGCCATCTCACTGCTCTGGGCCTAGAGAAGCACTCTGACTTTCCTTCCTGTAAGAATTAACTAAAGGAGAGAGGATATATTTCCCTCACTTCTGAGTTTTAATAGGCCTGTTCCAGTGTGCTTTCAAAAGATGTCTAGGTTAATAAATCTTTCTTGGCTTTCTCAGAGTCCTCACGATGTTTAGAATAATACATTAGCCAAAGCAAACATGGAGTAAGGTAAGCTAAGTGGTTGGCTGAAGGTGATTCCATTCCATAGTATAGTGATGTCATTTGGAACAATTCACTTTATTTTTTAAAGGAAGAAGGCAAATATTTGAAGAACAGATGAGAAAAACTACAATGAAAAGATGTTGCTTCCAGTGAAGGTGGTCAGCATTTGGAATTGAATATGTTCTGCTTTTGTGTTCATTTTTTTCTTTTGATGCTGTACTTTGCTGACTCGGTTATTTTGGAGTATTTGAGGATGAGTGGCCAGAACGACTTTTATGTCCTATTCCTAGAGACTTCCCTCTCATGATCAGTTGGAGATGCTGCCTGTGAGTTGGCTGCCATTTCAGTTACTCATCTCTGTTCTTGGGGCTCTGTGGGTATTCTGCTCCCAGTATTTTGTTCAGAGCAGGCACTTAGCAAGTGTTTGTGACCTTAATGTGAATTAAACCCCCTTCCTTTCTTCTTCAAAGTACTGCTTATTAGGTAATACTTTTAAAAACACTCTGAGTTACTTCTGTTTGTATCCTGTTGTAGTAAACATTTGACTAAACTCTATGGCACAGAGTAGATGCTCAACAAATTATTACTGAATGGATGAAAGAGTTAAGGAGAGAGGGAGAGAGAGAAGGAGTTTGGAGAGAGATATCTGTCATCTACTGGGATGTCTTGACCTGGCCCAATTTTGCAAGGTTTGTGCTCTCCCTTCATCTTTTCAAATTTCTCTGTTTCATTCTTAATTCTTTTCTAAGTAATTCATAATTGGAATTTATTGCAATAAAATTATAGATAATAGCTAACAGTTTCATATATTAAACTCAGTGGATGTGTGCATTATGGGAAAGGGTTACAGAGAATTCAGAATTCAAAACAGCATTTTCTGCTTTTGGCAGAGCCTTTAGGAAGACCCTGTCAGAGGGTTCCTTGTGGTCATAAAATCACGTCAAAGAATACAGCACTTGCTCTGTGCATATCTGAGTCCACACTTTGTGTGCTGAGCGATGCTTCTGAGAGCTGTAGGGGAAGGAAAGCGTGCCTGCTGGTCTTCACACTCTTGGTTCTCCCTCTGTATGTGAGTTTCAGCTCTGACACAGTTCAAAGATGGATTTATCTCTAGGGCAACAGGTATATTGTAAAAACCACAGTCTTTGGGACCACACGGGTCTCGAACAAATTGCTGAACCTCACAAAGTGATACTTTCCTCAATTGTAAAATGTGAGTATGAGCTCTTGGAGTCAGGAGCCTAATAAGCACCATACACAACATTCAAACTATGAATGACTGCCAGTGCTTTAGGGAAGAAAACAAATGGGTTCTAACGAGTTTTTAATTTGTCCGAAGCTTTTCAGGCAGTGAGGACCTGAACCCTAGACTCCCTGACTCCAAAGTCCATATGCTTGACCATGATGTCACATTGTCTAATTATCCCAAATTTGGTATGGCTTAGAAGTCAGGCAGAAATAATGTATGTAAAGCACTTAGCACAGTCCCTAGGGCATGCTATGTACTCAAATGGTAGATGTTATTATTATTCATTATTTTATTTATGGTTTCTCTCTGTATTTAATACCAAGTTATTTAATGGAGAGTAAGAATTACAACTTTCTCTCTGGGAGAGGTAATTGGTGTACCAGATGCTTTTTGTTTTGTTTCGCTTTTCTCCATATTTATATTTGTGGCAGAATTTGGATGTCTTCCAAGAGGATGTCTTCCCTTTTGTATGTATAACCCTAGCCTGGCCATATCATTTAAATGGAAAGTGTACTTCTATTCCTCCCTGAATACTTATGTGAACATTAAATTCTCCTGTACCTTAAACTCATTCATTTAACAAGGACCCATTGATCCTTACTCTGCATCACAGTTTGCTGCTTTGTCTCACTGAAGGGCAGGTCAAATCTTGATGGCCATGTTCTGCATGTTAGAAGCAGTCATGCAGAAGTGTAGAATCTACCCAGTTGCTTTGCTGTCAACATGGTGGTCATGCATAGTTTTTATGGCAGTCAATTATTTACTTTTTCTGCAAATATATATTGAGCACGTTCTCCCACCCCAGTGATAGGCTGGATACTGTTTTCTTTTCTTTTTTTTTTTTTTAATTTAATTTTATTTTTTAACTTTACAATATCGTATTGGTTTTGCTATATATTAACATGAATTCACCACAGGTATACACGTGTTCCCCATCCTGAACCCTCCTCCCTCCTCCCTCCCCGTACCATCCCTCTGGGTCGTCCCAGTGCACCAGCCCCAAGCATCCAGTATCGTGCATCAAACCTGGACTGGCAACTTGTTTCATAGATGATATTATACATGTTTCAATGCCATTCTTCCAAATCACCCACCCTCTCCCTCTCCCACAGAGTCCAAAAGACTGTTCTATACATCAGTGTCTCAAAAGAAAAATATTTTCCAGTTTCTATGGAGTCAGTAATCTATAGGGGATGAGTAGAGGATAAACAGCAACAAAAAATGAGTAATTAACAATTGAGCTCTGAGGAAAACAAACTGAGATGAGATGGTGACAAATTACAGAGGAGAGTCTAATTTAGATATTGTTATAGAAGCTAGCCATGGCAAGAACAAGGAGAAAAATGTTTCAAATCAAAGGGATTGGAATGCAAGAGTTCTAAGGCAAACAGCTTGATATACTAAAGGAGCAGAAAGACTAATACATTTAGAAGAGTAAGGAAAGGAGAAAGTTGTGCAAGCTGAGGACAACTTGTACTCAAGTACAGTGTGTTGAGTACAACACGTGCAAGCAAGTCTGTACAAGTAAACTTGACAGGCTGAGGTTTTATCCCAAATGAGCTAGGGAGTCACAGAAAATTTTAAGCTGACAAAGGATAAATTTTGGTTTGTGATAATTGATGCATAGAGCAAAAATGGACCATAGGAGGGAGCAGAGGTGGGAGCTGAGGGATCACAGAGGTGCCTGCTCCGGGGTTTGAGTGACAGATGACAGTAGTTCTAAATGGAATGGTGGCAAAGAAGATGGAAAGTTGAGGGATTTGGAAAGTGTTTATGGGGTACAGTTGACTGAGCTGCCAAGACATCTCTGGAGAGCAGGAAGAAGAATAGAAAGAGAAATAAGTGATGATTCTTGGCTTTCTGTTGGAATGCATTTTAAAATATGTTAGTCTTGCCAGGGTCATAAGTTAAATCCTTAGTGTGGGTCAGGGGCAGTGGAGGAAGGCATCACAAAAAGGAAAAGGAAATGAGGCCTAACATGTATGGAGCCCCTAAAGTATGTCAGGGACTATGCTAACCTTGCATATGCTATTTAATCTACTTGATAGCAATCCTAGAAAGTAAAAATCATGACATACTCATTTTACATACAAGGAAACGAAGTCTCAGAAAGTTAAGTAACTCACCAAAGGTCATAGAATTGGCAAATTAGGGAACCATAAATGAACCAGATCTATCTCTTTCTGAAGCCTCATCTCTTTCTGCAATAGCATGCTCTTTCCAAGAGCTGACATAATGCCAAAGTGCTCAATATTTTATTCCTTGAAAAGTGACTAGCATTATGCTAGGTATCTGTTGAATATTCATTATATGCTGCTTAAGTAATAGATTTGAGTCATCAGTGCAAACATTTGTCTTTATTGAAATGTCAAAGATTTCAAAGGCTGCTGCTGCCGCTGCTGCTGCTAAGTCGCTTCAGTCGTGTCCGACTCTGTGCGACCCCATAGACGGCAGCCCACCAGGCTCCACCATCCCTGGGGTTCTCCAGGCAAGAACGCTGCAGTGGGTTGCCATTTCCTTCTCCAATTTCTTCAATGAAATTGAAAAGCGAAAGTGATGTCACTCGGTCGTGTCTGACCCTCAGCGACCCCATGGACTGCAGCCTACCAGGCTCCTCCGTCCATAGGATTTTCCAGGCAAGAGTACTGGAGTGGGGTGAGTGAATCTAAAATATATATATATATAGTATATTTCAAGATGGGTGATCAAAACAGTAGACAGAATATTAATGATAAATTTAGAAAACATTTATTTCCTCCCTTCTTCAATAAACTTGGTGGCATAAAGCATGCATTCTCTCTATCCCCCACTAAACTGTTTGAAACTTTAAATATAAGGCATGCTAAAAGATGCTAACCAGAAGCTCCAAATTATTGGTATTAGAAGAGCTGAGAGGGAGAGAATTCCCTGTATACTCAGCTGCTCAGAGGATTACATCATATGTTTGACTTCTGTTATATTTAGCTTTGTGTATGTTTATTTATAACATGCTCTGGAGCATACTATTCTGCATCAAATGCACTTAGAGTTTGACTGTCTTTACCTTGGACAAAGGGCTACATGTAGCTTAAATGGAAAGAGAACCTTACAGACTAAGTTATTAAAACTCAGGGGTAGACTTTACAAACTGTAAGACAGGTCTGATTTTAAGGTGTGTGTATATGTATGTGTGTGTATGCATGCACACACATAGGTAAATATTTGTGTTTATTTTGGGAGGGAGCAAAGGCTGTAATTTTTAAAAATATTTTTGGGTGAAATATACTATTCCCTATATTGACACAGCCTCTGATAGTCCCTTTTTTCCTAATACAATCATTTCACCTACATATAGTAACTGTCTTCCCTTTCAAGGTGGTTTAGTTTGAAATGGATGTATTAAACATGGTCACCTTTGATTTCTACATTTAAATGCAAGAGTTTATCAGAATGGTCTCTGTGTATTACATGAGTGCAACCTGACTTTCTGAGACCAGCTTATATGAGTGCAATCAGCTTTTTGGAAAACAATTAAGTACTCTTTCATATACAGTCAGGTAATATACATTATGCATATTAATTCACATAATGCTTTTAGAATCCCAGTGAAGCAGGTACTATTATTATCTCTGTATTGCAGGCAAGAAAAGAGTAAAGTAAGCCTCAGAGATATGGAGTAACTTGCCTTCATGCTAATAAGGTACACAACCAGCATTCCTACTTAGTCACTCCAAATTTAGAGAAACCCATTTTTGTCTGAACTGTCTCCTCATAGTAATAGCCCATCTTGTGATTTCTGCTTGGCAACCTTGCAGTGGCTCAAAAAACAAAAAAAAAAAAACAAAAACAAAACTGTCCAGACTATCACAGCAAACCAGGGGCAACTATAGACCAAGAAATTCTGAACAGGAGAGCCTGATACTAGTCCCCAGTCTTTAGAGATTAGGACTTGCAGACCATATAAACTAGGTATGTGAATTCAGGTGGTATAGTGGTAAAGAATCGCCTGCCAATGCAGGACAGGCAGGACATGTGGGTTCAGTCCCTGGATTAGGAAGATCCCCTGGAGTAGAAAGTGTCAACCCACACCAGTATTATTGCCTGGAAGATTCCATGGACATGGGAGCCCGGTGGGCTACAGTCCATGGGGTCACAAAGAGTTAGACACAACTGAGCAACAGAGCACACACACAACTTAAGACATAAATGAAAGACTGAAGTCCAGATGAAGGCAAGGCCATTTCATGGATCTAGAAACCAAAAGGGATTCTTGTATAATTCCTGTTTTCAGTTGGAGTATAATTGCTTTACAATGTTGTGTTCTTTCTGTACAACAACATGAATCCGCTCTATGTATACATATATCCTCTGCCTCTCGAACCTCTTTCCCACCCACCCCCATCTCACCCCTCTAGATCATCACAGAACACTGACCTAGGCTCCCTGTTCTATGCAGTAGCTTCCCATTAGCTATCTGTTTCACAGTAGGCTCTCCCGTGCCCTGTAGGCTTACTGGTCTTGACCCAGTAGATATGAGTAGCACCTCACGTAAATACCCATCCTGACAGTCAGAAAACATCTGCTAGATGCCCCCATTGACAACCACGGATCTAGATGAAGAAAGAATGCAAGAGAATCCATTTACTCATTCAACAAATGCTTGCCAAGTGCTACTCAGTTTTAAGTATCATGTGACTTCAGGTCTTTCTTAGAAAAAGCTCAGTAAAAGAGGACTTCTGAATCATAGGATTAATCTGGAGACTTCAGACAACATGGTGCTTTTGTGAAAGGAAATGTGCTCTGGGTCTAATCCATTTCAGGTTTGGGCATTTTTACCTTGGGCAACTCACTAGCTCTCCTTGAAATACAGTGTCACTCTCTGCAAACTAGAGATAATAATAACACTGAACATATGGGTTTGTTGTGAGGATTAAATGGGATAATAAAAGTAAGAGGCTGGGCCAAGTGCCAAACACACAGTTAAGTGCTTAAGTTGTCCTTATCATAAGTGAAGTCTGTCATATTCAGAGTGACCCAGAGATACTCTTTGGTGCTCTAAAGCAGTAGTTCTAACTACTGAACATATTTAAATGAATTTGCTTTTAGGACAAGTGTCCAAAAAATAGCCACTGAAGTAATTGTTCTGTGAAGTTGGCAAAATGTCCACAAACTCTGGTAGACCAATGTGGAATCAGTCCAATGGGGAGACTGGCTTGCAGTTTTGTCCTTAAAGGATTTACAAGATAAACAGCATCTCTTCAGGAAGCAGCTTGCAAAGCTCAGCTGGGTGTATTTCAGTAAAGAGGGACTTTCCGAATTAAATCTCTTCTTTGAGAAGCAAAGTATGTGTGTAAGGATGAAGTAAGGAGCTACTAAGTTGCTTCAGTCGTGTCCAACTCTGTGCGATCCCACAGACGGCAGCCCAGCAGGCTCCCCCGTCCCTGGGATTCTCCAGGCAAGAACACTGGAGTGGGTTGCCATTTCCTCCTCCAACGCATGAAAGTGAAAAGTGAAAGTGAAGTCGCTCAGTCGTGTCCAACTCTTAGCGACCCCAAGGACTGTAGCCTACCAGGCTCCTCTGTCCTTGGGATTTTCCAGGCAAGAGTACTGGAGTGGGGTGCCATTGCCTTCTCCGGAAATAAGGCGAGGGACATCTATTTCAAGCCAACAAGGAGTTGGTTACTTAGTCTATGTTACATCCAGCAGCCTAGGTGATATTAGCAACAATGTTGAAGAGAGAGGCCAACAGACAAGTTGCATCATTATTCTTCCTTTCTGAAGTCAGGGCAAGAAACTGGAATGTCTTGCAGTAAAGAGCCCACCTAGCCAGTTAAAACTGGCCTTCTAATCCTCAGTTCTTTGAATAACTTCCTAGGGGAACTTGGGTAGATCACTCAGCCTACCTGGATATCCATTTACCTCTCAACCTCTCAATTAAATAAACAGATTATTTGAGAATTGCCAGGTTATGGAAACAAGTTTCCAACCTTTGCTTTCCCTGCAAATATAGAATGTCTGACCATGGGTACACATTCTCCTATATCCCATGTTTCTCCATTGCAGCCATCCAAACAATCCACAGTGAGAGCCCCAGAAGGTTCCAGATCAGGGGTGAGCTGTGGATGACCAGAGGAAGCAGTCTCTTCATTCACTAAAAGTATTAATAGAATTTTCTGAATTATAACCACCCACTACAGATTGGGCACAGGCCAGTATAGTAGTAACTATTGTCTGGATACTGAAAGAAGAGTCTAGCAAGGGAGGAAAGAAAGGGACATTTATCTAGGGAGAAAAGTAAAAATACCTTGTTCTGCCTTATTGAGCATCTTGGGCTCAGCCCCTACATGAGAACTTCATAGGTAGTGTTCCCATCCGTGTGCCTTCAAATGTTGGATGTGAAGGTTTTCAGGTACACGGATATAGTCCCAGCAATCCTGGGCATCCCCAGTCACTATTATTTTGGCCCATGAAGACATTTGAGTTTTGTTTCCACCAAGTGTGAAATAAAACCAGTGCTGGCATGTTGGCAGCAACAATTGCACTGGCAAAACAAAAGTAAAGGTCACAGTGGTTTTACTCTTGGCCAAGAAGGCAAAAGGCAGCTTTTTCAAAGGCCAAAGAAAAAGAAACTACAGTAGACAAGCACAACAGTTTCTCCATAAATATGGGCATTGGGATGTTTTATCAGGAAGTGATGATGATAATGGTTAATATTATTCTGAGTTAGGAACTTAAACGTGTATGCACATAAAGGTACTAATAGTAAGAATGACTCTAGTAACTTCTGTTATCATTGACCATGTTAACTAGCATTTACTTTGTTTCCCTTAATCTTTTTTATTTTTGACCCATTTTAAAAGTTTCCATTAAATTTGTTACAACTCTGCTTCTCTTTTATGTTCTGTTCTTTTTTGACAGAAGGCATGTGTGCTCTTAGGTCCCAGACTAGGGGTTGAACTCTCACCCACTGCATTGGAAGGTGAAGTCCTCACCACTGGGCTGCCAGGGAAGTCCCTGTTTCCCTTAATCTTAACACTCAAAGCTAGATAAGAATAGCCTTTTTTTTTTCCTCTGAAGGATACCTCTTTTTTTAATGTAATACTTTTTGTGAATTAAAAAACAAAAGAAAATCATCAAACATCAAACTAGAAGGCTTGAACTTATTCCTGTAATAACAGTTCGGGGAGCTCAGCTCAGTGCCCTGTGATGACCTACATGAATAGGCGGGAGGTCCTTGAGGGAGGGGATACACATATACATATAGCTTATTCACTCTACAGCAGAAAGGAATCACCTCACTTTTTAGGAAAGGAGACTTGTTAGAGAGATGAATGAGTTGCCCAAGGTTGCACAGTTGGTAAGGGAAGAAGTCTAAGCTGTCTTCTGACCAGGTGACCTATTTATATGCTGGCTGTGCCACTAACTAAGCTTTCTCTCCTTTTGAGCACCTCAGTTTCTTTGACTGAAATGAAGAGGTTGAACCAAATAGTTCTTCAGATGTCTTCTGCCTTTAATATACCATTATTCTAGGTAGTACATTTTTTTTTAAGTGTGTATCCCATGAAATGAACTATATAATAATATAATGAGGCTTCTGTGTGTTTGCAAGTAATGCCAGGGGCAATAGATTGTTCCTTTCCATGCCCAGTCTTTATCAACAAGTTTTATCTATGGCTACAGTGCAAAGGAGGAGGAATGCAGTGACAGTAATATGTTAATGCAGAGTCAGGGAACCTCAGGGTTCTGGCCCAGCTTTGCCACTGCAACCATGGCTGTGACCAAGATACTGAGCCTCTCTAACGCCTCAGTTTTATCATCTAGCAAATGAGAACCACACATGCCCAGCTTGTCACACAGCATTTGGAGGTGGAGGCTTGCAGGCTTGCAAGTGCAGGTGGCGGAGCCCAACACTAGGGGATCCTGAAAGAGGGTTGAGGTCACAAAATAAATGGAATGAGGATGGAGTTAACAAGAAACCAAAGCCAATGACTTTGGCTCCCGGTTCTGTAACTAATTAGTGACTGTTTCATGTGGGTATCAGTTTCTTCATTTGAAAAACGGAAGCATTAGTCTATATCAGTGTTTCTAAATTATCTGGCAAGGATGAATATTCTTCCTAAATGTCCTAGAGATAACATTTGGAAAACAAAGCATAATCTCTCCCCATCTTAGATTCTAGCATTGGCCTATTCTGAGATGCTCTGGAGTAAAGAAACATTTAATTTTATTGAACTCATTTTTCAAATTAAGTTGAGCATGGGATACTTGTTAACATCCCATGAAATATAATTGGGAAATTAAGGTTAGGTGCTGTGGTTCTGTGAGGAATTATAAAGAGAGATTAAGATTTATGTGTTATATCTAGGTTACATCTACAAGTGTCAGGGATCATTTTTCTTTCTTCTCTTTTTGTTATCTCTGTCTCTTACATAAAATGTACCTTCTTAGTTGGTAATCCAGTGGATATACATGTGTGTATTTTATTAGCAAGTACAGTATTGTGCCTACTACTGTGGTAAATGCTTGTGGACAACAGAAAAAAATAAAATAGAGCTCTTTAACCTCCACCGTGGACTTTACTATTTATAAAGGAAGTCCAGATGCTGAATGGTTTTTAGGTTATTTTATTTCCCTGAATTCTATGGCACTGAATGTGAGAGAACACAAAAATGGTGATCATCATGGGCTGAGATAATTAGAGAAAGCTTTATAGAATAAATTGAATTTTGCTAGGCTTTGAAAATTTGTAACATATGATACTGTCAGATAGAAATAATATGGAATAGTCGAAAATTAGCCAGGATTTGAAGGGCAGGAAAAGTATCTGGACTTATTGCAGAGGGCCCTAGTAGCCACCATTAGTTATCAAGCAAAGAAATAGCAAGGGGAAATTGAGATATCTAGGAAGTAAGAGGCATAGAGCATTTGGTATAATCCCAGGGCAAGTGACTGGATACAGTAGTAAGGCATCATTATGCGGGAAGAAATACAGTGAATTTCAAACAAGAAAGATTGTGTTTGTGTCCCAATTCTTTTATTTAAAAATATTTTATAATTAATTTTTGTTGTTGTCTAGTCTCTCAGTCATGTCTGAGTCTTTGCAACCCTGTGGACAGCAGCACGTCAGGCTTCCCTGACCTTCACCATCTTCCAGAGTTTGTTCAAACTCATGTCCATTGAGTTGGTGATCCCATCCAACCATCTTGCCCTCTGTTGTGCCCTTCTCCTCCTGCCTTCAATCTTTCCCAGCAACAGGTCTTTTCCATTGAGTTGACTCTTCGTATCAGGTAGCCAAAAACTGAACCTTCAGCTTCAGCACCAGTCCTTCCAATGAATAATCAGTGTTGATTTCTTTAGGATTGACTGATTTGATATCCTTGCAACCCGAAAGACCCTCAAGAGTCTTCTCCAACACCACAGTTCAAAAGCATAGATCCTTGGGCACTCAACCTTCTTTGTGGTCCAACTCTCACATCCATTAAGGACTAATGGGAAAAACATAGCTTTGACCATATGGACCTTTGTTGGTAATGTCTCTGCTTTTTAATATACTATTTATGTTCTGTCATGCTTTTCTACCAAGGAACAAGTGTCTTTTAATTTCATGGCTGTCATCACCATCGGCAGGAATTTTAGGGACCAAGAACAGGAAGTCTGTCACTTTTCCATTGCTTCCCCGTCTTTTTGCCATGAAGTGATGGGACCAGATGGCAGGATCTTTGTTTTTTGAATGTTGAGTTTTAAACCAGCTTTTTCACTCTCCTCTTTCACTTTCATCAAGTGGCTCTTTAGTTCCTCTTCACTTTCTGCCGTAAGGATGGTATCAACTGCATATCTGATGTTATTGATATTTCTCCCCACAATCTTAATTCCAGTTTGTGCTTCATCCAGCTAGCATTTCACAATGATGTTCTCTGCACATAAGTTAAATAAGCAGGGTGACAATATATAGCCTTGATGTACTCCTATCCCAGTTTGGAACCAGTCTATTGTTCCATGTCCAGTTCTAATTGTTGCTTCTTGACCTGCATACAGGTTTCTCAGGAGGCAGGTAAAGTGGTCTGCTATTCCCATCTCTTTAAGAATTTTCTAGTTGGTTATGATTCACACAGTCAAAGGCTTTAGTGTAGTCAATGAAGCATAATTAGATATTTTAAAATTATCTTGCATTTGCTTTGGTCCAACACATGTTCGTAATTTGATCTCTGGTTCCTCTGCCTTTTCTAAATCCAGATTGAACATCTGGAAGTTATCGGTTCACGTACTACGGAAGCCTAACTTGGAGGATTTTGAGCATTACTTTGATAGCATGTGAACTGAGTGCAATTGTGTGGTAGTTTGAACATTCCTTGGCATTGCCCTTCTTTGGGACTGAAATGAAAACTGATCTTTTCCAGTCCTGTGACCACTGCTGAGTTTTCCAAATTTGCTGGCATATTGAATGCAGCACTTTAACAGCATCATCCTTTAGAATTTGAAATAGTTCAACTGGAATTCTGTCACCTCCACTAATTTTGTTCGTAGTGATGCTTCCTAAGGCCCACTTGACTTCACATTCCAGGATGTCTGGCTCTAGGTGAGTGATCACACCATGGTGATTATCTGGGTCGTGAAGATCTTTTTTGTACAGTTCTCCTGTGTATACTTGCCACCTCTTCTTAATATCTTCTGCTTCTGTTAGGTTCATACTGTTTCTGTCCTTTATTGTGCCCATCTTTGCATGAAATGGTATCTGATTTTCTTGAAGAGATCCCTAGTCTTTCCCATTCTATTGCTTTCCTCTATTTGCATTGTTCACTTAATAATTCTTTCTTATCTCTCCATGCCCTTCTTTGGAACTCTGCATTCAAATGGATATATATTTCATTTTCTCCTTTGCCTTTAGCTTCTCTTCTTTTTTCAGCTATTTGTAAGGCCTCCTCAGACAACCATTTTGCCTTCTTGCATTTCTTTTTCTTGGAGATGGCTTTTGTCACCGCCTCCTGTACAATGTTAGGAACCTCTGTCCATAGTTCTTCAGGCACTCTATCAAATCTAATCCCTTGAATCTATTTGTCACTTCCACTGTATAATCATAAGGAATTTGATTTAGGTCATATCTGAATGGCCTAGTGGTTTTCCCTACTTTCTTCAATTTAAGTCCGAATTTGGCAATAAGGAGTTCATGATCTGAACCACAGTCAGCTCCTGGTCTTGTTTTTGCTGACTGTATAGAGCTTCTCCATCTTTGGCTGCAAAGAATATAATCAATCTGATTTTGATATTGACCATGTGGTGATGTCCATGTAGAGTCATCTCTTGTGTTGTTGGAATGATTGATTTATTTAAAAGTATATGTTGCCATTTGGGAATAGATGCGCCATCATGTTGTAGGATGTTTAGCAGCACCCTTTACCTCTACTCCCAGATGTGAACACTCCCTCTCCCAACAACGCCAGATGCCCCCCTGGTGGTGAACCACTTGGGGTGTTCCAGGGGTGTTTGATAAAGAGGAATCACTGTACTTAAAGGTGGAGACAATGTTGATATGATTTTTACATCGATGAAAGAGTGATAAGATTGAATTTTGACTTCAAGGACTCTGGTCTGTGTAAATGGAAGAAGATTAAAATTTCTGTCAATTATGATATTCTTAATAATACTTTGGGCTGCAAATATCAAACATGCAAACTTGAACAGAAAGGAAACCTAGTAGTTCACTTGACATGTGGTCTTGAGATACGTTAGACTCCAGTTTTGGTTGATTCAGTAGCTTTCAGCTTCATCATGGGCTCAGTTATTCCTGGGCTTTGGACCTATCGCCCATATAACTGGGCTTGTTCCCCTCTGAGTTATCAGATGGCTGTCAGCAGTGACTGTGTCTAATCGCTTCCTTATTTGTGTCCAGGGATAGAAAAATAGCCAGATGCATGACAGATTAATAATGTTTCTTTCCCAGGAACCATCAGAAATCTTCTGTTCTTGAATTCCTGGCCCAAACTAACTTAGCACCCTACCCTACACCCCATTCCCTGAGCCTCTCTGATGATATAGCTAGGATCTGTTTTATAAAGTGGATGTGGGATTCTTCACCATAATATCCCCCATACTATCTTTAGAAGGGAAAAAGATAATTAGACAAGTATGGAATTTGATGAGTTCAGGGTAAAACCTTATGCATTTTGAGCTAATCACCGTTCAGATGCACTTAGTGTTTGGGTCAGTGAGAATACCAAATTGACTATAAGCTGAATCATGAGAACTCTCAAAGGAAGAATGTATTGAGCATGTGTGCAGAGAGAAGAGAGCAGAGAGGGCCAAGGACTGTAATCTTGGAGGAAATCAGATGTGGATAATTAATTCAAAGATGTGAGAGATTTGGTCTAGCTTGAACACAGAGCTGCCTCAGGCACCTGCTGGGCATGTGATCTTGGCCAAATCATTTTTCATGTGTGTTCTGTCTTCCTTGTTTATAGGATTAGAGTAGAACCTTCCTCATAATGCTGGTGAAAGGGTCGAGTGAGACAGTACACGCAGCACTGAATCAAGTGGTGGGTGTCTGGGAGCTTTGAGGAACCATCACTGGTGATGGTAGGTGAGGTGACTTAGTGAACCCAAGGAGTAAAAGAAGTGAGGAGAGGAGTAGAGAGGCCTTCGGAAGAACAGGGTAGGTGCCTGTGATCTTGCAAGAGGGGATGACTTCTCCAAGCATTCTAGAAGGATTTTAAATAACACTCTTAAAATACTCTATATCTGGCTAAGCATTACAAGACTGAAATTTAGCCCAGCTCTGAGCTATTTAAAGACCTGCCAATTTACAAAAGCTGCCAACTCAGACAGGAAGTTATTTTGATGATCTTTTTCTTCCCACTACCTCATTCCCTTTCCTATGTCAACAGGCAATGTCCACAAGTTTTTAAAATATCAACTTAAATCAGAAATATGTTCAGTATGTTTAGAAATGTTCACTATTCCATGAGCATTTAAATATTTACCTTGCCCAAAATACAATATCATCTTTGATCACAGATTGGTGCTAAAGGAAAACATCTGTTCCATGTTTTGTTTTGTTTTGTTTTGTTTTGTTAGCAAAACAGAACATAGAATATGTCCATCATCAAAGCAGGATAAGCTCAGATGTTAGCCTAGATGTAAACAAGTAAGAGTATTATAGCACTGGATTTTCAAGATGTATTAAAAATGTGATTCAACCATTTAGCATACTTGCCTAAAATATTCATCCATTGCATTAAACACACTTTGCTCAAGCATCTGCTCTGTGCAGGGCATGCACTTGGTTTGGTGCCCCTACAGTATGGAGATTGCTAGGTGAGGCAGAGGATAGGGACCTAGAAGGACTTAGCATTTACAAGGCTTAGGTGCTCCTCTAGTAAAAGAGCATGGAATGGGACATGTTAGATAGAAGGATGTGTGTTATCTTATCTAATCCACTTAGCCACCTCATTGCACTATGTGTCTACTGTTAATGAGGGTGTCAGCTACTTCGGTTACATAATCTTTAGGTACTTTGTTTAAACACAAACTGTTTATTAATAAAACAGTTTATTAATAGCCTCTCAAGCTCTTGGTTTTCTGCACCATTGCCTAAACTCAGAGCTGAACTGAAATCCTGTTGTCTAATTCTGACTGTGGTGTCCAAAGACTTTATGCTAAATGACTCTGCTTGAGAGGTAGACAAGAAGTAATGGCTGCCCCCAAGAAATTTACTGTCTCATAGGCAAGTGAAAACTCAACACAAATAACCATTACCATCATCATAAAAGCGAAAAGAGTACTGAGCCCTTGCTAAACGCCAGACAGTAGCGTGTAGTGTTCCAAATGTTTTACATACCTTAACTCATTCACGGAAAGCCCCAGGAGGTTTCTATCATTATAAGACCAGTGCTGCAGACGGGGTTAGTTGAGGTACAGACAACGTAAGTAGAAACTGACACACAGAGTTAAAAAGAGGTGAATCTAGGGTTTAAAATCAGTAGGTCTTTGGTAAAGCTCATTACCACCTTGCTACCTGTCATAACCACCCTTCAGGGTTATAAGTGCAGACTTCCCTGGTGGTCCAATGGTTAGGACTCTGTGCTTCCACTGCAGTGGGTTTGGGTGGACTGTATCCCTGATGGGGTAAGTTCACATGGAGCCAAAGAAAACAAACAAACGGAATGAAAGGTTGCAAATGCATAAAATCTAAGAGAAGTATCAGTTCAGTTCAGTCCAGTCACTCAGTTGTATCCAACTCTTTGCGACCCCATGAATCCCAGCACGCCAGGCCTCCCTGTCCATCACCAACTCCTGGAGTTCACTCAAACTCACGTCCATCAGGTCGGTGATGCCATCCAGCCATCTCATCCTCTGTCGTCCCCTTCTCCTCCTGCCCCCAATCCCTCCCAGCATCAGGGTCTTTTCCAATGAGTCAACTCTTCGCATGAGGTGGCCAAAGTACTGGAGTTTCAGCCTCAGCATAAGTCCTTCCAATGAACACCCAGGACTGGTCTCCTTTAGAATGGACTGGTTGGATGTCCTTGCAGTCCAAGGGACTCTCAAGAGTCTTCTCCAACACCAAATTTCAAAAGCATCAATTCTTCAGCACTCAGCTTTCTTCACAGTCCAGCTCTCACATCCATACATGACCACAGGAAAAACCATAGCCTTGACTAGATGGACCTTTGTTGGCAAAGTAATGTCTCTGCTTTTGAATATGCTATCTAGGTTGTTCATAACTTTTCTTCCAAGGAGTAAGCGTCTTTTAATTTCATGGCTGCAGTCACCATCTGCAGTGATTTTGGAGCCCAAAAAATTAAAGTCTGACACTGTTTCCACTGTTTCCCCATCTATTTCCCATGAAGTGACAGATAAATTGTATTTCTTATCTGAGTAAATGGGAAAGGCATGGAGCTGTAAGGAGACAACGGTAATTGATCTATTCTCTAAGGAACCGGGAGGATTTGATTATATAGAGCTGGGGAAAGGGGCATTTCAGGATAGGGACTTTTCAACTTTGAGCAAAAAGAGAAGAGATGCTAGTGCCTATGCGGGATAATTGTTTCACATTCTGGTGAGTTTGGTGATAAGCTTTGCTCCCCTCCCACCCCCAACCTCACTGCCACCATTGATACCTGTGCACTGTGATCCTGGGACACACTGGCAGCCCAGGAGAGCTGACTCTATGTCCATTGATTTATCCTCAGACTCCTGTGTTCACAGATACATCACCAAGCATTCCTGCTCCCAGAGTCAGTGGAGGGAGGTTTATGACTCAATTTTATTGGTTCGCTTGTGCAGACAAGTGGCTTCAGTTGTGGAGGAGTCGTTTGAAATAAAACATCATTATTAGATCTCCTCTCCCTCAGCCTCCTCTCTTGGCTTGCCGTTCCCTCTGAGCTAAGGGTCAAACCAGGACCTGCTGGAGAACTTTTCCCCTGTGGACTAAAGATGGTCCTGTATTAGCAAATAGAAATTTAAGAACTGAGCACAGTGCTTTTTTTTTTTTTTAAGTTACTTTATTTTAATTGGAGGCTAATTACTTTACAGTATTGTGGTGGGTTTTGCCATACATTGACATGAATCAGCATGTGGTATTGAAGGCATTCAGGGATTATCATGCTCTACAAAGGTAGCACTTAACATTTCACTTTTTCTTTCTCATTGCATCATCTCCTTTGCTTCAATTAAGTAAATAACTCAGAGATAGAGAGAGACAGTTGTCACGGAGGGGCATCTCACTGAGTACACATGTTCCTCATGGCATGACCATTTTGGCCTTCCAGTATCCCTTCTAGCCTCAGCTATTATCCTTATTTTCCATACCTGAACAGGGTCATGCCCTCAAATCTTTTCTGACCTTGACCATAGTCACCAAAACCTGTGCAGTACCCTCCCCCAACCCCAGTAATACAAGTGTCCTTTGCACTTACTATTCTTGCTGCCTGGGAAGTTTTTTAGCTGAGATATCCATCTCATCCTCTCTCTCTATCCAGATCTCTGCCCCAATTCTCATGATGTCAGAGTGTCATTCCTTTGAAAAATTCACCATTCCCAACACTTTAAAATTGTATTTCTTTTCTTAGCACTGATCAGTTCAAGACGTCTTATTTCCTTTCCTCTGTCTTACTCTACTCTGTACCTCTGTACATGGACCCACACACCTGGATCTTCTCTGATGTCCTAGGCTTTTGCTCTCGGAATGTCACTGTCAAGTCTGTCCTTTTTGGCTCCTTCTCTTGAAAGTGTTTGTCCATGGGAAGTGGACAGAGAATTTTCTGTTTTGTATTTTTTATCTTTAATGCTTGACCCATGGTGAAAATTTGATAGTTATTGAATGTATGGAAGCATGAAATGGAAAGAATGAAGGAGAACAGGGAAAGGACGAGGAGAGGAAGAGAAAGGAAGAAAGAAAGAAACGATATGCATCTCTCCTTTTCCATGTTTCTTTGGTTCACCAAGTCACAGTGACACCCAGTTCTTAGACACCCTAGTCTAGGACTGTCTCCATCATTGTTTGTTGTTATACCCTTTGATCCAGAATTCACCATTTCCTTGCTTTTCCATTCCATGCATTCTTACATTTTACTTTTCCTCATAATTTCTACCAATTATTTTCCCATTCTTCAATGGACAGATGAAGCTATCATCTTGCCATAAAGCCTTTCCTGACTAATAGGAATGAATGAAGCTCTTCTTTGTTTTTCTCTTCAGTTGACCTGACCTATCACTGGAGCAATTGATTAGGCTTGTTTTATTTTGAGGGATGGCATCTCTGATGCACTGCCCAAGCAAAGGTCCACAGTGTGGACAGCTGTAAGCAGATCTTCCCCTCAACGGATCTGACATTCAATGTTTAGAGTCATCTGGAGCTCATGCCGCAGACAGATAAGCACATGTTTCTCTCCAAACTTCTACTTCTCGCTTCATTTCCCTAGTGAGATCTGGGTGAGAGCCTATAGGACACATGTGTAAATAGTTGTCCTCTTGGTTTCCAACTCAAAAGGCTTGATACTGTCTGCCTACAGTACATGTAAAGAGAAATTGGGGAATTGAATCTGAGCCAAGTAGAGAAAGGAGGGGTTATAATGGTTATTGACAAGCAGTGCCTGCCTAGGCTGGGCATCAGTGTAGAGAACTGATGATGCCATGGTTTCCTCTCTGCCATCCCTACCCTAGTAGGATCTCACATTCTGTACTTTTGTTTCTGAGAACTTGCTGAAAGCAAGCATGCTTCTATTATGTATTCATTTTTTATTAGAACCAAGTGTAAACAGAAGACTTTTTTTTTTTTAACCAAATATATGGTTCAAGTACAAATGGGTCTGGAAGCCATGTAAATGGGGAAAAGCAGCTGACCTACTAAGAATAAGGATCAGCTCATTAGAAAATAAGAATTCACTCCTGGAGTACCCACCATCTGTTATTTCTGAGATAACAATAATTATTAATGATAATAACAATAATAATAATATGGGCCATTTTACAGTGGAACACAGCTGTTCTCTGTCATCAGCCCCAGATACTTTTAGATTCTTTTTCAGAACCCTCTTTCATCCATTAATTTGTCTAGACCCTTACCAAACCTAACTTGTTAGTTCATTTCCCCATAAAGGATATCAAACCATACAAATGTATATCTTCTGTTAGATGCCCTAAAATAACTTGTTAGCAAACTTTGAAAAAGGTCCCCTGATTTTATCCATTTGAAGACAAGACCATGATCAGTTGGAATTTCAGTCGGCATTGCCCCGAATCTGTTGATCAGTTAGGTGAATAATGACACATTAACAGTATTCCAATCCATGTATTAACAGTATTCCAATCCAAGTCTTCCAATCCATGAACACAAGATGGTTTTTCCACTTATTTAGATCTTTAATTTCTTTCAACAATTTTTTTAATTTAATTTTATTTTTAAACTTTACAATATTGTATTAGTTTTGCCAAATATCGAAATGAATCCGCCACAGGTATACCTGTGTTCCCCATCCTGAACCCTCCTCCCTCCTCCCTCCCCTACCCTCCCTCTGGGTCGTCCCAGTGCACCAGCCCCAAGCATCCAGTATCGTGTATCGAACCTGGACTGGCGACTCGTTTCATACATGATATTATACATGTTTCAATGCCATTCTCCCAAATCTCCCCACCCTCTCCCTCTCCCACAGAGTCCATAAGACTGATCTATAAATCAGTGTCTCTTTTGCTGTTTCATACACAGGGTTATTGTTACCATCTTTCTAAATTCCATATATATGCGTTAGTATACTGTATTGGTGTTTTTCTTTCTGGCTTACTTCACTCTGTATAATAGGTTCCAGTTTCATCCACCTCATTAGAAATGATTCAAATGTTTTGTAATTTTAAGTGTACATGTCTTATGCTTCTTTGGTTAAATTTATTCCTAGAGTTTTTCAAAAATTGTATTACCATTAGAATTATTTTTCAAACTCTCTTAAGCTTTAGGTATTACTCCTTTTGAAGATTCATCTTTTCTGCCTATAAATTCACATTTATGTCTTCATAATCTTTCTTCCTATAGAGATATAATTCATATAATATAAAAAGTTTCTTTTTAAAGCATATGATTCAATGGATTTTAGTATATTCACTATATTGTGTAACCATAACCACTATCTATTCCAGAACATTCCCATCACCACAGAAAGAAACCTGATACCCCTCAGCAGTTACTATCCATTCTCTCTCCTCAACCACAGTGCCCTGACAGCCCCGATCTGCTTTTTGTATCTATAGATTGGCCAGTTTGCAATTTACTTAAGTGGAATCATGTATAATATGTGGTTTTTTGTGTGAGGCTTCTTGCACTTAGCATCGTGTTTTCAGGATTCATCCACATTGTGGCATGTACCAACATTTTATTCCTCCCTGTGACTGAAGTATTCCATTGTTTGGATGTACCAGATTTTTGTTTATTCATTCATCAGTTCATACACATTTGAATTGTTTCCATGTCTTGGTTGTTATGAATAATATTGCTGTGAATATTCATGTCTAAGTTTTTGTGTGAACATGTGTTTTCAGTTTTCTTGGGGTGCATATCTAGGAGTGGAATTCTGGGTCATATGGTGGCTTTATGTTTAACGTATTGAGGAACCACCTGCAAAACTGTTTTCAACAATGCCTATATCATTTTAGATTCCCACCAACGATTAAAGGTTTTCTAATTGCTTCATGTCTTCAGTTTTCTGGGGTGTGTTTTTGTCTTGTTTTTATTGTAGTCATTCTAATGAGTATGAAGTGTTATCTCACTGTAGTATCTGTATGTATTTCCTGGATGACTAATGATGTTGAACATCTCTTCATGTACTTGTTAGTCATTTGTATATCTTCTTTGAAGAAATGTGCATTCAAATCATGCTATCCACTTTTTAAATTAGATTATTCATCATTTTCATTAGTTACAAAAGTTCTGTATGTGATCTGGATACTAGACCCTTTTAACATATGTAACTTTGTAAATATTTTCTTAATTTTGTGAATTGTCTTCACTTTCTTGATAGTGTCCTTTGGCACCAAAAAAATGTCTTTATATTCTGATGTAAGTTCAATTTATCTATTTTTTCTTTGACTGCTATATTTCTGGTATCATATCAAAAAATCTTAATCCCATGCCATTCATATTTATACCCAGATGTTACTATCAGAGTTGATAGTTTTAGCTCTTATATTCAGATCTTCAGTCTATTTTTAGCTAACTTTTTAATATGGAATGTGGTGGGGGTGGGGAATTAATTATTTTGCATGTGGAGACCCAATTATCCTGGCACCATTTGTTCAAAAGATTATTTCCCCCACTGAATAATTTCGGTATCCTTGTTGAAAATCAGCTGTAAATGTATGAGTTTATGTCTAGATTCTTGATTCTATTCCCTTGATTTCTATGTCTGTTCTTATACCAGCACCACACTTGATTACTGTAGTTTCATAGTAAGTTTTGAAATTGGCAAGTGTGAAGCCTCCAAACTTGTTTATCATTTTCGGGATTGATTTGGCTATTTAGAATTCATTCCCTTTCCACATGAATTTTAAGATCAGCATGTATATTTCTGATAAAGTATCTGTTGAAATTTCAGCACTGAATCTGATCAGTTATGTGAATATTGCCATGTTAACAGTATCAAGGCTTCCAATCCATGTTTTTCCACTTATTTAGATCAACAATGTTTTGAAATATTCTTATTCCTATGAGTTTTTAAAAATTCTATTATCAGTGGAATTATTTTCTAAAATATCTTAAGCTTTAAGTGTTTTTCCTTTTGAAGGTAGATCTTTTCTGCCTGTAAATTCCATTTTAGTCAATAATCAAATTTCATATATGTATTTAATTTCCTGAGCAGTTACTTGAATACTTGATACCTAAAACATTTTCTGATATAGTATTTGGAATGGACCCAGAATCAGGCTCCATAAACCCATTTACCTCCCTCCAAATAAGCTAAGCCCAGACAATCTTACTGTGTTCCTTAGTAGAACAGGAAGCCCCTTAAGATTAAATTACTTATGGTTATTTGTCACCTAAAATCTCCCATATCATTTTTGTCATAGTCTCTCCCTTGAAGGATCTTTTTTTTTTTTTTTAGAAGTTATCCTTTGCTGTGATTTTCTAGATTCTCACTACCCCAATATCCAACTCAGTTCTGCCCATCCTTGTTATTTCCCTGCTGAAGACTTTTTCTTCCTTTGCTGTATCACTCGGTACACAATAGACTCTACAAACCAGGGAAATCATCCATGGTTAGCCATGGCTTAAGATGGCTTTCAACTAAAGCTGAGATCCTCATGAGTTGGCACTGTATTTAATTGCATCCCTCTAGTTCCTCTGTTTTTCTGGAGTAAAAACAGTAAAAAAACAGTCCTATTCATTTCACAAACTTTTATGTAGCATATAATGCGGGAGACTCGGGTTCATCCCTGGGTTGGGAAGATCCCCTGGAGAAGGGAATGGCAACCCACTCCAGTATTCTTGCTGGGATAATTCCACAGACAGAGGAGGCCGGCGGGCTACAGTCCATGGTCACAAAGAGTCAAACATGATTGAACAACTAACACTTTTACTTTTTCAAGAACCAATGTGAAGTCAAATTATATACATTTTACAATGTATATTGTAAACCTTTCTTAAACATTTTCTTTTTTGATAGACAACTACATAAATTTTAGGACATGATATGAATATCTTTGCAGACTTAGAGGAAATAGCCACTTTTTTGTAACCGTGGTTACAGGTTATATACCAAAGAGTCAAATTTACACATATAGAGCTACGTGTTTTACTGCATGATAATTTCTATTGTTTACAGACATAATGTCACTTAATTAAGAGAACATTGTGAGTGATAATGGGGTCTTGGTGTTTCCATGGTTAGTTGCCAATTCCTTCCCCACTTTCAGTATCTTTTTCTGCTGTGGAGGATGAGTGCTTTTCATTTTCCATTTTTGTCTAGTGGATACTCTATCTGACAAAATCAACCATGGATTTCAAATTCCCATCTGCAGAATATTTCTATCTTCTAAATATTTTCCTAGGAAGTTATCAGTTGGTTGATCATTTTCAGCCTGCAACCACACAGTTACATCTGCAGCTGAGGAGGATGTTGAAGACTCCATAGCAACACCATCTGTTGTTCACAGAATGTTTTTCTTTCTGATAAAGATGGGAGGTGTTAGTTGTAATTAGGCAAGTTGCGTGCTGGAATCAGAAGCTTTTTTGATTTACCAGGATTTCTGCACCAATAAGTGCCTCTGACCCTGTGGGTATTCATAAATCCAGGGAGAGTTAGAACTAACACTGCTATTGTCAGTTATAATTTTTCACACTAGAACAGGAGTCCGCAAAGTTCAGACCCCGGGTCACATCCAGCTGGTGGTTTGTTTTTATAAATAAAGTTTTATTGAGACACAGCCACACCCATTCATTTATGTATTGTCTGTGACTCTTTTCACAATATAGCAGAGTTGAGGAGTTATGACAGAAGTTATATGATCTATGGAGCCTAAGCTATTTACTATCTGACACTACAGTTCTCTTGCCCTTGTATTAGAATAGTATTAGAGGATTTTTCTGCTGTCACTAGATTTGTATGACTTTCATGTCAAGCACATGACCATTTTAGATTTGAAAACATTACCTTACAACAGAGTATCACCAGCTCTAAGAAGCTTTCCATTATGCTTCACCTTTATTCCTTATCAAGCTGGGCATAATGTTCTTTTCCTGGCCTCATCTAATACTATAGATAGGTCTCAATTACTGATTATATCATATGATTTTCAATAACTTAAATATAAACCAATTAATGTCTTTGCCTGCTATTTTCTATAAGCTTGTGAAAATTCTCACATTATGTTCTGCTTTAGATAGATATTCATAAAATAAGGGAAATATCATTCTAGGGCAAAGAGTCTGCTTTATTTGTATTCCTGTTGCCTAACATCAGTACCTAGGGCAAAGAATGCACTTGAAAAAAAATGTTGAATGAATGGGTTGAATGAGTTGTTAATTTAAAAGAAGATAATATTTAACTCTATTTATGTCTGTGCTGGGTCTTGGTTGCTGCGTGCTGGCTTTCTCTAGTTGTGGCAAGTGGGGGCTACTCGCTAGTTGCACTGGCTAGGCTTTTCATGCAGTGGCCTCTCTTGTTGCAGAGCACAGGCCTTAGACGTGCAGGCTCTGCAGTTGTGGCGCGTGGGCTTTGTTGCTCCATGGCGTGTGGGATCTTCCTGGACCATGGATCAAACCCATGTCCCCTTTGCTTCTAGGTGGGTCTTTACCACTGGACCACTAGGGAAGTCTCTATTTTTTTTTTTCCTTTGAAGGCTGTTTTGGATGTAGGTTAATTGTGTGGTGTCTAGACTCCAATTTCTTTTCTTTCTTTTCTTTTTTTTTTTTAGATTTTTTAAAACTTTCTATTTTATATTGGATTATAGCCAATTATTAATGTTGTGCTAGTTTCATTCGCAAAGGGACTCAGCCATACATATCCATGTATCCATTCTCCCCAAACTCCCCTCCAATCTAGGATGCCATGTAATATTTAGCAGAGTTCCCTGTGCTGTGCAGTAAATCCTTGTTGATTCAGTCAGTTCAGTTCAGTCGCTCAGTCATGTCTGACTCTTTGTGACCCATGGACTGCAGGACACCAGGCTTGTTGGATATCTGTTTTAAATACAGCAGTGTGTACATATCGCTCCCAAACTCCCCAACTATCCCTTTATCCCTTCCCCCCATCCCTCAACCCTGGTAACCACAAGTTCATTATCTGAGTCTGTGAATCTAGACTCCAGTTTCTTGATGTGAAGCTTCATTTCTACCCCTTATGTGGTAAGTCTTTGCTCTAAGTCTTTGACTTAGTTACTTAGTCTTAGTTACTTAGTCTTTGCTCTAAGTCTTTGCTCACATTACTTAGTCTCTCCTGCTTCAGCTTTCTCATCTATAAGCTGGAAATAGCAATATAACCTCTCTCCTGTGCTGTTGTGGAGGACAAAACTGTATCATCCATGCGAAGTTTTAACATAGCACCTGACTTGTACTAAGTATTCAATATACCATGGTCATTCCTGGTGACTTACTATTTGTTTTAATCAAAAGTCAGCTGACTATCATGTCACCATTAGTTTTGTCACACATCTGAGTTAGTACTTGCAAGTATCCATGAAGATATAGTTTATACAAAGAGCCACTTTTTTGGTTTCTGACTCTGTGTCACAGTGATGAGGGTAGAAAGTAGATCAGATGCCTTTATGATCCTTAAGTATCTCATAATCTAGTACACTGAGCCTAAAGCTGCCACCTGGGGAAGGATGTATATAGCTCAGTCACAAAGACGGTCAGAGATTATCACCGAGGACTACTGTCTTTTCTGGTACATGTTTATGGTGAAGAACAAAACCCTAAATGAATGAAATAAGTTCTATCTAAGGAATGTCAGATACCAATCAAGGAGTCCAGTTTTGTGTGCAGAAAACCTTCCAGATCCTCAGTGTTCCTCTAGGCATCATTTCTGTCTGCACTTGCAGATGGCTCTAGTTCAAAACGAATAAAAAATAAAACAAGGAATTCGGATTGTTGTGAAAACCTAAGAAAAAGTTCTGTACTTATTAGCTTTGAGTTGGGTGAATAGGACTGAGAGTACCTGGAAGGGGAAAAGAAGGCATTTGATGAGTGCCAAGGTCATTTGCTGTGCAGAGAATAGGGCTAGGAGTTCCTGTTCTGGACTCTAACAGATAGGGGTTGAATGTCAGTTTTACTGTTTACTAGTTAGGTGATCTTGGACAGCCCCTCCCCCTCTCTGTTTTAGTTTTCTTTTTGCTAAGATGTGAATGGTCCTTTTATAAACTTCATCAGGTGGCTGTGGGATGAAAGGAGATAACATAAAGGGTTTCATAGTGCCTAGGACATAGCAACTCAATAACATGAGCTTTCAATTAGAGTAGAGGTTAAATACAGAGAAAAACAAAGGACCATCAAGATTTTATTTAGTTATCCAGAGGAGGAGCATGTGAATGAAGGTCGACCTCTTTCTAGTGGAAGAAGGATGAGCGTCTTAGCCTCTAGCCTCAGGAACACTGATCCGTTTTCAAAAGCACCCCTGATTCTCTCAGACCAGGAGGTTTTCCATCATGAAGCCATCAGACTGAGATTCCTCCATCTGCCACTACCCTCTTCCCTGCTCTTAGCCTCTGTGTGGTGCTTCTTCACACTGTGCAGTACGAGGAAGTTATCAATGGGCCAGGCAGCAGGGTCTTACTTGTACTACTAAGCTTGCAGAGAGGAACTTGGGTTCAGTACATGTTGGAGCATTGAAAACAAAAACAAAATGATAAGTGCTGTCTAGATAGAGATTGAGGTTACTTCTTCATAAAAAAAAAAAAAAATCTATGGTAGCAAATTGCCACGAGAGTCAGAACAATAATTAAAAACAGAGATTTGGGAATAAGGAGTTTCAAGTTTGCTGTTTTGTAGCTGTGAGACTTGGAGTATGTTACCTGGCTCTCCTCAGTTTCTTCATCTGTGAAATGGGAATAATGATGTGGACATCTCTGAGATACTGGGGAAAATGAAAGGTTTTGCATCTTGGTAACGGTGATGTTAGGCAAGATGCCAAGTTCCTGCACTTCCATAGGAAACATGTGTACCCTCTACTCTTGAGTCTCTTGGCGATCTATGCCTATATAAGGAAATTTTCCTTCCCAGGCATGTCCCAAAAGAATTTTTAACTCCAGATTCTAAAGGTACTGAGAGGACTTCCCTAGTGGTGCAGTGATAGGAATCAGCCTGCCAATGCAGGGGACATGGGTTCGACCCCTGGTCCAGGAATATCCCATACACTACAGAGCAACTAAACCCGTTTGCCACAACTACTGAAGCCCACTCATTCTAGGGCCTGTGAGCTGCAACTACGGAGCCTGCGTGCCACAAGTGCTGAAGCCCATGTGCCCTAGAATCGCACACCACAACTCTGAAGCCTGCGCGCTTAGAGCCTGTGCTCCACAATGAGACAAGCCACCATAATGAGAAGCCTTCGCAGCATGACTAGAGAATAGCTCCTGTGTGCCACAACTAGAGAAAGCCCACAGGCAGCAATGAAGAGCCAGTGCAACCAAAAACACAGTGTTATTTTCTGTCTAATGATTTTATCAATCCTAGGAGATAAAAATTATGGGTATCTGCTGGGAAATCTGGTCAACCACTTGTAAAAGAATGAAACTAGAACACTTTCTAACACCATATACAAAAATAAACTCAAAATGGATTAAAGATCTCAACATAAGACCAGAAACTATAAAACTCCTAGAGGAGAACATAGGCAAAACACTCTCTGACATACATCACAGCAGGATCCTCTATGACCCACCTCCCAGAATATTGGAAATAAAAGCAAAAATAAACAAATGGGACCTAATTAAACTTAAAAGCTTCTGCACATCAAAGGAAACTATTAGCAAGGTGAAAAGACAGCCTTCAGAATGGGAGAAAATAATAGCAAATGAAGCAACCGACAAACAACTAATCTCAAAAATATACAAGCAACTCCTACAGCTCAACTCCAGAAAAATAAATGACCCAATCAAAAAATGGGCCAAAGATCTAAATAGACATTTCTCCAAAGAAGACATACAGATGGCTAACAAACACTTGAAAAGATGTTCAACATCACTCTTTATCAGAGAAATGCAAATCAAAACCACTATGAGGTACCATTTCACACCAGTCAGAATGGCTGCGATCCAAAAGTCTACAAATAATAAATGCTGGAGAGGGTGTGGAGAAAAGGGAACCCTCTTACACTGTTGGTGGGAATGCAAATTAGTACAGCCACTATGGAGAACAGTGTGGAGATTCCTTAAAAAACTGGAAATAGAACTGCCTTATGATCCAGCAACCCCACTGCTGGGCATACACACTGAGGAAACCAGAATTGAAAGAGACACGTGTACCCCAATGTTCATCGCAGCACTGTTTATAATAGCCAGGACATGGAAGCAACCTAGATGTCCATCAGCAGATGAATGGATAAGAAAGCTGTGGTACATATACACAATGGAGTATTACTCAGCCATTAAAAAGAATACATTTGAATCAGTTCTAATGAGGTGGATGAAACTGGAGACTATTATACAGAGTGAAGTAAGCCAGAAGGAAAAACATAAATACAGTATACTAACGCATGTATATGGAATTTAGAAAGATGGTAACGATAACCCTGTGTACGAGACAGCAAAAGAGACACTGATGTATAGAACAGTCTTATGGACTCTGTGGGAGAGGGTGGGAAGATTTGGGAGAATGTCATTGAAACATGTGAAATGTCATGTATGAAACGAGATGCCAGTCCAGGTTCAGTGCACGATGCTGGATGCTTGGGGCTGGTGCGCTGGGAAGGCCCAGGGGGATGGTATGGGGAGGTTGGGAGGGAGGAGGGTTCAGGATGGGGAGCATGTGATTTTTAAAAAAAAAAAAAAAAAAAAAAAAAATTATGGGTATCTTCATATTGTTCTATCCAACAGGAGAGTTAAACGATCAATATCAGAAATTTTCATTAAAAGCCTCCAGTGATAATAGAGATTAGAGTAGAGAAATATTATTATAAATATGCTTTTCCATGGTGATGGAGTTAGGATTCTGTTATGAGCTTGTTTTATTCATGATTAGTTATTTCTGTCAGTTTTCTTTCATCACCTTTGTGTTTTCTTTTTCTCTCACATTACAAAACAATTAAAGAATTTGGCAAGGAAATGGAGCCAGATGTAACAGTTTCCTCTTAATCCCTTAATAGAAGCAAACATGCTTTAATGTAATTTTTATTCCCTCGGTCAGAACTGCTCCCTCCCCCAAATTCTCAGCTGTAGAGGAGTTACAAAACTCCTTGAAAGTGGAAAAACCCTTATTGTCAATGCAATGTAATTAAATGTATATAATGTTGCATCAGCTGGCTGAAGAGGGAAATCTGGAAAGAAATCCTCCCATTTTTCGAAGTTACTTTGGGCTATACCCAGAAATCTTGCTAACTGCTGACATGAGTTTCTGTATGGGGGCGGCATTAATGCAACTATGGGCTGTATTTATGCCATAATGAAGGAGACTCATGGAATTCAGAGATTCAGAAAACAAAGTTTAACTGAATTTTTAATAAGGAAACAATACAATGTAGTAATTATGAACATTGGCTCTGAAGTTAGACAGTTTTCTGACCAGTTTTAATTTGTCTTCTGCCTGTGGTTCTTTGGATGAAATTAGATGACTCAGTTGGTATCCTTGATCTTTACTTTCCCCACCTGAAAAACAGATGAGGGATAATAAAAGTTCATAATTAATGAGATGGTTATTGTATTGAAATGGTTCAATGCATGCAAAGCTCTCTCTAGTACAACATATATACTCAATAGTGATAGCTGTTAGTTCAGTTATTTATTAGCCATGAAGGCTCCACAGCAACCACAGTAATTGGAATTCACTCCACGTGGAAGAGAGAAACACAGGAAAACCAATCTTAATTTAGGATAAGATTGAATTAGAGAAAATGTGGACAGATGTTCCATGCTGGAACGCCCACTTGCATATGGAACACCATGTCCTTCTCTTGACAAGGGCTGATTTTTCTTCCATACTTTGGGCCTTCTCTGAAGTCATTTCTCAACTTTGGCCCCGAGTTTTCCTCCTCTGCAAATAAGGAAGTCAGAATAGATGATCTTGGAAGACCATTCTGGGTCTGACTTTCTGAAGATTCTTCCAGGATTGGCTCAAGTCACGTTAAAGCTATTGTTAGAAATAGTCATGCTTGCCTGAATATGTAAAAACAAAGAATGGTTCTTCATTTGAAAGAAATTAACAAGCAAGAAAATAGCAAGAGACTGTCTTAAATATGTCCAACCTTATGTTAGTCCAATAAAGCAGGGAAGCTCTTAGAAAGGTATTTCCTGACTACTCAGGCTTGAATAACTTAGTTTTGATGGGTTAAAAACATAGATCAGAACTCTTCCTGTTACGGTAGGGTCAGTATTGCCTGCTTCTCTGAATGTACAATGAATCAACCTAATGGTACTGAATGGATTTAAGTGGTTTTCTCAGTGTCTACGCAGGTTCCTCAAGTCAGCCCTTCCAGTGCAGATGCAATCCATAAATGGGCCAATTTTTGTTACATGTAATCTTATTTCTTTCATTGATGTACTAAGATGTGGTCTTTTTAAAATTTATTTTTAATTGGAGAATAACTGCTTTACAGTGTTTTATTGGTTTCTGCCATACACCAACATGAATCAACTATAGGTATACATATGTCCCCTACCTCTTTGAAGGAATGGCATCCCACCCCAGTATTCTTGCCTGGAGAATTCCGTGGACAGAGGAGACTGGCGGGCTATATCCATGGGGTCGCAAAGAATTAGACATGACTGGAGCAAATGTTGTTTGCTCCTAAGATGTGATCTTATGGAAAGAATGCTAAATTTAGAGTCAGGGACTTGGGTCTAAGTTCCAGGTCCCATATCCATCATCTTAGATGTTACTTCAATTCTTGCACTGAATTTCAGCTATCTTCTCTTTAAAAATAGGGTCAGTGTTAATCATATTAAAGGGTCAACAGGAAGATTAAATAAGATAACTCATGCAGAGCCCGAAGCATGCATGTTGTAAATGTCAGGCACTAGGTATGTAAATGACAATTTTCTTACATTTAACAAATATCTCCTAAGCACTTGTTATGTGCCAGGCACTGTTTTAGCAACTTGAGATATGTTAAAGACAGAAAGATCCTATACCTTTGGGGCTTAGTTTATAGTGGGAGGAAACAGACAATAAACATAAATGCTGTACAACACAGGCATATCGCCAATATTTTATAAAAACTATAAACGGAGCATAACCTTTAAAAATTGTGAATCACTATGTTGTACACTTGAAACTTACAAATTACCATTACCTCAATTTTAAAAAATTTAAAGAAACAATCCGATAAACACAGAAAGTTAGTAAATTATGTACTGTGAGAGAATGTAATCATTACTGTGAGAAAGAAAAGAAAACTGGAGCCCAGTGTGCAGGACATGAAGGGCCAGTGTGAGTGGGAGAGGCTGTGGACTTACGTTGGTCCAGGGTAGGTTGGTGGTCAGGGGAGGTGTCCTGAAAAGTCGCCACTTGAGGACATGAAGGAGGTAAAGAAATTAGCTATGAGAACATTTGCTGGAAAAAATTTCCAACCTGAGGTACAATGGCCCTGAGGCAGTGACCAAGAACAGGGACAGCAGTAGAGATGAGATCAGACAGGTAATGGGGTCCAGACCCATGGAGGATTTTGCAGGCCCTTGTAAAGGCTTTGGCATTTCCTCTTAGGGAAAGAGGAGACACTGAAAGATTTTGAGCAAAGGAAACACGTCATCTAGCTTAGATTTTCAAAAGGACCACTTCAGTTGCTATTTTAGGACAGCAGTGGTGCAGAGAGTGGGAGAGGAGGTGAGGCTGAATGTGGGGAGACCAGATGGAGGCTGTTCAGAATTCCAGAGACCAGGTAAGGGTGGTCTGGCCATGGATGGTAGAAAGGGATCAGAATCTGAATATCATGCAAAGATCTTTCTTTCTACCTACCTTTAATTTCTTGGTTATAATAACAATATTTACCTAATTAACTTAAAGAGCTATTAACAGGAGGAAGATAGTGATGACAGACAGTTATTAACACTGACTCTCATACAGGCAGTGTGAAAAGTACTCATCAACCCTAGGAGATAGAAATAATTTTTAACTGTTTTTGATAGATGATCTGAGGCATGGAGAGACCAAGTAATGTACCCAAAGTCTCACATTTCCAAAGTGTTACAGCTGGAAGTTCAACATGTCACATCTGACACTGAAGTTATGCTCTGAGGATGTGACGAGTGCCATGAGACTCTCAAAACTGTTCTCAAGAGACTTGCCACACTCAGTGTCTTCTGTCTGGAATCTTTATCAAATAATAAGGAAGTTAAATATGATACTTACTGGTAGAACTTTGTCCTCTTATGTGCTAGTCTGTTGAATGGTTGGTGAATTGATTTATTGGAAAATAAGGAAAGAAAAGAATGAGCAGTTATATCAAGACACTTTTTTTTAATATGGTCTCACAAGGTCACGGTGCATTTTTAAAACACTTTTGATTGTGGTTAAAGCACACTTAAAATAACCCACTTTTACATGTACAGTTCAGTGTATTCACATTTTTGTGCAACCATCTCTACCATCCATCTCCAGAGTGCTTTTCATCTTGAAAAACTAAAACTCTGTACCCACTAAGTCCTCATCCCTGTCTGCCCCTGACCTGTGGCACACCCCACTCAACTTTCTGTGTCTATGGAATTTAACTCTTGTAGGTAATTTATGTAAGTAGAATCATGCAGTATATGTATTTTTGTGACTGGTTTAATTTATTTAACACAATGTCTCAAAGTGTATCCATGTTGTAGCATGTGTCAGAATTTAATTCCTTTTTTAAGGCTGAATAATATTCCATTATGTGTATATACCACATTCTGTTTATCCATTCATCTGTTGATAAATCAAAACATATTTTGAGAATCTTATAGCACATTCAGTTCAGTTCAGTTGCTCAGTCGTGTCTGACTCTTTGCAACCCCATGAATAGCAGCACGCCAGGCCTCCCTGTCCATCACCAACTCCCGGAGTTCACTCAAACTCACATCCATTAAGTCGGTGATACCATCCAGCCATCTCATCCTGTCGTCCCCTTTTCCTCCTACCCCGAATCCCTCCCAGCATCAGAGTCCTTTCCAATGAGTCAACTCTTCGCATGAGGTGGCCAAAGTATTGGAGTATCAGCTTTAGCATCATTCCTTCCAAAGAAATCCCAGGGCTGATCTTCAGAATAGACTGGTTGGATCTCCTCGCAGTCCAAGGGACTCTCAAGACTCTTCTCCAACACCACAGTTCAAAAGCATCAATTCTTCAGCACTCAGCTTTCTTCACAGTCCAACTCTCACATCCATACATGACCACTGGAAAAACCATACATAGCCTTGACTAGATGGGCCTTTGTTGGCAAAGTAATGTCTCTGCTTTTGAATATGCTATCTATGTTGGTCATAACTTTCCTTCCAAGGAGTAAGCGTCTTTTAATTTCATGGCTGCAGTCACTATCTGCAGTGATTTTGGAGCCCCCCCAAAATAAAGTCTGACACTGTTTCCACTGTTTCCCCATCTATTTACTATGAAGTGATGGGACCAGATGCCATGATCTTAGTTTTCTGAATGTTGAACTTTAAACCAACTTTTTCACTCTCCTCTTTCACTTTCATCAAGAGGCTTTTGAGTTCCTCTTCACTTTCTGCCATAAGGGTGGTGTCATCTGCATATCTGAGGTTAATGATATTTCTCCCGGCAATATTGATTCCAGTTTGTGCTTCATCCAGCCCAGCGTTTCTCATGATGTACTCTGCATATAAGTTAAATAAGCAGGGTGACAGTATACAGCCTTGACGTACTCCTTTTCCTAATCGGAATCAGTCTGTTGTTCCATGTCCAGTTCTAACTGTTGCTTCCTGACCTGCCTATAGGTTTCTCAAGAGCACATTAGCTGCTTGCATTTTAGAAATCACATCATTTCATAATAAAGAAGAGGCTTAAAAGTAGAAAATTCCTTCTGAGTGCCTAGACTGTAAAGAAAAAAGAGATCTAAAGGCTCAGACTCAGAAACTGATTTGTCTAAATTAACAGGACAATCTCATAGTTCACAGAGCAGAAATCTCTGTTGACATTTCTTCCATAGAATCATAAATGTGGAGTGGTTTTCAGTGTATATTTTCATCTCATTTATTATGTTTCATTTGTCTTAAATTAAGCTAATCATTTTGTTTGCACAACAATTTGCTTTTGGGGTTGTATTTGGGTTTTGTGAAAATTTAACTTTCCACAGTAAAGTAATACATTTGTTCAAATATTAACCTTGGGGAAATGCAATTTGACAGTTCTTCAAAGAATGTATAAAACTAATTATAAGTGAAAGTCATTTCAATTTCAATAATTAAAGAAAAAACCTGCCAGTACTGGATTATTCTCTTTCAACTCATATCATAGATCCATCCGTCATTACGGTCCTACATGTGCTTGCTGATCAAATTGCATGAATCAAAGAAGTGAAAACCTAATTTTGTTGGTGTTCTATTCAGACCGTATTTTTCAAAAATGTGCATAAACTTAATTTCAAAAAACTGATAGATATCTACCAAAATGAAGGTATTTCTGCTGTTTACATCTGAAAGTCACTTACTTGGCTTATTTTACCTGTTTTAGGTGGCATTCAATTTTATTATTGGAGTAAAATAACACCAGCTTTAAAGGGCCAGGACGCAGTATTCAATAGAATCATCAAATGTCAGGATAAAAAAACTTACCCTAAAACTGCCCCAGCCCCCATTCTCAACCTACGCTGAATCCATGTGGTGGTCTGTGGTCCTCTAGCCTGTGCTTAAATGCCCTCCATCCTGTGTCACCCACAGCATAGTCATCCGCACACTCCTGGCATAACTATGTCCTTTTTACTAGTTTTACTTTTCCTTTTACAATACTCCTTGCTTCTTTGATGCTTTAAAAGAGAAATTAATATTATTCTAAGTGAAAACTAGTGTGATTTCCCATGGATAGAAGACAGATTTAAAAAATATCTATAAACAGCAGGGTAGTAAGCTTGAAGCCAACTCTGCCTTTGGTAAAAATGAAAATGTGAAAGTGCTACAGAGGAATTGATTTCATTGTGTGCTCAGAGTGAGATAGTGTCTCTAACATCCCAAAAGGTAGAAGAGAGTTGGCAGGCAGTGATTTTTCTTATATGTAATGCCGTGCTCTGTGACCCCTAAAATCATCGTGAATACTACTGGGTCCCAAACCTTGGGAAACAAGGACTCTTCCTTTCATTCCATTGTTTGGAGCAGCTTGGCAGTTAGAACATTCTCTTATCAATTTGACATCTGTCTACATCTACAGATTGTCCTATTCTTCAGAGCCTTCCAGAGTAAATGCAGTCTCTCTTTCCCATAACAGCCCTTTGTTTATTTGCAGATAGCTCTTACGTTTAAGCTAGCCTTCTCTTGGCTAGATTCCTTCAGTTCTTTGCATCTTTTCTCATATGAAAAATGAAAAAGTTCTGTAGTAGTATTCACCCACTTTTGCTACCCTATTTTTACTGCCTGTATTAGTCACAATTCTCCACAGAAATAAAACCAGGGTGGGGGTGTGTGTGTGTATGAGTGGATGGATAGATGGATGGGTGGATAGACACAAACATACATACATTCTTACATACATGCATAACGTTAAGGAATTGGCTCAGGAGATTATGGAGGCTGGCAAGTCCAAGATACACAAAGTGGGCTGATAGGCTAGAGGTAAAAGTGCAGCTCAGTCCAAAAGTCATCTGCTATAGAATTCTCTCTTGCTTGGGGAGTTCAGCCTTTTGTTTTATACAGGACTTCAACTAATTAGATGAGGCACACCCACATTATACACGGTAATATGCTTTCTCAAAGTTCACTGGTTTAAACACTGATTTCTTCCAAAAACACTTGAAGTTGACACACAAAACTATCCACTGCCATTAGTATTGCATCATGCCTTGAGTGTCATGATTAACAAAATAAGCTAAGAATTAGTAATTTTTCCAAAGCATGATATGAAGCTTATTGAAATGTGTAAACCTCTGAACATGACAAATTCAATATTCTCCTGAAAATTTTAACTAAGCAACCTGGATATTTTGGTCAGTGAATGGTAGGTGCTGGATGATGACAATGTTATTATGATTATGGTGATTAGCCATGTTGACAGTAGTGCCTAATAATGGATTTCCAGTGGGCACTGCTCTCACTGCTTTTCTTACATTATCTAATCTTCATAATAACCTATAGTATAGAGTCACTTTTATTTCTATTTTATGGATACAGACCCTGAGCAATAGAGGAATTAAGTAATGTTTCCAGGTTGATATAGAGCTTCCAAGAAGTAGGGATAGAATTGAAACTCATGTAGTCTAGTTTCAGAGCCCTTATCATAGCCATCTCTACCCCCAGTCACTATCCTTCACCCACTGAATCACTGGAAGTGTTGTAGAATACACAGGGTGACCAGAAAGTCTGGAAACATAAATGACTGCCTGACATATTTGAACACATGCATTATCAGTTAATACCCATACTTGACTAGCTAGAAATTTGCTCAGTGGCTCCACCATTCTACACCAGAGTGGTGAGGGTCTGCTTGACTGATCATCTGTAAACCTGGTTTGGACATGTGGACACATGCAGTGGATTGCCTTTGTGCCAGATATGAACCCTTCTGACATGCTAAAAATGTAGGCTTATTGCATAATAAAGAGACAAGAATAATCTGAGCCAATACATCATAGATACTATGCAGGCTTGAAAATTTGGTAATACACCACATTTATTGCAATTTCTCAGTTCATTGAACTATGCATTGCTAATGAGAAACACTTTAAACATATCACATAATACATCATGCATTGTCATATAATACTATGGAGCCATTTTTATGTATATACACCAATGTTTACAGACTTTATGACCATACTGTATTTACCATCTTGGTTGTTTCCCTTTTCCTATCTCTGTTAATGTGTAGAGTCTAGACTGAATGCAATATTCCAGATGTTCTCTGATTATTTTGAACTGTGGTGTTGGAGAAGACTCTTGAAAGTCCCTTGGACACAAAGAGATCCAGCCAGTCAATCCTAAAGGAAATCAGTCCTAAACATTCATTGGAAGGACTGATGCTGAAGCTGAAACTCCAATACTTTGGCCACCTGATGCGAAGAACTAACTCATTTGAAAAGACCCTGATGCTGGTAAAGATTGAAGGCAGGAGGAGAAGGGGATGACAGAGGATGAGATGGTTGGATGGCATCACCAACTCAATGGACATGAGTTTGAGTAAACTCCAAGAGTTGGTGATGGACAGGGAGGCCTGGCATGCTGCGGTCCATGGGGTCGCAAAGAGTTGGACACAACTGAGTGACTGAACTGAACTGAACTGAACTGATACATGGTAAAGCAAGGCCATCTTCCTGCTCTTCATTCTTTTAAGTATTTATAATACCGTCTAAACCATGTAGACTTCTCTGGCAATCAGTCCAGTGAACACAAGGCAATATGATTTTCATTCATATGACAGCCATTTTTCATATCTACCTTGTACAAGACACTGTTTTAGCCATTGGAGACACAGTGGTGAACAAAACAAAGTCCCTGCCCTCAGTGATCTTTTGTAGTAGAAGGAGACAGGTCAAACACACACACACACACAATCAAATAATATACATAATACATGTTGTGTTGTGCCAAGGTAAATGGAGAAAAAGAGAGCGTTCTGCTCTTTCTTTATAAACAGAGAATGAAGAGGTTACTCCATTAGCCAGGTGGATATCTAGGGGAGGTCATTCCGAAAGCAAGCCACAGGAAATGCAAATGTATCAGGAGGGGGAGACACTTGGTTTATTTGAAGAAAAGGAAGTTAGTGTCCAGGGAGTAGACACACAATAGTGGGAAGGGGCTGGGAGGGAATAAAGATTGGATAGAGAAAGAGACCAGATCACAGAGTCTTGTAGTAAGGAATTTGAGTACAAGACTAGTTGTGATAGCCACTGGAGGATTTTATTTTTTTTCCTCTCATGGGAATGACATAATCTGTGTTGAATTTAAAAAGGATTACTCTGACTGTTTGGGGGATAATAGACTTTAGGAGGGCAAGAGTGGAAGCAGGGAAATCAATATGAACTACAACAGCTATTTTTGTATGTCCAAGATAGGTTGGTTTTTAATTATCTGTCTAACTTGATTTATAATTTAATTGCACTGCAGTCAGAAAATGTGTTTTGTATGACACTGGTTATTTGAAATTCCTTTGTGAACTAGCACCATGTCAATTTTTGTAAACGCTTTAGTGTCTTTGAAAATTATGGAGATCCTCAACTTGTTGGGTGCAGGGTCTACATGTCTGTTAGTTCAAACTAGTCAAATATGATTCATTCAAATCTTAGATGTTATTTGGTCAGCAGTGTCTATAATTTTCTAGTAGATTTTTTAAAAAATCTCATCCTAGGGTTTGCCAAATTTGCTTCATGCTTCTGATAACTTTCAATTAATGTTTTAAAGCTGCATTGATTAAGTGTCTAGTCATGATTTTATAGATTTTTGAGTTTTTATTTCATATGTAGTTTCTGCTTAGACATTAATACCTTTTGCCTTAAATACTAGTTTTTGTCTAATACTAGCATTGATACACCAGTGTTCTCTTAGTAAGTATTTGCATAGCATTGTCTTTCTACCATATCTTTATTTTCAGCTTTTCCATGTGGTTTTATTTTAAATATTTCATAAACAGCATTTACTTTGATATTTTATATATATAATGGATTTTTTTAAACTTGTACTATCTTGGTTTGTATTTCTTCTCTATTATTCTCTTGGCTTCTTTTTAATTTATTTTTTTTTTAATTTTATTTTTTCTTCTGGTGGATGAATTCATTTTTTTCCTCTTCCCTCTCTTTCTCCTCTGCTGGTTTGAGGACCATAGACTGTATTTCAATTTGTTTAATGACCACTTTAATTTATAGCATGTATGCTTACTAAGTAATTGTATCTTCCCCTTACATATAGTATAGACATCGGTCTATTTTAACTATCTACTAAGCTTCCTAGCACACACTCCTCCTCTTCCCCATCCCCAGCACACAAACTGTTACTGAACTCAGCTTTGCTTCTTATTGCTTGGAAGACAGTACTCAAGAGGCAAGTGTTGGTGAGAACAGAAAGTTGGCTTTATTCAGCAGGTCAGCAACCTGGGGAGAAGATGGACTCATCTCCAAAAACCAATTCATAAGATTCTGTTTGAACATCAGAGTTTTTAGAGGTAGAATCATTTGGGCAGGGCATCGTAGTCTTCCTTATCTTCCACTGTGTACAGATTTTTCTTCTGATTGGTTGGTAGTGAGGTAACAGGGTAATGTTCCAGGAATCTTCTGGTCCGCCTAAAGCTTCCATCCTCTCGCTGGGTGAAGCCTTCCATCCTCTAGCTGGGTGAAGCCTTGGTTCCTGTGGAAGAACAGAGAGGTATTGTTATGTGCATTTCTTGAGGAACCAGGACTCTGTCCCCAGGCTGTTCCTTGAGAAGCAAATGTTTGAATCTGCCCTTTGGAACTCAGGAAGGCCTCCTACAAACAAGAAATGGGGGACACAGAAAGGATTTGTACCCAGGAGGGCCCCATTTGATCTTTGTTTTTGTTCAGTCACTAAATCGTGTCTGACTATTTGTGACCCCATGAGCTACATCACACCAGGCTTCCCTGTCCTTCACTATCTTCCGGAGTGTGCTCAAACTCATGTCCATTGAGTCGGTGATGCCATCCAACTATCTCATCTTCTTCTGCCCACCTCTTCTGTTCTCAATCTTCCCCAGGATCAGGGTCTTTTCCAGTGAGTCAGCTCTTTGCATCCGGTGGCTAACATATTAGAGCTTCAGCTTCAGCATCAGTCCTTCCAATGAATATTCAGGGTTGATTTTCTTTAGGATTGACTGGTTTGATCTCCTTGCAGTCCAAGGGACTCTCAAGAGTCTTCTCCAGGACCACAATTTGAAAGCATCAATTCTTCAGCTCTCAGCCTTCTTTATGGTTCAATTCTACATCCATATATGACTACTGGAAAAACCACAGTTTTGACTATATGGACTTTTGTCAGCAAAGTGATGTCCCTGCTTTTTAATACACTAGTTTGTCTAGGTTTGTCATAGCTTTTCTTCCAAGGAGCAAGCATCCTTTAATTTTGTGGCTGCAGTCACCATCTGCAGTGATTTTGGAGCCCAAGAAAACAAAATCTGTCACTGTTTCCACTTTTTCCTCTTCTATTTGCCATCAAGTGATGGGACCAGATACCATGATCTTAGTTTTTTGTATGTTGAGACTTAAGCCAGATTTTTCAACTCTCTTCCTTCACAGGATCCTGCTGTTTAAAACCTCCTAGAAGGAGAGTCTCTAGTTCACAGAGAACTCTTGAAGCCCCCTCTTCTTTGCCTGAGCTAAGTACACAGTCATTATGGCCCACTTCTAGACCTAACTGTCAACAGACCCTTGTCTGTAGCCCACACTCCACTTAGTGGTTCTTTTTCTAGACCATGCACACGGTTGTCCTTTTTTTTTTAAATTGTGGGAAAATACACATAACAAAATTTACTTCTTGAATCAATTTAAAGTATACAATTCAGTGTCATTAAGTACCTTCACAATGTTATATAACTATCAGCACCATCTAGTTCACAAATTTTTTTTTATTATTATTATTACCCTAAACAAAAATCCTGTATCCGTCAAGCAGTCACTCCCTGGTACCCTTTCCCCCCACATCCTGACAACCACTAATCAGCTTTCTGTCCCTATTCTGGATGTGCATCTTCTGGATGTTTTATATAAATGGAATCAAAAAGTATGTGACATTTTATGTCTGGCTTCTTTTACAGAGTATGTTTACAGGGTGCATCCTTGCTGTGGCATGTATCAGCATTCCATTATTTTTCATGGCTGAAAGATATTTCATTATATAAACATACACCTTTTTTTTTTTTTAACATTTATCTGTTACAGGGCATCTGGGTTGTTTTTACCCTTTGGTTATTGTAAATAGTACTACAATGAACATTTGTGTATTTTTTTTTTAATATTTGTTTTCATTCTTTTGGGTCTATACCACAGAGTAGAATTGCTGGATTATATGGTAATTCTATGTTTAACTTATTGAGAGGCTGACGAACGGTTTTCCATAGTGGCTGTACCAATTTTCATTGCCACCAGCAATGTTTGAAGGTTCTGATTCTCCACATCCTTGCCAACATTTGTTATTTTCTGACGATGATGATGATGATGTTTGTCATTCTGATGGGTGTGATGAGTTGTATGTTTTCTGAGTCCAACTCTGACTTATTGGTTTTCCTCTTCTTGTTGCTTTTGTTGTTGATGTTACTGTAACATTGCTATAGGCTTGGAGCACAGAAGTGTATCAAAGCATGCTCTGATCTCTCCATTTCAATTGGAACCTCATATCTATTCTGGCCATGTTCATATAGTGGAAAACTGAGTTAGCACCCACAAGCCAAAGTACCTGAGCACATGATACTGTTACTTTTCTACAGAATGAAGAAGAAGATATCTTTTGAACTGCTGTAGACTTTTACCAATTTAATCAAAGTTTACTTTAGCTGATTTCCTCTTTAGACATCTCCCCTTTTCCAACGAGCTCATACAATGTAGACATTACTTAGCTAAGTGAGGGGAGTGGAGACATATATGCTTTTTCTACAAAAATTGAGCTTTCTTTTCCAAGGATTAATGACAACTACAAAATCATTCCTCTTCTCTCCCTTTTGACTTGCCCATGAAATTAAAAATTTTTGTCTTGCCAAAAAAGAAATTAAGAACACACAAAAATGCTTAAGAAACTTACATATTGCCTGTAACTTTAAATATTTAACGACATGTCATGTTATTTTATGAATATGTTTTATATTTTATATTCATGATATTCCTGATAATTAACATATTGTATATTCAAAATTTTATATGGTTGTGAAAATAATGTATGCTCATTTCTTTTTTATTTTTTGAATAAGAAAATTAAAGTCACATATTATCTGCCACTTCTTAGGAGCTGTAAGGACCCAGGGAACATAACATTAAGTCCCAGCACTGTTTTAGATTAGCAGCCTGGGTTCTATGTCAGGTTCCATGTACCTGGGGATTATTACTGCTTAACCCTTCTGTAAATCTGATAATTAGATGCATACAAAATGCAAACAATGCCTCAAGTGTGCAATATTTTGTTTGAATACTCCCTTTCCTTTTCTGCCTACCCTTCATGAAATACCTATCCAGGCAGACCTGTTCTAAGGTCCCATATGGAATTTGTGTTCATGTCCTCACTTTGAATCAACAATTACATACCATATCTCCATCCTCCACTCACCTCGTTCTCCATGGCAGCTGGTGAGGCAGGCTTACTTGTAAGGAGCCTCAACCATGGGTCCTTCGGACCCCTTTTTGTGGTCAGGGTGCCTTCCATGCCCCCTTGATCACTCCAGAGAGTCATCTACTCTACCTAGACACAAATGCTGTGCAGGACATTCTTCTTGTCCTCTTATATCAGTTACTGTTACTATATGCTGAGTTCTTACTCTTTAACAGGCACTGTGCTATAAGTCTTGCATGCGTTGACTTACTAGTTTCAGCAGCCTATCAGATGGGTACTGTTCTCCTTCCATTTAATAAATGAGGCAACTAAGACACAAAAAAGTTTAAGCTGCCTGCATGCATTCGTATCACTAGTGTCTAGAAGAGCCATGTTCTGTGCTCAGCTCATCTGCCTAAAATTAGGCTCTTAACCACCGTGGACAAGCAGAAATGTTTCACGTCCCCATAACTCTGCCAGTGTATTGGGGCTGACAGAGCTTTCAACTGTCAACGTCAGTGACCTAATACTCTTTTAAATATATATATACATACATTTAAAGGTACAAACATGATGCTAAGTTCCTTACCTGTGCTATTTTATTTAATCCTTCAGTTCTGTAAGGGAGTTACAGTTAACATGTCCACTTCACACATAATTAGCCCCATTTTCCAAGTGAGAAACCCCAGACTGTGTGGTCTAGGGCCCCTAACTGAGGAATGTCCAAGCTGGGTCTCGGCCGAGGGCTGCATGGCTCCAAAGCCCAACACAACCACAGCAGCACAGCCCAAGGAAAGGCTCACATGACCCAGGGCTAGGGGTTGGTTAGATTGTTTCTGTATCACTAGTACTGGTTTGTTAAGAGGCAGTCTCTATTGTGTCCCTTAGCATTGGGCTGGGTATGTTTCTTGCAAAACAAATCACATTGCAACACTCCCACACCATAAACTGGGCCTAAGCAGTAACTGCCTCTCTGTCCGTGTCAGCAACGCCAGCCTCCACTTGCACTTGCTTCTGTCTGCAAGGCTCGTATCATCTTGATCCAGATTGTTCCTCAGAGATGCTTTCTGCCTCCCTCGGAGGCCACATGCCATTCTCTGAAAGGTCAAGATCCAGAGCTAAAGGCCTCACTGATGGAGGGAGGAAAGCATGCAAACTGAGCTGAGGAATGTGCGGGGGCCACCACACAGCTAGATTCGTGCTCCGAGGCCTGCGGGTGCTCATGGGCCACTGCAAGAAGAGCCCTGTTTGCAAATATGCGCTAAAGCCAGGGAATTTGGCCTCTAAAGTTTCTGTAGCAAAGAACAGAAGTGAAAGAGTTTTTATCTGTTGCTTTCTGTATTAGGAAAAACAGACTTCCATGAGTAAAGCTTATCTTTATCTTGATGCCTATTGAGTTTTAATGCTATAATACTGAAATCAGCTTGACCTCATGGAGAAAAGATGGTGCTGCCTCCCAGTACTGAGGGATTTCACTATTTATTGGCTTTCTCAGAACCCTGGTCTTGTCTCCCTCCCGCTCTGTGAAGATTGCCCTAACTATGCCAGCTGATAACCAAACTCTTCCCTACATCACAGCTCTTACCCTTTCTGTTCAGGTTACATGTCCCACAGTAATAGGGACTTATAGGGGGAAGGTGCTTATGTCTAGAGTCCCAAGTTCTCTCTCTCTGTCGTTTACCAGCATGCAGGTCTGGGCAAGTTGTGCTCCACACCTAACCTCAGTCTTCTTATCTATAAAATGTCCATAACACCTGCTCACTAGAACTATAAACATTAATCAGTCCAGTAGGCATTATTGAGAGTCTGTCATGTGTCAGCTTCTCTGCTAAAAAGTCCTTTGTTGGTTTTTAAAGAGATACAGCCAGAGATACGTAAGTCATTTAAAGCAACCAGTAATGTACCACTCCCCACATGGGGCCTCCCATGTTTTCTGTCAACATGTAGTTTCAGAAAAATAAAGTTATAGGATTAAGTAGATTTTAGAACTCCTGGGTACACAAAGCTAAACAAATTATGTTGACATGGGACTTCTTAGACCTGATAATAGACTAACAAGTATTATGCAGCTAGAAGTTAGAAGTAACATTGAATTTACTGAACTTTCCCACCCCTACAAAATCTTTTTGTGCAGGTTTTTATTTTATTTTGAAGAATGGCTACTCACATATTATGGAAAAGTTTTCTGCAAAATACTAGGAAATGCCAAAGAAAGTTCAGTTATTTACTGAAGCTGGCATCACAATATCTGCTGTAAAGATGAAACCGTCGCCTGAGATGATGTGCAGGAGAGTGAACTGGACATCGTCAGGTGACCCGTCACAGTCTGTCTCCGATGTCACACTGGTTTCGGAGTCTTGCTTAAATTTTAAGGTTATCTTTCCAAATACAGCACAAGCTTTAGGTGGCCGCTTACACCGCTGTTACAGTTTCTAGCACTATGTTGGGCAACTAGAAGGGTAACCAAGACTGACCTTGGTATCCCCAGTCAAGCAGGTATAACACATCTGTTTTTTTCTGTATGCCCAAACAGTCTCTGAAATAGCTGCACCCTCTCAGAATTGAGTCCAGGTTACAATATGTCCCTTTGGACTCTTTGATTGGAATGTACAATCTCAGCCAAGTAGTCATTCTCAGCCAAGGTACCCCATTTAACCCTCAGATCTGACCTTACCCCCATAGAGGAAAATCACCAGCATTTTCTTTTCTCCTATGGAGGTAGCTGGTGACTCAGATGGTAAAGAGTCTGCCTGCCACGCAGCAGACCTGAGTTTGATCCCCGGGTCAGGAAGATCCCCTGGAGAAGGAAATGGCAACTGACTCCAGTATTTTCTCCTGGTAAATCCCATGGATGGAGGAGCCTGGGAGGCTACAGTCCATAGGGTCACAAAGAGTCAGACACAGCTGAATAACTTCAGTTTATGGAGATAGCTACATTTCAGGAACCTTGACAAGCAAATTCGAATTAACTTATAATTATATGTTTCTTGCTGACTTGTTTATTGTACATATCATTAGAAACCCACCCCTCCATCATCTTCTGGACACACTCACACGCATACCGCCACACGAGACTGGAAGAACTGCTGCCTTTTATCTTCCTAAGAAGTCTCTTTCAATTCTTTGTAACCTTCAAACTATGAGAAATTTGACTTGAGATGTTACCTTTAAGTTAAAGATTGCATTATTATATGTCTGCCCTCTCATAGGATCCCAAGTGATGATTTCTAGAGAAAGTAGAAAGCGAAATTTAAGCTGCCAGAAAGAATCAACATGAAAGTGCACAGATTTCTGTGTGAGTTTTGTCAGTTGAGATAGTTTAATTGTGAACATTTTTCTAAAGGAGCTTTTAGTATTCATTGTGGATGTACAGTGCAACTTAAAGACAGAATGTAGACTTGAAAGACATGGCAACTTTGCACCTCAATTTACCAGATTCTGAAGAAATTCATACTTACTGTGCCCCAACCTAAATGCTTAAGTCCTCAACCTTCCACCTACCAAACTCTCCCTTCAAGTATTCTTGCTCTTCCACACTGGTCTCTGGGTCAGTGAATGGCCTACTACCTCTCCAGTTGCCCAGAAACATAAGAGCCATTCTGGACTGTGCCCCTTCCTCCTTCCCAAGCCTAGACACTTATGAATTCTGAGATATATGTTTAACCTCTCTGCTAATCTTCCCTATCCCAACTCCAGGTCTAGCTGCCATCTTCTCCCACCTGGATGTCTACAGTAGTTTGCCACCTGGTTTCTCACATCAGTCCTCACAAGGTAGCCAGAGTGACCAGAGGTTCAGGTGAAAATAGGCTCACATCACTCCCTTGCTTAAAATCCTTTGATGACTTCCCACTTCTGGAGAAAGTCTAGTATCATTTAAGTGGCATCTAAGAGTAAAAAGGGAAGACAAATCTATCAGATATTTAGATGTACCATAAGCCATAGAAGTAGAAGAATATAGTATAGATGTCCAGAGAGACAGACAATAAAATAAACTAGAAGGTTCTGGCACAGACTTATGTATATTTGGGATAAAGATAGTACTGCCTATTAAAAGGGAAAATAATCTGTTGGTAGACAGTGTTAAGGCTTCCATTTGAATTCCCACCTCAACTATTTACCAAAGAGGATTCCACAGGCAATGAGGACTTAGTATGAGAGATGACACCCAAATGTGGGTAGAGTAGAATACAATAATTCCCCTATATATGAACGAATACTGTTCCGGGAACACATTCATAAGTCCAACAAAGTTACCCAACTAACACAATCAGCTATATACTAGGTTCATAATACTTTTCACACATGTAAAATGTGTGAAATAAAAAACAAACACAAAAAGAAAACATTTTTAATCTTGCAGTATAGTTCTTTGATAAGTGCAGTAATAGAGTACAACTGGCATACAGGGGCTGGCATCAAGTGAATAGACAAGAAGAATTATTGACTGGAGGAGGCAGAGGAGGTGGGACATGGTAGAGCGGAAGGATCATCAGTAATGGAAGATGGAGGGCAAGCTGCAGTTTCACTCTTGCCTTACATAATCGGACAGGCAAACCTACATTCATTTCTTTGAAAGTTTATAGCTTGAAGGTTCTTATGTAGGGGACTTACTGTATAGAAAAAGAACTAAGGCAGGAAAAGATTTATTTGTAAAACCCCAAAGAACTATCCTTAAGGAAAAACAAATGAGTTTTCTTACATCACAATTAAACATCCCTATTGGTCAGAGGACAGCATGGACAGAGTTAGCAGAGCTGATGGCAGGCTGGGGGGCGTGTTTCCCTCTCTCCCCTGATCTTTAATCTCCTTCCATGTTGGCCTTTCTCTCTGTCCCGTAAAAATGCCAAGCTCCCTCCTGCCTAAGGACCAGCATACCTTTGGAAAGTTCTTTCTCATCGGGTTTAGCTAACTAGTTCCCATTCACTCCTATGATCTCAACCACAGTGTCTCTCCCTTAGGAAGGCCTTCACTGACTGCCCAGATTAGGGTAGGTTTCTCTTGCATGTGTGCTCAGTTCAACTTCTACTTCCTATTTATTGTACTCATTGCAATTACATAATCACTTAAGGAACTCTTCATTTCATGTCCATCCTCACCACTTGGGGTTGTAACCTCCAGGAGAGCAGTACTATGCTCAGAACTTGGCACAGTGCTTTATGTCTAGAAGATAACCTTTGAAATGTTCATGAAATGAACAAATGCTAATTAAAAGAAGCTATATTCCATACCATATGCCAGATGAATGCTACAAGCCCAGGGAAAATCACAGGCACAATTTAACCTTTATGTCAACAAAAATTGAGGGTAACGATGCACGCCTCTGCTTCTCCCTGTCATCTAGAGTCTCAGCATTCAGCTCTCGTTTGTACCGCATGAGGTTCCTTGCACTCCAGTAGGTGGTGAACAAGTATTTGTTGATTACAGGTCTATACTGCCTCCTCCCACCCCTCTGTTTCCTGTGTTTATCACATCAGCCATGCTTACTGGCTTGCCTTTTGAAAACTCTGACAGCTGATGTCAACCTTCATTTAATTGCTTCTTTTGTTGACAACTCTCACTCTCTGTTGACTCTTAATTTGATCTGAGCATTCAGTTATTCAGCAAATATTTATTGAAAGCCTGGTGAATGCCAGGAATGTAACAAGCACTGGGAAAGCTGGCGGTCCACTTCCATTTTTGATATGCTAACATGACACCTCAAAAGAATTGTTGAACAGAGCAGTTCAATTTACTTACATATCCAGAGAGACCTAAATGCACCCAAATTTGGGCACATCATGGAGAGTATCTGAACAGAAATGTGGTGATGGAAAAACTGGACTAGCTCCCAGCTTAGTGTGAGTAAGTGCTTCACAGTGTAGCATCATTAGTCATGACTGGAAAACATTTTCAAACAATAGAAATCCACAAAAGCACCGTTATAAAAAAATATTCCAAGGTAAAATAGAAATGACCATAGAATAATATTGTTCCTACATATTTGTCATGTTTTTAAAGGGCTTCCCTGGTAGCTCAGTTGATAAAGAATCCACCTGCAATGCAGGAGATCCATGGCTTGGGAAGATCCCCTGGGGAAGGAAATGGCAACCTACTCCAGTATTGTTGCCTGGGAAATTCCATGGACAGAGGAGCTGGTAGGCTACAGTTCATGAGGATCAACTCAAAGATAACTAAAACATCCTACTTAAAATATTAATGATAATGAAAACATTTGATGCTTGCTGAAGTTATACTTACAAACTAACTTTTGGTATGATTTTAATGGCAAATCTAAGTTTGTGTCAGTTTGCTTATTCAAGTCACATCAAGAGTTAGTATTTCTTAAAAATACATTCAGACATAGGGAACTGCCTTGCGGTTGCCAAGGGAGTGGGGGGATCGTGGGTTGGTAGTTTAGGATTAGCAGATGGAAACATGTATATAGAATGGATAAACAAAAAAACATGGTCCTACTGTATAGCATAGGGAACTATATTCAATATCCTGTGATAAATCGCAATAAAATATAAACAAGAATGCAGGTATATGTATACCTCAATCATTTTGTTGTACAGCAGAAATTAATAGAACATTGTAAGTCAACTATACTTCAATTTTTTTTTAAGTATTATTTAGTGAACATTGATCAGAATAGCCAATACATTGTGATCCCTACCACAAAAGAAGCCAGCGACTTCTGACTACCCTGTGTTCTGTAACCTGACCAGGGGAGAATGAGAGCATATAAAGACAAAAGGGCTTCCCTTGTGACTCAGCTGGTAAAGAATCTGCCTGCAATGCAGGAGACCTGGGTTTGATCCCTGGGTTGGGAAGATCCCCTGGAGAAGGGAAAGGCTGCCCACTCCAGTGTTCTGGCCTGAAGAATTCCATGGACTGTATAGTCCATGGATTCGCAAAGAGTTGGACATGACTAAGCGATTTTCACTTCACAAAAACAAAAGAAATGTAAATTTAACAAAAAAGAAAAAGTGTGTGTAAAGAGCCCTGGGTAGAAAATTGGCTGTGAGAGACCCCCTCCACTATTGTTTACTATAATATTGCCAAAGATAAAATCCTGTGGACATAAGTTTGTTTAGGGGAGAAATCTCTAATAACAGGATCTACTTCAGAGTGAAATCACATGTCCATAATGTGTTAAACATCCTGCCTTCTCAGAGATGAGTGGCCTTCTGAGGTCTCTTCCTGAAGTTCTGGATCTTGGAATTTGGCAGCCTAATATAGCATTCCAAAAGACCACTTAAATTTTTAAATAGTTTTATATATACAGAAAGGTTGTAAAGATTGTGCAGAGCATTCTGGTATACGCTGTAGTCAATCTCCCCCATTCAGTTCAGTTCAGTCACTCAGTCATGTCCGACTCTTTGAGACTCCATGAATTGCAGCACGCCAGGCCTCCCTGTCCATCACCAAGGCCCAGAGTTCACTCAGACTCACATCGAGTCAGTGGTGCCATCCAGCCATTTCATCCTCTGTCGTCCCCTTCTTCTCCTGCCCCCAATCCCTCCCAGCATCAGAGTCTTTTCCAATGATTCAGCTCTTCGCATGAGGTGGCCAAAGTACTTGAGTTTGAGCTTTAGCATCAGTCCTTCCAAAGAACACCCAGGACTGATCTCTTTTAGAATGGACTGGTTGGATCTCCTTGCAGTCCAAGGGACTCTCAAGAGTCTTCTCCAACATCACAGTTCAAAAACATCAATTCTTCGGCACTCGGCTTTCTTTATAGTTCAACTCTCACATCCATACATGACCACAGGAAAAACCATAGCCTTGACTAGACGGACCTTTGTTGGCAAAGTAATGTCTCTGCTTTTGAATATGCTATCTAGGTTGGTCATAACTTTCCTTCCAAGGAGAAAGCGTCTTTTAATTTCATGACTGCAATCACCATCTGCAGTGATTTTGGAGCCCCCCAAAAATAAAGTCTGACATTGTTTCCACTGTTTCCCCATCTATTTCCCATGAAGTGATGGGACCAGATGCCATGATCTTCGTTTTCTGAATGTTGAGCTTTAAACCAACTTTTTCACTCTCCTCTTTCACTTTCATCAAGAGGCTTTTTAGTTCCTCTTCACTTTCTGCCATAAGGGTGGTGTCATCTGCATATCTGAGATTATTGATATTTCTCCTGGCAATCTTGATTCCAGCTTGTGCTTCTTCCAGCCCAGCGTTTCTCATGATGTACTCTGCATATAAGTTAAATAAGCAGGGTGACAATATACAGCCTTGACGTACTCCTTTTCCTATTTGGAATCAGTCTGTTGTTCCATGTCCAGTTCTAACTGTTGCTTCCTGACCTTCATATAGGTTTCTCAAGAGGCAGGTCAGGTGGTCTGGTATTCCCATCTCTTTCAGAATTTTCCACAGTTTATTGTTATCCACACAGTCAAAGGCTTTGGCATAGTCAATAAAGCAGAAATAGATGTTTTTCTGGAACTCTCTTGCTTTTTCGATGATCTCCCCCATTCAGTGCAGTTCAGTCGCTCAGTCGTGTCTGACTCTTTGCAACCCCATGAATCACAACACGCCAGGCCTCCCTGTCCATCACCAACTCTCAGAGTTCACCCAGACTCACATCCATCAAGTCAGTGATGCCATCCTGTCACAGTTAATGAACCAATATTGATACATTGTTACTAGATTAAAATAAATCATTTTTTCAGATATCCTTTGTTTTATGTAATGTCCTGTTTATATCCAAGATTCTTATCCTGGATACCACATTTTGTTTGTCATGCTTCTTTAGATTCTATATGGCTATGGCAGTTTCTCAGACTTTCCTTGGTTTCAGTGCCCTTACCATTTTGAAGAGTACTGCTCAGGTGTTTGCAAAATGATTCTCAGTTAATATTTCTCTGATGTTTTTCTCATGATCAGATGAGGAGAATGGGTTTTGAAGAGGAAGACTACCAAGGTAAGTTCAGTTCAGTTCAGTCACTCAGCCTCCAACTCTTTGCAACCCAATGAACCACAGCATGCCAGGCCTCCCTGTCCATCACCAACTCCTGGAGTCTACCCAAACTCATGTCCGTTGAGTCAGTGATGCCATCCAACCATCTCATCCTCTGTCATGCCCTTCTGCTCCTTCCCCCAGCCCCTCCCAGCATCATGATCTTTTCAAATGAGTCAGCTCTTTGCATCAGGTGGCCAAAGTATTTGAGTTTCAGCTTTGACATCAGTTCTTCCAGTGAATACCAAGGACTGATCTCCTTTAGGATAGACTGGTTGGATCTCCTTGCAGTCCAAGGGACTCTCGAGAATCTTCTCTTCTCCAACACCGCAGTTCAAAGCATCAATTCTTCAGCGCTCAGCTTTCTTTATAGTCCAACTCTCACATCCATACATGACTACTGGAAAAACCATAGCCTTGACTAGAGAGACCTTTGTGGACAAAGTAATGTCTCTGCTTTTGAATATGCTATCTAGGTTGGTCATAACTTTCCTTCAAAGGAGTAAGAGTCTTTTAATTTCATGGCTGCAATCACCATCTGCAGTGATTTTGGAGCCCCCCAAAAATAAAGTCAGCCACTGTTTCCCCATCTATTTGCCGTGAAGTAATGGGACCAGATGCCATGATCTCAGTTTTCTGAATGTTGAGCTTTAAGCCAACTTTTTCACTCTCTCTTTCACTTTCATCAAGAGGCTCTTTAGTTCTTCTTCACTTTCTGCCATAAGGGTGGTGTCATCTGCATATCTGAGGTTATTGATATTTCTCCGGGCACTCTTGATGCCAGCTTGTGCTTCTTCCAGCCCAGCATTTCTCATGATGTACTCTGCATATAAGTTAAATAAGCAGGGTGACAATATAAAGCCTTGAAATACTCCTTTTCCTATTTGAAAGTATCCCTTTCCAAATCCTTTTCCTATTTGGAAAGTATCCCAGGGAAAAGTATCCCTCATTTCAACATGACTTACCACTGTTGAAGCTGACCTTGATCCCCTGGATGAAATGGTGTTTGTCAGATTTCTTGTCTGTGACGTTTCTGTCCCCTCTTCCATGCTGTGCTCTTCTAAAGAAAGTCACTAAGTATATCTGTCTTTAAGGAGCAGAGAATTAACTGAAAAATGTTTGGAATTCTACATAGGAGAGTTGTTTTTTTTTTTTTTTTCTCCATTTATTTCTTTAATCATTTATTTATATCAGAACTGGACTCACAGATATTTATTTTCTTATGCCTTGGGTAATAATTAAATGCTGCAATATTTATTTAGTTGTTCACATTGGGCTTCACAGCTTGCCCATTGGGAGCTTTTTCAGTTTGTCTCTTGTGTTCCTTTGACACAGTCCCCCATAATTGTGGGGTGTTTTTCTGGGTTTTGTTTGTTTTTGAGCACTTCCTTTCTTCTGACCCTGTAAGATGTCCCAGGCTCATCTTTCATATTTCTTGCCCCTGTCCTTAAATTGGCTGTTTTCTAAGAAAACTTCTTTCTGTAGGTTTTGTCCGTTTTCTTTGTTATAGTTTACGTACCATTTTGATAGCTGCTGTGCTAGGCCCTTGGCATATACTATCTTTTTTAATCCTAATGTCAGAGGCATTAGGTAGCGTTTAACTTCATTTCATAAATAGAAAAAGTGAGTCTCAAAAAGGATTTACCCAATGCTACACAGTTAAAAAAAGAGTTAGGATTCAAGCCCAAATCTGACTCCAGAGCTTGCACTCTGAACCATTACTCCACAGACCAGGCTCCCCTGTGTTCTTAGTCAGCATTAGGTGGAAGCTCTGCTATTGTAAACTGCTGTGCCATTTTGTTAGGCAGATAAGGCAGAAGCCAGCCCAGTTCTCCTCTGGGAAGATGCTGCAGGATGCCAGCCACACTGATCCCTTCCTTCTCTGAACCTCATTCCCACTGAGAGTTGAAAACCTTCCCTGAATGTGGAAATTCTTTATGTGCTTTCTTGGGGTTTTCTCTGTTTATCTGCATTCCCAGATCACATTGTTAGTTCCTCCGAGAGCAAAGAAAACACACTACCAGGTAGGATTATGAAGATAAATAACTTCAGAACAGACTGTGTTACGCAACTGGCATCAAAAGCAAATATTAAAATCTGTGCCCTTCATACCTGGACAGCATAGATCTCAATGGAAGGGATGCTGCATTATTGTCATGGTTATTTTCCATTTCCTGATGGACAAGGAGCTTCTCCCTTCCTGTTGTCCTGGGCCAAGGACAGTATATAGTATGTTTTAGACACTCAGTATACATAAGATGCTTAAGAGAAGTTCCTGGGTCCTGGACTAGACACCATTTGCTCTTGACTTATGCAGTTTAACCTGCTTTTTCCACGTAAGAAAGCAGAAGTAAGAAGTGGCCCTAGAGATAGACTGATAGCAGTGAGAAATGATAAGCCTCTGGTTCATTCAGAAACCTCACTCAAAGAGACAGTAAGAGGACAAAACTAAAAAGGAGTAAGCTTACATTGTCACTGAGAGAGGAAGAAAAATGGAAAGGGATGATAGACAGTCAGGGAGACGGGGCTGACCAGGCAGAGCTGGAATCTACAAACATGAAGTGAAAGAAAATAAATAAATCAAGGAAGAGGATCCATGATACAGAGCCTGGAAAGTCTCGGGAGCTAGATATCCCTGAAGACTTGAGAGTCACTGTCCAGAATCAGTAGAACAGGGTTACTTTTCCACAAAGCACTTGAGGTGCAGTGCCCAGAGTCCACAGTAGCCATGATGCACTCTGGAGTGAGGCTGACAAAAGGCACTGGTTGGAAAATCTGCATAAAGACCAACTGAACTCAGCATCTATACCCAGCTCCCACCCCCAACTGACCCAGCTAGGAAGTAACCTCTCCAGCCTAGCAGAAGATAGGAGGATTTTTATCTAGAATGTTAAGCCATCCAGAAGGATTAAAAAGTCTTCTCTAAATAGAAAAGAGGCAAGAATATATAGGAAGGAGAAAAATCACAATTGGAAAATAAACCACTTAAGCCAGTACATAAAGTAAATTTGTGTGTGTGTGAAAGTGATGATAACTGCAATGAAGAGCAAAAGGATACATATGAAGTTGTAAATGAGATCAAAATCATAAAACGTTGGGGAGGGGAGTAAGAAAATGAAGAGTTTTTTAGAATTTGTTTGCACCTATATGACCACCCATATGATCACCAGTCTAAAGCAAGTAAATATAATAGTGGTTTAATGTACTTGAAAACAGGGTAATCACAAATGAGGAAACATTCAGTAGATTTACAAAAACCAAAAGGAAGAGAACTCAAGCATAATTCAAAAGAAAACCATCAAGCCACAAAAGGAAAAACAGAAAGAAAGGAACAAAGGAAAAATACAAAATCAACTAGAAAAGAGGATTGTAAATGGCATTAAATACATACCTCTCAATAATTACTTTAAATGTCCATGGACTAGCTGCTCCAATCAAAAGACATAGAGTGGCAGATTGTATAACAATATGCTGCCTACAAAGAAAAAGTCCAATTCAAATGATACATGCACCCCAGTGTTCATAGCAGCACTATTCACAAAGCCAAGACATGGAAGCAGTCTAAATGTCCATGGACAGATGAATGGATAAAGAAGATGTGGTACATGTACACAATGGAATACTACTCAGTCATTTACACAGTGAAATAATGTCATCTATAGCAACATGTTTGGACCTCGAGATTATTATACTAAATGAAGTAAGTCAGCAAAAGACAAATACATGCCATATGATATCCCTTATATGCGAAATCTAAAATATGATGCAAATTAACTCCAACAGACTTCCAGACATAGGAGAAAAAAAAAAAAAAAAACTTGTGGTTACCAAAGGGGAGAGAAAGGAGGGATAAACTAGGAGTTTGAGATTAGCAGATACATACTGCTGCTGCTGCTGCTAAGTCGCTTCAGTATGTCTGACTCTGTGTGACCCCATAGATGGCAGCCCACCAGGCTCCTCCATCCCTGGGATTCTCCAGGCAAGAACACTGGAGGGGGTTGCCATTTCCTTCTCCAATGCATGAAAGTGAAAAGTGAAAGTGAAGTCGCTCAGTCGTATCCGACTCTTAGCGACCCCATGGACTGCAGCCTACCAGGCTCCTCCGTCCATGGGATTTTCCAGGCAAGAGTACTGGAGTGGGGTGCCATTGTCTTAATAAACAACAAGGTCCTACTGTATAGTACAGGAAATTATATTCAATATTTTGTAATAAACTATAATGAATAAAAGAATATGAAAAAGAATATATATATATAGAAAACTGAATCACTTTGCTATATTCCAGAAACTAACACAACATTGTAAATTTACTATCTTTCAATTAAAAATAAAAGTTAGATCGCAGCCATTCTGACTGGCGTGAAATGGTACCTCATAGTGGTTTTGATTTGCATTTCTCTGATAATGAGTGATGTTGAGCATCTTTTCATGTGTTTGTTAGCCATCTGTATGTCTTCTTTGGAGAAATGTCTATTTAGTTCTTTGGCCCATTTTTTGATTGGGTCATTTATTTTTCTGGAATTGAGCTGTAGGAGTTGCTTGTATATTTTTGAGATTAGTTGTTTGTCAGTTGCTTCATTTGCTATTATTTTCTCCCATTCTGAAAGCTGTCTTTTCACCTTGCTTATAATTTCCTTTGTTGTGCAGAAGCTTTTAAGTTTAATTAGGTCCCATTTGTTTATTTTTGCTTTTATTTCCAATATTCTGGGAGGTGGATCATAGAGGATCCTGTTGTGATGTATGTTGGAGAGTGTTTTGCCTGTGTTCTCCTCTAGGAGTTTTATAGTTTCTGGTCTACAAGCAATAAATGCTGGAGAGGGTGTGGAAAAAAGGGAACCCTCTTACACTGTTGGTGGGAATGCAAACTAGTACAGCCACTATGGAGAACAGTGTGGAGATTCCTTAAAAAACTGGAAATAGAACTGCCTTATGACCCAGCAATCCCACTGCTGGGCATACACACTGAGGAAACCAGAATTGAAAGAGGCACGTGTACCCCGGTGTTCATCGCAGCACTGTTTATAATAGCCAGGACATGGAAGCAACCTAGATGTTCACCAGCAGTCGAATGGATAAGAAAGCAGTGGTACATATACACAATGGAGTATTACTCAGCCATTAAAAAATACATTTGAATCAGTTCTAATAAGGTGGATGAAACTGGAGCCTATTATACAGAGTGAAGTGAGTCAGAAAGAAAAACACCAATACAGTATACTAACGCATATATATGGAATTTAGAAAGATGGTAACAACAACCCTGTATACGAGACAGCAAAAGAGACACTGATGTATAAAACAGTCTTGTGGACTCTGTGGGAGAAGGAGAGGGTGGGATGATTTGGGAGAATGGCATTGAAACATGTATAATATCATATATGAAATGAGTCGCCAGTTCAGGTTCAATGCACAATACTGGATGCTTGGGGCTGGTGCACTGGGACGACCCAGAAGGATGGTATGGGGAGGGAGGAGGTAGGGAGGGTTCAGGATGGGGAACACATGTATACCTGTGGCGGATTCATTTTGATATATGGCAAAACCAATACAATATTGTAAAGTTTAAAAATAAAATAAAAATTTAAAAAAATAAATAAATAAAAAATAAAAGTTAAACCAGAATAACTCTAGGCTCTGGTTGTTAGACAGAACGAATGCAGAAAACAGGTTTGAAGTAAAGTCTGTCCAATGAATAGTAACATATCCAGCCCTCTCCCCCTCTAACATCAGAACTGATTTCTAAGGTTATATCTACCACCTGCCTGGCAGGAATTTAGACAATTCCTCTTTGATGAAACTAGCCCACAGGTACTGACTGCCCACAGATACTGACATTTGGAGGTTCTCCATTGAATTAGCCAATTCACCACTACAGTACACTATGGCAGGGTCTGCCCTTCCAGAAACACAGAGCTTCCAAAGAGCTTTTTTATTCCCCTGTAAGAGAGAATGAAAGTGTTAGTCACTCAGTCAGTGTCCAACTCTTTGTGACCCTATGGGCTGTAGCTGGCCAGGTTTCTCTGTTCATGGAATTTTCCAGGCAAGAATACTGGAGTCGGAGGCCAGTGTTCCCTTCTCCAGGGAATGCTCCCAATCCAGGGATAGAACCCAGGTCTCCTGCATTGCAGGCAAATTCTTTACTATCTGAGCCACCAGGGAAGCCCCAAAGAAAGGATAGTGTGTCAATCAAAGAAGGGATGATATAAAAGAAAGATTCAAAGAATAAGAAAAAGCTTTTGAAAATTACAGGTATGGTAGTAGAATTTTTTTTTAATCAGCAGAAATATGGGACCTTTAAAGCTGAGGTTATTTCCTAGAAAATAGAACGTAAAGAAAAAGGATTCAACATTGGAAGGGAAAAAAAGCATTTTTTACATGAAGCATTTATCTATTCTATGAAAAGAAAAAAACAGTAGGCCAGAAAGGAAAAGGAAATGTAATTAAAGAGCTTGATTTCATTTACCTGTGGGCAGTATACACATAACCTTAAAAATGTAGATTCTGAATCTTGATTTGACCAAAATTATATGCAAGAGTTCATACCATTGCAGAAATTCAGCGGCTAACATCTAAAGCCAATCAGAGAGAGCACAGAGCATATTTTGGGCCATAGAGAGGGAAGTACCTGAAGGAGAATCCTGGCAGATTGAAAGAGATGTGAACCACTGCTCTTCAATATAAGCTTTGGAGTATTTGATGTTTATATAGACTGTCTTCATATAAGAACAGGTAATTTCAAAATGTCAGCATGATGGAGCCATTAAGTGTTCAAATAGCTACCTGCGTACAGTAACCCCTGGAAAACATTGTAGGACAAATAATGTTTATTGAGTGGTTTTGAGTCATCAAGAAAAGGTGTGATTCTGTTCTGCTTGTTGTGCTCTAGAGAAGCAAATTAATGGGGGTTCTTATCCATCCAAATGCTGCAGGCTTTAGTTGTTTGAGGAGAGTCCTGATGTGGACTCTCCTGCTGTCCGGAAGTAGGGGAGATTTTACGTGCTTTCTTCCTCATGTCCCACACAGCTCAGCCTGTGTCCAGGAGAATCTGGGCTGATTGGCCACTGACTGACTTGCTGATAATCCACAGCAGTTTTGGGTCTGCCAAACTCCTTTCCAGTAGGCGAGGCTAAGCCTCCCCCTGGTCTCCCATAAGCCCCTTGTCCTTGGATGGTTGCCTTGAGGTTAGTTAGGGAAATTCACTGGCCCCAGAGCAGGCTGTCCTGCAGCAGAATTAACCTCCCCAGGCCCAGGGGCTACAGTGGGGAGTGGGACGGAGACAGGAAATAGAAGCAGCTAAGTGGGCAGAATTTAGTGTCTCCTCAGACATGGAAGTGTTTCCCCTACTCATTCTGATACCGCAGAGACCCCAGGGGTGCTTTTCTTGGCTGCTTTTCCCTGGTTTAACCTCAGCCAGCCAACCCAGAGAACAAATATGATGGCACTGACCCAGCTGTCAGGGGAGGCACTTCAGAGTTTGTTAGCTGGTGGTTCCTGCTGTTTTCCCAGCAACCTTTCTGTTATCAGGTATTTGGGAGGATCACAGCAAGGTGTCCCAGGCTAGAATGAGGCTTTTTGTTTAAATCCTGATGTAGCAAAGACTGTTTGCCAGCGTGTTAGCACAACAGATCAATTAATGCTAAGGTATTATATTTTGACATAGCAATAAAAGGGAATGGCTGGCTGTAGTTTATCTCTCGCTGTAAACTTTGATCAAAGCTGTTAGGAGATTTTTTTTTTTTTTCCTCCTCAATAGAATTTGGTGAATATTAAGGACAGGCAGGTACATTTGAAAATACTGGCATTTCAAAGACAATAGTGAAAAACTTGCAGCTATAGGGGGATCCTTTGAAATCTGGAAACAGAATAGTGGACATAGAAGATACCCAAAACTTAGTTCACAGGTGGATTGTAAGGATGAGGATATACAAAGAAAGGTCGTCTTCCCCACCCTCCATTCTTTCTTGCTCCCCCAACCCCCTCCTCCTCCTGCTTCTGTCACTAAACTGCCCTGTCCACCCTGTAGTTTAATAATAATAATACATGTGACATCACATATCAAGAAACTTGAAACTTAGAACCCTTAACTCTCTCAGTCAGCCAACTGGAATGTGGTAGAGATTGGAAACTAGGTAGCTTGACTCCAGGGCTTCTACTGTGTGCTTAGAGAGGGCTCAGTTATGTCAGCCCCAGCTGCTGCTGTTGCTATCAGTTTTGCAGAGAATGAACCACAGAGCAATTAAGTTGCTCAGAATCACACACTGGTCAGTGACTGTGGAGCTTATCCAGTTCTCTGATTCCAGGTCACCCCTCTCTCTGCAGTGTCAGGTTGCTCAATATATGAAGAGTTAAGTACATTAACTTCTGGAAACCTATATCCCCCTTGCAGTTTCCAAGTTCTGAATTCTCACATTGCTTGAACTTAAAAAGCTTACTTTTTAACTTTTCCGTAGAAGAGTTAAGCAATGCCAGAAGCAATGGCAAAAATAAACAATTTTTGGTTAAGATTTGTTTTCTAATGGACAGGGGAAAAAAGAACTATGTCAACTTTAGATTCAGTGTATTTCTTCTTCCCTGTTCCAATTAAAAAACAAAACAAAAAAAAATATTCATTCACCAGGCAAAATTTTAATTTTAAGCCATTAATGGAGGGTGGGGGTCAGTGACTCAGTGGTTGCCTGGATGTGGCAGTTCTCTCCTCCCTCAACACTAGGACAAGAGCTCTCACTCAAGGGTAGCTGGTTCCTCAGGGCTTGAGTGAGTCGTCCATCCGTTTTAGCAGTTAACCTTGGGTGAGAGGATCATGGCTCTAACCATCAGTGTGTGGACAATGCCTGGGTGGTGGCCGCCCCCCGCCCCTGACCGCGCCTCTTGTGGAAACAACTCAGACCTTGACCTGAGCTGCAGTCAGCACACCCCTGTCTCTTAACCATCTCCAGGCACTGGGCTGGGCCCACGAATCGCCAGTTTTAGAAGGAAAAAGAGATGAGAGAGTCCATAATCTTTCTTGTTTTTTTGTTCCAACTTGGGAAAATCCTATCCTACCTTGGGAAATTCAGCTCACACATGACTACCCCCTTTGCTTCTCTCTGCGCATCCTTAAGCCAGGAATAGCCTCACGCTTCAGGAAAGTCTCAGCACACCGTTTTCCACTCTCTAATCACCCTTGCCGTTCCCTGCCTGGTCGTGTAGGTGTGTGTGCTGTGTCATTGTCCCCATCGGAACGTAAGACTTTGAAGCTGAAGGGGGTCTTTCCCATCTTCATTTTCCTCACAATTCATGGCACAGTGGTTTCTCTGTATTTGAGACTGAATCCATAGTGGCTTTACTAAATTTTTAGGCAGATGCCATGTGGCAACAAGGGTTTGAAAAGATGAGGATGACTATCCACATTCTCTTTTCTAATAACAACTATCTGGTTACTGACATATTCTGTCAGAGATTCATCCTTTGATTTATAGCTTTAGTTTATTCCAAGCAAAGAACATCTAAGTTGAGGGCTGACAAACTATGGCCTATGTCTGCCTGTTCTCAAACGGCCAGTGGACGGAAATAGTTTTTGGTTGTGGTGGTGGTTTAGTCGCTCAGTCGTGTCCGACACCTTGTGACCCCATGGGCTGTAGCCTACCATGGGATTTTCCAGGCAAGCATACTGGAGTGGATTGCCACTTCCTTCTCCAAGGGATCTTCCCAACCCAAGAATCAATAGTTTTTAGTATTTTTAAAAGGGGAGGGGGGAGAAGAATAACATTTTATGACATGGTAAGATTATATTGTTTAAAATTATATGAAATTCAATTGTCTTGGTCCATGAAGAAAGTTTTATTGGAATACAGCCATACCCATTTGTCTATGTATTGTCTATGACTTGTTTTCACAAAAACAGCAGATATGAGTAGTTAACATGGAGACAATATGTCCCACAAAGCCAAAAATATTTATTATCAGGACCTTTATAGAACAAGCAAGCCAGTGTTTGTTCTGAGTCATTCTCAGAAATGTCTGCCACCATGTGGAAGAGGAATCAGGTGCCCTTTTTGATAAAAGGGAGATGGATTGAAGGTAGAGGATGCCTGGAAGAAAAAAAAATCTGGATAAAGAAAAGGAAAAAAGGGGAGGCAGAGGTCTTCTTGGAGATGCTGGATCTCCTGGGTTGTGTGTCCACATGTGGTAAACATCTCTACAAAAAGCATACCATCCTCCCGCAGAGCACCTGGATTCTCACAGCTGGTGGACCTGCTGGAGGGGTAGACCTAGTGTATTTCACACAAGCATTTACTCTCCACTAAGGGCTCTGCGTGATTCCTTTGGAGAAAATGGTGAACTAGAGAGGGTGAAATTAGGAGACTATCAACATTCCTGATCATCCCGTGTACCAGAGCTAACTACCATCTACAGCAAGAGCTAAAGGGCTCTATTTTGGATTCAACAAATTTGGGTGTGTATGTGTATATGAAATCTCTTTTGAGTATATCTGTCTATCTGTGTGTCTGTCTGGGGAAAATCCATTTTGGCTGAATGCCAATTAATTATCATATATGTGGGGATAACTAAACAGCTAGGATTTTCAAATAAAGATACATCAATTAGAATTTTATTTCCCAGGTGGTTCAGTGGTAAAGAATCTGCCTGCTGGGCAGGGGATGCAGGTTCTATCCCTGGGTTGGGAAGATCCTCTGAAGAGGGGAATGGCAACCCACTACAATATTCTTGCCTGGGAAATCCCATGGACAGATGAGCCTGGCGGATTATAGTCTATGGGATTGCAAAGAGTCAGACACAACTTAGCAACTAAACAGCAAAAAATAAAAAAAATAACAAAGATCAGTTCAGCCCTTGGAGAGTTGGGACTACAGTTATTTAGAGATCTTTTGTCACCATCTGTAAAATAAAAAACTGGATCTATTTTATAGTGCTGCTAAGTTGCGCTGCTAAGTCACTTCAGTCGTGTCCAACTCTGTGCGACCCCAGAGATGGCAGCCCACCAGGCTCCCCTGTCCCTGGGATTCTCCAGGCAAGAACACTGGAGTGGCTTGCCATTTCCTTCAGGGATCTTTATTCAATATCTTATAAGAACCTATAATGGGGGAAAAAAAAGAAATCTGCTATTTTCATGTGTTTCTCTTATTTTCTTATTACAGGGTAACGCCCTATACTTCAAATCTGCCAGAAATGTTACAGTGAACATCCTCAATGAACAGACTAAAGTACTAACTCAGCTGATAACAGGTAAGAAAAGAAAGAACTCAGTAGTGCCTGGTTCGGGCTAAGCACTCAGAAAGCATTGAATGGAAGGGTGAATTAAGCACAGTGTGATGGATCTAAGAAGGAACGTCTGCTCACACATTTTACAGCCTCAGAAAAGAGAACAAAGCATGTGTTCCATGATGCTACTCAAGGGTAGAGGCTCATTCTATACACACATTTAACTTATGCAAATCTGATGATACTCATTTAGGGGGTAGGGAGGAAGAATAAACAATTTTTCATGTAGCATGGCCCCTAAACACCAGCCAGCTGCTTCAGCTGGTGCTCAGCCACAGGGAAGCTCTCTCCTCCAGTGCCGCAGGAAAAGCTGGCTGTGTTGGATTAATTGGGAGATAGCACAGCATATACAAAACCATGCACATCATACTTTATGGATTGTAAAAGGGATTTGTAGTGATAGTTTGAATCCGTGCCATATTTGCCCTACATGCTGACTTTGAACCTAGCTCCATTGCGAGATGCAGCTGTATTCCTCCCCCACCCTGAATATGTTTCTGTGGTTCCTTTTAATAGAGCAGATCTGCTTCTAACAGCCACGGAAAGCACTCAGTGGGGTTTAAGCTGCATAGTCCTGAAATTTAAACAAGGATAGGTTATTCACAATAACGACTCTAATGATGAACACGGGTCTCATGGTCACATAATGTGTTGGGTGGTATTACCCCCTCTGTAGGTTATGAACAGCAGTAAACAGGATCCTCTGTGCACCCCCACAGTGGATGGGGGAAAGGGACTGTGTCTGAATGGCATTGTTAGACTTCCAGACAGAAGATGCCATTTGTTTGGCTTCAGGGCTGAGAGAGAGGTATACAGATGGACATTTTGAGAAGCCAGTTGCCTGAATGTCCTGACAGATAATTGGGACTGAAACATCTGGAGCTCCACTCATCAACATGCCACAGGGAGGCAGGTGCCTTTGTGCCCAGACTCTCACTGGGGCGGGGTGGGGGTGTGTGCCTCACCCTCCCGCTGCAGGATGTGGGTGTCTGGAGGGACGCAGTCAGCCAGTAGGTGACTTGGACCAGCTCCCACTGGAGGAGCTGCTGTGGCAGAGCCCGAAATCCATAAACAACAAGCTCTCCAGCCGGCACCCGGCTCAGTGGCCTGGCTTCTCTAACATCTGGCCCGCAGTCACGATGCTAAATAATTAAATAAATAGCTTCAGTAAGCAATGATTTAAGCAGCATGTGTGAAAATTGCCTCCAGGAGGGAAATAAATCCGACCTCCAGCTCCCAGATTCCCGCGTTCAAAAGGAACTTATTTAGCCTGTTGATCATTTGCCATTTATTTGCAGTGGGAGATTTGGTTGACTTGAGAGATTTTGTTTTGATAAAGCTGGAATTGGATGCATGACTGTTAGGAAGAGTCAGTCTCTCTCCCTCTCCTTCCCCACCCCTCCCCCCATCCCCACTTTTTACTTCTCTTCCAGCTCCCCTCTTTTCTCCCCTTCACCCCATTCTCCCTCCCTATCTCTCCTTCTCCCTGGTCTCCCTCTGCCTCCCCCATTTCCTCCCTCCTCTTCCCTCTTTCTCTATTTCCTTCTTTCTTCCTCCTCCTCCCTCCCCTTTCTCTCTCTCCTTTTCCTCTCCCATTGTTCTCTCACTTGTCCCTCTCTCCTCCCCATCTTCTTTCGTCTCCTCTGCTCAGGGCAGACCCCAGAGCAGAGACCCCTGTTTACTTCTTAAGGTAGGGCACAAGGTAATATCAAATGAGATGGGCCAAAAGCCAGCCTAACACCAGCTGGTAGCAACCTTTCAAGATGCCTTCTAGAGTGGATAGTGCATATGTCTAAGTAGAATCTCCGACATAGATAGCCAAGCACAGACTCCCTAAGGTTTTTCTTCAGGGTTCTCCTTTTACACTGATACACGTGGGGGAAAGCACAGAGCAGGTCCAGGAGAAAATACCTCCTAAGGCCTGTTATACTTTGCGGTGTGCTTACCTGACAGCAAATGCTACCAGCTGCCCCAGCAGCCAGGTTTACTAAGACAGTCCTGAGGATTCAAGAATTCTCCTGCTTATTACCTAATGACTGTCTCAAAAGCCCAGAAGAAATTCTAGTGTTGGCAATTCAGATGATCTTTTCACAAGAAACAATGTTCTAAATGATGGTTAGGCTCCCAGGCGAGATCACAAAACACATATTTGACTCATGCCTCTGCTGGTTTAGTACTGCCTTGGTAGTAGGTGCAAAGGGGGAACCCTCTGACCTGCAGAGAGGAAAGTTGTAGAAGTCTGACACAGCATCTCACCAGAGTGGGAAAAGGCCCCGGAATGAAGGGGATGAGGAAAGAAATGAGACTTCAAGGCCCCAGGTCCTTCCAGCTTCCAGGTGGCAGTAGCAGCACTGGGACACGGCTGGCGCGCCCTGATGGAGGAGGTGAATTGAGGAGGTGCTTCACGCATAGGCCACTGTCAGCAGAAAGGGATTAACTGAAAATGAGTTTCAGGTTACAAATAGTGATCTTTTCCATCCCAGAGAGGAACAGTGAGTTTGCCAGGAGACCTCCTGAGCGGTCTCCAGCTCCATTTACTTTTCTCTGTAGAATTTTTTTTTTTTTTTTTTTAAGATTTCGCCGACATCCACGGAGGTTTGGCAGCCCCAGGTGAAATCAACAACAGAACAAGCCATCTGCACCATGGAGCCAGTGGTCTCTCTGTGGGGTTTTGGCTAAAACACCAACTACTGAGCTTTATATACCCAAATGATTCTGGCCCCGGATAAAGTCCATTTTGTATTCTGAGAAGGCCTGAAAAACAAAATAACTTAATTGTCTTGTGTTCTCTGTTGGCTGTCATCTCTTCAGTACACGCACTTGCATCTCACACACCGTTAATAGGTTCAGAGAAAACTCAGCTTACACACAGGCCAGTGTTCTTGACTCCTTGGGAGTATGTCTCGTGGTCTTGCCCAAGTCCTTGAAAACACAGTCCAGGCGTTTGTGTTCCCAAGTCATTACACCATATCTGAATCAATCCAGATTGGGCAAATTGCACTCACCCTGTGCCCATGCTGAGATCATTCATTCATTACCACTAGACCTCCTTATCTGCAGTCTTCACCCTAAAAAGAAAAAGTAACATCCTCAAAGAATTCCTAAGTAATACAGGTTTTACTGAAAGTTTTGCTGTGACCAAGAAGATAGCTGCATCTTAGCCATCCTTAAGCAGCCTAATCCCAAACCCTCATTGAACGCATCTGTCCTTACAAGCCTCTCTCATCCTTGACTCTAGCTTCCTAATACCTCGCATCCTCAAGAGCTCCTCTTCTCATCGCACCAGCCTCCTTTCCCTTTCCAGACAAGTAAACACGCCTTTTCTGCCATGGAACGATTCTGAGGCTGCAGTTCCAGATGCAGATCTACCATTAGCTCACTTGGTGACCTTGAGGGAGCCCTTGGCTTTGCTGTCGTTTGCTTCCCAGGTGGCACTAGTGGTAAAGAACCCGCCTGCCAATGCAGGAGACACAGGAGATGGAGGTCCATTCCCTGGGTTGGGAAGATCCCCTGGAGGAGGGTATGGCAACACACTCCTGTGTTCTTGCCTGGAGAATCCCATGGACAGAGGAACCTGGCAGGTTAACAGTCCTTAGGGTCACAAAAGAGTCAGACACAACTGAAATGACTTAGCACACACATTCTCACACCCAGCATGATGGCAGTCAGAGAAGACATCTTAGTCCCATGCCATTTGGAAATGTGTGCTCTGTCAGCTGTTTCAATCCCCCACACATTAAAGAGCCTCTCCAATGTCCTTCGTTTTGTCAGAGGTCCAGCTGAATTGACATAATGATGGGAAAGAGGGAAGTTCACTCAGAGACGGTCACCCTCATTTATTTCAGTGTATTGAGAGCATTACATTAGAAAAATGGCTGTGGTCATGACTCCAGTGGTGGTGATCATAAAAGCAGTCCCCCTACGTTTCACAGCTCTTTTGTACCTACAGAGTTCTTTGTATAAACACAGTATAAGTCAGTCATTTTAACCTTTCTTTGAAGTAGATAGAAGCGATGGTAGTAGCACAGTTTTGAAGATAAAGAAAATGAGGTTCAGAAAGATCAAATGATTTTCCCAAAGTCATGTTACCAGAAAATGAGAAAGTTGGGACATAATTTCTACCTTTTGATGGTCCTCTGATAGTGTGATAGTCTTGCCAAAGAGTAGAGTGGCAGACACCAGACATCCGGGGGCCGACCCGGCTCTATCAGCCAAGCTTTGGTGTTCTGTGTCAACAGAATTTCACAGGACATCAGCATCGGACAAGGCCACTTGGTGACCGTGAAAGATACAGACAAAACAAAAAGCAAACACAACTGTGATTATGTCTGAACACAGATTAAAAATAGAAACGTTTTTCCAAACCACAAGAATGACCAGACTATGCTCTATCCCCCTCTAATATGAGTGACTGCTGTTTATCTATTACAGTTTTAGCATTGTTCTGGTCCTCTGTCCTCTAGATAAGATTTACTAAAATGCTAATCATAAATTTACTGTCAGTTCCTGACACTATCTAATCCAGAACAAAACCCTACTTCCTAAAGCCCTTCCCTCACATAACCTACCATAAAGGGCCAGATCCTATAAGTTCTTTCTTCTTGATGAGAAACTCCACAGTTCCCCATGGTGTGTGTTCTCTCTTATGGCCACGAGCTAAAAATCCAATTTGTTCAACTCCAAGTGTGTTCCTAGTGATCTTTACATGGAAGGCATTGAAGGCCCTTTCATTACTACTTTTTACTAATAAGTGACACTGTCTTGAAAAAATGACTAGAAAGAAAAATGCTATGCAGTTGGTCCTCCACATCCAGGAGTTCTGCATTCTTGTATTCACCAACTACAACTAGAAATATTTGGGAGAAAAAAATTCCAGAAAGACCCAAAAAGCAAAACTTGAATATGCCCCCATGCTGGCAGCTGTTTACATAGCATTGATATTTCATTTGCAGCTATTTACACAGCATACATTGTATTAGGTATCCTAAATAATTCAATCATTTAAAGCATGCAGGAGAATATGTATAGGTTATATGTAAATATCACACTGTTTTATATGAGGGACTTGAGAGCATCCATGGATTTCGGTATCCAATGGTATCCTGGACCCAGTCCCCACAGATACTAAGGGAAAATTGTATCAGAATCCCCTAGGCAGTTTTGAGGAAAATATAAGCTTTCTGGGCTCTACCCTCAAATTTTTTTCTATATGAATTTCCAGACCAAAAGATAAATTCCTTTTTGATCTCAGGTAGGATCACTGAGGATGATTATACCCCTAGGTTATCCTGATGCATTTCTGCGGTCGAACTTTTTGGAACCTTCTGAACTTCTGGTATTTAGGTAGCTCCATTTCTTTAAGAATTCTAACACACTAACCTGTTCTAATTTTTCTGTAGTACCTAAGGAGAAGGCAATGGCAACCCACTCCAGTACTCTTGCCTGGAAAATCCCATGGATGGAGGAGCCTGGTAGGCTGCAGTCCATGGGGTTGCTAAGAGTTGGACACAACTGAGCGACTTCACTCTCACTTTTCCTTTCATGCATTGGAGAAGGAAATGGCAACCCACTCTAGTGTTCTTGCCTGGAGAATCCCATGGATGGGGAAGCCTGGTGGGCTGCCGTCTATGGGGTCGCACAGAGTCAGACACGACTGAAGCGACTTAGCAGCAGTAGCAGCAGCAGTACCTAAAACTCTCAGTGGTTTTCTGTTTGATTTACTAATACATGTTTTAATGTATATTGGCAGGTAAGTGCTGAGGGATCAGGGACTTTGTCTTCCTTTCACCACTACTATAGCCCCAGCTTCAAGCATAGCATCTGTTGTTATAGATAAGCCCTCTAAAAGTTATTTTTTATTGAGTGAAATTCCAGCATGAAAGATTCAATAGCTTTCAAGACAATTACAATATATTATAGCCTCTTCTGCAAGAAGATGAGTTATATACTTGTTTGGTGTCAAAAACAGCCAGTGGGTCAAGGGTAAAGAATGAGACAGATTTCAGCTGAATTTAAAGATGCCCTTTTATGAAAGCAGAGAACACTCACCACCTCTTGAAGAATTGGCATGTCTTTGGCCAGTTCCAGCAGTTGGGCTGGCCAAAGAAATGCCAGTCCAAGAGGTGGTGAGTGTTCTGTGCTTTCATAAAGACAAGCCAAAATCTACAATATTTGACAGTAATTTGGTGGTTAGCTGAGGGAAATCTCATTCAAGCATTAGTTTGGAGGAAGGAGCTGATGGTTTTTAAAATCAGCCGGAGAGCGTATGATTAAAAGTAATTGACAAGACATGGCTAGAGTCACAAGGCTGGTTGTCACGGCTGACTTCTGAAAACCAATCCACTTACATTAAAGTCCAATACAATCTTGTCAGATGTGTATGTTCTGCGAAAAGCTCTTTGAAATTGAATGTAGTGGGACTAATGTATTCTCTCTCTCCCTCTTCTAGGGCCAAAAGCCGTAGAAGCTTATGGCAAAAAGTTTGAGGTAAAGACGGTTTCTGGAAAATTGCTCTTCTCTGCAGATAACAATGAAGTGGTAGTAGGAGCCGAGAGATTACGAGTTTTAGGTAAGGAAACTTCAGTCATTGAACTGGTTTGATGCTACTGTGTATATTTTAGAGGTACAGTGAAATGGTGTCTAGAAGAGTGATTTAGGCCAGTTACCTATAAAGGTAATTTTACTGTCATAAAAGAGGGAAGAGGAACCTCCCAGCTCTCACCTTAAAAATTTCTCGAATCATGAGTCTTCATGGCATGTCTGCCAACACCAAACTTCCAGTGGGGATGTGTGCTCATATCAAGAAGTGCACTAATCCTCACAGATTGACAGTCCTACAAGAAGCAGTCAAGACTTGTATACATTGTCATCATGATCACCAAACCAGGTTATAAATTAAGAATCATTTCAGAAGCTTCTGAAAAGTTGAGGTTCATGGAGCCAACTGTGACCTACTAAATTAGTAAGTCATGGTGGAAGGACCCAAGAATTTATATGTAAAAACATTTGCAGGAGTTTCTTTTTGGGTTCCACTGTTGAAATCATTGAATTTGACTGTGCACTGAAATAGTCTAGCAGGGTGTGTTAAGTGTTCCAGTCCTAAAGCTAACCTGGCTCTTCATTCCTGCCCTGTCACCTACTAACTGTGTGACTTTAGACAAATTAACAACATCACTGAGCCAGTTTCTTTTTCTTCTCAATCGAGCTAAGAACATCTGCCTTCTCAAGTTCTCCCTAGGGTTCAATTGGATCATGTTTGATCATGTTATACACACTTATCACAGTGCCAAACACAAAATGGTGTTCATCCAGTGGTAGCTGTAGGTACTGGTGTTAATACACATGCTGCTATTAATACTAATCCTGCTTTTCCTTCTCTTGCTCCCTAAGAGTTACTGAAACATACCAGTTAAAAGTTCAGACTCTGGAATTAACCCATCATTTTAATCCTATCTCTATCCTTTACTAGCTGTGTGAACCTAAAGCAAGGTATCTAACTTCTCTGTGCCTGTTTTGCTCACCTATAAAGTGGGGGTAATAGAAGTATCTACCTTCTGAGATTGGAAGGATCGAGTGAAATAATCTATGTAAATTTGTTGGTAAGGTGGCTAAAAAAATAGTAAGTGATCACTAAGTACTAGCTGTTATTATCTTAAATTATTATGTTATTTTTACTTGAGCTTGTTGTTTGTTGTCAACAACAAACAACAAGCTCAAGTAAAAATAACATAATAATTTAAGTTATTGAAATAATTTAAGTTATTGAAAGAAGTTGCATCTTTCTTCTCCATTAGCTCTGTGTTCTCCTCGTCATCACCCCCACCCTCAGCCCATCAGTTTGGTCTGTCTGTCTATCTCTCTGGTATAATATACATTCACAGCTAACTTTCTTGCTGGATGACTCTTAAGTTTCCATCCCCAGACCCAGCATCTTCCCTGAGTTCTAGGTCTTTTTCAACTAGATATTCTACCAAGCTCTCAAACTGTGTACATCTTGAGTGCCTAGTATAATAACACACATACACGAGCACACAAAAACATACACCCCCTCACACCTCTATTCTCCCACTTGTATTTACCCCCTTACTTCCCCATCACTTTAACTGATCCCATTTTGCTTCCCACTGCCAGTTTCAAAACTTTAGCATCGTTCCAACCAGCCTCAGGCTCAGCAGAGTCAGAAGGTGGCCATGGCCATCCTGACAGAGCTCAGTGGCATGGGAGGGCCAGGTACAGAGGCAGTGAGCCAGGGGTGGTCTAATCACTTATCAGGTGCTCACTGGGATGTAATCTGGAACAACTGCTTTCATCTTTCAGGGCTTTGCTTCTCTCCTGTCCGTAAAATGAGAGTTGTCTAGAGCAGAAGTTTCAAGCAGGTTTTTTTTTAATTTAGCAACAGAGACTTTTAAAAATAAAATTTCATACCAAACCCCAATCAATAAAATATGTAAAAGAAGAGCACTGCTCTGGGCTGTGGATGGGGCTTTTAAGGTTTAAAGGTTAAGTTGTATAGCTTCATCGTTCCCCACCCCCTTGCTGTTGGGAGGCCTCTTAGAACTTATTTATAAAGCCCTTTAAGTAGATAGCCTTTAAAAAAGAGTAAAGTCTACTGACCACTTGCTATGATCCAAGTACCACACTTTGTGTGCATGATTGCCTTCAGACCTCACCAGCACCTTTTGGGGCAGGCACCCTTCTTATCACCCTCATTTTACAGAGGATGGAGCTGAACTGTTGGAAGGGGTGAGCCATAGGATTCACATACAGGTATTTGAATGCAGACTGCTTCTCATTAAAGCAGTATATTTGCTGCCTTGTCAAACTGGTCCCATGTTTAGATGAGTGAACTAAGGTGAAGAAACTTACCAAGATCAGTACCAGTAAGTGGTGTGACTGTTGTTCAAACTCTTGCCTATGAACACTATCCTCAGTGCACATGACTACACATAAATATAGCTCTAGGATCTTTGCCAACTCTTAAATGACAATTTTTCCATTATTCATAAAAATAGCACTTTCTATGTTAGTTCGAAGTTCTTGTGGGGGAAAAAAAAACAACACAGAAACTTTAGGTTATTTTTTTATTCAAGAGTATTTTGCTATTTCAGCTCTAAAGTATTTACCCAGGAAAAAAAGTGCTGGCATCTGATGCCACAGTCATTTCATAAAAATGGTGTTTGGCACTTCGTGTTAGTCTCTGAACCTTCATGAGTCACCCCGTTGCTTTAAAATCTGACTTTGCAAAGATACTTTAGACGTCCAAACACTGTGGTTTCATCTTTGTGTATGAAATTCTCTGATGGTATTATTTAAGAACTCCTTTCCTCCATCGTGACATAAGGGTTGGAAGATGATTGTAGTATTTGATTGCTTGAAGGCAGGTGGATAATTTTGCTGCTGTTGTTTCTTATGCTGGTGATATTTCACTTGCACAATGATTTAGGATAAATCTCTCTCCATCATCAGAAGCATTTGTTTGTGTGTGTGTGTGTGTAAACATCTCAAAAGGAAGCATCATAATAAATACCACTGCTGCTACCAGTGCTAAAAAGATGAGGAAATGACCACCCCACAAGTCTCACATCCTACTCAGTGAAATGAGCCTAGTGTGTTGCAGAAATGAGCTTCCTGTCATCTGGGATTCAACCATATGGTGTGGAACGAGAAGTTTAGGCAATTTCATTTTCAGCTTAATGAGAAGTTTGTCTTTTTGAGTCATCAGACTGCACAAGCTCTTGGGAGATTGGAGTCTGGATGCATATTTCATAGTAGAATCTAACATACCTGGGTTGTGAATCTTCACTGATATTCAGGATCTGAGTGACCCTATCCAGGTTTATTTTTCTCTTTAAGCTTTAGTTTCTACATGTGTAAAGCAAAGAGAGAGGAACACAATAAAAAATGGAAGTAAGAATGAATGAATATAGTAAGAAACTTATGTAAATAAATCAGTTATTTTAGTTGAATAGTTGAGTAAGAATAAGCAGTAGAAGATAATAATAATACTAAGAAAATAATGTCCCTTAGATACAGAAGCTTAACCAGGGGCTCAGGACAATTTCTTATGTTCTTCCATGGATAACCACACCCACCTATTCAGTTTTCAGGACAATGGGCACACCTTGGGCACTCTCCAAAGACCCTGAATAGTCTGGCTAAAAGACTAGTAACCATATCTCATATAGAACAGTCAGCTATCTAGAGTCTTTTGCCCTGAAAAAGATGTGGAGGCATTGTGGAGGCAGACAATAGTTGCTGATCTTTCATAATGTGCATCTTTCCTGGGTAAAGAAATCAGGCAAGAGCTGTTTTGTTGAGTAGCTGAAAGAACAGGTTTAATTCTGATTTCTGTCATTTGTTGGCCAGTGCCTTGAGATACATTACTTTACCTTTGTAGGCTTCCTTCTTCTCTGTTACATGGTGTCATTTGAGTCCTGAGTCCTGACTCTCACAGGAGTTGTGAGAACTAGATGGTACAGTATACGTACTGAGGATCAGCACAGTATTTGGTCCTCAGTATGCTGACTGTTGTAGTGTTGGTGATGGATTTTATTGGTCCACTTGTGCATCAGGGAACCCAACGAGTCCTAAACTTTTACATAGCTCTTTTAGGTTCTCAGAAAAAGGTACTCAGAAATTGGCTTAAGACTTGTAGGAGTGCTCAGGTATCAGTTAAGTTCAGACTGGTAGATTTTCTGGACCCAGCTAAGGTCAGAAAAGAAAACACTTTTTCAACATAGGAACTACTTACGAGAGGAATTGAAGGCCTGAGTTGATTTCCCAAAATTGTAGGGTCTTCCCTTTCATTCGAAGACAGTGATTCTCAGAGCATGGCCCTAGAGTTAGGAGCATCGACTCTGATCTACTTACTTGTTTAACATAAAATTATCAAGCTCTACCCTAGACCTATTGAATCAGAAACTCAAGTGTAGGGCAAGTCCTAGGTGATTCTGATACAGGCTGAAGAACCACTGACCTAAGATAATCACAACTAAATAATTTTGCCACCAGTTGGCTAGTAGCTCTCCATCGAGTTCACACTCAGCTTTTTCCACTTTGCTCCAGAGAAGCCCCAAAATAAATATAACTAACACAGATTGAGGGCTTATTCTGTGCAAGATGCCAATCACTTGCACTGAGTGCAAGCATTTGATCCACATCACAACCTTAGAGAAACCTGGCTCATCAACTTGATTTATAGAGGGATAAACTGTAGCCCAGAGTGATGTGAAGCACACCCAAAGTTGCACAAAGAGAAACTTGCAGAGGCAGGATCTGAATGCAGGCAGTCTTACCCACAGTGCTCGAGGACCTCTGTCACATGCATCTGTCACGTGCGTGCATGCTAAGTTGCTTCAGTCATGTCCGAGTCTTTGTGAACCCATGGACTGTAGCCTGCCAGGCTCCTCTGTTCATGGGATTCTCCAGGCAAGAATACTGGAGTGGATTGCCATGCCCTCCTCCAGGGGATCTTCCTGACCCAGGGACTGAACCCTTGTCTCAAGCATCCTCTGCATTGGCAGATGGGTTCTTTACCACTAGCGCCACCAGGGAAACCCCGACCTCCATCACAGAAGCCTCTGCTTCCCTAAATTCCATGACATGGAGCATCGCATCGAGGGGGAAGGAACACTGGGGAACAGTTCTCCAGCTCTTTCCTTCCTTTCTGGCTTCAAGAGACACCGCTTTTCCCACAGTTCTCCCACATCTGTAACTGCTCCTCTGCTTCCTATACTAACTCTTCTTTCACCTACTCAGTGACGTGGATTCACTCCTGGCATCACATGCAGACTTCCCTCTGGGTCAGTTCTTAGTTTTCTCTTTTCACATTTCTATGGAAAATCCTATACTTGCATACAGTTTCAGTAATTGCCCTTTTCAGGTGACCCTTAAATCTGTATTTCCCTTGAACTGTCTTCTCATTTCTAGTTCCAGATTTTAAGAGTCTGGACTTTTATGCACGAAAGTACCCCATCACTTTCACTTCATCACTTGCAGCCGAGCTTACCCGTTGCGCCATCATGCTCGGCACCTCTCTAGCGCCTGCCTTCCTGATTCTCCACGTGGACCTCTATCCCCCTAGGCTTCAAATCTTACTTGCCTTCAGGTACCAGATCCTGTCTTTCTTCACATGGGCTTCAATGCCTTTGTCAACCTTAGATCTTCCATATTACAAAGGTGTCTGTTTAGATCTTACACAAGAGAATTTAAGTTTACAGCCAAGTCTGCTCATTTAATTATCAAACAGGTGTCAAATTAGCATGGACAATGAGGCATGGTACAGTTTAACTTTAATTATAGAACAAAGATATGAAATACTTATAGGAATTCAATCATTGAATATTGAATATTGAATACAATACAGTTAGGAATGGTCTTTAAAAAGCATCACATGTAGACATCATAAAAGCCAGCACATCTTAGAGGCATCTTCATGGAGACACCAGAGAAAACATAATTTTGATCTTCATTAATGACCAATTTCATTGAACAATGAATTGGACATTATAGCCTTTATAAACAAAGCACAATTATAAACTGTTATTCTAATTGTTAATTAGCTCTATTTATACTCTAGATTAGTTTTTTAAATATGTCCTCTAGATGCCACTTGATGCTAATTATCTGAGTTACAGTATTATCAATTGAAAAACATTTTTAATTAAATCTAAAGCCATTAAATTAGCATAAGATTTATATAAATTTAAATGTGGTCTGATGCTTTTTTTTTTTCTTTTTTAAGACAACATCAGATGATGCATTTAGCCATTTGAATTAGTTTTTGATGAGATTCTGTACTGCAGCCTGGCAATTGACAATTATGATGAAAAGAGGAGGGTGTTCTTAGTAGTATTTATTCATTAAATATATGTGTTTGTATCATATATATGTGTGTGTGTATGTGTGTATTTATATATGAGATATCTCCACATCACTGTTACGGTAGTCATGGAGATACAGAGATGAATGTCACTGTTCCTGCTCATTCAGGGAACTGTCTTATCAGAACGATGAAGCACACATGCAAATATCTGAGAGCCCAAGCAGAAAACAAGTTTCTAAGAAGGACAGAAGCAAAGTGACTCTAGAATTACAGCATCTAGATGGAAAAGGGTGGTATCCCAGAGAGAATTTAGAGAGCTTCTTAAATGAAGAGTGTGTTTGAACTAGGTCTTGAGTATGTACTGAGGTGGGGGGAATGCATACGGAGATTGCTTTCTTTGCAAATGGAATAGCATATATTTACAAATGCCAGGACTCATTTGGTTGTAAATTCTAGGACTCTAACTCAAAGCCAGCGGTGGGGAGATTATTGCCTTGTGTGATAGAAAAGTTCAGTGGTAGCCGGCTTCAGGCTAGATTCATTAGCTCAAATAATGCAACCAAGCTTCAGTCTCCCTTTTTCTCTTACCGTCTCTCAGCTCTGTTTTCCAATCTTGTATTGTGTCTACCTCTGCTGGTAGGCAGGAGGAGTGCTTACCTACCTAGCATAAATCCAACCAAGTCCTCGTTTTTATGCTGACTGGACTGACTGGGACCGTATGCCCATCCTTGAGCGTGCCGTCTTGACTTCGGTGATAAAATCTGCTGTATAGCACAGCCTGGCTCGTATCCCACTGTTGGAGCTTGATTGGAAATGCCTGAGAGTGAGACAGAGCATGGTCCATTCTCAAAAGGAAAATTGAGGTGCTGTTACCAGGAGGAGGACCAGGTGCTAGGCAAAGAAAAATAGCAAATATTCCTTATATTTTTATTATAATAATCAAAGACATGATCATGGAAAATCACGACTGTTGTGCATGCAGTAGTGGAACCCAGGCATTATGAATGGTGTCAGTGGAAGATGCTCTGTGAGTTCTCTCCCCCTTGATTGCTCAGGCCCAGATACCCTGGCTTCCTTACTTTATCACCAAGCATGTTTTCACCACCCAGCATCTGTACTCTCTTCCCTCTGAATGGAATTCTCTTTTCTAGTCTATGTATAAAGGAGTTCCTTCTTTGTGTCTTAAATAACATCTCATCAAAGAGGTCTCCTTTGACTGCCTTAAAAACATAGCATGTTCCTGCTATTGAAGTCTATACCAGGAGTTGATAGAATATGGCCTATAGGTCAAATCAGGCCACAACCACTGCTTGGTTTTGTAAATAATGTTGTACTGGAACATAGCCAGGTTTTGTATTGTCTGTGATTGCTTTCACCCTCCAACAGCAGAGTTGAGTAGTTGAGACAGATCTTACTCCCCACTATTTTGCACTTTACAGGAAGTGTTTTTTGATTCTGGTCTGTACATTTACCTGCTTTATTCCTCTTCATAGTAAGTATCACAACATGGCATAGTGTGTTTTGTGTGTGTGTGTGTGTGTGTGTGTGTGTGTTTATTTTTTCATCCTGTCTAGCTGGACACCAGCTAGACACCAGGAACTTTTGTTTTTCAGAGTCTACAATAGTGTCTGTGCTTAATAAGTGCTCAGTAATATTTGTTACATGAAAGGACTGTAATTTTTGAACCTTGGAATGTTAGATAACCAATCTGGATAGTACAGAGAAACAGAGGCAGTGAGAACTTACATCTAAATTAAGAGATTATTATAATACCTTTGTTGATGATTCATAAAGTCCCAACCAGGAGAGAAAGAGAGAACAAATGAGAAGGATCATCTTTAAGCAGAATGAATCTGGCAATGAACTAGATGTGGAAAGTCAAAAGGGAGGGAAGTTGAGATGTTCCTAGTGTTGTACACCATGCCAACCTGACAGTTGTGGCATTGTTAAGAGAAATGTACAGGAGCAGCAATTTAGGATAGATGATGAATAGTCAAAGCTATGGTTTTTCCAGTAATCATGTATGGATGTGAGAGTTGGACTATAAAGAAAGCTGAGTGCTGAAGAACTGATGCTTTTGAACTGTGGTGTTGGAGAAGACTCTTGAGAGTCCCTTGGACTGCAAGAAGATCCAACCAGTCCATCCTGAAGGAAATCAGTCCTGAATATTCATTGGAAGGACTGATGCTTAAGCTGGAGTTCCAATAATTTGGCCACCTGATGCAAAGAGCTGACTCATTTGAAAAGACCCTGATACTAGGAAAGATTGAAGGCAGGAGGAAAAGGGGATGACAGAGGATGAGATGGTTGGATGGCATCACCAACTCAGTGGACATGAGTTTGAGTAAACTCCAGGAGTTGGTGATGGACAGGGAGGCCTGGTGTGCTGCAGTCCATGGGGTTGCAAAGAGTTGGACATGACTGAGCAACTGAACTGAACTGAACTGAACATGCACTGGCTCTTGTTGCTCAAGCACCTCTTGAAGGGAGAGGCCAAGTGTCTGGTGGGGAATGCCAGCCAAAACAAAATCCACAAGAGATGCTTTTCTGAAGAGTTTAGCAGAAGAGTAAGAGAATCATTTGTACAGATTAAACAGGTGGACTCCAGAGAAGAGATGGTCAAAGAGGGCATCTGGGAGCAACAAATGCTCCCAGAAAGAGAGAATAAATTAGAGAAGCTTATCAAATAGACCAAAACAAACCCCCTCTCTTTCTCTGATGGAAGCTTAAGACTGGAGACATGACTGCCTTTCTGGAGGCACCTTCAGAATTTGAGAGCCTCCTCCTGTACTCTAACGCTTTTCTTAGTCCACTCTGCTTTTTTTCCTTGAAAAGGAACTTGAAGGCTTTAGAATGTGGCATAACTGGGTTCTGCCATAGCTACCAGCTACCTGAAGTTGGCTGTGTTACTCAAATCATTTAGGCTGTGTTTGTGGGTGCTAAATAAACAGCCTCTCCCCTTTTCCTTTTCCTTTGTCTCTATCTTTTTTCTTCTTTCTCTTCTTTTATGAAGTATCCCATCAGTGAGTAGAAGGAAACCTGAGAAAGTTTGCAGGATTATATATGAAAAAGTGGACACACTTTCTCTTCCGTGGTGGTAAAAACTAAACAGTTCACTGATCCTTGGGAGAGGAGGTTTACCAACCTAATAGTAACATTCGAGTCTGCTCTGTGTTACCCTCAGCAGAGACCATCTGCTGGAGATTCACCTCTTTACAGAGAACTGCCAGTTGTAGAATTCTGGCACCGCATTCCAAGGCTGGTTTATTATTTAGAGGCATACAGAAATAATATATTAGATCATAAAGATACATTCTCCCATAAATAATGTAGTGAGAAAGTCACATATAAAAGAGTCTCAGATGAACAGCCCCAACCTTAAGAATCCAGAGATACTTAATGAGGAAAGGCACAATTTTACAATAGAGAAATAATAATGAGCTTTCAGAGGTTTCATTGGAAAGGCTCCTGGGAGAACAATTCTTATAATTCTCCAAAAAATAAAAAAAAGCAAGTCTCAAAGCCTGGGTGATTCCACTGCCTGGTTTCATATGTTCATCCACCCATGCACACAGGCATCTTAAACTGGGATGGGTCAGCTTTCCCCCCACACTTAGGGGTTGATAACTGATGCAGGAGGAAAACCTATTTGCATAGCCCCACATGCTTTTCCCCTGGGCAGGAGGGAGATGTGATTTCATATCAGCAGGGTGGATTAGTCATTCTGTGTAAACATCCTGAACTGGCCCAAAGACATTGCCTTAGCCAACCCCCACACATGCTGAGCCATGTCTTCCTCGTCTCTATGTAGGAATGGAGGGAGGAGGGAATAAAGGCAGTTGGGGACATTTGTCAGCTTTCTAGTTTGCTTAAAGAGTTGATGAGGTTCAGTCTTTGGCTGCTTGTAAGAGAACCAATTCCAGCACTTACTGAGAGAGGGCTATGTGTGTTTTTTTCTTTGTGGAACCGAGACAAATTTAATTTCTCTATCAAGCTACAGCTAATGTGCTTTCAGACATCTGTCGGTTTGTTTTCATCTTCAAAGTTATCTTCTTGCCAGTTAATGCCCAAAAGAGAGTGTTTTCAGACAAGGAGACAAACTATTCAAGAGCTTCTACCAGGCCATCTTCAATGACAAGGGTTTTACCAAAGAGTTTAGCTAATGAGTCTCCATTCTCATTAGTTCTATTGATTGTTGGAGAATATTCTTATGCCACCAGAAGTCACCTGAGTTGAATTCTTTTTTTCCTTTCTTCCCAGCAGAGGCCAAGGGAAATGTTTGTATTCTGCAGTGACAGTAGGAATTTAATGAAATGACAATGTGAATAAGAAACTCTCAGTGTGCAGAATAGGAAGGAAATTAACTTTATTCTCCTTTATTGGAGGGACTTGAGTTTAATTCTACTTATTTGAGTGGGAAAAAAGGGACGCTAAAAATACATTTTATGCTTTTCCTCCCACCTTGCTCTAAGCTTTTGCCATGAACTACTTTTTGAATCTTAACTCCTTGGACACCCTGTCTTCCCCAGGAAGAGCAGGTAAGGCGGTGTGTGTGAACCTGAACAAAAGAAATGAGGAGAGATAGAAAAGAAAATATCCAGTACCCTTCAGGACACAGACTGGAAAAGCAAATGCCGAAGTTTCTGCTTTTAGGGCAGTAGTATTGGAAAGCAGGATGGTTATCTGAATGTGGGCTTTGGAGACAGACTGCCTGGACTCCAGTCCTGGCTCTCCCAGTACAACCTTGGGTAAGCTCCTCAATCTTTGAAAACCTCCCATTCTCATCTTATAATGAGGGTGATAAGAGTACCTACATGATACATGGGAAGTCCTTGGCACAGTGCTAAGCACAGCATAAAGTGCTCCATGTATTGATGCTGGTTCCTCCTACAAATTCCTACAAAGCAGCATTTGTGCAACTGACACCAATCGAAGTCCATTCAGGGATGAGGAACGCAGCGTGAAGGTCCCTCGATCAGTCAGTTATAGTCTGGCAGGGGTAGCAAAGCAGCACACACCCAGTGAAATATTAAATAGCAGTGAAACAAATTTCTTTTCTAAGTTAAAAAGGAAGGCAGCCCTTGGTTCCAGTTCGTTCTGGAGTCAGGGGTTAGGAGATAAAGCCTGTGAAGGTGACCTGCCGAACTTCCTAGAGAAGAGGTTGTGATGGCTGGCGCAAAGGCAGACTTTGCAGATGTGGGTGAGTGAGCAACCACTGCCTAAACGGCAGGCTCAGCAGAAGCAGAAGCCCAGCTCTGGTAGAGGGTGTGGGATGAGCTACCATTGTTTCCCCACCCCCAGCAAATAAGCATATTTGAAGTTATCTTTGGGAAAGAGCTTGTCATTATCAGCATAGTGTAAATAGGAATTGCTTATTTCTCCAAAATCCTGAATTAAGATGATGTCTCGGGGCTCTGCTAGAGCTTCCCAGGGATTTTCTCCTTTTGGCAGTGTCCTGGGCAGGATGTGGCTGCAATGTTCACAGAAATATTTGAGAGGATTTTCATGCTGTAAGCCAAAGAGAAAAGTCAAGTAGAGTTGGACACTTAGAAGTTATTTATGATATAGAAAATTTCACGGGTCGCAAAAGAAAGTGACTTCAATAGGAAGGTTCTTGGCGTTATTCAAACCATAGTGTAAGCAGTTCTCTCTGCAAAAATTACAAAACTACAAAAAAGAAATTCAATCGTATTCAGCCAGTATTAGTTGAATGCTGACTCTGATCAACTGCTGTGCTGACCACAAAGACACCCATGCCCCCTGCCTTTCTACAATGCACAGCCAAGCAAGAAAGACAGATGTTTTAAACATCTACATGAGAAGAAGGATGTATCATCATGGGAGTAGTATATGATGGATAGAAACATAAAATTAGGAGGTTTTAACCTAATTTTGCAAGTAAGGGAAGTCTTCCTGAAGGAAATGGTGATTAAGTTGAGACTGGCAGGACAAATAGGAGTTAATCAAGAAAAATGGACTTGGAGGAGCTAAGTGTGGACTGGCATCTACTCAATCCTGAGGAAGCATGACCTTTCAGGAAAAGTTTCAGGAGTCTAACCCAGCCAGAGGTTAGAGGTCAAGGAGCAGGGTGCCCAGACATGACAAAAGACAAGCTATAAATGTAATGATTAGCATTTATTAAATGCTAATTCTGTGCCAAGTACTCTTCAAATCTCTTCATGTGTTAATTCTTCCAAAGGCCTTCTGTGATAGGTTTTTTAATACTTATTTTACATATGAACAAACTGACAAATAGAAAGGTCGTTTCCCCACTGTTACACCACAGGTTAAATGGCAGATGTGAGATACAAACACAGGTAATCAGACTCTAGGGCGCATGTTTATTCTTTTATAATACCTTTGTTGAGATATAATTTACATTGTCTTACAGTTAACCCATTTAAAGTGTGTAGTTCATTATTTCAGTATGAAGAGCCTATACTTTTAACATATGCCACTTATATATAGCTACAAATATACATGTCTATATTATTTATGTTTCATTTGTATTCATGGTATATATATTTGTTATGTATGTCATATATGTGTGTGCATATAAGGAGATGTACATGTGTATAAACCTATCGTAAAACCATAGTATTATAGTGGACACTGTGTGTTGTATTAAGGTATGGACTTAATAGTGGAGAGACACTGAAGAACTTCAAACTGGGGAGTGACAAGATCTGATTTGTGATTTACAGGGTGCTGTGAGAATAATCAGCAGTAGGGGGCGGGTTGGACAGATCCAGTAATCAGAGGACCAGATGTACCTATGAGGTCTATGCTTCGTGGTTTAATTCAAAGACATTCCAAAAAGAAAGTCATGATCTTGTTCTACAAGACTTGTGCTCACAGCTCCCATTGCTCTTTTTTCACTCTCAGCCCAAAGGAAACAGGCTTTCCATATGAGAAAGCGCAGGATTATGTCAGTCAGGAAAAGCACAAGCATGGCCAAAATGAGGTCTGGACATAGTGCATTTCTTCCTGCTGAATTGCTTGATGGGAACCTATCAGAGGTCAGAGCACATTTCAGATACTTGTATCCTGGGCTTGTGGAAGAGATGGCACTTAAGCTAACAAAGGAGAGGGCTGATATGAAATCAATATGCAAGGTGCCTATGAGCTATGGAGGAAGGCAATGTGCTTTTCTCCTTTGGCTGTTAAATATGTCTCAGCTGCCAAGGAAAATGAGTTTTCCCCTCGACTTCCTATCTGTCACACTGATTGGTTATTGGGGAGTGTTCAGGCTCTAGTGCTTCAACTGTATGTTTAATGAGAGCATCCTTGCATGAACAAGCTCCCCTGGCCTAATTCTTCCTCCCAGGACTCTGAAAATATGTGTCTCCTTAGCAAACTCTGATCAAACGATTTCTAGTGGAGCAATGTAAAGTGCCAGGGAATTGTTTGTATAATGCATGGTCTCTGCTGCCTTTGAGAACTTAGGCTACAGTATGAGATGTGAGAAATGCACCAGAAAAACATATACCCCAAAAGTACCCAGAGAACTGGGGTCAAGTGTGAGAAGTCAGTTTCAGGGAATGTCTATGCTACCACAAATCACAGATGGGCTAATGCACAAGAATTCATGGAATCCTAGAACTGAATGTAAAGTCACCCTTTGCATAGTAGTGTTGAGTTAGATCTGAATATTTGTCATCATCTTATTTGATTCTCAGAACTATGCTAAAACGTACTCAAGATAGGGAGAAAAGAGAAAGGAACTTTCCAAATCTCCATCTTAGAGATTAAGAGACTGAAGCCCTTGGAGGTAAAAAGAGATTGCCCGAGGTTTCTCAGCTAATGTGTGTTTCTGCCCAGATACCATACCTTGACTTGGGCAAAGTATGTCACCCATGCCTCACAGTAACTGTGATCAGACCCTGCTCTGAGTATGATCTTCCCCCAGGCACCCTTGGGGATGATGCAGAAAGTACTGAGACATGGGCTATGATCTCTGAACACTTGCCTGATATTTATGTTGAATGGTCATTTGAAAGCAAGCATCTCCCTTTTTCTGCCGTGGAACCTTTTGTCAGGCTGCTGAAGATCACTTCTCAGAATTGTATCGTTATCCCATTATACAAAATTACCAAACAAAACCAATGTTAGACAGTCATCAATATATAAAAAACAATTTTGTGATGTAGTAACATGTTTTTTTTTTGTTACAAACACCTTAAAAGACGTTGTTATAGGCCTCATGATTATCCTCATTTCAAAGTAGTGATGAGCATGAATGGTATTTGAGAGGTACACAATTTTATTCTGACATGAAATAATCTGTAATTTCTATTGATGACACAGCCCCATGGAGATAATTACTGCAGATCATTTTCTACATTCTAATCAAAGGACATCCTAGATTTAATTTAAGGGTTAAGGAAAATAATGATGTGAAATCTGCCCCTTCAAAGCTCTCTGATGCCCTGAGTTCTAACCATGAATCCCAGGTGTCTATAGGCCCCAGGCAAGGTCCCTTACTCTGATGTAAGTGTTTTTGTTGTTGTTCAGTAACTAAGTTTTTGTGAACCTATGGACTGCAGCACACCAGGCCTCCCTGTCTCTCACCATCTCCCAGAGTTCACCCAAGTACATGTCCATTGAATCAGTGATGCCATTCCAACCATCTCATCCTCTGCCGCCCTTTTCTCCTTTTGCCTTCAATCTTTCCCAGCATCAGTTTTTTCCAATGAATCAGCTCTTCACATCAGGTGGCCAAAGTGTTGGAACTTCAGCTTCAGCATCAGTTCTTCTAATGAGTATTCAGGGTTGATTTCCCTTAGGATTGACTGGTTTGATCTTCCTGAGTCCAAGGGACTCTCAAGAGTCTTCTCCAGCACCACAAGTCAAAAGCATCAATTCATCTGCATTCAGCCTTCTTTATGGTTCAACTTTCATATCCACACATGACGACTGGAAAAACCATAACTTTGACTATACAGACGTTTGTCATCAAAGTGATGTCTCTGCTTTTTAATATGCTTCTAGGTTTGTCATAGCCTTCCTTCCAAGAGGCAAGTGTCTTCTAATTTCATGGCCACAGTCACCATCTGCAGTGATTTTGGAGCCCAAGAAGAAAATCTATCACAGCTTCTACTTGTCCCCCTTCAATTTGCCATGAAGTCATGGGAACAGATGCCATGCTCTTACTTTTTTAAATGTTGAGTGTTAAGCCCACTTTTTCATGCTTCCCCTTCACCCTCATTAAGAGGCTCTTTTGTTCCTCTTTATTTTCTGCCACTACTGTAGTATCATCTGCATATCTGAAGTAGTTGATATTTCTTCTGGCAATCTTGATTCTAGCTTATAAGTCATCCAACCAGGCATTTCACATGATGTACTCTGCATATAAGTTAAATAATCAGTGACAATATACAGCCTGTCTTTACTCCTTTCCCAATTTTACATCAGTCAGCTTTTCCATGTAATGCTCTAACTGTTACTTCTTGACCCACATACAGATTTCTCAGAAGGAAGGTAAGATGGTCTGGTGTCCCCATATCTTTAAGAGTTTTCCACAGTTTATTGTGATCCACACAGTCAAAGGTTTTCACATATCAACGAAATAGAAGTAGATGTTTTTCTGGAATTTCCTTGCTTTCTCTATGATTCAAGGAATGTTGGCAATTTGATCTCTGGTTCCTCTGCCTTTTCTAAACCCAACTTGTACATTTGGAAGTTATCAATTCAAGTACTGCTGAAGCCTAGCTTGAAGGATTATGAACATAACCCTACTAGCATGGGAAATGAGCACAATTGTTCAGTAGTTTGAACATTCTTTAGCACTGCCTTTCTTTGGAACTGGAATGAGAATTGACCTTTTCCAGTGTGGCCACTGCTGGGTTTTCCAAATCTGCTGACATATTGAGTGCAGGACTTTAACACCATCATATTTTAAATAGCTTAGTTAGAATTCCATCACTTCCACTAGCTTTATAGGTGGTAATGCTTCCTTTACACTCCAGGATGTCTGGGTCTAGGTGAGTGACCACATCATCAAGGTTATCTGGATCATCAAGGTCTTTTCTGTACAGCCCTTCTGTATATTCTTGCCACCTCTTCTTAATTATTCTGTCTTTTTTAAGTCTTTACTGTTTCTGTCCTTTATAATGCCCATCTTTGTATGAAATAGTCCTTTGATATCTCCGATTTCCTTAAGGAGATCTCTAGCCTTTCCTATTCTATTGTTTTCCTTTATTTCTTTGCATTGTTCATTGGAGAAGGCCGCCTTATCTCTTCTTGCTATTCTCTGAAACTCTGCATTCAGTTGGGTGTATCTTTCCCTTTCTCCTTGTAAGTACTTAGCAAGCTCTAATGTGCAATCTCTACATTAAGCTGGAGATTCAGCTGGAATATACCAAGAATAAGACATAATTCCAAACTCTGAGATATGTCTATGTCATTTCATGTTTAATATCATGGAGCAGACGAAAAGGCTTCCTTTTGCACATAGAGCTAGCACTATGATTAAATTCTGAGGATGGGATCAGCTTGGAGCTATTAGGAGGAGGATATCACAACACACTGGGACCAAACAGTCATTCTCAACAGGGGTGATTCCCCCACACACAGTGGAAATGTATATGAATGTCAACAAATATCTTTGATTGTCTCAACTTGAAGTGAAGGAGGTAGGGGCATTTCTCCTGGCACTTGATGGCTAGAGGACAGGGGTGCTGCTCACCATCCTACAATGCACAGGGCAGCTCCCACAACAAAGAATTATCTGATCCCCAGTAATAACAATACTAGTTTGATAAGCTGTGAACCAGAGTAAAGATGTACAGAATGCTGAGTGAAGTCCCCTATAAATAAACTTGAATATCTCTTGTTGTCTGCCCTTCATCCTCTCAGAAGATCAGGTGTCCTTCTTTCTGATTTCTCAAGGTTGTAGATAACATTCTTTCCCCCTCCAAAGTGCCTGATAGGAGGCCATACACACAGCAGGTACATAGTGAATGTCAGTCATTGGTAAGGGTGATCTTGCTGTCTTTGTAGCTCGGGGCTTGGCCCTAAAGTAGTGGCAGAAGCAAAGGACTAAAGATGGGAGCTCTGCAGGAGATGGCTCTTTGGACTGATGGAGACAGAAGTAACAGGAGTAAGGGTTTGAATTTCTGTCTCTCATTTGGAGCAGTGTGATGCCCTACTTTTGTCTGTGAAGTAAGGATTGGAGCAGCCTGGGCAAGACGTTTCTAATGAGAAGTTCTGTTATTTCTTGATACAGCATGTATTATGCTTGTCGTATAGGATAGATATGCATTCCCTTATTTATATAATCTTAGATGACTGCGGCCATGAGATTAAAAGACGCTTACTCCTTGGAAGGAAAGTTATGACCAACCTAGATAGCATATTCAAAAGCAGAGACGTTACTTTGCCAACAAAAGTCCATCTAGTCAAGGCTATGGTTTTTCCTGTGGTCATGTATGGATGTGAGAGTTGGACTGTGAACAAGGCTGAGCACCGAAGAATTGATGCTTTTGAACTGTGGTGTTGGAGAAGACTCTTGAGAGTCCCTTGGACTGCAAGGAGATCCAACGAGTCCATTCTGAAGGATATCTGAAGGATATCAGCCCTGGGATTTCTTTGGAAGGAATGATGCTGAAGCTGAAACTCCAGTACTTTGGCGACCTCATGTGAAGAGTTGACTCATTGGAAAAGACCCTGATGCTGGGAGGGATTGGGGGCAGGAGGAGAAGGGGACAACAGAGGATGAGATGGCTGGATGGCATCACTGACTCGATGGTCGTGAGTTTGAGTGAACTCCGGGAGTTGGTGATGGACAGGGAGGCCTGGCATGCTGTGATTCATGGGGTCGCAAAGAGTCTGACAGGACTGAGTGACTGAACTGAACTGAACTGATATATAGTTGGGGCTTCCCTGGTGGTTCAGATGGCAAAGAATCTGCCTTCCACGCAGGCCACTTGGGTTCAATCCCTGGGTTGGGAAGATCCCCTGGAGAAGGGAATGGCAACCTACTCCAGTATTCTTGCCTGCAGAGTGGACAGAGGAACCCGACGGGTCCTTGGGGTAGCAAAGAGTCAGACACGACTGAGTGACTAGCACATACACAGACATACACGCACATAGTTGAAATAGGCGTTAAAAAGGCATTCGTGACTTTACCAACATTTGTTAAGGATCTCATATGCATTTGTCTCAGCTTTATGTCTTCCCATTTATTATATCACTTGTTTCTAATGCTTCCCCCCTCCCCAATCCCCTTTTCAATGAGAATAAGTGTTGTTTTGTCAGTACAAAAACCTTCTCTTTCCAGGGCAAAGGATAGACTGCACCTGTCATTCCAGGTATTTAAAATGGCAAATACTAAGCAATATATTAGATGGCATGCCTAAAAGACTACTGCAGTAACATTCATAACAGGTCTCATAGTTGGATCTGTTTCTTTAAAATTGTGAGTTGTGCCAAAATCGGTAACATTTCCTTTCCTTCCTTTAGGGATGATTTGGCCCAATCCTGAAATGATTTCTCAAGTTATGATCAGTTGTCTGAAAGGAGGATGGTTCTTGTGGGGTCCCTGGGACTCTGGAAGTCCTTTGCTGTAATGGATTGGAGGGACGTCAGTGTCATCCATTTAGTGAGCCTTCTTGAGCTGTTTCCATTTGTCATGAAAATCTGGAAGGTGTTTTTGCATTGCCTGAGTAAGAAGATTCAGAAAAATGAGACTGGGCTTATTGATATGTTAGTGTCCAGTGTCCCTAAAATTAGACCTTGGAGTAGGACTTCTTGAGAGCTATAAAAACATATAGAGCAAGTTTAGCAGACCTAGATGAAAGCATTGCCTTTCTCTTATGTGTTGAGCTTATTTATCTGGCTTTAATGGGACCTACTTATACAAGGGACAGGTTTTAAAGATTAAAAATAGTTTATTTGATACGGGGAGATAGCTGAATACTACCATTTATCACGAGCTTTGAATTTTGCCATGCAGGTTTAAAAGCTCATTCACCCCTCATTTGGTCTTCATAACCTGAGCCATAGAATGGGCAGTGGGTTATGCTCATTTTATAGATGCAGAACTAAGCCCAGAACAGTAAGTTTGGTTTGAAATTCAAGATGAGAGCACCAGTATTCAAACAAATAGTCAGAACTGGGCTATATAACATGTAATAGAAAAAAATAAATAAATAACCTAACCTTAGGTTAAAAGAACCAAGTTCTAGTAACCACACTACTATAAATTAAAGCTACATTTCTGTTTAATAAAGTATAGAAGCACAATTAGCAATATAGAAAGACTATATCCCGTTAGTTCTAATGAGATGGATGAACCTGGAACCTATTATACAGAGTGAACTAAGCCAGAAAGAAAAACACCAATACAGTATACTAACGCATATATATGGAATTTAGAAAGATGGTAACAATAACCCTGTGTACGAGACAGCAAAAGAGACACTGATGTATAGATCAGTCTTATGGACTCTGTGGGAGAGGGAGAGGGTGGGGAGATTTGGGAGAATAGCATTGAAACATGTATAATATCATGTATGAAACGAGTCGCCAGTCCAGGTTCAATGCACGATACTGGATGCTTGGGGCTGGTGCACTGGGACAACCCAGAGGGGAGGGTATGGGGAGGGAGGAAGGAGGAGGGTTCAGGATGGGGAACACAGGTATACCTGTGGCAGATTCATTTCGATATTTGGCAAAACTAATACAATATTGTAAAGTTTAAAAATAAAATAAAATTTAAAAAATAAAATAAAATAAAAACCTCCATTCTAAAAAAAAAAAAAAAAAAAAAAAAACCGATGAAATGGCAAGAGCCAAGAATAACTCAGTTCAGTTATCAAAACATAGGTTTTGAAATTCCTTGTAAGTTGAAGATCTAAGGGGGTATCTCTTCAGAATATCATTAGTCAACCTCAGTAGCCTACTTGATAATTTCTCATTTTTTAGCATATATTTCTTGATGTACAGGAGTTCCAATATTTATCTTCCATTATGGATCAGAACTTGGACTAGGGTTCATTTTAAAATAAGAGATAAGAAATCATTGGTATTGGGTATCCTTGAGAGCTTAAAGCTGATAAATATTTGGTTTGAAGGCCTCACTATGACAGCTTCTGTCTTTTCCTTCTTTGTTGTTCACTCAGTAATGTCTGACTCTTTGCAACCCCATGGACTGTGCAACATGCCAGGCTTTCCTGTCCCTCACCATCTCCCAGAGTTTGCTCAAACTCATGTCCACTGAGTCGGTGATGCCATCCAACCATCTCATTCTCTGTCATCCCCTCTCCTCCTACCTTCAGTCTTTCCCAGCATCAGGTCTTTCCCAATGAGTCAGCTCTCCACATCAAGTGGCCAAAGTGTTGAAGCTTCAGCATCAGTCCTTCCAATGAATATTCAGTGTTGATTTCCTTTAGGATTGACTATTTTGATCTCCTTGCATTCCAAGAGACTCTCAAGAGTCTTCTCCAACACGATAGTTCAAAAAACATCAATTCTTTAGCACTCAGCCTTCTTTATAGTCCAACTCTCACATCCCTACATGACTACTGGAGAAACCATAGCTTTGACTATACAGACCATTGTCAGCAAAGTGATGTCTCTGCCTTTTAATACTTTAAGTTTGTCATTGCTTTTCTTTTGAGGAGCAAGCATCTTTTAATTTTATGGCTTTAGTCACCATCTGCAGTGATTTTGGAGCCCAAGAAAATAAAGTCTGTCACTGTTTCCATTGTTTCCCCATCTATTTGCTATCAAGTGATGGGACTGGATGCCATGATCTTTGTTTTTTGAATATTGAGTTTTAAGCCAGTTTTTCAATCACCTCTTTCACCTTCATCAAGAGGCTCTTTAGTTCCTTTTTGTTTACTGCCATAAAGGTGATGTCATCTGCATATCTGAGGTTATTGATATTTCAATAATGTCAGTATTATTTAATTACTTTTCCTTCTACCCTCCTAATTACCAAACCACAGAAAGGAAATACCTAGAACATTTTAAGCTTATTACTCAATGAGCAAGCTGCATGGAGACATCACATTTGACTCAGTGAGGAGGTAGAGGGAAGAGATGGATGTTTTTGTGAGTGAACCACAATACAGGTTTTCAATGGAGTCCCTGGAACACAGCCTCCTGGCCTCAGTCAGGTTTCAGTATTGAGAGCTAGTGTGTCCACTTAGTTGTGGTGGGATCCGGAGCCAGTCAGCAACGTCACTGAGCCTTTTGTGCTTCCTGAGACAGTCACATTGGGAAATAAGGCATGTAAAGTTTACATTACTGAGCCCAAGCTCACTCTGCTCACCTCCTAACAGGCCAATAATTGAGAAACTTAAGTTGTTGGGGTAAAGAATACTGAGTTTAATTGGAAAGCTAGCAGACTGAGAAGATGCAGGTTAACGTCCAAAAAAACCATTTTCCCTTAGTCCACTTTCGGGCTTCTTTTATACAGAGAGTGGAGAGGCCCACTGTGGCATCAACCAGTGGCTGAGAGGGACTGCTATCACTAGCTAACAGCCACATGCCTGCCCCACCCCTATTACAACTGCAGTTCCTCAGATATATTACTAAGTTCTCAATAAATTAACTAGTTTATCATTTAAAAATTAATTTCCTGTCTCAAAACCTATTTGCTCATCCGCAGATGAAGATGATAATAGTACCTAACTTGTGAGTTGTTTTAATGATTGAATTACATAATACAGTGCAAGTGCCTGGATTCAAGTTAGAGTCAATCACTGTTATTAGAACCTTGAACATTTCTTTTAAGCCAGTAGTTAAATGAATATTGAAAATACTTGTGCAAAGTAATATTTAAAAAAGAAAAATTCTAACTGCCCGATAACGTGTCAACCAGTCCAGACTTGAGAAGTAAAAGCCAAAATAATGCTGATAAAGAAGAACTCTAGCAAAGAAACACAAGAATGATATTCTCTGCCCAATGAGTCACATAATGGGAAAAAATTGGGCCAAGCATGAGATCATAAGGGATCCAAGGATAGCTGCAAATGTTTGGGGCCTAATAAGGAGACAGCAAATAGGAAGAGAACAGCAGGACCACTAAAGAGTGAGTTCATGCTTTGGAAGAATATTTTCACAAGGTTATCCAGCCACCCGTAGAGGGCAATAGAAAGAACTCCTCTGGAAAAATCAGTACGACCAGAATCATAAAGTCCTTTTCTGCATCTACAGCATGTCATCAGATATAAACAAGTTGATTAGCCCATATAAGCAAATATCACCTTCTATTTCTTAAATTCCAAGGGATAATAAGAGAGAACAGCTAGGAGAATGCAAAAATATAAGAATCCAGGCCAGGACTCTCTTTTTCTGTACAGGGCCAGATAGTAAATATTTTATGTTGCTGGACCATGGGATCTCTGTCACAGCTACTCAACTTGGGTATTGTAATGGGTGAAACTGTTAACAAGCACAAATGCCAAGACTGGAAAATCTCTCTGTAGACTGTGGGAGAAGTGGAAGCTTTGGCATGTTTAACACAGAATCTCAGCATTTTTGCAGTGCCTGACACACAATAAATGATGGGCGAATGGCCATCTACTGGGCCATTCACCCATCATTTATTGGACGAATTGACAGTGGCGGTGGTTTATGTTTGTTTCTAAATGAGGCCGTCATCATCACAGGCAGCATTTGTTGCATTCTCATTGTATGCCAGGTCCAGTCTGAGCGCTAAACCTGTGTTCACTCATTGAAGCTTAACAACTACTTGGGAGGTAGATACGATCATAGCCATTGGATATTTGAGGTATGGTGCACTATCTTATTAGATTCTCAACCTTAAATTAGTCAGTTATGTTCAGTTCCTGTGCTCCTTTCATAAAAGTGTTTATGAGAATGAAAAAGTGTATGACAATCTTCACAAACTGCAAAGTGATATTCAAACATGAAGTCATTGTTTTTTCAACCCAGATCTTATAAGCATGCACAGGTGAGATGGTGCAGGATAAGAAGGCTTGACCCTTGGCGTGTATTGACCCAATTGTGAACAAATTGGAAAACACTAGGGCAAATTGTGGGGGTCTGTAGAGATTATTACTGATGCTCACCATTGTCATCTCTGGTACCTAGAACATTGCCTAACCCATAAAGCAGGCACTACATAAATATCAACTGAAGGGAGAAATGACAGTACAACCAAACAGAGGAAAAAAGGAAAGAAAAATTCACCTGCACCAGACCAGGAAGGACACTCTATCCATAAGATATTCTGGGTGTTAATAGGTTCTCCCTGAGCGTGGGATATAGATCACAGTATAAAATGAGGGGAAATGCCTGACCTATTTACTATTGCCTCGAAAGCTGGAACATTTTCATAGTGCATCAGAAAGGCATTTTTTAGGACAACTTGGTAATTCATCTTTATTTTCTTGTATACACAATGCATTCTGTTTAAAAAGAGATACTAATGTATTTACGTTAAAGCATATGGATTTACAGCCTGGGATAAAATATATTCATAGATAGTGTACCTTAATCCTGTTTAGGGAAAAGGAAGAGTCAACTGGAATCAGATTAGTATTGATGAACTGTCACTTGGATTGACAAAGCAGTACACAATACACTTAGCAAATACCCAAATCAAGCTATAAAGCTCCGCAGATTAGGGTTTTGACACCTGCTTTTTTTTTTTTTCTTTCTTCTTTAGAAGGAAATCAGTAGTACGTGTAAGAACATACTCTTTGACTGATTCAGATCTCATAGACACCAGTTTGTTTGTTTTCTTACTGTGTGACATTGGCACTGTTTTTAGGAGTAGAGGAAAAAGCTCACAAAATAGACTTGCCCCTGAATTGTTAAACAGAGAGAGATGTAAAGGCATCTTATACCAGGTCACACGGGAAGGACATTTTCAAGCATACTCACTTTCACAACTCTTGTCTAGTAGTGAAAATTGACTGGCTTTGTTGCCCTGTGGATTTCCATTTAATGTTGAGCAGGCATTTGCAGTATAGAAATGACAATCTCTCTCTAAAGATAGACTTGTTTGTGGGCTCCAGAGAGCAGTTCTCCTCTCTTTAGTGGTGTGGCTTATTAGGGACAGTCATAAAATTGACTCCCCCACCCCATGAGGAAAATAATGCATTATTCAAGGTGCTTCCAATTGTAGGTGAGAGAAAACAAAATTAACCTAGCTTAAAGAAAAGATTTTTTTAAAAAATACAAAAGATGGGAATGTGGTCACTCAGTAGATAGTTGAAAATTTCAGATAAGACAGACTCTGGTGCTTTTACCATCTGTTCCCCTGCAGAGATTTCCTTCAGGCAGCTCCTTACTGGACATCATCTCAGAAAGAATGAGACAGGAACACTGTTCTCTAAGCAGCCCCAGCAACCCCTTGAAAAGAACTTATTGGCCCTGTTTGTGTCACATGGTCTTATGGCAAAGGCTCTTTCTGGGGTATGAGATATTCTGATTGGCCAGCCTGGATCACATTCCCTTCTGTAAGTGTGTAAGTGGTGGGGAAGGCTGCGTGATTATCAACCCTAGTTGGTTTCCCCAAAGCAAATAATTGTTCTAATATCAAAGTAAAGTGAGGAAGTGTTAAACAGGAAAAGATACCGTCACCCTTCACCTCTCACCTTGGTCATAGGCAGATGTAGTGTCTTCTTCTGAAGTTCTTTTTCCAGACTTTGTTTCTTGCTAAGTCTCAAAAATTATTAATGATAAAGAACACAATTGAAGTTGCCCTCTTTTTACTCACCTTTTTTCTATAGCTATATTTCCTAATCTAAGTTGAATGCCAAGCCAAGGTTTGATACCTGTTATGAAACATTAGAAGCAAAGGGGAATGGAAACTCAAGACTATGACAGTTGCACTGACTCTGGTTTACTGTTGAAAAGTAAGGGAACTGAAAAGCCTCCACTTCCATTCACTGAAGAGCTGCCTACTTGTGGTATTTTCTCTTTGAAGAGGCTAAGCTCTTAAGACTCACTTGAGGCTACTTATCCACTTTGTCAAGTATAATGAAATCAACAGGGAAGCTTCCAGAATGCAGGTGTTTCCCCTGCCCGTTGGGGCCATGTGACCTCTTTTTTTCTCTGCTCTGTCACATTTTCTCATTGAGATGCTACTTCTTATGTACCTTTCAACATGACTGCCAGCCCCAACCATGTTTTATTTATTTAGTTATTCAGGCTGTGCTGGGTCTTCATTGCAGCGTGCAGGCTTCTCACTGCCGTGGCTTCTCTTGTCACAGAGTGCAGGCTCTAGGCCCATAGGCTTCAAGTAACTGCTGCCCGTGGGCTCTAGGGCATGGGCTCAGTAGCTGTGGTGCACGGGCTTAGTTGGCCCATGCTATGTGGGATATTCCTGGACTAGGGATCAAACCCTTGCCCCCTCCATTGGCAGGAGGATTTTCAACTACTGGATCACCAGGGAAGTCCCCAACCACATTTTTGATGGTTAAAATGTAAGCTGTTTGTCTCAATTTTTATCCCAGCTCTGTTTTAACTATTTGTAACAGTGGGTAACTTATTACTTAACCTGCCTTTAGTCAGTATTTCTCAACTCATATGGTTACCAGGAAAATGATAGAGACTATATCTGTAAAAGCAGAAAATGTTAGTTGTCTTGTATCTGTCACTCACCTACATTACTCACTGTGTTGATAAGTTTCAGTTCTCAAACTAGAATCTGACTGGCAGGTGTGGCCAGGTAGCAACGCAAATTTAAGAGCACCAAGGTGACCCTTCAGCTGAGAAGTAGTTATGAGTAGAATGTGCATAACTGGACATTACTACTCTGGGGTGGTCTGTGTCTAGAGGAGGATATGTGGGGAGTATGACTTATAATTCTCAAACTCATGGTGGAAGGAATAACAGGTTCAGCAAGGAGTTAAGAACCTGGGCTCCGTAGCCACATTTGCCTGAGTTCAGATTCTGGTTGCCACACTCACCCTCTGTGAATCCCTTCTGCCCCTCACTTTTGTCATCTAAAAATTGGGACATGATATTGTGTACCTCATTGAGATACTGTGAAAATTAAATGAGTTACTCCAAGTGAAGTACTTGGAGAAATGCCTGGCAAATAATAAGCACTTAATAGATGTCAGCACTTGATATGATTTTTATTCTGTAAACATGACTCTTAACTCCTATGATGGTCTGGTATGAAATTTCATCCCCATCATTACTGGGTTGCTCAGGAATGGGAAAGAACATGTGGCATCGAGAAAATATGAACAAGCATACTAATTTTTGGTCCATTAAGATCGTATCTGATATTTTCATTTTCCTGGCCCGTGTGGTCAATGAAAGTATGTCAACTCTCAACTTTCATGTCGTACAGAGAGTCAAGGAATCTTTGCTGATGCTCTGGGCCTCTGTGCAGGGAGTCATGTCTTCATGACACAGCTGAGGAGCGTGACATTGCTGTCCCTTCTGAGAGTCTGTCACTTCCCAAGGGGTGACTCTTGACTTCAAAGGATCTTAGATCTCTTGGTTCTTATAAACCAAGGGCAAAATTCGCCTCTCCCTTTGGCTTCCTTCAAAAGCACTCCTCTCTTTCCTCCTCACCTATAGGATAACCAGCATGCTATCTCACTAAGTTTAGGCCTTTAGAAGGAACAGGGTTGCTGATGATTGAAGACAGCTCTGCCTTTTTTTTTTTCAATATTTAATCAATTTTAGTACTTATTTTTGTGTCAGTTTTTGGGGGGTATAATTGCTTTACAATATTGTGTTAGTTTCTGCTTACAACAAAGTGAAATACCCATAATTTTATATACACACACACACACACACGACCCCATGGACTGTAGCCTATCAGGCTCCTCCGTCCATGGGATTTTCCAGGCAAGAGTGCTGGAGTGGATTGCCATTTCCTTCTCCAGGGGATCTTTCCAACCCAGGAATCGAACCCGGGTCTCCCGCATTGCAGGCAGACGCTTTACCGTCTAAGCCATCAGGGAAGCCCATATATCCCCTTCAGAGAAGGCAATGGCACCCAACTCCAGTACTCTTGCCTGGAAAATCCCATGGACAGAGGAGCCTGGTAGGCTGCAGTCCATGCGGTGGCTAAGAGTCAGACACGACTGAGCGACTTCACTTTCACTTTTCACTTTCATGCATTGGAGAAGGAAATGGCAACCCACTCCAGTGTTCTTGCCTGGAGAATCCCAGGGTCGGGGGAGCCTGGTGGGCTGCCGTCTATGGGTTGCACAGAGTTGGACACGATTGAAGCGACTTAGCAGCAGCAGCAGCAGCAGCATATCCCCTTCCTCCTGAACCTCACTCCTACGCCCCATCCCACCCCTCTAGGGCACCACAGAGCACCAAGCTGAGCCCCCTGTGCTATACAACTGCTCCCCACCAGCTGTCTGTTTTACATATGGAAGTGTGTATATGTCAATGCTACTCTTTCAATTCACCCCACCCTCCCCTTCCCCCACTGTGCCCACATATCTGTTCTCGACGTCTGTGTCACTATTTCAAGGCAGCTCTGCCTTTAATCCATTGAAAACCTTCCATCATGAAACTCAAAAGCATTTTGCTAAGTTAAAGTCAAACCTCACACTCTCTACTGAATGATTCCATTTGTATGACATTCTAGAAAAGGTAACACTACGAGGTCCAAGAACAGTGGGAGCCGGTACTTAGGACTTGAAAGAAAATTGACTCCAAAAAGGGAGCTCAAAGGGATTTAGAGTGAAGAGATTGTACTGTATTTGCATTTGGCGGTTCATACAGGACTCTATGTCTTACAACTCATAAAGCTATATTCTGCAAAGAATGTGCCATGCTGTGCTAAGTCGCTTTAGTCGTGTCCCACCCTATGTGACCCTATGGACTGTAGCCTGCCGGGCTTCTCTGTCCATGGGATTCTCCAGGCAAGAATCCTGGAGTGGGTTGCCATTTCCTTTTGCAGGGGATCCTCCTGACCCATTGATCCAACCTGCATCTCTTAAGTCTCCTGCTTTGGCAGGCAGATTCTTTACCACTAGCGCCACCTGGGTAGTCCACTACAAAGAATGCATTTTACTTTGTGGAAAGAAACAGCAAAACTATGCAAAGGGCCTAACTTTTTGCTTGGAATGGAGGGAAGACAAAAATACGGGGATAGTGAACATAAATCAGTACTTTAAAAAAGTTATCAAGCCACAGACAAAGCTAAAGAGATGGAGTATGCCTGATCACATCATGTTAAAAAGTTGGGCTTCCAGTCGAAGGAAACAGTAACTCATTAAAGGGTGTAAATCAGACAAGAAGACTGCCACAGGTGGGCTCTGGGAAGCTGTGCTGAAAGCAGTTAATTGAAGAGGTTACAAGAGAGAGTTCTTACAGAGTTGGTAGCAGGCTGTCCCACTGAGACCATGTAACCATTTGCTTTCCTGGACAAAAACCTGTAAGGCTGTCACAGTACAGTATAGCTGATACTGACCAGTTCATGCCTCTCCCCTCTAGAAGCTTCTTTTTCACTCTGCAACTTTCCCTGCTTAAGTGAAATTAAATCCAAAGCATTTAAGTTTGCTTGTACCTACTTGTCTAGAAAAGCACAGAGACCCCTACAATGTGGTTCTTGACTTTAAGTACCTTACATTGTTATGAAGGGAAAACACGTTCAGCAAACCATCTCACAAGATGGAGGGAAAGGAGCACCACCCCAGATATTAGTTGTGGACTTTGGAGGCACAAAAGAAGCTGCAGTTAGTGATAACTGAGAGAGGACCTGGGAAAGCTTCACTATGGAGAATGGCACTGGAGCTAGGCCTTAAAGGATGTGATACACTGAAAAAGAGAGATGGGTACTTTCTGGCTGAGAACAACATGAGCAAAGGCAAGCAAGTGGGAAAACACAACCCCACCCAGCAATCTGATACTTCAGTATAGTATGAAGGGACAGTAACAGCAGTTTCCAACTTTTGATCATTTGGTGTAGGAAATGAAAATAGAAACTTAGGTGAAGAGTCTGCCTCTGAAAGGGTCAATTGTCTTCTCCTCTCTGCTCAGTCTCAGGTAAAATGGTAGTGAACCTTAGGAAGAGATGAACAACAGGATTCTTGTAGGGTGACTCAAACAAATAATAAGTAGGCACTTCTTTTTCTCCCTTAAGAAGTCTGATAGCAGACGGTTGCTGGTGGCTTAATCATCTGACAACATATCTGAAATCCTATCTGTCTTTGTCTCATGGTAGGAAGATGGTTACCACTCCAGATATTATGTTGATGTTCAGGTAGACAGAATGGAACCAGCAACATTTTGTACCTTCCTATTAGGGCAGTAAAAGCTTGCCCAGTGCCTTACTCTAGTAGATTTCTACCTACGTCTCATTCGATAAAATCATGCCGTGGCCACCCCTTGCTTCAAGTGAGTCTGAGAAAGTGATTATTTAGCTGAGCATTTTGTTACCATGAAATACTAGTATTTTTGTTGTCAGAGAAAAACAGATGTTGATAAAGTAACATGCTGGCCATATTAGGGATAAATTCAGTGGATAAGGTAAAAGTCACACAGAAAATGTTACCATTTAAGTCACCTGTAAAATCTGTTGATTTTGAGGCCTTCATTATATGTTGTATTCTGAAATTTAATCATTCAAGTGTTCTAATACTTTCAAACGTTCAGTTCTTTCATTATGATGTCTACTCGCTGGTTTCACTTTTCAGGTCATTATCTTCTTCATCACCTGAAAATGACTTTACAAGTTTCTCCAATTATTTTTTAGACGGTGTTTCTTTGTGGTCCTCAATTACTGTTTCAATTTCCTTCTCCATAGGAAAGCATCACCTCCAGCCTGCTTGGCCACAGGAACAAAGGGTTCATCTACTCTTTCAGTGACCGGGAAACCCTTAAAATCACATGCATGTTGTTCTGTTAGGTCTCATCAGCCTCCATTACCTCTTGGAGTCACAATTGCTCTCACACTGTGAGAGACACTTGAGAACTAAGACTAAAAGGAAGCAGTGTTTTCAAGGCTCCCTTCTTATCCTATTCCCAAGTAGAAGGGCAGGCTTTTCTTAGCTCAGTCACACATTTCATATCCATCTCTCCCTTTTTCTCTGCACTGGTGGCCTGATTCTGGACACCTGCCCCACAGAGACCCGGAGGCAGCTATGAGTGGAATGCCACATTCATCCCATTCATGGGACACATTTCTGAGAGCCAAGGAGTCTCTGTCACTCCCAACTCTGCTTTTCATGTCAAACATCTGTTGCCAGTACTCTGTTGTTCATATACTGTCCTGACTCTGAGGATGCCTTATTCCAGTGTTCCATCAATGCAATACAAAGCCAGTGTGTTGAAGTTATTTGTTTCATTGTGTGGTTTTATTTACTGTCAACAATAATGTAGTCATGAGAAACTGAAATGAGGTTGCTTGCTGCTTGAATGCTCCCTTTTAGTTTTTCCAATTTTGGCTTAATGATACACCAAGCATGAGTTCTGGTCTGTTGGTTTCTAGAGTAGAGTTTGTTTAATTAAACTACTTTTCTCTTCATATCTTGCCAGAATATTTTTTATACATGAATCTTAAATTGCTCCATGGTTTCACATTCTACACAGTTATTTAAAGTGTTCACCTTGATGGTATGGTTTGTTCAGTTACACTGCTAGAATATTTGAAAGGAAACACATCTCATTCTTCTCTGTTGTTAAGATTCAAATTATTCAGTGTTTTTTGATCATTCTGGCCTATTGTTTTCATCAATATCAACTATTCTAATACATAATAATGTCTACCATTTTTTGAGCACTTTAATATACTAGGCGCACATAGCACTATATATTTAGAGAGAGAATATATATAATGAGAATATATATATGTATATTTTAGAGGACAATTCTCTAATACATGTTTTAGATCCTCACAATAGCTTTATGAGAGTAGTAGTATTATCCTTGTTCCTCAAAGCTGGAAACTGAGGCTAGAAGAAGCTAAATGAGTTACCCAATATCATATTCCTCTTCACAATCTTCCTGTGCAATCCTGAACTTGTTACATTCTACTTTCAATGTGCATACCTGTTAAAATCTCCAACCTAGATGAACCTAAATATCCACATTCTGCTTGCTCACATCAAAGCAGTTGAGGAAATTCCCCTCAGCCTGGCCATAAAACAGACCTGAAAGTGGAAAAGTGAAAGTGTTAGTCGCTCAGTTGTGTCTGACTCTGTGTGACCCCACGGACCGGGGCCCAGCAGGCTCCTCTGTCCATGGAATTCTCCATGCAAGAGAACAGGAGTGGGTAATCATTCCCTTCTCCAGGGGATTGGGCCCCTATCAATTTTGGTTACTAACCATCAGATCAGATCAGATCAGTTGCTTAGTCATGTCCGACTCTTTACGACCCCATGAATTGCAGCACGCCAGGCCTCCCTGTCCATCACCAACTCCCGGAGTTCACTGAGACTCATGTCCATTGAGTCAGTGATGCCATCCAGCCATCTCATCCTCTGGCGTCCCCTTCTCCTCCTGCCCGCAATCCCTCCCAGCATCAGAGTCTTTTCCAATGAGTCAACTCTTCGCATGAGGTGGCCAAAGTACTGGAGTTTCAGCTATAGCATCATTCCTTCCAAAGAAATCCCAGGGCTGATCTCCTTCAGAATGGACTGGTTGGATCTCCTTGCAGTCCAAGAGACTCTCAAGAGTCTTCTCCAACACCACAGTTCAAAAGCATCAATTCTTCAGCACTCAGCCTTCTTCACAGTCCAACTGTCACATCCATACATGACCACAGGAAAAACCATAGCCTTGACTAGACGAACCTTTGTTGGCAAAGTAATGTCTCTGCTTTTGAACATGCTATCTAGGTTGGTCATAACTTTCCTTCCAAGGAGTAAGCGTCTTTTAATTTCATGGCTGCAGTCACCATCTGCAGTGATTTTGGAGCCCAGAAAAATAAAGTCTGACACTGTTTCCACTGTTTCCCCATCTATTTCCCATGAAGTGATGGGACCAGATGCCATGATCTTCATCTTCTGAATGTTGAGCTTTAAGCCAACTTTTTCACTCTCCACTTTCACTTTCATCAAGAGGCTTTTGAGTTCCTCTTCACTTTCTGCCATAAAGGTGGTGTCATCTGCATATCTGAGGTTATTGATATTTTTCCCAGCAATCTTGATTCCAGCTTGTGTTTCTTCCAGTCCAGCGTTTCTCATGATGTACTCTGCATATAAGTTAAATAAACAGGGTGACAATATACAGCCTTGAAGTACTCCTTTTCCTATTTGGAACCAGTCTGCTGTTCCATGTCCAGTTCTAACTGTTGCTTCCTGACCATAGCTGCATCTTAATATCCAATATTTAATGCTCAACAGTCTTACTATAATTTTCTTGTCACAAAAGAAGAACTCTTGTTATAACCATTTCTTCTCTTCCAACTTACTCCTCTACCCATAAGAGTCCACCTCAGGCTCTTCATGGAATGTCTCATGTGATGTAAATGGCCCCCATGTTACTAAATTCCATGGACACCGTAATTCCTCTTACCTCTAAGTACCAATTAAGCATCTAGGTAACTTCTCCCACCTTCTTGGAATACTTGTCACTCTTGACTTCCTATGTTACCCCATTTCTGTTTCTCTGGCCAGTTACTTTGTTTCCTTTGATGGCTTATCTTCCCATATCCAAACTTTAAATGTTAGAATCCATTAAAATTCTGACCTTGCCAACTGTTGATATTACTGTAACCATTTCTTCATTAATTTCATCTATTCTCTTGGTTTTCATGATCTTCTGTATCCTATTGATTTTAAGTTTATATCCCAATGGTTTAGAACTCCACCTTGAGAAATATACCTTGAGCTGTAACAGCTGACTACAAAGACATCTTAATCTGGGAATGCCATAGATACTTTCAACAAAGCCAAAATCAAACTTATGCTTCCCCCTACCAAAACGTAGACATGTGTCACTCGTTCATCTCTCATATCACTATGTTCTTTCAGTTCTCCACTTGCTCTCACATTCAGCCTTTCCATTGTTCACTGTGAGTTCTTTAGTGTAGGCCATCATCATTTCTCACCTGGCCTACTGAAATAGTCATCCAACTGATTGTTGTGCTTTTGTTCTTGACCCCCTATCATGCCTTCTATAGAGTATACAGGCTTACCTTGAGGATATTATGGGTTTGGTTCTAGACCACCACAATAAAGAGAATCTCACAATCAAGCTAGTCACACAATCTTTTGGTTTCCCAGTGCATATAAAAATTATGTTTGCACTATAGTGTAGTCTGTTAAGTGTGCAATACCCTTATATTAACCCACTCCAGTGTTCTTGCCTGGAGAATCCCAGGGATGGGGGAGCCTGGTGGTCTGCCGTCTATGGGGTCGCACAGAGTCGGACATGACTGAAGTGACTTAGAAGCAGCAGCAGCAGCAGCTTTATATTAAAAAGTACACATACCTTAATTTAAAAATACTTGATTGCTAAGGAAAAAAACACTCACCATCATGTGAGCCTTCATTGAGTCACGATCTTTTTGCTAGTGGAGAGTCTTGCCTCCATGCCAATGGCTTCTGACTGATCAGGGTGGTGGTTGCTGAATGCTGGGGTGGCTATGGCAATTTCTTAACAATGAAGTTTGCCACAGTGATTGACTCTTCCTTTCATGAATGATTTCTTTGTAGCACGCAATGCTGTTTGATAGCATTTTATCCACAGTAAAATTTATTCAAAAATTGGAATCAATACTCTAAAAACCTGCCACTGCTTTATCAACTAAATTTATATAATAGTCTAAGTCCTATGTTACCATCAGATTAATCTTCACAACATCTTTACCAGGAGCAAATCTCATCTCAAGAAACTACTTTCTGGGACTTCCCTGGCCATCCAGTGGTTAAGACTCTGCTTCCATTGTGAGGGGTGCAAGTTCGATACCTGGTTATGGAACTAAGATCCCAAATGCGACATGGCAAGGCTGACAAAAGAAGAATAGAAAACTTTCTTTGTTCATCTATAAGAAACAACTCCTCATCCATTAACATTTTATCATAAGGTTGCAGCAATTCAGTCACATATTCCAGTTTCACTTCCAATTCTAGTTTTCTTACTGTTTCTTTTACATCTGCTTCCAGTGAAGTCTTGAACATTTCAAAGTCATCCATGAGAGTTAGAATAATTTTCTTCAAATCCCTGTTAAAACTGATATTTTGATCTCTTCCCATGAATATTCTTTTTTTTTCTCTTTCTAATATGTGCATCATTTTATTTTTTTTAATTTTATTTTATTTTTAAACTTTACAATATTGTATTAGTTTTGCCAAATATCGAAATGAATCCGCCACAGGTATACCCGTGTTCCCCATCCTGAACCCCCCTCCCTCCTCCCTCCCCTACCCTCCCTCTGGGTTGTCCCAGTGCACCAGCCCCAAGCATCCAGTACCGTGCATCGAACCTGGACTGGCGACTCATTTCATACATGATATTATACATGTTTCAATGCTATTCTCCCAAATCTCCCCACCCTCTCCCTCTCCCACAGAGTCCATAAGACTGATCTATACATCGGTGTCTCTTTTGCTGTCTTGTACACAAGGTTATTGTTACCATGTTTCTAAATTCCATATATATGCGTTAGTATACTGTATTGGTGTTTTTGTTTCTGGCTTCCCATGAATGTTCTTAATGGCATTTAAAATGGTGAATTCTTTCCACAATTTTTAAATTTATTTTGCTCAGATCCATCAGAGGAATCACTCTTTCTGGCAGCTATAATCTTAAGATAGATAAGACTTGAAAGTCGAAATTATTCCTTGTTCCATGGGCAACAAAATGGATGCTGTGTTAGCAGGCATAAAAACAACATTCATCTCACTGTACATCTCCATCAGAAGTCTTTGGTGACCAGTTGCATTGCCAATGAGCCTTAATATTTTGAAAGGACTATTTCCGAGATTTTTTTCCTGAGCAATAGATCTCAGCAGTGGGCTTAAATGCTCTTCACCCTTTTTTTGATATCCCTCTTCTAAGCAATCATTTCAGTTCTTTATTCCCCTAATTATACCCCTCCAATGAAATTATAGTATAATAGATAATATATATCTATTATGTATATTTTTACTTTATTCTTGAATGGATTAAGATTCATTTTGGCTCCAAGACCAAATTTTGTATCTTTGGGAACTACGTTACCCTCATTGAGAATGGTTTATACTAATTTTTATGAAAAATCAATTTAAATTTGTTCTTGAATATCTTTCTAACTATAATAATACTACATAAAAGGGCAGAGATCAAAGCTTCACAGTGAATATTGCTTTAGCATTGTGACACACACATAGTACATAATTGTTTACTATTTATAGACAACAAATATTGCAATGCTTAGAGTGGCTATAGATTTTGTATTTTTTGATTCCATAAAGAAGAAAGTCTGAATCTGTTTTTCCCACCAACCCATTTAGGGAGTAGGCCCTCTATAAATATTTGTTGAATTAATTAATTATCTGTACTTTTAGGTTAGGCAAATCTGTCCTGATTCCTAAAAATAATGTATTTGGTGCATATCCTAGAAACAACTTGTAATGACCACAAATGTTTCATGTTAGCAGTTTATTAAATGCCACCAGCATCCAGGGAGACACAATGGGATTAAGTTATTATTTCAAGTGACTTTTTTCACTCAAAGTTACTGCCTTGCGTCTGTCTGTTGCTCATGTGTGGGATGGCTTTCAGAAATTGACAGCCTCATTCAGTGGTTAATCCTGAAATTTGTGAAGACTCTACTATCTCATTCATTACTTGATTCACTTTAAACTGTTGATTAAACATAACCCAACTCACTCCTTGAAAATAATTTTTCACTGAATAATACTATTAAGAGAAAGTCAAACCTTCATGATAGGAACTAAATACAAAAGCACTGTTTCTGTGGAAAATTCTAAGGAATTTCCGGTGATCATTTCTCCCACAATTCACTCTCTCATACATACCTTGGGTAATATGCTGTGGAGAAGATTGGTTTTCAGGAAAAATGGGTCTCACTCAGACATTATAGAATTAAGTATCAAAGTGTAACCATGTCACGAGCCTGGGCTTACAGAGGCAAAAACCATTATCTCATGTATTTTAGGAAGATTTTAAGCAATAGGAGGCATATGATCATGTGTTCAGCTAAAACGTTAGAGTAACCAGAAAATTATCTTTCACAGAAGACTATGTTCATTATTCAAAGAATTATTACATTATTCATAGTTTTCTTTTAGTGCTTATAAGCTCTATAAGAGACTTAAATTTTTCTTTGTCACGTTACCTGTACCTCCACAGGAAAAATACAGTTGGATGCAGAGCAACTTCTGTTATTGAGTAAAGGCAATTGCTATTACAGTTAACATATCAAATGTCAAAGAAGCTGGATTTTATTGGAGAAGTGTGAGGTTGCCTTGGGCACAGCTGGCTTTGGGTATTAATTACTTGGCTTTGACCACAATTTCAGCTGTTCCATTGGGCCCTGTGGTCATCCTCTGTCTCCCTCTTATCCAGCACCTCACTAGATCCCATTGGTTTTCCTCTCAACATATCTCCTAACTCATCCGCACTTCTCCACCTGACTGCCAGTTCTTTAGTGCCGCCTGTTATCATGTCTGCCCTGCTTTGCCTCATATACCTTTGCCCTCCACAAGTGTCTTTTCCACAATACAGTGTCTCAGACAACTCAGGCTGTTAAAACAGATACCAGAGACTGGGTGGCTTAAACAGCAAGACCTTTATTTCTCACTGCTCTGAAGGCTGGGAGGGCTGAAACCAGGGTACCAGCATGGTTGAATTCTGGTGAGGGTTACAGTTGGAGCATGTGACTTTTAGGGGGACACAAATATGCCGACCATAAAATGCTGCCACCGCAATCTTTGAAAAATGCCAACTTGCTCAGGTCTGCTTGATACTTTCACCATGAGACATCCCCATTTCATATATATTTGGCCACCATATCACCATATCATATATATATATTATATATATAATATATATATAATATATAAAATGTATGTACATTATATATTTTAAAATATACATTTACACACACACACATACATAGATATATATACCTTCACCGTGGCTCTGCATTATCTGAGCCAACCTCTCTCTCCAGTGTCATTCCACACTGCTCACCTGTGATAAATATGGGCTGGTGACACCAATCTTCCTTACTGACCTCAGCTTCCCTACCCTACCATGTTTGTGTAATCTTTTCCCTCTCTTGACTAGGTCATTACTAAACACTTAAATATCAGCAAAACTTCCCCTTTTCCGGGAAACATACCTGCCAGACCAACCTGTGGCTCCAGGTTCTTTACTTTCAAAGACATGTTTGATTTTCCTTTCAAGTCATTTATCAGCATTTGTTACTAGTATATTTTATTTCTGAGATTATTTAATTACTGATCTTTAAACTCACCAGTGTATCCTGGAATATACTACATTCTATTGGTCTATAAGCTCCATGTCTCTCTAGTTCACCTCTACAGTGCCCTGCTCAATACATATTTGTTAAATACATTTAAGTTTGGGCTTATCAAGCCTACCCACCCTGCCCCTCTGGGCCATTGGGTTCATCCAACAAGGTTACCTAGAGGTTTGTAAAATAGCAGGACTGGAGGTGGCCTCATCTAGTCACCACCCCTACTTTGTATAACAAATGGGGAAACAACACCTAAGGCTAAATTGCCAAAGGTCAGCTATAAGCTTATGGAGAATCAGGTCTTTGGTTTCCCAGTTCTCAGTTATTTCAAGAAATCACATCATCCTTTCTCCTTTCTCCTATTTTCTTATCACCATTTTTTGGACTGACATTCTTTCTCTGTTTTATAATCTAGTATTGGTATAAAAGTAGAACCTTATTTTATCAGGTAAAATATGGCTATTATTAAGGACTGTCAATCAGGATATATCTATCCAAGCAACAGGAATTGGAAAACTTAGGACAGTTTGACTTCAAACAGTGATCATCAGATATTTTAACTCATATATGGAACCTGTTGAACATTTTAGCTCCATGGTTTTAACAAAAAGATGATTTTCAGTCTATTTTCATTAATACAAAAGCATTCATTCATCATAATTATGTCCGTATTAAAGAATGTATATCAAGAAGGAATTTAGGAGAGCAAACCCATTCAGCTTGTTTAATTCCTTCATCAGTTTTCCAACAGTATTCATAAACCACGTCTGCCCATTTTAAAAGTCTTTCTTGGAATCGGTACCTGTAACAGTAGTCCTTTTCCATGTACAACAAAAAAAGTTGATTTGTCATATATTTCTTGATCTCCAATGTTACTAATTATATCTTCTATCATTGTAATTTTTTCTTTCGTGTCTCACATTTCTCTCAAGTCCAATTTTCTGCAATCTAAATTTTTCTTCTAATATTTAATCCATGGCTGTTTTCAGCATGTACAGATTTAGGCATTTTAATGTTTATTATTTTTATAAAATTGAATTTGCTTTAGATCAATAAAGAGTTACAAACCAGGTTTTTATTTTAGTTAGTCTCATCTACAATAAATTTTGCTCTCTACCATTTATCTCTTACAATCTGTTTTCTGGTGATTATTTCTACTAATTAATTGCAGTTTAAATTGGACAAATGTCTCTCTCCTTTAATTTGCCTTTTTCCTTAAATACTGAGATATTTTTAGCATTTCTCTTTGGTATTCCATTCCAGGGCTGGGCACACTAGTAAAAAATCCACCTGCCAATGCAGGAGACAGAAGATACTTAGATTCGATCACTGGTCTGGGAAGATACCCTGGAGAAGGGAATGGCAACCCACTCCAATATTCTTGCCTTGAGAATTCCATGGACAGAGGAGACTGACAGGCTACTGTCCATAGCGTTGCAAAGAGTTAGACACAACTGAGCTCGCGAGCATGCACACACACACACACACATACACACTCTCTCTCTCTCTCTCTCTCTCTCTCTCTCTCTCTCCCTCCCTCCCTCCCTCCCTCCCTCCCTCCCTCCCTCCCTCCCAGGGTTGCTCTGTTTTCCTGGTAGGAAATGAAGGTGATTAAAGACAGTCTTCTGTTTAGAGTAGATTGTTACCTTATAAAATTTTCAATTTGGGGAGAAAACAGTTTAGCTCTGACACTTCTTATCCCACCCCTCATTTTATAGTGAAGGAAATCAAGGGCCACAGAGGGTTATGTGATTTCCCAGCATTACAGAGATAGGACTGGATTTCAGGTTTCTTGACATACAGAACACTTTGAGGGAAAAGCATGACTAAACTCGGCTCTGAACTTAAGTATACTTTCCAGAGAAGGGAAGCTGGCTTTTTTGTTACTATGGCAACAAAGTGCATTAGAGACTTTTTTTTTTTGGTGAGTTTACCCCCTACCTGTGCTAGTAGGAAAAAAGAGCCATTGAGCTGATCTTTATGATGATTCAAAACACTTTAGAAAGATCCTGTCACATGCTCTATAAGTTCCTGATTGATTGTGTGGAATTAAGTTATTGGGCAGAGAACCAGCTAATGGAAACACATTGATGAAATCATTTTTGAGGGATATTAAATGGAACTTAAAATAAAACTGAAACGGCTTTATGGATTTTTCACTCAAACTGTTTATGAACATTTATTGCCAGTAAATTATATTGTGTCAAAGAAGGAATCAGTGGGTATGGCTTTAATAGAAACCTTTTTGAAATAATAAAATTGATAATACTTTATTATCTAAGAATGGCTAGAGAGTGGGATGGGGAAATTCCTCCTGATGGATATTGCAGATTGGGAGAGTTAAAAATGGTGTGAAAACAAGAAATTGGATAGGACTTGGGGAAAAAAATGGTCTTTTGGAAATGTGTTATCTCATTTCATTGTACATGAGAATTATTTTTAGAAGACAAGTGTTAAGGAATTTAGCAGGTGTTACTTGAAACTATAAACATGGGTGTTTTTTCATGTTTCATAAAAGATGTGCAAGTAGAGAGTTACTTAATCTGCTGAATGAGGGTATACAGTAGGGTCAAGGGCATTGGTTTTGGAGCTGAAATGCTGGAATTCAAATCCTGGCTCTCCCTCTTCAAGTGTGACCTAGGAAAATTTCTTGACATCTCTGAATCTCACATTGTAGCTTCATAATAGCAGAAATTAATAGTCCTGCTTTTCCGGGGTTTTTTTGATGATCAAATGAAGACAGTTGCAATTGTTTCTAGGTTTTAGTACATGCTTTAAATTTTCATTTTTAAGAGTCATAGAGGACCCAGATAAGAGGAGGAAAGAATAGGGTTCACGGACATTTTCATAAGAGTAGTATTATTTTATTAACTGTCATCTGATGATTGGAGAAGGCAATGGCACCCCATTCCAGTACTCTTGCCTGGAAAGTCCCATGAACGAAGGAGCCTGGTGGGCTGCAGTCCATGGGGTCGCTAGGAGTCGGACACGACTGAGCGACTTCACTTTCACTTTTCACTTTCATGCCTTGAAGGAGGAAATGGCAACCACTCCAGTGTTCTTGCCTGGAGAATCCCAGGGACGGGGGAGCCCGGTGGACTGCCATCTATGGGGTCGCACAGAGTCGGACACGACTGAAGCAACTTAGCAGCAGCAGCATCTGATGATTGCTATGGACCAGAAATCTCATTTAGTGTCCCAAGATCCCTGGGAGATGAGGGTATTATCAGTATCCCTTCTTTTCAGAGAAGAAAACTGAGTATCAGAGAGATTTATGTCCAAGGTCACTTAGCTAGTGAGAGATTTTGTTACTTCCCCCTGGAAAATCATATACATGAGTCCGTCCTCCAGTGCATATGGGAAATATGGACCCCTGTGGCCAAAGTCCAGCAAAAACAAAATCAAAGGGCATCTGGTTGGATGATGGAAGCTGAAGGAGCTTGAGTGTCATGCCCTTGACTTTGATCCACATCAGAGCCTATGAGTCACCCATCTTCTCCACCTATCAGAGCTTAGCCCCTCTGGGTTTTGCTGGCTTGCCTTCAGTGAGTACCACATTGACTGGCACTGAGAAAACAAGACTCTAGGGCACCATGGCTAAACATGGGTTCTTTAGTCAGATGCCCAGATGTGAAGCCCAGCTCTAGCACTTACTGGCCATAGGACCACAAGCTAAACATGCCTTTAGCCCCAGTTCTCTTATGTACAGGATAAGCAAGTTTCTTGGTCTGTAAAAGAAAATGCAAGCCTTTAGATTGTATTTTACTTTAAAGAAATATTTATATTTAACCCAAATAGCATTCCTTTATAAGCATACTCTTATTTTAGAGGCATAGTTAAAATGCATTAGGTCATGATTGTGGACATTCATTTAATATGTGAGACGTGAGGAGTTTTAGAGCTGTAAACTAGTTCTCTTATAGAAGTGGCAGTACTTACTGAAATGAATCCAGTAGAAGTCTTGGAAATCTAAAGTCAGCTCTGGCTGTATTCTCTATTGGACCTTGCCCCTGCCCACACTGAGCTTAGTCCAGTTGAAGAAATGAGATGAGTGTCTCCAAGGTAGACCCTGAACAGTGTGTGCTCAGTACCTCATGAGTGCTGTAGCCATCTTACAAGTATTTGTTGAGCACCTGCACTGTGCCAGATGATGAGGATATGACACAGAGCAAGACTTATTCCTAGCCAGGAGTGCAGCAGATGCGACTGCAGTCAGCGAGCTGAGGACCCAGGCTCAGCTGTTCAAAGGAGACCGTGTTCTTTCTTTCCACAAACACAGAGAATGAGCATCTGTAAGGTACTGGAAGCGCTATTGTCATACTATATATGTATATTTAGAAGGGTGGCCGAGCTCAGTTCCCCAGCTACAATAGAGGAATTCCTTCTTGAGCCTAGTCCAGCAAGATGTAAGAAGTAAAGTAGCAGATGAAGTTTTGTTACTGTACTTGACAAGTAAATAGGGTCAGCACAAAGTTTGGACGGGATATAAAATTGGCCCAAGCTTTTGAGGTTCATTGTTCATAAGAGCTTGCCATTCTTTGTTTTGGGATTATTGGTCTGAATAAGTCTATGCTATACTATGTGTGTGTGCTTGGCACAGTTGCAGAAGTTGCAACATAGATCTTCTTTGGCTTCAAAGGTCTTATAAAATGATGGGCATGAGAAAGAGGTGAAACATGAGTCTTCACAGCATTCTAGTAAAAATTCGAATGATGAAAGCTGTCCACGGGCAGTGTTCATTGCCATGGGAGTGTGTCAGACAATGATGGCTGATTTGGAAATAAGTAATACTCTTTCTGTTGCAGCTTTCATGGAATTCTTGGTAGAGGAAAAAGAGATTTGAGCTGAAACTAGAGAGTATAGATAATAAATAAATAATTCTCTTCTCCTTATTGAGTCATATAATTGTTCCTTTAAATTACATATATTACATAGAAAAATAGACATTTTTAAATAGAGTTCAAATGACTAAGAACTAAGCATCTCTAAGAATGTCAAAGGGAAGTGCCTGTTAACTGCAGTACCAGCAGATGAGAGTTGTTCAGTGACAGGCGAGATGGTGCTGAGAGGTTGCTGAGGGCATGGTCTTGGATTTCAGACAGCCCAGAGCCGCCTTCTGATGTGTCAGTCACGGTCCTGTTCTGCAAGCCTGTTTTATCTACTTGGCAGCCTCCACAGCGCCCCTCAAAAGATCCCAAAAATGTTGGAGATGGAAAATGGATATTCTGTAAAACCTAATATAACACATATGTAACAAAAGCTACGTTGTAATTTGTAATCTGCTGCTGCTGCTAAGTCGCTTCAGTCGTGTCCGACTCTGTGTGAGGCCATAAATGGCAGCCCACCAGGCTCCCCTGTCCCTGGGATTCTCAAGGCAAGAACACTGGAGTGGGTTACCATTTCCTTCTCCAATGCATGAAAGTGAAAAGTGAAAGTGAAGTCGCTCAGTCATGTCCGACCCTCAGCGACCCCATGGATTGCAGCCTTCCAGGCTCCTCCGTCCATGGGATTTTCCAGGCAAGAGTACTGGAGTGGGGTGCCAATCCCATTCTTATTCAGTCACTGCATCAGTCAGAGTTCTTTAGAGAAACAGAACCAATAAGGTCTGTATAGAGAAAGAGACTTACTGTAAGAAATCAGCTCATACTTACAGAGGTTGAGAAGTCCCACAGCCAGTGTCTGTTAAATGGGAGACTTGAGGAAGGCCAGTGGTGTGGTTTAGTCTGAGTCTAAATGCCTGAATACTAGGGGTGTCAGTAGTATCAATTCCAGTCTAGGTCTGAAGGTCTGAGAACCAGGATCACTGAGAGCAGATCAATGTTCCCGCTCATAGGGTCAGGCAGGAAGGGCTGAACACTTCTGCTTCCACTTTGTTGTATTCGGACCCTCATCTGATAGGATGATGCCTACCCATATTGGAGAGGGCAGGCTCTTTACTCAGCCCACGTATCCAAATGCTACTCCTAATCACATCTGGAAATTCCCTCACAGACACATCCAGAAATAATGTTTAGTCAAATATCTGGACATCTTTGATCTGGTCAAGTTGACACATAAAATTAAACATCACAGTTATTAAGAACACAGTAAAGCTTCAATCACAGGAGCAAAATAAATAATACATACATAATAAAACTGAACATTCTTATGAAAATTTATACTGAAAATTGAATTTAATGGGGCTGTGGGTACATTTTGATATATTTAAAATGATGTGATTTGGGATCTTAGAAAGTAAAAGTGTCTATGGACAGTGAAAGATCTTCAGTGTCCCCACATGAAGTGCCCCTATGCCACTTGGAACTGTCAATTTCATGGTCTTGTTGTAGTGAATAAATTATATATATATATGACATTATCTAGCAATGTGGTAGTTACTCAAAAATGTTAGCTGAGGATGATAGTTATTATTCACAGAATAATGTTATTAATCTCATTAATAATAATATTCACCAGAATATTCTTTTAATGACCATATATAGTATTATGGAATAAAAAAATTTTCTCATTTTGCTTGTGGTCTGTTACACCTATCAAATAAATGTTTCCATAGTTGCTACAAAAGCCAGGAAATCAATTCATTGTCATAGACTCATTAGTATGTGTCAGAATAAACCTGGATTTGGAATAATAGTGGTTAATGGAGGATTTGTACACATTATAACAGTGCGAGAGGATTCCTGAAATTCACGCATGAATGCAAGATATTATTCCACCCCTTCTTACAGTATCAAAGAAGTACACTGAACATATAAAAGTAAACACCTTTACTTCAGAGTACAGGATACTGCCTAAGTTTAATTGAAAAACAAATATCCAGTGCAATTGTCTGTGATAAACTGAGGCTTAAATGATTTGAAGACACTTTGAGAGTGGACAAATCAGATAATCACAATCTTTATGGCTGGAAAGATTCAACTGGTGTTGACAAATTGTAAAGATAAAAGCTTATGGCAAAATCAAGAGCTAAATGTCTAGATTGGGTTGGGAATCAATATTAATACTCAAATTGTAAAAGTGCTGAACTTTCAATGATCTCTCATAGTGTTCTCTTTTGTTTAAGATTTCAAGATAATAGTGTAGAACTTGATTTGCTGAAAAATATTGGCTTAATTTTCATTAGGCAAATTCCTTATAGTCTTACAGTATTCTCCACCATCTAACCCACTGCTTAGTTGTTATATGTGTTATGTGATTTGTGCCCTGTGCTGCAGTAACAGAGTTCCAGTTGCTGGTTTTCAAAACACTTTCAGCTGGACAACTGTTAATATTTTATGAGAGACAAGATTCAGACTATGCCATTTCTAGGCATGTTTTTTTTTAAGTCGACATGGTATTTGCCTCATGACCTTACTCTGATCTCAGCAAGAACACATTCAAAAGAAGTTACTAGTTTTTTCAAAGACTGCTTGCATGAGTTGATTCAATGCTCTCCTAGCACAGAGACATGCCCTAGAGCCAGTGGCAGATACGTGTGTATTGGTTTGTATAAAGGATTCACCGCATTTAACTCCATTCATTGTGCTGACCCATCCAACACTCCAACCTCTGTTTGCTTTTTTCTTTTGTTTGCAGGAGCAGAGGGCACAGTGTTCCCTAAATCTATAGAGACACCTAATGTCAGGGCAGATCCCTTCAAGGAACTAAGGTAAACTTATGACTACGGTTTGCATTGATTAAGTGGCTATTTGCTCTCTCTGTACAACTGATTGATGATCCATTTTAAATACCTATGATGTCATAGTGTCATGAGTATATAAACTGGGAGAGGTTATAAAGGATGTGAAGATAAGTTACAACCAAGAGAAAATTTTTTCTGAGTACTAAAAGTTGAGAGTTTGGAGGAAGAGGTTGCCAGTCTTGTAATAAGATTTAAGATTCATTCATTCACAATGCTTATTTCATGAGTATTTTGTGATATGATAATCCTCTCATATTAGAGAACTAGTCAGTAATTGGTGCTAATCAGCCCAAAGAAGTGTGGTGTTTAACAGAAGCTGAATAGTAAATACAATACTTATATATATATATATATATATATATATATATATATATATATATATATATATATATATATATATATAAATAAATAAAACACAAGCTATTTTCTGGAATGATTTGGTGCTAGGACTGGGTTCTGTGGATATTCCATATACTGGTGTTGATCAGATATCCATAAACATGCTGCTTTTAGCAGAAAAGGGCTCTGCAGAGCCATGTACTTATGGCAAACAACTATGGAAAACGAAAAGAACGATAGACATACAGATGGACAAAGAGAGAGAGAGAGCTATAACCTAAAAACCATTCCTACCACCCAAGAGCTACCCCCAGCCCTCCTAAAGAAACTCGTATAAAATGGTATGATGATACAAATATAACTTTAAGTTTCACTGTGGGCTCAGGTTGTTGTTTAGTCACAAAGTTGTGTCTGACTCTTTGTGACCTCATGGACTGTGGCATGCCAGGCTCCTCTGTCCTCCTCTAACTCCCACAGTTTGCCAAGATTCATGTCCATTGAGTCAGTGCTGCTATCTCACCATATAGTCCTCTGCTGCCCCTTTTTCCTTTTACCGTCAACCTTTTCCATTATCAGGGTCTTTTCCAATGAGTCAGCTTTTCGCATCAGGTGGCCGAAGTATTGGAGCTTCCGCTTCAGCAACAGTCCTTCCAATGAGTATTGAGGGTAGATTTTCTTTAGGATTGACTAGTTTGATCTCTTTGCTGTCAAAGGGACTCTCAAAAGTCTTCTCCAGCCCCATGGACTTATAGCCATGAAGAATTCAGTGAATATCAGCTTTCTTCATTTCTCATATTTCTTTTAATTAAGACCAGTCATAAATCACCATAAAGAGCCCTGAATAATTCTCTCATAAAGACATCAACTATAAGCAAATATACTGTGTTGCACAAGTCACATCTTCTCTTTGACAACCAGTCCCAAGATCTCTATTTTGCTAAAACAGCAGCAGCCGCATTGGAGCAGGTGTTTCCTGAAACAGAAATACATCCTCAGTAAGTGGAGAATATATCACCTCATTACAAAACCATAGCATTCTTGCCAAGCCTGTGGGTCTTTATGAATATAGGGAAATAAATCAGGCCAATGAAAGAGGATAATTAGTGGGGAGTAAGAACCTTTTCTTAGCAAAATCTCGTGTACTATGGGCTGTATTTTTTAAATTACACACCACACTGCAACGTTTTACGTTTTACTGGAATAACTTTTCAGCAGGGCTTCTAGAGGCCAGAAGTTGCCTGACTCTGTGTTGATGAGGTCCTATGTTTCATGTTAATGTGCTAAAGCTAGACTCTTTTAAGCAAATGCACCCCCAAAACCTGCATTTTAGAACTCTGAGGGAGCTCATTCTCTGAAAATGCACAGAATCCTTGTGGCTATAATGTAAGAACTCTTTCAACCAAACTAATGGGTGGCCCAGTTCCCTTTTTTTCGCAGTCCTTTTTAGGAGCAGGGAGTTTTATTTGAGGAGGGTGTTGGAATTTTTGTCTGTTTGTTTTTTATACAACTAGTGACTAATTTGCAGTGATCAGCCCAAAGATAAGTGCTGTCTAAAAGAAGCTGAACTCGAAATATCATACAGACTTTTTCTATGCAACAAACTATTACTGGAAGACTTAGGAAATAGGGATTTAGGCTAATTTTGCTTTAAACAGGAAAATAAACCTTCTATAGTTAAAAACAAACACAATCATACCAAACAACTAAAAGACAACTATATCTGAGCATCAGCCCACTGTAGAGATCCATATCCTGAAGACCTGAGGACAGAGTGTTTGCTCCTACGAAGATGTGGATGCACTTCCTGTCCTCTGCACACAACCTCTGGAAACCTTGACATTTGACTTAAAAAATTAAACCTCTAAAATTTACAAGAAAACATAAGTTTAGTGCAATGAAATAAAAATTTTCAGGACATTGTTGCTTTTCATCATTTATTCTAAAATGATAAGCATATTCTATAGTGGCTAGAAATAACATTTTGTTACAGGAAGCATAAAAAGACTTCTTTACTATGTATCCCTAAAACTGGTCTTTTTTTTGCCTCTGTTTAGGTTGTGTTGATGGGAAATAGCTTGAACTGAATCAGGAGGCTAGAATGTGATCACTTGGCCCCTCTGTTCTTCTGGAAGTTTTTTATTACTTTTTTTTTTTAATGACACTTTGTGGCAGAACCTCTGACCAATTGAAAGAATAATCAGATAGATTAGCCCAGACCAGTGTGTCTGTGAATGTTTCACATTTTCCATCTAATGGTGCTGCATTTTTACTCCCAGTTATTGACTGGTATTGACTTTGGATGTTGAGTAAATAGGTAATGAACTGGCTAACTAAGTCTTCTGACCTCTGGCTTTAAAGTTGGGTCAGTTTTACTGACCTAACACTGGTGTGTTTTCTGGTTATAGAAAAGTAGAGTGATCTAAGGGAGTTCCCTGGACTTGTACCAGCAGGTCACACTGTGAACTGTTCAGGTGAAGCAGAAACAGTCACTCCTTAGTGGCAGCTGGATAGAGGGGAAAGAGCCCTGAGCTGAGAGTCAGGTACCTACTGCGAGCCTGCAGTGTGGCCTTGAGCTAATTTTAGAACTCTGCTGTCCCTAAAAAGCTAGGTTACTTCTTGCTTCAAATGTCTAATCTCTTTACATTATTTTTCATTTTTTTAATAAATAGCTTTAAATTTAAAGAAGAGTTGCAAAATTCATGGAAATGATTCAATTCTCATGCACCCTTCACCTGATAGTCCTTTAATGATAACATCTAACATACTCATGATAAATTTATCACAATTATGAAATTAATATTGTTACCTTGTTCAGTTACTAAATCATGCCTGACTCTTTGTGACCTCATGGACTGCAGCACACCAGGCTTCTCTGTCCTTCACTATATCCTGGAGTTTGCTCAAACTCATGTCCATTGAGTCGGTGCTGCCATCCAACCATCTCATCCTCTGTCGCCCCCTTCTCCTCCTGCCCTCAATCTTTCCCAGCCTCAGGGTCTTTTCCAATGAGTAGCCAAAGTATTGGAGCTTCAGCATCAGTCGTTCCAACGAATATTTAGAGTTGATTTCCTTTAGGATTGACTGGTTTTATCTCCTTGCAGTTCAAAGAACTCGCAAGAGTCTTCTGCACCATAGTTCGAAAGCATCAGTTCTTCAGTGCTCAGCTTTCTTTATGGACCAACTCTCACATATGAACATGACTACTAGAAAAACTATAGCTTTGACTAAAGGGACTTTGTGGGCACAGTGATGTCTCTGCTTTTTAATATACTATCTACATTTGTCATAGCTTTTTTTCCAATGAGCTAGTGTCTTTTCATTTCATGGTTGCAATCATCATGCACAGTGATTTTGGAGCCCAAGAAAATTAAATCTGCCACTGTTTGTATTTTTTCCCTCCATCTATTTGCCGCAAAGTGATCGGATCAGATGCCATGATCTTAGTTTTATGATATTGAGTTTTAAACCAGCTTTTTTACTTCCTCTATCACCTTCATCAAGAGGCTCTTTAGTTCCTCTTTGCTTTCTGCCATTTGGGTAGTAGTATCTGCATATCTGAGGTTATTGATATTTCTCCTGGCAATCTTGATTCCAGCTTGTGATTCATCAAGTCTGGCATTTTGCACGATGTACTCTGCATATAAATTAAATAATCAGAGTGACAGCATACAGCCTTAATGTACTCCTTTCCCAATTTTGAACCAGTTCTTTGTTCCATGTCCAGTTCTAACTGTTGGTTCTTAACCTGCATACAGGTTTCTCAGGAGCCAGGTAATCTGGTCTAGTATTCCCTTCTCTTTAAGAATTTTCCACAGTTTCTTGTGATCCACACAATCAAAGATTTTAGCATAGTCACAGAAGCAGAAGTAGATGTTTTTTTCTGAAATTCTCTTGCTTTTTCTATGAGCCTACAGACATTGGCAGTTTGATCTCTAGTTTCTATGCCTTTTCTAAATCTGACTTGTACATCTGGAAGTTCTCGGTTCACATACTGATGAAGCCTAGCTTGAACTATTTTGAGCATTATCTTGCTAACATGTGAAATGAGTGCAATTGTGTGGTAGTTTGAACATTATTTGTCATTGCCTTTCTTTGGGATTGGAATGAAAACTGACTTTTTCCAGTCCTGTGGCCACTGATGAGTTTTCCAAATTTGCTGGCATATTGAGTGCAGCACTTTCACAGCATCATCTTTCAGGATTTGGAATAGCTAGAATCCCATCAACTCCACTAGCTATGTTTGTAGTACTGCTTCCTAAGGCCCCTTGACTTCACACTCGAGGATGTCTGGCTCTAGGTGAGTGATCACACCATCATGGTCATCCTGATATTAGGACTTTTTTGAACAGTTCTGTGTATTATTCTTGACACTTCTTCTTAAATCTCTTCTTCTTCTGTTAGGTCCTTGCCACTTCTGTCCTTTACTGTACTCATCTTTGCATGAAATGTTCCCTTGGTATCTCCAATTTTCTTTAAGAGATCTCTAGACTTTCCCATTCTATTGTTTTCCTCCATTTCTTTGCATTGTTCAGTTAAGAAGGCTCTTTGTCTCTTCTTGCTATTTTTTGAAACTCTATATTCACTTATGTATATCTTTCCGTTTCTCCTTTGCCTTTAGCATCTCTTCTTTTCTCATCTGTTCGTAAGGCCTCTTCAGAAAACTATTTTTCCTTCTTGCATTTCTTTTTCTTGGGGATGCTTTTGATCACCACCTCCTGTACAGTGTTACAAATCTCTGTCCATAGTTTTCAGGCTCTCTGTCTCTCCGATCTAATCCCTTGAATCTATTTGTCATTTCCACTGTATAATCACAAGGGATTTGATTTACATCATACATGAATGGCCCAGAGGTTTTCTCTACTTTCTTCAATTTGAGTCTGAATTTTGCAATTAGAAGCAATAAGAAGTTCATGATCATGAAATTAACATTGTATGCATATAATCTTATTTTATATAAGATTTGTTTAAAAGGATGCAGTCACCTGAATGTCTTATAGATTGAGAAATACACACAAAGGATTTTAACAGAAAATTTGTTTGTGGGAATGTGAGTTAGTGCATCCTTAGAACTCCCACTGCAGTTCAATTGAAATGTTTCTAATAAGAATTTTTGTTCTCTTCTTTAAAAATAACATTCTATGCCCAGATTTTCTTGGTCTTGTTAATGGGAAACAAACTGAATTAAAAGGTCACAGTTTTATTTATACTTAGATTGACTTCTCAGATAAACAAGTAAAACTAAAATATCCATCCAGTGTTTCCCAGCTCCCCAGCCAATCAAACATGAAAAAAAAAAAAAAAAAATCTAACTATTTTAGATACCTTTTCTGTTGGGATAATGTTTGTTTCCTCAGACCCCTTTCTTGGCTGTTGGAGAGTTTTTGTTTTATTTTGTTTGGTCTATTGTTTGTTTGTTTGCTTGTTTGTAAATAAGAGGCAGATTTTAGGCCTCTGACATTTCTTCCGATAAGCTCTCAACTCTCAGCTACAGGAATGGGAGCTTCCTCCCTGCTAGAGTTTTTCACTGCTTTTCTTTCCATACTTACTGTGGGACTTTTCTTCTGTGGAGCACAGGCTCTAGGCACACAGGCTTTAGTGGCTGTGACCTGCGGGCTCATAGTGGGGGCTTAGTAGCTGTGGCACCAGACTCAGTTGCTCCGCAGCGTGTGGAATCTTCTCGGACCAGGGATCAAACCTGAGTCCCCTGCATTGGCAGGCAGATACCTATCCACTGTCCCACCAGAGAAGTCTGCCCATTTTCTGATGGGGATTTCTTTTTTATATAGAACTATATGTGCGCTGTATATTTTGGACATGAATCCCTTGTTGGTCACTTTGTTTACAAATATTTTCTCCCATTCTGTGGGTTGTCTTTTTAGTTTGTTCATACCAAATGTTTTTTTTAACACTTTATTAAGAGTCAAGGCATGTGCTAAATACTCTGAATGTAGAGCTAAATGCATACTCAAATAATTTATAGTTAAGGAAATAAAATGGAAAGGAACTTCAAATTACTAGGTAATAAGATCTAGGGTAGGTATATGAACCAAATCAGAGGAAACACAGAGAATGACAAAACCTACCTAAATGAGTTAAATAAGCTTCACAAAGGAAATAACATTTTAGTTTCCAGAATAAAAAAAAAGCAGAAACACATCTCAAAAATCAAAAAGTGTGGTTCTCTACAGCCTTTTAATATAGGGGAAAGTATCCCAACCTATTTCTCTAGCTCCCAAGAATGTTACTGTGTTATTTACAAACATAAGGGACTGTAATTTCCTTATAATACTATGTTCTTTAAAAAATTGCATGAATGCAGTTTCAAATATGGTCACAAAAGACTGAAAATTTTACAAGCTTCAACAGTATTTAATTGAATTCAGAAATGAAAGTTTCAGTGACAGCAAACCCATTCTACAGTCCCAAGTATGGTGGTGTTTTGTTACTGTTTATTTTTTTCCATGATATTACCAGAATTTTAATGATAAAACTGAAAAATTATAAAATACATCTATGGCTCCAAATAATGCACTTAACCAAAGTGAAACTGAAAGTCCCTCAGTCAAGTCCGACTCTTTGAGACCCCATGGACCATACAGTTCATGGAATTCTCCTGGCCAGGATACTGGAGTGGGTAGCCTTTTCCTTCTCCAGGGGATCTTCCCAACCCAGGGATCAAACCCAGGTCTCCCGCATTGCAGGTGGATTCTTTACCAGCTGAGCCATAAGGGAAGCCACTTTTTTTTTTTTTTTTTAACCAGGTAAGTACTAAATCTGACTCCTTTGGAAATGTGTGAATTTAAAGTTTGTGTGTCTCATTGGGAAACAAGGATTAGCAAAGCTTCCACAAGTTGACAAAAATGAACTGATTTTTCTTTAATTGTATTTTTAAATGTCTATAGCCAGCTAAGTGTTTATTGGCTCTCAGTGGTTTATAAATTTAAGTGACAAGAACAGTCTGTCAGAGCTTTAGGGTTCATTTAATTAGAGGCTTGGCAATCCTCTTCCCTTCTTTGTCCTCTTCAAAATTCACAATACCAAAAATAATTGGTCAACAGTCTGATTTAAAAAAATATACACACACACAGGTAAAGGGAAAGAAACACACTGAGACAAAGACAGAAATGCAAAGAAAGAGCTGGAGGGAGTGGGGAGCGGAGCAAAGAGGTAAGATCTGTGTATTGAGCTTTCAGCTATGGTGCATGGTCAATGAGGGAATACCATTGTGGAGGAAATTTATATATTTTTTCCTTTATACATTTTGCAGACATGTTCTGTAATTTTCTTTATTTCTTATTCCCTCTCTTGTACCCCCTAACTTCATATACTTAGACTAATTTTTATAGTTCTGTTTTGCATGTATTAGATTTAGAATTATTCGATCATATAGCACAAATATTGAAGTGAATCAAAAAAGAAATGAAAAAAATATAATAGACCAGATAATAGCATAGTTACTTATTCCAGGGCCGTACAATATAGAATAAGGATGAAATAGTGTCCCTGTTGGTCAAGAACCTGTGCTTTTTCTTTTTTCAACTTTTTATTTTGTTTTGGAGGATAGCCAATTAGCAGTGTTGTGATAGTTTCTGGTGGACAGCAAAGGAACTCAGCCATACATATACATGTATCCATTCTCCCCCAAAATCCCCTCCCATCCAGGCTGCCACATAACACTGAGCAGAGGTCTCTGTGCTATACAATAGGTCCTTGTTGGTTATCCATTTTAAATATAGCAATGTGTACACATCCATCCCACACTCCCTATCCTTTCCCCTGAAGAGCTTATGCTTTGAATTTGGCCCCTATGTTTGTCTGCTTTGTGACAGACTTGCTTGGACAAGTGTCTTGAGTTCTCCTAGCCCCAGTTCCTCCAATGGAGGAAAAGTTCAGTGAATACAATATTGATACATGTTAGCTATTTGGAGAACCCTCAAGAAGCTCTCTCTCATAGGGGTGCAAGAACCCAGATGGAAGTTTCCAGAGTTTAATATTTCTTCAACCCATAAAAAGTTTCCATCAAGTCATGGTAACCAGCAATTATTTCTCGAAGACAAAAGCAAAAAACTATTGAGTATTTCCATCTACTACTAACTGCATTTTATATAAGAAAAGGATATAAGAAGACAGAATAAAAGACAGTCTCATAATTGAATACAGGACAATCTCAATTAACTATATTAACATGTCATTGTATTTTCTCCGTTTTGCCAAAAATGCTTGTGACTACCTTACAACTCTTCTCTTCACACATTTCATAGTGCATGCCAAGAAAAATAAGATCTGAGAGCCACAGGCCAGGGCTTAATGAGGTCCACTTGACTTTAGTACTGTCTGGTTTAAAATCATAAAACTAATACAGCTTGTGCATCTTCAAGATGAGTCAGTATATATATATATATATATGTCCCTTTTCTTCCTCACTTTCTCTTCCTCCTATATTCCAACATCCAATCATTATTCTAGTTTGTTCCTATTAGTACTAGAGTTTTAATTCTTCTATATATATTTCCCTTTTCCTCCTTATGCCCAGTCTTTCTCCAGTTACCCTTTTCACCATGTTTCTCCTAGAATATGTAAGGAGAACAACAAGAGGTAAAGGATAGGAGATATTTAAGGTATCTTCACCTTTCCTTTTGCCTTGTTTATCAACAGTTTCATTTCTGTGATAAATAGTCTGTCTTAAAGATATTAAACCCATGAGTCTGTGTTCATCTGCTCACTACATTATGATTATATCATTAGAGGCCAGAGAATGATAGATGGCAGATGACATCACAGGGTAAACTGAGGCTCAGACATAGATGAGTCCCATTCAGACAGGAAGAAGATGAGGAAAGTTCATCTCTTCTGGTCTTTGGTGAATTGTGGGAAGAAGATAGGAAATGTACAAAAAGCAGGTGGTGAAATATGTGTCCTGATGACCTTTCTTTCGTGAGTCAAGGAGGGAAGAAACCAAGTAGGGTTTATGGAAAGTCAAGGCAATGGCACCCCACTCCAGTACTCTTGCCTGGAAAATCCCATGGATGGAGGAGCCTGGTGGGCTGCAGTCCATGGGGTCTCTGAGGGTCGGACACAACTGAGCAACTTCACTTTCACTTTTCACTTTCATGCATTGGAGAAGGAAATGGCAACCCACTCTAGTGTTCTTGCCTGGAGAATCTCAGGGACGGGGGAGCCTGGTGGGCTGCCGTCTATGGGGTCACACAGAGTTGGACATGACTGAAGTGACTTAGCAGTAGCAGCATGGAAAGTCAAAGCCAGAGGGTCATTGTGCATTTTCATTTGGGGTTCCAGGAAGAAACCAACTTGTAAGGCGATCCCATAACCCACTGGAAAGAGATGAAAAGGGGACCTAGGTCAGCAATCTGGAATCTCATTTAGTTCCAGGGGTGGTAGGTGGGGGAAAGGCAGTTTGTAGAAGTGTTTATGTAGTGTTGTGTCAAGGAATGCATTTGGCTAACTGATGATGTGAGCTGGCTGGTCCTGGGGAGCATCACTGCAGTGGGGCTGAGAGCACCAAAGAAGACATTCCAGTTTGGCACAATGGGATACCTGCCCAGATCTCAGGGTCTACTAGTACCATTCAATCCTGGTTCAGTGGGTCCTGTGGGAGCCCACAGAGAGTTTATCCAGGGAGGACTCAGGCATGAAGTTCTAGCCTGTTGCAGATCAAAGCAACATCTCCTAGAATCTCAACTTGCTCTGTTCCTGTCACCACATGCTCACATAAGCCCACTTCTGCCATATCCATAATGGTATATGAAGGAGGGAGAACAAAATTTAGACTGATTATTTATCCTAATGAGAAAGTTGAAACTTCTCATTTACAGAGAGGACGCCAGAATAGAATAATTTTTTCCTCAACAATCCAAAAGGATAAGATTAAGAGAAAAATTAAGTCAGGTAAGAACAATAAAGAAATGCCTTTTGTTTTCATGGATGAGCATGGTTTTTTACATTGGCCAGCTTGCAATACTTGCTTTCTGGGTAGCTCAAATGGTAAAGAATCTGCCTGCAATGTGGAAGACCTAGATTCAATCCCTGAGTCTGGAAGATAGATCCCTTGGAGAAGGGAATGGCAACCCACTCCAGTATTCTTGCCTGGAGAATCCCATGGACAGAGGAGCCTGGCAGGCTATAGTCCATGGGGTCACAGAGTTGGTTATGACTAAGAGACTAACATTTTCACTTTCAGCTTGCAATACAGGGTATCATGCCAGTCACAAAGTAGCTACATGACTTTACCAAACTTCCCAGGCTATGTCTTCCTCTGTGTCTTGTAGGGACCACTAGATATGAGCAAAAGCATCTTTATCTGCAAGTTTTGAGTGAGCGTTGATTAGAATTATGATCTAGATCTGATGCTCTCAACGTGCTTGCCAAGACTGGTCCTGGATTTTTAATCCTTTTAAGTCCATAAGATATGAGGGGAAAAGCCTTAATAACCGAAACATGTCACAAGACTTTCTCTCAAAATCATTACTGGACTGTCTACGAAAGCTAGAGTCATCAGTCTTGTGCAGTGAGGCATCTGATCATCCTATAATGGACAGCCCATTTTTGTCTGAATTTGAGAGGCAGTGTGACATATTATCATTATCTAAGACAAGCGTGTTTCTTTAAAAATTCAAATTCTATCCTTTAACTTTTTAACTTAAGACTATAAAATGTGAAAATATGAAAATAAAAAAGTGTTCAAAAGATAAGACCATAACTGGGAGGGGTATATAAATTTGCACTTTTGCCCATGTCATCGGGGCAGGCAGGACATCATAAAGTAAGTGCTAAGCTCTCTGCCTTTTAGAGCAGATTGGGCATGTGTATATATCTGCCAAAATTCCTGAGTTGAGGCTCCCTTCTGCCTCAACACAGAGCATCCTGACTTTATGATTGTTTCTATTTTGATTAAAATGTCAGGAGCTGCCATTTATTATGTAAAGTGTGTGCCAGTAGATTGTTCTATTATTCTTGAAAAACACACAATTACTTCTGGATCTCTCTTTCCTTCCCCCCAGTAGTATTGCCCTGCTGGGTGGAAAGACAGAAAATCTTGTTTAATTACACCCTTCATGATCCTGGCTTGAAGCCAGTCTTGTTTTACTCCAATTATAACCTTTCAAAACAAAGAGTAATGAGAGTTTAGAGGAACAAACTGACAAATAGTTTTTACCTGAAATAAGTTGAGATCTAAGAAGTAAAATAAAGAACAAAAAACTCTAGTCAGTGGATGTCGTATGTTTTCTTAATCTAGAATTTTCCATGGTTTGATAGAATATACAGTTGACCATTGAACAATGCAGGGATTAACCTACAGATAACTTATAGTTGGCTCTCCATATCTGCTTATTCAACCAATCACAGACTGTATGATTCTATAGTATTTACTAATGAAAAATATCCACAGATAAGTGAACCCATACAGTTCAAACTTGTGTTGTTCAAGAACCAACATAACATAAATAAAACTAAGACCATCTTAGAAAGAACTAAATAAATTTGCCTGACTTCCTGGCCTTGAATTATGTGCCTAGTTGTGCTAAAGGTCACTCCTTTGTCTGCTGTTCTTCAGTGGCTCCCACTGACTTGAAGATAAGCAAAAACATTCACCCACTACCTTAAAGTGGTTGATCTGGCCCCACATGAAGGCTCTAGCCTCTCACCTTGAATTACACTTGACCCTCCTTCCAATCCTTTGTTGTGTTTGTTTTTCCCTCTGCAAAGACCTTCACTGCCCCAGGCAAATAAGAATGGTGTCCTGAAAACAGCATCTCTGGTTCCCATAAATATGTGAGCAGCCTCAAGTCACAAGCCTGCTAATCCATGACAACAGACAGGTGGCACTGGAATAGGACTTGTCTGTACTAACAAAGCAATAAAAATTGAGATAGCGAAGGCCCCTTATGGACAAGGACCCCTTATGACAACCCTTCCCCCCAGAACTGGTGTTATCAAACACAAGTTTGTGTGCCTGCCACACAGTAAGGCCAGACAAATCAAAACATCAGAGTTTGCAGCAGAGAAAGATTTATTGCAGGGCCAAGCAAGGAGAATCAGTGACTCATGCTCAAAAACCCTGAATTCCTTAATGTTTCGGGAAGAGGTTTTTATAGGCAAAATTTGGGATGAGAGAGGCAGGGTGTGTGACTTTCTTCTGATTGATTGGTGGTGAGGTAACAGAGCAGTGCTCTGTGCTCAGCTCCACTTGGGTTGATGGCCTTACTTCCTGCAGAAGAACTCAAAGATGTGTTTAGGTGTGTTCCTTCAGGAGGAGCCAGGACCTTGCCCGACTGCTGCACGAGTGTTGGAGGGAGCGGTGTGCCCACAGGGTTCTATTTGGTTTCAGTAACACAACTGAACCAAGAGAATATTGCTTCTTGCATTCACAGTCTATTCAGCTGTTGTCCAGAAGCATGCCTGGACATGCATCCTCTGGCTGGTGGAGACCAGTGGAATATTCTCACTCGTCACAAAGCCAGGCTCTCAAGACATAGAACAGGATGAAAGGAAAACCTTGTACCTATACTTCTCCTTATGACAAGTAAAACAAAAGACAGAGACAAGAAGAAAAGATGACCATATGGGAGGAAGAGAACCAGTGGAAAACAGGAGTTCCCGTAGTAAATCTTTACCAAACTTGCTATACCCAAGGAACTTATTCACACAAATAGTTTCTCCTTCTAATCTACACTGGAAAAGGAAGAGACAAGACATTTTTACTTTCCTCTTTTGACCTAAAGAACACTGCAAAGCAAAATTCAGGAGAGCTGACTTTGGTAAACATTCTTAGTTTTCTCCTACTTCTGCCAGTTTTCCAGGATCTCATCTGCAGGCTCTAGAACAAGCGTGATATCTCAGAAAGTTCCACCTGGGTTGCCAAAATTGTGGGAAGGGAAAAGTAATTTTCCCTCTATAAGTTCTTGGCTCAGACACCCTGGTGATGAAAGATTAATATGGGGAAAAAAAAAGTTTAATGACATGTATACTTCCTGTATACATGGGAGGTAGCCAGAAAAACTGAGTAACTCCCTGAAATGGCCCAAGCCAACACCTTAAATATCATCTCTAGCTAAAAACAAAAGGTTTGGATGAGGAGTGCAGGGGAGGCCAGGCATATTATCAGGAAAAGCACAGTAAACAAAGGTAAGGTTGTATGTAGATTTGTCATTGCCTTCTGCATTGAAAAGAGTTTCTAGAAATTCAGCCTTCTTTACCTGGTACAGAGAGGGAGACCCCTTACATATTGAGATTTTAGTTACAAATGTAAATGTCTCTTTATAGAAAAGTAACATCTGCTTGGTTTTCAGAGCTTCTCCCTTGTCTGCTGTTTCTTAAAAATCATCAGCCTAAAATAAGCCTTATGCCGAAGGGATGTATTTTGGAGTGGTATGTTCTGCTCCTATTCAGTGCTTTTCTTTATCTTTGTGGATTTGTGCCTTTTTTTGGTCCATTTACTGCAGTTTTGTTAGCATTTCCAGAACAAGCAGAGATAGACATATGCGTTGAGTTGGCTGTTGAATCAGAAGCCTCCTCAATTTGCAGGCTACAACCATTCTTCCTTTTCTTGGTTTCCTTGACAGTGTCTTAGAAGCTGTACATGCTAGTCTCTTTTCTTGAAACATTCTTATCTGCTCTTTATGAATCATCCTATTCATTTGCTAACTCTCAGTTTAAACTTCACACACTCTGGCAAAGTCTAGCACACCCCAGGCTTCTACTGGTCTTCCTGTTACAAACTCATATAGCCCCTACTCATCTTTATTTTTGGATGCACTGGCTCAGATATCTTCCGCATTTGCCATTGCCCACAAAGGGGTGTAGGTTAGGTGAATCATCACAAATTCATTCCCTCCAAAACTATGTGCTCAGCCAGCAGAACGATGAGTAACTGCCTCTTTTACATTTGTTTGTAAAGGAGAGCCATCAAAGTCTCCTGGAGTCTCTCATTTTGGCCATATGCTTATTTATCCCATGCCTTTCTTTCTTCTGTTCATCCCAAGTCATTTCCAAAGGAGAATAATCTGTTCTTTTTTCTTTCGCAGTTTCAAAATTTTAGATTTCTGTTTTGCCCAAGGTTCTGCTACAGTCACACTCCAGTAGAACTTTGCTTTAGCGTGACACCTCCAGCCTGCAATCCCTATTCATTTTCTCAACCATAGTTATCATAATTCATAGAGGAATAAATTTCCCTTTCACCCAGTTCTCTATTTCATGGTTGCTTTCTATTCACAAAGGAAGATGAGTTTCCAGGTCTTTGGATTTTTTTCAAAAACACAACCTGACTCATTAATGATAATTTTCCTTGCCTGGCATCTGAGCTCAGGCACATTCACTCTGGAATAACAAAGCACAGACAAATTTGAAGTCCTTTGACAATCCAAGCACATACCCCTAACCTTGAATAAAAAATAGATGCTAATAAATTCAGGGTCTTAAAGATGTGAATTATAGTCATTTCACACTTCGTGGCAACTTCATGCTGAAGAAATAGCTTAAAACTTAATTACGATGCTTGTCCCTTCATTAAGTGCAGATGACATTCCTCAGATAGATTTTTGCAATGACATCTGAGGAAGGGAGTTGAGAAACTTATTAGTTATTCATGATGGAAAATATTGACTGTGTACTGATTAAAGGAATGAGTTGACACCCTTCTTAACATGATGCATCTGTCTGTTCATTTATGGTTCTCCCTGTGGTCTTCATTGAAAGCTCTTTGGGAAATGAAGAAAATGCCCTTCAGTATTTGAATACAGATGTATGTAAAATGTGCATGATGAGTGAGATTACAATGAAGAGCAGGAGGCACTGGGTTCCTGATTACTCACCCCTGCAGATGACGGGGCTGCTCAGTGAGGACCATCTGTGAGACACACAACCATAATGGAATAAACATGTCCTACTCTTGCTGCTTGAGGAGTATTACAATGCCTTCAATAATTCAGGGATTCATTCCAAAGTTTAAAGTCAGTTCTTAGTTAATGAAGTATAGAGAGTTTTGCTTCATGTCACATCATAATCTCATAGCTTCAGCCAAGTGGGGATTAAGTTAAGTGAACAGGGGAAGGTACAACCCCCTTCCCTCAATATTTGTTGTTGTTCAGTCTCTCTATCGTGTCTGACGCTTAGTGACCCCATGGACTGCACCACACCAGAATTCCTTGTCCGTACCAGGTCCTGGAGTTTGCTCAAACTCATGTCCATTGAGTTGATGATGCAATCTGTCATCCCCTTCTGCTCATGCCTTCAATCTTGCCCAGCACCAGGGTCTTCTCCAATGAGTCAGCTCTGTGCATTAGGTGGCCAAAGTATTGCATCTTCAGCTTCAGCATCAGCCCTTTCAATGAATGTTCAGGACTGATTTCCTTTAGAATAGACTGGTTGGATCTCCTTGCAGTCCAAGGGACTCTCAAGTGTCCTCTCCATAGTTCAAAAGCATCAATTCTTCAGCACTCAGCTTTTTTATGATCCAACTCTCACATCCATAACTACTGGAAAATCCATAGCTTTGACTATTATACTTTGTCGGCAAAGTAATGTCTCTGCTTTTTAATATGTTGTCTAGGTTGGTCATATCTTTTCTTCCAAGGAACAAGTGTGTTTTAATTTCATGGCTGCAGTCACCATCTGCAGTGATTTTGGAGCCCCCCAAAATTAAGTCTGTCACTGTTTCCACTGTTTCCCCATGGGTTTGCTATGAAGAGATGGGACTGGATGCCATGATCTTAGTTTTTTGAATGTTGAGTTTTAAGCCAACTTTTTCACTCTCCTCTTTCACTTTTATCAAGAGGCTCTTTAGTTCCTCTTCACTGTCTGCCCTAAGGGTGGTGTCATCTACATATCTGAGGTTATTGATATTTCTCCCGGCAATCTTTACTCCAGCTTGTGCTTCATCCAGTGTGGCATTTCGCTTGATGTACTCTGCATATAAGTTAAATAAGCAGGGTGACAATATATAGCCTTGCTGTACATCTTTCCCAATTTTGAAACAGTCTGTTGTTTCATGTCTGCTTCTAACTGTTAGCTTCTTTACCTGCATACAGATTTCTCGGGAGGCAGGTAAGGTGGCCTGGTATTCCCATCACTTTAAGAATTTTCCACAGTTTGTTGTGATCCACACAGTCAAAGGCTTTGGCATAGTTAATAAAGCAGAAGTAGATGTTCTTCTGGAACTATCTTGCTTTTTCTATGATCCAGTGGATGTTGGCAATTTGATCTCTGGTTCCTCTGTCTTTTCTAAATTCAGCTTGAACATCTAGAATTTCTTGGTTCATGCACTATTGAAGCCTACCTTGGATAATTTTGAGCATTACTTTGCTAGTGTGTGAGATGAGTGCAATTGTGCAGTAGTTTGAACATTCTTTGGCATTGCCTTTCTTTGGGATTGGAATGAAAACTGACCTTTTCCAGTCCTGTGGCCACTGCTGAGTGTTCTAAATTTGCTGACATGAGTACAGCACTTTACTAGCATCATCTTTTAGGATTTGAAATAGCTCAACTGAAATTTCATTACCTCCACTAGCTTTGATCATTCTGACGCTTCCTAAGGCTCACTTAACTTCACATTCCAGGATGTCTGGCTCTAGGTGAGTGATCACACCATTGTGGTTATCCGGGTCATAAAAATCTTTTTTGTATAGTTCTTCTGTGTATTCTTGCCACCTCTTCTTAATATCTTCTGCTTCTGTTAGGTCCATACTGTTTCTGTCCTTTATTGTGCCCATCTTTGCATGAAACGTTCCCTTGGTGTCTCTAATTTTCTTGAAGAGATCTCTACTCTTTCCCATTCTGTTGTTTTCCTCTAATTCTTTGCATTGATCACTGAAGAAGGCTTTCTTATCTCTTCTTGATATTCTTTGAAACTCTGCATTCAAATGGGTATATCTTTCCTCTTCTCCTTTTCCTTTCACTTCTCTTCTTTTCTTAGCTATTTATAAAGCCTTCTCAGACAACCATTTTGCCTTTTTGCATTTCTTTTTCTTGGGGATGATCTTGATAACTGCCTCCTATACAATGTCACAAATCTCCGTCCATATTTCTTCAATCACTCTATCAGATATAATCCCTTGAATCCTTTTCTCACTTCCACTGTATAATCATGAGGGATTTGATTTAGGCCACACCTGAATGGTCTAGTGGTTTTCCCTAATTTCTTCAATTATGTCTGAATTTTGCAATAAGGAGTTCATGATCTGAGCCAGAGTCAGCTCCTGGACATGTTTCTGCTGACTGTTTAGAGTTTCTCCATCTTCAGCTGCAAACAATATAGATTTCAGTATTGACCATCTGGTGATGTCCAGGTATAGAGTCATCTCTTGTGTTGATGGAAGACGGTGTTTACTATGATCAATGCAATCTCTTGGCAAAACTCTGTTATCCTTTGCCCTGCTTCATTTTGTACTCCAAGGCCAAGTTTGCCTGTTATTCCAGGTATCTCTTGACTTGCTACTTTTGCATTCCAGTCCCCTATGATGGAAAGGTCATCTTTTTTGGGTGTTAGTTCTAGAAGGTCTTATAGGTCTTCATAGAATTGTTCAACTTCAGCTTTCAGCATTAGTGGTTGGGGCATAGACTTGGATTACTGTGATATTGAATGATTTGCCTTGGAAGCAAACAGAGATCATTCTGTCATTTTTGAGATTGCACCCAAGTACTGCATTTCGGACTCTTCTGTTGACTATTAGGGCTATTCCATTTCTTCTACAGGATTTGTGCCCACATTAGTAGATATAATGATCAACTGATTTAAATTTGTCCATCCCAGTCCATTTTAGTTCATTGATTCTGAAAATGTCTATATTCACTCTTGCCATCTCCTATTTGACCACTTCCAATTTACCTTGATTCATGGACCAGGTTCCTATGCAATATTGTTCTTTACAGCATCATATTTTACTTCCATCACCAATTACATCTACAACTGGGCATCGTTTTTGCTTTAGCTCCATCTCTTCATTATTTCTGGAGCTATTTCTCCACTCTTATCCCATAGCATATTGGGCATCTATCAAACTGGCAAGTTCATCTTTCAGCATCATATCTTTTTGCCTTTGCATACTGTTCAGGGGTTCTCAGGGCAAGAATGCTGAATACTTTTTGCCATTCCCTGCTTCAGGAGACCACGTCTTGTCAGAACTCTCCACCATGACGTGTCCACCTTGGGTGGTCCTACATGGCTTGGCTCATAGTTTCATTGAGTGAGACAAGGCTGTGATCCATGTGATCAATTTAGTTAGTTTTCTGTGATTGTGGTTTTCATTCTGTCTGCCCTTTAATGGATAAGGAAAAGAGGCTTATGGAAACTCCCTGATGGGACGGACTCTCTGTGGAGGAATCTGGGTCCTGTTCTGATGGTTGGGTCCAGGCTCAGTAAATCTTTAATCCAATTTTCTTTCTTTTTTTTTAATTTTATTTTATTTTTAAACTTTACAATATTGTATTAGTTTTGCCAAATATCGAAATGAATCCGCCACAGGTATACCTGTGTTCCCCATCCTGAACCCTCCTCCCTCCCCATACCCTCCCTCTGGGTCATCCCAGTGCACCAGCCCCAAGCATCCAGTATCGTGCATAGAACCTGGACTGGCGACTCGTTTCATACATGATATTATACATGTTTCAATGCCATTCTCCCAAATCTCCCCACCCTCTCCCTCTCCCACAGAGTCCCTAAGACTGATCTATACATCAGTGTCTCTTTTGCTGTCTCGTACACAGGGTTATTGTTACCATCTTTCTAAATTCCATATATATGCGTTAGTATACTGTACTGGTGTTTTTCTTTCTGGCTTACTTCACTCTGTATAATAGGCTCCAGTTTCATCCACCTCATTAGAACTGATTCAAATGTATTCTTTTTAATGGCTGAGTAATACTCCATTGTGTATATGTACCACAGCTTTCTTATCCATTCATCTGCTGATGGGCATCTAGGTTGCTTCCATGTCCTGGCTATTATAAACAGTGCTGCGATGAACATTGGGGTACATGTGTCTCTTTCCCTTCTGGTTTCCTCAGTGTGTATGCCCAGCAGTGGGATTGCTGGGTCATAAGGCAGTTCTATTTCCAGTTTTTTAAGGAATCTCCACACTGTTCTCCATAGTGGCTGTACTAGTTTGCATTCCCACCAATAGTGTAAGAGGGTTCCCTTTTCTCCACACTCTCTCCAGCATTTATTGCTTGTAGACTTTTGGATCGCAGCCATTCTGACTGGCGTGAAATGGTACCTCATAGTGGTTTTGATTTGCATTTCTCTGCTAATGAGTGATGTTGAGCATCTTTTCATGTGTTTGTTAGCCATCTGTATGTCTTCTTTGGAGCAATGTCTATTTAGTTCTTTGGCCCATTTTTTGATTGGGTCATTTATTTTTTTGGAGTTGAGCTGTAGGAGTTGCTTATATATTTTTGAGATTAGTTGTTTGTCAGTTGCTTCATTTGCTATTATTTTCTCCCATTCTGAAGGCTGCCTTTTCACCTTGCTAATAGTTTCCTTTGTTGTGCAGAAGCTTTTAAGTTTAATTAGGTCCCATTTGTTTATTTTTGCTTTTATTTCCAATATTCTGGGAGGTGGGTCAAAGAGGATCCTGCTGTGATGTACGCTAACAGCAACCTCCTCCAAGAGGATTTACACCACAAGCCGGGCCTCCCAGGTCTGCTGCAGCCAGAGTCCCTGTGCCCATGGCAAGCCACCACTGCTCCGTGCCCCCACAGGAGACACTCAAACACTGAAAGGCAGGTCTGGCTCAGTCTCTGTGGAATCTCTAGGTCCTGGTGCACACAAGGTTCTGTTTGAGTCAAGCATCTCTGACGGGTACGGGGTTTTGATTGTAAACGTGATTTTGCCTCTCATACTGTCTTGCTGGGGCTTCTCCTTTGCCCTTGGACTTGGGTATCTTATTTTGGTGGGATCCAACATTCTCCTATCGATGGTTGTTCAGCACTGAGTTGCAGTTTTGGAGTTCTCACAGGAGATGTGCATATGTCCTTCTACTCTGCCATCTTGGAGTAAAGTGAAGACTGCCAAGTATGTCACCAGCCAGCCTTCTTTTTTCACCTACAGAAACTACTATGGGACCAATTATGGGCACTGGTCTTGACCACCCTGGTGACAAGGGTCACGCTTATGAAAGGATGTGGATCAAAATCGGGCCCAATGGCTCTCTCATAATTCTAGCAAGAAAATGAAATTACAGCTAAACTCTTATGAGGTTTTGGATTTTTTTCATTTTCACATTGACTGTTTTGCCCATTTATTTTTACATATCCCATAAGTTTTTGACCCTCCATTGAAGTACACCCTTAGGAGTTACATTGTTTTCTTCCCCTGAAGGCCACAGCCAGTGCTTATTTTTCATGAGGGTTGAATGGATTTTACCTCATAACCACAGGCTGCTGCCACTGAACTCTTGCTTCCTGCCTGCACCCTATTGCTGGGCAAGATTAACCTGTAAGGTATACTGACTGCTGTGGCTTTTCTAATAGACCTAATTCTCTTTGGTTATAACAGTTAGACACCTCTGTGGCCATGAAAAGCAAACCCTAGGAGGATTTTCCAGAAGGCTTTGTCACTTGACCAGACCCTACGAATGAGGTCTAGTGGACGAATAGCGCACAGGTCCAAGTGCTGTTTCCATGGATCTGATCATCCTTCTCCTCCTGGTGTAGGGAGAGATGCCCCTTACGAATGGAGATTTCCTTTAGAAATGTGAATGTCTCTTACAGAAGGATAACTTCTACTTGGTTTTCAGAGCTTTTCCTATGTCTACAGTTTCTTAAAAATAATCAGCTAAAAAGAATCCTTATGCAAGACAGGCATATTTTGGGGTGGTATATTCTGTCCTCCTTCAACAGCAGGAAAAGCCCCAGATTCATCTTTCTGGCCGTTGCCTCAGTGAAATGAGGCAAATGAGGAAATGTCTGTTATCACAAATACAGCCAGAGCATGGGAAAATGCACAAAAGCAGATCGACAAAGTTTACGTTTCAGTCACAATCTACTAACCTTTGGGACTTATCTCAAAAACAGAGATTTGCTGGAGCCAACCAGAAAGCATAGAACACTGTTCTTAAAGACCTTTTGCATCGTGTAATTATTATTCATTTATTCACTTGTTTTTTATTTATCTCCCTTACTGGGATGCAAACACTAAGCCAGCGATTTTCATATTAGAAGCACTTGAGTTGAAAAATAATTCTGATTCCTAGTCCCTATTCCAAAACAGTTAAATTAAAGTTTCTACAGGTACAACCCAAATGTTGATATTGTTTAGGTATAACCAAACATAGGTTCATACACTCACAGTTCAACAACCAATAAATTGAGGGGCAAGTTTCAGTAGAAAAGAAAGATACAGAAAAACCCCTACAAACAAACAAGTTCCAATCTGAGAGCACATTTGTAAGTCCAACAAAGTTAGCTTAGGCACCCAACCATCAAAATCACCTGTATAGTACTGCACTGTAATAGGTCTATAATACTTTTCACACAAATAATACATAAAAGACAAACACAAAAAATAAAATATTTTTAACTTTACAGTACCTTGAAACATTCAATAGTATAGTACAACAGCTGGTATACGGGGTTGTCATAGGGTGAACAGGCAGGAGGAGTTACTGACTGCTGGAGGTGAGAGATAGCAGAGCTGAAGGATCATCAGCAATAGGAAACAGAGGGCAAGCTACAATTTCACACACAGCTGATACTGATGGCACCTGATATTGATGGTTCCAGTTCACTGCTGGAACCAGATGCACATTCACAGCTTTGAAAGTTGTCACCTTGAAAGTTCATACGTAGGGGACCTACTGTACTTTATTCAGAAAAGCTGGCAATCTGGAGAGATGGTGGACTTCTCTCAGGAGACCAACTGCAAAGATTCTGCTCAGCCATTAACAGTTTTTTAAAGGGAAATAGGAAAGACTGTCTCAGTTCATCATTAGGTCAGGAGGTAATATTCTTCATCAGCTTTCCATTGTGTGCAAACCTGCTGACTTCTCCTGATCTTTGGAATGCTGTCTTGCTCACATGGTCTGTCTGCAATTGGGTGTCCTCTTGCCCTCATGGTCCACCTGCCATAACTGAGGGGAAGCTAGGCGTTGAGAGTCAGTCATTGTTTAACTACTTAATTCTTCATTCTAATCCAGGAAAGGAATCAACAGGTTAGGTAAGGTATTGTGTATATTTAGTAAATCAGAAATCAGGAGCTAAGTTAACTGTTGTTTTATGGTCTCATTGTTTATGATTAAGGTCTAAAGAAAACGGGAATGATCAAAAAAAAAAAAAAGGAGGCAGAGGAGCTGCTTACAGGAACATGCCTGGTGATTCCAGGGTGTAGAGAAGGTTGAAAAGTGGCTTCCAAGGGGACAAGTACCATGTCACACACCCTCATCACCATATACACACCAAGTATTGTAAACTCTGAAACCATGCCTTGCACATCAGTGGATACTAAGTAAACATTGTGTAAGTGGATGGCTAGAGAGATGGAAGAATAGGTGGGTTGAGTAAGTGAATGAATGGAAAAACTCAATGATTATAAGTTACTGGAGTGAAGTTCTTATGGTAGTTGTTATTAAATCATTGTTTACAGTTGACCTCATAATAGGTGAGATTCTACATACCACTGTGCCGAAAAAAGATCATTAGAGTTTTTAGATGAGTATATGGAAAAGTAAACAGCAAACTGCAGGATGCACACATCATCCAGAAGTGAGATTTACTCTGCTTTCTTTAACGTGACATTAATCTCCTATCTTGGCACACTCCCGTCTCTTACCGAACAGGCAGCCGTTACATCAAAGGTAATGGTTCATTATTATTTCTTCAGTGAATCATGTTTGTCTGAAGGAAGCAAAGATAACAAAGAGGAAATTATAGTTTGTGTGGGGTGATATGATTGCTTGTAAACCAAGCAATAAAAGAGAAGAGTATACAAGCAATTGAGAATTCTGTCTTTGTCCACAAACACAGAAAATGTGCAGAGTGAGCAGCTTATGAACTATTCACAATTTAATTGGGGGTGGGAGAAAAATGCTGAAGTATCTTCTACACCTGGGCAACCCACAATTTCCTCTTTATAGCATTGATTACACCCCTGGATAATTCTGTGCATGCCAGTGCAATGCTGTGCACACCAGTGTTGATTCCAGCTCTGATTCACGTAAAGGCACAAGCAAGTCTGTGTTGATACAGAAAGTAGAAAGTAGCATTGGAGAGGGTTTCTGTTGAGTGACCGAGTACTGCTTTGTCGCTATGTTACTTAGATGTCAGAAAAGATTATCCTGTCCCCTAATACCTACTTAAGAGTGACTGATGAAAAACTCCTTTTGCCAGATGGAGCAAAATGTATTGTCCTTCCTAAGGAACCTCCTTCTAGTTTTGTGATCACCTCTGACTTTGGCTTTTTATTCTGTGAATGTGTTCAGTTTAAGACTAAGAACTACCACTAAACCATATGCTCCTTTTGTGCAAATTAGAGACACTTCCTCAGGTCATTTCCATCTGTCAGAAAATTGTCACAAGACAGTGATATTTTAAAGAACAAGACACCTGTTGCATGTACTAGAAAATTGTTTATGCCAATTGTTTATGCCAAGGATGTGAATCGCCCCTCCACACACATGTACACATGTGCTTTACCTGGATAACTGTTTGATCCCCTAAGGGCATCTCACTGTCCTGCTCAAGCTGTCTATGTAAAAGCACACTAATGGAAACATGGACCACAGTTTTTTGTTTTTTTTTTTAATTTCCATCAAAAAGATTTACTCACACAAAGCTCTGGTGTATACAGAAGATTTTATGAAAGTTATGAAAAAGGAAAACAAGCTAAAATTCAATAGTAAATATTCTCATTCCCAAAATTCTCTAGGCCATGTTATCTGATCCTCCCTTTTCTCTAGAGCAGTCTTTCTTTCTCTCTTTCTATGGTCTCTCTCCACTTTGTACTCCCGCCCCTCAGATGTCTGGGTCCTTTCTAATGCCTATAAGTTTAGGTATCTTTTGGATAACTCATGTTCCTACAGACCCATACCCTCAGGGTCTCATTTTTTTCCCTCAAGCTGCACATCAAAGTGTTTGCCCAAAGAGAATTCCTTCCCTAAGATAAATTCTGAGGAAAGCATTAAGAATTTGTCTTTAAATCTTACTACAAATATCTAAACTAGAATTAGTAGTTCGGTGTGGTAGTTGGTTTCCATCTAGTAAACATTCTGTAGGCTGCAAGTAAGAAGAAACCATTAAGAGAGAAAAATTCATAAGAGCTGAAGATGCATGTGACCCTTGTATATGAACTGGTCCAATTTTCTCAGGTTATAAATGGGGAAATCTAGGCCTAGAAAGGGAGAGTGACCTGCCTCAAGTCACACAGCTAAGTGGGGTGGTCGGTCCTGGAAACAAAGTCTCATAATTCCCAGCTCTGGGAACTTTTTAGTACTCTACCACCTCTGACAGCATTTCATTTGTAATTTCTAATCACTCACATACCAGCCTGTTATCATGACTATTAGAATCTTGACATTAGAGTCAGGCTGTCCTAGCACTATTACTTGTTACCAAGGACTTAATTCCTCTGAGTTTCTGTATTCTCATTTGCAAAATGGGGATGCTAATATCAAATGTAAGGAAATCCAGGTTGCAGTGCACTCTATTGGTTTTAGAAGGCTGTTAGTGTTTTAGAGTCATGTGCTTTATCCACTCAACTAGTAAGCCTGTCTTAGAAATGCTTTGAATTCAAAGATGGTTAAATCATATTCCCTACCTCAGTGAATTGCCTGCTAAATTCGAATTTCAGCTCTATAACAGGCCTAGGTAAAAGCTTGTAATGAGTTTATGAACTGAGAACACAGATTAAAAGTCATGTGTTATATGTCTCAAAGATGAGTAGGAAATCACCAGAAAGAGCAGAAGGTAAAAGCAACCCATTAAGGTGAGGTAGCATCCTTTGGTGCAGCATGGAGGCATGAAAGCACACGCATGAAATGTTGGAAGTGGGATGAAATGTCAGGAGAGTCGCTCTTTGAGACAAAGAGAGATAGAAGATGATGCCAGATGGGCATATGAAAAGTCTTGAATGAGGTGCCAAAAAAATTGGATTTTTACCTACAGATAATGGGGAGAGCAAGCAACTACAAAGTAAAAGAATTGTTGTCCTATTAATTACTGCAGTGATTTTTTTTCACTGATGAACATTTCACTGTTAGCCATGTTCTTGATTAATTCTCAACTTGGGATTACTAGGGGAAAATACTCTGGTTCTAAGATATCTACCTAAAATGAATTACCTCAAGTGAAGTAGCCAAACAAATGCTGTCATGAAGGTGAAAATATAATCTCATCAGTCTTTTATTTAATATTGAGGGCTTGCATAAGGAAGGAGTTCACTATAGCTAAAATAACACGTTTCCTGCCACTGGATTTAATGAAAACCAACTGTAAATGTATATAAAAAGAGTGAAAAGCTGGGTGCATTTTCTGTCTGGTGCATGTCTCAAGATATTAGTTAGTGCAAATCAAATACGAAGCTTGTTGCCAACTTATATGAAGATATCTAATTTTTAAAAGATAAAAGATAATATAGAATGTCAGTTTAATTTAAAAAATAAATGCAGTGCCATAGCTATAATGGTGTAAAAACATGGGTAGTAAGTTTGTAGATCTTTTGTTATTGAGAAATAAAATGCTGTGTTTTCTCATAGGATGTGGTAAGCACCTGAATATTTCTCAAATAAGATTATAGAAAGCATCTGTAGAAACATACAAGTTTAATAGCTTCTATTGTGGGTGAGTAGCAAGAAGGGAATTCTTTAGAAAACATTCATGCTGAAACAGTGAAAAAAGCAAACAAAAAATCATTGACTTTTGCCTTACCCCAGTCCTCCCAAATCAAATTGCATAAGTACAAAAATCTTTTTAGCTCCTGCCAAAAAAGCAGTATCTTCAGGCTATGTAATAACTGATTTAGAGTCGACCACAGTGACCAAGTTAAAGAAAAAGAAGGCAATATAAGCAAGGGACATTAAAGCACTAGGAAGAAAATTAATTGGAAATGTAGAGAGTACACAACATGTCCACCTGTGATGAGAGACGGAGGACATCATTTGATCAGCAGGGGCTGAGTTCTCTATGGCTTTGAGGTATTAGGGGTCAAGAACTGGGTGAAACTTAGTTTTACACTTGATATCACTTAATAATGACTCTCAGTGTAGTATCAGCTCCCAGGGTCTCCAAAGCATCAACACAGGAGGTGTCCATGAGTACAGTGAATTGATGGGTGGGGTGATGCCAGTGTTTCCCTTCCCTGTACCCCATTTACATAAGAAGCTTAACTTGGAATCCCCAAAAAGCAAAAATATTAAAGAAACTGAGCATTTTAGTTCAGGAGGTAGGTACCAAAACTATGATAAAATATGGCAGGAAAAGCCATGTTTTTCTAAGAGCAGGAAGTGGGAGTATCTGAGTGGATGATAGCCAAGCAAAAGTTTTAAAGGGAGCAATGCTCAACTTATCAAGATGTGTCGTTCTACCAAGGGAACCACACTGGAACGTGGGAAATATCTGAAGGTGGGATTGTTCATTCTGTAAGATTGTAATGAATTGATAAGCTCTTTAACCTAGGGAGACATACACCTTTCCATCAAAGACTTCATCAGTCCCCTCCCTTTGCCTCATTTATATCTTTTGTGGGACTTAAGCATCACTTTCTCAGGTGCCACCCCATGCCTTGAGCTCCTAGAGCCCCCACATTTCTCCTCCATTTCTCCAGAGCATTGACTTCTAATTCCTATTGCATGTTCACTTTTAGGCTTGTTTATTCATATTTGTGATCCTGATTAGCCAAATGCACTGTGAAGGCAGAATCATTTTCTTTCACATCTAATACAGTGCCTAACACATAATAGTTATTCAATAAGTACTTGTTGAATGACAGATAAACAGGTGAGGTTAAATCAGAGCCAACTTGTCCAGTTAACTCTGAGAGGAGATGGGTAATACTGCAGACACAATTGTATTTTTGCTGATGAGAGAACCACTCTCACCTTCATTGCACCTGACTTGGGTCTAAATGTCTCAACTCAAAAAGCACTACTCCCTGGGAATTTAATTAATGAGAACCACAAGTCAGCACTTGGTAATCATCTGAGCACCTGCAGAGGACCCTGAACTCTGGACTGCAGAGATCTGAGTTGAGACTCTAGCTCTGCCACTTACTAGTCATATGATCTTCTGCAAATCACCTACCCTGTTGGATGCTCACTTGCCTTATCTCTACAAGAACAATCATAGCAGATTCATCTCATAAGGCATCCATGAGGCTCGGTAAGCAAACCAAAGCATGGGCACACGGAGATATTTAATTATCCTTATTCAAGGGAAACTTTGGAGAGTTTAAGGTTGAGTCAGTGAAACCACACAGAAAGAAGAGACCAAATGGTACAATGACAATGCAGGGAATTGTACCTCGTGTGTTTAGTTATTAATTGTGTCCTGCACAAACCTGTGAGAGCTGTGCCCCAGGGGTCAAGTTTGTTTACTGCATGTGCACAGGGCTGGGCACACAGTAGGTCGTTAGTCAACTTGGATGGATGGATGGATAAATAAGTTCCCAGGTAGAACATTATTACTTGCCAAACTGTGTTCTAGTTAAAGTATTTAATGATCTACACTAGAGTACTAGTTAAAATGCTAGTTTGAACACCACGAAGGCTACGCTAGAGTTCACACCATCAAGGCTTAGCACAAGAAAGGGTGGCGGCATTCTAGGTTAAAAAGGATGGGCGGGTGATGATGAAGTGGCAATGCTGTGACAAGAAAGAAAGCATGTTAATGTGCACTTCCCGGGGTCGTGGCCATATGCTTTACATGGGGAATAAATAGTCTGTGATGCCCTGACCTCTGTTTTGTTTTCCTGTACTATGGACCCCAGCTAAGGTGAATTATTTCCAGATTGTCAAATTCTTTTTCAGCCCACGTCATCTTTCACTAGTCCCCTGCCTGGAATACTTCTATGTCCTCTTTTTGCATAACTGCTCCTTATTCTTTGGGTCTGAGTTCAGACAGCATCTCCTCCTGTAAGGTTTCTCTGAGCCCTCAAACTAGTTTGTCTTTAATGCAATCATAGTAATTGTTCTGTGTTTTGTTTCCATGCTGAGACTTTCCTTCCCCCTGGGTAGGCTGAGGAAAGACAGGGACAGCCTATGCCTCATTCACAAAACTTACCAGCCTCTAGCATGTATTAGTATTTATTGAATGAATAACATCATTCTAAGATGTGAAGCCTAAAAGAATCATAGAGTAATGTGTCGCTAGAGAAATAGGAAGCTTGTTGGGGATGGTTGGGGCTTAAGGCTGATAATCGGAGTTTTTCATTTTCTTTGAAGTAACAGCGCCAGATGAATAAAAATTCATAGGAAGCAATGGAACACAGCCTGAAAGAGAGAAGGTCGGGCTAGAGCGGATGGCATCTCAAGAGAACAAAAAGTGAAAAGACAGGCACATTCAGGGACTGGAGGGAAGAAAAGGAACTGACAAAGGAGCTAAGTTACAGAAACCAAGAAGGAAGAAAAATGTTTCTCAGAGGAGTAGATGTGCTCAAACACTGCAAGTGGAATTTTGAAAAACCCTTAAAGCAGAGGGCAGATGCTGAAAGGAAGTGGGTGGGGACACCTGTTTGGGTGCTCCAGCGAGGAAGAAGGTGGGCTGGAAGAGAACTCACATGGGCTGCTTGGCCAAGGGCAGCTGTCACCAAATCAAGTTAAAACTATGCCTTTGAAAGGCAATGACAATTGAGAGATGGAAGATGGCAGAGGAAACACAGAGAGAGGTGGATCTGACGTGGAAAATTATTATGTTTTGTTTCTAAATCTTTGGCCCTTATGCCACTCTGCTGCAGGGAAATGGGCTTAGGCGCTGTGCTTGGTAGGATGCCTTAGCGGTTCCCAAGCATTTGATGAAGCATCCCATGAAGTGGTTGGAGAGGAGGGGAAAGGACCATCATGAATATCTTTGCTGTGTAGGTCCTAGGAATTTGGCTGTTTTGGTATCCACAGAACCACCTGCTTGCCTATGGGCTGCCTTGGCCCACTTCCTAAGTTTCCTTCAAGCGTGCGTGCTTTGTCAAGAAGGTTATAGTACAGTTGGGAAGACAACAGGGGGACTGTCATTTCCTTTAGTGTCTTGGCAGTAACCTGTATCTATAGCAGCTACTTAACAAATGTTTTTTTTTTTTTTTTAACAAATGTTTATTGAAGTTCAGTCAAGCTGGGCTGATGTTCTTTGATGCTACCAGGCTTGACTCTCACACTCTTTCTTCTAAGCGGGTGAAAGACACTTCAGAAAGAATATTACTCTTCCATGAATTATTAAGAGTGATAGTTATATACTGAACACTGTGCACAACACTTTACAAACATTTAACAATCAAAATGATGCTATGAGTTAGGTACTATTTTTAGCCCCATTTCATTGATAGGGAAACAGAGTCATGGAGAGGCTGAGGAATTTATTAATCCAGGTCATGCTGCAAGTTAAGTGGTTCATTTGAACTTAAATATTTGTCTAAATCTAAAGACCACTAGGCTAGACTGATCCTCAGATGTCCACTTTTCTCTCAGGGTCTCCATAAGGCATGTAACCAGGGAATGTTAAGACCATAATAGTCACCTATAACACACTACTTTCCTACCTGTTCCTTCCTTTACCCTGCAGTCCTGCTAGAAGCCAGAGTTGCTGGAATAATTAGCACAGACACCACCTCTCTTGGCAGGAGAGCCTTGATGAATAGTCCCTCTAAGCAGGTTAGTATCTAGTACACCATGGGACTCAGCTCTCTTCATCCTGGAGAAGGATTCCTACTGAACACAGGATAGCCACAGTCCTTGGTACAGTTTCCCCAGTTGGTAACAAGATTGTAAGTGTCCAGGGAACAGAGCTGTAGCTGATGACTCAGTTTGCTTTGGATCCATCAGGTGATTTGAGCATGGTACTTTCAGGTTACTGGTTTCACTCCTTTGAGTAATTAGAGTTGGTTCTGCCTAAATCTCGGATCCACTTTGCTTTAGGGAACTCTGTGGGCAAAGGCAAATCTACAGAGAATTTGATCTTGAGCACTTCCCAGGGTCAGTCCTTAAAACTGACCACTTCTTCTCATTGTGAGCCTCTGTCAGGATTTCACAACTGTGGCTGTGATTTATTGACTTGTCTGATTCCCTCCAGGGGCAGTCCCATTTTTCAAAGCTATCCCATGCTCTGAGTCACTCTTCACACAGTGGCCTTCCATCAGGGGCACCTGCTCCAGCAATCAGCATCTCCAGAGGCACTCAGACCTTACTAGACACTGCAATGATCGTCCACATAGACGAATCGTGGATTTAGAGAAATACGCTACTGTGACAATGGGAGAAGACAGATTAATAGAGAAAGCAGAGCAGGCCAGAGGCTGCGGAATGTGGTGACAGAATTCCAGGAAGTTAAGTCACATGGCGGTAGCACTTGATAAGGCTGTAGCATCTCAGTGTTCCCCTCTCAACCAGCAGGAGGAATTGGCATTTGAACCAATGGAGGGTCTCTAGAGCTGAGACATGATCTTTGATCTGGGCTGAAGCAGTCCAGAAATCAGAATTACAAAGATACATTTGAGTGAAACAAACTTGCCTTTGCATCTTTCAATTGCCTGTTATTTTATTTTCTTCTTTAGAAACCATTTAGCAGGGGTCATAAAACGGAACATAGAGAAGGAGGGAGGGGAGTTGTTGACTGGAGGTAGAAAATTCAACGTGTTCTGGCATTCTGTCACTGAATTGAAGTGCTCTTGGAGGCTCTTTTTCCTCAACTTTGAATGAACCCCAACTGTCTCTTTTATCAGAGCTGCACAGTGAAGGAGACAGCTAATGTGCCTGGTGAAATCGACAGCCTCAGCCGGGGAAATAAATATACAACACTTGCACTCACTGACCCTTCTTTCCCTCTGCAACTTGGGTCATAAATGGCTATTCACTGACAAGTTGTGTTGATAGGAATTCAAGCCTGATTCCAGCACCAGGGAAGCATGCCATTCACTTAATGCCAGTGACCGTGGGCCTTGCCCCTCCCAGCTGATCACCTTGTTACTGCCTGCTGGAGGAAAGAGAGGTAATACCCTCTCCTCATCACAGAACTAGTTCCCAGACATGCACTTGAGTACCTTCGTGACCAGGAGATTCACCCACTATAGGATGCTCGAGAAATCATGCTGACATCTGTTCCCACCCCTTCCCAATGCCCCCCACCACACACACACATATGTGTGTGCACACACACACACACACCTCACCATCTTGCTGCAGAACAAGAAGAGTTGCAGAACACTTCAGCGTTGAATTGCCTTGATAACTTTTTTTTTAAACACTTGCTATTTTTAGCAGAGTGGCTGGCCCATATAAATATTTGGTATTTAAATCTTTGTTGAATGAAAAGTTAACCTGATGGATTTTATCTATTAGGCTGTTGATAATGAATTTGCAAAGATACTAGCTTGTTTAATCTTTACAACAAAAATAGCAGCTACTATACCTGTTCTCTAACTTAGGGTTCTCCAGTAGTGGACAAGAGAAACACGTTCTGAGTGACTTACCTGAAAGACTGTTTTTGGAAAGGATTTCAAGAAGCTTCCAAAATCAACAGAAGGCTAGCAAATGTGGCCCAAAGACAAACTAAGATGGTGTTAGAAGTTCAGAAAGAAGACATCCTGGAAACAGGATGAGTAGGACCAGGAAGCCACTGCTAGGATGGACAGACTCAACCTGGTTTCCATCCCTTTGTCCTTCTGCTTAAGAGTCATATTTCAGCCAGACGTACTGGTTATCCTGGTCTCCACGGCTACCACTTGTCTCAGGGAGTATCCACCTCAGGTTACAGCTCCGTTGAACTTTATTTGGTGAGAAGAAAATACCAAAGAAAATATTTGGTGAGATAAGGAAAATAGATTCTGGGCAGCCAAGCAACCCATCAGTTTCACCATACTCCTTTACAGGTAGGAATACCAAAGCTCAGAGTTTGTTTCAAAATCACACACATGGTGCTTTAAAACATGACTCATACCTGGATTTTCTATCTATTCTCAAATTCTACATCCTTTCCTTTATAACACATACAATATGTTCATTTAGACCTCAAAATGAGGCACTAAATGCAATGTATATCCTACGTTCACTTCTAAATAGAAAAAGGACATAGGAGAAATTAGTAAAACCAAATACACTGACTATAATTCAGTTGATAGTATTGAATCGGTGTTAATTTCTTAGTCTTGACAAGTGCAACATGGTTTTATATTAATAAGATGTTGATGTTAGGTGAAAGTGGCTGAAGGATATATAGAAACTATCCTTACTTTTTACAACTTTTCTCTAAATCTAAAGTTAGTCCAAATAGAAAATGTTTTTAAAATATCAGGTGTATAGCTCTCCTCAGCTTCTTTGGGACCCAGTGACACACATTTATCAATAGCCTTTTAGATACAGAATATAGTAGAATTCCCCAAACTCTCAAAATCTCGTCCTCTGTACCAAAGGAGGAACCATCCAGGAAGAGCAGTAATTATCACAGAAAGGAATCTGGTGACTGGCATCATACTCAAGTACCTGATATCTGAAGCTCCAATACTTTGGCCACCTAATGCAAAGAATTAACTCACTGGAAAAGACCCTGATGCTGGGAAAGACTGAAGGCAAAAGGAGAATGGGACAACAGAGGATGAGATGGTTGGATGGCATCACCAACTAAATAGACATGAATTTGAGCAAGCTCCGGAAGTTGGTGAAGGACAGGGAAGCCTGGCATGCTGCAGTCCATGGGGTCGCAAAGAGTCGGACACGACTGAGCAACTGAACTGATTGTACTCAGAAAGTTAGGAAGAGGCAAAGAAATTTGAGGGCAGAGTTCAGGGAGAGGTGGTATTTGAGTTGGTCGTGAAAGGATGGTGAAATTTGGGTTTCAAAGAGAGGGAAGAATGAAGCATAATCTCTGGATCAAGGAGAGAATAGACTGAGATGGTGAATGAGGTAGGCAAATGGAAACCCCTCTGTCCAGACTGAGAATTTGGGGTTTCTTCCTCTCTCTTGTAGTCAATTGAAGTCCTCAGAGCTGTTTTTGGAAAGGATACTCCAACTTGATGTGTGGGAGAAGTTCTGAGTAGAGAAACAGGAGGTAGGAAATATGACAGGAAGATGATTCAAAACTCAAGAGATAATTCAAATCAATTCCATGTCTGGTGGGGAGAGGGAAGGGGCAAGATAGAGGAAGGGGATTAAGAGATGTGGACTACAATGTATAAAATAAATAAGTAGCAAGGGTATATTGTACAACACAGGGAAATATATAGCCATTATTTTGTTTAAACTTTAGATGGACTATGATCTATGCACACGTGCTCAGTTGCTTAGTTGTGTGATCCCAACAAGATCTCACAGAGTTGAGATTTTCAACTCTGTGATCCCATGGATTAGCCCCTCGGGCTCCTCTGTCCATGAGATCCTCCAGGAAAGAATACTGGAGTGAGTTGCTATGCCTTCTTCCAGGGGATCTTCCTGACCCAGGGATCAAACTAGTGTCTCCTGAGTCTCTTACATTGGCAGGTAGAGCCTTTACTAGTGAGCCACCTGGGAATTCCAGAGTATAATCTATAAAACTATTGAATTACTGTGTTGTACACCAAAAACTAATATAATGTTGTGAATCAACTGTACTTCAATGTAAAATTCATCACACTAAAAAAAATTCTGTGTCTTAAGCACTAGAAATGGTCACTACTAAAAGCCTTTGTTTCCAGAACTATCTGATAGATGCTGTTATTCTTGGTGGACTAGAGAAACAAACTGGATGTGGAAGCTGGCATATTGCTTGTAGTTGTCTGTGATATTTTGGTAAAAGATTATCATCCCTTTCATCATATCAAATAGCTGTTAGCATTTTCATGTTTAAAAAATATGCCATTCTTATTTAAATGCATATTTAAAATGTACTATCTGTCAGGCATGGTCCTAAATGCTTTACAAATATTAATTTTCTGAATTCTCATATTTTTTACTCTTAAGAAGTAAGTACCATATTAGCACTCTTCTAGAGTTGAGGAATGGAGAAGGCAATGGCACCCGCACTCCAATACTCTTGTCTGGAAAATCCCATGGACAGAGGAGCCTGGTAGGCTGCAGTCCATGGGGTCGCTAAGAGTCGGACACGACTGAGCGACTTCACTTTCACTTTCACTTCTCACTTTCATGCATTGGAGAAGGAAATGGCAACCCACTCCAGTGTTCTTGCCTGGAGAATACCAGGGATAGGGGAGCCTGGTGGGCTGCCGTCTATGGGGTCGCACAGAGTTGGACACAACTGAAGCGACAGCAGCAACAGCAGCAGAGTTGAGGAAACCAAGGAGGAGGGAGGTTAGGTAACTTATTAAGATCACAGAGCCAGTAAAGAGCTGAGATTCTGGCCCTGGCAGCCTGGCTTGAGACCTTGCTCTTAATCAGCACCCTATTTTATTTTTGTTTTATTATTTGTAAGTTGTGATTAAAACAAAACCGATGATGCTGAAATAGCAGTGAGGCTAGAGAAGAGGAATGAATAGGAGAGACTGTATTTGAAGAAGATAAACAAGATGGCAACTCCTTGAATACAGCTGGGAGTAAAGGAAAGAAAACCAAAAGGTGACTCTTAAGCATATGAGTCTTGCAACTGAAGTTTTATTGGAAAATAAAAAAGAGATTGCTCACGGGTCTGAGACAGGGTGGCAAAAAGTAGATAAGCTTGAGTTTATATGCTGGTGAGTTGTTTACAGAGAGATGCACAGCAAGCAGTTAGACTTTGGGAACACTGCTCAGATACGAAAGCCATCTGCTTCATCATAGCAGTTGGTGCCACAAGAGTAAAAGTTATTGTCAGGAAAACAATTATAAATAGAAGACATGGCTATTTCATTAACAAGTGCTTCTTTTTATGAAGAAGAGCCTGCAATAAATAGAGATAGGAAGAAATTTCAGAAGTGCATGAAGGAGAAAATATGTGTTTAATGCAGAAAATATGCCAAACAAAGTGAAGATCAAGAATGGTACATTGCAGCGACTTCCCTGGGGGTCTAGTGGTTAAGACTCTGCTTTCCAATGCAGGGGGACATGGGTTTGACCCCTGGTTGGTGAGCTAAGATCCTACATGCCAAAAAAACAAAACATGAAATAGAAGCAATAGTGTAACAAATTCAATAATCACTTTAAAAAAATGAAATTTAAGGGTATAGAATGAATGGTAAAGCCAGAAGGTTAAGGTTGTGGCAGGATACTTTTTGAAGGTCAAGATGGGACACAAATTGCTACTATAAGCAGACAAGAACTGTAATGTCCACTAAATTTAAATTAAGATCAAGTAAAATTAAAAATTCAGTTCCTCAGCCACATTAGGCAGCTTTCGAGTGCCCAGTAGCTACATGTGACTACTCTCATGGACCACAAAGAGAGCATTCCCATCACTGCAGGAAGTCCTTTGTGCAGAGTTCAGCTAAACTAACGGTCAAGAGACTTTCTGTAAAGGGTCAGATAGAAAATATTTTAGCATCTGCAGGCCACATGGTCTCTGTCACCAGTACTGAACTCTGCCATTGTTGCTAGAAAACAGCCATAGAAAGTTCAAGAACAAATAGGTTCCCCAAAAACATTATTGTTGGACAGTGATATCTAAATTTTAAATGATTTTCATTTCATTACATGTTATTCTTCTTTAGATTTCAGTTTAACCATTTAAAACTTAAAGCCTATTCTTAGCTTGTGTGTCACACAAATACAGGTGTCAAGTCAGAGTGCAGCAATAGGCTGCAGTTTACTGCCATCTAGACTAGAGCTGTGTGGATCTCAGCAACAGGAGCTGCATGTGCCTGAGCATCTGTGTGTTCTGGATGGGCCGGACAAAACTAAAAGTAGAAAATGAATATATGTTAGCACTGAGCTTCATCTGCTCTTCATCATCCATATAGATAATGCAAATAAGATAAAAATACTCATCAAAATTGCATGAGCTGTGTTGCAAGGTTAAAAGGAAGACTGTTAATGTAAAATGATGAAAAGGAAATTTTGATGTGTGGAATTGACATTAATATGCTAGAACTGCAACTTGTGACTAGGTAACTAGATCTGTAGCTGTATGAAAATCAATGAGACACTCACTGTAAAAAAAGAAATCCTCATATTCAGCCCAATTTCCTGAAATACCAATATTTGTAATCCTAAACACATCATCCTAAGACTCTACAAGGTCCTACAGAAAATGCAGTTAAATGCAATGATGACCTTTCTGGTTTACAAGACATTGATAGTAAAGAGTTTTCTTCTCATCTAGTAACTTCTTTATTGACACTAGCTTCCCAGAGTCCTGAGAGGAGGAATGTCATGATTGATCATTAATGTTTGCATAAGTGAGAGTATGGGGACTCATGGCACAAGTGCTAGAAATTTGTTCTCCCTGTACCTGCAGCACGACACAATGGCAGAAGGGTGGGGGATAGATTTTGAAACAACTTGAAGAGCAGAATCCATGATACGTAGGCTTTTTTTTTCCTTTTATTATGGAATATTCTAGACATTTATTAAAGAGTTTACAATGAGCCCCTACGTACCTATTGCCTCGCTTCAGCAATTATCAACTCATAGCCAGTCTTTACTTTCCCTTCCCCACTTTATTAAGAAGAAAATCCCAGACATCATAGCATTAATGAGCCATTTTACAAGTTGTTTGTTTATTTCGGCTGTAATAGGTCTTTGTTGCTACGAGTGGACTTTTTCTAGTTACGGCGCGCAGGGGTTCCTCTCCAGTGGCGGTGTGCAGGCTGCTCATTGCAGTGACTTCTCTTGTTGTAGAGCATGGGCTTTAGAGTGCAAGCTTCAGTGGTTGTGGCACGTGGGCTCATGAGCCATTTTTGGACCAGTTTCTGACCTTGCCTAGGATGCCTCCGTTGTTATACTATACTTTTAAATTGTTCAGTGTTTTTCAGTGTGCAGTATTAAGGCACAGACAGACCGAGCTCTTTATTAAAGGGTCTAAAAATGGTTGATTAAAACAAAACCTTCAGTTAACTACATGGCAGTCTAATAAGCCTATGGAATTTTTATGTAGGAACTTGAAGATGGGGTTTATAATGTATGCACTTCTAAGTATGCTTATTCTCAGGCTCAGCCATCAGCTGCCATGTGCCAGCCACATACTCAGTATAATCACCTCCTCTCATCCAGAGCCCTGCAGGACATTGTTATCACAAGATCAACTGAGGCACACAGGCGCTAAGTGATGGGTCTGAGGCCAGGCAGACAGAAAGTGAGGCACTTGAGGAAATAATTTGCTGTTTGAATGAAACAAGACTTCAATATGCCCGAGCGCCCTCTACCTTATTTAACATAACTCTGATGTTCCCTTTGGTAGATTTCACTTTTTCTAAAGGGGTCATTGAAACCCAAGTCTAGTAGTGACATGAAGTTTGGATAGCCTGACAAAAACCATGAACAGACACCTGGAGGGGAACAAGTGAGTTTAGAGCTAATATTTATGACCATGGAAATAAGGAAGGCAAGAAATCCTATTACATGCTCTGACTGCCTGGAGAGAAAGAGACCAGCGTGTCCTACATCCCCAGGCTTTAGAGAGGAAGTGCGTGATCTGACCTCAAAACCACCTTTAGGATCTTTCACAATAGTTTCATTTCTACCTTTAGAACTGAGTGGAAGGCTGGAAATGAGAATGAGAAAACATTCTTAAGTTCATGAATGTTTGGAGGCAGTTAGATATTTATGTTAAAAAATCAACATCCTGGGGACACCAGTACATCTGCCAGCATACAATAATAATGAGTGGAAGAGGAAGCAGGGGGACTTGACCTCTAACTGGCTGGTTGCTATCCCCAGCCATCACTTCTCTCTGATCTTATTTCCTTGTTAATAAAACCAGAATGGTAGACTATCAGAAATTTCAGCTAATAGCTTGCAGACACATCCTTTAGCATATGGATTGTGTTGTTTTCATTTGAAAGCAATATTTAAAAATTGGGAGACTTCTCATCTTTTCTGGACCCATCTTTTAAATGGCAAGAATTGAGAATCTCCAAAAGAGTTGCTGCCTTCAGAAAGGATGGATGATCTCCTATTCTCCCTGGTCAGCACCACTCCTTATTGTCTCCCTGACAGTGAAGTTAAGGACTAGTTTCCATTTCTCTCTGTCCTTGCAGTGACTTCTGACATATTTCACTCTTACAACTCATACATCCCCTGCCTGGTCCCTAGAGACCTCTGCAATTATAACCTGGACTTTATGAACTCTAAGGTCTTGAGAGTCCGTGGTTGTTGGGTAAAATATAATATCCCAGATGACTAAGGTTGCAGTATGTTGTCTAATTAAAGTTTTCCAGCAGTGGGAGCTTTTGAGTCCAAACTTCAGGACTAACCTCTTCACCCCAGGTCACTGTAATTTTCAGAGGAAGTGCTGACTCTGGATCTGGGAGATGAGGTGAGAGTACTGGAGTCCTGTGTTCTGTTTAATTACATCTCCCTACCTTTGCTTTGCCTTCATTTTCAGCATTCACTGAGAGGTTTTTGGGTTTTTTTTCCTTAACTTTTTTGGCTACCGATAGTCAAATCTGAACTGTGACCAGCTAGAGTGTTTTGGACACTTTATCTATTTTTTGCATAGTCTTTTACAATTTTAAGTAGAGTTCTTTTTTTTTTTTTTTACTTTACAATATTGTATTGGTTTTGCCATACATCAACATGCATCCGCCACAGGTTTTACAATTTTCAAAATTCTCCCCTAAATATCATGTTTTGTTCGTACTAACCCTATGAGAGATAGAGCATGCACTGCTACCCCTATTTTACAAAAGTGAGGACAAAATAGGATGCTATTAACAAAGATTTTTACATTTCAGTCTTTTCCCTTAAATCAGACCCCATTGCTTTGTTTTTAAAGCTGTTTCCTAAATACAAAACTAAAAACGTGTTTATTTAATTAAAACATCATTCTCTGAGGTCTAAAGACTTCCAGACTGCATTATTCTCCCTCCCCACTGAGACATAATTGAAGATTGATATGATACATTTTATTAATTAGGGCCGTCTGGTTTCCCCACAGAGAAAAAAAGAAATGTGTCATCTTTTATGCCAGCTGATTTAAATAAAAATCCACTTAGACTTAGCCTTTTTGTGGTGGTGCTATACCAAAATGACCAGGGTGTGAAATGTGAAATATTTACTTTATCATTCTCAGGGAAAAGATGTGAATTGTTGTAACAAAATTCATTGTTTCTCAGAGCGCTGAGGAACTGAGTATTATGCAGGATCTGTATATTCTGATTGACTAATTTAAGTGCAAACTAATCAAAATAAGTTGAATGAAATTGTTAGGAGGAATACAGAGAGTATGTCCTTGGTTTCTCCTCCTTGGTTTCAGAGGACGTTGCTGGTTATGTGTGTTTATGTTTGTGTATATGTGTTGGTTAATTTTATGTGTCAACTTGACTGAGCCATGTACCCAGATACATTATTTTAAATGTTTCTGTGAATGCATTTTTTTTTCACTTGGGATTAACACTTAAATCAGTTTAGTTCAGTTCAGTTGCTCAGTCATGTCCGACTCTGCAGTCCCATGGACTACAGCACGTCAGGCCTCCCTGTCCATCACCAACTCCTGGAGTTTACTCAAACTCATGTCCATTGAGTCGGTGATGCCATCCAACCATCTCATCCTCTGTCATCCCCTCTCCTCCCACCTTCAGTCTTGCCAGCATCAGGGTCTTTTCAAACAAGTCAGTTCTTCACATCAAGTAGCCAAAGTATTGGAGTTTCAGCTTCACCATCAGTCCTTCCAATGAATATACAGGACTGATCTCCTTTAGAATGGACTGGTGGGATCTCCTTGCAGTCCAAGGGACTCTCAAGAGTCTTCTCCAACACCACAGTTCAAAAGCATCAATTCTTCAGTGCTCAGCTTTCTTGATAGTCCAACTTTCACATCCATACATGACCACTGGAAAAACCATAGCTTTGACTAGATGGACCTTTGTTGACAAAGTAATGTATATCAGTATACTTGAGTAAAATAGCTTACCCTCCATAAAGTGGGTGAAAATGAAAGTGAAGTTGCTCAGTCATGTCTGACTCTTTGCAACCCCATGGACTATAGCCCGCCAGGCTCCTCCATCCATGGGATTCTCCAGGTAAGAATACTGGAGTGGGTTGCCGTTTCCTTCTCCAGGGGATCTTCCTGACCCAGGGATTGAACCCAGGTCTTCTGCTTGCAGTCAGACGCTTTAACCTCTGAGCCACCAGGGAATCCCTCCATAAAGTGGGTAAACCTCAATTAATCAATCAAAGGTATTAGGAGGAAAAGACTAACCTTCTCCGAAGAGAGAATTCTGCCAGTAGGCTACCTAGTGACTTGTACAACATCTCTTCTCCAGCTTTCTGGTTTGCCCTGAAGTTTGAACTTGTCACTTTCCATAATCTGATAAACCAATTCTATAAAATAAACCTATCCATATCCATACATATTTTTGGTTCTATTTCTCTGGAAAATTGTTAACTAATACTGTGCATGTGTATGTATATGTGTGTGTCTGTTTTAGAGAGAGAGATTTTGTGTGTGTTACACCCTAAAATAACTGAGCCTCTAAACCAGGAGTTGGCAAACATTTTTTATAAGGAACAAGAGAGTAAATATTTTAGGTTTTTGAGAGACATATGATCTTTTTTGCAACTACTCAGCTCTGTTATTGTAGCTCAAAAGTAGCCATAGACAATGTGAAACAAATGGACTGGCTGCTGCTGCTGCTGCTAAGTCGCTTCAGTCGTGTCTGACTCTGTGCGACCCCATAGATGGCAGCCCACCAGGCTCCTCTTTCTCTGGGATTCTCCAGACAAGAATACTGGAGTGGGTTGCCATTTACGTCTCAATGGCTGTGTTCCAGTAAAATTTATTTATAAAAATAGGTGGTTAGATTTGGCCCATAGGATATAGATTGCAGACCTCTGCTGTATACTCTGAAGGTGTGGTTTCATATAGTTATTGCAACAGTTATTGTTTGCTAGATAAAATATTGAGCATTTACCACATGTCCTAGTATTTTACGGCATGTAATGTATATACATTTCAACTACAACTCAAATGTACAAGATGTAAAATCCTTATTTTTCTGTAGCAACTTAATATCTAATTTTAGCTCCTATTCTACTAGAGTGCAAAACTTAAACTGGGATTTAAGTTTGGGGATTCAGAATAATTCAGAATAATTTCCCCAGGGCTTATCTCTAGGGAGGGAGCATGCCTATGTAACACTTGACATCTTCTCCCCTACTGATATCCAGTGAGGTGCCCTTGTCTTATCTGGCCTCTGGTCATCGCATGTCACCACTGAGATACTCCTACTTCTGCAAGGAGTCTGCAAGGCTCCTGTATGTCCAAAGATTCTTTGTCCTATCTGCTCACCACTCTTGTTAATTTTTCTGTTTTTGCATCACTTGGAGACAGAGAAATTTCCTAAAGGCAGAGAATATTCCTAAAGAAATTTTCTAAAGTTCATGACCTAATGCCTGAAAACACCAGCTAGCCAATCTTTCCCAGGGTCTTGCCCTTCTTGGGCTCTTTCTAACATTAATTGGGTACCATAAACTTAACTTTCTCTCCCCCTCACCTCCTCTTCTCCAGGCTCAGCCTACAGAGCAGAATATAGGACTGAGCAGTGTCCAAATGGTCACAACCTGCCTCTATCTTTCATCCCTCCCCAAGCACAGTCAACTTCTCTCTGGTCTAGGAGTGAGAAAGCCCCACTCTTACTCATCACGTCTTTAGTCAATTCCAATCCCCTCATAAGCTTTTCACATTCAAAGGCACTGGAAAACTCATTTTCTCTGAGTGTTTTCATGGTATATTATTTCTGAGACCATAAGCAAAATATGACTGGCTCTTGGATGGAAAGGATGGCTAAAGTGAGAAAAAATACAAGATAAAACAGTGGTAAATATTTGATAGTACTATCACGTTACACTTAAAACACTTGGAGTGGGGTGGATTTCTACACCTGTTTATAGAACTAGAAAGCAGAGTTTAGAAAAACCGAACCATTTGCCCAAACAGCAGACCCAAGAATCAAATGAAGGCCATCCTTACTCCAAAACCAGGATTTTGAACCACCAGTAGGTTTTATTAACCAATTATTTATACAGGATGTTCTGCTGTTGGAGGAGACTACCACCTCTGGAGTCTGACTACTAATTTGTGAGTCAAGATCAAAAGAAAATGAGCAATGAAAATTAGTTTCTTGGTGGAAAAGAACTGATATAGTAAGGGCTACATGTTTGAAGAAAGCAGAGATTATCATGGGTTAGAGTTGGGTTTGCATAAAGAGGTAGTAATTGAGTTTAGTTTTCAAGGACTAAAATAAAGCAGTTAATGGATATACATAAGTTTTAGGGAGGAGTTCTGTGTCTTCCTGTCTTGGAAGAAAATTGTATGGCCCAAGGCCATTGGTACATGTCCAGTCACTTGAGAGAAGCCACTGGTTTTACTCATTGGTACCTATCCCAGTGACATGAAACATTTGTATTTTCATCACTCCAACCATGAGGGCTCTCAAGTCATACCATCCATTTTTAAATCATTTATCTTCTCTTATTGGTACTTGGGAAATTTTAAGATGCTACTCACTTTGAGATTCTCTGAAACTGTCCAGGTGGAGCCAGGAAAGAAAAAATATCTCCCTAGCTATGCCACTCAGTCAATGTCAGTCAGACACCAAGAAAGACCTGGAATTACCCATTGAGACCTTTAGTTTCCTCTCATGATACCTGAGAAGCTAAGCAGTGGTCAGTTTTGTGCTGGAGTTTTAGTTGGCTGACCCTGTTCTTCTCCTCCAGTGTCCTAGAGCCTTGGGACATAGGCAAGATCTAAATTGTGAACATATTCCCCCTCCGTTTGTTGTTTGACAGCCATTTGTTAAGCTATTTTGGGTAGGAAAACTGTTCTTATGCATTCTTGGAGTTTCCAGTTTTTTTTCCCTCTTGCTATTCCATGTCTTTGGCTTATCAAGCCCACAAACAGAAAGGAAAACCCTCTCTCAAAAGATCAACTCTTGTAATTATATACCTCTTCTTACAAGAGTCTGTGCTAGAGCTAAAAGTGAAATTTCTGACTCTTTATTCTGGGGACTCTTAGAACACTCCTCTCTCCTGCCGCTCACTCTCCATGTGTGTGTATACCCACTCAGATTTTACAGACATGGAAAGCCATCCTTGATTCCAGTTTCTGGGTGTTTGTTCTCTACCTATTAGATAGCAATTGCCAGTTATGCTTTTTTATACCTGAAGGCTACATGCAAGTTTAAAGACCAATTGCCTTATGGGGTGATTGCTAATTTTTGTTTTTTGGTTTTTTATGATGATGATACTATTCTAAAAGAGATGATTGTAACAACTTTCTAAATATAATGAAAGTCATTGAATTGTATACTTTAAATCAGTGACTTTTATGTTATATGAATTATGTCTAAATAAAGCTAAAACTATTTAGATTAAAAAAACAAAAGAAGTGGCACAGCCCTCCAGGACCCTGACTACATGTAAGAGGAGGTGTATGGAAACTCCTAGGGGGTGTTCTGTTCCCCGAACATTGTGCTTTGTTGTCTTCCTTCACGTTTCCTGTACTGCAAGATTCTACATCACTCTTTGCTTCTCTCCCCCAAATGTCATACATAGATATGTATTTGACATAAAGAGTTTCAAGTCATCCTTTGGGAAATAGTTCAGACATTAGCTGTTTCCATGACATTTTCCTTGACCAGCCAAATGTGAGTTAAGAGCCCCTGCCATGTGCTGATATTATAGCATGAAATTTACCGCAGCTGTTTCACACTCTATCATAATTGCCTCCTCACCAGACTGTGAGCTTTGTGGAAGCAGGAATCACTTTCATCATGTTCACTATTATATTCCTAGTGCTCAGAACAGTGCCTGGAAAATAGTAGCGTGGATTGATGGATGCACAGACGAATGGATGATCTAACATATAGCTTAGGACTTTTCTATTATGGGATAAAAACTGATGCATGGTACAAAGAAGGTGTTTTCAACCCTGAAGTGAGGAGAAAGAAAGAGATGGGGGTGTAACCATTCAGATGGATCATTTCATTTTTTCAGAATCCTTATATTTTTGACTGGTATGTAATGAAGGCTTTCTCTGGAATTGTGGATCATCCACATTTGCTATTATAATTGACCTAGCTCTGCTATCCTGCTGTTCTCCCTGCTTGTTTATAAATTAGAGAACATCTTTCAACTTGGTGGGGGTGCTGTATTCTGGCACAAGAACAGTAACATGGCAGTATGTTAGGATAATTTACAGACACAACTGCAACTCAAATGGGATGCCCCATACTTTCAAGGCATGAAATCACTCACCAGGACAAGATCAAATAGAATGAGAGGTTTATTTACAGGACCAACAGTATTTTTTAAATTGAAGTATAGCTGTTGTACAATATTATGTAAGTTACAGGTGTGTAGTATAGTGAGAAGGACAGATCATTTTTAAGCAGGCCAGGAGCAGGGATAATGTGGTGAAAAAAACGAATTCTCTGGTTGACCCCTTCTTGCTTTTCCCTCTGCTCCCTCACTAATGGCACCCACAATGTTCTACCATGGCCACCAGTTCTATGTATCCCAAGGCCAGCTTTGAAAATATATCATATATACATGTGAGGGGACACACGTATACCTATGGCTGACTCATTTTGATGTCTGGCAGAAACCAACACAATTCTGTAAAGCAATTTAAAATGTAAAGCAATTTAAAATGTAAAAAAATGTATCAACCTTTTATCAATATGTAAGAATCAGTTGGACAGTGCCTTAAAGGCCACCTGATCCAACCTGCTACTTAATGTAGTAACCCCTTCTGCAGTACTCTGAACAGATGGTATTCAGCGTGTTCCTTGCGCATCCCTGGCGACGGTTACTCATTACCACAAGACACAACCGATGACGGCACAGCAAGTTTGTTTCAGAGGAGCAGAGGCGTAAAGCACACAGTCTGGAGACACCCCAGCCTCAGACTCATGACTCTACTCTTGATGGCTGGGTGCCCTTGGCCAAGTTCCTTACCCTCTATAAACTTTCTTTATCTATATAAAAGGGAAGTCAGCATTATCTGACTCATTATATTATTACGGTTAAATCAGAAAATATATGCAAAGCATTTAGTATATCACATGGTACTTAAGAAATATCTAGAACAAAGAAATATCTTCCTTTGTTCTGAAGGTTTGGTTGTAATTCCACAGGACTGGGTACCTTGATAGCCTACTTTTCCCACAATTTCAGAATAGGTTTAAGTTCATTGCCTGCTTTACCCAGCCCCATGCATGCTGACTCAATTACAGAGATAAGAAATAAGCCAAAGGAGGTGATTTTGTTGAGGTGATTTTAAAGTATTCTAATGATGGGTCTTCCCTACTGACTCAGACAGTAAAGAATCTGCCTGCAACGTAGGATATGTGGGTTTGATCCCTGGGTCTGGAAGATCCCCTGGAGAAGGGACTGGCTATCCACTCCAGTGTTCTTGCCTGGAGAATGCCATGGACAGAGGAGCCTGAGGGGCTACAGTCCATAGGGTCTTAAAGAGTCTAACAACAAAAGATATGAGATAAAATTGCCAAAACTAATGTAGTTGTTTGAAATCTTAGAGTACAAAAACTGTTTAGATTTTAAATTGTATGTATTTGTCTATTAAAATAAAATATTTGCATATAAAAAAAGAAATATCTAATAAGTAGTAGTTTAAAAATAAAACCAAACAAAGTGTTTAAAAGAGAAAAGAGTAATATTTGCATGTAAAGGTCAAGAAGGGAATGGGCTACAATCACCGTGATTGTTGGTCTTGCTACTATCTTATTCTAATAGGTATGGCATCTTATGACTCTACTTGGATTTGAAATGAAAGACTCTGCACTCATTCCTAGTTAAATAGACTTAGGAGTAAGGTATTACTAAGCAGAGACAATAATGTGTGGAAAATAGTTGCCTAGACATTGAGAGTGGAGGTTTTTGTGGGAATTATGACATAGCCTGGGCCACTCTATTTTCTTAGTAGAAAAAAGTGGAATGGTAAAAGTAGGTGAAAACTTGGGGGTCGCATCTACACTCTTGGTCGTCTTGCTTTGCCAAACCCTCTGTTCCTACTGTAACAGCTAGTGACAACCACTGATGACACAAAATCACACAAATGAATTAGTTTGGAAGGAAAAGCCAATTCTTTACTATCAGTGCCCACATACAGAATTTGATCATTTTTTTCTATTTCTAAAGCTTGAAATTACTTAGCTTCTCTCAAGGTGCTAATTGGAATCTCTGTCTGATCTCTAAAAGCAATTGGCTGCTGCTTCACAAACAAAAGACCATTGTTCTTGATTTGTCTGAATTACCATACATTATAATCAAGAGATATCCTTGCAAGTAAGAGGGTCACAAGTTAGGGCCATGCTCTCAGTTTAGCACACCAAAAATGTAGTAGAATTTGTAATGACTCTTCAAGAACTATAATCAGCTACTTCTTAAAGGACAAGTCAGCACCAGAACTTGTTTTCTCAAAGTGGCCATGAGATACAAGGGAAAGAACTCATGAGAAATATCCAAAAGTGTCCAGTGGGGGCCAAGGACATTTCACCTTTCCCATAATCCACATCTCAGTCGGAATGATCTGCTCAATTAGTGGCACATCTTGTTCATATGAGCTGAATGTAAGATTGGTGTGAAATGAACTTCCCAAGAACGAGGACCGCAAACTTTCTTTTACAACCATAAGATCATTATGTTTTGGTCACCAGTTTTCATCTTGTAGACTCCAACTGCAAAAACACATTTGGGTCCTGTTCTTTGGGATGAGAAAGACATGTTCAAGCTCAGGAAGAATATGAAGGCACTTTCTATATGAAGAACTTTAGGGGAAATCCAAGTTCTTTTCCTTCAATGAATTTAGTCCTGAAAAGTTCCTAGAGAAACTGTAATGACTGATTTTATTTTTCCTATACCCTGTGCTTTTGAACTTGTTATTCCTTCACCTGGCATCCTCATAGTCTCACCCCCTGATTCTCTGTTATCAGGTTAATTCCTGTTTATCTTAAACCATCAGCATTCCTGGGCTGTCCCCAGCATCTCTGTATCTTTGTATGAAGCCTGCACTATTGTCTTTTAATTTACCCACTTGCCGACTTGTTTCCAGAAGGCGGTACACTCCACCTTTGTAACATTATCGTACCTAATAGCTTCCCAATAATAATTTCATTCAGTAGTTTTGACAGAAAACGAACTATTCTAATTGAGGTATTTTATTTTTCTTATTCAACACATTTCTATTGAGTTGTTATACCTAAGGAAGAGAAAATTGTAAGGGAATGAGATTTTAAAGTCAGCAGGACTGAGAGAACAAATTCTAGTTTTTAAAAATTACCTTTGGCAATCTCTGAAATTGTGTCTGTAGTACGTGGCTTTATATGTTCAACCCTTTACAATAATTCTAATGCACTCTAAGGTTTGATAGTCACCAAGTTAAAATGTGGCGCAAAGGGCTGCCTAAATGCATATACCTGGGCAGCCAAATCATTCGATATTTAAGTAACTTAAGTTCCTGTGAATCAGAGAGTGGGTGTAGTGTTCCTACACACCTGAGATTTCTTTGAATATTAAATCCCTATAGGCTAACATGTATCGAGGTATTTGTTTTAATAACTAAATGAGATAATAATTATAAAAACACCTAGCATAGCCTGCAGCACCTGTGAATGTTCCATAAATGTTTGTTCAATTGAAAAGTATATCTTACTTGATTGGAGGTATATACACATTTGCTTTTGAAAATTTACCACCTCTTTTTTGATCGTTCTTACTATGGCTTCACTGACTTGATGCCCCTGTCACTCCTGGGCCTTGGCATCCTGGAGCCCAACAAGCACTGTTTGGTTCTAATGACAGTATTTGCATGGGATACATGAATCGTGTGACTATACTACATGTGACCATGCTCTGGCAGCCACCAAAAAAGATTAGTTGGGGTGGAAAACATGCTCCTGGCCTTGGAGAGCCCCATGTCATGTATGAAAGATGTAGATTGACCAAATAATTGCCAAGGGTCACCTGTAATGAAAGAGGGAAGTCAGAGTGGCCGAGAAGCTTATTACAGTCTAGTCTGAGGGTCTAGATGAATTGGTATTTAAGTCGTAATTAGCTGAATGTTCAGTTCAGTTCAGTCACTCAGTCATGTCCGACTCTTTGTGACTCCATGGACCGCAGCATGCCAGGCCTCCCTGTCCTTCACCAACTCCCGGAGTTTACTCAAGCTCATGTCCTTTGAGTTGGTGATGCCATCCAACCATCTCATCCTCTGTCGTCCCCTTCTCCTCCTGCCTTCAATCTTTCCCAGCATCAGGGTCTTTTCAAATGAGTCAGTTTTTCACAGCAGGTGGCCAAAGTATTGGAGTTTCAGCTTCAGCATCAGTCCTTCCAATGAGTATCTAGGACTGATTTCCTTTAGGAAGGACTGGTTGGATCTCCTTGCAGTTCAAGGGACTCTCAAGAGTCTTTTCCAATACCACAGTTCAAAAGCATCAATTCTTTGGCACTCAGCTTTCTTTATAGTCCAACTCTCACATCCATATATGACTACTGGAAAAACCATAGCTTTGACTAGATGGACCTTTGTTGGCAAAAGTAATCTCTCTGCTTTTTAATATGCTGTCTAGGTTGGTCATAACTTTTCTTCCAAGGAGCAAGTGTCTTTTAATTTCATGGCTGCAATCACCATCTGCAGTGATTTTGGAACCCAAGAAAATAAAGTCTGTCACTGTTTCCATTGTTTCCCCATCTATTTGCCATGAAGTGATGGGACCAGATGCCATGATCTTAGTTTTCTGAATATTGAGTTTTAAGCCAACTTTTTCACTCTCCACTTTCACTTTCATCAAGAGGCTCTTTAGTTCTTCTTCACTTTCTGCCATAAGGGTGGTGTTATCTGCATATCTGAGGTTATTGATATTTCTCCCGGAAATCTTGATTCTAGCTTGTGCTTCTTCCAGCCCACCATTTCTCATAATGTACTCTGCATGTAAGTTAAATAAGCAGGGAGCCTTGATGTACTCCTTTCCCTCTTTGAAATCAGTCTATTGTTCCAATTAACAGTAGGGAGCAGTGTTTAGAAGGGGAACTAATGGAGGAGCCAGAGACCAGAGACCCTCAAGGAATAAGGGAAATCCAATCTGGTTGAAATGTGGAAGGTAGGCTTAACCATTGCCTCTGCCCACCCTATCTATGTGCCATCCTTGGTTAATCTGATTCTCTGCCTAGCCTCTTTCTTCTCTGAGGCATCAGACTCTCCACCAGAGAATAATATACAATCATATCAACCAGTCTCTCTCTAAGGTCACAAGCCCCAACCTCAACTGGGTTATGGGTACAGAGCAACACTCCAACATTTCTCTAGTCCATTCCCTCATAGTCCTAGAGTTACTTCAGACTACTCTTTTCTCTTCAAAACTTTACTAGCCCCCTCACTATGCCTACCTCTTTTCTGATGGCTTTTTTCCTTTTTTTCTCTCTCTCTCTCACACACACACAAATAGATGCAATCAAGAATGGCCACACATTTCAACCACAACATCTACCTGTTTAACATCTACCTGTGTTTTCCACCTGCCTTCCTCTAGTTGCCAGGATCAACTGCCCATACTTCTCATTAGAACAGCCCCTCTACTCCTGCTTTGAATCCCATCCCCTTACTTATCCCATTCAAGGATATTAGTCTAAGAATTGGCCACCACCCCTCACCTGTATCTTCAGCTTTTTCCCTCCGGATCATTCTGATCAGTGGTCTCATGTCTGAGCTAGGGAAAGTAAGATAAGGAATAGAGGAAATCTTCCCTTAACCTCTGTATCACTCCTGTACCACTCTCTGTATCACTCCCCATTTCTTTCCCCCTTATAATAAAACATCTTGAAAAGGCTGTCTCCACTCTCTGTCCTCCCATATTTCCTTGCTCCCTTCCAGGTAGGTTTTCTCCCCAACTCCAGAGAACACTTTCTAGTCTTCAGTGACCATCACCAGATGTGGATTGACCTTGACTCTCATAAAGCTTGTGCTTCAGTGATCCTCATTTTTACAAGTGCTTTCAAGACCCTGAACTTAAGTTATATTCTTTCTGTCTCAAAGAGTCTTCAAATTATATAAACCTTGGACCCCACAAAGCTGGATCTGCCCCTTCTTCCGCATTGAAATATCCAATGGTCAGTGTTTTTAGTCCTTTTCTTACTATGAGCATTTGACACTACAGATCACTCCCTCACTCTTAAAAATGTTTCTTTCCTTCAGGCACCTTCTCCCTAGATTCACCTCCTGATCTGCTGGCTCTACTTCTCCATGTCTTTGGCTATTTCTTATCTCCTTGCCCCTTTAATCATCATTATGCCAGGACTCAACCCTGCAACCTCTTCACCTACAATCATTCCCTAGATAATCTCATCCAGCTTTATGGTTTTAAATACCATCTCTAAACTGATGACTTACTTATTTACCTTTAGCCCTGGACTTTTCTCCTGAACTCCAAATTTGTATGCCTACGTAGTTACTCACTCTCCCTATTGAATGTCTAATGGATATCTCAAATACTAACTAACTATAAATTCTTAATTTTCCACCAAGCCTGACCTCCTGTCATCTTTCCTGTCTCAGTAACTGATAATTGTATTCTTCCAGGTGCTCAGGGGGAAAAAAAAAAAATTCCTCTTTCTTTCATGTTTTACACACAGTCTGCCAGAAAATTCTGTTGCATCTCTCTTAAAAATAATTATCTGGAATCTAACCACTGCTCTCTTACCCCATGTTGCCATCCTGCCTTGCCCGAATTATTGCAATTACCTGCTAACTCATCCTCCTGCCTCCACAATTGACTGTTTATACTTTCTATATTTTAGTCAAAGTCAGATCATATCACTTCTTTGCTCAAGATCATCTAACTGGGAGGAGGGGCTAAAGAGAGAAAAAGAGAGAAAGGGATACCCAGGGAAGACCAGATGGTTCAAGGACCAGTGAGTGCTTTTAAGGAGTTAGCTCACCATCCTCAGTGAAATGGAAGGCCTCTGAAGAATTATATAAAGGGATTTACCTAGATTTTCACTTTAAAATGATGTTTTGATAATACATTCAGCCCTGGGAGAACAGAGTCGTGGGAGTTCTAGTACCTTCTAGAATTTGAGAACTTGGAGATGTGTAGTAACCAACATTGTCATTTATGTTTACAAACAAAGCTGGAAAATGATAGCATCTCTGTGCACTGATTATGCTTGTTTGTTTTTTAAATAAAGAATTCATTCATTCCCAATTCTTTATACTTTTACAAAAAGGTAAAATTCAAAAAAGTTTCAGATATTAGATAAACAATCCAAAGAACCAATGCAAGTTTTGGGTTTTTTTTTTTTTTCCCCTTTTTTTTGAGGTTATGTTTGAGTTGTATCTTTGGTCTTGATCTTCCCTGGTGGCTCAGTCAGTAAAGAGTCTGCCTTCAATGAAGTAGACCCAGGTTCAGTCCCTGGTCGGGAAGATCCCCTGGAGAAGGAAAAGGCAACCCATTCCAGTATTCTTGCCTGGAGAATTCCTTGGACAGTGGGGCCTGGTGGGCTACAGTCCATGGGGTCACAAAGAGTCAGACACAACTGAGTGTACTTCACGGTAGAGTTGTATCTATGATTTGATTCTCGAGGACTTCAATAATCTTCCTCCTCTGTTTACCTTATTTATGTATGGGACATTCAGTTGAAATTCTCAGATTCTTTTCTGGCTCTAGACGTGTCTGTGTTGGGTATTACAGGATGCTATTAGTAATAAAATGTTGACTCAGCACTGCAGCTGTTGTTTAAAAGTGTTTAAGGGCTGGGTGGGTAAAATTTGCTTCATTCATTCCAGTGACCCCCTGCCTGGAGTTAACTTTCCTCTTCTAAAAGTGCCAATCTATATTTCCCATCTTCTTAATAACTCATTTCTCAGCTGAACATCCATCTCTCCATGAAGTATTTTACCCCTTTATCATAAATTCTACCTGGGCATCAAGTTAATAGTCTAGCAAAAATGTGTATATTTTCCCTCTCTAAGTCATTCCCAAACAAACTCAGGGAGAAATGTATTGAAACGCAACCTAGTGAAACCAAAGCGGAAAGAATCGAACTTTCTTTGGGAGATGCTTCTCAGTTTAAAAAGAAAAAAGTAATATGTGTTCTGCGTTTTATCCTTCAGGAAGCTCCAAAGTCAAAATGACTTTATTCAACTTCTGTTTCTGATATGGCAGGAGTTCTGTTTGAGGGGAAATTAAACATCCACAGTTTAATAAAGTCAGACTTCCTTTTAATTTAGGTTTTCTGTTTCTGTTGGTGGGATACAATTCTCTTGGGTCTCTTGTGTTTTTGTGAGTCTTTTAAGTCTACAGGCATTTTTTCCAAACCCTTTTCTGAAAGATGTTTACATAGTGAACAGCTTTAGGAAATAAAGTGTCTCCTCCTGAACACAGGGCAGCCATGCTTACTGTCCAGTAGTAGATTGAAGATATCTCTCCAGAGCAAAGGACAGGCAAGTTGCTGCCCATTTAAGATGATTTGAGTTCCTTAAGTTCAGGGTTCCTCTCCTGTAAGACAGGGCACTGCACTTGCAAACGGCCATCAGGACCCATTTTTTGCCTCGCTCCCACCCATGAGATTTAGGATAAGGGAAACTGTCAGTGGTATGATGATGTTTATGCTGCTTGCAGTGCCATCAGTAAATCTCTTGTGTCTGACCCAGGAGCATCATATGATCTTCAGGCTACCTCATTAGCTTCCAAGTCATGTGAAGTCTCAGACTCTTCACCTATTGAAAACTATGAAAGAGACACTTTGAAATGTTTTAAACAGCAAAAAATGTTACTTTCAAATCTATACTGAATGATTCTGTACCTTGAAATATATGCCCCTGAGTTTGTCCATACTGTTATTGTTTTTTTTTACTTAAGTTTTTCCTTCTGCCTGAAATGTCCTACCCTTCATATATGTATATAAGTCATTTAACAGCTGTTATTTGGAATTTTTTCTGAATGGTATTACTTTTTAATGTATATTTAAGAATTCAATAGTTTATATTGCAAAAATTTATTGAAATAAAAGGATTTGACTTTAAATGCAGCTTGCACTACGCTAGGCAACAATTTTAACAGAAAATATTATTCCTTTGTTCATCTGTTTATCTTGTGCCTAGTTTGTTCCATGTTCAGTGTTGGATCTTGAGGATACAGAAATAGGGAATTCTCAATATAATGAAGCACAGGATAAAGGGACGTAATGAGATGAAGATGAGAAAAAATCCATACCAGTATGGATTTTATAATCTTCTCCCACCAAAATGCTTCACTGAGAGCAAGGTCTCCACAAACCATGGCATTTGCAATTTATTTAGAATTACATGGTAACTGACCCACCACTCTTTCTTGGACCATTGTCTATTACCACAGAGGGAGAAATGAAGAATGTCATTTGGATACATGTGGACAAATGTATTAGTAAGAACTTTGGTTGCAAGTGAAAGAACTCCTAAGTCAAGCTGACTTTTCAAGGGCTCTGGGGATGGTAATGATTAGCTCACATAGCTGAAAAGCACCGCAGGTGATATGCCCAGACATTTCTCGATCCAGGCTCTCAAATGGTAGAACATAATCTCCACTTTACTCTTTCCATTTCTGAGCTCTGGGTTCTTTTGCGTGGTTCCATTCTCTGGAAGGCTCTCCCCTAGTTCTGACAACATACCTCCCAAGCTTCCAACCTATCTTTAATTCACTCAGGGAAAAATAAAAAGCAAGCAAGAATCCTTTCTCAGAGGTTTCAATAAAAGTCCTGGAATTAAACCCCAGCAGTCTAACTTGGATCACATACTTATTCCTGAATCAGCGCTGCCAAGGGAGTACAGTACTCAGATTGGCCAGGAATGGGTCATGTCTGGAGTTGGACATAAAAATAGACCCACTCAAATCATATTATCAGAATATAAGGAAGGGGTAGATCCCCAAAGAAATTCTAGTTACTGTGGCTAGATAAATAGGGGGCACACAGAAACAACAGATGTCCCTTGTTAACCTAAAGGTCTTTTTAAAAATGTTCAAAAAATAGGAACTATTTATGAACATTTTTTCAAAGTATCAAATACTATAGTACAATTGGAAAGTAGGTTACTCAAGTCTGTTCATAAAGCAGGCATCAATTATACAATGATAACTAATGTATATAGTACAGTATCTTCATGTTTGTGCGTGTGTCCTAAATCACTTCAGTCATGTCTGACTTTTTGCGACTCCATGGACTGTAGCCAACCAGGCTCCTCTGTCCATGGGATTCTCCAGGCAAGAATACTGGAGTGGGTTGCATGCCCTCCTCTAGAGGATCTTCCTGACCCAGAGATCAAACCCAATCTCTTATATCCCCTGCATTGCATGCAGGTTCTTTACTACTAGCACTACCTGGGGTGGTGGTGCTGTATCTTCATGTCTGTGTTGCCTTAAATGGTCATCTAAATTGCATATCATTAAAATACAGTGAAAGCTTGATGGTGGTGTTGTTCAGTCCGAAATTGTGTCCAACTTTTTGTGACCCCATGGACTGCAGCATGCAGGCTCCTATATCCTCCACTATCTCCCAGTGTTTACTAAAATTCATATCCATTGAGTCAGTGATGCTATCTAACCATCTCATACTCTCCCTTCTCCTTTTGCCTTCAATCCTTCCCAGCATCAGTGTCTTTTCCAATTAGTCAGCTCTTTGCATCAGGTGGCCAAAGTATTGGAGCTTGAGCTTTAGCATCAGTCCTTCCAATGAATATTAGAACTTATTTCCTTTAGGATTGACTGGTTTGATCTCCTTTCAGTCCAAGGGACTCTCCAGAGTCTTCTCTAGCACCACAGTTCGAAAGCATCAATTCTTCGGCACTAAGCCTGCTCTATTGTCCAACTCTCACATCTGTACATGACTATTGGGAAAAAACATAGCTTTGACTATATGGACCTTTGTTAGCAGTGATGTCTCTGTTTTTTAATATGATGTCTAGGTTTGTCATTGTTTTTCTTCTAAGCAGCAAGTGTCTTTTAATTTCATGGCCGCAGTCGCCATACACAATTATTTTGGAGCCCAAGCAAATGAAATCTATCACTGCTTCCACATTTTTCCCCTTCTATTTGCCATTGGACCAGATGTCATGATCTTAGTTTTTTTAATATTGAGTTTCAAGCTAGCTTTTTCACTTTCCTCTTTCATGCTCGTCACGTGGCTTTTTAGTTCCTCCACTTTTTGCAAAATTAGAGTGGTATCATCTGCATATCTGAGGTTATTGATACTTTTCCTGGCAATATTGGTTGCAGCATGTGATTCATCCAACCCAGCATTTCGCATGATGTACTCTGCCTAGAAGTTAAATAGCAGGGTGACCATATATATAGCCTTGTTGTACTTCTTTCCCAATTTTGAACCATTCTGTTGTTTCATGTCTGGTTCTGTTTCTTCTTTCCTGCATACAGGTTTCTGAGGAGACAGGAAAGGTAGTCTGGTATTCCCATCCCTTTAAGAATGTTCCATAGTTTGTTGTGATCCACACAGTCAAAGGCTTTCACAAAGTCAGTGAAGCAGAAATAGATGGTTGTTTTTCTTTTTTTTTAAATTCCCTTAGTTTTTCCATGATCCAACGAATGTTGGCAATTTGATCCCTGGTTCCCCTGCCTCTCTGAAACATCTGGAAGTTCTTGGTTCATGTAACTGCTGAAGTCTAGCTTGTAGGATTTTGAACATAACCTCGCTCGCATGTGAAATGAGCACAATTTTACAACAGTTTGAAGATTCTTTGACACTGCCCTTAATTGGGATTGGAATGAACACTGACCTTTTCCAGCCCTGTGTTCACTGCTGAGTTTTCCAAACTTGCTGACATTTTGAGTGCAGCACTTTAACAATGTCATCTTTTAGGATTTGAAATAGCTGAGCTGGAATTCCATCACCTCCACTAGCTTTGTTTGTAGTAACGGTTCCTAAGGCCCACTTAACCTCACATTCCAGGATGTCCACCTCTAGGTAAGTGACCTCACCATCATGGTTATTCATATCATTAAGACCTTTCCTGTATAGTTCTGTGTATTCTTGCCAGCTCTTTTTAATCTCTTAGGGCTTTACCTTTTCTGTCCTTTATCGAGACCATCTTTGCATGAAATGTTTACTTGATGCCTCCAATTTTCTTGAAGAAATCCCTAGTCTTTCCCATTCTGTTGTTTTCCTCTATTTTTTGCACTGTTCATTTAAGAAGGTCATTTTATCTCACCTTGCTTTCCCACATTTTTTAAAAAATGTAGCTATCCTCAAGGTACCACCATTCACCTGAAGGTAGCTTACCCGTTAAAAAAAATTCTGAAGTACTAGCCTCATAAACATACCTGTTATTTTTCCCCTGTTATTTTCTCCCTGTTAGTATCAACCCAAGGAACCAAATCTGATGTGAAAGTTGAGATAGATTGGAAGAAGAGAAATGACATTTTTATTCTTCATTGAAGGGCTTTGATTTATAATAATCCATGCATTGTAAGGATTCAGCAAACTTTTTTAAAAAACTTCTATATATCAAATGCTAGTAGATATTTCTCTTCTCACAAGATAAAATTCCAGTTTCTAAATAGAGCCACCTTTTGTTATAATGATTTTAGCATAGGTTGCTAAAGAAATCCGCTTGTGACAATAGAAATAAAGATTGTTGTTGTTCATAATTGTTGTTTAGTCACTAAGTCGTGTCCAACTCTTTGTAACCCCATAGACTACAGCATGCCAGGCTTCCCTGTCCTTCACTATCTCCCAGAGTTTGCTCAAACTCATGTGAATTGATTTGGTGATGCCATCCAGCTCTCTCATTTCCAGGATATGTAAGGTAAATTGTATATTGTAAAAGAGACTTGTCTCCCTTCCCTGGGGATTTACACTGCCTTGCGCTTGTCAAGAATCACATGATTTGCACTGAACAGTGAAGAGTGAGAAAAGTGACAAATGCTACTTCTGAGCAGAAACTTTCAGAGCCATTGCTTGACTCTGCCATTTTCTCTCTTCCCTCTTGCCACAAGATCAACAGATTGTCTTTTGTAGCCATTGAAATTCTGGATCCTTGTTACTGCAGCATAGTTCAGCCTGAACCCACGGATACAAACCCAAGGCTTTATTAAAAGGATATCGCAGCACCTGAAGTGTGATTATCCTCTCAGTTTAAAGATAGTCTTGTGAGCCCCTCCCCCCTGAAGGTCAGAGAAATTCAGCCAGTGCTAATTAGGAAAAACTCAATATTTGGAGTGTTGGCAATGAGCTGTGTGTGACTAGCTTGCATCGATTCTGTGTAGACACTGCATCCCTCTCAAAGAAGATGAGTTCCTTTGTCATGACTCCATGATCACAGGTATTGACTAGTGCCTTATTACTTTACTTTAAAGAACTTTAATATTTGATTTTGTGTCTTGGCCAGTCCTTTAATAATGATGTGACTTAGATCTTGCCCTTCACCACTGTTTGTAGGGCCTTGTTTCTATTCACAGTGATTTTAAATGTGTTTACTAAAATATCCAAATCAACCTGGAGCAATCATATTCAATTTTGTCAGTGATTCTAAAGTAAAAGTCAGTTGAAGGGTATATTTAAACCCTTATTTTCCCCCATTTCTATGAAAGATACTACAGTATAGTGTATCATTTGTCTTCTGGGTATATAATCTCAAATTATCCATGGCATCCGGTCCCACCACTTCATGGGAAATAGATGGGGAAACAGTGGAAACAGTGTCAGACTTTATTTTTCTGGGCTCCAAAATCACTGCAGATGGTGACTGCAGCCATGAAATTAAAAGACACTTACTCCTTGGAAAGAAAGTTATGACCAACCTAGATAGCATATTCAAAAGCAGAGACATTACTTTGCCAACAAAGGTTCATCTAGTCAAGGCTATGGTTTTTCCTGTGGTCATGTATGGATGTGAGAGTTGGACTGTGAAGAAGGCTGAGAGCCGAAGAATAGATGCTTTTGAACTGTGGTGTTGGAGAAGACTCTTGAGAGTCCCTTGGACTGCAAGGAGATCCAACCAGTCCATTCTGAAGGAGATCAGCCCTGGGATTTTTTTGGAAGGAATGATGCTAAAGCTGAAACTCCAGTACTTTGGCCACCTCGTGCGAAGAGTTGACTCATTGGAAAAGACTCTGATGCTGGGAGGGCTTGGGGGCAGGAGGAGAAGGGGACGACAGAGGATGAGATGGCTGGATGGCATCACTGACTCGATGGATGTGAGTTTGAGTGAACTCTGGGAGTTGGTGATGGACAGGGAGGCCTGGCGTGCTGCAATTCATGGGGTCGCAAAGAGTTGGACATGACTGAGCGACTGATCTGATCTGATCTGATGCTGTGTGCTGTGCTGTGCTCAGCTGCTCAGTCGTCTCCAACTCTGCAACTCCATGGACTGTAGCCCACCAGGCTCCTCTGTCCATGGGATTTTCCAGGCAAGAATACTGGAGTGGGTTGCCATGCTCTCCTCCAGGGGATCTTCCCAACCCAGGGATTGAACCTGGGTCTCCTAGGTTGCAGGTGGATTCTTCACCATCTGAGCCACCAGGGAAGCATATGTATATAATATAGCAGGCATAATTTCCCACCTGGAATAAAACGCAGATGATTTTTTCTCACTTACCTAGAACCTCTATTCTTATGGATAGCATAAAGTGGTTATTTACTTCAGGATATCACTGTCTTTCACCGTTCTTACTCTGGTTTTGTGTCTCAGTTAAGGTAGGAGTACGAATAACATGACAAGACTACTGGGTAGTGGCAGTTGAGTCCTTGTCATTGACCTGCACTGACATCTGCCAAGATGCCTTTATTTTTCCTGATCCTCGGTCATTGGCGCTGGTAGGATGTAACTGCATCCCCTAATCCTGGCAGTAAGACCTTCACTTTGTCAATTCATCTGTGTCACATTCCTACTGCCTTTAGGTGGTGGGACATTTTGCTTCCTCCGGTGTTATGCTCAGAAGTACACTAAGATGGCTTCAGTCTGTCTGTGGGATCCCTCAGGCAATCATTTCTTCTTGGATTCTTGACACTTTGCTAGCCTTTCCTAGGAAAGGGGATGAGGGTACATGGTCTCTCTGCTCTCAAATTGCCCAGAGTTAGCTGGAGGCTTCAATACTCTGCCCCTTCCTGCACTTGGACTTTGCTGGGGCAGGAAATAGCTACTAGGGAACAGTCTTTAATTCTTCATTATCTATCCTTCTTCTCCTCTTAGGACATACACCTTTCTTCCTTTATCCAGAACGTTGTTGATTCAGTCTGCTGATATGTTGCCTTAACTCTCCAACTGGTCTTTGAGACCCATTGTTTATACTCTAACTAGTCCTTTTGAGATCCAGATGTCAAGAGCTTGATTGTCTATTGCCTGCATACTGCTGTGTCATTCCGTATGTGACGTAGTTTTTATAGAATACTGTACCTGTTTCCTAAATAGGAAGAAGGGTTACAGAATCATAGGAGGCAGTCCTACTATCCTGTCAAATACCCAAACCTTAGGCTTTTGATACAGCATCTTTTCATCAAAGGCCACACATTTGGGGATAGAAATTCGTATTTGTTTTCATTGGTCTTTCCATCTATTCTTGTCTGTGGACTAGGGTGGTGCAAAGAATATGCTATAAATCTTTGCCAGCCAGTATGTCATGGAACACGTTATCTGGCTTCATGCATTCACCTCCATTTCCTTTGTTTTAATTGGTACTCTCAGTCCCTAAATGTACTCAATTTTTACATATTTTAGTGAACTGTAAGATTTTACAATAAAGATCCATCTTTTCTCTTTTAACAAGAAAAATGTCATGGTCATTTTAGATAACAGGTGTTATGGTTATTCCAGGTAACTTAAAGAATAAGATCAAAATGGACAGAATCAGATGAAAGCTCAAAAAGAACACAATAAACTGTGAAATATTTGTTCCTTGTTTCTAAATATTAGTTTATATTTTATAATAAGCAATTATATATTTTTTGCTTTTACAGATAATCTTAACATGAGACTAATTCTGAGCTAGATTATTGAACAAGCCATTAATGATGTAGGTTGAATCAATACTGGTAAACAATCATGACAGGGAAACTGAAAAATAACCTTTAAATGTCATTTTTTTTTTCAAATGAGAATTGTTGTGTACTTAAAAAAAGCACTTAATTAAGATTATAAAAAGGGTTTCAAAGTTCGGCTGTGTCATTGGTAAACAATTCATTTCACTTCTCTAAGCTATAGTTTCTTCAACAATAGAAGATTGTACTAGTCAGTGTTTCCCAAAGTGTAGAATTCTTGCCCTGTCACTGGGCATAATTTTAAGAGACATTAAACAATAAAATAACAAAGCCATTCCCTTTTCCACTCTACCATCTTGATTAAGACAGGATAAAGTCATGTTGTTGCTAGTTTTTGGTGCTTATTGGGGTTAATGGTATTACTTCTACCTTTTAAACCAGGAGAAATTGAATTCAGAGCTTTAGGTATATAATAGTTTTTAGATAAAACACTTGTTTTTCGGTAAAGCATCTGCCCGCAATGCCAGAAACCCAGGTTCAATCCCTGGGTGGGGAAGATCCTCTGGAGAAGGAAATGGCAACCCACTCCAGTACTCTTGCCTAGAAAATTCCATTGATGGAGGAGCCTGGTGGGCTGCAGTCCATGGAGTCACAAAGAGTCGGACATGACTGAGCGACTTCACTTTCTTTCACTTTCTGTTTTTATTGTACTAACTCCTTGGTTATCTTCTTTGGGACGAGGAATGTAGGATTATTTGTTCCAATTCAGTGAAAAATGTCCTGGGTAGTTTGATAGGAATCATATTAAATCTGTAGATTGCTTTAGGTAGTATGGTCATTTTAACAGTATTAATTCTTCTAATCCAAGAGCATGGGATATCTTTCCATTTCTTTGAATCATTTTTAGTTTCCTTTATTCTCAGGATATAAGTCTTTCACCATCTTGGTCAAATTTATTCCTCAGAATTGTATTTCTTTAGTATGATTTTAAGAGAGACAATTTTACATTCCCTTTCTGATATTTCATTGTTCATGTAACAAAACACAACTGATTTCTGTATGTTCATCTTGTATCCGACTACCTTGTGGAATTTGTTTATCAGTTCATTTTTTGGTTTTTGAATGGGCAGAACTGAGTAGATGGAAAAGTTGTCAGAGTAGATTAGTAGGTATAATGAATTTGTGCTAACCCTAAACTCAGGACAATATGCAGAGGCCACAAAGATCATGCGGTGACAAACAGTAGGGAAGAACTTGAAATCACAGAGTATTTCCATGGAGAATACAGAAAGGAGCTAGCTACAAGCATCATTTGGAATTTGTTCAGGAGCAGAGGGTTTCCATGAGGTTGAGTTGCTCCTACTTTCCCCCTTCCTCATTTACCTGATAATGAACATCCTCTCTGTGCAAATAATAGTGCAGTGAGAGAATCTACATGAATTTAGCAGTTAGAGTCAGAGTAGCTCAATGCTTCATCTGGGAGAAACCTAGAGAGGGATGAGGGAAAGGGGTTTGTGCAGAAAACAAAGATTGAGAAGATTGAAATGTTGGGGAAAGACTTCAAACCAATATGAAAAGGATTAAATGATCATGTATGCCTGAGAGCTTCTGGGGAACTGTTTTTTGTTTTTGTTTTTTTTTTTCCTTCCCCTGAACTACAACTTGTATAAAGGATGAATATTACACAACTATTGTTTCTCCCTTTTTTGCGTATCAGCAACACTGCCAGACAAGAAACTTCTTGGTTATCTTCATTTTGGGCTTGGGAGGGAACCATTGAGACTTCCTCCTGCTTGTATTATTTCTGCTTTATTCTACGGATTTGGAAAGGGAATCAACATGAAAAGCCAACTACATCTCTAAATGTAGTTTTCTGAATGTTGAGCTTAAACCAACTTTTTCACTCTGCTCTTTCACTTTCATCAAGAGGCTTCGTAGTTCCTCTTCACTTTCTGCCATAAGGGTGGTGTCATCTGCATATCTGAGGTTATTGTTATTTCTCCCGGCAATCTTGATTCCAGCTTGTGCTTCTTCCAGCCCAGCGTTTCTCATGATGTACTCTGCATATAAGTTAAATAAGCAGGGGACAATATACAGCCTTGACGTACTCCTTTTCCTATTTGGAACCAGTCTGTTGTTCCATGTCCAGTTCTAACTGTTGCTTCCTGACCTGCATACAGATTTCTCAAGAGGCAGATCAGGTGGTCTGGTATTCCCATCTCTTTCAGAATTTTCCACAGTTTATTGTGATCCACACAGTCAGAGGCTTTGGCATAGTCAATAAAGCAGAACTAGATGTTTTTCTAGAACTCTCTTGCTTTTTCTATGATCCAGCAGATGTTGGCAATTTGATCTCTGGTTCCTCTGCCTTTTCTAAAACCAGCTTGAACATCAGGAAGTTCACGGTTCACATATTGCTGAAGCCTGGCTTGGAGAATTTTAAGTTCCTACAAATGTATCTTTCAATATCACCCTCATAGAACAGGCAGAAATAAGTGGGAAAATGAAGTAGAGGGGGAAAGTAGCTTTTCATGCATGCAGCTCTGGCAGCCATGTGCATCAACATAAGAACTTTTAATCCATCGTATGTTGCTAGAGGATGACCCTGTCTGTGGGCACTGGTAATTGCTGTATTTTACCTCTTGCTGTGGCTTCAGGGAAAGGTTGTCCCCAAGCCCTGACCTGGCTTTAATCCAGTACATGCATTTTTTTTATCAGGTCTTATATTTTAATGACTTCCTGAAACTCCCCAAAGTGAAATACATCATAAATCAGTATCTCTGCAGAAGTATGATAGCCTAATAGTCTGGCCAGTTGTCACAGGAGGGGGTAACTCTACAGGCTTGGCAGGTCTTAAGAAACGTTTATGAGCTATTGGTACTTGGGAGTGTTTATGGAGGCAGATAAGATAGTCATTATTTATCAACTCATTTTTGATAAAGTTTATTTTCCTAGCCAAGGTAATGTTCCTACTTACCTATTCCAACCAACTTTTCGGTTATGTGGAAAGTGTTGAATGCAAATATAAGAAACTACACTGTGTTAAGGGGGAAAAAAAAGTGTTATAATCTTACTGGGTTTCTCACGAAACTAAGGCCCAGAATCCAGCTTTTCAGGCAACAGTTAAGCTAGGATCTAAGCGCTGCTTCATCTGCCCTCATTGCTCCTCCTGTGGGGCAGGATGAGCCTGTGTCGTCATGGTACACACCGTGTCCTGGTGTTGACACATCCTCTTCCTTAGGCTGCCACGCCCTTTTACAGGTTCCTTCTAAGAGACATCCCACCCCTTTTCCCGAGTAGCCTGGTTCTCCATGCTGTCCCCTCATGCTTCCTTCATGGTATTTAAGATAAAGGGAAACTGTCTTGTTTGCTTGCTTATTACTCCAAGCTTGAATATAAGTTTCATGAGGAGCTTGCTCACCTCTATATTCTCATCATCAAGGCATTTCCCCACACAGTAGGCACTCAATGATGACTGAATCATTATAGAGATACAGGCTCAGCTTCTATGATTAGGGATCACCGGGCAGTTAAAAAAGAAAGGGGGCCAATGTGAGTTGGAGACACTCCCCAAAATGTCCGTAAGCACTTGACTTCCTAAACTGACCTCTAATATTTTCTCACTAAGCAATAGGATGTGTGTCACCTGCTGGCCCTGGCCTTCTCCCTTCGCCAACCCACACCAGCTTAATCACTGTGCCATTCATAGATCAGGTCCTCGATCCTGTCACGTCAATATTCCAGTTACCTCTTCATGCCAACATATATAAAAGGAATCTCAAGCTTGAGAGTAATACTTACAGTCAATCCTCATTTTTCTTTGATCCCCTATTTGTGAATTCACCTACTCACGTAAAATTTATTTGGAACTCAAAAATCACTATGTGTTGTTGGTTTCATGGATGTGCGAAGAGTAGTGAAAACTCAGTCACTCAAATGCCCATGTTTCCGTGGAGGTTGGCCTAGGCAAGTCTCTGCCTTATTATTTTAGCGCCCATGCTAGAAACAGCTATCCTTTTTGTGATCTCTGTATTGCCACTTTTTAAAAGTGATTTTGCTATTTAAGTTGGCCTCCAAGCATAGTACTGAAGTGCTAGCTAGTGTTCCTAAGCACAGAAGGCTGTGATGTACCTTGCAGAGAAAAAATGTATATCAGATAAACTTCACCAGGCATGAGTTACAGTGCTGCCTGTGAGTTCAATGTAAATAAATATATTCAATATTAATATATATTTTAACTCTCTTTAAACAAATCAGGATAATGTTTTGATCAGCTGACAAAAAAATGTTATGACCACGTTTGTAGGAACCTAACCTGTATTCCCCTAGGAGTAGTGGTTCAATGTTTGATATTTCAGTATTCATCCTGACTCTACAGAACATAGCTGTCATGAATAATGAGAATCAACTGTGTGTATTAATCTAGTGAGACCTTCTAAGGGATTCCATACCAACTTTTATTGATTATATCAAGTAGACCTTCCAGATGTTTGCTTGAAGCATATCTTTTTGTATTTTTTTCAAATCAAGCCATTCAAAACACAAATCTTTGTTGAAGAATGTGTACCCTTTTGATGAATCCTTTATTTTTCTTGGCCACTTGTCTAAGTTCATCCCAGGTCATTGGTGTCAGACTCGTGAGAACTATATGTACATCCGTGAGTACTTGGGGCTGGATATCTGTGCTTTGCTACTGCTGACTAGAGAAAAAGATATTGTATTTCTCATAGTCCACTGTTGACAGGCCCAGGACAGGGCTCACTGAGCTGTGAAAGTTGATATCTGGTACACAGCCACTCAACCTACACGGTGGTGAGGCTGCACTGAAAGCCTGTTACGCGTCTGCTCATTCCTCGTATTGCCTGTACTTGTCTTGGACCTAAATCAAAGAGTAATAATGGAAGGAAGGTTGGAGATAGGTAAGATGAATAACAAAGATTAACCTCAACGGAATCATCAGAAATTGAGTAGAAGAAATGGAAAGGACAGGAGATTGTAGCCTTTAAGGCTGGTAGATGCTCATCAGTGAAGGGCAATTTGGTTGGTGAAGTCAAATTTCAAACTCAGTCATGATTGTGGGGGGGACAGCTGCAAAGAGAGGTGGACACACCTTGCTGGTATGTTTAGAATTTACACATTGTCTCCTTCAGGGGCTCAGACTTGGCTTGATCTTCTTGCTGGCTTCTTCCGAGCCTGAGTGACTAACCCATGTTGCCATCTCCCCATCAGTCTGTCCTCACTTAATAAACATCTCCTTGGAGTAACTCTGTGAGCCAGGCAAGGTCAAACTTTGGGGATACCAGAGAGTGTAAAGTTTAAGTGTTTGGGCTGTGATGCAGTAATGCCTGGGTTTGAATGATCATCCTGTCCCTTATTAACTACAATGTCTTAGGCCAGTTAGTTAACCTGTCAGGGCCTCAGTTTCCACATCTGTAAAGCACAGATAATATCAGCACCCACCTCATCTGGCTGCCGTGAGGATTAACTGAGATAATCCAGGTATCGGTCCTTTGCACACTGCCTGGTGTAGACGGAGTACTTGTCTGAGATACAGAAAAGGGGCCATCATGCCAAAGGGGTGCTTTGCTTTACCACTTAGCAAGGCAAGAGTGGTGCAAGATGAAGCAGGTGGGCCAGATCCTGCAAGGCCTCAGATGTAGCCAAGGGGAGGATTTGGAAAGAAACGCTAAAGTGGGTTTAGGAAGCTTTTGTGTGGTTTTAAGTAGAGCACTGACAACATGTTTTGAAGAAGCAATGTTGGCTCTAAGATAACTTCTGCAATATACTCTCTTTGGCTAGAAATGTTTGAAACATAGCCTCTATCTTTTAATTCCCTTCCATTTGGATTGGTCTGTAAGCTACCCCACATGCTCCTAAACACCTCGATGTCAAAGGGACACACTAAGCTTACCTGATGTTGATAACGACAGCACAGGCAGAAGAAGAATTTACAGTAACCAAACCACTGGTATGCTCACCCACGTCAGGCTCACATGCATTCTTTTATTGGGCTTCACAACTACATTCCGAGGCTTTATTATCCCCTTTTTAGGAAAGTGAAACTGAGCCTGGAAGTATCTCAGCTAGGTATGTTAATAAATGCAGATTTTCTCTTCTTGCACTCCCTAGCTTCTCCCTGATTTCCAGAGCGTACTTGAATATGATGAAGTGACATTGCTGAAGTCAGACAATGCCTTAGCCCTGCCTCACACCTCTGTACCTCAGTGTTCTTATCTGGAAAATGGGACTAGCACCATGTATCTCAGGAGCTTTGAGGAACATTGCGGTATGTCTGCAAAGTGACCAGCACAGAGCTGGACGTGGAGGAACCACTCCATCCGAGTTGCACTGTTATCGTCTGTTTGCCCATTTGCACTGAGGTAGTAGGCAGTTTTAAGACATCTCCTAAAAAGGCAGCTCCTTACCTCTTTGTCTCCCATAAAGTACCACGTGGGGGAAGTAGGTCTTTCTTGCGCCTACTCTTTCCACCTGAATGGAGGGGAATGGGGATGCTCTCAGAGCGCACCTTCAGGAAGTTAAGCTCCAACTCCTCCTAAACAGGTTCCCTACAAATTGTGCTTTTTAATTAAACCTTCCAAGGGTTAATTAGGAAACTAGGTAAATCATTTTTGTTTCAGAATATGTCTTTGTGGTTTGACTAATTATGTGGTGAGATTTAATACGATTTCTCCTCGTGTGTGAAATTAATACATTGGATATTTCTAAAAGGAAGATATTGAAAGCATTACCTGAATGTCAGGTTGAGAGCCAATAGAGTCTGAAGGAGTTCCACTTAAAGCGATGCTGGGAAAAGCTAGGCTGGTTGCCAGTGGGTCATTTTATATGGGATGCCTCCAAGACACGCATTCTGTCTCTTAACCAATAAATCTAATTGTGCAGCCTTTAACAGTGCCTCATTACCAGTAGAAAAAAAAAAAATCTAGGCTCCTCATGGAGGTACTTCATTCTCGTTCCAACTCCCACCCTCCCTTGGGCATGCTCTTCTCTGGCTGCATCCTGCTGTGTCGTCCCCACTAACCCCAGGCTTCCGTATGCTCTGGTGGCCCTCTGTACGACACAGCTTGACTTGCCCACATGTGCTCCACTGCATCTATATTAACCCCATCTTTGTTTTTTGTATTTGATGCTTTGACATCACTGGGCCTTGCTAGGACCACTCCTCTCAGAGGTAGCTAATTCCTAGAGACAGGATGTAGCTCACCTGCATGCAAGCACACACCTTTCCTGTGCAAACCAACCAGTCTAGAGTCCATACCTGCCGTCTGCCCCTTCCTTTGTCAGGCTTTCTATTCTGGACCACTCCCTGCTGTCAGGGCCTGGTTCCAGAGACCTAGAGACAGCTCCCATGCCCCAGGGACCTGCCGAGATTATTCAGACTAGCCACCCCTCCTCTGTCTTGCCCATTTCTTCCCACAGAAACCCAAGTAAAGACTCTTGCCCATGGTTTTCCCTCACTCCCTCTGCCTCCTGACTGACTCTTATGCTTTCCTGTGTGGCATGTCATGCCTCCTGTTTCTAGGGATTCTGTGAATATATAGCAAGCATCTTCCTACATGACAGCCATTTCAGTGTGGCTAACCATATCTGACTAAAACAAATCTTGGGACAATTGAAACAGCATTTTTCAAAGTGTAGCTCAAAGGCACTTATTACTCCATCACACCTTCTCTGTTTCTCTTGAAAAGGTCTCATCCATGTAAGCCGTGTTGAAACAGAGGTCTGTTTCCCTAAATTCTGTCTCATGTTCATCTCTGAACACCCAATATTTAGCACAAGGCCCAGAATGTTTATGTATGGAGCAGACATGGGGAATAAGTGAATGAACTAAAAATATCACAACCTTTTAAGCTGCATCTGTTAGGAAAGGGGCCGATGATCTGAGCTGAAGCTGATATAATAATAATAGAAATAAAGTCCACAGTAAATGTAATGCACTTGAATCATCACAAAACTACTCCCCTAACCTCGAGGTCTGGAAAAATTGTCTTCCACGAAACTAATTGCTGGTACCAAAAAGGTTGGGGAAGGCTGCATTAGGGGATAAGTCAGGTAGTGTGGGTGTTTCCCTTATTCTCCCGAATCTGCATGGCGCACTGTGGCTTGGGGGTTCAGAGTGCAGCTTGGAGTCCAAGGTCAGTCCTCAATTCCAGCTCTGCCACATCGACCCCTATGGCTTTGGACAAGGTATTTCACCTCTGGGTGTTTTTTTCATCCATAAAACAGGGATGATAGCAGTATCTCTCTCCAAGTCCTGGAAGGATTAAAAGGAAAAAGACCACAAGTCTTTTCACAAATTCTTTCCTGTAGTGCTCTTTCCTGCCCCTCCTTCACCTCCTGACTACTCCTTATCCTTTACATCACAACTCAAGAGTTGCCCCTTTAGGAAAGCCTTCTATGCCTTCCCTAATGAGGGCAAATCTCCCTAATGTGGATTTCTTTAACCCTGTGCATTTATCCTTAGTTGTATTTGTCGTCCTAATTTTTCACTGATGGTCATGACTTTTGAATGGATCTTTCTCCTTAGACTGTGTATGAGTCAGCTTTCTCCAGAGATTAGAACCCAGAGGATAGGTGCATGGTAGTAAGAAAGAGGTTTATTTTTAGGAACTGGTTCACACTATGGAGGCTTGGCAAGTTCAAACTCTGCAGGGTAGGCTGGCAGGCTGGATACCCAGGGAAGAGTGGCAGTTAGAGTGCAAAGGCAGTCTGTTGGCAGAACTCTCTCCTCTTCCAGGGAGGTTCATCTTTTTCTACTCTTAAGGCCTGTGATGATGGGATGAGGCCCACCCACATTGTGAAGAGTCATCTCCTCTGCTCAGAGCCTACTGATATGTTAGTCCTCATTTGAAAACAATACCTTCACAGCAACATAAGGAGTAATATTTAAGCAAATGTCTGGGTGCCCTGGCCTAACCAAATTGATACATAAAATTAACTATCACAGACTGTAACCTGTATGAAGACAAGATTCTCACACTGCTGCCTAGTGAACCTAGTACATTGTCATCCCTTAGTAAATTATGAAGGAACAGCACCTAAATGCAGTTAGTGGTAGATGGTGTTAATCTTTATAATCAGAACTTTTAGTAGTGTTAGAATTATGAGGAGGAGATATCCAGGACCCAGGATTTTAAATGGTTCTTGTAGATGAAGGCAAGTTTTCAGAACATCCACTGGCCATGGCCATCCTCACAAGGTCTTCAAGGGGGAGAGTGGCCCTGAAGTGGAAGCAAGTTTGGTGTGTTCAGCAAACAGCAAGGTAACTGATGTGGCTAAGACAGAGTGACCAAAGACAGCGCTGTCCAGCAAGGAGGGTACAGAAGCAGCAGGTGGCCAGTGCTATAAGCCTGAACATTTGTGAAGGCTGGGTGACATAGTGTCCACTTGTGAGTTTTGAGCCCAGCAGTGAAATCAAGGCTTCCAAGAATCAGAGGGGATCCAGCAGAGGGCCCCCTGCAACACCTGACCCAAAAGTACATTCTTCTAAAGAGAGGTTTATCTTCTAATTCACCCAAAGGTACCTTTTGTTCATAAAGCCTGCCTTCTAAGGATTGCTTTGGCTCAGATGTGCCACCTTTAAAAATCTTGGCTTCTGTGAGAAGAAAAGCAAAAAGACCAGTTAAATAGGTGCTTGCAAAATCCAGGGACGATAAGATGGTCGCTTGGACCAAGGTGGTAGCACTAGAGTTTTTGAGAAGTGCTCAGATTTCAAATGTATATTGAAAGCACAGACAGCGGAATTTTCTGACATAATATTGCGTGACTGTAAGGGAGAGGAGTCAGTGATAACCCCCAATGATTTTTGCCTAAGCAACTGGAAAGATGAGGTTATAGACAACAGAGATAGAGACAGTTGCAATAGAATCACAGGCATAGGGGCTGGGACTGCAGAAATTAGGAATTTAGGTGCAATGTGTTAAGTTTACTATGCCCGTGTATATCCAGGTGGAAAAGCTGAGTAAGCATTGAGAGATACTAGTCTAGAGTTCGGGGCAGAGCCCAGACAGATGCCAACGAGGGAGTCATCCATGTAGGGAGTATATCTAGGCCAAGAAATGCATTAAAATCAGCTGGATGGAGAGTATTGTTTGAAGTTAGGGACATAAGGAGAAACTACCAGTAAGATATGAGAAGAATTGAAAGAGAAGTGTCCCTGAAGCTCAGCCTTGTACATTTCAAAATGAAAGGAGTGATGGACAGTGTCAATTACTGCCAAGACTGGCTAATGAGACTGACACTGAACCACTGGATTTGTCCCCATGCTGGATAATAATTAAATATTTCAGGTGGTAACATCAAAGGGAAAGAAGTTAAGTGGTAGCTGGAGGGGTATTTGGGATCCACAGAGATAATACAACAAGTTTGTGTTAAATGAGGATGATGCAGGAGAGAAAGGGAATGGAACAGGAGAGAAGAGAGAGCTCTGGGGACAGAAGAGCTAGGATGTAATTGCAGGGTTTAACCTGGGTGTATGGAGAACTAGACCTGGTGGAAGGAGAGAAAGCATAGTATAGATGCAGGTTGATTGGGTGATGGAAACGTATGGAACTTTTCTGCTGCTGTCCTTATCTTAGTGAACTAGAAGCAAGGTCACTAGCAGAAAGGAAAAAAAAAAGACTCTCACTTTCCCATTGGATCCCAGGACCACCCAAACTGGACTTATGAAGAACAAGAGCCATTGATTACATAAGCAATGGACTATTATTGTTTGAATGATTGAGTAATCCTTATAAGGCTTGAGTATACTCTAGTTTATTTCTAGAGTGGAATCACATCTGACAGACAAAGGAAACTGCAAATAAATTCTGCTCTTTACTCACATTTTTCAAAGAACATAATGGGGAACCCACCTCACAGTCTTTAGCACCTCTCATTGTCACCCCCGTCTTCCCCTCTTAGTCCACCTCGTAAGGCAGTTACCCCATGCCTGTTTCCAAACAACACTCTGCCAGTGCTGCAGCCCACATCGTAGGTAACTCTCATCTGCACCCCTCTTTGTCTGGATTTTGTTAGGTAGACCAAATTTGTCTCTAGTGTTTCTCCATTCTGAAAACTATACAAGGAAAAAAAGCAGCAAACGTAAATCTGCTGGGAAAAGAACACGGAAATCAAAGCCTTATTTGGGGGCTGACGGGGAGAAGGGAAAGCTGTGAACACTCACACATTAATAATTTTTGTCATGTCACAACAGCAATCAAATCCCCAATGACAGTGTTGTCATAAAATCTATACAGCCCCTACTCTGGGCTTTGGTCTTGGCCTGTTTTCTGGGCTACAGACTCAGATTCACCACAATCCTTTTGCGGCTGTTCAGCTCCTCTTATCACCCTGTGTTTTACTACCTCCTTCTAAGCTTAAAATGCAGCATTTTATACCAAACATAGACCCTCAGAGAAGGAAGTGTGGAGGTCCTCTTACCCAGCATTTCATGCTTTCTGGCATCATTCTCATAACTTCCCTGACACCTAGCCTTTGGCCTCACTATATCCTAAGGCAGCCCATTCCGTTAATGGAATGTGTTACATTCCAATGAGCTAAATCTCTCTACTTCTAACCCCTGATTCTCTGACTTAGCTCTGGGGCTACACAGAACAAACCCATCCAGTCCCCTTTGTCTAGGGAACTAGCCATCTTCTTTCCTCCATCTTGTCTCCTCTAAGTGTTCAGACAGCGTCTGAATCACAAATCAATCTACACTGAGAATGAAAGCTTTCTGCAGTCTTTACCTGCTAGTAAATTAAACATGAAAGAGAATATACCTGCTTCAAGTCGAGTTCCAAATAGCCTTTTGCTAAGGGAGGATTAAGAGCTCCTTTAATGCCTATATAAAATCCAATGAAAAGGTTAAAGCTGGATGAAATTGTATTTTTGAATGATGTATCTAGCATGAATACTACAAGGAAAGAAAGGGAAGGGGCATGATTATCTGAAGTTGAGAGGCAAGATTAGGGAAAGAGTCATTCACGTGCATCCCACTGAAGTGTAATCTCAGTCCTGCTCCTCTACATTTTTATTCAATGTCTGCACATTCCAGTGATTGAGCTAGGTGTTAGGATAGCAGTGGTGAGCATTCCTTCACTTATAAATTCAACAAATATTTCCTGCGGACCTGCAACCTGCTAGCACCATTCTGCCAAAGGGATACAAAAGTGAACAACACAATCAGGAAAAAAAATCCCTTTTCCACTTAATATTCTAGGGAGGGGGAAAGAACTTCACAAATAAATGTAAAACTCTAATAGTTACAAACATGTAGGAAGGGAGTAAGGAGGATTGAGGTCAGAGATGAAACTTGAGGGGTTGGGAGAATCCAGATAATATAGGGATTTGTGAGTCATGTAAAGAATTTCCATCTCTGGCTACGAGCAGTGAGGACCCACTGAAATGTTTTAAGCTAGATATGTGTGTTTAGTAGGATCTAGTTTCTATTAAGGAGAGAATGGATTTAATGTAGAGAATGGATTGGAGGGGACCGTGGTGAAGACAGAAAATTATTACAGTGATTCACAGAAAAGATTTTTGTTACTTGGACCAGAATGATAGCAATGGGTATAGAAACAAAGCGACAGATTTAAGAGATCTCGAAGAGAAAACCTATGGGCATCACGGTGATTTGAATGTAAGAGGCAAGGGAGAGCAAGTGTGTTTTCTTTTCAAATATGTAAGTTAATCTTACTTCCTTTTTAAAATAATTGTATTGGAGCATAGCTGGTTTACAATGTTGTTAGCAAAGTGACTCAATTATACATACACATATATTTGGTCTTTTTCAGATTCTTTTTTCATAGAAATCATCATAGAATATTGAGTAGCATTCCCTGTGCCATATAGTAGTCCTTGTTTATCTATTGTGTGTATACTGGTGTGTGTATGCTCATCCCAAGCTCCTGATTTATCCCCTGCCCCACATTTCCCCTTTGGCAACCATGAGTTTTGGATATCTGTCAGTCTGTTTCTGTTTTATAAATAAGTTCATGTGTATCATTTTTAATTCCACATATAAGTGATATTATATGATATTTGTCTTTCTCTGTTTGAATATGGCAATCTCTAGGTCTATGTCTGTTGCTGCAAATGGCAATATTTTGTTTTTATGGCTAATATTCCATTGTACCTATGTTCCACATTTTCTTTATCCATTCATCTCTCGATGGACATTTAGGTTGCTTCCATATGTTGGCAGTTGTAAACAGTGCTGCAGTGAACACTGGGGTGCAGGTATCTTTTCTAGGTATGATTTACTCTAGATACATGCCCAGGAGTGGGATTGATGGCTCATATGATAACTCTGTTTTTAGTTTTATATGGACTGTTCTCCATAGTGGCTGCATCAATTTACATTCCCACCAACAGTGTGGGAGGGGTCTCTCTTCTCCACAGCCTCTCCAACATTTATTGTTTGTAGACATTTTAATGACAGACATTCTGACCGGTGTGGTTTGATTTGCATTTCACTAATAAGTAGTGATGTTGAGTATTTTTGCATGTGTTTTTTGCCCATCTGTACGTCTTCTTTGGAGAAATGTCTATTTAGATCTTCTGCCCATTTTTTGATTGGATTTTCTGATATAGAGTTGCATGAGCTGTTTGTATATTTTGGAGATTAATCCCTTGCCAGTGGCTCTATTTGCAAATATTTTCTCCCACTTTGTGGGTGTCTTTTCATTTTGTTTATGGCTTCCTTTGCTGTGTAGAGATTTTAAGTTTAATTGGGTTCCATTTGTGTTTATTTCCGTTACTATAGGAGGTGGATCCAAAAAGATACTGCTGTGATTTATGTCAGTGTTCTGCCATGTTTTCCTCTCAGAGTTTTTATATGTATAGTGTCTGGCCTTGTATTTATGTCTTTGATCCATTTTGAGTTTATTTTTGTGTATGGTATTACAGAGTGTTCTAATTTCATTCTTTTACATGTAGTCCAGCTTTCCCACACCACTTACTGAAGAGATTGTCTTTTCGCCATTGTGTATTCTGGCTTCCTTTGTCATAGGTTAGTTTGACTATAAATGCGTGAGTTTCTCTCTGTACTTTCCATCCTTTTCCATCACCAAAATAGCGACCTCTGTGAGAGCTCAAGCTAATCAAATATTCTTTGTAGCCTCTACCACCACTGTCCTCTCCCTACCACCAGTGAGCCATAGCCAACCTCATCTCCCCAGGAGCACCTCCAAGATTGGAGTCCCGGTTTCCTCCTACACTGTGGAGCTTCTGACTGAAGTCCCTCTGGCCTTCAAAGATGCTCTTGGGGCTTTTGTTGCCTAGGGAGGATTGGAGCCCATATACTCCTGGGACAAAGCTTGGCACCTACCCATGCCAGTCCCCTGGAACTCCTGTAACCAGTGTCCTGTTGCCTGGGGGTACCAACAGGGAAAGAAGCTCTTATGGTAGGCCTGCCCCACGACTCGTGCCTCCACTGTGGATGAGCATCTCAGGCTGGGGAGTACAGAGCAGCTGTGCCCACCTTCTGTGCAGGTTACTCTCTGCTTTGCCCTCCTGAAACTTGTTGCTGCACTCTCCTCCTTGGCTTCAAAGCTCCCCCTGCATCCAGGCTGATGTTCCTGCTGGCAAGGAATCTTCCCAAGGTATGGGGACATTTCCTTCTTCACAGCTCTCTCCCCAAGGTGCAGGTCCTGTACCTTTCCTTACTGAGTCCTTTTTTTTCCCTTTGTCCTACTCCATTACATGGACGTTTTATTGCCCTTTCAGAAGTCTGAGGTCTTCTGCCCTGTTCAGTAGATATTCTGTGTGAGTCACTCCTCTTGGAGATGTATTTTTTGTTTTCATGTGAGAAGGTGAGCTCCCCATGCTGCTTCTCTGCCATCTTTATCCTGTCCTCTGTGTTGGCATTTTAAAGGGTTATTTTGGGAGGATAAGTACCCATTTGTGACTTCCTGAAAACATATAGACCTCATCTGAAAGACCTCATCTGAATAGACAGAACCACATAGAAATCAACCCAAGCCCATCCTTCAGGAAGGATCTGGAGATATTTGCAAAATCTCCTTAAATATCCTCCAGCTTGAGATCTCCAAGTGAGCCTTGCTGAGAATGTATTTTTTGTGCATATCGTGGTAAAATATAACTGCTCTAAGATTTTTCTGCCAGGATGCTCATTTTTAATAAGGTTTTCGTGCATTGCTCCACAGGCCTTCTGCTGTACCAAGAATGCATTCTAGGTAGTGATCAAGAGTGGCAGTGCCACTCACTGGACTAGCAAATACCATGACAAAGCCAGGTCTGGAGAGGAAAGGCCACGGTTAAAGTGGGGACATGTTGAGTTTGAATGTCTGAGATGAAACAATAATGGGAGTATTGATAAGTAACATAAGTCTGGATTTCTAAGGAATTACCTAGAATGACAACACTCAGAATGATTTTGGCTATGGCAAGGAAGGGTCATGCTAGATCAAGGAGAAGCATGCAATTTATCCTTGGAAGGCGGGGCTAGAGACACCCTATTCTGAGTATTCTGAGCTTCTGGATTTATTAAGAGGTGGTCTTAGAACCATTTGGGTATCTAATACAAGTTGTCTTGGTACAGAATCAATTGTGTATAAGACAGGAATATCAGATAAAATTGAAAGGTAGGTGGACTCCATGAACAGGAATGGGGATGCCATCTGGAAGTAAGGCAATTATCCTTTCTCTGTACATGAGTATTCCCTGCTTCTGTTGTAGATGAAACAAACTGGCCACCTCAGTCCTAATCAGAGTGGTCAACAGAGACAGGCTAGTCCCATAATCAACTCCAAGTCTCCAGGGTAAAAAACCGTATTGACACATCTTGCAACATATGCCAACCCTAGTACAAACATGCCAGCACAGGGCATCTTTCTACAACAGCCCACTGCAGAAGCTGCAGGGGCAGAGTTTCTGAGAAAGGACAGAAACAGGCCTGACCAATTGACTAACATGTCTGCAACAGAGTATAATTAACGCTCATCCAATTTGTGAAGGGAACAAAAGCTCTCTGCTTTACAATCAACTCTTAATTATCTTGATGGGTATTAATTTGTACATCCATATTTCTCCTTGGTTAATTATTAATCTTATGGTTCCTGTCTACCATATTTTCTAACTCTTGTTTTCCTGGCATCTAATAAAACCCGGTACTGGATCTTCATATTTCCTTTTCAAATTCTGATCATCTCCCCAAGAATTTTACACCTCTCAATTGTATTTGTGTCACTGTTTGATCTTGTCTTGTGTCTGAGTTTTATGTCATCCATCTTGAAGGTGGCTATGCTTAAAAATTCTGAAAATCCCTGAAATATTTTAAACCTATTTGCATTTTTCTTTCTTTTTCAAAGACCTATGAGGGTGGTGAATCTCAGACGCTGATACAACTGCCCACTCAGACGCTCATCTTTCCTGAGAGTGCCACGAGCCAGCCCCTAAGTTCCACCTGCCTCCATCCTGTGTTGTCATGCTTAGTAAATGACAACATAAAGACGTCAATCTGGATGGCATTTTCTCCCTCTGTATCAGCCCTTCTAACCTGCCTGCCACTTCTGGTAATATTTTAAGCCAGATAGTCTCTCCAGTTAAAGACCCTTCAGAGGACAGATTCCACACCCCTTTCTTGGTCCTAAAGGCCTTTTCTCACCTCTTCAGCCCCTATTTCACCACTATCCATCCCCACCTCACCCTATTCTTCATGCATAACACACTCTTATGCTTGCTCTGCCGAAGAAATCCCCATGTCTTATTACTTTCTCCTTGGGCGATTTTCCCAATCTCCCCACTCCCAGATCATATCCTCTACCTTGTCTGACTTCTCTTACAATCAATGTTCTTGCTACCATATTTCAGCTGTAAGTTTACAGGTTTGCCTTCTCCAGGTGAGTCAGTGTAATGAGCACCAATTTTAGAACCAGAGTGCTAGGGTTCAGTTTTGCTGCTACCTGAGTTATGTGAACAACTCAACTTGGCAAGTTGTTTAACCTTTCTGTGCCTCAATTTTCCCAAAAAGAATCTCTTAAATAGTACTTAATTACATAGTCTCAACACTTAGCACATGCCTAGTACATAAACTTCTTTAGAACAGTGCTCTATATTTAATCAATTAATATTTGATTAACAGCAGATGTGATAGAATGCAGACAGACCGATACTATCCTCTGGTCAATTCTCAAAGACAAGAGAGTGATTCAAAATGTTGGTAAAAATTCAGATGACATGATAATGTCAGAATATTGGTATTTCTAGGTACATATATGCTAGTAAATACTTAAGCATACTGCAAAGAATAAAAACCTTGAAGTTAGATTTAAGTTTGAATCCCATCTCTGTTGCTTACCTGTATTTTCTATAAGGTAAATAAATCCTTTTACTTCCTCTATCTCATTCCATAAATAATAACAATATTATATATTTTAAGCCACAGACTAAGTAAGACTATATGTATAAATTACCTACCTCAGTGGCCAACAGGGAAGGTAATCAATGTAATTTGCTTGACGAATCACCTTCTGTCTTATAGAAGTTTCCTTTCAAAGTAAAAATACAAAAGGTAGTTTGAGGAGATCAGAACAGGTAAAAATTTTTGCTTTATGTTATGAAGTTACTTGACTGCATTGACAAATAGCTAATGTCTTTGAACACAAAATGTTCCAGGGACTGTTCTCAGTGTTTTACCATCAGTATCTCATTTAATCCTCCCCAAAGCCTGTAAGGTCTGTACTAATATTATCGTCAGGTGGCAGAGGCTAAACCAAAGTTTGGAGAACTTTTTAAAGACCAAAAGATCATCAGAAAGAAGGAAAAATGACTTCCTAACAAATACCAAAGTCTTTCCTAAAACCCATGGTGACCTGATACCATAGAATGAGAAGGAAGCAGTTGACCAAGATGGATAGATTTTTCTTTGCTCAGATACTGGAGCTTCTCATAGTCATGTATAAGGACAAACTTTTTGTAAGAGGTAGACCACTTCAAAGGCTTAGCGTTAGTAAAAGCCTACTTCTTTATACCAACAGCCTCCAGACAAGGCTCTTTGAAATAGTAGTTATTCACTTGTTAGCCAACAGGTGGCCTAAGAGCATTATTTTTCAACTTCACTGTGCACAACAGCTATGTGACCTTATCCAATTACCCCAGGATTCAATGACATTAATAAACATGCTCTAAAATCAGCTGGGTTGCAGAAACATCCCTTTTATTGTAGGTTTGCACCATAACTGTTGGAAATTACCTGATGATTAATGTTGTCTAACCTGGGGAACTATATTGTAATGAAGTTCAGGATTTATCGAAAAATACGATAATAATCCTCTTTGTTTACATCTGTAATTAATGTAGTTCAGTAGGGAGCCCTTGAAACCTTGTATAAGCAAGATTTATCCCCATTGGAATAGATTGCAGCCATATGTCACCATTCAAAAGGTAATTGGTACATTTCATTAGAAAGTAATTGAAAAAAAGATTTATTTTAATGCCTTGTAATAAATAATCTTGATAAACACTATTGTTAGCAGAGATATCTGCACTGTATAAAGATTTTGCATCAGAATATGGTATATACTACATATCATTCTTGGATTTTTCTAAGAAGTTTTTACTTTGTTGTGACTCTGAAGAAAGGATAGCCTCTTATTATGCTACTGGCTTTCCTGTGGGGTCTAGACCTTCTCATTATGGTCACATACCTCTCTGTTCTCATAATTTTCCTTATGACAAAACCCTGGTTTATTCTATATCACTCAAAAGACAATCCTCCACACATATGAACAGAAATGTTTCTAATGGTGGTTTGGAGCACAGTCCTAAGAGACTGGGCTACAAAGTCTCAGACTTTGGCTGAATGGACATTATGATAGACATATGTCTTAGGATTTTAGAAAGCATTAAACAAGTTGCTATACACAAAGGCTTTAAACAAATTCTTGTTATACAAGAGACACTCAATGAATGCTGTGGTGGTTTAGTCGCTAAGTCATGTCCAACGCTTGTGATCCCATGGGCTGCAGCCTGCCAGGCTTCTCTGTCCATGGGATTCTCCAGGCAAGAATACTGGAGTGGGTTACCATTTCTTCTCCACAGTGAATGGTATACTTAGTACACTTAGTATGATTACACTCTCTCTCAGGGTCTTGCTATCCTGAGCCTTTGAGGAGACATCCTCAGTTCCAGGGTGTACTTTTATTTAAATTGCATTGTAAAAGCAAAAGTAGTTTTTTACCAGCATTTTTCCCCCATTTCCATTTTTTTATGTGATGAAAATAAACAAGCGCATGAAGAACAGAGAAATCTGCACCCTTCTCAACACTAGCTATGACTAAAAAGACCTTCTCACTCCCAACTAAAGTCTCTCAGGTAAAAACAGATCAATAATTATTTTGAGAGTTTTACGACTCTGTGAGCTACTTATTCAGAGTAATACAATCCCACTTAGTTCCTCATCTCAGTTTGTTGAGAGCAAAATAATCCCCAAAGCCATCTGCAGATTGAGATACAATCATGCTTTTAACAGAGGACCAACTGAAATAGCAAAACAATGGCAGAAGAGAAGTGAATTAAATAATTTTCTTTCTACATCTCTGATAATCAAGCCACGTTCAAGAGCTTTTCTCTGCCTATCACAACTGTATCATGATAGAATAGTTCAGACCTGTGCTATATAATCATAGCTCTATAAAGTGACTGTTAGAATCCTCATTACCTTTATAGTTGGGGAAGGTGAGCTCTTATCCAAGATCGTACAGTCACTGTGTGGAATGTCAGGCCCCAAGTTCTGTGTCTCCTTACTCTGCTTCATTTCAGTGCTGTGCTTCTCAAATTAGGATCCAGAACACCATAATCTTCCTGGAGAATGTTTTGCCTAAAAATTTTAGGGTAGAAATCAAATAATTTAATTATACATTAAATCACTATTTTTCCATTAAATAGGGACGTTTTATACTCCATAATGCACTAAATCAATATTCCTTTCAAAGATACATGCAAGAAATGTCAAAGAAACATTGGACTTTTAATGGGTCCTGTGCCCCACAGAAAAGTATGAACCCTGTATGATGATAATTCAGTGGAAGGCTTTGAGAAGGCTATCTTGAAGCCAAATGGTCCTGGTTACCTGAATCCCACCTCTGAGAGTCAATATCTGGGTAGCCTTGCATGAATCATTCCACTTTACTGAACCTCATTTGTTTAACAGGAATTCTACCACATACTGCTTAGGAAATCCTAAGGATTCCTTAGACCATGTGAAAATCCAAAAGCATAATAGGTGTTCAGTATACAGTGAAAGTGTTAGTCACTCAGTTGTATCCGTCTTTGCAACCCCATGGACTGTAGCCCACCAGGCTCCTCTGTCCATTGGATTTTCCAGGCAAGAATACTGGAGTGGGTTGCCATCCCCTTCTCCAGGGGATCTTCCCAACCCAGGGATCGAGCCCAGGTCTCTTACATTGCAGGCAGATTCTTCACCATTTGAGCCACCAGGAAAGCCCCAGTACATAGTAGTCATCATTATTAAAACATGCCCTCTGGTTTGTTCAGCCACTGGTTCCCACATAATCCCCAAGCTAACTACTCTGAGCCCAAGAAAGAACCACTGGCCCCTCTCCATTTTGCTTTCGAAACTATTTCTAGGAGGGATTGGGGCCAGGAGGAGAAGGGGACGACAGAGGATGAGATGGCTGGATGGCATCACCTACTCAATGGACTTGAGTTTGCATAAACTCTGGGAGTTGGTGATGGACAGGGAGGCCTGGCATGCTGCAATTCATGGGGTCACAAAGAGTCGGACGTGACTGAGCGACTGAACTGAGGTATTATTTTGACTAAAAGGGGATCCCTAAAATGGGTTGTGAAAAATTCCAAAGTATGTAAACTAGATATTAACTAGCTTATTTATTTTATGGCTGGACCCAAAATAGAAAATTTCAATTAAAACCATATAGAAAACCATTCACTTTAAATTTATGTTATCTAAAGTGTTTCCGCAATGGCTCAGCAGGTCAAGACTCCACCTGCAATGCAGGAGATGTGGGTCAGATCCCTCAGTTCAGAAGATCCTCTGGAGGAGGAAAATGGTAATCACTCCAGTGTTTTTTAATTAAATTTATCTATTTTTAATTAAAGGATAATTGCTGTGCAATATTGTTTTGTTTTCTGCCAAGCCTCAACATGAATCAGCTATAGGTATACATACGTCCCCTCCCACCTCCCTCCCCTCTAGGTTGTTACAGCGCCCCAGTTTGATTTCCCTGAGTCATACAGCAAATTTCTATTAGCTATCTATTTTACACATGGTAATGTACATGTTTAGAAAATCCCATAGACAGAAGAGCCTGGCAGGCTACAGTCCAAAGGGTCGCAAAGAGTTGGACACAACTGAGCAACTAAACACACACACATTATCTAAAATGCCTTTCAACACAAATAAAGTGCTCTGTAAGTTTTTATTATAATTTACTTTTACCCCCAAGCCCTAACACTTCATCCTGTTACTGTAATGTTCATTCCCAGTCAATAAAGGCAGTTTTAGAGTAGCGTTTAGAAGTATGCTTTCTGGTGCAAGAGCTGCTGTTGAAACATCTCTGCTGCTTCCTCCTAGTGATGCAACCTTAGGCTTATCATCCCCCCTCAAACTCACTTTCAAACTAGGATCATTAACAATAATGGTGTAATGACTTCCTTCTAGAATTGTTTTACTGAGCACAGTCCCTAGAACACGTGGTACATATGCAATATTTTTTAGCTATACTTTTATATAAAATAGCTTTTACAAAATTAAACTTGAATTAAGCATAGTTATTCACATATGAAACATTAACTTTCACTTTTTAGTCTTCTAGGAACTATGTAGCTCACCTGTAGTTCCCCACAGATAGAGGTTCCCGTGGATGCGTGCACAGTTGCTTCACTCATGTTTGACTCTTTGTGACCCCGTGGACTGTAATTATCCTGGCAAGAATACTGGAATGGGTTGCCACTTCCTCCCCTAGGGGATCTTCCCAACCCAGGGATCAAACCTGCATCTCCTACACTTGCACACAGATTCTTTACCACTTCAGCCACCTGGGAAGCCCAGAGTTTTCCTGTACAACATGTAAACAAACAGATAAAGAGAATTCTTTTAGATGTCTACTGATTGTTAGCACTGAGGATGAAGATATCGTGACAGCCTCACTCAGGGTAGGAGGGCTCTTTCATGATAATCATGTCAGGCAACACACTCATTTGCTATTCATCTTCCAAAATCTGTAATGAGGTATATTTTAGGGCTGAGCAAGGCAGCCTTCCATTTGCTGCCCCAGTCACCTCATTGTGTGCAGAAGACCAGGCCCCCATGGCCATGTAGCAAGTTAGTGCCAAGGAGCTGAACTGACTTCCAATTCTGATCAAAGCTAATGATTTCATTTAAAAGAGAAATCTAAATAATATTTCTTAATTTTCATTCTTAATTAAAATAACTGACAGCCTAGCTCTTTGTTACATATGGAGTCAGGTTAGCTGCATGGGTCATTAAACATTCTGAGAACATTAGGTCTTATTGAAAAGACTTGAAAGTTATTACTCTCATTAATAGTGTGGAAATGTTCATCATTTCTTTGATATGCAAATCAATTATTTGGGTTTTATCTCACTTGAGAAAGAATCTCCAAATGCGAGGAATATAATATTTTGGAGATGGTAGGGTGCAGAACTAGAGAGAGTTTCTCTGGAAAGAGCAATTATGATGTCTGTAGTTTTACATGCAGTCAACTTGAAAACCTCAGGTTGTGAGAAATAGGATTTCCTGCAAAATCCAACCATCTAATCACCATTCAGAAGCCCATGTTAGACTCCTAATGCACAATACTTGTGATCAGTTTTTACCTCTGGCAGAAGTAACTGACAAATTCTACCCAAAACCTGTCAAGAATTTTCCCCTCTCAAAGTCATCAACATTTTAGTAAATCTTAAAACAGTAAAAATAGAGTATGGAAGGAAAATGGACTTCTAAGTAACTCACCTTAGAAATTTTTGACATCCAAGCTTTTTTCAAAGTCTGCATGGGGCCACTATGTAAACCAGGATGTCTCCTATGGATAATGAAATGTTAAGAAACCCAGAGGGGTTTCGGAGAGGGAAAAACGGAAAAGGAATCATCTGTTCTAACCAGTTTAGGAGTGGAAATGAATGGGTATTTCATTTTTATCTGGATAAATACAGTAATATAAACTATCACCTATCACCACATCCTATGCACTTGATGAAAACTTCATCATCTATATTTCCACATTTCAGCTTCCTAACAGTCTTGGGAGGGAGATACTCTTATCCCTACAGAGTATGAGAAACTGCTAAGCCTCAAAAAGGCTTATTTAGGGACTTCCCTGGCAGTCCAGTGAAGACTTTGCTGTGCAGGGGTCGCTGGTTTGACCTCTGGTTGAGGAGCTGAGATCCCACATGCTTCAGGGTAAAAAAAAACAAAACAAAAAAAAACATAAAACAGAAGCAGTATTGTAACAAATTCAGTAAAAACTTTGGAAAAGTAGGTAAGCCTTTTTTTGTTTTAAGTCAAACACCCATCAGATGGAGCTGCTTGGACTCAAAATCGTGATTCTAAAGCTCAAGCTTTAAACACTATCCTCTATTCCTATCCAAGAAAGATTGAAATATTTAAGAGGGAGATCTATGGCCTTCATGGACAAACTAAAAGGAACATATTACATGAAACCAACTACAACCCTAATAGAACAAGTCAGAATGGGTAGTTACTAGCAAAATGGGCCACAAACTAAGGGACAAATAGACAGATACAAAATTTGGTTTCGGTCTAAACTCAGTATGAACACTCATGTGATGTACAATTTAATGTTACTAGACTGCAATAATAAATTTTCCAGAATCATACCAAGATGGTAAGGGGAGAGTGTTTTTTTTTTTGGCCTGGATCTTACTCAGAACATACTCACAGCACTGTATTCAGTGCTAGGTAACAGAATCTAAGAGGGACATTGATTCAACAAATAATTATTGAATGCCAGGTAACATTCTTGATGCTGGGCATGAATATAGTGTAATTACTACCTTTGTAGAGTTTAGTCTAGAGCAAGAAAGAGACTAAAACAGGGAAACAGACAAGTAATTACACATTGTCTTCAGTGGCCTGCAGGAACGTTACTGACTGAAGGGTGAGAAGGAAACAGACATACCAAGAAGCATAGTAGAGGGTGGAGACAAGTGGATCCACCAGCTGTCCAGGGGCACAGGAAGGTCTCAAGTCCACAGGAAGGTCTTGTTGAAGAAAACCTCAGAATAACTAGGGTGCCTGTTTTATAAATGTGGAGTACCACTATGGAGACTCCATATTACATCACAAGTTACTGGGTGAGACTTCCACCCAGTACATGGAACTAATTTTCAATGACTAGCGTCATGGACTAACTAGGAATCAGGGTGCTTGGGTTTGATCTACAACTCTCTAGGCATGTGGCCTGGACCATGACATTTTTTTTTAGAAATGGATGAACTTTTACTTAGTTTCCCTTTAAGACTTTAACAGAAAATGGTGCAATCCCCTACTTACGCTTTTCTAAATTGGAGGAAAATTGCTTTACAATGTTGTGTTGTTTTCTGCTGTACAACATCACAAATCAGTCATAACTAAATGTACCTTCCTCCTTCAGCCTCCATCCTACCCCTCGACATCATCACAGAGCACCAGGCTGGGATCCCTGTGCTATACAGCAGCTTCCCACTCGTTGTCTGTTTTACACATGCTAATATATATAAGCTAATGCTACTTTCCAAATTCATTCTACCCTCTCCTCCTTCAACTGTGTCCACAAAAGACACATGTACCCCAATGTTCATTGAAACACTATTTACAATAGCCAGAACATGAAAGTAACCTAGATGTCCATCAACAGATGAATGGATAAAGAAGTTTTGGTACATCTACACAATGGAATATTACTCAGCCATAAAAAGGAATGAATTTGACTCAGTGATAGTAAGGTGGATAAACCTAGAGCCTATTATACTGAGTAAAGTAAGTCAGAGAAAAACAGATATCATACATTCACACAAAACTCAGCAATGGCCACAGGATTGGAAAAGGTCAGTTTTCATTCAATCTCAAAGAAAGGCAATGCTAAAGAACGCTCAAACGACTGCACAATTGCACTCATCTCACAGACTAGTAAAGTAATTCTCAAACTTCTCCAAGCCAGGCTTCAACAATACATGAACCATGAACTACCAGATGTTCAAGCTGGTTTTAGAAAAGGCAGAGGAACCAGAGATCAAATTGCCAACATCTGCTGGATCATCAAAAAACCAAGAGAGTTTCAGAAAAACATCTACTTCTGCTTTATTGACTATGCAAAGGCCTTTAACTGTGTGGATCACAATAAACTGTGGAAAATTCTAAAAGAGATGGGAATACTAGACCACCTGACCTGCCTCTTGAGAAATCTGTATGCAGGTCAGGAAGCAACAGTTAGAACTGGACGTGGAACAACAGACTAGTTCCAAATAGGAAAGGGAGTACGTCAAGGCTGAATATTGTCACCCTGCTTATTTAACTTCTATGCGGAGTACATCATGAGAAATGCTGGGCTGGATGAAGCACAAGCTGGAATCAAGATTGCCGGGAGAAATATCAATAACCTTAGATATGCAGATGATACCGCCCTTAAAGCAGAAAGTGAAGAAGAACTAAAGAGCCTCTTGATGAAAGTGAAAGAGGAGGAGAGTGAAAAAGTTGGTTTAAATCTCAACATTCAGAAAACTAAGATCATGGCTTCTGGTCCCATCACTTCATGGCAAATAGATGGGGAAACAGTGGCAACAGTGACTGACATTATTTTTGGGGGCTCCAAAATCACTGCAGATGGTGACTGCAGCCATGAAATTAAAAGATGCTTGCTCCTTGGAAGGAAAGTTATGACCAACCTAAACAGCATATTCAAAAGCAGAGACATTACTTTGCCAACAAAGGTCCATCTAGTCAAGGCTATGGTTTTTCCAGTAGTCACATATGGATGTGAGAGTTGGACTATAAAGAAAGGGCCAAAGAGTTGATGCTTTTGAACCGTGGTGTTGGAAAAGACTCTAGAGACTCCCTTGGACTGCAAGGAGATCCAACCAGTCCATCCTAAAGGAAATCAGTCCTGAATATTCATTGGAAGGACTGATGTTGAAGCTGAAACTCCAATACTTTGGCCACCTGATGTGAAGAGCTGACTCATTGGAAAAGATCCTGATGTTGGGAAAGATTGAAGGCAGGAGAAGGGGACAACAGAGGCTGAAATGGTTGGATGGCATCACCGACTCAATGGACATGAGTTTGAGTAAACTTGGGAGTTGGTGATGGACAGGGAGGCCCTGCGTGCTGCAGTCCATGGGGTCACAAAGAGTCGGACCTGACTGAGCGACTGAACTGAACAGAATATAGAAAAGATACTGATGAACCTATTTGCAGGAAAAGAATGGAGATGCAGACATTGAGAATGGACCATGACATATGACCTCTCTGAATCTCCCTGGGGCTGGTAGTGAATACCAGATGGGATTAAGTATATGATAAGCGCCCAATATGCGGGGCTTAAAATATGCATTTGCTAATGGCATGTGAATCTCATTATGTTGCTAAAATTTGACATTTGGCTTTCATTTGAGACCTCTGAGGTTACTTTGAATCAGGCTGTGTAAAAGCATGACTCAAAAATACAGGGTGAGTCACAGTGGTTTTTAGGAAACTGAAGTCAGATGTCACATCAACTGAAAATTAAAGATTTTCAGTTTAAAATTATCCCATCAGTTGAAAATTCAATTATGAATTTTCAAGTTGACAACAGAATGGGCCACGGTGTTTAACATGATGGAACCCAATACTATGCTCTGAAAGTTGTCAAGCATCAAAATCTCTCTCCGCATTAATTTAAATGGCGCATTACACTGATTCAAATCAGGTTCTTGAGAATTACTGTTGGTTCATTACTGTTTCTCAAACAGCCCAACTGAAATATGGGAGCGAATTTTAAAGCACTTTTCTTTAAATAGGAATTCAACTTTGAGCTCTTAAAGATTCAGTGAGAGCTAATGAACTTTAGATCAGCGAAGAAATTGTTTGACAGTTACACACATTCTTTGAGTAATGAAATCCCACTGATGGAAGTTATATATATATAATATCATTGGCTAAGCAACAGAGAAATGCAGTTGCTCAGATAGTACAATGGGCCCATTAAGTAGGCACTGATGTTTCCATTTATCAACTTAGCTGCTCTGGTCCCAGCCTGAATTACTAACAATTCTGTTCTCATCAGTAGGATGGTAGGGTTCCATAGTAAAGGTTGTCTGTCTACAACTCACACATAGATCTGCTAAGTGAGTGGTTTTCAACCATCACCACATCAGTGTCTCAGCATTCTCATTTAGTTTGTGTGGGATGTGACCCAGGTTTTGAAAGCGCCCCCATGTGGCTCTTACCAAATTGAAATTTCCTAGTCCCTGACATCAGCCAATCCAAGAATTCCCTAAAAGCACTTTCTTTAACCAAAATGCCACAAACTGTGTATTCTCTCCCACCAGTTCTTTCTAAATCATTTTCCTTTCTATTATAACTTTGTATTATATTTTCCCTCAAACTTAGAACATACACAGTCATTTTAGATGTTGGTGTCACTGTGAATCTGTTGTTTCTTAAGAAGGACGGGGATGCTAACCTTCTATTTCAGTTACCACATACAGTACTCGGTTTTTATGATGTTTCGAAGGTCATTCCCCAAAGTAACAAAAGCCATTGTTTCCATTCTCTGAGGATGGGAACAAAATATGATCTAAAAACTTGTCTCGGTTTGGAAGTGATTAACGTAGATACTTATGATGAAGGAAATGAAAACAAGAAATCTGGATAAGTAATCACTGTTTCTACAAAAACAATTTCAACAAAAAATGAGCTTGAAATGGGGAGAACAAACTGATAATGCCAAGAGCAAATAAATTATTCTCTGAGATTTAAAAGCAGACCTGTGATAGCATTTAAAGTTTTGTGGGTGTTTTTGATTCATGACATTCCCAAGTATCACCACCCCACGTTTCACAGGTCCTTGAAATGAAATTTGAGCAGAGAAGAGGAGGTTTCAAATCCATGCAGAAATGTACCAGGAAACAGAGGTTTTTGACAGAGAAAACATCTCTCCAGGGTTTCATTAACCTAAGAGACACAACCAGTTTTTCTCCTTGTCATATTCCCTGGCCGCACTGGACCTAGGAAACCATGTCAGAGGGGAACCAGAAGAGTCTGGGCACTGTGGACTCTGGTCAGGACTTTTCTTTGTCCCCAGCTATAGAAAGAGATGATTTCAGAGGACACCATCCTGACTTGGCCAGAATAATAGTTCCTAGTCTCACCAGCCATCTGCCACTCCATAGAACTAGACTGTGTTTTGGAGTGTATAAGCAACTATACCATTGCTACAGCAACACAGATATACACCAACCATGATCAAACACGCCTCTCACTTTTCTGTCTCTAGCCCTGTAATCCACCTGGTCACTTGATGTTCTCAAACACCTTCAAATCAACTTCTCTAAAACTCAACTCACAAGACACTGTAAGTGTTCTTTTTACATTGTTCCCTATCTTTGTGGCTGACCACCACCAAATGCTAGAAATCATCCTTGATGCTGATTTGGGTATGATGATGAAATGAGTCTTCTCCCACCTGCATAGCCACAGACTCCTATCTCCTTTTCTTGCACTGATAAAAGAATGAAATTAGAACATTGTTTAACACCATATACAAAATGAACTCAAATTGGACTAAAGATCTAAATGTAAGACTAGATACTATAAAACTCTTAGAGGAAAACATAGGCAGAACACTTTGACACAAATTACAGAAATATCTTTTTTGATCCTTCTCCAAGAGTAATGGAAATAAAAACAAAAGGAAACAAATGGATCCTAATTAAACTCAAGAGCTTTTGCACAGCAAACCATAAACATAATGAAAAAACAACTCACAGAATGGTAGAAAATATTTGCAAATGATGGGATCAACAAGGGATTAATCTCCAAAACTTACAAACAGCTCAGCTGGCTCAATATCAAAAAAACAAGCAACCTAATAGAAAACGGGTGGAAGATCTAACTAGACATTTCTCCAAAGACGACATATAAATGGCCAAGAAGCACATGACAAGATGCTCAACGTAATTATCAGAGATATGCAAATCAAGAGAGATACCACCTCATACTAGTCAGAATGGCCATCATTAAAAAATCTTCAAACAATAAATGCTAGAAAGAGTGTGGAGAAAACACTGTTGATGAGAATGTAAATTGTTACAACCATTAAGGAGAACTGTATAGAGGCTCCTTAAAAAGCTAAAAATAGAGCTATCTGATCCAGCAATCCCACTCCTAGGCATATATCAGAGAAAACCATAATTTGAAAAGATACATGCACACCAATGTTCATTTAAGCACTGTTTACAATAGCCAAGATGTGGAAGCAACCTAGGTGTCCACTGACAGATGAATAAGGAAGATGTGGTATGTATACACAATGGAATATTATTCAGCTGTTAAATGGAATGAAATAATGCCACTTTCAGCAATATAAATGGACCTGGAGAGTATCATACTAAATTAAGTCAATCAGAGAAAGACAAATATCACTGTAACTCTTATATGTAGCTAGTCACTAGAACCTCTTGTCTTAGTGGTTTAGTCACTAAGTCGTGTCCAACTCCTGCGGCCCCATGGACTGTAGCCCACCAGGCTCCTCTGTCCATGGGATTTTCCAGGCAAGAATACTGGAGTGGATTGCCATTTCCTTCTCCAGAGGATCTTCCCGACCCAGGGATCGAACCAGGTCTCCTGCATTGCAGGCAGATTCTTTACCAACTGAGCTATGAGGGAAGCCCAGCTCTTATATACAGAATCTTAAAAATGATACAAATAAATTTATTTATAAAAGAGAAACAGACTCACAGACTTAGAGCATGAATTTACAGTTACCAGGGGGAGTGAGGGGGTGGGGAGGGGATAGATTGGGATTGCAATGTACACACTAATATATTTAAAATAGATAACTAACAAGGACCTAGTGTACAGCACAAGGAACTCTGCTCAGTACTCTGTAATAACCTAAATGGGAAAAGAATTTGAAAAGGAATATATAGATATATAAGTGAAGCACTTTGCTATACACTGGGAATGAACACATTGTTAATCAACTATATTCCAATATAAAATTTTTTTTGAATGGAAGCACTGAGAAATATTTCTTAACATAAGAAATGAAAATAATAATTATTTGCCAACCTTTAAAGGAGAGTTGGAAAAAGCAAGAGAGTTCCAGAAAAACATCTATTTCTGCTTTATTGACTATGCCAAAGCCTTTGACTGTGTGGATCACAATAAACTGTGGAAAATTCTTCAAGAGATGGGAATACCAGACCACCTGATCTGCCTCTTGAGAAATCTGTATGCAGCTCAGGAATCAACAGTTAGAACTGGACATGGAACAACAGACTGGTTCCAAATAGGAAAAGGAGTATGTCAAGGCTGTATATTGTTACCCTGCTTATTTAACTTATATGCAGAATACATCATGAGAAACACTGGACTGGAAGAAACACAAGCTGGAATCAAGATTGCTGGGAGAAATATCAATAACCTCAGATATGCAGATGACACCACCCTTATGGCAGAAAGTGAAGAGGAACTAAAAAGACTCTTGATGAAAGTGAAAGAGGAGAGTGAAAAAGTTGGCTTAAAGCTCAACATTCAGAAAACAAAGATCATGGCACCCGGTCCCATCACTTCATGGGAAATAGATGGGGAAACAGTGGAAACAGTGTCAGACTTTATTTTTTGGGCCTCAAAATCACTGCAGATGGTGACTGCAGCCATGAAATTAAAAGACACTTACTCCTTGGAAGGAAGGTTATGACCAACCTAGATAGCATATTCAAAAGCAGAGACATTACTTTGCCAACAAAGGTCCGTCTAGTCAAGGCTATGGTTTTTCCTATGGTCATGTATGGATGTGAGAGTTGGACTGTGAAGAAGGCTGGGCACCGAAGAATTGATGCTTTTGAACTGTGGTGTTGGAGAAGACTCTTGAGAGTCCCTTGGATTGCGAGGAGATGCAACCAGTCCATTCTGAAGGAGATCAGCCCTGGGATTTCTTTGGAAGGAGTGATGCTAAAGCTGAAACTCCAGTACTTTGGCCACCTCATGCGAAGAGTTGACTCATTGGAAAAGACTGTGATGCTGGGAGGGACTGGGGGCAGGAGGAGAAGGGGATGACAGAGGATGAGATGGCTGGATGGCATCACTGACTCGATGGACGTGAGTCTGGGTGAACTCTGGGAGTTGGTGATGGACAGGGAGGCCTGGCGTGCTGCGATTCATGGGGTCGCAAAGAGTTGGACACGACTGAGCGACTGAACGGAACCGAAAGGAGAGTTGATTTTACTATACAGTTTCCAAATCCATCATTTGAAAAACCAGAAACCTGGACCTCTGGAGTGCAATGGTAGAGTAGTGCAAGTCCTTTGACCAGTTGTTCTGGTTGTAAAGAACTAAAACCAATGGCAAGAATATTTTAAAAATATTTTAAATGTATTCATGAGCTAGAAATGATGTATGATTAGTCACAGTCCAAAAGTAAAACATAGGAACCTAGAGAAGTAATCTGAGCATGGAAGTCACCCATAACTTTATAGATTTTACTGAACTAGATGAAATTCAGCTTGTTTTATGGACTGAGGGAACACGGAAACATGAAGAAAATCTCAGTGTCCACTGAATGGAAGTAATCCATTTAGAGATACCACAGATTTAAATGGGACCCCAATGTACCAAACCCTTAATGTACAGATGAAATAGAATTCAGCCTACCTGGTCTTGCCCTCCTCTGACTTTTCCACCCTGAGAATTGCTAGGGAATTAGCCAGTTTTTAACTTCAGCACTGGAGAGAAAAATTTCTTCAAGGCTTGGTAACTTCAAATTGACCCTCCCTCTGTCTGAATTCATATTACCTGGTTGGTTCCGAGACCTCAAGGAAAGAAATTAGTTTACACTGGGCCCAAACTTAAGGTGGCATCAGTGACCAATGGAAACAGATGTAAACCCTCTTTAGAGAAAATCACCTTAAAAGTAGGTCTCTGATAACTTCAGCAAATTAAGATCCAAGACACAGAAAGCCACAAAGGCAAAAAGTATGGAACGTCCTCAGAAGCAAGGCACCATGAGCAAGAGAGCGTTGAAACAAAAATGCACAGAAGCTTCCGATATGAGAATTAGCAGAGAAAATATAAAGTAATGTGTTCACTATGAGTAGAGAAACAAGAGAATTGAAAGAATAAAAAAACAAAGGAATATAAAAATGGCTAACAACTGAGCAATAGAGATTTTTCTAAAAATGAAAATATAATCTCAAAAAGCAAAACTCCACTGGATGTGATGAAAACTAATAAAAAGAAATTAAATGAACATGAGACTGTGTCTAAAGAATCATCCAGGAAGCAGAGAGGCAGAATAATACGAAATGTCTAATCTAAGATTCAGCATGAAAAGAGAACAGAGCAAAAACAATTTTCAAAGACGTATCAGCTGACTGTTGTTCAGAAGTGATGAAAGACACAAAACTACAAATTTAGAGAGTAGAAAAAATTCAGGGAGAGTAAACAAAATTAAATCCACATCTAGGCACATCAAAATAACATTACAAAAGAGCATCTGGAGAGAAAAGAACAAAATAGAAGTTCTAGAACTGAAGACAGATTGACAGCTGACTACTTAACCACAATAGTGAGAACCAGAATACAGAGGAATAATCCTCAATTCCTGAGAGAAAATAACTATCAGCACAGCGTGATGCATCCAAAGAAAAATCTCTTTTACTAAAGAAGGTGGATTAAAAAATTATTTCAGAAAAATAAAACTGAGGATTTGCCCCAGCAAACTCTCATTAAGAGAAAATGTCAAAAATTTTCTTCATTTTAAGAAAGGGAGGTTTATGATGACAGAAGAAATAAAGATAGAAAGTGGAAATGCATATTAATAGATCTACATGACCATTGAATAAGCAATAATCTGGCTGGATTAAACACCACAGAACCAAAATACCTAATAGTACATACAGATAAATCAAGAATATCTGGATTGTTACATTTTAAAAGAAAATCCATTAAAGACTCAATATCATTAAGGTATCCACTCTTCTTAGAATTGATTTATGGATTCAACACAATCCCAATTAAATTGCCTACAGGCCTTTAAGACATATGGAAAAGGAAAGAATCTAGAAAAGCTAAACCAATGTTTTCCTTTTGCAAAAGCTAAAGGGTTCACTTTAGCTAATTCTGACTTCTTCCAAAGTCGTATCAAACAAGACAGTCTGGTATTAGCATAAGGATGACAGGGAGGCCTGGCACACTGCAGTCCATGGAGTCGCTAAAAGCTGGACATGGCTGAGCGACTGAACTGAACTGAGGCAAACAGATAAACAGAACGGAGTACAGAGTGTAAAAATATGTCTATTAGGTATGGTTAATTGATTTTCAACAAAAGCATCAGTGCTATTCAATAGAGAAACGATTCTTTTTTTTTTTTTTTTTTCAGTAAATGGTGCTGGAACAAATAGATAAACCTACTGGGGAAAAAGTGGACCTCGACTCTATTCTTAGAAACTAATTCACGATGGATTATAAATCCAGATGTAAAACTAAAACTATAAAGCTTCTAGCGAAAGACATGGAAGACTATGTATCCTTGGGGTAGGTGATGATTTATTAGGGAAAGTACAGAAGTACTAAACATAAAAATATGATAAATTGACACTCATCAGAAGACATTATTTAAAAATGAAGGAAGTCATGGATTGGGAGAAAATACTTTATACAGACAGATAAATAGAAAGATTTTAGATATATGAACATACTCAGATATACATGCATATCTGAATTTTCTGAAAATGTATCTGAAATTTCAGAGATATGTTGATATATACACACACAAAAAATTTACCTAGCATATACATCAAATCAATAACAACAACAAAAAATAATCCAATGGTTTAAAAAAAATGGCACAAGTTTTAAATAGATCTCTCCCAAAAGAACATCTTTGAATACCCAATAAACACATGAAAAGCTGCTCAACATGATTAGTCATCAGGGAAATGAAACTTGTAAAGAAGAATCTTTGTAGCCACTGGAATAGCTTTAATTACATCAGTATTTGTGGTAAGAATATAAAATTGCACAAGTATCTTGGAAAACAGTTTGGCAGTTTTCTTATTGTATTAATCTATGATGGTACAAAATTCAGCAGCTTAAAAAAACAAGACATTTATTTATCTCAGTTTCTGAGGGTCAGAAATCTGGGTGCAATTTAGTGATGCCTCTCACTCAAGATCAATTATCAGGTTTAGTTAAGCTGTGGGCCAGGGCTGTGGTTTTTTGTTTGTTTGTTTGTTTTATTATTTCATGATTTATTTAAAAGACTGCAGGGGGAGGGGTAAAAAGAAAAATAAAATAAAAGACTGCAACACGTTCATCTAAAGAATTTCAAACAATGCAGACATCTAATAAATAAACAGGGAACGTAACATTTCAAGACTCCGCTCAACCAACAGCACTCCCATCCCAACTAACCAGGGGCAACTCTTATCTTTCCACATATTTTCCTATATAAATCTAGGTACATACCACCTCTAAAATTTTAAAAATTAATTTCATATTATGCTATAAACACTGTACTGAAACTTACTTTTAAATTTCAACAATGAATCAATGATACTTCCATATTCTTACATCCAATACACATCATTTTTATTTTATTTTTTTAATTTTTTAACTTTACAATATTGTATTGGTTTTGCCATATATCAAAATGAATCCGCCACAGGTACACATGTGTTCCCCATCCTGAACCCTCCTCCCTCCCCATACCATCCCTCTGGGTCGTCCCAGTGCATCAGCCCCAAGCGTCCAGTATCGTGCATCGAACCTGGTCTGGCTACTTGTTTCATATATGATATTATACATATTTCAATGCCATTCTCCCAAATCATCCCACCCTCTCACTCTCCCACAGAGTCCAAAAGACTGTTCTATACATCAGTGTCTCTTTTGCTGTCTCGTATACACGGTTATTGTTACCATCTTTCTAAATTCCATATGTATGCATTAGTATACAGTATTGGTGTTTTTCTTTCTGGCTTACTTCATTCTGTATAATAGGCTCCAGTTTCATCCACCTCATTAGAACTAATTCAAATGTATTCTTTTTCATGGCTGAGTAATAGTCCATTGTGTGATCTTTTCAAATGCTTGTCTTGAGGAAGATCTATTTATAAATGCAGTTGGTAAAACTCAGCTTCCTGTAGACTATTGGATTGAGGGCCTTAGCTCCTCACAGGCCAATGGGCTCCCCCGTTTTCTCAGATGTCTTCATAGGGCAGTGCTCAGCAAAGCATCTCTTTGAGTGACGGAATGACAGCACAAAGCCAAGATGGAAGCCACAGTCTTTTTTTAAGCTAGTCTCCTAAGTGATATCCTGGCGCACTTTACTTGTGTAGAAGCAAACCACTATGTATACTTGCTCCTTGGAAGGAAAGTTATGACACACCTAGACAGCGTATTAGAAAGCAGAGACATCACCTTGCCAACAAAGTTCTGTAGAGTCAAAGTTATGGTTTTTCTAGTAGTCACGTATGGATGTGAGAGTTGGACCATAAAGAAGGCTGAGCACTGAAGAATTGATGGTTTTGAATTGTGGTGCTAGAGAAGACTCTTGAGAGTCCCCTGGATAGCAAGGAGATCAAACCAGTCCATCCTAAAGGAAATCAACCCTGAATATTCACTGGAAGGACTAATGCTGAAGCTGAAGTTCCAATACTTTGGCCACCTGATGCAAAGAGCCGACTCATTGGAAAAGACCCTTGTCAGTGGGAAAGATTGAGGGCAGGAGAAGGGGGCCGCAGAGGATGAGATGATTAGATAGCATTACCGACTCAATGGATATGAGTTTGAGCAAACTCTAGGAGATAGCAAAGGACAGGGAATCCTGGCGTGCTACAGTCCCTGGGGTCACAAAGAGCTGGGCATGACTTAGCAGCTGAACAACAACATATCCAGCCCACATCTAGGAGACAGAATCACCTAAAAGCATGAATACCAGGAGGCAAGGATCTTAGGGGATTATTTTAGACGCTATTTTAGCACATCTCTTAAAGACACACCTATGCTATAACCTAACAGTTCTACTCATAGCTACTTACTTTAGAGAAATGAAAAACTTTATCCTCATAAAGATGTATGCAATATAGCCCCAACCTCAAAACAACCAAATATCTACTAACAAGAGACTGGATAAAGGGTGCATACTTTCAGTTATAAGCTGAATGAGTTCAGAAGAGCTAGTGTACAGCACAGTGATGACTATAGTTATTAAATAATACTGTATTATATGTTTGAAATTTGCTAAAAGAGTACATTTTAAATATTGTTACCACATGGGAGCAAAAGATAAATATGTGAGGTGATGGATAGGTTAACTAATTGCAAGAATCGGTTCACAGTATACACATGTATTAAAACATCATGTTGTACAAATATAGACAATGTTTATTTCTTAGTAAAAGTAAAAAAAAAAAAAAAGACCTGTGCATTTCATTGTATGTAAATTTTTCCTTAATAAAAGTCATCTGAAAATTTTTAAAAATGCAATTAATGTGAGAGACATATCTAAAATATAACCAAACAGAATGGATGATATTTAAAAGAATAATGTGTTCAAGGAAAATACTGACAAATAGAACAACTATACTAATAGGTAAAATGGCTTTTAAGGCAAAAAACATAAGAAATAGAACTATTTTATACACGGAATCCTAAGCTGATGTGTATTTAATAACATACCTCTCTTTATAACTGATAGATCAAACAGGTATATATCTTGAGTTAATAGACATAGAACATAGCACCAACAGCTGCAGAACACATATTCCTTTCAGACAGGCATGAATATTTGTAAAAATTAACATATACTGGCCCAAAAATCTAGTCTCAATTTTTAAATAATTGATTTATTAAAGAGATTATTAGTTTAAAACTAATGAACAAAATATACAGTAGACATATATACTAGAAAATCTTACATATTTAGAAATTAAGGAAAATCCTTCTATAAAACCTACCAGAGGAGAAATTATACTAAAATGGCAAAATATTCACACCTATATTATTAATACTTCTTTGGTATGCTGCCCCCCAGATGCATATCCTTAAATGAAAATATTAAAAATTAAGAAGGCAGAACATTTTAATTAACTAAGGCGGCAACACATTTTAGAACTTAGAATAATTCTGCAGTTCTATTTAGAACAAAAGACAGGAAAATTCAAGCACAAGAAATAAGCATAACACAGGGTTGACAAAAGCAAAAGTTAGCTCTTTGAAAAGACTAATAATTGGCAGTACTGCTCAAGGGGAAAAGACGACACGAATATAAATATTTGGAACAACAAAAGACATAACTACAAATGCTGGGGACAGTTTTTAAAATGAAAATATTATAAAAAGCTTTGCCAAGAAGTTTGAACCTCTCTATGAAATGAAAAAATACTGAGAAAAGAGATAACTTGCCAAAGTCAACCTGAGAAGAAGCATAAAACATGTATAATCCTGTAATTAACTTTAAATGGGAAAATATGTCATTCAATGCCCAGGTTTCTCAATGATTTTAAATATACAAAAGGTAAATAAATCTAATCTTTCATTAAAAATTTCAGAATAAAGTGATAGAACTTGAAAAAGATATTGATATACAATGACGTTAGTGACATGAAAGTCACTCAGTCATGTCTGACTCTTTGCGACCCCATGGACTGTATAGTCCCTGGAATTCTCCAGGCCAGAATACTGGAGTGGGTAGCCTTTCCCTTCTTCAGGGAATCTTCCCAAGCCAGGGACTGAACCCAGGTCTCCCACATTGCAGGCAGAATGACAGCGTTAAGGTAATACCAAAAATTGAGTGGATTATTGAAAAATTAACATAATTTACCACATTAATCTATTAAGTATATTATCTCAAAATATGAAGAATACAATGGTACTTGATAAAATTCACAGTAATGAATGATAGAAACTCTTAGCAAATAGAATAGAAAGGAAGTCTCTCATCATGATAAAAAGTATTTCAGGGGAAAAAAATAAAACCCTAGAACAAAGAAGTTTTACTTAATGGTGAATTTTTTAAAGCTTTCCCTTTCAAGTCAGGAAAAGGCAAGATTGCCATTTCCTTACTATTAATTAGCCCTGTATTGGACAATCCTAGACAGAACAGTATAGAAAGTAAAAGAAATAAAAAGTATTAAGAAATCAAAAGATATAGAACTGTCATAAAATAACTAGTGCCTACCAAGTAAACCTGGGTTGGGAAGATCCCCTGGAGAAGGAAATGGCAACTCCCCTCCAGTGTTCTTGCCTGGGAAATCCCATGGACAGAGGAACCTATCCATGGGTTCCAGAAGAGTCAGACATGATTTAGCAACTAAACAATAACAAGAAAAACAAAATCAACCTGTGTACAAATTATGAAAAATAAGATAATTTGTTGTTGTTCAGTCGCTCAGTTATGTCCCACTCTGTGACCCCATGGACTGCAGCACACCAGGCTTCCCTATCTTTCACCGTCTCCTGGAGTTTGCTCAAACTCAGTCCATTGAGTTGGTGATGCCATCCAACCATCTCATCTTCTGTTGTCCCCTTCTCCTCCTGCTTTATTTACCTAGGTGTTAACTATAAGATCAACATATCAAAAACAACAAACAAAAACCTGAATCTCAATACAATAGGAAAAAGAAGTAAGTGTAAGAGAAGTAATTTTTAACCAAAATATCATTTTCAGTAGCCACAAGAGATATGCTGAATCCACATAGGAAAAAAATGTCTAACTGTATTGAAATACATCCAAGAAAACTTAGTAGAGACAGATGAAATCATCATGGAGAGAACCTAAATCCAACCAAAATTCCAACAGGTCTTCCTTCATTTGATGCTGAAATTAGGTAGGTAGAATAAGAAAAGGAGTCCAGAAAGGCAGTGGCTAAAAGACAAGGAAGGGAAAAGACTCCGGCCCAATTTTGGCTCCTCTTTTTATGTATTTTTTTTTCCTCCTCCCCCCTGGGCCTGCCTTATATAAATTGGGCTAGCCAGGAGTGCTATCTGTTTCATCTGAGGTCCTCACTCTGGTCCTCGGACCTTCCTTTGTTCTAGTTTTGTGGGCTTTTCCCTTCCTTGTCTTTTAGCCACTGCCATTCTGGACTGCTTTTTCCTATTCTAACTACCTCACAGGTGTCTTGAAAAAGCAACGTAAAAGGACTTATCTTATGAAATGTAAAGAATTTAAAAGTTGTAGTAAGTTAAAACCCTTAATTGTTATCACAGGGATAGATGAATAGAATAATGAAATAGACTAGAAAGACCCATAAGTGTCTGGCAACATCATTTATGAAAGAACTAAATATAGGCTTTTCAATATATGATGTTGAGATCCTTCACCAGTATCTGTTTTTACCCCCAACCTCAGACCATACCCAAACATGAATACCCAATGAATTAGAGACTTAGCAAAACATGAAAGTTTTAAAAATAATATTGAAGAACTTTGTGGTTTCAGTGCAGGGAAAGATTTCTCAAACAAGACACGGAAAGCACAAATGCCAGAGGAAGAGATAATAAATTTGGGCATTAAAGTATGAAACCTTGCTCACCCAAAGGTGCTAAGCATAAAATGAAAAGGTAAGCTACTGCCTCAAAAGAAGGGATTATCAACACATACCAATACATATCAACACAATACAATTATTTTTCAGAATACATAAAGCATGACGACAATTCACACAAAATCACAAAAACAAAGACATTTCACTGAAGAAGAGTCCCAAATGGCTTACCAGCAAATAAAAAGATGCTTAACTCCATTACTAAACTAGGAAATGCATATTTAAAAGACAATAGCATCCCATTTCACACTCATTTCATAATGAACGATATCAAATGCTAGCCAGAAATAGAATAAACTCTATACATTACTAGTGGGAAAATAATAAAGCTGTAGATAAGCATACCCTAGGAGCTAGCAATGTTACTCTTCACCTGTGTGTCCTAAAGAAAATTTACAAATAAACACTGGGATGCACATCAGAGATGACTTAGTAGAAAAAAAACTTGGGATCAATCAAAATGTCCAGCAAAAGGATGGACAATAAATCATGATGTGTGATTAACCCGAGGGAATCAAATAAATTACAGCCAGGCATGGCTGTTCCTCAGGAACAAACTGTTGAGGCCAAAAATAAATAAATCACTAAGTGGAATCATTCTGTGCATAAAGCTCAAAAACACATGATAGTGAATAATTCATCATGTAAGCAGGCAAATGTAGTAATGTAATAGTACAAAGAAAAGCAAGAAAACAGTAAGCAAAATTCATAGTACTAGTTACTCTTGAGAGAAGGAAATGGATAGAATTAGGAAAAGGAGCTCAGGGAATTACAAAGAATTTTTTTTTTCCTAAGTAGATGGTGAGTATACCTGGGTTGGAAAGATCCCCTGGAAGATGGCATGGCAACCCACTCCAGTTTTCTTGCCTGGATAATCCCATGGATGGAGGAGCCTGGCGGGCTAGAGTCCATTGGGTTGCAAAGTTGGAAATGACTGAGCAACTAAGCACACACACACACACACACACACAAGATCTATGGCAATGTCATCCTTTTTACTATATTTATATTTGGAGAAATCTTTGCATCAATTCCAAAAGTTTAATGATTTGAAATAAATTTTTGTTTTCCACCAGTAGCCCTGGCAATAATAGGCCAGATTAGAATATCAGCTGCCTCCTGTTTAAAGCATCTCCATCACTTGACATCTATGATTGCTCAGAGACTAGTTTTCCTTCCAGCTTTCTTATGCGTCACTCACTGACATTACCTATCCAGTCTTTGTGGGCATCTGGTATGACAATGTTGTTTCAGAGTAGTGGTTCTCAAAGAGTGGTCCCCAAACTATCAGCTTCATCACCTGTGACTTGCCAATAGTGCAGGCATTCAGGTACCACCCTGAACCTAGAGTGTATAACCCAGGGGAGCCTGGCAGGGGATTCTGCTGCTCAAGTTTGAGAACCACTGTTCTGAACAGCACAGGCTAGCTTTAGGCCTCCTCTCCTAGACTTCCGTCTATTTTCAGGCTCTTTCAGTCCTCCCAGAGGAGTCACATTTGCTCCTATCCGGAGCTGTATTCATTTCAAAGAGCCGACAGGACCCTCAGTTGTCTTCACCACCTCCCAAATCAGGAGGAAGCCTCCCTCCATTTTCCCTGATCAATAACCAACTAAGCAGTAGAGTCATGGTTGTTAATCTATGGTCAGAAATTGACTGAAATCACTGCAAGAGTGCTTTATCTGCTCTGTGCAGGCCCTTCAGGGCTCTTGTAGGAGCTTTTGTCACACTGGAAGGATTTAACATGTGCACATACTATTAAGTTTGCCTGAACAATAAAGGATATTAAGATGGGGTTTGAAACACAAAGCCAGTTACCCTTTGGTCTCTGTGGCCAAGGAATTGCCATTTCTACCTTATTGGAGCCTTTGACTCTAGGAAGCAGAGTAGCCGCGTTTCTCATCACTTCCAAAGCTGTGAGAGGGAAAGAGGCAGCGGTCATTTCTAAGTTCACTTCTCTGGCCTGGGAGCCCTCCTGCTGATTTCAAAGATGGTGAGAGTAAAGGGAATTCCTAAGCCTGTCTGAAAAGTCAAAGCTCCAGCTGATAAAGTTCTCCAGGCTCCATACATGGTTTTCCTATCTTGAAAATTTCCCCTCAACTATCATTTTGTATCAGCCGTTCACCTTGAATAATATACAGCAAATAGGAACACATTCACTGTATCCTGAATTTGATGTCACTGATGTCAACCATTTCAGTAAGTTGTGAAAACCATTTAGGGTAGGAAATAAGTTTCCCTGTCACCTTACCCTTATTTACAGAGGTTGGTTTTGGAAATAAAAGTGCTAATTCCATGAAGAGAGGGTTGGCATTTACTTACAAAGCGTGGACACAGGAAAGAAGTCCAGTTTTCCTGGCACTGATATTATACACTGGACAACACACTTGGGTTTGAATCTTGGTTTTTCCCTTTTACTAGATGCACAACCTTAAGCAAGTCATTCACCTTAGTCTCCCTTGCTAGTACAACCAGGACTAAAGGAGTGCTGAAGGCATAGGATTTTGTCAGGATTAAATGAGATAACAGGCTTCCCAGGTGGTGTGATGGTCAAGAACCTGCCTGCTAATGCAGGAGATCCAGGTTCAATCCCTGGGTCAAGAAGATCCCCTAAAGTAAGAAATGGCACCCCACTCCAATATTCTTGCATGAAACATTCCATGGGCAGAGAAGCCTGGTAGGCTACAGCCCATGGGGCTCCAAAGAGTCGGACACAACTGAGCACACACATACCCAAAAGAGATAAACAGTATCAAACACGTCCTGCAGAGCCAATCACCTGGTAAGTATTCAATAAAGCATGGCTAAGGTTTGTGGCAAGAAATAACACTAACAAAATAGGTCAGACCAAGCTGTCAATGGTTGGATACATCCAGTAGCTCCTGTATTTTCTAAGAAACTTGCAAGGGTTTTGATAAGTGGCATATTCAGAACTGACTTCAGGAAGATATATTTGTGCATGAAGAACACTGGGAAAAAAAGGAGGACTTAGACACAAAACTTGTGAGGTTTCAGTAGTCCAGATTAGAGATGAACTAGCATATTGAGGACGGAGAAGTCATGAATTACTCTCAGGGCAGGAATAGAGACTCAGTTGTAAAGAATGGGCATGTGGACACAGCTGGGGCAGGAAAGGGTGGGACGATTTGGGAGAGTATGATTGACATATATACTACCACGCGTAAAATAAATAGCTAGTATCAAGTACAGGGAGTTCAGCTTGAAGCTCTGTGGTGACTTTAGAGGGGTGGGATGGGGAGTGGGTGGGTTCAAGAGGGAGGGCTATATGTATACATAAAGCTGATTCACTTCATTGTATAACAGAAATGAACAGAGCATTGTAAAGCAATTATACTCCAATTTTTTTTAAAAGTTGAGTTAACCATTGTAATAAGGGAAGGAGAGAAGGTCAAAGGAAAGGGAAAGAGAGAAAATGGTTTGAGGACTGTATCCTGGGCAAGGTGGAGAAGTGCCATTGAGAAGATGGTGAACGAATGTGGAGGTGAGTAGGCAGTATTGTCAGAAGGGAAGTTTATGCCATGGGATGAATATTAGTGAAAACAGAAGGTTAGACAATGCTAGGATAAGGCGTATGAGTAAGCCAGACCTTACAGGAGAGAAGCAAAGAAAATGGCAGAAAACCATCGGCAGATTTTAGAAGTAAGCTATAGGAAGAGCTCGACTGAGTTGGATTAAGTCCTAGACAAGGCTGCACTGCAGGGACATCATTCTCTGCTGTTCTAGTGACAAGACCCCCCTTCCTTGCCCAGATGTTCTAGTGAGAAAAACCGCAGGCAAAAGAAGTCCGCCATAATTCAAGATGAATCCATACTCAGCTCAGCACCAACTTGGTGAAGATCTTGTGAGGAGGAAGGGATAGGATGGGGGATTTTTGCCACGCACAAAGGGGTGAGGTCACAAGGGAAAGGAGGACTGAAAGAGAAGCTCAAGCCAGTCCTTTCCAGAGGACTAGAGACTTCGGGGACCCAGACCTGGGAAATGGAGAAGAACCCTTTGTTGGTACCTGTGCAATATGGCTTGGAATCACTCAGGGTGGCACCCCACTGGTGCCTTGCTCTTCTCGCCACTTACTGATGCCCAAGAGAATGTGCCCTACCCATGGGGGCTGGTAGAAGCAAAACATGGAGTCAGCGGTTGGCAGAGAGAATGATGTGATGTTCCTTTTAAACATGTTCAAAGTGTTTGAAAATTAGGAGTGGAGAAATATAAATGCAGAAAATTGATCTGATTTAGAGTGGTTTGGTGGCCATTGCCAAGGGCTTTGCTTTCTAAGTTCAAATATTTTATTTGTAACAGGAAAGAGGATCTTCATTCAATTCAACTGGGTGATATACTGTTAAAATCTAGAATACTTAGAGGATGAGTTTTAGTTCATATTTTTTGCATAAAATAAGATAGGCCAAAAACTTTCTATGAAGCATTATCCTCTTTTTGCCAATAATTAGCACAGAGTGTGGCTGATTCTCCTTTCTCTCAACTTAATTTACATACAATAAAATTCACTGTTGGATAGTATAATTAGTCCAAACAGTTTCTATAAACACATGGAGGTACCTAACTACCATTGTAACCAAGACAGAGAACAGTTCTATCACCAAAAAAGCATCTACCCTTTATAGTTAAATCACCTCCCTCTCACTCCTAGCAACAACTTATCTATCCTGAGTCTTCTTTTGATAACTGCCTATTTGAGTAAGGCCTGAGATTTCTTTATGACTTGCAAGTGTCATAACAACAGTCACAGCAGTAATAGTATTGATTAACACATATTAATCATACATTTCCAATGTGCCAGGCACCACTTGGAGCACTTTAGACATGAGGAAACTGAGGCTTTGAGAAATTTTGGAAAAGAGAGGAGGAAAGGACTTTCCAAGGACATACCATAGCAGCCCCATGGCTTGGGTCAATCATGTCCAACTCCTAGGTCTATTTTCTTAACCTCTACCTGTTCCCAGGAAGACACAGAAAGTAGGGCAAAATGGAGAGAATACCTACCAATTTCAGGAATCTCAGTTTAGACTTGAAACTGCCTTTACTCTAGAGATAACTTATGTAAAAATGTGGTTAATCATGCTAATGAAGCAACAATTAACTAGGTGTAGGACGGAACAAAACTAGGATCCTGGAACACCTTCCTTACAATCTTTATGATGTGCAATGAAGAGAAGGCCCGGATACGCTATGTCCACCCTAATAAAGTTGATCAGGTGTATGAAGCAAAGGTATAAGCACTTTCTCATCAGACACTGAAGTGTCATCTCAATGCTCAGAAGCATCAGCTTCCTCCTAAATTTACTAAGAGTGAAATGCGATCTTGACTTTTCGTCTTGTGTATATTTCAGGTTGGAGTCCCCGACCCGGTCTCTGGTGATGGAGGCTCCCAAAGGAGTAGAAATAAATGCAGAAGCTGGCAACATGGAAGCCACCTGCAGAACAGAGCTGAGACTGGAGTCCAAAGATGGAGAGGTAGGCGTGAGAGGGCCAGAAGCCCAGAGAGGCACAGCTCCAATGAGCCAACGAGTCTTCTAAGACACATCACTGCTTTGCCTCTGAAGTTGATCCTACAGTGTAACAACAAAAAGCCAATCGGGAGGTTTTATTTCAGGATCACATATATTGAACAGCACAATTATAAGCCAAACCCACAACCCATACAAGTTATGACTCATTATTTGTAAAGTGCTGAGCTGATAGAACATATTACAAAAACAGAATTATAAGGACAGCTGTAAAAATGAATGCTAATTCCAAACCCTCTCATCACCTTAAAATAGATTTAGTTGGCTGGTATAATTAAACTGTAAAACACACGAGACTATTTAAAGAGAGGCTTAGTTTACTTGTCGTCATTTTTAAGTGTATGCATCTACTTTTACCGAAAATGGAAAAGTAAGACCTAACAGCTATCCCAAATCAGAACAAGTCAAAACTTAGATAGGCAATGAGAGGCTACGAGACGAGAGGTGGCAAATATTCATTCTCTTACCCCAATACAGTCTCACTTTGGTGAACAGAAGAGCTGCTTGTGTTTTTGCAAGCAAAGGAAGCCAAATCCCCAAAGAAAATACAATTCAAATGCAAACTTTTGAAAATGCCTTCATCCTATTCATAAGTGAATTTTTCTATTTAAGATTTTTTTAAAGAGGAAAAATGTGTTTTTAAAGCAAAACTCTATTCCACTTTCCATATCTCCTTAGAGGTTATCAGTCTCCACCTGCTTCTGTTCACTAAGCCCGACTTTTGATTGGTTTGGCATGTGCTATATTTGTTTTAACAGAGCAAGTCAGATAGAGCTTTCAGTTATCAAAACTGTCTCCACAGACAGCTGCAGACTCCAAACCACACACATTTAGAAGGAATGACTACATCACAGATGCAATTTATAGCTATCAGGATCTAGACGCTGGAAGGATCAATTATAATCCTGACATTTAAGCACGAAGTGCTGCATGTTCTTGAAGCCCCACCCCATACCTAAATGTATAGAGAGGCTGAGAATGTCAAAGAAAAGAAAATAGTAAAGAATAGTAAGGAAAATTGTTACCCTACCATTTCCAAATTTACATCACTCTAGGAATCCGTTCACATTCCACATGATATACTATTACAAAATACTAATATAAACATGATTTTGCCAGTGCAACACTGTCTGACTAGAATACAAGCTTCTGGGAGGGAAGAGACTTGACCTGTCTTATTCATCCCTGAATTCCCAGCATCAACAATGCTGAGCACAGTAGGTGCTCGTTCGATTTCAACTGAACATTCTTATCCACTGTTTTGGAATGTCAAGAGGATAAGTGACTCTTCCTTCCTGTTTCCTCTCTTTAGATTAAGTTAGATGCTGCGAAAATCAAACTACCTAGACTGCCTCACGGATCCTATACGCCCACAGGAACGAGGCAGAAGGTGTTCGAGATCTGCGTCTGCGCCAACGGGAGGTTATTCCTGTCCCAGGCAGGAACCGGTTCCACCTGTCAGATAAACACAAGTGTCTGCCTGTGAGAGACCATCTGTGGTGGACTCTGCCGGCAGCATCCAGGCCTTTTTTGGCTTTAGACCCTGGCTGCCAGCTATTTTTACTAGAACACGGAAAGCCTATCAAAGACATTGTGTGTATGTGCGTGCGTGCGTGCGTGTGTGTATGCGTGCGTGTGTTTGCGTGTGTGGGTGGATATAAATATATATAAATATATATAAATAAATATATATATCCTCTGTATAAAATGAGGTTTCAGTACAAAAGGAACCATGGGTGACCCTGTGATATCCACTGTCATTGCTCTCCCAACCCTGTCATGTACATGATAAAATCAAAACACTTATTTGGGCCTAATATTCTCCAGACCCTGCTGAACCACACAGTGTATCGACACTTACTGAATATTCCGCTACATGTTTGAGTAACAGCCTGTCTTTTCTTTTAGTGTCATCACAAGGCAGTGATGGCGGGAATTTGCAAGTCGCCCTCAGGGGCTAAGACCCTTCTAGTAAAAGCAGACCCTTAGTTCCCTTTATGAGCTTCCACACAGCCAGCCATCCTCTCCCTCTTCAAGTCAAATGCCTCTAGAAGTCAGACAGAGGAACTCAGACTGGCTGTGCTACTTTGGCATCCAAATACACCCAGGCTTTCATGGTTGTGGAATTTGGAGGATGGATTTTAGCAAAGTTTGAATGACTCTCCCAACTCCTGCTAGCCTCCTTCCTTCAAACTCACATATTATCCCACAGTCAAAACAGGAGCTGTAAATCAGCACAAAATAGGATAACAGCTGCTCCTCAGTCGGCTGGAAGCTACTCACTGGCCTGACAGACTAAGAATAAAAGACATAAACAGATATGTCTCTGTTTAAAGGGAAAAAAAATGGCTCAAAATCTGTTACATCCTCACTTTTGACTTTTATCCAGCGGGCTCCTACCCAAAATGATCAGGTCAATCCAAATCCTTAAGAGTGGAACCCCCTACCCCCATGAGAAACTATTTGGAGGTGGAAGTCAAAGAGTGGCATAGGGAACAGAATTATTTTTAAATATGTTTCTGGGGACTGGTAGGTAATTTAGAGGCATGCCTTTTATTTTTAAAGGCATGCACAAACTCTGCCTCCAATCTTCTTACAAAGTTTTTCAGTATTCGGATATTCATTTTCCTAAATTGACCGTTGTTTTCTCTAAGAATAGTGACCCAAGAATCACAGCCATGAAGTACCATGTGCCCCCAGGAATGTTCACTGAACATTACTCAAGAGTCAAGTGTCTTCCTTAGAATCGCTCTGTCCCCTGGTGCCCAGTGGTCCCTGCTCCCCTGCATATGGCAGCAGCTCCCTAATTCCCGCCATCAGCTACCTCCCATCACCCCACTTTCATCATCACGCTCCAGGGTCACCCTGGCCAGCTCTTGTGCTGGGACAGGAGATTACACCGTCTCTGTTCAAAGAGGGGGAAATGTGCCTGTGCCTTACGTCAATGCACTCAGCAAGGAGAAGCACATCCTGTTTATCTTGTTGTTACCTGTAGTTTATTTTGGGTGATTGGAGGGAAAGGGTAAAATAATGACCGGGCATCTTAAAAGCTGGTAGACAAACCAAGTGGCTGACAGATGTGGACTCCGAGGAGCCCGGAAGGGAGACATAACTGGTTTCTACCTCCCTGGATGCCACTTGGCAAGCAGGGGCCCCACAATCCTAAATGAAGTCGTATTTGTAGGCCCGAATGGCATTTGTTTTTTCCTCAACAGGGTTCTACTTTTTCTTACTTCACAAGCAGAGGTGATATTTGCCATAGAAAATGAATAAGAGGTTTGGTATTTTTGAGATGACACTCAAGCATCGGGAGGCTGAGATTGCACACGTCGGGGGTAAAAACAAACCGTGTGTTGCTTGGTCACTTAGCAGTTGGGGGAGGAAGGATGGTTCTAGCTTGACCAGTGGCTCTGCTGGCTTCTGGACCCCGGGCTCCCTCCAGTCACTCCTGCTCAATGTCCATACAGAAGAACTGGGTTGCTCAATGGTGAGACCATATGATTGCTTATTTTTCAGCATTAGGGTCTAAAAAAGAAAACGGTAAAAAAAAAAAAAAAAAAAAAGAAATCCAGTTGCTCTGGCTCAGTACTATTTATATCATGTAGAATCACACTGCCAGAATCTGCATGTACCATATCCAGGGTTATTCCAAGCCAAGAAAGGCCCTCCTTGGCAACTCAGAGCATCTACCCCATATCTTTCAGATCAACAGTAGTTATGAGGTCCTTTGTGGCTACATACCTGAAAGCAAAGGGTTTTTGTGTTTTGTTGTTGTTTTTTTTTAACAGAGACCATCTTTGCATTTTGTCATCTCAAGTACCTGTTCTAAGGATGACAAAGAAACAGAAGTTTCACCGAGCTCTTTCATCTAATTTTGTTCTAATTGTTAAATGAAAAGTCTGAGAGGAGCACCTTGGGAATTTTATGCCAATAAAAAAGAGTGGTGTGATCCCATTTGCAAAATTTAATCCTAAAGGTACTCAGATCACAAATAGAATAAAAAGAATAATAGCAACCAAGAATAGAAATCAAGCACCTATGGGGACAGACATGATATAAAATTCTGATTTTCATTTGTGCTAAATGACTACAATATAGGTAATGAGCAGGAAGTTTGGCATGGATTAAATTATGTATTTCAGTTCAGACTTTAGAATTCGGTAAATGCATATTAAGTCCTCAATGTACATTTTTTCCCCTAACTCCCTCTATGTCCCTGATCATGACAAAACTGAATTCTGGAAAAAGAAATCTCTTTTACATTAAAATCTGATAATTTTAATTTATAACAATGAAATGCTTTCTGATCTTTATATACAGTATCTTCTAGACAATCACATCTCTCAGAATATTAAGCAGTGGGTAGCATAATGAAGAGCTTAAATGAATTTTCAATATTCTAGAAGTTCTAGTATTTTAATATTTTTCAGGAAAGTTTCACCTCCAAATGTTTAGCACCTAGTTTATTGGATATCTGCTAATAAGTTGTTAAAGTTGAGTCTTAAGAAATGATTAGTACGAAGGAGGTTTTCAAAAGCCTTTTTGGTGTCATCAGTCTATGTGGAAACTTGATATGAAGCTTTATCTTTCTGTTACCAAGAGATAGAACCTATAAACTTGAACTGGCTTTTAACTTCATTTAGGTCAGTTTCCCTTGGTTGATTCTCATTCTATGTCCAGCACCACAGACCAAAGATTGCTTGAGTCTTGACTCTAGCACAGGGTCAACAAACTCTGGTCCCCAAGCCAAATGGGACTCATCATCTGTTTTTGTAAATAAAGTTTTATTTTAACACAGCCACATCCATCCACTTACATGTTATAGATAGCTGATTGCATACTGGACCAGCAGGGTTGGGTATTTGTGCCAGAAACCTCATGGCCCAGTTACTCGTGACACAGTTACTAATTGGTTTTTCAGTAAAAGTTTGCTGACACCTGGCATAGAGGTCATGTGTAGTCTCAACTGTGTCGGACACAGCAGGAGAGAAAGCAGCTGATAGCGGTACATTTCCAGGCATGCTTGGGAATATAAATATATGGTTATAGAAAAGATGTTCCACCTTCCATTGCACATAAAAGATATCCACTTGTCTAAGAAACACAGGCTCACAGGATTCTTGGGAAGACGGAAGATGGAATTAGGGAAGGGTTGAGTGAAAGAGGAAAGCTGTGATCCTCCAAAAAGTTTTCCTAGGATCCTTAATATATAGGGCTTCCTTGGGTCAGCATCATCATGTGACATGAAGTGAAGCAGGGGTCCTTTGATTTATATCTAGAATCTCTTTCCTGAAGAGACTATTTCTGCAGTCTCTGCTTAGAGGTTTCTATCTCACCTTCTCATATTCCAGAAAGACGCCCATTCCATGGTCCTCTGAAGAATATTTTTGACCCAACACATCGTTTTGGCATCCATCACCTCTATTATTCACACCCACAGCAGACTTGCTCTCTTATGACTACATCAGGCCTGAAGAGTTGGCAGGACGAATAAATAATTAGAAATATTCAAAGAACTATCTTAAAATATGTAAGAAGAAAAAATATAAAATTATTTCATGAAGCTACTGCTGGAGAATTGGAGGTCAGGGGGAAAGGCTGCCTTGATGTTGTCTCCAAGGATCTGGGTCTTTGTTCTCTGGTGTAATAGGAGTAAAGGAAAGACCTACTTTGAATTCCAAAATCTCTGCCTCTGCATGGTAAGGCAGGTTCCTCCCAGAGATTTGTCCCTTCAGTCAGCACCCCTATTGCTAATCCAGGACTTCATATTCAATATTGTTAAAGTAGCACCAGTTATGAATGATTCTTTGTAAGTAGTAGTATTCCTGTTAGGGAAAGAACAGTGTTTATTTTTTTACCCACCATTTACCAGACCCTAATCGACATTAGTTAAAGGAGTTCTTCAGCATTTTATCTGGATTCAACTGAGAGGATTAAACTGGCCTTCACAGGAGCGGCTACGTGAGAATATCTTGATTTATTTTAGGCAAAAGGTAGCCTGATGTTTGAACCAAGGAAGTAAACAGATCCATTTAAGCACTAGATCCTTATTTTTTTAAGGCTCTCTGAAAGGTGAAAATCCCGTTTAAGTAGGTTGTAAACATGACCCCTTTTCTCTACTTCTCTTGCTCTGAGAAATCTTAGGCACAAAAAGAATAACAAAGCAGTTCCTGGAATGGAACATTTGCATGGTGCCCCAGTAGCAGGTAGAGGGAAAAGTCATAATAAAAGAAACAACCTTAGAAAACAGGCCTTTTATCTCAAAGATAAAATGTCTCTCTTTTGGTCTTTCATCGCTTTTTCCTCAGTGGAAGGCTCCCCCTAGTCCCAACATATTTCCATTAAAATAGTCAAAGCTACTGCACTGGGGTGTCAGATGCATCTCTTTCTTTGTGGTAATCAGAATTTCAAATTACACAGTTGCCTCTGAATTTCTCATTCACAAAGCTAAACCACTGATAAGAGATAAAGCGCTCTGAAGCCCGCTGCTTCAGCCAGCACAGCACACCGCACACATTAGCACTTTCAAAAGCAATGTGATTTCTATGGTTCTTAAAAGCTTTCTTCATAATGGAGTCCTTGAAATTTCTCAAGACAGGTCTGAATGGCAAAGGGAAAAGAATTATTTGTGGGAGGTCCTCGTTTTGAGTATTGTTAGAGCACAAGAATAAAAGAAAACATCCCCCTGGGGGTCACCCATGATCTATGGGCTATTTTCTTTGGTTTTATCCTACCCCACATCTTCTTCTTTTTAGGTACTGCGTAGGATATTAGCATCTTCCCCTGAAACAAAGAGCAGTTCAAAGGATGCAACAAGAGGTGTGATGTCAGAACAGTATTAAGGATGTTAACCAAACCCATCAGTAAATAGTCTCAAACATACCAACAGCAATGCTGACTTCCTAACTTCTGCCCAACAAGTGGTGATCAGTTCCACCTCCAGGAGGTTTTCAACTGAACAAAGGAAAACACTATCAACAGGAAGTATTTTTAGAGTTCAAATCCAGCTGTCGCAAGGGGAAACCAGAATAGTATTCCAAAACACCCCGTTAGGCACGTAGACACCCTCACTAGACAGTGAAGGGATTTTGCTCCATCACTGAACATGACCTAAAGTCAGACAGTAAAACAAGCTGACCTCTCAGACAAGAGAGAAGACCTGTCTTACCTAAAATCTATTCTGCACTCCTAGACTCATCTGGTAATCCCATTTCTTTATTGTCTTCACAGCCTAATTCTATATTTGCATTATTTTGGTGAAATCAGAGACAGCCCAGATTTCCTAAATCCCAAGTTGATCCATAGGTTACAAAGGAGCAGTATAGCAAAGTACTGTCTGAGGGCAAAAGATATTTGATGACCAAGAAGACACTGATGCTTCTTTAGTCTCCATATTTATATAATTCACGAAGTCCTAACTTTTGGGGGGATGTCATAGTTTCTTTTGAGGATCTGAGCAAGTTGTGAACCTTCTTCTCAAATCACACCCATGACTCTTACATAAGGTCAGAGAGGTCTCCTTGGACCCACAGCCTATCCTAAAACATGGCAAGAGCTGGGTTCTATTTCTCCAATTATAATGATAATTTTTATGAACTAGTTTTCATTGAGCACTGTGTGCTAGCCACTGTGCTGAGTTTTTTATATGCATCCACTTATTTCATCCTCAAAACAATCCTTTGAGTTTGGTTCCATTATAGTTCCAATCTACAGATGTGGAAACTGAGGCTTAGAAAGGCTGGGAAACTTGCTCAAAGTCCCTAGTTAGAAAAGGGCACAGCGGGAATGCGGGTCTAACTCCAGACCACTATGCTGTGAAGTCACCAACAGGTCAAGCTATTTGTCAAGCTGTTAAGAAATGTCTCCTACCAGTTTTTAAACTAGTCCTTCTTGTGTGGATGAGACTATAAAACTGTATCTCCTTTCTTTCTATCTTATGAGTGACAGCATCCAGCACTGAAAGAGAGATACCTATGGTAAAAATATAGAAGATCTAAGTAACAGAATCTGGTACCAAAAAAAACACCAAATAGTTTGCTTTATGATTCTTATTAAATCAGGCTCCTTCTTCTTATAAACTCAAAGATGCCTGGGTTGTCAGCCTTACATTTAAGAATTAAACTTTAATCCTCAATGATCTATAGTTGAGACTACACAAATAAGCATTTCTGCTCACACAACTCTCCTTCCCCTGTATTTCACTTCAAAAGACAAATGTCTTATTTTAGGTGAGCTCTTTGATACCAGTTGGCTATCATTCTTCCCTACATTTAGCTGTGGCAAGACTCCAGGAGAGAATCAAATAGAAAGGAATTCAACTGTCTGTATTTCCCTACAAGAAAATAAGACTGGCAAGAATTCAGTTAGCACCAGGTGTTCAGGACCAAGCTGGCCCCTTTGGCTGGGATAATGGTTCGAGTCTCACACCCCGTACCTGGTCAGTCATCACTAATGGTCCATAACCCCACATACCCCATGCGCAGAATTTTTCTTACCAAAGCACTCAGGCCATCATTGCCGATTGATCTGAGTTGGAAAGGGGACCCACCTGCCAATTCTTGTTGCAACAGCGGCACACTTTAACCCTGAACCTGTACAGCTGACACCAGTGTCCTAGATTCAGCAAAGAGGTTGGTGGCATTCCATTGACTAAGGGAGCAGATGAGTGCATCTGAAGTTCCTTATAACGTCGTGGCTTTGGGGCACTTTCATTTTCTAAGCCAAGGGATCAGGGTTTGATCTCTAAGAGTTCAAAGACTTAAAATCATTTTGAAGAATTAACTCAGCCAGGGACAATCGGAACAGGTTAAACTGGTATGCCCTTGTGCAGCTCCTATTAGCCTGCCCCTACCCAGAGCTTTGCAGTGGCACAGTGGCAGAGGGTGGGTCTGTCCTGCTTTTTCTGTGTTTTCTCTACATCACATGTCTGACCCCTGGAGGGCTACAGACAGAGCCTCTCATTGCTCCTAACACAGTCAATCCCAGTGCTAACCAGGGTCCTGTCGTGCTCCTGTGGCTCTGCCACCTCTTAAACCTTAGTAAAGGGATGAACTAAAAATGTCAAATATCCTATTTTAGGGTAAGCCATTCAGGGATTTTCTTTTACTGATGTATGTGTCCAAACAGCAAATTAGGAAAAGGTATCTTTAAAGGGTCTCATGGAACTAACATCACCAGAGCCAGCAGTCAAGTTCCCTAGCAGACACAGGAGATCTTGGCAAAGTAGAAGGAAGAGTCTGCAAACCTGAATTTGGGATGGACACAAAACTAACCTAATTTATAGGTAGTGTTTTGTGAGGCAGTAATAGAGTTTGCCATCTGTTAACCGCCTACCCAGTCAAGTTTCTCTCTTTTTGAGGCCACATTAAAGCAGAGGAACACTTCTTTAGGAGATCAGGTTTGAGAAAGGAAAAGCAGGGAACCATCCATCACTATGCTGGCTAAACCCACTCCTGGAGAAGCCAGATTCTGGTGCTTTCACAGTAAAGATAAGGTCTGTTTGCTTGGAGATTTTGAAAAAGGAACCCCATTTCCTTAAGCAATTGAGTTCAGCCTTTGGATTTTTTTTTTTTAAACTTGTTTTTTTTGTTTTTCTCTCGATTTGGGTGTGATGTAAGAAGAGCTTTTTAGTTTTGTTTTGAATAACATCAATCCTTGCACACTCTATGCAAAAATTTTGTAAGCATTGCAATAATGCTATGAATTACAAGGAACTATTTTAACTTTATTACACTTTCTGTATAAAAAATTTGTATTTAATATTATTTCAACTGCAGTCTTGTAAAATATATTAATAAAAATAATGATTGGTAAGAAGGAAAGCACCCTTGTCCACTTCTTTAGGGAATTCCACTTGCACAGTTGATAAAACAGTTACTCCTGTTGACTCTGCCACAGAAATAAATTTTAAGGTTAACTTCTCTTCTTCTCTTTGATCAGTGGCCTAACATGTTATTAAGTCATTTTTGTTTTTAGGAAGAGATTCACACAGGCTGCTTTTTGAAAGAGAGCTTAATATAAGGTAACACCTGCCTAGAACTGGGGAGTCCCCAGGACCTGGAGAAGGTAAGGGAACAGCCATTCTCTACCATTTTCCTAAAGACCTGGACAGGCTCCTTCTGCTGTAGTTTACCACTCCTATCCCTAAATCAGTGAAGAAGCCAGTCTGCTTGATCTGCATTTTTAATCAGGATACCTTAGCATTCCTGGTCAGCCTATGGATCAGCCACCTGTAAGCCAGTTGCCCATCCCTGGTCCAATTTTTATCCTTTTCCACAGAATACCCTAACCCTGCTTCCCAAATGGGGACAACGTATGACAGAAGGATATCATGGCATCACACACCACAGTCAATCCTCCATTTCAGCATCTCACTCTCCTGGCCTGCCAGAGTACCACATTTTTGAACGTACTATTCTATCCACCTTGGAAGGTGGTGCCCTTCCAAGTCGCACCACCCTATCACAGATATCATCCTTCAGGATCCCATCCCCATGTCATCTTTTCTCTGCCCTTATCATTCTGAAGCCCCCTGTTAATTTGTTCTAATTTATTTCATAATCCTATGTTGTATTGTGATTTACCTATCAGCTTGAGACCCTAGAATGCTTATGTTCATTTTTAAAGTTTATAATGGAGTAATGACATATGAATAGATTCTCACAATTACATGTTAAGGTAGAGAGGTCATTTTCTCATCTAGAAAATCTAAGACTAATTTTATTTTACATATCCAATACATGACAGAACCCATATGCATTCCCCATTATACTTTCATCATAGGTTACACCTCCTGTCAAATTAAGCTCCTGACTACAAATGATGCTGAAGCAACACTGCAGAATCCTCAAAAGGTAAAATGCTACAGGGAAAATTTTTCTCACAAGTGGGGTGCAGTAATTTTAGTACATGGTTTCCTTTTTGGGGAAAACTTACCAAAGAAACCTAAATCAAAGAGAATGAAGTCAGAGAAGTCACCATTCAAGATGCATTGGTGAAAAACATGTTGAAGCATGGCTAAAATGATAAGGAAACACTAATGAGAGTGAAAGGCTATTACTGGTGACTTGAACTAATTGACATGATTGCTAATACAAAATTACAAAACAGATGAAATACTGAGTAGCTAAAAAGAGTTCTATTCATTTTCCTTCACAGAAGGAACTCTTTTAAAGTGGCAAATAGGTATAAAACAGCAACTTTTACATTTCCTCCAACTTGACTCCTTTGAAAAAGATGTAAAAACTCTGTAGTTCAGTTAGCCACCAAGCCCCACTTTACCCAAGGAAAAGAGTCCTGGGTACAGAGCCAGAGAATGGGAGTCAGTGCAGAGAAATACATACATTTCAGGGAGAAAACCTGTGAATAGCATGTATGAATTTGCTTCTCCAATTAAGTTCAATGACAGGCTAATTTTAGTCTGTGCATGCTAATTTTTTTTTTTTTTTTTGCTAATTTTAATTATCCTCAATAACACCAAATATTTGGTGTTTGGATCAGTTTACAGCCCCCACTGAAGACCCTCCTGACCCATCAATGGAGAAACGAGATCTGCTTTGAGACTCCCTGGCACAAGCAATTAAACATAATAATAGAATCCTTGCGAGATTATTTCAAGGAAAAAGTTAGAATGTAAAATGGGTAGATACAATGTGAAAATACAATCTTCCAAATTATGGTATATTTTAATTGAAAGTAAGCATTTTGGAATGGCAAAGTTGAGGACAGCAGATATTAAATCAAGGTACAAACTGTAACATGAAATCATCTAATCTATTAAAAGACTAAGTCAAGAACTGCACTTAAAAACTTGGTGGGCAAAATTAACCTATAAAACTTAAATAAAAAGAAAATATTTTACAGTAGACTTCATAGTAAGAAGTATTAGGAGAACTTAATTAATGATGATATATAATGATAAAGTTCCTGTCTTGCTGACTATATATAATTAAACCATTAAGCTGAACAGGAAAGTAACAAAAACCCCAAATCCACAACTTTGAGGTATAAGAATAAGGAAAATAATTGACAAATATAATTGTTCTCTATAACTTACAAATTGGAAAACTGTTATACATACAAAACACATACACTCCCCTAAGCATGTCATCAAAAAAACTTCCCTTTGACTGTCCCATGATCATATAAAATAAATATAATCTGTAAATGAAAACATTAAAAAAAACTCTTCAGTCTATTTTCTCTGAAAGTAGAAATGGATGGTATATTTAACATAAAACCCTAGGAATTTCAGATTGAAATATATTTTCCTAACTAATTAGTGATTAGCCTAGTTAAAGAATGAAAAACTCTACAAAGTATGCTGTTTGGCCAAAGCAGTCTTCTGGCATGATAAAAGCATTTAAACTTATCATAGGGAATGAATAAACAAAGCATTCAACTTAAGATTTCAAAATAATCAACAAAAGAACAAATATAAATAATAAACATAAGTTGGCATAAATAATTCTAAATTCCGCCAAGGAAGCCCTATTAATAATTCTAAATTTTACATCTTACTAAGTAGAAAACAAAAACCTAAGACAAAACTGCTAAATATTGAAAAACATGAACGCAAGCTTAAGAGATATGTAAAAGTTTACATGCTATAGTGACATGCTATTCTAAGAAAAATAGAAAACCCCAGTCGTGTACAATTTTAAAAATCAGCTCAAATTTAAAAAGTTAAAGTTAGTGCTTGTTTCTTAAATAAAAATGAAATAGTTTTGCTTAGGAAATTCTATCCAAGACATATTTTTCTGATATTAACTCATATATTTTACATATAATTTATATGCATAAACATTCATAAATTTATGCATAAAGAAAAACTACCATAGATTTGGTGTAACCTATGCTTAAAAATGTAGAAATTTTGGAGAGAGAAATATAAAATTAAGAGACCAACTCTTAGCTGAACAGACTAAAATTGATATCTTTTATCTCCAACTTATTTTACACATTTAACAAAATTCCAATCAAAATCCTAACAGAAATTTTCTTGAAAGTAAAAATAATTCTAAATTTTATCAGGCAAAATAATTTTTTTTTAAAGTCAAGGAACATTGCATACAAAAAGCCACTAAAATGATGCAAACTAACAGGCTATTTAAAAGCACAAAATAGCAGTGATGAAGATAGCCATATTTCAAAAACAAAAAAAAAGATCATTGCATTTGGCATTATTTCCCTACCAAGAAAATACCCTCTCCTTTCTTCATCCTGGCTTACCCCAGCTCACCTTCTAAGACCTGGCTCAGACATCGTCCCTCTCAGAAGGTTTCTCTGACTTGCTTCTCGGTGGAGTAAGTAGCCCCTTGTACCCTCAGGGAACTCTGAACAAACCTCTATCAAGGCCTCCCTTGTACCAAAGCAACCTGTCAATTCTTCTACTCATGCCATGAGAATGAGAGCTCAAGAACAAAGGCACGGCCTCCTCAGCAATTTACCACCTAAGCCCAACCAAGTGTCAGGTACATAAACAGAAATGGTCAAACAGACCAGAAAACTCAGAAATAGACTCAAGTGAATTTGTGAATCTGTTTTATATCAATGTATCACTTCAATCTACTCTTTATTCTTAAGCACTCCAAAACAGAGAGCAAGAACAAGATGGTGACTTCTGCACTCAACATACAAGTGAGCAGCCTTGACAATGAAATAAATAGCTGCAGATATGAAATACTAATAAGGTGCCAGGGAAACAGGTAGCTGGAATGCCATTACAAACCAATAGAAAAAGTACTATTTGATTGTTACTAGGGAAACCGATCAGCAATTGTTTTGGTGAGGGGAGGGAGGGGAAGTTGCAGATTCACCCCTTAAAATACCTCAGAGTTAAATATCTTTATTCATCTAGTATCAACTGAATCTTTATTCTCCTCTAAATGAGTAACACACACTCCTTTCTCTTGACTATCTCAAGAGTCTAGCAGGATAAACAGAGATCTAAAAAGGCCAACTACCACATAATATGTAAAAGATAGAAATAATAGGAAACTGACAAGCAACCAACCTATGATGTGAGCAAGAATGACAACAGAAATTGCCAAGAAGAAAGACTAACATATTCAAATACACAGTTCTCTAAGTTCCTGCTTTCCCCACACCACGCCTCACAGGGAACTATTTTTAAAGCAGTAAAAAACCATGGGGCTTCCCAGGTGCCACTAGTGGTAAAGAACCCACCTGTCAATACAGGAGACATAAGAGATGTGGGTTCGATCCCTGTGAAGGGAAGATCCCATGGAGTAGGACATGGCAACCCACTCTAGTATTCTTGCCTGGAGAATCTCATTGACAGAGGAGCCTGGCAGGCTACAATCCATGGGGTCACAAAGAGTCAGATATGTCTGAGCACAGAGAGAACTCTTTTTAAAATAGTAAAATAATAGCATTAAAAAGAGAAATGGTTAAAAATTATGTGTTTTTAGGAACCATGCAAGTTAATAAAGAATCAAGACATTACTGCTACTGCTAAGTCACTTCAGTCATGTCCGACTCTGTGCGACCCCATAGACGGCAGCCCACCAGGCTCACTAATAAGCAATAATTAGTAATAAGCAGGTAATCCACACAGGTTTGTCATGGAAGAAAAGTTATGACCAACCTAGACAGCATATTAAAAAGTAGAGACATCACTTTGCCAACAAAAGTCCATCTAGTCAAAACTATGGTTTTCCCAGCAGTCATATATGGATGTGAGAGTTGGACTATAAAGAAAGCTGAGCACCAAAGAATTGATGCTTTTGAACTGTGGTGTTGGAGAAGACTCTTGAGAGTCCCTTGGACAGCAAGGAGATCAAACCAGTCCATCCTAAAGTAAATCAGTCCTGGGTGTTCATTGGAAGGACTGATACTGAAGCTGAAGCTCCAATACTTTGGCCACCTGATGAGAAGAACTGACTCCTTGGAAAAGACCCTGATGCCAGAAAAGATTGAAGGTGGGAAGAGAAGGAGATGACAGAGGATGAGATGGTTGGATGGCATCACTGACTCAATGGACATGAATTTGAGTAAGCTCCGGGAGTTGGTGATAGACAGGGAAGCCTGGCATGCTGCAGTCCATGGGGTTGCAAAGAGTCGGACACGACTGAGCAACTGAACTGAACTGACTGAACTGATAATCCACACAAACAAAAATACACACTTTCTTCCTTCTAAAACATTGGAAGACATAACAGAGAATAAAAGAAAAACAAAAGAACTTGCCTACCTTTTCTATCAAAAAGGAAATGTGAGACATATATCTCAACATTGGTGCAGTGGACATTGGCAAAAATTTTCAAAAAGTAATTCACCAATATTTTAATGAGTCATAAAAATCTTCATAAATTTGGGCCAGTAATCCCATCTTCCTCCAAGCAACAATATTTAAATAGGAAAAAGTTGTTTAAGTGACAGTGATAAATAAACACTGCAATAGGATTTAAAGATGGGAAAAAATAGCAGCACTACCTAACCAGTTGAAAGGAAAGACTAACAGACCATGGTTGGTTCAACTTGATGGAATATCTTTAAAGGGGTTATGAGGAGTCTACAGTAAAGCAAGATGCAATGTTGAGTGTGTAAAATGATTTATACACCTGACTCAAGACTTCCAAGAAACTGAAGGTGATTTATTTAGATAGTGGTACTGTAGGTATAGTTATCATTCCTGTGTTTATGTTTGTATAATAAACTTTTCAAAAAAGACTAGTATCTGCTCTTTATCTGTAAAACAGATTTAATCACACACACTTTGACACTACCAAAAATCTACATGAAGGAAAACATACAGGCCAAAATTGTTTACTGCAGTGTTGTTTATTTTTGTTAAAAAATTGGAATTTGTCTTTTTCCCAACAATAGGGTAAATAAATCATGGTACATTCAATTCATGGACTATTATAAATGTTAAAATAATTTTAGAAACCATAGGGCAAAATAAAATGAGTCAAAAAACCTAAAATTACATGAAAACTAATTACAACTATATGAACATATACATACACATATACAAATATATATACATATATAAATATATACAATATACAAAAATATATACATATATATAAATATATATGTATTGTTAAGGATGAAAAGGAACCACTGATAATTTTAAGTTACATTACGGTGATGTGAATACGGTTGAATATTTCTGTTTTCCTAAACTTTTTTTAAGCATGATGACTTTACAACTGCTAATTTTGTAAAGTGAATGAACAGAAATCTCTTTCAACTTTTGCCAAAAAATTATTAACTTAAAATTTTCAGTCCATTTTTTCAACTCAACCAATAGGTCAAATTTGAAAAGACCTCTGAACAAAGAGAACACCTAGGGATTTAAGGTGGTCTCACCTTCCATTTCACTTTTTCTCATTTTTTCATAAGATCTTTGAAAATGTTCTTCTGGGCCCTGTGATGGTTACAAAGCTTGACTACAGATTTGACATCAAAGAACAGACCACACATCTAAGCTCTATTTGGGCACCAAGGTTGTAGGAACTTGGCTCCCCTACTGGACTTCAAGTAAGGACCAGGTAAGAAAGGATCCAACCCTTTCCCCTTTCAAGAGACTTGAAGGTGGAACCCAAGGAAAACTTCTACCACAACTTGAACTTTATAGCTACCTTAAATTGTGAGAGTGATAATTGATACAGTCCAGTCTTGGAGACTCTTTCTGATCATCTGATCACTGCTCTCTTCATTTACTCTCTTCCTTCAAACTCCCCCTCAACCTCCTCCTGCCTCGATATTCTAGGATTGTTTTGTCAAGGTAGACCTTATAGCCCGTAATTTCAAGTGGTTTCATGTAGCCTTAGTACATCTTTAATCCATCCCTCCCATGATCTGTAGGCTTCAGAACATACTTCCCGTAGTTCCCATGATACTGCAACACATGATTCCTCCTTCAACATCAGACTTCTCTTTATAAAAAACTTCATCATAAGTAATCCACCAAGGTCCTCAGATCCCAATAATTAATCCCTTCTCCAGTAATACGGGGCTTCTCTGGTGGCTCAGATGGTAAAGAATATGCCTGCAATGAATGAGACCCAGGCAAGATCCCACTCCAGTACTCTTGCCTGGAGAATTCCATGGACAGAGGAGTCTGGCAGGCTATAGCCCATGGGATCGCAAAAAGTTGGACACAACTGAATCACTAACACTTCTAGTATTACAGACAGTTACCACAGGGGTTCTTCTCTACATTTTAAAAGTGAATTATCTGTCAGATTCTATAATCTGACCCAACTAGTTTTTATTCCTTAATCTTTCCTTCCATAGTCAAGTGAGTATTTGCCAATAAAATTATGCTTCTCAGCAAGAAAAGAGTTTAACATATGATGGTGGGTATAGACATGGAGGAAGGGCATTGGTTTTGCTGTCAACTAGTCCTGTGTCTGAGCTAGGCCAGTGTCTAAGACCAGGTTCCCTCATAAAGAATGCCAGTAATTCTAACCTCAATTATATGGGTTCCTGAAAACTTTGTTCATCCCCATTCAGTTCTTCTGTAGTTTTCCTTAACATCGTGTGTATAATTTACTCTTTTCCTTGAAAAAAAGAATATTTCTTCTCTTGAGCCTCTTCCTTTTTTTCCTGTCTTGCTATATTTTGCATGCCAACATAGTCAAATCTCTCCTGCAATACATACAATCCAAATGTATTCTCTCAACCCTGGTCACCTCAAGAAAATTTACCACCCAAATTCTTGAGAACAGTCTATATTCACTACTTCAACTTTCACACTTACAAATATTCTCCAGGATATGGTTACAGAACTTTCACAGGACTAGAAAGAAACAGACACGCCTGAAGGGCACAAGCAAAATCTTGTGCACAACAGAACCCAGGGGAAAGGAGCAGTGACCCCAAAAGAGACAGGGTCAGACCTGCCTCTGAGTGTTTGAGGGTCTCCTGCAGAGATGTGGGTCGGCAGTGGCCTGCTTCAGAGACAGGCATACTGGCAGCAGCAGTCCTGGGAGGCACATGTTGGCATAAGTCCTTGTGGAGGTTGCCTTTAGCCCTATCATAGAGCCTGTAGACTCTAGTACCGGGTTGCCTCAGGCCAAACAACTAAGAGGGAGGGAGCACAGCCCCATTCATCAGCAGAAATTTTGATTACAGATTTGCTGAGCATTACTCTGCCCACCAAAGCAAGACCCAGATTGCCCCATAGCCAGTCCCTCCCATCAGGAAGCTTGCACAAGCCTCATCCTCAACCATCAGAGGGCAGACAGAAGAAGCAAGAACTACAATCTAACGGCCTTTAGAACAAAAATGACAATCACAGACAGATAACCAAAATGATGACATGGATTACAGCCTTGTGTAACTCAATGAAGCTATGAGTCATGCCATGTAGGACCACCCAAGAGAGATGGGTTATAGGGGAGCATCCTGACAAAACTAGGCCCACTGGAGAAGGCAATGCAAACCACTTCAGTACTGTTGCCTCGAGAACCCCAAGAACAATATGAAAAGGCAAAAAGACATGACACCAGAAGATAAGTCCCCCAGGTTAGTAGGTGTCCAATATGCTACTGAGGAAGAGCAGAGAAATAGCTCCCAAAAGAATTAAGAGGTCGGGCCAGAGCAGAAACAATGCTCAGTTGTGGATGTGTCTGTGTGAAAGTAGTCCAATGCTACAAAGAACAATATTGCATAGGATCCTGGAATGTCAGGTCCATGAATTAAGGTCAACTGGATGTGGTCAAGCAGGAGATGGCAAGAATGAATATTGACATTTTAGGAATCAGTGAACTAAAATGGATGGGTATGAATTTATTTCACATGACCGTTATATCTACGACTGTGGGCAAGAATCCCTTAGAAGAAATGGAGTAGCCCTCATAGTCAACAAATGAGTCTGAAATGCAGTACTTGGGTACAATCTCAAAAATGACAGACTTGGTTCATTTCCAAGACAAACCATTCAGCATCACAGTAATCCAAGTCTATGCCCCAACCACTAATGCCAAAGAAGCTGAAGTTGAACACAAGACCTTCTAAAACTAACATCAAAAAAAGATGTCCTTTTCATCATAGGGGATTGGAATGCAGAAGTAGGAAGTCAATAGATACCTGGAGTAACAGGCAAGTTTGACCTTAAGTATAAAATGAAGCAGGGCAAAGGCTAACAGAGTTTTGCCAAGAGAACTCACTGGTCAGTGAGTACACAAACTGCAGCCATGAAATTAAGACACTTCCTTCTTGGAAGAAAAGCTATGACAAAACTAGACAGTGTGTTAACATGTTTTTCCAGTAGTCATGTAGGGATGTGGGAGTTGGAGTATAAAGAAGGCTGTGTCAAAGAACTGATGCTTTTGAACCGTAGTGCTGGAAAAGACTCTTGAAAGTCCCTTGGACAGCAAGGGTATCAAACCAGTCAATTCTAAATGAAATCAATCCTGAATATTCATTGGAAGGACTGATGCTGAAGGTAAAGCTCTAGTACTTTGGCCACCTGATTCAAAGAGCCAACTCATTGAAAAAGACTATAATGTTGGGAAAGATTGAAGGCAGGAGGAGAAGGGGAAGAAAGAGGATGAGATGGTTGGATGGTATCACTGACTCAATGGACATGAGTTTGAGCAAACTCTGGGAGATGCTCAAGGACAGGGAAGCCTGATGTGCTGCAGTCCATGGGGTCACTAAGAGTCAGACATGACTTAGCAACTGAACAACAACAATTTTTGTCTTTCGGTCTAATTATACTGATCTCTAAAAAGGTCACCACTGACCTCCTAGTGGTCAAATCAGTCAGCTTTCCAGTGACTATTTCTTCATTCTGACTCCATGCAGTTCTGAGTCCATACTCTAAGACTGTGATGGTGGCTGCACATCACCCAATTACCTGTCCAATTTCCTTCTAGAACCCCATGTGGCTCAGGCATCCAGCCTGCCCCATGACATCCACATGACTCCAGAAAATATGAACTTCACCAATAAATAATGGATAAATTAAGCCAGAGGGCTCATAACTCCATCTTTATCTTCCATTTTGATGAACATTTAGTGATTTCACAGTATCTCAGAAAGATCTCTGACATACGTTTCAAAATTTGCATTACTGATTTTATTCCTCTGACAGATCTATCGAGATTCTGATAGTTATAAAAACATTTCCACAGAGAAACAGAAAGGCACCCACAACCAACTCTTTTACCAGGACGGTAAGTTTATACCAGCATCCTTGCCTCCTACTTTCTTTCTTTTGAGTCTTCCTTTGGGTCTTGTTTTGCTTTGGATATCCAGCAATCTTTCTTTGTTTATACAATGAGCACAGCTGGCAAAAAGGCAGTGACCTTTCTTTTGTGCTTTTCCTGCCTCTGCCCAAACAGGGTCTTCATATGAATTGCCAAATAATCCTTTTAAATTATCCCCCTTAATTGTCACAATAACTTTATAAACTAGGGCACAATGGGGACTTAGTGACTATCCAGTGTATATGCCCAGCAGAGGAAGATCTAGAGTCTCTTCAGTGCATTTCTATTTACTGAGCACCAACCGCATAAAGGGGGTTCCAGGCCCAAGTGCCACTGCTCCTTCAGAATGTGGCAAATCAACCTTGTTTCCTTTCTGGCCAGCAGTTAGCTATTTGTGACTGTGATAAGCCTTGAGCCTGTAAAATGGAGGTGTCCACTGATCTCCACTAGCCCTCCCATTGGGTAATTTCACATAGTGCTCTGTATCAGATCAGATCAGATCAGTCACTCAGTCGTGTCCGACTCTTCGCGACCCCATGAATCGCAGCACGCCAGGCCTCCCTGTCCATCACCAACTCCCGGAGTTCACTCAGACTCACATCCATCGAGTCAGTGATGCCATCCAGCCATCTCATCCTCTGTCATCCCCTTCTCCTCTTGCCCCCAATCCCTCCCAGCATCAGAGTCTTTTCCAATGAGTCAACTCTTCGCATGAGGTGGCCAAAGTACTGGAATTTCAGCTTTAGCATCATTCCTTCCAAAGAAATCCCAGGGCTGGTCTCCTTCAGAATGGACTGGCTGGGTATTCTTTTTGCTTTGGCTCCATCCCTTCATTCTTTCTGGAGTTATTTCTCCACTGATCTCCAGTAGCATATTGGGCACCTACTGACCTGGGGAGTTCCCCTTTCAGTATCCTCTCATTTTGCCTTTTCATACTGTTCATGGGGTTCTCAAGGCAAGAATACTGAAGTGGTTTTCCATTCCCTTCTCCAGTGGACCACATTCTGTCAGATCTCTCCACCATGACCCACCCATCTTGGGTTGCCCCACGGGCATGGCTTAGTTTCATTGAGTTAGACAAGTGCTCTGTATACTATTTCTCAACTGTGACCAGTTCTGAATGGAACAGGATCAGCCCACCCATTCATTTACCAAGTATTTAAAGAACATGTGTTGAGTGCTGGCCATGCTTCAGAGTGTTTGAGGATTAAAATAAACAAGGCAGACATGCCTCCATCATCATGGAATTTATAGTCTAGGGGGAAGGGGCAATGCAAAAATATACAATATAGATAATTTCCAGATATTTTACAATCGATTCCTATTACATAATATAGTAATAGAATTAAAGTCCTCACTGTGGATGGTGACATCTGAGCTGAGATTTGATAAGAAGTTAGGCACACAAAGAACTAACAGAAGGGCACCTCAGCAGAGGAAACAGAAGTTCTTAGAAAAGTGAAGCAGGCAGTTAATTTCATTACTTAAAAAGACTGAACATTAAAATACTTTGTTCTTCTTCAGTTTCTTCTGTGAATGAGACATATGGAACATAATTGCTATCTTTTACCTTTTTACCTGCTGGAAGAGTCTGAATAGTATCCTTCCCTCCAGGAAAGAATGCTATTTTTTAGCTACTAAGGATGGGTTCCTTGACTGACCTTCAAGGTTTGTAATAAAAAAAAAAGTGTACAAGGGGGTGCCTTTGAGGCTAACAAGAAGGGTGAGTACAGAAAACCTGTGAGGTTAATAAGGAGACAGAGGTCAGTAGTAGCAGACAATTTGCACCACACCATGCCAGGGAGCAACCAAAATTTCCAGAAACATGTTATGCCATACCAGAGATTGGAGGCTGGAATCCAGGGACCAGAATCCCCCACTTCAGCAAAGATTCCTATGCTTCCACATCCAGTCAAGATAATGTAATGAGCTTACATTTTAATGCCCACACTCTGTTCTAAATACTTTTCAAGTGGTAAGATGGTCTCTAAAAAGAAGATAAACATAATATAAAGCAGAAACTGATAAAAATTCAAAGACTGTGAGACTAAAGCTTTTGAATTCTTAATGCCCAGGAACAGAGGTTGTCTGTGGGCAATATCCCCACTGCTTAAAATTAAGGAAGGCAGAATGCCCAAGGAAGGGAAAATGCTTACAGTTGACCGCTGCCTGCACAACAGGTAATGAAACTTCCTGCCTACAGAACAGAGAGAATAGATAAAGCCTCATTACCAGCATCTAGAAGTGCCCAAAATTTCCCTGATGTTGCTCTGGGGGAGAAGACTTGGAAAGTAATGTAAAACTTAGTTTTTCTATATTCAGGACTTTTGAAGGCTCTAGACAACTTAGATTTTAAAAATAAAATTTTCAGTCAAAGAAAGCCATCAAAACATAAATCTGAAGCTAAGGGCAGTGGTGGGAAATCCAAAATATATAAGTGAAACTGGCTACCCAGGTAGCGCTAGTGGTGAAAAACCCACCTTCCAAAGCAGGAGACATAAGAGACGTGGGTTCGATCCTTGGGTCAGGAAAATGCCCTGGAGTAGGAAATGGCAACCCACTCCAGTATTCTGGTTTGGAGAATTCCTTGGACAGAGGAGGCTGGTGGGCTGCCATCCATGGGGTTGCAAAGAGTCAGGATGCTACTGAAGAAACTTAGCTCATGCATAGAATACTAAATGGGCAAGCAATAAGGCAACAGCTTAAAAAATTCAATCCAGATGAACTAATGTTATAGAATCATCTGGAAAAGATGTTTAAGTAGTTAATCTTCAAAAGCATCTTTAAAATGGGAAAACAGATATGAAGCAGAAAAAGAAAAAACTTCTATGAAGGTATCAGGTAGAACTTTTGGAAATAAAAAGTAGCCACTGACTGAAATAAACAGTTAATGGAAAAGATAAACTCTGTCGAAAAGGGAATTAGTAAATTGAACATTAGTATTAAATAGACTGCAGCATGAAAAGGAAGAACTCTTAGAGTATTAAGAGAGATGGAGATTAGGTACAGAGGTACCAGTATATGTCTAATTGAAATGTCAGAAAAATAAAAGATATGTTAGAGAAGGAATATTTAAAGAGATATACTAAAGATTTTCTAGAAAAAAAAAGATAAGCAAGAGTTATCAATTTTAATATATAGAGTACTGCACAAATTTTTATTTATTTATAAATAAAAATAAATTTATAAATAGACATATTTAAATAAAAGTGCCAAAATTATGTATAAAGACAAAATCTTAAAGGCTATCTGAGAAAGGGAAAAGTGTTATTACCCACAAGAAGATAACAATGAATAAATTACCACCAGCTTGTATCATTAAAAGTTCAAGGGAAACTTGAACTCAAGGGATGTGATTATCAAGATAAAATGGTACATTCAGTTAAATCATTAGATATAGAGCAGGAAAAAAATTAATTTGCACACACACTGTATTGGATGTATATACACACACATATAGGATGATGGGAAACCCTCTAGAAGACCTCTAGAAAAACTACCGAACGATGAACTCATAGAATAATAAAAGTTACCATGCTGCTGCTGCTGCTGCTAAGTCGCTTCAGTCGTGTCCGACTCTCTGTGACCCCATAGACGGCAGCCCACCAGGCTCCACCGTCCCTGGAATTCTCCAGGCAAGAACACTGGAGTGGGGTGCCATTTCCTTCTCCAATGCATGAAAGTGAAAAGTGAAAGTGAAGTCGCTCAGTCGTGCCCGACTCTTAGCAACCCCATGAACTGCAGCCTACAAGGCTCCTCCGTCCATGGGATTTTCCAGGCAAGAGTACTGGAGTGGGGTGCCATTGCCTTCTCCGATAAAATGGCTAAAGGATTCAAATAAACATTTCTCCAAACAGGATATAAAAATGAACGGTAAGTACTAGAAAAGATGTTCAGTTTAATTAGTCATTAGGGAAATGTATACCAAAACCTACTATGAAATACCTTGTCACACCTAATAGAATGGCTTTAATAAATAGACAAAACCAAGTGTTTGTAATGATGTGGGGAAATTGCTGGTGGGACGGCACCTTGGAAAGTATTGATACTTTGGTAGTTTCTTAAAGTATGTAGAACATATTCTATAATGGAATAGTATTTGACAATAAAACAGAATGAATTACTGATACAAGTTACAACATATATGAATGATGAAAACATTATAATAAATGAAAGAAGCAAGACACAAAAGGCCAAAAATCACGATTCCATTTATACGAGATGTCAAAAATAGGCAAATCTATAAAAGCAGAAGTTAGTCCATGGTTGATAGAGGTCAGTGAAATGGAGAAAGAAGAGAGATCACTGATGTACATGGGATTTCTTTTTGAGGTAATTAAAATATTATGGAATTAGATGGTGGTGATGATTGCACAATTCTGTGAATGTACTAAAAGCTACAAAACTGTACACTTCAAAAGTGTGAATCTTGTGCTTTGTGATTTATCTTTCAATAAAATTATGATTTAAACAAGTTTGAGGGTGGTTGGCTATAGGTAAAATAGTGTTTATATGGAAATGTATGGTCTTAATGGTATGTAATAGAAAACAAGAGATATACCTTAAGAAGTTAGAATAAGAAAAGCAAATCAAACTTAAGAAAGAAATATAGAAACAGAAATCAAAAAAATAGACCCAAACATACACAGAAAAAATCAGAGAAGTTTTTTCTCTGAAAAGGTCAATAAACTGATAACCCCTTACAAAATCCATCAAGGAAGAAAGAGAGAAAACACAAATGAACAATATTTAAAGAAAAATAGGTTATTATTACAGAGTCTCCAGGCATGAGAAAGTTCACAAGAGGATATTATAAATGAATTTATACCAATAAATTTGACTATCTCGGTAAAATGGAATATTCCTCAAAAATGCAATTTACCAAAGCTGACAAAAAGAAAAAAAATTCTGAGAAACTAAATATCTTAAAGAGATTGAATTCATTATTTGAAACTTCCTAGAATTCTCAAGGCCCAGAATTTTTCACCAGTAGAATTTTTCACCAGTGAATTCTTCTAAACATCAAAGCAATAGCTAACTGCAGTATTTTGCAAAATCGTCTAGAAAATGTTAATGATAGGAAGGTACTTTCACTTTTTTGTGTGTAGGGCCAGAACAACCTATTTCCAAAGTGCAACAAGGACTTTACAAGAAAAATAACTACAGACCAATCTCTTTCATGATGATACATGAAAAAATTCTTAACAAAATGTTTCCAATTCTATGCCACCAGAAGCATAAGCAACAACAACCAAAAAAAAAAAAAAAAGCAGATAAATTAAGCTTCATCGAAGTTAAAAACATAATTTGAAAGGTCACTATCAAGAAAGTGGTAAGACAATCCAAACAGAAAAAAAAAAAAAAAACTGCATAACTGGTTCAGTTCAGTCGCTCAGTCATGTCCGACTCTTCGCGACCCCATGAATTGCAGCACGCCAGGCCTCCCTGTCCATCACCAACTCCGGAGTTCACTCAGATTCACGTCCATCAAGTCAGTGATGCCATCCAGCCATCTCATCCTCTGGCGTCCCCTTCTCCTCCTGCCCCCAATCCCTCCCAGCATCACAGTCTTTTCCAGTGAGTCAACTCTTCGCATGAGGTGGCCAAAGTACTGGAGTTTCAGCTTTAGCATCATTCCTTCCAAAGAAATCCCAGGGCTGATCTCCTTCAGAATGGACTGGTTGGATCTCCTTGCAGTCCAAGGGACTCTCAAGAGTCTTCTCCAACACCACAGTTCAAAGGCATCAATTCTTCAGCCCTCAGCCTTCTTCACAGTCCAACTCTCACATCCATACATGACCACAGGAAAAACCATAGCCTTGAGGAGACAGACCTTTGTTGGCAAAGTAATGTCTCTGCTTTTGAATATGCTATCTAGGTTGGTCATAACTTTCCTTCCAAGGAGTAAGCGTCTTTTAATTTCATGGCTGCAGTGACCATCTGCAGTGATTTTGGAGCCCAAAAAAATAAAGTCTGACACTATTTCCACTGTTTCCCCATCTATTTCCCATGAAGTGATGGGACCGGATGCCATGATCTTCATTTTCTGAATGTTGAGCTTTAAGCCAACTTTTCACTCTCTACTTTCACTTTCATCAAGAGGCTTTTGAGTTCCTCTTCACTTTCTGCCATAAGGGTGGTGTCATCTGCATATTTGAGGTGATTGATATTTCTCCCGGCAGTCTTGATTTCAGCTTGTGTTTCTTCCAGTCCAGCGTTTCTCATGATGTACTCTGCATATAAGTTAAATAAGCAAGGTGATAATATACAGCCTTGACGTACTCCTTTTCCTATTTGGAACCAGTCTGTTGTTCCATGTCCAGTTCTAACTGTTGCTTCCTGACCTGCATGCAGATTTCTCAAGAGGCAGGTTGGGTGGTCTGGTATTCCCATCTCTTTCAGAATTTTCCACAATTTATTGTGATCCACACAGTCAGAGGCTTTGGCATAGCCAATAAAGCAGAAATAGATGTTTTTCTGGAACTCTCTTGCTTTTTCCATGATCCAGAAGATGTTGGCAATTTGATCTCTGGTTCCTCTGCCTTTTCTAAAATGAGCTTGAACATCTGGAAGTTCACAGTTCATGTATTGTTGAAGCCTGGCTTGGAGGATTTTGAGCACCACTTTACTAGTCTGTGAGATGAATGCAATTGTGCAGTAGTTTGAGCATTCTTTGGCATTGCCTTTCTGTGGGATTGGAATGAAAACTGACCTTTTCCAGTCCTGTGGCCACTGCTGAGTTTTCCAAATTTGCTGGCATATTGAGTGTAGCACTTTCACAGCATCATCTTTCAGGATTTGGAATAGCTCAACTGGAATTCCATCACCTCCACTAGCTTTGTTCATAGTGATGCTTTCTAAGGCCCACTTGACTTCATATTCCAGGATGTCTGGCTCTAGGTCAGTGATCACACCATCGTGATTATCTGGGTCATAAAGATGTTTTTTGTACAGTTCTTCTGTGTACTCTTTCCACCCCTTCTTAATATCTTCTGCTTCTGTTAGGTCCATACCATTTCTGTCCTTTATCGAGTCCATCTTTGCATGAAATGTTCCCTTGGTATCTCTGATTTTCTTGAAGAGCTCTCTAGTCTTTCCCATTCTGTTTTTTCCTCTATTTCTTTGCACTGATCGCTGAAGAAGGCTTTCTTATCTCTCCTTGCTATTCTTTGGAACTCTGCATCCAGATGTTTATATCTTTCCTTTTCACCTTTGCTTTTCGCTTCTCTTCTTTTCACAGCTATTTGTAAGGCCTCCTCAGACAGCCATTTTGCTTTTTTGCATTTCTTTTCCATGGGGATGGTCTTGATCCCTGTCTCCTGTACAATGTCACAAACATTCCATAGTTCATCACGCACTCTATCTATCAGATCTAGGCCCTTAAATCTATTTCTCACTTCCACTGTATAATCATAAGGGATCTGGTTTAGGTCATACCTGAATGGTCTAGTGGTTTTCCCTACTTTCTTCAATTTCAGTCTGAATTTGGCAATAAAGAGTTCATGATCTGAGCCACAGTCAGCTCCTGGTCTTGTTTTGGTTGACTGTATAGAGCTTCTCCATCGTTGGCTGCAAAAAAGGGCCTAGTATCCAGAATATATAAAGAAAACCTACAGCTCAAGAACAGACCACCAGCCTTATTTAAAAATGAGCAAACACTTGAATAGACATTTCTCCAGGGAAATAATAAAATTACCAATAAGCACATAAGAAGATGCTCAACATCATGGTCATTAAGAATATGCAAAATAAAACCACCATGAAATATTATGTCACACCCACTAGAATAACTATGCTCAAAGAAATAGAAAACAAGAGGTGTGAGTGAAGTTGTGAAGATCCTGGTACCTTCATACATAGCTCAAAGGAAAGGTAAAATGGTGCAGCCTGTAGGGAAAACAGATTGGTGTTTTCCCCCGTAACTTGCACATTTTAAAATGGTTTAAATGAATTTTACATTGTATACCACAATTTAAAAATGCAAGTTGATTCTAGTAATTAAATGAAAAGGCAAATATCAAGATCAGATCGAGTTAATTCTGGTTATGCAAAAATGTTTTAACATCTAAAAAGAATTAATGTAGCTTACCATGCTATCTGGAAAAGACAGAGGAAAGAAAGAAAGAGACCATTTGGTTATCTAATAGATTCAGAAAGCTAATTTAAACATAACTTTGTGATAAAGTCAATAAGAGAGATCAGCACATTTCCTGGATACATGATTACAAAATAAAAATGAAGAATGTTCAATATATTAGCAAAAGACAATCAGAAAATATAATAGGATGAACTACCCCCATTTAGCCTAGTAACAAGATCTGTGAAGTACTTAAATATAAATCTCACCAAAACTATATTGATTCTATCTGAAGAAAATTACCAAATGTTATTATAGAATATAAGATTTTTGAGTAAATGGAAAGATATTCCCTATTAGTACATGGGTAGATTCACTATCATTAAAAAGTCTATTTTTCCCAAACTAATACATTAATTTTCAATGCAATTTTGATTAAAATCCTAGAGTTTCTCATGCAACTTGATAAGGTGATTGTAAAATCTATAGAAGATTAATGAGTCAAGAATATCTACAACAATCTTCAAGAATAATAAGTTAGAAGAACTCGTCCTAGCAGAGAAAGTTGCTATGAAACTACAATGATTAAAATCATGCTGTGTTGAAACAGAGATAGGCAAACAGTCCAGAGGAACAGACTAGAGAACCCAGAAGCAAATGCATACATAAATGAAAAATTGGACAATGGCAGAAGTGGCATTGCAAACTGGTGGAAGAAATGGTGTATTTCATAAATGATATTGGGGAAATTTTTCCCATATGGAAAAATAGAATCAAATTGTATTTATACCACAGAACATTTCCTGAAATATATTTTAAATGGATGAAAATCTAAATGGGAGCAGCAAACCTTAAAACTTTTAGCAGAACCTATCAGAATATGGTTTTCTTTTAACAGGACAGAAAGGACTTCTTAGATAATGGTAACCAAAAAAAAAAAAACCTTGCAAATTTGATTTGTTGAAAAACTAAAACTTCTATACAACAAATAATTCGATAAGGTAAAAGTACAAGTCACAGACTGAAAAGAGAGATTTAAAAAGCATTTAACTCAACTGGCAGCAAGACTATGTGAACAACTCATAAAAGGTAAAAGACAACCCAACAGAAAGTAAACAGGGGGCAAGCAAAGGAAATGCACTGAACAAGAGCCTTCTAAAGACCAGTACATATAGGACAAGATGCTGCGCCACACCAGTAACACAGGAAATGCAAATGCAATATGCAAATACAGAGCATCCATGCTTCTCAGACCAGCTGAAAGCAGGAAATCTGACAATAACAGCGGTGAACGAGGATGAGTTCTCACACACAGGCAGTAGGAAGTAATGTGATATAATCACCTCGGGGAGCAAGCTCTCAGTGAAGATCATAAGGCTGTAAACATGCCTGCCCTTTAACATGGCAAATGCACTGCTAGGTACGCAACCAAGAGAAAACGGTACCCACCAAAATAAGACACGCATGAAGACAGTTGTTAAGCATGGGTTTGCCATGCTTAGTAGGGAAGCAGAAGAGAAAAATCTAACGATCTGTCAATAAATCAATGAGTACACAAACCACAGTATCTTTATACAATGAGAATATCACACAGCAGTTAAAATGATAAGTCCTTAATTAAACATTCCAAAACAATTGAGCAGAAAAACAAGGATGATAAATACAAGTTGGTTATAGTGAAAAAAATTTAAGTACACTAAAGAATATTATTTTCCATTTTTAATGCCTGCATATGTTTTTTAAAAGGATAAAAATATGGATAATTGGATAGGAAGGATTCTCACCAACTTTAGGATTGTGTTTAATTCTGTCAGGGCAGAGAGGGGGTGAAAGTGAGTTTGAACTGTATTCATATGTTTGAGCTTCTTAAACAAACAAAAAACAAAAACAAAATAGCTAAAGCAATATATTAAAATGTAAGATGCGATAAATCTGGATGGTTATTTTTGCATAAGCCTCTGACCTTTAGAGCAAAGTCGGCAACAAAGTTCCCCTTTGTCAGTAATGTGTTAATTTTAAAGTTCCCCTGTTTTTGTCAGCATCAGAGGAACATGGCCATAGAGTTGGAATTAGAGTTTAATAAATACCTTCTTTAAACTATTCTTTAGAAAACTGTACTCGAGAATCTATGCCTACTATACAAGCCTAGCATGGAAGTAGGAAATAAACCATAACTCACAGAGAAAATGCACTATATTTAGTCCTAAAGTGAGAGCCTGTCAGTGGCAGCCTATGATTGAGAGAAGCTAGAAACCATATCAAGATTGAGCATCAGGGAAATAATACATTATCATGGTGCAAATACATTACAATACTCTATATGATAACTAAAAAACATGTTTTCTAAGAATGTGAATGACCTGAAACAGTAGCAACTGTAGAAATGTATATGTAAAATTAACTGAAAAACATGCGGAGAAGGAAATAGCAACCCACTCCAGTGTTCTTGCCTGGAGAATCCCAGGGATGGGAGAGCCTGGTGGGCTGCCATCTATGGGGTCACGCAGAGTCGGACACGACTGAAGCGACTTAGCAGCAGCAGCAGGCTTCAACAGTACATGAACTGAGAACTTCTATATATTTATGTTGGATCATAGAAAAAACAATAGAATTCCAGAGAAACATCTACTTCTGCTTTATTGACTATACCAAAGCCTTTGACTATGTGGATCACAACTAACTGTAGGAAATTCTTAAAGAGATAGGAATTTCAGACCACCCAACCTGCATCCTGAGAAATCTGTATGCAGGTCAGGAAGCAACAGTTAGAGCTGGACATGAAACAACATCTGGTTCCAAATTTGGAAAGGAGTCTGTCAGGGTTGTATGTTATCACCCTGCTTATTTAACTTAGATGCAAAGTACATCATGAGAAACGCTGGGCTGGAAGAAGCACAAGCTGGAATCAAGATTGCCAGGAGAAATACCAATAACTTCAGATGTGCTAATGACACCACCCTTATGGCAGAAAGTGAAGAGGAACTAAAGAGCCTCTTGATGAAAGTGAAAGAGGAGAGTGAAAAAGCTGGCTTAAAACTCAACATTCAAAAAACGAAGATCATGCCATCTGGTCTCATCACTTCATGGCAAATAGATGGGGAAACAATGGAAACAGTGAGAGACTTTATTTTCTTGAACTCCAAAATCACCACTGCAGATGGTGACTGCAGCCATAAAATTAAAAGTTGCTTGCTCCTTGGGGAAAAAGCTATGACCAACTTAGACAGCATATTAAAAAGCAGAGACATTACTTTCCTGACAAAGATCTGTCTAACCAAAGCTATGATTTTTCAGTAGTCATGTGTGGATGTGAGAGTTGGACCATAAAGAAAGCTAAGCGCTTAAGAATTGATGCTTTCGAACTGTGGTGTTGGAAAAGATTCTTGAGAGTCCCTTAGAGAGCAAGGAGATCAAACCAGTCAATCCTAAATGAAATCAACCCTGAATATTCAATGAAAGGACTGATACTGAAGCCAAAGCTCCAGTACTTTGGCCACCTGATGTGAAGAAGTGACTCCTTGGAAAAGACCCTGATGCTGGGAAAGATTGAAGGCAGGAGGAAAAGCGACTGACAGAGGATGAGATGGTTGGATGGCATCACTGACTCGATGGACATGAGTTTGAGCAAGCTCTGGGAGTTGGTGATGGACAGGGAAGCCTGGTGTGCTGCAGTCCATCAGGTCGCAAAGAGACACAAATGAGCGACTGAACTGAACTGACATTTTGAACCATGTAAACACATTAACAGGAAAAAAAAAAGGCCTAGAAAGATCCCTCAAGCTCTTTGTGTTTTTCTTTTTAATTCACTGTTTTATACTTTCACAAACTTTTTCAAATGTGCAATTATTACTTTTACATTTAGAAAGAAATCCATTAAAGACATTAAATTAGAGAAGAGCAACATACCTCTTCCCTAATGTAGAAAGAAATTATAGTTTACCAAAGGCACTTTTCCCTATGTCCTGGATGTTAACTGGTGTTTTCTGTTTTGACACATGCCATGTCTGCTTAAAGCTTTAATCCTGATTTAAAATAATATGGTACTGCATATTTACCTAGACATTAGGATGCTCAGCCTGGGGCATCACTCTCTAGTCTTATAAAAACAAAGAGAACTATTCTATCATCTGATCTTCAGAGAAACTCTCACTGAGCTTCCCAGCTAGACTCTGGCATTCTGGCAAGTGGATACTTCAGTACTAAAGTATTCAGCATTTGGAAATGTTAGAATGTTATTCTTTAAAAGAAGAAAATGTACACTGAAGAATTTAGTTAGGTAAGAGTTGGGTCCCCTCTCCTCAGCTGTTTTCTTAGAAAAAAGAGACAGGAAGGAAACAAGTGGAGGAAAGAGAGGGGTGGGGTACAGACCAGGTCAGTTCAGTTCAGTCGCTCAGTCGTGTCTGACTCTTTGTGACCCCATGAATCGCAGCACGCCAGGCCTCCCTGTCCATCACCAACTCCCGGAGTTCACTCAGACTCATGTCCATCGAGTCAGTGATGCCATCCAGCCATCTCATCCTCTGGCGTCCCCTTCTCCTCCTGCCCCCAATCCCTCCCAGCATCAGAGTCTTTTCCAATGAGTCAACTCTTCACATGAGGTGGCCAAAGTACTGGAGTTTCAGCTTCAGCATTATTCCCTCCAAAGAAATCCCAGGGCTGATCTCCTTCAGAATGGACTAGTTGGATGTCCTTGCAGTCCAAGGGACTCTCAAGAGTCTTCTCCAACACCACAGTTCAAAAGCATCAATTCTTCGGCCCTCAGCCTTTTTCACAGTCCAACTCTCACATCCAGACATGACCACAGGAAAAACCATCGCCTTGACTAGATGAACCTTTGTTGGCAAAGTAATGTCTCTGCTTTTGAATATGCTATCCAGGTTGGTCATAACTTTCCTTCCAAGGAGTAAGCGTCTTTTAATTTCATGGCTGCAATCACCATCTGCAGTGATTTTGGAGCCCAAAAAAATAAAGTCTGACACTGTTTCCACTGTTTCCCCATCTATTTCCCATGAAGTGATGGGAGTGGATGCCATGATCTTAGTTTTCTGAATGTTGAGCTTTAAGCTCCACTTTCTCTCCACTTTCACTTTTATCAAGAGGCTTTTGAGTTCCTCTTCACTTTCTGCCATAAGGGTGGTGTCATCTGCATATCTGAGGTTATTGTTATTTCTCCCAGCAATCTTGGTTCTAGCTTGTGTTTCTTCCAGTCCAGCGTTTCTCATGATGTACTCTGCATATAAGTTAAATAAGCAGGGTGATAATATACAGCCTTGACATACTCCTTTTCCTATTTGGAACCAGTCTGTTGTTCCATGTCCAGTTCTAACTGTTGCTTCCTGACCTGCATACAGATTTCTCAAGAGGCAGATCAGGTGGTCTAGTATTCCCATCTCTTTCAGAATTTTCCACAGTTTATTGTGATCCACACAGTCAGAGGCTTTGGCATAGTCAATAAAGCAGAAATAGATGTTTTTCTGGAACTCTCTTGCTTTTTTCATGATCCAGCAGATGTTGGCCATTTGATCTCTGGTTCCTCTGCCTTTTCTAAAATGAGCTTGAACATCTGGAAGTTCACGGTTCACGTATTGCTGAAGCCTGGCTTGGAGAATTTTGAGCATTACTTTACTAGCATGTGAGATGAGTGCAATTGTGTGGTAGTTTGAGCATTCTTTGGCATTGCCTTTCTTTGCAATCAGAATGAAAACTGCCCTTTTCCAGTCCTGTGGCCACTGTTGAGTTTTCCAAATTTGCTGGCATATTGAGTGCAGCACTTTCACAGCATCATCATTCAGGATTTGAAATAGGTCAACTGGAATTCCATCACCTCCACTAGCTTTGTTCATAGTGATGCTTTCTAAGGCCCACTTGACTTCACATTCCAGGATGTCTGACTCTAGGTCAGTGATCACACCATTGTGATTATCTGGGTCATGAAGATCTTTTTTGTACAATTCTTCTGTGTGTTCTTGCCACCTCTTCTTAATATCTTCTGCTTCTGTTAGGTCTATATCATTTCTGTCCTTTATCGAGCCCATCTTTGCATGAAATGTTCCTTTGGTATCTCTAATTTTCTTGAAGAGATCTCTAGTCTTTCCCATTCTGTTGTTTTCCTCTATTTCTTTGCATTGATCACTGAGGAAGGCTTTCCTATCTCTTCTTGCCATTCTTTGGAACTCTGCATTCAGATGCTTATATTTTTCCTTTTCTCCTTTGCTTTTCGCTTCTCTTGTTTTCCCAGCTATTTGTAAGGCCTCCCCAGACAGTCATTTTGCTTTTCTGCATTTCTTTTCCATAGGGATGGTCCTGATCCCTGTCTCCTGTACAATGTCACAAACCTCAGTCCATAGTTCATCAGGCACTCTATCTATCAGATCTAGGCCCTTAAATCTATTTCTCACTTCCACTGTATAATCATAAGGGATTTGATTTAGATCATACTTGAATGGTCTAGGTCAACTGTTATAATTCAAATACCGGTTTGAATTCAAAAGTCACTGGCTATATTTGCAATACAAAGACTGTAGCAAACACTTCATTTAAAATTAGTAAGAGAATGAGGGCATCATGAAGAGATTAAGAAAAAGATTCAAAGTCAGTTCAGATTGGGATGGTTGTGACCAGGAGACTCATTTGACACCCTGGGTGTCTGTTTCCTCACATGTGAAAGGGAAATGTAATAATCACAAAGTGAGCATCTGCTGTTTCTAGTCTGTCCAGCACTGATGCCTTGGGGAACCCACCCTTTGCTGGTTTCTGTGGTTCTGGACGGGCTACCAGCCACAGGTTTCAGCACGGAAAAGAAGCTTCACTACTGTCAGCACCCATTCCCCTGACTGCGATAATTGATCCTGGGGTCAATACATAAGCCAAGGCTTATATGGCCAATCAGAGCCTTTCTGTGGGATTGTTCAATTTGATGCTGCAGGGGAAAAAAAGAGAGAGAGATCTTGCCTTTGGGTCATTAGTCAGGAAATAAGGTTCCATTTCCCTAGCCACACAGAGAAAGACTAGCTGCAGTGAAAAGGAATAAAGATGACACAAACATAGAAGGCAAGAGAAAGCCTGATTGAGGGTGAGAGGCAGGAGGTAAGACTGAGGGTCTCAAGCAAGAAGCAAGGGGACGGGGGACAGCAGTGAGTAAAATACCTAATAGCAGGAGGGGAGCTGGAGTGTTAGACGAAGAGGAAAAACTGGAACAAGAGCAAGCTGTGGAGAGGAGAGAATACAAATACTGGAGATCACAGAGACAACAAAAGCATATGAGCCTCAGAGATGAGAGAGATAAGAGGAGATTCAATTAAGTGAAAAGGAAAGGATTGGAGAGAGGAGGGGTTGTGGGAAATGGGAGAGAACAAGGGACTGAGGGAGGAAGACAGAGGGACAGGTGGGGAGAGGGAGGAAGTATAGTGAGTTCAAAAACCTAAGTGCTCACTGCACACAGAATCAAACCTAGAGCTCATTTCTGGCCTTCCAAGTCCATGATGCTTAATCTGCATCCAACTTTCCAGCCTTATTTCTGTCTCTAATACCACCCCACATGTCTACTTGAGTTTTGGAGACATACTCTGACCTTTTCCTCCTCTTTGCCCTTGGCGCCTATAGCCTGAGTCTAGAATGCTCTCCCCTCACTTCCATTCCCATTTGAACATAGTATTTCTTTTGTTTCAGTGTGAAAATTCAAACAAACCACCTGCAAGAAGTCTCTGAGAGATTCTAGTTGCAATTAATTCTTTATCTAAAAACCAGCTGATAGCAACATCCCTGGTGGTCCAGAGGCTAAGACCATGCTCCCAACGCAGGGGGCCTGGGCTTGATCCCTGGTCAGGGAACTAGATCCCGCATGCCATAACTAAGACCTGCACAGGTAACTAGCTAGGTAGCTAAACAAATAAGTATTTTAAACAACCCAGCTGATAACATTTATTATGGCACTCATATGCCTGGTATATCTCAACTAGTTGGAGGATTTAGAAAGCAGGTGTGTCTTACTCATCTTTTAAGCTCCTTCCACTGAAATTCTAGGTATAGGCATTTTATTAATAAAAACTGTCCAGTAAGCATTGGTTGGATTCACCTGAACTTAAATTTATAGCTCAAGGACTATTGACATTGTCATACAGTGGTTCCCCTAAAATATCACCCAAAGAACTTGATACGACAACATTTTATTTCTTCCTAACATGAGAACACCACCTTCAAAGAGTCTTCATATACTCACAAATGGAAGAGGGCAAGCTGAGAACATTTATGATGTTTTAAGCCTACTGAGAAGCATGTCTTTCAATGCAGGGAGTTTGGTTAGGATTGGGTAAGAATCGTGATAAAGTAGTTTGGAATTCGTGGACACAGTATGGTGGAATTTTGAGGGGGCATGCTCAAAAGATCTTAGGATGTAAACTCGTTTCCTGTTTTTCCCTCCTGGAAGAGTTGGTGGATCTTCAGAATGCATGATAAAGTTATTTGCAATATTTATTTCCTTGTGCAAGCATTTTCCAAAAGAGTAAAGTTAAATCAATGAAGATATAATAGTAGAGTGATGTTAATGTGGATAGTAAGCGATGTGAGGCGTAGAGGGCTTCTTTCTTAACATCAATAAGAATTGGCCAGGTATTCAATGACAGCATTGTAAGGATGGCTTTCAGAAGAAAACCAAAAGAAGTAAAACATGCCAAAGCTTCTTTTCTGTCTCATCACCCTAAGTCTTTTCCATTAGTCGATGGTCTCATTCTTTTAAGTGAAACAGAAACAACGAGAGCAGTATCCTATGATCCCAGCATACAGACTCTTCTAGGAAATTTAAATCCGTATATTTTCAGAACTTTCAAGATGCCCCTAAGGTTCTGAATGTTGGAGAAGAACAAAAGAGAATGATAAAGAATGGAGAATTTTGGTTATGCCAGTAAGGCTAAATAAGCTTACATTGCATGTCAAAAGTCAGTTCCTAGAGGGTTCTTTTGAAGAGATTCTGAGGCTTAGCAGAAAGAGCAGTGTGATTACAGATGTCTGCCAAGGGCCCACGAAGGGCATTGGTGGTCTGCATGTTAAATACCTGCCATTTCTGGATTATCAGGAAGACTATACCTACTGTTCCAGAGAAGGCAATGGCACCCCACTCCAGCACTCTTGCCTGGAAAATCCCATGGATGGAGGAGTCTGGTAGGCTGCAATCCATGGGGTCCCTAAGAGTTGGACACAACTGAGCGGCTTCACTTTCACTTTTCACTTTCATGCATTGGAGAAGGAAATGGCAACCCACTCCAGTGTTCTTGCCTGGAGAATCCCAGGGACGTGGGAGCCTGGTGGGCTGCCATCTATGGGGTCACACAGAGTCAGACACGACTGAAGCGACTTAGCAGCAGCAGCAGCATACTTGCTGTTCACCCCATTCAGATTTCTTGCTTGGTTTTCCTTTGATTTTTGCTTCTCATTCTTCCTGTAGAGCCACATTAATTCCAAGTGGCCTCTGTGTCTTTATTCCCAAAATCTGCGTGAAGTCTTTGGAGAGTTCCATGAAAATGCAAGTATTATTTCAGAGCAGCAACATAATTAAATATCATTTTAAAGTATGACCTAGCCAGAAGATTTGGTTGAGGGACATGAGGTAAATATAATGAAATGAGGGAAATGTGAGGGAAGGAAATGAGGTAAATTAGAAGAATACTCTGATAGGGTGGGTATTCAAGAGGGTAGGGTAAGAGGATGGAGAACTCACCTCCTCCCACAAATACATCAGAAATACATCTACAAATAGAGGAATTCCCACAGAACACCTACTCAACACTAGCTGACCTCAAACCTATGAAAGGACAAGAAAGATCTCCTTGTGACTGGGTAGGATAAAACAAAGAAGAAAACAGGAAGTGGGGTGGGACCTGCACCCTGGGAGGAAGCTGAAAAAGAGGAAAGGTCCCTGCACTCAGGAAGCCCCCTTGCTGGCAGGGAGATCAGCCTCCTGAACAGAAAGAGACCTTCAGAGGCTCCGAGGAGAGCACAACCACCAGTTTGCAACAGGCAGAACAGAGAGAATCACGCAGAGGTGGCTTGCACCACTACTTTGCATTCTCCAGCCTGAGATCCACATCCGCTGGCACAAGCAGGCTGGAACTCAGGGTTCAGAGGACAACCCCAGGGAGAGGACTGCTGTTGGCTGTGCAGAGACAGCCTGGAGGGGCAAAAGTGCATTATGGCTACAACCCCGCTTGGGTTGGGGGGCTAAGGGGGCATGGGGGGTTGTATTTGCAGAAGTCTAGACCTAGCATAGAAGCAAAGTACTATTGTTAAGAGGTGTGTGAAGGGAAGGGTGGAGCTGCCTTTATCGTCTCTTTTTCCATGTGCTAGCCCCTGCCTCCATGGCCTCCATCAGACTGCACCCCCGCCACTGCCTCTGAGTTTCCCACCTCCCCGGGCTCTCATGCCCCAGTCACCACTTCAGCAGGCTCTAGGAACAAACATCAGTGGGTTGCCCACTCACAGCTGAGCTCCAGGGGCCGTAAGATTTAAGATGCAGAGATGAACTCTGACTGCAGCTGCATGCACCAGATTAAACTTCTGCCACTGGCTTCATAAACTCAGCACCTGCAGGACATTTGAGTGCCCACAACTGGAAAGTGTCTGGTGTTAGCAGCTGTGGGCTTTGTGGGCATGTACAAGTGGGGGCTGGTCCAGGCCAGGGTCTGAGCTGCCTCCATAGCTCCCACAGTGGGGCCAAGTGCATGACTATGGCAGTTCCAGGACCTGACTTCAGTGGATCTGTGCCAGTGCTCTTGTGAAAACAATGTCTGAGGGATAGGGCCAATTTCTGGCATATACAAGATTGAGATGGGGCCAAGGGCAATGCTAACAATAGTGTATTTTGTGAGCCTGTTTTCACGCAGGGGGAATACTCAGTGCCTCCTCTTCCAATAGAAGTGCTAAATTCCATTTACCGTACACCCCAGCTCAGAGCCCAGAAATGGATCTGGGGGCCTCTACTCCAAAAACTAGGGAACAGACCAGGCCCCTGACAAGGTAGTAGCAACCACAGAGTGAAGAGGCCCTTCACAGTAGCCACTGCAGGATCTGGTCACCATAAGACTAGTCAAATCTCCTATCAAGGGAATAATGGCCAGCATATACTTAGAAAAGAGCCAGCAGGGAGGCACACTAAAAGCAGCCCTTGCGTGTAAATATATTAAAGCCACACAGGCTACACTGGGATGCTGCCACATAAAAATAGCCCTCAAGACCGTAGAGGATAATTGTGTCTCCTAAACTCATAGAGCAAGAGAAATATAAATAAATGAAGAAGCAAAGGAAGCACTCCCAAATAAAGGATCAGGAGAATTCCCCTCAAAGAACAAGCAATGAAACAAACCTCTTCAGTCTGATAATGTCCCTGGTGGCTCAATGGTAAAGAACTTACCTGCAATGCAGGAGACCTGGGATGATCCCCTAGAGAAGGGAATACCTACCTACTCCAGTATTCTCGCCTGGAGAATTCCACGGACAGAGGAGCCTGGCAGGCTACAGTCCATGGATCGCAAAGAGTAGAATGCAACTGAGTAACTATCACTTTCAGTTTAATAGACTCTGAGTTCAAAAAGGAAACAATGAAAGTCTGAAGGAATTATGAAGAGTTGTTGAAAGAAATGCAAAGTATTGTAAAAAGGAACTAGAAACTATAAGGAGGAGCCAAGAAAAATTAGAAAATTCGTTTGTTGAGTTAAAGGCTGAGCTAAAGGCAACGAGTAACAGAATGAATAATGCAGAAGAAGGAATAAGTTATCTGGAAGATAGAATGATGGAAATCACTGAAATAGAACAGTAAACAAAAAGCCAAAAGAAAAAATAAAAATAAAGCAATATAATAAACCTATGGGATTATATAATATAAGGCATTCCAATCTGCACATAAAAGGAATCCCAGAAGGAGGAGATACAGAAAAGGAGAACAAAGTGATCGAACTGGGCAGAATACTTTGATTTAAAACAGAGTGGAATCATAAGGTCATGAGATGAAGCTTCCTCTGAGGTTAGCTAAAGTGACTTTGCAAACAGACACTCCTCAGAAGTCTTACCAAATGAAATTTCTTTGGATAAGCATTCTTTATTTTTAAAATCACCCCAAGAGCTTTTGAAATTATGGCTAAAAACATCCCAAACCTAAAAACGAAAGCAGATACCCAAGTACACGAAGCACAGAGACAAGACGAAACAAGACAAAACCAAAGAGACCCATACCAAGACATATTATAATAAAAATGGCAAAATTTAAATAAAGGATTCTAAAGGCAGCAAGAGAAAACAGAGTTAACTACAGGGGAACCTCCATAATGTTATAAGCTCATTTCTCTACAGAAATGTTGCAAGCTAGAAGGGAGCAGCACAATACATTCAAAGTTCGAAAAGGGAAAAATCTGCAACCTTACCTAGTCTGCTCAGTAAGACTATCACGTAGAATAGAAGGAGAAAGAAGTTTTCAGATAAACAAAAACTGAAAGAATACAGCAATACTAAGCCTATTTTAAGAGAAATATGGTCTTCTTAAATGGTCTTCTCTAAATAGAAAATAAGTAAGAATCTATAGGGAAAAGGAAAACACAATTGGAAAGGAAATAAATAAGCCAGTATACACATTTAAAAAAATAAAAATATTTGTGAGAAAGCAATAATAACCAAAATGAAAAGTAAAAGGATGGACATGAAGATGTAAGACAGAATATCAAAACCATAAAATGTGGAAGAGGATGAAGTAGATTTATTTTTCCCAAGACAGTGTTTGAGCCTACGTGACTAACAGTCTAAAGTGAAAGTCGCTCAGTTGTGTCTGACTCTTTGCAACCCCATGGACTATACAGTCCATGGAATTCTCCAGGCCAGAATACTGGAGTGGGTAGCCTTCCCTTCTCCAGGGGATCTTCCCAACCCAGGGATCAAACCCAGGTCTCCCTCATTGCAGGTGGATGGATTCTTTCCCAGCTGAGCCACAAGGGAAGAGTCTTAAGCAAATAGATTTAGGAAAGGGTTAATATACTTGAAAAACAAAGTAACCACAAATCAAAAACTTATAATAGAGTCACAAAAGCCAAAAAGAAGAGAACATAAGCATAATAAAGAAGGAAATCATTAAACCACAAAAGGAAGAACAAAAAAAGACAAGGAAGAACTATAAAATCAATGGAAAAACAAGGTTTAAAGTGGCAATACATACATATCAATCAATGGTTATCTTAAAAGTCAATGAACTAAATGTTCCAATCAAAAAACACAGAGTGGCAGAATGAATTTAAAAAAAAGAAGAGCCTACAATATGCCACCTAAAAGAGATTCACTTTAGGGCAAAGGAGACACATAGATTGAAAGTGAGGGGGTGGAAAAAGATATTCCATGCTAACGGAAATGACAAGGAAGTGAGAGTCACAATACTCATGTCAGACAAATTAGACTTGAAACAAAATTAATAAAGAAAGATAAAGAAGGACAATGTGTGCTTAGTCACTCAGTTGTGTCCAACATGTTGCGACCTTATGGACTGTAGCCTTCCAGGCTCCTCTGTCCTTGGATTCTCCAGATGAGAATACTGGACTGGGTTGCCATGGCCTATTCCAGGGGGGTCTTCCCAACCCAGGGATCAAATTCAGGTCTCCCTCATTGCAGGCAGATTCTTTACTATCTGGGCCATCAGGGAAACCCCAAAAGAGGGACATTATGTAATAATAAAAGGATCGATACAAGGAGAGGATACAACACTCATCAAAGGGCAACCCACTCAAGTATTCTTGCCTGGGAAATCCTATGGACAGAAGAGCCTGGCAGGCTACACTCCATGGGGTCACAGGAGTCAGACATGACTTAGTGACAAAAACAATATAGGAGAACCCAAATACATAAAATAAATACAAGCAGACATAAAGGGAGAAACTGATAGAAATAAAATAATAATAGGAGATTTTAACACTCCATTCATCAAAGGACAGATTTTCGAGACAAATTAATAAGGCAACAGAGATCCTAAATGATACAATAGAACAACTAGATTCAATTGATATTTTCAGAACATTACATTACCAACAAGTAGAACACACATTCAAGTGCACGTCGACTAGTCTCTATGATTGACCACATACTAGACCACAGACAAACCTCAACAAATCTAAGCGTGTAGGAGCTATTTCAAGCATCTTTTCTGACCACAGTGACCTGAAACTAGAACACGACCACAGGAAAATAAGCAAGAAAAAAACAATTACATGGAGACTAAACAACATGCTGTGAGAAAACCAACGGGTCAATGATGAAAATGAAGAAGAAATTTAAAAATACCTTGAGGCAAATGACACAACCATACAAAATCCATGGGATGCAGCAAAGGCAGTTCTTAGAGGGAAGTTCATAGTGATATAGGCCTTCTTAAAAAAAAAAAAAAGAAAATTTTCAAACACTGCAACATAGCACCTAAAATAATTTAAAAATAACAAACAAAATCAAAAGTCAGCTGAAGGAAGAAGATAATAAAGGTCAGAGAGAAAATCAATAAAATAGAGATTAAAACAGTAGGAAAAAAAATACAATAAAGCCAAATCTGGGTAAACAAAATTAACAAACCTCTGGCCAGGTTCACAAAGAAAAGAGACAATTCCAAATAAACAAAATAAGAAATGAAAGAGGAGAAATCACAACTGATATTACAGAAATACAAAAAATTGCAAGAGGATACCATGAACTACTATATGCCAACAAATTAAACAATCTAGAAGAAATGGACAACTTTCTAGAAATATGCAACCTACCAAAACTGAACCAAGAAGAAACAGACAACTTGATCAAACAGATTGCAAGAAGTGAAATGGATCTCTGATTTAAAAAACTGCCTACAAACAAAAATCCAAAGCCAGATGTTTCACAGACGAATTCTACCAAACACAAGGAAGAACTTATACCAATCCTTCTCAACCTCTTCCAAAAGACTGAAGAAGGAATACTCCCAAAGACGTTCCATGAAGCCATCATATAACTACAAAAAAGAAAATTACAAGCCAATATCTTTGATGAATATAGATGCAAAAATTCCCAACAAAGTATAGCTAACTGAATCCAACAACACATATAAAAGATCATATACCACGATCAAGTTGGATTCATCCCACAGTCACATGGTTCAGTATGGGCAAATCCATCAATGTGATACACCACATAAGCAAAAGAAAAGACAAACCTGCATGATCATCTCAAAAAATACAGAAGAAAACATGCAATAAAATTCAATAGCCATTTATGATAAAAACTCTTACCAAAGTGGGTGCATAAGGAACACATATCTCAACATAATAAAAGCTATTTATGACAAGCCCACAGCCAATGTAATACTCAAGGATGAAAAACAAAGTCTTCCCTACTAAAGTCTGGAACAAGACAAGGATGCTCACTTTCACCAATTCTCTTTAACACAGTGTTGGAAGTCCTAACCATAGTAATCAGTAAAGAAAAATAAATAAAAGATATTCAAATTGATAGGGAAGAGGTAAATTTGTCATTATATGCAAATGACATGATAGTATATACAGAAAGCCATAAAGACTCCAACACAAAACTACTAGAGCTGATAAATTCAGCAAGGTGTCAGAAACACAATTAACATACAAAATATGTTGCATTTCTTTACACTAAACATGCAATATCAGAAATATAATATAAATAAACAATCCTTTGTAAAATCACAGCCAAAAAAACCCCCTCAGTAATAAACCAGACTGAAGAGATGAAAGACTTATATCCTGAGAACTATAAAATATTGATAAGTGAAAGTGAAGATGATTCAAAGAAATGGAAACATATGCCATGCTCTTTGATTGGAAGAATTAATACTATAAATTCATTCTTAACCATCGGATTCTTGCAGAAACTAATGCCTATGGCCAGCAATTTTTATTTTGGCCAGCCGTAAATTAATTCTGTTATTTCACTAACACTTTGCAGGTTATTACATTCAATAGTTACACCTGACACACCTGTAAAAAGTCTTTTACATGAGTTTCATTTTCACTTTTTGTATCAGAATCAATCACTAAGGTTTCTTGACTTTTGGTTGCTCTAATATTCACATTGTCTGAATCAGAACAATATTTTCTAGAACTATCATTTTCTGAGACTATATATGTCACTCTGACAATCATAAAAGGTATCTGCATAAAATTTACCAAAAAATTCTATTTCACTCAAAATTTCTCAATATGTCATTTTTGAAAATTTGATGGTAATACTCTTGCATTTAAAATATACACAAGGTTGGAACAGAAACCTGATGGAGCAAAATGTGATTGATAATGATAATCATAAGTTATATGAAGAACCATGATCAATTTTAAGCTCTAACAACTTCACATGTGATGTTAATTGTATCACTCCATAAAAACACAATGATATGCCTCTGGTCGATAATGTTCAGGTAACAGAAGATATCAAACTATAAAACATTTCCAGTCAATAATGTGTTAAAATGGCCATATTACCCAAAGCCATCTGTAGATCTACTGTGAAACTTATCAAATTACCAAGGACATTTTTCATAGAACTAGAACAGTCCCAAAATTTATATGGAACCATAAAAGATCAAAATTGCCAAAGCAATCCTTAGGAAAAAGAACAAAGCAGGAAATATAACCTTCCCAGACCTCAGACAATACTACAAAGCTACAGTAGTCAAAACAGCATGGTACTGGCAGAAAAATAGACATATGGGCCAATGGAACATAATAGACAGCTTAAACCCACACACCAAAGGACAGTTAATCTTTGACAAAGGAGGTAAGAATGCACAAGGGGAAAAGAAAGTTTCTTCAGCAAGTGATGTTGGAAAAGTTGGGGGACACTCGTGTACGTCAATGAAGTTTGAGCATACCCTCATACCACATACAAAAATAAACTCAAAATGGCTTAACAACTTAAATATAAGACATAACACCATAAAACTCCTAGAGGAGAACATAGGCAGCATTCTCCGACATAAATGTTACCAATGTTTTCCTTAGGTTAATCTCCCAAGGCAACAGAATTGAAAACAAAAATAAATGGGACCCACTCCAGCTTACAGCAACATGAACAGGCCTAGAAATCATCATAAGTGAGGTAATAAAGAGAAAGACAAATACCATATGATATCACTTATACATGGAATTTAAAATACAACATAGATGAGCATATCTATGAAAGAGAAACAGTCACAGACACAGAAAATCAACTTGTGGTTGCTGAAGAGGAGGAAGAGTGGAGGAGTTAAGGATTGGGACTTTGGGATTAGCAGATGCAAACTATTATATATAGAATGGATAAACAAGTTTCTACCATATAGCACAAGAAACTACATTCAGTATCCTATGATAAACCATAATGCAAAAGTATATGAACTATATATATATATACATACATGTATGTGTAACTGAGTCACTTTGCCATGCAGCAAAAATTAACACTACATTGTAAATCAACTATACTTCAATAATTTTTTAAAAGAATATTCTGATAGGGAAACAGGATTGAAAATAATATCAGGCTTCTTGACCACTGACTGGCCCACAGATGAGAATATGACCCAAACTTGCCAACAGAAACTGTCCCTGGGATTTCCTAATCTCATGGTAGGAAAAGAAACTCTTACCTCTGGAGTTGCTATTTATGGTTGATTTAAGCCTGAAATTGCAGCAGTGTCACTTCTCCAGACCTTGCCTTGTACCTGATGTCTGGATGAATTCAACCTGTGGAATGAGATATTGGGGTTAGCTCAGATGGAGAAATAGTGCACAGAAAGCGAGAGAGACAGACACTGGATGACTGTATCTAAAGTTTGACAATGGCTCCAATCCCTGACTTTTCAGTTACATGAACCAATAAATTTATTTTGATTAAGCCACTGTTTGATTTTGACTCATTTCGAACTCAAAAAGTTCCAAGTAGGATTCATTAGGCCTACATCTAATGGTCAGTCTGCAGATACATATAATTCTGTGGTTCTTCAGGAATCCTCATCTCTCTTGCCTTCTACCCATTTGGCATAGATTGCTTCTCTGGTGGCTCAGACGGTAAAGCGTCTGGCTGCAATGTGGGAGACCCGGGTTCGATTCCTGGGTCAGGAAGATCCCCTGGAGAAGGAAATGGCAATCCACTCCAGCACTTTTGCCTGGAAAATCCCATGGATGGAGGAGCCTGATAGGCTACAGTCCATGGGGTCACAAAGGCTCAAACTCGACTGAGCAACTTCACTTTCACTTTCATAAATACAGATTTTATACTAGTCATCTCTATCTTCTATACTTCATGAAACCCTGGTTAAAATTCATAAAAATTCACAAAAGGCTAAATATGCCCTACAGTGATGCCTGCATATGTGAGTGGATAGAAGAAGTCATTTGGGGAGATGAGAAAAATTGAAAAATATTCACATGATCTCTGACAATCTCTTTCAGAGTGCAAAAATGCTCTGGGACTGTAGGTTAATGGAAATATTAAAATTCAAAACCTATCAAATGTTCCTGAAAAAACAAACAAACAATTTTGTGGAAAGGCAAGAGGGAAAACATACATTCCCCCCCAATGATGGTGTTACTTAAATTGGCCTCTAGAGGTCAGTGCAACCCTAGCCAATGCAACCCTCTTCTGATAATGCAAATACTTCTTGGGCTTCCTTACAATAGTGTTTTGTAAACTGTTTCCTGGAACCTGTGGGATACTGGTAAGATGCAGCAGGGATATCATTAAGGTGAAGGAGAGGGCAATAGGGCAGAAATTTGAGTTATCATCCTGCATCAACCATATTCTTTTTAAAAAACTATCACTTATGGATGAACAACAAGGTCCTACTCTATAGCACAGGGAACTAACTATATTCAATATTCTTTAATAAACCATAATGGAAAAGACTATGAGAAAGTATATATTTATATATACACATAGAACTGAATCACTTTTCTGTACATAAGAGACTAATACAACATTGTAAATCAGCTACATACCTACATATATACATACATACATATATACATACACATACACACACACACACACACGTATATATAATTCATTGGGCTCCCAAAGAAAACTTATTTGCAAAAGATTTTGAGTGTTTGAAAATTTAGAAACTGCTTTAACTATAGAAACAGCAGCACCCAGGTACTATGTTCTTAGGTGTCTTACCTATTGAGAGTCAGATAATGGAAGAAAGTATCAATGGTTTCATGTCGATAGAGAAAACCTCTGATACTGAAAGTTGTGCACAATATAAGATTCTAAAAGGATCACCCTCTTTCGCCAACACTTTATTAGAAAGTAAGTTCTGCTCATCTTACTCTACAGAGCACACACCAGTGATAAGCTCTGCACTTGTTATAAAGTGACATAAAGGTTGAGGTCAGGGCTCTAGTGCCACCACTGGGGCTTAATCATCTTCATGTGAAATTCCCTAGTGGCTCAGTGGTAAAGAATCCACCTGCAATGCAGGAGACATGGGTTCGATCCCTCGCCTGGAAAGGTCCCTTGGAAAAGGAAATGGCAACCCACTCTAATTTTCTTGCCTTGGGAAACCCAATGGACAGAGGAGCCTGGCAGGTTATAGTCTATGGGGTCTCAAAAGAGTTGGACAGGACTTAGTGGCCAAACCATAAGAACATGTGAAATTCCACCATTTGATATCAGAAGCTCAGCATGCAAGAAATTTCTATTGTTGAAACATGGAGACCCCCATACATTAGTAAGAATTTCTTCAAAGCAGTCTCCTTATATTTGATTGATAATGAAAAAAAAACAAAAAACAAAAAAATCCGCACAAGCACATCTTGATGCAAAGGAGAGATAGAAAGAAGCTATTAGGAAGCACTTGTCAAACAGGCCTAAAGACGTATTATGGTTTTATATGACTATTTTCCAATACATCAGGAAGTAAAGTTATTGTGACCTTGTTAATTTTACAATTCTGTCCTTTTCCATAACCAAAAAATGTATTCAGAGAGACCATCTAATTCTTTATCCTAACTCTCCATCTTCAAAGCAGATTTTCTTTTCTCCCTCGTATTTCAATTCCATTTTTCTGCTTGAGGTAGTAAGTTCAGGGAATTTTCAAAGAGACAAAAGTTACTCAAAAGAATATAAATGTCAAACACATGTAAATTTCCCCTGCTCCATTTTTTCCCCAAGTCAGGAATGTCCTTTGTTTTCTCCTGGTGTGTTTCAGCTGGCTGACATCTCTGGTTGAGGAGCAATCATCCAGGCAGCATCCTTACAATGTAATGACAATCAGTTACCAAAAAATGTGCAGGCACTGATAACAGGATTCTGAAGGGTCAGAAATGAGTGGAAGAAAATAGGCATTTCAAACAAGTGCACAGCAGCTGCTGCTGACCTTGGCTTAAGATTGCATCCAAAACATCATTAATTTTCTATTGTACAATAAAGGGAAGCCAAGTAAAATCCTGATAACGAATCATTCTGGAAAGGGGGAAGAACACTACTGTTTAAATGGTATTCCTGTGGTTAAAATTCTTTCAGAAACATCTTTACTCCCATTTGAATCAGTTTAGCTAAGGAGGAGGCAAAACATATCTTCAGATTTATACCTTCTTTGAGGATGATCCTACAGTTTTTATGGAACTGAATAACTAAAGCAGGTACATTTAAAGAATAGATGCACAAAAGATTTCAGCAAACTTGTGACAACATGAGGAATCAATTCCAAATATATGACCTCTCAAGAACAAGTATGCAAAAATGAGAGCAACTGTAGTAGCTACCTTTTCTTCTGTTCCTACTGTAATTCAGATGGTTAGATGAAAAAGATCTTACAGACTGGGTAATAACCTCTACCTTGCAGATTAAAAAAGAAAAAATCAAGAGCTCAAATAAATGAACTTGTTCATGGTTAAGCAATTAACATGAGAGAGATCAGGGATTTAAAAGTAAACTTTTTGATTCTAAAATCAAGTGATAATTTTGTGTTATCTGTTTTAAGAAAGTGAAAGTGACTTAGTCACATCCGACTCCTAGTGACCCCATGGCCTATACAGTTCATGGAATTCTCCAGGTCAAAATACTGGAGGGGGTACCCTTTCCCTTCTCCAGGGGATCTTCCCAACCCATGGATTGAACCCAGGTCTCCCACATTGCGGGTGGATTCTTTACCAGCTGAGCCACCAGGGAAGCCCATGAATACTAGAGTGGGTTCCTCCTTCTCTGGAGGAACTTCCCAATCCAGGAACTGAACCCAAGTTTCCTGCATTGCAGGCAGATTCTTTTAATACTAGAATGGGTAGCTTATCCCTTCTCCAGCGGATCTTCCTGACCTTAAATGGGAACCAGAGTAATGATGGGTCAGGAGATTATGTCACATACGCTAAAGAATTTTAGTCTTTTAATCTAGAGATAAGTGACACAATGAGCTTTATAGGAGCTGTGGGAAAATATCTGAGAGGTTATAAAATGAAAGAGGAGAAATTATTTAATCTGCATGTTTTATTAAACAAGAACATGTGGGTTCTATTTTCAGCTATGATAAAGAAGTGTGAATCAGACTAAACTTCCCATTAAGAACAACTGTTAAAACTATGCAAAAGAAGAAGGAAAGATCTGGACTACTTACATTCACTAGAGGATTAAGGCAGCCAGGATTCAGGAAATCAAGATCCTGAAGAGAAAGAAAATATATTGAGAATACCCACATATTTGTCATTTTCCCTCTACAGCACCCTTGTGCATTTTTAGAGAAAAGCAGCGGGGCAGATCAGAAAGTGGCAATTAAAAGGTTCTATGAATCTCACTAGGTTGCAAAGATCAAAGTAAATTAGCTCAAGGCTACCAAAAAAGCCAGCATTTAAGGGGACAAATGTTTCCAGATCATCCCCCTAAAAACAAGATAACTCATCACTAGCAAAGTGTCATTAAAGAAATACTAAAGAAAGTTCTTTAGGCAGAAAGAAAATGATTCCTGGTAGAATAAGAACTCTAATGCAGAAATGAAGAGCACCAGAAAGGGTAAATATATGGTTAAATCTAAATGAATATTGACTATTTAATAAAATACATCTTGTGGGAATAAATTGTACATAAATTTACCATCCACACACATTATGATTTGATATATTTTATTCATAATTTAATATGTGACAATAATAACACAAAAAGTGGGAGAATGGTAAATGGAGTTAAAATTTTTTAAGCTTTCATTAACCTTAGAAGGGATAAAAGTAAAATTCTATTAGAATAAGACAAAGATTCATCTTGTAATTTAGGATAAACTTCAAAATGAAATAAAAGAATGTACAGTTAAGATAATAGAGAGAAAAAAGAAAAAGAAAAAAATATTTTACTAATTTAAAAGAGGCAAAAGGCAAAAATAGCAGAAAAAAGAAAGTAAAGGTGGGGCATAGTAAAATCATACATTTAAACCCAAATATTTATTTGTAATTATATTACATACAAATGGATTATACATCCTACAAAAACATAAACATGGTCAAATAAGTGAATAAAGAACAACATTTTACCATATGTTGCTTCCAGGAGACACAGCTAAAATACAAGACCCAGATAAGTGATAATAAGAGGAGATATATTTTGCAAACACGAATTAAAATACAGCTAATATGTGAGATGTGAGCCGTGAGATGTGAGCTAATATGTGGATGTGAGAGTTGGACTATAACGAAAGCTGAGCACCAAAGAATTTATGCTTTTGAACTGTGGTGTTGGAGAAGACTCTTGAGAGTCCCTTGGACTGCAAGGAGATCCAACCAGACCATCCTAAAGGAAATCAGTCCTGAATATTCGTTGGAAGGAATGATGTTCAAGCTGAAACTCCAATACTTTGGCCACCTGATGTGAAGAACTGACTCATTTGAAAAGACCATGATGCTGGGAAAGATTGAAGTCGGGACGAGAAGGGGACGACAGAGGATGAGATGGTTGGATGGCGTCATTGACTTGATGGATATGAGCATGAGTAAACTCCAGGAGTTGGTAATGGACAGGGAGGCCTGGTGTGCTGTAGTCCGTGGGGTTGCAGAGAGTTGTACACGACTAAGTGACTGAACTGAATATAAACATAAAAATTTAAAACTAAGAAGATATCAAGAGAAAAATATTAGTGATAGTAGACATAGTTTATAATAATAAAAGATAAAATTTGACTGCAATATAAATGTGCATACATCTAATAACATAGGCTCAAAATAATTTAAGTCACAAACTGACCAAACTAAAAGAAGAAATAAAAGTACACAGTCATACAGCTTGAGAATAACTCACATTTCTCAGTTATTAGTAAAACAAACAGAAAAAGAATTAGATATATTTTATGAATTCAATGAACTAACTTGACCTAATTTGTGTGTGTGTGTGTGTGTGTGTGTGTGTGTATAAAACACTATGCCAAATAACTACAGAATATAGTCTTTTCAAGTGTATATAGTAGTTTTACCAAAATTCACTGTGATGTAAGAATGTATCTTCTAACCACAGTGGAATTAAGGCATAAATCAGTAACCAAGAGATAACTGCCAAACCTTCAAGTGTTTATAAATGAAGCAAGTCTTTACTAAATAATCCATAAGTCAGAGAATAAAGCAAATTAGAAATGGTTCCCAGGTGGCGCTAGTGGTAAAGAACCCACCTGTCAATGCAGGTAGACCTAAAAGACATGGGTTCGATCCCTGAGTTGAGAAGATATCCTGGAGAAGGGCAGGGAAACCCACTCCAGTATTCTTGCCGGGAGAATCCCATGGACAGAGGAGCCTGGCAGGCTAGGGTCCATAGGGTTGTAAAGAGTCAGACGATTGAAGCGACTTGGCCTGCACTCATGCACAAAGCCAAAGGATTCCAAACTGAATAACTATGAAAACAAAGACATGAGAATTTGTGGAATGCAGCTGAAGCAATGCTTACAGAAAAAATTGTAGTGTCAAATGCGTGTTTTAGGGAAAATAATCTGAAAAAATAAATAATTATCTTCTAAGAAACCAGAAAAAGAATAGCAAATTAAATGCAAGAAAGTAGGAAATATTAAAGAGAATATTAAAGGAAATATTTTAAAAATCAATGACAGTCTACAAACAATAAATGCTGGAGAAGGGATGGAGAAAAGGGAATCCTCCTACACTATTAGGGGGGAATGTAAATTGGTACAACTACTATGGAAAACAATACAAAGGTTCCTTAAAAAATTAAAAATAGAATTACCATATGATCCAGCAATCACACTCCTAGGTATATATTCAAATAAAACCATAATTTGAAAAGATACATGTATCTACTATTTACAATAGCCAAGACATTGAAGCAACCTAAATGTACATCGACAGAAGAATGAACAAAGAAAATGTGGTACATATATACAATGGAATATTATTCAGCCATTAAAAAAGAATGAAATAATGCCATTTGCAGCGATATGAATGGACCTAGATATCATACTAAGTGAAGGAAGTCAGATAAAGTGAAGTAAGTCAGATAAAGACATTTATCATGAAACATCACTTATACGTGGAATCTAAAGGATACAAATGAAATTATTTATAAAACAGAAATAGACACACAGAAATACAAAACAAACTATGTTTACTAAAGAGGAAGAGAGGAGAGATAAATAAGGAGCTTAGGATTAACATATATATACTACTATATAAAACAAATAATCAATTAAGACTACACTATAGCACAGGGAAATCTACTCAATATTCTTCAATAACCTATATGGAAAAAGAGTCTGAAAAAGAATGGATATGTGTATATGTATAACTGAATCATTTAGTTGTATATCTGAAACTAACACAATATTATAAATCAAAAGAATAGCAAGGGAAGATAAGAAAGCCTTCCTCAGTGATCAGTGCAAAGAAATAGAGGAAAACAATAGAATGGGAAAGACTAGAGATCTCTTGAAGAAAGTTAGAGATACCAAGGGAACATTTCATGCAAAGACAGGCTCAATAAAGGACAGAGCTGTACGGACCTAATAGAAACAGAAGATATTAAGAAGAGGTGGCAAGAATACACAGAAGAACTGTACAAAAAATATCTTCATGACCCAGATAATCATGATGGTGTGATCACTGACCTAGAGCCAGATATCCTGGAATGTGAAGTCAAGTGGGCCTTAGGAAGCATCACTATGAGCAAAGCTAGTGGAGGTGATGGAATTCCAGTTGAACTATTTCAAATCATAGAAGATGATGCTGTGAAAGTGCTGGACTCAATATGCCTGCAAATTTGGAAAACCCAGCAGTGGCCACAGGACTGGAAAAGGTCAGTTTTCATTCCAATCCCAAAGAAAGGCAACGCCAAAGAATGCTCAAACCACCACACAACTGCACTGATCTCACACACTAGTAAAGTAATGCTTAAAATTCTCCAAGCCAGGCTTCAACAGTACACAAACCGTGAACTTCCAGATGTTCAAGCTGGTTTTAGAAAAGGCAGAGGAACCAGAGATCAAATTGCCAACATCCGCTGGATCATGGAAAAAGTAAGAGAGTTCCAGAAAAACATCTATTTCTGCTTTATTGACTATGCCAAAGCCTTTGACTGTGTGTATCACAATAAACTGTGGAAAATTCTTCAAGAGATGGGAATACCAGACCACCTGACCTGCTTCTTGAGAAATCTGTATGCAGCTCAGGAAGCAACAGTTAGACCTGGACATGAAACAACAGACTGGTTCCAATTAGGAAAAGGAGTATGTCAAGGCTGTATATTGTCACCCTGCTTGTTTAACTTATATGCAGATTACATCACGAGAAACACCGGGCTGGATGAAGCACAAGCTGGAATCAAGATTGCTGGGAAAAATATAAAAAACCTCAGATATGCAGATGACACCACCCTTATGGCAGAAAGTGAAGAAGAACTAAAGAGCCTCTTGATGAAAGTGAAAATGGAGAGTGAAAAGTTGGCTTAAAGCTCAACATTCAGAAAATGAAGACCATGGCATCTGGTCCCACGATTTCATGGCAAATAGATGGGGAAACAGTGGAAACTGTGGCAGACTTTATTTTTCTGGGCTCCAAAATCACTGCAGATGGTGACTGCAGCCATGAAATTAAAAGACACATTGGAAGGAAAGTTATGACCAACTAGACAGCATATTAAAGAGCATAGACATTACTTTGCCAACAAAGGTCCGTCTAGTCAAGGCTATGGTTTTTCCAGTGGTCATGTATGGACGTGAGAGTTGGACTATAAAGAAAGCTGAGCACCAAAGAATTGATGCTTTTTAACTGTTTTGTTGGAGAAGACTCTTGAGAGTCCCTTGGACTGCAAGGAGATCCAATCAGTCCATCCTAAAGGAGATCAGTCCTGGGTGTTCATTGGAAGGACTGATGTCGAAGCTGAAACTCCAATACTTTAGCCACCTGATGCAAAGAGTTGACTCATTTGAAAAGACCCTGATGCTGGGAAAGATTGAGGGCAGGAGGAGAAGGGGACGACAGAGGATGAGATGGTTGGTTGGCATCACCGACTCAATGGACATGAGTTTGGGTAAACTCTGGGAGTTAGTTATGGACAGGGAGGCCTGGCCTACTGCAGTCCATGGCATCACACTGAACTGATACTAAATATAAAATAAAAACTTAAAGTTAAAATATCAATGAAATGGAAAATATAATAGAAAAAAAGGGAAATTTGCTTCTTGGAAAAGATTAATAAAATTGATAAATATCTGGCAAGACTGATTACAAAGAAAATTTTTCAAAAATTAAGAATGTTTATCATTAGAGGTTTTAGAGGTTTTAAAAATAAAAACATTTTGCTTTCAGATAAAATGTAGAAGGTCTTAAGCAACGACTGTACCCATCATATAACCTAAAAAGATAACATGAATCTCCCCCATCACATTTAAGATATAGAATACTTGCAGACAAAAGTAGTCTAAGGAAATTAAGTTACAGACAAGTCTAAGGAATTTCTAGGTGAGCAGATACCAGTGGCCAAATTCTATGCTGCAAAATCTCAAAGGGGCCAGTGAAAAACTGAACATCAAATTTTCTGGGATACTTGCAGACCTTGTGAGCTGGCATGAATAGACTGAAATCAGAAGCTCCAAATGCAGGGAATTTGTTCTTGCCTGCCAACCTTCCCCAAAAGAGCTTTGCTGAGTGTGTGTCAGGGGCATGGAAGCTGAACTAGAAAGCAGAGGGAGCATTCTGCATCCAACAGTGCTTAAATGGAAAGTCCTACTAGATGGAGTAACTTATAATAGACACGGGACAGAACAAGTTAGTTCTAAAGACATTTGAAAATGTGGAGAGAACCCAACCAAAGCTGTAAGTCAGCCACAATTCAGCTCGAAACTCAATCAGATTGTTAAGATGGACTCTTCTGTAACTTTTTGACAAGGGAAAGGACATGCCTTCACTTGTACAAAATAATATCTACTCCAGGGACTACAACTTTTTTTCATTATGCAATTGTGAAATGCAATAAAAAGTCCTGAGACCAGTGTAGAAGCAATATGATTCCTAATTAAGAGGAAAAAAACTGTCAATGGGAGCAGACTGAGGAATGGCTCAGATATTGGAATTAGGAAAGACTTTAAAATAACTAAGAGCTTCCTTGGTGGCTCAGATGGTGAAGAATCTGCCTGCAATGCAGGAAACCCCAGGTTCGATCCCTGGGTCAGAAAAATTCCCTGGAGTAGGGAATAGTTACCCACTCTGGTATTCTTGCCTTGAGAATTCTATGGACAGTGAAGCCTGGCAGGCTGCAGTCCATGGGGTTGTAAAGAGTCAGACAGGACTGAGCGACTATCACTTTTCTTCACTTAAAATAGCTTAAAATATATTAAATAGATTAGAAGAAAACACAGACAAAATGGACACAAATTTGAAAATGGAGAGTTTTAAGAGAAAAGTAAAATTTCTAAAATAGAACCAAGTGGAAACTTAAAACTGAAAAATTACCATATATTAAATTAAGTGTATTTAATGTATTCAAAGCAAGATGGACATAGCTGAGGAAAAAAATTTCAGTTATTTCATCCAGGTCATAACTGTCAAACTGGTTTAAACCAGAAATAAAAGAAAAAAATTTAAGTACAGACATAAAATAAATTCTTACATGTAGACAGAAGAAAATAGGTAGGTTATAATCAGGAAAACAAACATAAAATGATAAGTAATTTTCATCAGAAAACAAATGCAAGACAAAAGACAACAGAACTGACTTAAGTGCTAAAAGAAAAAAAAATTTGGAATTAAAAAAAAAAATCAGTGTCTGTATAAATCCAGTTTTAGATAAATGAAAGCTGAGACAATATATCATCAGCTTTTTAGGCTAAAAAGGAAAAATCCATGACATCAGCACAGATCAGCCACACAAATCTGCAGACTAGACTAGAAAGATCAAATATATGCAAAAATGTGAAATAATAATTTTAAAAGTTAAAAGTAAATTACTGGATATTTTTTAAAAACCACAATAAGAACAATACATTGAGGAGTTCATAATACATGTAGAAATAACATGTATGACATCAATAGCATAATTGGAGAGAAAAATAAGTGTAATTATACCCTTACAAAGCTTTATATTGCTCATGGAGTAGCAAAATAATAATTCAATTATCTTGAAAAGTGAGGTAAAAATTGAGGATGTTTATGGTAATCCCTAGAGCAGTGGTTCTCTACCCGTGGTAATTTTTCTTCCAAAGGGACATGAGCTACTTTTGGCTATTTCATTTTTGGTTGGGCGAGATGGGGATGTTTCTACTGCCATCTAGTGGGAAGAAGCCAGGGTTGCAGCTAAAAATGCTTCAGTGCATAGAAGGACTCTCACAATAAGGAAATAAATGTCTGGTCTCAAACATCTAAGAGCCTTGAGGTTGAGAAAGCCAAAATACACAGTGGTCACTGAAATAACCATAAAAAAAGGTATGGGTGCAATGAGGGGGTTGGCTTCATCTGGAATAATTAAAAACACATGATTAATCCAAAAGAAGTCAGAGGAGACAAAAGATGGGACAAATAAAAAGATGACAAGCCACAAGACATAAAAGTAAATATGTCAATGATTACATTTTTTTTTTTAACGGACAAATACTCCATCTATTGGCATAAAGTGGTTCATAATAAGACAGATTGGCAGACAATCTGGCAGACAATTTTTGTAGACAGACTAGAAAAAATAAAACTATCTTTTGTTTACAAGATACACTTTAAATATAAATGCACAGATAGGCTAAAAGCAAAAGAATTGGAAAAATACACACTCTAACCATAAAAGCTTGTGTGACTATGTAAATTTCTGACAAAGTAGACTTTAAGACAAAGAGTATTAATAAAGTAACATTGTATAATAACAAAATGGTTAATCAATAAGATATCATTCCAAGTATCTACATAAATAATATCATTTCTACATGCATGAAACAAAAACTAAAGCTAGATTTGATAGAACTGAGAAGACAAATCCACATAGTCAGATGTATTAACTTATCTCTTTCAGAAACTGAAAGAGCAGTAATCGATAGGGAAAAAGTATTTAATACTCTGAATTTAGGTAGCTGCTGCTGCTGCTAAGTCGCTTCAGTCGTGTCCGACTCTGTACGACCCCATAGACAGGCAGCCCACCAGGCTCCCCCGTCCCTGGGATTCTCCAGGCAAGAACACTGGAGTGGGTTGCCATTTCCTTCTCCAATGCATGAAAGTGAAAAGTGAAAGTGAAGTCGCTCAGTTGTGTCTGACCCTCAGCGACCCCATGGACTGCGGCCTTCCAGGCTCTTCCGTCCATGGGATTTTCGAGGCAAGAGTACTGGAGTAGGGTGCCATTGCCTTCTCCGGAATTTAGGTAGAGAAGATTTCAAACAACACTATTAACCAATTTGACCAAATAGATGTGCATTTAATATGACAAACAACAGCTTCAGAAAACAGTCTTTTCAAATGTTCAAGGAACATTCTTTAATATAGACCATATGTTGCTCTATAAAACCGGTCTCAAAACTTTAAAAACAATGAATGTGAAAATGAAAGTCACTCAGTTGTATCCAACTCTTTGTGACCCCGTGGACTAGTCCATGAAATTCTCCAGGCCCGAATACTGGAGTTGGTAGCCTTTCCCTTCTCCAGGGGAATTCGCAACCCATCGATCGAACCCAGGTCTCCCTTACTGCAGGCGGATTTGTTACCAACTGATCCATAAGTTCAGTCGCTCAGTCATGTCAGATCTTTGCGACTCCATGAATCGCAGCACGCCAGGCCTCCCTGTCCATCACCAACTCCCGGAGTGCACCCAAACCCATGTCCATTGTGTCAGTGATGCCATCCAACCATCTCATCCTCTGTCGTCCCCCTCTCCTCCTTCCCCCAATCCCTCCCGGCATCAGGGTATTTTCAAATGAGTCAACTCTTTGCATGAGGTGGCCAAAGTATTGGAGTTTCAGCTTCAACACCAGGCCCTCCAATGAACACCTAGGACTGATCTCCTTTAGAATGGAATGGTTGGATCTCCTTGCTGTCCAAAGGACTCTCAAGAGTCTTCTCCAACAGTCAGACAGTTCAGTCGCTCAGTCATGTCCAACTCTTTGCGACTCCATGAGTCGCAGCCCGCCAGGCCTCCCTGTCCATCACCAACTCCTGGAGTCTACCCAAACCCATGTCCATTGTGTCGGTGATGCCATCCAACCATCTCATCCTCTGTCATCCCCTTCTCCTCCTGCCCCCAATCCCTCCCGGCATCAGGGTCTTTTCCAATGAGTCAACTCTTCACATGAGGTGGCCAAAGTATTGGAGTTTCAGCCTCAGCATCAGTCCTTCTAAGGAACACTCAGGACTGATCTTCTTTAGGATGGACTGGTTGAATCTCCTTGCAGTCCAAGGGACTCACAAGAGTCTTCTCCAACACCACAGTTCAAAAGCATCAATTCTTCGGTGCTCAGCTTTCTTTATAGTCCAACTCTCACATCCATACATGACTACTGGAAAAACCATAGCTTTGACTAGATGGACCTTTGTTGGCAAAGTAACATATCTGCTTTTGAATATGCTGTCTAGGTTGGTCATAACTTTCCTTCCAAGGAGTAAGCGTCTTTTAATTTCATGGCTGCAGTCACCATCTGCAGTGATTTTGGAGCCCAGAAAAATAAAGTCAGCCACTGTTTCCACTGTTTCCCCATCTATTTGCCATGAAGTGATGGGACTGGATGCCATGGTCTTAGTTTTCTGAATGTTGAGCTTTACGGCAACTTTTTCACTCTCCTCTTTCACTTTCATCAAGAGGCTCTTTAGTTCTTCTTCATTTTCTGCCATAAGGGTGGTGTCATCTGCATATCCGAGGTTATTGATATTTCTCCAGGCAATCTTGATTCCAGCTTGTGCTTCATCCAGCCCAGTGTTTCTCATGATGTACTCTGCATATAAGTTAAATTAGCAGGGTGACAATATACAGCCTTGACGTACTCCTTTTCCTAATTGGAACCAATCTGTTGTTCCATGTCCAGTTCTAACTGTTGTGTCCTGACCTGCCATAAGGGAAGCCCTAAAACAATGAAAGAAATTTCTTAAAGTTCCCTGCCCAGAAGTCAATGATAAACATAACTAGAAAATCTTCAAACGTTGTTTGAAAATCAAATAATATATTTCTAAATTACTCATGAGTTAAAGAAGAAATAATATTTAAAATCTGAAAGCAACTTAAAGGAAAAACAATGACAATTCAACATGTCAAAATTTATGAGATGAAACTAAAGCAGTTTGGATGAAATTTTATTGCTTTAAATACATATGTTAGAAATGTGTTTAAAATAAACTATTTAAGCTTCCTACTCATAAAACAATAAAATTGGGGCAGACGGGCAGTGTGGAAAGAAAGAGCAAAAATCAATTAAACAGAAAAGAGACAATCAAAAAAGCAGAAAAAAAGAAAATGAGTTCTTTGAAGAGATCATTAAAACTGAACGTCCTTGTAAGACTCATTAAGAGAAAAAAGAAAATACAAACTATGTCAGGAGTAAAAAAAATAACACCACTACATATATTGAAAGATAACAAGAGAATGTTATAAACACCTTATGCCAATAAATTTGTCCAGCTATATGAAATGAACAAAGTGCTTGAAAACACCTTACCAAAACTGACATCAGAAAATAAAGAAAAACTAAGTATTTCTGTATTAGTTACCATTCCACAAAGTAAATTCCTGACTTGATGGCTTTAGTAGTATTTCTACAAACACTCCCATATACATGAATAATACTAGTCTTGTGCCTCTGTGCTAAGTCGCTTCAGTAGTGTCCAACTTTTTTGTGACTCCATGGACCACAGCCCACCAGGCTGCTCTGTCCATAGGGGTTGACACAAAGTTATTCAGAGACGAGAAATAAAACAATTTCCAACTCATTGTATGAGGCCCACATTATCCAGATACCAATATCCAACAAAATTTTTTATAAGAAAAGAAATGAAAAGATACAAAATCTCTAAAAGAATACATCAGCAAATAGAATAGAGCAATACATGAAAATGGATTATATATATTGACCAAGGGAGTTTTAGCTCAGAAACACAAGGTTAGTTTAACCTTTAAAAATCCATTAAATAGAGATATATTCCATATTTATAAATTGGGAGACAAATTATTAAGATAGGAGAGTGAAAAAGTTGGCTTAAAGCTCAACATTCAGAAAATGAAGATCATGGCATCTGGTCCCATCACTTCATGGAAAATAGATGGGGAAACAGTGGAAACAGTATCAGACCTTATTTTTTTGGGCTCCAAAATCACTGCAGATGGTGACTGCAGCCATGAAATTAAAAGACACTTACTCCTGCGAAGGAAAGTTATGACCAACCTATACAGCATATTCAAAAGCAGAGACATTACTTTGCCAACAAAGGTCCGTCTAGTCAAGGCTATGGTTTTTCCAGTGGTCATGCATGGATATGAGAGTTGGACTGTGAAGAAAGCTGAGCACCAAAGAATTAATGCTTTTGAACTGTGGTGTTGGAGAAGACTCTTGAGAGTCCCTTAGACTGCAAGGAGATCCAACCAGTCCATTCTAAAGGACACCAGTCCTGGGTGTTCATTGGAAGGACTGATGCTAAATCTGAAACTTTGGCACCTCATGCGAAGAGTTGACTCATTGGAAAAGACTGTGATGCTGGGAGGGATTGGGGGCAGGAGGAGAAGGGGATGACAGAGGATGAGATGTCTGGATGGCATCACTGACTCAAGGGACATGAGTCTGGGTGAACTCCAGGAGTTGGTGATGGACAGGGAGGCCTGGCGTGCTGCGATTCATGGGGTCGCAAAGAGTCAGACACGACTGAGTGACTGAACTGAACCCCCAAAATTAATATATAAAGTCAATGCAATCACTACCAAAATCCCAATCGGCTTTTTTTTTTTTTTTTTTTTTGCAGGTATTAACAAAGAGATACTAAATTTGTTTAAAATATAAAGATCTAGCCTAGCTATGGGTTTCCCTGGTGGCTCAGACAGTAAAGAATCCATCTGTAATTTAGGAAAGCTGGGTTCGATCCCCGGGTTGGGAAGATCCCCTGGAGGAGGGCATGACAACCCACTCCAGTATTCTTGCCTGAAAAATCCCCATGGACAGAGGAGCCTGGCAGGCTACAGTCCATGGGGTCACAAAGAGCTGGACATGACCGAGCAACTAAACACAGCCTAGCTATGAAAATCTTGAGAAAAATAAAAAGTTACACTACTAAATTTCAAGACATTCTATAATACTTTAGCTATTAAGACAGTGTGGTATTGGGAACAAGAATAGACAAATAGATCAGTGAAACAGTCTAGAGTAGAAGGTAGATCTGCACACATATGGTTGCTTTATTTTGCCAAAATTATAGAGAAAGGAAGGCCTATTCAATAAATGATGTTGGAACAACTGAGGAAAAAAAAGAACTATACTATTCTACATATAAAAGTTAATTTAAAGTAGATTGTGAATTTAAAGTTGAAAACAATAAAATTCTAAAATAAAATTTTTGTGCATGTCTTCATTTTACTGAAGCAGACAAAAGTTCTTAAACAAGACACAAAGAACACAAATTATTTTTTAAAAAGATATAATTGACTTAATCAAAACTAAAATCTTCAGCTCATTAAAAGATACCTTTAACAAAGTGGAAAGAAAAGCCACAGATCAGGGGAAAATATTATATATAGATATATAAATCTATATAGACATGATATATATAGATATATAGATATGATGAGAGACTCAGGTATAATGTGAAAACTCCTATAAATCAGTAAGAAAATGTTTAATGTTTAAAAAATGACACAAACTACTATGTATAAAATAGATAAGCAACAAGGATATATTGTAAATCACAGGCAAATATAGCCATTATTTTGTAATAACTTTAAATGAACTATAATCTATAAAATACTGAATTACATTGTACATCTAAACTAATATATTATAAATCAGCCAGACTTCAATAAAAATATTCTAGAAAAAAATGAGCTCTCCTCCCCTCACGTTTACTATTTCAAATGGCTTGAAAAGGCACTGTCCCAAGAAGATATTCAAAAGGCCAATAAACACGTGAAAAGATTCTCACAGTATTCTCAACAGGGAAATTCAGATTAAACTAAGGGATACTATTGCATCCATTATTAATGCTAAAATTTAACACATTGACAAAACCAAACAGTGGAGGGTGTGTGGAGAAATCGTGAACATTGTATATTACTGGTGGAATATACAGAGGCTCAACCATTCTTAAAAACTGCCTATTAGTTTCTCATAATGTTAAATTTATACCTACCCTATGGCCCTCAATTTCATGCCTACATATATTGTGAAAAGAAGTGTCATATATCTACAAAAATATTTGTACAAGAAGATTGATAGAAACTTTGTAATAACTTAAAATAAGAAGCTATCTGTCCATTAATAGAAAAATTGATTTAAAATTTATACTATATTTATATAATGGAATATCATATGGCAGTAAAAATAAGAATACATTACTGATGAATATAACACCAGATGAATCTCAAAAATATTACAGTCAGAAAAAGAAGTCAAACACAAATATATATACTGTTTATATGTTTATATGTATTATTCTGTTTATATAAAATCCAAGAACAGATAAACCATGATTTTGCTTTGTATATCAGAATAGGGGTTACCTTGGGGGCAGGTGTAAGTATCAATTGGAAAGTTTTATGAGGGAACTTTCTGAGGTGTTAGATCTTTATCTTTATCTAGGTGATTTTTATACATGTATAATCATAGATTAAAAACTTAGTGAGCTATATACTTAAGACTTGCACATTTTACCTTATTTAAACTATACTCAATTTTAAAAGAGATAATAAGAGGAAATCATGAAAAACTTTATGCCAACATATTTGAAAATTTAGTTGAAATGGAAATTTTTTTCAAAAGTTACATTTTAAAAGTATAAATATTCATCTATCTAATAAAGCTATTTAATCTGTAATATAATGTCTATGACAAACAAAACTCCAAACCTAGGAGGCCTTTGCCTACGGCTTTCTTCCAAGCATTCCCGACCCAGGAGTCGAACCTGGGTCTCCCGCATTGCAGGCAGATGCTTTACTGTCTGAGCCACCAGGGAAGCCAGAAATAACAATAATATTACACAAATTTCACCAGAAAATAGAAAATAGTGAAGACTTTTAAACTGGTTTTTATCAAATTAGCATATCTTGATGCCAAAACTTGACAAGGACATTACTAGAAAGCCAAACATTAGGGCAGTCTCTCTCATGTTTAAGATCTTAGGCACAGAAATTTAAAATATGAACCAAAAAAACACACCAATAAATATATAGAAGATATTATATCATGTTTAAGTCAGATTTATTCTAGAAATACAACATCAGCTTAACATTTCAAAATCAATCATAGTGATCGCCACATTAACAGAAAAATTATCAACTCAATAGATAAGCAAACACTTTTGATAAAATTCAATACCCATTCATAATTTTATTTTTGACTTCCCAACCTGGATTGGCAAAAAGCACTGGGAATCCCCAGGGAATCTGATTTTGAAGGACAATGGGATTTGATACCAGGATTCCCACATGAATGTGGGAAACAGAGTCTTGGAGTGCACCAACAAAACCTTGTATGCACCAGGACACAGGGAAAAGGAGCAGTGAGCCCAAGAAGACTGAACCAGGCCCGCCTGTGAGTGCTTGAGGGTCTCATGCAAACGCATGGGTCAGCAGTGGCCTGAAATAGGAACATGGGCACTGGCAGCAGCAGTCCTGGGAGACACATGTTGGAATGAGTCCTTTTAGAGGCTGCCTTTAGCCATACCATAGAGGCTATAGGCCTTCTCAGGCCAAACAAACAACAGAGAGGGAACACAGCCTCACCCAACAACAGAAAATTGGATTAAAGATTCACTGAGCATGGCCCTTCCCACCAGAGCAAGACCTAGTTTTTCCCCACAGCCAGTTGCTGCTATCAGGAAACTTGCACAAGCCTCTTATCCTCATCCATCAGAGGGCAGACAGAAGAAGCAAGAACCATAGTCCCACAGCCTCCAGAACAAAAGCCACAATCACAAAAACACTAACCAAAATGATGGCATGGATCACAGCCTTGTGTAATTCAATAAAGCTATGAGCCATGCCATACAGGGTCACCTGAGACGTGTGGGTCATGGTGGAAAATTCTGACAAAACATGGTCCACTGCAGAAAGGAATGGCAAGCCACTTCAGTATTGTTGCCTCAAGAAAACCATGAAAAGGCAAAAAGATGTGATACCAGAAGATGAGCCTCAAGAAAACCATGAAAAGGCAAAAAGATGTGATACCAGAAGATGAGCCCTTCAGGTCATTACGTGTCCAATATGCTACTGGGGAAGAGCAGAGAAATAGCTCCAGAAGGACTAAAGAGGTAGGCCAAAGCAGAAATGACACCCAGCTGTGGATGTGTCTGGTGGTGAATAAGGTCCAATGCTATAAAGAACAATATTGCAGAACTAGGAATGTCAGGTCCATGAATCAAGGTAAATTGGATGTGATAAAGCAGGAGATGGCAAGAGTGAACACTGACATTTTAGGAATCAGTGAATTAACACGGATGGAAATGGGTAAATTTAATTCAGATGACCATTTTATCTACTACTGTGGACAAGAATTCTTTAGAAGAAATGGGATGGAGCCCTCATAGTCAACAAAAGAGTCCTAAATGCAGCATTTGGGCGCTATCTCAAAAACAACAGAATGATCTTGGTTCATTTCCAAGGCAAATCATTTAATGTCACAGTAACCCAAGTCTATGACCCAACCACTAACGCCAAAGAAACTGAAGCTAAATAGTTCTACAAAGACCTACAAGATCTTTGGGAACTAACACCAGTAAAAAGATGTTCCTTTCATCATAGGGAACTGGAATGCAAAAGTAGAAAATCAAGAGATATCTGGAGCAACAGACAAACTTGGCCTTGAAGTACATAATAAAGGAGGTTTTTTACTGCAAGAGTACAAAGAGTACACAAGTACAAAAAAACTAAAAAGACTTTTGCCAAGAAAACACACTGGTCATAGCAAACCCCTCTTCCAATAACATAAGAGACATCTCTACACATGGACATCACCAGATGGTCAATAACAAAATTAGATTGATTATATTCTTTGTAGCTGAAGATGGAGAAACTCTATACAGTGAGCATAAAGAAGACCTGGGACTGACTGTGCCTCAGATCATCAGCTTCTTATTGCAAAATTCAGGCTTAAGTCAAAGTAGAGAAAACCACTAGACCATTCAAGTATGACCTAAATCAAATCCATTATGATTATACAGTGGAAGTGACAAATAGATTCAAGGTATTCGATCTGGTAGATAGAGTGCCTGAAGAACTATGGACAGAGGTTCATAACACTGTATAGGAGGCGGTGACCAAAACCATCCCCAAGAAAAAGAAATGCAAGAAGGCAAAATGGTTGTCTGAGGAGGCCTTACAAATAGCTAAGAAAAGAAGAGAAGCAAAAGGCAAAGATCAAAGGGAAAGATATACCCAACTGAATACCCAACTGAATGCAGAGTAACAGAGACTAGAAAGGAGACACAAGAAGCCTTCTTAAGTGAACAATGCATAGAAATAGAGGAAAACAACAGAATGGGAAAGACTAGAGATCTCTCCAAGAAAATTGGAGATACCATGGGAACATTTCCTGCAAAGATGGGCACAATAAACGACAGAAAAGGCAAGGATCTAACCAAAGCAAAAGAGATTAAGAAGAGTTGGCAAGAGTATATAGGAGAACTATACAAAACAGGTCTTAATGACCTGGATAACCACGATGCTGTGATCACTCACCTAGAGCCAGACATCCTGGAGTGTAAAGTCAAGTGGGACTTAGGAAGCATTACTATGAACAAAGTGAGTGGAGGTGATAGAATTCTGTGTGCATGCACGCTAACTTGCTTCAGGGTGTCTGACTCTTTGCAACACTATGGACCATGACCCATGAGGCTGCTCTGTCCATGGTATTACCTAGACAAGAATATTGGAGTGGGCTGCCATTCCCTCCTCCAGGGTTTCTTTCTGACCTTGGGATTGAATCCATTTCTCTTCAGTCAGCTCAGTTCAGTCGCTCAGTCATGTCCGACTCTTTGCGACCCCATGAATCGCAGCACGCCAGGCCTCCCTGTCCATCACCAACTCAAGGAGTTCACTCAGACTCACGTCCATAGAGTCAGTGATGCCATCCAGCCATCTCATCCTCTGTCATCCCCTTCTCCTCCTGCCCCCAATCCCTCCCGGCATCAGAGTCTTTTCCAATGAGTCGACTCTTCGCATGAGGTGGCCAAAGTACTGGAGTTTCAGCTTTAGCATCATTCCTTCCAAAGAAATCACAGGGCCGATCTCCTTCAGAATGGACTGGTTGGATCTCCTTGCAGTCCAAAGGACTCTCAAGAGTCTTCTCCAACACCACAGTTCAAAAGCATCAATTCTTCAGCGCTCAGCCTTCTTCACAGTCCAACTCTCACATCCATACATGACCACAGGAAAAACCATAGCCTTGAGGAGACAGACCTTTGTTGGCAAAGTAATGTCTCTGCTTTTGAATATGCTATCTAGGTTGGTCATAAGTTTCCTTCCAAGGAGTAAGCGTCTTTTAATTTCATGGCTGCAGTCACCATCTGCAGTGATTTTGGAGCTCCCAAAAATAAAGTCTGACACTGTTTCCACTGTTTCCCCATCTAATTCCCATGAAGTGATGGGACCGGATGCCATGATCTTCATTTTCTGAATGTTGAGTTTTAAGCCAACTTTTTCACTCTCCACTTTCACTTTCATCAAGAGGCTTTTGAGTTCCTCTTCACTTTCTGCCATAAGGGTGGTGTCATCTGCATATCTGAGGTTATTGATATTTCTCCCGGCAATCTTGATTCCAGCTTGTGTTTCTTCCAGTCCAGCGTTTATCATGATGTACTCTGCATATAAGTTAAATAAGCAGGGTGACAATATACAGCCTTGACGTACTCCCTTTCCTAATTGGAACCAATCTGTTGTTCCATGTCCAGTTCTAACTGTTGCTTCCTGACCTGCATACAGATTTCTCAAGAGGCAGGTCAGGTGGTCTGGTATTCCCATCTCTTTCAGATTTTTCCACAGTTTATTGTGATCCACACAGTCAAAGGCTTTGGCATAGTCAATAAAGCAGAAATAGATGTTTTTCTGGAACTCTCTTGCTTTTTCCATGATCCAGCAGATGTTGGCTATTTGATCTCTGGTTTCTCTGCCTTTTCTAAAACCAGCTTGAACATCATGAAGGTCATGGTTCACGTATTGCTGAGGCCTGGCTTGGAGAATTTTGAGCATTACTTATGAGATGAGTGCAATTGTGCGGTAGTTTGAGTATTCTTTGGCATTGCCTTTCTGTGGGATTGGAATGAAAACTGACCATTTCCAGTCCCGTGGCCACTGCTGAGTTTTCCAAATTTGCTGGCATATTGAGTGCAGCACTTTCACAGCATCATCTTTCAGGATTTGAAATAGCTCAACTGGAATTCCATCACCTCCTCTAGCTTTGTTGGTAGTGATGCTTTCTAAGGCCCACTTGACTTCACATTCCAGGATGTCTGGCTCTAGGTCAGTGATCCCATCATTGTGATTATCTGGGTCATGAAGATCTTTTTTGTACAGTTCTTCTGTGTGTTCTTGCCACCTCTTCTTAATATCTTCTGCTTCTGTTAGGTCTATACCATTTCTGTCCTTTATCGAGCCCATCTTTGCATGAAATGTTCCCTTGGTATCTCTAATTTTCTTGAAGAGATCTCCAGTCTTTCCCATTCTGTTGTTTTCCTCTATTTCTTTGCATTGATTGCTGAGGAAGGCTTTCTTATCTCTTCTTGCTATGCTTTGGAACTCTGCATTCAGATGCTTGTATCTTTCCTTTTCTCCTTTGCTCTTATGTCTCTTGAATCGGCAGATGAGTTTTTTCTTTTTCTTTTTTTTAACCACTGGTGCCACCTGGGAAGACTGATGGAATTCTTGCTGAGCTATTTAAAATTCTAAATGATGAATATGCCAGCAACTATGCCACACTCAATATGCCAGCAAATTTGGAAAACTCAGCAGTAGCCACAGGACAGGAAAATTTCAGTTTTCCTTCCAATCCCAAAGAAAGGTAATGATAAAGAATGTTCAAACTGCAGTACAACTGCACTCATTTAACATGCTAGCAAAATAATGCTCAAAATCCTTCAAGCTAGGCTTCAACAATAAGGTGAACTGAAAACTTCCAGATGTACAAGCTGGATGTAGAAAACGCAAAAGAACCAGAGATTAAATTGCCAACATCCAGTGGAGCAGAGAAAAAGCAAGGGAATTCCCGAAAAACATCTACTTCTGCTTCATTGACTTTTTCTTATTTTATATTCTTGCTTCCTTTATCATAGATTAATTGACCATTAAGTGTGGACTTATTTATGGGCTCCCTAGCTTGTTTCCATTGATCTATGTGTGTCTGTTTTTGTGCCATTACCATCCTGTTTTGATTACTATAGCTTTGTAGCATAGTTTGAATTTAAAGAGCATCATACCTGCAGCTTTGTTCTTTCTCAAGAGTGCTTTGGCTATTTGGGGCCTTTTGTATTTCCATACAAATTTTAGAATTATTTTTTCTAATTCTGTGAAAAAAGTCTCATTCTTAATTTTTTAACACATTGGCAAACTACAAATAGTAGGAAGCTTCCTTGATTTGGTATTATGTCTAATATCTTAATGATAAAATTCTGAAAAAGTCCTCTTGCTGTATAGAAATGTACAAATATGTCCACTATCACTGCTCCTATTTGACTTTGTAAAGGAGTCCTGACTAATCAAATAAGGCATATAAAAGAAGCAAACAACATGGAATGTAGAAGCGAGGAACTAAAACTATGTAAAAATCCAAAAGAATCTATAAAGTAATAGAAGTATTAAGTGAACTTAGAAAAATTGCTGAATACAAGGTCAATATACAAGTTCTGTTGCATTTGTCATGCAAGCAAGACCCAGGAATGATAAAAAGGAAATATAATGTAACTATATTATTATTTATAACAACATAAAAAACAATCATATATATAGGATAACTAGCAAAAGATAAAGTCTTACAGAGAACTATAGATATTGCAAAGAGAAATTTTAAAAGATATAAATAAATAAAAGGAAATAATCCATGTTTGTGCATTAGAAGCTTCAATGTAGTAAAGACATCTCCTTCTCTCAAACTTATCTACAGATTCAATGGACTCCCTATCAAAATACCAGCAAGTTTCTTTTTTTTAAAGAAACTGACAAACTTATTCTAATACACGTGAAAATGCAAAATGCCAAGATAAACTCAAATAAAAAGAACAAAGTTGGAGAATATATGACTAGGTAACAATATTTATTTGAAGTACTAGTAGTTGAAGTGTGGAACTGGCACAAGAATATACACACAAAGCACAGAAAGTAAAGAGAATTCCTAAGTAGATCCACATCCTTTAATAAACTATGCTAGATTAAATGGATATCCATGCTAATAAAATCTCATGGTTGCCATTCTTTTCCCCATTTTATAGAGGAAGATGATACTACTGAAGAGGAGAATGCTGTTAACAAAGCCAAACAGCTGATAAACCAGAGCTACCCAAAAGGCCATCAGTCCTGGTCACAGGCCAAGAGTTTTATATACCTTGTCTCATTTGACTCCTCCAAATAGCCTTGTTTTGTCAAAAGTTTGTACATAAGAAAATAAACTAGAAGTAACTTTCTTCCGACAACCTGTGATAGGCAGAGGGAGTGAACCTGTCTCTGAAAAAATGCCCATGTCCTAATCCCCCAGAACATGTGAATATGTTACTTTACATGGCTAAAGAGACTTTGCAGACGTGTACGGATCTTGAGATGGGGAGACCATGCTGGATTATCTGGATGGGTCAAATGCGGTCACAAGGGAGGCAGAAGGGTCAGAATCAGAGAAAAGATGTAACCTTAAAAGAGTAAGTCAGAAAGAGTGAGTTGAAGATAGTACATTGTTGGCTTTGAAGATGGTGGAAGGGGCCTCAAGCCCAGGAACGTACGTGACCTCTAGATCCTGGAAAAGGCAAGAAATGGATTTTTCCTAAGAATTCCTGGAGGTAACAAAGCCCTGCTGATACCTTGATTTCAGCCTGCTGAAGACCAGAAGACTTCTGACTTCCAGAATTGTAAGGTAATAAAACTTTGTGTGACTATGTTTGTGTAATTTGCTTCAGCAGCAGGAAACTAATGCACATAACCAGTTAAGATTTGCTTCCAGGTTTCTCTGCACAGCCTGTGCCTTTAATCACAAGGGAACATACCTTAGTGGGATTACTGCAACAGGAAAGCAAAGCATTTATCAGAATGGTTTGCCCTACAGAGATCTTTGGTGCTGTCTAATTCATCGTTGATCATGGCGTCTTTGAAATAAGCAGCAAATTACTAAAGCCTTTTTGATTTGTGTAAGAATTACAGGCATACTTAGCAACTGTCAGAATCTTCATCAAGTGAGAGCTCCGTGAATCACTCACCTTCCTTTAAAATATATGTAAGTATACAGACATGTGAAAAGTATACATATATGCATGCCTGTGTGTGCACATGTGTATGTACATCCACACCATACACGTTTGTCAAGATCTATATAGCTATGCATACAGATACATATATGTACATACAAATGGATGGATATGTTTGCATGTATGTGAATGAAATGCCCTTGAACAGATACAGAAGAAACTTTATAAAAAGTGTTTCCAAGGAGGAGAAATGAGTTCCTAGGGGGTATGGGTTGGACGCTTTTAATTTTACAATTAGATATCCTTGTGTCCCTTTTAAATATTGACTCATTTAACTGTTTTGCCTATTAAAAGCATACACATGAAATTGTATTTTAAAGGAGCTATTCTATCATATCTCTATCAGCAAGAGTTAAGAGAAACTCCGTGTGGTTCCCCTCTTTCCCCCGCCCAGGACCCTCAGTCTCACCCAGCATTCATTTTTTCCACTCGCTGCCTTGAGACTGTGAGACCTCCTCTTACTGTGTCCTTTGTCCCTGATCACCTGTATGCCACCCAGACCCTCCTCCTAACTAGCCCCCAGCCCCTAACCTCTCATTTCCCATGACTCCCCACATAAGTCACGAACTTCCCCCTGCCCTTATTTCCTGGCTTGATTTTTCCCTGTAGCATTTATCAGTATCTGGTATACTGATCTGTAAACACCAGCTGCTGCTGCTACTGCTGCTGCTAAGTGACTTCGGTCGTGTCCAACTCTGTGTGACCCCATAGACAGCAGCCCATCCCTGGGATTCTCCAGGCAAGAACACTGGAGTGGGTTGCCATTTCCTTCTCCAATGCATGAAAGTGAAAGTGAAGCCACTCAGTCGTGTCCGACCCTCAGCGACCCCATGGACTGCAGCCTACCAGGCTCCTCTGTCCATGGGATTTTCCAGGCAAGAGTACTGGAGTGGCGTGCCATTGCCTTCTCCGAAACACCAGCTACTTCCAAATCTTGATGACTACCTGACCCCTCCACCAGAGAGCATGCTCCACTAGGACAGGGATTCTTGCCTGCCTTGTTCACAACTGCAGCCCAGCACACATTAAAGTACCTGACATGGTAGGCTCTCAGTAAATAAATACTAGGGAAGGAAATGAGAGAGGGAGTGAGTGAAGGAGTGACGGAAGTTTGAGTGCTTTGCTGGGAATCCCAGTTCTCCTGGCACCACAGTGCAGAAGAGATGAGCAGAGAGAGGTCTATTCTTTATGGCCACCTATCTATCTGTCTGGCATGGATGGGTAGAAAGAAGCAACTGCTATTGAGACATGTGTCCTCTGCTTTAGGTCAGGTCCCCTCCACCCACTACTGCCCTGTGGCACCTGCCGCAGCTGGAGCACAACAAGAAAGATGTGGGAGGTGACCAACCAGCCAAGAGGTAGGGGTGCAGGGTAAGGGGCTCATGGCCTGGTAGCCAGCTAACTCAGAAAGGGACCACATGACAGTCACATTCAACAGGCCAGATAACACCAGGAATAGCTGGATAAGAACTTTCACTTCTCTAAAAGGAGGAACAATCCTACGGAAAGAGTAACTGAGAACGATGCTTGGAACTTGCTGCATGATTTGTGTTAACCAGGGAAAATGTTTCAGGGGATGAGGCCCAAACTGTTCGCATATACAGATATGCCCCTGGAAGTAGGCTTGTTTCTAAGAATATCACCTGTGAAAAATTACTGCATCACTTAGTAAATACTGACTGAGCACTCTTCTACGTCGGGCACAGGTTTAGTGCCTGAGGACACAACACTCAGCAGGACAGAGAAGTCTGTATGGTGTTTTTGTTCCAACAGGATAGGCCAGCAATGAAGAAGTCACCCAAAAGACAGACACTGTCTTTGAAGGCTGCGCTTGGTGCCACAAAAGAGATGAAAGAAGTTAGGGAGCCCTCTTTGAGGACAGGTGTGCAGGAAGGTGTGGCAGAGAGAAATATGGTGCCTCCCGCCCCTGGCTCGGAGAAGGCAATGGCACCCCACTCCAGTACTCTTGCCTGGAAAATCCCATGGATGGAGGAGCCTGGTGGGCTGCAGTCCATGGGGTCACTAAGAGTTGGACACGACTAAGCGAATTCACTTTCACTTTTCACTTGCATGCATTGGAGAAGGAAATGGCAACCCACTCCAGTGTTCTTGCCTGGAGAATCCCAGGGACGGGAGAGCCTGGTGGGCTGCCATCTATGGGGTCGCGCAGAGTCGGACACGACTGAAGTGACTTAGCAGTAGCAGCCGCCCTTGGCTTCCCCTTGCATGGTGCTCAGGATGCTTGCTCCCCACCAGTGGTCCTCAGAATACCCCTGTGGCATCGTGGTATGTGTGAGAGCTGAGAACTGAAGGATGACAAGGAACAGCCTGTGAAGATGTGGGAAAGGCTCTCTCAGCTGAGGCAACAGTTAGTGAAAAGGCCCTGAGGCTAGGGAAAATGGGCAACGCTCAAGGATCAGAATCGGGGCCAGCATGGTGGTAGCATAGGAGCAAACTATGCAGACAATGGTGGGGGAGTGGAAGGTGGGAGGAGAGTTGCCATCCGCTGCACTAATGCAGGTGACAGATGCAGGATCCATCCACTGGATGGGCCCTGTGGAAGCCGTGCTAGGAGATCAGAGAGGCAGGTGGAAGAGTTTCAACTTTATCTCCTGGCCTGAAGACATTCACAAACAGTGAATATACCATGACTTATGACTAAGGCCATAAAATTAAGCCTGTTCTCCAATAGTACTTGTCCCTAATATGACTCTGAGCTTCCCAGGTGTTCAAGCAGTAAAGAATACACCTGTCAATGCAGGAGACACAGGCAGGAGATGCAGATTCAATCCCTGGGTCAGGAAGATTTCCTGGAAGAGGAAATGGTTACCCACTCCAGTATTCTAGCCTGGGAAATCCCATGGATAGAGGAGCCTGGCAGGCTACAGTCCACAAGGTCATAAAGAGTCGGACAGGACTGACCATGTGCACACACATACAATATGACTACACTAAGGGCTTTCCTTGTGGCTCAGCTGGTAAAGAATCTGCCTGATACACAGGGGACCTAGGTTTGATCCCTAGGTTGGGAAGATCCCCTGGAGAAAGGAAAGGCTACCCATACCAGTATGCTGGCCTGGAGAATTCCATGGACAGTCGATGGGGTTGCAAAGAGTCAGACACAACTGAGCGACTTTCACACTTACACACTAAGGACACAGAAATGAATACACCAGAAATGTTTGGTCCTTACATGAAAACATCTACAAGCAGAAGTAGAAAACATCTACTTCTGCTTTATTGATTATACCAAAGCCTTTGACAGTGTAGATCACGACAATCTGTGGAAAATTCTTCAAGAGATGGGAATACCAGACCACCTGACCTGTCTCTTGAGAAATCTGTATGCAATCAGGAAGCAACAGTTAGAACTGGACATGGAACTAGACTCGTTCCAAATTGGGAAAAGAGTACGTCAAGGCTGTATATTGTTACCCTGCTTATTTAACTCATATGCAGAGTACATGATGCAAAGTGCTGGGCTGGATGAAGCACAAGCTGCAAACAAGATTGCTGGGAGACATACCAATAACCTCAGATATGCAGATGATACCACTCTAATGACAAAAATTGAAGAGGAACTAAAGAGCCTCTTGTGGAGGGTGAAAGAGGAGAGTGAAAAAGCCGGCTTATAACTCAACAATCAAAAAACTAAGATCAGGGCATCTGGTCCCATCACTTCAAGGCAAATAGATGGGGAAAAAGTGGACACAGTGGCAGGTTTTATTTTCTTGGGCTCCAGCAACATGGCAGATGGTGACTGCAGCCTTGAAATTAAAAGATGCTTGCTCCTTGAAAGAACAGCTATGACAAACCTAGACAGAGTATAAAAAAGCAGAGACAACACTTTGCTGACAAAGGTTCATGTGATCAAAGCTATGGTTTTTCCAGTAGTCATGTATGGATGTGAGAGTTGAACATAAAGAAAGCTGAGCTCTGAAGAATTTTTGCTTTAATACGTGGTGCTGGAGATCAAACCAGTCAATCCTAAAGGAAATCAACCCTGAATATTCACTGAAAGGTCTGGCACTAGCACTGAAGCTCCAATACTTTGGCCACCTGATTTGAAGAACTGTCTCACTGGAAAAGACTCTGACTCATCTAAAGATTGAGGGCAGTAGGAGAAGGGGCAACAGAGGATGAGCTGGTTGGATGGGATCATTGACTCAATGGACAGGAGTTTGGAAGATAGTGAAGGACAGGGAAGCCTGGAGTGCTGCAGTCCAAGGGGTTGCAAAGAGGTGGACATGACTTGGCGACTGAACAATGACAATACAACGTAGTGTATACTACATTAGTATATTTTATATGTTACAAAATTGCCACTGCTATTTACATAAGACTAGTTACCATTTATCAACATACAAAGTTTGACAATATTATTGACTATATTTCCTATGCTATACTTTACACCACTCCAGACTTATTTATTTTGTAACATAAAGTCTGTACTTTTTATTCACCCTCACCAATTTCACTCATCCTCCCCCAACTTCCCCTCTAACAACCTCCAGTTTTTGCTCTGTGACTGTGGGTCTGTTCTGTTTGATCATTTGTTTTGTTTGAGCCTATATATAAGTTAAATCATATGATATTGTCTTTTATGTCTGACTTCTTTCACTTGGCACAGTACCCTCTAGGTCCATAAATATTATCACAAATAAGATTTCATTCTTTTTTATAGCTGAATAATATTCCATTGTATGTATACTATGTATTCTTTATCCATTCATCTATAGACGGATACTAAAGTTACTTCCATGTCCTGACTACTGTAAATAATTCTGCAGACAATGTAGGGGTACATATATCTTTTTGATTTAGTATTTTGTTTTCTTTGAAAAAATACCCAGAAGTAGAATTGTTGGATTATTTGGTACTTCTATTTTTTTCAAGAACCTCCATATGTTTTCCATAGTGGTTATGCCAATTTACATATCTACCAACAGTGCACAAGTGAACCTTTTTCTCCACATCCTTGCCAACATCTGTTATTTTTTGTCTTTCTCATAATAGCCATTCTGACAGGTATGAGGTGATATTTCATTGTGATTTTAATTTGCATTTCCCTGATGATTAGTAACTAGTGGCCACAGGACTGGAAAAGGTCAGTTTTTATTCCAATCCCAAAAAAGGGCAATGACAATAATTGTTCAAACTATTGCACAATTGCACTCATCTCACATGCTAGCAAAGTAATACTCAAAATTCTCCAAGCCAGGCTTCAACAGTATGTGAACTGTGAACTTCCAGATGTTCAAGCTGCATTTAGAAAAGGCAGGGGAACCAGAGATCAACTTGTCAACATCTGTTGGATTATAGAAAAAGCAAGAGAATTCCAGAAAATAATCTACTTCTGCTTATATTGATTATGCCAAAGCCTTTGACTGTGTAGATCACAACAAACTGTGAAAAATTCTTCAAGAGATGGGAATACCAGACCACCTGACTTGCCTCCTGAGAAATCTGTATGCAGGTCAAGAAGCAACAGTTAGAAGTTGACATGGAACAACAGACTGGTTCCAAATTGGGAAAGGAATATGTCAAGGCTGTATATTGTCACCCTATTTATTTAACTTATATGCAGAGTACATCATGAGAAATGCTGGGCATTGAAACACAAGCTGGAATCAAGATTTCTGGGAGAAATAGAAAAAACCTCAGATATGCAGATGACACCACCCTTATGGCAGAAAGTGAAGAGGAACTAAAGAGACTCTTAATGAAGGTGAAAGAGAAGAGTGAAAAAGTTGGCTTAAAACTCAACATTCCATGTTGATGTATGGCAAAACCAATACAATATTGTAAAGTAATTAGCCTCCAATTAAAATAAATAAATTTATATTAAAAAAAAAAAAACCTCAACATTCAAAAAACTAAGATCATGGCATTCAGTCCCATCACTTCATGGCAAACAGATGGGGAAATAATGGAAACAGTGACAGACTTTATTTTCTTGGGCTCCAAAACTATGACTGCAGTCATGAAATTAAAAGACGCTTGCTCCTTGGAAGAAAAGCTATGGCCCACCTACACAGCATATTGAAAAGCTGAGACATCATTCTGCCAATAAAGGTCCATCTAGTCAAAGCTATGGTTTTTCCTGTAGTATGGATGTGAGAGTTGGACTATAAAGAAAGCTGAGTGCTGAAGAATTGATGCTTTCACACTGCGATATTGGAAAAGACTCTTGAAAGTTCCTTGGACTGCAAGGAGATCCAACCAGTCAATCTTCAAGGAAATCAGTCCTGAATATTCATTGGAAGGACTGATGCTGAAGCTGAAACTCCAATACTTTGGCCACCTGATGTGAAGAACTGATTCATTTGAAAAGACCCTGATGCTGGGAAAGACTGAGGGCAGGAGGAGAAGGGGATGACAGAGGATGCGATGGTTGGATGGCATCACTGACGCAATGGACATGAGTTTGAGTAAACTCCGGGAGTTGGTGAAGGACAGGGAAGCCTGGTGTGCTGCAGTCCATGGAGTCACAGAGTCAGACATGACTGATCCACCGAACAACAACAAAAAAAAAAATGAAGGAATCGATTTTCCTGGGTATTCATTTTATAGTCTATCCCTTTCTGGATATAAGTACTCTATCTAGATAAAAATAGGCTCTTTCTTTCAAAGCCTGTTTCTTCCTTCATATGACTCTCTCTTTTACAACATGAATAGTTTGCACACAGCCAACTGTGCTATCCAATGGCTGGGCTGTGTGCTCATCCTCACCACCTCCCAGTGAGAATGCCAGATCAGGAGTTAAGTGAGCTGGAATTGGGAGTCCTCTGCTACCAGCTGCGAGGTCTGGAGTAGGTACTGCCTAACCTGGACTCCCCGTTCCTGCTGTGTCCAATGAAGCTGTCTAGAATCCACTGTCTCTAAAGCCTGTGCCATCTCTCTAAGCCTGGGAACAGCTTTCTCATCCTCTCTGCACTTGGTCTATGAAAGGGGAAAATCCTCGGGGTTGGAGAGACCCCTGCCTACTTGCCCTCCTGTGTTTCTTGCCCCAGCACATTCACAACAGAAAATTCTGCAGCACTGAGAAACTGGCACTCATAGAACTTTCCAAACTTCTCCCAGACCAAGTGAAGTTAAATCTGGATATTTAACCTTTCTGGTCTATACCAAATCCCTCCAGCTACGCCGAACAACTTCTCCTTGAAAAAAAAAAGGGATACAGTCACAAAAGATAAGTTAATCCTAAGCATCTCCTGAAAAACCTTCCCTCATCCTGACAGAGCCAAACAATTAGCCCAGGTTGGCAAATGATCAGCAAAAAACTCCAAGTAAGAAGAGAAAACATTCAAGTGTTAGCTCAGACATTTTAGCCTATTGTTCTGCAAGTTCCATATCTTAGCCCACAATTTTGTTTTTTAAGTTTGAGCCAACTAATATATAAATGAGAAAAATTTTTACATAAAAATTCAGATATAATATTTCTCTCAAAAAAATCTGAAGATCTACCTGTGCTCAGACTCCATCACCTTGCTGACATACAATACCACTGCCTCTTTACCCTTTTCCCATTGTTTTGAAGGAGGAAACAGACAGAACAGGCTCCATCTTGAAAGCAGGACTCCGCCTTGGGCTGGACTGTGGACTTTGAGCTATATGCCCAGTATCTATGGAAACGACATACCAACTGGAAAACCAGACCTCCTGGATGGAAAAACCCCAGGGCCCATATCTAGACTCTCCATTGCCTAAAAGAATACCCTAATTATCTGTATAAACAAATAGAATCATAAATTCTATTATGCTTATTGGGGTGTGACCACAGGCCTATTGATAATTGTCTACTGTTAACTACCTAGGCTTAAGGCATATGAATCATGGGTTAACTTTGATTGTATCTTTCTCTTCCTTTGTTCAGACTAGTTTCAGGGAATTTGGGGAGGTGGGTTTGGGCATGTACACTTAGGGTATATAAGGTTTTCACAAAAACTGGTTGGGGTCCTTGGCTAAAGGAGACTCTGCCTTGGGCCTGCCGGTGTAATAAACTGCACTCCACTATCTGCATCATCCTTCTGAATGAGTTTGTTTCCCGGAACGTGTGGCTACAACAGTTTCCCCAACATGTCACCAAGGGAGAACGTGCCTCATCATGCTTGTACAGCCTTTCTGTTGTTGTTTTAAAGCAGAAGAAAATTTGTATCAACACTGGTAAAGCCAGATATACATCAAATGGACTGATCAAGAAAAATGGAAAATGGTGTTTTTCTAAGTGGAAGAAGAGAGCATTGCTTCTTGTGTGAGTGAATGTGAACCCACATGAATCTTTTATCTGCCTTCCCCTGTGGACATTTAAGTTTGAGAGAATTTGGGAAGCCTCAGGTGTGGGCTTCCCTGGTGGCTCAGATGGTAAAGAATCCACCTGAAATGCAGGACACCCAGGTTCAATCCCTGCATTGGGAAGAGTCCCTGGAGAAGGGAATGGCTACTCACTCCTGTATTCTTGCCTAGAGAATTCTATGGACAGAGGAGCCTGGCGGGCTACAGTCCATGGGGTCACAAAGAATCAGACATGACTGAAGTGACTGAGCATATAGAGTATGAAAAGACAATACTGACACCCAGTGGTCCATTAACCAGCTCCCACTCAGTGTCCTAAATTCCCCAGGAGGGCTGGCTACTCAGACTCAGACAGAACTGTCTTCAGCTTCTAGAAACACAGGAAAGACAAGACCACCAGTAGCTAATGACAATAAAGCAAACAAATAAAAATAGCATGTACTGTTTTGTTTTCTAAACCTTTCTGATGGGGATCTGGCTAAATCTTGGTTTGACTCAACTATCTCCATTATATCAAAAGCATTTGTATTCAACAATGTATTTCCCTTACAAAATGGAGACAATTATACTTTTGAAAATGCAAGACTTCTTCCCCAAGAGGTAAAAGCTCAAAAACCCTGAAATCTTCCATAATGATTTATTTTATTTATTAATTAGTCTTCTAGGCACTGAAAAGTAAATAATAAATACCTAAGATTATGCATGTGTGCCAGTCGCTCAGTTGTGTCAGATTCCATGCGACCCTATGGATTGTAGCCTGACAGGCTCCTCTGCCCAAGGGATTTTCCATGCCAAGAATACTGGAGTAGGTAACCATTTCTTCCTCCAGGGGTTCTTCCTGACCCAGGGATCAAATCCATGTCTCCTGGATCTCCTGCATCTCCTGCATTGCAGGCAGATTCTTTACCACTGACCCATCAGGGAAGCCCCTAAGATTATCAGGACAGAGAATCTGTTAGACTTGTTTGTGAACCTCCCACCATAGCCCCAAATCCTTCAATCTGGAATAATAATGAGGTTACCACAGGAAGGAGAGTTGAGGCAGAACTGGCAGAAGAATACATTCTGAGAGCTTCTTTCATTTCCAATGGGGCTAATAGTCATCAGAGTTTTAAAATTAGCAAGATCTAAAATATAATCTTTGGTGACATTTAGTCTGACTGCTGAATGAAAGAAAAGTAAGTTAAAAATGTATTTTAATAATTATTGTTTCACATCTAAAGCCTTAAGAAAAAAAAAAGCAACCTGGTCTTCCAATCATAAGCTGACATCTCAATGTAATACTCTAAACTGGACTTCAGAATAATAGCACTGGTGAGAAATGTAGGAAGACATGATGCAAATTTTAAAAATATCTAAAGTTCCTGCCATTTTATTAGAGAAAAAATCAGCTCGTATTATGGCATAACTGAAAAGCTCAAGACACATGTTCAGGTCTAGATAGAGGGAACAGATTCAGAGAGTCTCTCTTCTCTCAGAAACAACAAAATCAAGAAAAACAAGTGCTGAGAAGAAATCGGCTACAACCAAACAAGGAAATAAAACATCAAAATCTCTACAAGGCAGAAGGAAGGAAGAAGACTGGCTCCTGTCCTATCCCCAGAGGGTAGTGAAAGTCCTAAGAATGTCCCTCAATATTCCCAAATTGGACAAGAAATGCAAGAAGAACAGTATCCTTTTTGTCTCTTTTGACCTCAAGGAAGTAATTAGAGCTTCCCTCATAGCTCAGTTGGTAAAGAATTTGCCTGCAAAGCAGGAGACCCGGGTTCGATTCCTGGGTTGGGAGGATCCTCTGGAGAAAGAAATGGCAACCCAGTCCAGTATTCTTGCCTGGAGAATCCCACATACAGAGGAGCCTGGCAGGCTATAGTCCATGGGTTCGCAAAGAGTAGGACATGACTTAGTGAGTAAACCACTACCACCAAGTACTTAGAAATAACACTGGTTAGGAGAAATGAAAAGGAAGTGAACAGTAGTCCACTGGTGCAAAACCATAGGCTACTGAACTCCACGCTCAAGTGAGGCAATCATCTAGAGGGAATCATCTAGAAGGCATCGCCCTACGCTTCATTAACTGGAGCAATTCCAGGCATAGGACAGAAAATGAAATTTAAGGAAAAGGGACAGAAACCAGTACCTCTAAGAAAGACTGCACCTGACCTCAGCTGAATCCTTCCCCATCACACACAGAATAGAGAGAGGGAGAGAGAACACAGGCCTTGAGCCTTTCAGCTATAGCTGGAAGATAAGTCAAGTCTCAGGTAATGGTGGAAAGAGGGTGGGGAGAATCCTCTCAGGCTGTAGGCAGTCTACAGAGCAGCTCTTTTAAGCAACAGTCAGGCAACATGGATTGAGGTTTTAATGTGAAAATATCTAAGAAAATACAGCATGAGAAAGAAGTTAAAAAGATTAATATCTCAATCTCACAGAAAACATGCCCCAAGGATCATTCCCAGGTGCTTTGTCCAGAGGAAAAGATTAATGAGAATAAGATTATTTGAAAGCAATAAACAGAAAATAAAACCTCTCAAAGTCCCACCAATAAATCTACAGAATTAAATATAAAGGGATATGGCCAATGGAAGAAAAGAAATTAATAACCTAACTAAAATAACACTATTTTAGAACTAATGAGTAAATTAGAAACAGCAATAAAGAGAATGGGTAAAAATTGAAAGAGAAATTCAGGACATAGAAGAAAGACAAGGTAATCATAGTAGATATGGAGGGGGGAAATGAAGTTTATGAAGAGCAGATATTATATAAGAGAAAGCTCTTTTTATATTCTTTTTAAACTTTCATTTTTTATTAGAGTATAGTTGATTTAAAATGTTGTATTAGTTTTCTGTTGAACAGCAAAGAGAATATATACATACATATATCCACTCATTTTTAGATTCTTTTCCAATATAGGTCATTAGAGTATTGAGTAGAATTCTCTGTGCTATACAGTAGGTTCTTATTAGTTGCCAGTTTTATATATAGTAGTGTGTATATGTCAATCCCAATGTCTCAATTTATCATCCCCTGTCCCAGATTCTCCATCGATTCAGAGGTAAAGAAGCCCCTTGCAATTCAGGAGATGCGGCAAGAGCCCCAGGTTGATCCCTGGGTCAGGAAGATCCCCTGGAGCAGGAAATGGCAACCCACTCCAGTATTGTTGCCTGGGAAATCCTATGGACAGAGGAGCCTGGCGGGCTGTTGTCCATGGGGTTGCAAAAGAGTCAGATGCAATTTAGCGACTAAATAACAACAGCCTGTTTTTATATCCTAAAGACAGAAAATCTCTGGAGTAGCGCTATGGTTTAAACTGTGTTCCCCAAAGAGATATATTAAAGTCCTAACTGTTTAGTACCTATGAATGTGAATTTATTTGTAAATAGTCTCGGCGGATGTAGTCAAGTTAAAATGAGATCACACAGTAGGTGGAATCTAATCTGACTTTTATACAAGAAAACAGGGACACTAGGAAGAGAACCTGTGTGAAGATAGAGAGACACCTATAGAAGGACAGCCTAGGGAACATGGAAGCAGGGATTTGAGCACTGCACTTACAAGCCAGGGAACACCAGGGACTGCCAACCTTCACTGGAAGCTAGGAGAGGAGAAAGGAAAGGAGATGCCCTCAGGGAGAATCAACACCACTAAGATCCCTCTTTTCAGCTAGTAGCCTCCAGAAGGCAATGGCACCCCACTCCAGTACTCTTGCCTGGAAAATCCCATGGACGGAGGAGCCTGGTAGGCTGCAGTCCATGGGGTCACTAAGAGTCAGGCATGACTGAGCAACTTCACTTTCACTTTTCACTTTCATGCATTGGAGAAGGAAATGGTAACCCACTCCAGTATTCTTGCCTGGAGAATCCCAGGGACAGAGAAGCCTGGTGGGCTGCCATCTATGGGGTCACACAGAGTCGGACACGACTGAAGCCACTTAGCAGCAGCAGCAGCAGCCTCCAGAACTGAGGAGAATAAATTTTCCTTGTTTCAAACCACTTAGTTTGTGGTACTTTGTTACTGTTAGATGTACCAGAAAACTAACACAAGTAACAATGCCTACATATGGAACAAAAGAATAAATCATTTAACTATGTACTAATAAAAATTGTTTAATGAAATAAAATAAACTGGAAAAGTACAGATGGACAGGATATACCATATTCCAGAAAGCCTGAAAGAACTGATGGACACCAACGACTACCATGGTTAAACAATTAAACTTCAAGAAGAAAAAAAAAATTCCTTTTTCAAACTTGGAGGCAGAAGAAACTCAGAGGCTCTGATAATTTCTGACCCCTTCTCTTGAAGAATAAAATGAAAAATTGTTTCTGATGAAATGAAATCCAGCCAATCAAGGCAGAAATCAAAATAGACCTCAGCTATGCAGAAGAAGCTCAGACAAAACAACGTGGGATGAGTACTGAACCAATTCAAATATAGTACTAATAAAAATAACACTGGGAATTAGAGTTGGGAAATATAAATCTTCATAGAAATTTTATAAATCTTAGTGAAATATTTTAAATATTATAAAATGTATTGAAAAGCAACAAATTATGTTTTGAAAGAAGGACATGAGTCAATGAATACTGGATATAATTCAAATATGAGATTTAAAAATAATGAATCTAAACTGTTCCACCTCATTTTATTTATTTATTTTTTTAACATTCAACAATTTTTAGCAAATAGTGATCAAGTTTTAGACATTGTGTTTGACACCAGGAAGCCTCTATGACTAAGACACAGTCCCTGACTTTCAAGGTTTACATTTTGACAAAAATAATAAATCTGATGTTTGAACTTTATTAGGTTTTTATATTGGCATCATCATGGTTATCAGGGCTTGCCAGGTGACTCAGTGGTAAAGAATACACCTGCTAATGCAGGAGACTTGGGAGATGCAGGTTCAGTTCCTGGGTCAGAAAAATCCCTTGGAGTAAGAAATGGCAAGCCACTCCAGTATCCTTGCCTGGAAAATTCCATGGACAAGGTGGGCTATAGTCCATGGGGTCACAAAGAGTCAGACACGAGTGAGCATGCATGCACATCATAGGTAATTTACACCCTAGTATTAAATAGACATTGGTCAAGGTGCTTTATACATGTTTTATGGATTCTGTGCAATGGAGCTACAAGAAAGGTACATTATTATCCTCATTATACACTCGAAGAAATATTTACCTAAATGTCATTAACTTCAAGCTCACCTCCATTTCTTTCTGTAAAGTTCTCCTAAAATTCATTTAATAGTTTTTTGTGTGCAAGAATGAAACAGGAGGAGGAAAAGAAGAAGGAAGGGAATAGAAAAACTGGACTCCAACTTTAGCCCAACGATTCATTAGCTATGTGAGATGCATACTTTTATGAATCAACTTGAATGGGGATGCCCAGATAGATGGTAAAATATTATTTCTGTGCATATCTGTGAGAATATCTCTGGAAGAGCTTAAAATTTGAATCCATAGAGTGAACACCTCCCTCACCAATTCAAGCAAGCATCATCCAACCCATGATCCCAACCAGTGCAGGTGAGCATTATCCAATCCACCCAATAGAACAAAAAAGCAGAGTCAGGGCACATTTTGCTCTGTTTGCTTGAACTGAGACATCCATTTTTTTCCTTCTCTTAGATATCTGCACTCCTGGCTCTCAGGTTTTGGACTCAAATTAGGATGTATTGCCCTTGCTAAGTTGCTTCAGTCACGTCCGACTCTGTGTGACCCCATAGACGGCAGCCCACCAGGCTCCCCCGTCCCTGGGATTCTCCAGGCAAGAACACTGGAGTGGGTCGCCATTTCCTTCTCCAATGTATGAAAGTGAAAAGTCAAAGTGAAGTCACTCAGTCGTGTTCGACTTTTAGCGACCTTATGGACTGCAGCCTACCAGGCTCCTCCGTCCATGGGATTTTCCAGGCAAGAGTACTGGCGTGGGGTGCCATTGCCTTCTCCCCACCCCTAATTTTCAGAAGTTTAGATTTGGACTAAATTATACCACTGGGTATCCTGGTTCTCCTGTTTGCAGGGCTTTAAAGGACTGAAAAGCCCTGCAAAGCCTTGCCTGGAAAATTCCATGGACAAGAGTCCTTTTAAAGTCCTTTAAAGTCCTGCAAACAGGAGGACTTTAAAGGAAAAAAGCACAAATATTTATCTTCTTTATGCCATTATTTCTGTATTTCAGATACAGTTAATCTAATCTTCAGTAATGCAAATGGATTTTCTTTTATATTTAGAAGTTGCAGCACCTTTAGCCATACTGAAAGGATTACCAGGTAATATCACATTGGAGCAAGGGTAGGGGACAAAGTCACATCTTGCAATGAGTAAAGTAAAGCTCAGAGAGAAGCAACTTACTTACTAAGACCAAAACTCAGATTTAGACCTGGATCATTCTAGCATCTGCAGAGACTGGCTGGTGGAATAAAACTGTCATCTGGGGCACTTTTCACTTTTGATCCCATGTACTCTCCTCCCCTGAAGCCTCCTGAGAGTGAGAAGATTGGAAGCAATTTGATCCCTCACCAAGTGTGGAAAACTTTCAAGATATTTTAATCACCCAAAAATGAAAAGGCCAAAAAGACAATGGACACCTCTTTCAGAAGCTGGCATACAGTTTTCAACCAAGAGAGACAAGGGGTGATGAAGAGAAATCAGAGAACCAGATCAGATCAGATCAATCGCTCAGTCATGTCCGACTCTTTGTGACCCCATGAATCGCAGCACGCCAGGCCTCCCTATCCATCACCAACACCCGGAGTTCACTCAGACTCATGTCCATCGAGTCAGTGATGCCATCCACCCATCTCATCCTCTGTCGTCCCCTCCTCCTCCTGACCCCAATCCCTCCCAGCATCAGAGTCTTTTCCAATGAGTCGACTCTTTACAGGAGGTGGCCAAAGTACTGGAGTTTCACCTTTAGCATCATTCCTTCCAAAGAAATCCCAGGGCTGATCTCCTTCAGAATGGACTGGTTGCATCTCCTTACAGTCCATGGGACTCTCAAGACTCTTCTCCAACATCACAGTTCAAAAGCATCAATTCTTCGGCACTCAGCCTTCTTCACAGTCCAACTCTCACATCCATACATGACCACAGGAAAAACCATAGCCTTGACTAGATGGACCTTTGTTGGCAAAGTAATGTCTCTGCTTTTGAAAATGGTATCTAGGTTGGTCATAACCTTCCTTCCAAGGAGTAAGCGTCTTTTAATTTCATGGCTGCAGTCACCATCTGCAGTGATTTTGGAGCCCAGAAAAATAAAGTCTGACACTGTTTCCACTGTTTCCCCATCTATTTCCCATGAAGTGATGGGACCAGATGCCATGATCTTCATTTTCTGAATGTTGAGCTTTAAGCCAACTTTTTCACTCTCCACTTTCACTTTCATCAAGAGGCTTTTGAGTTCCTCTTCACTTTCTGCCATAAGGGTGGTGTCATCTGCATATCTGAGGTTATTGATATTTCTCTCGGCAATCTTGATTCCAGCTTGTGCTTCTTCCAGCCTAGCGTTTCTCATGATGTACTCTGCATATAAGTTAAATAAACAGGATGACAATATACAGCCTTGACGTACTCCTTTTCCTATTTGGAACCAGTCTGTTGTTTCATGTCCAGTTCTGACTTTTGCTTCCTGACCTGCATACAAATTTCTCAAGAGGCAGATCAGGTGGTCTGGTATTCCTATCTCTTTCAGAATTTTCCACAGTTTATTGTGATGCACACAGTCAAAGGCTTTGGCATAGTCAATAAAGCAGAAATAGATGTTTTTCTGGAACTCTCTTGCTTCTTCCATGATCGAGTGGATGTTGGCAATTTGATCTCTGGTTCTTCTTCCTTTTCTAAAACCAGCTTGAACATCAGGAAGTTCATGGTTCACATATTGCTGAAGCCTGGCTTGGAGAATTTTGAGCATTACTTTACTAGCACGTGAGATGAGTGCAATTGTGTGGTAGTTTGAGCATTCCTTGGCATTGCCTTTCTTTGGGATTGGAATGAAATCTGACCTTTTCCAGTCCTGTGGCCACTGCTGAGTTTTCCAAATTTGCTGGCATATTGAGTGCAGCACTTTCACAGCTACACTCAATCATCTTTCAGGATTTGAAATAGCTCAACTGGAATTCCATCACCTCCCCTAGCTTTGTTCATAGTGATGCTTCCTAAGGCCCACTTGACTTCACATTCCAGGATGTCTGGCTCTAGGTCAGTGATCACACCATCGTGATTATCTGGGTCGTCAAGCTCTTTTTTGTACAGTTCTTCTGTGTATTCTTGCCATCTGTTCTTAATATCTTCTGCTTCTGTTAGGTCCATACCATTTCTGTCCTTTATCGAGCCCATCTTTGCATGAAATGTTCCTTTGGTATCTCTAATTTTCTTGAAGAGATCTCTAGTCTTTCCCATTCTGTTGTTTTCCTCTATTTCTTTGCATTGATCACTGAAGAAGGCTTTCTTATCTCTTCTTGCTATTCTTTGGAACTCTGCATTCAGATGTTTGTATCTTTCCTTTTCTCCTTTGCTTTTCGCTTCTCTTCTTTTCACAGCTATTTGTAAGGCCTCCCCAGACAGCCATTTTGCTTTTTTGCATTTCTTTTCCATGGAGATGGTCTTGATCCCTGTCTCCTGTACAATGTCATGAACCTCATTCCATAGTTCACCAGGCACTCTATCTATCAGATCTAGGCCCTTAAATCCATTTCTCACTTCCACTGTATAATCATAAGGGATTTGATTTGGGTCATACCTGAACGGTCTAGTGCTACTGACAATTCTGAGGATTCCCACTACACTGACTTCACCTTGACAAGGACCTCTGATTGCTTCCCAGATATTTGTCCCAGGCTCGTCTCTCTCTTCAGCTCCTCAGGGATGCTGGAAATTCAAGAGGATCCATTTAACAAATAATTATAAAGATCTACAGGCATGCCAATGTACTAAACACCAGGATATCCAAGATGAATAAGACATAGCCTTTGCCTTCCAAGTTTATAATCTTCTGGCCAAAATAATAACTGCAGTTTATTAGATGTTTTACATGAGCAAAATCTGGGCAGCTCACTTGCTATATGAAATATGCAGTATTCAGTGCCTATTATGGGTTCCAGGCAACAGATCTGAAGGAAATATATATTATCTTCATTTTAAAGACGAGGAGGTAAGGCACATGGCAGTTACATAATTCACCTGAGGTTACAAAGCAAGATGTATATGTTGTTTCATTTAAGACTTGCAACAGTTCCTAGTCCTTGGTACTTGTATAATACCGTTAAGTATCATGTTCATCGTTGGCAAGGATGTGGGGAAATGGTCACATGCAGACATGTGTTGGGAGTATTAGCTGACAGAATATTAATCGATGAAACATAAACAAGGTAGAGAGAGAGAAAGCGGCTGACTCAAAGTCTCACATGGATGAGAAACATGAGCCCAGGGAAACAACTCCAAACTGAACCTCATTTGAAACCCTATGTGCTATGATCAGATGAACAGAGGACCTATGTTGGCAGCCCCAGAAGGACATGTGAGAAAGAGGGTTGGGCAGCATTCAACATGGACTGACCTGGAGGTGATCATATTGAGTGAAGTGAGTCAGACAAAGAAATAGCGAATGGTACTGCGTAAATGCAGAATCTAAAAAGAAATGCTGCACATGGAATGCTTCTTAATGAAAGGACACATCCAAGCAGAGCCCCAAATGGTGATTGGTCCAGAATAGGGAAAGTCTTCTTGTATTGAAACAGCAAACTCTTGCAAGCAGATGAGAACTTGCCTCCTCTGGCAAACTTCTAGGCCCACTTCTGGAGGTTGGGATAGGAGGGATGAGATGGATAAAGATATGAATGAAAATGAAATCTTTGTTTGCTGGCCTCTTAGGCCCCAAGAATGCACAAGCAAAGCCACATATATAGCGGGAAAAAATCCTAGCAATGAAAAAAATCATTTGTGATGTCTACTTTAAAAATATTCACAACCTCAAAGTTGAGAGTTCTGTTTCATTCAGTGGGATTTTTTAGAACTTCAAGCCCAAGAGGCAGTATCTCATGTGACCCTGAAAGGACTACTTCAAGGAGGCAAGGGAGAGTGGGGAGCTAGGATATATAGGAGTTTTGCAACAAAGGGTAGGTAGTGGAAACATCAAAATATTAGTCTTAAAGAAAATCAGAAATACCAACGTAAGGAATTTAGTGCTTTTTCTATATTTGGGAAGATGCAAGAGTCTGAGCTCACTGAAATCATTCCTTTGATATACCTCAGCTTTCTGGGGCCAGTATCCTGTGTTTTTACATCCTAAGCCACCATAGGCAGTGTTGGCAGTCTGATGGTTGCTAGATGGCAGATATTCAGTTTCCTTCCTGAGTTCCCTCAGGGCTCACCACCTCATCATTGGTAGAGGCTGCAATGTCTGATGACCCTGACACCCTTTGTTTACTGATTAGGCAGGAAATATTCCCTTTCTTAGTAATATGGTTTCCCTTTTGAAATATCTACCTATCAGAGGCCCAAGTAAATTCCATAGCCGAATCTTGCCACAGTTATCGTAATTAAAGAAAAAAGAAAGGCTGAAATCAAAGAAACAGTTCTGAAAGTAGAAATAAGTTCTCATGTGAGTCCAAGGAGATCCAAGGCATCAGGTCAAACATACTCCTTACCTCTTTTTTGCTCTCTTTCTGGTCTCTCTCTCAGCCTGATGCTACCCCGAACCCTTCACTTCCCTCCATACCTCACACCCAACGATCTACTAAAATCTCCCTGACTTGTGCTGTGATATTATGATTTATAATAAGAAATACATACTTGGTCTTCCTCTCTAGTCTAGCACAGAATACTTGAGTGAATATCCCAAATGATGAGAGAACAAAGCTGTTTTTTTTATGTTAATGAGTGACTTAGATCACACTTAGGGATGAAGGCTTGTTGCCAGGAGAACCAATTATCAATGAAAAAATGTTGCCTGCCAAGTACGTAAATAAAGGATGTTGTAGCCATCAAGAGTTGCAGCATGGACCAGGAGCCCTGAGAGAACTCAAGATGGAGACTAGCTCGATGCCTGCTGCCAAGCCCTTAGTCACTGCAGCCACCCCCCCCACCCCCAAGGATGTACCCTGAAGGCACTCAGGATGGAAGAGAGCAGCATGCTGGCTCTAGATAGGTGAGGTACAAATGAAAGGGATGATTTCAGTGAGCCCAGGCTGCTGCATCTTCACATAACACACAAAAGCCCTGAATTCCTTAACTTGAGATGTTTGGTTTTCTTTAATTACCAGTAATATTTTGATGTTCCATTACCTGGTATTTTTCACATAAACCGGGTACCTCCCTTACCTCTTCAGAGCAGTCCCTCAGAGATATCTGAGGGGCTGTGTCCCAGGCTTGAGTCCTCAGTTTTGTCCACCAAAGAAAACATAATTTTCAACTACTAGGCTGTACCTTTTTTGTTTCAGTCAACACAACCAGGTAATTAGATGTTGAAACGCCCACTCCACCCACTTCCTGATATCTAGGGAAGGAAGAGGGACTAGAGGTTGAATTGAAGGGAGGCCTGGCATGCTGTGATTCATGGGGTTGCAAAGAGTCGGACACAACTTAGCGACTGAACTGAACTGAAGACATATGTAGAGGACTTCCTGGTGACAGGACCCCAGGGCATGCCCTACTTACCACAGTGATCAGGAAAAAAAAAAAAAAAAAAACCCGTGGGAATGAACTGTGGTATCCTAGGGCATCTGTGAGCAGAGAGAGACGAGTAAGCCCACGCAGCTGATGGGGAAAATTAAAGAATGCAGAAACAAAGGACAATCAGGCAGAGATACATCCATAAACTCAAACAATAAATTAGTCTCAGGGACTCCTAATTATGTCTCAAAGGTAAAGATAAAGTCTAATGCACGTCCCACAGTTGTTTAGTTTATAGAAACTAGACCCCAACTAGAAGGAATGTGACTCTGACACGTGGTCCCAGAGGAGCTGGAGCCTGAAAGTTGAGAATGTTAAGCCCTGTGGCCTCACCTGGTTACTTTGTCACCCACCAATCAGAAACAAATGTGCATTAGCTGACCCTGTTCCCCATCACCCTCTCCCCTCAGCTCACCTTTAAAATCTCTTCCCCAAGCCATCCAAGAGTTCGGGTCTTTTGAGCATTAGCCACCCCTACTTCTTGCTTGATAAGGTCTTCCCTGGTGGCTTAGATGGTAAAGAATCTCATATAATAAAGAATCTGCCTGCAATGCAAGAGACCCAGGTTTGATCCCTGGATCACGAAGATCCCCTGGAGAAGGGAATGGCTACCCACTCCAGTATTCTTGCCTGGAGAATCCTCATGGATAGAGGAGCCTGACGGGCTACAGTCCATGGGGTTGCAAAGAGTCAGACACAACTCAGCAACTGAACAACGAACAATAATTTAGTAAATAAAATGTTTCTCTGAGTTCTGTGAGCCACTCTAGCAAAAAGGCAGAACACAAGAAGAAGGTTGTTAGAACCTCTAATCTATAGTCAGTTGTCCAGAAGTTCAGGTGACAACCTGGACTTGCAACTGGCATCTGCAGTGTGGCGAGGAGGTGCAATCTTACAGAACTGAGCCCTCAACTTGTGGAATGTGATGCCATCTCCAGGCAAATAGTGTAAAAACTAAGCTGAACCACAGGACAACCAGCTGATGTCAGAGAACTGCTTGGTGGCCTGGGAATGCCAACTTTTTCATGAATCAGAATTGGTGACCAGAACCCTTGTATGCCTTCTTTCCTCCACTTATCTTTGTATACAGGCCTCTGCTCCTATGTTTTTCTCACTCTGAGAATCTGTTACATTCTTTCCAAAATATCCACCTCCAGAGACCATCCTGGTCTTCAACAATGCCCTTAAATGACAAACCAAGGAAGGTCAAGAGGAGATAGGAGGGAGGGGAAGGGAAGGTATGGGGGAAAAGGAAAATTCCAAAAAGGCAATATAAAAATATCAGTCATAAAGCTATGGAACAGAGATTCTTGGTAGTATTTATTTTCCTTATCAAAAGAGACTGTCACAAAATTCACAGTCACAAAGAATAGGTTGCTGCTGCTGCTAAGTCGCATCAGTCGTGTCCAACTCTGTGTGACCCCATAGATGGCAGCCCACCTGGCTCTCCCATCCCTGGGATTCTCCAGGCAAGAACACTGGAGTGGGTTGCCATTTCCTCCTCCAATGCATGAAAGTGAAGAGTGAAAGTGAAGTCACTCAGTCGTGTCCGACTCTTAGCGACCCCATGGACTGCAGCCTATCAGGCTCCTCCGTCCAAGGGATTTTCCAGGCAAGAATACTGGAGTGGGGTGCCATTGCCTTCTCCAAAAGAGTAGGTTAGAGGTTTCCAAAGGCTGGGAGCAGGGGGATGGAGAAGGCAGTGGCACCCTACTCCAGTACTCTTGCCTGGAAAATCCCATGGACGGAGGAGCCTGGTAGGCTGCAGTCCATGGGGTCGCTAAGAGTCGGACACGACTGAGTGACTTCACTTTCCCTCTTCACTTTCATGCATTGGAGGAGGAAATGGTAACCCACTCCAGTGTTCTTGCCTGGAGAATTCCATGGAAAGAGGAGCCTGGTGGGCTGCCGTCTATGGGGTCGCACAGAGTCGGACACGACTGAAGCGACTTAGCAGCAGCAGGGAGCAGGGGGAAGAATGAGAGTTACTGATAAACAGTTATACCATTTCTACTTAGGATAATGGAAACATTTTGGAAGTAGATACTGATGATGGTTGCACAGCATTACGTGTTACTAATGCCCTTCGATTATACATTTAAAATAGTTAAATGGCAAATTTTATGTTACATATATTGTACCATATTGAAAGGAGAAGGGACTGGCACAGTCTTTGCTATTTTTTTCCCTCTTGGCCCCTTCTTTCTGCCCAGAGTACAGATAAGGCCCACGTTGGTACAGGAGACAACCAGACAGCAGGAGGTGATAAGCCTGAAGATGAAAGTCAACATATTAAAGATGAAAGAGAGTACCAGGATCCTTGCAGGCCCGAGCAGCCTTACCATCTCAAACTGACTCCCCCCAGATTTTTAAGGATAAGAGAAAATTAAATTCCTCTTTAAGATACTTAGCAAGTTTCAGTTACTTGCCACTAAGCACACTCCTCACAAATACAGCTCCCCCATTGCCTGCTGCTGCTGCTAAGTTGCTTCAGTCATGTCTGACTCTGTGCGACCCCATAGATGGCAGCCCAGCAGGCTCCCCTATCTCTGGGATTCTCCAGGCAAGAACACTGGAGTGGGTTGCCATTTCCTTCTCCAATGCATGAAAGTGAACTACTCTACATAATTAAATATCTGCATATGGCATTGAAGACCCTTCCCAGTCTAGCCCTAAGTTCCCTTTGTAGACTTTCCATACCCTCTTTTTCTCAAGTAAACTCTAGACTCTCACTTTGCATTTTTCTAAACATAATGCTCACCTCTCTGCATCCGTGCTTCTGCTCATGGCAGTTCCCAATTGCAATATCCTTTCCTATCGTCTCCTCTTAGCCATCCTTCAAACCCAGCAAGACTTCCCCTCACTTTAGCAAGATGTAAAGATTCTCCTTCTGAACCTTCAATGCCTTTGTATCCCACGCATCGCCGGTCTCTTATCCATCAGCGAGTCTATTCTACTTTCACATCCTGTAGGAAACTATTTCCAACCATGACCACTGCTCATCCCCTTACTGCAGGCCTTGCTTAGCTCACACATAGACAGTCAAAGCAGCCTCCAGTTGGCCTGCTTATTCTATTTTTGCCTCTTTCCCTCCATTCAATTTCTACTACAAAATTGTCTTATTAAAAATAAAAAAGTCTGAGGACTTCCCTGGTGGTCCAATGGTTAAGACTCTGTGCTGCCAATTCAAAGGGTGCAGGTTCAACCCCTGGTTAGGCAACTAAGATTCTACATGTCATGGGGTACAGCCAAAAGATATTCTATACATACACACACGTGTGCATTCTCAGTCACTCAGTCATATCTGACTCTGTGTGACCCCATGGACTATAGCCTACCAGGCTCCTCTGTCCATGGGATTCTCCAGGCAAGAATACTGGAGTGGGTTGCCATGCCCTCCTCCAAGGGATCTTCCTGACCCAGAGATCAAACTGTGTCTCCTGCATCTCCTGCATTGGCAGGCAGATTCTTAATCACTGGGCCACCAGGGGAAGCCCCCCGCCCCCGCCACCACCACATACACAATCATATCATTGCCCTTCACAAATCCCCCAGGTAGCTTCCTAACACATTAGAATAAATTCCAAGCTCCTTTCCTTGCTTGGCCTACAAACCTATTCATCATTGGGTTTCTGTCTGCCCCTCCAAACTCAATCTTTATCCCTTTTCAAGTGCTTTTTTTTTTTTTTAAATTAGATTGGTCTGCTTCTGTTCCTTGAAAATGCCAGCCTAATTCCAGCCTTAAGAGATTTGCACCTGATATCCCCTCTGCCTGGAATAATCTCCTGCCAAAGCTACACATAGATGGTACTCTCATTACTAAGAACTCTCTATTCAAATATCACCACCCCCAAGAGTCCTGCCCTGACCACTTTATCTAAAGTAGACCCCACAGGACCACTCTGGAAGGTTCACTCTGTTTCTCTTCATTACATTTCTCCCTAGCCCTCCCAAGTTTAAATTCATTTTCATTTTCTTGTTTACTATAGAACTCCCCACTGGAATGCCAGCTCATTAGGGCAGGAGCTGTATTCTGTTCACCCTGAATCCCCAGCATCCACCGCAGTGGCAGGCACACAGGAGGTTCAGATACTTGAACTCATCCTGTTTCTGTACCACCTATGTACCTGTTTCATTATCACCACTAGGTGGGGACTGGTAACACCAAGGCATCTTCAGCTTTTCCTTCAACTCAGCCTCCTTCTCCCTCCTTTTATCTTACCACCTACTCCCTGCCCCTATTACAAGTTCAGATCATCCAAATAATGGCACGGTGAAGGCACAGTTCACTTTCTGATTTTAAGTCTGTCAGGGAACTCTGATCTTACTGACAAAGATCTTACTTACTCTGTAAGTACTCTCATCTTACTAACAAAAAATTGCCCTCACCAAAAAGATTAACTACTACGACACGATGTTGATGCTAATACTTCTATCATTTCAGTTTTCTTTCTCTATTTCATTAGAAAAAGCAAAGCCACTTTGAATCCCTTTTACAAAGAGGGGAGACAGACATTTTAAAATACAAAAGATGACATAAAGTTTAATATCCAAATAAACAGAAACAATGATGGCAGGAAATTTAAAAGGACAGAATCACCAGTTAACAAGAGTCTGTGCATGTAAATAAAAGTTAGCTACTCTAAATCATTTAGCTAAATGATTGACACTGAAATCTAAGTTTCCAAGTTTCTCCACTATCCCTTCCCAATGCCAGCCTCACTCCAGACAGCATGTCTGCTGCAGCTATGTCCATGATGGAAGTCCTGATGATTAAAGTCTTCAGCGTCTATACCATTTCAGATAAAATGATTAAAACCATAGCCCCCTTTAATGCACTCTTGGTGAAAGAAGCCAACCTGGAAAGGATTAGCTGTAGGATTCCAACTACAAGACATTCTAGAAAATACGTTTAAGTATAGAGGCAGTAAAAAGATTAGTGGTTGAATGTAGTTAATAAAACTAAATTGTATGCTCAAAATTGGTTATAATGATAAGTTGTATGTTTATTTTACCATCATTTTTTTAAAGGCAAAAAAATCAGCAATTGCCGGAGTTTCAGTGGGAGAGGTGGGGAGGGATGAGAGAGGAGGCATGGAGGATGGCTAGGTCAGAGAAACTATTCTGCATGATGCTGCAGCGATGGAAACATGTCATTACATATTTTTTGAAACCCATAGAACATATACCACAGAAAGTTAGTCCTTATACAAAGACTATGGACTTTAGTTAACAATAATGTATCAATATTGGGTCATCAACTGTAGAATAAATGTTAGTAATGTGAGATGTCCTAACAGAGGAACCTGAGGGGAGGCAAGGGAAAGGGGCAAATGAGAACTCTCTGGACTTTCAGCTCAATTTGCTATAAACCTAAAACTGCTCTGGAAGATAAAGTCTATTGATTTTTTTAAGTCCCTTTTCTGGTCATTTGCATCTACTCAAACAGAAAATTTTTTAAAGTCCTTAGTGATGAATTATAAATTTGGGATGATATTTCCTTAATTACATGTTCATATTTCTTCTTAATTACTGAATGAGTTTTCTGTTTAATAAGTATTCTTAAATATCAAACAGCTGATGGGGCAGATATTTATTAAATGTCTACTTTTTACAAGGCTCTGTGATAGACACTCATATATTTTAAAATAACTAAGCCAAAATATTTATTCAAAATTGCCCCAGGGGAGGGAAAATTAGTATTTCCACAGCCCTCTTCCTAGGTGCAGAGGTCACCTTGCTCCCCATTCTCCCCAGCGATGCTAGAGGAAGTGGGGCTGTCTCTCCTCTCCTCTGTACATTTTTATGGATTCCTCAGCTCCTCTCAAAAGATAGAAGATAATTTCTCAGAGCAAACAGCCACATTGATATTCATGGGATAAACGGTTTGTAACTGAACAGCAACACCCCACTAATGTAAATTTCATACACGGCTTCCAAAAGGTTAAACAATGCTACTTAGCTCTACTGTGCCCGGAAAGCAAATGACAGCTAGACATCCAACCTTGGAGCCAGGAGGAGTCCTTATGCAGAAAGTTCTCCCAGTCCGAAGGTCTTACTCTCCACTTGGGAGGGGAATTATTCACAGTCAAGAGTCCCCTGAAAGCAAATGATCCAGCATACATACAAATACACAGGTCTTTCCTGTGAAAGACCACAGGAAAAGGCTGAAGGGAGAGAGGGAAGATGGACTTATCTTCAAGTTTGCTCTATGAATATGTATTTTTAATCAGCTTTTCCAATATGCTTGCTGCATGTCATTATCCTCTCCACTGGTCCTTAACTGCACATTTTGACTCCACCCCCTCCCTGTGATTCAATCAGTATTTGAGTGCCAAGTGTGTGCCACACACCCATTTGAGTACTAAGGAAATAACAATGAAGAATTCAGACAACTTTTTTGCCCCCAAGGAGTTTTATAATCTGTAAGGAGTAGACAGTAAACAAATTTCAGATGATGTTCAAGACTGTGAAGAAAAATAAAACTGGGTGATAATGTAACAAGGAGAGAGAGATGGTGGCAGGGCATTTGGTGTACTGAGTTTAGGTAACTGGGTCATTAAAAACTCCCCATAAAGATGTGAGATTTAAGCTGAGAACAAAATGAAAAGGAAGCATCAATCATATGATGCAAAGGCTCAGAGTTTGGGATTAGCAGATGCAAACTATTCTATATAGAATGGATAAACAACAAGGTCCTATTGTATAGCACAGGGAACTATATTCAATATCCTATAATAAACCATAATGGAAAAGAATATAAAAAAGTGTATAATATATATATGTGTGTATATGTATAACAGAGTCACTTTGTTGTATGGCAGAAATTAACACACCATTGTAAACAAACTACACTTCAATAAAATGCATTACACTAAAAATACAGAAAGATGTTACAGAGGCCCCCAGGCAGCAAGAGCCTTCCACATTCAAGACTAGGAAGGACACATGTGTCCAAGAAGAGTAGAAAGAGTGGTGGTCAAGGGTCGTGGAGGGCCTTCAATCATTCTGGGTTTCAACTGCATAATAGGGAAGCAACGAAGGATTTTAACTACAAAAGCAGAATAACATGATATATGATTTTTAAAGACTGATTTTACCATGATGTGTTCAAAAGACTGTAGAGGAACAAGACTGGAAAAGGAGATGCATAGGGAATTGGAAGAGGACCTGGTGAGAGGGAGTGGCTGCTTGGACCAGCAGGTGGCAGTGTGCCGCCTAGACCCCACAGTACAACAAATACGCCCAACCCAGGGGACACAGGTCAAAATTCAGCCATGGCCCAGCTTGGAAAGGAGCTGATTCAAGCTGAAAATAGCAGCCTTTAGACAATTACTCTTGCCTGGAAAATCCCATGGGCAGAGGAGCCTGGTAGGCTGCAGTCCATAGGGTCGCTAAGAGTCGGACATGACTGAGTGACTTCACTTTCACTTTTCACTTTCATGCATTGGAGCAGGAAATGGCAACCCACTCCAGTGTTCTTGCCTGGAGAATCCCAGGGACGGGGGAGCCAGGTGGGCTGCCGTCTATGGGGTCGCACAGAGTCCGACATGACCGAAGCAACTTAGCAGCAGCAGCAGCAGCAGACAATGTGTCCACACCAAAGGAATTTCTTTTTCACACGTGAAATTGACTTTTCTGCTTGGGAGCCCCTTGAACGAGTGTGATGGGGAGAAGAACCTCAGATTGGAAATACCATAGAGGGTGACCTGAATACAGCTTGCTAATAATAGATTCAATTTGTGGTGAGTGAAGAAAGAATTAAGGGCGACTCCTACATTTTTGGCTGGAGTACCATAATGGGTTGCTCCACTTACTGAGATGTGGAAGATTGGAAAAGAACTGTGTGATGCTAAAGACCAAAAGTTTTATTTCTAACATGTTGACTGAACTGTCCATTAGACATCAGATGGGCAATCACGTAAGGGTAGATTTTGGAAAGAGAAGATGAGAAAAGGGGATGGAAATTGGCTGGAGGGTGGCAAGAATCAGAGATCAGAGGAAAAAGAGTTGGCAAATTCCACATTTGACTCATTCAGTCACCAACACGCACTTATACAATGAAATAGGACATGAAGACTGTTTCAGAAATAGCTGCCTGGCAGGTGGAAGCTGTGTGGTGCTCACTCAACATGTGCTTTATAGCTCATTTTCAATCAAAGCCTCCCATATAAATCCAGACAGCAGATCATCTACAAATTTCATTAGCTATATTTGTGCAGAATCTCAATTTGACCACAAAAAGTGAATGTTTAATATAGTTTAAGGTTCAATGACCTTTCTTTTTAAAAGGAGACAGATGAAATGGCCACAGATTAATGCTTCCGGTCATCCTCAATATATCAGAGTTATGAAGACAACAGAAAAGAGTGGATAGTACAAGTATGAATTCTGAATGAAATACAGGATTTAACTGTCTTCTACCAAATTTTCCTTAAAAAATTATTTTCTCTAATTGTTTGCACATCATAGCATCTGACAATTGCCTCTTGAAGCTACTTTCAGAAGCCAAGTATCTCACACTCAGGGAGAACAACCCTGTCACCTTTTAACACCCTTCTCCCTTGGGTACAGATAGGTACTATGTGCATATGCTATTAATAATGAAAACAAAACACTCTGCAATAATTTTGGCCAGATCCATATATATTTATAAGGTCTTGTGTGAGTTCATACACATATCATTTAAGAAGAGTTGTCATAATGAGCACTCGACCTCGATTTCAGTCTTGACTATGTCATTTGCTTGTTGTTACTTTGTGCAAAGTAGTTGCCAAGAGTCTGTCTAGTTGTAAATAGGAAGGACTTCTCTGGCTACTTCACACAGAGATGAGCTAATTAAAAGAAATGAGGGTGTGTAAACTTACCTGCCATGTCTATTGCTAGGAAAAGTGAGCTCAGGCCCATTATAAACTCAGTTGTTGTACTGAAATTTCTTACCTTGTAATTGCTGGAATATCAGAAAATCAGATGTGTCTGGACTACCTGATACAAACACAACACCAAGTCTGTGTTTTTTCACACTAGCACGTAGCAGTTGATTAATTGATATTAGTTTTGTGCAGTCCATGTTTCCTTCATTCCTCACCAAAGAGAGGTCAGAGATGAATTAGTTCAAGCTTGTTTTTAAATTTGAGGAAAGCAAAACCCAAATAGGTGAAGGAACAGGTGAAACTTCTGGTTTCACAGTAAATCTCTCTCAGCCTGAGTTTCCCCATTTGTTAAATAAGGGAATTAAACGGCTGCTGCTGCTGCTAAGTCGCTTCAGTTGTGTCCAACTCTATGCGACCCCATAGACGGCAGCCAACCAGGCTCCCCCATCCCCGGGATTCTCCAGGCAAGAACACTGGAGTAGGCTGCCATTTCCTTCTCCAATGCATGAAAGTGAAAAGTGAAAGTCAAGTTGCTCAGTCGTGTCCGACTCTTCGTGACCCCATGGACTGCAGCCTACCAGGCTCCTCCACCCACGGGATTTTCCAGGCAAGAGTACTGGAGTGGGGTGCCATTGCCTTCTCCGGGAATTAAACTAGATAAGTAATTTTAAACCTGTGTGAATCTGCTATAAAGCAAGGGAAACTCAGCTTGGTGCTCTGTGGTGACCTAGAATGGTGGGATGGTGATGGGTGGGAGGCGGGTCCACGAGGGAGGGGATATATGTATACATATAGCCGATTCACATCATTACAGACCAGAAGCTAACAGAACACTGTAAGGCAATTATACTCCAATAAAATACATGCATACATACATTAAACTGTGTTTCACAGAGAGCCCACCAACAGAGAATGTGGTCTCCCTCCAGCCAGAGCAGACCTGCCCATCTGGCACTGTATATTTCAGTTCTGCATCAGTTCAGTTCAGTTCAATCGCTCAGTAGCGTCTGACTCTTTGCAACCCCATGGACTGCAGCACACCAGGCCTCCCTGTCCATCACCAACTCCCAGAGTTTACTCACTCATATCCACTGAGTCGACGATGCCAACCAACCATCTCATCCTCTGTCGTCATCTTCAGTTCTGCATGAGATTAGTTAAAAAAAGAGTTTCAAAAAGGGTTTCATGCTGCTAACAACAGCTAAATATTTTAAATCACTTCTTTGTTTATGAAAGTTGACAAACTAGCTGTGCTGAATGGTGATTGCAGGCTTTTGGGGGGCTAGAATATGGTCTAAATGTTAATGATTTCAGGCAGTTCAAAGCTCTAAAATTCATCTGGTCCCCACACCTTCCTTTTGTCTTATACCAACCCAAAGCACCTGCCTAGGTCCAAAATGGCCCCTACCTCCGTTCCATCTCATACTGGGGGGAAATCCTTACTCAAATTCTTATTTCCAAGTTTAGGATGCCAATGTGGCTGCTATGAAATCTACCAGCAGCTTAAACAAAAGAGATCACATCTCTTTCCCACAGCAGTGTAAGCATCCCAGGGCTGTGGCAGCTCCATGGTGTTTGGGTACAATATCCTTCCTGTCTTGTCTTGCCAACCTCAACCTGCCTTTAGGCATCAGGGAGCCCAGATAAAGCTCAGGATTCCTAAAGACAGAAAGAAAGAATGGTGATTGGGAGACAGCTATTGGTTTATACCACATCTTCACTATCAAAGTTTAAACTCTGAGGGCAGAGACCATGAGGGAAGTATCCTCATACCCTACATGATGCCCAGTGATGTGTAAAATTTGTGCAAGTAGCAGCATAACATTCATTTACTTTAAGATGGAAACCAACAGGGAAAGGAACAATTCTAAGTAATAAAAGCAGCTGAGCACAAGGGAGCAACTCAGTTTTGGACATCCTTAAGTTAAATGTTTGTTTGGTCAAATTGTCAATTATATAGACTATAGGGGCAAAGACTGGGCTGGGAATATAAATTTGGGGTGCTTACCATGCAAATAATAGCTAGAGCTTTAGATAAGAAAGTAGGGGAAATGGAGGTAGGAAAAAAGAGGTTCAAGGGCTTCCCTGCTGGATCAGTGGTAAAGAATCCACCTACCAATGCAGAAGACACAGGTTCGATCCCTGGTCCAAGAAGATCCCACATTTTGTGGAGCAACTAAGTCTATGCACCTGAACAACTGAGCCATAGCTGCTGAAGCCTGCTCACCTACAGCCTGTGCTCTGTAACAAAAGAAGCCCCCACAACGAGTAGCCTGCCCACCACAACTAGAAAGTAGCCTTCACTCACCACAATAGAGAAAAGCCCATGCAGCAAGGAAGACCCAGCACAGCCAAATAAATAAATAACATTATCTTAAAAAAAGGAAAAGAGAGGTTCAAGAACTGGGTCAGGGAGTATGTTAACATTTAGGGTCGAGGTAAGGACAAACCAGTGAGTGAGACTGAGAAATGGCCCTTAAGAGAGGTGGAAAGAAATGTTATCCCAAAGAAAGGGTTTCAAGAAAGTGGTGGTGATCAATGGTGTCAAATGGTGCCAATTAGGCAGAAAGTGAGGAATCAGAAGTGAATACTGGCTTTAGCAAGGGGAAGTCAACTGTCATTGATTACTGATTGAGCAGGATGTTAAAAACAAAAAAAACTGACTGGAATAGGCTAAGAGGGAAGGGAAAAAAAAAAAACTAGAGACAACAGCATAAATGATTCTTCCAGGGAATTCTCCTGTAAAGGGGAACAAAAATTGGAATGCCACTGACAAGGACATAGGGGAAGGAAGGTCAATAAAACTTTAGATGTAAGAAATAACCTGTTCCATTGATAATAGGAATGACCTATTAGAGAAACTTCAGTGATGGAGTTGAGAGGGGATGATTGTAGCAATGTCCTTGTGCAGACGTCACCAAATAGTCAATACTGAAATCAGATTGATTACATTCTTTGTAGCTGAAGATTGAGAAGCCCTTTACAGTCAGCAAAAACAAGACTGGGAGCTGACTATGGCTCAGACCATCAGTTCCTTATAGCAAAAACCAGGCTTAAACTACAGAAAGTGGGGAAAACCACTAGGCCATTCAGGTATGACCTAAATCAAATTCCCTATGATTATACAGTGGAGGTGATGAATAGATTCAATGTATTAGATCTGGTAGACAGAGTATGTAAAGAACTATGGACAGATGTTCACAACATTGGAGGCAGTGAACAAAACCATCCCAAAGAAAAAGAAATGCAAGAAGACAAAGTAGTTGTCTGAGGAGGCTTTAAAAATAGCTGAGCAAAAAAGGGTGTGGGTGGGCATAAGCCCTCTTGGAGGAGGTCGCCGTTAACCCCACCGCAGAGTCACAGAACTTATACAGGACTGGGGAAACAGACTCCTGGAGAGCACAAACAAAACCCTATATGCACCAGAACCCAGGAGAAAGGAGCAGTGACCCCACAGGAGACTGACCCAGACCTGCCTGTGAGTGTCCATGAATGGCCTGCTGCAGGGTCAGGGGCACTGAGTGAGGCAGGAGGTCACCATTTTTTCCCTTACCTCCACCATAGTTTGGTCTCAGGTCAAGCAACATGGAGGGAACACAACCCTGCCCATCAACAGAAAAGTGAATTGAAGATTTACTGAGCATGGACCTGCCCATCAGAACAAGACCAAGTTCCTCCACAGTCAGTCTCTACAAATCAAGAGGCTTCCATAAGACTTTTATCCTTATCAGAGGGCAAAGAGAACGAAAACCAGAATCACAGAAAGATAATCAAATGATCACATGGACCACAGCCTTGTCTAACTCAATGAAACTATGAGTCATGCCATGTTGGGCCACTCAAGACAGACGAGTCAGGGTGGAGAGTTCTGACAAAATGTGGTCCACTGGATTAGGGAATGGCAAACCACTTCAGTATTCTTGCCATGAGAACCCCATGAACAGTATGAAAAGGCAAAAAGATATGACACTGAAAGATGAACTCCCCAAGTTGGAGGGTGCCCAATATGCTACAGGAGAAGAGTGGAGAAACAACTCCAGAAAGAATAAAGAGACAGAGCCAAAGTGAAAACAACACCCAGTTATGGATGTGACTGGTGATGGAAGTAAAGTCTGATGCTGTAAGGAACAATATTACGTGGGAACCTGGAATGCTGGGTCCATGAATCAAGGCAAATTGGAAGTGGTCAAACAGGAGATGGCAAGAATGAACATCGACATTTTAGGAATCAGTGAACCTAAATGGACTGGAATGGGTGAATTTAATTCAGTTGACCATTATATCTACTACTGTGGATAAGAATCCCTTAGAAGAATTGGAATAGCCATCATAGTCAACAAAAGAGTCCGAAATGCAGTTCTTTGATGCAATCTCAAAATGAACAGGATGATCTCTGTTCATTTTCGAGGCAAACCATTCAAATATCACAGAAATCCAAGCCTATGCCCCAACTGGTAATATTGAAGAAGCTGAAGTTGAACAGTTCAATGAAGACCTACAAAACCTTCTAGAACTAACACTCAAAAAAGATGTTCTTTTCATTAGAGGGGACTGGAATGCAAAAGTAGGAAGTCAAGATATACCTCAAGTAACAAGGAAATTTGGCCTTGGAGTACAAAATGAAACAGGGCAAAGGCTACCAGAGTTTTGCCAAGAGAATGCACTGGTCATAGCAAACACCCTCTTCCAACAACACAAGAGAAAGTTCTATACATAGACATCACGAGATGGTAAATACCAAAATCAGATTGATTGTATTCTTTGCAGCCAAAGATAGAGAAGCTCTACACAGTCAGCAAACACAAGACTGGGAACTGACTCTGGCACAGATCGTGAACTCCTTATTGCCAAATTCAGACTTAAATTGAAGAAAGTAGGGAAAACCACTAGACCATTCAAGTATGACCTAAATCAAATCCCTTACGATTATATAGTGGAAGTGATAAATAGATTCAAGGGATTAGATCTGATAGAGAGAGTGCCTGAAGAACTATGAATGGAGGCTCCTGATATTGTTTAGGAGGCAGTTATCAAGACCATTCCCAAGAAAAAGAAATGCAAAAAGGCAAAATGGTTGTCTAAGGAGGCCTTACAAATAGCTAAGAAAAGAAGAAAAATGAAAGGCAAAGGAGAAAAGGAAAGATATAGATATCTGAATGGACAGCTCCAAACAAAAGCAATGGAAGATAAAAAAGGCTTTCTCAGTGATCAATGCAAAGAAATAGAGGAAAATAATAGAATGAGAAAGACTAGAGATTTCTTCAAGAAAATTATAGATACCAAGGGAACTTCATGCAAAGATGGGCACAATGAAGGACAGGAATGGTATGGACCCAACAGAAGCAGAAGATGTTAAGAAGAGGTGGCAAGAACAGAAGAACTATGCAAAAAAGATCTTCATAACCCAGATAATCATGATGGTGTGATCACTTACCTAGAGCCAGACATCCTGGGATGCAAAGTCAAGTGGGCCTTAGGAAGCATCACTACGAACAAAGCTAGTGGAAGTGATGGAATTCCAGTTGAACCATTTCAGATCCTAAAAGATGATGGTGGTAAAGTGCTTCACTCAATATGCCAGCAAATTTGGAAACCTCAGCAGTAGCCACAGGACTGGAAAAGGTCAATTTTCATCCTAATCCCAAAGAAAGGCAATGCCAAAGAATGTTCAGACTACCACACAATTGCACTCATCTCACATGCTAGCAAAGTGATACTCAAAATTCTCAAGCCAGTCTTCCACAGTACATGAACCATGAACTACCAGATGTTCAAGCTGGATTTAGAAAAGGCAGAGCAACCAGGGATCAAATTAAAGAATCTGCCTGTAATACAGGAGACTTGGGTTCAATCCCTGGGTTGGGAAGATCCCCTGGAGAAGGAAATGGCAATCCACTCCAGTACTCTTGCCTGGAAAATCCCATGGACAGAGGAGCCTGGTAGGCTACAGTCCATGGGGTCGCAAAGGGTCGGACACAACTGAGCGACTTCACTTTCACTATTGAATCATCAAAAAAGCAAGAGAGTTCCAGAAAAACATCTATTTCTGCTTTATTCACTATGGCAAAGCCTTTGACTGTGTGGATCAAAACAAACTGGAAAATTATTCAAGAGATAGGAATACTAGACCACCTTACCTGCCTCCTGAGAAATCTGTATGCAGGTCAAGAAGCAACATTTAGAATTGGACATGGAATAACAGACAGGGTCCAAATCGGGAAAGGAGTATTGAAGGCTGTACATTGTTACCCTACTCATTTAACTTATATGTAGAGTACATCATGCAAAATACCAGGCTGGATGAAGCACAAGCTGGAAGAAATATCAATAACCTCAGATATGCAGATGACACCATCCTTATGGCAGAAAGTGAAGAAGAACTAAAGAGCCTCTTGATGAAAGTCAAAGAGGAGAGTAAAAATTTAGCTTAAAGCTGAACATTCAGAATCTAAGATCATGGCATCTGGGCCCATCACTTCATGGCAAATAGATGGGGAAACAGTGAGAGAATTTATTTTCTTGGGCTCCAAAATCACTTCAGATGGTGACTAAGCCATGAACTTAAAGATGCTTGCTCCTTGAAAGAAAAGCTATGAACAATCTAGACAGCATATTAAGAAGCAGAGACATTACTTTGGCAACAAAGGTCCATCTAGTCAAGGCTATGGTTTTTCCAGTGGTCATGTGAGAGTTGGACTATGTGATGTGAGAGTTGGACTATAAAGAAAGCTGAGTGCTGAAGAATTGATGCTTTTGAACTGTGGTGTTGGAAAAGACTCTTGAGAGTCCCTTGGACTGCAAGGAGATCCAACCAGTCAATCCTAAAGGAAATCAATCCTGAATATTCATTAAAAGGACTGATGCTGAAGCTCCAATACTTTGGCCACCTGATGTGAAGAACTGACTCATTGGAGAAGACCGTGATGCTGGGAAATATTGAAGGCAGGAGGAGAAGGGGACAATAGAGGATGAGATGGTTGGGTAGCATCACTGACTCAATGGATATGAGTTTGAGAAGCTCTAGGAACTGGTAATGGACAGGGAATCCTGGTATGCTGCAGTCCATGGGTCACAAAGAGTCTGACATGAGTGAGTGACTGAAATGAGCAAAAAAGAGAAGCAAGGGATAAAGGGAAAGATACTCAACTGAATGCTGAGTTCCAGAGAATAGCAAGGAGAGAGAAGAGGGCCTTCTTCAATGAGCAATGCAAAGAAATAGAGTAAAATAATAGAGTGGGAAAGACTAGCCATCTCTTCTTGAAAACTGGAGATGTGAAAGAAACATTTCGTGTAAGGATGGGCATGATAAAGGACAGAAATGGTAAAGACAACAGAGGTAGAAGAGATTAAGTAGAGGTGGCAAGAATACACAGAAGAACTGTACATTATCTTAGATTGGTTATCTCAACCCCTACAGATTGGTCACTCACCTAGAGCCAGAAATCCTGGATTGTGAGTTTTAGGAAGCATTACTAGGGACAAAGCTAATGGAGGTGATGGGATTCCAGCTGAGCTATTTAAAATACTAAAAGATGATGGTGTTAAATTGCTGCACTCAATATATCAGCAAATTTGGAAAACCCAGCAGTGCTCACAGGACTGGGAAAGGTCCGTTTTCAATCCAATTCCAAAGAAGGGCAGTGCTAAAGAATGTTCAAACTACTGGGCAATTGCACCCACTTCCCATGCCAGTAAGATTATGCTCAAAATCCTTCAAGCTAGGCTTCAATAGTACTTGAATCTAGAACTTCCAGTTGTACAAGCTGGGTTTAGAAAAGGCAGAGGAATCAGAGATAAAATTGCCAACATTCATTGGATCATAGAAAAAGGGAATTCCAGAAAAACATCTACTTCTGTTTCATTGACTACGCAAAAGCCTCTGACAATGTGGATAACAACAAACTGTGTAGAATTCCTAAACAGATGGTAATACCAGACCATTTTACCTGTCTCCTGAGAAACCTGCATGAGGGTCAAGAAGCAACAGTTAGAACTTCATGGAACAGTTGACCGGTTCAAAATTGGGAAAGGAGTATGACAAGGCTGTATATTGTCACTCTGCTTATTTAACTTATATACAGAGTACATCATGCGAAATGCTAGGCTGCCTGAGTTACAGCCTGGAATCAAGATTGCTGGGAGAAGTATCAGCAACCTCATGTATGCAGATGATAGCAATCTAATGGCAGAAACTGAAGATGACTAAAGAGCCTCTTGATGAGGGTGAAAGTGAAGAGTTAAAAAGCTGGCTTAAAACTCAACATTCAAAAAACTCAGATCATGGCATCTGGTCTCATCACTTCATACAAACAGAAGGGAAAATAGCGGAAGCAGTAACAGATTTTCTCTTCTTGGGTTCCAAAATCACTGCAGATAGTGACGGCAGCCATGAAATTAGAAGACACTTGCTTCTTGGAAGGAAAGCTATGACAAACCATAGCTATAGACAGCATATTAAAAAGCAGAGACATCACTTTGCTAACAAAGGTCCATATAGTGAAAGCTGGGGTTTTTCCAGTAGTCATGTATGGATGTGAGAGTTGGACCATAAAGAAGGTTGAAAGTGTTAAGAATTGATGCTTTCAAATTGTGGCACTAGAAATATGCTTTTGAGAGTCCCTTGTACAGGAAGGTGATCAAACCAGTCAATCCTAAAGGGATCAATCCTGAATATTCATTGAAAAGACTAATGCTGAAGCTCCAATACTTTGGCTACCCAATGCAAACAGCCAACGCATTGGAAAAGACCCTCGTGCTGAGAAAGTCTGAGGCCAGGAGGAGAAGATGGTGGCAGAGGATGGGATGGCTGGATGGCATCACTGATTCAATGGACATGAACTTGGGCTAACTCCAGGAAATGATGAGGGACAGTGAGGCCTGGCATGCTGCAGTCCATGGGGTCGCAAAGAGTTAGACGTGACTTAGTGACTGAATAACAACAACATAGTCCAGTTACCGGTTTTGCTCAACTCAGCAATTTAGGCTTGAATCCTGAACTTGCCCACTTGGTAGCCTAGAAAGACGGTACAATTATTTCACTATCTCTACCCTCCTCTGGAGATTAGCTGTGTAAACTCAAGGAAATGATGTGTTTAAAGCACTTAGCTCAGTGTACAATGCATAAGTAGTTCTCAAATGTTAGCTAGTAATGGTAGTTGTAACCACCATTGTATCATAAAAACTGTGAAATACTTATAGATTCTTGGAGGCCTAATTCAGTTGTGGATGACTTTATTTCTACAATGGCTGAGGATTCTAAAATTCACAGTAGTATTATTTGACAGACTGGAAAATTTCTAAATATCACCAAACAAGTCTTGGCCTTCCTCAAATATGGATTTCACATCAAAGTTCAAGTGTTATAATTGAAGAAAATCCCATGGACAGAGGAACCTGGTAGGCTACAGTCCATGGGGTCGCAAAGAGTTGGACACAACTGAGCGACTTCACTTCACTTCAAAGAAAAATACCAGCCTTCCCCAAAGACTACATAAAAATTTTAATTATAAATCTGGCTTTCTTAGATGTAACCACACCAATGGACCCTAGACATTTCCCAAACAAACTCCACATCTTAGGAGAGCATCTTAGGAGTATAATTTGTAAAATAATAACTGAAAGACCTAATTTTAAATACCATAGCTCTGCAACTTCCCTGGTGGTCCAGTGGTTAAGAATCTGCCAGCCAATACAGGCAACACGGGTTTGATCCCTGGTCCAGGAAGATACTACCCATTGTAGAGCAGTTAAGCCCATGCACCACAACTGCTGAGCTATCAGTTTAGAGCCTGCCAGCTGCAGCTACCGAAGCCCTCAGGCCCCAGAGCCCATACTCCACAAGAGAAGCCACCACAGTGAGAAGCCTGAGCACAGCAACTAGAGAGTAATCCTCGCTTGCAGCAACTAGAGAAAGCCCATGCAGCAGTGAAGATCCAGCATAGCCATAAATAAATAAATCTTAAAAAAAAATTATCTGAATACCAAGGAAATACTTTTGTTAGCTTTAAGATACAATTAACACATCATAAAATTTACTCTTATACAATTACATGTACTCTTATACAATTATATGTTTGTTCTTTTTTTTTAGCAGATTCACAAAGTGGTGCTACCATCTACCCCTGTGTAATTCCAGAACATTTTTGTCATTTCATAAAGAAACACAATACCAATTAGCAATAACTCCCCATGCCCCACCACCAGCCCCTGGTGTTTTTAATTTTTCTAAGGCATGATAATAATATGGTTATTTTTAAAGAGTTCTTAAGTTTTGTAATATATACTAAAATAATGATGAAATGACACCCGGGAATTGTGCAAAATAAGTCAAGGATGGGAATATAGTTAAAAAAAAAAAAAAAAAAGATTAGTCATGAATCAATAATATTAAATTAAGATATTATTTGGGGGGACTTCCCCGGTGATCCAGTGGATAAGAATCTGCCTCTGGGGCTTCCCTGGTGGTTCAGTGGTAAAGAATCTGCCTGCCAATGCAGGAGACATGAGTTAGATCCTTGATCGGGAAAGATCCCATATGCTGTGGAGCAACTAACCCCCTGCACCATTAAGCCTGTGCCCTAGAGCCTGGGAGCTGCAACTACTGAAACCCACATGCCCTAGAGCACATGGTCCACAACAATAAGAGAGGCCGCCACAATAAGAAGCCTGTGCACCGGAAGTAAGAGTAGGCCCCGATTACCACACACAAAGAAAAAGCCCACGCAGCTCACCCAGCACAGCCAAAAATGAACAAACAGTTTTTTCTGTTTTGTTTTGTTTCATATATCCTCCAAAATGAAAAAGCTTAACTAAACAAATGTAACATATTAAGCTTCAGAGAAACACTTAAATCAAATCTAAGACAGACCAATCTAATATAAGCATTTAACCCTAAAAACAATTAAAAGCGGACTCTAGGTAACTTTCATCAAAAAGATGAAATAGAAATTTTACATTCCTAAACATGCAAATATAAAACATTTTACCTTTATCCAACTTTGTGTTTAATCTTTCTGTACCCTTCATCAAATATCTATCTTCTGTAAGTAACATATAGTTAGATTTTGTTTCTTATCCAGTCAGAGCAGAGCAGCTTTACCTTCTGATTGAAATATTTAGTCCATTAATTACCAATAATTTGATATAAATATACAATTTTCCTGTGCTTTTTTTTTTTTTTTTACTTTTCTCATCTTTTAATATTTCCATTTTTCTCCTTTTGAGTCAAATGTATTATTGTTTCATTTTTTCTTATCTGTTTGCTAGCCTTCACTATTCTTTTACCCTAGAGATTACGGGATGTGTCACTGACATGGTAAATCTCACGGAAATTAATTCATTATACCACTTCCCAGACGATACAATAATTCGAACACATAATCCATGTGGCCCTCCCACATTCTGTACTAATGTTGATGTGTGTACCCAGGTAGTTACCATTTTTTTCTCTCTAAATCTTTTCCTGTATTTCTACGTACCTTTCTGAGATCATATTCCATTTTCCATTTTTCTTAGTGCCTCTTTCAGTGTGAATGTCCTAATGATGAATTCTTTTGTTGTTATTGTTTATTTGAGATGTCTTTATATTTTAACCTTATATTTGAAGGATGTTGTCATTGGCTATAGTTAATCTTTTTAGCAATTTTAAAGTAGCATTTTATTGTCTTTTGGCTTCGACTATGTGTGTTTGTTTTGTTCTTTCTGGCTGCTTTTGTAGTTTTCTCAATATCTTTGGCTTTCAACAGTGTTAAGATGTGTATAAGTGTAGCCTTCTTTAGATTTATCTTTACTGTTCTTTAATCTGTGGCTTAGTATCTTGACATCCTTAATCAGTTTGGGGAACTTCTCTTTCAATTTTTTTTCAAATATTTCTTCTGTCCCTTTCTCTCTTCCCTTCTTGTTAGACAACTTAGATCACATGCATGTTAGCCCTTTTCACATTATTCTGCCTATATTTCATTTTCTCTATTTTCGATCCATTTCTTCTATTTCTGAATGTGAGTTTATTTTTTCTGATCTTCCAGATCAGTGCTATCTAATGGGGTGATAAATTAACTGTGTTCTTAATTTCAGTTATTGCAACTTTCAATTCTATAACTTCTATGCAATATAAAAATAAATAAATTTCAGGTCTCTGGTGAAATATTTCATTATTTTGAAGTTTTTACCTGGTAACATCAATATCTGGATCACGAGTTAGTCTGTTTCTATTATCTGTATTTTTATTTAAAGCTCTGGATAATGTTTCAATTCTCCAGAGATTTTCTTTAGCTTCTGACAGGCATTTAAAGCAGATACTGCTCACCTTAACCCAATCGAAAACTAAGCAAATCAAAGATGAATTTGTCTTTGCATAGCCCGATATATTTCTCATTCCCCTTTATTCCTAGGGAATGATCCTTCAGGGGTCCCAACCAAAAATCCTGAGTGTTTACCAAGACACATTTACCTTGGCAGACTCTGAACTACGGTTGTTTTCTCTCTAGCAAAATGAAAATACTGATGACCTTGCTTACTTTTAAGCTAATTTGGACCTGGGAAGCCAAGGAACGCTCCAAGGAGAAAGTACAGACTGCTGGACTCATGGTGGTGGTTTCCCATTTCTCTGAGATCTTGGCCTCTGAAGTCCTAGCTGATTTATTACCCTAAAATGTCAACTTTGTCTCCACATACCCATAAGTTTGCTAAAATTTCTACTCAGTTTCTCAACCTCCCCACTCATGCCAATTAAAAATCAACAAATGCCTTTAGGAATAAAGCAGTATAGAATGTTAAATCCCACTCAACATATTTCCCTTCTCTCTTGGATCTTGGCCCCTCAATTCCTCACTGATTTCATTGCTCTCTGACTCTTTCAAACATATTACTGTTTTTATATTTTGTTGAATTTTTTTCATTGTTGTAGGTATGAGACATGTTCTGCTGCAAGCTAGTCCAGCCAATCTAGAGATAGATCCTACATGTTTGTATATAGTAATTACATAGAAAAACAGGGGTTCCCAATTCTTGATCTCAGAACCTATTAAGGAGTCCTAAGAGCTTTTTCATTTTTAAGTGATGTAGATCTATTAATATTTACCATATTAAAATGAAAATTAAAGTCTATTTATTTACATGTTTTAAACTTTTACTAATTTTACATGCTAATAATAAATGTCTTCAGTCAGTTCAGTTCAGTCACTCAGTCGTGTCTGACTCTTTGCAACCCCATGATTTGCAGCACACCAGGCCTCCCTGTCCATCACCAACTCCCAGAGTTCACTCAAACTCATGTCCATCAAGTCGGTGATGCCATCCAGCCATCTCATCCTCTGTCATCCCCTTATCCTCCTGCCCCCAATCCCTCCCAGCATCAGGGTCTTTTCCAATGAGTCAAGTCTTCGCATGAGGTGGCCAAAGTATTGGAGTTTCAGCTTTAGCATCATTCCTTCCAATGAACACCCAGGACTGATCTCCATTAGGATGGACTGGTTGGATCTCCTTGCAGTCTAAGGGACTCTCAAGAGTCTTCTCCAGCACCACAGTTCAAAAGCATCAATTCTTTGGCACTCAGCTTTCTTCACAGTCTAACTCTCACATCCATACATGGCCACTGGAAAAACCATAGACTTGACTAGATAGACCTTTGTTGGCAAAGTAATATCTCTGCTTTTTAATGTATTACAGATTAACAAATTTTTATAACCTTTTCCTCCTAATCAAAACATTGGGAGAAGAGTTCAAATTTTTGCCAATCTCTTTAAGGTTTAGCTAAATAGAATAGAGTTGGAGTCTGTTACCTGATTCTGCATTCAATTTCTTAGCATATATTATTCTGGTTAAAGTATATGGAGAAAATCCAGCCTCATACAGATAAGTAAATGAAAACTGGAAGAGTATTTTAATAGTCTTTTCTGATATTCATGGATTTTCTTGTTTATACTACAGCTAAACTAAAGGAGGGGGAGTTTCTTAAAGGTTAGCTGCAATCTGAAATCTGAAACTCTATCAACGAACTTTATTTTACTAAATTCTCTCAAGTGGTAAAGAACCCACCTGTCAATGCAGGAGATGTAAGAGACATGGGTTTGATCCCTGGGTTGGGAAGATCCCCTGGAGGTGAGCATGGCAACCCTTTCCAGTACTGTTGTATGGAGAATCAAGCAGGAGGAGAAGGGGACGAAAGAAGATGAGATGGTTGGATGTCATCACCGACTTGATGGACATGAGTTTGAGAAGCTCTAGGAGTTGGTGATGGACAGAGAAGCCTGGTGGGCTACAGTCCATAGGGTCACAAAGAGTTGGGCATGACCGAAGAGGCTTAGCACACATAGATATTTGCAACATTGAAACATTTCATCATATAATGTTAATTAAAAAATGTTAATGTCATCACCATCTCATCCAAGGAGTTTATGCACTGAAAAGATACCAAACTCATGGTGGTAGAAATGTATTTGCCAAAATTTGAATTTTATCATTGGTGGCAAATATCAATTTTTTCTTAAGCAATCAGCTCACTTTTTTCATTGTCAAGACATTATTTACCAATAATTAAGACTGAAAAACAAAGCCGGTAATGTACTCCTTCAAGTAAAAGTGGTTTTCCATGAAAAGTGAAAGTGAAAGTTGCTCAGTCATGTCCAACTCTTTGTGACTCCATGGACTATACAGTCCATGGGATTCTCCAGGCCAGAATACTGAAATGGGTAGTCTTTCCCTTCTCCAGGGGATCTTCCCAACCCAGAAATCAAACCCAAGTCTCCCACATTGCAAGCAGATTCTTTACCAGCTAAGCCTCAAGGGAAGCCCAAGAATACTGGAGTGGGTAGCCTATCCCTTCTCTAGCAGATCTTCCTGACTCAGGAATTGAACTGGGATCTCCTGCATTGCAGGCGGATTCTTTGCCAACTGAGCTATGAGGGAATGAATACTAGTGGTCAATTCAGCTTACAACCCAATCACACGTGTGTTTTGGGATGTAGCAGAATTGCTTTATGTGTAGTTTCCATTTTGTCACCCAGAATATTAAAAAAAATATTTTCATGGATCAACACTTATTTAATATGTTTTACTAATTTATCAAAAACATTCTTAGATGCAATTGGTACACATAAGTGCATATACTCAAATATACATATGTATGGTCAATCCTCATTATTCACAGATTCTTATCTGTGAATTTGCCTAAATTTCTTAAATCTCATCTGTAACTCCAAAATCAATACTATGGTGCTTTCAAGGTCTTTCAGAGACACAGGCAGTATGTTGAAAAAATTGAGGCGATCAATGTACATAGTCTGAGATGAGATAGAGCAAGGCAACAGGCTGCCTTTGTGTTTCAGCTGTCATCATGTAAGTAAGTGTCCTTTATACAGTTTATTTACTGTTGCACTTTTAAGCTTTCTGTTGGTGATTTTGCTGTTTAAAATAGCTTTCAAACATAGTTTTGAAGTGCTGTCTAGCTTTCCTAAGTGCAAGGAGGCTGTCATGTGCCTCATGTAGAAAACATGATTCAGGCAAGCTTCTTTCAGGCATGAGTTATAATGCTGTTATCCAAGAGTTCAATGTTAATGAATCAGCTACATATATTAAATAAAGTGCCTTTAAACTGAACCATGGGGCTTCCCAGGCAGCACTAGCAGTGAAGAACTTTTCTGCCAGTGCTGGAAATGTAAGAGACACAGGTTCAAGCTCTGGGTTGAGAAGATCCCCTGGAGGAGGGCACAGCAACCCACACCAGTACTGTTGCCTGGAGAATCCCATGGACAGAGGAGCCCAGCGGGCTACAGTCCACAGGGTCACAAAGAGTCAGACACAACTGAAGTGACTTAGCACATACAAACTGAAAGGCATATATAGTAAGATTACATGATGATTGATTGATGAAAATGTCATGATCAGAGGCTCATAGGAACATACCCCTGTACTTCACCTAAGAGTAATGGTTCAGTATTCATTCACTTTGTTCTTGGAGTAACTTACTATGGTGAGTAATGAGAATCAACCTTATATATGCATATATGTAAATATATGCATGTATATATAGTCCATGTATTGTAAAGAATTCAATGATTACTAACAAGACTTGGTTCCATTGCTTTGATTTTCTCTAAGGTCTAAATGGGCTTCTCTAGTGGCTCAGATAGTAAAGAATATGCCTGCAGTACAGGAGACCTGGGTTTGATCCCTGGGTTGGGAAGATCCTGTGGAGGAGGGCATGGCAATCCAGATTTCTTGCCTGGAGAATCCCATGGACAGAGGAGTCTGGTGAGCTATAGTTCATAGGATTGCAAAGAGTCAGACATGACTGAAGTGACTTAGCACAAGGTATAAGCAGTTTTATACCATTCCTTTGCACCATTAGTACAAATGACAAACACTTTAGGAAAAAAAACCCTATTATTACTAGGAAAATACTGATAGGTCTCTTAGGGGTCCAAAAAAAAAAACCAAAAAAACAAAAAAGGTTTTCATTACCAAGCAGATTTATGTAAAGTATTAATTTCTGCCTTAAAATACATCTTCATTTCCCTGGTACTGTATACATAAATTTTACTGTTATTACTCTTTATACATTGAGGGAGGTAACATTTCCAAATGCTTTCAAAATTGTAAATTCCTCAGGACCATGGTAAGTTTTGACAAACATTTAAACAGAAAGAAATATCAGGCCTTGGTTTTGTCCTTTTCATTTGTTAATGAATGCTTTTGTTTTGTTAATATAATTAACTGTTCCTATGGTACCTCTAAATTAAATCCATTGAGACATATTAAATAGTCTATAGGTTACTCATTTACATATTTTAAGGCAGAATATGATCATATATACAGAGCATGACGTGAGGGAGTTATAAATGGAAGAGATAAACTTGGCTTGAGGTGATGACAAAATGAAATTACTAAGGGGAAGAGACATTTTTTACTTTAAACTACAGATATTATTGCCCAAAGGGAGGAATAGACAAATAGATCACTTATATTGCCTTCATGGCTAACATATCATTTGATATGAGAAAAGGAGAAAGGACACCTTAAAAACAAAAGGAAAAGGGTAGGTAATATGAGTGGATAAAAGAGGAGATAAATTGAAAATGAGGATTAAAAGTGAAGAAATGCTGAGAAATTATTGATAGATATGTTTAGAAGGCTGAATAGACCATCTTTCAACAAATTCTATCATTCCAGCCTAATGAAACCTCTTCTCTCACTCCCTTCTTCAGGCACTAGCCATACTATAAGGTTATTAAGGATGAGATTGTAATCTTTAGTGAGATGAGGCTATCAGAAACTTGACTGAGTTGGTATTGACCTTCCTAGGGCTCACAGGGTGCTCTGTAAGACCAAATAACCCAGACTGTGGGAAAGGTACCTATAACCTCAGAAGGAGTGAATATTCACTCTTTCAGTTATCTTGCAACAATACCAATAATAGGGTGGGAACTTGGAAAATGTTCCTCTCTTCTCTTTGGGGGAAGAGGGGAGGAAAAAGAATGAAACAGTGGGGTGCAATCTGAGTTTAACTCTGAAGCACAAAGTTTCAGGGTTTTTTAATCATGAGAAGCAAACTGGTTCTGGTCACATGGACTTGAGCCAGAACCAGTCAAGGAGCCATGCTCCTTCCATCCTGCCAGTCTAGGCAGATACAACTGTTCTTCTCTGAGTATTTCCCAAACTCCTTCAGATGCCATTCATCACTGGGTAAAAGTTGCCTCAGTTGGGTAGGGTGCATGTTAGGAGGGTCTAAGCCAACAGTTAGTCTTCCCTGGTGACTCAGTTATAAAGAATCCACTTGCCAATGCAGGAGACCAAAGACATGGGTTAGATTCATGGGTCAGAAAGATCCACTGGAGAAGGAAATGGCATCCCATTCCAGTATTCTTGCCTGGGAAATGCCATAGACAGAGGAGCCTGGCAGGCTATAGTCCATGGGGTCGCAAGAGTCAGACGTGACTTAGTGACTAAACAAAAACAAGCCAACAGTTAAGGCAGAAGGGTAGTTAGTCACCCTGGTAAGCCTGTACAGTGACTACACCAGCAGTCCCAGGGAAGGAAAGGAGACCCATGGATTAGTGATGCCTCGAGGGTCACCTGCAGTACAGCCTATAATATGACTGTTGGTGGAGGAAGCCAGCATGGCAAAACCTCAAAATTCAAAATTCCTGAGCAAATACAAAAAAGAAAAAAGAAAAACAAAACACCTAGCGGCTCTTGGAGGAGAATTAACTTTCAGCAGGGAAGCAGTAAGGGGCCATATCTCTCAAGAGCTCTTTACTTTCTCAGTAGCTCTAGGGTCAGCAGGTTCAAAGACTAGCTTTGGCTCAAGTTTGGTGTTCATGTTTCTTACAAATTGTCTTTTCATTAGGGTTTTAGAGTCTGTACTTTGAAGTCAGTAAATGATGCAAGAAAGCAGACTCAATTGATCTGTAACAAAACCTTTCCCCTTGCTGCAGAGCTGCTCAGCACTTGCCCTCTAGGAGACTTCCCTGTAATGCCTTGCCTTTGTCCTTCCTCTGCTGGTTTTACTGAAAACAAGATGCATTTAGCCCAGATGCTAACACAAACCTTGTGTGTAATGGTAACTTTACTGCTCCAACTTTGAAATTGGTTATAACAGCCCTTATCAGCAAATAAAAGCCTCCTACAGCAGACAAGCAAAGTGATTGAGAAACCCATAAAAAGCCAAAGAGAGCAAGCCAGATGAAGTTAAAACAAATTTCACCTCTAAGTCTCCATTGATCTCCACAGTAAATATTAAAAACTAACATGCTTCTTGGCCTTCTTTTGATTGTAAGTCATTATTATTGCACTGTTCTCACATCTACTACTACTTTCTTAGTTGAGACCTTCTAGTAAAACAGTAAAAAATGGGCATTTTTAAAGATAAAGAGGTACATCCATTCAGATTCCAAACTCATAAAGTTGTGAGTTTTCCAGGGCTCATCTGGAATTATACCATACACAAAAACAATGAGAGTCCTAAAAACTAGATTTTGGTTTTATAAAATATGTGCTTAAATTTTATTCAATAAAGAAAATAGGCAGCTCCAAACTAAGATAGACAGGTTATATAGAATTCTCTTTCATGAGAAAATAGTCTGGCTACGTGCAACTAATGAAGTAAGCACAAAGGCTCCCACTTATAACATGCTCATGTATTAAACTTCATTTCTATACCTAACGATATAGGTAAGAAGGTTGAAGTAATTAAAAACCACTTATTCTGAAAAAGAGAAGCCTTGTGATCATGATTTTTAATTATCAAACACTATAAAATTCATTTGCTGGAAAAGAGTTTTCACTATAATGTATAACCCCAAAGGTTTGAATTTAGGTACTATCAGAAAAAGCTATAGGGAAAAATCTGTTAAGAACAAATAAGAATATTATTACTGATTAAAAAATAGTAAACAACTTTGGAATTGATATTCACTGGCTGTATTCAAACATAAGACACTAATATACTTCAATGGACCCTCACTCAGGAGCTCCTTAAATAGATCAGCAATTTGAAGCTAATTTTATATATTTTAGCAGTAAAGTTCTAATTGACAACAAATATTAATTTGGTTTCCTAAAGAAATTATGACAACTACAGACATCAGAATCTTTCTGTTCGTCTTCTGAGAACCATTCCAATAAACATCAGATCAGATCAGTCACTCAGTCGTGTCCGACTCTTTGCCACCCCATGAATCGCAGCACGCCAGGCCTCCCTGTCCATCACCAACTCCTGGAGTTCACTCAGACTCAAGTCCATTGAGTCAGTGATGCCATCCAGCCATCTCATCCTCTATCGTCCCCTTCTCCTCCTGCCCCGAATCCCTCCCAGCATCAGAGTCTTCCAATGAGTCAACTCTTCGCATGAGGTGGCCAAAGTACTGGAGTTTCAGCTTTAGCATCATTCCTACCAAAGAAATCCCAGGGCTGATCTCCTTCAGAATGGACTGGTTGGATCTCCTTGCAGTCCAAGGGACTCTCAAGAGTCTTCTCCAACACCACAGTTCAAAAGCATCAATTCTTCGGTGCTCAGCCTTCTTCACAGTCCAACTCTCACATCCATACATGACCACAGGAAAAACCATAGCCTGACTAGACGAACCTTTGTTGGCAAAGTAATGTCTCTGCTTTTGAATACGCTATCTAGGTTGGTCATAACTTTCCTTCCAAGGAGTAAGCATCTTTTAATTTCATGGCTGCAGTCACCATCTGCAGTGATTTTGAAGCCCCCCAAAATAAAGTCTGACACTGTTTCCCCATCTATTTCCCATAAAGTGATGGGACCGGATGCCATGATCTTCGTTTTCTGAATGTTGAGCTTTAAGCCAACTTTTTCGCTCTCCACTTTCACTTTCATCAAGAGGCTTTTTAGTTCCTCTTCACTTTCTGCCATAAGGGTGGTGTCATCTGCATATCTGAGGTGATTGATATTTCTCCTGGCAATCTTGATTCCAGCTTGTGTTTCTTCCAGTCCAGCGTTTCAAGCTGGTTTCAGAAAAGGCAGAGGAACCAGAGATCAAATTGCCAACATCTTCTGGATCATGGAAAAAGCAAGAGAGTTCCAGAAAAACATCTATTTCTGCTTTATTGACTATGCCAAAGCCTTTGACTGTGTGGATCACAATCAACTGTGGAAAATTCTGAAAGAGATGGGAATACCAGACCACCCAACCTGCCTCTTGTGAAACCTATATGCAGGTCAGGAAGCAACAGTTAGAACTGGACATGGAACAACAGACTGGTTCCAAATAGGAAAAGGAGTACGTCAAGGCTGTATATTGTCACCCTGCTTATTTAACTTATATGCAGAATACATCATGAGAAATGCTGGGCTGGAGGAAGCACAAGCTGGAATCAAGATTGCCGAGAGAAATATCAATAACCTCAGATATGCAGATGACACAACCCTTATGGCAGAAAGTGAAGAAGAACTAAAAAGCCTCTTGATGAAAATGAAAGAGGAGAGTGGAAAAAGTTGGCTTAAAGCTCAACATTCAGAAAACTAAGATCATGGCATCTGGTCCCATCACTTCATGGGAAATAGAGGGGGAAACAGTGTCAGACTTTATTTTTCTGGGCTCCAAAATCACTGCAGATGGTGACTACAGCTATGAAATTAAAAGACGCTTACTCCTTGGAAAGAAAGTTATGTCCAACCTGCTGCTGCTACTGCTAAGTCGCTTCAGTCGTGTCCAACTCTGTGAGACCCCATGACGGCAGCCCATCAGGCTCCCCCGTCCCTGGGATTCTCCAGGCAAGAACACTGGAATGGGTTGCCATTTTCTTGTCCAACGCATGAAAGTGAAAAGTGAAAGTGAATTTGCTCTGTCGTGTCTGACTCTTAGCGACCCCATGGACTGCAGCCTACCAGGCTCCTCCGTCCATGGGATTTTCCAAGCAAGAGTACTGGAGTGGGGTGCCATTGCCTTCTCCGATGTCCAACCTAGATAGCATATTAAAAAGCAGAGATATTACTTTGCCAACAAAGGTCCATCTAGTCAAGGCTATGGTGTTTCCAGTGGTCATGTATGGATGTGAAAGTTGGACTGTGAAGAAAGCTGAGCGCTGAAGAATTGATGCTTTTGAACTGTGGTGTTGGAGAAGACTCTTGAGAGTCCCTTGGACTGCAAGGAGATCCAACCAGTCCATCCTAAAGGAGATCAGTCCTGGGTGTTCATTGGAAGGAATGATGCTAAAGCTGAAACTCCAATACTTTGGCCACCTCATGTGAAGAGTTGACTCATTGGAAAAGACTCTGATGCTGGGAGGGATTGGGGGCAGGAGGAGAAGGGGACGACAGAGGATGAGATGGCTGGATGGCATCACTGACTCGATGGACGTGAGTCTCAGTGAACTCCGGGAGTTGGTGATGGACAGGGAGGCCTGGCATGTTATGATCATGAGGTCACAAATAGTCGGACACAACTGAGTTACTGAACTGAACTGAACATGAGGGAACACAGACAAAACTGCTTATACACAAAGAGAACCCAAAGCTGAAGAGTCATATTCTCGAAATGAACTGAGACCTCATGTAGCAGTTCAACTGCACACAACTGCTGTCGTGTGGTTGCTAAGTCATGTCTGAGTCTTTTTGACCCCATGAGCTGCAGCACACCAGGCTTCCCTATCCTTCACTATCTCCTGGAGTTTGCTCAAACTCGTGTCCATTGCGTCAGTGATGCTATCCAACCATCTCATCCTCTGTTGCCCCCTTCTCCACCTGCCCTCAATCTTTCCCAACATCAGAGTCTTTTCCAAAGAGTTGGCTCTTCAGATCAGGTGGCCAAGTATTGAAGCTTCAGCATCAGCCTTTCCAATGAATATTCAGGGTTGATTTACTTTAGGACTGACTGGTTTGATTTACTTGCTGTTCAAGTGACTCTCAAGAGTCTTCTCCAGCACCACATTTTTAAGGCATCAATTCTTTGGTGCTCAGGCATCTTTACAGTCCAACTCTCATTTTTGTACATGACCACTGGAAAAACCATAGCTTTGACTATACGGATCTTTGTCAGCAAAGCCTCTGATTTTTGATACACTGTCTAGGTTTGTCATAGCTTTTCTTCCAACTGGCTAGCAGGAAATAGGAAGGAAAAGGTCTGATGTTGCTCAAGAACACAGGTGGCAGATCTGGAAGCCAATGCTTGTGTGTGTGTATGAATGGAGAGTGGGGGTGGAGGTGACTTGGTGTGTAAGGAAGACCAAAAGAATGAAAATGAAATAGGGTAAAGTGAATTAGAGAGAAAAATATTAGGCATAGAAGAGAAGCAAAGACCCCCAAAAAACCTATAACTGTAGTCGTTGAAGACAAAAAAACAATTTTAAACATGAAATAGAACTATTCCTCATCCAAACAAAAATGATTAAGGAAGACTTGGCAAAGGACTAGTGGTTATTTAATTTACATATGAAAAATACATTTAATTACGTACCTGAGACCAAAACAAGCAGATAAATATAGAAGAAAGGTAGGTAAATGTTAAATGTTCTGTCAAAGTAGGGACATTACAATTTTAAAAATGGGAGGAGAGAGAGAGAGAAGTAAAATAATGATTGCCTCAGAGGAAACAGGTGGATGCTGAAAGGCATTAATATCAAGATTGCCATTAGCACAAAATATATACCTTCAAAAACAAAAATATATGTGAGATAAAAGACCACATAGAAAAATAAATATAGAAAACTAAACAGATAATATGAGCTATTTCATGTACATACTGCTGTATTTAAAATTCATAACCAACACAGCCCTACCGTATAGCACAGAGAACTCTGCTCAATGTCATATGGCAGCTGGGATGGGAATGGCTTTTGGAGGTGAATGGATACGTGTATATGCATGGCTGAGTCCCTTCACTGTTCACCTGAAGCTATCACAACATTGTTAATTGGCTAAACCCGAACACAAAATAAAAAGCTTAAAAATACATATGAGATGTTTGAAACCAAACATAACAGCCATATCAGTAAATGTAAAAGACTTGATTCATCTATTAGAACAAAAAATATTTTCATATTGAATTACAAAGAAAATCTCATGAGAATAGAGAGTCCAGAAATAAACCCATGCAAATGTGGTCGAATTATTTATAACAAAGGGGCCAAGAATATACAACCCTCCTTATGTATCCATTGGGTACTGCTTCTAGGACCTGCCACAGATACCAAAAAATTCATGGATACTCAAGCACCATAGTTGGCTGTCCATATCCACAAATTTCACAACCACAGAACATGTGTTAAGTTTGCTGGTTGGTTGAATCTATAGATGCAGAACCTGTGAATACAGACAGCCAACTATACATTTATTGAAAGAGATTCACATATATGTGGACCCACACAGCTCAAAATCCCATTATTCAAGGGCCAATGATACAATGGGAAAATGGCAGTCTCTTCAGTAAATGGTGATGGGAATACCGAACAGCCGCATGCAAAACAATCACACTGGACCCCATCTTAGCTCATACACAAAAATTATCTCAAAAGTGATTAAAGGATTAGATTTAAAATCTGAAACCATAAAACTTCTACAAGAAAACATAGATATTAAGTTCCTTGCCATCAGTCTAGGTGAAGATTATTTTTTGGATCCTACACCAAAAGTAAAGGCAAAACAACATAAAATAAAGTGGGACTACATAAAATTCAAAAGCTTCTACACAACAAAGCATACTGTTAACTAGGTAAGGCAACCTGCTGAATGGTAGAATATGTTGAGTACTCAGTCATGTCTGACTCTGTGACACCATGGACTGGAGCCTGCCAGGCTTCTCTGTCCATGGGATTTTCCTGGCAAGAATACTGGAGTGGGTTGCCATTTCCTTCTCCAATTAAATGCGAGAAAGTATTTGCAAATCATCTATCTGGCTAAGGGATTAATATCTAAAACATATTAAAAACTCATAAAGCACAACAGCAGAAAACAAAAATCCATTTTAAACATAGGCAGATGATATGAACAAACATTTTCCAAAGAAGTCAAACAGATGGCCAAAATATAAATGAAAAAGCTCAACGTCACTAATCCTGAGGAAAATGTAAATCAAAACTTCAGTGAGCTATTACCACTAAGACAAGAGATGACAACTGTTGGTGAGGGTGTAGAGAAAAGGGAACCCTTATGCACTGTTAGTGGGAATGTAAATTGGTGCAGTCACTATAGAAAACACTATGGAGTTTCCTTAAAAAACTAAAAATAGAACTACTGTCTGACCTGGCAATTCCACTTCTGGATATTTATCCAAAGAAAACAAAAACACTAACTCAAAGATATATGCAATCCTGTGTTCATTGCAGCATTATTTTAGAAGGCCAAGATATGGTAAAAACCTCAACATCAACTGGAGAGATAAATTGCTAAAGATGTGGTGTATATATACAATGGAATATTATTCAGTCATAAAAAGGAAATCTTGCCATTTGTGACAACATGGACAGACCTTGAGGGTATTACACCAAGTGAAATAAGCCAGGCACAAAAAAATTGATTCCACTTATATGAGATACCTAGAAGAGTCAAATCCAGAGAGACAGAATGTAGAATAGTGATTGCCAGGAGTTGGAGAGAGGGCAAAATGGAGAGTTATTATTTAACAAGTAAAGGATTTTAATTTTACAATGAAAAGAGCTGTAGAGATAAATGATTGTAATAGTTGGACACTGATTGCCAGGAGAAATACCAATAACCTCAGATATGCAGATGACACCACCCTTATGGCAGAAAGTGAAGAGGAACTAAAAAGCCTCTTGATGAAAGTGAAAGCGGAAAGTGAACAATTTGGCTTAAAGCTCAACATTCAGAAAACGAAGATCATGGCATCCGGTCCCATCACTTCATGGCAAATAGATGGGGAAACAGTGGAAACAGTGTCAGACTTTATTTTGGGGGGCTCCAAAATCACTGCAGATGGTGACTGCAGCCATGAAATTAAAAGATGCTTACTCCTTGGAAGGAAAGTTATGACCAACCTAGATAGCATATTCAAAAGCAGAGACTTTACTTTGCCAACAAAGGTCCATCTAGTCAAGGCTATGGTTTTTCCTGTGGTCATGTATGGATGTGAGAGTTGGACTGTGAAGAAGGCTGAGCGCCGAAGAATTGATGCTTTTGAACTGTGGTGTTGGAGAAGACTCTTGAGAGTCCCTTGGACTGCAAGGAGATGCAACCAGTCCATTCTGAAGGAGATCAGCCCTGGGATTTCTTTGGAAGGAATGATGCTAAAGCTGAAACTCCAGTACTTTAGCCACCTCATGTGAAGAGTTGACTCATTGGAAAAGACTCTGATGCTGGGAGGGATTGGGGGCAGGAGGAGAAGGGGACGACAGAGGATGAGATGGCTGGATGGCATCACTGACTCGATGGACCTGAGTCTGAGTGAACTCTGGGAGTTGGTGATGGACAGAGAGGCCTGGTGTGCTGTGAGTCATGGGGTTGCAAAGAGTCAGACACGACTGAGTGACTGAACTGAACTGATGAATATATTTAATACATCTGAACTGTATACCTAAAAATGATTAGGATGTTAAATTTTATGTATGAGCTGTGCTTAGTTTCTCAGTTGTGTCCTACTCTTTGCAACCCCACGGACTGTAGCCCACCAGGCTCCCCTGTCCATTGGGATTCTCCAGGCAAAAATACTGGAATGGGTTGCCATGCCCTCCTCCAAGGGATCTTCCCAACCCAGGGATCAAAACCAGGTTTCCCACATTGGAGGCAGATTCTTAATTGACTGAGCAACAAGGGAAGCCCAAATTTTATGATTATATTACCACAATAAAAAACATTGAGAAAACAAAGAAAACTCCCTTTTACAACAGCACCAAGTAGGTAAAATACCTAGAAACAACCTTAAAATAAATTCAGCAAACTTGTATGAGGAAAATATTAACACATTCTTGAAAGAGGCAAAAGTGTCCTTTCATTAAACAAGTGAAAAGACAAACAAATGTCCTTATTATAGGGCAAGATTAATCAAACTCCTAAATTTTGGATGACAGTTCTGTATCTTATTTTCATAAATACATCAGTTCAGTTTAGTCACTCAGTCGTATCCAACTCTTATGCGACTCCACAGACTGCAGCACGCCGGGCTTCCCTGTCCATCACCAAATCCCGTAGCTTACTCAAACTCATGTCCATCGAATCGGTGATGCCATCCAACCATCTCATCCCCTGTTGTCCCCTTCTCCTCCTGCCCTAAATCTTTCCCAGCATCAGGGTCTTTTCAAATGAGTCAGTTCTTCGCAGCAGGTGGCCAAAGTATTGGAGTTTCAGCTTTAGCATCAGTCCTTCCAATGAATATTCAGGACTGATTTCCTTTAGAATTGACTGGTTTGATCCCCTTGCAGTCCAAGGGACTCTCAAGAGTCTTCTCCAACACCACAGCATAAAAGCATCAATTCTTCAGCGCTCAGCTTTCTTTATAGTCCAACTCTCACATCCATGCATGACTACTGGAAAAACCATAGCTTTGACTAGACAGAACTTTGTTGGCTAAGTAATGTCTGCTTTTTAATATGTTGCCTACGTTAGTCAAAGCTTTTCTTGCAAGGAGCAAGCGCCTTCTAATTTCATGATGGCAGTCACCATCTGCAGTGATTTTGGACCCCCAAAAATAAAGTCTCTCATTGTTTCCATTGTTTCCCCATCTATTTGCCATGAAGTGATGGGACCAGATGCCATGATCTTCGTTTTCTGAATGTTGAGATTTAAGCCAAATTGTTCACTCTCCTCTTTCACTTTCATCAAGAGGCTTTTTAGTTCCTCTTCACTTTCTGCCATAAGGGTGGTGTCATCTGCATATCTGAGGTTATTGATATTTCTCCCGGCAATCTTCATTCCAATTTGTGCTTCATCCAGCCTGGCATTTTGCATTATGTACTCCGCATATAAGTTATTTAAGCAGGGTGACAACATACAGCCTTGAAGCACTCCTTTCCCAATTTGGAACCAGTCTGTTGTTCCATGTCCAATTCTAATTTTTGCCTCTTGACCTGCTTACAGATTTCTCAGGAGGTGGTCTGGTATTTGCATCTCTTGAAGAATTTTCCACAGTTTGTTGTGATCCACAAAGTCAAAGGCTTTGGCATAGTCAATAAAGCAGAAGTACATATTTTTCTGAAACTCTCTTGCTTTTTCGATGATCTAACAGATGTTGGCAATTCGATCTCTGGTTCCTCTGGCTTTTCTAAATCCAGCTTGAACATCTGGAAGCTCATGGTTCATGTACTGTTGAAGGCTTGCTTGGAGAATTTTGAGCATTACTTTGCTAGCGTGTGAGATGAGTGCAATTGTACAGTAGTTTGTGCATTCTTTGGCATTGCTTTTCTTTGGGGTTGGAATGAAAACTGACCTTTTCCAGTCCTGTAGCCACTGCTGTGTTTTCTAAAGTTGCTTGCATATTGAGTGAAGCATTTTAACAGCATCATCTTCTAGGATTTGAAATGGCTCAACTGGAATTCCATCACCTCCACTAGCTTTGTTTGTAGTGATGCTAATGTTTGTTTGTAGTGATGATGATCGTTTAAATGCATATATTATCCTAAATTTAAAGTTAGCATGTTTGTTTTCTGGAACTACATGGGTGGTTTTACTAATAGTCTTAAACTTCATAGGGAAAAAATCACGTACAATTAGCTTTTTAAAATTTTGAGGGGAAAAGAAATGTGAGCTGGTCTTCCCAAATATGAAAATATTAAATTTCCATAGTGAAAAGAATGCAGGAGGAGTGGCTGAACAGATGGTAAGACAATGGCACAGGAACTCCAGAGCAAACTCAAGTATATATGGAGTTTCATATATGATGGTGGTACCATCTCAGATCAGTAAGAAACAGAAATATGTGTTTTTAATAAATTGTATGAGATAGCCATTCACTAAGAGAATGATAGATATTTGGGAGGAAAAAGTCTGGGTCCATTTCTGACAAATATACTGGAATATAGCACTTCAAATGTATCAGAGATATAACGAAAACAATGGAACCATATATACACACGCACACACACACACTTTAGAAGAAAACCTGGGTGAATCCCTTTATATCTGGTTGTGGGAAAAATTCAGATATAAAGAAAAAACTGTTAAACTTAACCCCATAAAAATTAAAATTTCTGAATGGTAAAAATAAAAAAAGTAAAAATGCAAGTGACATGCTAAGAGAAAATGTTTGCCTAATCTCACAGCTAAGTAAGGAACTCTTGAGGGATAGAAAGAGAAACCTGATTTAAAAGATAAATGGGCAGATGACATAAATAGACATTTCAGAGGGAAAAAAATGTGCACAAATGGTTTTTGAATCTATAACATTCATACCTGAGAATATGATAAATACGTGAAAGTATGCAGCATTGCTAATTAATGGTCTTACCATTAATTTAAATATTATCAAAGGAAAGTGGAATAAACTCAGATGATGAAACACATAAGACAACTGAGTTATAAAAGATTCAGGAAGGAAAAAGATGGAGAAACATTCTAGACCAAAAGAGACTAAGCAGAAATGACAATTGCTGTAGAAGATTCCCAAGTGACCCCCAGGGATTGTCCCAGATGACATTCTCACTCTTACACACTCCATTTAGTGCGTGCACGTGCTCAGGTCCTGTGTGTGCATGCACTCATGTGTGTAAGGAAGGTTTGCTCCTGATCAACAGAGCACAGCACAAGTAATGGGCTGACACGCCCAAGATTAGGCTGTAAGAGACCAGGACATCCTTCTGGCTGCACGCTTTAGCTCTTCTCATTCACTGCTCTGAGGAAGCAGGATGCTGTGTTCATAGGCTGCCCTGAAGGGAGGAATCACCAGCCCCACATGGCAAATAATGTAAGATAGGAAAACAGTTTTCTACCACTGAATAAAAAATTACCAGAAACTTAGTGACTTTAAAAAGGCACACATTTACGGCATCACAATTTCTGTGTGTCTGGAGTCCTGGAGTGCCTTAGTTAGGTCTTCTACTTAGGGTCTCAGAAGATTGTCCCCAAGGAATCATCCAGCCTGAGTTCCTTTCTGAAATTCAGGGTCCTCTTTGAAGGTCTTGTGGTTGTTGACAAGTATTTAAACACACACACACACACACAGTAAAATACCCATAAACAAGAGTATGGCTGAGTGTGTGTATATAGAAAGAAAGAGAGGTGGCAACATGCTAATTATTTGCAAACACACATAAAAGTTATATAGATGGTCACTGTATTAATATTAATCTATAAATTATTATATAATTTTAAACTGTCTTATAAATTAAAATTGTAAATTCTTCTATAGGTTTTTAATTCTTCAAACTAAAAGTTTACATATCTAGGACAGATATTGCTGGAATTTCAGTATATAAGTAGAATTCTTAAAAATGACTCCATGGTGCAGGAGCAAGGTGCAGTGATTAATTCCAGACCCCTGTCGATTGAGCCCCCAGCCTTGACAGTGATCAGAAGACACTCCTGGAATAAGGCTTCCCAAGGATCACGCTTGGTTAGAAGGCCACACAAATAAATCAGCTTGGAGGTTTTATCCTATCCTGAGCATTTACAACTTTATGCTTCTTGATTCATTGTCAAATCTGATCAAGAGTCAACTGTTTTGCTTTTATATAAGAAGGAGCTTCAACCATTTGAAATCCCATACCTTCCATGAAAAGTTATTAGAAAGCTAATTAAGGGTTTTGAACTAAAATAAAACACCCCTACTGCCAATTTTATTTCATTTGGAGAATGCATCAGTTCAGTTCAGTCACTCAGTTGTGTCCGACTCTTTGCAACCCCATGAACTGCAGCACGCCAGGCCTCCCTGTCCATCACCAACTCCTGGAGTTAACCCAAACTCATCTCCATTGAGTCAGTGATGCCATCCAACCATCTCATCCTCTGTCATCCCCTTCTCGTCCTGCCCTCAATCTTTCCCAACAATAGGGAACACCTAAGATTCTGGTTAAAATATAGATTCTGATTCAGTAGGTCTGGGGTGTGGCTGAAAAGTTGGCACTTCTGAGAAGCTCCCAAGGGATGCTGCTACTGCTGATGCAAGCACATTTCAAGTTGCATGGCCTCAAATCACCTTCCCAGCAGGCTGTAATTTACTGTGAAGTTCAACTTTCAGTCATTCCAGTAACTTACCTGTGGATTCACTTTCTCAAGAAAGCAAAAATATATATAGAAAGAGATTTTCTATAACAAACTTATTATTGCAAAAAAAAAAAAAAAAGGAAATACTCTTAATGTCTATCAACAGGAGAATGGCTAAATTATGGTTTCTTTATATAAGGCAATGCTATCTCTTTTTAAAAACTATCTACCCTGTGACCCAGAAATTCCCATTCTAGGTATTTTCACAACAGAAGTGAAATAGATCCACAAAAGACCTATGCAAGTAAATGCACAGCAGTTCCACTCATAATTGCCAAAAACTGTTAACAGCCCAGGAGTCTATGAAGAGGAAAATAGATGAACAAACTAATATATTCATAAAATGTACTACTACTCGCCAATTTAAAAACCAAACCAAAACAGCTACTGCTACCCTCAACAACATGGATGAATGTCAAGAACACCACACTAAGTTGAAACAAGTATTAACCCCAGAGTACATACTTTCTGGGATTGTGATAAAATTCTGTTTCTTGATGGGGATTTGGGTTACAGAGTATTAAAACTCATCAAATGTTACACTTAAGATTTGTCAAATTAATTTTATGTAAAATTTATCTCCCAACAGGTAAAATGTAAGCAAACACTGAACTCTAGTTAATAATATGCATAGGAAATACTTAGGGGGAATTTTGTCAGTGTCAGCCACTTACTTTATTTTAAATGCATAAAAAAATGAATTGAGAGACAGACGAATGGATATGTGAAAATGCAAATAGTTAAATGTTAATGATGGAACTTATGAAATGGGTAAAATTTCTTTACATTTCTTTCTGCACATTTAAATGTTTTTTCATATTGAACTGTCGGGAAAAGTGAGGTAGATGCGTGTGTTGACATGGAAAGATCAGCAAGCAATATCATTATGTGTAGAAAAATAAGTTACAGATACACCCACAGACGTATGTGAGATTTCTGGCCAGATGGACAGGAAACTTCCTTGCTGTTATATCTGAGGAATAGGAGAAGGTGTTGGTAGTAGAGATAAGGAGACTTTCTGAAGGGGAGAAAAGTGAAAGTTAAGAAATGCAAAACTGTCAAAAATAAATTTGTACAAGCAGAGGAAGTAATGACCCAAAGCAGCCAAAACTGAGCTCAGTATTGTACATGATGATACACGTGTTGGAACACAAAACTCGCATGTATGTATGCTCTGGCATTTACACCTCGTACAGAAACATGAGAAACTTCCCTCGATTCTGCTGATGCTCTGTGTAGTCAACTTGTATGATACTGAGAATACTCTGTCTAATATTTTAAGTTAAAGTCAATATTCTACTAGGTATTGGGATGTAATAATGAAATCAATTTAGTCTCTTCTCTCATTATACATCTGAGATAGTGAATATTCAGATACCTAAATATGTTGGGATGTGATTTACAGTATTGGTTATAATGACAGATTTGGGATGTCTGCCTAGGCAGTGGCTCCCTCCGCAGGGAAGGCTTCTCAAAGGGTGTAATCTAAGGGGCATACTTCTTACAGCTGACCTCAAATCTCTGGCCTTGGCTGACTGGGCTAGGATGAAAACGTGGACCCAAGATGGTCTAATCAGATCTCGCTCTCTTGAGTTCAGAATTAAATTAAAATCTATTCATTAATGTTTTTGTGCTGTTGGGCATGTAAGCTCGGGAACTATGGTGATGCTATTTTCCACCATGTACACAGAAGCATAGAAAGCTAGTGGGCCAAAAGAGAGAGCATCGGGGTTGTGCAGAGAGAAGTGAAGACAAGAGTCAATGAAGCCCCCAAGGAGCTAAAAAGAACAGCTATTGGATTTCTATTCACATCCCTACACTTCTGTTTCTGGTACCTCATAGAGTGCACTTGGGGGTCACTTCCCCTAGGTTCTGTGAGAACTCTGAAGCTGTCCAAAAAACTTCTTATTTTCTTAAACCAAGGAGAAGAATTTCTCTTTCAGCTTGAAAAGCCATAACTAAGCCAATTATCATGGAAGAATGTGGCAAGTGCATTTCAAGAGGTCAGAGGAGATCCCATCTGAGACCCAGAATTCAAGAAATTTCATGTTAATACTACATAGGAAGTCATCTGGGACCAGGCTGGGTGGCCCTCAAGGCTGTAAACCTTGAGACCCCCTGTTCTGTGATTCCCCTCGTCCATCTCTCCCAGCTAAGGGTCTGGAGGCAGAACATGGTCTAGAGTTGTGAAAGTCTGTATCAATCATCTCTCCTAAATTAATTTTCAACCCTGCTTTGTAAATATGTCCTTAAAATAATCTCCTAACCAAAAAAAGAAAGAAAGAAAAAAAACCCTCCTAACCACAAGTAAATTTCACTCCCAATTCTTTTTATTTAAAAGTCTCCAAAAAAAAAAAAAATTTCTCCATGAAACAAAAGATTCTGAGTCATTAAATAACAACATCCATATATTATTTGTGAAACTTGCTCTTTCTCATCTTCCATATTGTACCAATGGAGAAAAAAATGAACGGCTATAGGTTCAGACAAGTAGAGAGTCAGGGTTTTGTGACATGAGGTTCTCATGCACTACAAAAAAAAAAAAGGCCAGGTTCTGCATGTGCTGTTTTGGACAAACATACAGAAAAACTGAGAGCTGGCTACCACTTGCTAGCTTTCCAGTGCCTGGTGGAGTCATGGCTCCCTGTGCTGTCTAGGTCAGCACTCCCTCTCATATGGAATAACATTTGTTTGACAGACACAAATGCCCATCAGAGCAGAGTTAACTTCCTCCAGACTTAACGTATGGGTAGTAATTGTTGTTTAGTTGCTAAGTCATGTCCTGTGCTTTGTAACCCCTGTAGCCTGCCAGGCTCCTCTGTCCATGGGATTCTCCAGGCAAGAATACTGGAGTGGGTTGCCATTTCCTTCTCCAGGAGATCTTCCCAACCTAGAGATCAAACCCACATCTACTGCATTGGCAAGCAGATTCATTATCACTGAGCCATTAGGGAAGCCCAGTGTATGGGTTACACATTGCCCAATGTATTTTGGTTTAAAATAAAGGACTTTCAAATCTATTTCTGACACAGGCTGGGATCGGGGATCCTTTGCTTCAGTGCTTGCACCTGGACAAATGTCTCCTTGAGCAACAAAATACAAAGAAACCACAAGGGACTAAAAATAACAGCCTGCATGAACAGTTGGGGCAAAATATGAACAGAAAGATATAGAAAGACTGAAAAAAACCCACTGCCACAGGGTGTCAGGAGCAAAAGCAGAGTACTGTGCTTGCCTTGCTGTATAGATACACACCACCACCAGAGAGGTGGGCAAACCACCTAAGGCACCCCTCTGGCCCAACCCCTGCACACATTCTTACCCTCACCTGTTGGGGGCCAGAGTGAGGTACTCCGCCCGTGACAAAGGTCATGAGGAAGGAGGCTCGACATACGCAAAGGCGGGATCGAGCCTCAGGAGTCCCCCTGGAACTCCTCGAGCATCTACCCCCATAACCAGAGCCTGCCTACTTTACTACTTTGTGCTCTTACCTACACCTCTGACTTTATGGGGGGCTGTCCCCCACCACCTCTTTTGGAGAAGGAGTTAACCTAGAGCTCCAGTTAATAATAATTCCTGGGCGTGATAAGAGTGTTTTAACCTACAAACTCCTCTGAAGGTTCTCTAGCCTGCCTGACAGGCTCGTCCGGCCACATGTGATTGCTCACAGCCTACCAACCGTGAGAGGCACGAGATGCTTTAAACCTTCTAAAAACAGGTTCTTTAGAGAAGTTAGAAAACTATAAGTATAGTGGGCTAATTAGAAATTGTGTTGGTGAAGGGTTTTTCATTTGTTGAGCCAATGTTTGTTGCTAAGTCTCCACATCCCCTGCCCTTACACACATTAATGAATATATAGAAGAAATAAGTATTAACCTTTGATATTAATCACGTTAGACCTTAGGCTAAGTAAATTCTTTCCTTAACTAAAACCCACTACACCCTCACCCTGTAGGAATGTAACTTTATTTGGGTGGCGTCTGTTTTGAGAATAATCAGCCCTGGAGAAATAAGTGTCCTGATTGACTGACTGCTGTCACAAGGAGAGGGTCGTAAATTGTCAGCAGGCCCCCCTGGCCAGAAGATGATGTAACACCCCTAAGACCTCTGTATACATTTGTGTGAAGCACCTGACTTTAATAAAAGTCAGGACTGCTGTTCCCACGTGACTTTTGTATAACATCTCAGTGTATAAAAACAGACTCTGGAAAATAAAGAATTGGGATCAGTTTCTCGAAATACTGGTCTCCCCATGTCGCTCTCTCTCTCACTCTGGCTGAGTCTCCATCTGGAGCGTGGAACCCACCATGCTTACTAATTATGCCTGGGCTTCTAAGATCCAACCGGGGAGGCCTCAGTGTCTCCTCTCCTTCGGGAGAACTGAAGGACGCCTGCGGCCTACGTAAGTGGTGCAAACTTCTTGTCTTGAAGTTTTATTGGTCTCCCGCATAAACCAAGCTACTCAGCCTCTTTTCTCCACTGAATTTTCCTACTGAGCTATCCTTATTCTATTACTCTTTATATCTTTAATTAATATCTAATTGAAGCTATTGTATCCTGATCCTCGCCTACGCCGTCTCTCCTTCGAATACCCTGGATCAGCCGGGGCTGGTCCCCGGCACTCACCCTATGTAAGGAACTAGCCCAGTCCGCACCTTGGGGAACAAGCAAAGGAATCATTAATTCCTTTTGCTCCTCCCCTCTGCTGCCTCAGGGGCCAAAAGAAAGCCTTGCCTGAATTTCTTGTCTGGCCTCTAGTAAATTTCTGTTAATGGGGAATGGCCAAGGTTAGTACCACGAACCTTGGTACTAATGGCCTGGTTAGTACACTTCCATTTCAGTTACTTCTTAGTTGCACTCTAGCAATAGCTGCCAAGATAAGGCAGTGTCAATGTGTTCATTCCACAAATATTTAAGTGTACCTCTGCCAGGCTACCTATGTGCTCATGGGGAAGGTGGAATAAGTATATATAAGGAAGCTTCTGTTCTTTGAAGGACACTAATACAAGGTAAGAGTACATTTTAGGTAGGTTGGCCAAATGACATGGGGACATTTGGGCAGAAGCCAGAACACTAGACGGCAGCTACCTGAGAAAAGAGCATTACAGGCAGAGGTAAACTATATGTGTGAAGGCCCCGAGGAATGATGATGCCAACAAAGTCGTCTCCAAGGAAAGCAGGTAATGTTACAGAGTGAAAACAGGCCTTGATCTGTGAAGACAAAGCATATAGTGAATGATGAACAATGGTCCTGAGTCCTTAACACTCACCAATTTTCATAAATTCCTTTGCTATCTATGTGCCCCATCATTTTTCAAAGCTCCAAGGTAATTCAATGGCTCTTTGAACGTAAAATGTACTTTTCCCCTCATTTCTACCCAACTCTGTTTCATCTGCCAGGTCAAACAGTGAAACTGTCACATAACTTCATTGCTTACAGATTTGATACATAGGCTCACAAAATTATAATAAAATAAAGCAGTCTTGGTGTCTTTTATTAAACTCAGGCTGTCAATAAAATTTAAGATATAAACTTAAGATTAGTCAGTACTTGTAACTTTCAAACTGCTTTTTGTAGGCAAAGAGAGAGATCAATGGAACAACAAAAAAAAACATCCAAGGAGCCCCCTCATCCTACACACACACACACACACACACACACACACACACACACACACACACACACACACAGACTTTCTTACATGTAAATAGAATTTAAAAACAGCAGAAAATGTGGATTGTTGAATACATGGTGGTGGGACCACTGGCCAGACATAGGGGAAAAAATAGAGATATATCATCACTATTTATGCCAAAATGGGTTCCAGTGGATCAAAAGGTTTAAAATAAAAAGTAAAAGTGTGAAAGCCAAAGAAAACATTGCAATTTTAAAAAGTTATATTGGAGTAGGGAAAGCTAAAGCAAGATATATAACCCCAAAGCCTCAAAGATTAAGAGTTATGATCACATTAAAATTCAAAATAATAAACAGTAAAAACAAAACAAAAGTGCTAGGAAAATGCAACGAGAGAAAAGTCAAACTTCTCGCTTCACAAAAACATTCTGACAAATCAATGTCAGAAGAACAAACTCTATTTCACCTACCCAAAGGAGGAAATCATATGGTTAGGCACTTGGCCAAAAAAAATTGTAAATGGATAAGCATATGTACAAATGCACATTCAAAATCAAAGAAATTTTATTTAAAACTATGAAATATCATATTAACAAATACTAACAAATTTGAAAATGTAGTGTCATTAGGGTATAAGAAACAGGCTTTCCTTTGCTATTATTGGTGCAAGTGTAAACTGGTATAGTCTTCTTGGAGGACAATTTGACTACATCCGTAACCATCTAAAATCCACATGTCCTTTGATTCAGCAATTATACTTCAAACAGTTTATCCCAATAGATAAATTCTCATACATGTGTTAAGAGGAATAGCTAAGGCCACAGTATGATCTATGCTATGCTATGCTAAGTCACTTCAGTCGTGTCCGACTCTGTGCGACCCCATAGAACGGCAGCCCACCAGGCTCCCCCGTCCCTGGGATTCTCCAGGCAAGAACACTGGAGTGGGTTGCCATTTCCTCCTCCAATGCATCAAAGTGAAAAGTGAAAGTGAAGTTGCTCAGTCATGTCCGACTCTTAGCGACCCTATGGACGTTCATTATAAAATTTGGAAGCAATTTAACATTCATTGACAAGTAATGCATTCAATAAAGGACAGCATCATCATATAATACTGTGCAACAATTAAAAAGATGAAGTCAATTTATACGAATAGGTAAGAGAAGACTTCCAAGACATAGTGGTAAGTCATAAAAGCAGGACAAAGGCATCAGATATTATATGTACAGACCACACACAAGAAAAATATACTAGCAAGTACTAATGCTGGAAAATACCTATCATATTCAGTATGGCTGAAGTTGATTGGCTTTATTAGCTCATGATCATATGGCCAGTGAGTAGAGAGGAAGGACTCAAATCCAGATTTGTCCAACTTCAAAGCTCCTGCTGCTTATCATGATTCTAGGGGACACAACAGAGATGGCAGAGTAGAAGGACGTACACTCATCTTCTCCTGCAAGAACACCAAAACTGCAACTAGCTGCTGAACAACCATTGACAGGAAAATGTTGGAACCCACCAAAAAAAGATACCCCACATCCAAGGGCAAAGGAAAAGCCTCAACAAGATGGTAGGAGGGGCACGATCACATTTAAAGTCAAACTTCATCCCCGCCAGAGATGCTTGGAGGGCAAAAACAAAACCTTGTGTACACCAGGACCCTGGGAAAGGCGCAATGACCCCAGGAGACTCAGCCAGACCTGCCTCTGAGTGTTTAAGGGTCTCCCGAGGAGGTGTGGATCAGCAGTGGCCTGCCACAGGGACAGGGGCTCTGGCAGCAGCAGTCCTGGGAGGCACAGTGTGTGGCTTAAGTCTTCTCAGAGGAGGTAGACATGAGCCCCATCTTAGAGCCATGAGGTGGGTGATACACAAACTGGAAATCAATTATACCAAAGAAGACCTCCCACTGTTATGAAAATTCTAGGCTCCACAACAGACTTCCCAACCTGGGGATCCGGCAAAGGGACTGAGAATCCCCAGAGAATCTGACTTTGAAGGTCAGTGCAATTTGATTACAGAACTGCCACGGGACTGGGGAAACAGAGACTCTTGGAGGGCACAAACAAAGCCTTGTGCACACCAGGACACAGGAGGGAGGAGCAGTGATCCCACAAGAGACTGAGCCAAGACTTGCCTGTGAGTGTTTGGGAGTCTCCAGTGGAGGTGTGGGTCGACAGCGGCCTGCTGTGGGTCAGGGACTTTGACTGCAGCAATCCTTGGAGGCACAGCTGGCATAAGTTCTTTTGGAGGAGGTTGCCATTACCCTACCATAGTTTTGCCTCAGACCAAAATACAAGGAGGGAACACAGCCCCACCCCTCAGAAGAAATTGGATTAAAGATTTACTGAGCATAGCCTTGCCCACTAGAGCAAGATCCAGTTGTCCTCACAGCCAGCTCATCCCATCAGGAAGCTTGAACAGCCTCTTATCCTCATCTGTTAGAGTGAAACCCACAGTCACAGAAAACTAATCAAAATGATCACATATATCACAGCCTTGTCTAACTCATTGAAACTATGAGCCATGCCCTGTGGGCACCCAGACTGAAGGGTCATGGTGGAGAGTTCTGACAAAATGCGATCCACTGAAGAAGGGAATGGAAAACCACGTCAGCATTCTTGAATTGAGAACCCCATGAACAGTATGAAAAGGTAAAAAGATATGACACTGAAAATGAACCCTCAGGTAAATAGGTGTCCAATATGCGACTGGAGAAGAAATAGCTCCAGAAGGAATAAAGAAGTTGAGCCAAAGTGGAAAAATAGTGAAGAAATAGCTCCAGAAGGAATAAAGAGGTTGAGCCAAAGTGGAAACAAAGCCCAGTTGCAGATATGTCTGGCAATGAAAAGTAAAGTCCGATACTGTAAAGAACAATATTGCGTAGGAACTGGAATGTTAGGTCCGTGAATCAAGGTAAATTGGAGGTGGTCAAATAGGAAATGGCAAGAGTGGACATCGACATTTTATGAATCAGTGAACTAAAATGGACAGGAATGGGCAAGTTTAATTCAGATGACCATTATATTTATTACTGTGGGCAAGAATTCCTTAGAAGAAATGGAGTAGCCCTCATAGCCAACAAAAGAGTCTGAAATGCAGTTCTTGGGTGCAATCTCAAAAATGACAGAATGAACTCCATTTGTTTCCAGACTAAACAATTCAGTATCACAGTAATCCAAGTCTATGCCCCAACCAGTAATGCCAAAGAAGCTGAAGTTGAATGGTTCTATGAAGACGTACAAGACCTCCTACAAATAACACCAAAAAAAGATGTTCTTTTCATTATAGAGGACTGGATGCAAAAGTAGGATGTCAAGAGATACCCGGAGTAAAAGGCAAATTTGGCCTTGAAGTACAGACTGAAGCAGGAAAAAGACTAACAGAATTTGGCCAAGAGAATACACTGGTCATAGCAAACATCTTCTTCCAACCACATAAGAGATGACTCTACACATGGATATCACCAGATGGTCAATACTGAAATCACATTGATTATATTCTTTGTAGCTGAAGACGGAGAAGCTCTTATACAGTCAACAAAAACAAGACCGGGAGCTGACTGTGGCTCAGATCATGAACTCCTTATTGCAAAATTCAGACTTCAGTTGAAGAAAGTAGGGAAAACCACTAGGCCATTCAGGTATGACCTAAATCAAATCCCTTACGATTATACAGTGGAAGTGAGAAATAGATTCAAGAGATTAGATCTGATAGATAGAGTGCCAGAAGAACTATGGGGGTTTATAACATTGTACAGGAGGTGGTGATCAAAATCATCCACAAGAAAAAGAAATGCAAGAAGGGAAAATGGTTGTCTGAGGAGGCCTTACACATAGCTGAGAAAAGAAGAGAAGTGAAAGGCAAAGGAGAAAAGGAAAAACATTCCTATCTGAAAGCAAAGTTCCAGAGAAGTAGCAAGGAGAGACAAGAAAGCCTTCTTAAGTAAACAATACGAAGAAAAAGAGGAAAACAATAGAATACGAAAGACTAGAGATCTTTTCAAGAAAATTAGAGATGTGAAGGGAGCATCTCATGCAACTGTGGGCACAATAAAGGACAGAAATGGTATGGACCTAACAGGAGCAGAAGATAAGAGGTGGCAAGAGTACACAGGAGAACAATACGAAAGAGGTCTTAATGACCCAGACAACCATGATCGTGCGATCATTCACCTCAAACCAGACATCCTAGAGTGTATAGTCGAATGGGCCTTAGGAAGCACTACTATGAACAAAGCTAGTGAAGGTGATGGAATTCCAGCTGAGCTAATTTAAATCTTAAAAGATGATGCTGTGAAAGTACTGTACTCAATATGCCAGCAAATTTGGAAAATTCAGCAGTAGCCACAGGACTGGAAAACGTCAGTTTTCACTCCAATCCCAAAGAAGGGCAAGGCCAAAGAATGTTCAAACTACCATACATTTGCACTCATTTCACATGCTAGCAAGATTATGCTGAAAATCCTTCAAGCTAGGCTTCACTAGTACGTGAACCAAGAACTTCCATATTTACATGCTGGATTTAGAAAAGGCAGAGGAACCAGAGATCAAATTGCCAACATATGTTGGATCATAGAAAATCCAAGGGAATTTCAAAAACACATATACTTCTGCTTCATTGACTACACTAAAGCCTTTGACTGTGTGGATCACAATAAACTGTAGAAAATTTTTCAAGAGATGGGAATACCAGACCACCTTACCAGCCTTCTGAGAAACCTGTATGCAGGTCAAGAAGCAGCAGTTAACTCTGGTCATGGAACAACAGACTGGTTCCAAATAGGGAAAGAAGTATATCAAGGCTGTATATTGTCACCCTGTTTATTTAACTTATATGCAGAGTACATCATGTGAAATTATGAGCTGGATGAAGCACAATCTGGAATCAAGATTGCCAGGAGAAATACCAATACCTTCAGATATGCTGATGACACCACCCTTATGGCAGGAAGTGAAGAGGAACTAAAGAGCCTCTTGATGAAGGTGAAAGAGGGGAGTGAAAAGGCTGGCTTAAAACTCAACATTCGAAAAACAAAAATTACGGTATCTGGTCCTATCGTTTCATGGCAAATAGATGGGGAAAAATGGAAACAGTGACAGATTTTATTTTCTTGGGCACCAAAATCACTGTGGATGGTGCCGACAGCCATGAAACTAAAAATGCTTGCTCCTTGGAAGTAAATCTATGACAAACCGAGACAATGTATTGAAAAACAGAGACATCAATTTCCTGACAAATGTCCGTCTAGCCAAAGCTATGGTTTTCCCAGTAGTCATGTGTGGATGTGAGAGTTGGACTATAAAGAAGGCTGAGTGCCAAAGACTTAATGCTTAGTGCGGGAGAAAGAGTCCCTTGGACAGCAAGACGATCCAACCAGTCAATCTAAAGGAAAACAGACTGATGCTGAAGCTCCAATAATTTGGGCACCTGATGCGAAGAGCTGACTTATTAGAAAAGACTCTGATGCTAGGAAAGTTTGAAGGCAGGAGGAGAAGGGGATGACAGAGGATGAGATGGTTGGATGGCATCATTGATTCAATGGACATCAGTTTTGAGCAAACTCTGGGAGACAGTGAAGGACAATGAAGCCTGCTGTGCTGCAGTCCATGGGGTGGCAAAGTGTAGAACACGGCTGAGCGACTGAACAAAAACAAATGTCATTTGATGAAGAAGAATAACCAAAGCAGCAAGAATACAAACGGCACGACCTTTCCTATCTTCTACTTCCCAAACCACCCGGTGTAAAAATGAACAGATCCATAATGAAGGAAATAATAGAATTTTTACAATAGAAAGGCATTTTCATGTTTAAGTCCTTGAAGGGAAAAAGCTAGCATGATGATAGAAAAATGCTTATCCCTGTCTCCCATTGCCAGGGATAATCTGGAAAAACATCAGAATTTTTCAACATAAGAGTCTTTTGTCACTAACTGAGTTTTAGGTACAAAGACCATCAGGCTGGAATTCTTACCTTCGGGCCATCTATGGACCTGGTGTTTTCTCTACCAGTTTCAACTAAATTCTAGCCAGTTTAATAATTAAATAAATCCCCAGCTTGACAGTTTTTTATGTCAAATAAACCTATTCATCTATCGCCAGAAATATAAACATTGTTCTAACACACTGCCAACTCACTGGGAAAGAATGAAAATCCCTGGATGAATTCTAAAATTTGCAGCCCTTATAACCTGGCAAAATTGCATGATAGCCCTTGGGTTAAATTTTTCTATACAGAACCCCTCAAGAATTCACTTTTCTTTGGGAGCAAGTTTTAACACTGGGTTAGGCAGAGCCCAAAGGCCATCTCTGCGCCCTGTGATCCTGCCATATAGATGAAGCAAAGAAGACAAGTTAAAACTAAGGGCCAAATCCTCTATTCCAGGAATCTGAAGTTTGGAGAAAAGTGGCTGGGAGCCTGGTTTATTACTGAGTCAGCTGAATGGCAATACTCTAGAGACAAAGTGCACAAATTCCTGCGGCTGGAATTACCAGAGCTATCCAGGCATCTACCCTCCCCAGACTTTGATAATCCTTCTTCCATTTCTGCAAGCCTGCTCTGCCGGGAGCCGGCATATTGCATACTGAGTGCATATTGCATATTGAGTGCAGCACTTTCCACAGCATCATCTTTCAGGATCTGGAATAGCTCAACTGGAATTCTATCACTGCCGGGAGCCAGCGTGAGGAGCTCCACCCATGACAAAGGTCATGAGGAAGGAGGCTTGGCATACGCAAAGGCGGGATCAAGCCTCAGGAGTCCCCCTGGAAATTCTCGAGCATCTACCCCCAAAACCAGAATCTGCCTACTTTCTGCTTTGTGCTTTCACCTACACCTCTGACTTTACAGGGGGCTGTCCCCCACTACCTCTCTCTGAAAAAAGAGTTAGCTTACAGCTCCAGTTAATAATTCCTGGGTGTGACAGTGTTTCAACCTACAAACTCCTTTGGAAGTCCTCTAGCCTGCCTGAATAGGTTTTTCTGGCCACATGTGATTGCTTAGAGCCTCCCAACTGTGAGAGGCATGAGATGTTCTAAACTGTCTAAATACAGATTCCTTTGAGCAGTTAAAAGATTGATTAGAAATTGTATTGGTGAAGGGATTTTCACTTGTTGGGCCAATGTTTGCTGCTAAGTTTCCATATCCCTTACCTGCTGTGTCCCTGGCAGTGTATTGATTAATATAATTGGTGTAAGTAGTAGCTTTAATGTTTGTAACCTGGGACCCTTGAGTTAATTCTTTTTCTTGTTATAGCCCACCATACCTTTGCTCTGTAGGAATGCAACTTTATCTAATGCTTTTGGAGGGTGGCTCCTGACCAAGCACCTTTAGAGAAAAATAAGTTTTCTGAAGAAAGGGTCTTAAAATGTTAACAGGCCTCTGGGCCAGAAGATGATGCAAATCACCTAAGCTTTTGCATATGATAAGTTTGCAGGAAGAAAGCCTGGCTTGCTGCATGACTACCCCTTCCCCCATTATCCTCTATGCATAACTTAAGGTATAAAAACTACTTTGGAAAATAAAGTGCGGGCCTTGTTCACTGAAACTTGGTCTCCCCATGTCGTTCTTTCTCTCACCTTCTGGCTGAATTATTCAGCCTCTTTTCTCCACTGAATTTCCTCATTGAGCTATCCTTATTTCAGCCTCTTTTCTTCACTGAATTTTCCTACTGAGCTATCCTTATTCTATTACTCTTTATATCCTTAATTAACGTTTAATTAAGCAGTTGTTTCCTGATCCTCGCTGACGCCGTCCCGCTTCGAATTCCCTGGATCCACCGGGGCTGGACCCCGGCATGCTCAATGTCCTTTCTCCCCAGGCTGTCCAAGACAGCTTCTATTGTTTTCATCAACAACAAAACAATGTGAACAATACTTCCACTTGTTGCCTAGCCAATACTCATTTCCTGTATTCTTGTTACCAGAATGCTGATGTTGTTTGCTTAAAGTAGTACCTAGTTAAATACTCAATCCCCCATCCTCCCTTGCAGCTAAAGGCAGTCACATGACCCAGTCCCCACTGATGTGTAAGTCATTGGTGGAGCTGCCCGAAGGCCTCCTTCAAAGTGACTGGATGCTGGGGCCTTTTGATTTTTTGTCCTTTGCTCTTACTATTCCCTGGCTGGTGATATGATGCCTGGAGATGACTCTGCACTTTTGTAACCATGAGGCTGGGAGCCACACACTAAGGAGAGTGGGCCAGGAATAAAGGAGGAGCCTGTGTTCCTGAAAGCATCCTTCAACAGCCACACTAGCTCCACCTCAAGATTTTCTGTATGAGAAAAATAAACCCTGCATTTGTTCAGCAGTTAGGACAGGTTTCTGAAACAAATAGCTGAACATGGTCCCAAGGGACACATCCCCAGGCCTTTTGTGACATCTCTCCTATAAATTCAATTCAATGCAAGTGTTACACACCAGGGCTCTTTGCCTTTTCCAATCAATAGAAATTGACTAGAGGTCAGACAAATTCAGGCAAGACTTTACTGGGGACTCTGCTATAGCAGAGGGGAGGAAGAACAAACAGGTTCCCTTGTTTGCTTGCTCACTCCCTGAGGCTGAGGGGGGCGGGGGGAGTTTGTTCCCTATATGGGGTGAGGGTAAGGGTGTGTCCACGGGTCGAGTCAGAGGGGTGGCTTAGGTGGTTTGCCCACCCTCAGGTGGTGGTGTGTGCAGGGCGCATGCAGAGTACCCTGCTTTTGCTCCTGGCTTTTCAAAAGTGGCAGTTGGTTTTTTAGTCTCTGTATCTTTTGCCAGAATTTGTCCTAACTGTGTATGCGTTCGGTTACTTTTAGTCCCATACAGTTTCTTTGTATTTTGTTGCTCAAGGACAAGTGTGTCCAAGGCAAGTATTGCAGTACTGCAGCAAAGGGTCCCAGGTTCAAAGCCTGTCTCCCACGTATTAGGAGAAGTGTTCTTGCCTGGAGAATCCCAGGGACAGGGGAGCCTGGTGGGCTGCCATCTATGGGGTCGCATAGAGTCGGCCACGACTGAAGCGACTTAGCAGCAGCTTACTTGTACAAGTTGTCAGTCAGGAAAGGAAATAATGACATAAAGGACAGGTCTGCCCTCTTGTGGTTAAAATATGCAGATGCATAACCCATCCTAATAAAAAGTAGAGTTAAATAAGTGATGAACAGAAGTACAAACAACTGCTGTGGAAACACAGAGGAAAATATGAAATCTGACTGACAGGAGAGGGAAAATTGAATAGCCACAGTGGTAACTCATCTGAGCCTTGAGAAATAAACAGAATTTTGATAGGCAAAGTGCCTACAGGCCAGACATAGGGCATGAACAAAGGCTTGCAGCTCTGTTAGAAAATGACAGTTGAAGAACTCCTTTGCTGCTGTGATCGCATAAACACTGACAATGACAGCTGTCATTTAACTCAATACTTACCCTGCACCAGCTCTTTTGCATGCATTTTCTCAGTAAATCCTTACAATGAGCCACAAAAAATAAGGTACTATTATTATTATTCCCATCTTACAGATGCAGAAATTAAAGTATCAAGAAGTTAAATCATTTCTCCAGGATGACAGAGTTCATAAATGACAGAGACAGGTCCTGGCATGAATCACTCTGGCTCACAGCCCAGCCTCTTAATCTCTCTGTCCAGATGCTTGATCATGTCCTAATAAAGCACTTACTAAAAGATGAGAGTGGCTACTGGCACATGGACCAAGTGGAATCCAATGGCTAACATGACTACTAAATTCTTAAGAGTATTGTATTGTCAAGAGCCTGAACTACAAGTAAGTGACTGTTTAAGACTTGAAATAACAGTTGGGCTGCCAAACATCACTTATCAAGAAAGGAGCTAAGTTATATCTCCCAAGAAAAGTATAAACATCCCTACAGCCACAATTAAGAATTGTGATTAAGAATACTGCAAACAGAACACTCTCCCCAAAAGCAGAGACAGGCTCTGGGAAGATCAATTTACAATGGAAATACTCCAAGGGAGCAGAATGGAAACCTCTGAAGAAACATCCTCCAATAACAAGCCAGGAAGTCCCAAAAATGTGAGCCTTTCGAAATTGCTCCACACCAGGGACTACTGCGTACCTCTCATTCTTCCCCATTCCAGATGGAAATGATAATTAAAATTATTCTAGCCCTGCCTCTTTCATCACTGCATATTGTCGTCTTAGATGAAAAAGTAGTTTTTTTTTTAAAGTCACCAAAACATAAGGATAACAATCTGTTTTCAGCAGTATTGTGGATAGATTCTTATCCCCTCAAAGCAACTAGATCCCACACACAGCACTTTCCATTTCACTGTTGGACTCAGAGGAAGCAAAAGGACTTCACAAGGAGGAAGTAACACATGCGTGTTCCCACTCCACCGCTTCCCCTGCAAAACTGAACTTAATTAGAACCATGAGCAGTAAGCACACAAGAATGGCATAGCTACACAGAGAGGGAGGGGCTTTACACAGCCAGGGTTGCGATTCTTCAGTCAATAGCAAGTTGAGGGTGGAGGCTCAGTCTAAACTTCACAAAGGAAACCAGAGACTCTGGAATGGACTAAAGTGTCCCCAGTGTTGGCAGCACTACTTGTTTCACATCATAAGCAAATAACCACAAGTTCTCTCTGGAAGAAACTGTCTTCAATTTAAAGTCAACCTCATCAATTCTCACAACCAAAAATTACCACACACACGAGGAAAGGAAGCACCATGAGGGAGAGTTGGCAGACAGAAACAGTGACAGATTTGAGCTCCTCTTTTCCCAAGACTTGAAATATTGGAATCAGGTTGAGTATTTAAAATGATACTTTATGGTTTTAAAAATAAGAGATGGAATCAGAAGACTATCAAAAATGAACCGGCACTTTTAAAAACGGACAAAATAACTTAGAGATTAAAATATTTTATTATTATATATGAAATGTATTACATACATAATGGTACATACTTACTACACATTAGTTTCAATAGGTATGACAAATAGAGACCAAACGTTTCTAATTAGAAAATGTGTAGTTTGGAAGATGGATATGAAGAAATTACTCAGAATAAAGCACAGAAAAACAGACATGAAAATTCCTAAAATGGGAATGTAGGGTAAAATGGGGAAAAAAGATCCAAAAATCCTAAATAAAACATTAGCAAGGGGGTTTAGCAACTAATTAACTATATGAATGAGATTTTTTTTTGACAGTAATAGAAGAAAAAAGATAGTCTTATTATACACAATAAAAATTCTGATAAAAATAAACAATTATGATAAACTCAATGAGTAAAATAGGTATAGGAATTCCTTAATCTGATAAAGGAAATACATCTGAAACATCTAACAAATACTATACTTAGTACTGAAAAGACTGAGACAATTGCTTTAAAAGTCAGGAGAAATGCCCATCACTGTTTGTGTTATATTCAGTTCAGTTCCGTCACTTAGTCATGTTGGACGCTCTGCAACTCCATGGACTTGAGCACACCAAGCCTCCCTGTCCATCACCAACTCCTGGAGCTCACTCAAACTCATGTCCATTGAGTCAGTGATGCCATCCAACCATCTCATCCTCTCATGCTCATCGTCCCCTTCTCTCCTGCCTTCAGTCCTTCCCAGCGTCAGGGTCTTTTCCAAGGAGTCAGTCCTTCGCATCAGGTGGCCAAAGTATTGGAGTTTCAGCTTCAGCATCTGCCCTTCCAATGAATATTAAGAACTGATTTCCTTTAGAATTGACTGGTTTGATCTCCTTGCTGTCCAAGGGACTCTCAAGAGTCTTCTCCAACACTACAGTTCAAAAGCATCAATTCTTCAGCACTCAGCTTTTATAGTCCAACTCTCACATCCATACATGACCACAGGAAAAACCATAGCTTTGACTAGACAGACCTTTGTTGGCTAAGTAACGTCTCTGCTTTTTAATATCCTGTCTAGGTTGGTCATAGCTTTTCTTCCAAGGAGGAAGCATCTTTTAATTTCATGGCTACAGTCACCATCTGCAGTGATTTTGGGGCCCCCCAAAACAGAGTCTCTCACTGTTTCCATTGTTTCCCCATCTATTTGCCATGAAGTGATGGGACCAGATACCATGATCTTAGTCTTCTGAATGTTGAGTTTTCAGACAACTTTTTCACTCTCCTCTTTCATTTTCACCAAGAGGCTCTTTAGTTCTTCTTTGCTTTCTGCCATAAGGGTGGCAGATCTGCATATCTGAGGTTATTGATATTTCTTCTGCCAATCTTGATTCCAGCTTGTGCTTCATCCAGCCTGGCATTTTCCATGAAGTACTCTGCATATAAGTTAAATAAGCAGGGTGACAATATGCAGCCTTGATGCATTCCTTTCCCAGTTTGGAACCAGTCTGTTGTTCCCTGTCCAGTTCTAACTATTGCTTCTTTACCTGCATACAGATTTCTCTAGAGGCAGGTAAGGTGGTCTGGTATTCCCATCTCTTTCAGAATTTTCCACAGTTTGTTGTGATCCACACAGTCAAAGGCTTTGGCATAGTCAATAAAGCAGAAATAGATGTTTTTCTGGAACTCCCTTGCTTTTTTTGACAGTCCAGAGGATGTTGGCAATTTGATCTCTGGTTCCTCTGCCTTTTCTAAAATCAGCTTGAACATCTGGAAGTTCACAGTTCATGTACTGCTGAAGCAGGGCTTGGAAAATTTTGAGCATTACTTTACTAGCATGTGAGATGAGTGCAATTGTGCAGTAGTTTGAGCATTCTTTGGCATTGCCTTTCTTTGGGATTGGAATGAAAACTGACCTTTTCCAGTCCTGTGGCCACTGCTGAGTTTTCCAAATTTGCTGGCATATTGAGTGCAGCACTTTCACAGCATCATCTTTCAGGATTTGAAATAGCTCAACTGGAATTCCATCACCTCCACTATCTTTGTTGGTAGTGATGCTTCCTAAGGCCCACTTGACTTCATATTCCAGGATGTCTGGCTCTAGGTCAGCGATCACACCATCATGGTTATCTGGGTCATGAAGATCTTTTGTGTATAGTTCTGTTTATTTTTGCTACTCTTCTGAATATCTTCTGCTCTTGTTAGGTCCCTACCATTTCTGTCCTTTATTTTGCACATCTTTGCATGAAAAATTCCCTTGGTATCTCTAATTTTCTTGAAGGGATCTCTAGTCTTTCCCATTCTATTGTTTGCCTCTATTTCTTTGCATTGATCACTGAGGAAGGCTTTTTTTATCTCTCCTTGCTATTCTTTGGAACTCTGTATTCAAATGGGTATATCTTTCCTTTTCTCCTTTGCCTTTTGCTTCTCTTCTCTTCTTAGCTATTTGTAAGGCCTCCTCAGACATCCATTTTGCCTTTTTGCATTTCTTTTTCTTGGGGATGGTCTTGATCACCGCCTGCTATACAATGTCACAAACCTCCATCCATAGTTCTTTAGGCACTCTATCAGATCTAATCCCTTGAATCTATTTCTCACTTCCACTGTATAAGTGTAAGGGATTTGATTTAGATCATACCTGAATGGTCTAGTGGTTTTCCCTACTTTCTTCAATTTAAGTCTGAATTTGGCAATAAGGTGTTCATGATCTGAGCCACAGTCAGCTCCCAGTCTTGTTTTTGCTGACTGTGTAGATCTTCTCCATCTTTGGCTGCAAAGAATATAATCAGTCTGATTTTGGTATTGACCATCTGGTGATGTCCAGGTGTAGAGTCTTCTCTTGCATTGTTTGCAGAGGGTGTTTGCTATGACCAGTGCGCTCTTTTGGCAAAACTCTGTTGGCCTAAGCCCTACTTCATTTTGTACTCCAAGGCCAAATTTTTTCTATAGTAAATCATAAATTCTAGTTGGAAGAGCAAGACAAAAATCTTAAAGTTCTTTCTGATCACTGAAAAAAGCAAAGACTATCCACTAGTAACAGGCATACCTAACACTTAAAGATTGGTCTGTAACATCCTTCTCCACTGAAAGAAACCACGGTTGATTCTGATTCCAAGGTTTATGCTAGTTGGAATATTCTGGAATAAGCCATAAAGTAAGGAGGTATGCAAAAATGATGAGAGTATGTCACAGGGGCACAGAAGGCAGCTTTGGGTACCAAAATAATAAAGAATAATAATGAATTATAAACCACTGAGAGAAAATATAAGAATTTATGAGTTCATTTCTATAAAATATAGATAGGGAAATAAAGTAGAATAGTTATACTATGATGCTAAGGGCTAAGTTTGCAACCATGTTAATAAAGATTAAAATTAAGTTGCATAGTTGTGTCCAACTCTTTGTGACCCCATGGACTGTAGCCCACCAGGCTCTTCCATCCATGGGATTTCCCAGGCAAGAATACTGGAGTGGGTTGCCATATCATACTCCAGGAGATCTTCCTGACCCAGGGATCAAACCCAGGTCCCCTGCATTGCAGGCAGATGCCTTAACCTCTGAGCCACCAGGGAAGCCCTAAAAATAAAGATTAGATCCATGAATATTAAATCTATAGGGAAATTTCCATGAGGAGCAGGATATTTGCACAGGCTTTATTATCAGCTATAAGGGGGAAACATCGAATAGTACAATGGAGAAATCAGATAGCACCTTAACTGAGTGATCAAAGTTACCACTACAAAGGAAACACAGATGGACATCAGGTGTTACCAGATGGGATACTCTCACTCATGAATCACTCATTGGGTGTCCTGGCCAAGAGTGTGTAACTCAAATGCAGTTACAGGGAACCATTAGGCAAATGCAAACTGAGAGACATTCTCTTAAAAATGTGGAGAGAAGGGAGAGGAGAGAAAGGAGAAGAGCCTAAATGCAATGTAGTATCATGGATTGGACATGGGAATAGGAAAAAAGACACCAGTGGAAAAATTGATGAATCTGAATAAAGTCTTTGGTTTATTTGAATTTCAGTAGAAATTCAAAAGTAGGGTTGTTTTCAAGTTTGATTAACTTTGTGGTTTGACAGCAAGATCAAGAAACCAAGTTTATTCTATCCCTCTGTTCTGCCACCCTAAGTGTGGCAGCTTTTCCCCTCAGGCTGACACTCTTCATAGGCACAGTATGGCTGCCAGCATCCCAGGCGTCACATCAAAAACAGTAGTGAAACAGACAGAAAGGGTACATTTCTTATGTTTCTTTCCTATAAACTACAAAGCCTTTCTAAAAGTCCCCAAACAAGGGAAGGGAGAGTTAAAGATTTTGGGAAGGTCATGTACACACTGCTGTATATAAATTGGATAACCAAAAATAAAATCTATTGTACAGCACATGGAACTCTGCTCAATGTTATGTAACAACCTGGATGAGAGGAGGGGTTTGGGGGAGAATGGATACATGTATTTGTATGGCTGAGTCCCTTCACCCTTCACCTGAAACTATCACAACATTGTTAATGAGCTGTACCCCAATACAAAATATTTATGGTGTCTAAAAAAAATTAAAATTTAAAAGTAAATAAATATAAGTCCAGAAACAAATTTTCCCTTATGTCTTCAAGGCTAGTATTGCATTCAGTTCAGTTCAGTTGCTCAGTTGTGTCCGACTCTTTGTGACCCCATGAATTGCAGCACGTCAGGCCTCCTTGTCCATCACCAACTCCCGGAGTTCACTCAGACTCAATGTCCATCGAGTCAGTGATGCCATCCAGCCATCTCATCCTCTGTCGTCCCCTTCTCCTCCTGCCCCCAATCCCTCCCAGCATCACAGTCTTTTCCAATGAGTCAACTCTTCACATGAGGTAGTCAAAGTACTGGAGTTTCAGCTGTAGCATTAGTCCTTCCAAAGAACACCCAGGGCTGATCTGCTTTAGATGGACTGGTTGGATCTCCTTGCAGTCCAAGGGACTCTCAAGAGTCTTCTCCAACACCACAGTTCAAAAGCATCAGTTCTTCAGCACTCAGCTTTCTTCACAGTCCAACTTTCACATCCATACATGACCACTGGGAAAACCATAGCCTTGACTAGATGGACCTTTGTTGGCAAAGTAATATCTCTGCTTTTGAATATGCTATCTAGGTTGGTCATAACTTTCCTTCCAAGGAGTAAGTGTCTTTTAATTTCATGGTTGCAGTCACCATCTGCAGTGATTTTGGAGCCCAAAAAAATAAAGTCTGACACTGTTTCCACTGTTTCCCCCTCTATTTCCTGTGAAATGATGGGACCAGATGCCATGATCTTCATTTTCTGAATGTTGAGCTTTAAGCCAGCTTTTTCACTCTCCTCTTTCACTTTCATCAAGAGGCTTTTTAGTTCCTGTTCACTTTCTGCCATAAGGGTGCATTACTCACTCAATTCCCAAGCCAAATATTCTCATTCCTAAATAAAATATTGGCAAGGGAATTGAGGTCAGCATGATTGTTTTAGACAAATCATTGTAGGTACAAATGATGTTGGGATGTCAACCATCTAGGCAATAATGTTAATTCTGATTGGTGAGAAAAAACTTTAATATTATTCTTTAAATAGTTTTTCCTTTTTATCTCAAAATTAAAAGATAAATCAATCCATCACCCAATTAAATACAGATGTTTTAAGGGTCATCATATTAAATCCTCTCTTTGAATAGACATGGGACCAGTTTAAAAACTCACATTTGTTGAGTTTCTACTAAATGTCAGATATTATGCTAAGTATATCATCACATTTAAAGCTCATTAGCCACCTTTAAGTCTCAGTAATTCTCATTCTATTAATGATAAAAACTAAGTCTAGAGAAGGAAAGTGACTTATATGGAAGCACCTGTTGAGTAAGTGGTAGAACTGGGCCCATACCCGGATCTTTGAACAAATACCTTTTTCTTCAATCAGACCTGCCCTTGTTGTTCACAGGGATTGAAAGAAACAATTTCTTGGAGATATAGATTCACAGGCTAAGGACAGTTGGCAAATATCTCCCTACAGTAAGGTATTTTCTTCAAAAACTGTGTAAGAAAATGATGATAGATTTCAGAATTCTTAAGATTCAATCACCAGACAATATGTTGAAGCAGGGTGGTAGACTGCTTCAAAAGATGGAAAACATCTGTCCACATGCATCCCTATATTCATAACAGCGCTATTCACAATAACCAAGACATAGATACCTAAATGTCCATCAAGAAATAAATGGACAAAGATGTAGTACATATATACACTAGAATACTACTCAGCCGTAAAAAAGAACAAAATAATGCCATTTACAGCAACTTGGATGCAACTAGAGATTACTATACTAAGTGAAATACATCAGAGAATGACAAATACCATTTGATATCACTTATATGTGGAATATGAAATAAGGCACAAATAAACTTATCTACAAAATAGAAACAGACTCAGACATAGGTAACAGGCTTGAGGTTGCCAAGGTAGGGGCGTAGGCGTGTTAGAAGAGGATGGAGTAGGGGTTTGGGGTTGGCAGATGCAAACTATTACATTTAGAATGGATAAACAACAGGGTCCTAATGTACAGCACAGGAAACTATATTCAATATCCTGAGAAGATATGGAAAAGAAGATAAAAATGGAATGTATAAAAATTAAAAAGAAATGTATTTATGTGTGTAATCGAGTTGTTATACAGCAGAGACTGGCACAACACTATTAATCAACTATACTTCAATAAAAAAATAAAGTTCAAAAAATAAAAATTAAATACAAACAATAGGGCATAAACCTGATATACAGGATTAAATAATACAAAATAATCTTTTTACATAAATAGTCAACTCAATCTGTCAAATTTCCCAAGGAATATAGAAAGCCTCTGTGTAAAGAAGATATTTCTGAGTTTCTCATTTATGCTCACACTACCACCACACTTCTGACACCAGATGTATGCGTTTTCCACACATCAAGCAATTTTCTGTGACTCCAGTTGGGTGTCCTACAACTGGATTCCATTCTGAAGTTAACTGGAGTTAACACAGAGTCCACAAGGCCAGGGCTCAATCCCAGGAGACTGGCCCCCACCTTAGACCTCAATCTCAAGCAGTAGGTCCCTAGGTTACTCACAACTTCTGTCCAACTTGGCTACAAATCAGTGGTTCCCGTGATTCCCTGCCTGGATTTTCATTATTTGCTAGAACAGCTACAGAACTCATGGAAATACTGAAGTTCACCAGGTTATCACATAATAAAAGATAGGATCAAGATACAGATGAACAGCCAGAAGAAGAGATACACTGGGCAAGGTCCAGAAGGGTCCCAAGAACAGGAGCTTCTGTCCACATGAAGCTGGGGTACACCACCAGGCCTCCTGGCATGTAGATGGGTTCACCAACACAGAGGCTCCCCACATCCCATCTACTGGGATTCTTGTGGAGGCTTCCTCACGCAAGCATGGTCAAGTATTTACTCCATTTCCAACCCCTCTTCCCTCTATGGAGAATCAGGGGTGGGGCTAAAAGCGGCTTGGTCTTTCTGATGACCAGCTCCACCCAGGAGCCCACCAAGACTCACCTTATTAAAACAAGCTACCCCTCCCAACTGTACACAAGAAATTCCAAGGAATATAGGCACTCGAACCAGGTCAAAGGTCAATATATATGTATTTTTATTATCTCAGTCTGGCATCTCCATTGTGCCCATCTATGCAAAACAACTTTCATAAATATTGGGACACCTAGGTTTCCTTAAATGATGGGCACATCAGGGATGTCAACAACCCCGGTGACTTAGGTTTAGATGATTAAGAGAAGAGCAGCTGTGTGACAGGAGAAATCTTTGAGAAGAAAAAGATGAACCTGGCTGGTCAGATGGAAACTGAACAGCCCAGTTCTGGGGAGAATCACCAGCCTGTGGTGCAGGCGTGATGGATGGGCCCCTGCAGGGTGGCCTGAGATTGAAGCCAGATTGTCAGAAACAGACAGTAAGCCAGGAGAGAGAAGCAAGAAGTTAGATGGTGCTGTCAACTTGCCAGGGGATATGCAGCAAAGAGTATGGGACCTGCATAAAGAGTTGAAGAGGGAAAAAAAAAGGTGAGGTGATGAACAAGCTTTTTTTTTAACAGCCTCCAAGGACACCTGTGAGAAAATCTCTGGCATCTGATGCTATAAGTGATGTGTTGGCATCACATTTCAAGAAGTGAAGTTCTCTGCTGGTACTAGGTCTGCAAGCTGAGGGGAGCCAGGTCAGGATCCCACCTTCTAGTAAACCTCGGAGATGCAAAGGGTGTGTCCTCTGGAAGACAAGAAGCTTCTGCAGCTTCCTTTTTCAGAACTAAACAACAGTGGACAAGCCAGAAAAGTCGGCTAGTCTACCCCTGTCCCACTCTGGAAGGAAAGGATGCACTCCAGGCTGTGTAGGACAGTAGTGTGTGAACGGTAACTTCATGGTGGAAGGACAAGCCTGTGGGTCCTCAACCAAGCAAGAAATCCAAAAACCCTAGGGGAAAACCAGTGTGTTCACAAGGTGCTCTGAAAAGTCCTAGGCTTCCTGTGCCAATATCCCAGGCAAAGAACTAGTGAGTAGCAGGGGAGAACAGCAGGTGGGGCACCAAACAGCAGCCACAGGCGTCAAGTTATGGCTATCAAGACTACGATATGCTATGGAGAAGGGAATGGCAACCCACTCCAGTATTCTTGCCTGGAGAATCCCCACGGACAGAGGAGCCTGGCAGACTACAGTCCATGGGGTCGCAAGAGTCGGATACGACTTAGCGACTAAAACCTCCACCACGACCACAGTATGCTAGCCACTGTGCTAAGCATTTCACAAGCAGTTCTCATAGCAACTCAAAAGAGGTGATGCTATTAACATTCCTATTATAGTATTTTTTACTATAGTATTTTTTTACTCTTATAGTATAGTATTTTTTACTCTTTCATCTTTTTCCATTCTGAAGGAGATCAGCCCTGGGATTTCTTTGGAAGGAATGATGCTAAAGCTGAAACTCCAGTACTTTGGCCACCTCATGCAAAGAGTTGATTCATTGGAAAAGACCCTGATGCTGGGAGGGATTGGGGGCAGGAAGAGAAGGGAATGCCAGAGGATGAGATGGCTGGATAGCATCACTGACTCGATGGACGTGAGTCTGAGTGAACTCCGGGAGTTGGTGATGGACAGGGAGGCCTGGCGTGCTGCAATTCATGGGGTCACAAAGAGTCGGACACAACTGAGCGACTGATCTGATCTGATTATAGTATTAACATACAGGTGAGGAAATGGAATGAAGCACACAGAGGTTAAGTAACTTGCTCAGGGTCACACAGCTAGTATTTTGCTACAGTGGGAGTTAAGCCCAAGTCTTCACCACTGGGTTATACTGGGGCTCTCTGTCAGATTTTCCTGTGGTGAGAGAGTTTTCTCCATGCACACAAGAGAGGGTTTATCTAAGGTGCCTCCACAGGCAGCAACCTTAAGACTGACAGGTTGAGGCTTATCAAAATCTCTGATGGCAGCTCCTGAGTGTCAGAGTCATAGCTGCTCTGCGGTTCACCCTGCCATCTGCTAAAATGAGGAAAATATTAAATATTGACCTCTTGTGGCTCAGCCAGGCTTTGTGAGTTTTCAGGATTTAATGTCTGAAAATCACCTCCTGTGGGTACCGGGGGCACTTTACAGTAACCCTCCTGCAGACATCACCTTCTTTCTTTGCTCACCCCAGGACTAATAAAGGAGCAGGGGCCATTCCGAGGGCTTTATCCAGACAATCATCATGAAGGGCAGCCTCAAAACAAGAAAATAGGGGAAGGGGAGAAATAAGGAGCCTGGGGGCTGTCCATGGATATGGCAAAAGTGCTGAATAAACACAAGAGCTGGACAAATGAAGGTTGTTCTTTTTGCTAAAGAAGGAAAACAGTTTGACTTCTGGAGAACTGCTGTTTCTTTTTATGAGACCATGAAAGACAGCCCTGTTTTTCTTCCTTCCTTGCCTGTAAGAAGACTCAGTTAAATTTTATGCCCAATTTCAGTCTGTTTCCTTACCTTAGGTTTTTGGCAACCAGCTTCTTCCTTACAATAAAACTGAAAACTCCCCCAAATGAAGTAACTGTGCCTTGTTATGATCAGGCTTCATATTTTCATGGAAAAGCAGGCAGAAGATAGTAAACTGCTATGCTTAGAATGAAGAGAATATGTACTGGCCTAAGAATTGTGTGCTAAAGAGAGACCTGGTCTTTACTAGGATTTGCTCAAAAACAATTTCTACTCCATGACACAAAGTCCAAGGAAAAAGAAATAATTGCTCTAAAAAATTTTATACTTGAATTATAAGTGTCTAAGTTTGAAAAATTAACTTAAAATGTTTATAAGACAGAAAAATCTAAAACAAACACGGATATAGTAGCAGCTGGGTGGTATGCACACAGCTCTAGCTTTTTCTTTCCACTTGCAATATCATAATTTTGAAAATAAACCCAAATTGCTGAGAGAGAAGACCAGCTGGCATGAGAACTAGAAGCTCTAGGCAGCCTGATTTTTGTGATATAAACTGCTCTATTTTTAATCAGAAGTTGAGTGAGACTGAGATAAGGAACAAAACTCCTGTCTTCTCATCAATCAATCAAACACCTGGTGGCTCAGAGGTTAAAGCATGTGCCTGCAATGCTGGAGACCAGGGTTCGATCTCTGGGTCGGGAAGATCCCCTGGAGAAGGAAATGGCAACCCACTCCAGTATTCTTGCCTGGAGAATCCCATGGATGGAGCCTGGTGGGCTACAGTCCACGGGGTCACAAAGAGTTGGACATGACTGAGCAACTTCACTTCACTTCACTGTATACCTAGTACACTTCCAGGCCTTAAGGACATAAAGGTGAATGGAAGAGATACAGTCTCTACCTTCCTTCAGCTCACAATCTAATGGAAGGAAGAGACAAGAAGTAAACAAACTAAGGAGTAAACAATTATACATGGGATAAGTGTTCTGAAAAAAGCTAATAGCATTCAGATAGAAGATAACGGCAAGGGGGCTTCACCTAGTTTAGACAGGGTGGTCACAAATGGCCCCTGTAGGGAAGTCCTATCTAGCTGAACTGAAGCAAAAGGAACAATCCAGGTGAGGTCACTGGACACATAGACGACCTAACTCAGGACAGGGCTGTGTGAGTCCTAAAGTGCAGAGCAAGGCAAGATTGGCTGATACACATCATTGAGGAGGAAAAGGACCTGAGATGAGATCCAACAAACAGTCAGGGCCACGCCAGGCTCTAGACATATGGGAAAGAGTTGGCCTTTTATCTAAAACAAACATGGCAGCCACTACACACCTTAGTTGCAAGGGAGTAACATGTTCTCAATGGAGAAGGCAATGGCACCCCACCCCAGTCCTCTTGCCTGGAAAATCCCATGGACGGAGGAGCCTGGTGGGCTGCAGTCCATGGGGTCGCTAAGACTCGGACACGACTGAAGTGACTTAGCAGCAGTAGCAGCAGCAACATGTTCTCAATACACCTTATAAAAGAGCTTGCTGGCAGCTGAGTGGCTTGGAGTTGGTTAGAGGGGAAGCAGAGAGATGAGTAAGAAGCAGAATCAACCAATGGCAGACAAAGTCCAGTGTGCCACCCGATTTTGTAAATGAAGTTTTATCACAACGCCATGTGATCATTTGTTTACTGCTGTTTATGGCTGGTATCACACTATAATGGCAGAGTCCAGGGGTTCACAGAAATGCTCCTTTACTCACTTGAGAAATACTCAGATACTCATTTGAAAATGTTTACTATCTGACCATTTATAAGAAAAATTAAGCAGTGCCTGCATAGAAGTCTATGGCAGTAGCCACAATAATATATAGCTAATCAGCATTCAACCACAAGAATGGATGAGCATCTACTATGTGCTTAGGAGAAACACAGGCACCTAGAAATATTCAGGCTATATAAGATCAAGTGTCTTCTTTGATAATACTCAGTAGCATCAGATCCATCCCCTCATTGATCCTGACAAAATCTGCTCTTGCAAAGCCTCTACTATTCCCCCCCAAACCTTCAACTTCAGCTCAAGTCCTACCCCCTCCACGTAGCTTTCTGTCATTTATTTATACCTTACTCTCTATTTTTTAAAACTCTAGTCCTAAGTATATCCTATGTTCAATCCTTTAGTTTTGATTAATCTGTGAATATTCACAGATTTGGATAACCAACACTTTTTTTTTCCATGTGATGAAACCATGAAATAGCCCCGCCTGTCCCCTAAGCTCTGAGGTGCCAATTAAGCCTCTAGCCCAGTGAGACAGCTCTAGATCCAAGGCTATGGCAGTTGGTTCAGGGTCAGAATACAGCCCTAACAGAATCTCTCCCTCAAGCCTATCTGCTGAAATTCATAAGAATTGTTGTCTCTTGACTTGGCTTCCATGGTACTAGAAAGTTCTAAGTCCAGGACAGCCAATATTCCTGACCAATGCTCATTGCAGACACACACAGCTCACCTTCAGTGAGGTGAGAGACAGTGGAGAAGCAAACTGAGAGAGGTGTGGGTCTCGATGGGCTTCCCTGAGCCTTGCATCTCACAATGCCTCTCATCCTTACTAACTACATAAGCCAACGAATCCCAATTATTCAAGTTGATTGTGTTTCTGCCATGTACCACAGCAATCTTCATGAAATAGGCAAGGACTCCTGCCAAAAGATAACTAGGGCAGGGCTGTTTGGTGTCTCTGCAAGCCTCTTGCAGAGGGAACTTCAGATTGCTGGGACACTAGATGCTGGCTGGTTGATGGGCACCTAGGCCCCTTACACCTTGATCTTGGCTGTTAGGGCTTCACCTTGATCAGACTTTGCTAAGAAGAAACCTAGAGAAGGTATAGTACAAAACCAAGATGCTCTATCTTCTGCTCATTCTGGGCTGGCTTGGTACAGTAACTTGCCTTGTGATTTCAAGTAAGTCCTTCATACCATAAAATCCCCTACCTTAAATGAGGAAATGGGCTTTTGGAACAATGCTGCCCATTCTCTGATTCCTGACCTTAGGTTTGTCCAATTCCTGGGAAAATGAGCATTTTTAGCCCATCATTTTGGAACCAAGGTGACTGCTTTCATAGAACATTATTTGATTTTGTTCTGAAAAATGTAATCTCCTAGTCACATGCAGAGGCAGGGGTCTGCTATTTACATTGGACTCCTCACTCTGCTCCGGCTGGGGCAGTCTCCACACACCCGGGGACAGGCTAGGGGAAATGAGAGCACTTTATGGCTGGAGCGATCTCCACACACCCGGGGACAGGCTAGGGGAAATGAGAGCACTGTGTTTTTATCGTGGTTATGTGTGTCTCATGAAATAGTCCAAGTGCTTCTTGAGAAACAGAACAAGGAAGTACAAAAAGGGGATTTACAAATGTCTTAGAGGCCAGTATTACCCATAAGGAATTTTAAAGCTGGCTGAAAGTGTTGTTTTCTTATTTCCTATAAAAGTACCTTATTTAAAAAATCAAATCAGATCAAGAAGTTCTCTGGCAATGGTTTCTTGTTTCCAACCCTTAGCCCCATTTCTCCTGAGCTGTTATTCATGGACTATTCTGAATACAACTCAGATTAGACCATTGCAGTGTCTCTCAGCTGGGGTGCCGTTAGCATTTTACATGAGACTCTTTCTGTGCACTCAAGTCCCCTGCATCTCAAGATGGTTGCCTGCCTTCTTAGCTACACGCCAGCCATGTAGTGCCCTACCATTGTGACATTCAAAAATACCTCTCTGCATTTCTAACAACCTGAGGGGGACTGGAACAAGCACTTTTCAAGTCCATTTAACAAATGGGTTCACTGAGGCCCAGACATGGGAAAGTGACAGGATTTCCAAGGTCACACAAGACTAAGGAATGATTCTGAAGCTGCATGTTTTGACCATCCAATCCTAGTTATCTTTATATTACTTAACCCATCTCTAATAGCAGTGGGTTTCAATTTGCTGAAGCTGTTAGATAACTGAGAACCAAGTTATTACTATTAATGCCAATACCAACCATTAACCCCCACTTATACTTTGATTGCACTGATACACTCTTACAACATAGTTCAGCAATTTTTTTCATCCTCATCAGGTTTTCATTACCGTAAGCTCATCACACTTGTACTGGTTACTGGACAAGGAGTAACCTATCAGAATCTGAAAGCAGGATTCTAATTCTTGCTCTGTGCTCTCAAGAGAATTCTCCAGGCAAGAGTACAGGAGTGAGTTACCATTCCCTTCTCCAGGGCATCTTCAGGATCCAGGGATCAAACGCAGGTCTCCTGCACTGCAGGCAGATTCTTTACCACTGAGCCATCTGGGACACCCTAGCAATAATAATATATGACAGTGAAATCTTCTCATCCCTTGCCTGTTTATGGCTCCCCAAATCCCACCCCATTACTAGATTCGAGAAGAGGAAACAGAAAGGAAAAGAAGTATGCTTCATTAAAGAGTGGGTATTTGCATCTCACTTTTCTACTACAACAGAGTCACTGGCAACAGGAAGGAAAAACCTGCCTCATGTCATGTGTCTTGGACTCCCCCTCACCCTCACGCACACCTGATCCATCAATATTGTACAAAGGTGAAAAAGGACAGAGCCTTCAAGACTCTGTGTTCTTGTGGTACTTTCAGAGCAATTCACAAGCCTCTTTTAATTCCTTTGGTCTCTCTGAGATGTGCTGTGAGCAAGCCCACATGATCAATGATGGAGTGATGCCCAGTCACTTTTTCAGAGTTTTGGTAGAACAACAGGTCTGGAGTTGCATTTTAATAGCAATACTCTCTTACCATCCAGAGTATTTTATTCTTCTGCAAGAATTTTAAACACACACACACAAACCAGCTTGACTCAAAAGTTTAACACAATGTGAAAAGAACAAAGCTAAGGTCCCGAGTATGGATACTTTCTAGCTGAAAGCACTTAACAGCAGTACGTACGACTGCAAGGGGAATGCCAATTTATAGCTAATAACCATCAAGGGAAAATGAAAAAAAAAAAAAAGGTATATATATTACACACACCCCTCAAATAAGCTTATAATGGCAGAGTTTTCTTTTTCTTCTGTGGACCGCATAGCTTGTGGGATCTTAGTTCCCTGACCAGGGATTAAACCCGTGCCCTCGGCAATGAAAAGTGCTGAGTCCAAACCACTGGACTGCCAAGGAGTCCCTCTTTTTCATTTTTTTAGTAGTATTACTAGGGATTCATTAGGAAACAATCATTTAATTTCTCTAAAATATCAATTATGGTTTTGCTGCCCAGGCGTATAATTTTTTACAATGTTTCTTAATACCATATGACACTTAAAACTAAGATTTTGTCCTTCTCCCCCTCCAAAACCAAAGGAGGGTCAAATTTGAGCTATGAAAAATCCCTTTTCTATTTTTTTCCTTTTTTGGGCCATGCCACTCAGCTTGTGCGATCTTAGTTCCCCGACCTAGGACTGAACCCATGCCCTGTGCAGTGGAAGCACAGCATCCTAATCATGAGACCACCAGGGAAGTCCCTCCTTTTCTATTTTTGACAGTCATCTTCCAGAAGAACCAGAGAAACTAGCTTCAGTCTTAGAAAAAGGCTGCCAAGCACAAGGATATCCTTTCCATCTCCCCTCCCTTTGTAAAGCTGAGAGCTGCCCATGTGTTTATTCAAATCTATTCTTCAACAAATATTTGAGGCAAACAAGGAAAAGGCATAGAAAAATTTACCGTTAGAGAGAGTTAAAAAAAAAAATTCAGGACAGAGAGGAAAAAAGAGAGACCCTAGAAAAAAACGCAGTTATCTGGCATGCCTTAAAGCTATTCATAACTATTTTAAATTACTTCGCATATAAATACCAGTTATCCCCATGGGTAAACGTAACCCCCCCCACAAAGAGAAATGCCTGGAAGTGAGTGAGTTATACATCTACAGTAAAGTTATACCATAAAAAAATGCATTGTCCTTTTTCCACACCCCCAACTCGATTTCAGTACTTTTCTGTGAAGCATATTGGCAAAGTAAAACTTTCTGGTGGTGAAAAAAACAATAACAACTTGGACACAAATCAAAATAACTGCATCAGACAAAAATCAATAAGGTGGATCTTCAACTCAATTATTTCCCCTCTGGGGATGAAGTGTGCTCATGATGAGATATTTGTAAATATGCTATTGGCATCTATTTGGTTTGCTTAAACATAGTCACCTCTCAATCCACAGCGCTATTTCACTCTTCTCCTCCCCAAGGCCTGGCCTCCATCCCCAAGAGGTAGTCATCAGAAAACAGGGAGAGGGGTGTTGTCTTGCTGCAAACTGCAGTTGGTAAAGGAGTAAATGATCTTATTTTGAAAAGTTTGCCAGAAGGTGGACAGAAGAGTTTTCAAGGCTTAAGTGAATCAAATTCAGTTTGGCTTCAATATTCTTTGACTAATAAAGGAAGATCTCAAATTCCTCCAATTGAAAATAACCAAAATCCTCAAGCAAGAAAAAAAATCCTTTTTGTATTCCCTTGAGACCAACATTAGTGTGTTACGAGGCCTGGGCAAGGCCTTAGGACACCAAAATATGTGTGTGTGTACACATATACGGGGTTTCCCTAGTGGCTCAGGAGTTCAAGAATCCACCTGCAATGTTGGAGTCAAAGGAGATACAGGTTCGATCCCTGGGTCAGGAAGATCCCCTGGAGGATGGCATGGCAACCCACTCTAGTATTCTTGCCTGGAGAATCCCATAAACAGAGGAGCCTGGCATCACATGGAGTCGGACACGACTGAAGGGACTTAGCAGGCACATACATATATACATACTCAAGGGGGGCCGTTGTCCACATTCATATCCAGGGCAAAGTAGGAAGCCATTTTGGAAAAACAGTCATCACAAACATTGTGGGAAAAAAGGCAAGAAACTGACAGAGACTCTCTTCTTAACCACAGTGCACTCAAGCTCCTCTAAGCCCTTCTCAACTCAGCCTCATCCATGCACCTTGTTGTCAAGAGCGAGACTCTCGCTAACTCTCCTAGAACTACCTCCCATCCTCTGAGGATAAGTGTTTTCTGATCAAACTCCTCATCCCCTTCCATCTACCAGGTGATAATCCATCATCTGGCCTGCCTTCAACAAAAATCCTATTAAACAGGTCTAGCCAGAAATCCCTCTTGGCCCCTGATGTTGACTTTTAGTAACCTCCCACCCACTGACTCCCTTTCAGCCCCTTAGTTCTAAACCCTAACCCAGTTTAGAATTGAACACAACTACACTGATGTCTCTGTTTACCTGCTGCAATAGTTCCTCAGTAAATATGTTTTTAGCATTTTAACTGTTGTCTGCTCCGGTTTGCTTTGACAGAAGAGCAACAAATTTTTTAAAAGTCCATGAAAAAAAAGGGCGTTTCTTGGATGGATGTCATGTATGTGAGCATCTGCTTGTTTTTGTGGGTTTTTCTTTTCATCAATTTAGTTTTAATGTGGAAAAGAGTCATGAATGCAAGCCTGTCTTATGTTCTTGTCTTAACCTGTTAGCTCAAAAATTCTTTCTCTTCTTTCTCTTTTCCATAGGAGTATGTGATAGCTACAGGGATTCAGGATTTCCTATGGCTCCCACACACTGTGCCTTAAAGATGACTTTTCTTTATTTAGAAAAAGAGCTTATTGTTTAGTCACTAAGTCATGTCCAACTTTTTGAGACCCCATGGACTGTATGTAGCCCATCAGGCACCTCTGTCTATGAGATTTCCCAGGCAAGAATACTGGAGTGAGTTGCCATGCCCTCCTTCAAGTGACCTTCCCAACCCAGGGATTGAACCTGCATCTTCTGCATTGGCAGGTAGATTCTTTACCATTTCCTGAGCCACCAGGAAAGCCCCAAAAGGGACCTACATTGCAATAAGACATAAACATCTTACATCAGTTTAGTTCAGTTCAGTCGCTCAGTTGTGTCTGACTCTTTGTGACCCCATGGACTGCAGCATGCCAGGCCTCCCTGTTCATCACCAAATCCCGGAATTTACCCAAACTCATCTCCATTGAGTCAGTGATGCCATCCAACCATCTCATCCTCTGTCGTCCCCTTCTCCCACCTTCAATCTTTCCCAGCATTGGGGTTTTTCCAATGAGTCAGCTCTCCACATCGGATGGCCAAAGTATTGGAGTTTCAGCTTCTGTATCAGTCCTTCCAATGAACACTCAGGATTGGTCTCCTTTAGGATGGACTGGTTGGATCTCCTTGCAGTCCAAAGAACTCTCAAGAGTTTTGTCCAACACCACAGTTCAAAAGCATCAATTCTTCGGCTTACATATGTGATCTGAAAAGGAACTCTGAAGGTGGTCAGGTCCCTTTAAGCTTAATTGTTTCAAGTTTCCTCCACCTGGAGTCTTATTCAGTGATCAGTGAAGTTCAGAATGTTGTTCTAGTAACATTTTCTCTTGGTCATCTTGGCAAGTGCTAAGAGAGCAGAAGGGAGTATTTGGAAGGTTTTTTATGAACAAAATCCAGTTGAGGTATTTTTAATTTGAGTGTAAGCTGAGGGAAGAAGAAAATTTTAATGACATAGGAAAGGTAATTAACCCGGAAAATGCCAATACTCATATATTCTGATTTATTAAAGATGTGTAGTTTGTTTTTGAAATTGTCTGTCCTATAGGATGAAGAGCAATGAGATAAACCAGAAAGGCAGGGATGGGGACCTGGATTTTAGACTTTATTCTCACCATTAGGGTCAAGTAAAGTAACAGGCACTGGGGGAAATGATAAGAGGTAGTTCACCTGAAACCCTCACAACTGTGTTAATCAGCTATAGCCCAATTCAAAATAAAAAGTTTTTTTTTTTTTTTTAAGATATCTACTTAGAAAGGGAGGTGGGGGTGGAAAGATAGCCCACAGAACCCATTAAATGTCCAGCTCAGGCACGGTGATGGTATCTCTGGGCAAAGTGAGCCATCAAAGGTTTTGAAGAAAGTAAGGACCTTGATTGAAGTGGTAGTTTAAACAGTTCTCTGTAAGCCTTGGTCTTTGATGAACCAATGGAGGGGGAAAGCACCATAGGCAGAGAAGCCAGTCAGGAGGCTACTGTGATAGACAGTGTGTAATGAGGGCCTGAAGCGGATGAGCCAGCAGGGGTGAGAGATGATGGATATGAGGAAGCCCCAGAAGGAGAGGTCAGGCATAAGATGCTCTGCTTGGAACATGCATTCAGGAATGACATTTGGACACAGCTTCTTGCAACAGTAGAACACAAGGGCTAACATAGGTAACAGGCTGTTGCAAATTCAGAACCCAAGTAAGAGCTAAAATTCACCAGGCTCCCGCCAGACTTCAGACCGCTTTAACTATACATGAGGTATTGAAACAGCAGATTCATCCACACAACTAAACTGTATGCAACCTGCTGCAAAAACAGAGCAAAACCCACAGCTGGCTCTTAGGAGCAGCCCTGCTCAGTAAGCCAGGATTGGAAATGGTTCTACGTATTCCCAGCCTCCCTCCCTTAGCAAAAGCTTTCCCCTTCTACCTGGGTTGCTCAGCAACAGTGCCAGCCAGTTGCCAGGTTAACCTGATACCCTAGGGCCCCTCTCCCTAGGTGAAGACACTGCTAGCTCGTGAATGCTGCCCCTGATGCCACAGCAGCTCTCCCCCAGCCCCGAGAGAGCACTGTACTCTGCCGCAGCCTCTCAGCCCATCTCCCAGAACCTCAACCCTGGTGGTTCATCCCTCTGCCTCCACAACAGCCTTCTTAGTTCCCCTCTGTCTTCATGGCTCCAACTTCGGGAGAAACGTCTTCTCTCAGTGAGAACTTCTAGATAACTCCAAAAACTTTGTGTCTGACCAGCTTTCACCCAGACTGTTATTTCATCTAGCTTCAGGGAACCATGAGCTTCCTCCCGTGTCTCCCACTCTGTTCCCTGAAACTGCAAGTTCAAGATACTGGGAAACATCCAAAAAGTCCACCAACTTGTGATGGTTATTCAGTTATGGACTCCATACAGTTCAGCACCATTCAGGTGGCCCACTGGTAAAAGAACCTGCCTGCTAATGCGGGAGACACAAGAGATGTGCCACGTAGGGTTCAGGGAGATCCCCAGGAGAGGGAAATGGCAACACGCTCCAGTATTCTTGCCTGGAAAATTCCATGGACAGAGGAGCCTGGCAGGCTATAGTCCATGGGGCCACAAAGAATCGGACACAACTGAGCACATATATTCCTAAGGATTCCTCAAAATACTGGGGAACATCCAAAAAGCCCACCCAATTTGTGGTGGTTCTTCAATTACGGACTCTCCATGCCGTTCAGCACCATTCAACACTTAAAAGAAAGATCAATGGAGCTCATCTATGCCTGCTGGGCTGGAACCACCACTACACTCAGTGCCACAAAGAAGAAAAACACAGAGTGCTGTGTACTGCACTCTTTCAGCTAGGAAAGGGGCTGTAGGTGGCTGTACTTTTATCAAACAGCTCTGGCTGAAAGCAGTTTTTAAATTTTAAGTGGTCAGTCTCAGAAATGCAGTGCCCGTAGATTTGCAGGCGTCAGGGGAAACAACACTTACAATGAAATTATTCTAGTCACTGTATGACTTCTTCTATTCTATGGAAATTGGTTAAAAAATAGTTTTCTGCTAATGGCTTGTTTCCAGGATACCATTTTTCCAATTACTCACAAAGAGCAGAGATTATTAACCCGATGATTTTATTCCAGTGGGGACTGTTCAAAACCGCACTTGCTGCCATCCACAGAGGTTAAGCAGTGAATTATGAATGCACAGTGATAATGAAATTCTCAGAACAAACTTCTGTGGGCTTCAAATAGGTTTTCTTGGTGGGGTGAAGGGTGGGCAGAGAGGGGAAAGGCAAGCATTAATAGTCTGAAGGTCTGACACACTCAATTTGATTGTACAGCATAGGAAGGATGCCCCCAAAGCCTCGATCTGTGAATTTGCCTTAATTCCACGCAACAAACATTGTTAAGTCATAGTATCTGAGAGACTGGAGAATTAAATGAAGTAGGAGCCAATGGCGACAGGAGTTGTTGCCAAATTAACTTACCTGGAGCCTCTTCTGAACATCCAACAGGAGATTTGTTACCAAACTCTGACCTGGGCAGCTCTCTCTGCAGAAAGAGAAGCGGACTGACTGAAAATGGCTGCCCCACCTCACCCTCCCCTAATGAGTTCACGTGAGATCCATGCCCCCTCAACGCCTCCCCTCAGGTGAGTCCACCAGATGCAGGTCCTTAGGAGGCTGGAGAACAGAGGGCTGAGTCTGGGCTCAAGCAACGCACAGGCACACACAGTGTGAGGAGCACTGAGGGGGAGCAGCACGAATGGGAAACGCTGGCTGCATTGAATTCAAAGAAGCAGGAAAGAGGTGGAGGCCCTCCCCTTTTCAGCCTCACCTTACAAAATGTTCAAAACTTACTATTTTCTCAAATTTTAACTTTGGGAAGATACTCCTGCAGAGAAGCATAGCATCCCCAGCTCACCGTGCATCCAGGGAAGAAAGGTGGGGAAATCTGCAATGAAAGCTGAATCTCGAACTTGGCCTGCTGTCAGCAAGTCCTATGTCCTTTCTGATCACACATTCCTCATCAGTAACATGAAGACTTCAGAACTAGACAGTCTTCTCAGCCTTTGCCTAGGCAGTGACGGTCTATAGTTCTCTCACTGAGAAAAAGAATCTCCACTAAGAGGTCTCTAGATCACAGATAAAAATGCCCTCCCATCTCCCCCCATTACTAATCCCTGGATTGCACAGGGCCCTGTGGGAAAAGCCTCTTTAGCTCTTTCTGACTTCCCTGGTTGTGTTAAGCCACCCACCCATCACTCTGCCACAAGGCTCTAAGTTTACTTGGGGCCTGCTGGTCTGCATTTCTCGGACTTGGTTTCAGCGAGTTCTCTCAGTAACTTTAAAGACACAGATTTTTTAAAGTCTGAGCTTTCCTCAATATACCTGGTCCCTTCCCAGAAAGAAGGATAACACACACACATGTACACATATAGAATCTGTGAAGATGAAATAGTTTAGCTGTTTTGGTATTTGCCACATAGGGATAAACACAAGCCACAGATCAGATCAGATCAGTCACTCAGTCATGTCCGACTCTTTGTGACCCCATGAATCGCAGCACGCCAGGCCTCCCTATCCATCACCAACTCCCGGAGTTCACCCAGAATCACATCCATCGAGTCAGTGATGCCATCCAGCCATCTCATCCTCTGGCATCCCCTTCTCTTCCTGCCCCCAACCCCTCCCAGCATCAGACTCTTTTCCAATGAGTCAACTCTTCGCATGAGGTGGCTAAAGCACTGGAGTTTCAGCTTTAACATCATTCCTTCCAAAGAAATCCCAGGGCTGATCTCCTTCAGAATGGACTGGTTGGATCTCCTTGCAGTCCAAGGGACTCTCAAGAGTCTTCTCCAACACCACAGTTAAAAGCATCAATTCTTCGGCGCTCAGCCGTCTTCACAGTCCCACTCTCACATCCATAAATGACCACAGGAAAAACCATAGCCTTGACTAGACGGACCTTTCTTGGCAAAGTAATGTCTCTGCTTTTGAATATGCTATCTAGGTTGGTCATAACTTTCCTTCCAAGGAGTAAGCGTCTTTTAATTTCATGGCTGCAATCACCATCTGCAGTGATTTTGGAGCCCCGAAAAATAAAGTCTGACACCATTTCCACTGTTTCCCCATCTATTTCCCATGAAGTGATGGGACCAGATGCCATGATCTTCGTTTTCTGAATGTTGAGCTTTAAGCCAACTCTTTCACTCTCCACTTTCACTTTCATCAAGAGGCTTTTGAGTTCCTCTTCACTTTCTGCCATAAGGGTGGTGTCATCTGCATATATGAGGTTATTGACATTTCTCCTGGCAATCTTGATTCCAGCTTGTGTTTCTTCCAGTCCAGCATTTCTCATGATGTACTCTGCATATAAGTTAAATAAACAGGGTGACAATATATAGCCTTGATGAACTCCTTTTCCTATTTGGAACCAGTCTGTTGTTCCATGTCCACTTCTAACTGTTGCTTCCTGACCTGCATATAGGTTGCTCAAGAGGCAGGTTGGGTGGTCTGGTATTCCCATCTCTTTCAGAATTTTCCACAGTTGATTGTGATCCAAGAGTCAAACGCTTTGGCATAGTCAATAAAGCAGAAATAGATGCTTTTCTGGAACTCTCTTGCTTTTTTGATGATCCAGCGGATGTTGGCAATTTGATCTCTGGTTCCTCTGCCTTTTCAACACAGATGATTATTGTTAACACAGAATCCTGGGGTAAAATGTCTCCTTAAACTTGATCCTTAAAGATCAAGTACCCTAAATTATATTTTAGTTGTTGTTTAGTTGCTAAGTCATGTTCAACTCTTATGCAACTCCAGCGACTGTAGCCCACCAGGCTTCTCTGTTCATGGGATTTTCCAGGCAAGACATATTGGAGTGCGTTGCCATTTCCTTCTGGGGATCTTCCTGACCCAGGGATTGAACCCGAGTCTTGGGCATTGACAGATGAATTCTTTACCACTGAGCCACCAGAGAAGTCAAAAATATTATATTTAAATATCGCTTTTATAATATTCTGACATATTGTCCTTCAGGCTCTGAATATCACCATTATTAGTAAAACCAATAACAGCCACACCATTCCACTTGCTCTCTAGAAGTTTCCCTAAGGTTAGGGACCACAGAGCAACTTTCTGGTCTTCTACCTACCAGGACTGTCTCTTCCTTATAAAGCCCCTCAGCACCCCTTTTCTCTAGCATAGCCTTTCAGCTTCTGCTCCCTAATTAAGCATTCCCAGTTCCTCTTAAGATGTTGTTTAGCATTTCTTTAGTAGGCTCCCAACCCTTTCAAAGCATAGCACCTGGACTTGAAATCAATATTCTGGAAGTGGGATAGGGCAGGACTTAATTAGGGCTGTTTTGCTGGTTCCCTTCTTTGAAAGGAAGTGAAAGGATCACATCATATGGCAGGATGTTTACTGAGATATAGTTCATGTTTTGTTCTTTCTGTTTGTCTCACCACGACACCCAGACCAGGTAATGGGACTTTTGTTCTCCCATGCTTCTGGGGAAGTTTGCATTGCAAAGTTAAGAGAAGTTGAATGTTCTTAACTTCTCTTTTCCAGGATCTAGTACTTGGCAAACTTGTAGGGTGGCAAGCAGAGCAGAGAGCTCCTCAGGTGACACTAGTAATAAAGAACCTGCCTGTCAATGCAGGAGACATAAGAGATGAGGGTTGGATCCTTGGGCCAGGAAGATCCCCTGGAAGAGGGCATGGCAACCTGCTTCAGTATTCTTGCCTGGAGAATCTCATGGAGAGAGGAGCCTGGCAGGCTACAGTCCATGGGGTCACAAAGAGTTGGACACTACTGAAGCAACTTAACATGCACGCATGCAAAAAAAGCAGAGATAGGGCAGTGCCAATCAATAGAAACGCTAAAGCAAGAGGAAAGAAAAGACAAGATGCCCCAAGTATGGGCAGGAGATGGAGATAATCCACAACGTTGTGGAGGCCTTTGCTGTGTTAGATTCAATAGACATGGTTTGTTTCTGGAGAGTGGAGTGCCTGCCTGAGGGGACCGGGGGAGTTGGACTCCAGTCCTTGAAGATCTCACCTGGGTAAACAAATATTCTTGGAATAAGCTTGGCACAAAGGGAACTGAGACATTTGTCTTCAAGAGATTCCACTTTCCCCACTCAGGCTTGGTAATGGGGATTTCAGTGCAGTCTAGGATGGATTGAAAATAAATATTTCCCTCACATTCCAGCAATAACTCATGTCTCCAAAACTTGGATGTGACTGAGGGAAAGGGAATGGAGCCTCCAGAAATGACTGACATGTACTCTCCCTACAGCCTCCTAGGTTATAGGTTTAGTTTGATTTAGAGAAAATGAAATGCTTTGATTTTGTTTTATATCTGCACTTATTGTTTAAATTTTGTTTCTATTATAACTGTATGAAGTATTGTGAAGGGACTCAAAATAATAATTTCTTGCCTCAGTGAAAGTCCTATCTAATCTAGAGCTAACACTTCGATTTCGCTTGATAATGAAAGGAATTATAGTCAAATGGAAAGCAGTGTGACTACTTATCATTTTGTCTCTGTGTGTCTTACTCTCCTCCTCTGACAAATAGAGATAATAAGGACATAACTTCATAAAGACTACTGATAGTATGTGAGATTCCCATGCAGATGGCCATATATTTTTAATAACCATGGGATTTGTGGAACTTGTTTAGGCTATTGGTTAAAAGCTTGGGTTCCAGGGTCAGAACATCTGGGTTTACACCCTAGCTCTATGTGAGCCTGTGTGGTTTTGGATAAGCTAGCTACCCTCCCAGCTCTCAGTCCTTCCATTTCTTTAACATTAAGATGGGGGTAATAACAGTAGCTAGTTTGTAGGAAGGCATGAAAATTAAATAACATAACTCATGTAATGTTCCCAGCAACATGCTTGGTACATGCTAAGTGTTAATTAACTATTAAACATTGAGGAAATTGAGATAAAACATTTAAAATAATTAAATACATCATAAAAGTGTTGTCATCATTATTAAGTACTTGGTATTCTATTGAATTGAAAAGAAATTGTCCTATTTTTAAACATCTGGACCTAAAATGTACATAATTATAACAACAAAAGGAGAGAAAACATTTGTATCCACAGATGGGGACTATTATTTTTGGGGTCTAAAAATAACACACCACCATGATATAACTCAGATCCGGTTTCTATAAATACTCTTTTGATGATTAAATGATGGAAAAGTAAATGACAATACTCAAAACTTCTTTTGTGCATATATGTCTGAATATGGACATCATTAAAATGAAACAGCTTCCTTAATTTGCTAGGCAGATGATACAAAGTTTTAATCAATAATTCATCTTGGCAAAGAAACTCATTACTCAGCCAAGGCTATGATGAAAATCCTGTTAGGAAGTCTTACTTTGGCTAAACAAGACAAGTAAATTAAGAACAAAGTGAATAACCCAACTCTCTATAAATCATTCATTTCAGGATTAAACATTATGGATTTCTCCATTAAATATGCATCCCAGGCCTAGGTATGTATTAACTTCTATATTAGCCAGCCTTGAGAGATAGCTAATACAGTCGTCTGGGAGTCTCTATGAAACTACCAGCCTACTGAGTAGAACAAAAGCAAATAATGGAAAGTTTTGGAGAAGCCAGGGACTGAAAGCCAAAAGTCGTCAAAGCCAACCTTTCACACAACCTGGGCGCCCCTTCCAACTTACTCCGAAGGCTGGTCATCCTCTTCAGCGTAAATGCTGTGAGTGGGGGCTTTACTACCCATTTTTGATAAAGCTCTTTCTATTTCAAGTGGCAGAAAACTCAACTCAAGCTAGCTTAAGCAAAATGGGGATTTATTGCATCATGGCTCAGAACATGAATAATCTAACTTCATACTTTCAGTCTTGGCATAATCAAGGCTCCATCAATGTCACCAGGGTTTAATCTTTATTCCCATATTTGCTCTGAGCTCTCCTCTTCTTCTCAAGGAGACTCCCCTTGTCGTGCCCCAACGGCAGCTGCAGCCCTCTGTTTTGTCCTTCAGAGCCAGTAGGTAAAGATCCACACCTCGATAATTCAAAGAAACCCAGAATTGTTTTTGGCTCTAACTGGCCTAACTTGGGCTGTGCCCGTCCCTGATTCATTCATTATTGTGAGAAGTGGGGCAGGTCTGTGCAGTGCTCTGATACTCCAGGCTCAGTTTACATACCACAGTTGGCAGGGGGATGAGTCAGCTGCAAGGGAATGATAATGACAGGGAAGAAGAGAGGTATTGAAGGAATCAGTCCACATAGAAAAGCAGAACAAATGAATGCTTAGTGACCAAAATCCTATTCTACACAATATTCACCACTGACCATTATTCTAACTTGTCCTAGGAAAGCAATCCTTTAATTAGATGTAAACTGAGTTTTGAAATTTCCATCCCCAGTCCTTTGCCTTCTGGAATCACATAGAACAAGACAATTTTCTCTTCCCACTGGCAGTTCTTCAACTGTTTTGTAGATAGACATTGAATCCCCTTTGGTCTGCTGTCCTCCACATTAAATGTATAACATACCAGGAAATAGACTTTTTAGACTGAGAATAAATCAAGGTATGTTATTAAGCAGATTTTATAATCTTATTGTGAAACTAAACATAACATTTTGTGCTGTTTACCTTTGTTTCAAAGAAACTGGTTTTATTAATAACACTGGCAGGACTACTGGGGAAAATAAACATTTTCAAGGACAGTTGATTAAGTAATATCAATTAGGTAACTTACACCAACCAGCCAATTGAGGACACAAAACAGCCTGAACAAAACATTTAAAAATATTCTTTAAAATATCAAAGAGCTAACAAAATAATGAAAAACCACTAGATCTAAAACTAAAGAATATGCCAAACCAGAGACATAATAGTACAACTTGAAGCTTCTTTTGCCATAGAAGCATCTTCTGATCTGGAAGGGATATCTGCAATTTTGTTTGGGCTGCCTGATTAAGTCAGAGAGAAAGTGTCAAGGTCTAGAGTTCACCAAAGTTAGGGATTTTGATAAAGCACTATCCAGCATAAACTAGGACAAAATGGGCTATACCCTCAGGATAAGCATGAACCTGTGGTCAAACAGGCTTGCAACTGTCACCAAGTCATCTAAGTCATTCATGAAACTTCAAGCTTTGAGGATGAGTTATGGTAACCCTAGACTGCTGACAAAAAGCCTAGAAAAAGCAAATTCAAAAAGTTCTTTCTGGAGAAGATCACATTATACTGGGGCTCACACAATCAAGATAGCCAGGCATTCGAGAAATTAAGACAACAAGAGTAAGAACCCACAGAGACAAAGGACAACAAAAAAAGAGCTGAAAAGACTTCAAGTAGTGGAATATATATCCATGTAACTAAACCACTTTACTGTACACCTGAAACTGACACAATATTGTAAATCAACTCTATCTCAACAACAAAAGACTAAGCCAAAAGACTCAGGGGTGTGTTTTCATACCTTGGGTTTGGATATGGATTCTTAAAGATGACACTAAGTAACCACCAACAAAATAAACAAATAGACAAAGTGAACTTCATCAACATTAAAAACTTCTGTGCAAAGGACATTATCAAGAAAGTGAAAAGACAACTTATGGAATGGGAGATAATACTTTCAAATCACGTATCTGATAAGAAATGAATATCCAGAATATATAAAGAATGCCTACAACTCAATAACAAAAAGACAAATCCAATTTTAAAATAGGAAAAGAGCTTAAACATATGCTTCCCCAAAGAAAATACACAGATGACCAATAAACATATGAAAATAGGCTCAACGTCATTAGCCATTAGTGAAATGCAAATCAGAACCAGGGGATACCACTGTATACCTCCTAGAATGGCTAAGCTTGTTTGTTTTTAAGGAAATAAAGAGTGTTGGTGAGAAAGTAGGACAACTAGAACACTTGTATGTTGATGGTGGGAATATAAAATGGTGCACCCACTGAGGAAATGGCATGGTAGTTCCTCAAAAAGCTAAATGTAGAATTACCATATTTCCCAGCAATTCATCTTAGACATACACCCCCAAAAATATTAAGCGGGGACTTTAACAGATACTTGTACACCAGTGTTCATTGCAGCATTATTCACAATATCCAAACAGTAAAAACAAGCCAAGTGCCCATCAGCAATGAATGGATAACAAAATATGGTGTATACATACAATGGAATATGAGTTATCCATAAAAAGGAATGATGTTCTGATACATGCTAAAACATAGATGAAACTTACAAACATTACACTATATGAAATAAGCCATACATGAAAGGACAAATATCATATGATTTCACTTACATGAAATATCTAGAATAGGCAAATTCAGAGAGACAGAAGGTAGAAGGCAGTTGCCAGGGGCTGAGGGAAGGGGAAATGGGGAGTTGTTGCCTAACAGTTACCATGTTTCTGCTTGGGATGATTAAAAAGTTTTGGAAATATATAATGTACATATTATTGTATAACACTGTTAATGGAACGATACTGCTGAATTATACATTAAAATGGACTAAATAGCAAATTTTGTTATATATATGTGTATGTGTATATATATATATATATATATATATATATTAATGACAAATTTTTTTAACGAAAGAATCCAGATGGAAACCAGAGCAATTTTCTTATAGTCTTCACCATTTGGTAGGGGTGGAAAACCCCCATAATGAACCAAGATATATAAGATGGATTTAAAATTCAAATAGAAAATAACTCAGCATACAGTAACATGAACATTCAATGCACTGTCTACAGTCCACATTCTTGGTCTTTTAAAATAGTTAAAAATGGTGCTCTTACCATAGTCAAAAATTCTCCATCATACTGGGAATCCAAAGGGGTGGCTGGTAGGTACCAAAGGCACAAATGTGAGGCAGGAAAGGACAGCAAATGACAACCATCAACAGGTGTACTGAAGTCACAAGAGGGCCAGCATTACCTTGGGGGAATTTAGGATGGAAAACAGAATTAAGTCAAAAGCCAAACCTCAGAGGTGCTCAAGAAAATTAGCTGTGAACCAGGAGTGATAGCTGAGAGAAAGAACCACAGACAAGAGGACAACGCCCTGGGGTTGACCATGATAGACCACAGAAGAGCAAAATCAGAGGCCAGCACCAGGCACAAAGATAAAGATAAAGCAAGGTCAGCGTTCAGAAGAGGCTGTCCAGGCAGAGAGGTCAGGGGTTGGGAAGGTAGTAGGAGAACTGTGTGAATGTGGCCTCTGAGCCTCCCTGGAGGGTCTCGTGCACCCTGCTTCAGAGCTCTACTGAGAGAAGTTATAAAAAACACAAGAATTGAAAGAGACACATGTACCCCGATGTTCATCGCAGCACTGTTTATAATAGCCAGGACATGGAAGCAACCTAGATGTCCATCAGCAGATGAATGGATAAGAAAGCTGTGATACATATACAAAATGGAGTATCACTCAGCCATTAAAAAGAATACATTTGAATCAGTTCTAATGAGTTGGATGAAACTGGAGCCTATTATACAGAGTGAAGTAAGCCAGAAAGAAAAACACCAATACAGTATACTAACGCATATATATGAAATTTAGAAAGATGGTAACAATAACCCTGTATACGAGACAACAAAAGAGATACTGATGTACAGAACAGTCTTTTGGACTCTGTGGCAGAGGGAGAGGGTGGGATGATTTGGGAGAATGGCATTGAAACATGTATAATATAATATATGAAAAGAGTCACCAGTCCAGGTTCGATGCACGATACTGGATGCTTGGGGCTGGTGCACTGGGACGACCCAGAGGGATGGTGTGGGGAGGGAGGAGGGAGGAGGGTTCAGGATGGGGAACACGTGTATACTTGTGGCGGATTCATGTTGATATATGACGAAACCAATACAATATTTTAAAGTTAAAAAAAATTAAAAAAAAGAACACAAGTAATAGGACACAATTCCAGACTCACTAAATCAGCATCTCCAGACAGCATATTAAAAAGCAGAGAGATAACTGCTGACAAAGGTTCATCTAGTCAAAGCTATAATTTTTCCAGTAGTCATGTATGAATGTGAGAGCTGGACCATAAAGAAAGTTTAGTGCTGAATAACTGATGCTTTCAAATTGTGGGGCTGGAGAAGACTCTTGGGAGTCCCTTAGACTGCAAGGAAATCAAACCAGTCAATCCTCAAGGAAATCAACCTTGAATATTCATTGGAAGGACTGATGCTAAAATTCCAACACTTTGGCCATTTGATGTGAAGAGCCGACTTATTTGAAAAGACCCTGATGCTGGGAAGGATTGAGGGCAGGAGGAGAAGAGGGCGACCCAGGATGAGATTGTTGGATAATGTCATCAACTCAGTGAACATGAGTTTGAGAAAATTCAGGAAACCTGGTGTGCTGCAGTCTGCAGGATCAGACACAAGCAGCTGGACACTACTTACTGACTGAACCACAAACAATATGCATTTTAGCATTGTTCCCAGATGCTTCTTATGGGCTTCCCTGATAGCTTGCTGCTGCTGCTGCTAAGTCGCTTCAGTTGTATCCGACTCTGTGTGACCCCAGAGATGGCAGCCCACGAGGCTCCTCTATCCCTGGGATTCTCCAGGCAAGAACACTGGAGTGAGTTGCCATTTCCTTCTCCAATGCATGAAAGTGAAAAGGGAAAGTGAAGTCACTCAGTCATGTCTGACTCCTAGCGACCCAATGGATTGCAACCTACCAGGCTCCTCCGTCCATGGGATTTTCCAGGCAAGAGTAATGGAGTGGGTTGTCATTGCCCTGCTAGCTTAGTTGGTAAAAAAAAATCCACCTGCAGTGCAAGAGACCTCAGTTCAATTCCAGGGTCAGAAAATCCTCTGGAGAAGGGATAGGCTACCCACTCCAGTATTCTTGGGCTTCCTTTGTGGCTCAGCTGGTAAAGAATCTGTCTGCAATGTGGGAGACCTGGGTTCGATCCCTGGGTTGGGAAGACCTCCTGGAGAAGGTAAAGGCTACCCAATCCAGTATTCTGGCCTGGAGAATTCCATGGACTGTATAATCCATGGGTTTGCAAAGAGTTGGACACGACTGAACAACTCTTAATTCATTTTACTTCAGATGTGTAAAGTAAAATTAGGCTCCTAATTTGTGATTAGGCTCTCTAAATTGTGATAACTACCGATCATTCACTCAGCTTCTGAGATAGACCACCAGTCCCCAGGTTCAACACTAGCCCATAGGCTCGATCCACACTGGGAGCTTGCAGGTCCTCCCAGCAAATTTTAATAAACACAGACTCTGAGCTTGTGGGGCTGGAGAGGGAGCTATGATAGTAGCACCTACTAGCTTCAGGTCCTGGGCCAGTTTGACTCCAAGACCTATACTCTTTCCATGTACCACAGTTTACAAACCGTTTCAACAATTGTTTTAAAAATGTAGGGGATAGAAGAGGAGGTTTTAGCATTAGTTGACGCTTTGCCAACAAAGGTCTGTCTAGTCAAGGCTATGGTTTTTCCAGTGGTCATGTATGGATGTGAGAGTTGGACTGTGAAGAAAGCTGAACGCTGAAGAATTGATGCTTTTGAACTGTGGTGTTGGAAAAGACTCTTGAGAGTCCCTTGGACTGCAAGGAGATCCAACCAGTCCATTCTGAAGGAGGTCAGCCCTGGGTGTTCTTTGGAAGGAACGATGCTAAAGCTGAAACTCCAGTACTTTGGCTACCTCATGCAAAGAATTGACTCATTGGAAAAGACTCTGATGCTGGGAGGGATTGGGGGCAGGAGGAGAAGGGGACGACAGAGGATGAGATGGCTGGATGACATCACTGACTTGATGGACGTGAGTTTGAGTGAACTCCTGAACTCTGGGAGATGGTGATGGACAGGGAGGCCTGGCGAGCATGGGGTCGAAAAGAGTCGAACACGACTGAGTGACTGAACTGAACTGAACTGAAGCTGAGTCTTTGGTTAATGGGAAAAACCTTTTTCACCATGGCAAGCCCAGGGCATTATGGGTAAGCAAGACTGGACTGTCTTCTCTAATCATCTTGATTCCCCAGCCAGAAGGGATTGTCAGGTTATGTAATCTTGATCGGCCATTTTTTTTTTTTTTTTTTTTCATTTCAGTGAAGAAGGGTCTGAGATTAAGTTTGGGAAGAGATCGAAAACCAAAGTTCAGAGGAATAGATTAAAATGATGCTGAGGCATCCTGAGTCACAAGGGGAAAAAAATGATAGAACTTTGTTGGAGTGGCTGAAGGAAGATAAGACACTGAAGGCATCTCAGAGGGAAAGGGGGGCTGGGTTGGGAAAGAGAACCGAGCAGAAGGAAGAGATAACCGGGTGGAGAGCAGAGATAAGAGGCAGGGTGAGGCAAGGCCAGGGAGGAAGACTGGATTCTCTGCAGGCTCTCCAGGACTCTGTCTTTCTTTTTCTTGTTTGTCTCTCAGAATATATCTTAAAAGGGAGAAAGGAGGCCATATTTGTAGTATATTTGCAGTATACCTTAAAGGTTCAATTCTGATCACTCAGTCTCTGTGCCTGAAAACATAGCACATTTGCTGGTAAATCTAAACCAGTCTCTTCAAGACTGTGAGACCCGGGCTCAAGACCCTCTGGCATCACGTCCTTTACATCATGGCATCATGCCCCTCCCCCGTTTCTGCTGCTGCTGCTGCTAAGTCGCTCCAGTTGTGTCCGACCCTGTGCGACCCCATAGATGGCAGCCCACCAGTCTCCCCCGTCCCTGGGATTCTCCAGGCAAGAACACTGGAGTGGGTTGCCATTTCCTTCTCCAATGCATGAAAGTGAAAAGGGAAAATGAAGTCGCTCCAGTTGTGTCCGACTCTTAGCGACCCCATGGACTGCAGCCTACCAGGCTCCTCCATCCATGGGATTTTCCAGGCAAGAGTACTGGAGTGGGGTGCCATTGCCTTCTCCACTCCCCCATTTCTAGGTTGGTCGTATTCAGACAAACATATGCAGGGAGAACACCTGATTTTACTGAGGTTATTAGGGGGAGACCTACAACTCCCAGCTGACTAGTCCTTCCCACTCACACACTAGCATAACCACTGGGAGATCACCCGGCACTTTGTGTGCCTGGAGGAGCCAGAGTACAGGGTGGAGCCTTTGGCTTTGGAGCTGTTCCACAGCTTGAGTCCCAGCTCGACTGCAGAGGAGTTACTCTGTATCTGAGCTTCCATTTCCTCATCTCTCAAACAGGGATAAGACTAGCAGCTCCCTCACAGAGTGATTGTTATGATGAAATAAAATAATGCACTTACAGTGCTTAGGGCAGTGCCTGGCACACAGAAGTGCTCAAATTGTGTTCGTCTGACTGCTGGCCTGTTAGTAGGTCCAAGTGCAAAGTTGGGTGCATATGGCAGGCACCCCATGAGGATGATATTGACCCTCTGGGTTGAGGAGTCAGGATGCTTGATTCTAATTCTATCTCATTTACCATCAAGGGAAACAGGGGTGTCACTGGGCCTCTCTGTGCTTCCATTTATCTCCTCTATAAAATGGAGTTCTGCCCTTCCTCTGACACAGACTGCTGTGTGTTTTAAAATGCTTAGGAAAGCATGAGACAGCATAGAAATACAGGAGTGGTCCCTTCCATTACTCTAACACTGCACTTTTACCAAGCTGATCACTCGCCACTGAGCTTATCAACTTTCACTGTAGCTAAGAACTGTTGCTATAATTTGCCTTCAACTCCTAGGGTGGACTGTTTCCTCCTTCCTCCATTGACTCCAGACACTGGCATCAAAGTCACAGCTGCAAGGAAGTGTGCAGGCAGAATTCCAAACTTTCATTCTTTTACCTCTCTTCCTTCTTTTTGCCTCTCAGGTACATTAGAAGTGATTCAAGTCTCTATATTTTGCACTTAGCCTAATAAATGGCTTTAGAGACTATAAGTGTTTTGGAATGAGGAACAGGTTTCTCTAGTTCATTCTTAGACGCCAGCACCCGATAGGACCCTTGGCACATAGGAGACATCCAGCACATTTTGTTAGATGAATGAATGTGCTTGAAATCAAGACTGTTTCAGTTCAGTCGCTCAGTTGTGTCCGACTCTTTGCGACCCCATGAATTGCAGCACGCCAGGCCTCCCTGTCCATCACCAACTCCCGGAGTTCACTGAGACTCACGTCCATCGAGTCGGTGATGCCATCCAGCCATCTCATCCTCTGTCGTCCCCTTCTCCTCCTGTCCCCAATCTCTCCCAGCATCAGAGTTTTTTCCAATCAGTCAACTCTTCATGAGGTGTCCAAAGTATTGGAGTTTCAGCTTTAGCATCATTCCTACCAAAGAACACTCAGGACTGATCTCCTTTGGTATGGACTGGTTGGATCCCCTTGCAGTCCAAGGGACTCTCAAGAGTCTTCTCCAACACCACAGTTCAAAAGCATCAATTCTTTGGTGCTCAGCTTTCTTCACAGTCCAACTCTCACATCTATACAGGACCACTGGAAAAACCACAGCCTTGACTAAATGGACTTTGTTGATAAAGTAATGTCTCTGCTTTTGAATATGCTACCTAGGTTGGTCATACCTTTCCTTCCAAGGAGTAAGCGTCTTTTAATTTCATGGCTGCAATCACCATCTGCAGTGACTTTGGAGCCCAGAAAAATAAAGTCTGACACTGTTTCCACTGTTTCCCCATCTATTTCCCATGAAGTGATGGGACTGGATGCCATGATCTTCATTTTCTGAATGTTGAGATTTAAGCCAACTTTTTCACTCTCCACTTTCACTTTCATCAAGAGGCTTTTTAGTTCCTCTTCACTTTCTGCCATAAGGGTGGTGTCATCTGCATATATGAGGTTATTGATATTTCTCCCAGCAATCTTGATTCCAGCTTGTGCTTCTTCCAGCCCAGTGTTTCTTATGATATACTCTGCATATAAGTTAAATAAGCAGGGTGACAATATACAGCCTTGACATACTCCTTTTCCTATTTGGAACCAGTCTATTGTTCCATGTCCAGTTCTGACTGTTGCTTCCTGACCTGCATATTGGTTTCTCAAGAAGCAGGTCAGGTGGTCTGGTATTCCCATCTGTTTAAGAATTTTCCACAGTTTGTTGTGATCCACATAGTCAAAGGCTTTGGCATGGTCAATAAAGCAGAAGTAGATGTTTTTCTGGAATTCTCTTGCTTTTTCTATGATCCAGAAGATGTTGGAAATTTGATCTCTGGTTCTTCTGCCTTTTCTAAAACCAGCTTGAACATCTGGAATGCAAAACTAGGAAGTCAAGAAACACCTGGGGTAACAGGCACATTTGGCCTTGGAATACGGAATGAAGCAGGGCAAAGGCTAACAGAGTTTTGCCAAGAGAACACACTGGTCATAGAAAACACCCTCTTCCACCAACACAAGAGAAGACTCTCCACATGAACATCACCAGATGTTCAACACCAAAGTCAGATTGATTATGTGCTTTGCAGCCAAAGATGGAGAAGCTCTATACAGTCAGCAAAAATAAGACTGGGAGCTGACTGTGGCTCAGATCATGAACTTCTTATTGCCAAATTCAGGCTTAAATTGAAGAAAGTAGGGAAAACCACTAGACCATTCAGGTATGACCTAAATCAAATTCCTTATGATTATACAGTGGAAGTGAGAAATAGATTTAAGGGCCTAGATCTGATAGATAGAGTGCCTGATGAACTATGGATGGAGGTTCATGACATTGTACAGAAGACAGGGTTCAAGACCATCCCCATGGAAAAGAAATGCCAAAAAGCAAAATGGCTGTTTGGGGAGGCCTTACAAATAGCTATGAAAAGAAGTGAAAAGCAAAGGAGAAAACGAAAGATATAAGCATCAGAATGCAGAGTTCCAAAGAATAGCAAGGAAAGATAAGAAAGCCTTCCTCAGTGATCAATGCAAAGAAATAGAGGAAAACAACAGAATGGGAAAGACTAGAGATGTCTTCAAGAAAATTAGAGATACCAAGGGAACATTTCATGTAAAGATGGGATCCATAAAGGACAGAAATGATATGGACCTAACAGAAGTAGAAGATATTAAGAAGAGGTGGCAAGAATACACAGAAGAACTGTACAAAAAAGATCTTCATGACCAAGATAATCACGATGGTGTGATCACTCACCTAGAGCCTTACATCCTGGAATGTGAAGTCAAGTGGGCCTTAGAAAGCATCCCTATGAACAAAGCTAGTGGAGGTGATGGAATTCCAGTTAAGCTCTTTCAAATCCTGAAAGATGATGCTGTGAAAGTGCTGCACTCAACATGCCAGCAAATTTGGAAAACTCGGCAATGGCCACAGGACTGGGAAAGATCAGTTTTTATTCCAATCCCAAAGAAAGGTAATGCCAAAGAATGCTCAAACTACCCCACAATTGCACTCATCTCACATACTAGTAACGTAATGCTCAAAATTCTCCAAGCCAGGCTTCAGCAATATGTGAACTGTGAACTTCCATACTTTTAGATATTATTTTATTTTGCCTTATCTTCCAGTCTGAAATAAAACATCATATTTTTGTCATTGACCTTCCTTTTCCCCTATGTTATTTGCAGTTAAACATTTATAATCCATACTAAGGATTTAGGTAGGTGTTAGCTGTTGTATAAGGGTTTTAACATGTATTCTCTTATTTACATCTCACAATGACCTTCTAGCCAGGTGCAAATATTATTTCCACTTTACAAGTAAAGATATGGAGGATCAAAGAGTTTATTAGAGAAGCTAACACATACTGAAGTCTATCTTTGTTTCAACATTATACATTTTATTTTTATTAGCTCATTTGATTTTTCACAAAATATTATGAAATAGATACCATTATCATTTACATTTTAGAATCCATGAGGGTTATACAACTTGTCTGGTAGATGACAGGCCTTGATTTAACTCATGTCTGCTCGATTCTGGTGCCATTCTGACATCATGCCACAGGGCCCCTGCCCCATCTACACGCTGGAACCACTTACTGAATAAAACTTCTTCATTTGCATGAAACTGCTTTCAACCTATTCAGAGAACCTGCATGCCTCTGTGGGATTTTTCTTACCTTGGCTAAATATTCCCAATTCCTTCCTAGTTTCTTCCTTTAGTTTTTGGGTGGCAAGTGGATGGTTGAAGGCCACTTTAAACATAAACACACACACACACACATATAATTGTGTAAGTATAAAAGTCTAGAACTCTTATTAGATTCTCCAAGAATTCTGCAAAGCCCCAAATGATTAGGAACCGAGTTCAAACACAAACAAACAGCAATAACAACAACACAATTAACATTCTCATAGGTTTCCTAGACCCAGGTAAATGCAGTCTGTTAGGCGAATATGAACTGTTACACCTCAGTTAGATGGGAACTCAGATCATTCCATTGAGCCTGGGGATTAATTTCTTTTCTCATTTGGCCACAGGATGTGCGAAATGGTCCCAAATTATTTCCTTCAGACTCAACATCTCTACTGAGTCAGGAGTCTGAAGCCAGCATGAGGAGATGCACACGACTAAGTCATTTCCTAAACAAAATCCAGGGGCCTGAGATTAAATTCCTTGTGTTTATGCCTCAACCTCACTTTTACTACCTCAATAACATCCCAAATTCTTTTTTTCTAGTCCTCCCCTCCAAGACTTTTGGTAGCACAAGTGGAGGTTAAAAGACCTCTGCTGGGAAGAGTAAGTCTCAGCTCCATCATTGTATGCCTTATTTTTTCTTTTAAAATCTCAAGTTCTTATGCTAAGCTTTTCTAAATCTCTTTCCTCAAAATGTACCATGGAGATGACAGTACATGTTTCACAGGGCTGTTGACTTAGGAAATGCATGAGGACGGTCCTGGTCCATAATTCCTGGTGGTGAATCAGAGCCCTCAGGCGGGACTCCCATTCCCTCTCCTCACTGCATCTCTGCTGCTCTTCCTATGCACACACCTTCATTCTCAGGCCAGACTGGCTGGGGAGCAAGAGGCCACATCTACCAGCTCCCAGCTGACTTGGTTCCTTCCAAGTACAGAGACAATTTTTGGTTTTATGATTTTTTTTTCACTGTTCATCACATCAGGAGAACAGCTGATGAGTGGCAAAATTACAAATTTGGAGAAGAGACAAAAAGTAAAAAAAAAAACAAAAAACTCACTATTAGAATAAATCTGAGATTCTGAAAGCTCCACTGACTCCTTTTTACATGGCTCTACAGAACTCTCAGTTTTGTTTCTCTCTAGGTTGGACATCTTTAATCTTCTGATGCCTCTCAGTTGTTTTTTCCTGCTTACATCACTCAATAGAGAGGCTCTATTTTATGATTTAGGCTCAGAAATTGTATTTTTTTTTTTTTTGAAAAGAGCTGTGGTCAAGTATGCCATGCAAGGGCTTCCTGACTTGTATTATTTATAAGACATCTCCAAGTATGGATCTCCTGCTGCAGGGCCCTCCTCTACTCTGAATGTGTTTGGTCTGCAGACATCATCTGAAGAAACCCTACCTAGGTAGGCAAATCCTTACCTCCACTCTGTGGCTGCCCAGAAATGGAGCTGAGAGACATGGTGTGACTTTCCCAAGATCACGCAGCAAAGCAGAGGGAGAGCTGAGACTCGTTTCTCGGTTTCAGATGCTTTAAATTTGGGCCCATAGACCCCTGAGGGTGATGTTTTCAGTAAAAATCTGATATAAAATTGAGGCCCAGAAAAGGCCAGTGGGGTGAGAGAGGGCTTGCAGTGAGTCAGGGAGATTGCTGAGCCCAGAGGCCAGTGCTTCTGATCCCACGTGCAGTTACTGTTGTCCCATGACTGGCAGCAACTATCTCTCAGGAGAGCTCCTGGAGAGCAGTTTTCCTATTTGCTCCTCAAGTATCAGGATTTACTTTTTCTCAGCCCTGAATTGGATCATGATGCTCATCAACAGTATGAAGTCCAAGCAGTTTTTAATGCACCCAAACGTACATGAGGACTTGGCTGTCAACCCAGGAAAACTGGACACTGCTCTGATAATAGTCACATTTTTCTTTCCTTGAGGTTCTTACAATAGGTTTTTCTTGGTCTCAGGGTTGGATGGTGGAAAAATGGGCATGAGGAACTCAGGAGCATTTGTTCTCTTGCCGTATATCTCTGTTTTACAAAACCAGCCAAAGCTCCACGGTCTGAGCAAGCTGGCCTTTCCAGCAAATCAAGGGATTCTTAGAGGGAAAAGTGGTTGCAGATGAGATTGTATATCTTTTTCTTGGGACTTCATTTGGATACATAGAAATATGTAGCATGATACTCGGTAAAGGCCTTTTGAATCTATGATTCATTAAGCATGGCTTACCTGGTTGCTTCTCTATGCAGGGACCACAACATATCAAAATGAGGAAATCTTGACCTCTGTCCATAAAGGTGTGGGATACACAGGCTTGGATGGAGCAAATAACCACTCAGTGGGCTTTGTTTTGGGGTAGAAGTGTGAAGAAGTGCCCTGGGGACCCAAAGGAAGGAGAGAAGGTGTCTAACTGGGAAAGGATGGCCAGGATGATTTCTCCCAAAGATCCTTGAATTGGCTCTTCATGGATGAGAGCATTTCATTGAGCAGAGTGAACAGGCAGGGTAACAGTCTGAGCAGGGATAGGGGGACTTATAGGAGCATGGAATCTCTGTGATTGTTTAAGTCTAGTTTAATCTAATGGAGACAGGAAGCTAGGAGTAGCCTAGGTTCTTAAAGGCTTTGATTGATGGACTTAGGAATTTAGATTTGACCCCAGGGTCCTAAGAAACTGTTCACGTGTTTAGAGAAGGGAATGGCACTTTCAACTCTGTTTTTTGGAAATATTGTGCTGGCAAGACTGTGGAAGCCGTATTGGAGAGGAGTAAACCTGGAGGCAGAGAGACTCCCCAGGAGGCTCCTGCTGTTGTTATTCAGACAGGAGAGGAGTGTGTCAGCTAGAATGATGGCAGCGGTAACAGCAGAGAAGGGACACAGTCAGAGCCATTTAGGACTTGGAATTGAGAGGAGCTGGTGACTGGAGTAAGAAGGAAGGATGACTGATTCTCTGTACTTGGGATTGTAGGTGATGTGATGGGTTCACTGGTAAAGGAACCCCAGAAGGAAGAATGAAAATTATTTGGGTGATCTTGAGTTTGAAGTGCCCCTGGATGATGTCTAACAGGAAGTTGGAAATGTGGGGCTGGGTGGACCTACAATTGCCTCGGTGGGGATTGGTGTCTTGTAGGAGACAGGAAGAATAAAAGAAAAGCAGGCCCCCACTAGGGCCACAAAAGAAATTTATAATTATTGATAAACTGGATGCTATAAGGCATGAGACTCTTGGAACAAGTCCAGAGGGAACAGTTCATGATCTTCAAAATAAGATACGATCCTGGGGTCAGAAAACTGACCACAGCCTGTTTCTCAACTGGTGTCTGAGAATCACATGTTTTACGTATCTGGTAGAAAATCTATAGATAAGAATGTTAGTCTTAGTTACTGATTTGTTATTGATTACTGTTTCCTAATTACTCAATGGTTAATGATCATTTTGTTCTTTGGCCCTGAAGGCCACATGAGTTATAGTTTAACTCCCCACATATTCTTTCACTCACGGCTGGAAGTATAATAAAGTCGACTTGGATTCAGTTTCTGCACCTTCACCTTGGAGCGGTGTTCGTCCCCTGATCCTCGCTTTTCTCTGAATTCTTGTGTCTTATTTCTCATTCTCTCGCCGTATCGCGCTTTCATAAACCCTGCTTGTCAAGCCTGTCTCGACAAGTGGTGCCGAAACAGGGACCCGAAAGTAAATCCAGCCTGAGAAGCTAGTTCCTAGCGAGGTGAACGTAGGGAAATCTGTCCAGCTAGGCGGAAGAGGAAAGTACTTGGTAAGTGCACCCCTGCGGATTTGTCAATCAGGGTAATGATGGGGCAAAATCCTTCTAAGCATAGTGATTATATGCAAGTGTTAAAATCTTCGTTTAAAAGTTCGGGGGTCGAGATATCTCACTCCTCTTTTAAAGAATTGTTTTCTGCCATTAAAAAATACTGCTACTGCCATCTATGGGGTTGCACAGAGTCGGACACGACTGAAGCAACTAACTTAGCAGCAGCAGCAGATACAGATAAAGGGACTTTGAGGAATGAGGAATGGGACAAAGTCATAGGTTGCCTGCGCAGTGCCTACCAACGCAACGAAAAGATTCTTTTGTCTGTAGGGTCAGTAGGGAATCTTATTAGCACAGCTTTAGGACTGCTGCAATCTGAAACCTCAGATTCAGGGGATTCTGTAGAACAATACAAGAACAGACGGAGGAAATGAATTTATATGATAACATAGGTGATGAGGAAGAGAAACAATAAAAATGAAAAATAAGAGCCAAAAGAATGATAGAAGTCAAGAACAGATCTTTCTTGCTCGACCAAATGCACCTTTTGTTGAGCCCTCTTCTTTCAATCCTGAAAACCCTTGGGATGATGGATTTGGTTTTAAACCACAGATAAATGTGCCTAATAAAATGACGCCTTTACAAAAGTGAGCTTGAATGGCACAATTGCAGGGGGATGAAGACGCTTTAATTCTCCCTGTGGCTGTAACCCAAATCCCACCAGATCCTCAATTCCCACCAGATCCTCAATTCCCACAAGGAGGAATGCATTACGATTATAATGCCATACCATTTAAAACTATAAAAGAGATAAAACAGGCATGTACCTAATATGGAACTAATTCTCCTTATACCATGGGACTAATTCAGGGACTTTTACAAGCTGAACAGTTAATTCCTTATGATTGGGAAATGATAGCCAGAATTTGCCTATCCACCTCAGAATTTTTACAATTTAGGACCTGGTGGCAAGACGAAGCAAATCACAAGCTCGCAGAAATGCAACAGCCAACCTGCCAGTTGATATAACACTTGATCAATTAATGGGCAGTGGGGCACATTTTGGCATTCAAGCTCAGTTACAATTTGATGATCAGTTACTCACTCAAGTGAGAATGATATGTTTAAAAGCCTGGGAGAGAATAAATCCACCTGGACAAGGCTCGATTTCATTTACTCAAATTAAACAATCAAATGGGGAACATTATGTAGATTTTATTGCCAGGTTATGTCAAAATTTAAATAAAACAGTTGCACAACCTGGTTTGAGAGATTTGCTGATGCAAGTTCTTGCATATGAGAATGCTAACTCAGAATGTAAAAAGGTGATTCAGCCTCTCAAAGCACAGGGTGCCCCTCTAGAAGAATATCTTAAAGTTTGCCAAGATATTGGGTCAGAACCATATAAAATGCAACTTCTGGCTCAAGTATTATCTAAAGCTAATAAAAAGACAGATATGAGATGTTACCAACATGAAAAATTGGGACACATTAAAAAAGACTTTAAAGGAAGAAGATGGTCAGTTGATAAATTATACTATTGGCTCTGATGCCACTCCTATTTGTGTTGGTTTTGGAAGTATATGTCTTAAAACAGGATATCAAAAGTGGCTGTCAGTTGTCAAAGAATCAAATGATGATAAGACTTCCCTCTTTCTGTTAACTGCTCTTACTTTTTTTTAGAAAAAGAAGAAACTTCCAGCATGATGAATCCACCTGAGCTTCCTGATTGTGTTACTGAAATTAGCCATGGTATTGAAAATTGGTTAAGATGGAAATTATGTAAAGGATCAGAAAGTCACTTATTATTAAATGTTGCAGAATGCTCCATTATCAATTATGGACCCTGAGGAACCCCTAAACTTATAGAATCTAAAGTGTCTTCTCCATGGGTATATAAAGATAAGACAATTAGTACTTATGGTAGTCAACTCCTCATACGGCATGGGATAGGATTAGCTCCCCTTGTGCCTCCTTTAGATCATTATCCTATTCATGATGAAATATGAAAAATACCCATGGCATTAAAAGAACTAATTGCTTGGAAGGAACAATATACTGAATATATTTTAAATGACCGAAAAGCTACCTTTAATTTTACAAAAAATTCTACCCACACTATTCAGACTTGTGTAAGAATTCCTTTTGTTTTTATGATCAGACCAGCAAAATATGATCCCAATTTGGGATTAGTAACATGTCTAACTGTTCATTTTATACATGTATAAATAATACCATTCCTTTTAATGAAAGTTGGCAGGGTATTTACATTCTTAAAACCAGAACTGGCATATGGGTTCCAGTTGATTTACAATGACCTTGGCAAGAACCTACATTATATGTTATTGAAGAAATATTGAAAAATCTTAAACGTGTTAAACATTTTCTGGGATTGCTAATTGCTGCCATCTTAGGCATTATAGCTATTACCACTACGGCAGCCGTAGCTGGAACGGCTCTTCATACATCTGTACAAACAGTTCATTTTGTATAAGAATGACATAAAGATGCCGATTTCCTTTGGACCACTCAACAAAAAATTGATGGAAAGCTGGCCTCCCAAGTGGCTGACCTTCAAAAATCTGTTATTTTATTAGGAGATCAACTAGTCAGTTTACAAAAACAGGTGAGACTAAGATGTGATTGGAACTATACTTCCTTTTGTGTAACAGTTTTCAAATATAATAAGACTGAATTCAAATGGGATAAAGTTAAACAACACCTATTGAACCAAGATAATATTTTTGTAGATATTCAATATCTACAACAAGATATATTAAAAGCTTTTAATAAATATCTTGATGTAATTTCTGGATCAGATTTTCTTGATACTATTGCTAATAATCTTTTTTCTTTTAATCCCTTAAAACAGATCAAGACATTTGGATATGGAATTGCTCTGGTTATGGGAGTGCTATTAATTATGTGTTTATGTTTCTGTATAGTCTGGAGAAGAATGATCAAGAGACAATGAAGCCAACAACAGCAACTAACATTTCTCACCATTTCTCATCATGTGCAAAATCAAAAAGGGGGAGATGTAGGAGACAGGAAGAATAAAAGAAAAGCAGGCCCCAGCAAGGGCCACAAAAGAAATTTATAATCATTGATAAACTGGATGCTATAAGGCATGAGACTCTTGGAAAAAGTCCAGAGGGAACAGTTCATAATCTTGAAAACAAGATATGATCCTGGGGTCAGAAAACTGACCCCAGCCTGTTTCTCAACTGGTGTCTCAAAATCACATGTTTTACGTATCTGGTGGAAAATCTATAGATAAGAATGTTAGTCTTAGTTACTGATTTGTTATTGATTACTGTTTCCTAATTACTCAATGGTTAATGACCATTTTGTTCTTTGGCCCCGAAGGCCACATGAGTTATAGTTTCAGTTCAGTTCAGTCGCTCAGTCGTGTCCGACTCTTTGCGACCCCATGAATCACAGCACGCCAGGCCTCCCTGTCCATCACCAACTCCCAGAGTTCACTCAGATTCACGTCCATCGAGTCAGTGATGCCATCCAGCCATCTCATCCTCTGTCGTCCCCTTCTCCTCCTGCCCCCAATCCCTCCCAGCATCAGAGTCTTTTCCAATGAGTCAACTCTTCGCATGAAGTGGCCAAAGTACTGGAGTTTCAGCTTTAGCATCATTCCTTCCAAAGAAATCCCAGGGCTGATCTCCTTCAGAATGGACTGGTTGCATCTCCTTGCAGTCCAAGGGACTCTCGAGAGTCTTCTCCAACACCACAGTTCAAAAGCATCAATTCTTCAGCGCTCAGCCTTCTTCACAGTCCAACTCTCACATCCATACATGACCGCAGGAAAAACCATAGCCTTGACTAGACGAACCTTTGTTGGCAAAGTAATGTCTCTGCTTTTGAATATGCTATCTAGGTTGGACATGACTTTCCTTCCAAGGAGTAAGCGTCTTTTAATTTCATGGCTGCAATCACCATCTGCAGTGATTTTGGAGCCCAAAAAAATAAAGTCTGACACTGTTTCCACTGTTTCTCCATCTATTTCCCATGAAGTGATTGGACCAGATACCATGACCTTCTTTTTCTGAATGTTGAGCTTTAAGCCAACTTTTTCACTCTCCACTTTCACTTTCATCAAGAGGCTTTCTAGTTCCTGTTCACTTTCTGCCATAAGGGTGGTGTCATCTGCATATCTGAGGTTATTGATATTTCTCCTGGCAATCTTGATTCCAGCTTGTATTTCTTCCAGTCTCCCCACATATTCTTTCATTCACGGCTGAAAGTATAATAAAGTCGACTTGGATTCAGTTTCTGCACCTTCACCTTGGAGCGGTGTTGGTCCCCTGATCCTCCCTTTTCTCTGAATTCTTATGTCTTGTTTCTCATTCTCTTGCCATATCGCGCTTTCGGAAACCCTGCTTGTCGAGCCGGTCTCAACAGTGTCTGATGACTGGCACCTCCCTCTGATCAAATAATTATTACTGTGATGATACAGTGTAAGTGCTGAATAGGGACTTCCAAAGCTTTCATATGTATCATTTTATAGGGGAGCATTCCAGACTATCAATATTATTCTTGGAGTTGTTGATAATAAACAATAGTTACTGAGTGCTTATTATAGGAAAGGGCTGGGTTTGATGCTTTCAGAGCATTATCTTGTTGTGAGCCCTTGTCCAGATGTTTGGGGTAGATTCTATTATTACGTTCATTATAAAGGAGAAGAAACTGATATCGGTGAGATTAAAACATTTGCCAGAGTTGGATATGTGACATTTCAAACTGAACAACCCTCATTGTCCTGAGACCTGGACTAATTTTTCCATAGTGCCATGACAGTGCCGGATGCACCACACAGGATCAACATCCTCCCATCCAAGAAGACTAACAGTGAAAAAGAAGGTGGTCTTCTTCCCTCTCCTTCTTCCTTTGATTATACAAATGTAACCCACTAAGTACTTGAGGCACCACAATGCTCACCTGTCTCCTTGTAAGTCTTACAAGCATCCTATTTTAATGGATCACTTCTCATCTATCACTCCTCAGGCTCTGGCTCAATTTTTTCTGCGCTGAGGCATAAGGAACCTGAGCTATTTGGAACCCCTGGAAAGCCATCTAGTGGTGTCCAACCTGATACCATCTGCCTGGGAGCATACAAACCAGTCAACTTTCACTTTCTTTCAGGCCAAGAGCATCATGCACCCTTGGGTAGCCATCCTGGGCCTCCTACTCCTTCTGACAGGTAGGTGCACAGGTGGGCTGTGCTTTGGAAGCCCTGAGGATGGGGGAATATAGTGGGTATGTAGGTATGGTAGAGCAGGGTAGATTTCTAGGGCATTGTTTAAAAATAATGAGGTCAAGTAGTGAGCAAAGAACAAGGCTGAAACCTTAAGCCAAAGAAATTGCTTAAACACTAAGAATTATAAAATCAATGGCTAGAGGAACAAGGCATGACACAGCACACATGCATCTGCTGCCATTTGTGTTGTTCATGTGTACGTGTGAACTTCTCACGTGTATGTAGTAAACAGCAACCATGGTTATCATGGCATGGAAGGGAACGGGAAGAAGGAATGGGGACGGATGGGAAGGAGAATGACCTTCCCTCTTTCCAGTGGCTTTAGACTCCATGCTTCCAATGTAGTGGGTGTGGGTTCTATCCCTCATTGGGAAACTAAGATTCCCCATCTGTGCTGTATGGGAAATTTTTTTAATAAATAAAATATATTAATTCAAAACATTCTATGAGAGAGGGGAGAAAATTAGTGATAGATATATCCTAAAATTTAAAAACAATCTTTACAGGTGGAATATGAGTAAAAGTACAATTTTAAATTATACTTCTATAACAAATTTTTAAAATTAATATGTATTAGCTTTGTGATCCCAAAATGATATTAAGCAAAATTAAATATTATCAGAATTCCAGTGAAGAAAATACTCTTATACTATGTAACAATGAGTGTCTTATTCCCAAAGCATTTCCCAGACCCACAGTCCAGTCCTAACTATGAAAAGTGAAAGTGAAGTTAGTCCTATTGGATTCTTTGTGACCCCATGGACTATAGTCTACCAGGCTCCTCCATGCATCCAGGGGATTTTCCAGGCAAGAGTACTGGAGTGGGTTGCCATTTCCTTCTCCAGGAGATCTTCCTGACCCAGGGATCAAACCCAGGTCTCCCACATTGTAGGCAGACACTTTTTACTGTCTGAGCCACCAGGGAAGTCCTGACTGTGATTAGCTAAGTCTCATACTTCTTTTAGGAACTTTTTGCCAATGCGCAGTGTTTAAGCCACAGCCACAGGTGAGTCTTCCTGCCTGTTTCTAAGAGGCAAAATTTAGTATTTTATTGAATATTCTCCAATTTTTTGGTTTTGCCTGGGTAAGTGGACTGATTCATTGCACAGAGCTCAAGAAAGGATCCCTGCTTAAATTTTTTGGAATGACCCTAAAGCCCATAAAACTAATTTCTCCTAAAAGTATTATAAACCCATTTTTCTAAGAACTGACTTCTAAAGAGTTTACAAGACTTCTGCTTTCCAGCCAATGATGTTTAATAAAATATTAGACTTTTTTTAAAAATTTAAATAAGAGAGGGTATTATGAAGTGACTATGTTCAATGGCCATTGGAAAGTTAAAATAAAAAGAGAAAATCAAAACTTTGAATGCAATAGAGTTTTAAAACCAGATTTTAGTTAAGACAGTGATTGAATCTAGGAGAAAGGAAAAGCCACCAGTGTGTTTTATATATTTAATAAACAGATACCTGTCAAATACAGGATGAATATCCACATACTCATGCATTACTAGATGTCATTTGTTTCAATCAAATCTTTTGGAGAAAAGTTTGATCATATTCACCAAAACGGCTGAACATATATCTGACCTTTGTCCTGATATTTTCTCTAGAAAATCTGTCCTATTGGGAAGCATAGGACATTTTCATCAATCAAAAAAAATGTTTATATGACCTTTCATCTTCAATCCTATCTAGTAAATAGTGATGCTGCTGAAGAACATGTTAACATGGAAATTTGCTCATACTAAATTCTAAAAACTCATGATACAGTCACATAATTTCAAACCAAATAAGCTATATGAAAAAATTAAAATTATTAAAATTAAAATATTGAGACCTCATGTTCTCATGCTTTGGTTTCTTTTTATTTACAGATGGTGTAACCTCTTATTCTCAAGTGACTGGAAGAACTGGTGAGTCTGTCAGGCTACCCTGCTTGTATACTGGAGAAATCACAACTGCATGCTGGGGCCGAGGGGAATGTTCTTGGTGGAGCTGCAGAGAAGACATTATCCAGACTGATGGATATAAAGTCACTTTTCAGAAGGACAGACGTTATCAACTAAGAGGATATATTGGCGAAAGGAATTTGACCTTGACCATAGAGAATGCTGACCCATCTGACAGTGGCTTGTATTGCTGCCGTATTGAGAAAAAAGGGTGGTTCAATGATATAATAATCACTCAAGAGTTGAGTATAAGAGGTGAGTTTGTGTTCCTACTTCCTTTGATCACTTCCTGTAGGTTCCCAGAGATAAGAGTTTCCTGTTTGGTATTAACTTCCTCTTCCTTTAACAGGGAAATAGGAGGTTCTTATAAGTTTTGTTTTCTAATAACTCTTCAGTAGAATAACTTGTATTTGTGTGGAGTGAAATATTAAGACTAATTTTGATTCAGGATCGTAGGCTAGAGGACCTTTCCAGTCAGCATCTCCTAAAGCAGTGCTTCAGGAGTTCTAGTTGCTTAATGAAAATGCATTCACTGTTCCACACTGAGGTATATTGAACATTTCTATGGAGCTAAATTTATTCCATTTGAAGAACTACCCTTTTCTCAAGATCATATCTTAAGAGAATTTTTAAATGTTCTTTCTTAACATTTTAGGACTTACAGAGAATTTCACATGTATAAAATAGATACTTTGACAACAGTCAACACAGTCTTGTTGCGTATACATTGTTCAGTTCAGTTGCTCAGTCGTGTCTGACTCTTTGCCATCCCATGGACTGCAGCACGCTAGGCCTCCCTGTCCATCACCAACTCCAGGACTTCACTCAAACTCACATCCATTGAGTCGGTGATGCCATCAAACCATCTCATCCTCTGTCATCCCCTTCACCTCCTGCCCTCAATCTTTCCCAGCAACAGGGTCTTTTCAAATGAGTTAGTTTTTCGCATCAGGTGGCCAAAGTATTGGAGTTTCAGCTCCAGCATTAGTCCTTCCAATGAATATTTAGGATTGATTTCCTTTAGGATGGACTGGTTGGATCTCCTGGCACTCCAAGGGACTCTCAAGAGTCTTCTCCAACACCACAGTTCGAAAGCATCAATTTTTCAGCACTCAGCTTTCTTTATGGTCCACCTCCATCATCCATACAAGACTACTGGAAGAAACATAGCTTTAACTATACAGACCTTTGTTGGCCAGTTGGGGTCTCTGCTTTTTATTATGCTGTCTAGGTTGGTCATAGCTTTTCTTCCAAGGAGCAAGTGTCTTAATTCCATGGTTGAAGTCACCATTCACATTGAATTTGGAGCCCCAAAATATGAAATCTGACACCATTTCCACTTTTCCCCCATCTATTAGCTGTGTAGTAATCTTAGTTTTCTGAATGTTGAGTTTTAAGCCAGCTTTTTCACTCTCCTCTTTCACTTTCTTCAAGAGGCTCTTTAGTTCCTCTTCACTTTCTGCCATTAAACTGGTATCATCTGCATACCTGTGGTTGCTGACATTTCTCCAGGCAATCGTGATTCCAGCTTGTGAGTCATCCAGCCCAGCATTTCCTATGATGTACTTTGCATGTAAGTTGATGAAACAGGATGACAATACACAGCCTTGACCTACTCCTTTTCCAATTTTGAACAGGTCAGTTTTCATTCCAATCCCTAAGAAAGGCAATGCCAAAGAATGCTCAAACTACCACACAATTGCACTCATCTCACATGCTAGTAAAGTAATGCTCAAAATTCTCCAAGCCAGGCTTCAACAATATGTGAACCCTGAAACTCCAGATGTTCAAGGTGGTTTTAGGAAGGGCAGAGGAACTAGAGATCAAATTATCAACATTTGCTGGATCATCCTAAAAGCAAGAGAGTTCCAGAAAAATATCTATTTCTACTTTATTGACTATGCCAAAGCCTTTGACTGTGTGGATCACAATAAACTGTGGAAAATTCTTCAAGAGATGGAAATACCAGACCACCAGACCTGCCTCTTAAGAAATCTGTATGCAGGTCAGGAAGCAAGAGTTTGAACTGAGCATGGAATAACTGATTGGTTCCAAATAGGAAAAGGAGTACGTCAAGGCTGTATATTGTCACCCTGCTTATTTAACTTACATGAAGAGTACATCATGAGAAACACTGGGCTGGAAGAAGCACAAGCTGGAATCAAGATTGCTGGAAGAAATATCAATAACCTCAGATATGCAGATGATACCACCTTTAAGGCAGAAAGTGAAGAACTAAAAAGTCTCTTGATGAAAGTGAAAGAGGAGAGTGAAAAAGTTGGCTTAAAGCTCAACATTCAGAAAACTAAGATCATGGCAACTGGTCCCATCACTTCATGGCAAAATAGATGGGGAAACAGTGGAAACAGTGTCAGACTTTATTTTTTTGGGCTCCAAAATCACTGCAGATGGTGACTGCAGCCATGACATTAAAATATACTTACTCCTTGAAAGGAAAGTTATGACCAACTTAGATAGCATGTTAAAAAGCAGAGACATTACTTTGCCAACAAAGGTCCATCCAGTCAAGACTGTGGTTTTTCCAGTGGTCATGTATGGATGTAAGAGTTGGACTGTGAAGAAAGGTGAGTGCCAAAGAATTGATGCTTTTGAACTGTGGTATTGTAGAAGACTCTTGAAAGTCCCTTGGAGTGCCAGGAGATCCAACCAGTCCATCCTAAAGGAAATCAGTCCTGAATGTTCTTTGGAAGGACTGATGTTGAAGCTGAAACTCCAATATTTTGGCCACCTCATGTGAAGAGTTGACTCATTGGAATAGACTCTGATGCTGGGAGGGATTGGGGGCAGGAGGAGAAGGGGACGACAGAGGATGAGATGGTTGGATGGCATCACCGACTCAATGGACATGAGTTTGAGTAAACTCCTGGAGTTGGTGATGGACAGGGAGGCCTGGAGTGCTGTACTCCATGGGGTTGCAAAGAGTCGGACACGACTGAGTGACTGAACTGAACTGAATTTTGAACCAGTCTTTTGTTTCATGTCCAGTTCTAACTGTTGCTTCTTGTCCTGCATACAGATTCCTCAGGAGACATGTAGTCTGCTATTCCCATCTCTTCAAGAATATTCCAGTTTGTTGTGATCCACAGTTAAAGGCTTTCACATGGTCGATGAAGTATAAGTACATGTTTTTTTAATTCTCTTGCTTTTTCTATGATCTAGCATAAGTTGGCAATTTGATTTCTGGTTCCTCTGCCATTTCCGAATCCAGCCTGTACATCTGGAAGTTCTCTGTTCACGTACTGCTAAAGCCTAGCTTGAAGGATTTCAGTAAAATCTTGTTATCATGTGAAATGACTGCAATTGTACAGTTATTTGAACATTCTTTGGCATTGCCTTTCTTTGGAATTGGAAGCTGAGAAGTCCCATAATCTGTCCTTCAAGCAGGAGAACCAGGACACCTAGTGATATAACTTATTCCAAATCTAAACTTCTGAAAATTAGGGGTGGGGAGGGCAATACATCCTAATTTGAGTCCAAAAACCTGAGAGCCAGGAGTCAGATATCTAATAGAAGGAAAAAAATGGGTGTCTCAGTTCAAGAGAAGAGAGTAAAATGTGCCCTGACTCTGCTTTTTTGTTCTATTGGGTGGATTGGATAATGCTCACCTGCACTGGTTGGGATCATGGGTTGGATGATGCTCGCTTGCATTGGTGAGGGAGGTCTTCTTCACTCTACGGATTCAAATTTTAATCACTTCCAGAGATACCCTCACAGATATGTATGGAAATAATATTTTACCATCTATCTGGGCATCCCCATTCAAGTTGATTTGTAAAATTAAGCATCTCACACAGCTAGTGAACAGTTGAGCTGAGGTTGGATTCCAGTTTTTCTCTTCCCTTCCTTCTTTTCCTCCTCCTGTTTCATTCTTTCACACAAAAAAAACTATTAAATTGAATTTTAGGAGAACTTGACAGAAAGAAATAGAGGTGAGCTTGAAGTTAATGACCTTTAGGTAAATATTTCTTCGAGTGTATAATGAGGATAATAATGTACCTTTCTTGTAGCTCCGTTGCACAGAATCCATAAGACATGTATAAAGCACTTTGACCAATGTCTATTTAATACTAGGATGTGAGTTACCTATGATGTGCATGCATGCTCAGTCATGTCTGATTCTTTGTGACCCCATGGACTGTAGCCCACCAGGCTCCTCTTCCCCATGGAGTTTTCCAGGCAAGAATACTAGCGTGGCCTGCCATTTCTTACTCCAAGGGATTTTTTTCTGACCCAGGAACTGAACCTGCATCTCCCAAGATTCCTGCATTAGCAGGTGTATTCTTTACCACTGAGTCACCTGGCATGCCCTGATAACCATGATGATGCCAATATAAAAACCTAATAAAGTTCAAACATCAGATTTATTATTTTTGTCAAAATATAAACCTTGAAAGTCAGGGACTGTGTCTTAGTCATAGAGGCTTCCCAGTGTCAAACACAATGTCTAAAACTTGATCACTATTTGTTAAAAATTGTTGAATGTTAAAAAAATAAATAAATAAAATGAGGTGAAACATTAAATAGTTTAGATTATTTTTTAATCTCATATTTGAATTATATCCAGTATGCATTGACTCATGTCCTTCTCTCAAAGCATTAGTTGCTTTTCAATACATTTTATAATATTCAAAATATTTCACTAAGATTTATAAAACTTCTATGAAGATTTATATTTCCCAACCCTAATTCTCAGTGTTATTTTTATTAGTACTATATTTAAATTGGTTCAGTACTCACCCCACGTTGTTTTATTTGAGCTTCTTCTGCATAGCTGAGGTCTATTTTGATTTCTGCCTTGATTGGCTGGATTTCATCATTTCATCAGAAACAATTTTTCATTTTATTCTTTAAGAAAAGGGGTCAGAAATTATCAGAGCCTCTGAGTTTTTTCTGCCTCCAGGTTTGAAATTTTTTTTTTTTTTTTGCTTCTTGAAGTTTAATTGTTTAACCATGGTAGTCGTTGGTGTCCCTCAGCTCTTTCAGGCTTTCTGGAATATGGTATATCCTGTCCATCTGTACTTTTCCAGTTTATTTGATTTCATTAAACAATTTTTATTAGTACATAGATAGATCAGTTGCTCAGTCATGTCCGATTCTTTGCAACCCCATGAATCGCAGCACGCCAGGCCTCCCTGTCCGTCACCAACTCCCAGAGTTCACCCAGACTCACATCCATCGAGTCAGTGATGCCATCCAGCCATCTCATCCTCTGGCATCCCCTTCTCCTCCTGCCCCCAATCCCTCCCAGCATCAGAGTCTTTTCCAATGAGTCAACTCTTTGCATGAGGTGGCCAAAGTACTGGAGTTTCAGCTTCAGCATCATTCCTTCCAAAGAAATCCCAGGGCTGATCTCCTTCAGAATGGACTGGTTGGATCTCCTTGCAGTCCAAGGGACTCTCAAGAGTCTTCTCCAACACCACAGTTCAAAAGCATCAATTCTTCAGCGATCAGCCTTCTTCACAGTCCAACTCTTACATCCATACATGACCACAGGAAAAACCATAGCCTTGACTAGACGGACCTTTGTTGGCAAAGTAATGTCTCTGATTTTGAATATGCTATCTAGGTTGGACATAACTTTCCTTCCAAGGAGTAAGCGTCTTTTAATTTCATGGCTGCAGTCACCATCTGTAGTGATTTTGGAGCCCAGAAAAATAAAGTCTGACACTATTTCCACTGTTTCCCCATCTATTTCCCATGAAGTGATGGGACTGGATGCCATGATCTTCGTTTTCTGAATGTTGAGCTTTAAGCCAACTTTTTACTCTCCACTTTTACTTTCATCAAGAGGCTTTTGCGTTCCTCTTCACTTCCTGCCCTAAGGGTGGTGTCATCTGCATATCTGAGGTTATTGATATTTCTCCCGGCAATCTTGATTCCAGCTTGTCCATTTATTCTTTTGTTCCATTTGTAGGCAGTGTTACTTGTGTTATTTTTCTGGTACATCTGTAACAGTAACAAAGTACCACAAACTGAGTGGTTTGCAACAATGAAAATTTATTCTCCCACAGTTCTGGAGGCTACTAGCTGAAAAGAGGGATCTTGGTGGTGTTGATTCTCCCGAGGGCATCTCCTTTCCTTTCTCCTCTCCTTTCCTTTCTCCTCTCCTAGCTTCTGGTGAAGGTTGGCAATCCCTGGTGTTCCCTGGTTTGTAAGTGCAGTGCTCAAATCCCTGCTTCCATGTTCCCTAGGCTGTCCTTCCATAGGTGTCTCTCTGTCTTCACACAGATTCTCTTCCTAGTGTCCCTGTTTTCTTGTATAAAAGTCAGATTCCACCTACTGTGTGATCTCATTTTAACTTGACTATATCCACAAAGACTATTTACAAATAAATTCACATTCACTAAACAGTTAGGTACTTTTAGGTACTAAACAGTTAAGACTTTAATATATCTCTTTGGGGAACACAGTTTAAACCACAGCACTACTCCAGAGATTTTCTGTCTTTAGGATATAAAAACAGGCTGCTGTTATTTAGTCACTAAATTGCATCTGACTCTTTTGTAACCCCATGGACAACAGCCTACCAGGCTCCTCTGTCCATGGGATTTCCCAGGCAACAATACTGGATTGGGTTGCCATTTCCTGCTCCAGGGGATCTTCCTGACCCAGGGATCAACCTGGGGCTCTTGCCACATCTCCTGAATTGCAAGAGGATTCTTTACCTCTGAATCGATGGAGAATCTGGGACAGGGGATGACAAATTGAGACACTGGGATTGACATATACACACTACTATATATAAAACTGATAACTAATAAGAACCTACTGTATAGCACAGAGAATTCTACTCAATATACTAATGACCTATATTGGAAAAGAATCTAAAAATGAGTGGATATATGTATGTATATATTTTCTTTGCTGTTCAACAGAAAACCAATACATTTTAAATCAACTATACTCTAATAAAAAATGAAAGTTTAAAAAGAATATAAAAAGAGCTTTCTCTTATATAATATCTGCTCTTCATAAACTTCATTTTACCCCTCCATATCTACTATGATTACCTTGTCTTTCTTCTATGTCCTGAATTTCTCTTTCAATTTTTACCCGTTTTCTTTCTTGCTGTTTCTAATTTACTCATTAGTTCTAAAATAGTGTTATTTTAGTTAGGTTATTAATTTCTTTTCTTCCATTGGCCATATCCCTTTATATTTAATTCTGTAGAGTATTGGTGGGACTTTAAGGGTTTTATTTTCTGTTTATTGCTTCCAAATAATCTTATTCTCATTAATCTTTTCAACTGGACAAAGCACTTGGGAATGATCCCTGGGGCATGTTCATGCTGTAGTTTCTTAGGTATTTTCACATTAAAACCTCAATCCATGTTGCCTGACTGTTGCTTAAAAGAGCTGCTCTGTAGACTGCCTACAGCCTGAGAGGATTCTCCCCACCCTCTTTCCACCATTACCTGAGACTTAACTTATCTTCCAGCTACAGCTGAAAGGCTCAAGCCCTGTATTCCCTCTCCCTCTCTCTATTCTGTGTGTGATGACGAAGGATTCAGCTGAGGTCGGGTGCAGTCTTTCTTAGAGGTACTGGTTTCTGTTCCTTTTCCTTAAATTTCATTTTCTGTCCTATGCCTGGAATTGCTCCAGTTAATGAAGCGTAGGGCGATGCCTTCTAGATGATTCCCTCACTTGAGCGTGGAGTTCAGTAGCCTATGGTTCTGCACCAGTGGACCATACTACTGTTCACTTCCTTTTCATTTCTCCTAACCAGTGTTATTTCTAAGTACTTGGTGGTGGTGGTTTAGTCACTCAGTCGTGTCCTACTCTTTGAGACCCCATGGACTATAGCCTGCTAGGCTCCTCTGTCCATGGGATTCTCCAGGCAAAAATACTGGAGTGGGTTGCCATTTCTTTCTCCAGGGGATCCTCCTGACCCAGGAATTGAACCCGGGTCTCCTGCATTGCAGCCAAATACTTTACCAACTGAGCTATGAGGGAAGCTCTAATTACTTCCTTGAGGTCAAAAGAGACAAAAAGGATACCGTTCTTCTTGCATTTCTTGTCCAATTTGGGAATTGAGGGACATTCTTAGGACTTTCACTACCCTCTGGGGATAGGACAGGAGCCAGTCTTCTTCCTTCCTTCTGCCTTGTAGAGATCTTGACGTTTGATTTCCTTGTTTCATTGTGGTTAATTTCTTTTCAGCACTTGTTTTTCTTGATTTTGTTGTTTCTGAGAGAAGAGAGACTCACTGAATCTGTTCCCTCTATCTAGACCTGAACATATGTCTTGAGCTTTTCAGTTATGCCATGATACAAGCTGGTGATTTTTCCTCTAATAAAATGGCAGGAACTTTAGATATTTTTTAAATTTGCATCATGCCTTCCTACATTTCTCACCAGTGCTATTATTCTGAAGTCCAATTAGAGTATTACATTGAGATGTCAGCTTATGATTGGAAGACCAGGTTGCTTTTTTTTTTTTTCTCAAAGGCTTTAGATGTGAAACAATAATTATTAAAATACATTTTTAACTTATTTTTCTTTCATTCAGCAGTCAGACTAAATGTCACCAAAGGTTACATTTTAGATCTTGCTGATTTTAAAACTCTGGTGACTATTCAGTTCAGTTCAGTTCAGTCGCTCAGTCATGTCGACTCTTTGCGATCCCATAAATCGCAGCACGCCAGGCCTCCCTGTCCATCACCAACTCCCAGAGTTCACTGAGACTCACATCCATCAAGTTGGTGATGCCATCCAGCCATCTCATCCTCTGTTGTCCCCTTCTCCTCCTGCCCCCAATCCCTCCCAGCATCACAGTCTTTTCCAATGAGTCAACTCTTCTCATGAGGTGGCCAAAGTACTGGAGTTTCAGCTTCAGCATCATTCCCTCCAAAGAAATCCCAGGGCTGATCTCCTTCAGAATGGACTGGTTGGATCTCCTTGCAGTCCAAGGGAATCTCAAGAGTCTTCTCTAACACCACAGTTCAAAAGCATCAAGTCTTCGGCACTCAGATTTCTTCACAGTCCAATTCTCACATCCATACATGACCACTGGAAAAACCATAGCTGTGACTATTAGCCCATTGGAAATCAAAGAAGCTCTCAAAATGTATTCTTCTGCCAGTTCTACCTCAGCTTTTCTTCCTGTGGTAACCTCATTATTATTTCAGATTGAAGGATTTGGGGCTGTGGTGGGAGGTTCACAAACAAGTCTAACAGATTCTCTGTCCTATAAGCTTAGGGACTTCCCTGATGGGTCAGTGGTAAAGAATCTGCCTGCAATGCAGGAGATGCAGGAGATCCAGGAGACATGGATTTGATCCCTGGATCAGGAAGATCCCCTGGAGGAGGAAATGGTTACCTACTCCAGTATTCTTGGCATGGAAAATCCCTTGGGCAGAGGAGCCTGTCAGACTACAATCCATAGGGTCGCATAGAATCTGACACAACTGAGCGACCAGCACACATGCATAATCTTAGGTATTTATTATTTACTTTTCAGTGCCTAGAAGACTAATTAATAAATAAAATAAATCATTATGGAAGATTTCAGATTTTTTGAGCTTTTACCTCTTGGGGAAGAAGTCTTGCATTTTCAAAAGCATAATTGTCTCTGTTTTGTGGAGAAGGCGATGGCACCCCACTCCAGCACTCTTGCCTGGAAAATCCCATGGATGGAGGAGCCTGGTGGGCTGCAGTCCATGGGGTCGCTAAGAGTCGGACATGACAGAGTGACTTCACTTTCACTTTTCACTTTCCTGCATTGGAGAAGGAAATGGCAACCCACTCCAGTGTTCTTGCCTGGAGAATCCCAGGGACGGGGGAGCCTAGTGGGCTGCCGTCTATGGGGTCGCACAGAGTTGGACACAACTCAAGCGATTTAGCAGCCGCAGCAGCAGCAGTCTCTGTTTTGTAAGAGAAATACATTGTTGAATATAAATGCTTTTGGTATAACGGAGATAATTGAGCCAAACCAAGATTTAACCAGATCCCCATCAGAAAGGTTTAGAAAACAAAACAGTACATGCTATTTTTATTTGTTTGCTTTATTGTCATTAGCTACTGGTGGTCTTTTCTTTCCTGTGTTTCTAGAAGCTGAAGACAGTTCTGTCTGAGTCTGAGTAGCCAGCCCTCCTCGGGAATTTAGGACACTGAAAGGGAGCTGGTTAATGGACCACTGGGTGTCAGTATTGTCTTTTCATACTCTATATGCTCAGTCACTTCAGTCATGTCTGATTCTTTGTGACCCCATGGACTGTAGCCCGCCAGGCTCCTCTGTCCATAGAATTCTCTAGGCAAGAATACAGGAGTGAGTAGCCATTCCCTTCTCCAGGGACTCTTCCCAATGCGGGGATTGAACCTGGGTGTCCTGCATTTCAGGTGGATTCTTTACCATCTGAGCCACCAGGGAAGCCCACACCTGAGGCTTCCCAAATTCTCTCAAACTTAAATGTCCACAGGGGAAGGCAGATAAAAGATTCATGTGGGTTCACATTCGCTCACACAAGAAGCAATGCTCTCTTCTTCTGCTTGGAAAAACATCATTTTCCATTTTTCTTGATCAGACCATTTGATGTATATCTGGCTTTACCAGTGTTGATACAAATTTTCTTCTGCTTTAAAACAACAACAGAAAGGCTGTGCAAGCATGATGAAGCACGTTCTCCTTGGTGGCATGTTGGGGAAACAATGGGTAAAGGGTAAAGAGGCAGTGGTATTGTATGTCAGCAAGGGGATGGAGTCTGAGCACAGGCAGATCTTCACATTTTTTTGAGAGAAATATTATATCTAAATTTTTATGTAAAATGTTCTCATTTATATATTAGTTGGCTCAAACTTAAAGAAAAACAAAATTGTGGGTTAAGATACGGAACTTGCAGAACAATAGGCTAAAATGTCTGAGCTAACACTTGAATGCTTTCTTTTCTTACTTGGACTTTTTTGCTGATCACTTGCCAACCTGGGCTAATTGTTTGGCTCTGTCAGGATGAGGGAAGGTCCTTCAGGAGATGCTTAGGATTATTTTTTGTGACTATCCCTTTTTTATTTCAAGGAGAACTTTTCAGCATAGCTGGAGGGATTTGGTATAGACCAGAAAGGTTAAATATCCAGATTTAACTTCACTTGATCTGGGAGAGGTTTGGAAAGTTCTATGAGTGCCAGTTTCTCAGTGCTGCAGAATTTTCTGTTGTGAATGTGCTGGAGCAAGAAACACAGGAGGGAAAGTAGGCAGGAGTCTCTCCAACCCCGAGGATTTTCCCCTTTCATAGACCAAGTACAGAGAGGATGAGAAAGCTGTTCCCAGGCTTAGAGAGATGGCACAGGCTTTAGAGACAGTGGATTCTAGACAGCTTCATTGGACACAGCAGGAACGGGGAGTCCAGGTTGGGCAGTACCTACTCCAGACCTCGCAGCTGGTAGCAGAGGACTCCCAATTCCAGCTCACTTAACTCCTGATCTGGCATTCTCACTGGGAGGTGGTGAGGATGAGCACACAGCCCAGCCATTGGACAGCACGGTTGGCTGTGTGCAAACTATTCATGTTGTAAAAGAGAGAGTCATATGAAGGAAGAAACAGGCTTTTAAAGAAAGAACCTATTTTTATCTAGATAGAGTACTTATATCTAAAAAGGGATAGACTCTAAAATGAATACCCAGAAAAATTGATTCATTTTTTGTTTGTTGTTGTTCAGTAGATCAGTTGTGTCTGATTCTTGGTGACTCCATGGACTGCAGCACATGAGGCTTCCCTGTCCCTCACCGACTCCCAGAGTTTACTCAAACTCATGTCCATTGTGTCAGTGATGCCATCCAATCATCTCATACTCTGTCATCTCCTTCTCTTCCTGCCTTCAATCTTTCCCAGCATCAGGGTCTTTTCAAAGGAGTCAGTTCTTCGCATTAGATGGCCAAAGTATTGGAGTTTCAGCTTCAGCTACAGTCCTTCCAATGAATATTCAGGACTGATTTCTTTGAAGATTGACTAGTTTGATCTCCTTGCTGTCCAAGGAACTCTCAAGAGTATTCTCCAACACCACAGTGCAAAAGCATCAATTCTTCGGCACTCAGCTTTCTTTATAGTTCAATTCTCACATCCATACGTGACTACTGGAAAACCATGGCTTTGATTAGATGGACCTTTGTTGGCAGAGTGATGTCTCAGCTTTTTAATATGCTGTCTAGGTGGGTCTGGAGAAGACAATGGCACCCACTCCACTACTCTTGCCTGGAAAATCCCAGGGATGGGGGAGCCTAATGGGCTGCCATCTATGGGGTCACACAGATTCAGACATGACTGAAGTGACTTAGCAGCAGCAGCTAGGTGGGTCATAGCTTTTCTTCCAAAGAGAAAATGTCTTTTAATTTCATGGCTGCAGTCATGATTTTGGAGCCCAAGAAAATAAAGTCTGTCACTGTTTCCATTGTTTCCCCATCTATTTGCCATGAAGTGATGGGACTGGTTGCCATGATCTTAGTTTTTTGAATGTTGAGTTTTAAGCCAAATTTTTCATTCTTCTCTTTCACTTTCATCAAGAGACTCTTTAGTTCCTCTTCACTTTTTGCCCTAATAGTGATGTTATCTGCATATTTGAGGTTTTTTATATTTCTCCCAGCAATGTTGATTCCAGCTTGTGCTTCAACCAGCCCAGTATTTCACATCATTTACTCTGCATGTAAGTTAAATAAACAGGGTGACAATATATAGCTTTGACATATTCCTGTCCCAATTTGGAACCAGTCTGTTGTTCCATGTCCAGTTCTAACTGTTTCTTCTTGACCTGCATACAGATTTCTCAGGAGGCAGGTCAGGTGGTCTGGTATTCCCATTTCTTGAAGAATTTTTCACAGTTTGTTGTGATCTACACAGTCAAAGGCTTTGGCATAATCAATAAAGCAGAAGTAGATGATTTTCTGGAGTTCTTTTGCTTTTTCTATGATCCAACAGATGTTGACAAGTTGATCTCTGGTTCCTCTGCCTTTTCTAAATGCAGCTTGAACATCTGGAAGTTCACAGTTCACATACTGTTGAAGCCTTTCTTGGAGAATTTTGAGCATTATTTTACTAGCATGTGAGATGAGTGCAATTTTGGGGTAGTTTGAAAAATCATTGGCACTGCCTTTCTTTGGGATTGGAATAAAAACTTACCTTTTCTAGTCCTGGAGCCCCTAGTCACTAATCATCAGGGAAATGCAAATTAAAACCACAATGAAATATCACCTCATACCTGTCAGAATGGCTATTATGAAAAAGACAAAAAATAACAGGTGTTGGCAAGGATGTGGAGAAAAAGGTTCACTTGTGCACTGTTGGTAGATTTGTAAATTGGCATAACCACTATGGAAAACATACGGAGGTTCTTGAAAAAAATAAAAGTACCAAATAATCCAACAATTCTACTTCTGGGTATTTTTCCAAAGAAAACAAAATACTAAATCAAAAAGATATATGCACCCCTACATTGACTGCAGAATTATTTACAGTAGTCAGGACATGGAAGTAACTTAAGTATCCATCTATAGATGAATGGATAAAGAATACATGGTATACATACAATGGAATATTATTCAGCTATAAAAAAGAATGAAATCTTATTTGTGATAATATTTATGGACCTAGAGGGTACTCTGCCAAGTGAAAGAAGTCAGACATAAAAGACAATATCATATGATTTAACTTATATATAGGCTCAAACAACAAATGAACAAACAAAACAGACCCATAGGCACAGAGCAAAAACTGGTGGTTGTTAGAGGGGAAGTTGGGGGAGGATGAGTGAAATTGGTGAGGATGAATAAAAAGTACCGACTTTATGTTACAAAATAAATAAGTCTGGGGTGGTGTAAAGTATAGCATAGGAAATATAGTCAATAATATTGTCAAAACTTCGTATATTGACAAATAGTAACTGGTCTTACGTAAATAGCAGTGGCAATTTTGTAACATATAAAATATACTAATGTAGTATACACTATGTCCTATTGTTGTTCAGTCGCCAAGTCATGTCCACCTCTTTGCAACCCCTTGGACTGCAGCACTCCAGGCTTCCCTGTCCTTCACTATCTTCCAAACTCCTGTCCATTGAGTCGATGATCCCATCCAACCATCTCATCCTCTGTTATCCCTTCTCCTACTGCCCTCAATCTTTAGATGAGTCAGAGTCTTTTCCAGTGAGACAGTTCTTCAAATCAGGTGGCCAAAGTACTGGATCTTCAGGTTCAGTACCAGACCTTTCAGTGAATATTCAGGGTTGATTTCCTTTAGGATTGACTGGTTTGATCTCCAGCACCACATATTAAAGCAAAAATTCTTCAGAGCTTAGCTTTCTTTATGGTCCAACTCTCATATCCATACATGACTACTGGAAAAACCATATCTTTGATCACATGAACCTTTGTCAGTAAAGTGCTGTCTCTGCTTTTTTATATGCTGTCTAGGTTTGTCATAGCTGTTCTTCCAAGGAGCAAGCATTTTTTAATTTCAAGGTTGCAGTCACCATCTGCCATGATTCTGGAGCCCAAGAAAATAAAACCTGCCACTGTTTCCACTTTTTCCCCATCTATTTGCCTTGAAGTGATGGGACCAGATGCCCTGATCTTACTTTTCTGATTGTTGAGTTATAAGTCGGCTTTTTCAATCTCCTCTTTCACTTTCATCAAGAGGCTCTTTCCATTCAGTTCAGTTCAGTTTCTCAGTCATGTCTGACTCTTTGCGACCCCATGAATCACAGCACGCCAGGCCTCCCTGTCCATCACCAACTCCCGGAGTTCACTCAGACTCAAGTCCATCGAGTCAGTGATGCCATCCAGCCATCTCATCCTCTGGCGTTCCCTTCTCCTCCTGCCCCCAGTCCCTCCCAGCATCACAGTCTTTTCCAATGAGTCAACTCTTCGCATGAGGTGGCCAAAGTACTGGAGTTTCAGCTTCAGCATCATTCCTTCCAAAGAAATCCCAGGGCTGATCTCCTTCAGAATGGACTGGTTGGATCTCCTTGCAGTCCAAGGGAATCTCACGAGTCTTCTCCAACACCACAGTTCAAAAGCATCAATTCTTCTGTGCTAAGCCTTCTTCATAGGCCAACTCTTACATCCATACATGACCACAGGAAAAACCATAGCCTTGACTAGACAAACCTTTGTTGGCAAAGTAATGTGTCTGCTTTTGAATATGCTATCTAGGTTGGTCATAAGTTTCCTTCCAAGGAGTAAGTGTCTTTTAATTTCATGGCTGCAGTCACCATCTGCAGTGATTTTGGAGCCCCCCAAAATAAAGTCTGACACTGTTTCCCCATCTATTCCCATGAAGTAATGGGACCAGATGCCATGATCTTAGTTTTCTGAATGTTGAGCTTTAAGCCAACTTTTTCACTCTCCACTTTCATTTTCATCAAGAGGCTTTTTATTTCCTCTTCACTTTCTGCCATAAGGGTGGTGCCATCTGCATATCTAAGATTATTGATATTTCTCCCGGCAATCTTGATTCCAGCTTGTGCTTCTTCCAGCCCAGCGTTTCTCATGATGTACTCTGCATATAAGTTAAATAAACAGGGTGACAATATACAGCCTTGACAGACTCATTTTCCTATGTGGAACCAGTCTGTTGTTCCATGTCCAGTTCTAACTGTTGCTTCCTGACCTGCATACAGATTTCTCAAGAGGCAGGTCAGGTGGTCTGGTATTCCCATCTCTTTTAGAATTTTCCACAGTTTATTGTGATCCACATAGTCAAAGGCTTTGGCGTAGTCAATAAAGCAGAAATAAATGTTTTTCTGGAAGTCTCTTGCTTTTTCTATGATCCAGCAGATACTGGCAATTTGATTTCTGGTTCCTCTGCCTTTTCTACAACCAGCTTGAACATCAGGAAGCTCACAGTTCATGTATTGCTGAAGCCTGGCTTGGAGAATTTTGAGCATTATTTTACTAGCATGTGAGATGAGTGCAATTGTGCGGTAGTTTGAGCATTCTTTGGCATTGCCTTTCTTTGAAGTTGGAATGAAAACTGCCCTTTTCCAGTCCTGTGGCCACTGCTGAGTTTTCCAAATTTGCTGGCATATTGAGTGCAGCACTTTCACAGCATCATCTTTCAGGATTTGAAATAGCTCAACTGGAATTCCATCACCTCCTCTAGCTTTGTTGGTAGTGATGCTTTCTAAGGCCCACTTGACTTTACATTCCAGGATGTCTGGCTCTAGGTCAGTGATCACACCATCGTGATTATCTGGGTCATGAAGCTCTTTTTTGTACAGTTCTTCTGTGTATTCTTGCCACCTCTTCTTAATATCTTCTGCTTCTGTTAGGTCCATACCATTTCTGTCCTTTATCAAGCCCATCTTTGCATGAAATATTCCCTTGGTATCTCCAATTTTCTTGAAGAGCTCTCTAGTCTTTCCCATTCTGTTATTTTCCTCTATTACTTTGCATTGATCACTGAGGAAGGCTTTCTTATCTCTTCTTGCTATTCTTTGGGACTCTGCATTCAGATGCTTGTATCTTTCCTTTTCTCCTTTGCTTTTCGCTTCTCTTCTTTTCACAGCTATTTGTAAGGCCTCCCCAGACAACCATTTTGCTTTTTTGCATTTCTTTTCCCTGGGGATGGTCTTGATCCCTGTCTCCTGTACAATGTCACGAACCTCAGTCCATAGTTCATCAGGCAGTCTGTCTATCACATCTAGTCCCTTAAATCTATTTCTCACTTCCACTGTATAATCATAAGGGATTTGATTTAGGTCATACCTGAATGGTCTAGTGGTTTTCCCTGCTTTCTTCAATTTAAGTCTGAATTTGGTAATAAGGAGTTCATGATCTGAGCCACAGTCAGTTCCTGGTCTTGTTTTGTTGACTGTATAGAGCTTCTCCATCTTTGGCTGCAAAGAATATAATCAATCTGATTTCTGTGTTGACCATCTGGTGATGTCCATGTGTAGAGTCTTCTCTTGTGTTGGTGGAAGAGGGTGTTTGCTATGACCAGTGTGTTCTCTTGGCAAAACTCCATTAGTCTTTGCCCTGCTTCATTCCATATTCCAAGGCCAAATTTGCCTGTTACTCCAGATGTTTCTTGACTTCCTACTTTTGCATTCCAGTCCCCTAGAATGAAAATGACATCTTTTTTGGGTATTAGTTCTAAAAGGTCTTTTAGGTCTTCATAGAACTGTTCAACTTCAGCTTCTTCAGCTGAAGAAGCTGAAGTTACTGGTTGGGGCATAGACTTGGATTACTGTGATATTGAATGGCTTGCCTTGGAAACGAACAGAGATATTTCTGTCGTTTTTGAGATTGCATCCAAGTACTGCATTTCGGACTCTTTTATTGACCATGACGGCTACTCCGTTTCATCTGAGGGATTCCAGCCCGCAGTAGTAGATATAATGGTCATCTCAATTAAATTCACCCATTCCAGTCCATTTTAGTTCACTCATTCCTAGAATGTTGACATTCACTCTTGCCATCTCTTGTTTGACCACTTCCAATTTGCCTTGATTCATGGACCTGACATTCCAGGTTCCTTTGCAATATTGCTCTTTACAGCATCAGACCTTGCTTCTATCACCAGTCACATACATAGCTGGGTATTGTTTCTGCTTTGGCTCCTTATCTCTCCACTGATCTCCAGTAGCATATTGGGCACCTACTGACCCGGGGAGTTCCTCTTTCAGTATCCTATCATTTTGCCTTTTCATACTGTTCATGGGGTTCTCAAGGCAAGAATACTGAAGTTGTTTGCCATTCCCTTCTCCAGTGGACCACATTCTGTCAGATCTCTCCACCATGACCCGCCTGTCTTGGGTTGCCCAACGGGCATGGCTTAGTTTCATTGAGTTAGACAAGGCTGTGGTCCTAGTGTAACTAGATTGACTAGTTTTCTGTGAGTATGGTTTCAGAAACCATGGTTTCTGTGAGTATGGTGTCTGCCCTCTGATGCCCTCTTGCAACACCTACCGTCTTATTTGGGTTTCTCTTACCTTGGGCATGGGGTATCTCTTCATGGCTGCTCCAGCAAAGCGCAGCCGCTGCTCCTTACCTTGGACGAAGGTATCTCCTCACCGCCGCCCTTCCTGACCTTCAACGTGGGATAGTTCCTCTAGGCCCTCCTGTGCCCGCGCAGCCACCGTTCCTTGGACGTGGCCTTGCTCCTCCTGGCCGCCGCCCCTGACCTCAGACTTGGGTAGCTCCTCTCCTCCATTCCTGTGCCGTCACAGCCTGGCACTCTCGGCTGCTGCCCCTGACCTCGGACATGGGGTAGCTCCTCTCGGCTGCGCTTAGTGCGCTGGGCACAGCCGCCCTTGCTTAGTGCGTGGGTCGCAGCCGCTTAGTTCCTCTTCAATTTTTGTCATTAGAGTGGTATCATCTGCATATCTGAAGTTATTGATATTTCTCCCAGCAATCTTGATTGCAGCTTGTGTTTCATCCAGCCCAGAATTTTGCATGATGTACTCTGCATATGAGTTAAATAAGCAGGATAACAATATACAGCCTTGATGTATTCCTTTCCCAATTTGGAACCAGTCTGTAGTTCCATGTCCAGTTCTAACTGTTGCTTCCTGACCTGCATACAGATTTCTCAAGAGACAGGTCAGGTGGTCTGGTATTCCCATCTCTTGAAGAATTTTCCACAGATTGTCGTGATCTACACTGTCAAAGGCTTTGGCATAATCAATAAAGCAGAAGTAGCTGTCTGCTTCTGCTTGTAGATGTTTTCATGTAAGGACCAAACGTTTCTGGTGTATCCATTTCTATGTCCTTAGTGTTTGAGTGTGAAAGTTGCTCAGTCATGTCTGACTCTTTGCGACCCCATTGACTGCCCATGGAATTCTCCAGGCCAACATACTGGAGTGGGTGGGTAGCCTTTCCCTTCTCCAGGGGATCTACCCAATGTAGGGATAGAACCCAGGTCTCCCGCATTGCAGGCGGATACTTTACCAGCTAAGCCACAAGGAAAGCCCATAGTATAGTCATATTATATGTGTGTGTACATGGTCAGTTCTGTCCGACTCTTTATGACCCTGTGGACTGTAGACTGCCAGGCTTCTCTATCCATGGGATTTCCCAGGCAAGAATACTGGAGTCGGTAACCATTTCCTCTTCCAGGAAATCTTCCTGACCCAGGATTGAGTCGCATCATCTTCCTGCATCTCCTGAACTGACATATGTATTCTTTACCACTTGAACACCTGGGAAGCTCAGAGTCATATTAGGGACAAGTACTATTAGAGAACAGGCTTAATTTTATGGCCTTAGTCATAAGTCATGGTATATTCACCATTTGTGAATGTATTCAAGCCAGGAGATAAAGTTGAAACTCTTCCACCTGCCTCTCTGATCTCCTAGCACGGCTTCCACAGGGCCCATCCAGTGGATGGATCCTGCATCTGTCACCTGCATTAGTGCAGCAGATGCCAACTCTCGTCCCACCTTCCACTCCCCCACCATTGTCTGCATAGTTTGCTCCTGCGCTGCCACCATGCTGGCCCCGATTCTGATCCTTGAACATCGCCCATTTTTCCCAGCCTCAGGGCCCTTTCACTAACTGTTGCCTCAGCTGAGAGAGGGCCTCTCCCAGATCTTCACAGGCCGTTCCTTTTCATCCTTCAGTTCTCAGCTCACACACATACCACAATGCCACAGAGTTATTCTGAGGACCACTGGTGGGGAGCAAGCATCCTGAGCACCATGCAAGGGGAAGCCAGGGGTGGGAGGCACCCCATTTCTCTCTGCCACACCTTCCTGCACACCTGTCCTCAAAGAGGGCTCCCCACCTTCTTTCAATGCATCTCCTTTGTGGCACCAAGTGCAGCCTTCAAAGACAGTGTCTGTCATTTGGGTGACTTCTTCATTGCTGGCCTATCCTGTTGGAACAAAAGCTCCATACAGACTTCTCTGTCCTGATAAGTGTTGTGTCTTCAGGCACTAAATCTGTGCCCCATGTAGAAGAGTGCTTAGTTAGTATTTACTAAGAGATGCAGTAATTTTTCACAGGTGATATTCTTAGAAACAAGCCTACTTCCAGGGGCATATCTGTATATGCGAACAGTTTGGGCCTCATCCCCTGAAACATTTTCCCTGGTTAACACAAATCATGCAGCAAGTTCCAAGCATCGTTCTCAGTTACTCTTTCCGCAGGATTGTTTCTCCTTTTAGAGAAGTGAAAGTTCTTTTCCAGCTGTTCATGGTGCTATCTGGCCTGTCATGTGGTCCCTTTCTGAGTTAGGTGGTTACCAGGCCATGAGCCCCTTACCCTGCACCCCTACCTCTTGGCTGGTTGGTCACCTCCCGCATCTTTCTTGTTGTGCTCCAGCTGCGGCAGGTGCCACAGGGCAGCAGTGAGTGGAGGGGACCTGACCTAAAGCAGAGGACACATGTCTCAATAGCAGTTGCTTCTTTCTACCCATCCATGCCAGACAGATAGATGGGTGGCCATAAAGAATAGACATCTCTCTGCTCATCTCTTCCTCACCTCGGTGCCAGCAGAACTGGGATTCCCAGCAAAGCACTCAACCTTCTGTCACTCCTTCACTCACTCCCTCTCTCATTTCCTTCCCTAGTATTTATTTACCGAGAGCCTACCATGTCAGGTACTTTAATGTGTGCTGGGCTGCAGTTGTGAACAAGGCAGGCAAGAATCCCTGTCCTAGTGGAGCATGCTCTCTGGTGGAGGGGTCAGGTAGTCATCAAGATTTGGAAGTAGCTGGTGTTTACAGATCAGTGTACCAGATACTGATAAATGCTACAGGGAAAAATAAAGCCAGGAAGGAAGGGCAGGGTGAAGTTCGTGACTTATGTGGGGAGCCATGGGAAATGAGAGGTTAGGGGCTGGGGGCTAGTTAGGAGGAGGGTCTGGGTGGCATACAGGTGATCAGGGACAAAGGACACAGTAAGAGTAGGTCTCACAGTCTCAAGGCAGCAAGTGGAAAAAGTGAATGCTGGGTGAGACTAAGGATCCTGGGCGGGGGAGAGAGGGGAACCACATGGAGTTTCTCTTAACTCTTGCTGATAGAGATATGATAGAATAGCTCCTTTAAAATACAATTTCGTGTGTATGCTTTTAATAGGCAAAACAGTTAAATGAGTCAATATTTAAAAGGGACACAAGGATATATAATTGTAAAATTAAAAGCTTCCAACCCATACCCCCTAGGAACTCATTTCTCCTCCTTGGAAACACTTTTTATAAAGTTTCTTCTGTATCTGTTCAAGGGCATTTCATTCACATACATGCAAACATATCCATCCATTTGTATGTACATATATGTATCTGTATGCATAGCTATATAGATCTTGACAAACGTGTATGGTGTGGATGTACATACACATGTGCACACACAGGCATGTATATATGTATACTTTTCACATGTCTGTATACTTACATATATTTTAAAGGAAGGTGAGTGATTCACGGAGCTCTCACTTGATGAAGATTCTGACAGTTGCTAAGTATGCCTGTAATTCTTACACAAACCAAAAAGGCTTTAGTAATTTGCTGCTTATTTCAAAGACACCATGATCAATGATCAATTAGATAGCACCAAAGATCTCTGTAGGGCAAAACATTCTGATAAATGCTTTGCTTTCCTGTTGCAGTAATCCCACTAAGGTATGTTCCCTTGTGATTAAAGGCACAGGCTGTGCAGAGAAACCTGGAAGCAAATCTTAACTGGTTATGTGCATTAGTTTCCTGCTGCTGAAGCAAATTACACAAACATAGTCACACAAAGTTTTATTACCTTACAATTCTGGAAGTCAGAAGTCTTCTGGTCTTCAGCAGGCTGAAATCAAGGTATCAGCAGGGCTTTGTTACCTCAGGGAATTCTTAGGAAAAATCCATTTCTTTGCCTTTTCCAGGATCTAGAGGTCACGTACATTCTTGGGCTTGAGGCCCCTTCCACCATCTTCAAAGCCAACAATGTACTATCTTCAACTCACTCTTTCTGATTTACTCTTTTAAGGTTACATCTCTTCTCTGATTCTGACCCTTCTGTCTCCCTTGTGACCACATTTGGCCCATCCAGATAATCCAGCATGGCCTCCCCATCTCAAGATCCATACACGTCTGCAAAGTCTCTTTATCCATGTAAAGTAACATATTCATGTGTTCTGTGGGATTAGGACATGGGCATCTTTTCAGAGACTGGTTCATTCCCTCTGCCTATCACAGGTTGTTGGAAGAAAGTTACTTAACTTCTAGTTTTAGAAGTTAACTTACTTGTACTTAACTTCTTATGTACAAGCTTTTGACAAAACAAGGCTATTTGGAGGAGTCAAATGAAACAATGTATATACAACTCTTGGCCTGTAACCAGGCCGGACTACCTTTTGGGTCTCTGGTTTATCAGCTGTTTGGTCTTAGTTAACAGCGTTCTCCTCTTCAGTGCATCATCTTCCTCTTTAAAATGGGGAAAAGAATGGCAACCATGAGATTTTATTAACATGGATATCCATTTAATCTAGCATAGTTTATTAAAGGACTATCTTTTCTTTACTGCATTTCAAAGATACTTTTCTCCTTTGTTATAAGTCTAGTAACCAAAACAATGTGCGGATCTACTTAGGAATTCTCTTTACTTTCTGTGCTTTGTGTGTATATTCTTGTGCCAGTTCCACACTTCAACTACTAGTACTTCAAATAAATATTGTTACCTAGTAATATATTCTCCAACTTTGTTCTTTTTATTTGAGTTTATCTTGGCATTTTGCATTTTCACGTGTATTAGAATAAGTTGTCAGTTTCTTTAAAAAAAAGAAACTTGCTGGTATTTTGATAGGGAGTCCATTGAATCTGTAGATAAGTTTGAGAGAAGGAGATGTCTTTACTACATTGAAGCTTCTAATGCACAAACATGGATTATTTCCTTTTATTTATTTGTATCTTTTAAAATTTCTCTTTGCAATATCTATAGTTCTCTGTAAGACTTTATCTGTTGCTAGTTATCCCATACATATGATTATTTTTTATGTTGTTATAAATTATAATATAATTACAATATATTTCCTTTTTATCATTCTTGGGTCTTGCTTGCATGAGAAATGCAACAGAAACTTGTATATTGACCTTGTATTCAGCAGTTTTTCTAAGTTCACTTAATAATTCTATTACTTTATAGATTCTTTTGGATTTTTACATAGTTTTAGTTCCGCACTTCTACATTCCATGTTGTTTGCTTCTTTTATATGCCTTATTTGATTAGTCAGGACTCCTTTACAAAGTCAAATAGGAGCAGTGATAGCTGACATATTTGTACATTTCTACACAGCAAGAGGACTTTTTCAGAATTTTATCATTAAGATATTAGACATAATACCAAATCAAGGAAGCTTCCTACTGTTTGTAGTTTGCAAAAGTGTTAAAAAATTAAGAATGAGACTTTTTTCACAGAATTAGACAAAATAATTCTAAAATTTGTATTGAAATACAAAAGGCCCCAAGTAGCCAAAGCACTCTTGAGAAAGAACAAAGTTGCAGGTATGATGCTCTTTAAATTCAAACTATCCTACAAAGCTATAGTAATCAAAACAGTATGGTAATGGCACAAAAACAGACACACATAGATCAATGGAACAAGCTAGGGAGCCCATAAATAAGTCCACACTTAATGGTCAATTTATGATAAAGGAAGCAAGAATATAAAATGAGAAAAAGTCAATGAAGCAGAAGTAGATGTTTTTCGGGAATTCCCTTGCTTTTTCTCTGCTCCACTGGATGTTGGCAATTTAATCTCTGGTTCCTTTGCGTTTTCTAAATCCAGCTTGTATATCTGGAAGTTTTCAGTTCACCTATTGTTGAAGCCTAGCTTGAAGGATTTTGAGCATTATTTTGCTAGCATGTTAAATGAGTGCAGTTGTACTGCAGTTTGAACATTCTTTGTCATTACCTTTCTTTGGGATTGGAAGGAAAACTGAAATTTTCCTGTCCTGTGGCTACTGCTGAGTTTTCCAAATTTGCTGGTATATTGAGTATGGCATAGTTGCTGGCATATTCATCATTTAGAATTTTAAGTAGCTCAGCAAGAATTCCATCAGGCTTCTCAGGTGGCACCAGTGGTTAAAAAAAAAAAAGAGAAAACCCATCTGCCAATTCAGGAGACATGAGACATGGATTCAATCCCAAGGTCAGAAAGAAACCCTGGAGGAGGGAATGGCAACCCACTCCAATATTCTTGCCTGGGTAATGCCATGGACAGAGCAGCCTCATGGGCCATGGTCCATAGTGTTGCAAAGTGTCAGACACCCGGAAGCAAGTTAGCGTGCATGCACACAGAATTCCATCACCTCCACGCACTTTGTTCATAGTAATGCTTCCTAAGTCCCACTTGACTTTACACTCCAGGATGTCTGGCTCTAGGTGAGTGATCACACCATCGTGGTTATCCAGGTCATTAAGACCTTTTTTGTATAGTTCTCCTATATATTTTGCCAATTCTTCTTAATCTCTTTTGCTTTGGTTAGATCCTTGCCTTTTCTGTCCTTTATTGTGCCCATCTTTGCATGAAATGTTCCCTTGGTATCTCCAATTTTCTTGGAGAGATCTCTAGTCTTTCCCATTCTGTTGTTTTCCTCTATTTCTATGCATTGTTCACTTAAGAAAGCTTTCTTGTCTCTCCTTTCTAGTCACTGAAACTCTGCATTCAGTTGGGTATATCTTTCCCTTTCATCTTTGCCTTTTGCTTCTCTTCTTTTCTTAGCTATTTGTAAGGCCTCCTCAGACAACCATTTTGCCTTCTTGCATTTCTTTTTCTTGGGGATGGTTTTGGTCACCACCTCCTATACAGTGTTATAAACCTCTGTCCATAGTTCTTCAGGCACTCTATCTACCAGATCTAATACCTTGAATCTATTTGTCACTTCCACTGTATAATCATAATGGATTTGATTTAGGTCATACTTGAATGGTCTAGTGGTTTTCCCTACTTTGACTTAAGCCTGAATTTTGCAATAAGAAGCTGATGATCTGAGGCACAGTCAGCCCCAGGTCTTCTTTATGCTCACTGTATAGAGTTTCTCCATCTTCAGCTACAAAGAATATAATCAATCTAATTTTGTTATTGACCATCTGGTGATGCCCATGTGTAGAGATGTCTCTTATGTTATTGAAAGAGGGGTTTGCTATGACCAGTGTGTTTTCTTGCAAAAGTCTTTTAAGTTTTTTTTGTACTTCTGTACTCTTTGTTCTCTTGGAGTAAAAAACCTCCTTTATTATGTACTTCAAGGCCAAGTTTGTCTGTTGCTCCAGATATCTCTTGATTTTCTACTTTTGCATTCCAGTTCCCTATGATGAAAAGAACATCTTTTTATCGGTGTTAGTTCCCAAAGATCTTGTAGGTCTTTGTAGAACCATTCAACTTCAGTTTCTTTGGCGTTAGTGGCTGGGGCATAGACTTGGGTTACTGTGATATTAAATGGTTTGCCTTGGAAATGAACCAAGATCATTCTGTTGTTTTTGAGATAGCGCCCAAATGCTGCATTTAGGACTCTTTTGTTGACTATGAGGGCTCCATCCCATTTCTTCTAAAGAATTCTTGTCCACAGTAGTAGATATAATGGTCATCTGAATTAAATTTGCCCATTTCCATCCATGTTAATTCACTGATTCCTAAAATGTCAGTGTTCACTCTTGCCATCTCCTGCTTAATCACATGCAATTTACCTTGATTCATGGACCTGACATTCCTAGTTCTGCAATATTGTTCTTTATAGCATTGGACCTTATTCACCACCAGACACATCCACAGCTGGGTGTCATTTCTGCTTTGGCCTAGCCTCTTTAGTCTTTCTGGAGCTATTTCTCTGCTCTTCCCCAGTAGCATATTGGACACGTACTGACCTGAGGGGCTCATCTTCTGGTATCATATCTTTTTGCCTTTTCATGGTTTTCTTGAGGCAACAATACTGAAGTGGTTTGCCATTCCCGTCTGCAGTGGACCACATTTTGTCAGAGTTTTCCACCATGACCCACATGTCTTGGGTTACCCTGTATGGCATGGCTCATAGCTTTATTGAGTTACACAAGGCTGTGATCCATGCCATCATTTTGGTTAGTTTTTTTATGATTGTGGCTTTGGTTCTGGAGGCTGTGGGATTTTGGTTCTTGCTTCTTCTGTCTGCCCTCTGATGGATGAGGATAAGAGGCTTGTGCAAGTTTCCTGATAGCAGCGACTGGCTGTGGGGAAAAACTAGGTCTTGCTCTGGTGGGAACGGCCATGCTCAGTAAATCTTTAGTCCAGTTTTCTGTTGTTGGGTGAGGCTGTGCTCCCTCTCTGTTGTTTGTTTGGCCTGAGAAGGCCTATAGCCTCTATGGTATGGCTAAAGGCAGCCTCTAAAAGGACCCATTCCAACATGTGTCTCCCAGGACTGCTGCTGCCAGTGCCCATGTTCCTGTTTCAGGCCACTGCTAACCCATGCGTTTGCATGAGACCCTCAGACACTCACAGGCGGGCCTGGTTCAGTTTTCTGCGGGCTCACTGCTCCTTTTCCCTGTATCCTGGTGCATACAAGGTTTTGTTGGTGCACTCCAAGACTCTGTTTCCCACATTCATGTGGGAATCCTGTTATCAAATCCCATTGTCCTTCAAAATCAGATTCCCTGGGGATTCCCAGTGCTTTTGCCAATCCCCAGGTTGGGAAGTCAAAAATAAATTTATGAATGGGTATTGAATTTTATCAAAAGTGCTTGCTTATCTATTGAGTTGATATTTTTTCTGGTAATGTGGCAATCACGATGATTGATTTTCAAATGTTAAAGTGAAAGGAAAGTAAAGGAAAGTGAAGTCACTCAGTCGTGTCCGACTCTTTGTGACTCTTTCAAATGTTAAGCTGAGTTTTATTTCTAGAATAAATCTGACTTAATCATGATGTAATATCTTCTATATATTTATTGGTGTATTTATTTTGCTCAATTTTAAATTTCTGTGCCTAAGATCTTAAACATGAGGGACACTGCCCTAATGTTTGGCTTTCTAGTAATGTCCTTGTCAAGTTTTGGCATCAAGATATGCTAATTTGATAAAACCAATTTAAAAGTAGTCATTTTCCATATTTTGGTGAAATTTGTGTAATATTATGGTTATTTCTTCCTTAAATGCTTGGAAGAAAGCCATAGGCAAAGGCCACCTAGGTTTGGAGTTTTGTCATATACATTATGTTACATATTAAATAGCTTTATTAGATAGATGAATATTTATACTTTTAAAATGTAACTTTTGAAAAAATTTCCCATTTCAACTAAACTTTCAAATACATTCGCATAAAGTTGTTCATGATTTCCTATTATCTCTTTTGAAATTGAGTATAGTTTAAATAAGGTAAAATGTGCAAGTCTTAAGTATATAGCTCACTAAGTTTTTAATCTATGATTATACATGTATAAAAATCACCAGATAAAGATAAAGATCTAACACTTCAGAAAGTTCCCTCATAAAACTTTCCAGTTGATACTCACACCTGCCCCCAAGGTAACCCCTATTCTGATATACAAAGCAAAATCATAGTTTATCTGTTCTTGGATTTTATATAAACAGAATAATACATATTAACATATAAACAGTATATATATTTGTGTTTGACTTCTTTTTCTGACTATATTGTTTTTGAGATTCATCTGGTGTTATATTCATCAGTAGTGTATTCTTATTTTCACTGCCATATGATATTCTATTATATAAATATAGTACAAATTTTAAATCCATTTTTCTATTAGTGGACAGATAGCTTCTTATTTTAAGTTATTACAAAGTTTCTATCAATCTTCTTGTACAAATATTTTTGTAGATATATGACATTTCTTTTTACAATATATGTAGGCATGGAATTGAGGGCCATAGGGTAGGTATAAATTTAACATTATGAGAAACTAATAGGCAGTTGTTAAGAATGGTTGAGCCACTGTATATTCCACCATTAATATATAATGTTCACAATTTCTCCACACACCCTCCAGTGTTTGGTTTTGTCAATGTGTTAAATTTTAGCATTAATAATGGATGCAATAGTATCCCTTAATCTGAATTTCCCTGTTGAGAATACTGTTCAGAATTTTTTCATGTGTTTATTGGCCTTTTGACTATCTTCTTGGGACAGTACCTTTTTAAGTCATTTGAAATAGTAAATGTGAGGGGAGGAGAGCTCATTTTTTTCTAGAATATTTGTCTGGCTGATTTATAAGATATTAGTTTAGATGTACAATGTAATTCAGTATTTTATAGATTATAGTTTGTTTACAGTTATTACAAAATAATGGCTATATTTGCCTTTGCTGCACAGTATATCCTTGTTGCTTATCTATTTTATATATAGTTTGTGTCATTTTTTAAACATTGAGCATTTTCTTACTGATTTATAGGAGTTTTCACATTATACATGAGTCTCTTGTCATATCTGTGTGTGTGTGTGTGTGTGTATATATATATCTGTATATAATATTTTCCCCTGATCTGTGGCTTTTCTTTCCACTTTGTTAAAGGTGTCTTTTAATGAGCTGAAGATTTTAGTTTTGATTGTCAATTATATCTTTTTTAAAAATAATTTGTGTTCTCTGTGTCTTGTTTAAGAACTTCTGTCTGCCTCAGTAAAATGAAGACATGCACAAAAGTTTTATTTTAGAATTTTATAGTTTTCAACTTTAAATTCACAATCTACTTTAAATTAACTTTTATGTGTAGATTAGTATAGTTCTTTTTTTTTTTTTCTCAGTTGTTCCAACATCATTTATTGAATAGGCCTTCCTTTCTCTATAATTTTGGCAAAATAAAGCAACCATATGTGTGCAGATCTACCTTCTACTCTAGACTGTTTCATTAATCTATTTGTCTATTCTTGTTCCAAATATCCCCAGAATAGCTAAAATATTATAGAATGTCTTGAAATTTAGTAGTGTAACTTTTAATTTTTCTCAAGATTTTCATAGCTAGGCTGTGTTTAGTTGCTCGGTCATGTCCAGCTCTTTGTGACCCCATGGACTGTAGCCTGCCAGGCTCCTCTGTCCATGGGGATTTTTCAGGCAAGAATACTGGAGTGGGTTGTTATGCCCTCCTCCAGGGGATCTTCCCAACCTGGGGATTGAACCCAGCTTTCCTAAATTACAGATGGATTCTTTACTGTCTGAGCCACCAGGGAAACCCATAGCTAGGCTAGATCTTTATATTTTAAACAAATTTAGTATCTATTTGTCAATATCTGCAAAAAAAAAAAAAAGCTTTTTGGGATTTTGGTTACTGATTGCATTGACTTTATATATTAATTTTGGGGGTAAGGTAATTGATATCTTAATAATTTATCTCCCAATTTATGAATATGGAATCTATCTCTATTTAATAGATTCTTAAAGGTTAAACGAACCTTGTGTTTCTGAGCTAAAACTCCCTTGGTCAGTATATATAATCCATTTTCATGTATTACTCTATTCTATTTGCTGATGTATTCTTTTAGGGATTTTATATCTTTTCATTTCTTTTCTTATAAAAAATTTTGTTGGATATTGGTATCTGGATAATGCTGGCCTCATACAATGAGTTGGAAATTGTTTTTTGATCTCTCATCTCTGAATAACTTTGTGTCAGCCCCTATGGACAGAGCAGCCTGGTGGGCTGTGGTCCATGGAATCACAAAAAAGTTGGACACAACTAAAGCGACTTAGCACAGAGGCACAAGACTAGTATTATTCATGTATATGGGAGTGTTTGTAGAAATACTACTAAAGCCATCAAGTCAGGAATTTACTTTGTGGAATGGTAACTAATACAGAAATACTTAGTTTTTCTTTATTTTCTGATGTCAGTTTTGGTAAGGTGTTTTCAAGCACTTTGTTCATTTCATATAGCTGGACAAATTTGTTGGCATAATGTTGTTTATAACATTCTCTTGTTATCTTTCAATATATGTAGTGGTGTTATTTTTTTTACTCCTGACAGTCATAGTTTGTATTTTATTTTTTTCTTAATGAGTCTTACAAGGAAGTTCAGTTTTAATGATCTCTTCAAAGAACTCATTTTTTTTTTTTCTGCTTTTTCGATCGTCTCTTTTCTGTTTCATTGATTTCTGCTCTTTCTTTCCACACTGCCCGCCTGCCCCAATTTTATTGTTTTATGAGAAGGAAGCTTAAATAATTTATTTTAAACACATTTCTAATATATGTATTTAAAGCAATAAAATTTCATCCAAACTGCTTTAGTTTCATCCCATAAATTTTGACATGTTGAATTGGTATTGTTTTTCCCTTTAAATTATTTTCAGATTTTAAACATTATTTCGTCTTTAACTCAAGGGTTTTTTAGAAATACTTTGTTTGATTTTCAAACAATGTTTGAAGATTTTCTAGTTATCTTTCTCATTGACTTCTGGGCAGGGAACTTTAAGAAACTTCTTTTGTTGTTTTAGGGCTTCCCTTATGGCTCAGTTGCTAACAAATCCACCTGCAATGAGGGACACCTGGGTTCGATACCTGGGTTTGGAAGATCCCCTGGAGAAGGGAAAGGCTAACAACTCCAGTATCTGGCCTGGAGAATTTCATGTACTAGTCCATGGGGTCACAAAGAGTTGGACACAACTGAGCAACTTTCACTTTCAGGTTCATTGTTTTTAAACTTTTGAGACCGGCTTTATAGAGCAACATATGATCTATTTTAAAGAATGTTCCTTGAGCATTTGAGAAGACTATTTTCCAAAACTGTTGTTTGTCATATTAAATGCACGTCTATTTGGTCAAATTGGTTAATAGTGTTGTTTGAAATCTTCTCTAAATTCTGATTAAACACTTTTTTTCTATTGACTACTGCTCTTTCAGTTTCTGAGAGAGATAAGTTAACACATCTGACTGTGTCGGTTTGTCTTTATCTTCTCAGTTCTATCAAATCTGGCTTTAGTTTTTGTTTCATGCATGTTGAAATGATATTATTTATGTATGTACTTAGAATGATATCTTATTGATTAACCATTTTGTTATTATGCAATGTTACTTTATTAATACTCTTTGTCTTAAAGTCTACTTTGTCAGATATTTACATAGTCACACAAGCTTTTATGGTTAGAGTGTGTATTTTTCCAATTCTTTTGCTTTTAGCCTATCTGTGCATTTATATTTAAAGTGTATCTTGTAAACAAAAGATAGTTTTATTTTTTTCTAGTCTGTCTGCAAAGATTGTCTTCCAGACTATCTGCTAGTCTGTCTTATTATGAACCACTTTATGCCAATAGATGGAGTACTTGTCCTTAAAAGAAATTCTAATGTAATCATTGACATATTTATTTTTATGTCTAGTGGCCTGTTATCTTTTTATTTGTCCATCTTTGTCTACTCTGACTTCTTTTAGATTAATCATGTGTTTTTTTTATTATTCCAGATGAAGCCAACCCCCTCATTGCACCCATACCTTTTTTAATGGTTATTTCAGTAACCACGGTATATTTTGGCTTTCTCAACCTCAAGGCTCTTAGATGTTTGAGACCAGACATTTCCTTATTGAGAGAGTCCTTTTATGCACTGAAGCATTTTTAGCTGCAACCCTGGCTTCTTCCCACTAGATGGCAGTAGAAACATCCCCATCTCGCCCAACCAAAAATGAAATAGCCAAAAGTAGCTCATGTCCCTTTGGAAGAAAAATTACCACTGGTAGAGAACTACTGCTCTAGGGATTACCATAAACATCCTCAATTTTTACCTCACTTTTCAAGATAATTGAATTCTTGTTTTGCTACTCCATGAGCAATATAAAACTTTGTAGGGGTACAATTATATTTATTTTTCTCTCCAATTATGTTATTGATGTCATACATGTTATTTCTACATGTATTATGAACTCCTCAATGTATTGTTCTTATAGTGGTTTTTAAAAAATATCCAGTAATTTACTTTTAACTTTAAAAACTATTATTTCACATTTTTGCATATAGTTGATCTTTCTAGTCTAGTCTGAAGATTTGTGTCGCTGATCTGTGCTGATGTCATGGATTGTTCCTTTTTAGCCTAAAAAGCTGGGGACATATTGTCTCAGCTTTCATTTATCTAAAACTGTCTTTATACAGACTTTGATCTTTTTTTAATTCCAATTTTTTTTTTCTTTCAGCACTTAAAGAAGTCAACTCTGTTGTCTTTTGTCTTATATTTGTTTTCTGATGAAAATTACTTATCATTTTATGTTTGTTTTCCTACCTACTTTTTTCTGTCTGCATGTCAGAATTTATGTCTGTGCTTAATTTTTTTCCCTTTATTTTTGGTTTAAACCAGTTTGACAGTTATGACCTGGATGAAATAACTGAATTTTTTTTCCTCAGCTATGTCCATTCTGCTTTGAATACATTAAATACATTTAATTTAATATATGGTAATTTTTCAGTTTTAAGTTTCCACTTGGTTCTATTGTAGAAATTTTACTTTTCTCTTAAAATTCTATTTTTTGTGTCCATTTTGTCTGTGTTTTCTTCTAATCTCTTTAATATATTTTATTAGCTATTTTAAGTGAAGAAAAGTGATAGTCACTCAGTCCTGTCTGACTCTTTACAACCCCATGGACTGCAGCCTGCCAGGCTTCACTGTCTATAGAGTTCTCCAAACAAGAATACCAGAGTGGGTAACTATTCCCTGCTCCAGGGAATTTTTCTGACCCAGGGATCGAACCTGGGGTTTCCTGCATTGCAGGCAGATTCTTCACCATCTGAGCCACCAAGGAAGCCCTTAGTTATTTTAAGGTCTTTGCTAATTCCAATATCTGAGCCATTCCTCAGTCTGCTCCCACTAACAGTTTTATTTCCTCTCAATTAGGAATCATATAGCTTCTACACTGGTCTCACAGCTTTTTATTGCATTCCCACAATTGTGTAATGAAAAAAATTGTAGTCCCTGGAGTAAATATTATTTTGTACAAGTGAACGCATGTCCTTTCCCTTGTCAATAAGTTACAGAAGAGTCCGCCTTAACAATCTGATCGAGATTGGAGCTGAATTGTGGCTGAGTTACAGCTTTGGTTAGGTTCTCTCCACATTTTCAAATGTCTTTAGAACTAACTTGTTCTGTCCCATGTCTATTATAAGTTACTCCATCTAGTAGGACTTTCCATCTAAGCACTGTTGGATGCAGAATGCTCCCTCTGCTTTCTAGTTCCGCTTCCATGCCCCTGACACACACTCAGCAAAGCTCTTTTGGGGAAGGTTGGCAGGCAAGAACAAATTCCCTGCATTTGGAGCTTCTGATTTCAGTCTATTCATGCCAGCTCACAAGGTTTGCAAGTATCTCAGCAAAACTTGATGTTCAGCTTTTCACTGGCCCCTTGGAGACTTTGTAGCATAGAACTTGGCCACTGGTATCTGCTCACCTAGAAATCCCTTAGACTTGTCTTTAATTTAATTTCCTTAGATTACTTTTGTCTGCAAGTCTTCCATATCTTAAATATGCTGGGGGAGATTCAGTTATCTTTTTAGGTTATATGGGTACAGTGGTCCCGTAAGACCTTCTACATTTTATCTGAAAGCAAAATGTTTTTATTTTTAAAACCTCTAAAACCTCTGATGATAAACATTCTTTATTCTGGAAATTTTTTTTTTGTAATCAGTCTTGCCAGATATTTATCAATTTCATTAATCTTTTCCAAAAAGCAAATTTCCCTTTTTTCTATTATATTTTCCATTTCATTGATATTTTAAGTTTTTATTTTATATTTAGTATCAGTTCAGTTCAGTTGCTCAGTCATGTCTGACTCTGTGACGCCATGGACCACAGCAGGCCAGGCCTCCCTGTCCATCACAAACTCCCAGAATTTACCCAAACTCATATCCATTGAGTCAGTGATGCCATCCAACCATCTCATCCTCTGCCGTCCCCTTCTCCTGCCCTCAAATCTTTCCCAGCATCAGGGTCTTTTAAAATGAGTCAGCTCTTCGCATCAGGTGCCAAAAGTACTGGAGTTTCAGCTTCAACATCAGTCAGTTCTTCCAATGAACACCCAGGACTGATCTCCTTTAGAATGGACTGGTTGGATCTCCTTGCAGTCCAAGGGACTCTCAAGAGTCTTCTCCAAAATCACAGTTCAAAAGCACCAATTCTTCTGTGCTCAGCTTTCTTTATAGTCCAACTCTCACATCCATACATGACTACTGGAAAAACCATAGCCTTGACTAGATGGACCTTTGTTGGCAAAGTAATGTCTCTGCTTTTTGATATATTGTCTAGGTTACTCATAACTTTACTTCCAAGGAGTAGGTGTCTTTTAATTTCATGGCTGGAGTAATCATCTGCAGAGATTTTTGAGCCCAAGAAAATAAAGTCTGCCACTGTTTCCACTGTTTCCTCATCTATTTTTCATGAAATGATGGGACTGGATGCCATGATCTTAGTTTTCTGAATGTTGAGCTTTAAGCCAACTTTTACACCCTCCTCTTTCACTTTCATCAAGAGGCTCTTTAGTTCCTCTTCACTTTCTGCCATAAGGGTGGTGTCATCTGCATATCTGCGGTTATTAATATTTCTCCCAGCAATCTTGATTCCAGTTTGTGCTTCATCCAGGCCAGCGTTTCTCATGATGTACTCTGCATATAATTTAAATAAGCAGGGTGACAATATATAGCGTTGATGTACTCCTTTTCCTGTTTGGAACCAGTGTGTTGTTCCATGTCCATTCTAACTGTTGCTTCCTGACCTGCATACAGATTTCTTAAGAGGCAGGTCAAGTGGTCTAGTACTCCCATCTCTTAAAGAATTTTTCAGTTTATTGTGATCCATACAGTCAAAACTTTGACATAGTCAATAATGCAGAAATAGATGTTTTTCTGGAACTCTTGCTTTTTTGATGATCCAGCGGATGTTGGCAATTTGATCTCTGGTTCCTCTGCCTTTTCTAAAACCATCTTGAACATCTGGAAGTTCACAGCTCATGTACTGTTGAAGCCTGGCTCGGAGAATTTTGAACATTACTTTACTAGCTTGTGAGATGAGTACAATTGTGTGGTAGTTTGAGCACTCTTTGGCATTGCCTTTCTTTGGGATTGGAATGAAAACTGACCTTTTCCAGTCCTGTAGCCACTGCTGAGTTTTCCAAAGTTGCTGGCATATTGAGTGCAGCACTTTCACAGCATCATCTTTTAGGATTCGAAGTAGCTCAACTGGAATTCCATCACCTCCACTAGCTTTGTTTGTAGTGATGCTTTCTAAGGCCCACTTGACTTCACATTCCAGAATCTCTGGCTTTAGGTGAGTGATAACACCATCATGGTTGTCTGGGTCATGAAGACCTTTTTTGTATAATTCTGTGTATTCTTGCCACCTCTTCTTAATATTTTCTGCTTATGTTAAGTCCATACCATTTCTGTCGTTTATTGTGCTCATCTTTGCATGAAATGTTCTCTTGGTATCTCTAATTTTCTTGAAGAGATCTCTAGTCTTTCCCATTCTATTGTTTGACTCTATTTCTTTGCATTGATCACTGAGGAAGCTTTCTTATCTCTCCTTGCTATTCTTTGGAACTCTGCATTCAGATGGATAAATCTTTCCTTTTCTCCTTTGCCTTTTGCTTCTCTCCTCCTCAGACAACCATTTTGCTTTTTCGCATTTCTTTTTCTTGGGGATGGTCTTGATCACCACCTCATGTAATGTACAGTGTCACAAACCTCTGCCCATAGTTCTTTAGGCATTCTATCAGATCTAATCTCTTGAATCTATTTGTCACTTATACTGTATAATTGTAAGGGATTTGATTTAGGTTATATATGAATGGTCTAGTGGTTTTCCCTACTTTCTTCAAGTTAAGTCTGAATTTGGCAATAAGGAGTTCATGATCTGAGCCACAGTCAGCTCCTGGTCTCGTTTTTGCTGACTGTATAGATCTTCTCCATCTTTGGCTGCAAAGAATATAATCAATCTGATTTCAGTATTGACCATCTGGTGATGTCCATGTGTAGAGCCTCCTCATGTTGTTGGAAGAAGGTGTTTGCTATAACCAGTGCGCTCTTTTGGCAAAACTCTGTTAGCCTTTGCCCTGCTTCATTTTGTACTCCAAGGCCAATTTTTTTCTATAGTAAATCAGAAATTCTAGTTGGAAGAGCAAAACAAAAAACTTAAAGTTCATTCTGATAACTGAAAGAAGCAAAGACTATCCACTAGTAACAGGCATATCTAACACTTAGAGCTTGGTCTGTAACATCCTTCTCCACTGAAAGAAACCATGGTTGATTCTGATTCCAAGGTTTATGCTAGTTTGAGACAAGATAAACCTGGAATATTCTGGAACAAGCCAGAAAGTAAGGAAATATGGAAAAAGTGATGAAAGCATGTAACAGGGGCACAGACGGCAGCTTTGGGCACCAAAATAATTAAGGACAGAAATAAATTATAAACCACTGAGGGAAAATATGAGAATTTATTAGTTCATTTCTATAAAATATCGATAGGGAAATAAAGTAGAATAATTATATTACAATGCTAAGGGCTGAACAGTGAAAATGCAGGGCATGCTGCAGCTAGAAAATTGAGTTTGCAACCATGTTAATCAAGATTAGATCCATGAATATTAAATCTTTAGGAAATTTCCATGAGGAGCAGGATATTTGCACAGGCTTTATCATCAGCTATAAGGGGGAAACATCGAATAGTACAGTGGAGAAATCAGATAGCACCTTAACTGAGTGATCAAAGTTACCACTACAAAGGAAACACAGATGGACATCAGGTGTTACCAGATGGGATACTCTCACTCATGAATCACTCATTGGGTGTCCTGGCCAAGAGTGTTTAACTCAAATGCAGTTACAGGGAACCATTAGGCAAATGCAAACTGAGAGACATTCTCTTAAAAATGTGGAGAGAAGGGAGAGGAGAGAAAGGAGAAGGGCCTACATGCAATGTAGTATCATGGATTGGACATGGGAATAGGAAAAAAGACACCAGTGGAAAAATTGATGAATCTGAATAAAGTCTTTGGTTTATTTGAATTTCAGTAGAAATTCAAAAGTAGGGTTGTTTTCAGGTTTGATTAACTTTGTGGTTTGACAGCAAGATCAAGAAACCAAGTTTGTTCTATCCCTCTGTTCTGCCACCCTAAGTGTGGCAGCTTTTCCCCTCAGGCTGACACTCTTCATAGGCACAGTATGGCTGCCGCATCCCAGGGGTCACATCAAAAACAGTAGTGACACAGACAGAAAGGGTACATTTCTTATGTTTCTTTCCCATAAACTACAAAGCCTTTCTGCTGCTGCTGCTGCTGCTAAGTCGCTTCAGTCATGTCCGACTCTGTGCGACCCCATAGATGGCAGCCCAGCAGGCTCCCCCGTCCCTGGGATTCTCCAGGCAAGAATTCTGGAGTGGGTTGCCATTTCCTCCTCCAATGCATGAAAGTGAAAAGTGAAAGTGAAGTCGCTCCGTTGTGTCCGACTCCTAGCGACCCCATGGACTGCAGCCTACCAGGCTCCTCCGTCCATGGGATTTTCTAGGCAAGAGTACTGGAGTGGGGTGCCATTGCCTTCTCCGGTCTTCAAGGCTAATATTGCATTACTCACTCAATTCCCAAGCCAAATATACTTATTCCTAAATAAAATATTGGCAAGGGAATTGAGGTCGGCATGATTGTTTTAGACAAATCATTCTAGGTACAAATGATATTGGGATGTCAACCATCTAGGCAATAATGTTAATTCTGATTGGTGAGAAAAAACTTTGACTTTATTCTTTAAATAGTTTTTCCTTTTTATCTCAAAATTGAAAGATAAATCAATCCGTCGCCCAATGAAATGCAGATGTCTTAAAGGTCGTCATATTCAGTCCTCTCTTTGAATAGACATGGGACCAGTTTAAAAACTCACATTTGTTGAGTTTCTACTAAATGTCAGATATTATGCTGGGTATATCATCACATTTAAACCTCATTAGCCACCTTTAAGTCTCAGCAATTCTCATTCTATTAATGATAAAAACTAAGTCTAGAGAAGGAAAGTGACTTAAATGGAAGCACCTGTTGAGTAAGTGGTAGAACTGGGGCCATACCCAGATCTTTGAACTAATACCTTTTTCTTCAATGAGACCTGCCCTTGTTGTTCACAGGGATGGAAAGAAACAATTATCACTGGAGATATGGATTCACAGGCTAAGGGCAATTGGCAAATATCTCCCTACAGGAAGGTATTTTCTTCAAAAACTGTGTAAAAAAATGATGATAGATTTCAGAATTCTTAAAATTCAATCACCAGACAATATGTTGAAGCAGGGTGGTAGACTGCTTCAAAAGATGGAAAACATCTGTCCACATGCATCCCTATATTCATAACAGCGCTATTCACAATAACCAAGACATAGAAATTACCTAAATGTCCATCAAGAAATAAATGGACAAAGATGTAGTACATATATACACTAGAATACTACTCAGCCATAAAAAACAACGAAATAATGCCATTTACAGCAACTTGGATGCAACTAGAGATTACTATACTAAGTGAAATACATCAGAGAATGACAAATACCATTTGATATCACTTATATGTGGAATATGAAATAAGGCACAAATAAACTTATCTACAAAATAGAAACAGACTGAGACATAGGTAACAGGCTTGAGGTTGCCAAGGTAGGGGCGTGGGCGTGTTGGAAGAGGATGGAGTAGGAGTTTGGGGTTGGCAGATGCAAACTATTACATTTAGAATGGATAAACAACAGGGTCCTAATGTACAGCACAGGAAACTATATTCAATATCCTGTGAAGATATGGAAAAGAAGATAAAAATGGAATGTATAAAAATAAAAAAGAAATGTATTTGTGTGTAATCAAGTCATTATACAGCAGAGACAGGCACAACACTGTTAATCAACTATACTTCAATAACAAAGTAAAGTTCAAAAAATAAAAAGTTAAATACAAACAATAGGGCATAAACCTGATATATAGGATTAAATAATACAAAATAAAATAATTTTTTACATAAATAGTCAACTCAATCTGTCAAATTTCCCAAGGAATATAGAAAGCCTCTGTGTAAAGAAGATATTTCTGAGTTTCTCATTTATGCTCACACTACCACCACACTTCTGACACCAGATGTGTGCGTTTTCCACACATCAAGCAATTCTCTGTGACTCCAGTTGGGTGTCCTACAACTGGATTCCATTCTGAAGCTAACTGGAGTTAACACAGAGTCCACAAGGCCAGGGCTCAATCCCAGGAGACTGCCCCCCACCTTAGACCTCAATCTCAAGCAGTAGGTCCCTAGGTTACTCACAACTTCTGTCCAACTTGGCTACAAATCAGCGGTTCCCGTGATTCCCTGCCTGGATTTTCATTATTTGCTAGAACAGCTACAGAACTCATGGAAATACTGAAGTTCATCAGGTTATTACATAATAAAAGATAGGATCAAGATACAGATGAACAGCCAGAAGAAGAGATACACTGGGCAAGGTCCAGAAGGGTCCCAAGAACAGGAGCTTCTGTCCCCGTGAAGCTGGGGTACACCACCAGGCCTCCTGGCATGTAGATGGGTTCACCAACACAGAGGCTCCCCACATCCCATCTACTGGGATTCTTGTGGAGGCTTCCTCACGCAAGCATGGTCAAGTATTTACTCCATTTCCAACCCCTCTTCCCTCTATGGAGAATCAGGGGTGGGGCTAAAAGCGGCTTGGTCTTTCTGATGACCAGCTCCACCCAGGAGCCCACCAAGACTCACTTCATTAAAACAAGCTGCCCCTCCCCAACTGTACACAAGAAATCCCAAGGAATATAGGCACTCGAACCAGGTCAAAGGTCAATATATATGTATTTTTATTATCTCAGTCTGGCATCTCCATTGTGCCCATCTATGCAAAACAACTTTCATAAATATTGGGACACCTTGGCTTCCTTAAATGATGGGCACATCAGGGATGTCAACAACCCCGGTGACTTAGGGTTAGATGATTAAGAGAAGAGCAGCCATGTGACAGGAGAAATCTTTGAGGAGAAAAAGATGAACCTGGCTGGTCAGATGGAAACTGAACAGCCCAGTTCTGGGGAGAATCACCAGCCTGTGGTGCAGGCGTGATGGATGGGCCCCTGCAGGGTGACCTGAGATTGAAGCCAGATTGTCAGAAACAGACAGTAAGCCAGGAGAGAGAAGCAAGAAGTTAGATGGTGCTGTCAACTTGCCAGGGGATATGCAGCAAAGAGTATGGGACCTGCATAAAGAGTTGAAGAGAAAAAAAAAAAAGGTGAGGTGATGAACAAGATTTTTTTTAACAGCCTCCAAGGACATCTGTGAGAAAATCTCTGGCATCTGATGCTATAAGTGATGTGTTGGCATCACATTTCAAGAAGTGACGTTTTCTGCTGGTAGTAGGTCTGCAAGCTGAGGGGAGTCAGGTCAGGATCCCACCTTCTAGCAAACCTCGGAGATGCAAAGGGTGTGTCCTCTGGAAGACAAGAAGCTTCTGCAGCTTCCTTTTTCGGAACTAAACAACAGTGGACAAGCCAGAAAAGTCGGCTAGTCTGCCCCCGTCCCACTCTGGAAGGAAAGGATGCACTCCAGGCTGTGCAGGACAGTAGTGTGTGAACGGTAACTTCATGGTGGAAGGACAAGACTGTGGGTCCTCAACCAAGAAATCCAAAAACCCCAGGGGAAAACCAGTGTGTTCACAAGGTGCTCTGAAAAGTCCTAGGCTTCCTGTGCCAATATCCCAGGCAAAGAACTAGTGAGTAGCAGGGGAGAACAGCAGGTGGGGCACCAAACAGCAGCCACAGGCGTCAAGTTATGGCTATCAAGACTACGATATGCTATGGAGAAGGGAATGGCAACCCACTCCAGTATTCTTGCCTGGAGAATCCCCACGGACAGAGGAGCCTGGCAGACTACAGTCCATGGGGTCGCAAGAGTCGGATACGACTTAGCGACTAAACCTCCACCACGACCACAGTATGCTAGCCACTGTGCTAAGCATTTCACAAGCAGTTCTCATAGCAACTCAAAAGAGGTGATGCTATTAACATTCCTATTATAGTATTAACATACAGGTGAGGAAATGGAATGAAGCATACAGAGGTTAAGTAACTTGCTCAGGGTCACACAGCTAGTACTTTGCTACAGCGGGAGTTAAGCCCAAGTCTTCACCACTGGGTTATACTGGGGCTCTCTGTCAGATTTTCCTGTGGTGAAAGAGTTTTCTCCATGCACACAAGAGAGGGTTTATCTAAGGTGCCTCCACAGGCAGCAACCTTAAGACTGAGAGGTTGAGGCTTATCAAAATCTCTGATGGCAGCTCCTGAGTGTCAGAGTCATAGCTGCTCTGCGGTTCACCCTGCCATCTGCTAAAATGACGAAAATATTAAATATTTACCTCTTGTGGCTCAGCCAGGCTTTGTTAGTTTTCAGGATTTAATGTCTGAAAATCACCTCCTGTGGGTACCGGGGGCACTTTACAGTAACCCTCCTGCAGACATCACCTTCTTTCTATTGCTCACCCCAGGACTAATAAAGGAGCAGGGGCCATTCTGAGGGCTTTATCCAGACAACCATCATGAAGGGCAGCCTCAAAACAAGAAAACGGGGGAAGGGGAGAAATAAGGAGCCTGGGGGCTGTCCATGGATATGGCAAAAGTGCTGAATAAACACAAGAGCTGGACAAATGAAGGTTGTTCTTTTTGCTAAAGAAGGAAAACAGTTTGACTTCTGGAGAGCTGCTGTTTTTTTTTATGAGACCATGAAAGAGTCCTGTTTTTTTTTTTTTTTTTCTTCCTTGCCTGTAAGAAGATTCAGTTAAATTTTATGTCCAATTTCAGTCTGTTTCCTTACCTTAGGTTTTTGGCAACCAGCTTCTTCCTTACAATAAAACTGAAAACTCCCCCAAATGAAGTAACTGTGCCTTGTTATGATCAGGCTTCATATTCTCATGGAAAAGCAGGCAAAAGATAGTAAACTGCTATGCTTAGAATGAAGAGAATATGTACTGGCCTAGAATTGTGTGCTAAAAAGAGACCTGGTCTTTACTAGGATATGCTCAAAAACAATTTCTACTCCAGGACACAAAGTCCAAGGAAAAAAAAATAATTGCTGTAAAAATTTTATACTTGAGTTATAAGTGTCTAAGTTTGAAAAATTAACTTAAAATGTTCATAAGACAGAAAAATCTAAAACAAACATGGATATAGTAGCAGCTGGGTGGTAGGCACACAGCTCTAGCTTTTTCTTTCCATTTGCAATATCATAATTTTGAAAATAAACCCAAATTGCTGAGACAGAAGAACAGCTGGCATGAGAACTAGAAGCTCTAGGCAGCCTGATTTTTGTGATATAAACTGCTCTATTTTTAATCAGAAGTTGGGTTCGGGATGGGGAACACATGTATACCTGTGGCGGATTCATTTTGATATTTGGCAAAACTAATACAATTATGTAAAGTTTAAAAATAAAATAAAATTAGAAATAAATAAATAAATAAATAAATAAAAAAGAAGTTGAGTGAGACTGAGATAAGGAACAAAACTCCTGTCTTCTCATCAATCAATCAAAGACTTGGTGGCTCAGAGGTTAAAGCATCTGCCTGCAATGCTGAAGACCAGGGTTCGATCTCTGGGTCGGGAAGATCCCCTGGAGAAGGAAATGGCAACCCACTCCAGTATTCTTGCCTGGAGAATCCCATGGATGGAGCCTGGTGGGCTACAGTCCACGGGGTCACAAAGAATCGGACACGACTGAGCAACTTCACTTCACTTTACTGTATACCTAGTACACTTCCAGGCCTTAAGGACATAAAAGTGAATGGAAGAGATACAGTCTCTACCTTCCTTCAGCTCACAATCTAATGGAAGGAAGAGACAAGAAGTAAACAAACTAAGGAGTAAATAATTACACATGGGATAAGTGTTCTGAAAAAAGCTAATAGCATTCAGATAGAAGATAACGGCAAGGGGGCTTCACCCAGTTTAGACAGGGTGATCACAAATGGCCCCTGTAGGGAAGTCCTATCTAGCTGAACTGAAGCAAAAGGAACAATCCAGGTGAGGTCACTGGACACATAGACGACCTAACGCAGGACAGGGCTGTGTGAGTCCTAAAGTGCAGAGCAAGGCAAGATTGGCTGATACACATCATTGAGGAGGAAAAGGACCTGAGATGAGGTCCAACAGTCAGGGCCACGCCAGGCTCTAGACACATGGGAAAGAGTTGGCCTTTTATCTAAAACAAACATGGCAGCCACTACACACCTTAGTTGCAAGGGAGTAACATGTTCTCAATGGAGAAGGCAATGGCACCCCACACCAGTCCTCTTGCCTGGAAAATCCCATGGATGGAGGACCTGGTAGGCTGCAGCCCATGGGGTCGCTAAGAGTCGGACACGACTGAATGACTTCACTTTCCGCTTTCATGCATTGGAGAAGGAAATGGCAACCCACTCCAGTGTTCTTGCCTGGAGAATCCCAGGGATGGGGGAGCCTGGTGGGCTGCCGTCTATGGGATCGCACAGAGTCGGACAGGACTGAAGTGACTTAGCAGCAGTAGCAGCAGCAACATGTTCTCAATACACCTTATAAAAGAGCTCGCTGGCAGCTGAGTGGCTTGGAGTTGGTTAGAGGGGAAGCAGAGAGATGAGTAAGAAGCAGAATCAACCAATGGCAGACAAAGTCCAGTGCGCCATCCGATTTTGTAAATGAAGTTTTATCACAACGCGATGTGATCATTTGTTTACTGCTGTCTATGGCTGGTGTCACACTATAATGGCAGAGTCCAGGGGTTCACAGAAATGCTCCTTTACTCACTTGAGAAATACTCAGATACTCATTTGAAAATGTTTGCTATGTGGCCATTTATAGGAAAAATCAAGCAGTGCCTAAATAGAAGTCTGTGGCAGTATCCACAATAATATATAGCTAATCAGCATTCAACCACAAGAATGGATGAGCATCTACTATGTGCTTAGGAGAAACACAGGCACCTAGAAATATTCAGGCTATATAAGATCAAGTGTCTTCTTTGATAATACTCGGTAGCATCAGATCCATCCCCTCATTGATTCTGACAAAATCTGCTCTTGCAAAGCCTCTACTATTCCCTCCCAAACCTTCAACTTCAGCTCAAGTCCTACCCCCTCCACGTAGCTTTCCTTCATTTATTCATACCTTATTCTCTATTTTTTTAAACTCTAGTCCTTAGTATATCCTATGTTCAATCCTTTAGCTTTGATTAATCTGTGAATATTCACAGATTTGGATAACCAACACTTTTTTCTTCATATGATGAAACCATGAAACAGCCCCGCCTGTCCCCTAAGCTCTGAGGTGCCAATTAAGCCTCTAGCCCAGTGAGACAGCTCTAGATCCAAGGCTATGGCAGTTGGTTCAGGGTCAGAATACAGCCCTAACAGAATGTCTCCCTCAAGCCTATCTGCTGAAATTCATAAGAATTGTTGTCTCTTGACTTGGCTGCCACAGTACTAGAAAGCTCTAAGTCCAGGACAGCCAATATTCCTGACCAATGTGCTCATTGCAGACACACACAGCCCAGCTTCAGTGAGGCAAGAGACAGTAGAGAAGCAAACTGAGAGAGGTGTGGGTCTCGATGGGCTTCCCTGAGCCCTGCATCTCACAATGCGTCTCATCCTTACTAACTACACAAGCCAACAAATCCCAATTATTTAAGTTGATTGTGTTTCTGCCATTTACCACAGCAATCTTCATGAAATAGGCAAGGACTCCTGCCAAAAGATAACCAGGCAGGGCTGTTTGGTGTCTTGCAAGCCTCAGTCTTGCACCAGGGAACTTCAGATTGCTGGGACACCAGATGCTGGCTGGTTGGTGGGCACCTAGGCCCCTTACACCTTGATCTTGGCTGTTAGGGCTTCACCTTGATCAGACTTTGCTAAGAAGAAACCTAGAGAAGGTATAGTACAAAACCAAGATGCTCTATCTTCTGCTCATTCTGGGCTGGCTTGGTACAGTAACTTGCCTTGTGATTTCAAGTAAGTCCTTCATACCATAAAATCCCCTACCTTAAATGAGGAAATGGGCTTTTGGAACAATGCTGCCCATTCTCTGATTCCTGACCTTAGGTTTGTCCAATTCCTGGGAAAATGAGCATTTTTAGCCCATCATTTTGGAACCAAGGTGACTGCTTTCATAGAACATTATTTGATTTTGTTCTGAAAAATGTAATCTCCTAGCCACATGCAGAGGCAGGGGTCTGCTATTTACATTGGACTCCTCACTCTGCTCCGGCTGGGGCGATCTCCACACACCCGGGGACAGGCTAGGGGAAATGAGAGCACTTTACGGCTGGGGCAGTCTCCACACACCCGGGGACAGGCTAGGGGAAATGAGAGCACTTTATGGCTGGGGCGATCTCCACACACCCGGGGACAGGCTAGGGGAAATGAGAGCACTGTGTTTTTATCATGGTTATGTGTGTCTCATGAAATAGTCCAAGTGCTTCTTGAGAAACAGAACAAGGAAGTACAAAAAGGGGATTTACAAATGTCTTAGAGGCCAGTATAACCCATGAGGAATTTTAAAGCTGGCTGAAAGTGTTGTTTTCTTATTTCCTATAAAAGTGCCTTATTTAAAAAATCAAATCAGATCAAGAAGTTCTCTGGCAATGGTTTCTTGTTTCCAACCCTTAGCCCCATTTCTCCTGAGCTGTTATTCATGGACTATTCTGAATACAACTCAGATTAGACCATTGCAGTGTCTCTCAGCTGGGGTGCCGTTAGCATTTTACAAGAGACTTTTTCTGTGCACTCAAGTCCCCTACATCTCAAGATGGTTGCCTGCCTTCTTAGCTACACGCCAGCCATGTAGTGCCCTACCATTGTGACAGTCAAAAATACCTCTGTGCATTTCCAACAACCTGAGGGAGACTAGAATAAGCACTTTTCAAGTCCATTTAACAAATGGGTTCACTGAGGCCCAGACATGGGAAAGTGACAGGATTTCCAAGGTCACACAAGACTAAGGACTGATTTTGAAGCCACATGTTTTGACTATCCAATCCTAGTTATCTTTATACAACTTAACCCATCTCTAATAGCTGCTGCTGCTGCTGCTAAGTCGCTTCAGTAGTGTCCGACTCTGTGGGACCCCATAGATGGCAGCACACCAGGCTCCCCCATCCTTGGGATTCTCCAGGCAAGAACACTGGATTGGGTTGCCAGTTCCTTCTCCAATGCATAAAAGTGAAAGTGAAATCGCTCAGTCGGCCCGACTGTTACTGACCCAATGGACTGCAGTGGGTTTCAATTTGCTGAAGCTGTTAGACAACTGAGAACCAAGTTATTACTATTAATGCCAATAACAATCATTAACCCCCAATTATACTTTGATTGCACTTGATACATTCTTACAATGTAGTTCAGCAAGTTTTTTCATCTTCATCAGGCTTTCATTACCATAAGCTCATCACACTTGTACTGGTTACTGGACAAGGAGTAACCTATCCAAATCTGAAAGCAGGATTCTAATTCTTGCTCTGTGCTCTCAAGAGAATTCTCCAGGCAAGAGTACAGGAGTGAGTTACCATTCCCTTCTCCAGGGCATCTTCAGGATCCAGGGATCAAACGCAGGTCTCCTGCACTGCAGGCAGATTCTTTACCACTGAGCCATCTGGGACGCCCTAGCAATAATAATATATGACAGTGAAATCTTCTCATCCCTTGCCTGTTTATGGCTCCCCAAATCCCACCCCATTACTAGATTCGAGAAGAGGAAACAGAAAGGAAAAGAAGTATGCTTCATTAAAGAGTGGGTATTTGCATCTCACTTTTCTACTACAACAGAGTCACTGGCAACAGGAAGGAAAAACCTGCCTCATGTCATGTGTCTTGGACTCCCCCTCACCCTCACGCACACCTGATCCATCAATATTGTACAAAGGTGAAAAAGGACAGAGCCTTCAAGACTCTGTGTTCTTGTGGTACTTTCAGAGCAATTCACAAGCCTCTTTTAATTCCTTTGGTCTCTCTGAGATGTGCTGTGAGCAAGCCCACATGATCAATGATGGAGTGATGCCCAGTCACTTTTTCAGAGTTTTGGTAGAACAACAGGTCTGGAGTTGCATTTTAATAGCAATACTCTCTTACCATCCAGAGTATTTTATTCTTCCACAAGAATTTTAAACACACACACACAAACCAGCTTGACTCAAAAGTTTAACACAATGTGAAAAGAACAAAGCTAAGGTCCCGAGTATGGATACTTTTAGCTGAAAGCACTTAACAGCAGTATGTACGACTGCAAGGGGAATGCCAATTTATAGCTAATAACCATCAAGGGAAAATGAAAAAAATAGATATATATATTACACACACCCCTCAAATAAGCTTGTAATGGCAGAGTTTTCTTTTTCTTCTGTGGACCGCATAGCTTGTGGGATCTTAGTTCCCTGACCAGGGATTAAACCCGTGCCCTCGGCAATGAAAAGTGCTGAGTCCAAACCACTGGACTGCCAAGGAGTCCCTCTTTTTCATTTTGTTAGTAGTATTATTAGGGATTCATTAGGAAACAATCATTTAATTTCTCTAAAATATCAATTATGGTTTTGCTGCCCAGGCGTATAATTTTTTACAATGTTTCTTAATACCATATGACACTTAAAACTAAGATTTTGTCCTTCTCCCGCTCCAAAACCAAAGGAGGGTCAAATTTGAGCTATGAAAAATCCCTTTTCTATTTTTTTCCTTTTTTGGGCCATGCCACTCAGCTTGTGCGATCTTAGTTCCCCGACCTAGGACTGAACCCATGCCCTGTGCAGTGGAAGCACAGCATTCTAATCATGAGACCACCAGGGAAGTCCCTCCTTTTCTATTTTTGACAGTCATCTTCCAGAAGAACCAGAGAAACTAGCTTCAGTCTTAGAAAAAGGCTGCCAAGCACAAGGATATCCTTTCCATCTCCTCTCCCTTTGTAAAGCTGAGAGCTGACCATGTGTTTATCCAAATCTATTCTTCAACAAATATTTGAGGCAAACAAGGAAAAGGCATAGAAAAATTTACCGTTAGAGAGAGTTAAAAAAAAAAAAAATTCAGGACAGAGAGGAAAAAAGAGAGACCCTAGAAAAAAATGCAGTTATCTGGCATGCCTTAAAGCTATTCATAACTATTTTAAATTACTTCGCATATAAATACCAGTTATCCCCATGGGTAAACGTAACCACCCCCCCACAAAGAGAAATGCCTGGAAGTGAGTGAGTTATACATCTACAGTAAAGTTATACCATAAAAAAATGCATTATCCTTTTTCCACACCTCCAACTCGATTTCAGTACTTTTCTGTGAAGCATATTGGCAAAGTAAAACTTTCTGGTGGTGAAAAAAACAATAACAACTTGGACACAAATCAAAATAACTGCATCAGACAAAAATCAATAAGGTGGATCTTCAACTCAATTATTTCCCCTCTGGGGATGAAGTGTGCTCATGATGAGATATTTGTAAATATGCTATTGGCATCTATTTGGTTTGCTTAAACATAGTCACCTCTCAATCCACAGCGCTATTTCACTCTTCTCCTCCCCAAGGCCTGGCCTCCATCCTCAAGAGGTAGTCATCAGAAAACAGGGAGAGGGGTGTTGTCTTGCTGCAAACTGCAGTTGGTAAAGGAGTAAATGATCTTATTTTGAAAAGTTTGCCAGAAGGTGGACAGAAGAGTTTTCAAGGCTTCAGTTCAGTTCATTCACTCAGTCGTGTCCGACTGTTAGTGACCCTATGAATCGCAGCACACCAGGCCTCCCTATCCATCACCAACTCCCGGAGTTCACTCAGACTCACGTCCATCGAGTCAGTGATGTCATCCAGCCATCTCCTCCTCTGTCATCCCCTTCTCCTCCTGCCCCCAATTCCTCCCAGCATCAGAGTCTTTGCCAATGAGTCAACTCTTCGCATGAGGTAGCCTAGGTACTGGAGTTTCAGCTTTAGCATCATTCCTTCCAAGGAAATCCCAGGGCTGATCTCCTTCAGAATGGACTGGTTGGATCTCCATGCAGTCTAAGGGACTCTCAAGAGTCTTCTCCAACACCATAGTTCAAAAGCATCAATTCTTCCGTGCTCAGCTTTTTTCACAGTCCAACTCTCACATCCATACATGACCACAAGAAAAATCATAGCCTTGACTAGATCGACCTTTGTTGGCAAAGTAATGTCTCTGCTTTTGAATATGCTGTCTAGGTTGCTCATAACTTTCCTTCCAAGGAGTAAGCGTCTTTTAATGTCATGGCTGCAGTCACCATCTGCAGTGATTTTGGAGCCCCCCCAAAATAAAGTCTGACACTGTTTCTACTGTTTCCCCATCTATTTCCCATGAAGTGATGGGACCAGATGCCATGATCTTCGTTTTCTGAATGTTCAGCTTTAGGCCAACTTTTTTACTCTCCACTTTCAACTTCATCAAGAGGCTTTTTAGTTCCTCTTTACTTTCTGCCATAAGGGTGGTGTCATCTGCATATCTGAGGTTATTGATATTCTCCCGGCAATCTTCATTCCAGCTTGTGCTTCTTCCAGTCCAGCACTTCTCATGATGTACTCTGCATATAAGTTAAATAAGCAGGGTGACAATACACAGCCTTGACAGACTCCTTTTCCTATTTGGAACCAGTCCTTTGTTCCATGTCCAGTTCTAACTGTTGCTTCCTGACCTGAATACAGATTTCTTAAGAGGCAGGTCAAGTGGTCTGGTATTCCCATTTTTTTCAGAATTTTCCACAGTTTATTGTTATCCACACAGTCAAAGGCTTTGGTATAGTCAATAAAGCAGAAATAGATGTTTTTCTGGAACTCTCTTGCTTTTTCCATGATTCATCGGATGTTGGCAATTTGATCTCTGGTTCCTCTGCCTTTTCTAAAACTAGCTTGAACATCAGGAAGTTCACGGTTCACATATTGCTGAAGCCTGGCTTGGAGAATTTTGAGCATTACTTTACTAGCATGTGAGATGAGTGCAATTGTGCAGTAGTTTGAGCATTCTTTGGCATTGCCTTTCTTTGGGATTGGAATGAAAACAGACCTTTCCAGTCCTGTGGCCACTGCTGAGTTTTCCAAATTTGCAGGAATATTGAGTGCAGCACTTTCACAGCGTCATGTTTCAAGATTTGAAATAGCTCAACTGGAATTCCATCCCCTCCACTAGCTTTGTTCGTAGTGATGCTTTCTAAGGCCCACTTGACTTCACATTCCAGGATGTCTGGTTCTAGATGAATGATCACACCATTGTGATTATCTGGGTCATGAAGATCTTTTTTGTATAGTTCTTCTGTGTATTCTTGCCACCTCTTCTTAATATCTTCTGCTTCTGTTAGGTCCATACCATTTCTGTCCTTTATTGTGCCCATATTTGCATGAAATGTGCCCTTGGTATCTTTAATTTTCTTGAAGAGATCTCTAGTCTTTCCCATTCTGTTGTTTTCCTCTATTTCTTTGCATTGATTGCTGAGGAAGCCTTTCTTATCTCTCCTTGCTATTCTTTGGAACTCTGCATTCAGATGCTTATATCTTTCCTTTTCTCCTTCGCTTTTCGCTTCTCTTCTTTTCATAGCTATTTGTAAGGCCTCCCCAGACAGCCATTTTGCTTTTTTGCATTTCTTTTCCATGGGGATGGTCTTCATCCCTGTCTACTGTACAGTGTCACGAACCTCAGTCCATAGTTCATCAGGCACTCTATCTATCAGATCTAGGCCCTTAAATCTATTTCTCACTTCCACTGTATAATCATAAGGGATTTGATTTAGGTCATACCTGAATGGTCTAGTGGTTTTCCCTACTGTCTTCAATTTAAGTCTGAATTTGGCAATAAGGAGTTCATGATCTGAGCCACAGTCAGCTCCTGGTCTTGTTTTGGTTGACTGTATAGAGCTTCTCCATCTTTGGCTGCAAAGAACATAATCAATCTGATTTAGGTGTTGACCATCTGGTAATGTCCACGTGTAGAGTCTTCTCTTGTGTTGTTGGAAGAGGGTGTTTGCTATGACCAGTGCATTTTCTTGGCAAAACTCTTAAGTGAATCAAATTCAGTTTGGCTTCAATATTCTTTGACTAATAAAGGAAGATCTCAAATTCCTCCAATTGAAAATAACCAAAATCCTCAAAAAGAAAAAAAATTCTTTTTGTATTCTTTTGAGACCAACATTAGTGTATTACGAGGCTTGGGCAAGGCCTTAGGACACCAAAATGTGTGTGTGTACACATATATGGGGTTTCCCTAGTGGCTCAGGAGTTCAAGAATCCATCTGCAATGCTGGAGTCAAAGGAGATACAGGTTCGATCCCTGGGTCAGGAAGATCCCCTGGAGGATGGCATGGCAACCCACTCTAGTATTCTTGCCTGGAGAATCCCATGAACAGAGGAGCCTGCCGGGCTACCATCCATAGCATCACATGGAGTCGGACACGACTGAAGGGACTTAGCACGCACATACATATATACATACTCAAGGGGGGCCGTTGTTCACATTCATATCCAGGGAAAAGTAGGAAGCCATTTTGGAAAAAGAGTCATCACAAACATTGCAGACAAAAAGGCAAGAAACTGACAGAGACTCTCTTCTTAACCAAAGTGCACTCAAGCTCCTCTAAGCCCTTCTTAGCTCAGCCTCATCCAAGCATCTTGTTGTCAAGAGCGAGACTCTACCTAACTCTCTTAGAACCACCTCCCATCCTCTGAGGATAAGTGTTTTCTGATCAAACTCATCCCCTTCCATCTACCAGGTGATAAGGCATCACTCAGGCCTGCATTCAGCAAAAATCCTATTAAATGGGACTAGCCAGAAATCCCTCTTGGCCCCTGATGTTGACTTTTAGTAACCTCCCACCCACTGACTCCCTTTCAGCCCCTTAATTCTAAACCCTAACCAAATTTAGAATTGAACACAACTACACTGATGTCTCTGTTTACCTGCTGCAATAGTTCCTCAGTAAATATGTTTTTAGCATTTTAACTGCTGTCTGCTCTGGTTTGCTTTGACAGAAGTGCGACAAATTTTTTAAAAGTCCGTGAAAAAAAAAAGGGTGTTTCTTGGATGGATGTCATGTATGTGAGCACCTGCTTGTTTTTTGTGGGTTTTTCATTAATTTAGTTTTAATGTGGAAAAGAGTCATGAACGCAAGCCTGTTTTATGTTCTTGTCTTAACCTGTTAGCTCAAAAATTCTTTCTCTTCTCTTTTCCATAGAAGTATGTGATAGCTACAGGGATTCAGGATTTCCTATGGCTCCCACACACTGTGCCCTAAATATGACTTTTCTTTATTTAGAAAAGGAGCTTATTGTTTAGTCACCAAAACATGTCCAACTTTTTGAGACCCCATGGACTGTATATAGCCCCCCAGGCACCTCTGTCTATGAGATTTCCCAGGCAAGAATACTGGAGTGAGTTGCCATGCCCTCCTTCAAGTGATCTTCCCAACCCAGGGATTGAACCTGCATCTTCTGCATTGGCAGGTAGATTCTTTACCATTTCCTGAGCCACCAGGGAAGCCCCAAAAGGGAGCTACGTTGCAATAAAATATAAACATCTTACATCAGTTTAGTTCAGTTCAGTCACTCCATTGTGTCCGAGTAATTTGTGACCCCATGGACTGCAGCATGCCAGGCCTCCCTGTCCATCACCAAATCCCAAAATTTACCCAAACTCATCTCCATTGAGTCAGTGATGCCATCCAACCATCTCATCCTCTGTCATTCCTTTCTCCTCCCACCTTCAATCTTTCCTAGCATCAGGGTCTTTTCAAATGAGTCAGCTCTTTGCATCAGGTGGCCAAAGTATTGGAGTTTCAGCTTCTGTATCAGTCCTTCCAATGAACACTCAGGACTGGTCTCCTTTAGGATGGACTGGTTGGATCTACTTGCAGTCCAAGGGACTCTCAAGAGTCTTCTCCAACACCACAGTTCAAAAGCATCAATTCTTCAGCTTACATATCTGATGTGAAAAGGAATTCTGAAGGTGGTCAGGTCCCTTTAAGCTTAATCGTTTCAAGTTTCCTCCACCTGGAGTCTTATTCAGTGAGGTTCAGAATGTTGTTCTAGTAACATTTTCTCTTGGTCATCTTGGCAAGTGATAAGACAGCAGAAGGGTATATTTGGAAGGCTTTTTATGAACAAAATCCAGATGAGGTATTTGTGATTTGAGTGTGGGTTGAGGGAAGAAGAAAATTTTAATGACATAGGAAAGGTAATTAACTCGGAAAATGCCAATACTCATATATTCTGATTTATTAAAGATGTGTAGTTTGTTTTTGAAATTGTCTGTCCTATAGGATGAAGAGCAATGAGATAAACCAGAAAGGCAGGGACGGGGACCTGGATTTTAGACTTTAGTCTCACCATTAGGGTCAAGTAAAGTAACAGGCACTGGGGGAAATGATAAGAGGTAGTTCACCTGAAACTATCACAACTGTGTTAATCAGCTATAGCCCAATACAAAAGTTTTTTTTTTTTTTTTTTTTTAAAGATATCTGCTTAGAAAGGGAGAGGGGGTGGACAGATAGCCCACAGAACCCATTAAATGTCCAGCTCAGGCATGGTGATGGTATCTCTGGGCAAAGTGAGCCATCAAAGGTTTTGAAGAAAGTAAGGACCTTGACTGAAGTGGTAGTTTAAACAGTTCTCTGTAAGCCTTGGCCTTTGATGAACCAATGGAGGGGGAAAGCACCATAGGCACAGAAGCCAGTCAGGAGGCTACTGTGATAGACAGTGTGTAATGAGGGCCTGAAGCGGATGAGCCAGCAGGGGTGAGAGATGATGGATATGAGGAAGCCCCAGAAGGAGAGGTCAGGCATAAGATGCTCTGCTTGGAACATGCATTCAGGAATGACATTTGGACACAGCTTCTTGCAACAGTAGAACACGAGGGCTAACACAGGTAACACGCTATTGGAAATTCAGAACCCAGGTAACAGCTAAAATTCACTAGGCTCCCGCAGGACTTCAGACCGCTTTAACTATACATGAGGTATTGAAATAGCAGATTCATCCACACAACTAAACTGTATGCAACCTGCTGCAAAAACAGAGCAAAACCCACAGCTGGCTCTTAGGAGCAGCCCTGCTCAGTAAGCCAGGATTGGAAATGGTTCTACATATCCCCAGCCTCCCTCCCTTAGCAAACGCTTTCCCCTTCTACCTGGGTTGCTCAGCAACAGTGCCAGCCAGTTGCCAGGTTAACCTGATACCCTAGGGCCCCTCTCCCTAGGTGAAGACACTGCTAGCTCGTGAATGCTGCCCCTGATGCCACAGCAGCTCTCCCCCAGCCCCGAGAGAGCACTGTACTCTGCCGCAGCCTCTCAGCCCATCTCCCAGAACCTCAACCCTGGTGGTTCATCCCTCTGCCTCCACAACAGCCTTCTTAGTTCCCCTCTGTCTTCACGGCTCCCACTTTGGGAAAACCTCTTCTCTCAGTGAGAACGTCTAGATAATTCCAAAAACTTTGTGTCTGACCAGCTTTCACCCAGACTGTTATTTCATGTAGCTTCAGGGAACCATGAGTGTCCTCCGTGTCTCCCACTCTGTTCTCTGAAACTGCAAGTTCAAGATACTGGGAAACATCCAAAAAGTCCACCAACTTGTGATGGTTATTCAGTTATGGACTCCATACAGTTCAGCACCATTCAGGTGGCCCACTGGTAAAAGAACCTGCCTGCTAATGCGGGAGACACAAGAGATGTGCCACGTAGGGTTCAGGGAGATCCCCAGGAGAGGGAAATGGCAACACGCTCCAGTATTCTTGCCTGGAAAATTCCATGGACAGAGGAGCCTGGCAGGCTATAGTCCATGGGGCCACAAAGAATCGGACACAACTGAGCACATATATTCCTAAGGATTCCTCAAAATACTGGGGAACATCCAAAAAGCCCACCCAATTTGTGGTGGTTCTTCAATTACGGACTCTCCATGCCGTTCAGCACCATTCAACACTTAAAAGAAAGATCAATGGAGCTCATCTATGCCTGCTGGGCTGGAACCACCACTACACTCAGTGCCACAAAGAAGAAAAACACAGAGTGCTGTGTACTGCACTCTTTCAGCTAGGAAAGGGGCTGTAGGTGGCTGTACTTCTATCAAACAGCTCTGGCTGAATGCTGTTTTTAAATTTTAAGTGGTCAGTCTCAGAAATGCAGTGCCCGTAGATTTGCACACGTCAGGGGAAACATTTACAATGAAATTATTCTAGTCACTGTATGACTTCTTCTATTCTATGGAAATTTGTTAAAAAACAGTTTTCTGCTAATGGCTTGTTTCCAGGATACCATTTTTCCAATTACTCACAAAGAGCAGAGAGTATTAACCCGATGATTTTATTCCAGTGGGACTGTTCAAAACCGCACTTGCTGCCATCCACAGAGGTTAAGCAGTGAATTATGAATGCACAGTGATAATGAAATTCTCAGAACAAACTTCTGTGGGCTTCAAATAGGTTTTCTTGGTGGGGTGAAGGGTGGGCAGAGAGGGGAAAGGCAAGCATTAATAGTCTGAAGGTCTGACACACTCAATTTGATTGTACAGCATAGGAAGGATGCCCCCAAAGCCTCGATCTGTGAATTTGCCTTAATTCCACGCAACAAACATTGTTAAGTCATAGTATCTGAGAGACTGGAGAATTAAATGAAGTAGGAACAAATGGCGACAGTAGCTGCTGCCAAATTAACTTACCTGGAGCCTCTTCTGAACATCCAACAGGAGATTTGTTACCAAACTCTGACCTGGGCAGCTCTCTCTGCAGAAAGAGAAGCGGACTGACTGAAAATGGCTGCCCCACCTCACCCTCCCCTAATGAGTTCACGTGAGATCCATGCCCCCTCGACGCCTCCCCTCAGGTGAGTCCACCAGATGCAGGTCCTTAGGAGGCTGGAGAACAGAGGGCTGAGTCTGGGCTCAAGCAATGCACAGGCACACACAGTGTGAGGAGCGCTGAGGGTGAGCAGCACGAATGGGAAACGCTGGCTGCATTGAATTCAAAGCAGGAAAGAGGTGGAGGCCCTCCCCTTTTCAGCCTCACCTTACAAAATGTTCAAAACTTACTATTTTCTCATATCTTGACTTTGGGAAGATACTCCTGCAGAGAAGCATAGCATCCCCAGCTCACTGTGCATCCAGGGAAGAAAGGTGGGGAAACCTGCAATGAAAGCTGAATCTCGAACTTGGCCTGCTGTCAGCAAATCCTCTGTCCTTTCTGATCACACATTCCTCATCAGTAACATGAAGACTTCAGAACTAGACAGTCTTCTCAGCCTTTGCCTAGGCAGTGATGGTCTATAGTTCTCTCACTGAGAAAAAGAATCTCCACTAAGAGGTCTCTAGATCACAGATAAAAATGCCCTCCCATCTCCCCCCATTACTAATCCCTGGATTGCACAGAGCCCCTGTGGGAAAAGCCTCTTTAGCTCTTTCTGACTTCCCTGGTTGTCTTAAGCCACCCACCCATCACTCTGCCACAAGACTCTAAGTTTACTTGGGGCCTGCTGGTCTGCATTTCTCGGACTCGGTTTCCGCGAGTTTTCTTAGTAACTTTAAAGACACAGATTTTTTAAAGTCTGAGCTTTCCTCAATATACCTGGTCCCTTCCCAGAAAGAAGTATAACACACACACATGTACACATATAGAATCTGTGAAGATGAAATAGTTTAGCTGTTTTTGTATTTGCCACTTAGGGATAAACACAAGCAACAGTGGCTATCAATACAGATGATTATTGTTAACACAGAATCCTGGGGTAAAATGTTTCCTTAAACTTGATCCTTAAAGATCAAGTACCCTAAATTATATTTTTGTTGTTGTTTAGTTGCTAAGTCATGTTCAACTCTTATGCAACTCCAGGGACTGTAGCCCACCAGGCTTCTCTGTTCATGGGATTTTCCAGGCAAGACATATTGGAGTGCGTTGCCATTTCCTTCTGGGGATCTTCCTGACCCAGGGATTGAACCCGAGTCTTGGGCATTGACAGATGAATTCTTTACCACTGAGCCACCAGAGAAGTCAAAAATATTATATTTAAATATCGCTTTTATAATATTCTGACATATTGTCCTTCAGGCTCTGAATATCACCATTATTAGGAAAACCAATAACAGCCACACCATTCCACTTGCTCTCTAGAAGTTTCCCTAAGGTTAGGGACCACAGAGCAACTTTCTGGTCTTCTACCTACCAGGACTGTCTCTTCCTTATAAAGCCCCTCAGCACCCCTTTTCTCTAGCATAGCCTTTCAGCTTCTGCTCCCTAATTAAGCATTCCCAGTTCCTCTTAAGATGTTGTTTAGCATTTCTTTAGTAGGCTCCCAACCCTTTCAAAGCATAGCACCTGGACTTGAAATCAATATTCTGGAAGTGGGATAGGGCAGGACTTAATTAGGGCTGTTTTGCTGGTTCCCTTCTTTGAAAGGAAGTGAAAGGATCACATCATATGGCAGGATGTTTACTGAGATATAGTTCATGTTTTGTTCTTTCTGTTTGTCTCACCACGACACCCAGACCAGGTAATGGGACTTTCGTTCTCCCATGCTTCTGGGGAAGTTTGCATTGCAAAGTTAAGAGAAGTTGAACGTTCTTAACTTCTCTTTTCCAGGATCTAGTACTTGGCAAACTTGTAGGGTGGCAAGCAGAGCAGAGAGCTTCTCAGGTGACACTAGTAGTAACGAACCTGCCTGTCAATGCAGGAGACATAAGAGATGAGGGTTGGATCCTTGGGCCAGGAAGATCCCCTGGAAGAGGGCATGGCAACCTGCTTCAGTATTCTTGCCTGGAGAATCTCATGGAGAGAGGAGCCTGGCAGGCTACAGTCCATGGGGTCACAAAGAGTTGGACACTACTGAAGCAACTTAACATGCACGCATGCAAAAAAAGCAGAGATAGGGCAGTGCCAATCAATAGAAACGCTAAAGCAAGAGGAAAGAAAAGACGAGATGCCCCAAGTATGGGCAGGAGATGGAGATAATCCACAACGTTGTGGAGGCCTTTGCTGTGTTAGATTCAATAGACATGGTTTGTTTTTGGAGAGTGGAGTGCCTGCCTGAGGGGACCAGGGGAGTTGGACTCCAGTCCTGAAGATCTCACCTGGGTAAACAAATATTCTTGGAATAAGCTTGGCACAAAGGGAACTGAGACATTTGTCTTCAAGAGATTCCACTTTCCCCACTCAGACTTGGTAATGGGGATTTCAGTGCAGTCTTGGATGGATTGAAAATAAAGAAATATCTCACATTCCAGCAATAACTCATGTCTCCAAAACTTGGATGTGACTGAGGGAAAGGGAATGGAGCCTCCAGAAATGACTGACATGTACTCTCCCTACAGCCTCCTAGGTTATAGGTTTAGTTTGATTTAGAGAAAATGAAATGCTTTGATTTTGTTTTATATCTGCACTTATTGTTTAAATTTTGTTTCTATTATAACTGTATGAAGTATTGTGAAGGGACTCAAAATAATGATTTCTTGCCTCAGTGAAAGTCGTATCTAATCTAAAGCTAACACTTTGATTTCGCTTGATAATGAAAGGAATTATAGTCAAATGGAAAGCAGTGTGATTACTTGTCATTTTGTCTTTGTGTGTCTTACTCTCCTCCTCTGACAAATAGAGATAATAAGGACATAACTTCACAAAGATTACTGACAGTATGTGAGATTCCCATGCAGATGGCCATATATTTTTAATAACCATGGGATTTGTGGAATTTGTTTAGGCTATTGGTTAAAAGACTGGGTTCCAGGGTCAGAACATCTGGGTTTACACCCTAGCTCTATGTGAGCCTGTGTGGTTTGGGGTAAGCTAGCTACCCTCCCAGCTCTCAGTCCTTCCATTTCTTTAACTTTAAGATGGGGATAATAATAGTAGGTAGTTTGTAGGAAGGCATGAAAATTAAATAACATAACCCATCTAATGTTCCCAGCAACATGCTTGGTACATGCTAAGTGTTAATTAACTATTAAACATTGAGGAAATTGAGATAAAACATTTAAAAAAATAAATACATCATAAAAGTGTTGTCATCATTATTAAGTACTTGGTATTCTATTGATTTGAAAAGAAATTTTCCTATTTTTAAACATCTGGACCTAAAATGTATATAATTATAACAACAAAAGGAGAGAAAACATTTATATCCACAGATGGGGACTATTACTTGTTTGGGATCTAAAAATAACACAACACCATGATATAACTCAGATCCAGTTTCTATAAATACTCCTTTGATGATTAAATGATGGAGAAGTAAATGACAATACTCAAAACTTCTTTTGTGCATATATGCCTGAATATGGACATCTTTAAAATGAAACAGTTTCCTTAATTTGCCAGGCAGATGATACAAAGGTTTAATCAATAATTCATCTTGGCAAAGAAACTCATTACTCAGCCAAGGCTATGATGAAAATCCTGTTAGGAAGCCTTACTTTGGCTAAACAAGACAAGTAAATTAAGAACAAAGTGAATAACCCAACTCTCTATAAATCATTCATTTCAGGATTAAACATTATGGATTTCTCCATTAAATATGCATCCCAGGCCTAGGTATGTATTAACTTCTATATTAGTCAGCCCTGAGAGATAGCTAATACAGTCCTCTAGGAGTCTCTATGAAACTACCAGCCTACTGAGTAGAACAAATGCAAATAATGGAGAGTTTTGGAGAAGCCAAGGACTGAAAGCCAAAAGTCCTCAAAGCCAACCTTTCACACAATCTGGGCGCCCCTTCCAACTTACTCCGAAGGCTGGTCATCCTCTTCAGCGTAAATGCTGTGAGTGGGGGCTTTACTACCCATTTTTGATAAAGCTCTTTCTATTTCAAGTGGCAGAAAACTCAACTCAAGCTAGCTTAAGCAAAATGGGGGTTTATTGCATCATAGCTCAGAATATGAATAATCTAACTTCATACTTTCAGTCTTGGCATAATCCAGACTCCATCAATGTCACCAGGGTTTAATCTTTATTCCCATATTTGCTCTGAGCTCTCCTCTTCTTCTCAAGGGGACTCCCCTTGTGGTGCCCCAATGGCAGCTGCAGCCCTCTGTTTTGTCCTTCAGAGCCAGTAGGTAAAGATCCACACCTCGATAATTCAAAGAAACCCAGAATTGTTTTTAGTTCTAACTGGCCTAACTTGGGCTGTGCCCGTCCCTGATTCATTCATTATTGTGAGAAGTGGGGCAGGTCTGTGCAGTGCTCTGATACTCCAGGCTCAGTTTACATGCCACAGTTGGCAGGGGGATGAGTCAGCTGCAAGGGAATGATAATGACAGGGAAGAAGAGAGGTACTGAAGGAATCGGTCCACATAGAAAAGCAGAACAAATGAATGCTTAGTGACCAAAATCCTATTCTACACAATATTCACCACTGACCATTACTCTAACTTGTCCTAGGAAAGCAATCCTTTAATTAGATGTAAATTGAGTTTTGGAATTTCCATTCCCAGTCCTTTGCCTTCTGGAATCACATAGAACAAGACAATTTTCTCTTCCCACTGGCAGTTCTTCAACTCTTTTGTAGATAGACATTGAATCTCCTTTGATCTGCTGTCCTCTACATTAAATGTATAACATACCAGGAAATAGACTTTTTAGATTGAGAATAAATCAAGGTATGTTATTAAGCAGATTTTATAATCTTATTGTGAAACTAAACATAACATTTTGTGCTGTTTACCTTTGTTTCAAAGAAACTGGTTTTATTACTAACACTGGCAGGACTACTGGGGAAAATAAACATTTTCAAGGACAGTTGATTAAGTAATATCAATTAGGTAACTTACACCAACCAGCCAGTTGAGGACACAAAAAAACCTGAACAAAACATTTAAAAATATCTTTAAAATATCAAAGAGCATTATTATTTCAAAATAATGAATGAAAAACCACTAGATCTAAAACTAAAGAATATGCCAAACCAGAGACATAATAGTACAACTTGAAGCTTCTTTTGCCATAAAAGCATCTTCTGATCTGGAAGTGATATCTGCAATTTTGTTTGGGCTGCCTGATTAAGTCAGAGAGAAAGTGTCAAGGTCTAGAATTCACCAAAGTTAGGGATTTTGATAAAGCACTATCCAGCATAAACTAGGACAAAATGGGCTATACCCTCAGGATAAGCATGAACCTGTGGTCAAACAGGCTTGCAACTGTCACCAAGTCATCTAAGTCATTCATGACACTTCAAGCTTTGAGGATGAGTTATGGTAACCCTAGACTGCTGACAAAAAGCCTAGAAAAAGCAAATTCAGTTCTTTCTGGAGAAGATCACATTATACTGGGGCTCACACAATCAGGATAGCCAGGCATACGAGAAATTAAGACAACTAGAGTAAGAACCCACAGAGACAAAGGACAACAAAAAAAGAGCTGAAAAGACGTCAAGTAGTGGAATATATATCCATGTAACTAAATCACTTTACTGTACACCTGAAACTGACACAATATTGTAAATCAACTCTATCTCAACAACAAAAGACTAAGCCAAAAGACTCAGGGCTGTGTTTTCATACCTTGGGTTTGGATATGGATTCTTAAAGATGACACTAAGATAACCACCAACAAAATAAACAAATAGACAAAGTGAACTTCATCAACATTAAAAACTTCTGTGCAAAGGACATTATCAAGAAAGTGAAAAGACAACTTATGGAATGGGAGATAATACTTTCAAATCACGTATCTGATAAGAAATGAATATCCAGAATATATAAAGAATGCCTACAACTCAATAACAAAAAGACAAATCCAATTTTAAAATAGGAAAAGAGCTTAAACATATGCTTCCCCAAAGAAAATACACAGATGACCAATAAACATATGAAAATAGGCTCAACGTCATTAGCCATTAGTGAAATGCAAATCAGAACCAGGGGATACCACTTTATACCTACTAGAATGGCTAAGCTTGTTTGTTTTTAAGGAAATAAAGAGTGTTGGTGAGAAAGTAGGACAACTAGAACGCTTGTACATTGATGGTGGGAATATAAAATGGTGCACCCACTGAGGAAAATGGCATGGTCATTCCTCAAAAAGCTAAATGTAGAATTACCATATTTCCCAGCAATTCATCTTAGACATACACCCCCAAAAATATTAAGCGGGGACTTTAACAGATACTTGTACACCAGTGTTCATTGCAGCATTATTCATGATATCCAAACAGTAAAAACAAGCCAAGTGTCCATCAGCAATGAATGGATAACAAAACATGGTGTATACATACAATGGAATATGAGTTATCCATAAAAAGGAATGATGTTCTGATACATGCTACAACATAGATGAAACTTACAAACATTACACTATATGAAATAAGCCATACATGAAAGGACAAATATCATATGATTTCACTTACATGAAATATCTAGAATAGGCAAATTCAGAGAGACAGAAGGTAGAAGGCAGTTGCCAGGGGCTGAGGGAAGGGGGAAAGGGGAGTTGTTGCCTAACAGTTACCATGTTTCTGCTTGGGATGATTAAAAAGTTTTGGAAATATATAATTTACGTATTATTGTACAACACTGTGAATGGAATTATACTGCTGAATTACACATTAAAATGGATAAAATAGCAAATTTTATGTTATATACGTGTGTGTGTGTGTATATATATATATATGTATGTATATATATATATAATGACAATTTTTTTTTTTAAAGAAAGAATCCAGATAGAAACCAGAGCAATTTTCTTATAGTCTTCACCACTTGGTAGGGGTGGAAAACCCCCATAATAGACCAAGATATATAAGATGGATTTAAAATTCAAATAAAAATAACTCAGCATACAGTAACATAAACATTCAATGCACTGTCTACAGTCCACATTCTTGGTCTTTTAAAATAGTTCAAAAAGGTGCTCTTACCATAGTCCAAAATTCTCCATCATACTGGGAATCCAAAGGGGTGGCTGGTAGGTACCAAAGGCACAAATGCGAGGCAGGAAAGGACAGCAAATGACAACCATCAACAGGTGTACTGAAGTCACAAGAGGGCCAGCATTACCTTGGGGGAATTTAGGATGGAAAACAGAATTAAGTCAAAAGCCAAACCTCAGAGGTGCTCAAGAAATTAGCTGTGAACCAGGAGTGATAGCTGAGAGAAAGAACCACAGACAAGAGGACAACGCCCTGGGGTTGACCATGATAGACCACAGAAGAGCAAAATCAGAGGCCAGCACCAGGCACAAAGATAAAGATAAAGCAAGGTCAGCGTTCAGAAGAGGCTGTCCAGGCAGAGAGGTCAGGAGTTGGGCAGGGTAATAGGAGCACTACGTGAATGTGGCCTCTGAGCCTCCCTGGAGGGTCTCGTGCACCCTGATTCAGAGCTCTACTGAGGGAAATTATAAAAACACAAGTAATAAGACACAATTCCAGACTCACTAAATCAGCATCTCCAGACAGCATATTAAAAAGCAGAGAGATAACTGCTGACAAAGGTTCATCTAGTCAAAGCTATGATTTTTCCAGTAGTCATGTATGAATGTGAGAGCTGGACCATAAAGAAAGTTTAGTGCTGAATAACTGATGCTTTCAAATTGTGGGGCTGGAGAAGACTCTTGGGAGTCCCTTAGACTGCAAGGAAATCAAACCAGTCAATCCTCAAGGAAATCAACCTTGAATATTCATTGGAAGGACTGATGCTAAAATTCCAACACTTTGGCCATTTGATGTGAAGAGCCGGCTCATTGGAAAAGACCCTGATGCTGGGAAGGATTGAGGGCAGGAGGAGAAGGGGGCGACACAGGATGAGATCGTTGGATAATGTCATCAACTCAATGAACATGAGTTTGAGAAAATTCAGGAAGCCTGGTGTGCTGCAGTCTCTGGGATCAGACACAACCAGTTCGATCCCACTTAGTGACTGAACCACAAACAATATGCATTTTAGCATTGTTCCTAGATGCTTCTTATAGGCTTCCCTGATAGCTTAGTTGGTAAAAAAAAAAATCTGCCTGCCATGCAGGAGACCTCAGTTTGATTCCAGGGTCAGAAAGATCCACTGGAGAAGGGATAGGCTACCCCCTCCAGTATTCTTGGGCTTCCCTTGTGGCTCAGCTGGTAAAGAATCCGCCTGCAATGTGGGAGACATAGGTCTGATCCCTGAGTTGGGAAGAACTCCTAGAGAAGGGAAAGGCTACCCACTCCAGTATTCTGGCCTGGAGAATTCCATGGACTGTATAGTCCACGGGGTGGCAAAGAGTCGGACATGACTGAACGACTTTTACTTCATTTTACTTCAGATGTGTAAAGTAAAATTAGGCTCCTAATTTGTGATTAGACTCTCTAAATTGTGATAACTACAGATCATTCACCCAGCTTCTGAGATAGACCACCAGTCCCCAGGTTCAACACTGCTGCTGCTAAGTCACTTCAGTCGTGTCCGACTCTGTGTGACCCCATAGACGGCAGCCAGCCAGGCTCCCCCGTCCCTGGGATTCTCCAGGCAAGAACACTGGAGTGGGTTGCCATTTCCTTCTCCAATGCATGAAAGTGAAAAGTGAAAGTGAAGTCACTCAGTCATGTCCGATGCTTAGCGACTCCATGGACTGCAGCCTACCAGGCTCCTCTGTCCATGGGATTTTCCAGGCAAGAGCTCTGGAGTGGGGTGCCATTGCCTTCTCCAGGTTCAACACTAGCCCACGGGATTGATCCACACTGGGAGTTTGCAGGTCCTCCCAGCAAGTTTTAATAAACAGACTCTGAGCTTGTGCAGCTGGAGAGGGAGCTATGACAGTAGCACCTACTAGTTATGGAGCACCCACCCCGTGCCATGCTTTCCTGGCATTGCTACATTTAATGTTTACTTATGAGGAGAGTCCCATTATCAGTCCCAGCTTACAGATGATGAAGCTGAGACTAACAGAAGCAAAGCAGCATATCCTGGGCCTCCTGGCCAGGCTGGAGCAGCTTCAGGTTCTGGCCCAGTTTGACTCCAAGACCTATGCTCTTTCCATGTACCACAGTTTACAAACTGTTTCAACAATTATTTTAAAAATGTAGGGTATAGAAGAGGAGGTTTTAGCATTAGTTGATGCTGAGTCTTTGGTCAATGGGAAAAACCTTTTTCATCATGGCAAGCCCAGGGCATTACGGATAAGCAAGACAGGACTGTTTTCTCTAATCATTTTGATTCCCCAGCCAGAAGGGATTGTCAGGTTATGTAATCTCGTTTGGCCTTTTTTTTTTTTTTTTTCCATTTCAGTGAAGAAGGGTCTGAGATTAAGTTTGGGAAGAGATCGAAAACCAAAGTTCAGAGGAATAGATTAAAATGATGCTGAGGAATCCTGAATCACGAGGAGAAAAAATGATAGAACTTTGTTGATGGAGCTGCTGAAGGAAGATAAGACACTGAAGGCATCTCAGAGGGAAAGGGGGGCTGGGTTGGGAAAGAGAACCGAGCAGAAGGAAGAGATAACCGGGTGGAGAGCAGAGATAAGAGGCAGGGTGAGGCAAGGCCAGGGAGGAAGACTGGATTCTCTGCAGGCTCTCCAGGACTCTGTCTTTCTTTTTCTTGTTTGTCTCTCAGAATATATCTTAAAAGGGAGAAAGGAGGCCATATTTGTAGTATATTTGTAGTATCTTAAAGGTTCAATTCTGATCACTCAGTCTCTGCCTGAAAACATAGCACATTTGCTGGTAAATCTAAACCAGTCTCTTCAAGACTGTGAGACCCAGGCTCAAGACCCTCTGGCATCACGTCCTTTACATCATGGCATCACCCCCCTCCCCCATTTCTGCTGCTGCTGCTGCTAAGTCGCTCCAGTCTTGTCCAACCCTGTGCGACCCAATAGACAGGAGCCCACCAGGCTCCCCCGTCCCTGGGATTCTCCAGGCAAGAACACTGAAGTGGGTTGCCATTTCCTTCTCCAATGCATGAAAGTGAAAAGTGAAAGTGAAGTAGCTCAGTCATGTCCGACTCTTAGTGACCCCATGGACTGCAGCCTACCAGGCTCCTCCATCCATGGGATTTTCCAGGCAAGAGTACTGGAGTGGGGTGCCATTGCCTTCTCCACTCCCCCATTTCTAGGTTGGTCGTATTCAGACAAACATATGCAGGGAGAACACCTGATTTTACTGAGGTTATTAGGGGGAGACCTACAACTCCCAGCTGACTAGTCCTTCCCACCTCACACAGTAGCATAACCCCTGGGAGGTCACAGGGCAATTTGTGTGCCTGGAGGGGCCAGAGTACAGGGTGGAGCCTTTGGCTTTGGAGCTGTTCCACAGCTTGAGTCCCAGCTCGACTGCAGAGGAGTTACTCTGTATCTGAGCTTCCATTTCCTCATCTCTCAAACAGGGATAAGACTAGCAGCTCCCTCACAGAGTGATTGTTATGATGAAATAAAACAATGTATGTATAGTGCTTAGGGCAGTGCCTGGCACTGTTTCCTCCTTCCTCCATTGACTCCAGACACTGGCATCAAAGTCACAGCTGCAAGGAAGTGTGCAGGCAGAATTCCAAACTTTCATTCTTTTAACCTCTCTTCCTTCTTTTTGCCTCTCAGGTATATTAGAAATGATTCAAGTCTCTATATTTTGCGCTTAGCCTAATAAAGACAGAAATGGCTTTAGAGACTATAAGTGTCTTGGAATGAGGAACAGGTCTCTCTAGTTCATTCTTAGACCCCAGCACCCAATAGGACCCTTGGAATATAGGAGACATCCATCACGCTTTTGTTAGATGAATGAATGTGCTTGAAATCAAGACTGTTTCAGTTCAGTTCAGTTCAGTTCAGTTGCTCAGTCGTGTCCGACTCTGCGATCCCATGAATCGCAGCACGCCAGGCCTCCGTGTCGTCACCAACTCCCGGAGTTCACTCAAACTCACATCCATTGAGTCAGTGATGCCATCCAGCCATCTCATCCTTTGTTGTCCCCTTCTCCTCCTGCCCCCAATCCCTCACCAGGGTCTTTTCCAATGAGTCAACTCTTCGCATGAGGTGGCCAAATTATTGGAGTTTCAGCTTCAGCATCAGTCCTTCCAATGAATACCCAGGACTGATCTCCTTTAGGATGGACTGGTTGGATCTCTTGCAGTCCAAGGGAATCTCAAGAGTCTTCTCCATCACCACAGTTCAAAAGCATCAGTTCTTCAGTGCTCAGCTTTCTTCACAGTCCAACTCTCACATCCATACATGACCACTGGAAAAACCATAGCCTTGACTAGATGGACCTTTGTTGGCAAAGTAATGTCTCTGCTTTTTAACATGCTATCTAGGTTGGTCATAACTTTCCTTCCAAGGAGTAAGCATCTTTTAATGTCATGGCTGCAGTCACCATCTGCAGTGATTTTGGAGCCCAAAAAATAAAGTCTGACACTGTTTCCACTGTTTCTCCATCTATTTCCCATGCAGTGATGGGACCAGATGCCATGATCTTAGTTTTCTGAATGTTGAAATTTAAGCCAACTTTTTCACTCTCCACTTTCACTTTCATCAAGAGGATTTTTAGTTCCTCTTCACTTTCTGCCATAAGGGTGGTGTTGTCTGCATATCTGAGGTTATTGATATTTCTCCCGGCAATCTTGATTCCAGCTTGTGTTTCTTCCAGTCCAGCATTTCTCATGATGCACTCTGCATATAAGTTAAATAACCAGGGTGACAATATACAGCCTTGACATACTCCTTTTCCTATTTGGAAGCAGTCTGTTGTTCCATGTCCAGTTCTGACTATTGCTTCCTGACCTGCATATAGGTTTCTTAAGAGGCAGGTCAGGTGGTCTGGTATTCCCATCTTTTTCAGAACTTTCCACAGTTTATTGTGATCCACACAGTCAAAGGCTTTGGCATAGTTAATAAAGCAGAAATAGATGTTTTTCTGGAACTCTCTTGCTTTTTCCATGATCCAGCAGATGTTGGCAATTTGATCTCTGGTTCCTCTGCCTTTCCTAAAACCAGCTCGAACATCTGGAAGTTCATGGTTCAGGTATTGTTGAAGCCTGGCTTGGAGAATTTTGAGCATTACTTTGAGATGATTTCAATTGTTCAGTATTTTGAGCATTCTTTGGCATTGCCTTTCTTTGGGATTTGAATGAAAACTGACCTTTTCCAGTCCTGAGGCCACTGCTGAATTTCCCAAATTTGCAGGCATATTGAGTGCAGCACTTTCACAGCATCATCTTTCAGGATTTGACATAGCTCAACTGGAATTCCATCACCTCCACTAGCTTTATTTGTAGTGATGCTTTCTAAGGCCCACTTGACTTCATATTCCAGGATGTCTGGCTCTAGGTCAGTGATCACACCATCATGATTATCTGGGTTGTGAAGATCTTTTTTGTACAGTTCTTCTGTGTATTCTTGCCACCTCCTCTTAATATCTTCTGCTTCTGTTAGGTCCATACCATTTCTGTCCTTTATTGTGCCCATCTTTGCATGAAATGTGCCCTTGGAATCTCTAATTTTCTTGAAGAGATCTCTAGTCTTTCCCATTCTCTTGTTTTCTTCTATTTCTTTGCATTGATCACTGAGGAAGACTTTCTTATCTCTCCTTGCTATTCTTTGGAACTCTGCATTCAAATGGGAATATCTTTCCTTTTCTCCTTTGCTTTTCGCTTCTCTTCTTTTCACAGCTCTTTGTAAGGCCTCCTCAGACAGCCATTTTGCTTTTTTGCATTTCTTCTCCATGGGGATGATCCCTGTCTCCTGTACAATATCACAAACCTCTGACCAGTTCATCAGGCAGTCTGTCTATCAGATCTAGTCCCTTAAATCTATTTCTCACTTCCACTGTATAATCATAAGGGATTTGATTTAGGTCAATACCTGAAAGGTCTAGTGGTTTTCCCTACTTTGTACAGTTTATATCTGAATTTGGCAATAAGGAGTTCATGATCTGAGCCACAGCCAGCTCCCGGTCTTGTTTTTGGTGACTGTATACAGCTTCTCTATCTTTGGCTGCAAAGAATATAATCAATCTGATTTTGGTGCTGACCATCTGATGATGTCCATGTGTAGAGTCTTCTCTTGTGTTGTTGGAAGAGGGTGTTTGCTATGACCAGTATGTTCTCTCAGCAAAACTGTATTAGCCTTTGCCCTGCTTCATTCTGTACTCCAAGGCTAAATTTGCCTGTTACACCAGGTGTTTCTTGACTTCCTACTTTTGCATTCCAGTCCCCTATAATGAAAAGGACACCGTTTTGGGGTGTTATTTCTAAAAGGTCTTGTAGGTCTTCATAGAACCGTTCCGCTTCTTCAGCATTACCCAACAACTATGCCCAGTTTCTCCATGTAGACTGATCCTAAGTTTTGCCTGAATGGCAGTGTGCATAGCCTGTAATAATTGGTGTAAATTGGTCCCAGACAGCTTTCAGTTCCCCTTGCTAAAGGATGGGTCTGTGACCCAGTGAAATGTATGGGCAGTGAAATATATGGGGAAGTTCTCTGGTTGATTCTAGGAAATAGTTCCCTTTTTGAAAAAAGGTAAGTATCATATCAGGGGGAAAGTCCCATTTCCCATTTCCCATCTACCTCTTCCTTCCTGCTTGTGATGCTTTTGTGGAAGGGTATTTTAGAGCTGTGGCAGCCATCTTGGGATCAAGAGGGTAGAGTCAAGGAAAGTCACAAAGACTCTAACATCTCATTGTCAACTAAAGAATGTCACTCCCCATCTGGCTCAACAAGGATTGAGTAACTGGCCCTCCGGCTGCTGATCTTTAACATATCCAAAGGAAGTTCAGGGTAGAGATCAGGAATGAGGTACTCTGTTCTCTGGGGAAAAGGGCAGAACAGGCCTTCTGATAATTAGATATTTTCAGGGGGAAATTTTTATGAACTTGGATTCTTGCATCTTCACATACTTAGAAGAGCACTAAAACCATTAACTGTTCCTTGCGATCAACAGTAACCTGGTGTCACTGCTAAGATATCCATTCCCTGTAACTAGCAGTGGCCTTCTACAAAGGTGTGTGCTTGGTGGTTGTACTCCTGTCACCAAATTCACACATACACGGGGACTCCTGTTGCAATTAGGTGCCAAAGGGCACAGGCTTGCCTTTGACCAAGTTGCTTCTTCGACACAAAGGCTTCCACTGAACCCTTTCTCCACATGTCCCTTGTCATCTTACTGCCATCTCATTATCCCTCTGATATCTCTTAACAGATTAATAGCATCACCTTGCCCCTCCAGACATTCCTTCTCTGTTTATCTTTGCTGTTTTCTCATTATCACTTTCCACAGACCAAATATTATATCTTGGTTTTTAATTACTTTAATGGGCCTTGTCCACAGTAAATGGGACACTGAGGTCATTATCTTGTCATTGCAGATCTTCTTGAGAAATTTTATTGATCATTTCTTGGAGCAAACTCACATGGGGGTACTAGACCCACATTAACTTGTGACTTAGGCCAAGAGTTATCCTGATTAATTAGCAACATTGCTTTCTGGTGCAAAGCTGCCCTCCCTGTAGACCAGTGCTTTGCAAACATGGCTGTATAGTAGAATTACCTGAGATGCTTTCAAAACTCCTGAAACCCAGGTCTCCCCCATGGAAATTAAACCAGGAGAGCAGAGGGGAATCCAGCTTCAGGATTTTTTTAAGTTCCCCATAATGTTCTAGTGTACAGACACGTTTGAAGATCAGTGCTTTGGACAAGTACTTCTTGATCTTTAATGTGCATATGAATCACACAGAGGTCTTGTTTAAATGCAGATTCTGAAGGTCTGGGGTGCCACGGATATTCTGCATTCCTAACAAGCTCACAGGTGATGAAAAGAGCTGTCTGAGGCCCACATTTTGCAGAACAAGGGTCTTAGAATATAGATTTAGTAGTCTATAACGCTGGAAGTGAAAGTGTTAGTCACTCAGTCATGTCCAACTCTTTGAGACCCCATGGACTATAGCTTGTCAGGCTCCTCTGTCCATGGAGTTCTCCAGGCAAGAACACTGGAGTGGGGAGCAATTCCCTCCTCCAGGGGATCTTCCTGACAAAGGATCTCCTGCCTTGCAGGCATATTCTTTACAGTCTGGGCCACCATTCCGAAATTAAACTCCCCTTGGGTCCAATTGCAAAGTCACAGAAAAAAAAAAATAATAATGCCTGAAGTAAAGCCAAGTGCAGGGACACTATATTAAGGAACTCAAAGGAGTGTTGCTTGTACTTGGGCTGACCAACCATCCCAGTTTGTCAGACACCGAGGTGGTAAGGTTCTTGTGTGCCAGAATTTTCAGTCTTAAAACTGGGACAAATTGGTCACTCTAGTTAATGGCAGCAGCTCTAAGAAAGCAACAGTCAAGCTTTGCACTTCAGCATCCGATTCCTCCTTTCTAGGAACAGGAGGGAGTCCAACAGGGTCAAGTGTGTGCTGGGAAAGACAAGCATAAGGGAAAGAAATGTGAGTTGTAGGCCCAATAAGAGCTTAAAGAATGCGACTTCAAAAGAGTAAAGAAGCAAGCAGATCCAAGTGGAATTAGAAAATTCTGAGAAGATTATCATATGGCCATAGATACTCTTATCCTATCACCTGGGGCTCCCCAGTGGTAAACCATCTGCCTGCTAATGCAGGAGACTCAGGAGACACAGTTTGATCTCTGGGTCAGGAGGATCCCTTGGAGAAGGAAATGGCAACCCACTCCAGTATTCTTGTCTGGAGAATCCCATGTACAGAGGAGCCTGATGGGCTACAGTTCATGGGGTTGCAAGAGTCAGACATAAGTGAGCACAGCACGCAGTATGTACAGATGAATCTGGGGTTTGTGGTTTAGCTCTCTGTTCTAGCACTGGCTTTCTATATAGCCCCGTTGGTAACCAGTTCCTCCTCTCTGGGCCTCAGGTTCAGCAACTAAGAAATGGGAGTTCAATAGAAGGATGTGAAGGGCTTTTCCTGCTTCCCCATCCCCCGATGACTTATGCAACATGAATAAAGCTACCTCTGCAGAAGTACACATTAACAGCACAGACAGTGAACCCACCTTCTGCTTTGGGAGCAGCCATCTCCAAGGCTTCCCAGGATACTGCTCAGCAGCGTTAGCTTCCTCATATTCAGGAACACTTCCCTTTGCTGGCCTTTGATGCTCAGAGAGCTGAGAACTCACAGTTCTTTATTTCTTTTTTTTTCTTGAGACTGTAACATGTTTACAAATCTAAATGAAACTCTATCTCAGACCCAGCCTTTCGGGTTACAAGCGGCTTCCTCCTTCTGCTCTTGCCTCCAGGCAGGGAACCCACTTCTCAACTTTTGTTTTCTTTAGAGAGACAGAGTCTCCCCAGCCACCCATTGCAGGATTTCTGTTAACCTTTCATTAAGCCTGCTGACAGCTGGCTTCATTTCTTCATAACTTAGTTCGACACATTCCCATTTCAATGGGTCCCACCTGGCTTCATTAAGGTTCCTGCCGGCTTCTCCACTAGCAGCTTCCTCCACAAATGCAAATAGACTCTGAGTAAATAATATGGGGACTGGGGAAGACTGAGCTATAAAGGGGTTGGCACTGGAGAACCATCATAACTCTCAGGTTGCCCTGGATCTGAGTCAACTAAAATCTAATTCAGACCAACTCCGGTCAATGCTGCAGTTTTAAATGTGTGAAATCTTACAAGGGCTGTCATGGTGAAGGACGGGGTAGCGGTTAGAGCATGGAGTCCTTCAGGCCCGGTTCCAGACCAGCTCTGTCACAGGGGTAGGACTATGAGCAAAGTCTTTCAGCTCTTTTTGTTTTTCTGTTTTCTCGAGAATAATATACCTGTTTCACTGGGTGGCTGTGAGGATCCAGTGATCTTGCCTTCATTTTTTTAATTGGAGGATAATTGCTTTACAATGTTGTGTTGGTTTCTGCCATAGAACAAGAGAATCAGCTATAAGCACACATATGTCCCCTCTTGATTGTCAAGGTTGACACAGACTAAGGGTTTATCTCCCTGTGTTATACAGCAACTTCCTCCTAGTTATCTATTTTACACACGGTAATGTATATGTTTCAATGTGGTAGAGACCCTGGAACACAGCAAATGCTTCTAAGGATGAGATGTGATCTCTTTCACTTAGCCTAGAAAGGCCAAGGTCCAGGTTGCAGAATTAGGCTGCTCTAAATCCTCAACGTCTGATTGTGGTCCTACCGTGTAAAAACAGCTGTCAGAGCTCTGTCTCCACTAAAGTCTTTCCTTGTGGAAACGCAAACATGACACATGGTTCCTATGTGGGTTTTGTCACATTAAAATTTTTAGGCTTCTTGAGGGAAGTGATTCTCTCCTCTGGGCCAACCACACAGTAGATACTAGGGGGTTGTTTGTAGATGCTACCAATTCATCCTGATGGCACAGAGAGGGAAAGAGGAACCAGTACCCCAACCGCCTGCTCTGATCAATGAGTCTCAGGGTAAGAATTCTGGATGTATTCATTCTTTATCCTGTGACTCCCATCCTCCACCCCCTAGACCTTTGAATCTCACACTGGCTGCCTTGTTTCAGTTCGTGGCCATCCAGTTCGAGGATGTTATTTACTAAGTGTGGTGTGAGTGCCTGCAAGTGGACACACAACATTCCATATCAGTTTAGGCTACTTCACTCCTCTTCATTCCTCCTATCAGCTGCCTGGCCTCTGAGCTCCCCACTGCAGCCTGGGGCAGAGCCTAAGGGTGTTTCCTCTAAGTGCCCTTGAGTGGAAAATAGGAGACAGGAATCTCACCTCTGCATTTGGAAGATTCCTCAGCCACAGCATGGAGGACAAATTGGAGAGGGAAAGGAGCTTAGTTGGTGAGTGTAGTTAGAAGCTACCCTAAGAATCCAGCAGAAAGTAATGCTAGCTTGACTGAGGGCTGATGACTCCACTGGGACCTTGGCCATTGGCTGCTGGAAACTAACACCCCACCCCCACCCCACCTCTGTGGCCATGCCAATCATCACTGGGCCCTGGTTACAGAAGAGTCTTTTCTTAAAATCTCCACCTTCCTGTTAGAAATTATATGCTGCCATAGTTCTCTGGTGGCTTAGAGGTTAAAGTGTCGGCCTCCAATGCAGGAGACCGGGTTCGATCCCTGGGTCGGGAAGATCCCCTGGAGAAGGAAATGGTAACCCATTCCAGTATTCTTGCCTGGAGAATCCCATGGACGGAGAAGCCTGGTAGGCTACAGTCCACGGGGTTGCAAAGAGTCGGACACGACTGATCGACTTTTACTACTACTATAGTTCTCAAATTCTAGGGCACATCTTAACTTACAACAAATTAAAACACAGATCTCTGGGCTCCTCTCTGAGGTTTCTGAATCAGTAGGTGTGAGGTGGGGAGGAGAATGCGTGGGATTAACAGGTTCCAGGAGATGCTTAGGTTGCTGGTCTGAAGTGCCCAGTTTCAGAACCACAGAGCGAGAGCAGTGGTTCTCACCAACCACTCGGAGCATTAAAAATAAATAAATAAAAAATAAAATCAGATGCCCAGGTCACACACCCCAGATCAATTACCAAGAAACCTCCTAAAGGGTGGAACCCAGGAATCAACATAAAAATTCCCCAGATAATTGCAGTGTTCAGATAGGGTTGAATGCTACTATCTAGAGGCTCCTGGAGGACATTGTCATTTGTAAAATACTGTGATTACTCATTTAAGTGTTTCTGAATCTGATCAAGGGTCAGAAACATACTTGGGAAAAGATAGTAGATGGCTCCTGGCAAGACACAAATATACTCACTGAGCTGAGATATTAGGTTTAGGGAGCATGGTATTTGCTGTCATCTTTTCTAGTCATACCCAAGTCGGTGGTGGTATTGGTGGTGGTTTGGGAAGGTGGGTAGGGAGCATGAGCTAAGTTAGGATGGGGTGTCTCATTAACCCAGAAAATATTAAAACCTGACCATCTGTACAAGGTCATCCAGTCCCACCCCATTTTCCAGATGGGGACACTGAAGCCCTGTACCTGATTCTAGATCCATCGCCCCCCACCTACCCATCCCCAGGTTCTAAATCTCAATTGAGCCTGCTGGTCATTTCCAGTATTTTGAGTTAACACAGGGCGGAAAGCCAAGGCTAATAAAGAAGCAACCCGTGTGCTGCTAGTTATTTCCTTCCTTCCTTCCTTACTAGTCCAACCCTGCCTCTCCTCTTGGCACCAGGTGAGCCAGGCAGAGGGCTGGCTGCCCTGGGCAGGTGGTTCTCCAAGTGCTTGGGTGAGAGGGGGTGCTTTTACTAACTGCTCTATTTGTGTGAACCAACAATGGAGGGATCTAGAGGCTGTAGTGGTCAAGTGTTAAGACTGGTACTTTTTCCCTCTCTTAAAGTAATGTCAAGAGAGTCAAAATATAAAGCATGGCTACCTGAAAAGACTGTGCACCTGTTTCATGAGTGTGTCTACTGCCCCAAACATACCAGGAAGTATTTCTGGCAAATTTCTTTCAGCCCCAGCTGACTTTCCACATTTCTTCCCAGCCAGAGGCCTCTCACTGAGGTGCACATTCTTTCTTTCAGTCAATGACTGCTTGTTTTAACCTCTCTCCATGGTTCCTCATGCTACTGGCTCTGAAAGTGTTTAAATAAACCTGCTCTTACTGAGGAGCCAGTTCCCATGGACTATATACTTAGAGAAACTGATCTGGACTGCCTCAGTCACATCATCCAGGGACTGGCCCTGTTTGAACATCCACGTTATTCACCTTACCTTACTGTGATGAACTCTTGCCTGTTTCCAAAATCAAATTCCCCAAGCAAGAATTAAGATGTGACACTATGGTCATCTTTGAGTGAGTGAAGTCGCTCAGTCGTGTCCGACTCTTCACGACCCCGTGGACTGCAGCCCACCAGGCTCCTCTGTCCATGGGATTCTCCAGGCAAGAATACTGGAGTGGGCTGCCATTTCCTTCTCCAGGGGATCTTCCCGACCCAGGAATCGAACCCAGGTCTCTCGCATTGCAGGCAGACGCAGGCAGACGCTTTAACCTCTGAGCCATCATCTTTAAAGATACATAATTGTGAATGGAAAATAATAGAAAATCTGGGCCTTTTAGAGGTACATCAAAATGATGGTGTGATTCCACAGACTTTATTTTAAATGTTTTTAAGTCTCAGAAGTGCCCTGAGATTGAATGGACTTCCTTAGGTGCAATAGTGAGTTCACTGTCACTGAAGGCATTCAAGTATGTTGTGGACTTGTGACACAGCAAGTCCACAGTGTCACTACGACAGCAGTGACACTACAGAGGTTAAACCATGAGACAGAGACAGTGTGGTCTCTAAGATAACTGTCACTTGTGAAACTAAAGCAAGACGCGTCAGTGACACCAGTGCAATAGACGGATTCGAAAAAAACTCTAAGACTTATTTTGATGATTCACGTGTCATACCCACATCGTCAGTCCTAAGAAAAAGGGGCACATCACAGTGTGAAAAGACCATCTTCATCTTCTGTTCCATTGAGGACATCTTTACCTTCTCCAACATTGTCTAGCCTATAAAGAGAGAAGAGAGCCTGCTGATGAGAACACCAAGATCAGCAACCAACGGATGCTGCTAAATTACAAAATGACTAGCCAAGTAGTTAAAATGGCCCAGAGTCCATCCAGTCCAAGCCTCTTATTTCACAGATGGGAAAACTGAGGCCACAGGAGATAAAAGGCTCTTTGCCTATCTATTATAATAAGGAGATTTAAAATTCTTGTGTTAGCAAAACATAAAAACATTATCTAAATGTGTTTGTTTACCAGGAGGATCTCCAAGTATGACTTAGAATTACCTTGCTAAACCCTCAATTTTCCTACTTACTAATATTTACTTATTTATAGATATTGTAGTAATGATACAATTATTAAGTGAAAACCAGTTCTTAATCACAGTTTACACAAAATCCTTTCATTTCTTTTCCAAAAAATCTATGTAACAGGACAGATACGCAAAATCACTTTCCAGAGACTCTTCAAACTGTTTTTTTAAAAAGACAAAACAATATTGTAAAGTTTAAAAATAAAATAAAATTAAAAAAAAAAAAAAAAAACAGGAAAAAAAAAAAAAAGACAAAACAAAAAACTGGTCCTGTGGCCTAATTTGGTAGAGGAATTAAATCCCAGGAATGAAACTGTTTATGTTTTTGTCATTTTCCACGCTGCCAACACTCCTTCAATGAGCTCCAGTTTAACAATGACCTTTTGAAATGAGTCACCCAGAGTTGAGCAAGTAATGGGTAGAATGGCGTATCACTTTCCTTCTTCTGTGCGACATACTTCTGCTAATGCAAGCTGCTAGTATATTTGCATATTGGACAAATACCACAGTGTTATCCAAGACGGAGGTTAATGCAAGCTGAATCCCCATAACTTTTTTACCTCTAAGGCCACGTCTCTCCAGCTCTATATTTAATCAGAATGCAAGCCCAAGGCATTAAACCACTGAATAGTATCTGATCATTTGCAACAGCTTGTACAATCATTACAGCAATCAGTCATGCAAGATGAATTACCTGGTGTGTTTCTGGAAACAATTGGCTTTCACGAATTTCCCTGAAAAGACAAGGCCATGTTAGAAGCAGAGCAGCTGTACTTATGTGAACGAAATGCTGGGGAAGCACAAAGCAACCTTATGAAGAGCAGAGGTGGTCCAGAGGTGGAAACTTAGGAATTGGACTTGGCAGAGAAAGCCACTCCCTTCCCAGATCAGATGATTGCTTCTTTTGGCCTCTCATTACTTCCCACCAATTACAAGATTGTTCCAACATTATAGACAACGGTTTTAAGTTCCTTATTTTTGGCCATGCAGCATGGCTTATGGGATCTTAGTTCCCTGACCAGGGTTTGAACCTGTGCACTCTGCATTGGAAGTGCAGAGTCTTAACCACTGGATCATCAGGGAATTCCCTAAGCTGATTTATTCTTAAGTTACTTAAATTCAATTACTCACTTGGGTGTTAAAACACTTCCTTAGGACATACACCCAGAATTTCCCAAACTGTAACATGACTTTGTATGACGGTTAATGGCAAATGGCCACTAAGCTCCAAATTTCCTTTTGCAGTGTTCACTAGGGATAGGTGTAGAGACACATAAGTTTCACTATTGTTGTTCAAACAGGCTGAGATGATTATTGCTAGTCAGAGATCCTCATTACCAGCTTCTATTAATGACTATAGAGAAATTTTTTCCCCCATTTTTACAGGACCATTTTATGTGCCTGTACTTTGCATGAAACGATAAACCCTGGTTCATGGCTTCCTCATGCGTTGCTTTAAAACTTTTTTTTTGAAGATGGGGGAGGGCAGATACAAGGTTGTGGACCAGCTGGAGAATCTAATGACAATCATGGCCCCTACCCCCTGAAAAATAAAGATGTGAACATTTCAAGGATTTTACTGATTCCCTGGAGTTCTCTCTCTGGATCTTAGGTGAGGAAGTTTTACTTTAAGCAAACAAATAAGACTAGGATGACTCACGGCTCTCTACCTGGAGGCATTCCCAAACAGAAGAGTCCTCCACCCCAAGACAGTGATAAGACAGTACTTGCCACTTAAGGGAGTCAGGAGGATGAAATGAATTAGGAGATGTCAAAAATACAGCATCAGAAAACAAACAGAGTAAGTGTCTAGTAAACAAAGGTGCTCTTATTTTATGTTGTTTTTCTTTCTCAAAACATAAACATTATCAGATGATGTTCAAAGCCTTTGGCATCTCAGGGAGAATGAGTTTACCTGTTATCCTCCTTGATAGGTGAGGGCAATGATAGAAGTGGGGCTCTAAGGAATGGGGCGGGGGAGAGCAGACAGGGGCAGGAAGCAAAATCCATCGCTCTTAGATTCTCCTGGAGTTTCCAAAACTCTGAAAGGCTTTACCCGACCTGGTCCTGCCCTCCTTACCTCGAAGAAAAAACGCCAGAAGCAATGCCAACAGCACGAATCCCAGGGACGGAGCAATGATCATGAGCAGATCGTAGTTGCTGGTCATTCTTATCTGGTGAGACACAGGGAAGCCCCTTGGCCACTCATTTCCCAACATCATCCTCCCTGTTTGCCATCACCAGCATGCCTGCCAGTCACCCTCTCACTGCAGACCACCACATTTTGCCCAGTGCATTTCAAGAACAAAGCCAGCCTTACAAGTTAAACTTAAAAAAAAAATCTTGGAGAATCTGAAACGTTTTACCCAGAGCCCCCAAATTTTCCTAACTCTTAAGCATCAGGCAGATTGCTGTGAGCTGTGCTCTCCACTGTTGAATCACTTGGCCTGCCATCGCCTAAATCCTTTCAGTTCAACCTACCCTGTTCAGTTCTCCTGGCTGACTTAGACTTCTAGAGGTAACCAGGTAAAAGAGAAAGTGGAACTCGATTTCAAATTTTCTGTAGCAGTGATTCTCAAAGTATAGCCAGGGGATCTGTCCATGAGATCAAAATGATTTTCAGGACACATTATTTGCTATTTTTACTGTCATTCTTTCATGAGACCTGCATTGCAGTTTCCCAGAGGTTTCAATCGAATGATCTGTGATGTGAAGGTGTTGAGGCTCTGATGATGTAATATGAAAGCAGACATGAGATCCTCTATCCCTTACTGAGCCAGACATTAATAAGACTTGTAAATTTGTAAAACAATGCCACTTTCCTCACTAATATTTTTTTTCATTCAGGAAAAACTAGGTTATTTGTTTTTGTTTTCTTGGCCACACCACAAAGCATGTGGGATCTTAGTTCCCCAACCAAGGATCAAACTTAACGCCCTCTGCATTGGAAGCACAGTGTTGTAATGCCTCTACCACCAGGGAAGTCCTGGGAAAATGTCCTTATTTTTCATAAAATATTATTTGCATTAACATATTTGTTATCCCTTTTAATGAATTCATATTGTTTTTAATTTCTCAGTTCTAATTTCTAGGAATATAAAGGGGTCCTGACACCAAATAGTCTGAGAAGCACCACTCTATGGGCAGCATCCAGTTCCCTGGGGGCTACACCGTGTCCCATTGGCCAGGCCAGGCTGCATCCCTTCTACTTCCAGTCCCTTCTCTTACAAGGCAGTAAACGTGGCACAATCACCTCTCTTTGAGGAGAGAGAAAGGGAAGAAGGAAGAAGGGATGAGACCTTCACTTTTCCTTTATAGGCTGTTTATACTGCCTGAAGGATTCCCATGAAGCTGTGGTGAATCACTTTTGTAATAATAAAAATGAATGACGAATAAGCTCAGAAAATAAGAGGAATGCTGGTAACAGGTGTTGATGCTGTAGGATGTCCTTAATCCTGGGCCACCAGAGGGACTACATAATAGTTTCAATGTTTATATATATATGTATATATATAAATACATACATATATATATATTTCTTTTTTTCTTTTCAAAGCATCTATACATATAGAAGTGATGATATCAATGTAATTTCTGCCATGAGTGTCTACAAATCCTCCACTATTTCATAACAGTTGTAATGCATTTTGCCCGTGGATAGATATGCTCCCCCTAATCCATTTCTGCAAACGTTTATTGTGGATTTTAAAACTCTAAGTCATATGCTTCAAAATACTTCACACAAAGTTTTACCTGTTCTGGTTCGACTTCATTTTGCACAAGAAATGATGTCTCAGGTGCTGAGGAGAAAGAGAAAATAATGCTTATATTTTGTATGGGAGAATAAAATGCTACATCCTGAAACAATTTAGTTGATGTGCTTAATCTTTTAATCCTGGTTTTCCTTTTTTGCTTAATTTATTTATCCATTTTTATTTTTATTATTTTTTTATTTTCAAATTATCTTTAATGACATTAACAAATACTTATGGTATAGTTTTTTTTTTCCTTTTTTTTTTTAATTTTATTTTACCCATCACAGCCATTTTTATTTTGATGTGTTTCTATCTAAAGCTCATCTGCTGTCTAATATTATCCCCCAGGAGCATCTCCATTTTATAGATGGGTAGAGTGAGTCACTAGGCAATTAGTCATCAGGCAATTGAATCTAAATTTTCTTTAACCACCAGTAGTAAATTCAGGACTTTTATCCTGAAAGAAAATTTTTCAGTCTGTCGGTTAACAAATTTTTATTAAGCATTTATAATAGGCCATGCACTATTCTAGCCATACTATCGACCTTCTCAATGGAATTTACAACTTAGTTGTTATTTAGTTGTTAAGTCTTGTCTGACTCTTTTGTGATCCTATGGACTGCAGCCCGCCAGGCTCCTCTGTTCATGGGAATTCCAGTCGAGAATACTGGAGTGGGTTGCCATTTCCTTCCCCAAGGGATCTTCCTGACCCAGGGATCAAACCCTTGTGTCCTGCATTGGCAGGTGGATTCTTTATCTTTGAGCCACCAGTAAAGGCTCTTTAGTAAGTCCCTCATAACTTAGGACAGAGAACCAAATTTAAACAAATACTGTGAATAGCTGGAAAAGTAATTGTGCAAAACTCTGGGCAGAAATAGTATAAGATGTCAGAGGGATATATCATAAGATGGCTGATATATCATAAGAATGTGACCTCTCGAGGGTCACATTCTTGAGAATGTGAAATTTAAGCTGAGACATGGAATCATTTATTTATAACATAGTTAAGTTCAGCCAAGAAAACAGAATCTACCAAATGCTAAGCATGGTTCTGGGTATTATAAGAATGTAGAGATGAATATGGCATGACCCCACCCTCATGAAATTTACAGCACATTAGAGAAGTGTTGTTGTTCAGTAGCTAAGTTGTCTCCAACTCTTTGTGACCCCATGGACTGCAGCACCCCAGGCTTCCCTGTCCTTCACTATCTCCTGGAAGAGATAAGTCTCAGATAACTCAAAGCTGAGTTAGTCTCAGAACTGAAATGAGTCTCAGATAACTTGAAAGCTTATTCGTCCTCGTGACACTGGGCCATTGCCTGACCCAGTGTCAGCAGATTGGGAAGAGCAGATGTGCAAGGCAGGGGGAGAAAGGAGAGGAGCTCAGATTTAGAGTCACTGATGGAAGGTACCCCAGGAACAATGCAAACACTATTTGCATAATAAGCAGCTGACGGATTTGAATCTGAATCAAACTGGGGAAGAGGCTGGAGCTGGAGGTACTGCTTTGGGAGTCATCAGGATCCAGGGAGCAGATAAAAACCAGGGAGCAGAGAGTACAAGAAACCCAAGGGCTGTGTGTTCAGAAAGAGGAAGTCAGAGGAGGTGGAGGAGAAGGAATAGGAAGCAGGCAGAGAGCAGGCAGTGAGAGCAGGGTCCCAGGGCAGAGGAGACTGTCCGGCAGGGATGCAAAGTCATCTGTGCAAGAAAAACTTCCCATAGAAGCCGAACACAGAGCCACACATAGAGGAGGCCCGAATGTAACAAATATCCAGGTTAATCGTTCTTGAAATTGATCACTGTTTCCCCCAAGCTTCTTCACACTCAAGACAAAAGGAGAAATGTGACAGATTTTATAAGGTTTATAATTTGATATAAGAGAGCATGTTTCAAGGGAAAGTGACTTGTAGGATGCCTAAGAGCAGAAAACTTAGAGGCGGGAAATTCAACATGTTTTCATGTCCTACAACTTAGTTAATGTTTTTTTTCTCCTAGCTATTATTCCCTAGAGCTGGAAATTTCAGGTAAATATTCAAAATTCCTACCCTGGTCTGACAAAATCCTGTTGTATTACAATCATTTGTGATGCGTAAGCCCGAAACTGAAACCATCAAAGAGAAAAGCCAGCCTGGGTCAGTTTTGTCAGAGTTAATCTGTATTTTAAAAAAGGGAGACACACATTGCTGAGTGATACCAAACAGTACTTTCTCTTTCTCTCTTTCTCCTTTTCTTCCCCCTCTTTCTTCTGAAAATGCCAGAAACCCCAATGGAAGCCCTTATAGGACTGCAGTGTTACACACCAAAAAGCAACAAGAAACACATCGATGGTTGGCTTTTCTTCCTCGTGAACAGCAGCAATGCTAACGGCAGGGGTGGGAGTCAGGTGCAGACTACGGTTTCTTGTCTTCTGTGTTATGCTGGCTTTACATTCTCAAGGCCCTGAATCCTGCCACGAGCACATTCTGGCGAAGGCAGGGGCCTCCCAGAACTTGCCAGAAAAGCAATTCTGTCAGGGGGCAACTGTAGTAGGTGGAATATTGTCCCCACACCTCCCAAAATCTTGTTGAGGCCTGCCCCAGGCCACAGGTGCAAGGAGTTGCACCAAGGCCACAGAAGCAGAGCCCAGAACCAAGGTGATCTCTGAAACTGACTGAGCCCCTTTGTAACCATTGCCGAAAGCACCCCTGATCATCACTAACAAGCTTCCTGACTTTCAGGTAGGCAAAGATGCACACTCCAGTAAACATCCTTTAGTGCCCCAACCAATCACCTAACTCCAACCTTCCAGCAGGAATTTTCTTTGTCTTGAGACTATAACAATCGGCTATTAACCCATTAAAACGGTCAGGTTGGCCCACTGTGCTGGCAGTGCCCACATTTTCAGATCTGGGGCATTTCAGAAGAGAGTGAATTCATTAAGAACCAAGAGCAGAGATAACAGGGCACTGGAAACAGTGGGCAGACCTGACTGCCTCAACAATCATGTGCAAGCTGAACCTCATCTTGCAACCTTATCTAGAAAGAGGGTCTTTACAGATGTAATTAGTTAAGGATTTTCAGATGAAGTCATCCAAGATTGAGGAGTGGCCCTCAAAGATACCAATGGCTGGTATCTTTCTAGGAAGAGAAGAGGACACAGGGAGACACAGGCAGAGAAGGTCACGTGACTACGGAAGCAGAGATGGGAGTGATGCTTCTATCAATCAAGGAATCCCTACAGCACCAGAAGCTGGAAGAGGCAAGGAAATATTCTCCTCTAGAGCCTGAATTCAGAGAGGACAGGGCTCTGCTGACACCTGGATTTCAGACAGCTGGCCTCTAGGACTGTGAGTGAATAGGTTTCTGTCGTTTTAAGCCACGTGGTTTGTGATACTATTACCATAGTCCTGGGAACCTGATGCAGGAATGAAAGGGAACCGACATACAAACGATGAGAGAGCCTAAGAAGGAATCAGGAAATGGGTGCTGAGCACATGTGAGAAGACTAAATGGAATTGAAAGGCCTGGCATTTAAGCTCAAACGAGCATTAATCTAATATCATGTTATTACTAGCATTCCACTGAAAATTTAATCATCAGGAATAACCCTGCAGGCAAGACGTTGTCACATATTGCCAGTGAAAAAACTGAGGTTCCAAGGGTTGAGCAATGTGACCAAGGTCAGACAGGTCGAAGGTGGTGGGGCTGGAATTTGAACCTGTCAGATGGACACCAACATCCATGCTCTTAACAACCTTATTACAGTGGAGTTCAAGCACAACTGGACCATGTAAACTGCATGTTGCACTGAGGCAAGAAGGAATGCTCAGTATAATGATTTGCATTCAATCTAGAAAAGGGACGGGCCAGAACAGTGGTCTCCAGAGAGAGCTCGGTGCTCACCTGGGCTGTGCAAGGCCATCCACTGGGAGTGGGGAAATTGAGAGCTCCTGTTTGTATTTAATTAAATTGAATCGTTGCAACATTTATCCGGGAGGGATATATTTCAGCATGTACATGCTAGGTGGAGGTATGTTGAACAAATTGTCAATAAATGTTTTACCGCTTGTAATACATTGTTATTCTGGTCAAGAGGGAAAGAATGAGTTGCTTGGAGACTATGGTAGGCAGAGTAACGACACCCAAAGTTATCATGTTCTAATCTTTGAAATTTGTGATATGCACATGGCAAAAGAGACTTCGCAATACAAGTAAGTGAAGGATCTTGAGATGGGAAGATTATCCTGGGTTAGCCAGTGGCCCCAGTGCAATCACAGGTATCCTTATAAGGGGAAAGTCAAAATGCCAAAATTGGGTTAAGTGATGATGGGAAAAGGTCAGAGAGAAAGATTTGGAGGTGTTATGTTGTTGACTTACAGATGGAGGAATGGGTCCAAAGCCAAAGAAAGCAAGTGTCATCTAAAAGCTGGAAAAGACAAGGAATTCGATTCTCCCCTAGAGAATTCAGAAGCCAAGTAGCCCAATCGAGATTTTAGGTTCTGACCTCCCAGAGCTGTAAACAAAATCTGTGCTGTTTTAAGCCACTCATGCTCAGTCACTCAGTCGTGTCCAGCTCTTTGCCATCCTATGGACTGCAGCCTACCAGGCTCCTCTGTCCGTGGGACTACCATTCTGGTAAATTCTTATAACAGCAACAGAAAACTAAGACAGAGACACTGGCCTCTAAGATCTTCCTAGACAACAGTGGGTCTGCACAAGGGATGAAAGGAAAGTTACTTTTTATTTACAAGTTCTTTGTGCTTTGGCCACATATGTGTAGTATCTATCTTAAATTAGTAAAATTGTAAAAACAACAACAAAAGAATCTTAAAAATTAACCATGCTTTTCCCAGGTCAATGTACTCACCGATGCTTCTGATTAATACCTGATTTTCCTACAAGGTGAGAACGTATTTACACAAAAAAATACCATAATTGGGACCCCTTGGCAGCTTGATTCTCACTGTAAGTTAGTATGGTTTGCTGGTTTAATTTGGAGAAGGCAATGGCACCCCACTCCAGTACTCTTGCCTGGAAAATCCCATGGACCCAGGAGCCTGGTAGGCTGCAGTCCATGGGGTCGCTGGGAGTTGGACACGACTGAGCGACTTCACTTTCACTTTTCACTTTCATGCATTGGAGAAGGAAATGGCAACCCACTCCAGTGTTCTTGCCTGGAGAATCCCAGGGACGGGGGAGCCTGGTGGGCTGCAGTCTATGGGGTCGCACAGAGTTGGACACGACTGAAGCGACTTAGCAGCAGCAGCTGTAGCAGCTGGTTTAATTTTAGGCTCTTAAGTTCTGGGTATGCATGGGTACTCTGATAAAATGGAATTTCTGTTAAAAAATCAACCCTAGACCTCAGAGCACAGTGAGACTGCCAATCAGCCTCCCTTACGCTTTACCACCACTAAATATTTCCCCCAGGCTTCCTGGCTCTGTGACCTTGGGCAAGATATTTTCTCTCTCTAAGCCACAGTTTATTCATCTGAAAATGCTGCTATTTCGCCAACTGATTTTGTTATGTCCCATTTAACCTTTATATCTCTGGATAATTTTTTACAAAGTATTTGAATGACCTGAGAAAATTATCATTACATACTAATTTTCTCAAGGATATAAAGCTATACTTAGTATAGGGAATGAGTACATAAATACTTCAAAATATACATACAAACACATACATACCTCTTGTTCCCCAAAGAAACCTAAAAAGAAATCCAAAAGGCTAACTACAGCTGACTGTGAGTGGAGATATTGTAGGCAATTCAATTTTTAAAATTAATACTTTAAATGATTTCTAAACTTTCTCAAATGTGAAAACTTTATAAAATGTTCTGTGTTGTTCAGTCGCTAAGTCCTGTCTGACTCTTTGCGACCCCATGGACTGTAGCCCGCCAGACTCCTCTGTCCATGGGATTTCCCAGGCAAGAGCACTGGAATGGGTTGCCATTTCCTTCTCCAGGGGATCTTCCCAACCCAGGGATTGAACTCTTGTGTCCTGCATTGGCAGATGGATTTTTTACTACTGAGCTACCAGGGAAGCTCAAAATAGTCTATGTATCTTGTGTTAATTACTAGAAACCTTGCAAAATGCCTGAGTTAAGGGAAAACTGTTGGGGTGTGTGTCATTTATTTGAAGCCAGACCACAGTGACATTCTAAGTGAAACTTTGAAGATAGCTGTTAGAAACTCATTCACCCGCAGCCAAAGAAAGAGTTTGTGGTGCTATTAGAAAAAAGGTACCTCTCAAGATCTGAGTACCGAGGAATAGAAAGATGAAATAGAATGTACATATTAGTTGCTTTTACAGGTCAAATATGCTTTTTATAATAGTGGGTTCATATAAAAACTGGTGAAATCCAAGTACAATTTGTAGTCAAGTTAATCGTATTGCAACAATGTAAATTTCTTCTTTTTGATAATTCACTGTAATGTAAGATCTTACCACTAGGGGAAGCTGGAGGAACGTATAGATCTCTCTGTACTGTTTTCTGCAAGTCGGTGGGAGTCCAAAATTATTTCAAAATAAAAAGTTTTTTTTTTTTTTTTTTTTAATGGCTTAAATACCAGCCATTTTATATAGGTCTATGTGATCTATGCATGATATGTAGTAGCCTGGCAGTAAAGACTTACTGAAAAAAAATGTTGAATGAACTTTAAAGCATGATTTAAAAGAATATAGAGAGAATGATTCTGAAAACAATTTGAATTTTTTTTTAATTGCTGTTATACTATGTTGTTAAGGAAAAAAAAAAATGATCTGAGAGGACATAGCACAAACTGTTACAGTAATTATCCCTTGATCTCAATCACTAGGGCGAGGATTGGGGGAAATATTTGAAAAACAAGAAACTTCCATTTTATAGTTTTAACTTTTTCTTTTACAAGAGCATGTATTTATTTTTGTAACATGAAAAATAAAGTTTAAACTTTAACAGTATGGCATGGAAACAGCCTTTCCCTTCAGAGGACTTCTCATCTATTAGGGTAGCGGGTGATGTTCAGTGCACGCTCTGGAAAATGAACCTATGGAAATAAACTCACAGCTACCCTTTCTGAGAAACGCATCTACTATCTGGACAGTCTAGATTGAGCCCTGCAAGGGTGGCCTAAGGGCCAGATCCCCCTGCCACCTGTTTTTGCACAGCCTCAGAGTCAAGAATCCTTTTTATATTTTTTAATGGTTGGGGGGGAAAAATCAAAAGAAGAAGAACTCATAACACAGGAAAACTGCAGGCAATTTATATTTCATTGTCCATTGATACGGTGCTGTGGAAGCCTAGAGGCATCATTTGCGTATGTGCTGTCTCCAAGTGCTCCTGCAGTGCTAGGGCAGGGGTAAGTAGCTGAGGCAGAGGACAGCACGGAGGCTTGTGAGGCCTGAAGATGTCCTAGCTGGCCATTCAGAGAAAAGTTTGCTGACTACTGGTAAGCGAATCTACCAGTCCAGAAACAGTGTCTGTGGAAGCAGGGAATGCCATGAGTTTTGAGTACAATTTTGAAAGCCTTCAGACCCTAAGATGACGAGAGAGTTCCTTTCAAGGTGGTTTTATGTCTGAGGGGGTAGACTAGACCCCACTTTCTCACTCAAATAAAATCATGTGCTTTGTGCAGTTCTGGAATGGCACTGAATTTTTAGGCTAGAAAAATTTTTGAGAATCCATTCTGAAAATTGCCCCTATTTCTAGTCTTTTAGCAGAAATGTGATTCAAAATTCCTAGAACCTTTCTCTCAGAATCAGTTACTGAGCACCTTAGCAGGCCTAGCGTAGGGATGAGCACTTCATGTAACTTATTTCATTTTGGTGCTTATAAAACCCATTTCACAGATGTATAAACTGAGGCTGAACATTTAAATCACTCTACCTCAGGTAACACAGACAATAAAAGGAAATTTGAACCCAACGCTGAATGACTCAAAAAATCCTGATGGTAACCACTCTAATAGAAAAGAATAAGGGCATATTAAAATCTTATTCGAAAACATGAATGCTCTAACCATTGAATTTCATACCAGAAATTACCTGGCACTATCTTCTTAGTGCATATATTACATATGCAGACTCATTACTGAATTCATAGACACTGGGACTCATCTGTCTCTACTTTTAAAACAAATTTAACTCTGAAATAAGTCAGTTCCATGATACAATCTTAACACACCTCTAGAACTTTAAAGGAGAAGGCAATGGCAACCCACTCCAGTACTCTTGCCTGGAAAATCCCATGGATGGAGGCGCCTGGTAGGCTGCAGTCCATGGGGTTGATAAGAGTCGGACACCACTGAGTGACTTCACTCACTTTTCACTTTCATGCATTGGAGAAGGAAATGGCAACCCACTCCAGTGTTCTTGCCTGGAGAATCCCAGGGAAGGGGAGCCTGGTGGGCTGCCCTCTTTGGGGTCGCACAGAGTCAGACACAACTGAAGCGACTTAGCAGCAGCAGCAGCCGCAGCAGCAGAATTTTAAAAGAGACAACTTCAAGGCTTCGGAAAAGTTTCTTACCTTTCATAGGTAGCAGCTGGCTTATGCTGCCCCCTTGTGGATTAGTTGTGGTATGGCCTTAAAATTCCAAAGGACAGCAAAAGGATCCAAAGTCTGAATATTTCAGATTTGAAAGAAATTCAAAATTATCTCCTCTGGTTCCCTTGTTTTAATCAAGAGAAAAATTTAAATCTAGAGAGACAGTTTCACTCGTTCAGGATTTCACAGTGATGAGTAACAATGAAAGTGAGTGACCACAACCCATATTTTCTGGCCTCACTTGGCAGCACTAAGACAGATCTGGAATTTCAAAACACATTTTGAAAATAGAAAGAGTCATTTACTGAATTCATATGCTCTCTTTAAATTTGGGAGACCTCTGAATGATCAACAAGAGTACTATGAACTTCAATCAATCAACAGAGCATCACCTACGTGAATCTGGCATTCCTTACCTCCAAGGGCAAAATTGGGTAGGATCTACTTGATTTTGAAAGGAAACAGAGAGAAAATTTAGTATCAGTGCCCAAAGTGGTTCATAAAGGGGAGAAACGATGACTTCGCATTCCACACAGGTGAGGTAACAAAAGGACACCAGAGATTCTAGAACATCATTATTTAAGAGTCACCCAGTTCCAAACTGTGCCTCAAACTTCCATTGCCTCCAAGGATGTCCCAGCAACACAAACACCCTCATCCTTGGGAGAGCCCAGAGTCACCACCTCAGGCTCCTGCTTTCACGTGCTGGTATCTGCACGTCTCAGTGAAACAGACAAGACGTCATCCCTGGACTCCTCTCTGTAGGGCAATGCCTATCCCTGCTCTGCCCCCACCAGCTGATCAATAAATCTTCACTGCGGGCAAGGTGCACATTTCACAGAGAGCCCTCTCAATTATTAGCAACAGCAGTAATAAGTGGGTGCCAGGCACCAAGTGCTCACTTCACGCCCAGCTCAGTGTGTTTTCCACGATTGATCTCTGAGTGTTCTGTGCTAGGCACCAGGAGTGTCCTCATCTCACAGCGGGAGTCCTGTGGCCTCGAGATGTCAGACGACTGGCTCAACTGACAGCTAGGAAGGCAGAAAGCAACTTCAGAGCCAGGATTTTCCACCTGCAGAGCCCAAGCTCTTGTGCTCTGGGTTCTGTTGCCTTCGGAATATATAGCAAGAGCTCATACACACTTGCTCTGAAAAGATCAGTGCTGGAGGGTGACTGACCATGCTGTTTCATGGCACAGTGGGAAGTGGTCCAGTTGGAATTGAACCCTAGCCCTCTGCTGTCTAGATGGGTGCAGTTTCTGGAAAGAGATTCTAAAAATTATTATTGATATTGCTGCTGCTGCTGATACAATAAGGGAAGTAGTTGAAAATGCACAAAGCACTTTCACATTTATTTTCATACTTGGACTTCAAAATGAATCTATGAGGTAAGTAAACTTGGGCAGAATTATTGAAAGAGAAGGAAACTGAAGCCCAGAGAGGTCTCGTATTTTGCCCAAAGGTGCAAAGCTAGTGCCCAATGCTACTAAAGGTAGCACAATGGTGTCTGATTACAAATTCCACTTCATTCTCCTCTTCTGCTTCTGGGTATCACAGGAGTTAAGATTCCACAAGTGTGGGGAGGTTCTCCCCAAGGACCATTGGTACCTTTGTTCATTGACTTGTTCACAGTGGGAGAACGGATTCCTCACCTCTTCACAGAGCTCGCTGTGGTTTATCCACTGATCCCACCCTCCTGTGAAACCAGGGATGTCTCCAGTGCCTGACTTGGTATCCGAGGGACACTGTGGTCTGCAGTGATCACCCAGCTCACCTGGCTAACCATGGGTGAGGACCCTCTTAGAGCCAGGTCCAAGTTCTAGTTCCAGTGGCTGGTATGTAATTTCATTTTCACTCTCTGATTGCTTTACCACAGACATACCTCTCCAAATAAGACACGTCTTATTTGGTTGGCCTTTCTGAAGGCGAACTGTTACGTGCTAGAATTGCGCGATTCAATTCCAAGTTTATTAACGAAAGAAAAAAACATTTGTGTGGTTGGTAGAATGTAACACTATTGAGAAAAGCATCCTGAGAATCCACTTTTTGTCCTTTTTCCTTTATCCCCAGACTGCCGGCCTCCTAACTGATTCCAGCACACGAACAGCACTGGGCCTGAGAGATAAAACAAATCAGCTAATGCTTCGCAAAAGATGTTGCCTTTGAAATCAGCTGCATCCAATTTCTTCCCTCTTGACACCGGCATTTGTGAGTGAAAATGAGCTTTGCTTCATCCCCTGTCTTCGTTTCTTCCTTCTGCTGAACTTGCTGCCAATTCCTCCCACAAGTCCTTTATGCCCTTGATAAACTGAGGGCCCATACAGTGTCAAGTTCTGACAGGGCTCAATTTTGGCTTCAAGGAAATAGTGCAGCGAAGGCGGGACAGCTCTGATTCAGGAGCCAGAAGAGAGTCCTATGTGTGACCTACTTCGTCTTCTATTTGATCTTTTTGTGCCTCTGTGCCTGTTTCCTTCCATGCAGGATAAAGAGTCTACCACACTGGCAGTTCCTGTATGCCCTCTGGGGCCAGGGCTGGGCTTCAGGTCCTTGGACCTGCCCCTAGGCCCTTAGAGGTCCTCATTCTGCGCATCTTTTGTTGTTCTGGCTTGCTTTGTCTTTAATGGGAGCATAAGTGCTTTACAGTGTTGTGTTGGTTTCTGCCTTACAGCAATGTGAGCCAGTCACATTATATATATATGTATCTCCTCCCTTCTGAGCCTCTCTCCCCCTTTCCATCCCCCACCTCTAGGCCATCACAGAGCACCGGGCTGGGCTCCCTGTTATATAGCAGCTTCCCACTAGTTATGTATTTTACACATGGTAGTGTGTATATATATATGTCAGTGCTACTTCCTCAATTCATCCCACCCTCTCGGACCCCACTGTGTCTGCAAGTCCAGTCTCTATGTCTGTGTCTCTATTCCTGCCCTGCAAATAGGTTCATCAGTACTATTTTTCTAGATTCCACATGTATGTGTTAGTATACAATATTTGTTTTTCTCTTTCTGACTTACTTTGCTCTGCAAGTCTTAGACAGAGTAGGGCCATCTATATTTTGAATAGGTTCCCTGTGGTTCCAGCCCATGGCCTGGCCTGGTATAGATGGGCTGGATGAGCCCAAAGTTCAAGATTTCCCAGTCTTTTCTACCTCCCTGGGAGGTCAATGTGAGATCTGATTGTGCTTCCCCTTTCATTTATACCAACCTGACTCCCTTGTCTCCCATCTCCACATCAAGACACAAACCTTGCCTCTCCCATTTTTGATTGTCCCTCTATCTCCTATACCAGGACAAGCCTTCTCTCTCACCCTGCCTCCTCTCTAAATATTCACCCTCCAACTCCTTGAAAGAACATCTAATATTTCTTCTCTGACAATTGCTCAGCATTGGACTTTAGGGTGTCCACCCACAAGCTTACCCTGTTTCCTTCATGGTCACTGTCTAAACACCTCATCCTACTAACCAGCATTTAGAATCCCCTCATATTTACCTACACACTCCATAACCTTTGTCTCCTGGACTCCTTTCTACCTTTGCTGGCTCTCTCTGCATCCTCAGCTGGCTTTTCTGCCTTCACTACATCCTCTCTCATGGTACTTGTTCCTGTAAGGAGGTGGGGTGTCTGCCTTCATCCTTCCATTCCTGTAGTGCATTTAGACAATGCCAAAGGATCTCCAGGTATCCCCTCTGCCAATGAGACAACAGATGAAGGGTTTAAGAGCTTAGTTTCAACAGCCAGGAGACCTGGAGTTCAAACTCTGGCAAATGTCTCAAGCTCTCCATACCTCAATTTCTTCTCCTTTATAACGAATGTAACAGTACAATCTTCCTCACATATCTGAACAATGCCTGACTATGAGATAATGCACTGATGGCATCAAGCCCAGCCTTCTCCTAAAAGCACTCAGTAACTGTCATTTGTTATCAATGACTTCCAAAATTATATCGACAATCCTGAACTCTCCCCTGTGAGATGGAATGTATGAAAGTTTTGGTATAGTGGCAAGTTCCTATTCAGCACTTACACTGTATCATCACAGTAATGATATTTGACCAGAGGGAGGTGCCAGTCATCAGACACCAATCCCCACCGAGGCATCTGTAGGTTGCCCAGCCCCACATTTCCAACTTCCTGTTAGACATCTCTCAGGGACACTTCAAACTCAAGATCACCGAAACAATTTTCACTCTTCCTCCTGGGGTTCCTTTACCAGTGAGCCCATCACATCAGCTAATCTCCCAAGTACAGAGAGTCAATCATCCTTCCTTCTTACTCTACCCACCAAGTCCTCTCAATTCCAACCCTAAATGGCTCTGACTGTCCCTTCTCTGCTGTTACTGCTGCCATCATTCTAGTCGAGACACTCCTTCCTGTCTGAATAACAGCAGGAGCCTCCTGGGGAGCCTCTCTGCCTCCAGGTTTACTCCTCTCCTGTACATCTAAAACTTTTTACAGACCGAGTTTTCCCAAAACAGAGCTGAAAATGCCATTCTCTACTCCAAACACATGAATTGGTTCCTTGGAACCCTGGAATAAAATCTGAATTCTTCAGCCCATTAATCAGTCCTTTAAGAAACTAGGCCACTCCTAGCTTCCAGTTTCCACTAGACTAAACTAGACTCTTAAATAATCAGAGATTCCATGCTCCTATAAGTCCTCCTATCTCTGCTCAGGCTGTTCTCCCTGCCTGTTCACTTTGCTCAATGAAATGTTCTCATCCATGAAGAACCAATTCAAGGATTTTTGAGAGAAATCATGCTGGCCCTCCTTTCCCAGTTAGAATCCTTCTCTCCCCTCTTTGGGTCCCCAGGGCACCTCCTCATACTTCTACCCCAAAACAAAGCCCACTGGATAGTGGTTTGCTCCACATAAGCTTGTCTCTCCCACTCCTTTAAGGACAGAGGTCAAGACTTCATCATTTTGATATGTTCTAGGCAGAGAAGTTCTAGGCAGAGAAGTCGGAGCAGGCAATGGCACCCTACTCCAGTACTCTTGCCTGGAAAATCCCATGGGTGGAGGAGCCTGGTAGGCTGCAGTCCATGGGATCGTGAAGAGTTGGACATGACTCAGGGACTTCACTTTCACTTTTCACTTTGATGCATTGGAGAAGGAAATGGCAACCCACTCCAGTGTTCTTGCCTGGAGAATCCCAGGGACAGGGGAGCCTGTTGGGCTGCCGTCCATCTGGTCACAGAGTCGGACACAACTGAAGCGACTTAGCAGCAGCAGCAGCAGGCAGAGAAGTAACCTGGTAAGCCATGTTTAATGAATGACAGATTTGAAAGGCCTTTACCAAGTATCATGCTGCTGCTGCTGCTAAGTCACTTCAGTCGTGTCCAACTCTGTGTGACCCCAGAGACGGCAGCCCACTAGGCTCCCCCGTCCCTGGGATTCTCCAGGCAAGAACACTGGAGTGGGTTGCCATTTCCTTCTCCAATGCATCAAAGTGAAAAGTGAAAGTGAAGTCGCTCAGTCGTGTCTGACTCTTAGCAACCCCATGGACTGCAGCCTACCAGGCTCCTCTGTCCATGGGATTTTCCAGGCAAGAGTACTGGAGTGGGGTGCCATTGCCTTCTCCAAAGTATCATGCTATATATTTCTATATATCCAAATGAAGTGCCAAGATAAAGATATAAAATCTCATCTCCAACCACTTTTCCCTCTGAGAATCCTTTGATTTGCTGGAAAAGCCAGCTTGTTCTGGACTGTGAAGCTTGAGTTGGTTTATTAAACAAAGAGATACAGTAAGAGAACAAATGCTCGTAAAAGTCCCTCATCCTCACACCCCCACCATCCAACCCTGGGACCAAGAAATAGCTACTATAAAAATCTCAAAGAAAGGAAAATGTGATGATTACCAGAGGAGGGTGTAATTTTTTCCCCAGTTTTCCTGGGTTCACAGAGAAGTCCTCATGCATATTTGGGTGCTTGAAATTTGAAATGATTTTACTGCTTAGACTTTATGCTGTTCATGAGCATAATGATTCACCTTAGGGCTAAGAAAAAGTGAATCAGTGGTAAAGAATCCTCCTGTTACCTACTAAGATAACAGCCACCTTTTGCATGCTTACTAGCTAGCCAGACACTCATCTAAATTTTTATATGCATGAAGTTATACAACGAAGGCCAGAGACCCCCAGGAAAAAGTAGTGCAGCTGATAATCAAGCCCAAGCAGTCCCTTCTAGCACCTCCAAGGCTGTGGATTAATTTCCGGATATTCTCTGCCCTTGCTGCTGTTGCTGTGGCTATTAGTCTCTAAACTGTGTCTGACTCTTTGCGACCTCATGGACTATAGCCCACCAGGCTTCTCTGTCTGTGGGATTTCCAGACAAGAATATTGAAGTGGGTTGCCATTTCCTTCTCCAGGGGAATCTTCTTGACCCAGGAATCGAACCCACATCTCCTGCTTGGCAGGTGGATTCTTTACCACTGAGACACCCAAGGAGCCCTTTTTCTGTCCCTGGGCCCTAATATTAATAAATACCTAAAGGAGTCAGGCAGGAGGAAGAAAGGACAAATGAACAAAAGAATACTCCTTCCACTATACAGAGCCACGGGGTCAAGTGAGTAAACCCTCTGCGGCTTCAAGGAAGAAGATGAGTGTGTTTGGAAATAGGATGAGATAGCAGAGCTCCACCCAGCCTAGAGTGGACAAGCAAGTATTCTAGAGATGATCTACCATGAAGTACTGAACCAATGAATCAAGGTCAATGGTATCCCTTATTCTCTAAAATCCACAGGAAGGAACAAGCCACAAATGCAGTCTTGACACCAGTGTGTCCTAGGAGGGCTTCATGGCTCACAGGACCCAAAAGTCGTCTCTAGTCATCGGACTCCATGACACTCTGTTCAGTGTTTCCCCTCAACCTAAGGGGCAAGGGAAGAAGAAGAGAGAACCAAACACACGTACTCTTGGATGTGAGTAAGGCAGTGCTGCGGTGAGAAGTCTCCTCAACACTTCTCTGAGAGGTCCTAGGGAGCAGGGCAGGCTCTAATTCTGGAAGAGAAAAAAAAGTTTGATAAAAGACAGCTAAAAGTTGGTGCTTGTGCCAAGCAATTTTTACAGTTGTCTTTGTAGTTTTCTACGTTTATTTTAGGCAAGTACAAACACAACTATAAAAATGATCCTGATCCCTGTGTATATTTTGAGGCTTTCCTGCTGGCTCAGATGGCAAAGAATCTGCCTACAATGCCAGAGACCTGGGTCAGAAATATCCCCTAGAGAAGGGACATATTGGCTACCCACTCCAGTATTCTTACCTGGACAATTCCATAGACAGAGAAGCCTGGTGGACTACAGTCTATGGGGCTGCAAAGAGTCAAACATGACGGAGCGACTAACACATATATATTTCAAGTTTTTTTTTTCAAGGATTGTAAGTAATTTTTAGAATCTAAGGGAACTGTAAATGTATTTGAAGATGATTATTTTAAGGACTAAAGGAATAAAACATACAAATTTGCTTAGGGTTCATGAACCTTAGGTCGGTACTCACAGTGTAATGGAATTAGCCAATTCATTACTGTAAAGTTGTTTAAATTAATCCAGGCCTTATTGAGGCATTTGAAATGCCTAAGCCTTCGAGATATCTCATGATTGTTTTCTAATATCTTTACCTCAGAATTAGAGTTTGAAACATGGTGAAAGCTTTGACAAGGGCCCATAATTAATGGAGCTAGTAACTCAGTAAGAATTCCAAGGTGTTGGATCAATAAGGATTCAGGAGGGAGGGTGGGAGGGAGGAAGAGAAAGGGAGAAAGAGGGGAGGAGAGGACAGAAGAGAGAAAGGAAGGAAGGAAGGAAGGAAGTTCACCATCAAGGAATATTTTAAGGCATCTGGAGGTCTTTCCTCTAATGCCTAAGTAGACAGTTGAGCCCTGGCAGGATGGAACTGGTCTTTGACCCAGGGTGACATTTCCTGGTTCTTTACTAAGTATCTGTACTCCTAGAAGGTCAAGTTGAGAACTAAAAATGATGATTTTTCAAAAACACAAAGGAAAAAAATAGGAACAAAAAAGGAAACCATAAAACAATGAAAAGGAACAATTTAATGAAACTACACCCCCCCACACACACACACATGCACACACAGAGTTATGGGATGAATTCTGACCTCTGCCTCACTCCCACCCCTGCTTGTAAATTCATATTTAAAGCCCTAATTTCCAGTAACTCAGAACATGACTATATTTGGAGATAGAGCCTTTAAACAAGTAGAAGTGATACTATGTGGACAGCCCTACTCAAATATGACTGATGTTCTCACATAAAGAGGAGATCAGGACACAGATACACAAAGGAGAAAGAGGATGTGAGTACCAAGCAAGAAGACAGCCATCAGGGAGAAAGACCTCGGGAGAAACCAACCCTGCTGACCCCTTAGTCTCAGACTTCTAGCCTCCAGAATTGTGAGAAATAAACTTTTGTTGTTTAAAATGCCCAGTCTGTGGTGCCCAGCCCTGACAAACTCACACACACACACACACACATGCACACGCACACATATGTACACACACACACGCACACACACATGCACGTGCACACACATATGTACACACACACGCACACGCGCGCACACACACACATGCACACACACGCGCGCACACACATGCACACGCACATGCACACACACACGCGCGCGCACGCACACACACACACACATACTCACAGACTCTAGAGCAAGTTGCTGAGCTGCCCCATTCAGTAGGAGAACCCTTTGCCAAGGGACCCAAGGTACACCTGAGCAGCAGAAGGGAAAGAATGGCCAGGTGAGCCAAGTACCTGCCGTGAGGGTGGGCCCCTCAGTGGAAGGCTCAAGGGTCAGCAGTATCGTGTCTTCCTCCAGAAGGGAGCTCAGTGTTGTCAGAGGGCACACGGAGGCCGTGGTTGTGAGTGCAGCTGTAGTTCTCATCTGAAGTGGTGGTGTGGATGTGAGGTCAGAGGTGGTCACGACTGTTGTTGGAAGCACGGCTGTGGCTGTTGTCATGGCAGTGGTGGTGGCGACAGTGGTGGTGGTGGTTGTGGTTGGGCGGCGGGTGGTTGTCGAGGGCGTAGTTGTGGGGGCTGTAACCAATACACGATATGTCTGGTACCAAGTGGAGACGGAGGAAGAGGGAAACGCCACAGGTGTTGCTGGCATCCATCCCTTTGTCTGTGTTTCTATAGCCTCACCTGGTCCATGAGCCTGGACCATCAAAATGCCTAGGAAAACTGGGATTCTAAACTCTACGCTTGGCCTTTCCAACCTATTTTTTACACCCTAGCTAGAGTAATCTTTGACAATGACAAACCAAATTATGTCAGTCTCCAACTTAAAACTTTGTTTTAACTGGGTTCTCCTTGCCCTTCTGGTGAAGATCCAATCCCTAACCCCACCCACAGGGCCCCACTTGGTCTGGATCTTTCTTTCCAACCCCATGCCTCCACTCTATTCTCACATTCCCTTGCCCACAGGCCTTTCTTCGGTTCTTAAACTATATTACTGACCTTCCCTCTGGAGGAACTTTGTACTGACTGCTTCCTAGTCCCTCTCTTCCTTAGACTGACTCTTCTTTAAAGCTCATGTCTCAGCTAAAAGGTCACTTCTGCAAAGAGGTCATCCGCAGTCTACAATAACAATGTTTTTTGCACACTCGTACTTGACCACATCTGGTCCCATCACTTCATGGGAAATAGATAGGGAAACAGTATCAGACTTTATTTTTGGGGGCTCCAAAATCACTGCAGATGGTGACTGCAGCCATGAAATTAAAAGACGCTTACTCCTTGGAAGAAAAGTTATGACCAACCTAGATATCATATTGAAAAGCAGAGACATTACTTTGCCAACAAAGGTTAGTCTAGTCAAGGCTATGGTTTTTCCAGTGGTCGTGTATGGATGTGAGAGTTGGACTGTGAAGAAAGATGAATGCTGAAGAATTGATGCTTTTGAACTGTGGTGTTGGAGAAGACTCTTGAGAGTCCCTTGGACTGCAAGGAGATGCAACCAGTCCATTCTGAAGGAGATCAGCCCTGGGATTTCTTTGGAGGGAATGATGCTGAAGCTGAAACTCCAGTACTTTGGCCACCTCATGCGAAGAGTTGACTCATTGGAAAAGACTCTGATGCTGGGAGGGATTGGGGGCAGGAGGAGAAGGGGACGACAGAGGATGAGATGGCTGGATGGCATCACCAACTCAATGGACGTGAGTCTGAGTGAACTCTGGGAGTTGGTGATGGACAGGGAGGCCTGGCATGCTAAGATTCACGGGGTTGCAAAGAGTCAGACACGACTGAGCAACTGAACTGAACTGACTGACTTGACCACAGACTTTGTAGCATTTCCTAAAGACACATTTATTTGTTGATTGTTATATAATGTCTGCTTCTCCTAGTACATTGTAATCTCCACAAGAGAAAAGTTGGAATTTATGTTGTTCTCTTCTACAAATCTAATACCTATCACGGTATTAGTAGATATTCCTAGTAGATCTACAGTAGATCTACCTAGTAGATGTTGCAAAAATGTGGCATAAATGATTGCATCAAAAGGAAACCCAAGCATAACATTTCAGTCAAGCAAGGTGAATAAGCTCTAGAAATTTGCTGCACACATTGTACCCACGTTAACAATTGTTTATGGTACACTTGAAAATCTGTGAAGGGAGCAGACCTTATTCTAGGTGTTCTTTCCACAATAAAACTCAAGATCTAAAACAAATGATTTCAGAGTGTAAAGATTGATTCATGCCAAAACTGCTCACCTGCTAAACATCTGAATTTGGGTTCATTAGCAACAGATATTCTACACATACCACCCTTTCTTAAATATGCCAAATTTCCATTAACTCTAATGGACCAGAAAGACATCATTAGTTTCAAGTGAGCTGAGAAATGATGTCATAGAGTATTGAGGTCAACCAGTATTTTATAAAATAATATTAATAGCTGGTTATATCAGGTTTGAAAAGCAAAGACTTGGATTGGCATCATTTATCTTCAACAAATACAAATAATACCTTCTATCTCACAAAGTTGCTTTGGGAGAAAAATACACTAATGCTTATCAAATTTCTCTAACTAGAAGCATCCACATCAGTTCTTCTCAAATTTTAGAGCCCATGAGAGTCACCTGAGAAGCTTCTTATGCATATGGCTAGTGAGACCTTGCCTTCTGAGATGCCAGTCCAATTAAGAACAGAGCCCAAGAATCCTTGGTCTTTGGTGCAGGCTGAGCACAGAGCTGCCTTTGAGAGGCTCCATTCCAGACTAGCAGGAATGGTGATTATTGTTTATGTAATTGAACCATAGACCCTGCATGCATGCATGCAGCTCAAATCTTTAGGAGTTTTGCCATATTTCAAATTTCATCAAAAGCAGCTGATAGTAGCAGAAGGAAAAACCAGCTGAAAACTGCTATTTATGATTGTCTCCAAATCTCCTGCCCTTTCCCCTCACTGGAAGTAGCCCACCGTTGGTTTATGGATGAAGCTAATGCATAAACACAGTATTCTTGCCTGGAAAATTCCATGGATGGAGGAGCCTGGTAGGCTGCAGTCCATGGGGTCACTGGGAGTTGGACACAAATGAGCAACTTCACTTTCACTTTTCACTCTCATGCATTGGAGAAGGAAATGGCAACCCACTCCAGTGTTCTTGCCTGGAGAATCCCAGGGACGGGGGAGCCTGGTGGGCTGCCGTCTATGGGGTTGCACAGAGTCGGACACGACTGAAGCAACTTAGCAGCAACAGCAATGCATGAACAAAACACTGTATTTTGTTCACTCAGTGTTTGTAAAAGTTTTGTGATCTTTGCCAACATGCAAAAATCAATACAGTTCACATAAAAACTGGCAGCTCTGAAAGCCCTGGGCCCAAATTTCTTCAGTTCCCTAGGCAAGAAGCAGCTGCCCTCTTCATATTGACCTTGAATTTCACTGGTTCTTTTCCCCACGCCCTACTCCTCACCCTCTACCCTTTCATTCATTTCTGTGGGTTCCTCAGCTCCCACAGGCAATTGCTCCAGACTGTGGCTCCTGTAGACACAAACACATCTCAGGTTTAATCTGTCTACTCACCGCTTAAGCAGCTTAGTCTCTCTGCCACCACCCTCTGACTCCATGACCCAACACGAACTTCTCCACCCACAGACACAACCTCTGTGTGCTCACCTCTCCTCAGATCCAGGCGGATGTTCCTCTTCACATCATTGAACCAGCCAGGCACCTCTATGCGACAGCAGTACACATTCTGGTCACCTTCATTGGTGTCCATGATGGTCAAGGAGACATCCCCTCTCTGGATAATCCCCCGAAGTTGGTATTTTGGCGACTTGCTTGAGACCACCTTTGTCCCATCGGTGTAGAGAAGCTCGTCATCGCATTTGGACTTGGGACACTGGCCTCTGCCCCAGCACATGCTATTACTATGCGGAGACCAGGATGAGTATGTACACGGCAAAGTCACTGGCTGACCCAAAAATGCTCTCACGACAGTCTGTGATGCTGCCGGAGCTGTGAGGAAAGATGAGAAAATTAAGTTGTGAGGTATTGAAATCTCTCAAATATGCTCCACAGGGATCATGCATGCACATGCTTCCAGGAAGATGAAGAAGGTTGTATTGTATGTTTCTTTAGCCCAAATTCTGGCCTGTCCTTTGCTGCCACTAAGCTCCTAACTTCACATTCTGCTATCCATAAAGTGGGAGCAGCTGACTACATGAGTCTGAACCCATTTCTGCTGCAGATTTGCTGATTAATTTGCTAATTTGCAGATTTGCTGACCTTGAGTACCATTCAATAAAATAAATTCTCCAGTGGAAAATTCTGACCCTTCAATCTAACTGCTGCTGCTGCTAAGTCGCTTCAGTCGTGTCCAACTCTGTTCGACCCCATAGATGGCAGCCCACCAGGCTCCTCTGTCCCTGGGATTCTCCAGACAACACTGGAGTGGGTTGCCATTTCCTTCTCCGATGCATGAAAGTGAAAAGTGAAAGTAAAGTCAATCTAACAGTACTCTCATATAAACAGGTGTAAGTAGCATTCTACCCAGTGTATGTCAATAGGCAGTGATCATGTACTACTGACATGAATGCCTCAAATGGGTCTCCCGCTGTCTTTGACCCCAGAGTGTACTATGGCAGGGAGACAGGCTGTTGTTGTTTGGTCACTAAGTTGTGTTTAACTCTTTGTGACCCCATGGACTGCAGCATGCCAGGCTTCCTTGTCTTTCACTATCTCCTAGAGTTTGCTCAGAAATTAATTGCTCTAGACCATGTGTTTGTTGTTAGAGAATATGAAATAAGGTGGAAGTTTGTGGATTTTTTTTTTAAGTTAGAACTGGAGAGGAATCATAGGAATTCTTTAGAATGGCAAATGTGACTTAAAGGTGCTAGAAGATTATGTTGATCATGTTAGCTATATGCAATGGAATATATTACCATTTTAGAAATGCAATATCTGTGTTTCCCAATTTCAACTGATCATCAGCATGGCCTGCGGAGCTTGTTAAAAATACTTGTTATCTTGCCCAACCTGAGTCAGAATCTCAAGACTGAGGCCCGTGGTAATGTACAACCAAGGTCAAGGTCAAATGACAACCAAGGTCACTGAACACTCACTCTGTGCCTTTTCTAAGATAACTTCCATCTATGAGAATCTACGAAACTTTTCCACTGCTGCAAATATTAAGCCCTTTGGTTTAATTGATCATCAGTGATTGTTCTCAATCAAACCAAGCTATTGAAGGGACAGCCAGGCAGGCCATAGCTCCAGATCGTCAGGATGACATCCTGCTCCTTCTTGGGTACCTTGATCTCTGCTCATTATTTTCTTCAAGGTGCCCTCCTGTAAGACTCTCCATTCACTAACTCTGTTAACCCCAACGGCTGAATTGTGTAAGACGTGGCCAGCAGCACTGTGTTCCTCCCTGGCACAGCAGTCAGCAACTTCCAGCTATCCTTATCTGAGAGAAGATGAGCATGAGTCCTAACAGTGGCCCAGGTAGAAAGCCAAAGAATGTGCATGCTGGGTTTTCCAAAGTTTGCTCTCAGGATGAAAGGTCATTGTAAATTCAGACCTGCCTGGGACCTTCTCTGAACCTGTCGTCTCTTTACCTCGCCACAGTAGATATTCCACACATTGTAAATGCTGTAGAAGCCCATTTTGCCCCACCCCATGAAGCCAGGGGGTGGGGGGTGGGGGGCGGGGCGGGGAATAATTGTCATCATCCTCAACTGTCATAGCAGTGCAGAACATGTGCACCAAAGACCAATAATTTCTAAAATATGAGCTTGTTCTCAGAACTAGTTGGTAAATTAATTTTTAAAATATGTGACAGAATTATTTCCACTGGAGATTCAACAGCTTGTTTTCCCAACTATCACAGTACAGAAGGAGGCACCCCATATTCACTAAGGAAAGCCTTTTCCAGATAGAAACAAACTGGCAAAGGACAAAACAGGCAATTCATAGACAGATGAGGAAATATGAGTGGCCAGTAAATTTCCCCTATCAGACTGGCAAAAATTTAGAACACTGATGATATCAAGTGTTGCCCAGTCAGGGATCAAGCAAATGACTGGAGTAACCTGGAGTGAAATGGGATGTGAATTGGTACAGCCACACTCTGGGGCAATTTTGCAGTTTTGGTTAACACTCAAATGGAACTAAGCCTGAAAAATTTCATGGTGTGTTTTCTGCTGCAGAAAAGCACACATGCACAAGGAAGGCAATTTGAAAATGTTTACTGCCAGGTCATATGTGTGCGACGGAACGAACATGTGTACGTGGGTAGCGGCTAACCTATGGCGCCATCCTTCCATTGAGCCACACGTACAAGATTAATAGGATGAGACAGATTGATAACTAATGGTGTGAAAACTCCAAGGCTTATTAATGCACAAAAAGTGGACATTTCAAAATGACATTTAAAATATAAAACCATTGAAAAAAAATGTTTGCAGGATTTGCGGGCACAGACATATGAAAGTAAATGCATAGAAAAGTGGCTGACAGGACACACATCCAACTCACTGAGTCAGCATTGCCTTGATCGGAGACTGGGGTTGAGGGTAGTAGTGTCAAAGGGGATATTAGCTTTATAACAATTTAGTTGTTTCACCAAGGGTATTTCTGTATTACTTATTTGTCAAAAATTAATGTTAAAAAAAGGAAGCAGGCGTGGCAGAAAAACACCCATTATGCTTACAATGAAAACCTCATTCTGCCAGTTACTGCTTTTGTGTTCTCTGGAGGAAAGCCACAATAATCCTGACCTCATTATCTTCATGCGGCAAAGGGGAGAGATCGTGCTCACCTCAGAAATAGTTCTCAGGTCCACATGAGGTGGAGCATTAAAGGCCACATGAAACAAATAAGCTATTAAAACAAATCACCAAGCATATCAGAATGTAGAAATAGAAAAGAGACTGTTCTTTCCAGCTCCAAAATTACCCTGAAACAAAGAAATTAAATCAATTTCTCTTTTCAGCAATTACCCAGAATGGTGGGTACAATCTAGGTTCTGGCACCAGCTGGGTTCCTTCTCTAGCTGGTGGCCTTATCCAAGGTGTTTCCTCAATCTGGGGCTCAATTGTATCATTGACAGAGTGAAGGGTTTGATTTGGCATCTCTAAAGAGCGATTCAGCTCTGATCCTTAATGAGTCTGAGTAGTCAGTGTCTTCTAAAGGGTCATTTTAGAAAAGGCACAAATTGAAAAAACAAAAGAAATCATCCACTAGGCACTGTCTTCTTCAAGTAGGGTTGGAGAAGCTCACTCACTCAGTGTCCAGCCAGTAGCTGGAAAGGTGACCATAGCAACCATCACCAAATCCTCCACACTGCCAGCCCACAGGACAAGATAAGGCCAGGCAAAAACAGTGATAAAGAAAGCGACAGGAACTGCTTTCATTCCATTAACTCCCACACGTATCTGGAGAGAGAGGTGGTTAAATGAACAACTACTATAGGGTCAGGGTAATGAGTTCTTTAATGGGGAGATTTCAGGGAGGACAGGAACTCATAGCAGACTCACTGAAACCAGTTTGGAGGCTACCAGTGGTCAGAAAAAAGCCTGATTTAGGTGGAGACCTGAGAATGCATGGAGTTATAGAGGAAAATAATAAGCAAAGAGCAATAAGACAAAGGCTTGTTTTCTTGAAATACAGGTGTTTTCTCATGCAGCACATCTGAAAGACTCAAGTGCAGAAACTAGGAACTGTTTAAACTGCAAGGGACATTCAGATCAGATCAGATCAGATCAGTCGCTCAGTCGTGTCCGACTCTTTGCGACCCCATGAATTGCAGCACGCCAGGCCTCCCTGTCACTAGATGTTGTCTAGTCCTAGAGTCATAGACTGTGGAAACTGGTCTTATCCAGGTCCCTCCTTTCTTACATGAAAGGGCCATAGTCTTCAGTGTCAAAGGATAATAACCAAGATGTGACTTCAACTCAGCCCACAGTATCCCGTCCTATAACTCAGGATGTGAGTGTCTGCACCAATCCACACCAAGTGTGTACATTTGCATCGTCCAAAAGCCGGAGATGATGTGTGGACAATGTAAATCTTATCTGGACACTTGACACCCCGCAAAATAAACCAAGAAGCAAATAAAAAATCCTAAAAATAAAGATAAAATATGATTTATAATAATAGCTCTTAGCAGAACAAATCCCCCTGGCATTTACTGTGCTAGTAACGCCTGTAAAGGACATTTCTTTTCCCCATGTTATCCCATCCCTTATCTATATTTCTTCTTAAATTGCTATTTCTGGTATTAACATAAATACCCCCACCCTAAAACATCCAAAGCAATCTCAGGATAAACCCTGTGTCACAGAAAGGGAGAGAGACCTTCCAAGAAGAGAAGCTGAGTGGATGCAGGAATGCAATGGATTTCTGTTTTATAGATCAGCCATGGGAATCCATCACAGGGACTCCTGGATGGAAGGACTGAGAACACTTACTCAGACAAAGCCGCCCAAGTTCAATCACCAGCCAGAGAATCAGAGGCCCTTTGGACATTTTGGCTGTTTGCAGATGTCAGGAGTCTGTCTGTCTGTCCGAATTCCATTTCTTATACTCCAGTTAATGCTGACAGGGTGGGACCTTTAGGTTTCATTTCTCTTTTTGCCTCATAATCTTCCCTTTCTTTCTCCTGAATGGCCTCTCTCAATCTGGGATGTATGATGAAATGTGCTGAGTACATTTCTCCTGGCCATTAGTGTGTGTGCAGACACATGGAGTGATGGTGTGGACATGCATGGACTCCGTTGTCCACTTATACAGGGGGTTTCCTACATGTACATGAGCACCTATTTTATGTACATGCACACTCATAAACTGTGGGAACTTGGGAATTTGGCTCTGCTGCCATTCTGGTTTCTCCCTCTCCCAGAACCTTAGCCCCCTTGCCCTAATAATGGAGAAGTAAAACCAGGGTCGAACTCCCCTAGTGGCCCAGTAGTTGAGCTTCTGCCTGCCAGTACTGGGGACACAGGCTTGATCCCTGGTCCAGGAAGATTCCATATGCCACAGAGCCCCTAAGCCCACGTGCCACAACTACCGAAGCCCACTCACCCTAGAGCCTGATCTCTGCAATGCAAGAAATCACCACAGTGAGACACCTTCACACTACAATAGAGAGTAGCCCCTACTCACCTCAACTAAAGAAAGCCCATGTGCAGCAGTGAAGACCCAGTGCAGCCAAAAATAAATTTAAAAGTTTAAAGAAAAAATATTAAATTAAAAAAATAAAGAAATAAAAGCAGGGCTGCCATCAACCATCACATGAGCCAAAAATACCATTAAAGTTTACTGGGCAAGGAAAGAAGAGATTCAATAGAGGAAGCATATGGTGATAAATACCAGACAGGCTCAGATAACAAAAAAGTCCACGTCTGGGCCCAATTCCACCACTTGTAGTGAAACCACTTGATGGGGAAGAGCACACAAGACAATTCACGAACCAGATTTCAGGGCTTGAATCTCGTGATACTTATGGCGCTTCTGGACTCTATGGATTCAGCAATATATCCAGGACTGCAGAATCAGTTAGATGAGGAATAAAATCAATGCTCACCTATCAGATGTGTTTTCTAAAATAGATTTATTTCATTAGTTACTGGATGCTTAAATGATAGGCACTCTGCTAATGCTAATGATGTAGATGTATTATATTTAATCCTCACAACCCTGAGAAATAGATATTTTTCCTATTTAACAGATGAGGAAACTGAGGCTAAAGGGAGCTAAAGAAATGACATTCACAGCAAAAATATAGTAGAAACAGAACTCAAGCCAAGACTTTCTGACTCCAAAGCCCCTGATCTTAATCACTGCACACTCCTTTGATCTGTGACCCTTAGGGCAATACACCATAAGACCAAGTATATCAGTGTCTAGCTCCTATCTAGCCCCAGAGAGGGAATTTAAGGGTGCACAAATGTTCTGGAATTAAAAATATATATATATCTCATTTAACTGTAACCAACCAAATGAGCCTTAAACCTTCACATTTCTCACACTGAAGGATTAATGAATATACAAATATTGGGGAAACACTGGACTCAGAGAAGGCAGAACAGGGAGGAAGGGATGAACATAGAGGGATTCAGAGAAAGTCGTTTCGACCAATGCTCACTAAACTGTGGAATTCTTTCTCACCTCATTCCCAGGTACCTGGGGGATATAAAATCTGAATAAACTGAATGGTCCAAATAAAACACTCAAAGATACTGAGAGTTTCATTGTCCCAACAATATCACCCAACCTCCCTTCAATAAAGCCATCCATCAGAGCATGAGTTTAAGTCCTGTATGCACCTCTCCTAATTAGTGTTTAGGCCTTCACTTTTAGGTATAAATAGACATCTGAGGATCTCCAGCTGCTGCTAAGTCGCTTCAGTCATGGCTGACTCTGCGCGACCCCATAGACGGCAGCCCACCAAGCTCCTCTGTCCCTGGGATTCTCCAGGCAAGAATACTGGAGTGGGTTGCCATTTCCTTCTCCAATGCATGAAAGTGAAAAGTGAAAGTGAAGTCGCTCAGTTGTGTCCGACTCTTAGTGACCCCATAGACTGCAGCCTACCAGGCTCCTCTGTCCGTGGGATTTTCCAGGCATGAGTACTGGAGTGGGTTGCCATTTCCATCTCCAGACATTTCAGGAAAGTCTTCCATATGAAAAGGATACATAGACATCAAAGAAAGCAGAATAAAACAAGCAAGCAAACAAACAAAAAAAGTCACAAGTATCTTTCAAGGAAAAAGGAGAAGGGACAGAGAAACTATAAAAAAGAAAACATCAGAGAAGAGAAAGATATCTTAGAAATTAAAAAGACTATACTCACACCAAAATGTTATGGAAGGTTTGAAAAATAAACTTAAGTCTTCTAGAAAACATAACCTTACTTATAAAGTCTAATGGTTAGGGATGTTTCAGAATATTAAAACAGAAAACAGAGATGAGGAAATTATTAAAGAAATAGCTTTCTTAATTTTTGTAACGAACAAAAATGAGTCTTCATTGGGAGGGCCAACCAAATCTTAAATTTCATGAAAAAAGATCCCCACAAAAATAGTATGTTATCATGAAATATGAGAATATTAGACATAAGAAGAAGATATTAAAAGGCTCCAGAGTGAAAACAAAGAAATACATATTGTATTGAAAGTGTTTAGTATCAGAAAGGCATTGGTCTTCTAAATAGATAATCTAGAAAATAATGCAGGAATACTTTCAAAAGTCAGAGGGGGAAATGATGGTCACAATAACAGAAAATCTTGCTACTGATTTGACAGAAAATTGTCATATGGCATCATGGGAAGATGGGCAGACAGAAAGTAGGGTGGTGGTAGAAGAGAGGCAAACACTATTTGCACTTATATGAGGTCAATATTTAATGTCTAAATTAACCAAACACTATCAGCATAAGCATAGTAATAGTAACACAGATGTAAAAACAATATTTCAAGAAGAAAAGAAAGATCTCAAGAAGTTAAAATTTTATGCAAAGGAAATTATGGAATTGACTATATTTTTAGTAATAAGTCTTTTAAAATAACTAGATTCTTCTAAATAATTTAACATACTCTATGGCATTTAGAATATATTTTCTTAAATGTACATATTGAGCACAATTAGCACCCAGAACTTAGTTTTCAACATTGCTCTCCAACAAAAGGAACTAGAGCATCTTGGGAAAATGGCTGATTCTGGGAGTGAGGCAGGAAATATTTAAGATCGGTTTGGAGCTTCTTGCAGTGCTAGGAAGTAGAGAATGCTCAGGAGAAAAAATCCATTAATTTAAAATAGGATTATTAAAAAAGGACAGAGGAGACAACTGAGAGAGTTCACAATGACCAGAGCTGGAACAATCTGAACAGAAGTAGTACTGTTTTATAACCCAAAGTAGTAAACGATAAAAACCTGTGAGTCCATACTGATACAGTAAATAATCAATATGTTTGTGGCGGAGAAGAGACAAATCTTCACAGAAGAATTCCAAATAATTGATGTAGATACTCACCCCTCAAGGAGGTGAAGCAAAACTCCCCTCCTCGAGTGTGGGCAGGACACGGTGATTTTCCTCCCTGAAAATACAGAATGGAGAGGGAGAGAAAAAGACCAACTTTCCAGTGGAGAAACCTGGCAAACACTGCCAGAGGCAGGAGGTCAAGATAAATGTCAAGAGAGATCAATTATGTTGACAGTTTAAGAGATGCGAGGTAAATGGGACACAATTTACCTCTGTGGTCTCCTCCTAAGAACTCACAACCTAAGTTTGCTTCTGCTGCTAAGTCACTTCAGTCGAGTCTGACTCTGTGCAACCCCATAGACAGCAGCCCATCAGGCTCCATCGTCCCTGGGATTCTCCAGGCAAGAACACTGGAGTGGGTTACCATTTCCTTCTCCAACGCATGAAAGTGAAAAGTGAAAGTGAAGTCGCTCAGTCGTGTCCGACTCTGTGCAACCCCATGGACGGCAGCCTACCAGGCTCCTCCGTCCATGGGATTTTCCAGGCAAGAGTACTGGAGTGGGATGCCATTGCCTTCTCCGCAACCTAAGTCTAGACACAAGAAAACCATCAGACACAATTAAATAAGGGGCTGACAAGTGTTTCTGAAAACTGTGAAGGTCACCAAAAATAAGGAGACTCTAAAAAAACTTAGAGCTAAGAGGAGCCAATGGGACACAGCGACTGAAAGTAATGTGGTATCCTGAATGGAATCCTGGAAGAGAGAAAGGCCATTACATAAAAACTAAGGAAATCTTTGGACTTTGGGTAATAATAATTATCAATGTTCACTCAGTAGCTGTCATGAATATACCACACTTATGGAAGATGTTAACAATAGGGGAAACTAAATATTGGCTATATGGGAACTCCCTGCACACTCTTCAGATTTTTTCTATAACTCTAAAGCTGTTCTAAAATATATTAAGTGTATTTTTAAAGAAGTACATGTACCTTTATTTTATAAGTGAAAATGTTAATAGTAATTAGGTATTTAGAAGTGCCCACATTAGAAAATGTGAATAAGCTTGAATGTTTTCTCTTCCTAAGATAGCTTCAGTGGACAGACTTCAGGGATTCATAAACATCCTAATTCTGGATAGTTAACTTGTATCATTGGAGAAGGCGATGACACTGCACTCCAGTACTCTTGCCTGGAAAGTCCCATGGACAGAGAAGCCTGGTAGGCTGCAGTCTGTGGGGTCACTAAGAGTCAGACGTGACTGAACGACTTGACTTTCACTTTTCACGTTCATGCATTGGAGAAGGAAATGGCAACCCACTCCAGTGTTCTTGCCTGGAGAATCCCAGGGATGGCAGAGCCTGGTGGGCTGCTGTCTATGGGGTCACATAGAGTTGGACATGACTGAAGCGACTTAGCAGCAGCAGCAGCAGCAGCTTGTATCATCGTATGAAAGCATACTGTTTTAGGGAGGGGTGCCATAGCAGTTCTGGACGCTTCATGTGTTTGCCACCTTCTCTACGTACGCAGTGTATTCACTTCATGTGCATGCAATTTGCCTCTGGAGAATAAGCTCTCCCTCTTTCTCAGTCAACAAAGTTCAGCTGGCATTGATTTCATTTGTGGTGATTGGCTCAAGGATGGAGAGGCAACCCAAACAAAGCCAAGGACACACAGTCTTGTCACATTTACTGGAGCTCTTGAGAATAGGGACTTTCCTGTTTTCCACCTGGCTTTGAACTGTGTGGACAAAAGAATGAAGCCAATATTAGTCATCATGCCACCAATGGCTGAAGCCTGTCTGATAAGAGAACCAATCAAGCAGAAGGCAAGTGGAGCCCTAGAGTGGATTTCTGACAAGGTTTGACCCTCTGAAACAAGGCACATCAATGTGCCAGTAAATTCCCTTTGGGCTTCAACCAGTTTGTGTTGAGTCTTCCATCATTTGGAACCAAAAGACCCCAAGTCTAAACCTAAAAGGACCTCTGCATAGCAGTTATTTGTCTGGAGGACTAACTAACACTTAGTTTTAGGAGTTTATACTATTATCTAGCCCAACTATCTGCTTTACCAATCATCTGCTTTGCCCCAACTAGTGATTGTCACCTATTTTACTCTAGGCATGTGGGAATTCTGCTACACTCTGGGCTCTGGGAGTAAGGACAAATAAGACATAGATTACTCTTAAAGACCTGATAGTTTCAAATCTTAAAGGAGAGGTGGTATCTTCAGTCGCCATTTTAAGACAAGGCCTTGGAAGCCACAGAGGATACAAATCTTTCAAGTAACAGAAAGAAAATAGAGTCCACGTTTTCTGATAAAGGGCTCCTTGTGGTAATTCCTCTCTGGTTAAATGTAATCCCACTCATTCATTTTAATGTGTTCATTTCTTCATCAGTTATAGTGGGACTCAGCAGACTATGGCCCACGGACCACATCCAGCCCATGCAAAAAAAAGTCTTACTGCAACACAACCATGTTCATGCATTTACTTATTTTATCTGGCTGCTTTCATGCTGCAGTGGCAGAACTGAGTGAATGGGACAGATACGGTGTGGTCCACACACCCAGAAATGTTTACTATCTGGTCTTCACAGTAAAGAACTGTCAACCTCTAAATTATATACTGAGTTCTCGCTGTGTGTCAGGTTGCAATGTTAGCCCAGCCAGTCTTGTCCTTAACAAGTTCAGAGGCTGGTGCTTCCTAATGGGAGACGAGCAAATTAACAGACAACAGAGAACACTGTGATAAGATGTGACAGGGAAAGGAGTGTTAGGAAAAGATTCCTAGCCCAAGTTTTAGGTGGAAGAAGACAGTCAAGGACACTTTCTAAGCCTAGACCTAAAGGACACTGGAGAGGACTGGGGTAGAGTAGAAGGATTTCAGGCAGAGGAAGGAGCCTACCAGCGGTGATAGCTGCAAGGCATTTCAGCCTAACTAAAGAATTCAGGTATTAAAGTGTTTATTATATTATTTAAGCTATCTAAAGATGTATATTTGGAGAAAGCAATGGCAATCCACTCCAGTATTCTTGCCTAGAGAATCCTATGTACAGTGGGGCCTGGCGGGCTAAAGTCCATGTGGTCTCAAATAGTTGACGTGACTGAGCTGCTGCTGCTACTGCTGCTGCTGCTAAGTCGCTTCAGTCATGTCTGACTCTGTGCGACCCCATAGACGGCAGCCCACCAGGCTCCACCATCCCTGGGATTCTCCAGGCAAGAACACTGGAGTAGGTTGCCATTTCCTTCTCCAATGCATGAAAGTGAGAAGTGAAAGTGAAGTCGCGCAGTCGTGTCCAACTCTTAGCAACCCCATGGACTGCAGCCCACCAGGCTCCTCTGTCCATGGGATTTTCCAGGCAAGAGTACTGGAGTGGGGTGCCATTGCCTTCTCCAATGACTGAGCTACTAACACTTAAACATGCATATTACAATATTTTAAAGAAAAGGTAGAACTTAAACATTCTCTCCAAAAAAAAAAAAGATGGGAAAAAAAAAAAAAAAAAACAACCACCACCACCACACAGGGCTTTGTAGACTAACAATGAGATCATGGAGTGATCCAAGTATTATTGATTTATGTTGGGAGGGGGATGAGGCGGGGGATGGTGTATTTCACTATGTCTGAACTTGAATCAGAGGAAAGAAGTGGAAGCACCAGTTAGCATGCTGAAACACAGGCTGGAGTCAGATCACCAAGGACCTGAAAAGCCACATGAAGGAGTCATGAGGGCGAAGAGGAACTCACTGTCTTTCTTTTTTTAACTGAAATATAGTTGATTTCTATCTTTTGTGTATGATCATGGAACCTGAAAGTAAAACTTATAAAAAAAACTCATAACTGGGAAATATTTTTAAGAGCTAACTAGTTGTAAGGTCTCTAAATTTCCTCTAACTTATACAGTCTATGACTCTTGAAATCAGGAAATGATTTTAGCCTGAAAAGGGAGCTATTTTTATGGACTCTCTTACTGGGAGGAAAAGGGTAGCTTCTGCTTATTGTCAACAATGAGGATCCCCCCTCAGCAAGCTTCCTCTCATTTATCACCCTTGCATTAGCCTCCATACTTTCTGTGATTTTCTGTGGGATGGGAATTCAGACTGCCTGGATTCCTTCTCAACCACAACCAGCTGTGTGGCTATGAGCAGTTTACTTAACCTCTCTGTGCACAACTGTGAATGATGAATGTGGATGCGCAGTTGCTCAGTCGTGTCCAATTCTTTGTGACCCCGTGGACTGTAGCCCGCCAGGCTGCTCTGTCCCTGGGATTCTCCAGGCAAGAATACTGGAGTGGGCTGCCATTTCCTTCTCCAGAGGATCTTCCCAACCCAGGGATTGAACCCTGATCTCCTTCCCTACAGGCAGATTCTTAACCATTTGGGCTACAGGGAAGTCCTTAGCACGACTACATCTCTCTAAAATGGAGATAATAGTACCTACATCTTGGACTGCTGTGAATATTAAACAACATGATCCATGGAAACCATTTAGCATAGTACCAGGTAAACAGTGAACACCTAACAAATGTTAATTATTATTCAAGTAGTTGCTATTCAGGTAGTGTTGAGGAGAGCAGAAGACACAGATACCTGTTGCACCGTATGTCTTGTCCCTGCCTACTCAACAGCCTTTCCTTTGTGGAACCATCCCTTCCTGTGTGGATCCAGTCCAGCATCTGAGTTGATGGGTACAGCCAGTCATTTAAACCATTCTTTTGTAGAGACTGGTACAAGGTAAAGAAAATTGGTTAACTGGGAGAGGCTAGTTCAGAGACACGGGGAATCATGAATCTTGGAAATGAAAGTCAAGAGAAAGATCACTAATTTACCATCCATCATGGTCAAGCCTCTGTTACATCTTTCTTCCAAGTAGTCTTCTCTAGCTCCATAGAGCCCTGCTTGTTAGAGAAATGGGAAGGAAGTAATACTCAGCTGCCACTATGTGCCAAGTACTGTGTTGTTCACATATAATCCCAACTACAAACCTGTACAGAAGTATTATCTTTTACATTATGTATGCAAAGAAAGGGGGGGTATGGTAAAAATATAACTCACAATATAACTTTTTCTCTCTAGTGTACTAGAGAGTAAGTTACAGCTTACTTGAGGACAAGGACAGTGGGTCACTCATACTGTCCCAGGAAAAAGGTGACTTTTGACGAGGGCCCTTATGGTCAGGAATCACTGCCCCATCAGGCACCTCCAAGGCATCACTTGCTCTGCTCTTCTCTTCCTGTACCTCTCTGAACCACTCCTCATCATCTTCCTCATAACCTCAGCTTGCTACTGGTCCACATCACACATTCCAGCCCCTCTCTGTGAACCTCACCTCAGCTCTCCAAGCTCAGTGACCCATTCTCTCAATTATAAATTCCATAGCCCTGAAAGAGGACTCCAGTCCCCCCCAGTTCTTATTTCCCATGTCAGACCTTAGTTTGTAGTTTACTAGCAGGTCTGTCGGAGAAGGCAATGGCACCCCACTCCAGTACTCTTGCCTGGAAAATCCCATGGATGGAACGGCCTGGTGGGCTGCAGTCCATGGGGTCGCTAGGATTCAGACACGACTGAGCGACTTCACTTTATTTTTTCACTTTCACGCATTGGAGAAAGAAATGGCAACCCACTCCAGTGTTCTTTCCTGGAGAATCCCAGGGACGGGGGAGCCTGGTGGGCTACCGTCTATGGAGTCACACAGAGTTGGACACGACTGAAGCGACTTAGCAGCAGCAGCAGCAGCAGGTCTGTGGTTAGAACCTTAGGATCAGTCATGACCATGAGAAGAAAGACCCCACTATGCAGAATATACACAACACTTTCTTTAGTAGAGCACTCCTCTAAGACAAGAGACCCTGAATATGCTCTCTCTGCAGCTGGCCAAATACTTCCAATAGATAATAATTTTTTGCTGAGTGAATAAATGAAAGAATGTTTTGGTTCATGAAAAAGAGAAACTAATCTCCTGAGATCTTATCTCACCTCTCTAAACCTCATTTTTTTCATCTGTAAAAAAAAAAAAAGAATAAACCATTCACTATAAATTTGACTTGGGGAGGATTAAATGAAACTACTAATGGGTAAATTATTTGAAACCATAAAGAATTAGGAAACACTGTTTCAATTTACAAGCAAAGGAAATAAAAATGGGAGGAAATAGGCATGAGTCAATAGGCCTTGGAAATTGTCCTTGGCTAGGGTGGGTTGAGGGGTGGGAGCAATCCACAAATAGAAAAGGAGAAATGGAGCCTGTGTGGATACATGTTCTGGTTATTTCAAAGAGTCATTGTTAGTCTAAACTTACCCTCTGTAGATTTAAGATGGTTTCCATCTGAATAATACAGGAAGTGCTGAAATCTTGGAAACACAACTCTGGCAAGTTCATAACTTGGATTAAAAACTTGAAAGTGCAAGTATTAGACGTAAGAAAGAAAAAGTACAGCATTCAGTTCCCCTGGGGATATCCTAATTGGCCCAAATGTAGTGAGATCACTACTTCCAGGATATATTAAATTGTGGAATGGCAGATGAATGTAACTGGTTGCCTGTGGCAATTAAGCGCAACTTGATATCAGAGAACTTGGTGATAGTTGCCTTTACAAATGTTTCAGCTAACTTTAGGCTCATGGTGAAGGAGCATTCCCCACCCCCATGATGTCAGATGGCCACCAGGCTTGCTCTGGCCTGTGCATGTGGGCAGAAGCGTCATGAGTCACATGCAGGTAGAAGTGTGAGAACTGGTGTACAATTCACTATCCTCCCTCCCCTGACAGAGGAACTGGCTCCAAACAGTGGAAGCTCCACAAGCCTGGGTCCCAGGGTGAGAATGACATCAAGTGGGAACTCCTCCACTATGACCCTCCATGGAAGCAAACAGAAACACAAACAGCACTGTATTGTTCTAAACCACTGAACTGCTTCACTGCAACATGATGTCACGTGTCCTAAAAACACTGCAGTCGTGTGGAAGCAGCAACAGGAGGGGTTGAAAACATTCTTTGAAATGAGAAAGTCCAGGATTGGAGGCTCAGACACTTACTATCCACATGGCTTACCACTCTGCACCCTTTAACCTCACTCATGTTTGTCTATCAGCCTAGATCCGTGCTTCTCAGATCTGGCTGCACCTTCGAATCTCAAGGGGAACTTCCAATACATGCCCAGGTTCTATCCCAGACATTGTGATTTCACTGGTCTTGGGTAGGGCCTAGGTATTAGTATTTGTTAAGCCAGATGTGCAACTAAGTTTGAAAGCTACTTGTTTAGAATTTTTTAATGTTATTTAAGGGGTTCACCTTCAATGCTCAGACTGAGAGAGGCTCCAAAATGTCCTCCTGAATCCAAAGTTACCAGATGAGTTCCAGGAGCACCTGGTCACATTTGATTTCTCTAATAAGAACATCACATAGAAGTATCCATTTCCATGTCTACTTTTCAACCAGAGTGTGATCTCCCAGAACACAAGGACTGTACTAAAATCTTCCGGTAGCCCTAGTACCTAGATCCTGCTATCATGCTACATACCAGGGTATATATAAACTGTGTCTATTTAAACAGAGAAAATACCGCTTTATTAAAATTAAAAAAAAATTGGCAACTTCTGAAAAAAACAGCTTTCATGGAAGTTTGGAAGAAGTAGCAACTGTCCTAACTTGAGAAGTGAATGTGAAAGTAAGTTATTTGAAAATGTTGTCTTGATACCAGAAGTAGAAAGGCAGATGATAGTGGTCAAGAGAATGGGTAATTTTTCAGGATGGGAATAAAGCTAGTTTTGTAGCATTGGGAATGATATCACTCAATAGGAAAAAATGTGTTTCAGCAGAATAGTATAATCTTTGTTAGTCAAGAATTCAGAAATAGGAGAAGGAGGTGGAGAAAAAAGCACAGGTATACAAAATGTTAAACATGGTTAATTTTATGTGGTGAGATTTGGTGATTTTGTCTTCAAATAGGTGCTCAGTAAGTGCTGTTGAATGAATAAGTGTTCTCTGTGTGAGTAAATGTGTGTATGGTTCCCACTGCCACAGAGTTGATTTCATAGTACAGTTTAAGGCATAATATCATCTTAGGTCTGCTGTTGTTATTGTTCAGTTGCTAAGTCGTGTATGACTCTTTGTGATCCTATAGATTGCAGCACACCAGGCTTCTCCCAGAGTTTGCTCAAACTCATCTCCATTGAGGCAGTGATGCCATCCAATCATTCATTGTTTGTCGCCCACTCCTCCTCCTGCCTTCAATCTTTCCCAGCATCAGGGTCTTAGCCAATGAGTCAGCTCCTCCCTTTTATCTCCACATGGATCCCAGTTTTTATTTAATGCATTGTGTAAATGTCATTGGACATATAAGTATCCTTGAAAGATATATAGTATTTCTTTGTATATTATGTTTTAAACCCACAAAATATTTTGCCATAGATCTCATTCAGCTTCTTTGCTTACTCAGTCTGATGTTCTTGAGCTATAACTATGTTACCATATGTACATTTTCCTCATTGTTTCTAACTGCTGTATATCATTATAGTATATTCCATATTAGAGCCATCAATTTTCTTAATGATGGAACACATAGTTTACCTCCAACTCCCTGCAACACAAAAAAAATTTCAATAAACAAACTCATATATGGCCTGACATGGACTTGAGAAATAGCTTCTTAGAGGTAGGTAACCAGACAAAGAATTGTTAAATTATAGACTAGTGGGCTGCCTTCTATGGGGTCGCACAGAGTCGGACACGACTGAAGCGACTTAGCAGCAGCAGCAGCAGTACCACACTTAATTTCAACATGTATTGATGAAGCTCTCTCTGTAATGACTCATAGTTTCACTTATACCAGCTGTGTATGAAAGTGGTTTCTCTATTATCTTGTTAGCAATATGATCCTTCTATAATTTTTGCCAAGCTGACAAATGTATTTGTTCCATTTGGATTTCTCTGCCTACTTTTGACTTTAATAGTCTCCTCACCTACCAGCATCTGCTTGTGTTTCCCTTTCAGTGAACTGACTTCTCTTATCTTTGCCCATTTTTCAAATTGTTTCCTTTCTGTCTCTCAATCTGAGTGTGTGTGTTTGTAATGTCATATCTGAAATTTACAAGTAATTTCTTCTGCCACGTCATTCCTCTGCCGGCATTGTCCATTGACTACTTCAATGAACTGAAATACTTAATAACGATGTATTAAAATCCACCAAACTTTATCTTCAAGACTTCTGCTTTGAAGGTCTTATTTGAGAGTTCCTTTTCCAAAGTTACTACTATATTTGCCTGTTTTTTTTTTCTATTAAGTTTATAGTTTTACTTTTGAAATTTGTCTTTAATTCCTCTGGATTTCATCATATATATGGTATGAGGTAGGGATTAAAGTTTATTTTTTATATATAGTAAGCTAGATTTAGTCAATCCTAAAAGAAATCAGCCCTGTATATTCATTGGAAGGACTGATGCTGAAGCTGAAGCTCCAATACTTTGGCCACCTGATGAAAAGAACTGACTTATTGGAGAAGATCCTGATGTTGGGAAAGATTGAAGGCAGGAGAAGAAGGGGATGACAGAGGATGAGACAATTGGATGGCATCACCGACTCAATGGACATGAATTTGAGCAAGTTTCAGGAGTTGGTGACGGGCAAGGAAGCCTGGTATGCTGCAGTCCATGGGGTTGCAAAGAGTTGGACATGACTGAGCAACTGAACTTAAGTGAACTGAAGCTAGTTTTCTTACTACTTTTTGCTAAAAGTCTGTTCTTTCTTCATTCATTGGTGATGCCATCTCTAACATATGCTATGTAAAATATTAGACAGATAAAGTTTGTGAATGTATGTGTGTTCTATGTTGTTTACTCTGGTACGCTGGGGACTCTTGTTGTTCTTGTACATTATTTATTATAACAGCTTTGCATCAGGACTTAATATTAAGAAGGGTGACTCTAAACTCTTCCACTTCCTTTGGTTCTCTTTTTAAAAAATTTAAAGCTATTTAGATTTTATAAATTTATGAAAATTCTAGATTCAATTCTTGAGTGCTTTAAAAGATCCTGTTAGGACAGATGGTAGGCAAAATCTGTAAAGGTGGTCAGAAGGTCAAAACTTTCAGTTATAAGATAAATCAGTTCTGAGGATATAATATACAACATGGTGACAAAAGTTAATAATCTCATATCGTATATGTGACAGTTTCTATAAGGGAGTAAATCTTTAAAAGTTCTCATCACAAGGATAAACTGTAACTGTAAGATGATGAAGGTTAGCTAGACTTATTGTGGTGATCATTTTACAATGTATATAAATATCTAGATATAATATTATAAGTTAATTATCTCTCAATAATACTGGAGGAAAAAAGATCCTATTATGTTTCTATTAAATTAGCTTTTGTGATCTGATTCATTAAGGAAGCTGATATATTTACAAATGCTAAGTCTGATGGATTAAGAAAGAAATGATATCTTTACAAATGTTGTCATTCAGTCTATGAACTTAGTACATCAGGTTTTCCTCTGCTCTATAACATACTTTAAATTTTTTCTTCATAAAGCTTTTGTGTCTCCTTGCTTAGGTTACTTACTACATATTTTATGTTTCCTATAGCTAACATGATTTCTATCTCATATTTTCTCGACAATTATTGCTGAGAGAGTGATTGCTGTTGGCATCTTAACTACCTTATATTTTGTATTCAATTAAAATGGATTACATTTATTTAAAAATTTTATGAAAATTTATGATGGGTTTGAACATCATCTCTTGAGAATGAAAATGCTTTTCTATTAGAAAAACCCAAGTCAGTCATTGTGAGTCAGAGTTACTAGGGCAACAACTCCTTTCAAGAAGAGATATATAATATAAGAACTGAAAAACTAAAACTTAAGAGTGAAAAAGAAAACAAAGATCATAATGGAAACTAATTAATATATTCTCCACCTACTTCCTCATCTATAAAATGAGGAGACTGTACTAAATGTTACCTAAACTTCCTTCTACCTCAAGTCTCTGAAGATATTCCTTTTAGAAAATGAAAAAGTCGGAGTGAAAAAAAATTCTAAGTGTAAATTAATCTCTTCCATTGACTTTCCAGTTCTATTGAGTTTTTAGCAAAGAGGCTTTGAGAGGAGTTATTCTTTGTGGGAACTCAAGAAGAGTAAGTTTAGTGCATATGACCTCACAGAGACAATTGAGAATGGATGCTTTGGGAGAGGAACTGGATTATTTTTATCACTGTCATTGTGACTACTGAACTGGCTCCTTCCCTGTCATCAGCTCTACCCTCACTCTAACATTGAAGGTCTTTTCAACAGGGTCCTTATATTTTAAGAGTTTTCTAGTTTGGGAAGAGAAGAGGAAGAGGAAGAAGTGAAACTTCTGGAGTTGCATTGCTAAAGAAAGCTTGTTCTTTCAGAACTTGGCTGCCAAGTTTTTACTCAAAGTTCCTCTTTTGTGAGGCAAAACTTTTTGTTCATATCCAAACAAAAAAAATATTTGTGACAAGTACAAAACCCATCAGTGGAGTGTCTTGAATAACAGATAAATATATTTTCAATTAAATAAGCTCCATCTTTCCATTCCTCCATCTAATATCAAATCTAAACACCTTACCAACATCTCCAGGGTAACTTGGAAAGAAACCAAAGTTACACTTTTGAAGAACACCAACTCTTCAATCAAATGACCATTTCAAAACACAAAAGTATGGTTTAGAAAAAGGTGGTGATACAAATAAATTATTAAAAACAAATACAAGACTATGGTTAATAATATCACAAAACTGAAAATAAGGTGAGTGTCATGTGCCATAGATATGAAGAGTTAGACTGAATCATCTACATAGAGATTCAGCAACAATTTAAAAGGATGTTACAGGTGTACCCTTATTGAGGTAAAAAGATTTCCTTGAAAGAAGTGAGAAAAATGATTTGTGATTGAGTATGACATTAAAGATACAAATGATTGTGCACAATCATTTTGTAAGAAGAAAAACACACACCCAGATACAAGCCTGAAGTCATATAAAGTGTTAGTTGCTCAGTCATGTCCAACTCTTTGCAACCCCATAGACTGTATTCTGCCAGGCTCCTCTGTCCATGAGATTTCCCAGGCAATGTCATATAAAAGATGTTAACAATGCCCTTCTGTGAACAGAGAAAACAGGTGATTTGTGGTTCCCTATTTCTTTATAATCTATATTTTAAAATTTTCTATAACATTTAGCTTATATTCTTACATTAGCAAAAGTTTTTAAAGAAAACAGAAAATAAACTGAAGACAAATGAATACTAGAAATACATGGCCCAGTCTTCTGTTCAGTTCAGTTGCTCAGTCATGTACAATTCTTTGTGACCTCATGGACTGCAGCAGGCTAGGCTTCCCTGTCCATCACCAACTCCCGGCACTTACTCAAACTCATGTCCATGGAGTTGGTGATGCCATCCAACCATCTTATCCTCTGTCGCCCCCTTTTTCTCCCACCTTCAATCTTTCCCAGCATCAGGGTCTCTTCCAATGAGTCAGTTCTTTGCATCAGATAGTCAAAGTATTGGAACTTCAACTTCAGCATGGGTCCTTCCAATGAATATTCTGAAATGATTTCCTTTAGGATGGACTGCTTGGATCTCTTTGCAGTCCAAGGCACTCTCAAGAGTCTTCTCCAATACCACAGTTCAAAAGCATCAATTCTTCGGCGCTCAGCTTTCTTTATAGTCCAACTCTCACATCCATACGTGACTACTGGAAAAACCTTAGCTTTGACTAGATGGACCTTTGTTGGCAAAGTAATGTCTCTGCTTTTTAATATGCTGTCTAGGTTGATCATAGCTTTTCTTTCAAGGTGCACGCGTCTTTTAATTTCATGGCTGCAGTCACCATTTACAGTGATTTTGGAGCCAAAGAAAATAAAGTTTGTCACTGTTTCCCCATCTATTTGCAATGAAGTGATGGAACCAGATGCTATGATCTTAGTTTTCTATGAGTATTGAGTTTTAAGACAACTTTTTCACTCTCTTCTTTCACTTTCATCAAGAGACTCCTTAGTTCTTCTTTACTTTCTGCCATAAGAGTGGTGTCATCTGCATATCTGAAGTTACTGATATTTCCTCCCGGCAATGTTGATTCCACCTTGTACTTCATCCAGCCTGGCATTTCTCGTGATGTACTCTGCATATAAGTTAAATAAGCAGGGTGACAATATACAGCCTTGATGTACTCCTTTCCTGATTTGGAACCAGTCTGTTGTTCCATGTTCAGTTCTAACTGTTGCTTCTTGACCTACATACAGATTTCTCAGAAAAGGCAGGTAAGGTGGTCTGGTATTCCCATCTTTGGAAGAATTTCCCACAGTTTGTTGTGATCCACACAGTCAAAGGCTTTGGTGTAGTCAATAAAGCAGAAGTAAATGTTTTTCTGGAACTCTCTTGCCTTTTCAATGATCCAGTGGATGTTGGCAATTTGATCTCTGGTTCCTCTGGCTTTTCTAAATCCAACTTGAACATCTGGAAGTTCATGGTTCACATACTCTTGAAGCCTGGTTTGGAGAATGTTGAGCATTACTTTGCTAGCATGTGAGATGAGTGCAATTGTACGGTAGTTTAAACATTCTTTGGCATTGCTTTTCTTTGGGATTGGAATGAAAACTGACCTTTTCCAGTCCTGTGGCCACTGCTGAGTTTTCCAAATTTGCTGGCATATTGAGTGCAGCACTTTAACAGCATTGTTTTTTAGGATCCGACATAGCTCACCTGGAATTCCATCACCTCCACTAACTTTGTTCATAGTGATGCTTCCTAAGGCCCACTTGACTTCACATTCCAAGATGTCTGTCTCTAGGTGAGTAATCACACCATCGTTGTTATCTGGGTCATGAAGATCTTTTTCATATAGTTCTGTGTATTCTTGCCACCACTTCTTAATATCTTCTGCTTCTGTTAGGTCCCTACCATTTCTGTCCTTTATTGTGCCCATCTTTGCATGAAATGTTCCCTTGGTATCTCTAATTTTCTTGAAGAGATCTCTGGTCTTATCCATTCTATTTCTTTCCTCTATTTCTTTAGATTGATCCCTGAGGAAGGCTTTCTTATCTCTTCTTGCTATTCTTTGGAACTCTGCATTCAAATGGGTATGTCTTTCAAATGGCCCAGTCTTAGGATGTCACAATTCTGAGTGGAAAAGTTTGAGTAAATCCCAATTTTTTTTTTTTCATGCCTCAGTTTCCTTTTCTGTAAAATTGGAAGAGCTGCTTTCCTCTGGCACAGAGTTTTCATAATATCAAAACATTCTCCCATGAACAGTTAGTAATAAGTTAAACATACCCTTGCTGTGAGGTTCAGCAATTTCACTCTTAGGTATTTACCCAACAGAAATGAAAACATGTCCACAGACATGTCCACAAGCATGTCCATGAATACATCAATGTCTGTACCATTATTCTCAGTAGCCAAAAACTGGACTGTTCACATATTCTAAAATTCTAATAAGCAAAAAAATAAAAGAGAACATATTACCAGTATGTGCAACTTGAATCTCAAAAATATTATGCTGGGTGAAAAACCAGATTGCAAAATCGTGTGACAGCAGAGACAGAAGATTATTAGATCAGTAGTGGCTTGGTTGAGGAGGGAAGTAAGGAGAGGGGGTGGGGATTGTCTGCATAGAGGGACAAGGGAACTTGCTGGAGCGCTGGGCATGTCTGCATTTTATGGTATTTACATAATTGTATGCATTTTGCCAATATGACCAATGCTTCAAATTGGTGAATCTTATTGTGTGTAAATTTTACCCCAATAAAGCAAACAGCAAACTTAAACAAATCACTGTCTAATAAAGTATGTGAAAATATATTTTAAAATGTAAAGCTCTATAGAATGTAAGAAATATTTCTTTTAAAATGAAACAAAGTACAAAGAAACAGCTTTGGAATGTATTCAGCTAATGACAATTTATTTATTTATTCAGCAATTTATCCCTTGGATAAATTGGGGATTGGGTGTAAGCAAAGACAAAAAGAATTGCTATTTATTCTTTGATTTCTTTTAGCTGTGTTAAACTTTACCTAGCAGTTTAAGGAAAACATATACCTTCTAAATTACTCTAATACAGTTCTCTGTTAAATTCTTGGAGAGTAGAGAGGAGAAAGGAGAGGAGAACAAAATTCATCAGTTTCAGCCCCAAATCCTACCATTGGAAACTAGCATATTAAATATTTAGAAAGCTTTTAAGTCCACATTTTCCATTTCTAATGATACTTTGGAGAAACTGGGTCTGAGAATTAATTATTTGCCTTAAGACACATGCCAACAAGTGATGGAGCTAGACTTTACTGTCTGGCTTTAGCCTGGGCACTTGGTCACTACCGCATTCCCCCTCAAACAATGCGCCAAGTAAATATACAGTTAGAACCAACGAGGGGACCTTGAGGAGGACGTCCTTCGGAAGTAAGAAATGGGAAAGGTGGGATAGCCACACAAGGAGAAGGACTCGAATGGCAAAAGGCAAGGTGCCAGAAGTCAGGTCCTCCTTTCACAGCTGTGTCATGACTAGCCTTGGGTGCCCTTTACCATGACCATGGGGGAGGGTAGCCACATGACAGTCTTTTTAAATGAACAATGCAAAGAACTAGAGGGAAACAACAATATTTTTAGAAAGACTGGTGATCTCTCCAAGTAAATTGGAGATATCAAGGGAATATTTCAAGCTAAGTGAAGTGAAGTGCAAGTCACTCAGTCATGTCCAACTCTTTGCAACCCCATGGACTATACAGTCCATGGAATTTTCCAGGCCAGAATACTGGAGTGGGTAGCCTTCCCTTTCTCTAGGGGATCTTCCCAACCCAGGGATCGAACCCAGGTCTCCTGCATTGCAGGTGGATTCTTTACCAGCTGAGCCACAGATGGGCACAATAAAGGAAAGAAGTGGTACAGACCTAATAGAAGCAGAAGATATCAAAAAGAGGTGGCAAGGATATAAAGAAAAACTATACAAGAAAGATCTTAATGACCCAGATAACCACAATGATGTGATCACTTACCTAGAGCCAGACATCCCGGAAAGTGAAGTCAAGTGAGCCTTAGGAAGCATCACTATGAGCAAAGCTAGTGGAGATGATGAAACTCCATCTGAGCTATTTGAGGATTTAGCTAAATCCTAAAAGATGATGCTGTTAAAGTGCTGCACTCAATATGCCAGCAAATTTGGAAAGCTCAGTAATGGCCACGGGAGCAGAAAATGTCAGTTTTCATTCCAATCTCAAAGAAAGGCAATGCCAAAGAATGCTCAAACTACCATACAGTTGCAGTCATTTCACATGCTATTAAGGTCATGTTCAAAATCCTTCAAGCTAGGCTTTAGCAGTACATGAACTGAGAACTTCCAGATGTACAAGCTGGGTTTCAAAGAGGCAGAAGAGGCAGAGGAACCAGAGATCAAACTGCCAACTTTCCTTGGATCATGGAGAAATCAAGGGAATTCCGGAGAAACATCTACTTCTGCTTCATTGGCTCCACTAAAGCCTCTGACTATGTGGTTCACAACAAATTGCGGAAAATCCTTAAAGAGATGAGAGTACCACACCACCTTACCTGTCTCTTGAAAAACAGCAGATCAAGAAGCAACAGAACCAGACATGGAACAAATGACTAGTTCAAAATTGGGAAAGGAGTACCTCAAGGTTGTATATTGTCACCCTGCTTATTTAGCTTCAATGCAGAGTACATTATGTGAAATGTTGGGCTGGATGAAATAGCTGGAATCAAGATTGCCAGGAGAAATATCAACAACCTCAGAAATGCAAATGATACCACTCTAATGTAAGCAGAAAGTGAAGAGTAATTAAAGAGAGCCTTGTTGAGGGCGAAAGAGGAGAGTGAAAAAGCTGGTTTAAAAACCAACATTCAAAAACTAAGATCATGTCATCTGGTCCTACTACTTTATGGCAACTAGATGGGGATAAAGTAGAAACAGTGGCAGATTTTATTTTCCTGGGCTCCAAAATCACTGTGAACAGTGACTGCAGCCATGAAATTAAAAAACACTTGCTGCTTGGAAGGAAAACTATGACAAACCTAGAGACCAAATTAAAAAGCAGAGCTATCACTCTGCCATCAAAGCCATGGTTTTTGCTGTAGTCATGTATAGATGTGAAAGTTGGACCATAAAGAAGGCTGAGCATCAAAGAATTGATACTTTTCAAATTGTGGTGCTGGAGAAGACTCTTGGGAATCTCTTGGACTGCAAGGAAATCAAATTAGTCAATCACAAAGGAAATCAACCTTTGTAATGAAAACCTCCAGTATTCATTGGAAGAACTCATGCTGAAACTGAAGCTCCAATAGTTTGACCACCTGATGCAAAGAGCTGACTTGTTGGAAAAGACCCTGATGTGGGGAAAGATTGAGAGTAGGAGGAGAAGAGGGTGACAGAAGATGAGAGGGTTGGATGTCATCACCAACTCAATGGACATGAATGTGAGCAAACTCTGGGAAATAGTGGAGGACAGAGGAAGCCGGCAGGCAGCAGTTCATAGGGTCGCAAAGAGTCAGACACAGCTTAGTGACTGAACAACAACAATGACAAAGAACCAAAGAGGGGACGGTGAGGAGGAAGTTCTTTGGAAATAAGAAGTTGGAAAGGTGGGATTGCCACACAGGGAAAAGTAGCCCAGAGGGCAAATGGCAAGGCTCCAGCAGTCAGGTCCTCCTTTCACAGCTGTGTCTTGGCTGGCCGTTCGTGTCCCTTAACCTAGGCATGAGGGGGGTGCCCATGTGACACAGTCTGAACTGTGCCTAGGGTGTGGTGACCGCCCAGGGTGTCTCAATCATGGTGGGGAGAGGTGGGCATTTGTGTGCTGAAGGCTCCCTAAATCTCTGGGTTAAAAGGATAAGTTACGTGTTGTTTTACATGTCATTTCTCATTCATCTTTTGTCTCCTTTCCCAGGTTTCTGGGCTCCTAATGTTAGAACAGCCTAAAGCTAGCCAGACATTCTGCATTTGAAGAAGTTATTCTGCAGGAGCTGAGGAACCTGCAGGAAGCCAAGGTTTATACTCTTTTTATACCATTCTGTTTCTGGGGATGCTGTTTAAACATAATTTGCATTGGTTTAATATTAGGATTATTATAAAGTAATGTATGATCATTATGTCTCTCTTTTTATTTCCTACAAAGTAATACAGGACAAATAGCTAATGATCCCACCACTAACTGATAGTGTTGTGATGCAGCTCCTGCCAGTCATAACCACCACCTATGCTCTAGTGACCAGCTTTTTAAATTACATGTTTCATAGTCTCAAATTTTAATTTTAAATCATCTTTTACTTCATGTTTTTAATATCTTCAGGATTAGTTGCACACTGTAAGGATATGTTATAACTTATTTAAATAACAAATAAGTCTTATTTACTGGATAGTTAGTCAATGCCTTCAAATTTTTAGTTATTAGATATAACATTTTAATAACACCACTTTTGAAATACTTTTAACAAAAATATTGAAATTGGATCTAATCAAGCATTTAGCTCTAACTTACAATTTAAAGGGAATGAAACAATCTGAAGAGCCCACAAGGTAGGACATTTTACAGAACTCATCTAGTTTTTCAACAGATCAGAGGCATAAAAAAGGGAGAGTCACTGCTCTCGATGACAAGACACTTAAAAGATTAAACAACATGCAATCTGAGGGTCTTATTTGAATACTGATTTGAATCACTCAATCATAAACAGATACTTGGGAGAAATAATTAAAGAAATACGGGCTGATATTAAAGTGTTACCACTAATATTTTAGGTGCAGTAGTGGTAACTGCACACAAATTTTATTTAATATTTTAGAGATGTGTACTGAAATACCAATAATAAGTAAATGCCATCATTTAAAGAAGTATCCTTGTCCCTAAAAATGTCTAGAATTAAGAACAAATAAATGGAAATTACATAATTGAACCAAATGACAACCATGGGATTGAAAAATATGACAAAATAGCTGACATAAAAGCCATGTGAATGAACCCAATATTAGAATGGAGATAATAGAGGAGAGAAGCAGAGAACTTGAGAAGAGATTAATTTACCCAAGTGTTACCAAGTAACACAGAGAAAATAAATAAAAAAATAACTGAGACTCAGTGACTTGTGGAGAAGGCAATGGCACCCCACTCCAGTACTCTTGCCTAGAAAATCCCATGGGTGGAGGAGCCTGGTAGGCTGCAGTCCATGGGGTCGCTAAGAGTCAGACACGACTGAGCGACTTCACTTTCCCTTTTCACTTTCATGCATTGGAGAAGGAAATGGCAACCCACTCCAGTGTTCTTGCCTGGAGAATCCCAGGGATGGGGGAGCCTGGTGGGCTGCCGTCTATGGGGTTGCACAGAGTTGGACAAGACTGAAGCAACCTAGCAGCAGCAGCAGCAATGACTTGATTGATCACAACAATCACTTCTGTGGAATTTCAAAAGGATAGGACAGAAAGAGTGGGACTGAAATAATGGACTGAAGTAAGGACCCAGTGACTTCCCTGGTGGTCCAGCAGTTAAGAATCTGTCTTCCAGTGCAAGGGTTCTATCCCTGGTCCAGGAGCTAGAATCCTATATGCCTAGGGAACTAGGCCCACTTGCTGCAACTAGAGAAGCCTGTGTGCTGCAGTTACTAAGCCTGTGCACTCTAGAGACTGAGGGCCACAGCTAGAGAAGTCTGTGTGCTGTAACAAACAACCATAGCAGCCAAAAAAAAGTAATGGTCCAACTGGGTGAAAACATAACCTTGCAGATTCCAGTAACTGAGAAAGCCTCAAAGGAGGGAAATAAATAATTCAACACCAAGAAAAATCAACTCAAATTTCTAAAATTATGAAGAAAAGATCTTGAAAGCAGCTAAAGAGATATGATGTTTATTTATGGGGAAACACAAATTTTAGTGTCAGTGAATTTCTCATCTGATATCATGCAGACCAAAAAAAGTGAGACATTTTGAAGTGATAAAAAAGCAACTGTCAAACATGAATTCTGTATCTGGCAAAAATACTTAAATGAACAAAGGGGAAAAGAAATACACTCTAAAATGAAAGAAAATCTGTTGCTAGCAGATCTACTTTAACAGAATGACTTAGGAAGTTATCTAAGCAAAAAGGAAATAACAAATGAAGGAAAACGAGAGAGAAGAAAGATGTTAACCAAAAATATTGATGAATATTCTGTTGTTTTACAATTTATTGAATCAAATTTATAACACTATCTGCTGAGGCTCTTAGTTAATGTAAAGGAAATATTTCAGACAACCATATTAGAAATAGAAGGTTAAGGAAGTTCAGGTTTCTATACTTCACTCAAATTGATAAAATAATGACAAGAGTAGACTGCCATAAGTTATGCATGCATAATGCAATACATAGAGAAACCAGTAAAACTTTATACAAAGAGATGCACTCAAAAACACTATAGATAAATCAATTCTAGACCACGTTCAAGTAATCCACAGGAAGGCAAAAAAAAGAAAATAGAAAGAAAAAAACAGAAGAGAAGGAAAACAAATACAAAATGGGAGATTTAGGCTTTAACATATCAATAATAACACTAAGTAAAAATGGCCTAAATATGTATTTTAAAAAAGAAAGATGAGAAGAGAGTAGATTTAAAAAGCAAGACCAGTTTGGAGACTTCCGTGGTGGTCTAGGGGTTAAGAATCTGCCTTGCAATGCAAGGGACATGGGTTAGATCCCTGCTCAGGGAGCTAGGACACCGCATGCTGAGGAACAACTAAGCCTGAGCGCCACAACTACTGAGCCCATGTGCCACGATTAGAGTCCATGCACCAAAATGAAGAGATCCCACATGATACAACCCAACATAGCCCTGACCCCCGCCAAAAAGAAAGATTTTCTTTTTATATGCTGTCTATACTTCAAATATACAAATATAAGCAGGTTGAAAATAAAAGGATAAGAAAAATACACTGTTATTTGCTGCATTGTATTACCACCCAAGTTAATGTTGATGTTTTAATCCCCAGAATCTCAGAATGTAACAGTATTTGGAGATAAGGCCATTAAAGAAGAAAACTAAGTTAAGAGGATCTTTAGGATTGAAGGCAATGGCATCCCACTCCAGTACTCTTGCCTGGAAAATCCCATGGATGGAGGAGCCTGGTTGGCTGCAGTCCATGGGGTCGCTAGGAGTCCAACATGATTGAAGTGACTTAGCAGCAGCAGCAGCAGCAGGATTGACCCTCACTCAATATGGCTGATATCCCAAAAGGAGAAATTAGGACACAAAAATTCACAGAGGGGAGATGGAGTGAAGACGCAGTGCGATTTGGCAGTCATCTATAATCAGTAGAGACCTCAGAAAAAACAAAGCTGGTGATGTCTTGTCCTAGACTTCTAGACTCCAGAATTGTGAAAAAATAAATAAATTTATATTTTTTAAGCCACCCAGCCTATGGCATTTTGTTATGATAGCTGTAGCAAATAAATAATGATATGTATCAAGCAAACACCAATCTAAATGTTAATCAAGAGAGAAAACACAAATGCCTATATTACCATTATATAAGCAGACTTTCAAAGAATATTACCAGACACACAAAAAGGGCCCTATATAAAGATGAGAAGACCAGCCCAGCAAGACATAAAAATCATAAATGCATAAGCATCAAATAACAGCTGCAAAATACGTGAAGCAAAAACTGACTGAAAAAAAAGAAAAAGAAAATCTCACAATTCTAGTTGAAAACTTCAACACCTCCTCTCAATAACTGAAAGGATATCTAGACATAAAGTCATTAAGGATATAGGAGAATTCAACAACACTATCATCCAAGAGGATGTAATCAACATTTATAAAACACATACAGAATACACATTCTCATCAAGTTACCACAAAACACATATCAAGACAGACAATGCCCAAGACAAAAATAACAGGAAAATCTTCAAACACAGAAACTGAACAATACATTTCTAAATAATTCATGGATCAAAGATATTAAAAATATATTGAGCTGAATAAAAATTATATCAGAATTTGTGGAACACAGCTAAAGCTACATGGAGATGGAAATTTATAGGAATTTTATGCATACATTAGAAAAGAGGAAAAATACTCATATTAGTAATCTAAACTCTAACCTCAAGAACCTTTGAAAAAGTTGAGAAAAGAAACCCAAAGGAAGCAGACAGAAACCATGCCAAAAGAAGGAAGAAAATAATAAAGATAGGAGTTGAAATCAATGAAATTTAAAACAGAAAAACAATATAGGAAATCAGGGAAAGAAAGAGTTGTTTTTTTGAAAGATCAACAAAGTTGATAAACTTCTAGTAAGACTAAACAAAATAAATAAATAAATAACAGAAAAGACAAATTACCAATAACACAAACGAAACCAGGGATGTCACTATAGACCCTACAACCACCAAAATGATAATGCAAAAATACTAAGCATAACTCATTCATCTAGAGCCAGACATCCTGGAATGTGAAGTTAAGCGGGCCTTAGAAAGCATCACTATGAACAAAGCTAGTGGAGGTGATGGAATTCCAGTCGAGCTATTTCAAATCCTGAAAGATGATGCTGCGGAAGTGCTGCACTCAATATGCCAGCAAATTTGGAAAACTCAGCAGTGGCCACAGGACTGGAAAAGGTCAGTTTTCATTCCAATCCCAAAGAAAGGCAATGCCAAAGAATGCTCAAACTACTGCACAATTGCACTCATCTCACATCCTAGGAAAGTAATGCTCAACTAGAACAGTTGAAACAATTTTGGAAAAGTAGAACAAAGTGGGTGGAATCAGTCTATCCAATCTCAGGATTAATTACAAAGCTACAGTGATCAAGATTGTGCAATGTTGATCAATGTGTTTCTATTGAAACACAGACTACTGGGACAAACAGAGGCCTCAGATATCTGATAAGGGGTTAATATCCAAAACAGATAAAGGACACATAAAACTCAATAGCAAAAAAACATTTTAAAACGGCAGAGGATCTTGACATTTTTTTCAAAAACACCCAAATGGCCAACAAGCAGAGCAAAGAGGATTAACATTACTGATTATCAGAGTAATGCAAGTCAAAACCACAGTGAGATATCTCATCACACCTTATTACGGAAAAGATAAGAAATAACAAGTCTTGGAGAGGATGTGGAGAAAAGGAAAATCTTGAGTATCATTGGTGGGAATGTAAATTGGTGTAGCCACTATGGAAAACACTGTGGAGGTTCCTCAAAAAAATTAAAAATAATAAAACTACCATATGATCCAGCAATTCCACTCTGGGAAATTATTTGAAGAAAATTAAAACACCAATTTGAAAAGATATATGCAGCCCAGTATTCACTGCAGCATCATTTTCAATAGCTAAAGTATGGAACAACCTAAGAGTCTATCTGTGGAAGAATATATAAAAAGATATGATCCAGTGGCTAGGAATCCATGCTCCCAAGGTAGGGGGAGATCCCTGGTCCAAGAACTAGATCCCTGGTACAGGAACTAGATTCCACATGCAGCAACTTTGAATTCTCATGCCACAACTAAAAGAACCTTCATGCTGCAATGAAGATCAAAGATTCCATATGCCACAACTAAGACCAGGTGCAACCAAATAAATAAATATTAGATAAATAAAGTCACCTAAAAAGTAAGTGATCTATCTATCTATCTATGTGATTTATACTACACACACATACACACAGAAACACACTGGAATAGTATTCAACCATAAAAAATAAATAAATCTTGACATTTAGAACAATATGGATAGAACTTAGAGGTATTATGATAAGTGAAATAAGTCAGAGAAAGACAAAGTATGATCTCAAATTAAACAACAAATTAAACAACGTCAAATTAAACAACAGGAAAGCTCATAGATACAGAGAAGATTGGTGGTTACCAGATATGGGGGATAGGGGACAGAAGAAATGGGTAAAAGTGAAAAAGATACAATATAAACTTCCAGTTACAAAATAATTAAGCTATGGGGATATAAAGTAAAGCATGGTGGTTACAGTTAATAATATTGTACAGCATATTTGAAAACTGTTAAGAGAGTAGATCCTAAAAGTCCTCATCACAAGAAAAAAATCTTTTCTGTGTATGCCATTTTGCAATATATAGAAATATTAAGTCATTGTCTTGTACACCTGGAGTTAATATAATGATATGTTAACATTATCTCAATTAAAAAATAGAAGACCTAGAAATAGACACACACAGATAAGCCCAATAGAGCTGGAAAAGACCAGTCAGTAGTTCACAAGCAGGCCTAAAGCTCAGGAGAGAGATATGACTGTAATAGAGATTCAGAGATCTCCAGTAAAGAGGGAGATGATAACAAGAAAGAAGTAAGCAATGGATTGAGTTCTGGGGATACTAACATTTTGCGAATTAGAGAAAGAGGATCCAGCCACAGGTAGTAACACCAAATGCATAAGGGTAGGAAGAAAATCAGGATAAATGGCACCACTTCCTGAAAGCAAAAGGGAAAAGAAACTTGTGAGAAGCATGGCTTGGTCAGTGGAGTCAAATGCTACAAAGAGGTCAGAAATGGGAAGAATTGAGACATAACCACTGCACTTACACTGAACTTGTGCTTGATGGCTTCAGTGGAGGAGTAGAGCCAGAAGCCAGGTGCATTAGCTTAAAAGTAAATGGGAGGCAGGAAAGTGGACATTTGGAACAGAAAAGTTGGCTCAGATATAAAGGAAAGAGGAAGGAGGGTAGCTAGATATGGTTAAAGCATCGAATGGTCAAGGGAAAATTGTTAAGAGCCTTTGTCATGCTCACAGGCAGAGGGGATGATTCCAATAAAAAGCAGAAGGCTAGAGATACACATGAGACTGGATTGTGCACATATGAAGATATCTTATAAAGTTCTCATAGTCATGGCTTTTGTTCAAAACCTGAACAAGGTGCTTTTCCATTAAGTTAAGAAACAAGGTAAAGTTATCCGCTCTTCTTTTCAACATCATACTGGATATTCACACTAATGCAGAAAGACAAAAAGATAAAATAAAGGGTATACAGATTCAAAAGAAAAGCAAATCTCTCTCTGTTCACATATAATATGATAGCCCATATAGAAAATTCCAAAGAAGTGATCAAATAATTCCTGAAACTAATAAGCAATTAAATCAAGGTTATAGGATACAACGTTAACGTCCGAAGTCTGTTGCTTTCCTACATAACTGCAATGAAAAATTAAGAATTGAAATAAAAAATACAACACCACTTATATTAACAAACACAGAAACACTTAGGCATAAACCTAACAAAATATGTATAAGATCAACATGAGGAAGGCTACGATACTCTGAAAAGAAATCAAAGAATTATATAAACAGAGATCTGTTCCATGTTCATGGATCAGGAAGCCCAATACTGTTAAGATGTCAGTTCCTCTCAACTTGCTTTAGACTCAATGCAATTTCAACACAAATCCCAGAAAGTTATTTTATTGATAATAACAAACTGAATCCAAAGTGTATATGGAAATGTAAAAGACTCAGAATCAGTTCAGTTCAGTTGCTCAGTCATCTCTGACTGTGATCCCATGGACTGCAGCACACCTGGCTTCCCTGTCCATCACCAACTCCTGGAGCTCACTCAAACTCATGTCCATTGAGTCAGTGATGCCATCCAATTATCTCATTCTCTGTCGTCCTCTTCTCCTCCTGCCCCCAATCCCTCCCAGCATCAGGGTCTTTTCCAATGAGTCAGCTCTTCACATCAGGTGGCCAAAGTATTGGAGTTTCAGCTTCAGCATCAGTCCTTACAATGAACACCCAGGACTGATTTCCTTTAGGATGGACTGGTTGGATCTCCTTGCAGTCCAAGGGACTCTCAAGAGTCTTCTCCAACACCACAGTTCAAAAGCATCAATTCTTCAGTGCTCAGCTTTCTTCACAGTCTAACTCTCACATCCATACATGACCACTGGAAAAATCATAGCCTTGATTAGACAGACCTTTGTTGGCAAAGTAATGTCTCTGCTTTTTAGTATGCTAGTTTGGTCATAACTTTCCTTCCAAGGAGTAAATGTCTTTTAACTTCACGGTTGCCGTCACCATCTGCAGTGATTTTGGAGCCCTCCAAAATAAAGTCTGCCACAGTTTCCACTGTTTCCCCATCTATTTGCCATGAAGTGATGGGACTGGATGCCATGATCTTAGTTTTTTTGAATGTTGAGTTTCAAGCCAACTTTTTCACTCTCCTCTTTCACTTTCATCAAGAGGCTCTTTAGTTCTTCGCTTTCTGCCCTAAGAGTGGTGTCATCTGCATATCTGAGGTTTCTGATATTTCTCCCAGCAATCTTGATTCCACCTTGTACTTCATCCAGTCCAGCATTTCTCATGATGTATTCTGTGTATAAGTTAAATAAGAGGGTGATAATATACAGCCTTTATGTACTCCTTTCCCAATTTGGAACCAGTCTGTTGTTCCATGCCCGGTTCTAACTGTTGCTTCTTGACCTGCATACAGATTTCCCAGGATGCAGGTAAGGTGGTCTGGTATGCCCATCTCTTGAAGAGTTTTCCACAGTTTGTTGTGATCTACACAGTCAAAGGCTTTGACAGAGTCAATAAAACAGAAATAGATGCTTTTCTGAAACTCTCTTACTTTTTCGATGATCCAGTGGATGTTGGCAATTTGATCTCTGGTTCCTCGGGCTTTTTTAAATCCAGCTTGAACATCTGGAAGTCATGGTTCATCTACTGTTGAAGCCTAGCTTGGAGAATTTTGAGCATTTCTGTGTTAGCGTGTGAGATGAGTGCAATTGTGTGGTAGTTTGAGCAATCTTTGGCATTGCCTTTCTTTGGGATTGAAATGAAAACTGACCTTTTCCAGTCCTGTGGCCACTGTTGAGTTTTCCAAATTTGCTGGCATATTGAGTGTAGCACTTTCACAGTATCATCTTTTAGGATATGAAATAGCTCAACTGGAATTCCATCACCTCCACTAGCTTTGTTCGTAGTGATGCTTTCTAAGGCCCACTTGACTTCACATTCCAGGATGTCTGTCTCTAGGTGAGTGATCACACCATCGTGGTTATCTGGGTCATGAAGATCTTTTTCATATAGTTCTGTGTACTGTTGCCATCTCTTCTTAATATCTCTGCCTCTGTTAGGTCTATACCATTTATGTCCTTTATTATGATAACACAATATTGAAGAACAAAGTCAGAAGATTGGACTTACCCAACTTTAAGATGTATTATAAAGCTACAGGAATCAAGACAGTATGCTGCTGGCCAGAGAATAGAAAAATACATCATTGGGATAGAATAGAGAGCCAAGAAAGAGAAAAACACAAATAAAGTCAAATTATCTTTGACAAAGGAGCAAAGGGAATTCAATGGACAAATGACTGTTTTTTCAATAATGGTGCTGGAATAACTGGATCTCTACATTGAAAAAAAAAGAATCTAGATGCAGACCCTACACCTGACATGGATCATACTCCCAAATGTAAAACCTAGATTATAACACAGGAGAAAATCTAGATGATCTTGTATATGACAATGGCTTTTTAGGTACAACACCAAAGACATGACCAATGAAAGAAAAAATGGTAAGCTGGACATCATTAAAATTAAAGACTTCTACTCTGTGAAAGACACTGTCAAGAGAATGAGAAGACAAGCCAGAGATTAGGATAAAACACTTGCAAAAAACATATCTGATAAAGGACTATAATGTAAAATATTGGGCTTCCCAGGCAGTGCCAGTGGTAAAGAATCCACCTGCCAATTTCCAAGATACAAGAGACTTTGGTTTTGATCTCTGGGTCAAGAAGATCCCTTGGAGTATGCCATGGCACCCCACTCAATTATTATTGCCTGGAAAATTCCACAGAGAAGCCTAGCAAGCTCTATAGTCCATGGGGCTGCAAAGAATTAGACATGACTGAGCACACACATCTCTATCTCTGTAATGTAAAATATACAAGAATGCTTAAAACTTAACAATAAGAAAATGAGCAACCTCATTAAAAAATGGTCAAAAGATCAAAATAGACATGTCACCAAAGAAGATAAAAAGAAGGCAAATAAACATAGAAAAACATGTTTAATATCATGTGTTATTGGGAATGCTGATTAAAACAACGAGAGGACAACCCTGGGGGTGCAGTGGTTAGAACCCACCTGCCAGTGTAGAGACACAGGTTTGATCCCTGGTCCAGAAAGATTCCACAAGCCATGGGGCAACTAAACTCATGTCCACAACTACTGAAGTCTGCGTGCTGTAGAGGCATGCTCTGCAACAAGAAGTCACCACGATAAGTTCATGAACTGCAGCTAGAGCATAGCCCCCACTCGCTGCAACTAGGGAAAGCCTGCACACAGCAACGAAGACCCAGCACAGCTAATAAATAAACACAAACAAACAAAACAACAAAAACGAGACACCACTACATACCTATTGCTATTATTCAGTCACCAAGTCATGTCCGACTTTTTGTGATCACATGGACTGCAGCATGCCACATTTCCCTGTCCTTCACTATCTCACAGAGTTTGCTCAAACTCATGTCCAGTGAGTCCGTGAGGCTGTCCAACCATCTCATCCTCTGTTGCTCCCTTCTCTTCCTGCCTTCAATCTATCCCAGCGTCAGGGTCTTTTCCTATGAGTAGGCTCTTCATATCAGAGGCCAAACCTATTAGAATCATTATAATCCACCACCAATTGCTGTCAAGAATGTGAAGTAATAGGAGCTCTCATTCATTGTTCACAGGAAGAAAAAATGCTATTTTGCTATTTAGCGATTTTGGAAGACACTTTTGTAATTTCTCACAAAACTAAACACTTACCATACAGTCCATCAAACATGCTCATTAACCTGAACATGAATGTTTATAGCAGCTTTATTCATAGTGACCAAAATTGGAAGCCAACAAAATATCCTTCAATAGGTCAAAGAACAAACTGCAGTATATTTAAACTATAAAATATTATTCACAATAAAAAGAAATGTGCTATGAAGCCACAAAAAGAAACAAAGGAAACAGAAATGCATATTGCTAAGTGAAATAAGTCAATCTGAAAAGGCTTTATACTCTATAATTCCAACTACACAGAATCTTGGAAAGGTAAAACAACAGAGACAATTAAAAGGTCAGTAATTATCACAGGTTTGTGGTGAGGAACAAATGAATGGGTGGAGCCTAGAGGATTTTTAGGGCAGTAAAACTATTCTGCATGATATTGTAATGGTGGATACATGTAATGATACACTTGTCCAAACCCTGCATCTCACAAAGTGAACCCCAATGCAAACTATGGACTTCAGTTGATAGTGATGTGTCAATATTGGTTCATCAATTGTACCAAATGTACAAGGCTTGGGAGAGATGCAGATGGTGGGGAGACTATGTATTTTGGGGAGAGGAAGGCAGACATATGGGAACTCCCCAGACTTCCCGCTCAGTTTTGCTGTGACCTTGAAACTGCTGTAAAAAATAAAGTCTATTGAGAAATATGTGAATCATTCATCACCCAAGTGTTTTTAGGTTCCAGCAGGTGCAGAAACTGCCAGACAGAGCACTCCCCATCTCAGCAGTCGACAGCACAAAACACAGAAGGTTACCTTAGAGCACTTCCTCACAGGCCAAAGGGGACTTTCTTCTTTGCTTGTTTTTTACAACTAGTGGGAGAAAACATTTAGTTCTTCGGAGGCCCAGGGATGGTCAAAGGAGACAGCTGTGGGCCAGCTTCCTGAGAAGCCTTACAAAAGCATGGCAGCATCCAGACTTTTGATTCCACGGCTGCACCAGCATCAAGCCATTGCCAAGGAAGCCGCATGGAGGACACATCTGCTGTGGCAAAGTGTCCTGCCCTTTCCCTGCTTGATGGCTCGCCTGTCCTGGACCGGACCAGTGTTGATGCACTCCTGTTTAGTTTGTATCTTTCAGGCTTTTCTAGGGTGCTTGACACACACAATAAGAAAATATGCTGTCATCTCCCTTTTCCAGTCAACCTCAACTACACATTGAAATCATCTGGGGAGACTGAAAAGACTAATACAACCTGGGCCCCACCTGCTGAGATCCTAATTTGTTTGGTCAGGGCATGGCTTCCCAGGTGATTCTGATGTGCAATCAAGGTTGAAAATTACTAGTCTGAGTCCAGTGGAATTCACACAAACTCCTACACTCCAGTCAGTCATAAAGAGGGGTAGTTTCTAATTTTGAGACACACTTCCACTCTCATCCCAGCCCCAGCACACACAAGAAGGTTCTAGGGAACATTATTTCAGTCTATTCTATTCTATTCACTAATTGTCATGAATAAGTATTGTGTAAACTGGATGCTGGGAAACTACATACATTTCTCTCAAAAAGCTCAATATAAAAAGCATCATCAATCTGAACACCTCTCATGCACAGAACTAGGTTACAGGGTCACTACTTACGGTCACAGTTTGTAGAGACTCTATTTGACAGGTCTCTCTGCCTTGGCTCCAGCGCTCTATTGGGCAGAAGGAGGAGGAGGCCTCTCCGTAATACACCCCTATGTGCCACACAAGCTAGATGGGGTGCTGGCCTCCTGCAGAGGGACCTGAGCTAGGCACTGGCACCATGCCTGGCACATGGGAGGTGCTCCATATTATTCACAGAGAGACTAAAATGGGCTGCACAAAAGTGTTCGGAGGAGGGGATGCATTCTGTCTACAAGGATGAGGTGAGAAAGTGTGAAGAGGCTAAGGCTGAGATGAACCTTGAGGGATGGCATGTCTGTTGGAGAGACAGGTGACAAGTATCTCCCCAAGACATGCTGACCTACAGAGTGGAGAGTGGGTATGTGAGGCATGTCTATCTGCCAGAGCACCACATGGAGGGGCTGCATGAAGTGGACAAGGGAGAACCTGTGAGGGGCTTATGATGGAGTAGGGACTTGTACCCACTGGGGAGCAGTGGGAGGATTTTCAACTTCCATAGCACAATCAGATCCTGGTTCCTTCAATTACACTGGTGCCTGGGTGGAAAAAAATTTAGGGACTATTGGGATCACCCAAAACACCAACAGTTGCAAAGCTTCTTAGGTTCTTTGAGAAGTGCCAAGGGAAGTTTACAGTTAGATCCTTGGGAATTCTAGTGTTAGATTATTCCTCTTGCAGCCCCATGTCCACCCTGCTCACATTCTACACCAATGCTACTAAAAGCACTCTCTGAATTTTTCTCAGCTGTCACTACCTTTGCAGTAGGTGCCGCAATGACTTTGTCTTACTTCTTCAGATCATCTGATGTAATCAAGAATCAAAGAAGAAACAGTCTAGAGAAGCTTTGTATCCTAAGACTTCCTCCCTCAAAGCTGTCCACAACCAACTGCAAAAAGACTTTGATCAAACAGAGAACAAAGGATAAACTGTTATTCCTTCTAGAGAGTACTAGGAACCTAGAAGAAATAATTCTGCAAAGCTAGGCTATGAAAGCCAGATAGAAAATATGCTTCCCCCACATTGTTAGGGTGTTCCTAAATTTTAGGGACTCGGAGCAATTTCTTTTACCTTCTAAAATCCATCAGAATACCCACTCAGTCTAAATATAAAGGGTTCATATCCATTTCCTGAAATTTACGGTTCAAATAAAGTAGAAATAAAGGATTATGGCATGCTCTACTTCTGTATATTCTTTCATGAAATCTGAATGTTTTTGTAAAAATGTAAAATAATTTGTAGACACTTATATTCTGTGATTTAAACAAACAAAAAACAAATTCCTAGGTCTTATCTCTCTTATTGAATCAGAATCTCTAGGAGCAGAGACCAGGAATCTGTATATTAATGAGCTCCCAGTTGATCTAACTCACTGCCTCTCTGACTTCAGACATCTACCTAACTTTTGCCATACTCACATTGTCCATTTGCCTTTGTTCACTCAAGTTGTTTTAGGTTAACTTTAAAATTGTAGTCATCCTAAGTCATGTCCACCAAATCATAGTTTTGAAGCATTGTTTTCCAAAAATGCTTGTTAAAACACACAACTATTTTAAAAATCCATTTTGGACTAACTGAAGGTAGTACATGGTCCACTCCACTCATTCAAAGCTGTAAGTTTGGGAAGAGTGGGTTTAGCTGCTTCTGGGTTCCTGTGATCCAAACTTTGGCCTTCTTGTTTCAGGACCTACCTTCCTAGGCCTGGGTGCCCTCACACGGCTCTATGGAAAGCGCCTCACTGCCAGGACCCTACCCTGTCTTTCCACACGTACTCTCTCCCGTCACCCCAACCAAACTGGATTTTTATATCTGAACTTAGGACAGTATCACTAAAGCATGTTAATAAATGTTGAAATATAATTTGTAGGTTTAACCCATGACAGCAAAAATGCTTTGATTTTCAAGAATGGAATTCTCCTCATAAACATTCACACAGCTCTTTGCATCAGCCCCTGAAATAGCGCACACTTCTGCAGCTTCATTTCTTTTCAATCTTCCTCACTCACTCTGCCTCAGCCACACTGGAGCATACCTTACTTTCTTCCTCTTAATATACAAGCTCTTCCTACCTCAGGGCCTTTGCACTTGCTGGATTTCTTCCACATGTCTGCCACCTACACATTACTTGGGTTTCAACTCAAAATCCCTACTTTCTGAGAGGCAGCTCCTGACCAACCCAGTAAAGTTACACCAATTCCCCACATTCCCATGCCCTCCAGGGATCCTCTGTCATCAGTTTTTAACCAAGGGTGTTATTTCCTCTAAGGAGACATTGGTAATGTCTACAGACATTTGCAGTTGTCACTATGTGGGGGGGTTGGTGGGGGGGCACACAAATACCCTCTAGCAAATAGAGGCCAGGTATGTTGATAAGCACTCCTATAATGCTTGCACAGTGCCCTCCCACAGTGCATTATTTGGACCCAAATGCCGTGTTTGAGAAATTCAGCTCTGTCAGTGTGTTATGCTTTTTCCTTATCATCATCAGCACCAGAGCAGATGGTGTAGGGGTTTCCTTCCTATTGAATGGAGCTCCTTGGGAACTGGAGTTCAGGGTTGTTCCTTGCTCCACCTCAGCACCTAGAGGAGTGTCAGGCACCTTGACTCTCAAATCTGGCCTCATTTGCCCTTGTCCTGAGAGCCCACAGCAAGTTGAAGATGCCTGGACTCAGTAAATGGTGAGGATAAGAAAATATGTCACTTTAGAAAATGAAAACAAAAATGTGTTCAATTAATGAGTGTGCGTACAAATGAAATTTGTGATGAGGAGTCCCTCATGATTTCAAGGACTGACAAAATTATCTTCGCAGCCATCAGTGAAAGACTGATTCTTCTGCTTTTAAAGAAGAGCAAAATTTCCTAAGTTCAACTATATGGTTTTAATTATACCAGTATCTTAATGTCCCTAGACCAACAGGAGAAAATGGAATCTCAATGGTCTCAAAAAAAAAAAAAAAATTCAATACATTCTATTTGATCGGCACTTTTAAAGGAAAGAATTTAATGTTAACTTAATGTTAAATACCTCCTCTTCCTTCCCTCTAATCCATTCTCCCCCTCAGTTATTGACAAATTTTTCTATAGCATAAAATGATAGCCAAATTACCCCTATAAATTCTTCTAGAACAGAACTGTTATTCAGAAAAATAATAAAAGGGACCATATAATGAGAAACCTGTGAACGCAATACTACTGAAATTCTTTATTGAGCACTGAAGCTAGATCTCCTATCTATGAGAAACTCTATAAACAGAAACCCGTTGTATTTCTGAAATGATTTTCAGTTTCATTTTTTCACAAATATCATGTCATTGAAATTACCACTATACACCAATGTAAGTGTGGGAATAACTTTCATAGGTGCAAAAAGAAAAAATCAACACAACATTTTCAATCAACTACACTTCATTTAAAAATATATTATAAATAAAGCATAAAGAATGATCTACTCTAAAGTCATCCAATGTTCTTGGTGCAATTTGGGATTAGAGCTCAGGGCCTGTCTCTAATTCTGAGTACTCCTTGCTTTCTCCCATGCTCCATGTCTTGTTTCACAGAATGCTACTGGGTATGCCAGTAGTCACTCTGCTCAGGGGATTCCAACAAATTTTGGAAATGCTGGATTAAACAAAGTTAAGTAGATTTCCAGAACTTGTAATGTGCCATCACAAACTTTAGGAAGGATTTGGAGAAGATAGCACAAATCATAAATTCAAAGCCCCACAAGTAACAAAGTAGGTAACAAACATGAGGCTGCAGGCAAGGCAAGGGCTGAGGGATGTGGTGCCATCTAACAGGGCCCTGGCTGCGTAGAGATGTTGCCCAACGTTGTTAGAGCTTTCCTGACAAGTTACAAATCTGGGCTTTAATTCGACATCTCCATCTTTGTGCACATTGTCTTGAATTAAAAAAAACAAACATCATTGTTGGAACATAATTTTTAAAAACAGATCAGTGTGGTTCCATTTATGAAAATTGTATGCAATGTTTAGCCATCTTCATTGCCATGCATACATGTTGTTAAGTTACTTCAGTCATGTCTAACTCTTTGCAACCCTATGGACTCTAGCCCACCAGGCTCCTCTGTCCATGGGATTCTCCAGGCAAGAATACTGGAATTGATTGCCATGCCTTCCTCCAGAGTATGTTCCCAACCCAGGGATTGAACCCACATCTCTTATGTCTTCTGCATTGGCAGATAAGTTCTTTACCACTAGCACCACCTCTTCATTGCCCACATAACCTTTATTCAGAGGTCCTATTAATTTTCTACAACTTTGCAGAAGTTTAAAAAATGTTGCCTTCAAAAACAACCATCCAGCCCTCATGGACCACTTTGGTGTGAGCAGCTCTGAATACCACTACCCTTCCCCCCACCAAAAACAAAAACAAAAAACTCAAGAATGAGTTATTTCAGGTGAAGTGAAGTGAAATTAATTTCCAGCCTTCTTAGCTGTTCATGCAAAAATACTTCAAAGTGACTAAAACCAGCTTTACTTTTTGTCTTTGACTAACTTTTCTGGAAAAAAACAAAAATTTAATTGAGTTGTGAAAAAGATATAACACAGGAATTGATTATATATGGAAAAGACCCTTTATCTTTCCAATATAATTTTAAGAACTGAAGTGGTTTGAGGATGATTTAGCCTTTTGGTGGAAACTGGTAACATGATCAAAGAAGACTATTATATTTGCAAACTGGCTTTTCCAAAACAGAAAGCCTCTTTTGTTACTCCCTCCCTCTTTTCTTTTCTTTCCTTGTATTTATTTCTGCCTTGCCTCATTCTAAAAATTCTATCAGAGCTTACCAATTGTCTACATAAACACCTAGAACTGTAGCACCAATGCAGCAGAAACAGCATAAATCACACGGCAATTGATTTTCTTACCCTGGTGTCTCCATGGATCACTCACTACCCTACCTTCTTCTAACTGCAAAAATACCATTCTGGTCCCAGGGAAAGCACTTAACGCCTTCTATTTCCAGAGCCCTGAGAAACCGGATCTACCTATAATGGCAAAATCACATTCACTTCTATATTCCCAAGGGGTAAATAGAAACCTGTACACTCCCATGATTTGAAACCCTTGATGTCCTAAGGAATATAACATTTGGAGTCAATTTAAAAAAAATCATGAAATGCTTCCATGTTAAGTCCTTTAAGTACCAAATTAAATTTGCTGATTTTAAGTTGTGGTCAGCTCCTCTCCACAGCTTTCTTAACCAAGGTCCAAGTGTGTTTTCTGCCTCCCCAATGAGAATTCTTGATGGATAACAGGATTCATAGGGTCTAAAGAGAATGTACAATTCTAAAGTGTACCTTTCATGTTTTGCAGAGATTTCTGCAATGACCAGAATGACTGACTCAGTTTTAATACAAAAAATTAGGACTGTGTGATAGAGGTTGATTGTGCACAGATGATCTAGACCCACTCTACCCAATGTTCTTGACTCCGTGGAATGTCATCAGAAACTGACCAAAAATTTGTCCTGCTTCTTGAAGGATTCTGACATAGTGATATCTTGGCACTGTCTTCTACATAATGCCTTAGAATCTGGGCCCACGACTTAATGAGAGTCATCAATAATGTAGGCATTATCTTCTGCTTGGATAGGCTTCAGAGCTGCATGTTTCAAAGCTCCAATATCAGACTCTTTCAAGGGAATCACACTGTAGAAAGAATAACAAGATTAAGAGAGAAACACTTCTCGAGGATGAGGAGCACAGTCCTTTATGTTCAGGCAATACTGGGTATTTGCATTTCCTAGGGCATCATTCAGACAGCCTATGAAGTCAATAGAAGCTTCCAGATTTCATGAATATGAAGTTTTAGGAAAGTCTGTTTAATAAAGTGATAGAAGTTCTCAGCAGTCATTTCAAAATCTCAGACTTGTCTCCTTTAAGAGACTTATGTAACAGAAAACAAAAATTGAAAATGTAAGAAGACAAATACCAGACATCAAGATGAAGTACTAAGCCAGGATGCTCATTCACAAAGATGGCCAGGGAATGGTTTGGTTGGTGTTTTTCTGAATGGAGACTGTGACCCTTTAGAGAATGCTAAATTAAATCTATTTAGTGGTCTATATCCTATATTTAAGATAAATATATATCAGCATACAAAATATCCAAGCATACTGGATACAATAAAATACCATTGCTTCATCTAAGTGTGTACTAGATCATGCAGCCAAAATTCTTACTGTGTCTTAATGGTCAAAATTGGAAAGCTATGAGTTAGACGACTTTTATAGCTTATATGCTCACACATCAAGGGTACAAAAAGGTAATCTATGGGGCTTTGATACAGCTACTTTCTTAGAACTTGTACGCAGTCATTATTTTCATTACCTAAGCCTGCCCATAAATGATATGAAATGCACTGAATCTTCACTCAGCTCTGATCTTTAAACAGATTAGTCACATATATGTAGAAACAGTGTAGGTGTCTGTGGCTCAAAATAAGTCAATGTGATAAATTAATAGCTGCCCCCAAAATAACATGATGAGGAAACCCTCAGCTTTGTTTTGTTTTGTTTTGTTTGTAAGGTATTTTCTACAATAAATATTTTCTTTTCTAATTAGGGGATAAAAATTGAAAATTTTAAAAATCTAAACAGTGAAAGGACTAAAAGGATGCTATTTTCCATTCTTTTCTGCCTATAGGGAGTATTTATTTTTCTTCCATTTTTGAAAGCAGACAGTCAAAAACTTCTATAAGTCTGGGTTTTGGACTCTAGGAGACCTATACTGGAGCCTTTTAACTGCTGTGTGATGTGACTTTTGATATTACTCAACATCTCTAAACCTGTTTTCCAAACTGTAAACTAAGACTAATACTAGTGCCTGTCTCACAGGTTTATTGATGTGAAGGGCATGTCTGCAATAATAAAAATCAACATTTATGGAACAGTTGCAATGTGTTGGTCATTGTTCAAGGCATGTTCTGTGGACTGGCTCATGTGATTAACTTAGGTATAGGAAAGACTGTGCACAAACATGAAAGAGAACTAGGAATAATGAAAGAGAAACTAGGAATAATGGCTGGTGGCTTAAGAGGAATGGATTTTCTCAAAGAAAGACTTTGCCTAAAGCCCAAGCTGGACCAGATGAAGCAGGCTGTTTGGATTTGGAAGTAGGCGGAGAAGGCAGTGGCACCCCACTCCAGTACTCTTGCCTGGAAAATCCCATGGACAGAGGAGCCTGGTAGGCTGCAGTCCATGGGGTCGCGAAGAGTCCGACACGACTGAGCGACTTCACTTTCACTTCTCACTTTCATGCATTGGAGAAGGAAATGGCAACCCACTCCAGTGTTCTTGCCTGGAGAATCCCAGGGACAGGGGAGCCTGGTGGGCTGCCGTCTATGGGGTCGCACAGAGTCAGACACGACTGAAGCGTCTTAGCAGCAGCAGCAGTGGTTTCCCACCTTTACAGATGTTTGGGCAAATGACTACAGGGATGTATACAAAGAGGATTTAACTTTTTATTGGGCCATGGGGTAGATTTACACAACTGTAAAGTCAAATGGTTTTGAGGCCACACAACTAATGTAGTTGAGCACAGCAGGCTGGGTATGGAACAATAGGGGATGGTGAGACCTTGGAGAGCTGGAGGCACGTCCCAGCTTTGTGGGTCTTCAGCCTGGAGGTGTCCTCCTCCAGATCTTTGCAGAGCTGCCTTCTGCTCCCTTGGGGCTCATTCACATAGCCTACTGCCCTGCTCTGTATTCCCCATGGTATTTCTCTGGAAGTCCTGAAAGTGCCCTTCTTATTCATTTACATGTTTTCAGTCTGTTCTGCTCATCTCTTTGGAATATAATAGGGACTCAATAGACATGCAATAAACAAAGCAATGAATTAAATCAAATAACAAACCAAACAACCCACTCAAATGGACCATGAAACAAAATCTGCAGTTTAGTTCTCTTGCTCTAAAAGGTCTCGTTTCAGGTGCTGTTTCTGTACTGTTCTGGCACATTTGCAGAAAACACAGAGATGTATTCTCATCACATTACTGAAATCATTACTGGAAGGTTAGACAGCAATGGAGATTCTCTATATACTAGATTTTTCAGAATCCAGAGTATAAAATGGAGAACTCAGAAGGAAAAGAGGAGAGGGACAGAGACATTTTCCTTATTTTTAATAAGAATATCAAAAGGCATTGACGCAAAGTCTTTCAAACTTACCATAGTAGCTCCATCTTGTTACCCAGGCAAAGATATTCTAAACTGGATAAGAAATGAAGATAAAATTAAACATATAAGCTAAAGAGTTCATGAGATTTTTCTCCCCAATAAGTATATTATTACTGTTACTGCCTTAATATGAGAAAAATAGGTACAGATATCAGACACTGAAAAAATTAATTAAGAGGAAAGAATATTTTTAAAATGAAGGGGAAACAAATCAACCTGGGCTCTTCCCTAATAACTCCAGATAACTTTTCTTGAATCTCTAGAAGCCAAATAAACCCCTTAGTGGAAAGTATCTTATGATTATTAGGGTTAATGCATTCACCCACATGCCCTAGCTTACTTTAATATAATCACGTTTCACTGTAAAAAAATGGGAGGTTGTGTTTCTCCTGTAGATGACAGGTTTTACACACACACACACACTGGTGGAAGGACACCAGGAGGCCCTGGGTGGCTGCCTTGTGAAACCCTTTGTTCTCTTCTTAGCCCTGAAATCATGTATCCTCCCAATGGCTCATTTGGTTCCTCTGTTAAGTGCGTATTGTAAAACTCTCAGCAATTTCACTCCCTATAGGAACAAAAATTGGTTATTGAAGGAAGGGGAAAAGGAGGAGTGAACAAATCTTGTATATTACACTGGTTTGTTGATATCCAAATCCCAACTCTACCTAACCAATGTTTAATTCTCCATATTTAATTTCTCCCATGGAGAACTTAAGTATCATGTTTCTCTTCACTGGGAAGATAATTTTAAGATAAATAAAAATTAAAAAGAACAAGGTAAGAACCAAGGAAATTACGTGAAACCAAAATCATATGGAATATAGGGCTACAGGTTGTTTGGCTCAAGAATACTCCTGTGGGCACAGTCCTGAGGTGACTTACTTTTGTTAATCCAGAATACCACAAATATGAGCAATACTACCAAGACAGCAACAGAGATTCCAATGGAGACTCCCTTGTCAGTGCTCATCCATGGACCTTGTACCAGCCCCTAAAGAAGCATCAGCAGATCAAAAACAAAATAAAAAACAACAAAATAAAACCATATTATTAGAATTATGCATAGAACACACTTCCTAAAATAAATTACCCAGATATATTTATTAACATTTGGCTAGTTTGTTATCATGAGGGGTGAGACCAAATGATCTGAAGTTATAATCATATGGTGAAATTCTAAGACAATTTAAAATTCAAATACATTTGGGGTGGTGGAAATGTATATCTTGCTTGTGATGGTATTTATAAAGGTGTATACATTTGTCAAAACTCAAACTGTACATTTCAAATGAGCCTGTTTTATAATATGTAAATTACAAATACTTTTAAAAATGAATAAGGTATTTCTGTATATACTATTCTTATGATATTAAAACAAAAAATGTTTTTTCTCATGTAAGTTTGACACATTTTTTAGTTCTGATATTTATATATATATATATACACACACACACACACACACATTTGTTTGGCTGTACTGCACAATCTGTGGGATCTTAGTTCCTCAGCCAGGGATGGAACCTGTGAACCCCCGCATTGGAAGTGTGGAGTCTTACCCACTGGGCTTCCAGGGAAGTCCTTACATTATTTTAAAAGTTAGTTTTTCACTTATCAATTGACATTTTCTTTTCATGTCAGTAAGTACACTGCGGTGCCAACATTGTTAATGGCAATAAATGGGCATGTTTAATTGACTAATTAATCCCTATTATTGAGTATTAAGATTATTTGAAACATTTTTATGATTATGCATAGCAGCAAAGAACATCTTTTCTTATACATCTTCATGTATTTGTTCAATTCTCTCTTTAAAGTGGAGTTCAGGAGAATGATTTACTACTAGGACAAAATATATGCTCCTTGGTTTTCAGGATACCTGGGAGACACTGTGACATCTTCAGAGTCAAGACACAAAAAGCCCACGATTTTGCTACTGCCTATTGTGGACTTGCTTCTGTAATGATTCTACTTGTTGCTAAACATACCTGTCCTAAAGGTAAAAAAAAATCCCACCATTCAGAATATTTTTTTTTAATCCAGCATAAATCTAACTGTATAACAATATTACATTCATCTACACAGTGGCAGTTCTGCTATTTAATAGATATAAACAAATTCTACCCATATTCATCAGATCAATCAGTGCCCATAGCTGATTGGTGAGAGCGGCTAAAATCTTTCATGTCATTCCTGTATGGTAGTGTTATCATTGTCACTCAGGTATGCAACATAAAGCCATTTGATCTCACACTAAATAACTCCACTTTTTCTGAGCTTGACTTTCTCTTACAATGGCCATGTTGCACTCTCTCACCACTTGCAATCAGGATTACTCTCATACCTAAACTCTTTTTGTTTGTTGCTTCTAAGAGTTACTTGCACATAGTAAAAAGAAAAGTTTTTTAACAAAGTGAGACAAAAGAAAAGATTCTATTGATAAATTCTTCTAACTTACAGAGATCAGATTTTAATGAACATCATGAGACTACAGCTCCTTATATTTTTTCTCAAACTATGAATGAGAATATCCTACAGAATCACAAAGTTGTTCAAGACCTTAGGACCTTAAAAAGTCATCATATGGGGAGGATCAGGGCTTCATAAGTGGCTCATTAGTAAAGAATTCGCCTGCCAAGCAGAAGACATGGGTTTGATCTCTGGGTGTGGAAGATTCTCCAGAGAAGGAAATGGCAACCCACCCCAATATTCTGGCTTGGAAAATTTCATGGACAGAGGAGCCTGCAGGTTACCATCCATGGGGTTGCAAAGAATCGGACAAAACTTAGTGACTAAACACCAGCAACAAATGGGGAGGATTACATATACAAAGACTCAGCAGTGGCCTCAAAATTTCTCAATAGGAGGACAGTTGGGTTGGAAAAAGATATTAGGGGGCCTAAGTTTAAGCAAGCACACTTTGATTTCCGTAATAGTTTTGGTTGGGATGGCCCCCATTCCACCATGTCAATCCAAGGCATGCTATTTCTCTAATGATGATCAAAGTCTTTCTTGATATGTAATGTTAATTCACTATCTTTGAATTAATTCACTCTTTTTTTTTCTAATTTTATGGCCAGGAGACATTTTGTAGAGTGTTTGTGTGGAGTATAATATCACTTTTTGGATATTTCTAACAAAATAGTGCATCTACATAATTTTTTAAAATTAATGAAAACATCCCTATTTAAGAGTCAAATTCTTTTCTTCCTTTATTTTATGAATTAGAAATAATCAACTGTGAACAAGACTTATAATAATACTCTCTAATGTAACTTGTTTCCAAGGAAACATATAAGTGAATCAGGCTAATGAAGTAGGAAGGAGTATGCTTACAACTTGATAGCTACGCCAAAGGGGATCTGGAGACTCTGTCACAGTGTCATTCCCTCTGTTCCACAAGAAGGAAAATTTATTAGAATTATAAAAATACTGAATTTTCATTGCAAACACCAAATACATTCACATTGCTTTCTGGTAATGAATAAAAACTTGAATAATCATATGCCCAAATGCTGTAGGCACTGCAGGAGTTAAATCAAATAACTAACATTATTTAATTTAACCTGTAACCTACGCTTCTTAACCATTTTCATCACCCACCCTTCCAAAATGGACCCCCTTTTTTTTCTATCTGTGGAAACAAGTATATGTTCACAGAATGTTTACCTACAATTTTCAAGAAGTTATAGTGGCCCATTCTCAGAACTAGGTTAAAGATGACCACTTAAGGTAGGTAATCAGTTTTTTTTATAACAGCTATGAAACTGCCAGTGAGTGCTCAGAGGCCACTGCACACCAAACAGCAGAACTACCCTTTTCAAAACAGATGTTACATTGGCTTTACATTTAAAATGTGAGTGAAATGCATTAAGATATCCCAAACAGGTGGCATCCAACTCCTACATTATGTGCCAGTATGCCCAGATATTGATCCAAAACAGCTTTAGAAAATATGTTACATCAGCCCAAAAGCTAATGTAATATGAGGATACATGCAGAATTTCTAAGGATACTATATGGGCTTCCCTGATGGCTCAGATAGTAAAGAATCTGCCTGCAATGCAGGAGACCTGGATTCAACTCCCAGGTCAGGATAATCCCTGGGAGAAGGGAATGGCAACCCACTCCAGTATTCTTGCCTGGAGAATTCCACAGACACAGGAACCTGGTGGGACAGTCCATGGGGTCACAAACAGCTGGACACAACTGAGCAACTAACACATACAGACATACACACATACACAAGGATGCTATGTACCTGAAATCTTGATATAAAAGAATATTATGCTTTAAAGTTTTGAATGTTCAAATTTTAATAGTGTTTTGAAATATGCCTTTTGTTACACAGAACATATACTGTTGACCTTTCTAAGCAATCTATCTGACATATAGGTCAGACACAGGATTCTTTCTTTACTGAGTATCTATTATATACCAAGACCTTTATATTCTTATACCAATTTTCTTAATCCTATTTTACAGCTGAGGAAATAGTCCTGAAATGGTTCTAAGTTTCCAACTACAGAACAGGACAAGAGCTTCAGTTCATAACCTCTACACAAGTTACTTTCTCATCCAATGAAAACACTGAAGGTCTTAGAAAGTCCTTAACTACTGACAAAACTTTTGTCATGTCATTTTGCAATGGCAGTGAAAATGAATCCATCATATCCCCTCTAAAGTTTTACACTTTACATATTGTGTTTACATTTTAATTATTCTGACAGTACTTCTTGGAGAGCCAAAGACAATAGCTATAGTCTAGGCTTTGTGCATGACTTGTATTATAACCTTAGGTAAGTGTTTCAGGTATAGAATGGGTAATTTTGTAAAAGCAGCATGGACTTGAGCAAGATAAAACTTGACTTCAATGTTGACAATGTCCCTCAACAATGTGACCTTGATCAAGGTCCTTTGCATACACATAAATGTATATATTTATGTTTCTAGCTAAGGTAAGCATTAGAACTACAAGCTGTTGATAGCACCCATCTCATAAAGCAGTCGTATTAGATGATGCTTATAAGGTGCTTAACACCATGTTAGACAAATATCAGCTATTACTATTGTTATTATATAAAAATAGGAACAATGTGGGGAGAGACACCATGCAATGGACTTTCCAAACATCTTATTTTTCATTCCTCACAAACTTGCAGTGAGGAATGCAACATCTTGCCCATGGGTGCACAGCTAGTAACTAGCAGTTGAACTGAAGACTGTCTGTCTCCAAAACAGTACTAAACAGGCTCCTTAGTCTGGCAAAGGCAAGAAATAAATGTGCCCCAAAAGAATTAAATGAGATAATATATGACAGTTTTCTTTGCATTGTTCGTTTAAGAAGGCCTTCTTATCTCTCCTGGAACTCTATAATCAGTTGGATATATCTTTTCCTTTCAGTTGGGTATGTCTTCCCTTTCTCCATTTCATTCAAGAATGCGCATGATAAAGGACAGAAATGGTAAGGACCTGACAGAAGCATAAGAGATTAAAAAGAGTTGGCAAGAATGATGAATGATACAAAAGAAGAATGATACAAAAAGGTCTTAATGACTTGGATAACCCTTCCATACGCTAACAAGGTTATGTTCAAAATCCTTAAGCTAGGCTTCAGCAGTACATGAACTGAGAACTTCCAGACGTTCAAGCTAGGTTTAGAAAAGACAGAGGAACCAGAGATCAAATTGCCAACATTAGGTAGATCATGGATAAAACAAAGTAATTCCAGAAAAACATCTATTTCTGCTTCATTGACTATGCTAAGCTTTTGATTATGTTGTTATTGTTCAGTCACTAAGTCATATCTGACTCTTTGTGACCCCACGGACTGCAGCATGTCAGGCTTCCCTGTCCTTCACTATCTCCCAAAGTTTGCTCAAACGCATGTCCATTGAGTCAGTGATGTTCTCCAACCATCTCGCCCTCTGCTGTCTCCTTCTCATCTTGCCCTCAATCTTTCACAGCATCAGGGTCTTTTCCAGTGAATCAGCTTTTCACATCAGGTGGTGAAAGTATTGGAGCTTCAGCTTTAGCATCAGTCCTTCCAATGAATATTCAGGTTTGATTTCCTTTAGGATTGATTGGTTTGATCTTCTTGACTTATTTGATTGTATAGATCACAACAAATTGTGGAAAATTCTTAAAGAGACAGGAGTACTAGACTACCTTATCTGTCTCCTGAGAAATGTGTATGCTGGTCAAGAAGCAACAGTTAGAACTGGACAAGGAGTATGACAAGGCTACATATTGTCATCCTGCTTATTTAACTTGTGTGCAGAGTAAATCATGTAAACTGCCAGACTGGATGAATCACAAGCTGGAATCAAGATTGCCAGGGGAAATGCAACAACCTTGGATATGTAGATGATACCACTCTAATGGCAGAAAGTGAAAAGGAACTAAAGAACCTCTGGATAATGGTGAAGGAGGAGATTGAAAAGGTGGCTTGATATTCAACACTTGAAAAACTAAGCTCATAGCATACAGTTCCATTACCTCATGGCAAATAGAAGGGGAAAAAAGGGAAGTAATGACAGATTTTATTTTCTTGGGCTGCAAAATCACTGTGGATGGTCACTGCAGCCATGAAATTAAAAGATATTTGCTCCTTGGAAGAAAAGCTATGACCAACCTAGACAGCAGATTAAAAAGCAGAACATCTCTTTGATGACAAAGGTGAGTAGAGTCAAAGCTATGGTTTTTTTTCGGTAGTCATGTATGCATGTGACAATTGGACCATAAAACTAGCACTGAAGAATTGATGCTTTTGAACTGTGGTGCTGGAGAAGACTCTTGAGAGTCCCTTGGATTACAAGGAGGTCAAGCCAGACAATCCTAAAGGAAATCAATCTTGACTATTCATTGGAAGGACTAAAGCTCAAATACTTTGGCCACCTGATGTGAAGAGCCAGCTCACTGGAAAAGCCCCTGATGCTGATACTGAAGGCAAAAGGAAAAGCAGGTGATAAAGGATGAGATGGTTGGATGGCATCACTAACTCAATGAACATGAATTTGAGCAAACTCCAAGAGACAGTGAAGGGCAGGGAAGCCTGGCATGTTGCAGACTATGGGGCCACAAAGAATCAGACATGACGTAGCTAATGAAGAACCACAACAAGTGACAGTTTGCTGGTACGTCTGTCTGTCAAAAGGTGGGTGGCAGGCCATATGATGACCAAAATTCCTTCCATACTAAAATTCTTTGTTTTGTGAGGCTTTAACCCACTGAAGTTTGACTTGGGCATTGTGAGGATTTGGCTGGAGAACCTCAGAGACACTGCCAAGATGGCAGCAGTCACAGAAGTTGTGGGGACACAGCTGTTCCAATGTCTGATCCATTCTGAAAATCTCTACCTTGACCAGGTTTTAATGACATATTTTAGAGATTGATTCCCAGTGGAACTGGTCCCTCTGTGCATCCTACTGCAGGTCCATTTTCTATTAACCAGCTTCCAGGGATGATTGGCAAAAGGTAGGCCATACTGGGGGTCTGCTACAGATTGGCAGCTCCTGAGCATGATGAGTCATATGCACGAGGAGTCTTGAAAAGCCTGACCTTGTTTGAACGCATCACAGGCACAAGGACACATAAGCCAGTTCTGCATTGCAAAGGAGTTCAGCATGTGCCACATCCCCAAATTTACCACCACAGGTAGCAAGTTAGCTGGGAAAGATGACAGGATTCAGCATCACCTTTCGCCATCACAGGAAAGACAAGACAAATCTTACCTCTGAAAAGAATATGGATTTTCCAAAATTGGGGAGAGCAGGGAGACTTTTCTGGTGGCATAGCCCAATCCTAGTAGGGCATGACTCTTTGGTTCTCCTGTCCATGTTCTCAACCCATCTCAAAGTGTCCATGTGAAATGAAAGCTTAACAAGGCAGCGGGAGGGCCTTGTGGCTCTTTCTATGTAGTTTCTGGAGTTTAGGAGAAACATAAACAAGTGACTAGTCTGGTCTGGGCCGGGTTGATTTGGATTTAGGCTTTTTAAGGCTCTGTCCAGGGGATTAAACCTACTAATAAGTTTAAAGAAAAGGCTGGTTCATTTAATTTAGGGAAATGCAGATACACATGTGGATGTTCCCAAATCTTACAAGCTAGCTATGTGGCTCAGGTGTGCATATTTCTGGACATGCTAAGTGACAGTCATAGGTGCCACTCTATGTATCACTACCATTTAACTATGTTCCAATCTTTAGCTAATTTAATCCTTGAAAGAATTCTACATCAGTAAAATTCCATCCATTTTACAAAAGATAAACACAGATTCAAAGAGGGTAAGACATTTGTTTACGTTGTATAGCTAATTGGAGTAGCCTTTGTAGGTACTCAAGTCAGACCTGTGTTATTAATATGTGCTCTTAACAGTGTGCTAACATTTATCAAAATTTGAAAGCTCCCAGGCTTTCAGGAAAGAAAACAAAGTTACCTGTTGAGCAAGAGTATGATGGTGAGCAAGTTTTATTTGTTTCATATGGTGTGGTAGGCTTGGTTTCTGCAGCCTGCGTTGGAGAAGGTACTGAAATGATAAGAATGAAAGAATGTTGTTCAATTCGTGGAGGAAATTTTCCAACTCCAGAAAAAAATAGCAAACAAAACTAAAATTAGGAATTACCCTTTGACTCTTTCTTAGAGAAGTATTCAAGGATGGCCTTGAGACATTACCCTGCCATATATGTATTTCATTATCATGAATAAATATTACCTAGATAATGATCTGAAGCGCTTATCAATAGACAGAATCATTTCTTCTTTTATACTCTTAGTATCTTCTTAAAACCTATCAACAGAGCATCTTATATAGGACACTCAATTAAGTCTTTATTCATACCAAACTTTTATTCATACCAATGACATTTCAATTCTGTGGAGCATGGCTTTGGGGCTGGCACTAACCCACCTTGTTCACAAGAACCCCAATCTTGATTTCCTGACCTTATTCAAGTTCCTAATTACCCATCTACATCTTTCCAGGGAGATGTACACATTAACCAGCACAGAAAACATACTGAGATTATTCAATTTCTTGAAGTCACTTTATGGAGTCAGTACTGTCCACTGTCTGAGTCTTGGTAATAAGCCTCAAAGCAATGTTCCTGGTACTCTGGCTCCTTATGCAGTTGTGTTTTGATCACTCCTTTCATAAGACTGATTTCAGATGTTATCTGACTCATCTTCTATTTCTCACCAGAAAGCTTTACTGAGAATTCTCGGGGCTATGTTTCCTTTTTCCTTTCTTGAAGTCTCTCCTTTATTTTCTATCAAACATCTCATCTGACCTGCAGAGTTGACCAGTTGCCTCTTAATAAGATTTTTATATCCCCTCCTCTGAGAGCATCACAGAATTTTAGAGCAAGGCAGTGGTGCTGACTGAACAAGAGTTCCAAACCCAGGCTTTCCCTATTGCCTCTCATAGGTCTTCTTTCCACTTTCTCACCATGGACTTCACATTTCAACATTACCTCTTCTCTTGTTCTGAGCTATCTTTTGTTTTCTGTGAAAATTTTTGTTTTTATGGGAGTTTTTTGGTCATTGTTGTTGGTGGTGTATTTATTTTCTTTTTTCTTTTTTTTTGGTTTTGCTTTTGTCTAATGCTCAAATTTGTAGCAGGATATGGCTCTCTTTAGGAATTAAGAACAGGACAATAAAAGAAAATCAAAAGATCACAGTCTTCATTCAACTTAAATCTGTGCAGAAGACCTGTTGATCTTAACTTCTATCTGTAGTTATGGTCTTTGTGGGCATTTTTCTGTTCTCCTGTTCTCCTAGGACTTTACTTCCAAGCAGTTCAGGAGTACTCTAGGTGACTAGCATGGACAGGGGCACAGAGCACAGAGAGGGAATGAGTGTAAATACAAATGCCCCTGCTATAGATCTGTTCCAGTGCTAACATCCTTTCTGTATTGTAAAGTTCAACTCTAAACTCAAACTCACTAGGAAACAACAGGACATGTATAAGACTCAACTAATACTCCCCCAGGAGGTCACATGATCATATGCACCAACACTTTCCTTCTGAACTTCTGCTTTAAACCAAGGCCATAACTTACACATGTCCCTCAAAACAGGAGCTCTAATCCATCCACCTCAGCAGGCATAAACTATTAAGCTAAATCAATATTGAAAAAGTCAACAGTTGCTCTAGTGCATTTTTCTTGCAAACTTTTATGGCTGTAAAAATCCCACTTTCAACCTAAAGACCTCCTTCCAAATTCAACTTGAAGAAAATCCTTCAGATCCCTCCTCACTGAATACACACATGGATCAACAGGCGTGAAGGGAAATCAATGTTTTCCCTCAGACATTTTGGCTAAGAGTTTGTGATATTTCTGTTTCTCTTCAGTTCCAGAGCCACTTCAAAGTGCCGAAGGGTTGTGGAGGCTTTGAGAATCTCCACATAAAAGTTATCTTTTTAATCCTAAAGAGAGAAAGTTTGAACCCAAACATGTCCACAAAATGAGAAGTTATTTCCCCACCCATAATTCAAAAATATTCTCCATTTATATTAAACCTAAACTACTATCTAACAGAAATTTGAAGTATGAACACTGTAGCCCGAATTGGAAAAAAACAAATGTCTGCATTCTAAATTGCATAATACTTAAATCTGATATTTACTTTGTCATCAGTATAAATGGCATTCCTCTGATACATGAACAAAGGAGGTTAGAAGCAAAATGTGTAAGTCACTGACACCCTGAAAAAGCAGGGTAATTGTATGAAAGCTTTTCCAGTGAGGATGTCAGATCAGAACAAACTCATCTGAACAGAAACTCTATGTTCAGTATAGAATGCAGCAAAGGCCAGCATTCAAATTAATGGGCACAATCTAGACCCAACCATTTACTATTCCTATGAATGAACAGAAACAACAATGAACTCAGACTCCGTGCCTCAGTCCTCAGGAATATAAAGTAGGATTGACTCACACTGACAATGGGTAGGGTTGTCATAAAAATTAAGTGGCTTAATAGTTGTAAAGCAGTTAGCACGTTTCCTGACACAGGAAACAGAGTAAGCATTAACTTCACTGAAATCTTATCCTCATGTGTTGGGTTAGGCTTCAGAATGAATAAATGATCTCTATTCAGAGCTCCTTGAAAGTGCAGAATTTCATTCACCAGGCTCTGTTCTGGCATCCTTATTTTTCCCTCACAATTCTGTGTTCAAATGAGCCATTCTCCTTAGATGTCCAAGATCAGTGATCTGGTTTTTGTTTTGTTTTGTTTTTTTTTTTTTTTTGGTATTAATGAATTTCTTGAGAGTCTGATAAAAAGCCTTAGGTCTCCTTCACTCTGTAAATGCTTATAGATATAAAAGATGAATATAACAGGGGACAGGGGATTCACAGACTCTGTAGAGCTAGGTTTGGAGGCCTGTTAAGAATCCTTACTGTAGATTGTACATCTGACTTAACACAGTGCTTTGCATAGTCAATACCCTCTCCTTTAAAGCCTAAAGGATCAGAAGCACATCTGTTTACCTGGCTGGAAGTCCTCTGTGGGTGTTGCCATCGGAAGAGCAGAGGTAGAAGCCTTCGTTGTCATTGGAACAGTGGTGATCATCGTGATTGTTGAAGCAGTGGTGGCAGTTGTTACTGGAGTAGTACTGGTGGTCGTTTTTGGAATAGTGGTGGTTGCCGTTGGAGTACTGGTGACGGTGGTTGTTGAAGTAGTAGTTTTTGTCTGATTAGTTTCTGTCGTTGTTGGAGTGCTAGCCTCGGTTGTTTCTCTTCGAGGTGTAGCAGTCATGGTCACTTTTCTTTGAGTAGTAGTAGTGGTGGCTCCTGTTCTTTGAGTAGTGGTAGTGGTGGCAGTTGTTGGAGTAGTGGTTGTTGTTGTTGTAGTTGGAGCTAGAAATTAACATGAAAGCAAGGATTCAATAAGCTGCAGGTAACAAGAGCCATGTGCTGGGTCTGTTCAACAACATGACCAAGGAGACTGTCCCCAGGTAGAACTCTGTGTTTATTGCCCATGAACTCCAAATTCTCATCATTGGTCAGCTAGAATCTGTGACAAGCAGGGAGTGAAGACATGGTCACAGCAAGGAAACAGCTGCATTGAAAGGATGAAATTTCAGGAGGTGTTGAAAGGAAAACTGACATATGGGATTTGTATTGAAGCACTTTGTAAAGACTAGTCATGCATACCAAATCTATGTATCTTCAAAAACATCTGTGAGAAAGAGAAAATGTCTAGAACCTGAAACCATCTTTACCCTCTCAGTGGTGTACACCTAGGACCTAAACAGTAGTTCCCAAGAACCAAAATATTTACCAGATAAACAGCATTCAGTTTGATCAGTCCTAGGGGTACTTTCCCAACAGAAAGTGAAAATGAAGTCGCTCAGTCGTGTCCTACTCTTTGTGACCCCATGGACACCAGGCTCCTCGGTCCATGCTGGAGTGGGTTGCCATTTCCTTCTCCAGGGAACTTCCCGACCCAGGGATCGAACCTGGGTCTCCCACATTGTAGACAGATGCTTTACTATCTGAACCACCAGGGAAGTCACAGAACTACATCTTAAACACAGATTAGTTTAAACCATTAACATATACTCAATAACACAAATGCATTTTGAATCTGGTTAGAAGAGAGACTGGATGCTTTAAAGTTCCTTTCTACCTAAGAGATAATAACAACAGGTAATAACTTTGACTCTTTCCAGAGTCTGAAATGGTATAGGATTCCAAATCTCTTACTGAAGTCCTCAGAGTTACCCAGAGAAAGAATTGGAACTAAAATTAAAACAAAACACAGTGCCTGACACAAAAGCAGAAATTGTAGGGTTGAATAAAAAATAAGTACTTTTTTTTCTCACCAAGCATTTTTTTGCACAAAAGTATTCTTAAATTTCAACTCTACTAACTATGAATTGGAACCTCAAGTCACTTAAATAGGGGGAAATTGGTGTGAAAACTGTTCTGAGGGATTCGAGTCAACTTAATTTGGATACTAGTTAATTTTTGCCTTAAAAAAGAAAAACTGTTTTTCAACAGGTATTTGTGAGTTCTATTATGTATAAGGCATCAGTAAATTTTAGGCTTTGGGGGGTCCTGAGATCTTGGTGGTAATTGCTCTAATCTGTCAGTGTGAAAACAACTGTAGACACAATGTAAACAAATGGATGTGGCTATGTTCCAATAAAACTTTATTTATAAAGCTGTTGGTAAGCCTGTTTTATAATCTGACCTGGCCCTGGAGCTACAGTTTGCTGACTCTGGTCTAACAGTGTAGTCAGAGGTTTTGACAAAGAGAGCAATGTCAATCCCCTCTGTTCAGTCTGAAATCAAATCTAGACAAAAAAAAGGAAGTAAGCAAAAAATCCGATAAAGGACTGTAACAAGGAGGAAACTGAATTGGCTTGTTTAACTGTCTGTCTTCCTTGGTTGTAAATATTTCCTGAGGAAGAAGCTAGGAAGCTAAGGGTAGAAGAAGATGCTGAGGAAGAGCCCTAACAGAAGGTTGGAAAGTAAGCTCATTCTGTGAAAAGTACAGAAAATTTAAGCAAAGAATTGAATTGGAGGTGGAATCACTTTGGCTCAGTTATGGACCAGTTTCCTGCTGTACAGGGCAGTGACTTTAAATATTCATCTATTAAACACGATAAAAGTCCCCTACTAATTTTTTTCTGTATCGTTGAAAAAATATTCAGCCAGACCAATCATACGATTTTACAACTCTAAAAAAAAATCTCTTCTCCACATGCAACCTCCTTACCTATGTCTCTCAGTTCAGTTCAGTTCAGTCACTCAGTCATGTCCGACTCTTTGCCACCCCATGAATTGCAGCACGCCAGACCTCCCTGTCCATCACCAACTCCCGGAGTTCACTCAGACTCACGTCCATCGAGTCAGTGATGCCATCCAGCCATCTCATCCTCTGTTGTCCCCTTCTCCTCCTGTCCCCAATCCCTCCCAGCATCAGTCTTTTCCAATGAGTCAACTCTTCGCATGAGGTGGCCAAAGTACTGGAGTTTCAGCTTTAGCATCATTCCTTCCAAAGAAATCCCAGGGCTGATCTCCTTCAGAATGGACTGGTTGGATCTCCTTGCAGTCCAAGGGACTCTCAAGAGTCTTCTCCAGCACCACAGTTCAAAACCTATGTCTCTAGCATCAGCCTATTTTCCTTAAATTACTTCCTAGATGTACTTTCCTCAGAGTCAGCTATTTGCTGTATCAAAGTTGACCTTATTTTACTTTCCTTCAAGGACACAAGCCAAGTACAAAAGATGGAAGGTTGTAATGTAATATCAAGCTCCTTTAAATTAAACAAGAGACATAGCTCAAGAAGGCCAGGGGCATTGGGTTCTGTTGTCAATGGAAGACCCTAGTGGGAGAACATTTATTAGGAAAGAGCACCAGAAACTAGGAAATCCTGAAGAACTTGATCCTTTCATCAAACAGTAAGGAAAATTAGAATATCTACCTCAAGATGGAAAAATGTAAACTTCCCAGTTTTTTGAATTTCATGAAATTTTTAAAAGCCACAGGTCAACAGCTATTGCGATGCAAATGTTTTCATAGAGCGATAAGGCTATTTTAAATTTAAAACTAGCAATTTAATGATCAGGGGTGAAACATGTTTCAAAAAATCCAAGACAGAGCAGAGGGAAGGGGTGAAACTATATAGGCTCATATATTGTGGCTCAGCTGGTAAAGAATCCACCTGCAATATGGGAAACCTGGGTTTGATCCCTTGGTTGGGAAGATCCCCTGGAGAAGGGAAAGTCTACCCACTCAAGTAGAGTGGAGGCTGTGTGGTGCTGGAGCAACTTTGAGGAGATACCCCACTTCCAAGGGCAGAGAAGTCCATCAAGATGGTAGGTGCTGGAGCAGCGGCTGCGCGGCACTGGAGTGACTTTGAGGAGATACCCCATGTTCAAGGGCAAAGGATAAGCCTGAGCAAGATGGTAGGAGGGGTGAAATCTCTTTTAGAATCAAACCCCATACCCACCAGGGACACTCAGAGGGCTCAAACAAACCTTGTGTGCACCAGGACCCAGAGACCCCACAGAGACAGAGACAAAACTGTGTTTGAGTATCTCCTGTAGAGGTATGGGTCAGCAGTGGGCTGCCGCAGGGGCAGGGACTCTGGGGGCAGCAGACCTGGGTTTGGCATAAGCCGTCTTGGAGGAGGTCGCCATTAACCCCACCATAGAGCTGCCAGACTTACACAGGACTGGGAAATAGACTCTTGTTTTGAGGGCTCAAACAGAACCTTGTGCACACCAGGACCCAGGAGAAAGGAGCAGTGACCCACAAGAGACTGACCCAGACTTGCCAGTGAGTATCCAGGAGTCTCCAGGAGAGGCGTGGGTTGGTGGTGGCCTGCTGCAGGGCTGGGGGCACTGAGTATAGCAGTGTATGCAAGGGACCTTTTGAAGGAGGTCACCCTTATCTTCATTACCTCCACCGTAGTTTGCCCCAGGTAATTAACAGAGATGGAACACAGCCAACAACATCAACAGAAAATTGGATTAAGGATTTACTGAACATGGCCCCACCCATCAGAACAAGACCCAGTTTTGCCTCAGTCAGTCTTTCCCATCAGGAAGCTTCCATAAGCCTCTTATCCTTCTCCATCAGAGGGCAGACAAACTGGAAACCACAATCACAGAAAACTAACCAATCTGATCACATGAACCACAACCTTGTCTAATTCAATGAAACTATGAGCCATGCCATGTAGGGCCACCCAAGACAGACAGGTCATGGTGGAGAGTTCTGACAAAACGTGGTCCAGTGGAGAAGGGGATGGCAAACCACTTCAATATTCTTACCATGAGAACCCCATGAACAAAATGAAAAGGCAAAAAGATAGGACACTGAAAGAAGAACTCCCGAGGTCAATAGGTGCCCAGTATGCTACTGGAGAAAGTGGAGAAATAACTCCAGAAAGAATGAAGAGATGGAGCCAAAGCAAAAACAACATCCAGATGTGGATGTGACTGGTGATGGAAGTAAAGTATGATTCTGTAAAGAGCAATATTGCGTAGGAACCTGGAATGATAGGTCCATGAATGAGGGCAAATTGGAAGTGGTCAAACAGGAGATGGCACAAGTGAACATCAACACTTTAGGAATCAGCAAACTGAAATGGACTGGAATGGGTGAATTTAACTCAGATGACCATTATATCTACTACTGCGGGCAGGAATCCCTTAGAAGAAATGGAGTACCCATCATAGTCAACAACAGAGTCCAAAATGCAGTACTTGGATGCAATCTCAAAAACAACAGAATGATCTCTGTTAATTTCCAAGGCAAACCATTCAATACCACGGTAATCCAAGTCTATGCCCTGACCAGTAATGCTGAAGAAGCTGAAGCTGAACGGTTCTATGAATACTGACAAGACCTTCTAGAACTAACACCCCCAAAAGATGTCCTTTTCATTATAGGGGATTGGAATGCAAAAGTAGGAAGTCAAGAAATACCTGGAGTAACAGGCAAATTTGGCCTTGGAGTACAGAATAAAGCAGGGCAAAGGCTAATTGAGTTTTGCGAAGAGAACACACTGATCATAGCAAACACCCTCTTCCAACAACACTCTACACATGGACATCACCAGACGGTCAATACTGAAATCAGATTGATTATATTCTTTGCAGCCAAAAATGGAGAAGCTCTATACAGTCAGCAAAAACAAGACTGGGAGCTGACTGTAGCTCAGATCATGAACTCCTTAGTGCCAAATTCAGACTTAAATTGAAGAAAGTAAGGAAAACCACTAGACCATTCAGGTATGACCTAAATCAAATCCCTTATGATTATACAGTGGCAGTGAGAAATAGATTCAAGGGATTAGATCTGATAGACAGAGTGCCTGAAGAACTATGGATGGAAGTTTGTAACATTATACAGGAGGCAGGGATCAAGACATCCCCAAGGGAAAAAAAAAATCAAAAAGGCAAAATGGTTGTCTGAGGAGACCTTACAAATAGCTGAGAAAAGAAGAGAAGCAAAAAGCAAAGGAGTAATGGAAAGATATACCCACTTGGATGCAGAATTCCAAAGAATAGCAAAGAGAGATAAGAAAGCCTTCCTCAGCGATCAATGCAAAGAAATAGAGGCAAACAATAGAATGTGAAAGACTAGAGATCCCTTCAAGAAAAGTAGAGATACCAAGGGAACATTTCATGCAAAGATGAGCATAATAAAGGACAGAAATGGTATGGACCTAACAGAAGCAGAAGATATTAAGAAGAGGTGGCAAGAAAACACAGAACTATATGAAAAAGATATTCACGACTCAGATAATCAGGATGGTATGATCACTCACCTAGAGCTAGACATCCTGGAATGTGAAGTCAAGTGAGCCCTAGGAAGCATCACTGCAAACAAAGCTAGTGGAGGTGATGGAATTCCAGTTGAGCTATTTTGAATCCTAAAAGATGATGCTGTGAAAGTGCTGCACTCCATATGCCAGCAAATTTGGAAAACTCAGCAGTGGCCACAGGACTGGAAAAGGTCAGTTTTCATTTCAATCCTAAAGAAAGGCAATGCCAAAGAATGCTTAAACTCAATGCACAATTGCACTCATTTCACACGCTAGTAAAGTAATGTTCAAAATTCTCCAAGCCAGGCTTCAACAGTACATGAACTGTGAACTTCCAGATGATGAAGCTGGATTTAGAAAAGGCAGAGGAACCAGAAATCAAATTGCCAACATCCTTTACATCATCAAAAAAAGCAAAAAAGTTCCAGAAAAACATCTACTGCTTTAACAGAACATCTACTATGCCAAAGCCTTCGACTGTGTGGATCACAACAAACTGTGGAAAATTCTTCAAGAGTTGGGAATACCAGACCACCTGACCTGCCTCCTGAGAAATCTGTATGCAGATCAGGAAGCAACAGTTAGAACTGGACATGGAACAACAGACTGGTTCCAAATAGGAAAAGGAGTACATCAAGGCTATATATTGTTACCCTGCTTATTTAACTTATATGCAGAATACATCATCAGAAATGCTGGACTGGAGGAAGCACAAGCTAGAATCAAGATTGCCAGGAGAAATATCAATAACCTCAGAAATGCAGATGACACCACCCTTACGGCAGAAAGCCAAGAAGAACTAAAGAGCCTCTTGATGAAAGTAAAAGAGGAGAGTGAAAAAGTTGTCTTAAAACTCAACATTCAGAAAACTAAGATCAAGGCATCTGGTCCCATCACTTTATGGCAAATAGATGCGGAAATAGTGGAAACAGTGACAGACTTTATTTTTTTGGGCTCCAAAATCACTGCAGATGGTGACTGCAGTCATGCATGAAATTATAAGACACTTGCTCTTTGGAAGAAAATGTATGACCAATTGAGACAGCATATTAAAGAGCAGAGACATTACTTTGCCAGCAAAGGTCCATCTAGTCAAAGCTATGGTTTTTCCAGTAGTCATGTATGGATGTGAGTTGGACTGTAAAGAAAGCTGAGCACTGAAGAACTGATGCTTTTGAACTGTGGTGTTGGAAAAGACTCTTGAGAATCTCTTGGACTTCAAGGGGATCCAACCAGTCCATCCTAAAGGAAATCAATCCTGAATATTCATCGGAAGGACTGATGCTGAAGCTGAAACTCCAATACTTTGGCCACCTGATGTGAAAAGTTAACTCATTTGAAAAGACCCTGATGCTGGGAAGTATTGAAGGTGGGAGGAAAAGGGGACAACAGAGGATGAGATGGTTGGATGGCATCACCGACTCAATGAAAATGAGTTTGCATAAACTCCTGGAGTTGGTGATAGACAGGGAGGCCTGGTGTGTTGCAGTCCATGGGGTGGCAAAGAGTTGGACATGACTGAGCTACTGAATTGAACTGAACAATGTATACGCAACAGGACTGTGTTGACTGTTGTCAAAGTATCTATTTTATATATGTGAAATTCTTTATAAGTCTTAAAAGGTTAAGAAAGACCATTTAAAAATTCTTTTAAGATATGATCTAGAGAAAAGAGCAATTCTTCAAGTGGAATAAATTTAGCTCCATAGCAATGTTCACTATACCTCAGAGTGCATTTTCATTAAGCAACTAGAACTCCTGAAGCACTGCTTTAGGAGATGCTGACTGGAAAGATCCTCTAGCCTATGACCCTGAATCAAAATTAGTTTTAATATTCTACTCTACACAAATACAAGTTATTCTACTGAAGAGTTATTAGAAAACAAAACTATAAGAACCTCCTGTTTCCCTATTAAAGGAAGAGGAAGTTAATACCAAACAGAAACTCTTATCTCTGGGAACCTAGAGTAAGTGATCAAAAAATGTAGGAAGACAAACTCACCTGGCCTTATATTCAACTCCTGAATGATTTTTATATCATTGAACCACCCTCTTTTCTCAATACGGCAGCAATACAAGCCACTGTCAGATGGGACAGTATTCTCTATGGTCAAAGACAAATCCCTTTCACCAATATTTCCTTTTAGCTGATAATGTCTGTCTGTCTGAACTATGACTTTGTATCCATCAGTCCAGATAATGTTACTTCCGCAGCTCAGCAAAGAACATGCCCCTCGGCCCCAGCATGCAGTTGTGATTTCTCCAGTATATGAGCAGGGTAGCCTGACAGACTGACCCGCTACTCCAGTCACTTGATGGTAAGAGGTTACACCATCTGTAAATAAAGAGAAACCAGAGCGTGAGAATATGAGGTCTCAATATTCTCATTTTAATAATTTTAATTTTTTTCATATAGCTTATTTGGTTTGAAACTATGTGACTGTATCTTGAGTTTTTAGAATTTAGTATAAGCAAATTTCCATGTTAACATGTTCTTCAGCAGCATCACTATTTATTAGATATGATTGAAGATGAAAGATCATATAAACATTTTTCTCGATTGATGAAAATGTCCTATGCTTCCCAATAGGACAGATTTTCTAGAGAAAATATCAGGACAAAGGTCAGATCTATGTTCAGCTTTTTTGGTGAATATGATCAAACTTTTCTCCAAAAGATTTGATTGAAACAAATGACATCTAGTAATGCATGAGTATGTGGATATTCATCCTGTATTTGACAGGTATCCTTTTATTAAATATATAAAACACACTGGTGTCTTTTCCTTTCTCCTAGATTCAATCACTGCCTTAACTGAAATCTGGTTTAAAAACTCTATTGCATTCAAAGTTTTGATTTTCAATTTTTATTTGAATTTTCCAGTGGTCATTGAACATAGTCATTTCATAATACCCTTTCTTATTTAAAATTTAAAAAACAGGTCTAATATTTTATTAAACATCATTGACTAGAAGGGGGAAGTCTTGTAAACTCTTTAGAAGTCAGTTTTTAGGAAAATGAGTTTATAATACTTTTAGGAGAATTCGAGTCTTATGGGCTTTAGGGTCATTCCAAAAAATTCAAGCAAGGATCCTTTCTAGAGCTATGTGCAATTAATCACAGTCCACTTACCCAGACAAAACCAAAAAATTAGAGAATATTCAGTAAAATACTAAATTTTGCCTCTTAGGAACAAACAGGCAGGAAAACTCTCACCTGTGGCACTGGCTTAAAAACCGTGCATTGGCAAAAAGTTCCTAAAAGAAATATGAGACTTAACAGCTAATCATAGTCAGGACTTCCCTGGTGGCTCAGATGGTAAAAAGAGTCTGCCTACAATGTGGGGGACATGGGTTCGATCCCTGAGTCAGGAAGATCTCCTGGAGAAGGAAGTGGCAACCCACTCCAGTACTCTTGCCTGGAAAATCCCATGGACGGATGGAGGATCCTGGTAGGCTACAGTCCATGGAGTCGCAAAGAGTCTGACACCACTGAGCAACTTCACTTTCACTTTCACTTTTCATAGTTAGAACTGGGCTATGAGTCTGGGAAGTACTTTGGGAATAAGACACTCATTGTTACATAGTATAAGAGTATTTTCTTCACTGGAATTCTGATAATATTTAATTTTGCTTAATATCATTTTGGGATCACAAAGCTAATACATATTAATTTTAAAAATTTGTTGTAGAAGTATAATTTTAAATTGTACTTTTACTCATGTTCCACCTGTAAAGATTGTTTTTAAATTTTAGGATATATCTATCACTAATTTTCTCCCCTCTCTCATAGAATGTTTTGAATTAAAATATTTTATCTATTAAGAAAAAAATTTCCCATACAGCACAGATGGGGAATCTTAGTTTCCCAATGAGGGATAGAACCCACACCCACTACATTGGAAGCATGGAGTCTAAAGCCACTGGAAAGAGGGAAGGTCATTCTCCTTCCCATCCGTCCCCATTCCTTCTTCCCGTTCCCTTCCATGCCATGATAACAATGGTTGCTGTTTACTACATACACGTGAGAAGTTCACGCGTACACATGAACAACACAAATGGCAGCAGATGCATGTGTGCTGTGTCATGCCTTGTTCCTCTAGCCATTGATTTTATAATTCTTAGTGTTTAAGCAATTTCTTTGGCTTAAGGTTTCAGCCTTGTTCTTTGCTCACTACTTGACCCCATTATTTTTAAACAATGCCCTAGAAATCTACCCTGCTCAACCATACCTACATACCCCCTATATTCCCCCATCCTCAGGGCTTCCAAAGCACAGCCCACCTGTGCACCTACCTGTCAGAAGGAGTAGGAGGCCCAGGATGGCTACCCAAGAGTGCATGATGCTACTGGCCTGAAGGAAAGTGAAGGTTGACTGGTTTGTATGCTCCCAGGCAGATGGTATCAGGTTGGACACCACTAGATGGCTTTCCAGGGGTTCCAAATAGCTCAGGTTCCTTATGCCTCAGCGCAGAAAAAATTGAGCCAGAGCCTGAGGAGTGATAGATGAGAAGTGAGCCATTAAAATAGGATGCTTATAAGACTTACAAGGAGACAGGTGATTCAGGATGGGGAACACATGTATACCTATGGTGGATTCATTTAGATATTTGACAAAACTAATACAATTATGTAAAGTTTAAAAATTAAATAAAATAAAAAAAAAAAAAGGAGACAGGTGAGCATTGTGCTGCCTCAAGTACTTAGTGGGTTACATTTGTATAATCAAAAGAAGAAGGAGAGGGGAGAAGACCACCTTCTTTTTCACTGTTAGTCTTCTTGGATGGGAGGATATTTGATCCTGTGTGGTGCATCCGGCACTGTCATGGCACTCCGGAAAATTAGTCCAGGTCTCAGGACAATGAGGGTTATTCAGTCTGAAATGTCACATATCCAACTCCGGCAAATGTTTTAATCTCACAAATATCAGTTTCTTCTCCTTTATAATGAACGTAATAATAGAATCACCCCAAACATTTGGACAAGGGTTCACAATAAGATAATGCTCTGAAAGCATCAAACCAAGCCCTTTCCTATAATAAACAGTCAGTAACTATTGTTTATTATCAATGACTCCAAGAATAATATCAATAGCCCAAAATGCTCCCCTATGAGATGATACATATGAAAGCTTTGGTATAGTGGCAAGTCCTTATTCAGCACTTACACTGTATCATCACAGTAATGATTATTTTAATCAGAGGGAGGTGCCAGTGATCAGACACCAATCCCCACTGAAGCATCTGTAGGTCCACCCAGCCCCACATTTCCAACTTCCTGTTAGACATCATCCAGGGGCACTTACTTCAAACTCAAGATCACCCAGATAATTTTCATTCTTCCTTCTGGGGTTCCTTTACCAGTGAACCCATCACATCACCTACAATCCCAAGTACAGAGAATCAGTCATCCTTCCTTCTTACTCCAGTCACCAGCTCCTCTCAATTCCAAGTCCTAAATGGCTCTGACTCTGTCCCTTCTCACTGTTACTGCTGCCATCATTCTAGCTGACACACTCCTCTCCTGTCTGAATAACAACAGCAGGAGCCTCCTGGGGAGCCTCTCTGCCTCCAGGTGTACTCCCCTCCAATACAGCTTCCACAGTCTTGCCAGCACAATATTTCCAAAAAACAGAGATGAAAGTGCCATTCCCTTCTCCAAACACATGAACAGTTTCTTAGGACCCTGGGGTCAAATCGAAATTCCTCATTCCATCAATCAAAGCCTTTAAGAACCTAGGCTACTTCTAGCTTCCTATCTCCATTAGATTAAACTAGACTCTTAAACAATCACAGAGATTCCATGCTCCTATAAGTCACCCTATCCCTGCTCAGACTCTTATCCCTGCCTGTTCACTCTGCTCAATGAAATGCTCTCATCCATGAAGAGCCAATTCAAGGATCTTTGAGATAAATCATCCTGGCCCTCCTTTCCCAGTTAGAATCCTTCTCTCCTTCCTTTGGGTCCCCAGGGCACTTCTTCACACTTCTACCCCAAAACAAAGCCCACTGAGTGGTTATTTGCTCAACCCAAGCCTGTGTATCCCACACCTTTATGGACAGAGGTCAAGATTTCCTCATTTTGATATGTTGTGGTCCCTGCATAGAGAAGCAACCAGGTAAGCCATGCTTAATGAATCATAGATTCAGAAGGCATTTACCAAGTATCATGTTACATATTTCTATGTATCCAAATGAAGTCCCAAGAAAAAGATAGAAAATCTCATCTCCAACCACTTTTCCCTCTAAGAATCCCTTGATTTGAGGGAAAGGCCAGCTTGCTCAGACCATGGAGCTTCATCTGGTTTTGTAAAACAGAGAGATATGGTAAGAGAACAAATGTTCCTAAAAGTTCCCCATGCCCACTTTTCCACCATCCAACCCTGAGACCAAGAAAAACCTATTGTAACAGAGTGCCTGATGAACTATGGATGGAGGTTTGTGACATTGTACAGGAGACAGGAATCAAGACCATCCCCAAGAAAAAGAAATGCAAAAAAGCAAAATGGGTACCTGAGGAGGCCTTACAAATAGCTGTGAAAAGAAGGGAAGCGAAAAGGAAAGGAGAAAAGGAAAGATATACCCATTTGAATGCAGAGTTCCAGTGAATAGCAAGGAGAGATAAGAAAGCCTTCCTCAGCGATCAATGCAAAGAAACAGAAGCAAACAATAGAATGGAAAAGACTAGAGATCACTTCAAGATAATCAGAGATACCAAGGGAACATTTCATGCAAAGATGGGCTCGATAAAGGACAGAAATGGTATGGACCTTACAGAAGCAGAAGATATTAAGAAGAGGTGGCAAGAATACACAGAAGAACTGTACAAAAAGATCTTCATGACCCAGATAATCACGATGGTGTGATCACTGACCTAGAGCCAGACATCCTGGAATGTGAAGTCAAGTGGGCCTTAGAAAGCATCACTACGAACAAAGCTAGTGGAGGTGATGGAATTCCAGGTGAGCTATTTCAAATCCTGGAAGATGATGCTTTGAAAGTATTGCACTCAGTATGCCAGCAAATTTGGAAAACTCAACAGTGGCCACAGGATTGGAAAAGGTCAGTTTTCACTCCAATCCCAAAGAAAGACAATGCCAAAGAATGCTCAAATTACTGCACAATTGCACTCATCTCACACACTAGAAAGTAATGCTCAAAGTTCTCCAAGCCAGGCTTTAGCAACACATGAATTGTGGACTTTCAGATGTTCAAGCTGGTTTTAGAAAAGGCAGAGGAACAAGAGATCAAATTGCCAACATCCGCTGGATCATCGAAAAAGCAAGAAGTTCCAGAAAAACATCTATTTCTGCTTTATTGACTATGCCACAGCCTTTGACTATGTGGATCACAACAAACTGTGGAAAATTCTTAATGAGATGGGAATACCAGACCACCTGACCTGCCTCTTGAGAAACCTGTATGCAGGTCAGGAAGCAACAATTAGAACTGGACATGGAACAACAGACTGATTCCAAATAGGAAAAGGAGTACATCAAGGCTGTATATTGTCACCCTGCTTATTTAACTTTTATGCAGAGTACATCATGAGAAATGCTGGGCTGGAGGAACCATAAGTTGGAATCAAGATTTCCGGGAGAAATATCAATAACCTCAGATATACAGATGACACCAACCTTATGGCAGAAAGTGAAGAAGAATTAAAGAATGTCTTGATGAAAGTGAAAGAGGAGAGTGAAAAAGTTGGCTTAAAGCTCAACATTCAGAAAACTAAGATCATGGCATCCGGTCCCATCACTTTATGGCAAATAGATGGGGAAACAGTGAAAACAGTGGCTGACTATATTTTTCTGGGCTCCAAAATCACTGCAGATGGTGACTGCAGCCATGAAATTAAAAGACGCTTACTCCTTGAAAGGAAAGTTATGACCAACCTAGATTGCATATTAAAAAGCAGAGACGTTACTTTGTCAAGAAAGGTCCACCTAGTCAAGGCTATGGTTATTCCAGTGGTCATGTATGGATGTGAGAGTTGGACTATAAAGAAAGCTGAGTGCTGGAGAATTGTTGCTTTTGAACTGTGGTGTTGGACAAGACTCTTGAGAGTCCCTTGGAATTCTAGGAGATCCAACCAGTCCATTCTAAAGCAGATCAGTCCTAGGTGTTCATTGGTAGGACTGATGTTGAAGCTGAAACCCCATTACTTTGGCCACCTGATGCGAAGAGCTGACTCATTTGAAAAGACTCTGATGCTGGGAAAGATTGAGGAGAGGAGGAGAAGGGGACAACAGAGGATGAGATGGTTGGATGGCATCAATGATTCAATGGACATGAGTTTGGGTGAACTCGGGGAGTTGGTGATGGACAGGAAGGCCTGGTGTGCTGCAGTTCATGGGGTGGCAAAGAATCGGACATGACTGAGCGACTTAACTAAACTGAACTGAAGAACCTCAAGGAAAGAAAAATGTGATTATTTTCAGAACAATGTTCACTTCATTTCCGTGTTCACTTTATTTTCAGTGTTCCTGGGTTGACAGCCAAGTCCTCATGCACATTTGGGGTACATTAAAAACTGCTTGGACTTCATATTGTTGGTGAGCATTATGATCCAATTCAGGGCTGAGAAGAAGTGAATCCTGATACTTGAGGATCAAATAGGAAAACCTGCCCTCCGGGAGCTCTCCTGAGAGATAGTTGCTGCCAGTCATGGGACAACAGTAACTGCACATGGGATCAGAAGCACTGGCCTCTGGGCTCAGCAATCTCCCTGACTCGCTGCAAGCCCTCTCTCACCCCACTGGCCTTTTCTGGGCCTCAATTTAATATCAGTTTTTTACTGAAAACATCACCCTCAGGGGTCTATGGGCCCAAATTTAAAGCATCTGAAACCGAGGAACGAGTCTCAGCTCTCCCTCTGCTTTGCTGTGTGATCTTGGGGAAGTCACACCATGTCTCTGAGCTCCCTTTCTAGGCAGCCACAGAGTGGAGGTAAGGATTTGCCTACCTAGGTAGAGTTTCTTCAGATGGTGTCTGCAGACCAAACACATTCAGAGTAGAGGAGGGCCCTGCAGCAGGAGATCCATACTTGGAGATGTCTTATAAAATAAATAATACAAGTCAGGAAGCCCTTGCACGGCATACGTGACCACAGCTCTTTAAAACACACACACACACACACACACAACTTTTGAGCCTAAATCATAGAATGGAGCCTCTCTACTGAGTGATATGAGCAGGAAAAAAACAACTGACAGGCATCAGAATATTAAAGATGTCCATCCGGAGGAACAAAACCTAGAAAGAAACGAAACTGAGAGTTCTGTAGAGCCATGTAAAAAGGAGTCAGTGGAGCTTTCATAATCTCAGACTTATTCTAATAGTGAGTCAAGTAAGACTACCATGAGATTTTTTTGTTTTTAATTTTTGTCACTTTTCCAAGTTTGTAATTTTGCCACTCATCAGCTGTTCCCCTGGTGTGATGAACAGTGAAAAAAAAATCATAAAACCAAAAAATGTCTCTGTACTTGGAAGGAACCAAGTCAGCTGGGAGCTGGTAGATGTGGCCTCTTGCTCCCCAGCCAGCCTGGCCTGAGAATGAAGGTGTGTGCGTAGGAAGAGCAGCAGAGATGCAGTGAGGAGAGGGGATGGGAGTCCCGCCTGAGGGCTCTGATTCACCACCAGGAATTATGGACCAGGACCGTCCTCATGCGTTTCTTAAGTCAACAGCCCTGTGAAACATGTACTGTCATCTCCATGGTACATTTTGAGGAAAGAGATTTAGAAAAGCTTAGAACAAGAACTTGAGATTTTAAAAGAAAAAATAAGGCATACAATGGTGGAGCTGAGACTTATATTTCCCAGCAAAGGTATTTTAACCTCTGCCTAGTGCTACCAGACAGAGAAAGCAATGGCACCCCACTCCAGTACTCCTGCCTGGAAAATCCCACGGACTGAGGAGCCTGGTAGGCTGCAGTCCATGGGGTCGCTAGGAGTCGGACACGATTGAGCGACTTCACTTTCACTTTTCACTTTCATGCATTGGGGAAGGAAATGGCAACCCACTCCAGTGTTCTTGCCTGGAGAATCCCAGGGACGGGGGAGCCTGGTGGGCTGCCGTCTGGGGTCACACAGAGTCGGACACGACTGAAGTGACTTAGCAGCAGCAGCAGCAGTGTTACCAGAAGACTGGGAGGGAAAAGGACTAGAAAAAAAGGATTTGGGATGTTATTGAGGTAGTAAAAGTGAGCCTGAGGCATAAACACAGGGAATTTAATCTCAGGCCACTGGATTTTGTTTAGGAAATGACTTAGTCGTGTGCGTCTCCTCATGCTGGCTTCAGGCTCCTGACTCAGTAGAGATGTTGGGTCTGTAGGAAACAATTTGGGACCATTTCACACATTCCTGCGGCCAAATGAGAAATGAAATTAATCCTCAGGCTCAATGGAATGATCTGAGTTCCCATCTAACTGAGGTGTAACAGTTCATATTCCCCTAACAGACTGCATTTACCTGGGTCTAGGAAACCTATGAGAATGTTAATTGTGTTGTTGTTACTGCTGTTTGTGTTTGAACTCAGTTCCTAATCATTTGGGGCTTTGCAGAATTCTTGGAGAATCTAATAAGAGTTCTAGACTTTTATACTTACACAATTATATGTGTGTGTGTGTGTGTGTGTGTTTATGTTTAAAGTGGCCTTCAACCATCCACTTGCCACCCAAAAACTAAAGGAAGAAACTAGGAAGGAATTGGGAATATTTAGCCAAGGTAAGAAAAATCCCACAGAGGCATGCAGGTTCTCTGAATAGGTTGAAAGCATTTTTATGCAAATGAAGAAGTTTTATTCAATAAGTGGTTCCAGCAGGTAGATGGGGCAGGGGCCCTGTGACATGATGTCAGAATGGCACCAGAATTGAGCAGACAGAGTTAAATCAAGGTCTGTTATCTACCAGACAAGTTGTATAACCCTCATAGATTCTAAAATGTAAGTGATAATGATATATATCTCATAATATTTTGTGAAAAACCAAATGAGCTAATACACATAAAATGTATAATGTTGAAACAAAGACAGACTTCAGTGTGTATTAGCTTCTCTAATAAACTCTTTGATCCTCCATATCTTTACTTGTAAAGTGGGAATAATATTTGTACCTGGCTAGAAGGTCTTGAGAGTCCCTTGGACTGCAAGAAGATCCAACCAGTCCATTCTAAAGGAGATCAGCCCTGGGTGTTGTTTGGAAGGAATGATGCTAAAGCTGAAACTCCAGTACTTTGGCTACTTCATGCGAAGAGTTGACTCACTGGAAAAGACTGATGCTGGGAGGGATTGGGGGCAGGAGGAAAAGGGGACGACAGAGAATGAGATGGCTGGATGGCATGACGATGGACGTGAGTTTGAGTGAACTCCGGGAGCTGGTGATGGACAGGGAGGCCTGTCAGACACGACTGAGTGACTGAACTGAACTGAAATGAGAAGGTCTTTGTGAGATGTAAATAAGAGAATACATGTTAAAACCCTTATACAACAGCTACTGCTACTGCTGCTAAGTCACTTCAGTCGTGTCCGACTCTGTGTGACCCCATAGACGGCAGCCCACCAGGCTCCCCCGTCCCTGGGATTCTCCAGGCAAGAATACTGGAGTGGGTTGCCATTTCCTTCTCCAATGCATGAAAGTGAAAAGTGAAAGTGAAGTTGCTCAGTCGTGTCCGACTCTCAGTGACCCCATGGACTGCAGCCTTCCAGGCTCCTCCATCCATGGGATTTTCCAGGCAAGGGTACTGGAGCAGGGTGCCATTCTAACATCTACCTAAATCCTCAGTATGGATTATAAATGTTTCATTACAAATACCATAGGGGAAAAGGAAGGTCAATGACAAAAACATGATGTTTTATTTCAGACTGGAAGATAAGGGAAAATAAAATAATATCTAAAAGTATGGAATCAGAGCAAGACTTCCTGGGTCTGGCAACCAAGAGCTATGCAACCTTGAGAAAGATGTCAAAGAGAGATAGAAGCATTGCTAAGAGGGATTGAATGGCATGGCCCCTAAGAACAGTTGACCCCACACCAGCACATGATCTGTGCTCAGTAAACCCTGGTTGAGTAGATGTCACAAAGGGACCAAGACACCTCCTCTTCAACAGTGCCACCTATGGGTATGGTCACAAGTGTTTTCTCTCCCAGGGTTTATCAAGTGAAATGAAATTATCAGGAGAAAAATTTTATAAAAGATACTAAATTTAAAAGCACACATTTCTTTGAACCTAGCATTTCTCCTTCTTTGTCATTGCCCTAGCTAGAGAGACACTTGCTTAATCACTTAAAGAGATACCTACAAGGATGCTCAGTGCAGATTGTTTAAGAATGAAGCTTTGGAACAACTGAGCGCCCCTCAGTGGGCAATGGATACTATAAGTATTCATAGTAAAAAAAAAAAAAAATATGGCTTGGGTGAGGCAGCATGCCTGCCCAGTTGCTCAGTCCTGTCTGACTCTTTGCGACCCCTTGGACTGTAGCCCGCCAGGCTCCTCTATCCATGGGATTTTTCCCAGCAAGAATACTGGAAATGGCAACCCATTTTCTCCTCCAGGGGATCTTCCTGACCCAGGGATCGAAACTGTGTCTCCTGTGTTTCCTGCATTGCAGGTGGATTCCTTATTGCTGAGCCACCAGGGAAGCACAAAAGACTACACAACAATTTAACATAGTGATGAAGATCTACATGGGCCAGTAAAGAAAGTGATCCAGTGTATAATGTTAGGTGAACAAACATGCAGAAGGCTGACAGTATATTTCAAAACTTTATACATAATGCTGTATATTTCTATAACTCCATACATAAGGGACTAGGAAAAGATCTGAACAGTGATCACCTTCAACTAATATCAATCATTAATCTGGGGAGGAACTGAGATTAAAGAAGGGAATCAAATAGCACACTATTTCTACATTAAAAAAACTTTATCTCTAACAAAAATACATTTTTGAACTGTCTGTATAATTTAAAATAAATTACTAACATTTTGAAAGATGAATGTGGGTTTTTCCTACTAGCAGTCCTAGCTTTAGATCCCAAGACTGGTTTCAGAAATGAGCAGAGACGGGAAGGAGCCAGCACTGATGCTTTTAGCCTGTTTCAATCTCATCCCAGCTTGCAGGAGGATGTAGGCCGTGACCACAGTGCTCCCCAAAGAGCAGAATTCTAGACAAGCAGGCAGATGACAGACTGTTCCCATGGCCAAAGGCAAATCCCTCACAGCAGCACAGTCCCCCTATCTCCTGACTCAAAAATCACTGCATCAAAGTCTGGGATTTCAACTGAAGAACCCAAACTTTAGACACTGGGGGGAAAAAAAGAAAAGGAAAAAACAAACTTAGGTAAATGCCTGTATTCCTATCTGGGGGGGCCCCACAATTGCCCTAAACTGATTTCTGTCATTAAAAAAAAGAAGAAGAAGAAGAAGAGCAAAGGTTTACTGAGTAAACCTTTTATTTAGTACATGGCGGACACTGTTCTATGTCATCTACATGCACTGTCTCATTTAATCCCCAGAAAGAGATAAGGATTGGGGTTTCATTATTCCCGTTTGACCAGTGAGGAACCCAAGGCCCAGAGAGATTAAGGAACTTTGCCAAAATCACACAGCAGAGACGAGGCATCATGAAGTGGACACTGGAACACACGCATGAACCATTCTATTTTACTGTCCCCTACATTCTACTCTCACAAGCATTGATTTATTTACCTCATAGAAGTCTGTTTTCCTCTTCTTAATTATAAACTTCACTAAGGTAGCAATTACCTTTTGTGTGTCTACTAGCTAGCCAGGCACTCAACTAAATTTTACGTGCTTGAGGTTATGCAACAGAGGCCAGAGACCCCGAGGGAAAAGCAGTAGCAGCTGATAATCAAACCCAGGCAGCCCTCTAGCACCTCCAGGGATGTAAAGTATTTGGATATTCTCTGCCCCTGGGCCCTAGTATACACCTAAAGAAGTCTGGTAGAGAGAGGAGAGGACAAATGAATGAAAGAACACTCCCTCCACTGTACGGAGTCAAGGGGCCTAGTGAGGTCACCCTCTGGGGCTTCAAGGAAGAAGACCAGCGTATCTGGAAATGGGATGAGATAGCCGAGCTCCATCCAGCCTAGAGTGGACAGGCAAGTATTCTAAAGATGATCTACCATGGAGAACTGCACAAAGAAATCAAGGTCAATGGTCTCTCTTACCCTCTAAAATCCACAGGGAGGAATAAACCGCAAACACAGTCTTGACACCGGTGTGTCCCAGGTGGGCTTCACCTCACAGGACCCAACAGTCATCTCTAGTCATCTGATTCGATGACACTCTGTTCAGTGTTTCCCCCTCAATCTAAGGGGAGAGGAAAGAAAGAGAACCACATACCCGTACCTTGGATGTGAGCAGTGTCTCCTGAAATCGCCTCTGTGCTTCTCTGAGAGGTCCTGGGGAGGACACTTTCTGATTCTGGATGAGAGAAAAGTTTGATCAGATCAGTCGCTCAGTCACGTCCTACTCTTTGCGACCCCATGAATCGCAGCACGCCAGGCCTCCCTGTCCATCACCAACTCCTGGAGTTCACCCAGACTCATGTCCATCGAGTCAGTGATGACATCCAGCCATCTCATCCTCTGTCGTCCCCTTCTCCTCCTGCCTCCAATCCCTCCCAGCATCACAGTCTTTTCCAATGAGTGAACTCTTCGCATGAGGTGGCCAAAGTACTGGAGTTTCAGCTTCAGCATCATTCCTTCCAAAGAAATCCCAGGGCTGATCTCCTTCAGAATGGACTGGTTGGATCTCCTTACAGTCCAAGGGACTCTCAAGAGTCTTCTCCAACACCACAGTTCAAAAGCATCAATTATTCGGTGCTCAGCCTTCTTCACAGTCCAACTCTCACATCCATACATGACCATAGGAAAAACCATAGCCTTGACTAGACGAACCTTTGTTGGCAAAGTAATGTCTCTGCTTTTGAATATGCTGTCGAGGTTGGTCATAACTTTCCTTCCAAGGAGTAAGCATCTTTTAATTTCATGGCTAGGCAGTTAAAAAGAAGTATTTGTGCTGAGTGGTAGGATTTGGAACTATTTTTATTGTTGTCTTTTTACTCTTCTATGTTTACTTTTTTTTTTCCAATGATTTTAAGTAATTTTTAGAATCTAGGTGAAAAACTATAAATGTTGTATTCTAAGATGATGCTTTTAAAGACCAAAGGAATAAAATTTACATATAAAAATTGGCTTAGGGTTCATGGACCTTAGGTCACTACTCATAGTATAATGGAATTAGCCAATTCAATACTATAAAGTTGTTTAAATTAATCCAGGCCTTATTGAGGCAGCCAAAATGCCTAAGGCTTCAAGCTGTCTCATGATTCTTTTTGGAAAATCTTACCTCAGAATCAGAGGTTGAAAGATGGTGGGAACTCTGATAAGTCCCTATGATTAATGGAGCTAGTGACTCAGTGAGAGTTCCAAGATACAGTATTAAGAAGGTTTCAGGAGGAAGGGAGGGACAGAGGAAGAATAGAGAGAGACAGAGGGAGAGAAGGGGAGGGAGAGAAAGAAAAGAAGGAAGAAAAAAGACAAGTAGAATCAGTTCATCAAGGGATATTTTAAGGCATCTAGAGGTCTTTCCTCTAATGCCTAAGTAAACAGTTGAGCCCTGGCAGGATGGAACTCTTCTGACCCAGGGTAACATTTCCTGGTTCTTTACTAAGTGTCTCCAAGTGTCCTGGAGGGAGGTCAATTGGAGAACCCAAAATGCTGACTTTTCAAAAGTACAAAGGTTAAAAATAAATAGCAACAAACAAAAGGAAACCATAGAGTAATGTAAAAGAACAATTTAATGACAACAATTTAATTTAAATTACGCACATACAGACACACAGAGTTGCAGGATGAATTGTGTGGCCGCCACCCACAAATTCATTTGTTCAAGCCCTGACACCTAGGACCTTGGATGTGACTATATTTGGAGACTGCACATTAAAAGGGATAATTAAGGTAAAAATGATGTTATATGGGTGGGCTCTACTTGAATATGACTGATGTTCTCACAAAAAGGAAATTAGAACAAAGACACACAAAGGAGAAAGATTACGTGAAGACACAGGGAGAAGGCAGACATCAAGGAGAAAGGCCTCTGAAGAAACCAACCCTGCTGACCCCTTGGTTTCAGACTTCCTGCTTCCAGAATTGTGGGAAGTAAACTTTTGTTGTTTAAGCTGCCCAGCCTGTGGTGTTTGTTATGACAGCCCTGGCAAACCCGTACACATATACGTACACGCATAGAGCCTAGAGCAAGTTGCTGAGCTGCCCCATTCAGTAGGAGAAACTTCTTCCAAGGGATTCAAGGTACCTCTGAACAGCAGAAGGAAACAAATGGCCAGGTGAGCCGGGTACCTCCGGGGAGAATGGGCCCTTCGGTGGAAGGCTCAAGGGTCAGCAGTGTCATGTCTTCCTCAGGAAGGGAGCTTGTCAGAAAGCATGTGGAGGCCATGGCTGCCAGTGCAGCTCTCATCTGAAGTGGTTTTGTGGTTGTGAGGTCAGGTGTAGTCATGTCTGTTGTTGGAAACACAGCTGTGGGCATCATCTCAGCAGTGGTGGTAGTGGCGGTTGGGCAGTGGGTGGTTGTTGTGTGAGTGATTGTAGGGGCTGTAATATGTCCAGTACCAAGTGGAAATGGAGGAAGAGGGAAACACCACAGATATAGCTGGCAACCATCCATTTCTCTGTGTTTTAGCTGCCTCATCTGGTCCACAACTTGGACCTTTAAATGTTCATGCAAATTGGGTTTCTTAATTCTAGTCTTGGCCTATCCAACTGATTCTTCACAGAGTGGCCAGAGTAATCTTTGAAAGTGACAAGTTATTATGTAATGTCTGTTTCTCGAACTACACTGTAAGCTCCATGAGCAAAAAGCTGGAATTTATGTTGTTCTCTGCTACTAATTTAATACCTACCACAGTGTCCTGTAGATAGTAAGTATTAAACACAACATTAATGAGTAAATGAGCAAGCCCATTAAAAGTGAGTCTGCTGCTGCTGCTAAGTCACTTCAGTAGTGTCTGACTCTGTACGACCCTATAGACAGCAGCCCACCATGCTCTGCCAGCCCTGGGATTCTCCAGGCAAGAACACTGGAGTAGGTTGCCATTTCCTTCTCCAATGCATGAAAGTGAAAAGTGAAAGTGAAGTCGCTCAGTCCTGTCTGACTCTTAACAACCCCATGGACTGCAGCCTACCAGGCTACTCCATCCATGGGGTTCTCCAGGCAAGAGTACTGGAGTGGGGTGCCATTGCCTTCTCCAAAGTGAGTCTAAACATAATATTTAAGTTAAACAAGATGAATAAGCTCTAGTAATTTGCTGCACATATTGTACCCATAGTTACCATAGTTTATTTTATAGTTGATAACGTGTGAAGACAGTTGAACTTATTCTTGGTGTTCTTTCAACAATAAAAATCAAAATCTAAAAAAAGCAAGCTCAAAGACTATATAATATACGGTGAAAATGTAGTATGTTTCAGATATTAAAGATTGATTCATGTCAAAACCACTCACCCCCTAAACATCTGAATTAGCATCACTACATATACCACTCTTTCTTAAATATGCCAAATCTCCATTAACTCTAATGGACCAGAAACTTATCATTAGTTTCAACTGAGCTTAGAACTCACAGAGTATTGAAGATGTCATAGAGTATTGAAGTCAACCAATATTTTATAAAATAATATTAGTAGCTGGTTATATCAGGCATGAAAAGCAAAGACTTGGATTGGCATCATTTATCTTCATCGAATCCAAATAATACCTTCTATCTCACAAAGTTGCTTTGAGGGAAAAGTACACTAATGCTTATGAAAGTTCTCTTACTGAAAGCATTCACATCAGTTCTTCTTAAATTTTAGAGTGTATGAGACTCACCTGAGAAGCTTATTACACATATGGCTAGCAAGACCTTGCCTCCTGAGATGCCAGTCCCATTAGGGAGAGAGACCAAGGATCCTCAGTCCCTGGTGCTGGCTAACTTGACATCATTAAAGAGCACTCTCACCTCTGATGCTTGATGAGTCCGAGTAGTCACTGTCAAAACCCATCTTTTAGAAAAGGCACCAAATAAAAACAGTCATCAACTAGGTGCTGCCTTCTTCAGGTAGGGTTGGAGATGCCCATTTAATCAGTATCCGGCCAATAGCGGGAAAGGCGGCCATAGCAACTATCTGCATCACCAAATCCTTCACGCCTCCAGCTCAAGAACAGTATATAGACCAGGAAAAACAATGGTAAAGAAAGTGACAAGAACTGCTTTCATTCTATTAACTCCCATAGGGTGTCTTGGAAGAGAGGTAGTTAAAGGAGTAATTACTATGGGGCAACAAGTTCTCTAAAGTGGGGTACTCCAGGGAGGACAGAAACTTACAGCAGAAACATTTAAACCAGTCTGGAGACTATGGGTGGTCAGGAAAAGCCTGACTTAGGTGGAAACCTCAGGATGCATAGAGTTATAGAGGAAAGAAAGGCAGAGAGAACAGTAGGACAAAGGCTAATTTTTCTTGGAATACAGGTGTTTTCTCACACAGCACATCTGAAAGATTCATATGCAGAAACTATGAACTGCTTAAACTGCAAGAGACATTAGATACTGTCTAGTCCTAGGATCATGGATTGTTAAAACTGGTCCTATCCAGGTCCCTCCTTTCTTACCTGGAAGGGCCATAGTCATCAAAGGATAATAACCAAGATGTGACTTCAGCTCAGCTCAGAGTATCCTGCCCTATAGCATCAGGATGTGAGGGTCTGTACTGGTCCACACTGAGTGTGTACATTTGTGTTGTCCGAAAGAAAACATAAAGCTCAACTTGAATCCTGACCTCTGGGAAAATAAAACAAACCAAGAAGCAAACAAAAATTCCTATAAATAAAGAGAAAATAAAGATTATAGTAAGAGCTCTTAGCAGAACAAATTCCTCTGCTAGAACACTCTGCTAGTAATACCTGCAAAAGACATGTCTTTTCTCCATGTTATCTGACCCCTTATCCCTGTGTCTTAAATGACCATTTCTGATATGAACATAAATATCACCACCCTAAAATTCCCAGATAAATTTATCTGGGCATAACCCAGATAATTGTGATGGTGTGATCACTCACCTAGAGCCAGACATCCTGGAATGTGAAGTCAAGTGGGCCTTAGGAAGCATCATTACAAACAAAGCTAGTGGAGGTGATGGAATTCCAGTAGAGCTCATTCAAATCCTAAAAGATGAAGCTGTGAAAGTGCTGCACTCAATATGCCAGCAAATTTGGAAAACTCAACAGTGGCCACAGAACTGTAAGGTCAGTTTTCATTCCAATCCCAAGAAAGGCAATGCCAAAGAATGCTCAAACTGCCACACAGTTGCACTGATCTCACATGCTAGCAAAGTAATTCTCAAAATTCTCCAAGCCAGGTTTCAACAGTACACGAAGCATGAACTTCCAGATGTTCAAGCTGGATTTAGAAAAGACAGAGGAACCAGAGACCAAATTGCCAACATCCGCTGGATCATCAAAAAAGCAAGAGAGTTTCAGAAAAACATCTACTTCTGCTTTATTGACTATGCTAAATCCTTTGACTCCGTGGATCACAACAAACTGTAGAAAATTCTTAATGAGATGGGAATTCCAGACCACCTGACCTGCCTCCTGAGAATTCTGTATGCAGGTCAGGAAGCAACAGTTAGAACTGGACATGGAACAACAGACTGGTTCCAAAAGGAAAAGGAGTACGTCAAGGCTGTATGTTGTCACCCTGCTTATTTAACTTATATGCATAGTACATTATGAGAAACGCTGGGCTGGATGAAGCACAAGCTGGAATCAAGATTGCCGGGGGGAAATATTAATAACCTCAGATATGCAGATAACACCAACTTTATGGCACAAAGTGAAGAAGAACTAAAAGCCTCTTGATGAAAGTGAAAGAGGAGAGTGAAAAAGTTGGCTTAAAACTCAACAGTCAGAAAACTAAGATCATGGCATCTGATCCCATCACTTCATGGTAAATAGATGGAGAAAAAGTGGAAGCAGTGACAGACTTTATTTTGGGGGGCTCCAAAATCACTGCAGATGGTGACTGCAACCATGAAATTTAAAGATGCTTGCTCCTTGGAAGAAAATTTATGACCAACCAAGAAAGCATATTAAAAAGCAGAGACATCACTTTGCCAACAAAGGTCCATCTAGTCAAAGCTATGGTTTTTCCTGTGGTCATGTATGGATGTGAGAGTTGGACTATAAAGAAAGCTGAGCAATGAAGAATTGATGCTTTTGAACTGTGGTGTTGGAGAAGACTCTTGAGAGTCCCTTGGACCGCAAGGAGATCCAGCCAGTCCATCCTAAAGGAAGTCAGTCTTGAATATTCATTGGAAGGACTGATGCTGAAGCTCACACTCCAATACTTTGGCCGCCTGGTGTGAAGAGCTGACTCGTTGGAAAAGATCTTGATGCTGGGGAAGATTGAAGGTGTGAGGAGAAGGGGACAACAAAGGATGAGATGGTGGATGGCATCACTGACTTAATGGACATGAGTCTGATTAAACTCCTGTAGTTGGTGGTGGACAGGGAGGCCTGGAATGCTGTAGTCCATGGGGTTGGCAAAGAGTCAGACATGACTGAGTGACTTAACTGAACTGAACTGAAAATTTCCAGAAAATTTCTCAGGAAAAACCCTGTGTCACAAAGAGAGGGAGTGGCTCCAAAGTACAGAAAGTGAGTGGATGCAGGAGTGCACTGAGCTTCTGCTGTACAGATCATCCATGGAAATTCATCACAGGGAGCCAAACCTCCAGGGACTCCTGATGGGAGGACTGAGAACTCTTACTCAGACAAAGCTGCCTGAGTTCAATTACTAGCCAGAGAATTCGAGGCCTTTTGAACATTTTGGCTGTTGGCAGGCCCCAGGAGTCTGTCTGTCTGTCCAAATTCCATTTCTTACACCCCTGTTAATGCTGACAGGGCAGGTCCTTGAAGTTTCATTTCTCTTTTTGCCTCATTATCTTCCCTTTCCCCATCCTGAATGGCCTTCCTCAATCTGGGATATATGATGAAATGTGCTAAGCAATTTTCTTCTGATTATTATTATGTGTAACAGACACGTGGAGTGGTGGTGTGGACATGCACTTGTCTGCTCATGTAGTGGGTTTCCACATGTACATGAGAATCTGAGCTGTGTATGTGCACACTTGTAAACTGCATCAGCCATGGTCTTCCTGGCTACTATGCAATTCACACTCGAATGCAATTAACTCTCCCCACTGGCAGGAGTTCACACACAGACTCCTCATGACAACCAAAAGGAAGCTAGATGGGAATTTGGGTCTGCTATCATCCTGAGTTCTCCCTTACCCAGGCCCTTGGGCCCTTTGACCTGCTAATAGAGAAATAAAAGCACAGCTGCCATCAACCATCCCATAAGCCAAAAACACCATAAGAGTTTTTTGAGCAAGGAAAGAAGAGGTTCAATAGACGAAGCATGTGGTGATAGCTACCAGGAAGCCTCAGGTAACAAATAAGCCCAAGGTCTAGGCCCATTTCCACCATTTCTTAGTGAAACAGCTTGATGGGGAAGAGCACACAATATAATTCATGAACCAGATTTCAGGGCTTAAATCTCATGATATTTCTAACCCTCTGGATTCTATGGATTCAACAATATATCCAGGACCACAGCATCAGTTAGATGAAGAATCAAATCAATGCTCACCAAACAGATGTGTTTTCTAAAGCATATTTATCTCATCATCATTAGTTATTGAATGCTTAATTACATGCCTAGCACTCTAGTACACGATATAGAAGTATTATTTAATTCTCACAACCCTAAGAAAGATATAATACTGTTTTCTCATTTAATAGATGCAGAAGCTAATGCTTAAGAGATCCAAGTAATTGGCATTCACAGCAAAAATTTCAGAAACAGAGCTCAAGCCAAGACTTTCTGATCCCAAAACTCCTTATTTTAATCACTATACATTCCTTTGATCTGTGACCCTTAGGGCAATGCACCATGAGACCAAGTGTATCAGTGGCAGCTCCTGTCTAGCTATAGAGAAGGAATTTGTTCAGCTGCTAAGTCATGTCAGACTCTTTGTGATCCCATGGACTGCAGCATGCCAGGCTTTCCTGTCCTTCACTATCACCCAGAGTTTGCTCAAACTCATGTCCATTGAATTAGTAATACCAATCAACTAGCTCATCCTTTGTCATTCCCTTCTCCTCCTGCCCTCAGTCTTTCCTGGCATCAGGGTCTTTTCTAATGAGTCAGCTCTTACATCAGGTAGCCAAAGTATTGGAGATTCAGCTTCAGTGTTAGTCCTTCTAATAAATTTTCAAGGTTGATTTCCTCTAGGATTGACAGGTTTGATATCTTTTCTGTCTAGCAACAGCAAACCAGTCTTCTCCAGCACCAGAATTTGAAAGCATCCATTCTTCGGTGCTCAGGCTTCTTTATGGTCCAACTCTTACATCTGTACATAACTACTAGAAAAACCATAGCTTTGACTATATGAATCTTTGTTGGCAAAATTATGTCTCTGCTTTTTAATACACTGGCTACTTTTGTCATAGCTTCTTCCAAGGAGCTAGTGTCTTTATATTCATGGCTGCAGTCACCATCTGCAGTGGTTTTTGGAGCCCCCCAAAAGAAAATCTACCACTTTTCCCCCATTTATTTGCCATGAAGTGATGGGACGGGATGCCATGATCTTCATATTTTGAATGTTGAGTTTTAAGCCAAGTTTTTCACTCTCCTCTTTCACGCTCATCAAGAGGCTCTTTCCTCGGAAGGAAAGTTTTGACCAAGCTAGACAGCATATTAAAAAGCAGAGACATTACTTTGCCAACAAAGGTCCATCTAGTTAAGTCTATGGTTTTTCCAGTAGTCGTATATGGATGTGAGAGTTGGACTATAAAGAAAGCTGAGTGCCGAAGAATTGATGCTTTGGAACTATGGTGTTGGAGAAGACTCTTGAGAGTCCCTTGGACTGGAAGAAGATCCAATCAGTCCATTCTAAAGGAGATCAGTCCTGGGTGTTCATTGGAAGGACTGATGTTGAAGCTGAAACTCCAATACTTTGGCCACCTGATGCAAAGAGCTGACTCATTTGAAAAGACCCTGATGCGGGGAGGGATTGAGGGCAGGAGGAGAAGGGAACGACAGAGGATGAGATGGCTGGATGGCATCACCGACTCAATGCACATGAGTTTGGGTGAACTCCGGGTGTTGGTGATGGACAGGGAGGCCTGGCGTGCTGCCTTTCATGGGGTTGCAAAGAGTCAGACACGACTGAGTGACTGAACTGAACTGATTTGAACGGAGGCTCTTTTGTTCCTCTTCACTTTCTGCCATTAGAGTGGTAACATCTGCATATATGTGGTTGTTGATATTTCTCCTGGCAATGTTGATTGCAGCTTGTGCTTAATCCAGCCCAACATTTCACATGATGTACTCTGCATGTAAGTTAAATAAGCAGGGTGACAATATACAGCCTTGATGTATTCCTTTCCCAATTTTGATCCAGTCTGTTGTTCCATGTATGGTTCTAATTGTTGCTTCTTGACCTGCATACAGGTTTCTCAGAAAGCAGGTAAGGTGATCTGGTATTCCCATCTCTTTAAGAAATTTTTCCAGTTTGTGATCCAGACAGTCATAGGCTTTAGTGCAGTCAATGAAGCAGAAGTATATGGTTTTCTCAATTTCCCTTGTTTTTTCTATGATCCAACGGATGTTGTCAATTTCATTTCTAGTTCCTCTGCTTTTTTGAAATCCAGCTTGGACATCTGGAAGTTCTCGGTCATGTACTGTTGAAGCATAACTTGAAGGATTTTCAGTATTACTTTGCTAGCACACGAAATGACTACAATTGTATGGTAGTTTGAGCATTCTTTCACATTGCTTTTCTTTGTTATTGGATAAAAATGCACAAAAGTTCCAGGGTTTTTAAAAAAAAATCTCTTTTGATTGTAACCAAACAAATGAACCTTAACTCTTGAAATTTCTCACACCGAAAGATTAGTGAAAATATAAATCTTGGGTGAAGTTTAGACTCAGAGAAGCCAGAACAGGGAGGAAAGGATGATAATAGAGTGATTCCGAGAAAACCTTTCCGCTGAATGCTCACTAAACTGTGGTATCCTTTCCCACCCCATTTCCAGGAACCTGTGGAATGTATTCTCTGAATAAACTGAATGGTTTGAATAAAACACTCAAAGATACTGAGATTTCTGTGTCCCCCAACAATATCATCCAATTTCACTTCAATAAAGTCATCAGAGCACGAATCTCAGCCATGCATGCATCCATCCTAATTAGTGTTTGTCACTTTAAGATACGAACAGACAACCAAGGGTCTCCAGACTTTTCAGGAAAATACTCAGTATGGAAAAGATAAAAAAATAACAGAGGGAGTAGAAGAAACCAAGCAGACAAAGAAACAACCCAAAACTAGTTTCATCCAAGAGAAAAAGAGAAGGAGCAGAGAGACTGTAAACTAGAGCCAGTTATACAGAGTGAAATTAAGTCAGAAAAAGAAAAACAAATAGCGTATATTAATGCAAATGCACAGAACCTAGAAAAATGGTACTGAGGAACCTATCTGAGGGGCAGGAATAGAGATCCAGATATAAAGAACAGTCTTGTGAACACTTCAAGAGAAAGAGAGAGTGGGATAAATTGAGAGAGTAGACATGTTCAACACCATATGTAAAATAGATTGCTAGTGGGAAAACGATGTATAACACAGGGAAGTCAAACCTGTCTTCAGTGACAACCTAAAAGGGTGGGATGGCAAGTGGGGAAGAGGCTCAAGAGGGAGGAGCATGTGTGTATGTGACTGATTAACACTGGTATATGGCAGAGGCCAACACAACATTATAAAGCAGTTGTCATCCAATTAAAAGTAAATTTTAAAAAGAAAAAATTAACTTAGAAAAAGAAAGAACTCTTAGAAATTAAAAAGTTTATACCTATCCCCAAATTTTATGGAACGTTTGAAAAATAAAGGAAATTTTCTAGAAAATATAACCCATCTATAAAGCCAAATGGCTAGGGGTGTTCCAAATATTAAAATAGAAAATACAGAAGAGGAAATTGTTAAAGAAATATTTTTCCTAATTCTAATACCCAAAAGACATGAGCCTATAGACTGGGATGGCCAACCAAATGCTAAATTTCATGAATAAAAGGTGAAAGTGAAAGTCACTCAGTCAAGTCTGACTCTTTGCGACCCCATGGACTGTATAGTCCATGGAATTCTCCAGGCCAGAATACTGGAGTGGGTAGCCTATCCCTTCTCCAGTGGGTCTTCCCAACCCAGAAATTAAACCAGGGTCTCCTGCATTGCAGGTGGATTTTTACCAACTGAGCTATGAGGGAAGCCTGGATGAATAAAAAGAACTGCACAAGAATAGTATGTTATCATGAAATGTAAGAATTTCAGAGATAAGGAAAAAAAATATTAAAAGTTTCCAGAGCATCTTGCAGCACTAGGAAGTAGGAAATGTTAAAAAAAAAAAAATCCATAATTTAACAATAGGATTATTAAAGGGACAAAGGAGACAACAGGAAGAGTTCCCAGTGACCAGAACTGGACTAATCTGAACAACAAAATAAAGTAGTACTGCATTATAACCCAAAGTAGGCAATGTGTACTATGAGTCCATATTGATAAATAATTGAATCAATGCATATGTGGGGGAGAAGAGACAAATCTTCTACACAGAAGAGTACCAAATAATTGATGTAAAGACTCCCTCCTCAAAGACGTGAAGCAAAACTCCCCTCCTCCTCAAATGTGGGCTGGGTACAGTGATTTTCTTCCCAAAAAGTGCTTCAAGAAGAGGGAGAAAAACACACTAACTTTTAAGTGGAGAAACCTGGCAAACACTGCCAGAGGCAGATGGTCAAGATCAATGTCAACAGAGGTAAGTCATGTTGACATTTGAGAGATGTGAGGTAAATGGAGCTTTATTTCTGCAGTCTCTCCCTAGAACACACCATCAGACACCACCATATTGAGGGGTGTTCTACAAAGCATCTGATAAATGTTTCTGAAAACATTCAAGGTCATCAAAGATGAAGAAGGTCCAGGGTTTCCCTTGGTGACTGAGTGGTAAACAATCCACCTGCCAATGCAGGAGACAGGTTTGATCCCTAGGCCGGGAAGATCCCACATGTCGTGATGCATCTAAGCCTGTGCACACAGTTGAGTAAATTCAACAGATAAAACATGGCCTGCACAGCCGAAAATATTTACTATCTTGTCTCAACAGTAAAGAATTCTCAACCTCTGAACCATATATTGAGTTCCTGCTTTGTGCCAGGCTGCAGAGTTACCCTAGCCATTCCTGTCTTCAATAAGCTCACAGACTAGTGCTTCCTAGTGGGAGACAAGCAAGTTAACAACAGAGCACATTGTGATAAGATGAGACGGGGAAAGGACAGAACACTGGGGGTGGTAGGAAAGAATCCTAACCTAGTCTTAAAGGTGAAGGAGAGAGTCAAGAACACTTCCTAAGTCTAGACCAAAAGGACATTGGAGAGGACTTGGGTGGGGTAGAAAAAAATTCAGGTAGAAGGAGGAGCTTATCAGTGGTAATAGCTGCAAGGCACCTCAGACTAACTAAAGAATTTCAGATTTTCAGGTGTTTGTAATATTATTTAAACCATTCAATACCTGTACTATACTATTTAAAAATAAAAGTAGAACTTAAATGTTTTCTTCAAAAAAAAAGAGCTAAAAATATAAAACAGAGATACAGGTAGGCCAATAATGAGATCATGTAGCGGTCCAAGTATTACAAGTGATGGGTGTGCGTTTGTCACTATGGTTGGACTTGAAATCAGAAGAAGTGGAAGTGCCAAGTGAGGAGACTGGAACACAGGCTAGGGTCAGGACACCAAGGCCTGAAAAGCCCTATGAAGTGGTATGGACAGTGTCGGGGGAGCATAGAGGAACTCATCATTTTTTCCTTTAATTGAAGTATTATTGATTTCTATATTTTGAATATTATAATTGAACCTGAGAGTATATCTTATTTAAAAAAAAAAGAGAATCTCACATTATGGAGAATTTTTAATAACTGACTAGTTGTAAGATCTCTAAATATCTTCCAACTTATACAGTCTATGACTCTTGAGATCAGGAAATGACTTTAACCTGAGAAGGAGCCTGTTTTTATGGGTTCTTTTAATAAGAGGAGAAGAGTATTCTCTCCTGCTTATCATCAACTATGAGGATCCCCTCGGCAAGCTTCCTTTTATCTGTGACCCTTGCATCGCTTCTGTACTTTCTGTGATTTCCTATGGGGTGAAAAATCAGTCTGCCTGGATTCCATCTTGACCACACATGAGCTGTGTGGATATGAGCAAATTACTTAACCTCTCTGTGCACAATAACCCCCCACAAAATGCAGATAACAGTAGCTACATCTTGGATTGCTATGCGTACTAAATGACAAGGTCCTTGAAAAGCATTTGACAGATTACCAGGCAAATAGTGAACACCTCACAAGTGGTAATTATTATTCAAGTAGCTGCTATTCCAATAATGTTGGAAGAGCACAGAAAACAGAGTGACCTGTTGCAGTGTGTATCTTGTCACTGCGGGCTCAACAGCCTTTCCTTTATGGAATTATCCAGTCCAGCATCTGAGTACAATCAATAATTTAATCCATTCTTTTTTTTCTTTTTTTTAAATTTTATTTTATTTTTTAACTTTACAAACATTCTTTTGTAGAGACTAGTATACGGTAAAGAAAATACACTGGTTGACTAGGAGAGGCTAGTTCAGAGGCATGGAGAATCATGAATCTTGGAAATGAAAGTCAAGGGAAAGATCACTAATTTACCATCCATCCAAAACCTGATACATGTGGTCAAGCCTCTGCTTGTGTCTTTCTTCCAAGTGGTCCTTTCTAGCTCCATACAGCCATAATTATTAGGGAAATGGAAAGGAAGTAATATTCACCCAGCTGCCACTATGTGCCAAGTACTGTGTTGTTCACAAATAATCCCAACTACAAACCTGTAAGAAGTATTATTACTTTTTATACTATGTATGCAAAGAAAGAGGGATTGGATAAGTTAAAAGTTTAACTCACAAATAGCTTTTGCTCTCTAGTGTATTAGTTACAGCTTACTTGAGGACAAGGACAGTGGGTCACTCATACTGTCCCAGGAAAAAGGTGACTCCTGACGAGGGCCCTCATTGTCAGGAATCACTACCCCATCAGGAATCTTCAAGGCATCATTTGCTCTGCTCTTTTCTTCCTTCTCCTCTCTGAACCACTCCTCATCATCAGTTTTCTCATAATCTCAGCTTGCTCCTGGTCCACATCACACATCCCAGCCCCCAAGTCCTCTCTGAGACCCTCACCTCAGCAATCTGAGCTCAGTGACCCATTCTCTCAATTACAAATGTCATAGCCCTGAACAAGGACCCCAGTCTCTCCAGTACTTATTTCCCATGGCAGACCTCAGGTTATAGTTCATTGGCAGGTCTGTGGTTAGAACCTCAGGGTCATTCATGACCATGAGAAGAAAGACCCCACTGGGTAGAATACAATCATTCCATTTGTAGTTTGAGCAATGAGGGCTATGAATGGGGTATAGTTCTTCAGAAGTGGTTGAGGTGAACCAGCAATGACTAAGAACTCTACCACAAATATGAATTTATTTATGTCTGTCACCAAAATAGTCAGTCAAGTCACTTAAGGATCCATTCAAATGTGAGCAACAGAGAATCCAATTCACAGAAGCCTAAACACACAGGGGGTTTTCCTCTCACAACAAGAGATCTGGATACAGGCAACCTATAGGTTAAAAAATACCAAGGACCCAGGCTCTTTTCCTTATGTTCCACTCTATTGATTTGCTACCATATTGTTACAACAGGGCTGAGGTACTTCTGGATATCAAGTTCATCGTTTGGAAGGGGAAAGGAGAGTCAGAGCAGTTTCACATCATTGTTTTGTGACTTCCATTGGGGAAAGGAAGACCTTCTAAGCAGATTTCCTCTGTCACTTCTTATCTAGAACAAGTTTACCAGTCCATTCTCTAATCCAACCTATGAAATGTCTATGACAGGTTTAGACCAAGCAGGGACATCCCCTGAAACTGGGGTAGGAACTTAGGGTCTCTGATCAAGGGATGGAATATGCTAGCTTTCTGAATAAGTATTAGAGTTCTAATAGGAGAAAAAAAAAGATGTTAGTTGAGTAACAAATAACACCTTGTTTAGTAGAGCACTCCTCAAAGACAAGAGACCATGCGTGTGCACCCCTTGAAGCTACCCCAGTATTCACAATAGATAATAGAAGTCTGTAAAAACTGGTGTACAACTCACTATTCTCCCTCCCCTGACAGAGAAACTGGTTAGAAACTGTGAAAGCTTCACAAGCTTGGGCCCCAGGACAAGAATGAGGTCAAGCAGGAACCCCTCCACTATGATCCTCCATGGAAGCAAACAGCAATACAAACACAACTGTATTATCCTAAACCACTAAACTGTTTCACTGCAGCATAATGTCACATGTCCTAACATCACTGCGGTCATGTGGAAGCAGCAATAGGAGGGGTTAAAACATTTTCTGAAGTAAGACAGTCCAGGATTAGAGGCTCTGACACTTACTGTCCACATGTCCTGCCACTCTGTGTCCTTTAGCCTTGCTCGTGTTCCTCTATCAGCCTAGATCTGTGGTTCTCAGATCTGGCTACACCTTCACATCACAAGAGGAACCTCAAATACATGCCCAGCTTCTACCCCAGACATTGTGATTTCATTGATCTGGGGTGGAGCCTACGCATTAGCACTTTTCAAGCCAAATGTGCAGCTATGTTTGAGAGCTACTTGTCTAGAATTCCTTAATGTTATTTAGCTGCTTCACCCCTCAACACTCAGACTGAATCTTCTCCAAAATGTTCCCTGCACCCAAAGTTCCCACATGAGCTCCAGTAGCAATCTGGTCACATCTGATCTCTGTAATTAGAACATCACGTAAGATTTTCCATTTCCACATCTACTTTCCAACCAGAGTGTGATCTCCCAGAACACAAGGACTGTACTAAAATCTTCTTGTATTCTCAGCACCTAGATCTTGGCATCATGCTACATATCAAGGTATACACACAATAAATGCTGATTTTTTAAACAGAGAAAACAACTGTTGATTAAAATTAAGTAACCGATGGTGACCTCTGAGAAAATAAATGGAAGCTTGGAAGAAATTATGACCATTCTAAGTTTAGAGGTGAATGTGAAAGTAAATTATTTGAAGATGATGACTTGACATAAGAAATACAAGGCAAATGATGATGAAGAGAATGGGTCATTTTTAGGATGGGAAAAAGCCAGTTTTATAGCACTAGGAATGGTATTATTCAAAAGGGAAAATGTGTTTTGGCAGAAAAGTAAAATTTTGTTAGTTAAAGATTCAGAAATATGAGAAGGAGGTAGAGAAAACAGCATAGGTATACAAAATGTCAAAAATGGTTCTTTCTATGTGGTGATTTTTTTTTTTTTGTCTTCATGCAAGTGCTCAATGAGTATTTGTTGAATGAATACATGTTCTTTCTGTGTGTGAATGTGTGTATTTTCACAGGTGCAGAGTCGAGTTCATTTCGCAGTTTAAGGCACAATATTATCTTAAGCCTTCTCAGATTTTCCTTTATATCTCCACACTTACCCCAATGTTTCTTTAATGTATCATGTTAATGATCCAGATAATCATGAAGGTGTGATCACCCACCTAGAGCCAGACATCCTGAAATGTGAAGTCAAGTGGGCCTTAGAAAGCATCACTATGAACAAAGCTAGTAGAGGTGATGGAATTCCAGTACAGCTCGTTCAAATCCTGAAAGATGATGCTGTGAAAGTGCTGCACTCAATATGCCAGCAAATTTGGAAAACTCAGCAGTGGCCACAGGACTAGAAAAGGTCAATGTTCATTCTGATCCCAAAGAAAGGCAATGTCAAAGAAAGCTCAAACTACTGCACAATTGCACTCATCTCACATGCTAGTAAAGTAATGCTCAAAATTCTCCAAGCCAGGCTTCAGCAGTATGTGAACCATGAACTTCCAGATGTTCAAGATGCTTTTAGAAAAGGCAGAGGAACCAGATATCAAATTGCCAACATCCACTGGATCATGGAAAAAGCAAGAGAGTTTCAGAAAAACATCTTTTTCTGCTTTATTGACTATGCCAAAGCCTTTGACTGTGTGGATCACAACAAACTGTGGAAAATTCTGAAAGAGATGGGAATACCAGACCACCTGACCTGCCTCTTGAGAAACCTGTATGCAGGTCAGAAAGCAACAGTTAGAACTGGACATGGAACAACAGACGGGTTCCAAATAGGAAAAGGAGTACGTCAAGGCTGTATATTGTCACCCTGCTTATTTAATTTATATGCAGAGTACATCAAGAGAAACGCTGGGCTGGAAGAAGCACAAGCTGGAATCAAGATTGCCGGGAGAAATATCAATCACCTCAGATATGCAGATGACACCACCCTTATGGCAGAAAGTGAACAGGAACTAAAAAGCCTCTTGATGAAAGAGAAAGAGGAGAGTGAAAAAGTTGGCTTAAAGCTCAACATTCAGAAAACTGAGATCATGGCATCTGGTCCCATCACTTCATGGGAAATAGATGGGGAAACAGTGGAAACAGTGTCAGACTTTATTTTTTGGGCTCTAGAATCACTGCAGATGGTGACTGCAGCCATGAAATTAAAAGACGCTTACTCCTTGGAAGGAAAGTTATGACCAACCTAGGTAGCATATTGAAAAACAGAGACATTACTTTCTCCAACAAAGGTCCGTCTAGTCAAGGCTATGGTTTTTCCAGTAGCCATGTATGAATGTGAGAGTTGGACTGTGAAGAAGGCTGAGCACCGAATAATTGATGCTTTTGAACTGTGGTGTTGGAGAAGACTCTTGAGAGTCCCTTGGACTGCAAGGAGATCCAACCAGTCCATTCTGAAGGAGATCAGCCCTGGGATTTCTTTGGAAAGAATGATGCTAATGCTGAAACTCCAGTACTTTGGCCACCTCATGCAAAGAGTTGACTCATTGGAAAAGACTCTGATGCTGGGAGGGGTTTGGGGCAGGAGGAGAAGGGGACGACAGAGAATAAGATGGCTGGATGGCATCACCAACTTGATGGACGTAAGTTTGAGTGAACTCCGGGAGTTGGTGATGGACAGGGAGGCCTGGCGTGCTGCGATTCATGGGGTCGCAAAGAGTCGGAAATGACTGAGTGACTAAACTGAACTGAACTGAAATGTCATTGAATATGTAACTTTCCTTGAAAAATGCATAGTATTGCTTTGTATACAATTTTTCAAATTCATAAAATATTTTGATATGTATAGATCTCACTCTGCTTCCTTGTTACTCAACCAGATGTTCTTGAGCTATAGCTGCTGCTACTGCTAAGTTACTTCAATTGTGTCCAACTCTTCACGACCCTTTGGACTGCGGCCTACCACACTCATCCATCCATGGGATTTTCCAGGCAAGAGTACTGGAGTGGGGTGCCATTGCCTTCTCCAGAGCTATAGCTAGATTACCATATATACAGTTATCTTAGAGTTTCTAACTGCTGCATGATATGCAATTGTAGGCATACCCTCTACATAGTCATCTGTTCTCTTAAGGATTAATATTTAGTTTGCCTCCAACTCTCTGCTAATACAAAAAAATGTTTGAATGGAAAACCTCACACATGTCCTGACATGAACTTGAGAAGTAGTTTCATAGGGATTTATATCCAGAAAAGGGATTGTTAAATTATAGCCTAGTCAAGCACTTAATTTCAACACATATTGACACATTTCTCTGCAGAATAACAGCACAGTTTTACTCCTACCAGTTGAGCATGAGAGTTCTGTTTCCCCACAGCCTTGCTAACAACATGATCCCTCTAGAATTTTTGCCATGCAAATAGATGAAATGTGCTACAGTGTTCCCTTTGGAATTCTTTGACTACTGGTGACTTTAATAATCTCCTCACTTACTGGTAACTGCTTGCATTTCCCCTTCAGTGAATTGACTTCTCTCCTCTATGCCCATTTTTCTAATATATGTATGTATAATGTCAAATCTGGGCTTCTCTGGTGGCTCAGAGGTAAAGAATCTGCCTGCAATGCAGGAGACCCGGGTTCAATCCCGTGGGAAGATTCCCTGGAGGAGGAGGGCATGACGACCCAGTCTAGTACACTTGCCTAGAGAATCACATGGACAGAGAAACCCAGCAAGCTGCAGTCAATAGGGTCACACAGAATTGGACATGACTGAAGCGACTAAGCAACACTAGCAATGTCAACTCTGAACACTGCCAGCTTTTCCCAGTGAACTGAAATCCTTAATAATGATGTGTTAAAATCCACCTTTATCCTCATGCCTTCTGCCTTGAAGGTCTTATTTAAGAGTATTTTTTCCTACTCCAAACTTTGTAGTATTTCCCTATACTTTTTCTATTAAGTTTATAGTTTTGCTTTTGAAATTGTTCTTTAATTCCAGTCCAGTTTACCATACATATGGTATGATGTAGAGATTCAACATTCTTTTTTCTATATAGTAAGCAATTTTCACAATAAACTGTGGAAAATTCTGAAAGAGATGGGAATACCAGACCACCTGATCTGCCTCTTGAGAAATCTGTATGCAGGTCAGGAAGCAACAGTTAGAACTGGACATGGAACAACAGACTGGTTCCAAATAGGAAAAGGAGTACGTCAAGGCTGTATATTGTCACCCTGCTTATTTAACTTATATGCAGAGTTCATCATGAGAAACGCTGGACTGGAAAAAACACAAGCTGGAATCAAGATTGCCGGGAGAAATATCAATAACCTTAGATATGCAGATGACACCACCCTTATGGCAGAAAGTGAAGAGGAACTAAAAAGCCTCTTGATGAAAGTGAAAGTGGAGAGTGAAAAAGTTGGCTTAAAACTCAACATTCAGAAAACTAAGATCATGGCATCCGGTCCCATCACTTCATGGGAAATAGATGGGGAAACAGTGGAAACAGTGTCAGACTTTATTTTTTGGGGCTCCAAAATCACTGCAGACGGTGACTGCAGCCATGAAATTAAAAGACACTTACTCCTTGGAAGGAAAGTTATGACCAACCTAGATAGCATATTCAAAAGCAGAGACATTACTTTGCCAACAAAGTTTCGTCTAGTCAAGGCTATGGTTTTTCCTGTGGTCATGTATGGATGTGAGAGTTGGACTGTGAAGAAGGCTGAGTGCCGAAGAATTGATGCTTTTGAACTGTGGTGTTGGAGAAGACTCTTGAGAGTCCCTTGGACTGCAAGGAGATCCAACCAGTCCATTCTGAAGGAGATCAGCCCTGGGATTTCTTTGGAAAGAATGATGCTAAAGTTGAAACTCCAGTACTTTGGCCACCTCATGCGAAGAGTTGACTCATTGGAAAAGACTCTGATGCTGGGAGGGATTGGGGGCAGGAGGAGAAGGGGACGACAGAGGATGAGATGGCTGGATGGCATCACTGACTCGATGGACGTGAGTCTGGGTGAACTCTGGGAGTTGGTGATGGACAGGGAGGCCTGGTGTGCTGCAATTCATGGGGTTGCAAAGAGTCGGACATGACTGAGTGACTGAACTGAACTGAACTGAAGCAATTTTTATCACTAATTTCGGATATAAGTCTATTCTTTCTTCAATGATTGGTGATGAAAATTTATCATATAATATATAGACTACTAGACAGGTAAGTAAATGTGTGTGGATGTGTGTGTGTTCTATGTTCTTTACTCTGAATCACTGGGACTTCGTCTTTGTTTTTTTTAATATATTCTTTATTATAACAGCTTTGGGTCAGGACTTAATAAAAAAAAGCGTAACTCTAAACTCTCCAACTTACTTTGGTCTTTTTTTAAAAAGTTTAAAACTATTTTATATTTTAAGCTTTCATGAAAATTCTAGATTCAATTGTTGAGTACTTAAAAAGATCCTGTTAAGATGGGGGTGCAAAATGGGTAAAGGCGGTCAGATGATCCAAACTTCAGGTGTAAGATAAATCAGTTCTGAGGATATAATGTACAACATGGTGACAAAGGTTCACAGTATTGTATCATATATCTGAAAGTTGCTAAGAGAGTAATTTTAACCTTAATTAGGTTAATTACTACCTTATACTTCCTCTGTGCTCAGATGCTTATTTGTGTCTGACTCTTGTGGCCCCACAGACTGTAGCCTACCAGGCTCCTCTCTGCATAGAATTTTCCAGGCAGTGATACTGGAGTGTGTTGCCATTTTCTGGCTCACGGATTGAATCCATGTTTCTGGAGTCTCCTGCATTGTCAGGTGGATTCTTTACCTCTAGCACCACCTTCCTATAGCTAATGTAATTTATATCATATATTTTCTAGACAATTATTGCTAGCAATTGCTGTTCACATCTTAGCTAATTTTTTTTTTTTTTGGCCTTGCTGATTGTCTTACAGGGTCATCTTTTCCCAACATGGATTGAATCCCGGCCAGCATGCCAAAGGCACTGAATTCTAACCACTTGATTGCCAGGGAATCCTTGGTACTTTCTCTTTTGTACTCAGTTAACATAGATTAATGTTTTAAAATTTATGAAGCAAAATGCGGAAAGGAACACAAGTGAAAAATTTGCCTCTGTAGAAGTAGGGCTATTTCTTCCTCTATAACAGGAAGAGTGATACAAAAAAGAGGAAAATTACAGGAATATGCAGTGGATGAAGTGAGGGGAGTTGAACAGTTCATTTCTCAAATAGAAATAATCCTGATGGGTTTGAACCTCATGTCTTTAAGAAAGAAGATACGTTTCTGTTAGAAAAACCCCAGGAAAGTCATTGTGAGTCAGAGTTATTAAGGCAACAACCCTTTTAAGAACAGTTATATAATACAAGAAGGAACAATCTAAACTCAAGAGCAAAAAAGAAAACAAAGATTAGAATGAAACCTACACAGTATATTCTCCACCTACTTTCTCATCCATAAAGTGACGAGACTGTACTAAATGATAACTAAATTTCCTTCTACCTAAGGGCTCTGAAAACATTCCTTTTAGAAAATGAAAGAGTGGAAATGAAAAAATAATTTTAAGTGTAAATTAATCTCCTCTACTGACTTTCCAGTTCTATTGGCTTTTCTAGCAAAGAGGCTTTGAGAAGAGTTACTCTTTGTGGGAACTCAAGAGGAATAAGTTTAGTACATACAACTGTACAAAGACAGTTTGTGCATGAACAATCCTTCCCACCCCAACCCTGAAAAATTTGTCTTCCAGGAAACAGGACCCTGGTGCCAAAAAGGTTGGGGATTGAGAAGACTCAATTTGAGAAGACTCTTTGGGAGAGGAATGTGATTATTTTTATCGCTGTCATTGTGGTTGGTTACTGAACTGGCTCCTTCCCTGTCATCAGCTCTACACCCACTCTACTACTGAAGTTCTTTTCAACAGGGCCCATGCATGTTAAGAATTTTCTAGTTTGGGAAAAGAAGAGAAAAAGGGGGAAAGGAGATGCATTGCTAAAGAAAGCTTTTCTTTCAGACCCTTTGCTGTCAAACTTTTACTTCTAAAGTCACCTTCTGTAATTTAAACAAACATGAAATAAATTCCTTTCTTACTGAATCAGAATCTCTAGGAGCAGAGCCTGGGAATCTGTATTCTAATGAGTTCCCGGTTGATCTAACTTAGCAATCCCCAACCGTTTTGGCACCAGGGTCCTGTTTCCTAGAAGACAAATTTTCCAGGGATGGGGTGGGAAGGATTGTTCATGCTGTAATGCGATCTATGGGGAGTAATGGGGAGTAGCAGATGAAGTTTTTCTCTCTCATCTCCTGCTCTGTGGCCCTGTTCCTAAGAGGCCTTGGACCAAACTGGTTCACAGCCCAGGAGGTAGGGACACCTCATCTAACTCATTGCCTCTCTGGCTTCAGACATTTGCATAACCTTTGCCATACTCACACTGTCCTTTCGCCATTGTTCACTCAAGTAGTTTTAGGTTAACTTTAAAATTTTAGTCATCCTAAAAAATGTCCACTAAATTATAGTTTTGATGCATTATTTTCTAAAAATGTACATTAGAACACATAACTATTTTATTTATTTATTTATTTTTTAGAACACATAACTATTTTAAAAATCGTGGACTAGCTGAAGGCAGCAACGGCTCCATTCCACGGATTCCAAGCTGTAAGTCTAGAAAGAATGAGTTCAGCTGCTTTCAGGCCCATGTGATTCAAACTTTGGCCCTCTTCTTTCAGGAGCCTCCTTCCTGGGCCTGGGCACCCTCACACAGTGCTTTGAAAAGCCCCTTGATGCCAGGATCCACCCCCTTCCTTACCCTAGGTACCCTCTCCTGTCACCCCAACCAAACTGGATTTTTATATCTGAACTTAGAACAGTATCACCAAGCAGGTTAATAAATGTTAAAATGTAATCTGCAGGTTTAACTCTTGACAGCAAAAGGCTTTGATTTCCATGAATGGGGTTCTCCTCAAACAGATACATTCATACAGCCCTTTGCATCAGCGCCTGAAATGGCACACGATTCTCCAGCTTCATTTCTTTTCAATCTTCCTCATTTACTCTGCCTCAGCCACACTAGAACGCACCTCACTTTCTCCCTCTGAATAAACAAGCTCTTCCTACCTCAGCACCTTTGCACTTGCTGGATTTCTTCCCTCAGCAGCCAGCTACACATTCCTTGGGTTTCACTCAAAGTCCCTACTTTCTGAGAGGCAGCTCCTGACCAACCCAGCTAAAGCTACACCAGTTTCCCACACCCCCACACCCTCCAGGCATCCTCTGTCCAGCATTTTTTAACCAAGGGTGACACTGCCTCACAGGAGACGTTGGGAAGGTCTGCAGACGTTTGCAGTTGTCACTACCTGGGGGACACGAGTGCCCCCTAGTGGGTGGAGGTCAGGAGTGCTAACAATAGTCCAATGTGCACAGTACAGCCCTCCCACTATGGGTTGTGTGTGTGTGTGCGTGCTTAGTCGCTCAGTTGTGTCTGACTCTCTGTGGCCCCATGGACTGTAGCTCGCCAGGCACCTCCGTCCGTAGAATTTTCCAGGCAAGAATACTGTAATGGGTTGCCATTACCTACTCCAGGGGATCTTCCCAACCCAGGGACTGAATCCATGTCTCTTGAATCTCTTGCATTGGCAGGCAGATTTTTCACCACTAGCACCACTTGGCTGCTGCTGCTGCTGCTGCTGCTGCTAAGTCACTTCAGTCATGTCCGACTCTGTGCAATCCCATAGATGGCAGCCCACCAGGCTCCGCCATCCCTGGGATTCTCCAGGCAATTGGCAATCCCCCACAAATGGTTAGCTGGCCCCAAATGCCATGTTTGAAGAGTTCCGCTCGGTCAGTGTACCTGTTCTTCCCTTAGCATCGTTGGCACCAGAACTGAGCATGCTGCAGTTTCCCTCCTACTGAATGGAGTTTCTTGGGAACTGGAGGTCAGGGTTGTTCCCTGCTCCATCCCCAGCACCTAAAGGAGTTCAGGCACCTTGACTCTCAACTCTGGTCCCACTTGCCCTTGTCCTGTGAAGCCCAGAGCTTCACAGGGAGTTGAAGATGCCTGGCCTCAAGTAAATGATGAAAATAAGAAAACAAGTCAGTTTCCAAAATGAAAACAAAAGTGTGTTTAATTAACGAGTGTACATATGAATGAAAGTCATAATGAGGAGTCTCTCACACTTTCATGTACTCATAAAATTATCTTCATAGCCATTAGTGAAAGCTTGATTTATCTACTTTTTAAAGATGCACAAAATTTTCTAAGTTCAAATATATGATTTTAATTATTAATATACCAGTTTCCTAGTGCCCCAAGATCAACTGTATAAAATGTAAGCTCATCATCTCAAAAGATCAAAAGCAAGTCAATATTTTCTATATGATTGGTATATATACAGAAAATAATTTAGTATTAACTAAATACCCCCTTTCCCTCCTTATAAATCATTCTTCCCCTTAGTTATAAAAAAATTTTTCTACAGTATAAGATAATAGCCAAATTACCCAGTATAGACTTTTCCAAAAGAGAAATGTAATTCAAAAAATAATAAAAAGGGACCATATACCAAGAGATTTGCAACACCATTGAAATTATTTTCTGAACACTGATCGTAGATCTCCTTCCTATCACTACAGACTTCACACAAACACACACAAAACTTTGCATTTCTGTAGTGTTTTTCACTTTTATCTTTCTCCCAAAAAGAAATGTCATTGGAATTACCACTGAACACCAATGTGTGTGTGGAAATAATTCTAATATGTGTAAAAAAAAAATCAGCACAACATTGTAAATCAACTACACTTCGTTTAAAAATATATTAAAAATTTAGGCATAAGGAAGGATTTACCATAATGTCACCCAAATATTACTGGTGTGAGTTAGGATTAGAACTCAAGTTCTGTCTCTAATTCTGAGTACCACCTGCTTTCTCCCACGCCCCAGGTCTTGTTCCACAGAACGCTACTGGGTATGCCCGGAGTCACTGTGCTCAGGGGTTTCAAACAAATTTTGGAAATGCTGGATTAAACAACACTAAGAAGATTTCCAAACCCGTAAAGTGCCATCATAAAACTCCAGAAAGGAAAGGGAGAATAGAGCATGAATCGTAAATTCAAAGGTCCACAAGACACAAAGCGGGTGCAAACATGAGGCTGTAGGTAGGGCAACGGCTGAGGGATGCTGAGCATCTAACAGGGCCCTGGCCGCATAGGGATGTCACCCACTGTTGCTAGGGCTTTCCTGACAAGTTACAATTTGGGGCATCAGTTTCAGATCTCTATGGTTATGCATATTCTCTTGAATTAAAGAAACAAACATCATAGTTGGAACATAATTTTTTAAACTCTATCAGTCCTGTCCCATTTGTGAAAGCTAGTATACAATGTTTATCAATCTTCTTTGCCCAAACAATGTTTATTCAGAGTCATATTAATTTCTGAGAATTCCACAGAAGTGTGAAAGCCATTGCCTTCAAAAACAACCATCCAGCCCTCATGGACCACTTTGGTGTCAGTAACTCTGAACACCCCCTAAATAACTCAAGCATGAGTTATGTCAGGGTTTATTCAAAGCGAAGTTCTTTTCCAGCCTTCTTAACTGTTCATGTAGAAATGCTTCATAGTGACTAAAATATCCTTACTTTTAGTCTTCAGCTAACTTTTCTGGAAAAAACAAAAATTTAATTGAGATGTGAAAAAGATACAACATGGGAATTGATTCAATACAGAAAAGACCCCTTATCCTTCCAAAAGAATTTTAAGAATAAAAGTGGTCTGAGGACAATTTAGCCTTTTGGTGGAAACTGGTTAACACTCTCAAACAACACTACTATATTTGCAAACTCACTTTTCTAAGGCAGAAAGCCTTTTTTGCTACTCTGCCCCTCTCCTTTTCCCTTATATTTATTTCTGCCCTGCCACATTCTTAAGATTCCATCAGAGCCTGCCAGTTGTCTACATAAACACCTAGAACTGTAGTACCAATGTAGCAGAAACAGCGTAAATCACATGGCAATGGAGTTTCTTCCCCTGGTGTCTCCGTGGACCACTCACTTCCTTATCTTCTTCTAACTGCTAAAATACCATTCTGGTCCCAGGGAAAGCACTTAATGCCTTCTATTTCCAGATCCCTGAGAAACAAGATCTACCTATAATGGCAAAATCACACTCACTTCTATTTTCCCAATGGGTAAATAAAAATCAGTACAATCCCATGATTTGAAACCCTTGAGGTCCTCAGGAATCTAACATTTGGAGTCACTTAAATAGAAAAAAGAATCATGAGATGCTTTCATGTTAAGTCCTTTAGTCCCAAGCTGGGTTTGCTGATTTTAAGCTGTATTCATTTCTTGACAGTTTATTAACCAAGGTAAAAGTGTGTTATCTGTCTTCTCAATGAGAATTCTTGATGGGATAACAGGATTCATAGGGTCTAAAGAGAATGTACAGTTCTAAAGAGTACATTTCATGTTTTGGAGAGGGATCTCCAATGACCAGAAAGATTGAGCCACTTTTAGTATAAAAAATTAGGACTGTGTGACAGAGGTTGACTGTGCACAGATGAGCTAGACTCACTCTACCCAATATCCCTGACTCCTTGGAATGCCATGGGAAACTGACCAAAAAACTGCCCTGCTGCTTGAAAGGACTCTGACATGGTGATATCTGGTCACTGTCTTCTACAGTGAAGGACATAAGACCTTAGAAGGCCACCAGATCTCAACCCGTGACTTAGAGAGCTTCATCCATAACGTAGATGTTGTCTTCTGCTCGGACAGGCTTCATGGCTGCATTTTTCAAAGCTCCAATGTGAGAATCTTTCAATGGAATCATACTGCAGAAAGAATAACACAAGTAAGAGAAAAGCACCACTTCTCAAGCATGAGCTGCACAGTTGTTTATGTTCAGGCAAGACTAGGTATTTGCATTTCCCAGATGCCAATTCCACAGCCTATGGAATGAAAGCTTTCAGAGTTGTGAATATGAAGTTGCAGGAAAGTCTTAATAATGAGGTGGAAAACCTCAGCAGTCATTAAAATTAAAAAAAAAAAAAAAAACACCCTGAAATTGGTATCTGTCAAGAGACTCATATAACAGAATAAAAAAATGAAAAATCTAAGAAGACTAGTATCAGGCCTCAAATTAAAGTATTAAACTAGGATGCACATTCTCAAAGATGGTCAGGAACTGGTTTGGCTGGTGTTTTTCCAACTGCGGACTGAGACTAGTGAGGGTTAAATTAAATCTATTTAGTCGTCTATATCTTGTACTTAAGGTGAATATATATATCTAAGTATACAAAATATTAGAGCTACTGGATATAATAAAACAGTACTGTTCCACATAAATCTGCACTGGATCATGGAGTCAAAAATCTTACCATGTCTTACGTGGAAAATTAGAAAGTCATGGGTTACTTGATTTTGTAACATGTACACTCACATATCAAGTATATGAAAAGGTCATTTGTGGAGTTTTGATATTGCTGCATTTTTAGGATGTATATATAGTCACAATTTTAATTACCTAAGCCTTCCCAGAAATAATATGTAAGGCACTGAATTTTCATTAAACTCTGATCTTTAAATGAATTACTTATACATTTGTGGAAGCAGTTGAAGTGTTGGTAGCTCAAAATAAGTCAAGGTGATATAGCTCCTCCAAAAATAAAATTATTAGGAAATTTTCCTTTTTGTTTTGTGTTGCTTGTCTATATTATATATTATTTTCTGCAATAAATATTTTCTTTTCTAATTATGAGATAAAAAGTGAACCTTAAAAAAAACCTTAACAGTGAAAGGACAAAAATGAACTAAGAGGATGCTATTTTTCATACTTTTAGGTCCATAGGGAGTATTCTTTTCTTCCATTCTTGGAAGCAGATAGTCAAAAACTCCTAAAAGTCTGGGTTTTGGACTCTAAAAGACCTAAGATGGAACCTTCTACCTGCTGTGTGATGTGACCTTGGATGCCACTTAACATCTCTAAACTTGTTTTCCAATTTGAAACCTGACATTAATACAAGTGCCTGTCTCACAGGTTTATTGCTGTGAAGGGCATGCCTGCAATAAAAAGTCAGCATTTATGGAACACTTGCAATATGCTGGGGACTGTTCAAGGCATGTTCTGTGGACTGGATCATGTGATTAACTCATACATAAGGAAGGCTGTGTACAAACATCCAAAGAAGGAAAACTAGGAGTAATGGATGGCAGCCTAAGAGGGATGGATTTTATCAAAGAAAGACCTTGCTTAAAGCCTAAACTGGACCAGACGTAGCAGGCTATTTGGATTTGGAAGTAGGTAGTGGGTTCCCACCTTTACAGGTGTTTGGGAAAATGACTACAGGGATGTATACAAAGAGGATTTAACTTTTCATTGGCCAGAGGGATAGATTTGCACAACTGTAAATTCAAATGCCTATGAGGCCACACAGCTAATGTAATTAGCAGAGCAGAGCAGGCTGGGTGTGGAACAAAGGGCAAGGCTGCGAACTATGGAGGATTGGAGGCCGCTGCCTTTGTGCATCTTCAGCCTGGAGCTGTCCTCCTCCAGATCTTTGCAGAGCTGCCTTCTGCTCCCTTGGGGCTCACTCACATAGTCTCTTGTCTGTCTCTGTATTCCCCATGGTATTTCTCTGGAAGTTCTGTAAGTTCCCTGCTTATTCATTTATATGTTTCTGTCTATTCTTCTCATCTCTTCAGAGAATATAATAAGAATTCAATAAACAAAGCACTGAATGAAGTCAAATAACAAACCAAACAACTCATTCAAATGGTGCATCAAACAAAATGCAATGTAGTCTCTTGTTTTAACAGGTACGGTGAGAAGTGCTTTTCTGTAGCAATTCTGGCACAATTTCAGGGAAACAGAGATGCTAAAATCATTACTGGAAGGTCGGACAGCTGTGGAGGTGCTCAATAAACTAGATTTTTCAGAATCCTAGAGTATAAAATGGAGAGCTCAAAAGAAAAAGAGGATAGGAACAAAGAAATTTTCCACATTTTTATCAGAGTAAGAATATCAAAAAGCATTGACAAAAAATCTTTCAATCTTACCATAGTAGCCTCATCTTGTTACCCAGGCAAAGAGATCCTAAATTGTGGGAAAATGAAGAGAAAATTAAGCTTGTAAACCAAAGAGTTCATGAGATTTCTTTTTTTAATCAAACAAGCATATTATTTCTGTTATTACTTTAATATGAACAAAATCTATATGGACATCAGAGCCTAAAAAAGTTAACTTAACAGAAAGAATGTTTTAAAACAGAAGGAGAAACAAATCAATCTGGACCATTCTCTTATAACTCCAGGTTAACTTTTCTTGAATCTCTAGGAGTCAAATAAGCCCCTTGGTGTAAAGTATCTTGTGTTTATTATGATTAGTATATTCATCCATATGCCCTAGCTTACTTTAATATGATCATATTTCAGTGTAATAAAAATGGGTCATTGTTTTCTCTCATAGATGACAGGTTTTATACACACACACACACAACTGGTGGAAGGAGACCAGGAGGCACCGGAGGACTCTTGTGAAATCCTTTGCTCTCCTCCTGGCTCTGAAATCATGTACTCTCCCAAAGTCTCATGAGCTTCTTCTGTTAAGTGGGTGCTGTAAAACCCTCAACAATTTTACCTCCTATAAGGACAGAAGTTGGTTCTAGAGAGAATGAGAAAAAGAGGAGTGAAAAGATCTTATATATTATACTGGTTTATTGACTTCCAAATCCCAACTCTACCCAACCAGTGCTAACTCTCCATATTTAATTTCTTCTATGGAGAATTCAAATATAATGTTTCTCTTTATGGGAAAATAGTTTTAAGATTAAAAAGGAACAAGGAAATAATCAAGTAAGTTGTGTGAAATTGAAATCATGTGAGATGTAGGACTACAAGCAGCTTATCTCAAAAATACCCCTGTAGGCACAGTCCTGAGTGACTTACTTTTGCTAATCATGAATACCAAAAGCATGAGCAATAATACCACGACAATAACAGAGATTCCAATGTAGATTCCCTTGTTGGCGATCATCCATGGATCATGTGCCAGCATCACAGGTTAATGAAACATCAGCAGATAAAAAAAAAAAAAAATCTTGTTAGAATTATGGATAGAAAACATTTCTGAAAGTGATGTACCCAGACACATTTATCTTTATTAATATTTGGTTAGTTCTGGATCATGAGGGGTGAGACCAAATGATCTGAATTTATAACCATATGGGGAAATTCTAAGACAATTTAAAATTCAAAATGTATTTGGAAATGGTAGAAATGTTGTATATCTTTCTTGGTGTAGTATTTACAGATGTGTATACATTTGACAAAATTCAAACTATAATCTTCAAATGAGTCTGCTTTACTATATGTAAATTACACATATTTTTAAAAATTAATAAGGTATTTTCATATATAATCCTCTTATGATATTAGAAAAGAAAACAATTTTTGTTCATATATAAGTTAATATGGTGGTATTACATTTATGTGCTCAGTTATTGAATTTGGCCTTTTGTTAGAGAATTCTTTTTTTTTTAACCTAGAATTCAAGATTCTATATATTTCTTTATAAGTAGACTTGAAGTAGCTGCTCATATACATGGTGCTGCTTAGCAATTAAAATTCTGCACAACTGGAAAAAATACAGTTTTATTTCAGCCTCCTGGTGTGGCTTATAAGGAATCACCTCTTGTGGTAAACCCCAAAATACACCAGGCATCATGTTCGACCCTTTATATAACTTAATCCTAATCCTAAAGATGTCCTGCAGGGAAGGTATCTTAACAGAAGAAGAGTGGAAGACCAGAGAAAAAGATTAAGTCCGAAGTCTCTCCCTGCGTTAGAGTTTAAGCTTAACTTTTACTTAGTTGCTAAAGCTATTTAACCCCTTTGAACCTCTGTTTCTCTGTCATTAGCAGATTAAATAAGGTTCTTGGGAAAGGTACATTATGTAGTTCCTGATGAACAAAATGAGGAATACAGAGGAGGGTGACTTAGCCTCTGAGCTATCCTTGCTTAAAGGGGGGAATAGCCAGTGTCTTGGGAGGAAAAAGCTGTGTTATCACCTTACTTGTTGGCGGTAAAGTGGTTGGATGGAATATGGGATGACAGGAAGCAGGCTTTGCTTCATTTTAAAAAAATATGTTACATAAACTTTTCAGGCTCATTTTAGAATATGCGGCTCAGAGAGAAAAACAAAAATCAATCATAATTCCAACATCCAGAAAAGGCACTATCACCATTTTTCATTAAATATACTCCTCTAGAATTTTATTTCTCCAATATTTCTACTAACAGAAACAGTGACCATATTCAATATATACTACAGCATATACAGAATTTCATTTATTTTTGTGTATATATATATATTTGGCCATATCACACAGCATGTGGGATTTAAGTACCCCAACCAGGGATCAATCCTGTGACGTCTATATAAAAAGTGTGCAGTCTTAACCACTGGACCGTCAAAGAACCCTACACTATTTTAAAAGTTAGTTTTTTCACTTAACAATTGATACTATTTTCTCATGTCAGTAAATACACTGCGGTGACAACATTGTTAATGGGCCTAAGAGGGCATGCTTAATTGACTAAGTAATTAATCTCATTATTGAATATTTAGGTTGTTTATAACATTCCATGATTATAAATAGCAGCAATGAACATCTTTTCTCATACATCTTCACATATTTGCTCAGTTCTCTCCTTAAGGTAGAGTTCAGGAAACTGATTTAGTACTGGGACAGAATATATGCTGTGTGGTTTTCAGGACACCTGGGAGACACTGCAACACCTTCAAGTCAAGACACCAAAAAGCCCATGATTTTGCTACAGCCTATTGTGAACTTGCTTCTATATTGCTTGTTGGTTGTTGTTGTGGTTTAGTTACTAAGTCGAGTCCAACTCTTTTGCAACCTCATGGAGTATACCTGCCAGGCTCTTCTGTCCAAGGGATTTCCCAGGCAAGAATACTGGAGTGGGTTGCCTTTTCCTTCTCCAGCACATCTTCCCACATCAAACCCATGTCTCCCACATTGGCAGATGGATTCTTTACCACTGAGCCACCAGGGAAGCCCAGATATAGCTTTTACTTTCTGCTACACATACCTGTCTGGCAGGTAGAAACAATCTCATAATTTAGTATATTTGTTTCTTTTTTAAATCCAGCATAATCTGACTATGTAACAATACAACAGTCACTTACATGGTGGCAGTTCTGCTATTTAACAGGCATAAACAAATTCTGTCCATATCCATCAGATCAGTCAGTGCCCATACCGTGAAAGTGATTAAAATCTTGTGGTGGTGTTCGCATTGTCACTAAGGTATGCAGCATAGGCCATTTGACCTCATACTAAATAACCCCATTTTCTTGAGCTGGACTTTTACAATGGCCATGCTGCAATTACTCACCACTTATGATCAGGATTACTTCATACCTAAACTCTTTTTGTTTATTGCTTCTAAGAGTTATTTGCACACAATAAAAGGAAAGTTGTTTCACCCAAGGGAGCCAAAAGAAAACAACCTATTAATAAATTCTTCAAAGAATTCTTCAAAGATGAGGCTTTGATGAACTTCATGAGACTAGAACTCCTTAGATTTTTCTCTCAAGCTAACTGTGAAAATGTATGAGAACATCCTACAGAATCACAAAGTTGTTCAAGACCTTAGGACCTGAATAAGTCATCATACGGGGAGGATTATACATAGAAAGACTTAGCAGTGGCCTCAAAATTTCTCTCTAGAAGGACAATTAACTTGGAAAAAGATTTTAGGGGCATATATTTAAGCAAGCACACTTTCACTGGCATAAAATTTTGGGTTGGGATTGCTCCCATTCCACCACATCACTTCAGGGCATGTTATTTCTCTAACAAGGATCACAGTCTTCCTTGGTAGTAATGTTACTCACTATCCTTGAATTAATTCATTCTTTTTTCCCCAATTTTCTGGCCAGGAGAAAGTCTGTAGTGGGTGTGTATACGTGTTTGTGTCGTGTGTGTGTGTGTGTAGAGCACACCATTTTTCAGGTGTTTCTAACAAACTAGTGCATCTATATAAAACTTTTTAAATTAATTAAAGCATCTCTGGGCTTCCCAGGTGGATCAGTGCTAAAGAACCTGCCTGCCAGTGCGGGAGACTCAAAAGATGCGGGTTTAATCTCTGGGTCAGAAAAATCCCCTCGAGGAGGAAATGGCAACCCACTCCGGTATTCTTGCCTGAATAATCCTATTGACAGAGGAGCCTGGAAAGTTATAGTCCATAGGGTTGCAAAGAGTCAGACATGACCCAGTGACTGAACACAAAGTATCCCTATTTAAGAGTCAGATTCATTTCTTCCTTTGTTTTATGGATTACAAAGAATCAATCTGTGGACTAGTCTAGCTTTACAAATAATAATCTCTAAATGTAACTTGCTTCCAGGGAGACATACAAGTGAACACAGATAAAAAAATAGAAAGGAATATGCTTACAGTTTGAATGCTACAACAAACAGCACTTGGAAACTTTATCACAGTGTGATTCCCACCTGCTAAACAAGAAGGAAAATTAATTAGAATTATAAAGAAATATTAAGTTTTCACTGCAAACACCAATGTATTCACATTGTCATCTGGTAATGAATGAGAAAAGTTGAATAATCATATGGCCAGATACTGTAGGCATTGCAGGAATTATACCAAGTCAATGACTTTTATTAATTTAACCTGCAACCTGTGTGTCTTAACCATTTTATCATGCTGCTTCTGCTGATGCTAAGTCGCTTCAGTTGTGTCCGACTCTGTGTGACCCCATAGATGGCAGCCCATCAGGCTCCTCCGTCCCTGGGATTCTCCAGGCAAGAACACTGGAGTGGGTTGCCATTTCCTTCTCCAATGCATGAAAGTGAAAAGGGAAAGTGAAGTCACTCAGTCGTGTCCGACTCTTAGCGACCCCATGGACTGCAGCCTTCCAGGCTCCTCCGTCCATGGGATTTTCCAAGCAAGAGTATTGGAGTGGGGTGCCATTGCCTTCTCCGCATTTTATCATGCGGAGATAATGAAACCTTTTTTTGTCTCTATGGAAAAAGGTGCAGGTTCACAGAAAGTTTACCTACAATTTCAAGGAGTCATAGTGGCCCATTCTCAGAGCTAGGTTAAAAATTACCATTTAAGGTAGGTGGTCAGATTTTTCACAACAGCTAAGAAACTGCCAATGAGTGCTCAGAAGCCATTGCGTACCAAAGAGCAGAACTACCCTGTGCAAAATGGATGTTACATTGGTTTTACATTTAAAATATGAGTGAAATGCACTAAGATATCCCAAACAGGTGGCATCCAGCTCCTCCATTATGCGCCAGTGTGCCCAGATATTGATCCAAAAGTGCTATAAAAAACATATTACGTCAGCCCCCAAGACAAATATAGTGTATATAGTGTGTATATATTTATATATATACTATATGTATATGTATATAGTTATCCTACGTTGGCCTTGGGGCTGAGATAACATATATCATAAATATAACAATATCCTGTAATATAATGTGTTTTTATATTAAAGTTTTAAGTAGTATCCATATACATATTATGTCTTAAAGTTTTGAATATTCAGATTTTAATAGTGTTTTGAAATATCTCTTTTGTCACACAGAACATATACTGTTGACCCTCCTAAGCAACTATAGGTCAAATACAGAATTCTCTCTTTACTGAGTATCTGTTCTATATTAAGCACTCTACAGAATGGGTGGTTTTAAAACACCAAGGATTTGAGTCAGATAAAATTTGACTTCAGCGTTGACAATGTCCCTTACCAGTATGACCTTGATTAAGGTCCTTTACATGTACATTACATATGTATGCATGTAAATGTATAATTTTCTAACTTGGGTAACCTTGAACTGCAAGCTGTTGATAGTACCTGTTTCAGAAAGTAGTCACATTAGATGATGCATGTAAGGTGCTTAATAGCATATTAGAAAAATAGGAGCAATGGAGTGGGGGGACACCATGCAATGGACTTTCAAATATCCTGTCCTTCATTCCTTACAAACTTGCAGTGAGGAATGAAACAACTTGCCCATGGGTGTGCAACTTGAATCTGCCATGGGCGGGCAGTTGAACTGGAAGCTGCTTGGCTCCAAAGCAGAACTAAAGGTCCTTCCCAGTCTGGCAATGGCAAGAAGTAAACCTGCCCTGAAAGAATTAAGTGAGATAACGTACAACAGTTTATTGGCACATTTGTCTGAAAAGGTAGGTGTCAGGCCATATGGTGACCAAAATTCCTTCCAGACTAACACTGCTTGCTTTGTGAGGCTTTAATTCACTGAAGTGTGACTCGGGCACTATGAGGATTTGCCTGAAGGGCCTCAGAGATGCTGTCAAGACGGCAGCAGTCACAGAAGTCGTGGGGACACAGCTGCTGCAATGTCTGTTCCATGCTGCCAAGTCTACTTGACCAGGTTTTAGTGCCATATTTTAGAGAATAATTTCTCATTTCTTACTTTGTTCTTCCTCTTAGCCTAAAAGTGTTGGGTGCAATTGCTCCAACTGCTCTTACCTGTATTTTAATCTGCTTTCTTTTTGATTTTGAGTTCACACCAAGGATTCCACTTTCAAAACCAAATGTAACTATTAGCTAATCCCAATTTAAATTGGTCCCATTCTGAGTCCCTGGAGAAGGCAATGGCAACCCACTCCAGTACTCTTGCCTGGAAAATCCCATGGACGGAGGAGCCTAGAAGGCTGCACTCCATGGGGTCACTAGGAGTTGGACACGACTGAGCAACTTCACTTTCTCTTTTCACTTTCATGCACTGGAGAAGGAAATGGCAACCTACTCCAGTGTTCTTGCCTGTAGAATCCCAGGGACGGTGGAGCCTGGTGGGTTGCTGTCTATGGGGTCACATAGAGTTGGACATGACTGAAGTGACTTGGCGGCAGCAGCAGCATTCTGAATCCCACTGCATGTTCATTTTCAATTAAGAGTTTCCTTGAATGATTGGCAAAAGGAAGGCCATACTTGGTGTCTGCTACAAATTAGCAACTCTTGATGAGTCATATGCATGAGGAGTCTTGCAAAGCCTAACCTTGCTTGGATGCTTCACAGGTGCAAGGACACATAAGCCAATGCTGCATTACAAAGGGGTTCACATGTGGCACTCCCCAAATTTACCACTATGGGTAACAGAGTTAGCTGGGAAAGATGACAGGACTCAGCATTACCTTTCTCCATCACAGGAAAGACAGACAAATCTTACATCCCAAAGAATATAGACCTGCCCAAATTAGGGAGAATAGGGAATACTTAAGGGGTGGAATAGCAGAATCTCAGTGGGGCATGCCTCTGTGATGCTGGTGTCCATGTCCTCAACCCATCTCAAAGGGCCCACATGGAATGAAAGCTCGACAAGGCAGCAGAGGAGCCTCATGGCTCTGTGTAGTTTCTGGAGGAAACATAAATAGGTGACTAGTTTGGTCTGGACCAGCTTACTTTGGATTTAATACTTTTAAGGCTCTGTCCAGGGAAGTGAGCCAAGTAATAAGTTGAAAACAAAGCTGGTTCATTTAATTTAGAAAAATATGGATATGCCTGTGAATATTTTCAGGTCAGACAAGTTTCCTATGTACTCAGTTAAACATACTTCTAGACATTCTAAGTAATAATCATAATTGCCACTCTATCACTTACATTTTAACTGTGCCCTAAGATTTTTATTTCAGTTAATCCTTGTAAGAGTAAGTAACATTCAATCCATTTTCCAAAACGGTAAACACAGATTCAAAGATGGTAAGATATTTGTTCTAGTTGCATAGCTAATTGGAGTAATCAGTACTGGCACTCAATTCAGACTTGTCTTAATTCAGAATATGTGCTAATATCTATCAAAATTTAAAAGCTCCCAGCTGTTCTGAAAAGAAACTGAAGTTACCTGTTGTGGAAGAGCACCATGGTGAGTGCGTTACATTTGTTTTATGTGAGCAGGTAGACTGGGTTCCTGTAGTCTGCGTGGGAGAAGATGAAGAAGCTACAGGAATGACAAGAACAGGAAAATGAGATTCAATTTTATGGAGGAAAATTTCCACCACCAAGAAAAATAACAGAACTAAAATCAGGAATTACCCTTTTACACTTTCTTAGAGAAAAATTCAAGGATGGCCATGAGTGATTGCCCTGACATATAGATATTTCATTATCATGGAGAAATCTGTTCTAGATGATGATCTAGGGAACTTAACAAGAGACAGAATTACTTCATTTTCTATACACTTAAAATTCCCCTAAAGCCTACAATCGTGCATGTTAAGAAGGACACCCAGTTATCTTGGGTTCATCCAGTGCTATTAAAAGTTTGTGGAGCAGGGCCTTGGAGCGGGCATTAAGCCAGTACCTTCACAAGAACCTCAATCTGGATTTCCTGACCTTATTCAAGTTCCTAATTATCCATCTACACATCCTTCCAGGGAGATGCACATATTAACCAGCACAGAAAATAAACTAAGAATATCCAAGTTCTTGAGGTTACATTAAGGCAAAGTACTGTCCAAAGTCTGAGTCTTGGTAAAGAGTCACAAACCAATGTTCCTGGCACCCTGGTTCCTTCTGCAGTTGTGCTCCAGTCATTCCTTTCATAGGACTGGTATCCGGTGTTATTAACTCATCTTTCATTTCTCACCAAAAAACTTCACTGGGATTTCTCAGGGCTATGTTTCCTTTTTCCTTCCTTGAAATCTCTCCTTTATTTTCTATCAGACATCTCATCTGATCTGCAAAGTTGACCATTTGTCTCTTATTAAGATTGTTATATCCCTTCCTGTGAGAGCAATGCAGAATTGCCAGGCAAGTTAGTGGTGCTACTTGAACAAGAGTTCCCAAACCTGGACTTTCCTTATTGCCTCTCATTGGTCTTCTTTTCACTTGCTCACCATGAACTTCACATTTCAACACCTTTACTCTTGTTCTTAGCAGTCTTTGTTTTTTGTGCAATTTTTTATTTCTTTGTTTATTCATTGCTTCTGGTAGTAGCATTTTGGTTTTCTCTTTTGTTTGTTTTGCTTCCCCCAATGCTCAACTCTACAACAGGATGTGGCTCACTTTAGGAACTAAAACAGGGCAAGAGAAAGTCAGGTGATCAGAGTCTTTATTCAACTTAAATCTGCGAAAGACCTTTTTTTGCTTAACTTCTTTCTCTAGTTTGGGCCTTTGTGGGCATCTTTCTTTTCTCCACTGCTCCTATGATTTAATTTTTGTTCATTTATTTAAAAACTACATCTCTTTTTAATCAGAAGATAATGTAGAAAAATGGCTCTGATGAACCTATTTGTAGGCCAGCAATGGTTCTTCCAGTGGGCATGTACGGATGTGGGAGTTGGACTGTGAAGAAGGCTGAGCGCCGAAGCATTGATGCTTTTGAACTGTGGTGTTGGAGAAGACTCATGAGAGTCCTTTGGACTGCAAGGACATCCAACCAGTCCATTCTGAAGGAGATCAGCCCTGGGATTTCTTTGGAAGGAATGGTGCTAAAGCTGAAACTCCAGTACTTTGGCCACCTCATGCGAAGAGCTGACTCATTGGAAAAGACTGTGATGCTGGGAGGGATTGGGGGCAGGAGGAGAAGGGGACAACAGAGGATGAGATGGCTGGATGGCATCACTGACTCGATGGACGTGAGTCTCAGTGAACTCCGGGAGTTGGTGATGGACAGGGAGGTGTGGTGTGCTGCGATTCATGGGGTCGCAGAGTCAGACACGACTGAGCGACTGAATTGAACTGAACTGAATAGAAACACAGACATAGAGAAGAGATTTGTGGAGACAGCAGGGGGAAGGAGCAGGTGGGCTCGTATGATTTTACATCCAACCAGTGCAGGAGTATTTTAGGTGACCAGCATGGACAGGGTCGCAGAGCACAGAGAGGGAATGGATGTAAGGACAAATACCCCTGCAGTGGGTCTTCTTCCGTGTTCTCCTCCTTTCTACCCTGTAAAGCTCAACTGTAATCTCAGACTTTGAGGGAAATTATCAGGATACATGTAATACTCAGTGAGTTCTATTCACACAGAGGTCCTATGGACAAATACACCAAGACTTTCTTTCTGAACCTCTGCTTTAAACAAGGGCCATAACTTACACGTGTTCCCCAAACCAGGAGCACTAATCCATGCACCTCAGCAGACACAAACTATTAAGAAGTAAATCAATATTGAGAAAGTCAACAGATGCTCTAATGTGTTTGCTGCCTGGAAGAAAACTTTTTTTTTTTTTTTAATAAACTTTCATGACTCTAAATCCACAGTTTTAACCTAAAGTCCTCTCTTCCAAACTCAGATCAAAGTCCAGTCCTTCAGATCCTTCCTAGTCGAATACACACATGGTTCAATGTGAGTGAATTGAAATCAATGTGTTCCATCAGACGTTTTTGGCTAAGAGGTTGTGATATTTCTGTTAGTTCTCAGATTCCAGAGTCACTTCAAAGTGTCAAAGAGTTGGGGAGGCTTTGGGAATCTCTAAAGGTAAAAGCTATCTTTTTAATCCAAAAGATAGAAAATTTGATCATAAACGGGTCCTCTGAATAGCAAGCTATTTCCCCACCCGTAAGTCAAATTATTCTCCATTTGTATTAAACCTAAACTTTCGTCTAACAGAAATCTCAAGTATAAACTCTGGACCCTGAATTGAAAAAACAAACGTGTGCATTTTAAATATCTTCAGTCTTTAAATCTGATGTTTACTTTATTACAGTATGAGTACATTTGCTGCTACATAAATATATTAAAGAGTGCTAGAAGCAAAACTGTGTAAGTCCTTGACACCCTGGAAAGACAGGGCAATTGTATAAAGGGGTTTCCAGTGAAGATGTCAGATCAGGCCAAACTCATCCAAATACATGCTCTATGATCAGGATAGAATGCAGAGAGGCCTCAAATTCAAATTAATGGGACAATCTAGACTCAACCTTTTTCTATTCATGTGATTCCCAATGATGAACTTAGACACTGTGTCTCAGTCTTCACAAATATAAAGTAGGCCCGAGTCACACCTACGGTGCATAGGGTTATCATAAGAATTCAGTGGATTAATACTTCAGAAGTGGTTAGGCTGGTTCCTGACTCAGGAAACATAATAAATATTATCTTCACTGAAATTTTCTCCTCAAGTGTTGGATTAGGCCTCAGAATGGATTAAGTAATCTTTATTCACAGCTCATTGTAAGGAGAGATTCTCATTTACCTGACCTTGTTTTGCTGTTTGTACTTTTCCCTCATAACAACGTGTCAACTCAGCCAAGTCTGCCTTTCCTTAGATGTCCAAGATCAGTGTTCTGACTTGTTTTGTATTAATGAATTCCTTTGAGAATGAGATAAAGAGTCACAAGTCCCCTTCATTCTGATATGCTTGTACTTCCAAAAGGTGAATGTAACAAGGTATACTGAAAGTGAGAGTAGCTAAATCATACTGACTCCTTGTGACCCTATGGGCTATACAGTTCATGGAATTCTCCAGGCCAGAATAGTGGGGTGGGTAGCCTGTCCATTCTCCAGGGCATCTTCCCAAACCAGAGATCGAACCCAGGTCTCCTGCAATGCAGGCGGATTCTTCACAGCTGACCCATAAGGCAAACCCAAGAAAACTGGAGTGGCAAGCCTAGCCCTTCTCCATCAGATCTTCCCAACCAAGGAATTGAACCAGGGTCTCCTGCATTGCAGGCAGATTCTTTACCAACTGAGCTATCAGGGATAGGAGTTCACAAAGTCTAAAGTCAGATATGGAAGCCTGTTAAGAATCCTTACTCTAGACTATACCTCAGCCTTAACACTGTGCCCAGGATGGTCTATATCCAATCCTTTAAGGGCTTCTGGGCTCAGAAGCACAACTGTTTACCTGGCTTGACGTCGTCTGTGGGTGTTGGCTTTGGAAGAGCAGAGGTAGAGGCCCCCGTTGTCAGATGAGTATCCGTGACTGCTGTGGTGGTGCTGTTCCCTTCTGGAATGGTGGTGTTCATTGGTGGAGGAGTGGTGTAGGTTGTCCTTGGAATATTGGTAGTACTGGTGCTTGTGCTTTCAGAAGTGATATTGGGGCTCACTGTTGTCATAGGTGGAGCTAGAAATCAACATGAAAGCAAGGGTTCATCATACTGCAGGAAAGAAGAGCCTGTGAATCAATACAACCAAGGAAATTGTCTTCAGGCAGAAATGAACACTTATCTCCCATGAACCCGGACTTCACATCATTGGTCAACTAGAATCTCTGACTGAGGAGTGAGTGAAGACATGGTCACAACAAGAAAACAGCTGCATTGAAAGGACAAAATTTGGGGAGGTATGGACATAAAAACAATGATACCTGGGATTTGTGCTGAACAATTTGTAAAAACTAGTCATGTATATTATGCTTATGTATCTAAATAAACATCTGTGAGTAAGGGGAAGATGTCTAGATCCTGAAGCTGCATTTGTCTTTTCAGTGGTAGGACCTAAATAGTAGCTCCTAAGAAACAGACTATTTACCAAAGAAATGCCATTCAGTCAGTCAGCGTTATGAGTACCCTTCCAAAAGACCTGAATCCTAAATGCAGATTAAATCACACCAAGAGCATATGCTAGATAACACATGCATTATGCACTTGGTTAGAAGGTGGACTAGATGTTTTAAGGTTCCTTTCTACATGAGAGATAATAACCACAGGTAATAACTTTGGCGCTTTCCAGAATCAGAAATCCTGTGGGATTCCAAACTACTTATTGAAGTCCTCAGAGATACCCAGAGGAAGAACTGAAATTAGAAGTGAGCCCAAACACAGTGCCTGGCACAAGAGCCAAAGTTATAGGGTAGACTCAAGAATGGGGACTTTTTTCCTCAAGGGACATCTATTTTGCCCACAAGTGGTATTCTCAGTTTTCAACTCTACAAAATGTAAATTAGAACATCAAGTCTCTTTAATACGAGACAACTGCCGTGAACACTCATTTGAGGAATTCAAGCAGCTTAATTTGGAAACTAGCCAATTTTGCCCTCAAGAACAAAAATTTTTTTCAACAAGTATTTATGTACAGGGTATTAGTAAATATTTTAGTCTTTGGGAGTCCTGTGATCTCAGTGATAACTGCTCTGATCTGTCAGTGTGAAAATATCCATTAATAGTATATACGTGAATAGCTGAGTCTGTGTTTCAATAAAACTTTATCAAACTTTTGGTGAGCCTGTTTTACAATCTGATCTGGTCCTAGAGCTACAATTTGCCTCAGTTCAGTTCAGTCGCTCAGTCGTGTCTGACACTTTGTGACCCCATGAATCACAGCATGCCAGGCCTCCCTGTCCATCACCAATTCCCGGAGTTCACCCAGACTCACATCCATCGAGTCAGTGATGCCATCCAGCCATCTCATCCTCTGTCGTGCCTACCCAAGTCTAAAAGTGTAGTCAGAGGTTTTGATGAAAAGCACACCCAAATCCCCTCCATTCTTTTTGAAATCAAATCTAGACAAAAAGAGGAAGCAAGCAAAAAAAAATCTGACCAAAGGACTATAACAAGGAAGAAGTCTACTTGGCTTTTTTAACTAACTGTCTTCCTTGGTGGTAAATATTTCCTGAGGAAGAAGCTAGGAAGCTAAGGGTAGAAGAAGATGCTGAGGAAGAGCCTTAACAGAAGGTTGAAAAGTAAGTTCATCCTGTCAAAAGTGCAAGAAAACTTAAGCAAAGAATTGGATTGGAGGCAGAAAGTCACTTTGGCTCAGTTATGGACTGGTTTCCCTCTGGACAGGGCAGTGAATTTGTAAATATTCATGTATTAAAGATTTCTGAGCACTACAAAATTTCCCTAATTTCCTTCTATGTCATTTAAAAATATATTCAGCTAGACCAATCATATAATATCACAACTCCAAAATGATCTCTTCACAAGCTGTCTCTTTTCCACGTCTCTATGGTCAGCCTCTTTGGCTTCCATTAATTGACTCCTAGAGGCAGTTTCCCTAGAGTCAGTGTCTTCTGCATCCAAATTGACCTTATTTTACTTGCCTTCATCAAGGACACAGAGTACAAAGTTGGAAGACTGCAATATCAAATTCATTGAAAGCAAAAAAGAGACATAACTTATGACGTCCTGGGTACAGTGTTCTATTTTCAATAGAAGACTTTTGTGGGAGAACATTCATTAGGAAAGAGTACCAGAAACCAGGAAATCCTGAAGAACCTTGTCCTTTCATCAAGAGGTAAGAAAAAGTAGGATGTCTACATCAAGATAGAAAAATGTAAACTTCCCTGATTTTTTTATTTCACAGTATTCTTAAAAAGTACCAGTGAACATTTATTGATATGCAAGTGTTTTCATATTGCAATAAGCCCGTTTTAATTTTTAAAGAAGTAATTTAGTGATATGGTGTGAAATGTGCTTCAAAAAATCCAAGACAAGGCAGAAGGAAGAGGTGAAACTATATAGTATAAAGGCCCATACAGTGTATTTGCAACAAGACTGAACTGGCCCCTGTTAAAGCCAAAGTATACAAATACTTGACCAGACATTATATTGCCTATTTTATACATGTGAAATTCTCTGTAAGTCCTAAAATGTTAGGAAAGGATATTTAAAATTTCTATTAAGAAATAATCTCAGAGAAAAGGACAGTTCTTCAAGTGGAATAAATTCAGCTCCATAAAAATGTTTACTATATCTCAGTGTGGAACAGTGAATGCTTTTTCATGAACCAGCTAGCACTACTGAAGGACTGCTTTAGGAGATAGCAGTCTTTTCTGGCTGGGAAGTTCCTCTAGCTTAAGGTCTTGAATCAAGTTTAGTGTTAACACCTCATTCTACACAAATACAGTTATTTGTGTAGATAAAGTTATTTTATCCCGAGTGATTAGAAAACAAGATTATAGAAACCTCTTCTTTCCTTATTAATGAATGAAGAAGTTATATCAAACAAAAAACCATGGAAGCTCCCAGCAAGTGATCAAAGTAAGTAGAAATACAAGCTCACGTGTCTTAATACACAACTCTAGGATGTTTTTTATGTCATTGAACTACCCTTTCTTCTCAAAACGGCAGCAATGCAAGCCACTGTCAAGAGGAACTGCACTCTCTGTGCTCAAAGAAACATTAATTTCACAAATATTTCCTTTTAGCTCATAATGTTTGGAACAAGAAAAGTTTGGGGCATAATGAGGGACAAGAAAGGAAGATTCATGTGTAATTTGCATAGGAAAATTTCCACTGCCAACAAAAATAACAAAACAAAAATCAGGAATTACTCTTTGACACTTTCTTAGAGAAAAATTCAAGGATGGCCATGATGCATTACCCTGCCATATAGATCTTTTATTATTATTAATAAATCTGCTCTAAATGATGATGTGGAGAGCTTAACAATAGACAGAATTATTTCCCTTTTTATACTGTGAGAAGTCCCCTAAAGCCTACAACCATGCATGTTAAGAAGGACACCCAGTTAAACTTGGGTTCATACCAGTGCTATTTCATGTTTGTGGAGCAGGGCCTTGGAGCTGGCACTAATACACTCCCTTCACAAGAACCCCAATCTGGATTTCCTGACCTTATTCAAGTTCCTAATTATCCATCTACACATCTTTCCAGAGAGATGCACATATTAACCAGCACAGAAAATAAACTGAGAATATCCAAGTTCTTGAGGTTACATTAAGGCAAAGTACTGTCCAAAGTCTGAGTCTTGGTAAAGAGTCACAAACCAATGTTCCTGGCACCCTGGTTCCTTCTGCAGTTGTGCTCCAGTCACTCCGTTCATAGCACTGATATCCTGTGTTATTTAACTCATCTTTCATTTCTCACCAAAAAACTTCACTGGGATTTCTCAGGGCTATGTTTCCTTTTTCCTTCCTTGAAATCTCTCCTTTATTTTCTATCAGACATCTCATCTGATCTGCAGAGTTGACCATTTGTCTCTTAATAAGATTCTTATATCCCTTCCTCTGAGAGCACCGTAGAATTTCCAGGAAAGTTAGTGGTGCTGCCTGAACAAGAGTTCCCAAACCTGGATGCCGAGGTCCAGCCCTGGCTGATCCAGGGTATTCAAAGGAGAGACGGCGTTGGCGATTTATTTAAATATTAATTAGAGATATAAAGAGTAATAGCATGAGGATAGCTCAGTAGGAAAATTCAGTGGAGAAAAGAGGCTGAGTAGCTTGGTTTACGCGGAAAATCAATATAACCTGTGACACCAGGTTAGCTCTGACCACGGAGGTCGCAGGTGCCCTCTCAAATAGCGGAAGGTGCCCCACCTTAGACACCTTCTCGAGTGGGTCTTAGAAGCCCAGGCAAATAAATAGTCGCAGAGGACCTCCACGCTCCAGATGGAGACTCAGCCGGAATGTGAAAAGAAAGAATGACATGGGGAGACCAAGCTTTGATGAGCAAGGCCCATAGCTTTATTTTCAACAGGGGCTTTTATACCCTAAGTTACACATAGAGGTTAATAGGGGATGTGAAATCATGCAAAGTCAGCAGTCTTTGATCCTTATCAAAAACCAGGGTTTCTTTCCTGCAAATTTATCGTATACAAATGGTTTAGGTGATTTACATCATCTTCTAGCCAGAAGGCCTATTAACATTTTATGACTCTTGACAAAGATTTGTCAACCGTAAGACTTATTTTCTCTAAGAGTAATTATTTTAAGGTTTGGCGCCATCCTCTGAAGGTGTTAGAAAAGTTGCATTCCTATAGGGCAGAGGTGCAGTGGGTTTACAACAAAGGAAAGAATTTATTACCTTAAGGGTCTAAAGTTGCTAACACCAAGGCCACTACTTATTTTTTCTACATACCAAGTATATTAATTACTACACATTCAAGGATACAATACAGGGGATGTGGAAACTTGGCAGCAAGCATTGGCTCATCAACGAAATCTTTTACTAGTTTTATTCTGACAGTTTCTAACTCTCTGAGAGGCTCTAAGCTATTTGAATATCTTAAGCTTCTGGTGCCTCTCAAGGCTGGGAGACTGTAAACAATCGTATGCATAGCTGTAGGAGTCTGGGTAAACTTGTCAGGCGAGTTAGAGAGCTATCTGAGGGGTTTGTATTTAAACACTCCCAATGCCTAGGAACTTTATTAATTGGAGCTGTAAGTTAACTTTTTGTCAGAGAGAGTGAGATGGTGGTGGGGGACAGCCCCCAGTAAAGTCAGAGGTGAGAGCACAAAGCAGTTAAGTAGGCAGACTCTGGTTTTTTGGGGGTAGATGCTCGAGAATATCCAGGGGCACTCCTGAGGCTCAATCCCGCCTTTTTGTATGCCAAGCCTCCTTCCTCATGACCTTTGCCATGAGTGGACTGCCTCTTGCCGGCTCCCAGCACCTGGACTTTCCTTATGGCTTCTAATTGGTCTTCTATTCACTAGTTCACCATGGACTTCATATTTCAAAATCACCTTTAACTCTTGTTCTTAGGAGTCTTTGTTTTTTGTGGAATTTTTCATTGCTTTGTTTAGTCTCTGCTTCTGGTAGTAGCATTTTGGTTTTCTCTTTTGTTTGTTTTGCTTCCCCCAATGCTCAAATCTACAACAGGATGTGGCTCACTTTAGGAACTAAAACAGGGCAAGAAGAAAGTCAGGTGATCAGAGTATTCAACTTAAATCTGCAAAAGACCTTTTTTGCTTAACTTCTTTCTCTAGTTTGGGTCTTTGTGGGCATCTTTCTTTTCTCCACTGCTCCTATGACTTAATTTTTGTTTATTTATTTAAAAAAATACATTTCTTTTTAATCAGAAGATAATGTAGAAAAATGGCTCTGATGAACCTATTTGTAGGCCAGCAATAGAAACACAGACATAGAGAAGAGATTTGTGGACACAGTGGGGGGAAGGAGCAGGTGGGCTCGTGTGATTTTACACCCAATCAGTGCAGGAGTATTTTAGGTGACCAGCATGGACAGGGTCACAGAGCATAGAGAGGAAATGGATGTAAGGACAAATACCCCTGCAGTGGGTCTTCTTCCGTGTTCTCCTCCTTTCTACCCTGTAAAGCTCAACTGTAATCTCAGACTTTGAGGGATATTATCAGGATACATGTAATACTCAGTGAGTTCTATTCACACAGAGGTCCTATGGACAAATACACCAAGACTTTCTTTCTGAACCTCTGCTTTAAACAAGGGCCATAACTTACACGTGTTCCCCAAACCAGGAGCACTAATCCATGCACCTCAGCAGACACAAACTATTAAGAAGTAAATCAATATTGAGAAAGTCAACAGATGCTCTAATGCGTTTGCTGCCTGGAAGAAAACTTTTTTTTTTTTTTAATAAACTTCCATGACTCTAAATTCACAGTTTTAACCTAAAGTCCTCTCTTCCAAACTCAGATCAAAGTCCAGTCCTTCAGATCCTTCCTAGTCGAATACACACACGGTTCAATGTGAGTGAATTGAAATCAATGTGTTCCATCAGACGTTTTTGGCTAAGAGGTTGTGATATTTCTGTTAGCTCTCAGATTCCAGAGTCACTTCAAAGTGTCAAAGAGTTGGGGAGGCTTTGGGAATCTCTAAAGGTAAAAGCTATCTTTTTAATCCAAAAGATAGAAAATTTGGTCATAAATGGGTCCTCTGAATAGCAAGCTATTTCCCCACCCGTAAGTCAAATTATTCTCCATTTGTATTAAACCTAAACTTTCATCTAACAGAAATCTCAAGTATAAACTCTGGACCCTGAATTGAAAAAACAAACGTGTGCATTTTAAATCTCTTCAGTCCTTAAATCTGATGTTTACTTTATTACAGTATGAGTACAGTTCCTGCTACATAAATATATTAAAGAGTGCTAGAAGCAAAACTGTGTAAGTCCTTGACACCCTGGAAAGACAGGGCAATTGTATAAAGGGGCTTCCAGTGAAGATGTCAGATCAGGCCAAACTCATCCAAATACATGCTCTATGATCAGGATAGAATGCAGAGAGGCCTCAAATTCAAATTAATGGGACAATCTAGACTCAACCTTTTTCTATTCATGTGATTCCCAATGATGAACTTAGACACTGTGTCTCAGTCTTCACAAATATAAAGTAGGCCTGAGTCACACCTACGGTGCATAGGGTTATCATAAGAATTCAGTGGATTAATACTTCAGAAGTGGTTAGGTTGGTTCCTGACTCAGGAAACAGAATAAATATTATCTTCACTGAAACTTTCTCCCCAAGTGTTGAATTGGGCCTCAGAATGGATTAAGTGATCTCTATTCACAGCTCATCGTAAGGACAGATTCTCATTTACCTGACCTTGTTTTGGCATTTCTACTTTTCCTTCATAACAACATGTCAACTCAGCCAAGTCTGCCTTTCCTTAGATGTCCAAGATCAGTGGTCTGACTTGTTTTGTATTAATGAATTCCTTTGAGAATGAGATAAAGAGTCACAAGTCCCCTTCATTCTGATATGCTTGTACTTCCAAAAGGTGAATGTAACAAGGTATACTGAAAGTGAGAGTCGCTGAGTCGTGTCTGACTCTTAGTGACCCTATGGACTATACAGTTCATGGAATTCTCCAGGCCAGAATAGTGGGGTGGGTAGCCTTTCCCTTCTCCAGGGCATCTTCCCAAACCAGAGATCGAACCCAGGTCTCCTGCAATGCAGGCGGATTCTTCACAGCTGACCCATAAGGGAAGCCCAAGAAAACTGGAGTGGCAAGCCTAGCCCTTCTTCATCAGATCTTCCCAACCAAGGAATCGAACCAGGGTCTCCTGCATTGCAGGCAGATTCTTTACCAACTGAGCTATCAGGGATAGGAGTTCACAAAGTCTAAAGTCAGATATGGAAGCCTGTGAAGAATCCTTACCCTAAACTATACCTCAGCCTTAACACTGTGCCCACGATGGTCTATATCCAATCCTTTAAGGGCTTCTGGGCTCAGAAGCACAACTGTTTACCTGGCTTGACGTCGTCTGTGGGTGTTGGCTTTGGAAGAGCAGAGGTAGAGGCCCCCGTTGTCAGATGAGTATCCGTGACTGCTGTGGTGGTGCTGTTCCCTTCTGGAATGGTGGTGTTCATTGGTGGAGGAGTGGTGTAGGTTGTCCTTGGAATATTGGTAGTACTGGTGCTTGTGCTTTCAGAAGTGATATTGGAGCTCACTGTTGTCATAGGTGGAGCTAGAAATCAACATGAAAACAAGGGTTCATCATACTGCAGGAAAGAAGAGCCTGTGAATCAATACAACCAAGGAAACTGTCCTCAGGCAGAAATGAACACTTATCTCCCATGAACCCGGACTTCACATCATTGGTCAACTAGAATCTCTGACTGAGGAGTGAGTGAAGACATGGTCACAACAAGAAAACAGCTGCATTGAAAGGACAAAATTTGGGGAGGTATGGACATACAATTTATAAAAACTAGTCATGTATATTATACTTATGTATCTAAATATACATCTGTGAGTAAGGGGAAGGTGTCTAGATCCTGAAGCTGCATTTGTCTTTTCAGTGGTGTATGACTAGGACCTAGATAGTAGCTCCTAAGAAACAGACTGAGCGCTGAAAAATGGATGCTTTTGAACTGTGGTGCTGGAGAAGACTCTTGAGAATCCCTTGGACTGCAAGGATATCCAACCAGTCCATTCTGAAGGAGATCAATCCTGGGTGTTCTTTGGAAGGAATGATGCTAACACTGAAAGTCCAGTACTTTGGCCACCTCATGTGAAGAGTTGACTCATTGGAAAAGACTCTGATGCTGGAAGGGATTGGAGACAGGAGGGAAAGCGGACGACAGAGGATGAGATGGTTGGATGGCATCACCGACTCGATGGGCATGAGTCTGAGTGAACTCCTGGAGTTGGTGATGGACAGGGAGGCCTGGCATGCTGCGATTCATAGGGTCGCAAAGAGTTGGACACGACTGAGCGACTGATCTAACTAACTAGCTAAGAAACAGACTATTTACCAAAGAAATGCCATTCAGTCAGTCAGCCTTATGAGTACCCTTCCAAAAGACCTGCATCCCAAATGCAGATTAATTCACACCGAGAGCATACGGTAGTTAACACAAATGCATTATGCACTTGGTTAGAAGGTGGACTAGATGTTTTAAGGTTCCTTTCTACATGAGAGATAATAACCACAGGTAATAACTTTGGCGCTTTCCAGAATCAGAAATCCTGTGGGATTCCAAACCACTTATTGAAGTCCTCAGAGATACCCAGAGGAAGAACTGAAATTAGAAGTGAGCCCAAACACAGTGCCTGGCACAAGAGCCAAAGTTAGAGGGTAGACTCAAGAATGGGGAGTTTTTTCCTCAAGGGACATCTATTTTGCCCACAAGCAGTATTCTCAGTTTTCAACTCTACAAAATGTAAATTAGAACATCAAGTCTCTTTAATACGAGACAACTGCTGTGAACACTCATTTGTGGAATTCAAGTCAGCTTAATTTGGAAACTAGCCAATTTTGCCTTTAAGAAGAAAAAAAATTTTTTTCAACAAGTATTTATGTACAAGGTATTAGTAAATATTTTAGCCTTTGGGGGTCCTGGATCTCAGTGATAATTACTCAAAACTCTCAGTGTGAAAACAGCCATAGACAATACATAAACTGAGGCACATATATGTGTGTGCATATATATATACACACACACACACACATATATATATACATATATAGAATAGCTGAGGCTGTGTTTCAATAAAACTTTATAAAACTACTGTTGAGCCTGTTTTATAATCTGATATGGTCCTGGAGGTACACTTGGCCAAGACCATTTTGAAATGTACTTTCCTAACATTTTAGGAGTTATTGAGAATTTCACACATATAAAATAGGTAATATAACGTCTGGTCAAGTATTTGTATGATTTGGCTTTCAGTTCAGTTCAGTTCAGTCGCTCAGTCGTGTCCGACTCTAGGAAGCTAGGAAGCTAAGGGTAGAAGAAGATGCTGAGGATGAGCCTTAACAGAAGGTTGAAAAGTAAGTTCATCCTGTCAAAAGTGTAAGATAACTTAAGCAAAGAATTGGACTGGAGGCAGAGAGTCACTTTGGCTCAGTTATGGACTGGTTTCCCTCTGGACAGGGCAGTGAATTTGTAAATATTCATGTATTAAAGATTTCTGAGCACTACAAAATTTCCCTAATTTCCTTCAATGTCATTTAAAAGTATATTCAGCTAGACCAATTATGTAATATCACAACTCCAAAATGATCTCTTTACAAGTTGTCTCTTTTCCACATGTCTCTATGGCCAATCTCTCTTGGCTTCCATTAATTGACTCTTAGAGGCAGTTTCCTTATAGCCAGCATTTTCTGCATCCGAATTGACCTTATTTCACTTGATTTCATCAAGGATACAAAGTACAAAGTTGGGAGACAGCAATATCAAGTTCATTTAAAGCATAAAAGAGACATAACTTATGTAGGCCTGGGTATTGGGTTCTGTGTCATGGGAAAACATTCATTAGGAAAGAAGACCAGAAACCAGGAAATCCTGAAGAATCTTGTCCTTTCATTAAGAGGTAAGAATAAGTAGGATGTCTACATCAAGACGGAAAAATGTAAACTTCCCTGATTTTTTTTATTTCACAAAATTCTTAAAAGCTACCAGTGAACATTTATGGAGATATAAATGTTTTCATACTGCCATAAGCCCATTTTAATTTTTCCAGTAGTCATATATGGATGTGTATGTTGGACTATAAAGAAAGCTGAGCACTGAAGAATTGATGTTTTTGAACTACGGTGTTGGAGAAGACGCTTGAGAGTCCCTTGGACTGCAAGGAGATCCCACCAGTCCATCCTAAAGGAGATCAGTCCTGCATGTTCATTGGAAGGACTGATGTTGAAGTTGAAACTCCAATACTTTGGCCACCTGATGCGAAGAGCTGACTCATTGGAAAAGACCTTGATGCCCGGAAAGATTGAGGGCAGGAGGAGAAGGGGACAACACAGGATGAGATGGTTGGATGGCATCACCAACTCAATAGACATGGGTTTGGGTGAACTCCGGGAGTTGGTGATGGACAGGGAGGCCTGGTGTGCTGCGGTTCACAGGGTCGCAAAGAGTTGGACACGACTGAGCTACTGAACTGACTAATTTAGTGATATGGTGTGAAATGTGCTTCAAAAAATCCAAGACATGTCAGAAGGCGGGGATAAAACTATATAGTATAAATGTTCATATAATGTATATGCAACAAGATTGAATTGACCCCTGTTAAAGCCAAAATAAAAAGCAGAGATATTACTTTGCCAAGAAACGTCCATCTAATCAAGTCTATGGTTTTTCCAGTGGTCATGTATGGATGTGAGAGTTGGACGGTGAAGAAAGCTGAGCGCTGAAGAATTGATGCTTTTGAACTGTGGTGCTGGAGAAGACTCTTGCAAGTCCCTTGGACTGCAAGGAGATCCAGCCAGTCCATCCTAAAGGAGACCAGTCCTGGGTGTTCATTGGAAGGACTGATGCTGAGGCTGAAACTCCAATACTTTGGCCACCTGATGAGAAGAGTTGACTCATTGGAAAAGACCCTGATGCTGGGAGGGATTGGGGGCAGGAGGAGAAGGGGACGACTGAGGATGAGATGGCTGGATGGCATCACCGACTCGATGCTTATGAGTTTGGGTGAAGTCCGGGAGTTGGTGATGGACAGGGAGGTCTGGCGTGCTGCGATTCCTGGGGTCGCAAAGAGTCGGACACGACTGAGCGACTGAACTGAACTGAACTGAAAGCCAAATCATACAAATACTTGACCAGACGTTATATTACCTATTTTATACGTGTGAAATTCTCAATAACTCCTAAAATGTTAGGAAAGGACATTTAAAAATTCTTCTAAGAAATAATCTCAGAGGAAAGGGAAGTTTTTTAATTGGAATAAATTCAGCTCCATAAAAATGTTCACTATATCTCAGTGTGGAACAGTGAATGCTTTTTCATTAATCAATTAGCACTCCTAAAGCATGCCTTAGAAGTCATATTTTGCTGACTGGGAAGTTCCTCTAGCCTATGGTCTTAAATCAAGGTTAATGTTAACACTTCATTCTACACAAATACAAGTTATCCTATGAAGAGTTATTAGAAAACAAGATTATAGGAGCCTCTTCTTCCCTAATCAAGGAAAAAGAGGTTAATATCAAATAGAAACCTCTTTATCTAGGGAAACTCACAGCAAGTGATCAAAGTAAGTAGGAAGACAAGCTCACCTGGCTTTATAGTCAACTTTATGATGCTTTGTTTATCATTGAAAAGCCATTTCTGAATATGGCAACAATACAAGCCACTGTCAGAAGGGACTGCATTCTCTATGGTCAAAGAAACATCCCTTTTACCAATATCTCCCTTGAGCTTATAACGTTCATTCTTCTGTTTAGTGATTTTGTATCCATCAGTACTAATAATGGTATTTCTGCAGTCTATCCAAGAACATTTTCCTTGGCCCCAGCACGTGGATGTGACTTTTCCTTCATAGAAGCAGGGTAGCGTGACTGACTGGCCCACCACTCCAATCACTTCTCGGTAAGATGTTACACCATCTGTAAATAAAGGGAAACCAGAGCATGAGGTCTCAATATTTTAACTTTACTTTCATTTTTTTCTTTATATAGCTTATTTGGTTTGAAATCATCTGACTAACATCTTGAGTTTTTAAAACTTAGTATGAGCATTTTTTTACATTCACATATTCTTTAGCAGCATTATCATTTACTAGATATATTTCTAGATGAAACATCATATAAATGTTTTCCCGTATTCAGAATTACTTCCTAATAGGATAGATTTCTGAGAGGAAGTTTCATTATAAAGGGCAGAAATATGTTCAATCTCTTGGTAATAAGACCAAATTTCTCTCCAAAAGGTTTGAAATAAATGGTATTACAGTAATACATGAATATGTGTGTATTTCTTTCTATTCTTGACATGTATCTGCTTATTAAATAGGTAATACATACATGTAGCTTTTCTTCTCCCCTGATTGTCACTGTTTCAGTTGAAATCTCTTTTAAAAACTCTTTTGCATTTTTAGTTTTGATTTTAAGTCTTTACTTCAAGTTTTTAAATACCTCTTTCAAATTAAATCACCTCATAACCCTGCTCTTAATTAAATTTTTAAAAAAAAGCAGAGTTAAAGTTTTACTTAAAGCATCATTGGTTAGAAGGCCAAAGCCTTGTAAGCTGTTTAGAAATCAGTTCTTAGGAAAATGAGTTTATAATACATTCAGGAGAAACTGAGGCTTATCATGGGCTTAAGGATCAACCAGATAAATTCAAGCTAGGATCCCTTCTTGAGCAATGAACAATGGAGCACAGTTCACTTACCTAGGTGAAACCAAAAAATTGGAGAATATTCAGTCAAATACTAAATGTTGCCTCTTAAAAAACAAACAAACAAAAACACCTCTCTCCTGAGTCAGCGACTTAAAAATCCCTACATTGTCAAATGCAGTCCGAGTGGTCTGTAAAAGAATCTGAGACTCAGTGACTAATCATGCGGCTGGGCTGTAAGTCTGGGAAATGCTCTGGGAATAAAACACTCATTAATACATAAAATAAGAGTCTAGTTTTTTCATTGGAATTCTGGTAATATTTAATTTTGCTTAGTATCATTTTTGGATTACAAAGGTAATACAGTATCACTATAAAAATTTGTTCTAGAAGTATAATTTTAAAACATACTTTTCTTCAGATTCCCAATTCTAGAGATTGTTTTAAAATTTAGGATATGCATATTCCTAAATTTCCCCGTCTCATAGAATATTTTTAATTAAAATATTTTATTTATTAAAAAAAAATTTTGGCCACACGGCATGGTCTGTGGGACCTTAGTTACCCATTCAGGGATGGAACCCTGAATTGGAAACACAAAGTCTTAACAACTGGAAAAGCAGGGAAATTAAAATATTTTCTTTTTAACAGAAATAGTTGCCCACAGTTGAAGGAATCAAAAAGCACAGAATGGTACAGTAAAGGACTCTTTCCTTCCCCACTCACACCCATTTCTTCTTCTCATCCCCTTCTACACGCTGATAACAGCTGTTACTGTTTCCTACCTACACATGAGCAGTTCATGCATATACAACCATCTACCTACCCACCCCTCCATTTATTTTGTTGTTGTTGTTTAAATACAAGCAATGCATAAACCACACTGTACAGCATCATGCCTTGTAACCCACTCACAGATTTTGTAATTCTTAGCATTTAAGCACTTTCTTTGGCTTTAGCCTTCAGCCTGGTTCTTTGCTCATTTGTTGACCCCATTACCTTCTGACAAAGCCCTAGCACACCTACTCTGCCTCATCACTCACACAGCCCCTACACTCCCCATCCTCAGGCTTCCAAAGCACAGCCCACCTGTTCACTTACCTGCCAGAAGGAGTAGGAAGCCCAGGATGGCTACCCAAGGATGCATGGTGCTGTTGTCCTGAAGGAAAGAGAAAGCAAAGTGGTTAGTGTGTCTTCCAACCATATCGTATCAGAATCAAAAGAGTTAGGTGATGTTTTGGGGGCTCCAAGAAAGGATTGCTGCTGCTGCTGCTAAGTCACTTCAGCTGTGTCCGACTCTGTGTGACCACATAGACGGCAGCCCACCAGGCTCCCCCATCCCTGGGATTCTCCAGGCAAGAACACTGGAGTGGGTTGCCATTTCCTTCTCCAATGCATGAAAGTGAAAAGTGAAAGTGAAGTCGCTCAGTCGTATCCGACCCTCAGCAACCCCATGGACTGCAGCCTACCACGATCCTCGGTCCATGGGATCTTCCAGGCAGGAGTACTGGCGTGGGGTGCCATTGCCTTCTCTGCCAAGAAAGGATTAGCCAGAGGCAAAGTGATAAAGAAGAGATTTATTAGAATAGAATGCTTGTGAGACATCAGATCCAGCAGGTGAGTGTTGTGCTACCCCAAGTACTCAGTGAGTTACATTTTTATCATCAAAGGAGGATAGAGGAGGGGAGAAAACCACCTTCTTTGTCTTTCTTTGAGTCTTCCATCACTAACTCCTCCTACAAGTTGGGTAGGGGAGTTTTTGGCCCTATATGGTGCATCTGGGACTGTCATGGAACTATGGAGAAATTATTTCAGGTCTCAGAACAGTGAGGGTCATTCACTTTGAAATGTACCCTTCCATAAATTATTTGTGTGTGTGTGTGTGTGTGTGTGCAGAGAGCATGTCCTAGGGGTCATTACCTTGTTCATGTCACTGGGCAGGTTTTAGACCCTATTTTCCACTATTGTTTTACAGTTTGAGGGCATGTCTCATGCTTCTGTTAAATGGTTTTATGGCTAAGCAAGTTAGCTTGGATTTGTTGTTTGGCAAGCAGATCTGGCTTTGATGCTAAGTGACTTGCTCTGCTTTATGAGACAAGCAAGCCCACATTGTTTCAGGATTTTTCCATTTTGTTCTTGGATGATCATCAACTTATAGGGATCTCTCTTACTTTTTTCTTTACATATAATTACCTCATGGGATTAACTATTAAATCACTATCATGTCCCTTTACTTTGTCCCTATCATTTCCTACTCCAAGTGTTTACCATTTTATGCTTAAAAGTGGGTAAGAAGTAACAGTGAGTCTTTAACTGCTTCTGTCTGAGATGGGATGTAGGCCTGCCTGAGAAAGGAGTGAAATGTCTGGCTGGCTGTCTCTTTTCTGCGGTAAGAATTATAAACCAATTAGTATCATCCTTTTAGCTCTCTTAGATGTTAAGCTTTGGAGGATGGATTTACAAAAGACAAAAATGAAAAGAAATTAGCATTAAAAGAGATTATAACCATGATTTGGCGATCCAAAACATTTTTCCAAAAAAATTTCTAAATCTGGAAAAGGGTCATTTAAGTCCTTAATCTGTTTGTTTTTGATTAGGCCCATTATCTTAATATTTTATACTTCAGGGTTTATTAAGTCTTCTATCTCTGTTAATCTGTTCTTTATTTTCTATGAATATCAATTGGTGATAGAGTTGCTTCCTTGTCCCTCAGGAAACAGAGTGGCCCCTAATTTAGTTAAGTCCCTTCCACTACAGAGATAGGACTTGCCTGGTGGCTCAGACATTAAGGAATCCGCCTGTAATGCAGACCTGAGTTTGATCCCTGGGTTGGGAAGATCCCCTGGAGAAGGAAATGGCATCCCACTCCAGTATTCTTGCCTGGGAAACCCCATGGACAGAGGAATCTGGCAAGGGTCATGGGGTTGCAAGAGTAAAACACAACTTAGCAATTAAACCAGCATACCACCTTCCATTAAAGAGAGGACAATTAGGCGCAAACAGAAAGGAATATAAAAACAACTGGCCATTGATGTTGTACAAAAGGGGTTTCAGGAAAACTTCCATTACATATTTCTTATGTTTGTTAAGATTTCTAACCTTCTGGGTTAAGAAAGAGGTTGGCACCAATATCTCTAAGAAATTCTACTAAGTGGCCTTCCACATCAATGACCACCTGAAGTTTGGCATTAGTTATGTAGATGGCCTCTCTAGGCAAAGTCACCTTTGGCTTCAGGCCACCTCAGTCTTCTGATTATGAAACTGTCAATAGCCAAGGGCCCCCTGTCACTCACTGGCATCTGGGGCATTCTCTCTTTCAATGTCCCGGATGTTTTCTAAAAGCTCATTGATCACAATCTTCCTTCGAGTGTCCCTTCTGTTCACACCTGGCACACTGATTTTGGATACCCAATGGTCTTGCACAGTCAAATGACCCAGGAAGTCTGGCCTCCCTTTCATGGTCTGTGAGTGGACAGGGCCACCGCCATCATTTGGGCCTTTTGTGTATTTCTCTGGATGCATTCAGCCTTTTCAGCCATATCCCTATTATTGAAAACCAAATAAGAACTGGAACAAATCACTCAAAAGGTCTGAGGACCTCCTCCTTCCAGCAGTTGCTTTTTGAATTTTGCGTCTGAAGTCTGGGGCAGACTGGGTTATGAAATGTATAGCCAAAAGGATCTGTCCCTCAGGAGAGGAGGGATCCACATTTGGGTGCTATTTAAAAGCTTCCACTAATCTCTCTTGAAAGACTGCAGGATTTCCCTCTGGTTCCTGTTGGACTTCTTTCACTTTTTTCATAATTGATGGGTTTCACTATAAGATTTTTCATACCCGCTAATAAATAATTACTCCTATGGTCCTACTTATTTCTATCATTACAATTCATCTGGAGACTCCAATGCGGATCTGCCTCAGGGAAAGCATTGTTTTCCACCTGATGAACTGCATGGCCTTCTTGGGCTTGGGCTGCTACTCGGTCAGCATGGGCTCTGGCTGCCAGTACTGAGTGCTGTTCTTTCTTAGGAGGGTAGCGGTGGGATAAAATCTGTAAATACCCCCAGGTGAGATTCCCCCCAGGTAAGCTTCTTTGTGAAAATTTCAGAGTCCTCAGAAAAACCTCTCAATTTATCCTCTGCCAGACTTAGATCAGACATCAAAGAAAACACATTTGTTTCTTGATTTTTATGAGAAAGTCCTCTCAGAGGAAGAACCATAGGAGCACTTGGTTGGTAACATACTCTGGTATGCTCTCAGCCAGCTAGGCTGGGATTGGGTCCCTTGGGTAACTTGGGGTACCTAGGACCTCCTGATAGTGGAGGTCGTTCCTCAGCCTTGGGTGTGTTTTCCCCTGGGATAATAGCCTCTGCTAGAGCAAGGGCTCCGCCTGTAAGATAGCTCCTGTTGCAGCAGCGGGGTGCACTCGAGCAGTAGTTAACTATCCAAGTTTCCTTCCCATGTCAAAATCCCCTGTGTAATTTAATCAAGATTTGTACTTACAACTTTAGATGTTGTTCCTTCCAAAGTGGTCTCCCAAGCAGGTGTTACTGCCTGAGAAATTGCTGCAAAGGAATAGTAGAGAAGGTGTTCCAGTGGTGTTGACAGTGAGTAGACACTGGTCTTGCTGAAAATTGAAAATAAAGGATCAGCAATTATAAGGGTTGGAGGGAGGGGAAGACTGGGAAATCCTCTGCTGGGCACTTCAAGTACTTAGGAGGAAGTACCTTAAGTCTTGAGCTTCCCTGGTGGGTCAGCTGGTAAAGCATCTGCCTGCAATGTGGGAGACCTGGTTTCGATCCCTGGGTTGGGAAGATCCTCTGGAAGGCATGGCAATCCACACCAGTATTCTTGCCTGGAGAATCCCCATGGACAGAGGAGCCTGTTGGGCTATGGTCCCCACGATCGCACAGATTTGGACATGACTGAAGCGACTTAGCAGGCAGGCAGGACTGTAAGTCTTGGAAGATGATTCCCATCAGTTTCCTTGTATATCATATACTTAAGAAAACTGATAAGAGGCCTTTCATCTAGGTTGGCCATAGTCCTCTAGTATGTATAATCCCCCGGGAATAGATTATGGGCATCTAGTCACAATCCAAAGACCAGCTTCAGAAACAAGCTTAGAATCAGTGACCAGCTTCAGAAACAAGCTTAGAGTACCTTCTTAGTAACTCATTTAAGCTTTATAATAATATAACATAGTAACAAAGAACTATTTGAAAAGTAAGTTTTAGACAGTAGATACATACCTCAAGTAGCAAAACTAAAATTTTATACCTATTAAAACAATCTTTTTCTCTAAAATTACTCTCATTTTTATCAAATATAGCCAAATTAAGATTAATCTGTTCACAAAATAAGACTGCCAGACCAATCACATAGGCCTGTATAATTTTTCCAATAAGGTAGGTACCTTGGTTACTAAAAATACAAAAGTATACCTCAAGTGAAAAACACATTTTTAATCATTCTCTTTTCACTGTGAGGATACCAGTCTTGTAGACAAAAAAAGGCTTTAACCCATTAAATGAAGAATGGGGTTTGCCAGGGAGCCAGGAAAAGCCAAGTGGTCGTCTTGGATTTCCCATATTCCTGACTGTTTAATTTATAGCTTTTTAAAAATCTATCTTAGTTTTTCCCATTTAGGAGCAGACAATAGTCATGCTTCAAGGACATCAGACTGGCAAAAGTCTGACAATAAGGGGTTAATTTTCTTGCTGACAAATTTTACAACAAATATAAAGTTAACTTACTAACTTTTAGAAAACCCAGGTACGATAAAGTATTATGCTTAAGGTTGATGATGCTAAAAATATGTCTGCATTAATTAAAAAATGTAAGTTTACAGACTTGAGTTTTAACAGGGATACACACAAAATGTAGAAGAAAACTCTCAGAATTAGGAAGATGAGTATAGATTGCCAAATCCTGTCAGAAGCAGCCCAAAAGGTAAAATTTCTTCCTTTTAACATATCACACTCCTTGTCACATGTGCCAACCATAAGATCCCTTTTACATCTCCAAATATCCATACTACCTTTCTGTGGAAACCCACGTTGATTGCCACCGTTCCCCTGGTTCCCTGTCTTTACACATCCAGTAATCATTTCTATAGTCTGTACCTAGGTACCCAGAGTCCCAAATCATTCAGGGATGATCGCCCTGCTTAATACTGGCAGCAAGGGTAGAGTGTCCTTCCCAGAACTTTTGGACTCCGGAATGGCACCCCACTCCAGTACTCTTGCCTGGAAAATCCCATGGACGGAGGAGCCTGGTAGGCTACAGTCCATGGGGTCGCGAAGAGTCGGACACAACTGAGCGACTTCCCTTTCACTTTTCACTTTCATGCATCGGAGAAGGAAATGGCAACCCACTCCAGTGTTCTTGCTTGGAGAATCCCAGGGATGGGAGCCTGGTGGGCTGCCGTCTATGGGGTCACACAGAGTTGGATACGACTGACGTGACTTAGCAGCAGCAGCAGTCCCTTGGCCCTACTAGGACCCATCATCGACCTCCTTATCTACTGTCAGATGTGGTTGCCAGTTGAAACCACTAGGTGGCGATCTGGGAGCTCTGAGGAGCTCCAGTTCCCTAAATAGCACAGAAAGAATTCAGCCAAAGGCGGGAAAGGGATAAATCAGAAGTGATTTATAAGAATAGGACGCTTGTGAGACTCATAAGCTGACAGATGAGTGTTGTGCTGCACCAAGTACTTAATGGGTGACATTTTTATAATCAAAGGAGGGAAGAAGACCACCTTCTTTATTCTTTGAGTCTTCCATCACAAACTCCTCCTACGTGAAGGAGAGAGAGATTTTACCCTATATGGTGTGTCCAGGACCGGCATGGCAGTATGGAAAACTTATTTCAGGTCTCAGTACAATCAAGAGAGTTCACTTTGAAATGCCTCCTTTCTAATTCTGGCAAATGTCTTAATTTCTGCAAACCTCAGTTTCTTCTCCTTTATTATGAATGTAATAATAGAATCTTCCTCAAACATTTGGATGAGGCCTCACAACAAGATAATGCCCTCAAAAGCATCAAGCCCAGGCCTTTCCTATAAAAAGCACTCGGTGATTGTTTTTTTATTATCAGTGACTCCCACAATTACATAGATAGCCCAGAACTCTCCCCGATGAGGTAATAACTATGAAAGCTTTGGTATAGTGGCAAGTCCCTATTCAACACTTACACTGTATCATCATAGTAATGATTATTTGATCAGAGGGAAGTACCAATCATCAGACACTAATCCCCACTTAGGCATCCAAAAGTCCACTCAGCCCCACATTTCCAACTGCCTGCTAAACATCATCCAGGAGCACTTCAAACTCAAGATCATCCAAATGATTTTCACTTCTTCTCCCAGGGTTCTTTTACCAGTGAACCCATCACATCAGCTAATCTCCCAAGTACAGAGACTCAGTCATTCTTCCTTCTTACTCCAGCCACCAGGTCCTCACAATTCCAAGTCCTAAATGGCTCTGACTCTGTCCCTTCTCTGCTGTTACCGCTGCTGTCACTCTAGCCGAGACACTCCTCTCCTGTCTGAATTATAGCAGGAACCTCCTGGGGAGCCTCTCTGCATAGAGGCTTGTGGAAAGTGAAAGTGTTAGTCACTTAGTCTTATCCAACTCCTTGGGACTCCATGGGCTGAAGCCCAGCAGGCTCCTCTGTCCATAGAATTCTGCCAGCAAGAATACTGGAGTGGGTAGCCATTCCCTTCTCCAGGAGATCTTCCCAACCCAGGGTTCCAACCCGGGTCTTCTGCATTGCAGGCAGATTGTTTACCATCCTCTCCCCTCCAACATACCTTCCATAGACTTTACAGGAGCAATTTTTCCTAAAACAGAGCTGAAAATACCATTTCCTAATCCACACACATGAATGGTTCCTTAAGACCCTGGAATGAAATCTAAATTCTTCTGCCTATCAATGAAGTCCTTTAAGAACCGAGGCCACTCCTAGCTCCCCAGTCACCCTTAGATAAAACCAGGCTCTTAATCAATCACCAAAGATTTTACACTCTTATCCGTCCCTTTATTTCTGTTCAGGCTGTTCTCCCTATTTGTTCTCTCTGCTCAATGAAATGTTCTCATCCATGAAGAATCAGTTCAAGGATCTCTGAGAGAAACATCCTGGCCCTCCTTTCCCACTTAGAATCCTTCTCTCCCTTTTTTGGGTCCCCAGGGCACTTTTTCATAACTCTATCCCAAAGTAAATCCCACAGGATGGTTGTTTGCTGTAGACAAGCCTGTCTCTTCAACCCCTTTAAGGAGAGATGTCAAGACTTCCTCATTTTCGTGTGTCTGGGCCCTGCACAGAGAAGCAACCAGTTAAGCCATGTTTAATCATAGATTTGAAAGGCCTTTACCAAGTATCATGCAACCTATTTCTATGTATCCAAATGAAATGCCAAGATAAAGATATAAAAATCTCATCTCCAACCACTTTTCCCTCTGAGAATCCTTCGATTTGCTGGAAAAACCAGCTTGCTCTGGACCGTGAGTGAAGCTTGGGCTGGTTTTATAAAATAGAGAGACATAGTAAGAGAACAAATGCTCCTAAAAGTCCCCCATTTCCACTCCCCCACCATCCAACCCTGGGACCAAGAAAAAACTACTGTAACAATTACCAAGAAAGGAAAATTTGATGATTACCAGAGCAGGTTTCACTTTTTTCCAGTTTTCCTCGGTGGACAGCCAAGTCCTCACGCGTATTTGAATGTGTGGGATTTGAAATGATTTACCGCCTGGACTTCTTGCTGTTGGTGAGCATAATAAGCCAACTTGGGTCTGAGAAAAACTGAAGGCTGATATTTGAGGAGCAAATAGGAAAATCTGCCCTCAGGGAGCTCTATTGAGAGAGAGAGAGGCTGCTAGTCCTGGGACAAAGGTTAACTATGTGGAATAAGAGAACTGGCCTCTGATCAGCAATCTCCCCAACTGTAAGCCCTCTCTGAACTCGGTGGCCTTTTCTGAGCCTCAATTTAGCATCAGTTTCCCACTGACAACACCACTCCCAGGAGTCCATAGACTCAAATTTAAAGCCTCTGAAACATGAGTATGAGTCTCAGCTCTCCCTCTGCTTTGCTGTGTGATCTTGGGAAAGTCACTCCACATCTCTGAGCTCCATTTAGGCAGCCACAGAGTGGAGGTGAGGATTTGCCAGCCTAGGTAGGGTTTCTTCAGATGATGTCTGCAGACCAAACACCTTCAAAGCAGAGGAAGACACTGGAGCAGGAGATCTATACTTGGAGATATCTTATAAACTAAATAATACACATCAGGAAGCCCTTGCATGACACATTTGACCACAGCTCTTTTTCAAGCAAAACTTGATTTCTGAGCCTAAATTATAGAATGGTATCTGCCTGTGTGCTAACTTGCTTCGGTCCTGTCCAAATCTGAGACCCTATGGACTTCTCTGTCCATGGGATTCTCCATGCAAGAATACTGGAGTGGGGTTGGCATTTCCTACTCCAGGGAATATTCCTGACCCAGGGATTGAACCCGCGTCTCTTAATGTCTCCTGCAGGCAGGTTCTTACCACTAGAACTACCTGGGAAGCCCAAATTATAGAGTATAGGCCCTCTACATTGAGTGATGTGAATATTACAAAAAAATCTGAGGGCTATCAGAGGATTAAAGATGTCCGCTCAGAGAAACAAAACCTGTAACTGAGAGTTCTGTAGAGCCATGCAAAAAGGAGTCAGTTAAAACCTTTCAGAACCTCAAGTTTATTCTAATAGTGAGTCAAGAATGACTACCATGATGTTTTTTAAAAAGGTTTTTTCACTTCCCTAAGTGAAAGTAAGTTTGCCACTCATCACTGATTTTTCCCCTGATGTGATCAGCAGTAAAAACAAACAAACAAACAAACAAAAAGCCATAAAACCAAAAAAATGTCTCTGTACTTGGAAGGAAGCTCTAGTCAAAGCTATGGTTTTTCCAGTAGTCATGTATGGATATGAGAGTTGGACTATAAAGAAAGCTGAGCACCGAAGAATTGATGCTTTTGAACTATGGTGTTGGAAGAGACTCTTGAGAGTCCCTTGAACATCAAGGAGATCCAACAAGTCCATCCTAAAGGAAATCAGTGCTGAATATTCATTGGAAGGACTGAGGCTGAAGCTGAAACTCCAATAGTTTGGTACATGATGTGAAGAGCTGACTCATTGGAAAAGACCCTGATGCTGGGAAAGATTGAAAGCGGGAGGAGAAGGGAATGACAGACGATGAGATGGTTGGATGGCATCACCAACTCAATGGGCATGAGTTTGAGTAAGCTCCCAGGGAGTTGGTGATGAATAGGTAGGCCTGGTGTGCTGCAGTCCATGGGGTTGCAAAGAGTCGGACACGACTGAGCGGCTGAACTGAACCTGGAAGGAACCAACTCAGCTGGGAGCTGGTAGATGTGGCCTCTTGCTCCCCAGCCAGCATGGCCTGAGAATTAAGGTATGTGAGTAGGAAGATCAACAGAGATGCAGTGAGGAGAGGGGATGGGAGTCCCGCCTGAGGGCTCTGATTCACCACCAGGAAGTACAGACCAAGCACTGTCCTCATGCATTTCCTAAGTCACAGCCCTGTGAGACATGTACTGTCATCTCCATTGTTGATTTTGAGGAAATAGACTTAGAAAAGGCTAGAACAAGAACCTGAGATTCTAAAATTAAAAAAAAAAAAAGCATACAATGGTGGAGCTGGTGCATAACCATGAGTCTTACACTTGCCAGCTGAGGTCTTTTAACCTCCACCTACTGCTACCCAGAAGAGTGGGCGGGCAAAGGACTAGACAAAAAGGATTTGGGATGTTATTGAGGCAGTAAAAATGAGGATAAGGCATAATCATAAGGGAGTTAATCTCATGTCACTGGATTTTATTTAGGAAATGACTTAGTGAGATGGGTTTCCTCGTGCTGTCTTCAGGGTCTGGACCCAAGAGAGAAGCTAGGACTATAAGGAGCAATATGGGACCATTCCACACATTCCTGTAGCCTAGTGAGAAATGAAATTAATCCACAGGCTCGACAGAATGATCTGAATTCCCAGCTACTTAGAGGGACAAGAGTTCGTTTTCCCCTAACAGACTGCCTTTACCTGGGGGTAGGAAACCTATGAGAATTGTAATTGTGGTTGTTCCTGTTGTTTGTGTTTGAATTATGGTTCCTTATTTGGGGCTTTGCAGAAATCTTAGAGAATCTAACAGAAGTTCTAGACTTTTTCCACAGAAAAATGTGTGGATACATACACACTATATACATATATAGTATATGTATATGTATGTGTATATATATATGTGTGTGTGTGTGTGTGTGTAATACACACACATGTATAATTTCAGGTGGTTCTTGCATTCCCCCCTGAGTTTATCCACTGAAAACTTCATCTTGGCCCCATGAAGAATAGCCAGCCAAGCTTCACTGTCCATGGGATTTTCCAAACAAGAATACTATAGTGGGTTGCCATTGCCTAGTCCAGTGAATCTTTTTGACCTGGGAATTGAATCCCAGGGTCTTTTGATTCTGGCATTAACAGGCTGATTTGTTACTACTACACCACTAGAAGATATTAAGAAGAGATGGCAAGAATACACAGAAGAACTGTACAAAAAAGATCTTCATGACCCAGATAATCACGATGGTGTGATCACTGACCTAGAGCCAGACATCCTGGAATGTGAAGTCAAGTGGGCCTGAGAAAGCATCACTACGAACAAAGCTCGAGGAGGTGATGGAATTCCAATTGAGCTCTTTCAAATCCTGAATGATGATGCTGTGAAAGTGCTGCACTCAATATGCCAGCAAATTTGGAAAACTCAGCAGTGGCCACAGGACTGGAAAAGGTCAGTTTTCATTTCAATCCCAAAGAAAGGCAATGCCAAAGAATGCTCAAACTACGGCACAATTGCAGTCATCTCACACACTAGTAAAGTAATGCTCAAAATTCTCCAAGCCAGGCTTCAGCAATATGTGAACCATGAACTTCCTGATGTTCAAGCTGGTTTTAGAAAAGGCAGAGGAACCAGAGATCAAATTGCCAACATCTGCTGGATCATTGAAAAAGCAAGAGAGTTCCAGAAAAACATCTATTTCTGCTTTATTGACTATACCAAAGCCTTTGAATGTGTGGATCACAATAAACTGTGGAAAATTTTGAAAGAGATGGGATACCAGACCACCTGATCTGCCTTTTGAGAAATCTATATGCAGGTCAGGAAGCAGTTAGAACTGGACATGGAACAACAGACTGGTTCCAAATAGGAAAAGGACTATGTCAAGGCTATATATTGTAACCCTGCTTATTTAACTTCTATGCAGAGTACATCATGAGAAACGCTGGGCTGGAAGAAGCACAAGCTGGAATCAAGATTGCCAGGAGAAATATCAATAACCTCAGATATGCAGATGACACCACCCTTATGTCAGAAAGTGAACAGGAACTAAAAAGCCTCTTGATGAAAGTGAAAGTGGAGAGTGAAAAAGTTGGCTTAAAGCTCAACATTCAGAAAACAAAGATCATGGCATCTGGTCCCATCACTTCATGGGAAATAGATGGGGAAAGAGTGGAAACAGTGTCAGACTTTATTTTTGGGGGCTCCAAAATCACTGCAGATGGTGACTGCAGCCATGACATTAAAAGATGCTTACTCCTTGGAAGGAAAGCTATGATCAATCTAGACAGCATATTCAAAAGCAGAGACATTACTTTGCCAACAAAGGTTCGTCTAGTCAAGGCTATGGTTTTTCCTGTGGTCATGTATGGATGTGAGAGTTGGACTGTGAAGAAGGCTGAGTGCCGAAGAATTGATGCTTTTGAACTGTGGTGTTGGAGAAGACTCTTGAGAGTCCCTTGGACTGCAAGGAGATCCAACCAGTCCATTCTGAAGGAGATCAGCCCTGGGATTTCTTTGGAAGGAATGATGCTAAAACTGAAACTCCAGTACTTTGGCCACCTGATGCGAAGAGTTGACTCATTGGAAAAGACTGTGATGCTGGGAGGGGTTGGGGGCAGGAGGAGAAGGGGACGACAGAGGATGAGATGGCTGGATGGCATCACCGACTCAACGGACATGAATCTGGGTGAACTCCGGGAGTTGGTGATGGACAGGGAGGCCTGGTGTGCTGCGATTCATGAGGTCGCAGAGAGTCGGACACGACTGAGGGACTGAACTGAACTGACACCACTGGGGAAGCCCAGGATGGACACGGTTTAATAATATTCCTGAAACCTGTGGGTGAGTCCCAGCTCTCTCTGCACTGATGTGTGATCTTAAGCAAATCACTCCACATCTCTGAACATGTGAAATGGTGCTTTAAAAACGAGGGCAAAAATTGTTCTGTAGTCACTAACAGAAGCTGGTAGTAAGTGAGCAGTTCTGACTACTAGTAACCATCTCAGTCTGTTTGAACAACAGTAGTGAAACTTGTCTCCACACTTGTCCCTAGTGAATATTGTAGAGGGAAATTTGGAGCATAGTGGAAATTTGCCATTAACCCTCAATACAAACACATGTTACAGTTTGGGAAATTCTGGGTACATGTGCAAAGGAAGTGTTCTAAAACCCATGTGAGTACTTGAATTCAAATAAATCAAGAATATTCCCTGATAGTACAGTGATTAAGACTTGCACTCCCATTGCAGGTGACATGGATTCAATCCCTGTCAGGGAACTAAGATTCTGCATGCTACCCCAAAGCAGCTTAACACCAGTGTCTATAATATTGAGACAACTTTGTAATTGATGGGCAGTACTGTGGTGTTGGAGAAGACTTTTAGAGTCCCTTGGACTGCAAGGTGATCCAACCAGTCCATTCTGAAGGAGATCAGCCCAGGGATTTCTTTGGAAGGAATGATGCTAAAGATGAAACTCCAGTACTTTGGCCACCTCATGTGAAGAGTTGACTCATTGGAAAAGACTCTGATGCTGGGAGGGGTTGGGGGCAGGAGGAGAAGGGGACGACAGAGGATGAGATGGCTGGATGGCATCACTGACTCGATGGACGTGAGCCTCAGTGAACTCTGGGAGTTGGTGAGGGACAGGGAGGCCTGGCGTGCTGTAATTCATGGGGTCACAAAGAGTCGGACATGACTGAGCCACTGAACTGAACTGAACTGAACTAAGGGGCCAAAAGAAGCAATCATCTGATCTCGGAAAGGAGTGGCTTTCTCTGCCAAATCCAGTTCTTAAGTTCCCATCTTTGGACCACTTCTGCTCTTCATAAGGTTGCTCTGTGCTTCCCCAGCATTTCGTTCACACAAGCACAGCTACTCTGCTTTCAACATGGCCTTGTCTTTTCAGGGAAATTCATGAAAACCAATTGTTTCCATAAACACCCAGGTAATTCATCTTGCATGACTGATTGCTGTGATGACTGTACAAGCTGGTACAAATGATTAAGCACTACTCAGTGGTTTAATGCCTTGGGCTTGCATTCTGATTAAATACAGAGTTGGAGAGGTGGTCTTAGAGGTAAAAAAAAAAAAGATGTGGGGATTCAGCTCACATTAACCTGTCTTGGTTAACACTGTGGTATTTGCCCAAAATGCAAATATAGTGGCAGGTTCTATTGACAGAATATGACACACAAAAGAAGGAAGGTGATGTGTCATTCTACCCATTATTTGCTCAACTCTGGGTGACTCACTTCAAAAGGTCATTGTTAAACTGGAGTTCATTGAAGGAGCATTAACGGTATCGAACATGAAAAAACATGTACAGTATCATTCCTGGGTTTTAATTCCTCTACCAAATTAGGCAATGGGAGCAGATTTTTTGTTTTGTCTTTTTTTAAAAAATAATTTGAAAACTCTCTGGAAAGGGATTTTGCATACCTGTTCTGCTACATAGCCTTTTATAAAAGAAATGAAAGGATTTGGTATAAACTGTGATAAAGACCTTGCTTTCTTAATAATTAACCAATATCACAGTATCTATTAGCAAGTAAATATTAATAAGTAAGGAAATTGAGGGTTAGCAAGGTAACTTTTCAAAGTCATACTTGGAGATTCTCCTGGTAAAGAAACACATTAAGATCATGGTTTTATGTTTTGCTAATACAGAAACTTTAAATCCCTTTATTATACTAGATTGGCAAATGCCCTTTATCTCCTGTGGCCTCAGTTTTGCCATCTGTGAAATAAGAGGCTTGGACTGGATGGACTCTGGGCCATTTTAACTCAAACAGCCCTTGGTTAGTCATTTTGTAATTTAGCAGCATCCATTGGTTACTGGTCTTGGTGTTCTCATCAGCAGGCTCTCTTCTCTCTTTACAGGCTAGACAATGTTGGAGAAAGTAAAAAATGTCCTCAGTGGAACAGAAGATGAAGATGGTCTTTTCACACGGTAATGTACCTCTTTTTCTTAGGATTGATGATGAGGGTATGACACGTGAATCATCAAAATATATCTTGGAAGATTTTGTTTAAAAAACAAACACCCACCTATCACATTGGTGTGATGTGAGTCTGAGTGAGCTCCGGGAGTTGGTGATGGACAGGGAGGCCTGGCGTGCTGCGATTCACGGGGTCACAAAGAGTCGGACACAACTGAGCGACTGAACTGAACTGAACTGAATCCAGTCATGCTTTAATTTCCCAAGTGAAAGTTACTTTAGAGACTACACTTTGTCTGTCTCATGGTTTAATATATGTAGCATCACTGCTGAGTTATCTTCCACAGTATACTTGAATGCCTTTAGTGACAGTGGACCCACTACCACACCTAAGGAAGTCTATTCAATCTCGGGGCGCTTTTGAGACTTAGAAATATTTAAAACAAGGTCTGTGTCCAGATAGCATCTGCCTGTTGGCCCTGTTTGAACTCTGTGATTACAAAGAACAGGTCTAAACTCTCTACTGCCTGGTAGCAGTGCTTCCGGTACCTAGAGGAAAACCTCATGTTTCTCCAAACTGCCTTGTTTATGGGACATGATTTATGGTCCCTTCCCTACCCTTGTTAACTTTGCTTTATATTGCTTTTATATCTCTGTTTATGTCCAGCATTAAGAATTCAGTGCCTCACTCTGGGTATGGTGTGAGCATCCCTGGGTTATTGACTGTCCTCAGCAATGAATGAAACAAAAAGGAATCACACCATCATTTTGACTGACCTCTAAAAGGTCCCGATTTTCTATTATTTTTCCATTCATATTTTGTCACATCTTAATTCTTGCTTGAGAAATTTAATTTTGGAAATAGCTAAGAGTTCATCAGAGTACACTAAGGTGAATGATGTGGATGTTCATAGAGAGCCGGCCGTGGTTATGACTGTGAGGCAGTCCAGATCAGTTTCACTAAGTACAGTCCATGGGAACTGAACACTTTCAGAGCCGGTAGCATGAGGAACCATGGAGAGAGGTTAAAACAAGCAGTCATTGACTGAAGGAAAGAATGTGCACCTCAGTGAGAGGCCTCTGGCTAGGAAGAAATGTGGAAAGTCAGCTAGGGCTGAAAGAAATTTGCCAGAAATACTTCCTGGTATGTTTGGGCAGTAGACACACTCATGAAATAGGTGCACAGTCTTTCCAGGTAGCCATGCTTTATATTTTGACTCTCTTGACATTACTTCAAGACAGGGGAAAAAATACCAGTTTTATGACCCATCCACAACAGCCTCTAAGTTTTTCCATTGTTAGTTCACACAAATAGAGCAATTAATAAAAGCACCCCCTCTCACCCAAGCACTTGGAGAACCACCTGCCCAGGGCAGCCAGCCTTTTGCCTCGCTCACCTGGTGCCAAGAGGAGAGGCAGGGTTGGACTAAGTGAAGGAAATAACTAGCAGCACATGGGTTGCTTCTTTATTAGGCTTGGCTTTCTGCTCTGTGTTAACTCAAAATACTGGAAATGACCAGCAGGCTCAATTGAGATTTAGAACCTGGGGATGGGTGGTTGGGGGGCTATGGATCTAGAATCAGGTACAGGGCTTCAGTGTCCCCATCTGGAAAATGGGGTGGGACTAGATGACCTTGTACAGACAGTCAGGTTTTAATATTTTGTGGGTTAATGAGACAACCCCATTCCTAACTTAGCTCATGCTCCCTACCCACCTTCCCAAACCGCCACCAATACCACCACCGACTTGGGTCTGACTAGAAGAGATGACAGCAAATATCATACCCCCTAAACTGAACATCTCAGCTCAATGAGTATCTTTGCAAGAGGCCATCTTCAGTCTTTACTAAGTATGTTTCTAAAATGCCTTGGTCAGATTTATAAACACTTAAATGCATAATCATAGTGTTTTACAACTAGTAATAACCTCCTAGTAGCCTCCAGCCTAGTAGCTCTCAACCTTAGCTGAACACTGTAATTACCCAGAGAATTTTTTTTAAATGTCAATTCCTGAGTCCCACCCTTTAGGAGATTCTTTTGTGATTGGTCTGAGTGTAGCCGGGACATCTGATTTTATTTTATTTGTTTATTTTTAATGCTCCAGGTGGTTCTAACATGCAACCAGGGCTGAGAACCACTGCTGTCACTCTGTGGTTCTCAAACAGGGCACTTCAGACCAGCAGCCTGAGCATCACATGGAACTTGTTAGGCACACATTCTTGTCCCCACCTCACACCTTGCTTGCTTGCCAAGTCACTTCAGTCATGTCCAACTCTTTGTGACCCTATGATTGTAGCCAGCTAGGCTCCTCTGTCCATGGGATTCTCCAGACAAGAATACTGGAGTGGGTTGCCATACCCTCCTTTAGGGGATCTTCCCGACCCAGGGATTGAACCCATGTCTCTTATGTCTTCTGCATTGGCAGGCAGGTTCTTTATCATTGAGTCACCTGAGAAGCCCATCCATACCTACTGACTCAGAAACCCCAGGTTGGAGCCCAGTGATCTGTATTTTAACAAGTGATTAAGATGAGTCTTAGAGTTTGAGAACTCTGGCTGCATATAATCCCTAAGAGGAGGGTAGAAATGTTAAGAAAAGACTCTTCTGTAACCAGGGCCCCAGGATGATTGGCGTGACCACAGAGGTGGAGTGGGGAGTAGGGGCAGAGTTTCCAGCAACTGGTGCCCAAGGTTCCAGTGGAGTCATCAGCTCTCAGTCAAGCTAACATTACTTTCTGCTGGATTCTTAGGGTAGCTTCTAACTACACTCACCAACTAAGCTCCTTTCCCTCTCCAATTTGTCCTCCATGCTGTGGCAGAGGAATCTTCCAAATGCAGATATGAGATTCCTGTCTCCTATTTTCCACACAAGGGGACTTAGAGGAAACACCCTTAGGCTCTGCCCCAGGCTGCAGTGGGGAACTCAGAGGCCAGGCAGCTGATATGGAGGAATGAAGACATGGGAGTGAAGTGGCCTAAACTGACATGGAATGTTGTGTGTCTTACAGGCACTCACACCACACTTAGTAAATAACATCCTCGAACTGGATGGCCACAAACTGAAACAAGGCAGCCAGTGTGAGATTCAAAGGTCTAGGGGGTGGATGGTGGGAGTCACAGGATAAAGAATGAATACATCCAGAATTCTTACCCTGAGACTCCTTGATCAGAGCAGGCAGTTGGGGTACTGGTTCCTCTTTCCCTCTCTGTGCCATCAGGATGAATTGGTAGCATCTATAAACAACTCCCTGGGAGGAGCCTGGTAGGCTGCAGTCCATGGGGTCGCTAAGAGTCGGACACGACTGAGAGACTTCACTTCCACTTTTCACTTTCATGCATTGGAGAAGAAAATGGCAACCCACTCCAGTATTCTTGCCTGGAGAATCCCGGGACAGAGGAGCCTAGTGGGCTGCTGTCTATGGGGTCACACAGAGTTGGACACGACTGAAGTGACTTAGCAGCAGCAGCATAAACAACTCCCTAGTATCCACTGTGTTGGGGGACCAGAAGAGAGAATCACTTCCCTGTGGTGGTGGTTTAGTTGCTAAAGCCTGTCTGACTCTTGTGGCCCCATGGACTGTAGCCTGCCAGGCACCATTGTCCATGGGTTTTCCCAGGCAAGAATACTCGACTGGGATGACATTATTCTTCTCCAGGAGATCTTCCAGACCCAGGGATAGAGCCCAGGTCCTGCATTGGCAGGCAGATTCTTTACCACTGAGCCACAGGGGAGGCCCTGGTTCTCCAATGCCAATCCCTTTATAGTTTAGTCTTCCCCTGCTCCCATATTATTTACTCAGAGTCTATTTGCATTTGTGGAGGAAGCTGCTAGTGGAGAAGCCGGCAGCAACCTTAATGAAGCCAGGTGGGACCCATTGAAATGGGAATGTACTGAACTAAGTTATAAAGAGCTGAAGCCAGCTGTTAGCAAGCTTAATGAAAGGTTAACAGGAATCCTGCAATGGGTAGCTGGGGAGACTCTTTGTCCATTTAAAGAAAAAGTGTTGAGAAGTGGGTCCCTGTTGTGGAAGCAAGAACAGAAAGAGGAAGCCACTTGTAACCAAAAAATTGTATCTGAGATAGAGTTTCATTTAGATTTGTATACATGTTACAGTCTTAAGGAAAAAAAGCACTATGAGTTCTTGGCTCTCTGAACATCAGAGGCCAGAAAAGGGAAGTGTTCCTGAATATGATAAATGTTAATGCTGTTGTGGAGGTGCCTGGGGAGCCCTGGAGATGGTTGCTCCCAAATCAGAAGGTTCATTTTCTAATTGCACTAAAGATGTACTTCTGCAGTGGTAGTATTATCCATGTTGCATAAGGAGCTAGGGGGTATGGGAGCAGGAAAGACCCTTCACATCCTTCGACTCAACACCCATTTCTTAGCTCCTGAAGTTGAGGCCCAGAGACAGGGAATAAGTTACCCCAGAAAACACAGGAAAGGAATGCTAGAGCAGAAACCTAAACCTTGTACCCTAGACTTATCTCTACAGCCATGTGATAATATTGTCCTTGAAATTTTCTAATTCCATCTGGGTCTGCGTGATTCTTTACTCTTTTGAAGTCACATTCTTTAAGTTCTTGTTGGGCCTGCAACTCTCATTTCTTTTCCTTAAGCGGTCTTTCCTAACAACACTTGACCCTATTGCACTCCCTCCTCCTCCCAGAAAGAGGAACCAGACGCTGAAGTGCAAAACTTGGCTGTTGCTCTTTGGAATGCTGCTTCTAACTATGGTGACCAACATGTTCCAGTTTTAAGACTCAAAATCCTGGCATTTGAAAACCTCCCTCAGTCCCCCATAAAGTGGGCTAATTTGTCAACCCAAGTCCATAACTAAATTGGAGATCAACAACACTCTTCTGACTTTTTCAATTCAGTGCCCCTGCTCTTGGCTTTATTGCAGGCAATATATTTTCTTTTTTCCTGTGACTTTGCAATTGGACCTAAGGGGAATTTAATTTCAGATCCAGCATTAGTATAGACTACTAAATCTAGATTCAAGACCCTTTCTCTGCAAAATGTGGGCCTCAGACAACTACTGTCATCACCTTGGAGCTCACCAGGAATGCAGAATATCAGTGGAATCCCAGACCCTCAGAATCTGCATTTAAACAAGTGCAGATTTGAGTACTTGTTTCACATGCACATTAAAGATCAAGAAGTACTTGTCTAAAGCACTGATATTCAAATGTGACTGTATACTGGAATCTTGTGGGGAACTTAAAGAAATCCTGAAGCTGGATTTCCCTCTGCTCTCTTGGTTTAATTGACATGGAGGAGACCTGGGCTTCAGGAGTTTTGAAAACACCTCAGGTAATTCTGCTATAATATAGCCATGTTTGCAAAGCACTAGTCTATAGGGCCCTGGAGAAGGGCATGGCAACCCACTCCAGTATTCTTGCCTGGAGAATCCTCATGGACAGATGAGCCTGGCAGACTATAGTACATGGGATTGCAAAGAGTTGGACACAACTGAGCGACTAAACGCAGAACAGCACAGTCTACAGGTAGGGCAGCTTTGCACCAGAAAGCAATGTTGCTAATTAATCAGGATAACTCTTGGCTAAGTTACAAGTTTACATGGGTCTAGTACCCCCACGTGATTTTGCTCCAAGAAATGATCAATAAGATTGTTCAGGAAGATCTGAGGAGACAAGGTGATGACTTCAATGTCCCAACTGCTGTGGATGAGACCCATTAAAGTAATTAAAAACCAAGATATAATATTTGGTCTGTGGAAAGTGATAATGAGAAAACTTCAAAGATCAACAGAGAAGGAATGTCTGCGGGGACAAGGTGGTGCCATTAATCTGTTCAGAGATATGAGAGGGACAATGAGGAGATAGCACTAAGATAAGACAAACGTGGAGGAAGGGTTCAGTGGAAACCTTTGTGCAGAACAAGGAGCTTGGTCAAAGGGCAACCCTGTGCCCTCTGGTACCTAAACATAATGGGAGTCCCATGTATGTGTGAATTTGGTGAAAGAATTTGTCAACCAAGCACACATCTCTGTAGAAGGTCACTGCTAGTCACAGGGAACAGACACCTTAGTTAATGGTTTTAGTGCTTTTCTAAGTATGTGAAAATGCAAGAATCCTGGTTCAAAAATTTTCTCCTGAACATATCCCTCTGAAGGCCTGTTCTGCCCTTTTCCCCAGACACGGAGCACCTCATTCCTGATCTCCACCCTGAACTTCCTTTGGCTATGCTGAAGGACAGAAGCTGGAGGAGCAGTTAGTCAATCCTCATTGAGCCAGATGGGGAGTGACATTCTTTAGTTGACAATGAGGTGTTAGAGTCTCTCTGACTTTCCTTGGTCCCAAGATGGCTGCCACAGCTCTAGTATACGCATCCACAAAAGCATCCCAAGCAGGAAGGAAAAAGAAGATGGGAAATGGGACTTTTCCCCTAATATGACACTTACCTTTTATCCAAAAGAGAAATATTTCCTAGAATCAACCAGAAGACTTCCCCATATATTTCACTGCCCATTCATTTCATTGGGTCACAGACCCATTCTTTAGCATGGGGGACTGAGCTGCCTGGAACTATTTTACAAGAATCATTACAGGTTGTGCACATTGCCATTCAGCCAAAACTTAGGATCAGTCTGTATGGAAGAAACTGGGAATGGCTGTTGGGTAAACAATCTTGATTTCAACCACATTCATTCATCTGACAAAAGTATGCTGGATGTCTCCTACGTGCCAAGGGCCCTACTGTGTACTGGGGTCTAAGAATGAACTAGTCCTCATTTCCAGACAGCTTATAGTCTATAAAGCCATTTCTGTCTTTATTAGGCTAAATGCATAATATAGAGACTTGAATCATTTCTAATGTACCTGAGAAGCAAAAAGAATGATGAGAGAAAAAAGAATGAAAGTTTGGAATTCTGCCTGCACACATCCTTGCAGCTCTGCCTTTGATGCCAGTATCCAGGTCAATGCAGGAAGGAGCAAACATTCCACCTTAGAAGGTGAAGGCAAATTATAGCAACTAATAACTCTTTTTACTAGTTTTTCCAGTAGTCATGTATGGATGTGAGAGTTGGACTGTGAAGAAAGTTGAGCACCAAAGAATTGATGCTTTTGAACTGTGGTGTTGGAGAAGACTCTTAAGAGTCCCTTTGGACTGCAAGGAGATCCAACCAGTCCATCCTAAAGGAGATCAGCCCTGGGATTTCTTTGGAAGAAATGATGCTAAAGCTGAAACTCCAGTACTTTGGCCACCTCATGCGAAGAGTTGACTCATTGGAAAAGACTCTGATGCTGGGAAGGATTGGGGGCAGGAAGAGAAGGGGACGACAGAGGATGAGATGGCTGGATGGCATCACCGACTCGATGGACTTGAGTTTGAGTGAACTCCAGGAGTTGGTGATGGACAGGAAGGCCTGGCATGCTTCCTGGGGTCGCAAAGAGCCAGACACAACTGAGCTACTGAACTGAACTGAACTGAATAATTCTTAACTACAGGAAGTTTGATAAGCTCAGTAGTCAGTGGTCAGCTTGGTAAAAGTGCAGTGACAGAGTAATGGAAATGACCACTTCTGTATTTCTATGCTGTCTCACACTGTCCCAAGCATTTTTAAACACACAGCAGTCTGTCAGAGGAAGGGCATAGCTCCATTTTATAAAGGAGAGAAAGGAAAGCACAGAGGGGTCCAGTGACACCCCTGGTTCCCTCTACATTGAATGAAATATAACTAGAATCAAGCATCCTCAACCCAGGGGGTCAATATCATCTTCATGGGGTTCCTGCCATGTGCACCCAGCTTTGCGCTTGGACCTACTAACAGGACCAGCAGTCAGACGAACACGATTTGAGCACTTCCGTGTGCCAGGCACTGCCCTAAGCACTGTACGTGCATTATTTTGTTTCACCATATCAATCTCTCTGTGAGGGAGCTTCCAGTCTTATCCCTGTTTGAGAGATGAGGAAATGGGAGCTCAGATACACAGGGTAACTCATCTGCAGTCGAGCTGAGACTCAAGCTGTGGAGCAGCTCCAAAGCCGAAGGTTCTGTGCTGTGCTCTGGCCCCTTCAGGCACGCAAAGTGCTGGGGTGACCTCCAAGGGATTATGCTAGTGTGTGAGGTGGGAAGGATAGTCAGCTGGGAGTCGTAGGTCTCCCCCTAATAACCTCAGTAAAATCAGGTGTTCTTTCTGCCTACATCTGTCTGAAACCAACCTGGAAATGGGTTGTTGTTGTAGTTGTTGCTGTTCAGTTGTTCAGTAGTGTCCAACTCTTTGAGGCACCATTGGACTGCAGCACACCAGGCTTCCTTGTCCATCACCATCTCCCAGAGCTTGCTCAAACTCATGTCCATTCAGTCAGTGATGTCATCCAACAATCTGGTACTCACAATTTCAAGTAATGTCTCTGCTTTTTAATATGCTCTCTAGGTTGGTCATAGCTTTTCTTCCAAGGAGCAAGTGTCTTTTAATTTCATGGCTGCAGTCACCATCTGCAGTAATTTTGGAGCCCAAGAAAGTAAAGTCTGCCACTGTTTCCATTGTTTCCCCATCTACTTGCCATGAAGTGATGGGATGGGATGCCATGATTTTCATTTTTTGAATGTTGAGATTTAAACTAGCTTTTTCACTCTCCACTTTCATCTTCATCAAGAGGCTCTTTAGTTCTTCTTCACTTTCTGCCATAAGGGTGGTGTCATCTGCATATCTGAGGTTGTTGATATTTCTCCCAGCAATCTTGATTCTACCTTATGTTTCATCTAGCCTGGCATTTCAAAGGATGTACTCTGCATATAAGTTAAATAAGCAGGGTATCAATATACAGCCTTGACATACTCCTTTCCCAGTTTTGAACCAGTCTGTTGTCCCATGTCTGGTTCTAACTGTTGCTTCTTGACCTGCATACAGGTTTCTCAGGAGACAGGTAAGGTGGTCTGGTATTCCCATCACTTTAAGAATTTTCCAGTTTGTTGTGATCTACACAGTCAAAAGCTTTGGTGTAACCAATGAAGAAGTAGATGTTTTTCCGGAATTCTCTTGCTTTTCTGAGATCCAATGGATGTTGGAAATTTGATCTCTGCTTTCTCTGCCTTTTCTAAATCCAGCTTGAACATCTGGAAGTCCTCCGTTCATGTACTATTGAAGGCAAGCTTGGAGGATTTTGAATATTACCTTGTTAGCATGTGAAATTAGTGCAAATGTGTGGTAGTTTGAACATCCTTTGGCATTGCCCTTCTTTAGGAGTGGTATGAAAACTGATCTTTTCCAGTTCTGTGACCAATGCTAAGTTTTCCAAATTTGCTGGAAATGGGAGTAGGGGGGCATGTAAAGGACATGATGCCAGAGGGTCTTGGGTCCTGGGTCTCACGGTCTTGAAGAGATGAGAGTTTAGATTTACCAGCAAATGTGACTATGTTTTCAGGCACAGAGACCGAGTATCAGAATTGAACATTTAAGATATAGTACAAATATACTACAAAGATGGCCTCCTTCCTCCCTTTTAAGATATATTCTGAGAGACAAACAAGAAAGAGAAAGGCAGAGTCCTGGACAGACTCCAGACTAGAAAATCCAGTCTGGTCTTCCTCCCTGGCCTTGCCTCACCCTGCCTCTTATCTCTGCTCTCCACCCGGTTATCTCTTCCTTCTGCTTGGTTCTCTTTCCCAACCCAGGCCCCTTTTCCCTCTGAGATGCCTTCAGTGTCTTATCTTCCTTCAGCAGCTCCATCAACAAAGTCCTGTCATTTTTTCCCCTCGTGATTCAGGATGCCTTTGCATCATTTTAATCTATTCCTCTGAACTTTGATTTTCAATCTCTTCCCAAACTTAATCTCAGATGCTTCTTCACTGAGATTAAAAAAAAAAAAGAGAGATTATGTAACTTGATAATACCTCTGGCTGGAGGATCAAGAAAAGACAGCAGAGTCTTGCTTCCCCATTAATGCCTTAGGCTTGCTGTGAAAAACATTTTTTTACATTAACCAAAGACTCACCATCAACTAATACTGCAACCTCCTCTTTGATCTTCCACATTTTTCTTTCCCCAACTTTTTAAAACGATGTCTGAAACATTTTGTAACACCTCGGTGTATGCAAAGAGTCTTGGAGTCAAACCGGCCCAGAACCTGAAGCTGCTCCAGGAGGCCCAGGATACACTGCTTTGCTTCTGTTAGTCTCAGCTTCATCATCTATAAAGTGGGACTGATCATGGGACTCTCCTCATAAGTAAGCATTAAATGTAGCAATGCCAGGAAAGCATGGCATGGGGTGGGTGCTCCATGACTAGTAGGCGCTAGGACGCACTGCTGTCATAGCTCCCTCTCCAGCCCTACAAGCTCAGAGTCTGTGTTTATCAAAGCTTGCTGGCAGGACCTGCATGCCCCCGATGAAGATTGATCCTGTGAGCTAATGTTGAACCTAGGGAGTGGTGGTCTATCTAAGAGGCTGTGGGAATGTCCCCTTATCTACATTTCTCATACTCTAAGGAGCTTCAGAACCATCTGAGAACATATTAAAAATGCATATACCTGGTTCCAACCTCCAGGAGATGCTGAGTGTATGAATATGGAATTGGGTCCTGTTACCTGTGTTTCTTATAACCTCCCCAGGTGGAGTTCGGAAGCAGGGGGCAACAGACACTCTAGGGTGGCTGCGATGCCCATGTTCCACAGTTCTCCTATTACCCATCCCAGCTCCTGAACCCTCTGCATCACCAGCCTCTTCTGAACTCTGACCCTGCTTTACCCTTGTTTATCTTTGGGCCCGGTGCTTGGCCCTGATTTTGCTCTTCTGTGGTTTACCATGGTAAACTCCAGGGCGTTGCCCACTTTGTCTGTGGTTCTTACTCTCAGCTATCACTCCTGGTTCACAGGCAATTTTCTTGGAACACCTCTGAGATTTGGCTTTTGGCTTCATTCTGTTTTTCATCATAAATTACTCTGAGGTGATGCTGGCACTCTGTGGCTTCTGTGCATCTGCTGATGGTTATCATCTTCTGTCCTTTCCTGCCTTTCATTTATGTCTTTGGTACCAGTCACCTCTTTGGATTTCCAGTATGATGGAGAATCTTGGACCATGGTAAGGGCACCATTTTGAACCTGAATCATGATTTTAGAACATCAGGAATGTGCAATGTAGACAATGCATTGAATGTTTATGTTAATATTAACTGGGCTATTTTCTATTTTAATTTTAAATCCATCTTGTATATCTTAGTTTATAGTGGGGGCTTTCCACCTCCACCAAATGATGAAACCTCTATGAAAAATGCTCTGGTTTCTACCTGGATTCTAACTTTTAAAAAAATGCCATAATATATATATAACATAAAATTTTCTATTTTATCCATGTTACTGTATAATTCAATGGTATAATTACATTCACAGTATTGTACAACAATATGTACATTATCTATTTCCAAACTCTTTTCATCATCCCAAACAGAAACTTGGTAACTGTTAGGCAATAACTCCCCATTCCCTCTTCCCTCAGCCCCTGGCAACCACCATTCTACCTTCTGTCTCTCTGAATTTGCCTATTCTAGATATTTTATATAAGTGAAATCATATAATATTTGTCCTTTTACATATGACTTATTTCACATACTGTAATGTTTTAAGTTTCATGCATGTTGTAGCATGTATCAGAACTCCATTCCTTTCTTTGGATGAATAACATTCCTTTATATGTACACAGCATGTTTTATTTATCCATTCATCTGTTGAATAACACTTGGTTTTTTTTCCCACTGTTTGGGTATTGTGGATAATGCTTCAATGAACACTGGTGTACAGTATCTGTTAAAGTCCCTGCTTAAGAATTTTGGAGTTTTATACCAGAGATGAAATTGTCGGGTCATGGGGTATCCTATGTTTAGTTTTTTGAGGAACTACCATGCAATTTTCCTCCGTGGATGCACCATTTTATATTCCCACCACCAATGTACAAGGGTTCCAGTTGTTCTACATCCCCACCAACACTTGTTACTCTCCTTAAAAAAAAAAAAAAAATAGCCATTCTAGTCGGTGTGAAGTGATATCTCTTGGTTTTGATTTGTATTTCACTAATGGCTAATGATGTTGATCCTATTCTCATCTGTTTATTGGTCATTTGTGTATCTTCTTTGGAGGAGTATCTATTTAAGTCCCCCATTCATAGATAAGGAAAAATGAGCAGCCAGTAAATTTAACCTACTAGACTGGAAAAAATTTAGAACACTGATATAGCAAGTATTGGCCTGGCAGAGGCCTAGGAAATGACTTGGCCTCCTGGAGTGAAATGGGGTATGAATTAGTACAGCCACACTCTGGGGCAATTTGGCAGTTTTGGTTAATTGACATGCACATGACCTAGCTAAGCCAGAGCAATTTTATGGTTTGTTATCTGTTCTAGAAAAGCACACGTGCACAAGGAAACATATTTGCAAATGTTACCAGCAGTGTCATATGTGTGGGGATGGAATGAATATGTGTATATGGGGAGTGGCTTACCTATGGCACAGTTCTTCCAAGGAACCGCATGTACAAGGATAAGAGAATTAGACAGATTTGTATCCATTTGTGTGAAAACTCCAAGCCTTACTGAAAACAGGAGACTTCAAAACATCACATAGAGAGGGAGACTTCAAAACATCACCTAAAATACAAAACCATTAAGAGAAAAATAAACTAGTTTTCAGGATTTGCAGGCACAGACATATAAAAGTAAATGTATAGAAAAGTGCCTGACAGGACATACACTCAACTCACTGTGTCAGCATCTCCTTGATCAGAGGAAAGAGACTGGGCTTGAGGGTAGTAGTCAAAGAGGACTTTAGCTTTATAACATTTTAATTGTTATACCAAGGGTGTTTCTGTATTACTCATTTGATTAAAAATCAACATTAAAAAAGGAAGCAAGTGTGGCAGAAAAAAAACCATTATGCTTACAATGAAAACCTCATTCTGTCAGTCACTGCTTTTGTGTTCTCTGGAAGAAAGCCACAATAATCCTGACCTCATTATGCAGGAAAGGGGAGAGATCATGTTCACCTCAGAAATAGTTCTCAGGTTCACATGAGGTAGAGCATTAAAGGCCACATGAAACAAATAAGCTATTAGTACAAATCACCAAGCATATCAGAATTTAGAAATAGAAAAGAAACTGTTCTTTTCAGCTGCAAAATTATCCTGGAGTGCAGAAATCAATGGTGCTAAATCAATTTCTCTTTTCAGGAATTACCCAGAATGGTGGGTACAACCTGGGTTCTGGGGCCAGCTAGGTTCCTTCTTTAGCTGGTGAACTTAACCAAGGCCTTTCCCCAATCTGGGTCTCAATTTCGTCATCTACATAGTGAAGAGTTTGATTTTGCAACTTTTAAGAGCACATTTAGCTCTGATCTTTGATAAGCCCGAGCAGTCACTACCTTCAGAAAAGGCACAAAAGCAAAGCAAACAGATTAGCCACCAGGCACAGCCTTCTTCAAGGAGGGTTGGAGAAGCCCGCTCAGTGTCCAGCCATCACCAAACCTTTCCCCACACCTCCAGCCCATAGGAGAATATATAGACCAGGGAAAAAGATGAGAAAGTGACAGGAACTGCTTTTATTCCATTAGCTACCACAGGGTATCTGGGGAGAGAAGCAGTTCAATGAATAATTACCTCAGGGTGACAAGTTCTCTGATGGGGGATCTCCAGGGAAGACAGTAGACACATGCAGACCAGTTTGGCAGCTGTAGGTGGACCGGAAAAGCCTGGCTTACATGGAGACCTGAGGATGCATGGAGTCACAGAGGACAGAAAGGAACAGAGAGCAGCAGGACAAGGGCTTGTTTTTTGGAATACAGGTGTTTTCTCATGCAGCACATCTGAAAGATTCATGTGCAGGAATTATGAACTGTTAAAACTGCAAAGGGCATTAGATACTGTCTCATCCTAGAGTCATGGATTATTAAAACTGGCCCTATCCATGTTCCTCTTTTCTTATCTGGAAGGGCCATAGATGTCAGTGTCAAAAGATAATAACCAAGATGTGACTGCAGCTCAGTTCAGAGCATCTCACCCTATAGCATCAGCATGTGACGGTCTATTCTGGCCCACACTGAGTGTGTACATTTGCATCTTCCAAAGCCTGGAAATGATGTGCGGAAAAGGTAAACTTCACCTTGATGCCTGACCCCCAGCAAAATAAAATGAACCAAGAAGCAAGCAAAAACTCCTAAAAAAAGAGAAAAATAAGAATTATAATAAGAGCTCTCAGCAGAACAAATTCCCCTTGTTCTGGCAGTGCTAGCAACACCTGCAAAGGCAATTTCTTTTTCCCATGTTATTCGAGTCCATATCTCTGTGTCTTCGATTATCATTTCTGGTATGAACATAAATATCCCCACCCTAAAACATCCAAACCAGTCTCGGGATAAACAGTGTATCACAAATAAAGGGAGAGACCCTCCAAGAAGAGAAGCTGAGTGGATGCAGGAATGCATGGACTTTGGCTTTACAGATCAGCCATGAAAATTCATCACAGGGTGCCAAGCCTCCTGGGACTCCTGGATGGAAAGACTGAGAACTCTTACTCAGGTAAACCCACCCAAGTTCAATCACCAGCTAGAGAATTAGAAGCCCTTTGAACATTTTAGCTGTTGGCAGATGTCAGGAGTTTGTCTGTCTGTCCAAATTCTATTTCTTACATTCCAGTTAATGCTGACAGGGCAGAACCTCTAGGTTTCATTTCTCTTTCTGCCTCATAATCTTCCCTTTCTTTCTCCTGAATGGCCTCCCTCAATCTGAGATGTATGATCAAATGTGCTGAGCACTTTCCTCCTGGCCATTAGTGTGTATGCAGACACGTGGAGTGATGGTGTGGGCATGCATGGACACTGCTGTCCACGCATGTTGGGGGTTTCCCACACATACATGAGCACCTATGCTGTGTGTATGCTTGCTCATAAACTGTGCATCAGCCATGGTCCTCCTGGCTACTGTGCAATTCACACTCGAATGCAATTAACTCTCCCTGCTGGCAGTAGTTAAACACAGACTCCTCATGGAGCCAAAGGGAAATCAGGCAGGAATTTGGTTCTGCTCCCATACTGGATTCTCCCTTACCCAGCCCCTTGGCCTCCTTGCCCTGATAATGGAGAAATAAAAGCAGGGCTGCTATCAACCATATCATAAACCAAAAATACCATTAGAGTTTATTGGGCAAGGAAAGAAGAGGTTCAATAGAGGAAGCATATGGTGATAGTTACCAGACAGGCTCAGGTAGTAAACAAGCCAAGGTCTGGGCCCAATTCCACCACTTTAGTGAAACCACTTGATGGGGAAGAGCACACATTTCATGGACCAGATTTCAGGGCTTGAACTAGGTGATATTTATGGCTCTTCTGGACTCTATGGATTCAACAACATATCCAGGACCACAGACTCAGAGGAATCAAATCAGTGTTCATCAACCAGATGTATTTTCTTAAACAGATTTATCTCATCATCATTAATCATTGAAGGCTTAACCTTATGTCAGGCACTCTGCTATGTGATATAGATGTATTATTTAATTCTCACAACCCTAAGAAATAAATATAATTATTTTTCCCATTTAACAGTTGAGGGAACTGAAGCTTGAGGAAACTGAAGCTTAAGGGAACCAAGTAAAGATATTCACAGCAAAAATGTAGAAACAGAGCTGAACCAAGATTTTCTGATGCCAAAGCCCTTGATCTTAATCACTGCACACTCCTTTGATCTGTGACCTTTAGGGCAATGCACCCCCAGTGGCTAACTCCTATCTATACCAGAGTGGGAATTTAAGGATGCACAAATGTTTAAGATTTTTAAAAAATTTTTCATTTGATAGTAACCAGCCAATTGAGCCTTAAATTTTCAAATTTCTCGCACTGAAGTATGCATGAAAATACAAATCTTGGGTGAGGCTCTGGACTCAGAGAAGCCAGAAACAGTGGGGAAGGGAGGGAAACAAAGGGATTCAGAGAAAATCTTTCCACTGAATTGCTCAATAAACTGTGGAATCCTTTTCCCACCCCACTCCCCACTCCAAACCTGGGGAATGTAATCTCTGAGAAAACTGAATGGCCCAAATAAAACACTCAAAGATACTGAGATTTGCGACTCCCCACAACAATATACCCAATCCCCTTTCAATAAAGTCATCAGATTAAGAGTCTCAGTCATCTATGCACCCCTCCTAATTAGTGTTTAGGCCATCACTTTGAGATATGAATGGAGGACTGAGGATCTCTGAGATCAGGAGAGTATACAGTGTGAAAAAGATATAAAGACAACAGAGAGCGCAGAAGAAAACAGAATACAAACAAACAAACAAACAAAAAAACTAGTATCTCCTAAGAAAAAAGAGAAGGAAGGGAGAAACCACACTGATAGGAAAAATCAGAGAAAAGGAAAGAGCTTTTAGAGTTTAAAAAGATTATAATTATCCCAAATTATTTTCTTTTAGAAGTTTAGTACTTTAAGGTTTTAATTTTTTTTTTTTTAAATCTTCCAATTTTATTTTATTTTTAAACTTTACATAATTGTATTAGTTTTGCCAAATATCAAAATTAATCCGCCACAGGTATACATGTGTTCCCCATCCCGAACCCTCCTCCCTCCTCCCTCCCCATACCATCCCTCTGGGCCGTCCCAGTGCACCAGCCCCAAGCATCCAGCATCATGCATCGAACCTGGACTGGCAACTCGTTTCCTACATGATATTTTACATGTTTCATTGCCATTCTCCCAAATCTTCCCACCCTCTCCCTCTCCCACAGAGTCCATAAGACTGTTCTATACATCAGTGTCTCTTTTGTTGTCTCGTACACCGGGTTATTGTTACCATCTTTCTAAATTCCATATATATGCGTTAGAATACTGTATTTATGTTTTTCCTTCTGGCTTACTTCACTCTGTATAATAGGCTCCAGTTTCATCCACCTCATTAGAACTGATTCAAAAGTATTCTTTTTAATGGCTGAGTAATACTCCATTGTGTATATGTACCACAGCTTTCTTATCCATTCATCTGCCGATGGACATCTAGGTTGCTTCCATGTCTTGGCTATTATAAACAGTGCTGCGATGAACATTGGGGTACACGTGTCTCTTTCCCTTCTGGTTTCCCCAGTGTGTATGCCCAGCAGTGGGGTTGCTGGATCATAAGGTTTTAATTTTTAGCCTCTGATCTATTTTAAATTAATTTCCTGTGTGGTATGAGGTGGAGACAATTTCTTTAAAAAAAAATAATAATAAGGTTTTCCCAGCACCGTTTGTAGAAAAAAAAGATTTCTTTTCTCCATTCAAACTGCCTTGACACCCTCATCAAAAGTCAACTGAGTCTATATGTGTGCTGGCTATATATGCTTGAGTCCTTTTTTGGATTTACTACTTTGTGCTACCATTCAACATGTCGGTTCTTTTGCTAATAGGATACTAAATGAATAGTATACTGTCTTGATTCTGTAGCTTATACTAAATTAGGTAGTATGAGCTCTTCAACATTCTTTTTCTAGATTGTTTTGGCTTTTCTTACTTGTGATTTATATAAATTTCAGATGTGTGTCAATTTCCATAAATAAACAACAACAACAACAAAAAACAGCAAAAAGTTGTCTGTCATTTTGATTGTGATTGCATTAAAACCACAGATCAACTTGTGGAGAAATGCAGAACTAGCATTGCAATAATATTAAATTTTCCAGTGCACAAGTATGGTATATCTCTGTATTTAATTATGTCTTTTAAAATCTCTCTCTTCTAAAGAACAGTCTCACTTCATCCCATGCAGGTCCTATGTTTGGCTATCATACCGACACTCTTACCTTAGCAAGGGTTAAAACGTCATTCATCTAATATCACCCAATTAATTCCCTCTTTGACGAATTTAAATTTGAAGAGCTGAATTTTCCAGATTCAGTATCCAGAAAACAAGGTTTAAGGTTTTAGACTGAGCTCCCCAGAGATAATCCAGCTCCTACATTTCTGCAGACTTTTTGAGCTTTTCTTTTAACTTCGAAGTTACCAAATATGCTTCAAAACATTTCTTTAAGTAAGGTAAACTATTGCTTCCTACTTTAGGTTAGAAAATATAATGTAGCATTTAATATTACTACAGATGAGCATAATTTGAAACAAATTAATCCTTGTTATATAGAACAAATTATGATTATTTTCAGATACTCTATGTTGGTTCATGTTCAAATGTTTTAACACGATCCAAATTTGTAACTTGACAAAGATATGGTTTTGAGAAAATTCAGAGCAAAAGAAATAATAGAAATATCTGAAAATATCAATCACTTTATCAATTGTATAGTATTCCTTCAAAGTTCATTAAAAACGTAATCTGTGACATAATTCTTCAATTTTAATATTCTCAAATAATATCCCAGAAATAAGCTGAGAAGTTCGTGGTGAACATGCCACTATTTTCATATTTTCTCTTAGAAAGTGCTTGAAAAATAAGTGAATCTGAGTTTAGAGAAAGCTTGTTCACATCCAGAAAGACACCATTTCTCCATATAAGCCAATTTCTTTTCCCTAGCCTCTCTGCTCTCTAGGCTGGCTTGGCAGTATTGTATGTAATTTATAGGTAACTCCTGGAAGAAGCTGATTACTTCAGAAAATGTACCTCTCTTTATGACCAGCATACTTTCTGAATTTATTAAACCAATATGAACATGGGAGACTCCAAAACTAAGAGCATTAGAGAACTCCACTTGACCTGCCATGTCTTTACTTCTCTGGATGTGTTTTTGTACAGCACTGATGCTCATAGCATCTCTCCTTACAGCAAGTGAGTCGAATACTCATTACTAGCAATAGCTAAGGGGCTTCCCAGGTGGCGCTAGTGGTAAAGAATCCGCTGCAACGGATTGCAACGGATTGCAAGGTAAAGAATCTGCTGCAACGCAGGAGACAAAAGAGAAGCAGGTTCCATCTCTGGGTCTGGAATATTCCCGAGAGGAGGAAATGGCAACACATTCCAGTATTCTTGCTGAAAAATTCCATGAAGAGAGGAGCCTGGCAGGCTACAGTCCATGGGGTCGCAAAGAGTTGGACATGACTGAGCACCCACGCACTTAGGCAGCAATAGCTAATGGAATCAATTCTGTCTTTGCAGCTGCTTTGAACTGTGAGGACAGGAGCCTGAAGCCAATGTTAGTCACCAAGCTACAAATGGGTGAAGCCTGACTGATAAGAGAACCAGTCAGGCAGAAGGCAAGTGGACATAAAGAGAAACCCTGGATCTCTGACGTGGTTTGAGCCCCTGAAACAAGGCACATCAATGTGCCAGTAAATTCCCTTTGGGGCTTTAGGCAATTTCTGTTGAGTCTTCCATTATTTGGAATCAAAAGACCCCCATCTAAACCAAAAGGCCGTCTGCATAGTGGCAATTTGGCTGGATGACAAGTTTTTCCAGTTTTAAGGGTTTTTACCATTATATGGTCCAACTACCTGCTTCACCAAACATCTGTTTCACTCCAACTAGTGTTTGTCATCTCTTATACTCTAGGCATGTAGGAATTCTACATTCTGGGCTCAGGGAGTGAAGACAAATAAGACATAGATTTAACCATAAGGACCTGATAGTTTCAAATCTTTAAGCAGAAGCAGTATTATGAGGTGCTATTTTAAAGACAAGGCCCTGGAGGCCACAGAGTACACAAGTCTTTTAAGTAATAGAAAGAAAATAGAATCCAAGTTTTCTGATAAAGGGCTCTTTGTGGTAGCCAGTAATTCCTCTCTGGTTAAATGTAATTCCACTCATTCATTTTCATTTGTTCTTTTCCTTGTCAATTACAGTGGAGGGGCGATCAGCCCATGGACCACATCCAGCCCATCCTCCATTTTTGTAAATAAAGTTTTATTGCAATACGACCATGCCTGTGTGTCTACTTACTGTCTGTGGCTGCTTTCACATGGCAATCACAGAGTTGAGTAAATGGAACAAATACTGTATGGTCCACATATCCAAAAATGTTTACAATCTTAGCAGTAAAAACTGTCAATCTCTGAACCATATATTGAATTCTTGCTTTGTGCCAAGCTTCAATGTTAGGAGTCATTATTGTCCTCAATAAACTCATAGGCTAGTGCCTCCTAGAGGGAGATAATCAAGTTAACAAACACTAGAGCACAGTGTGAAAAGATGTGACAGGAAAAGGACAAAACTCTATGGGAGTGTTAGGAAAAGAAACCTACCCAGTGTGAAAGGTAGAAGAGAGTCAAAGACACTCTCTTAAGTCTAGATCTAAAGGACATTGGAGAGGATTGGGGTGGGGTAGAAAGAATTTCAGGCAGAGGGAGCAGCTTATCAGTGGTGATAGTTGCAAGGCACTTCAGACTAACAGAAGAATTTCAGGTTTTCAGACATTTATTACATTACTTAAGCCATTTAAAGGTGTATATTGTAATTTTAAAAGTAGAACTTAAATGCTCTCTCAAATAAAATTTAAAAATTCCTTAGTGGCTCAACAGTAAAGATTCTGCCTGCAGTGCAGGAGCCAGAGGAGATGCAGGTTTGATCCCTGGGTTGGGAAGATCCCTTGGAGAAGGAAATGGTAACCACTCCAGTGTTTCTGCCTGGGAAATCCCATGGACAGAGGAGCCTGGAGAGGTACAGTCCGTAGAGTCACAAAGAGTTGGTCATGACTAAAGTGGCTTAGCACACGTTTAGACTAATGATGAGACCATGTAGTGATCCTAGGATTATGATTGATATATATGTGCCTATATTTCACTGTAACTGAACTTGAAATCAGGAGGGAAGAAGTGGAAGTGCCAAGTGAGGAAGTTGGAATACAGGTTGAGTCAGATTACCAAGAGCCTGAAAAGCCACAATAAAGGAGTATAGGCATTGTCATGAAAGTGAAGAGGTACTCACCTTTTTTTTAAATTGAAGTGTAGTTTATTTCTGTCATTTGTGTATGATCCTTGAACCTCAAAGTAAAACTTGTTTAAAAAAAAAAGAATTTCACAATTGGAAGCATTTTCAAGAACTAACTAGTTACAAGATCATTAAATCTCCTCCACCTTGTACAGCATGACTCTTGAGATCAGGAAATGGGAAGAGGGCTATTCTTTTGGGCTCACTTAGTGAGAGGATAAGGGTAGCCTCTCCTGCTTATTGTCAACCATGAGGACGCCTCAGCAAGCTCCCTCTCATCTATGACCCACGCATCAGCTTCTGTAATTTCTCTGATTTCCTGTGGGAAATCCAGCCGGCCTGGATTCCATCTTGACTACATACCAGCTGTGTGGTTATGAGCAATTTACTTAACTTCTCTGTGCACAATTACCTGTTTATATAATATTATCTATTACATGATATTACCTATATCTCTAATTGCTGTTAGTGCTAAATAAGATGGTCCATGTAAAGCATTTAGCAGAGTACCAGGCAAATAGTAAGCACCCAACAAATGTTACTTATTATCCAAGTAGCTATGATTCAGGTAGTGTTGGAGGAGCATAGAAGACAGTATGACCTGTTGCAGTATGTATCTTGTCAATGCTTGCTCAACAGCCCTTCCTTTGTGGAACCATCCCTTCCTCAATCTGTGTGGATCCAGTCCAGCATCTGAGGGTGGGTAGAGTCAATCATCGGAGAAGACAATGGCACCCCACTCCAGTACTCTTGCCTGGAAAATCCCATGGACGGAGGAGCCTGGTAGGCTGCAGTCCATGGGGTTGCTGAGGGTCAGACACGACTGAGTGACTTCACTTTCACTTTTCACTTTCATGCATTGGAGAAGGAAATGGCAACCCACTCCAGTGTTCTTGCCTGGAGAATCCCAGGGATGGGGGAGCCTGGTGGGCTGCCGTCTCTGGGGTCGCACAGAGTCGGACACGACTGAAGCAACTTAGCAGCAGCAGTAACAGAGTCAATCATTTAACCTATTCCTTTGTAGGGATTGGTACAAGGCAAACAAAATAGACTGATTTACTTGGAGAAGCTAGTTCATAGATGTGGAGAATCATGACTCTTGGAAACAAAGTCAAAGGAAAGATCACTAATTTACCAACCTTCCAAGCTTGATACACACGGTCAAGCCTTTGCTTGCATCTTTTTTCCAAATAGTCCTTTCTAGCTCCACAGAATCCTAGTTGTTAGGGAAATGAAAGGAATTCACACTCATGCAGCTGCCACTATGTGCCAAGTACTGTATTTTTCACACATAATTCCAACTACAAACATGTAAAGAAGTATTACCTTTTATACTATATAAGCAAGAAAGAAGGGTTGGAATTGTTAAAACTTTAACTCACAGTATAGCTTTTGTTTTCTAGTAGATTCACTAGAGCTTCTATGAGGAGAAGGTCAGAGAGTCACTTATATGGACAACGAGTCACCCAGAAAAGAGGTCTCTCATGGTCAGGAATCACTACCCCATCATATACTCCCAAGGCATAACTTGTTCTGTGTTTCTCTCAGATGTCTCTCTCTTCTTGTCTCTGAACCTCTCCCCACGACCAGGCTCATCATGACTTTAGCTTGCTCCTGGTCCACATCATACACCCCAGCCCCAAGTCCTCTCTGCCACCCGTAACTCAGCTTTCTGAGTTCAATGACTCATTCTCTCATTTATAAGTTCACGGCCCTGAAGGAGGACTCTAGTCCCTCCAGTCCTCATTTTCCATGGCAGACGTGAGGTTACAGTTCACCAGCAGGTCTGTGGTTGGCACCCTAGGATCAGCCATCATCATGAGAAGAAAGACCCAACTGAGTAGAATACAATCATCCCATTTGTAGTTTGAGCAATGAGTGCTATGAATGGGGTACAGTCCCTTGGGGTAAATCAGCTATGACTGAGAACTCTACCACAAATAAGATTTGTTTATGTATGTCACCAAAATGGTCAGTTGAAACCATTCAACTGTAATAGAGAATCCAATTCATAGAAGCCTAAACATACAAAGTATTTGTTTTTCTTCTCATTAGAGACATCTGGATGTAGGCAACCTACAGATTAGAAAATATCAAGGACCCAGGCTCTTTTCTTTCTGTTCCACCTTACTGATTTGTGACAACATGTGGTCACAGTAGGGCTGACATACTTCTGGACATCAAGTTCATCTGTGGGAAGGGGAAAGGAGAGTGAAAGTGCTTTTACATCATTGTTCCATGACTTTCACTACCAGTCAATTCTCTAATCCAATCTATGAGATGTCTATGACTGATTTAGGCCAATCAGAGACATTCCTTGAGCCTGGGATAGGGGTTTGTGGTCTCAGAGATCAAGGGATGGAATATGCTGGTTTTCTGAGAAAGTACTATAGTTCAATTAAGAGAAGGAAAGGCTGTTAGTGGAGCAAAAAACAGCACTTTCTTTAACAGAGTACTCCTCCAAAAGAAGAGACTCTGAATACACTCCCCCTACAGCTGGCTGAATGCTTCCAATATATAATAATTGCTTGTTGAGTAGGATGAGAAACTGAGTGAATGAAAGAATACTTTGACTCATTAAAGGGAAAAACTAATACAGAGTAGAAAGAAGACCAAGGTGGTTGTCAGTTCAGTTCAGTTCAGTCGCTCAGTCGTGTCTGACTCTGCGACCCCATGAACTGCAGCACGCCAGGCCTCCCTGTCCATCACCAACTCCCAGAGTCCACCCAAACCCAGGAGATACAAATATTTCAGAAATCTCATGAGATCAAGTCTCACATCTGTCAAACTCAATTTCTTTATCTGTAAAATAAGATTGAACAATCCATTCATAATAAACTTGATTTAGGGATCAAATAAGACTACTTATATTCTTTGAGATCATAAAGAATTAGGAAATATTTTTTAATTTATAAGCAATGGAAACAAAGACAACAAAGACAGGAGGAAACCAGCATGAGTCAACAGGCCTTAGAAATATCATCCTTACAGGGAAGGGGGGTGCTCCACTGACAGAAAGGCAGAAATGGAGCCTGGGCAGAAACATATTCTGATTGGCTGAAAGAGTCATTGTTATGTTGGTTTTATCTTCTGAAGATGAAAGATAGTTTCCATCTGAATAATGTAGGAAGTGCTGAAAGCTTGGAAACCCAACTCTTATTCTTCTGGCAAGTCAGTAACTTGGATTAAGAAATTGAAAGACATAAGATAGAAAAAGTAAAGTATCCAGCTCCCCTGGGGATATCCTACTTGGGCCAATATAATGAAACCACTACTTTCAGGTTACACTACATTGTAGAACCACAGATGAGTATAGCTGGCTGCCTGGAGCAACTGTTGTTGTTCAGTCACTCAGTCATGTCTGACTCTTTGAAACCCCATGGACTGCAGCACACCAGACTTCCCTGTTCTTCACCATCTCCCAGAGCTTGCTCAAACTCATGTCAATTGAGTTGGTGATGTCATCCAACTGAGCTCAGTTTGATTTCATAAAACTTAGTGACGGTTGTTTTTACAAATATTTTAGCTAAATTCAGGCACATGGTGAAGGGATATTCCCCACCCCCATGATGTCACATATGGCCTAAATTGGCTTGCTCTGGCCTGTGCATGTGGGCAGAAGCGTCATGAGTCACATGCAGGTAGAAGTGTGAGAACTGGTGTACAATTCACTATCCTCCCTCCCCTGACAGAGGGACTGGCTCCAAACAGTGGAAGCTCCACAAGCCTCGGTCCCAGGGTGAGAATGACATCAAGCATGAACTCCTCCACTATGACCCTCCATGGAAGCAAACAGAAACACAAACAAAGCGGCATTGTTCTAAACCACTAAACTGTCTCACTGCAACATAATGTCATGTAACCTAATACCACTGCGGTCACATGGAAGCAGTAAAGGGGTTAAAACATTCTTTGAAGTAAGACAGTCCAGCATTAGAGGCTCTGACACTCACAACCTGCAAGTCCTACCATTCTGCACCCTTTGTCCTTTCTTGTGTTCATCTCTCAGCCTAGATCTGTGGTTCTCAGATCTGGCTGCACCTTCAAATCATAAGAGGAACCTCAAATACATGCCCAGCTTCTATCCAGACTGTAATTTTATTGGTCTTGCATGGGGCCTGGGCATTAGCACTTTTAAAGCCTTATGTGCAGCTAGGTTTGAGAGCTACTTGTCTAGAATTCTTTAATGTTATTTAACTGGTTCACCCTTCAACACTCAGACTGAAATCTTCTCCAAAATGTTCTCCTGAATCCAAAGTTCCCCCTTGAGCTCCAGTAGCAACCTGGTCACAGCTGATCTCTGTAATCAGAACATCACATAGAGTTCCAAATCTACTTTCTAACTGAGTGTGAACACAGGGACTGTAACAAAATCTCCCTGTAGCACCAGCAATAAATCCTGGCATCATGCTAAATATTAACATGTATAAACAATACATGCTTATTTATTTAAACAAAGAGAATGCCACTTGATTAAACTTAAGGAACCATTGGTGACCTCTGAGAAAACAGCGGTTTTAATGGAAACTTGGAAGAAATGACAACTGTTCTAAATTGGGAAGCAAAAGTAAGTTATTTGAAGACACAGTCTTGACATGAGAAATAGAAAGGCAGATAATGATGATCAAGAGAATGGGTCATTTTCAGGATGGGGAAAAAGCCAGTTTTGTAGCATCAGAAATGGTCATTCTAAAGGAAAAAATGTGTTTCAGCATAAAAGTATAATTTTTGTTAGTCAAGGATTCAGAAATAAAAAAATGAGGTGAAGAAAAGAACACAGGTATACAAAATGTCACACATGGTTATTTCTGAAGTAAGGTTTGGATGATACTGTTTTCCAGTAGGTGCTCAATAAGTATTTATTGAATGGATAAATGTTCTTGCTGTGGGTGAATGTGTATATTTTTTCATAGGTGCAGAGTTGAGTTCATAGTATAGCTTAAGGCACAATATAATCTCAGGTATGTTAAGCCTTCTCATATTTCCCCTTATAACTAACAGTTTTTCTTCAATGTGTTGTGTAAATGTCATTGGATATGTAAGCATCCTTGAAAGATGCATAGCATTGCTTTGTATGCTGTTGTTGTTTAGTCACTAAGTCCTGTCTGACTCATCTGCAACCCCAGGACTGTAGCCCACTGTCTCCTCTGTCCATGGGATTTCCCAGGCAAGAATACTGGAGTGGATTGCCATTTCTTTCTCCAGGGGATCTTCCTGACCTTGGGATCAAACCTGAGTCTCCTGCATTGGCACGTGGATTCTTTATCAGGTAGCCACCAGGGAAGCTCATTGTTTTGTATACTATATTTCAAACTGACAAAATATTTTGCCATACCTCTCATTCTGCTTCATGTTTACTCAACCCAATATTCTTGAGCTCTGTGTTAACATATTTATCTTAAGAGTTACCAACTGCTGCGTAATATATCATTGTAGGCATGTTCCCTATTATGGTCAACCATTCTCTTGATGAGCATGTAGTTTACCCCTCTGCATGTTCTCAGTTGCTCTGTCATGTTTCTTTGCAACCCCATGGACTGTAAACCTGCCAGGCTCTTCTGTCCATGGGATTCTCCAGGCAAGAATACTGGAGTGCCATATACTTCTCCAGGGCATCTTCCTGACCCAGGGATCGAACCTGTTTCTCTTGCATCTCCTGCATTGGCAGGCAGATTCTTTACCACTAATGGCTTCTTTACCACTTTATTTCCTAGTCACCTGGGAAGCCTTCCCCACTAGTAGAAATATCATTTAAATTGACAACCTCACACATGTCCTGACATGGACTTGAGAAACAGTTTCTTAGGGATAAGTATCCAGACAAGGGATCATTAAATTATAGGCTAGTCACTTACTTAATTTCAACAGGTACTGACAAAGGTCTCTCTAGAACTGCACAGTTTTACTGGTACTAGTTGTGCCTGAGAGCTGCTTTCCCAGAGCAGCTCTAGAATCCCTCTGTATGATCTCTCTAGAATTTTTGCCATGCTGACGAATGTTATATGCTACTGTGTTCCCTTTGAATTTCTCTGACTACTGGTGAAGTCAATCATCTCTTCACTTACTGATTACATTATGGTCCCCCATTAATGAATTGGCTTCTCTTATCTTTGCCCATTTTTCTATTTATTTTATTTTTCTCTCAATCTGTGCGTGTGTATAATGTTATCCCTGAACATTACAAGTGATTCTGTTCCATAATGTCTCTGCCAACTTTGTCCATTGAAAATGTCATTGAACTGAAATCCTTAATAATGATATATTAAAAATCCACCAAGCTTTGTTCTCATGGATTCTGACTTGAAGATTTTATTTAAAAGTCCCATTTCTATTCCAAAATTACTATAATATTTCCCTTTATTTTTTATATTAAGTTTACAGTTTTACTTTTGAAATTGCTCTTTAATTCCTCTGGAGTTCACCATGTACATTGTATGAGATAGGATTGAACTTTATTTTTTCTGTATAGTAAGCTAATTTTCTCACTACTTTCTGCTACAATTTCATTCTTTCTTCACTGATTGGTGATGCCATCTCTATCATATGCTATGTTGAATATTAGACAAGTATATAAATTGTGTAAATATGAGTGTATTCTATTCTGTTTCTGATGTGCTGGGGTTTGTTGTTGTTGTTCTTCTTCTTCTACAGTATTTAGTATAACAACTTTGCATCAAGCTTTAATATTAAGAAAAATGACTCCAAACTCTCCCACTTTCTTTGGTCTTCTTAAAAATTTTTTAAACTATTTTATACTTTATATTTCCATGAAAATTCTAGATATAATTGTTGAGTACTTAAACAGATTCTGTTAGGATGGGAGGTGGAAAAAATAGGTAAAAGTGGTCAGAAGGTCCAAACTTCCAGTTATAAAATAAATCAGTTCTGAGGATATAATGTACATCATGGTAAAAAAAAGTTCACAATACTATATTGTATATCTGAAAGTTGCTAAGAGAGTAAATCTTAAAAGGTCTCATCACAAGATATAAATTGTAACTGTGTAAGCCTGGCATGCTGCGATTCATGGGGTTGCAAAGAGTCGGACACGACTGAGAGACTGAACTGAACTGAAGGTGATGATTGTTAACTTATTGTGGTAATCATTTCATAACACATACAAATAACTATCATCAAGTTGTACATTTAAAACTAGTACAATACTATGTGTTAATTATATCTCAATAAAATTGGAGGGAAAAAAGATCCTGTTAGATTTTTATTGAATTAGCTTGAGTGATGATTTATTAAGGAAAAAATGACATCTTCATAAATGTTAAGTCATTCAGTCCATGAACTTAGTACATCAGTTTTCCTTATGTTCCATGACATTTTTCTTTATAAAGTTTTTCTGCATCCTTGACTAGGTTAATTACTACATTATACTTCCTAAAGCTAATGTAATTTATACCTTATGCTTTCTAGACAATTATTGCTGAGATAGAAATTGCAGTTGACACCTTAGCTATTTTTTTTTTTTCCTGGCAGTGCTGTATGGCTTGTGGGGTCCTATATACCTGACCAGGAATTCAACCCAAACCACAGGGATGGAAGTACCAAATCTTAACCACTGGACCACTAGGGTATCCCCACTACTATTTTGTATTCAATTAACATGGATTACTTTGCTAAAAGACTATGAAACAAAATGGGGGAAAAGAATACACATGAAAAGTTTGCTTTTGTAGGCATAAGGCTATTTATTCCTCTACAACAGAAAGAGTGACACAAAGAAGGTCAAAGATATAGGAAAATGTAGAGGATTACGTGAGGGAAGTTAACAGTTCATTTCTCAAAATAGAAATAAGCCTGATGAGTTTCAACCTCATCCCTTGAAGAAAGAAAATGCTTTTCTGTTAGAAAAAACTGATGTCAGACATTGTGAATCAAAGAATTACCAGGGCAACAACCTTTTACAAGATGAGTTATATAATACAAAACTGAACAATTTAAACTCTAGAGCAAAAGAGAAAACAATGATCAGAATGAAATCTAAACAATATATTCTCTACCTACTTTCTCATCTATAAAATGAGGAGGCTGTACTAAATGATATCTAAACTTCCTTCTACCTCAAGTCTCTGAAAATATTCCTTTTAGAAAATGAAAGAGTGGAAGTGGGGGAAAAAAAAAAAACTTTTAATTGTAAATTAATCTCCTCTGAAAGAGATGAGAATACCAGACCACCTAACCTGCCTCCTAAGAAATCTGTATGCAGGTCAGGAAGCAACAGTTAGAACTGGACATGGAACAATGGACTGGTTCCAAATAGGAAAAGGAGTACATCAAGGCTGTATATTGTCACCCTGCTTATTTAAGTTATATGCAGAGTACACCATGAGAAATGCTGGGCTGGAAGAAGCACAAGCTGGAATCAAGATTGCCAGGAGAAATATCAATAACCTCAGATATGCAGATGACACCACCCTTATGGCAGAAAGTGAAGAGGAACTAAAAAGCCTCTTGATGAAAGTGAAAGAGGAGAGTGAAAAAGTTGGCTTAAAGCTCAACATTCAGAAAATGAAGATCATGGCATCTGGTCCTATCACTTCATGGGAAATAGGTGGGGAAACAGTGGAAACAGTGTCAGACTTTATTTTTTTGGGCTCCAAAATCACCGCAGATGGTGATTGCAGCCATGAAATTAAAAGACACTTACTCCTTGGAAGCAAAGTTATGACCAACCTAGACAGCATATTAAAAAGCAGAGACATTACTTTGCCAACAAAGGTCCATCTAGTCAAGGCTATGGTTTTTCCAGTAGTCATTATGGATGTGAGAGTTGGACTATAAGGAAAGCTAAGCACTGAAGAGTTGATGCTTTTGAACTGTGGTGTTGGAGAAGACTCTTGAGAGTCCCTTGGGCCAAGGAGATCCAACCAGTCCATCCTAAAGTAAACCAGCCCTGATTATTCATTGAAAGGACTGATGCTGAAGCTGAAACTCCAATGCTTTGGCCACCTGATGCAAAGAGCTGACTCATTAGAAAAGACCCTGATGCTGGGAAAGATTGAAGGCAGGAGGAGAAGGGGATGACAGAGGATGAGATGGCTGAATGGCATCACCGACTCAATGGACATGAGTTTGGGTAAACTCTGAGAGTTGGTGATGGACAGGGAGGCCTGGCATGCTGCAGTCCATGGGGTTGCAAAGAGTCCTCCATTGACTTTCCATTTCTATTGGTTTTTCTAGCAAAGAGACTTTGAGAAGAGTTATTCTTTCTGTGAATTCAAGAGGAGTAAGTTTAGTGCATATGACTGCACAGAGACAATTTGAGAAGGACTCTTTGGAGAGGAATTGGATAATTTTTATTGCTGTCATTGTGGCTGGTTACTGAACTGGCTTCTTTTCTGTCATTAGCTGTACCCCTACTCTATTACTGAAGATCTTTTCAACAGGGTCCATGTATTTTAAGAGTTTTCTAGCTTGGGAAGAGAAGAGGAAGAGGAAGTGAAACTTCTGGAGTTGCATTGCTAAAGAAAGTGCTCATTCTTTCAGACACTTTGCTATCAAATTCTTACTCAAAGTTCCTCTTTGGTGAGGTAAGACTCCCGCCGCCTCCCATATTCAAACAAAAAAGTAGTGTGACAAAGTAAAAAGCCCATCACTGAAGTGTCTTGAAGAACAGATGTTTTTTTCACCTGGATGAGCTCCATTTCTCCTTTCCTCCTTTCTATATCAGGTCCAGTTCCCTTTCCAAATCTCCAAGATAACTTGGAAAGAAACCAAAGTTACACTTCTGAAGAACAGGAAAACTTAAATCATGTGACCATCTCAAAATGTAAAAATATGGCTTAGAAATAAGTGGAGACACAGATAAATTATTAAAAGTAAATATAAGACTATTACAAATAATAACATAAAACTTAAAATAACCTGAGTGGCATGTGCCATAAATATGAAGGGTCAGACTGAATCATCTGTATAAAGATTCATCAACCATTTAAAAGGATTTTTACAAGTGTATCCTTACTGTTCTCCACAATAGAAGTGAGGAAGATGACTCGTGGTTGAGTGTGACAATCCAGATACAAATGATCATGCACAATCTTAACCCATTTTGTAAGAAGAAACCTACATAAACTCAAGCTTGAAGTAATATGAGAGATGTTAACAATAACCTCTTCTGAGCAGAGGCAACAGGCGACTTTGGGTTCCTTTTTTCTTCAAAAATCCACATTTAAAATTTTTGTATAAAAATTACATTCTTGTATAAAGCAAAATATTTAAAAAGAAGAACACAGAAAACTAACCAAAGACAAATGAATATTAGAAATACATGGCCCAGGCTTAGCATGTCACAAGTTAAAGAGTAGAAAAGTCTGAGTAAATCACCAAAATTTTTTTGTGCCTCAGTTCCCTTTTCTATAAAGTTGGAAGTGCTGCCTTCCTTGGGCACAGAGGTTTTTTGATATCAAAACATCTTCCCATGAAAACTTTGAAATGCATTCAGCTAATGATAATTTCCCTTGCATAAATGAGGGAGTGGGTTTAAGTAAAGACAAAAATAAGTTGCTCTCTGTTTCTTTGATTTCTTTTAGCTGTGTTGTTAAACTTTACATAATAGTTCAGGGAAAACATATACCCTCTAAATTACTCTAATACTGTTCTCTGCTAAATACTTGGAAAGTAGGAGAAAGGAGAGAAGAAAAAATTTCCTCAGTTTCAGCCCCAAATCCTACCATTGGAAACCCAGCAAAACAGTTGTATTAAATATTTGGAAAACCTTCAAGTCCACATTTTCTGTTTCTAATAGGACTTTGGAGAAACAATCTGAGAATTGTTAATTTCTTGCCCGAAGACACATAAAATAAGTTGCAGAGTCAGAGTCTACTTTTAGGTTAGATCTTGGACACTTGGTCACAACCCCACCCCACCTCAAACAAAAACTCCAAATAAATATACAGTAAGAACCAGCGAGAAGATGGTAAGGTGTCTAGAGGGGGAAGTCCTTTGGAAATAAGAAGTAGAAAGAGTAGGGTGGCCACACAAGGAGAAGGAGCCCAAAGGGCAAAAGGCGAGGTGCCAGAATTCAGGTCCTCCTTTCACAGCTGTGTCCTGGCCCAGCCTCGGGTGCCCCTTGCCATGGGCACGGGGGAGGGTGCCCACATGACACAGTCTGAACTGTGCCTAGGGTGACTGCCCAGTGTGTCTCAGTCAGTGGGTGGACATTATTGTGCTGATGGCTTCCTGAATCTCTGGATTGAAAAGGAGTGTCTAACAACCCTACTTGTTCAACTATAATGATTACATGTTGTTTCTAATTTATCTTTTGCCTCCTTTCCCAGGTTTCTAATGTAAGAACACCATGAAGCCAGCCAAGCATTCTATCTTTGAAGAAAGTGGTTTGAAGGAGCTGAAGAACCTGCAGAAAGTCAAAGTTTATACCCTGGAAAATCCCATGGACAGAGAAGCCTGGCGGGCTACAGTCCATGGGGTCCCAAGAGTCGGAAATGACTTAGCGACTAAGACACCATCACACCCTGTTTGCTGCTGCTGCTGCTAAGTCACTTCAGTCGTGTCCGACTCTGTGCGACCCCATAGATGGTAGCCCACCAGGCTCCCCCATCCCTGGGATTCTCCAGGCAAGAACACTGGAGTGGGTTGCCATTTCCTTCTCCAATGCATGAAAGTGAAAAGTGAAAGTGAAGTCGCTCAGTCGAGTCTGACTCTTAGCAACCCCAGGTACTGCAGCCTACCAGGCTCCTTCCATGGGATTTTCCAGGCAAGAGTACTGGAGTGGGTTGCCTTTGCCTTCTCCAGACCCTGTTTACAACATTCTATATTTCAGGATGCTTTCCAAAGATAGGGTACGGTATTTTGCTATGGCAACCCTAGCAAACGAACATGGATATCAAGCAAACACTAATCTAAACTAATCAAAGTAAGTATGAGTGGCTATATTACCATAATGTAAAGTAGAATTCAGACAAAAGAAAATTACCAGACACAAAAAAGGACATTATATAAAGATAAGAGGGCTAGCCGAGCAAGACATAGCAATCCTAAATCCATCCACATCAAACAACAGTGCTGTAAAATATGTGAAGGAAAAACTGACTGAACAAAAAGAAGTAGAAAATTTGATGATTATAGTTGGAGACTTCAGCACTCCCTCTCAATGACTAAAAGAATAAGTAGCCATAAGATCATCAAGAATATAGAATTCTATGACACTATCAGACAACAGGATATAATCAACATTTATAAAATCCATAAATAGCAGAATACATTCTCATCGAGTTACCGCAAAACATATATCAAGACAGAGAACATCACAAGCCATAAAACAAACTTTAACACATTTAAAAGAATTAAAATCATACACAGTAATATTCTCTGTTTACAATGGAATCAAACCAGAAATCAATAATAAGAAGATTACAGGAAGTTCTTCAAGCACTTAAAAACTAAATAACACACTTCCAAATAATCCAAGGATGAAAGAAAAAGTCTCAAGGGAATTTAAAAAATACATTGAGCTGAATAAAAATTAGGTCAGAATTTGTGGGACAAAGCTAAAGCAACGTGGAGAGGGAAATTTATAACAATTTTATGCATACTTTAGAAAAGAGGAAATAAACTCAAATTAGTAATCTAAAATAATCTCAAAAACCTAGAAAAAGATGAGCAGAAGAAACAAAACAAACCCAAGCTAAAAGATAGAAGACAATAATAAAGATAGGAGCTGAAATTAATGAAATTTAAAGTGAAAAACCAATGCAGGAAGTCAAGGAAACAAAGAGCTGGCTTTTTAAAAAGGTCAATAAATTGACAAACTTCTAGCAAGACTAACTTTAAAAAATAACGGAAAAGGCACAAATTGCTAACAACACAAATGAAACCAAGAATATCACTACAGGCCCTGTGACCCCCCAAATGATAATAAGAAAATACTAAGAATAACTACACAGATAAACTAGTCATTAGATGAAATGGACCAATTCCTCAAAAACACTATCACAACTCACCCTAATTGGAATAGATAATATGAATAAGCCTACAACTATTATGGAAATTGAAATCATAATTTAAAAATGCCTCCAGAAGATCTATAGGCATATATGATTTCACTGGTAAATTCTTTTCTCTCTCTCTCTCTTTTTTTTAACTTTACTTTCTGTCTCTTCAATAGAGAATTCTATCAAACACTTGGAAAAGCTAACATTAATCCTACATGATCTTTTCCAAAAAATGAAAGTAGAATATCTCCATTTTATGCAGTCGGTATTACCCTGATACCAAAGCCAGATAAAGAGTACAAAAAAGAATACACTCAAGATTATAGATACACAAATTCTTCATAAAATATTAGAAAATAGAATTCAGCAACATATAAAAGGAATTATGCACTATGACCAAATGGAGTTTATTTCAAAGGTGCAAGGCTGATTGAACATTAAAAATTCAATTTGTGTAATCCATCATATTAAAAGTATAGAGAAGAAAAATCATAAAATCACATCAATTGATTCAGAAAAAAAATTTGATAAAAGTCAACACCCATGTATAAATAAAGTTCTCAGACAGGTAGGAATAGAGGAGAACTTACTCAACCTAGTAAAAAACATACACAAAAGAAAAAAAGTCCCTACAAATAACATCATAATAATGGGGGAAGAGTAAATGTTCCCCACAAAGAGTGGGAAGGAGGGAAAGATGCCTGCTCTTCCCATTCCTATACTACAGAGAGCTAAAGTTCTATCCAGGCAATAAAGCAAGACAAGGAAACAAACAATATACAGATCTGAAAGGAAAATTAAAACTGTCCCTATTTGTAAATTACATGATTGATTGTCTATATAGAAAATCCCAAGGAATCTTAAAAAAACAACAACAAAAAAAGAAACAACTCTTTGAACTCAGAAGTGAGTTCGGCAAAAATGCAAAACATAAGACAAAAAATACAAAAGTTGGTTTATTTCTATGTATTATTTTATTTCTATATACTATCAAGGAACACAGAGATGTCAAAATTTAAAAGAAAACTACATTCAAAAATATAGATATACCAATCCTTAATAAAATATTAGAAACTAGAATTCAGAAACATATAAAAAGAATTATACATTATGACCAAACTATACACTATGACATTATGACCAAATGGAGTTTATTTGAAGTGTGCAAGGCTTATTCAACGCTAAAAATCAGTGTAATTCACCATATTAACAGACTAATGAAGAAAAATCATAAAATCACCTCAATTGATCCATAAAACGCATCTGATAAAATTCAAACACCCATGGGTGAATAAAGCTCTCAGATAGGAAGAGAGGAGAACCTTCTCAACATAATAAAAAGCATATACAAAAAAAATTCCCCAAAATAGCATTATACAAGGGGAAAGTGTGAATCTTCCCCATGAAGACTGGGAAGAGGGAAGGATGCCTGTTCTTCCTATACTTAGACTGTGTGTTAATCACCTAGTCCTGTCTGGGTTTTTGTGACCCCAAGGACTGTGGCCTTCCAGACTCTTCTGTCCATGGAATTCTCCAGGCAAAAATACTGACGTTGGTAGCCATTTCCTTTTCCAGGTGTTCTTCCCAACCCAGGGGTCAAACTCGAGTCTCCCACATTGCAGGCAGATTCCTTAGTCTGAGTCACCAGGGAAGTCCATTCTAAAGCTACATAGAGCTAACAATCTGTCCAGGTCAATAAGACAAGACAAGGAAACAAATGATATACAGATTAGAAAGGAAGAATTAAAACCATCCCAATTTTAGATAACATGATTTGCTGTCTATATAGAAAATCCCAAAGAATCTTAAAAAAAAAAAAAACAAACTAGAACTCATTAGTGAGATCAGCAATGATACAAAATGCAAGATAAATATATAAAAATGGTTTTATTCCTATACACCATTTTATTTCTGTATACCACCAAGGAACACAGAGACACATATACATATATATGAGGCTTGTATGCTAAAAACTACAAAAATGCTGAGGAAACTCATCAAAGAAGATGTAAATATATTGAGAAACATATTGTGTTAATGAGTTTGACCACAGAGTAAAGATGTCATTTCACTTTCCCCAGACTGATATATAGGTTTAATGCAATTCTTATCAAAATCTCAGCAATATTTTTGTAAAAATGAAGATTATCCTAAAATCTATATGAAAAGACAAAGGAACTAGAATAGATGAAATAATTTTAGAAAAGTAGAATAAAGTAGGAGGAATAAGTCTACTCAATATCAAGCTTAAATACATAGGTACAGTAATCAAGATTATGCAATGTTACACTCAAAATGGATAACCAATAAAGACCAAATATATAGCACATGGAACTCTGCTCAACATTATGTGACAGCTTGGATGGGAGGGGAGATTGTGAGAAAATGGATGCATGTGTATATGTATGGCTGAGTCCCTTTGCTGTTCACCTGAAACTATCACAACATTGTTTGTTAACCAGCTATCAGTTCAGTTCAGTTCAGTCACTCAGTCATGTCCGACTCTTTGCAACCCCATGAATCGCAGCACGCCAGGCCTCCCTGTCCATCACCAACTCCCGGAGTTCACCCAGACTCACATACATGGAGTTGGTGATGCCATCCAGCCATCTCATCCTCTGTCGTCCCCTTCTCCTCCTGCCCCCAATCCCTCCCAGCATCAGAGTCTTTTCCAATGAGTCAACTCTTCACATGAGGTGGCCAAAGTACTGGAGTTTCATCTTTAGCATCATTCCTTCCAAAGAATACCCAGGGCTGATCTCCTTCAGAATGGACTGGTTGGATCTCCTTGCAGTCCAAGGGACTCTCAAGAGTCTTCTCCAACACCACAATTCAAAAGCATCAATTCTTCGGTGTTCAGCCTTCTTCACAGTCCAACTCTCACATCCATACATGACCACAGGAAAAACCATAGCCTTGACTAGATGAACCTTTGTTCACAAAGTAATGTCTCTGCTTTTGAATATGCTATCTAGGTTGGTCATAACTTTCCTTCCAAGGAGTAAGCGTCTTTTAATTTCATGGCTGCAGTCACTATCTGCAGTGATTTTGGAGCCCCCAAAAATAAAGTCTGACACTGTTTCCACTGTTTCCCCATGTCTTTCCCATGAAATTATGGGACCAGATGCCATGATCTTCGTTTTCTGAATGTTGAGCTTTAAGCCAACGTTTTCACTCTCCCTAGGGAGTATAAAATAGTGAGAACTCACACAAAGGAAACCACTTGAATACAAAACCCGGCATAACCCAACCACCAGTATCATCCTGTGCAGGATGCCTCATCTAAACAACAAACAAAACAAAAATACAAACTGAATCATCAGCAGACAGGAGTACCACCTCACTCAGCCTTGCCTATCAGAAGAAAAACAAACAAGCAAACAAAAACTCAGCACAAATCTCACCCTATATGAAGCTCACACAAACCATTGGACAAACCTTAGGAGGTCAGAAACCAAAAGGAATAAAGAATTCAATCTTCTTCAAGGAAAAAATTTAACTGTCCTTAAAGCCTGGGAAAAGGAGCCCTCAAACACAATAGCTTAAAAAAAAAAAAAAAGATAGAGAAATACTGCACAAATGAAGGAATAAACTAGAGACACAAAAGTCCAAATAAATGAAGAGGAAATAAGAAAATTACCTGAAAAAGAATTCAGAATAATGATAGTAAAAATGATCAAAAAACCTTGAAAACAAAATGGAAAAAAATGCAAGAATCAATTAACAAAGACCTAGAAGAATTAAAGAATAAGCATGCAGAGACAAACAACACAATTACTGAAATTAAAACTACTCTAGAAGGAATCAATAGCAGAATATCTGAAGCAGAAGAACGAATCAGTGAGCTGGAAGATAAAATGGTGGAAATAACTTCTAAGGAGCAGAATAAACTAAAAAGAATGAAAAGAGCTGAGGACAGCCTCAGAGACCTCTGGGACCATATCAAACACACCAACATTCAAATTATAGGGATCCCAGAAGGAGAAGAGAAAAAGAAAGGGTATGAGAAAAATTTTGAAGAGATTATTGTTGAAATTTTTCCCAACATGGAGAACGAAAGAGTCAATCAAGTCCAAGAGGCACCAAGAGTCCCATACAGGATAAACCCAAGGAGAAACACACCAAGACACCTACTAATCAAACTAACAAAGACTAAACACAAAGAAAGAATATTAAAAGCAGCAAAGTAGAAGCAACAAGTAACATAAGGGAAACCCCATACGCTTAACAGCTGATCTTTCACCAGAAACTCTGCATTCCAGAAGGCAGTGGCAGGATATATTAAAGTACTGAAAGAGAAAAATCTACAATCAAGATTACTGTACCCAGCAAGGATCTCATTCAAAACTGATGGATAAATAAAAAGCTTTTCAGAAAAGCAAAAGTTAAGAGAATCCAGTGCCACCAAACCAGCTTTACAACAAATGTTAGACAGACTTATATAGTCAAGAAATACAACAAAAGAAAAAAGATCTACAAAATGAACCCCAAACAATTAGAAAATGGCAATAGGAACATATGTATCAATAATTAATTTAAATGTAAATGGATTAAATGCTTCAACCAAAAGACACAGTTTGGCTGAATGGATAAGAAAACAAGACCCATATATATTCTGTCTACAAGAAGCCCACTTCAGACCTCAAGACACATATAGACTGAAAGTGAGGGGATGGAAAATTATATTCGATGCAAATGGGAAGCAAAAGAAAGCTGGAGTAGCAGTCCTCATATCAGACAAAATAGACCTTAAAATAAAGAAGATTACAAGAGATAAGGAAGGACACTAATAATGATCAAAGGATCATTCCAAGAGGAAGACACAGCAATTGTAAATATCTCTCCACTCAATATAGGAGCACCTCAGTACATAAGACAAACACTAACAGACATAAAAGGAGAAATTGACAGTAACACAATAATAGTAGGAGACTTTAACACCCACTCACACCAATGGACAGATCATCAAAACAGAAAATTAATAAGGAAACACAAGTTTTAAATGATACATTAGATGAGCTGGATCTCATTGATATCTTCAGCACATTCCACCCAAATGCAGAAGAATAGAACTTTTCAAATGCACATGGAACATTCTCCAGGATAGACTACATCTTGGGTCACAAATCAAACCTCAGTAAGTTTAAGAAAACTGAAATTTTATCAGGCATCTTCTCTGACTGCAATGCTATGAGACTAGATATCAATTATAAGGAAAAAAACTGTAAGAAACACAAACACATGGAGATTAAACAACACATTTCTAAATAACCAACAGGTTACTGAAGAAATCAAAAAGAAAATCAAAAAAATTTCTAGGAACAAATGACAATGAAAACATGACAACTCAAAATCTACGGGATGCAGCAAAGCAGTTCTAAGAGGGAAATTTATAGCTATACAATCCTACCTCAAGAAATAAGAAAACATCAAATAGACAAACCTAACTACACCTAAAGCAACTTGAAAAAAAAGGAAGAAAAAAATTAGTAAAAGGAAAGAAATCATAAAGATCCGAGCGGAAATAAATGAAAAAGAAATTAAAGAAACAATAGTAAAGGTTAATAAAACTAAAAGCTAGTTCGAGCCAGACTCATAAAGAAAAAAAGAAGAATCAAATCAACAAAATTAGAAATGAAAAAGGAGAGGTTACAGCAGGCAATGCATAAATACAAAGGATTATAAGAGACTATTATGGAAAACTATATGGTAATAAAATAGATAACCTGGAAGAAATGGACAGATTCTTAGAAAGGTTCAATCTTCCAAGACTGAACCAGGAAGAAATAGAAGTTATAAGAAATCCAATTACAAGCACTGAAATTGAAACGGTGATCAAAAAAATCTCCCAAAAAACAAAAGCCCAGGACCAGATGGCATCAAACATTTAGAGAAGAGTTAATGCCTATCCTTCTAAAACTCTTTCAAAAAATTGCAGAGGAAGGAACACTTTCAAACTCATTCTATGAGGCCACCATCATCCTGATATCAAAACCAAACAATGACAACACAAGAAAAGAAAACTATAGGCCAATATCACTGATGAACATAGATGCAAAAATCCTCAACAAATTTTAGCAAACAGAAATCAGCAACACATCAAAAAGCTCATACACCATGGTCAAGTTGGGTTTATTCCAGGGATTCATCAATATACAGAAAGCAATCAATGTGATACACCATATTAACAAATTGAAAGATAAAAACCATATAATCTTCTCAATAGATGCAGAAAAAGCCTTTGACAAAATTCATCACCTATTTATGATTAAAATGCTTCAAAAAATGGGCATAGAAGGAACCTACCTCAACATAGTAAAGGCCATATATAATAAGCCTATGGCAAACATTATTTTCAATGGTGAAAAACTGAAGCATTCCCCCTGAGATCAGGAATAAGACAAGGCTCTCCACTTTCACCACTATTATTCAACATAGTTCTGGAAGTCCTAGCTACAGCAATCAGAGAAGAAAAAGAAACAAAAGGAATCCAGATCAGAAAAGAAGTAAAGCTCTCACTGTTTGCAGATGACATGATACTGTACCTAGAAAACCCTAAATATAGTATCAGAAAATTACTAGAGCTAATCAGTGAATTTAGCAAAGTTGCAGGATACAAAATCAATATGCAGAAATCACTTGCATTTCTATATACTAACAATTAAAAATCAGAAAGAGAAATTAAGGAATCAATTCCATTCACCATTGCAACAAAAAGAATTAAATATCTAGGAATTAACTTTCCTAAGAAGATAAAAGAACTGTACACAGAAAATTATAAGACACTAATGAAAGAAATGAAAGATGGCATAAACAGATGGAAAGATATCCCATGTTCCTTGGTAGGAAGACTCAATATTGTGAAAATGACTATACTACCAAATGCAATCTACAGATTTAATGTGATCCCTGTCAAATTACTAATGGCATTTTTCACAGAACTAGAACAAAAATTTCACAATTTATAGGGAAACATAAAAGACCCCAAATAGCCAAAGCAGTCTTGAGAAAGAAGAATGGAACTGGAGGAATCAAGCTTCCTGACTTCAGGTTATACTACAAAGCAACAGGCATCAAGACAGTATGGTACTGGGACAAAACAGAAATATAGACCAAGGGAACAAGATAGAAACCCCAGAAATAAACCCATGCACCTATGGGTACCTTATTTTTTACAAAGGAGGAAAGAATATACAATGGGACAAAGACAGCCTCTTCAATAAATGGTGCTTGGAAAACTGGACAGCTACATGCAAAAGAATGAAATTAGAAAACTTCCTAACACCATACACAAAGATAAACTCAAAATGGATTAAGTACCTAAATGGAAGACCAGAAACTATAAAACTCTTAGAGGAAAACAGAGGCAGAACACTTGATGACAAATCAAAGGAAGATCCTCTATGACCCACCTCCTCCTGCTGCTGCTGCTGCTGCTGCTAAGTCGCTTCAGTTGTGTCCGACTCTGTACGACCCCATAGACGGCAGCCCACCAGGCTCCCCTGTCCCTGGGATTCTCCAGGCAAGAACACTGGAGTGGGTTGCCATTTGCTTCTCCAATGCGTGAAAGTGAAGTTGCTCAGTTGTGTCTGACTCTTAGTGACCCCATGGACTGCAGCCCACCAGGCTCCTCCATCCATGGGATTTTCCAGGCAAGAGTACTGGAGTGGGGTGCCATTACCTTCTAGGGTAATGGAAATAAAAACAAAAATAAACAAGTAGGACCTGATTAAACTTAAAAGCTTTTGCACAGCAAAGGACACTATAAGCAAGGTGAAAAGACAACCCTCAGAATGGGAAAAAATAATAGCAAATGAAACAACTGACAAAGGATTAGTTTCCAAAATATACAAGCAGCTCATACAAGTCAATACCAGAAAAACAAACAACCCAATCAAAATGTGGGGAAAAGACCTAACCAGACATTTCTCCAAGGCTAACAAACCATGTTAGCCATCTCCAGATGGCCAACAAACACATGAAAAGATGCTCAACATCACTCATTTTTAGAGAAATGCAAGTCAAAACTACAATGAGATATCACCTCACACCAGTCAGAATGGCCCTCATCAAAAAGTCTACAAAGAATAAAGGCTGGAAAGGGTGTGGAGAAAAGGGAACACTCTTGCATTGTTGGTGGGAATGTAAATGGATACAGTTACTATGAAAGACAATATGGAGATTCCTTTAAAAACTAGGAATAAAGCCACCATATGACCCAGAAATCCCACTCCGAGGCCTATACCCTGAGGAAACCAAAATTGAAAGAGACACATGTATCCCATTGTTCATTGCAGCACTATTTACAATAGCTAGAATATAAAAGCGACCTAGATATCCATTGACAGATGAATGAATAAAGATTTTGTGGTATATATACACAGGGGAATATTAGCCATAAAAAGGAACACAGTTGAGTCAGTTTCTAATGAGGTGGATGAACCTAGAACCTATTATACAGAGTGAAGTGAGTCAGAAAGAGAAAGATAAATACCGTATTCTAACACATATATACAGAATCTAGAAAAATGGTACTGAAGAATTTATTTACAGGGCAACAATGGAGAAACAAACATAGAGAATAGACTTGTAGACATGGGGAGAGTGGAGCAGAGGGTGAGATGTATAGAAAGAGTAACATGGAAACTTATATTACAATATGTAAAATAAATAGCCAACAGGAATTTACTGTATGGCTCAGGAAACTCAAACAGGGGTTCTATATCATCCTAGAGGGGTGGGATGGAGAGGGAGATGGGAGGGAGTTTCAAAAGGGAGGGGATATATGTATACCTATGGCTGATTCATGTTGAAGTTTGACACAAAACAGCAAAATTCTGTAAAGCAATTACCCTTCAATTAAAAAAAAAAAAAATTTAAGAAAAGGACAGTTAGAATGGTTGTACAAAAAAGATCTTCACTACCCAGATAATCATGATGGTGTGATCACTGACCTAGAGCCAGACATCCTGAAATGTGAAGTCAAGTGGGCCTTAGGAAGCATCACTACGAACAAAGCTAGTGGAGGTGATGGAATTCCAGGTGAGCTATTTCAAATCCTGAAAGATGATGCTGTGAAAGTGCTGCACTCGATATGCCAGCAAATTTGGAAAACTCAGCAGTGGCCACAGGACTGGAAAAGGTCAGTTTTCATTCCAATCCCAAAGAAAGGCAATGCCAAAGAATGCTCAAACTACCGCACAATTGCACTCATCTCACATGCTAGTAAAGTAATGCTCAAAATTCTCCAAGCCAGGCTTCAGCAATATGTGAACTGTGAACTCCCTGATGTTCAAGCTGGTTTTAGAAAAGGCAGAGGAACCAGAGATCAAATTGCTAACATCCGCTGGATCATAGAAAAAGCAAGAGAGTTCCAGAAAAACATCTATTTCTGCTTTATTGACTATGCCAAAGCCTTTGACTGTGTGGATCACAATAAACTGTGGAAAATTCTGAAAGAGATGGGAATACCAGACCACCTGACCTCCCTCTTGAGAAATCTGTATGCAGGTCAGGAAGCAACAGTTAGAACTGGACATGGAACAACAGACTGGTTCTAAATAGGAAAAGGACTATGTCAAGGCTATATATTGTAACCCTGCTTATTTAACTTCTATGCAGAGTACATCATGAGAAACGCTGGACTGGAAGAAACACAAGCTGGAATCAAGATTGCCAGGAGAAATATCAAGAACTTCAGATATGCAGATGACACCACCCTTATGGCAGAAAGTGAAGAGGAACTCAAAAGCCTCTTGATGAAAGTGAAAGAGGAGAGTGAAAAAGTTGGCTTAAAGCTCAACATTCAGAAAATGAAGATCATGGCATCCAGTCCCATCACTTCATGGAAAATAGATGGGGAAACAGTGGAAACAGTGTCAGACTTTATATTTCTGGGCTCCAAAATCACTGCAGATGGTGACTGCAGCCATGAAATTAAAAGACGTTTACTCCTTGGAAGGAAAGTTATGTCCAACCTAGATAGCATATTCAAAAGCATAGACATCACTTTGCGAACAAAGGTCCATCTAGTCAAGGCTATGGTTTTTCCTGTGGTCATGTATGGATGTGAGAGTTGGACTGTGAAGAAGGCTGAGGGCCGAAGAATTGATGCTTTTGAACTGTGGTGTTGGAGAAGACTCTTGAGAGTCCCTTGGACTGCAAGGAGATCCAACCAGTCCATTCTGAAGGAGATCAGCCCTGGGATTTCTTTGGAAGGAATGATGCTAAAGTACTTTGGCCACCTGATGCGAAGAGTTGACTCATTGGAAAAGACTCTGATGCTGGGAGGGATTGGGGGCAGGAGGAGAAGGGGATGACAGAGGATGAGATGGCTGGATGGCATCACTGACTTGATGGACGTGAGTCTGGGTGAACTCTGGGAGTTGGTGATGGACAGGGAGGCCTGGCGTGCTGCGATTCATGCTGGGATCACAAAGAGTCAGACACGACTGAGCGACTGAACTGAACTGAACTGAATCCAATACCAATTGCTGACAAGGATATGGAACAAAAGGAACTCTCATTTATTGCTGATGAGAATTTAAAAATGTTATTTTGCTATTTAGCTATTTTTGAAGACAGTTTAGTAATTTCTTACAAAACTTAACAAACTCTTTCCATACAATCCATTGATCATGCTGCTTTACCTGCACATGAATTTTTTAAAGTTTTATTCATAGTTGCCAAAATGTGAAAGCCACTATTACACCATTCTATAGGTCAATGAACTTAAACTAAAAATTATTATTCCACAATAACAAGAAATGATCTATGAAGCCACAAAAAGAAACAGGAACATTAACTTCATACTGCCAAGTGAAAGAAGACAATCTGAAAAGATTCATACTCTGTAATTCCAACTACATGAAATCTTACAAAAGGTATGATCTTTTTATGGAGACAATTAAAAGGTCAGTGGTTGTTGCAGATTTGAGGGGAGGAAGGAAAGGATAGGTGGACCAGAGGGGATTTTTAGAGCAATAAATAGAGCAATAAAACTGTTTAGCATGATTTGGTAATGGTGGATACATATAATGATACACTTGTCAAAACCTTTAGAATGCATCTCACAAAGTTTGAACTCCAATAAACTATGGACTTCAGTTAATAATGATGTATCAATATTGGTTCATCAATATGCCAACATTGATGCACAAGGCTTGGGATACATGTGGATGGTGGAGAGGCTGCATTTTTGGGGAGAGGGAGACAGGCATATGGGAACTCCATGTACTTCCCCCTCAGTTTTGCTGTGACCTTGAAATTGCTCTAAAAAATAAAGCCTATTGAGAAATATGTGAATCATTTATTACCCAAGTATCTTTTGGCTCCAGCAGGTGCAGAAACTGCCAGACAGAGCACCCCATCTCAGCAGGCGACAGCACAAAACACAGGTCACGTTAGAACACTTCCTCACAGGCCAAAGGGGACTTTCTTCTTTGCTTGTTTTTACAACTGGTGGAAGAAAACATTCAGTTCTTTGGAGGCCCAGGGATGGTTAAAGGAGACAGCTGTGAGCCAGCTTCCTGAGAAGCCTTACAAAAGCATGGCAGCATCCAGACTTCTCGTTCCCAGGGCTGCACCAGCATCATGTGGTTGCCAAGGAAGCCAGATGGAGGACAGATCTGCTGTCGCCAGGCGTTCTGCCCTTTCCCCACTTGGTGGCTCACCTGCCCCAGACTGGACCAGTGTTGATGTGTTCCTGTTTTAGTGTGTATCTTTCACGCTTTTCTAGAGCATTTGTCACACACAGCAAGAAAATATGCTGTCATCTTCCTTTTCCAAGTCTCTAGGTCAGTGGTTTTCAAGCTTGACTACACATTGAAATCACTTGGGGAGACTGAAAAGTTTAACACTACCTGTGGAGTCCCATATGAAGGTTACAGGTGTGAGGTCTTGTACTAAGGCCACAGATGCAGAGCCCAGAACTAAGGCCACCTCTGGACGTGACTGAGCCCCACTGCGTGTATGTGGGTGCTCATTAACTTACTGCTGTCTGACTCTTTGCGACCCCTTGGACTGTAGCCCGTCAGGCTCCTCTGTCCATGGAATTTTATAGGCAAGAATACTGGAATGGGTTGCCATTTCCTACTCCAGGGTATCTTCCCAACCCAGGGATAAATCCCACAAGTCCTATTGTAACCATTGACAAAACCCCCCTGCTTCTTACTGGCCAGCTCCCTTACCCCTATTAGGCAAAAATACCCACTCTAGTACTCACCCTATAGCACCCTGACCAATCACCAATGACGATGCCATCCTTCCAGCAGGAATTTCCTTTGTTTAGAGGCTATAAAAATTGGCTACTAGCCCACGTAAAGCACTGGTTCTCCCTTGAGCTCACCGGCTGTTCTAACAGTCGACTCTCTCTGACCTGTCAGGAGGTTGGCCCACTGTGCTCCCAGTCCCTACATTATTTTTGCTCTTTTTTCTTAGTAAATTCACTTTCTGTAATACTCTGCCCCTGGAAATTTTTCTTTCAACCAACTCTCCAACTGGACTACCACAACACTACCTCAGCCCCAGCTGCTGAGATCCTAATTTGATTGGTCAGGGTCTGAGTTCCCAGGTGATTCTAATATGCAATCAAGTTAGAAAATTACTAGTCTCATTCCCACGGAAAAGGCAATGGCATCCCATTCCAGTACTCTTGCCTGGAAAATCCCATGGACAGAGGAGCCTGATGGGCTACAGTCCAAGGGGTCGAAAAGAATCAGACAGCAGTAAGTTAATGAGCACCCACATACACGCAGTGGGGCTCAGTCACGTCCAGAGGTGGCCTTAGTTCTAGAAGGCCATGGCAACCCACTCCAGTACTCTTGCGTGGAGAATCCCATGGACGGAGGAGCCTGGTAGGCTATAGTCCATGGGTCTCTAAGAGTCGGACACGACTGAGCAACTTCACTTTCACTTTTCACTTTCATGCATTGGAGAAGGAAATGGCAACCCATTCCAGTATTCTTGCCTGGAGAATCCCAGGGACAGAGGAGCCTTGTTGGGCTGCCATCTATGGAGTTGCACAGAGTCGGACATGAGTGTCACGACTTAGCAGCAGCAGCAGCAGCAGCAGCAGCAGTCTCAGTCCCTGGGGTTCACACAGGCTCTCATACTCCAGCCAGTCACAGGAAGGGGTTAGTTTCTAGTTTTAGAGACACTCCTCCCCCATCCCACCCCCAGAACACACAAGAAGGCTCTCAGTTCAGTTCAGTTGCTCGGTCATGTCCAAGTCTTTGTGACTCCATGGACTGCAGCTTGCCAAGATTCCCTGTACATCACCAACTCCCAGAGCTTGCTCAAACTAATGTCCATTGAGTTGGTGATGCCATCCAACCATCTTATTCCCTGACTAGAAGGCTCTGCTGCTGCTACTGCTAAGTCGCTTCAGTCGTGTCCGGCTCTGTGTGACCCCATAGACAGCAGCCCACCAGGCTCCCCCGTCTCTGGGATTCTCCAGGCAAGAACACTGGAGTGGGTTGCCATCTCCTTCTCCAATGCATAAATGTGAAAGTGAAGTCACTCAGTCATGTCCAACTCTTAGCGACCCCATGGACTGCAGTGCACCAGGCTCCTCCGTCCATGGTATTTTCCAGGCAAGAGTACTGGAGTTGGGTGCCATTGCCTTCTCCAGAAGGCTCTAGGGAACATTTTTTTAGTCAATGTGTTCACTAATTCTCATGGATAAGTATTGTGTAAACTGGATGCTGGGAAACTACATACACTTCCCTCAAAGAGCTCAGTATAATAAACATCAGTGATCTGAACACCTCTCATATTACAAGACCAGGTTATAGGGTCACAATTTATGGTTACAATTTGTAGAGACTCTATTTGACACGTTACTGCCCTGGCTCCAGGGCTCTGTCAGCCAGAAGGAGGAGGGGGTCTCTTTGTAATTCACCCCTAGGTGCAACACAGGTTAGGTGTGTGCTGGTCTCCTGCAGAGGGACCTGAGCTAGGCACTGGCACCGTGCCTGGCACATGGGAGGTGCTCCATATTATTCACAGAGAGACTACAATGGGCTGCACAGAAGGGTTCAGGGGAGGGGACGCATCCTGTCTACAGGGATTAGGTGAGAAAGTGTGAAGAGGCTAAGGCTGAGATGAACCTTGAGGGATGGCATGCCTGGTGGAGAGACAGGAGACAAGCATCTCCCCAAGACATGCTGACCTACAGAGTGGAGAGTGGGTATGTGAGGCATGTCTATCTGCCAGAGCACCACATGGAGGGGCTGCATGAAGTGGACAAGGGAGAACCTGTGAGGGGCTTATGATGGAGTAGGGACTTGTACCCACTGGGGAGCAGTGGGAGGATTTTCAACTTCCATAGCACAATCAGATCCTGGTTCCTTTGATTACACTGGTGGCTGTGTGGAAAAAAATTTAGGGACTATTGGGATCACCAAAAATGCCAACTCATAAGTGGAAAGGCCCTTAAGGTCCTTTGGATGTAAAGAACAGACTTTTGGACTCCATGGGAGAAGGCAAGGGTGGGATGATTTGAGAGAATAGCATTGAAACATGTATATTACCATTTGTGAAACAGATCGCCAGTCCAGGTTTGATGCATGACACTGGGTGCTCAGGGCCAGAGCACTGGGATGACCCAGAGGGATGGGATGGGGAGGAAGGTGGGAGTGGGGTTCAGGATGGGGAACACATGTACACGCATGGCTGATTCATGTCAGTGTATGGCAAAAACCACAATATTGTAAAGTAATTAGCCTCCAATTAAAATAAACAAATTAATTTAATAAAATAAATAAACAGAAAGATAAACCATGTTCTTTGATGAGAAGATTTAATATCACAAAGAATCATCTCTCCAAATTAAATTAGGATACACAGGATTTACTATGTTGGAATTTTATAAAATAATCAAAAACTTGTTTGTAAAGATAAATTAACAAGAATATGCAGGGACATTATGAAAAAGAATAGTGACAGGACTTGCCTTATTGGTGTCATTATATTATAATGTTAACGTCATTATATGTGTGTGAGTGTGTGTGTGTGTAATAACAAAATAAAGGTGTGAGTTGAAATCATGTTAAAAAAAAAAAACAAAACAAAACCTGTACACACCCATGATTTGAAACCCTTGAGAGGTCCTAAGGAATATAACATTTGAAGTCACTTAATTAAAAAAAAAATGAAAAAAGGGATCATGAGATGCTTTCATGTTAAATCCTTTAATCTCAAGTTGGGTTTCCTGATTTTTAAGTTGTAGTCAGCTGTTCTGGACAGCCTTGATATCTGAAATAGTGTTTTTTGTCTACACAATGAGAATTCTTGATGGATAACAGGATTCGTAAGGACTTAAGAGAATATACAATTCCAAAGAGCACATGTTTAGGAGAGAGCTCTCCAATCACCAGAAAGATTGAGACACTTTTAGTATAAAAAATTAGGACTGTGTGACAGAACTTGACTCTACACAGATCAGCTGCACCCAATGTCCCTAACTCCTTGCAATGCCACTGGGAACTGACCAAAAAATTGTCCTGCTGCTTGAAAGCACTCTGATATGGTAATATCTGGTCACTGTCTTCTACAGTCAAGGGCATAACACCTTAGAAGGCCACTGGATCTTAATCCTTAACTTAAAGTTGGTCATCAATAATGTCGACATTGTCTTCTGCTCGGACATGATTCACATCTGCATTTTTCAAAATTTTAACATGAGAGTCCCTCAATAGAATCACACTGCAAAAAGAATGACATGAATAAGAGAAAAGCAGATCACTTCTCAAGTATGAGCAACACAGTTTATGTTCAGGCACACTGGGTATTTGCATTTCCCAGAGCTCCATTCACAAGCCTATAAAATGCACAGAAGCTTCCAGAGTTGTAAACATGAAGTTGCAGGAAGTCTGTGTAATAGGGAGGTAGAAATCCTCAGCAGTCATTTCAAAAAACTCAGACGGTCTCCTTCAAGAGACTCATGTAACAGAATACAAAAAATGGAAAAATCTAAGAAGACTAATATAAGACATCAAATGGAAGTACTAAACCAGGACACACATTCTCAAAGATGGCCAGGAAATGGTTTGGCTGGGTTTCTTCCCAACTGTGGACTGTAACTCTTTAGCGAGGGTTAAATTAAATCTATTTAGTCATCTATTTCCTGTATTCAATATAAATATATATCAGTATACAAAACATAAGAGCACACTGGATATAGAAAAATAGATTTATTTCACATAAGTCTATATTGGATCATGGAATCAGAAATCTTTCTGTGTCTTAATGGTGAGACTTAGAAAGCCATGGTTTACATGAGCTGTATACCATGTATGCTCACACATCAAGTGTATGAAAAGGTCATTTGTGGAGCTTTGATACAGCTACTTTTTTTAGAATTTGTAATTGGAAGTGGTCAAACAAGAGATGGCAAGAGTGAATGTCGACATTCTAAGAATCAGCGAACTGAAATGGACTGGAATGGGTGAATTTAACTCAGATGACCATTATATCTACTACTGCAGGCAGGAATCCCTCAGAAGAAATGGAGTAGCCATCATGGTCAACAAAAGAGTCCGAAATGCAATACTTGGATGCAATCTCAAAAACGACAGAATGATCTCTGTTCATTTCCAAGGCAAACCATTCAATATCACAGTAATCCAAGTCTATGCCCCAACCAGTAATGCTGAAGAAGCTGAAGTTGAATGGTTCTATGAAGACCTACAAGACCTTTTAGAACTAACAGCCAAAAAAGATGTTCTTTTCATTATAGGGGACTGGAATGCAAAAGTAGGAAGTCAAGAAACACCTTGGAGTAACAGGCAAATTTGGCCTTGGAATACAGAATGAAGCAGGGCAAAGACTAATAGAGTTTTGCCAAGAAAATGCACTGGTCATAACAAATACCCTCTTCCAACAACATAAGAGAAGACTCTATACATGGACATCACCAGATGGTCAACACTGAAATCAGATTGATTATATTCTTTGCAGCCAAAGATGGAGAAGCTCTATATAGTCAGCAAAAACAAGACCAGGAGCTGACTGTGGCTCAGACCATGAACTCCTTATTACCAAATTCAGACTTAAATTGAAGAAAGTAGGGAAAACCACTGCACCATTCAGGTATTACCTAAATCAAATCCCTTATGATTATACAGTGGAAGTGAGAAATAGATTTAAGGGCCTAGATCTGATAGATAGAGTGCCTGATGAACTATGGAATGAGGTTCGTGGCATTGTACAGGAGACAGGGATCAAGACCATCCCCATGGAAAAGAAATGCAAAAAAGCAAAATGGCTGTTTGGGGAGGCCTTACAAATAGCTGTGAAAAGAAGAGAAGCGAAAAGCAAAGGAGAAAAGGAAAGATATAAACATCTGAATGCAGAGTTCCAAAGAATAGCAAGAAGAGATAAGAACGCCTTCTTCAGCGATCAATGCAAATAAATAGAGGAAAACAACAGAATGGGAAAGACTAGACATCTCTTCAAGAAAATCAGAGATACCAAAGGAATATTTAATGCAAAGATGGGCTCGATAAAGGACAGAAATGGTATGGACCTAACAGAAGCAGAAGATATTAAGAAGAGATGTCAAGAATACACAGAAGAACTGTACAAAAAAGATCTTGACAACGCAGATAATCACAATGGTGTGATCACTGACCTAGAGCCAGACATCCTGGAATGTGAAGTCAAGTGGGCCTTAGGAAGCATCACTATGAACAAAGCTAGTGGAGGTGATAGAATTCCAGTTGAGCTATTCCAAATCCTGAAAGATGATGCTGTGAAAGTGCTGCACTCAATATGCCAGCAAATTTGGAAAACTCAGCAGTGGCCACAGGACTGGAAAAGGTCAGTTTTCATTCTGATCCCAAAGAAAGGCAATGCCAAAGAATGCTCAAACTACCACACAATTGCACTCATCTCACACGCTAGTAAAGTAATGCTTAAAATTCCCCAAGCCAGGCTTCAGCAATATGTGAAATGTGAACTTCCTGATGTTCAAGCTGGTTTTAGAAAAGGAAGAGGAACCAGAGATCAAATTGCCAACATCCGCCGGATCATGGAAAAAGCAAGAGAGTTCCAGAAAAACATCTATTTCTGCTTTATTGACTATGCCAAAGCCTTTGACTGTGTGGATCACAATAAACTGTGGAAAATTCTGAAAGAGATGGGAATACCAGACCACCTGATATGCCTCTTGAGAAATTTATATGCAGGTCAGGAAGCAACAGTTAGAATGGGAAATGGAACAACAGACTGGTTCCAAATAGGAAAAGGAGTTAGTCAAGGCTGTATATTGTCACCCTATTTATTTAACTTCTATGCAGAGTACATCATGAGAAATGCTGGACTGGAAGAAACACAAGCTGGAATCAAGATTGCCGGGAGAAATATCAAGAACCTCAGATATGCAGATGACACCACCCTTATGGCAGAAAGTGAAAAGGAACTAAAAAGCCTCTTGATGAAAGTGAAAGTGGAGAGTGAAAAAGTTGGCTTAAAGCTCAACATTCAGAAAACAAAGATCATGGCATCCGGTCCCATCACTTCATGGGAATAGATGGGGAAACAGTGTCAGACTTTATTTTTCTGGACTCCAAAATCACTGCAGATGGTGACTGCAGCCAAGAAAATAAAAGACATTTACTCCTTGGAAGGAAAGTTATGACCAGCCTAGATAGCATATTCAAAAGCAGAGACATTACTTTGCTAACAAAGGTTCGTCTAGACAAAGCTATGGTTTTTCCTGTGGTCATGTATGGATGTGAGAGTTGGACTGTGAAGAAAGCTGAGCGCTGAAGAATTGATGCTTTTGAACTGTGGTGTTGGAGAAGACTCTTGAGAGTCCCTTGGACTGCAAGGAGATCCAACCAGTCCATTCTGAAGGAGATCAGCCCTGGGTGTTCTTTGGAAGGAATGATGCTAAAGCTGAAACTCCAGTACTTTGGCCACCTCTTGTGAAGAGTTGACTCATTGGAAAAGACTCTGATGCTGGGAGGGATTGGGGGCAGGAGGAGAAGGGGACGACAGAGGATGAGATGGATGGATGGCATCACTGACTCGATGGACTCGAGTCTGAGTGAACTCCTGGAGTTGGTGATGGACAGAGAGGCCTGGCGTGCTACGATTCATGGGGTCGCAAAGAGTCAGACACGACTGAGCGACTCATCTGATCTGATCTGATCTGATGTGGTCACTATTTTTATTACCTAAGTCTGCCCAGAAATTATATATAATGCACTGAACCTTCACTCAGCTACGATCTTTAAACAGATTAGTCATACATGTGTGGAAACAGTTTAAATGTTAGTAGCTCAAAATGAGTCTATGTGATATAGCTTCCAAAAAAAAAATAACATCATTAGGAAATGCTCCTTTTTGTTTTGCTTTCTTTTCTATAATATACAATATTTTCTAAAATAAGTATTTTCTAACTAGGTGATAAAAGGTGAAACTTTAATAAAAGTTAACAGTGAAAGGACAAAAATGAACTCTAAGGATGCTATCTTCCATGCTTTTCTTTTCATAGAGAGTATATTTTTCATACATTTTTAGAATCGGATAGTCAAAAACTTCAAGAAGTCTGTGTTTTTGACTCTAAGAGGCCTAAGATGGAGTCTTTTACCTGCTGTGTGATGTGACCTTGGATGTCACTTAACATCTCTAATCCTGTCTTCTAATCTGTAAACTGAGAGTAATACTCATTCCTGTCTCACAGGTTTATTGCTAAGAAGGGCATGACTGCAATAACAAAAGCCAGCATCGATGGAACACTTGCAATATGCTGGGGATTATTCAAGGCGTGTTCTGTGGATGGGCTCATGTAATTAACTCAGACATAGGAAAAGTTGTGTACAAACATCCAATGAAAGTGAACTAGGAATAATGGATGATGGACTAAGAGGGGTGGATTTTATCAAAGAAAAACCTTTCTTAAAGCCCAAGCTGGACCAGATGCTGCAGGCTGTTCAGATTCGGAAGTAAGTCGTGGTTTCCCACCTTTACAGGTGTTTGCAAAAATGACTACAGGGATGCATAGAGAGGAGTTAACTTTTCATTGGGAAGTGGGGTAGATATGTACAACTGTAAATTCAAATGCCTATGAGACCACACAACTAATTGAGCAGAGTAGGCTGGGGTGGAACCACAGGGAATGATGGGAACCTGGAGAGCTGGAGGCATGTCCCTACCCCCTGCCTTTGTGCATTTTCAACCTGGAGTTGTCCTCCTCCAGATCTTAGCAGAGCTGCCTTCTGCTCCTTTGGGGCTCACTCACATAAACTGTTGCCCTGCTACTGTAGTCCCCATAGTATTTATCTGAAAGTTCTAAAAGTACACAGTATTCATTTATATGTTTTCTGTTTCTTTTGCTCATCTCTTTGGAATAGGCGTCTAATATACACTCAATAAACAAAGCACTGAGTGAAATCAAATAATGTACCAAACAACCCATTCTAATGGCCCATCAAGAAAAAAAAAAAAAAAAACCCTGCAAATTAGTTCTTGCTCTTTGAGGTCTGGTTTCAGGTGCTGTTTCTGTAGCAGTTCTAGCACATTTGCAGAGAATACAGAGATGCTAAAATCATCACTGGAAGGTTGGAAAGCAGTGGAGGTTCTCTATATACTAGATTTTACAGGATCCATAGTATAAAATAGGGAGTTCAGAAGGAATAGAGGAGAGAGACAGAGACATTTTTACTAGAGTAAGAATTGTTAAAAGAGTCATTGACACAAACCATTTCAAACTTACCATCGTAGCTCCAACTTGTTACTCAAGAATAAATTACCTAAATTGGGGAAGAAATAAAGAGAAAATTAAACATGTAAGCCAAGGAGTTCATGAGATGTTTTTTCCAAACAAATATTTTATTTCTGTTTTTACTTTAATAATAATAAAATCTGTACAGATCTCAAAGCCTGACAAATTAATTAAGAAGAAAGAATATTTTAAAATTTATTTTTAGAAAGAATATTTTTAAAATGAAAGAGAAAGAAAATAATTGTGGATCCTTTCCTTGACAACTCCAGGTAACTTTTTTTTGAATCTAGGAGCCAAATAAGCCCCTTAATGTAAAGCATCACATATTTATAAAAGATTTAGTATATTTAGCCACATGCCATAGGCTACTTTAATGCCATTATATTTCACTGTAAAAAAGGTGGGAGATTGTGTTTCTTTTCATAGATGACAGGTTTTAAACATACACACTCAACTGGTGGAAGGAAACCAGGAGACGTTGGATGATTGCCTTGCAAAAACCTTCATTCTCCTCCTGGCCCTGATACCATGTACCCTCCCAATAACTCATTGCTTCTTCTGTTAAGTGGGTGTTGTAAAACCCTCAACAATTTCAGTCCCTATAGGGACAAAAATTGGTCTTGAAGGGAGGGGAAAATGAAGAGTGAGCAAATATTATATATTATACTGGCTTGTTGACTTCCAAATTCCAGCTCTAACCAACCAATTCTTAATTCTCCATATTTAATTTCTTCTATGGTCAGGAAGCAACAGTTAGAACTGAACATGGAACAACAGACTGGTTCCAAATAGGAAAAGGAGTATGTCAAGGCTATATATTGTCACCCTGCTTATTTAACTTATATACAGAGTACATCATGAGAAATGCTGGACTGGAAGAAACACAAGCTGGAATCAAGATTGCTGGGAGAAATATCAAGAACCTCAGATATGCAGATGACACCACCCTTATGGCAGAAAGTGAAGAGGAACTAAAAAGCCTCTTGATGAAAGTGAAAGTGGAGAGTGAAAAAGTTGGCTTAAAGCTCAACATTCAGAAAACGAAGATCATGGCATCTGGTCCCATCACTTCATGGCAAATAGATGGGGAAACAGTGGAAACAGTGTCAGACTTTATTTTGGGGGGCTCCAAAATCACTGCAGATGGTGACTGCAGCCATGAAATTAAAAGACGCTTACTCCTTGGGAGGAAAGTTATGTCCAACCTGGATGACATATTCAAACATAGATATCACTTTGCCAACAAAGGACCATTTAGTCAAGGCTATGGTTTTTCCAGTGGTCATGTATGGATGTGAGAGTTGGACTGTGAAGAAGGCTTAGCGCCAAAGAATTGATGCTTTTGAACTGTGATGTTGGAGAAGACTCTTGAGAGTCCCTTGGACTGCAAGGAGATCCAACCAGTCCATTCTGAAGGAGATCAGCCCTGGGATTTCTTTGGAAGGAATGATGCTAAAGCTGAAACTCCAGTACTTTGGCCACCTCATGCGAAGAGTTGATTCATTGGAAAAGACTCTGATGCTGGGAGGCATTGGGGGCAGGAGGAGAAGGGGACAACAGAGGATGAGATGGCTGGATGGCATCACTGACTCGATGGACATGAGTCTGGGTGAACTCCGGGAGTTGGTGATGGACAGGGAGGCCTGACGTGCTGCGATTCATGGGGTTGCAAAGAGTCGGACATGACTGAGCGACTGAACTGAACTGATGGAGAATTTAAATAACATGTTTTTCTTTATAGGACAATAATTTAAGAGAAATAAAAAAGAAAAAGAACCACTTGTAAAAGAACGAAACTAGAACACTTTCTAACACCATACACAAAAATAAACTCAAAATGGATTAAAGATCTAAACATAAGACCAGAAACTATAAAACTCTTAGAGGAGAACATAGGCAAAACACTCTCTGACATACATCACAACAACTAATCTCAAAAATATACAAGCAACTCCTGCAGCTCAATTCCAGAAAAATAAACGACCCAATCAAAAAATGGGCCAAAGAACTAAATAGACATTTCTCCAAGGAAGACATACAGATGGCTAACAAACACATGAAAAAATGCTCAACATCACTCATTGTCAGAGAAATGCAAATCAAAACCACAATGAGGTACCATTTCACGCCAGTCAGAATGGCTGCTATCTAAAAGTCTAGCAATAAATGCTGGAGAGGATGTGGAGAAAAGGGAACCCTCTTACACTGTTTGTGGGAATGCAAACTAGTACAGCCACTATGGAGAACAGTGTGAAGATTCCTTAAAAACTGGAAATAGAACTGCCATACGACCCAGCAATCCCACTGCTGGGCATACACACCGAGGAAACCAAAATTGAAAGAGACATGTGTACCCCAATGTTCATTGCAGCACTGTTTATAATAGCCAGGACATGGAAGCAACCTAGATGTCCATCAGCAGACGAATGGATAAGAAAGCTGTGGTACATATACACAATGGACTATTACTCAGCCATTAAAAAGAATACATTTGAATCAGTTCTAATGAGGTGCATGAAACTGGAGCCTATTATACGGAGTGAAGTAAGCCAGAAAGAAAAACACCAATACAGAATACTAACGCATATATATGGAATTTAGAAAGATGGTAACGATAACCCTGTAAGAGACACAGATGTATAGAACAGTCTTTTGGAGTCTGTGGGAGAGGGAGGGGGGATGATTTGGGAGAATGGCATTAAAACATGTATGCTACTGCTAAATCACTTCAGTCATGTCCGACTCTGTGCGACCCCATAGACAGCAGCCCACCAGGCTCCCCCGTCCCTGGGATTCACCAGGCAAGAACACTGGAGTGGGTTGCCATTTCCTTCTCCAATGCATGAAAGTGAAAAGTGAAAGTGAAGTTGCTCAGTCGTGTCTGACCCTCAGCGACCCCATGGACTGCAGCCCACCAGGCTCCTCTGTCCATAGGATTTTCCAGGCAAGAGTACTGGAGTTGGGTGCCATTGCCTTCTCCATAAAACATGTATAATATCATATAAGAAATGAATCACCAGTCCAGATTCGATGCAGGATACAGGAAGCTTGGGGCTGGTGCACTGGGATGACCCAGAGGGATGGTATGGAGACGGAGGTGCTGGGGGTGGGGGTTCAGGATGGGGAACACGTGTACACCCGTGGCGGATGCATGTTGATGTATGGCAAAACCAATACAATATTGTAAAGTAAAAAAAAAAAAAAATTAAAAAATAAAATAAAATAAAAATAAAACAAATAAAAATGCACCTGTATATATATAAATAAAAGAACCAACCAAGAAAGTTATGTGAAATTGAAATCATGTGGAATGTAGGGTTATAGGCAGGTTAGATCAAGAATACTCTTGTGGGCATAGTCCTGAGGTAACTTACTTTTATTAATCATGAATACCAAAAACGTGAGGAATAATACTGAGATTATAACAGATATTCCAATATAGACTCCCTTGTTGATGCATATCCAAGTATCTTGTGTCAGTATCACAGCCTAAGGAAACATCAGCAGATTAAAAGAAAAAAAAAGATCATGTTAGAATTATGAGTAGAAAACATTTTTGGAAACAATGCACCCTGACATATTTATCTTATTGGCCCTTGGCTAGTTTTGAATTATGAGGGGTGAGACCAAATGATCTGAAGTTATAGCCATATGGTGAAATTCTAAGACAGTTTAAAATTCAAAATGTATTTGGGATGGTGGAAATGTTGTATATTTTGCAACATACACAATACGTATGTTATATATACATATGTAAATATACTTAAGTGTATGCATTTGTCAAAACTGAAACTCTAAGCTTCAACTGAATATGCATTATTATATGTATTTCTAAATGCATGTTTTAAAAAATTGATAAGGTATTTCCATACTTCCCTGGTGTCTCAGACAGTAAAGAATCTGCTTACAATGCAGGAGACCCAGGTTGGAATGCAGGAGATCCCTGGGTTGGGAAGATCCCCTGGAGTAGTACATGACAACAAACTCCAGTATTCTTGCCTAGAGAATTCCATGAACAGAGAAGCCTGGAGGGCTTCAGTCCATAGGGTCACAAAGAGTCAGACACAACTAAGCAACCAACAGTAGCCACTTTCATAAATAATCCTCTTATTAGAAAACAACAATTTCTGTTCCTATATAAACTGATGTGGTGTTATTCAATGTTAACTCAATGTGCTCAATTTTGAATTTGGCTCTTGATTCAACACTTTTTCTTTTCAGGAGAACTCAAGGTAATATCTATGGGTTCATAAATGGACTTTAAAGTGGCTGCTCAGATGTATGGCTCTGCTTAACAGTTAAAATGATGAGCAATTGGAGAAAATACAGTTTATCTGAATCTCCTAGTGTGGTCCATAAGTGATCATCACCTCCTGAAATAAACCCAAAATACACCAGGCATCATGCTCTGCCCCTTTACATAGCTTAACTTTAAATCTAAAGAGTTCCCATTAGATAGGATTTTAATAGAAACAAAGTGGATGGTCAGAGAAAAGTTTAAGTCTCGTGTCTCTTCCTGCATAAGAGGTTAAACTCTAGAGTCAGAATCCCAGCTCTTTTACTCAGTTGCTCTGTGACCCTGCACAAGTTATTTAGCCTCTCTGAACTTCTGTTTCTCTGTCTGTCAAATGCAAACTAAAGAAGGTACTTGGGTAAGATACATTAGATATTTCCTGATAAACACTAATAGGAATAGAGAAGAGGGTAACTTAGCATTTGAGCTGTCCTAGCCTAAAGGGGCGGAGAAGGCAATGGCACCCCATTCCAGTACTCTTGCCTGGAAAATCCCATGGACGGAGGAGCCTGGAAGGCTGCAGTCCATGGGGTCGCTGAGGGTCGGACATGACTGAGCGACTTCACTTTCACTTTTCACTTTCATGCATTGGAGAAGGAAATGGCAACCCACTCCAGTGTTCTTGCCTGGAGAATCCCAGGGACGGGGGAGCCTGGTGGGCTGCCGTCTATGGTGTCGCACAGAGTCGGACACAACTGAAGCGACTTAGCAGCAGCAGCAGCAGCAGCCTGAAGGGGAAAAGGCCAGTGTCTTGGAAGTGAAAAGTTGTATTATCACCTTATTTGTGAAGGTGGGACAGTAGTTAGATGGGATATAGAGTTACAGGAAGCAGGCTTTGTTTCCTTTTTAAAAATACTGTGTTACATAAACACTACAGGTTCACTTCAGAATGTGCTGCTGCTGCTGCTGCTGCTGCTAAGTCACTTCAGTCATGTCGGACTCTGTGCGACCCCATAGATAGCAGCTCACCAGGCTCCCCTGTCCCTGGGATTCTCCAGGCAAGAACACTGGAATCAGAATGTGCAACTCGAGATAAAGAAAGGAGCACAAAAATAAAACATAATCCCAACATAAATAAACAATCACTATTAGTATTTTTCATCACATACTCTTGTAGGACTTTATTCTTCTAGTGCTTTTCTTAACAGAGACAGTGACTATGTTCAATATATAGTATATATAACATTTTACAAGTTTGTTTTTTCACTTAACAATTGACACTGTCTTCTTATATCAGTAATTCACTGCAGTGGCAGCATTGTTAATAGCAATAAGTGAGCATCCCTGACTGAAGTAATTAATCCCTTATCATTGAACATTAGGGTATTTATAACACGTTCATGATTATAAATAGCAGCAATGAACACCTTTTCTTACACATCCTCACGTGTTTGTTCAATTCTCTCCTTAAAAGAGAGAGTTCAGGAAGGTGACGTGCTGGGTTGAAATGCATGCTGCTTGGCTTTAGGACATCTGGGAGACACCTTGACATCTTCAGAGTCAAGATACAAAAAGTCCAAGATTTTGCTACTGCCTATTATGAACTGGTTTCTACTTGCTGCTAAACATACCTGTCCTGCAGGTAACTGAGTTTAAGAACAATCCCATCATTCAGAATTTTTTTTAATCCAGGGTAAATCTGGATATTCAGGAGCATAACAGTCAGTTACATAGTGGCACTTCTTCTATTTAACAAGCATAAACAAATTCAGCCCATATCCATCAGATCAATCAGTGCCCATACCATCAGAGTGGTTAAAATCATTCATATCATTCCTATGTGATGGTGTTCTCATTGTCACTAATCCCACTTTTCCTGAGCTTGACTTTCACTTACAATGGCTATGCTGCAATCACTCACCACTTATGATCAGGATTACTTTCATTCCTGAATCTGTTCATTTGTGTTGCTTCTAAGATTTATTTGCTTATAGTGAAAGGAAAGTTGTTTCACTCAAGGAAGCCAAAAGATCCTACTGGTAAATTCTTGTAACTTACAAAGATGAGGCTTTGATGAACATCCTGAGACTGGATGCCCTGAGCTTTTTCTCAAGCTAACTGTGAAAAACTGTGAGAACATACTACAGAATCACGAAGTTGCCCAAGACCTTAGTATCTTAAGGTTTACATATAGAAAGATTTAGCAGTGCCTCAAAAATTCTCCATAGAAGGACAATAAGGTTGGAAGAGGACAACAAGGGGCCTATGTTTAAGCAAGCAAACTTTCATTTACATAATATTTTTAACTTGGATGGCCCCCATCCCACCACATCAACTCAAGGTATGTTATTTCTCTAACAATGATTTAAATCTTGCTTGATAGTATCTGATTATCTGCGAATTACTTCACTCTTTTTCTTCTAATTTTTTTGGTCAGGAGAAAGTCTGTACTGTGTGTGTGAAGAGGGGGAAGGTAGATTAAAATATCACTTTTCAGGTCTTTCTAACAAACTAGTGCATCTATATAAACTTCTAAAATTAATGAATGCTTTAATCAATGAAAGCATCCCTATTTATGAGTCAAATTCTTTTCTTCCTTTACTTTGTGAATGAGAAAGAATCAATTGTGAACAAGACTTACAATAATACTCTCTAAATGTTACTTGCTCCCAAGGAAACATACAAGTGAATCAGGCTAATAAAGTAGTAAGGAATATGCTTACACTTCCTTTGCAATGCCAAAGGGGATCTGGAGACTGTGTCACTGTGCCTTTTCCATCTGCTCAACAAGAAGGAAAATTAATTAGAATTACAAAAAATACTGAAGTTTCTGTAAACACCAAATACATTCACATGCCTTCTGGTGATGAGTGAAAAGTTTAATAATCATATGGTCAAATGCTGTAGGCAGTGCAAGAGTTATACCAAATTTAAAATATTTACTAACTTAATCTCAATGGTTAAGAAGGTTATGCTTTTTAACCATTTTGTCATGGACCCTTCCAAAATGAACCTGTTTTTTTTTTCCATCTTTAACTGTGAAAATGCGTGTTCAAGGGAAGTTTACATACAGTTTTAAGGGAGTCATAGTAGCTCAGCCTCAGAACTAGGTTAAAAATTACCACTTATAGGTATATAAAATAAGGAAATGGCAAATCCTGAAGAAGAAAATGGCAACCCACTCCAGTATTCTTGCCTGGAGAATCCTGAGTGACTAAGCACAGCACAGGTACAGCACAGATAATCAATATTTTCATGACAGCTAAGAAACTGCCAGCGACTGCTCAGAGGCCATTACACATCCAAAGAGCAGAACCACTGTTTTCAAAATGGATGTTACATTGGTTTTACATTCAAAACATGAATGAAATGTATCAGGATACCTCAAACAGGAGCCATCTAAGTCCTACATTACATGCCAGCTTGCCCATTGATCCAAACTTGCTTTAGAAAATATGTGACATCAGCCCCAAGGCTGGTGTATCTTAAATGACATAATACCCCAGTATAAAAGGATATTATAACATGAAGTTTTGATGTGCAAATTTTAATAGTGTTTTAAAATATCTATTTTTTCATACAGAACATATACTGTTGGACATCATAAGCAACTATAGGTCCAATACAGTATTCTCTTTTTGCTGATTATCTAGCGCATACAAAACGCTTAATACATGCTTATACCAATTTCCTTAATTGCATTTTAGAGATGAGGACACTGACCTGAAATGGTTAAACAAGGTGTTCAGGAAAGAAACAGAAGTTACCTGTTGAGCAAGAGTGTGATAATGAGCCTGTTACATTGGTTTCATGTGTTATGGTAGGCTGGTTTTCGCTGTCTGTGTTGGAGAAGATAAAGAAAGCACTGGACTGATAAGAATGGAAAAATCATGTACAATTACGGAGGAAAATTTCCACCTCCAACAAAAATAAAACACAAAGCTAAAATCAAGAATTACCCTTCAAATCTTTCTTAGAGAAATATCAAAGGATAACCTTGAGGCATTACATTGACATGTAGGTATTTCATCATCATGAATAAATTTGATCTAGACAATGGTCTGGAAAGCCTACCAACAGACAGAATTATTTTGCTTTTTATACTCCTGCTGCTGCTGCTGCTAAGTCGCTTCTGTCGTGTCCGACTCTGTGCGACCCCATAGACAGTAGCCCAGCAGTCTCCTCTGTCCCTGAGATTCTCCAGGCAAGAATACTGGAGTGGGTTGCCATTTTATACTCCTAGAATCCCCCTAAGGTCTACAACAGTGCATTGTAAGCAGGACACCCAATTAAACTTTTATTCATACCAATGACGTTTCACTTTTGTGGAGAATGGCCTGGCACTAATCCATACTCCTCCCTTCACAAGAAACCCAATCTGAATTTCCTGACCTTATCCAAATTCCTAACTATCCATCCACACGTCTTTCCAGGGAGATGCACACATTGACCAGCACAGAAAACATACTAAAAATATTCAATTCCTTGAGGTCCCTTCCAGGTAATAGTACTGTCCAATGTCTGAGTCTTGATAATGAGCCACGAAGCAATGTCCCTGGTACCCTGGCTCTTTCTGCAGTTGTGTTCTGGTCACTCCTTTCATAAGAATGATTTCCTGTGTTATCTGACTAATCTTCCATTTCTCAACAAAAAGCTTCAGTAAGAATTCTCAGAGCTATATTTCCTTTTCCCTTCTTGAAAACTCTTCTTTATTTTCCATCAGACCTCTCACCTTACCTTAAGAGATGACCCCTTGCCTCTTCAGTTCAGTTCAGTCACTCAGTTTGTCCGACTCTTTGTAACCCCATGAATTGCAGCACACCAGGCCTCCTGGTCCATCACCAACTCTCGGAGTTCACTCAAACTCATGTCCATTGAGTCAGTGATGCCATCCAGCCATCTCATCCTCTGTCGTCCCCTTTTCCTCCTGCCCCCAATCCCTCCCAGCATCACAGTCTTTTCCAATGACTCAACTCTTCGCATGAGGTGGCCAAAGTACTGGAGTTTCAGCTTTAGCATCATTCCTTCCAAGGAACACCCAGGACTCATCTCCTTTAGAATGGACTGGTTGGATCTCCTTGCAGTCCAAGGGACTCTCAAGAGTCTTCTCCAACACCAGTTCAAAAGCATCAATTCTTCAGAGCTCAGCTTTCCTCACAGTCCAACTCTCACATCCATACATGACCACTGGAAAAACCATAGCCTTGACTAGATGGACCTTTGTTGGCAAAGTAATGTCTCTGCTTTTTAATAAGATCTTTATATCTTCCTCTGAGAGTGCCACAGAATTTTAGAGCAAGTTAGTAGTATTTACTGCTTAGACATGAGTTTACAAACCTGGGCTTTTCTTATTGCCCCTCATCGGTCTTCCTCTTTACACTTCCTCACCATTGACTTCACATTTCAGCATCACCTCTTCTCTTATTCTGAGCTGTCTTTTGTTTGTGTGTGTGTGTGTGTGTGTGTGTTTTGCTTGGTCATTTCGTCAGTTTGTTTTTAATTTTTACAATGTTGAGTTGGCCTCCTCCAGACAGCAACACCAATCAGCCACATCTACATGCATATCCCCTTCCCTCTTGAGCCTCATCCATCACCCATCCCACCCCTCTAGGTCATCACACAATGCAAGACTGGGCTCCCTGTGTTATACAGCAACTTCTCACCAGGTCTCCATTCTCCACATGATAGTGTACATATGTTAACACTACTTTATCCATTCGTCCCACTCTGTTCCTCCCCAACTTGTGCCACAAGTCCATTCTCTACTTCTGCATCTCCTTTCCTTCCCTGCAAATAGGTTCATCAGTACTATATTTCTAGATCCCATATATATGTGTAAATATTCAATATTTGTTTTTCTCTTTCTGACTTACTTCACTCTGTATAAGAGGCTCTAGGTTCATCCACCTCACTAGAGCTGACTCAAATTCATTTTTTTTATGACTGAGTAATATTCCATCGTATATATGTATAACATCTTTATCTATTTATCTGTTGATGGACATCTAGGTTGCTTCCATGTCCTGGCTACCATAAATAGTGCTGCAATGAACAATGGGGTACACATTTCTTTTGCAACTGTGGTTTTCTCAGAGTATATTCTCAGTAGTGGGGTTGCTGGGTTATATGGTAGATTTATTCCTAGTTTTTAAAGGAATCTCCAAGGTAGTGGCTTTTTAACTTTGTTTTTGCTTCCCCCTAATTCTCAAATTTATAACAGGATATAACTCTCTTTAGGAACTAAGAACAGGACAATAAAAGAAAATCAGATGATCAGAGTCTTCATTCCTCTTAAATCTGTGCAAAAGAATTCTTGAGCTTAACTTCTTTCCCTAGTTTGGGTCTTTGTGGGCATTTTTTTCCCTTCCCTGTTCCTATGACTTTACTTCCAACTATTACAGAAATATTTTAGGTAATTAGTATTGACAGATATACAGAGAGGAAATGCATGTAAACATAAATGACTCTGCACTGGATCTGATAAAATTCAAATCTAATTTCAAACTCTTCAGGAAACCATCGGTTCGGTTCAGTTCAGTCACTCAGTCATGTCAAACTCTTTGTGACCCCGTGAACCACAGCATGCCAGGCCTCCCTGTCCATCACCAACTCCCAGAGTTTACCCAAACTCATGTCCATTGAGTCAGTGATGCCATCCAACCATCTCCATCAGGATACATATAATATTCAATGAATTATATCCCCCAGGAGGTCACATGGACAAATACACTAACACTTTACTTCTGAAACTCTGCTTTAAACAAAGGCCATAGCTTACACACGTTCCCCAAACCAGGAGCACTAATCCATCCACTTCTGTCAGCACAAACTATTAAGAAGCTAAATCAATACTGAGAAAGTCAGCAGATGCTGTAGTGTGTTTGCCGCCTGGAACTAAGCTTTTGCCTTTTTTTTTTTTTACAAACTTTTATGACTCTAAAATCCCAGTTTTAACCTAAAGATCTTTCTTCCAAACTCTGTCCAAAATCTAATCCTTCAGATTTCTCACGTTGAATACACACATGGTTGAACGGGAGTGAGAGGAAATCAATATGTTCCATCAGACGTTTTTAGCTAAGAGGTTGTGACATTTCTGTTATTCCTCAGGATCTAGAGCCATGTCAAAGAGAGAGAATGTTCACTAAAACATTATCTTTTTAATACTAAAAATAGAATGATTGAATGTAAACATGTCCTCAGAATGAGACACTATTTTCCAACCCATAAGGGAAATTAATCTCCATTTATATTAAATTAAAACTTTTATCTAACTAAAATTTGAAGTATGAATCATGTAGCCTGAATTGAAAAAACAAACACATGGATTCTAAATTTCTAAAGTCCTTAAAACCGATGTTTACATTCTCATCAGTATAAATAATATTTCTATGCCACATAAATAAATTAAAGGATGCTAGCAGCCAAACTATATAAGTCAATGACACCCTGGAAAGACAGGGCTTTTCAGTGATGAAGTATGTAAAACTATGTAAGTTACTGACAACCTGAAAAGACAGGGCTTTTCAATATGAAGGCTTTTCCAGAGATGATGTCAGATCAATAGTTCACTCAAATACAAGCTCTATGTTCACAATAGAAGGCAGAAAAGGCCCAACATTCAAACTAATGGGGACATCTAGACTCAACCATTTTTTAGTCATATGACTGTCAACAATGTGCTTACATTTCATTCCTCGGGACTCAGGGATACATAATAGGATTGAATCACACCTACAATTCATAAAGTTGTCCTAAGAATTAAGTGGCTTAATACTTGTAAAGCAGTTAGCATGGTTCCTGATACAGGAAACAAAGTAAAATTAACTTCATTGAAATTTTATCCTCAAGTGTTGGCTTCGGTTTCAAAATAAATTACCTGATCTCTATTCAGAACTCCTTGTAAGGACAGAGTCTCATTTACCTGAGCCTGTTCTGGGATTCCATATATTTTCCTCTGAAATCTATATTCAACTGGGCCAAATTCACTATCATACATAGATATCCAAATCAGTGGTCTGGCTTTCTTTAACTATTGATGAATTCCTTTGAGAATCAGATAATAGCCATGAGTCCCCTTCATTCTGAAAGAGCTTAGACATAAAAAACTGTGAATGTAAGAAGGGGCAGGGAGTTTTGGATTTTTGTGAAACCAGGTTTGGAAATGTGTTGAGCATCCTACCCTAGATTGTATTTCTGCCTTAACACAGTGCCCTTGCATGGTTTATATCCTCACCTGTAAAGCCTTCTGGGCTGAGAAGCATAGCTGCTTACCTGGTTGGAAGTCCTTTGTGGGTGATGGCATTAAAAAAGCAGAGGTAGAGGGCCTCATTTTCTCTGGAGCAGTGGTAACCACCGTGGTTGTTACAGCAGTGGTGTTCTTTGTTGGAGTTGTGGTGGTTGTCGTTTTTGGAGTAATTGTGGTAGTTGTTGAAGTACTCCAGGTTGCAGTTGGAGTAATAGTGGTGGTCATTGTTGGAATGATTGTGGTTGTTATTGGAGTAGTAGTGGTCATCGTTGCTGAAATAGCGGTGGTTCTTCTTGGAGTAGAGGTAGACATTGTTATCGGAATACTGCTGGTCATTGTTGGAGTAGTCATGGTTGCTTGAGTAGTAGGGGTCATTTGCTGTTGAGATCTTCATGGTAGCTACTGCTGTTGGAGTAGTAGTAGTGGTACTTGTTGCTGGAGTAGTGGTGCTGGTCATTGTTGGAGTAGTGGTGGTGGTTGTTGTTGGAGTAGTGGTTGTTGTATTCAGTGGTGGTATCTTTTGTTGGAGTAGTGATAGTGCTTATTTTTGGAGTAGTGGTGGTGGTTGTTGGAGTGGTGGTAACGGTGGTGGTTGAAGTAGGGATGGTTGTTGTCAGAGTAGTGGTTGTTCAACTAGTGGTGGTTGTTTTGGGGGTAGTGGTGTTTGCTACTGGAGTAGTGGTGGTGGTAGCTGGAGTAGTGGTGATGGTGGTTGGAGTGGTGGTGGCGGTTATTGGAATAGTGGTGGTTGTTGTGGGAGTAGTGGTGGTGGTTGTTGGAGTAGTAGCAGTCATTGTTGGAATAGTGGTGGTGGTTGTTGGAGTAGTGTTGGTGGTTATTGGAATAGTGGTGGTTGTTGTGGGGGTAGTGGTGGTGGTTGTCAGAGTAGTGGTAGTAGTGGTGGTTGTTGAAGTAGTGGTGGTTGCTGGAGTAGTAGTCGTCATTGCTGTTGGACTAGTAGTAGTTGTTGTGGGAGTAGTAGTGGTTGTTATTGGAGTAGTAGTAGTGTTGGTCGTTGTTGTTGTAGGTGGAGCTAGAAATCAACATGAAAGCTGGGATTGATTAAGCTGCGGGAAACAAGAGACTTGTGCTGGGCCAGTAAACCAACACAACCAAGGAGACTATCCCCAGGCAGAACTCGGACTCATCTCCCATGAACTCTGAGTTCTTGTCATTGGTGAGCTAGAATCTGTGACAGAGGAGGGAATGAAGACATGGTCATAACAAGGAAACACTTGCATTGAGAGGATGATATTTGGGGGAGGTGTTAATATAGAAAATGACATTTGGGATTTGTATTGAAGCACTTCATAAAGATTAGTTATGCGTATCAGATTTATGTATCTTCATAAACATCTGTGAGATAGGGAAAAATGTCTAGAGCTTGAAACTGTCTTTGTCCTTTCAGTGGTGCATGACTAGGGCTTAAATAGTAATTCCCAAGAACTGGAATATTTATCAAATAAATAGCATTTACTTCAGTCAGTCCTCAGTTCAGTTCAGTTCAGTCGCTCAGTCGTGTCCAACTCTTTGCGACCCCATGAATTGCAGCACGCCAGGACTCCCTGTCCATCAAAAACTCCTGGAGTTCACTCAGATTCAAGTCCATCGAGTCAGTCATGTCATCCAGCCACCTCATCCTCTGGCGTCCCCTTCTCCTCCTGCCCCCAATCCCTCCCAGCATCAGAGTCTTCTCCAGTGACTCAACTCTTCACATGAGGTGGCCAAAGTACTAGAGTTTCAGCTTTTAACATCATTCCCTCCAAAGAAATCCCAGGGCTGATCTTCAAAATGGACTGGTTGGATCTCCTTGCAGTCCAAGGGACTCTCAAGAGTCTTCTCCAACACCACAGTTCAAAAGCATCAATTCTTCGGTGCTCAGCTTTCTTCACAGTCCAACTCTCACATCCATACATGACCACAGGAAAAACCATAGCCTTGACTAGACGGACCTTTGTTGGCAAAGTAATGTCTCTGCTTTTGAATATGCTATCTAGGTTGGTCATAACTTTCCTTCCAAGGAGCAAGCGTCTTTTAATTTCATGGCTGCAGTCACCAACTGCAATGATTTTGGAGCCCAGAAAAATAAAGTCTGACATTGTTTCCACTGTTTCCCCATCTATTTCCCATGAAGTGATGGGACTGGATGCCATGATCTTCATTTTCTGAATGTTGAGCTTTAAGTCAACTTCTTCACTCTCCACTTCCACTTTCATCAAGAGGCTTTTGAGTTCCTCTTCACTTTCTGCCATAAGGGTGGTGTAATCTGCATATCTGAGGTGATTGATATCTCTCCTGGCAATCTTGATTCCAGCTTGTATTTCTTCCAGTCCAGCGTTTCTCATGATGTACTCTGCATATAAGTTAAATAAGCAGGGTGACAATATACAGCCTTGACGTACTCCTTTTCCTATTTGGAACCAGTCTGTTGTTCCATGTCCAGTTCTAACTGTTGCTTCCTGACCTGAATATAGGTTTCTCAAGAGGCAGGTCAGGTGGTCTGGTATTCCCATCTCTTTCAGAATTTTCCACAGTTTATTGTGATCCACTCAGTCAAAGGCTTTGGCATAGTCAATAAAGCAGAAATAGATGTTTTTCTGGAACTTTCTTGCTTTTTTCATGATCCAGTGGATGTTGGCAATTTGATCTCTGGTTCCTCTGCCTTTTCTAAAACCAGCTTGAACATCAAGAAGTTCACGGTTCATGTATTGCTGAAGCCTGGCTTGGAGAATTTTGAGCATTACTTTACCAGCATGTGAGATGAGTGCAATTGTGCAGTAGTTTGAGCATTCTTTGGCATTGCCTTTCTTTGGGATTGGAAGGAAAACTGACCTTTTCCAGTCCTGTGGCCACTGCTGAGTTTTCCAAATTTGCTGGCATATTGAGTGCAGCACTTTCACAGCATCATCTTTCAGGATTTGAAAGAGCTCAACTGGAATTGGAGAAGGGAATGGCAAACCACTTCAGTATTCTTGCCTTGGGAACCCCATGAACAGTATGAAAAGGCAAAATTATAGGATACTGAAAGAGGAACTCCCCAGGTCAGTAGGTGCTCAATATGCTACTGGAGATCAGTGGAGAAATAACTCCAGAAAGAATGAAGGGATGGAGCCAAAGCAAAAACAATACCCAGCTGTGGATGTGACTGGTGAGAGAAGCAAGGTCCGATGCTGTAAACAGCAATATTGCATAGGAACCTGGAATGTCAGGTCCATGAATCAAGGCAAATTGGAAGTGGTCAAACAGGAGATGGCAAGCGTGAATGTCAACATTCTAGGAATCAGCGAACTAAAATGGACTGGAATGGGTGAATTTAACTCAGATGACCATTATATCTACTACTGCAGGCAGGAATCCCTCAGAAGAAATGGAGTAGCCATCATGGCCAACAAAAGAGTCCAAAATGCAGTACTTGGATGCAATCTCAAAAACGACAGAATGATCTCTGTTCATTTCCAAGGCAAACCATTCAATATCACAGTAATCCAAGTCTATGCCCCAACCAGTAATGCTGAAGAAGCTGAAGTTGAATGGTTCTATGAAGACCTACAAGATCTTTTAGAACTAACACCCAAAAAGATGTCCTTTTCATTATAGGGGACTGGAATGCAGAAGTAGGAAGTGAAGAAACACCTGGAGTAACAGGCAAATTTGGCCTTGGAATACAGAATGAAGCGGGGCAAAGACTAATAGAGTTTTGCCAAGAAAATGCACTGGTCATAGCAAACACCCTCTTTCAACAACACAAGAAAAGACTCTACACATGGACATCACCAGATGGTCAACACTGAAATCAGATTGATTATGTTCTTTGCAGACAAAGATGGAGAAGCTCTATACAGTCAACAAAAACAAGACCAGGAGCTGACTGTGGCTCAGACCATGAACTCCTTATTACCAAATTCAGACTTAAATTGAAGAAAGTAGGGAAAATCACTAGACCATTCAGGTATGACCTAAATCAAATCGCTTATGATTATACAGTGCAAGTGAGAAATAGGTTTAAGGGCCTAGATCTGATAGATAGAGTGCCTGATGAACTATGGAATGAGGTTCGTGGCATTGTACAGGAGACAGGGATCAAGACCATCCCCATGGAAAAGAAATGCAGAAAAGCAAAATGGCTGTTTGGGGAGGTCTTACAAATAGCTGTGAAAAGAAGAGAAGTGAAAAGCAAAGGAGAAAAGGAAAGATATAAACATCTGAATGCAGAGTTCCAAAGAATAGCAAGAAGAGATAAGAAAGCCTTCTTCAGCGATCAATGCAAATAAATAGAGGAAAACAACAGAATGGGAAAGACTAGAGATCTCTTCAAGAAAATTAAAGATACCAAGGGAACATTTCATGCAAAGATGGGCTCGATAAAGGACAGAAATGGTATAGACCTAACAGAAGCAGAAGATATTAAGAAGAGATGGCAAGAATACACAGAAGAACTGTACAAAAAAGATCTTCACGACCCAGATAATCACGACGGTGTGATCACTGACCTAGAGCCAGACAGTCAGTCCTAGGAGTACCCTTTCAACAGACCTGAATCCTAAATGCAGATTAATTCACACCATTGCCATTTGTAGAAAGGTGGATGAATCTAGAGTCTGTCAGATGGAGTAAGTAAGTCAGAAAAACAAATATTAATATAATATATTAAAACATATATGGAATCTAGAAAAATGGTCCAGATGAACTTATTTGCAGGATAGGATTAGAGATGCAGACATAGAGAGTGGACAAGTGGACAGAGAGAGGGATGGAGGTTGGTGGAATGGATTGGGAGATTAAGGTCAACATATACACACTACCTTGTGGATAATAGATAGCTAGTGGGAACCTGCTATGTAGCACAGGGAGCTCAGCTTGGTGACATAGAGAGGTAAGATGGAAGGGTAGATGGGAGGGAGGACAAGGAAGGATGGGTTATATGTATACATAGAGTTGACTCATTTCTCTGTACAGTAGAAACAAATACAACATTGTAAATCAACTATACCACAATTTAAAAGAAAAACAACACACACACACACACACACACACCATATGCTAGATAATAGATGCCTTAGGCTTTTGGATAGAAAGTGAGCCAGACATTTTAAGGTTCTTTTCTACTGGAGAGATAATAACAATAGGCAATAATTTAGACTCTTTTCAGAGTTAGAAATGGTATAGGATTCCAAACCACTTACTGCAGTCCTCAGAGCTGCCCAGGGAAAATTGAAACTGGGATTAAGCCAAAAACATTGTGCCCGCTGCCATAAAGGCAAAATTGCAGGACTGAATCAAGAATGTATAGCTTTTACTCACCAGACATCGTTTGTTGCCTACAAGAAGTATTTTTTAATTTCAACCCTATAAACTATAAATGAGAATCCCAAGTTTATTGAACAGGGGACAATGGGTATGAACAGCTTTTGAGGGATCAAGTCAAATTAATTTGGAAACTAGCTAATTTTTGCCTTAAAGAAGAAAAACTTTTTTTCAACAATTATTTGTGCCTGTCTGTTGTGTACAAGGCATTAGTAAATGCTTTAGGCTTTGGGGGTCCTGTGATCTCAGTGGTAATTGCTCAAATCTGTCAGCGTGAAAACAGCCATAGACAGAATATAAACAAATGAGTGTGGCTGTCTTCCAATTAATAAAACTGTGGGTGGAAGTGTTTTGTAATATGATATGGTCCTGGGGCTACCGTTTGCTGAGCCTGTTCTAATAGTGTAATCAAAAGTTTTTTAAAAGTGTGAAATCCAACCCCCTCAGTTTGAAATAAAATACAGAGAAAAAAAGGAACCAAGCAAAAATCTTATTAAAGGACTATAACAATGAAAAAACCTAATCAGCTTCTTTAATTTGTCTTCCTAGGCGGTAAGTATTTCCTGAGAAAGAAGCTAGAAAGCTAAGGGTAGAAAAAACTGCTGAGGAAGAGCCCTAACATAAGGTTGAAAAGTAAGCTCATTCTGTGAAAAGTGCAAGAAAACTTTAGCAAAGAATTGGGTTGGAGTTAGAGAGTCTCTTTGACTCAGCTATGTACCTGTTTCCCGAACAGAGCAGTGGCTTTATAAATATTCATCTACTAAAGAATTTCTGAGCACTAAAAGCCTCCTCTTAATTTCTTTCTATATTATTTTTTAAATATTCAGCCACAGCAATCATATAATTTCACAGTTTCAAAAATATTCTCTTCACATGTGGCCTCCTCCTGCCAGCCTTTTTTGGCTTCCTTAAAATGCCCCCTAGATGTAGTTTCCCCAGAGTCAGTTATTTCCTGCATCAGAATTGACATTTTACTTGCCTTCATCAAGGGCACAAGCCAAGTACAAAAGTTGGGAGATCACAATATCAAGTTCATTAAATTAAAATTGAAACAGATTATGAAGGCCAAAAATATCATGTTCTGTTGTTAATAGAAGACTTTAGGGAGAGAACGTTTATTAGGAAAGAGCACCAGAAACCAGGAAATCCTGAAGAACCTGCACCTTTCATCAAGTGGTAAGGATAATTATGCTGTCTACATTAGGATGGAAAAATGTAAACTTCACTGATTTTTTTATTTCACAAAATTATTAAAAGCTACAAGTGAACAATTATTGAGATGCAAATGCTTTAATACTGCAATAAAGCTATTTTGATTTTTAAACAAGCAATTTAGTGACGTGGTGTGACATCTGCTTCAAAAAATCGAAGACAGGGCAGAGGAAAGGTTGAAACTATATAGGCTCATACAAAGTATATGCAACAAGATGGAATTGACAATTGTTAAGCAGATGATACATCTACTTGCTGTTGCTCTTTAGTTGCTAAGTTGTATCCCACTCTTTGCCACCCCATGGACTGTAGCCTGTGGGATTTCCCAGGCAAGAATACTGGAGTGAGTTGCCATTCCTGAACCAGGGATCCAACTCTCATCTCCTGAGTCCCCTGCATTAGTGGGTGGATTCTGTACTTGACAGGGCTTTATATTATCTATCTATCTATAAGTTGTAAAATGTTAAGAAAGGACATATAAAAATTCTCCTAAGACATAATCTCAGAGAAAAGGACAATTCTTCAAGTGGAATATATTAAGTTCCATGAAAATATTCACTATATTTCAGTGTGGAACAGTGAATGCTTTTTCATGAACCATACAGAACTCCTGAAGATAGTTTGCTGACTGGAAATATTCTCTTGACTTTGGTTTCGAGTCAAGGTTCATCTTAACACTTCATTCTACACAAATACAAGTTATTCTACTGAAAGGTTATTAGAAAACAAGATTATAGGAACCTCCTCTTTCCCTATTAAAAAAAGAAAAAGTTAATATCAAGCAGAAAACTCTTATCTCTGGAAACTCATAGGAAGTAATCAAAGGAAGTAAGAAGACAAACTCACCTGGTGTTATACGCAACTCTAGGGTGACTCTTCTGTCATTGTACCACCCTCTTTGCTCAACACGGCAGCAATACAAGCCATCGTCAAGGGATGGTCAAAGATGCATCCCTTTCATGGTTATTTCCCTTTAGATGAAAACGTCTGTCTCTCCGATCAATGACTCTGTATCCATCAGTCCAGATATGTCTGCACGGAGTCCAATTACATGACCCTCAGCCCCAACACATGGGCATGACATCTCCAGTATAGGTACAGGGTAGAGTGAGACTGACCCACCACTCCAGTCACTTGTTTGTAAGACGTTACATCATCTATAGATAAAAAGAAACCAGAGCATGAGGTCTCAATATTTTACCTTTAATTTATTTTCATTTTGTTCTTTATGCAGCTTATGTGGTTTGAAATCATCTGATTATCTTGAACTTTTAAAATTTAGTATAAGCATTTTTCTATGCTAATATATTATTTGGTGGCATTACTATTTACTTGATATATAGATCAAGTAAATAGTAATGCCACCAAATAATATATTAGCATACTATTTACTTTATATATGTGTGTGTGTGTGTGTGTGTGTGTGTGTGTGTGTATATATATATATTTATAGATCGCAGAAGGCAATGGCACCCCACTCTAGTACTCTTGCCTGGAAAATCCCATGGATGGAGGAGCCTATTAGGCTGTAATTCATGGGGTCGCTAAGAGTTGGACATGACTGAGCCACTTGACTTTCACTTTTCACTTTCATGCATTGGAGAAGGAAATGGCAACCGACTCCAATGTTCTTGCCTGGAGAATCCCAGGGACGGGGGAGCCTGGTGGGCTGCCATCTATGGGGTCGCACATAGTTGGACACAACTGAAGTGACTTAGCATAGCATAGCATATTTATAGATGAAACTTCTTATAAATGTTTTTCTGTATTCAGGATTACTTTCTAATATGATAGATTTCCAACTGAGAAACTATCAGCATAAATGGCAGAAATATGCTCAGTTTCTTGGTATATATGATCAGACTTCTCTCCAAAAGATTTGAAACAAATGACACTGCAGCAATGCATGAGTGTGTGTATATTTCATCCTGTATTTGACAGGTATCTACTTATTAAATATGTAATACTTATACGTGGCTTTTCCTTTTCCCTTGATTCAATCACTGTCTCAGTTGAAATCTGCTTATAAACTATTGAATTTAAAGTTTTGATTTTCAATTTTTATTGCAATTTTTAAAATAGCTATTGCAAATAATGTCACCTCACAACCCCTCTCTTATTTAAAAAAAAAAAAAGTCGAGCTAATGTTTTACTTGGATGCTTCCCTGATAGCTCAGTTGGTAAAGAATTGCCTGCCAAGCAGGAGATGTAGGTTTGTTCCCTGGGTCGGGAAGATACTCTGGAGGAAATGACAACCCACTCCAGTATTCTTCCATGGGAAATCCCATGGACAGAGAAGCCTGGAGGGCTACTGTGCTTAATCACTCAGTAGTGTCTGACTCTTTGCAACCCTATAGACGATTCTCCATGGGGAAGAATACTGGAGTGGGTTGCCATGCCTTCCTCCAGGGCATCTTCCCAACCCAGTGATCAAACCCATGTCTCCCGACCCCATGGGGGATTCTCCAGGCAAGAATATTGGACTGGGTTGCCATGCCTTCCTCCAGGGCATCTTCCCAAGCCAGTGATCAAACCCATGTCTCCCGCATTGCAGGTTTCTTTACCATGTGAATCACCAGGGAAGCCCAAGAATACTGAAGTGGGTAGCCTATCCTGTCTCCAAAGGATCTTCCCAACCCAGGATTCGAACCACCTGCATTGCAGGTGGATTCTTTACCAGCTGAGCTACTAGGGAAGCTCGTGAGAGTCAGACAGGACAAAACAAAAACAACAGTGCTTTACTTTAAGCATCATTGGCTAGAAGGCAGAAGCAAGGAACCCTTTTAGAAATCAGTTCTAAAAACAAAAATGAGTCTATAATACTTTCAGGAGAAACTGAGGCTTATAATGAGTTTTAGGATCAATCCAAGAAATTCAAACAGGGATCCCGACTTGTGAGTTGATGACAGCTCCAGAATGGGCACAGTCCACTTACCCAGGTAAAACCAAAAATTAGAGAATATTCAGTCAAATACTAAACTTCGCCTCTTAAAAACAAACAGGTAGGAAAACTCTCTCCTGTGGTAGTGGCTTATAAAACACTGCATTGCCAAATGTAGTCTGAGTGGTTCTTAAAAGAAATCTGAGATTCAACAACTAATCATACTTATAATTGGGCTGTGCATCTAGGAAATGCTCTGGGAATAAAATGCTGCTCATTATTACATAAAGTAAGAGTCTATTTTTTTCCCTGTAATTCTGATAATATTTAATTTTACTAAATATCATTTTTGTACTACAAAGGTAAAACATACTATTTATAAAACTTTAAGTAACAGAAGTTAATAATTCTAAAATGTACTTTTTCTAATTCCCACTTCTAGAGGTTGTTTTGGAAATTTATGGGATGTCTATCCCTAAAATTTCCCTTGTTACACCAAATGCTTTTAATTAAATTTTTTCTTTCGATTTACTTATTTTTTAAATAAACAATTTTGACCATGCTGCAGACATGTGGGATCTTAATTCCCTAATGAGGGATTGAACCCACACTCCCTATATTGGAAGCACGGAGTCTTAACCACTAGAAAAACCAGGGAAGTTTTCTTATGCCAAGAAAACCCAAGAACATCTACTCTCCACCATCACATCCACACATCCCCTACACCCTCCCAAGCTCAAGGCTTCCAAATCATAGACCACATGCTCACTTACCTGGCAGAAGGAGTAGGAGGCCCAGGATGGCTACCCAAGGATACATGATGCTATTGAACTAAAGGAAAGAGAAAGCAGACTGGTTAGTGTGCCCTCCAACTGTATGATATCAGAATCAATACAGCTAGGTGGTATTGTGGGGGCTCTGAGGAGCTCAGGTCACTTATGTCTCAGTACAGAGAGAATTCAGCAGGAGGTTGAAAATGGATAGGTAAGAAGATTTATTAGAATAGGATGTGTGTGAGACCTACAGCTGGTAGGTGAGTGTTGTGCTGCCCCAGGTACTTAGTAGGTTACATTTTTATAATCAAAGGAAGAGAGAGGGGGGAGAAGACCACCTTGTTTGTCTGAGTTTTCCATCACTAGCTCCTCCTACAAGTCAGGTGGGGAAGTTTTTGATCCTATATCGTGCATCTGGGACCATCATGGCGCTATGGAGAAATTATTTCAGGTTTCACACATAGAGGGTCGTTCATTTTGAAATGTCACGTTTCTAACTCTGGCAATTGTCTTAACCTCTGCAAACTTCAGTTTCTACTCCTTTATAATGAATGTTGAGAAATCTGTATGCAGGTCAGGAAGCAACAGTTAGAAATGGACATGGGACAACAGACTGGTTCCAAATTGGGAAAGGAGTACGTCAAGGCTGTATATTGTCACCCTGCTTATTTAACTTATATGCAGAGTGCATCATGAGAAATGCTGGGCTAGAGGAAGCACAAGCTGGAATCAAGATTGCTGGGAGAAATATCAATCACCTCAGAGATGCAGATGATACCACCCTTATGGCAGAAAGTGAAGAGGAACTCAAAAGCCTCTTGATGAAAGTGAAAGTGGAGAGTGAAAAGTTGGCTTAAAGCTCAACATTCAGAAAACTAAGATCATGGCATCTGGTCCCATCACTTCATGGCAAATAGATGGGGAAACAGTGGAAACAGTGGCTGACCTTATTTGGGGGGCTCCAAAATCACTGCAGATGGTGATTGCAGCCATGAAATTAAAAGATGCTTACTCCTTGGAAGAAAGTTATGACCAACCTAGACCACATATTTAGAAAGCAGAGACATTACTTTGCCAACAAAGTTCTGTCTAGTAAAAGCTATGGTTTTTCCAGTGGTCATGTATGGATGTGAGAGTTGGACTGTGAAGAAAGCTGAGCGCTGAAGAATTGATGCTTTTGAACTGTAGTGTTGGCCAAGACTCTTGAGAGTCCCTTGGACTGCAAGGAGATCCAGTCCTTCGTAAAGGAGATCAGTCCTGGGTGTTCTTTGGAAGGACTGATGCTAATGCTGAAACTCCAGTACTTTGGCCACCTGATGTGAAGAGCTGACTCATTGGAAAATACCCTGATGCTGGGAAAGATTGAGGGCAGGAGGAGAAGGGGATGACAGAGGATGAGATGGTTGGATGGCATCACCGACTCAATGGACATGGGTTTGGATGGACTCCAGGAGTTGGTGATGAACAGGGAGGCCTGGTGTGCTGTGGTTCATGCAGTCGCAAACAGACACGACTGAGCAACTGAACTGAACTGAAAATGAATGTAATAATGGAATCTTCCTCAAACATATGGACGATGACTCATAATGAGATAATGCACTGAGAGCATCAAGCCCAGCCCTTTCTCATAATAAGCACTCAGTAACTGTTATTTATTATTATCAATGACTCCCAGAATAATAGTGATAGCCTTGAACACTCCCCTATGAGATGATACCTATGAAAGTTTTGGTATAGTGGCAAGTCTCTATTCAACACAATACACTGTATCATCATAGTAATGATTATTTGATCAGAGGGAGGTGACAATTGTCAGACACCAATCACCACCGAGGCATCTGTACATCCTTCTAGTCCCACATTTCCAATTGCCTGTTAGACATCTCCTAGGGAGCACTTCAAACTCAAGATCACCCAAATAAATTTCATTCTTCTTCCTGGGGTTCCTTTACCAGTGAACCCACATCAGCTAATCTCCTAAGTACAGAGAATCAGTCATCCTTCCTTCTTACTCCAGCCACCATGTCCTCTCAATTCCAAGTCCTAATGGCTCTGACTCCTTGCTGCCACTGCTACCATTTTCCTAGTTAAGATGCTCCTCTCCAGCTGAATTATTGCAGAAGCCTCCTGGGGAGGCTCTCTGCCTCCCGGCTTATTCACCTTCTAGTCATCTGAAACACTTTTTACAGAGCATTTTCCTAGAACAAAGCTAAAAGTGCCATTTCCTACTATTAACACATGAAAGCTTCCTATGACCCTGTAATGAAATCTGAATTCTTCATTCCATTAACCAGTCTATTAAGAACCTAGGCCACTCCTAGCTTCCTGCCTCCATTAGATTAATCTAGGCTCTTAAACAATTGCCAATGATTTCATGCTTTTATAAGTCCCCTTGTCTTTAATCATGCTGTTCTCCCTGACTGTTCACTCTGCTCAATAAAATATTCTCATCCATGAAGAACCAATTCAAGGATAATTGAGAGAAATCATCCTGGCCCTCCTTTCCCAGTTAGAACTCTTCTCTCCCTTCTTTGGATACCCAAAGAAGGCACCTCTTCATACTTCTACCCCAAAACAAATCTCACTGGATGCTTGTTTGTTCTGCACAAATCTGTCTCTCCAGCCCCCAACTTCAAGGACAGAGGTCAAGACTTCCTCATTTTGATATGCTCTGGGCCCTGCACAGAGAAGCAACTAGCCATGTTTAATGAATCGTAGATTTGAAAGGCCTTTACCAAGTATTATGTGACCTATTTCCATGTATCCATATGAAATGCCAATAGAAAGATATAAAATCTCATCTCCAGCCACTTTTCCCTCTGAGAATGCTTTGATTCTATGGAAAGGCCAGCTTGCTCTGAACAATAAAGATTGGGCTGGTTTTGTAAAACAGAGACATAAGTAAGAGAACAAATGCTCCTAAAAGCTCCTGTTGGGAAGCATAGTGCAAAATAGCCGTAAAAGGAGAAAGTCCTTGGGAAAATGGCGAAGGGCCAGAAATACCCGGCTTTGCACTGCAGACAGAAAAACATCTCCTGCCTTTGGTTATGCTCAGCGCCAAGAGTTAATAATGAATAGGGATGTTACTTGTGAGAGCGGGTTGTGGGAGAAGCCCATGAGCCATTTAGAGTGCGCTGTCCTTGAAATGTTTTTACTGATTATGTGTTAACTCTGTATGCGCTCTGCTGGCCGCATACTTTAAGCTCTTTGTTCCGGATTCTATAAAAAAGCTTGACTGCAAAAATAAACTTGTCAGTCCTTGCAAGAAACTGTCCGAGTGTCATTCTTTCAGGTTCGTCGTTTCCAAGTCCCGGGGAGAAAAATCCCCAACAAGAGGCGCCCGAACAGGGACTTGAGAGGAAGGCTAAACAAAGCGACCAGCCCCTGCAGAAAGAGGCAAGCAGGATGGGACAACATAGCAGTAAAATTTCTTTCATTTCTATAATGCATCATTTTTTGAAACAAAACGGTGTTAATGTTTCAAGAGATCAGTTGAATGACTGCTATCATATTGTACTGGAACAATTCATGTTTCCCAGAAGAGGGGACACTCAATCTAGACATATAGAAAAGGGTTAAAAATAATGTCTTGAGAGCATGTCAGCAAGGGTTACCTGGTCACTCATACGGGCTGTCATAAAACAAATTGAAGGGCATAACATTGATTTGGAAGTAAAAACTATTCAATCTTTACATGAATATGAGCTTAAGGAATAAGATATGCAAGGTACTTTGAAATATAAGAATGTTATGCTCAATCAGACACAATCCTTAGAAAAACAACTTAGAGACATATATATATACAAGATATGTCAAAACTGAAGCCACTTAGAACGGAGGTCATTTCATTCAACGGACAGCCCAAATCTGAGGCTTTTCCTTCTGCTCCATCTGTAACAGCAATTGCTAACTTTGCTCATACTAATCATTTCACTCCTTCTCAGGAGATGCCTGCTTGCACTTTCACTTTCCCAATGCAATTTGATCAACCTGCCCAAGGCCAAAATACTTGGGCTAATCTAGATTTTAGCATGTTGTCTAATTTTAAGAAAGCATGTACTCTGTATGGACCTACTTCTCCCACTATATAGAATTTCTCAGAGGATGGGCTGGCCATTGGATGCCATATGATTTTTTTCAAGTAGCAAAGATGGTTTTAAATCCTCAACAATTACTGCAATGGCAAATGTGAGTTAATTATGAGGCCCGACAGCTGATGATTGACCAGCAATCTCATGATAACCCTGCCAATGTAACCTATGATATACTCACTGGAACAAGAGCCATGGCCGATATGATTGCACAATTAGCTAGTATTACCCCTCAGATGTTACATTTCATTAACGAAACTACCTGCAGGGCATAAGCAAAGGTTGATAGCAGTAACTCTGATGGTTCATTTATTAAGATTATTCAAGGACATAAAGAGGAATATTCTCAATTTATAGGAAAATTAAAAGATGCAACTGAAAAATCTATTAAGGATGTGACTTTACAAAATATTATTTTAAAACAACTTGCTTTTGAAAATGCTAATGAGGAATGTCGATCCATGTTCAGACCTATTTGAGAGACTGGCTCTCTTATGGAATATTTGAAAACATATAGAGATATCAGATCTAGTTCCCATAGAGCAAAATTGGCAACATTAGAAACCTTTAATGTACAAAAAGCTGCTAATGCCAAATGTTTTAACTGTGGAAAGCCCAACCATATGAAAAAACAATGTCACCTGCCAACACAGGCCAGAAAAAATAATACTACTTCTAATAGGAAGAGACCCCCAGGAGTATGTCCAAGATGTAAGAGGGGGTTTCATTGGCTGAGTGAATGTCATTCTAAATTTGATAAGGATGGAAACACCTTGAACCCCAATGCACAACAAAAACAACAGGGAAACTAATAAAGGGGCCATCCTCTAGCCCCACTACAAAAGGAGGACCTAGCGTTATGACGCTACAAGCAGCTACATCTAAGAATGCTTGCATTGATATACCTAGTCCTTATGATATGGAACTAAAAGAATTATACAACCCCCACAAAATTCCCACTGGATATTATGGCCCGATTCCACCCGGGACAATGGGACTGATTTTGGAACGTAGTAGCTGCACAATGAGAGGTTTAATGGTTTTGACCGGTGTTATGGATGAAGATTATGAAGGGAAAATACATGTTATGGTAAATGTTGTGAAAATGGGAAATATATACTTACAAAAAGGGGGACATTTTGCACAATTATTACTTTTGCCATAAGTTAAACCAATGAAGGCATCTGATAAAGTTCGGCAAGGAGGCTTTGGCAGTACCAACCTTACTGCTGCACTATCCACCTTATTAAAGGAACATCAGGAATCCATGCTTACTTTACACATATGGGGAAAGAATTTCACAGGCATGTTAGATACTGGAGCTGACATTTCAGTCATTAGAGCTGCAGAATGGCCCCTCGATTGGGGTAAGGTTGTGGCTCCTTCTAGACTATAAGGAGTGGATAAAACTGATACCACACAAACTTTTGTCAATGCATCCTATTTACAAATGTATGGCCCTGATCAAATTGTAGCTTATCTTAAACCATATATTACTAATATCCCTATCAATTTATGGGGACTGAATTTTCTTGAGCAAACGAAAGCCACAATTTCTTTAAATGAACCTTTTTAATGGGGGCCATTGAGTTAACACCGCTGCCCCTCGATTGGGAATCTGATACCCCAGTATGGACACCTCAATGGCCCCTAACTAAAGAAAAATTGGCAACTCTTACACAATTAGTTAATGAACAATTACAAAAAGCTCATATAGAACCTTCATTTTCCCCATGGAATTCCCGTTTTTGTAATAAAAAAGAAATCAGGAAAATGGCGATTGTTGATAGATTTAAGAAATGTTAATAATACCATGTTACCTATGGGACCCTTACAACTCGGATTGCCCTCCCCTTCTATGGTACCAAAACGATGGTCTGTAGTTATTATTGACTTACAAGACTGCTTTTTTACTATACCTTTGCACCCTAAAGATAGAAAATGTTTTGCCTTTTCAGTTCCTTCTATAAATCACATGGCTCCTGTTAAAAGATTTCAATGGAAGGTGCTACCTCAGAGAATGATGAACTCCCCCACCATTTGCCAATATCTCATATCTATTTTATTACAACCCATTAGAAATAAGTATCCTACTGCATTTTAAATTCATTATATGGATGATATACTTCTCTCTGTGGAATCTTAACTCTGTTTACAACAGTTATATAATTAAGTTATTACTACTCTTCAAAATCATGGCCTGCTTGTAGCACCAGATAAAATTCAATGGAAAGCACCCTTTAATTATTTAGGACATGTTATGAAAGAATCTAAAATCAAACCTCAAAAAACTCAAATTTCTATGCAATCTCTATGCACACTGAATGATTTTCAAAAATTGCTAGGAGATATTAATTGGCTGCAGCCATCTATTGGCATCCCCACCTATGCCTTACAAAATCTATTTAAAATTTTAGAGGGATCCCCGACCCTAATAGCCCTAAGCGGCTAACAAAAGAGGCCAAAGAAGAACTGGCCTTAATGGAGAAACACATTCAACAATCTTTTTCAACTCGGCTAGATTATGATCAACCAGTTTCTTTATATATATTTCCCACAGAACATTCACCCACAGCAATTATAACTCAACATAGCCCAATAGAATGGGTATATTTACACACTGAACAGTCTAAAAAAATTGTATCATATATTGAAAAATAGGGCACTTAATTATGTCAGGAAGAAGCCATGTACAGACTTTGACTGGATTTGATCCATATGCAACACACGTTCCCTTGACAAAAAAGGAATTGCAAATTGCCTTATAGTATAACCTGACCATGCAAATGGCATTAAGTGATTTTCAGAATGTTATCTCATTTCATTTGCCAAAAGGAAAATTATGGGACTTTCTACAATGTACTAAATTCATTGTAACTAATATCATTGCATCCCAGCCTATTATCAATGCACCCACCTATTTCATTGATGGCAACAAGAAAGGCATAGCAGGGATTGTTGGCCCTGATATCAAAGAGAAATTACCCACTACCTATTCTTCAGTGCAAAGAGTTGAATTGTATGCTTTATATGCTCTTTTGTTGCTTCAACCATTATCCTTCAACATATATACTGATTCCAAATACCTTGCTTCCTTTTTTCCTGATTTTGTTACTGCCTTTTTATACAACCTAGATGAAGAATTATATATTCTCTCTTCACAGACTCAAGCTTTAATTCGTTCACATATGGAACCTTTCTTTATTGCACATATACGTGCTCATTCAGGTTTACCTGGCCCTCTGCTCGCAAAAAATGATGCTGTTGACAGGCTCGTAGCTCCCATTTTTACATCTGCCAATGACGAACATGCTAATCTTCATACCAGTGCTAACAGATTGCACTCTAAATACCATATTCCTCTCACTGAAGCGTAGTATATTATTAAAACCTATGATGTCTGCGCCCCTCTGCACATACGTACTACGATTTCAGGAATTAATCCCCGAGGGCAACAGCCTAACTCCCTTTGGCAATCTGATTTCACTCACTGCTCCTTAGGAAAGTTTTCTTTGCTTTTTGTCTCAACTGATACATTTTCAGGCTTTATCTAGGCAGTACCTATCTCTTCAGAATCCAATAAACACGCCATTTCCGCATTCTTACTCACCTTCCCCATTATAGGGATTCCTTCTGTCTTGATAACAGACAATGGACCTACATTCACCTCGCATTCTTTTCATTCATTTTTATCAGAATGGAACATCACACACATTACAAGAATACCCTATCATCCTCAAAGTCAAGCCATTATTGAAAGAGCCCACCGCACCCTAAAAACTCATTTACTAAAACAGAAAGGGGGAATATGGAGGAGGAGATACACTTCTTATCCCATGAACCCTCAATTACTATTATCTTTAACTCTTTATTCCCTGAATTTTTTAAACTTAACAAAAAATAATTCTGATACTCATGCAGATAGACATTTTGCAGAAGACAAAAAGAGCAAATTAGAAACCAATACACCAATATGGTATAAGCAATTTAATCAGTGGCTTCCAGGAATCTTAGGACTCCTAGGCAAGGGTTATGGTCTTGTCATTGCAGATGGAAAGGAAATCTGGGTTCCCTTTCGCCATGTCCGTTGCCAAGAGGGACCCCAAGACCGGAGTCCCTCGGGAAGTGACAAAGTTGACGCGAAGGGTCTCATCAATGACCCTGGAGGAGCCAATGAGGAAATGCCATCGTCTGAATCCTTACCCGACATGGGCTCAAGTGAAAAACATGACTCATCAGGCTGAGCAAACACTGAAGAGCAAGAGTAACATCATAACTGCTCCTGGTTTAATAGATCAAGCATTGTAGGCTTTCATAAATCTAAGACAAGTTTCTGGACTGATAAGGACATACTGCTGAATTGGTATAATGGGGGCTTATCACCCCCACGACCCAGGATTGTTGTCCCCATTGTGGGGCTGGAGCAATGGCACATTTGGAAAATTCCAGCAGCTTTAGAGCACTTCGCTAGTGTTTATGGGACTGTAGGTATGTTTCGTCCTTCTAATTATACCTTCCTATATAATAGTACTGGCTATATTCAGTCATGTGTTCACCTTCCATACTTGTTTACTGTAGGGCATTTTGATATTGACTTATCAGCCAAGATTGTCAATTGTACTGAATGTGTATTGTATACCTGCCTTAATCACACCATTTCATATCACAATGTTAGCATTGCGCTAGTTAAACAAAGTTTATGGCTTCCTGTAAACTTAACTGAGCCTTAGACTGATTCTGTATTTCTTTCTGTATTGTTGAAAACTGGGCTTAGGTGATCTAAGCGCATCATTGGGTGGATTATCACAGGCATCTTAAGTCTTATCTCCATTATGACTGTAGGAACTTTGTCTGATATGGCTTTACATAATTCTATACAAAATCATGATTTTATCACTGCTTGGCACAAAGACTCTCATGATCTGTGGACTCTACAAGCTCAAATAGATCAGCAATTACAAACATGAATTAATGAGTTACAAACTGTGGTTATCTATTTAGGAGATCAAATGCAGCAACTGACTTTCCGAACACGTATACGCTGTCACTGGAATTTTACTTCTTTTTGTCTGACTAACATGCCCTATGATAGCACTGAATATCCTTGGAATAAGGTCAAGGCGCATTTGCAGGATCTCACAAATAACTCAAGTTTAGACATCAATTTGTTGAAACAAGTTGCTAATTTTCAAGTTAGGTAGGTTAGTCACACACTTAACTTCAACAGGTTCTTAAGCTCTCTCTAGAACAACTGCACTGTTTTACTCCTACCTGCTGTGCTTCAGAGTTCTGTTTCCCCACAACCTTGCTAACAATATGATCCCTCTAGAATTTTTGCTATGCTGACAGATGCAATGTGCTACTGTGTTCCCTTTGGATTTCTCTGACTTCTGTTGACTTTAATCATCTCTTCACTTATTGGTAACATAAGTGAACATATTAAACTTATGTTTTCCCTTCAGTGAATTCACTTATCTTTGCCCATTATTCTAATTGTTCCTTTTCTCTCTCTCAAAGTGTGTGTGTGTGTGTGTGTGTATGTGTAATGTGATCTCTGAACATTTCAGTAATTCCTTTTGCTCTGTTATCTCTCTTCCAGCCTTGTTCATTGAATACTTCATTGAACTGAAATACTTAATAATGATCTATTAAAGCCTAGTGGAGGTGATGGAATGCCAGTTGAGCTTTTTCAAATCCTAAAAGATGATGCTGTGAAAGTGCTGCACTCAATATGCCAGCAAATTTGGAGAATTCAGCAGTGGCCACAGGACTGGAAAAGGTCAGTTTTCCTTCCAATCCCAAAGAAAGGCAATACCAAAGAATGCTCAAACTACTGCATAATTGCACTCATCTCACACACTAGTAAAGTAATGCTCAAAATTCTCCAAGCCAGCCTTTAGCAATATGTAAACCATGAACTTCTAGATGTTCAAGCTGGTTTTACAAAAGGCAGAGGAACCAGAGATCAAATTGCCAACATCCACTGGATCATGGAAAAAGCAAAAGAGTTCCAGAAAAGCATCTATTTCTACTTTATTGACTATGCCAAAGCCTTTGACTGAGTGGATCACAGTAAACTGTGGAAAATTCTTAATGAGATGGGAATTCCAGACCACCTGACCTGCTTCTTGAGAAACCTGTATGCAGGTCAGGAAGCAACAGTTAGAACTGGACATGGAACAACAGACTGGTTCCAAATAGGAAAAGGAGTACATCAAGGTTGTATATTGTCACCCTGTTTATTTAACTTATATGCAGAGTACATCATGAGAAATGCTGGGCTGGAAGAAGCACAAGCTGGAATCAAGCTTGCCGGGAGAAATATTAATAACCTCAGATATGCAGATGACACCACCCTTATGGCAGAAAGTGAAGAAGAACTAAAGAGCCTCTTGATAAAAGTGAAAGAGGAGAGTGAAAAAGGTGGCTTAAAGCTCAACATTCAGAACACTAAGATCATGGCATCCGGTCCCGTCACTTCATGGCAGATAGATGGGGAAACAGTGGCTGACTTTATTTTTGGAGCTTCCAAAATCACTGCAGATGGTGATTTCAGCCATGAAATTAAAAGATGCTTGCTCCTCTTTGAAGGAAAGTTATGACCAACCTAGACAGCATATGAAAAAGCAGAGACATTACTTGTCAACAAAGGTCCGTCTAGTCAAGGCTATGGTTTTTCCAGTAGTCATATATGGATGTGAGAGTTGGACTATTGTGAAAGCTGAGCACTGAAGAATTGATGCTTTTGAACTGTGGTGTTGTACAAGACTCTTGAGAGTCCCTTGGACTGCAAGAAGATCAAACCTGTCCATCCTAAAGGAGATCAGTCCTGAATATTCATTGGAAGGACTGATGCTGAAGCAGAGACTCCGATACTTTGGCCACCTGATGCGAAGAGCTGACTCATTTGAAAAGACCTTGATGCTGGGAAAGATTGAAGGCAGGAGGGGAAGGGGATGACAGAGGATGAGATGGTTGGATGGCATCACCGACTCAATGGACATGAGTTTGCATAAACTCCTGGCGTTGGTGATGGACAGGGAGGCCTGGCATACTGTAGTCCATGGGGTTGCAAAGAATTGGACACAACTGAGAGACTGGACTGAACTGAACTGATTGATTTTCCTATTCTATTGGTTTTTCTAGCCAAGAGGCTTTGAGAAGAGTTATTCTTTGTGAGAACTCAAAAGGAGAAAGTTTAGTGCATATGACAGCACAGAGACAATTTGAGAATGGACTCTGACAGAAGAAGTGGACTAAATTTTTATCATTGTCATTGTGGATGGTTACTGAACTGGCTCTTTCCCTGTCAATAGATCTACCCCCACTCTAATATAAAAGGTCTTTTCAACAGGGTCCAAGTATTTTAAGAGATTTCTAGCTAGGAAAGAGAAAAGGAAGAGGAAGAAGTGAAACTTCTCGAGCTGCATTGCTAAAGAAGGCTTATTCTTTCAGACTCTTTGCTGTTAAATTATTACTTAAAGTTATCTTCTATAATTTAAACAATAAGAAATAAATTCCCAGATGCCACCTTTATTACTGAATCAGAATCTCCAGGAGCAGACCCCAGGAATCTGTATTCTAATGAGTGCCCAGTTGATCTAACTCAAGAATCCCCAACCTTTGGCACCAGGGACCAGTTTCCTGGAAGACAATTTTTCTGTGGAGGAGGGGCAGGGGATGGTTTAGGCAATAATGAAAGCAATGGTTTAGGTGGCAATACAATTCATGGGGAGCAATAGGGAGCAGCAAATGAACCTTGCTGCCAATCACCTCCTGCTGGGTGGCCAGTTTCCTAACAGGACTCCTACTGGTGCCAGTGCAAGGTCCAGAGGTTGGGGATCCCAATCTAACTCATTGTCTCCTAGGCTTCAGGCATCGGCATAACCTTTGCCAAACTCACATTGTCCTTTTGCCATTATTCACTCAAGTTGTTCTAGGTTAACTAAAATTGTAGTCATCCTAAATAATATCCATTAAATCATAGTTCTAATGCATTGTTTTCTAAAAATGCAATTAAAACACATAACTATTTTAAAAATCCATCATGAACTAGCTGAAGGCAGCACCTACTCCACTCTACTGATTCAAAGGTGTAAGTTTGGGAAGACTGGGTCATCTGCCTCCAGGTCCATGTGATTCAAACTTTGGAGTCAAACTTTGGCCCTCTTATTCCAGGACCCACCTTCCTAGGCCTGGGCATCCTCACACAGTCCTATGGAAAGCCCCACACTTCCAGGACTCTACTCTGTCTTTCCCCATGTACCCTCTCCTGTCATGCCAATCAAACTGGATTTTTACTTCTGAACTTAGGACAGTATCACCTAAACCATGTTAATAAATGTTAATATATACTCTGCAGGTTTAACCCTTGATAGCAAAAGTGCTTTCTATTCCAAGAATGGGTTTTTCCTTAAACAGATACATTCATACAGCCCTTTGCATCAGCATCTGAAATGGTACATCATTCTCCAGCTTCATTTCTTTTCAGTCTTCCTCAGTCACTCTGCCTCAGCCACACTAGAACACACCTCACTTTCTCCCTCTTAATATACAAGCTCTTCCTACCTCAGTACCTTTGCACTTGCTGGATTTCTTCCACATGTCTGCCATCTACACATTCCTTGGGTTTCAACTCAAACTCCCCACTTTCCCAGAGGCAGCTCCTAACCAATCCAGCTAAAGCTACACCAATTCTCCACATCCCCATGCCCTCCAGGTATCCTCTATCACAGCAGTTTTTAACCAAGGGTGATATTTCCTCTAAGGGAGACATTTGTAGTGTCTACAGACTTTTGCAGTTGTCACTACCTAGGGCTGGGTGTGGGGTAGGGGGGAAACAAGTGCCCTGTAGCGAACAGAGGCCAGGTATGCTGATAAACAATCCTATGATGCATAGTACAGTCCCCTCCTACAATGCATTATCTGGACCGAAATGCCATCTTTGAGAAGTTTAGCTCTATCAGTGTATTATGTTTTTTGCTTCTCATCATCAGCACCAGAACTGATGGTGTCGGGGTTTCTTTCCTACTGAATAGAGTTCCTCGGGAACTGGAGTTCAAGGTTGTTCTCCACTTCACCTCAGCACCTAGAGGAGGGCCAGGCACCTTGACTGTCAAATCTGGTCCCATTTATCCTTGTCCTGAGATCCCACAGCAAGTTGAGGATACCTGACCTCAAGTAAATGATGAGGATAAGAAAATATGTCACTTTAGAAAATGAAAACAAAAATATGTTCAATTAATGAGTGTGCATACAAACGAAACTCATGATTGGGAGTTCTTCATGCTTTCATGCACTCACAACATTATCTTTATAGCCATCAGTGAAAGATTGGTTCCTCTACTTTTAAAAATGTGCAAAATTTCCAAGTCCAAATATATGGTTTTAATTATGTTGTTGTTGTTGCTTACTCACTAGGTTGTGTCTGACTCTTTTGTGACCCCAGGAACTTTAACCCCCTAGGCTCCTGTCCATGGGATTGCTCAGGCAAGAATACTACAGTGGGTGCCATTTCCTTCTCCAGAGGATCTTCCCAACTCAGGGACCGAACACACATTTCTTCCATTGGCAGATGGATTCTTTTACTACTGAGCCACCAGGATAGCCCTGGTTTTAATTATACCAGGATCCTAATGTCATAAGCAGATTGTAGAAATGTAATCTCGATGATGTCAAAAGACAAAAACGAAGGTCAATACATTCTATATTATTGGCATATCCACAGAAAATAATTTAATATTAACTAAATACCTTGCCTTCCTTCCTTCTAACCCATTCTTCCCCTTGCGTGTGTGTGCTCAGTCAGTGAGTTGTGTTCAACTCTTTGCAACCCCATGGACTGTAGCCCGCCAGGCTCCTCTGTCCATGGGATTTCCCAGGCAAGAATACTGGAGCAGGTTGCCATTTCCTACTACAGGGGATCTTCACAACCCAGGGATGGAACCTGTGTCTCTTGAGTCTCATGCATTGGCAGGCAGATTCTTCACCACTAACACCACCTGAAAAGCCATTCTTCCCCTCAGTTATCAAAAAAATTTTTCTACACTATGATAGCCACATTAGCCATTATCAACTTTTCTAAAACAGATACAGTTTTTCAGAAAAATAATAAGGGACCATATAGCAAGAGACCTCTGAATGCAATACCACAGAAATTATATACTGACCCCTGATGATAGATCTCCTATCACTACAAACTACACACACACAGACACAATCTGAATTTCTGCAGTGTTTTTCTTTTTTTTTTTTTTTACTTCTATTTTTCTCCCAAATAACATGTCACTGGAATTACTACTACACCAATGTATGTGTGGAAATATTTCTAATAGGTTTAAAAAAAAATCAGGACAACATTGTAAATCAACTATACTTCATTTAAAAATATATTAAAAATTAGGCATAAAGAATGACCTACTCTAATGTCCATGGGGTCGTGAAGAGTCAGACACAACTGAGTGACCTCATTTTCACTTTTCACTTTCATACACTGGAGAAGGAAATGGCAACGACTCCAGTGTTCTTGCTTGGAGAATTCCAGGGATGGGGAAGCCTGGTGAGCTGCCATCTATGGGGTCACACAGAGTCGGACACGACTGAAGCGACTTAGCAGCAGCAGCAGCAGCTCTCTAATGTCATCTAACATTCGTGGTAAGACTTAGAATTAGAGCTCAGGGACAGTCTCTAATTCTGTGTACCACCTGCTTTCTACTGGTAAACACTCTTTAGCAATCTTCTTTGACCATATAACCTTTATTCAGAGGTCCTGTTTTAATTGCCAAGAATTTAACAAAAGTGTCAAAAAACATTGCCTTCAAAAACAAGCATCCAGCCCTCGTGGACCACTTTGGTGTGAGGACCTCTGAATGTCTCCCAAATTACTCAAGCATGAGTTATTTCAGGGTTTACTCAAAGTGAAATTAATCTCCAGTATTTTAACTGTTCATGTAGAAATGCTTCTAAATGATTAAAATTATCCTTACATTTAGCCTTTGTCTAGTTCTTCTGGGAAAACCAAAATGTAATTGAGTTGTGAAAAACAAATATAACACAGGTATTGATTCAATATGAAAAAGACCTTTTATCCTTCCAAAACAATCCTAAAAATCAAAGTGGTTTGAGGACAATTTAGCATTTTGTAGAAACTGATAACACTGTCAAACAATATTATTATATTTGCAAACTCTGTTTTCTAAAACAGAAAGCCTCTTTTGCTACTCCCTCCTTCTCTTTTTTCCTTGTATTTATTTCTGCCCTGACTCATTCTAAAAATCAGAGCCTGCCAGTTGTCAATATAAGTACCTAGAACTGTGGCACTGAGGTAGCAAAAATATCATAAATTATATGGCTATTGATTTTCTTCTGGTGCCTTCATAGTCTACTCAATACCATTGCTTCTTCTAACTGCTAAAATACCATCCTCCTCCCAAAGAAAGCATTTAATTCCTTGTGTTTCCAGAACCCTGAAAAACCAAATTTGTCTATAATGGAAAAATCACACTCACCTCCATTTTTCTATTGGATAAATAAAAACCTGTACACACCATGATTTGAAACCTTGAGGACCCTACGCAATATCACATTTGGAGTCACTTTATTTAAAAAAAAAGGGGGGGGGACATTCATGAAATGCTTCCATGTTAAGTCCTCTAAGTCCCAGACTAGATGTCCTAATTCTAAGTTGTTTTCAAGTATTCTTGACAGCCTTGGTAACTGAGGTATAGGTGTTTTTTTCTATCTTGCCAATGAGAATTCTTGATGGAAAACAGGATTCACGAGGTCTAAAGAGAATGTACAATTCTAGGAAGTATGTTTCATGTTTTAAAGAGACCTCTGCAATGTTCCGGCAATAGCACCCCACTCCAGTACTCTTGCCTGGAAAATCCCATGGATGAAGGAGCCTGGTGGTCTGCAGTCCATGGGGTCGCTAAGAGTCAGACACAACTGAGCGACTTCACTTTCACTTTTCACTTTCATGCATTGGAGAAGGAAATGGCAACCCACTCCGGTGTTCTTGCCTGGTGAATCCCAGGGATGGGGGAGCCTGGTGGGCTGTGGGCTATGGGGTTGCACAGAGTCGGACACGACTGAAGCGACTTAGCAGCAGCAGCAGCAGCTGCAATGATCAGAAAGTTTGAGCCAATTTAGTATAAAAAATTAGGACTCTGTGACAGAGGTTGACTTTACACAGTTGAGCTAGCATCACTCTACCCAGTGGCCCTGACTCATAGGAATGCCATGGGAAACTGACTGAAAAATTTTGCAGCTGATTGAAAGCACTCTGACACAGTATCTGGTCACTGTCTGCTACAGTCAAGGGCATAACACTTTAGAATCTGGATCCAGGACTTAGTGATTGTCATCAATAATGTAGACATTGTCTTCTGCTTGGATAGGCTTCAGAGCTGCATTTTTCAAAGCTCCAATGCGAGTATCTTTCAATGGAATCATACTGTGGAAACAATAACATGAGTAAGAGAAAAGAAGATCACTTCTCAAGTATGAGCAGCATATTTGTTTATGTTCATTCAAGCCTGGGTATTTGCATTTCTCAGAGCCCCCCATTCAAACATCCTATGAAATGAATAGAAGCTTCCAGAATTGTGAATATGAAGTTACAGGAAATTATTTTTAATAAGGAGGTAGAAAGTCACACGTTCTAGTTTCAAAAAACTCACACTGGTCTCTTTCAAGACACTCATGCAATAGAACACAAAAATTTATAATCTAAGAAGACAAATATCACACATCAAATTGAAGTATTAAACCAGTATGCACAGTCTCAAAGATGGCCAGGAAATGGTTTGGCTGGTGTTTTTCTAGCTGAGGACTGTGACATTTTAGCGAATGTTATTTAGTGGTATGTATCCTATATTTTGAAAGAGGAGAGTGAAAAAGCTGGCTTAAAGCTCAACATTCAAAAAACTAAGATCATGGCATCTGGTTCTATCACTTCATGGGAAATAGATGGGGAAACAGTGGAAACAGTGACAGACTTAATTTTTTTGGGCTCCAAAATCACTGCAGAAGGTGATTGCAGCCATGTAATTAAAAGATGCTTACTTCTTGGAAGGAAAGTTATGACCAACCTAGACAGCATATTAAAAAGCAGAGACATTACTTTGCCAACAAAGGTCCATCTAGTCAAGGCTATGGTTTTTCCGGTAGTCATGAATGAATGTGAGAGTTGGTCTGTGAAGAAAGCTGAGCACTGAAGAGCTGATGCTTTTGAACTGTGGTGTTGGAGAAGATTCTTGAGAGTCCCTTGGAGTGCAAGGAGATCCAAACAGACTGATCCTAAAGGAGATCAGTCCTGGGTGTTCATTAGAAGGACTGATGCTGAAGTTGAAACTCCAATACTTTAGGCTACCTCATGCTAAGAGCTGACTCATTGGAAAAGACCCTGATGCTGGGAAAGATTGAAGGCAGGAGGAGAAGAGGACAACAGAGGATGTTATGGTTGGATGGCATCATTGACTTGATGGACATGGGTTTGGGTGGACTCCAGGAGTTGGTGATGGACAGGGAGGCCTGGTGTGCTGCAATTCATGGGGTCGCAAAGAGTCGGACACGACTGAGTGACTGAACTGAACTGATAAAAAAATATCAGAGTATATCAGATGCAATAAAATAGTATTGCTTCACCTAAGAGTGTTCTAGATCACAGAGTCAAAAATCACACCCTGCCTTAACAGTCAAAATTAGAAAGTCATGGGTTAGATGAGTTTTATAACATGAATGCTCACACATCAGGTGTACACAAAGGTCATTTGTGGAGTTTTGATATCAATGCTTTTTTACAAGTTGTCTGTAGGCACTATTTTTATTACCTAAGCCCGCCCAGAAGTGATATGAAATGCAATGAATCATCACTCTGCTCTGATCTTTAAACAGATTAGTTATACATGCATGGAAACAGGTTAGGTATCAGTAGCTCAAAATGAGTCAATGTGATATAGCTGCCTCCAAAAATAACGTCATGAGGAAATACATCTTTTATTTTTGTTTTGTTTGCTTTTCTATATTATACAGCATCTTCTACAATAAATATTTTCTTTTCTAATTAGGTGATTGAAAACTTAAACTTTAAAGAAGTAAACATTGAAAGAACAAAAATGAACTAAAAGGATGTTATCATTCATGCTTTTTTGTCTGTAGGGAGCACTTATTTTTTTTCCCACTCTTGGAAGCTGACAGTCAAAAACTCCTAAAGGCCTGGTTTTTGGACTCTAAGAGACCTGCTGTGTGGTGTGACGATGGATGGCACTTAACATCTCTAAACCTGTTTTATAATTAGTAAACTGAGAATAATACTACTGCCTGTCTCACAGGTTTATTGCTGTGAAGGGCATGTCTGCAATAATAAAATCCAGCATCTATGGAACACTTGCAATATGCTGGAGATTATTCAAGGCGTATTTTGTGGATTGGCTCATGTGATTAACTCAGATGTAGGAAAGACTGGGTACAAACATCCAATGAAAGAGAACTAAGAATAATGGATGGCAGTTAAAGAGGGACGAATTCAGAACAAAGAAAGACTTTGCTTAAAACCCAAGCTGGACCAGATGAAGAAGTTTATTTTGTTGGAAGTAGGCAGTGGTTTCCTACCTTTACAGATGCTTGGGGAAATGAATGCAGTGATGCATACAAAGATTTAAGTTTTTACTGGGTGAAGGGGTAAACTTACAAAAACTGTAAATTGAAATGCCTGTGAGGCCAGACAACTAATGTAAATGAACAGAGCAGTCTGGGTATGGAATAATAGGGGATGGTGGGAACTGTGGGGAGCTGGAGGTATGTCCCTACCCACTGCCTTTGCGGGTCTTCAGCCTGGAGGTGTCTTCCTGCAGATTTTTGCAGAGCTGCCTTCTGCTTCTTTGAGGCTCACTCACATAGCCTACTGCCCTGCTCCAGTATTCCCCATGGTATTTCTCTGGAAGTTCTATAAGGCCCTGCTTATTCATTTATATGTTTTCTGTCTGTTCTCATCTTTTCAGAATATAATAGAGATTCCATAGGCATGCAATAAATAAAGCACTGAATGAAATCAAATAACAAACTAAACAACCCATTCAAATGATCCCTGAAACAATATTTGCAATTTAGTTCTCTTGCTCTAAGAGATAAGGTTTGAGGTGTTGTTTTTATAGTAGTTATGACACAATTCCAGAGAAATATAGAGATGCTTGGAGAAGGAAATAGCAACCCACTCCAGTGTTCTTGCCTGGAGAATCCCAGGGACAGAGGAGCCTGGTGGGCTGCCTTCTATGGGGTCGCACAGATTTGGACACGATTGAAGTGACTTAGCAGCAGCAGCAGCAGCATAGAGATGCTAAAGTCATCACTGGAAGGTTGAACAGCAATGGAGGTGTTCTATATAGTAGATTTTTCAGGATCCAGAGTATAAAATGGAGAACTCAGAAGGAAAAGAGGAGAAGGACAGAGAAATTTTCCTTACGTTTACTAGAGTAAGAACATCAAAAGGCATTATTAACACAAACCATTTCAAACTTACCGTAGTAGCTCCGCCTTGCTACCCAGGCAAAAATATCCTAAATGGAGGAAAAAATGAAGAGAAAATTAAACATGCAAGCCAAAGAGTTTTTATTTTTTTCCACACCCGTATATTATTATGATTATTACTTTAATATAAGCAAAATCAGTACAGCTCTCAGAGTCTAAAAAAAATTAATTTAGAAGAAAGAATGTTTTTAAAAAGAAGGAGGAAAAAAAAATCAATCTGGACCCTAACCTGATAACTCCAGGTAACTTCTCTTGAATCTCTAGGAGCCAAGTAAGCCCCTTGGTATAGTGTATCTTGTGATTTGTAGGTTTAGTGTATTGACCTACATGCCCTAGCTTACTTTAATGCCATTACATTTCACTGAAAAGAAACCCTGAATATTGCACTTCTCCCGTAGAAGACAGGCTTTACACACACAACTGGTGGAAGGAGACTAGAAGGTATGGATGACTGTTATGTGAAACCCTATGTTCTTCTCCTAGCTCTGAAATCATGTACCCACCTAATGTCTCTTGTGCTTCTTCTATTAAGTGGGTGTTATAAAACCATCAACAGTTTTATTCCCGATAGGGATAAAATATTGTTATTGAGGGAATGCAAAAAGAACAAAATGGGAGGGAACAAATCTTGTATATTACAGTGGCTTTTGACTTCCAAATCTCAACTTTACACAACCAGTGCTTATTTCTCCATATTTAAATTCTCAGAATTTAAATATCATGTTTGTAGAACAATAAATTTAAGATAAATTAAAAAAAAAAAGAACAAGGTAAAAACCAAGAAAGTTATATGAAACTGAAAACATGTGGCTCAAGAATACTCCTGTGGGCTCAAGAATATTTCTGAATATTTCAGTCCTGAGGTGACTTACTTCTCCTAACCAAGAATACCACAAACATGACCAACAATGCCAAAATAGTAACCGAGATTCCAATGTAGACTTCCTTGTTGGTGCTCATCCATGTTTCCTGTGCCAGCACCGCAACCTACAGAAACATCAGCATATCAAACACAAAACAGAAAAATAAAGCGATCTTGTTAGAGTTACAGGCAGAAAACATTTCAGAAAATAACATACCCAGACAAATTATTGTTTATTGGCCCCTGGCTAGTTCTGGATCATGAAGAGTAAGACAAAATGATGTAAAGTTATAGCCTTATGATGAAATTCTAAGACAACACAAAGTTCAAAATATATTTGGGAGTGGTGGAAATGTTTACATCTTACTTGCAGTGATATTTAGAGAAGGGTACAGACTTGTTAAAACTCAAACTGTATGCTTCAAATGAGTGTGCTTTATTAATTTATATATTTTATAAAAAATAATCTCTTTTCATAAATAATCCTCTTATGATACTACTCAAAAACAATTTTGGTTCCTATATGAGTTGCCTTGGTGGTGCTATTTGAATGTGTTCAGTTCCTGAAACTGGCCATTAATTAAAACACTTTTTTGAACTAGAATTCAAGATTCTATATCTCTATAAATGGGCATGAAAGTAGCTGCTCAGATTCATGGCTCTGCTTAACAATTAAAATGCTGTGCAATTGGGAAAAAAATTCCTAGTGTGACAGATCATCACTTCCTAGAGTAAACCCAAAATATACCCAGTCATCATGCTTGCCTCCTTTACGTAGCTCAATTCTAATTCTAAAGATGTCCTACCAGGTAGGTATTTTAACAGAAAGGAAGTGAAAATCAGAGAAAAAGATTAAGTCTCAAGTCTCCTCTTGCATAAGAGTTTAATCTCTGGAGTCAGAATCCCAGACTAACTTTTATTTAGTTGCTCTGTGACCCTAGCAAGTTATTTAGCCTCTCCAAACCTCTTTTTCTGTCAAATGCAGATTAAATAGGGTTCTTGGGAAAGGTACTTCAGGTACCTCCTGATAAATACTATGAGGAATACACAGGAGGGTGACCCAGCCTCTGAGGTGTCCTTGCCTAAACGGAAAACAGTCACTGCCTTGGGAGGGAAAAGCTGTATCACCTTACTTGTGGGAGGGAAAGCAGTTAGATGGACCACAGGGTTACAGGAAGCCATCTTTCCTTGCTTTTTAAAAAATATTATGTTACATAAAAACTAAAAGTTCATTTTAGAGTGTGCAGCTCAGGATAAAGAGAGGAAAACAAAAATCAACCATGATTTCAACATCCAGAAAGAGTTACTATTACCATTTTTCTTTACATACTCTTTTAGAATTTTATCTTTCTAGTAGTTTTCTTAACAGACACAGTTCCCGTATCCAATGTATACTACAGTATATACATCATTTTATCTTGTATCTATAACCTATATATAATAATTTTTTTTTCATTTTTGGCAATGCTACATGGCATGTGGGATCTTAGTTCCCTAATCAGCCATCGAACCTCTACTTACTTCATTGGAGGCATGAAGTCTTAATCATTGGACTGTCAGGGAGGTCCCAATGCTACCTGAAAAGTTAGTTTTTTCATTTAACAATTGACACTGTCTTCTCATGGCAGTAAGTACACTGCTGTGACAACATTTTTAGTGGCAATAAATGGGCATGCTTAATTGATAAGTTATTAATCTCTTATTATTGAACATTTAGGTTGTTTATAACATTTTCATGATTATAAACAGCAGCAATGTATATCTTGTTTTATACATCGTCATGTATATGTTCATCCTCTCCTTAAGATGCAGCTCGAGAAGTTGACCTACTGGGTGGAAATATATGCTGCTTGGTTTCAAGATACTTGGGAGACACTTGATATCTTCACGGTCAAGACACAAAAAGCCCACAATTGTGCTACCACCTATTGTGAACTTGCTTCTATACTGCTTACATTATATAGAAGAGATTAATTGCTACTGAATATACCTGTCCTGCAGGTAACTGAGGTCAAAACAATCTTCTCAGAGTGTTTGTTTCTTTTTTTTTAAACTATCACAAGTCTGACTGACATGACATTTACATGGTGGCAGTTCTGCTATTTAACAAGCACAACAAATTCAGCCCATATCCATCAGATAAATCAGTACCCATATGATCAAAGTGATTAAAATCTTTCATATCATTCCTATGTGGTAGTGTTCTCATTGTCCCTAAGTTATGCGGCATAAGGCCATTTGACGTCACATTAACCCCACTTTGCTTGAACTTGAATTTCTCTTATAACGTCCATGCTACAATTTCTCACCACTTGAAATAAAGATTATTCTCATACCTGAATCTGTTCATGTTTTTTTCTTCTATGAGTTATTTGCACATAGTGAAAGGAAAGTTGTTTCACCCAAGGGAGCCAAAAGTGAAAAATCTCACGGATAAATTCTTCTAATTTACACACAAAGATAAGGCTTTGATGAACATCATGAGACTATAGTTCCTTGGATTTTTTCCCAAGCCAATTGTGGGAAAAGTGCAAGAACAAATTACAGAAGCAAAGAGTTTGAAGACCTTAGGACCTTAATATGTCATCATATGGGGAGGATTATATATAGAAAGACTAAGCAGTGGCCTCAAAATTTCTCTATAGGAGGAAAATTAGATTGGAAAAGGATATCAGGGGGCCTATGTTTAAGGAACCACACTTTCATTGACATAATATTTTTGGTGGGGATGGCCCCCATTCCACTACATCAATTCAAGTCATGTTATTTCTCTAACAAAGATCTAAGTCTTTCTTGGTATGTAATGTTAAGTCACTATGCCTGAATTAATTCACTCTTTTGTTCTTATTTTCTGGTCAGGAGAAATTCTGGGTGTTTATGTGTGTTTAAAGTAAAATATAACTTTTCAGCTATTTCTAACAAGGTAGTGTATTTATATAGACTTTTAAAATTAATTAAACTATCCCTATTTAAGAGTCAAATTCTTTCTTCCTTTTTTTTTTTCAATTAGAAAGAATCAATCTGTGGACTAGTCTGACAATAATAATCTCTAAATGTAACTTGATTCCAGAAGAGACATATAAGTGAATCAGGCTAATAAAATAGGAAGGAATATGCTTACAGTTTGATTGTAATGCCAATGGGGATCTGGAAACTGGGTCACAGTGCCATTTGCATCTGCTCAACAAGAAAGAAAATTAATAAGAATTACAAAAAGATATTGAACTTTCCTGCAAACACCAAATATATTCACACTGCCTTCTGGTAATGAAGGGAAAGTTGAATAATCATATGGCCTAATGCTGTAGGCATCCCAGGAATAATACCAAGTTAATAAAATTTATTAATTTAAGTAGTAAGGTTATGTTTCTTAACCATTTTGTCACGGATCCTTTGAAAATGAACACTTTTTTCTTCTCCCTTGAGAAAAAAAAAAATGCATGCTCACAGAAAATTTACTGACAACTTTAGACAAGTCAGAGTGGCCCATTGTCAGAACTAGGTTAAAAATTACCACTTACAGATAAATAATCAGTATTTTCATGGCAGCTCAGAAACTTCCAGTGAGTGCTCAGAGGTCATTACACATCCAAAGAGCAGAACCACTCTGTTCAAAATGAACATTACATTGGTTTTACATTCAAAATGTGAGTGAAATGCACTAAGATACCTCAAACAGGTGGCATCCAACTCCTACATTATATGCCAGTGTGCCCAGACACTGATCCAAATGTGCTTTAGAAAATATGTTACATCACTCCCAAGGCCAGTATACCTTATACTACCTAAACTTCCAATATAAAAGGATACTATGCCTTAAAGTTTTGAATGCCCAAATTTTAATAGTGTTTTGAAATATCTCTTTTGTCCCACAGAACATATACTATTGGCCCTTCTAAGCAACTATAGGTCAAATACAGGATTCTCTCTTTACTGAATATCTATTACACACAAGTACTTCACATCCTTATACCAATTTTCTTGATCCAAAATTTTAGATGAGGTGCTGAAATGGTTGAAGTTTCCAACTCTACTAAAGGACAACAGCCTCAGCTCATAACCACCGCACACACTATATTCCCATCCAATGTAAATTCTGCAGGTCTCAGAGATTCCCGTACTACTGACAGAGCTATAAAACCATCATTTTCTAATGGTAGTGAACATGAACTAACCATATCCCCCTAAATTTTAACCGTTTACATAACTGTATCTACAATTTAAACTTTCCAAGACTACTTCTTCAAGAGACAAAGACAGTGTCTACAATCTAGTCTCTGAGTATGACTTATGTTATAACCTTAAATGCTTAAGCTATAGAATGAGTGATTTTTTTTTTTCCTTAAGCCAGAGTGATTTTTAAAAAAAAAAGGACTTGAGTCAGATGAAACTTGACTTCAGTGCTGACATGTCACTTACCAATGTGACCTCGATCAATGTCCTTTACATACACATTACATATATATGCATGTAAATGTATGTATTTATATTTTTAGCTGGGGTAACCTTGAACTACGAGCTCTTGATAGCACCCGTCTCATAAAGTTATCACATTAGATGATGCATGTAAGGTGCTTAACACCATATTAAACAAATATCAGGTATCACAATTATGTTGCTATTATAACAATAGGAGCAAAGGGGAAGGGACATCATAAAATGGATCTTCCAAATACCATGTCCTTCATTCCTTACAAACATGTAGTGAGGAATGAAACAACTTCTCCATGGGCGTGCAGCTTGAAACTGCCATTGGGGGGCAGTTGAATTGGAAGCTGTTTGTCTCCAAAGTAGAACTAAATGTCCTCCTCAGTCTGGCAATGGCAAGAAATAAACCTGCCCTGAAAGAATTAAATGAGATAATGCACAACAATTTGCTGGCACATGCATCTGAAAAGGTAGGTGCAGGCTCTATGAAAATCAAAATTCCTCCTGGACTAACATTCTTGGCTTTGTGAGGCTTTAACCCACTGAAATGTGACTCGGGCACTGTGAGGATTTGGCTTAAGGGCCTCAGAGATGCTGCCAAGACGGCAGCAGTCACAGAAGTCGTGGGGACACAGCTGCTGCAATGTCTGTTCCATGCTGCCAAGTCTACTTGACCAGGTTTTAGTGACATATTTTAGAGAACAATTTCCCATTTTCTACTTTGTGCTTCCTCTTAGCCTAAAAGTGTGGGGTGCAGTTGCCCCAACTGCTCTTACTTGTATTTTTATCTGCCTTCTCTTTGTTTCTGTGCCAAGAAACATTTCACACCAAGGATTCCACTTTCAAAACCAAATGTCACTATTAGCTAATTTGAATTAAATTGTTCCCTCTCTGAGTCCTGCTGCATGTCCATTTTCAGTTAAGAGCTTCCTTGAATGATTGGCAAAGTAGGCCACGCTGGGTGTCTGCTGCTGCTGCTGAGTCACTTCAGTCGTGTCCGACTCTGTGAGACCCCATAGATGGCAGCCCACCAGGCTCCCCCGTCCCTGGGATTCTCCAGGCAAGAACACTGGAGTGGGTTGCCATTTCCTTCTCCAATGCATGAAAGTGAAAAGTGAAAGTGAAGTCGCTCAGTCGTGTCCGACTCTTAACGACCCCATGGACTGCAGCCTACCAGGCTCCTCTGTCTGTGGGATTTTCCAGGCAAGAGTACTGAAGTGGGTTGCCATTGCCTTCTCTGTGGGTGTCTGCTACAGATTAGCAACTCCTGAGCATGATGAATCATACACACAAGTCTTACAAAATCTTACAAAATCTGACCTTGTTGGATTCTTCACAGGCACATGGACAAAGAAGCCAGTTCTGCATTACAAAGGGGTTCACATATGGCACTCTCCAAATTTATCACCATGGGTAACAGAGTTAGTTGGGAAAGATGACAATTCAATATCATCTTTCTCCATTATAAGAAAAACAGACTAATCTTACATCTCAAAAGAATATGGGCTTTCCCAAACTAGGGAGAACTGGAGTCTTTGGGAGTGGAATAGCACAATCCTAGTGGGACCTGCCTCTTTGGCTCTGGTGTCCATGTCCTCAACCCAACTCAAAGTGTCCATGTGAAATGAAAGCTCGACAAGGCAGCAGGGGAGCCTCCTAGCTCTGTGTAGTGTCTGGGGCTTAGAGGAAGCATAAACAGGTGACCAGTTCCATCTGAACTAGTTTGGATTTAATTATTTTAAGGCTCTGTCCAGGGAAGTATGCCTAGAAATAAGTTTAAAGACAAGGCTGATTCACTGTATTTAGAAAAATGTGGATATGTATGTGGATGGTCCCAAATCATACAAGCTGCCTGTGTCACTCAAATGTACATATTTCTGGACATTCTAAGTAACAGTCATAGTTGCCACTCTATCACTTACTTTGTAACCTTGTCCCCAGATCAATTAAAAAAAAAAAAAAAAAGAATATTTCCTTCATTTTCCAAAGAATAAAAACAGATTCAAAGAGGGTAATAAGACATTTGTTCAAACTGCATAGCTGAGTGGAATAGCCATTGTTGGCATTCAAGTCACGCTTGTCTTATTTCAGAATATGCGCTCTGAACAATGTGCTAATATTATTAAAATTTGAATGCTCCCAGGTGTTCAGGAAAGAAACTGAAGTTACCTGTTGAACAAGAGTGCCATGGTGAGCTGGTTATGTTTGTTTCATACAGGGTAGTAGGCTGGCTTTCTGCTGTCTGAGTTGGAGAAGACAAAGAAGCTATAGGAATGACAAGAATGGAAAAGTGGTGTTCAATTAGTGGAGGAAAATTTACACCCCCAGCAGAAAGAACAAACAAAACTAAATCAGAAATTATCCTTTGACTCTTTCTTAGAAATATATTAATAGATGTCCTTGAGGTATTACCCTGCTATGAAGGCATTTCATTATCATGAATAAATCTGATCTAGATAATGATCTGAGAGCTTAAAAACAGAATTATTTTACTTTTTATACTTCTTTTGTTGTTCAGTTGCTAAGTCATGTCTGACTCTTTGTAACTCCATGACCACAGCATGCCATGCTTCCCTGTCCATCTCTGTCTCCTGGAGTTTGCTCAAACTTATGTCCATTGAGTCAGCAATACTGTCTACCCATCTCATTCTCTGCCACCCTCTTTTCCTTTTGCCTTCAATCTTTCCCAGCAGCAGGGTCTTTTCCAATGAGTCAGTTGTTTGCACAAGGTGGCCAAAGCATTGGGGATTCAGCTTTAGCATCAGTCCTGGGGTTGTGATAAGAATTAAGGGGCTTAATACTTATAAAGCAGTTAGCATGTTTCCTGACACAGGAAACAGAGTAAGCATTAACTTCACCGAAATCGTATCCTCAAGTGTTGGATTAGGCTTCAAAATGGATTAGATGATCTCTAGTCAAAGCTCCTTGTAAGATAGAATCTCATTCACTTGGCCCTGTTCTGGCACTCTTATTTTTTCCTCATAATTCTATGTTAAACAGGGCTGAATGCATCATCCTTCTTAGATGTCCACAAGCAGTGGTCTGGCTTTTTTTTTTGCTATTAATGATTCCTTTGAGAATCTAATAAAAATTGTAGGTTCCTCTCACTCTGAAAATGCTTAAAGATACAAAAGATGAATATAAGAGGGTGCAAGTGGTTCACAGATTCTGTGAAGCCAAGTTTGGAAACCTGTTAAGAATCCCTACCCTAGATTGTCCATATGCCTTAACACAGTGCCCTGGATGGTGTGTCCTTACTTTAAAAACTTCTGCACTTAGACATACTTTTGCTTACCTGGCTGGAGGTCCTTTGTGGGTGCTGGCATTGGAAGAGCAGAAGTAGAGGACCTCACTGTCACTGGAGCAGTGGTGACTGTCATGGTTGGAGTAGTGGTGTTGATTGTTATTGGCACAGCAGTGGTGGTGGTGGTTGGAGCAGTGGTGACCATTGTGGTTGGAGTAGTGGTGGTGGTGGTTGTTGGAGTTGTGGTGGGTGTTGTTTTGGGGGTAGTAGCAGTGGTTCTTGAAATAGTGGTAGTCATTGTTGAAGTAGTAGTAATGGTTGTCTTTCTTGTAGTTTTGGTTGTTCTTGGAGTAGTGGTGGTGGGGGTTGATTGAGTCATGGTGGTTGTTGTTTTAGGGGTAGTAGTGGCGGTTGTTGGAATAGTGATAGTTGTTCTTAGGGTAGTAGTAATGGTTGTCTTTCTTGTAGTGGTGGTTGTTCTTGGAGTAGTGGAAGTGGTGGTAGTGGTTGTTGTTTTCGGGGTAGTAGTGGTGGTTGTTGGAGTGGTGGTAGTCGTTCTTGGAATAGTAGTGATGGTTGTCTTTCTTGTAGTGGTGGTTGTTCTTGGAGTAATGGAGGTGGTGGTGGTGGTGGTTGTTGGAGTCGTGGTGGTTGTTGTTTTGAGGGTACTAGTGGCAGTTGTTGAAGTAGTGGTAGTCGTTCTTGGGGTAGTAGTAATGGTTGTCTTTCTTGTAGTTGTGGTTGTGGGTGGAGTAGTGCTGGTGGTGGTAGTGGTTCTTGGAGTAGTAGTAATGGTTGTCTTTTGCGTAGTGGTGGTTGTTCTTGGAGTAGTGTTGGTGGTGGTAGTGGTTCTTGGAGTAGTAGTAATGGTTGTCTTTCTCATAGTGGTGGTTGTTCTTGGAGTAGTGGAGGTGGTGGTGGTGGTTGTTGGAGTCGTGGTGCTTGTTGGAGTCATGGTGGTTATTGTTTTGGGAGTAGCCGTGGTGGTTGTTGGAATAGTGGTAGTCGTTCCTGGAGTAGTAGTAACAGTTGCCTTTCTTCTAGTGGTGGCTGTTCTTGGAGTAGTGTTGGTGGTGGTAGTGGTTCTTGGAGTAGTATTAATGGCTGTCTTTCTCATAATGGTGATTGTTCTTGGAGTAGTGGAGGTGGTGATGGTGGTGGTTGGAGTCGTGGTTGTTGTTGTTTTGGGGGTAGTAGTGCTGGTTGTTGGAATAGTGGTAGTCGTTCTTGGAGTAGTGGTAATGGTTGTCTTTCTTATAGTGGTGGTTATTCTTGGAGTAGTGCTGGTGGTGGTAGTGGTTCTTGGAGTAGTGGTGGCAGTTGTCTTTCTTCTATTGCTTCTTCTTCGAGTAGTGGTGGCAGTTGTCTTTCTTCTATTGCTTCTTCTTAGAGTAGTGATGGGAGTTGTCTTTCTTCTATTGCTTCTTCTTAGAGTAGTGCTGGGAGTTGTCTTTCTTCTATTGCTTCTTCTTTGAGTAGTGGTGGCAGCTCTCTTTCTTCTATTGGTTCTTCTTGGCGTAGTGGTAGTAGTTGTCCTTCTTGTAGTGGTGGTTGTTCTTGGAGTAGTGGTGGTGGTTGTTGGAGTAGTGGTGGTAGTTGTTGTTGTAGTAGCAGTGGTGGTGGTCGTTGTCGTTGTAGGTGGAGCTAGAAATCAACATGAAAGCAGGTATTCATCAAGCAGCAGGAAACAAGAGACTCGTGCTGGGCCTGTGCACCAACACAACCACGGAGACTGTCCCCAGGCAGAACTCGGCACTTATCTCCCATGAACTCCAAGTTCTTGTCATGGGTCAACTAGAATCTGTGACTGAGGAGGGAGTGAAGACATGGTCACAACAAGGCAACAGTGGCATTTAAAGGATGATATTGTGGGAGGTGTTGCTATTCAAAAATGACACATGGGATTTGTGTTGAAGCAGTTTGTAAAGACTAGTCATACATATCAGATTTACATATCTTCATAAGCATCTGTGAAGGAGGGGAAAGTGTCTAGAGCCTGAAGCTGTCTTGTCCTCTGAGCAGTACATGACTAGAACCCAAATAGTAGTTCCAAATAACCAGAATATTGACCAAATAAATACCATTCACTTCTGTCAGTTATAAGGGTACCCTCCCAACATATCTGCATCCTAAATGTGGATTAACCCACATCATTAACATACGCTGGATAACACAGATGCCATATGCCACCTGGGAAGCCCTGAAAACAGTCATAGATAGTATATACATGAATGGATGAGGCTGTGTTCTAATAAACCTTTATTCATTAAAAAAAAAAAAAAACTGTTGGTGAGCTTATTTTATAATCTGATCTGGTCCTATGGCTACAGTTTGTCAACCTGGGTCTAATAGTGTAGTTAGAGATTTTGAAGAACAGTGCTGTCTCAATCCCCTCCATGCAGTTTGAAACGAAACCTAAGGAAAAGAGGAAGCAAGAAAAACATCTGATCAAAGGAGTATAACAAGGAGGAAATTTAATCAGCTTGTTTCACTAATGTGTCTTGCTCAGGAGTAAATACTTCCTAAGGAAGAAGCTAGGACACTAAGGCTAGGAAAAACTGCTGAGAAAGAGTCCTGAGAGAGGTTGAAAGTAAGCTCATTCTCTGAAAAGTTTAAGAAAGCTCAAGTAAAGTATTAGGTTGGAGGCAGAGAGTCACTTTGACTCAGTTATGAACCCGTTTTTCACAGGACAGAGCAGTGACTTTGCAAATACTCATCTATTAAAGAATTTATAAGCACTATAAATGTCCCCATTAATTTCTTTCTTCCTCCAGACCAATCATATAATTTCACAACTCCAAAAATAATCTTTTCCCCACACACAGCCTCCTGCCTCCACACACATGTATATAGCACCAGCATCTTTTGGCTTTCTTAAATTGCCTCCTAGATGTTTTCCTGGAGTCAGCTATTTTCTGCATCACAATTGACCTGATTTTACTTGCTTTCATCAAATAAGCTAAGTGTCCTTGATGAAGTTAGGAAAAATTATCAAATTAAAATATCAAGTTCATTTAAACTAAAAAAGAGATTTATATAGGCTCTGATTTGGGTTCTGTTTTCATTGGAAACTTTAGTTGGAGAATACTTACTATGAAAGAGCACCAGAAACCAGGAAATCCTTTAGAACCTGTTCCTTTCACCAAGTGGTAAGAAAAATTAAAATGTCTACATCAAGATAAAAACACATAAACTTCCCAGACTTTTGGATTTCACAAAATTCTTAAAAGCCAAAAGTGAACAGTTATTGAGATGAAAATGTTCTCATATTGCAATAGGGCAATTTTAATTTTTAAACAAGCAATTTAGTGATATGTGAGTGAAAGTGAAAGTCACTCAGTTGTGTGCAACTCTTTGTGACTCCATGGACTATAGAGTTCATGGGATTCTCCTGGCCATAATACTGGACTGGGTAGCCATTCCCTTCTCTAGGGGATCTTCCCAACTCAGGGATCAAAGCCAGGTCTCCCACATTGCAGACTGATTCTTTACCAGCTGAGCCATGATATGGTGTGAATTGTGCTTCAAAAATTCCAAGGGTAGAGGGAGGGGATGAAACTACATAGACTCTTTCAACGTATATGCAACAAAATTGAGTTGACAATTGTCAAAACCAAATAATACATCTATTTGACAGGACCTTATATTACCTGTTTTATATGTGTGAAACTCTCTATGAGTCTTAAAATGTTAAGAAAGAACATTTGAAAATTCTCCAAATAAATGACCTCAGAGAAAAGGTCAGATATTCAAGAAGAAGAAATTCAGCTCCATAAAAATACTCACTATATTTCAGTGTGGAACAGTGAATGCTTTTTCATGAACCAACTAGTGTTCCTGAAGCAAGGCTTCAGGAGACAGTTTGCTGACTGGGAAGATCCTCTAGCCTACTGTCTTGAATCAAGGTTAGTCTTAACACTTCACTCTACACAAAAACATGGAGAAGGCAATGGCATCCCACTCCAGTACTCTTGCCTGGAAAATCCCATGGACAGAGGAACCTGGTGGGCTACAGTGCATGGGGTCGCACAGTTGGACACGACTGAAGCGACTTAGAGCAGCAGCAACAGCAGCAGCTACACAAATACAAGATATTCTGTTGAAGAGTTATTTGAAAACAAGATCATAAGAAACTTTTCTTTCCCTACTAAAGGAAAAGAAAGTTAATATCAAACAGAAAACTCTTATCTCTGGGAACCCACAGGAAGTGATCAAAGAAGTAGGAAGATAAGCTCACCTGGATTGATCCTCAACTCTAGGGTGGTTTTTATGTCATTGAACCACCCTCTCACCTCAATTCGGCAACAATACAAGCCACTGTCAGACACGGCAGCATTATTTATGGTCAAAGACACATCCCTTCCACGAATATTTCCATTTAGCTGATAATGTCCATGCCTCCAATAGGTGACTCTGTATCCGTCAGTCCAGATGATGTTAGTTCCGCAATCAAACCAAGGACATGCCCCTCGGCCCCAACACATGCTTGTGACTTCTCCATTATAGTAGCAGGGTAGAGTGACACTCTGACCCGCCACTCCAGTCACTTGATGGTAAGAGGTTACACCATCTGTAAATAAAGAGAAACCAGAGCATAAGGTCTCAAAATTTTAGCTTTAATTTTATTTTCATTTTGTTCTTTATATAGTTTATGCTGTGTGAAATTATCTAACTATATCTTGAGTTTGTAAATTTAACATATGCATTTTTCTGGTAAACATATTCTTTAGCAGTATTATTATTAACCAGATATATTTGAGGATGAAACATCAGATAAATGTCTTTCTGTATTCAGGATTACTTCCTAATAGGACAGATTTATGAGAGAAAGTATCAGGATGTTAGGTAGGTAGAATAGGGAAAAGGAGTCCAAAATGGCGGTGGCTAAAAGACAAGGAAGGTCAAAGGAAGGTCCGAGGACCAGAGTGAAGACTTCAGGCAAAACAAACAGCACTCCTGGCTAAGCCCAATTTGCATAGGGCAGGCCCAGGTAGAGGAAAAAACATATAAAAAGAAGAGCCAAAGCGCTTTCTCACGGACTCTCTCTCCCATGTGCGTGCGCTCTTTTCTTTCTCTCTCACTGTCCTGCTATCTTCTAAATAAAATAGAGCTGTAACACTGATTTGCCTAAGAGCTGTAGCACGGTTTGTCCAAGACCCAAGAGCTGTGATGCAATGAGGGCTTTAATGTCCATTGCTCCAAATCTTTGCTGTGATGAGACAAAGAACCGAGGAACATACACTCGCGTGACATCTATGGTGCCATGACTCGGTTTTAACCTAGCTGAAACAACCTCTGCGTGGAAGAGGCCAAGCACAACAGGAGCCCAACTCAGCAAAGCTCCTGAGCTAGAAGCGGAAGGCGAAGAAACCCAGCACAGGAGAAGGCCCATCGTGCTGGAAACCAGGACAGTGAAAAACGAACTCAGCAGAAAGCTCACAAGGTCCAGTCTCAGATTCCAGAAGACCTCCGGTTAAGGTAAGAGGTCCTCACTCCTATGGCTGGAGGGACTTTTACAATCTCTCATTTCTTGTTTCCTCAAACCTCCCGCGAATAGGCGGGCAGCAGGAGACACAATTGAGGGACTCTGGAGAAGCTACTCCTCAGCATGTCCCAAAGGCGCTATCTGCTGAGCCCCAGTAGCTGTTACACAAGCCGGTGGGGGTTCTTCTGTCCTTCCTCTTCTCTGTGCCAAGGATCAGACCGATGAAAGTGTGAGCACCGTTCAGATATTTAGTAAATCTTCCAGTGGGCTATGAAGGGGATTCCTTGGCACGTTTTTCCCACTGCTTTTTCCTCCTGTCCTTCAGCTCTCTACCGGGACTCAAGCCCAGCCAAAACTAATGAAACTCAGGCTCTGATGTCTCATTGCAAAAATTCATTGAGAAAAAAAGCGATAAGAGATGGATTTGTTAGGATCCAGAGAGAAGCCACTCTTCAGGGTGTGAACCATTGCGGAGGGCAAGGGCTGGGGCCATGGAATTAGGCCTGGCTAGGTTTTGTGAAGGGATGGAATTCATATGCTAATAAGTGAGAGAATCATCCCAGCCATTGGGGAACAACTCTGTCCTCCCTTGTGACTTGGAGCTGTCCTGCCACCTCTGGGTGTGTCTGTTGGCTTATATATAGATTGAGGAGTAAGGTTTACTTGAATTTGATTTGTCATCTTGGACCCAACTGATTTTAATTGGTTTACATTATACCCTTGTGCTATGTCATTCTTTCAAAGGTTGTGCTCTGCCCCCTTCCCTCCTGTTTCATGCTCTTTTCCTGAGCCCCATCCAGACCCACAAGGTTGCCTCTACAATCTTCTGGAGAGACAACCAGAAAATAGCTGGCCTTAGGAGGGAAATACTCTGTAATATTCAACCCCCTAATCCTACCCAATACTGGTCACACTGGAGATCTTGGGGACGCCCAAACTCCAGTCTGGGGTATCCCAGGAGGTCATCACACCTTGACCTGCCTAGGGATTGGTCTTCGAAAGGTTGTCATGCCTCAACCTGTTTGGGGATCCTCTAGTCCCAGGGGTCCCAGGAGGTCGTCACCCCTCGACCTGCCTACGGACCCAATTCTCGGGAGGCCGTCATGCCTCGACATGCCTGGGGATCCGATCTCTAGGAGGCTGTCACGCTTCAGCCTGCCTGGGGATCTGCACCCTGACCCGGGGACGCCTGGCTCTCAGGTTGCAACAGTTCTGGGTAGGAAAAGCTTCAGAAAGACTCACCCCTAAGGAAGTCCACCCATGGAAACATAAAGAAGCCTATTACTTGTGGGACTGTGCCCAGTCTCAGCAATAACTCAGGAGCCCAATGAGAACCCCATTATCTTTCTGGAAAGGCTAAAAGAGGCATTCCAAAAGTTTACCAACCTGAACTTAGACTCTTACGAGGGACGGGTGATTTTAAAGGACAAATTCCTGTCCTAATGTTCATCAGATATCAGAATTAAGTTACAGCAGCTACAACAGCAGGACCCTGCTGCCTCTTTAGATGAGATGGTCCAGACGGCCACCAATACCTTTTATAACAGAGAACAGGAGAAGGAGGCCAAGGCCCAGGAGAAGGAGAGAAAGAAAGAGACAAGCCATGCCCAGATGCTGGCCGCCCTCCAGAGAAGCCCTATGGCAAACCCCGAGTCCTTGAGGGACAAGGCACGAGACAGATACCTGATCTGTAGACAGGCGGGGCATTGGGCCAAAGAGTGTCCAAACCTTGACAAGTCTCCTAGAATGGCTTGCCACAAATGCCATCAACTGGGACATTGGGCAGCACGCTGACCTGGGGACCCAAGAGCCTCAAACCAAGCAACAAGCCTACCCTCACGATGGTTCAAGAGGACTGAAGCAGCCCGCTCCAGCCAGCCAGCCAGCCTGTCACAGATAACCATCATGGGGCTGGAGCCAAGGGTGCAACTGGATGTGGCAGGTAGGTCCGAGAATTTCTTGGTTGACACAGGGGCTACCTACTCTGTCTTGATCTCCTACTCCAGAGCCTTCTCTTCCCAAACCTGTACCATTTTGGGTGCTACAGGAAAAGCAACTACTAAAAGATTCACCCGAGCACTTCTTTGTTGCTGGGATGGACAAATATTTTCCCACCAGTTTCTGGTGGTCCCTGAGTGTTCTACTCCCTTATTGGGAAGAGATATACTCACTAAACTGGGGACCACCCTTGTGATGGGAAGTTTTTCAGCCCCTAGAGCTCTACAGCTCCTGGTTACTGCTGAAGAGCCCATTACACCTTCAATAGAGAGGGACCAAAAACTATGGGAAGACAAGATTAACCCCCAGGTGTGGGATCAGGGGATTCCTGGACGAGCCCACCAAGCTGAACCGGTCATCATTGTCCTCCAAGATCCCACTCGGTTTCCTAACTGGAAACAATATCCTCTCAAAAGAGAGGCTCAGGAGGGACTACAGCCTTTAATAAATAAATTCCTTGCTTGTGGGCTATTGGTCCCCACCAGTTCGCCATGTAACACCCCAGTCCTCTCAGTAAAGAAAAAAGACGGAACCTGGTGACTGGTTCAAGATCTCCGGATCATAAATGAAGCTGTAGTCCCCCTCCATCCCACAGTACCCAATCCCTATATAATCTTGGGAGAAATCCCACCCAGTGCCAAGTGGTTTACAGTCTTGGATCTCAAAGATGCATTTTTTTTGCATACCACTGGCTAAAGAATCCCAATATCTTTTTGCCTTTGAGTGGGAGGCCCCAGGAGAAAAACACCAACAGGTGACTTGGAAAGTATTACCTCAGGGGTTCAGAGATAGCCCCCACCAGTTTGGACAGGCCCTTAGCCAGGATCTCCTAGATCTGGACCTGGGACCTAATTGGAATATATTACAATATGTAGATGATCTACTAATTTGTTCTCCAGATGAGAAAAGTGCCCAACAACATGCAATTCAGGTTCTAAACTTCTTGGCAGAAAGGGGATATAAAGTCTCCCGTGCTAAGGCACAGATGGTCGAGACAAAGGTCACTTACCTGGGAGTTCAGATTACACACGGGTCCAGGAGGCTGTCCTCTGATCGGGTACAAGGAATGCTCCAGTTGCCCTCCCCCATAACTCGAAAACAATTGCGAGCTTTCCTGGGGCTAACTGGTTATTGTAGAATCTGGATACCCAATTATGGTCTAATTGCCCAGCCCTTATATGAAAGCTTAAAGGGACGAGATGATTCAATCCCACTGATGTGGGGAACTCCTCAAAAGAAGGCAGAGGCTACACTAAAACAGGCCTTAGCTCAGGCACCTGCCTTGAGGTTGCCAGACCCAGAAAAAGCATCCAACTTTATGTCCATGAAAGAGAGGGAATATCCTTGGGGGTGTTAACTCAAAGGTTGGAATCTGAGCCCCAACCTGCAGCTTACTTATCCAAGAGGCTTGATCCAACTACCTGAGGTTGGCCCCCCTGCCTTCGAAATCTTGCAGCTATTGCAATCATGATAGAAGATGCTTTAAAACTCTCCTTTGTGGGCAAACTATTTTTATCAGCCACCAAGTAAAACAACTCCTAAATGGGAGAGGCCATTTATGGATGTCTGATCAAAGAATCCTCAGATATCAAGTAATGCTGATGGAAAATCCAGGCCTCACTATATCCCCTTGTGAGGTTCTTAACCCAGCCACCCTCCTCCCTACCCCCGAGGGCTCTCTCCCCTTTCACTCTTATCTAGAAACCTTGGAACACTGGACAAAACCCCGAGAGGGATTGTCAGAAGATCCTCTGACCAATCCTGAGGAAATCTGGTACACTGATGGAAGCAGCTTTGTCTTGGATGGAAAAAGAAGAGCAGGTATGCAGTAGTCTCCAATTTTGAGACCATAGAGGCTAAGCCTCTGCCACCAGGTACTTCAGCCCAATTAGCTGAGCTCATAGTCCCGACTCAAGCTTTAGAGCTGGGAAAAGGAAAAAGAATAGCCATTTACACTGACTCCAAGTTTGCCTTTCTGGTGCTACATGCACATGCGGCTGTTTGGAAAGAAAGGGGCCACTTGACCACCCGAGGGTCCCCAATCAAATATGGTGATCAGATTCTTCGACTCTTGGAGGCAGTCCACCTGCCCACTGAGGTTTCAGTCTCCCACTGTAAAGGACACCAAAAAGGGAACACGGAAGTGGCACGAGGGAACCCAGCAGCTGATCAGGCAGCTAGGAGAGCAGCATTACAGAACCATGACCTAATAGGGATTGCCACCTTAGTTCCACAGACTAATTTGCCAGAAACTCCTTCATGTACTGAAGGTGAGACTCTTAAAGCTAAGAGCAAGGGCTTCCAAGAAGATCATATGGGGTGGTTCCAAAAGGAGGGACTCCTTTTTCTGCCTGGAACCTCCAATGGAAGTTGGTTAACTCCTTACATGCAACTACTCATTTAGGAGAAAAGGCCCTCCACAGATTACTAGAAAGGTCCTTCAGAGGAACAAACAGGCTTCCAAACAACTATAAGACAGCTGGTCTCCTCTTGTCCCACTTGCCAATTAAACAACCCCCAAGGAGCTCGAAGACCCCAGCTGGCCCAGCCCATCCAATGACATGGGGACTACCCAGGAGAGGACTGGCAGATGGACTTCACTCAGAAGCCAGTTTCTCAAGGGTATGAATACCTATTAGTTATGATAGATACATTCACAGGATGGATTGAAGGCTTTCCCACCCGAACTGAGAAGGCTGAGGAGGTGGTAAAAAAACTGATCCATGAAATCATTCCAAGATTTGGTCTGTCCAGGTCATTACAAAGTGACAATGGGACATCATTTACTTCTAAGGTTACCCAAGGGGTCTCGAAAGCATTGGGCATTACTTATTGTGCCTGGAGGCCTCAATCTTCAGGAAAAGTAGAAAGAGCCAATCAATTCTTAAAATCAGTGATAAAAAAGATAACCCAGGAGACCTCCCTGGGATGGAAGGAGGCTTTACCAATAGCTCTCCTCCGCACCTGCATTGCCCCTAAGGAACAGGTTGGTCTTAGTCCTTATGAGATGCTATATGGGAGACCTTTTGTTTATGTCAATGACCTCTTCCTAGATCCAGAGGTTCAGACCCTCCAGTCTTATACCATGGCCAGTGGGCAAGTCCAACAGGATATACGCTTGTGGGGTATGAACCAGGACCCAAAAGATTCTAAGGAGTCACCACTCTATGCTCCAGGGACTCAAGTCCTAATTAAAGTCTGGAAAGATGGGTCCCCAAAGGCTCAACTCCAGCCCACATGAAAGGGCCCCTACCCTGTAATACTCTCTACCCCCACAGCAGTAAGGTACCAGGACATGACTCCTGAATTCACTACTCACGAGTCAAGCCATGGAAGAAAACAGAAGAGGACACTCAATACACCTGTGAGCCCCTGGGAGATCTCAGATACCTATTCAGAACTATAAATGAGTGTCATTCTAATGAAAACCCCCAAAATCTGGTTTCTGGGGATAAAATTTCTCAGGATAACTCTAAAGAGCCAACACAGCTTGACAGAGACTGTACTCCAAAACAGACAGGAGATATATCTTCTGATCCCTGAACAAGGAGGGACTTGAGCCATCCTGGACATGTGAATTTAAAATTGACTAATGTCCCTACTAGTCCTTGTTATGCTATATTCATGATGCTTATGATTATTCCATGTACTGTCAATTGGCTAACCTGTTTTGTCTCTGCTGAAGTCAACAAGCTACAACATGCAGTGCCAGTTCAACAAAGATATAAAACTACAGCCAACCATGGAAAATATCACACACCCTTGGACACCGCTATAAGGACTCTGAGGCTTGAGACTAGCCTCAAGAGGGGGAGGTGCAATACCTCTCGCTGTCCCAGTTCAGCAGGAAGTAGCCAGAAAGACCTCGACGCCCCTATTCCCAAAGAATTGGGCCTCCCATGTCTTGAGGGGGGAATGTTAGGTAGGTAGAATAGGGAAAAGGAGTCCAAAATGGCAGTGGTTAAAAGACAAGGAAGGTCAAAGGAAGGTCTGAGGACCAGAGTGAAGACTTCAGGCAGAACAAACAGCACTCCTGGCTAAGCCCAATTTGCATAGGGCAGGCCCAGGTGGAGGAAAAACATATAAAAGGAGGAGCCAAAGCACTTTCTCAAGGACTCTCTCCCGCATGCATGAGCTCTTTTCTTTCTCTCTCTCTCTCACTCTCTCTCTCTCTTGCTATCTTCTAAATAAAATAGAGGTGTAACACTGATTTGCCTAAGAGCTGTAGCACGGTTTGTCCAAGACCTGAGAGCTGTGACACGCCGAGGGCTTTAATGTCCATTGCTCCAAATCTTTGTTGTGACGAGACAAAGAACCGAGGAACATACACTCACGTGACAAGGATCAAGGGCAGAAATACGTTCAGTCTTTTGGTGAATATGATTCAAATTCCTCTCCAAAAGGTTTGAAACAAATGACACTCCAGTAATCCATCAATGTGTGTGCATTTTATCCTGTGTTTGACAAGTATCTGCTTACTAAATGTTAATACACACAGGTGGCTTTTCCTCTCCCCTAGATTCAGTCACTGTCTCCGTTGAAATCTGATTTTAAAACAGAGTTGCATTTAAAATTTTGATTTTCAATTTTATTGCAATTTTTAAAATGACGATACAAAAAAATTTCACCTCACAAATCTTCTCTAAGTTAAAGAAAAAACAGCTAATACCCTACTTTCAGCATCATTGGCTAGAAGGCAGAAGCCTAGTAAAGTCTTTAGAAATCAGTTTTTAGAAAAAAGGGTTTATAATACTCTCAGAAGGAACTGAGACTTATAATGGGCTTTGTTGTTTTTGTTTAGTTGCTTAGTTGTATTGGACTCTTTGCCACCCCATGGACTGTAGCCCGCCAGACTCCTCTGTTCATGGAATTTCACAGGCAAGAATTCTGGAGTGGGTTGCCATTTCCTTCTCCAGGGGATCTTCCCGACTCTGGGATCAAACCCATGTCTCCTGCATTGGTAGGTGGATTCTTTACCACTGAGCCACCTGGGAAGCCCATCCTGGAATTTAGGATCGATTAAAAAAATTCAAGCAGGGATCCCTTCTTGTGAGTTGATGACTGTCCTGCAATGGAGCACTGTCCAGTTGGCCAGGTGAAACCAAAAAATTGGACAATATTCAATCAAATGTTAAACTTTACCTCTTAAAAACAAACATGCAGGAAAACTGTCTCCTGCAGCAGTGGTTTAAAAAACTGTATTGCCAAATGAAGTCTGAGTGGTCCTTAAAAAAATCTGAGATTCAAAAACCAGTCATAGTTAGAACTGGCCTGTAAGTCTGGGAAATGCTCTGGGAATAAAACACTCATTGTTATATAAAATAAGTCTAGTTTTTATTACCAAAATTCTGATTATATTTATTTTTGCTTAATATCATTTTTGAATTATAAAGGTAATTTATGCTGATTATATAAATTTGTTACAGAATATAATTTAAAACTGTACTTTCCCTCATATCCCTACTTCGAGAGTTTTTTTTTTTAATTTAGAATTATGTCTATTCCTAAAAATTTCCCTTATCTCATAGAATGTTAAAATATGAGATAAATTAAATAATTTTGTCTATTAAACATTAAATTTTTTGTTTATTGATTAAAACAAAAATTTTGGCCACATGGCACCGCATGTGGTATCTTAGTTCCCCAACCAGCGATAGAACTCATGCTTCCTGCATTGGAAACACAAAGTTTTACCATTGGAAAACCAGGGAAGTTATAATATTTTCTTCTTAAAAGAAACAGTTACACATGGTTAAAAAAATCAAAAAGCACAAAATGGTACAATAAAGGACTTATCTCCTTCCCACTCATCCCCATTGCTTCCTCCCACCCTCGTCCACGGTTACTCTTTCTTACATATACTTGAGTAGTTCATGCATACACAACCATCTACCTACTATTTTTTTTTTAATTTAAACACAAAAGGCAGCATAAGCTGTACTGTACTGCAGCATGCCTTATAAACCTACCCATAGATTTTTTAATTCCTAGAATTTAAGCAATTCCTTTGGCTTAAGTTTTCAGCTTGGTTCTTTGCTCACTAGTTGATCCCATTACCTTTGACAAAGCCCCCCTCTACCATGCCCACACACCCCCTACATCCTTGGGGTTCCAAAGCACAATCCACCTATTCACTTACCTGGCAGGAGTAGGAGGCCCAGGATAGCTACCCAAGGATGCATGATGCTATTGGCCTGAAGGAAAGAGAAAGCAGACTGCTTGGTGTGGTCCTCAATCAGATGGTATCAGAACAAGTCTTAATTCTCAGATTTCAACTTCTCCTTTCACCCTTACAGGGTGAATCACATAAGCCTGCCTGCAGGAAGCAGGAGCACACTTGCAAATGCTTCAGCTCTCTGTCTGCTCCAGGTGACTGAGAGCTCTGCCCCTTCCAACAGACAGGCAAAGCTGTCCTCTGAAACAGTGCCTACTTACCTAGCTCCTTTCCTACACCTAGAGTCCAAACTAACTCTAGGTGCTGACAGAGGAGATGAGGGAGCAAACACAAAGGAAATGAGAGGAAGGCTTAGCAGGGAAAGCCAGAGCAAAGGCCAGACTTCCCATGGCAAAGGCACACTTATCCTTAGCCTTGAAGAGGAGTCACCTGGCTTTCTGGTGAGAAGAGGGTACTTCTTCCTTTGTGGTCAGAACGGCTAGTCCCCAGCCTTAGTCAAATTATCAAATGTCCACTGAACTAAGAACTGAGAGTTGTGAGTTTTACTTATGGCTCAGGAGACTGCCTCTCAGATAGCTCTGATGAACCACACCCAAGAGGGTTGGAGAGATAAGCTTATATGTGATTTTGGAGAAGTACAATCAAATGTCTCAGTAGAGGTTGCCACTAGGTACAAGAAACAAATACTCAATTAATGCCTTTAGCGTTTTTCTAAGTACAAGAAGATGAAACTTGGATTCATAAAATTTTCTCCTGTAAACATCTATCTGAAGGCTTGTTTTACCAGTTTTCCCAGAGCACGGAGTACTTCATTTGGATCACTGCACTGAATTCCTTTCAGGGTATATTGAGTATCAGTGACTACAATGGCTAGTGACTTAATTCTTACAGAACAAGATGGCTAGGGACACTCCTTAGCTGGCAGTGCCCCCTAATGGTTATAAATTCAGTCATGATTTAGGAGGCAGTTCATGGCCACTTTATCCCATAGTGTACTGCTAAGTCACTTCAGTCATGTGCAACTCTGTGCGACCCCATAGATGGCAGCCCACCAGGCTACCTGTCCCTGGAATTCTCCAGGCAGGAACACTGGAGTGGGTTGCCATTTCCTTCTCCAATGCATGAAAGTGAAAAGTGAAGGGGTAGTCGCTCAGTCGTGTCCGACTGTTAGCGACCCCATGGACTGCAGCCTACCAAGCTCCTCTGTCCATGGGATTTTCCAGGCAAGAGTACTGGAGTGGGGGTGCCATCGCCTTCTCCGATCCCATAATGTAGAGAATACCTTTTTCTCAGTCGGGCCAGTATTTTGATAATCTTCAGTGTGTTCTTACTGGACTCTGCTCAGTTCAGTCACTCAGTCATGTCCGATTCTTTGCGACCCCATGAATTGTAGCACGCCAGGCCTCCCTGTCCATCACCAACTCCCGGAGTTCACTCAGACTCACATCCATCGAGTCAGTGATGCCATTCAGCCATCTCATCCTCTGTCATCCCCTTCTCCTCCTGCCCCCAATCCCTCCCAGCATCAGAGTCTTTGCCAATGAGTCAACTCTTCGCATGAGGTGGCCAAAGTACTGGAGTTTCAGCTTTAGCATTATTGCTTCCAAAGAACACCCAGGACTGATCTCCTTCAGAACGGACTGGTTGGATCTCCTTGCAGTCCAAGGGATTCTCAAGAATCTTCTCCAACACCACAGTTCAAAAGCATCAATTCTTCGGCGCTCAGCATTCTTCACAGACCAACTCTCACATTCTTACGTGACTACTGGAAAAACCATAGCCTTGACTAGAAAGACCTTTGTTGTCAAAGTAATGTCTTGGCTTTTCAATATGCTATCTAGATTGGTCATAACTTTCCTTCCAAGGAGTAAGCATCTTTTAATTTCATGGCTGCAATCACCACCTGCATTGATTTTGGAGCTCCCCAAAATAAGGTCAGCCACTGTTTCCACTGTTTCCCCATCTATTTGCCATGAAGTAATGGGACCAGATGTCATGATCTTAGTTTTCTGAATGTTGAGCTTTAAACGAACTTTTCCCTTTCCTTTTTCACTTTCATCCAGAGGCTTTTTAGTTCCTCTTCACTTTCTGTCATAAGGGTGGTGTCATCTGCATATCTGAGATTATTGATATTTCTCCCCACAATCTTGAATTGATTCCAGCTTGTGGTTCTTCCAGCCCATCGTTTCTCATGATGTACTCTGCATATAAGTTCAATTAGCAGGGTGACAATATACAGCCTTGATGTACTCCTTTTCCTATTTAGAACCAGTCTGTTTTTCCACATCCTAGGCACTGCTAATAGTAGCCAAAAGTCTTGGACCACATGTCTTTCAAATCTGTTTTGACCCAAGCAAAATACTCTGTGCTATTTCTTCCCATATGTAGAGCTACACTATTACAATCTTGAGTTCATAAATAAATATATACATGTACAGCTCTTAAATAAATATATATGTGCAAGTTGCCTAGTCATCATCTTTATCAGAGGCTTAGTCACACATTTAGTAATGCCAGAAATCACAATCTTGTAAAATAGGTCAAATGCAAGTAACATAGCTAGTAGCATTAATAGGGTCATAAGTAAATATTTAGGCCAAGAGTTTTAATTAGATGTGATCCAGTATATTACCAGCTCATCTGACTCAATCTGTCCTGTACAAATCACTATCTTAAAGGTAATGAAATACCTGTATTGTTCACAAAGGCATCCAGCCTAATTCTCTAGTGTTATTAGGCTGATAATCCTTAGCTTAACTGTTCCCAATGTAAGGGAGCTTTTAAACTTAAATGATTCAAATAATCTGGTGGGAGTCATATAAATCCACCCTGTAACTGAAGGAGGGTCCCTCCTAATAATCAGGAAGTTAGATTTGCTGACTGAAATTTTGTTTGTTATCATCGAGCTTGAGTAACTTTAAAAGAAAATTCATGCTATAGCCATGGGCAGAGAAAGCACCATTAATTGGCCAAGTGAGGGAGTCAAGACTAATAATATCAATAGTTGCTCAAACAGAACTATAGCTCTCTTCTGGAATAAATTTCCTAAGGGTCATCCAATTAGACCCGTGGAGAGGAGAAATCCACCAAGGTAACCCAGAAGTACTAGATGTAGGTAACTGATCATATGCCTAACAATTGGATTAATTTTTAAATTCTGTGTAAGATTTACACCATGACAGAAAAACTTGGATTTATGAAAAAGTCCAAGAAATTATCAAAAATAATTATAATATATAATTATATCCATATTTCTATAATTATAATTATATAATATGACATTATTATCTAATGTAACTATTATGCTGAAAGTAGTATAACTAATCATACAGGTCACATCGAGAATCTAGGGATAGCTGTCCACTTCTGATGTTGTCTTCTCTTTGTCTTGGTGGGAGTGTAGTTTCCCCTCTGTTTGAACTTTGTTTTAAGGTGAGGCTAAGGGCTCCAGTGCAAGAATTCTTTCTAAGTGGAAAATACAAATCCAAAAGTCAATTTCTTTTGTTTTTTCTATGCATGAGCTAATAAAGATTATCTGACAAGTGCCCTTTGATGTAGGTTGGAGACAGTTCTTTAAATGATGTCTTTCCAAAATGCATAATCTTCTGGTTATAGGTCATGGGGCATCGAATATACAGAAATAAGCTTCAGAGACAAACTTAGAGTGTCCTTTTAGTAATTCAATTAAACTCTACAATAATGTAACCTAACAACAGGGGTCTATCTCAGAAGTGAGTCTTGGGCAGTAAATACAGACCTAAATTAACAATACTAGAATTTAATATCCATATATATAATTTTTCTCTCTAAAATTATGCTGACTTCTGTCAAATTAAGAGTAATTTGTTTGCAAAAATAAGTCTGCTTTCAGTAAACTTGGCCTGATTACTTATATAAGTGTAATTGAACATACAATCCTTTAAAAAATTGGTTTAGGTAGACCTTTTTATAAAGAATCTCAGATTGAATTTTTAAAAGGCTTCTTTCTCAAAGTGAGAAAAGTCATCCCAAGGGCATGCCATCAGATCCCACCTGTGATACCTAAAGATCTGGACTAATTTCTCTCTTCTCAGTGTTCCAAAGTGTCTTCAGATTCCCGCAACTGTCAAGATGTGGACTTTCTTATTTACTTGATAAGTCTGCTAGCAACCTAAGGGTTTACAATATTGGAGGGATCAAGTAGAAAGAAAAGATACATGTTTCAATTTTGCTTACAATTGTAGCACTATCCAAATTGCTGTAAGTCATAATTAGTTTAAGGAGAAAGGTTTCCTTATATCTGGAAAACAGATTAAAAAGCAGTAATATTTCAGACCAGAAAAACCATAAAATCTATAACCATGTTCATCAGTTCACTCATTCCTATGTAACTAATCCTTGATCTTTTGTAACAGTTTTATAAAGCTTTTAAAAACCTGCACTTGTCAAAAATCCTTTCTGTGAAACTTCTTGATAATGAAGCATTTTTGCAAAGGCATCAGGATCAAACAATAACTGTCTGTGAACAACAAAGATTATTAAAGACATGATTAAAGATCCGATTGTGATGCAATTGACAAAGAAACTTCTTTACTGCTGTGACAGAACATTTTAAGATAATCAGAATTAAGACTGATAACATTTTACTATGACATACCAGATTCTTAGGAATTCCAATAATTTCTAGAGTATCTAAAACGATATAGCCTAAGGATGTTTATCACCATCCCTTTGAAATGTTTCCCATGCAGTTTAACATAAGACTAGTTAGTTTAATATTTTTATCTTTGATAAAGAGAGAAAATGATTCCCTTAGGTGTTTCAGGACCTTTTGGAAAATCTCAAAGTAAGCTAAAGGTCAAATGAACTTCAAGTAGAATTTGATCTCTGGCAAGTTTGCCAAAAATATCAAAAGGCTTTAAAAAAACACTTGGTCAGGTGGCATTACAGGTCACTGTGAAACAATACTTATTGACTTAACCAAGAAACAATAAAGTATTTCAAAGACAAATACAGAAAGTTATAAAAAGTTACTTAAAATACAAAAAAAATTAACAATCTGTTACAAAAAGTTGATCAATATTCTTAAGAAAACTCTCCCCTCTTAATAGAGAGAAACCAAATTCAGGTTTTGTACCATTTTACCTTTATAAAAGGTAAAATATTGGAATTCATTTGCTCAATTAAATTAATTCTAACCTTAGTTCTGCCTAAACATAAAATCCTTTCTAAAGATTCTTTTTCCTCTCAAACCTACAGTTTTCTATACTTATAATAATCTGTCTCTTCTTTCGTATTTAGAAATAACTAGGATCAGAACAAAATTATTTTCTTTTTCCTTAAAAAATGCATTTTTATTTCTTATATCTTCTTCTTACTTGCATACAAATATGTTTTCCATATTAACTTTATAGTCTAACTACTTAGAATTATCAATTTTTAAAAAATATTTATTTATTTGACAGCATTGTGTCTTCACTGGGGCATGCAGGATCTTTAGTCACAGCATGTAAACTCTTAGTTGGGGCACATGGGGTCTAGTTCCCTGACCAGGGATCAAACCCAGGCCCCTGCATTGAAACCTCAGAGTCTTAATCACTGAACCACCAGAGAAGTCCTGAATTATCAACTTTCAAAAATCTTAATCTCTAGTGAAAACTGAGAAGCAAGTAATTACATACTGTCTTTTACATTACCATCCCATAGATTGGCAAACTTAAAATACTATTAATAAAAACTCAACATGAAAAAACTAAGATTGTTCAAAATTGGGAAAGGAGTACATCAAGGCTGTATATTGTCACCCTGCTTATTTAACTTACATGCAGAGTACATCATGTGAAATGCTGGTCTGGATGAAGCACAAGCTGGAATCCAGATTGCTGGGAGAAATATCAATAACCTCAGATATGCAGACAACACCACCCTTATGGCAGAAAGCAAAGAGAAACTAAAGAGCCTCTTGATGAAAGTGAAAGAGGAGAGTGAAAAAGCTGGCTTAAAACTGAATGTTCAAAAAATGAAGATCATGGCATCCAGTCCAATCACTTCATGGCAAATAGTTGGGGAAAACAATGGAAACAGTGACAGACTTTATTTTCTTAGGCTCCAAAATCACTGCAGATGGTGACTGCAGCCATGAAATTATAAGACACTGGTTCCTTGGAAGAAAAGCTATAACCAACCTAGACAGCATATTAAAAAACAGAGACATTACTTTGCCAACAAAGGACCAACTAGTCAAAGCTATGGTTTTCCCAGTAGTCATGTATGGATGTGACAGTTGGGCCATAAAGAAAGTTGAGTGCAGAAGAATTGATGCTTTTTAAATGTAGTGTTGGAGAAGACACTTGAGAGTCCCTTGAACTTCAAGGAGATCCAACCAGTCCATCCTAAAGAAATGAATATTCAGTCCTGAATATTCAATCGAGGGACTCATGCTGAAGCTAAATCTCCAATACTTTGGCCACCTGATGTAAAGAACTGACTCAATAGAAAAGACTGATGATAGGAAAGACTGAGGACTGGAGGAGAAGGGGACAACAGAGGATGAGATGGTTGGATGGTATCACAGACTTGATGGACATGCATTTGAGCAAGCTTTGGGAATTGGTGATGGACAGGGAAGCCTGGTGTGCTACAGTCCATGGGGTTTCAAGGAGTCAGACACAACTGAGAGACTGAACCGAAGATCGTGGCATCCAGTCCCATCACTTTATGGCAAATAGAAGGGGGCAAAGTGGAAGCAGTGGTAGATTTTCTTTTCTTGAGTACCAAAATCATTGTGGATGGTGACTGCAGCCATGAAATTAAAAGACACTTGCTCTTTGGAAGAAAAGCTATGACCAACCTAGACAGTATATTAAAAAGCAGAGACATCCCTTTGCTACCATAGGTCCATAGAGTCAAAGCTGTGGTTTTTCCAGTAGTCCTATGAGAGTTGGACCATAAATTTGGAGATGCCACCAACTGAGAAAGGGGTAGCTGTGTGTAACAGTTTCGGAGGAAATATTGTGGACTTCAGACACATTGAGTTTCAGATTTCTCAGACACCCAAGTGAAAATTTTTCAGGAGAGGGGATCTGCACTGAAAATACTTATTTCAGAGACATCAGCATACAAATGGGATTTTAAAGCCATGAACTAGAGTTGATGCTCAGGGAATGTCCTTGGTTTATAGACTAGGCCCTGGGGCCTTGTGCAAATGTAGGAGGTAGAAGAGGCACCATCACACACATAGAAACAAGCCAATGAAGCAGGAGGAAAGGTAAAAGTAAATGGGATCCTACTGCAGCCAAGTGAAACAAATGCATTAACAAAGAGGCAATGATCATGAATCAAACGCCACAAAGGCAAGGAATGAGATTTGCCTGTAGGACAGAGCAACCTGCAGATCATTAATGACCTTAATAAAAGCAGCTTCAGTAAAGAATAGTTGAATGACTGTTCACTTTCCCAATCTATGTTACCTCTCAAGAAAAGGGTTTACAAGGAAAGGGAAAATCAAAAGAGAATTAAAAATTGAAATCAGAGAACTCTTTCAAGGAATTTTGTAACAAAAAATAAAATGAAGGGAGAGTTTGGAAGTAGGGTTAAGAGACAGATGATAAAATAACAGCATGTTTGTATGATCTGGAGATGACTGAGTGGAAGAATTGATTTGGGCAAGGAAAAAATGCATGGAGCAATAGAGGGACAGAATTCACTGTCCAATTAGGGAATTCTACTGAGACATGACTGGGGATAGCACATCTTGGAGAGCAAATGGACGAGGGACTCAAACATGACCATTTGGAAGTGCTGAGGTGCCACTGGAAACCAAGGGGTCATGAAAGCAAAGCCCAGGAGGCCAATGCTCTCCAGCTATCTGCAATTGCCAACTATGAGGAAGAACCCACATCAGAGGATAGCTATTTTTTAAATCTTCTCCAGTATTTAAATAATCCCATCAATTATCTTCCCCTTCTTAAAGCATTCAGGCGTTTTCTAAGACCAAAGTTGAAACTCTAAAAACTGCCCAAAAGAGACTTCCCAAGATAGCCACACCCTTCCTTCTATCCCAAGCCAATATTGTATTGGTTTTGCCATACATCAACATGAATCCACCACGGATGTACACATGTTCCCCATCCTGAACCCCCATCCCGCCTCCCTCCCCATACCACCCCTCTGGGTCATCCCAGTGCATCAGCCCCAAGCATCTTGTATCCTGCATCAAACCTGGACTGGCAATTCATTTCTTATATGATATTATACATGTTTCAATGCCATTCTCCCAAATCATCCCACCTTCTCCCTCTCCCACAGAATCCAAAAGACTGTTCTGTACATCTGTGTCTCTTTAAACTTCTCTAGTCTGCCAGTCTTTTTGCTGGATTTAATCCAGTCACTAAATAGATTACCGGGAGATTTTAGTGAGCTGGAATAGAATTTGCTCTCTGAAGGCAATGGCACCCCACTCCAGTACTCTTGCCTGGAAAATCCCATGGACAGAGGAGCTTGGTAGGCTGCAGTCCGTGGGGTCGCTAAGAGTCGGACACGACTGAGCGGCTTCACTTTCACTTTTCACTTTCATGCATTGGTGAAGGAAATGGCAACCCATTCCAGTGTTCTTGCCTGGAGAATCCCAGGGATGGTGGAGCCTGATGGGCTGCCATCTAGGGGTCGCACAGAGTCGGACACGACTGAAGCGACTTAGCAGCAGCAGCAGGCTGCTTTTACTTTTTAATTGAAGTACAGTGGATGTACAATATTATAGAAGTTACAAAAAAAAAAACAAAAAAAGAAGTTACAGGTGTATAATGTAGTGATTCACAATTTTTAACGGCTATGCTCCATTTACAGCTATTATAAAGTTTGGCTGTTGTACAATATGTGTTGTACAGTATATCCTTGTAGCTTATTTTATACCTAGTGGTTAATACCTTTTAACCCCCTACCATTGTTTCCTTTCCCCCATTCCCTCTCCCACTGGTAATCACTAGCTTGTTCTCTATATTTGTGAGTCTATTTCCTCATCAATTATACTGACTAGTCTGTTTTATCTTTTAGATTCCACATATAAGTGATGTGAGTAATGCAGTATTTGTCTTTCTCTGACTTATTTCACTAAGCATAATACCCTACAGACCCACCCAAGCTGTTGCAAATGGCAACATTGTGCATGTATGTATACACACTGTAACTTCTTTATCCATTCATGTTTATGGACAATTAGGTTACTTTCCTATCTTGACAACTGTAAATAAGGCTTCTGTGAGTATTGGGGTGTATATATCTTTTTGAATTATTGCTTTTGGCGGGGGGCGTGGGGGGGATATATAACTAGGAGTGGAATTATTGAGTCATAGTCTCATTTTTAGTTTTCTTATGAACCTCCATACTGTTTTCCACTAAGGCTGCACTAAATTAAATTCCTACCAACAGTGTACAAGGGTTCTCTTTTCTCCATTTCCTTGCCAACAATTGGTTTTGTGTTCTTTTTTATGAAAGCCATTCTGACAGCTGTGAGGTGATACCTCATTGTGGTTTTGACATTTTGATTTGCATTTCCCTGAAGAGAAGCAATGTCAAACATGTGCCTGTTGGCCATCTGCATGACCCCTTTGGAAAAATGTCTACTCATGTCTTCTGTCCATCTTGTAACATGGTTGTTTTTTTAACATTGAGTTGTATGAACTATTTGTATATTTGAGATATTAGCCTTTTATTAGTCATATCATTTGCAAGTAATTTCTACCTTTCATTATGTTGCCTTTTTGTTTTGTGATGGTTTCCTTTGTTGTGCAAAAGCTTTTAAGTTTAATTAGTTCCCATTTACTTTTGTTTTTATTTCTCTTGCTTTAAAAGGAGCAGATGCCAGAAAACATAGCTACTTTTTTTTTTTTTTTTTTTAATGTACTGGTTTTATAATTCAACATGTATTCTCTTGCTGGCTGACTGCAACATGGTAAAACCCAACCTCCAGACCCTCTGGTCACTGCATCCTGATACCAACCAGGCCATTGAGTGTGACCTGAGACCTCAACACTGCCAGATGCCTGAACAAAGTAAGCAGGAGTCCTTTGTCCCCCTAAAAAATGAACAATGGCCCCCAGATGTTCCCTTGCTGCAAGGGGCCAGCATGCTGTTGGGGAGCCAGACATAAGCCTCTGAAAGGTTGGTGGCGGGTCAGGGAGTGGAGAGGAGTGTGGTCATGACTACTCCTGGACCTCTACAGCTGAGAGCTCAGCCTGAGGCAGGGTGTGGGGGATGGTGGGCATGGTGAGGGGGAATAAATGAGATAAACTTACACTCATGACCAGGAGCCCTAGGCCCCAAAAGCTCCCAGAGGCACAGCCCTGAAGACAGAACAGGAAGTCACTTGGGCCCTGGGTGGAACCATCCTGCAACCCCTCCATAGGATGGACCCAGGGCCTCTCTCTGGGTGAGGTCGATGTGTCACTCCAACCTCAGCCATGGACAGCATGTGGTGAATCAAGAGGATGGTGGTTGTGGGTGTGTAGTAGTGAGCATAGGGGTGCTGAAACATAGCAGGTGTGTGGTGATGGCCTAGACAGACTTTAGCTCCTCATGACTGAACCCTGGGCATTCACTCTCCCAACGTGGGCCATCAGCCAGACCCCCGTCCTCAGACACTGCCCAGGAAGCCAGGCACAGCTGAACCCTCCCAGCCCCTGGGCATAGTCCTGTCCTTGGCAAACTGGTCTCTCCCTTCCAGAGGGTCCAGCCTCACCTCCAGGGCCTTAACAGTCACCTTATTGTCCCAAGAAGGACCCTGATCATACCTGGATTCCCCAACTCCATGGCAAGCAATTCTGGGCATGAAGGGTGCTTCAGGCATTGTCTCATCCACACCAATTAAGAACTGGCACCTTGGTAGGCTCCAAGGGGAAGGTTAGTGCCAAGTAGACAGGGACTGGACACACGGCCCCCAGCACAGGGCACCTGGCACAGTTCAGACCAAGCCTCTTCTACAGATCTCCCAGCTCTGGCTGCTAGATAAGGGCCGGCCCCAAATTCACTCAAGTCCCCCTGGTCAGATGGTCATAGGCCAATGACTCAGCTACTCAGGGGTATGGTGTGTACTACTCGCTCCAGCTTGCTCCAAAGCAGCTGCCACCAGGTCTGCTTATCCTTCTCCAGGGCTGTGTTGGGGCCTCTCCCTTGTACTTGGTGATGTAAGAGTAGCTCTCATGCAGGACACTCGTGCTATTGAATTGACTCAGGTCCAACGTGAGATATGCACTTGTGTCCTGGTAGCTGATGGCAGGCCATCTTGGTGATGTAGGCATAGTTAATCTCCACCTAGTTCTTGTAGCTAAGGATGTCCTTGGTGTAGAGCAGCTTCTGGGAGGAAAAGTCCTTGCCCAGCTTGTGCTCAGATGTAGAGCAGGAGTCCATGAAGGCCTAGGCTACCACTGACAGCCAGACGTCAGTGCTTCTGCTTTTGTAGATGTTGAATAGAACCTGTCAGTTCTTGATCATGTTCAACCAGGAGCACGGGAACAGGGAGTTTTTCTTCCAGGTGTGATGCATATCTGCATCATGTACCTGGTGCCGATCGGCCTGCTCATCCAAGAAATCAAACATGTACTCGATGGCCAGCAGCAGGGCTGAGCCCCAGTGATGCTGAAGATGGTTTGGAAGAAGGCATCCATGAACTTCTGTAGCATGCCCTTGATGGCCAGAAGCTGCATCAGGAACTTTTCGTAGACTGTCTTGCTACCTCAGTCATCACTCAGCTGTTCTAGGTGGTCATGGTTCTTGAACAAGAACACTGCTACTTTTTATATCAAAGAGTGCTCTGCCCATGTATTCCTCTGGCAGTTCTATGGTTTCTGGTCTATTTATATCTTTAACCCATTTTATTTTTGTATGTGATATTAAGTGCGGGAGTGAAAGTCACTCATTCGTGTCCGACTCTTTGCGATCCCGTAGACTATACAGTCCATGGAATTCTCCAAGCCAGAATACTGGAGTGGGAAACCTTTCCCTTCTCTAGGGGATCTTCCCAACCCAGGGATCAAACCCAGGTCTCCCGCATTGCAGGCAGATTCTTTACCTGCTGAGCTATCATTCTTCTACCAGTAGCTGTTCAGTTTTCCAGCACCGCTTTTTTTGACTGTCTTTTCTCCATTGTCTATTCTTGCCTCTTTTGTCATTGATTAATTGACCAAAAGTATATGATTCTGAATTCCCCATCCTCTTCCATTGATCTGTGTGTCTGTTGAGCCAGTACCACAATGTTTTGATTACCATAGCTTTGTAATATAGTCTAAAGTTGGGGAATGTGAATTCCTCACCTTTGTTCTCTTTCTCAATATTGTTTTGGCCTTTTGGGTCTTTTGTATTTCCATATAAATTTTAAAATTGTTCCTAGTTCTTTGAAAGATACTATTGGTATTTTGATAGGGATTGTATTGAATCAATAAATTGCCTTGGGTAATTTTAACAATAGTATTTTAACAATATTAATTATTGTTAAATATTAATAAAATGTTTTAGTAATAATAATTTATTAATATAAAATTTGATATGCAGAGTACATCATGAGAAACGCTGGACTGGAAGAAACACAAGGTGGAATCAAGATTGCCGGGAAAAATATCAATAACCTCAGATATGCAGATGACACCACTCTTATGGCAGAAAGTGAAGAGGATTTCAAAAGCCTCTTGATGAAAGTGAAAGTGGAGAGTGAAAAAGTTGGCTTAAAGCTCAACATTCAGAAAACGAAGATCATGGCATCCAGTCCCACCACTTCATGGGAAATAGATGGGGAAACAGTGGAAACAGTGTCAGACTTTATTTTTCTGGGCTCCAAAATCACTACTGATGGTGACTGCAGCCACGAAATTAAAAGACGCTTACTCCTTGGAAGGAAAGTTATGACCAACCTAGATAGCATATTCAAAAGCAGAGACGTTACTTTGCCAACAAAGGTTCGTCTAGTCAAGGCTATGGTTTTTCCTGTGGTCATGTATGGATGTGAGAGTTGGACTGTCAAGAAGGCTGGGCACTGAAGAATTGATGCTTTTGAACTGTGGTGTTGGAGAAGACTCTTGAGAGTCCCTTGGATTGCAAGGAGATCCAACCAGTCCATTCTGAAGGAGATCAGCCCTGGGATTTCTTTGGAAGGAATGATGCTAAAGCTGAAACTCCAGTACTTTGGCCATCTCATGCGAAGAGTTGAGTCATTGGAAAAGACTCTGATGCTGGGAGGGATTGTGGGCAGGAGGAGAAGGGGACAACAGAGGATGAGATGGCTGGATGGCATCACTGACTCGATGGACGTGAGTCTGAGTGAACTCCTTGAGTTGGTGATGGACAGGGAGGCCTGGCGTGCTGCGATTCATGGGGTCGCAAAGAGTCAGACACCACTGAGCGACTGATCTGATCTGACATACGACATTATATGTATATTATATAATATATAAAATATATGAATATTGATATATTTATATAAATTTTAAAATGTAAATTTATATAAATATTAGTAAATATTAAATTTAATATTTAAAAATATTAATTATTTTAACAGTCATTTTAACAATATTAATTCTTCCAATCCAAGAACATGGTATAATTTTCCATCCGTATTATCTTCAGTAGTTTTCCAAGTACAGGTCTCTCGCCTCCTTAGGCAGTTTTATTCTAGGAAATTTATTCTTTTTGAGGTAGGCTGTTTTTAAAAACTCAGTACAGGTCTTGATTTAGGGTCAGACTTTAGGCCTGAAAAGTCATATGAATTTTGAGACTCTTTATACAAGAAGGGACTTTAACTACCTGGGGCCAAACCTCTTGATTTTTATGTGAATAAACTGAGGACCAGAGAGAAATAGACGAGAGGACCCACAGAAGTCACTCAACCAATGCAGAAGTGAAAGCCAGGTTCACCTACCCCTATTCTACTGTTCCTTTTCCTCAAGAAACAGTATTTCACCGATGTTTTTTGTTGTTGTTCTTTGCAACACTCAGCTTGTGGGATCTTAGTTCCCCAACCAGGGATATAAACACACAGCCTCTGCAATCAAAGCTCAGAGTCCTAACCAGTGGACTGCCAGGGAATTCCCATTTATTTCACCAAATATTCATCAAGCATCCCATACTAAGCAATGGAACATTTTAGTAGATAAAGCAAACCCACAGTCTCCACCCTTGAAAGTTTAGGAAAACAAGCCACCACTTTCAGTATGAAGGAAGTCATCATAGGAAACAAGCTTATGGTTACCGAAGGGGAAGGTGGGAGAAAAAGTAGGAGTATACAGAAAACTAAGATCATGGCATCTGGGCCCATCACTTCAAAGGAAATAGATGGGGAAATAGTGGAAACAGTGTCAGACTTTATTTTGGGGGGCTCCAAAATCACTGCAGATGGTGACTTCAGCCATGAAATTAAAAGACGCTTACTCCTTGGAAGGAAAGTTATGACCAACCTAGATAGCATATTCAAAAGCAGAGACATTACTTTGCCAACAAAGGTCCATCTAGTCAAGGCTATGGTTTTTCCAGTAGTCATGTATGGATGTGAGAGTTGGACTGTGAAGACAGATGAGCACCAAAGAATTGATGCTTTTGAACTGTGGTGTTGGAGAAGACTCTTGAGAGTCCCTTGGACTGCAAGGAAGTCCAACCAGTCCATTCTAAAGGAGATCTTCCCTGGGATTTCTTTGGAAGGAATGATGCTAAAGCTGAAACTCCAGTACTTTGGCCACCTCATGAGAAGAGTTGACTCATTGGAAAAGACTCTGATGCTGGGAGGGTTTGGGGGCAAGAGGAGAAGGGGAAGACAGAGAATGAGATGGTTGGATGGCATCACTGACTCGATGGACGTGAGTCTGAGTGAACTTTGGGAGTTGGTGATGGACAGGGAGGCCTGGCGTGCTGCACTTCATGGGGTTGAAGAGTCAGACACGACTGACCGACTGAAGTGATACAGTTCAATTGATATATAATATAAACAAGCAACAAAGATTTACTGTATAGCATAGGAAACTGGTGACTCAGATGGTAAAGAATTTGCCTGCAAGGAAGAGAACCAGGGCAGATCCCTGTGTTGAGAAGATTCCTTGGAAAAGGGAATGGCTACCCACTCTCAGTATTCTTCCCATGGACAGAAGATCCTGTCAGGCCACAGTCCATGGAGCTTCAAAGAGGCAGACAAGACTCAGTGACTTACATTTCACACTATAGGGAACTATATTCATTATCTTGCAATAAACTATAATGGAAAATAATCAGAAATACACCCACACACACACACATGTGAATCACTTTGCTATAAACCTTAAACTAACATAATACTGTAAATCAACTGTACTTCAATTTAAAATAAAGGAGTCGAGTTACACTGTGCCCCAATATAATTTATATACCTCTCTCACATGTAATACCACATCCATTGATGTTCCAGGTTTTGAAGCTGTGAGTGAGAGGATGTCAGAAAATGGAATGTGAGCTAAGTGAGCTCCTGTTCACACAGCTAGAGGGCACTGCCTAGTGTAAAACAGAACATCTCCCCAATTTATGAAACGATGGGTCCTTTTTCTTCATCCCCAAAACCAAAACAATGTTTTCTACTTAAAAACACTGACATCAGAGATTTGTTTGGGGATGAAAACTTTCACTTTTAGCTATGTGCCTTGCTGCATTGTCACATGATTGTAAGTCATTTCCTCTGCATCCATTTGAGGGAAGATGATTGGATCAGAAAAAAAAAAAAAAAGCATGATAGCACTTGGCTTTCATCAGATAAGGTTAAGGGAATCTTCTGAAGGACTCAGTACTCTTCCAAACCAAGCCCACTGCAAGACTTGGGCACTAGTTGAACTACTGTGCTAGTAGAAGTTATTCAAAATGTATGCTGAGCTTTGTCAAAAGTTTTGTCAAGGCACTGCATTTGTAGTGAGCATTGGGACTTAGCACACTGATAACAGAACCCTCTGTTAACTAGCTATGTTGCTAAAGAATGTTGACATTTTAAAATTTCAAAACTTCAAACGTTAAAAATCAAAAATGAATTATTTCTAGTGAAAGGAATACTACCAAAATAAATTGCTTTCCAAACTGACTGCCTTGAGAAAAAAACATACATTTAGTAATACACTGAATGGTATATTTCTTTAAAAATATACTACTGTTCTATTGTCATGAGAGTTCAAATACAATCACATCCTTTGACACAACAATTCCATGTCCACAAGCATAAATGTTGGAAGTATACAAATGCACATAGGTTTTTGTATATTTGAAATGGGGAAAAAAAAAAAAAACCTAAACATCTATCTGTGGGGAAGTGATTTAATAGATTAAGCACATTTGTTATACTTAGTACTACATAGCTGTCTAAGTAAAGGCTGTTGTCCCATTCTCACGGGGAATGATGAGCTTTTGTAAGTAGTGGAAAAATTAGGTTACTGTGTGTGTGTGTGTGTGTGAGTGAAAAAGAGAGAGAGAAAACAAGAGAATAGCCCAGAACTTTACTAACTCTAGAGCCACTAGCCACATGTGGCTATTGAGCACTAAAAAAGTGACTAGTCACAATGGAGATGTCCTCTAAATGGAAAATACTCACTGAACTGTAAAGACATAATGAAGAAAAAAAAATATAACAACACTAAGAAAAAACAAAAACACTGCATTTCTACTGGACAGTGCTGACCTAGGACTGTTCCTGGGGAGTGGGACTGGGGAAATTTTTTGATGAAGAGGACAGGGAATGGGGATTTCCACTTTTAATTATTTTTCAGAAAGCACTTAATTTAAAATTTTAAAAATCAGAGTAGGAATCCAAGCAAAATTTATCATTTAGTTAATATTATGTGTCAGTCTTAATGTCTTAGTTTTCACAAATGGTACCATGGTTATGTAAGCTGTTAACCAAAATAAAACCAAAAAAACATGCTGAATACAGGAACTCTGTACTATCATTGCAATTTTTCTGCAAATCTCAAAGTATTTAAAAATAAAAACCTAAAAAAAACAACAATGAGGGAAACAAGCACTCTAACAAGATGTATCTTCTGCTTAGAGATTCTTACTTGGAGTCTCAAAGTACTTACTGTAAAGTAACTCACCTACCCACAGCTCCTTGTAAACACATTTGCTTGAAACAAGGCAGCTAGGATTACTAAATATCATATTCCTTAGCTCCCACCTGAAATTCCATCAATTCAGAAAACTCCCTTCTCGCTTGGTGATTAGAAGCTGCCTGGCTGCTGCTTAGGTACCAGGGATTTTTGCTGGAGTAGGAGGCTTGCTCAGAGAAGAGGAAAGCTTCCACCTCTCCAAGGACTTCACTGAGGCCTGGGCAGCTAGAAGTTTTCAAAGCCCCTTCACTTGCTCCTTGCTCCCTCATCGGCTCCTTGCTTCAGCCCTCAGACTAAACCAACACTAAGGTCAAGAGATTTTTGCTAAGATCTCATCGTGAACTTTGAGATTAAAAAAATGAATCAAAAATCAATATTATTAGTATAACAACCTTCACCTATATTTGTGCAGGTGTTACTACTTACTTAAAGGTTTCCAGAACAAGAACTAAACTCAGCATGCAAATGAGTAGGAATGGCAGGTAAAACTGGATAACAAAATTTAAAACAGATTTGATATAGATATATAGATACATGGCTATTTCAGAACTGGCCAAATGAAGATAATTTTAAACACTGCATTGGAGTGTAAAATACTTTCATTTTACATGAAGTAGGTTTAAAAGGCATGAAATGTAGAAATTACAAAGGACAACATGTCAGATTGTCATAAGGCATGTTGTTAAGTATAAAGCTGCAACAAAATATTTTCCAAAGGTGACCCACCGACAAAACAAGTATATTAAAAATAATGTGGGTATTTAAACAGACATTCTACTACCACAACCACACCTGCAGAGCTTAAATCATTTTTTAAAACATCACTACTTTCTCTGGAAAAAGAGTCACACCATAAGCAGAAGGAGCTTAACTAAGAATTATGAAAGAAAACTGCTACAATGTAAATGAGTGACCTTTATAATTACAGGCAATACAACTGAAAAAAAGATGTAGAGGATCTAAAATCTTGAAAGTCACATTTCTGATGCATTCTCTACTGCACAGCTTTTCCACTGAGAACTGGTTAAAATCTGAGCTCCCCTTAAGCTTGAGAAATCTCTAACCAAGTGTCCTAGCTGCCTCTCTCTCCTTTTCCCCTTTCCAGCTGAGTTCCAGAAAAGAATGATGAAAATCTTTAAAATTACAGATCTAGGGCATCTCTACTTATCTCTGGAAAGACTTTCTCAGTAGAAATCTGGAGAAAAAATTAATTTGTATTCAGTTCAAAAAAACTTATGTGAAAATTAAATTTAAATGGAAATAAGCATAAGGAGATGTTCCCAAATAAATGAATGACAAGTCAAACCGCTTGGAATTTCTGCCTTGGAAATTCTAACACTAAAAGTGATAGGCAGATAAAACATGGCAAGATCTTAAATTTTCAGTCTGAAAAGATCAGGGAGCCTCTTTGGGCTCAGAGATCTAGAAGAAAAATTTCTAAGGCACTTCTAAGAGAAAACCCACACAATCAATCTTTGTATGTTGTTTTTAATTAAGTTACCACTTGTCATCACCCAGACCCTTTGGGGGTTCCTTGATAGTTTGTTATCTTTCTGCCATCTTCCTCATTACAAATCAATGATTCAGAGTTGATCCTACCATGAAAACCAGGGTCCCAATCCCTGCTGGAACCACTCTTGACACGTCCAGAGTAATGCTGCACACTACTGCTGGCTGTGACCTGAGCTTATCCAAAGTCTTCATTTCTTTCTGTGAGGAGGAGGGTGGACAGGAAAACGTTGTGATCATACTTAAATCAATCTCTTTATTACAAAAAAATGGAAAAAATGATTCAAACAGTTATAGAAGCACATAAAATGAAAAAGTGAAACTCTTGACTATTTGCCCCTGTGGAATAACCATATTAACTTTGGAATATGCTTCTGGAATATTTTACAGTAAAAGGAAAAAATAGAATTAACTATACTATTTTAGAACCTTTTTCTTTTTATTAGCAATATAGATTTCTCCTTTGATAAGTAACACAAGCTCTGTGAAACTAGGGATTTTCTCTGTTTCCTTCACTGCTATATTTCTAGGAACTAAAACACTGTCTGGCACAAGATCAGATCAGATCAGATCAGTTGGTCAGTCGTGTCTGACTCTTTGCGACCTCATGAACCACAGCACGCCAGGCCTCCCTGTCCATCACCAACTCCCGGAGTTCACTCAGACTCACGTCCATCGAGTCAGTGATGCCATCCAGCCATCTCATCCTCTGTCGTCCCTTTCTCCTCCTGCCCCCAATCCCTCCCAGCAGCAGAGTCTTTGCCAATGAGTCAGCTCTTCGCATGAGGTGGCCAAAGTACTGGAGTTTCAGCTTTAGCATCATTCCTTCCAAAGAAATCCCAGGGCTGATCTCCTTCAGAATGGACTGGTTGGATGTCCTTGCAGTCCAAGGGACTCTCAAGAGTCTTCTCCAACACCACAGTTCAAAAGCATCAATTCTTCGGTGCTCAGCCTTCTTCACAGTCCAACTCTCACATCCATACATGCCACAGGAAAAACCATAGCCGTGACTAAATGAACCTTTGTTGGCAAAGTAATGTCTCTGCTTTTCAATATGCTATCTAGGTTGGTCATAACTTTCCTTCCAAGGAGTAAGCATCTTTTAATTTCATGGCTGCAGTCACCATCAGTAGTGATTTTGGAGCCCAGAAAAATAAAGTCTGACACTGTTTCCACTGTTTCCCCATCTATTTCCAATGAAGCAGTGGGATCGGATGCCATGATCTTCATTTTCTGAATGTTGAGCTTTAAGCCAACTTTTTCACTCTCCACTTTCACTTTTATCAAGAGGCTTTTGAGTTCCTCTTCACTTTCTGCCATAAGAGTGGTGTCATCTGCATATCTGAGGTTATTGATATTTCTCCCAGCAATCTTGATTCCAGTTTGTGTTTCTTCTAGTCCAGTGTTTCTCATGATGTACTCTGCATATAAGTTAAATAAGCAGGGTGACAATATACAGCCTTGATGTACTCCTTTTCCTATTTGGAACCAGTCTGTTGTTCCATGTCCAGTTCTAACTGTTGCTTCCTGACCTGCATATAAATTTCTCAAGAGGCAGATCAGGTGGTCTGGTATTCCCATCTCTTTCAGAATTTTCCACAGTTTATTGTGATCCACACAGGCAAAGGCTTTGGCATAGTCAATAAAGCAGAAATAGATGCTTTTCTGGAACTCTCTTGCTTTTTCCATGATCCAGCAGATGTTGGCAGTTTGATCTCTGGTTCCTCTGCCTTTTCTAAAACCAGCTTGAACATCAGGAAGTTCATGGTTCACATATTGCTGAAGCCTGGCTAGGAGAATTTTGAGCATTACTTTACTAGCATGTGAGATGAATGCAATTATGTGGCATTGTTTGAGCATTCTTTGGCATTGCCTTTCTTTGGGATTGGAATGAAAACTGACCTTTTCCAGTCCTGTGGCCACTGCTGAGTTTTCCAAATTTGCTGGCATATTTTAGGTGTCAAAAAATGTTCACTGAATAAATGAATCAGATCCTCCTTCCTGTCAGATCAGTCAGAAGTTCCATGGGGTCAGAGATGTGTCTATTTGGTCTCTGTGATCCCAGCACCAGAGTACCTGCCACAAGGTAAGCACTTGTATCTGTTGAACTAGCAAAACAACTCAGTGATGAAACCACCTAATTTTTTTTTAACTGTTCCAATGTGTTGGCAATACCATAATAACCAGCTATTCCCCAATTCATGGAAAAAGTCTCTCACAAACACTGTTGCAATAGTTGTTTATATATATATATATATATATATATATATACTTGTTTAAAGATTTTTTTAGGATAAGAATCCCTTTTGTGGTGCAGTCATTGACTTGGTATAAATACGTTCTGAACCTGATTCCCTCCAGAATTTCATAAATTAAAAACACTTAAGATTAATTTTCCAACTTGTTTAAAAGCCACTGCCGGGAACTCTGCAAAATGATCTCCAGTAGAAAAGGAATGCTTTCCAATCCGATCTGGATGCAGCCTGAACACTGTAACCAACAAGAGGCCTGCATCCTTGGTGACCAACAGCTCCTGCATGCAACACAGTAGCACTTTAGTCATCACCCGGAGAAGGCCGTTTTCAGGCAGGTCTCTACTGTTGATTCATCCAGCAGAAAAGAGAAAGAAGACAGGAGAGTAATACACTTCCAGGGTGTGAGGTGGAAGAAGATGCTGAAAAACTAAGAGCTGGACAAGACCAGAAACAGAGGATTAAGAGTATTTTTGAGTTCCCCACAAGTGAAGGTACAGAGCTCTATCTGAACTCTCCAATGGAAAAGTTTTTCCAGAAATTTACCTTTCTACTTATTTAATTTTTTCACTGCAAAGATATTAAGTAAATCTCTATTATGTGTCAGTTGTGCCATAACTGGGGAGGAAAAGAACAGGTAAGATGGACCTACTCTCCACCATCTTGGCACTGAAGCTTAAGGACCATTGTCGAAGCATGAAGGGGTCTGACTCTGACAAATAAAGATGGCTAGAGACCTTCACCTACTTTGCACCAGGGAACAGAACTTGTGGCCCAGTCACTGCTCCTTCTTTTATGAAAAACACTGCTCCATTTCTCTCCATGAATGGAGAGGTCAGTTAGAGATCTTCCCCTTTGAGTACCCCCCAAGCAAAACTGGTCAACACACACTGAGCGTACTTCCTTTTTCTCCAGGAGCATCTGCCACACCACAGGCCTTGCTGGGTGTCTTCTTAACTGAGGCCAAGGAGAGATGTGCATTGGCACTTACTGTTGGAGAGTCAACATTCAAAGAAGTATAAACCTTGAGGCTTTGAGGGAATCAAGACCATCTAGTCCTACTCCAGTAGTTTCCTAACCCATTCCATGGATCACCGAGCTCTTTGAGAATCACTGACTCCTTTAGACTTCCTGTGTTGAAAAAGAGTAATATATACACACATATATAATATGTGTAATATATACACATGTATCTCAGCACATAATTTCCCCTGTATTTTCAGGGCTTTCATGGACACACCATGTAATTGAATATCTGGATTTCCAGAGATCCCATATTAAAAATTCTTACTCTCTATAAAAGCCCACTGGAACTCTAATGTCCCAATTAGCCGTCTCTTAGTTGGGTGGATGGAACACAGAGGCAATGTAGTGCCTGTGTATTACCACACAGGTCCCAGCTCAATCCTCGAGTGAGCTAGTTATCTTTAAAATATGGAAAACCTCTGCTCGGTGGCCAAGCACAGAATTTCTCAAATGAGTCAGCTGAGCCATCTCATGTTTTCAAAGACAACACCAAGCCCCTAAATGAAGTGGTTGAATCTGGTGGCATTGAAAGGTGACAGCAGCCCAGAGGTTGTTAGGATTGCTGCCCCCTGTTGATGGAGCAGTAATACTCATATGGATCCTCCACTTCATATACATTTTCCTCATTGATATAGATGTTTTCCTCTGGGTGCATCCCCTCTGCTGCTGTATTTGCCTACCCTGAAGGAGAAAGGTTGGCCAAAGTGATGAGGCTGTGGAAATAAAGTATTGCAGTTAAGCATTTTCTGGATAACATGTAATAGAATGGAGAGAACGGGCTTTGCTGAAGAGTTAGCAACCAAGGCAGTATACGATCCTTGATCAGGTCCTGAATAGGAAGGGAAAACATAAAATAGCAATGAAATAATCTGGGGAATATTCTGTACAAATTCAAATTAATCTGAAATTTCTTAGGTATAAAGTGGAATTGTGTTATCTGCGAGAATATACTTATTCTGAGTAAGTACAGACTAAAGTGTTTATGTGAAGTGTCAAGATGTCTGAAACACATGTACAAATGGTTCAGAAAAAAACAAAATTGTATATGTAAAGAGAGAAACAAAGTAAATGTGACAAAATATCAAATAACATGCACAAATTGCATTGTTATTTAAATTATTATGTGGGTTTAAACAATTCCAAAAAGTAAAAGGAATGTGTTATGGATCCAGTGAGACTTGAGTTTGAATTCTACCTCTGTTGCTTACCACCCATATGATCTAGGCTAAGTCAGATTTGCCTTTTCCATTTATTCATTCAAAAACTATTTAGTGTGTTACACACTGAGCCCATGCATCAAGAGATACAACAGTGAACAAAACACAAAAAGCTCCTGGAGGCTGTATATTAGTAAACTCAGGGTGTTAGGGTCCTCACCTATACAATGGGAATAAGTACTCTTCTCTCACAGGGCTGCTGTGAGGATTGCTGTAAGGCTGCAATCCTCAAATATTTATGAAGTGTGTATGAAGAATCAGGTGTGCACTAGGGGATACAGTTGTTAATGTGGCTGATAAGTTCCTAATTTTCTATGGAGTTTACATTTATAAGTAGAGATAAAACACTAAGCCAATAATTTCATAAAGAATGAACTAGTAGTAAATGTAAATGTAAATATTACCTATTGATGTTATAATATTTCAGGTTTCAGCTCTAATAAATACTGGTTATAGATCATATAGAGCCATGATGATTAGATGTTCTATTTGGTCTTATTTGACTTTTTTACTGCAGACTACTTTGTCTTCATAATTACAACATCTAGTGTGTGAGAATGCTAAATCACTTCAGTCGTGTCCAACTTTTTACGATCCTAGGGACTGTAGCCTTCCAGGCTCCTCTGTCCATGGGATTCTCCAGGCAAGAGTGGGTTGCCATGCCCTCTTCCAGGGGATCTTCCTGACCCACGGAGTGAACCTGCATCTCTTATGTCTCCTGCACTGGCAGGCAGGTTCTTCACCACTAGCACCACCTAGACTTAGTCTAAAATTATTAGTGGTTCAGATAGTATTCAGTGGACAGAATCATTTTTTTCTTAAAATATATTTCATTCTGCCCATGTCCCAAATGTCATAGTAACCCAGTAAAAGTTATATAACCTTTGTGTGTGTGTAGTGTAGTGTAATTAGGAATGGAGACTAATTCTGCAATATGAAAGACAAGCAGTTTTCAGCTCTGTTTGTACAATTACCTAGAAAGTTTCTTGAACAATAAAGGCTTCCCTGGTGGCTCAGATAGTAAAGAATCCACCTGCAATGCAAGAGACCTGAGTTTGATACCTGAGTCGGGAAGATCCCCTGGAGAAGGGAATTGACACCCACTCCAGTATTCCTTCCTGGAGAATTCCATGCACAGAGGAGCCCAGCGGGCTACAGTTCATGGGGTCACAAAGAGTTGGACACAACTGAGCAACTAACTCTTTCACTTTTTCACTATGATGAGATCTCATCCCCAAAGATTCTAAAGTATTTGCTCTGGGGTAGACAAATATGTTTAAGTGCCCTAGATGATTCTAACAGACAGAGTTCAGGAGAACCAGGCTGGGTTATGAAAAGCTCTGAGAGTAGATGCTGAGCTTCTCGTTCAATTCTGTAACCAACAGCCTCCTAGAACCTGGGTGGAGTAGGTGCTAAATCAGCTGTAGGGTCACTCAAGATCCCCACCTTATCCTACCCTACTCATGATTCTTACCTTGAATTTTGTATCTTCTCTTTTCTATCAGAATACCCTAAGTAGAAAGGCAAAGAAAAGTCCATTTAAAATGCTTTAATAAAATAAATGAGGTAAAAAACAAAACAGGCTAACGGGAGGCAAGATTGTTTAGGGAAATCTGGTCTACCAGTTAAGATTGAATTACATCAAACCACTGATGTGTGTCTTGGTTTATTACATAAACTGTGGTAGAAAGTAATAAAGATGTATTTTCATATTTAACAAATATAGGGAGTGCCTACTACATATCTGGTAGTATGTTAAGCACCAGGGACACAAAAAATGAATTATGAGCCCTGACATCATTAAGCTTGTCTTCCAGTGGGGAGGCACTTAAGAAAAAAAAGTAAATAGAAAAAATAAAATAAGTTCAGACTGTGATGTGACAGAAGGAAAAGTACTGCAGCAAAATGGATTAACCTAGAGATTATCATACTGAGTGAAATAAGACAGAGAAAAACAAATATGGTATCATTTATATGCGAAAACTAAAAACATTACAAATAGCTTTACAAAACAGAAACAGACTCACAGACACAGAAAACAAAATTATGGTTGCCAAAGGGGAGAGGGGAGCAGAGATGAATTAGGAGTATGGAATGAACAGATACATACCACTAAGATGATCTTTAAGCTCAGTTCTGGAAGAAGAGAATGAGTCAGCCAAATGAAGAACCAGGGTGAGCATCTGGATCGAGTAAAGCCCTGGTAAAGATGGTGATAAGTGGCTGAAACTGAAAGCATGACTGGAATAAAAGAGTGGCACAAGATAAGATCTGAAATGGAGGCTGGGCTAGATACTATAGGACCCTAGAAGTCATAATCAGGAGCTTGGGTTTTATTCTAAGACATAAAAAATAATTGAAGGCCAGAAATATGATATAACTGGGTTTCAAGAAAATCACTTTGGTTGCTATGTGCAGAATGAACTAAAAGGAGGTATGAAAAAGAGACTGGGTAAGGCATGAACCGCCTCAGAGTAAGGTAGTGACAGAGAGGCACAGATCATGAATGGATTTTAGATATGTTTTGGGAAAAGTGCAGGAAGTGAAGCTGGATTGTGTGTAGTTGTGATTGTGTGTTAGGAGTGAAGAAGAAGAGAATTCAAGGAGGGCTTCTAGCTCAGGCAACTAGTTGGGTGGTAGTGAAACATTATGATGAAGACCCAGCGAGGGGAGGTACGGTTTTAAAAAGGTGGAATATAGACTCCAGAGTTCCTTTTAGGACACGGTAAGGTGGGAGACAAATCAGTGGAGATAACACCTGAACAGCTGTACAGTCAGTACCAACACCCTTGAGGGCTGAAGACAGAAACTAAGGATGACATTTAAGTCTATGGAAATATAGGTTATCATCATCCAGAGGGTATGTAGAGAGGAAAAACACCAGCTCTGGAGAATCTCAACACCTAAAGATCATGCTGAAGGAGAGAAAATTATAAAAATGACTGAAAAGGAGCGGCCAAAGTGAGAGTGGTGTTTCAGAAGTCAAGAGAAGGAAGACTTTTTTGGAATGAGTGAGGGTCAACTTAGTTGAATATTACTGAAAGATGGATGTACTGCAATGAAGACAGAGGTATCTATTGGGTTTATCAAAATGGAGATCACTGAGCTTGAACTAAAACTACTTCCATGGCAATTCAGGTGTAGAAGCTAAATGGGGCTGGGGGTGTTTGAAGAGTACAGAGGAATGAAATGTAGGAATAACTCATCTGAAATATGCCTGTGAAGAAGAGGAGAGAAACGGGAGTAGCTGGAGAGAAATGTGTGAACTAGATCTTATTTTTACGCTAATAAAAAAGCATAAATAGGAATGGAGAAAGAGATGATTCTGGAGAAAGCGATCAAAGGAAGAAAGAAGTCATGGCTATGGCAAAGTAGGTGAAACAGGCTTTTAATAATTCATCAGTGCAGCGAGAAGAGAGAGAGGTTTGAGCAGCAGTGAAATATGTGATGCTCATCTCAGACACTGCACTAGGAAGATACAAGATTGCTGCACATTTCTGAGTGCCAATTTATGGCTTTGATGTCATGATTAAGAACCTGTTACCCTCGTTATGTGATTTTCTCTAGCAGCTTCTAGGGGAAAGACTGCAAATTGTACACAACTTTCCCATCTATTCTTCTAAGTAGTCATGTTTTGAGTTTTGGCAGTAATCATATGTGTGTACAAAACATGACTTCTATTCCTCATCAACCTCTTTCCACACCCTTTTAAACAAACCATAATGGTCCCTAATATCCAGGCTTTGGCAGAACTCAAAAAGTGGGTGTTATCATTGCTCCTTATCAACCTGTAGACTCCATATTTGTGTGGTCAATTTTCAAACTCCACTGCTACCTCTCCATAAACTTGGGTAAGTGGGAGTGAGTAGCTTCTTCCTCTGAGCAATTCATTTACCATTAAAGGCAGAATAACAAAAAGGTAAGCAGGATAGCCCTGGTTTCAAATCCTCTATCAATTAACAGTGTCACATTGGACTAAAAGTTACTTAACTTTTCAACACAATGGCTCTCCAACTGGTAAATGAGAACAATATTAGTATCTTTCTCAACCGGGTAATTATGAGGGTTAATGCACATAAAGCACTTGGAAGCATAATGCACATAAGCCACACAGGATGAGCAGCTCATCCCAGTTTTCCCTGGACTGTCCCAGTTTTAGCACTGAAAACCCACATATTCAGATCCCCATCCCCTTCAGTCCTGGGAAATTTTGTAATAGTTTGTAATGCTACACACAGTTAATGTTTACAGATGAGTAAGAAAGGCTACTAAAATAATAGCAGTATAAGGCCTTGGCCTCTGCCCCAAAGAGAAGAGAGTATATTACAATTATTAAAGTATGTGAGGTTTTTGGAGTGATGGAAGTGTTTGGTCTTTGATTTTGGTGATGGTTTCCTAAGTGAAATTATCTACAAAAGTTCATTAAATTGGACACATTTTAAATATACAGTGTATCACATATAAATTATACTTTTTTTTAAATAAACATAAGCAACTTAGAAGCAAAAAGTTTTTTGAGTGCCACAATGGAGGAAAATAACAAATACTGCAACCTTGACCATGACCCAGGGTTAAAGGAACCTGCTACCTATCTTTAAAGAACCACACTTAAGAAATAAATAAGATAGAAAATGCATAGAAAGAAGTGATTGTTGATTCATGAATTTAAAAGATTTATGTTTTTTACAAAATAAGAAAACAGGTACTAGAATCAACCTGCCTGACTCTGAATTCCAGCTTTGCCACTTACTGATTCTGAAACCTTCCGTAAACCTTGATAGTTTACCGTCTCTAAGTGTTACTCTCCTCTGCTGTAAAAAATGGGGATAACAGTACTACTTACCTTATAAGATGGTGATGATGATAAATATAAAAACATGCTTGTTACATGGTAAGCACTGAATAAAAACGAGCTATTATTAATCCTGTGGTTTGAAAGGACTAAAGAGTATTCATTCTAATCATTAAACCTAATAATTATAATACCTAGTTTTGGGTTGGTTCCTATATTAACAGCTCCTTATCATAGGGAGAAAGAAGCACCATCAAATAACTTTCATTTGAGAATTAAACCACCAGAGTTAAGAATCAGAGCCAGGAAAAAAAATTTGGGAGGTGGTCCTAAGATGGCAGAGGAATAGGACAGGGAGACCACTTTCTCCCCCACAAATTCATCAAAAGAACATTTGAATACTGAGCAAATTCCACAAAACTTCTGATTGCTGGCAGAGGACATCAAGCACCCAGAAAGGCAGCCCATTTTCTTTGGAAGGAGATTACGTGCCTAACGGCAACTCCCAGCAGAAAAGCAACCCAGATGCTCGCATTGGCCACAGCAAGCAGGTGCTGGACAGGGAGGCTCAGGCTGCATTGCTTTGGGTAAGGAATGGGCCTGAATGCCTTGAGGGCAACCTGAGGGATCTAGCTTGAGATAGCAAATCAGACTGTGGGATAGCTATCCTGCAAAAAGCCCTAACCTCAGACACCACCACTCAAGAACAAAGGACTGAGCAGTACTAGCCAGCTGTGGACTGGCCCATCCCCCACTGGAGACAAGCAGGCGAGGGCAGGCAGAGCCGGGAGAGGGCAATTGCGATCCCAGAGATGCATCCTCTACCAAACTGCAAGCAAGCTTCACTGCATTCCAAGACTTCTTGGGATTCTGGATGGTTGACATCCACTGGGAGGGTCACAACCAGAGATCAGCTTCCCAGAAGACACAGATAGCATACCTGAGAAGGTGCAGCCTTTGTACATCCAGAAAACTGAGCGACTGGGACAGGGGAGGTGATAAGACGCAGCCTCCAATGGCGGGGCCGTGGCGGGGTGGGGTGGGAACTGAGCTCAACAAACACCTGGTCACCTGAGCTGCTCGGACCTGGGAAGGGCACAAAACGCAGGCCCAACCAAGTCTGAGCCTTTGTGGACTACCCGAGAACCTGAGCGGCTTAGACCTGGGAAGTGCTTGCAACCCAGGGCCTGCCACAGACAGTTCCCCACAGAGCAACCTAGAGCCCGAGCAGTGTAGACTGGAAAAGCACACACGCTGTGAGCAGGGGCAAACCCAGTGTGGCCGAGACACTGTGAGCACACCCCACACATGCCAGTGATATTTCTTTGCAGTGTTCCTCCCTCCCCACAGCACGATTGAACAAGTGAGCCTAAAAAAAGTGACCTCCACCGGCCCCTTGTGTCAGGGCAGAAATTAGACCCTGAAGAGGCCAGCAAACAGAAGAAGCTAAAATAAACAGAGGGAACTGCTTTGGAAGTGACAGGTGCAATAGATTAAAACCCTGTAGTTAGCACCAACTGCTTAGGAGGGGGCCTATAAATCTTCAGAAGTATAAGCTGGATGAAGGAACTATCTGAAAATGAACTGACCCCACACTGTCCCCAACAGCTCCAGAGAAAGTCCTAGATATATTTTTTACTATTATCATTTTATAAATTTTCTTAATTTTTTTTTATTTTAAAGTCCTCTATTACTCCTTTAATTTTCATTTGTATAACCTACTATTACCTTGCAAAAAAAAAGACCCTATTTTTAAAGCAAACTTCATATACATATATTTTATAATTTTTGTTACTTTTTTTTTTTTTAATATTGTATTTTTGAGAATCTAACCTCTACTCTAGATTTCTAATCTTTGCTTTTTGGTATTTGTTATCAATTTTGTACCTTTAAGAATCCAATCTTCAGTACCTATTTTTACTTGTGAGTGAGATTACTGGCCTGATCGCTCTCTCCCTCTTTTGACTCTCCTTTTTTTCCACCAGGTCACCTCTATCTCCTCCCTCCCCCTTCTCTTCTCTACCTAACTCTGTGAACCTCTGTGTTCCAGACTGTGGAGAACACTTAAGGAACTGATTACTGGCTGGATCTGTCTCTCTGTTTTTGATTCCCCCTTTTATCCTCCTGGCCACCTCTGTCTCCTACTCACTCTTCTCTTCTCTGTGTAACTCCATAACATCTCTGAGGGATCCAGACTGTGGAGAGCACATAGGAAATGATTACTGGCTAGCTTGCTCTCTCCCCTTTTGATTCCCCCTTTTCTCCTCCCGGTCACCTCTATCTCCCTCTTCCATCTTCTCTTCTCCATGTAACTCTGTGAACCTCTATGGTGTCCCTCACTGTGGAGAAACTTTTCATCATGAACCTAGACGTTTTATCATTGGTGCTGTATAGATGGAGGAGTCTTGAGGCTACTGTAAGAAAAAGACTGAAAACCAGAGGCAGGAGGCTTAAGTACAAATCCTGAGACACCAGAGAACTCCTGACTCCAGGGAACATTAATCAATAAGAGCTCATCAAAAGCCTCCATACCTAAACTGAAACCAAGCACCACCCAAGGGCCAACAGCTCCAGAGAAATACATACCAAACAAATTCTCTAGCAACACAGGAACATAGCCCTGAGCTTCAATATACAGGCTGCCCAAAGTCACACCAAACCCACTGACATATCAAAACTCACTACAGGACACTTCATTACACTCCAGAGAGAAGAAATCCAGCTCCACCGACCAGAACACTGACACAAACTTCCCTAACCAGGAAACCTTGACAAGCCACCCATCCAACCCCACCCACAGTGAGGAACCTCCACAATAAAGAGGAACCACAAACTCCCAGTATATGCAAAGGCCACCCCAAACACACCAATATAAACAAGATGAAAAGCCAGAGAAATACTCAGCAGGTAAAGGAACAGGATAAATGCCCACCAAACTAAACAAAAGAGGAAGAGATAGGGCATCTACCTCATAAAGAATTCCAAATAATGATAGTGAAAATGATCCAAAATCTTGAAAACAAAATGGAATCACAGATAAATAGCCTTGAGACAAGGATTGAGAAGATGGAAGAAATGTTTAACAAGGACCTGGAAGTAATAAAAGAGTCAATATATAATGAATAATGCAATAAAAGATCAAAAGCCCTCTGGAGGGAACCAACAGTAGAATAATGGAGGCAGAGGATAGGATAAGTAAGGTAGAAGATAGAATGTTAAAATTAAATGAAACAGAGAGGAAAAAAGAAAAAAGAATTAAAAGAAATGAGGACAAACTCAGAGACCTCTGGGACAATGTTAAACACCCCAACATTCAAATCATAGGAGTCCCAGAAGAAGAAAACAAACAGAAAGACCATGAGAAAATACTTTAGGAGATAATAGTTGAAAACTTCCCTAAAATGGGGAAGGAAATAATCACCCAAGTCCAAAAACTCAGAGAGTTCAAAACAGGATAAACCCAAGGCAAAACACCCCAAGACACATATTAATCAAATTAACAAATATCAAACACAAAGAACAAAAATTAAAAGCAGCAAGGGAAAAACAACAAATAACACAAAGGGGGTTCCCACAAGGATAACAGCTGATCTTTTGATAGAAACTCTTCAGGCCAGAAGGGAATGGCAGGACATACTTAAAGTGATGAAAGAGAAAAACCTACAGCCCAAATTACTGCACCCAGCAAGGATTTCATTCAAGTATGAAGGAGAAATCAAAAGCTTTACAGACAAGCAAAAGCTCAGAGAATTCAGCACCACCAAACCAGCTCTCCAACAAATGCTAAAGGATCTTCTCTAGACAGGAAACACAGAAAGGGTGTATAAACTCGAACCCAGAACAACAGAGTAAATGGCATTGGGATCATACTTATCAATAATTACCTTAAATGAAAATGGGTTGAATGCCCCAACCAAAAGACAAAGACTGGCTGAATGGATACAAAAACAAAACCCCTATATATGTTGTCTACAAGAGACCCACCTCAAAACAAGGGACACATACAGACTGAAAGTGAAGGGCTGGAAAAAGATATTCCATGCAAATAGAGACCAAAAGAAAGCAGGAGTAGCAATACTTATATCAGATAAAATAGACTTTAAAATAAAGGCTGTGAAAAGAGACATAGAAGGACACCACATAATGGTCAAAGGATCAATCCAAGAAGATATAACAATTATATATGCACCCAATGTAGGAGCACCACAATATGTAAGACAAATGCTAACAAGTATGAAAGGGGAAATTAACACAAGAATAGTGGGAGACATTAATAACCCACTCACACCTATGGATAGATCAAATAAGCAGAAAATTAATAAGGAAACACAAACTTTAAATGATATAATGCACAAGTTAGACCTAACTGATATCTATAGGACATTTCACCCCAAAACAATGAATTTCACCCTTTTCTCAAGTGCACATGGAAACTTCTCCAGGATAGATCACATCCTGGGCCATAAGTCTAGCCTTGGTAAATTCAAAAACATTTAAACCATTCCAAACATCTTTTCTGACCACAGTGCAGTAAGATTAGATGTCAATTACAGGAGAAAAACTATTAAAAATTCCAACATATGGAGGCTGAACAACACACTGCTGAATAACCAACAAATCACAGAAGAAATAAAAATATGCATAGAAATGAATGAAAATGAAAACACGACAACCCAAAACCTATGGGACACTGTAAAAGCAGTGCTAAGGGGAAGGTTCCTAGCAATACAGGCATACCTCAAGAAACAATAAGAAGTCAAATAAATAACCTAACTCTACACCTAAAGCAACTAGAAAAGGAAGAACCCCAGGGTTAGTAGAAGGAAAGAAAACTTAAATATTAGGGCAGAAATAAATGCAAAAGAAACCATAGCAAAAATCAACAAAGCCAAAAGCTGGTTCCTTGAGAAGATAAATAAAGTTGACAAACCATTAGCCAGACGCATCAAGAAACAAAGGGAGAAAAATCAAATCAGCAAAATTAGAAATGGAAATGGAGAGATCACAACAGACAACACAGAAATACAAAGGATCATAAGAGACTACTATCAGCAACTATATGCCAATAAAATGGACATCTTGGAAGAAATGGACAAATTCTTAGAAAAGTACAACTTTCCAAAACTGACATTTCCAAAACTGAACCAGGAAGAAATAGAAAATCTTAACAGACCCATCACAAGCATGGAAATTGAAACTGTAATCAGAAATCTTCCAGCAAACAAAAACCCAGGGCCAGACGGCTTCACAGCTGAATTCTACCAAAAATTTAGAGAAGAGCTAACACCTATCCTACTCAAATTCTTCCAGAAAATTGCAGAGGAAGGTAAACTTCCAGACTCATTCTATGAGGCCACCATCACCCTAATACCAAAACCAGACAAAGATGCCACAAAAAAGAAAACTACAGGCCAATATTACTGATGAACATAGATGCAAAAATCCTTAACAAAATTCTAGCAAACAGAATCCAACAACATATTAAAAAGATCATACATCATGACCAAGTGGGCTTTACCCCAGGGATGCAAGGATTCTTCAATGTCCACAAACGAATCAACATAATACACCACATTAACAAATTGAAAGATAAAAACCATATGATTACCTCAATAGATGCAGAGAAAGCCTTTGACAAAATTCAACATCCCTTTGTGATAAAAACCCTCCAGAAAGCAGGAATAGAAGAAACATACCTCAACATAATAAAAGCTATATATGACAAACACACAGCAAACATTATCCTCAATGGTGAAAAATTGAAAGCATTTCCCCTAAAGTTAGGAACAAGACAAGGGTGCCCACTCTCACTACTACTATTTAACATAGTTTGGAAGTTTTGGCCAGAGCAATCAGAGCAGAAAAAGAAATAAAAGGAATCCAAATTGGAAAAGAAGAAGTAAAATTCTCACTGTTTGCAGATGACATGATCCTCTATGTAGAAAACCCTAAAGACTCCACCAGAAAATTACTAGAGCTAATAAATGAATCTAGTAAAGTTGCAGGATATAAAATCAACACACATAAATCCCTTGCATTCCTATACACTAACAATGATAAAACAGAGAAATTAAGGAGACAATTCCATTCACCATTACAACGAAAAGAGTAAATATTTAGGAATATAGCTACCTAAAGAAACAAAAGACCTACATATAGAAAACTATAAAACACTGATGAAATAAATCAAAGAGGACACAAATAGATGGAAAAATATACCATGTTCATGGATTGGAAGAATCAATATAGTGAAAATGAATATACTACCCAAAGCAATCTATAGATTCAATGCAATCCCTATCAAGCTACCAATGGTACTTTCATAGAACTAAAACAAATAATTTCACAATTTGTATGGAAATACAAAAACCCTCAAAAGCCAAAGCCATCTTGATAAAGAAGAATGGAACTGGAGGAATCAACCTGCCTGACTTCCGCCTCTACTACAAAGCTATAGTCATCAAGACAGTATTGTACTGGCACAAAGACAGAAATATAGATCAATGGAACAAAATAGAAAGCCCAGAGATAAATCCACGCACCTATGGACACCTTATCTTTGACAAAGGAGGCAAGAATATACAATGGAGAAAAGACAATCTCTTTAATAAGTGGTGCTGGGAACACTGGTCAACCACTTGTAAAAGAATGAAACTAGAACACTTTCTAACACCATACACAAAAATAAACTCAAAATGGATTAAAGATCTAAACATAAGACCAGAAAATATAAAACTCCTAGAGGAGAACATAGGCAAAACACTCTCTGACATAAATCATAGCAGGATTCTTTATGATGCACTCCCAGAGTATTGGAAATAAAAGCAAAAATAAACAAATGGGACCTAATTAAAATTAAAAGCTTTTGCACTGCAAAGGAAACTATAAGCAAGGTGAAAAGACAGCTTTCAGAATGGGAGAAAATAATAGCAAATGAAGCAACTGACAAAGAATTAATCTCAAAAATATACAAGCAACTCCTACAGCTCAATTCCAGAAAAATAAATGACCTAATTAAAAAATGAGCCAAAGAACTAAATAGACATTTCTCCAAAGAAGGCATACATATGGCTAACAAACACATGAAAAGATGCTCAACATCACTCATTATCAGAGAAATGCAAATCAAAACCACTATGAGGTACCATTTCACACCAGTCAGAATGGCTGTGATCCAAAAGTCTACAAGCAATAAATGCTGGAGAGGGTGTGGAGAAAAGGGAACCCTCTTACACTGTTGGTGGGAATGCAAACTAGTACAGCCACTATGGAGAATAGTGTGAAGATTCCTTTAAAAACTGGAAATACAAAACTGGAAATTGCGATATGATCAGCAATCCCACTGCTGGGCATACACACTGAAGAAACCAGAATTGAAAGAGACACATGTACCCCACTGTTCATGCCAGCACTGTTTATAATAGCCAGGACAGGGAAGCAACTTAGATGTCCATCAGCAGATGAATGGATAAGAAAGCTGTGGTACGTATATATGATGGAATAATACTCAGCCATTAAAAAGAATACATTTGAGTCAGTTCTAATGAGTTGGATGAAACTGGAGCCTATTATACAGAGTGAAGTAAACCAGAAAGAAAAACACCAATACAGTACACGAATGCATATATATGGAATTTAGAAAGATGGTAAAAATAATCCTATATGTGAGAAAGCAAAACAGACACAGTTGTATAGAACAGTCTTTTGGACTCTGTGGGAGAGGGTGAGGGTGGGATGATTTGTGAGAATGGCATTGAACTATGTATATTATCTTATGTGAAATGAATCACCAGTGCAGATTCGATGCATGATACAGGATGCTCGGGGCTGGTGCTGGGATGACCCAGAGGGATGGGATGGGGAGGAAGGTGTGAGGAGGGTTCAGGATGGGGACCACATGTGCACCTGTGGCAGATTCATGTCAATGTATGGCAAAACCACTACAATATTATGAAGTAATTAGCCTCCAATTAAAATAAATAATGGGCCAAAGAACTAAATAGACATTTCTCCAAAGAAGACATACAGATGGCTAACAAACACATGAAAAGTTGCTCAACATCACTCATTATCAGAGAAATGCAAATCAAAACCACTATGAGGTACCATTTCACACCAGTCAGAATGGCTGTGATCCAAAAGTCTACAAGCAATAAATGCTGGAGAGGGTCTAGAGAAAAGGGAACCCTCTTACACTGTTGGTGGGAATGCAAACTAGTACAGCCACTATGGAGAACAGTGTGGAGATTCCTTAAAAAACTGGAAATAGAACTGCCTTATGATCCAGCAATCCCACTGCTGGGCATGCACACTGAGGAAACCAGAAGGGAAAGAGACACGTGTACCCCAATGTTCATCGCAGCACTGTTTATAATAGCCATGCCATGGAAGCAACCCAGATGTCCATCAGCAGATGAATGGATAAGAAAGTTGTGGTACATATACACAATGCAGTATTACTCAGCCATTAAAAAAGAATAATTTGAATCAGTTCTAATGAGGTGGATGAAACTGGAGCCCATTATACAGAGTGAAGTAAGCCAGAAAGAAAAACACCAATACAGTACAGTAACACATGTATATGGAATTTAGAAAGATGGTAACAATAACCCTGTGTACGAGACAGCAAAAGAGACACTGATGTATAGAACAGTCTTTTGGACTCTGTGGGAGAAGGCGAGGGTGGGGTGATTTGGGGGAATGGCATTGAAATACATATAATATCATGTATGGAACGATTCGCCAGTCCAGATTCAATGCACGATACTGGATGCTTGGGGCTGGTGCACTGGGATGACCCAGAGGGATGGTATGGGGAGGGAGGAGGGAGGAGGGTTCAGGATGGGGAACACATGTATACCTGTGGCAGATTCATTTTGATATTTGGCAAAACCAATACAATATTGTAAAGTTTAAAAATAAAATAAAATTAAAAAAAGATTTATAAAAAAAATAATAAAATGAAATAAATAAATTTATATTTAAAAAAAAGCATCCAGCCCTCATGGACCACTTTGGTGTGAGTAGCTCTGAATGTCCCCCAAATTACTCAAGCATGAGTTATTTCAGGGTTTACTCAAAGTGAAATTAATCTCCAGTCTTTTAACTGTTCATGTAGAAATGCTTCTAAATGATTAAAATTATCCTTACATTTAGCCTTTGTCTAATTCTTCTGGGAAAACCAAAATTTAATTAAGTTGTGAAAAAGAAATATAACACAGGTATTGATTCAATATGAAAAAGAATTTTTATCCTTCCAAAACAATTCTAAAATTTTTATCCTTCCAAAATAATTCTAAAAATCAAAGTGGTTTGAGGACAATTTAGCATTTTGTAGAAACTGGTAACACTCTCAAACAATACTATTATATTTGCAAACTCTAATTTCTAAAAAAAAAAAGCCTCTTTTGCTACTCCCTCCTTCTCTTTTTTCCTTGTATTTATTTCTGCCCTGACTCATTCTAAAATTCAGAGCCTTCCAGTTGTCAATATAAGTACCTAGAACTGTGGCACTGAGGTAGCAAAAATATCATAAATTATATGGCTATTGATTTTCTTCTGGTGCCTTCATAGTCTACTCAATACCATTGCTTCTTCTAACTGCTAAAATACCATCCTGCTCCCAAATAAAGCATTTAATGCCCTGTATTTCCAGAACCCTGAGAAACCAAATTTGTCTATAATGGAAAAATCACATTCACCTCCATTTTTCTATTGGATAAATAGAAACCTGTACACACCATGATTTGAAACCTTGAGGACCCTACACAATATCACATTTGGAGTCACTTTATTTAAAAAAAAAAGGGGGGGGGGGACAATCATGAAATGCTTCCATGTTAAGTCCTCTAAGTCCCAGATTAGATGTCCTAATTCTAAGTTGTTTTCAGGTATTCTTGACAGCCTTGGTAACTGAGGTAGAAGTGTTTTTTCTATCTTGCCAATGAGAATTCTTGATGGAAAACAGGATTCATGAGGTCTAAAGAGAATGTACAATTCTAAGAAGTATGTTTCATGTTTTGAAGAGACCTCTACAATGATCAGAAAGTTTGAGCCAATTTAGTATAAAAAATTAGGACTCTGTGACAGAGGTTGACTTTACACAGTTGACCTAGTGTCACTCTACCCAGTGTCCCTGACTCAGAGGAATGCCTGGGAAACTGACTGAAAAATTCTGCAGCTGATTGACAGGACTCTTACATGGTATCTGGTCACTGTCTGCTATAGTCAAGGGCATAACACTTTAGAATCCGGATCCAGGACTCAGTGATAGTCATCAATAATGTAGACATAGTCTTCTGCTTGGATAGGCTTCAGAGCTGCATTTTTCAAAGCTCCAATGCAAGTATCTTTCAATGGAATCACACTGTAGAAACAATAACATGAGTAAGAAAAAAGATCAATTCTCAGGTATGAGCAGCATATTTGTTTATATTCATTCAAGCCTGGGTATTTGCATTTCTCAGAGCCCCATTCAAACATCCTATGAAATGAATAGAAGCTTCCAGAATTGTGAATATGAAGTTACAGGAAATTATTTTTAATAAGGAGGTAGAAAGTCACACCTTTTGGTTTCAAAAATCTCACACTGGTCTCTTTCAAGACACTCGTGCAATAGAACACAAAAATTTATAATCTAAGAAGACAAATACCACACATCAAATTGAAGTATTAAACCAGGATGCACAGTCTCAAAGATGGCCAGGAAATGGTTTGGCTGGTGTTTTTCTACCTGAGGACTATGACCCTTTAGTGAATGTTATTTAGTGGTATGTATCCTGTATTTAAGATAAATATATATATATAACAATACAAAATATCAGAGCATATCAGATATAGTAAAATAGTATTGCTTCACCTAAGCATGTTCTAGATCCCAGAGTCAAAAATCACACCCTGCCTTAACAGTCAAAATTAGAAGGCCATGGGTTAGATGAGTTTTACAACATGAGTGCTCACACATCAAGTGTACACAAAGGTCATCTGTGGAGTTTTGATATCAAGGCTTTTTTAGAGGTTGTCTGTAGGCACTATTTTTATTACCTAAGCCTGCTCAGAAAAGAAATGCACTGAATCAGAGCTGAGTGAGGAAATAACATCATGAGGAAATACACCTTTTTGTTTTGTTTTGTTTGCTTTTCTATATTATACAGCATCTTCTACAATAAATATTTTCTTTTCTATTTAGTTGATTAAAAACTGAAACTTTAAAAACGTAACATTGAAAAAACAAAAATAAAACAAAAGGATGTTATCATTCATGGTTTTCTGTCTGTAGGGAGTACTTTTTTTTTCCCCTCTTGGAAGACAGTCAAAAACACCTAAAAGTCTGGTTTTGGACTCTAAGAGACCTCTGTGTGATATGACCTTGGATGTCACTTAACATCTCTAAACCTGTTTTCTAATTAGTAAACTGAGAATAATACTACTGCCTGTCTCACAGGTTTATTGCTGTGAAGGGCATGTTTGCAATAATAAAATCCAGCATCTATGGAACACTTGCAATATGCTGGAGATTATTCAAGGCATATTTGGTGCACTGGCTCATGTGATTAACTCAGACGTAGGAAAGACTGGGTACAAACATCCAATGAAAGAGAACTAAGAACAATGGATGGCAGTTAAAGAGGGACGAATTCGGAATCAAAGAAAGACTTGGCTTAAAGCCCAAGCTGGACCAGATGAAGCAGTTTATTTTGCTGGAAGTAGGTAGTGGTTTCCTACCTTTACAGAGGCTTTGGGAAATGACTGCAGGGATGCATACAAAGAAGACTTAATTTTTGACTGGGTGAAGGGGTAAACTTGCAAAACTGTAAATTGAAATGCCTGTGAGGCCAGACAACTAATGTAAATGAACAGAGCAGTCTGGGTATGGAATAATAGGGGATGGTGGGAACTGTGGGGAGCTGGAGGCATGTCCCTACCCCCTGCCTTTGCGGGTCTTCAGCCTGGAGGTATCTTCCTGCAGATTTTTGCAGAGCTGCCTTCTGCTTCTTTGGGGCTCACTCACGTAGCCTACTGCCCTGCTCCAGTATTCCCCATGGTATTTCTCTGGAAGTTCTATGCTGCTGCTGCTGCTGCTAAGTCACTTCAGTAGTGTCCGACTGCATGCGACCCCATAGACAGCAGCCCACTAGACTCCTCTGTCCCTGGGATTCTCCTGGCAAGAATACTGGAGTGGGTTGCCATTTCCTTCTCCAATGCATGAAAGTGAAAAGTAAGGGAAGTCGCCCAGTCGTGCCCGACTCTTAGCGACCCCATGGACTGCAGCCCACCAGGGTTCTCTGTCCATGGGACTTTCCAGGCAAGAGTACCAGAGTGGGGTGCCATTGCCTTCTCCAGGAAATTCTATAAGGCCCTGCTTATTCATTTATATGTTTTCTGTCTGTTCTGCTCATCTTTTCGGAAAATAATATTCAATACACATGCAATAAACAAAGCACTGAATGAAAATCAAATAAAAAACTAAACAACCCATTCAAATGACCCCTGAAACAATATCTGCAATTTAGTTCTCTTGCTCTAAGAGATAAGGTTTGAGGTGTTATTTCTGTAGCAGTTATGACACAATTCCAGGGAAATATAGAGGTGCTTGGAGAAGGAAATGGCAACCCACTCCAGTGTTCTTGCCTGGAGAATCCCAGGGAAGGAGGAGCCTGGTGGGCTGCCTTCTATGGGGTCGCACAGAGTCGGACACGACGAAGCGACTTAGCAGCAGCAGCAGCAGCAGCAGCAGCAGCATAGAGATGCTAAAATCATCACTGGAAGGTTGAACAGCAATGGAGGTGCTCTATATACTAGATTTTTCAGGATCCAGAGTATAAAATGGAGAACTTGGAAGGAAAAGAGGAGAGGGACAGAGAAATTTTCCTTATGTTTACTAGATTAAGAACGTCAAAAAGCATTATTAACACAAACCGTTTCAAACTTACTGTAGTAGCTCCGCCTTGCTACCCAGGCAAAAATATCCTAAATTGAGGGGGAAATGAAGAGAAAATTAAACATGCAAGCCAAAGAGTTCATGAGATTTTTTTTCTAAACCAGTATATTATTATGATTATTACTTTAATATGAGCAAAATCAGTACAGCTCTCAGAGTCTAAAAAAAAAATAATTTAGAAGAAAGAATATTTTTAAAAAGGAGAAAACAAAATCAATCTGACCCTAACCTGATAATTCCAGGTAACTTCTCTTGAATCTCTAAGGAGCCAAGTAAGCCCCTTGGTATAGAGTATTTTGTGGTTTGTAGGTTTAGTGTATTGACCTACATGCCCTAGCTTACTTTAATGCCATTATATTTCACTGAAAAAAACCCCTGAATATTGCACTTCTCCCATAGAAGACAGGTTTTACACACACAACTGGTGGAAGGAGACCACGAGGTGCTGGATGACTGTCATTGAAACCCTTTGTTCTTCTCCTAGCTCTGAAATCATGTACCCTCCTAATGTCTCTTGTGCTTCTTCTATTAAGTGGGTGTTATAAAACCATCAACAGTTTTACCCCCGATAGGGATAAAATATTGTTATTGAGGGAATGGGAAAAAAACAAAATGGGAGGGAACAAATGTTGTACATTACAATGGCTTATGGCTTCCAAATCTCAACTTTACACAACCAGTGCTTATTTCTCCATATTTAATTTCTCCTATGGAGAATTTAAATATCATGTTTATGGAATGATAAATTTAAGATAAATAAAAAATTTAAAAAAGATCAAGGCAAGAACCAAGAAGTTACGTGAAAATAATATATTGAATATACAGCCACATGTATTTGCTGCAAGAATACTACTGTGGGCTCAAGAATATTTCTGAATATTTCAGTCCTGAGGTGACTTACTTCTCCTAATCCAGAATACCACAAACATGACCAACAATGCCAAAATAGTAACCAAGATTCCAATGTAGACTCCCTTGTTGGTGCTCATCCATGTTTCCTGTGCCAGCGCCACAACCTACAGAAACATCAGCAGATCAAACACAAAACAGAAAAATAAAGCGATCTTTTTAGAGTTATAGGCAGAAAACATTTCAGAAAATAATATACCCAGATAAATTATTGTTTATTGGCCCCTGGCTACTTCTGGATCATGAGGGGTAAGACAAAATGATGTACAGTTATAGCCTTATGATGAAATTCTAAGACAACTCAAAATTCAAAATGTATTTGGGAGTGGTGGAAATGTTTACATCTTACATGTGGTGGTATTTAAAGAAGGGTACAGATTTGTTAATACTCAAATGGTATGCTTCAAATGAGTGTGCTTTATTATTATAAATTATACATACTGTAAAAAAAAATAAGCTCTTTTCATAAATAATTCTCTTCAGTTCCGTTCAGTCACTCAGTCCTGTCTGACCCTTTGCGACCCCATGAATCACAGCACGCCAGGTCTCCCTGTCCATCACCAACTCCTGGAGTTCACTCAGATTCACATCCATCGAGTCAGTGATGCCATCCAGCCATCTCATCCTCTGTTGTCCCCTTCTCCTCCTGCCCCCAATCCCTCCCAGCATCAGAGTCTTTTCCAATGACTCAACTCTTCGCATGAAGTGGCCAGAGTACTGGAGTTTCAGCTTTAGCATCATTCCTTCCAAAGAAATCCCAGGGCTGATCTCCTTCAGAATGGACTGATTGGATCTCCTTGCAGTCCAAGGGACTCTCAAGAGTCTTCTCCAACACCACAGCTCAGAAGCATCAATTCTTCGGTGCTCAGCTTTCTTCACAGTCCAACTCTCACATCCTTACATGACCACAGGAAAAACCATAGCCTTGACTAGACGGACCTTTGTTGGCAAAGTAATGTCTCTGCTTTTGAATATGCTATCTAGGTTGGTCATAGCTTTCCTTCCAAGGAGTAAGCACCTTTTAATTTCATGGCTGCAATCATCATCTACAGTGATTTTGGAGCCCAAAAAAATAAAGTCTGACACTGTTTCCACTGTTTCCCCATCTATTTCCCATGAAGAGATGGGACCAGATGCCATGATCTTCGTATTCTGAATGTTGAGCTTTAAGCCAACTTTTTCATTCTACTCTTTCACTTTCATCAAGAGGCTTTTGAGTTCCTCTTCACTATCTGCCATAAGGGTGGTATCATCTGCATATCTGAGGTTAATGATATTTCTCCCTGCAAGCTTGATTCCAGCTTGTGCTTCTTCCAGCCCAGCATTTCTCATAATGTACTCTGCATAGAAGTTCAGTAAGTAGGGTGACAATATACAGCCTTGATGTACTCCTTTTCCTATTTGGAACCAGTCTGTTGTTCCATGTCCAGTTCTAACTATTGCTTCCTGATCTGCATATAGGTTTCACAAGAGGCAGGTCAGGTGATCTGGTATTCCCATCTCTTTCAAAATTTTCCACAGTTTATTGTGATCCACACAGTCAAAGGCTTTGGCATAGTCAATAAAGCAGAAATAGATGTTTTTCTGGAACTCTCTTCCTTTTTCCATGATCCAGCAGATGTTGGCAATTTGATCTCTGGTTCCTCTGCCTTTCTAAAATCAGCTTGAACATCTGGAAGTTCACGGTTCATGTACTGCTAAAGCCTGGCTTGCAGAATTTTCAGCATTACTTTAATAGTGTGTGAGATGCATGCCATTGTGCGGTAGTTTGAGCATTCAATGCCATTGCCTTTCTTTGGGATTGGAATGAAAACGGAATTTTCCAGTCCTGTGGCCACTGCTGAGTTTTCCAAATTTGCTGGCATATTGAGTGAAGCACTTTCACAGCATCATCTTCCAGGATTTGAAATAGCTCAACTGGAATTCCATCACCTCCACTAGCTTTGTTCCTAATGATGCTTCCTATGGTCCGCTTGACTTCACATTCCAGGATGTCTGGCTCTAGGTGAGTGATCATACCAAAATGATTATCTTGGTCGTGAAGACCTTTTTTGTACAGTTCTTCTGTGTATTCTTGCCATCTCTTCTTAATATCTTCTGCTTCTGTTAGGTCCATACCATTTCTGTTCTTTATCGAGCCCATTTTGCTTGAAATATTCCCTTGGTATCTCTAATTTTCTTGAAGAGATCTATAGTCTTTCCCATTCTGTTGTTTTCCTCTATTTCTTTGCATTGATTGCTGAGGAAGGCTTTCATATCTCTCCTTGCTATTCTTTGGAACTCTGAATTCAGATGCTTATATCTTTCCTTTTCTCCTTTGCTCTTCACTTCTCTTCTTTTCACAGCTATTTGTAAGACCTCCCCAGACAGCCATTTTGCTTTTTTGCATTTCTTTTCCCTGCGATGGTCTTGATCCCTGTCTCCTGTACAATGCCACAAACCTCATTCCATAGTTCATCAGGCACTCTATCTATCAGATCTAGGCCCTTAAATCTATTTCTCAATTCCACTGTATAATCATAAGGGATTTGATTTAGGTCATACCTGAATGGTCTAGTGGTTTTCCCTTTCTTCAATTTAAGTCTGAATTTGGCAATAAGGAGTTCATGATCTGATGCTAAAGCTGAAACTCCAATACTTTGGCCACCTCATGCGAAGAGTTGACTCATTGGAAAAGACTCTCATTCTGGGGGGGATTGGGGGCAGGAGGAGAAAGAGACGATAGAAGATGAGATGGCTGGATGGTATCACCAACTCGATGGACGTGAGTTTGAGTGAACTCCAGGAGTTGGCAATGGACAGGGAGGCCTGGTGTGCTGCAATTCATGGGGCAGCAAAGAGTCAGACACGACTAAGAGACTGATCTGAATTGACAGTAATTTTCAGAACCTAGTGGGGGAAACTGTAAATTTGTATTCTAAGATGATTATTTTAAAGACCAAAAGAATAAAACATAATTATAAAAATTGACTTAGCATTCAGGGACCTTAGATGACCATACAGAATATAATGAAATTAGCCAATTGAATGCTGTGAAGTTGTTTATATTAATCCAGGTCTTATTGAGGCAGCTGAAATGCCTAAGCTTTAAGAAATGATATTTTTTGAAATATTCTTACCTGTGAATCAGAGGTTGAAACATGGTAGGAGATTCAATAAACCCCCATAATTAATGGAGCTAGGAACTCAGTGAGAGTTCTAAGACATAGAATCAAGTAGGATGCAAGAAGGAGGAAAGGAGAGAGGAAGGAAGAAAGCAGGGAAGGAAGGAAGGAGGAAGAAGGAGAAAAAGTAAGAGAGAAAGAAAAAGAGAGAAATAAAGAAGCCAGTACATAAAGGGATATTTTAAGGTAATATAGAGGCCTTTCCTCAATCAATCTCTATTAAAGTACAGACTTCAGCCCTGGCAGGATAGAACTGATGTCTGATCCAGGGTGAAATTTCCTGGTCTTTTACTAATTGTCTCCAAGACCCGTGGCAGGTCAACTGGAAAACCAAAAAAGCTGACCTTTGCATAGCACAAAGGAAAAAATAAAATAAAAAAGGAAATCATGAAACTACAAAAGGAACAATTTAATGAATCTATACACACATACACACACAGTGTTATAGGATGAATATGTAGTCCCCACCTGCAAATCCATATGTTGAAGCCCTAACCCCTAGTAGCTCAAATGCAACTGTATTCGGAGATAGTGCCTGTAAAGAGGTAATTAAGATAAAATTGATGCTATATGGATGAGCCCTACTCGAATATGATTGATGTTCTTACAGAAAGAGGAGATTTGAACACAGATACACAGGAGAAATGTCATGTGATGATACAGGGAGAAGGTGATCCAGGAGAAAAGCCTTAGAAGAAACCAACACTGCTGACTCCCTGGTCTCCAGACTTCTAGCCTCCAGAATTGCGAGAAAGTAAACTTTTGTTGTTTAAGCTGCCCAGTCTGTGTTATTTGTTATACAGCCCTGGAAAACTGATACACATACACACATACATAAACCCTAGAACAAGTCACTAGGGTCAAGGGATCAAAAGTACATCTCAGCAGCAGAAGAGAAAGACTGGCCAATTGAATCAGGTACCTACAGGGAGGATGGGCCCTTCGGTGGAAGGCTCAAGGGTCAGTAGTATGGTGTCTTCCTCAGGAAGGGAGCTCAGGATTGTTAGAGAGTGCATAAAGGGCATGGTCCTGAGTTCAACAGGGGTTCTCATCTGAAGTGGTGGTGTGGATGTGAGGTCAGATGTAGTCACGACTGTTGATGGAAGCACAGCTGTGGGTCGGGTGTCCTCATGCCAGAGGTGGTGGTGGTGGTGGTGGTGGTGGTGGTGACTGGGTGGTAAGTGATTGTTGAGCATGTCAATGTGGGGGCTGTAACCGATTGAAGATATGTCTGGTACTAAGTGGAGACAGAGGAAGAAGGAAACACCACAGATATAGCTGGCATCTGTCCATTTCTTTGTGTTTCTTTGTGTTGCCTCATCTGGTCCACAAGTCTGGACCATTAAAATGCCCACAATGATTGGGATTATTAACTCTAGTCTTGGCCTTTACAACCTGTACTTCATACACTGGCTAGAATAATCTTTTAAAAATAAGAAATTATTATGTAATGACTACTTCTGCTAGCATACTGTTGGCTCCATGAGGGAAAAGCTGGTAATTATTTTGTTCTCTGCTACAAAACTAATACCTACTACAGCATCTGGTTCATGGTAGGTATTCTCAAAACATGGCATGAATGAATAAATGAACAAGGCCATCAAAAGGGAGTGCAAGATGGATTTTGCTGCACACACTGTATTCATAATTAACAATAGTACATCGTACAATTCAAAATGCTTGAACAGGGTAGAAACATGCTAGATATTTTTGCCACAATCAAAATCAAAATCAAAAAAGCAGCTCCAAAGAGTGTGACATAGGGTGAAAACTCACCTCCTAAGCATCTGAATTTGGGCTCATTAGTAACAGTTATTCAACACATACCACCCTCTCTCAAATAGGCCAAAATTCCATGAACTTTAATGGACAAGAAAGACATCATTTTCAAGTGAATTTAGAAATGACCTCATATAATACTGAGGTGAACCAGTACTTTACAAAATAATATGAACAGCTGGTTATATCAGGCTTGAAAAGCAAAGACTTGGATTGGCATTGTTTATCTTCAACAAATAGAAATAACACTCTCTATCTCACAAAGTTGCTTTGAAAGAAATATACTAATGCTTATGAAAGTTCTCTAATTAAAAGCATCCCCATCTGTTCTCCTCAAAGTTTAGAGCACATGAGAGTCACTTGAAGAGATTATTACACATAGTGAGATCCCACCTTCCAAGATGCCATCCAGTTAGGAAAAGAGCTGGAGAATCCTCAGTCCCTGGTACAGACTGATTTGGCATCTTTGAAGAGCACATTCAGCTCTGATCTTTGATGGTCTGAGTGGTCACTGTCTTCTAAAATGGTCATTTTAAAAAAGTAACTTGCCTTCTTCAAGTAGGATTGGAGAAGCTCACTCAATCAGTGTTCAGCCTGTAGCCAGAAAGGTGGCATTAGCAACAATCAGCATCACCAAACCCTCCACACTTCCAGTCCAAGATAAGACCAGGAAAAAACAATGATAAAGGAAGTGACAGGAATTGTTTTCATTCCATTAACTCGAACAGGGTATCTGGGGAGAGAGGTGGTTAAATGAGCAATTATTACAGGGTGACAAGTTCTCTAACTGGCAAACTCCAAGGAGGAGAGAAGATCTTGGTGGAAATAATTCAACCAGTTAAGAGGCTACAGGTGGTCAGGAAAAGCCTGACTTACATGAAGCCCTGAGGATGCATGGAATTACAGATGAAAGAAAGGAACAAAGAACAGTATAACAAAGGCTTGTTTTCTTGGAAGGTAGGTGTTTTCTCATGCAGCACATTTGAAAGATTCATGTGCAGAAACCATGAACTGTTTGAACTGCAAAGAACATTAGGTATTCTTTTCTCCTAGAGTCGTGGATTGTTAAAACTGGTCTTATCCAGGTCCTGCCTTTCTTACCTGGAAGGGCCATAGATAGTTGCCAGTGTGAAAGGATAGTAACCAAGACGACTTAAGCTCAGCACAGAGCATCTCACCCTATAACATCAGGATGTGAAGGTCTATACTGGTCCACACTGAGTGTATACTCTTGCATCATCCAAAACCTGAAAATGATGTGTGGAAAAGGTAAACCTCACCTTGATGCCTGATCCCCAGCAAAATAAAACAAATCAAAAGCAAACAAAAGTTCTAAAAATAAAGAGAATAACAAAAAATGTATTCAGAGCTCTTAGCAGAACAAATTCCCCTGGCTCTAACTGAATAACACCTACAAAGGATGTTTCTTTTCCACATGTTATCTGACCTCTCATCTCTATGTCTTTTCTTATCTTACCATCTCTGGTATTAACATAAATACCCCCACCCTAAAACATCCAAACCAATCTCAGGATAAACCCTGTGTCACAAATAGGGGGAGAGACCTTCCAGGAAGAGAAATTGAGTGGATGAAGGAATGAAAAGGGCTTCTGCTTTACAGATCAGCTGTGGAAATCCATCACAGGGACTCCTGGATGGAAGGACTGAGAACACTCACTCAGAAAAAGCCACCCAAGCTCAATCACCAGCCAGAGAATCAGAGGCCTTTGGACATTTCGGCTGTTGGTAGGCCACTGGAGTCAGTCTATCCAAATTCCATTTCTTACACTCTAATTAATGCTGACAGAGCAGGACTTGAGGTTTCATTTCTCTTTTGCATCATAATTTTCTTTTTCCTTCTCCTGAATGGCCTCCCTTAATCTGGGATGTACAATCAAATGTGCGGAGCACTTTTCTCCTGGCCATTAGTGTGTATGCAGATATGTGGAATGGTGGTGTGGGTGTGCTTGTACTCCCTTGTCCAAATCTTGGTACAAATCTTGGGTGAGGCACTGGACTCAAACTAAAACAGAGAGAAAAGGATGGAAATAGAGGGATTCAGAGAAAATCTTTCCACTCAATGTTCACTAAACTGTGGAATTCTTTTCCGACCCCATTCCTAGGAACCTGGAAGACGTAATCGCTGAATAAATGGAATGGTCCAAATAAAACACTCAATAATACTGAGATTTGTGTGCTTCCAATAACATCACCCAATCTCCCTTCAATAAAGTCATCAGAGAGTGAGTCTCGGTCATGCATGCACCTCTCCTAATTACTTTTTAGAACATCAATTTAAAATATGAATAGTAAAATGAGGATCTCCAGACATTTCAGGAAAGTCCTCAGTATGAAAAGGATACAAAAACAAGACAGAGACCAGAACAAAACAAGCAAGCAAACAAACAAATAACCAAAACCAGTATCACCCCCCCAAAAAGAGAAGGAACAGAGAAACTATAAAGCCAATCTGTAAAGTCAAATGGCTAGGAGTGTTTCAGAATAATAAAACATAAAATAGAGAGGAGGAAATTATTAAAGAAATCGTTTTCTTAATTCTCATATCCAAAAGACATGAGTCTCCAGACTGGGGGGCTCAAACTAATGTTACACATAATGAATAAAAAATATCCCAGAAAAATACTGTTATCATGAAATATAAGAATATGAGGAATTCCCTGGTGGTCCAGTGGTTAAGAATCCACCTGCCAATGCAGTAAAGAGGGATTTGATTCCTGTCTGGGAAGATTACACATGCTACCAAGGAACCAAGAAGGCAGCCATGCCTGTGTGCCACAAATACTGAGCCTGCACCCTGAAACCAGTGTTCTGGAACAAGAGACGCCACCACAATGAGAAGCCCGCACACCACAATAAGAGTAGGCCCTCTCCCTACAACGAGAGAAAGCCCACTGTGCATAGCAATGAAGACCCAGTGCATCAAAAAACAAATAAATGAATAAATAAATAAATCTTTAAGAAAAGAATATTAGACATAGCAGAAGATATTAAAAGACTCCAGAGGGAAAACAAATAAAAAAGAGGGATTCAGAATTGGAATCTCATTGGCCTTCTAAATAGCCAAGCTAGAAGAAATGCAGGAATGTTTTCAAAACTCACAGGGGAAAATGATGCTCATAATAAAAGAAACTGACTCTGGTTTAGTACAAAATTGCAATCTGATGACTTTGGGAAAATGGGCAGACAGAAAGCAGGATGCTGGTGCCAGAGAGTCAAACCTTATCTGCCCTTACAGGACGTCAATAGTTGATGTCCGAATTGACTAAACAGTATCAGAGTAAGCATATTATGACTAATATGGAGGTAAAAAACAGAAGAAAAATCCCAAAGTTAAAATTTTATGGAAATTAATAGAAAAGGAATTTATTTTATTTTTAGTGATTAGCCTTCTAAATAACTAGATGACTCTAAACCTTTAGAACAATTTATATTATTTAGAATACATTTAGTTTTTTTAAAATGTACATACTAAGCACACCTAGCACCCAGATCTTAATTTGCAACACTGCTCTACAACAAAAGGAACTAGAGAACCTGGGCAAAATGGCTGATTCCAGGATTGAGGCAGGAAATATAACCAGAGCCGGAACAATCTGAACCACATAATACAGGAGATGTTGTTCAGTCACTCAATCATATCCTACTCTTTGAGACCCCATGGACTGCAGCATGCCAGGATTCCCTGTTCTTCAGCATCTCCCAGACCTTGCTCAAACTCATGTCCATCAAGCTGGTGATGCCCTCCAACCATCCTGTCCTCTGTCATCTCTTTAGATGCTCTTTAGTTCCTCTTTGCTTTCTGCCATAAGGGTGATGTCATCTGCATATCTGAAGTTATGGATATTTCTCCTGGCAATCTTGATTCCAGCTTGTGCTTCATCCAGCTTGTCATTTTACATGATGTACTCTGCATATAAGTTAAATAAGCAGGGTGATAATATGCAGCCTTGATGTATTCCTTTCCCAATTTGAACCAGAAGTTCAGAATTTGAATATAGGATTACTGAATTATAGCCCAAGGTAGGTAGGAATACCTATGAGTCCATCAGTTCAGTTCAGTTCAGTCGCTCAATCATGTCAAACTCTTTGTGACCCCATGGACTGCAGCATGCCAGGCCTCCCTGTCCATCACCAACTCCCAGAGTCCACTCAAACTCATGTCCATTGAGTCAGTGATGCCATCCAACCATCTCATCCTCTGCATCCCCTTCTGCTCCTGCCCTCAATCTTTCCCAGCATCAGGATCTTTTCCAGTGAGTAAGCTCTTCACATTAAGTGCCCAAAGTCTTGGAGTTTCAGCTTCAACATCAGTCCTTCCAATGAACACCCTGGACTGATCTCCTTTAGGATGGACTGGTTGGATCTCCTTGCAGTCCAAGGGACTCTCAAGCGTCTTCTCCAGCACCACAGTTCAAAAGCATTAATTCTTCTGCACTCAGCTTTCTTTATAGTCCAACTCTCACATCCATACATGACTACTGGACAAACCATAGCTTAACTAGATGGACCTTTGTTGGCAATGTAATGTCTCTGCTTTTTAATATGCTCTCTAGTTTGGTCATAGCTTTTCTTCCAAGGAGCAAGGGTCTTTTAATTTCATGGCTGCAGTCACCATCTGCAGTGATTTTGGAGCCAAAAAAAAAAATAAAGTCAGCCACTGTTTCCCCATCTATTTGCTATGAAGTGATGGGACCAGATGCCTTGATCTTAGTTTTTTGAATGTTGAGTTTTAAGCCAACTGTTTCACTCTCCACCTTCACTTTCATCAAGAGGCTTTTTAGTTTCTCTTTGCTTTCTGCCATAATGGTGGTGTTATCTGCATATCTAAGGTTATTAATATTTCTCCCGGGAATCTTGATTCCAGCTTGTGATTCTTCCAGCCCAGTGTTTCTTATGATGTACTTTGCATATAAGTTAAATAAGCAGGGTGACAATATACAGCTTTGATATACTCCTTTTCCTATTTGGAACCAGTCTGTTGTTCTATGTCCAGTTCTAACTGTTGCTTCCTGACCTGCATACAGGTTTCTGAAGAGGCAGATCAGGTGGTCTGGTATTCCCATCTCTTTCAGAATTTTCCACAGTTAATTGTGATCCACACAATCAAAGGTTTTGGCATAGTCAATAAAGCAGAAGTAGATGTTTTTCTGGAACTGTCTTGCTTTATTGATGATCCAGCGGATGTTGGCAATTTGATCTCTGGTTCCTCTGCCTTTTCTAAAACCAGCTTGAACATTTGGAAGTTTACAGTTCAAGTACTATTGAAGCCTGGCTTGGAGAATTTTGAGTCCATACGGATATAATAAATAGTTGAATCAATATATACGTTGTGGAGAAGAGATAAATCATCACAGAAGAATTCTGAAAAATTGATGTAGATACTCCCTCCTCAAGGGGGTGAAACAAAACTCCCCTCTTCCAGTTGTTCTAAATAAAATTTATTTTTAAAGAAGTACCTATATCTTGGGAAAGACCCTGATGCTGGGAAGAATTGAAGGCAAAAGGAGAAGGGGATAGCGGAAGATGAGATGGTTAGATAGCATCACTAACAAAATGGACATGAATTTGAGCAAACTCCAGGAGGTATTAAAGAACAGAGGAGCCAGATGTGCTGCAGGCCATGGGGTCACAAAGAGTCAGACATGACTTAGCAACTGAACAACTACAACAAACATATACCTTTATTTTAGAAATGAAAATGTTAATAGTGATTTGGTATCTGGAAGGGGTCACACACTGGAAAGATGGACTAAGCTTGGTTGTCTCCCCTTCTTAAGAGCAGTGGACAGGCTTCAGGGAATTCACAAACATCCTAATACTGCATGGTTAATGTTAGTATTCTTGGGAGAGAGGCCATAGAATTCCTAGATTCTTCATGTGTTTGCCACCTTCTCTCTGTGTATGTAGGTTGCCTCTGGAGAACCAGTTATCCCTCTTTCTCTATCAACAAAGTTCAGTTGTCATTGATTTCATTTGTGGTGATTGGCTTAAGGATGAAGAGATGACCCAAACAAAGGTAAGGATACACAGTCTTCTCATGTTTACTGGAGTTTTTGAGAAATGGAGACTTTCCTGGTTTTTATTGGGCTTTGAGCTATGAGGACATGATTCTGAGGCCAATATTAGTCATTAGGCCGCCAACGGGTGAAGTCTGCCTGATAAGAGAACCAAGCAGAAGGCAAATGGAGACATAGAGAAACCCTGGATCTCTGACAAGATTTGAGCCACTGAAACAAGGCACATCAATGTGCCACTAAATTCCCTTTGGTGTTTCAGGCATTTCTGTTGAGTCTTCCATCATTTGGAATCAAAAGACCCTAAGTCTAAACCTAGAAGGAACACTAGAGTGATAATCTGGCTGGATGGCTAAAGTTTTCCCAGTCTTAAGAGTTTACACTATTATCTAGTTGAACTACCTGCGTTACCAATCACATGCTTTGCCCCAGCTAGTATTTGTCACTTATACTCTAGGAATGTGGAAATTCTCTTAGGCTCTGGGCTCTGGGAGTAAAGACAAATAAGACATAGATGTTATCATTAAGGACCTGGTTGTTTCAAATCTTTAAGAAGACATGGTACTATCAACTCCCATTTTAAAGATAAGGCCCTTGAGGCCACAGAGAATAAGTTTTTTAAATACCAGAAAACAGAATCCAAGTTTTCTGATGAAGGGCTGTTTGTGGTAGCCAATAATTCCTTTCTGGTTAAATGTAATCCTACTCAATCATTTTTACTTGTCCATTTTTTCATCAGTTATAGTGGGGCTCAGCAAACTGTGGCCCATGGACCACATCTAGCCCATCATCTAGTTTTGTAAATAAAGTTTTATTGCAACACAACCATGCCCATGTGTTTATGTATTGTCTATGGCTGCTTTCACACTGCAATGTCAGAGTTGAGTAAATGCGACAGATACAGTATGGTCAACACAGCCAAAAATGTTTACAATCTTGTTTTAACACTAAAGAATTGTCAATCTGCAAAACATATATATTGAGTTCTTGCTTTGTGTCAAGCTGCAATGTTTGCCCAGCCATTGTTGGCCTCAATAAGCTCACAGGCTAGTGCTTCCTAGTGTGAGACAAGCAAGTTAATAGACAACAGAGTACACTGTGATAAGATGTGACAGGAAAAGTACAGAACACTATGGGAGTGTTACAAAAGACCTAGCCCAGTCTTACAGGTAGAAGGACAGAGTCAAGGTCAATCTCTAAGTTTTCAGGATGACTGAATTTCAGGTTTTCAGGTGTCTATATATTATTTAAATTATTTAAAGATGTATATGGTAGTATTTAAAAGTAAAAGTAGAGGTTTGACAGAAAACACATAATTTTGTAAAGCAATTATCTTTCAATTAAAAAACAAATAACTTTTAAAAAGAAATCAATTCTCAAACTAAAAAAAAAAAGTAAAAGTAAAATTTAATGCTCTCTCTCAAAAAAAAAAAAAAAAAAAAAAGAAACCTTAAGAAATAAAACAAGGCTATGTGCAGACTAACAATGAGGCCATGTAGTGACCCAAGGATTATGACTGATGTGTTCATGTGTGTGTGTGCATTTGTGTGTGTGTGAGTGTTTCACTATGGCTGGACTTGAAGTCAGGAGAATGAAGTGGAAGTGTAAACTGAGGTGCCTGGAACACAGTCTGGGGTCAGATCACCAAGGGCCTGAAAAGCCACATGAAGAAGTATGGGTACTTTCTTGAGAGTAAAGAGAAACTTTTTTTTTTTCTTAACTGAAATATAGTTGATTTATAATTTTCATTCATGATCATTGAACTTTAAGGCAAAATTTATTTGAAAGAATAAGAATTTCATGATTGGAAGCATTTTCAAGAGCTAGCTGTAAGATCACAAAAATCTTCTCTACCTTTTACTGTATGACTCGAGATCTAGAAATAACTTTAACCTGAGAAAGAGGCTCCTTTTATGGGCTCACTTACTTTTCCTGCTTATCATCAACCATGAGGATCCACTCAGCAAGCCTCCTATCATCTACGACATAAGCATCAGCTTCCGTACTTTCTGTGATTTCCTGTGGAATGCGAATTCAGACTGCCTGGATTCTATCTTGACCACATATGAGCTGTGCGGCTATGAGCAATTTCCTTAACCTCTCTGTGCACAATTACCCCTCTGTAAATTGGAGATAATCATACCTACATCTTGGATTGCTGTAAGTACTAAATGACATGGTCCATGGAAAGTGTTTAGCCAAATACTCAGCAGCAGCAGCAGCAGCAGGCAAATAGTAAGCAACCAATAAAAGTCACTTATCATTCAAGTAGCTGCTATTCAGGTAGTGTTGGAGGAGCATAGAAGAGAGAGTGACCTGTTGCAGTGTGCATTTTGTTACTGGCTGCTCAACATCCCTTCTTTTGTGGAACCCTTTCTTCCTCAATCTGTGTGAATCCAGTCCAGCATTTGAGTCAGTGGGTGCAACTAATCATTTTAACCTATTCCTTTGTAGGAACTGGTACAAGACAAAGACAATATATGGTTAACTGGGAGAGGCTAGTTCAGAGACATGGAGAATCATGACACCTGGAAAAGAAAGAAGAAGAAAGATGGGTAAATTATCCATCTATCCAAGCTTGATACATGGTGTCAAGCCTCTGCTTGTGTCTTTCTTTCAAGTTGTCCTTTCTAGCTCTGTACAGCCCTAATGTTAGGAAAATGGAAAGGAAGTATTAGTATCATTCACTCAGTTGCCATTATGTGCCAAGTACTATGTCGTGTACATATATTCCCAACTGCAAACCCGTAAAGAAGAATTAACATTTCACATGATATAGGCAAAGAAAGAGGAATTGCAAGTGCCGAAATTTTAACTCACAATATAACTTTTGTTGTCTAGTATATTAGCTAGAGTTTTTATGGGACCAAGAGTCGCTCATATTACCCCTGGGAAGAACTAATTCCTGACAAGGACACTCATGGTAAGGAATCACTACACCATCAGGGACCTCCAAGGCATCACTTGCTTTGCTCTCCTCTTAGGTGTCTCTCTCTGCTTGTCCTGAACCTCTCTCTGTGACCAGGTTCCTCATGAGTTCAGCTAGTTCCTGGTCCACTTTATACAACCCAGTCCCAAGTCCTCTCTATGACCCTCAACTCATCTCTCTGAGCTCACTGACTCATCCTCTCATTTATGAGTTCATTGGCCTTGAAAGAGGACTCCAGTCCCTCCAGTTCTCATTTCCCATGGCAGACTTCAGGTTGTAGTTCGCTGGCAGGTCTGCGACTGGCACCCCAGGATCATGAGGGAAAGGACCATGCAGAATACATCATTCCATTTGAAACTTGAGGAATGAGGGCAATGAATGGGACACAGTCCCTCAGAAGTGGCTGAGGTGAATGAGAAATGGCAAAAAACTCGAACACAAATAAGATTTGTTTATGTTTTCCCCAAAATAGTCAGTTGAATCCAGTCAATAGTAACAGAGAATCCATTTCACAGAAGCCTAAACACATAAAGAGCTGGTTTTCCCTCTTACAACAAGACATCTGGATGTAGGCAACCCACATACACAAAAATGTCAAGGACCCAGGCTCTTTTCTTTCTGTTCCTCCCTATTGAGTTGTCACAACATGGTCACTGTAGGGCTGACATTATTTCTGGATGTCAAGTTCATCTTTGGGAAAAGAAAGGGAGAGTCAGAGCACTTTCACATGGTGTTCTATGACTTTCACTGAGGAAGGGAAGACCTTCTATGGAGACTACCTCTTATAATCTGAAGCATGGCTACCAGTCAATTCTCAAATCCAAACTATATGTCTATGACTGGTTTAGGATGAGCAGAGCAGGGACATCCCTGAGTGTGGGGTTGGGACTTAGGGTCTCTGACATCAAGGGATGGAACATGGTGGTCTCATGAGAAAGTCCTACAGTTGTATTAGGAAAAGGAAAGGCTGTTAGCTGAGCAACAAAGAGCACCTTCTTTAACAGAGCACACCTCTAAGAAAAGAGATCCTGAAAATGCACCCTATAGCTGGTCCAGTGCTTCCAACAGCAACAACTTCTTATTGAGTGAATGAGTAGATGAATAAATGAATGAATATTCTGACTCTTGAAACACAGAAACTAATACCAAGTTGAAAGAAGACAAGAGTGACAGTTATGAGATACAAATTTTCAGAAATATGTGTGATATCTTGTCTCACCTCTTTGAACCTCAATTTCTTTATAAAATAAGACTGAATAATCCATTTGCCATAATTTGGGGATTAAATGAAACTGCTGCTGCTGCTGCTGCTGCTAGGTCACTTCAGTCGTGTCCGACTCTGTGCGACCTCATAGACGGCAGCCCACCAGGCTCCCCTGTCCCTGGGATTCTCCAGGCAATAACACTGGAGTGGGCTGCCATTTCCTTCTCCAATGCATGAAAGTGAAAAGTGAAAGTGAAGTCATTCAGTCGTGTCCGACTCTTAGCGACCACATGGACTGCAGCCTACCAGGCTCCTCCATCCATGGGATTTTCCAGGCAAGAGTACTGGACTGGATTGCCATTGCCTTCTCCACAAATGAAACTACATACAGGTAATTCCTTGAAACCAAAAAAATTAGGAAATACTGTTTCAATTTACAAGCAATGGAAGCAAAGACAGGAGGGAACTGGCATGGGTCAAAAAACCTTAAAGATCATCTTTGCCAGGGATGGAGGGGCTCCACAAAATGAAAAGGAGAAATAGAGCTTGGGATACATATTCTGATTGGCTCAAGAAGTGATTGTTAAATTAATTTTACCCTCTGAAGATTTTACCCCAATGAGTTTCCATTTGAATTATTTAGGAAGTGCTATAATATTGGAATTTCTGGGAGAAATATCAATAACTTCAGATATGCAGATGATACCACCCTTATGGCAGAAAGTGAAGAGGAACTCAAAAGCCTCTTGATGAAAGTGAAAGTGGAGAGTGAAAAAGTTGGCTTAAAGCTCAACATTCAGAAAAAGATCATGGCATCCAGTCCCACCACTTCATGGGAAATAGATGGGGAAACAGTGGAAACAGTGTCAGACTTTATTTTTCTGGGCTCCAAAATCATTATACATGGTGACTGCAGCCATGAAATTAAAAGATGCTTACTCCTTGGAAGGAAAGTTATGACCAACCTAGATAGCATATTCAAAAGCAGAGACATTACTTTGCCAACAAAGTTCCATCTAGTCAAGGCTATGGTTTTTCCAGTGGTCATGTATGGATGTGAGAGTTGGACTGTGAAGAAGGCTGAGCACCGAAGAATTGATGCTTCTGAACTGTGGTTTGGAGAAGACTCTTGAGAGTCCCTTGGACTGCAAGGATATCCAACCAGTCCATTCTGAATGAGATCAGCCCTGGGATTTCTTTGGAAGGAATGATGCTAAAGCTGAAGCTCCAGTACTTTGGCCACCTCCTGCGAAGAGTTGACTCATTGGAAAACACTCTGCTGCTGGGAGGGATTGGGGTCAGGAGGAGAAGGGACGACAGAGGATGAGATGGCTGGATGGCATCACTGACTCGATGGATGTGAGTCTCAGTGAACTCCTGAAGTTGGTGATGGACAGGGAAGCATGGCATGCTGCGATTCATGGGGTCACAGAGATTCGGACACAACTGAGCGACTGATCTGATCTGATCTAATAATATTGGAAACTCATAATCTTTTGGCAAGTCCAAGACTTGGGTTAAGAAATTGAAAATAGAAGCATTAGACATAAGAGATAAAAAAAAAAAAAAAAAGTACACCATTCAGCTCCCCTGGGGATATCCTACTTGGCCCAAATATAATATATTCACTACTTTCAGGCTTATATAACACTGTGGAACCAACCGCATATGAGTATAGCTCTCTGCCTGTGACAGTTGAGCTCAGTTCAATTTCAGAGACTTAGTGACAGTTGTTTTTTACAAATATTTAAGCTAGCACAATGGCACCCCACTCCAGTACTCTTGCCTGGAAAAATCCCATGGATGGAAGAGCCTGGTAGGTGCAGTCCATGGGGTCGCTAAGAGTCAGACACGACTGAGCGACTTCACTTTCCATCATGCATTGGAGAAGGCAATGGCGACCCACTCCAGAATTCTTGCCTGGAGAATCCCAGGGACAGGGGATCCTGGTGGGCTGCCGTCTATGGGGTCGCACAGAGTCGGCCACGACTGAAGCGACTTAGCAGCAGCAGTAGCAGGCTACCACAGGGTGAAGGAGCATGTCCCACCCCCATGACATTAGATATGGTCACCAGGCTTGATAATAATCCTGTGATTGTGGACAGAACTGTCATGAGTCACCTGCAGGCAGAAGCCTATAAGAATTTGTATGCAAGTCACTATTCTCCCTCCCCTGTTAGAACAACTGGCTCCAAACAGTGGGAGCTCCACAAGCCTAGATCCCAGGCTAAGAATGACATCAAGCCAGAACCCCTGCCTCATGGCCCTCCCATGGAAGCAAACAGAAACACAAACAAAGCTGTATTGTTCTAAACCATTAAACTGGGTCACTGCAGCATAATGTCACGTGTCCTAATGCCACTGCAGTCACATGGAAGCAGCAGCAAAAGGGGTTAGAAACATTTCTTGAAGTAAGTCAGTCCAGGAGTGGAGGCTCTGACACTTCTGAACCAGAAGTCCTTCTACTCTTCACCCTTTATCCTTGCTCTCATTCGTCCATCAGCCCAAATCTGTGGCTCTCAAATCTGCATCTTCGAATCACCAGAGGAACCTCAAATACTTGCCCAGCTTCTACCTTGGACATTGTGATTTCACTGGTCTTGGGCAGGGCCTAGGCATTAGTACTTTTTATGCCAGATGTGCAGTTGGCTTTGAGAGCTACTTGTCTGCAGTTGCTTAATGTTATTTAACTGGTTCACCCTTCAACACTCAGTCTGACTTCTCCAAAATGTCCTCCTGAATTCAAAGTTCCCCCATGGGCTCCAGTAGCAACCTAGTTACATCCAATCTCTAATTAGAACATCACATAAAAGTATCCATTTCCACATCTACTTTTCAAACAGAATGTAATCTCCCAGAACACAGGGAGTGTTCTAAAGTCTTCCTGTAGGCCCAGCACCTAGATCTTGGCATCATCCTATATATCAAGGTATATACACAATAAATGCTTATTTAAGCAGAGAAAACACCACCTGATTAAATTTAAGAAATCATTGGCAGTCTCATAGAAAACAACTTTCATGGAAGCTTGGAAGAAATGACAAACATTCGAAGTTGAGAAGTGAATATGAAAATAAGTTATTTGAAGATGTTGTCTTGAAACGAGAAATAGAAAGGGAGATGATGATGATCAAGAGAATTGGTCATTTCAGGGATGGGGAAAAAGTCAGTTTTGTAGCACTGGGAATGAAATTAATCAAAAGGGGAAATGTGTTTTGCAGAAAAGTTTAATTTTTGTTAGCCAAAGATACAGAAGTACGAGAAGGAGGTAGAGAAAACAGTACAGGTGTGCTAAGTATCCTCAGTCATGTTCGACTCTGTGTGACCCCATAGATGGCAGCCCACCAGGCTCCCCCATCCCTGGGATTCTCCAGGCAAGAACACTGGAGTGGGTTGCCATTTCCTTCTCCAATGCATGAAAGTGAAAAGTTAAAAGTGAAAGTGAAGTCGCTGAGTCGTGTCCGACCCTTAGCATGGACTGCAGCCTACCAAGCTCCTCCGTCCATGGGATTTTTCAGGCAAGAGTACTGGAGTGGGGTGCCATTGCCTTCTCCGAGTACAGGTGTACACAATGCCAAAAATAGCTATTTCTGTGTGGAAGGTTTGGATGATTTTTTTTGTCTTCAAGCAAGTGCTCAATAAGTATTTCTTGGATGAACAAATTACCTCTGTGTGAGCAAATGAGTGTATTTTTTCACATGTCCACAGTTGAGTTCATCATCAAGTTGAAGACAGCAGTTCCCAAACTTTTTTGCAGCTGTGACTGGTTTTGTTAGACATTTTTTACACAGATGGTAGTTTCAAGATGATTCAAATGCACTGCACTTATTATGCCACCGCTAATCTGGCAGGTGGTACTGCAAGCGATGGAGACCAGTTGTAAATACAGATGAAGCTTTGCTCACAAGCCTGCCAATCACCTCCTGCTGTTCTGTCTGGTCCCAGAAGGTTGGGGGACCCCTGCTTTAAGGCACAATATCATCTCAGATTTGTTAAGCCTTCTCAGAATTGTCTTTATATCTCCACACCTGTCTCAATTTTTCTTTAGTGTATCATGTAAATGCCATTGGATATACAAACATCCTTAGAAAATGCAGAGTATTGCTTTGTATACTATGTTTCAAACTCACAAAATATTTTTCTATTGATCTCATGCTGCTTCCTTGTTTACTCAACCCAGTGTTCTTGAACTGTAACTGCGGTACCATCTGTACATTTATCTTATAGCCTCTAACTGCTGCATATATTAATATATCACTGAAGTGAAAGAGGAGAGTCAAAAAACCGTCTTGAAACTCAACATTCAAACAATTAAGATCATGGCATCCAGTTCCATCACTTCATGGCTAATAGATGGGGAAACAATGGAAACGGTGACAGACTTTATTTTCTTGGGCTCCAAAATCACTGCAGATAGTGATTGCAGCCATGAAATTGAAAGACACTTGCTCCTTGGAAGAAAAGCTATGACCAATCTAGACAGCATATTAAAAAGCAGGGACATTATTTTGTTGACAAAAGTCCATCTAATCAGAGCTGTGGTTTTTCCAGTAGTCATGTATGGATGTGAGAGTTGGACCATAAAGAAAGCTGAGTGCTGAAGAATTGATGCTTTTTAAGTGTGGTGTTGGACAAGACTCTTGAGAGCCCCTTGGACTGCAAGGAGATCAAACCAGTCCACCCTAAAGGAAATCAGTCCTGAATATTCATTGGAAGGACTGATGTTGAAGCTGAAACTCCAATACTTTGTCCACCTGAGATGCCAAACTGACTCATTGGAAAAGACCCTGATGCTGGGAAAGACTGAGGGCAGGAAGAGAAGAGGATGACAGAGGATGAGATGGTTGGATGGCATCACCGACTCAATGGACATGAGTTTGGGTAGACTCCAGCAGTTGGTGATGAACAGGGAGGTCTGGCGTGCCTCCCTGTTTATGGGGTCACAAAGAATCAGACACGACTGAGCGACTGAACTGACTGACTGACTGTAGGCATATTCCATATTATAGTCATCAATTCTCTTAACAAGTTTACCTCCAACTCACTACTAATACAAAAAAGAAAAAAAAAGTTGCAATAAAGAACCTCATACATGTCAAACATGGACTTTGAAAGTTTCTTAGGGGTAGGTATCCAGACAAGGTACTGTTAAACTATAGGCTAGTCACACACTTAACTTCAACAGGTTCTTAAGCTCTCTCCAGAACAACTGCACTGTTTTACTTCTATCTGCTGTGCTTCAGAGTTCTGTTTGCCCACAACCTTGCTAACAATATGATCCCTCTAGAATTTTTGCTATGCTGATATATGTAATGTGCTACTGTGTTCCCTTTGGATTTCTCTGACTTCTGTTGACTTTAATCATCTCTTCACTTATTGGTAACATAAGTGAACATATTAAACTTATGTTTTCCCTTCAGTGAATTGACTTATCTTTGCCCATTATTCTAATTGTTCCTTTTCTCTCTCTCAAAGTGTGTGTGTTATGTGATCTCTAAACATTAAAGTAATTCCTTTTGCTCTGTTATCTCTCTGCCAGCCTTGTCCATTGAATACTTCATTGAACTGAAATCCTTAATAATGATCTATTAAAACCTAGTGGACATGATGGAATGCCAGTTGAGCTATTTCAAATCCTAAAAGATGATGCTGTGAAAGGACTGCACTCAATATGTCAGCAAATTTGGAGAACTCAGCAGTGGCCACAGGACTGGAAAAGGTCCGTTTTCATTCCAATCCCAAAGAAAGGCAATGCTAAACAATGCTCAAACTACTGCATAATTGCACTCATCTCACGCACTAGTAATGCTCAAAATTGTCCAAGCCAGCCTTCAGCAATATGTGAACCATGAACTTCCAGATGTTCAAGCTGGTTTTAGAAAAGGCAGAGAAACCAGAGATCAAATTGCCAGCATCTGCTGGATCATGGAAAAAGCAAGAGAGTTCCAGAAAAACATCTATTTCTGCTTTATTGACTATGCCAAAGCCTTTGACTGTGTTGATCACAATAAACTATGGAAAATTCTTAATGAGATGGAATTCCAGACCACCTGACCTGCTTCTTGAGAAACCTGTATGCAGGTCAGGAAACAACAGTTAGAACTGGACATAAAACAACAGACTGGTTCCAAATAGGAAAAGGAGTACATCAAGGCTGTATATTGTCACCCTGTTTATTTAACTTATATGCAGATAAATCATGAGAAGTGCTGGACTGGAGGAAGCACAAGCTGGAATCAAGATTGCTGGGAGAAATATCAATGACCTCAGATACGCAGACGACACCACCCTTACGGCAGATAGTGAAGAGGAACTAAAGAGCCTCTCTTGAAAAAAGTGAAAGAGGAGAGTGAAAAAGTTGGCTTAAAGCTCAACATTCAGAAAACGAAAATCATGGCATCCGCTCCCATCACTTCATGGCAGATAGATGGGGAAACAGTGGAAACAGTGGCTGACTTTATTTTTGGAGCCTCCAAAATCACTGCAGATGGTGATTGCAGCCATGAAATTAAAAGATGCTTGCTCCGCGGAAGGAAAGTTATTACAAACCTAGATAGCATATTAAAAAGCAGAGACATTACTTGTCAACAAAGGTCCATCTAGTCAAGGCTATGGCTTTCCAGTAGTCATTTATGGATGTGAGAGTCGGAATATCGAGAAAGCTGAGTGCTGAAGAATTGATGATTTTGAACTGTGGTATTGGACAAGACTCTTGAGAGTCCCTTGGACTGCAAGGAGATCAAACCAGTCCATCCTAAAGGAGATCAGTCCTGAATATTTATTGGAAGGACTGATGCTGAAGCGGAAACTCCAGTACTTTGGCCACCTGATGCAAAGAGCTGACTCATTTGAAAAGACCTTGATGCTGGGAAAGATTGAAGGCAGGAGGGGAAGGGGACGACAGAGGATGAGATGGTTGGATGGCATCACCGACTCATTGGACATGCGTTTGTGTAAACTCCTGGCATTGGTGATGGACAGGGAGGCCTGGCATACTGTAGTCCATGGGGTCGCAAGGGGTTGGACACGACTGAGAGACTGAACTGAATTGAATTAAATGATTTTCCTATTCTATTGGTTTTTCTAGCAAAGAGGCTTTGAGAAGAGTTATTCTTTGTGAGAACTCAAAAGGAGAAAGTTTAGTGCATATGACAGCACAGAGACAATTTGAAAATGGACTCTGACAGAAGAAGAGGACTAAATTTTTATCATTGTCATTGTGGATGGTTACTGAACTGGCTCTTTCCCTGTCAATAGATCTACCCCCACTCTAATATAAAAGGTCTTTTTAACAGGGTCCAAGTATTTTAAGAGATTTCTAGCTAGGAAAGAGAAAAGGAAGAGGAAGAAGTGAAACTTCTGGAGCTGCATTGCTAAAGAAGGCTTATTCTTTCAGACTCTTTGCTGTTAAATTATTACTTAAAGTTATCTTCTATAATTTAAACAAATAAGAAATAAATTCCCAGATGCCACCTTTATTACTGAATCAGAATCTCCAGGAGCAGACCCCAGGAATCTGTATTCTAATGAGTGCCCAGTTGATCTAACTCAAGAATCCCCAACCTTTGGCACCAGGGACCAGTTTCCTGGAAGACAATTTTTCTGTGGAGGAGGGGCAAGGGATGGTTTAGGCAATAATGAAAGCAATGGTTTAGGTGGCAATACAATTCATGGGGAGCAATAGGGAGCAGCAAATGAACCTTGCTGCCAATCACCTCCTGCTGGGTGGCCAGTTTCCTAATAGGACTCCTACTGGTGCCAGTGCAAGGTCCAGAGGTTGGGGATCCCAATCTAACTCATTGTCTCCTAGGCTTCAGGCATCGGCATAACCTTTGCCAAACTCACATTGTCCTTTTGCCATTATTCACTCAAGTTGTTCTAGGTTAACTAAAATTGTAGTCATCCTAAATAATATCCATTAAATCATAGTTTTAATGCATTGTTTTCTAAAAATGTAATTAAAACACATAACTATTTTAAAAATCCATCGTGAACTAGCTGAAGGCAGCACCTACTCCACTCTACTGATTCAAAGGTGTAAGTTTGGGAAGACTGGGTCAGCTGCTTCCAGGTCCATGTGATTCAAACTTTGGAGTCAAACTTTGGCCCTCTTATTCCAGGACCCACCTTCCTAGGCCTGGGCATCCTCACACAGTCCTATGGAAAGCCCCACACTTCCAGGACCCTGTCCTGTCTTTCCCTATGTACCCTCTCCTGTCATGCCAATCAAACTGGATTTTTACTTCTGAACTTAGGACAGTAACACCTAAAGCATGTTAATAAATGTTAATATATACTCTGCAGGTTTAACCCTTGATAGCAAAAGTGCTTTCTATTCCAAGAATGGGTTTCTCCTCAAACAGATACATTCATACAGCCCTTTGCATCAGCATCTGAAATGGTACATGATTCTCCAGCTTCATTTCTTTTCAATCTTCCTCAGTCACTCTGCCTCAGCCACACTAGAACACACCTCACTTTCTCCCTCTTAATATACAAGCTCTTCCTACCTCAGTACCTTTGCACTTGCTGGATTTCTTCCACATGTCTGCCATCTACACGTTCCTTGGGTTTCAACTCAAACTCCCCACTTTCCCAGAGGCAGCTCCTAACCAATCCAGCTAAAGCTACACCAATTCTCCACATTCCCATGCCCTCCAGGCATCCTCTATCACAGCAGTTTTTAACCAAGGGTGATATTTCCTCTAAGGGAGACATTGGTAAAGTCTACAGATTTTTGCAGTTGTCACTACCTAGGGCTGGGTGTGGGGTAGGGGGGAAACAAGTGCCTTGTAGTGAACAGAGGCCATGTATGCTGATAAACAATCCTATGATGCATAGTACAGTCCCCTCCTACAATGCATTATCTGGACCCAAATGCCATGTTTGAGAAGTTCAGCTCTATCAGTGTATTATGTTTTTTGCTTCTCATCATCAGCACTAGAACTGATGGTGTCGGGGTTTCTTTCCTACTGAATAGAGTTCCTCGGGAACTGGAGTTCAGGGTTGTTCTCCGCTTCACCTCAGCACCTAGAGGAGTGCCAGGTACCTTGACTCTCAAATCTGGTCCCATTTATCCTTGTCCTGAGATCCCACAGCAAGTTGAGGATGACTGACCTCAAGTAAATGATGAGGATAAGAAAATATGTCACTTTAGAAAGTGAAAATAAAAATGTGTTCAATTAATGAGTGTGCATACAAATGAAACTCATGATTGGGAGTTCTTCATGCTTTCATGTACTCACAAAATTATCTTCATAGCCATCAGTGAAAGATTGGTTCCTCTACTTTTAAAAATGTGCAAAATTTCCAAGTCCAAATATATGGTTTTAATTATGTTGTTGTTGCTTACTCACTAAGTTGTGTCTGACTCTTTTGTGACCCCAGGAACTGTAACCCCCTAGGCTCCTGTCCATGGGATTTCTCAGGCAAGAATACTAAAGTGGGTTTGCCATTTCCTTCTCCAGAGGATCTTCCCAACTCAGGGATTGAACACACATTTCTTCCATTGGCAGATGGATTCTTTTACTACTGAGCCATCAGGATAGCCCTAGTTTTAATTATACCAGGATCCCAATATCATAAGCAGATTGTAGAAATGTAATCTCGATGGTCTCAAAAGACAAAAACGAAGGTCAATACATCCTATATTATTGGCATATCCACAGAAAATAATTTAATATTAACTAAATACCTTGCCTTCCTTCCTTCTAACCCATTCTTCCTCTTGCGTGTGTGTGCTCAGTCAGTGAGTTGTGTTCAACTCTTTACAACTCCATGGACTGTAGCCCACCAGGTTCCTCTGTCCATGGGATTTCCCAGGCAAGAATACTGGAGCAGGTTGCCATTTCCTACTACAGGGGATCTTAACAACCCAGGGATGAAACCTGTGTCTCTTGAGTCTCATGCATTGGCAGGCAGATTCTTTACCACTAACACTACCTGAAAAGCCCATTCTTCCCCTCAGGAATCAAAAAAATTTTCTAGACTGTGATAGCCAAATTACCCATTATCAACTTTTCTAAAACAGATACATTTTTTCATAAAAATAACAAGGGACCATATAGCAAGAGACCTCTGAATGCAGTACCACAGAAATTATATACTGACCCTTGATGATAGATCTCCTATCACTACAAACTACACACACACACACACACAGAATCTGAATTTCTGTAGTGTTTTTCTTTTTTTTTTTTTACTTCTTTTTTTCTCCCAAATAACATGTCACTAGAATTACTACTACACCAATGTATGTGTGGAAATATTTCTAATAGGTTTAAAAAAAAAAATCAGGACAACATTGTAAATCAACTATACTTCATTTAAAAATATATTAAAAATTAGGCATAAAGAATGACCTACTCTAATGTCCATGGGGTCGTGAAGAGTCAGACACAACTGAGTGACCTCATTTTCACTTTTCACTTTCATACACTGGAGAAGGAAATGGCAACCACTCCAGTGTTCTTGCTTGGAGAATCCCAGGGATGGGGAAGCCTGGTGAGCTGCCATCTATGGGGTCACACAGAGTCGGACACAACTGAAGCGACTTAGCAGCAGCAGCAGCAGCTCTCTAATGTCATCTAACATTCGTGGTAAGACTTAGAATTAGAGTTCAGGGACAGTCTCTAATTCTGTGTACCACCTGCTTTCTACTAGTAAACACTGTTTAGCAATCTTCTTTGACCATATAACCTTTATTCAGAGGTCCTGTTTTAATTGCCAAGAATTTAACAAAAGTGTCAAAAAACATTGCCTTCAAAAACAAGCATCCAGCCCTCGTGGACCACTTTGGTGTGAGGACCTCTGAATGCCCCCCAAATTACTCAAGCATGAGTTATTTCAGGGTTTACTCAAAGTGAAATTAATCTCCAGTCTTTTAACTGTTCATGTAGAAATGCTTCTAAATGATTAAAATTATCCTTACATTTAGCCTTTGTCTAATTCTTCTGGGAAAACCAAAATGTAATTGAGTTGTGAAAAACAAATATAACACAGGTATTGATTCAATATGAAAAAGACCTTTTATTCTTCCAAAACAATTTTAAAAATCAAAGTGGTTTGAGGACAATTTAGCGTTTTGTAGAAACTAGTAACACTCTCAAACAATACTATTATATTTGCAAACTCTGTTTTCTAAAACAGAAAGCCTCTTTGCTACTCCTTCCCTCTCTTTTTTCCTTGTATTTTTTTATTTCTGCCCTGCCTGGTTCTAAAAATCAGAGCCTGCCAGTTGTCAACATAAGCACCTGGAACTGTGGCACTGATGTAGCAAAAATATCATAAATTATATGGCAATTGATTTTCTTCTCCTGGTGTCTTCATGGTCTACTCGATACCATTGCTTCTGCTAACTGCTACAATACCATCCTCCTCCCAAAGAAAGCATTTAGTTCCTTGTATTTCCAGAACCCTGAGAAACCAAATTTGTCTATAATGGCAAAATTACACTCACTGCCATTTTTCTTTCTTTTTTTATTTTTTTTTAACTTTACAATATTGTATTGGTTTTGCCATTTATCAACATGAATCCACCACAGGTATATAGTGTTCCCCATCCTGAACCCTCATCCCTCCTCCCTCCCCTTACCATCCCTCTGAGTCGTCCCAGTGCACCAGCCTCAAGCATCCAGTACCGTGCATCGAATCTGGACTGGCGACTCGTTTCATATATATTATACATGTTTCAATGCCATTCTCACAAATCATCCCACCCTCTCCCTCTCCCACAGAGTAAAAGACTGTTCTGTACATCAGTGTCTCTTTTGCTGTCTCATATACAGGGTTACTGTTACCATCTTTCTAAATTCCATATATATGCATTAGTATACTGTGTTGGTGTTTTTCTTTCTGGCTTACTTCACTCTGTATAATTGGCTCCAGTTTCATCTACCTCATTAGAACTGATTCAAATGTATTCTTTTTAATGGCTGAGTAACACTCCATTGTGTATATGTACCACAGCTTTCTTATCCATTCATCTGCCGATGGACATCTAGGTTGCTTCCATGTCCTGGCTATTATAAACAGTGCTGCGATCAACACTGGGGTACACGGGTCTCTTTCAATTCTGATTTCCTCAGTGTGTATACCCAGCAGTGGGATTTCTGGGTCATAAGGCAGTTCTATTTCCAGTTTTTTAAGGAATCTCCACACTGTTCTCCATAGTGGCTGTACTAGTTTGCATTCCCACCAACAGTGTAAGAGGGTTCCCTTTTCTCTAGACCCTTTCCAGCATTTATTGCTTGTAGACTTTTGGTCGCAGGCATTCTGACTGCTCACTGCCATTTTTCTATTGGGTAAATGAAAACCTGTACACACCATGATTTGAAACCTTAGGGACCCTAAGCAATATCACATTTGGAGTCAGTTGATTTAATAAAAAAAAAAAAAGGACAATCATGAAGTGCTTGCATGTTAAGTCCTTAAAGTCCCAGATTAGATGTCCTGATTCTAAGCTGTATTCAGGTATTCTTTGACAGCCTTGGTAACTAAGGGAGAAGTGGTTTTTTTTTTCTATCTTCCCAATGAGAATTCTTGATGGAAAACAGGATTCATGAGGTCTAAAGAGAATGTACAATTCTAAGAAGTATGTTTCATGTTTTGAAGAGACCTCTGCAATGATCAGAAAGTTTGAACCAATTTAATATAAAAAATTAGGACTCTGTGACAGAGGTTGACTTTACACAGTTGAGCTAGCATCACTCTATCCAGTGTCCCTTACTCAGAGGAATGCCATGGGAAACTGACTGAAAAATTCTTCAGCTGATTCAGAGGACTCTGACACGGTGTCTGGTCACTGTCTGCTACAGTCAAGGCATAGCACTTTAGAATCTGGATCCAGGACTTAGTGATAGTCATCAATAATGCAGACATTGTCTTCTGCTTGGATAGGCTTCAGAGCTGCATTTTTCAAAGCTCCAATGCGAGAATCTTTCAATGGAATCACACTGTAGAAACAATAACATGAGTAAGAGAAAAGAAGATCACTTCTCAAGTATGAGCAGCATATTTGTTTATGTTCATTCAAGCCTGGGTATTTGCATTTCTCAGAGCCCCATTCAAACATCCTATGAAATGAATAGAAGCTTCCAGAATTGTGAATATGAAGTTACAGGAAATTATTTTTAATAAGGAGGTAGAAAGTCACACCTTTTGGTTTCAAAAAACTCACACTGGTCTCTTTCAAGACACTCATGCAATAGAACACAAAAATTTATAATCTAAGAAGACAAATACCACACATCAAATTGAAGTATTAAACCAGGATGCACAATCTCAAAGATGGCCAGAAAATGGTTTGGCTGGTGTTTTTCTACCTGAGGACTGTGACCCTTTAGCAAGGTTATTTAGTGGTATGTATCCTGTATTTAAGATAAATATATATAAGTATACAAAATATCAGAGCATATCAGATGTAGTAAAATACAATTGCTTCACCTAAGCGTGTTCTAGATCACAGAGTCAAAAATCACACCCTGCCTTAACAGTCAAAATTAGAAAGCCATGGGTTAGATGAGTTTTATACCATGAATGCTCACACATCAAGTGTACACAAAGTTCATTTGTGGGGTTTTGATATCAATGCTTTTGTAGAAGTTGTCCATAGACACTATTTTTGTTACCCAAGCATGCCAAGAAATGAAATGAAATGCAATGAATCATTACTCTGCTCTGATCTTTAAATAGATTAGTCATACATGTGTGGAAACAGGTTAGGTATCAGAGCTCAAAATGAGTCAATGTGATACAGCTGCCTCCAAAAACAACATCATGAGGAAATACACCTTTTTGTTTTTGTTTTGTTTGCTTTCCAATATTATACAGCATCTTCTACAACAAATATTTTCTTTTCTAACTAGGTGATTGAAAACTGAAACTTTAAAGAAGTAAACATTGAAACAACAAAAATGAACTAAAAGATGTTATCATTCATGCTTTTCTATCTGTAGGGAGTACTTTTGTTTTTTTTTTTTTTCCCCACTCTTGGAAGCTGACAGTCAAAAACTCCTAAAAGTCTGGTTATGGACTCTAAGAGACCTCCTGTGTGATGTGACCTTGGACGTCACTTAACATTTCTAAACCTGTTTTCTAATTAATAAACTGAGAATACTACTACTGCCTGTCTCACAGGTTTATTGCTGTGAAGGGCATGTCTGCAATAATAAAATCCAGCATCTATGGAACACTTGCAATATGCTGGAGATTATTCAAGGCGTATTTTGTGGACTGGCTCATGTGATTAACTCAGATGTAGGAAAGACTGGGTACAAACATCCAATGAAAGAGAACTAAGAATAATGGATGGCAGTTAAAGAGGGACGAATTCGGAACAAAGAAAGACTTGTCTTAAAGCCCAAGCTGGACCAGATGAAGCAGTTTATTTTGCTGGAAGTAGGTACTGGTTTCTGACTTTTACAGATGTTTGGGGAAATGACTGCAGGGATGCATACAAAGAAGATTTAATTTTTTATTGGGTGAAGGGGTAAATTTGCAAAAACTGTAAATTGAAATGCCTGTGAGGCCAGACAACTAATGTAAATGAACACAGCAGTCTGGGTATGGAATAATAGGGGATGGTGGGAACCGTGGGGAGCTGGAGGCATGTCCCTACCCACTGCCTTTGTGGGTCTTCAGCCTGGAGGTGTCTTCCTGCAGATTTTAGCAGAGCTGCCTTCTGCTTCTTTGGGGCTCACTCACATAGCCTACTGCCCTGCTCCAGTATTCCCCGTGGTATTTCTCTAGAAGTTCTAAAAGGCCCTGCTTACTCATTTATATGTTTTCTGTCTGTTCTGCTCATCTTTTCGGAATATAATAGAGATTCAATAGACATGCAATAAACAAAGCACTGAATGAAATCAAATAACAAACCCATTCAAATGATCCCTGAAACAATATCTGCAATTTAGTTCTCTTACTCTAAGAGATAAGGTTTGAGGTGTCATTTCTTTAGTAGTTATGACACAATTCCAGAGAAATATAGAGATGCGTGGAGAAGGAAATAGCAACCCACTCCAGTATTCTTGCCTAGAGAATCCCAGGGAAGGAGGAGCCTGGTGGGCTGCCATCTATGGGGTCGCACAGAGTCGGACACGACTGAAGCAACTTAGAAGCAGCAGCAGCAGCAGCGTGGAGATACTAAAATCATCACTGGAAGGTTGAACAGCAATGGAGGTGCTCTATATACTAGATTTTTCAGGATCCAGAGTATAAAATGGAGAACTCGGAAGGAAAAGAGGAGAGGGACAGAGAAATTTTCCTTATGTTTACTAGAGTAAGAACATCAAAAGGCATTATTAACACAAACCATTTCAAACTTACCGTAGTAGCTCCACCTTGCTCCCCAGGCAAAAATATCCTAAATTGAGGGGGAAATGAAGAGAAAATTAAACATGCAAGCCAAAGAGTTCATGAGATTTTTTTTTCCAAACCAGTATATTATTACGATTATTACTTTAATATGAGCAAAAGCAGTACAGCTCTGAGTCCAAAAAAAAATTAATTTGAAAGAAAGAATATTTTTAAAAAGAAGCAGAAAAAAAATCAATCTGGACCCTAACCTGATAACTCCAGGTAACTTCTCTTGAATCTCTAGGGGCCATGTAAGCCCCTTAGTATAGAGTATCTTGTGATTCGTAGGTTTAGTGTATTGACCTACATGCCCTAGCTTACTTTAATGCCATTATATTTCACTGAAAAAAACCCTGAATATTGCACTTCTCCCATAGAAGACAGGTTTTACACACACATACACACACAACTGGTGGAAGGAGACCAGGAGGCATGGATGACTGTTATGTGAAACACTTTGTTCTTCTACTAGCTCTGAAATCATGTACCCTCCTAATGTCTCTTGTGCTTCTTCTATTTAGTGGGTGTTATAAAACCATCAAAAGTTTTACTCCCAATAGGGATAAAAAATTGTTATTGAGGGAATGGGAAAAGAACAAAATGGGAGGGAACAAATGTTGTATATTATAGTCGCTTTTGACTTACAAATCTCAACTTTACACAACCAGTGCTTATTTCTTCATGTTTATGGAACAATAAATTTAAGATAAAAAAGAACAAGGTAAGAACCAAAGAAGTTACATGAAACTGATATCTTATGGAATGTACAGCTACACGCAGTTGATTCAAGAATACTCCTGTGGGCTCAAGAATATTTCTGAATATTTCAGTCCTGAGGTGACTTACTTCTCCTAATCCAGAATACCACAAACATGACCAACAATGCCAAAATAGTAACTGAGATTCCAATGTAGACTCCCTTGTTGGTGCTCATCCATGTTTCTTGTGCCAGCGCTGCAATCTACAGAAACATCAGCAGATCAAACACAAAACAGAAAAATAAAGCGATCTTGTTAGCATTATAGGCAGAAAACATTTCAGAAAATAATATACCCAGACTAATCCTTATTTATTGGCCCCTGGCTAGTTCTGGATCATGAGGGGTAAGACCAAATGATGTAAAGTTATAGCTTTATGATGAAATTCTAAGACAACTCAAAATTCAAAATGTATTTCGGGGTGGTGGAAATGTTTACATCTTACTTGCCATGGTATTTAGAGAAGGGTACAGATATGTTAAAGCTCAAACTGTACGCTTCAAAAGAGTGTACTTTATTATTATAATTTATATATATTTTTAAAATAATAAGCTCTTTTCATAAATAATCCTCTTATGATACTAATCAAAAACAATTTTGTTCCTATATAAGTTGCCATGGAGGTGCTATTTGAATGTGTTCAGTTACTGAAACTGGCCATTAATTAAAACACTTTTTTGAACTAGAATTCAGGATTCTATATCTTTATAAATGGGCATGAAAGTAGCTGCTCAGATTCATGGCTCTGCTTAACAATTAAAATGCTGTGCAATTGGGAAAAAAAATTCCTAGTGTGACAGATCATCACTTCCTAAAGTAAACCCAAAATATACCAGACCATCATGCTTGCCTCCTTTACATAGCTTAATTCTAATTCTAAAGATGTCCTACCAGGTAGGTATTTTAACAGAAAGGAAGTGAAAATCAGAGAAAAAGATTAAGTCTCAAGTCTGCTCCTGCATAAGAGTTTAATCTCTGGAGTCAGAATCCCAGATTAACTTTTATTTAGTTGCTCTGTGACCCTAGCAAGTTATTTAGCCTCTCCAAACCTCTTTTTCTGTCAAATGAAGATTAAATAGGGTTCTTGGGAAAGGTACTTCAGGTACCTCCTGATAAACACTCTGAGGAATACAGAGGAGGGTGACCTAGCCTCTGACCTGTCCTTGCCTAAATGGAAAACAGTCAGTGCCTTGGGAGGGAAAAGCTGTGTTATCACCTTACTTGTAGCGGGGAAAGCAGTTAGATGGAACACAGGGTTACAGGAAGCAGTCTTTGCTTGCTTTTTAAAAAATATTATGTTACATAAAAACTGAAAGTTCATTTTAGAGTGTGCAGCTCAGGATAAAGAAAGGAAAACAAAAATCAACCATAATTTCAACATCCAGAAATAGTTACTATTACCATTTTTCAGTACATACTCTTAGAATTTTATCTTTCTAGTAGTTTTCTTAACAGACACAGTTAGCGTATCCAATGTATACTACAGTATATACATCATTTTATCTTGTATCTATAACCTATATATAATAAATATATATATATATATATATTTTCATTTTTGGCAATGCTACTTGGCATGTGGGATCTTAGTTCCCTAATCAGCCATCGAACCTGTACTTACTTCATTGGAGGCATGAAGTCTTAATCATTGGACTGTCAGGGAAGTCCCAATGCTATCTGAAAAGCTAGTTTTTTCATTTAACAATTGACACTGTCTTCTCATGGCAGTAAGTACACTGCAGTGACAGCATTTTTAGTGGCAATAAATGGGCATGCTTAGTTGATAAATTATTAATCTCTTATTATTGAACATTGAGGTTGTTTATAACATTTTCATGATTATAAACAGCAGCAATGTATATCTTGTTTTATACATCTTTATGTATATGTTCATTCTCCTCTTAAGATACAGCTCAAGAAGTTGACCTATTGGGTGGATATATATGCTGCTTGGTTTCAAGATACTTGGGAGACACTTCATCTCTTCACGGTCAAGACACAAAAATCCCACGATTGTGTTACCACCTCTTGTGAACTTGCTTCTGTATTGCTTACATTATATAGAAGAGATTAATTGCTACTGAATATACCTGTCCTGCAGGTAACTGAGGTCAAAAACAATCTTCTCAGAGTGTTTGTTTCTTTTTTTAAAACTAGCATAAGTCTGACTGACATGACATTTACATGGTGGCAGTTCTGCTATTTAACAAGCACAACAAATTCAGCCCATGTCCATCAGATCAATCAGTACCCATATCATCAGAGTGATTAAAATCTTTCATATCATTCCTACGTGGTAGTGTTCTCATTGTCACTAAGTTATGCAACATAAGGCCGTTTGACGTCACATTAACCCCACTTTGCTTGAACTTGAATATCTCTTACAATGTCCATGCTGCAATTTCTCACCACTTGCAATCAAGATTACTCTCATACCTGAGTCTGTTCACGTTTTTTGCTTCTAAAAGTTATTTGCACATAGTGAAAGGAAAGTTGTTTCACCCAAGGGAGCCAAAAGTAAAAATCTCACTGATAAATTCTTCTAACTTACACACAAAGATAAGGCTTTGATGAACATCATAAGACTATAGTCCCTTGGATTTTTCCCAAGCTACTTGTGGGAAATTACACAAATTACACAAATCATAGAATCACAAAGTTGTTGAAGACCTTAGGACCTTAATATGTCATCATATGGGGAGGATTATATATAGAAAGACTCAGCAGTGGCCTCAAAATTTCTCATAGGAGGAAAATTAGATTGGAAAAGGATATCAGGGGGCCTATGTTTAAGGAACCACACTTTCATTGACATAATATTTTTGATGGGGATGGCCCCCATTCCACTACATCAATTCAAGGCATGTTATTTCTCTAACAATGATCTCAGTCTTTCTTGTTATATAATGTTAAGTTACTATGCCTGAATTAATTCACTCTTTTTTTTCTTATCTTATGGTCAGGAGAAATTCTGTCTTGGCTGTATATGTGTGCCTAGAGAAAAATATCACTTTTCAGGTATTTCTAACAAAGTAGTGCATCTATATAGACTTGTAAAATTAATTAAACTATCCCTATTTAAGAGTCAATTGTTTCTTCCTTTATTTTTTTAAATTATAAAGAATCAATCTGTGGTCTAGTCTGACAATAATAATCTCTAAATGTAACTTGATTCCAGAAGAGACATATAAGTGAATCAGGCTAAAATAGGAAGGAATATGCTTACAGTTTGATTGTTATGCCAATGGGGATCTGGAAACTGGGTCACAGTGCCATTTGCATCTGCTCAACAAGAAAGAAAATTAATAAGAATTACAAAAAGATATTGAACTTTCCTGCAAGCACCAAATATATTCACACTGCCTTCTGGTAATGAAGGGAACATTGAATAATCATATGGCCTAATGCTGTAGGCATCCCAGGAATAACACCAAGTTAGTAAAATTTATTAATTTAAGTAGTAATGTCATGTTTCTTAACCATTTTGTCATGGACCCTTTGAAAATGAACCTTTTTTTCTCCCTATGGAGGGGGAAAAAAATGCATGCTCACAGAAAATTTACTGACAATTTTAGACAAGTCAGAGTGACCCATTCTCAGAACTAGGTTAAAAATTACCACTTACAGATAAATAATCAGTATTTTCATGGCAGCTCAGAAACTTGCAATGAGTGCTCAGAAGTCATTACACATCCAAAGAGCAGAACCACTCCGTTCAAAATGAACATTACATTGGTTTTACATTCAAAATGTGAGTGAAATGCACTAAGATACCTCAAACAGGTGGCATCCAACTCCTACATTATATGCCAGTGTGCCCAGACACTGATCCAAATGTGCTTTAGAAAATATGTTACATCACTCCCAAGGCCAGTATACCTTATACTACCTAAATTCCCAATATAAAAGGATACTATGCCTTAAAGTTTTCAATGTCCAAATTTTAATAATTTTTGAAACATCTCTTGTCCCACAGAACATATACTGTTGGCCCTTCTAAGCAACTATAGGTCAAATGCAGGATTCTCTCTTTACTGAGTATCTATTATATACAAGCACTTTACATCCTTATACCAATTTTCTTAATCCGAAATTTTAGATGAGGTGCTGAAATGGTTGAAGTTTCCAACTCTACTAAAGGACAACAGCCTCAGCTCATAACCACCGCACACACTATGTTCCCATCCAATGTAAATTCTGCAGGTCTCAGAGATTCCCGTACTACTGACAGAGCTATAAAACCATCATTTTCTAATGGTAGTGAACATGAACTAACCATACCCCCCTAAATTTTCACAGTTTACATTACTGTATCTACAATTTAAACATTCCGACACTACTTCTTCAAGAGACAAAGACAGTGTCTACAGTCTAGTCTCTGTATAATTTATGTTATAACCTTAAATCCTTAAGCTATAGAATGAGTGATGTTACAAAAAAATAGCATGGACTTGAGTTAGATGAAACTTGACTTTAGTGCTGACATGTCACTTACCAATGTGACCTCGATCAATGTCCTTTACATACACATTACATACATATGCATGTAAATGTATGTATTTATATTTCTAGCTGGGGTAACCTTGAACTACAAGCTCTTGATAGCACCTGTCTCATAAAGTTATCACATTAGATGATGCATGTAAGGTGCTTAACACCATATTAAACAAATATCAGGTATCACAATTATGTTGCTATATAACAATGGGAGCAAAGGGGAAGGGACACCATGCAATGGATTTTCCAAATAGCATGTCCTTCATTCCTTACAAACATGTAGTGAGGAATGAAACAACTTGCCCATGCGAGTGCAGCTTGAAACTGCCATTGGCGGAGAGTTGAATTGAAAGCTGTTTGTCTCCAAAGTAGAACTAAATGTCCTCCTCAGTCTGGCAATGGCAAGAAATAAACCTGCCCAAAAGAATTAAATGAGATAATGCACAACAATTTGCTGGCACGTGCATCTGAAAAGGTAGGTGCAGGCCCTGTGAAAACCAAAATTCCTTCTAGACTAACATTCTTGGCTTTGTGAGGCTTTAACCCACGGAAGTGTGACTCAGGCACTGTGAGGACTTGGCTGAAGGGCCTCAGAGATACTGCAAAGATGGCAGCAGTCACAGAAGTCGTGGGGACACAGCTGCTGCAATGTCTGTTCCATGCTGCCAAGTCTACTTGACCAGGTTTTAGTGACATATTTTAGAGAACAATTTCCCATTTTCTACTTTGTTCTTCCTCTTAGCCTAAAAGTGTGGGGTGCAGTTGCCCCAACTGCTCTTACCTGTATTTTTATCTGCTTTCTCCTTGTTTCTGTGCCAAGAAACACTTCACACCAAGGATTCCACTTTCAAAACCAAATGTCACTATTAGCTAATTTCAAGTAAACTGGTCCCTCTCTGAGTCCCGCTGCATGTCCATTTTCAAATAAGAGCTTCCTTGAATGATGGGCAAAGTAGGCCACTCTGGGTGTTTGCTACAGATTAGCAACTCCTGAGCATGATGAATCATAGGCACAAGTCTTACAAAATCTGACCTTGTTTGGATGCTTCACAGGCACATGGACAAAATAAGCCAGTTCTGCACTACAAAGGGGTTCACATGTGGCACTCTCCAAATATACCACCATGGGTAACAGAGTTAGCTCAGAGAGATGACAATTCAATATCATCTTTCTCCATTATAGGAAAAACAAACTAATCTTACATCTCAAAAGAATATAGACTTTCCCAAACAAGGGAAAACTTGGAGTCTTTGGGAGTGGAATAGCATAATCCTTGTGGGACCTGCCTCTTTGGCTCTGGTGTCCATGTCCTCAACCCAACTCAAAGTGTCCATGTGAAATGAAAGCTCGACAAGGCAGCAGGGAAGCCTCCTGAATCTGTGTAGTGTCTGGGGCTTAGAGGAAGCATAAACAGGCGACCAGTTCAGTCTGGACCAGTTTGGATTTAATTGTTTTACGGCTCTGTCCAGGAAAGTATGCCTAGAAATAAGTTTAAAGACAAGGCTGATTCATTTTATTTAGAAAAATGTGGATATATATGTGGATGATCCCAAGTCATACAAGCTGCCTGTGTCACTCAAATGTACGTATTTCTGGACATTCTAAGTAACGGTCATAGTTCCAACTCCATCACTTACCTTGTAACTGTGTCCCCAGATCTTTATCTCAAATAACGCTTGTAAGAATAAGTAATATTTCCTCCATTTTCCAAAGGATAAAAACAGATTCAAAGAGGGTAATAAGACATTTGTTCAAGTTGCATAGCTAAGTGGAATAGCCATTGTTGGGATTCAAGTCACGCTTGTCTTATTTCAGAATATGTGCTCTGAACAATGTGCTAGTATTTTATCAAAATTTGAATGTTCCCAGGTGTTCAGGAAAGAAACTGAAGTTACCTGCTGAACAAGAGTGCCATGGTGAGCTGGTTATGTTTCTTTCATACAGGGTAGTAGGCTGGCTTTCTGCTGTCTGAGTTGGAGAAGACAAAGAAGCTATAGGAATGACAAGAACGGAAAAGTAGTGTTCAATTAGTGGAGGAAAATTTACACCCGCAGCAGAAAGAAAAAACAAAACTAAATCAGAAATTACCCTTTGACTCTTTCTTAGAAATATATTAATAGATGTCCTTATGGTAGTTACCTGCTATGTAAGCATTTCATTATCATGAATAAATCTGATCTAGATAATGATCTGAGAGCTAAACAATAGAATTATTTCACTTTTTATACTTCTTTTGTTGTTCAGTTGCTAAGTCGTGTCCAACTCTTTGCAACCCCATGACTGCAGCATGCCATGCTTCCCTGTCCTTCTCTGTCTCCTGGAGTTTGCTCAAACCCATGTCCATTGAGTCAGCAATACTGTCTACCCATCTCATTCTCTGCCACCCTCTTCTCCTTTTGCCTTCCATCTTTCCCAGCAGCAGGGTCTTTTCCAATGAGTCCGCTGTTTGCATAAGGTGGCCAAAGCATTGGAGCTTCAACTTTAGCATCAGTCCTGGGGTTGTCATTAGAATTAAGAGGCTTAGTATTATAAAGTCGTTAGCATGTTTCCTGACACAGGATACAGAGTAAGCATTAACTTCACCGAAATCGTATCCTCAAGTGTTGGATTACGCTTCAAAATGGATTAAATGATCTCTATTCAGAGCTCCTTGTAAGATAGAATCTCATTCACTTGGCCCTGTTCTGGCACTCTTATTTTTTCCTCATAATTCTATGTTAAACAGGGCTGAATGGACCATCCTTCTTATATGTCCATGACCAGTGGTCTGGCTTTTTTTTTTTTTTTCCTTGCTATTAACGATTCCTTTGATAATCTAGTAAACACCATAGGTCCCTCTCACTCTGAAAATGCTTAAAGATACAAAAGATGAATATAAGAGGGTGCAATTGTTCACAGATTCTGTGAAGCCAGGTTTGGAAACCTGTTAAGAATCCCTACCCTAGATTGTCCATATGCCTTAACACAGTGCCCTGGATGGTGCATATCCTGACTTTGAAAACTTCTGCACTTACAAGTACTTTTACTTACCTGGCTGGAGGTCCTTTGTGGGTGCTGGTATTGGAAGAGCAGAAGTAGAGGACCTCGCTGTCACTGGAGCAGTGGTGACTGTCATGGTTGGAGTAGTGGTATTGATTGTTGTTGGCACAGCAGTGGTGGTGGTTGTTGGAGCAGTGGTGACCATTGTGGTTGGAGTAGTGGTGGTGGTGGTTGTTGGAGTTGTGGTGATGGTTGTTTTGGGGGTAGTAGTGGTGATAGTTGTAATAGTGGTAGTCGTTGTTGGAGTAGTAGTAATGGTTGTCTTTCTAGTAGTGGTGGTTGTTCTTGGAATAGTGGTGGTGGTGGTAGTGGTTCTTGGAGTAGTGGTGGTAGTAGTCCTTCTTGTAGTGGTGGCTGTTCTTGGAGTAGTGGTGGTAGTTCTCTTTCTTCTATTGGTTCTTCTTGGCGTAGTGGTGGTAGTTGTCCTTCTTGTAATGGTTGTTCTTGGAGTAGTGGTGGTAGTTGTCCTTCTTGTAGTGGTGATTGTTCTTGGAGTAGTGGTGGTGGTTGTTGGAGTAGTGGTGGTAGTTGTCGTTGTAGTAGCAGTGGTGGTGGTCGTTGTCGTTGTAGGTGGAGCTAGAAATCAACATGAAAGCAGGGATTCATCAAGCAGCAGGAAACAAGAGACTCGTGCTGGGCCTGTGCACCAACACAACCACGGAGACTGTCCCCAGGCAGAACTCAGCACTTATCTCCCATGAACTCCAAGTTCTTGTCATGGGTCAACTAGAATCTGTGACTGAGCAGGGAGTGAAGACATGGTCACAACAAGGCAACAGCGGCATTTAAAGGATGGTATTGTGGGAGGTGTTGCTATTCAAAAATGACACATGGGATTTGTGTTGAAGCACTTTGTAAAGACTAGTCATACATATCAGATTTACATATCTTCATAAGCATCTGTGAGGGAGGGGAAAGTGTCTAGAGCCTGAAGCTGTCTTTGTCCTCTCAGCAGTACATGACTAGAGCCCAAATAGTAGTTCCCAAGAACCAGACTATTGACCAAATAAATAGCATTCACTTCTGTCAGTTCGGGTACCCTCCTAACATATCTGCATCCTAAATGTGGATTAATTCACATCATTAACATAGCTGGATAACAGAGATGCCATATGCCACCAGGGAAGCCCTGAAAACAGTCATAGATAGTATATACATGAATGGATGAGGCTGTGTTCTAATAAACCTTTATTCATTTAAAAAAAAAAAAAAACTGTTGGTGAGCTTATCTTATAATCTGATTTGGTCCTATGGCTACAGTTTGCCTACCTGGGTCTAACAGTGTAGTTAAAGATTTTGAAGAACAGTGCAGTCTCAATCCCCTCCCTTCAGTTTGATGTGAAACTTAAGAAAAAGAGGAAGCAAGAAAAACATCTGATCAAAGGAGTATAACAAGGAGGAGATTTAATCAGCTTGTTCCACTAATGTGTCTTGCTCAGGACTAAATATTTCCTACGGAAGAAGCTAGGACACTAAGGCTAGGAAAAGCTGCTGGGGAAAAGCCCTAAGAGAGGTTGAAAGTAAGCTCATTCTGCGAAAAGTGCAAGAAAACTCAAAGTATTGGGTTGGAGGCAGAGAGTCACTTTGGCTCAGTTATGAACCCGTTTCCCACTGGACAGAGCAGTGACTTTGCAAATACTAATCTATTAAAGAATTTATAAGCACTCTACATGTCCCCTATTAATTTCTTTCTTCCTCCAGACCAATCATATAATTTCACAACTCCAAAAATAATCTCTTCTCCACACACAGCCTCCTGCCACATGTATATAGCACCAGCATCTTTTGGCTTTCTTAAATTGCCTCCTAGATGTTTTCCCAGAGTCAGCTGTTTTCTGCATCACAATTGACCTGATTTTACTTGCCTTCATCAAATAAGCTAAGTATCTTTGATGAAGTTAGGAAAAGTTATGAAATTGAAATATCAAGTTAATTTAAACTAAAAGAGACCTAGCTTATAAAGGCTCTGAATATTGGGCTCTGTTTTCATTAGAAACTTTAGTGGGAAATTACTTACTATGAAAGAGCACCAGAAACCAGGAAATCCTTTAGAACCTGCTCCTTTCACCAAGTGGTAAGAAAAATTAAAATATCTACATCAAGATAGAAAAACATAAACTTCCCAGACTTTTGGATTTCACAAAATTCTTAAAAGCCAAAAGTGAACAGTTGTTGAGATGAAAATGTTCTCATATTGCAATAAGGTGATTTTAATTATTTTTTCTCTTTTTTTGTTATAATTGTTCTATTTTATTATTAGTTATTCTTAATCTCTTACTGTGCCTAATTTCTAAGTTAAAATTTATCGTTGGTATATAAGTAACGAGTCATACATGACTGAGCGACTGAACTGACAAGCATAGGAAAAAACATGCACAGGGTTTGGTACTCTGTGCAGTTTCAGCTATCCACTGGAGGAGACACTCTTGGAATCAAGCCCCATGGAAATAAAAGCAAAAATAAACAAATGGGACCTAATTAAAATTAAAAGCTTCTGCACTACAAAGGAAACTATAAGCAAGGTGAAAAGACAGCCTTCAGAATGGGAGAAATAATAGCAAACGAAACAACTGACAAAGAATGAATCTCAAAAATATGCAAGCAACTCCTGCAGCTCAATTCCAGGAAAATAAATGACCCAACCAAAAAATGGGCCAAAGAACTAAACAGACATTTCTCCAAAGAAGACATACAGATGGCTAACAAACACATGAAAAGATGCTCAACATCACTCATTATCAGAGAAATGCAAATCAAAACTACAATGAGGTACCATTTCACACCAGTCAGAATGGCTGCTATCCACAAGTCTACAAGCAATAAATGCTGGAGAGGGTGTGGAGAAAAGGGAACCCTCTTACACTGTTGGTGGGAATGCAAACTAGTACAGTCACTATGGAGGACAGTGTGGAGATTCCTTTAAAAACTGGAAACAGACCTGCCATATGACCCAGCAATCCCACTGCTGGGCATATACACTGAGGAAACCAGAACTGAAAGAGACACATGTATGCCAATATTCATTGCAGCTCTGTTTATAATAGCCAGGACATGGAAGCAACCCAGATGTCCACCAGCAGTCAAATGGATAAGAAAGCAATTTTAACTTTTAAACAAGCAATTTAGTGATCTGATGTGAGTGAAAGTGAAACTCACTCACTTGTGTGCAACTCTTTGAGACGCCATGAACTATAGAGTTCATGGGATTCTCCAGGCCATAATACTGGACTGGGTAGCCATTCCCTTCTCTAGGGGATCTTCCCAACTCAGGGATTGAACCCAGGTCTCCTACATTGCAGGCTGATTCTTTACCAGCTGAGCCATGATATGGTGTGAATTGTGCTTCAAAAAATCCAAGGGTAGAGGGAGGGGATGAAACTATCTAGACTCTTTCAATGTATATGCTACAAAACTGAGTTGACAGTTGTCTAAACCAAATGATACATCTATTTGACAGGACCTTATATTACCTGTTTTATATGTGTGAAACTCTCTATGAGTCTTAAAATGTTAGGAAAGAACATTTGAAAATTCTCCAAAGAAATGACCTCAGAGAAAAGGTCAGATTATCAAGAAGAAGAAATTCAGCTCCAAAAAAATACTCACTATATCTCAGTGTGGAACAGTGAATGCTTTTTCATGAACCAACTAGTATTCCTGAAGCACTGCTTCAGGAGACAGTTTGCTGACTGGAAAGATGCTCTAGCCTACTGTCTTGAATCAAGGTTAGTCTTAACACTTCACTCTACACAAATACAAGATATTCAGTTGAAGAGTTATTAGAAAACAAGATCATAGGAAACTTTTTTTTCCCAACTAAAGGAAAAGAAAGTTATTATCAAACAGAAAACTCTATCTCTCAGAACCCACAGGAAGTGATCAAAGAAGTAGGAAGATAAGCTCACCTGGATTGATCCTCAACTCTAGGGTGGTTTTTATGTCATTGAACCACCCTCTCACCTCAATTCGGCAACAATACAAGCCACTGTCAGATGTGGCAGCATTGTTTATGGTCAAAGACACATCCCTTCCACGAATATTGCCATTTAGCTGGTAACGTCCATCCCTCCGATAGGTGACTCTGTATCCATCAGTCCAGATGATGTTAGTTCCGCAATTCAACCAAGGACATGCCCCTCGGCCCCAACACATGCTTGTGACTTCTCCATTATAGTAGCAGGGTAGAGTGACACTCTGACCCGCCACTCCAGTCACTCGATGGTAAGAGGTTACACCATCTGTAAATAAAGAGAAACAAGAGCATGAGGTCTCAAAATATTAACTTTAATTTTATTTTCATTTTGTTCTTTATATAGTTTATGCTGTTTGAAATTATCTAACTATATCTTGAGTTTGTAAATTTAATATATGCTTTTCTGGTAAACATATTCTTTAGCAGTATTATTATTAACCAGATATATTTGAGGATGAAACATCATATAAATGTCTTTCTGTATTCAGGATTACTTCCTAATAGGACAGGTTTATGAGAGAAAGTATCAGGACAAAGGGCAGAAATATGTTCAGTCTTTTGGTGAATATGATTCAAATTCTTCTCCAAAAGGTTTGAAACAAAGGATATTCCAGTAACGCATCAGTGTGTGTGCATTTTATCCTGTGTTTGACAGGTATCTGCTTATTAAATGTTAATACATACAGGTGGCTTTTCCTCTCCCCTAGATTCAGTCACTGTCTCAGTTGAAATCTGATTTTAAAACTGTTGCATTTAAAATTTTGATTTTCAATTTTATTAAAATTTTTTAAATGGCTATGCAAAAAACTTCACCTCACAAATCTTCTCTAAGTTAAAGAAAAAACAGCTAATACCCTACTTACAGCATCATTGGCAAGAAGGCAGAGGCTAATAAACTCTTTAGAAATCAGTTTTTGGAAAAAAGGGTTTATAATACTCTCAGAAGGAACTGAGACTTATAATGGGCTTTGTTGTTTTTGTTTAGTTGCTTAGTTGTATTGGACTCTTTGCCACCCCATGGACTGTAGCCCGCCATACTCCTCTGTTCATGGAATTTCCCAGGCAAGAATACTGGAATGGGTTGCCATTTCCTTCTCCAGGGGATCGTCCCGACTCTGGGATCAAACCCATGTCTCCTGCATTGGTAGGTGTATTCTTTACCACTGAGCCACCTGGGAAGCCCATCATGGAATTTAGGATCGATTAAAAAAACTTCAAGCAGGGACCCCTTCTTGTGAGTTGATGACTGTCCTGCAATGGAGCACTGTCCAGTTGGCCAGGTGAAACCAAAAAATTGGACAATATTCAATCAAATGTTAAACTTTACCTCTTAAAAACAAACAGGCAGGAAAACTGTCTCCTGCAGCAGTGGTTTAAAAAACTGTATTGCCAAATGAAGTCTGAAGGTCCTTAAAAAAATCTGAGATTCAACAACCAGTCATAATTAGAACTGGGCTGTAAATCTGGGAAATGCTATGGGAATAAAACACTCATTGTTATATAAAATAAGTCTAGTTTTTATTACCAAAATTCTGATTATCTTCAATTTTGCTTAATATCATTTTTGAATTATAAAGGCAATTCATGCTGATTATAGAAATTTGTTACAGAATATAATTTAAAAATATACTTTTCCTCATATTCCTACCTCTAGAGATTTTTTTAATTTAGGATTATGTCTATTCCTAAAAATTTCCCCTATCTCATATAATGTTAAAATATGAGATAAATTATTTTGTTTATTAAAAATTAAATGTTTTGATTATTGATTAAAAAAAAAATTCTGGCCACTTGGCACCACATGTGGGATCTTAGTTCCCCAACCAGGGATAGAACTCATGCTTCCTGCAGTGGAAACACAAAGTTTTAACCACTGGAAAACCAGGGAAGTTAAAATACTTTCTTTTTAAAAGAAACAGTTACACATGGTTAAAAAAAATCAAAAAGTACAAAATAGTACAATAAAGGACTCGTCTCCTTCCCACCCATCACCATTGCTTCTTCCCACCCTCATCCAGGGTTACTCTTTCTTACATACACTTGAGTAGTTCATGTATACACAACCATCTACCTACTATTTTTTTTTTTTTAATTTAAACACCAAAGGCAGCATAAGCTGTACTGTACTGCAGCATGCCTTATTCACCTACCCATAGATTTTTTAATTCTTAGAACTTAAGCTTGATCCCATTACCTTCAACAAAGCCCCCCTCCACCATGCCCACACACCCCCTACACACCCCCTACATCCTTGGGGTTCCAAAGCACAATCCACCTATTCACTTACCTAGCAGGAATAGGAGGCCCAGGATGGCTACCCAAGGATGCATGATGCTATTGACCTGAAGGAAAGAGAAAGCAGACTGCTTGGTGTGGCCCTCAATCAGATGGTATCAGAACAAGTCTTAATCTCAGATTGCAACTTCTCCTTTTCACCCTTACAGGGTGAATCACATAAGCCTGCCTGCAGGAAGCAGGCAGTGAAGTGAAGTCGCTCAGTCGTGTCGGACTCTTTGCGACCCCATGGACAATAGCCTACCAGACTCCGCCGTCCATGCGATTTTCCAGGCAAGAATATTGGAGTGGGCTGCCATTTCCTTCTCCAGGAGATTTTCCCAACCCAGGGATCGAACCTGGTCTCCTGCATTGCAGGCAGACTCTTTCCCAGGAAGCAGGAGCACATTTGCAAATGCTTCAGCTGTCTGTCTGCTCCAGGTGACTGAGAGCTCTGCCCCTTCCAACAGACAGGCAAAGCTGTCCTCTGAAACAGTGCCTACTTACCCAGCTCCTTTCCTACACCTAGAGTCCAAACTGACTCTAGGTGCTGACAGAGGACATGAGGGAGCAAACACGAAGGAAATGAGAGGAAGGCTTAGCAGGGAAAGCCAGAGCAAAGGCCAGACTTCCCATGGCAAAAGTACACTTATCCTTAGCCTTGAAGATGAGTCACCTGGCTTTCTGGTGAGAGGAGGGTACTTCTTCCTTTGTGGTCAGAATGGCTAGTCCCCAGCCCTAGTCAAATTATCAAATGTCCACTGAGCTAAGAACTGAGAGTTGTGAGTTTCACTTATGGCTCAGGAGACTGCCTCTCAGATAGCTCTGAGGAACCACGCCCAAGAGGGGTGGAGAGATAAGCTTATATGTGATTTTGGAGAAGTATAATCAAACATCTCAGTAGAAGGTCCCCACTAGGTACAAGAAACAAATACCTCAATTAATGCCTTTAGCATTTTTCTAAGTACAGATGATGAAACTTGCAGTCATAAAATTTTCTCCTGTAAACATCTAACTATCTAAAGGTTGTTTTACTAGTTTCCCCAGAGCACAGAGTACTTCATTTTGGATCACTGCACTGAATTCCTTTCAGGGTATATTGAGTATCAGTGACTACAATGGCTAGTGACTTAATTCTTACAGAACCAGATGGCTAGGGACATTCCTTAGCTGGCAGTGCCCCCTCATGGTTATAAATTCAATCATGATTTAGGAGGCAGTTCATGACCACTTTATCTCATAGTGCAGTTCAGTTCAGTTCAGTCACTCAGTCGTGTCTGACTCTTTGCGACCCCATGAATTGCAGCCCGCCAGGCCTCCCTGTCCATCACCAACTCCTGGAGTTCACTCAAACTCACATACATCGAGTCAGTGATGCCATTCAGCCATCTCATCCTCTGTCGTCCCCTTCTCCTCCTGCCCCCAATCCCTCCCAGTATCAGAGTCTTTTCTAATGAGTCAACTCTTCGTATGAGGTGGCCAAAGTACTGGAGTTTCAGCTTTAGCATCATTCCTTCCAAACAACCCCCCGGGCTGATTTCCTTCAGAATGGACTGGTTGGATCTCCTTGCAGTCCAAGGGACTCTCAAGAGTCTTTTCCAACACCACAGTTCAAAAGCATCAATTCTTTGGTGCTCAGCTTTCTTCACAGTCCAACATTCACATCCATACATGACCACTGGAAAAACCATAATCTTGACTAGACCGACCTTTGTTGGCAAAGTAATGTCTCTGCTTTTGAATATGCTATCTAGCTTGGTCATAACTTATACCTTTTTCTCAGTCAGGCCAGTATTTTGATGATCTTCAGTGTGCTCTTACTGGACTAGGCACTGCTAATAGTAGCCAAAAGTCTTTGGACCACATGTCTTTCAAATCTGTTTTGGTCCAAGCAAAATACCCTGTGTTGCTTCTTCCCATATTTAGAGCTACACTATTACAGTCTTGAGTTCATAAATAAATATATACATGTATAGCTCTTAAATAAATATATATGTTCAAGTTGCCTAGTCATCATTTTTATCAGAGGTTTAGTCACACATTTAGTAATGCAAGAAATCACAATCTTGCAAAATAGGCCAAACAAAAGTAACATAGCTGCTGTTGCTACTGCTGCTGCTAAGTCGCTTCAGTGGCGTCCAATTCTTTGTGACCCTATAGACGTCAGTCCACCAGGCTCTCCTGCTCCTGGGATTCTCCAGGCAAGAACACTGGAGTGGGTTGCCATTTCCTTCTCCAAACATGAAAGTGAAAAAGTGAAAGTGAAGTCACTCAGTCTTGTCCGACTCTTAGTGACCCCATGGACTGCAGCCCACCAGGCTCCTCCATCCATGGGATTTTTCCAGGCAAGAGTACTGGATTGGGGTGCCATTGCCTTCTCCGAGTAACATGGCTAGTAGCATTAATAGGGTCATAAGTAAATATTTAAGCCAAGAGTTTCAATTAAATGTGATCCAGTACATTACCAGCTCATCTGACTCAATCTGTCCTGTACAATCACTATCTTAAAGGTAATGAAATACTTGTATTGTTCACAAGGCATCCGGCCTAATTCTTTAGTGTTATTAAGCTGATAATCCTTAATTTAAGTTCCCAATGTAAGGGAACTTTTAAACTTAAATGATTTAAATAATCTGGTGGGAGTCATAAATCCACCCTGTAGCTGAAGGACGATCCCTCCTAATAATCAGGAAGTTATATTTGCTGACTGAAATTTTGTTTGTTATTATTGAGCTTGAGTAACTTTAAAAGAATGTTCATATTATAGAGAAAGCACTATTGACTGGCCAAGTGAGGGAGTCTAATCTAATAATATCAACATCTGCTCAAACAGAATTATAGCTTTCTTCTGGAATAAATTTCCTAAGAGTCATCCAATTAGACCAGTGGAGAGGAGAAATCCACCATGGTAACCCAGAAGTACTAGATGTAGGTAACTGATCATAAGCCTAACAATTAGATTAATTTTTAAACTCTGTGTAAGACTTACACCATGATAAAAAAAAAATATGGACTTATGAAAAAGTCCAAGAAATTATCAAAAATAATTATAATATATAATTACATCCATACTTTTATAATTATATAATATGATATTATTATCTAATGTAACTATTATGCTGAAAGTACTGTAACTAATCATACAGATCAGATTGGGATTCGGATGTGGTCTTCTCTTTGTCTTGATGGGAGTGTAGTTTCTCCTCTGTTTGAACTTTGTTTTAAGGTGAGTTTAAGTGATTGCCACCATGAAATTAAAAGATGCTTACTCCTTGGAAGGAAAATTATGACCAGCCTATACAGCATATACAAAAGCAAAGACATTACTTAGCCAACAAGGTCCATCTAGTCAAGGCTATGGCTTTTCCAGTAGTCGTGTATGAATGTGAGAGTTGGACTGTGAATAAGGCTGAGCACTGAAGAATTTATGCTTTTGAACTGTTGTGTTGGAGAAGATTCTTGAGAGTCCCTTGGACTGCAAAGAGATCCAACCAATCCATTCTAAAGGAGATCAGTCCTGGGTGTTCTTTGGAAAGAATGATGCTAAAGCTGAAACTCCAGTACTTTGGCCACCTCATGCGAAGAGTTGACTCATTGGAAAAGACTCTGATGCTGAGAGGAATAGAGGGCAAGAGGAGAAGGGGACGCCAGAGGATGAGATGGCTGGATGGCATCACTGACTCGATGGACGTGAGTTTGAGTGAACTCTGGGAGTTGGTGATGGACAGTGAGGCCTGGCGTGCTGCAATTTATGGGGTCGCAAAGAGTCAGACATGACTGAGCAACTGAACTGAATTGAACTGAAGGGCTCCATTGCAAGAACTCTTTCTAAGTGGAAAATACAAAACCAAAAGTCAATTTCTTTCGTTTGTTTTGTGCATGAGCTAATCAAGCAAGTCTGACAAGTGTCCTTTCATGTAGGTTGGAGACAGTCCTTAAATGATGCCTTTCCAAATGCATAATCTTCTGGTTATAGGCCATGAGGCATCTGATATTCATCCAAAGATAGATTACAGTGATAGGCTTCAGAGACAAACTTAGAGTGTCCTTTTAATAATTCAATTAAACTTTACAATAATGTAACCTAACAACAGGGGTCTATCTCAGAAGTGAGTCTTGGGCAGTAAATACAGACCTAAATGAACAATACTAGAATTTAATATCTGTATATGTAATTTTTCTCTCTAAAATTATGTGACTTCTATCAAATATAATCAAATAAAGAGTAATTTGTTTACAAAAATAAGTCTGCTTTCAGTAAACTTGGCCTGATTACTTATATAAGTGTAACTGAACATACAATCCTTTTAAAAATTGGTTTAGGTGGAACTTTTTATAAAGAATCTCAGATTGAATTTTTAAAAGGCTTCTTTCTCAAGGTGAGAAAAGTCATCCGAAGGGCATGCCATCAGATCCCACGTGTGATACCTAAAGATCTGAATTAATTTCTCTCTTCTCAGAGTTCCAAAGTGTCTTCAGATTCCTGCAACTGTCAGCAGGTGGACTTTCTTATTTACTTGATAAGTCTGCTAACAGCCTCAGATCAGATCAGATCAGATCAGTCTCTCAGTCGTGTCCAACTCTTTGCGACTCCATGAATCGCAGCACTCCAGGCCTCCCTGTCCATCACCAACTCCCAGAGTTCACTCAGACTCACGTCCACTGAGTCAGTGATGCCATCCAGCCATCTCATCCTCTGTCGTCCCCTTCTCCTCTTGCACCCAATCCCTCCCAACATCAGAGTCTTTTCCAATGAGTCAACTCTTCCCATGAGGGGGCCAAAGTACTGGAGTTTCAGCTTTAGCATCATTCCTTCCAAAGAAATCCCAGGGCTGATCTCCTTCAGAATGGACTGGTTAGATCTCCTTGCAGTCCAAGGGACTCTCAAGAGTCTTCTCCAACACCACAGTTCAAAAGCGTCAATTCTTCAGCGCTCAGCCTTCTTCACAGTCCAACTCTCACATCCGTACGTGACTACAGGAAAAACCATAGCCTTGACTAGATGAACCTTTGTAGACAAAGTAATGTCTCTGCTTTTGAATATGCAGAGACATATTCAAAAGGTTGGTCATAACTTTCCTTCCAAGGAGTAAGTGTTTACAATTTTGGAGGGATCAGGTAGAAAGAAAAGAGACATGTTTCAGTTTTGCTTACAAAGTATCACAACCAAATTGCTGTAAGTTATAATTAGTTTAAGGGGAAAGGTTTCCTTATATCTGGAAAACAGATTAAAAAGCAGTAATATTTCAGACCAGAAAAACCATAAAATCTATAACCATGTTCATCAGTTCACTCAGTCCTACATAACTAATTCTTGATCTTTTGTTAACAGTTTTATAAAGCTTTTTAAAGCCTGCTGCTGCTGCTGCTGCTGCTAAGTCGCTTCAGTTGTGTCCGACTCTGCGACCCCATAGACGGCAGCCCACCAGGCTCCCCTGTCCCTGGGATTCTCCAGGCAAGAACACTGGAGTGGGTTGCCATTTCCTTCTCCAGTGCATAAGAGTGAAAAGTGAAAGTGAAGCCGCTCACTCGTGTCCGACTCCAGTCCCACTTGTCAAAAATTCTTTCTGTGAATTTCTTGAAAATGAAGCATTTTTGCAAAGGCATCAGGATCAAACAATAACTGTCTATGAACAACAAAGATTTTTAAAGACATGGTTAAAGATCCGATTGAGATGCAATTGACAAAGAAACTACTGCTATGACAGAACATTTTAATAATCAGAATAAAGTCTGATAACATTTTACTATGACATATCAGAGTCTTAGGAATTCCAATAATTTCTAAAGTATCTAAAACATTGCCCCTAATAATATAGTGTAAGGATGTTTATCACCATCCCTTGAAATGCTTCCCATGCAGTTTAACATAGGATATAAGCCTAGTTAGTTTAAAATTTTTATCTTTGATAAAGAGAGAAAACAATTCCCTTAGGTGTTTCAGGACCTTTTGGAAAATCTCAAAGTAAGCTAAAGGTCAAATGAACTTCAAGAAGAATTTGATCTCTGGCAAGTTTGCCAAAAATATCAAAAGGCTTTAAAAAAAACACTTGGTCAGGTGGCATTACAGGTCACTATGAAACGATACTTATACTTAACCAAGAAACAATAAAATATTTCAAAGGCAAATACAGAAAGTTATAAAAATTACTTAAAATACAAGGAAAATTCACAATCTGTTACAAAAGTCAGATCAATATTCTTAAGAAAACTCTCCCCTCTTAATAGAGAGAAACCAAAGTCAGGTTTTGTACTATTTTATCTTTAATATTGAAATTCATTTGCCCAATTAAATTAATTCTAACCTTAGTTCTGCCCAAACATAGAATCCTTTCTAAAGTTTCTTTTTTCCTCTCAAAACTGCAGTTTTCTATACTTACAACAATCTGTCTCTTCTTTCCTATTTAGAAATAACTAGCATCAGAACAAAATTATTTTCTTTTTCCTTAATAAAATGCATTTTTATTTCTTATATCTTCTTCTTGTGAAGTTGCTCAGTCGTGTCCGACTCTTTGCAACCCCATGGACTGTAGCCTACCAGGCTCCTCCGTCCATGGAATTTTCCAGGCAAGAGTGCTGGAGTGCATTGCCATTTCCTTCTCCAGGGAATCTTCCCCACCCAGGGATTGAACCCAGGTCTCCTGTATTACAGGCAGATGCTTTACTATCTGAGCCACCAGGGAAGCCCCTCTTCTTCCTACGTGCATACAAAGATGTTTTTCATATTAACTTTATAGGCTAATTACTTAGAATTATCAATTTTTAAAAAGTATTTATTTGACAGCATTGTGTCTTCATTGGGGCATGCAGGATTTTTAGTTGCAGCATGCAAACTTTTAGTTGGGGCACATGGGGTCTAGTTCCCTGACCAGGGATCAAACCCAGGCCCCCACATTGAAACCACAGAGTCTTAATCACTGAACCACCAGAGAAGTCCTGAATTATCAAATTTCAAAAAACTTAATTTCTTGTGAAAACTGAGAAGCAAGCAATTACATACTGTGCTTTACATTAGCATCCCATAGATTGGCAAACTTGAAATGCTATTTATAAAAACTCAACATGAAAAAACTAAGATCGTTGAAAATTGGGAAAGGAGTACATCAAGGCTGTATATTGTCACCCTGCTTATTTAACTTACATGCAGAGTACATCATGTGAAATACTGGTCTGGATGAAGCACAAGCTGGAATCGAGATTGTGGGGAAAAATATCAATAACCTCAGAAATGCATACGACACTACCCTTATGGCAAAAAGTGAAGAGAAACTAATGAGTCTCTTGATGAAGGTGAAAGAGGAGAGTGAAAAAGCTGGCTTAAAACTCAGTGTTCAAAAAATGAAGATCATGGCATCCAGTCCAACCACTTCATGGCAAATAGTTGGGGAAACAATGGAAACAGTGACAGACTTTATTTCCTTAGGCTCCAAAATCACTGCAGATGGTGACTGCAGCCATGAAATTATAAGACACTTGGTCCTTGGAGGAAAAGCTATAACCCACCTAGACAGCATATTAAAAAACAGAGATATTACTTTGCCAACAAAGGTCCATCTAGTCAAAGCTATGGATGGTTTTCCCAGTAGTCATGTATGAATGTGAGAGTTGGACTGTGAAGAAGGCTGAGCACCGAAGAATTGATGCTTTTGAACTGTAGTGTTGGACAAGACACTTGAGAGTCCCTTGAACTTCAAGGAGATCCAACCAGTCCATCCTAAAGGAATGAATATTCAGTCCTGAATATTCAATCAAAGGACTCTTGCTGAAGCTGAAGCTCCAATACCTTGACCACCTGATGTAAAGAACTGACTCAATAGAAAAGACTGATGATGGGAAAGATTGAGGACTGGAGGAAAAGGGGACAACAGAGGATGAGATGTTTGGATGGCATCATAGACTAAATGGACATGCATTTGAGCAAGCTTTGGGAATTGGTGATGGGCAGGGAAGCCTGATATGTGCAGTCTGTGGGGTTACAAAGAGTCAGACACAACTGAGAGACTGAACCAAAGATCGTGGCATCCAGTCCCGTCACTTTATGGCAAATAGAAGGGGGCAAAGTGGAAGCAGTGGTAGATTTTCTTGAGTATCAAAATCATTGTGGACGGTGACTGCAGCCATGAAATTAAAAGACACTTGCTCTTTGGAAGAAAAGCTATGACCTAACTAGACAGTGTATTAAAAAGCAGAGACATCCCTTTGTTGCCAAAGGTCCATATAGTCAAAGCTGTGGTTTTCCCAGTAGTCCTATGAGAGTTGGACCATAAAGAAGGATGAACACTGAAGAACTGATGCTTTCAAATTGCGGTGCTGGAGAAGACTCTGGAGAGGCCCCTGGACTGCAGGAAGATCAAACCAGTCAAACCTAAAGGAAATCGACCCTGAATATTCATTGAAGGACTGATGCCGAAGCTGAATCTCCAATACTTTGGCCACCTGGTGCAAAGAGCTGACTCATTGCAAAGATCCTGATGCTTGGAAAGATTAAAGACAAAAGAAGAAGAAGGGAGCAGAGGATGAGATGGTTAGATAGCATCACCAAGTCAATGGACATGAATTTTAGCAAACTCTGGGAGATAGTGAAGGACAGGGAAGCATGGTGTCCTGAAGTCATGGGGTCGCAAAGAGTTGGACTAGACTTAGTGATTAAACAACATAATTTCTAAAATGCGTGTGCTTTCATAGAGAAAATGTCACAATGTGGCACCAAATGTATTTATTAACAGTCCTGAATCTTTAGGTTCTCTGCAAAATGATATCTACATTCAGTAATTAATGTTTCAGCTACCTTGTTTTGTTTGGAAGGGAGCTTGATGTTTAATAAACTTTCATCATTCAACTTAATGTAGGAAAATCCTAAAGTTTCAAGTAACCAATTATTTAGAGAGACTAGTTATAAGTAGACATTGCTAAAACATAATTATATCTAAAGAGTTTACCTAAAACCTCTTATCTCTTTTACATTTAACAGCTTCATATTTTATAAAAAAATTTCATCATACCAAGTAATCTTTCTTGCTGACAAGATCTTATTGTAGTAAATCTAGGTATAATAAAAGTATTACATTTAATGTTGATGGCCCTAAAAACATGTCTATATTAATTAAACCAACAAATTTTTACTTTTACTTCAAATATTAATTTAATACTGAATATTCCTTAGTTCACATGAACCTAAAATTCATTTGGGTTAATTTCTTTTATATTTTTGAGAATCTATGTAAGTATTTAATTTTCTGTAAGTCAAGTAAATAGAGTTCATTTACAAGTTAATTTTGGTAATGTTCTCCAGAGGTAGACATATCATATCTATAAGGCTCACACAGACATATAGACAGATACAACCAGAGATTTCATAGCTTCATTTTTAAAACTTAGTCATGAATCTGGTATTACAATACCCTAGTATTTTAAATAACAGTTGGAATAAGTTGTTTACTTGCTTGAATTTAAAACAGGTTTCTCCTTTTTTTTTCTTAGTCTCTAGACCGTCTAGTTCCTGAGAGCACTGGTAAAGTCTTCACGTCTCAAGGCACCAGGAGAGAAATGCAAACTTCTCCTAGGAGGAACGAGTCCAACTTCCCACCTAATCACCCAATCGAGATTTCTCCAGCCTCTTTCAACCAACATCCCAGTGTCTTCCAACTTCAGGGACGTGGGGGAGAGGGGAGCAGTTATCAATTATACACTGCCAAATAAAACTCAGAATCATCAGTCAATAATCAGGAGACGTGAGAACCAAGAAAGGTCTACTCAAATTCATCTGGACTCATCGAGAATGAAGACAGACACAAGAGACCCTGCTGGTCTTTGAAGTACCAAGGGCTCTTGATCCTCATAAAGTTCAAGCAAGGAAAGTCTGGTCTGTGTCTCTTCATGGTGCCCAAAATGGTCAACTGAAATAATAATGCACAATGTACCTGTGAGTTTCTGTTTTATTTGGAGACTGACTGAGTACAAGGAGATGGCCTCTCAGAGAACTCTGAGGAACTGCTCCAAAGAGGTGGGGTGGAGCGAGGGGATGTCGGCATGTCTGTGATATTGAAACTGTGCAGTCAGGGCACACAGTAGAAGGTTACTAGTCACAAGGAACAGACATCTCAGTTAACTGACTTTAGTGCTTTTCTAAGGATGGGAAGATGAAAGAAATTTGGATTCATAAAATTTTCTCTCAAAAATATCATCTGAAGGCCTATTCTGCCAGTTTTCCCAGAGCACAGAATGCCTCATTCCTAATCTCTGCCCTGAACTCCTTTCAGGGTGTGTTGAAAGTCAGCTACTGCCATGGCTACAGATTCAATCTTGGTAGAGCCAAGTGGGGAGCAACATTCTTTAGAAGGCACAAGAATTCAGCAAAAATGCAAATAATTATGCCTACCCATTCATTCTACAGGATGTCTCAGGCCACATCTTATTGAGTGATATCAGGAGAATGTTTCAGGAAGCAGAGTCTGGACTAGACAGGTTCAGATCACAGCTCTGTTACTTGATTTCCTCATTTGGAGAATAGCACTGAAAATACTTGCTCTATCTCTATTTTATAAAAGTTCATAAGAACTTTTATTATGAGAAACAAGGCTGTGGGAGCCCTGTCTGGGGGTGCTTCAGTCTGAAGAAGGCCTTGGATTGAGGAGGCCCAAGTCTTAGAGCTTCCTTGACCTACTTGAACCAAGCTCCCTCCTGTTGCTGGGCCTTCACACATGCTGTGCCCTGAACTACTTGCTAAAAATCAACTCTTCCATAAAACCAAGAGGTGATTATATGTCTTTAATAGTCCTCCTAGGGGTTGCAAAAAGTTGGACACAACTGAGCAACTGAGCACAGCACAGCTTTATGATGCTATGCATGTGAATTTAAGTAGACAACAAGAGGTGTTCTACCAAGGAATAGCATATTTCTGGATACCTGCTTTCCTCTTTTCCACTGCCTCTATACTCTTGGAGGGGACACTATTGACCCCATTTCAATCAGCACCAAAGGTTAGGGGGGGAAATCTGAAATGCCTCATACAAAAGTAGGCCATGCCTTATTTATTTGAGAGACACGGCCAAAACCCAGTATATCAGTGATAAAAATGTTCTAATTTAATTCAATTCTAACACTGTTATTAATAATATATTGACAGTAACAGGGCATGATTTAATGCATCAAGGATGAAAAATATCCAGAATTGTGCAATCAGGTAGAGACAGAGGTAAGTAAGCAACCAATAAAATTGGGCAGAATGATAAAAATGATAAACTTATAATTGGACTACGTCACTACTAGACTTACAACCCTTCTATGGTTCTTTTAGGGGAAAAAAAAAATCTAACTCCTAACTCAGATTTACAAAGCCCTAGAAAGTGTTCTAGTTTCATTCTTTTACAAGTGGTTGACCAGTTTTACCAGCACCACTTGTTAAAGAGATTGTCTTTAATCCATTGTATATTCTTGCCTCCTTTGTCAAAGATAAGGTGTCCATAGGTGCATGGATTTATCTCTGGGCTTTCTATTTTGTTACATTGATCTATATTTCTGTCTTTGTGCCAGTACCGTACTGTCTTGATGACTGTGGCTTTGTAATAGAGCCTGAAGTCAGGCAGGTTGATTCCTCCAGTTCCATTCTTCTTTCTCAAGATTGCTTTGGCTATTCGAGGTTTTTTGTATTTCCATACAAATTGTGAAATTATTTGTTCTAGCTCTGTGAAAAATTCATGGTTAGCTTGATAGGTATTGCATTGAATCTATAGATTGCTTTGGGTAGTATACTCATTTTGACTATATTGATTTTTCCGATCCATGAACATGGAATATTTCTCCATCTATTAGTGTCCTCTTTGATTTCTTTCACCAGTGTTTTATAGTTTTCTATATATAGGTCTTTAGTTTCTTTAGGTAGATATATTCTTAAGTATTTTATTCTTTCCGTTGCGATGGTGAATGGAATTGTTTCCTTAATTTCTCTTCTATTTTCTCATTATTAGTGTATAGGAATACAAGAGATTTCTGTGTGTTGATTTTATATCCTGCAACTTTACTAGATTCATTGATTAGTTCTAGTAATTTTCAGGTGGAGTCTTTAGGGTTTTCTATGTAGAGGATCATGTCATCTGCAAACAGTGAGAGTTTTACTTCTTCTTTTCCAATTTGGATTCCTTTTATTTCTTTTTCTGCTCTGATTGCTGTGGCCAAAACTTCCAAAACTATGTGGAATAGTAATGGTGAAAGTGGGCACCCTTGTCTTGTTCCTGACTTTAGGGGAAATGCTTTCAATTTTTCACCATTGAGGATATGTTTGCTGTGGTTTTGTCATATATAGCTTTTATTATGTTGAGGTATGTTCCTTCTATTCCTGCTTTCTGAAGAGTTTTTATCATAAATGGATGTTGAATTTTGTCAAAGGCTTTCTCTGCATTTATTGAGATAATCATATGGTTTTATTTTTCAATTTGTTAATGTGGTGTATTATGTTGATTGATTTGTGGATATTGTAGAATCCTTGCATCCCTGGGGTAAAGCCCACTTGGTCATGATGTATGATCTTTTTAATATGTTGTTGGATTCTGTTTGCTAGAATTTTGTTAAGGATTTTTGCATCTATGTTCAACAGTGATATTGGCCTGTAGTTTTCTTTTTTTGTGGCATCTTTGTCAGGTTTTGGTATTAGGATGATGGTGGCGTCATAGAATGAGTTTGGAAGTTTACCTTCCTCTGCAATTTTCTGGAAGAGTTTGAGTAGGATAGGTGTTAGCTCTTCTCTAAATTTTTGGTAGAATTCAGCTGAATGGCTGCAATCCAAAAGTCTACAAGCAATAAATGCTGGAGAAGGTGTGGAGAAAAGGGAACCCTCTTACACTGTTGGTGGGAATGCAAACTAGTACAGCCACTATGGAGAACAGTGTGGAGATTCCTTAAAAAAAACTGGAAATAGAACTGCCTTATGACCCAGCAGTCCCACTCCTGGGCATACACACTGAGGAAACCAGAATTGAAAGAGACACGTGTACCCCAATGTTCATCGCAGCACTGTTTATAATAGACATGACATGGAAGCAACCTAGATGTCCATTGGCAGATGAACAGATAAGAAAGCAGTGGTACATATACACAATGGAGTATTACTCAGCCATTAAAAAGAATACATTTGAATCAGTTCTAATGAGGTAGATGAAACTGGAGCCTATTATACAGAGTGAAGTAAGCCAGAAAGAAAAACACCAATACAGTATACTAACGCATATATATGGAATTTAGAAAGATGGTAACAGTAACCCTGTATACAAGACAGCAAAAGAGACACTGATGTATAGAACAGTCTTTTTGACTCTGTGGGAGAGGGAGAGGGTGGGATGATTTGCGAGAATGGCATTTAAACATGTATAATATCATATATGAAATGAGTCGCTAGTTCAGGTTCAATGCACGATACTGGATGCTTGGGGCTCGTGCACTGGGACGACCCAGAGGGATGGTATGGGGAGGGAGGAAGGAGGAGGGTTCAAGATGGGGAACACGTGTATACCTGTGGTGGATTCATATTGATTATGGCCAAACCAATGCAATATTGTAAAGTTAAAAAATAAAAAAAATTTTAAAAAAGCCCTAGCCTCCACCAATCTCTCAGATTTCTTTTACCACTCTCTCCTTGCCCACAGGGCTCCAACAAATGGAGTTCCTTCAAATGTATCCCTACTTTAGGACCTTTTCCCTACTGGTGCTTCAGCGTAGATCCCTATTCTTTCACCCCATCATTTTCAAATTTCTTCTATTCATTCTGATCCCTGCTCAAATCTCACCTTTTCAGACACTCTCTTGGTCCCTCTATCTAAAGTAGCCACGAGTCACTGCCTTTTTTTCAGTTCTCTGCATTTATTTACCTTGTTTCCTATTATGTATTTGTGTGTGTGAGAGAGAGAGAGAAAGAGAAATCCACCTCTCCTCCCTCTTTTACAGTAATATCCAATAGAACTTTCTGTGATGCTGGAGCTCTATGGGTGTTGTGCAAGCATTTGTAATGTGCCATTACAATCAAAGAATTATTTTTTTTCCATTTAACTTGATTTATATATAAGTTTAAATAGCCAAACATGGATACTGTGTTGGATGGTGCTCGACATAGACTATAAATAAAACCCTTCAAGGTAGGCCTCCCCCTTTCATTCTCTATCCCTGAAAACTTGTTAGGGATTTGATGGGTATTGACTGAATAAAGTATGAAAGCACAAAGGCACAGAGAGAGACTGTTCATTGACTGAGGAACTGGGATTTTGGATGGGGGGAAGTCTCTTCAAAATGTGACATATGAGCTTCACAACTGGAGAATGGGAAATAGGCAAAGGGTGTTTTAAGTGGGAGAAAAGATGAGTAAGAGCCAAGACAGGGACATAGAATTAAGGCTCTGTGATGTGCAGTAAGTGTACGATTTCATAGGACTGAATTTTCGGACAAGCTGTCTCCCACGGGAGCCCTCACTATGTCCTCAAGGCTCCCAGACAGCAAAATAGATTTTTTCAATTTGAGCTATTCTACAGTTGCTACTCTAGAATCAACTTTGTGACCCCTTGAAGATACATCCCAGTTGAGGGATAATGCTCAGGAAGCAAACATGACTTTCCAGCTGCTTACTCCACAGGAAATGAAGCCCCAGTGCAGGCACAGAGAATGAGAGGATCAGACTCACCTTTGAGAAGGAATGCAGGGGCCACTATGGTGAGAAGCATGAGGACCTGTCAGGAAGCTACTGCAATATTTCTATCTGGGGGTGCTTCAGTCTGAAGAAGGCCTTGGTTGGAAGAGGCCCAAGTCTTAGAGCTTCTTCGACCTACTTGAACACAAGCTCCCACCTGTTGCTGGGCCTTCACATATGCTGTGTCCTAAAATACTTGCTGAAAATCAACCCGTCCATAAAACCAAGAGGTATGATTATATGTCTTTAACAGAAGAGAGGAGGGAGAGCACCTCAGGCCCTGGTTGTTTCAACACAGGACCATCAGGACTTCTTGTAGAGTGTGGAGTAACAGCCTAAAGATGACTCCAAGCGATGTGGCCTGAGCAACTGGAAAGACTGGAGGTGCCACCAACTGAGACAGGGGTAGCTGTGTGTAACAGTTTGGGAGGAAATATTGTGGACTTCAGACATGTTGAGTTTCAGATTTCTCAGACACCCAAGTGAAAACTCTTCAGGAGAGGGGATCTGGAATGAAAATACTTATTTCAGAGACATCAGCCTAGAAATGGGATTTTAAAGCCATGAACCAGAATTGATGCTCAGGGGATGTCCTTGGTTTATAGACTAGGCCCTGGGGCCTTGAGCAAAAGTAGGAGGTGGAAGAGGCATATCACACACATAGAAACAAGCCAATGAAGCAGGAGGAAAGGTAAAAAGTAAATGGGATCCTACTGCAGCCAAGTGAAGCAAATGCATTAACAAAGAGGCAGTGATCATGAATCAAATGCCACAAAGGCAAGGAATGAGACTTTCCTATAGGACAGAGCAACCTGGAGATCATTAATGACCTTAATAAAACAGTTTCAGTAAAGAATAGTTGAATGACTGTTCACTTTCCCAATCTATGTTACATCTCAAGAAAAAGGGTTTACAAGGAACGGGAAAATCAAGAGAATTAAAAATTGAGGTCAGGGAACTCTTTCAAGGAATTTTGTGACAAAAAATAAAAGGAAGGGGGAGTTTGGAAGTAGGGTTAAGAGACAGATGATGAAAATATCAGCATGCTTGTACTATCTGGAGATGACTGAGTGGAAGAATTGATTTGGGCAAGGAAAAAATACATGGAGCAATAGAGGGACAGAATTCACTGTCCAATTAGGGGATTCTACTGAGACATGACTGGGATAACACATCTTCGAGAGCAAATGGACGAGGGACTCGAACATGACCATTTGGAAATGCTGAGGTGCCACTGGAAACCAAGGGGTCATGAAAGCAAAGCCCAGGAGGCCAATGCTCTCCAGCTATCTGCAGTTGCCAACTATGAGGAAGAACACACATCAGAGGATAGCTATTTTTGAAATCTTCTCCAGTATTTTAATAATCCCATCAATTATCTTCCCCCTCTTAAAGCATTCAGGTGTTTCCTAAGACCAAAGTTGAAACTCTAAAATCTGCCCAGAAGAGACTTCCCAAGCTAGCCACACCCTTCCTTCTATCCCAAGCCTAACAAAACTCCAAGCCAAAACTTGTACTTGCTAATCTTTGCAAGATCAATTTCTAACACATACACAAATACTATCAAACCTGTAATAGTCAGAAGCAAATATCAGGCTCCTTCTTTACATTTTACCAATATTTTAACTTTACAGACATTAACCACAGACATTGATGAACAAAATTGTTCACAGAGATACACATACTCCTATTCCCATTTCCTTGATACTTTATAACACCCGTCTGACAGATAAGGAGAGACTCGCCAAAGGCATGTATTGACTCTAAGTCACACAGCTTTTGTTTGTTTGTTCCCCTTGCATGCCTTGTGGGATTTTCATTTCCCAATCACAGATAGGATCCACACCCCCTGCAGTGGAAGCTCTGAGTCCTACCACTGACCTATCATGGAATTTCCCACACAGCTTTGAAGTGAGCTTCAATGAGTATTCCTTCCTCAAAAGGTACCACACAATTGTACTCAGGTTTCTTTTCCCTCTCTTTCCCTCACTGATGTTGCCCAGGAAAAGCTTAAACAATTCCAATGTGTAAGTCCATGATTCTATTTAGATGAGGACTCCTCTCTCAAGACATACAAATCCATTTTATATGAGTGACACAATTTCTATTGGTCCATTCATCATTGTATTAAGATTCCATATTTTACTGAGAAAGTTCAAGCAGCAATGTTCCAGTTTTCTCTTCAGCATAAGAAAGGATTGTATTTACAGGTGGATGTAAGTACATCCATCGATGTACTTGGATTTGATCTGTGATTGGGAAATCCCACAAGCCATGCAGGGGGGACCAAAAAAACAAACAAAAGCTGTGTAACTTAGAGACAATACATCCCTTTGCTGAGCTGAAGAGAAGTACAGTGCTTTCCAGAGGATTGTACTTACAGCTGAGTCAGGAGGTGGTTTTCCAGCTTCTCTGGTGGTCTGTCACTGATTCTGTCTAGTCCTTATCTCTTTGCCACACCTTTCCAGAGAATGTTGGGAGGTATCTTTAGAAGTTAAACTTCTCTAGTCTGCCAGTCTTTTTGCTGGATTTGATCCAGTTACTAAATAGATTACCAGGAGATTTTAGTGAGCTGGAATAGAATTTGTTCTCTCCTAGACTGTTTTTACTTTTTAATTGAAGTAGAGTGGACATACAATAATATAGAAGTTACAGGTCGGACACAACTGAAGCGACTTAGCAGCAGCACAGGTGTATAATGTAGTGATTCACAATTTTCAAAGGTTATGCTCCATTTTCATCTATTATAAAGTATTGTCTGTTGTACAATATGTGTTGTACAGTATATCCTTGTAGCTTATTTTATACCTAGTGGTTAATACCACTTGACCCCCTACTGTCGTTTCCTCTCCCTATTCCCTCTCCCACTGGTAATCACTAGCTTGTTCTCTATATTTGTGAGTCTGCTTCCTCTTCAGTTAAATTGACTAGTCTGTTTTATTTTTTAGATTCCACATATAAGTGATTTCAGTAATACAGTATGGGTCTTTCTCTGACTTATTTCACTAAGCATGCTGCTGTTGCTGCTGCTAAGTCGCTTCAGTCGTGTCCGACTCTGTGCGACCCCATAGATGGCAGCCCACCAGGCTCCCCCATCCCTTGGATTCTCCAGGCAAGAACACTGGAGGGGGTTGCCATTTCCTTCTCCAATGCATGAAAGTGAAAAGTGAAAGTGAAGTCTCTCAGTCGTGTCCGACTCTTGGCGACCCCATGGACTGCAGCCTACCAGGCTCCTCCGTCCATGCGATTTTCTAGGCAAAAGTACTGGAGTGGGGTGCCATTGCCTTCATAATACCCTCCAAATACACCCAAGCTGTTACAAATGGCAACACTGCATGTGTATATATATACACTGTAACTTGTTTATCCATTCATGTTTATGGACAATTAGGTTACTTTCCTATCTTGGCAACTGTAAATAAGGCTGCTATGAATATTGGAGTGCATATATCTTTTTGAATTATTGCTTTTTTGGTGGGGATATATAACCAGGAGTGGAATTGCTGAGTCATACCATAGTCCCATTCTTAGTTTTCTTATAAACCTCTGCCTGCACTAAATCAAATTCCCACCAACAGTGTACAAGGGTTCTCTTTTCCCCATATCCTTGCCAACATTTGGTTTTGTGTTCTTTTTTATGAAAGCCATTCTGACAGCTGTGAGGTGATACCTCATTGTGGTTTTGACGTTTTCGTTTGCATTTCCCTGAAGAGAAGCAATGTCAAACATGTGCCTATTGGCCATCTGCATGACCCCTTTAGAAAAATGTCTACTCATGTCTTCTGTCCATCTTGTAACATGGTTGTTTTTTTGACGTTGAGTTATATGAACTGTTTATGTATTTTGGATATCAGCCCTTTATTAGTCATATCATTTACAAATAATTTCTACCTCTCATTATGTTGCCTTTTTGTTTTGTGATGGTTTCCTTTGTTGTGCAAAAGCTTTTAAGTTTAATTAGTTCCCATTTATTTTTGTTTTTATTTCTCTTGCTTTAAAAGAAGCAGATGTGAGAAAACATAGCTACTTTTTTTTTAATGCACAGGTTTTCTAATTCAACATGTATTCTCTTGCTTGCTGACTACAGCATGGGAAGACCCAACCTCCAGACCCTCTGGTCACTGCATCCTGCTGCCAACGAGGCCATTGGGTGTGACCAGAGACCTCAACAATCCCAGCTGCCTGAGCAAAGTCAGCAGGAGTCCATTGTTCCCCTAGAAAATGAGCAATGGCCCCCAGATATCCCGTTGCTGCAAGAGGCCAGCATGCTGTTGGGGAGCCAGACTGAAGCCTCTGAAAGGTTGGTGGCAGGTCAGGGAGTGGGGAGGAGGGTGATCATGACTGCCCCTGGGACCTCTACAGCTGAGAGCTCAGCCTGAGGCAGGGTGTGGGGGATGGTGGGCATGGTGAGGGAGAATAAATGAGATAAACTTACACTCATGACCAGGAGCTCCAGACCCCAATATCTCTCAGAGGCACAGCCCAGAGGATAGAACAGGAAGTCACTTGGGCCCTGGGTGGAGCCATCCTGCAACCCCTCCATAGGATGGACCCAGGGCCTCTCTCTGGATGAGGTCGATGTGTCACTCCAACCTCAGCCATGGACAGCATGTGGTGAATCAAGAGGATGGTGGTTGTGGGTGTGTAGTGGTGAGCGTAGGGGTGCTGAAACATAGCAGGTGGTGGGTGATGGCCCAGACAGACTTTAGCTCATCATGACTGAGCCCTGGACATTCACTCTTCCCACCTGGGCCACCAGCCAGGCCCCGTCCTCAGACTTTGCCCAGGAAGCCAGGCACAGCTGAACACTCCCAGCCCCTGGGACTAGTCCTGGCCTTGGAAACCTGGTCTCTATCTTCCAGAGGGTCTGGCCTCACTTCCATGGCCTTAGCAGTCACCTTATTGCCCCAAGAAGGACCCTGGTCACACCTGGGTTCCCCAACCCCATAGCAAGCAATTCTGGGCATGGAGGGCTCAGGCATCATCTCATTCACACCAATTAAGAACTGGGACCCTGGCAGGCTCCAAGGGGGTTAGGGCCAAGGGGACCAGAACTGGACACATGGCCCCTAGCACAGGGCACCTGGCACAGTTGGGACCAGGCCTCTTCTACAGATCTCCCCGCTCTGGCTGCTAAATAAGGGCCAGCCCCAAATTCACTCAAGTCCCCATGGTCAGAAGGTCATAGGCCCATGACTCAGCTACTCAGGGGTACGGTGTGTACTACTCGCTCCAGCTTGCTCCAAAGCAGCTGCCACCAGGTCTGCTTATCCTTCTCCAGGGCTGTGTTGGGGTCTCCCCCTTGGTGATGTAAGAGTAGATCTCATGCAGGACACTCATGCTATTGAATTGACTCAGGTCCAACGTGAGATATGCACTTGTGTGGTAGCTGATGGCAGGCCATCTTGGTGATGTAGGCATAGTAAATCTCCACCTAGGTCTTATAGCTGAGGATGTCCTTGGTGTAGAGCAGCTTCTGGGAGGAAAAGTCCTTGTCCAGCGTGTGCTCAGATGTGGAGCAGGAGTCCATGAAGGCCTAGGCCACCACTGACAGCCAGGCGTGAGCGCTGCTGCTCTTGTAGATGTTGAATAGGACCTGTCAGTTCTTGATCATGTTCAACCAGGAGCACAGGAGCAGGCAGTTTTTCTTCCAGGTGTGATGCATATCTGCATCATGTACCTGGTGCCGATCGGCCTGCTCATCCAGGAAATCAAACATGTACTCGATGGCCAGCAGCAGGGCTGAGCCCCAGTGATGCTGAAGATGGTTTGGAAGAGGGCGTCCATGAACTTCTGTAGCATGCCCTTGATGGCCAGAAGCTGCATCAGGAACTTCTCATAGACTGTCTTGCTGCCTCAGTCACCACTCAGCTGTTCTAGGTGATCATGGTTCTTGAACAGGAACTCTGCTACTTTTTATATCAAAGAGTGCTCTGCCCATGTTTTCCTCTGGCAGTTCTATGGTTTCTGGTCTATTTATATCTTTAACTCATTTTATTTTTGTATGTGATATTGAGTGCCTGAGTGAAAGTCGCTCAGTCGTGTCCGACTCTTTGTGATCCCATAGACTATACAGTCCATGGAATTCTCCAAGCCAGAATACTGGAGTGGGTAGAATCTCCCTTCTCTAGGGGATCTTCCCAACCCAGGGATCGAACCCAGGTCTCCCGCATTGCAGGTGGATTCTTTACCTGCTGAGCTATCATTCTTCTACTTGTAGCTTTCCAGTTTTCCCAGCACCACTTTTTGAAGACTGTCTTTTCTCCATTGTCTATTCTTGCCTCTTTTGTCATTGATTAATTGACCAAAAGTATATGATTCTGAATTCTCCATCCTCTTCCATTGATCTGTGTGTCTGTTGAGCCAGTACCATAATGTTTTGATTACCATAGCATTGTAATATAGTCTAAAGTTGGGGAGTGTGAATTCCTCACCTTTGTTCTCTTTCTCAATATTGTTTTGGCCTTTTGGGTCTTTTGTATTTCCACATAAATTTTAAAGTTGTTCCTAGTTCTTTGAAAGATACTATTGGTATTTTGGTAGGGATTGTATTGAATCAATAAATTGCCTTGGGTAATTTTAACAATATTAATTATTGTTAAATATTAATAAAGTGTTTTCAGTAATAATAATTTATTAATATAAAATTTGATATATAATACATACAACATTATATGTAATTATATAATATATAAAATATATGAATATTTATATATTTATATAAATTTTAAAATGTAAATTTATAGATATATTAGTAAATATTAAATTTAATATTTAACAATATTAATTATTTTAACAATCATTTTAACAATATTAATTCTTCCAATCCAAGAACATGGCATAATTTTTCATCTGTATTATCTTCAGTAGTTTTCCAAGTACAGGTCTCTCACCTCCTTAGGCAGTTTTATTCTGGTGCCAGGGTCCAGCCCCGGTGGATCCAGGGAATTCGAAGCGGGGACGGCGTTGGCGAGGATCAGGAAACAATTGTTTAATTAAACGTTAATTAAGGATATAAAAAGTGGTTAAATAAGGATAGCTCAGTGAGAAAATTTAGTGAAGAAAAGAGGCTGAATAATTCAGCCAGAAGGTGAGAGAAAAAATGACATGGGGAGACCAAGCTTTGGTGAACAAGGCCTGCACTTTATTTTCCAAAGTAGTTTTTATACCTTAAGTTATGCATAGAGGATAATGGGGGGAGGGGTAGAGTTATGCAGTAAGCCAGGCTTTCTTCCTGCAAACTTATCATATGCAAAAGTTTAGGTGATTTGCATCATCTTCTGGCCCAGAGGCCTGTTAACATTTTAAGACCCTTTCTTCAGAAAACTTATTTTTCTCTAAAGGTGATTTCTCAGGTGCCACCCTCCAAAAGCATTAAAGTTGCATTCCTATAGGGCAAAGGTGTGGTGGGCTATAACAAGAAAAAGAATTAACTCAAGGGTCCAAGGTTACAAACATTACAGCTACTACTTCCACCAATTATATTAATCAATACACTGCCAGGGACACAGCAGGTAAGGGATATGGAGACTTAGCAGCAAACATTGGCCCAACAAGTAAAAAACCCTTCACCAATACAATTTCTAATCAATCTTTTAACTGCTCAAAGGAATCTGTATTTAGACAGTTTAGAACATCTCATGCCTCTCACAGTTGGGAGGCTCTGAGCAATCACATGTGGCCGGAAAAACCCATTCAGGCAGGCTAGAGGACTTCCAAAGGAGTTTGTAGGTTGAAACACTATCACACCCAGGAACTTTATTAACTGGAGCTGTAAGTTAACTCTTTTTTTCAGAGAGAGGTAGTGGGGGACAGCCCCCCATAAAGTCAGAGGTGTAGGTGAGAGCAAAAAGCAGAAAGTAGGGAGACTCTGGTTTTGGGGGTAGATGCTCAAGAATTTCCAGGGGGACTCCTGAGGCTCGATCCAGCCTTTGCTTATGCCGAGCCTCCTTCCTTATGACCTTTGCCACAGGTGGAGCTCCTCAGGCCAGCTCCCGGCATTCTGGGAAATTTATTCTTTTTGAGGTAGGCTGTTTTTAAAAGATTCAGTACAGGTCTTGATTTAGGGTCAGACTTTAGGCCTGAAAAGTCATATGAATTTTGATACTGTTTATACAAGAAGGGACTTTAACTACCTGGGGCCAAACCTCCTGATTTCTATGTGAATAAACTGAGGACCAGAGAGAAATAGATGAGAGGACCCACAGAAGTCACTTGGGACCAATGCAGAAGTGAAAGCCAGGTTCACCTACCCCTATTCCACTGTTCCACTTCCTCAAGAAAGAGTATTTCACCAATGTTTTTTGTTATTGTTCTTCGCAACACTCAGCTTGTGGGATCTTAGTTCCCCAACCAGGGATATAAACACACAGCCTCTGTAATCAAAGCTCAGAGTCCTAACCAGTGGACTGCCAGGGAATTCCCATTTATTTCACCAAATATTCATCAAGCATCCCATACTAAGCAATGGAACATTTTAGTAGATAAAGCAAACCCACAATCTCCACCCTTGAAAGTTTAGGAAAACAAGCCACCACTTTCAGTATGAAGGAAGTCATCATAGGAAACAAGTTTATGGTTACCAAAGGAGAAGGTGGTAGAAAAAGTAGGAGTATACAGAAAACTAAGATCATGGCATCTGGTCCCATCACTTCATGGCAAATAGATGGGGAAACAGTGGAAACAGTGTCAGACTTTATTTTTCTGGGCTCCAAAATCACTGCAGATGGGTGATTGCAGCCATGAAATTAAAAGACACTTATTCCTTGGAAGGAAAGTTATGACCAACCTAGATAGCATATTCAAAAGCAGAGACATTACTTTGCCAACAAAGGTTCATCTAGTCAAGGCTATGGTTTTTCCTGTGGTCATGTATGGATGTGAGAGTTGGACTGTGAAGAAAGCTGAGTGCTGAAGAATTGATGCTTTTGAACTGTGGTGTTGGAGAAGACTCTTGAGAGTCCCTTGGACTGCAAGGAGATCCAACCAGTCCATTCTAAGGGAGATCAGTCCTGGGTGTTCATTGGAAGGAATGATCCTAAAGCTGAAACTCCAGTACTTTGACCACCTCATGTGAAGAGTTGACTCATTGGAAAAGACTCTGATGCTGGGAGGAATTGGAGTCAGGAGGAGAAGGGGATGACAGAGGATGAGATGGCTGGATGGCATGACCGACTCGATGGACATGAGTCTGAGTGAACTTTGGGAGTTGGTGATGGACAGGGAGGCCTGGTGTGCTGCAATTTATGGGGTCGAAAAGAGTCAGACACGGATGAGCGACTGAACTGATTCAGTTCAACTGATACATAAACTAGATCAGCAACAAAGATTTACTGTATAGCATAGGAAACTGGTGACTCAGATGGTAAAGAATTTGCCTGTAAGGAAGAGAGCCAGGGCAGATCCCTGTGTTGGGAAGATTCCTTGGAAAAGGGAATGGCTACCCACTCTCAGTATTCTTCCCATGGACAGAAGAGCCTGTCAGCCTACAGTCCATGGAGCTTCAAAGAGGCAGACAAGACTCAGTGACTTACATTTCACACTATAGGGAACTATATTCATTATCTTGCAATAAACTATAATGGAAAAATAATCAGAAATACATCCACATACACACATATGTGAATCACTTTGTTATAAACCTAAAACTAACATAATACTGTAAATCAACTGTACTTCAATTTAAAATAAAGGAGTCTAGTTACACTGTGCCCCTATATAATTTATATACCTCTCTCACATATAATACCACGTCCATTAATGTTCCAGGTTTTGAAGCTGTGAGTGAGACGATGTCAGAAAATGGAATGTGAGCTAAGTGAGCTCCTGTTCACACAGCTAGAGGGCACTGCCTAGTGTAAAACAGAACATCTCCCCAAATTATGAGATGATGGGTCCTTTTTCTTCCTCCCCAAAACCAAAACAATGTTTTCTACTTAAAAACAGTGACATCAGAGATTTATTTGGGGATGAAAACTTTTACTTTTAGCTATGTGCCTTGCTGCATTGTCACATGATTGTAAGTCATTTCCTCTGAATCCATTTTAGGGAAGATGATTGGATCGGAAAAAAAAAAAAAAAGCATGATAGCACTTGGCTTTCATCAGATAAGGTTAAGGGAATCTTCTGAAGGACTCAGTACTCTTCCAAACCAAGCCCACTGCAAGACTTGGGCACCAGTTGAACTCCTGTGCTAGTAGAAGTTATTCAAAATGTATGCTGAGCTTTGTCAAAAGTTTTGTCAAGGCACTGCATTTGTAGTGAGCATTGGGACTTACCACACTGACATCAGAACCCTCTGTTAACTAGCTATGTTGCTAAAGAATGTTGACATTTTAAAATGTTAAAACTTCAAACATCAAAAATCAAAAATGAATTATATCGAGTAAAAGGAATACTATTAAAATAAATTGCTTTCTAAAATGACTGCCTTGAGAAAAAATATACATTTAGTAATACACTGAATGGTATATTTCTTTAAAAATATACTACTGTTCTATTGTCATGAGAGTTCAAATACAATCACATCCTTTGACACAACAATTCCATGTCCACAATCATAGATGTTGGAAGTATACAAATGCACATAGGTTTTTGTATATTTGAAATGGGAAAAAAAAACTAAACATCTATGTGTGGGGAAATGATTTAATAGATTAAGCACATTTGTTATACGTAATACTATATAGCTGTCTAAGTAAATGTTGTTGCCCCATTCTCACAGGGAATGATGAGCTTCTGTAAGTAGTGGAAAAAATTAGGTTACTCTGTGTGTGTGTGTGTGTGTGTGTGTGTGTGTGAAAAAGAGAGAGAGAAAACAAGAGAATAGCCCAGAACTTTGCTAAATCTAGAGCCACTAGCCACATGTGGCTATTGAGCACTTAAAAAGTGACTAGTCAGAATGGAGATGTCCTCTAAATGGAAAATACTCACTGAACTGTAAAGACATATAATGAAGGAAAAAAGCAAAATAACAACAATAAGAAAAAACAAAAAAACAAAAACAAAAACACTGCATTTCTACTGGACACTGCTGACCTAGAACTGTTCCTGGGGATTGGGACTGGGGAAAATTTTTGATGAAGAGGACAGGGAATAGGGATTTCCACTTTTAATTACTTTTCAGAAAGCACTTAATTTAAAATTTTAAAAATCAGAGTAAGAATCCAGGCAAAATTTATCGTTTAGTTAATATTATGTGTCAGTCTTAATTTCTTAGTTTTCACAAATGGTACCATGGTTATGTAAGCTGTTAACCAAAACGAAACCAAAAAAATCTGCTGAATACAGGAACTCTGTACTATCACTGCAATTTTTCTGAAAATCTCAAATTATTTCAAAATAAAAACCTGAAAAAAACAACAATGAGGGAAACAAGCACTCTAACAAGATGTATCTTCTGCTTAGAGATTCTTACTTGGAGTCTCAAAGTACTTACTGTAAAGTAACTCACCTACCCACAGTTCCTTGTAAACACGTTTGCTTGAAACAAGGCAGCTAGGATTACTAAATATCATATTCCTTAGCTCCCACCTGAAATTCCATCAATTCAGAAAACTCCCTTCTCCCTTGGTGATTAGAAGCTGCCTGGCTGCTGCTTAGGTACCAGGGATTTTTGCTGGAATAGGAGGCTTGCTCAGAGAAGAGGAAAGCTTCCACCTCTCCAAGGACTTCACTGAGGCCTGGGCAGCTAGAAGTTTTCAAAGCCCCTTCACTTGCTCCTTGCTCCCTCATTGGCTCCTTGCTTCAGCCCTCAGACTAAACCAACACTAAGGTCAAGAGGTTTTTGCTAAGATCTCATTGTGAACTTTGAGATTAAAAAAATGAATCAAAAATCAATATTATAACAACCTTCACCTATATTTGTGCAGGTATTACTACTTACTTAAAGGTTTCCAGAACAAGAACTAAACTCAGCATGCAAATGAGTAGGAATGGCAGGTAAAACTGGATAACAAAATTTAAAACAGATTTGATATAGATATATAGATACATGGTTATTTCAGAACTGGCCAAATGAAGATAATTTTAAACACTGCATTGGAGTGTAAAATACTTTCATTTTACATGAAGTAGGTTTAAAAGGCATGAAATATAGAAATTACAAAGGACAACGTGTCAGATTGTCATAAGGCATGTTGTTAAGTATAGACTATAAAGCTGCAACAAAATATTTTCCAAAGGTGACCCACCGACAAAACAAGTATGTTAAAAATAATGTGGGTATTTAAACAGACATTCTACCACCACAACCACACCTGCAGAGTTTAAATAATTTTTTAAACATCACTACTTTCTCTGGAAAAAGAGTCACACCATAAGCAGAAGGAGCTTGACTAAGAATTACGAAAGAAAACTGCTACTATGTAAATGAGTGACCTTTATAATTACAGGCAATACAACTGAAAAAAAAATGTAGAGGATCTAGAATCTTGAAAGTCACATTTCTGATGCATTCTCTACTGCACAGCTTTTCCACTGAAAACTGGTTAAAATCTGAGCTCCCCTTAAGCTTGAGAACTCTACAAACAAGTGTCCCAGCTGCCCCTCTCCTTTTCCCCTTGCCTGCTGAGTTCCAGAAAAGAATAATGAAAATCTTTAAAATTACAGATCTAGGGCATCTCTACTTACCTCTGGAAAGACTTTCTCAGTAGAAATCTGGAGACAAAATTAATTTGTATTCAGTTCAAAAAAACTTATGTGAAAATTAAATTTAAATGGAAATAAGCATAAGGGGATGTTCCCAAATAAATGAATGACTAGTCAAACTGCTTGGAATTTCTGCCTTGGGAATTCTAACACTAAAAGTGATAGGCAGATAAAACATGGCAAGATTTTAAATTTTCAGTCTGAAATGATAAGGGAGCCTCTACGGGCCCTGTGGGTGTCTATGGCAGAGATCTAGGAGAAAAATTTCTAAAGCACTTCTAAGAGAAAAACCACACATTCACTCTTCCTATGTTGTTTTTAATTAAGTAACCACTTGTCATCACCCAGACCCTTTGGGGGTTCCTTGATAGTTTGTTATCTTTCTGCCATCTTCCTCATTACAAATCACTGATACAGAGTTGATCCTACCCTGAAAACCAGGGTCCGAATCCCTGCTGGAACCACTCTTGACACATCCAGAGTGATGCTGCACACTACGCTGGCTGTGACCTGAGCTTATCCAAAGTCTTCATTTCTTTCTGTGAGGAGGAGGGTGGACAGGAAAGCGTTGTGATCATACTTAAATCAATTTCTTTATTACAAAAAAATGGAGAAAATGATTCAAACAGTTATGCTGCTAAGTCGCTTCAGTCGTGTCCGCCTCTGTGCCACCCCATAGACAGCAGCCCACTAGGCTCCTCTGTCCCTGGGATTCTCCAGGCAAGAATACTGGAGTGGGTTGCCATTTCCTTCTCCAATGCATGAAAGTGAAAAGTGAAAGTGAAGTTGCTCAGTCATCTCCAACTCTTAGCGACCCCATGGACTAGAGCCTACCAGGCTCCTCCATCCATGGGATTTTCCAGGCAAGAGTACTGGAATGGGGTGCCATTGCCTTCTCCTCAAACAGTTATAGAAGCACATAAAAGGAAAAAGTGAAACTGACTATTTGCCCCTGTGAAATAACCATATTAACTTTGGAATATGCTTCTGGAATATTTTACAGTAAAAGAAAAAAATAGAATTAACTATACTATTTTAGAACCTTTTTCTTTTTATTAGCAATATAGATTTCTCCTTTGACAAGTAACACAGCTCTGTGAAACTAGGGATTTTGTCTGTTTCCTTCACTGCTATATTTCTAGGAACTAAATCACTGTCTGGCACAAACTAGGTGCTAAAAAATGTTCACTGGATGAATGAATGAGATCCTCCTTCCTGTCAGATCAGTCAGAAGTTCCACAGGGTCAGGGATGTGTCTATTTGGTCTCTGTGATCCCAGCACCAGAGTCCCTGGCACAAGGTAAGCATTTAGTATCTGTTGAACTAGCAAAACAACTCTATGATGAAACCAACTAATTTTTTTTAAACTGTTCCAGTGTGTTGGCAATACCACCTAATTAGCTATTCCCCAATTCATGGAAAAAGTCTCTCACAAGCACTGTTGCAAGAGTTGTTCTTATATATACATCCTTGTTTAAAGATTTTTTTAGAATAAGAATCCCTTTTGTGGGGCAATCATTGACCTGGTTTAAATGTGTTCTGAAACCTCTTCCCTCTAGAATTTCATAAACTAAAAACACTTAAGATTAATTATTCAGCTTGTTTAAAAGCCCCTGCCTGGAACACTGCAAAATGATCTCCAGTAGAAAATGAATGCTTCCCAATCCTATCTGGATGCAGCCTGAACACTGTAACAAACAGGAAGCCTGCATCCTTGGTGACCAACATCTCCTGCATGCAACACAGTAGCACTTTAGCCATCACCCAGAGAAGGCCGTTTTCAGGCAGGTCTCTACTGTTGATTCATCCAGCAGAAAAGAGAAAGAAGACAGGAGAGTAATAGACTTCCAGGGCCTGAGCTGGAAGAAGATGCTGAGAAACTAAGAGCTGGACAAGACCACAAACAGAGGATTGAGAGTATTTTTTAGTTCCCCACAAGTGAAGGTACAGAGTTCTATCTGAATTCTCCATTGGAAAAGTTTTTCCAGAAATTTGCCTTTCTGCTTTTTAATTTTTTCACTCCAAAGATATTAAGTAAATCTCTATTATGTGTCAGAGTTGTGCCATAACTGGGGAGGAAAAAACAGGCAAGATGGACCTACTGTCCACCATCTTGGCACTGAAGCTTAAGGACCATTGTCGAAGCACGAAGGGATCTGACTCTGACAAATAAAGACGGCTAGAGACCCTCATCTACTTTCCACCAGGGAACAGAATTTGTGTCCCAGTCCTGCTTCTTCTTTTATGAAAAACACTGCTCCATTTCTCTCCATGAATGACAAGTCAGTTAGAGATCTTTCCCTTTGAGTACACCCCAAGCAAAACTAGTCAATTCACACTGAGAGTACTTCCTTTTTCTCCAGGAGCATCTGCCACACCACAGGCCTTGTTGGCCCATCTTCTTAACTGAAGCCAAGGAGAGCTGTGCATTGGCACTTACTGTGGCAGAGTCAACATTCAAAGAAGTATAAACCTTGAGGCTTTGAGGGAATCAAGACCATCTAGTCCTACTCCAGTAGTTTCCTAACCCCTTCTATGGATCACAGAGCTCTTTGAGAATCAGTGACCCTTTAGATTTCCTGTATTGAAAAAGACACACATATATCTCAGCAGGTAATTTCCCCTGTATTTTCAAGAGTTTCATGGACACACCATGTAATCGAATATCTAGAATTCCAGAGATCCCATATTAAGAATTCTTACTCTCTGTAAAAGCCCACTGGAGCTCTAATGTCCCAATTAGCAGTCTCTGAGTTGTGTGGATGGAACACAGAGGCAATGTAGTGCCTGTGTATTACCACACAGGTTCCAGCTCAATCCTCGAGTGAGCTAGTTATCTTTAAAATATGGAAAAACTCTGCTCGGTGGCCAAGGGCAGAATTTCCTAAATCAGTCAGCTGAGCCATCTCATGTCTTCAAAGAAGACAACACCAAGCCCCTAAATGAAGTGGTTGAATCTGGTGTCGTTGAAAGGTGACAGCAGCCCAGAGGTTGTTAGGATTGATGCCCACTGTTGACGGAGCAGTAACACTCGTATGGATCCTCCTCTTCATATACATTTTCCTCAATGATATAGATGTTTTCCACTGGGTGCATCCCCTCTGCTGCTGTATTTGCCAACCCTGAAGGAGAAAGGTTGGCCAAAGTGATGAGGCTGTGGAAATAAAGCATTGTAGTTGAGTTAAGCACTTTCTGGACAATATGTAATAGAATTGAGAGAACGGGCTTTGCTGAAGAGTTAGCAACCAAGGCAGTATACGATCCTTGATCAGGTCCTGACTAGGAAGGGAAAACATAAAATAGCAATGAAATAATCTGGGGAATACTCTGTACAAATTCAAATTAATCTGAAATTTCTTAGGTATAAAAGTGGAATTGTGTTATCTAAGAGAATATACTCATTCTGAGGAAGTGCAGACTGAAGTGTTTATGTGAAGTGTCAAGATGTCTGAAATACCTGTACAAATGGTTCAGACAAAAACAAAATTGTATACGTAAAGAGAGAAACAAAGTAAATGTGACAAATATCAAATAACATGCTCAAATTGCACTGTTATTTCAATTATTATGTGGGTTTAAACAATTCCAAAAAGTAAAAGGAATGTGTTATGGATCCAGTGAGACTTGAGTTTGAATTCTACCTCTGTTTCTTACCATCCATATGATCTAGGCTGAGTCAGATTTGCCTTTTCCATTTATTCATTAAAGAACTATTTAGTGTGTTACACACTGAGCCCATGCATCAAGAGATACAACAGTGAACAAAACACAAAAAGCTCCTGGAGGCTGTATATTAGTAAACTCAGGGTGTTAGGGTCCTCACCTATACAATGGGAATAAGTACTCTTCTCTCACAAGGCTGCTGTAAGGAACATTTGTCCATGCAATCCTCAAATATTTATGAAGTGTGTACTAAGAATCAGGTGTGCACTAGGGGATACAGTTGTTAATGTGCTGATAAGTTCCTAATTTTCTATGGAGTTTACATTTATAGGTAGAGATAAAACATTAACCCAATAATTTCATAAAGAATGCCAGGGATGGCGGAGCATGGTGGGCTGCCGTCTATGGGGTCACACAGAGTCGGACATGACTGAAGTGACTTAGCAGCAGCAGCAGCAGCAGTAGTACTCATAAATGTAAATATTACCTATTGATATCACAACATTTCAGGTTTCAGCTCTAATAAATGCTGGTTATAGATCATATAGAACCATGATGATTAAGTGTTCTATTTGGTCTTATTTGACTTTTTACTGCAGACTATTTTGTCTTCATAACTATATCATCTAGTGTGTGTGAATGCTAAGTCACTTCAGTCGTGTCCAACTCTTTATGATCCTAGGGACTGTAGTCTTCCAGGCTCCTCTGTCCATGGGATTCTCCAGGCAAGAGCGGGTTGCAAAGCCCTCTTCCAGGGGATCTTCCCGACGCACGGAGTGAATCTGCGTCTCTTATGTCTCCTGCACTGGCAGGCAGGTTCTTCACCACTAGCACCACCTACTGCTGCTAAGTCGCTTCAGTTGTGTCCGACTCTGTGCGACCCCGTAGACAGCAGCCCACCAGGCTCCCCCGTCCCTGGGATTCTCCAGGCAAGAACACTGGAGTGGGTTGCCATTTCCTTCTCCAATAGCACCACCTAGACTTAGTCTAAAATTATTAGTGGTTCAGATAGTATTCAGTGGACAGAATCATTTTTTTCTTAAAATACATTTCATTCTGCCCATGTCCCAAATGTCACAGAAACCCAGTAAAATTATATAATCTTTGTGTGTGTGTAGTGTAGTGTAATTAGGAATGGAGACTAATTCTTCAATATGACAGACAAGCAGTTTTCAACTCTGTTTGAACATTACAATTACCTAGAAAGTTTTTAGAACAATAGGGGCTTCCCTGGTGGCTCAGATAGTGAAGAATCCACCTTCAATGCAAGAGACCCGAGTTTGATCCCTGAGTTGGGAAGATCCTCTGGAGAAGGGAATGGCCACCCACTCCAGTATTCCTTCCTGGAGAATTCCATGCACAGAGGAGCCTGGCAGGCTACAGTTCATGGGGTCACAAAGAGTCGGACACAACTGAGCAACTAACTCTTTCACTTTTTCACTATGCTGAGACCTCATCCCCAAAGATTCTAACGTATTTGCTCTGGGATAGACAAATATGTTTAAGTGCCCTAGGTGATTCTAACAGGTAATCAGAGTTCAGAAGAACCAGGCTGAGTTATGAAAAGCTCTGAGAGTAGACGCTGAGCTTCTCATTCACTTCTGTAACCAGCGGCCACCTAGAGCCTGGGTGGAGTAGGTGCTCAATCAGCTGAAGGCTCACCCAAGATCCCCACCTTCTCCTACCCTACTCATGATTCTTACCTTGAATTTTGTATCTTCTCTTTTCTATCAGAATACCCTAAGTAGAAAGGAAAATGAAAGTCCATTTAAAATGCTTTAATAAAATAAATGAGATAAAAAACAAAACGGGCTAATGGGAAGAAAAGATTGTTTAGGGAAATCTGGTCTACTGGTTAAGATTTAATTACATCAAACCACTGATGTGTGTCTTGGTATATTACATAAACTGTGGTAGAAAGTAATAAAGATGTATTTTCATATTTAACAAATATAGGGAGTGGCTACTACATATCTGCTAGTATGCTAAGCACCAGGGACACAAAAAAATGAATTATGAGCCCTGACATCATTAAGCTTGTCTTCCAGTGGGGAGGCATTTAAGAAAAAAAAAATAAGAAATAGAAAAAATAAAATAATTTCAAACTTGATGTGATAGAAAGAAAAGTACTGCAGCAAAATAGATTAACCTAGAGATTATCATACTGAGTGAAATAAGACAGAGAAAGACAAACATCATATCATTTACATATGAAAGCTAAAAACATTACAAATAGCTTTATTTACAAAACAGAAACAGACTCACAGACATAGAAAACAAACTTATGGTTGCCAAAGGGGAGAGGGGAGCAGAGATGAATTAGGAGTGTGGAATGAACAGATATATACCACTAAGATGATCTTTGGAAGGAAAGTTATGACCAACCTAGATAGCATTATTCAAAAGCAGAGACATTACTTTGCCACAAAGATTCATCTAGTCAAGGCTGTGGTTTTCCTGTGGTTGTGTATGGATGTGAGAGTTGGACTGTGAAGAAGACTGAGCACCAAAGAATTGATGTTTTTGAACTGTGGTGTTGGAGAAGACTCTTGAGAGTCCCTTGGATTGCAAGGAGATCCAACCAGTCCATTCTGAAGGAGATCAGCCCTGGGATTTCTTTGGAAGGAATGATGCTAAAGCTGAAACTCCAGTACTTTGGTCACCTCATGCGAAGAGTTGACTCACTGGAAAAGAGTCTGATGCTGGGAGGGATTGAGGGCAGGAGGAGAAGGGGACGCCAGAGGATGAGATGGCTGGATGGCATCACTGACTCGATGGACGTGAGTCTGGTTGAACTCCGGGAGTTGGTGATGGACAGGGAGGCCTGGTGTGCTGTGATTCATGGGGTCACAAAGAGTCGGACATGACTGAGCAACTGAACTCAACTGAGATAGCATATTCAAAAGCAGAGACATTCCTTTGCCAACAAAGGTCTGTCTAGTCAAGGCAATAGTTATCCAGTGTTCATGTATGGATGTGAGGGTTGGACTGTGAAGAAAGCTGAGTGCGGAGGAATTGATGCTTTTGAACTGTGGTCTTGGAGAAGACTCTTGAGAGTCCCTTGGACTGCAAGGAGATCCAACCAGTCCATTCTAAAGGAGATTGGTCCTAGGTGTTCTTTGGAAGGACTGATACTAAAGCTGAAACTCCAATACTTTGGCCACCTCATGCAAGGTGTTGACTCACTGGAAAAGACTCTGATGCTGGGAGGGATTGAGGGCAGGAGGAGAAGGGGACGACAGAGGATGAGATGGCTGGATGGCATAGCGACTCGATGGCTATGAGTTGGTGATGGACAGGGAGGCCTGACATGCTGCAATTCATGGGGTCGCAAAGAGTCAGACAAGACTGAGTGACTGAACTGAACTGAAGATGATCTTTAAGCTCAGTTCTGAAAGAAGAGAATGAGTCAGCCAAATGAAGAACCAGGGTGAGCATTCTGGATTGAGTAAAGCCCTGGTAAAGATGGTGATAAGTGGCTGAAACTGAAAGCATGACTGGAATAAAAGAGTGGCACAAGATAAGATCTGAAATGGAGGCTGGGCTAGATACCATAGGACCCTTGAAGTCATAATCAGGAGCTTGGGTTTTATCCTAAGACATAAGAAATAATTGAAGGCCAGAAATATGATATAACTGGGTTTCAAGAAAATCACTTTGGTTGCTATGTGGAGAATGAACTAAAAGGAGGTATGAAAAAAGAGAAGGTAAGGCATGAACTACCTCAGAGTAAGGTGATGACAGAGAGGCACAGAATCATGAATGGATTTTAGATATGTTTTGGGGAAAGTGCAGGAAGTGAAGCTGGATTGTGTGTAATTGGGATTGTGTGTTAGGAGTGAAGAAGGAGAGAATTCAAGGAGGGCTTCTAGCTCAGGCAACCAGTTGGATGGTAGGGAAACACTATGATGAAGACCTGGGGTGGCGGCAGGGGGCGGGGGGGCGGGGGCGGGTAGGATTTTAAAAAGGTGGGATATAGACTCCAGAGCTCCTTTTTGGATGCAGTAAGGTGGGAGACAAATAAGTGGAGATAACACCTGAACAGCTGGACAGTCAGTACCAACACCCTTGAGTGCTAAAGACAGAAACTAAGGATGACATTTAAGTCTACGGAAATACAGGTTATCATCATCCAGAGGGTATGGAGAGAGGAAAAACACCAGCTCTGGGGAATCTCAACACCTAAAGATCATGCTGAAAAAGAGAATATTATAAAAATGACTGAAAAGGAGTGGCCAAAGTGAGAGTGGTGTTTCAGAAGTCCAGAGAAGGAAGACTTTTGGAATGAGTGAGGGTCAACTTCAGTTCAGTTCAGTTCAGTCGCTCAGTCGTGTCTGACTCTTTGCAACCCCATTAATCTCAGCACACCAGGCCTCCCTGTCCATCACCAACTCCTGGAGTTCACTCAGACTCACGTCCATCGAGTCAGTGATGCCATCCAGCCATCTCATCCTCTGGCGTCCCCTTCTCCTCTTGCCCCCAATCCCTCCCAGCATCAGAATCTTTTCCAATGAGTCAACTCGTCGTATGAGGTGGCCAAAGTACTGGAGTTTCAGCTTTAGCATCATTCCTTCCAAAGAAATCCCAGGGCTGATCTCCTTCAGAATGGACTGGTTGGATCTCCTTGCAGTCCAAGGGACTCTCAAGAGTCTTCTCCAACACCACAGTTCAAAAGCATCAATTCTTTGGTGCTCAGCCTTCTTCACAGTCCAACTCTCACATCCATACATGACCACAGGAAAAAACATAGCCTTGACTAGACGGACCTTTGTTGGAAAAGTAATGTCTCTGTTTTTCAATATGCTATCTAGGTTGGTTATAATTTTCCTTCCAAGGAGTAAGCGTCTTTTAATTTCATGGCTGCAGTCACCATCTGCAGTGATTTTGGAGCCCAGAAAGATAAAGTCTGACACTGTTTCCACTGTTTCTCCATCTATTTCCCATGAAGTGGTGGGACCAGATGCCATGGCCTTCGTTTTCTGAATGTTGAGCTTTAAGCCAACTTTTTCACTCTCTACTTTCATTTTCATCAAGAGACTTTTGAGTTCCTCTTCACTTTCTGCCATAAGGGTGGTGTCATCTGCAAATCTGAGGTTATTGATATTTCTCCTGGCAATCTTGATTCCAGCTTGTGCTTCTTCCAGTCCAGCATTTCTCATAATGTACTCTGCATATAAGGTAAATAAGCAGGGTGACAATATACAGCCTAGACATACTTCTTTTCCTATTTGGAAACTCTCTTGTTCCATGTCCAGTTCTAACTGTTGCTTCTTGATCTGCATACAGATTTCTCAAGAGGCAGGTCAGGTGGTCTGGTATTCCCATCTCTTTCAGAATTTTCCAGTTTATTGTGATCCACACAAAGGCTTTGGCATAGTCAATAAAGCAGAAATCGATGTTTTTCTGGAACTCTCTTGCTTTTTCCATGATCCAGCAGATATTGGCAATTTGATCTCTGGTTCCTCTGCCTTTTCTAAAACCAGCTTGAACATCAGGAAGTTCACGGTTCACATATTGCTGAAGCCTGGCTTGGAGAATTTTGCTGCTGCTGCTGCTGCTGCTAAGTCGCGTCAGTCGTGTCTGACTCTGTGCGACCCCATAGACGGCAGCCCACCAGGCTTCCCTGTCCCTGGGATTCTCCAAGCAAGAACACTGGAGTGGGTTGCCATTTCCTTCTCCAATGCAAGAAAGTGAAAAATGAAAGTGAAGGGCTCAGTCGTGTCGGACTATAGCGACCCCATGGAGTACAGCCTACCAGGCTCCTCCGTCCATGGGATTTTCCAGGCAAAAGTACTGGAGTGGGGTGCCATTGCCTTCTCCGGAGAATTTTGAGCATTACTTTACTAGCATGTGAGATGAGTGCAATTGTGCGGTAGTTTGAGCATTCTTTGGCATTGCCTTTGTTTGGGATTGGAATGAAAACTGACCTTTTCCAGTCCTGTGGCCACTGTTGAGTTTTCCAAATTTGCTGGCATATTGAGTGCAGCACTTTCACAGCATCATCTTTCAGGATTTGAAACAGCTCAACTGGAATTCCATCACCTCCACTAGCTTTGTTCGTAGTGATGCTTTCTAAGGCCCACTTGACTTCACATTCCAGGATGTCTGCCTCCAGGTCAGTGATCACACCATCGTGATTATGTGGGTCATGAAGATCTTTTTTGTACAGTTCTTCTGTGTATTCTTGCCATCTCTTCTTAATATCTTCAGCTTCTGTTAGGTCCATATCATTTCTGTCCTATATCGAGCCCATCTTTGCTTGAAATGTTCCCTTGGTATCTCTCATTATCTTGAAGAGATCTATAGTCTTTCCCATTCTGTTGTTTTCCTCTATTTCTTTGCATTGATCACTGAAGAAGGCTTTCTTCTCTCTCCTTGCTATTTGTTGGAACTCCGCATTCAGTTGCTTATATCTTTCCTTTTCTCCTTTGCTTTTTGCTTCTCTTCTTTTCACAGCTATTTGTAAGGCCTCCTCAGACAGCCATTTTGCTTTTTTGCATTTCTTTTCCATGGGGATGGTCTTGATCCCTGTCTCCTGTACAATGCCACGAACCTCAGTCCATAGTTCATCAGGCACTCTATCTATCAGATCTAGGCCCTTAAATCTATTTCTCACTTCCACTGTATAATCATAAGGGATTTGATTTAGGTCATACCTGAATGGTCTAATGGTTTTCCCTACTCTTCAATTTAAGTCTGAATTTGGCAATAAGGAGTTCATGGTCTGAGCCACAGTCAGCTCCTGGTCTTGTTTTTGTTGACTGCATAGAGCTTCTCCATCTTTGGCTGCAAAGAATATAATCAGTCAGATTTCAGTGTTGACCATCTGGTGATGCCCATGTGTAGAGTCTTCTCTTGTGTTGTTGGAAGAGGGTGTTTGCTATGACCAGTGCATTTTCTTGGTAAAACTCTATTAGTCTTTTCCCTCCTTCATTCCGTATTCCAAGGCCAAATTTGCCTGTTACTCCAGGTGTTTCTTGACTTCCTACTTTTGCATTCCAGTCCCCTATAATGAAAAGGACATCCTTTTTGGGTGTTAGTTCTAAAAGGTCTTGTAGGTCTTCATAGAACCGTTCAGCTTCAGCTTCTTCAGTGTTACTGGTTGGGATATAGACTTGGATTACCATGATATTGAATGGTTTGCCTTGGAAATGAACAGAGATCATTCTGTCATTTTTGAGATTGCATCCAAGTACTGCATTTTGGACTCTTTTGTTGACCATGATGGCTACTCCATTTCTTCTGAGGGATTCCTGCCCACAGTAGTAGATATAATGGTCATCTGAGTTAAATTCACCCATTCCAGGGTCAACTTAGTTGAATATTACTGAAAGATGGATGTACGGCAATGAAGACAGAGGTATCTACAGGGTTTATCAAAATGGAGATCACTGAGCTTGAACTAAAACTACTTCCATGGCAATTCAGGTGTAGAAGCTAAATGGGGCTGGGGGTGTTTGAAGAGTACAGAGGAATGAAATGTAAGAATAACTCATCTGAAATATGCCTGTGAAGGAGAGGAGAGAAATGGGAGTGGCGGGAGAGAAATGTGTGAACTAGATCTTATTTTTACACTAATAAAAAAAGCATAAATAGGAATGGAGAAAGAGATGATTTTGGAGAAAGCAATCAAAGGAAGAAGGAAGTCATGGCTATGCCAAAGTAGTTGAAACAGGCTTTTAATACTTCATTAGTGCAGTGAGAAGGGAGGGAGGTTTGAGAAGCAGTGAAATATGTGATGCTCATCTCAGACACTGCACTAGGAAGAAACAAGATTGCTGCACATTTCTGAGTGCCAATTTATGGCTTTGATGTCATGATTAAAAACCTGTTACCCTCGTTGTGTGATTTTCTGTAGCAGCTTCTAAGGAAAAGACTGCAAATTGTACACAACTTTCCCATCTATCCTTCTACGTAGTCATGTTTTTTATATATATATATATATTTATTTATTTTAATTGGAGGCTAATTACTCTACAATATTGTATTGGTTTTGCCATACATCAACATGAATCCGCCACGGGTGTACACGTGTTCCCCATCCTGAACCCCCCCTCCCTACTCCCTCCCCATACCATTTTGGCAGTAATCATATGTGTGTACAAAACATGACTTCTCCTACTCCTCATCAACCTCTTTCCACACTCTTTTACCCAAACCATAATAGTCCCCAATATCCAGGCCTTGGCAGAACACAAAAAGTGGGTGTTATCATTACTCCTTATCAGCCTGTAGATTCCATATTCATGTGGTCAATTCCCAAACTCCACTGCTACCTCTCCATAAACTCGGGTAAGTGGGAGTGAGTAGCTTCTTCCTCTGAACAATTCATTTACTATTAATGGCAGAATAACAAAAAGGTAAGCAGGATAGCCCAGGTTTCAAATCCTCTATCAATTAACAGTGTCACGTTGGAGTAAAAGTTACTTAACTTTTCAACACAATGGCTCTCCGACTGGTAAATGAGAACAATATAGTACCTTTTTCTACAGGGTAATTATGAGCATTTAATGCACATAAAGCACTTGGAAGCATAATGCACATAAGCCACACAGGATGAGCAGCTCATCCCAGTTTTCCCTGGACTGTCCCAGTTTTAGCACTGAAAACCCACATATTCGGACCCCCCACCCCGCTTCAGTCCTGGGAAATTTCAGAATGGTTTGTAATGCTACACACAGTCTATGTTTACAGATGAGTAAGAAAGGCGACTAAAACAATAGAGGTATAAGGCCTTGGCCTCTGCCCCAAAGAGAAGAGAATATATCACAATTATTAAAGTATGTGAGGCTTTCAGAGTGATGGAAGTGTTTGGTCATTGATTGTGGTGATGGTTTCCTGAGTGAAATCATCTACAAAAATTCATTAAGTTGGACACATTTTACATAGACAGTGTATCACATATAAATTATACTTATTTTTTTTAAATAAACATAAGCAACTTAGAAGTAAAAAGTTTGCTGAGTGCCACAATGGAGGAAAACTACAAATGCTGCAACCTTGACCATGACTCAGTATTAAAGGAACCTGCTGCCCCTCTTTACAGAACCACCCGTAAGAGATACATAACATAGAAAATGCATAGAGGGAAGTGATTGCTAATTCATGAATTTAAAATATTTATGCTCTTTAAAAATAAGAAAATAGATACTAGAATCAACCTGCTTGAATCTGAATTCCAGCTTTGCCACTTACCGATTCTGAAACCTTGAGAAAACCTTGAAAGTTTACCATCTCTAAGTGTTACTCTCCTCTGCTGTAAAAAATGGGGATAACAGTCTACCTACCTTATAAGATGGTGACGATGATAAATGTAAAAACATGCTTGTTACACGGTAAGCACTGAATAAAAACAAGCTATTATTAATCCTGTGATTTGAAAGGACTAAGGAGTATTCCTTGGAAGGAAAGTTATGTCCAACCTAGATAGCATATTGAAAAGCAGAGACATTACTTTGCCAACAAAGGTCCGTCTAGTCAAGGCTATGGTTTTTCCAGTGGTCATGTATAGATGTGAGAATTGAACTGTGAAGAAAGCTGAGTGCCGAAGAACTGATGCTTTTGAACTGTGGTGTTGGAGAAGACTCTTGAGAGTCCCTTGGACTGCAAGGAGATCCAACCAGTCCATTCTGAAGGAGATCAGCCCTGGGATTTCTTTGGAAGGAATGATGCTAAAGCTGAAACTCCAGTACTTTAGCCACCTCATGCGAAGAGTTGACTCATTGGAAAAGACTCTGATGCTGGGAAGGATTGGGGAAGGAGGAGAAGGGGACGACAGAGGATGAGATGGCTGGATGGCATCACTGACTTGATGGACGTGAGTCTAAGTGAACACCGGGAGTTGGTGATGGACAGGGAGGCCCAGTGTGCTGCGATTCATGGGGTCGCAAAGAGTTGGACACGACTGAGCGACTGAACTGAACTGAACTGAACTGAAAGAGTATTGATTCTAATCAATATAACCTAATAATTATAATGTCTAGGTTTGGGTTGGTTCCTATATTAACAGTTCCTTATCAGAGGGAGAGAGAAGCACCATCAGATGACTTACATTTGAGAATTAGACCACCAGAGATAAGAATCAGAGCCAGCCCAGCAAAGACTCCTGCTCCTATGTAGAGGCCTGTTCTGGTGGTGGTACCCATGTCTTGTAACTCAATAGCCAGTGTGGATATTTCCTATGGAAACGCAAACAGAATTACAGCAAATGGCCAGAAACCCATTGTCTGCCCAGGTAATCTCACGACTTATGCATCAGAACAGCCCTTTCACAGTATCCCAGGAATGCAGGGACCTTGAAATGACTCACAATCTGTCCCCTTCTAGACAAACTTCAAACCACCCAAAGAAAAAGATTAGCTGAAGTTTTGGACTTAGCAAGAGAATAAGATATGCTTGTCTGTGGTATGGGTGGAGAAGTAGCCTTAGTAAATGGACTCCCAATTTCCCCAACAAAAATGAACATTAAAGTGGAACCCTATTTATATAAGATTCCCTCATGTTTCCAGGGAGTTTCAGAGAGGTCTAAATTTGGTGTTGTACCATGAAACCCCAATTTCCACAGAAAGATAGTGATTTAAAAGCTAGGAATTTGCAGCCTGACAGTCTTGGGTTCAAATCCCAGTTCTGTCACCAAAGAGCAGAGTCATTTGTAAAGTTATCAGGAAAATTAAGTGACAAAAACCAGAAAATGCTCGGCACAGAGCCTGGTACAGGTAAATGTTCAATCAGTGGTAGCTTTTATTGCTATTGCTCTGCATCCTGTTTCTAAACTTTCAGTTCATGTTCCCCCTTTAAAAAGAGCAACAGTGAACACTTTCAAAACAACATTAAGCAATTAAGTCCTCCATTTATTCAACCCACATTTACTGCAAGTGCACTGTGCAGATGCGCCCTGAGCAGTGTGGCACAAAGAGGTATTTAAAAGGCAGTCCTGGATTGCAAAGACCGCAGGACAAACACAAAATACTTGAGAGTGAGTCAGACTGAGTCAAATGAATGCAGACTCCCGGGTATGTCCTCAAACAATTTCCCAGTCACTGCTATCAGATTGTTTTCTAGTGGTTTTCCCTTGCATTCTGAGAAGGTGGGAGACATTAAAATGGTGGTTGATTGAAATACGGCTTTGTTTTTGGTTAGAAATGTAAGTTCTTACCTTAGAATATTCCTGACTGGTGTCTTGTCATAAATAAATAAATTTAAACAAACAAACAATCTTTCTCACTAGGGTAGAAATGTTAACAAGGAAAAACACTACTCTCAGGAGATGCAGGGTGTCTGAACCCTCCACAGTGGTATGCAGTTGTGAAATTTCAGGATAAGAACAAAATGCTAGTGAGTCTTCCTTTTGGCACATCTACTATGTGCCAGGCACTTTTATATGCATCACCTCACTCCATCCTTACAACAGGCCTCTGCAGTTACAATTGTCATCAGCAACATGTTATAGTCAAGGAACCCAAAGACAAGGGAGATTAGGTATTTTTCCCCAAGGAAAGAGTGGACAGGAAGGAAGTCTAAAGCCATACTTTTTTTTCTTTGAGTTGAGCACGAGCTGAGCTCACACACACAGTTACTTACTGTCTGATTTTTATCATGGAGGGTCTCCAGTATCCGTGTGTCTACCACAAAGAAGAAAAATAGCCAAAACAGTTAGGAATGCTCTTTATATGAGGTTTGTTGTTTTTTTTTTAAGCTGCCTATAAATCTACTTGAAATTAATTCTACTTCATACTCTTCACAATAATTAACTGAGAAATCAACAGAATTTATTGAACACTTACAAATCAACTCTAGGATGACGTTTTTTCACCCAGATAACAAACCGAACTACCTATGTTCTATGAAATGGAGACTTCTTCTGGGAAGACATATTTTGAATACGTGGTTTGTTGTGTCCATAGGACCTAAAACGGTCTGCAAAATTCTAACAGCATTGACAATACACAAGCAAGCATTATAATTAGACTTTTTTAGATCACATGACTGCTCTTCAATATTTATTTTGTTCATTTTTTAATTGACGTATAGTTGATTTACAATGTTGTGTTAGTTTCAGGTATACAGTAAAGTGATTCAGAATATATATAGTCTTTTTCAGATTCTTTTCCCTTACAGGTTATTACAACTTACTGAGTATAGTTCCCTGTGCTATACAGTAGATCTTTGTTGGTTATCTATTGTATGTATCTGTGTGCTCAGTCGCTCAGTCATGTTCAACTCTTTGAGACCGCATGGACTGTAGCCTGCCAGGCTTCTCTGTTCATGGAACTTTTCCAGGCAAGAATACCAGAGTGGGTTGTCATTTCTTACTCCAGGGTATCTTCCTGATCCAGGGGTTGGACCCCATCTCTGGCATCTCATGCATTAGCAGGTAGATTCTTTACCACCAGGGCCAACTGGGATGCCTCTTCTATGTTAATCCCGAACTGCTAATTTATCCCTCCTTCACCCCTTTCCCTTTTGGTAGCCATCAGTTTGTTTCCTATGTCTATGAGTCTATTTCTGTTTTGTAAGTAAATTCATATGTATATATGCAATATGATACGACATTTGCCTTTCTCTGTCTGGCTTACTTCACTTAGTATGATAATCTCAAAGTCCACCCATGTTGCTGCAAATGGCATTATTTCATTTTTATAACTAAGTAATATTCCATTGTATAGATGTCCATCAACAAATGAATGTATAAAGATGTGGCATGATTAGACTCTGAAAGGTAAGGAAAGTTGATTTTCTCAAAACCGTTTAACATTAAGAGAGAGGGTATTTTGTTCCCTAAAAAATGAAAATAATAATAACTGTAACTATAATTTACTATGAATAGGCATTGTGTTAAATTCTTCAAGGAAGTATATCTCATTTAACACTCAAAACAACTATCTTACAGTAGGGAGTATCTGTCCCGTTGCACAGATGAAGAAGCTGAGAATTAGGAAGCTAAATGACTTACCCAAGGTCATACAGCTTAGCGAATAACAGAAATGGCCTTCCAATTTAGGTCTGCGTGGCCTTAAGTACACACTTAACTATGCTGCCTCCAACAATGCTCACCTCAGCACTGTGATTACTAAGCTCATCATGCTGCCCAGATCCCAGATCACTTTCTTTCCTTTATAGGCATTTATTTATTTATCTGCCTATCCATTCAATGAACATATATTACATCCCCACTCTATGCCAGGCACAGAGGACAGAACAGTGAACAAGATGGGCCAGGCCCTTATCTCATAAACAATGCATTTTACAAACCAATAAATCGTCAGCCTTGGGAAGAGTAAGGATGCAAACTCATTTTTCTGGTTGAGTCAGAGGCTCTGAAACTTCCTAAATGCCATGATCACTTTCTGGAAGCTTCAAAGTCTAAGCCTTTTAATGCTAAACTCCTGGCATACAAACTCTGATTTTAACAGTATAAAAGCATATTCTCAGCCTGAAGTTGGAGAAGGCAATGGCACCCCACTCCAGTACTCTTGCCTGGAAAATCCCATGGACGGAGGAGCCTGGAAGGCTGCAGTCCATGGGGTTGCTGAGGGTCAGACACGACTGAGCGACTTCACTTTCACATTTCACTTTCATGCATTGGAGAAGGAAATGGCAACCCACTCCAGTGTTCTTGCCTGGAGAATCCTAGGTACAGGGGAGTCTGGTGGGCTGCCATCTATGGGGTCCACAGAGTCAGACACGACTGAAGTGACTTAGCAGCAGCCTAAAGTCTTGTTTGTTTATATTTTAAGAAAAGGAAAGACGTTATCTCCCATTTACCTTTGCTCCTATAATGAAAAGGAATTTTAAAACCACACTGGTGGAACTACTAAGTAAACTACACATACAATATTTTCTAGTGTAAATCTAGTTTCTGCTTCCATACAATTACTTTTCTTGGCTTAAATGATAAGACTGTCTGACTTCTAACTTTTTTTTTTAACTTCATCTTACAGTGAAAATGATCAATCAACTAAAGCCCTATTGGGTTATCACAGCTTATTTTCACATAGATTGACATCAACCAAGATGGGTGGGACAGATGGAGGATGTTACAGTGTGTTTCCTAGAGGACCCAAGATTGGCGGAGCAGGTTGATGGTCTTAAAAGTATACAAACTTAATATTTACCATCTAGCATGTTTTATGTGCCTGACAGAGTGCTTAGCACTCTACATGCACAATATCTTTTCATCTTCACCACCATTGTTCTTGTTTAGTCACTAAGTCATGTCCGACTCTGCAACCCCATGAACTACAGCATGTCAGGCTTCCCTGTCCTTTACTATCTCTGTGAGATTGGTCAAACTCATGTCCACTGAGTAAGTGATGCCATCCAACCATCTCATCCTCTGTAACCGCTTCTCTTGTCCTCGATATTTTCCAACATCAGGGTCTTTCCAATGAGTCAGCTCTTCACTTCAGGTGGCCAAAGTATTGGAGCTTCAGCTTCAGCACCAGTCTTTCCAATGAATATGCAGGGTTGATTTCCTTTAGGATTGACTGGTTTGATTTCCTTGCTGTCCAAAGGATTCTCGAGTCTTCTCCAACACTACAGTTTGAAAGCATCAGTTCTTCAGTGCTCAGCCTTCTGCCTGGTCCAACTCTCACATCCATACATGACTACTGGAAAAACCATTTGGACTACACGGACCTTTGTCAGCAAAGTGATGTCTCTGCTTTATAATACACTGTCTAGAGCTGTCATTGCTTTTCTTTGAAGAACCAAGCATCTTTTAATTCCATGGCTGCAGTCACTGTGTGCAAAGTACTATTATTTTCCCATTTTTCAAATGAAGAAGTCTCAGAGAGGTATTTTGTCCAAGATCACATAGCTATTAACTGGAGACCCCGAGATTCAAATCAAGTCTACTTCCAGAGCTAAGGATTCATCCGTGATCCAGTCCTGCTTTCTTCAGGTGGAGGAGAGATTTCATTTGTCCGATGTTCAAAGTTGGTTTAGGAACCTCAAAGACCCTTGGAACTCTTACTTGTAAAGGCTCCTCTCCACTTCATAGCAAGCATATGTACCCACATTCCACATTAAAGAAATGGTGTGTACAACTATACACAAGCTGACTTGCAGGTAATTAACTGGTATAATGTTACATATTATAGTCATACCATTAAATACTAATATATTAACTAATTAAATACTAATTAATTTCAACTTTTCATTTTATTTCCATAGTTTGGAGCCATTGCCTTTTATCATTTAAGTATTTTCTCAGGCCTTTGAAAAGCTCAGAGATTGTAGGCACTCTCCCTATATTCCCAGGTACAAAAGATGGCCCCATTCTGTTGCCCTAAAGGGAAGGAACAAACAAGTAAAACCTGAAGTGAAGGCCACTTCTGGTTATGGCACAGACACCTCAAAAAATGTGCACTGCCTTGTGAGGAAGCTACTTCTCTATCTGGGAAGGTGTGTGGTCACACAGCAAATGTCCACTGGGGCGTGACATTGTAAAGAGCACTGAAACCCATGATGGGTAAGTGGGACTCCCACCATTCCCTTCAAGGTCTACAGTCGTGGAATTCTTTAAAATATAACAATGACATATGATAAACACTTGGTATGATTCGATTAGCTCACTATTTGGGTGATCATCTGTTTCCACCATATTTAACTTCCTTACAAATTGCATGAGAGATCTTGGTACCCAGTGACTAAAGAACCAATAAAAAGATTCAACCTCGTGAGAACTGACATTAGTATTTAAAATAACTAATAATTGAGTGCTTTGTCTGGGCAGGGCATTATGCATTATACTTAGTGCTTTACATATGTCATCACATCGGTCTTCACAATAGTCTTATGACATAGGCACTGGAAATTAGCCTCATTATAGAGATAAGGAAATTGAGCCTCACAGAGTTTGAGCAACAAAACTGAGTTTATAAAACTAACACAAAAAGCTGACATTAGAACCCATTCTGCCTATCACTGAAGCGCTGTGCTGTGCTCACTTGTTTCAGTCATGTCCAACTCTTTGGAACTGTACGGACCATAGCCTGGCAGGCTCCTATGTCCATGGGATTCTCCAGGCAAGAATACTGAAGCTGGTTGCCATGTCCTTTTCCAGGGGATCTTCCTGACTCAGGGATTGAACATTCATCTCTTGTGTCTCCTGCATTTCAGTCAGGTTCTTTACCCACAGAGTCACCTTGGGAAGCCCATCACTGAACTAGTACTTAACTGCAACCTCATTCTGCCTTTAGATCTTACTGAAAATGACAATAGCTAACATGTACTGAGTATGTACCATGATCAGACTCTGGGCTAAGCACTTTAGACACACTTCCTTATTTAAATCTGAGAGATTTAATAGATTAGGATTGGAATTTACCTATTATTAAATTTTAGGGCTTTCCTGGTTGCTCAGTGGTAAAGAATCCACCTACCAATTCAGAATATACGAGTTCAATTTCTGGGTCTGGAAGATCCCCTGGAGAAGGAAACAGCAGCCCACTCTAGTATTCTTGCTTGGGAAATCTCATGGATAGGAGCTTGATGGACTACAGTCCATGTGGTCACAAAAGAGGCAAACATGACTTAGCAACTAAACAACAATAACCACCTCATTTTACTGAATCAAAGACTATGCTTTGGAGAGTTTAGAGAGACCAGAACTCCTCCCTGATCAATGTGACTTGAGGTCTGCTCTGTCAACCTTATCTTCTTTCTAGAGCACTGTGGAAAATACTTGTTGAAATACTTGAAGGTTTTAGCTGCTCCTTCTGAGGTCAGAATCTGAGGAAGATGATGGACTTTATTCCAGTTAGAAGGAACTCTTGAAATAGCCTAATCCAAATTATCCCAAACATGGACTGGGGCCAATACATGACAAAACATCATCAGTACAGGAGTAAATCAGAAAATAATAAGGAAACATAATGAGTTTTTCATTAAACTTACGTAAGAGTATCCTCTTTTTTTTTTTTAACATGGGGATGTCAGTAGTAGAAATCTTTTTTTCCCTTGTTTGGCAAAATATGAAGCTCATCAAAAATCTTTATCAGGAGTTGGGAATTATTGGGTGGTGAAATCCAAGTCTCTGAACTCATTCCTCAGACAGAAGAGGAAGCTGCTATCAGGAGAAGTGAAAGGCTTTTGCTCAGGTAGAGGGTATGCTATGCTATGCTAAGTCGCTTCAGTCGTGTCTGACTCTGTGTGAACCCATAGACAGCAGCCCACCAGGCTCCCCCGTCCCTGGGATTCTCCAGGCAAGAACACCGGAGTTGGTTGCCATTTCCTTCTCCAATGCATGAAAGTGAAAAGAGAAAGTGAAGTCGCTCAGTCATGTCCGACCCTCAGCAACCCCATGGACTGCATTCCAGGCTCCTCTGTCCATGGGATTTTCCAGGCAAGAGTACTGGAGTGGGGTGCCATTGCCTTCTCCTCAGGTAGAGGGCTACTCATGACTAATTCAGAATCCTAGCCTGGGGCTCTTTTTTCCCAGCATAAATTTACCTCAAACCCTTCCTTACACCTGTCACTGTCTTGGGTGCACAGAAATATTCGTGCCTCCACTCAAACTATTTTCTCGTATTTTCCCCATATTCTAAATCTTCTGAACTCTGAAACCAACTAAAGGTTTCCTCCTATACACCATGTGTAATTACCTGAGACCGGTCCCTTTGTGGTGAGCATCCTTGGAAAGGCTGTAGTGATGTCCCTCCATGGAGTCCAAGCTGATGTGACCTTGGCTAAAGTCAGAAACCAATGTAAGGATGAGGCTTCTCTGACAGCAGAAAAGTGGCAACAGAAAAAAAATTGTAAACACAACAATAGAAGAGAAACACATGCTAAACTTCCAAACCTACCTGAACACCTTCGTTGAGAGTATATGACACTCAGAATGTCTGACAGAGGTGTGTTGCATCATTATTATCACAGTCTAATTGTTAATAATAAAACTTACAGCCATAGTAAATGCATTCCACAAAACATCTCATAAAATCCTCCCAGTGGCCTCTAGGGTAGGTAATATTATATTTTATAGAGGAAGAGGTCACAGAGCTTAAATAACTTGTCAAGATTACATAGCTGGTAAGAAGCAGTGTCAAATTTGAACTTAGCTCCATCAACCACTAAGTACACACTCTATAAGCATTAAAACATGAGAGCATACGTGCCCCCTCTTCCCCACACATGCAGAGTCCAGTGGTTCTCAATCTTGGCTGCACATGGGGGAGAATCATTGGGTGTAGACTTTGTAAAACTCCCATGCTCAGGCTCCATCCACCTCCAGAAATGCTGATTTCCCTGGTTCAGGGCTGGAGCCCAAGCAACTGTGGGAGTCAAAAGGCTCCCCAGGTGATTCCAATGACCAGTCAGGTACTCAGACCACTGATCTAGCACTTTCCTTCATTCTATGGCCATGAGGTTCAAAATAGATGGAGGGAATTAAACACGGTTGGACCTGTTAAACTTTAGGTCTTAGGGTCCCAACTGGAGGGCTGTAATTGGGAAGACCAAAGGTGAGACTAGTCAGTGTATTTAATATGATCCACAGGCAAATCTCATTCAGAAAGAAGGTATGCAAAAGTCTACTCACCTGGTTTGATGATCAACTCCAGGTTTGATTTTCGATCATTCATTAGACCTGGGAATTGGATCCGGCAGCAATAGGTCCCACTGTCAGCTAAAGTCACATTCTTGATGGTTAAGGTCATGTCTCCTTTGTGCAAATCCCTCTTTAGTAGGTATCTGCTGGATGTCTGATAGGTCACGTTCCTTCCATCAGTCCTGAGCACCAAACTATAACATTCAAACACAGGGCAGGGTCCCTTGCCCCAGCACACAGGCACGAGATTCTCGGTGGTAGCTGGAGAGTAGGTGCAGGGCAGATCAGCATTCTGACCCACCTGAGACACATATGCCCCTTTCAAAGAACCTGCATAAAGAGGGAAAGAGAGCAGTGACAGAGGTTGTTCCACTTCAAGAAAACTGCAAGCAGTGCTTTGCAGAATAAAGAGGAAACCACTGCTGCTGTCCTGCTTGGAGAACAGTTCACTATAGCAATGATTCTCAGACTCAAGGGGCACCAGAATCACCAGAAAGCCTTGTTCAAACAGAGAGAGCTGAGCTCAACTGCTAGAGTTCCCCATTCAATAGTTCTTGGGTGGGGCCCAAGAATTATATTTCTAACAAGTTCCCAGGACACCCTCAGAATATGGCTCATCTTAGAACCTCACTTTGAGAACCAGTGCCCAAGGAGAGAATCATGGCCTGGTCCTGTGAACATTGAAGGGCACTGCTGATGGAAACAGATAATCAGCAGTGAGTCACTGTCAGCCAGGAAAAGAGCTCACCCATTTAGGCTAGTCGTCTATTCACAAACTCAGGGCAGTTATCCTGACACAAAACTCTCTCTCCTTTTTTTTTAATGAAGGACCAGTCACATAATGAATAAAAACCCTTGGTTGAATAAGAAGTTAATGTATGGCTGTTCTGAGGTTTAAAATTTATATAAACTACACACTAATATACACGCATATTAAAAAGCAGTATAAAAATATACACACATATTATAAAAGCAGTATAAAAAGCATATGACAACTCTCCCATACCCTGCTCTTTTCCATTTCCCAGCTCCCTTTCCCAGAGAAGCATTCATGTATTCCCACTGCCCTGTGACACACACAAAAACAAGTCCAATATATCCATTTTTGTGCTCCTTGCTTTCTTCAATTAACATTATGATTTAAAAACATCTCATATCATCATGTTTCATCAGCTTTGCTATTTGTATCATGGATATATCACAATTTCTTTACCCACCTTCTGCTGGTGGATATTTAGGTTTCTTCCAAGCTTTTGCTTATTACAATGATCATCCTTGCATCTTTATCTTGTACTATCCAACTGCAAAAATCCAGACTTACTTGTAAGCAGTAGCAGCATGAGCAGGACACAATCAAAAAGAAGATGTGAAAACATGGATTCTGAAGAAGAAAGTCAAACAATGGCTCTGTTTAGGTGCCGTTTCAATTCTCCAATCGAACTGAGTATTTCCTGGAACTGTCTCTCCTCCCAAGTCACAGGAGCAGTGGCCACTCTCCAGACTGCTGGCCCAGCACAGCAGGTGTTTGACTACCAATCACTGCTCTCTTAACACTGTCATCTATGATGACAGCAAAGGAAATGCTAGTTCTCTCTCATGATAGACCACACACATCCTGTGAAGACTGACATTTACCCTGTCCTCATCAACGAAGAGGAAGCAATACTCAGAGGAAGAAAACTGTTACTCTGTCAAGTGTCTCTTGGCAAGTAGAGTAAACCCTCTACTATCTCCAGTGAAATAGTAGTCCTCAGTCTGAAATGGACAGTGTTCCCTGGGAACACAGGTAGAAATATATCACTCATACATTCATTCAGTCAAGTCAGTCAGCTGGTGAGTTCTGTGACCAATGTTTATGAAGCATCTGCTACTTGTCAGGAACTGGACTAGGAGCTGGGAGATACCACCATGAATGAATGGCCTGATTCTTTTTTTTTTTTCCTTTTGGCCATGCCATGTGACTTGTAGGATCTTAGTTCCCTGACCAGGGATTAAACCCATGCCCCCTGCTTTGAAGTGTGCATTCTTAACCACTGAACTGCCAGGGAAATCCCAGGCCTGTTCCTTATCCTCACATTTAGCTGCCCTTTCTACTCCAATCATGAAACTAGTTCTTAGCCTTGCTCTAATACAAACTGAGCTATGTCATATAAGCTTACTAGGTTGGCCTCCCCATTTATAAAACTTATAACATGAGGAAATTGTGTTAGGTGATATATGAACAGCTGCTCTAATATTCTGACTTTGACCTGAACTTCCAAACTCTTCCACCAAGGAAAAATGCATTCCTTCCTGTAATGATTCTTTCCCCCTCCTGTTGGGGGACCTGAAGGCACCTCGATATTCTATTTCCTCCCATATACACTAGATGTCCCCTCTCTTCCAGCCCAGGGGCTTTGGGCATCAATTGCCAGAAAGTGTTGAACCACACTCTCCATTATTGAGATTAACATCTCAGACTCAAACAGTCTCAACTCTGGGAGAGTGACTTTTGTCTGGAAATCTTTAAAGCAAACATCTATTTATAAAAGGGAAGTGAGCTCTCAGATGGAATAGTTTCTGAAAACCCTGTGGTCTTCCTCTGTCTTCTCTGCCTGAATTTCCTTGTCACTCACTTTAAACGTTACTAAATGCATTTATTATAAATATCCAGCTTGTTCAGTGTGTGTACCTTTATAGTGCCACGAAGTTAGTGGTGACTCAGGAGATCACGTTCAATTTCTTTATGGTATATATCCACTCCAGTGTTCTTGCCTGGAGCATCCCAGGGACAGGGGAGCCTGGTGGGGTCGCACAGAGTCGGACACGACTGAAGTGACTTAACAGCAGCAGCATAGACAAGGAAACTGAGATCTGAAAAGACCAATTTGCCCAAAGGTATATGACTGTTCATTTCAGGCAAGAACACGAGTTTCCCTAAGAACCAGATTGTTTTCCCACTGCAAACTATGTTTCATAAGTTTCATATTTGTCCTTACTATGTCTGCCCACATACCTAATAACAACAAGCAAATGTACATATTCAAGTGTAAGGTAGATTTGATTAAACATGGGGTCAGAGGTTAGATTTACTAACAGCATGGGTGAGTCCAAGCAAAACTGTTAAAAGTTTCAGGCTTCACATTTTGTGTTCTGATTTTGGTTTATTGTGTTTCTTATTATTACTCTGTCCTCTATACATCTCTGGAATTATTACTGGATCCAGCTTAATAAAAGTTTAACAATGGGAACTTCCCTGGGAAGCCACCTGCCAATGAAGGGAACACAGGTTCAATCCCCATAGCCCAGGAAGATCCCACATGCCATGGAACAACTAAGCCCACATGTAGCAGCAAAGACCCAGGACAGACTAAATAAATAAATAAAATTATTTTTAAAATGAAATTACTTACTAGTCAGGCTTTAAAAAATTAACAATGTATTAATTCATTGAGGTCTAGACATGAAGGTGCCTAGAAATCTACTCTAACCCCTTTCTTTTTCTGTGTATACAGGACTTTTTCTGAATATTATCATTTTCACTTAACTTTTATTTCTTGGCGTTTTTTTTTTAACTGTTTAGGCAACACATCCAAATGGCTAAAGTTTAAAGCAATATAAAAAACTTATACTGAGAAGCTTCATTCTCACCCCTTCAAGTCCACCAGTTTCCCCCCCCAACCTATAGGTTTCTATTTTCATGAATCTTTTGTGTACCCTTCCCAATGCAAACACAAGAAAATAAAGTATATATTCTTATTTCTCCCTTTTTCTGACAAAAAAGCATATCATAACACATTTTACAATTTGCATTTTCCATTTACTATTTTATATAAATTTCCTGACATATCAAAAGCAGAGAGAATAGTACACTCTCTCAATACACAAATTCAAATTTATCAAATTTTTCTTTTAAAACAAATCCCAGATGTCATGTTATTTCACCCTTACAGACGTCAATGTGTATCTTGTTTTTTAAAAATTGACACTCTGCTAATTACCATTATCACATAAGACAAAATTAATAATGATGTCTTAGCAGCACCTGATTCTTCAGTCCATAATCAAATTCCCCTGATTACCTCAAAAATGTCCTTTAATAATAGGTTTAAACCCAGATCTAAACACTGCATTTGTTTGTAATAACCCTTGTGCTTTTGGTTGTTGTAACCCTACACTGCGTTTGGTTGTTATAACCCTTGTGCTCTGTGTGCTCACTTAGTTGTGTCTGACTCTTTGCAACCCTTTCGACTACAGTAGGCCAGGCTTCTCAATCCATGGGATTTTTCAGGAAAGAATATTGGAGTGCACTGGGACAACCCAGAGGGATGGGATGGGGAGGGACGTGGGAGGGGGGTTTGGGATAGGGGACACATGTACACCAGTGGCTGATTCATGTCAATGTACGGCAAAAACCACCACAATATTGTAAAGTAATTAGCCTCCAATTAAAATAAATACATTATTTTTTTTTAAATCACTTCAGCTGCTGCATTATAAAACCAGTTAAGAAGTGTTCACAGATTTCCCTGTGAGAGATAATAGTAACTTGAATAAGAGTGGCAGTTCAGTTCAGTTCAGTCACTCAGTCCTGTCTCACTCTTTGCTACCCCATAGATTGCAGCACGCCAGGTCTCCCTGTCCATCACCAACTCCTGGAGTTTACTCAGATTCATGTCCATTGAATCCATGATGCCACCCAACCATCTTGTCCTGTCAGCCCCTTCTCCTCCTGCCTTCACTCTTTCCCAGCATCAGGGTCTTTTCAAATGAGTCAGTTTTTTGCATCAGGTGGCCAATGTATTGGAGTTTCAGCTTCAGCGTCAGTCCTTCCAATGAATATTCAGGACTGATTTCCTTTAGGATGGACTGGTTGGATCTCCTTGCTGTCCAAAGGACTCTCAAGACTCTTCTCCAACACCACAGTTCAAAAGCATCAATTATTCGGCACTCAGCTTTCTTCATAGTCCAACTCTCACATCCATACATGACTATTGGAAAAACCATAGCTTTGACTAGACAGATCTTTGTTGGAAAAGTAATGTCTCTGAATTTTAATATGCTTTCTAGGTTGGTCATAACTTTTCCTCCAAGGAGCAAGCATCTTTTAATTTCATGGCTGCAGTCACCATCTGCAGTGATTTTGGAGCCCCCATAAATAAAGTCTGTCACTGTTTCCACTGTTTCCCATCTATTTGCCATGAAATGATGGGACCAGATCGCCATGATCTTAGTTTTCTGAATGTTGAGTTTTAAGCCAACATTTTTACTCTCTTCTTTCACTTTTATCAAGAGGCTCTTTAGTTCTTCTTCACTTTCTGCCTTAAGGGTGGTGTCATCTGGATATCTGAGGTTATTGATATTTCTCCCAGCAATCTTGATTCCAGTTTGAGGTTCATAAAGCCTGGCATTTCTCATGATGTAATCTGCATATAAGTTAAATAAGCAGGGTGACAATACACAGCCTTGATGTACTCCTTTCTCTATTTGGAACCCGTCTGTTGTTCTGTGTCGAGTTCTAACTGTTGCTTCCTGACCTGCATACAGATTTCTCAAGAGGCAGGTCAGGTGGTCTGGTATTTCCACCTCTTTAGGAATTTTCCAGAGTTTGTTGTGGTCCACTCAGTCGTGAAGATGAATAAAATTGCTTCCAAGCTCTATTTGAGATGTAGAACAAGCAAGACCAGATGGGACCAGAGGGGTGAGTGAAAGGGAGGAGTGGATAATAACATTCAAGTTTCAGGCTTCAGTGACAAGATGAATGAGGGTGTCATTCACCAAGATAAAAATAAGTCAGCAATGGTACGTACTCGCCCCAAAATATGCTTAAATAAATCCTGAAAACCTTCAAAAAAAAAAAAAAAAAGAATACTGGAGTGGGTTGCCATTTCCTCCTCCACAGGTTATAACCCTTAAGTTTCTTTTCATCAAGGCCAGTCTTCCCGCCTTTCCCCCTGCCACTGACAAGTTGTACAAAACAATGTGCTGTTCCACATTCTGGGTTTGTTTCCCTGTGTCTTCTTTTAAAATATTCCTCTTTCCTTTGTATTTCCTATAAATGTAACTTAGCTCTAGAGATTTGGTTAGATTCAGGCTTAATTCTTCGGCAAGAACACACAGCTGGTGCTACTCCATCACAATTGAATGGTTGTGCCACATCTAGAGATGCTAAGATCAATCAGCTTGCATCTTTCTTTTTCAACTTCATATTCTATTCTGAGCATTTCTCCATTTCAGCTCATACAGAATGTTCTTGTTCTTTGTTATGGCAACATAGATCTTATTGGGTGAAAACACTGGGTGGAAATAATAATTATTATTCTTTTGAAAGGAATACAGCATGTCTCAATTTATTTATAAAGATGACCATAAAAGACCCATGAAGGTCTATGATTCTTTAATTATGTACAAGAGAAGTTTGCTTTTTGAAAGGAGACATTGAATGTATTTTTGGTAAAGAAATCTTCCATAGTGTAATATTTTCTATATTCTGTTTATTAATAGAAACTCGTATCATGAATTTTCTCAAGGCCTTGTTGAGGGTTGGCTATAATTATGTGGAGGGATAACTACACAATAAAACGACTACATATGATACTACTGTAGAAGTTAAGTGTTCTGTTTTCTCCCTCTGTCAGCAGGAAATGTGGCAGAAAATCTCAGACTCCTTAAAGATATCCTCCAAACACTAAATGGAAACACTGGAATTATGTGTAATTACAATTACACATTTATAGATAACTAAGGGGCCACCTGATGGGCTTCCCAGATGGCTCAGTGGTAAAGAATCCACCTGTCAAAGCAGAAGACATGGATTTGATCCCTGAGTCAGAAAGATCCCTTAGAGAAGGAAATGGCAACCCACTCCAGTATTCTTGCCTGGGAAATCCCATGAACAGAGGAGCCCGGTGAGCTACAATTCATGGAGTTGCAAAAGAGTCAGACATATGACAAGAGACAAGGGGACACTTAACAAAATGTATAAAATGGAAGTGAGAGAATTTTACTCAGGTCAGAAGATAGGAAAATGTGGGTGAGACAGATAAGATCACCTGGAAAACTCAGTTCACTTAGAATCTACCCTATACAATGGGAGAACTGCAGTTGACTAGGTAATGGGGAGATTGTAATGCCCACTAGAGCTGGAATCCTATACATATTTAGTTTGAATCAAAAATCCTCTCATTTAAATCACAGCATCTCAGTTAGGTTCCATGTACCATTAGTGCCAAAATTTTGCAAAGGCAGACACTGAGGTTGGACATAAAAGATAAGAAGTTAAGCAACTCTGAACTTGATCTTGACCTACAGATTACAGCTAGCCATGTGACTTCCCTTTAAAGGGACTATAACCTTATGTGTCTATACAATACTTGAAAAACTTTTATTATGTAAGTCATAGTCACTGTAGAAAACTGTGAAAAATAGGAATAAATAAATAAAATAAAGGCCAGACTCTGGTACCTTGAAATATCCACTGTTACCAAAACAGTAATGTTTTTCTCCTTTCAGATATTTTTAATAAATTTCTCTCTATATATACAATGTGTTAACACCATACTTTTGGTAGGTCTATCACCACTCAGAAAGTCTTACTCATGGATAATTGTGAATATCCTGAATTCACTGGGACCCAGGAAAAGGTACAAAATTCCCCATTAAATCACCTATCAGTTTGTAGACTGCATCTCAGATGATCTCAGATGATGCAGTCTACAAACTGCATCGATGAAAGTCTTTTTATTTTACTTTTATTTGTGTGGTCTTAGTGCTTTCATTCACATCAAAGTGCTTTCAATATTGCCTTCTGCATCTGGTCCCAGCACGGACAGAGGTACTTCATCCCTCTCATCCAGGTATCTTAGGGTTAGCTACAAGACAGATTTCTTCCTTGCTACTGCCCACCTCTCAAAACATGATCTTGGTGTTCTTTTGCCGAAAAAGACTTCTTTCACCAAAGACCCTATACTTTACTTATGTTGCAGATGACTGAAAATGCAACTCAAATTAGCTTAAACTATGGATTTATTGACTGATGTTATTGAAAAGTCTAGCTTCAGGCAAAGCTTGGCTCAATGGCCCCAGTGAAAACATCAGGGACCTGATTTCTAGCTGTCCTGGCATTGGTGCCTTCTGCAGATCCTACAGTGTCCCTCTCCCTCCTTCAGAGCACATATCCGCACACCAAGAACATCTCTTGGCCACTCTCCCACAAGCCCACGGATGCTCATTCCCTCAAACACCCAAATTGGGTTACAGACTCATTCTTGAACAATCTGTGTCCATAGGGTCAAAAAAGACTAATTGGGTAAGGCCTGGGTCACCAAATCTCATGCTCTGAAAGTGAGAGAAGGGTGGTTACCCTAAAGAAAAAAGTGTGGTGCATTTTAACAGGAGAAATGGATGCTGGGCAGCAGAAGCAAATATCCACTACAGCAGAAGCAAATGCCTCCCAGAAAGGGATGGGGTGGTGGGGAGATGGGGAAAGAAACCTTGATGCTCCAAATGTGGATGGCTCTTTTTCTTACAAAAAGGGTATTTTACTAACATAGTGCTTTTTAAGGACTTCCCTGGTGGCTCAGGTGGCAAAGCATCTGCCTACAATGCAGGAGACCTGGGTTTGATCCCTGGGTCAGGAAGATCCCCTGGAGAAGGAAATGGCAACCCACTCCAGTATTCTTGCCTGGAGAATCTCATGGACAGAGGGGCTGATGGGATACAGTTCATGGGGTCGCAAAGACTGAAACATGACTGAGTGATTAAGCATAGCACAGGTAGATAATCAACATTTTCATGACAGCTAAGAAACTGCCAGTGATTGCTCAGAGGCCGTTACACATCCAAAGAGCAGAACCACTGTTTTCAAAATGGATGTTACACTGGTTTTACATTCAAAACATGAATGAAATGTACCAAGATACCTCAAACAGGAGCCATCTAAGTCCTACATTATATGCCAGCTTGCCCATTGATCCAAACTTGCTTTAGAAAATATGTTACACCAGCCCCAAGGCCGGTGTATCTTAAATGACATAATACCCCAGTATAAAAGGATATTATAGCATGAAGTTTTAATGTGCAAATTTTAATAATGTTTTGAAACATCTATTTTGTCATACAGAACATATACTGTTGGACATCATAAGCAACTATAGGTCAAATACAGGATTTTCTTTGCTGATTATCTAGCATATACAAAGTGCTTTGTACATGCTTATACCAATTTCCTTAATCGCATTTTAGAGATGAGGACACTGACCCGAAATGGTTAAACAAGGTGTTCAGGAAAGAAACAGAAGTTACCTGTTGAGCAAGAGTCATGCGTTATGGTAGGCTGGTTTTCTGCTGTCTGCATTGGAGAAGATAAAGAAAGCACTGGAATGATAAGAATGGAAGAATCGTGTACAATTATGGAGGAAAATTTCCACCTCCAACAAAAATAAAACACAAAGCTAAAATCAGGAATTACCCTTCAAACCTTTCTTAGAGAAGTATCAAAGGATAACCTTGAGGCATTACATTGACATATAGGTATTTCATCATCATGAATAAATTTGATCTAGACAATGGTCTGGAGAGCCTACCAATAGACAGAATTATTTCGCTTTTTATACTCCTAGGATCCCCCTAAGGTCTACAGCAGTGCATTGTAAGCGGGACACCCAATTAAACTTTTATTCATACCAATGACATTTCACTTTTGTGGAGAATGGCCTGGCACTAATCCATACTCCTCCATTCATAAGAAACCCAATCTGGATTTCCTGACCTTATTCAAGTTCCTAACTATCCATCCACATGTTTTTCCAGGGAGATGCACACATTGACCAGCACAGAAAACATACTAAAAATATTCAATTCCTTGAGGTCCCTTCCAGGTAATAGTACTGTCCAATGTCTGAGTCTTGGTAATGAGCCACGAAGCAATGTCCCTGGTACCCTGGCTCTTTCTGCAGTTGTGTTCTGGTCACTCCTTTCATAAGAATGATTTCCTGTGTTATCTGACTAATCTTCCATTTCTCAATAAAAAGCTTCAGTAAGAATTCTCATAGCTATATTTCCTTTTCCCTTCTTGAAATCTCTTCTTTATTTTCCATAAGACCTCTCACCTTACCTTAAGAGTTGACCCCTTGCCTCTTAATAAGATCTTTATATCTCTTCCTCTGAGAGTGCCACAGAATTTTAGAGCAAATTAGTGGTATTGCTTAGACATGAGTTTACAAACCTGGGCTTTTCTTATTGCCTCTCATTGGTCTTCCTCTTTCCACTTCCTCACCATGGACTTCACATTTCAGCATCACCTCTTCTTTTATTCTGAACTATTGTGTGTGTGTGTGTGTTTCTTGGTCATTTTTTGGTTTGTTTTTAATTTTTACAATGTTGAGTTGGCTTCCTCCAGACAGCAACACAAATCAGCCACAACTTCACACATATCCCCTCCCTCTTGAGCCTCATCCCTCACCCATCCCACCCCTCTAGGTCATCACACGGTGGAAGCCTGGGCTCCCTGTGTTATACAGCAACTTCTCACCAGGTCTCCATTCTCCACATGGTAGTGTACATATGTTAACACTACTTTATCCATTCGTCCCACTCTCTTCCTCCCCAACTTGTGCCACAAGTCCATTCTCTATTTCTGCATCTCCTTTCCTTCCCTGCAAATAGGTTCATCAGTACTATATTTCTAGATACCATGTATATGTGTAAATATTCAATATTTGTTTTTCTTTTTCTGACTTACTTCACTCTGTATAACAGGTTCCAGGTTCATCCACCTCACTAGAACTGACTCAAATTCATTCTTTTTATGACTGAGTAATATTCCATCATATATATGTATAACATCTTCTTTATCTATTCATCTGTCGATGGACATCTAGGTTGCTCCCATGTCCTGGCTATCATAAATAGTGCTGCAATGAACAATGGGGTACATGTTTCTTTTAGAACTGTGGTTTTCTCAAAGTATATTCTCAGTACTGGGGTTGCTGGGTCATATGGTAGATTTATTCCTAGTTTTTAAAGGAATCTCCAAGGTAATGGCTTTTTAACTTTGTTTTTGCTTCCCCCTAATCTCAAATTTATAACAGGATATGACTCTCTTTAGGAACTAAGAACAAGACAATAAAAGAAAATCAGATGATCAGAGTCTTCATTTCTCTTAAATCTGTGCAAAAGAACTCTTGAGCTTAACTTCTTTCCCTCGTTTGGGTCTTTGTGGGCATTTTTTCCCTTCCCTGTTCCTATGACTTTACTTCCAACTATTATAGAAATATTTTAGGTAATTAGTATGGACAGATGCACAGAGAGGAAATGCATGTAAACATAAATGACTCTGCACTGGATCTGCTAAAATTCAAATCTAATTTCAAACTCTTTAGGAAACCATCATTTCGGTTCAATTCAGTCACTCAGTCATGTCCAACTCTTTGCGACCCCATGAAGCGCAGCACCCCAGGCCTCCCTGTCCATCACCAACTCCCAGAGTTTAGCTAAACTCATGTCCATTGAGTCAGTGAAGCCATCCAGCCATCTCCATCAGGATACATATAATATTCAATGGATTATATCCCCCAGGAGGTCACATGGACAAATACACTAACACTTTCCTTCTGAAACTCTCCTTTAAACAAAGGCCATAGCTTACACATGTTCCCCAAACCAGGAGCACTAATCCATCCACTTCTGTCAGCACAAACTATTAAGAAGCTAAATCAATATTGAGAAAGTCAACAGATGCTGTAGTATGTTTGTTGCCTGGAACTAAGCTTTTGCTTTTTTTTTTTTACAAACTTTTATGACTCTAAAATCCCAGTTTTAACCTAAAGATCTTTCTTTCAAACTCTGTTCAAAATCTAATCCTTCAGATTTCTCAAGTTGAATACACACATGGTTGAATGGGAGGGAGAGGAAATCAATATGTTCCATCAGACTTTTTTAGCTAAGAGGTTGTGACATTTCTGTTATTCCTCAGGATCTAGAGCCATGTCAAAGAGAGAGAATGTTCACTAAAACATTATCTTTTTAATACTAAAAATATAATGATTGAATGTAAACATGTCCTCAGAATGAGACACTATTTTCCAACCCATAAAGGAAATTAATCTCCATTTCTATTAAATCAAAACTTTTATCTAACTAAAATTTGAAGTATGAATCATGTAGCCTGAATTGAAAAAACAAACACATGGATTCTAAATTTCTAAAGTCCTTAAAACTGATGTTTACATTCTCATCAGTATAAATAACATTTCTATGCCACATAAATAAATTAAAGGATGCTAGCAGCAAAACTATGTAAGTCAATGACACCCTGGAAAGACAGGGCTTTTCAGTGATGACGTAAAACTATGTAAGTTACTGACAACCTGAAAAGACAGGGCTTTTCAATATGAAGGCTTTTCCAGTGATGATGTCAGATCAGAAGTTCACTCAAATATAAGCTCTATGTTCATAATAGAAGGCAGAAAAGGCCCAACATTCAAACTAATGGAGACATCTAGACTCAACCATTTTCTAGTCATATGACTGTCAACAATGCGCTTACATTTCATTCCTCAGGACTCAGGAATACACAATAGGATTGAATCACACCTACAATTCATAGAGTTGTCCTAAGAATTAAGTGGCTTAATACTTGTAAAGCAGTTAGCATGGTTCCTGATACAGGAAACAAAGTAAAATTAACTTCATTGAAATTTTATCCTCAAGTGTTGGCTTCGGTTTCAAAATAAATTACCTGATCTCTATTCAGAACTCCTTGTAAGGACAGAGTCTCATTTACCTGAGCCTGTTCTGGGATTCCATATATTTTCCTCTGAAATCTATATTCAACTGGGCCAAATTCACTATCATAATAGATATCCAAATCAGTGGTCTGGCTTTCTTTAACTATTGACTAATTCCTTTGAGAATCAGATAATAGCCATGAGTCCCCTTCATTCTGAAAGTGCTTAGACATAAAAAACTGTGAATGTAAGAAGGGGCAGAGAGTTCCAGATTTTTGTGAAACCAGGTTTGGAAATGTGTTGAGCATCCTACCCAAGATTGTATTTCTGCCTTAACACAGTGCCCTTGCATGGTCTATATCCTCGCCTGTAAATCCTTCTGGGCTGAGAAGCATAGCTGCTTACCTGGTTGGAAGTCCTTTGTGGGTGATGGCATTAAAAAAGCAGAGGTAGAGGGCCTCATTTTCTCTGGAGCAGTGGTGACTATCGTGGTTGTTACAGCAGTGGTGTTCCTTGTTGGAGTTGTGATGGTTGTCATTTTTGGAGTAGTTGTGGTAGTTGTTGAAGTACTCCAGGTTGCAGTTGGAGTAATAGTGGTGGTAGTTGGTGGAATGATTGTGGTTGTTATTGGAGTAGTAGCGGTCATCGTTGTTGAAATAGCGGTGGTTCTTCTTGGAGTAGAGGTAGACATTGTTATCAGAATACTGCTGGTCATTGTTGGAGTAGTCATGGTTGCTTGAGTAGTAGGGGTCATTGCTGTTGAGATCTTCATGGTAGCTACTGTCACTGGAGTAGTAGTAGTAGTACTTGTTGCTGGAGTAGTGGTGCTGGTCATTGTTGGAGTAGTGGTGGTGGTTGTTGTTGGAGTAGTAGTTGTTGTATTAGTGGTGGTATCTGTTGTTGGAGTAGTGATAGTGCTTATTTTTGGAGTAGTGGTGGTGATTGTTGGAGTGGTGGTAATGATGGTGGTTGAAGTAGGCATGGTTGTTGTCAGAGTTGTGGTAGTGGTTGTGTGACTAGTGGTGGTTGTTTTAGGGTTGTTTTAGTGGTGTTTGCTACTGGAGTAGTGGTGGTTGTTGTTGGAGTGATGGTGGTTGCTGTTGGAGTTGTAGTAGTAGTTGTTGTTGGAATAGTGGTGGTGGTTGTTGAAGTAGTGGTGGTTGTTGAAGTAGTGGTGGTTGTTGTTGGAGTGGTGGTGGTGGTTGGAGTGGTGGTGGTTACTGTTGGAGTAGTAGTAGAGGTTGCTTTTGGAGAAGTGGTGGTGTTCATTGTTGGAGTAGTGGTAGTGGTGGTTGGAAGAGCGGTGGTTGTTGTTGGAGTAGTGTTGGTGGTTATTGGAATAGTGGTGGTTGTTGTGAGAGTAGTGGTTGTTGTGAGAGTAGTGGTTGTGGTTGTTGGAGTAGTAGTAGTTGTTGTTGTGGGAGTAGTGGTGGTGGTTGTCAGAGAGGTGGTGGTAGTAGTGGTGGTTGTTGAAGTCGTGGTGGTTGTCAGAGTAGTAGTCATTGTTCTTGGAATAGTAGTAGTTGTTGTGGGAGTAGTGGTGGTGGTTGTTGGAGTAGTAGTAGTTGTTGTTGTGGGAGTAGTGGTGGTGGCTGTTGGAGTAGTGGTGGTAGTAGTGGTGGCTGTTGAGGCAGTGGTGGTTGTTGTTGGAGTAGTAGTAGTTGTTGTAGGAGTAGTGGTGGTGGTTGTTGGAGTAGTAGTAGTCGTTGCTGTTGGAGGAGTAGTAGTAGTTGTGGGAGTAGTAGTAGTCGTTGCTGTTGGAGTAGTAGTAGTTGTTGTGGGAGTAGTGGTGGTGGTTGTTGGAGCAGTGGTGGTAGTAGTGGTGGCTGTTGAAGCAGTGGTGGTTGTTGTTGGAGTAGTAGTAGTTGTTGTGGGAGTAGTGGTGGTGGTTGTTGGAGTAGTAGTAGTCGTTGCTGTTGGAGTAGTAGTAGTAGTTGTGGGAGTAGTGGTGGTGGTTGTCGGAGTAGTAGTAGTAGTAGTTGTGGGAGTAGTATTAGTCATTGCTGTTGGAGTAGTAGTTGTTGTTGTGGGAGTAGTGGTGGTGGTTGTTGGAGCAGTGGTGGTAGTAGTGGTGGCTGTTGAAGCAGTGGTGGTTGTTATTGTTGTAGTAGTAGTTTTGGTCGTTGTTGTTGTAGGTGGAGCTAGAAATCAACATGAAAGCTGGGATTCATTAAGCTGCGGGAAACAAGAGACTTGTGCTGGTCCAGTAAACCAACACAACCAAGGAGACTGTCCCCAGGCAGAACTCAGGCTCATCTCCCATGAACTCTGAGTTCTTGTCATTGGTCAACTAGAATCTGTGACCAAGGAGGGAATGAAGACATGGTCATAACAAGGAAACACCTGCATTGAAAGGATCATATTTGGGGGAGGTGTCAATATAAAAAATGACATTTGGGATTTGTATTGAAGCACTTCATAAAGACTAGTCATGCATATCAGATTTATGTATCTTCATAAACATCTGTGAGATAGGAAAAAATGTCTAGAGCCTGAAACTGTCTTTGTCCTTTTAGTGGTGTATGACTGGGATTTTTTTTTTTTCATTCAACAGTTTATTGAGTGCCTTATGACTAGGATTTAAATAGTAGTCCCCAAGAACTGGAATATTTACCAAATAAATAGCATTTACTTCAGTCAGTCCTAGGAGTGCCCTTTCAACAGACCTGCATCCTAAATGCAGATTAATTCACACCATTGCCATTTGTAGAAAGGTGGATGGATCTAGAGGCTGTCAGATGGAGTAAAGTAAGTCAGAAAAACAAATATTAATATAATATATTAAAACATATATGGAATCTAGAAAAATGGTCCAGATGAACTTATTTGCAGGACAGGATTAGAGATGCAGACATAGAGAGTGGACAAGTGGACAGAGGGAGGGATAGAGGTTGGTGGAATGGATTGGGAGATTAAGGTCGACATATACACACTATCTTGTGGATAATAGATAGCTAGTGGGAACCTGCTATGTAGCACAGGGAGCTCAGCTTGGTGCTCTGTGGTGACATAGAGGGTAAGATGGAAGTGTGGACGAGAGGGAGGACCAGGAAGGATGGGTTATATGTATGCATAGAGCTGACTCACTTCTCTGTACAGTAGAAAGTAATACAACATTGTAAATCAACTATACTACAATTTAAAAGAAAAACAACACACACACACCATATGCTAGATAATAGATGCCTTAGGCTTTTGGATAGAAAGTGAGCCAGACATTTTAAGGTTCTTTTCTACTGGAGAGATAATAACAATAGGCAATAATTTAGACTCTTTTCAGAGTTAGAAATGGTATAGGATTCCAAACCACTTACTGCAGTCCTCAGAGCTGCTCAGGGAAAATTGAATCTGGGATTAAGCCAAAAACATTGTGCCCGCTGCCATAAAGGGAAAATTGCAGGACTGAATCAAGAACGTGTAGCTTTTACTCACCAGACATCTTTTGTTGCCTACAAGAAGTATTCTTGAATTTCAACCCTATAAACTATAAATTAGAGTCCCAAGTTTATTGAATAGGGGATGATGGGTATGAACAGCTTTTGAGGGATCAAGTCAAATTAATTTGGAAACTAGCTAATTTTTGCCTTAAAGAAGAAAAACTTTTTTTCGACAATTATTTGTGCCTGTCTGTTGTGTACAAGGCATTAGTAAATGCTTTAGGCTTCGGGGGTCCTGTGATCTCAGTGGTAATTGCTCAAATCTGTCAGTGTGAAAACAGCCATAGACAGAATATAAACAAATGAGTGTGGCTGTCTTCCAATTTATAAAACTGTGGGTGGAAGTGTTTTGTAATATGATCTGGTCCTGGGGCTACAGTTTGCTGAGCCTGTTCTAATAGCGTAATCAGAAGTTTTTTTAAAAGTGTGAAATCCAACCCCCTCAGTTTGAAATAAAATACAGAGAAAAAAGGAACCAAGCAAAAAATCTTATTAAAGTACTATAACAATGAAAAAACCTAATCACCTTCTTTAATTTGTCTTCCTTGGCGGTATTTCCTGAGAAAGAAGCTAGAAAGCTAAGGGTAGAAAAAACTGCTGAGGAAGAGCCCTAACATAAGGTTGAAAAGTAAGCTCATTCTGTGAAAAGTGCAAGAAAACTTTAGCAAAGAATTGGGTTGGAGGTAGAGTCACTTTGACTCAGCTATGTACCCGTTTCCCGAACAGAGCAGTGGCTTTATAAATATTCATCTACTAAAGAATTTCTGAGCACTAAAACTCTCCTCTTAATTTCTTTCTATATTATTTTTTAAATATTCAGCCAGAACAATCATATAATTTCACAGTTTCAAAAATATTCTCTTCTTCACATGTGGCCTCCTCCCACCAGCCTTTTTTGGCTTCCTTAAAACACCCCCTAGATGTAGTTTCCCCAGAGTCAGTTATTTCCTGCATCAGAATTGACATTTTACTTGCCTTCATCAAGGGCACAAGCCAAGTACAAAAGTTGGGAGATCACAATATCAAGTTCATTAAATTAAAATTGAAACAGATTATGAAGGCCAAAAATATCATGTTCTGTTGTTAATAGAAGATTTTAGGGAGAGAACGTTTATTAGGAAAGAGAACCAGAAACCAGGAAATCCTGAAGAACCTGCACCTTCCATCAAGTGATAAGGAAAATTCGGATGTCTACATCAAGATGGAAAAATGTAAACTTCCCCGATTTTTTTTATTTCACAAAATTATTAAAAGCTACAAGTGAACAACTATTGAGATGCAAATGCTTTCATACTGCAATAAAGCTATTTTGATTTTTAAACAAGCAATTTAGTGACGTGGTGTGACATCTGCTTCAAAAAATCGAAGACAGAGCAAAGGAAAGGTTGAAACTATATAGGCTCATACAAAGTATACGCAACAAGATGGAATTGACAGTTGTTAAGCCAAATGATACATCTACTTGCTGTTGCTCTTTAATTGCTAAATTGTGTCCCACTCTTTGCCACCCCATGGACTGTAGCCTGTGGGATTTCCCAGGCAAGAATACTGGAGTGGGTTGCCATTCCTGAACCAGGGATCCAACCCTCGTCTCCTGCGTCTCCTACATTAGCAGGTGGATTCTTTACTTGACAGGGCTTTATATTATCTATCTAAGTTGTAAAATGTTAAGAAATGACATTTTAAAATTCTCCTAAGACATAATCTCAGAGAAAAGGACAGTTCTTCAAGTGGAATATATTCAGTTCCATAAAAATATTCACTATATTTCAGTGTGGAACAATGAATGCTTTTTCATGAACCAGCCAGCACTCCTGAAGCACTGCTTTAGAAGATAGTTTGCTGACTGGAAATATTCTCTTGACTTTGGTTTTGAATCAAGGTTCGTCTTAACACTTCATTCTACACAAATACAAGTTATTCTATTGAACAGTTATTAGAAAACAAGATTATAGGAACCTCCTGTTTCCCTATTTAAAAAAGAAAAAGTTAATATCAAGCAGAAAACTCTTATCTCTGGAAACTCATAGGAAGTAATCAAAGGAAGTAAGAAGACAAACTCACCTGGTGTTATATGCAGCTCTAGGGTGACTCTTCTGTCATTGTACCACCCTCTCTGCTCAACACGGCAGCAATACAAGCCATCGTCAGATTGGACAGCATTGTCTATGGTCAAAGAGGCATCCCTTTCACGGTTATTTCCCTTTAGATGAAAATGTCTGTCTCTCCGATCGACAACTCTGTATCCATCAGTCCAGATGTGTCCACACGGAGTCCAATTACATGACCCTCAGCCCCAACACGTGGGCATGACATCTCCAGTGTAGGTGCACGGTAGAGTGACAGACTGACCCACCACTCCACTCACTTGTTTGTAAGACGTTACGTCATCTATAGATAAAAAGAAACCAGAGCATGAGGTCTCAATATTTTACCTTTAATTTATTTTCATTTTGTTCTTATGTAGCTTATGTGGTTTGAAATCATCTGATTATCTTGAACTTTTAAAATTTAGTATAAGCATTTTTCTAAGCTAATATATTATTTGGTGGCATTACTATTTACTTGATATATATTTATAGATGAAACTTCTTATAAATGTCTTTCTGTATTCATGATTACTTTCTAATATGATAGATTTCCAACTGAGAAACTATCAGCATAAATGGCAGAAATATGCTCAGTCTCTTGGTATATATGACCAGATTTCTCTCCAAAAGATTTGAAACAAATGACACTGCAGCAATGCATGAGTGTGTTTATATTTCATCCTGTATTTGACAGGTATCTACTTATTAAATATGTAATACTTATACGTGGCTTTTCCTTTTCCCTTGATTCAATGACTGTCTCAGTTGAAATCTGCTTATAAACTATTGAATTTAAAGTTTTGATTTTCAATTTTTATTGCAATTTTAAAAATAGCTATTGCAAATAATGTCACCTCACAACCCCTCTCTTATTTAAAAAAAAAAAAAAGCTGAGCTAATGTTTTACTTGGATGCTTCCCTGATAGCTCAGTTGGTAAAGAATCGCCTGCCAAGCAGGGGATGTAGGTTTGTTCCCTGGGTCGGGAAGATACTCTGGAGGAAATGACAACCCACTCCAGTTTTCTTCCATGGGAAATTCCACGGACAGAGAAGCCTGGAGGGCTACTGTGCTTAGTCGCTCAGTAGTGTCTGACTCTTTGCAACCCCATGGATGAATCCCCATGGGCGATTCTCCAGGCAAGAATACTGGAGTGGGTTGCCATACCTTCCTCCAGGGCATCTTCCCAACCCAGTGATCAAACCCATGTCTCCCACATTGCAGGTTTCTTTACAGTCTGAGTCACCAGGGAAGCCCAAGAATACTGAAGTGGGTAGCCTATCCTGTCTCAAAAGGCTCTTCCCAACCCAGGATTCGAACCAGGGTCTCCTGCATTGCAGGTGGATTCTTTACCGGCTGAGCTACTAGGGAAGCTAAAAAAACAACAACAACAGTGCTTTACTTTAAGCATCATTGGCTAGAAGGCAGAAGCAAGGAACCCTTTTAGAAATCAATTCTAAAAAAAAATGAGTCTATAATACTTTCAGGAGAAACTGAGGCTTATAATGAGTTTTAGGATCAATCCAAGAAATTCAAACAGGGATCCCTGCTCGTGAGTTGATGACAGCCCCGGAATGGGCACAGTCTGCTTACCCAGGTAAAACCAAAAATTAGAGAATATTCAGTCAAATACTAAACTTCGCCTCTTAAAAACAAACAGGCAGGAAAACTCTCCCCTGTGGTAGTGGCTTATAAAACACTGCATTGCCAAATGTAGTCTGAGTGGTTCTTAAAAGAAATCTGAGATTCAACAACTAATCATACTTATAATTGGGCTGTGCATCTGGGAAATGCTCTGGGAATAAAATGCTCATATTACATAAAGTAAGAGTCTATTTTTTCCCTGTAGTTCTGATAATATTTAATTTAACCACATATCATTTTTGGACTACAAAGGTAAAACATACTATTTATAAAACTTTAAGTAACAGAAGTATAATTCTAAAATGTACTTTTCCTAATTCCCACTTCTAGAGATTGTTTTGGAAATTTACGGGATGTCTATCCCTAAAATTTCCCTTGTTACATCAAATGCTTTTAATTAATTTTTTTCTTTCGATTTACTTATTTTTTTTAATAAACAATTTTGACCATACTGCAGACATGTGGGATCTTAATTCCCTAATGAGGGATTGAACCCACATTCCCTATATTGGAAGCACGAGTCTTAACCACTAGAAAACCCAGGGAAGTTTTCTTATGCCAAGAAAACCCAAGAACATCTACTCTCCACCATCACATCTACATATCCCCTACACCCTCCCAAGCTCAAGGCTTCCAAATCATAGACCACATGCTCACGTACCTGGCAGAAGGAGTAGGAGGCCCAGGATGGCTAACCAAGGATACGTGATGCTATTGAACTGAAGGAAAGAGAAAGCAGACTGGTTAGTGTGCCTTCCAAATGTATGGTATCAGAATCAATACAGCTAGGTGGTATTACGGGGGCTCCGAGGAGCTCAGATCACTTATATCTCAGTACAGAGAGAATTCAGCAGGAGGTTGAAAATGGATAGGTAAGAAGATTTATTAGAATAGGATGTGTGTGAGACCTACAGCTGGTAGGTGAGTGTTGTGCTGCCCCAGGTACTTAGTAGGTTACATTTTTATAATCAAAGGAAGAGAGAGAGGGCAGAAGACCACCTTCTTTGTCTGAGTTTTCCATCACTAGTTCCTCCTACAAGTCAGATGGAGAAGTTTTTGATCCTATATGATGCATTTGGGACCATCATGGCACTATGGAGAAATTATTTCAGGTTTCACACATACAGGGTCGTTTATTTTGAAATGTCACATTTCCAACTCTGGCAATTGTCTTAACCTCTTATTGATACTTCTCCCGGCAATCTTGATTCCAGCTTGTGCTTCCTCTAGCCCAGCATTTCTCATGATGTACTTTGCATATAAGTTAAATAAGCAGGGTGACAATATACAGCCTTGACGTACTCCTTTCCCAATTTGGAACCAGTCTGTTGTCCCATGTCCAGTTCTAACTGTTGCTTCCTGACCTGCATAAAGGTTTCTCAATAAGCAGGTCTGGTGGTCTGGTATTCCCATCTCATTAAGAATTTTCCACAGTTTGTTGTGATCCACATAATCAAAGGTTTTGGCATAGTCAATAAAGCAGAAATAGATGTTTTTCTGGAACTCTCTTGTTTTTTTGATGATCCAGATGTTGGCAATTTGAACTCTGGTTCCTCTGTCTTTTCTAAAACCAGCTTGAACTGGTTTTTTTTTTTTTTGAACTGGAAGTTCATTGTTCATGTATTGCTGAAGCCTGGCTTGGAGAATTTTGAGCATTACTTAACTAGTGTGTGAGATGAGTACAATTGTGCGGTAGTTTGAGCATTCTTTGGCATTGCCTTTCTTTGGGATTGGAATGAAAATGGACCTTTTCCAGTCCTGTGGCCACTGCTGAGTTTTCCAAATTTGCTGACATATTGAGTGCAGCAGTTTCACAGCATCATCTTTTAGGATTTGAAATAGCTCAACTGGAATTCCATCACCTCCACTAGCTTTGTTTGTACTGATGCTTCCTAAGACCCACTTGACTTCACATTCCAGGATGTCTGGCTCTAGGTGAGTGTGAATGATCACACTATCATGATTATCCGTGTCAGGAAGATCTTTTTTGTACAGTTCTGTGTATTATTGCCACCTCTTCTTAATATCTTCTGCTTCTGTTAAGTCCATACCATTTCTGTCCTTTATCAAGCCCATCTTTGCATGAAATGTTCCCTTGGTAGCTCTAATTTTCTTGAAGAGATCTCTAGTCTTTCCCATTCTATGAGAGTAGAAGAAAATAAGCAAACAACCAAATAAATAAACAAACAAAAACCCAAATAAGTATCACCCAAGAAATAAAGGAGGAAACAGAAAAACTATTAAAAAGAAAAGTCAGAGAAAAATAAGAGCTGTTAATAATTAAGATTATACTTACTCCAAAATTTTATGACAGGCTTTGAAAAATGACATTGAGGAAACTTTCTAGAAAATACAACCTATCTACAAAGTCAAATGGCTGGGTGTGTTTCAGAATATTAAAACAGAAAATAGAGAGGAAGAAACGATTAATTCTTATACTAAAAAAAAAAAAATGAGTCTCCAGACTGGGAGGGCCAACCAAATGCTAAACTTCAGGAATAAAAAGATCCCCACAGAAATAGTACATTATCATGAAATAGAAGAATATTAGACATAAGGAAAGATATTAAAAGTCTCCAGAGTGAAAACAAACAAAAAGATACTCACTGAAAGGACATAGAGTCAGAACGGCATTGGTCTTCTAAATAGACAAGCTAGAAAATAATGCAGGATTGCTTTCAGAATTCGTGGGGAAATGATGGTCATGAAAATAAAAACTCTGACTACAGGTTTAATACAAAATTGTAATTTGATGACATTGGGAAAATGGGCAGACAGAAAGTAGGGTGGTGGTGGCAGAGAGTCAAATCCTATTTGCCCTTATAGGATGCCACTAGCTAATGTCCAAATTGACTAAAGAATACCAACATAAGCACATTATTACTAAAATCGAGGTAAAAAACAGAGGGAGAAACCTAAGGATTTAAAATTTTATGAAAAGACTTAGGAAAACAATTTATTATATTTTTTTATTAGTAAGCCTTAAAAAATTTAGAATAAGTTATTTTTATTATTTTTAACACATTTTTAAATAGAAATATTGAGCATATTTAGCACCTAGATCTTAGTTTCCAACACTGCTCTCCAACAACAGTAAATAGAGCACCTTGGAAAAATGGCTGATTCTGGGCCTGAGGCAAATACTTGAGATGAGTTTGGAACATCTTGCAATGCTAGGAAGTATGGAATGTTGGGGAAAATCCATAATTTAACAGTAGGATTATTAAAGGGACAGAGGAGACAACAGAAAGAGCTCCCAATGACCAGACCTGGAACAATCTGAACAATAAAAAATAATGTAGTACTGGATTATAACGCAAAGTAGACAATAAATCCTATGATTCCATACTGACACAATAAATAATTGAATCAATACATACGTTGGGGAGAAGAGACAAATCTTCCCAGAATTCCAAATAATTGATGTAGATACTCCCTCCCCAAGGAGGTGAAGCAAAACTCCCTTCCTAATGTGTGGGCAGGACACAGTAATTTTCTTCCCTAAAAATATAGAATGGAGAGGGAGAGAAAAAGACTAACTTTGCAGTGGAGAAACCTGGCAAACACTGTTTGAAGCAGGCAGTCAAGATCAATGTCAACAGAGATAAGTTATGGTGATAGCTTGAGAGATGGGAGGTAAATGGAGCTTTTACTCTGCAGCCTCCTCCCAGAACCCACAACCTAAGTCTAGATACAAGGAAACCATCAGACACAACCAAATTGAGGGGTTTTCTACAAAAGTTCTGTCAAGGTCATCAAAAATACGGAAGGTTTAAAGAACTTACAGCTAAGAGGAACCTATGAAAATATGATGACTGAATGCAATGTGGTATTCTGAATGGAATCCTGGAAGAGGAAACGGCCATTAGGTAAAAACTAAGGAAATCTTTGGACTTTGGGTAATAATAATTATCAATGTTCGTTCAATAATTGTCACAAATAACCACACTTATGGAAGATATTAACAATAGGGGAAACTAGGTATTGGGTATATGGGAACTCCCTGCACACTCTTCAGAAGTTTTCTGTGAACCTCAAGCTGTTGTAAAATACATTGTTTATTTTTAAAGAAGTACATATACCTTTGTTTTAGACATGAAAATGTTAACAGTAATGTGGTATCTGGAAGGGGTCACACACTGGAAACATGGACTAAACTTGGTTGTCTTCTCTTCCAAAGATAAGGTCAGTGGACAGACTTCAGGGAATTCACAAATATCCTAATACTGGATGGTTAATTCATATCATTGTACAAAAGTCTACTATTCTGGGGAGGGGCCATAGTAGTCCTAGACGCTTCGTGTGTTTGCCACCTTCTCTCTGTGCATGCAGTTTGCTTCTAGAGAACCAATTCTCCCTTCTTCTTGGTCAACAAAGTTCAGCTGGCATTGATTTCATTTGTGGTGATTGGCTCAAGGACGGAGAGGTAACCCAAACAAAGGCAAGGATACACAGTCTTCTCACATTTACAGGCGCAGTTGAGAAACAGGGACTTTCCCTGTTTTTCACTGGGCTCTGAACGGTATGGACATAAGCCTGAAACCAGTGTTGCTCATTGTGCCACCAGTGGGTGAAGTATGCTTACAAGAGAGCCATTCAGGCAGAAGGCAAGTGGAGACATAGAGAAATCCCGGTTCTCTGACATGCAACAAGGTTTACTAATTATGCCAATACAATCGCTTCCAGGTTCAGCATTGTATTGAGTTTTCCATCATTAGGAATCAAAAGACCCGAAGTCTAAACCTAGAAGGGCATCCACATGTGTTGATGTGGCTGGATGACTAAACTTTTCCCAGTCTTAAGAATTTAACTATTATCTGGTCCAATAACCTGCTTCACTAAATGCCTTGCTTGTTGGTTTAGTCGCTAAGTAGTGAGGGACTCTTTTGTAACCCCATGGACTGTAGCCCACCAGGTTCCTCTGTCCATGGGATCTGCCAGGAAAGAATACTGGAGGAGGTTGCCATTTCCTTCTCCAGGGTATCTTCCTGATCCAAGCATCGAACCCATGTCTCCTTCACTGGCAGGCAGATTCTTTACCATTGAGCCACCTGGGAATCCCCTCACTCAACACCTGACTTGCACCAACTATTGTCACCTATTTCACTTTAGGCACGTGGGAATTCTTCTAGGTTCTGGGCACTTGGAGTAAAGACAGATTTTTTACACTTAAGGACCTGAAAGTTTCAAAACTTTAAGCAGAGGCAGTATTATCAGGTCCCATTTTAATGACAAGATCCTGAAGGACATAGACATACAAGACTTTTAAGTAATAGGAGAAAATAGAATCCAAGTTTTTGGATAAATGGCTCTTTCTGGTAGCCAGTAATTTCTCTCTGGTTAAATGTAATCCCACTCATTCACTTTTATTTGTTTGTTTCTTCATCAGTTATAGCGAGAGTTGGCAAACCGTGGACCATGGACCACATCTAGCTTTATAAATAAAGCTGCAACACAGCTTTACTGCAACACAACCATGCCCGTGTGTTTATCTATTGTCTGTGACTGCTTTCAAACTGCAATGACAGAGTTGAATAAATGTGACAGATGTGATCTGTATGTATCTGTATACAGATATATCATCTATATACAGTATGATCCACACAGCCAAAAATGGTTACTATCCAGTCTTAACAGTAAAGAATTGTCAACCTCTGAACTATATATTGCTGTGTGCCAGGCTGCAGAGTTACCCAAATGTTCTTGTCTTCAATAAGCTCACAGGCTAGTGCTTCCTAGTGGGAGAAAAGCAAGTTAACAGACGACAGAACACATTGTGATAAGATGTGAGAGGGAAAGGACAGAACACTGGGGGTGGTAGGAAAGAATCCTAGCTCCGTCTTAAAGCCAGAAGGAGAGAGTCAAGGTCACTCTCTAAGTCTACAACTAAGGAACATTGGAGAGGATTGGGGTGGGTTAGAAGGAATTTCAGGCAGAGGAGATTATCAGTGGTGATAGCTGCAAGACACTTTGGATTAACAAGAATTTCAGGTTTGCATGTGTTTTTTTGTATTATTTAAACTCTTTAAATATGTATATCATCATATCAAAACATAAAAATATTCTCTCTAAAAATAACTTTAAAAAACAGGGCTAACAATGAGACAATGTAGCAACCCAAGGATTTTGAGTGATGTGTGTGTGTGTGTATGTGTATTTCACTATGGCTAGACTTGAAATCCCATGGACAGAGGATCCTGGTGGGCTGCCGTCTATGAGGTCGCACAGAGTCGGACATGACTGAAGCGGCTTAGCAGCAGCAGCAGCAGACTTGAAATAGAACTGGACATGGAAGAACAGACTGGTTCCAAATAAGGAAAGGAATTCATCAAGGCTGTATATTGTCACCTTGCTTATTTAACTTACATGCAGAGTACATCATGAGAAATGCTGGGCTGGAAGAAGCACAAGCTGGAATCAAGACTGCCAGGAGAAATTTCAATAACCTCAGATATGCAGATGACACCACCCTTATGGCAGAAAGTGAAGAGGAACTAAAAAGCCTCTTGACAAAAGTGAAAGTGGAGAGTGAAAAAGTTGGCTTAAAGCTCAACATTCAGAAAACGAAGATCATGGCATCCGGTCCCATCATTTCATGGCACATAGACGGGGAAACAGTGGAAACAGTGTCAGACTTTATTTTGGGGGGGGCTCCAAAATCACTGCAGATGGTGACTGCAGCCATGAAATTAAAAGACGCTTACTCCTTGGAAGGAAAGTTATGACCAACCTAGATAGCATATTAAAAAGCAGAGACATCACTTTGCCAACAAAGGTCCATCTATGGACCTTTGTCAAGGCTATGGTTTTTCCAGTGTTCATGTATGGATGTGAGAGTTGGACTGTGAAGAAAGCTGAGTGCCAAAGAATTGATGCTTTTGAACTGTGGTGTTGGAGAAGACTCTTGAGAGTCCCTTGGACTGCAAGGAGATCCAACCAGTCCATTCTGAAGGAGATCAGTCCTGGGTGTTCTTTGGAAGGAATGATGCTAAAGCTGAAACTCCAGTACTTTGGCCACCTCATGCGAAGAGTTGACTCATTGGAAAAGACTCTGATGCTGGGAGGGATTGGGGGCAGGAAGAAAAGGGGACGACAGAGGATGAGATGGCTGGATGGCATCACTGACTCGATGGACGTGAGTTTGAGTGAACTCCGGGAGTTGGTGATGGACAGGGAGGCCTGGCATGCTGCAGTCCAAGGGGTCGCAAAGAGTCAGACATGACTGAGCAACTGAAATGAACTGAAACTTTTGTTGTTTAAGCTGCCCAGTCTGTGCTATTTGTTATACAACCCTGCAAACTCATACATGCACCCATATACATATACCTTAGAACAAGTCACTAGGGTCAAGGGATCAAAAGTACATCTCAGCAGCAGAAGAGAAAGACTGGCCAATTGAATCAGGTACCTACAGTGAGGATGGGCCCTTCGGTGGAAGGCTTAAGGGTCAGTAGTATGGTGTCTTCCTCAGGAAGGGAGCTCAGGGTTGTTAGAGAGCGCATAAAGGGCATGGTCCTGAGTTCAACAGGGGTTCTCATCTGAAGTGGTGGTGTGGATGTGAGGTCAGATGTAGTCACGACTGTTGATGGAAGCACAGCTGTGGGTCGGGTGTCCTCATGCCAGAGGTGGTGGTGGTGGTGGTGGTGGTGGTGATTGGGTGGTAAGTGATTGTTGAGCATGTCAATGTGGGGGCTGTAACCGATTGAAGATATGTCTGGTACTAAGTGGAGACAGAGGAAGAAGGAAACACCACAGATACAGCTGGCATCTGTCCATTTCTTTGTGTTTCTGTTGCCTCATATGGTCCACAAGTCTGGATCATTAAAATGCCCACAATGATTGGGATTATTAACTCTAGTCTTGGCCTTTACAACCTGTACTTCATACACTGGCTAGAATAATCTTTGAAAATAAGAAATTATTATGTAATGACTACTTCTGCTAGCATACTGTTGGCTCCATGAGGGAAAAGCTGGTAATTATTTTGTTCTCTGCTATAAAACTAATACCTACTACAGCATCTGGTTCATGGTAGGTATTCTCAAAACATGGTATGAATGAATAAATGAACAAGGCCATCAAAAGGGAGTGCAAGATGGATTTTGCTGCACACACTGTATTCATAATTAACAATAGTACATCGTACAATTCAAAATCCTTGAACAGGGTAGAAACATGCTAGATATTTTTGCCACAATCAAAATCAAAAAAGCAGCTCCAAAAAGTGTGACATAGGGTGAAAATTCACCTCCTAAGCATCTGAATTTGGGCTCATTAGTAACAGTTATTCAACACATACCACCCTCTCTCAAATAGGCCAAAATTCCATAAACTTTAATGGATGAGAAAGACATCATTTTCAAGTGAATTTAGAAATGACCTCATATAATACTGAGGTGAACCAGTACTCTACAAAATAATATGAACAGCTGGTTATATCAGGCTTGAAAAGCAAAGACTTGGATTGGCATTGTTTATCTTCAACAAATAGGAATAACACTTTCTACCACACAAAGTTGCTTTGAAAGAAAAATATACTAATGCTTATGAAAGTTCTCTAATTAAAAGCATCCACATCTGTTCTCCTCAAAGTTTAGAGCACATGAGAGTCACTTGAAGAGATTATTACACATAGTGAGACCCCACCTTCCAAGATGCCATCCAGTTAGGAAAAGAGCTGGAGAATCCTCAGTCCCTGGTACAGATTGATTTGGCATCTTTGAAGAGCACATTCAGCTCTGATCCTTGATGGTCTGAGTGGTCACTGTCTTCTAAAATGGTCATTTTAAAAAAGTAACTTGCCTTCTTCAAGTAGGATTGGAGAAGCTCACTCAATCAGTGTTCAGCCTGTAGCCAGAAAGGTGGCATTAGCAACAATCAGCATCACCAAACCCTCCACACTTCCAGTCCAAGATAGGACCTGGAAAAAACAATGATAAAGGAAGTGACAGGAATTGCTTTCATTCCATTAACTCGCACAGGGTATCTGGGGAGAGAGGCGGTTAAAAGAGCAATTATTACAGGGTGACAAGTTCTCTAATTGGCATACTCCAAGGAGGAGAGCAACTCTTGGTGGAAATAATTCAACCAGTTAGGAGGCTACAGGTGGTCAGGAAAAGGCTGACTTACATGAAGCCCTGAGGATGCATGGAATTACAGATGAAAGAAAGGAACAAAGAACAATATAACAAAGGCTTGTTTTTCTTGGAATGTAGGTGTTTTCTCATGCAGCACATTTGAAAGATTCATGTGCAGAAACTATGAACTGTTTAAACTGCAAAGAACATTAGGTATTCTTTTCTCCTAGAGTCGTGGATTGTTAAAACCGGTCTTATCCAGGTCCTGCCTTTCTTACCTGGAAGGGCCATAGTTGCCAGTGTGAAAGGATAATAACCAAGATGACTTGAGCTCAGCACAGAGCATCTCACCCTATAAAATCAGGATGTGAAGGTCTATACTGGTCCACACTAAGTGTATACTTCTGCATCATCCAAAACCTGAAAATGATGTGTGGAAAAGGCAAACCTCACCTTGATGCCTGACCCCCAGCAAAATAAAACAAATCAAAAGCAAACAAAAGTCCTAAAAATAAAGAGAATAATAAAAAATGTATTCAGAGCTCTTAGCAGAACAAATTCCCCTGGCTCTAACTGAATAACACCTACAAAGGATGTTTCTTTTCCACATGTTATCTGACCTCTCATCTCTATGTCTTTTCTTATCTTACCATCTCTGGTATTAACATAAATACCCCCACCCTAAAACATCCAAACCAATCTCAGGATAAACCCTGTGTCACAAATAGGGGGAGAGACCTTCCAGGAAGAGAAATTGAGTGGATGAAGGAATGAAAAGGGCTTCTGCTTTACAGATCAGCTGTGGAAATCCATCACAGGGACTCCTGGATGGAAGGACTGAGAACACTTACTCAGAAAAAGCCGCCCAAGTTCAATCACCAGCCAGAGAATCAGAGGCCTTTGGACATTTCGGCTGTTGGTAGGCCACAGGAGTCAGTCTGTCCAAATTCCATTTCTTACACTCTAATTAATGCTGACAGAGCAGGACTTGAGGTTTCATTTCTCTTTTGCATCATAATTTTCTTTTTCCTTCTCCTGAATGGCCTCCCTCAATCTGGGATGTACGATCACATGTGCGGAGCACTTTTCTCCTGGCCATTAGTGTGTATGCAGACATGTGGAATGGTGGTGTGGGTGTGCTTGTACTCCCTTGTCCACTCATGAAGAGGGTTTTCCAGCATGTACATGAACACCTACGCTGTGTGTATGCATGCTCATAAACTATGCATCAGCCATGGTCCTTCTGGCTACTGTGCAGCTCACACTCGAATACAAATAACTCTCCTCCTACTGGCAGTGTTTCACACACAGACTCCTCATGGAGCCAAAGGGAAGTTAGATGGGAATTTTGCCCTGCTCCCATTCTGGGTTCTCCCTCATCCAACTCCTTGGCCCCCTTGCCCTGATAAAAGAAATAAAAGCAGGGCTGCCATCAACCATCCCATAAGCCAAAATCCCCATTATTGGGCAAGGAAAGAAGAGGTTCAACAGAGGAAATGTATGGTGATTGTTACCAGACAGGCTCAGGTATAAAAAAGCCAATGTCTGGGCCCAATTCCAACACTTGTTAGAGAAACAACTTGATATTGAAGAGCACACAAACCATATTTCAGGGCTTAAATCTCCTGATATTTATGACCCTTCTGGACTCCGGATTCAATGATATATTCTGAACCACAGAATCAGTTAGAAGAGAAATCAAATCAATGTTCAACAACCAAATATGTTTTATAAAACAAATTTATCTCATCATTAGTTATTGAATGCTTAATTATATGCCAGGCACTCTGCTATATATTATATGCTAGGCACTCTGCTATAGATAGATTGATAGATGTATTATTTAATTTTCACAGCCCTAATAAATAGATACTACCATTTCCTATGTAGCAGATTAGGAAACTGAGACTTAAGTGAAAGTGAAAGTAGCTCAGTCGTTTCCAACTCTTTGCAACCTCATGGACTCCTCTGTCCATGGAATTCTCCAGGCAAGAATATTGGAGTGGGCAGCCATGCCTTTCTCTAGGGGATCTTCCCAAGCCAGGATCAAACCCAGGTCTCCTGCGTTCTTTACCGTCTGAGCACCAGGGAAGCTCAGAAATACTGAAGTGGGTAGCCTATCCCTTCTCTAGGGGATCTCCTCAACCCAGGAATCAAACCATGGTCTCCTGCATTGCAGATGGATTCTTTACCAGCTAAGCTACCAGAGAAGCTTAAGGGAGCTAAGTGATTGACACTCACAGCAAAAAATATTGTAGAAACAGAACTGAAGCCAAGACTTTCTGACCTCAAAGCCCAGATCTTAATCACTACACACTCCTTTGATCTGTGACCCTTAGGGCAATACACCAGGAGACCAAGCATATCAGTGGCTAGCGCCTATCTAGCCCCAGAGAGGGAATTTAAGGATGCACAAATATTCTAGAATTTTTTTAAAAAATCTTATTTGATTGTAACCAGCCAAATGAGCCTTAAATCTTCAAATTTCTCACATTGAGATATTATTGAAAGTACAAATCTTGGGTGAGGCACTGGACTCAAACTAAAACAGAGAGAAAAGGATGGAAATAGAGGGATTCAGAGAAAATCTTTCCACTCAGTGTTCACTAAACTGTGGAATTCTTTTCCGACCCCATTCCTAGGAACCTGGAAGACGTAATCTCTGAATAAATGGAATGGTCCAAATAAAACACTCAATAATACTGAGATTTGCGTGCTTCCAACAATGTCACCCAATCTCCCTTCAATAAAGTCATCAGAGAGTGAGTCTCGGTCATGCATGCACCTCTCCTAATTACTTTTTAGAACATTAATTTAAAATATGAATAGTAAAATGAGGATCTCCAGACATCTCAGGAAAGTCCTCAATATGAAAAGGATACAAAAACAAGACAGAGACCAGAACAAAACAAGTAAGAAAACAAACAAATAACCAAAACCAGTATCACCCCCCAAAAAAGAGAAGGAACAGAGAAACTATAAAGCCAATCTGTAAAGTCAAATAGCTAGGAGTGTTTCAGAATAATAAAACATAAAATAGAGAGGAGGAAATTATTAAAGAAATCATTTTCTTAATTCTCATATCCAAAAGACATGAGTCTCCAGACTGGGGGGCTCAAACTAATGTTACATACAATGAATAAAAAATATCCCAGAAAAATACTGTTATCATGAAATATAAGAATATGAGGAATTCCCTGGTGGTCCAGTGGTTAAGAATCCACCTGCCAATGCAGTAAAGAGGGATTTGATTATGGGAAGATTACACATGCTACCAAGGAACCAAGAAGGCAGCCATGCCTGTGTGCCACAAATACTGAGCCTGCACTCTGAAACCAGTGTTCTGGAACAAGAGACGCCACCACAATGAGAAGCCCGCACACCACAGTAAGAGTAGGCCCTCTCCCTACACGGAGAAGGCAGTGGCACCCCAATCCAGTACTCCTGCCTGGAAAATCCCATGGACGGAGGAGCCTGGTAGGCTGCAGTCCATGGGGTCGCTGAGGGTCGGACAAGACTGAGCGACTTCACTTTCACTTTTCACTTTCACGCATTGGAGAAGGAAATGGCAACCCACTCCAGTGTTCTTGCTGGGAGAATACCAGGGACAGGGGAGCCTGGTGGGCTGCCATCTATGGGGTCGCACAGAGTCGGACACGACTAAAGTGACTTAGCAGCAGCAGCAGCCTTTCCCTACAAGGAGAGAAAGCCCACTGTGCATAGCAATGAAGACCCAGTGCATCAAAAAACAAATAAATTAATAAATAAATAAATCTTTAAGAAAAGAATATTAGACATAGTAGAAGATATTAAAAGACTCCAGAGGGAAAACAAATAAAAAGGAGGGATTCAGAATTGGAATCTCATTGGTCTTCTAAATAGCCAAGCTAGAAGAAATGCAGGAATGTTTTCAAAACTCACAGGGGAAAATGATGCTCATAATAAAAGAAACTGACTCTGGTTTAGTACAAAATTGCAATCTGATGACTTTGGGAAAATGGGCAGACGGAAAGCAGGATGCTGGTGCCAGAGAGTCAAACTTTATTTGCCCTTACAGGATGTCAATAGTTGATGTCCAAATTGACTAAACAATATCAGAGTAAGCATATTATGACTAATATGGAGGTAAAAAACAGAAGAAAAATCCCAAAGTTAAAATTTTATGGAAATTAATAGAAAAGGAATTTATTTTATTTTTAGTGATTAGCCTTCTAAACAACTAGATTACTCTAGACCTTTAGAACAATTTATGTTATTTAGAATACATTTAGGTTTTTAAAAATGTACATACTGAGCACACCTAGCACCCAGATCTTAGTTTGCAACACTGCTCTACAACAAAAGGAACTAGAGCACCTGGGCAAAATGGCTGATTCCAGGGTTGAGGCAGGAAATATAACCAGAGCCGGAACAATCTGAACCACATAATACAGGAGTTGTTGTTCAGTCACTCAATCATATCCTACTCTTTGAGACCCCATGGACTGCAGCATGCCAGGATTCCCTGTTCTTCAGCATCTCCCAGAGCTTGCTCAAACTCATGTCCATCGAGCTGGTGATGCCCTCCAACCATCCTGTCCTCTGTCATCCCCTTCTCTCTTGCCTTCAATCTTTTCCAGCATCAGGGTCTTTTCTAAATGAGTCAGCTCTTCACATCAGGTGGCAAAAGTATTGGAGTTTCAGCTTCAGCATCACTCCTTCCAATAAATATTCAGGACTGATTTCCTTTTGACTGGTTGGATCTCCTTGTTGCCCAAGGGACTCTCAAGAGTCTTCTCTAACACCACAGTTCAAAAGCATCAATTCTTCAGGATTCAACCTTCTTTATGATCCAACTCTCACATCCATACTTGACTACTGTAAAACCATAGCTTTAACTATACAGACCTTTGTTGGCAAAGTGATGTCTCTACTTTTTAATATGCTGTCTAAGTTGGTCATAGCTTTTCTTCCAAGGAGTAAGCATCTTTTAATTTCATGGCTGCAGTCATCATCAGGAATGGTTTTAGAACCCAAGAAAATAAAGTCTCTCACCTTTCCACTCTTTCCCCATCTATTTGCCATGAAGTGATGGGACCAGATGCCATGATCTTCATTTTTTGAACGTAAAGTTTTAAGCCAGCTTTTTCACTCTCCTCTTTCACCTTCATCAAGAAGCTCTTTCGTTCCTCTTTGCTGTCTTTCATAAACATGATGGCATCTGCATATCTGAAGTTATGGATATTTCTCCTGGCAATCTTGATTCCAGCTTGCGCTTCATCCAGCTTGTCATTTCGCATGATGTACTCTGCATATAAGTTAAAATAAGCAGGGTGATAATGTACAGCCTTGATGTATTCCTTTCCCAATTTGAACCAGAAGTTCAGAATTTGAATATAGCATTACTGAATTATAGCCCAAGGTAGATAAGGAATACCTATGAGTCCATCAGTTCAGTCGCTCAGTCATTTCGGACTCTTTGTGACCCCATGGACTGCAGCATGCCAGGCTTCCCTGTCCATCACCAACTCCCGGAATCCACCCAAACTCATGTCCATTGAGTTGGTGATGCTATCCAACCATCTCATCCTCTGTGTCCCCTTCTGCTCCTGCCCTCAATCTTTCCCAGCATCAGGATCTTTTCCAGTGAATCAGCTCATCACATGAGGTGGCCAGGTATTGGAGTTTCAACTTCAACATCAGTCCTCCCAATGAACACCCAGGACTGAGCTCCTTTAGGATAGACTTGTTGGATCTCCTTGAAGTCCAAGGGACTCTCAAGAGTCTTCTCCAGCACCACAATTCAAAAGCATTAATTCTTCTGTGTTCAGCTTTCTTTATAGTCCAACTCTCACATCCATACATGACTACTGGAAAAACCATAGCTTAACTAGATGGACCTTTGTTGGCAAAGTAATGTCTCTGCTTTTTAATATGCTCTCTAGGTTGGTCATAGCTTTTCTTCCAAGGAGCAAGGGACTTTTAATTTCATGGCTGCAGTCACCATCTGCAGTGATTTTGGAGCCAAAAAAATAAAGTCAGCCACTGTTTCCCCATCTATTTGCTATGAAGTGATGGGACCAGATGCCTTGATCTTAGTTTTCACACTCCACCTTCACTTTCATCAAGAGGCTCTTTAGTTTCTCTTTGCTTTCTGCCATAACGGTGGTGTTTCCAGCTTGTGATTCTTCCAGCCCAGAGTTTCTCATGATGTACCCTGCATATAAGTTAAATAAGCAGGGTGACAATATACAGCCTTAACATACTCCTTTTCCTATTTGGAACCAGTCTGTTGTTCTATGTCCAGTTCTAACTGTTGCTTCCTGACCTGCATACAGGTTTCTGAAGAGGCAGGGCAGGTGGTCTGGTATTCCCATCTCTTTCAGAATTTTCCACAGTTAATTGTGATCCACACAGTCAAAGGCTTTGGCATAGTCAGTAAAGCAGAAGTAGATGTTTTTCTGGAACTCTCTTGCTTTATCAATGATCCAGTGGATGTTGGCAATTTGATCTCTGGTTCCTCTGCCTTTTCTAAAACCAGCTTGAATATCTGGAAGTTTACGGTTCAAGTACTATTGAAGCCTGGCTTGGAGAATTTTGAGTCCATATGGATATAATAAATAACTGAATCAATATATACGTGGTGGAGAAGAGATAAATCATCACAGAAGAATTCTGAAAAATTGATGTAGATACTCCCTCCTCAAGGGGGTGAAACAAAACTCCCCTCTTCCAGTTGTTCTAAATAAAATTTATTTTTAAAGAAGTACCTATATCTTGGGAAAGACCCTGATGCTGGGAAGAATTGAAGGCAAAAGGAGAAGGGGGTAGCGGAGGATGAGATGGTTAGATAGCATCACTAACAAAATGGACATGAATTTGAGCAAACTCCAGGAGGTATTAGAGAACAGAGGAGCCAGATGTGCTGCAGTCCATGGGGTCACAAAGAGTCAGACATGACTTAGCAACTGAACAACTACAACAAACATATATCTTTATTTTAGAAATGAAAATGTTAATAGTGATTTGGTATCTGGAAGGGGTCACACACTGGAAAGATGGACTAAGCTTGGTTGTCTCCTCTTCTTAAGAGCAGTGGACAGGCTTCAGGGAATTCACAAACATCCTAATACTGAATGGTTAATGTTAGTATTCTTGGGAGGGAAGCCATAGAATTCCTAGATTCTTCATGTGTTTGCCACCTTTTCTCTGTGTATGTAGGTTGCCTCTGGAGAACCAGTTATCCCTCTTTCTCTATCAACAAAGTTCAGTTGTCATTGATTTCATTTGTGGTGATTGGCTCAAGGATGAAGAGATGACCCAAACAAAGGTAAGGATACACAGTCTTCTCATGTTTACTGGAGTTTTTGAGAAATAGGGACTTTCCTGTTTTTTATTGGGCTTTGAGCTATGAGGATATGATTCTGAGGCCAATATTAGTCATTATGCCACCAATAGGTGAAGTCTGCCTGATAAGAGAACCAATCAGAAGGCAAATGGAGATATAGAGAAACCCTGGATCTCTGACAAGATTTGAGCCACTGAAACAAGGCACATCAATGTGCCAGTAAATTCCCTTTGGTGTTTCAGGCATTTCTGCTGAGTCTTCCATCATTTGGAATCAAAAGGCCCTAAGTCTAAACCTAGAAGGAACACTAGAGTGATAATCTGGCTGGATGACTAAAGTTTTCCCAGTCTTAAGAGTTTACACTATTATCTAGTTGAACTACCTGCGTCACCAATCACATGCTTTGCCCCAGCTAGTATTTGTCACTTATACTCTAGGAATGTGGAAATTCTCTTAGGCTCTGGGCTCTGGGAGTAAAGACAAATAAGACATAGATGTTATCATTAAGGACCTGGTAGTTTCAAATCTTTAAGAAGACATAGTACTATCAACCCCCATTTTAAAGATAAGGCCCTTGAGGCCACAGAGAATAAGTTTTTTAAATACCAGAAAACAGAATCCAAGTTTTCTGATGAAGGGCTGTTTGTGGTAGCCAATAATTCCTTTCTGGTTAAATGTAATCCTACTCAATCATTTTTACTTGTTCATTTCTTCATCAGTTATAGTGAGGCTCAGCCCATGGACCACATCTAGCCCATCATCTAGCTTTGTAAATAAAGTTTTATTGCAACACAACCATGCCCATGTGTTTATGTATTGTCTATGGCTGCTTTCACACTGCAATGTCAGAGTTGAGTAAATGCACCAGATACAGTATGGTCAACACAGCCAAAAATGTTTACAATCTTGTTTTAACACTAAAGAATTGTCAATCTGCAAAACATACATATTGAGTTCTTGCTTTGTGTCAAGCTGCAATGTTTGCCCAGCCATTGTTGGCCTCAATAAGCTCATAGGCTAGTGCTTCCTAGTGTGAGACAAGCAAGTTAATAGACAACAGAGTACACTGTGATAAGATGTGACAGGAAAAGGACAGAACACTATGGGAGTGTTACAAAAGACCTAGCCCAGTCTTACAGGTGGAAGGAGAGAGTCAAGTTCAATCTCTAAGTCTCCAGGATAACTGAATTTCAGGTTTTCAGGCGTCTATATATTATTTAAATTATTTAAAGATGTATATGGTAGTATTTAAAAGTAAAAGTAGAGGTTTGACAGAAAACACATAATTTTGTAAAGCAATTATCCTTCAATTAAAAAACAAATAACTTTTAAAAAGAAATCAATTCTCAAACTAAAAAAAAAAAGTAAAAGTAGAATTTAACACTCTCTCTCAAAAAAAAAAAAAGAAAAAGAAAAGAAACCTTAAGAAATAAAACAAGGCTATGTGCAGACTAACAATGAGGCCATGTAGTGACTCAAGGATTATGACTGATGTGTTCATGTGTGTGTGTGCATTTGTGTGTGTGTGAGTGTTTCACTATGGCTGGACTTGAAGTCAGGAGAATGAAGTGGAAGTGTAAACTGAGGTGCCTGGAACACAGTCTGGGGTCAGATCACCAAGGGCCTGAAAAGCCACATGAAGAAGTATGGGTACTTTCATGAGAGTAAAGAGGAACTCTTTTTTTGTTTTTTTTAACTTAAATATAGTTGATTTATATTTTTCATGCATGATCATTGAACTTTAAAGCAAAATTTATTTAAAAGAATAAGAATTTCACGATTGGAAGCATTTTCAAGAGCTAGCTGTAAGATCACAAACATCTCCTCTACCTTGTACTATATGACTCTTGAGATCTAGAAATAACTTTAACGTGAGAAAGAGGCTCCTTTTATGGGCTCACTTACTTTTCCTGCTTATTATCAACCATGAGGATCCACTCAGCAAGCCTCCTATCATCTACGACATAAGCATCAGCTTCCGTACTTTCTGTGATTTCCTGTGGAATGCGAATTCAGACTGCCTGGATTCTATCTTGACCACATATGAGCTGTGCGGCAATGAGCAATTTCCTTAACCTCTCTGTGCACAATTACCCCTCTGTAAATTGGAGATAATCATACCTACATCTTGGATTGCTGTAAGTACTAAATGACATGGTCCATGGAAAGCATTTAGCCAAGTACTCAGCAGCAGCAGCAGCAGCAGGCAAATAGTAAGCAACCAATAAAAGCCACTTATCATTCAAGTAGCTGCTATTCAGGTAGTGTTGGAGAAGCATAGAAGAGAGAGTGACCTGTTGCAGTGTGCATTTTGTTACTGCCTGCTCAACATCCCTTCTTTTGTGGAACCCTTTCTTCCCCAATCAGTGTGAATCCAGTCCAGCATTTGAGTCAGTGGGTGCAACTAATCATTTTAACCTATTCCTTCGTAGGAACTGGTACAAGACAAAGACAATATATGGTTTACTGGGAGAGGCTAGTTTAGAGCCATGGAGAATCATGACACCTGGAAAAGAAAGAAGAAGAAAGATGGTTAAATTATCCATCTATCCAAAGCTTGATACATGGTGTCAAGCCTCTGCTTGTGTCTTTCTTTCAAGTTGTCCTTTCTAGCTCAGTACAGCCCTAATGTTAGGAAAATGGAAAGGAAGTATTAGTATCATTCACTCAGTTGCCATTATGTGCCAAGTACTATGTCGTGTACATATATTCCCTTACTGCAAACCTGTAAAGAAGAATTAATATTTCACATGATATAGGCAAAGAAAGAGGAATTGCAAGTGTCGAAATTTTAACTCCCAATATAACTTTTGTTGTCTAGTATATTAGCTAGAGTTTTTATGGGACCGAGAGTCGCTCATATTACCCCTGGAAAGAACTAATTCCCAACAAGGACACTCACGGTCAGGAATCACTACACCATCAGGAACCTCCAAGGCATCATTTGCTTTGCTCTCCTCTTAGGTGTCTCTCTCTGCTTGTCCTGAACCTCTCTCTGTGACCAGGTTCCTCATGAGTTCAGCTAGTTCCTGGTCCACTTTATACAGCCCAGTCCCAAGTCCTCTCTATGACCCTCAACTCATCTCTCTGAGCTCACTGACTCATCCTCTTATTTATGAGTTCATTGGCCTTGAAAGAGGACTCCAGTCCCTCCAGTTCTCATTTCCCATGGCAGACTTCAGGTTGTAGTTCACTGGCAGGTCTGCGACTGGCACCCCAGGATCATGAGGGAAAGGACCACACAGAATACATCATTCCATTTGAAACTTGAGGAATGAGGGCAATGAATGGGACATAGTCCCTCAGAAGTGGCTGGGGTAAATGAGAAATGGCAAAAAAACTCTAACACAAATAAGATTTGTTTATGTTTTCCCCAAAATAGTCAGTTGAATCCAGTCAATAGTAACAGAGAATCCATTTCACAGAAGCCTAAACACATAAAGAGCTGGTTTTCCCTCTCATAACAAGACATCTGGATGTAGGCAACCCACATATTCAAAAATGTCAAGGACCCAGGCTCTTTTCTTTCTGTTCCTCCCTATTGAGTTGTCACAACATGGTCACTGTAGGGCTGACATTATTTCTGGATGTCAAGTTCATCTTTGGGAAGGGGAAGAGAGAGTCAGAGCACTTTCACATCGTGTACTATGACTTTCACTGAGGAAGGGAAGACCTTCTACGGAGACTTCCTCTCATAATCTGGAGCATGGCTACCAGTCAATTCTCAAATCCAAACTATATGTCTATGACTGGTTTAGGATGAGCAGAGCAGGGACATCCCTGAGTGTGGGGTTGGGACTTAGGGTCTCTAACATCAAGGGATGGAACATGGTGGTCTCATGAGAAAGTACTACAGTGGTATTAGGAGAAGGAAAGGCTGTTAGCTGAGCAACAAAGAGCACCTTCTTTAATAGAGCACACCTCTAAGAAAAGAGATCCTGAAAATGCACCCTATAGCTGGTCCAGTGCTTCCAACAGCAACAACTTCTTATTGAGTGAATGAGTAGATGAATAAATGAATGAATATTCTGACTCTTGAAACACAGAAACTAATACCAAGTTGAAAGAAGACAAGAGTGACAGTTATGAGATACAAATTTTCAGAAATATATGTGATATCTTGTCTCACCTCTTTGAACCTCAATTTCTTTATAAAATAAGACTGAATAATCCATTTGCCATAATTTGGGGATTAAATGAAACTGCTGCTGCAGCTGCTAAGTCGCTTCAGTCGTGTCCGACTCTGTGCGACCCCATAGACAGCAGCCCACCAGGCTCCCTCGTCCCTGGGATTCTCCAGGCAAGAACAGTGGAATGGGCTGCCGTTTCCTTCTCCAATGCGTGAAAGTGAAAAGTGAAAGTGAAGTCGCTTAGTTGTGTCTGACTCCAAGCAACTCCATGGACTGCAGCCTACCAGGCTCCTCTGTCCATGGGATTTTCCAGGCAAGAGTACTGGAGTGGGTTGCCATTGCCTTCTCCATAAATGAAACTACATACAGGTAATTCTTTGAAACCAAAAAATTAGGAAATACTGTTTCAATTTACAAGCAATGGAAGCAAACACAGGAGGGAACTGGCAGGGGTCATAAGGCCTTAAAGATCATCTTTCCCAGTGATGGAGGAGCTCCACAAAATGAAAAGGAGAAATAGAGCTTGGGATACATATTCTGATTGGCTCAAGAAGTGACTGTTAAATTAATTTTACCCTCTGAAGATTTTACCCCAAAGAGTTTCCATTTGAATTATTTAGGAAGTGCTATAATATTGGAAACTCATAATCTTTTGGCAAGTCCAAGACTTGGGTTAAGAAATTGAAAATAGAAGCATTAGACATAAGAGATAAAAAAAAATGTACACCATTCAGCTCCCCTGGGGATATCCTACATGGCCCGAATATAATATAATCACTACTTTCAGGTTATATGACACTGTGGAACCAACCGCATATGAGTATAGCTATCTGCCTGTGACAGTTGAGCTCAGTTCAGTTTCAGAGACTTAGTGACAGTTGTTTTTTAAAAATATTTAAGCTAGCACAGGGTGAAGGAGCATGCCCCACCCCCATGACATTAGATATGATAAGGCCTGTGATTGTGGCCAGAACTGTCATGAGTCACCTGCAGGCAGAAGCTTATAAGAATTCGTATGCAAGTCACTATTCTCCCTCCCCTGTTAGAACGACTGGCTCCAAACAGTGGGAGCTCCACAAGCCTAGATCCCAGGCTAAGAATGACATCAAGCCAGAACCCCTGCCTCATGGCCCTCCCATGGAAGCAAACAGAAACACAAACAAAGCTGTATTGTTCTAAACCATTAAACTGGGTCACTGCAGCATAATGTCACGTGTCCTAATGCCACTGCAGTCACATGGAAGCAGCAGCAAAAGGGGTTAGAAACATTTCTTGAAGTAAGTCAGTCCAGGAGTGGAGGCTCTGACACTTCTGAACCAGAAGTCCTTCTACTCTTCACCCTTTATCCTTGCTCTCATTCGTCCATCAGCCCAGATCTGTGGCTCTCAGATCCGCATCTTCAAATCACCAGAGGAACCTCAATTACTTGCCCAGCTTCTACCTTGGACATTGTGATTTCACTGGTCTTGGGCAGGGCCTAGGCATTAGTACTTTTTATGCCAGATGTGCAGTTGGCTTTGAGAGCTACTTGTCTGCAGTTGCTTAACGTTATTTAACTGGTTCACCCTTCAACACTCAGTCTGAATCTTCTCCAAAATGTCCTCCTGAATTCAAAGTTCCCCCTTGGGCTCCAATAGCAACCTGGTTACATCCGATCTCTAATTAGAACATCACATAAAAGTATCCATTTCCACATCTACTTTTCAAACAGAATGTAATCTCCCAGAACACAGGGACTGTACTAAAGTCTTCCTGTAGGCCCAGCACCTGGATCTTGGCATCATCCTATATATCAAGGTATATACACAATAAATGCTTATTTAAGCAGAGAAAATACCACCTGATTAAATTTAAGAAATCATTGGCAGTCTCATAGAAAACAACTTTCATAGAAGCTTGGAAGAAATGACAACCATTCGAAGTTGAGAAGTGAATATGAAAGTAAGTTATTTGAAGATGTCTTGAAATGAGAAATAGAAAGGGAGATGATGATGATCAAGAGAATGGGTCATTTCATGGATGGGAAAAAAGTCAGTTTTGTAGCACTGGGAATGAAATTAATCAAAAGGGGAAATGTGTTTTGCAGAAAAGTTTAATTTTTATTAGCCAAAGTTACAAAAGTAGGAGAAGGAGGTAGAGAAAACAGTACAAGTGTACACAAAGCCAAAAATAACTACTTCTGTGTGGAAGGTTTGGGTGATATTTTTTTGTCTTCAAGCAAGTGCTCAATAAGTATTTGTTGGATGAACACATTATCTCTGTGTGAGTAAATGAGTGTATTTTTTCACATGTCCATAGTTGAGTTCATCGTCAAGTTGAAGGCAGCAGTTCCCAAACTTTTTGCAGCTGTGACTGGTTTTGTGAGACATTTTTTCCACAGATGGTAGTTTCAAGATGATTCAAATGCACTGCACTTATTATGCCACCGCTAATCTGGCAGGAGGCAGACCTCAGGTGGTAATGTAAGCGATGGAGACCAGTTGTAAATACAGATGAAGCTTTGCTCACAAGCCCGCCAATCACCTCCTGCTGTACTGTGTGGTCCCAGAAGGCTGGGGGGCCCCTGCTTTAAGGCACAATATCATCTCAAATCTGTTAAGCCTTCTCAGATTTTTCTTTATATCTCCACACCTGTCTGAATTTTTCTTTTGTGTATCATGTTAATGCCATTTGATATACAAACATCCCTAGAAAATGCAGAGTATTGCTTTGTATACTATATTTCAAACTCACAAAATGTTTTTCTATTGATCTCATGCTGCCTCCTTGTTTACTCAACCCAATGTTCTTGAATTGTAACTGTGGTACCATGTGTACATTTATCTTATACCCCTAACTGCTGCATAATATTAATATATCACTGAAGTGAAAGAGGAGAGTCAAAAACGGTCTTAAAACTCAACATCCAAAACACTAAGATCATGGCATCCAGTTCCATCACTTCATGGCTAATACATGGGGAAACAATGGAAACGATGACAGACTTTATTTTCTTGGGCTCCAAAATCACTGCAGATGGTGATTGCAGCCATGAAATTAAAAGACACTTGCTCCTTGGAAGAAAAGCTATGACCAACCTAGACAGCAGATTAAAAAGCAGGGACATTATTTTGTTGACAAAAGTCCATCTAGTCAGAGCTATGGTTTTTCCAGTAGTCATGTATGGATGTGAGAGTTGGACCATAAAGAAAGCTGAGTGCTGAAGAATTGATGCTTTTGAACTGTGGTATTGGACAAGACTCTTGAGAGTCCCTTGGACTGCAAGGAGATCAAACCAGTCCATCCTAAAGGGGATCAGTCCTGAATATTCATTGGAAGGACTGATGTTGAAGCTGAAACTCCAATACTTTGTCCACCTGATGCACAGAATTGACTCATTGGAAAAGACCCTGATGCTGGGAAAGACTGAGGGCAGGAAGAGAAGAGGATGACAGAGGATGAGATGGTTGGATGGCATCACCGACTCAATGGACATGAGTTTGGGTAGACTCTAGCAGTTGGTGATGGACAGGGAGGTCTGGCGTGCCTCCCTATTCATGGGGTCACAAAGAGTCAGACACGACTGAGCGACTGAACTGACTGACTGACTGTAGGCGTATTCCATATTATAGTCATCAATTCTTTTAACAATGAACACCTAGTTTACCTCCAACTCACTACTAATACAAAAAAGAAAAAAAGTTGCAATAAAGAACCTCATACATGTCCAAACATGGACTTGAGAAAGTTTCTTAGGGGTAGGTATCCAGACAAGGGACTGTTAAACAATAGGCTAGTCACACACTTAACTTCAACAGGTACTTAAGCTCTCTCCAGAACAACTGCACAGTTTTACTCCTACCTGCTGTGCTTCAGAGTTCTGTTTACCCACAACCTTGCTAACAATATGATCTCTCTAGAATTTTTGCTATGCTGACAGATATAATGTGCTACTGTGTTCCCTTTCTCTGACTACTGTTGACTTTAATCATCTCTTCACTTATTGGTAACATAAGTGAACATATTAAACTTATGTTTTCCCTTCAGTGAATTGACTTATCTTTGCCCATTATTCTAACTGTTTCTTTTCTCTCTCTCAAAGTGTGTGTGTGTGTAATGTGATCTGTGAACATTACAGTAATTCCTTTTGCTCCATTATCTCTCTGCCATCCTTTTCCATTGAATACTTCATTGAACTTAAATCCTTAATAATGATCTATTAAAACCTAGTGAACGTGATGGAATGCCAGTTGAGCTATTTCAAATCCTAAAAGATGATGCTGTAAAAGGACTGCACTCAATATGTCAGCAAATTTGGAGAACTCAGCAGTGGCCACAGGACTGGAAAAGGTCCGTTTTCATTCCAATCCCAAAGAAAGGCAATGCCAGACAATGCTCAAACTACTGCATAATTGCACTCATCTCATGCACTAGTAAAGTAATGCTCAAAATTGTCCAAGCCAGCCTTCAGCAATATGTCAACCATGAACTTCCAGATGTTCAAGCTGGTTTTAGAAAAGGCAGAGGAACCAGAGATCAAATTGCCAACATCTGCTGGATCATCGAAAAAGCAAGGGAGTTCCAGAAAAACATCTATTTCTGCTTTATTGACTATGCCAAAGCCTTTGACTGTGTGGATCACAATAAACTGTGGAAAATTCTTAATGAGATGGGAATTCCAGACCACTTGACCTGCTTCTTAAGAAACCTGTATGCAGGTCAGGAAACAACAGTTAGAACTGGACACGGAACAACAGATTGGTTCCAAATAGGAAAAGGAGTACATCAAGGCTCTATATTGTCACCCTGTTTATTTAACTTATATGCAGATAAATCATGAGAAATGCTGGGCTGGAGGAAGCACAAGCTGGAATCAAGATTGCTGGGAGAAATCTCAATAACCTCAGATATACAGATGACACCACCCTTACGGCAGAAAGTGAAGAAGAACTAAAGAGCCTCTTGATAAAAGTGAAAGAGGAGAGTGAAAAAGTTGGCTTAAAGCTCAACATTCAGAAAACTAAGATCATGGCATCCGGTCCCATCACTTCATGGCAGATAGATGGGGAAACAGTGGAAACAGTGTCAGACTTTATTTTTGGAGCCTCCAAAATCACTGCAGATGGTGATTGCAGCCATGAAATTAAAAGATGCTTGCCCTCCTTTGAAGGAAAGTTATGACAAACTTAGATAGCATATTAAAAAGCAGAGACATCACTTTGTCAAAAAAGGTCCATCTAGTCAAGGCTATGGTTTTTCCAGTAGTCATATATGGATGTGAGAGTTGGACTACTGAGAAAGCTGAGCACTGAAGAATTGATGCTTTTGAACTGTGGTGTTGGACAAGACTCTTGAGAGTCCCTTGGACTGCAAGGAGATCAAACCAGTCCATCCTAAAGGAGATTAGTCCTGAATATTCATTGGAAGGACTGATGCTGAAGTGGAAACTCCAATCCTTTGGCCACCTGATGCGAAGAGCTGACTCATTTGAAAAGACCTTGATGCTGGGAAAGATCGAAGGCAGGAGGGGAAGGGGATGACAGAGGATGAGATGGTTGGATGACATCACCGACTCAATGGACATGAGTTTGCATAAACTCTTGGCGTTGGTGATGGACAGGGAGGCCTGGCATACTGTAGTCCATGGGGTCGCAAAGGGTCGGACACGACTGAGAGACTGAACTGAATTGAATTGAATGATTTTCCTATTCTATTGGTTTTTCTAGCAAAGAGGCTTTGAGAAGAGTTATTCTTTGTGAGAACTCAAAAGGAGAAAGTTTAGTGCATATGACAGCACAGAGACAATTTGAGAATGGACTCTGACAGAAGAAGAGGACTAAATTTTTATCATTGTCATTGTGGATGATTACTGAACTGGCTCTTTCCCTGTCAATAGATCTACCCCCACTCTAATATAAAAGGTCTTCTCAACAGGGTCCAAGTATTTTAAGAGATTTCTAGCTAGGAAAGAGAAAAGGAAGAGGAAGAAGTGAAACTTCTCGAGCTGCATTGCTAAAGAAGGCTTATTCTTTCAGACTCTTTGCTGTTAAATTATTACTTAAAGTTATCTTCTATAATTTAAACAAATAAGAAATAAATTCCCAGATGCCACCTTTATTACTGAATCAGAATCTCCAGGAGCAGACCCCAGGAATATGTATTCTAATGAGTGCCCAGTTGATCTAACTCAAGAATCCCCAACCTTTGGCACCAGGGACCTGTTTCCTGGAAGACAATTTTTCTGTGGAGGAGGGGCAGGGGATGGTTTAGGCAGTAACGAAAGCAATGGTTTAGGTGGCAATACAATTCATGGGGAGCAATAGGGAGCAGCAAATGAAACTTGCTGCCAATCACCTCCTGCTGGGTGGCCAGTTTCCTAACAGGACTCCTACTGGTGCCAGTGCAAGGTCCAGAGGTTGGGGATCCCAATCTAACTCATTGTCTCCTAGGCTTCAGGCATCAGCATAACCTTTGCCAAACTCACATTGTCCTTTTGCCATTATTCACTCAAGTTGTTTTAGGCTAACTAAAATTGTAGTCATCCTAAATAATATCCATTAAATCATAGTTTTAATGCATTGTTTTCTAAAAATGTAATTAAAACACATAACTATTTTAAAAATCCATCGTGAACTAGCTGAAGGCAGCACCTACTCCACTCTACTGATTCAAAGCTGTAAGTTTGGGAAGACTGGGTCAGCTGCTTCCAGGTCCATGTGATTCAAACTTTGGAGTCAAACTTTGGCCCTCTTATTCCAGGACCCACCTTCCTAGGCCTGGGCATCCTCACACAGTCCTATGGAAAGCCCCACACTTCCAGAACCCTATCCTGTCTTTCCCCATGTACCCTCTCCTGTCATGCCAATCAAACTGGATTTTTACTTCTGAACGTAGGACAGTATCACCTAAAGCATGTTAATAAATGTTAAAATATACTCTGCAGGTTTAACCCTTGATAGCAAAAGTGCTTTCTATTCCAAGAATGGGATTCTCCTCAAACGGATACATTCATACAGCCCTTTGCATCAGCATCTGAAATGGTACATCATTCTCCAGCTTCATTTCTTTTCAGTCTTCCTCAGTCACTCTGCCTCAGCCACACTAGAACACACCTCACTTTCTCCCTCTTAATATACAAGCTCTTCCTACCTCAGTACCTTTGCACTTGCTGGATTTCTTCCACATGTCTGCCATCTACACATTCCTTGGGTTTCAACTCAAACTCCCCACTTTCCCAGAGGCAGCTCCTAACCAATCCAGCTAAAGTGAAAGTGCAAGTGAAGTTGCTCAGTCGTGTCCGACTGTTAGCGACCCCATGGACTGCAGCCCACGAGGCTCCTCCGTCCATGGGATTTTCCAGGCAAGAGTACTGGAGTGGGGTGCCATTGCCTTCTCCGAAATCCAGCTAAAGCTACACCAATTCTCCACATCCCCATGCCCTCCAGGCATCCTCTATCACAGCAGTTTTTAACCAAGGGTGATATTTCCTCTAAGGGAGACATCGGTAATGTCTACAGACTTTTGCAGTTGTCACTACCTAGGGCTGGGTGTGTGGTAGGGGGGAAACAAGTGCCCTGTAGCAAACAGAGGCCATGTATGCTGATAAACAATCCTATGATGCATAGTACAGTCCCCTCCTGCAATGCATTATCTGGACCCAAATGCCATGTTTGAGAAGTTTAGCTCTATCAGTGTATTATGTTTTTTGCTTCTCATCATCAGCACCAGAACTGATGGCGTCGGGGTTTCTTTCCTACTGAATAGAGTTCCTCAGGAACTGGAGTTCAGGGTTGTTCTCTGCTTCACCTCAGCACCTAGAAGAGTGCCAGGCACCTTGACTCTCAAATCTGGTCCCATTTATCCTTGTCCTGAGAGCCCACAGCAAGTTGAGGATGACTGACCTCAAGTAAATGATGAGGATAAGAAAATATGTCACTTTAGAAAATGAAAACAAAAATGTGTTCAATTAATGAGTGTGCATACAAATGAAACTCATGATTGGGAGTTCATCATGCTTTCATGTACTCACAAAATTATCTTTATAGCCATCAGTGAAAGATTGGTTCCTCTACTTTTAAAAATGTGCAAAATTTCTAAGTCCAAATATATGGTTTTAATTATGTTGTTGTTGTTGCTTACTCACTAAGTTGTGTCTGACTCTTTTGTGACCCCAGGAACTGTAACCCACTAGGCTCCTGTCCATGGAACTTCTCAGGCAAGAATACTAAAGAGGATTCACCATTTCCTTCTCCAGAGGATCTTCCCAACTCAGGGACTGAACACACATTTCTTCCATTGGCAGATGGACTCTTTTACTACTGAGCCACCAGGATAGCCCTGGTTTTAATTATACCAGGATCCTAATGTCATAAGCAGATTGTAGAAATGTAATCTCAATGATCTCAAAAGACAAAAACGAAGGTCAATACATTCTATATTATTGGCATATCCACAGAAAATAATTTAATATTAACTAAATACCTTGCCTTCCTTCCTTCTAACCCCTTCTTCCTCTTGCGTGTGTGTGCTCAGTCAGTGAGTTGTGTTCAACTCTTTGTAACCCCATGGACTGTAACCCACCAGGCTCCTCTGTCCATGGGATTTCCCAGGCAAGAATACTGGAGCAGGTTGCCATTTCCTACTACAGGGGATCTTCACAACCCAGGGATGGAACCTGTGTCTCTTGAGTCTCATGCATTGGCAGGCAGATTCTTTACCACTAACACCACCTGAAAAGCCCATTCTTCCCCTCAGTTATCAAAAACATTTTTCTACATTATGATAGCCAAATTACCCATTATCAACTTTTCTAAAACAGATACATTTTTTCAGAAAAATAATAAGGGACCATATAGCAAGAGACCTCTGAATGCAATACCACAGAAATTATATACTGACCCCTGATGATAGATCTCCTATCACTGCAAACTACACACACACAGACACAATCTGAATTTCTGTAGTGTTTTTCTTTTTTCTTTTTTTTTACTTCTATTTTTCTCCCAAATAACGTCACTGGAATTACTACTACACCAATGTATGTGTGGAAATATTTCTAATAGGTGTAAAAAAATTCAGGACAACATTGTAAATCAACTATACTTCATTTAAAAATATATTAAAAAATTAGGCATAAAGAATGACCTACTCTAATGTCCACGGGGTCACGAAGAGTCAGACACAACTGAGTGACCTCACTTTCACTCTTCACTTTCATGCATTGGAGAAGGAAATGGCAACCCACTCCAGTGTTCTTGCCTGGAGAATCCCAGGGATGGGGGAGCCTGGTGGGCTGCCATCAAAGTCGGACACAACTGAAGCAACTTAGCAGCAGCAGCAGAACTCTAATGTCATCCAACGTTCCTGGTAAGACTTAGAATTAGAGCTCAGGGGCAGTCTCTGATTCTGTGTACCACCTGCTTTCTACTAAGCTGCGTGTCGTTTCACAGAACGCTACTGGGTATGCCAGTAGTCACTGTGCTCAGGGGTTTCCAACATTTTGAAAATGCTCAATTAAGCAAAGTTAAGCAGGTTCCCAGAACCTGTAATGTTCCATCACAAAACTTCCAGAAGGAAAGGGAAAATAGAGCATAAATCATAAATTCAAAGGCCCACAAGACACAAAGCAGGTAACAAACATGAGGTTGAAGGCAAGGCAAGGGCTGAGGGATGTGGTGCCATCTAGTGGAGCCCTGACTGCATAGGGATGCCGCCCAACATTGTCAGGGCTTTCCTGACAACTTACAAATCTGGGCTTCAATTTGAAATCTGCATGTTTATACATGTTGTCTTGGATTTTTTTAAAAAAAAAATACATTGTAGTTGGAACATAATTTTTTTAAGTCAGATTAATCTGGCCCCATCGGTGAAAACTAGTAAACACTGTTTAGCAATCTTCTTTGACCATATAACCTTTATTCAGAGGTCCTATTTTAATTGCCAAGAATTTAACAAAAGTGTCAAAAAACATTGCCTTCAAAAACAAGCATCCAGCCCTCATGGACCACTTTGGTGTGAGTAGCTCTGAATGTCCCCCAAATTACTCAAGCATGAGTTATTTCAGGGTTTACTCAAAGTGAAATTAATCTCCAGTCTTTTAACTGTTCATGTAGAAATGCTTCTAAATGATTAAAATTATCCTTACATTTAGCCTTTGTCTAGTTCTTCTGGGAAAACCAAAATTTAATTGAGTTGTGAAAAAGAAATATAACACAGGTATTGATTCAATATGAAAAAGACCTTTTATTCTTCCAAAACAATTCTAAAAATCAAAGTTGTTTGAGGACAATTTAGCATTTTGTAGAAACTGGTAACACTATCAAAAAATACTATTATATTTGCAAACTCTGTTTTCTAAAACAGAAAGCCTCTTTTGCTACTTCCTCCTTCTCTTTTTTCCTTGTATTTATTTCTGCCCTGACTCATTCTAAAAATCAGAGCCTGCCAGTTGTCAATATAAGTACCTAGAACTGTGGCACTGAGGTAGCAAAAATATCATAAATTATATGGCTATTGATTTTCTTCTGGTGCCTTCATAGTCTACCCAATATCATTGCTTCCTCTAACTGCTAAAATACCATCCTCCTCGCAAAGAAAGCATTTAATGCCTTGTATTTCTAGAACTCTGAGAAACCAAATTTGTCTATAATGGAAAAATCACACTCACCTCCATTTTTCTATTGGATAAATAGAAACCTGTACACACCATGATTTGAAACCTTGAGGACCCTATGCAATATCACATTTGGAGTCACTTTATTTTAAAAAAAAAAAAAGGGGGGGAGGGGACAATCATGAAATGCTTCCATGTTAAGTCCTCTAAGTCCCAGACTAGATGTCCTAATTCTAAGTTGTTTTCAGGTATTCTTGACAGCCTTGGTAACTGAGGTAGAAGTGTTTTTTTCTATCTTGCCAATGAGATTCTTGATGGAAAACAGGATTCATGAGGTCTAAAGAGAATGTACAATTCCAAGAAGTATGTTTCATGTTTTGAAGAGACCTCTGCAATGTTCCGGCAATGGCACCCCACTCCAGTACTCTTGCCTGGAAAATCCCATGGATGGAGGAGCCTAGTGGGCTGCAGTCCATGGGGTCGATAAGACTTGGACACGACTGAGCGACTTCACTTTCACTTTTCACTTTCATGCATTGAGAAGGAAATGGCAACCCACTCCAGTGTTCTTGCCTGGTGAATCCGAGGGACGGGGGAGCCTGGTGGGCTGTCGTCTATGGGGTCGCACAGAGTCGGACACAATTGAAGTGACTTAGCAGCAGCAGCAGCAGCTGCAATGATCAGAAAGTTTGAGCCAATTTAGTATAAAAAATTAGGACTCTGTCACAGAGGTTGACTTTACACAATTGAGCTAGCATCACTCTACCCAGTGGCCCTGAATCATAGGAATGCCATGGGAAACTGACTGAAAAATTGTGCAGCTGATTGAAAGCACTCTGACATGGTATCTGGTCACTGTCTTCTACAGTCAAGGGCATAATACTTTAGAATCTGGATCCAGGACTTAGTCTTCAGTAATGTAGACATTGTCTTCTTCTTGGATAGGCTTCGGAGCTGCATTTTTCAAAGCTCCAATGTGAGACTCTTTCAATGGAATCACACTGTAGAATAACAAGAGTAAGAGAAAAGGAGATCACTTCTCAAGCATGAGCAGCATATTTGTTTATGTTCATTCAAGCCTGGGTATTTCCATTTCTCAGAGCCCCATTCAAACATCCTATGAAATGGATAGAAGCTTCTAGAATTGTGAATATGAAGTTACAGGAAATTATTTTTACTAAGGAGGTAAAAAGTCACACCTTTTAGTTTCAAAAAACTCACACTGGTCTCTTTCAAGACACTCATGCAAAGGAACACAAAAATTTATAATCTAAGAAGACAAATACCACACACCAAATTGAAGTACTAAACCAGGAGGCACAATCTCAAAGATGGCCAGGAAATGGTTTGGCTGGTGTTTTTTAGCTGAGCACTGTGACCCTTTCAGTTTTTATTCCAATCCCAAAGAAAGGCAATGCCAAAGAATGCTCAAACTACCACACAATTGCACTCATGTCACACGCTAGTAAAGTAATACTCAAAATTCTCCAAGTCAGGCTTCAGCAATATGTGAACCGTGAACTTCCTGATGTTCAAGGTGGTTTTAGAAAAGGCAGAGGAGCCAGAGATCAAATTGCCAACATCCGCTGGATCATCGAAAAAGCAAGAGAGTTCCAGAAAAACATCGATTTCTGCTTTATTGACTATGCCAAAGCCTTTGACTGTGTGGATCACAATAAATTGGGGAGAATTCTGAAAGAGATGGGAATACCAGACCACCTGACCTGCCTCTTGAGAAATTTGTATGCAGGTCAAGAAGCAACAGTTAGAACTGGACATGGAACAACAGGCTGGTTCAAAATAGGAAAAAGAGTCTGTCAAGGCTGTATATTGTCACCCTGCTTATTTAACTTATATGCAGAGTGCATCATGAGAAACGCTGGACTGGAAGAAACACAAGTTGGAATCAAGATTGCCAGGAGAAATATCAATAACCTCAGATATGCAGATGATACCACCCTTACGGCAGAAAGTGAAGAGGAACTAAAAGGCCTCTTGATGAAAGTGGAGAGTGAAAAAGTTGGCTTAAAGCTCAACATTCAGAAAACGAAGATCATGGCATCCGGTCCCATCACTTCATGGCAAATAGATGGGGAAACAGTGGAAACAGTGTCAGATTTTAGTTTGGGAGGCTCCAAAATCACTGCAGATGGTGATTGCAGCCATGAAATTAAAAGACGCTTACTCCTTGGAAGGAAAGTTATGACCAACCTAGATAGCATATTCAAAAACAGAGACATTACTTTGCCATCAAAGGTCCATCTAGTCAAGGCTATGGTTTTTCCTGTGGTCATGTATGGATGTAGAGTTGGACTGTGAAGAAGGCTGAGCACCAAAGAATTGATGCTTTTGAACTGTGGTGTTGAAGACTCTTGAGAGTCCCTTGGACTACAAGGAGATCCAACCAGTCCATCCTAAAGGAGATCAGTCGTGGGTGTTCTTTGGAAGGAATGATGCTAAAGCTGAAACTCCAGTACTTTGGCCACCTCATGTGAAGAGTTGACTCATTGGAAAAGACTCTGATGCTGGGAGGGATTGGGGGCAGGAGGAGAAGGGGACGACAGAGGATGACATGACTAGATGGCATCACTGACTCGATGGCCATGAGTCTGGGTGAAATCCGGGAGTTGGTGATGGACAGGGAGGCCTGGCATGCTGCGATTCATGGGGTCGTGAAGAGTCAGACACGACTGAGCAACTGAACTGAACTGATCCTGTATTTTGAAAGAGGAGAGTGAAAAAGCTGGGTTAAAGCTCAACATTCAGAAAACGAAGATCATGGCATCTGGTTCCATCACTTCATGGGAAATAGATGGGGAAAAAGTGGAAACAGTGTCAGATTTTATTTTTGGGGCTTCAAAGTCACTGCAGAAGGTGATTGCAGCCATGAAATTAAAAGACACTTACTCCTTGGAAGGAAAGTTATGACCAACCTAGATAGCATATTCAAAAGCAGAGACATTACTTTGCCAACAAAGGTCCATCTAGTCAAGACTATGGTTTTTCCAGTGGTCATGTATGGATGTGAATGTTGGACTGTGAAGAAAACTGAGCACCGAAGAATTGATGCTTTTGAACTGTGGTGTAGGAGAAGACTCTTGAGAGTCCCTTGGACTGCAAGGAGATCCAACCAGTCCATCCTAAAGGAGATCAGTCGTGGGTGTTCTTTGGAAGGAATGATGCTAAAGCTGAAACTCCAGTACTTTGGCCACCTCATGTGAAGAGTTGACTCATTGGAAAAGACTGATGCTGGGAGGGATTGGGGGCAGGAGGAGAAGGGGATGACAGAGGATGACATGGTTGGATGGCATCACCAACTCAATGGACATGAATTTGGGTGAACTCCAGGAGTTGGTGATGGACAGGGAGGCCTGGAGTGCTGCAATTCATGGAGTCGCAAAGAGTCAGACACGACTGACTGACTGAACTGAACTGATCCTATATTTAAGATAAATATATATAAGTATACAAAAAAAAAAAATGGCTGTCTGAGGAGACCTTACAAATAGCTGTGAAGAGACGGGAAGTGAAAAGCAAAGGAGAAAAGGAAAGATATACCCAGTTGAATGCAGAGTTCCAAAGAATAGCAAGGAGAAATAAGAACGCTTCCCTCAGTGATCAATGCAAAGAAATAGGGGAAAACAATAGAATGAGAAATACTAGAGATCTCTTCAAGAAAATCAGAGATACCAAGGGAACATTTCAGGCAAAGATGGGCTCCATAAAGGACAGAAATGGTAGGGACCTAACAGAAGCAAAAGATATTAAGAAGAGGTGGCAAGAATACACAGAAGAACTGTACAAAAAAGATCTTCATGACCCAGATAATCACAATGGTGTGATCACTCACCTAGAGCCAGACATCCTGGAAAGTGAAGTCAAGTGGGCCTTAGAAAGCATCACTACGAACAAAGCTAGTGGAGGTGATGGAATTCCAGTTGAGCTATTTCAAATCCTGAAAGATGACGCTGTGAAAGTGCTGCACTCAATATGCCAGCAAATATGGAAAACTCAGCAGTGGCCACAGGACTGGAAAAGGTCAGTTTTCATGCCAATCCTAAAGAAAGGCAATGCCAAAGAATGCTCAAACTACTGCACAATTGCACTCATTTCACACACTAGTAAAGTAATGCTTAAAATTCTCTAAGCCAGGCTTCAGCAACACATGAACCGTGGACTTCCAGATGTTCAAGCTGGTTTTAGAAAAGGCAAAGGAACATGAGATCATATGCCAACATCTGATGGATCATCGAAAAAGTGAGAGTTCCAGGAAAACATCTATTTCTGCTGTATTGACTGTGCCAAAGCCTTTGACTGTGTGGATCACAATAAACTGTGGGAAATTCTGAAAGAGATGGGTATACCAGACCACCTGACCTGCCTCTTGAGAAACCTGTATGCAGGTAAGGAGGCAACAGTAGAACTGGACATGAAACAACAGACTGGTTCCAAATAGGAAAAGGAGTACGTCAAGGCTGTATATTGTCACCTTGCTTATTTAACTTATATGCAGAGTACATCATGAGAAATGCTGGGCTGGAGGAAGCACAAGCTGGAATCAAGATTGTCAGGAGAAATATCAATAACCTCAGATATGCACATGACTTCACCGTTCTGGCAGAAAGTGAAGAAGAACCAAAGAGCCTCTTGATGAAAGTGAAAGAGGAGAGTGAAAAATTTGGCTTAAAGCTCAACATTCAGAAAACTAAGATCATGGCATGTGGTCCCATCACTTCATGGCAAATAGATGGGGAAACAGTGGAAACAGTGTCAGACTTTATTTTTGGAACCTCCAAAATCACTGCAGATGGTGATTGCAGCCATGAAATTAAAAGACACTTACTCCTTGGAAGGAAAGTTATGACCAACCTAGATAGCGTATTCAAAAGCAGAGACTTCACTTTGTCAAGAAAGGTCCGTCTAGTCAAGGCTATGGTTTTTCCAGTAGTCATGTATGGATGCGAGAGTTGGACTGTGAAGAAAGCTGAGCTCTGAAGAATTGATGCTTTTGAACTGTGGTGTTGGAGAAGACTCTTGAGAGTCCCTTGGACTGCAAGGAGATCCAACCAGTCCATTCTGAAGGAGATCAGTCCTGGGTGTTCATTGGAAGGACTGACACTGAAGCTAAAACTCCAATATTTTGGCCACCTCATGTGAACAGCTGACTCATTGGAAAAGACCCTGATGTTGAGAAAGATTGAGGGCAGGAGGAGAAGGGGACAACAGAGGATGTTATGGTTGGATGGCATCATCGACTCAATGGACATGGGTTTGGGTGGACTCCGGGAGTTGGTGATGGACAGGGAGGCCTTCCGTGCTGTGGTTCATGGGTTGCAAATAGCCAGACAGGACTGAGCGACTGAACTGAACTCATAAAAAATATCAGAGCATATCAGAGGCAGTAAAATAGTATTGCTTCACCTAAGCATGCTCTAGATCACAGAGTCAAAAATCACACCCTGCCTTAACAGTCAAAATTAGAAAGCAATGGGTTAGATGAGTTTTATAACATGAATGCTCACAAATCAAGTTTACATAAAGGTCATTTGTGGAGTTTTGATATCAATGCTTTTTTAGAAGTTGTCTGTAGGCACTATTTTTATTACCTAAGCCTACCCAGAAATGATATGAAATGCATTGAATCTTCACTCAGCTCTGATCTTTAAACAGATTAGTCATATAGCATGGAAACAGGTTAGTTGTCAGCAGCTCAAAATGAGTCAATGTGATATAGCTGCCCCCAAAATAACATCATGAGAAAATACACCTTTTTGTTTTTGTTTTGTTTGCTTTTCTATATTATACAACATCTTCTACAATAAATATTTTCTTTCTAATTAGGTGATTGAAAACTGAAACTTTAAAGAAGTAAACATTGAAAGAACAAAAGTAAACTAAAAGGATGTTATCATTCATGCTTTTCTGTCTGTAAGGAGCACTTATTTTTTTTCCACTCTTGGAAGCTGACAGTCAAAAACTCCTAAAGGCCTGAGTTTTGAACTCTAAGAGACCTGCTGTGTGCTGTGACCATGGATTGGCACTTAACATCTCTAAACCTGTTTTATAATTTGTAAACTGAGAATAATACTACTGCCTGTCTCACAGGTTTATTGCTGTGAAGGGCATGTCTGCAATAATAAAATCCAGCATCTATGGAACACTTGCAATATGCTGGAGATTATTCAAGGCATATTTTGTGGACTGGCTTATGTGATTAACTTAGATATAGGAAAGATTGGGTACAAACATCCAATGAAAGAGAACTAAGAATAATGGATGGCAGTTAAAGAGGGACGAATTCGGAACAAAGAAAGACTTTGCTGAAAACCCAAGCTGGACCAGATGAAGAAGTTTATTTTGTTAGAAGTAGGCAGTGGTTTCCTACCTTTACAGATGCTTGGGGAAATGACAGCAGGGATGCATACAAAGAAGATTTAATTTTTTATTGGGTGAAGGGGTAAATTTGCAAAAACTGTAAATTGAAATGCCTGTGACGCCAGACAACTAATGTAAATGAACAAAGCAGGCTGGGTATGGAATAATAGGGGATGGTCGGAACCGTGGGGAGCTGGAGGCATGTCCCTATCCCCTGCCTTTGCGGGTCTTCAGCCTGGAGGTGTCTTCCTGCAGATTTTTGCAGAGCTGCCTTCTGCTTCTTTGGGGCTCACTCACATAGCCTACTGCCCTGTTCCAGTATTCCCCATGGTATTTCTCTGGAAGTTCTAGAAGGCCCTGTTTATTCATTTATATGTTTTCTGTCTGTTCTGCTCATCTTTTCAGAATATAATAGAAATTCAATAGACATGCAACAAACAAAGCACTGAATGAAATCAAATAAACTAAACAACCCATTCAAATGACCCCTGAAACAATATCTGCAATTTAGTTCTCTTGCTTTAAGACATAAGGTTTGAGGTGTTGTTTCTGTAGCAGTTATGACACAATTCCAGAGAAATATAGAGGTGCTTGGAGAAGGAAATGGCAACCCACTCCAGTATTCTTGCCTGGAGAAAACCAGGGAAGGAGGAGCCTGGTGGGCTGCCTTCTATGGGGTCGCACAGAGTCGGACACAACTGAAGCCACTTAGCAGCAGCAGCAGCATAAAGATGCTAAAATCATCACTGGAAGGTTGAACAGCAATGGAGGTGCCGTATATACTAGATTTTGCAGGATCCAGAGTATAAAATGGAGAACTCGGAAGGAAAAGAGGAGAGGGACAGAGAAATTTTCCTTATGTTTACTAGAGTAAGAACATCAAAAGGCATTATTAACACAAACCATTTCAAACATACCGTAGTAGCTCCGCCTTGCTACCCTGGCAAAAATATCCTAAATTGAGGGAAAAATGAAGAGAAAATAAAACATATAAGCCAAAGAGTTTTTGAGATTTTTTTCCAAAGTATATTATTACGATTATTACTTTAATATGTGCAAAATCAGTACAGCTCTCAGAGTCTAAAAAAAATCAATTTAGAAGAAAGAATATTTTTTAAAAAGGAGAAAAAAATCAATCTGGACCCTAACCTGATAACTCCAGGTAACTTCTCTTGAATCTCTAGGAGCCAAGTAAGCCCCTTTGTATAGAATATCTTCTGATTCATAGGTTTAGTGTATTGACCTACATGCCCTAGCTTACTTTAATACCATTATATTTCACTGAAAAAAACCCCGAATATTGCACTTCTCCCATAGAAGACAGGTTTTACACACACATACACACACAATTGGTGGAAGGAGACCAGGAGGTGCTGGATAACTGTCATGTGAAACCCTTTGTTCTTCTCCTAGCTCTGAAATCATGTACCCTCCTAATGTCTCTTGTGCTTCTTCTATTAAGTGGGTGTTATAAAACCATCAACAGTTTTACTCCCTATAGGGATAAAATATTGTTATTGAAGGAATGCGAAAAGAACAAAATGGGAGGGAACAAATCTTGTATATTACAGTGGCTTTTAACTTCCAAATCTCAACTTTACACAACCAGTGCTTATTTCTCCATATTTAAATTCTGAAAATGTTTGTTTCTTCCATGTTTGTGGAACAATAAATTTGAGATAAATTTAAAAAAAAAAGAAGAAGAAGGTAAGAACCAAGAAAGTTATATGAAACTGAAAACATGTGGCTCAAGAATACTTCTGTGGGCTCAAGAATATTTCTGAATATTTCAGTCCTGAGGTGACTTACTTCTCCTAACCAAGAATACCACAAACATGACCAACAATGCCAAAATAGTAACCAAGATTCCAATGTAGACTCCCTTGTTGGTGCTCATCCATGTTTCCTTTGCCAGTACCGCAACCTACAGAAATATCAGCAGATCAAACACAAAACAGAAAAATAAAACAACCTTGTTAGAATTACAGGCAGAAAACATTTCAGAAAATAATACACCCAGTCACATTATTGTTTAGTGGCCCCTTGCTAGTTCTGGATCACGAAGGGTAAGACCAAATGATGTAAAGTTATAGCCTTATGATGAAATTCTAAGACAACTCAAAAATCAAAATGTATTTCGCAGTGGTGGAAATGTTTACATCTTACTTGCAGTGATATTTAGAGAAGGGTACAGACTTGTTAAAATTCAAACTGTATGCTTCAAATGACTGTGCTTTATTAATTTATATATTTTATTTAAAATATCTCTTTTCATAAATAATCCTCTTATGATACTAATAAAAAACAATTCTGATTCCTATATAAGTTGCCATGGTGGTGCTATTTGAATGTGTTCAGTTACTGAAACTGGCCATTTATTTAAACACTTTTTTGAACTAGAATTCAAGATTCTATGTCTTTATAAATGGGCATGAAAGTAGCTGCTCAGACTCATGGCTCTGCTTAACAATTAAAATGCTGTGCAATTGGGAAAAAAATTCCTAGCGTGACAGATCATCACTTCCTAGAGTAAACACCAAATATACCAGGTCATCATGCTTGCCTCCTTTACATAGCTTAATTCTAATTCTAAAAATGTCCCACCACCTAGGTATTTTAACAGAAAGGAAGTGAAAATCAGAGAAAAAGATTAAGTCTCAAGTCTCCTCCTGCATAAGAGTTTAATCCCTGGAGTCAGAATCCCAGATTAACTTTTATTTAGTTGCTCTGTGACCCTAGCAAGTTATTTAGCCTCTCCAAACCTCTTTTTCTGTCAAATGCAGATTAAATAGGGTTCCTGGGAAAGGTACTTCAGGTACCCCCTGATAAATACTATGAGGAATACAGAGGAGGGTGACCTAGCCTCTGAGGTGTCCTTGCCTAAATGGAAAACAGCCGGTGCCTTGGGAGGGAAAAGCTGTTATCACCTTACTTGTAGGAGGGAAAGCAGTTAGATGGAACACAGGGTTACAGGAAGCAGTCTTTCCTTGCTTTTTAAAAAATATTATGTTACATAAAAACTGGAAGTTCATATTAGAATGTGCAGCTCAGGATAAAGAAAGGAAAACAAAAATCAACCATAATTTCAACATCCAGAAATAGTTACTATTACAATTTTTCATTACATACTCTTTTAGAATTTTATCTTTCTAGTAGTTTTCTTAACAGACACAGTTACCGTATCCAATGTATACTACAGTATATACATCATTTTATTTTGTATCTATAACCTATATATAATTTTTTTTTTTTCATTTTTGGCAATGCTACATGGCTTGTGGGATCTTAGTTCCCTAATCAGCCATCGAACCTCTACTTACTTCATTGGAGGCATGAAGTCTTAACTACTGGACTGTCAGGGAAGTCCCAATGCTACCTGAAAAGTTAGTTTTTTCATTTAACAAATGACACTGTCTTCTCATGGCAGTAAGTACACTGCTGTGACAACATTTTTAGTGGCAATAAATGGGCATGCTTAATTGATAAGTTATTAATCTCTTATTGTTGAACTTTTAGGTTGTTTATAACATTTTCATGATTATAAACAGCAGCAATGTATATCTTGTTTTATACATCTTTATGTATATGTTCATTCTCTTCTTAAGATGCAGCTCAAGAAGTTGACCTACTGGGTGGAAATATATGCTTCTTGGTTTCAAGATACTTGGGAGACACTTGATATCTTCACGGTCAAGACACAAAAAGCCCACAATTATGCTACCACCTATTGTGAACTTGCTTCTATATTGCTTACATTATATAGAAGAGATTAATTGCTACTGAATATACCTGTCCTGCAGGTAACTGAGGTCAAAAACAATCTTCTCATTCAGAGTGTTTGTTTCTTTTTTTTTAAACTATCACAAGTCTGACTGACATGACATTTACATGGTGGCAGTTCTGCTATTTAACAAGAACAACAAAATCAGCCCATATCCATCAGATCAATCAGTACCCATATCATCAGAGTGATTAAAATCTTTCATATCATTCCTACGTGGTAGTGTTCTCATTGTCACTAAGTTATGCAACAGAAGTCCATTTGGCGTCACATTAACCCCACTTTGCTTGAACTTGAATTTCTCTTATAATGTCCATGCTGCGATTTCTCACCACTTGCAATCAAGATTACTCTCATACCTGAATCTGTTCATGTTTTTTGCTTCTAAGAGTTATTTGCACATAGTGAAAGGAAAGTTGTTTCACCGAAAGGAGCCAAAAGTGAAAAATCTCACTGATAAATTCTTCTAACTTACACACAAAGATGAGGCTTTGATGAACATCATGAGACTATAGTCCCTTGGATTTTTCCCAAGCTAATTGTGGGGAAAATGCAAGAACAAATTACAGAATCAAAGAGTTTGAAGACCTTAGGACCTTAATGTGTCATCATATGGGGAGGATTATATATAGAAAGACTCAGAAGTGGCCTCAAAATTTCTCTATAGGAGGAAAATTGGATTGGAAAAGGATATTAGGGGGCCTGTGTTTAAGGAATCACACTTTCATTGACATAATATTTTTGGTGGGGATGGCCCCCATTCCACTACATCAATTCAAGTCATGTTATTTCTCTAACAATGACCTAAGTCTTTCTTGATATGTAATGTTAAGTCACTATGCCTGAATTAATTCACTCTCTTTTTCTTATTTTCTGGTCAGGAGAAATTCTGTCCTGGGTGTATATGTGTGTCTAAAGTAAAATATGACTTCCCTGGTGGCTCAGACAGTAAAGCGTCTGTCTACAATACAAAAGTAAAATATAACTTTTCAGCTATTTCTAACAAGGTAGTGTATTTATATAGACTTTTAAAATTAATTAAACTATCCCTATTTAAGAGTCAAAGTGTTTCTTCCTTTATTTTTTTATATTAGAAAGAATCAATCTGTGGACTAGTCTGACAATAATAATCTCTAAATGTAACTTGATTCCAGAAGAGACATATAAGTGAATCAGGCTAATAAAATAGGAAGGAATATGCTTACAGTTTGATTGTTATGCCAATGAGGATCTGGAGACTGGGTCACAGTGCCATTTCCATCTGCTCAACAAGAAAGAAAATTAACGAGAATTACAAAAAGATATTGAACTTTCCTGTGAACACCAAATATATTCACACTGCCTTCTGGTAATGAAGGGAAAGTTGAATAATCATAGGGCCTAATGCTGTAGGTCCCAAGAATAATACCAAGTTACTGCTGCTGCTGCTAAGTCGCTTCAGTCGTGTCCAACTCTGTGCGACCTCATAGACGGCAGCCCGCCAGGCTCCCCCATCCCTGGGATTCTCTAGGCAAGAACACTGGAGTGGGTTGCCATTTCCTTCTCCAATGCATGAAAGTGAAAAGTGAAAGTGAAGTTGCTGTCCTGTCCGACTCTTCGCAACCCTATGGACTGCAGCCTACCAGGCTCCTCCGTCCTAACATTTATTAATTTAAGTAGTAAGGTTGTGCTTTTTAACCATTTTGTCATTTTGAAAATGAACCCTTTTTTTTTCTCCCTATTGGGAAAAAAAAAATGCATGCTCACAGAAAATTTACTGACAACTTTAGACAAGTCAGAGTGGCCCATTGTCAGACTAGGTTAAAAATTACCACTTACAGATAAATAATCAGTATTTTCATGGCAGCTCAGAAACTTCCAGTGAATGCTCAGAGGTCATTACACATCCAAAGAGCAGAACCACTCTGCTCAAAATGAACATTTCATTGGTTTTACATTCAAAATGTGAGTTAAATGCACTAAGATACCTCAAAACAGGTGGCATTCAACTCCTACATTATATGCCAGTGTGCCAGACACTGATCCAAATGTGCTTTAGAAAATATGTTACATCACTCCCAAGGCCAGTATACCTTATACTACCTAAACTCCCAATATAAAAGGATACATTGCCTTAAAGTTTTCAATGTCCAAATTTTAACAGTGTTTTGAAATATCTCTTTTCTCCCACAGAACATATACTGTTGGCCCTTCTAAGCAACTATAGGTCAAATACAGGATTCTCTCTTTACTGAGTATCTATTACACACAAGCACTTTACATCCTTATACCCATTTTCTTAATCTGAAATTATAGATGAGGTGCTGAAATGGTTGAAGTTTCCAACTCTACTAAAGGACAAGAGCCTCAGCTCATAACCACTGTACACACTATGTTTCCATTCAATGAAAATACTGCAGGTCTCAGAGATTCCCGTACTACTGACAGAGCTAGAAAACCATCATTTTCTAATGACAGTGAAAATGAACTAACCATATCCCCCTAAATTTTAACAGTTTACATAACTGTATCTACAATTTAAACATTCCAACACTACGTCTTCAAGAGACAAAGACAGTGTCTACAGTCTAGTCTCTGTGTATGACTTATGTTATAACCTTAAATGCTTAAGCTATAGAATGAGTGATGTTTTTAAAAAAATAAAAAGGACTTCAATCAGATGAAACTTGACTTCAGTGCTGACATGTCACTTACCAATGTGACCTCGATCAATGTCCTTTACATACACATTACATACATATTCATGTAAATGTATGTATTTATATTTCTAGCTGGGGTAACCTTGAAGTACAAGCTGTTGATAGCATCCGTCTCATAAAGTTATCACATTAGATGATGCAAGTAAGGTGCTTAACACCATATTAAACAAATATCAGGTATCACAATTATGTTGCTATGTAACAATAGGAGCAATGGGGAAGGAACACCATGCAATGGATTTTCCAAATATCCTATCCTTCATTCCTTACAAACATGTAGTGAGGAATGAAACAACTTGCCCATGGGCATGCAGCTTGAAACTGCCATTGGGGGGCAGTTGAATTGGAAGCTGTTTGTCCAAAGTAGAACTAAATGTCCTCCTCAGTCTGGCAATGGCAAGAATTAAACCTGCCCTGAAAGAATTAAATGAGATAATGCACAATAATTTGCTGGCACATGCATCTGCAAAGGTAGGTGCAGACTCTATGAAAACCAAAATTCCTCCTGGACTAACATTCTTGGCTTTGTGAGGCTTTAACCCACTGAAGTGTGACTCGGGCACTGTGAGGATTTGGCTGAAGGGCCTCAGAGATGCTGCCAAGACGGCAGCAGTCACAGAAGTCGTGGGGACACAGCTGCTGCAATGCCTGTTCCATGCTACCAAGTCTACTTGACCAGGTTTTAGTGACATATTTTAGAGAATAATTTCCCATTTTCTACTTTGTTCTTCCTCTTAGCCTAAAAGTGTGGAGTGCAGTTGCCCCAACTGCTCTTACCTGTATTTTTATCTGCTTTCTGTTTCTGTGCCAAGAAACACTTCACACCAAGGATTCCACTTTCAAAACCAGATGTCACTATTAGCTAATTTCAAGTAAATTGGTCCCTCTCTGAGTCCCGCTGCATGTCCATTTTCAATTAAGAGCTTCCTTGAGTGATTGGCAAAGCAGGCTACCCTGGGGGTCTCCTATAGCAACTCCTGAGCATGATGAATCATTCGCACAAGTCTTACAAAATCTTACAAAATCTGACCTTGTTGGATGCTTCAAAGGCACATGGACAAATAAGCCAGTTCTGCATTACAAAGGTGTTCACATGTGGCACTCTCCAAATTTATCACCATGGCTAACAGAATTGGTTGGGAAAGATGACAATTCAATATCATCTTTCTCCATTATAGGAAAAACAGACTAATCTTATATCTCAAAAGAATATGGACTTTCCAAAACTAGGGAGAACTGGAGTCTTTGGGAGTGAAATGGCACAATCCTAGTGGGACCTGCCTCTTTGGCTCTGGTGTCCATGTCCTCAACCCAACTCAAAGTGTCCATGTGAAATGAAAGCTCAAAAAGGCAGCAGGGGAGCCTCCTGGCTCTGTGTAGTGTCTGGGGCTTAGAGGAAGCATAAACAGGCAACCAGTTTGGTCTGGACCAGTTTGGATTTAATTGTTTTAAGGCTCTGTCCAGGGAAGTATGCCTAGAAATAAGTTTAAAAACAAGGCTAATTCATTTTATTTAGAAAAATGTGCATATGTATGTGAATGATCCCAAATCATACAAGCTGCCTGTGTCACTCAAATGTACCTATTTCTGGACATTCTAAGTAACAGTCATAGTTGCCACTCTATCACTTACCTTGTAACTGTGTCCCCAGATCTTTATCTCATATAACGCTTGTAAGAATAAGTAACATTTCCCCCATTTTCCAAAGGATAAAAACAGATTTAAAGAGGATAATAAGACATTTGTTCAAGTTGCATAGCTGAGTGGAATAGCCATTGTTGGCATTCAAGTTATGCTTGTCTTATTTCAGAATATGTGCTCTGAACAATGTGCTAATATTTATCAAAATTTGAATGCTATCAGGTGTTCAGGAAAGAAACTGAAGTTACCTGTTGAACAAGAGTGCCATGGTGAGCTGGTTATGTTTGTTTCATACAGGGTAGTAGGCTGGCTTTCTGCTGTCTGAGTTGGAGAAGACAAAGAAGCTGTAGGAATGACAAGAACAGAAAAGTAGTGTTCAATTAGTGGAGGAAAATTTACACCCCCAGCAGAAAGAACAAACAAAACTAAATCAGAAATTACCCTTTGACTGTTTCTTAGAAATGTATTAATAGATGTCCTTGAGGTATTATCCTGCTATGTAAGCATTTCATTATCATGAATAAATCTGATCTAGATAATGATCTGAGAGCTTAAAAACAGAATTATTTCACTTTTTATACTTCTGTTGTTGTTCAGCTGCTAAGTCGTGTCCGACTCTTTGCAACCCCATGACTGCAGCATGCCATGCTTCCCTGTCCTTCTCTGTCTCCTGGAGTTTGCTCAAACTCATGTCCATTGAGTCAGCAATACTGTCTACTCATCTCATTCACTGCCACCCTCTTCTCCTTTTGCCTTCCATCTTTCCCAGCAGCAGGGTCTTTTCCAATGAGTCCGCTGTTTGCATAAGGTGGCCAAAGCTTTGGAGCTTCAGCTTTAGCATTAGTCCTGGGGTTGTCATAAGAATTAAGGGGCTTAATACTTATAAAGCAGTTAGCATGTTTCCTGACACAGGAAACAGAGTAAGCGTTAACTTCATCGAAATCGTATCCTCAAGTGTTGGGTTAGGCTTCAAAATGGATTAAATGATCTCTATTCAAAGCTCCTGTAAGACAGAGTCTCATTCACTTGGCCCTGTTCTGGCACCCTTATTTTTTCCTCATAATTCTATGTTAAACAGGGCCGAATGCATCATCCTTCTTAGATGTCTGCAAGCAGTGGTCTGGCTTTTTTTTTTTTGCTATTAATGATTCCTTTGAGAATCTAGTAAAAACCATAGGTCCCTCTCACTCTGAAAATGCTTTAAGATACAAAAGATGAATATAAGAGGGTACAAGTTGTTCACAGATTCTGTGAAGCCAGGTTTGGAAACCTGTTAAGAATCCCTACCCTAGATTGTACATCTGCCTTAACACCGTGCTCTGGATGGTGTGTATCCTTACTTTAAAAAATTCTGCACTTAGAAGTACTTTTGCTTACCTGGCTGGAGGTCCTCTGTGGGTGCTGGCATTGGAAGAGTAGAAGTAGAGGACCTCACTGTCACTGGAGCAGTGGTGACTGTCATGGTTGGAGTAGCGGTGTTGATTGTTGTTGGCACAGCAGTGGTGGTGGTTGTTGGAGCAGTGGTGACCATTGTGGTTGGAGTAGTGGTGGTGGTGGTTGTTGGAGTTGTGGTGGGTGTTGTTTTTCGGGTAGTAGCAGTGGTTCTTGAAATAGTGGTAGTCATTGTTGAAGTAGTAGTAATGGTTGTCTTTCTTGTAGTTTTGGTTGTTTTTGGAGTAGTGGAGGTGATGGCAGTGGTTGTTGGAGTCATGGTGGTTGTTTTTGGGGTAGTAGTGGTGGTTGTTGGAATAGTGGTAGTCATTGCTGGAGTAGTGGCAATGGTTGTCCTTGTAGTGGTGGTTGTTCTTGGAGTAGTGGAGGTGGTGGCAGTGGTTGTTGGAGTCATGGTGGTTGTTTTTGGGGTAGTAGTGGTGGTTGTTGGAATAGTGGTAGTCATTGCTGGAGTAGTGGCAATGGTTGTCCTTGTAGTGGTGGTTGTTCTTGGAGTAGTGGACGTGGTGGCAGTGGTTGTTGGAGTCATGGTGGTTGTTGTTTTGGGGGTAGTAGAGGTGGTTGTTGGAGTAGTGGTAGTCGTTCTTGGAATAGTAGTAGTGGTTGTCTTTCTTGTAGTGGTGGTTGTTCTTGGAGTAGTGGAGGTGGTGGTGGTGGTGGTTGTTGGAGTCGTGGTTGTTGTTGTTTTGAGGGTAGTAGTGGCGGTTGTTGGAGTAGAGGTAGTCGTTCTTGGGGTAGTAGTAATGCTTGTGTTTCTTCTAGTGGTGGTTGTTCTTGGAGTAGTGGAGGTGGTGGTGGTTGCTGGAGTCATGGTGGTTGCTGGAGTCATGGTGGTTGTTGGAGTCATGTGGGTTATTGTTTTGGGAGTAGTAGTGGTGGTTGTTGGAGTAGTGGTAGTCGTTCTTGGAGTAGTAGTAATGGTTGTCTTTCTTGTAGTGGTGGTTGTTCTTGGAGTAGGACTGGTGGTGGTAGTGGTTCTTGGAGTAGTAGTAATTGTTGTCTTTCTTGTAGTGGTTCTTCTAGGAGTAGTGGTGGAAGGTGTCTTTCTTGTAGTGATTCTTCTTGGAGTAGTGGTAGTAGTTGTCTTTCTTGTAGTGGTGGTTGTTCTTGGAGTAGTGCTGGTGGTAGTAGTGGTTCTTGGAGTAGTAGTAATTGTTGTCTTTCTCGTAGTGGTGGTTGTTCTTGGAGTAGTGGTGGTGGTGGTAGTGGTTCTTGGAGTAGTGGTAGTAGTTGTCTTTCTTGTAGTGCTTGTTCTTGGAGTAGTGGTGGTAGTTGTCCTTCTTGTAGTGGTGGTTGTTCTTGGAGTAGTGGTGGTGGTTGTTGGAGTAGTGGTGGTAGTTGTTGTTGTAGTAGCAGTGGTGGTGGTCGTTGTCGTTGTAGGTGGAGCTAGAAATCAACATGAAAGCAGGGATTCATCAAGCAGCAGGAAACAAGAGACTTGTGCTGGGCCTGTGCACCAACACAACCAAGCAGACGGTCCCCAGGCAGAACTCAGCACTTATCTCCCATGAACTCCAAGTTCTTGTCATGGTCAACTAGAATCTGTGACTGAGCAGGGAGTGAAGACATGGTCACAACAAGGCAACAGCGGCATTTAAAGGATGATATTTCGGGAGGTGTTGCTATTCAAAAATGACACATGGGATTTGTGTTGAAGCAGTTTGTAAAGACTAGTCATACATATCAGATTTACATATCTTCATAAGCATCTGTGAGGGAGGGGAAAGTGTCTAGAGCCTGAAGCTGTCTTTGTCCTCTCAGCAGTACATGACTAGAGCCCAAATAGTAGTTCCCAAGAACCAGACTATTGACCAAATAAATAGCATTTGCTTCTGTCAGTTCTAAGGGCACCCTCCCAACATATCTGCATCCTAAATGCGGATTAATTCACATCATTAACATATGCTGGATAACACAGATGCCATATGCCACCAGGGAAGCCCTGAAAACAGTCATAGATAGTATATACATGAATGGATGGGGCTGTGTTCTAATAAACATTTATTCATTAAAAAAAAAAAAAAAAAAAAACTGTTGGTGAGCTTATTTTATAATCTGATCTGGTCCTATGGCTACAGTTTGCCGACCTGGGTCTAACAGTGTAGTTAAAGATTTTGAAAAACAGTGCAGACTCAATCCCCTCCCTTCAGTTTGAAATGAAACCTAAGAAAAAGAGGAAGCAAGAAAAAAATCTGATCAAAGGAGTATAACAAAGAGGAAATTTAATCAGCTTATTTCACTAATGTGTCTTGCTCAGGAGTAAATTGGAGAAGGCAATGGCACCCCACTCCAGTACTCTTGCCTGGAAAATCCTATGGATTGAGGAGCCTGGTAGGCTGCAGTCCATGGGGTCGCTAGGAGTAGGACAGGACTGAGCGACTTCACTTTCCCTTTTCACTTTCATGCATTTGGAGAAGGAAATGGCAATCCACTCCAGTGTTCTTGCCTGGAGAATCCCAGGGACGGGGGAGCCTGGTGGGCTGCCGTCTATGGGGTCGCACAGAGTCTGACACGACTGAAGTGACTTAGCAGTAGCAGGAGTAAATATTTCCTAAGGAAGAAGCTAGGACACTAAGGCTAGGAAAAGCTGCCAAGAAAGAGCCCTAAGAGAGGTTGAAAGTAAGCTCATTCTCTGAAAAGTGCAAAAAACTTAAGTAAAGTATTGGGTTGGAGGCAGAGAATCACTTTGGCTCAGTTATGAACCCGTTCCCCACTGGACAAAGCAGTGACTTTGCAAATATTCATCTATTAAAGAATTTATAAGCACTATAAATGCCCCCTATTAATTTCTTTCTTCCTCCAGACCAATCATATAATTTCACAACTCCAAAAATAATCTCTTATCCACACACAGCCTCCTACCACATGTGTATAGCACCAGCATCTTTTGGCTTTCTTAAATTGCCTCCTAGATGTTTTCCCAGAGTCAGCTATTTTCTGCATCACAATTGACCTGATTTTACTTGCCTTCATCAAATAAGCTAAGTATCTTTGATGAAGTTAGGAAAAGTTATGAAATTGAAATATCAAGTTCATTTAAACTAAAAAAGAGATCTAGCTTATAAAGGCTCTGATTGGGGTTCTGTTTTCATTAGAAACTTTAGTGGGAGAGTACTTACTATGAAAAAGCATTAGAAACCAAAAAATCCTTTAGAACCTGCTCCTTTCACCAAATGGTAAGAAAAATTAAAGTGTCTACATCAAAATAGAAAAACAAAAACTTCCCAGAATTTTGGATTTCACAAAATTCTTAAAAGCCGAAAGTGAACAGTTACTGAGATTAAAACGTTCTCATATTGCAATAAGGCAATTTTAATTTTTAAACAAGCAATTTAGTGATATGATGTGAGTAAAGTGAAAGTCACTCAGTTGTGTGCAACTCTTTGTGACTCCATGGACTATAGAGTTCATGGAATTCTCCAGGCCATAATACTGGACTGGGTAGCCATTCCCTTCTCTAGGGGATCTTCCCAACTCAGGGATTGAACCCAGGTCTCCCACATTGCAGGCTGATTCTTTACCAGCTGAGCCATGATATGGTGTGAATTCTGCTTCAAAAAATCCAAGGGTAGAGGGAGGGGATGAAACTATATAGACTCTTTCAATGTATATGCAACAAAACTGAGTTGACAGTTGTCTAAACCAAATGATACATCTATCTGACAGGACCTTCGGAGAAGGCAATGGCACCCCACTCCAGTACTCTTTCCTGGAAAATCCCATGGATGGAGGAGCCTGGTAGGCTGCAGTCCATGGGGTCACTGAGGGTCGGACACGACTGAGCGACTTCACTTTCACTTTTCACTTTCATGCATTGGAGAAGGAAATGGCAACCCGATCCATTGTTCTTGCCTGGAGAATCCCAAGGACGGTGGGGCCTGATGGGCTGCCGTCTATGGGGTTGCACAGAGTCGGACACGACTGAAGTGACTTAGCAGTAGCAGCAGTACACGGGACCTTATATTACCTGTTTTATACGTGTGAAACTCTCTATGAGTTTAAAATGTTAAGAAAGAACATTTGAAAATTCTCCAAAGAAATGACCTCAGAGAAAAGGTCAGATTTTCAAGAAGAAGAAATTCAGCTCTATAAAAATACTCACTGTATCTCAGTGTGGAACAGTGAATGCTTTTTAATGAACCAACTAGTGTTCCTGAAGCACTGCTTCAGGAGACAGTTTGCTGACTCAGAAGATCCTCTAGCCTATGGTCTTGAATCAAGGTTAGTCTTAGCACTTCACTCTACACAAAAACATGGAGAAGGCAATGGCATCCCACTCCAGTACTCTTGCCTGGAAAATCCCATGGACAGAGGAACCTGGTGGGCTATAGTGTATGGGGTCGCTAAGAGTCAGACACGACTGAGTGACTTCACTTTCACTTTTCACTTTCATGCATTGGAGAAGGAAATGGCAATCACTCCAGTGTTCTTTGCTGGAGAATCCCAGGGACAGGGGAGCCTGGTGGGCTGCCGTCTATGGGGTCACACAGAGTCGGACACGACTGAAGTGACTTAGAGGAACAGCAGCAGCAGCTACACAAATACAAGATATTCAGTTGAAGAGTTATTAGAAAACAAGATCATAGGAAACTTTTCTTTCCCTACTAAAGGAAAAGAAAGTTAATATCAAACAGAAAACTCTTATCTCTGGGAACCCACAGGAAGTGATCAAAGAAGTAGGAAGATAAGCTCACCTGGATTGATCCTCAACTCTAGGGTGGTTTTTATGTCATTGAACCACCCTCTCACCTCAATTCGGCAACAATACAAGCCACTGTCAGATGTGGCAGCATTGTTTATGGTCAAAGACACATCCCTTCCACGAATATTGCCATTTAGCTGGTAACGTCCATCCCTCCGATAGGTGACTCTGTATCCATCAGTCCAGATGATGTTAGTTCCGCAATTCAACCAAGGACATGCCCCTCGGCCCCAACACATGCTTGTGACTTCTCCATTATAGTAGCAGGGTAGAGTGACACTCTGACCCGCCACTCCAGTCACTCGATGGTAAGAGGTTACACCATCTGTAAATAAAGAGAAACCAGAGCATGAGGTCTCAAAATTTTAACTTTATTTTCATTTTGTTCTTTATATAGCTTATGCTGTTTGAAATTATCTAACTATATCTTGAGTTTGTAAATTTAATATATGCATTTTTCTGGTAAATATATTCTTTAGCAGTATTATTATTAACCAGATATATTTGAGGATGAAACATCAGATAAATGTCTTTCTGTATTCAGGATTACTTCTTAATAGGACAGATTTATGAGAGAAAGTATCAGGATAAAGGGCAGAAATATGTTCAGTCTTTTGGTGAATATGATTCAAATTCCTCTCCAAAAGGTTTGAAACAAACGACACTCCAGTAGTACATCAGTGTGTGTGCATTTTATTCTGTGTTTGACAGGTATCTGCTTACTAAATGTTAATACATACAGGTGGCTTTTCCTCTCCCCTAGATTCAGTCACTGTCTCAGTTGAAATCTGATTTTAAAACTGTTGCATTTAAAATTTTGATTTTCAATTTTATCAAAATTTTTTAAATGGCTATGCAAAAAATTTCACCTCACAAATCTTCTCTAAGTTAAAGAAAAAACAGCTAATATCCTACTTTCAGCATCATTGGCTAGAAGGCAGAAGCCTAGTAAACTCTTTACAAATCAGTTTTCAGAAAAAAAGGTTTATAATACTCTCATGGAGAAGCCTGGTAGGCTGCAGTCCATGGGGTCGCTAAGAGTCGGGCATGACTGAGCAACTTCCCTTTCCCTTTTCACTTTCATGCATTGGAGAAGGAAATGGCAACCCACTCCAGTGTTCTTGCCTGGAGAATCCCAGGGATGGGGGAGCCTGGTGGGCTGCCGTCTATGGGGTCGCACAGAGTTGGACACGACTGAAGTGACTTAGCAGCAGCAGCAGCAGCAGAAGGAACTGAGGCTTATAATGGGCTTTGTTGTTTTTGTTTAGTTGCTTAGTTGTGTTGGACTCTTTGCCACCCCATGGACTGTAGCCCGCCAGACTCCTCTGTTCATGGAATTTCCCAGGCAAGAATTCTGGAGTGGGTTGCCATTTCCTTCTCCAGGGGATCGTCCTGACTCTGGGATCAAACCCATGTCTCCTGCATTGGTAGGTGGATTCTTTACCAATGAGCCACCTGGGAAGCCCATCATGGGATTTAGGATCAGTTAAAAAAATTCAAGCAGGGATCCCTTCTTGTGAGTTGATGACTGTCCTGCAATGGAGCACTGTCCAGTTGACCAGGTGAAACCAAAAAATTGGACAATATTCAATCAGATATTAAACTTTACCTCTTAAAAACAAACAGGCAGGAAAACTGTCTCCTGCAGCAGTGGTTTAAAAAACTGTATTGCCAAATGAAGTCTGAGTGGTCCTTAAAAAAAAATCTGAGATTCAACAACAAGTCATAGTTAGAACTGGGCTGTAAATCTGGGAAATGCTCTGGGAATATAACATTAATTGTTATATAAAATAAGTCTAGTTTTTATTACCGAAATTCTGATTATATTTAATTTTGCTTAATATTATTTTTGAATTATAAAGGTAATTTATGCTGATTATAGAAATTTGTTAGAATATAACTTAAAAAATGTACTTTTCCTCATATTCCTACTTCTAGAGATTTTGTTTAAATTTAGGATCATGTCTATTGCTAAAAATTTCCCCTATCTCATAGAATGTTAAAATATGAGATAAATTAAATAATTTTGTTTATTAAAATTTAAATTTTTTGTTTATTGATTAAAAACAAAATTATGGCCACATGGTACCACATGTGGGATCTTATTTCCCCAACCAGGGATAGAATTTGTGCTTCCTGCATTGGAAACACAAAATTTAACCACTGGAAAACCAGGGAAGTTAAAATATTTCCTTCTTAAAAGAAACAGTTACACATGGTTAAAAAAATCAAAAAGTACAAAATGGTACAATAAAGGACTCGTCTCCTTCCCACCCATCCCCATTGCTTCTTCCCACCCTCGTCCACGGTTACTCTCTTACATACACTTCAGTAGTTCATGCATACACATCCATATACCTACTTTTTTTTTTTTATTTAAACACAAAAGGCAGCATAAGCTGTACTGTACTGCAGCATGCCTTATTCACCTACCCATAAATTTTTTAATTCTTAGAATTTAATCTTGAACCCATTACCTTTGACAAAGCCCCCCTCTACCATGTCCACACACCCCCTACACACCCCCTACATCCTTGGGGTTCCAAAGCACAATCCACCTATTCACTTACCTGGCAGGAGTAGGAGGCCCAGGATGGCTACCCAAGGATGCATGATGCTATTGGCCTGAAGGAAAGAGAAAGCAGACTGCTTGGTGTGGCCCTCAATCACATGGTATTAGAACAAGTCTTAATTCTCAGATTGCAATTTCTCCTTTCACCCTTACAGGGTGAATCACATAAGCCTGCCTGCAGGAAACAGGGGCACACTTACAAATGCTTCAGCTGTCTGTCTGCTCCAGGTAACTGAGAGCTCTGCTCCTTCCAACAGACAGGTAAAACTGTCCTCTGAAACAGTGCCTACTTACCCAGCTCCTTTCCTACACCTAGAGTCCAAACTAACTCTAGGTGCTGACAGAGGAGATGAGGGAGCAAACACGAAGGAAATGAGAGGAAGGCTTAGCAGGGAAAGCCAGAGCAAAGGCCAGACTTCCCATGGCAAAGGTACACTTATCCTTAGCCTTGAAGAGGAGTCACCTGGCTTTCTGGTGAGAAGAGGGTACTTCTTCCTTTGTGGTCAGAATGGCTAGTCCCCAGCCTTAGTCAAATTATCAAATGTCCACTGAACTAAGAACTGAGAGTTGTGAGTTTCACTTATGGCTCAGGAGACTGCCTCTCAGATAGCTCTGATGAACCACACCCAAGAGGGTTGGAGAGATAAGCTTATATGTGATTTTGGAGAAGTACAATCAAATATCTCAGAAGAAGGTTGCCACTAGGTACAAGAAACAAATAGCTCAATTAATGCCTTTAGCATTTTTCTAAGTACAAGAAGATGAAACTTGGATTCATAAAATTTTCTCCTGTAAACATCTACCTGAAGGCTTGTTTTACAAGTTTTCCAAGAGCACAGAGTACTTCATTTGGATCACTGCACTGAATTCCTTTCAGGGTACATTGAGTAGAAGTGACTACAGTGGCTAGAGACTTAATTCTTACAGAACAAATAGCAAGGGACACTCCTTAGCTGGCAGTGCCCCCTCATGGTTACAAATTCAATCATGATTTAGGAGGCAGTTCATGGCCACTTTATTCCATAGTGCAGAGAATACTTTTTTCTCAGTCAGGCCAGTATTTTGATGATCTTCAGTGTGCTCTTACCGGACTCAGTTCAGTTCAGTTGCTCAGTCGTGTCTGACTCTTTGCGACCCCATGAATTGCAGCATGCCAGGCCTCCCTGTCCATCACCAACTCCTGGAGTTCACTCAAACTCATGTCCATCAACTCGGTGATGCCATCCAGCCATCTCATCCTCTGTTGTCCCCTTCTCCTCATGCCCCCAATCCCTCCCAGCATCAGAGTCTTTTCCAATGAGTCAACTCTTCGAATAAGGTGGCCAAAGTACTGGAGTTTCAGCTTTAGCATCATTCCTTCCAAAGAAATCCCAGGGCTGATCTCCTTTAGGATGGACTGGTTGGATCTCCTTGCAGTCCAAGGGATTCTCAAGAGTCTTCAACACCACAGTTCAAAAGCATCAATTCTTCGGTGCTCAACTTTCTTCACAGTCCAACTTTCACATCCATACATGACCACTGGATAAACCATAGCCTTGACTAGATGGATTTTTGTTGGCAAAGTAATATCTCTGCTTTTCAATACATTATCTAGGTTGGTCATAACTTTCCTTCCAAGGAGTAAGCGTCTTTTAATTTCATGGCTGCAGTCACCATCTGCAGTGATTTTGGAGCCAAAAAAAGCCTGACACTGTTTCCACTGTTTCCCCATCTATTTCCCATGAAGTGATGGGACCGGATGCCATGATCTTCGTTTTCTGAATGTTGAGCTTTAAGCCAACTTTTTCACTCTCCTCTTTCACTTTCATCAAGAGGCTTTTGAGTTCCTCTTCACTTTCTGCCATAAGGGTAATGTCATCTGCATATCTGAGGTTATTGAAATTTCTCCCGGCAATCTTGATTCCAGCTTGTGCTTCTTCCAATCCAGAGTTTCTCATGATGTACTCTGCATATAAGTTAAATACGCAGGGTGACAATATACAGCCTTGACATACTCCTTTTCCTATTTGGAACCAGTCTGTTGTTCCATGTCCTAGGCACTGCTAATAGTAGCCAAAAGTCTTTGGCCCACATGTCTTTCAAATCTGTTTTGGTCCAAGTAAAATACCCTATGTTGCTTCTTCCCATATGTAGAGCTACACTATTACAATCTTGAGTTCATAAATAAATATATACATGTATAGCTCTTAAGTAAATATATATGTTCAAGTTGCCTAGTCATCATTTTTATCAGAGGCTTAGTCACACATTTAGTAATGCAAGAAATTACAATCTTGTAAAATAGGCCAAATGCAAGTAACATAGCTAGTAGCTTAATAGGGTCATAAGCAAATATTTAGGCCAAGAGTTTCAATTAGGTGTGATCCAGTATATTACCAGCTCATCTGACTCAGTCTGTCCTGTACAAATCACTATCTTAAAGGCAATGAAATACTTGTATTGTTCACAAGGCATCCAGCCTAATTCCCTAGTGTTATTAGGCTGATTATCCTTAATTTAACTGTTCCCAATGTAAGGGAGATTTTAAACTTAAATGATTTAAATAATCTGGTGGGAGTCATATAAATCCACCCTGTAACTGAAGGAGGGTCCCTCCTAATAATCAGGAAGGTATATTTGCTGACTGAAATTTTGTTTGTTATTATTGAGCTTGAGTAACTTTAAAAGAATATTCATACTATAACCATGGGCAGAGAAAGCACCATTAATTGGCCAAGTGAGGGAGTCCAATCTAATAATATCAATAGTTGCTCAAACAGAACTATAGCTTTCTTCTGGAATAAATTTCCTAAGGGTCATCCAATTAGACCTGTGGAGAGGAGAAATCCACCAAGGTAACCCAGAAGTACTAGATGTAGGTAACTGATCATATGCCTAACAATTGGATTAATTTTTAAACTCTGTGTAAGACTTACAGCATGATAGAAAAACATGGATTTATGAAAAAGTCCAAGAAATTATCAATATAATTATAATATATAATTATATCCATATTTCTATAATTATAATTATATAATATGACATTATTATCTAATGTAACTATTATGCTGAAAGTACTATAACTAATCATACAAGTCACATCAAGAATCTAGGGATAGCTGCCCACTTCTGATGTTGTCTTCTCTTTGTCTTGGTGGGAGTGTAGTTTCTCCTCTGTTTGAACTTTGTTTCAAGGTGAGTCTAAGGGCTCCAGTGCAAGAACTCTTTCTAAGTGGAAAATACAAATCCAAAAGTCAATTTCTTTTGTTTGTTCTGTGCACGAGCCAATCAAGATTATCTGACAAGTGTCCTTTGATGTAGGTTGGAGACAGTTCTTTAAATGATGCCTTTCCAAAATGCATAACCTTCTGGTTATAGGTCATGGGGCATCGAAATACAGTAATAAGCTTCAGATACAAACATAGTGTCCTTTTAATAATTCACTTAAACTTTACAATAATGTAACCTAACAACAGGGGTCTATCTCAGAAGTGAGTCTTGGACAGTAAATACAGACCTAAATTAACAATACTAGAATTTAATATCCATATATGTAATTTTTCTCTCTAAAATTATGCTGACTTCTATCAAATATAATCAAATTAAGAGTAATTTGTTGGCAAAAATAAGTCTGCTTTCAGTAAACTTGGCCTGATTACTTATATAAGTGTAACTGAACATACAATCCTTTTAAGAATTGGCTTAGGTGGAACTCTTTATAAAGAATCTCAGATTGAATTTTTAAAAGGCTTCTTTCTCAAGGTGAGAAAAGTCATCCCAAGGGCATGCCATCAGATCCCACCTGTGAATTAATTTCTCTCTTCTTAGTGTTCCAAAGTGTCTTCTGACTCCCTCAACTGTCAGCAGGTGGACTTTCTTATTTACTTGATAAGTCTGCTAGCAACCTAAGGGTTTACAATTTTGGAGGGATCAGGTAGAAACAAAAGATATATGTTTCAGTTTTGCTTACAAAGGTATCACTAACCAAATTGCTGTAAGTCATAAGTAGTTTAAGGGGAAAGGTTTCCTTATATCTGGAAAACAGATTAAAAAGCAGTAATATTTCAGACCAGAAAAACCATAAAATCTATAACCATGTTCATCAGTTCACTCAGTCCTACGTAACTAATTCTTGATTTTTTCTTGACTGTTTTATAAAGCTTTTAAAAGCCTGCACTTGTCAAAAACCCTTTCTGTAAATTTTCTTGAAAATGAAGCATTTTTGCAAAGGCGTCAGGATCAAACAATAACTGTCTATGAACAACCAAGATTTTTAAAGACATGGTTAAAGATCCAATTCTGATGCAATTGACAAAGAAACTTCTTTACTGCTGTGACAGAACATTTTAAGATAATAATCAGAATTAAGACTGATAACATTTTACTATGACATACCAGATTCTTAGGAATTCCAATAATTTCTAGAGTATCTAAAACATTTCCCCTTACAATATAGCCTAAGGATGTTTATCACCATCCCTTTGAAATGCTTTCCATGCAGTTTAATATATGATATAAGCCTAGTTAGTTTAACATTTTTATCTTTGATAAAGAGAGAAAACAATTCCCTTAGGTGTTTTAGGACCTTTTGGAAAATCTCAAAGTAAGCTAAGGTCAAATGAACTTCAAGTAGAATTTGATCTCTGGCAAATTTGCCAAAAATATCAAAAGGCTTTAAAAAAACAATTGGTCAGGTAGCATCACAGGTCACTGTGAAACAATACTTATTCATTTAGCCAAGAAACAATAAAATATTTCAAAGGCAAATACAAAAAGTTATAAAAAATTACTTAAAATACAAAAAAAATTAACAATCTGTTACAAAAGTAGATCAATATTCTTTAGAAAACTCTCCCCTCTTAATAGAGAGAAACCAAAGTCAAGTTTTGTACCATTTTACCTTTAATATTGAAATTCATTTGCCCAATTGAATTAATTCTAACCTTAGTTCTGCCCAAACATAAAATCCTTTCTAAAGTTTCTTTTTTCCTCTCAAACCTACAGTTTTCTACACTTACAATAATCTGTCTCTTCTTTCCTATTAAGAAATAATTAGCATCAGCACACTCCAGTACTTTTGCCTGGAAAATCCCATGGGCGGAGAAGCCTGGTAGGCTGCAGTCCATGGGGTCGCTAAGAGTCAGACACAACTGAGTGACTTCACTTTCCTTTTCACTTTCATGCATTGGAGAAGGAAATGGCAACCCACTCCAGTGCTCTTGCCTGGAGAATCCCAGGGACAGGGGAGCCTGGTGGGCTGCCGTCTATGGGGTCGCACAGAGTCAGACATGACTGAAGCAACTTAGCAGCAGCAGCAACATCAGAACAAAATTATTTTCTTTTCCTTAATAAAACACATTTTTATTTCTTATATCTTCTTTTTACTTGCATACAAATATGTTTTCCATATTAACTTTATAGTCTACTTAGAATTATCAAATTTTTAAAAATATTTATTTATTTGACTGCATTGGGTCTTCATTGGGGAATGCAGGATCTTTAGCTGCAGCAGGCAAACTCTTAGTTGGGGCACATGGGGTCTAGTTCCCTGACCAGGGATCAAATCCAGGCCCCTGCATTGAAAGCACAGAGTCTTAATCACTGAACCACCAGAGAAGTCCTGAATTATCAACTTTCAAAAACCTTAATCTCTAGTGAAAACTGAGAAGCAAGCAATTACATACTGTCTTTTACATTAGCATCCCATAGATTGGCAAACTTGAAATACTATTTATACAAACTCAACATGCAAAAACTAAGATCCTTCAAAATTGAGAAAGGAGTACATCAAGGCTGTATATTGTCACCCTGTTTATTTAACTTACATGCAGAGTACATCATGTGAAATGCTGGGCTGGATGAAGCACAAGCTGGAATCAAGATTGCAGAGAAAAATATCAATAACCTCAGATTTGCAGATGACACTACCCTTATGGCAGAAAGCAAAGAGAAAACAAAGAGCCTCTTGATGAAAGTGAAAGAGGAAAGTGAAAAAGCTGGCTTAAAACTCAATGTTCAAAAAATGAAGATCATGGCATCCAGTCCAATCACTTCATGGCAAATAGATGGGGAAACAATGGAAACAGTGACAGACTTTATTTTCTTAGGCTCCAAAATCACTGCAGATGGTGACTATAGCCATGAAATTATAAGACACTTGTTCCTTGGAAGAAAAGCTATAACCCACCTAGACAGCATATTAAAAAACAGAGACATTACTTTGCCAACAAAGGTCCATCTAGTCAAAGCTATGGTTTTTCCAGTAGTCATGTATGGATGTGAGAGTTGGACCATAAAGAAAGTTGAGCACCCAAGAATTGATGCTTTTGAACTGTAGTGTTGGAGAAGACACTTGAGAGTCCCTTGAACTTCATGAAGATCCAACCAGTCCATGCTAAAGGAATGAATATTCCGTCCTGAATATTCAATTGAAGGAGTCATGCTGAAGCTAAAGCTCCAATACTTTGGCCACCTGATGTGAAGAACTGACTCAATAGAAAAGACTGATGAACGGAAAGATGGAGGACTGGAGAAGAAAGGGACAACAGAGGATGAGATGGTTGGATGGCATCACAGACTCAATGGACATGCGTTTGACCAAGGCTTGAGAGTTGGTGATGGAGAGGGAAGCCTGGTGTGATGCAGTCCATGGGGTTGCAAAGAGTCGGACACAACTGAGAGACTGAACCGAAGGTCGTGGCATCCAGTCCCATCACCTTATGGCAAATAGAAGGGGGCAAAGTGGAAGCAGTGGTAGATTTTCTTGAGTACCAAAATCATTGTGGACGTTAACTGCAGCCATGAAACTAAAAGACACTTGCTCTTTGGAAGAAAAGCTATGACCAACCTAGACAGTGTATTAAAAAGCAGAGACATCCCTTTGCTGACAAAGGTCCATATAGTCAAAGCTGTGGTTTTCCCAGTAGTCATGTGAGAGTTGGACCATAAAGAAGGCTGAACACTGAAGAACTGATGCTTTCAAATTGTGGTTCTGGAGAAGACTCTGGAGAGGCCCCTGGACTGCAGGAAGATCAAACCAGTCAAACCTAAAGGAAATTGACCCTGAATATTCACTGAAGGACTGATGCCGAAGCTGAATCTCCAATACTTTGGCCACCTGATGCAAAGAGCTAACTCATTGGAAAGATCCTGATGCTGGGTAAGACTGAAGACAAAAGGAGAAGAAGGCAGCAAAGGATGAGATGGTTAGATAGCATCACCAAGTCAATGGACATGAATTTTAGCAAACTCTGGGAGATAGTGAAGGACAGGGAAGCATGGTGTCCTGAAGTCATGGGGTCGCAAAGGGTTGGACTAGACTTAGTGATTAAACAACATAATTTCTAAAATGTGTGTGCTTTCTTAAAGAAAATGTTACAATGTGGCACCAAATGTATTTATTTATAGTCCTGAATCTTTAGTTTCTCTGCAAAATGATATCTACATTCAGTAATTAATGTTTCAGCCACCTTGTTTTATTTGGAAGGGAACTTGATATTTAATAAACTTTCATCATTCAACTTAATGTAGAAAATCCTAAAGTTTCATGTTACCAAATATTCAGAGAGACTAGTTATAAGTAGACATTGCTAAAACATGATTATATCTAAAGAGTTTACCTAAAACCTCTTATCTCTTTTACATTTAACAGCTTGATATTTTATTAAAAAATTTCGTCATACCAAGTTATTTTTCTTGCTGACAAGAAGATCTTATTGTAGTAAATCTAGGTATAATAAAAGTATTACATTTAATGTTGATAGCCCTAAAAACATGTCTATATTAATTAAACCAACAAATTTTTACTTTTACTTCAAATATTAATTTAATACTGAATATTCATTAGTTCACATGAATGTAAAATTCATTTGGGTTAATTTCTTTTATATTTTTGAGAATCTATGTAAGTATTTAATTTTCTGTAAGTCAAGTAAATAGAGTTCATTTACAAGTTAATTTTGGTAATGTTCTCCAGAGGTAGACATATCATATCTATAAGGCTCACACAGACATATAGACAAATACAACCAGAGATTTCATAGATTCATGTTTAAAACTTAGTCATGAATCAGGTATTACAATACCCTAGTATTTTAAATAACAGTTGGAATAAGTTGTTTACTTGCTTGAATTTAAAAAAGGTTTCTCCTTTTTTTTCTTAGTCTCTAGAGGTCTAGATACTAGTTCCTGAGAGCACTGGTAAAGTCTTCACATCTCAAGGCGCCAGGAGAGAAATGCCAACTTCTCCTAGGAGGAACAAGTCCAACTTCCCACCTAATCACCCAATCCAGATTTCTCCAGCCTCTTTCAACCAACCTCCCAGTGTCTTCCAACTTCAGGGAGGTGGGGGAGAGGGGAGCAGTTATCAATTATACACTGCCAAATAAAACTCAGGATCATCAGTCAATAATCAGGAGACGTGAGAACCAAGAAAGGTCTACTCAAATTCATCTGGACTCATCGAGAATGAAGACAGACACAAGAGACCCTGCTGGTCTTTGAAGTACCAAGGGCTCTTGAGCCTCATAAAGTTCAAGCAAAGGAAAGTCTGGTCTGTGTCTCTTCATGGTCCCCAAAATGGTCAACTGAAATAATAATGCACAATGTACCTGTGAGTTTCTGTTTTATTTGGAGACTGACTGAGTACAAGGAGATGGCCTCTCAGAGAACTCTGAGGAACTTCTCCAAAGAGGTTGGGTGGAGCGAGGGGATGTCGGCATGTCTGTGATATTGAAACTGTGCAGTCAGGGCACACAGTAGAAGGTTACTAGTCACAAGGAACAGACATCTCAGTTAACTGACTTTAGTGCTTTTCTAAGGATGGGAAGATGAAAGAAATTTGGATTCATAAAATTTTCTCTCAAAAATATCATCTGAAGGCCTATTCTGCCAGTTTTCCCAGAGCACAGAATGCCTCATTCCTGATCTCTGCCCTGAACTCCTTTCAGGGTGTGTTGAAAGTCAGCTACTGCCATGGCTACAGATTCAATCTTGGTAGAGCCAAGTGGGGAGCAACATTCTTTAGAAGGCACAAGAATTCAGCAAAAATGCAAATAATTATGCCTACCCATTCATTCTACAGGATGTCTCAGGCCACATCTTATTGAGTGATATCAGGAGAATGTTTCAGGAAGCAGAGTCTGGACTAGACAGGTTCAGATCACAGCTCTGTTACTTGATTTCCTCATTTGGAGAATAGCACTGAAAATACTTGCTCTATCTCTATTTTATAAAAGTTCATAAGAACTTTTATTATGAGAAACAAGGCTGTGGGAGCCCTGTCTGGGGGTGCTTCAGTCTGAAGAAGGCCTTGGATTGAGGAGGCCCAAGTCTTAGAGCTTCCTTGACCTACTTGAACATAAGCTCCCTCCTGTTGCTGGACCTTCACACATGCTGTGCCCTGAACTACTTGCTAAAAATCAACTCTTCCATAAAACCAAGAGGTGATTATATGTCTTTAATAGTCCTCCTAGGGGTTGCAAAAAGTTGGACACAACTGAGCAACTGAGCACAGCACAGCTTTATGATGCTATGCACATGAATTTAAGTAGACAACAAGAGGTGTTCTACCAAGGAATAGCATATTTCTGGATACCTGCTTTCCTCTTTTCCACTGCCTCTATACTCTTGGAGGGGACACTATTGACCCCACTTCAATCAGCACCAAAGGTTAGGGGGGGAAATCTGAAATGCCTCATACAAAAGTAGGCCTTGCCTTATTTATTTGAGAGACACGGCCAAAACCCAGTATATCAGTGATAAAAATGTTCTAATTTAATTCAATTCTAACACTGTTATTAATAATATATTGACAGTAACAGGGCACGATTCAATGCATCAAGGATGAAAAATATCCAGAATTGTGCAATCAGGTAGAGACAGAGATAAGTAAGCAACTAATAAAATTGGGAAGAATGATAAAAATGATAAACTTATAACTGGACTACGTCACTACTTGACTTACAACACTTCTATGGTTCTTTTAGGGGAAAAAAAAAAATCTAACTCCTTACACAGATTTACAAAGCCTTCAGTTCAGTTCAGTCACTCAGTCGTGTCCGACTATTTGCGACCCCATGAACGCAGCACACCAGGCCTTCCTTGTCCGTCACCAACTCCCAGGGTTCACTCAGACTTACATCCATCGGGTCAGTGATGCCATCCAGCCATCTCATCCTCTGTCATCCCGTTCTTCTGCCGCCAATCCCTCCCAGCATCAGTCTTTTCCAATGAGTTAACTGTTCGCATGAGGTTGCCAAAGGACTGGAGTTTCAGCTTTAGCATCATTCCTTCCAAAGAAATCCCAGGGCTGATCTCCTTCAGAATGGACTGGTTGGATCTCCTTGCAGTCCAAGGGACTCTCAAGAGTCTTCTCCAACACCACAGTTCATAAGCATCAATTCTTCAGCGCTCAGCTTTCTTTACAGTCCAACTCTCACATCCATACATGACCACTGGAAAAACCATAGCCTTGACTAGACGGAACTTTGTTGACAAAGTAATGTCTCTGCTTTTCAATATGCTATCTAGGTTGGTCAATACTTTCCTTCCAAGGAGTAAGCATAGCCCCCGCCAATCTCTCAGGTTTCTTTTACCGCTCTCTCCTTGCCCACAGGGCTCCAACAAATGGAGTTCCTTCAAATGTATCCCTACTTTAGGACCTTTTCCCTACTGGTGCTTCAGCCTAGATCCCTATTCTTTCACCCCATCATTTTCAAATTTCTTCTATTCATTCTGATCCCTGCTTAAATCTCACCTTCTCAGACACTCCCTTGGTCCTTCTATCTAAAGTAGCCAACCAGTCACTGCCTTTTTTTCAGTTCTCTGCATTTATTTACCTTGTTTCCTATTATGTATTTGTGTGAGAGGGAGAGAGAAAGAGAAATCCACCTCTCCTCCCTCTTGTACAGTAATATCCAGTAGAACTTTCTGTGATGCTGGAGCTCTATGGGTATTGTGCAAGCATTTTTAATGTGACATTACAATCAAAAAATTAATAATTTTTTCCATTTAACTTGATTTATATATAAGTTTAAATAGCCAAACATGGATACTGTGTTGGATGGTGCTCGACATAGACTATAAATAAAACCCTTCAAGGTAGGCCTCCCCCTTTCATTCTCTATCCCTGAAAACTTGTTAGGGATTCGATGGGTATTGACTGAATAAAGTATGAAAGCACAAAGGCACAGAGAGACTGTTCATTGACTGAGCGGCTGGGATTTTGGATGGGGGGAAGTCTCTTCAAAATGTGACATATGAGCTTCACAACTGGAGAATGGGAAATAGGCAAAGTGTGTTTTAAGTGAGAGAAATTATGAATAAGAGCCAAGTCAGGGATATAGAACCAAGGCTCTGTGATGTGCAGTAAGTGTACAATTCCATAGGACTGAATATTCGGACAAGCTGTCTCCCACGGGAGCCCCCACTATGTCCTCAAGGCTCCCAAACAGCACAATGGATTTTTTCAATTTGAGCTATTCAACACTTGCTACTCTAGAATCAACTTTGTGACCCCTTGAAGATACATCCCAGTTGAGGGATAAAGTTCAGGCAGCAAACATGACTTTCCAGCTGCTTACTCCACAGGAAATGAAGCCCCAGTGCAGGCACAGAGAATGAGAGGATCAGGCCCACCTTTGAGAAGGAATGCAGGGGCCACTATGGTGAGAAGCGTGAGGGCCTGTCAGGAAGCTACTGCAATATTTCTGTCTGGGGGTGCTTCAGTCTGAAGAAGGCCTTGGTTGGAGGAGACCCAAGTCTTAGAGCTTCCTCGACCTACTTGAACACAAGCTCCCACCTGTTTCTGGGCCTTCACATATGCTGTGCCTTGAACTACTTGCTGAAAATCAACCCGTCCATAAAACCAAGAGGTATGATTATATGTCTTTAACAGAAGAGAGGAGGGAGAGCAGCTCAGGCCCTGGTTGTTTCAACACAGGACCATCAGGATTTCTTGCAGAGTGTGGAGTAACAGCCTAAAGATGACTCCAAGCGATGTGGCCTGAGCAACTGGAAAGATTGGAGGTGCCACCAACTGAGACAGGGGTAGCTGTGTATAACAGTTTGGGAGGAAATATTGTGGACTTCAGACATGTTGAGTTTCAGATTTCTCAGACACCCAAGTGAAAACTCTTCAGGAGAGGGGATCTGGAATGAAAATACTTATTTCAGAGACATCAGCATAGAAATGGGATTTTAAAGCCATGAACCAGAGTTGATGCTCAGGGGATGTCCTTGGTTTATAGACTAGGCCCTGGGGCCTTGAGCAAAAGTAGGAGGTGGAAGAGGCACATCACACACATAGAAACAAGCCAATAAAGCAGGAGGAAAGGTAAAAAGTAAATGGGATCCTACTGCAGCCAAGTGAAGCAAATGCATTAACAAAGAGGCAATGATCATGAATCAAATGCCGCTAAGGCAAGGAATAAGATTTGCCTGTAGGACAGAGCAACCTGGAGATCATTAATGACCTTAATAAAACAGTTTCAGTAAAGAATAGTTGAATGACTGTTCACTTTCCCCATCTATGTTACATCTCAAGAAAAGGGTTTACAAGGAAAGGGACAATCAAAAGAGAATTAAAAATTAAGGCCAGGGAACTCTTTCAAGGAATTTTGTGACAAAAAATAAAAGGAAGGAGGAGTTTGGAAGTAGGGTTAAGAGACAGATGATAAAAATAACAGCATGTTTGTATGATCTGGAGATGCCTGAGTGGAAGAATTGATTTGGGCAAGGAAAAAATGCATGGAGCAATAGAGGGACAGAATTCACTGTCCAATTAGGGGATTCTACTTAGACATGACTGGGATAGCACATCTTCGAGAGCAAATGGACGAGGGACTCAAGCATGACCATTTGGAAGTGCTGAGGTGCCTCTGAAAACCAAGGGGTCATGAAAGCAAAGCCCAGGAGGTCAATGCTCTCCAGCTATCTGCAATTGCCAACTATGAGGAAGAACCCACATCAGAGGATAGCTATTTTTTAAATATTCTCCAGTATTTAAATAATCCCATCAATTATCTTCCCCATCTTAAAGCATTCAGGTGTTTCCGACCAAAGTTGAAACTCTAAAAGCTGCCCAAAAAAGACTTCCCAAGATAACCATACCCTTCCTTCTATCCCAAGCCTAACAAAACTCCAAGCCAAAACTTGTACTTGCTAATCTTTGCAAGACCAACTTTCTAACACATACAAGAATACTATCAAACCTGCAAAAGTCAGAAGCAAATATCAGGCTCCTCCTTTACATTTTACAAATATTTTAACTTTACAAACCACAGACATTGATGAACAAAATTGTTCACAGAGATACACGTACTCCTATTCCCATTTCTTTGATACTTTATAACACCCATCTGACAGATAAGGAGAGACTCTGCAAAGGGATGTATTGACTCTAAGTCACACAGCTTTTGTTTGTTTGTTCCCCTCGCATGCCTTGTGGGATTTTCATTTCCCAATCACAGATTGAATCCATGCCCTCTGCAGTGGAAGCTCTGAGTCCTACCACTGAATTTCCACACAGCTTTCAAGTGAGCCTCAATGAGTATTTCTTCCTACAAAAGTGAAAGTGAAGTCGCTCATTCCTGTCCTACTCTTTACAATCCCATGAAATGTAGCCTATCAGGCTCCTCTGTCCATGGGATTTCCCAGGCAATAGTACTGGAGTGGATTGCCATTTCCTTCTCCGGGGGATCTTCCCAACCCAGGGATCGAACCTGGGTCTCACGCATTGTAAACAGACACTTTACAGTCTGAGCCACCAGGGAAGTAGGTACCACACAATTCTGCCCAGGTTTCTTTTCCCCTCTCTTTCCCTCACTGACGTTACCCAGGAAAAGCTTAAACAATTCCAATGTGTAAGTCCATGATTCTATTTAAATGAGGATTCATCTCTCAAGAGATACAAATCCATTTTATATGAATGACCCAATTTCTATTGGTTCATTCATCATTGTATTAAGATTCCATATTTTACTGAGAAAGTTCAAGCAGCAAAGTTCCAGTTTTCTCTTCAGCATAAGATCAGATTGTACTTACAGGTGGATGTAAGTACATCCATCGATGTACTTGGATTCAATCAGTGACTGGGAAATCCCACAAGCCACGCAGGGGGACCAAAAAAACAAACAAAAGCTGTGTGACTTAGAGTCAGTACATCCCTTTGCTGAGCTGAAGAGAAGTACAGTGCTTTCCAGAGGATTGTACTTACAGGTGAGTTAGGAGGTAGTTTTCCAGCTTCTCTGGTGGTCTGTCACTGATTCTGTCTCTTTTCTTTTTATGGATAAAGATGGAATTCTAGTCCTTATCTCTTTGCCATACCTTTCCAGAGAATGTTGGGAAGTATTTTTATTATTTTTCTTAATTTAAATATATTTATTTTAATTGGAGGCTAATTACTTTACAATATTGGTTTTTCCACACATCAACATGAATCTGCCACGGGTGTAAACATGTTTCCCATCCTGAACCCCTCTCCCACCTCCCTCCCTGTACCATCCCTCTGGGTCATGCCAGTGCACCAGTCCCAAGCATCTTGTATCATGCATCAAACCTGGACTGGCAATTCATTTCTTATATGATATTATACATGTTTCAATTCCATTCTCCCAAACCATCCCACCCTCTTCCTCTCCCACAGAATCCAAAAGACTGTTCTATACATCTGTGTCTCTTTAAACTTCTCTAGTCTGCCAGTCTTTTTGCTGGATTTGATCCAGTCACTAAATAGATTACCTGGAGATTTTAGTGAGCTGGAATAGAATTTGCTCTCTGCTAGGCTGCTTCTATTTTTTTAATTGAAGTAGAGTGGATGTACAATATTATATAAGTTACAGGTGTATAATGTAGTGATTCACAATTTTTAAAGGTTATGCTCCATTTACAGCTATTATAAAGTTGCTGTTGTACAATATGTGTTGTACAGTATATCCTTGTAGCTTATTTTATACCTAGTGGTTAATACGTTGTTTTTTTTTTTTTCTTTTTGATTTCTTTTTTTTTTTTCCAATTTTATTTTATTTTTAAACTTTACATAATTGTATTAGTTTTGCCAAATATCAAAATGAATCCACCACAGGTATACATGTGTTCCCCATCCCGAACCCTCCTCCCTCCTCCCTCCCCATACCATCCCTCTGGGCCGTCCCAGTGCACCAGCCCCAAGCATCCAGCATCGTGCATCGAACCTGGACTGGCAACTCGTTTCCTACATGATATTTTACATGTTTCATTGCCATTCTCCCAAATCTTCCCACCCTCTCCCTCTCCCACAGAGTCCATAAGACTGTTCTATACATCAGTGTCTCTTTTGCTGTCTCGTACCCCGGGTTACTGTTACCATCTTTCTAAATTCCATATATATGCGTTAGTATACTGTATTTATGTTTTTCCTTCTGGCTTACTTCACTCTGTATAATAGGCTCCAGTTTCATCCACCTCATTAGAACTGATTCAAATGTATTCTTTTTAATGGCTGAGTAATACTCCATTGTGTATATGTACCACAGCTTTCTTATCCATTCACCTGCTGATGGACATCTAGGTTGCTTCCATGTCCTGGCTATTATAAACAGTGCTGCGATGAACATTGGGGTACACGTGTCTCTTTCAATTCTGGTTTCCTCAGTGTGTATGCCCAGCAGTGGGGTTGCTGGATCATAAGGCAGTTCTATTTCCAGTTTTTTAAGGAATCTCCACACTGTTCTCCATAGTGGCTGTACTAGTTTGCATTCCCACCAACAGTGTAAGAGGGTTCCCTTTTCTCCACACCCTCTCCAGCATTGATTATTTGTAGACTTTTGGATCGCAGCCATTCTGACTGGTGTGAAATGGTACCTCATAGTGGTTTTGATTTGCATTTCTCTGATAATGAGTGATGTTGAGCATCTTTTCATGTGTTTGTTAGCCATCTGTATGTCTTCTTTGGAGAAATGTCTATTTAGTTCTCTGGCCCATTTTTTTATTGGGTCGTTTATTTTTCTGGAGTTGAGCTGTAGGAGTTGCTTGTATATTTTTGAGATTAGTTGTTTGTCAGTTGCTTCATTTGCTATTATTTTCTCCCATTCTGAAGGCTGTCTTTTCACCTTGCTAATAGTTTCCTTTGATGTGCAGAAGCTTTTAAGGTTAATTAGGTCCCATTTGTTTATTTTTGCTTTTATTTCCAATATTCTGGGAGGTGGGTCATAGAGGATCCTGCTGTGATGTGTGTCGGAGAGTGTTTTGCCTATGTTCTCCTCTAGGAGTTTTATAGTTTCTGGTCTTACGTTTAGATCTTTAATCCATTTTGAGTTTATTTTTGTGTATGGTGTTAGAAAGTGGTCCAGTTTCATTCTTTTACAAGTGGTTGACCAGATTTCCCAGCACCACTTGTTAAAGAGATTGTCTTTAATCCATTGTATATTCTTGCATCCTTTGTCAAAGATAAGGTGTCCATATGTGCGTGGATTTATCTCTGGGCTTTCTATTTTGTTCCATTGATCTATATTTCTGTCTTTGTGCCAGTACCATACTGTCTTGATAACTGTGGCTTTGTAGTAGAGCCTGAAGTCAGGTAGGTTGATTCCTCCAGTTCCATTCTTCTTTCTCAAGATCGCTTTGGCTATTCGAGGTTTTTTGTATTTCCATACAAATTGTGAAATTATTTGTTCTAGCTCTGTGAAGAATACTGTTGGTAGCTTGATAGGGATTGCATTGAATCTATAAATTGCTTTGGGTAGTATACTCATTTTCACTATATTGATTCTTCCAATCCATGAACATGGTATATTTCTCCATCTATTAGTGTCCTCTTTGATTTCTTTCACCAGTGTTTTATAGTTTTCTATATATAGGTCTTTAGTTTCTTTAGGTAGATATATTCCTAAGTATTTTATTCTTTCCGTTGCAATGGTGAATGGAATTGTTTCCTTAATTTCTCTTTCTGTTTCCTCATTATTAGAGTATAGGAATGCAAGGGATTTCTGTGTGTTGATTTTATATCCTGCAACTTTACTATAGTCATTGATTATTTCTAGTAATTTTCTGGTGGAATCTTTAGGGTTTTCTATGTAGAGGATCATGTCATCTGCAAATAGTGAGAGTTTTACTTCTTCTTTTCCTATTTGGATTCCTTTTATTTCTTTTTCTGCTCTGATTGCTGTGGCCAAAACTTCCAAAACTATGTTGAATAGTAATGGTGAAAGTGGGCACCCTTGTCTTGTTCCTGACTTTAGAGGAAATGCTTTCAATTTTTCACCATTGAGGATAATGTTTGCTGTGGGTTTGTCATATATAGCTTTTATTATGTTGAGGTATGTTCCTTCTATTCCTGCTTTCTGGAGAGTTTTTATCATAAATGGATGTTGAATTTTGTCAAAGGCTTTCTCTGCATCTATTGAGATAATCATATGGTTTTTATTTTTCAATTTGTTAATGTGGTGTATTACATTGATTGATTTGCGGATATTGAAGAATCCTTGCATCCCTGGGATAAAGCCCACTTGATCATGGTGTATGATCTTTTTAATGTGTTGTTGGATTCTGATTGCTAGAATTTTGTTAAGGATTTTTGCATCTATGTTCATCAGTGATATTGGCCTGTAGTTTTCTTTTTCTGTGGCATCTTTGTCAGGTTTTGGTATTAGGGTGATGGTGGCCTCATAGAATGAGTCTGGAAGTTTACCTTCCTCTGCAATTTTCTGGAAGAGTTTGAGCAGGATAGGTGTTAGCTCTTCTCTAAATTTTTGGTAGAATTCAGCTGTGAAGCCATCTGGACCGGGGCTTTTGTTTGCTGGAAGATTTTTGATTACAGTTTCAATTTCCATGCTTGTGATGGGTCTGTTAAGATTTTCTATTTCTTCCTGGTCCAGTTTTGGAAAGTTGTACTTTTCTAAGAATTTGTCCATTTCTTCCACGTTGTCCATTTTATTGGCATATAATTGTTGATAGTAGTCTCTTATGATCCTTTGTATTTCTGTGTTGTCTGTTGTGATCTCTCCATTTTCGTTTCTAATTTTGTTGATTTGATTTTCTCCCTTTGTTTCTTGATGAGTCTGGCTAATGGTTTGTCAATTTTATTTATCCTTTCAAAGAACCAGCTTTTGGTTTTGTTGATTTTTGCTATGGTCTCTTTTGTTTCTTTTGCATTTATTTCTGCTCTAATTTTTAAGATTTCTTTCCTTCTACTAACCCTGGGGTTCTTCATTTCTTCCTTTTCTAGTTGCTTTAGGTGTAGAGTTAGGTTATTTATTTGACTTTTTTCTTGTTTCTTGAGGTGTGCCTGTATTGCTATGAACTTTCCCCTTAGGACTGCTTTTACCATGTCCCACAGGTTTTGGGTTGTTGTGTTTTCATTTTCATTCGTTTCTATGCAAATTTTGATTTCTTTTTTGATTTCTTCTGTGATTTGTTGGTTATTCAGCAGTGTGTTGTTCAGCCTCCATATGTTGGAATTTTTAATAGTTTTTCTCCTGTAATTGAGATCTAATCTTACTGCATTGTGGTCAGAAAAAATGCTTGGGATGATTTCTATTTTTTTGAATTTACCAAGGCTAGCTTTATGGCCCAGGATGTGATCTATCCTGGAGAAGGTTCCATGTGCGCTTGAGAAAAAGGTGAAATTCATTGTTTTGGGATGAAATGACCTATAGATATCAATTAGGTCTAACTGGTCTATTGTATCGTTTAAAGTTTGTGTTTCCTTGTTAATTTTCTGTTTAGTTGATCTATCCATAGGTGTAAGTGGGGTATTAAAGTCTCCCACTATTATTGTGTTATTGTTAATTTCTCCTTTCATACTTGTTAGCATTTGTCTTACGTACTGTGGTGCTCCTGTGTTGGGTGTATATATATTTATAATTGTTATATCTTCTTCTTGGATTGATCCTTTGATCATTATGTAGTGACCTTCTTTGTCTCTTTTCACAGCCTTTGTTTTAAAGTCTATTTTATCTGATATGAGTATTGCTACTCCTGCTTTCTTTTGGTCCCTATTTGCATGGAAAATCTTTTTCCAGCCCTTCACTTTCAGTCTGTATGTGTCCCCTGTTTTGAGGTGGGTCTCTTGTAGACAACATATGTAGGGGTCTTGTTTTTGTATCCATTCAGCCAGTCTTTGTCTTTTGGTTGGGGCATTCAACCCATTTACGTTTAAGGTAATTACTGATAAGTATGATCCCGTTGCCATTTACTTTATTGTTTTGGGTTCGAGTTTATACACCGTTTTTGTGTTTCCTGTCTAGAGAATATCCTTTAGTATTTGTTGGAGAGCTGGTTTGGTGGTGCAGAATTCTCTCAGCTTTTGCTTGCCTGAAAAGCTTTTGATTTCTCCTTCATACTTGAATGAGATCCTTGCTGGGTACAATAATCTGGGCTGTAGGTTATTTTCTTTCATCATTTTAAGTATGTCTTGCCATTCCCTCCTGGCTTGAAGAGTTTCTATTGAAAGATCAGCTGTTATCCTTATGGGAATTCCTTTGTGTGTTATTTGTTGTTTTTCCCTTGCTGCTTTTAATATTTGTTCTTTGTGTTTGATCTTTGTTAATTTGATTAATATGTGTCTTGGGGTGTTTCTCCTTGGGTTTATCCTGTTTGGGACTCTCTGGGTTTCTTGTACTTGGGTGATTATTTCCTTCCCCATTTTAGGGAAGTTTTCAACTATTATCTCCTCAAGTATTTTCTCATGGTCTTTCTTTTTGTCTTCTTCTTCTGGAACCCCTATGATTCGAATGTTGTAGTGTTTAATATTGTCCTGGAGGTCTCTGAGATTGTCCTCATTTCTTTTAATTCGTTTTTCTTTTATCCTCTCTGATTCATTTATTTCTACCATTCTATCTTCTAATTCACTAATCCTGTCTTCTGCCTCTGTTATTCTACTATTTGTTGCCTCCAGAGTGTTTTTAATTTCACTTATTGCATTATTCATTATATATTGACTCTTTTTTATTTCTTCTAGGTCCTTGTTAAACCTTTCTTGCATCTTTTCAATCCTTGTCTCCAGGCTATTTATCTGTGATTCCATTTTAGTTTCAAGATTTTGGATCAATTTCACTATCATTATTCGGAATTCTTTATCAGGTAGATTCCCTATCTCTTCCTCTTTTGTTTGGTTTGGTGGGCATTTATCCTGTTCATTTATCTGCTGAGTATTCCTCTGTCTCTTCATCTTGTTTAAATTGCTGAGTTTGGGGTGTCCTTTCTGTATTCTGGCAGTTTGTGGAGTTCTCTTTATTGTGGCGTTTCCTCACTGTGTGTGGGTTTGTACAGGTGGCTTGTCAAGGTTTCCTGGTTAGGGAAGCTTGTGTCGGTGTTCTGGTGGGTGGAGCTGTATTTCTTCTCTCTCCTTTCGAAGAGTTGGGTTGCTTTTCTGGGTGCCTGATGTCCTTTGCCGGCATTCAGAAGTTGTTTTGTGGAATTTACTCGACATTTAAATGCTCTTTTGATGAATTTGTGGGGGAGAAAGTGTTCTCCCCGTCCTACTCCTCCGCCATCTTGGCTCCTCCCCCCCCCCCCGTTTGGTTAATACGTTTTAACCCCCTAATGTTGTTTCGTTTCCCCCATTCCCTCTCCCACTGGTAATCACTAGCTTGTTCTCTGAATTTGTGAGTCTATTTCTTCATCAATTATATTGACTAGTCTGTTTTATCTTTTAGATTCCACATATAAGTGATTTCAGTAATACTGTATTTGTCTTTCTCTGACTTATTTCACTAAGCATGCTGCTGCTGCTGCTGCTGCTAAGTCATTTCAGTCGTGTCCGACTCTGTGCGACCCCATAGACGGACCCTCCAAATCCACCCAAATGTTGCAAATGGCAACACTTGGCGTGTATATATATACACTGTAACTTCTCTATCCATTCATGTTTATGGACAATTAGGTTGCTTTCCTATCTTGGTAACTGTAAATAAAGCTGCTATGAATATTGGGGTGCATATATCTTTTTTTTTTAATTAATTTTATTTTATTTTTAAACTTTACATAATTGTATTAGTTTTGCCAATTATCAAAATGAATCCACCACAGGTATACATGTGTCCCCATCCTGAACCCTCCTCCCTCCTCCCTCCCCATACCATCCCTATCTTTTTGAATTATTGTTTTTTTGGTGGGGATATATAACCAGGAGTGGAATTGCTGAGTCATACCATAGTCTCATTTTTAGTTTTCTTATGAACCTCCATACTGTTTTCCACTAAGGCTGCACTAAATTAAATTTCCACTAACAGTGTACAAGGGTTCTCTTTTCCCCGTATCCTTGCCAACATTTGGTTTTGTGTTCTTTTTTATGAAAGCCATTCTGACAGGTGTGACTTATTGTGGTTTTGATGTTTTGATTTGCATTTCCCTGAAGAGAAGCAATGTCAAACATGTGCCTGTTGGCCATCTGCATGACTCCTTTGGAAAAATGCCTACTCAGGTCTTCTGTCCATCTTGTAACATGGTTGTTCTTTTGACATTGAGTTGTATGAACTATTTATATATTTTGGATGCTGCTGCTGCTAAGTCACTTCAATCGTGTCCGACTTTGTGCGACCCCATAGATGGTAGCCCACCAGGCTCCCTGTCCCTGGGATTCTCCAGGCAAGAACACTGGAGTGGGTTGCCATTTCCTTCTCCAGTGCATGAAAGTGAAAAGTGAAGAGGTAGTCGCTCAGTCGTGTCCGACTGTTAGCGACCCCATGGACTGCAGCCTTCCAGGCTCTTCTGTCCATGGGATTTTCCAGGCAAGAGTACTGGAGTGGGGTGCCATTGCCTTCTCCGATATTTTGGATATTAGCCCTTTATTAGTCATATCATTTGAAAATAATTTATACCTTTCATTATGTTGCCTTTTTGTTTTGTGATGGTTTCCTTTGTTGTGCAAAAGCTTTTAATTAGTTCCCATTTATTTTTGTTTTTATTTCTCTTGCTCTAAAAGGAGCAGATGCAAGAAAAACATAGCTACTTTTTTTTTTTTTTTAATGTACAGGTTTTCTAATTCAACATGTATTCTCTTGCTTGCTGACTGCAACATGGGAAGACCCAACCTCCAGACTCTCTGGTCACTGCATCCTGCTGCCAACCAGGCCATTGGGTGTGATCTGAGACCTCAACACTCCCAGCTGCCTGAGCAAAGTAAGCAGGGGTCCATTGTTCCCCTAAAATATGAGCAATGGCCCCCAGATGTCCCCTTGCTGCAAGGGGCCAGCATGCTGTTGGGGAGCCAGACTGAAACCTCTGAAAGGTTGGTGGCAGGTCAGGGAGTGGGGAGGAGGGTGGTCATGACTGCCCCTGGGACCTCTATAGCTGAGAGCTCAGCCTGAGGCAGGGTGTGGCAGATGGTGGACAATGTGAGGGGGAATAAATGAGATAAACTTACACTCATGACCAGGAGCTCCAGGTCCCAGTATCTCTCAGAGGCACAGCCCTGAGGATAGAGCAGGAAGTCACTTGGGCCCTGGGTGGAGCCATCCTGCAACCCCTCCCTAGGATGGACCCAGGGCCTCTCTCTGAGTGAAGTCGATATGTCACTCCAACCTCAGCCATGGACAGCATGTGGTGAATCAAGAGGATGGTGGTTGTGGGTGTGTAGCAGTGAGCATAGGGGTGCTGAAACATAGCAGGTGGCTGGTGATGGCCTAGACAGACTTTAGCTCATCATAACTGAGCCCTGGGCATTCAGTCTCCCCACCTGGGCCACCAGCCAGGCCCCGTCCTCAGACTCTGCCCATCAAGCCAGGCACAGCTGAACCCTCCCAGGCCTAGTCCTGGTCTTGGCAACCTGGTCTCTCACTCCCAGAGGGTCAAGCCTCACCTCCAGGGCCTTAGCAGTCACCTTATTGTCCCAAGAAGGCCCCTGGTCACACCTGGGTACCCCAACCCCATGGCAAGCAATTCTGGGCATGGAGGGTGCTTCAGGCATCATCTCATCCACACCAATTAAGAACTGGGACCTTGGCAGGCTCCAAGGGGAAGGTTAGTGCCAAGGGGACCAGGACTGGACACATGGCCCCCAGCACAGGGCACCTGGCACAGTTGGGACCAGGCCTCTTCTACAGATCTCCCAGCTCTGGCTGCTAAATAAGGGCCAGCCCCAAATTCACTCAAGTCCCATTGGTCAGAAGGTCATAGGCCCATGACTCAGCTACTCAGGGGTTTGGTGTGTACTACTCGCTCCAGCTTGCTCCAAAGCAGCTGCCACCAGGTCTGCTTATCCTTCTCCAGGGCTGTGTTGGGGTCTTGCCCTTGTACTTGGTGATGTAAGAGTAGATCTCATGCAGGACACTCATTCTATTGAATTGACTTGGGTCCAACGTGAAATATGCACTTGTGTCCTGGTAGCTGATGGCAGGTCATCTTGGTGATGTTGGCATAGTTAATCTCTAGCTAGCTCTTCCAGCTAAGGATGTCCTTGGTGTAGAGCAGTTTCTGGGAGGGCAAGTCCTTGCCCAGCTTGTGCTCAGATATGGAACAGGAGTCCGTGAAGGCCTAGGCCACCACTGACAGGCAGGCGTGAGCACTGCTGCTCTTGTAGATGTTGAATAGGACCTATCAGTTCTTGATCATTTTCAACCAGGAACATAGGAAAAGGCAGTTTTTCTTCCAGGTGTGATGCATATCTGCATCATGTATCTGGTCCAATTGGCTTGCTTACCCAGGAAATCAAACGTGTACTTGATGGCTAGCAGCAGGGCTGAGCCCCAGTGATGCTGAAGATGGTTTGGAAGAGGGCATCCATGAACTTCTGTAGCATGCCCTTGATGGCCAGAAGCCACATCAAGAAGATCTCGAAGACTGTCTTGCTGCCTCAGTTGCCACTGAGCTGTTCCAGGTGGTCATGGTTCTTGACCAGGAAAACTGCTACTTTTTATACCAAAGAGTGCTCTGCCCATGTTTTCCTCTGGGAGTTCTATGGTTTCTGGTCTATATATGTCTTTAACCCATTTTATTTTTGTACGTGATATTAAAGATGTTCTAATTTCATTCTTCTACCTGTAGCTGTCCAGTTTTCCCAGCACCGCTTTTTGAAGACTGTCTTTTCTCCATTGTCTATTCTTGCCTCTTTTGTCATTGATTAATTGACCAAAAGTATATGATTCTGAATTCTCCATCCTCTTCCATTGATCTGTGTGTCTATTGAGCCAGTACCATAATATTTTGATTACCATAGCTTTGTAATATAGTCTGAAGTTGGGGAGTGTGATTTCTCCACCTCTGTTCTCTTTCTGAATATTTTTTTGGCCTTCTGGGGTCTTTTGTATTTCCACATAAATTTTAAAATTGTTTCTAGTTCTTTGAAAGGTAACATTGGTATTTTGGTACGGATTGTACTGAATCTATAAATTGCCTTGAGTAGTATGATCATTTTAACAATATTAATTCTTCCAATCCAAAAACATGGTATAACTTTCCATTTGTATTATCTTCTGTAGTCTTCCAAGTACAGGTCTTTCACCTCCTTAGGCAGTTTTATTCTAGGAATTTTTTTCTTTTAGAGGTAGGCAATTATATTAAAACTAATGTGGGTATTTAAACAGACATTCTACCACCACAACCACACCTGCATAGCTTAAATAATTTTTTTAAACATCACTACTTTCTCTGGAATAAGACTCACACAATAAGCAGGAGCTTGACTAAGAATTATGAAAGAAAACTGCTACTATATAAATGAGTGACCTTTATAATTACAGGCAATACAACTGAAAAAAAGATGTAGAGGATCTAGAATCTTGAAAGTCACATTTCTGATGCATTTTCTACTACACAGCTTTTCCACTGAAAACTGGTTAAAATCTGAGCTCCCCTTAAGCTTGAGAACTCTCCAACCAAGTGTCCCAGCTTCCTCTCTCCTTTTCCCCTCTTTCCAGCTGAGTTCCAGAAAAGAATGATGAAAATCTTTAAAATTACAGATCTAGGGCATCTAACCTATATGGCAACTGAACTTTCTTCTATTTAATTTTTCAGCACTGATTTATTAAAAGACATAGGTTGCAAAAAATACGCTATATGTATCGTAAGCTGAAAAGAATGAGAATCATAGAATAGTTCTGCAGCAATCTCTTCTGAGGATAGCATGAAAAATAGACATTTCAATTGTGCCTTTAGATTCACAATCAGGTTGATGGAAACAAATAGCCCCAGGTCATTCACCTTAAAACCTAAATAAAGAAACAAGCAATCAGCCAACCAGAGGTGTAGAATTGGTATAGAATTTAAAGGCTCAAGAGATAGTTTTCTATAACAGGTTAACCTGGGGTATCCTTTAATGCACATTAATGAAGTCTCCTTTATGTACAGTTGGGAAGGTCCCCTGCAGGAGGAAATGGCGACCCATTCCAGTATTTTTGCCTAGAGAATCCCATGGACAGAGGAGCCTGGCAGGCTACAGTCCATGGGGTCACAAAAAGTCGGACACGACTGAGCGATTAATATTAGGGCATCTCTACTTATCTCTGGAAAGACTTTCTCAGTAGAAATCTGGGGACAAAATTAATTTGTATTCAGTTAAAAAAAAATTCAAACTTAAGTAAAATTAAATTTAAATGGAAATAAACATGAGGGGATGTTCCCAAATAAATGAATGACAAGTCAAACCACTTGGAATTTCTGCCTTGGGATTCTAACACTAAAAGTGATAGGCAGATAAAACATGGCAAGATCTTAAATTTTCAGTCTTAAAAGATCAGGGAGCCTCTTCAGGCCCTGTGGGTGTCTATGGCAGAGATTTAGGAGAAAATTTTCTAAGGCACTTCTAAGAGAAAAGCCACACAATCAATCTTTGTATGTTGTTTTTAATTAAGTTACCACTTGTCATCACCCAGACCCTTTGCGGGTTCCTTGATAGTTTGTTATCTTTCTGCCATCTTCCTCATTACAAATCACTGATACAGAGTTGATCCTACCCTGAAAACCAGGGTCCCAATCCCTGCTGGAACCACTCTTGACACGTCCAGAGTGATGATACACACTACCACTGGCTGTGACCTGAGCTTATCCAAAGTCTTCATTTCTTTCTATGAGGAGGAGGGTGGACAGGAAAACGTTGTGATCATACTTAAATCAATTTCTTTATTACAAAACAATGGAGAAAATGATTCAAACAGTTATAGAAGGACATAAAAGGAAAAAAGTGAAACTCTCTTGACTATTTGTCCCTGTGAAATAACCATATTTAGAATATGCTTCTGGAATATTTTACAGTAAAAGAAAAATTATACTATTCTAGAACCTGTTTCTTTTTATTAGCAATATAGATTTCTCCTTTGACAAGTAACACAGCTCTGTGAAACTAGGGATTTTGTCTGTATCCTTCATGCTATATTTCTAGGAACTAAAACACTGTCTGGCACAAACTAGGTGCCAAAAAATGTTCACTGAATGAATGAATGAGATCCTCCTTCCTGTCAGATCAGTCAGAAGTTCCATGGGGTCAGGGATGTGTCTATTCCATCTCTGTGATCCCAGCACCAGCGTCCCTGGCACAAGGTAAGCACTTGGTATCTGTTGAACTAGCAAAACAACTCAATGATGAAACCACCTAATTTTTGTTTTAACTGTTCCAGTGTGTTGGCAATACTGCAATAACCAGCTATTTTCCAATTTATGGAAAAAGTCTCTCACAAGCACTGTTGCAAGAGTTGTTCATATATATATATATATATATATATATATATATATATATCTCCAAGTTTAAAGATTTTTTTTTTTTTTTTTTGGATGAGAATCACTTTTGTGGGGCAATCGTTGACCTGGTTTAAATGTATTCTGAAATCTCTTCCCTCTAGAATTTCATAAACTAAAAACACTTAAGATTAATTATTCAGCTTGTTTAAAAGCCACTGCCTTGAACTTTGCAAAATGATCTCCCTTTCAAATCTCTAGTAGAAAACCAATGCTTCTCAGTCCTGTCTAGATGCAGCCTGAACACTGTAACAAACAGGAAGCCTGCATCCTTGGTGACCAACATCTCCTGCATGCAACACAGTAGCACTTTAGCCATCACCTGGAGAAGGCCGTTTTCAGGCAGGTCTCTACTGTTGATTCATCCAGCAGAAAGGAGAAAGAAGACAGGAGAGTAATAGACTTCCAGGGCCTGAGCTAGAAGAAGATGCTGAGAAACTAAGAGCTGGACAAGACCAGAAACAGAGGATTAAGAGTATTTTTTAGTTCCCCAACAAGTGAAGGTACAGAACTATATCTGAACTCTCCAATGGAAAACTTTTCCAGAAATTTGCCTTTCTGCTTATTTAATTTTTTCACTCCAAAGATATTAAGTAAATCTCTATTATGTGTCAGAGTTGTGCCATAACTGGGGAGGAAAAAACAAGCAAGATGGACCTACTCTCCACCATCTTGGCACTGAAGCTTAAGGACCATTGTCGAAGCACGAAGGGATCTGACTCTGACAAATAAAGACAGCTAGAGACCCTCACCTATTTTCCACCAGGGAACAGAATTTGTGTCCCAGTCCTGCTTCTTCTTTTATGAAAAACACTGCTCCATTTCTCTCCATGAATGACAAGTCGGTTAGAGATCTTTCCCTTTGAGTACCCTCCAAGCAAAACTGGTCAACACACACTGAGCGTACTTCCTTTTTCTCCAGGAGCATCTGCCACACCACAGGCCTTGCTGGCCCATCTTTTTAACTGAAGCCAAGGAGAGCTGTGCATTGGCACTTACTGTTACAGAGTCAACATGCAAAGAAATATAAACCTTGAGGCTTTTAGTGAATCAAGACCATCTAGTCCTACTCCAGTAGTTTCCTAACCCCTTCTATGGATCACAGAGCTCTTTGAGAATCAGTGACTGCTTTAGACTTCCTGTATTAAAAAAGACACACATATATCTCAGCAGGTAATTTCCTCTGTATTTTCAGGAGTTTCATGGACACACCATGTAATCGAATATCTAGAATTCCAGAGATCCCATATCAAGAATTCTTACTCTCTATAAAAGCCCACTGGAGCTCTAATGTCCCAATTAGCAGTCTCTGAGTTGGGTGGATGGAACACAGAGGCAATGTAGTGCCTGTGTATTACCACACAGGTCCCAGCTCAATCCTCGAGTGAGCTAGTTATCTTTAAAATATGGAAAAACTCTGCTCGGTGGCCAAGGGCAGAATTTCTCAAATCAGTCAGCTGAGCCATCTCATGTCTTCAAAGAAGACAACACCAAGCCCCTAAATGAGGTGGTTGAATCTGTTGGCGTTCAAAGGTGACAGCAGCCCAGAGGTTATTAGGATTGCTGCCCACTGTTGATGGAGAAGTAACACTCGTATGGATCCTCCACTTCATATACGTTTTCTTCAATGGTATAGATGTTTTCCTCTGGGTGTATCCCCTGCCTCTGTATTTGCCAACCCTGAAGGAGAAAGGTTGGCCAAAGTGATGAGACTATGGAAATAAAGTATTGTAGTTGAGTTAAGCATTTTCTGGACAATATGTAATGGAATTGAGAGAACGGGCTTTGCTGAAGAGTTAGCAACCAAGGCAGTATACAATCCTTGATCAGGTCCTGAATAGGAAGGGAAAACAAAATAGCAATGAAATAATCTGGGGAATATTCTATACAAATTCAAATTATTCTGAAATTTCTTAGGTATAAAAGTGGAATTGTGTTATCTAAGAGAATATACGCATTCTGAGGAAGTGCAGACTAAAGTGTTTATGTGAAGTGTCAAGACATTTGAAACACCTGTACAAATGGTTCAGAAAAAAACAAAATTGTATATGTAAAGAGAGAAACAAAGTAAATATGACAAAATATCAAATAATATGCTCAAATTGCACTGTTATTTCAATTATTATGTGGGTTTAAACAATTCTGAAAAGTAAAAGGAATGTGTTATGGATCCAGTGAGACTTGAGTTTGAATTCTACCTCTGTTGCTTACCATCCATATGATCTAGGCTAAGTCAGATTTGCCTTTTCCATTTATTCATTCAAGTACTATTTAGTGTGTTACACACTGAGCCCATGCATCAAGAGATACAACAGTGAACAAAACACAAAAAGCTCCTGGAGGCTGTATATTAGTAAACTCAGGGTGTTAGGGTCCTCATCTATACAATAGGAATAAGTACTCTTCTTTCACAGGGCTGCTGTAAGGAACATTTATCCATGCAATCCTCAAATATTTATGAAGTGTGTACTAAGAATCAGGTGTGCACTAAGGGATACAGTTGTTAATGTGGCTGATAAGTTCCTAATTTTCTATGGAGTTTACATTTATAGGTAGAGATAAAACATTAACCCAATAATTCCATGAAGAATGAACTAGTAGTACATGTAAATGTAAATATTACCTATTGATATTACAACATTTCAGGTTTCAGCTCTAATAAATACTGGTTATAGATCATATAAAACCATGATGATTAACTGTTCTATTTGGTCTTACTTGACTTTTTTACTGCAGACTATTTTGTCTTCATAACTATACCATCTACTGTGTGTGAATGCTAAGTCACTTCAGTCGTGTCCAACTCTTTTTGATCCTAGAGACTGTAGCCTTCCAGGCTCCTCTGTCCATGGGATTCTCCAGGCAAGAGCGGGTTCCATGCCCTCTTCCAGGGGATCTTCCCAACCCACGGAGTGAACCTGCGTCTCTTATGTCTCCTGCACTGGCAGGCAGGTTCTTCACCACTAGCACCACCTAGACTTAGTCTATAATTATTAGTGGTTCAGATAGTATTCAGTGGACAGAATCATTTTTTTCTTAAAATATATTTCATTCTTCCCATGTCCCAAATGTCACAGAAACCCAGTAAAAGTTATATAAGCTTTGTGTGTGTGGTGCTAAGTTACTTCAGTCATGTCCGACTCTGTGCAACCCCATAGACGGCAGCCCACTAGGCTCCCCTGTCCCTGGGATTCTCCAGGCAAGAACACTGGAGTGGGTTGCCATTTCCTTCTCCAATGCATGAAAGTGAAAAGTGAAAGTGAAGTCGCTCAGTCGTTGTCCGACTCTTAGTGACCCCATGGACTGCAGCCCACCAGGCTCCTCCATCCATAGGATTTCCCAGGCAAGAGTACTGGAGTGGGGTGCCATTGCCTTCTCCGTTGTGTGTGTGTAGTGTAGTGTAATTAGGAATGGAGACTAATTCTGCAATATGACAGACAAGCAGTTTTCAACTCTGTTTGTACATTACAATTACCTAGAAAGTTTTTAGAACAATAAGGGCTTCCCTGGTGGCTCAGATAGTGAAGAACCGACTGCAATGCAAGAGACCCGAGTTTGATCCCTGAGTCAGGAAGATCCCCTAGAGAAGGGAATGGCCACCCACTCCAGTATTCCTTCCTGGAGAATTCCATGGACAGAGGAGCCTGGCGGGCTACAGTTCATGGGGTGACAAAGAGTTGGACACAACTGAGCAACTAACTCCACTTTTTCACTATGATGAGACCTCATCCCCAACGATTCTCATGTATTTTCTCTGGGATAGACAAATATATTTAAATGTTCTAGGTGATTCTAATAGGCAATCAGAGTTCAGAAGAACCAGGCTGAGTTATGAATAGCTCTGAGAGTAGACGCTGAGCTTATCATTCACTTCTGTAACCAATGGCCACCTAGAACCTGGGTGGAGTAGGTGCTCAATCAGCTGAAGGGTCGCCTAAGATTCCCACCTTCTCCTACCCTACACATGATTCTTACATTGAATTTTTTATCTTCTCTTTTCTATTAGAATACCCTAAGTAGAAATGCAAAGAAAAGTCCATTTAAAATGCTTTAATAAAATAAATGAGATAAAAAACAAAACAGGCTAACAGGAGGCAAAGATTGTTTAGGGAAATCTGGTCTACTGGTTAAGATTGAATTACATCAAACCACTGATGTGTGTCTTGGTTTATTACATAAACTGTGGTAGAAAGTAGTAAAGATGTATTTTCATATTTAACAAATATAGGGAGTGCCTACTACATATCTGGTAGTATGCTAAGCACCAGGGACACAAAAATGAATTATGAGCCCTGACATCATTAGGCTTGTCTTCCAGTGGGGAGGCACTTAAAAAAAAAAAAGTAAATGAAAAAAATAAAATAATTTCAAACTGTGATGTGACAGAAGGAAAAGTACTGCAGCAAAATGGATTAACCTAGAGATTAGCATACTGAGTGAAATAAGACAGAGAAAGACAAACATCATATCATTTACATGTGAAAGCTAAAAACATTAAATAGCTTTATTTACAAAACAGAAACAGACTCACAGACACAGAAAACAAACTTATGGTTGCCAAAGGGGAGAGGGGAGCAGAGATGAATTAGGAGTATGGAATGAACAGATACATACACTAAGATGATCTTAAACTCAGTTCTGAAAGAAGAGAATGAGTCAGCCAAATGAAGAACCAGGGTGAGCATTCTGGATTGAGTAAAGCCCTGGTAAAGATGGTGATAAGTGCCTGAAACTGAAAGCATGACTGGAATAAAAGAGTGGTACAAGATAAGGTCTGAAATGGAGGCTGGGCTAGATACTATAGGACCCTTGAAGCCATAATCAGGAGCTTGGGTTTTATCCTAAGATATAAGAAATAACTGAAGGCCAGAAAAATGATATAACTGGGTTTCAAGAAAATCACTTTGGTTGCTATGAGGAGAATGAACTAAAAGGAGGTATGAAAAAAAGAGCAGGTAAGGCATGAACTGCCTCAGAGTAAGGTAGTGACAGAGAGGCACAGAATCATGAATGGATTTTAGATATGTTTTGGGGAAAGTGCAGGAAGTGAAGCTGGATTGTGTGTTAGGAGTGAAGAAGGAGAGAATTCAAGGAGGGCTTCTAGCTCAGGCAACCACTTGGATGGTAGGGAAACACTATGATGAAGACCCAGCGAGGTGGGGTAGGGTTTTAAAAAGGTGGAATATAGACTCTAGAGCTCCTTTTTGGACACGGTAAGGTGGGAGACAAATAAGTAGAGATAACACCTGAACAGCTGGACAGTCAGTACCAACACCCTTGAGTGCTGAAGACAGAAACTAAGGATGACATTTAAGTTTGTGGAAATATAGGTTATCATCATCCAGAGGGTATGGAGAGAGGAAAAACACCAGCTCTGGGGAATCTCAACACCTAAAGATCATGCTGAAGAAGAGGGAATTATAAAAATGCCTGGAAAGGAGTGGCCAAAGTGAGAGTGGTGCTTCAGAAGTCAAGAGAAGGAAGACTTTTTTGGAATGAGTGAGGGTCAACTTAGTTGAATATTACTGAAAGATGGATGTACTGCAACGAAGACAGAGGTATCTACTGGGTTTATCAAAATGGAGATCACTGAGCTTGAACTAAAACTACTTCCATGGCAATTCAGGTGTAGAAGCTAAATGGGGCTGGGGGTGTTTGAAGAGTACAGAGGAATGAAATGTAGGAATAACTCATCTGAAATATGCCTGTGAAGGAGAGGAGAGAAATGGGAGTGGCTGGAGAGAAATGTGTGAACTAGATCTTATTTTTACACTAATAAAAAAAGCATAAATAGGAATGGAGAAAGAGATGATTCTGGAGGAAGTGATCAAAGGAAGCAGGAAGTCATGGCTATGCCAAAGTAGTTGAAACAGGCTTTTAATACTTCATCAGTGCAGTGAGAAGGGAGGGAGGTTTGAGAAGCAGTGAAATATGTGATGCTCATCTCAGACACTGCACTAGGAAGATACAAGATTGCTACACATTTCTGAGTGCCAATTTATGGTTTTGATGTCATGATTAAAAACCTGTTACCATCGTTGTGTGATTTTCTCTAGCAGCTTCTAGGGAAAAGACCAATTTGTACACAACTTTCCCATCTATTCTTCTAAGTAGTCATGTTTTGAGTTTTGGTAGTAATCATATGTGTGTACAAAACATGACTTCTCCCACTCCTCATCAACCTCTTTCCACACCCTTTTACCCAAACCATAACGGTCCCTAATATCCAGGCCTTGGCAGAACTCAAAAAGTGGGTGTTATCATTGCTCCTTATCAACCTGTAGACTCCATATTCATGTGGTCAATTCCCAAACTCCACTGCTACCTCTCCATAAGCTTGGGTAAGTGGGAGTGAGTAGCTTCTTCCTCTGAACAATTCATTTACCATTAATGGCAGAATAACAAAAAGGTAAGCAGGATAGCCATGGTTTCAAATCCTCTATCAATTAACAGTGTCACGTTGGACTAAAAGTTACTTTTCAACACAATGGCTCTCCAACTGGTAAATGAGAACAATATAGTACCTTTTTCTACAGGGTAATTATGAGCATTTAATGCACATAAAGCACTTGGAAGCTTTAAGCCACACAGGATGAGCAGCTCATCCCAGTTTTCCCTGGACTGTCCCAGTTTTAGCACTGAAAACCCATATATTCGGACTACCACTGCCCCCCCCCCCACCCCTCAGTTCTGGGAAGTTTTGGAATGGTTTGCAATCCTACACACAGTTGATGTTTATGGATGAGTAAGAAAGGCTACTAAAATAATAGAGGTATAAGGTCTTCACCTCTGCCCCAAAGAGAAGAGAATATATCACAATTATTAAAGTATGTGAGGCTTTAGTAGTGATGGAAATGTTTGGTCATTGATTTTGGTGATGGTTTCCTGAGTGAAATCATCTTCAAAAATTCATTAAGTTGGACACATTTTAAATATACAGTTTATTGCATATAAATTATACTTTAAAAAAAATAAACATAAGTAACTTAGAAGTAAAACATTTGATGAGTACTACAATGGAGGAAAATAACAAATGCTGCAACCTTTACCATGACCCAGTGTTAAAGGAACCTGCTACCCCTCTTTAAAGAACCACACTTAAGAAATAAATAAGATAGAAAATGTATAAATGGAAGTGATTGTTGATTTATGAATTTAAAAGACTCATGTTCTTTACAAAATAAGAAAACAGGTACTAGAATCAACTTGCCTGAATCTGAATTCCAGCTTTGCCACTTACTGATTCTGAAACGTTCAGAAAACCTTGAATGTTTACCGTCTCTAAGTGTTACTCGCCTCTGCTGTAAAAAATGAGGATAACAGTGCTACCTATGTTATAATATGGTGATGATGATAAATATAAAAATATGCTTGTTTCATGGTAAGCATTGAATAAAAATGAGCTATTATTAATCCTGTGGTTTGAAAGGACTACAGAGTATTCATTCTAATTGATATAATCTAATAATTATAATATCTAGTTTGGGGTTGGCTCCTATATTAACAGTTCCTTATCATAGGGAGAGAGAAGCACCATCAAATAACTTACATTTGAGAATTAAACCACCAGAGTTAAGAATCAGAGCCAGGAAAAAACATTTGGGGGGTGGTCCTAAGATGGCAGAGGAATAGGATGGGGAGACAACTTTCTCCCCCACAAATTCGTCAAAAGAACATTTGAACACTGAGCAAATTCCACAAAACTTCTGAATGCTGGCAGAGGACATCAGACACCCAGAAAGGCATCCCATTTTCTTCAAAAGGAGATTACACGCCTAATGGCAACTCCCAGCAGAGAAGCAACCCAGATGCTCGCATCAGCCACTACCAAGCAGGGGCTGGACAGGGAGGCACAGGTGCATTGCTTAGGGTAAGGACTCGGCCTGAATGCCCCAAGGGCAATCTGAGGGAACTAACTTGAGATAGCTTCCCAGACTGTGGGATAGCTATATACGAAAAGCCCTAACCTAAGACATCACCCATGAACAGTATGAAAAGGCAAAATGATTGGATACTGAAAGAGGAACTCCCCAGGTCAGTAGGTGCCCAATACGCTACTGGAGATCAGTGGATAAATAACTCTAGAAAGAATGAAGGGATGGAGCCAAAGCAAAAACAATACCCAGCTGTGGATGTGACTGGTGATAGAAGCAAGGTCCGATGCTGTAAAGAGCAATATTGCATAAGAACCTGGAATGTCAGGTCCATGAGTCAAGGCAAATTGGAAGTGGTCAAACAAGAGATGGCAAGAGTGAATGTCGATATTCTAGGAGTCAGCGAACTGAAATGGACTGGAATGGGTGAATTTAACTCAGATGACCATTATATCTACTCCTGCGCGCAGGAATCCCTCAGAAGAAATGGAGTAGCCATCATGGTCAACAAAAGAGTCTGAAATGCAGTACTTGGATGCAATCTCAAAAACAACAGAATGATCTCTGTTCGTTTCCAAGGCAAACCATTCAATATCACAGTAATCCAAGTCTATGCCCCAACCGGTAATGCTGAAGAAGCTGAGGTTGAACGGTTCTATGAAGACCTACAAGATCTTTTAGAACTAACACCCAAAAAAGATGTCCTTTTCATTATAGGGGACTGGAATGCAAAAGTAGGAAGTCAAGAAACACCTGGAGTAACAGGAAAATTTGGCCTTGGAATACGGAATGAAGCAGGGCAAAGACTGATAGAGTTTTGCCAAGAAAATGCACTGGTCATAACAAACACCCTCTTCCAACAACACAAGAGAAGACTCTATACATGGACATCACCATGTGGTCAACACCAAAATCAGATTGATTATATTCTTTGCAGCCAAAGATGGAGAAGCTCTATACAGTCAACAAAAACAAGACCAGGAGCTGACTGTGGCTCAGACCATGAACTCCTTATTGCCCAGTTCAGACTGAAATTGAAGAAAGTAGGGAAAACCACTAGATCATTCAGGTATGACCTAAATCAAATCCCTTATGATTATACAGTGGAAGTGAGAAATAGATTTAAGAGCCTAGATCTGATAGATAGAGTGCCTGATGAACTATGGAATGAGGTTCGTGACATTGTACAGGAGACAGAGATCAAGATCATCCCCATGGAAAAGAAATGCAAAAAAGCAAAATGGCTGTCTGGGGAGGCCTTACAAATAGCTGTGAAAAGAAGAGAAGTGAAAAGCAAAGGAGAAAAGGAAAGATATAAACATCTGAATTCAGAGTTCCAAACACTAGCAAGAAGAGATAAGAAAGCCTTCTTCAGCGATCAATGCAAAGAAATAGAGGAAAACAACAGAATGGGAAAGACTAGAGATCTCTTCAAGAAAATTAGAGATACCAAGGGAACATTTCATGCAAAGATGGGCTCCATAAAGGACAGAAATGGTATGGACCTAACAGAAACAGAAGATATTAAGAAGTGGTGGCAAGAATACACAGAAGAACTGTACAAAAAAGATCTTCATGACCAAGATAACCATTTCAGTATGATCACTCACCTAGAGCCAGACATCCTGGAATGTGAAGTCAAGCGGACCATAGAAAGCATCATTAGGAACAAAGTTAGTGGAGGTGATGGAATTCCAGTTGAGCTATTTCAAATCCTGGAAGATGATGCTGTGAAAGTGCTTCACTCAATATGCCAGCAAATTTGGAAAACTCAGCAGTGGCCACAGGACTGGAAAATGTCAGTTTTCATGCCAATCCCAAACAAAGGCAATGCCAAAGAATGCTCTAACTACCACACAATTGCACTCATCTCACATGCTAGTAAAGTAATGCTCAAAATTCTCCAAGCCAGGCTTCAGCAATATGTGAACTGTGAACTTCCTGATATTCAAGCTGGTTTTAGAAAAGGCAGAGGAACCAGAAATCAAATTGCCAACATCCGCTGGATCATGGAAAAAGCAAGAGAGTTCCAGAAAAACATCTATTTCTGCTTTATTGACTATGGCAAAGCCTTTGACTGTGTGGATCACAATAAACTGTGGAAAATTCTGAAAGAGATGGGAATACCAGACCACCAGACCTGCCTCTTCAGAAACCTGTATGCAGGTCAGGAAGCAACAGTTAGAACTGGACATAGAACAACAGACTGGTTCCAAATAGGAAAAGGAGTACATCAAGGCTGTATATTGTCACCCTGCTTATTTAACTTATATGCAGAGTACATCATGAGAAATGCTGGGCTGGAAGAAGCACAAGCTGGAATCAAACTTACCGGGAGAAATATCAATAACCTCAGATATGCAGATAACACCACCCTTATGGCAGAAAGTGAAGAGGAACTCAAAAGCCTCTTGATGAAAGTGAAAGTGGAGAGTGAAAAAGTTGGCTTAAAGCTCAACATTCAGAAAACGAAGATCATGGCATCTGGTCCCATCACTTCATGGGAAACAGTGGAAACAGTGTCAGACTTTATTTTTGGGGGCTCCAAAATCACTGCAGATGGTGACTGCAGCCATGAAATTAAAAGACATTTACTCCTTGGAAGGAAAGTATTGACCAACCTAGATAGCATATTGAAAAGCAGAGACATTACTTTGCCAACAAAGGTCCGTCTAGTCAAGGCTATGGTTTTTCCAGTGGTCATGTATGGATGTGAGAGCTGGACTGTGAAGAAGGCTGAGCGCCGAAAAATTGATGCTTTTGAACTGTGGTGTTGGAGAAGACTCTTGAGAGTCCCTTGGACTGCAAGGAGATCCAACCAGTCCATTCTGAAGGAGATCAGCCCTGGGATTTCTTTGGAAGGAATGATGCTAAAGCTGAAACTCCAGTACTTTGGCCACCTCATGCGAAGAGTTGACTCATTGGAAAAGACTCTGATGCTGGGAGGGATTGAGGGCAGGAGGAGAAGGAGACGACAGAGGATGAGATGGCTGGATGGCATCACTGACTCGATGGATGTGAGTCTGGATGAACTCTGGGAGTTGGTGATGGACAGGGAGGCCTGGCGTGCTGTGATTCCCGGGGTCGCAAAGAATCGGACACACTGAGTGACTGAACTGAACTGAACTGAAGACATCACCAGACCCACTCACAGAACAAAGGACTGAGCAGAACTAGCCAGCTGTGGACGGGCCCATCCCCCACCGGAGACAAGCAGGGGAGGGCAGCCAGAGCCGGAAGAGGGCAATCTCGACCTCAGAGAGGCATCCTCTACCAAACTGCAAGCAGGCTTCACTGCTAACCAAGACTTCTTGGGATTCTGGATGGTCAATCCACTGGGAGGATCACAACCAGAGATCAGCCTCCCAGAAGAGACACACAGATCACCTGAGAAGGCGCGGCCGCTGTACACCCAGAACACCGAGAGCCAGACGGGGAGGCCATAAGACGCAGCCTCCAACAGGGGGTGGGGGACTGTACTCACCAAACATCTGGTCACCTGAGCTGCTCGGACCTGGGAAGGGCACAAAATGCAGGCCCAACCAAGTCTGAGCCTTTGTGGACTACCCGAGAGCCTGAACTTGAGCGGCTTAGACCTGGGCAGTGCATGCAACCCAGGGCCTGCCACAGACAGTTCCCCGCAGAGCAACCTAGAGCCTGAGCAGTGTAGACTGGGAAAGCACACACGCCGTGAGCAGGGGCAAACCTGGTGTGGCCGAGACACTGCGAGCACTCCCCACACATGCCAGTGATATTTGTTTGCAGTGTTCCTCCCTCCCCACAGCACAATTGAACAGGTGAGCCTAAGAAAAGTGACCTCCACCAGCCCCTTGTGTCAGGGCCGAAATTAGACACTGAAGAGACCAGCAAACAGAAGAAGCTAAAATAAACAGAAGGAACCGCTTTGGAAGTGAGAGGTGCAATAGATTAAAACCCTGTAGTTAACACCGACTACATAGGAAGGGGCCTATAGATCTTGAAGAAGTATAAGCCAGAGCAAGGAACTATCTGAAAATGAACTGCCCCAAACTGTCTGCAACAGCTCCAGAGAAAGTCCTAGATATATTTTTTACTATTATCATTTTATAAATTTTCATAAAATTTTTTATATTTTTAAGTCCTATATTACTCCTTTAATTTTTATTTTTATAACCTACTACTACTACTACTCAGTCGCTTCAGTCATGTCCGATTCTGTGCGACTCCAGAGACAGCAGCCCACCAGGCTCCCCCATCCCTGGGATTCTCCAGGCAAGAACACTGGAGTGGGTTGCCATTTCCTTCTCCAATGCATGAAACTGAAAAGTGAAAGTGAAGTCACTCAGTCGTGTCTGACTCTTAGCGACCCCATGGACTGCAGCCTACTAGGCTCCTCCATCCATTGGATTTTCCAGGCAAGAGTACTGGAGTGGGGTGCCATTGCCTTCTCCGTTATAACCTACTATTACCTTGCAAAAAAAAAAAAAGACCCTATTTTTAAAGCAAACTTCATATATATCTACATATTTTTTATACTTTTGTGACTTTGTTTTGTTTTTTTAATATTGTATTTTTGAGAATCTAACCTCTACTCTAGATTTTTAATCTTTGCTTTTTGGTATTTGTTATCAATTTTGTACATTTAAGAACCCAATCTTCAGTACCCATTTTTACTTGGGAGTGAGATTACTGGCCTGATTGCTGTCTCCCCCTTTTGACTCTTCTTTTTTTCCACCAGGTCGCCTCTATCTCCTCCCTTCCCCTTCTCTTCTCTACCCAACTCTGTGAATCTCTTTGTGTGTTCCAGGCTGTGGAGAACACTTAGGGAACTGATTACTGGCTGGATCTGTCTCTCTCCTTTTGATTCCGCCTATTATCCTCCTGGCTACCTCTGTCTCTCTCCTTTTGATTCTGCCTATTATCCTTCTGACTACCTCTGTCTCCTTCCTCCCTCTTCTCTTCTCTGTGTAACTCCATGAACATCTCTGAGGGATCCAGACTGTGGAGAACACATAGGAAGTGATTACTGGCTAGCTTGCTCTCTCCCCTTTTGATTTCCACTCTTCTCCAAACCCACTGACATCTCAAAACTCACTACTGGACACTTCATTGCACTCCAGAGAGAAGAAACCCAGCTCCACCCACCAGAGCACTGACACAAGCTTCCCTAACCAGGAAACCTTGACAAGCCACCCATCCAACCCCACCCACAGTGAGGAACCTCCAAAATAAAAAGGAACCACAAACTGCCAGAATATGGAAAGGCCACCCCAAACACAGCATTATAAACAAGATGAAATGGCAGAAAAATACTCATCAGGTAAAGGAACAGGATAAATGCCCATCAAACTAAACAAAAGAGGAAGAGATAGGGAATCTACCTGATAAAAAATTCCAAATAATGATAGTGAAAATGACCCAAAATCTTGAAAACAAAACGGAGTCACAGATAAGTAGCCTGGAGACAAGGATTGGGAATATGCAACAAATGTTGAACAAGGACCTAGAAGAAATAAAAGAGACAATATATAATGAATAATGCAATAAATGAGATCAAAACCCTCTGGAGGGAACCAACAGTAGAATAATGGAGGCAGAAGATAGGATAAATGAGGTAGAAGGAGTATTAGAAATAAATGAAACAGAGAGGAAAAAAGAAAAAAGAATTAAAAGAAATGAGGACAAACTCAGAGACCTCTGGGACAATGTTAAACAACCCAACATTCGAATCATAGGAGTCCCAGAAGAAGAAGACAAACAGAAAGACCATGAGAAAATACTTGAGGAGATAATAGTTGAAAACTTCCCTAAAATGGGGAAGGAAATAGTTCTCCAAGTCCAAGAAACCCAGAGAGTCCTAAACAGGGTAAACCCAAAGCGAAACACCCCAAGACACATATTAATCAAATTAACAAAGATCAAACGCAAAGAACAAATATTAAAAGCAGCAAGGGAAAAACAACAAATAACACACAAGGGGATTCCCATAAGGATAACAGCTGATCTTTCAATAGAAACTCTTCAGGCCAGAAGGGAATGGCAGGATATACTTAAAGTGATGAAAAAGGAAAAACCTACAGCCCAGATTACTGTACCCAGCAAGGATCTCACTCAAATATGAAGGAGAAATCAAAAGCTTTACAGACAAGCAAAAGCTCAGAGAATTCAGCACCACCAAACCAGCTCTCCAACAAATGCTAAAGGATCTTCTCTAGACAGGAAACACAGAAAGGGTGTATAAACTCAAACCCAAAACAACAAAGTAAATGGCATTGGGATCATACTTATCAATAATTACCTTAAATGAAAATGGGTTGAATGCCCCAACCAAAAGACAAAGACTGGCTGAATGGATACAAAAACAAGACCCCTACATATGTTGTCTACAAAAAACCCACCTCAAAACAAGGGACACATACAGACTGAAAGTGAAGTGATGGAAAAAGATATTCCATGCAAATAGAGACCAAAAGAAAGCAGGAATAGCAATACTCATATCAGATAAAATAGACTTTAAAACAAAGGCTGTGAAAGGAAACAAAGAAGGATACTACATAATGATCAAAGGATCAATCCAAGAAGAAGATATAACAATTATAAATATATATGCACCCAACATAGGACCACCACACTATGTAAGACAAATGCTAACAAGTATGAAAGGGAAATTAACAGTAACACAATAATAGAGGGAGACTTTAATACCCCACTCACACCTATGGATAGATCAAATAAACAGAAAATTAACAAGGAAACACAAACTTTAAATGATACAATAGACCAGTTAGATATCTATATGACATTTCACCCCGAAAAATGAATTTCACCCTTTTCTCAAGTGCACATGGAACCTTCTCCAGGATAGATCACATCCTGGGCCATAAGTCTAGCCTTGGTAAATTCAAAAACATTTAAACCATTTAAAGCATCTTTTCTGACCACAATGTACTAAGATTAGATGTCAACTACAGGAGAAAAACTATTAAAAATTCCAACATATGGAGGCTGAACAACACGCTGCTGAATAACCAACATATCACAGAAGAAATCAAAAAAGAAATCAAAATATGCATAGAAACTAATGAAAATGAAAACACGACAACCCAAAACCTGTGGGACACTGTAAAAGCAGTGCTAAGAGGAAGGTTCACAGCAATACAGGCACACCTCAGGAAACAAGAAGATATCAAATAAATAACCTAACTCTACACCTAAAGCAACTAGAAAAGAGAGAAATGTAGAACCCCAGGGTTAGTAGAAGGAAAGAAACCTTAAATATTAGGGCAGAAATAAATGAAAAAAAAAAAAAAGAGAGACCATAGCAAAAATCAAAAAGCCAAAAGCTGGTTCTTTAAGAGGATAAATAAAGTCAACAAACCATTAGCCAAACTCATCAAGAAACAAAGGTAGAAGAATCAAATCAATAACCTTAGAAATGGAAATGGAGAGATCACAACAGACAACACAGAAATACAAAGGATCATAAGAGACTACTATCAGCAACTATATGCCAATAAAATGGACAGCTTGGAAGAAATGGACAAATTCTTAGAAAAGTACAACTTTCCAAAACTGGACCAGGAAGAAATAGAAAATCTTAACAGACCTATCACAAGCACAGAAATTGAAACTGTAATCAGAAATCTTCCAGCAAACAAAAGCCCAGGGCCAGACGGCTTCACAGCTGAATTCTACCAAAAATTTAGAGAAGAGCTAACACCTATCCTGCTCAAACTCTTCCAGAAAATTGCAGAGGAAGGTAAACTTCCAGACTCATTCTATGAGGCCACCATCACCCTAATACCAAAACCTGACAAAGATGCCACCAAAAAAGAAAACTACAGGCCAATATCACTGATGAACATAGATGCAAAAATCCTTAACAAAATTCTAGCAATCAGAATCCAACAACACATTAAAAAGATCATACACCATGACCAAGTGGGCTTTATCCCAGGGATGCAAGGATTCTTCAATATCCACAAATCAATCAATGTAATACACCACATTAACAAGCTGAAAAATAAAAACCATATGATTATCTCAATAGATGCAGAGAAAGCCTTTGACAAAATTCAATATCCATTTATGATAAAAAAAAAAAAACTCTCCAGAAAGCAGGAATAGAAGGAACATATCTCAACATAATAAAAGGTATATATGACAAACCCACAGCAAACATTATCCTCAATGGTGAATAATTGAAAAGCATTTCCCCTAAAGTCAGGAACAAGACAAGGGTGCTCACTTTCACCATTACTATTCAACATAGTTTTGGAAGTTTCGGCCACAGCAATCAGAGCAGAAAAAGAAATAAAAGGAATCCAAACTGGAAAAGAATGGAGTATTACTCAGCCGTTAAAAAGAATGCATTTGAATCAGTTCTAATGAGTTGGATGAAACTGGAGCCTATTAAACAGAGTGAAATAAACCAGAAAGAAAAATACCAATATCTATACTAATGCATATATATGGAATTTAGAAAGATGATAACAATAACCCTATATGTGAGACAGCAAAAGAGACACGGATGTATAGAACAGTCTTTTGGACTCTGTGGGAGAGGGCGAGCGTGGATTGATTTGGGAGAAGGGCATTGAACCATGTATATTATCATATGTGAAATGAATCACCAGTAGAGGTTCAATGCATGAGACAGTGTTCTCAGGGCTGGTGCCCTGGGATGACCCAGAGGGATGGGATGGGGAAGAAGGTGGGAGGGGGGTTCAAGATGGGGAACACATGTACACCCATGACGGATTCATGTCAATGTATGGCAAAACCACTACAATATTGTGAAGTAATTAGCCTCCAATTAAAAATAAATGTATATTAAAAAAAAAAAAACAAACAAGCATCCAGCCCTCATGGACCACTTAGGTGTGAATAGCTCTGAATGTCCCCCAAATTACTCAAGCATGAGTTATTTCAGGGTTTACTCAAAGTGAAATTAATCTCCAGTCTTTTAGCTGTTCATGTAGAAATGATTCTAAATGATTAAAATTATCCTTACATTTAGCCTTTGTCTAATTCTTCTGGGAAAACCAAAATTTAATTGAGTTGTGAAAAACAAATATAACACATGTATTGATCCAATATGAAAAAGACCTTTTATCCTTCCAAAACAATTTTAAAAATCAAAGTGGTTTGAGGACAATTTAGCGTTTTGTAGAAACTGGTAACACTCTCAAACAATACTATTATATTTGCAAACTCTATTTTCTAAAACAGAAAGCCTCTTTGCTACTCCTTCCCTCTCTTTTTTCCTTGTATTTATTTCTGCCCTGACTCATTCTAAAAATCAGAGCCTGCCGGTTGTCAACATAAGCACCTAGAACTGTGGCACTGAGGTAGCAAAAATATCATAAATTATATGGCTATTGATTTTCTTCTCCTGGTGTCTTCATGGTCTATTCAATACCATTGCTTCTGCTAACTGCTAAAATACCATCCTCCTCCCAAAGAAAGCATTTAATGCCTTGTATTTCCAGAACCCTGAGAAACCAAATTTGTCTATAATGGCAAAATTACACTCACTGCCATTTTTCTGTTGGGTAAATAAAAACCTGTACACACAATTTGAAACCTTGGGGACCCTAAGCAATATCACATTTGGAGTCAGTTGATTTAAAAAAAAAAAAAAAAGGACAATCATGAAGCACTTGCATGTTAAGTCTTTTAAGTCCTGGACTAGATGTCCTGATTCTAAGTTGTATTCAGGTATTCTTGACAGCCTTGGTAACTGAGGTAGAAGTGTTTTTTTCTATCTTCCCAATGAGAATTCTTGAAGGAAAAGAGGATTCATGAGGTCTAAAGAGAATGTACAATTCTAAGAAGTATGTACAATTCTAAGTATGTCAAGGCTGTATATTGTCACCCTGCTTATTCAACTTATATGTACAGTACATCATGAGAAACACTGGGCTGGAAGAAGCACAAGCTGGAATCAAGATTGCTGGGAGAAATATCAATAACCTCAGATATGCAGATAACACCACCCTTATGGCAGAAAGTGAAGCGGAACTAAAAAGCCTCTTGATAAAAGTGAAAGAGGAGAGTGAAAAAGTTGGCTTAAAGCTCAACATTCAGAAAACAAAGATCATGGCATCTGGTCCCATCACTTCATGGGAGATAGATGGGGAAACAGTGGAAACAGTGACAGACTTTATTTTTTTTGGCTCCAAAATCACTGCAGATGGTGACTGCAGCCATGAAATTAAAAGATGCTTACTCCTTGGAAGGAAAGTTATGACCAACCTAGATAGCATATTCAAAAGCAGAGACATTACTTTGCCAACAAAGGTCCGTCTAGTCAAGGCTATGGTTTTTCCTCTGGTCATGTATGGATGTGAGAGCTGGACTGTGAAGAAAGCTGAGCGCCAAAGAATTGATGCTTTTGAACTGTGGTGTTAGAGAAGACTCTTGAGAGTCCCTTGGACTGCAAGGAGATCCAACCAGTCCATTCTGAAGGAGATCAGCCCTGGGATTTCTTTGGAAGGAATGATGTTAAAAGCTGAAACTCCAGTACTTTGGCCACCTCATGCGAAGAGCTGACTCATTGGAAAAGACTCTGATGCTGGGAGGGATTGGGGGCAGGAGGAGAAGGGGACGATAGAAGATGAGATGGCTGGATGGCATCACTGACTCAATGGACGTGAGTCTGAGTGAACTCTGGGAGTTGGTGATGGACAGGGAGGCATGGCGTGCTGCGATTCATGGGGTTGCAAATAGTCGGACACGACTGACTGAACTGAACTGGACTGAACTGCAATGATCAGAAAGTTTGAGCCAATTTAGTATAAAAAATTAGGACTCTGTGACAGAGGTTGACTTTACACAGTCGAGCTAGCATCACTCTATCCAGTGTCCCTGACTCAGAGGAATGCCATGGGAAACTGACTGAAAAATTCTGCAGCTGATTCAGAAGACTCTGACATGGTATCTTGTTACTTTCTTCTACAGTCAAGGGCATAACACTTTAGAATCTGGATCCAGGACTTAGTGATAGTCATCAATAATGTAGACATTGTCTTCTGATTGAATAGGCTTCAGAGCTGCATTTTTCAAAGCTCCAATGCGAGAATCTTTCAATGGAATCACACTGTAGAAACAATAACATGAGTAAGAGAAAAGAATATCACTTCTCAAGTATGAGCAGCATATTTGTTTATGTTCATTCAAGCCTGGGTATTTGCATTTCTCTGAGCCCCATTCAAACATCCTATGAAATGAATAGAAGCTTCTAGAATTGTGAATATGAAGTTACAGGAAATTATTTTTTAATAAGGAGGTAGAAAGTTACACCTTTTGGTTTCAAAAAACTCACAGTGGTCTCTTTCAAGACACTCGTGCAATAGAACACAAAAATTTATAATCTAAGAAGACAAATACCACTCATCAAATTGAAGTACTAAACCAGTATGCACAGTCTCAAAGATGGCCAGGAAATGGTTTAGCTGGTGTTTTTCTAGCTGAGGACTGTGACCCTTTAGTGATGTTATTTAGTGGTATGTATCCTGTATTTAAGATTAATATATATAAGTATACAAAATATCAGAGCATATCAGATGTAGTAAAATACTATTGCTTCACCTAAGTGTGTTCTAGATCACAGAGTCAAAAATCACACCCTGCCTTAACAGTCAAAATTAGAAAGCCATGGGATAGATGAGTTTTATAACATGAATGCTCACACATCAAGTGTACAGAAAGGTCATCTGTGGGGTTTTGATATCAATGCTTTTTTAGAAGTTGTCTGTGGGTACTACTTTTATTACCTAAGCTTGCCCAGAAATGAAATGAAACTCAAGGAATCATCACTCAGCTCTGATCTTTAAACAGATTAGTCATACATGTGTGGAAACAGGTTAGGTGTCAGTAGCTCAAAATGAGTCAACAGGATATAGCTGCCTCCAAAAATAACATCATGAGGAAATATACCTTTTTGTTTTTCTTTTGTTTGCTTTTCTATATTATACAGCATCTTCTACAAAAAATATTTTCTTTTCGGTTTAGGTGATTAAAAACTGAAACTTTAAAAAAGTAAATACTGAAAGAACAAAAATGAACTAAAAGAATGTTATTCATGGTTTTCTGTCTGTAGGGAGTACTTATTTTTTTCCCACTCTTGGAAGCTGACAGTCAAAAACTCCTAAAAGTCTGGTTTTGGACTCTAAGAGACCTGCTGTGTGATGTGACCTTGGACGTCACTTAACATCTCTAAAGCTGTGTTCTAATTAGTAAACTGAGAATACTACTACTGCCTGTCTCACAGGTTTATTGCTGTGAAGGGCATGTCTGCAATAATAAAATCCAGCATCTATGGAACACTTGCAATATGCTGGAGATTATTCAAGGCGTATTTTGTGGACTGGCTCATGTGATTAACTCAGATGTAGGAAAGACTGGGTACAAACATCCAATGAAAGAGAACTAAGAATAATGGATGGCAGTTAAAGAGGGACGAATTCGGAACAAAGAAAGACTTTGCTTAAAACCCAAGCTGGACCAGATGAAGTTTATTTTGTTGGAAGTAGGTAGTGGTTTCCAACCTTTACAGATGCTTGAAAAAATGACTGCAGGGATGCATACAAAGAAAATTTAATTTTTTATTGGGTGAAGGGGTAAATTTGCAAAAACTGTAAATTGAAATGCCTGTGACGCCAGACAACTAATGTAAATGAACAGAGCAGTCTGGCTATGGAATAATAGGGGATGGTGGGAACTGTGGGGAGCTGGAGGCATGTCCCTACCCCCTGCCTTTGCGGGTCTTCAGCCTGGAGGTGTATTCCTGCAGATTTTTGCAGAGCTGCCTTCTGCTTCTTTGGGGCTCATTCACATAGCCTACTGCCCTGTTCCAGTATTCCCCATGGTATTTCTCTGGAAGTTCTAGAAGGCCCTGCTTATTCATTTATATGTTTTCTGTCTGTTCTGCTCATCTTTTCAGAATATAATAGAGATTCAATACACATGCAATAAACAAAGCACTGAATGAAATCAAATAACAAATTAAACAACCCATTCAAATGATCCCTGAAACAATATCTGCAATTTAGTTCTCTTGCTCTAAGAGATAAGGTTTGAGGTGTTGTTTCTATAGCAGTTATGACACAATGCCAGGGAAATAAGGAGGTGCTTGGAGATGGAAATGGCAACCCACTCCAGTATTCTTGCCTGGAGAATCCCAGGGAAGGAGGAGCCTGGGGGGCTGCCTTCTATGGGGTCGCACAGAGTCGGACACGACTGAAGCAACTTAGCAGCAGCAAAAGCAGCATAGAAATGCTAAAATCATCACTGGAAGGTCGAACAGCAATGGAGGTGCTCTATGTACTAGATTTTTCAGGATCCAGAGTATAAAATGGAGAACTCGGAAGGAAAAGAGGAGAGGGACAGAGAAATTTTCCTTATGTTTACTATATTAAGAACATCAAAAAGCATTATTAACACAAACCATTTCAAACTTACCGTAGTAGCTCCACCTTGCTCCCCAGGCAAAAATATCCTAAATTGAGGGGGAAATGAAGAGAAAATTAAACATGCAAGCCAAAGAGTTCATGAGATTTTTTTTCCAAACCAGTGTATTATTACGATTATTACTTTAATAAGAGCAAAATCAGTACAGCTCTCAGAGTCTAAAAAAAAATTAATTTAGAAGAAAGAATATTTTTAAAAAGAAGGAGAGGGGTGGGAACTGCCTGGCCTAGTCTGTTCTTTTTTACGGTGTGTGTCTCCGGAGACGCACAGGTTTCGTGTCTCGCTTTAGAGGGGAGCTCGCTCCTGTCCCCGAGGCGGGCAGGGAGCCCCGGTCTCGCGGGCCGAGGTCTGGCGTTTACAAGCCTCTTGGCAGTGTTGTGGGTTTGAAGCCCAGAGGAATTCCCTGCTCAGAACAACCAGGAACCGAAGTAGAAGAAAAGGAGCCTGGGCTTAAGGCGGGTGAAAAAAAATAAAATAAAATAAAAAGAAGGAGAAAAAAAAATCAATCTGGACCCTAACCTGATAACTCCAGGTAACTTCTCTTGAATCTCTAGGAGCCAAGTAAGCCCCTTGGTATAGAGTAACTTCTGATTCATAGGTTTAGTGTATTGACCTACATGCCCTAGCTTACTTTAATGCCATTATATTTCACTGTAAAGAAACCCTGAATATTGCACTTCTCCCATAGAAGACAGGTTTTACACACACATACACACACAACTGGTGGAAGGAGACTACGAGGTGCTGGATGACTGTCATGTGAAACCCTTTGTTCTTCTACTAGCTCTGAAATCATGTACCATCCTAATGTCTCTTGTGCTTCTTCTATTAAGTGGGTGTTATAACCATCAACAGTTTTACCCCCAATAGGGATAAAAATTTGTTATTGAGGGAATGGGAAAAGAACAAAATGGGAGGGAAAAAATCTTGTATATTACAGTGGTTTTGACTTCCAAATCTCAACTTTACACAACCAGTGCTTATTTCTCCATATTTAATTTCTCCTATGGAGAATTTAAATATCATGTTTATGGAACAATAAATTTAAGATAAATAAAAAATAAAAAAAGAACCAGGTAAGAACCAAGAAAGTTACATGAAACTGATATCTTATGGAATGTACAGATACATGCATTTGGTTCAAGAATACTCCTGTGGGCTCAAGAATATTTCTGAATATTTCAGTCCTAAGGTGACTTACTTCTCCTAATCCAGAAAACCACAAACATGACCAACAATGCCAAAATAGTAACCGAGATTCCAACGTAGACTCCCTTGTTGGTGCTCATCCATGTTTCTTGTGCCAGTGCCGCAGGCTACAGAAACATCAGCAGATCAAACACAAAACAGAAAAATAAAACAATCTTGTTAGAGTTATAGGCAGAAAACATTTCAGAAAATAATACACCCAAATTATTGTTTATTGGCCCCTGGCTAGTTCTGGATCATGAGGGGTAAGACCAAATGATGTAAAGTTATAGCCTTATGATGAAATTCTAAGACAACTCAAAATTCAATATTTATTTGGGGGTGGTGGAAATGTTTACATCTTACATGCGGTGGTATTTAGAGAAGGGTACAGATTTGTTAAAACTCAAACTGTATGCTTCAAATGAGTGTGCCTGATTATTATAATTTATACCTATTTTTAAAATAATAAGCTCTTTTCATAAGTAATCCTCTTATGATACTAATCAAAAACAATTTTGTTCCTATATAAGTTGCCATGGTGGTGCTATTTGAATGTGTTCAGTTACTGAAACTGGCCATTAATTAAAACACTTTTTTGAAGTAGAATTCAAGATTCTATATCTTTATAAATGGGCATGAAAGTAGCTGCTTAGATTTATGGCTCTGCTTAACAATTAAAATGCTGTGCAATTGGGGAAAAAGTAAACCCCAAATATAAAAAATAAACCCCAAATATACCAGGTCATCATGCTTGCCTCCTTTACATAGCTTAATTCTAATTCTAAAGATGTCCTACCAGGTAGGTATTTTAACAGAAAGGAAGTGAAAATCAGAGAAAAAGATTAAGTCTCAAGTCTCCTCCTGCATAAGAGTTTAATCCCTGGAGTCAGAATCCCAGATTAACTTTTATTTAGTTGCTCTGTGACCCTAGCAAGTTATTTAGCCTCTCCAAACCTCCTTTTCTGTCAAATGCAAATTAAATAGGGTTCTTGGGAAAGGTACTTCAGGTACCTCCTGATAAATACTATGAGGAATACAGAGGAGGGTGACCCAGCCTCTGAGGTGTCCTTGCCTAAATGGAAAACAGTCAGTGCCTTGGGAGGGAAAAGCTGTGTTATCACTTTACTTGTGGGAGGGAAAGCAGTTAGATGGAACACAGGGTTGTAGGAAGCAGTCTTTGCTTGCTTTTTAAAAAATATTATGTTACATAAAAACTGGAAGTTCATTTTAGAGTGTGCAGCTCAGGATAAAAAAAGAAAAACAAAAATCAACCATAATTTCAACATCCAGAAATAGTTACTTTTACCATTTTTCATTACATACTGTTTTAGAATTTTATCTTTCTAAAGATAAAATTGTCTGTTAAGTAGTTTTCTTAACAGACACAGTTACCGTATCCAATGTATACTACAGTATATACATGATTTTATTTTGTATCTATAATCTATATATAATAAAATTTTTTTTTCATTCTGGGCAATGCCACATGGCATGTGGGATCTTAGTTCCCTAATCAGCCATCGAACCTCTACTTACTTCATTGGAGGCTGCTGCTGCATCACTTCAGTCGTGTCCAACTCTTAGCGACCCCATGGACTGCAGCCTACCAGGCTCCTCCATCCATGGGATTTTCCAGGCTGGAAAATTTTCCAGTACTGGAGTGGAGTGCCATTGCCTTCTCTCTCATTGGAGGCATGAAGTCTTAATCATTGGACTGTCAGGGAGGTCCCAATGCTATCTGAAAAGTTAGTTTTCTCATTTAACAATTGACACTGTCTTCTCATAGCAGTAAGTACACTGAAGTGACAACATTTTTAATGGCAATAAATGGGCATGCTTAATTGATAAGTTATTAATCTCTTATTATTGAACTTTTAGGTTGTTTATAACATTTTCATGATTATAAACAGCAGCAATGTATATCTTGTTTTATACATCTTTATGTATATGTTCATTCTCTCCTTAAGATGCAGCTCAAGAAGTTGACCTACTGGGTGGAAATATATGCTGCTTGGTTTTAAGATACTTGGGAGACACCTTGATATCTTCACGGTCAAGACACAAAAAGCCCACAATTGTGCTACCACCTATTGTGAACTTGCTTCTGTATTGCTTACATTATATAGAAGAGATTAATTGCTACTGAATATACCTGTCCTGCAGGTAACTGAGGTCAAAAACAATCTTCTCATTCAGGGTGTTTGTTTCTTTTTTTAAAACTAGCATAAGTCTGACTGACATGACATTTACATGGTGGCAGTTCTGCTATTTAACAAGAACAACAAATTCAGCTCATATCCATCAGATCAATCAGTAACCACATCATCAGAGTGATTAAAATCTTTCATATCATTCCTACATGGTAGTGTTCTCATTGTCACTAAGTTATGCAACGTAAGGCCATTTGACGTCACATTAACCCCACTTTGCTTGAACTTGAATTTCTCTTATAATGTCCATGCTGCAATTTCTCACCACTTGCAATCAAGATTACTCTCATACCTGAATCTGTTCATGTTTTTTGCTTCTAAGAGTTATTTGCACATAGTGAATGGAAAGTTGTTTCACCCAAGGGAGCCAAAAGTAAAAATCTCACTGATAAATTCTTCTAACTTACACACAAAGATGAGGCTTTGATGAACATCATAAGACTATAGTCCCTTGGATTTTTCCCAAGCTAATTGTGGGAAAGTGCAAGAACAAATTACAGAATGACAAAGTTGTTGAAGATCTTAGGACCTTAATATGTCATCATATGGGGAGGATTATATATAGAAAGACTCAGAAGTGTGGCCTCAAAATTTCTCTATAGGAGGAAAATTGGATTGGAAAAGGATATTAGGGGGCCTATGTTTAAGGAACCACACTTTCACTGACATAATATTTTTGGTGGGGATGGCCCCCATTCCACTACATCATATCAAGGATTGTTATTTCTCTAACGATGATCTAAGTCTTTTTTGGTATGTAATGTTAAGTCACTATGCCTGAAATAATTCACTTTTTTTTCCTTATTTTCTGGTCAGGAGAAATTCTGTCTTGGGGGTATATGTGTGTCTAGAGAAAAATATCACATTTCAGGTATTTCTAACAAAGTAGTGCATCTATATAGACTTTTAAAATTAATTAAACTATCCATGAAATTAAAAGACGCTTACTCCTTGGAAGAAAAGTTATGACCAACCTAGATAACATATTGAAAAACAGAGACATTACTTTGCCAACTAAGGTCCGTCTAGTCAAGGCTATGGTTTTTCCAATAGTCATGTATGAATGAAAGAGTTGGACTGTGAAGAAAGCTGAGTGGCAAAGAATTGATGCTTTTGAACTGTGGTGTTGGAGAAGACCCTTGAGAGTCCCTTGGACTGCAAGGAGATCCAACCAGTCCATTCTGAAGGAGATCAGCCCTGGGTGTTCTTTGGAAGGAATGACGCTAAGGCTGAAACTCCAGTACTTTGGCCACCTTATGCGAAGAGCTGACTCATTGGAAAAGACTCTGATGCTGGGAGGGATTGGGGGCAGGAGGAGAAGGGGATGACAGAGGATGAGATGGCTGGATGACATCACCGACTCGATGGATGTGAGTTTGAGTGAACTCCGGGAGTTGGTGATGGACAAGAAGGCCTGGCGTGCTACAATTCATGGGGTCGCAAAGAGTCAGAAACGACTGAGCGACTGATCTGATCTGATCTGATCCCTATTTAAGAGTCAAATTTTTTCTTCCTTTATTTCTTAAATTAGAAAGAATCAATCTGTGGATTAGTTTGACAATAATAATCTCTAAATGTAACTTGATTCCAGAAGAGACATATAAGTGAATCAGGCTAATAAAATAGGAAGGAATATTCTTACAGTTTGATTGTTATGCCAGTGGGGATCTGGAGACTGTGTCACAGTGCCATTTCCATCTGCTCAACAAGAAAGAAAATTAATAAGAATTATAAAAAGATATTGAACTTTCCTGCAAGCACCAAATATATTCACACTGCCTTCTGATAATGAAGGGAAAGTTGAATAATCATATGGCCTAATGCTGTAGGCATCCCAAGAGTAATACCAAGTTACTAACATTTATTTATTTAAGTAGTAAGGTTGTGATTCTTAACCATTTTGTTATGGACCCTTTGAAAATGAACCCTTTTTTTTTTTCTCCCTATGCAGGGGAAAAATGCATGCTCACAGAAAATTTACTGACAATTTTAGACAAGTCAGAGTGACCCATTCTCAGAACTAGGTTAAAAATTACCACTTACAGATAAATAATCAATATTTTCTTGGCAGCTCAGAAACTTTCAGTGAGTGCTCAGAGGTCATTACACATCCAAAGAGCAGAACCACTCTGTTCAAAATGAACATTACATTGGTTTTACATTCAAAATGTGAGTGAAATGCACTAAGATACCTCAAACAGGTGGCATCCAACTCCTACATTATATGCCAGTGTGCCCAGACACTGATCCAAACGTGCTTTAGAAAATATGTTACAACACTCCCAAGGTCAGTATACCTTATACTACCTAAACTCCCAATATAAAAGGATACTATGCCTTAAAGTTTTCAATGTCCAAATTTTAATAGTGTTTTGAAATATCTCTTTTGTCCCACTGAACATATACTGTTGGCCCTTCTAAGCAACTATAGGTCAAATGCAGGATTTTCTCTTTACTGAGTATCTATTACACACAAGCACTTTACATCCTTATACCCATTTTCTTAATCCGAAATTATAGATGATGTGCTGAAATGGTTGAAGTTTCCAACTCTACTAAAGGACAAAAGTCTCAGCTCATAACCACTGCACACACTATGTTTCCATTCAATGAAAATACTGCAGGTCTCAGAGATTCCCGTACTACTGACAGAGCTAGAAAACCATCGTGTTCTAATGTTAGTGAAAATGATGTAACCATATTCCCCCCAAGTTTTCACACATTACACTACTGTATCTACAATTTAAACATTCCAACACTACGTCTTCAAGAGACAAAGACAGTGTCTACAGTCTAGTCTCTGTGAATGATTTATGTTATAACCTTAAATCCTTAAGCTATAGAATGAGTGATGTTGTAAAAAAAAAAAAAATAGCAAGGACTTGAGTTAGATGAAACTTGACTTTAGTGCTGACATGTCACTTACCAATGTGACCTTGACCAATGTCCTTTACATACACATTACATATATATGCATGTAAACATATGTATTTATATTTCTAGCTAGGATAACCTTGAAGTACAAGCTGACAGCACCCGTTTCATAAAGTTATCACATTAAATGATGCATGTAAGGTGCTTAACACCATGTTAAACAAATATCAGGTATCACAATTATGTTGCTATATAACAATAGGAGCAATGGGGAAGGAACACCATGCAATGGATTTTCCAAATATCCTATCCTTCATTCCTTACAAACATGTAGTGAGGAATGAAACAACTTGCCCATGGGCGTGCAGCTTGAAACTGCCATTGGGGGGCAGTTGAATTGGAAGCTGTTTGTCCAAAGTAGAACTAAATGTCCTCCTCAGTCTGGCAATGGCAAGAAATAAACCTGCCCTGAAAGAATTAAATGAGATAATGCACAATAATTTGCTGGCACATACATCTGAAAAGGTAGGTGCAGGCCCTGTGAAAACCAAAATTCTTCCTGGACTAACATTCTTGGCTTTGTGAGGCTTTAACCCACTGAAGTGTGACTCGGGCACTGTGAGGATTTGGCTGAAGGGCCTCAGAGATGCTGCCAAGATGGCAGCAGTCACAGAAGTCGTGGGGACACAGCTGCTGCAATGTCTGTTCCATGCTGCCAAGTCTACTTGACCAGGGTTTAGTGACATATTTTAGAGAATAATTTCCCATTTTCTACTTTGTTCTTTCTCTTAGCCTAAAAGTGTGGAGTGCAGTTGCCCCAACTGCTCTTACCTGTATTTTTATCTGCTTTCTCTTTGTTTCTGTGCCAAGAAACACTTCACACCAAGGATTCCACTTTCAAAACCAAATGTAACTATTAGCTAATTTCAAGTAAATTGGTCCCTCTCTGAGTCCCGCTACATGTCCATTTTCAATTAAGAGCTTCCTTGAATGATTGGCAAAGTAGGCCACCCTGGGGGTCTCCTATAGCAACTCCTGAGCATGATGAATCATAGGCACAAGTCTTACAAAATCTTAAAAAATCTGACCTTGTTTGGATGCTTCACAGGCGCATGGACAAATAAGCCAGTTCTGCATTACAAAGGGGTTCACATGTGGCACTCTCCAAATTTACCTACATGGTTATCAGAGCTAGCTAGGAAAGATGACAATTCAGTATCATCATTCTCCATTACAGGAAAAACAGACTAATCTTACATCTCAAAAGAATATTGAATTTCCAAAACTAGGGAGAACTGGAGTCTTTGAGAGTGAAATAGCACAATCCTAGTGGGACCTGCCTCTTTGGCTCTGGTGTCCATGTCCTCAACCCAACTCAAAGTGTCCATGTGAAATGAAAGCTCGACAAGGCAGCAGGGGAGCCTCCTGGCTCTGTGTAGTGTCTGGGGCTTAGAGGAAGCATAAACAGGCAACCAGTTTGGTCTGGACCAGTTTGGACTTAATTGTTTTAAGGCTCTGTCCAGGGAAGTATGCCTAGAAATAAGTTTAAAGACAAGGCTAATTCAATTTATTTAGAAAAATGTGGATATGTATGTGGATGATCCCAAATCATACAAGCTGCCTATGTCACTCAAATGTATGTATTTCTGGACATTCCAAGTAACATTCATTATTGCCACTCTATCACTTACCTCGTAGCTATGTCCCCAGATCTTTATCTCATATAACGCTTGTAAGAATAAGTAAAATTTCCTCCATTTTCCAAAGGATAAAAACAGATTCAAAGAGGGTAATAAGACATTTGTTCAAGTTGCATAGCTGAGTGGGAATAGCCATTGTTGGCATTCAAGTCATGCTTGTCTTATTTCAGAATATGTGCTCTAAACAATGTGCTAATATTTATCAAAATTTGAATGCTCCCAGATGTTCAGGAAAGAAACTGAAGTTACCTGTTGAACAAGAGTGCCATGGTGAGCTGGTTATGTTTGTTTCATACAGGGTAGTAGGCTGGCTTTCTGCTGTCTGAGTTGGAGAAGATAAAGAAGCTATAGGAATGACAAGAACGGAAAAATAGCGTTCGATTAGTGGAGGAAAATTTACACCCCCAGCAGAAAGAACAAACAAAACTAAATCAGAAATTACCCTTTGACTCTATCTTAGAAATGTATTAATATATGTCCTGAGGTATTACCCTGCTAGAAGGTATTACCCTGCGAGGTATTACCTGCTAGAAGAAGAGATAAGAAAGCCTTCTTCAGCGATCAATGCAAAGAAATAGAGGAAAACAACAGAATGGGAAAGACTAGAGATCTATTCAAGAAAATCAGAGATACAAAAGGAACATTTCATGCAAAGATGGGCTCAATAAAGGACAGAAATGATATGGACCTAACAGAAGCAGAAGATATTAAGAAGAGATCCCTCTTACACTGTTGGTGGGAATGCAAACTAGTACAGCCACTATGGAGAACAGTGTGGAGATTCCTTAAAAAACTGGAAATAGAACTGCCTTATGATCCAGCAATCCCACTGCTGGGCATACACACTGAGGAAACCAGAAGGGAAAGAGACACATGTACCCCAATGTTCATCGCAGCACTGTTTATAATAGCCAGGACATGGAAGCAACCTAGATGCCCATCAGCAGATGAATGGATAAGAAAGCTGTGGTACATATACATAATGGAGTATTACTCAGCCATTAAAAAGAATACATTTGAATCAGTTCTAATGAGGTGGATGAAACTGGAGCCTATTATACACAGTGAGGTAAGCCAGAAAGAAAAGCACCAATACAGTATACTAACGCATATATATGGAATTTAGAAAGATGGTAACAATAACCCTGTGTACGAGACAGCAAAAGAGACACTGATGTATAGATCAGTCTTATGGACTCTGTGTGAGAGGGAGAGGGTGGGGAGATTTGGGAGAATGGCATTGAAACATGTATAATATCATGTATGAAACGAGTCACCAGTCCAGGTTCGATGCACGATACTGGATGCTTGGGGCTGGTGCACTGGGACGACCCAGAGGGATGGTATGGGGAGGGAGGAGGGAGGAGGGTTCAGGATGGGGAACACAGGTATACCTGTGGCAGATTCATTTCAATATTTGGCAAAACCAATACAATATTGTAAAGTTTAAAAATAAAATAAAATTTTAAAAAAAATAAATAAAATAAAATGTTGGCTGGAAAAAAAAAAAAAGAAGAGATGGCAAGAATACACAGAAGAACTGTACAAAAAAGATCTTCATGACCAAGATAATAACGACGGTGTGATCACTGACCTAGAGCCAGACATCCTGGAATGTGAAGTCAAGTGGGCCTTAGAAAGCATCCCTACAAACAAAGCTAGTGGAGGTGATGGCACTCCAGTTGAGCTATTTCAAATCCTGAAAGATGATGCTGTGAAAGTGCTGCACTCAATATGCCAGCAAATTTGGAAAACTCAGCAGTGGCCACAGGACTGGAAAAGGTCAGTTTTCATTCCAATCCCAAACAAAGGCAATGCCAAAGAATGCTCAAACTACCGCACAATTGCACTCATCTCACACGCTAGTAAAGTAATGCTCAAAATTCTCCAAGCCAGGCTTCAGCAATATGTCAACCGTGAACTTCCTGATACTCAAGCTGGTTTTAGAAAAGGCAGAGGAACCAGAAATCAAATTGCCAACATCTGCTGGATCATGGAAAAAGCAAGAGAGTTCCAGAAAAACATCTATTTCTGCTTTATTGACTATGCCAAAGCCTTTGCCTGTGTGGATCACAATAAACTGTGGAAAATTCTGAAAGAGATGGGAATACCAGACCACCAGACCTGCCTCTTCAGAAACCTGTATGCAGGTCAGGAAGCAACAGTTAGAACTGGACATAGAACAACAGACTGGTTCCAAATAGGAAAAGGAGTACGTCAAGGCTGTATATTGTCACCCTGCTTATTTAACTTATATGCAGAGTACATCATGAGAAATGCTGGGCTGGAAGAAGCACAAGCTGGAATCAAACTTACCGGGAGAAATATCAATAACCTCAGATATGCAGATGACACCACCCTTATGGCAGAAAGTGAAGAGGAACTCAAAAGCCTCTTGATGAAAGTGAAAGTGGAGAGTGAAAAAGTTGGCTTAAAGCTCAACATTCAGAAAACGAAGATCATGGCATCTAGTCCCATCACTTCATGGGAAATAGATGGGGAAACAGTGGAAAGAGTGTCAGACTTTATTTTTGGGGGCTCCAAAATCACTGCAGATGGTGACTGCAGCCATGAAATTAAAAGACACTTACTCCTTGGAAGGAAAGTTATGACCAACCTAGATAGCATATTCAAAAGCAGAGACATTACTTTGCCAACAAAGGTCCATCTAGTCAAGGCTATGGTTTTTCCTGTGGTCACATATGGATGTGAGAGTTGGACTGTGAAGAAGGCTGAGTGCCGAAGAATTGATGCTTTTGAACTGTGGTGTTGGAGAAGACTCATGAGAGTCCCTTGGACTGCAAGGAGATCCAACCAGTCCATTCTGAAGGAGATCAGCCCTGAGATTTCTTTGGAAGGAATGATGCTAAAGCTGAAACTCCAGTACTTTGGCCACCTCATGCGAAGAGTTGACTCATTGGAAAAGACTCTGATGCTGGGAGGGATTGGGGGCAAGAGGAGAAGGAGACGACAGAGGATGAGATGGCTGGATGGCATCACTGACTCCATGGACGTGAGTCTGAGTGAACTCTGGGAGTTGGTAATGGACAGGGAGGCCTGGCGTGCTGCAATTCATGGGATCACAAAGAGTCGGACATGACTGAGTGACTGATCTGATTACCCTGCTATGTAGGCATTTCATTATCATGAATAAATCTGAATTAGATAATGAGCTGAGAGCCTAACAACAGAATTATTTCACTTTTTATACTTCTTTGGTTGTTCATCTGCTAAGTCGTGTCCAACTGTTTGCAACCCCATGACTGCAGCATGCCATGCTTCCCTGTCCTTCTCTGTCTCCTGGAGTTTGCTCAAACTCATGTCCATTGAGTCAGCAATACTGTCTACCCATCTCATTTGCTGCCACCCTCTTCTCCTTTTGCCTTCCATCTTTCCCAGCAGCAGGGTCTTTTCCAATGAGTCCGCTGTTTGCATAAGGTGGCCAAAGCATTGGAGCTTCAGCTTTAGCATTATTCCTGGGGTTGTCATAAGAATTAAGGGGCTTAATACTTATAAAGCAGTTAGCATGTTTCCTGACACAGGAAACAGAGTAAGTGTTAACTTCATCGAAATCGTATCCTCAAGTGTTGGGTTAGGCTTCAAAATGGATTAAATGATCTCTATTCAGATTTTCGTCATAATTCTATGTTAAACTGGGCCGAATGCACCATCCTTCTAAGATGTCCACGACCAGTGGTCTGGCTTTTTTTTTTTTTGCTATTAATGATTCCTTTGAGAATCTAATAAAAACCATAGGTCCCTCTCACTCTGAAAATGCTTAAAGATACAAAAGATGAAGATAAGAGGGTACAAGTGGTTCACAGATTCTGTGAAGCCAGGTTTGGAAACCTGTTAAGAATCCCTACCCTAGATTGTCCATATGCCTTAACACAGTGCCCTGGATGGTGCATATCCTGACTTTAAAAACTTCTGCACTTAGAAGTACTTTTGCTTACCTGGCTGGAGGTCCTTTGTGGGTGCTGGCATTGGAAGAGCAGAAGTAGAGGACCTCGCTGTCACTGGAGCAGTGGTGACTGTCATGGTTGGAGTAGTGGTGTTGATTGTTGTTGGCACAGCAGTGGTGGTGGTTGTTGGAGCAGTGGTGACCATTGTGGTTGGAGTAGTGGTGGTGGTGGTTGTTGGAGTTGTGGTGATGGTTGTTTTGGGGGTAGTAGTGGTGATTGTTGTAATAGTGGTAGTCGTTGTTGGGGTAGTAGTAATGGTTGTCTTTCTTGTAGTGGCTGTTCTTGGAGTAGTGGTGGTAGTTGTCCTTCTTGTAGTGGTTGTTCTTGGAGTAGTGGTGTTAGTTGTCCTTCTTGTAGTGGGGGTTGTTCTTGGAGTAGTGGTGGTGGTTGTTGTTGTAGTAATAGTGGTGGTGGTCATTGTCGTTGTAGGTGGAGCTAGAAATCAACATGAAAGCAGGGATTCATCAAGCAGCAGGAAACAAGAGACTCATGCTGGGCCTGTGCACCAACACAACCACGGAGACTGTCCCCAGGCAGAACTCGGCACTTATCTCCCATGAACTCCAAGTTCTTGTCATGGGTCAACTAGAATCTGTGACTGAGGAGGGAGTGAAGACATGGTCACAACAAGGCAACAGCGGCATTTAAAGGATGATATTTTGGGAGGTGTTGCTATTCAAAAATGACACATGGGATTTGTGTTGAAGCAGTTTGTAAAGACTAGTCATACATATCAGATTTACATATCTTCATAAGCATCCGTGAAGGAGGGGAAAGTGTCTAGAGACTGAAGCTGTCTTTGTCCTCTCAGCAGTACATGACTAGAACCCAAATAGTAGTTCCAAAGAGCCAGAATATTGACCAAATAAATAGCATTCACTTCTGTCAGTTCTAAGGGCACCCTCCCAACATATCTGCATCCTAAATGTGGATTAACCCACATCATTAACATACGCTGGATAACACAGATGCCATATGCCACCTGGGAAGCCCTGAAAACAGTCATAGATAGTATATACATGAATGGATGGGGCTGTGTTCTAATAAACCTTTATTCATTAAAAAAAAAAAAAAACTGTTGGTGAGCTTATTTTATAATCTGATCTGGTCCTATGGCTACAGTTTGCTGACCTGGGTCTAACAGTGTAGTTAAAGATTTTGAAGAACAGTGCAGACTCAATCCCCTCCCTTCAGTTTGAAATGAAACCTAAGAAAAAGAGGAAACAAGAAAAAAAATCTGATTGAAAGAGTATAACAAGGAGGAAATTTAATCAGCTTGTTCCACTAATGTGTCTTGCTCAGGAGTAAATATTTCCTAAGAAAGAAGCTAGGACACTAAGGCTAGGAAAAGCTGCTGGGGAAGAGCCCTAAGAGAGGTTGAAAGTAAGCTCATTCTCTGAAAAGTGCAAGAAAACTTAAGTGAAGTATTGGGTTGGAGGCAGAGAGTCACTTTGGCTCAGTTATGAATCCGTCCAAGGAGCAGTGGCTGCGCGGGCGCAGGAGTGCCTAGAGGAGCTATTCCACGTTCAAGGTCAGGAGGGGCGGCAGTGAGGAGATACCCCTCGTCCAAGATAAAGAGCAGCAGCTGCACTTTGCTGGAGCAACCGTGAAGAGATACCCCACGTCCAAGGTAAGAGAAACCAAAGTAAGATGGTAGGTGTTGCAACAGGGCATCAGAGAGCAGACACACTGAAACCATACTCACAGAAACTAGTCAATCTAATCACACTAGGACCACAGCCTTGTCTAACTCAATGAAACTAAGCCATGCCGTGTGGGGCAATCCAAGACGGGCGGGTATGATGGAGAGATCTGACAGAATGTGGTCCACTGGAGAAGGGAATGGCAAACCACTTCAGTATTCTTGCTTTAAGAACCCCATGAACAGTATGAAAAGTCAAAATGATAGGATACTGAAAAAGGAACTTCCCAGGTCGGTAGGTGCCCAATATGCTACTGGAGATCAGTGGATAAATAACTCCAGAAAGAATGAAGGGATGGAACCATAGCAAAAACAATACCCAGCTGTGGATATAAAGAGCAATATTGTATCAGTTCAGTTCAGTTCAGTCACTCAGTCATGTCTGACTCTTTGTGACCCCATGAATCACAACTCCCCAGGCCTCCCTGTCCATCACCAACTCCCTGAGGAACCTGGAATGTCAGATCCATGAATCAAGGCAAATTGGAAGTGGCCAAACAAGAGATGGCAAGAGTGAATGTCGACATCCTAGGAATTAGCAAACTAAAATGGACTGGAATGGGTGAATTTAACTCAGATGACCATTATATCTACTCCTGCGGGCAGGAATCCCTCAGAAGAAATGGAGTAGCCATCGTGGTCAACAAAAGAGTCTGAAATGCAGTACTTGGATGCAATCTCAAAACTGACAGAATAATCTCTGTTCGTTTCCAAGGCAAAGCATTCAATATCACAGTAATCCAAGGCTATGCCCCAACCAGTAACAATGAAGAAACTGAAGTTGAACAGTTCTGTGAAGACCTACAAGACCTTTTAGAACTAACACCCAAAAAAGATGTCCTTTTCATTATAGGGGACTGGAATGCAAAAGTAGGAAGTCAAGAAACACCTGGAGTAACAGGAAAATTTGGCCTTGGAATACGGAATGAAGCAGGGCAAAGACTAATAGAGTTTTGCCAAGAAAATGCACTGGTCATAACAAACACCCTCTTCCAACAACACTAGAGAAGACTCTACACATGGGCATCACCAGATGGTCAACACCGAAATCAGATTGATTATATTCCTTGCAGCCAAAGATGGAGAAGCTCTATACAGTCAACAAAAACAAGACCAGGAGCTGACTGTGGCTCAGATCATGAACTCCTTATTGCCAAATTCAGACTGAAATTGAAGAAAGTAGGGAAAACCACTAAACCATTCAGGTATGACCTAAATCAAATCCCTTATGATTATACAGTGGAAGTGAGAAATAGATAAAAGGGACTAGATCTGATAGATAGAGTGCTTGATGAACTCTGGAATGAGGTTCATGATATTGTACAGGAGACAGGGATCAAGACCTTCCCCATGGAAAAGAAATGCAAAAAAGCAAAATGGCTGTCTGGGGAGGCCTTGCAAATAGCTGCAAAAAGAAAGGAAGCGAAAAGCAAAGGAGAAAAGGAAAGATATAAGCATCTGAATGCAGTGTTCCAAAGAATAGCAAGAAGAGATAAGAAAGCCTTCCTCAGTGATCACTTCAAAGAAATAGAGGAAAACAATAGAATGGGAAGACAAGAGATCTCTTCAAGAAAATCAGAGATACCAAGGGAACATTTCAGGCAAAGATGGGCTCGATAAAGGACAGAAATGGTAGGGACCTAACAGAAGCATAAAATATTACGAAGAGGTGGCAAGAACACACAGAAGAACTGTACAAAAAAGATCTTCATGACCAAGATAATAATGACGGTGTGATCACTCACCTAGAGCCGGACATCCTGGAATGTGAAGTCAAGTGGGCCTTAGAAAGCATCACTACGAACAAAGCTAGTGAAGGTGATGGAATTCCAGTTGAGCTCTTTCAAATCCTGAAAGATGATGCTGTGAAAGTGCTGCACTCAATATGCCAGCAAATTTGGAAAACTCAGCAGTGGCCACAGGACTGGAAAAGGTCAGTTTTCATTCCAATCCCAAACAAAGGCAATGCCAAAGAATGCTCAAACTACTGCACAATTGCACTCATCTCACACACTAGTAAAGTAATGCTCAAAATTCTCCAAGCCAGGCTTCAGCAATACGTGAACCATGAACTTCCAGATGTTAAAGCTGGTTTTAGAAAAGGCAGAGGAACCAAAGATCAAATTGCCAACATCCGCTGGATCATGGAAAAAGCAAGAGAGTTCCAGAAAAACATCTATTTCTGCTTTATTGACTATGCCAAAGCCTTTGCCTGTGTGGATCACAATAAACTGTGGAAAGTTCTGAAAGAGATGGGAATACCAGACCACCAGACCTGCCTCTTGAGAAATTTATGTGCAAGTCAGGAAGCAACAGTTAGAACTGGACATGGAACAACAGAGTGGTTCCAAATAGGAAAAGGAGTACATCAAGGCTGTATATTGTTACCCTGTTTATTTAACTTATATGCAGAGTACATCATGAGAAATGCTGGACTGGAACAAGCACAAGCTGGAATCAAACTTACCGGGAGAAATATCAATAACCTCAGATATGCAGATGACACCACCCTTATGGCAGAAAGTGAAGAGGAACTCAAAAGCCTCTTGATGAAAGTGAAAGTGGAGAGTGAAAAAGTTGGCTTAAAGCTCAACATTCAGAAAATGAAGATCATGGCATCTGGTCCCATCTCTTCATGGGAAATAGATGGGGAAACAGTGGAAAGAGTGTCAGACTTTAATTTTGGGGGCTTCAAAATCACTGCAGATGTTGATTGCAGCCATGAAATTAAAAGATGCTTACTCCGCGGAAGGAAAGTTATTACAAACCTAGATAGCATATGGAAAAGCAGAGACGTTACTTTGCCAACAAAGGTCTGTCTAGTCAAGGCTATGGTTTTTCCAGTGGTCATGTATGGATGTGAGAGTTGGACTGTGAAGAAAGCTAAGCACCGAAGAATTGATGCTTTTGAACTGGGGTATTGGAGAAGACTCTTGAGAGTCCCTTGGACTGCAAGGAGATCCAACCAGTCCATTCTGAAGGAGATCAGCCCTGGGATTTCTTTGGAAGGAATGATGCTAAAGCTGAAACTCCAGTACTTTGGCCATCTGATGCAAAGAGTTGACTCATTGGAAAAGACTCTGATGCTGGGAGGGATTGGGGGCAGGAGGAGAAGGGGACGCCAGAGGATGAGATGGCTGGATGGCATCACTCACTCCATGGACGTGAGTCTGAGAAAACTCCGGGAGTTGGTGATGGACAGGGAGGCCTAGTGTGCTGCGATTCATGGGGTCACAAAGAGTCAGAAACGACTGAGTAATTGAACTGAACTGACTGAACTGATGAACCCGTTTCCCACTGGACAGAGCAGTGACTTTGAAAATATTCATCTATTAAAGAATTTATAAGCACTATAAATGTCCCCTATTAATTTCTTTCTTCCTCCATACCAATCATATAATTTCCAAAAATAATCTCTTCTCCACACACAGCCTCCTGCAACATGTGTATAGCACCAGCTTCTTTTGGTTTTCTTAATTTGCCTCCTAGATGTTTTCCCGGATCAGCTACTTTCTCCGTCACAATTGACCTGATTTTACTTGCCTTCATCAAATAAGCCAAGTGTCTTTGATGAAGTTAGGAAAAATTATGAAATTGAAAAATCAAGTTCATTTAAACTAAAAAAGAGACCTAGCTTATAAAGGCTCTGAATATTGGGCTCTGTTTTCATTAGAAACTTTAGTGGGAGAATACTTACTATGAAAGAGCACCAGAAACCAGGAAATCCTTTAGAACCTGCTCCTTTAACCAAGTGGTAAGAAAAATTAAAATGTCTACATTATGTTTATGGAAAAACATAAACTTCCCTGACTTTTGGATTTCACGAAATTCTTAAAAGCCAAAAGTGAACCGTTACTTAGATGAAAATGTTCTTATATTGCAATAAGGTGATTTTAATTATTTTTTCTCTTTGTTATAATTGTTCTATTTTATTATTAGTTATTCTTAATCTCTTACTGTGCCTAATTTCTAAGTTAAAATTTATCGTTGGTATATAAGCAAAGAGTCATACGTGACTGAGCGACTGAACTGATAAGCACAGGAAAAAACATGCACAGGGTTTGGTACTCTGTGCAGTTTCAGCTATCCACTGGAGGAGACACTCTTGGAATCAACCCCCGTGGAAATAAAAGCAAAAATAAACAAATGGGACCTAATTAAAATTAAAAGCTTCTGCACTACAAAGGAAACTATAAGCAAGGTGAAAAGACAGCTTTCAGAATGGGAGAAAATAATTGCAAATGAAGCAACTGACAAAGAATTAATCTCAAAAATATACAAGCAACTCCTGCAGCTCAATTCCAGGAAAATAAACGACCCAACCAAAAAATGGGTCAAAGAACTAAACAGACATTTCTCCAAAGAAGACATACAGATGGCTAACAAACACATGAAAAGATGCTCAACATCACTCATTATTAGAGAAATGCAAATCAAAACCACAATTGAGGTACCATTTCACACCAGTCAGAATGGCTGCTATCTAAAAATCTACAAGCAATAAATCCTGGAGAGGGTTTGGAGAAAAGGGAACCCTCTTACACTGTTGGTGGGAATGCAAACTAGTACAGTCACTATGGAGGACAGTGTGGAGATTCCTTTAAAAACTTAACTTAAAAAAATTCCTTAAAAAATAGAACTGCCATACAACCCAGCAATCCCACTGCTGGGCATACACACCGAGGAAACCAGAATTGAAAGAGACACGTGTACCCCAATACTCATTGCAGCACTGTTTATAATAGCCAGGACATGGAAGCAACCTAGATGTCCACCAGCAGTCAAATGGATAAGAAAGCAATTTTAATTTTTAAACAAGCAGTTTAGTGATATGATGTGAGTGAAAGTGAAAGTCACTCAGTTGTGTGCAACTCTTTGAGACGCCATGGACTATAGAGTTCATGGGATTCTCCAGGCCATAATACTGGACTGGGTAGCCATTCCCTTCTCTAGGGGATCTTCCCAACTCAGGGATCGAACCCAGGTCTCCCACATTGCAGGCTGATTCTTTACCAGCTGAGCCATGATATGGTGTGAATTGTGCTTCAAAAAATCCAAGGGTAGAGGGAGGGGATGAAACTACATAGACTCTTTCAATGTATATGCTACAAAATTGAGTTGACAGTTGTCTAAACCAAATGATACATCTATTTGACAGGACCTTATATTACCTGTTTTATATGTGTGAAACTCTCTATGAGTCTTAAAATGTTAAGAAAGAACATTTGAAAATTCTCCGAAGAAATGACCTCACAGAAAAGGTCAGATTTTCAAGAAGAAGAAATTTAGCTCCAAAAAGATACTCACTATATCTCAGTGTGGAACAGTGAATGCTTTTTCATGAAAAAACTAGTATTCCTGAAGCACTGCTTCAGGAAACAGTTTGCTGACTGGAAAGATGCTCTAGCCTACTGTCTTGAATCAAGGTTAGTCTTAACACTTCACTCTACACAAATACAAGATATTCAGTTGAAGAGTTATTAGAAAACAAGATCATAGGAAACTTTTCTTTCCCGACTAAAGGAAAAGAAAGTTAATATCAAACAGAAAACTCTATCTCTGGGAACCCACAGGAAGTGATCAAAGAAGTAGGAAGATAAGCTCACCTGGATTGATCCTCAACTCTAGGGTGGTTTTTATGTCATTGAACCACCCTCTCACCTCAATTCGGCAACAATACAAGCCACTGTCAGATGTGGCAGCATTGTTTATGGTCAAAGACACATCCCTTCCACGAATATTGCCATTTAGCTGGTAACGTCCATCCCTCCGATAGGTGACTCTGTATCCATCAGTCCAGATGATGTTAGTTCCGCAATTCAACCAAGGACATGCCCCTCGGCCCCAACACATGCTTGTGACTTCTCCATTATAGTAGCAGGGTAGAGTGACACTCTGACCCGCCACTCCAGTCACTCGATGGTAAGAGGTTACACCATCTGTAAATAAAGAGAAACCAGAGCATGAGGTCTCAAAATTTTAACTTTATTTTCATTTTGTTCTTTATATAGCTTATGCTGTTTGAAATTATCTAACTATATCTTGAGTTTGTAAATTTAATATATGCATTTTTCTGGTAAATATATTCTTTAGCAGTATTATTATCAACCAGATATATTTGAGGATGAAACATCAGATAAATGTCTTTCTGTATTCAGGATTACTTCTTAATAGGACAGATTTATGAAAGAAAGTATCAGGATAAAGGGCAGAAATATGTTCAGTCTTTTGGTGAATATGATTCAAATTCCTCTCCAAAAGGTTTGAAACAAATGACACTCCAGCAATGCATCAGTGTGTGTGCATTTTATTCTATGTTTGACAGGTATCTGCTTACTAAATGTTAATACATACAGGTGGCTTTTCCTCTCCCCTAGATTCAGTCACTGTCTCAGTTGAAATCTGATTTTAAAACTGTTGCATTTAAAATTTTGATTTTCAATTTAATTGCAATTTTTTAAATGGCTATGCAAAAAATTTCACCTCGAGCTCCGGCCTCGGCGCCCCCTCCCAGAGCCCCCTCCCGGGAGCGGAGCCCACCTGAGGGCACCTCTCCCGCACCCCCCCCCGACAGCCCAGCCGCCCGCCCAGAACAGCAGCCCCGGGGGGCAGCCCCCCTCCAGCCTCCCTCCAGCCCAGCCCTGCCAGACACCCCCAACCATGAATCTCTTCCAAAATTTTAAAAAAAAAAAAATTTCACCTCACAAATTTCCTCTAAGTTAAAGAAAAAACAGCTAATATCCTACTTACAGCATCATTGGCTAGAAGGCAGAAGCCTAGTAAACTCTTTACAAATTAGTTTTCAGAAAAAAGGGTTTATAATACTCTCATGGAGAAGCCTGGTAGGCTGCAGTCCATGGGGTCGCTAAGAGTCGGGCACAACCGAGCAACTTCACTTTCCCTTTTCACTTTCATGCATTGGAGAAGGAAATGGCAACCCACTCCAGTGTTCTTGCCTGGAGAATCCCAGGGATGGGGGAACATGGTGGGCTGCTGTCTATGGGGTCGCACAGAGTTGGACACGACTGAAGCGACTTAGCAGCAGCAGCAGCAGCAGTAGAAGGAACTGAGGCTTATAATGGGCTTTGTTGTTTTTGTTTAGTTGCTTAGTTGTATTGGACTCTTTGCCACCCCATGGACTGTAGCCCGCCAGACTCCTCTGTTCATGGAATTTCCCAGGCAAGAATTCTGGAGTGGGTTGCCATTTCCTTCTCCAGGGGATCGTCCTGACTCTGGGATCAAACCCATGTCTCCTGCATTGGTAGGTGGATTCTTTACCACTGAGCCACCTGGGAAGCCCATCATGGGATTTAGGATCGATTAAAAAAACTTCAAGCAGGGATCCCTTCTTGTGAATTGATGACTGTGCTACAATGGAGCATTGTCCAGTTAGCCTGGTGAAACCAAAAAATTGGACAATATTCAATCAAATATTAAACTTTACCTCTTAAAAACAAACAGGCAGGAAAACTCTCTCCTGCAGCAGTGGTTTAAAAAACTGTATTGCCAAATGAAGTCTGAGTGGTCCTTAAAAAAAAATCTGAGATTCAACAACCAGTAATAGTTAGAACTGGGCTGTAAGTCTGGGAAATGCTCTGGGAATAAAACACTCATTGTTATATAAAATAAGTCTAGTTTTTATTACCGAAATTCTGATTATATTTAATTTTGCTTAATATTATTTTTGAATTATAAAGGTAATTTATGCTAATTATAGAAATTTGTTACAGAATATAATTTAAAAGTGTACTTTTCCTCATATTTCTACCTCTAGAGATTTTTTTTAATTTAGCATCATGTCTATTCCTAAAAATTTCCCCTATCTCAAAAAATGTTAAAATATGAGATAAATTACATTATTTTGTTTATTAAAAATTAAATTTTTGATTATTGATTAAAAAAAATTTTTGGCCACTTGGCACCGCATGTGGGATCTTAGTTCCCCAACCAGGGATAGAACTTGTGCTTCCTGCATTGGAAACACAAAGTTTTAACCACTGGAAAACCAGGAAAGCTAAAATACTTTCTTCTTAAAATAAACAGTTACACATGGTTAAAAATATCAAAAAGTACAAAATGGTACAATAAAGGACTCGTCTCCTTCCCACCCATCCCCATTGCTACTTCCCACCCTCATCCACGGTTACTCTCTTACATACACTTCAGTAGTTCGTGCATACACAACCATCTACCTACTATTTTTTTTTTTAATTTAAACACAAAAGGCAGCATAAGCTGTACTATACTGCAGCATGCCTTATTCACCTACCCATAGATTTTCTAATTCTTAGAACTTAAGCTTGATCCCATTACTTCAACAAAGCCCCCTTCCACCATGCCCACACACGCCCTACATCCTTGGGGTTCCAAAGCACAATCCACCTATTCACTTACCTGGCAGGAGTAGGAGGCCCAGGATGGCTACCCAAGGATGCATGATGCTATTGGCCTGAAGGAAAGAGAAAGCAGACTGCTTGGGGTGGCCCTCAATCAGATGGTATCAGAACAAGTCTTAATTCTCAGATTGCAATTTCTCCTTTCACCCTTACAGGGTGAATCACATACGCCTGCCTGCAGGAAACAGGGACACACTTGCAAATGCTTCAGCTGTCTGTCTGCTCCAGGTAACTGAGAGCTCTGCTCCTTCCAACAGACAGGCAAAACTGTCCTCTGAAACAATGCCTACTTACCCAGCTCCTTTCCTACACCTAGAGTCCAAACTGACTCTAGGTGCTGACAGAGGGAGCAAACACGAAGGAAATGAGAGGAAGGCTTAGCAGGGAAAGCCAGAGCAAAGACCAGACTTCCCATGGCAAAGGTACACTTATCCTGAGCCTTGAAGATGAGTCACCTGGCTTTCTGGTGAGAGGAGGGTACTTCTTCCTTTGTGGTCACAATGGCTAGTCCCCAGCCTTAGTCAAATTATCAAATGTCCACTGGTCTAAGAACTGAGAGTTGTGTTTCACTTATGGCTCAGGAAACTGCCTCTCAGATAGCTCTGAGGAACCATGCCCAAGAGGGGTGGAGAGATAAGCTTATATGTGACTTTGGAGAAGTACAATCAAACATCTCAGTAGAAGGTCCCCACTGGGTACAAGAAATAAATACCTCATTTAATGCCTTTAGCGTTTTTCTAAGTACAAGAAGATGCAACTTGGATTCATAAAATTTTCTCCTGTAAACATCTATCTGAAGGCCTGTTTTACCAGTTTTCCCAGAGCACAGAGTGCTTCAATTTGGATCACTGCACTGAATTCCTTTCAGGGTATATTGAGTATCAGTGACTACAATGGCTAGTGACTTAATTCTTACAGAACCAGATGGCTAGGGACACTCCTTAGCTGGCAGTGCCCCCTAAAGTTTATAAATTAAATCATGATTTAGGAGGCATCTGATGACCACTTTATCTCATAGTGCAGAGAATACCTTTTTCTCAGTCAGGCCAGTATTTTGATGATCTTCAGCGTGCTCTTACTGGACTAGGCACTGCTAATAGTAGCCAAAAGTCTTTGGACCACATATTTTTCAAATCTGTTTTGGTCCAACCAAAATACCCTGTGTTGTTTCTTCCCATATGTAGAGCTACACTATTACAATCTTGAGTTCATAAATAAATATATACATGTATAGCTCTTAAATAAATATATATGTTCAAGTTGCCTAGTCATCATTTTTATCAGAGTCTTATTCACACATTTAGTAATGCAAGAAATTACAATCTTGTAAAATACACCAAATGCAAGTAGCATAGCATGTAGCATTAATAGGGTCATAAGTAAATATTTAGGCCAAAAGTTTCAATTAGGTGTGATCCAGTATATTACCAGCTCATCTGACTCAATCTGTCCTGTACAAATCACTATCTTAAAGGTAATGAAATACTTGTATTGTTTACAAGGCATCCAGCCTAATTCCCTAGTATTATTAGGCTGATAATCCTTAGTTTAACTGTTCTCAAAGTAAGGGAACTTTTAAACTTAAATGATTTAAATAATCAGGTGGGAGTCATATAAATCCACCCTGTAACTGAAGGACGGTCCCTCCTAATAATCAGTAAGTTATATTTTTTGACTGAAATTTAGTTTGTCATATTTGAGCTTGAGTAAAATTAAAAGAAAATTCATATTATAGCCATGGTCAGAGAAAGCACCATTGGTTGGCCAAGTGAGGGAGTCCAATCTATTAATATCAATATCTGCTCAAACAGAACTATAGCTTTCTTCTGGAATAAATTTTCTAAGAGTCATCGAATTAGACCCATGGAGAGGAGAAATCCACCAAGGTAACCCAGAAGTACTAGATGTAGGTAATTGATCATAAGCCTAACAATTAGATTAATTTTTAAACTCTGTGTAAGACTTACACCATGATAAAAAAAAACCATGGATTCATGAAAAAGTCCAAGAAATTATCAAAAATATTATAATATATAATTATATCCATATTTCTATAATTATATAATATGACATTATTATCTAATGTAACTATTATGCTGAAAACACTATAAATAATCATACAGGTCAGGTCGGTAATCCAGGGATAGCTGTCCACTTCTGATGTTGTCTTCTCTTTGTCTTTGTAGGAGTGAAGTTTCTCCTCCGTTTGAACTTTGTTTTAAGGTGAGTCTAAGGGCTCCAGTCGGAGAAGACATTGGCACCCCACTCCAGTACTCTTGCCTGGAAAATCCCATGGACGGAGGAGCCTGGTGGTCTGCAGGCCATGGGGTTGCTAGGAATCGGACACGACTGAGCGACTTTGCTTTCCCTTTTCACTTTCATGCATTGGAGAAGGAAATGGCAACCCACTCCAGTGTTCTTGCCTGCAGAATCCCAGGGATGGGGGAGCCTGGTGGGCTGCCATCTCTGGGGTCGCACAAAGTCGGACACAACTGAAGCAACTTAGCAGCAGCAGCAGCAGCAGTGCAAGAACTCCAGTGCAAGAACTCTTTCTAAGTGGAAAATACAAAACCAAAAGTCAATTTCTTTCGTTTGTTCTGTGCATGAGCTAATCAAGAATGTCTGACAAGTGTCCTTTCATGTAGGTTGGAGACAGTCCTTTAAATGATGCCTTTCCGAAATGCATAATCTTCTGGTTATAGGTCATGGGGCATCTGATATTCATCCAAAGATAGATTACAGTGATAATCTTCAGAGACAAACTTAGAGTGTCCTTTTAATAATTCAATTAAACTCTACAATAATGTAACCTAACAACAGGGGTCTATCTCAGAAGTGAGTCTTGGGCAGTAAATACAGACCTAAATTAACAATACTAGAATTTAATATCCATATATGTAATTTTTCTCTCTAAAATTATGCTGACGTCTATCAAATATAGTCAAATTAAGAGTAATTTTTTGGCAAAAATAAGTCTGCTTTCAGTAAACTTGGCCTGATTACTTATATAAGTGTAATTGATCATACAATCCTTTTAAAAATTGGTTTAGGTGGAACTTTTTATAAAGAATCTCAGATTGAATTTTTAAAAGGCTTCTTTCTCAAGGTGAGAAAAGTCATCCCAAGGGCATGCCATCAGATCCCACCTGTGATACCTAAAGATCTGAATTAATGTCTCTCTTCTCAGTGTTCCAAAGTGTCTTCAGATTCCTGCAGCTGTCAGGAGGTGGACTTTCTCATTTACTTCATAAGTCTGCTAGCAACCTAAGGGTTTACAATTTTAGAGAGATCAGGTAGAAAGAAAAGATACATGTTTCAGTTTTGCTTACAAAGGTATCACTAACCAAATTGCTGTAAGTCATAATTAGTTTAAGGGGAAAGGTTTCCTTATATCTGGAAAACAGATTAAAAAGCAGTAATATTTCAGACCAGAAAAACCATAAAATCTATAACCATGTTCATCAGTTCACTCAATCCTATGTAACTAATCCTTGACCTTTTGTTAACAGTTTTATAAAGCTTTTAAAAGCCTGCACTTGTCAAAAATCCTTTCTGTGAATTTTCTTGAAAATGAAGCATTTTTGCAAAGGCGTCAGGATCAAACAATAACTGTCTATGAACAACAAAGATTTTTAAAAACATGGTTAAAGATCTGATTCTGATGCAATTGACAAAGAAACTTCTTTACTGCTGTGACACACATTTTAAGATAATAATCAGAAATAAGACTAATAACATTTTACTATGACATACCAGATTCTTAGGAATTCCAATAATTTCTAGAGTATCTAAAACATTTCCCCCCCACCGCCGTACAATATACCCTAAGGATGTTTATCACCATCTGTTTGAAATGCTTCCCATGCAGTCTGAAGTGAAAGTGAAGTCGCTCAGTCCTATCTGACTCTTTGCGAACCCCCCAGACTGTAGTCCACCAGGCATCTCCGTCTTTGGGATTCTCCAGGCAAGAATACTGGAGTGGGTTGCCATTTCCTTCTCCAGGGGATATTCCCAACCCAGGAATCAAACCCAAGCCTCCCACATTGCAGGCAAATGCTTTAAGCTCTGAGCCACCAGGGAAGCCCTTCCCATGCAATTTAACATAGAATATAAGCCTAGTTAGTTCAACATTTTTATCTTTGATAAAGAGAGAAAACACTTCCCTTAGGTGTTTCAGGACCTTTTGGAAAATCTCAAAGTAAGCTAAAGGTCAAATAAACTTCAAGTAGAATTTGATCTCTGGCAAGTTTGCCAAAAATATCAAAAGGCTTTAAAAAAACACTTGGTCAGGTGGCATCACACTGTGAAACAATACTTATTGACTTAACCAAGAAACAATAAAATATTTCAAAGGCAAGTACAGAAAGTTATAAAAAATTATTTAAAATACAAAGAACATTCACAATCTGTTACAAAAAGCAGATCAATATTCTTAAGAAAACTCTCCCCTCTTAATAGAGAGAAACCAAATTCAGGTTTTGTACCATTTTACATTTAATATTGAAATTCATTTGCCCAATTAAATTAATTCTAACCTTTCAGGTCAGTTCAGTTCAGTCACTCAGTCATGTCCAACTCTTCTCGATCCCATGAATCGCAGCACGCCAGGCCTCCCTGTCCATCACTAACTCCCGGAGTTCATTCAGACTCATGTCCATCGAGTCAGTGATGCCATCCAGCCATCTCATCCTCTGTCGTCCCCTTCTCCTCCTGCCCCAATCCCTCCCAGCATCAGAGTCTGCCCAAACATAAAATCCTTTCTAAAGTTTCTTTTTTCCTCTCAAACCTATAGTTTTCTATACTTACAATAATCTGTCTCTTCTTTCCTATTTACAAGTAAATAGCATCAGAACAAAATTATTTTCTTTTTCCTTAATAAAATGCATTTTTATTTCTTATATCTTCTGCTTGTGAAGTCGCTCAGTCGTGTCCGACTCTTTGCAACCCCAGGGATGTAGCCTACCAGGCTCCTCCGTCCATGGAATTTTCCAGGCAAGAGTACTGGAGTGGGTTGCCATTTCCTTCTCCAGGGGATCTTCCCGACCCAGGGATTGAACCCAGGTCTTCCGTATTGCAGGCAGATGCTTTACCATCTGAGCCACCAGGGAAGCCCCTCTTCTTCTTACTTGCATACAAAGACGTTTTTCATATAAACTTTATAGGCTGCTGCTGCTGCTAAGTCACTTCAGTCGTGTCTGACTCTGTGCGACCCCATAGACGGCAGCCCACCAGGCTCCCCCGTCCCTGGTATTCTCCCGGCAAGAACACTGGAGTGGGTTGCCATTTCCTTCTCCAATGCATGAAAGTGAAAAGTGAAAGTGAAGTCGCTCAGTCATGTCCGACTCTTAGCAACCCCATGAACTGCAGCCTACCAGGCTCCTCCGTCCATGGATTTTCCAAGCAAGAGTACAACTGCTTTTATTTTTTAATTGAAGTAGAGTGGATGTACAATATTTTATGTTACAAGTGTATAATGTAGAGATTCACAATTTTTAAAGGTTATGCTTCATTTACAGCTATTATAAAGTATTGGTTGTTGTACAATATGTGTTGTGCAGTATATCCTTGTAGCTTATTTAATACGTAGTGATTAATACCTTTTAATCCCCTACCAGTGTTTCCTCTCCCCCATTCCCTCTTCCACTGGTAATCACTAGCTTGTTCTTTATATTTGTGAGTCTGCTTCCTCTTCAATTAAATTGACTAGTCTGTTTTACCTTTTAGATTCCACATATAAGTTATTTCAATAATACAGTATTTGTCTTTCTCTGACTTATTTCACTAAGCATCAGTTCACTTCAGTTCAGTTCAGTCACTCAGTCATGTCCGACTCTTTACGACCCCATGAATCACAGTACGCCAGGCCTCCCTGTCCATCACCAACTCCCAGAGTTCATACAAACTCACGTTCATTGACTCAGTGATGCCATCCAGCCATCTCATCCTCTGTCGTCCCCTTCTCCTCCTGCCCTCAATCCCTCCCAGCATCAGAGTCTTTTCCAATAAGTCAACTCTTCACATGAGGTGGCCGAAGTATTGGAGTTTCAGCTTTAGCATCATTCCTTCCAAAGAACACCCAGGACTGATCTCCTTTAGGATGGACTGGTTGGATCTCCTTGCAGTCCAAGGGACTCTCAAGAGTCTTCTCCAACACCACAGTTCAAAAGCATCCATTCTTCGGTGCTCAGCTTTCTTCACACTCCAACTCTCACATCCATATATGACTACTGGAAAAACCATAGCCTTGACTAGATGGACCTTAGTTGGCAAAGTAATGTCTCTGCTTTGAATATGCTATCTAGGTTGGTCATAACTTTCCTTCCAAGGAGTAAGTGTCTTTTAATTTCATGGCTGCAGTCACCATCTGCAGTGATTTTGGAGTCCCCAAAAATAAAGTCTGACACTGTTTCCACTGTTTCCCCATCTATTTGCCATGAAGTGATGGGACCAGATGCCATGGTCTTCGTTTTCTGAATGTTGAGCTTTAAGCCAACTTTTTCACTCTCCACATTCACTTTCATCAAGAGGCTTTTGAATTCCTCTTCACTTTCTGCCATAAGAGTGGTGTCATCTGCATATCTGAGGTTATTGATATTTCTCCTGGTAAGCTTGATTCCAGCTTGTGCTTCTTCCAGCCCAGCATTTCTCATTATGTACTCTGTATAGAATTTCAATAAGCAGGGTGACAATATACAGCCTTGACGAACTCCTTTTCCTATTTGGAACCAGTCTGTTGTTCCATGTCCAGTTCTAACTGTTGCTTCCTGACCTGTATATAGGTTTCACAAGAGGCAGGTTAGGTAGTCTGGTATTCCCATCTCTTTCAGAATTTTCCAGTTTATTGTGATCCACACAGGCAAAGGCTTTGGCATAGTCAATAAAGCAGAAATAGATGTTTTTCTGGAACTCTCTTGCTTTTTCCATGATCCAGTGGATATTGGCAATTTGATCTCTGGTTCCTCTGCCTTTTCTAAAACCAGCTTGAACATCTGGAAGTTCACGGTTCACGTATTGCTGAAGCCTGGCTTGGAGAATTTTGAGCATTACTTTACTAGCGCGTGAGATGAGTGCAATTGTGTGATAGTTTGAGCATTCTTTGGCATTGCCTTTCTTTGGGATTATACCCTCCAAATCCACCCAAGCTGTTACAAATGGCAACATTATGCGTGTATTTATACACACTGTGACTTTTTTTTCCATTCATGTTTATGGACAATTAGGTTGCTTCCATATCTTAGCAACTGTAAATAAGGCTGCTATGAATATTGGGGTGCATATATCTTTTTGAATTATTGCTTTTTTTTGGGGGGGGTATATATAACCAGGAGGTGAATTGCTGAGTCATACCATAGTCTCACTTTTAGTTTTCTTATAAACCTCCATACTGTTTTCCACTAAGGCTGCACTAAATCAAATTCCCACCAACAGTGTACAAGGGTTCTCTTTTCCCCGTATCCTTGCCAACATTTGGTTTTGTGTTCTTTTTTATGAAAGCCATTCTGACAGCTGTGAGGTGATACCTCATTGTGGTTTTGACATTTTGATTTGCATTTCCCTGAAGAGAAGCAGTGTCAAACATGTGTCTGCTGGCCATCTGCATGACCCCTTTGGAAAAACGTCTACTCAGGTCTTCTGTCCCTTTTGTAACATGGTTGTTTTTTTGACATTGAGTTGTATGAACTGTTTATATATTTTGGTATTAGCCCTTTATTAGTCATATCATTTGCAAATAATTTCTACCTCTCATTATGTTGCCTTTTCATTTTGTGATGGTTTCCTTTGTTGTGCAAAAGCTTTTAAGTTTAATTAGTTCCCATTTATTTTTGTTTTTATTTCTCTTGCTTTAAAAGGAGCAGATGCAAGAAAACATAGCTTTTTTTTTTTTTTAATGTACAGGTTTTGTAATTCAACATGTATTCTCTTACTTGCTGACTGCAACATGGGAAGTCCCAACCTCCAGACCCTCTGGTCACTGCATCCTGCTGCCAACCAGGCCATTGGATGTGACCTGAGACCTCGACGCTGCCAGTTGCCTGAACAAAGTAAGCAGGAGTCCACTGTTCCCCTAAAAATTGAACAATGGCCCCCAGATGTCCCCTTGCTGCAAGGGGCCAGCATGCTGTTGGGGAGCCAGACTGAAACCTCTGAAAGGTTGGTGGCGGGTCAGGGAGTGGAGAGGACTGTGGTCATGACTACTCCTGGACCTCTACAGTTGAGAGCTCAGCCTGAGGCAGGGTGTGGGGGATAGTGGGCATGGTGAGGGAGAATAAATGAGATAAACTTACACTCATGACCAGGAGCCCCAGGCCCCAATAGCTCCCAGAGGCACAGCCCTGAGGACAGAAGAAGAAGTCACTTGGGCCCTGGGTGGAGCCATCCTGCAACCCCTCCATAGGATGGACCCAGGGCCTCTCTCTGGGTGAGGTCGATGTGTCACTCCAACCTCAGCCATGGACAGCATGTGGTGAATCAAGAGGATGATGGTTGTGGGTGTGTAGTGGTGAGCATAGGGGTGCTGAAACATAGCAGGTGGGGTGTGATGGCCCAGACAGACTTTAGCTCATCATGACCGAGCCCTGGACATTCACTCTCCCCACCTGGGCCACCAGCCAGGCCCCCGTCCTCAGACTCTGCCCAGGAAGCCAGGCACAGCTGAAACCTCTCAGCTGCTGGGCCTAGTCCTAGCCTTAGCAACCTGGTCTCTCCCTCCCAGAAGGTCCAGCCTCACCTCCAGGGACTTAAGTGAAGTCGCTCAGTCGTGTCTGATCTTTGTAACCCTATAGAATGTAGCCTACCAGGCTCCTCTGTCCATGGGATTTTGCAGACAATAGTACTGGAGTGGATTGCCATTTCCTCCTCCAGGGGATCTTCCCAACCCAGGGATCGAACCCGGGTCTCCTGCATTTTAGACAGACATTTTATCATCTGAGCCACCAGGGAAGTCACCTTATTGTCCCAAGAAGGACCCTGGTCACACCTGGGTTCCCCAACCCCATGGCAAGCAATTCTGGGCATGGAGGGTGCTTCAGGCATCGTCTCATCCACACCAATTAAGAACTGGGACCCTGGAAGGCTCCAAGGGGAAGGTTAGTGCCAAGGGCACCAGGACTGGACACATGGCCCCCAGCACAGGGCACCTGGCACAGTTGGGACCAGGCCTCTTCTACAGATCTCCTAGCTCTGCTGCTAGATAAGGGCCAGCCCCAAATTCACTCAAGTCCCCCTGGTCAGATGGTCATAGGCCAATGACTCAGTTACTCAGGGGTACAGTATGTACTACTCGCTCCAGCTTGCTCCAAAGCAGCTGCCACCAGGTCTGCTTATCCTTCTCCAGGGCTGTGTTGGGGTCTTGCCCTTGTACTTGATGATGTAAGAGTAGATCTCATGCAGGACACTCATGCTATTAAATTGACTCGGGTCCAATGTGAAATATGCACTTGTGTCCTGGTAGCTGATGGCAGGCCATCTTGGTGATGTAGGCATAGTAAATCTCCACCTAGCTCTTGTAGCTAAGGATGTCCTTGGTGTACAGCAGCTTCTGGGAGGAAAAGTCCTTGCCCAGTTTGTGCTCAGATGTGGAGCAGGAGTCCATGAAGGCCTAGGCCACCACTGACAGGCAGGCATGAGTGCTGCTGTTCTTGTAGATGTTGAATAGGAACTGTCGGTTCTTGATCATGTTCAAGCAGGAGCACAGGAGCAGGCAGTTTTTCTTCCAGGTGTGATGCATATCTGTATCATGCATCTGGTGCCAATCGGCCTGCTCATCCAGGAAATCAAACATGTACTCGATGGCCAGAAGCAGGGTTGAGCCCCAGTGCATGCTGAAGATGGTTTGGAAGAGGGCATCCACAAACCTCTGTAGCATGCCCTTGATGGCCAGAAGCTGCATCAGGAACTTCTTGTAGACTGTCTTGCTGCTTCAGTCACCACTGAGCTGTTCCAGGTGGTCATGGTTCTTAAACAGGAACACTGCAACTTTTTATATCAAAGAGTGCTCTGCCCATGTTTTCCTCTGGCAGTTCTATGGTGTCTGGTCTATTTATGTCTTTAACCCTTTTTTGTATGTGATATTGAATGAGTGAGTGATTCAAAGTCACTCAGTCATATCTGACTCTTTGCGACCCCATAGACTATACAGTCCATGGAATTCTCCAAGCCAGAATACTGGAGTGGGTAGAATCTCCCTTCTCTAGGGGATCTTTCCAACCCAGGGATCGAACCCAGGTCTCCCGCATTGCAGGCGGATTCTTTACCAGCTGAGCTATCATTCTTCTACCTGTAGCTGTCCAGTTTTCCCAGCACCGCTTTTTGAAGACTGTCTTTTCTCCATTGTCTATTCTTGCCTCTTTTGTCATTGATTAATTGACCAAAAGTATATGATTCTGAATTCTCCATCCTCTTCCACTGATCTCTGTGTCTATTGAACAAGTACCATAATGTTTTGATTACCGTAGCTTTTGTAATATAGTCTGAAGTTGGGGAGTGGGATTTCTCCACCTTGGTTCTTTCTCAATATTGTTTTGGCCCTTTTGGGTCTTTTGTATTTTCACATAAATTTAAAATTGTTCCTAGTTTTTGAAAGATACTATTGGTATTTTGGTAGGGATTGTATTGAATCAATAAATTGCCTTGGGTAATTTTAACAATGTTATTTTAACAATATTAATTATTGTTAAATATTAATAAAATATTTTCATTAATAATAATTTATTAATATAAATTTATGACATATATTGTACATTATATATAATTATATGCATATTATACATAATATACAAAATATGAGTTTATATATTTATATAAATTTTGAAATATAAATGTTACATAAATATTAATATTATACTTAATATTTACCAATATTAATTATTTTAATAATCATTTTAACAATATTAATTCTCCCAATCCAAGAACATGGTATAATTTTCCATCCATATAATCTTCAGTAGTTTTCCAAGTACAGGTCTTTCACCCCCTTAGGCAGTTTTATTCTAGGAATTTTATTCTTTCTGAGGTAGGCTGTTTTTAAGATTCAGTACAGGTCTTGATTTAGGGTCAGACTTTAGGCCTGAAAAGCCATATGAACTTTGAGACTGTTTATACAAGAAGGGACTTTAATTACCTGGGGCCAATCCTCTTGATATGTATGTGAATAAACTGAGGACCAGAGAGAAATAGACGAGAGGACCCACAGAAGTCACTCGGGACCAATGCAGAAGTGAACGCCAGGTTCGCCTACCCCTATTCCACTGTTCCTCTTCGTCAATAAACATTATTTCACCAATGTTTTTTGTTGTTGTTCTTTGCAACATTCAGCTTGTGGGATCTTAGTTCCCCAACTAGGGATATAAACCCACAGCCTCTGCAATCAAAGCTCAGAGTCCTAACCAGTGGACTGCCAGGGAATTCCCATTTATTTAACCAAATATTCATCAAGCACCCCATACTAAGCAATGCAACATTTTAAGTAGATAAAGCAAACCCACAATCTCCACCTTTGAAAGTTAAGGGAAAAAAAACACCACTTTCAGTATGAATGAAGTAATTATAGGAAACAAGCTTCTGGTTACCAAAGGGGAAGGTGGGAGATAAAGTAGGAGTATACAGTTAACAGATACACACTCAATCACTTCAGTAGCTCAGTCGTGTCCAACCCTTTGTGACCCCATGAATCGCAACACGCCAGGCCTCCCTGTCCATCACCAACTCCCAGAGTTCACTCAAACTCATGTCCATCAAGTCGGTGATGCCATCCAGTCATCTCATCTTCTATCGTCCCCTTCTCCTCCTGCCCCCAATCCCTTCCAGGATCAGAGTCTTTCCCAATAAGTCAACTCTTTGCATGAGTTGGCCAAAGTACTGGAGTTTTAGCTTTAGCATCATGCCTTCCAAAGAACACCCAGGACTGATCTCCTTTAGGATGGACTGGTTGGATCTCCTTGCAGTCCAAGGGATTCTCAAGAGTCTTCTCCAACACCACAGTTCAAAAGCATCAATTCTTCGGCGCTCAGCTTTCTTCACACTCCCAACTCTCACATCCATACATGACTACTGGAAAAACCATAGCCTTGACTAGACGGACCTTAGTTGGCAAAGTAATGTCTCTGCTTTGAATATGCTATCTAGGTTGGTCATAACTTTCCTTCCAAGGAGTAAGTGTCTTTTAATTTCATGGCTGCAATCACCATCTACAGTGATTTAGGAGCCCAAAAAAATAAAGTTTGACACTGTTTCCACTGTTTCCCCATCTATTTCCCATGAAGTGATGGGACCGGATGCCATGATCTTCGTTTTCTGAATGTTGAGCTTTAAGCCAACTTTTTCACTCTCCTCTTTCACTTTCATCAAGAGTCTTTTGAGTTCCTCTTCACTTTCTGCCATAAGGGTGGTGTCATCTGCATATCTGAGGTTATTGATATTTCTCCAGGCAAGCTTGATTCCAGCTTGTGCTTCTTCCAGCCCAGCATTTCTCATTATGTACTCTGCATAGAATTTCAATAAGCAGGGTGACAATATACAGCCTTGACATACTCCTTTTCCTATTTGGAACCACCCTGTTTTACCATGTCCAGTTCTAACTGTTGCTTCCTGACCTGCATATAGGTTTCTCAAGAGGCAGCTCAGGTGGTCTGGTATTCCCATCTCTTTCAGAATTTTTCACAGTTTATTGTGATCCACACAGGCAAAGGCTTTGGCATAGTCAATAAAGCAGAAATAGATGTTTTTCTGGAACTCTCTTGCTTTTTCCATGATCCAGCAGATGTTGGCAATTTGATCTCTGGTTCCTCTGCCTTTTCTAAAACCAGCTTGAACATCTGGAAGTTCACAGTTCACGTATTGCTGAAGCCTGACTTAGAGAATTTTGAGCATTACTTTACTAGCGTGTCAGATGAGTGCAATTGTGTGGTAGTTTGAGCATTCTTTGGCATTGTCTTTCCTTGGAACTGGAATGAAAACTGACATTTTCCAGTCCTGTGGCCACTGCTGCATTTTCTAAATTTGCTGGCATATTGAGTGCAGCACTTTCACAGCATCATCTTTTAGGATTTGAAATAGCTCCACTGGAATTCCATCACCTCCACTAGCTTTGTTTGTAGTGATGCTTTCTAAGGCCCGCTTGACTTCACATTCCAGGATGTCTGGCTCTAGGTCAGTGATCACACCATCATGATTATCTGGGTCGTGAAGCTCTTTTTTGTACAGTTTCTGTGTTTTCTTGCTATCTTAATATCTTCTGCTTCTGTTAGGTCCATACTATTTCTGTCCTTTATGGAGCCCATCTTTGCCTAAAATGGTCCCTTGGTATCTCTAATTTTCTTGAAGAGGTCCCTAGTCTTTCCCATTCTGTTGTTTTCCTCTATTTCTTTGCATTAATCACTGAGGAAGGCTTTCTTCTCTCTCCTTGCTATTCTTCAGAACTCTGCATTTAGATGCTTATATCTTTCCTTTTCTCCTTTGCTTTTTGCTTTTCTTCTTTTCACAGCTATTTGTAAGGCTCCCCAGACAGCCATTTTGCTTTTTTTCATTACTTTTTCTTGGGGATGTCTTGATCCCTGTCTCCTGTACAATGTCACAAAACTCCATCTATAGTTCATCAGGCACTCTGTCTATCAGATCTAGTCCCTTAAATCTATTTCTCACTTCACTGTATAATCATAAGGGATTTTATTTAGGTCATACCTAAATGGTCTAATGGTTTTCTTCACTTTCTTCAATTTAAGTCTGAATTTGGCAATGAGAAGTTCATGATTTGAGCCACAGTCAGCTCCCAGTCTTGTTTTTGCTGACTGTATATAGTTTCTCCATCTTTGGCTGCAAAGAATATAATCAATCTGATTTCGTTGTTGACCATCTGGCGATGTCCATGGGTAGAGTCTTCTCTTGTGTTGTTGGAAGAGGGTGTTTGCTATGACCACTGTGTTTTCTTGGCAAAACTCTATCAGCCTTTGCCCTGCTTCATTCCATATGCCAAGGCCAAATTTGCCTGTTACTCCAGATGTTTCTTGACTTCCTACTTTTGCATTCCAGTCCCCTATAATGAAAAGGAAATCTTTTGGGGTTATTAGTTCTAAAAGGTCTTGTAGGTCTTCATAGAACCATTCAACTTCAGCTTCTTCAGCATTACTGGTTGGGGCATAGGCTTGGATTACCGTGATATTGAATGGTTTGCCTTGGAAATGAACAGAGTTCATTCTATCATTTTTCAGATTGCATCCAAGTACTGCATTTCAGACTCTTTTTTTTTAATAGGTGTGTGTGTGTGTGTGTGTGTGCGTGTGCATGTGTGTGTAACAGATACACACTACTATACATAAAATAGACAAGCAACAAAGATTTACTGTATAGCATAGGAAACTGGTGACTCAGATGGTAAAGAAATCACCTGCAAGCAAGAGAGCCAGGGCAGATCCCTGCGTTAGGAAGATTCTCTGGAGAAGGGCATGGCTACCCACTCTCAGCATTCTTCCCATGGACAGAAGAGCCTGTCAGACCATAGTCCATGGAGCTTCAAAGAGGCAGACAAGACTCAGTGACTTACTTTTCACACTATAGGTAACTATATTCATTATCTTGCAATAAACTATAATGGAAAATAATCTGAAATACATACACACACACACACATGTGAATCACTTTGCTATAATCCTGAAACTAACATAATACTGTAAATCAACTGCACTTCAATTTAAAATAGTCGAGTTACACTGTGCCCCAATATAATTTATATACCTCTCTCACATATTAATACCACGTCCATTGATGTTCCAGGTTTTGAAGCTGTGAGTGAGAGGATGTCAGAAAATGGAATGTGAGCTAAGTGAGCTCCTGTTCACATAGCTAGAGGGCACTGCCTAGTGTAAAACAGAACATCTCCCCAAATTATGAGATAATGCATCCTTTTTCTTCATCCCCAAAACCAAAACAATGTTTTCTACTTAAAAACACATCAGAGATTTGTTTGGGGATGAAAACTTTCACTTTTAGCTATGTGCCTTACTGCATTATCACATGATTGCAAGTCATTTCCTCTGCATCCATTTTAGGGAAGATGGCTGGATGAGGAAAAAAAAACAAACATGATAGCACTTGGCTTTCATCAGATAAGGTTAAAGGAATCTTCTGAAGGACTCAGTACTCTTCCAAACCAAGCCCACTGCAAGACTTGGGCACCAGTTGAACTCCTGTGCTAGTAGAAGTTATTCAAAATGTATGCTGAGCTTTATCAAGGCACTGCATTTGTAGTGAGCATTGCGACTTACCACACTGACAACAGAACCCTCTGTTAACTAGCTATGTTGCTAAAGAATGTTGACATTTTAAAATTTCAAAACTTCAAATGTCAAAAATCAAAAATGAATTATTTCGAGTCAAAGGAACACTATTGAAATAAATTGCTTTCAGAAATGACTGCCTTGAGAAAAAAATATACATTTAGTAATACACTGAATGGTATATTTCTTTAAAAATATACTGTTGTTCTATTGTCATGATAGTTCAAATACAATCACATCCTTTGACACAAAAATTCCATGTCCAAAATCATAATATTGGAAGTATACAAATGCACAACAGATCAGATCAGATCAGTCGCTGAGTCGTGTCCGACTCTGCGACCCCATGAATCGCAGCACGCCAGGCCTCCCTGTCCATCACCAACTCCCAGAGTTCACTTGGACTCACGTCCATCGAGTCAGTGATGCCATCCAGCCATCTCATCCTCTGTCGTCCCCTTCTCCTCCTGCCCCCAATCCCTCCCAGCATCAGAGTCTTTTCCAACGAGTCAACTCTTCGAATAAGGTGGCCAAAGTACTGGAGTTTCAGCTTTAGCATCATTCCTTCCAAAGAAATCCCAGGGCTGATCTCCTTCAGAATGGACTGATTGGATCTCCTTGCAGTCCAAGGGACTCTCAAGAGTCTTCTCCAACACCACAGTTCAAAAGCATCAATTCTTCAGCGCTCAGCCTTCTTCACAGTCCAACTCTCACATCCATACATGATCAGAGGAAAAACCATAGCCTTGACTAGATGAACCTTTGTTAGCAAAGTAATGTCTCTGCTTTTGAATATGCTATCTAGGTTGGCCATAACTTTACTTCCAATGAGTAAGCGTCTTTTAATTTCATGGCTGCAGTCACCATCTGCAGTGATTTTGGAGCCCAGAAAAATAAAGCCTGACAATGTTTCCACTGTTTCCCATGAAGTGATGGGACTGGATGCCATGATCTTTGTTTTCTGAATGTTGAGCTTTAAGCCAGCTTTTTCACTCTCCACTTTCACTTTCATCAGGAGGCTTTTGAGTTCCTCTTCACTTTCTGCCATAAGGGTGGTGTCATCTGCATGTCTGAGGTTATTGATATTTCTCCTGGCAATCTTGATTCCAGCTTGTGCTTCTTCCAGTCCAGTGTTTCTCATGATGTACTCTGCATATAACTTAAATAAACAGGGTGACAATATACAGCCTTGATGTACTCCTTTTCCTATTTGGAACCAGTCTGTTGTTCCATGTCCAGTTCTAACTGTTGCTTCCTGTCCAGCATACAAATTTCTCAAGAGGCAGATCAGGTGTTCTGGTATTCCCATCTCTTTCAGAATTTTCCACAGTTTATTGTGATCCACACAGGCAAAGGCTTTGGCATAGTCAATAAAGCAGAAATAGATGTTTTTCTGGAACTCTCTTGCTTTTCCCATGATCTAGTGGATGTTGGCAATTTGATCTCTGGTCCCTCTGCCTTTTCTAAAACCAGCTTGAACATCAGGAAGTTCACGGTTCACATATTGCTGAAGCCTGGCTTGGAGAATTTTGAGCATTACTTTACTAGCGTGTGAGATGAGTGCAATTGTGCAGTAGTTTGAGCATTCTTTGGCATTGCCTTTCTTTGGGATTGGCATGAAAACTGACCTTTTCCAGTCCTGTGGCCACTGCTGAGTTTTCCAAATTTGCTGGCATATTGAGTGCAGCACTTTCACAGCATCATCTTTCAGGATTTGAAAGAGCTCAACTGGAATTCCATCACCTCCACTAGCTTTGTTTGTAGTGATGCTTTCTAAGGCCCACTTTACTTCACATTCCAGGATGTTTGGCTCTAGGTCAGTGATCACACTATCATGATTATCTGGGTCGTGAAGATCTTTTTTGTACAGTTCTTCTGTGTATTCTTGCCATCTCTTCTTAATATCTTCTGCTGCTGTTAGGTCCATACCATTTCTGTCCTTTATCGAGCTCATCTTTGCATGAAATGTTCCTTTGGTATCTCTAATTTTCTTGAAGAGATCCCTAGTCTTTCGCATTCTGTTGTTTTCCTCTATTTTTTTGCATTGATCGCTGAAGAAGGCTTTCTTATCTCTTCTTGCTATTCTTTGGAACTCTGAATTCAGATGTTTATATCTTTCCTTTTCTCCTTTGCTTTTCGCTTCTCTTCTTTTCACAGCTATTTGTAAGGCCTCCCCAGACAGCCATTTTGCTTTTTTGCATTTCTTTTCCATGGGGATGATCTTGATCTCTGTCTCCTGTACAATGTCATGAACCTCATTCCATAGTTCATCAGGCACTCTATCTATCAGATCTAGGCCCTTAAATCTATTTCTCACTTCCACTGTATAATCATAAGGGATTTGATTTAGGTCATACCTGAATGGTCTAGTGATTTTCCCTACTTTCTTCAATTTCAGTCTGAATTTGGCAATAAGGAGTTCATGGTCTGAGCCACAGTCAGCTCCTGGTCTTGTTTTTGCTGACTGTATAGAGCTTCTCCATCTTTGGCTGCAAAGAATATAATCAATCTGATTTCGGTGTTGACCATCTGGTGATGTCCATGTATAAAGTCTTCTCTTGTGTTGTTGGAAGAGGGTGTTTGTTATGACCAGTGCATTTTCTTGGCAAAACTCTATCAGTCTTTGCCCTGCTTCATTCCGTATTCCAAGGTCAAATTTGCCTGTTACTCCAGGTGTTTCTTGACTTCCTACTTTTGCATTCCAGTCCCCTATAATGAAAAGGACATCTGTTTTGGGTGTTAGTTCTAAAAGATCTTGTAGGTCTTCATAGAACCATTCAACTTCAGCTTCTTCAGCATTACTGGTTGGGGCATAGACTTGGATTACTGTGATATTGAATGCTTTGCCTTGGAAACAGAGAGATCATTCTGTCAGTTTTGAGATTGCATCCAAGTACTGCATTTCAGACTCTTTTGTTGACCATGATGGCTACTCCATTTCTTCTGAGGGATTCCTGCACGCAGGAGTAGATATAATGGTCATCTGAGTTAAATTCACCCATTCCAGTCCATTTCAGAGCTCTGATTCCTAGAATGTCGACATTCACTCTTGCCATCTCGTTTGACCACTTCCAATTTGCCTTGATTCATGGACCTGACTTTCCAGGTTCCTATGCAATATTGCTGTTTACAGCATCGGACCTTGCTTCTATCACCAATCACATCCACAGCTGGGTATTCTTTTTGCTTTGGCTCCATCCCTTCATTCTTTCTGGAGTTATTTCTCCACTGATCTCCAGTAGCATATTGGGCACCTACTGACCTGGGGAGTTTCTCTTTCAGTATCCTATCATTTTGCCTTTTCATACTGTTCATGGGGTTCTCAAAGCAAGAATACTGAAGTGGTTTACCATTCCCTTCTCCAGTGGACCACATTCTGTCAAATCTCTCCACCATGACCCGCCCGTCTTGGGTTGCCCCACGGGCATGGCTTAGTTTCATTGAGTTAGACAAGGCTGTGGTCCTAGTGTGATTAGATTGACTAGTTTTCTGTGAGTATGGTTTCAGTGTGTTTGCCCTCTGATGCCCTCTTGCAACACCTACCGTCTTACTTGGGTTTCTCTTACCTTGGGCGTGGGGTATCTCTTCACGGCTGCTCCAGCAAAGCGCAGCCATTGCTCCTTACCTTGGATGAGGGGTATCTCCTCACCGCCACCCTTCCTGACCTTCAACGTGGGATAGCTCCTAGGTTTTGTATATTTGAAATGGGGGCGGGGGGGGGGACTAAACATCTATGTGTGAGGAAGTGATTTAATAGATTAAGTACATTTGTTCTACTTAATACTACATAGCTGTCTAAGTAAAGGCTGTTGTCCCATTCTCACAGGGAATGATGAGCTTCTGTATGTAGTGGAAAAAATTAGGTTACTGTGTGTGTGTATGAGTGAAAGAGGGGAAAAAAATAAGAGAATAGCCTAGAACTTTGCTAACTCTAGAGCCACTAGCCACATGTGGCTATTGAGCACTTAAAAAGTGACTAGTCAGAATGGAGATGTCCTCTAAATGGAAAATACTCACTGAACTGTGAAGACTTATAATGAAGGGGAAAAAAAAGAACAAGAATAAGAAAAAAAAAAAAAAACACTGCATTTCTACTGGACAGTGCTGACCTAGGACTGTTCCTGGGGATTGGGACTGGGGAAAAATTTTGATGGAGAGGACAGGGAATAGGCATTTCCAGTTTTAATTATTTTTCAGAAAGCACTTAATTTAAAATTTTAAAAATCAGAGTAGGAATCCAAGCAAAATTTATCGTTTAGTTACTATTATGTGTCAGTCTTAATTCCTTAGTCTTCACAAATGGTACCATGGTTATGTAAGCTGTTAACCAAAAAAAAAAAAAAAAAAAAATCTGCTGAATACAGGAACTCTACACTATCATTGCAACTTTTCTGCAAATCTCAAATTATTTCAAAATAAAAACCTAAAAAAAAAACAACGAGGGAAACAAGCACTCTAACGAGATATATCTTCTGCTTAGAGATTCTTACTTGGAGTTTCAAAGTACTTACTGTAAAGTAACTCACCTACCCACAGCTCCTTGTAAACACATTTGCTTGAAACAAGGCAGCTAGGATTACTAAATATCATATTCCTTAGCTCCCACCTGAAATTCCATCAATTCAGAAAACTCCCTTCTCCCTTGGTGATTAGAAGCTGCCTGGCTGCTGCTTAGGTACCAGGGATTTTTTTGGAGTAGGAGGCTTGCTCAGAGAAGAGGAAAGCTGCCACCTCTCCAAGGACTTCACTGAGGCCTGGGCAGCTAGAAGTTTTCAAAGCCCCTTCACTTGCTCCTTGCTCCCTCATCGGCTCCTTGCTTCAGCCCTCAGACTAAACCAACACTAAGGTCAAGAGATTTTTGCTAAGATCTCATCGTGAACTTTGAGATTAAAAAAGTGAATCAAAAATCAATATCATTAGTATAACAACCTTCACCTAACACCTTGTACAGGTGTTACTATTTACTTAAAGGTTTCCAGAATAAGAACTAAACTCAGCATGCAAATGAGTAGGAATGGCAGGTAAAACTGGATAACAAAATTTAAAACAGATTTGATATAGATATATAGATACATGGCTATTTCAGAACTGGCCAAATGAAGATAATTTTAAACACTGCATTGGAGTGTAAAATACTTTCATTTTACATGAAGTAGGTTTAAAAGGCATGAAATGTAGAAATTACAAAGGACAACATGTCAGATTGTCATAAGGCATGTTATTAAGTATAGACTATAAACCTGCAACAAAATACTTTCCAAAGGTGACCCACCCACAAAACAATTACATTAAAAATAATGTGGGTATTTAAACATTCTACCACCACAACCACACTTGCATAGCTTAAACAATTTTTTAAAACATCATTACTTTCTCTGGAAAAAGAGTCACACCATAAGCAGAAGGAGCTTGACTAAGAATTACCAAAGAAAACTGCTACTATGTAAATGAGTGACCTTTATAATTACAGGCAATACAACTGAAAAAAAGATGTAGAGGATCTAGAATCTTGAAAGTCACATTTCTGATGCATTCTCTACTGCACAGCTTTTCCACTGAAAACTGGTTAAAATCTGAGCTCCCCTTAAGCTTGAGAACTCTCCAACCAAGTGTCCCAGCTGCCTCTCTCCTTTTCCCCTTTCCAGCTGAGTTCCAGAAAAGAATGACGAAAATCTTTAAAATTACAGATCTAGGGCATCTCTACTTACCTCTGGAAAGACTTTCTCAGTAGAAATATGGGGACAAAATTAATTTGTATTCAGTTAAAAAACAATTCAAACTTATGTGAAAATTAAATTTAAATGGAAATAAGCATAAGGGGATGTTCCCAAATAAATGAATGACAAGTCAAACCACTTGGAATTTCTGCCTTGGGATTCTAACACTAAAAGTGATAGGCAGATAAAACATGGCAAGATCTTAAATTTTCAGTCTGAAAAGATCAAGGAGCTTCTTCGGGCCCTGTGGGTGTCTATGGCAGAGATCTAGGAGAAAAATTTCTAAGGCACTTCTAAGAGAAAAACAACACATTCACTCTTCCTATGTTGTTTTTAATTAAGTAACCACTTGTCATCACCCAGACCCTTTGGGGGTTCCTTGATAGTTTGTTATCTTTCTACCATCTTCTTCATTACAAATCACTGATACAGAGTTGATCCTACCCTGAAAACCAGGGTCCCAATCCCTGCTGGAACCACTCTTGACACGTCCAGAGTGATGCTACACACTACGCTGGCTGTGACCTGAGCTTATCCAAAGTCTTCATTTCTTTCTGTGAGGAGGAGGGTGGACAGGGAAACGTTGTGATCATACTTAAATCAATTTCTTTATTACAAAAAAATGGAGAAAATGATTCAAACAGTTATAGAAGCACATAAAAGGAAAAAGTGAAACTCTTGACTATTTGCTCCTGTGGAATAACCATATTAACTTTGGAATATGCTTCTGGAATATTTTACAGTAAAAGAAAAAAATAGTATTAACTATACTATTTTAGAATCTTTTTCTTTTTATTAGCAATATAGATTTCTCCTTTGACAAGTAACACAGCTCTGTGAAACTAGGGATTTTGTCTGTTTCCTTCACTACTATATTTCTAGGAACTAAATCACTGTCTGGCACAAACTAGGTGCCAAAAAATGTTCACTGAATGAATGAATGAGATCCTCCTTCCTGTCAGATCAGTCAGAAGTTCCATGGGGTCAGGGATGTGTCTATTCGGTCCCTGTGATCCCAGCACCAGAGTCCCTGGCACAAGGTAAGCACTTAGTATCTGTTGAACTAGCAAAACAACTCAATGATGAAACCACCTAATTTTTTTTTAACTGTTCCAGTGTGTTGGCAATACCATAATAACCATCTATTCCCCAATTCATGGAAAAAGTGTCTCACAAATACTGTTGCAAGAGTTGTTCTTATATATATATATCCTTGTTTAAAGATTTTTTTAGGATAAGAATCCCTTTTGTGGGACAATCATTGACCTGGTTTAAATGTGTTCTGAAATCTCTTCCCTCTAGAATTTCATAAACTAAAAACACTTAAGATTAATTATTCAGCTTGTTTAAAAGCCACTGCCTTGAACTTTGCAAAATGATCTCCCTTTCAAATCTCCAGTAGAAAACCAATGCTTCCCAATCCTATCTAGATGCAGCCTGAACACTGTAACAAACAGGCTGCCTGCATCCTTGGTGACCAACATCTCCTGCATGCAACACAGTAGCACTTTAGTCATCACCTGGAGAAGGCCGTTTTCAGGCAGGTCTCTACTGTTGATTCATCCAGCAGAAAAGAGAAAGAAAACAGGAGAGTAATAGACTTCCAGGGCCTGAGCTGGAAGAAGATGCTAAGAAAATAAGAGCTGGACAAGACCAGAAACAGAGGATTAAGAGTATTTTTTAGTTCCCCACAAGTGAAGGTACAGAGCTCTATCTGAATTCTCCAATGGAAAAGTTTTTCCAGAAATTTGCCTTTCTGCTTGTTTAATTTTTTCACTCCAAAGATATTAAGTAAATCTCTATTATGTGTCAGAGTTGAGCCATAACTGAGGAGGAAAAAACAAGCAAGATGGACCTACTCTCCACCATCTTGGCACTGAAACTTAAGGACCATTGTCGAAGCATGAAGGGATCTGACTCTGACAAATAAAGATGGCTAGAGACCCTCACCTACTTTCCACCAGGGAACAGAATTTGTGTCCCAGTCCTGCTTCTTCTTTTATGAAAAACACTGCTCCATTTCTCTCCATGAATGGAGAAGTCGGTTAGAGATCTTCCCCTTTGAGTACCCTCCAAGCAAAACTGGTCAATACACACTGAGCGTACTTCCTTTTTCTCCAGGAGCATCTGCCACACCACAGGCCTTGCTGGCCCATCTTCTTAACTGAGGCCAAGGAGAGCTGTGCATTGGCACTTACTGTTGCAGAGTCAACATTCAAAGAAGTATAAACCTTGAGGCTTTGAGGGAATCAAGACCATCTAGTCCTACTCCAGTAGTTTCCTAACCCCTTCTATGGATCACAGAGCTCTTTGAGAATCAGTGACCCTTTAGACTTCCTGTATTGAAAAAGACACACATATATCTCAGCACATAATTTCCCCTGTATTTTCAGGAGTTTCATGGACACACCATGTAATCGAATATCTAGAATTCCAGAGATCCCATATCAAGAATTCTTACTCTCTATAAAAGCCCAATGGAGCTCTAATGTCCCAATTAGCAGTCTCTGAGTTGGGTGGATGGAACACAGAGGCAATGTAGTGCCTGTGTATTACCACACAGGTCCCAGCTCAATCCTCGAGTGAGCTAGTTATCTTTAAAATATGGAAAAACTCTGCTCGGTGGCCAAGGGCAGAATTTCTCAAATCAGTCAGCTGAGCCATCTCATGTTTTCAAAGAAGACAACACCAAGCCCCTAGATGAAGTGGTTGAATCTGGTGACGTTGAAAGGTGACAGCAGCCCAGAGGTTGTTAGGATTGATGCCCACTGTTGACGGAGCAGTAACACTCATATGGATCCTCCACTTCATATATGTTTTCCTCAATGATATAGATGTTTTCCACTGGGTGCATCCCCTCTGCTGCTGTATTTGCCAACCCTGAAGGAGAAAGGTTGGCCAAAGTGATGAGGCTGTGGAAATAAAGCATTGTAGTTGAGTTAAGCACTTTCTGGACAACGTGTAATAGTATTGAGAGAATGGGCTTTGCTGAAGAGTTAGCAACCAAGGAAGTATATGATCCTTGATCAGGTCCTGACTAGGAAGGGAAAACATAAAATAGCAATGAAATAATCTGGGGAATACTCTGTACAAATTCAAATTAATCTGGAATTTCTTAGGTATAAAAGTGGAATTGTGTTATCTAAGAGAATATACTTATTCTGAGGAAGTGCAGACTAAAGTGTTTATGTGAAGTGTCAAGATGTCTGAAACACCTGTACAAATGGTTCAGAAAAAAAACAAAATTGTATATGTAAAGAGAGAAACAAAGTAAATGTGACAAAATATCAAATAACATGCTCAAATTGCACTGTTATTTCAATTATTATGTGGGTTTAAACAATTCCGAAAAGTAAAAGGAATGTGTTATGGATCCAGTGAGACTTGAGTTTGAATTCTACCTCTGTTGCTTACCATCCGTAAGATCTAGGCTAAGTTGGATTTGCCTTTTCCATTTATTCATTAAAGAACTATTTAGTGTGTTACACACTGAGCCCATGCATCAAGAGACACTACAGTGAACAAAACACAAAAAGCTCCTGGAGGCTGTATATTAGTAAACTCAGGGTGTTAGGGTCCTCATCTATACAATAGGAATAAGTACTCTTCTCTCACAGGGCTGCTGTAAGGAACATTTATCCATGCAATCCTCAAATATTTATGAAGTGTGTACTAAGATTCAGGTGTGCACTAGGGGATACAGTTATTAATGTGGCTGATAACTTTCTAATTTTCTACGGAGTTTACATTTATAGGTAGAGATAAAACATTAACCCAATAATTTCATAAAGAATCTCAGGGATGGCGGAGCCTGCTGGGCTGCCATCTATGGGGTCGCACAGAGTTGGACACGACTGAAGTGACTTGGCAGCAGCAGGAGCAGCAGTAGTACAGATAAATGTAAATATTACCTATTGATATTACAACATTTCAGGTTTCAGCTCTAATAAATGCTGCTTATATATCATATAGAGCCATGATGATTAAATGTTTTATTTGGTCTTTTTTTACTGCAGACTATTTTGTCTTCATAACTAACTATACCATCTAGTGTGTGTGAATGCTAAGTCACTTCAGTTGTATCCAACTCTTTATGATCCTAGGGACTGTAGCCTTCCAGGCTCCTCTGTCCATGGGATTCTCCAGGCAAGAGTGGGTTGCCATGCCCTCTTCTAAGGGATCTTCCCGACCCACGGAGTGAACCTGCATCTCTTATGTCTCCTGCACTGGCAGGCAGGTTCTTCACCACTAACACCACCTAGACTTAGTCTAAAATTATTAGTGGTTCAGATAGTATTCAGTGGACAGAATCATTTTTTTCTTAAAATATATTTCATTCTGCCCATGTCCCAAATGTCACAGAAACCCAGTAAAAGTTATATAAGCTTTGTGTGTGTGTAGTGTAATTAGGAATGGAGACTAATTCTGCAATAGGACAGACAAGCAGTTTTCAACTCTGTTTGTATATTACAATTACCTAGAAAGTTTTTAGAACAATAAGGGCTTCCCTGGTGGCTCAGATAGTAAAGAATCCACCTGCAATGCAAGAGACCCGAGTTTGATCCCTGAGTAGGGAAGATCCACTGGAGAAAGGAATTGCCACCCACTCCAGTATTCCTTCCTGGAGAATTCCATGGACAGAGGAGCCTGGCGGGCTACAGTTCACGGGGTCACAAAGAGTCGGACACAACTGAGCAACTAACTCTTTCACTTTTTGACTATGCTGAGACCTCATCCCCAAAGATTCTAAAGTATTTGCTCTGGGATAGACAAATATGTTTAAGTACCCTAGGTGATTCTAACAGGCAATCAGAGTTCAGAAGAACCAGGCTGAGTTATGAAAAGCTCTGAGAGTAGACGCTGAGCTTCTCGTTCACTTCTGTAACCAGCGGCCACCTAGAGCCTGGATGGAGTAGGTGCTCAATCAGCTGACGGCTCACTCAAGATCCCCACCTTCTCCTACCCTACTCATGATTCTTACCTTGAATTTTGTATCTTCTCTTTTCTATCAGAATACCCTAAGTAGAAAGGCAAACGAAAGTCCACTTAAAATGATTTAATAAAATAAATGAGATAAAAAACAAAACACGCTAACGGGAGGCAAAGATTGTTTAGGGAAATCTGGTCTACCGGTTAAGATTGAATTACATCAAACCACTGATGTGTGTCTTGGTATATTACATAAACTGTGGTAGAAAGTAATAAAGATGTATTTTCATATTTAACAAATATAGGGAGTGCCTACTACATATCTGGTAGTATGCTAAAGCACCAGGGACACAAAAATGAATTATGAGCCCTGACATCATTAGGCTTGTCTTCCAGTGGGGAGACATTTAAGAAAAAAAAATAAGAAATAGAAAAAATAAAACAATTTCAAACTTGATGTGACAGAAAGAAAAGTACTGCAGCAAAATGGATTAACCTAGAGATTATCATACTGAGTGAAATAAGACAGAGAAAAACAAATATGGTATCATTTATATGTGAAAGCTAAAAACATTAAATAGCTTTATTTACAAAACAGAAACAGACTCACAGACATAGAAAACAAACTTATGGTTGCCAAAGGGTAGAGAGGAGCAGAGATTAATTAGGAGTATGGAATGAACAGATACATACCACTAAGATGATCTTTAAGCTCAGTTCTGAAAGAAGAGAATGAGTCAGCCAAATGAAGAACCAGGGTGAGCATTCTGGATTGAGTAAAGCCCTGGTAAAGATGGTGATAAGTGCCTGAAACTGAAAGCATGACTGGAATAAAAGAGTGGTACAAGATAAGGTCTGAAATGGATGCTGGGCTAGATACTATAGGACCCTTGAAGCCATAATCAGGAGCTTGGGTTTTATCCTAAGATATAAGAAATAATTGACGGCCAGAAAAATGATATAACTGGGTTTCAAGAAAATCACTTTGGTTGCTATGAGGAGAATGAACTAAAAGGAGGTATGAAAAAAAGATCAGGTAAGGCATGAACTGCCTCAGAGTAAGGTAGTGACAGAGAGGCACAGAATCATGAATGGATTTTAGATATGTTTTGGGGAAAGTGCAAGAAGTGAAACTGGATTGTGTGTATTTGGGATTGTGTGTTAGGAGTGAAGAAGGAGAGAATTCAAGGAGGGCTTCTAGCTCAGGCAACCACTTGGATGGTAGGGAAACACTATGATGAAGACCCAGCAAGGTGGGGTAGGGTTTTAAAAAGGTGGAATATAGACTCCAGAGCTCCTTTTTGGACACGGTAAGGTGGGAGACAAATAAGTAGAGATAACACCTGAACAGCTGGACAGTCAGTACCAACACCCTTGAGGGCTGAAGACAGAAACTAAGGATGACATTTAAGTCTATGGAAATATAGGTTATCATCATCCAGAGGGTATGGAGAGAGGAAAAACACCAGCTCTGGGGAATCTCAACACCTAAAGATCATGCTGAAGGAGAGAAAATTATAAAAATGACTGAAAAGGAGTGGCCAAAGTGAGAGTGGTCTTTCAGAAGTCAAGAGAAGGAAGACTTTTTTGGAATGAGTGAGGGTCAACAGTTGAATATTACTGAAAGATGGATGTATTGCAATGAAGACAGAGGTATCTACTGGGTTTATCAAAATGGAGATCACTGAGCTTGAACTAAAACTACTTCCATGGCAATTCAGGTGTAGAAGCTAAATGGGGCTGGGGGTGTTTGAAGAGTACAGAGGAATGAAATGTAGGAATAACTCATCTGAAATATGCCTGTGAAGGAGAGGAGAGAAATGGGAGTGGCGGGAGAGAAATGTGTGAACTAGATCTTATTTTTACACTAATAAAAAAAGCATAAATAGGAATGGAGAAAGAGATGATTTTGGAGAAAGCAATCAAAGGAAGAAGGAAGTCATGGCTATGCCAAAGTAGTTGAAACAGGCTTTTAATACTTCATTAGTGCAGTGAGAAGGGAGGGAGGTTTGAGAAGCAGTGAAATATGTGATGCTCATCTCAGACACTGCACTAGGAAGAAACAAGATTGCTGCACATTTCTGAGTGCCAATTTATGGCTTTGATGTCATGATTAAAAACCTGTTACCCTCGTTGTGTGATTTTCGCTAGCAGCTTCTAGGGAAAAGACTGCAAATTGTACACAACTTTCCCATCTATTCTTCTACGTAGTCATTTTTTAAATATAAATTTATTTATTTTAATTGGAGGCTAATTACTCTACAATATTGTATTGGTTTTGCCATATATCAACATGAATCCGCCATGGGTATACACGTGTTCCCCATCCTGAACCCCCCTCCCACCTCCCTCCCCATACCATTTTGGCAGTTATCATATGTGTGTACAAAACACGACTTCTCCCACTCTTCATCAATCTCTTTCCATACCCTTTTACCCAAACCATAACAGTCCCCAATATCCAGGCCTTGGCAGAACACAAAAAGTGGGTGTTATCATTACTCCTTATCAGCCTGTAGATTCCATATTCATGTGGTCAATTCCCAAACTCCACTGCTACCTCTCCATAAACTCGGGTAAGTGGGAGTGAGTAGCTTCTTCCTCTGAACAATTCATTTACCATTAATGGCAGAATAACAAAAAGGTAAGCAGCATAGCCCAGGTTTCAAATCCTCTATCAATTAACAGTGTCATGTTGGACTAAAAGTTACTTAACCTTTCAACACAATGGCTCTCCAACTGGTAAATGAGAACAATATTAGTACTTTTCTCAACAGGGTAATTATGAGGACTTAATGCACATAAAGCACTTGGAAGCTTTAAGCCACACAGGATGAGCAGCTCATCCCAGTTTTCCCTGGACTGTCCCAGTTTTAGCACAGAAAACCCACATATTCAGACCCCCTACCCCGCTTCAGTCCTGGGAAATTTCGGAATGGTTTGTAATGCTACACACAGTCTATGTTTACAGATGAGTAAGAAAGGCTACTAAAATAATAGAGGTATAAGGCCTTGGCCTCTGCCCCAAAAGAAGAGAATATATCACAATTATTAAAGTATGTGAGGCTTTCAGAGTGATGGAAGTGTTTGGTCATTGATTGTGGTGATGGTTTCCTGAGTGAAATCATCTACAAAAATTCATTAAGTTGGACACATTTTACATAGACAGTGTATCACATATAAATTATACTTATTTTTTAAAAATAAACATAATCAACTTAGAAGTAAAAAGTTTGCTGAGTGCCACAATGGAGGAAAATTACAAATGCTGCAACCTTGACCATGACCCAATGTTAAAGGAACCTGCTGCCCCTCTTTAAAGAACCACACGTAAGAGATACATAAGATAGAAAATGCATAGAAGGAAGTGATTGCTAATTCATGAATTTAAAATATTTATGCTCTTTACAAAATAAGAAAATAGGTACTAGAATCAACCTGCCTGAATCTGAATTCCAGCTTTGCCACTTACCGATTCTGAAACCTTGAGAAAACCTTGAAAGTTTACTGTCTCTAAGTGTTACTCTCCTCTGCTGTAAAAAAATGGGGATAACAGTACTACCTACCTTATAAGATGGTGATGATGATAAATATAAAAACATGCTTGTTACACGGTAAGCACTGAATAAAAACAAGCTATTATTAATCCTGTGATTTGAAAGGACTGAAGAGTATTGATTCTAATCAATATAACCTAATAATTATAATGTCTAGGTTTGGGTTGGTTCCTATATTAACAGTTCCTTATCAGAGGGAGAGAGAAGCACCATCAGATGACTTACATTTGAGAATTAGACCACCAGAGATAAGAATCAGAGCCAGCCCAGCAAAGACTCCTGCTCCTATGTAGAGGCCTGTTCTGGTGGTGGCACCCATGTCTTGTAACTCAGTAGCCAGTGTGGATATTTCCTATGGAAACGCAAACAGAATTACAGCAAATGGCCAGAAACCCATTGTCTGCCCAGGTAATCTCACGACTTATGCATCAGAACAGCCCTTTCACAGTATCCCAGGAAAGCAGGGACCCTGAAGTGACTCACAATCTATCCCCTTCTAGACAAGCTTCAAACCACCCAAATAAAGAGATTAGCTCAAGTTTTGACTTAGAAAGAGAATAAGATATGCTTGTCTGTGCTGTGGGTGGAGAAGTAGCCTTATTAAATGGACTCCCAATTTCCCCAACAAAAATGAACATTAAAGTGGAACCCTATTTATATAAGATTCCCTCATGTTTCCAGGGAGTTTCAGAGAGGTCTAAATTTGGTGTTGTACCATGAAACCCCAATTTCCACAGAAAGATAGTGATTTAAAAGCTAGGAATTTGCAGCCTGACAGTCTTGGGTTCAAATCCCAGTTCTGTCACCAAACAGCAGAGTCATCTTGTAAAGTTATCAGGAAAATCAAGTGACAAAAACCAGAAAACTTGGCACAGAGCCTGGTACAGGATAAATGTTCAATCAGCGATAGCTTTTATTGCTATTGCTCTGCATCCTGCTTCTAAACTTTCAGTTCATGTTCCCCCTTTAAAAAGAGCAACAGTGAACACTTTTAAAACAACATTAAGCAATTAAGTTCTCCATTTATTCAACACACATTTACTGCAAGTGCACTGTGCAAATGCGCCCTGAGCAGTGTGGCACAAAGAGGTATTTAAAAGGCAGTCCTGGATTGCAAAGACCGCAGGACAAACACAAAATACTTGAGAGTGAGTCAGACTGTGTCAAATGAATGCAGACTCCCGGGTATGTCCTCAAACAATTTCCCAGTCACTGCTATCAGATTGTTTTCTAGTGGTTTTCCCTTGCATTCTGAGAAGGTGGGAGATATTAAAATGGTGGTTGATTGAAATACAGCTTTGTTTTTGGTTAGATACGTAAGTTCTTACCTTAGAATATTCCTGACTGATGTCTTGTCATAAATAAATAAATTTAAACAAACAAACAATCTTTCTCACTAGGATAGAAATGTTAACAAGGAAAAACACTACTCTCAGGAGATGCAGGGTGTCTGAACCCTCCACAGTGGTATACAGTTGTGAAATTTCATGATAAGAACAAAATGCTAGTGAGTCTTCCTTTTGGCACACCTACTATGTGCCAGGCACTTTTATATGCATCATCTCACTCCATCCTTACAACAGGCCTCTGCAATTACAATTGTCATCAGCAACATGTTATAGTCAAGGAACCCAAAGACAAGGGAGATTAGGTATTTTTCCCCAAGGAAAGAGTGGACAGGAAGGAAGTCTAAAGCCATACTTTTTTTTCTTTGAGTTGAGCACGAGCTGAGTTCACACACACAGTTACTTACTGTCTGATTTTTATCATGGAGGGTCTTCAGTGTTCGTGTCTCTACCACAAAGAAGAAAAATAGCCAAAACAGTTAGGAATGCTCTTTATATGAGGTTTGTTTTTTTTTTTTTTAAGCTGCCTATAATTCTACTTGAAATTAATTCTACTTCATACTCTTCACAATAATTAACTGAGAAATCAACGGAATTTATTGAACACTTACAAATCAACTCTAGGATGATGTTTTTTCACCCAGATAACAAACCGAACTACCTATGTTCTATGAAATGGAGACTTCTTCTGGGAAGACATATTTGAATATGTAGTTTGTTGTGTCCATAGGACCTAAAACGGTCTGCAAAATTCTAACAGCATTGATGATACACAAGCAGGCATTATAATTAGACTTTTTTTAGATCACATGACTGCTCTTCAATATTTATTTTGTTCATTTTTTAATTGACGTATAGTTGATTTACAATGTTGTGTTAGTTTCAGGTATACAGTAAAGTGATTCAGAATATATATAGTCTTTTTCAGATTCTTTTCCCTTACAGGTTATTACAACTTACTGAGTATAGTTCCCTGTGCTATACAGTAGATCTTTGTTGGTTATCTATTGTATATATCTGTGTGCTCAGTCGCTCAGTCATGTTCAACTCTTTGAGACCCCATGGACTGTAGCCTGCCAGGCTTCTCTGTTCATGGAACTTTTCCAGGCAAGAATACCAGAGTGGGTTGTCATTTCTTACTCCAGGGTATCTTCCTGATCCAGGGGTTGGACCCCATCTCTTGCATCTCATGCATTAGCAGGTGGATTCTTTACCACCAGGGCCAACTGGGATGCCTCGTCTATGTTAATCCCGAACTGCTAATTTATCCCTCCTTCACCCTTTTCCCTTTTGGTAGCCATCAATTTGTTTCCTATGTCTATGAGTCTATTTCTGTTTTGTAAGTAAATTCATATGTATATATGCAATATGATACGACATTTGCCTTTCTCTGTCTGGCTCACTTCACTTAGTATGATAATCTCAAAGTCCACCCATGTTGCTGCAAATGGCATTATTTCATTTTTATAACTAAGTAATATTCCATTGTATAGATGTCCATCAACAAATGAATGGATAAAGATGTGGCATGATTAGACTCTGAAAGGTAACGAAAGTTGATTTTCTCAAAACCATTTAACATTAAGAGAGAGTATTTTGTTCCCTAAAAAATGAAAATAATAATAACTGTAACTATAATTTACTATGAATAGGCATTGTGTTAAATTCTTCAAGGAAGTATATCTCATTTAACACTCAAAACAACTATCTTACAGTAGGGAGTATCTGTCCCATTGCACAGATGAAGAAGCTGAGAATTAGGAAGCTAAATGACTTACCCAAGGTCATACAGCTTAGCGAATAACAGAAATGGCCTTCCAATTTAGATCTGCGTGGCCTTAAGTACACACTTAACTATGCTGCCTCCAACAATGCTCACCTCAGCACTGTGATTACTAAGCTCATCATGTTGCCCAGATCCCAGATCACTTTCTTTCCTTTTTAGGTATTCATTTATTTATCTGCCTATCCATTCAATGAACATATATTACATCCCCACTCTATGCCAGGCACAGAGGACAGAACAGTGAACAAGATGGGTGCAGGCCCTTATCTCATAAACAATGCATTTTAAAAACCAATAAATTGTCAGCCTTGGGAAGAGTAAGGATGCAAACTCATTTTTCTGGTTGAGTCAGAGGCTATGAAACTTCCTAAATGCCATGGTCACTTTCTGGTAGCTTCAAAGTCTAAGCCTTTTAATGCTAAACTCCTGGCATACAGACTCTGATTTTAATACTACAAAAGCATATTCTCAGCCTAAAGTTTTGTTTTTTTTTTAAGAAAAGGAAAGACGTTATCTCCCATTTACCTTTGCTCCTTTACGAAAAGGAATTTTAAAACCACACTGGTGGAACTACTAAGTAAACTACACATACAATATTTTCTAGTGTAAATCTAGTTTCTGCTTCCATACAATTACTTTTCTTGGCTTAAATGATAAGACTGTCTGACTTCTAACTTTTTTTTTTAACTTCATCTTACAGTGAAAATGATCAATCAACTAAAGCCCTATTGGGTTATCACAGCTTATTTTCACATAGATTGACGTCAACCAAGATGGGTGGGACAGATGGAGGAAGTTACAGTGTGTTTCCTAGAGGACCCAAGACTGGCGGAGCAGGTTGATGATATTAAAAGTATACAAACTTAATATTTACCATCTAGCATGTTTTATGTGCCTGACACAGTGCTTAGTACTCTACATGCACAATATCTTTTCATCTTCACCAGCGCGTTGTTCTTGTTCAGTCGCTAAGTCATGTCTGACTTGCAACCCCATGAACTACAGCATGTCAGGCTTCCCTGTCCTTTACTATCTCTGTGAGATTGCTCAAACTCATGTCCATTGAGTAAGTGATGCCATCCAACTATCTCATCCTCTGTAACCCCTTCTCTTGTCCTCAAAATTTTCTAACATCAAGGTCTTTCCAATGAATCAGCTCTTCACTTCAGGTGGCCAAAGTATTGGAGCTTCAGCTTCAGCACCAGTCTTTCCAATGAATATGCAGGGTTGATTTCCTTTAGGATTGACTGGTTTGATTTCCTTGCTGTCCAAAGGACTCTCAAGAGTCTTCTCCAACACTACAGTTCGAAAGTATCAGTTCTTCAGCGCTCAGCCTTCTGCATGGTCCAACTCTCACATCCATACATGACTACTGGAAAAACCATTTTGACCACACGGACCTTTGTCAGCAAAGTGATGTCTCTGCTTTTTAATACACTGTCTAGAGCTGCCATTGCTTTTCTTTGAAGAACCAAGCATCTTTTAATTCCATGGCTGCAGTCACTGTGTGCAAAGTACTATTATTTTCCCATTTTTCAAATGAAGAAGTCTCAGAGAGGTATTTTGTCCAAGATCACATAGCTATTAACTGGAGAACCCAAGATTCAAATCAAGTCTACTTCCAGAGCTAAGGATTCATCCATGATCCAGTTCTGCTTTTTTCAGGTGGAAGAGAGATTTCATTTGTCCGATGTTCAAAGTTGGTTTAGGAACCTCAAAGACCCTTGGAACTCTTACTTGTAAAGGCTCCTCTCCACTTCATAGCAAGCATATGTACCCACATTCCACGTTAAAGAAACGGTGTGTACAACTACACACAAGCTGACTTGCAGGTAATTAACTGGTATAATGTTACGTATTATAGTCATACCATTAAATACTAATTAATTAACTAATTAAATACTAGTTAATTTCAACTTTTCCTTTTATTTCCGTAGTTTGGAGCCATTGCCTTTTTTTGTTTAAGTATTTTCTCAGGCCTTTGAAAAGCTCAGAGATTATAGGCACTCTCCCTATATTCCCAGGTACAAAAGATGGCCCCATTCTGTTGCCCTAAAGGGAAGGAACAAACAAGTAAAACCTGAAGTGAAGGCCACTTCTGGTTATGGTACAGACACCTCAAAAAACGTGCACTGCCTTGTGAGGAAGCTATTTCTCTATCTGGGAAGGTGTGTGGTCACACAGCAAATGTCCACTGGGGCGTGACATTGTAAAGAGCACTGAAACCCATGATGGGTAAGTGGGACTCCCACCATTCCCTTCAAGGTCTACAGTCGTGGAATTCTTTAAAATATAACAATGACATATGATAAACACTTGGTATGATTTGATTAGCTCACTATGTGGGTGATCATCTGTTTTCACCATATTTAACTTCCTTACTAATTGCATGAGAGATCTTGGTACCCAGTGACTAAAGAACCAACAAAAAGATTCAACCTCTAGAGAACTGACATTAATATTTAAAATAACTAATATTTGAGTGCTTTGTCTGGGCAGGGCATTATGCATTATGCTTAGTGCTTTACATATGTCATCACATCAATCTTTACAATAGTCTTATGACACAGGCACTGGAAATTAGCCTCATTATAGAGGTAAGGAAATTGAGCCTCACAGAGTTTGAGCAACAAAACTGAGTTTATAAAACTAACACAAAAAGCTGACATTAGAACCCATTCTGCCTATCACTGAAGCACTGTGCTGTGCTCACTTGTTTCAGTCATGTCCAACTCTTTGCAACCTTATGGACCATAGCCTGCCAGGCTCCTATGTCCATGGGATTCTCCAGGCAAGAATACTGAAGCGGGTTGCCATGTCCTTTTCCAGGGGATCTTTCTGACTCAGGGATTGAACATTCATCTCTTGTGTCTCCTGCATTTCAGTCAGGTTCTTTACCCACAGAGTCACCTTGGGAAGCCCATCACTGAACAAATACTTAACTGCAACCTCATTCTGCCTCTAGATCTTACTGAAAATGACAATAACTAACATGTACTGAGTATGTACCATGATCAGACTCTGGGCTAAGCACTTTAGACACACTTCCTTATTTAAATCTGAGAGATTTAATAGATTAGGATTGGAATTTACCTATTATTAAATTTTAGGGCTTTCCTGGCTGCTCAGTGGTAAAGAATCCACCTGCCAATTCAGAATACGTGAGTTCAATTCCTGGGTCTGGAAGATCCCCTGGAGAAGGAAATGGCAGCCCACTCTAGTATTCTTGCTTGGGAAATCTCATGGATAGGAGCTTGATGGGCTACAGTCCATGTGGTCACAAAAGAGGCAAACATGACTTAGCAACTAAACAACAACCACCTCATTTTACTGAATCAAAGACTATGCTTTGGAGAGTTTAGAGAGACCAGAACTCCTCCCTGATCAATGTGACTTGAGGTCTGCTCTGTCAACCTTATTTTCTTTCTAGAGCACTGTGGAAAATACTTGTTGAAATACTTGAAGGTTTTAGCTGCTCCTTCTGAGGTCAGAATCTGAGGAAGATGATGGACTTTATTCCAGTTAGAAGGAACTCTTGAAATAGCCTAATCCAAATTATCCCAAACATGGACTGGGGCCAATACATGACAAAACATCATCAGTACAGGAGTAAATCAGAAAATAACAAGGAAACATGAGTTTTTCATTAAACTTATATAAGAGTATCCTCTTTTTTTTTTTTTAAACACGGGGATGTCAATAGTAGAAATCTTTTTTTCCCTTGTTTGGCAAAATAAGAAGCTCATCAAAAATCTTTTTCAAGAGTCAGGAATTATTGGGTGGTGAAATCCAAGTCTCTGAACTCATTCCTCAGACAGAAGAGGAAGCTGCTATCAGGAGAAGTGAAAGGCTTTGGCTCAGGTAGAGGGCTACTCATGACTAATTCAGAATCCTAGCCTGGGGCTCTTTTTTCCCAGCATAAATTTCCCTCAAACCCTTCCTTACCCCTGTCACTATCTTGGGTGCACAGAAATATTCGTGCCTCCACTCAAACTATTTTCTCATATTTTCCCCATATTCTAAATCTTCTGAACTCTGAAACCAACTAAAGGTTTCCTCCTATACACCATGTGTAATTACCTGAGACCGGTCCCTTTGTGGTGAGCATCCTTGGAAAGGCTGTAGTGATGTCCCTCCATGGAGTCCAAGCTGGGGTGACCTTGGCTAAAGTCAGAAACCAACGTAAGGATGAGGCTTCTCTGACAGCAGAAAAGTGGCAACAGAAAAAAAACTGTAAACACAACAATAGAAGAGAAACACATGCTAAACTTCCAAACCTACCTGAACACCTTCGTTGAGAGTATATGACACTCAGAATGTCTGACAGAGGTGTGTTACATCATTATTATCACAGTCTAATTGTTAACAATAAAACTTACAGCCATAGTAAATGCATTTGACAAAACATCTCATAAAATACTCCCAGTGGCCTCTAGGGTAGGTAATATTATATTTTATAGAAGAAGAGGTCACAGAGTTTAAATAACTTGATCAAGATTACATAGCTGGTAAGAAGCAGTGTCAAATTTGAACTTAGCTCCATCAACCACTAAGTACACACTCTATAAGCATTAAAACATGAAAGCATACGTGCCCCCTCTTCCCCACACATGCAGATCCAGTGGTTCTCAATCTTGGCTGCACATGGGGAAGAATCATTGGGTGTAGACTTTGTAAAACTCCCATGCTCAGGCTCCATCCACCTCCAGAAATGCTGATTTCCCTGGTTCAGGGCTGGAGCCCAAGCAACTGTGGGAGTCAAAAGGCTCCCCAGGTGATTCCAATGACCAGTCAGGTACTCAGACCACTGATCTAGCACTTTCCTTCATTCTATGGCCATGAGGTTCAAAATAGATGGAGGGAATTAAACATGGTTGGACCTGTTAAACTTTAGGTCTTAGGGTCCCAACTGGAGGGCTGTAATTGGGAAGACCAAAGGTGAGATCAGTCAGTGTATTTAATATGATCCACAGGCAAATCTCATTCAGAAAGAAGGTATGCAAAAGTCTACTCACCTGGTTTGATGATCAACTCCAGGTTTGATTTTCGATCATTCATTAGACCTGGGAATTGGATCCGGCAGCAATAGGTCCCACTGTCAGCTAAAGTCACATTCTTTATGGTTAAGGTCACGTCTCCTTTGTGCAAATCCCTCTTTAGTAGGTATCTGCTGGATGTCTGATAGGTCACATTCCTTCCATTGGTCCTGAGCACCAAACTGTAACATTCAAACACAGGGCAGGGTCCCTTGCCCCAGCACACAGGCACGAGATTCTCAGTGGTAGCTGGAGAGTAGGTGCAGGGCAGATCAGCATTCTGACCCACCTGAGACACATATGCCCCTTTCAAAGAACCTGCATAAAGAGGGAAAGAAAGCAGTTGAGAGAGGTTGGTCCACTTCAAGAAAACTGCAAGCAGTGCTTTACAGAATAAAGAGGAAACCACTGCTGCTGTCCTGCTTGGAGAACAGTTCACTATAGCAATGATTCTCAGACTCAAGGGGCACCAGAATCACCAGAAAGCCTTGTTCAAACAGAGAGAGCTGAGCTCAACTGCTAGAGTTCCCCATTCAATAGTTCTTGGGTGGGGCCCAAGAATTATATTTCTAACAAGTTCCCAGGACACGCTCAGGATATGGCTCATCTTAGAACCTCAGTTTGAGAACCAGTGCCCAAGGAGAGAATCATGGCCTGGTCCTGTGAACATTGAAGGGCACTGCTGATGGAAACAGATAATCAGCAGTGAATCACTGTCAGCCAGGAAAAGAGCTCACCCATTTAGGCTAGTCATCTATTCACAAACTCAGGGCAGTTATCCTAACACAAAACTCTCTCTCCTTTTTTTTTTAACCAAGGACCAGTCACATAATGAATAAAAACCCTTGGCTGAATAAGAAGTTAATGTATGGCTGTTCTGAGGTTTAAAATTTATATTAACTACACACTAATATACACGCATATTAAAAAGCAGTATAAAAATATACACACATATTATAAAAGCAGTATAAAAAGCATATGACAACTCTCCCATACCCTGCTCTTTTCCATTTCCCAGCTCCCTTTCCCAGAGAAGCATTCATGTATTCCCACTGCCCTGTGACACACACAAAAACAAGTCCAATATATCCATTTTTGTGCTCCTTGCTTTCTTCAATTAACATTATGATTTAAAGACATCTCATATTATTATGTTTCAACAGCTTTGCTATTTGTATCATGGATATATCACAATTTCTTTACCCACCTTCTGCTGGTGGATATTTAGGTTTCTTCCAAGCTTTTGCTTATTACAATGACCATCCTTGCATCTTTATCTTGTACTATCCAACTGCAAAAATCCAGACTTACTTGTAAGCAGTAGCAGCATGAGCAGGACATAGTCAAAAAGAAGATGTGAAAACATGGATTCTGAAGAAGAAAGTCAAACAATGGCTCTGTTTAGGTGCCGTTTCAATTCTCCAATCGAACTGAGTATTTCCTGGAACTGTCTCTCCTCCCAAGTCACAGGAGCAGTGGCCACTCTCCAGACTGCTGGCCCAGCACAGCAGGTGTTTGACTACCAATCACTGCTCTCTTAACACTGTCATCTATGATGACAGCAAAGGAAATGCCAGTTCTCTCTCATGCTAGACCACACACATCCTGTGAAGACTGACATTTACCCTGTCCTCATCAACGAAGAGGAAGCAATACTCAGAGGAAGAAAACTGTTACTCTGTCAAGTGTCTCTTGGCAAATAGAGTAAACCCTCTACTATCTTCAGTGAAATAGTAGTCCTCGGTCTGAAATGGACAGTGTTCCCTGGGAACACAGGTAGAAATATATCACTCATACATTCATTCAGTCAAGTCAGTCAGCTGGTGAGTTCTGTGACCAATGTTTATGAAGCATCTGCTACTTGTCAGGAACTGGACTAGGAGCTGGGAGATACCACCATGAATGAATGGCCTGATTCTTTTTTCTTTTTCCTTTTGGCCATGCCATGTGACTTGTAGGATCTTAATTCCCTGACCAGGGATCGAACCCATGCCCCCTGCATTGAAGTGTACATTCTTAACCACTGAACTGCCAGGGAAATCCCAGGCCTGTTCCTTATCCTCACATTTAGCTGCCCTTTCTACTCCAATCATGAAACTAGTTCTTAGCCTTGCTCTAATACAAACTGAGCTATGTCATATAAGCTTACTAGGTTGGCCTCCCCATTTATAAAACTTATAACATGAGGAAATTGTGTTAGGTGATATATGAACAGCTGCTCTAATCTGACTTCGACCTGAACTTTCAAACTCTTCTACCAAGGAAAAATGCATTCCTTCCTGCAATGATTCTTTCCCCCTCCTGTTGGGGGAACTGAAGGCACCTCGATATTCTATTTCCTCCCATATAAACTAGTTGTCCCCTCTCCTTCCATCCCAGGGGCTTTGGGCATCAATTGCCAGAAAGTGTTGAACCACACTCTCCATTATTGAGATTAACATCTCAGACTCAAACAGTCTCAACTCTGGGAGAGTGACTTTTGTCTGGAAATCTTAAAAGCAAACATCTATTTATAAAAGGGAAGTGAGCTCTCAGATGGAATAGTTTCTGAAACCCTGTGGTCTTCCTCTGTCTTCTCTGCCTGAATTTCCTTGTCACTCACTTTAAAAGTTACTAAATGCATTTATTATAAATATCCAGCTTGTTCTGTGTGTGTACCTTTATAGTGCCACAAAGTTAGTGGTGACTCAGGAGATCATGTTCAATTTCTTTATGGTATATATCCACTCCAGTGTTCTTGCCTGGAGCATCCCAGGGACAGGGGAGCCTGGTGGGCTGCCATCTCTGGGGTCGCACAGAGTCAGACACGACTGAAGTGACTTAACAGCAGCAGCATAGACAAGGAAACTGAGACCTGAAAAGACCAATTTGCCCAAAGGTATATGACTGTTCATTTCAGGCAAGAACACGAGTTTCCCTAAGAACCAGATTGTTTTCCCACTGCAAACTATGTTTCATAAATTTCATATTTGTCCTTACTATGTCTGCCCACATACCTAATAACAACAAGCAAATGTACATATTCAAGTGTAAGGTAGATTTGATTAAACATGGGGTCAGAGGTTAGATTTACTAACAGCATGCGTGAGTCCAAGCAAAACTGTTAAAAGTTTCAGGCTTCACATTTTGTGTTCTGATTTTGGTTTATTGTGTTTCTTATTATTACTCTGTCCTTTATACATCTCTGGAATTATTACTGGATCCAGCTTAATAAAAGTTTAACAATGGGAACTTCCCTGGGAAGCCACCTGCCAATGAAGGGAACACAGGTTCAATCCCCATAGCCCAGGAAGATCCCACATGCCATGGAACAACTAAGCCCACATGTAGCAGCAAAGACCCAGGACAGCCTAAATAAATAAATAAAATTATTTTAAAAATGAAATTACTTACTAGTCAGGCTTTTAAAAAAAATTAACAATGTATTAATTCATTGAGGTCTAGACATGAAGTTGCTTAGAAATCTACTCTAACCCCTTTCTTTTTCTGTGTATACAGGACTTTTTCTGAATATTATCATTTTCACTTAACTTATTTCTTGGTGTTTTTTTTAACTGTTTAGGCAACACATCCAAATGGCTAAAGTTTAAAGCAATATAAAAAACCTATACTGAGAAGCTTCATTCTCACCCCTTCAAGTCCACCAGTTTCCCCCACCCACCCTACAGGTTTCTATTTTCATAAATCTTTTGTATATCCTCCCAATGTAAACATAAGAAAATAAAGTATATATTCTTATTTCTCCCTTTTTCAGACAAAAAAGCATATCATAACACATTTTACAATTTGCATTTTCCATTTACTATTTTATATGAATTTTCTGACATATCAAAAGCAGAGAGAATAGTACACATTCTCAATACACAAATTCAAAATTATCAAATTTTTCTTTTAAAACAAATCCCAGATATCATGTTATTTCACCCTTACAGACGTCAATGTGCATCTTGTTTTTTAAAAATTGACACTCTGCTAATTACAATTATCACATAAGACAAAATTAATAATGATGTCTTAGCAGCACCTGATTCTTCAGTCCATAATCAAATTCCCCTGATTATCTCAAAAATGTCCTTTAATAATAGGTTTAAACCCAGATCTAAACACTGCATTTGTTTGTAATAACCCTTGTGCTTTTGGTTGTTGTAACCCTACACTGCATTTGGTTGTTATAACCCTTGTGCTCTGTGTGCTCAGTCACTTAGTTGTGTCCGACTCTTTGCAACCCTTTCGACTACAGTAGGCCAGGCTTCTCAATCCATGGGATTTTTCAGGAAAGAATATTGGAGTTCACTGGGACAACCCAGAGGGATGGGATGGGGAGGGACGTGGGAGGGGGGTTTGGGATAGGGGACACATGTACACCAGTGGCTGATTCATGTCAATGTATGGCAAAAACCACCACAATATTGTAAAGTAATTAGCCTCCAATTAAAATAAATACATTAATTTTTTTAAATCACTTCAGCTGCTGCATTATAAAACCAGTTAAGAAGTGTTCACAGATTTCCCTGTGAGAGATAATAGTAACTTGAATAAGAGTGGCAGTTCAGTTCAGTTCAGTCACTCAGTCATGTCTCACTCTTTGCTACCCCATGGATTGCAGCACGCCAGGTCTCCCTGTCCATCACCAACTCCTGGAGTTTACTCAGATTCATGTCCATTGAATCCGTGATGCCACCCAACCATCTTGTCCTCTGTCAGCCCCTTCTCCTCCTGCCTTCAATCTTTCCCAGCATCAGGGTCTTTTCAACTGAGTCAGTTTTTTGCATCAGGTGGCCAAAGTATTGGAGTTTCAGCTTCAGCATCAGTCCTTCCAATGAACACACAGGACTGATTTCCTTTAGGATGGACTGGTTGGATCTCCTTGCTGTCCAAAGGACTCTCAAGACTCTTCTCCAACACCACAGTTCAAAAGTATCAATTATTCAGCACTCAGCTTTCTTCATAGTCCAACTCTCACATCCATACATGACTACTGGAAAAACCACAGCTTTGACTAGACAGATCTTTGTTGGAAAAGTAATGTCTCTGAATTTTAATATGCTTTCTAGGTTGGTCATATCTTTTCCTCCAAGGAGCAAGCATCTTTTAATTTCATGGCTGCAGTCACCATCTGCAGTGATTTTGGAGCCCCCAGAAATAAAGTCTGTCACTATTTCCACTGTTTTCCATCTATTTGCCCTGAAATGATGGGACCAGATCACCATGATCTTAGTTTTCTGAATGTTGAGTTTTAAGCCAACATTTCTACTCTCTTCTTTCACTTTTATCAAGAGGCTCTTTAGTTCTTCTTCAGTTTCTGCCTTAAGGGTGGTGTCATCTGCATATCTGAGGTTATTGATATTTCTCCCAGCAATCTTGATTCCAGTTTGAGGTTCATAAAGCCTGGCATTTCTCATGATGTAATCTGCATAGAAGTTAAATAAGCAGGGTGACAATACACAGCCTTGATGTACTCCTTTCTCTATTTGGAACCCGTCTGTTGTTCTGTGTCCAGTTCTAACTGTTGCTTCCTAACCTGCATACAGATTTCTCAAGAGGCAGGTCAGGTGGTCTGGTATTTCCACCTATTTAAGAATTTTCCAGAGTTTGTTGTGGTCCACACAGTCATCAAGATGAATAAAATTGCTTCCAAGCTCTATTTGAGATGTAGAACAAGCAAGACCAGATGGGACCAGAGGGGTGAGTGAAAGGGAGGAGTGGATAATAACATTCAAGTTTCAGGCTTCAGTGACAAGATGAATGAGGGTGTAATTCACCAAGATAAAAATAAGTCAGCAATGGTACGTACTCGCCCCAAAATATGCTTAAATAAATCCTGAAAACCTTCAAAAAAAAAAAGAATACTGGAGTGGGTTGCCATTTCCTCCTCCACAGGTTATAACCCTTAAGTTTCTTTTCATCAAGGCCAGTCTTCCCGCCTTTCCCCCTGCCACTGACAAGTTGTACAAAACAATGTGCTGTTCCACATTCTGGGTTTGTTTCCCTGTGTCTCTTCATTTAAAATATTCCTCTTTTCTTTGTATTTCCTATAAATGTAACTTAGCTCTAGAGATTTGGTTAGATTCAGGCTTGATTCTTTGGCAAGAACACACAGCTGGTGCTACTCCATCACAATTAAATGGTTGTGCCACATCTAGAGATGCTAAGATCAATCAGCTTGCATCTTTCTTTTTCAACTTCATATTCTATTCTGAGTATTTCTCCATTTCAGCTCATATAGAATGTTCTTGTTCTTTATTATGGCAACATAGATCTTATTGGGTGAAAACACTGGGTGGAAATAATAATGATTATTCTTTTGAAAGGAATACAGCGTGTCTAATTTATTTATAAAGATGACCATAAAAGACCCACGAAGGTCTATGATTCTTTAATTATGTACAAGAGAAGTTTGCTTTTTGAAAGTAGACATTGAATGTATTTTTGGTAAAGAAGTATTCCATAGTGTAATATTTTCTATATTCTGTTTATTAATAGAAACTCATATCATGAATTTTCTTAAGGGTTTGTTGAGGGTTGGCTATAATTACGTGGAGGGATAACTACACAATAAAACAACTACATATGATACTACTGTAGAAGTTAAGTGTTCTGTTTTCTCCCTCTGTCAGCAGGAAACGTGGCAGAAAATCTCAGACTCCTTAAAGATATCCTCCAAACACTAAATGGCAACACTGGAATTATGTGTAATTACAATTAAACATTTATAGATAACTAAGGGGCCACCTGATGGGCTTCCCAGATGGATCAGTGGTAAAGAATCCACCTGTCAAAGCAGAAGACATGGATTTGATCCCTGAGTCAGGAAGATACCTTAGAGAAGGAAATGGCAACCCACTCCAGTATTCTTGCCTGGGAAATCCCATGAACAGAGGAGCCTGGTGGGCTACAATTCATGGAGTTACAAGAGTCAGACATATGACAAGAGACAAGGGACCACTTGACAAAATGTATAAAATGGAAGTGAGAGAATTTTACTCAGGTCAGAAGATAGGAAAACGTGGGTGAGACAGATAAGATCACCTGGAAAACTCAGTTCACTTAGAATCTACCCTATACAATGGGAGAACTGCAGTTGACTAGGTAATGGAGAGATAGTAATGCCCACTAGAGCTGGAATTCTAGACATACTTAGTTTGAACCAAAATCCTCTCATTTAAATCACAGCATCTCAGTTAGGTTCCATGTACCATTAGTGCCAAAATTTTGCAAAGGCAGACACTGAGGTTGGATATAAAGGGTAAGAAGTTAAGCAACTCTGAACTTGATCTTGACCTATAGATTACAGCTAGCCATGTGACTTCTCTTTAAAGGGACTATAACCTTATGTGTCTGTACAATACTTAAAAAACTTTTATTATATACATCATAGTCACTGCAGAAAACTGTGAAAAATAGGAATAAATAAATAAAATAAAGGCCAGACCCCGGTACCTTGAAATATCCACTGTCACCAAAACAGTAATGTTTTTCTCCTTTCAGATATTTTTAATAAATTTCTCTATATATATACAATGTGTTAACACCATACTTTTGGTAGGTCTATCACGACTCAGAAGGTCTTACTCATGGACAATTGTGAATATCCTGAATTCACTGGGACCCAGGAAAAGGTACAAAACTCCCCATTAAATCACCTATCAGTGTGTAGACTGCATCTCAGATGATCTCAGATGATGCAGTCTACAAACTGCATCGATGAAAGTCTTTTTATTTTACTTTTGTTTGTGTGGTCTTAGTGCTTTCATTCACATCAAAGTGCTTTCAATATTGCCTTCTGCATCTGGTCCCAGCACGGACAGAGCTACTTCATCCTTCTCATCCAGGTATCTTAGGGTTAGCTACAAGACAAATTTCTTCCTTGCTACTGCCCACCTCTCAAAACATGATTTTGGTGTTCTTTTGCCAACAAAGACTTCTCTCACCAAAGACCCTATACTTTACTTATGTTGCAGATGACTGAAAATGCAACTCAAATTAGCTTAAACTATGGATTTATTGGCTGATGTTACTGAAAAGTCTAGCTTCAGGCAAAGCTTGGCTCAATGGCCCCAGTGAAAACATCAGGGACCTGATTTCTAGCTGTCCTGGCATTGGTGCCTTCTGCAGATCCTACAGTGTCCCTCTCCCGTCCCTTCAGAGCACATATCCGCACACCAAGAACATCTCTTGGCCACTTTCCCACAAGCCCACGGATGCACATTCCCTCAAACACCCAAATTGGGTTACAGACTCATTCTTGGACAATCTGTGTCCATAGGGTCAAAAAGGACTAATTGGGTAAGGCCTGGGTCACCAAATCTCATGCTCTGAAAGTGAGAGAAGGGTGGTTACCCTAAAGAAAAAAGTGTGGTGCATTTTAACAGGAGAAATGGATGCTGAGCAGCAGAAGCAAATATCCACTACAGCAGAAGCAAATGCCTCCCAGAAAGGGATGGGGTGGTGGGGAGATGGGGAAAGAAACCTTGATCCTCCAAATGTGGATGGCTCTTTTTCTTACAAAAAGGGTATTTTACTAACATAGTGCTTTTTAAGGACTTCCCTGGTGGCTCAGGTGGCAAAGCATCTGCCTACAATGCGGGAGACCTGGGTTTGATCCCTGGGTCGGGAAGATCCCCTGGAGAAGGAAATGGCAACCCACTCCAGTACTCCTGCCTGGAAAATCCCATGGACGCAGGAGCGTGGTAGGCTACAGTCCATGTGGTTGCAAAGAGTCGGACAGGGCTGAGCGACTTCACTTTCTAGTGCTTTTTAACTTAAAAAGGACACGTTCTTCACAACCCCAGGGAGATGCTAAAGAGCTCTCTTGTCTCTAGAGTTTTTATATTTAGTAACTGGATGAGTGCCAGAGAGATTTTGCGGTCACACTCAAACCAAGGTCAGAATCAGCTTAGCGCTGCTTCTGCTCAGGTAATCAAACCTCTTCAGAGGGGAGGAAATGGGAGGGGTGTGAAATAATTAACCCTTGATAACTCATCGAGGCTCCCAGTGACGAAACTGAAAAGCACGAAAACCATCAAGAAAATTCTATTGAGCTACGTAGTGAGTCACTGTGGGAACTCCTATCTGAGGTTTCAACTTGAAAATGCCAGTCCCAGTCTCCTCCAATGTGATGCTGGTTGGGGAGTGGTGAGTGGTTGCTCACCCCAAGCATGTTCAATATGGCAATTCTTTGTGTTCATTATTTTTTTGCTCCAGGTTCAGATACTAAAGCTAATCATCCTTCTCAGTTTAACAGACGTACTCTTCATCGTCCCAGTGAGGATTCTCTCTTATTTTACTTCACTATTTCCCCACTTTGTCTCTGACTCACAATCTTATTTCTTTTTAAAAAAATTTTTTTTAATTTATTTTAATTGGAGGTTAATTATTTTACAGTATTGTATTGGTTTTGCCATACATCAACATGAATCCGCCACAGGTATACACGTGTTCCCCGTCCCGAACCCCCCTCCCTCCTCCCTCCCCGTACCATCCCTCTGGGTCGTCCCAGTGCACCAGCCCCAAGCAACCAGTATCATGCATCGTACTTGCACAATTTCATTTCTTTCATCTCATGGGCATCCACTTCACACAAGAATGTTGAACAATTTTCTAAAGTGTTTATTCCAGCTTACAATCTTACTGGCAGTGAGAACTCTTAATGCCCTACATCTTTGACAATATCAGGATTGTCACACTTTTTAATTTTTTCCTGAGTGTATGATGATGTCACAGTATGGCTTTTAAGGTTAAACTACTCTGTTTAATGGAAAATGGTAAAGATGTACAGAACACTGCAAAAACTTAAATTTACAGTTTACCAATACTTAGAAAGCAAACACACAAGTAACCAGGACCCAAAACAAAAAATAAAACATAGCCGATCTCCTAAAGTCTCTCTGACCTCTACTCCTTTCCCAAGCACAAAACCTTCCTCTTGTCCTATAGGTAATCACTACTCAAAATTTTTCAGTAATTACTTGTTTTTAATAGCGTTACCATTTAGGTAATGCATCCTAAAGTTATATGTATAATTTTGCTTGTTTTTGAACATCATATAGTGAAATCAAATTGTCTATAGGCTTTTGCATCTTGCTTCTTTCATTTAACAGTGTACTTATGAGATCCATTCATGCTGCTTTGTATCTCTGTGGGGTGTTTTTATTACTGAATAGTTTTCCTGGGACCGGATATGTCTCAAATTGTTTATTAACTTTGAAATGAACATTTCATCTTGTTTCAGTTTTCAGGAACAATGTCACCCTGGACATTCTCATTTATGAATTCATGGTGGACACACAGGAGCTTCTCTGCAGCATACTTCTGACAGTGGAATTAGTAGGTCAGAGGGTATATATGTTTTGAGCCTTATTAGATAAGGCCTGTTTCCAAGACATCTACCAGTAGTGTATGAGCTTCTCCTATTCCATATCCTTCTCAACAGTTGGTATTGCGAGATTTTTTTTTTTTAGCCAACTGGTAAAGGATATGATGGCCTCTCACTATAGCTTTATTCTGCATTATACTCATTACTAACAAGGTTTTGAGTGAAAAGTGAAGTCTCTTAGTCGGGTCCAACTCTTTGGGACCCCATGGACTGTAACCTATCAGGCTCCTCCAACCACGGGATTTTCCAGGCAAGAATACTGGAGTGGGTTACCATTTCCTTCTCCAGGGGATCTTCCAGACCCAGGGATCAAACCTGGGTGTCCTGCATTGCAGGCAGATGCTTTACCATCTGAGCCACCAGGGAAATAGTCACTAACAAGGTTAATGAACATCTTTTCTTTGGTTTATGAACCACATGGATCTAGGGAGTGGAGGGGCACAAATGCTTATATGGGTCTTTTGCCTATTTTTTCTGTTCGGTTTCTCAGTTTTTTATTGATGCATATGAGTAATTTATATACTCAGGATACCAGTCCTCTGCTGGTTTTATCTGTTATTAATATGTTCTCCCACTTTGTGGCTTTTCACTTATTAATGGTATGCTTTTTGAATACAATTTCTTAATTCAAATGTAGTAAAATTTACTAGCTTTTTATTTTGCCAGAATTGATTTATATATATTTTTGTCCTAGCCCCATTTATTGAAAATTCCAGCATTTTCCCACTACTTTGCAATGCCATCTCTGTTATATTTGAAAAATCATATAGGCATGAATCTGGTTTTTGGTTTTCAAGTCTGTTCCAATAGTATATCTGTCTTTCCTTCTGTCAGTATAAAACATTATTTTAACTATTGCAGCCTTATGGGACATCAAATCCTCCACTTAGTTCTTTTATCAAGAGTATCTTGGCTATCTGGGTCTCTTGTACTTCTCTCCTACACATTTTAGAACCATCGCATCAAATTAAAACAAAACCAAAAACAAACTAGTAAAAATCTGACTAGCTTGCATTGACACTGCAGATCAATGTGGAGGAAATTTGATCTATCACCTTGAGGGTTCCATTCCATAAACATGCTTTATCTCTGCTTACATTTAGATTTTCTTTAATGCCTCAATAAAAATTTAAAATATTCTCCCTAGTGGTATTCAGCTTATTTCTTAATGTTTTTTCCTGGGCATTTCTTATCAATAGATGCTATTTTTCATAGTATCTTCTTTTTTCTATGTTAATTTTTTAATTTTATTAACAATAGTGAACTTACAATGTTGTGTTAATTTAAAACTTCTGTTTGTTGCTGGTATTCTGAAATGCACTTTATTTTTGAACGCTTTTTTCCTCCAACCAATGAACTTTTTTATTAATAACTAGTTCAGTTCAGTCACCCAGTAGTGTCCAACTCTTTGTGACCCCATGGACTGCAGCACACCAGGCTTCCCTGTCCATCACCAACTCTCAGAGCTTACCCAAACTCATGTCCATTGAGTCAGTGATATCATCCAACCCTCTCATCTTCTGTCATCCCCTTCTCCTCCTGCCTTCAATCTTTCCCAGCATCAGGGTCTTTTCCAACGAGTCAGTTCTTCGCATCAGCTGGCCAAAGTATTGGAGCTTCAGCTTCAGCATCAGTCCTTCCAATAAATATTCAGGACTGATTTCCCTTAGAATGGACTGGTTGGATCTCCTTGCCGTCCAAAGGACTCTCAAGAGTCTTCTCCAACACCACAGTTCAAAAGCATCAATTCTTCAGTGCTCAGCTTTCTTTATAGTCCAACTCTCACATCCATACATGACTACTGGAAAAACCATAGCTTTGACTAGACAGACCTTTGTTGGCAATTAATAATTTACATGTAGATAATTAATAAAACCATAGTCAAAGCTATGTGAGATGGACCACATAGAAGGCTGAGTGCCAAAGAATTGATGCTTTTGAACTGTGATGCTGGAGAAGACTCAAGAGTCCCTTGGACTACAAGGAGATCCAACCAGTCCATCCTAAAGGAAATCAGTCCTGAATATTCATTGGAAGGACTGATGCTGAAGCTGAAGCTCCAATACTTTGGCCACCTGATGCGAAGAACTGACGCACTGGAAAAGACGCTGATGATGGGAAAGACTGAAGGCGGGAGGAGAAGGGGACGACGGAGGATGAGATGGTTGGATGGCCTCACTGACTCAATGGAATTGAGTTTGGGCAAGCTCCAGGAGATGTTGAAAGACAGAGAAGCCTAGTGTGCTGTAGTCCATGGGGTCACAAAAAGTCAGACACAACTGAGTGACTGAACAACTATCTGTAAATTATACTGAATTCTCTTATGTAGCCAATCATATTTTCTGCAAATAATGACAGTTCAGTTTTTTCTTCTTCTTCAACCCTACATTTTTCTTATCAAATGTTAGGCAATGTGTACATATTTAATTGAGGTTTTGATAGCAGACATCCTTGTTTCATTACAGCTCTTAAAGAAAAGGTTTCACCTCTCACCTTGGGTATAATACATGCTGTAGATTTTATACAGCTACTATTTACTACATTAAGAAAGTTCTCTTCTATTTCTAAACGTTCTAAGTTTTTTCTTTTTCATGAATGGATACTAAATTTTATATATTTTTTGTGACAGACTACATTTTCTAGTCTACATTTTAAAAATAAACACAGATTGACCATAAAGATCACATTTTATTTTCACTTGTTTATTATGGTCTCATAAAAACAACTGGGGGATCTTCCATTTCCCCTTTTTCTATTCTGAGTCTGTATTTTTTTTTTTTTTTCCTAACAGTGTTTGGTAGGACTTGTCAGCAAAACTATTTGAACTTCAAGTTTTCTAAGATTTTGACAACTTTCTTCTTAATAGTTAGAAAGCTACTCAAGTTTCCTACTCTTAAGCCTAGTTTTATAAGAATTTATCCATTTTACCTAAATTATCAAATTTGTTGGTATAAAGTTATCCATATTTTATTATCTTATTGTCTATCAAATCTATAGTGATGTCCCTTTTTCATTTCTGCTGATTATTTATGGCTTCCTCTTTTTTAACCACTCTTCCCTTTAGGTAGTAATGAGTCAGAGCCCCAGGCTCATGCACCACTGAAGCCTTTCAGACACCCACTCAGCCCTTCCAGATCAGATGCTTCTTCAGAGATGATTAGCAAGCCTAAAACCTGAATATGTTGCTTGGGGACAAATAAATTTCAGAAAGAATTAGTGTGGGCCTTCATTTTTGACATTAGATGGTAAATACCCTGTGTGCTGCATTGTGCTGTCATGTTCAACTCTTTACAACCCCACAAACTGTAGTCCTTCAGGCTCCTCTGTCCATGGAATTTTCCAGGCAGGAATACTGGAGTGGGTTGCCATTTTCTACTCCAAGGCATCTTCTCGACCCAAGGATAGAACCCACGTCTCTTGTGTCTCCTGTGTTGGCAGGTAGATTCTTTACCACTGTTACCACCTGTGCTTCCCAACTACTCTATGAGATGGGTCTATAATTATCATAGCTAAGGAAACTGAATGTCATTGTGGTTGTATTTCAAACCAAGGCTACAGTGCTAGTACATACAAGAGCTCAAATTCTACCATGTCTTACTCTTTTTCTCTTCTCTTTTAAACCTTATTTTTAACTCAGCCATTTACTAGCCAAAGTGTCTTCAATGTGTAAGAAGTTATATCTTCATCCATAAAATAGTTTTTAACATTTTTCCAATCTGAGTATGGAAAGACAGACAGACAAACATATATACCAACTCAGACTATACTCAGCAACTTGCTGTTGCTATATATAGAATATACTTTCACAACAGTACTCCCATTCTTAATGGCTCTTAACGAGTACATGGTATTCATTGTATACCTTCATGCTTGTTGAATGACTGAAAAATTGTGAAAATAAAGACCCAAAGGCACCTTTCCTTGTAGTTATGATACAGTGTATTCCAAGCCAGCCATGTCTCCCCCTCCCAATCCCCGACTCCCATCCTTTCAAAGCCCTCCCTTATTCCCAACCTACAAACAGCAGGAAACCAGCAGCTTCACAGATGGTGCTTCACAGCTTGATGCTAAGCAGATGTGAGAAGCATCTTTCTGTCATCATCTACTCAGAATTAACCAACAGTGTCTTAGGTCTTCCTCAGGTCTTGTCCAGGCAGCCCTGAGAGAAAAGCTCTAATCAATTAAAAAAAAAAAGAACTCTTATTCACAACACAGTACTGATTATTTTGAAATATCTATACCCTATTCTTTCCATGAGAAAAAAATGTGTAGGCCACAGCAGATACAGCATCTCACTCGTTAAATACAAAGTTCAGTATTACCATCAGCATCTATGAGTTTCTCCATCTGAGTCCCCTCTTCTGCCACCTGGCTGCAGCTCCTAAACAAGAGGTAACAGTGCCACTTACTGTTAGACTCATCACATTACAGTTTGAAACCAGTTCCTCAATTTTGGATTCTGAATGCCAAATGCAATTAGCAGGAAAAGTAACAGTTGACCTTTGAGAGTTTACTAAGTACCAGAAATTATGCTGAGTGCTCTGGAGCCATAATCTCACTTCAGCCGCAGAACAAACCTATAATTTTTATTTTGCAGTTATTAAGTGGTTTTATGAAAATATTCCAGGGTTAAGAATCTAATCACCTAGATCAGACCCTCTGGCCAAATTCATTCGGCTGCCTGTTTTCGTACATTCCACAAAATAGGAATTATTTTTAACATGTTTAAATGGTTTGGAAAAAATCAAAAGAATATTTCATAACATGTAAAAATTATTTAAACTCAAGTTTCAATCTCCATATCTAAAGTTGGAACACAGCATTCTCATTTGTCGACATATTTTCTATGGCTGCATTTGTACCGCAGTAGAGGAATAATTACAATGGCTAAAAAATGTCAATTCCTGACCTAGATTCTAATCTGGATACACCACCTGAGCAAACCACAAAACTGATCCCCATTTTCATAAAGTGGGGGTGATATCTACTTAAAGAGAGTTTTAGGAAGGTTACTGCTTAAACGCACACATCTCAAGACAGCAGCAGAATTCGATATAAATGCTTTAAAATGTTCAAAAGGAGCTCATAATTTCCATCTACAAAATCCTTCCTCAGTCTAATACTGTGTGATGTATAAAATAAGAATTTTGGGGTTAAATATCAGATTCCACTCTTGACTCTGTTACTATCTATGATTTATTAAATATATGATGCTGCAGCAACAGCACAGAGAGGTAATAAAGTATGAAGGTTTAGGCTTTGAAACTAGAATATTTCAATCCTGGCTTTGCCACTCACTAGCTTGGTGACCTTGGATAAATGATACCCCTCTGAGTCTCCACTCCCTCATCTGAAATAATGGTGTAAAAATCATGATTTTAATGGGTTGTTTTGAGGATAAAGAAGCTTTTTGTATATTAAGTGATTAGAACAGTGCCAACTAAGTGCTTTATATGCATGCTATTGATGTATGTTACAACTTACGGCAGGGTGCCCCAAAATATTTCCAATGGCATACTGAACTAAGAAGTGGCCAATACAAGAGCAACACTCTGACCACCCTCTCCCAACCCCAATTTCCCCCACCCCACCCCACCCCTGCACCGTTTCCCCCAAAGCAAAAAACAAACCTCTCCCACAAAAGGTGCACTCACCACAGTGAAGGGAAAAGGACACCCTTATCACCAGAGATAAGGAATTTGAGCTGAAAAGCCTATATAAATAAACCTTGTTACCTCTTTATTACTCCAAGCCCAAATTGTTTAGATTCCTCATTGAGCACATGCCAATTCCTCACAAATTCAGTGTTTGTGTAAAGAATATAAATGCTCTGGCTACTTCTTAGGTCCCATTGCTGAGACCTCTGTGTATAGGAATTAAAATTTTCTCATATTGTCTTGTGTCAGTTTTATTAGTCCAATCACAAGAACTCAAGAGGGATAGAGGGGGAAATACCCCTCTCCCCAACACTTCCCATCAGATTTAGGATAGAACAAACTCCTTTCCTAGGCCTTCTAAATCCTGTAATCTGACACCATCTGCTTCTCTAGCTCCAACCTCCTCCCTCCCTATGGTGTGGCCCTAACAGCCTTTTCCCTCAAAATTATGCCAACTTTTGTCTCAAGAGACACTTGTACTTGCTGTTTCCTGTGACCTCAGGACAGGTCTTTTCTCTCAAATACAACACAGCACAGTTAAAATGGTCTTCCACAACCCTTAACAATTTCAAACACAGAAACAACTTGAGAAATAATGTGGGCAAGGCATTTTGAGTAGGAAACAGAAATATATTGGAAGCAAGATTCTTGTTATAATGGCTGAATGGTTAATGCAAGAATTTATGCCTTCAAAAATTAACCTATTTATGTTCCTGTTTCTTTCATTTTCCTTTCCACTCTTCATACCCCCAGGAACTAAACCACTGTCAGGAATAAAGAGGACCACAATATCCACTAAATGAATAGAGCAAATAAATGGACTTAAACAGAAGGGTGGACCACCTCCTTCCATACATTAACATGTTGGGATCTGTCATATTCTTACAGAATCTGCCCCCCGCCCCCCACCAGCTGAATGGCCCAGCTGAAATCAGGAATGCCACCCCTAACTTCTCCCTCCCAGCTGGTCAATTACTTTTTTTTTTTTTTTGAGACAACTCCCAGACAGTAGTACAGAAAGACTTAACACTCAGGAACTGTTAGTACACATGTTCTCCACTCATACCATCAAAGAAGCTGGTTTGTATAGAATGAAATTACAGAAAAGTCAGAAAGGAGGGACAAAGTGTTCTGGACCTTGCCCTAAAGAACCTCCAAGTCCTCTTCATGGTTTGGATGTTTAATTTATCCCTCAATCATGTAACACATGATTTCAATAATCATGTTAGGGATTTCATAAATCCTTCATTTCATAAATTTAAAAGGATTTCATAATCCTTTCAACAAATTCATCTTTTGCTTAAACTAGTACAAGTAGAGAGTACTAAGTAATGCAATCCTTTATCCTATGGCACAGCAGTCACCTACAAACTTCTTAAAACCAATTTCAGGGCCCCACTCCAGAGCAATGAAACCAGAATCCTTGCAGTCTGGGTCCCAGCACTGGTAATCTCAAGAGTTGCCCTGGTTATACCTTCAGATATTCCACTTCAAAGTATCAATCTATACGGAATATTCATTATGATCAGGTGTGCAAAGATATATTTTAATCCTCACAGAGTTTTTACATACACTTTGAAATTTGTAACAACTATCAGACCACTGCTGTTTTTTCATCCCATTATAACAGCAGGAGTTCACATCAGAATAGTTCCACCCTGAAAGATCTGCAAGCTCATATCCCCTCAAAGTCAGAATTTAAGATTTCACATGAAATTTTAATCTCTTACTCTTTCTCTCCAACAAACATACATTATATACAAATAATGTTGTGACTCTCTTAAGGATGTGATAGTGATAATGTGATTCAGTTAGTTTTTTCCATGCAAGGATTTGCAAAATTGGTTTTGTACCTCAGTGTTGTAAGAGGGTTGTGGTCAAAGGAGATTCCTTTGGAGAGTTGCTAAAGTGTTATGTTATGTCTACCTTATTCTGCCACAGGGAGATAAGGGGGTTTCCCTCCCCCTTCAATTTAAACTTAACAGAGCCCAGACTGCATCTCCTGGAGTCTATGGAGCCCCAAAATCAATACCAAACACATATGAGGAAAAAACAAATGAGATTTGCCAACTATCTGCCTAACAGAGAGGTTGTCTACTTGAAAGTTACACAGTCATGTCTCTTTGTGATCCCATGGACTGTAGCCTGCCCAGCTCCTCTGTCCATGGAATTCTCCAGGCAAGAGTACTGGAGTAGGTTGCCATTTCCTTCTCCAGGGGATCCTCCAGACCCAAGGATCAAACCCAGCACTGCAGGCAGATTCTTTAGCAACTGAGCCACTGCTGCTGCTAAGTCACTTCAGTCGTGTCCGACTCTGTGCGACCCCAGAGACGGCAGCCCACCAGGCTCTCCCATCCCTGGGATTCTCCAGGCAAGAACACTGGAGTGGCTTGCCACTTCCTTCTCCAATGCATGAAAGTAAAAAGTGAAAGTGAAGTCGCTCAGGTTGTCTACTTGAAAGTTATACAGTCATGTCCGACTCCTAGCGACCCCATGGATTGCAGTCTACCAGGCTCCTCCATCCATGGGATTTTCCAGGCAAGAGTACTGGAGTGGGGTGCCATCGCCTTCTCCAAACTGAGCCACTAGGGAAGCCAAATATTTTTTATGACAGGCAAGAGGCCCATGAACAGAAGAGAAGAGTGGCCTCACTTGCCAAGAACGTCTGTCCCTCATCTGGCATGGCTTAGGCCCAGTCCGGGAGAGTGCGCGAACAGGCCATCTACTTTGGACCAGCCTAAAGCCCCCAGAATTTTAAAGAAAAGGATAAATGAGGGTTTCACACACAGAATTTACCCATGGCCACTTTAAACCGGACTTTGCCTGTTTATTTGGGAAAAGGCCTTACCATTATCAGGGATTCTTAAGCTTGAGCCTGCACGGGAATCACCTGAGAGCTCTTTAACACAGTTTGTTGAGCCCCACTTCTACAATTCACTTTAACATGGCTGGGGTGGACCTGAGAATTTGCATAACCAGTCCCCAAGTGATATCAATGCTGCTGGTCTAGCACTATGCTTTGAGAATCACTCAAAGCATATTTCTAAATATGCTTAAGAGGAAGGCTGATAGAAACCCTCAGATACAAGGCAGACTCTCCATCAAGATTTCAGTGGAAGAGGGGTTGGAGAAAAGAAAAGAGAAGTGCAGAAATGAAATCTCAGTGCTCAAAACAACAGTAACAACAAAATAACAACAGTAAGTTGACTTCTTATTCACATGGTGAAGTTAAATCAGCAGGGGTGAGGAGAGGGGTGGGACCGGGGCAGGGGAGGGTGGAGTTGAAAGGAGGGCCTAGTCTTCAGGCATTCAAGGACCCAAAATGACCAAACTTTTGCCATCTTCAAGTGGCTTCCAAAGTTTTCCTGGGTGTGACCATCAAACCAGCAGATGAGAAGATAATGGTGGGTGATATAAGAAACTTTTATGGGGCAGGCCTGGATTTTTACATCATATTCCACTGCTTAGAACTCAGTCACATGGCCTCATAGAGATGCACAGGGAATGGAGAACCACAGTTTCTGGCAAGGCAGCATGTCTCAGGGGAGCAAGAATCTCTGGTGGACATCCAGCGCTCTCTGCCCCCAAACCCCCTTTCTATAGCAGGTTTCCAGCCTTAAGCAAGTCTGAATCTAGGAAATATAGTGCAGACAATTTACATAGACATTTTAATGATTAAAATGAATGTCTGTAACTAAAAGTGATCAAAGGACTTCTTAGTGACTGAATAAAAGTTCCAGGACCCATCCAGGACAGGGGTAAGAGGCTGAGACGGTGTTTGCAAGAACAGCCAAGAGAAAAAATGAAACTGTTTTATAACTCTGGGGTTCCTCTCTTTAAACATGTTACACTATTCTTTTTTAGAGATTAAGCAAGTTTTTAAGTGAAACAAAGATCGCATAATTTCACATTTATAAAGTCTGATGTCCTTTATTATCTATCACTCTTAAAGCAAATGACAAATCTACTTCCCAGTGTTGAAACCTGCTATCACTGAAGATATCTTCAAAATTCACTGCAACTCTGGAAACAAGGATATTCCACAAATACCTGCACTCTGCTTTTTAAGGTAATCACTCTTAATTAATGTAGGCACACTCATTTACCTATGCTTGCCATAAGGTGAAATTACTGCTGTGACTTCTCATAGTTGAGAAAGTTGGAGAATCAAGCTGCTTGCAAGACTTCTTTCTAGTTATATCTTCTTTTGAGACTCTCTAAAAGTGAATTAACTAATATGTTTACCATTCACTGAAGGGGAAAGGAAAAGAAACATCCTTCACGGCCTTTCATTCATTTCGTCAATCAGGACACACAAGGCAGCATCTTTCTCTATAATCTGATCTCTCCGATGACCTGAATTTTCTCTTTGTTGTTCATTCTGTCCAATACAATTGTTGCTGTCATCAGCGTCCATTGGTTCAGTTTTTACTCTCATCCCTGCTTCTGAATGAGGCAAATCATCAGGCAGAGAAGCCAAGCAATTCTGAATCATCTCAATGACTCGTTCCAGATGCTTTTGAAACCTCTCGGCTGTCTCAAGACGTTGACGTTTCTGCACCTCCATCATGACTCTCAAGGTCTCTCTTGCTTGGTGGGGTCGGTATTCATTTATGAGATGATGTACATGCACAAAAAGCAGCTTAAGATCTTCTAGCTTCTCTTCTCGTTTTATACTCCCAGGGCTCCGTATCAAGATATCTAAGAGGTCTAAGAAATTAATAAGGATAGACATATTGAGTTTTCTCAGTTCTTTCTTGTGATCAAACTGCATAGGATGAAGTCGTTCAATACCCTGACTTTCTAAAGGGCGGATGATAAGATCATCACACTGGAACTGGTTGCCAAACATCATGTAACTGTCCTTTATTGGAGGTGGAGGCTTGGGAGCGAGGCCTTCCTGAATATTTTCATCTGTATACTCCTTGATGTACTGCATCGGAGGGGGTGGGAGGGCACTCACTTGCTGTGGCTCACCCATTGTGGAAGATCAAGAACCTACAGAAATAAACCATCAAACAAAAAATAAGAGGAAAACAAAACGTAACACACACACACACACACACACACACACACACAAATAGACCAAAGATTGAGAGTGGAGCTACAAAACAAACCTGTCACATTCAGTGATTAATGACAGAATCATTTCCCTTTTCTCCCATGGCCATTTGGTGCCCAAGACAAAATGATCTCCCTCGTCTCCAAAACTAACATTTACAACAGGGTAAACCTGCTATCTTTTTCTAATTAGCATTATATACTCAATCATTCAGGTATTTTTCCAGCCCTACTTAACATTTCCATTGGCACAAAAAACTACTGTAGTATACAGCTGACCTTCAAAGCTATGGTTTTTCCAGTGGTCATGTATGGATGTGAGAGTTGGACTATAAAGAAAGCTGAGCACCAAAGAATTGATGCTTTTGAACTGTGGTGTTGGAGCAGACTTTTGAGAGTCCCTTGGACTGCAAGGAGATCCAACCAGTCCATCCAAGGAAATTAGTCCTGAATATTCATTGGAAGGACTGATGCTGAAGCTGAAATTCCAATACTTTGGCCACCTGATGTGAAGAACTGACTCATTTGAAAAGACCCTGATGCTGGGAAAGATTGAAGGCGAGAGAAGGGGACGACAGAGGATGAGATGGTTGGATAGCATCACCAACTTGATGGACATGAGTTTGAGTAAGCTCCGGGAGTTGGTGATGGACTGGGAAGCCTGGTGTGCTGCAGTCAATGGGGTCACAAAGTCGGACACATCTGAGCAACTGAACTGAACTGGTATCACTGGACAACATAGGTTTGAACGTGCAAAGGTCCACTTACATGTGGATTTTTTTCAATAGTAAATACTAGAGTACTACAAGATTTATGGGGCTTCCCTGGTGACTCAGTGATAAAGAATCCACCTGCCAATGCAGGAGATGTGGGTTTGATCCCTGGGTCAGGAAGATCTCCTGGGGAGGGAAATGGCAACCCACTCCAGTATTCTTGCCTGGGAAATCCCAGAAGAGCCTGGTGGGCTAATCCACAGAGTTGCAAGAGTCAGACATGACTTAGTAAATAACTAAAAACAAGACCCATGTTTGGTTAAATTCTCAGATGCAGAACCACAAATGTGAAGGAACGAAAGATACAAAAGGTCAATTCTAAGTTATACTCAGATTTTCAACTGTGCAGAGGCCGGGCATCCCTAACCTCCCAGTTGTTCATGGGTCAACTATATTTTCATCTATAAGTGAAATAGTCTGGATTCCACACCCCTCACCAGTTATGCCTCATTTCTCTATCCTCTCTGCAGCCAAACTACACATGCTGTCTCCCCATCTCATGTTATAATCACTTGTTTTATATTACAGATTGATTTCCAAAAGCAAACACCTGTAACTCTAAGGAACACTGACAAAATTAACACTGCTCTAGTCTAAACAAACACATCATCTGAGCTTCTGTGATCCAATTGCACTTCCTTTTATTCTACAATGTATTTTACAATTCTTTATAGATTCACTAACTTTTCTACATCCACTACAGAACTTTCAAACTCAAATATATCTTCAATTCAATAGCCACAATAACCTCTATCTATTCCATTTTAACTTAGGAATATCATAAAATGAGAAGATCCTGAGTGCTCATTTAGACTGATCTTACCAGATTTTCAAGATTTATTTATACAATCCAACATCAGAGATAGCAAGTAATATACTGGAGGAAGATTCATACTTGGAATTTCTGAGGTACTAAGGGCAGCTGTGGGGCAGTCCTGAGTTTCCACCAACCTATGGTGGTGAACTGCATACTACTGAGTCAATATGGCAGTGGCCATGGGCATGATGCGTTACTCTAACTATACCAAGCTACACTTCACTGCTCTACTAGCTTTCTGTTTATCCATTTTTATCACTATTCAATCTGGAATCAACCTCCTTCCTCCACAAATACTCAAAGTCATCAACAACCATCACATGACCAAATTCAATGGACATTTTTCTAAAGTGATCTTAATCTCTAAGCACCATTTTCTTCCTTTTCAACCCAGTCCCCTTCTCCTTCAGCATCTGTGATCTTACATTTATGTTTTCCTCCTACCTTACTGGAGGCTCCCTCTCAGTCTCCTTTACTGCCCCTCCTTCTCTATCCAAATTTTAATGTTGGCATGCATCAGAGGAGTGCCCTATAGAGTCACAAATTCAAAGATCAAAGGGAAAAGGCAGGGAACATAAAGTTACACATGCAGGGGCAGGGATTAGAGAGAACAGAGGATCTCCAAGCCAGACCTCAAAGCCTCCAGCCACTAGCATTCACTCATGAATTAAGATTCACTGCACCTTAGTCTTGACTTTTCAAGAAAGGAAGGAAAAATCCAGAATTATATGGGGAATTTCTCAGTTTTTAAAAATACTAGCAATTAATTCTGGAAACTGTCAAGTACTGTGAAGTCAAAAAGAATTTCTAACAACCTCTGTGGTCTGCAGGCCACTAGTTTTAGGCCTCTGTTTTATGTTCTTCCTGGGATGACCTCAGTCAACTGCATAGCTTTTATTAGCATTTCTATCAGTGGTTCTCAACCAGGTGTGATTTTTGCCAGCTCAGTTCAGTTCAGTCGCTCCTTCATGTCCGACTCTTTGCGACCCCATGAACCGCAGCACCCCAGGCCTCCCTGTCCATCGCCAACTCCCGGAGTTCACCCAAACCCATGTCCATTGAGTCGGTGATGCCATCCAACTATCCCATCCTCTGCGTCCCCTTCTGCTCCTGCCCTTCAATCTTTTCCAGCATCAGAGTCTTTTCAAATGAGTCATCTCTTTGCATCAGGTAGCCAAAGTACTGGAGTTTCAGCTTCAGCATCAGTCCTTCCAATGAACACCCAGGACTGATCTCCTTTAGGATGGACTGGTTGGATCTCCTTGCAGTTCAAGGGACTCTCAAGAGTATTCTCCAACACCACAGTTCAAAAGCATCAATTCTTTGGCGCTCAGCATTCTTTATAGTCCAACTCTCAGATCCATACCTGACCACTGGAAAAACCATAGCCTTGACTCGATAGACCTTTGTTGGCAAAGTAATGTCTCTGCTTTTTAATATGCTGTCTAGGTTGAACGTAACTTTCCTTCCAAAGAGTAAGCGTCTTTTAATTTCATGGCTGCAATCACCACCTGCAGTGATTCTGGAGCACAGAAAAATAAAGTCAGTCACTGTTTCAACTGTTTCCCCATTTATTTGCCATGAAGTGATGGGACCAGATGCCATGATCTTAGCTTTCTGAATGGTGAGCTTTAAGCCAACTTTTTCACTCTCCTCTTTCACTTTCATCAAGAGGCTCTTTAGTTCTTCTTCACTTTCTGCCATAAGGGTGGTGTCATCTGCATATCTGAGGTTATTGATATTTCTCCCAGCAAGCTTGATTCCAGCTTGTGCTTCTTCCAGCCCAGCGTTTCTCATGATGTACTCTGCATAGAAGTTAAATAAGTAAGGTGACAATATACAGCCTTGACATACTCCTTTTCCTATTTGGAACCAGTCTGTTGTTCTATGTCCAGTTCTAACTGTTGTTTCCTGACCTGCATACAGGTTTCTCAAGAGGCACGTCAGGGGACTGGTATTCCATCTCTTTCAGAATTTTCCACAGTTTATTGTGATCCACTCAATGGCTTTGGCATAGTCAATAAAGCAGAAATAGATGTTTTTCCGGAACTCTCTTGCTTTTTCGATGATCCGGCCGATGTTGGCAATTTGATCTCCGGTTCCTCTGCCTTTTCTAAAACCAGCTTGAACATCTGGAAGTTCATGGTTCACGTATTGCTGAAGCCTAGCTTGGAGAATTTTGAGCATTACTTTAATAGTGTGTGAGATGGGTCAATTGTGCAGTAGTTTGAGCATTCTTTGGCATTGCCTTTCTTTGGGATTGGCATGAAAACTGACCTTTTCCAGTCCTGTGGCCACTGCTGAATTTTCCAAATTTGCTGGCATATTGAATGCAGCACTTTCACAGCATCATCTTTCAGGATTTCAAATAGATCAACTGGGATTCCATCACCTCCACTAGCTTTGTTCGTGGTGATGCTTCCTAAGGCCCATTTGACTTCACATTCCAGGATGTTTGGCTCTAGGTGAGGGATCACACCATCGTGATTATCTGGGTCATGAAGATCTTTTTTGTACAGTTCTTCTGTGTATTCTTGCCACCTCTTCTTAATATCTTCTGCTTCTGTTAGGTGCATACCATTTCTGTCCTTTATGGAGCCCATCTTTGCATGAAATGTTCCCTTGGTATCTCTAATTTTCTTGAAGAGATCTCTAGTCTTTCCCATTCTATTGTTTTCCTCTATTTCTTTGCATTGATCGCTGAGGAAGGCTTTCTTCTCTCTCCTTGCTATTCTTTGGAACTCTGCATTCAGATGCTTATATCTTTCCTTTTCTCCTTTGCTTTTCGCTTCCCTTCTTTTCACAGCTATTTGTAAGGCCTCCTCAGACAGCCATTTTGCTTTTTTGCATTTCTTTTTCTTGGGGATGGTCTTGATCCCTGTCTCCTGTACAATGTCACAAACCTCCGTCCATAGTTCATCAGGCAATCTGTCTATCAGATCTAGTCCCTTAAATCTATTTCTCACTTCCACTGTATAATCATAAGGGATTTGATTTAGGTCATACCTGAATGGTTTAGTAGTTTTCCCAACTTTCTTCAATTTCAGTCTGAATTTGGCAATAAGGAGTTCATGATCTGAGCCACAGTCAGCTCCAACCTGGAGACACTTAGTTGCCACAACTTGGTAAAGGGGTGTTAGTGGCTTCTAATGGGTAGAGACTGGGAATGCTGTAAACATATAATGCACCAGGCAGTCCCCCACCACAAAGAATTATCCCATCCAAAGTGTCAATATATTGTGCCAAAGTGGAGAAATCTTGGTCTGTATTTGAGTCTTGGGTTTGTTTTTTTTTTTAAACTGAAGTATACTTTATTTACAATATTGTGTTAGTTTCAAGCATACAGCAAAGTTATTCAGGTTTTTTTTTTTCAGATTATATTCCATTATACGTTATTATAAGATGATGAATATAATTTGCTGTGCTATAAACCAAATCTTTGCCACTTATTTATTGTACATATAAGACTTTGTTAATCTCATATTCCTAATTTACCCCTTTCTCCCTCTCCCCTTTGGCAACCAAGTTTGTTTTCTATGTCTGTGAGTCTGTTTCTATTTTGTTTATATATTCATTTGTATTATTTTCAGATTTCACATATAAGTGATATCATATAATATTTGTCTTTCTCTTGATTCATGAGTTTTGATCTCTAGTCCAGACTGCCTCTGGGCTCTCTATGGATACCTCATAGGGCATTCAAACTTAAAAAAAAATTTTTGATTCCATCTACAATACATACCCTCTAAATCTGCTCCTCTCATAGCTTCTAAAGCTTTAATCTTTCCTATCTCAGTAAAATGTCCCCATTTCCCACCTAGTATTCCAAGCCAGGAACCTAAAGTTTATCTCAATGCTCCTTTTTTACCAACTTCCTCTCCTCACCACCACTGCCAAGTCCTGAGATCCCCCAGAGTAGGAAATGGCAACCCACTTCAGTATTCTTGCCTGGAAAATTCATGGACAGAGGAACCTGGCAGGCTGCAGTTCATGGGGTTGCAAAAGAGCTGGACTCAACCAAGCATGCACACAGGCACGCTGATTCCAAACCCTTGCTATCTCAAATTCATCACTTCTGACCAAGACACCACTCCCTCTTATTTGGAACACAATGGCTTTGCAGGGATCTTTTTGTTTCCACTACAGTTCATCCATATAATAGCCAGTCTAATTCTCATACCACATTCCCTTTTACTTATATCCTAGCAATACTGTCTTCAAGTATTCTCATACAATTCTTTACCAACCTCTTCTGCCTCTGGGTCTTTTCATGTGATTTTCTTCCTGCTTCAGGCTCTAGCTTAAAAATGTCACTTCTAAAGATATAACTTCTCTGATTATTCATCAAAAGCAGACCCTGTCTTCCCCCTTTTATTCTCTTCATCAGTATCTGATTTGTGTCCCCAACCAGACTATAAACTCTATGAAGGGAAGGACTATGACTATCACAGTTCTCACTGGGTTCAAAACCATGCACATAAGCTTCATAAGTCTTTGTTGGTAGCTCCATTCATTTCACAAGAGCTTCAAGTCAAAGGGAATTTGAAAGCAGGTACAAACATCTTTAATGTGTATTTACTCCTTCAAGTATTTAATGTTTGTCTAATACATAACAATAATGATTATGATGACAAGTAATACTTGATTGAGTGCATACTACGTGCCAGGGACTGTTCTTAACTTCTCTCATGGTTGTGAGAAATCTGAGAAAAGAAAGGTGAGCTTTCCATTTCAAGGATGAGATCACTGTGGCTCAGAAAGGTTGATCCACTTGTGTAAAGGAAGTAGCCAGAGCCAAAAGATCTCAAACACTACATCATACTATCTTTCAAAGATAAATAAGAAACACCACCTCCATGCTAGTGTTCCTTACAATCTATCAAGGAAAACAGACAAAAAATAACTGTACATTTTAAGGGTTCTACAAAAGACCAACAGATCTGACTACCAAAAAATCAATCTAAAAATTCTATATGGGAAAATACATCAGAAGCAAAATTAAAAGATAATCCTATTTTTCTGGAAGAAGAGTGCTTGCAAGCTAACAGGGGTAAATACTAGAAATTTAATTATGATTTTTTTTAAAACATATTTTCTGATTCCATCCCTATGAGAAGAAAAGCACTATGACTTCATATTGCCTTTTATTCACAACTCTACCTCTAGCACCTTAAGCAATGGCTAGAAGGTGCTAAATCCTCAATAAGGATCCACTGAGTTTTTTTTTTTAACCTGTATCTTTAAAAAAAAAAATGGAAAAATAGGCAAAAGATGAAGAAAATGCAAATGCTGGATAAAAGCAGGAAAATATTCAGAATAATACATTGCTAAAAGCAAATTTTTAAAAGAATCCTTTTTGAAACAATCCCATTCACCATTGTAACAAAAAGAGTAAAATACCTAGGAATAAACCTACCTAAGGAGACTAAAAGACCTGTATACAGAAAACTATAAGACAATGATGAAAGAAATTAAAGATGACATAAATAGATGGAGAGAGATATATCATGTTCTTTGATTGGAAGAATCAATATTGTGAACATGACTATATTACTCAAAGCAATCTACAGATTCAACACAATCCCTATCAAATTACCAACATTTTTCACAGAACCAGAACAAAAAATTTTACAGTTTTTGTATGGAAACACAAAAGACCCTGAATAGCCAGAGCAATCTTGAGAAAACAAAATGGAGTTGGAGGAATCAACCCTCCTGAATTCAGACTATACCACAAAGCTATAGTACTCAACAGTATGGTACTGGCACAAAAACAGAAATACAGATCAAAGAAACAAGAAAAAAAGCTCAGAGATAAAACCTCACACCTATTGGGCACCTTATCTTTGACAAAGGAGGCAAAAATACATAAGAGAAAAGACAGCCTCTTCAATAGGTGGTGCTGGGGAAACCGGACAGTTAGCTACATGTAAAAGAATGAAGTTAGAACACTTCCTAACACCATACACAAAAATAAACTCAAAATGGATTAAAGACCTACACATAAAGTCAGAAACTGTAAAACTATTAGAGTAAAACATAGGCAAAACACGCACTGACTTGAATTACAGCAAGATCCTCTTTAACCCACCTCCTTGAGTAATGAAAATTAAAAAAAAAAAAAATGGTACCTAATTAAACTTAAAAGCTTTTGCATAGCAAAGGAAACTATATACAAGGTGAAAAGACAACCCTCAGAATGGGAGAAAATAATTCAAATGAAACAACTGACAAAGGATTAATTTCCAAAATATACAAGCAGCTCATTCAGCTCAACACCAGAAAAACAAACAACCCAAAGAGTGGGCAGAAGACCTAAACAGACATTTCTCCAAAGAAGACATACAGATGGCCAACAAACACAAAAAGATGCTCAACATCACTCATTATTAGAAATGCAAATCAAAACTATAATGAGGTATCACCTCATACCAATTAGAACGGCCATCATTTAAAAATCGACAAACAATAAATGCTGGAAAGCCTGTGAAGAAAAGGGAACCCTCCTGCACTGTTGGTGGGAATGCAAACTGATACAGACACTACACAGAACAGTATGATTCCTTTTAAAAATTCCTTTAAAAAACTAGGAATAGAACTGCCCTATGACCCAACAATCCCACTACTGGGCATATATCCTGAGAAAACCATAATTGAAAGAGACACAAGTACCCCAATGTTCATTCCAGCACTTTTTACAATAGCTAGGACATTCAAACAACCTAGATGTCCATTGACAGATGACTGAATAAGACAGGTGTGGTACATATACACAATGGAATATTACTCAGCTATAAAAAGGAACGCATATGAGTCAGTTCTAATGAGATGGATGAACCTAGAGCCTATTATACAGTGAAGTCAGAAAGTCAAATATTGTATATTAATGCATGCGTATGGAATCTAGAAAGATGGTACTGATGAACCTATTTGCAGGGCAGCAATGGAGATACAGGCATAGAGATCAGACTTGTGGACACAGTGGGGGAAGGAGAGGGAGGGACAAACTGAGATAACAGCATGGAAACATGTACATTACAGTATGTAAATGTACCATATAGTGAAAATCTGCTGTGTGACACAGGGAGCTCAACCTAGTGACAACCTACATGGGTGGGATGGGGTGGGAGATGGGAGGGGAGTTCAGTAGGGAGGGGACTTATGTATACCTGTGGCTGATTCATGTTGATATACGGCAGGGGTCAACACAGTATTGTAACGCAATTATCTTCCAATTAAAAAAAGAAAAAAAAAGACAAAAAATCCCAACATATATGTATAATAGCTAATGAGAAGTTGCTGTATAACACGGAGAGCTCAAATCTGGTACTCTGTGACAACCTAGAAGTGTGAGATGGGGTGGGGGTGGGAGGGAAGGTTCAAGGGAAAGGGGACATATGTACACTTATGGCTGATTCACAGTTGCCAAATAAGCGATTATGCTTCAATTAAAAATAAATTTTAAAAAAGGATCCTATCCATATAAGACTATCAAGATTTCAAATCCTCCATCACTTAACAAATAGAACACTTTCTATGTGGCAGGTGCTGGATTCCAGCACAGATCACACTCTACCTTTCAGCTTCTTCAGAGTGGTCATGCCAATTTTACAAGCAAGCTCTTAGCTACTCCAGCCCTGCAGGGAAGTCTTCTGCGGTGGAAAACATCCATTCCCCTGAGGTCCCACAAACACCATCACAGCCACCATAATAACACTCTAAGGTGGCAAGCCAGTATCACCAAGAGTATATAGGGAATTCTCATATACAACTAATAGGAAAGGAAACAAATATGCTTACTTGGAATTTAATGTGACAGTATCAAACATTGTAATGCTGATATTCTTTGACCCAACAATCCTTTTTATTATTTTATTTTATATTGGATTATAGCTGATTAACAACACTGTTGCTGTTGTTCAGTCGCTAAGTTGTGTCCAGCTCTTTGCGACCCCATGAACTGCAGCACCTCAGGTCTCCCTGTCCTTCACTATCCCCCAGAGTTTGCTCAAATTCATTTGCATTGAATCAGTGATGCTATCTAATCATCTCATCTTCTGCCACCCCCTTCTCCTCTTGCCCTCAATCTTTCCCAGCATCAGGGTCTTTTCCAATAAGTCAGCTCTTTGCATCAGGTAGCCAAAGTACTGGAGCTTCAGCATCAGTCCTTCCAATGAATATTTAGTGTTGATTTCCTTTAGGACTGACTGGTGACCCAACAATTCTATTTCTAGAAATTTATCCTACAAAAATATTGGTACAAGTACACAAATCTGTGTATCAGGATATTTAGTGCAGCACTGTTTGAAAAGAGCAGGAAAAGCTGGAAATAATCCAAATCTTCATCCATACTTTCACCCATATGAGGGCTTGGATGAAATGTCTATATATACACAATATGGCCTAAGAAAAAAGGGGTGAAATTACATGGAATGGAGGGTTATAAATACTGTGTACTGTTTCATTTATTTACAACACACTTATGATAGTTGCAAATAGTTATAACCAATGTTTTAACTTTTAAAAATTCAGTCTTTTCAGCACATGAATAATATTCCATATTCTTCAGATTCTCCAACTGTTAACATTTTCCTCATTTGCCTTATTGGGTCTCTCATTTCTTTATCTAAGATACTTCAGTGGATATCTCCCAAATAAGAATGTTCTCTTATAACCACATAATTACCAAAATCGGAGAATTAGCAATCATCTGGTACTTAAAAATAAATTTCATACAGCCTAGGTTTCACCCCTTCAAGCCTTTTCAGATTGGAATTCCTCTTCTGCCAATCCCAAAAGGGCAACTAAGTGACAGGCATCACTATTTTATATCCTCTTTTACTTACGCTTCAAACTAATTCTATGAGTTAAGTACTACTATCAATTTCATTTTAGAGATGAGGGTTCCAAGTCTGTCTCACCAAGAAGTGTCTGCAACCAAATCAAAGGGCCAGGAAATGGCATAGCAGGAATTCTCAACCTTGGTTGTTATGGTTGCACAGCACAAGCTCCTTTAAATCAGTAAACAATGAAGCATCTGCCAGTACAAAAGGAAACTGACATACAACAGAAATCATGTTTATTTATATCACTTCTCCAGACTAAACGTGCCAAAGGCAACGGAGGTTTTTCGTAAGACACGCGCCAGGCATCATAGCTGATTATCAGACTCAAGATCCACCTTTTAGTGTTTGTTCCGTTCTGACGGATTTAACCACAAAAAGAAAGGTACTGTAGGGTCTTATCTCCAGACGTTCGACTCGTTTGTGTACTGTGAATGGAGCTGCTGGAATGTTGTTTTTAAAATCTTCCCAGAAGATCTAATGAATGACGCGTGGGACCTACCTCCTTCCCCGTCTCCCAGTAAATCTTTTGATTTCAGGAGTGCTCCCTGAGGAAGAAGGGCGAGACTGGTTAGGGACAAGGCCGAAGAGAGGCCAGAAGACGTGGCGGGGTCACACAGCTCGGCAAACCAGCGGCGCGGGTCTAGAGCTCAGGTGTGCCAACCTCCGGCCGGGCTCGGCCTCCCCACCGGAGGAAGCCTAGAGCCCGCCGCGCAGAGGGTACCTTCCCACGGGAGGCCAATCACCCCACCCACCCCTGACCCCGGCTCCGCGAGCTGCGGGGAAGGTCGCGCTCTCTGAGGAACGCCGGAGAGGAAGGCGGGCGAACGTCCTCAGCACCAGGCCTCCCCGGACTCCCAGCCCTCCCAAAGGAAGCAGCGGGGTCCGGAAAAAGAAATGTACGAGGAACTGAGGCCCAAGCCGTCGCCGCCCACTTACTTCAGCTCTGGGTTTACACTGGCAGCCGCCTTCTCCACCTCAAGCCGAAATCCAACTTCCGGCCTCCACTTCCTGGAAGAAGCCACTGATGCTGCCCTTTGATTGGCTGGAAAGAGCTGTCCTTTAACCGAGGCTCTAGTCCCGCCTCTGTGACGGTTGGCTCACTATTTCGCCGGCACATAACTCCCCCTCTCTAGCCAACCCTCTCCCCCTACCTTCCTTCTGGCACCGCCCACCCTTCCGGGATTAGGCAGCAGCCACAGGGTTTTGGGGTCGCGGAGGATGTGTGTTACCAATAAAAGCAGTTACTCTTTGCTTTCTTTTTCTGTTTTCCTGAATATTCACTGGAAGGACCAATGCTGAAGCTGAAGCTCCAATACTTTGGCCACCTGATGTGAAGAACTGACTCATTGGAAAAGAGCCTGATGCTGGGAAAGATTGAAGGCAGGAGGAGAAGGGGATAACAGAGGAGGAGATAATTGCATGACATCACCGACTCAAATGAAATGAGTTTGAGCAAGCTCCTGGAGTTGGTGAAGGACAGGAAGGCCTGGCGTGTTGCAGTCCATGGGGTCGCAAAGAGTCAGACACGACTGAGCAACTGAACAACAACTATTTAATATCGTCAAAATCAAGTCAGTATTTGGATACCAATTATCTGAGGATCCAGTAAAGTCCACCCCTTTGTGACTGGCTGTATCAGTCAGTCTGATACTGGATGTATCTTACTAATCATCTTTTAATCTAGTTTCCTTTCTCTACCTCAATCTCCTCCACCCACAATCTATTTGTTGAAGAAGTGTGTTCACTTTTGAGCATACCCCAGTTAGGCTTTGCTCCCTTCATTGAGACCAATGTGACATAAACTGTGACCTCCAGTGGGCATTCTTAGTCCTCATCTTAGTCTACTCTCAGCAGCATTTGGCACCCTTGATCATTTGAATTGCCCTGGGACTGAGTTCTCTGTTTTTAGTGGGATGTCATCCAGGTGATAATACTGAAGTGATATCTAGATCCTGGCAACACCCTGTCCCTTGCACTCAGACCCTCTTTTTTTTTATTTTATTTTATTTTATTTTATTTTTAAACTTTACATAATTGTATTTGTTTTGCCAAATATCAAAATGAATCCACCACAGGTACACATGTGTTCCCCATCCTGAACCCTCCTCCCTCCTCCCTCCCCATACCATCCCTCTGGGTCGTCCCAGTGCACTAGCCCCAAGCATCCAGTATCGTGCACCGAACCTGGACTGGCATCTCCAACAGTATTACACATCTTTATTCAACTGTAAAGTCTCAAACACAAAGGTTCATCTTTACTCCTCTTTCTCCCATAATCTATTCAAAATTAGGGTGTCAGTCTTTTGTATTAGTTCTATGTGGAAATAAGTAAAAGTTCTAAATATTAATTTTCACCATCCACACTGCCTCCATCCTCATCCATGCCATCATAACCTTCCCCTGACTTCTGAGATAACCTCCTAAATGTCAATAGTTTCCTTGCTTCCACTTTTGTCCTTCCTTAGCCTATTTAAGAGTCGGACATGACTTAGTGACTGAACTGCAACAACAACAAAGCCAATTTTATCATACTGTCTTAAAATATGACTGATCTGACCACTCTTCTCAAAGTTCTCCAAGGCTTCACATTCATAATAAAATCTAATGTCCTTACCATGGCCTATAGAAAGTGCTACAAAAATCTCATCCTTGGCTACTTCCCCAGTAATACTTCCTACCATTTTTTTCCATGTTCAATCTTCTCCACATACAGGATTCTTTCTTTCCCTTGAAATTTTCAAGTCTACTTCTGCCTAAAGGCCATTGCATTTGCCTAGGACTCTCTTTCCGTAGATATTCACATGCCTCACCTCCTCACTTCATACTGGTTTCTGGTCAAATGTGACCTTGTCAGATTGGTCTTCCCTGGATACTCAAAAGTGGCGTGCCCCAATCATTTTCTTGGGGAATGTCCCTAATTCCCTTACTATGCATTATCTGTCCTTCATAGAATGTGTTACAATCTGATATATTATGTAGTATATGATTTGTTTATATTCATTGTCTTTTTTTCCCCATCAAAATAAAAGATTCATCATCATAGGGTCTTTGTTTCATTCACTGCTGCATCATCAGTACCTGGAACAGTACCTGGAATTGGCCAGTACTCAATGAACATCCACTGAATAAGTAACAAAATGAATATAATCATTTTCAAATGAATTCACAGTGTGACATCAATGGATAAACCAGGGTCTATATAGCCAAAGCCTGTTATATGAAATTATCTTCCTTCCAACTTTTGCTATTGTGAATATACTGGATGAGTATCCTAGTTCCTGGTGCACACGTATATGTTAGTGCACCTGTTCAATGTTTTCCTTGAGATAAATTTCTAGAAATGAAATTTTGGATCCAAAGGTTCAGTATCTTACAGTTAAGGGGAGGATTAAGGCTGGAATCTGGGACTCTTGACTGTTAGTCTAGTGTTCTTTACAATAAACTACAAATGAATAATGGTGTGAAATTCACATCATGAGAGGAACTAGTGAAAATATGGTGTATAATAGACATTCGCTTATGTGGCTACACTTCTGGAATCTGAATGGAAAGTTTCTCTCTTAAAGGTGCCTTTTCTAGCTTAACAAGGGCTGTGAAAGTCGCTCAGTTGTATCCGACTCTTTGCGACCCCATGGACTATACAATCCATGGAATTCTCCAGGCCAGAATACTGGAGTTGGGTAGCCAACCCAAGGATCAAACCTAGGTCATCCACATTGCAGGCAAATTATTTACCAGCTCCAGAAGATCTTTCTGACCTTGGAATTGAACTGGGGTCTCCTGCATTGCAGACAGATTCTTTTCAACTGAGCTACCAGGGAAGCCCAATAAGGACTATACCTGTTCAGCAAATCTTTATTGCATCTATTGTGCCAAGCGCTGTTCTAGACGGTAAAAATGACAAACAAAAGCTTTGCCTTCTCATAGATACAAACAACAGCATACAAGGAAAAAAATTCTAATGGTGATAAGTGCTATGGAGAGAAAAATAATACAAAATAAAGTGATAGCTATGTGGGTTGATAGGTAGCTACTTTCTAGAAGGTGATTGGGGTAGCCTCTGCTAAGAGGTGCTTTGGAGCTAAGACAAGTGATGAGAAGGAGTCAACTGTGCAGGTATCTTGTAGACAGCAAGTGCAAAGAGCCCGAGGCTGCCGTGATCCTCTGAGAGACAGGAAGGGGGCCCATGTGTTTCACAACTAACAGCAAAAGGACAGTGGGAGGAGGTGAAGCGGCAGTTACAGGCAGGAGTCCATGGTAACTAGCATCTTGTCTGTTTTTAGGAGTGTGGCACATTATAAAGAACATCTTTATCATTTGATCCTAAGTGGCAAGCAGAAATAGTCACACTCTTTCTACACCCTGTCAATTTTTTAAGGTTGTTTGTTCTTCAGTCGCTCAGTCATGTCTGACTCTTTGTGACTCCATGGACTGCAGCACCCCAAGCTTCCCTGTCCTCACTATCTCCCAGAGTTTGCTCAAACTCATGTCCATTGAGTTGACAGGTTTATTGAGTCATAATTCACATACAGTAAAATTAACTTCAGGTAGACAGTTCGATGAGTTTTGATTAATATATTCTGCCTTCTAAACACTATCGCCAGAATCAACGTATAGAATATTTGCATCATCCCAAGCAATTCCTTTTGTACCCCTTCAGTATTCATTCCCCTCCCTCATCCCTAGCCCCTGGTAACTGCTGATCTGATTTCCATTCACATAGGTTTGTCTTTTCCAGAATATCACATAAATGGAATCCTGTAGTATGTAGACTTATGTGTCTGACTTCTTTCACTTTAGCTTAAAACTTCTGAAGTCCATCAGCATTGTTCTATGTGTTAATAGTTTGTTGCATTTTACAGAAAAGGAGTATTCTATTGTATGGAGGTACCATAATTCATTCATCAGTTGATGGGAATTTGGGTTATTTCCAGTCCTATGTATCACATACACATCTTTGTATGGACATAAAGTTTTCTTTTTTGTTTTCTTTGAATAACTACTAATGGATTGTAAGGCCTTATAATATAGGTACATATTTAACTATATAAGAAAGTGACAAGCATTTTCTATAAAAGATACATCATTTTTCATTTCTACTAGAAAACTATAAGAATTTCAGTTGTTCTGTACCCTGCTCTATTTTCCTTTTTGCAATGCTACTGGCTAAGTAGTGGTTTTAATTTGCATTTCTCTAGTGTTGAGTATCTTTTTGGTACTTATTTGTCATACATATCTTTTTTTTTTGGTGAATGCTCTGTTAAAAGCTTTTGCCCATTTTTTTTAAATGGGCCAAAGAACTAAATAGACAGTTCTCCAAAGAAGACATACAGATGGCTAACAAACACATGAAAAGATGCTCAACATCACTCATTATCAGAGAAATGCAAATCAAAACCACTATGAGGTACCATTTCATGCCAGTCAGAATGGCTGCAATCCAAAAGTCTACAAGCAATAAATGCTGGAGAGGGTGTGGAGAAAAGGGAATCCTCTAACACTGTTGGTGGGAATGCAAACTAGTACAGCCACTATGGAAAACAGTGTGGAAATTCCTTAAAAAACTGGAAATAGAACTGCCTTATGATCCAGCAATCCCACTGCTGGGCATACACACCGAGGAAACGAGAAGGGAAAGAGACACGTGTACCCCAATGTTCATCGCAGCACTGTTTATAATAGCCAGGACATGGAAGCAACCTACATGTCCATCAGCAGACGAATGGATAAGAAAGCTGTGGTACATATACACAATGGAGTATTACTCAGCCATTAAAAAGAAATATCATGTATGAAACGAGATGCCAGTCCAGGTTCGATGCACGATACTGGATGCTTGGGGCTAGTGCACTGGGACGACCCAGAGGGATGGTATGGGAGGGAAGAGGGAGGAGGGTTCAGGATGGGGAACACATGTATACCTGTGGTGGATTCATTTTGATATTTGACAAAACTAATACAATTATGTAAAGTTTAAAAATAAAATTTTAAAAAATGAAAAAAAAAAGAATACATTTGAATCAGTTCTAATGAGGTGGATGAAACTACAGCCTATTGTACAGAGTGAAGTAAGCCAGAAAAAAAAAACACCAATACAGTATACTAACGCATATATATGGAATTTAGAAAGATGGTAACAATAACCCTGTATACGAGACAGCAAAAGAGACACTGATGTATAGAACAGTCTTATGGACTCTGTGGGAGAGGGAGAGGGTGGGAAGATTAGGGAGAATGACATTGCAACATGTATAATATCACGTATGAAACGAGTCGCCAGTCCAGGTTCGATGCACGATACTGGATGCTTGGGGCTGGTGCACTGGGACGACCCAGAGGGATGGTATGGGGAGGGAGGAGGGTTCAGGATGGGGAACACAGGTATACCTGTGGCAGATTCATTTCAATATTTGGCAAAACCAATACAATATTGTAAAGTTTAAAAATAAAATAAAATTTAAAAAAAAGTTTTTGCCCATTTTTTAAAAAATTCAGTTCAGTTCAGTAGCTCAGTCATATTCAACCGTGCGACCCTATGGACTGCAGGACACCAGGCTTCCCTATCCATCACCAACTCCCAGAGTTTACTCAAACTCAGGTCCATTGAGTCAGTGATGTCATCCAAATATCTTACCCTCTGTCATTGCCTTTTCCTCCTGCCTTCAATCTTTCCCAGCATCAGGGTCTTTTTCAATGAGTCAATTCTTCACATCAGGTGGCCAAAGTATTGGAGTTTCAACTTCAGCATCAGTCCTTCCAATGAATATTCAGGACTGATTTCCTTTAGGATTGACGGACTGGCTGGATCTCCTTGCAGTCCAAGGGACCCTCTAGAGTCTTCTCCAACACTACAGTCCAAAAGCATCAATTCTTTGGTGCTCAGCTTTGTTTAGTCCAACTCTCACATCCGTACATTGAAAAACCATAGCTTTGACTAGACAGACCTTAGTTGGCAAAGTAATGTCTCTGCTTTTGAATATACAGTCTAGGTTGGTCACAGCTTTTCTTCCAAGGAGCAAGCGTCTTTTCATTTCATGGCTGCAGTCATCATCTGCAGTGATTTGGGATCCCCCCCAAAAATAAAGTCTGTCACTGTTTTCATTGTTTCCCCATCTATTTGTCATGAAGTGATGGGACCAGATGCCTTGATATTAGTTTTATAAATGTTGACTTTTAAGCCAACTTCTTCACTCTCCTCTTTCACTTTCATCAAGAAGCTCTTTAGTTCTTCACTTTCTGCCATAAGGGTGGTGTCATCTGCGTATCTGAGGATATTGATATTTCTCCCAGCAATCCTGATCCCAGCTTGTGCTTCATCCAGCCTGGCATTTCTCATGGTGTACCCTGTATTTTAATTTAAATAAGCAGGGTGACAATATCCAGCCTTAGCATACTCCTTTCCCAAGTTGGAACTAGTCTATTGTTCCATGTCCAATTCTAACTGTTGCTTCTTAACCTGCTGTGCGGTGCAGAAGAGGAGGCTGCATGGCACAGGAGAGGCGAGAGGAGATCCCCCACGTCCAAGGTCAGGAGCCACGGCCAAGAGGACATACCCCATGTCCAAGGTCAGGAATGGTGGCCATGGGGAGATACCCCACGTCAAAGGTAAGGAGCAGCAGCTGCACTTTACTGGAGCAGCCGTGAAGAGATACCCCATATCCAAGGTAAGAGAAACCCAAGTAAGATGGTAGGTGCTGAGAGAGGGCATCAGAGGGCAGATAGACTGAAACCACAATCACAGACAACGAGCCAATCTGATCACATGGACCACAGCCTTGTCTAACTCAATGAAACTAAGCCATGCCATGTGGGGCCACCCAAGACGGACAGGTCATGGTGGAGAGGTCTGACAGAATGTGGTCCACTGGAGAAGAGAATGGCAAACCACTCTTACCTCAAGAACCCCATGAACAGTATGAAAAGGCAAAAAGATAGGACACCAAAAGATGAACTCCTCAGATCAGTGGGTGCCCAGTATGCTACTGGAGATCAGTGGAGAAATAACTCCAGAAAGAATGAAGGGATGGAGTTAAAGCAAAAACAACACCCCGTTGTGGATTGGACTGGTGATAGAAGCAAGGTCCGATGCTGTAAAGAGCAATATTGCATAGGAACCTGGAATGTTAGGTCCATGAATCACGACAAATTGGAAGTGGTCAAACAGGAGATGGCAAGAGTGAACAGTGACATTTTAGGAATCAGCGAACTAAAATGGACTGGAATGGGTGAATTTAAATCCGATGACCATTATATCTACTACTATGGGCAGGAATCCCTTAGAAGAAATGGAGTAGCCATCATAGTCAACAAAAGAGTCCAAAATGCGGTACTTGGATGAAAAATGACAGAATGATCTCTGCTCGTTTCCAAGGCAAACCATTCAATATCATGTAATCCAAGTCTATGCCCTGACCAGTAACACTGAAGAAGCTGAAGTTGAACAATTCTATGAAGACTTACAAGACCTTTTAGAATTAACACCCCCAAAAGATGTCCTTTTCATTATAGGGGACTGGAATGCAAAAGTAAGAAGTCAAGAAACACATGGAATAACAGGCAAATTTGGCCTTGGAATACAGAATGAAGCAGGGCAAAGGCTAATTGAGTTTTGCCAAGAGAATGCACTAATCATGGCAAACACCTTCTTCCAACAACACAAGAGAAGACTCTACACATGGACATCACCAGATGGTCAACACCAAAATCAGATTGATTATATTCTTTGCAGCCAAAGATGAAGAAACAAAAACAAGACCAGGAGCTGACTGTGGCTCAGATCTTGAACTCCTTATTGCCAAATTCAGACTGAAATTGAAGAAAGTGGGGAAACCACTAGATCATTCAGGTATGACCTAAATCAAATCCCTTATGATTATACATTGGAAGTGAGAAATAGATTTAAGGGACTAGATCTGATAGACAGATTGCCTGATGAACTATGGACAGAGGTTCATGACATTGTACAGGAGACAGGAATCAAGACCATCCCCAAGAAAAAGAAATGCAAAAAAGCAAAATGGCTGTCTGGGGAAGCCATACAAATAGCTGTGAAAAGAAGAGAAGTGAAAAGCAAAAGAGAAAAGGAAAGATATACCCATTTGAATGCAGAGTTCCAAAGAATAGCAAGGAGAGAGAAGAAAGCTTTCCTCAGTGATCAATGCAAAGAAATAGAGGAAAACAATAGAATGTGAAAGACTAGAAATCTCTTCAAGAAAATTAGATATAACAAGGGAATATTTCAAGCAAAGATGGGCTCGATAAAGGACAGAAATGGTATGGACCTAACAGAAGCAGAAGATATTAAGAAGAGGTGGCAAGAATACACCAGAAGAACTGTACAAAAAAGATCTTCATGACCCAGATAATCACGATGGTGTGATCCCTCACCTAGAGCCAAACATCCTGGAATGTGAAGTCAAATGGGCCTTAGGAAGCATCACCACGAACAAAGCTAGTGGAGGTGATGGAATTCCAGTTGAGCTCTTTCAAATCCTGAAAGATGATGTTGTGAAAGTGCTGCACTCAATATGCCAGCAAATTTGGGAAACTCAGCAGTGGCCACAGGACTGGAAAAGGTCAGTTTTCATGCCAATCCCAAACAAAGGCAATGCCAAAGAACGCTCAAACTCCCGCACAATTGTACTCATCTCACACGCTAGTAAAGTAATGCTCAAAATTCTCCAAGCCAGACTTCAGCAATACGTAAACCATGAACTTCCAGATGTTCAAGCTGGTTTTAGAAAAGGCAGAGGAACCAGAGATCAAATTGCCAAAATCTGCTGGATCATCGAAAAAGCAAGACAGTTCCAGAAAAACATCTATTTCTGCTTTATTGACTATGCCAAAGCCTTTGACTGTGTGGATCACAATAAACTGTGGAAAATTCTGAAAGAGATGGGAATACCAGACCACCTGACCTGCCTCTTGAGAAACCTGTATGCAGGTCAGGAAGCAACAGTTGGAACTGGACATGGAACAACAGACTGGTTCTAAATAGGAAAAGGAGTACACCAAGGCTGTATGTTGTCACCCTGATTATTTAATTTATATGCAGAGTACGTCATGAGAAATGCTGGGCTGGAAGAAGCACAAGCTGGAATCAAGATTGCCGGGAGAAATATCAGTAACCTCAGATATGCAGATGACACCACCCTTATGGCAGGAAGTGAAGAACTAAAGAGCCTCTTGATGAAAATGAAAGAGGAGAGTGAAACAGTTGGCTTAAAGCTTAACATTCAGAAAACTAAGATCATGGCATCTGGTCCCATCACTTCATGGCAAATAGATGGGGAAACAGTGCAAACAGTGTCTGATTTTATTTTTTAGGGCTCCAAAATTACTGCAGATGGTGATTGCAGCCATGAAATTAAAAGACACTTACTTTTTGGAAGGAAAGTTATGTTCAACCTAGATAGCATATTCAAAAGCAGAGACATTACTTTGCCAACAAAGGTCTATCGAGTCAAGACTATGGTTTTTCCAGTGGTCATGTATGGATGTGAGAGTTGGACTATAAAGAAAGCTGAGTGCCAAAGAATTGATACTTTTGAACTGTGGTGTTGGACAAGACTCTTGAGAGTCCCTTGGACTTCAAGGAGATCCAACCAGGCCATCCTAAAGGAGATCAGTCCTGGATGTTCATGAAAGGACTGATGCTGAAAAGCTGAAACTCCAATACTTTGGCCACCTGATGCGAAGGGCTGACTCATTTGAAAAGACCGTGATGCTGGGAAAGATTGAGGAAAGGAGGAGAAAGGGACAACAGAGGATGAGATGGTTGAATGGCATCACCGATATGATGGACATGAGTGTGGGTAAATCTGGAGTTGGTGATTGACAGGGAGGCCTTGCAACCCCCATAGGGTTGCAAAGAGTCAGAAACAACTGAGGGACTGAACTGAACTGAACCTGCATACAGATTTCTCAAGAGGCAGGTCAGGTGGTCTAGTATGCCCATCTCTTGAAGAATTTTCCACAATTTATTGTGATCTGCATAGTCAAAGACTTTGGCATAGTCAATAAAGCAGATTTTTTCTGGAACTGTTTTGCTTTTTCTATGATTCAACAGATGTTGGCAATTTGATTTCTGGTTCCTCTGGCTTTTCTAAATATAGCTTGAACATCTGGAAGTTCACAGTTCACATACTTTTGAAGCCTGGCTTGGAGAATTTTGAGCATTACTTTGCTAGCGTGTGAGATGAGTGCCATCGTGCAGTAGTTTGAACATTTTTTGGCATTGCCTTTGTTTGGGATAAGAATGAAAACTTTTTCCAGTCCTGTGACCACTGCTGAGTTTTCCAAATTTGCTGGCATATGGAGTGCATCACTTTCACAGCATCATCTTTAAGATTTGAAAATTTTAAATTAACTTATTTTTTTACTATTGAGTTGTAAGAGTGTGCGCGCGCATGCGCGCGCACACACACACACACACACACACACACACACACACATAGCATAAAAGACCCTTGTCAGAAATGTATTTTGTTATTTTTATTTATTTTCTCCTGTAGCTAGTCTTTTCACTTTCTTTACAGTGCCTTTCAAAGAGCAGAGGCTTTTACTTTTGATGATATACTAGTTACCAATTGTTTTCTTTTATGGGTCATGCATTTTATGCCCTATTCAATAAATTTTTGCCTAATTCAAGGTCACAGAGGCTTTTTTCCCCATGTTTTCTTCTAGAAGATTTTTTTTAGCATGTGGAAGTCCAAAAATTCCAGAAAATGTACCCTATTGATTATGTTGGTCTTGCTATGTTTGTCATTGGTAGGTTCATAAACAGTAATCACTGAACTCTTATTAATTAATTACATTGTGTTTCTACTTGTTAATAAGCCCATACAGAAAAAATGGAAGCTAGCAAGTTAAATTCTTCATCTCCAGCCCCTGCTTATTCCTATCAAAAGATTTTTATCAGCTTGTCTATACTGTTTAAACAATGCACTCTGAGTGAGAATCATTGCTAATACATTTTTCTCTGCAGTCTGCTGTGTAGTTTTAATTCCTAATCACTGTTTTCATTCTTGCATTCTTGCTGTTGTCTCATGTGTACTAATAACCTTATCACTAATAATAGTCTCAACAACCCAGACCTGTGTGCAGCAGATGGGCCAGAAGGAGGTCTCTAGTTTGCTATGCCTGCTACACCTCTCTGTAGCAGCAGAGGGCAGCATTAACCCTGGTGTTGGGGAACTAACCCCGGTTTACACTTATTTCGTAACAGAAAGATTAGTGTGCCACGTATGACGTCCCACTGAGAAACAATGTCAGTTGTCACTTGCAGGCTGAAGATCTTTAAAAAGATGTAGAATCTTGTACAAAAAAGCAGGTACACTCTTTTATTTGTTGTACTTACTGATGAAATATTAATAAAATTTATATTTTAAGGCAGGACAAAAACTTAAACATAGCATTTTCTCTGTGTGTTTCTTTGGGTCTTCCTAATGTGTAGTGTGCATTCCCATTATACATTAACCAGAGCTCCTCAAAGACCAGAATGCCTGCTCAGAGTGCCTGCTCAATAGTAAACATCTTTTTTTCTTCTGATGCTAGCAATATAACTTCTTAAAAGAACAGTATTCTTTCCCAGCTCCATAGGGGGTCGTGGTGATTTGATGTTCGCTCTTTATGTGTTTACCTGGATCGTGTATCCTTGATGAATTTTATGTAAAATATCAGTATATGATTTTGATGTATGACCCTCTGTCTCAAAAACGTATATGACAATGCCTTTGACTTCTAACAAAACAGTTCTCAGAGCTTTCTGAGAATATGCTTCCCTGGGTTATAATCTTCAGTTTGGCTCAAATAAAATTTCTTTATTTTCTTCTTAACTTGACAGTTAATTGAATTTTTGTTGACACTATTACTGTCATTACAATGTAAAATCTACATTTACATTACTATGTGAAATTTCACCTGTGCCATGAGCATGGGCTTCCCAGGTGATGCTAGTGGTAAAGGACCAGCCTGCCAACACAGGAGACATAAGAGATGAGGGTTCCATCCCTGGGTCGGAAGGTCCCCTGGAGGAGGGCATGGCAACCCACTCCAGTATTCTTGCCTGGAGAATCCCATGGACAGAGGAGCCTGGTAGGCGATAGTCCACAGGGTTGCAAAGAGTCAGACACAACTAAAGTGACTTAGTGTGCACAAACACCATTATCATACCTGTTTTGGAATCATCATAGAATCTATCCATTTTATTGGTTATTTGATTTATTTTCTAAACACTCCCCAGAAGATCTGGCCTGTATCCAACCCTTTTAAAGTCCACTCAAACATGATTTTCTTCAAAAGTTTTCTCTGAGTTCACCAAAATAAAAATCACCCCTATACCCACTCACAGCCTCTTTTCTATACCTACAGCACTTCTCTGCCTTAAGTTGCATTTTTTTTTTCTTTGTTGGGGGTTGGGGGAAGGAAGGATTTATTACTTGTAACAAGTAAGGAGAACACGGGTATCTTTCCCAAAGTAGTGTCTCCTGAGTTGTCATTATGCACCTGCTTTTTTTCCTGTGGCTGTAGTTAAGTCCCCAACTTATCTGTGCATTAGCTCTGACAACTTCTAGTATTGCCTCACATATAACCAGTGCTGAATATATTTTTGTTGAAAGATGAGTATCATTGAAGAGTTCCTACTTGCCCAGTGATTAGGATTCTGGACTTTCACTTATGTGGCCCAGGTTCAATCCCTGGTCAGGGAACTAAGATCCCCACAAACTTTGCCATGTGACAAAAAAAAAAAAAAGTGGAAAGATGAGTATTGAACAACAGTAAAAAAAAAAAAAAAAGAGAAAAATTTCATGTTTCCTAAATGACAGTTGTGTATATATGAGCTTCCAGCTTTCAGAATCACATTAGGGCTGGAACCAACGTAAGCCTCAGATGCAAAATTAAGGAAGAGGAGAAAAACTCAGCAAGCAAGATAAATAAATAACAGTATTTTTAAAAAAACTATTAAAGGAAAAAATCCATCATGGATAAAACACTCCAATTTTAAATAGTCAGGATCAGCAGTTTATATTCCACCATTTTTTTTTAAGCCTTTGCCTGTATGGATCACAATAAACTGTGGAAAATACTGAAAGAGATGGGAATACCAGACTGCCTTACCTACCTCCTGAGAAATCTGTATGCAGGTCAAGAAGCAACAGTTAGAACTGGACATGGAACAACAGACTGGTTCCAAATAAGAAAAGGAGTACCTCAAGGCTGTATATTGTCACCTTACTTATTTAACTTATATGCAGAGTACATCATGAGAAATGCTGGGAGGAAGCACAAGATGGAATCAAGATTGCCGGGAGAAATATCAGTAACCTCAGATATGCAGATGACACCACCCTTATGGCAGGAAGTGAAGAAGAACTAAAGAGCCTCTTGATGAAAGTGAAAGAGGAAAGTGAAAAAGTTGGCTTAAAGCTTAACATTCAGAAAGCTAAGATCATGGCATCTGGTCCCATCACTTCACGGCAAATAGATGGGGAAACAGTGCAAACAGTGGCAGACTTTATTTTTCTGGGCTTCAAAATCACTGCAGATGGTGATTGCAACCATGAAATTAAAAGACACTTACTCCTTGGAAGGAAAGTTATGTTCAACCTAGACAGCATATTAAAAAGCAGAGACATTATGCCAACAAAGGTCTGTCTAGTCAAGGCTATGGTTTTTCTAGTGGTCATGTATGGATGTGAGAGTTGGACTATAAAGAAAGCTGAGCACCAAAGAATTGATGCTTTTGAACTGTGGTGTTGGAGAAGACTCTTGAGAGTCCCTTGAACTGCAAGGAGATCCAAACAGTCCATCCTAAAGGAGATCAGTCCTGGGTGTTCATGGAAGGACTGATGCTGAAGCTGAAACTCCAGTACTTTGGCTACCTGATGCAAAGAGCTGACTCATTGGAAAAGACTCTGATGCTGGGAAAGATTGAGGGCAGGAGGAGAAGGGGACGACAGAGGATGAGATGGTTGGATGGCATCACTGACTCAATGGACATGGGTTTGGGTGAACTCCGGGAGTTGGTGATGGACAGGGCGGCCTGGCTTGTTTCGGTTCATGGGGTCGCAAAGAGTTGGACACGACTGAACGGCTGAACTGAACTGAACTGAATTTGTTTTCATTAATATTTGGACTTACCTCGCAACACATGGGATCCTAGTTTCCTGACCAGGGATCAAACCTGCACCCCTTGGAGTGGAAGTACAGAGTCTTTTTTTTATATAAATGTATTCATTTTAATTGGAGGCTAATTACTTTACAATATTGTAGTGATTTTGCCATACATTGACATGAATCAGCCATGGGTGTACATGTGTTCCCCATCCTGAACCATATCCTGAAGCACAGAGTCTTAACCACTGGAGTGCTAGGGAAGTCCCCACATACCACCCATTTAAACAGTAGAGGTCTTTTCATGAAACTATGTCATTCAAAGAATGGAATTATTTTCCTGAAGGCATCAGGGACCATACACTCTCAGGCAGGTTTTTAGAGCTTAATGATGAATTCCTTTTCTAATTATTTCATTTGTTTACTCATCCGTTTTTTATTCTTCATCTCCTAAATGTCAATTACTGCCCTTGCAGCTGCAAATAATATGGTCCAATCCATTGCAAGCCCAGATGTTGCTCCTCTGCAGTTATCTGAGAAAGTCTTTACCCACTTGGTTCCTGCCTCAGGTCCAAAATAAACTTCTCTTAGAACCTTGGGCCTCCAAAGGACAGAGGCAGCTTTTATGTATTTAAATCACTATGGCCTCCTTTACCCCATGCAGACTCCAGTCTCTGTGATTTGCCCAGGACTTGATTATCTTTCTTCTGAGTCTACTTTCCTTCGTCTCATTATCTACTCTAGAGGAGGTGGCCACAGCACATTACACTAACATAGTGTCACAGATTGTGTTCTCCAATGAGCAGATTTTGAGATAGAGTTTTGAGCAATAAGGAGAATTCCTAGGAGCAGCACCTCAGGAAGAAGCAGGAATGCACAGAGGGAGAAACTGAGCTGTGATACAGGTCCCACCAGAAGCTCCTGAACCAGAGTGACCTTGGGCTACGACACCCAGACCTTTACCTCCTTCAGTTCTTCCTATGCACCTTGGATGAGGAACCTAGGCAACTTCCAAACTCACTGTCAGCTGAAGGCTTTCTGCGGGCCGCACCCCCACCAGGTGGGGCCATGGGTCCTTCACTGAAGGAATGCCCACCTCATGTGGATATTTCAAATGGAAAACCATCTTTCAAAACATACCCTCCAGTCTCATTTTATAGATTCTGTGGCCAATATAGAAAGTGACATAAAGTCACATATTAATGATTTCCTCACCAAATATTTCTTTGCACAGAAACCACAGTGCCCTCCACAAAGTGCACACTTGATCAAGCTACTCCCTTATTTAAAACATTCCATGGCTTTCCATCACTCTAAGGCCAGAAATCAAAATCCTTTAAATGGACCACAAAGCTTTGTACGGCCTGGCCCCTGCTGTGTTCCCCAGCATCTCATCACACTCGCTCTGCCAGCCATGACACTGCTTTCAATATTTTGAGGCACCTTGTTTCTTCCCACTATCACACATCTTTCTTCTGTCTGAAAGACTCCACTTGATCACGACAATCCTGTGAATGATTGTACTTACTTTGCTGTAGGCAAAACACTCTAGTATGTACGTGTGTTGCTAGACTTGAAGTTTGGGAAGCCAGTTAGTCAGTAACCAATCATCCATTGCCTAATTGCACCAGCAGCAGCCAAATTGTTACCATGGAGATGAATATTGCTGTCAAAAATATTGGCCTTTATCTGATAGGGTTTATTGACTTGATGCCCCTATTGATAGCTCCCTCCAGAGGAAGATGCCTGTTGCATTGAAATATGTATGTATCTGAACATGCATCTCTTGATGAACTGTCAAAATAGAAAAGGAAATGCAGAGAAAGTGCCGGGCAGGGCATGTTGTGGTGGCAAGTCCTCACCTGCACTTTCTTAGATGGTATTTGTGTACATTCTGCATCTGCTCAATTAATGTCCTGCATAATGGACAAACTAGGTTGACGTTAGAGAAGCCCTTTGGAGTGAGAGAGTGAGAATGCATAAAACAGGATACAAAGGACCAAAGGTAAAGCCAGGGTATACAGAATCATGAGACTGAATTTTGACTAGGCTGATTTGGCCTCTGGCATGGTGAAAATTTGGGGCTCTGAGGAAAGGCTTTGGAAAGAGTTCCTCTCCTCTGGCACATTGCCCCTCACATTTCCAGAAGGCCTCCCCCAAATCCCTCTCAGGTCTTAGAGAACATGCCTCTTGGTTTCTTCCTCCCAAGACCCACTGTTTCAAGAGTTAATTCCAAGGACACATTGATCCCCAGAATTGATTGATCTTATTTATCGGAAATCCCAAGGTGGGATTTTCCAGCCGCCCACCAGAGCAACTGAGAAGGGCTTCCCCTCATCCTCTCAAGCCACCACTCCTCCCTATCTTGTTTCTCACCTCCTCCACCTCTATCACATACATGTGCTTTGCAGAGAAAGTCCCTAAGTTTTACTGGAAACCCAGCTTCCGTCCTAGTAGACTGTTGTCACAGAGGAGAATGAGCAGAGAACTGCAAGGTTGCAGATGACTCCCAGGCTCATACAAACACACATGGTTCTCAGAATCATTTTTCTCAAAGGCCGCTTTATCATCTGTTGTTAACAATTTAATGATTTTCATAGACACGTGAAATTTATTTACAACTTCTTAAAATCGAAATGATTCATTTTTATAATGGACATTTGAAAATTGCATAGTCTCACTTCTAATATATGGTTTTCTATTTTTAGAATCATTTTCCACATGCATACATCACTTACATAGTTCATAAGTATAGACCATTTTGAACTATTCTATTATTTCTTACCAAAATATCAAACCTTTCCTGTGTTCCTGGATAGTGAGTATGTCACTTAGATTTTTTAAATTTTATACTTATTGAAAGATTATTTTCCAGACTTAGATATTTTGTTATCTCTTGCACATATATTAAAAGGGAAACATACGTGAAATACATTGGTTAAAATATTTTTAAGGTAGTTACTGCCACCTGGCTGACAGCAATATAAAAACCATCCTGATATCAGAGATACTAAAATAGAATATACACAGGGGTTCCCTGGTGTCTCAATGGTGAAGAATTCACCTGCCAATGCAGGAGACATGGGTTTGATCCCTGATTTGGGAAGATCCCACATGCCACGGAGTAGCTAAGTCCGTGCACCACAACTACGGAGCCCGTGCTTTAGACCCTTGGAGCCACAACTACTGAGCCCTCGTACCGCAACTGCTGAAGTCTGCTGAAGTCGGTACCCTAGAGCCCATGCTCCTCAACTAGAGAAGCCACTGCAATGAGAAGCCCGCAGCTAGAGAGTAGCCCCTGCCCACAGCAACTAGAGAAAAGCCTGTGCAACAACAAAAACCCAGCACAGCTAGAAATAATGAGTGGAATTATTTTTTAAATAAAAATAAAAAATACACAATAATACATCCCCATGGACACCCCTTCTTTGTATAATAGAACAATCCCCACTCTGTTGAAGCTTTCATATGTACCTCCCAGGCCATCCCTCCGTTCTTTTCACCTTATAGAAATCCACTGTTGTGAATTTGTTGTTTATCATGTCCTTGTTTTTCCTTTACACATTTAGTGAACGTGTGTTCCCACACTTATTGTTTGATCTTTTCTACAAATGGAGCTATATTGCATGTGTTTTTATGACGCTTTGTTATTCAACGTTACAAGAGACTCACCCATGCTAACCTCTCCAACTGCTATTCATCTTCACTGCTGTATAATATGTACTGTAGGCATACACCACATTTGATCAGTTCTCCTGTTTGATGATATGTAGACAGTTTCCAGGATTTTGCTATTACAGATTGTTTTACTGTAAACATTTTCCTAGTTGTCTCCTGGAAAGTGTTTATGAGAGTTTCTCCAGAGTGTATACCCAGGAGGAAGAAGAATTTTAAGATTACATCCAGGTGGGCAAACTTTTCTGCCAAATGCCAGAGAACAAACATCTTAGACTTTGCTGGTCACGTGGTTTCTGACACAGCTACTCAGATCTGTCTTTTTAATATGGAAGCAGCCTTGTGTTGCATTAGTCGCTCAGTCATGTCTGACTCTTTGCGACCCCATGGACTGTACAGCCCACCAGGTTCCTCTGTCCATGGAATTCTCCAGGCAAGAATACTGGAGTGGGTTGCCATTTCCTCCTCCAGGGGAAGCAGCCTTAGACAATATATAAATGAATGGATGTAGCTACATTCCAATAAAACTTTACTTATAAAACCAGATAGTTGGCAAGATTTGACCCTCAGGCTGCCAGTTCCTGATCAAGATGATAAACTTCACTATTCTGATTGCCCACAAGTGCTGAAGCACCCTTTCTTTTCTCACCTGATTACCCCCAGAGGAGACATGAGTCCTGTCTTATTGTATGGACTGGACTGAATGACCTTATTCAGGAGTCTTCGGGGAGAAGAGGAAGGGCATGGGGATGTGGTGGTGGTGGTTCTTCCCAACCCGTACTCTGTGACTTACAGCCATAGTCTTGGGGAAACCAAAGGCAGAAAGGGGTTGAGGCAAGGCAGGGCACTAATGCTGGCTCTGCTGGACATGGGTGGGAGCTGGGGTTCTGCTTGACTGGAGACAGGTCTCAGCAAAGTTCACATCACAGAAACCACTGTGAAGTCACTACCAGGCAAGAGGACCTAGAAATTCAAACAGAACAGAGCTTTTCTTTTGGAGTTGTATGGTTTCCTTTATTAAAGAAAGCTGGAATTGACTCTCTAGGGATCCTTTCCTGAAGTTGGGTCTCCATGGAAGCTTCCTGCCCTGGCTCTTATTTAAACGGATTTTGTTTCAATGATGATGGTCTCCATCGTCTCTGATGTCACAGTTCCATGGATCTCCACGTCCTCACCAACCGGGGCTTTCTCCACCTTGGCCTCTATGTTGCGTTTCTCTACCGTCTTAGCCACAAAGTCTACCTCTCTGTCATGTCCAACCATTGGTTTTGAACCAGGAATGACTCTGAAGCTTCTGAAGAAAGTGCTGATCTTACTGGATCTCTTATTTAAAGTCCCTGAACTGGTGCTGGACCTGCTCTTCCCCGGCTTGCGAGCTGTCCTCCCCTCCTTGCCAGATGAGCTATGGCTGCCACTCTTGTGAGGGCTGTGTCCTTTGCCCCTGGTGCCACTCTGCCCTTTTTCTTTTTTGTCATCTCTCTTGTTTCCATGGCCTGATACAGACCGGTGGGAGGATGACTTCCGGGTCTTTTCCCCTCCTGTCCTGTGATGACCTTCCCCTGTCCTGCGGTGACGGGAACTTTTCCTAGATGAAGACTTGTCCTTCTTTTCCCTTCTTTCCTTTTTTTCCTTCCGAGTTTCCTCCCTGGGGCGGGAGACCTTCTGGCTTCCATCTCGTTCAGACATGTAGCCTTCGCTCTGCAAGGTAGAGACCAGGGGGGCTCCGACCTGGCCTTCAGCACTTGCAGCAGCAGCCTTGCCGGTCTTCACTGCTCCTGCAAACACCACGCTCATGCTGCTGTCTGCACTGTCCACCCCTGTCGAGGATGTGCTGGCAGCACCTGCCAAAACCAGGTTCGTGCCCTCTGAGGATATGCTGGCAGCACCTACAATGGCCTTGCCGGATCCGCTTTCTCTCGAACCCTTGGCGGCAGCTCCTGCCAGGGTGGTGCTCACCTGGCTGGTGCTGGTGCTCCTAGTTGCGGCCAAGCTCACAGCCCCTCCTACAGAGCCCGCTCCCACCCCTGCAACTGCCACGCCTCCTCCAGAGCTTGTTGTTGTCCCTGCTACGGCCAGGCCCAAGGTTGTCCCTGCTGCTCCTCCTTCAGTACTTTTCAAGGATGTAGTTGAGCCATGGGGGACATGATAGTCTCCCTCTCCACCAACATAAGCACAAGACGAGGCTCCCGACACATCACCAAGCTTGTGAAGCCCCACAGCGTCATGATCCCTTTCTCTATGGAGCTCTGTGGTCTGTGCCAAGGGAGGAGAAACAGGTAAGATAGAGATCACAGAAAATGAGATCAGAGCTGTCCACTCCTCTCCCATCCTGAAGCTGACCAGTTCAAGGGTTTCTCTTTAGAATAACCTTTGAAATCATCCAGTCTAAGCTCCCACTGGATGAAAGATTCCATCTACAGCATCCCTGTCAAACAGCCACTCCGTTTGCTTGAACAATCCCAGGGCCAGGGAAAGCATTGATATTAATACAGTTCTCCACGGTCATTTAATTTTATACCCTTGTGCTTCTACCTCTGCAGGACAGATTCCTAGAAGTGAGGTTGCTTGGTCAAGGGACACATACATTCTATGTTTTGGAGACTATTAGAATGAATTGTGCCTGAGTAGATGCACAATTGAGTTGGACTGATTTTAATAAGCATATGAGAGTCATGGGGAGACAATGAAGAACTTCCTAATTGTGAATAATATTCTACCACTGATGAGATTACCTGGCCTTGGGTAAGTGTTCAAGAAAAGATTAGACAATCAGGATTGCTGTAGAAGGGGTTACAACCCTGGGATGAGACCAGTGCGGCTGATACAATACTTAAGGGCTCTCTGAAACTCGGCCTTGTGGGACAATGTAGAGAAGTGCTTGGAACCTCTCCAGTATGTCAGTCCCATAGTCATGGCTCATTTGGTTCTGAGACCTTTTGACATGGGAAGGCATTTCCCAGGTGAGTCTCAGAGAGAATCAAATCCCTTTGAAGGACCAGCTTTGCACTGCTCTCCCAAAGCACTCTGCTCCATGTTCTTGAGTCTCTGTAGGTACTTACCAATAGGCTTTTGTCACCCTCCAGAATTCTTGCATCTCCAGTTTGGAGCGTCGGGGTACTGCTGCAACTCTCTACCGGTGGTCTCAGGAGATAGACAAGCTTTTCCCAATAGCAAAAGAGGTCTTCTCGTGCATCAGAAGAGGGGCACAGCTGCAAATAAAAAGTACGGCCAGTGGCAAGCTTCAGGCGCAACTGTTGTTTTTCACGGTCGTGGATGGAGATCTTGACAAACTTCAAGGGAAGCAACCTGGTGAGCTCTAAGGTCTTCGCGGGCTTGCGACCTCTCCCCTTGGTGGTCCGGGCGTGTCTGACATGCTCTTCACAGACTTTAGTTGGTCGGGCCAGGAGCATGACATCGGGTAGTGGGAGGATGGGGCTGGTGGATGCAATGCCCACAGTCACCATTCGAACGCGGTTGTGGACGTCAATCACCTCTCCTTTCTTGCTGATCTGGATAAAGTCGCTTTCAAACATGGGTGCGTACTTGAAAATGTCATACTCTCCTCCCTTGTACAGTTGTCGTTGCAGGTCCCCCATGGAGGTATTGAACACATCCATTGAACGGTAGCTGTTGGCCGTGTAATAAGGTAACAAACACTCACTGCTCATGGTTCTCTTCTTTGACGACAGCACCACCAGCCACAAATTGAGTCGCTGAGAGAGAGAGGGAGCGAAGGCAACTGCCCATCTCCCTGCAGGGCTCTGCCTAAGTCTCTTGGCATCACCACATTTATCCTGCACAGTCCTTTGTGACCTGTTGCCATCACACACCCCTTTATTCAGCCGCCAAGCAGCCACCCCCTCAGGACAGGCTCACTAGCCCTCCCCAACACCATCACCAACAACAAACAATCTTCTCCATCAAGAATAGGCTGACCCTGATAAGATATAAGCGTGGGTAGGCTGGATATTCTTCCTGATCAAAATGTTAAGATGCATAATTAATGAAAACCATTCAGCTTCTATAAATATTTGGATGACTTCCAGTTTTGTTGTTGTTACAAATCTCCCTGCAATGATCATCTTCCTGCATCTGCTGAATAATGTGCTGGGGATTAAATCCTGGAAGTGGGCAGTGTGCTTGTTAAGGGCAGTCATCCTATGGGGATGGTTATTCTTTGACAGGAACTTAACAAAGAGTGCTATCTGTCAGAAACAGAGTCCCACTTATACAGTGGTTTCCAGGATATGGAGAATTTTCTCACCCATGTAATCATTTCAGGGAGGCTGGTTTTTATTTGTATTTATTTACTTTATAGTTTTAGAAACAGTTTTCATTGTGAAATATAACACACACTCATAAAAGTGCACAAAGCATAAATATATAGCTTAATGAGTAATAAGAAAGTGAACATCCTTTTAGCTGCTGCCCAGAGCAAAAAATAGAACACTGCCAGCCCTTCTTCAGCATGTTGCCTCCCAAGCACAGCTCTCTCCTTCCCCACAAAGGTGCCTCAAATTTGGCTTTCCTTTTTCCTTCTTTCTTTTTAAATTGAAGTATAGCTGATTTACAGTGTTGTGTTAATTTCTGCTGTACAGCAAAGTGATTCATTTTCCATTATGGTTTATCACAGGATATTGAATATAGTTCCCTGTGCTATACAGTAGGATCTTGTTGTTTATCCATTCTATATATAATAGTTTGCATCTGCTAACCCCAAATTCCTAACTCATCCCTCCCCCATCCCACTCCCTTGGCAACTGTAAGTCTGTTGTCTTTATCTGTGAATCTTTTCTGCTTCATAGATAAGTTCATTTGCATCATACTTTAGATTCCACATATAAGTGATATCGTATGATATTTGTCTTCCTCTTTCTGACTTACTTAGTGTGATAATCTCTAAATCCATCCCCATTGCTGCAAGTGGAATTAGTTCATTTTTATGGCTGAGTAGTATTCCATTGTATATATGTACTGCAACTTCTTTGCCCATTTATCTGTTGATGGACATTAAGGTTGTTTCCACATCTTAGTTGAAAAGTGAATAGTGCAACTACCAACATAGGAGTGCATGTATCTTTTTGAGTTACAGTTTTGTTCAGATATATGCCTAGGAGTGGGATTCGTGGATCACATGGCAACTCTATTTTTAGTTTTTTGAGGAACCTCCATACTATTTTCCATAGTGGCTGCACAAATTTACATTTCCACCAACAGTGTAGGAGGGTTTCCCTTTCTCCATACCCTCTCAAGCGTTTGTTATTTACAAACTTTTTAAAATGTTTTTTATTTATGTATTTATTTAGTTGTCTTGGATCTTAATTGAAGCATGTAGGATCTTTAGTTACTGGAGTGTGGATTCCCTAGTTGTGGCGTGCAAGCTCAGTAGCTGCAGAATGTAGGCTTAGTTGCTGCATTGCATGTGGTACCTTAGTTCCCTGAACAGGGATTGAATCTGTATCCCCTGACATTGCAAGGTAGATTCTTAACTACTGGACCACCAGGAAAGTCCCCAAACCTTTTAATGATGGCCACTCTGACAGGTGTAGTCCTCATTGCAGTTTTGATTTGCATTTCTCTAATAACTGAAGATGTTGAGCATCTTTTCATGTGCCTCTTGGTCATCTGTATGTCTTCTTTGGAGGAATGTCTATTTAGTTCTTCTGCCCATTTTTCGACTGAATTGTTTTTAATTGTTGTTGAGTTGTATGAGCTATTTGTATATTTTGGAAATTGAGCTCTTGTTGGTCACATCATTTGCAAACATTTTCCCCCATTCCATAGGTTGTTTTTTTGCTTTGTTTATGGATTCCTTTGCTGTGCAAAAGCGTATAAGTTTGATTAGGTCCCATTGGTTTATTTATCCTTTATTTCTCCTTTATTTCTATTTCCTTGGGAAATGATATAAGAAAACATTGCTAGGATATATGTCAGAGAATGTTTTGCCTATGTTCTCTTCTAGGAGTTTTACAGTGTCATGTCTTATACTTAAGTGTTGAAGCTATTTTAGTTTTCTTCATGGTGAAAGGGTGTGTTCTAACTTCACTGATTTACATGAGGCTGTCCAACTTTCTCAACACCACTTGCTGAAGAGACTATCTTTTTCCTATTGTATATTCTTATAAAGGAGGCAAATTTTTAAAACCATAATTTTCTGGTGAAGAACTGAGGTTCAGTATTATCTTACTCAGGGTCAGAACATGGAGCTGGATGGATTCTGCCCTGATCTTGAAACTCAGGTCAGGCATTTTCTCTCTCTCAAGCTGCATGGCTCACAATCATACTCTCATTCTGTATCAAATATGGAATCATTCATGGTTAGCAATATGTGTGGGGACCCCAGAAATTCACTGAGGTCCTGAATCACCATAGGATTTCCCATATTGGTCTGCCTGCTTCCTCGCTCTTGATGTCTACCTGATAAACCGTTGATGTTTCATTTCTTTGAAAAGCTCTTCAGAGAAATTATGGCAAAGACATCTCTGGAGTTTTTGTACTTTGCACAAGGTGATGAATCCAAATTCCCCCTCCCTCAGTTAGAAGACTACTTTTGAAATAAAAATACATCCCCCAAACTCAGTGATTACTATATAAAGGTCTTGAAATAAACTTCATCCCCTAAATGTTCTTTTTTATATCCCTACTGCCTGCTTCAATACCTGGAAAATTGCAGCTTTTTAATAAATATGAACTTGCTTATGCCCACTGAGATTCATTATTCCATTTGTTTAGTCAACAAAATTTATTGAGCAAGCTCTATTTCCAGGACCAGCTAGAAAAGAGAAATGCAGAGATAAAGGTCCTTACCTCTGAAGAGATAAAAAAAAAATTTTTCTGAAGATGTTAAATGACTTCTCAAAAAAAAATAAAGTGGCTTATACTCTACTGTAAGGAAATAATCACTAAAAGGTAACACAATTGATTTTTAAATGAGTTTCTATATTCTTAGCCACCTATTCAGTTCATAAATCCATTTTTGATGAATGATTAATAAAGAATGATTAAAAGAGAAATCATAACTGTATTATTAAGAACTTACTATAAGCCAGGCATAGTACTAAACACTTTATGTTCTTTTCAAAATGTAATCCCCAAACAGCCCTATAAAACATAAGCACAGCTACTATTTATAGAAAGGGAAATCAAGACTCAGAGAAGTTAAGCAACTTTATCGGGGTCACAAGGCACTAAAAACATAAGTCCCCACATACAGCAAAGCTTAAACTACACTACATTGTATCACACAAATAGAACACACACACACAAAAAAAAGAACACAAATATACACATACAATTCTGCATAAATTCACCAGTTCTTCTAATTAATATATAATTAATTAAAGGGCCTACTTTTTGCCAGGCCCTGTTTGAGTTGCTAGGCATGCCGAAATGGACAAAACAGAAAAATATCCTCAATTTCACGGAGCTTATATGTAGACAGTAAATGACAGTAAAATAAATGATATGTCCAATGCTGTGGAAAAAGATAAAGTAGGCAAGTGGGATGGCAGTCTGTGCATGAGAGAGGGAGCTGGAGGTGGTGGTCAATGAAGGCTCAATGAGAAGCAACCTCTGAGCAAAGGCCTCAAGGAGAAAGTCAGGGAGGAAGGCACACAGGTGTTTGGAGAGTAACCTCTTGTCAGAGGGAACAGCAAGGACCACGATCCTAATGCGGAAGTGTGCCTGGTGTGTTAGAGGAACACCATGGGGCCACAGAGACAAGAGTGGAGTGAGGGAAAGTGGTTGCAGATGAGACCACGAGACAACTGTGGTGATAGTAGGAAAGCAGACCATGTGCAAAGCTACATATACGGAGGATCATTTCTGGCTGCCATGTTGCAAAGAGATTGTAGAGGTGTAAGAGGGCAGAAATGGAGATTAGGTAGCTCCTGCAAGAGACGATGATAGGTAAGATGTATGTGGGAGCCATGGAAATAGTGATCAGCTACTAGACATGCTTTGACTGAGGTACCAATATGTATACTTGTGTTGAACAATTTTCAATAAATATTAATAAGTAAAAAAAGCAAATTGCAAAAGAGTATATATAATATGCCACATATTGTTTAATTAAAAAGTTTTAAAATTGTGTGTGTGTGTGTGTGTGTGAACAGATGCACAGGAAACTGGTACTAGGAATAATCTTCGAGTAGTTTGTTGATTGAGGAAAATGGTGGGACAGAGACTTATCTTTCCAGAACATTCTCTTTTATACCTTTCAGATTTTATTCTATTGCATATACTACTTGCACAAAAATAAATAATACTTTATAGATTTATAAAAATATTATGCTAGTAAAATTATATTCTTAGGCTATTTGTCAATTCAAACCTTATTATAGAAAAGAAGTAAATAAACAGGTTCATTCAAATTTAACTCTCTCTGGCACAAAATTTTAGAATTTGAGAACCAAAACACAAAATATCATTCAAAATTCATTTTCTGATTTTTCTAAAAGTTCTGTAAAATTATTCTCTTCCCATAGTTTGGAAGTCTGCTGCATCCCCATTAAAAAAAAAAAAAAAAACTGGAGATCAATAAGTCAAGATTATTGATTGCCAGCTATGTGCCTACCATTAAACTAAGAGCATTCAGGTTGTCAAACAGTAAGTTTCAAAAATCTGAAAATATAATTCTCACACAAATATACAATGAAAACATGTCATAGATTTAATTAACTCATCAGTGAGGAAGTCAGCAGGATGATAAAGCTGATTCAGAGAATTAGAAGACCGCTGCTGCTGCTGCTAAGTCACTTCAGCCGTGTCTGACTCTGTGCGACCCCATAGACGGCAGCCCACCAGGCTCCCCCGTCTCTGGGATTCTCCAGGCAAGAACACTAGGCATTGGCATTAAAGAAAGGATGTTGGACTAACATTGCCAGGTTAGACACAAAACTGGTTAAATGTCTACAGGGCAATAAAATCAACCTTGGGGCTATCCTTTTTACTAAATGAGATCACTTGCATCTCTTCTGAATGAAAATCTGTAACTTATTACAGAACTTTCCAGAGTCTGAGACTTTAATCAATAATAGATAGTCCTCTTGAAGTGCTGAAAATGTTCTAAAGTTACATTGTGATCATCTCATAACTGTGAATATATGAAAAAAAAAGCACTGAACTATACACTTTCAATGGATGAATGTTTTGGTATGTGAAATGTATCTCAATAAACCTATTAAAAATAATAGAAAGCAATACTTCAGTCTTATTAATTCAATCTCATTGTCTTACTTACTTCTCTTCGAAAATCACATAATCTTCAGACAGATGTGTAAACCGTGCTCCAATATGGCATTGAAAGTACACATTACCTATCTTATAATTTTTTTCTATTTATACGTTTTTGGTAATTCTTCTTAATAAGGACTATAATGAAGCATGTATAAGCCACCACCCCAACTTTAGAAAGCTTATAAGTCAGGAGAACCCTGAAGAGGCAGAGAACAGTAGAGCAGGGCAATTAAATACATGATAGAGTAACAGCCAGTGAGTTGAATGGATGGACTCAATAACACTTGCGTGCTTGCTCAATCACTAAGCTGTGCCCGACTCTGCAACCACATGGAGTGTAGCACGCCAGGCTCCTCTGTCCATGGGATTTCCCAGGCAAGAATACTGGAGTGGGTTGTCCTTTCTTTCTCCAGATATCTTCCCAACCCAGGGATCGAACCCACATCTGCTGACTTACAGGCAGATTCTTTACCAATGAGCCACATGGAAAGCCATGATAATGCTTATCTCAATATCTAAAACCAACATTGTTTTGTAGGAAGAGAAACTGTCAGAACCACAATTCTAAGGACAGTTTTTGGTACATTTTTAATTGCCCTAAGATTGAAGAGGTGTGAAGTATGAAAACACAAAATATTGTATATGGTGTACTGAGTAAGGTAGACATGCAAGTTTATAGATGGCTAAGGTCTACATGTTTATCATGGGGAAGAGGTTTCAAGTCAATAACTTTTGTTACCCAACTATCACTTTGAAAAGCAAGGCAAACAGACAGCTATATATAGCCTTTTCAAAGAGTATGCCACCTGAGAGGGCCTTGTGAGCTAGGCAGGATGTGAGGGTGGGGAGATTTCCATACTGTATAGAGTATGTATCTACTGGGTAAATCCCCTGGCCTAAAATACAATCCACAGTCCTTTGGTGTTGGCACTGCTAAACCGATGTGGCGTGGGATGCGCTGCGGTTAGCCTTGGGCACCTAGGACTTCAGGAAGTCAACCTGAGGTCTGCCTTACCTTCTGATTGTCAAAAAAAAGACCACAGTCACCTAGACTCTTTCCCTGAGGGCCATTATGCAAATCCATTTCCTTCTGCCTTAGTTTTCAAAAGAAAATGAGCTGGTATAGATGAAAGAAGCCAGACAGGTGATCTAAAGAATTTTATTTCTCAACATTATGATCCAACAAGTGTCACCTCTCTTCTCCACCTACTTACTTTCTGTCCCCTTCTTGTTTCTGTCCTCCAACATATTTGGCCCCACTCAGAGCCAAAATTCCGCCCTGCTTTTCACCATCTTACAACAATTTCTCTCTCTTGGCTTTCAATTTTGCTACATTTATAAGCCATGAGAAGTCCCATCTCGGTCTATATGTTTATTTCTTTGATGTTATGCTAAATAAGCTTGCAATTAAATACACAAACAAATAACGAAACAGTTAACATTTAAGACAAAAATAAAGATTAGAAACTAGAGGTGAGAGGTGGTAAATGATCCAGGAACTAGGATGAAATGATTATTGCAATTAAATATTAAATTTAACTCCTGAAAAAAAATACTGGAAGAAAGTAAAATAAATCTTAATTATTTCTGAAGGTTGAGACTAGAAGTGATTATTATTTTTGCCTATTTGATGGTTGGCTCCTTCCAGCAAAAATACATTTTAGTTTTGTAACCAGAAACTATGAATTATGGATGGAGAACTATGGACTGAAGGACTGTGAATGGAGGTTCCTAACATTGTACAGGAGGTGGTGATCAAAACCATCCCAAAGAAAAAGAAAGGCAAAAAGGCAAAATGGTTGTCTGAGGAGGCCTTACAAATAGCTGAGAAAAGAGAAGTGAAAGGCAAAGGAGAAAAAGAAGTATATACTCATTTGAATCAGAGTTCCAAAGAATAGCAAGGAGAGATAAGAAAGCCTTCCTAAGTGATCAATGCAAAGAAATAGAGGAAAATACTAGAATAGGAAAGACTAGAGATCTCTTCAAGAAAATTAGAGATACCAAGGAAACATTTCATGCAAAGATGGGCACAATAAAGGGCAAAAATGGTGTGGACCTAGCAGAAACAGAAGATATTAAGACGAGGTGGCAAGCATATACAGAAGAACTATACAAAAAAGATCTGAATGTCCCAGATAACCACAATGGTGTGATCACTCACCTAAAGTTAGACATCCTGGAATGTGAAGTCAAATGGGCCTTAAGAAATATCACTATGAACAAAGCTAGTGGAGGTGATGGAATTTCAGCTTAGCTATTTCAAATCCTAAAAGATAATACTGTTACAGTGCTGCACTCCATATGCCAGCAAATTTGGAAAACTCAGCAATGGCCACAGGACTAGAGAATGTCAGTTTTTATTCTAATCCTAAAAAAGTTCAGTTCAGTTTAGTTGCTCAGTCGCACGTCAGGCTTCCCTGTCTATCACCAACTCCTGGAGCTTGCTCAAACTCATGTCCATTGAGTTGGTTGCCATCCAACCATCTCATCTGCTGTCACCTCATCTCCTCCTGCCTTCAATCTCCCCCAGCATGAGAGTCTTTTCTAATTAGTCAGTTTTTTGTATCAGGTGATCAAAGTATTGGAGCTTCAGCTTCAGCATCAGTTCTTCCAAAGGATATTCAGGGTTGATTTCCATTAGGATTGACTGATTTGAACTCCTTGTAGTCTAAGGGATTCTAAAGAGTCTTCTCCAACACCACAGTTCAAGAGCCTCAATTCTGCTGCTCATCAATTTGGTGCTCAGCTTTCATTATGATCCAACTCTCACATCCATAACTACTAGAAAAAACATAGCTTTGACTAGACGGACCTTTATTGGTAATGTCTCATATTTAATATGCTGTCTAAGTTGGTCATAGCTTTTCTTCCAAGGAACAAGCATCTTTTAATTTCATAGCCATAGTCACAATCTGCAGTGATTTTGAAGCCCAAGAAAATAAAGCCTGTCCGTTTCCAGTGTTTCCCCATCTATTTGCCATGAAGTGATGCAACCAGATGCCATAATCTTCATTTTTTGAATGTTGAGTTGTAAGCTAGCTTTTTCACTCTCCTATTTCACTTTTATCAAGAGACTTTTTCATTCCTCTTCACATTCAGCCATAAGGGTGGTGTCAACTGCATATCTGAGGTTATTGATATTTCTCCCAGCAATCTTGATTCCAGCTTGAGGTTTATAAAGCCTAGCATTTCTGATGATGTACTCTGCATATAAGTTAAATAAACAAGTGACAATATACAGCCTTGACATACTCCTTTCCTGATTTGGAACCAGTCTGTTGTTCCATGTCCAGTTCCCAAAGAAGGACAATGCCAAAGAATGTTCAAACTACTTCACAATTGTACCCATTTCACATGCTAGGAAAGTAATGCTCAAAATCCTTCAACCTAGGCTTCAACAGCATGTAAACTGAGAATTTCCATATGTACAAGACGGATTTAGAAAAGGCAAAGGAACAAGAGATCAAATTGCAAACATCCATTGCATTTTGGATGTTTGCATCCAACAAACATAGATCATAGAAAATGCATGATCACAGAAAATGATCATAGAAATGCAACAGAATTCCAGAATCTGTTGATCTGGAATAGAAAATGCAACAGAATTCCAGAAAAACATCTACTTCTGCTTCATTGGCTACACTAGGACTGTGTAGATCACAACAAACTCTTCAAGAGAAAATTCTTCAAGAGATGGCAATACCAAACCACCTTACCTGCCTCCTGAGAAATCTGCATGCAGGTCAAGAAGCAACAGTAAGAACTGGACATGGAACAGCAGACTGGTTCCAAATAGGGAAGGAGTACGTGAAGGCTGTATATTGTCACCCTGCTTATTTAACTTATATGCAGAGTACATCATGAGAAATGCCAGGCTGGAAGAAGCACAAGCTGGAATCAAGATTGATGGGATAAATATCAATAACCTCAGATATGCAGATGACACCTTCCTAATGGCAGAAAGCAAAGAGGAATTAAAGAGCCTCTTGATGAAGGTGAAAGAGAAGAGTGAAAAAGCTGGCTTAAAACTCAGCATTCAAAAAATGAAGATCATGGCATCTGGTCCCATCACTTCATGGCAAATAGATGGGGAAACAATGGAAGCAGAGACAGGCTTTATTTTCTTCGGCTCCAAAATCACTGCAGATTGTAACTAAAGCCATGAAATTAAGACACTTAGTTCTTGGAAGAAAAGCTATGACCAACATAGATAGCATATTAAAAAGCAGGAACATTCCTTTGCCAACAAAGGTCCATCTAGTCAAAGCTATGGTTTTTCCAGTAGTGTATGGATGTGAGATTTGGACCATGAAGAAGGCTGAGCACCAAAGAATTGATGCCTTTGAACTGTAGTGTTGGAGAAGACTCTTGAGAGTCCCTCGGACAGCAAGAGATCCAACCAGTCAATACTAAAGGAAATCAACACTGACTATCCATTGGAAGGACTGATGCTGATGCTGAAGCTCCAATACTTTGCCCTGATGTGAAGAAGAGTTGACTAATTTGAAAAGACCCTGATGCTGGAAAAGATTGAAGGCAGGAAGACAAGGGGACAACAGAGGACGAGATGGTTGGATGGTATTACTGACTCAATGAACATGAATTTGAGCAAAGTCCAAGAGATTGTGGGGGACAAGGAAGCCTAGTGTGCTGCAGTCCATGAGGTCACAAACAGTCCGACACAACTGAGTGACTGAACGGCAACAACCACCAAAAATATAAATATTTAAATATAATTAAATATATATTTATATATATACACATATATATTTCAAAATTTGTCTAAGCTCCACAGTTTAACTGTTCCCTATCTTCTATGAATCAAACCAATTATTTCTGATGAGGACATTTTTTTTTTTTCAAACTAACAATTTTATTATTTTTTTTTTTTACTTTACAATATTGTATTGGTTTTGCCATACATTGACATGAATCAGCCATGGGTGTACATGTGTTCCCCATCCTGAACCCCCCTCCTCCCCCATACCATCCCTCTGGTCATCCCAGTGCGCCAGCCCCGAGCACCCTGTATCATGCATTGAACCTGGACTGGTGATCCGTTTCACATATGATAATATACATGTTTCAGTGCCATTCTTCCTAACCATCCCACCCTCACCCTCTGCCACAGAGTCCAAAAGATTGTTCTATACATCTGTGTCTCTTTTGCTGTCTCGCATATAGGGTTATTGTTACCATCTTTCTAAATTCCATATATATTCATTAGTATACTATATTGGTGTTTTTCTTTCTGGCTTACTTCACTCTGTATAATAGGCTCCAGTTTCATCCATCTCATTAGAACTGATTCAAATGTATTCTTTTTAATGGCTGAATAATATTCCATTGTGTATATGTACCACAGCTTTCTTTTCCATTTGTCTGCTGATGGACATCTAGGTTGCTTCCATGTCCTGGTTATTATAAACAGTGCTGCAATGAATATTGGGGTTAAATTGGAAAGTAAAGGCAGAGTGAGCAAAAGAGGAATAAATGAAATTAGAGTAAAAGAAATAAATAAATTAGAAATTTAAAAATTCTCCCACAATATTTTCTGTTTTAATTATAAATGAAAATCAAAATTCCAATTCCTTGCTAGATGTTTGATATGGAAGCTTTCTGACACTGCCCTAAACATAGACATATGTATTAATATAGACACAAAATACTTTTATGTAAAAATGGGATCATGCCATACATATTAGTCTGTACCTTTTCTATCTTAACCATGTATCTTGTGCTTTTTTCAGAGTGATACCTTATATAAATTCTTCATCCATTTTCATGATCTCGTAGTGTTGCTTTGAATGGAGGCACCATAAATTAATCAGTTTCTCACTGATGCATATATAGATAGTTTCCATTATAGACACAAATACAGTGAATATTTAGTAGAAATGTTGTAAATGTGCTAATGTTATTTGTTTTCTCTAGGATTAATAGTTCTAGAAGGAATTTTTTTTTTTCCAGAAGAAAGAGGTTATATAATTACTGAAATATTCTGGTAGTACTCTTAAATAGATACAAATAAATAAACCTGATGAAGTTTGGATGAGAATCACAGGGAAAATAAAGGCCATGGAAGCCACCCCCTAAAGCACAGTTGAAGGATCTCTTTGTCTTGGACACACGAGGGCTCTAGAGTTATGCAAGAAGCATCTTCCACATATCTAAAAGGCCATTCCCAGGAGCAGGGAAGAAAATTGGAATTTCAGGGCCTCAAGTGATACGACAATGAAGATGGGCTTTAGGTCAGGGTAAAGGCGAGATCACTAGTGATGAACTGACATCCATTCCACTTTCTCTAGTGGCAACACTCTGGTGTTTCTTTGGAGGAAAACCACTCTCTACTCTCGGCCCATGTGGTGGATAAGGCAGACTCTATCCCATCCTCAAATCCAGGAGAGGGTGCAGACCTGAAATAGACAACAGAATATTCTATTGCTTGGCTGTAATAACTGAGCTACATATTAGCACGTCATCCAAACCAGGGCAATGATTCACAGTTCTGAGACTTTTGCTGGAACTATTAGGAAAAAAGAGTCCAGTTCCAGGGATAAAATGTCAGTCTTTTCTTCCACAGAGGAAAGCCTGCCAAAGTGTGAAGCTGACATAAAACTAAGAAATGAAAATCAAAATTTCTAATGTCATTGACTAAGTAGCTAGATCCATAGTGCCAGGCTGAATTGGTTTTTTCTGTTAGAGAATGATAAACTTTTCCAATTCAGTTTCAGTTGAGGCCTCAAAGGCCTAAAATAATACAATTAAAGGAATCAAGTTCCTTTCTCTCCTAAAATAGAGTACTTCATCACCCATGCCTGATATTCTAGGAGGCAACACAAGTTCTGCCAGTAATAGTTTTGGCCACCTCCAGTCTTTAGAAAACAAAAGCTCGAAAGACAGTTTTTAGTGCACTGTGCATTTCCTCTCACAGCCCACCCGGGGGTGTGGGCGGGGAGAGGAGGCAGGTGTTTGCATCCACCAGAAACCAAGTGACAGGACCTTTGAAGGGCTACTCACTAGCTTGACAGAATTCTCAAGGGTTTGTGAAGACTGTTGTCTAAATCCCATTTGGAGAAAGGTAATGGTGAAAGCCTGTGGAAGAGCTGCTTGTTGGGTGTCACGGGGAGAAGAGACTACACTTGGGGCAAATGGTCCATCCATTGGTGGATACCTGAGTCTTCCACTAGAACCATGGAGGGAATAGGTGGCATGTAGTTCATTTGCAAGGAACACTTGCCCAACAGGACAACCAAATGAGCAAGGGGATCCCAACAGAGTTGGGAACAGTAGGAGGCATGCTGAAGGTGGGCCAGCAGAAGTCTGCGAGCTGAAGGTTGGGCTCACTGGGAGTCAGACAGGCATCTCCAACACCAAGAGAACTGCTGTCAGAGCCTTCTGAGAATAATAACAACAAACATGACAAATCTTTGCACGAAAGAAAAAGCAACAAATGTGTATCCCCCACATTCAGAGGGCATCAAATCCCAGATTACACCTGTGACCTTGTTGAATTCAGTGCCTGTTTCCCTTCCTGTCCCCGAGCCTGAGCCTGAAGGCGAGAGTCAGACACAAGGCTATTATACAAGGAAGGAGGAGGAGTTAGGATGCAGCAGAAAAGGCAACATGCTTCAAACCCTGTACCAGACGTCTGCTTCAGTTGAAGAAAAGCATTAAATGGAATATATATTTGGAGTTTTGGTTATTAGACTGAACTGAAAAGGCCTTTTTCTTAATGTTTTAATATGAAAAAATTCAATATATATAGCAATGTTAAGCAAATAAAACATTACCAACCTACCCATCACCCAGCTTCAATTATCAGCTCAGCCAAACATTTGTCATCTCTTGCCCTACCTATTTCTCCCCCTCCACTGGATTATAACAAAGCAAATCTTATCTTATCAATAATTATTTCAGTATGCTTCTGTGCAAAATAAAACTTTTATGATCACAATCATGCCATTATCACGTTAAAATTAAAAATAATTAGTTATCAAATATGCAATCACTATTCTGATTTCCCAGTTGTCTCATAATGTCTTTAAACAATTGATTTGTTTGAATTTAAATCCAAACAAAATCAGCACATGCTTGATATGGCTCTTAAAGTCTCTTTTAATCTATGGGTTCTTCCTCTAACTTACTTGTTACAGACACGGGGTCATTCATCTTTAATGATTTGGGTACAGTGGTCCCAAGGTGTCCATGGTGGATAAGTTCCAGTTCAGTTCAGTTCAATTCAGTCTCTCAGTCATGTCCAATTCTTTGTGACCCCATGAATCGCCGCACGTCAGGCCTCCCTGTCCATCACCAACTCCCGGAGTTCACTCAGACTCAAATCCATCGAGTCGGTGATGCCATCCAGCCATCTCGTCCTCTGTCGTCCCCTTCTCCTCCTGTCCCCAATCCCTCCCAGCATCAGGGTCTTTTCCAATGAGTCAGCTCTTCGCATGAGGTGCCCAAAGTATTGGAGTTTCAGCTTTAGCATCATTCCTTCCAAAGAACACCCAGGGCTGATCCCCTTTAGAATGGACTGGTTGGATCTCCTTGCAGTCCAAGGGACTCTCAAGAGTCTTCTCCAACACCACAGTTCAAAAGCATCAATTCTTCAGTGCTCAGCTTTCTTCACAGTCCAACTCTAACATCCATACATGGCCACAGGAAAAACCATAGCCTTGACTAGATGGACGTTTGTTGGCAAAGTAATATCTCTGCTTTTTAATATGCTATCTAGGTTGGTCCTAACTTTCCTTCCAAGGAGTAAGCATCTTTTAATTTCATGGCTTCAATCACCATCTGCAGTGATTTTGGAGCCCAAAAAAATCCAGGACCCCTTAAATACAAAAGATCCAAGGTGCTCAAGTCCCTAAATAAAATGGCATAGTATTTGCATATAATCTACACATTTCTCCTGTATACTTTAAATCATCTCTAGATTTCTCATGATACCTAATATAATATAAACACTATATCAACTGAACTGAGCTGAACTGAGTTGTAAATATATTGTAATGCTATGTAAATAGTTGTTTATACACAGTAAATTCAAATTTACTTCTTGGAACTTTCTGGAATTTTTCTGGCCCACAGTTGGTTGAATCCACAAATTCAAAACCCGCAGATATAGAGGGTCTGTTTTCTGAACCTGTCCAACTGCATCTCTATGCTTTTTTCACACAGCTTTATCTCTGTATTTCCTGCAAACTTGAATTTAGATCTAGAGGTTTGATGAGATTAGTGTTTGATTTTCTTTTTTAGCAAGACTTCTGTGTAAGTGGTTTTGTGTACTTCCTATTGCATCACATAAGGAAATACATAACGTCTAGTTGACTCTTTTCCTGCTGTTAAGATTGATCAGTGTGTTACAGTGTTATCAGTCTACAGACTTCATGTGATTTTAGCAGCCTTCGATGATCAATACATAGGTCCATTTTGTCATTAGGATTGCAAAATGATGATATTCTATCACTCTTTAATTTATTCATTGTAATTCTTCTATAAAGAAGGACTTTTCCTTATTAAATATTTGACTACTAAACTGAAATACAGTTCTTCAAGAGAAACAGGAAATACATTTCATTTTTTCCCTTTGTTTTCCAGTTTACAGGATAATAAATTTGCCCTCCAGCACCCTCCAAAAGTGACTGATGGGTTGGAAGTTTTTTCAAGTATTTTATGAACTCATGATTTGGACATTTTGACTGTTCTTCAATTCATCATAAAAGACGAATTTGATTCCCAAATTGTTCCATCTTTGGCAAGTGGGAGTTTCTTGAATTTGGGTCCTGCGAGTTGGACTTTTCAAATCAAACAAAGGGATTATTTTTAGGTATGTTTTCCTGAGAATGATGGGGGAAATACTGAGCTTCTTAAGGTTATGTTTAGGTGAAGACAAAGACCAATCCCAGCAAGTGCCATTGAAGGTGCTATGGGAAAGAGGATAAAATTACTTATCATTACACTCCATGGAACCTAGGCAAAGGAAAAACTACAATTACAACAGCTATTGATGACATTTTGCTTTCCCACATGGCAATACTTTGTGAAGTCTGTAAATCTTTCAACCCGAACAAACTAGGTATAAATCTACCCTTCTCAAAGGACTTTGCAGTCTAGTTCAGAATTTGCTCTATATTAGTTAAAATTAGGTTTTAATGTTTAATTAATTAATTTTAATTTTAATTGTGACAATTAATAATTTTAATTGTGACAGAACCTCAAACTGACAAAGGCTTAAAAAACAACTTTTTTTTTCTTTTTATGTTAAAGAAAAATTGCTCCCATGCTGCAAGGAGGACCCAAGATCATCAGGAACCCAGAATCTTTCTATTTTACATTCCACTGACCTCCTGGTGGCTCAGCAATTAAGAATTCACCTGCCAATGCAAGAGACTCGGGTTTGATCTCTGGGTCAGGAAAATCACCTGGAGAAGGGAATGGCAACCCACTCCAGTATTCTTGCCTGGAAAACCCCATAGACAAAGGAGCCTGGTGACTATAGTCCATGGGGTTGCAAAGAGTCAAACACGGCCTAGCTACTAAACAATAACAACAAAAAAATGACCTCAACATGCAATTTCTACTTCATGGTCTAAGATAGCTGCTACAGGTCCAACCATCACATTCACATTCTAGTTAGGGGGAAGGAAGAGAAAGAATGAAAAGGGTATGATGATTGCCATTAAGGACGTTTCCTTGAAGTTGTGCTCATAATTTCTGCTCTATTCAGTTAGCTATAAAACAGTTAACATAACTGAAAAATATAATCTTTATTGTGGTTGACTAGATGCCCAGATAATCTTCAGGGAGTCAGTTAGCTGGAAAATAGGGGAGAATAGATACTTGGAGAAAATAGCGATCCTTGTATGAAGCCCATATTCAGGAGAGAAAAGAAATGCTACTTCTTTTGGACAATGTATTTCCACATATATGTCTTAAAACCTCAGAACAAAGGAGTAGAAACCATTTAAAGTATCCCCTTTCCCAAATCTTATCTTGATTATGCTGGGGCAGTTCACAGGTTCTCAAAGAGTTGGACACAACCAAGCAATTAAACAACAACAAATCCAGTTATATGAGACAAAATTAAGCTGTAGTATGGTAATCTACATGGAAAATAATTCTTAGATCATTGCACTCCTCTATAGTAATAATGGTTGTTCTGTTTCATTATTCATTATTATTTGTCTGGTATATGCCATCTCTGCTTGCACTGAGATTTCTTGGTTATTTACGACTTGCTAGAAGTAGGAATCACTCGTAATACCTTATATCCTAATTCCAAACCCAGATACATGACTGGCACCCACCACTTACAGAATTTATGGGATTCAGTTCTCAAAGGGACCATCACAAAGAGACTAAAGATCAGTGAGGATAAGCCGATTTCCCAAAGAGAAACAGTTTAGTAAGTGACAGAGCTGGGATTTCAGCATAATTCTGTCTTTCTCCAGAGCCTGTGTATGCTTTGTTTAGTATGCCATTCTGGAGGATTTACTTATTTTCAGCATTTCCACTAAATTTTGCAGTGGAAAAGCAATCATTTCATTGTAGCATAGATAAACCACTATAAGCCTTCATTTAAATTTAACAAATTAATAAACTTTAATATTTCTCTTAAGTGTTTTATGCCCATTGTCTCTCATAATTGTCCAACGCAGTTTGCTGATTACTCATTCACCATTTTTCTAAACATCCTTTTAATATGCCAGGCATCATAATAGTTGCTAAATATATAACGGTGAGCAAAACCACACACCATCCTTACCATTAGGGAGCTTCTAGACTGATATTGAAGCTGGAACTCCAATACTTTGGCCACCTGATGCAAAGAGCTGACTCATTGGAAAAGACCCTGATGCTGGGAAACATTGGGGGCAGGAGGAGAAGGGGGCTACAGAGGATGAAATGGTTGGATGGCATCACCGATTCAATGGACATGAGCTTGGGTAAACTCTGGGAGCTGGTGGTGGACAGGGAGGCCTGGCGTGCTGCAGTCCATGGGGTTGCAAAGAGTTGGACACGACTGAGCGACTGAACTGAACTGACCTGAGACTAGTGGGGAAGACAAACACTAATCCAAAAATCACCCTCCAAAAAGTACAATGACAACTGTCATAAAGGATATGTCATAAGGTGTCTTCTGCATATAATTGGTGGAAATTACTTAGTAAAGCCAGGAAGGCTTCCCTGAGGAAGTGACAGGAAGTGTAGGCTGAAACTAGTAGTATAACTTAAAGCAGGCAAAACAGGGGAGAGGAGATGTTCTCAGGCAACGGGAGCAGATATTCAAAGCAGCCTGAGAAGCATGCATAAGGGCCAAAGTGAAAATATGTGAGCAAAGTATGAGATGAGACTGGCAAGGAAGCCAGAGAGCAGCCCCACATGTAGGAGCACCATTACTCCCCTTCACAGGTAAAAAAAAACTGAGGCTCAGAACCCTCAAGTAATTGCCTGTAGTCTCACAGTTAGTAAGCTGGTGGAGCCAGAAGTCAACCTCTGATAGGTAAAGATATCCCTAGAACCTGTGCCTATGTTAGTTTATATGACAAAGGGGGAATTAAGGTGCAATGTGGGATTAAGTTTACTAATAAACAGATCTTAAAATTGGGAGATTATTTTAGATTATCCACACAAACGCAATGTAATCTTAAAGATCCTTAAATATGCAAGAGGAAGGTAGAAGAAGAGGTTACAATTGTATGAAATTAGAGCAACTGACTGTTGTTGTAGGCTTTGAAGATGGAGGAAGAGGGTAAAGGAATGTGGGTGGTTCTAAAGCTGGGAAAGGCAAGGAAACAGATTCTACCTGAGATCTTCCAGACAGGATCACACCCTGCTGACATCTTGATTTTAGCTCAGTGAGACCCATTTTGCATTTATGAACCACAGAACAATAAATTCATGAACCACTAAACTTGTTGTAATTTTAAAAGCCAACAGAAAACTAATATACAACCCATGTCCCTCGACTCCAAAGCACATGTTCCTACCCCTTGTGCTATGGAGCTTAACTGTTAGATGAGCTAAACCAGAAACTATAAAGATTCAACTCTAATCAGTCATATCATTTTGAGTCTAAGGTTTTTCAAACATTTTTAAACCATACAGCAAAAGGTATGCATAATTTTTACATATGCCTCATAGTTTTGTGAATTTCGAAAGGATGTGGTTATGGGCTTTGACATCAGAAGAGAAGCTCCGCAATGTTGACTGAACGTTGATAGAGAGATAATATTGGAGGCAAGTTGCCTTTGAACAGCTCTCTGAAGATCAACTGCCTCCCCATCGCATTCCTTGCCCTGAAGCTGTTTCCTCTGGTTGTGCTGAGGGGTGATGCGCAAGGTGCATCACTTTTCAAGAATTGGATCATGAACAACTTTATCCTCCTGGAAGAGCAGCTCATCAAAAAATCCCAACAAAAGAGAAGAACTTCTCCTTCAAACTTTAAAGTCCGATTCTTTGTTTTAACCAAAACCAGCCTGGCATACTTTGAAGATCGTCATGGGGTATGTGATCAGTCTATTTGTCTATTTTTAAAATAACATTTTATAGTTAGATTGGGCTGAATCATGAAGATATACATAGAATAAAATAAGAACACAGAAAATACAGATGTGCTTATTATAACAACCTAAAAAATATAGTAAGAGTAACTGGGAGAGAATGTGGAGAGTAGTCAAGAAAGGGTAATTATATTAGGTGATTTCAGTAAAAGAATAAGTTTATTGCTCATTAGCTTGTCTTTCCTCTATAAGGTTAAGTTTAACTTTTAAATTGTATTTTATTTGGCAAATTAAATGGTTAAGTAATGGGTCCCGTTCAACATTTTTATGGATTCAATTTTATTTGTCTCAATGTCATCACTCACCTAACATTTGGAATAATAGTCTCTGGGCATTTAATTGTCTAAAATTTACAAAGCCCAGTGGTAAACCTCTTCATCCCTTGGAGAACTTCCCAGGAGACTAGGGTTATCACACACAAAATATAATGCGGTACAGACCAGCAGTTCTTACCAGAAGATTACAGCTGCTTAGCTAAGTCAGTCTTTATATTTCTAAAGATATTCTTATATATCATAACATCAGTAATAATAAGAGCAACACAAATAATCATAACAATGCAGTTTGGTACAAAAAGCACTGGAAGAGGCATCAGGGGACCAAACTCCACTTTTCTCTAGGTGAGTTAGCCTCAGCAAATGTCTCTGCGTCAAGTTCTTTCTTGATAAAATGAAAGGACTGGAAACACCACCTACAACATTCCTTTCTTCTTTAAAATCCTTTGTTTCTATGAAGTAGCACTTGTACAGCCCACCTCAGCAATTTTTTGAAGCATGTTTGCCTTCTTGCTATATCACTGTATTATTTTTCTGTTATCAGGGAGGTAGCAAAAACAACATTAGGTGCTTGACGGTCACTTAGAGACAAAGGCACTCTGATTCTTGGCAGGACCGAACTTAGTAGGTGTAGGCATGAGTTTGGGTCTTTTGAGAGCCGGGATTTGAAGTGTTCAATGATATGGGGTCTTGAAAGAAGCCAGGCCAGGTATGGAGCCTACAAATGCCTTAACTTCTAAGCTGCTGGTGAAATAATACTGCCTGTTTTTTAGAAGTGAAAAGACATGCATGTCTTAAGTAGATTCTTACTGATAATAATCCACCAGTCAGGAAGAATATGGAATTACTTATGTGCAAGGCCTCTTTAGTAGGTATTCAATAGGTATTCTTTGACTAAATTAACAGAGGGCCAACAGCCAGGTTTTCAACCTGGAGGATTCATCATTTAGAGCTGATTAATCATATGACCTCGGTCAATTTTTTTCCAATTGTGAATGGGATATTGGAAGCTCTTGTTTCATGTTTAAAGAGTTTTCATTTACATTTAAATAGTTTTTCAAAGTTCATTTTGTAGTTTTTACCAATTTGTTTCCCCAATTCAACATTCAACACAGTATCATCTCATGTAGTTACTACTGATTGTTTCTGAGCATAATTATTGCTTGTGAACTGTTTGGTTGTGAGTTCTGTACAATGGTATTTGCAGTTAGTCCTACAAAACATAATCTTGATTCAGAATTTTGTTGGTTAAAATTTGCATGTAGACAAGGTTGTAAAAATAACTCAGTCTCTTCATTTGAGCATTATGAAAATTCTAGGACAATTAATTCATCCTGGGGAGCCCTGAGCTATAGTTTTTAACATTTCCATGTAGGATACAGCAGATATATGTTTCACAAAGATCAAATTTCTTATTTTCTAATGCTTATGCTTTATATTCATAAATAACATTTTAAAAAGCATTTCTTTAAATATTATAGGAATTTACTAATTATAAAAATTTTCAAAGTTACTGAAAAAGACAAGATATATTAGTTATTATTATTTTTTCTCTATGTGACATTCCATTGCTTAGAGCCATCAATTTGCACACAGGAGTGCATTGTTCATTGCCCATAAATGATAATAGTATTACACCTGTGGGAAGAAATGGTTTTAAGCATTTTTTTAAATTTATTTTTTAAAATGAAAACTCAGTTCTGCCATTTGTAAAATGGGTGTTATAATAATATTCACTTCATGGGGGGAAAATGGTAAAAATTAAGAGAGGATGTATTTAAATAGACCTATCTGAAAATTACCATTTTGGTAGATCCAAGAAAAAGGTCATATATTGGCAATTTCATATAGTTCAACTTAATATATAAAGAACTGAGCATAAGTCCTGTCACCTAGTAAACACTTAATAAAATTTAGCTACTATTTGTATCATCATTATATCTGTGAAGGAGAATGAAGGGTGGCATAACATAATCATTTCAAATCAAGGGAAGTATTAAGGATTCTTCAAAGTCAGGCTAATATCAGGGTTCTGGGTTTCCTCTCTTCCATGACTAAATACATGTGTGGGGTAAGATATACATGCATCATGAGATATATGATTTGGGGCCAACATTTCCCCTCTCTGGGTCTCAGCTTCTTTTTCTTTTTTCTTATTTATAAAATTGTGTTCACTGCAGCTCTAAAATTCTGTGGATTTATGACATATGAAAACAATTCTTCCACATATTCAGGAATGAATACTGTAGTTCTGCAAAATAAATATATTTTTTCCTAACTTCAAATTGCCATCCCATGGTCATTATACTACAGCCTGATTGAGCATTTTGTTTTAACATGGATTTAGATCTTTTATCATCTGCCTGTTTACCATATTGAGATGTGCAAGTGTTTTCAGTGGGGCCAGGAAGCCCCTTCGTCATGCTGGAGTAGGGGGCCAAAAAGAAGCAGAGAGTTGGCAGGTGGTGGCTTGCTGGCAGCCGTGATTTCAGACACTCCCCTGTGCCTGCCAATGTCTTAGCAAAGTGGTCCCTGTTGTTGGACACTCTTTAACAGAGGACAAGGAAAAATGAGGGTCCACCTGCTAAATGCCAAACAATCATTGTAATGGCAGCGGCAGTAGAGAATATGGGAGAGACTTTGTTTGTAGTGTTTGCCAATTTCTGTAGTGTAAATACTCCCATCAAGATCAATTTCAAACTACTAATGTAAAGTCTACCAGCTCACAGAATTCCTGAAAATTTAGCATTCGGCTCTCATAGGCCAACACAAGCAGGCTCCAGCACATCACAGGCAGGCTAAAATAAAAATAAACTCCTGGGAGGTAGCTACCTGAACAATGTGCTTAGTTGCACAGGGCTGATATCAGATCCTTTTTAAGGGTAAAAGAGAGAAATGGTGGGCTTCAGGCACTCTGAGTAAGCACAGGATAGGAGGGGTAACACAGATAGGAGACAAGTGTCACAGAATGGTGAGGCTAGAATAGTCAGCTAGTCGTGGGTTCAAATGGTGCTTCTTTCACTTTCTATATGTGGGATCTCAGGCAACACATTTAACCTCTTTAAGTCTCTGTTTCTTATTTATAAAGTAATGACCCCAGCACTACCTACTTCAACCAGTGTTGAGTATTTCATGAGAAAAGTATGCTGTAAGCTTGGTACAAATAGGACCATCTTGATATTCTGAAAGGCCCTTGGGAGGAAAGGAAAGGTTTCCCTATTTCAGTGACTCACTGTACCTTAGGAATCAAGTTTGCCGTGGTTACCGTGGCACAGGAGCCATTACCATTTACATAAGACAGGAAAAATAGTCAAAATCCCCATTCTAGTCAGTGTGTGGATAGGCTGACTACTCCTCAAGGATACCTCCCTTTAGCCTACTGATCTAGTGGCAAAAACATCTTTGTAACAGGCATCCTTCCGAAATTAAAGATGGCAGGTGGGGAGAGTGTCCACTTTCCTTGCTTCTGGCAGCAGTATTGCACAGTGGTCAAAATCACGGCTCCTGGTGTCAGATTTGGGTCAAAGAGCAGCTTTACCACTTAAGAGCTGTGTGGCTTTGCAAAGGTTGCTTAATGCTGTGTGACCCCCTTTAATATTATTTACCTGTTATAAAATGATCACTCCTGAATTTTTTTAAGTGAGATGAGTCTCATAATTATTTTAATAATAACAGCAACTAATACTTACTATTTACTATTGTCAGTCACTATGCTAAATGAATTATTTAACCTAATCCTTATACCTACTTTGTAAGTTAGGAACTACCATTACCCCAATTAACAGAGCATATCACTGAGGCAAAGAGAATTTAAATAACTCCCTTATGTCTCCAGAGACAATACAGCTTCCTGATGAACAGTTCTTATCACTATGAACAGTTGTTGCTCTTAGGCAATTGGGGTCACCACTGGGTTATTACAAAGTATGTAATGCCTTCTTGCTCTAGAGTCCTCCATGTAAAGGCAGTCTTGAAAATCAGCAACCATACCACGTACATCTTCTGCAATGAAATATGTGATGAGCTCTATCATTTCCACATTCAGTCCAGGAAAAATCTTTGTCTTCTTCCACTTCTGGGAGCTTCTACCATGTGTCCAAACTTTGGTGCTGAAAGTTCCTCTAGGATCTGTCCATTTCTTTCCATTTTCTAGAGTCACCTTCTTTATGGAAGCTGCCAGCATCTCTCACCTGGGATTGTTGCCACCTCCTAATGGTCTCCATGCACCCACTATACCTTCTCTCTGCATCCCTGTTCCCTATCCCTGCACCCATTATACCCTCCCCACCATCACTCCATTCCCCACAAGGAAGCTAGGGTAAGCTTTTCATGTGGTGACTGTGGACTGTGATCATGTCCTGATGATCCTCATCAGAAGATGGCATGTCCCTTCAGTGGTTCTCCCTTTACCCTGAGAGTGGACACGAGAATCTATCACACTGTCTCCTCCATCCCAGTTCAGGCTCCTTTGATCCTCTCTCACTGAGTGCCAACCACGTGAAATTTTCTTCAACTTTAAGACCTCCATTTTCAATGTCGCTTGCTTGAAGAAGCCTTCCTTCATTTCCCCAGCCTAGGTCATCTCTTCTTATCCTTTGCCACAACATCAAACACCTTTCTTTCAGTGCCAAAATTATACTTATCTATTTATTATTGTGATTATTGTGCTAATGTCATGTCCCTACCCTACCCTCCATTAGACTATAAGCTTTACAAGGGCTGGTGCCCAATTTGCTAAAGATGACATCACCAGTGTCTACCACAGTGCCTAGTACATATTATTCACTTGTTCAAAATTTGTGAAATAAAGAAAGGAAGGTGGGAACCAAGGAGGAAGGAAGGGTATGAGGTATAGACACAGTTGCAGAGGTTAAAGTTATATACACGGTCCCTTAACAGAACAAGGCTCAGCACCAAAAGAGTTGAGAACAAAAATAGCGATTCAAGATTTCAAACAGGTAATTCCTGGGTGCAGGGGTAAATAAACAGAACTCCCTGAAGGTAGCAGTTCATGACCTAGCCTTGAAAGATGAAGAGGAGGATTCAGGAGATTGGAGTTTTAAGATTTGGGTCAGAGACACAAGTAAAAACCAACAGGTGGGCCAGTAACCCCTCCCACCTCCTTTTAGGAGAATCAAGCAACACTGCTCTCTTTCACCCTCCACCCTGTCTTACCCTTCCATCCTTCCCTTTTACAGCTAAACCTTTTGTAGATAATATTCTCAGAGCTACCCTATGATTTTTGCTTGAGACATTCACCACTCATGGTCTCTCTTCACTTCATTCCTATGTGACTGAGTTGCCTTCTGGCTCGGCTCCCACTGACACTCAAGACTCTGTACTATCCACACACCTAGAATAGACTTGTAAAATGAGAAATCAGGTACTGTGCCCTGCTTTAAATCCCGCTGTGACTGTTTAGACTATTTAAATTAATTCTCAACCATGGCCTACAAGACTCTTCATCCATGGCCCCTACCAGCCTCTGAGATTCATTTCTTCTGGTCCCTTCATCCATCATGCTTCTATCATATCTGCCATCTTTCTACACCTTGAGCACCCAAGCCATGCCTCCTGATAGGGCCTTTGTACTGAGGCAGGACTAGGGTGAGATACACTCAAGGGGGTGCTCACTTTTAGGTCCTGAGGAGAGTGAAAAAGTTGGCTTAAAGCTCAACATTCAGAAAGCAAAGATCATGGCATCTGGTCCCATCACTCCATGCCAAATAGATGGGGAAACAGTGCAAACAGTGTCAGACTTTATCTTTTTGGGCTCCAAAATTACTGCAGATGGTGATTGCAGCCATGAAATTGAAAGATGCTTACTCCTTGGAAGGAAAGTTAGGACCAACCTAGATAGCATATTCAAAAGCAGAGACATTACTTTGCCAACAAAGGTCCATCTAGTCAAGGCTATGGTTTTTCCAGTCGTCATGTATGGATGTGAGAGTTGGACTGTGAAAAAAGCTGAGTGCTGAAGAATTGATGCTTTTGAACTGTGGTGTTGGAGAAGACTCTTGAGAGTCGCTTAGACTGCAAGGAGATCCAACCAGTCCATTCTAAAGGAGATCAGTCCTAGGTATTCATTGGAAGGAATGATGCTAAAGCTGAAACTCCAGTACTTTGGCCACCTCATCCGAAGAGTTGATTCATTGGAAAAGACTCTGATGCTGGTAGGGCTTGGGGGCAGGAGGAGAAGGGGATGACAGAGGATGAGATGGCTAGATGGCATCATCGACTCAATGGACATGAGTTTGGGTAAACTCCGGGAGTTGGTGATGAACAGGGAGGCCTGGCGTGCTGCAATTCATGGGGTCGCAAAGAGTCGGACACGACTGAGCAACTGAACTGAACTGAACTGAGGGCAGGGTCATTGCACTAGCTACTCTCACTGTCTGGAACACTCAAGATTTTTGTAGGATTGGTTCTTTATTATTTTTCATCTCTTCAAATATTTTCCCAGAATCTTGTTTCTTTTTTTCTTTTCTTTTACAATCCATGGATACTTTAATACCTCAGTATCTATACTTTTGATTGGGTTTATTGATGTGCTGTCTTGTTTATTTTCTGTCTCTACATCCACTGGAAGGTCACTTTCATGACTGACTGCCTCACTCATCCCTGTATCACCAGCATCTAGCAATGTGCTGAGCATGTAGTAGGTGCTCAATAAATATCCAGGGAATGAATGAAGGTCACATAACACACTGATTTCAGAAGAGCATCTGGGAGCTAGAAATGTGGGCCTGGCCAAGTCAGGCAAAGAAAAGTTAAAATCCAAAGCAAAGTACTTTGCAATTCAGGCCACTCAAAGCGAAGGATGTGAGGTTTTGATGTATGCATTAACAGGGTTTCTTTGAGAATTGATTTTTGTGTGTGATGGGATGTTGATGTCTTATGGAGATAGCCACTGGATAGAGAATTCTTGTTTTAGAGGCAGATACTCACAGGTTAAAATAAAATTATATTCTGACTGTTCAGAGACTGGGGCATCCATTAATCAGTTTCTGCAGTAAAAATAGGGCACAGGGCAAGACTGTACATGTGAGGGCTTTGTTCCTGACTCAGTCTGGAAGAAAGGTTTAGCTGGAAAGCCCAAGAGTTCTGTTTCCATGTAGTTATAATGCATGAAAATATTTATTCTTCCATTTTCTTCTTTTTCTATTATGCTTTTTAGATACATTACCATTCGTGGACTCCAAAGTAATAATTTTTCTCAAATATGTGTTGTTTTTTTTTAATAATCAAGTTGTTCATGTCAGAGATATACTTATCTATTTTCTGTACTGAACACATTGACAAACTTATCTTTCATCTGCTATGTGACTTTCAGGTTGTTCTAGATGCAGTGAAAATGCTTAAAAATAATAGTATACCTAATATAGAACAGTCTGATTTTTAAAATGCCTCCTTACAATAGAGCTATATGGGATGTATCACAGGATAGCTTTTTCTGATCTCTACCATTCATTGTTACATAATCTTCCAAAGAGACTGAAGCAATGCTTGGGACCACCAATCGTTACCAGTACCACTTGAGAAGATTATGTTTCTAAGAAGAAACTAATAAAAACCAAAGAATCCCACTGTTGTGATGATCTTCAAATACACTATTTTTATAGGTTTTGAATGTTATAGTGAGAGAGAGGGGGAAATATAATATTCTATGCATGGGTAACTTTATTTGATTTAAAGTAAGTCCATATGTAGATGAACCCACTCCCTACATAGTAGGAAGGAAGGAGTGGCCAAAACCTCCTACTGTGCAAGATATTAGTCTCCCTAGATGATGATCTTAGGGCGTCTGAAAGGTTTACATGAATGAGCTCTCGGTTAGATCATCAAGCGTCTGTATTAAGAAGCAAATGATATACAGGGGCGTTTCACATAAGCCATTTTTGACTGCTCTGTAGAGGTCAACTCCAATTTTAGATAGGGCCTCAGGAACTGAAACTCTCAAGCAGACCATAATTCTGAAATTCTAGAAAAGTGGAATGAGGTAAGAAAGCAACAACACAGCAGCTTACTGGGGATCCGGTTCTGATTAACCTGGGTTACTTTGTTCAAGTGCTTCTTCTATCTGGGATTTGGTTATCTTGCCCATAGTGCCAAGGGATTGGACTAGATCAAAGTTTTAAAACTTTTCTAAGCATGGAGCCCCTTTTAGTACAGAATTATATGTGCTATTCCCATTCATGTACATGAAGCAGAAGAGAAAGTATTCTAGTTTAAGCAAGAACAAGGTAGGCTGTCCCTACCCTCTTGGCCTTACCCTTGACCAGAAAATATCACCTAGGTGCTTCCAATTCTATGATTTCAGTCTCCCAAGGCTGTAAATTGAATAGTAGAAATGAAAAGATAAAAGCTAGTTGAGAAAGTCATTTCACCTTGAAGCCTCATCTCTAACATACAAAATTGGACTGAATGATCTCTAAAGACTCTTCCAGCTCAAAATAAGTGGAAACCATGTGATTGTATCTCACTGCCAGTGATATTAGGAATTCACAAATAGACATGGAGATTAGTTAAATATGGAAATCTTTCCAGGAAGTAATACATCTAAGAGATGATTAATAACTGTATGACTGATAAAAAGGCTTGTTATCAAAATCCAAGCATGAACCCAAGAATGCATCCTAAAAAAGAAGGCCATCATTTCAAATGTAACCAATGTAAAATTCAGAACAATATGAGCCAATATTTAATGAGTCCTTGCTGAGTTGCCAGGGCACCAAATTAAGTGCTTTAAATGTATCATATTAGAAATATTCACAATAACCATGTGCAGTAGGTCCAATTTTTATCCCCATTGTATTGAAGATGAAACAAAGGCTTGAAGAAGCTAAGTATCTTTTCTTAGGTCAGACATCTGGGACAAATATTAAAATTAGATTAAGAGTTCCACAATGGGTATTCTTAGATGTAGACTTGTTTGGGTCTGAGAAGTCGTGTAATAGAAGCTATGGTGGCTGAGAAGGGAGAGTTGGGACAAGGACTCACTGGTGAGTTTCCAGCACTGTTTAATGGAGTTCCTGAGCAGGGACCAGTAGGACTGCTCCTGTTAGCCTGGCAGACCTGCATGAATGACACACAACAGCAGCAGCAACAGCAGCAGCCTGCAACAATAACCACAAGGAGATGACTGAACTTGCTCCTCTGGATTTTTCTAGTTTATCCTCACAATTCTTTGAAGGAGATAAAAGCCAAGTTCTGTTTTAGAGAGGAAGCAATCAAGACACAGGGAAGTGAAGCCATTTGCCCAAGGTCACAATAGTGGCCATGAGAACAAAAGCAACAACTTCCCTTGGGATCAGTGATTTCTAGTAGTTTGATCCCACACTGCTTTCTTGCCTGAAAACAACCATCAGAATCAACTTATCAGTTCTTCCAGTGATACTTTACTTTTGGCTGCACTGGGTCTTTATTGCTTTGTATGGGCTTTCTCTAGTTGTGGCGAGCAGTAGTTGCTCTCTAGATGCAGTGCACAGATTTCTCATTGAGGTGGCTTCTTGTGGGGGAGTCCAGGCTCTGGAGTGCAGGTTCCAGTAGAGTGGCGTGTGGTCTCCAGTAGTGTGGTGTGTGGGATTAGGTGGTCCACAGCATATGGAATCTTCCTGGATCAAGGATTGAACCCATGTCCCCTACGCTGGGAGGCAGATTCTTATCCACTGTGCCATCAGGGAAGTCCTACAATGATACTTTATGTATACATATGTAAATACAAATAAACTTTCTTTCCTCCCCCCCCACTTCTTATACAATGGTAGCATATTCTACCTGGACTTCCCTGGTGGCTCAGATGATAAAGAATTTGCCTGCAATACAGGAGACCCAGATTTGATCCCTGGGTTGGGAAGATTCTCTGGAGAAGGGAATGGCTACCCAATTCAGTATTCTTGCCTGGAGAATTCCATGGACAGAGGAGCCTGGTGGGCTCTACATATGCCTCCTAGCTTTTCTTTTGGTTGATTAGCAATACTTCTTAAAGATCAATCTATACTGTATGCAAGGGGCTTCTTTGTTCTTTTTTTCCCTTTGATTGCATAATATTTTTCTGTACAGATAAAATCATCTTGATGGACTTTTAGTCCCTTTCCATTTGTTTTGTCATTACAAACAGTGAGGAATGAATAACCTCATAGGTATCTCACTTTCAACATGTATAAGTATGTCTACATAGGGGTTCTTAACCAGGGGCGATTTTGCCCATCATTGGCAATGTCTGGATAAAGTTTTGGTTGTCATACCTGGGGAAGGAAGTGCCACTGCTGGCTTTGGTGAGTGGAGCTAGGGATGCTAAGTATCCTACAAGACACAGAACAAACTCACAGCAAAGAATAATCCAGCCCAAAATGTTATTAAATGATAATGCCAAGATTGAGTAGCCCTGGTCTATAGAAAACATTTATAAAAATGGGATTGCTGTGTCAAAAGATATTTGCATCTCTTGTTTTGCTGAACATAACCAAATTAATCTCCAAGGAAGTTGTACTAGTCAACATTCTTCAGGGTCATGTGTGAAATGCTTGTTTTCTCAAAAACCTCACCAACAGTGTTATCATATATTTTGATCTTTGCAAGTCTTAAAAATGGTGTCTCAGTAAAATTTATTTGTACTTACATTACTGTAGTGAATGAGCATCTTTTCATATATTTAAGAGTAATTTATATCCCTTTTACCCATCTTTCTATAATTTTTTAGTGTCTTCCATAATAATTTGGAGGAGCTCTTTATTAGCTAAAACCTTTGGGCAGACTAGTTTTCACTTTCCTTTTCATTGTCAAGAAATTGTTATCCACTTGCCAATCATTCTAGATAACGTATTCAAATCATTGCTGTTAAGAGTTTGTCATAGGGTCCACAAATATTACTTTCTGCTGCACATTTAGTCTTACCTTCTGTTCCCTCCATCAACCAAGTAACAAATGTTAATTGAACATCACCTTTATAGATTTCCTAAAATCTAATGACATTGTTATCCATCTATATGCTTTTGTTACTAACTCTCCAGTGCTTGAAAAAGATATAGAAATATATTCGTTAAAGCTCTTTAAAAAGCTGACATACCCTATTCTGGAAATAAAGAAGGCTTTGAAAGAGCATTCAAAGACCAGAGGTGCTGACAAACAAAATGTGCAGGACATCTTCAGGATCTACTCTGTACCACTAAGTTCTTGCTCTTAATTTCTACATTAAGTCCTTTTCTCTCTATCCACTTGTTCCAGGAAATTTAAACAAACCTGGTTTTTAAGGCTAACATCACTGCTATCATTGCTGAGAAGAATGAGGTTTAGGATTATTCTTGAATTATTCTAGAATTCTAGAATTCTCAAAGACAGATATACCATATAAAAGCACACAGAGCTGCCTTATTAATTTATGAAGAAAGTGGCTATCACTCAAGAAGAACATGAGAGGAAATTTCATGATCTTGAACCTCTATAGATACAAATGAGCATGTGGCAGGTGCTGCCTGGATGCCGCTGACTGTTAATGGGGGCGTGAAGAGCTTCATCATTTTGCACACCCAGCATGTGATATGTATCTCTTGGCCTTCTCCTATAGTCATCTGCCAAAACTGTATTACAGTGTAGTGTTTGTAAAATCTGTGACTGCTTTAAAATAGTACTTTTATTTTCCTGCTTAATAAATTTATACACTCACTGCAAAAACTTGAAATATAGTAATATATAACTTACACTGCAAAAATCTGCCATGATGTCATCCACAAAGGAGAACCAGGATAGCAGCATTCTTACCTGTACTATTTTTTTGATTATTGGACATATTATTATATATTTTATTATCTCTTTTCCTAAAAATGAGATGCTGCTTCCATCTATTGCTCTAAACCAGCTTTTTACATTTTAATATATATATTTTCCCTTCTGTATAGACTAACTTTACTCTTTGTTGATGGCTACAGACTGGTCACAAGATAGACGAACCATGACTAACGTGACCATTTGTCTATTGTAGATATTTAGGTTTCTCTAGACTTTTCAGTGTGATAAATAATGCCACGAGGAACATCCTTTTTCCTGTGTCTTTATGTATCTTGAATAAATGTTTCCTTAGGATAGATCCTATAAGGCAAATGTATTCCTTTATTTTAGATAACTGCTTTAAAATACAATAGAAGAAATACATGTTTATGGTAAAACAGCGAAACTGTATAGAAGGACAAGAGGTGAAAAGAAAGGCTCTCTTTCTACTTTCTACTCTCAAACCCCAGAACCCCTCCCAGGAGTATCTGCTTTTAATAGTTTCTTGTGAGAAAATGCATTCATAATTTTAATAGAGGGTCTCAAAATGCATCTGGAAACTGTACGAGAGTGTAGTCCTGTTTCCTTTTTTTTCTTTTTCTTCTTCTTTTTTTTAAATGGGGGGAGTGGGGGAGGGGTAGGTAAAATCCTTTTATTTTCAGGTAGTCAGGGTGCTACTGCTAACCAGATGGAAGACTGTAAGGGAAGCTTGAGAATTTTCCCCACAGCAAAACCAGCCTCATCATAAACCACAGTGTGAAAAGCCGAGTTGAGGAAAGCCACGACTAAAAGGTCTTGTGGAAAAAAGGAAAGACAAGAGGGCAGGTGTGGGATGGATCATAGTTTCCTTTAAGTCAGTCCAGAAGCCTCAAAATCTGCTACCTAGCTCCGGACCCTCCCAGAACTTTGAAGGTTAGTGGGAGTAAAGAGGTAGGTCCAAGGGAAGATAAGCTGGGAGAGAAGAACCAGCAGCAGCTAGTTATAAATTACACTGGTATTCTAGAAGATGCTGCTGTATACCTGAGTTGCAATTGTCAGCATCTCCGTGACTCCCCGAGAACTAAATGATTAACAAGACCTAAGAGAACTAAGCCCAGAGAACTGAAACAACTTGCCCAATATTACTTGTTCTTACAGGGATTCAAACCATGACTTTTCCAAGTTCTGAATCTCTTCTTTTCTTTCCTGCAATGTGAGGGTTCCCTTTGTTGTAAAAGACCAAAAGCTGCATTGGGAGACTGGGAGTGAACGCATGGGTTACCTCCATCCAGCATGCTTTGCAGAGATGAAACTAGAATCCAGGAAAGCCCCTAAAACCAATCTTAGAACTGATAGCCTGCATTCTGGTTGGGGTAGGGGACAGCAACCCCCAAGTTTCACCTCACATGACATAAGTTTCCATTTCAATTGCATCATTGTGCCATTTCAGATAGAGGCAATGGTTGTACCACACCCCAGAAGAAGCAATGAGTGAAAATTTAAAGTGCCTGATTAACATCATCATCAGAAAGACTTCCTCATTTCAAAGTGTGTTAGTCGCTCAGTCTTGTCCAACTTTTTGTGACCCCATGGACTCTTGCGTGCCAGGCTCTTCTGTCCATAGAATTCTCCAGGCAAGAATACTGGAGTGGATTGCTATTTCCTTCTCCGAGGTCATTTCAAGGAAGTTCTAATAAAGGTAGCATGTGGCTTCTTTTACAGTGTGATCCAAGAAAGTCTTAACCATCCCTCCCCTTTGAAAAACAGTTGGTTCCTTTTGAACAACACTTTCTCAGATGATGCCTGAAATATGATTGTCAAAATCTCCCTCTGGGCTTAAGTCTCTAATATCTGTCCTAATCCAAATTTCTGTGAAACAAGCCACGTCTTAAACTATCAGGAAGTTAAAGATTAGGTGAATGACTATCTGGGGAAGGTTTTGACAGCCCAGGGAAAGGGTAAGAAGAGAACTAATGTCATCACATTTGCTAACATGTGAGCAAATGGGACACAGTGGGGAGGACCAAGCAACAGGCCCCTTTTAAAGTTTTGTCCTGATTTTACAAATAATTGGCAAACAAATAACTCCAGAATGTCAAAATCACCAGGATCATCAGTTAAATATTAATGTCGTTCTCCCAAATGGTGGTTCCCATTACATATTTGCCTGAAAGAAAATCCCCAAAGAAAAGGTGAACACATAGCAAGAAGAGGGTGAAATCTTGTTCTATGGGCACCATTTGGGGAAGGAAAGGATAGAAAGTAACACTTTAGTGGTTGATTTATCTTTTGAATGTAGGCTTACATAGTTCTTTCAAATCCTCTAGTTTAACCCAATGATTCAAGGACTGTTATTATTACCACTTAAAAAAAAAAAGAAAGGCAACCAAAAAATTGAGACACTTGCCTGAGGGTTGCACAGATAATCTGGCAGAAAGGGTCTGCCTGATGTGAAAGTTCTGTTTCTGTCACACTCAGCCTCATCAGAGGAGAAAGTTGAAGTTCTGCTGTTTTCAGAAGGGTAGAGATATCCTTTCATGGATAATAGATACATAGCTTCTTACTGATGTATCTGCTGGACTAGCTGAGCAGCTAAGGAGCCAATATTACACCAGCAAAGAGGGAGTTCTGTGCTCCCACTTTGAAATCCAACATAAGCACTACACAACCAAACAGGGCAGCAACAAATCTGCTGGGTCACAGCTTGGAGGAATCAACCACACAACTGATTGTTCAGCATTAGGTTCAGGGAATAAAAGTCTCCTACATTAAATCAGGGCAGGTACAATGCCATGAAGCAGTCATTAAGCACTCAGGTTCTTCAGTCATAGAATTGAGTTTGTATGCTCACTTATAAAAAGACTTGGCCCCTCTGAACCTCAGTGTCCTCACCTAAAAAATGGGGAAATAATATTTCATAGGATCATGACCAAATAAGATGCCCTTTGAGTGCCTGAAGTATAGGAAATGCTCCCAAAATCTTTTGTTTTTCCTCCCTCTCTTTGAAAGAAAGTCACAATCTAAAATTCCATTTCATATATTAATATAAAAAGAAAGGAGATATCAAAGACATTTGCACCAGCTCGACTTTGTACAACTATGTGGGCATCAAGCATCTTCTTGAATAGTGTTTGATACATGTCAGATGTCTGGGGTGAAACTCTGGAATAGGAGGACAACTTTGAATGTGGCCAGGAAAAGAGACAAGGTCAAGTGAAGTTCTGTGATCTTTCAACCAGAGGGGTGCCTGTTTTACTTGGTGTCTCTCTTTCTCTGGTGGCTTTTGTGTGGTTTCCTTGGAAGGTTTTAGGCTGGCATTTTTCAGAAATAGCACAGTTGTTTCAGATGATTACAGGCCATCACCATTTCCCAGAGATGAAGTCGTGTTTAGCTTGCTGACTGGCTGTCCCCTGTGCCCGGCTCAGGGAAGGCACAGATTACCCTGCTGTTTACAACTTAACAGATCTGAGGAGGCCTCAGGAATTGGAGAGACTGACCAAGCAGGAGAGACTGTGAGGGGGGAGCCTGATCATTCCTTTGGGAATGAGACTGAGCTTTGATGATGGAACATGACATCCATTTCAACAGAAGGCTCACCTGACAGTCTCTAAATACCTATGTTGGAACTCAAACATTAAGAAGTCAAAGGAGATCATCTGAGTTTGGAGAAATCTTCCTTGGAAATCTTGAAGCCACACTGCCCAATAAGGTAGCTTCCAGGCATGTGTGGCAACTGATCACTTGTTGTGTGGAGAAGCCAAATTGAAATGTCTTGTGAAATATGTGATTTCAAAGACTTAGTCCTTAAATGTAATAGGTCTCAATTTTTTATGTCAATGATGTGTAGAAATGATAATACTTAGAAACACGGGGTTAAACAAAGTACTGTGTTCTTAAAATTAATTATACTTTTTCTTTTTGCTATTTTTAGAGTGGCTAATAGAAAATTTTAAATTCCCTATGTAGCTCTCACTATGTTTCTGTGGGTTAATGCTGTTTTAGAACTTCACATAGAATTTGGATCCCAATTTATCACTTCAGTTACTATTTATGTCTACTTGATGCCTTGACTATGATGATCCCAGGCTATTAACAACTCAAACTTATCCAGAAGGTTTCTACCCCAGGGCTTTTTGCTCTTGCTGTTTATTCTACTTTGTGCTCAGTCTCCTATATCTTCTCACATCTGGCCCCTTTTTCGATTTTCTGGTCTCTTTTCAAATGCCCTCTTTCCGGTAAGGCCTGTGTGACTACCAACTGATCATATCAACCTATCCTATTCTCCATAGAGCACTTTATATTGTCTACCTTTCTGACTAGAGCTCCATGAGAAAGTCTACTCTTTTCGTCTCTCTGCTTCCTGCACTAAGAATAGCCCTGGTTCAGAGCTGGCAAGAAATATTCCTGAATAGCTAAATGCACGAGCCTTAAGTCTGACTGAGACTATCTAAGCTGGGTTCCAACATGGCGCCCTTTGTTCATATCATCCTAATTGTGCACCTGTTGTGGACTAGCCACTGTGACAGACTTGAGGGACACTGTAACTGATGTCTTGGTCTCTGCCCTCAGAAATGCAGGACTCGGTAGGTTCCAGGGAGCAAAATGTCTGTAGACAGAGTTGTCATGTTACGGCCACGAGCCTTCTGTTGCATTTTGCTATGTACACTACTAAGGAAATAACCCAAAAGGGGTTAAAAACCAAGATAACCTCAAAGCTCAGACTCCCTGTTTACCACCTGTAGCTGCAGATGGTTGTTGAAAAGGCAGCTTTCTTGTGCTCTTCTGCTTTTGAAAACAGATTAACCATTCTGAAGACTATAATTATGGGCAGGATCAGGACATGTATTTAGCTGTGGAAGACTCTAAAGTTTGGGAGTTTGAGAAGATAGCTTGGCTCCAAAGGGCATATGTTTTAAGAGGTTTTTAAGGGAAGACTGATCTCTTAATACATCCTGAGATTACTAAAGCACGTTGAAGACCACTATGTAGAGGAGATGTCATTTTTGTTTATTTATATTCCATAAGTATCTGTGGGAAAGACATATACATTCCAAATGGTTAACCTTGGCTACCTCAGAGCTGTGGAGAAGGGTAGAATGCTAAGATACTAGAAATAATTTTATCACATGCCTCCATATTGCTTTATTTGTTACAATGAACATGGGTAGATTTTGTACTTTCAAAACTAAAGTTTCCAGAAAGAAAAATTTTTAGAAAGAAATTCCATAAAACTTCGCTGTATTTGATAGGGGGTACTTCTCACACCTTGACTTTTTTCATCTCAGTTCTGGGTCTCAGCTACTAAAGCAAAGGCCAGTCACCAAGCTTGGTACCAAAAAGTGGTAAGTAAAGTCTGAGCTCATTTCTGGAGAATCTAATGGTATCTTAGCTCCCCAAATACCCAGCAAGTGCCCTCATATATCACTGCTCTTTTGCCATAGTTAGGACTTCTTTAGCCTCTTTCCCTGGGAGGGTATCCTTTATTGAGAGCATCCATCATAAGCCAGGTAATTAGTTTACCTGTTCCTATTTTAGTCTGCAATCATTACTTCAAGGGTAGGCATAATTATCTTCACTTCTCAGATGTGGAAACTGAAGTTCAGGAAAGTTTGATGTATGTCCCAAGGTCACAGAGATGGTTGGAGGCAGAGCCTAACTTTGTCCCTAGCCCTTTCCAATCTTGTGCCCAATTAACCACCATTTGTGCTACCTCTTAAGCTATAATGAAGTGTTTTGCAACTTGTTCCATAACTGAACTAAACTCTATTCTCAACAGAAGCCTAATTCCAGGCACCTGTGAAGGGCTCCTGCTCTCCAGGAGCTTTCCCCTGACTAGCCTTCCATGGAGCCTGCTGGTCTACCAATCTAACATCTCCTGGGATCCAAGGACAAGGACCTTTAGAAATCGGTAACATGTAACATCGTTACAAGCCACAAAGACCATTATATGAATTAGTTATCAAGGAATACATCCAGTAAGCTTCCAAGGAGATGAAACCTGGGGCCAGTATAACTGGATGAGATAGTAACAGAGCAGAGTCAGGAATATCCTACAGGGGTGCCATTGTGGGACCATGGATAACCAAGGGACACAGAGAAGGCAGATGTAGAAAAGAAAGGTGCCACTAAAAGTATTTGTCACCAAGCAGGTAAGGCCTGAGCTCACTTGCTATGCTAGTAAGGCCAGGGATAGGCACAAAACAGAAAAAACTGGCATGTGTGGGGTCTGCACTACCCATTCTAGCCAAAAGTTCTGCAAATGCTGCTATTTGTCACAAGTTCACTGAGATATAAGACCCAGCAGCTCAATGAACGGAGGTCCATCACTTCGTCAAGAAGATAATTCAAATAACATGTTCTCCCAGGAGTCTGCTTCAGAGTGTCCTTCTAAGGCACCAAGGGCCAAGAAGGAGCTTCTGGATATTTGCAGGGTTGGTTTACGATGGATCTTATCTAGTAATGGATTTCTAGAAGCCACCTGGACAAAAATATTGTCTTCCTTCTTCCTCAAATGGAATACGTTTTTCCTCCCCACAGAAAAAGCGCACTTTGAAGGGCTCCATCGAACTCTCCCGAATCAAATGTGTCGAGATTGTGAAAAGTGACATTATCATCCCATGTCACTATAAATATCCATTTCAGGTAAGTCCATCAGGCCAGGGGTCTAGTTCTTCATTCCTTGGATGGTGGTTGAAATGCTCAGTCACTGAATGAGAAGGTGGCACAGAGATGACTTAGACCACGCCCAGAAGAAATCTGCTGTGTTCTTTCAATGACACATTCATTCAACAAAGATTAATTACAAAATTTTGAAAAAGTTGTCATCCCTCATTTCCCTTTCCCTCATGTCTTCCCTACCTCAAAGAAAGTCCTAATTACTCTATTCCTAGGGGAAGGAAAAAAAATAATCAAGAGCCCCAAGCCTAACATTCTGTAAGCACAGTTTACTTAGAATTTCGGACAATAGATTACACTCCTTGGTTATAAATTGGTTGGAAGTTATAGAATAAAAAGACTCAGATTTTATAATCTGAGAATTATCTGGAGTTGTGCTGTCCAATACAGTAGCCACTAGCCACATGTGAATGCTTACATTTAAATGTAAATTAATTCAAATTGCACAACATTAATCAGCTCTGAGTCACACTAAACCACAGTGAATGAGTAAACATTTCACATCTTCAATAGCCACGGGCTAGTGGCTAATTTATTGGACAGCCAAGATTTTAAATTTCCATCACTGCAGAAAGTTCTATTGAGCAGAGCTGATGGAGAGTATCTTTAGTCTTTAGGTCATGACATTGTCTAAATCTTGTTACCACTCTTGATATTTATGGTTCTGAAAGAGTGGGTATCTTCTTACACATCCTGGGGTTACCATTCATGTTTGTCAATCTGAGGAGTTAATATTTCATTTTCAATATGGCATAGGAAAGAACTTTTTTCCTACTAGAAAAGTGACCTCCACAAGTTGGAATTTTTAGTACTGAAAGTAAAAGGAGTAACACGTATTTTTCCAATCATTGAAACTCCAATTACTAATGCATGCATGAAAAAACAACCTGGTGAAATCCAAAGATCTGTTATATAGTTAATAGTACTGCACCAATGTCAATTTCCTGGTTTTAAAGACGTATTTTGTTATGAAGATACTGTCATTGAAGAAATGTGGGTGAAAAGTATATAGGAACTCTGTACTATCTTTGGAAATTCCTGAATCACTTATTTCAAAATAAGTTTAAAGAAATCTAAGTTATATATTTATCATCTAATATCTTACTCTTTCATATGCCAGAATTTCTTAATCATTGAAAAATTAATGTGAGAAATACGCTGCCTAGTTAAGTGGGGAACTCTTTTCTCCAGCTGTTTTAATGTAGTGATGGTTTATCTGCACAGCATTCAAACATCTAGATAAAAAGGGCACTAGTCCCCAGATCACCCAGATGTTTGGCTTTTTGACAACAGCCTGAGACCCCACTCTCAGCCCAGTAACCCAGAGGGGCCTCTGTCAGTCATCCACCTCCGACTTCACTGCTCACCCTGAACTCTCTGTGCATCTCCAGGTTGTTCACGACAACTACCTCCTGTATGTGTTTGCTCCAGACCGGGAGAGCCGGCAGCGCTGGGTGCTGGCCCTCAAAGAAGGTAACTGACCTCCTGTGCGACTGAATCTCTGAGACCTCTAGATCCTCAAGAATGCTTGAGTTCTATGATCAAATAAAGAGCAGCTGATGGTCAAATATTTCTTCCTTTTGGTGTTGGTGGGGACTCCAAAAGTTTCAACTTGGGCAATAACCAGCACAGTGCAGGATCAGGCAAATCCTGCTAGGCACCTGTTTTTGTAAGGCTCTTAGATAAGGATGTTTTTAATATTTTTTAACGGTTCTATTTTAAAGGGTTATGTAAGTACCTCCACAATGTATCCGTTGTGTCTCCTGGTAAGCAAAACCAAACTATTTACTATTAGGCCCTTTAAGAAAATGTCTACTGACTCCTTGTGTTGAATGAAGAAAAAGAGCATAGGCCCTCAAGCTAGAGGACCTGGGCTTGAATCCCGGCTCTGCCACTCACTAGCCATGTGTGTTCAAGCAACTCAACTGCTCTGTGCTTCAGTTTCCCCCATCTATTTTTAACAAGGAGAGGAGGAGGGAATAATAATAATAGTATCTCCTTCCCTGTATTATGCAAAGTAAAATAAGTCAGACAGAGAAAGGAAAATCCTGTATGTTCTCATTTGCATGAGTAATCTAAAACATAAAACAAATGAATATCACAAAACAGAAACAGACTCACAGACACAGAGAGCAAACTAGCAGTTTCCAGAGGAGAGAGGGGTGGGAGGAGGGGCAAAATAGACGAAGGGGATGAAAAGGTACAAAATACCAGTCATAAAATAAGTCACAGGAATGTAATGTACAGCACAAGGAATACAGTCACTATTTTATAATAAGTTTGTATGTATGTAATCTGTACATACATGAGTCTGTACAATTCATAAAAATATTGAATCACTGTGTTGTGTATCTGAAACTAATATTGTAAGTCAGCTATGCTTTAATAAATATTTTTTTTAAAAAGTACCTGCCTCCAGAGCTGCTAAGAGTAAGTCTCTTGGAACTGACCAGGTCCATAGTCAGCATCCAACAAATATCAACTGGTCTTAAAGGTTTTCGGATCATTGTAAGGGTACTTCTTAGGGCTCACCTTCTCAACAGCATAATCAGAACCAGCAAAATATTTACATACATGAGATGTGGAACCAGGCTGCTAAGGAAAAAGCTCTAGCTCTGCCAATAATTAGTGTGACCTTGGACAAATTCCTTGACTTTTCAGTATCTCCATTTCCTTACTTGACTAGCAACAGATAGTCATAGGGTTATTGTGAGAATTAAAAGAGTTTGTTGTTGTTGTCCAGTTGCTAAATTGTCTCCAACTCTTTGCAATCCCATGAACTGCACCTCGCCAGCTTCCTCTGTCCTCCACTATCTCCTGGAGTTTGCTCAAATTCATGTCCATTGAGTCAGTGATGCTAGGACATGGCAGACACTTGGAATCATACCCAAAGAGAGCATTTAGTCTGTATTACTATCACTGTCATTTAGCCTGAAGGCCCAGCTTTGCAGGAAAAATAGATTCAAATATTAATCTAAGCAGCTACAGAGACTGATGGTAGGCAAGCCATCTGAAATCATGGGACCCAAGATGCCCTTATCTGAAAAATGAGAATAAATATACAAGTCTTATCTTCTTTCAAGATTGTTGTGAGTCTCAAATGGAAAGTGACAGATAAACTGAGAAGTGCTCTCAAGTTTAACATTCACAGGCACAGAACAAACACTAACATACAAAGTAATCAAAAGGGCCCCAACTACTCTCACTGGCCGCTCTCCCTCAGTGAAGGGATTTTACTCACAGGATGTTAGAGCTGAAAGAGGCATTTGAGATAACCTGTCAGTTTTTTATACTTTTTTTTTCCACCAGGAAAGCCTCTCTTCTCCTGTACCAAAATTTGACTTTACAGCCACAAATCTAGAAAGGATAAAAGCAAAGTTGCTATGGGTAGAGATGGGAGAGATGGAGTGATGAGAATCACACCCACTCAGTCTTCCCTGAGTTCCCTAAGGCATTTTTGTGGGGCCCAGAGACCCCATCTAACAATCCCATGGAACAGTGGGAACTGGGAATCAAATGAGGATTTTGCTCAACCCCAAGACATACAACTAACCAAAGGCACAGCTGGATAAGAATCCAGATCTGCTGATGCCTAAATTCAATATACATGCTTCTATGTGCCCAGGAAAAAAGGCCATTTTTTTCTGGCTACTCTAGGTAATACTCATGCAAGTTCACACAGCAGGGTCCAATCTCAAGGAATTGTAAAGTTGGTGGCTCTTGAGTGACTGACCTGGAAATAACTCTTCCGCTGGTGCCAACTCCTTTCAGAAACCAGGAATAACAACAGTTTGGTGCCCAAGTATCACCCTAATTTCTGGTTGGATGGGAGATGGCGGTGCTGTGCTCAGATGGAGAAGCTTGCAGTGGGCTGTGCCCAGTACGATCCCACCAAAAATGGTAAGTGATTATGAATTCCCTTTCTTCTTTGTATAATGACTGACCGCTTTGCTAGTAAGAAGTAAAGGTTCTTTGCTTCCCATCACCAGGGGTGTCCAGGATTGAATGCAAAATTGCACATTTTCAAAACTTACAGAAGATAGTCATCTGCCTTTAACACCAGTCTGTTGGTGTTTTTTCATCTCCAATGTGTGTGTATGTGTGTGTGTGCACTCAGACATGTCCAACTCTTCACAACCCCAAGAACTATAGCCCATCAGGCTCCTCTGTCCATGGGAATTTTCAGGCAAGAATACTGGAAGGGGTTGCCATTTCCTTTTCCAGGGGATCTTCCTGACCCAGGGATCAAACCTGTGTCTCCTACTAACCTGCATTGGCAGGCAGATATTTTATCACTGAGCCACTGGGGAAGCCTACATCTTGAGGCTGATGTCTTTATAACTCCTTGTTATTCAAAGTGTGGTTCTTAGACCAGCGGCATCATCAGCACCTGGAAGCTGGTTAGAGTGCAAATCTAGGGCCCTTCGTAGGTCTATTGGATCAGAATTTGTATTTTAACAATATCTGGATGCACGATTAAGTTTGAGAAGCATTGCTATACCCTCAAGTTAGGAAATTTGAAAGGCATAGTCTATTAAATCTGAAGTTGTAGAGACAGACTTATAGATATATAGAGATACACAATATTATCTATTAGCGTGGCATCGTATCACACGTGTTTATAACACAAGTTGAATTCTACACACTTGGAGGGATAAGAAAGTAAAACCAAAAATCTGCTTATTTTACAATGTGGTTTCTTCCCACCTCTACTTATTTGCCCTTGAACTCCACAGTCTCAGAGAGAAAGAGGCCTCAGCCTAAATGCAAAGTGGAAACAAAAGATGCTGTTCTTTGGCCTTTGAAGTCAAAGACCTAGGTCCTAGGGATTGGCGTTTGAATCATTTTTAATTTATGTATTGAATTTGGAAGGGGCGCATCCCAGATAGCTCAGTGGTAAAGAATCTGCTTGCCAATGCAGGAGATGCGGGTTCAGTCCCTGGGTCGGGAAGATCCCATGAAGATGGGAATAGCAACCCACTCCAGTATTCCTGCCTAGAAGATCCCATGGATAGAGGAGCCTGGCAGGTCACAAAGAGCTGGACATGACTGAGTGACTAAGCATGCATGCACGATGACTTTGGGCCCAGAATCCCTGATGAAGGGCAACTCCACTCTGATGCACACTTACATACATAACACTCCCACTTCTCACCACCATCTAGGGTAGATGGTGTGATGTAGAAGAAAGAGGAGGCTTGAGCACTCCAGTACCCTCGAGGTTACACAGTGAGGAAGCATGCTGCAGAGACATGGTTGACTAGGAACGACGGATCATATGGATTGTTTTCTTCCATCGCCCTTTCCTCTCAGCCTCTCTTACCCTACTTAACTTTTCTCATCTGTCAGTTTCTTTTTTGCACTAAAACCCAGTACCTCAGATTGACAGCCCAAGGCGGATGTGCTAAATGTAACACGTGGCTGGGTTTTCTGCGGCTTCCTGAGTTGTAGCCCCCCTTAGTGCCACTTTAAAAACCACTACTTCTCACCCTCCACCTTGGGAGAGAAAGTTCAGAGTTACCAGTCCCTTGGCCCAGAAAAGCATTTGCCTAGTTTTAGAAGTCAATGATTCCCTACATTAGCTCTATGGACCATACAAAAGCCAATATCTAATGAAAAAGAAATAGGTTTTATGTGGGTGGAATCAACCACAAGGACAGGATGGCATGGGCTTGCCAGTGACTGAAAGCTCTTTCCAAAGTCAAAGTTGTCTCCAAATTCCTGCCAGAACCTTGCTGTAGGCCCTTGGATGGGTCACTTGGCTAACAAGGACCATGATGTCCTCATCACTAAAATGGAATGGGAAATTTTAGGGGTCTTAAGGCGAAATATTCTCTAAACCCCTTTCCAATTCTGAAATCCTTTGAATCTGTTTCCATTTTGCAATTTTCTCCATGCGTGTAGTGGCTATTCCTAGGGACACAGTATTCCCCTCCACCGCGTGGTACACACGATAGAGGTGCACGGAACATCGGAATGGCTCACCAGGACAGGGTTGGTCATGCTGAGCTCCTCCCCAAATGAAGCCAGGGTCTAACCGCTGCACAGTCACTCTGCTGATGGTCCTGCTTTTGCAGGACCTCCTGCCATCTCCTCATCTGAGTCTGTTCTTATTCTCCCTTCTTCTGGTTTGGTTTAAGTAATCTCATGCACCATAGTTTTGACAGACTTAAGAGCAGTTTTCAAAAAGCAAGGCTTGTAGAATTCCCAGTGTTGGGCACAAATACAATGAGGGTCTAAGAGGACAGGGCTTTGGGATGAAAGAAAAAAAAAAAAAAAACATCTGGTGTGAGTTCCAGACCCTCAGTATCCTTCTCTGTGACTTCATATTTGTTACTTAACTTTCTGAGTCTCTTAGCCAGTTTTCTCATCTGTAAAGTGGGAATGATGATAATAAATAGTTACTTTCTGGAGTTGTTGGGAGGTTCAGTGGGGTTGGAAAAAGTTCTTAGCACAGCTGCTGGCACTTCGTGGGCTCTCTGTAAATGGTAACCGTGTCTGCTAGTCATTCTTTTTGTGGAAAGAAGAATCTGAAGCTGAGATAGTATGCGTGTGTCTGACTGGGAAGTAACAGAGGTCACTGCATTTAAAATAGGCTCTGTTATATCAAACCTCAGGCTTCCCAGGTGGCTCAGTGGGTAAAGAATCTGCCTGCAATGAAAGAGATGAAAGAGATGCAGGTTTGATTGCTGGGTCAGGAAAATCCCCTGGAGGAGGGAATGGCTACTCAGTCCAGTATTCTTCTGGAGAATCCCATGGACAGAGGGGCCTGGCGGGCTATAGTCCATGGGGTCACAACAGAGTAAGACATGATCGAAGTGACTTAGCAAATATTCAACCAACAGCAGCACCCACGTATGCAGCCAGAACTAACCCCACATACAAGTTTTACCACATACAAACTTCACACAGAGGGGAAGGAAGAAAGGTAAGAGCAAGGCCAGAGGAAGAAGAGATCAGGCACCGAACACTCAGGGCTGGAAAGTGCCCAAGACCACCCAGCTTGTATGTGGTGGAGTTGGGGTTAAGGTAACTGGCTCTTGGCACCAAGCTGAGTGCTGTAATGGAACCATGTTTCCCACTATGTATGTATGTTTCCTTTGTCTAAGTTAATTGCACACCTAATACCCCAGTCTGCCCTTGATTATGGAGAAGGCAATGGCAACCCACTCCAGTACTCTTGCCTGGTGAATCCCATGGATGGAGGAACCTGGTAGGCTGCAGTCCACGGGGTCGCTAAGGGTTGGACACGACTGGGCGATTTCACTTTCACTTTTCACTTTCATGCATTGGAGAAGGAAATGGCAACCCATTCCAGTGTTCTTGCCTGGAGAATCCCAGGGACGGGGGAGCCTGGTGGGCTGCCATCTATGGGGTCGCACAGAGTCGGACACAACTGAAGCAACTTAGCAGCAGCAGCAGCAGCAGCCCTTGATTAAGATGTCAGCACAGGGTCTGGGCTCCAGTGTCAATGTATGAATCTCTTCTCACCACATCCCAGACACGGCTGCCCAGTTCCAAGTCAACCCCCTGCAGAGATACGGTGCTCACCACCTGTTGATGCCACCCACCCCCTGCTTTTCTGTAAGTGTTCAAGAAGTCTTTGAACCGAGCAGAAGCCTAGGCACTGCATCCCCGTACCACACAGACACACAGCTTCAGTCCACTGATTCCACACTGGGCCTTTTTAGTGCCTTAAACCAGGAGTTCCTAACCTCTGAGATCTAATGCCTGATGATCTGAGGTGGAGCTGATGTAATAATAATAGAAATACAATGCAAAATAAATATAATGCACTTGAATCATCTGCAAGCCACCCCTTCCCCCACCCCACCCCCTGGATTCCTGGAAAAATTGTCTTCCACGAAACGAATCTCTGGTGCCAAAAAGGCTGGGGACTTCTGCCTTAAAGGAGAAATCCTAAAAGACACAGATGAAGAGATAAAGGAAAGAGAGAGGGAAAGGGAGAGAAAGAAAAAAGGAGAAAGGAGGAAAGAAGGAAGAGACTGCAGAGAAAGCGAGACATGGAGACACAAAGACATAAACACAGAGAGGTGTTGGGGTGTTGTCTGGAGGAATCGGCAAGAACAAATACTCAGAGCCTTAAGATAACAGCCTTCTCACAAAGCAACACGATGACCTCTCACCTCATCCACCCTCTCTCCAAGCCCACAGGGGCATCAGGAAGCCAGTGAGTCACGGTCCCCCTGAGTTACCAATTCCAAGTCCTGGTTCAGCAGGTGGAAGTGCCTTTGTGGAGGCTCCATGCCTCTGGGGAAGGACATACACTGAGACCCGGGGAACCCCTCTGCACTAGGCTTTTCCTGGGGTACAGGAAGAGGGGCTTCTGGAAGTCTCTGGTGTCTCCTGGAAAACTAGATCAGGAACACGCAGGCTGAAAGAGATAAAACCCAGGCCCTGTGTCTCATCCTTTCCTCCTGCTGTTCTCTTTGGGGCCTCTTTTCTCTGAAAAGCCCCCAGCCGTTCATCTCCAGCTGGGCACATTCGGTTTCATGCTCATTTTCTTTTTCTGTTTTTCTTGTTTCAGCTTCAAAGAAGCCTCTTCCTCCTACTCCTGAAGACAATAGGGTGAGTGAAAGCACAGGTCTGGGCGCGGGGAGGCGGGGGCCCAGGGCACCTCGAGCTGCTGCTCTGGTGTCGTCCCGCTTGGGTTTCCCATCTGCTCAGGTTTCTCAACCGTGACCTCGTTGTGATGCAGCTGAACTCAACACTGTGGGTTTCCTGGGCCCAGCTTGTCTCCTGGGTGGGTCCAAGTAAAATGACCACTCAGCTGCCAAAATCTTCACTCCACCGCCTTCACTCAACAAACACTTCTCGGTATCATACTGTGCATCCAAGTACCTTGACTAGGCTGGGGCCTAATAACAGCTCACAGCCACATAAAATGATGTATTTACTCCACCCTTTGACAGACAAGCATTTTGGAAGCATACACATGAGAACACTTCAAATTCTTCAAAGCAGGTCCACACTTTTACTAGTTATTTCAAAACTCACCCTCTGTTCTGGCCACTTCAGAAGGTTATAGTTTTATTCTCATGTGAAAGCTTGGGAAAGCGAGTCCCACGAGAAGTTATCCCAAGGCCATTCGGTAACTTAGTAGTCAAGTTAGTAGGCTAGAGGGTTCCTGGTGTGGTGGTCTTTAACTCGAGTGGTCGTTCCCAAAAGTGTGGTCCCTGGACCAGCAGCATCAGCATCACTGGGGAGCTGGTTAGAAATGCAGATTCTCAGAACTCCTTCCCCCCCACCCCAAACCTCATCACCCCATCAGACCTTTGACACGCAAAACTTTAGGGAAAGGGACCAGTAATCTGCACTTTAATAAACCTCAAGGTGATTCTAAGGCATGCTGGAGTTTGAGAAACACTGGTCTAATATACTGACTTGCAAGATTTAAATGATATCAAGTCAATTCTCGGGAAGCTATTTAGTCAAAAAGACAAAACAAAACAAACCAAAAAATAGGAGAAAAAGCAATCTTAGCCCTCACTTTATGGTAATACCAATAACGATATCCACATTTGAGTAACTGGTCTTTATTCTAGAATATACTGATTCTACTCCCTCATGCTTCTTCCTGAAGGGTGAGCCCTGCTTTTTTTCCAGCCAATATGGTGACATTTCAAACACTGGCAGCTTCCCCATAAGAGAAGTTTTACATCGCTCAAAACTGGGATGACTTTTAGATTTGTTGTCAGCCCTCTCTCACACAACAAGAAAGAAGTGTATTTAAATTGCAGCAGAAAATGGGCTCTTTTCCATTTTACTTCATTCATCTCCTAAGACCATTTCACCATCACCCTTGAAAATATGGTTTGGAATCCCACTGCCCTGGCTCGTGGGTGGTTCCAATAGTCCCACCTAAACCCACATCTCTGCACCTTAGGCTGGCTTGCTTCTTCTGGTTTTTCACTATTAGTGAAGGTGAAAGTCAGAAAATAGGGCCTATCCACCGCCCCTTGGACACCACCACTTGGCTTCTCAGACTTCTTGGAGGAGCAGCTTTAGGACACCAACCACAGGGCTATTGGAATCATGGTTGCAGTTTCAATCACACATCTAAATCCACAGCAACATTTATCTTGAATTACTTGAAATCACTTCTCCCATCACCTTCATGTTGTGTTCTACACTAAGTGATGGCATCTTGAGTTGGCATCTATAGAGGCTATACTTTTAATCTGATCTGAGCAACAGGCCTGATGCTTAGTGTGAGAGAGACTATGGACTGGGGACAGTTCTTGAGGGTGGAGGGTGGCTATTATTGGTCAGGATAGAAACCATCCATGATCAGAGTAGAGAACTCCAGGCCTCTCTAGCCTGTGGGTGCAAATGAGGTTATGTTTCACTCTTGGTCTCCCCACGTACACAAGAACTCAGCCCTTCTTCGAGGCCCATCCCCATCAACCCAGAAGGACTTCCTGAGGGGCCACCCAGACACATGTCTGCCTACGCCCTGGCTTCCTTGTTAAGTCACACTACCCGTGCCACTCCCACCTGGGAGGGCCCAGTCTCAGCTGGGTGGAGCTCTCCCCAGCTGGGGTCAGGAGCTCTCAGAAGTCAGGACCATTCTGAGACCAGCAGTGGAGTGGCCAGGAGACAGGACCATTCTCCCATTCCATGACTCACCTCATCTCCTGGGCTCCCAAATAGCCCTTCTGGAGCCCAGAGTCTCAGTTTCTCCAAATGCCATCCCTTCATTTTCTCAGTATAATCTCATGGTTCTCAATCCTATCAGACCCAGTACTCCCTTTTTCTGACAAATATTTTATAAAGCCCCCTTTATTATAACAAAAAGAAAGTAAATAGATAATACCACTTATGTAAACACATACTTTCTAAAAGAACCAATAAATGTTCTAACCATAATGTTTAAAAAAGAAAATGAAATAACTTATACAAACCCATACATATTTCTATATATAAATATTGGGCATGACTATACTGGACAACATAATAAAACACACCTGTATTTGAATCCTGTTAAATTTGGCAGCTCAAATGCAACTGTTCCAGTAATGTAGTATCAGTGACTCAAAGACAGTACTACCATCTATGATACACTTTCCAAAAGAGCAAACAACTCTTGGTCAAGTTCTGAACTAAACAAAGTGTAATCCACCCTCTACGTAAAGGGTGGCTTCCTCCTAGGAAACCAAGTGCTTCATATAAGGTGGAGGTAGGATCTAGGTCAGAGTGTTATTGTACATTATTACTGCAAGCGGCCTTCTCTGGAATATCTAACAGGACGTTCAAAAGTTGTGGGATGCTGCATGTGGGATGCTGCAGGGTGTTTTGCATCCTTGACCCTCTCCCATTCAATGCTAGTAGCCACCTCAACCTTTGCGACATTCAAAACACCACCACAGATGTCCAAAGTACTCCCTATGGAAAGGTTTCACATTGTTTGAGAAACCTGCTCTGATCTTTCTCTTAAAAATAATTAATCAACCAGTTGGATCTATAATGAGATGAATACCTTACTATATTTTTCCTTTATCCTCCTGCCCTTGAACACAATTCCTTCCTCCATTAGCTGTTAGGGTGACAGCCTCAAGCTCAACAACTCTCATCTGTAGTACTCAGTATATCATCTCACAAGCTCCACAAATAATCTAGGCTTCAAATCCAAACTGTATCAGTATGACAACATTTTATTTTTTAATCTCCAATATTTTTATGCCACCAAATACTTCAGTGCACTCAGAGAACTTCTGATTTCCCATCACTGACTCTCACTCCAGCCAGTGATCTCAGTCTCTTCCCACATTTGCTATCTCACAAAGCCTGCTAACCTCTAGCAGGTGTGCCCACCCTGAACACTTGTGACTCCTTTACATGAGGACCTCTTCAGTCTTTAATATCTCATCCTAAGAAAGATACTGAAAAACAGTGATACAAGCAAGAGAGCCCACCAGAGGAACAAGAGATCCCATGGGATATAGTAGAGAAAGCATAAGAATAATTCAATTGCTAAACTTGTCCCATCTTGGCCTCAGTTTCCCTATTCTAAACAAAAGAGTGGACTAAATGATCTCTCAGAGGCATTCCAGCTCCAACAGTCCGTAATTCTATGGATCTGGACAAACCCAAAAATAAAACTAGGAAAGCATGAACTAAATGATATAGTGTTGACTTCATCACCTTTGCCAAGAATGTGATGCTCCTAGCAGAGAGTCTGTGAATTATGATATGGCTTAAGTAGAGAAACAAGCAGATTTCTGTGACGAGCATGGCTGTCTGGAGCTCACTGAGAGTCTGAGTTTACCACTTGGAATGGGAGAGGCAGCGAATTCCAGGTATTGCGTGTCTTTGTGTCCTATTCCATATCATGAGCCTGACAATGAGAAACCCAACTAGAGGAAGGTGAATGGACTCAGTGAGTATCCCCAGTGGATCTGAGGAACTGGTGTCTGACTGGCATAGGTCCAAGAGCAAGTTACAGCTCAGGGACTTGCTGACCTTGTTCCACAGGTTACCTCCTTTCTCACATCTTTGCTTGATTTTGTCGTCTCCCTCCTCCAGCGGTCACTTCGGGAACTTGAAGAAACTGTGGTCATTGCCCTGTATGACTACCAAACGAATGATCCACAGGAACTCATGCTACAGCGCAATGAGGAGTACTACCTGCTCGACAGCTCTGAGATTCACTGGTGGAGGGTTCAGGACAAGAACGGGTAAGGCGCCTGGGTGGCTGCTGTCCCAGCTTTCAAGGGGAGGTGGGAACAAAGACAGTCCTGCCTCTCTTAGAGCGACCATGGCACTGAGTTAGGAGAGGAGAGCAGAGACAGAGGAGGAGAAGGAAGAAGTTGCTGAAAAGGGTCTTCCCCTTCTCAGAAGAGCCTGGGAGGCAGTCACTCACCATACTTACTCCCCGGACCTTATCAAGCCCTCCCAACCTCCAAACTCATCTAAAAATCTTCTGGGTTTTTCCACTGATATCCACAGTTTGGGAGAACAGCAACTTGTTCCACAAAGCACCATTGTTTTTGAGTGCTTAAATGAGGCTGAAGATGTATATGCCATTGTGAGGGTCTTATTGTTGGTGAAAGCAAAAGGCGTGTACAGATGGTGCAGATTGGTGGTTACATTAAGAATAATCAGGGAAAAAATACTAAAGATTTAGTTAAGCCAAGAGCTGTGAACTAGCCATCCATATGATTCACGGAGAAAATAAAGTTGTACAAATACAATTTACCCTCAATGGGACTTTTGAATGAAAAAAAATCTTATGACCCCTTATCTGAACTGAACTACAAGAAATTACTATTACTGACCTTTAGAATGCTCTGGGATATATATGAGTTTCATACCAGTGGTTAGTTTAAAGTTACCAGATTTACACTGCTTAATAAAGCTGTATATTTTCCTTTAAAGATCAGAGATATTTACCTATGTCCCAGAATATTCTCCAGAAGATGATTTCAATAACTGCATAAATCCAACATAAAAATGTACCATAATTTAGCAAATTTCCTTCTTGGGTGCTTAGGCTGTTTCTAATATTTTGAAAATATTAACAATGCTACAGTTAACATCTTTATATATTAAGGGTTTAAACATTTTCAAAGTATGAGATTATTATTAATTTTAACATAGTTTTTAAAAGATAATGAAAACACTCCATTAGTGCAATATCTGGATAGCCAATGTCGATGTTTTATATTACAAAAACTAACAACAGAGAGAAATATACATAAAAAGAAGCCACCCTCCATTTGTCTGCACATCAGTTCTAAAAGTATTCATTGTTAAGTTACTTGTGCATCCTAGGCAAAAGAGTTATACATATAGAAATGCATCCTAATTTTCATTTGCATTAAGGTGATTCATTTTGATCTTCACCTTGCTTTTAACTTTTAATGATATATCTTAAAGATATTTTCATATCAGTGCATACAAATCTACCTTATTTTTTAGGTAAACATATAGTTCTAGAATGTATGATTGTATTATAAATATTTAAATAATATTTTATAGTGGGACATTTAGTTTCCAGGTTGCTTTCTTTGTTGCTTCACACAAGGCTGCAATGAAGATCTTGCATTGTGCACGCTCATGTAACTTAGAAATCTTTTGAAATACATATACTTTTGAAAATATATTTTTTCTTTGGGAAAAAATACATAACTCACATTTCTAACTATGGAACTGGTGAGTCAGACTATGTGACATCTTAATTTTAGAAGATAAATCCCTCAAAAAACTTGCCAAATTTTACATTCCCCACCAACAGGGTATTGGAGTGCCAACACCGAAGTGAAAGTGTTAGTTGCTCAATCGTGTCCAACTCTTTGTGACCCCATGGACTGTAGCCCACCAGGCTTCTCTGTCCATAGAATTCTCGAGGCAAGAATACTGGATGGGGTAGCCATTGCCTTCTCCAGGGGATCTTCTGGATCCAGGGATCAAACCTGGGTCTCCTGCATTGCAGGCGGATTCTTTTCCATCTAAACCACCAGCGAAGCCCAACATTGGGTATCATTAAACTTTAAAAAGAGGGGCCAACCTGATGAGTAGAAAAAGCAGTACAAACATTTTTAGGGTAAAGACTTTACTTTTTACATATATCATAACTTACATTCTCAAGGCACCTTCTCTTTAAGTACCCTTATCAATTCCATTGCAAGGGAAGTAAAGGAGGGTTAGATCAAAAACTGTGGTCTCAGAGGCAGTGTCACTTGCTTGCTGAGAACAGACCCAAAAGCCCCCTCACCTGGAACCTCCCTGTCTAGTTAACTTGGGGAAACAAACAAGACCAGTCACATCACCTTTTCTTTGCCTATTATGGGGAGGCTCATTTCAGAAACAGGTTCAAGATTGCCTGGCTCCACAAACACCAGAGGAACTTACTAAGAAATTCATCCCTTCAACCAACTGACATTTCTTTAGTACACCTTATGTGCCAGGAAATTTCTTCTCCTAGGTTTCACTTCCCCAAATGACAGTTTACACTTTGTTCAATGGCCCGCAGAAAGGCTCAGCTCTGTACTTCAAAGGGCATCGCAGAAGACACCCCAGAGGCCAATCAGGGTGTCTGGGAATTTCCCTAGTGTGCTTTGTAATAGTGTGGTACAGCGGAAAGTACACAAGATGCAGAGACAGAAGACTCGGACTTGAATATCAGCTGCTTTTGTTATACAGGGCCTTTGGAAAAGTCACTTAACTTTTCTGAATCTATTTCCTTACCTGTAAAATGCAGATGATAATATCAGCTTTCCATCTCAGAGTGTTGAGAAAATCACTGAGATAAAGAAAGTGAAAGGGATTTGTAAATTCTATATCCACACACAAGAGAATTATCATCATTTAGTAGATAATCCAGTTTTGGTTGGGATATTAAAACTGTTATTTTATATGAAAGCAAAATAGTATTTGACCTAGTAATATAATTGTAAACATATGGTGTGGCAAAAACAGACATAATTAAAAGGAAATCCAAAAGAAAGACATAAAAGACAGCATATCTGAGAACAAGTTGACTCCTATCAGTTGGAATTGACTACCTTGAGTGCTGGCTTAAGAAGGATTCTGAGGCTGGATGTTCAGTTCTCCAAAGAAAGCATAATACCATGACTGACTAACTGTGGGTATAAGATACAAGATATCAGGTATTTGGTATTACCATTCTTCATTTCTTCACTCCTCCAAACAATTCTGTGAAATAGATTACACATTTCCCATTAAACAGAAATCACTAGATTGAAAAAAATTCAAACACTTAATGGAGTAAAGAGCAAGAAGTTAGGAGACATCTTTTCACAGAATGCACAGTCTGGGGGGATTTTATGTGTAAACTAGTTTAGGTCCTTCATTTTACAAGTACAGAATCAGAGGCCTAGAAAGTGGAGGAGACACTGCTCTCACCTTGTAGTATTAAATGTGACAGTGAATGTGATAGTGTTTTGAAAAGTATCTACACAAGTGTAAAGTATTTTGATGTTCTTACCAGTCTCTTGATCCATATGTCTTTGTTTATACACAATTTATTCCTGCTCAAAAGAAACTCCTAAACCCAAATCCAACATAGTTTTATTTTGTTTTTATCATGTTTTATCATTTATGTTTGAAGGAGCACAAATAACAAAAAACATTAGGGAGGCCTTGAATTAAAAGTTTACATGGTTGACTGACAGTATCTTTTGTGACCTGTGGTTGGAAATAATTCTTTATATTTTAATTATTTTGGTTTCCTAACTATAAAATGCTAGCACTAAAGTGGAAAAATACTGATTATAACACACACACAGAGATGTTTCCTATTAGAAAATAAAGACTTAACATTGATATTTTTTCCAATAGAGGAAATTTTCACAATGAAGAGATTAGCAAGCAGAGCTAATAAAGTAAAGTGACTATTTCTTATTTATTATGGCTCAAATTTTAGTAATAAGATCTATATAGCCTTTAACAATAGCAGGTTGTTATTTTTAGTAATTTTTATTTGAAAATTTTAAAATGTCTTATCCTGAAAGCTAAACAAGAATTCTTCATCTTTAAATGACATTTAGTTGATTAAATCTATGAAATGGAGATGTAAAAATTAGCTTTGTATTAATATAAACACTCATTTCCCTCTAAACAGGCATGAAGGATATGTTCCAAGCAGTTATCTGGTGGAAAAGTCCCCAAATAACCTGGAAACCTATGAGTAAGATTTTTTTTTTTTTTTTCAAAAATTGGTGCTAATTGGTCTTCTTAGATTAGGAGTGTCATTGGTTAATTATTAAAATACCAGTCATTTTCTTGACTTGCTTCCATACTCAGAACCCTAAATAAACAGCTGGGGGTCACTTTAAATAGGAGAAGGGGAAGGATATGTGTTCTCATCTCCCCTTTTACCAAACTAATGTTTTCAGATGCCTGCACACGTTGTAGTCAAAGAAAAAGTTTCTCCTGGAAATTCCAGGAATATTGATCTTACACTATGAACATTGGATCTAATATAGACTGATTTAAAACATGGTTTAATGCAATACTTCCAATACCAGCAGACAAACAGATAGGTATTAAATATCTGCTTAGTTTGTGTCATTTGTTTCAGACTGTTATTTAAAAGGAGAGTTCACAAACAGTTTTAGTGGAATTATTCAATGTTTAATAAAATCCAAATGTGGAGAACAACATACTTACCATGTGCATGTATTTACCAGCTCAGTTGCTAGAAGGCCCAGAAGCAATAATACTAGAGTTGCAACGTGCACACTCAGGTTCTGGTTTTTAAATAACACTTCCCACTAGAAACAACTAGGACTTCCTGGAGAGATGGCTTGGAGACTCGGAGTCAGGGCAAGGAAAGAACAAAGATGAAATTGGAACATTTTGATGCACCAAAATATTAAAGAAGTACCCTCTAGTTTTTTGTTGTTAAGTAAAGTGAACACATTGAGTGAGCACAGAAGTCAGGTGAACACATTGAGTTAGCACAGAAGTCAGATTAAAAATGCCTCTTCTGACAAAATCTGGATAATCTGAGTATCAAAATAAATAATGACAGTAATGAACTACAATCACTGGGTAAAACAAGAATCTATCATAAATAAATACTTTGATAACTAAATAAATAACAGGACAAGAAGAAAAAAACTCCTTCTCACTGTAAAATGCCAAGTAATGAATGCAGAAGGAATTTTAAAGTGAAAAACCATCCTTTTATAGCTTGAAGTACCAACTGATTCGGGCAAGAATCATCAATAAAAGTTACAAGTAGGTGGTAAAAGTTTGATATTCACATAGTTTCAAATTATCTTCCTACAAATCACTTATTAAAAAAAGGAAATACCTGGCAGACCCCATCTTAACTAAACAATCCAAGTTCACATCAATAAGGGGGCAAGCAGACATCGTGCATCTCCTGACATGATACACGGAGAAGGACACAGCATCACTTCAGTGATATTCCCACCCAAACATGCATAACCTGAATTAGTCATGAGGAAATAACAGACAAATCCAAACTGAGGCATAGTCTACAAAATACCTGCCCTGGGTTCTTCAGAAATGTTAATATCACAAAGGACATGAAAGACTAAGAAACTGGTTCACATTAAAGGAAACAGAAGAGATGTAGTAGCTAAATGCTCCAGTAATCCTGGGTCAATCTTGAACCATAAAAAAGCAAACCAAAAAAATAATAATACAAAGCATATTATTGGGACAACCAATGAAATCTGAATAAAGTCTACAATTAGATAACAGCATTGTGTCAGTGTTAAATTTCATGATTTTGGTAATTGTACTATGGTTATATAAGTGTATATTTTATTTCTTAGAAATACATGCTGAAGTACCTATTAAAATAATGTTCCAGTTTGGATACACTGCAGTTTGAAGAACTCTATTTTAGAAGATACAGGGGGTGAAAGTAGTTAAAGAATATTAATTATTTTGGTCCATTTCATTTCTCCTTCAAACTTATACATATTTCATTTTTTATATTAAAACATAGATAAGGAAAGAAGGAGCCATGTGAGAACATGCACATGACAAATAATGCCATGATTATGTTCCTTAGGAGTTAACAGATTGTAAGAACTGTATCTGGCAGGTGTAACTCCTGAAAGATGTGAAGTCGGGGGCTACAGCATAGCAAGCTAGGCTCTTCTCAGGGGAGACAGGAAGCCTTTAATGCTTTTCCTTAAGTCCTTGGTACATGATAGTTACAGGCTCTATATGGTGGGGATAAGAGCATGGGTTCTGGAGCCCCACTGCCTGGGTTCACATGCTGGCTACTCCAGACCAGCTCCTGACACTGATAGATGAGCTCTACATTAGCTAATTATTCTTTGCAGTCCTGAAGTTCTCACCAGGATATGGCTGGAGCTTTCCCCCAGCAAACTTTGATGGAGTCCACTCCAACTCGATTGGACATGAGTTTGAGCAAGCTCCAAGAGCTGGTGATGGACAGGGAGACCTGGCGTGCTGCAGTCCATGGGGTCGCAAACAGTCAGACATGACTGAGCAGCTGAACTGAACTGAACTAGTCAGAGATGTGATTGCAGCCTAGTTAACAGCCAATGCAAAAGAGAGTAATCAGGGCATACCCAGGAAGCCAACGTTCATACTGAGGCTGTTTTAAGGGAAACTTTATAAAAACTCAGTTAGTGTCCTTTTATAAACCTGCATAATACTAGCTTAGAGTCATCAGTCATGAAACTTCCAAAGATGATACCACATTGCATTTATCTGTTACATGTTATCTGTTGTTGCTTGCTTGAGTATAATGTTTCACACGTCCAAATTACTGGCCAGCCAGGCACAGAGCTGGGCTACTAGTTTCAAATGCTCTGAGATGTTTGAAGATGAGCTTTTAGCGCTATGTATGTTGATGAACCCAAACTATAAAAATGACATTGAATCCATAATATACTTAGATTTGCTTTTCCCCACCGTCCAAATCATTCCATCACAGTGCATTGGTTCCTAAAACTGTCTGACATGAATTGTTTCATGGTAAGATCTATTCTTTGGTAGCAATAAATCTAGAAGTTATCTTTCTTTTCTTTTTTTTCCCCATTTATATATTTAATCTATTATTCAAATTGCTCATAGAAAATTTGATTTTAAAACTTCTTCAGAGAAGAGATGAGCCACTTACCCTGAGAAAATTAGCCTGAAATCTTAAGAAATTAAAACAGTTGTGTGATAAAATCAGAAACACAAAATTAAACAATATTGTGTTATAACATGAACCCCGTGACACATTTTCCTTTTAAACTAAATTTGAAGTTCAATCTCAGGTCAGTTCACTTTGTAAAAGTAGAAAATATGTGAATATTTACCTTATTTTTAGCAGAATACATCCATTAAAAATTTTTAGTTTATTCAACAAATAAATTTGGCACTCATTTCACAAGGAATGTAGCAATACCTAAGGTTTTTCTACATTTGCAATTTTTACAAAGATAAACTAGCCTTATGGGACACTGTCAATGTTATTTGTACAGGAGCTTTTCTGCAGCTGGGAAAAATATAATTCTTTTGCAGAAGATCTTGAAAACCAGTTTTACAGAAGAAAATGCTGCAATCATTTTAAAAGGGTATTTGCTACACTTTCAAATTTATATTCAACTTTTATAGCTGTCCTAGCGCCATTCTACTTATAACCATCCACTGACTTACAAAGCAGAGCAGAAGATAAATGTTTTCAAAAATTTGAATAAGGAAAATTTCCAACATGCACAAAAGTGGAGAGAAAAATATAATGAACCTCAAAGCTCCCCAGCTTCAACAATTACCAACATTTTACCACTTCTGATTCATTTGTTCCCTTCCAATTAAACATTGTATTACCTGGAAATGGTTTGTACTTTTGCTTTTGAGTTTGAAAGTATTGGTAGAAACAAAAAGAACAAAAAATTCTCTAGTATTAATTATCTTTCATGAGTAAATAATACAATTTTTTAAATCTCATTTTTCTATGACTTTTTCCTGCTTTCAGGTGGTACAATAAGAACATCAGCCGAGACAAAGCTGAAAAACTTCTTTTGGACACAGTAAGTCTCTTTAACCTATCTTTTGGCTTCAAATAAAATGAATTGTGCTACTCTTTTTCAGCCAGGCGGTGTGGTTTGCGCTAACGCAGTGAGTTGATGTGTTGGATTAAAGTGATGTTCATGTCTGGTACTAGTATAAAAGTATTTTGGGGTTTACAGGCTTAGCATACATCAGTCCTGGAGAGGAAACCTGGAGAGGATCAAAGGTCTTGGTATTAACATGTGAACATGGCCACCGCTTCAGTGAGTAGTCTTTACCGCCATGATGGCTGGCCCTGGAGAGCTTGGGGCTGGTCTTCCCTGCCTGCCTCTCTGGTTAGGTCAGGGGTGGCTGTGATTCAGATTCCTCCTGGCTGAGCTGTGTGTAGAACTAGAGGAAACACATCACTTGTTTTTAACTTATTTTTCAAACAACTGTTCTTCTCCAGAGCCATATAGTATGAGGACCAGGACTGATCTTACCCAGGGGTGTCAGGATTGAGGGAGAGAGGGAAGTGAAGAAAGAAGGCATGGTGTGGTGGGGAAAGTCTTGGCCCCCGCTCTGGCTCCAACTCAGTGTGTGACTTTGGGGACATCTCTTCTTCCTTCTGGACCTCAGTTTCTCAACGAGTTCAAGGGAGGCATTGGACTAAATCAGAGAAGACAACTACCTAGGCTCATACTGCCACTCTCTAGTCTTGGTTCTGTGGCCGACCCCGTTGATCAGAGTTCATGGCTTTGGGGTCCTTCTCAAAACAGCACTCAAGGAAGCTGCCATCAATTGACTGGCATGCAAGGGAACCCCTCTCTTCCTGGATCATTAGATCATTTGTTACTCTAAAGCTGTGCCTCTCAAAGTATCTGAGTAATGGATTACTTTCTGTGGTTGGTTTTTAATTTCCATTTGTCACAGACTTAAGTAAATTCAATAAAAAATGAATTAATAGGGAAAAAAAAGAAAAAATAAGAAGCAAAGACATAAAAAATAATGCAAGTCTAATTTTTTATTAGTATTAGGTCGCTATAAAAAGATTCTAAATGATTCCTCTCAATTTCTTTTTTTGTCTGGTGGTGGAGCAGTAACAGTTTGCCAACTGGCACCCATCCACAGACCACACTTAAAGTAGCCCTGAAAATTGCACGTTGGGGCTCTTGCAGAGAAACCAAATGCATGGAGGTACTGAGAGAAAGCTTTCTATAGAGAAATCAATTTATCAGTGTATTTGCTTAGAGCAGTGGTTCACAAGCCTGTCTGCACATTAAAATCACCTGGGAAACATTTTAGAACTACCAATGACAAGGTCCCACCTCAGACTCATTAAATCATAATCTCTAGTGGATAGGGTACAGGTATTAGTAGTTCAGAGAAAAATATCTGAGTGAGTCTAAATTCAGATGATGTTAATAACCCAGGCTCAACACAGCCTCACCAGTGAGACCAGTAAACAGTAGGCATGGGCTGATGGAGGGATTAGTCTCCCTATGCTGAAGTGTCAAACGTGTTCCTGACATTTCACCGTATATTATTTTCCAGTTATAGTTTGAAGGTATTTCATATCTTTAAGAATCTTAAACTGCAAACCTCTCTTGGATGGAATGAAGCTGGAGTGACCAATGTATCCTGGTTTGCTTGGAACAGTTCATTTTAAAACTGAGAGTCCGATGGTCCCAGAACCACCCCCACCACCAACCTCAGTCCTGGACAAACCAGGACAGTTGATCACCCCAACAGGCAACCATTACCGGTTTGGACAGTGACTAGGGGTGAGCTTAGAGAAGGGGACCTGGGAAGATTTCAGGTAGAGAATGAAGGGCTGTGATGAGAAGGTGGAAGGATGACGAATACCGTCAAAAAATAATCTAAAGGTATAGAGTTGATTATTAATGTACTATTTACTTTTGCACAAGGGAAACTTTAAAGTGATAATAAATTCATTCTATCAAAGGTAAAAATAAAATTTCTATATGAGGAAATTGGGAAGGGAGGAGTCATATTTTGAAGTCATATTTTGAAGCAGTGAACTTCTCCCTTGATTAAGTTGCCAGTAAGCAGGCAAAGAGGACAAGTTCAGCTGTTTGTGTGTTTACCAGTGACAGGTATATAATAGGCAGTCTGTATGATGGTGGCTGTCTCAATTAGCACCTGTCATGATTATGACATGTCTGCGCCACTTCCTTTATTAGGATTTCCCAGTATAAACTCACATACCTTACCATTTTGCTGAGCACAGAACTAAGCACATAAAGATACTTGAGATAGGATCTTTGACCTCAATAGGGACTCTCATAGACACTATCAGGAAACAAGAAAAACTCTGAAGAAAGAGAGAAGAATCTAAGATAAACTGAGCATATACAGGAGGCTTTCAGTACTCTCAGAATTTTGAGAAGATTCTAGAAGGAATTAGAAAGAGTTCATGGAGTAAGAGGAATTAAGGTGAGTCACTACTAGACTCTGGTTTCCCCTTGGTTCCACCCTAACTCAGCACTTAATTATTCCTTGTAGTTCCCAATAGAGTACACATTAGAATCACTAGGGAATTTTTAAAAATAAAGATTCCCAGGCCCTGGCCCAGACCTACAGAATCAGACTCTCCAGGGTTAGCTTCTGGAAACCTGTATTTTTTCAAGTCACCTTGTGATATATATGCGGCCTACTCAGCACGTATGTTGTTGGATAATATAATAAATTGTTAAATTAACCAATAAGATCCTATAATAAGAGTTATACTGAATTTAAACAAGTACAGTTTTGTTATTTTTAATCACACACTGGTTAATGAAGTATGCCCATGGGGCACCTAAAAAAGCTCATAGTAATGATTAGCAAAAGATGATTTCTATTTTACAGCAGTTCTTTGGAGGCACTTAAATACATTCTGCTTGCTAGAGCAGTTGAAACATTCTTCCTTATTAATATTCTAAACTACTTCACCAAATCCTCTTAGCTTCCTTAGGTCATATACAGGCAAACTTCAGTGGGTCCCTGTATTGTATGATGTTTAAAATATCAACAGAACTTTTTCGGGGGTGTATTTAGTGTCTCCTTTTCTAACAATTATAGGACCCTTAAAAGATGGATTGGTTCACTTTTATTGACCAAAATTGGATTTATTTCATTTTTATTGACTAAATATCTCAAGGTACTGTCCCAAACATATTTCACCATTAGAATATAAATGCTTTATCTTGTTCCTGCTTTACACAGGACCCCAGAACTGTACCTATGACATAGTAGTTGCTTATTGAATATTTGTTGAGTGAATGAATACAGCAAATGCTTAAGAAATGTTTTTGAAATTAACAACTATATTTTGGGAGAAGCTGGCCAGTCATGAGCATTGTTTGGAGCTTTTAAAAAAATACAAATTCTAGGATGTCAGCCTTCACCAGTCAAAACCTTGGAAATTGGTACGCAGGTGATTCTGGGACTTAGCCAAATTTCAGAACCACAGAAAACAACTCTTAGCATGTATTATCAGTTCAGATAACACCTCCTCTAAGAACATCCTCAAGCTTTCCCTCTCACAAACTGTGGAATGTGGTTTTTCCCCACCTTTGAACTCTCATGTTGCAATGTCATGACATCTCCAGTAGCTCTCTTTTCACTCAGCCATGGACCTCAAAGTCTGTCTTCTGTGTAACCCGTTTAGGTAGAGGGTGAATTCCTTGCAAGCAGGTACTTGATACCTTATAGCATGGCACATATTGAGTGACCTGAATTTGGGGCAGGAGGCTTTTCTAAGACATTGTTAATGATATTTCCATGATTCTAAGGTGTTACTAGTTAAAGATGCAATCGATATTGAGTCCACAGAAGAATTGTTTTAAGGGAAGAAACGAACCACCTCCAAAACGAAAAGTAGTTATATGTCAGAGACACTCAAATTCTAATGCAGCATAACAAAGATACAAGTTATCAGTCAATATTTTTCATAATAACCTACCCTGTGTGTCAAGATTATCTTCTGTGAGGTCCCTTTCAAATCATATGGACAGAAAGAAAGAAGGACGTTCCTAACACAGTCAACATATCTCAGAAGAAAGCAGACAATGGTATTAATACTTCTAATGGATGGCATACCATGGCATGTGATAATAACAGCTGATGATAGTCCTAATAGTCCTTGTTCTGGTATTATACTCCAGGAACTGTTCTATGCACTTTAACTCTCCCAACCATCTTGCAAAAGTCATTTTACGACTGAGAAAACTGAAGGTCATACATTGAATCTGGAAACATCTGTAATTCACAGAATTATAAATTGTTAGAGCTAGAATTCCTTTTAAAGAATATCTGATCCATCCCCTTTGTGCTACAGGGGAGTAAACTGGGCCAAATTTAGACAGTAAATTAGTGTCAGTCTGGACTATGGCAGGGACGCTTCTTCATACACACACACACACACACACACACATATACACACATACACACACATAGTTAATAAGGGAATATATGAGTTAAGGTCTATTTTCCCATCTGCACATTTCCCACCCTTGGCACATTTTTTTCTATTGTTGCATCTTTATTTTTCTAGATAAAATAGTAAAAGACGACCTGAGACCTTGACTATATCCCATAGGAACAAGCCCACTCCCCAACCCAATCTGGCTACACTGCACAGGCATGGCAGTGATAGGAGCAAAGACCCTTTAGACTTCCCTGTTCTTGGTGGTTGTAACTTCCTCTGAGCCCCTTACAGGAAGTAGGTGATAATGTACATGCCGGATGCCTCATTTTCCCCACACCCTGGACTGCCTCAGCCCCAAACCAGAGTTTCCTGTTACCAGTGCTGAATGCCACCTAGAGCAACTATGATGGAGGAAGAGCTCTGCCCGCCTCCTGTCCTCAGCAGAGCTGACTGCAAACCTTACTTCTCTTTTGTCTGATGTCTATGGATCAGTTTACTCTTAACAGTTAAACCCCTCTCTCATCACAAATTTATGAAAAACAATAATGGTTTCTTTTAAAGAATAACAATAACGAAAAAAATTCTTAATTAAATAGAAGAGATATTCCCACTCCTTTCTTCACAGATAGCTGATAAACTTCAGGCCTTTTTGGTCTTTGTTTCTTCCCTTTAAAATACATTACAAATGCAGATAATGTCTGCTTTGGCTAAAGCTTGATTTCTTCCTGCCCTGAATTTAATCCATCACATTTCAATGAGGCAAGAGCAAAAGCTTCAATATTTAGTGAAAGGGGAAAACTTTTGAAGACAAGTGACACTATATAATATATGGATGGATATCATAAACATGACGTTGAGTTGGAGAAGGAAATGGCAACCCATTTCAGTATTCTTGCCTGGAGAATCCTGTGGACAGAGAAGCCTGGTGGGCTGCTGTCCATGGGGTCGCACAGAGTCGGACACAACTGAAGTGACTTAGCATCCATGCATGCATTGGAGAAGGACATGGCAACCTACTCCAGTGTTCTTGCCTGGAGAATCCCAGGGATGGAGGAGCCTGGTGGGCTGCCATCTATGAGGTCACACAGAGTTGGACACAACTGAAGCGACGCAGCAGCAGCAGCAGCAGAAGCCAGACACAGATTCACTATTCACAATATCAAAGGTTAAAATAGCCCAAATGCTCAGAAACTGATGCACAGATAAACAAAATGTGTTATCCATGCTAAGTTGCTTCAGTCATGTCCGACTCTGTGCAACCCCATAGACAGCAGCCCACCAGGCTCCTCCGTCCCTGGGATTCTCCAGGCAAGAACACTGGAGTGGGTTGCCATGTCCTTCTCCAATGCATGAAAGTGAAAAGTGAAAGGGAAGTCATTCAGTCGTGTCCGACTCTTCGCGACCCCATGGAGTGCAGCCCACCAGGCTCCTCCGTCCATGGGATTTGCCAAGCAAGAGTACCAGAGTGGGGTGCCATTGCCTTCTCCAGGTGTTATCCATACAAAAGAATATTGCTGCCGCTGATGCTAAGTAGCTTCAGTCATGTCCAACTCTGTGCGACCCCATGGACTGCAGCCTACCAGGCTCCTCCATCCATGTGATTTTCCAGGCAAGAGTACTGGAGTGGGTTGCCATTGCCTTCTCCGACGTTACAAGTTGATGAACCTTATAAACAGTATGCTAAGAGTAAGAATCCAGTCAAAAGAGACCACATATACAATTTCATTTATATGGAATTTCTAAACTAGGCAAATCTATAAAGAAGGCAAATTAAAGTGCAGGGGTGCAAATGATACTGAGGTGTCTTTTGGGAGAGATTAAAATATTCTAAAATTAGATCATGGTGATGGTCACATAACTCTTTGATTTTGATAAAAATCATTGAATTGTACACTTAAACAAGGATCATTTCATGGTATCTAAATTAGGCTTCAAAAACTATTTTAAAATCTAATGAACTAATCTGGGATTTTGTGTGTGTGTGTGTGTGTGTCATATAGCTCAGCTTTACCTCAGAAATTGAATTCACTACTGATCCCAATGCGGGGGAAATCAAGTTTTTTAAAAGAATAATTTGCAAGCAAGTTATAAGGGTCTTTCTTATTGCACTGGATAAACAGTTTACATTCATATCTGAGAAAAAGAAACTAAGAATCTGTTAGTTCTCCTCTGGCCTAACCATGTCCAAGGTCATGCACACAGCACATTGTGGACAATGTAGAAGGCTACAAGGGGCGTATAAGGTTACTCTATTGGTCCAGAAAGATTTGCAACTCATTTTCTTACATTTTAAAAAAATTCATGAAGTACAGAATCATTAAAGTAAATTCTGTGTATACAAAGAATACTAGTACTGTCCTCGAATACTATGACATCTTATAAAAAGAAATGTAGTAGCTTTCTATATTTTCATCAATTCTTCCCCTGCTTTTAGGTAACAGCTAGGGAAGCCCTACCTCACAACCTTGAGAAAGTAAGGTCAAGGGTAAAACAGAGACCTGAAGAGTCAGGTGTCAGCTTCAAATTTCTTTCTTTTTCTAGTTTTAGTGAGATAATAATTGACAAATGACATAAGTTGAAGGTATACAACTTAATGATCTGATTTATGTATATATTGCAAAATGATTAGTACAATAAGTGTAGTTAACATTAATCTCCACACATAGCTACATTTTTTTTCTTGTGGTGAGAACGTTTAAGCTCTTAAACAACTTTCAAATATACAATGCAGTATTGTTAACTACAGTCACCATATTGTACATGATGTCCCCCAAGTTTCTATTATAACTAGAAGTTTGTACCTTTTGACCACTTTCATCCAACTCCCCTACCCTCCACCACCCTCAAATTTCAAAATAGACTCTTGAAACTCCCAGCAGAGAGAAGAGTTTGGGGAAACTCAGAGAATTTATGGGGTAAAACTCTAGGTTTGGAGAATGCACAATGATGTAAGGGCCAACTGTCCCCTACACATGCGCCTTTGCAGGTTTAGGGCCAAGTCAATGGAAGTAGGTTACATTTCTGTGTGAGGATGAGCTTTCCAACTATAAGTGCTCTTTCAAAAGACAGAGACGACTCATCAGGATGGTTAAAGTAAGAAATGCATATTTGGTTGAGTCAGTAGAAGACCAAATCTGAATGTCCATAAGCCTTTTAAAAGTTCAAGCCCCAGAGTCCCAGCCCTGGAGATTCCAAGTGTGCAGGTATCAAGGGGAGCATGGTCAACTGCTTTGTGGTCATTGTTTTTCTTGGTCTTGTTTTGTGCTTTAGATTCTTCACTTGATTTTGTGATCATCAGTAACGTTTGGGGCACACGGGGTTAGGCCAGATCAGTGATATTCAACCAAGGGTGACTTTGTCCCCAAGGGAACATGTGACAATGTCTGGCATCCAGTTGATAGAGGCCAGGGATGCTGCTAAACATCCTATAATGCACAGGATAGTCCCCTCAACAAAGAAATACTAGGTCCCAAATGTCCATAATACTGAGGTTGGGATAATTCTGGGGTAGAAAACCTTTCTGGGATCTTCTCTAACCCTGAGATTATAGGATTCAAATGATTAGTATAACCACCTATGTGTATTATGTTTATGTATAGATGACCCACCTTTGGGATTAGGGCCTTATGTTGATCTAAATTGTACATACTTCGCTCCATATATCTCAAGCGTACGCCTGCCTCACAAGGCTTCTGTCTCTCTCTGGCCTTCACTTACGGCCCTCACTACATCTAAGTTAAGTGAACCACAGAAATAAGTTTTGCAAATGTCACCAGCACAGATTGACAGCTGGATAGGAACAGAGCATCAGACGCAAAGTACTCAAAATCAGAGTTAAGATTTTTAAAGGTCCTACCAGGAATGAATAAACTGGTGTCTCCATTTGTTGGTACTTATTTCATCAGCACTGGCAAAATTGTCAGTGGGGTAGAGGGTGTATTTTGGAGAATTCCCCCTTCTCTGCACTTCCCTCTTGCAACCAGCAGTTTCATGTTCTTTCTCCTTTTGCCCTACAGCAAAATCAGCACTTGAAAAAGGGTCTACAGTATATATTCCCATTAAGGAAATGATGAATCTTCCTAGACAGAAATTTTGTGCCCTTGTGGGGAATGGACAAGTGGCTTCTAACATTTGTTGAATGGAGGCACCATGGACTAGTAGAATGAGCAAGGGTTTTGCTCACCTACCACATTCAAGGTTCAAACTCCAGGTCTGTCCTCTACATTTGTAGGTCATGAGAAAATCACTTCAGCTCTGCAGCACTCAGCATCTTCATCAGGAAATTGAGGATAACAACATCTAATTTGCAATGTTGTGGTCAGGGTTAGATAATATCTATAATGAGCCCCAGGAAGGCAGAATTTGTGTCTGTTTGCCTCTGTTTACTGTTTATGTCATCACTAGAATAGTCGGACCCACAGTAGGAGCTCAAAAAAATGTCTCTTGAATGAATGTGTGAAATGGTAGCCATTACTGCTGAGAGGCTGCTTTGTGCCAAGCTGGCCTATGGTATCTCCTCCTTTCAAGGGCAAGAAAGTGGAGCTAGATACATGAGCCTGATTTCCTGGGATCACTGATTTTTCATCCTTGTTAACCATTCCAGGGCAAAGAAGGAGCCTTTATGGTGCGAGATTCCAGGACTCCAGGGACATACACCGTGTCCGTTTTCACCAAGGCCATCGTAAGGTATGGTGCTAACTCAGCAAAGTGGGGAGAGATGGTACTGAGGCGGGTGATCAACAAGCCACACACAGCAATGTCAGACAGTGGATGAGGTAGAGGGGTCCTTAGAAATAGTGCATCGTCCCTGATCCCTCTGAGAAAACCAAGGCCAGGGAGATTAATAACATAGCTGAACTCACTTAACTGGAAAATGACAGAGCTGGGCCTGGATGCCAGGTTCTTGCCCCAGTTAGCAACCTTGAGTGCAGCGCTCTAATGAAATAAAATATCTAGTCCTGTATTTAATATGTTTATAATTTAATCCAAAGAATAACAAAAACAATACTTTGCAAGCAAGAAAAAATGAATTCTAGTTCTGGCTCTGCTAATAAAACTACCCCCCATTTATTGAGTCCTTACTATGTGCAAGAACCTTATAGGTCATTTCCAACCATAATAAGCCCCAAAGGCAGGTACTACTATGCTCCTTTCACACATAGAGCTGATGGCCCCTTCTGAGGCAACACCAGAGGTAAATCTGCCCTCATGTTCCAGCTGGCTGACTGCAAGACCCTCACCGCTGGTCTATGCTCCTCAGACGCAGTCTCCTCTGTAAAACTGTCTAGAAGCTTAGCCAGGTCACAAATTCTTTTCTATCTAGAAAGTCAGTAAGAACTAAGCAGTGTGGCAATGACCAAAGTCCAGTAAGAGAAAAGTAATTTTTAAGGTGTCCTCAGGGAACAAACACTTTAGAGAAGGAAATGGCAATCCACTCCAATATTCTTGCCTGGGAAATCCTACCGACAGAGGAGCCTGCAGGCTATAGACCATGGGGTCGCAAAGAGTAGGACATGATTGAGCATCACGCATAGTGCAGGGAATACTTGCTGGAGGATGAAGGACCGCAGCAAGACTTGAAGCAAGAGCAGGGTGTAGCCAGGTGGTGAAGAGGAAGGGTCTGTCCAAGGTTGAGAAAGAAGGCAATGCCCATCTCCAAGGGGCCATGCCTCTGCCATAGCTGGGGGACCAGGGACTCCAAAAGGATGATGGGAAAAGAATGAGAAATAAAGTCTGTGTTGGGAGTCCCTCAGCCCAGCCCAGATTCAGCGGTTCATTAGGAAGGCTCAGGACTCAGGATATGATGGTACTCAAGGCTAAGACTTTTTACAGTGAAAGTATATAAAGCAAAAGCAGCACAAGGGAAAGGCACGTGGGGCAAAACCCAAAGAAAGCCAAATGCATGCTTCCAAGAGTCCTCTCCTAGTAGACTACACAGGATGTGCTTAATTCCTCCAGCAACAAGTGCCATAACAGGGTGAAATGGTGTCACCAGGGAAGCTCACGAGACACTCAGCACCCAAAGTTTTCACTGGTGGCTGGTCATGTAGGTACCCTCTGCCTGGCATGTAGCAAAATTCCAGACTCCCAGAAGAAAAGCAAACGCTGAGCATAAACCTCATTGTTTATGTTTAGGCACATCCTTACCAGTTAGAGAATGGTGGAAGCCCTTTTGAAACCCAAGTTCTCAGAAGCCAACCAAGTGGCAACCTGGCAAGCAGATCTTTTATGAATGGCTTAACTCTGCTATGCAAAGTCAAATATGTACAAATGGGCTGAGATGCTTTCTGAACGTATGCTGATGATTAGTTAAATCCACACAGCGGAGAAGGCAAACATGCCCTCCCATGGGGGATGGACACAAGATCCTAGAGGATGGATACAAGACCTTCCCCCATTTTGTGGTTTGGGGAGAAACATCACCAATCCATCATGGGACCAATCATAACTGGGTCCAGGCGCACCCTCAGAATCTTCCTTCATACACCACTCAGGGCCAACCTGTCAAGACTGACATAAAAGTTAAAATATATCTGCCATGTTTGTGAGAGGGTAAAAAGCAAAGCTTCTAGGATACTGCTACCAGTAGATACTTCTGTGTCCAAACATTGCTTCTTAGTAATCACTGCATGTCTCATTTGTTTAAGTGAGAACAACCCCTGTATAAAGCATTATCACATCAAAGAAACAAATGACAACCCCAAGCGATATTACGTGGCTGAAAAGTATGTGTTTGATTCCATCCCTCTCCTCATCAATTATCACCAGCACAACGGAGGAGGTGAGTTCTCAGGACAAGGCCAGAGGGGGGCCCTTGCAGGGGTACATGGAGAAAAGTGACAAACACCCGTCATTCCAGACAAACCAACTATAAAGAGTAATGATTTATACCAATACCAAAGGATGCCAAATATTTGTGCTGTTTTTTTAATTTTATTTTTTAACTTTACAATATTGTATTGGTTTTGCCATATATCAACATGAATCCACCACAGGTATACACGTGTTCCCCATCCTGAACTCTCCTCCCTCCTCCCTCCCCATACCATCCCTCTGGGCCGTCCCAGTGCACCAGCCCCAAGCATCCAGTATCGTGCATAGAACCTGGACTGGCGACTTGTTTCATATATAATATTATACATGTTTCAATGCCATTCTCCCAAATCATCCCACCCTCTCCCTCTCCCACAGAGTCCAAAACACTGTTCTATATATCAGTGTCTCTTTTGCTGTCTCGTATGCAGGGTTTTTGTTACCATCTTTCTAAATTCCATATATATGCATTAGTATTCTGTATTGGTGTTTTTCTTTCTGGCTTACTTCACTCTGTATAATAGGCTCCAGTTTCATCCACCTCATTAGAACTGATTCAAATGTATTCTTTTTAATGGCTGAGTAATACTCCATTGTGTATATGTACCACAGCTTTCTTATCCATTCATCTGCTGATGGACATATAGGTTGCTTCCATGTCCTGGCTATTATAAACAGTGCTGCGATGAACACTGGGGCACACGTGTCTCTTTCAATTCTGGTTTTCTCAGTGTGTATGCCCAGCAGTAGGATTGCTGGGTCATAAGGCAGTATACTTTCCATTAGCAAATTTTGCTGCTGGAACCATGAGATTTCACCAACCACCTACCCACTTGAGATATTACAGGTCCTCTCAGGGAAGGTGTAATATCAGTGATTGTGGCTTTGGAATTTGTTTTCCAGAATAAAAATAGCTCTTGCATTGAATTACACTTTTTTCTTCCTGGTGATTTGACTCAGATGGTTGCTTCAGTAAAGCTCTAACAACTGCCTTTCACTTTTTAATCAACCCAGGCCTGGTCACTAGACTCCGGTATCCAGTTTGCTCCTGGAGGCAGAAAGCCCCAGTCACCGCAGGGCTGAGATACGGTAAGAGTGCATTTGGGAATGGTATTCATTTGCACTAACTCACATAAAGGTCTGGGGCAAATTGTGAATGGACTTCCCCAGACTTAAAATGATCATTAAACAAGTGTATCTGGAGATGTATCTCGAGATGGTATACACAAATGAACATTTACAATGTGTGTAAAATAAATAAGATAGATAGACAGATGCACTTTTATCTAGGTCATATCAATGAAGTGTTTGCTGGCCACCTACTCTGTACAGAGCATTCCACTAATGCCGTGAGAAACCAATGGTATACCACTGTGTTCTGGCCTATCTTCTAGAACTTCTGTATCATCTAGTTTATTGGCTATCAGTCCATTGCAGGTGCTATAAGCTAGCAGCATCCAGAAGTGTGTGTCCACATAGCAGTGTTAAAAATTTTTGAATGCTTTTAGGCAGGGTATACATCTCCAGGGCCATGGGCCTTACTTTTCCTTCCTTCCCTATGAAACCACTTCACCTCCTTGTACTTTCTGCCTGGAATCTGAAGGCATGTGGGGATGCAAACATACCCTGATCCAAACTGTGCTGGCCGAGGAGAAGGCTGATGTAACTTTCATGTTGTATCTTTTATATTGCTGGTCCTCAAACTTCGGTGGGCATTCAAGTTATCTAGGATGCTTATGAAAAGTATTGACTCCCAGCCCCAACCCAGCACTTACCAAAATGCAATCCCTGACAGTTGGGTCCTGGAGTTGCATTTTCAGCAAGTCCCCTGGGTGATTCTGACACCAGGGGCTAGAGGGTGATACTTTGAGAAATGTCGCCGTGGGCTCCTCATCTGTAACCAGCACCATGTCTGCACACTGTGGGTGCTTGGTACTGTTTCCTGTTGAGTCTCTGCCTCAAAGAGGTAGAAAGTGAACGGTTTGTGGTACTAGACCAAACGTCAGGAGAGGATAGTGTTCCTTAGCCTCCTGACAAAAATCAAGTAACTCTAATACCTGTAGAATCCTAATGTGTTCATGCTGGGTGGAAGCCCAGGGAGTATTTTATGAACCCATTCATTTCTGTCAGCATGGAGGTTGAGATTCAGATTCCTTTTATTCATTTATTGAGCATTTGTTGAGAGCCTACCTCGTGCTAGACTGTGTGCTGGCCTGCACCTCTGTACCACTCCTCCTGGAATCTACTACCTTACCTCTGCCAAGGCCTAACAAGTGCTGTCCACAAAATGGATGCTCTTGATGGATAAATGAATGAATGAATGACCAATTCAAATAAAACTTGCTCTACATGAAAAATGACAATAACAATTTTCAATCGGGTACAGGAAATGATGGGGACCTTAGAACCCTTTCATTGACTTTAATATCTCGACGAATGCCATCCTCCTTCCTCTTTCCATGTAATCGTCCCCACACACATTTTTTCATGGTTTTCAGTGCATATTCTATGTTATTATTTGGGAAAGAAGACAATTTTACCTATCTATAGTTCTAAGTATGAGGGCTTATACCATTTGCCATCTTTGAGCTACATTAACGATAGTCTAACATTCTATATAGAGCAGTATAGTTCCCTGGTGGTCCTATACCTCATACCTACTGCTTGCCAACTCTGGAAAACCCTCTCTTTCTCTTCCAGGGAAATGGGTGATTGATCCCTCGGAGCTCACTTTTGTGCAGGAGATTGGCAGTGGGCAGTTTGGGTTGGTACACCTTGGCTACTGGCTCAACAAGGACAAGGTGGCCATCAAAACCATACAAGAAGGGGCTATGTCAGAAGAGGACTTCATTGAGGAGGCTGAAGTCATGATGTGAGTGGCCAAAACAAGAGTACACAGAGAGCACTGTGATCTTTAAATGCCATTCTAATGTCGTCTTATGCCACCTCCCTGCCCAAGTCCAGCGATGGCTTCCTATGGCATGGAGAATAACACCAAGCTCCTCACTGTGGTCTAGAAGGCCTGCCATGGTCTGGCCCTGCCCACTCCTTAATTTCATCTCCTACCCATCTCTCCTCTGGTTCCATGCATGCCAGTCACACTGACCTTTGTTGTCCTCACACACACCAGCTGAGTCCGTGCCATTCTTCAGCTCAATGAGACATTTTTGTTTGAGGGAGGGAGTGTATTTTGGGAGACTGAATTTAGACCATCTCAACTCTTGCCATTTTTCTCCAGGAAACTCTCTCACCCCAAACTAGTCCAGCTCTATGGAGTATGCCTGGAACAGGCCCCCATCTGCCTGGTGTTTGAATTCATGGAACACGGCTGCCTGTCAGATTACCTGCGTAGCCAGAGGGGGCTCTTTGCCGCGGAGACCCTGCTGGGCATGTGTCTGGACGTATGTGAGGGCATGGCCTACCTGGAAGAGGCGTGTGTCATCCACAGGGACTTGGTAAGAGGATGCAGGGCAAAACCTTATAAGTTCAGGGTGAAGGGGCATGTGCCAATGAAATGCAGAACTACCAACACTGGGAACGCAAGAATCAATAAAAAGGCACAAGCTTTCTTCCTTCCCGTTGCAACTTCTTCTTTCCTCCACCCACTGTGGGAGGTCCTCATGGGACTCAGTTCTGGGCTCTATTCCCAGCCCCACCTCTAACTTTCACTCTCTGAGTTGGAGTTTACATTCTTCCAAAATGAAGCTAACAGCGGCTCCTCCTTAACCTCTCTATGCCTCCACATCCTCTTGGTAAAATGAGAGAAGTTGACAACTACATGCTTTCTTAAAATGTTATCCAAGGATCTATCAGAATCACATTGGAGTGATCCTAGAACCAACATCAGAATTTCTGGGGGTTGAGGCTCAGGAATATTCATTTTAACATGTCCACCCCATGGAATTTGCAGGCACATTAGAATTTAAGACTCACTGGATCTTTTATCAGTAAGGGATCTTCAAATCCAACACTCTGTGATGTGAATTAGGGACCATGTCATCTCCCTATTGAGGAATAGTTTTAAGAGAATTAGCAACCTAATACATTCTCACTTTAGTCAAATGGATGACAGCTTCTTCATACCATCCCTAAGGTTAACATCGGGTTGCACTGGAGCTTATAATTGGTTACACAACACCATGGATTTCTTTTTGATTAGGATCCCAGGAATGAAGATGAAAGATGAGATTTACTCACCCTGATAAAAAGACCTTACGCATTCAGTTTCCATCATGCACTAGTGATGCTTAATTAACATTTGTGAAGCTCCTTATTGCTCCCATATAAGCAAAGCACTGTGATTATAGGAGACTCCGTAATTACTGATTACTCACCAAGTTTTCTTTTTCCTTTTGTTTGCCTGTCTCTGCTCCAGGCTGCCCGGAATTGTTTAGTTGGGGAAAACCAAGTTATCAAGGTGTCCGACTTTGGGATGACAAGGTAATTTAGGGATATGGTAGCAGCAAAGTCTCAGGAATGAGACGCAGGCCCCCAGGACACTCGGACCATCTCTATCCTCTCTCTTCCCAGGTTCGTCCTTGATGACCAATACACCAGTTCCACAGGCACCAAATTCCCAGTGAAGTGGGCATCTCCGGAAGTCTTCTCCTTCAGTCGCTACAGCAGCAAGTCAGATGTGTGGTCATTTGGTAAGTATCATTCTGGCCCCACACCCACATAACCTGGGACTGTGTGCCAGCTGTTTTATTTGTCCAATTGCTGGGATGGTAAGGGCATCCCAGTGAGAGTCTACAGACTCATTATTGTATTTATTCTTGGTTATTTTTGAAATGGGGGTAAAAATTAAAAAACAGGATACTGATGACAGCTGCTGTGAGATCAAGAGATGGAGGAGTCAGAAGATTAGAATATGAGTTCCTGGAGGGCAGGGACCATGTTTTTTTCCCAACATTATATTTATTCCCACATTTAACCCTCAGTAAGTATATTACCCATTCATTCAACAATGATTTTTTTGAGCATCTACTACATGCCAGGGGCTAATCTGGGTGCTCACAAAGCATTGTTACATAGCATAGAAAAGACTTCGGGAGCCAAATTTTAAGGAGAGATAACAGTCATGTAAACAAGCTAACAAATATGTGTGTAAAGTAAAGTCAGGGAGTAGTAAGCAAGTGCTGTGAATAAAACAAAGCAGTAATGGGGCAAAGAGAGACCATAATGGAGGGAGGGTCTGTATTAAATAGCAGGATCCATCCAGGAAGGCCTCTTCAGAGAGGACTCTCAGTGACTGTTGAGCAGAGAGCTCAATGATGAGAGGAAGATGTCTCCATTTGAAGATCCAGGAAACAGGGTCTCTAACAAAGGCAGCAACAAGTGCCAAAGTTTGGTGTGTCCAAAGAAAAGGGAGTATTGACTTAGCAGGAGAAATATAGGCAATGAAATTGGCTGGCCATGGTAGGAATTCAATTTCTCATAAGTGCAAATGGGCATGAATGAAAGAATGAATGATGCCCGTGTGACAAAGAGCACTAAATGTTCTTGCTGGAAGTGTCATATCTTTGTAAATCATAGCCTGTGCATATTAAAGTGTGCACAAAACTATCCTGGACAACCTCTTTGATCTGGAGTGTAAGAAGGACTCTACTTTGGACAGGAATGGTTTGGAGTTTGATGTTGCCATTCTGTATGAAGGGAAGATTTGCCAAGTATATTGACTAGTAGTAGAAACCAGGGAGAAGACTAATTAAATCCCTTAGGAAAAGAACTAATTAGTCTTCTTCAGTACTTTAGAATGTCCATTTCCAACAGCCAAGTGGTATGTTTATTTTGAGTCCTTCTAAATTGTTCCTTGGACTTCTCAAGTGGCTCAGTGGTAAAGAATACATCTGTCAATGCAGAAGACGGAGGTTTGAGCCCTGGGTCAGTAAGATCTCCTGGAGAAGGGAATGGCAACCCACTACAGTATTCTTGCCTGGGAAATCCCATGGACAGAGGAGCCTGGCAGGCTATAGTCCACAGGGTCACAAAAGAGACAGATACGACTTAGCTACTAAACCACCACCACAACAAAAATTGTTCCTTAAAGCAGTTCCTCTGTTCAACAGGCCTAGTTATGACTTTGATAGTCAAACGAAGGTACAGAATGAACTCAGAAGAAATAAAACTGCACTAGAGCAACCTCAGATCCTCTTTTCCCAGTGCATACAACTAGGAAGGGTGTGGCCACTCCCCATGGGTACAGCTGGTCACGTTGCACCAAGCCAGTTGTTCCATAAAGAAATGTTTGCAGCCGTGGCCACTTCGTCACATTCACCCCCTGACTCGGAATGCTGTTTATCCTGCCACAGGTTGTCAGCCTAGGACTTTGCTGCTGCATCTTATAATTAGAGGACTGAGCTTAAAGTCTGTCCCTTCCTAGGATGTGTCATCTGAAGTGTCCAAAGATGAGACTAACTGATGGAAGCAGAATAGGAAGGGGAAGAAAACTGGGGTGACAGCCCTGAGAAACAGAAATGTGGATGGAGGAGAGCTCGCTGCCTGCCTCAAGGCCATTGGGCTTTGTCTTGCATTTTAAGGTTTTTGCCCTAATGAACTACTCTATTTTAAACAAGTCAACAAACCTCTTCGGGGCCTTACTCAGTTCCTCACTGCATCACAAGGTTTGCATAAAAGCAATTGTTTTCCAGCCAGCTTTGAGCAGCAAACCCCCATTTTCCAAAGAAATCTCACTAGAAATCCTGGCATCTTGGGGTGTTAAATAGGCTTATTTACTGAATTTTCCCAAACTCCTGAGGCACCTCTGAGGCTCCCTCAGAAATTCTCTTCCAGTTGTCTGGACTGGGCCCCAGGATCTGCCATTGGAACAAATTTCTGAGATGATTTTTCAAGACTTCAGATGCTTGAGGGATCATATTTTGCAAAATTCTTCCCTTGAGTTCTCTGGATTCTGTTTTGAAAACTCCTGGATTAGGTGACCTGCAAGCTCTGTTCCCACTCTGACATCCAATGACCAGATATAAAGTTGGGTGTAACATTTCTACTGAGGGCAGAAAAGAAAAAGTTATTAAATCAGAGGTCAAAAATAGACAACCTGAAGAGTTCTGCTCGGTTAACACAGTATTTTTTAATCAAATTGAGTTTATATTTTAAAACTACCAATTTATGATTTATCTTTTAAAATAAATCAGAAAAATGTGGCAATCCTGAGCCCTCATTCCCAACTGCCTTATTCTTGTTGGAGCTAAATCACAGCTGTCCCTTTGGGGACAGAACTTTGACTTCTGGTTTTCCACAGTCCTCACTAGTCCCTGTTACGCAAACTTCATTTACTCCATCCATCTACATCATATGTAGACATTTGAGTTTACATCCCCTGAAACTTTAGTTGAAGCATTTGAGTTAGATATAACAAAGGGCTGAGCTTGAACTTTCTTTCTTCAGTTGGGAAATCTCAGAAATAGTACAGGCCTAATAAGCCTTAGGTGGTTTGACATTATACTTTCTGGTGGTAGAGACTTGAATTTTAACGTCAAAGAGTCTGTGATTTCTAGATGTGAGTTTGTTTGTTATTTATGAACTTTATCACTACCTGTTTTGATTCACTATTTCTCATAGGTGTGCTGATGTGGGAAGTCTTCAGTGAAGGCAAAATCCCATACGAAAACCGAAGCAACTCAGAGGTGGTAGAAGACATCACCACTGGATTTCGGTTATACAAGCCCCGACTGGCCTCCCAGCATATCTACCAGATCATGAATCATTGCTGGAAAGAGGTCAGTAAAGGAAGTGGTTCCCCCTTCTCCCTCCCCGACATTATAATCTGTAACTTCAGGGTCTGGCCCCATCCCCAAAGAAAGGAACCCTCTCAGAGGATGAGGCAGTAGAGATGACGAAACAGATTAGCAAAAAAATGACGTTGAGCACCTATTAACTGAAGGAGTTCCCTATCTCTAGAAGAGCTGGCAGAGATCTTAAATATTATTTGATTTGCAATGTAATGGTACAAGCCATCAACATACTGTCAGAGAGGAAGAGGGGGTAGATTTGATTACATTTATGTGGGCTTATTTCTGGGATCCTAACTATACTCCATTTATCTGTCTATTCTTTCACCAACATCACAGCCTCTTGATTACTAAAGCTTTATGGTGAGTCTTAAAGTCAAGGAGTGTCAGTCCTTTAACTTTGTTCATCTTGCTAGTATTGTGTTCACTATTTTGAGTCTTTTACCTTTCCATATAAACCTTAGGGGCTTCCCTGGTGGCTCAGACAGTAAAGAATCCACTTGCAATGCGGGAGACCTGGATTCGATCCCTGGCTTGGGAAGATCCTCTGGAGGAGGGCATGGCAACCCACTCCAGTATTCTTACCTGGAGAATCCCCATGGACAGAGGAGCCTAGTGGGCTACAGTCCATGGGGTCCCAAAGAATTGGACATGACTGAGTAACTAAGTACAGCACATAAACCTTAGAGTCATTTTGTCAGTATCTACAAAATAAGTTGCTCAGTTCTTACTGTGATTGTGTTGAATCTATAGATCAAGTTGAAAACAAACGTAATCTTAACAATATAAAGTCTTCCTATACACGAACATGGAATATTTCTCCATTTACTTAGATCTTCTTTGATATCTTGTTTTAGAATTTTATATTTTTCCTACTATAGATCCTGTATACATTTTATGAGATTTATACCCAAATATTTACTTTTTTGATGTTATTTAGCACTTATTTATGTTACATTTTATATATGACTTTATTTCATTCTCGCAACAATCTTATGAGATAGATAATATTATTATTCTCATTTTACAGATAAAAAACTGAGGTTCAGAGACGTTAAGTAACCTGTTTTAGGTCACACAGCTAAGTAGAAAAGCTGAAATTCAAAAGCAGGCCATATTTTGATTCCAAAATGCCTGCTATTAACAACTAAGACACAATGCCCTCAAATACAATCTATACAGAAGCATATTTAAAAATCAGTAAAAAGTATTGCAGTTTAATTCTGGTTTGCTTTAGAATTACCTATGACACACAAGTACAAGGAAATCACAGAGTAACCTTTCTTTCTCTTCCTAGAAACCAGAAGACCGGCCACCTTTCTCCAGACTCTTGAGTCAACTGGCTGAAATTGCAGAATTGGGGCTTTAAAAGAGACTCAGTGCTAGGCCATGGGCTACAGATCCTAAGTGGGGGAAGGAGGTCTTCCCTTCACAGAGCATTAAAAGCTGCCACCAGCCCAGGACTCCCCAGAGGCAACTGGCCTTTCGCACCAGTCCCTAAGCTGCCACGGAGGCAACAGCCTGCTAGAGGCTGGCACCAGGCCACAGGCAGAAGGCTCAGCCACTGCACTGGGAGCGGGGCCAAAGCAGCAGTGATGTCCCTACCCTTCCTCCAGCCTCTTCTGAGTAATGCACAAACCTCAATCAACAGCTTTAAGGCAACACTTCTTGCACTTCTTAGAGAAGGGAGAGATGGTGTAGGACCCTGGATTATTACCTTCATTATTATTTTAAACATGGACCTAAAGTTCATGGTCAAGGGATTCTTTATTTGACCCAGCAATACAGAATCCCAGAATATGGGGCAAGATGATCAAGGAGCATGACAATTTCTCAAGGAGAACTAGTGAGTTAATTAAAGTCACAAAGAGTAAGCTCTGCCTCTGTGATGCTGTCAGCCACAGCTTCCTGCCTCAGAAGATGATGGAACAACTGCTTACCTCAGAGACCGGATATGCTGAGAAGTAGCTTTGTGAGGTTTTACTCATAGAGTACACTGCCACCTCTTGAGGAGAGCATGATGGACTGGGGTGAACAATTCTGATCCCACTGCTGGAGCATTGGGTATCTGGCATCTGGGCAGAAAGAGGATGTCAGATGATGGAACCACCTGGTACAAGGAAAGGCCTTAGGTTGTTACCACTTGGATGCTCATCTTTAGTACCAAGTCAAGCAGGTGACTCTGCCTCCCCTTCCATGCCGAATGCTTCCGCAGGCATCCTGGGTCGGGGGGGGGGCGGTGGGAACCATGGCTTCTGTAAACAATCAGACCCCTCTCTGCATTCTTCCATCCTCATCAACAGAGTACAGACTTGTCCCAAGCACTGTGGCCTGGCAGAGAAACTGAAGCTTGTTTCAGCCCTAGAGATTTGCAACTTCAAGGTTGAGACTTCAAGTCTCTCTAAATTCTAAGGGAGGAACAAGAGGTCTGTGTTTGCTCAAACCATCTGTATGAAAACTGAGTCAGGTACTGAGTCGGGGGCTTCCAAGATGCACAAGGATGCCTTTTGTTATTGAGCACCTGAATATGCAAAGTGAAAGTGTACAGAGCTAAGGACTTATCTGCAGAATCTCAGTTCACCCTGAGTTTACACCAACACTGTGAGGTATTGTTATAATTCCCATTTTACAGATAATGGAACGTTGGCTTTGAAAAGCTTGGACACCTGCCTGAAGTGACAGAGCTAGGAAGTATTAATATAGAGCCCACCTCTGTCTGACTCCAATGCAGTTTCTCTATTTTTATTCAATACTGCCTCCTACTGAGGGTCAAAGAGATTGCAGAAGAGATAAGTACAGCAGAGGGGAAGAACCAATAAAGCCCACACAGCACCATCAGCAAGTAAAGTTGATCCTGTATAGAGCAGTGTGGTTGTCGATGTAGCCCTCCAACTTGGAATAGGATCTTTATTTCCTCATCTATATCCTCACCTTCATTAGAGTTAATGACTTTGGAGTTATTAAAGGAGTAATTAACCCTTTGATTCACTCAAACCACCAGAGTAATACTGCAAGAAGCTGTTTATAGATGGGCTTCAAAGTGGCTTTAAAAGATTCTCCTGCAGAAGTATAAATACTTCCTTTAATTATCACTTCAACTTTGAACTGGCTGCGGTCTTCTTGGACACTTTCTGGGAAAGGGTATTCCCTGATGTGAGAGAGATTTAATTTTCCTACCATGTTCAGATAAAACTCTCAGAGTGATTACTGGATGGTGTTGAAGTCAACTCTTTCTAAATCATGTGATATTTTGACTGCCTGGTGATGCAGATGCACAACTTTTAACTACAACTATTGTGACACTGGTAGCTTCGAAATAAAACTATCATTCAGAAGATGACATTCTTCAAACTTATCCAAAACCATCCCTGTTTACTTTTTTGGCATTTTGTACATTCTTTTTTGGAACCTTTAATTAGAGATGATTTCTGGAACATCAAGCCTAGAAGGAAAACATCAGAACTGACTGATTTTCTGTGGTATGGTTTAGAATGATTCTCCCCTGCATGGTATTATCTTGTTCAAGCTCAGATTCATTGAGGCTTTAACTCAACACGTGTCAAGAGTTTACCTCTCAGTGTTCTGAAAAATGGACTTCCTGCCTGTTTGGACTTTTTTCCCCTCTCACATTTTGAAAATGGTGCCGTGTGTTTACAGGGAATTACCCTATGCAAAGTTTTGGTTCTAGACGCATTTGATAGATTCTGCATTGTGTCCTTTTAGACTATATATTTATATTTTACTAGAGTGAATATTTATTACTGTACAGTCATTCACAATTAAAATGTTACAAATATCTCCTATGCTTTGTAAAGCACACCAAGTTAAAGGCTGGGTCTAGCAAATAAAGTTGTGCATTTTAATGAATATGGTATCTATAGCCTGGGTCCAGATTTAGCCAAATGTCAGACAACCAAAAGTTTTCCTTAAATAATAATGGTTACATAGTTTCACATTACACAGACAAGTAAAGACTATATATCACTTAACATTTTTTTCATCAAGTAAATATCAAATGCTTCCTATGTTCCTTTGATTGTTCCTTCCTATGTTTTGTCTTTGCAGAAACAAAATTGAGAAAGACACAGTCTTTACATTCCAGGTATGGTTGAGAAGGCAGACATATACACAGGCAAAATTATAATATGGGAATTACAGCAACAACAGGAATAAGGTCAAAGTAGAGAAGAGCTCATAAAAAGTAATGGAATCTCTCAAAGGGCAATGTCAGTAGAAACTTTCTAGAATCTTGCTACTCAAATTGTGGTCCCTGGACCAGCAACAGCAGCATTACTAGCCTGTGAGAAACCCAAATTCTCTGCCTCCACCCTGAGATACACTGAATGAGAATCTACATTTTAACATGATCTGATCATATGTACATTAAAATTTTGGAAGACTACCACAGAAGACATCACATCTAACTCAGTTTTGAAGATGAATTACGGGATTTTTAGGCAAGCCAATGGGCAGAAATAAGACAAGTATTTTCCAGGTAGAAGGATAGAGGAAACAAAACATATTGAGAAGCTATTATCTGTTTATCATTGCTGGAACATAAGGAGAGAGAGAGAGAGAGAGTGTGTGTGTGTGTGTGTGTGTCGTCTCAGCAAAGGTGAGGATAATAAAAAGAGTAGACAAATTGAAATTAAGGCTATAAATCTACAGACAAGGACCTAGATTTTAAAACACACACACACACCCAAAAAAAAATACTGGAACTCTAGTTGTAGAGAAAAAAAAATGTCTTTGAATAAAGAGAGAAGGTCAAATTTGCATTTAAAAATATATTCTGGCACCAGTGCGGTGAGTGGATTTGAGAGAGGCAAAGCTGGTGCAAGAGAAACCAATCTGGAGAAGATGTCTGCCTTGTTCCTAGTACCAGATTATTGTTCATACTCATTCACTGCCATCTCCTGTGTGGGTGACATGTGGAAATGTAATTTGGAGTCTTTAAGCCATAGTTCAACAGCAAGGCACATCTATTCTCCTTCTTAAAATCCCAGTGGAATAAAAGCTGGATTATTATAATTCTGGTATATTGAGCTCTCCCTGTACCTTTCATTTCACCAAATGCCCATGTCTACGGCAGGAACCAGCTTGTGCACCAGAGGACCATTAAGGACCAGTGAGAAAGCCTTTGGCTTCCACACTGTCCTTTGTGGAACTCACCTCTGGGCTTGACTCCCACTGGCAAATGACCCAGAGAGGAAACTTATAGAGCAGGTTGGATGAGCAGATCTGCTTCTCAGAGAACATTTATCCTGCAGACTCTACTCTGCCTGGGATCTCCCAACACACAAGACCACCACACTCAGGAAAAGGCAGAATATATGCCATTCAGCAAGAGGGGCAGGGTGTGTGTGTGTGTGAGTGCAGAAGGAGCCGTAGATTTTTTTTGAGCGGCTCAGAAAGGTGCTCTGATCAGGAAGAGGGGGATAGAGTTGAAGCTGCATTCAAACAGAGAGCACATATTTTCACTTAGAGTAGATATTTATTTGCAGTGACTTTGAGGAAAGTGCTAGAAATTTGGTGCACCAAACTCACTGCCCAGAACCACCCCTTGGTGGCAATACTGTGTGTGAGGGAGTGGGGGTGGTATCTTCTATGACTGTGATTCTTCTCAAGTTACCATGAGCAACTGGCTTCTGGGATAACAGAATCATACAGATACTGTTAGAAGGAGTTTTAGAGATCCTTTGTTACCATTCACCTGCTATTTCTTGGCACTATGTCAGGCATATATGATGAATAAGATACCTTATCAGGTGAGGACCAAACACACTGCAGTCAAATTAAGATAACTCAAGGAGGGCCTATTACAAAAGAACTACTTAACACAGTGTGGGTTTAGATGAACCGCAGGAAGTAGCAAGAAGGAAAAGAGCTGCCAAGGAGCAGTTACTATCCCCAGGCCCCCAAAAGATGAGGAACTGGAGCAGTCATTTGACTGCGGAAGCAGAGTCACCTGGAGAAAGTTGTCTTGAGAGGACAGGACCTTTAGTGAGGGACAGAGGAAGCCCAAGGCAACATCACAAGGAGGAAACTGCAGAATAAATATGCTGGCCCCACTCTTCCTTCCCCCATCAACTGCTGTGGCTGATTGTTGGCCAATCCCTCTGTCCTCTGGAAGTCAGAGGACAAGGAAATTCTAGTGCAGTTGTCTACAGGCCAGTCTCCAGGCAAGAAGGCAGGGTGAGAAGAGTGAGAAATAGGACTAGAGGAGCAAGAGAAGATATCCAGTACAGAGGCCAACCTTCCTGTAAAAAGCCTCAGCTAGTAAAAGGAAAAAAAAAAAAGTCCAACGCATAAATAAATGCAGTTGATCCTCCTTATTTGCAGAGTCTATACTTACAAACTGCCTACTCACTAAGATTTATTTGTAACCCCAAATCAATTCTTGCAGCCTTTCCACACACGTCATTCATGACATGCCCATGCTCAGAATCATGAAAAATTTGAGTCACTCTACAAGCACATTCCCAGCTGAGGTTGAACAAGGCAACGCCTCTGCCTTCTCATTTCAGCTCATACCATAAATTAGGGTCTTTTCTGAGGTCTGTTTAGTGTCACACTTTTTGCACTTGTGTACACTGTATTGGTCATTTTGCTGTTTAAAATGACCCTTAAGCATAGAACTGAGGTACTACCTAACGTAAGTAAAAGAACACTGTGATGTCTATTACAAGGTAAACGTGGGTTAGGTGAATTTCACTCGGCATGATTTATGATGCTGTTGACTGTGAATTCAATGTTAATACATCCACAATACATACTAAACAAGGCATTTTTGAACAGAAATACGCATAAAACAAGATTATGTGTAAATCAGGTGACTTTATAAAACATAAACACAAAATAATGAAAATCGACTGTGATCGCAAAGGGTTGCTGGAGGTCATATGATGGAACAGAGGTCACAGTACAGTGAGTACAGAGAAAGAGTGAAAACATGCAAGGGACCAGGCAGGGCTTCACAGAGGAAGTGATATTTGAGCTGTGTCCTAAAGGGTGAATGGGAGTTCCTAAGAGAGGGAGGACCTAGAAGAACATGTCAGACCAGAGAAACTAACATGCATAAAAACACATCTTATTCCACCTTCTTCCCCAGCATTATTTCTATGTTAGCACTGGGAACCTTGGGGCCCAAAGCCAGCAGGTGCTGGAGAATCAGTTAAAGGAACTTAGTGGATTCTGGTTCCTCACCATCCAGATTCACATCTACTCATTCCCCTCTCCACCCATCTAGAGCTACCAAGGAGTTCCTGGTCCCTTTTCATTTTCTCAGGTTCATTTTGAGTACAAACGTCTATAAGCTGAGACAAGCTACACATTTATTTGCTTTTCTGGTGTGTATATCTCAAAGCACTTTCCCATCTAAGATGATGTTTGATCTCTCCAGCAGCGTTGAGATGGAAGAGTGGGTGAAGAGGGGGTCTCACTTGATAGAAAAGGGAAGTGACACACAGCATGCGTGATGTTGTAGAGCTACTCAACACAAGCAAGATTAGAACTCAGATCTTATTCCAAATCACACATTCTTCCTAGAGATCATGTCAAAATTTGAACCATGATGATAATTAAAAAAACAAAAAAACAAAAGCTCCCATTTTTGAGCACATATGATGGCTCTGCTGAGTGTGACACTGATTGTTTCATTTAACCTTCCAAGAACCTAAGGGAGAGAAACAATTATGATCATCTCAATTTTATAGATGCAGAGTACGGGGCTCCCTGGTGGCTCAGACAGTAAAGACTCCACCTGCAATGTGGGAGACCTGGGTTCCATCCCTGGCTTGGGAAGATGCCCTGGAGGAAGCATGGCAACCCTCTCCATTCTTGCCTGGAGAATCCCCACGGGCAGAGGAGCCTGGTGGGCTTCAGCCCATGGGGTCACAAAGAGTCAGACACGACCGAGCAACCAAACACAGCACATGGGGCTCAGTAAACTAGGAAAACCATTCATGGTCCCCTAATTAGTAAGAGGCAGAATGCAGGCCTGAAGCCAGACCTGTCTGTTCCCAAATTCCATGCTCCCAACCATTTGGTGGGGTTGATTATAGGGCCACGATGCCAGCCCCTGAGAATACAGTGGCACCAAACTCACTGTACCTCAGCTACACTGTTGCATTCCAAATCTGGAATACGCTTGAGGTCTCCTTATCAGTTCTTATCCAAAATTACGACTTAGCAGCAGCAGCAGCAGCAGTATTTGTTTAAATAACGACAAAAGTTTCTTTGCTGTCAAGTTATACATAAAATACGTGACCTTCAGGGGAGACCAGTTCTCTAGAAGTTGTGAGATGTGAGCAGTGAGAAAAAGAAAGCAAAGAAGAGAGGGGATGCCCCCAATATTTCACCTATAAATCAACAGGATTCTGAAGATTTTGTGAGGATAAAATTTGCCCATCCATACACAGTACTTGGCATAGAGACTGATTCCAAAAAAACATCCAATAACTGTTTAAAAAATCTGCTTTAACAAATTATTTCAGATTCAAAAATGGAAATAGGCAACCCAGTTTCCTATGAAAAGCCCTGGGTCTGGGTCCAGCTGACCTTGGGCAACCCTCCCCTCTCTGGGCCCCCATTCTTTCATGTGTAAAATGAGGCAATTTTAACCAAGTGGTCAGGCTTTATCTAATGGACAATGTAAATTGAGCAACTGACCATCAAGATTCTCTTTTCCTGCTAACTACATGAATGTTTGACTACATGAATCAAATCTGTAGCAAGCTCATTGCACATGGAGATATTTTTTTGTATTTATTCACATTTTTTCTCCATCTCATATCCTTTTTCCTTTGTTAAAAACATTATTACTGATTTAGAAACATTTTAATACCATATGTCACTAAAACTTGTATTAAATATGTTTTTTGAATAAGATGACACAGTAATGAATACAAGGATTCTGTTTGGGAGGAGGGAAATAAGACTATATATAATTTGGTTAAAAGTTAAAAGCATGAGCTTTGGTCTCACTTTCTTGAGCAAGTTATCTAGCCTGCCTTAGCTACCTCAATTATAATATGGGACTAATGGTTACACTTTCCTCACAGGATAATTTTAAACATTAAATGAGATAATGCACTTGATAAATGTTAGCCATTATTAACATTTATATTTCCTCTCTTCAGAACCAATTCTGTTGTTGTTGTTGCTGGAATGTGTCTTTTTTATTTAAACTTTTTATTTTATACTGGAGTATAGTCAATCAGCAATGCTGTGATAATTTCAGGTGCACAAAAGAGCGACTCAGCCACCTATTTATGTGTATCCATTCTCTCCCAAACGCCCCTCCCACCCAGGCTGCCACATGACATTGGGCTCAGTTTCCTGTGCTATACAGTAGGTCTTTGTTGGTTTAGCCGCTGTAAATCTCACAATGTGTACATGTCTACCCCAAACTCCCTAACTATCCTTTCATGCCATTCTTTCCCCACCGGTAACCACAACCCAATTCTCTAGGTCTATGGGTCTGTCCTGTTTTCATAACTAATTCTTACGCCCACTCCAGATGCTCCACTATTGGTTTCCATGAAGCAAGGTCTGCCAATGGATTTTAAACGGAGACCTAGGTGTCCTAATTGACTTAGGGCTTTTCTAAAAACAAGGCAACGTTGCCACACACAGAACCACAATACGTGGCCTATAGCTTTGCAAGCGGCAAAGCAATTCTCGCCTCATAGCTGTGGTCCTCTCACTGCTGATGGTGCAGCCTGGGTTGAATGCGAAGGATATCTGTCTGAAGGCAATAGAGAGAGAGCTACAAGTTTCAAGCAACATGTAAGCTAAGATTTCCCTTTCAATTATTTATTCAATCCACTTTTACTATTATTTCTATTATTTTACATAATAGAACACCTGTTATGTACTGGGCCCTGAAGATTCAATAGAGAGTAAGATACCATCTCTGCTCTCTTAGATTTTATGTTCAAATGGTGGTATACAGGCAAGTATATCAATAATTACAACACAGCATAATAAGTAGTAAGGTAGAGGAAGCCCAGGGAGTATGAACGCTGACCCTAATCCAATTCAAACAGGGAGGGGTCATGGAGGAAGTGACAGCTGAGCAGATATCAGAAGGATGACTTGAAGTTAGCCAGCATTGTGGGGGAAAGTGTAGAAAGTGCAGGAAATAGAGAGATTGTGCCAAGCAAAAAAGCCCAGACTGTGCAAAGCCTAAATGCAAGAGAGAATACAGCAAGTTTGGGAAGTGTAAAGATTCCTCTTAGCTGAAACAAAGCAAGCTTTTTCACAGCAGAAGAGACTGGAGAGGTATGGAGACAGATCATGCAGACACTTGCGGGCCCTGGGAAGGAGTTCTGGCTCCATCCTGAGAGCAGTGAGAGCTAGTGTACTTTAAGCCTGGCCTGGGCATGTCCTTTGTTTTAACTCATGCAGTATTCCACAAGCAGCGGGACCTTGGAGTACATCTAACCTACTTCATCGTGCAGATGAGGAAATAGGTGAAGTGACTTATCTCAGGTAAATTAGTTGCAAAATCAGGACCAAACGGCAAGCCTCCGTATTTCCAAAGCAGTGGTTTCAATAAGATCATGTTGCTTCTCCTCGTAAGCAAACAGAATTCAGGGGTCAGGAAATTATTTTTGCCCAAGATCTAACCAAATATAGACATAATCATCTTTTTTTGTTTGTTTTTAAGCAATGTGTTCCTGCAAGATGAAAAGACAGGGAAGGAACCACAGGGAGAAATATGTTTTCCAGAAATTTACAGCATCTAAAATAATATGCCATTTAGAATGAAAATCGAGTCTCTCACTGTTACATATTTGTAATAACTGACACCCAAAATCCCAAGGATCACAGTAGGAAATTAAAAATTAAAAAAAAAGAAAAGGAAATTTCACTTCTGGTTTTCAAAGCCATCCTCCACAAACACCCCCACAGCCTTCTCACATGGCACCAGTGAGAATATATATTAATATATATGACATATATGTATATATATATATGTCATCCTTTCTGAAATAGCAATCTAAATTAGAATGAGTGATGTAACATCAAACCACAAAGGATTATGAATGCTGTGTGCTAGGGAAATGATGTGAGATCAGTGAGGGCAAAGACTTTTACAAGTTCTTTGCTGAATGTTGAATAATGGGGCTCCTCTATAAATAGCCCTGATAGGAATAGCCGAGTGATTAACTAGAAATTTGTGAGCCCTTCAGAAATATTTCAGAAAGGTTCCCCTGTAGCAAAACTTTACCCCTTAACTTTAAAATGTCTCAAGTGTTTTCAAATTATTTACCTTGTGAAGTAGGAAAAGCAATTCATCTTCCCACATTGTAGACAGGGTGGCATCTGAGGCACAGAGTGGTGAAGTGACTTGTTCAGGGATCCCAAGGTTGGAATTCAGTGCTGCCTGACTTCCCCTGGCTTGAGGGCCCACTAGGAAGCTTAAAGAGACCTGTTTCTGTGGAGAGCACTAAATGAGGTAAGTCTTGAAGAGAAAGGTGCCTGTCTTCTCAGTTCTTTCTCAGGTTTTGCCAGAAAATACTTCCTGTTACCGTGTATTTGCCTTTCTGTCCGTTAGGCAATTAATTCTTCCTGAATGAACTAAAAGCCTCTTGATGAAAGTGAAAGAGGAGAGTGAAAAAGTTGGCTTAAAACTCAAAATTCAGAAAACTAAGATCATGGCATCCGATCCCATCACTTCATGGCAAATAGATGGGGAAACAATGGAAACAGTGACAGACTTTATTTTCTTGGGCTCCAAAATCACTGCAAATGGTGACTGCAGCAGTGAAATTAAAAGAAGCTTGCTCCTCAGAAGAAAAGCTATGACCAACCTAGACAACATATTAAAAAGCAGAGACATTACTTTTCCACCAAAGGTCTGTGTAGTAAAAGCTATGGTTTTTCCAGTAGTCATGTATGGACGTGAGAAAGCTGAGTGCCAAAGAATGGATGCTTTTGAACTGTGGTGTTGGAGAAGACTCTTGAGAGTCCCTTGGACTGCAAGGAGATCCAACTAGTCCATCCTAAAGGAAATCAGTCCTGAATATTCATTGGAAGGATTGATGCTGAAGCTGAAACTCCAATACTTTGGCCACCTAATGTGAAGAACTGACTCACCGGGAAAGATCCTGATGCTGGGAAAGATTGAAGGTGGGAGGAAAAGGGGATGACTGAGGATGAGATGGCTGGATGGCATCACTGACTTAATGGACATGAGTTTGCATAAGCTCCAGGAGCTGATGATGGACAGGGAAACCTCATGTGCTGCAGTCCATGGGTCCACAAAGAGTCGGACACGATTGAGGGACTGAACTGAACTGAATGAAGTTGAGGGAGGTCCCTGCTTAAGAGATGGCAGCTTCGGGGCTTTGCCCCCAAGGAAGTGAAAGGGAGGGTGAGAATGTATTTCTGAACAAGTGGAGCAGTATTTGGGATCAGATTCTGTTGGTGGAAACCCCTTCTCCCCAACCCTCAGGTTTATTTTCTGTCCCTTCACTCTGTTCTTTTTCTTCACAGAATGTCTCTCAGTTGAAACTGGACATTTGCTAGGTAAATTTATCTGGTCTCTCCTAAATAGATATTAAGCTCCAAAAGGACAGGGAGTCTGTCTTTTGTACACCAGTGCCTACTCTGCTCCTGGCACGGTACTTGGAGCAAAACAGGTGCTCGATAAATATTAGGGAGATAAATGAGCACTTGGAAATACTGCGAGGTCTATGAGATACCAAAGGAGCCCAAAGCTTCAGTCCTCCCACAGCTGCAGGTGTGGCTTCCAGGTCTGGGAGCTCCTGGGGAACAAGTCCACCCTAAGCGGCGCTGTTGGCTCTCCTTGCTGGGGTGAGTCCGAGATGCAGGCCAGGATGCACGGGCCGGCCTAAGGGGCGCACTTGGAGCCCCTGGCCGCAGCCATTTCCGGCTCTTTGTGTGACAGCCGCGGCGGCGAAGGGGCGGGATCTCGGGAACAGAGGCGGAGCCGCGGTGGGTGGAGGGGCGGGGCCGAGGGCGGGGCCCAGCGCGGCGGCCGCCAAGCGGAGCCCGGCAGAGCATCCTGCGCCCCGGCGCGGGGCCCCGCGGTAGCCTCTGGCCGCTCTCCTAGACCTGCCCCAGACCCAGGTAAGACCCAGGCTCGCAGGCCTTGGGGCCGGCGTGGGGACCGGGATGCTGCTGGGCATGGCGACGCGGCCGCAAGGATGCGCGAGGGGTCTGCACCCCTTCTCCGAGCCCCGCGAGGGTGCTCGGCTCGGCGGCTGGACTAGCGCGGCCTGGGAACCCCGAAACCCTCCGAAGGCTGGGCCTCAGGTCCGGAACAGCCCCGTACCCTCTCCGGCCCACTCTGGGCCCCGAAGTGCGTACCTCCTGCGGGGAGGCGCCGACGCACGGCGGAGCTGGGGCGCGGCGGTGGTGGCAGCAGCAGCAGGTGCGCGGCCTGGGCCGGAGCCACCGGCCCGGGAGGACGCGGCGCTCATCCCGAGCACCGGAGACACCTGCAGCGGCCGCGAGCCCGGCGGCGGCGGTGGTCTCCCCGCACCCAGGTACTGCATAGCGCCGGCCGCCGCCTCTGCGGCCGCAGCCACCATCACCTCCTCCAGGGCCAGCGAGGGCCTCCTGGGCCCGCCTGGCAGCCTCCTTGGGCTCACAGCTCCCTGCAGTGAACGTGAGATGGGTGGGGCGAGGGGCGAAGAGGCGATGTTTAGGGGTGCGGGCTTTAATGAGAGAGGAGACACGCCTGACCCGCTTTGAAGCCTTCCGGCCTAGCATCGCTCTCCCTGCCGGCTGTCTGGGGGCGGGAGAGGAGGTAGGGGAAGCGGGGGAGTGGGCTGACTCCTGGGGTAAAGGTTGGGTTTTCCTGAGCTCTGAAGACTCGGGAAGATGCCTACCTGTCTGTAGCGGCATCTGCTTTTCAGGACATCCCTCCCCCTCCAAGGGTACACCGTGTGAAAAGGAAGAGAAGGGCGTGCTCTTCGTGTGCAGTGGGGGCGGGGGTGGGAAGCATGGTCCGACAGGAGTATGATTCTCTGTATGGAGAACCTGGCAGAGCAGGACCCTAGGACTGCCCAGGTGCCCTCCCCAGCCCAGGGAATTTGACTTTGACCTCTGCTTGCCTGGTTTCCGCAGCACAGCAGAAAGACTCGCCAAGGGTTGATAGGCCCTTACAGCCAGGCCAAGAAGAGGACAAGGATCTTTTCCTGCCGGCTGGCTTGTGCCTTCACGGCTAGACCGGGAGCATGGGGCAGTCCTGCCGGCTTGCGGAGAAAATCAGGAGAGTGCTGGTTCCCACACTCCCCCTTTCCACCTTCTGCCTGTGTCCCCAGCGCAGTGGGTGTCTTACCTTACTCCTGGGCACAGGCCCTGTTGCAAGCCGTGCTGGCAGGCATGGAGATCACAAATGCTGGAGAGCAAAACATCTTAGGTTTATCTTGCTGGCAGGATGGTGAAGGACCTAAAAGTTGTTTCCTCCACGATCAGACCCCTAAGACCGCCCACCTCCAGTTCCAGATACTGCCCTGCGGAACCACCATCCCCACTGGCTATTTGCCTATGTCAAAAATTGTTTTCAAGAAAGGAGCCAGTGAACACATTAATCCTCAAGAGCTAAATACACAAGAATCTCCCATTAGACACAGAGCAGGTGCTTCAGAAGTCATTTGACCAGAAAGGAAACAGAAACTTGGAGGTATTTTAATGGAAAATAAAGCTTTAAGTAAATAATATTTGATATCTCTAGTGGTGGAATTTCAGGCAGTGGGCTGGAGGTGGGGGTGGGGAACTGGGTAGCAGTTTAGGGGAACAGCTTGCTGAAATGACAACAGCTAGCAGCTGTCAGCTCTGTTTGCTTGCTGCAAGGGCAACTTTGGCCCTGAGGACAAAAATACCATAAGAGTTGTGTGTGTGTATATTTGTGTGTAACTGGTCAGGGTTACTGTCACTCGAGGGTATTATTGAGCACCCAGTGACCACTTGGAGGAGGTGAGACTTTCCCATAGAGAGTTACTTGTTGGCACTGGCTGCCATCTGCCAGGGCAGCTCCGAGGCCACAAGGAGAGTGTGTTATTGCTCACAAAGCCAGTTCCTCTGGCTAGTTCTGCAGACTGAGCCTCTGGCTGGGGGCATTAGAGCTCTGCTCACTAAGCTGCTTTATTATATTTTCTGGCCAGTTCTGACTGGTTCCGTAAGCATCCAAGCCTACTTTGTTCAGTCCCTGCTGGAAATGGAAAGAGAAAAAGTCATTTTACACATTAGACCAGGAGGAGGGTGTAAAATCCACCAGGATCAGAGAGTTTTACTCCAATCAAATCAGAGGCTGGCCCACAGAAGACAGTAGACAAGAAAATTTAAAAAGTGGAAAAAGGTCTTGAGGGGATAGTGCATGTCCCCTCTGATATATTACGCCCTCTTGGGCATTCAGAGGGCCTCGGCTGCTGTCATTGACCAGAAAGCTGAATTAGGTGATGAATAAGCAACAAGCTGATTAACATTGGGAACAGCATTCCTGGAAAACAGTGCTGAGCTCCTCCAGCCTCCACATTTGATGATCAGCCTACCCTCTCAAAGAGGTTTCTTTTGGCTGCTGTTGGCCCCAGGGTTCCACCAAGGGCTGCACAAAATGGCCTTTTATAGCCTCCATGTGGCTACCATAACAATGAGTCTATTTCTTTACTGGCAAGTATTAATTATTCACTTGAAGTTGACGAAACCAGACATCAGTCATCTCATTGGAGCTTTTGTAAAAGGCCTTTGGTCTTATTGTTCTGAGGAGCATAGCTGAGTTTAGGGTCTAGAGGATGGACCCTGCATTAGTAATGGAGGTGGAGCAAGAGGGTGGAGGATGCTGCCGCCCCTGGCAGTGACACAGTGTGCCAGCTGTGGTGGGCAAAGAGCTGGTACTTCATTGGATGCTCTCATTAGACAAGGGCTGCATGAAAATGCTATGTAAACTGTCTAACACATAGTAAATACTATTTTATGTGTGTGTCTATTGTTGTAGTGTATTAATGACATAATCATTAAGAATGTGACTCATGCTACATTATATATTGTGTCAATTTAAGATGACAAATTTTTTTATTGTTGTCATGGTTGATTCTGCTAAAGAATTCCATGGCTTTAGAGGGCCTCCCACCAGGAAGGTTCCACCCTGGTCACCCAACGGACACTACATTGCTGGTGGCCATGTCCAAGAACAGCCCTTCTGTGAGTTGGTCAGTTAAGTCTTCACTGCGTGGGGATGAGGAGCGACAGGAGTTCCTTGACGTGCTAAGAGGAGTCCAGTTTGGGAGAAGGAGGTGTCGTCCACACAGAGTTCTTATCAACCCTTGTACCTCCAGAACGTTCCTGGATTTTGCTTTTCCCAGGGCAGTTGGTCTCTGTGACCATGAAACCCAGTCCCAGGTTGAGCTGCTAAAGGTAGCCAAAGGAAAGCCTGATAAGCAGGGATGTCAGTAAGGGCTTCAGCTGGGACACGTTCCTGAGTAGCGCACTGAAGGTAGATGTAGCTGGAGTAGGCAGACAGAAGGGGGAAGGAATTTACTGAGCAGACACCCAGAGGTAGTTCTCACATTTCAACACATAGATCAGGAAGGACCTCTTCCTCTGTGTACATTCAGCATTTTGCAACCCCACCAAAAATGTTAAGGGCATGCAGGCAGAGAGAGAGCAGTATACTGTGGTCTTCAGACGCAGGATTTATCCCTGCCTTGCTGTGTGCCTTTCAATCAGCCACTACCTCTCTGACTTTGAAAACTGGGGAACTGAAAGCAGCCTGCCCAGCTCATTACCTACCTTTTGCCACGGGAGCCCACGGATGAGATAATGTCTGTAAACCCCAGTCTGAGAAGAAGAAAAGGCCCTGGAAACAGAGGAGAGAAGGAAGTTCCTGAGTGTGTGGCCCTTTTAGATGGCTGCCCTCCATTCCTAAAGGGACAATTTATTAATTATATATTGTGTGTCAATTGAAGAAGACAAATCTGTGGTCTCTCTGTACCCCTGAGCCAACTGAAAGGGAAACTGAAAGGCACTTTGTGATTCACGGATTCTATCAAGGCCCCTGGAAGGCCTTGTCTGTACAAAGACACTTCAGAATGTGGTCAGTGGCTGTGGGACGCCTCCCAGGATGCAAAGAGGTTGGGTACCGGCTACCGCGCCCTGGCCACTATGCTGAGGACTGTGTGCGATGTGCCTCAGAGGACCACCAATCAGGTCATACTTCTTGCACCCTGGCAGCAGAGGTGAAAACAATGTGGGCGCCAATTCTTGAAAGAAAGTGTTTTGAAAAGGCAGAGCTTGGGTTCAGGCAGAATTTCTTGCAGAGATCATTCTGGCTAAGTGGCATTTTGATAGACTTGCGGCAACTCAGCAACAGTATAAGGAGAGGAGAGAGTAAACATGACCTGGAGAGCTGCCCAAGAAAGACTCAATGATGACATCATCAATAGGTCTTTTGATTTCGTGTTTGCATCATCCTTAGGCCATTGTAGAGCAGTGGTTATCGGGCATTTATCTCTTTATGGAATAGGGAGATATTTAGTGTGTCCATGGTGTGTGGTCTCTGTCTTCTAAATAATGCAGGAGATGAGGTCCTCTGCAGAAAGTAAAGGTGGTGGACTGGTAAGGAGAGTGCGGGAGGTGTCCGGAGGTTTGGAACAGCTGCCTTTGTGGGTGGAATAAGAAATCAGATGGGAATGAATGAGAGCATTGTCTAACTGTACCAAAGGCCCAGTTGAGATCAAAGAGACTCTGCAGGGCTGACCCTCAAAGAAGACACTCAGTAGCTCAGTGTTAAGTGAAGGGATACCTGAGAATGATATTCTGTTTGTGTTTTTCAGTTGTGGTGCTTTAAGACCAATTCAGGCAAGATATGAACGATGAGATAAGAATCCAAAACTCAGGGTCAGCCATCAACCTCCAAGAATGCTATACATTCATAGGGGAAAGAGAAATGAAGTTCTGCTTTTTATTTTTTTGAGGTGGAAACAATGACAGAAGAAACTTCTAAATATATCCCCTTACATTCTTATTACAATAAGACTGACTTAGATATGGTGCCTTAGGGGCCCATGATGATTTAAATTTTGTGTTTTTTTTTTTTTTTTTTAAAGAAGACTTTGATTGTTGACCATTGGCTCTTGCATTCAGCAAATTGTTCATGAAGTGTTAGTTAAGCAAGTAATACCTAGGATGTGCCCAGCTCTGTGCTAGTTGCTATGGGTCAGCCCCCGCAAAAGATGACAGTTAATCCTTGTCTTGTCACTTTTGGTGATTCAAAGAATTAGTAAAATATAAAGCAGTTTATAATGCAATAGGAAATTATGGACTCCAGATTGTGAGTGCTTTGGAAATCCAAGAAGTGAAGCTTGTGATGGTTCAGTTGGTCAGACCTTCATGGAGGAGTCTGTCTTGAATTGGGTCTTGACACTGATCAAGGGTAGGATATGAGAAGGAGAGAAGACAGTTCACTAGGGAGTAGAGAGAGCTTGACAAAGGCATGAGGCAAGAATGTTCATGGGCTGGTTTATGGCACCCTGCATACTCAGACCACAGAGGATAGGCCCTGTTGGGAAGCGTGGTCTTGAAGGACTCCCTTTGGATGGAGTGTCCTATTTATAGTCACGGTCATTTGCTTTTGAGTTGGAATGACCCTGAGAGAGGTTCTGGTTCAGTGATTCCTATCTAGTTGTTTTGGGATTTGCTTTCATTTTTCCTCAGTGCATTTGATGAACAGTGTCAACATACAGTAGGTCACACCCAGCAGCCAGTCCCCCTCCCAGCTGTAGCACAATTTTCTTCCACTCAAGAAAAAAGATGAACATTTAAGCAATGATTCCGTGAGAGGACTTTGACCCCTCCCTTACATATCATAAAAAGCAGCTTGTTTGCCAGCCTCATTTCTTAAACTGTTATTAGGACAAGTTGCCGCAATAACCTTCACAACAGAGGTTTTGCCATCGTGGTTGAGAACCACTACAAGACCAACCTCCATATTTTACGGGCGGGGAAATTGCCCTTTTAGAGTGAGGCAAAGGTTCAGGGGCCGATGTCAGTCTTCAGGCTGAGCCACATTCAAGTTGCAACTTCACATCCACGAAACAGGTTTCCGTGCTCCAAGCCAGTGACTGAACAAAAGTCTCGCTCTTTGTTTCCACAGCAGATGTGGTGGCTTCCCTTTCTGAGTTTTAGCAGGTGCTTCTGAGAGGCAGCTCCCCTCTCCTCCGATACAAGTCACACTGGTGCCCCGCCTGCCCCCGCCATGGTGTCCTGTCCCAGCAGGAGCAAATCAGCAAGCTGCCTTTGGTGGCAAGACTGCCCCTCCCAAGAGGGTGAGATCTGCCTGGGTAGGTTGTCAACAGAAAGGCCTCCTCACCCCTGGCAACACAGGAAGAAGCTGAGTGAAACGGCAAATACAGTGATAAGCCCTGTAGCCTCACCAGCATGTTTTCCTTTGCTGTAAACAGAGAAGCGGGTAGGCCTTCTCCAGAGACCCAAGTCGGGGCTGACCTGGACTTCTCTGCTCTGAGCTCAGGTCCCCTGTGTGAGAGAAGCTGCAGGGGATGGGGCTTCTGAGCCCCGAAGTCCACAGGGAGGGACTTGCTTAGCAGAGGCTGCCTGAGACAGCACTGTGGACTGGGCCAGCTGTCTGATTGCCAGCAAGGAAGCCTTGGGTTGTTGTCTTTTAAATAAATTTTTAAATTTTGATCAAAGCCATACATAGACATGCTTGAAAGAATCAAATAGTATTGAAAGACTCAGTGAAAAACAAGCATCCAGTGCCCACCTCCTGTAGAGGGCTGCTGCCTTTAACTCACCGTTTCTTCCAGTACTTGCCTCCAGATCTCTAAATGATATGCTTCTGCTGCCCGTTTCTTGATTTATCTGTGCTACGCACTGTCTCTTCACTTCCTGCTGTGATGGATGAAGAGTTCACTTTCTGACACCATCCTCCTCCCTCTCCTGCCCGCATCTTACAATATAGTAAGAGCTCTGTTTTAACCTAAATTATGTTTAAAGCATCTGCATTATGAAGACTTGTAAATGATGACCCCTAGAGAGCCACGGTATGTCCTTTGATTGTATTTCCTTTCTTACATAGAGTTTTCTTTTATTGCAGAATTAGAATTCTTCCTCCCTGGTTCTCTCCCTCCTTTCCTTCCTTCCTTCCTTCCCTCCCTCCTAATATTCCTCTTTTTCATTTATAGCACTGTCACATCAGGTTCCCCTCAGTCTCCCAGGAAGTTGCAATGTTGGCCCAGCTCAACCCCTAACTACACAAGGGACCCTGCCCAAGTCCTCTCATCTCTTGACCTCAGTGTCCTCATAGTAGAAAGAGAGAGCTCAGGTAGGAGACTTGTCCTCATTCTAAATCTCAAAGCCTGTCACCCCACCCACAGATTTTTGTGTCTGAGGAGTCACTCCTTGGCAGGACAGTCCCAGGCCCTGGCCACAGAAACAGGCAGAGGAGGGCCCGGTTTGGGCCCTGCCTCATGGTATTCTGCTCACCCCACAGTCCAGGGGCTCCCCCTGGGTCGGTGTGGCTGTGTCTCTTGCTGTCCTTTTCTCTCATGTTCATTTTCATTCATGCATGTAAGGTCAGCAGACTCCCCAGACTCCCCAGGCTCCCACTCCCGCTCTCTTTGTCCCGCTCCTGCTTGTATTATATATACCCTAAGGTCTCCAAAAGTGGTCATACAAATTCTAACATTTTTTGGTAACAGCTTTATTGAGTTATGGTTCACATACTGTATAATTCACTCATTTAGAGCATACAGTTCAGTGGTTTTAGTAAATTCACAAAGTTGTGCAACCTTCGTCAGGATGAATTTTTATAACATTTTCATCACCCCAGAAAGAAACATCATGCCCTTTTAGCAATGCCACCTATTTTCCCCAATATCTACCCCAAATCTAGGCAATTACTAATCTACCTTATTTCTCTGTGGATTTACCTATTCTGGATATTTCCTTTAAAAAGCATATTGCGCTTCTTTCAGTATAATATTTTCAAAGTTCATCTATGATGTAGCATGTATCCATAATTCATTACTTTTTGTGGCTGAATAATATTCCATAGTATGAATGTTCCATATTCTATTTATTCATTCATCATTTGATGGACATTTGAGTTGTTTCTACTTTTAAGCTATTATGAATAATGCTACTATGAACATTCATGTACAAGTTTTTTTGTGAGTATATATTTCCATTTCTTTTAGGAATATACCTAGAAGTGCAGCTGCTGGGTCTTATGGTAACTCTGTGTTTTAAACTGTGAGGAACTGCCTCACAGTTTTCCAAAGGGGCTGCACTCTTTTACATTCCTACCAGCAATGATTGGGGGCTCCAATCTCACACCTTCACCAACACTTGTACTTACCAGTCTTTTTTATTATAGCTATTCTAATGGATATGAAGTGATATCTCATTATGATTTTGATTTGCATATCCCTGAGGACTAAGAATAATAATTATCTTTTTATGTGATTATTGCCCATTTGTATATCTTCTTTGGAGAAAAGTCTGTTCAGATCTTTTGCCCATTTAAAAATTGGATTGTCTTTTTATTTATTGAATTTTAAGAGTTCTTTATATATTCTACATGCCTAGAAGATATATGATTTCCAATTTTCTCCCATTCTGTGGATTGTCTTTTTACTTTCTTGATAATGTGATAATGTCCTCTGAAGTACAAGTTTTAATTTAATTTTGATGATGCATAGTTTTGCCTACTTTCTATTTCATTGCTTATGCTTTTGGTGTCATTACATATTTCATGGTTCCAAAGGTTTACTTCTTTTTTTCTGTAAGAGTTTTAGCTGTCTTTAGCTGTTCATGTCTTTGATCCATTTTGAATTAATCTGTTATATGGTGTGAGATAGAGGTTAAACTTCATTCTTTTGAATGTGGTGTCCAGCCATCCCAGAACCATTTGGTGAAAAGAGAATATTTTCCCCATTGCATTACCTTGGAACCCTTGTCAAAAATCAATTGAATATAAATGTGATACTTTATCTTTGGATTCTCAGTTCTTTCCATTGATCTATATGTCTGTCCTTATTCCCCACTGTTTGATTACTGTAGCTTTGTAGTAAGTTTTTAAATCAAGAAGTGTATATCCTCCAATTCTGTTCTCTTTTGAGATTGTTTTGGCTATTCTAAACAGTCCCTTGAATTTCCATGTGAATTTTAGGAACAACTTGTCAATTTCTGCACAGCAGCCAGCTGGGATTTCGGTAGAGATCGTGTTAGATCTGTATCAGTTTGGGAAGTATTGCCACTTTAACAGTAAGTCTTCCAGCCTATGAAAATGCACCTCATGTATGCGTGCGTGTGCCCTGTGCTCAGTCGTGTCTGACTCTTCGTGACCCCTGGACTGTAGCCCTCCAGGCCCCTCTGTCCATGGCATTCTCCAGGCAAGAATACTGGAGTGGGCTGCCATTTTCCTGCTCCAGGGATCCTCCCAAACCAGGGATTGAACCCATGTCTCTTGCATCTTCTGCACTGGCAGGCAGATTCTTTACACTGTGCCACATGGGAAGCCCCTCATTTATGTGACCTTTCTTTTGTTTTCCTACAGTGTTTCATAGTTTTCAGAGTATAGATTTTACAATTCTTTTTACTAAATTTATTCCTAAATGTCTTATTACTTTTGATACTATTGTAAATAGAGCTGTTTTCCTAATTTCATTTTTACATTGAGCATTGCTAATGTATAGAGATACAATTGATTTCCATACGTTAATCTCATATCCTGAAATCTTGCTGGACATGTTTATTCATTCTAGTAATTTTCTAGTGGGCTTTTAAAGGATTTTCTGCATACACAACCATGTCATAGAGATAGTTTTATGTCTTCCTTTCTAATGTGGATATCACTTATTTCATTGTCTTTCTTAATGGTTCTAATATCCAGGCTAGAACCTCCAGCACAATGTTGAATAGAAATGGAGAAAGCAAATCTCTTTGCCTTCTTTCTCATCCTAGGGAGAAAGCATTTAGTCTTTCACCATTAAGTCTGATGTTGGCTGTGGGTGTTTCTGTAGCTGCCCTTTATATGGCTGAAGAATTTCTCTTCTGTTTGTAGTTGGTTGAGTGTTTTTATCATGAAGCAGTGTGAATTTTGTGAAATGCTTTTTCTGCCTGTGTTGACATGATCCTGTGGGATTTATCCTTTATTCCGTGGGGATGGCTTATCACATTCATTGATTTTTGGATGTTAATGGCAAACCAATCTTAGATTCTGCAGTAAATTTCATTTGGTTTTAGTGTATAATCCTTTTTATATGTTGCTAGATTTGGTTTTGTTGGGGGACTAACTTTTATGGTACACTTCCTACCTACCGAGCTGTTCGCATGGATTAACTTATTTAGTTTTCAAAGTATATGAAATAGGAACTACTCATATTATTCCTCATATCAAAAATGAGGCAAGTGAGGCTCAGAACAATTATGCCATTTTCCTAAGGCCACACAGTCAGGGAGTGATAGAGTCACGACTCTGGTTCACCACCACACTAAACCACCTCTAGTGATCATATCAATGGGGGTTCAGTTCAGTTGTCACTCAGTCTTGTCCGACTCTTTGTGACCCAATGGACTAAAGCATGCCAGGCCTCCCTGTCCATCACCAACTCAAACTCAAACTCATGTCCATCAAGTCAGTGATGCCATCCAACCACCTCATCCTCTGTCGTCCGCTTCTCCTCCCGCCTTCAATCTTTCCCAGCATCAGGGTCTTTTCCAATGAGTAGGTTCTTCACATCAGGTGGCCAAAGTATTGAAGTTTCAGGTTCAGCATCAGTCCTTCCAATGAATATTCAGGACTGATTTCCTTTAGGATGGAGTGGTTGGATCTCCTTGCTGTCCAAGGGACTCTCAAGACTCTTCTCCAACACCACAGTTTAAAAGCATCAATTCTTTGGCACTCAGCTTTCTTTGTAGTCCCGGTCTCACATCCATACATGACTACTGGAAAAACCATAGCTTTCAATACATGGACCTTTGTCAGGAATGTCTCTGCTTTTAAATATGCTGTCTAGGTTGGTCATAACTTTTCTTCCAAGAAACGTCTTTTAATGTCATGGCTGCAGTCACCATTTGCAATAATTTTGGAGCCCAGGAAAATAAAGTCTGTCACTGTATCCATTGTTTCCCCATCTATTTGCCATAAAGTGATGGGACCGGATACCATTACCTTAGTTTTGCTAATGTTGAATTTTAAGCCAATTTTTTCACTGTCCTCTTTCACTTTGATCAAGAGGCTCTTTAGTTCTCCACTTTCTGCCATAAGGGTGGTGTTATTTGCATATCTGAGGTGATTGATATTTCTCCCGGCAATCTTGATTCCAGCTTGTGCTTCTTCCAGCCCAGCGTTTCTCATGATGTACTCTGCATATAAGTTAAATAAGCAGGGTGACAATATACAGCCTTGATGTACTCCTTTCCCAATTTGGAACCAGTCTATTGTTCCATGTCCGGTCTAACTGTTGCTTCTTGACCTGCATACAGACTTTTCAGGATGCAGGTCAGATGGTCTGGTATTCCCATCTCGTTAAGAGTTTTCCAGAGTTTGTTATGATCCACACAGTCAAAGGCTTTGGCATAGTCAATAAAGCAGAAATAGATGTTTTTTCTGGAACTCTCTTGCTTTTTCGATGATCCAGCGGATGTTGGCAATTTGATCTCTGGTTCCTCTGCCTTTTGTAAATCCAGCTTGAACATCTGAAGTTCACAGTTCACATACTGTTGAAGCGTGACTTGGAGAATTTTGAGCATTACTTTACTAGCGTGTGCTGCTGCTGCTGCTGCTGCTGCTAAGTCACTTCAGTCGTGTCCAACTCTGTGTGACCCCATAGATGGCAGCCCACCAGGGTCCCCCATCCCTGGAATTATCCAGGCAAGAACACTGGAGTCAGTTGCCATTTCCTTCTCCAGTACATGAAAGTGAAAGGTGAAAGTGAAGTCACTCAGTTGTGTCGGACCCTCAGCGACCCCATGGACTGCAGCCTTCCAGGCTCCTCTGTCCATGGGATTTTCCAGGCAAGAGTACTGGAGTGGGGTGCCATTGCTTTCTCTGTACTAGTGTGTGCTGCTGCTGCTGCCAAGTCGCTTCAGTCGTGTCCGACTCTGTGGGACCCCATAGACGGCAGCCCACCAGGCTCCCCCATCCCTGGGATTCTCCAGGCAAGAACACTGGAGTGGGTTGCCGTTTCCTTCTCCAGTGCGTGAAAAGTGAAAGTGAAGTCGCTCAGTCATGTCTGACTCTTAGCGACCCCATGAGCTGCAGCGCACCAGGCTCCTCCATCCATATGAGTGCAATTGTGCGGTAGTTTGAGCATTCTTTGGCATTGCCTTTTTTTGGGATTGGAATGAAAACTCTTCCAGTCCTATGGCCACTGCTGAGTTTTCCAAATTTGCTGGCATATGGAGTGCAGCACTTTCACAGCATCATCTTTCAGGATTTAAAATAGCTCAACTGGAATTCCATCGCCTCCACTAGCTTTGTTCATAGTGATGCTTCCTAAGGCCCATTTGACTTTGCATTCCAGGATGTCTGGCTCTAAGTGAGTGATCACACCATTATGATTATCTGGGTCGTGAAGATCTTTTTTATATAGTTCTTCTGTGTATTCTTGCCACCTCTTCCTAATATCTTCTGCTCTGTTAGGTCCATACCATTTCTGTCCTTTATTGTGCCCATCTTTGCATGAAATATCCCCTTGGTATCTCAAATTTTCTTGAAGAGATCTCTAGTCTTTCCCATTCTGTTGTTTTCCTCTATTTCTTTGCATTGATCACTGAGGAAGGCTTTCTTATCTCTCCTAGCTATGTTGGAACTCTGCATTCAAATGGGTGTATCAATGGTGGGTGTGAGATGATTTTCATGTGATACTCAGACCTGTGTTTGTTTTCAGTGTTCTTTATTTTCTATTTTAATTTTGTTTGTTTTAAAATTTATTTATTTTTAATTGGAGGATAATTACTTTACAATATTGTATTGTTTTCTGCAATACATCAACATGAATCAGCCATAGGTATACATATGTCCCCTCCCTCTGTTTATGGCAGGTGATAGTAGTTCTCTATTAGTGATCATGATATAAAGTTTCCTTCTAAAATATAATTATAAAATTGAAACAAAAAGCCTATTTAGAAAAAAACTACTAAGCAAATAGGATATGATTGCATATTCCATGTTGATGTAAATTATGTTATTAATAGTGAAGGAGAAGGGACGGGAAAGCTAGAAATAAAGACAGGCTAAGCCACCACATTCCTCTTGTGTTGTTGGGGAATTCAGGCGTGTTCATGCCTTCTTTCATCCAGTATGTCCTCTGTGCCTCCTATCCCCTTGCCATCCTGCTAAGGTCTCTGAGATTTTCAGTGATATGTGAGAAATGGTCTGTGGCCTCAGGGAGCTTGAACATGCAAGCGTCATTCTGCTCTGGGGTGGAGGGCACACGTGTTTTACTTCACAGACAAACTCAGATTGAGTGCTAGTTGTCACTTGGAGGTTTGTCTTTCATGAAAAGTATATGGAGGCTTCCTGTGAACTCATTGAGAAATAGAGCTGTAGTCAATGAGCAACATTTGCCCTGGCGTGGGAAGAGGAAGTACTAGTACTCGGAAACCTTCTGAGGCAGAAAGTGTGGGAAGAGAGGTAGGTACTACTAATATACTTACCACTGGGTCATACGGTCACTCTGTATTTTAAAATTCCAGGAACTGCCAAAATGTATTCCAAGATGGCTGCACTATTTTATATTCCTACCAGCTATGTATGAGGGTTCCTTCCGATTTCATATCCTCCCCAACTTTGTGCTGATAAGCTTTGGGAGTTCCAGGGAAAAAGCAATCACGTCATAGAGGCGAGAGATCTTGAAGGATAAGTAAAATCAGAACCTGCGGTTATAGAGGAAGGAGATTTCAGTTCATAGATAACTGTTCACAGAATATTGCAAGTTATCACTTTACTTGCTCAGGTATTAAATATGTGAATAATTTCAATGACGTTCTTTTTGAAATATAAAGGACTTTCTTACTACTTATATTCCTTGTCACCTGCCCGGCTTTTAAAAACCTGGTATCTTGGACATCGTAATGCCTCTGTTGATGTTTTGGGACATCCATTCATTGAAAAAAATCTTGATTTCTAGCTGCATTTGTGTGCATGGCATTGTGCTAGTTCGTGGGTGTGAGACACAGCTCCTGTCCTCAAGGAGAACAGGATCATTTAGGGCAGGAGAGAACACATGGTAAGTTGTGAAATAGAACTTTAAATAAGGAGCACACTGGGACTTCCCTGGTGGTCCAGTGGCTAAGACTGTGTGCTCCCAATACAGGGTGCCCGTGTTCGATCCCTGGTCAGGGAACTAGATCCCACATGCCACAACTAAAGAACCTGCATGCCGCAGCGAAGATTGACGATCCCACATGATGTAACTAAGACCCAGTACAGGCAAATAAATAAATAAATTTTTAATAATATCTTTTTTAATTTTAAAAAAATATAGAAGGAACACACTGGAGTCTGTAAGGACCACGAGAGAAAGTAGATTCAGGTAGCGTGGCCGGGGAGTCAGAAATTCTTCTTAAGGAGGTACCCATTTCCTTAGGTCTCTTCTAGCTCTAGGCTCATTCTGGCAGTGTGTAAGGTATTTGTTGAGTACTCTCGGGTACCGTGATATTGGTGGTACTCTTGCAGGCTGCTGAAATGTGTGGAGTTTTTCCCCTTACACTCCATGGCCCGGACCCCTGTGCCTGTGTGGTTCCTCTGTCCCCCCTGTATAGCTCCGTCTCTCCTCTCTACCCTCCACTGTGTGGCTGGCTCCTTACCTGTGGCTGCGTGTTGTGGATTGGTTCAAGTCATGCTCTAAAGGTAGCACCGAGTGACATCTGTGGGGTTTGGAGCCACAAGATCTGACCAATAAGTGGAGTGTTCCTGTAAAACTCTTCATTTCCAGTCCTCTCAGAATCAGCCCCCTGGTCCATGTGGGCACACCCGATGGAAGTCCTGTAAGATGTGCCCAAGTTACGTGTCCCTGCATGGTACCCACACCTGAAAAGAAGCTGCCTTTAATGTGTGAGAGGGTGTCAGCTGCTGGGAGAACCCTGTGACCTGTGCAGCCACGTCCTGTCACAGCAAATGTGCGTCCCTCACAATCTCCAGACATACTAGCACATACACATGATGGAAAAGCAGGTCACCTTCTGAATTACTTCTTTTGATTTTTTTTCCTTGATCAATCAATTGCTACTCAGCCTCAGCCTGCCTTTTATTTATTTTTATATGTTTATTTATGTATTTTTTATTTGCATAAAAAATATACATATGGATTTATTTTTTAACTTTTTTTTAATTTGTTTATTTTAGTTGCTTTCTAGCTGGGGAGATTTACACAGAGAAAATATTTCTTGGCCTGTCATGAAACCCAAAAGTGACAGTTACGTAATCTTTCTAGTTTGGCAGAGTCTTGTTCTTCTTGAAGAAGGAAAAGGCAGTCAGATTAAAAAAAATAATAATAAAGTGCTTAGTACCTTTCAAAAAAAATTCAAAAGTAGGAGTGGTCTAGAAGAAAGGGCATAGAACAGGGGGCCAAGATATGCTGTTTCTGCCCTGACTCGGCCACTAGTGACCATGTGACCATGAATGAATGTTTTTACTTCTCAGCGACATTGTGTCCTCCCTAGAAAAACAGCAGAAATAACACCTGTCCCCTGGAACCTGCAGAGGAGTTGTGCCTGAGGAAGTCAACATGGAAGATCTAAGGAGTTGACAATTAGTGATAATTATAATGCCTTTTTTTTTTTTTGTAGGAGTGTTTTTGCAGTGCTTAATTCATCCATTCGCTCTCTTAAAAAGAAGCCATTCAACTAGCTAACATTTCTCCAGTGCTTGCTGTGTGCCTGCTGTTGGGCTGAGCATTCCACGTGCTGTGATGTTATATAATGCTCACAATAAGTCACTGAGGACCAGGACTATTATTAATCATCACCTTTTTTCAGATAAGGAAAGGGAGGTTCGGAGAGGTTATGTAACATACTTAATGGTTATGCAGCTAGGAAGTGACAGATGACAGATTTTGAATCCAGAGCTTGAGCTTACCCACCATACTTAGCCTAGTTTTCCAGGTCATTAAAAATTATGACTTTTTTCCTTTTCCTTCTAGAAAGTCAGACAGAAAATGACAATGCAGATCTTTTGTTTAGAATGCATCAACCTGCAGTCCCAAAGCCAGGCTCTCCTAGTACCCATCCTGCATCTGTGGGGTGCGCCCCTTTTTGCTCAGAATCTATCAGTCATCTTGGCAACATGGGGGTGGGGGGCTGTAAACCCTTCTCAGAACCAGATTGCCTGGGAGTCCAATGTTATTACTTCTCAATGAAACCAGGCTGCTGAGTTTAAGTTTATTATGAAGACACTGAATTTCAATCTGCCATGAATGCCCCACATTGCAGCTTGCAGCTGTGTCTGGTAAATGTTGCTCCCAGAACAGTGTTAATTTTTCAAAGTTTTATTAATTTCTTTTCCAAAGTGACAAAATGGCCACGTGGTCATGGACTGAATATTAAGAATTCTTCTCCTTTGGAAGATTGTGTAAAAGGTAGGACACTTGGGCTGGAAAAGAAGTACTTATATGTATACCTCAGTTAAAATTTCCACAATGTTTTTTCTTTCTGATTGATGTAGAGTTGGCAGTGACCTCCAGCACTTGGGTTAGAAATATCTGATTTCCTTCTCCCTTAGGCAGTGAATGATCTACAAACAAACAGAGAAATGCATTAGAGAAGCTGAATTTATGACGGAAATAAAGATTCCTAATTTACTGGCTCTGTAGGCCGTTCACTTATTGATTCTCTTTCAAGGGATGGATGGGCATTTTACTGTGTTAAAGGGGAAAATCTTAAGGGTTATTCTTGTAAATGAGTATTCTGGAATCTCAAAGCCTAGAAGAAACCCAGTTTATAGGAAGAAGAAGGCAGAGATCATGGCAAGTAGGAGTCAGGGAAGATGCAGTGACGGAAGATAGATCAGAACTGGGAGTGTATACACTGAGCTGGGAGTTTTTATGGGAATTTTCTAATGTATTTAAAATTGAATAGAAAAATTATCATAAATCCCTTTCTGTTAGCATCACACAGCATTGACAGTTAACTCATAGCTCTGTTTGTTTTATCTATTTCACTCATTCCCCATCTAGTATTATTTGGAAGCAAACCCCTGTATCCTTTTATCCATATTTTAGTAGGTACTTGTTAAAGACAAGGACTCTTTTAAAACATAGCTTCAATATTACTGTCATATCAAAAAATTAATAGCACTATTTCCTTAATATTGTCAAATAATCAAGTCAGTGACTACGAGAGAAATTTTCCCATTTTTGAATTTATGTTACAGTTTCATCTTTATGAAGGTTTGTTTGAAATAAGAACCAAATAAGGTAAACACATGTGATAGTCTAAGTCTTTTATCATCTGTAACTTCCACCTCCATCTTTTTTTCCCCTTGCACTTTTATTTGTTAAAGGTACTGAGTTATGTGTCCAGCAGACTTTCTCATAGATTGTCTTTTACTAATTGCATCGCTGTGGTGGTTTAACGTGTTCTGTCCTCTGTATTTCTTGTCTGATGATATCCAAAGCTTGCTTAGATTCAAGTGTTTTGGATTCAGCACTCTCCCTGAGGTGATAGTGTGTTTCTCCATCAGGAGGCACAGAACGCCTGGTTGTCCCTCATGTAGTGACGTAAGCAGTGGTTGATGATCAGAGCCTATGTCCATTTGTTCATTAGGTGTTGAAAACTAGGGATATTTTAATTCTGTGAATCTTTATGGGGAAAAAAGAAATACCTTTATAAATAGAGAAGCAGCCATCTCTTCTACAATTTAGTGATCCAGTGATGCAGTTGGTACAGGAAAGAATGGCTCAGTGTTTGCAAACTCTTTCCTTTTATTCATTGATTTTCAACATGAAAGTTCATTCACAGGCATCGTCCAACAGTAACAGAGGCACAAAACCAAGTTTTTATTAAGTGTCTTTACAATCTTATGGATACACATCTATTTGTATTGTTTCAAGTCCGTTGAGTTGTGCAAATTGGTCCTCAGATTGCCCCCTCTTTGGCCAGTGGAAGCTGCCTCAAGTTGGTCCTTTGACACAGCCTTGGCAGTCATAGATAAATAGCTGCTTCTAGGCCTTTCTTTGGGGTCACAGAGAGTGGGACACAACTGAGCAACTGAACTGAACTGAACTGAGGCCTCTCTCTTTTTTTTTTAATTGAGATATGGTTGCTTTACAAATGTTGTGTTAGTTTCTGCTGTACAACGAAGCGAATCAGACATATATTTACATGTATCTTCTCCCTCTTCAACCTCCCTCTCACAACCCCCCATCCCACCCATCTAGGCTTTTCTTATGTAAGACAAACCTAGGTTCCAAGCCCAGCTCCACCACTTGCCAGCACTTGACCTTTTAATATTATCTAAATTCGGAGCTTCTGTTTGCTCATCCGTAAAATGGGAATAATCATAGTATTATACTTGCATTAACCCTTTATAGGGTTGATACAAGATTAAAATTGTCAAGTGCTTGGCAGAGTGACACAGAGAAGGGCTTAAAATGTTAGCTTTATTATTATTTGAATTAATGAAGAGAATTATTGGGGCTTTGAAGCTTATAGATCATTGCATGCTAAGCCGCTTCAGTTGTGTCTGACTCTTTGCGACCCTATGGACTGCAGCCTGCAAGGGATTCTCCAGGCAAGAATACTGGAGTGGGTTGACATGTCCTCCTCCAGGGGAATCTTCTCAACCCAGAGATGAAACCCGCATCTCTTAAATCTCCTACATTGGGCAGGCGGGTTCTTTACCACTAGTGCTACCTGGGAAGATCATATAGATAAGAAGTCATATAGGTCATTACGCCCTGAAAAATTCTGCAAAATGAACATCACATTAATGTAAGAAAGAAGACAGTCTTTTCTGTGGACTGGCAGATGGTTGGTTTGGCTGTAGAACTGAAGACCGCAGTTAGAATTCAGGGCAGAGAGAGAGTGGAGGAAGAAGCATAGGTGTGGAGAGGGCCTGAGACCTCCCACCCCCGTGAGGCCAGGCACCTGCTGAGGGCAGAGGGGAAGTCACTTCTGAGCTCCCTGCGCCCTCATTGGGTGGGGCCTTCGCTGTTGCCGGAGCGCGTGACAGGGAGGTGAGTTGAGAGCTCAGTGAGGCGTGAAGCGGTACTCAGCAGCTCAACCCCACCTGCCCTCCCGACCAGGCCTTAGGAAGACGCTGGGGCAGCCTGCGTGGGTGCACTGTGCAGCTGTGTCAGCCGGTCACAGCCTGGCCCAGCTGTGCTGTCGCTGGTCCTGTCCCGCCCTGGTCTCTCATTTCCTAATGAGCAAGGCGGATCCTCTGACACTGAGACTCCAGCCCTGATGTGGGTCTCAGGCTTCTCTGGGCTTGGGGATTGTGGCGGGGGGGGCACTCTCAGGAGCACAGTCTGCCTTCCCAGAATTTCTTTATTCAGATGTACTAAGGGATTGGAAATGACAACCCACTCCAGCACTCTTGCCTGGAGAATCCCATGGACAGAGGAGCCTGGTGGGCTACAATCCATGGGGGTCACAAAGAGTCAGGACTGAAGTGACTTAGCTCACAAAGGATTAGCAGCAGCGGCTTCTTCATCATCTTTTTATAAAACTCAGTTTTTCGATTTTTGTTCACCTAGTCTACTGTTGCTTTTGTTTTCTTTGTTTTTTGCTTCATATAGTTCTGCTTTTGTAGTTAGTAATCCCTGCATTCTCATTTCTTCGAGTTGATTTTTATCCATTTTTAGGTTTTTGAGCAGAAAATTCAGTTCATGCAATTCTGCTTTCTTAGTTTCTGTGAAATGCATCGAGACATTTATTCATGCTCTCTGTCTTTCGGTTCTAAATATTTTATAATTTCTATTTGAATTCCTCTTTAGCTATGAATAACCTGAGAGATACATTTTTACAAATTTTCACAGGCTTGGGTTTTTTTCTTTGCTATAAGTTGTGTTATCGATTTCTAGTTTTATGGCACATAGTCAGTGAATATGACTTCTACAAGGTCATATTTGGGGGAACTTGTAAGAACTTGTTGTATGCCCTAAATCATGATCATGTTTTATTAATGTTTTGCATATGCTTTAAAAAATGAGTTTTCTGTTTGCTGAGTGCTGAGTTCTTAAAATAGCAGTTAGCTCCAGATAGGTAAGTGCTGTTTAGAACCTCTTCAACTTCAGTGTCTGGCAAAGTTCTCCTCAAAGCCACTGTACTCTGCCAGGGTTTGAGACACAAAAATGTCCATCTCGGGCTTATTTGCTTGGTGTAGCTCACAAAGAATACCATACTTCTAGGCCAAGGAAGACAATGGCTCTAATGTTTTTGCAAATCAGGTTAAATTCTCTGGAGTCTGAATTCTCTGATTCCCAGTTTAACTTCAAACTCTGGTTTCAATAATCTTTGGCACTCTTGATAATGGATATTTGTGTTATGCAAGAATTGAAGAGTAGAACTGATAAATATCTCCTCGAATAGCAAAAACTGGAGGTTGACTTTGACTCAAGTCTCAGCATCAGGCATGACTTGAGGTCCTTTGCTTCTGGTCTCTGTGGTCGCATAAGCATCATGTAACTTCCCTGAGCCTTGGTCTTCCATCGATTATGTGGATGTAATACGGCCTGCCATGAGAGGATTGTGGTGTGAGGTTCAGTCGAGGCAATAGACATAAAAAAGTACTTTGTAAATGTAAAGAGGGCTTCCCTGGTGGCTCAGACAGTAAAGAATCTGTCTGCAGTGTGGGAGACCTGGGTTCGGTCCCTGGGTCAGGAAGATCCCCTGGAGAAGGGAATGGCCACCCATTCCAGTACTGTTGCCTGGAGAATTCCGTGGAAGTGGAGCTTGATGAGCTTCAGTCCATGGGGTCACGAAGAGCAACTAACACACACACACACACACACAAACTGTAAGGATATCCTTAGATATCCCACACAGATTGAGTAGCAAGTGGAAGTGGTCTCAACGCATGTTACTTACCTCCCTGGATGGTCTGGAAGAAGCCTGGACAGGGGTGGCCTGGGAGAAATGTTTGGAGGCCCCTGAAACTCTCCGTTTCCTTCTCTTGCATCCCCTCAGCGTGGACAACGGAAACTGCAGCCATGACCACCCACGTCACCCTGGAAGATGCCCTGTCCAACGTGGACCTGCTGGAAGAGCTGCCCCTCCCTGACCAGCAGCCATGCATCGAGCCCCCGCCTTCCTCCATAATGTACCAGGTAAGTCCTCCCAGAGCACCGGGACCAGGATGAGGGGCTCAGGAATTCTGGGGACCCCCTGAGAGGGTTTGCCCTGCGGGCAGAGGGAAGGGGGCTGCCTGAATCTAGAAGGTGAAAGGTCATGAACTGATGGAGTCCCCGGTGCAGTGGTGGAGCTGAGTGTAAGAAATAGATTAGCTAGTAAACATATACCAGCGCCATTTCTCTTCCCAGGGAAAGGCTTGTTGGTCTGTTCTGACCCCAAATACCTTCCTGGCTATTCGTGCTGTGGCACCAACCAAGGTTTTGGCAGCTCTGACCTCATGAATTAAACATCACCATTAAAAAACCCCTAGAGCCCGCCTGGGTAATTACTTTTTCTTCGTGTATGTGAGAAGAGATCTTCAACTCCCCACAGCCCATAATGGCTCGGGGAAGCTGGTCACAGTTGTTTGCTTTTGCCCAAAAGAGGCAAGCTCGTGACAAACTGTGATCAGGTTGCTCAAAACTGTGATCCCACCGGGCATGGTGGGAAGGGTATTGGTGCAGCCGGAGTCAGCCTTGCAAATAGCCCCTTGTCTGAGTGTGCTGGGCAAGTACACCATGTTAAGGAAGAGTAAGTTAATTGTAAATTTTTAGCTTTCTTGCTGTATTTGACCTTTTGAAAGTTCTGGGACTGCTAAATGAGACTAAGAATAAATGCATAGTATATTTCTAATTTCATTCAATGGCTTGATTTATTAAGCACATGCCTGAAGGTTCAACTCATCAAGTTGGTTTATTCACATTGTCTAACCCACAGTAAATTTTTAATTATGTAGATATCTTTTTATTATAAGCCATACAGCAAAATATAACAAATAAAAATTTCCCTGAAACTATGTCTATATATACATGCATATATACATCCACTCATCTTTTTACCATTTAGATATATAACTTTTTTTTTTTTTTTTACCAAAAGAGGATGGTAAAAGCCTCTATGATTTGACTTTTTTAATGTAAAATTTATCATGGATATTTTTCCTGACAGTACTACAGTGCTACCATACTATTTTTAACCAGCACATAGTACCTATAAGCCCATTGTATGGATATGCTATTATTTATTTAGCCTTTTGCTGTTAATGGACATTTGGATGGTTTCCAGTTTTTTTATTACAAAAAAATTACTGCAGTTATTATTCTTGTACAGAGGTATCTGCACCCTCTGGCAAATATTTTTGCAACAACGAGATGAAAACAGTGTATACCTTTCCTTTTCTTTAGTATCTTCACCTTTAAAAACATCTTTACATTTTTAATGCAGTTTTTAAAGGTTACTTTTCATTTACAGCTATTGCAAAATATTGGCTATATTCCCAGTGTTATACAATACAACCTTGAGCCTATCCTACACCACTAAGTGTGTGCCTCCCACCCCACCATTTTGCTCTTCCCCTTCCAGAAAAAAACCACTAGTTTTTCTTCTATATCTGTGAGTCTGCTTCTCTTTAAAAAAAAAAAAAAAAAAAAACACACACATCTCCACTTTTAACAGCTATTTAGGCTTGTATAGTTTAAGTTTTCACTTGTGAGGCTCTCTGGGTGAACCTGATTACCCATGGGAAGCAGATGCAGGCCCTGTCTGTGGCCAGCTTCTGCCCAGTGGAATGCAGGGTGGGATTTCTCGGTGGAAGATGAGAGGGCAGTGTGGAGATAGATTTCCCCAGAGAACGTGGGCATTGGCTGGCAGCAGTTTATTTCCTGGACACCCAGCCATCTTGAACCTGTTTTCCAGCCACTAAGTGTTCCTGTCCTTTAATCCCTGCAGGCTAACTTTGACACAAACTTCGAGGACAGGAATGCCTTTGTCACAGGCATCGCGAGGTACATCGAGCAGGCTACAGTGCACTCCAGCATGGTGAGTCTCCGTGGCCCTCAGACACAGACATAGCCCCTCCTTGAGGAGGCAGGGGCTCAGCTATTCCAAGAACCCACTGCCTCAGAAGGCTCCACCTCCTCAAGCCCTTTTTCCCACCCCACCCATCCACTCTCCATGCCTAGGGGTACACTGGTCCGTATCCTCCAGCCTTGTAAATCCTGCTCACCTTTGGGGCCCAACTCTATTCACACTGTTCGCTTTCCTGAGCTTCTCTCTAGCTTTGGGGTTAACAGTTGATTATATCTTGCCTTGTTTTGTACTTTATAGATTACTGGCTGTGTGGAATTTTGGCTCTTGACCAAAGCACAAAGTTTCTCAAAGTTTTGCAGTAACACATTCTTGACTGGAGGAAGCTGGTGGCCTAAATCATTCACAGACAGGGGCCAGTGGTTTGATGGGACTGTGTCTGACTCACCTGTGTGGGTACCTTCTCCCTTTGGCTTTCATGATTTCACCCTCATGCATCATTGACATTTAAAGAATTCAGGGACTTCCCTCGCAGTCCAGTGGTTAAGCCTCTGTGCTCCCAGTACAGGGGGCAGAAGTGCAGTTGCTGGTTGGGGAACTAAGATCTCACATGCTGCGCACATCCTGACCTAAGACATAAAATAAAAAGTTTAGTTTCTTTAAAAAGAACAAAGAACAAAAAAATTTCACAATTTCTCATTCACAGGCTCTGCCTACAGCTCAGCGCACCTTCCTCACTATATCGTCGATAGCCTAAACCCTTGTCTCACCACACCCTGCCCATTCATTCAATAAATATTGTGTCCCTGGTACTTGATCAGACCCTGCTAAATGCTGAAGGGCTGGGGGGCAGGGGGCGCGGCGTGTATGCAAGGACAGATGGGGTCTTAGTTCTCAATGAATCAAGCGGGAAGTAGACAAACAGCATTCTTTGAACATTTTCTGTGCAGGTATTTCAAATACGTTGTCAATTAATCATCACCTCAACCCTGGGAGGAATGTTTTATTACAATACCCATTTTATGGATGGGGAAAACGAAACTCCAGAAAAGTGAAGTAACTTACTCAGGGTCCTGCCATTGACAAATGACAGAGCTAAACCCGAATCTGTTTGACTATAAAACATGCTCTGGACAAGTCTTTGCAAACAAAAATGTACAAAGTTAAAGATAAAAGACATGGTGAAAGTTCAGAGTTTTTAAGTGGCCTTGAGGGGGTCAGAGAAAGCTTGTCGCAGGAAGTAGCTTTTGAGTATAGCTTTATGGCAACCCACTCCAGTACCCTTGCCTGGAAAATCCGATGGACAGAGAAGCCTGGTAGGCTACAGTCCATGGGGTCGCAAAGAGTCGGACATGACTGAGCGACTTCACTTCACTTCACTTTTTGTGTACTTTGCACACATACACACATTGTAACTATATGTGTGTGTGTGTGTATATATATATATATATATTGTACTTTAAACTGTGTAAAATTTTCCCATATGTAATATCATTGGAACCTTATTACAGCCTGTGATTTGCAAAGAGATCGTTATATACATTTTAGGGATGAGAAAACTGAGACCTAGAGAAGTTAATAAGCAGGTTGCTCATCATCACACAACTAGTAAATCACAAGGTTGAACCTAGAATCCTGGACTTAGGATTCCCAGCTCTGACCTCCGCTGACCCACCCAATTAGAATTTTATCTGTCAGAGAGGAGATGGGGAGGGCATACCAGCTGGTGGAAGCAGCATCAGGGAAGGCTCAGAGGCAAAAGTTTTCGGAGATTGCCTGGGTTGGAACTGTGAAGTACATGTAGGGAAATTCTTGGTGATATTCATAACGGATTGGGTGCATAGAGAGTGTCTTAGTTTGCTAGAGCTGCCATAACAAAATACCACAGACTGGGTGACTTAGATAACAAATTTATCTTCTCCTGTTTCTGGAGACAAGAAATCCAGTATCAAGATGTCAGCAGGGTTGGTTTCTTCTGAGGCCTGTCTTTGCCTTCTGGCTGTGTCCTCACGTTGTCTTTTGTCTGTGTAGACACATGTAAGGTGTCTCTCTGTGTGTCCAAATTCAGTCAGGTTGGATAATGGCCTCATGTTAACTTAATCATCTCTCTAAAGGCCCTATCTCCAAATATACTCACATTCTGAGGTCCCAGGTCTAGGACTTCAACATATGAATTTGGGGGTGGGGGGTGACACAAGTCAGCCCATAACAGAGGGCTTTCATTCATTTAATTAAAAAAAAAAAAAATCAGTAGCAATAGACAGTTTCCATTAGTGAGGAAAATGTGAACAGAACTACACTTGAGAAATAAATTTCGCTTGTTAGTTTTGTGCAGAACGAGTGGTAAGGAGGCATGAGAGAGCCAAATAGATCAGCTGAGATAAGGTTATCTACCCTGGAGGTGTCAAGGGCCGGATGAGGGCAGTGACCTAAGGAGCAGCTAAGGGGTCAGGGATGTAGGAGGCACTGGAGGGCGACTCTGCCTGGCTTCGCAGTCTGCTGGGGGCTGGGGCCGAGGGAAGCTGAAATGATGCTGACTGAGGTTTCCTGAAAAAACCAGGTCAGGGGCACCAGTAGCGCAGTCAGAGGAGGGGCCAGTCCGGAGAGGGATTGTATTCCTTTTCTGTTGCTGCTGTAACTGATTATCACAGATTTGGTGACCTAAAATAAAACAGATTCACTTGCTTACAGTTCTTTTGGTCGAAGTTTGACATGGGATCTTAAAGGGTTAAAATCCAGGTGTTGGCAGGGCTGCATTCACTTCTGAAGGCGCTAGAGGAGAATCTGTGGCCTTGTTTTTCCAGGTTGTAGAGGCAGCCTGCTCTTTGGCTCAGCCCTCTTCCAGCCAGCAGTCACACCACTTCAGTCTCTGCTTCCATCCTCACATCTCCTGCCCTGACTCTCACCTCCCTTAGGACCCTTGCCATCACACTGGGTCCACCCAATAACCCAGGATAACCTCCCCATCTCAAGGTTCCTAGCTTCATTCATCCTTTTGCCATGTAAGGTATTGTTTCCATAGGTCCTACAGTTTAGGTTGCAGACATCTTTCTGGGGGCCACTATTCTACTGATGCAGGGATAGTGTTGATAAGGTTTTAGGCAAAGTCCAAAATAGGGTGCACTGCTGATGTTCATGGATAATACCCAAACCTCACTTCCTCAACAGTTTCATCCTTGTACCCTGCTCAGACTTTGTCTAGAGTAGCTTAGCAGCAGCAAGAGGCTTCATTCGATGTTCATCTTCTTGTATTACTCCTGCCCACACTGGAGCAAGGTGAATCTCTCAAAGGGCAGGATAGCCAGAGAAAAGAAGAAGAGGAGGAGAAAGTGTGTAAACCATGTAATTGACCAGCTACAAGGAACAGTCAAGGGTTCTTTGCTGGGAGTAGGATGGGGGCCTAGTGTCCAAAGTTAAGTGCTGAGAGGTACAGTCTGCCAGAATCTGAAACTTGAACTGAATTCACATTGGGTTAAATTATGGACCTACAGGATCTTACAAATATAAAGAACCTGAGAGATCCTTAGTCCTGCAGCTGTAAACCTGGCTGCACATTGAAATCACTTAGAAAGCATTAAAAAAAAACAAAACACTCATGCCTAGACCCCTCCCCCAGAGATAAAGATTTCATTCCATTGGAGTCCATCCTGGGCATCAGGAGTTTTCAGAGTTACCCAGGTGACTAATGGGTAGCCAGGTTGAGAACTAGTGACTTAGGCCAGAGAGCTCCAACTTCTGGGTTCTAATGCCTGGAGATCTGAGGTGGAACTGATGTAATAATAATATGAAGAAAGAAAGAAAGAATAGAAATAAAGTGTACAATAAATGTAATGCACTTGAATCCTCCTGAAACCACCTTCATCCCCCACCTTGGTCCATGGAAAAGTTGTCTTCCCTGAAACCAGTTTCTGGTGCCAAAAAGGTTGGGGACTGCAGATTTAGGCCAATTCTCTGCCTCCAAATGATGAAACCATGACATTTTCCAGGTAAAAGGTGGGTCCAAGCAGAGCCAAGAACAGAACTCAAATTCCCTGAGGCTCTATCCACCACACCATCCTGACCTCTATATTCCAGGCATGATTATACAACAAACCTTACTGATGGTCAGCTGAGCTGTCCGCAGGGCAGAGTCCACAGCATTCTTTTTCACTGGCCTGTTCCTAGCGTGGAGCACTGAAGGGGAATACGTGAGTGCTCAGTGAAATGTTCAGTGGGTGAATGAGTGGGATACTAACACCTGTCAGTGAGCAGCTTGATGCTAATAATTAGACACATGTTCCCTACACGTTACTGTCACTTCCCTTTTCTGACACATGTTCTGAAGCAAAGGCAGCAGAAGACCCACAGACTTGATCTTGGTTCTCTCTGGTCTCAAGGACAACATGTTACTGATTTAAAGAGTTCTCTAAATTAAGAATTGAAAGTGTGACTCGTCAGTGACATTTGCCGTTGAAAACAAAACTATAAAAAGGAATAAGCTCCAAATTGAATCTGATCTTGTGCTAGGAAGATATTATGAAATAGATATGATGTGTGGGATAAAAATTAAATGAGAAAAGGCTCGTTTTTGTATCAGTATGAACATTTACAAAAGAGACGGCCTAGTAATACAATTTTTTTAGTATATTTTTTGAGATGTCCTTCATATAACATAAGATTCACCATTTAAAGTGTATAGTTCACTATTTTTATGGTAGATTCACAATGTTATACATTGTGAATGTTAGACATTGCCCCTGTCTAACTTCTATCACCACAAAGAGAAACCCCAAACCCTGTAGCAGTCCTTCCCAATTCCGCTCTCCCACAACCACTAATCTGGTTTCTGTTTCTGTAGATTTGGTTATTCTGAACAGTTCATCTAAATGGATCGCATAATAGTGGCCTTTTGTGTCTGCCTTCTTTCACTTAGCATAGTGTTTTCAAAGTTCGTCCATGTTGTAGCATGGATCAGTACTTCATTCCTTTTCACAGATGCATACTATTCCTCTGCACGGCTACATCACATTTTATTTATCCATTCATCCATCGATGGACACAGTTGGGTTGTTTCTGTTTTTTGACTGTTAGAATAATGTTGCTGTGAGCAAGTGTGGAGTTTCACTGTGGACATATGCTTTCATTTCTCTTGGGTATATACCTCAGAGTGAAATTGCTGGATCATATGGTAACTCTGTGATTTAACTTTCTGAGGAACTGCCAGACTATCTTTTCCCTAGTAATACTCCAAACTCTCTTTACAGATTGCCTAGTGTGTATGTATTTTTGTGGGCTTCCCTGGTGGCTCAGTAGCAAAGAATCCGCCTGCAATGCAGGAGAGGTGGGTTTGATCCCTGGGTCAGGAAGGTCCCTTGGGGAAGGAATTGGCAACCCACTCCAGTATTCTTGCCTAGGAAATCCCATGGACTCTTAGAAAAGCCTGGCGGGCTATAGTCCATGGGGTCACAAAGAGTCGGACACGACTAAACCACAACCGTGTGTTTGTATTCTATTCAATTCTCACAAAATTCTCTGAGGTTGTTGTCATCATCATCATACAGATGACTAAATGGAGAATTTTAGGTTAAGTGACTTCCTGAAGGCCAAAGGGCTAGGAAGTGGTGAAGCTGGGACTTCAGCCCTGATATTTGGACCCTGAGTTTAGGGCTCTTTCCACTGAAGCAGTTACTAGGTGAAGCAGTTACTAGATGGGGTGAGTAATCAGATTTAATTTTCATGCTGTTGTTAATTTTACCATCTGCTCTGTATTATTTTTAAAAATCTTAATCTTGATCTTAACCATCTTCCTGCGTATGAAATAGCAACATGGGCTGTTATTAAAATGCAAACATTATAGCGCTGTGTGATACGAAAAGTGAAAGCTCCCATTTATCCAGCCCCACAGAGAGCTTGCTCCTCACAGTCTTGGTATATATTCCACCAAGATATTTTTCAATACACAGTAATATTGTGGTTAATCTTGAAATCATGTCCAGCTCTTTGCAACCTCATGGACTGTAGCCCACCAGGTTCCTCTGTCCATGGGATTTCCCTGTCAAGACTACTGGAGTGGGTTGCCATTTCTTTCTCCAGGGGATCTTCCCAAGCCAGGGATTGAACTCACATTGGCAGGCGTATTCTTTACCACTGGGCTACCAGGGAAGTCCACACAATAATATACTTCCATAATTTTTACTCTTTTTTTTTTCAACCTACCTGCTGTGCATACTCTTTGGCTGCTTGCTTGTTTTCTTGCTGTCTGGGACAGCTTTTGCAGTTGGAACTAGTGGGTCTGCTCCACCTTTCTGAGGTAGCTGTCTGTCTTTGAAAAGTGTGTCAGGCTGATAGAGCCCTGGGGTGACTGATGAGGATAATTTAGGCCAGTGCTTCTCAAACTTATTGTGCACCGGGGAATGAGAGTTCCCTGGGGATTTTATTGAAATGCAGATTCAGATCCCAAAGACCCAGGGAAGAGCCTGAGACTCTGCATTTCTAATAAGCAACCCCACCAGGCAATGCTGATGCTGCTGGTCCAGAGACCACACTGTGAATCCAAGGATGTGGAGGCAAGGGGAGCTGTTGAGAAGTCTCGTGGCCCTGGAGTGCTTTCTCCCTGCTGAGCGTGTTTTGCTTTTCAGAATGAAATGCTGGAGGAAGGGCACGAGTATGCAGTCATGCTGTACACCTGGCGCAGCTGTTCCCGGGCCATCCCCCAGGTGAGTCCTGCACCACAAGGGGTGGCTCCTCCCTCCATCCACCCCCGTCCAGGTAACTGACCTTGTCCAGGCGACAGGGCGTGAAGCAGAGTCTCCTACCCAAGGGGGCTCACTGAACACATGCAGAGAGCATCCCATAAAACTGACACCAACTTTAAACAATTTCTCATTATCCTTTCATTTTGAAAGCAGTATATGCTAACTGTACAATACCCAAACCACTGCAGAAAGGTGTAAAGTAGAAAGCAAGACAGCCTCACCCCCTCCCTCCACCACCCAAATCGCCACCTCCCACCAAAGCGTAATCACTGTGGACCCTTTGCCGCATGTTCATCTGACTCTCTTTCCTCCAACAACATGAATATTTCTGATTATTATTTTGTAAATTATTGTCATTTACTAAAGCATGTTGTTTCGTATTTATATGGTTCCGCCACTTGCTTTTTTCACTTCATTCTTTATAGCTGACTTTTTTCATGTTAACACATACAGATAGTATTTTTATCATTATTATATTATATTCATGGGTCCCACCATCACGAAAGCAACAAACCCCAAGTGTGTAAACAGAAACCATTCCTCTCCCTTGCTCACAGTCCTAACCCCCAGAGGGAACTGTTTACTAGCAGCTTGGTTCACACCCTTTCAGAGTCTCTGTACCTGTATTATATATGGGCACACCAGCACACACACAGTTTTGTGTTTTATTCAATAAAAACAGGATTAAATTACCCTTACTTTCCTGCAGCTATTTCCACCCAGATTTATGGTAGCAGTCTTTCCACGTCAGGTCAGAGATCTGTCCCATCAGCCCTAACGGTTACATTAATGATACTGCCTCGTATTAATACTTTATCCATTTAATCATTGACCAGTGGATGTTTAGCTCGTGCTGCCATTTCCACGATTTCTAAACAACAGTGTGAAGAATGTCCTTGTGTTTATTACCCTTTGCTGACTCTTCAGTGTCGATGACCTGTTAGCAGCCTTGTGTGCACATGCTGTGAACACACCTGCCACGTGCTTCTGATGTGCCGAAAACCCCTGGGCAGAGAAAATGGGCTCCTCGCTGGGCCCGGGTGTGCACAGGGGCTTTGCCCCGAGTGCACTCAGAGCCATGGACAGAACATTCTTCGCTGCTTAGAATCTGGCAGAGGCCCCCCTGGGGTAGTACTGAGGGAAAGAGGGAGGAAGACCCTGTAGGAAGGAGGGAGACCCTGTAGATGAATGTAAACCTGTGTACAGCACATGGCGGGGGCCTAGAACAGACTGTGGGGGAGGAGGGCTCTGTTCCGGGACCAGCTGGTTTCCTTCCTGCAGCCGATGTCTAGGGGGCAGTCCTGCCTAGAAGCACTCACTCTTCATCAGGGCTGCCCCAGCCTCCTCTCACTGTGTAGTCACCATATCACTTCTCATCCTAAATGAAGTGCATTCGAGGGTGAAAACGGGCCCTATTAATAAGACAGCAGGTGTGAACCAGGACTGCCTGGGCAAACCAGGGTGTGTGAAACCCCCTGTCTCCCTGCAGGTGAAATGCAATGAGCAGCCCAACCGAGTAGAGATCTATGAGAAGACGGTAGAAGTGCTGGAGCCCGAGGTCACCAAGCTCATGAAGTTCATGTACTTTCAGGTGAGGGGTCGGGGTGGGTCTGGGCCAGGACAACTGAGAAGGCCCCCACCTTCTAGACACAAGGGTCTGGATTTCTGTGCCGTGATCTTCATTCGTTCGTCAAAACACTGTCCAGTGCCCCTGACCCACCCCAGGGTGAGCAAGACAGACAAGCACCCTCCCTCCATACAATTCGCATCCTAGTGGGCAAAGAAGAGTATTTTGGGTGGGAGGAGAGACTGACCATAAACAATACCCAACAGAACATGTGCTGTGAATAAAGTGCAATTAGCAAACCTCTGGCGTGGAGGGTGTTTGCGACATGGATGAACTTTAGGGCCAGCCTCAAGGGAGGTAGCGTTTGAACTGAGATCTGTATGATGTGAAAGAGGCGGGCAGGTGATGAACCAGGGGCAGATGATCCAGGCAGAAGGAACTGCAGAGGCAAAGGCCCTGCAAGCTCAAGAAGCACGACGGGTTTAAGAAATGGAGCGAAGCCAAGGAGGCTGCATAGTGAGCTGAGTGAGTGAGAAAAAGTGAGGTTGGAGAGGTGAGCAGGGACTCACTCATATAGGCATTATAGCTGTGAAAAGAACACAGATTTTCTTCAAGCATTACAGGAAGCTGTTGGAGGTTTCCAGTGACATGATCTGATCAGACTGTTGAAACAACATTCTTGCTGCCGTGTGGCTAGTGGATGGGAGGTGAGGGGCAGGTGTCAAGGGCGAGGGAGTGGAGGTGAGGGGAGAAGAGTAAGAGCAGGGAGACCAGCTGGGAGGCCAAGAAGAGCAAGTGTTTAAAGGAGGAAAAGAGAAAAGATGGCCAAAGATTCCTGTGAGTAAGAGGTAAGAGGGCAAGCTGGTTATCGTGGTTTTGTTGGAAGCCATTCAGGAATGCAGGCTGAGCAATTTAAGCCCACCCTGTGCCTGGGTGGGAGTCCTGCCATGCACCCTGTGCCCTCCATGTGTTCTGCATGTGTTTATGAGCCTCATAAGTAGACTTGCAAGCACTGGCCCAGGCTCAGCCCTGTGCCCAGCTCTGTGCTGGCCTCCTGGAAGTGGTGGGGAAGATGCAGATTGAGCCTTGAAGGCAGAGCAAGCCAGGGTTCTGCCACCTTCTGGCTGGGACCTTAAGTCATTTCAGACCTCTGACACCTTCAATATTCTCACCCTCTGGAAAGAATGCCCATTTCACAGGTTTTCTCTAAGGATAAATAAGGTCCATTAGTAAAGAGCCCTATTTGTAGAGCCCTTGCTACAGAGCAGGTTTACTAACTCACAGATGCTGTTATTAGCATCATGGACCTGCCTTCAAGGGGCCTAAGAGCTCTTTGGGAAGACAGTTCCAAGAGAGCAAAACTACCCAAAATGAAGTAAGTACTAAACTGAGGGCCTCCTGACAAGATGTATTTAGAGAAGGGAGGCTATAGAGTAATCGAAAACTCCTCTGTCGAGTACAGTCGCCAGTAGCCATGTATGGCCGTCTACTTGAATTCAAATTAAATAAAATGTAAAATGCGTATCCTCCTTGGCACTTGCATTTCCAGTGCTCGGTACTCACATGTGATGAGTGGCCATTGTGTTGGACAGTGCAGATACAGAACATTTCCATCATCCTGCAAAGTTTTGTTGGACTTACACTCTGGAAGGAGAAAGTGGCTTGATCTGGTCTTTGAAGGTCTCCCTATCTCCTTTCCTTGCTTTATTTTTCTCCACAGCTCATACCACATTCTGATATAGAGAATTTATTTGATATTTTGTTTTCTGTCACCCATCACTAGAATATAAGTTCCTTTGGGTAGAGACTTTTTTTTCTGTTTTGTTCCCCACTTTACCCCAGGGCCAAGAATGATGCCTGGCACATAGGAGATCCTCAATAAACAGCATCTATTGGATGAATGGAGCTCTTTCTCTGAGTGTCCCTCTCACTGTCCATTGCTACCCACTAATTGTCCGGTGCCTGCACTGTTCTAGGTGCTAGGAATCACACATGACAAGATAGCAGCTTTCTCAGCAAGGAGGGGGTGAATAAATTCATTGGTTTGGCTCACTTGGGGACAGGTTCTGGGCTTCCCTCTAGAAATCAGCTTAGGATTTCAGGACTCCTCTGAGGAAGACCTCTGGGCAGTTTTGCCTTTCTCTAAAAGCCCAGGCTCTGAGTAGAGCCCCCAGGGAGCCTTGACCAGCTCCCCACCAGGGAGCTCAGCGAGCTGCCCCACCAGGCTGCCCAGTCCTAACCCGCTGCCCCTCTGCCCACAGCGCAAAGCTATTGAGCGGTTCTGCAGTGAGGTGAAGCGACTATGCCATGCCGAGCGGAGGAAGGACTTTGTCTCCGAGGCCTACCTCCTGACCCTGGGCAAGTTCATCAACATGTTTGCAGTCTTGGACGAGTTGAAGAATATGAAGTGCAGTGTCAAGAACGACCACTCTGCCTACAAGAGGTCAGGGCTCCTCTCCCTCCCCCGCCCCATCTTCCTAGGCAGCCGGCCTGTGGGAGAGAGAAAACAGAGCCCTCCTAACAGGCTCAGAACCAAGCTAGCCACTCCACAGACACAGCAGGGTTGAGTCTGCCTCTGTTTTTGCAGCTTAAGGAGTAAGATACAGAGCTGAGCTTTGCAGAACTGGGTCTTGGCAGGGTTTTCTATCTCGAGGTGGAATCAAATCCTCATTTACCCCACCAGTGGAGCAGCATTTTCTGTGTCTCATGCAGTCTGAGATTATATTATGATTAATATAATCCTAAAATGGCCACAGGAGTCATTCTCTGCAAGAATCAGAAAGCCAGTTCAAACTGCTCATGTGAAAGAAGAAACTGGGTTGGCTCCCAGAACACAAAAGTCCTGGTCTACCTGATCCAGGTACTCAGGTGATGCTGTTGATCTGGTTCCTTCTGCCTCTCAGCTCAGCTTTCCCCAGTGACCGCTTCATTCTCAGGCTCATGCCCTGTATGGCCTCCAGCAGCGTCCCTCCAGTCAGCATAGCAACCCCAGTTCCTAAGGAAGGAAAGGATGCAGCTCCTTGCAAATATTTTGCAAAAGCCCCAAGAAGGATTGTCCTTGCCTCAGCCTGGGTCCTGTGCCGATCCCTCCATCAGATACTATGTACGAGTATGTTGGCGTGGTGCTGATGGGGGCGGTGCTCGCCCTTGGGGTCAGTTGAGGGTCAATGGCAGCTCACAAGAAAGAAGGACTGAGAGTGGGGGGCGGTCATTCCTCTCCAGAAATGTGTATACAGCCACCCCAAAGTGGGGGAGGGCAGGTGAAAGTAGCAAATCCACCTGTGTTGCTTGAGGCTCAGATAAGCTCCAGGGTGTCCATACATATGTCTTGGGAAGAGTTTGCCGTGTCATGATGAAGAGGGCCCCTGTCCTTGAACCACCTCCTCCTGGGGCTCTGAGGTAACCGGAGAAAGCAGACAACAGACTGATCCTCACTGTTTTATCCTCCTTAGTGAACTGAAACCTGTCAGTACCCAGAAGACAGAGCCCCATTCAGAAATGGCAATTTCACAGAGATTCCATAGACAGCTCATGGTACAGTGTCTTCCCCCCAAACTCTCCCCAGATTTGGCCAACTCCTGCCATCATGGTCACAGCTGACATGCTCTGGGGACTGGCTGGGACCTTGCTGTGTCTTGTCCGTGTTCCACGGTCCCTGGTGACACGGGCTGCACCAACTCCACCTCCAGGCCAGGCTGGAGAAGTCCCAGGGCAGTGGTTTCCCCCCTTCAAGGCCTGCTGTGTTCCCCACACCCATCATCCCCTCAGTCCCACCAGGTTAAGTAGACTTTTGCTTTCCCTACAATGTTTGGAAACATTGAGGTTTTCCTATAAGCAACATAATACCCAAAAAACAGAACATTCCGCTGCTTGTGATTCTTCCCCATGACGTACCGTGTAGTTTTGCTGGAGGTCACTGCAAGGCTCGGGATGCCCGTTTCACTAGGTCTTACCCCTTGGGCTGGTTGATGGCATGCTAGCTACCCTTAAACTTGCCTAGTCTTTGAGCTTCCGTGCATTCTTGCTTCTTAATTTCAGGTACCCTTATTACAGGGGTGCAAACAGCTCCAAGTGAAATGACTCCAGAACAGGCTCTCCTTCGATGTTAGAGTCACTTGTGCCATTCAGAGCCCTGCAACTTCGGGGATAGTGTATCTGGGTTAGCTGGGAGCAGGGCCCGGCTGGGTTAGGTGGGAGCTGAGGCCCGGCTTAGGCCGGCTATTCATGAGCATCCCTCTCTACACCACCCTGTCCAGGGCAGCGCAGTTCCTGAGGAAGATGGCTGACCCCCAGTCCATCCAGGAGTCGCAGAACCTGTCCATGTTCCTGGCCAACCACAACAGGATCACCCAGGTGATGGCAAACCTATGTCAGTCCTGACCCAGCGTCCTGGGACGCAAGCTGGGGCCTGGAGGTTGGGGGACCCACAGGCAGAGGAGCTCCACCCAGATCATTCGTCCCCTCTGCTCTGCTCAAGCTTTAAGCTGCAGATTTAAGTGTCCCTTCCCAGCCACAGATGGCCCCTTCACCCTCTGCAGTTTGTCCTTGGAAAATCTAGCCAGTGTTCTGCCCCGGTATAGGTTGGTATAGGTTGAGAGCTTGGGTTCTGGAGTTAGACTGCCTTGTTTTCTAATCTTGGACCCCCCATTGCCCTACTATGATGCCTTGGGCAAGTCTCAGCCTCTGTTTCCTCATCTGTAAAATGGGGCTGTTTAGGATTGCAGTGAGAAATAAATGAGATACTATAGCATGTAGAGCTTAACAGACAAGGACATAAGATGCGGTTATAGTTACCGCCATGGCTTTCCCAGGATATTCCCACTCAATGGTGTGTCCCTTTGGAGAGAAGGGGACTGGGATGGAGACCTCAGGTCTTCTTGTACAGGAAATGTCTTTGTACTGCCGAGTCCTGTACTGGGAGATGCCTGCTGGCCCATTTCTCCTCCACTGAGCTGGGTCTTCCCACTCACATCCTTGGAGACATTTGGGGCTCAGTCCACACACACCCTCAAAACTAAGCTGAGATGACCACAGGCTGATTGCTATAAAGCTGAACTGCTTTTAGTTCAGCCAGATAAAGCATTTCTAACCATGAGAACTGCCAGGAAATACAACAGAAGCCCCTAAGGGGCAAGCCCCTGCCCTCGGTGATGTGCGGCAGCTCTGACCAACCACTGTAGACACTGAGGAGAGGTTGCAGGCTCCCCTCCACCTGATGTGGTCGGCAAGGCCGTGCACTGCCCCAGGGCCCAGCAGTGAGCCATCCTGGGTGCTGTAGGTGAGGAGGATGCAGGACAGGGGCTAACCAGAGTGGGGGCACTGCTGTTTAGTGTCTCCACCAGCAACTGGAAGTGATCCCAGGCTACGAGGAGCTGCTGGCCGACATTGTCAACATCTGCGTGGATTACTACGAGAACAAGATGTATCTGACCCCCAGTGAGAAGCACATGCTCCTCAAGGTACAGCTCCCTCGGTCATACCCCCTCACCTCCTTCTTATTTAAAATCATTTTAAAAGGTTGTTTCTTTCTTCTTGCTTAAGCATGAGTGCAGATCTTACTATACAAAAGGTTTTGTAACCAATTTTTTCCATTTGATATGCTGTGTACACCTTTCTAGACAGCATTAAGGCTATGTCTACAATGTGACTTTTAAAGGCTACCTAGTATTTCATTATATGGGGACATTATCATTTAACAAATCCCCTATCACTTGGTATTTGTTTGCTAAAGTGCATTGAAACTCTGTGGCGTTTTATGTCCATACTCTTGTTAAGTCAGAATCCTAGAGGAAAATTGCCAACCTAAAGGGGAAGGCAAAATCTTATAGCTTTTACTATATTTTGTCAAAACGGTCATGTTTGTCTCATCAGTTTACACATTTCATTTTTAAATTATCAAGTGATGTTTATCATTGTAGAAATTCTGAACAGAAAAGCATTAAAAAATCGAATCTCTTTTAATCTTTCCACCCAGAGATAACACTTTTAGCATTTTGATGTCTATCTTTCTCTTTTTTTCTGTGCTAATGTATTTTCAACATATGCAGTTTACATAAATTATGTATGTGTATTATTTATCCCATTTCATTAAGTGCATTTGGAATAACATGCAGCCCTTAAATAATGTTGTATGGATGAGTTCCCATTTCTTTAGCCATTATTCTATCCTAAGCTGCTTAGGTTACTTCTAACTTCTCTCTGAAAACAATAGTACTGAAATGAATAACATTCTCCATACTCTTTATACACACTGCATCACCTCTTTAATTTCTTTCTTCCCTTTCAGAGTTCCCCTGGTGATTTGACTTTTTCTTCCCCTCCATGTTGCCTCTTATTTCCAGAATACCAACCCTGTTGGTGTTCCCTTCTTTACATTTCCATAGCATCTCGAAGAAGGTTGCAGGAGAGTGTGGCTTTGTGACTCATTCACTCTGGCTTCCTCTGCTCAGTCAGAAATTCAGAGAAGTCACCCAGAGTTCAGCAGCCTTTCTCACACCAGTGCTATGTCCAGGCAATTACCACAGCTCTGCCCAGAATTGTTGCTTCCACAAACTAGGTTACTAAACCCCACTTCACCAATCATCCTTACATGCTGCTATCAGATTCTCCGCTCTTCATTTCTCTTGCCTGCTTTTAATCCTCCCACATCTCGGCTTCCCAGCCTTCTCCCTCTCAATTCTCAACCTGGCCTCTTGGAGTTTTGCAGTTTCTCTACAGTGTGTTAGTAAACTCAGATGCCAGCAGGGGGCGCCTTTCACCTTAAATGGAAAAGTCTGGCACACCCCCTGCAGAGCCATAAGTACCCATCCTCTAGCCCAGCCCCTTAGGTGTCAGGCATGACTAATCCCCCGTCACATAGCAACGGAGAGCCGAGAAAGCTGCTTTCAGCCTAGTTGTTCAGGCTCCCTCGGGCTTGCTGTACATTTGACAAAAGGAGCAAAGTAAGCCAGCGTGCAGGAAACTATTGGGTTGGCCAGAATGTTCATGCTAGTTTTTCCGTTACATTGTATGGAAAAACCCAAATGAACTTTTTGGCCACCCCAATATTATATGGACTGGAATGTTTAGAATCAGCCTGTCAACCTGCCTATAGGGCACTGTCAGCAAAAACGTGTTCTTTTTGTTAATGAAATCACCGATGAGATTCCTTGGGAATCTTTGTTGTAGTTTCCTTGGGGAAAGGGGTGAAGGGTTTCACATTCCTTTACCATCTAGTGAGTATGCATCAAGTGCCCGCAGTGTTTGCCAGGGCCTGGGGATGCAACAGCAGCACCACTCAGTCTTTCTCGAGGATCTAAGTGCATACATGCTGGTAGATCCCAGTTCAGATCCTATCTCTGCAGCTGTGTCTAACCTCTCTGTGTCTCCAGCTCCTCATCTGTAGAATAAGGTTATCATATAGAATTTGACTCATAAGATGGTGAGAATTAAGGATAATGTCTTCTAAATCCCTAAGCATAGACTCTGGCCCATGGACTATGGGCTTCATGAGGACTCAAGAAGTGGCCACCACAATAATAAACAAGAGTCCTCTGCATGTCTTCACAGAAATCACATTTCTGATTGAGATTAGTTCTACGTGTCCTTCTTTGTGACAACACATGGGTTTTTGAAATAGAATATGTCACTACAGGGGGTGTGGGTGTGCACATATCCACATCTGCTTTTTTTTTTTTTTTTTTGGTTTTTTGGAACGTTTCCAATGGATGTGACTGGCTTCTGTCTCTGCCTCTTCTCATGCTAGGTAATGGGTTTTGGTCTGTACCTGATGGATGGGAATGTCAGTAACATTTACAAATTGGATGCCAAGAAGAGAATCAACCTCAGCAAAATTGATAAGTTCTTTAAGGTCAGCACCTGGGGCTGGGGCTGGGCAGTGAGCCAGGGGGTGGTCTCTCTGGGGAAAGGAATGAAATTAGGCAGCAAAGTGTGGTGCTTATTGATTAAACTATGGCTCAAAGGATCCCAAGAGGAGGAGGAGGATAGATACAGGGGCCCTAGCTGCCTTGGGTGGAGGAATCCACGCTATTGAAGGTGTGTGCCTCAGTCTCAGAACATAGCCAGAAGGCCTTGCAATGCTTTCCACACACTGCTTTTACACTTGTCTGAAACCCCTTGCCATCTAAAGAAAGACGTGTGTCCCAGAAGACAGAGCCTGCTTTAATTTTCAGTATAAATCAGAGCTCACAATTACAGGATTCACGTTCACAAGCTCACAGACTCTCCTGGCCCACCAGAGGCCTACTCCGCTCCCTACCTCTGGGCAGAATGCCTTATGGGGTCCAGCCTGCTCTCAGTCCATTCCAGTGCCTCAGAGACTTCATCTTGTGGTCCAAAATCTTTAACAACAAACCTTGAGGTCTGCCTTTGAGGTTTTTGCAAAGGGATTTTCTACTTTGTAAGTCAGTTCCATATTGTCAGTGTGTCCTAGCATCAGGCACTTCAGGTATGGAGTAGAGCCTCTGAGATCAGACATGGGAAAACCAAGCTTAAATTAAAAGTGGATCCCTTTGAAGATGTGGCTGGGCCTGGGTCTCACTGACTCTTGGAGGTTAGTGGGGAAGTAAGTCACCCAAGGGGCTTCACAGATGGTGTTAGTGGCAAAGAACTAGCCTGCCAATGCAGGAGACAAGAGACGCTGGTTTAATCCTTGGACAGGGAAGATCCCCTGGAGGAGGGCATAGCAACCCACTCCAGTATTGCTGCCTGGAGAATCCCATGGACAGAGAAGCCTGGTGAGCCACACTCCATGGGGTCACAAAGAGTCAGACACGACTAAGTGACTTAGCACACATGCACAAGTCACCAAAAGCATCCTAAGGCTTGGCTTGGCTTCTTTTTGAAGCCAGAACTTTCATTTTTCTCTAGGACTGCCCAAAATGAAAACTGGGCTTATCTTGGGGGAACTAGTAAAGTCCACCCCTGCTTAAATCCACATAAATGAGATGGGGGTGGAATTGAAGACCACAGTCTCACCTCACACAGACCTGGGTTTTAGTCTCTCTCTTCCACTACATAACTGGGTGATGTTGGGAAAGTCACAGAGCTTCTCTGAAACTGAGCTCTCTAACCTGAAAAATAGGAATGCTAAGGGTGTCTACTTTATGGGGTTCCCTTGAGGATTCAATGAACGACATAGGTGTCAGAACCCTGGGTTATAATTCTGGCCCCTTGGCTTCTAGCTGGTGTGACTTTGTGAAAAAAATCACTCTAGCTGAGTTGTCAAAGCTTCAATTTGTCCATCTTGTTAAATGGGAATAATAGTAGTACTGATCTCACTCAGCTATTCTATGGAGTGAGATAACTGTTTTCTGTTTTGCTTAATAGACTATTTTTTAAGAGCAGTTTTAGGCTCATAGCAAAATTGAGCAGAATGAAGAGACATTTCCCATATAACTCCTATCCCTACTCATACCCAACCTCCCCCATTATCACAACTCACCAGCAGAGAGGGACATCTGTTTTAGTCCATAAATCTGCACTGTTGACACATCATTATCACCCAGATCCCAGAGGGTGCAGTAGGGATAACTCATGGCATTGTGCATCCTGTAAGTTTTGACAAACGCATAATGACTATATCTACCATTGTTGTACTTTGTTGCTCGGTTGTGTCTGACTCTTTGTGACCCCATGGACTATAGCCCACCCGGCTCCACTATCCTTGGGATTCTCCAGGCAGGAATACTGGAGTGGGTTGCCATGCCCTCCCCCAGGGGGTCTTCCCAACCCAGGGATGGAACCCAGGTCTCCTGTGTCTCCTGCATTGGCAGGCGGTTTCTTTACTGCTGAGCCACCAGGGAAGCCCCTCTATCTACCATTGTGGTCTCATACAGAATAGTTTCACTGCCCTAAAAGTCCTCTGCTTTTGAAGGACTTAGCACTGTAGTGCCTCATGAATCAGAAGCAGACAGTGAATACCAGCCTCCCCACCATTAGTCCTCCTCTTCGGATGGGAGTCGTCTGCCCTCTGGTGTTGGGTGTTCAAGGCTTCAATTCACCTTGTGGAGTTTCTCAAAAAGGTCACTCCCAGCCAGTGGAATTCAGGCCCTCACATCTGGTCCAGAGTTTGAAACAGCGAGGAGCCTTTAATCCAAGGAAAATTAGAGCAGATAAGACCCTGCCCTGGGAGGCAGGCCATCTGGCTCTCGTTCTTCATCTGTTCTGCCTGCTGGGTAACCTTGGACAAGTCTCTTTGCCTCTCTGGGCTCAGATGCTGGAACATAGAGATGGTTGGAGGCAGAGGAGGACCTGTAGGCTGGCTAAGGCTCTTTGTGGTTCCAGGGTCACATGGTAGCAACATCGGAGTCAGAACTAGGGGTCAGCCCGGAGGCACACATGGAGGCCTGGCTCTCCCAGTGGAAGGCAATGCCGGTCCCTCCCTCCGTGTCTCACAAGCTGTGTTTGCTTCCTTTGCAGCAGCTGCAGGTGGTGCCCCTTTTCGGCGACATGCAGATAGAGCTGGCCAGATACATTAAGACCAGTGCTCACTATGAAGAGAACAAGTCCAAGTGAGTGCCTGCCGTAATGTCTCTCGGCTCCCGCAAGGACGCCCAGCCCGGGCAGGGGGCCGAGGGGCCATTTCAGTCCCTCCCCTCTCCCCAGACCCTGGGCAGGTGGAGTCTGTCCATCACTGGCTCCTGACAGAGGGGAGCAGCGGATGGTGATCTGAGCCCTTTTGCACTCAGCCTTTGCTGCCAGGGTTCAAAAGCGCTCAGAGCACAGCCCCGCCCCTTCTCTGTCCCCGTGGTGGCCCATGCCACCTGCAGGGGGACAGCAGGAGTCCTCCTGCCCCCCAGCAAGGGGAGGAGTGCTGGCCCTCAGTGGTCAGATGGAGCGAGATGGCCTTCTTCTTCATCTCGCTGGTTCTCTCCTCAGGTCTTGTGTCCATGCAGTAAGTATGCCGTGCAGGGTATAGTACCAACAGTTCCAGCTGTGAAGTGGGTCGATGGCCTCCTCCAAGGTTGTTTTATAAACCACCCTCTAGGTCATCTGTGCTAAGATCTGGGGTATCAGCACCTCATGGAAGTTTGGGGAACACTGGGCTACAGGCTTGGCTACCCCTTTGATCTCTGGCCTTGTTAAGGAGGCTTCTTCTGCCTACATTTCCACCAGAGGGGAACAAACCATGTTTTCATCAGGGATGAGGGAATAAAGGCCTTAAAAATACGTAAATGCAGAGTCCTTGAACTCCACCACCTTTGAGCCACTGCAGATGAGTCTCACCAGGGAGAGCTTCGTAACCCAGTGGCTGCTGGTATGTGAGGAGGTCTTCCAGGAAAAGCATGGAGTCCCAAATGCTGGACTTATTTCCTGTGTGAATTCTTAGCCACCTGAAGGTGGTTGGAGTGGTGATGTGCTCAGGGTGGGGGGCAGGGGCTTGAGTGATGTGTCCCCAACCCACACAGGGAACTCAGGATAAAGGTTGTGTCAAAGTATAGGCATGAGGAAGTGTCAGCATTCTCAGTATTCTCTAGAGCGCCCCTTCAGAGCTCCTTCTGAAATAGTAAATTCTCCCTAAATGTGTATCTGCCTCGCTTGGTGCCCATGCTTAGTCTGTCCACCTGGTCACCCGGCACCAGATGGCAGAAGACAGTGACCGGGGTTGTCTTTTGTTCTGTTGGCAAAGGAGAATGCAGACTCCCATTCATTGATTTCTTCTCAATTTAAGATGTTTTCTCAAAGATCTCTTTTTTAAAAATTGAGGGAAGTGTTGAGGAGAAAGAAGAGAGAAAGAGGGAGAAGATGAGGGCAAGAGAGAGCAGTGCCTCTCAGGATGGCTGCAGCTTCCTCTTGGTGAAGAGCTTCCCTGTTCCCCACTCGCTGTTGCGAAACAGATACAACCCCGTTAGGTTTTTCCAGTCCCGCCCATAGGCCTTTGTCAATGGCAGCTTCACCCACAGGACATAGTGCTGCCAGAGTCAGTTGACAGATCTGGAAGGTCACCCACCTTGCTTTTTCTTAGCTTGGATTCCAGCCCTTTGTAGCCCTAGAGAGGCTGCAAGTCCCTCCCAGCTCATGTGACTGGTAAGTACTGTGGACACCCGTTACCTGGGAAAGTGTGATTGGGCCTTAGAAGAGGCCAGCCCCAGGTAGGAGAAGGAAAGTCTTTTCCATGCAGCCTGCAGTCCCTACGGTGGAATTTAGCAGGCACTGTTGCTGGTGGGTAGGACACCTCTTGGTTGTTCCCAGTGGAGCCAGTCACGTTAGCTGAGCACCAAGACTAACTAGTGGATGGAAGGAGCCTGCCCCTCCCAGGGCCAGGACCCACTCTGACCCCCTGATTTTCTGCCCAGGTGGACATGCACCCAGAGCAGCATCAGCCCCCAGTACAATATCTGTGAGCAGATGGTTCAGATCCGTGATGACCACATCCGCTTCATCTCGGAACTCGCTCGTTACAGCAACAGTGAGGTGAGCTTGCTCTGGCTGGTGGGATGGAGGCCCGTGTGGGACTAGGGTGAGAAGGGGTGAGGACCTCCAGAAAAGAAATGATCCTGGGGATCCTGGGGAGTGGATGAGTGAGGGAATACATTTGGATGCAGGAGGGCAGAATGGCCAAGAGCCAGACAGAGCTGGGATTGATTCTGGTTCTGCTTCTGACCTTCACAAGTTATTCCGCATCCCTGAGCCTCAGTTTCCTCATCTGCAAAATGGAGCTAATAGTATCCAGAAAGGTTCATTGAGAGGATTAAACACTATGATGTATGGAAAATGCATTGCACCTAGCAGGTAGTAACAGCCCAGTAATTGTTAGTCTGTACATGATCTAAACATCTCCACCCTAGGTGGCAAGAGAAACAAAGTTCTGTACAATCATGCTCATAGTACCATCTAAATATTTTAAAACAATTGTAAAAATCATTGTAATAAGCCAGTAAATATAATTAGGAACAGAAGAAGGTCATAAAAATCTCCTGTGATTGCTCTAATTACATTTTTACTGCCACTGGATTTTCCTTTTCTTCTTTGTTTAAATAGGGAGACACAATTAGTGCACAAACCTCAGAAAAAATACAGATAGACAAAAGAAGGGAAAATCAGTCATGTAAAATTCTACCATCCAGAAGCCACTATTATTAACATTTGGAGGTATATATATATTATCCTTTGTGGCTTCCCTGATAGCTCAGTTGGTAAAGAATCCTTCTGCAATGCAGGAGACCACGGTCCAATTCCTGGGTCAGAAAGATCTTCTGGAGAAGGGATAGGCTACCCACTCCAGTGTTCTTGGGCTTCCCTTGTGGCTCAGCTGGTAAAGAATCCACCTGCAATGTGAGAGACCTGGGTTCGATCCCTGGATTGGGAAGATCCCCTGGAGAAGGGAAAGGCTACCCACTCCAGTATTCTGGCTAGAGAATTCCATGGACTGTATAGTCCATGGGGTCGCAAAGAGTTGGACCTGACTGAGCAACTTTCACTTTCACTTTCATATATCCTTCTAGAGCTCTTTCTATGCAGACCTTGTAATGAATATATATGTTGATTTAATAAGCACAGGTCTCCTGATTTCAATCCCTGTTTTACCTTTTGAAGTTCCAGGATGACTTTGCACTACTCCATTTGTGCTCACTGCCTCCACCATGTGGCTAGGAGCTGTAATTACTCTTTCCAAAACCCAAAGTAGGGAAATGTCTGACCAAAAGTGGGCAACACATCTGAAATGAGAGCAAATGCAAGCAGTATGGTCATTAGATGAGTGGCCCACATTCTTAGCAGGGCTCCTGGTGGACATGGATCAGGGTCAAGCGCAAACCTTTGGCTTTCTTAACTGTATAGGCCAATGAATTGAGCATAAGCTAAGCTATGGGAATAATTTAAGTGCCAGGAAAGTGAAAGTGAAGTCGCTTAGTCGTGCCGACTCTTTGCGACCCCATGGACTGTAGCCTACCAGGCTCCTCTGTCCATGGGATTTTCCAGGCAAGAGTACTGGAGTGGATTGCCATTTCTTTCTCCAGGGGATCTTCCCGACCCAGGGATTGAAGCTGGGTCTCCTGCATTGTAGACAGACGCTTTACCGTCTGAGCCACCAGGGAAGTAGGTGCCAGGGACCCCATTCAATTCTTGTCCAGTTTTGGTGTGATCTAAGAATGAGTCAGGCTCAGAGGTATTTTTAAAATTATACACATTATGCGTGTATATATACAGATAATTCTTGGTATTCACAACAGTTATGTTTTATAAAGTGGCCATCAACACTGAATCAGCAAATAATCACTCCTCCAGAAAATACAGGGTTAGGTTTCTGTGAGCCTCTGGTCACAGTGTTTCTATCAGCTGACTTTTAATATATAGCCTTGTTTTACATGCGTTTCTGTTTAAAGTCACCGTACGTAATATATATTGTTGATTTGTTAACATTAAATCATACCCAACAGCACTATAATTCCTGCCTGAACAAAGTATATCTAAAACACCTATTTTCAGGACTTCCCTGGTGGTACAGTGGCTAAAACTCCACACTCTCAATGCAGGGGGCCTGAGTTCAATCCCTGACCAGGGAACTAGATCCCACATACCACAACTAAGAGTTTGCATGCCACAACCAATACCTGGTGAAGCCAAACAATAAATATTTAAAAAATAAAATACATATTTTCTCCATAAAGCACATCACAGCCTCCTTTTTTATAGAGGCATAGACAGAGAGTCAGCACTGTGTTTAGGGGCCATTTTAAATAGTGAAATCACCAGTAAAAAGTATAACAAAGTGGAAAACGGGGCATTAAGCAAATCAGGAAAGAGACACTTGTTTACAGTAAGAGCTGAAACAAGAGGGCAGAGAGCTGTGTTGTTCAGCCTCAGCTGGGAACGTGATTCAGATGTTTTTGCCACTCTGCACACATCTGCAAATGACCATGAAAGCACTGCAAGGATTGATCTTGAGGTTGTAAATAAATTTTAGTAAATAGGGAAATTCACAAATTCAGAACCCACAAATAATGAGGACTGGCTCAATATGTATATGTATACGCACACATATATACACATGTCTGTGCATATATGCACATGCATACATGCATATTATATTTCGCTGTGGAATATATTACATGTTCAAATAGATGTTTGTCTTCACCAGTGCTTTTCAGTCAATGAGTCACTTGTAATTGGTTGTGAATTCAACTAAGTGATCTCTAAGTGGCATTTTGGTATGAAACAATGGACAATCAGAGGAGGTCTCAAGTATTAAGCACAAAGTTTCTTTGTGGAAAATGTTATTTCGTGTCTGTATTGAATACCTCAGTCAGTATATAGTATATACTTCCTGCTGTAAATCAGACCCAAAAGTCTGAAAAGCCACTGCTCTGCAATTGACCTGGGTCATTGTGAGTGGGGCTCTGGCATCATACCACCTGAGTTTGAACCCTCAGTCATTTGTGAGCCATGTGACCAACAAGGGACTTGTCTGAGCTTCAGTTTATCAGTCAAGAGGTATAATAATAGCACCTCCCTTGCAGTGTTCTTGGGGGGATTAGTGAAATACAATGGAAAAGTGCCAGGTTCGTTGGCAGTGAAGGTGATGGTCGATGTTCCTTAGGTGGTGACGGGCTCTGGGCTGGACAGCCAGAAGTCAGATGAGGAGTACCGCGAGCTCTTTGACCTGGCCCTGCGGGGCCTGCAGCTCTTATCCAAGTGGAGCGCCCACGTCATGGAGGTGGTAGGTGTCCCAGGAAAGAGGCTCTGCCCCTCCCCAGCCCCCTCCACTCTTACCTCTGGTCTCTTGGAATCTGTCTGCCCCTGCCTCTCTCCAACACTTTTAAACAGGTTTATTAAGAGAGAATTCACACACCACACCATTCACCAATTTATAAATCCATTAATTTTTAGTATATTTCCAGTGCTATGCAGCTGCAGTCAAATTTAGAACAACCTAACCCTCACCTGGTACATTCACACCCTTTTCCCTGTCTCTACAGCCTTAAGCCGTCTCCTTCTGTCTCTGTAGATTTCCCTATTTTTGTATGTTTCCTATAAATAGAATCCTACCGTACATGATTAGTTGTGTCAACTGCATGTTATCAAGGTCCATCCATTGTAGCACAGATAAATACTTCATTTCCTTTCTTGACTGAGTGCTGCTCTGTTGTGTGGACTCTCCTGGTTTAGTTGATCCGTTCACCCACTGATGGATGTGGGGTCTCTCCTCTCTCCCCAGTACTCCTGGAAGCTGGTTCACCCCACGGACAAGTTCTGCAACAAGGACTGCCCAGGCACGGCCGAGGAGTACGAGCGAGCCACACGCTACAACTACACCAGTGAAGAGAAGTTCGCCTTCGTCGAGGTGGGTGCTGACTCCCTGTGTCTCCTTGTCCCCCACTCGCTAGGTTGGTGCTCAGTGTCGGCCATGGGGCTTCCTGGAGGGGTGCTGGGCTGGGTGGCAGCCCTGGTCCTCATGTGCATGCACCTGCTCACCCCCTCCTCCCACCCGAATTCATCTCTGTCCCACGTTGTTATTCAGAAATGGTGAGAAACTCATTGTGGTCTTAAAAAATCCCAAAGAAAGTGTCACTCCACTGGAAACAAAAGACAAGACAGACACATGGCCAAACCAAATAAGAGAAATGCCCAGACTGATGAGAGGTCAGAGAACTACAGATTAAAGCTAAGATACAGAGTGTTGATCAGTCAGGATGGTACAGATCTAGAAGACTGGCGATGTCCATTGCTGGTTAAAGTGGGGTATAGATCTTCTCAGATACTTTGAGTGGCCAGTATGCATTTTACAGGCTTTCTCTGAGGGCAGCCTGAGCATCTGTATTCAGATTTTTAATGTGCGTATCATTTTCCCAGAAGTTCTTCTGGGGAATATATCTCAGAAATAAGCCAACTGTTATCACCGTATTGTTTATAATGCCATAATATGTGAGACAACTGAAATGTCCTACAATATGGATCAGATAAAGTAAATGAAGGTGCAGCTGTGTCACTAAATATGATGCAGCCACTAAAATGGATGTACTGATATGAAAAGATATGCACAGAATATTGTTAAGCTTAAAAAAAAAGATTAAAGAGCAGCAGGTAAAATGATGCCATTTCTGCTTAAATTAATATACTTTTGCACATTTGCTCAAAATGGAAGGACGTGAGTGTGTATTTATATATACCAAACCATCAACAGTCGTTTCTGGAGACAGGATTCTTGCTTCCTACCTTAGACTATATGATTTGTTTTTTTGTTTGATTACTGAAAGATATTCTATGGGAGTGAAAGGGCACATTCTTACTGAGTTGTGAGTGACAGCTACTGTTTTTGTTGTTTCAACTTTTTGACTATTATGAATAATGCTAATGCATACATTCATGTACAAGTACTTGTGTTGAAATATGTTTCATTTTCTTGGAACTATACCTAGAAGCAGAATTACTGGATCATGTGGTAACTCTTTGTTTAAAAATTTGAGAAAATGCCAAACTGTTTTCCAAAGCAGCTTGATAGTTTTACATTTTCACCAGCAGTATGTGGGAGTTGTAATTTATATTGGGTTTGATCCCTAGATATGTAAGTCATATCCTTGTCATCACTTACTGTCTTTTTTAAAAAATAAATTTGTACTTTGAACCAAAGAACCTGAACTTTTAAAGAATTTTTTATAATTTTATTTATATATTTATTTTTGGCTGTGCTGAGTCTTCATCAAGGCTTCCCTGATAGCTCAGGTGGTTAAGAATCACCTGCAATGCCGAAGACCCCAGTTTGATTCCTGGGTCAGGAAGATCCCCTGGAGAAGGGACAGGCTATCTACTCCAGTGTTGTTGGGCTTCCCTGGTGGCTTCACCACTGCAGGGGCTTTTCTCTAGTTGCAGCAAGTGAGGGCTGCACTAGTTGTGGCACACAGACTTCTCATCACATTGGCTTCTCTGGCTGTGGAGCACAGGCTCTAGGGCAGGAGGGCTCCAGTAGTTGTGGCTCATAGGCTCAGAAGTTGCAGTTCTTAGACTCTCAAGCACAGGCTCAATAGTTTGGGGGCACAGGCTTAGTTGCTCCTCGGTATGTGGGATCTTCCCAGACCAGGAATCAAACCTGTGTCTCCTACATTGGCAGGCAGATTCTTTACAACTGAGTCACCAGGGGAGCCCCACTTACTGTCTTTTTTATTTTAGCTATCCTAATTGGTGTGAAGTCATGTCTCATTGTGGTTGTGATTTGCATATCCCTAATAACTAGTGATATTGAGCATCTTTCCGTGTGCTTATTGGCCATCTATATAGCTTCTTTGGAGAACTATTTGTTCAGATTCTTTGCCCATTTTTGTTTGGGTTATTTGTCTTTTTATTTTTGAGACATAGGAGTTTTTATATATTCTGTATCAGAAAAGCCTATTAATCCACCTTGATTTCCAGGAAAACAGAGTCTGTTTTCCAAATTGCAACCAAATATCTGAGCCAAAATGAAAAAGAGGAAAAATAAATTATGTTGCATCTTGTTTTTCAGAAATGATATATTTAAAATTATATCAATATTCAAGCATCAAAAAAAAAAAGAATTTTTATATATTCTGGATACAAGCCCCTTATCAGACATATAATTTGAAAAAAAATTTCCTCAACTCCATGGACTGCCTTTTTATTTTCTAGTTGGAATCCTTTGAAGTAAAAAAGTTTTCTATTTTGATGAAGTTTAATTTATTTTTTTTTTTGTCACTTATGCTTTTGGTGTCAGATTTAAGAAACCATTGCCTAATCCAAGATCTCAAAGATTTACTCCTGTTTTTCTTCTGAGATTTTTATAGGTTCAATTCTTACATTTAGGTCTCTGATTCATTTTGAGTTAATTTTTGTATATTGTGTGAGTAGGGGTCCAAGTTCATTCTTTGCATGTGGATGTCCAGTTGTCCAAGCACCAGTTGCTGGAAAGAGTATTCTTTCTCCATTGGATTGTCTTGGTGCCCTTGTCAAAAGTCAATTGACTATAAATGTATGGGATTACTTCTGGGCTTTCAGTTCTCCTCCATTTATATATATGCCAATTGCTCAGTCATGTGTGACTCTTTTGTGACCCCCATGGACCGTAGCCTGCCAGGCTCCTCCATCCATGGGACGCTTCAGGCAAGAGTACTGAAGTGGTTTGCCATTCCTTCTCCCGGGAATCTTCCCAATCCAGGGATTGAACCCAGGTCTCCTGATTGCAGGCAGATTCTTTCCCATCTGAGCTATCAGGGAAGCCCACATATGCCAATACCATACCATTTTGATTAGTATAGCTTTGTAGTAAGTTTTGAAATCAAGAATTGCGAGTCTAACTTTATTCTTACTTTTTTCTCTGTAGAACTTTGTGGTCTCATCTCTTTATCACTATTTTTCTAAAGTTTCACTGTGAAGCATCGTGATGAGGGCCTTTTGTATTCATTGTTTGGGACAATGGCCTATTTAGAGCCATTGCTGTGTGGAAATACATGTTCTGTAGATCTGGGAAATTTTCTTGAATTTTAATTTTGGTAATTTCCTCCTCTGTTTTCTCTGTCCTGTCTTTCTGGGGTTTCTATCTGGCAGATGTTGGACACCCAGGATTTAGTGTCCAGTTTTCCTAGCTTTTCTCTCTTATTGCACATTATTTATTTTTGTTCTGCTTTATGAGATATTTCCTTAAATTCAGTTTTCAACTCTGTTAGTATTTTTTATTTTGCCTATATTTTTAATGTTCAAAAGCTCCATCTTGATGTGTGAATGTTCCTTTTTTTTTTTTTTTTTACTGTATCCTACTCTTGTGTCATGAATGTGCTATCACTATGAGATCATTGTTTTTTTAATCAGCTTTATTGAAATATAATTTACATTTAATAAACTGCATCCATTTAAAGTGTATAACTCAGAAAGTTTTGACAGCTGTTCACATACCTGTGAAACCACAAACACAGATATAGACTATTTCAATCTCGCTCTAAGACTTCTTATGCCATTTGCAATCCATCCTTCTCTCTGTCCTTGGCCCTAGTCATATTTTTTGTCATCATAGATTTGTTTGCATTTTCTAGAATTTTATATAACTGGAATTATACAGAATGCATTTTGTGTGTGTGGCTTTTATTTACTCAGAGTAATAATTTTGAGATTCATTCCCATTGTTTTGTGTATCAGTAGTTTGTGCCTTTTCATTGCTTAGTTTTTTCCATTGTGTGGCTAGCCTATAATTTTTGTATCTATTCAACTATTGATAAACATTGGACCATTTTCAGCTTTGGGTCAATGTAACTAAAATTGCTTTAAATATTTGAGTATAAGTCTTTGTGTGGACATAGGTTTTCATTTCTCTTGAAATGGCCATATTGGAGGTATATGTTTTTAAGAAACTGCTGAACAGTTTCCTGAAGCAAGTGTACCATTTTATATAAAATTTATATAAAATGCAAATATTTTTTCTAATTGGTGACTTTGCATTTTCATTTTCTTAGGATTGCCTTTTAAAGAGCAACTGTCTTTAATTTTGACAAAGCCCAACTTACCTATCATTCCATGGTTTGTAATTTTTTTGTGTTCCAGCTAAGAAATCTCTGCCTAGCCCAGAGTTGCAAAGATTTTCCCTTGGCTCTAACAGATCTGCACACTCTTCTGTATTTGGAATTATTCTGAAACATATTCATTATCTTGTCCTTCCTTTGCCTCTATTCTCTAGTTTCATTGCCAGTCAGAAGCCTAGATTCTTTTATGACCTCACAGTCCTTTAGAGCTTCTCTCTCATTATTTCTGCACTATAAAGGTTGTCTTCAGCAAAACCATCACTGTTGGTTCTAGTGTAACTCCTTCCCTTCTGAGCTCTGTTCTCACCATTTCTCCTGCCGCAAATATTCTGTTTCTTCCTTTACACCTTAAAGGAAGATAAAGTCTTAGCATCAAAGCTCATTCATTCATGTATTCATTACGTTTTCAACAGAACTCTCTTGAGGGCCACTAGGGGGATGGGGCTTACACTGTCTGTGGAGCCTCACCCCTGCAGTGCTTACTGTCTGGTGCAGAGGGAGGAAATCAAATACGTCAGGATGCCGGTGTGGCGAGTGTGGCAGTCGTCAGGAGGCTCACTTGGCAAGGCTTTCCCCTTCTGAATTCCGAGCCAATCTAGAAGTTAGCACTTGAGGCTGATGGGGGCCGAAGGCTCAGGTTTGGTGAAGCTGGACTAGAGAACGTGGCTTTACTCAAGGCCACACCAAGCTTCCTGTTCCTCCCCCATCCTGTGAAACTTCCCACTGAGAAACAGGCAGAGCAGCTGCATAAATATCCACATCCCTTCCTTGGGCTGGGACGGGGATGATTATTGCCAGGACAGGACAGGCACCCAGAGGGGAGGACATGCCCCACAGGCAGATAGACCCCAAGTGAGCGGCAAGGTCACACTGATGATATACACATTATAGTCACCTGACTCTCCACCTCTGCAGACGGATCACTGAGAAGGGGCTAGTGAGGAGGCATCTGGAAGGGTAGAGTACTTTGCCCACAAGATTTCTATAGGAATCCTACTTTATGGATTCAAGCAGCAACTGGCCAAATTATTTCAAAAGCAAAGGTTGTGGAAATTCCATAAGAAATGTTATGGTTTAAAAAAAAAAAGAGTTCTATTTGATATTGTCTGTGGATACATGGTATGTGGAGAGGCCTCTAAAAGTCAGAGCGCTGCTCAAAACATGGTCCACAGACTGGCTGCCAATTGTCACTAGTCAGCAGCGAGACCGGGAGCCGGTGCCAGGATAAAAATTCACTGATGGTGAAGCACACGCCATGGGGAAGAAAGAAGTATGGGGAAGAAATCAGCCATGTGGCTGATGTCTTCGCTTTGTAGCAGGACTTCCTTGAGAGGGGAGCAGAGTGCTGACTTCTATTCTGGTACACGTTTCCTCCCATCCGTGAGCTGGCACTCTCAGCATTGCTGGCTGGCTTCGTGCTTCTGGAAGTCTCCACCAGCACCCTCCCTGAGACATGCCGAGGGTACTGGGTGGACGGGTGTGCTGAGGCCAGTGAGCTCACCTTGATCTGTGCGTGGCCAGGTGATCGCCATGATCAAAGGCCTGCAGGTGCTCATGGGCAGGATGGAGAGCGTCTTCAACCAGGCCATCAGGAACACCATCTACGCGGCCCTGCAGGACTTTGCCCAGGTCACCCTTCGCGAGCCCCTAAGGCAGGCGGTACGGAAGAAGAAGAACGTCCTCATCAGGTGGGTCTTCAGATGGCCTTTTTTAGGGCCATGTCCAAAATCAGGGGTGCTGGGTGCAGGCCACGGAGGATGTTCCCGGCTCAGTCAGCTTCCAGGGACGTGTCTGAACACACGGACCCTTCCAGTGAGTTCCAGCAAGTTCTAGGAGGCTCTTTTAGGAGATTGGACATTTGGGATAATTTATGTCCCCATCTCTAAGTTTGAAGCCCATATCCACACTGTATAGCTGTGTGAACTTAGTTACTTACCTTCTCTGAACCTCTGGGAAAGGAAGGAAACCTCTGTTTCCTTCATTTGTAAAACATGGGTAAGAATGATACCTACTCGATAGGCTTTTGGGATAATGCAGTGAGAGAATTCATGTATAAACCTAAGCACACCACAGTTTGGAGCGAGTATGCAACACATATGCTGCTACTGCTAAGTTGCTTCAGTCGTGTCCGACTCTGTGGGACCCCATAGACGGCAGCCCACCAGGTTCCCCCATCCCTGGGATTCTCCAGGCAAGAACACTGGAGTGGGTTGCCATTTCCTTCTCCAATGCATGAAAGTGAAAAGTGAAAGTGAAGGCGCTCAGTCGTTTCCAACTCTTAGCGACCCCATGGACTGTAGCCCACCAGGCTCCCCTGTCCATGGGATTTCCCAGGCAAGAGTACTGGAGTGGGGTGCCATTGCCTTCTCCGTGCAACACATATAAGCTGTTATTAAAGTTTTAAATACGCAGAGAATGAAATGGGACTAATGAAACTGTTCTGTAAGCAAAAAGAAGAATAGCCATCCTGCTTCACTCAGCTTCTCTCCCACTGTATGGGCTCTGAGCCGAGTTCTCAGGCAGCCGGTGGGCATCAGGATCACTGGGGCGCTTGTGAAATACAGACTTCTGGACTGCACCTCTGATCTGTGAAGCCAGAATCCCTGGGGGAGGGGCCCTGGGATGAGCATGGTTCACAGGCACGTCAGGAGCTCTAAGGCACGTGATCCTGGACGCTGTGGACTCTAGATCCAGGCTTGCAGCACCTCCTTCTGATGGTCTGAATCCTGGTTCTTCCTTCCCCAGTGTTCTACAGGCAATTCGGAAAACCATCTGTGACTGGGAGGGGGGCCGTGAGCCCCCCAATGACCCGTGCTTGAAAGGGGAGAAGGACCCCAAGGGTGGATTTGACATCAAGGTGCCGCGGAGAGCCGTGGGTCCCTCCAGCACACAGGTAAGCGGCTCCAGGCACAGGCCAATCTGCTGACTCAAAGGCCAGCCAGGCTACGGTAGGTCATCCTGGCTGGACCGTGGGGCAGTGGGCTCGGGAGTCCTCAGGCAGAAGGGGCAGGGCCAAGCAGCTGTTCTCGTCTTTTTCTGTGTTGTTTTGATGTGAGAGGGAGGACCACTAGCGTAAGATTCAGGAGACCTGGATTCTAGTCCTACATCCCTGTGTGACCTCGGGCACGTTATACTGTCTCTTTGTGCCTCAGTTGTCTAATCTGGCAAAAAGGGGTAATACCAAAACTGGCTCTCCTAGCCCAGTGACGTACAGGTTCCAAAGTATAGAGGTGTTTAACGTGGAACCTGTATGCATCTCTCTTGTCCCTTTTTAATGAACCCTGACCTCCCCACTTCCTTCTCCCATAGTGATGTCCTAGTTTAGAAATTCCCAAGTTTCTGCCTCTGACTTGCTGTGTATTCTTGGGCAAGTGCCTTGACCTCTCTGAGCTCTGGTTATCTTCTCTGTTAAATGAAAACTTTGGATAAGATCATGTTACTGACTAAACATCCCTTTTGTTATTCTCTGAACACACCCAAAATCACAAATTGAAAGTCTTTGATCCCTTAGAGAAAATCTAATGATCAGAGATACTCAGAGTTGCTAACCAGAGCTTTTTGAACAAGAGGTTGTCTGTGGCTTATCCAAAGTAGTTGTAATATTATAGGGGGAAAAAAAAAGTAAAGAACCTAGACACCTTAGTTAAATCCTTGCCACTTACTTAAGGATAAATAATCTCTGGTAGGCTTTTTGAGGTACTGAAAGAAGGCTAATAGACCCATTACAGCTTTTAAAAGTCTTACAGGGCCCACAAGCCCCAGGCTGGGAGCTCTTGCTTCACACAACCCTTATGTCTTATCCCTAAAGTCCTGAGTCCTTGAGTCACCTGAGATGAGCCATGTAAGGCCCACCCTGACCCTTTTCGCTGTGTGTGTGTCCGTGTCTGGGTTCGGGGATGGGGCAGGGATGGGACCAGGGTGAGCTGGGATCGCAGCACCGTCATTGCAGCTTCCCTCAGCCAGCAGGCCCCTTGCACTTACCTTGCCTGCTTGAGAGATGTGACACTTCTCAAGGAAGCTTCTACAAACAGTTCTGTGTAAATGTCAGGGGCCAGAGACCTTTCCAGTCCAGAATGGCCTGGAGGGGCTAAGCAGGGCTTCTGGGTGTTTCTTCTGGGCAAGGCAAAAGAGAGAATGGAAAAGGAGGAGACAGAGGGCCAAGAGGCAGAGAATGAGAAAACAATGGGGGACAGGGAGGGAGAAAGGAGTGCTTGTGTAATGTGAGACGGAGTGTCACCAACAGGCCCTGCCAATGCTCCCAGGTTCTGGTAGGGTGGCGAGAACACACCTGATGGACTCCTGGATGCTCAGCTTGGAATAGCCTTTAGAAACACACTAGTCCCAAACTAGTTCCTCCCCCCATTTTGCAGATGGGGAAACTGAGGTCCAGAGAGGGAACGTGACTTGTCCAAGTCACAGGGTGAGTCTAGGTGGAGGTGGGACGAGAACCAGGTCTCCTGACTCCCACCCCGGGGCTCTGTCAGGGCCCTGGGAGCACAGTAGATGTGGCATCTAGCAGAGCTGGGAGGTGACTGTTCCGGTGAATTAAATGCTCTGCTGAATAAAAGTAGGCGGGGAAAGCGTTTCCCCCTCTTGGATTTCAGATAGTTAGAATCCGATACAAATCGGTCAGCATTTGCACAGATGGGATTAAAGAATCTTTTCTTGGAGGACTCCAAAGGCCATCATTAGAACAGGGCCTCTCGAGTCTTAGGGACAGTCAGCTGTGCCCACCGACAGGGTTGCAGAGGGTGGACTATCTGATGACCCGCAGCTCCGTAGTTCCTTTACCACAAAGGAGGGTGCTGTGCCAGGGGTGGCGTGCCGCTCCTCTCTGTGGCCACGCTGCCCAGCCCAGCCCAGGCCAGGCGCTCGGTGGGTGAGGTGCTAGAGAAGACCAGAGGATGGACGTGGTGGCAGAGGGAGGTTGGAGTGTCTCAGAGGTGGTCGGCAGGTGGCCTCTAGCAGTCGTGGCGGCTTTCCCACCGTATACAATACCTCTTGCTTTTCTCTCTCTCTCTCTCTCTTCTCTCTCCCTCCTCCCTGTCTCTCCTGCCCTCCCATTCCCTCCTCTTCTCTCCCATCTATGTCTTAGGCCTGCCAGTGGTCCCCGCGGGCTTTGTTTCACCCCACTGGTGGCACACAGGGCCGAAGAGGCTGCCGATCCTTGGTATAACACCGCCTGGCTGGGTTGGTTGGGTACACTTCTCCAGGAGGCAGCAGGAATGGACTAGCCTGGCTCCTCACGGCCCCTTCCAGCCCTAAGATTCAAAGACACATGGTGTGGAAAGATCTAGATTAGCGCTTGCGCCCTTTGCACTTAAGGCCCTCTGTAAGCAGGAGTTAATTGTCTAGTAGGCCTCCTGTAAGTACTGACCTTCACCTGCTTTCCGCCCAGCGCTTCGGCCGTGCCATGCTGCTGGTGCCCCCAGAGGGCGCAGCGCCGCTGTCCCTCGGTAATGAAGATTGGAAACTTGAGGTGGTGGGGGGCTCGCTCTGACCCTACATCATTTCACAGTTCATCCGAATGTTAGAACTGAAAGGGACTGGTTGGAGAAAGCATCTGGTACAACCTCCTCATGTTGGCAGATAAGAAAACTGAGGCCCAGAGTGGGACTTTGTGCCCAAGGTCACACAGCAAGTCAGTGGCAGTGCGTAGCCCTGAACCTCCGGCTTTTGACTGTGAGTCCAGTGCTCTACCCCTGGTCCCACCATGGCTGTCCAGCAGAGCAGGGAGTGACTCCAGGGTGACGTGGAATGAGGTTCTCCTCTGATGCCCACTCCCTGGTCGAGCAGAGCAGGCAAGAACCTGGGCCTTGAAAGACCTAGTAAGTACGGGAGGCCCCCGGCCCCAGGCAGAGCATCCTTCAGGGCTGGCCCGTCTCCTTCTTGAAGGTTATACATGCTAAGTTTACTTCTCCAACCCTAAACTGGTGCTTCCTTAAGACAGTTCTTATTAAGGGCAGATATCTACAGAAAAAAAAAAAAAGACTAGAAATACAACACAAAGCAACCTTTTCCCCTGGATGGAGGGCCAGCCCCTGACCTTCCCATCTTCCTTTCTTTTTCAAGCTGTACATGGTGCGGACCATGCTTGAATCACTCATCGCGGACAAAAGCGGTTCCAAGAAGACCCTGCGGAGCAGCCTGGACGGACCCATCGTCCTGGCCATCGAAGACTTCCACAAGCAGTCCTTCTTCTTCACGCACCTGCTCAACATCAGCGGTGAGCGTCCTGTTGGGGTGGGGAGGGGAAGAGCTCCAAGGAACTGGAGCAGCTCAGGCTGTCAGGCCAGAAGTTGCAGACATGGGATCATCAACCCAAAGGGGCACGTTTTTGCCACCAAAGATAAAAGGCATACTTTCCAGCAGAATCTGAGAAAGGCCAGGCTCAGTCCAGCTCTTGTGAGTCAGTTGAATTTAGGAGATATTTGTGGCCAATTTTTTGTAAGTCTTTAGTAAAGGGGGATCACAAACAGGTGACACACTCAGATGCACCTAAAAATCAGGTCAGCTTTTTGCTTTTAAGCAGCATTTCTGAGCTGATTAGTGCCCATTGCTCCTAGAAAAGGGGGCTCCCAAATTGCACCCCATCCCGTGTTCCCCCCTCACTGCTCCAGTGTGTGGGATGCATGTACAGGTGGGATGAGGGGAAGGGAGAGTAGCATTCAAGGGTCCTGAGAGGGTGACCTGTCTGTTGGTATTGAAAAGGGTGATCTAGGTAGAGAGCAGTCATTGCTGTTGTTCAGTCACTCAGTCATGTCCAACTTGTTACAACCCCATGAACTGCAGCATACCAGGCTTCCCTGTCCTTCATTATCTCCTGCAGTTTGTTCAAATCATGTCCATTGAGTCGGTAGTGCCATCCAATCATCTTGTCCTCTGTCACCCCTTTCTCCTCCTGCCTTCAGTCTTTCCCTGCATCAGGATCTTTTCCAATGAATCAGTTTTTCGCATCAAGTGGCCAAAGTATTGGAGCTTCAGCTTCAGCATCAGTCCTTCCAGTGAATATACAAGGTTGATTTCCTTTTGGATTGACTGGTTTGATCTCCTTGCAGTCCAAGGGACTCTCAAGAGAGTAGTCTAGGAAGGGACTTTGAGGCCTCTGAGCAGTAAGGAATCCAGAATTATCACTAGCAGGGATCATAGGGCCACAGTCCAGCCAGAAGCGGACACCTGTAGATCTGCCTTGACACAACAAAGACACTCTGACACTTAGATGTCATGTTTTCAGGATGGCTTTGTAAAGACATGATGGAAATTGTAGGGGCATCTAAATCTCAACCATCACTGCCCGCCCCCCAGCCTCCACACTGCTGGGTGAACAAATGCTGTCTCCTTTTTTTTCTTCTTGGCCACACCTTACAGTTTATGGGATTCTAGTTCCCCAGGCAGGGATTGAACCCATGCCCTCAACAGTGAAAGTAAAAAATCCTAACCACTGGACCACCAAGGAATTCCCCAAACACTTTCTTTGCAATAGACGTTAGGCTGGCCTTCAGGTCCAGGAGAGCAAGGTCTACTAATGGAGTCATATTCTTGAGTACAATGAAAGAAGAGTAAAAGATATTCTTTTTTAAAAAAGTCAGAACTAAGATCTTCTGGTGCTTCCAACGTATAACCCAAACTCTTTCCCTCATGCTTCTAGAAGCCCTGCAGCAGTGTTGTGACCTCTCCCAGCTCTGGTTCAGAGAATTCTTCCTGGAGTTGACCATGGGCCGGCGAATCCAGTTCCCCATCGAGATGTCCATGCCATGGATTCTAACAGACCATATCTTGGAAACCAAAGAACCTTCCATGATGGAGTAAGAGGCAGGGTTGGGCCAGCAAGGAGGTTCCCAAGGTGCTGGTGAAGGGCAGTTTGCTAGCCATAGAGCCCTGTTCTTTCTAGAACTTTCCAGATGAGGCAATGTTTCCCACCCAGTGTCAGGTCACCACCACATGTGACTCAGCCTTGTAGAAAGGCTCAGAAGTCTACCAGCCTGACTGCCTTTCCCTGGCTTTGTCAGCCTCATCCCAACTGCGTTGGTAAAATGATCATCTCTAAAAATCAGGACACTGGTGTCCTTAATGGATACCCAATTGCTTTTAGTCCCAGACTGATTTTTTCAGGCCTCACATCATGAACTTTGATCTCTATGGGCAGATTGTAAAATAAATCGTTTCCTAAGTAGAGCCTAGAAACATCATAGCATGCTGAAAGCGCCTCTTTTTCCTAACGCTGAATCTGTTCACCCAATCGTGCATGTTTCCTGAGCAGGTTTAAGTCTGCCAGCCTTGAGAGAGATCATTAGTAAGCTACTGGCCGTTGTTTTTCCTTCCTCAGGTATGTCCTCTACCCTTTGGATCTGTACAACGACAGCGCCTACTATGCTTTGACCAAGTTTAAAAAGCAGTTCCTGTATGATGAGATCGAAGCCGAGGCAAGTGACTGCCTTTCCTTTTGTTCCCACAATCGTGCTCCGAGAGTCTGGACTTCTCAGACCTCTAACCACAGGCCCAAAGTGGAGTGTCTGTCTGTTTGAGCTGTGATAACAAAATACCAGGCTGTGGGGCTTAAAAATTACAGAAATGTATTTCTCACAGTTCAGGAGGCTAGAAGTCTTAGGTCAGGGTAGCTGCAGAGTCAGGGAGGGCCCACTTCTGGGTCCCAGACTTCCCGCTGTATCCTCATGGGGTGGCCAGGGCCAGGGACCTCTCTGGGGTCTCTTTTGTAAGAGCACTGATGCCATTCATGAAGGTTCCATCCTCTTGACCTCACCACTCCTAATTCCATCACATTTGGGAGTTAAGATTTCAGCATACGAATTTAGGGGGACACAAACATTCAGACCGTAGTATGGGATATCAATGACTTGCTTTGGAGACTGATCTTTATAAACATTGTGATAATAAAGGGAACTATTGGAAGGGGAGGATGGTCTTTCTTTTCAGATGATTAATAATGGCAAATGATAGATAGAACTACTTGGGTAAAATTAATTTTCTAATAAGTCTTTTACAGTCGGATTCATTGGTGATAACAACAACAACAGTAATACCAAGAATTCCCTGGTGGTCTAGTGGTTAAGACTGTGCTTCCACTGCAGGGAGTGTGGGTTTGATTCCTGGTCACAAAAGTAATATCCTATATGCCATGTGGCACAGCCAAAAAAAAAAAGAAAGAAAAACAGTAATTCTACCTATCAATTGCTATACTTATACCATTTGCCAGGTACAAAGCACTTTATGGACATTTTAGATAATCTTTACAATGATTTAAAGCAGTATGTTCTACTGTCTAGATTATTCAAGTATCATTGCCCCAATATCACACAGCTTACGGTTTCATTCTAATACTAGTGGGACTGAAGTAGCCATCTTCTCACGTGTGAAGCTGTTGAATCGTCATTTAACGGCTTTATTTTTGTAATGGTCAGCAAAGGCTAGGATGCACTGCAGTAACAAACCATCACAAATTCTTAGTAGTTTGAGACCAAAGTTTCATTTCTCTTTTTTGGGTTGACTAGGAGCTCTGTTCCACGTAGTCTTTAATCTGGAACCCATCTGGGATATTCACCAGTTGCCATGGCAGGGAGATGTGTCAGGGTGAATTTACACTCTGATACTTAAAGCTTCCAGCTGGAAATGACACATGTCATTGGTCAAAGCAAGTCACTTGGTTATGCTTGCTTTCAAAGAGGAGTGAGAAGGTGCAGTCCTACCACAGGCCAGCAAGGAGCAGAAACAGGAGATCAACAGCACTAAGGACTACAAAATATCTCAGTTTTGTCATCTGGAAATTGGAATGAGTCTCCACTCCACTTAAGTATGTGGAGTTATATAAACATAGAATGATACCAATTGTCATTATAAGATTTTCAACTATAAGGTACAAATATAAGATATTCTTATTTATAAAGGATAGATGTGAATATTTTAAGATAAACATTACTACCAAATTACTTTGAAAGTTTATATATTTCAAATAAAAGCTAGTAGAGATGCTGCTTTTTTTCTGAATCTTTCAATTGCTATGGGAGTTGAGAACCTTGGTGGAGCCCAATGCAAATCTGTCCTCTTTGTCTTCTGAGCAGTACGCAAACTTGGGAAGAAAGGTTCCAGTAGACAAGTTAATTGGTTGCATCTCAGCTTTAACAAGTCCATTTTCTGATAAGATTTTAGTTAATCATGTTCTCTAACAGGCTGAAAACAAAAAAAATCTAGAGTGTCCTGTATACAAGTGACATTTAAAAACTAAATGGAAAGAAAGCATACAGCCCAGCCCTGGGTAACACAGGTGGCCATGAAGCAGAAGCATAAATTGTCCGCCTTTCTTTTCCCATCCTCAGACTCTGTTTTGAACCTGGAAAGGCCTATGCATGGATACCCAAGCTCTGTCTTCCACCCCTGCCCTCAAACAATGGCCATTTGGTCAACCCTGAGCCCTAGGGGTGTATACATCTGCAGTGCAGTCCACCCCCAGGGATGGACCCAGGGAAAAGAGCACACAGACCCTAGAAGGGGCTTGGGCTATTTGGGTAAGAATATTCAAAGCTGGTTCTAGAAGGGGAGCAGGAGTTGGACACCCCCACCTGGACCCTATGGATTCTTTGCCTGTACACCCCTGGATACCCTTGAAGCTCAAAGTCCAGGGCAGAGGGCTTGGTTACTCACATACATTGTTTTTATGTTCAAAATTGTACTTATGGTATAAAATAAAAGATATGAAAGCTCTTCTGATAAAGAGCCTCATGGAGCTGGGAGTTTGGTGCTAAAAGGATGGAAGATTAATCACCTAAATACATTCTGTTGCCACAAAGTTATCCCATTATTACCCTGAAACTACCACAGCCCATCTCTTTAACATCCCACCTTTGGCCATTCCCTGCTCTTGCCATCATTGGAGAATTTGGCTTCAATCCTCTGTGTCTGGTGTGAACTTTCTTCTCACCTGAGCATCACATTCTGCCACCGACATGCTAAAACACTGAAAAGGCAAGATGATCTCTTCCTCACCAAATATATTTAAGCAAACTCTTTAAAAGGAGGTTTTAAAATTTTTAATAACCATGAACTTCTTTCTTTGCAAAGCAAGGTAAAATTCAAATGAAAGGAAAAGAAAAGAAAGTCTATTGGGAGATGGGGAGACTGATATGTTAATTACAGGATGTGGGCAGGTACCTTGTAACAGCCACAAAGTGGCCAGTGGGGAGGGCAATTCCTCAACAGCGTTTTGAATCTTGCCTTCTCTGTGCCTGGTTGAGGACCTTGAGAGCAAGGGACCAGACTTCCCAAACGCACTTGGCCACAGAATCTTCTTTTCTTTTTTCTTTCCTTCAGAGCATCTCGTTCCTTCTCACACTTTCAGGCAGTCCTACAGCACTGCCCTCTTCAGTTGCTGGAGTTTCTCTAATAAAGTGGGACAGACACCAGTGACATTTCCTGCTTCCTCTTCACCAGGTGAACCTGTGTTTTGATCAGTTTGTCTACAAGCTGGCGGACCAGATCTTTGCCTACTACAAAGCCATGGCCGGCAGGTATGAGAGCTCAGCACTGTGGCACCAAACCTTCCTAAGATTGCCACCTGGAAGGCAAGATCCTCTAGTACAAAACCTCCCTTCTTCTTTAGCACCTCAGGAAATCTGAATGATTCCATTAGCCTGGATTGGATGCTAGCAAGTAGAAGAAAGAGAAATAGGCAGATATGGGGCTAGACCTCACAGAGCTTACAGTGTAGTGAGAAAAATAGACATTAATAAAAACTATTGAATGCACAGTGACAAGGGAGATTCCTGTGAAAGAAAATTTATCGGGAATATATAACAGTTAAACTTGAACCAGTCTTTAGGGTGGGTAACTGGAAGGGCTATCCTGAGAAGGTAACATTTGAGTTCACATCTGAAGTGAATAGGAGTTGGTTGAGTTAAACTAGGTAAAGAGTAGAATGGAAAACTGCAGGCAAAACAAACCACTGTGCAAAGTCCCTTTGGCGAAAGCATATTAATAGCATGCATACCTTTTGTTTTTTTACCATAAAAAACAAAGGTTGTTGAAAGGTTTAATTAAAATTAGTACATGTAAATATCTCATTCACAGACCACAGAGGGGCGGGCTGTGTGGTAAAGCTGGGCAGGTAGGCAGGGCCCCGGCCCTGTGGTCTTATAGGCATTTATCCTAGGAGAACTGGAGCACCATGGGATGATTTCCAAAGTGTGACAGTGACCTGATCTGATTTTTATTTTTAGAAGTTTGGTGTTTTAAAACATTAAAATGTAGGGAATGGATTGGAGGTGAGCAACTGTGGGAGTGTGAAGGTCAAACAGGAAACCAGGGAAGGAGTCCAGGTGTCAGGTCTCACAGGCTCATTGGTGCTGTCAGTATGGGCTGATTTAGACCCCTGAGATTTCCCGGGTTCGAGGAACCCATAATAGTGCTGGCAGCACAAACCTCTCTCTCTATATATATAGTTACATACATATATGTATCTATATATAGGGTAGTTCTCTTTTTTATTGGAAATCCAAATGTACAAACCAGAAATTTCAAGGACTGTTACATTTTTCAACAGTTAAAGACTTGCTTCCTTTTGCTTTCAACAACTTGAGTTTCTCTGATGTATTTCAGTCAAGAGTTGGTGTGGTGATGGTTTAGTCACTAAGTCGAGTCTGACTCTTGCGACCCCATCGACTATAGCCCGCCAGGCTCCTCTGTCCATGGGATTTCCCAGGCAAGAATACTGGAGTGGGTTGCCATTTCCTTCTCCAGGGGATCTTCCCAATCCAGGAATCAAACCCATGTTTCCTGCCTTGGCAGGTGGATTCTTTACTGCCGAGCCACCAGGGCTCCCCAAGAGTTGGTATACAGGTACATAGGTGTCTGTTAACACAGAGTGTGCATTAAATGAAATAATGACTCTTAATGATGGAAACTATAGAAAGCATATACTTAGGGTTTCAGGGAAGCATAGAGAATGCAGCCTTTCACAAAGGAATGATTTCACAAGGATCTGGATTGGATTGAATTGTATGTGGTCCTACCAGAGAGCTGGATTTCCAGTTTCTCCAAGATAATTCCAGTTATCTTCAAAATATGCTGGTCCATTGTCTGTGTAAACAAACTCAGACTTGTCAAATCCTGAGTCCTCTATATATTTAGTTTGCAAAATATCCTTATCTAAAAGAGGAATCTTGGTCTATATCCCTTCTTATAAGACCTGTGGTTTGTCAAAAATACAGGAAGTTGGCATTGAAACATGTAAAATATCATGTATGAAACGAGATGCCAGTCCAGGTTCGATACACGATACTGGATGCTTGGGGCTAGTGCACTGGGATGACCCAGAGGGATGGTATGGGGAGGGAGGAGGGAGGAGGGTTCAGGATGGGAAACACATGTATACCTGTGGCAGATTCATTTTGATATTTGGCAAAACTAATACAATTATCTAAAGTTTAAAAATAAAATAAAATTTAAAAAAAAAATACAGGAAGTTGGGGGAGATTGTGAGAAGTTGGAAGAGTCAGAGAGAAAGCGCCAGAGGGACAAAATGATCTAGATCACTGCTGTCCATCAGAAATATAATGTAGGCACAAGTGTAATTTTAGCAGTCATATTTTTAAAATTAACAATACTACATTATATGACCTATGATATCTAAAATATTACAATTTCAACATGTAATAAGTGAAAATTATTAAAGAGATAGTTTTTGTTGTTTTTTCTTAAGTCTTCAACACCTCGTGTGTATTTTATTTTATTTTTTTTTAATTTTATTTTATTTTTAAACTTTACATAATTGTATTAGTTTTGCCAAATATCAAAATGAATCCACCACAGGTATACATGTGTTCCCCATCCTGAACCCTCCTCCCTCCTCCCTCCCCATACCATCCCTCTGGGTCGTCATACTAATAGCGCATCTCAGCTTGGACCCACCATGTTTCAGATTCTTGGGGGCTCACCTGGGGGGTGGCTGCTGTGTTAGACAGTGTAGATTTAGATGATGTCACTTTCCTGCTTAAAACCTTTCAGTGGCTTCAGTTACACTGAGAAAACCTTTACCCTCTTTACTGTGGCTTGTATCATCCCACAAGGATCTGGCCCCTAGACTAACATTGTAAATACATTTTTCCACTATGCTCTCCAACACACCCCACCCCTTGTCTACACCTTTCCTTTTTCTCAATGTACCAAGCTAATCATGCCTGAAAGATGCTTCCCCCAAATCTTTCCATTTTTAGCATTTAGGTTTCTGTCCAACAGGACCTCTTTAGAGAGACTTTCCATGATAACACCAAATGATCCTGTTTTGTTATTTTCAGAGCACTTATTGCTCTGCAATCCATGACTCAGTGTGAAAGATAATAATAGAATATCTAATTCATAGGGTTGTTGTGAGATTAAAAATGACTATGCGCATGTCTATATGCATGCCTGGTGAATAGTAAATACTATGCAGGTATTTACTATTGTCTAACATTATTTTATTCCTCTGCTTATTTATTTATTATCAGTCTCTTTTCACTAGAACCCAAGCTCCACAAGGACGGGAACTTTGAATCCTTGGTACCTAGACTGTTTCCTGAGCTATACTAAGCAGGCACTCAATTGCTTTTATGATAAAAAAAAAACAAAAGGAAAAAAGCAGCTCAACTTCTGTGTTGCCTGTCTTTAACATAGAAATTTCATTTCGCCTATTGAGCTTTTCCGGCTGAAAAAATTTAAAGAACTTTTCTCTACAGCAGAAAAAATAATAATATTTAAAATATATAACATAGATAACATAGTGCTTTATGAGTAGAACCTATGGTTCAAAATACATATGGCTGAGTGACTGAACTCCATTCACTGTCATGTTTACTGGTTTACTGGCCTTATTTCACTTTTATCCTTTCCAGCGTCCTGTTGGATAAACGTTTTAGGGCCGAATGTAAGAATTATGGAGTCATCATTCCATACCCACCATCCAACCGCTATGAAACACTGTTGAAACAGAGGCACGTTCAGGTATGGAGCCAGGTGGAATGGGAGGGAGAGGGGGCTGTGATGTTAGCCTAGAGATCAGAAATCAGGACCACGTATCATCTGCCCTGAGTATTGCCCTGTGTGGGCTACTGAGCATAGGGATAATCCAGCTTCAGAATCTTACCAAGAGGCATTGGGCTTCCTTTGGGTCAAGTTCTAGGCTTCTCAGCCCATCTGTTGCTCACCTCAGTTGAATAGGGGCCACCAGAGCCTTTGAATGCCCATTTGAGCTGCATATCAACTCTGAATATTCCCTGGAAGGACAGATGCTGAAACTGAAGCTCCAAAACTTTGGCCATCTGATATGAAGAGCTGACTTGCTGGAAAAGACCCTGATGCTGGGAAAGATTTAAGGCAGAAGGAGAAGGGGTTGGCAGAGGATGAGATAGTTAGATGGCATCACAACTCAATGGACATGAATTTGAGCAAACCCCAGGAGACTGTGGAGGACAGAGAAGCCTGACATGCTATAGTCCATGGGGGTCATGAAGAGTCGAACACAGCTTAGCGACTGAACAACAACATGAACTTCAGCCCACCTCCTTCAGTCGGGACTGACGTTCAGAAATGGGAAAGTCTGTCCCTGACTTTCCCATTATGGTATAGGGTTAGTCTCTGTTACAATTTGACCCATGATATAGACGAAATGCTGCCAGGAGCTCAGAAACATATCCCTGCTTAACAATGTTCATGGGAGCCAGGCAGACAAAATAAGAGATGCTTTAGCAGATCTTAAATCCTACTACTAAGCCCTGTCAGTCACAGGCAGTGAAATGAACATCACGCTGTGATTTCTGTGTGCTTATCCTGTGGTTCACATATTCCTAGAGAAGACTTGGGTAAATGGGAGCAGGGCTGAGGCTGAGGAAATGCCCTGGATAGAGAGGAATTACCCTGAAAAACCTGGGAAGTCCCACTGCTTTGAAAAATCCATGCTCGAAGAATCGTAAGAGGAAAAAGCATTTACCCATCTGTCAACATTGAAGGCTCCATGAGAGCTTCTCCTTCAGCCTCTCAGAAGATTCCATTACCAGTGCAGCTAGAATTAGCCACAGGATGTTAATCCTGAGGGCTTTGTGCGTGCAGAAGATGGCTATAAGGAGCCTTAGTCAATTAGTAGAAAATCTCTCCCAAAAGGGAAGCAGAAAAAATAAAATAGTTGAGACGAATCCTTAGGCACATAGCAAAGTGCAGTGCACGCAGCAGGTACTCAATAAATGTTTATTGCTGTCTACATAGCATCTGTAGTCATGCCCACATGAACCCCAGTGGAAATTAGCCTGAGCCATATTTTCCATCCTGTAATCAGCCCTTCTCCTCGTGCTTTAAAATTTATCCTCATAAAGGTACACAGTAGGCCCTTGCTTGGGTTGGGCAGGCGGGGGCACCCTGGTGACTCTGAACTGCATGATAGGATGGATGCAGGAAGAACCTCAGGGTGAGATTCAGGATGTCAGCATTGCATGGGCTGCCAGAGTTTATCACAAGCCTCTTCCTGCAGTCTGAATGCACCATATTTTTTTTTCAGCTTTTTATATTTTAAACCTACAGGATAGTTGAAACAATAAGACAGTGAATACACATGTGTACTTTATAGTCAGATTCATGATTATTCATGTTTAATCATATTTGCTTCACTTTATTTTTCTCATGTATATATTATTTCTCATACAGTAAATGTACTTTATGTATTTATAGAATATATAATTTATAAAAACATATTTATATGTAAGTAATGTATTAAAATATATATTTTAATATACATAATTTTTCTTAGCCATTTGAGAGGAAGTTGCAGACATCATAACACTTTACCCCTGATACCTCAGCTCGTATCTCCTAAGAACAAGGATATCCTCTTATCATCCAAATAGTACTATCATACTCAGGAAATTTAACAATACTGTTTTCTGCATAGATTCCCTATTTGTCTTGGTTATGTTCTTTATATTTTTAGGACAATTTACTAAATCAGTGCATTGCATTTAGTTGTCATGTGCCTGTGTAAAATTTAAGTAACTTTCTGTCTCTTCCATGCAGCTGTTGGGTAGATCCATTGACTTGAACAGACTCATTACCCAGCGCATCTCTGCTGCCATGTATAAATCCTTGGACCAGGCCATTAGCCGCTTTGAGAGTGAGGACCTGACCTCAATCGTGGTAAGAGATGGAGGCCGTTGGGAGTTTTGCTGTGGAACTCCTCAAACTAGAAGCCTTGTTGGGGAGTTGTTGGTAGCCTGGTACTGAGCTGGTTAAAAAGACGTGATGAGTCTCTTTCTCATCTGAATAAGCAGGGCAAAAAGAAAGACTTAAAAGGAATGAGAAAAATTTTACCTTCCTGATTGCCTGGAGAGAGGGAGTGGAGGGAGGTCTTAAAATCTCTAGAGATGGCCTATCCCGGGACATAGCTTCTCATCCTTTAGGATTCTACAGATACAGCAAGTAGCTAGATGGTCCTGAGAAAGGAGGGAAGATTTCACAATGGGGTCGGCTTCACTGGCGTGCAGTAGGTTAGAGGCCAGAGAGGCTGTTGACTGGTTTAATGCTGCGTTGTCACCATCTTTGAATTTACAAGCATTTTCTGATGAAAGCCCCACCTTTTCATTTTGTGCTGGGACTTGGAAATTGTATAGTTGTTCCTGATGCACAAGTACGGAACAGGCATGCACTCTTCTTTTATTAATCAGCTATTTGAACTACTCTCTGCTAATTCTCTTCAAGAATTAGAATAAACTTGGTTGGTCAGTCTTTAGGTGATGAAAGGAAGATTTTAAAGCTTCAAGAGCAGATACATAGAAGGAATGAGAGAAATAGAAAATCACCATTAGAACACCAGAGTAATGATGGTCGCAGGCAAGATCCAGTAATAGACACTGAAATTAGTGGGCAGAGCTTTGAGAAGAATATTTTGATTCCCTTTATTCGGAAGTGTCCATAGTATTCAAATTTATAGAGACAGAAAGTGGAATGGTAGTTGCCAGGAAATAGGGAGTTAGTATCTAATGGGTACAGAGGTTCGGTTGAGGAAGACTGAAAAGTTCTGGAGGTGGACGTTGGTGATGGTTGCAAAACTACATGAATGTACTTAGCGCCACAGAACTGTACATAAAAAATGGTTAAAATGGTCAATTTTATGTTATGTGTATTTTACCAGAATTTTTTAATTAGTCACAAAAAGAAAAAACTTTGAGAAGAAACAGGATAATTGCCTAGTCTCAAACTATCTCCTTCAAGATACTTACTAATTCCAAAGGGAAGAATAATAACTTTACAGTGGGAAACCTGGGAGTCATCCTCTTAACCAAGCATGAAGGTTAGTATCACCAGTAAGAAAATATATTCATGTATCCCCTGAATTGGCTTCCCTGGTGGCTCAGACGGTAAAGAATCTGCCTGCAATGCAAGAGACCTGGGTTCAATCCCTGGATTGGCATGGAACCCACTCCACTATTCTTGCCAGGAGAATCCCCACGGACAGAAGAGCCTGGCGGGCCACAGTCCATGGGGTCATAAAGAGTCAGACACAACTGAGTGACTAAGCATAGCACAGCACACAGCCCCTGAATATGTATGCATAATGAAAAATACGTCATCTCAATCTAATTGTGATTATATATCTAAATCGAATGGCATTCAAAAATGAACAATGCTTTTCAAAAGCACCCAGAACATAAAAGACAAAGGGAAAACTGAAAACTATTAGAGATTTGAAAAGACAAGGAGACCTGACCACTCAGAGAAATGTGGGATAAGACCTTCACGGAAAAACTGGTGAAATTTGAATAAGGTCTGTCATTTAGTTCATAGAATTGTCAATGATAGTTTCCAACTTTAGGCAATTATACTATGATTATGTAAGAGGTTAACATTGGACAAACTAGGTCAGGAATGTGCAGGAGGTCTACAGTAACAGCTTTTCTGTAAGTCTAAAGTTATTTCAAAATAAAAGGTATTTTTTAACGGACAAAGCAGTTTTTAAAAAAAGGATTAAGAACTAGGATTCTAGCATCAGAAAGACCTTGGGGTCCCAGTTCTGGCCTCGCCACTTACTAGCTGGGTGGTCTTGGGTGAGTCACTTATCTTGTATAAAAACCTGTAGTACATGGAGGAAACATTAGAACCCACCTCATAGCCTTATTCAAGGATGAAATGAGATACTGCCTGGAAAGAGCTTTGCATAGTCCCTTCCACTTGATGAAAATAGCTTATGAAGAAAGAGAGGAATATAGAAATTTTGAGCTGCCACAACTAAGACCCAGTGCAGCCAAATAAATAAAATGAATATTAAAAAAAAAAAAGAAAAGAAATTTTGAGCTGCAAATGAGGCACTCTCAGGGTCGATTCTCAGCAGCATTTCCTAAGAGGACTTGACCCAGCTGCCGCAGCTCTGTCCTGGGTCACGGACTTTGAGAGACTGTGATACAGCACAAGTTCTTCTAGGAGATCTACTTTAAGACATGGGGTGTTTTTTTGCCAAATGTTAGCAGTGATTATGTCCAAGAGGTGGGATTTTTGCTTTTCTCTTCGTTGTTTATCTCTATCTTGTAGTTTTCCAGAAATGAATGAGCATACCCTATGGAAAAACTGGTTTTAGTGTGTGGCAGGGTGTCCACGGCCTCTTCCCAGTCCTTGAAAGGCACTGAATGTTGTTTTAGCCGGGAACAAAATCAAAACAAGCAGTGAAAGCCTGAGTTTATCAGGTGAGGGCCACAGCCGCCAAGAGAGTAGCCCCAGTCCCTGAAGCCCATGAAGAGGAGAGCCAGGGATGCTGTCTCCTGGGGCGTCAGGAGGCCCCCACTGCCTTGGCTGAGAAGCTTCTGCCTCTTCTGAGAAACAAAGAAAGGAATGTGTTCCCCTCAGCCCTTCCCTCCACCTTGATGCCCAGCTGGGAAGATTGTAGCGATTTCATCAGTTAGTCGCCCTCCTCCTCTGTAGCTGAGCAAATAGATTCCCGAAGGGATCTGATGCCAGAGTTGAGAGCTGGCAGCCTGCAGTCTGTGTTTTGTTTAGGCTGCAGAGAATATTTGAAAATTTGAGCCAACATTTAACATTTGGTAGAATTCGAATAAAACTGCAGAAACCCCGGCAACGTCAGACCTGCCTTCACAGATGGCAACAATGGCCTAGACACCCCCATCAGCTGAGCTGTGCTGTCTTGGGCTTGCCACAGGCCTGGTGCACTTCCTTCATGGGATGACCTAGTGCCTGAGTTTGAGATCCCTTTTCTCTTGGCCCAGGCCACAGAGAAGGTGAAAGGCCAAGTGTGCGGACACCCGGGATTTCTGGTTCTCATGGAAAGCCCTTTCCTCTTCCTCACATAAGTAGCCTATCGGGTGTTCTGTTTCCCCAGTGCTGCTTCTCTGTGTTGCCCCCCAGTAAACCGGCTTTACTCTGCAGAGCTGACCTCCTCTCTGAAGGCACATAGACCGCCCTTGGGGCCTTCTAAACCTCTGTGCCTTGATGCACTGAGCCCTGCACCCCCAGCAGGCAAGTGCCCTCTTCGGACTGAAAGGCTGAAAGAAATGGCTCATGCAAAACACCATTTGTATTGCGTAATAAAAACTCCCGTGGCATGGCGGAGGAAGTGGGCCTGCATTTCGAGCATCCCCATGTCAGCAGTTGAGAGCTCTCTTCTTCAGTCTCTGATGTGCATTTTTGAGGCCATTGAAATCACAGAATGGAAACTGTTTCCCAGTTTCTCATCTGCATCTGTCTTCATGGTAACAGGGCACCCCCATGTGCTACAGATACTTAGTGATCTTAGAAATAAACTCATCCACATTCATCGCATTTATTTATTTACTTACTTACCCATCCTAAGTGACTAGGAACAAAGATGCCATCTGGCTAGCCAGGCCCCGAAAGATGGAAGCAGACAGCTGCTGATTCTGTATTTCTGCCCTTCGTATGTTTCACAGTGCACGATCACTGGAAACTTATTCTTCCAACTACCGTTCCAGAACTGAAATCCAGACTTTGGCCTTTTCCAAGAGATCAGAGGCTCTGCCATCACTTACCCCATTCCAATGCAGTAACAAACAATTGGATGCCATGACATAGCTGCTCCACCTTTATCCGGCAATGGCTCTCCACTTTGCCATGGACAGCCCAGCCCAGGCTCCCTCCTGCCCCAGCTTGTCTCACTCCAGCCAGTTAAGTCTGCAAACTTTGATCGGTAATTTGCCCCCAATTTAGAGCCACCGAATCTGAATTTAAGAGAGATGAAGCTCTAAGATTAGAAGTGTGGTCTGGTTCCACCACACTGTGGACCCCAACCAGAGTCAGAGGGGTCCTGTGTCTGATGAGAATAAAACTGAATCCCTGATGCAAGGCTTCCTCCTGTGACTGTAAACAGTTGGGCTCCATGTCCCAGGTCTTACAGCTGGCCCTCTGACTGCCCCAGCTCCTGGCCACACTCTGGGGAACAGCCACTGCCTATGTCCTTTTAGCTTTTATGTTGTAAAGCCATCTTTACTGTTCAAAGGACTTTCTCAGTAATTGCTTATTTATTCCAGGCAGCTGCATCCAAGGGCCAAATACACATGATTTGATTAGAAGACCTGGGAGCACATCCTAAACCCTGTTCTATATTCTCCTATGACCTTTATTGAGTGAGTTATTTCTCCCTCTGAGCTTCAGCCTACCCCTCCATGAAATAGGCAGTCATACCTATCACAAAAGATGGCTTAACCACTGCAATATAAGAGTGTTCCAGAGCATTATAGGGAGAAGGCAATGGCAACCCCCTACAGTACTCTTGCCTGGAAAATCCCATGGGTGGAGGAGCCTGGTAGGCTGCAGTCCATGGGGTCTTGAAGAGTCGGACACGGCTGAGCAACTTCACTTTCACTTTTCACTTTGATGCATTGGAGAAGGAAATGGCAACCCACTCCAGTGTTCTTGCCTGGAGAATCCCAGGGACAGGGGAGCCTGGTGGGCTGCCATCTCTGGGGTCACACAGAGTTGGACACGACTGAAGCGACTTAGCAGCAGCAGCAGCAGAGCATTATAGAGGGAGTACTTTCTTTCTATGCACAGGTTTGTGCTTTGATTCTCTTTGATAGCAATTCAGTGAAGAACTAAACCCAGCCCAAAGGATTTTACCTTCTTTTTACTTCCAAGCAAATGCAGTGACCTGCTATGTCTGGATATTATTATGGGACTCTGGTCCCATTCTCTGCCTGAAGGTGGCATTCCAGATGACCAGGGCCTATATATAGCTCATGCAAGTCCTTGGTCCATGGCTTGCAGCCAAACTTTTGCCAACATGTTTAACCAACCCCTGTTGTGACTGGGGGATGCAAGAGAAGTTGAGAGGAGGAAACACTGTGCCCGCAGCTGTTTTTTAAATTTCTATAGTATATAACAGTTAAGAATGTGAACATCAGAGCCCAGCTTCCTGGATTTGAAGCCGAGTTATGCACTTCTTAAAGCCCATTTTCTATATATATGTATAAAATAAGAACAGCCATCATGCTGACCTTATAAGGGGGTTTTGAGCATTAAGTGAGTTGACACATATTAAGTGCTTAGAATACTCCGTGGCATGTATTAGGTTGAACCGTAAGAAATTACTAACATTGTATGGTGTTTGACATAAGAAACTAGTAGTCTCACATGGACCAACCTAGTGTTAAGTACTTACCAGGTGGTAGCTCCCTTGCTTGCTTTCTGCAGGATGGAGGTAGACCCTCAGTCATAGATGGACGGTCACAATTTTCTTTTACTTTACTTGCGTCACTCAGGGACAGGCGTTTTCCTTACCAGCATAGAAACTGGAAAGCAAGGAGTTGTGCTTTTCTCCCCAAGGGAGTGCAGACAAGGGATCTGCACGTGATCTGTGGTCCCCTTCTGGGTACAGGCATGCATTCTCCCTTGGCATGGTCTGGCACTTCCTTCATTCAAGGGAATGTTGCCACATAGTACTGCAGGAGTCCTAGTCCCCATACCAGCAGTTACGAGGTTGTCTGAGGGGCTCTTGCCTGCATGAAAGGCATCTGGCAGGTAGCAGTACTGGTGTGCAAGGCGTGTATGCAAGTCCTCAGCAGCCTCGGGCTCTCTCTCGGGCAGGAGCTGGAGTGGCTGCTGGAGATCAACCGGCTCACGCACCGGCTGCTGTGTAAACACATGACCCTGGACAGCTTCGACGCCATGTTCCGGGAGGCCAACCACAATGTGTCTGCCCCCTACGGCCGAATCACCCTGCATGTCTTCTGGGAGCTCAACTTCGACTTCCTCCCCAACTACTGCTATAATGGCTCCACTAACCGGTAAGGGAGTCTCAGTGCAAAGTGGCCTGGGGGTGCGGGGGTGCATGTGTGCTAAGTCACTTCCATCTTTGTGACCCTATGGACTGTAGCTCTCCGGGCTCCTCTGTCCATGCGTTTATCCAGGCAAGGATACTGGAGTGGGTTGCCATGCCGTCCTCCAGGGGATCTTCCTGACCCAGGGATCGAACCCTCATCTCTTATATCTCCTTAATTGGCATGTGGCTTCTTTACCACTAGCACCACCTGGGGGCAGGGGCAGAAGCAGCCAACTCTCTCCTTCAGAGGAAGCTCTCTCAGTATCATCAGGGCCTGGCTCATAGCTAGCTTTGAATAAGTATGTGCCAGATGCAGGAAAGGGCCTGGGAAGAGTCCACGTTCTTAGCAAGATGGACTTCCAGTTCTCTAAAGATCTGGGACTTTCAATCCTCTTGAGCAGAGATCTGCCAACTCCAGCCCACAAGTCATCTCTACTTGTCAACTGTTTTTGTTCAACCCATGAGCTAAAAATGGTATTGATATTTTTAAGTGGCTAGGGAAACCAAAATCCAAAGAAGAATTATAATTTGGTGACAAGTGGAAATTATTTGACATTCACAAAGTTTATTGGAATTCTGCCATCCGTGCTCATTCATTTACAGTTGTTTATGGGCGCTCTCATGCTACAGCAGAACTGAGTCGTTGCAACAGAGACCATCTGGCTTGCAAAGCTGAACATATTTGCTATCTGGGGCTTTATAGAAAGAGTTTGCAGCACCCTACTCTTGAGGAAACCAAACTGGGTGAAGGGCCCTGGAAAAGGCTGTGCTCAGGCTCAACCTATTCTCAGCTTTCTTGACCACTGTTCTCACCAGCTGTAAGCCCAGAGTCAAGCCTGTGAACCTGGACTACTGTGTTCCCATTTGTTCTTTGCAACCCCGTGGACTGTAGCCCACCAGGCTCCTCTGTCCTTGGGGATTCTCTAGGCAAGAATACTGGAGTGGGTAGCCATACCCTCCTCCAGGGGTCTTCCCAACCCAGGGATTGAACCCAGGTCTCCCGCATTGCAGGCAGATTCTTTAACCATCTGAGCCACCAGGGATGCCCTTATGAAAAGGAGACAGGGGTTAAATGGGAGTTTGTCACAAGAAGTGTATAGGCAACCGCCTAAGAAACAGCGTGGTTGCCCCTGGTCAGAAAGGGCTCCCGCTCTGTAATCTGTGAAGAATAATATTAGGACCCAGTTAACTCCTTCCCCATCTCTTTTCTCCTACTAGTTTTGTCCGAACTGCCATTCCTTTCACCCAAGAACCGCAGAGAGATAAACCTGCCAACGTCCAGCCTTATTACCTCTATGGGTCCAAGGTGAGTGGTCTTGCCTGTGTCCTACTTCTGAGAGGACTAGTGAGCAAAAGCAAATAGGAAAGTATTCCCCGAATCAGAAAGGCAAGAAGTGTGGAGATAAAGAGGCAGCAGTGAGGTCCAGGAAGAAACAACTATGAATATATTCATCTTTATTTGTTCACAACTAGCAAGACTGGGGGTGAGCACAGACCTGGCAGGGCTGGGTTCTGGGTGGGAATGGGGAAACAGGTGAGAGGGTCTCCTTGTCTTGGCATCACATCTCCTCCTGTTCTCGGTTGATTCACTGTCATATCGTCCTGCAATTCTGGGATTTTGTGCTCCATAACTATGAAGGATTTGCAGCCAGGAAGCAGTTGGGAAGGTGGAACTTTGAAGGAAATCCCAGATGGCCAAAACTACCTCTGAGAGGTCTCGTCCTGTCTCTTTGCTGCTTGGATCACAATGCCGATCCTGACACTAATGAAGCCTCCCAGGCAGTGTCTGTTCTGGACCTTCAGTCCTTTGACAGTTGTTAAACAGACATTCCTTAAGCCCTAGAACATCCTGGGCAGGGTCTCCATGCTGGAGATTTAGCAGAGACTGAAGCATCTCCACCCTCCTCCAGTTCTGTTTCCACCCTGGGGGGTGAGCACAGGGGATCACCCTTCACACAGATTCACCAACACCTTGACCTATGTAGGAGATTAGCTTGCAGGCTAATCTTAGCCTGCAGGTTTGTGTAGGAGAACACCATGGAAAGAGTGCAGAAACAGCTAAAAAGCTTAGGTTCTTTTTTGTGATGGATGAAAAATGGCCACCTCTGACCCCATTTTTCACAACATAAGCACAGATGGACTTAGAAGAAGTAACTGGATAAGTGTAACCTGGTTAGACAAGGCGCTCCTCTAGGTATGGGAGCCCTAGTTTGGGAAGGTAAGGAACAAAGATGAGTGCCCATCACTCGGGCCTGAAGGTGGGAAGGTGGGGCTTAGAAAGTCTTAGGCTGATGCTGAGACAGAGCAGGTGTCTCCTCCAGAGCAGCCAGTCTGGTCAAGGCTGCTCTCTCAAGGCACCCTTCCAGACAGCCTTGTGGATAGTTCACAGGCATGGCATGAATCAACAATGGCTCACAAAGGGACTCCCTTTTCTATTCTCTTTTAAACCTTGATGATGATATCAAGGAGCAAGTCTTGAGTTGGTGTCAAAATGTCTTTAATAGCTCTCCAATAATTGCTAATCTCCCTTTTTATCAAAGAGAGCAGGCCCTAAGTTTAGAGTCCTTAGACAGTAATAGTATCCAAGTCAAATTTAATATGATTTTGTTTTCATTCTGCTTATTAGGTCTCTTTTCTTCTATTTATTATAGCAGAAGTGTGCTGGCTTTTCATTTGGGGAATAACATGGGCTTCCTTTTAAAATAAGTTTTTTAAATGACTCAATATAAAGAAAATGCATTGTTAATAATAGTACGGTTAGTCTGTGGGTTCAAAAAAAGTGAAGCCGGGGTACAGGTGGTGTGCAATTGGCTGAATTAGAGTATTTTGGTATGCAAAATACTCTAGAGCAAAGTTTCTCACATCTTTCCAAAATAATCCCCCCACTGCTGTAACAGCAAAGGAGCCTGGACATTTGCCTCAGCTGACTGAAAGTTTAACTGAAGAGCCTATCTTCAATTAACAATTTCCTTGAAGTGTGTTTTATTTCAGTCATGTCAGTTTCCATTTCTAACCCATAATATACTAATGGCTGTTTTAATTTTAAAATAATGCTTTTATTTTCTAACTGAGCCCTGCTGCTCTAGATGGACCCTCCTAAGAGATGGCATCTTCCTCCCCTTGCCCACCATGGGGGTATGTGTTTTCCAACTTGAAAGGCTTTGTCAAAGGGCACTCATCCAACCAAGTAGTTCACAAGAGCTCAGTCATTTGAGGGAAGATGAGTGGGTAGTCTACAGATGCATTTTTACAGGAGACCTATTGCATGGAGGCCTTTAAGCTACATGGTGTGGGCTGCCTCCTCCCCACCTCTCACTACCCAAAACGAGGCAATACAGCCTGACCATCTCCCTCCCTCTGCAAGGCACCCGCATCGGGGGCATGCTGGCCAGCTTCCACTGCTGCAGCTTCAGCTTCTGGTTCTGCATCTTCTCCAGAGTTTTTGTGTGGCAGCTCCACCAGGGGGAGCCCCTGCAGGCCTTCCTCCCCCTGACCTAGCCCCGGGGCCTCCTCTGGCCATCTCACCAGCCCATTGGCTTCCTCCATGTGGCCGGCTCTGTAAGACCATCGAGGTTCGTGGCACCGGATGCACCAGAACTGGAGGCAGATGAAGGCTAAGACTGCCGTGAAGCAGGCCAGCAGAATGGCCATCAGCACCCAGAGCGAGATCTGGGGGTCCACCAGGGAGCTTCCAGCGGCCAGTGGAGTCTTATCCAGGGTGTGGAACATGGTGCAGTAGTGCCTGTAGGGGAAGAGGATCTTCTTGCAGCTGATGCACAGGAAGTAGAGTGTGGAAGGGGTGAGGTGTTCCAGCACCACGGAGCTGATTGTTCGAGGCACCTTCTCCTCGTGGTGGAAGCTGTAGCGAAGATAGCCAGAGAAGATGCTGTTCCAATTGGGCCTATACATAATATGGTAATAGTCCTCCAGGCAGGGCTCCGAGGACGACCAGGAAATGATGGCTCCTGTATAAGAAACGTTCCCAACCTTGATGTTCATCACGATTCTGAAACCAGAATCAAAGTGAAGAGTGACATGTCCTCATTTAAGTGTTGATTTATGCTAATCACAGCCACCGTGCATTGAGTATTCAACATGAAGACTAATATTGCCCCCGTTTAACAGACTGAGAGATGGAGGCCAAGAGGTGACAATACTCAGCTGGGCATAGCTGAGGAATGGCAGAACTGCAGATCAGATCAGGGCCATCTCATGCAAGCCGGGCTTGCAGGCTTAGGAAAGATGCACCCAGATCCCCCAGCCCCATGCTGCCCTGTCTCAGAATCCTTAAATAAATCCTTAAATGGTTCCCAAACCTTAAAAAAAAAGGAAGAGGGAGAAGAAAAAGGAATGAAGGAGAAGCAAGCACAGCCTCAGGGTCCCCGTGTTAGTCACCATGGGCCTGTGACCTCCAAGCCAGATGATTGTTTCACCTAAAATTTCCCTGTAGACCTCCTGTTGCTGCCCCAAGTGCTGTGAGTTCATTCATCTAGAACATTCTGGCCACTGTGTTTTTAGCCTCGCAGTTCTGTTGCCCGTGGCGAGAGGCGCTTTGCGTCAGTCACTCAGGGACAGCTCATTTCTCCCCAAAGCCTCTGATCGTGTTTTGTCCATTTGTTTGCTTTTTTCAAAGCGGAATTACCCAGGAAATTAGTTTCGCAGGTCAAGATAATCAGCTCCAAATACCAGCAGAGCTGCTCCTATTTGATACTGCTGGTTCTGTGACTGTTAACGGTGGTAATCACCAGCCACAGTTAGCGAGCAGTTGCTATGTCACAGGTCATGCTAGAAGCTCAACATACTGTAACAAATATGCTTTATTCATCACAACCTTTGAACTAGATTCCCGTTTTACAGACGAACAATCTAAGAGAAGCCATTATCTAACAAGACCCAAAGCCACATAACCTCTGGATTTCCAGGTTTAGTAGTAGAATGTTATCAGAAAATGAAGTGCTGGTACTAAGACTGGGTTGCCGCTTTTTCCGACACATCAAATGATCCCTCTTCTGACTGCCTCCCTCTCACTTTGGTAAGAGTTCATCATCTTCAAGCTTTTTAGTTTCTTTTTAATTCTGTGTATTTGGGAGAATTCAGCTCTTCTCCGCTGAATTGCCCTTGAGCTAAAATTCTAGAGACAGCCATAGTCAACCTGTGTATGTTCATAGATAGGTATCACCCAGCCCAGTCCTCTGCCCCTACTGTCTCTTATGAAAGACAGAGGTTTCATTTCTGATTGCAGCAGCATAGTTAAAAAAACAAAAAACAAAAAAAAAACAGTTGATCAGATTTTAACCTGAATTGGATACTAAGCCAGACTGGTTCCTCATGAGCTGCTTTCTCTCCTCCCTGCCTCCCTCCAACCTCCTATTCTCATGCCCTTGCTCCTAGAAGAAGTAAGGTGCAGAAAGGTGCCCGGCAGTGAGTGATCTTCAGTGCTTGATTTTCTTATCTAAAGATGACAGTAAACTATAATGCTCAGGAAGAGGAATGAGTTCCTTGCCATTTGGCTGGAAATGTTTTCCCAGAAAAATGGGGAATTAAAGGGAGGAGGCAGGGGTACGCAGATCCCTCCAGGAAGAGAGTCTTTTGCAGAGGAGACTGAGTACCTGTGCTCCCTCCGTGGGTCTCCTTCTCAAACACACCCATCCACGCCGTCCCAATACCTGCCACGTCTCTACAAATATACTTCCGACCACAATGAAAAGAGCTTAATTCATTACTTGTGCTACAGAGGCAATAGCCCTCATAAACCCTTCCATCAGGAGTGATTGGGAATCCTGTTTCTTGTCATGAATCTCTCACATCTGCACTGGCTGTCTTTGCAGGCTGAGTTTTCTACAGCAGACATTTTAAAAAGCTTTCTGTCAAGATGTGGCATTCACAGCTTTTAGGATTAGATGTCTCCCTGTATTTGTTCTTCTGTCTCTCAATCCCCCCTATTTTTAGCTACTCATATTACCATTGCCTGAATCTCCTCCAAGCAGAGTATGAAAAGAAAAGCCATTTCCATTCCGAAGAAGAGCCATGTGTGTCCCTTACCTGATGCTTGCAGTGATCCGGTTATTAGGCACCCCTCAGAGGCAGAGTGGATCAGAGCCCAAGGATGCTGCCTTCTCCCCTCCTCTGCTCTGGGCTCTCTGGGCTCTCCTTGATGTCTCTCTCACCGCTGTCTGAGTAATTGCACTGTCGCCCCCAATGCTCACATTATTCATTTCTTCAGATCAGCATCATTCACCATGGCAACCAGCAGGCATCTGTACGCACGATGTTTCAGTCTGGAAAGGCTTCTGCTCATTGAGAGGAGCTCTGATTACTTCAGCCGAAAAAAAGGCAAACAGTCCTCTCCATGTTGATCCTCAGAATGAAACTAATTCCTCAAAGGCCCCTAAATTATCTCTCTAATAAGCTAGTTATCATTTTTATCCCTCATCCAGACCTTCTTTGGACAGTGGTTTCAAAGGCAAAGATGCCATTCTCTGTTTTCCCGCAAGTAAAGATATGATTACCTCCTCATCCCCTCCCAACCCAACCCAACCCACCGCCACTCCACCTCTGCGTCCTCTTATTTCTTTATTCTTGTCTCCTGAGGCTTTACCCAGTTACATGACATTGGTCAAGATGCTTTTATTCTCTGGGCCTCAGTTCATTATCTGTAAGACTAATGGCTTGGGCTGGATCCAGATATCAGATAGAAAACATGAGTACCATCCCTGCCCCAGTCCTGAGCCCACATGAGGCATGCTTGCTAAACCATCAGGACACTTGTCCTGAGTTGGTTTGAGTGTTCCCCATCCCCAACCCACCAAATTCAGGTCTGCCTAGAACCTCAGAATGTGACCTTTGTTGGAAGTTGAGACTTTGTGGTAATTAGTTAAGGACCTAGATGTGTTATCAGCCTGGATTTAGGGTGATTCCAGTGATTGGTGTCTTTATAAGAGAAAGGAAAGTGGGAGTTATGCACAGAGAGAGGCAAAGGGCAGAAGCCCATTGAAGCAATGCTGCCAGAAGCCAGGAGGAACTGGAAGATGCAAGGAAGCCTTCTCCCCTGGAGCTTTCAGAGGGAGCTCAGCCCTGTCGGCCCCTTGATTTCAGGCCTCCAGAACTGTGAGTGATTAAATTCCTAATGTTTGAAGCCATCATGTTTCTGGTAATTTCAGCAGCCCTTGCTCAGATGGATCTAGGCCTGAATCATATAAAACAATAATAAAACACAAGCTAGGTGTTTTTAAAAAGTCATCTTTTTTCTTCTTGGTTTTTGGCCAAAGTATCCAAGTGAACCCACGAAGGTCTCCTTTTGATTCACATCAGTGATAATCAAAAAGTTATAAAAGCTGCCCAGTGAGTCACAGACCCTGCCCAGGCCAAGGGTCTGAGACGTGGGGTGTCGGGATGCCGGGTGTCCATCAATTAGACACTTGCTCTGTGCTTCCTGTGGTATTCAGTCTTCCCAGGTGTCTGGCTGGACTCTGCTGTGATGCGTGCTAACGGTGAGTCCCTGCAGAGCATCACAGCATCCTCCCCAGATAGGCCAGTGCAGTAGTTTGTAGATGCCTTTTGAAAAGATTATTTTGAGGAGAATAAAAATACCAGAGTTAAGGGACCTGTGGAGCGACAAGATGAAGCTCAAGCCTTTGCCACCAAAAACGAGAATTTATTTTTAATGCTCCTGGATGGCATTTTTCACCCTGAGCTTTTTATTTGAGAAGCTGAGACACTGGGAGAATGTGAGGTCTAGATGTCCTCTTGGTTCACAGATCCCGAGAGAAGGAAAGGTTTCCCCAGGCCGGGGGACTGATGAGTGGCAGAGCCAAGTGGGGAGTCCGGGTCCAGGGAACCCTGACTCCAAGGCCAGGGCTCATCCTGCTCCCTTGGGTCGTCACCATTCACCAGCAGCACCCAGAGCACCCAGTGAGCCCTTGTGGGTAGACAGGTCACATGAGGACACTTGACTCAGGAGATCGCACCCAGCCAAGCTCCTCACTGTCTCCACCTTCAGGGTAAAGTCACCCTTCTGCAGTCACCCGAATGGTGGCCTCTTCAGCTCTCAGGCCTGGGGGCCTCTGGCTGGTTTACACCAGCAGTAAGTCACTACAGAGGAAACCAGCCAAAAGCAGGGTCCCTGCTCCCTCCCTGAAGGTGGCAGTGAAGGGATAGTTGAGAGGGCATGCCCTGGCCCCAAAACTGATTGCCACCTGGAGGCTGAAGACCCCAGGCTGGGTTCAAATCCTGCCTCTATGGCCTTGGACAAATTTTCTGACTGTCCTAGGCCTTGGTTAACTCTTCTGTAAAAGGCAAATATTAATACGACCTGCTTGATGATGTTGGAGCAGTGAGATGAACCCATCTCTGTAGTGCTGGGCTTAGGAATAGTGAGTGAGTGAAGTCGCTCAGTCGTGTCCGACTCTTTGTGACCCCATGGCTCTTACTATTTAGAAGACAAGGTCCGTGGACACGAGCCATTGCCTAAGTTGGCTGTAGCTTCATCCAGAGGCTGTGATGGACAAGGTGTGCCATTGCATGATGCTTCCTTCCCTCTTTCTCTCCTTAAAACAGCTATATTTTAAAAATGTGTTAAAAAGTATCAAAAAGTTCAAAGACAGTAGTCAAACACAAACTACTCAGAAATAACCACTGAGAACATTTTGGTGTGTTTTACATGTTTTTTCTCATTTTACCCAAGGGGAACTTTTTGAGGTAGGCCCTCTTACCATCATTGTATAAAGGGAGAAACTGAGGCTCAGAGGGATTAACTGACTTGAGAAGTATCACAAAGCTAGGTGGTGGCAGAGCAGGTCCCTGCACCGAGGTCTGTTGGTCCAGACCCCAAGCTCCCAGCCGGCCTCTTTGATGCCGATCTCCCCTTTGGGCCGACCTTCAGTCAGTAGTGGTCAACAGTAGCTCTTTGCCTTGTGGTTGACTTCTCCGAGAGCTGGGGACAGGACTTTGCAATTTGGTGGATTCCAGGGTGATGGGAACAGGCAAGGAACTAAAAGATCTCATAGGGAATATCCAGTCACCTGAAAGTAGCAGGTAGAAGCAGGGAGAAAATCAGCTACATTTGAGAAATACAGTCCAAAGGTGTTTCCTCTTCCGGAGTCTGGAGTCCAGGTTCCCCTGCTTAAGAGCTGTGTCACTTAGGGTTGGGTTCAGTTCAGTTCAATTCAGTGGCTCACTCATGTCCGACTCGTTGCGACCCCATGAATTGCAGCACGCCAGGCTTCCCTGTCCATCACCAACTCCCGGAGTTCACTCAAACTCACATCCATCGAGTTGGTGATGCCATTCAGCCATCTCATCCTCTGTTGTCCCCTTCTCCTCCTGCCCCCAATCCCTCCCAGCATCAGAGTCTTTTCCAATGAGTCAGCTCTTCGCATGAGGTGGCCAAAGTACTGGTGTTTCAGCTTTAGCATCATTCCTTCCAAAGAAATCCCAGGACCGATCTCCTTTAGAATGGACTGGTTGGATCTCCTTGCAGTCCAAGGGACTCTCAAGAGTCTTCTCCAACACCACAGTTCAAAAGCATTAATTCTTCAGTGCTCAGCCTTCTTCACAGTCCAACTCTCACATCCATACATGACCACTGGAAAAACCATAACCTTAACTAGACGGACCTTTGTTGGCAAAGTAATGTCTCTGCTTTTGAATATGCTATCTAGGTTAGTCTTGAAGAAAGTAGTGAAAACCACTAGACCATTCAGGTATGACCTAAGTCAAATTCCTCATGATTATACAGTGGAAGTGAGAAATAGATTTAAGAGACTAGATCTGATAGAGTGCCTGATGAACTATGGACGGAGGTTCATGACACTTAGGGTTAGGGTTAATATTAAATGTAAAAAACCTTTAGCAACTGGTCACCAAAATTAGTATATGGGTCAAAACATTAAAAAAAATGTTATTCTCTAAGTGAATTGTAGAGTTCTATCATAAAACAGCCTCCCAAGTGATATAGATTGTGGCACAAATCATTTCTTAAATTATACCAATAACTTCTCAATTGTGTTTTGGTCTTTGGAGATTGGTGGTGTGATCTTTGTTTGATTTGGTTGTTGGTGTCTAAACAGTGCCCCAGTGTGAGCCTTGATTTGACCTTAGAGAAATTCATTCTACGCTTGCAGTGCCTCTCCATGAAGCCGTAGTCCTTGGGGTCTAGAAACCAGGGCTTTGCTGCAGCAGGCTGGGTGCATCTCAGCCTGCTCTATACCTGGGCGCCAGCACTTCACATGGGGCCCGAGCAGGGGAATCTGCCTTGGCCCCACAACACCATCAGCACCCAACTTCCTGCCCCTACCCTGCTATCTTATCTGTGTGGCACCTCTCCCAGGCTATACAACGTTATTTATCCCCCAGTCCAGAAGAATTTTGTTATTTTGGCAGTTGGTAGATATGGCAGAATATCATCTTGTATTTCACTGCAGGAGAGTCACTTCACTTCACTTGGGCTTTCTGACTTTCCTTAAGGTTTTTTTTTGGTTGCACTGAGTCTTCATTGCTGTGCATGAGCTTTCTCTAGTTGCAGCGAGTGGGGACTACTCTTCATTGCAGTGCATGGGCTTCTCCTTGTAGTGGCTTCTCTTGTTGCAGAGCATGGGCTCTAGGGCATGCTGGCTTCAGTAGTTGTGGCTCATGAGCTTAGTTGACCTGAGGCATGAGGAATCTTCCCAGACCAGGAATTGAACTCGTGTCCCCTGCACTGGCAGGTGGATGCTTTTTTTCCTTTTTTTTAAATGACACACACATATTATTTATTGTAACATTATTGGATAGTATTTCTCAGAGAAAATCCAGTGATGATAACATAGATAATCAAGATAAATATCATTTGATAGATAATAAGCAAACACAGGTGATCATATATATATACTCTAGGAAAAGGAAATTAGGGGAAATACTCTTAAAAGTGAATATGAAGTGTAAGATTTACTTTTTACTATTGTCTACTTTTTAGTTTATATTTATTTTTAATTGATTGATGATTGCTTTGCAATATTGGTTTGATTTCTGCCATACATCAATATGAATTAGCCATAGGTGTATATATGTCTCCTCCCTTTTGAACCTCCCTCACACCTCCCACCCATTCCCACCCCTTTAGGTTGTTACCAAGCCCCGGTTGAGTTCCCGGAGTCATACAGCAGATTCCCGTTGGCTATCTGTTTACATATGTTAGTGTATATGCTTCCACGCTACTCTCTCCATTCATCTCACCCTCTCCTTCTTCTCCCCGGCCCTTGTCCATAAGTCTGTTCCCTATGTCTGCATCTCCACTGCTGCCCTGCAAATAGGCTGATCAAAGCATCTTTCTAGATTCCATAGATATGCATTAAGATACAATATTTGTTTCTCTCTTTCTGACTTACTTCACTCTGTATAATAGGCTCTAGGTTCATCTACCTCATTAGAACTGACTCAAATGTGTTCCTTTTATGGCTGAGTAATATTCCATTGTGTATATGTACCAACTTCTTTATCCATTCATCTGTTGATGGACATCTAGGTTGCTTCCATGTCCTAGCTATTGTAAATAGTGCTGGCAGGCAGGTTCTCAACCACTGGACCACCAGGGAAGTCCTTCACTTGGGCTTTAATCCTCTGCTAAATGGGGATGATTGTACCTGCATTACCTGGTCTCAAAGGCTGCTTATGGCCCCCAGAGATACCAGATCCTAATCCTAGACCTGGAAATGTTGCTTTATTTGGGAAAACGGTTTTGCAGATATGATCAAGTAAAGAATCTTGAGATGGGAGTATTATCCTGGTTTATCAGGACAAGTCCTAAAGGCCATCACTAGTGTCCTCATAATAGAGAGGCAGAGGAAGGCTACACACACAGAAGAGAAGGCCAGATCTCAGCAGAAGGATTTGAAGATTGCCATTAGTGATGCAGCCACCACCCAAGGAATGCTGACAGCCAGCAGAGCTGGAAGAGGCAACGAACAGATTCTTGCCTCAAGCATCTAAAGGGAGTGTGGCTGTGCTGATTTTGACATTGGCCCAGTGATACTGATTTTGGGTTATGACTTCCAGACCTATGAGAATAAACTTCTGTTGTTTTAAGCCATAAGATTTATGGTAATTTGTTACAGCAGCCATGGAGAAACAAATACAACTGGACAATTACAAGGGAATTATGTAAAAACATTCATGAACAGGGAATTATGATACACTTGTGTATCATCTTATGAGTACAGAATTTTTAAAAAGCAGCATCACTGGTTTCCTCCAAAAAACTTTTGGCAACTCTAGGTATTGTCGTGTTGATAGGGTATCTCAGAACAGGAGGGTTTGGTTCCTGTTCTCCCTCTTGCCTTCTCCAAAAGACTTTATTCATGGGACAGAAAACAGGAGAAGACTTATTTCTTGAGGTTTCTACTTGGATCTTTCAAACTCTGAGCCGAGAAGACCAAAAGGTCACCCTGATGTTGGAGAACCAGCCCTATGGCTCACCAGACGTCAAAAAGGGACAGAGAGACATGAGCACTTTTACTCACGCCCTCCAATGGATTTGAACCTGTAACTTAGGATTTATCAGTTCTTTCAATCATCTCATTCTGTGGTCTTCCCAACAAGGATGCCATTACTGTTTTATTCATTTACCTGCATCCTCATTTACCTGCAGGTTTTAGAGTGAAGCTCCAGCTCTCTCCCTCCCTGAATTAGAGAGCTATGTTTGTGTTGGTGGGCTGATGGCATTCAAATTGCTCAAGGGACATTAGAGAAATTGTAAGTAAAACAGGAAATTAGAAACAGTTTTAATTCCTCTTGGGATCTCTGAAAACAGCAATTGTGATTCCAGAAAGCAGAGATGCAAATTGCTTGCAAATTTGATTTGCCAAATAAACAAGCTTCCCTGTTTGGAGTGGTTGGTCTTGTTTATCATCTGGTGAAGATAGACACTTGATGACTAAAAGTCCATCTACAACACTTCTGGATGGTTAAAATGGTAGCTTTTATGTTATGAATATTTTACCACAATTTTTTTAAAAGTCCACTTATAGAGATATTACAGTTCCCAGAATCTGCCAGATCAACTCAGCTTTTTTTTCTCTCCTTAAAATGCTCTTTCACTTTTAAACAAATATGCATATATATCACACATTGATATTATGGCTCCAATTCCTGAATCAGGCTTATTTCTTGAGATCTCATAAAGGTATCTATTCTGAGCAAGATGGTTTTAACCAAGCTTAATTTTAAGCAAGACATCCTAAACAAGGTACATAGTTTCTAAAGGCACGTAGTTTCTAAATGCAGGCATTGATTGTAGTTAGCAGTTAACCAAGTCAGTTAGCAGGATTGGTTCTATATAAGAGATCTGTAGCAAGTTTCCAATGTCTCAAGTCATGTTGCATTCCTGTTTTTCCTTGCCAAACTTCAGAAAATGCCCCGGCTCCCATATTCCCACATTTTCTCAATAGGGCCCAGCCTCCTACTGAACCAGCAGGTCAGATGGGTGCCCTGTGGGTGTGTGTGTGCATGTACTTCCCAGCATGCGTGTGTGTGTTTCCTCCTGCATGGGTGTGGTGTGTTGGGGTAGGGGGCAGCGTTTGGGGAATGAGGGGACCTTGTTCACTTAGAAGGAGGATTTGAATTCTGCTCATTTCATGCTAGTCCTTCCTGAGCTTGGGCCATCAACTGAGGCCTGAATGGTCCAGACCAGAATCCAAGAGTAATAGAGGAATGTCAACAAGAAGCCTCCTGTGTGTGGGTTTGTAAGGGGGGGATTATTTTTTCAGCCCTGTGTGTGATTAAACAATTCCAAAATTATTCTTCTCTGCTTAGAACTCTGGAGAGAGCTGCTAAAGGGTTCCATCTACCCAACTACATTTTTATTTGTGCTTGCCAGGAAGTGCCAAGGGAAACTTGTGTTAGAAGCTCCTTGGGTGGGAGTGGCGGCTAAGGAGGCTGCTAAGAAGGATGAGCACAGGGAAGACCGCAGTGGAGCTTGCACCTGTGGGGGGAGTTAGCAGCACATCTATTCCCACCCTCTGTCCCAGGCAGAGCAACCTCCTGTGTCACATGTCTCAGTCTCCGCTCAGTGCAGTCTGTTGTTGGACAGCTCCTATTTTTATCATGTTCCAAATATTGAGCAAAACCTGCGTTTTTTGTTTTTTTTTTTGGTATCTTCCATCAGCTGGTATCAACTCTGCTCCCTGTCACATCTGTCCGCGTGTAGGATATACACTGTGTTGTACAAAATTTTACGCCATAAATATACTCTCCAGATTCAGAGAATCGTGACTATAGCCAAAGCATCTGGGAGAAATTTGATCAGGAAGCTGTATTTTCTTAGTCTTTCCTTTCCAGTTACCAAAGGAAAGGAATATGAAGGGCTGTTATTTCAGCCAGTACTTCCAGCATGCCTGGTACCATGCTAAGAGCTGTATGTATGTCACCTCATTTAAATCTTGTACAATCCTCCCAGAGTTGGTATTATCTTTACTTAGGGAGTGAAAAAACAGTGAACATGTTAGTCACTCAGTCATGTCTGACTCTTTGTGACCCCATGGACTGTAGCCCACCAGGCTCCTCTGTCCATGGGATTCTCCAGGCAAGAATACTGGAGTGGGTTGCCACATCCTCCTCCAGGGGATCTTCCTGACCCTGGGATCGAACCCAGGTCTTCTGCATTGCAGGAAGATTCTATACTGTCTGAGCTACCAAGGCTTAGAGAGTTTAAATAATTTGCTCAGGATCATCTAGCTAGTAAATTTATGGAACTGGAATTTGAACTCAGGTGTGCTCACCCCAGTAAATAACTCTGGACTCAGACAAAGGAAGAAAAGAAGTCGGAGAATCATACAGGGGAAGAAAGTAGCTGATTGCTTTCTGTCCCCTCTAGGAATATCCATTTGAAAGTTCCATGCTGTTCAAAAGTTCCCTTCACAGGATATTTGAAAAAGACACTGAATATGCTCAGAGCTTCACTGGGTTCAGAGGAGAGGCCCAGCTCCAGGTGGGGAGGGTGAGGAGGAAGCTCCCCTGGGGATGAGTCCATGTGATAACCCTTGGACTGTGAGCGCAGCCCAGCCATCCCTCTCCCGTGCCCATGCGGGCTCAAGCTGCAGCCTCTTTGGGAGGAAACTCAAATCAGGTTTTTGTTTTTTAATCTTTGAAAGCAAATATTGGGAAGTGAATTGGACTATGATGTACCCCAGTGGGCTTTTTAATTTACTTTTGTTATTGAAGTATAATCATAAGCAATAAAATGCACTGTCTTTGTTTAGGCTGCTGTAACAAGAATACAGTAACTGGGTGGCTTAGACAGCAAAGATTTCTCACAATTCTAGAGGCTAGAGAGTCCAGGATCAAGGTGCCGGCAGATTCCGTGTCTGATGAGAGCCCACTTGCTGGTTTGCAGATAGCCTTCTTCTCCTAGTACATGTGGAGAAGAGAGGGGAGGTGCAGGTGGGGAGGGAAAAAGAGAGAGAGGAAGGGGAGGGGAAGAGGGAGAGGGAGAGAGCATTTTCATGTGTCTTCCTCCCAGGGCACTAATCTCATTGATGAGGACTCCACCCTCATGACTTAATTACCTCCCCAAAGTCCCACCTCCTAATACCATCACAATAGGGATTAAGATTTCAACAAAAAAATTGGGGGATGAGAGCACAACCATTTAGTCAATAACATGCACAGATCATGTGTGCATATAGTTTCATGAGTTTTGACAAGTGTATACATGTGTGTAGTCAAGAACCCAGTCAACGTGTGGGACATTTCCATCATCTAGCCACCACCAGAGGGAAGCCATGGTGTGTCTACTGTTTGTTTTCCCCACTCTCATCCCTGGAGAGGGGGCAGGAAACTATGGAGTGGGCTTTGGTTACAGAGCCAGAGCCGAGATGCACTCACTTGGGAGTGGGATTACCTTCTGCCACGTGTGCCCTGGTGCCTCACTCCCCTCTCTTTGGTCCCTGCCTGTTTGGCAGGGTGGCCTGTTACAGAGACACTAAAATGGTTTGCTCCACACACAGAAAGTTATATGGCCTGGCTCCATGGTTGACTATATCAAACTCAACAATTCATATACTCCAGGATTTGCTGATCATCACCCTCTGTGAACATCATGCTTTTTAATCAGTTATATTTTCCCTCCCCACATAAACTCCTCCTGCCCTACCCCATTTAGAAATCTTTAGTAACTACCTACAAGGTGTCCCTCTTCCAGGCTCAGGCAGAGTTCAGAGCGCTATTTTTTCACACTCTGTGTGTGCATGCTCAGTCACTAAGTCATGTCTGACTCCACCAGACTCCTCTGTCCATGGGGTTTTCCAGGCAAGAATACTGAAGTGGGTTGCCATTTCCTTCTCCACTCTCAAACTCCAAGCCTCTCCATATATAGGCATTAACTTAGCAAGAGAAATGTTATTCAGCCTGTTGGATGAGTGGGCTTGTGATTCCTCATGAATTCTTGTTATTAGTGGACACTCTAATTGTGTTCCTCATGTATCCTTCTTATTAGAGGGTACCATGATTGTGATGCTTGTTTGTGAAGTTTAGAATATAGTAAAACATACTTGATGCAAAACCTAGGCTGAACATAATCAAATCTTCCCTGATGCATGAATCTTGCAGAGCTCCAGAAGCACCATCACAGTTCCTTTTTAATTCATGTAGGATTTCTAATCGGAGAAGGCAATGGCACCCCACTCCAGTACTCTTGCCTGGAAAATCCCATGGATGGAGGAGTCTGATAGGCTGCAGTCCATGGGGTCGCTAAGAGTTGGACATGACTGAGCGACTTCACTTTCACTTTTCACTTTCTTGCATTGGAGAAGGAAATGGCAACCCACTCCAGTGTTCTTGCCTGGAGAATCCCAGGGACGGGGGAGCCTGGTGGGCTGCCATCTCTGGGGTCACACAGAGTCAGACACGACTGAAGCGACTTAGCAGCAGCAGCAGCAGGATTTCTAATTAGCCAGCTAATAGATTACAGATGTGGTCTTTACAAATTTGCATGCTCTGTATACAAGATTTTTACAATTCCAGATAGAACTGTACTCAAATCTAAGGTTAGAAGTGAAGTTTTTTCTTTAAAAAAAAAAAAAAAAGTTTAGGGTTTATGTAATAATTCTGCTTCCAAAGTTCACCTTTGTAGGCAGAGGTTAAAAACTTGGGCTTTGGGATCATAACCACCTGGGTTCAGACAGGGCTCAGTTACCTATGAATCGTGTGACCTTGAGCAAGCTACTTACCACCCTGAGCCTCAGTTCCCTCATCTGTGAAATGGGGCCTAGAATTGTACAGATCACAGATCACGTACATGGGTTGTGTGAATTAATTGAAAACGCACTTGGAGGGCTTCATGCAGCCTGGCATGAGGTGGTCCTTAAGTGGCAGCATTTCAAAACAAAGTCAATGATAACTTCAGTGTCTCACCTAGCTAAGGGAGACCAACTCAGAGCCCTTTATTTTGATCCTGTATTCTCAGACAGAAAGACCTTACAGAGATTCCACTAATTCAGCAACAACATCTCATGAGGTCCAGAGGACAGTGGAGGTGGCCCTTCAGTGGTCAGGGCTCTGGGCCCTCAACCAACACCCAATCAGAACATCTCAGCTTTTGTCTATTTCCTGTACTTATTTCTGACATCTTTTTTTCTTTTTTTTTTTTTGCTACTCAAAAAGCTTCAAAACCAGTATTCTAATCCAACCCACTCATTTCATAGATGAAGAAACTGAGGCTCAAAATTCCTGTATGGTTTTCCAACGTGGTCGGCAGAGGTCTCCTGCCCCCAAGGGCTCTTGGTTCTCAAGACCCCGCCCTGTGATAGATGAAGACACCTCAAAGTAGAAAGAAGGCAACGATGAATCAGCTATTGAGGTTTTACCACGGTTCTTCCAGCCAGTTCCTAGCATTGAAAATTCCCCTAGAGAAAGAAAAGCATTTGTTTTACCCTCGCTCTGTGGCTCAAGTGTGAAAGTCCTGGTTTGTGTGTGGACAGTCAAGTGTAGCATGAGTCCTATTTTATGAAAAGATATTTGCTTGGAGGCCCTTTCTCCTGTTCTGTTAGGGAACTGCTGCCCCATCAGATGCTCCATCCTGTGGTCAGTGACCACCACTCTCTAGTAGCATCTTGCAAAATGTATTCATAGGGGTTCCCCAGTGAGAGAACAAGGACATCAAGCTTCTGTCCTTCTATGATTGAAACACCTCCTGCCAGGACTCATGTAGTGTGCATTCAGTTCTCTGCCACTGACTTGGCCACATCCTCTGTTTTCCAGCCTCTCAACATCGCCTACAGCCACATCTACAGCTCCTACAGGAACTTTGTGGGGCCCCCGCATTTCAAGACCATCTGCAGACTCCTCGGTTACCAGGGCATTGCTGTGGTCATGGAGGAACTGCTGAAGATCGTCAAAAGCTTGGTGAGGAAGGGGCCCTGGGAGGGGCCCAGTGGGGAGCAATGAGGCCTGCTTTTACTTTTTACCTGGCCTGAAAAATCCAGTAACAGGCTCTTCAGCTCTGTCTGTAGGAATCACCCAGGGAATGCTTTGCCCTTGTCCCCTGATTCCTCTCACCTATCACCCTGTAACATTTCATGCATTTTCTGACCTGCGTTTTTTTGCCTCTTCTTTTCTGGTGCCAAGCTTACTCCTAGAACTTGCTAACTGAATTCAGCAATCTTGACTTTGACTTTAAGGCCTACTGGCGCTAGTGGTAAAGAATCTGCCCGCCAATACAGGAGACATAAGAGATGCAGATTGGATCCCTGGGTAGGGAAGATCCCCTGGAGAAGGGCATGGCAACCCACTCCAGTATTCTTGCCTAGAGAATTCCATGGACAGAGGAGCCTGGTGGGCTACAGTCCATGGGGTCACAAAGAGTCTCACAAAGAGTGGGCAGGACTGAAGTGACTTAGCATGCATGCACACAATGACTGCTCATACCCACCTCCTGTGCTGCATTATCTAATTTGAGCATGACAAATCCATGACACATGTGCTGCCGTTTTTTTCCACCCACACCCTTGGCAGATATCACTAATCAGTCACCACGCTTCTTTCCCTTGGGATTTCTTGCTAAACACTGATACTGGCCTAGAATTGTGTATCCCTTTGCCATCATTCTATATCCACACCAAGTATGGTCATGTGAGCATTCATTTAACCAGGACACTGCTGCAGCAAGGCTTAAACATTTAAATAAGATTTTCTTGAAAGTTTGAGATGATGAGAGAGAAATAAAGCATATCTATGTCAGGAATAGCAAGCAGAATTCGTCTGCTAACTTTAGTCCTCTGGTAGCGACTATATATAATGAGGGGTTGTTCTAGGTTGTGAAGCTAAATTTAAAGAAGAAAATGTGGTAATTGATTAAAGGTGTCTATGACAGACACGGGAGGGATGAATGAACCATGAATTTTCTGTGCATAAATTAGATGATGTGTCAATCTTCATAGCTCCCTGGTCCCATTTCATCTTAGATCTTAGTTTAGCTCTCGTGTAAGTGCCCCAACCCCAGGAAGGACCCCATGCCTAGAAATTGCCCCCCCTTGAAGTCTGTGAGCCCAAGGGGATAATGAGAGCATCCCCTTTTCTGTCTTATAAAGGCCCACGTTCCCTTACAAAGGGCAATGGGGCCAGCCCACTCCCTTAGGAGAGATCCTGCCGGTCCTCTTAGGGAACTTGGGACGCTGTGACACATACGTTGACACATACAGCATAGACTGGGTGGCTTCAGTGACAGATGTTCATTGCCCATGGTTCTGGAGATTGGAAGTCCAGAGCACAGAACCAGCATGTAAGGACCGTCCTCCTTCACAGACAGCTGCCTTCTCCCTGTGTCCTCACATGGCAGAGAGTGTCTTTCTCTTGCTCCCTCTCCTCTCTTCTTTTAAGGCATTAATCCCTTCGTGAGGGTTCCTCCCTCATGACCTAATTCCTTCCCAAGGCCCCATCTTCAAATACAACTGTCCTGGGGATCAGGGTTTCAACATATGTATTTGGGGGGAGAACAGATATTCAATCCATAGCACTTATCCACAGGTCTCAGCTGAACCCCTGTACAGCCCCACTGGCCCAGCATTCAGCCCTGAGACACTCATATGCAGCAGCCATGGATTACTCACTCATCTTGTACTCTTCCTTTGTCAGCTCCAAGGGACTATCCTCCAGTACGTGAAAACATTGATCGAGGTCATGCCCAAGATATGCCGTCTGCCCCGGCACGAGTATGGCTCCCCAGGTGGGTGATGGGGAACCAGGAGCGGGGTGTGGTGATAGGAAAATAATCCAGACCCATCCCACAGTAGAAGGGGGCTCTGGCAATCTACCTTAAAGTATTTGCTTCTCTGATGTGGCAGCAGACTGTCACAACACTGGGTTTGCACCCTCTCTCTGCCACTGAATTGCCCTGGACCACTTTTAATCCCCCTGATTACAACAGTATCGTCTTCCTTCAGTGAACATAAGTGGTGCCCGCTGGGCCTGCCTCACAGCACTGACCGGAGGCTGGAAGAGGTCCACAAATGTGAGAACCGTTAGGTTGTGAGCAGCGAGGTTTAGTTGTAAAGGTCTTCCTTAGCTCAGCACATCCACATTCCTTCCTCCATGTGCCTCTTTGGAGGAGACTGACGCCCCAGGCGTGGCGTAACATGGCATTTCTAAGGTAAGTCAGGAAATAAGAGTTTTCACCACTCAATCTCTGGGCAGAGAAGTCAGCCAGTCTTCCCTTCCCTGATAGGGACGGCACCTGGAATGAGTTTGGAGCCTGGGGGATGGGGAAGGGTGGAGACTATGAGTTTAGTACCAGGTGTTTTTCCTAACTACCAAGATGCCGGATGCTGGGTCAGTGTGAGCCAGAGCGGGAGAGGGCTGGGGCTGATAGCCCTAGCTTTCATTCCCGGCTGCCCCACTTACTGGCTGTGTGACTGTGGAGATGCCACTTACCTTCTCTGAGCCTCGTCTGAAAAGAGGGGTCACAGTGCCTGGTCCAGGGTGTTTTTACGAGTATTACGTGAGCTATTGCAGATACAGTGCTTAGCATGACCCTCCCACTAACCCTCCCCCTGCACCTCCCAGGGATCCTGGAGTTCTTCCACCACCAGCTGAAGGACATCATCGAATACGCAGAGCTCAAGACTGACGTGTTCCAGAGCCTGAGGGAGGTGGGCAATGCCATCCTGTTCTGCTTGCTTATCGAGCAAGCTCTGGTGAGTTTCGAGCCGCAAGGAATTGGCGTGTCTCCAGGCTGGAAGGGTCCCTCCACCCCAACAGATGCCCAAGGGCCCTCGAGCGCATCCCACCTGGGAGCCCTGCCGCTCAGCTGTGTGCTCTTCCAGGGCGGGCACGTGCTCCTCTCCATTCCACTCAGACCTCTCTGACACCCAGATACTGGGAGAAGCAGGTCCTGGAGTCAGAGGGGCCTGGCCTTCCCCCCCCACTGCCCACCTTCCACTAGCAGCAGGGCCCCGGCAGTCTGTCAGAGTCCAGGTTTCCATTCACCCGTCAGACACAAGATAACTCCTGGCAACCACAGGCCAGGCACTGCGCTGGGAGGTGCAGTGCAGTGTCCTGGGTGGTGGAGAGGAGACCTGTCCTGAAAAGTGTCTACACGGAAACGATGTGTTTACCGTCGGAGCAAGTGCTGTGAGGGACGATTGCCAGGTCTGGAGGGAACACCTGTGGTGTGGTCTTGAGGGTGGGGGAGGACCTCCCTGAGAAGGGGGCCTGAAAACTGATCAGGAACTGGCCTCATGGAGAATCAGGGACAGCTGTTCTGGGCTGAGGGGAGAGCACATAGTGCTTTCTTCATTTGTTGTCATGGAAGACAGGGATTCTCACCCTGCAAGGCAGTTTAGAGGCTGAAAGGAGGTAAGACATGAAAGTGAAAGTTGCTCAGTCGTGTCCGACTCTTTGCGACCCCATGGACTATACAGTCCATGAAATTCTCCAGGCCAGAACACTGGAGTGGGTAGCCTTTCCCTTCTCCAGGGGATCTTCCCAACCCAGGGATCAAACCCAGGTCTCCTGCATTGCAGGCGGAATCTTTACCAGCTGAGCCACAAGGGAAGCCCCAAGACATGTAAAGTAAGAGCTAAATAATTGGTTTGAATTATGCTAATGGGCAAAAACATGAGTCCCTGTGCTTCTGCATCTTGGGACCACACAGAACTTGTTTGTGGCTTGCTCATGGAGTCTGCATTCTCCACACCCTCCCAGTGCTCTCCACTCAGCTCTGGTTCCGTAAGGCGTCCACAGGTGGGCCTGGCCGTCTAGGCACAGGGTTAATGGGCAGCACTGTGGAAGGAAAGGCATGGTCTTCAGGACACAGCAGGAACATCTTTCAGCATCCATTCCTGCCGTCCTCTGTCCACACACACATTCAGCAGAAGGGTATTGAGAACCTGCTCACTGCCGGGTGCATCCCTAAGTGGCAGGTCAGTGGCCATGAATAGGACAGACAAATAATTACCATTTTTATTCCGGAGAGGGTGACGATGGAAGCGGTAAACAACCAGAGATGTGAGTGCAGAGGGTAGGGGCTGTGAAAGAATAAACAGGGAAACAGAATAGCTCAAGAGTCGCAGGTGCTGGGAAGCATGTGCTGGTTTTGGAGAGGATGAGGTCTCTGAGAAATGCTGAGAACCCTGGAGTGAGCTGGGGCTGAGGTGGGAGAGGCCGGGGCCTCAGTCCTGGGCCAAGGGGGCGCCTCGGGAAGCCTTGGGATGCTGTAAGTGGTTGGAGGGGGGCAGATTCTGATTTATTGTTTTAAAGGCCCTTTCGCTGTGTGGAGAAGCAGCAGCCAGAAGGTGAGTGAAGGGCCAGGCTATTTGCAGTTGTCCAGTTTGGCAGGGTCATCTTAGAGGCACAGAAAGAGAGGGGCAGGAGGAGGAGGAATTTGGAAGGAGGTGAAGTGAAGGTAGAGGTGGCAAGGAAGCAGTGAGAGCACAAACTCAGAATGAGAGCCCGAGAGGGTTCGTCCTCTGGACCTGTGAGCTGCGGCGAGCCGGCCCGGTCCACATCGGTGCCTCGTCTCTGCAGCCAGGGATCTGGATCAGCTGTTCTCTTGGACCCTTCCCCCTGACAGTCCCTGAAACACAGTCTATTTTGTGGGGAGTAATAGCCTCTCTGTTCTCCTCAAAATGGACTAAGTGTTCCTCTTCATGGTAACAGGTTTTTAAACATGGTTCAGCGGGCCTGGTTGCTATGGCAACATAGCCATCAGAAGTCACAAGGACAAGACACACAGGAGAAACCACTCAAGGCCTCAGGAAGATGAGGAGACGTGCAGGTGGGCGGGGGGTGGGCAGGTCCCTGAAGCCCTAGTTCCCAGTGTCTCTCATGAGCACTGTTCTGCACAAGGAACATCAGTTAACTTCCCACGTACAGACCCCCAAGAGGCAGACGGTGGACGGGGCTACAAGGAAAGGAATCCTGTCTTAGGCATCCCTGCCTGCATGGTCGGTTGCAGGTACCACTGCGGTCAACAGAACACTCACATCAAAGGCCTTCAGAGCTAAGAGAGACCCCAACAGTTTGTATGGCCCAACCTCCTCTATGCATAAGTTAGGAAAGGAGAGTCAGAGAGGGTGCAACTCACCTGAAGTCACACAGCACATCAGTAGCAGAGGTGAAAGAACAAAGGCATGGGTTTCCAGTACTGATCGTCGGCCTTAGGGGAATGTGAGCGGGAGGAGACATAGCAACAGTCAGGGCTCGGGACTTCCCTGGTGGTCCAGTGGTTAGGACCCTTCACGCTTCCACTTTGAGGACACAGATTCAACCCCTAGTGGGAACTAAGATCCCATGAGCCACATGGGAGGCTGTGAGCTCTGCTTTCTACTTAGACAGCTGGAGAAATCCCCAAGATAAGACAGTGCTTTCTGAGATTAGAATGAGGCAGGAGCTTTTGGGAACTTTTTAATTTATGAAGCCGGAATAAATATTTCAATGACATATTGATTATTCTTATTAAGTAGGAGGACTAATAACAGAAAAAAAAAGAAAGAAAGGAGGAGGAAGGGAAGAAGGAGATTATGTCCGTAGAGGAAAGGCATTTAAACTGGAATGTCCGTCCAGTGGAGGACTGTGTAACAGTCAAAAAGAATAAAGTATGACGGTGTCTTTGCACATACAACATAGAAAATGGTGAAAGACATAACAATGAATAGAAAGAAAGTGAGTTCCATGATAAGACACATTATGCCATACAAGCAAAACAAACAAAGCCCACAAAATAACCCTGCATTGGGGGAAAAAAATGGGAAAATCATCCTATAGTTCAGTCATTTTTCTCTAGGTATTACAGAGGGAGCTAGGATTAGAGGGCAACAGAGACGTTTGCTGTATCTGAAATGTTGAATTTTTTATAAGGAATATATATTCATGTATTATCATTGACTAAAAGTTAATTAAAAAGATACAAGTAGTATATCATTGGAGAAGGAAATGGCAACCCACTCCAGTGTTCTTTCCTGGAGAATCCCAGGGACGGCAGAGCCTGGTGAGCTGCCGTCTATGGGGTCGCACAGTCGGACACGACTGAAGCGACTTAGCAGCAGCAGCAGCAGCAGCAGCAGCAGTATATCATAGTTTCAGGAAAACTGGAAGGATACAGAAAAGTATAAGATGAGAAGCCTTTTGCCCACTGGTCTCTTGTATTCTAATAGCTTTATAGAGTTTTGTCCTGTTGTGGGGTCTATATCTGTATATATGTACAAATACCTTCTCTTGCTCTGTGGCTTGTCTTTTTAAAACAGATTATTAATATATCATTAATTTGTAAATGGATGGAATATAAATTGAAAAGATTGATCTCCTGGACAAAGACATGTATTCTGTAAGTTCGGTGCTTACAAAAAAGTAAGGATGCAGTAGCAGAACAGAAATGCATACACCCGCGGGGTGGGTCCTTGTTTGCTCAGTGTTTTTAATGAAGGTCTAGTAAGCATGCCGGCTCAAATGGTAAATAATCCGCCTGCAATGCAGGAGACCTGAGTTCGATCCCTGGGTTAGGAAGATCCCCTGGAAAAGGGAATGGCACCCCACTCCAGTATTCTTGCCTGGAGAATTCCACGGACAGAGGAGCCTGGCAGGCTACAGTCCATGGGATCGAAAAGAGTCGGACGTGACTGAGCGATCTTCACAAGGCACAACAAGCATAGAGTAACTCAGTTGACCCTAGAACAGCACTGGGGCTAGAGGTGCCTACCCTCTCTGCAGCCAAAAAGTTATGTGTAACTTTGCAGTCAGCCCTTTGTATCTGCCATTCCATATCCATGGTTCCAATCTGTAGATTCAACCAACCATGAGTTATAATACTGTAGTATTTACAATTGAAAAGTATCTGAATAAGTGGACCCATGCTCTTCAAACCCATGTGTTCAAAGGCCATTTGTGTATGCGGTATTCTCACTGCATAGACTAGTTGGATCACCCATTTTACTGTGGATGGATGTTTTCATTGCTTACTGTTTGATAATGCCATGAATAAAGAAACCATGAATGTTCTTATATATTTCTTTTGGCAGAAATGCTCTCATTTTTTAATTATTAATTTTAAATCAATAATTATTAGTTTTATTAAATTGCTACTCTAGCATATACCTCTTTTTTTTCTTTTTATAAGGCCATTTTTTATTTTATTTAGTTTTCTATTTTTTTGACCATGCAGCGCAGTATGCCGGATCTCAGTTACCCAGCCAGGGATCAAACCTGTGCCCCCTGCATTGAAAGTGCAGAGTCTTGACCACTGGACCGCCAGGGAAGTCCCCTGTGTGGTCTCTCTTTTATTGGGTAGATACCTAGTAGCAGAATAGCTGGATTGATGTGAAGACATTATGTTTAGCTTCAGTGGATACTGCCAAAAAGCTATACAAGGTGGTTGTACCAGTGTATACTCCGTTCAGCAATGCGTGGGAGTTTTCATTTCTTCACATCCTCATGAACAGTTGGATCATCTGTCTTTTCAGTTACAGCCGTTGGTGGATGTGTTGTGATATCTCACTATGGTTTTGATTTCCCTGATGACTAAGGATGCTGAACTCTTTCCATATGGTATTCCCATTTGGACAGACTCTTGTGAAATGTTGTTCAGTATTTTTGCCTATTTTATTACTGAGTTATCTTTTCCTGTTGATTTGTAGCAATGATTTATATACTGTCTGTGAGTGTGTTCATTACTCAACCGTGTCCAACTCTTTGCAACCCCATGGACTGTAGCCTGCCAGGCTCCTTTGTCCATGGGATTCTCCAAGCAAGAATACTGGAGTGGATTGCCATTTCCTTCTCCAATATACGTAGATACATGTATTACAAATATATTTCTGTGGCATGTCTTTCAATGAACAAAAGTTCTTAAGGTTTATTGTATTTCTCATCTACATTTTCCTGTGTGGTTGATGCTCTTGTGACTTGTTTAAAGAGATGTCCCCTATTCTTAAATCATGAAGATAAGTTATCTTCTGAGAGTTTTAGAGTTTAGCCTCTCCAGGCTCAATAGAACTTTAAGTCTATTATTCACCTGGAATGGATGTTTGTGTTGAATGGGAAGTAGAAAGCCAACTTCATTTCTTTCCTAAGTTGCCTCAGCACCACTAATTGAAAAGCCCTCTTCCTGGTCTGCAGACGTAGTTCTGTGTCTGTCATTTATCAAGTGTCCACAAAGGGCTGGTCATGGGAGGCTTTTAATGAATACTTGAATCAAATCTGAAATGAACCATATGTGTTAGGTATCTGTTTATAAACCTATTGTGTTTTTAAAGGAAATTCTATTACTAGTGACTAGTATCGTCTCTACTATCTTTTACTCTGAGAAATCATAAGGAAGTATTCCACAACGTAAAGTTTTGGTTCAAATGTTGTGTGGTTTTCAAGCCATCAGCCCATTGTTTGCTATGCCAGTGCACACCAGGAGAGGGCCCTATTCGTTCACGGGAGCAAGGGAGGCCGGCATCCCTGCAAAGGAGGCAGCCCTTCTGTCTGCCTTTTGCGGCCAGACCTCCCGTCCAGGACTTGAGAGTCACTTGAACACTTGAGAGTGTTCCCTGCCTTAGGCCCTGTTGTTTGTTTATTTTCTCATCCTAATAACTAAGTGAGCCATAGTCATACTGGTCAGTCAAGAGTGGTTCTTACCTTTATAGGAATTGAGGACAGTTCAGCCCCAAACTCATAGATCTGAAGGCTGCTCAGAGGTGCAAGAGTCGTCAGGGGCCATCCAGGGCAGGTGTCTTGACCTCAGCACCGCTGACATCGGGGGCCAGATAGTCCGTAGTTGGGGGTACCTCCTGTGTGTGGCAAGTTGCTGAGCCGCATCCCTGGGCTGTGCCTGCTAGAACACAGGAGCACTTCCCCAGTTGTGACAACCAAAAATGTCTTCATCTACTGCTTAGTATTCCCTTGGAGGACAAACCCTCCCTCTTGCTGAGAACTACTGATCTGATGCAATCCTAGTTCCACAGTTTGCAGATAGGAAACTAAGGCCCTGAGAAGGAGATAACCTTCTCAGAGCTGCAGCTACTCAGCTAGTGCAGAAGTTAAGACAAGAACCCAAGACCCTCACAGTTCAAGTACTCAAGGCCAGAGAGCTGTTCTGCTGAGCTTTGCAAATTGCTCTGTTGGCTTTTGTTTTTATTTTCGTTTTAGTTCCAGCTCCATGTCTGACCCCTCTATTTCCTGCTTCCACTATGTAGTCCGTTTTCTTTAATTTTGCTTTTCTCATGGCATAACTGAAATCAATGCATTGCTAGACAACAGGTTCAGAAAGAATAAAACAGAAACCATAGTGCCACACCAAGATAACCATTGTTCACATTTCAGTGTGTTCACGTTCCAGCATATTAATTTTCCATATATATATATATATATATATATTTTTTTTTTTTACTTTGTTTAGTTATAAAAGTAATAGTCACCAAGCTGAAAAGAGAGGTTACCTCTGCGGGGTGTGATGCAGGCAGGAACAGGTGATAGGGGTCCTCTATACTGTACATTTATTGTTTGAATTCAGTGCAATAAGATTTATTGTTTTTCTTCCTTTAAAGGAAATACACCCATGCTTAAAAAATATACATGGTCCCAATGCATGGGAAATCAGAAGCAACCCCCCACCACCACCACCCAACTCAGACTCTCACTCCATATTCCCACCTCTACTTGATCCACTTATTTTGCCCCTCACCCTGAAAAAAGACACCCCCAGCTACACAGGACATGGATTCTGTCCCTACATCCAGGCACCATCAAGTGGCTCCCCTCGGCCTGAGCGTATGAGAGTTTCTTCCAGCCCAGACCCTGAATGCAGTGGCTTTCTTGATTGGAAATGAGCTAGGATTTGTGGGAAGAAAAGCAGAATCTTTGCAAGTAGGCCCCCGGCTGAAAGCTCCACACGGAACTGTAATGTGCAGCCAGGGAGGAGAGCCCTGTTCTAGAGGTTGTCTTCTCAACTAGCATTGCCACAGAGTAGTCATTGACATGTTGTCACAATTCTTGCCGTATCTGCAGACCCCTGCTCCTGTTATTTATGTAATAATTGTATCTAAAATAACTTTTTACCTTCTTTTAAAAGGAAACATCATATCATTTTCCATTTTAAAAAACCATTCTCTCTCACTGTCATTAGAAAGCAACCAAAATAATAAATCCAATGAAAACAAAAGATAATGACATAATTCCAGTTGCTCCCTGCCTGGGCCCTGAGTGAGGCCTGCACATTTTCTCTGTTAAAAACAGACATTAGCAAATGTTACAGAAGTGGGAAGACCTACTGCTTCCAGATGGAGACCTCGTCGTTGACATTGTCAGAAAGATTAACAGGAAACTGAAAAGGAAAAAGACATTCTCACTGTGACTCTCTGTTATGAAATTCCACTGCCCTGGACCCCCTCGTTTCCCACCCTTTGGAAAATGCCAACCTTGGGAGACGCTGATATGCATTTGTGGGAAAGGAAAAGCTGCTCTCTGGGTCAGTTTCTTGGCTATAGATCTTTCCTAGTTGACCAGACATGATTCTAATCTAGAATAATAATAATTAATTTTCCCCTTGATGATTCATGGGCTAGGGGAAGAGGTGGAGGGTGAAACAGTAATATAGAGTATTTTTATTATTCAAGTAAGGCATAGCCTGGTAGGGAAAGACCACCCCCACACGCACACATGCATAATCAGATAAAGCTAAGTTGCTGGTTTATTCAGCCAGGGCTACAGAGAGCTCCTGGAAATGATGGAGCAGGAGCAGATGTAACAAACCTCAGGTGAGTTCTCCACTGCCCCTGGAGTCCCCAGTGAGGGGCTGAAAGCTGCAGCTCATACTTTGCGTACAAAGGAGGGCTGTGGTGGATGTGGGAAGCCTCATTTCACGACTGTTCTACAGGCCCTGTATCCTTGGGGCTTAACATCAGTTCACAGGAAGTACTGACACTGACATCTACATGCATCCTTATAAGGCAGTGTTTAGACGGCTGGGCCCTCGGTCAGGCCCTGTCCTGCCACCCACAGCCCGCGGGAAAGCCAGAGCTGGGATTCCTGTGGGGTGCTCCACCTCAAGTTTTCCAGTTCATTTCCCCACACTCACTTGACAAAGACAAAACAAAAAATGTATCCGTGTTATTGTCTGTGTTGTCTCGAGACTCAGAATGTTATTTAAGAAAATACTGTTTTGAGAATGGTTTGATGCTTCCCCTTAGGAAATCCGCTAAAACGGGTACATAGTTTTTCACCGAGAAGCAGAGCCTAAAGGTAGAATCTAATGCTGTTCTACATGAATCTGACACATGTAAGATCACACTTTTTAAAAAAAATATGTATCCTGAATCTTTATGATGTCCGTTAACCAAGAGATAACAAGTTCCCAGTTAGCCTCCTAGAGTGAGTGAATTGGGAACATAAAGTTTTGTGGTATTTCATGGAAATCCCTCATAGTTCATCAGTTTTAAATTAAGTAAATAGAAAAGGAAAATATTAAGACTGAAAGCAAAATGAAATACTTATCCCTTGAATTTTAATGTGGGTTTCTTTCAATAAAGTATTTTTGCATCCTGACTCCAGAAACCTCTTAATTTTTACTTTCTCTATTAACAGAGAGCACTTTTACAGTAGCTCTTGATTGTTACTAATCTAGAACTGTGATAACGTTAGTGGCTGTCCTAAGCAATAGGAATAATAAGCATTGGTGTGGCACTTGGTAAGTGTAGCAGTTGCCACTCATTAGCCCCTCCCAGGGAGGACCCTGTGCAGAAGCGGGAGCACACATCAGTTCCCAAACGAGAGACTCATTAGGGTACTTTTTGATAAAGCAAGGCTTTCCCTGGTGGCTCAGATGGTAAAGAATCTGCCTGCAATGCAGGAGACGAGTTCAATCCCTGGGTTGGGAAGATCCCCTGGAGAAGGGCATACCCACTCCAGTATTCTTGCCTAGAGAATTCCATGGATGGAGGAGCCTGGCAGGCTACAGTCCATGAGGTCAGAAAGAGACAGACACAACTGAGCGACTTTCACTTTTCACTTGGTAGAGCAACTGCTTCATCTTTATACTTTAGAAAACTCATCATGATTGGATCCTGGATCCCCCAAAAAATGCTATAAAAAGACTCCTTAAGAACAGTCAGGAAATGTTAGTATGTTATATGATATCAAGAATTTTTGATGTAGGTGATCACAATACTGAGGTTACATGGGAGGATGTCCTTTTTAGGAATTGCGTGCTGAACTATTTAAGAATAATTGATGCAGTGGCTTCAGCTCACTTTCAGATGATTCAGTAAATCAGAGAGTCAAAGCAGATACAGTAAAATGTTCACTAGAACTCTACATCAAGAGTATAGGGATGTTCGTAGTTCTTTCAGATGTTTTGTATTTAATATGTCTGATGTTTTTCATAGCACAAACTTGAGGACTGTGTGAAGGAAACTGCATCATAGAATCTGGAAAGCTAAGAAAAAGGGTCATTGAGCAGACAAGGTCATGAGGTATAAGAAGGAAGAAAAGTTATAAGGGGTTTTTTTTTGTTGTTTTTTAGCTACTTCTGCTAGTTGGTGAGATTTATTCTTGGTAACATAAGCCCCAGAGCTACTTCTGACCTCATTTCCTAAATTTATTGAGGCATCTGCTAGTGCCAAACTCAGCCACGACTCTCATGCTGCCCATCTGTTTGATTTGTGAGCAGGAAATAGCAGTTCAGGACCATAGAAAGCCAAAGCTGGGGAAGCTGGCCAGTGTGAATTAGGAGGCCACTCGGCTTGTGAGCGCCGCTGGGAGCACACCCAGAACAGTCAGCTGCCCTCCTCCCAGGATCCATGGGGGTGAGACCCTCCCTCTGCTTCTGGGTCTTTGAGAGAAAAGAAAACAGCAGTGCCTTTTCCCTGTGCTCAACTTAAGAGACATGTTTCCATGCAGCTTCTTTGATGGCCTCTCTGCCTTTCCATTCTTGCTCTGTGGGCAGTGTGCTAGTAGGTAAAGCATTAGGGAGACAAAAAAGACAGAGCTGATTTGCCCATGTAGCAGCAGAAAGATTTTCATACCATTGTAAACCAGATCATGCTACTCTCCAGCTTCAAACTGACAGGTAGCTTCTCATTACTGAAAAATCTTTATTTTCAATTTATCAAGTATAGTTGATTTATAATGTTTTGTTGATCTCTGCTGTCATTGGTACTAAAAATTCGAAGTCCTGACTTTGGCCTTCAAAGTCCAAATAATGGCCCAGATTATTCAGCCGTACCTTTTCCTTCAAACCCATCTTTCATTGCCACTCTCTCCCTGGCTACCAACCTGACCCTTGAAGGTCAGCTTGCTGCTGCTGCTGCTGCTAAGTCGCTTCAGTCGTGTCCGACTCTTCGCGACCCCATGGATGGTGGCCTACCAGGCTCCTCCATCCATGGGATTTTCCAGGGAAGAGTACTGGAGTGGGTTGCCATTGCCTTCTCCAGAAGGTCAGGCTAGAGATGAGAAGCCTGAGGTTCCCCAAAGACCTGCATCAGGACCAAGGCTGACTCTTACTATCCTTGGCTTCTACCCTAATGCTTGGTGACATTTACCCCCTTGGCATTTATAATTCAAGGGCAGCTAGAGCACCCCCAAAACAAAGCATCTCTTCTACTTTCTGTCACAGTGTTTGGAATTCTCCTATTAAGGGCTTACTTTGTTGATTTGAAATATTCTTTGATCTTTAGAAGCCGGCTAAAATACCAAGTCCACTGAGACTGTTTGGGAGATAGATAATGCTGTGAAAGTCAGTTCTTCGACAGTTATTCACTTGCCAGGTAATTCTGAGGAGTAGGAAGATCACTCAAGAAAGGGTATAGCGGAACAAAAAGACCTCCTCCAGGCATAAACAAAAACAAGCCAAAGAAAAACACTGAAGTAGAAACTCATAGAACCTCTGTACTGTGCTTGGTGAGATGTTGAGAGTATACACTAAGTGATAAAAAGAGTTTACAGAAGAGTGCTATTTTATATTCCATTCTTATTTTAAGATCTACGCTTAAATGTTTTATGCACGGTAAAAACTAGCTGGACAGACCCCAGAAGGTTATCAATGATGACCCCCTGCATGATGAGGTTATAAATTTTCCTTTTATAAAAAAAAAGTGTATCTGCAATTTCTATTTTTTCAAAAATAGCCAAAGATAAAGGGGTAGAGTGACCATTTTAAAAACATAGCTCATGTTCTGCACAGTGACTGTATCTAACAATACTGTATTGTATACTTGAAAGCTGCTGAGAGAGTACATCTTAAATGTTCACAACAGTAAGAACAAAAGTGGTAATTGTGTGAGGTGAAGAAAGCGTCAACTAAGCTTATTGTGGTAATCATTTTGCAATATATATATATATCAATTATTGTGTCATACACCTTAAACTTACACAATGTAGTATGTCAATTATTTCTGTGTATCTGAGGAAAAAAGCTGTGAATGCTAAATTAATAGTTTTTCAAAGGAAAACCTTTTCCTAGAGGCTGAATTAAATATTGGGTGCATTTCCAGAAGAAAATGACAAATGTCCAATCAAATAGCACATGGAAAGTGGTTAAAATGTCATTGCTGTTGATGGCTCTTGGAAATCAAGGATAACAAATCTGTAACCTAAGTGCCAGTGCCCTTATTCTAACCTAAGGCAGATATTCATGGGCCATCCTGCTGAGTCTGGTGTCAGAATCCTCTCCAGGAACACCCACTGCCTCTCAGCCATGGTCAGTACTTGAGATGACCCCGGGGCCATCACTAGCACACATGTTGCCTTCAGGCAAATCATGAAAAGATATCTTTTCTCGAGATCTTATGCCTTCTTCTTTTGCAATATTAATGTATTGATTTTTTTGGAGACCAAAATATATCTGTTGGAAAATCATTATAAACAGCCCATATCTGATGTCTACCATATATTTGAAACCCCCTAGGATTGGAGAAGGAAATGGCAACCCACTCCAGTGTTCTTGCCTGGAGAATCCCAGGGATGGCGGAGCCTGGTGGGCTGCCATCTATGGGGTCACACAGAGTCGGACACGACTGAAGCAACTTAGTAGCAGCAGCAGCAGGATGGGATATCCTTGGATAGTATACTATCTTCATAAACCATTCACAGCAACCCTGGGTGATACTTTTTTTGTCATCTCTACTGGAGATCCACCCCCTCCCCTAAAATAAATCCTTCTCACTCTCCCCCAGAAAGAGTGGTCTGAGCCCCCTGGAAATGGCCCAGTTGTCCTGACATGCCAGCACTGGAGTTTGTCCTGCTTTGGTATCTATGAGGCAACTGAACTGCCCCCCTCCTCTTGGTCAGTTGTACAGTCCATAGAAGAAGGCAATATGGCAAGACATAGGATGCTAACTAGGTGTTATTAGCCAGTCAGCTATTTCCATTTCCAGGCAACACGATGGAAGGCAAACTATGGGTCTTTGTTCCAATTAAAACTCGGACTTCATTCCATTTTTTCCCAGTCCCTGAATTTGCTAATTTCACACTTCAGTGACTTGCAATGAACACAGTTCCCTGGGGCCTCTGCTGTTGCGTTGCAGACTGTATTGCAGCCCAAGCCTCTCCCTCCCAACACCTAGCAGTTTGGGTGTGCAATCCAGCAGTTCTGAAGATGTGTCCTAAGTGGCACAGTCCACTGGGCTTCATGATGAGTTCGGAAAACTCAGAAGGTGAGGGCACTTTCCACCCAACAGATTCTAACTGGTCACTTAGAGTTTTGAAATCAGTATTTCCTACTTGAGATGTGCCATAGTTACATGGGAATCCTCATGCCTTGATGCCTCTCAGGAAAGACCTTTTTCCACTTTTTCCATCCAAGGCTGTAAAACTCATCAAGTGGAGTGCAGTGAAAGAGCAGGGTGAGGTTGGTTTTAGAGAAGGCCCAGTGACCATATTAAATAAGAAGTATTACCATATTTATTTATGCTCTGCCTATATCCAAAAGAATATGCAATACCTTTTAATTAAGAAATGGTTTCACTGAGTCTGGAGACCATTACACAGAATAAGACCAAAAAGCATTAAGAGGCAGAGGAGATGACCAGGGCATGTTATATAAGGCTCTCTCAGCCCAATTTCAGGTTGATTTCCCTGGTACTCTCCTGGACAGGGTGTATCTTTGGACTTAGAAATCTGGGATTCAGGTCACCTCTGTACTTGACAGCTGTGAGCCACTGGTTGTTTTTTGCTGCTGCTGTTCAGTCGCTAAGTCATATCCAAGTCTTTGTAACCCCATGGACTGCAGCACGCCAGTCTTCACTGTCCTTCACTGTCTCCCGGAGTTTGCTCAGATTCACGTCCATTGAATCACTGATGCTATCTAACCATCTCATCCTCTGTCCCCCTCTTCTCCTTTTGCCTTCAATCTTTACCAGCATCAGGGTTTTTTCCAATGAGTCACCTCTTTGCATAAGGTGGCCAGAGTATTAGAGCCTCAGTGTTAGTCCTTCTAATGAATATTCAGGCTTGATTTCCTTTAAGATTGACTGGCTTGATCTCCTTGCAAGTCTTTCTCCCTCTCAAAGAGTGTTCTCCAGCACCACAATTTGAAAGCATCAATTCTTTAGTACTCAGCTTTCTTTTGGTCCAACTCTTGCATCCATACATGACTCCTGGAAAAACTCTAGCTTTGACTATATAGACAAAAGTGATATCTCTGTTTATCATAGCTTTCCTTCCAAGGAGCAAACGTCTTTTAGTTTCATGGCTCCAGTCACCATCTGCAGTGATTTGGAGCACAAGAAAATAAAGTCTGTCACTGCTTCCAGTTTTTCTCCTTTTATTTGCCTTAAGTGATAAAACTGGGTGCCATGATCTTAGTTCTTTGAATGCCAAATTTTAAGCCAGCTTTGTCTATCTTGGGTGGCCATGCATGGAATGGCTCATAGCTTTATTGAGTTACACAAGCCCCTTCGCCATGACAAGGCTATAATCCATGAAGGGGATGAGCCACTGGGGAAATGATTAAATCCCTCAAGGTGCTGGGGCTACGTCCATATTTCTCCAGAGCCTTTGTATGAAATGAGGTTACTAGAGCCCCTTCCCTCCTCTTCCCACAGCCCAGCAAGGAGCTTTGACTTGCCTTCCCTGGTAGTTCCCTAATACAGGGGGGTCTGACTGCCTGCAGCTCACCAACCCACCCCTCCCTCACTCACCCACCAAGCAAATGAGTCCTGCTCGGTATACAGCAGCCGTCTCATCTCTGACCTCATCTTCCCTCTGTCTGTGATTGCGTCTTCCCCTGCCCATCCTGCCAGGCCCATCATTACCTCATTCCCCGCAGGTCTTGTGTTCAGCACACACTTTATCAAACGCCTATTCTCTGCAAGACACTTGGTGTTGTTTCTCCCTCCTTTGAGTCTCCAGGGCCCTTGGTTGCCAATTTCTTTTGTACCTAGTGATTCTGTTTATTTCCCCAGTCACAAGTGTCCTTAACCCTCTTCCTCCATTAAATTACAAATTTTATTAAAATCTAGTTTTTCCAGTCTTAGCTGTCATCATGTCTCCTGCAGCATCCAGGCCCCACTCTGGTCAGAAAACAGTAAGCACGCCGTGAGTATTTGATGAACTGAAGGGAGGAAGGAAAGAGGTAACACTCAGTGCGTTCTGCCCCACCCCTGGCTGGAAAGGGGGCCTGCCGTCCCTGTTCGGGTTGTGTTTTGGTAGACGTGGATGTGCCCAAAATTTATCAGTCTCCCCTTCATCACAAGTGCCACTGTGCACTTTCTCTTTCTTTGGTCTCATAGAGTCAGAGAAATTGAAATATCTGGAAAAATCCAGTTCCCTGGAGAAGTGCCCACTCAGACCTTGCACTTGTGTATTCCTTTCCCCTGGAGTCCATCCCATCCTCATGTTGATGATTCCCAAGTTTGGGTCCACTTTGTGGACTCTGCGGGGCCCTAGGCCTTGTGTCCACTTGCCTTTTAGACATCTTCTCTTGGATGTACAGAGACTCGCCTCCTGGGTCTGCTCTCAGCTTCCTCCCGCCTGCAGTCTTGCTGTGTCTTCTGGCCTGTGAGTGGCCCAGTACACATGTCCTTTCTCTCTCTCTGCTGACACATCCAGTCCGCATTTGGCTGTCTGGCATCTGCTTCCCACTCTGTCTCCTTGGCCACTACTCCAGGCCTTGCTATCTCTTGCTTGACCTATTCCAGCACCCCTTTTGCTCCCCGACCCCACAACCTCGCACCATTGCTGTCTTTCTTGCAGCCAAAAACTGTAAATGTACATGGGATCATGCCGCTTCCCTGATTAAAACCATCAGGATAGCATCCAAACATCTAAGCAAAGTTTACAAGATCCTGCTCAGCCCTCTTTCCTTATCTCATGCAACCTTCCCCCAGCACTGAAAGCGTCAGTCTTATTCAACTGTCAGCCCCTGTCCCACTGCAGTCCCTCTTGCTTTGGGGCCTTTGGCAGGTGCTGTTCACTCTTACCTGTCCAACACTTAGCCTTGGTTCATGTCTCAGCATTTCCTTCTCCAGGAAGTCTTCCCCATCATCCTCCCCAGAAGTATGGATCGGTGGCCCCTATTACATATTCCCACAGCTCCCACATACCCCAATACAGCACTTACTAGAACTGCCCATGTGACTCACTTCCCTCCTCATCTTAGTAAGGACCATGCATTAGGTCTGCCTCACTTCCTGTTGTAGCTTCACCTCACAGAGCAAGTTGCTATAGCAGATGCCTACTATTTGCTGAATGATTGACTTAATTTCTGCTCAGGCTGCATCCTAGTCAGAATGAAAGTGTTGAGAGTTTGGCACCTCCTTGTTTGGTCTCTAGATAATATTATACCCATGTTCTCTGTAGTCCTGTGATGGCCTTTCAGAGCAAGTGAAATGCAGGTCCTACGTGTGGTTGGGCCCTGTAAGAAGACTCTTGATAGCTGTTTGCATGGGATATGAGATGCTGCTTGGATTCTCCCTCAGAAGTACCCTGGGCTGTGGCTGGACTAGAGAGCCCAGCCTACAAACAGCTTGGTGGGGACCTGGATGAATAAGCATGCTAATCAGTTTTAAAGAGAAAACTACTGGAGACTGAAGGGGTGTGGAAGACCCCTAGACGCTGAATCTTTGGATGGGACTTTGCAGGATGGACAAGAATAAGTAGAGTGTGGTTTGGGAGAGGGGCAGGCAAAAGGAATTTATAGGGATAGGTTGAGCACATGAGCAGCCCAGTTATTTACCTTGGAATCACACCAGCAGAACTTTAAAAATTATTTGCCTGCAAAGAAATCATTTACACAAATTCAGGATAGAAGTAACCTCTGGATTTTAGGAAACAACTGTCAGTTATCGCCTATTTTTTCAGCTAGAGGATGACATGAGACTTTCCATTCCTCTTCAAACTGCATATATATGTCAAAGTTTTTCTTTTTTTTAGTTGAAAGAATGTTAGTTGGTAGGACCAAAATCCCAGTAAATAAAGCAAAGAATGATGTGATCTTATCAGATATGAACATGTTAGTTGCTCAGTTGTGTCCAACTCTGCGACCCCATGGACTGTACTTCACCAGGCTCCTCTGTCCATGGGATTCTCCAGGCAAGAATATTGGAGTGGGTTGCCATTCCCTTCTCCAGGGGATCTTCCCAACCCAGGGAGCGAACCTAGGTTCCTTGCACGGTTGGTGGATTCTTTACTATCAGATATGAGTGCGGCTAAAAAGCTTCTCAAGAGTGAGATTTTATAGTAATTTCCTTCTGTCTCTATTTTGAATAATTGAATATGGTTTTCATAAAGTGTACGTATAATGCAGGGGGCAGTATTTCAGTCTTCCCAAGGCTTTGGCTGCACGAGTGGCTATGGAAAAGCAGTGGGTATGGAAGTGAGGTGGCCCTGGGTCCCAGTATCAGCCCTGCTGCTTCCTTATCACTGTGCGGACCTGGTTGGGACACTCCATCTCCCAAAAGTCTCAGCATCTTTGTGCATAGGATAGGGATTATTAGACCTGCATCACAGGATGCTTGGAGGGGTAAAGCAGAAAATGGGTACAAAGCACCAAGGTGCCAAGCCTTGGAAAGGACCCTTATAGACCATTTAATCCAACCTCTTCATTTTGCTTCCTTTAAACTGTTCTTAATTGCACATGACAAATAGTATAAATGAGCTTATAATGAAAAGCTTTATTGTCTCCACTGCACCTCCCCCCACCTGCATCCCCATCCCCAAGGCAGCCTGCTTTAATCATTTCTGTTTCTAGTTCTTCTAGTTGTTATCTCCATAACGCTTGGTAATATGAGGTTAACCTCTATTTCTTCATGAGCAACTTTAAACAATGCTTATTGACTCCCTAATGGTAAAGATGAAAATTTAGGTCATTTACATCTGTTCCCTCTCTTCCTCTCAATATTTGATTATGTCACATTTTTTAATTTATATTGTCCTATCTTGTAATCAGAAATAGTATACTTACACTTCTTTCAGTAACATTATTTAGTATCTTGACTCTTTCCCTGAAAGATGAGGAAATCAACAGACCTCACTTCCACTTCTAGACTTCTCTCCTACTTCCTGTCGGCTGCCCTTTTACTTTTATGTTGTCACAGCTGTATTTTCTGTAACATTTGTATTTTGCTCTTCATCTGTGATTTTTTTCTTTAACCATAGCCTAACAAAAGGAGAAAAAAACAAAAGCAAATACTTTTTACATTATTAATCCGATGCAAGTATTGTTCTGTGCTGGACCAAGTGCCATGCTAAGATTTTATTTCCTTATGTCTGATTCTAGCATCTAGACCCCAAAAGCTCCTTGTTGTAAAATTCAAAAGTACTTTCAGAGTTTCTTCCAGTTTAATTTTTTGAAGTAATATATGCATAGTAATAATTTAGTAAATACATACAAGTAGGAAAAAACAGGGAGGAAGAGAAAGAGGAATAGAAAATAAACTCCTGAAAATCCTGCCCTGTGGAGCATTTTTTAGAAGTGTTCACACGGAGTAATCAGTAACATTGAAGGAAAAATTCTTCCCATAGTGATAAGGGAAAACATCTAGACCTGTTAAGAAAACCCAGAATAGGAGAGATTCTGTCCTAAGTCTAAATTCCCTTATGTGCCACAGACTTTCAACTTTTATTCTACATACTTATATATTAAGCATTTGCTATCTGCTAGTCACTGTGCTTGTTCCTGGTAATAAAGTATAGTCAAAAATAATCATTGTCCCTACCTTCATGAATGTTACATTCCAGTAGAAGGAGGTAGATATTAATCAAATAGTCACATATAGACATGTACAATACAGACTGAGTTCAAATGCTAGAAAGGAAAAGAGTTTGGTTCTTTGAGGACATATAACAAAGGAACCCCATGGGCAGAGAGGTATTGGAGGGATCCAAGAAGTCTCCCTGGAAGGAACGATGCTTAAATTGAGATCTGAAAGAAGAGGGGGGGTTTACTAAGCAAAGGGCAGGGAGACAGGTTAGTGGGCATTCCAGAGAGAAGGTAGAAATTCAGTGATGACTATGCAAATGGTAAATTCAAATAACAGAAAGCTGCTGTCACTGGTGCATAAAGAGCTGGTGGGGAGAGGAGTTGAGAAGAAACCCATTCTGGGTGGCCTTCATAGGCCAGGGGCCAGATGGTTTCCTAGTAGAGTGGAAAGCCAAATGTGATCCTTCAGAATAGAGATTGGACGAGAGTTGGTCAGTATTAGCATAGGTGCCTGCTGTGAAGCCTGTTCAGATCCCTGACACAGACCCTGTGTGCTCTGAACTGGACATTTTTATCAACTGTGATGGCCTCGGCTCATGAATGCCAAACAACTACCTTCCACCTTGCAGAGTATGTAGCCACCTCATCATGCAAATAACCAAATAGTTCATCCTTAGGAAACTTCCAGACAATGCTTTCCCACCTCTGTGAGGAAACCACACCCTTCTCTTTCCTCACCTTCATTAACAAATGACATTACAAGGTAGAGAACAGACAAGAAGCATGCTAACAGGAAGCACTCCCAAACAACCTCTGGTCCTGCAGGTTGCAAACCTGAGGCAGGGTACAGAGAAGGGCTACTGGAACACTCCTGTCTTCCCTAAGGAAACTGAAATGGAAGCTCATCATGTGAAATTAAAGCAACAGCATTGGTCTTGTTGTAGAGGTCCCAGAGCCTTCTTCCCCTTTCTCTATCCCCTAAGGTGGCTCCTAAGGTCAATTTTATTGACTTTAACAAAACAGAAAATTGACAGTTCATGCAAGGGGTAACTTTTCTAGTAAGAAGGCACTTCAAGGAGCACAGACATTTATAGGAAGAAAATAAAGCAAGAAAGATATAACTTAGCAGAGAAAAAGAGAAAAAAAAAAAAAAAACTTAGCAGGAGGGGTATGTATACCAGCCCTCTGCTTAAAATACTTGAGTATTTTATCTCTCACTGCACCTGAAATAAAATCCAGGCTTAACCCCATGCTGTGAGACCTCACATGATCTGATTCTTCCCTACCATTAGGAACTCAGACTGTGCTGATTACTTGTGTCCCTATGCTCTAGTTTACTTTCTGCCCCAGGGCCTTTGTGCTTCATATCTAATGGCTTGCTCCCTCTTTTTTAATTCTTTACTTCAATAACTCCCCCTCAAAAAGATTTTCCCTAGCCTCCTCTCTGAAGTAGTCCCTTCCCCACTCCCAGTCACTCTAGCCTAGTACCCTATTGTGTCTTACCACTATCTGAAACTTTTTGGTTTATTTTCTTGTTTTTATCTTTCTCAACTACAGTAGAATTTACATGAGTGCATAGATCTACTCTAACTTGTTTAGCATCGTATCTGCAAAGCCTAGAACGATGTCTGGTACTCAATAAATATTTGTTGGATAAATGAATGTAATAGGTTTCTCATATTTGGAAAATAGTCACATGGGTAAATAAATTCATTTATCCATCTAAGAGATATAATATAACAAATATGCATTCATTTAATAATTATTGCAAGACTGTTATGTACTGGGCACTGGACATAAAAAGTAGAAATAGAGACACTCACATTCCTCCCTTTAAGGAGCTCATAGTACTGTGGTCAATGTGGAGAGAATTCAAGATATAAGGACTTACTGGTCATAGCAGGTGAGGAAGAGCGAGAAAATGAGCCCCAGGTCTTAGACATGGCAGATGAGGTTATTGTGCCATTCTAGGAGCAAAGGAACCTGAGATAAAGGGAGGAGGTCAGCTTTAGAAATATGAAGCTTTGGAAATATCTAACAAGGAGGTAGATATCCAAATCTGGAGCTTCAAAGAGGCATCTGGCAGGAAATAGAGTTGACGGATCAAAGGCAGTGCTTATAGACTTGGGAATAGGTGAGACAAACTGGATAGAATAAAGCAAGAAGAAAAGGGGAACCTTGGAGAAAACCAACATGTAAAGAATGGTTAGAAGTCAAACCTGTAAGAGAATCTACAAAAGAGAAGTTGAAATAGTGGACCCCAGCAGAACTCATTGTCACAGTGCCTAACACACCAGGAGGACTGAAAGTCGTCCACTGCACTTGGTGACAGAGCAGTAACCTCTACCCGAGCCCTTGCCATGACATGGTACAGCAGGCCTTGATAGTTTTGTTTGCTGTGGAGGGAAGTGAAGACTAGAAAATGGAGAGAGAGGTAAAAAGAGAGGTAAAAAGAGAGGTAAATAAGCTGCTTGGCCCTGAAAGGAGTAAAGAAATGGAAAGGGAACTGAAGATACAGGCTAGAAAAACACATTCAGTAATACTCTAAAGAGCAGAACAAGGATATTGAAAGGAAACTACTGGGAAGTTGCTTTGGTTTAAAACTCTAACCATTAGAGTTTTAAAATGGATTGGGCTACCTCCAGAAGGACTGAGATCTTGATTATCAGAGGTATCAAAGAAGACCCTGAATGTTATGTTAAGAAAGAGTAAGGTGTTCAATCAGTAGTCTAGGCTTCTACTGTAAGAAACTGGAGAAAGAAAAACAAACCCAAAACAAGCAGAAGGATGGGCATAATAAAGATATAACAGAAATCAGTAACATTGAATGCAGAAGAACTACAGGGAGATATACATGAAACTAAAAGCTGTCCCTGTTTCATTTCTGATACTGGTAATTTGTGTCCTCTCTTTTTTTTTTTTCTGGTCTGGTCTGGCCAGAGGTTTAGCAATTTTATTGTTTCCAGCCCGCACCCCCCGCCCCCGCCCCCAGTGAATCAGCCTGAATAATCAATAGCCAGGTTTTCAGATTATATAATGAATCAAAGGATCTAAGCTTAGACATAGCAAGGAAGACCAAGTTGCTTAATTTACTGGTTTAGGAAGGAACAGATTAATTAAGAAAGGAAGGAAATTTCCCCCTCTGGCTAAGAAACTGAGAATTACACTTACATCAGGCAGATCCCTCTAAGTTCAATTGTCCTCCATCTGTTACCCTCACTTCAAAAACTGAAGGGAGTTTAGGAGTTTCTTTCTCGAGCAGCTAGTTGGACTGCTAGATTTCCAGGATGGCCGTGTTCCACCCATGCCTAGTGAAGAAAGCCAAAGGTACTCAGAATTCTGATTTTCTCAGGTGCTTAGAATCCAAGAGTATCAGAGTTGAATGAAGGCTGATTTTACCTAATTCAAATCCCCACAGGTTAAAGAAGAGAAACCAAGGCCCATGGAGGGTGGCTTGTCTAGGTCCCCTCCATACCCTCTGATCTGAAATCCAGTAATCATGAACTGGCCCTGGGACAGACAGTAAGCCCATAGGGACAGACAGTAAGTAGACCATATCTTCCAGGCCCCTGGAGAAGGAAATGGCAACCCACTCCTGTATCCTTGCTGGAAAACCCCATGGACAGAGGAACCTGGCAGGCTTACACTCCATGGGGTCGCAAAGAGTCAGACACGACTGAGCAACTTCACTTCGCTTTCCAGGCCTGCTGCTGCTGCTGCTAAGTCGCTTCAGTCGTGTCCGACTCTGTGGGACCCCATAGACGGCAGCCCACCAGGCTCCCCTGTCCCTGGGATTCTCCAGGCAAGAACACTGGAGTGGGTTGCCATTTCCTTCTCCAATGCATGAAAGTGAAAAGTGAAAGTGAAGTCACTCAGTCATGTCCGACTCTTAGCAACCCCATGGACTGCAGCCTACGTCTGCCCCTAATCGTCATAGTATATGTTTGCTTTTAAGCTTACTTTTATGCATAAAGAATCCCCGTGAGAACCTGTCTGTCTGGGCCCTAGTCCCTCTACTTTCACCCACTGGAGTCAAGATGGAGAAAACCCACCAGACCCAGGCCTTCACACTGAGACATCCTGCCCAGTAGGATTGGCTACTGCCTTGAGCCCATGAGCCTGAGCTCACCACCTACGAGTTGAACATAATCTGGGTCCATCATCCCTATCTGATCCCACTGCTTTGAATTCTTCACCAAATTCAAATTCTTCACCAAACTTTGAATTCTTCACCAATTTCCTTGTAAGACTGTAATGAAAATGTACTATACACTCAGTATGTCCAGGGTCTGTGCTGTGAGGCTATACATTCTCTCAATCCTACTCATTAAAATAGGTACTGTTCTCATCCTCATTTTTCAGATAAATAGGCTCAGAGAGGTTAAGCAATGTGCTTAAGATGCCACAGCTAGTTAAGTAGAGGAGTCAGGGTTTGAACTCAGGTCTAACTGACTCCAGTGTTCAAACCTTTAGTGATGAAAATTCTTCCTGGTTTAAAATAAAAGTTCTCTCTCTCTTTGCAGTCTCAGGAGGAAGTCTGTGATTTGCTTCATGCTGCACCCTTCCAAAACATCTTGCCTAGAGTCTACATCAAAGGTAAGAAACCTCTGAAAGCAGCTAAATACTTATATTATCATATGTAAAATATATTGCCAATGAGAATTTGCTGTGTGACTCAGGAAACTCAAACAGGGGCTCCGTACCAACCTAGAAGGGTGGGGTGGGGAGGGAGATGGGAGAGAGGTTCAAGAGGGAGGGGACATATGTATACCTATGGCTAGTTCATGTTGGTGTCTGGCAGAAAACAACAAAGTTCCCTAAAGCAATTATCCTTTAATTAAAGAATAAATTAATTTTAAAAACTAGCCATTTGAATTTGAATCTTATGCTCTCTTAATCTCAGTAAACTCAGATCTGCAGTCAGAAAAGAATAAGGTTAAAGCCTTGGGCAGATGTTAATGCTGGAATTGTAAATGATGCTCCAGGCCTGTTCCTTGGCCTTCTAGAACATCCCTAGTATGTTGCTGTCTAGGTTAGTCTACATCCTTCAAGTGATGAGTAACTCACCACCCCATGAGGTAGATTATTCCACTGGACAAAGATAATAGAACATATTTCCTTGTAGTGAGTCCTGATCACACTTGCCAGAACTAAGGAAAACAGCTCTACATACTCCTTCTAAGTGCTGGAATGCAAGTACATCACCAAGTCCTCTGAGAGCTCTTCTTTTCCCGTTTCCCCCAGTGTGCCCTGAATCTCATTTTCTGCCTACCATTCCTTTTGCAGAGGGCGAGCGTCTGGAGGTCCGGATGAAACGTCTGGAAGCCAAGTATGCCCCACTTCACCTGGTCCCTCTGATAGAGCGGTTGGGGACCCCTCAGGTACGATCCTCCTATCATGGACTCATAGAACTGAAAGGAACTTTAGAGATAGAGAGAGATCATTTGGTCCAATCTCCTCCTTACGGATGGGGAAACTGAGGCCCAGAGAGAGAAACAGAAAGTCACAGCACACAGCCTGGTAGTGGCAGGGGCAGGTCTGGAATGAGATTTGTTGACTCTCAGGCCTACACCCTCTATCATCTGTCCTGCCAAGAAAGAAGGAAGTCAGACAAGTATCTGTTACTCCCTGTTAAGTATTAAGAATTCTACTATTATCTCTCAGAATTAAAACCATCCATCCTGCAAGCCAGCAGTTCACCTTTGGGTGCTGTGCTGTGCTTAGTCTCTCAGTTGTGTCTGACTCTTTGCAACCCCACGGACTGTAGCCCACCAGGCTCCTCTGTCCATGGGGATTCTCTAGGCAAGAATACTGGAATGCGTTGCCATACCCTCCTCCAGGGATCTTCCCAACCCAGAGATCGAACCCAGGTCTCCCACGTTGCAGGCGGATTCTTTGCCATCTGATCCACCAGGGAAGCCCTATCTTTGCTAAAGAAGGAAAAATAATAATAATACAGGAACACACGATGTTTACCACAGCATTGTTTGTTAAAGCAAAAACTGGAAGCAACCTAAATATCAATCAGTAGCATGTTGACTAAATAAAATGGGGTAAAATCATTTAAATGATGAATACCTGCCAAATCATAATGAAAAGGGAAAATCAGATCTAGATACATCAGTGTGGACAGATCATAAACACACGGTTAGGTGAATAAAGGAAGTTGCACAACAGGTCATGGAGTTTGATGCTATGTGGATTTTTTTAAACACATACCAAAAAACCATATAAAGTGAAACTTTTCCTAGGACATGAAAGTGTCCAGTTCATAATGGTGGCAACTTGTGAAGAGAGATGAAAGAGACAGAGATGGATAGGGAGATCAAACACAGGTTTATCTGTAATGTTCTTATACTTTCAAAGGTGAATGAGCTCAGGTGTTAATTCTGTAGTTAAAACTCATTTTTATAAGCCTGTATCTATATATGGAGATGAGTGAAAAAGGACCCCTGCCTTCAGAGAACTCACAGACCGTGTGGGTAGTCGGGAAAAAGACACCGGGAGAAAGGGAGGTAACAGGAAGCATATATTGTCTCCTTTCAAGTTGACTCAAGTTGAATCAGGCATTTAGGGGTGGGGGGCAGGGGTATTCAGGAAGAAGAGAAAACAGGGCACCGTAGTGAGACATACCATGACGGCTTGTTTTGTTCAACAAAACTGACTATTTCAAAGGTTTAGGATTCAGATCCACTCTTGGACTTACATCCCTAAGGTCCTCTCTCCCATCACAAAAGCTCATGAGTCAGAAAGCTTTGGTCCTCCTCAGAGAGCAAAAGGCAGTCTCTTCTCTCAAAAACCACGGCAAGTGTTAGAGCCCAGGGCGGAGCCCCATCTGCCCAGGTGTCAAGCCGATGAGCCTGACAGAGCCAGACCCCCTGTGGGCCACCCACCTCCTACAAAAACAGTGACTAAGCGTTTAGTGGCGTTTGGGTTCTTTAGTCACTACCGAGAGAATTTAGATACCGTGAAATATGAACATTTTCTTTTTTGGCTTTCTGGAGCTGAACACAGAAGATCCTCTAAAGATTGCCTTTTAGGGAGAAATCCCCCAAGCCAGTGACATATAAATGTGTCTGCTCCAGGGTTGGTGTCATCCTACAAGAATCTGGCCTCTCGCACCCAGGCTTTGGCATGTGTTTCCACTTAGAAGTATGTGAATTCCTTCCCTGTTCTGGTGAACGCTATTTCCCTGGGACTGGTGGAAATCTCAATTTGTCAAATGCTGATATTTAACAAACAAAAGCCTAGACATTCTGCCAGAAAGGAAATGCCAGTTGTATAAGTCTCCCAGCCCTTAAGGAATAGTCCAAAACTTAGTCCTCCTGTAGACAAAAGAAAAAAATTTTAAATATTAACTTCCAAGCTTGCTAGGGTTCAGGGAACTCACAAAACCTCTAGGTCAGTGATAGGGAAATTCTGGTACATATTTAATGGTGGAAGGGTTCGACTGTGCTACTTGCTTGTATTTGTTTCTAGGAAAAACTGAGGTGACCTGGTGTGTTGCCTAGTGCTATCATGAAAAGAATGTTCTGTCGGGGAGTTAGGACTCTTCTTCCCAGCTTTATCCCTGAACTGTTGTATAATCTAGTGCTAGAATTTAATATCTTTGATCTTTGTTTTTCCATCTGTAAAATGGGTAAATAGCTGAGCTGCCTTCACAATCATTATGACAAAAATAAGTAAAAAGCTCCCAAAAAACAGAAAGAGTGGGCATGGGATATTAATCTTCTCCAAAGTATCCTAAATGTAATCAAAGTACTCCATACAGAAATCTATTTCCACATGATTTCACAAATGCTTTCTCTATACCCTTATTAACAGAAAAGAATGGCAGAGGGAGAGAAGAAAATTCCCCACTGAGTGGGACTGAAAAGAAATGGCTTAAATTTATGTTAAACACACACATACACACATGGTATACATTAAAAACACAGTCACAAATTGGGGGTATATGTGATAATAATCTATAATGCACTTTTTCAGAGCAGAAAGAAAAATCGTATCAAAAGAAACAAGGTCATGAAAGAAAACTCAAAACATAAAAAATATAAAGGAAGCAGCAGACGTAAGAAACAAGCGTAAGAAAAAGCATTCTGCCTTACCAGTAATCAGTGAAATGTGAGAGAGCGGGGTACAGCTATTCATCTCCCAAGTTTACTAAGACCTTTTCTTCATGATAATGAAGTATCAGACTTGGCACAGATAGATGCAGCGGCTCAGCTTTTCTTGGGACTAGGTACGTTTCTTTGTCACTAGGTAGCAAAAGCCTTTTAAGACTACTTGTATTCTATGAATAGTTCTAGGATTTTAGCCTAAGAAAATAATCAGAGATAAGCTCAAAAAATGTATATAAGTGTATGTGTGTGTGTGTGTGTGTGTATGGAAAACGGGGCTTCCCAGGTGGCACAGTGGTAAAGAATCCCCCTGCCAATGCAGAAGACGCAAAAAACACAGATTTGATCCCTGGGTCAGGAAGATCCCCTGGGGAAGGAAATGGCAACCCCTCTAGGATCCTTGCCTGGAGAAATCCATGGACAGAGGAGCTTGATGAGCTACAGTCCATGAGGTCACAAAGAGGTGGACACAACTGAGCAACTGAGCACGCATGTACATAAGAATAATTACTTATGATCTGTTTATATTGTTGAAAACTTGTGAACAATTTAAAATAACCAACAAGAGTAGGACTAGAAGGAAGCTCAAGAGGGAGGAGACATATGTATATCTATGGCTGACTCATGTTGATGTGTGGCAGAAACCAATACAGTATTGCAAAGCAATTATCCTCCAATTAAAAATAAATAAATTAAAAAAAATTTTAAAGAGTAGGACTAAATAAATGAGGTATATCAATGGCTATTTTATTTAGCCATTAAAAAACCATGTTACTGAACATATTGAAGGAAATGGTTTTTTATAGTACTAATATCTTGAGAAAAAGACAATGCAGATAGTATGATACAAATTTTGTTAAAATAGATACCTATACATAATCATATACATACATACAAATCATACATAAGTATCTTAAGAAAGCTTGTCTCTGGGTGATGGGATTTATGGGAGGTTTTTTTTTTTTCAATTTTTTTAATAACATTTTTACAGGTTTTTTTCCAGATTTTACTTTTATAGATCATAGGAGGACCCGTAAAGGTAAACTCTTTTACAGGAAAGGGACAAAGCCCCTGACCATTTCAGTCAAGGCCCTTTGATTGGCTGTAGTTCGGGGTCACAAGAGTTCAAAGCCTGTCTGCAGATTTATTGGGTTGACCAAAAAAATCATTCGATTTTAAGTAAAAATAAAACACATTTTTAATTTTCACCAAGAACTGTATTGAACGACATGCTGCTGCTACTGCTGCTAAGTCACTTCAGTCGTGTCCGACTCTGTGCGACCCCATAGACGGCAGTCCACCAGGCTCCCCCATCCCTGGGATTCTCTAGGCAAGAATACTGGAGTGGGTTGCCATTTCCTTCTCCAATGCATGAAAGTGAAAAGTCAAAGTAAAGTCACTCAGTCGTGTCCGACTCTTCGAGACCCCATGGACTGCAGCCTACCAGGCTCCTCCATCCATGGGATTTTCCAGGCAAGAGTACTGGAGTGGGGTGTCATTGCCTTCTCCATTGAACAATATAGTCATTAACCAAAAGAACATTTTGGCCAACCCAATATAAGCCCTGTTGCTAATTCTTTAGATCCTCCCACAATTGTCAGGCCCTGAGGACTGATTCAGATTAACTAAATGCACAGGAGATTTACCTGGTAAACCAGAGCTCTCTATGTTGTTTTCTGAAGGAGAATATCCATGACTCAAGAACAAGTGTGGGTTCTTTCCTTACAGAGCATCTTCACTGTACCAGGCACTCTCTTTCTAAATTAGGGAGCCCTGCCAGAGTCTAGGCACCACCACAGAGCGTTGCCTGGTGAGAACAGAGTCAAGCACGGGGGGCAGGGTTTTTTAAAAGAGGTATTTCTGGTGAACTGTGGCAGCTATCTGCTCTGGAGTGTTCTTTCTCTGCCCCGGAACCAAGATGAGTATTTGTGAATCAGGGTTCCCTCTCCCTCCTGTTTGAAACACAGGTTGTCAAATCCTTCTTCCCCAATTCACAGTGTTGTCTGAGACTTTTCAGTTTGTAGTTGTCATGACAACTGTACTCCTGACCCACATTCCTGACGGGCTCCAGCATTGGTGTTTCCTGACTTATTTCCCTTGATGGATTAGTTTAATTGGGGCTGTCCTCTTTCTCTGGGGTAGAGGGTGGGAGCTGTACCGGGAGTAATCAGGCGGGCTCCCCCCAGCCACTCTGAACTCTCCGGGGAGCTGATCCCAAGAGTGCCCTGGGGACCTCTCAGTCTCAGAAGCCAGCCCTCTTTAGCTTTGTCCCTAGATCTGGAGATCTTACGTTGACCTTAGATGTTACTATATATTATCTTTGCATTTGGTTTTGTGATCTCTACTCCCAGATATTTTTTATTCCTACAGATGGTAATGTGTTTTGATGTGCTAGTCTAGCCTGCTGATTATTAGAGATGCAATAACTAGAAGCCAGATGATAAGCCAGTTTAAATTCTTAATAGAAATTGTTGACAGTGGTGAGAGGACTTCTAAATGAAGGAAATTATTCTGTAAAATCAGTGGTAAATTTTTAAGAGTAGCTTATGCTCATTGTAGCACATTAAACTGTACAGAGTATTTGTGGTAAAAAGTGAATACCCCACCTACTTCTCCAAGCCCATCTGTTCTCACAACTGACAATAATCCTTCTAGAATGTTTTACACTTTCACACAACCCCCACACACAGAGTTCTGTGTGTCTGTCTGTGGGATTGTGTTATTGATGTCTTTTAATAGGATTCTAGTGTATGCCCTTTTCTGCAACTTGCTCTATTCACTTAACAATTTAATTCGCATATCTAGACTACTGGGATTCAAATCCCAGCTTTTCCACTCACTCACTGCCTCTCTGAACCTCAGATTCTTCTTCAATAAAATGGGGATAATAATAACATCTACTGCATGGGGTTTATGTGAAGAGTAAACAAAGTCAGTACTTAGCAAATGCATAGAACAGGGCCTGGTGTATTACACACACAGTGCGTGTTCACTAGTGGTAGTAATAGTTCAGTAGTAACAATAATATTAGTAGTTGTATCATCTAAGTCTTTTCAAAGGCTCCCTAGCATTTAGGTAGGTTGCTGTTGTTCAGTCACTCAGTCACGTCTGACTCTTTGTTCAGTTCAGTTCAGTCGCTCAATCGTGTCCATCTCTTTGTGACCCCATGGACTGCAGCACACCAGGCTTCCCTGACCATCACCAACTCCCAGAGCTTGCTCAAACTCATGTCCATCAAGTTGGTGATGCCATCCAACCATCTCATCCTCTGTCATCCCCTTCTCCTCCTGCTTTAATCTTTCCCAGAATCAGGGTCTTTTCTAAGGAGTCAGTTTTTCTCATCAGGTGGCCAAAGTATTGGAGTTCAGCTTCAGGATCAGTCCTTCTAATGAGTATTCAGGATTGATTTCCTTTAGGATTGACAGTTGATCTCCTTGCAGTCCAAGGGACTCGAAAGAGTCTTCTCTAACACCACAGACCACCTTACCTGACTCTTTGTAGATCTACCTGTATCACATAGGTAGATTTAAAAATTTTTTAACTGTTCCTCTATCGATGGCTCCTAGATTTTACTTACCCGAAGACTTCCCTGCAGTTGAACTAAGGTTTATAAATTATCTTGCCTGCTCTGGGCAAGACATCAGTTCTGGTGAACAAATTACAGATGCAGCCAGCTTCAGAGTTTGGGAGTCTTGGGTTAGGGGTGGAAAATGGGGTCTGAGATGTGACGGGAAGGTTCGTGTACTCTCCTCTTCCCAGCAAATCGCCATCGCTCGGGAGGGTGACCTGCTGACCAAGGAGCGACTATGCTGTGGACTGTCCATGTTCGAGGTCATCCTGACCCGCATCCGGAGCTACTTGCAGGACCCTGTCTGGCGGGGCCCGCCACCCACCAACGGCGTCATGCACGTGGACGAGTGCGTGGAATTCCACCGGCTCTGGAGTGCCATGCAGTTCGTCTACTGCATTCCCGTGGGGACTAATGAATTCACAGCTGAGTAAGTCGCCCCAGAAAGGTGGGGTCACCCCCCAACCTGTTCGTCCTCCTAAGAGCCATCATACAGCCAGAGCTCAGTCAGAAAGGAGGGCAGGGGTGGGATGGTCCAACAGCAGTTTACTGAGGACATGCTTTATGTTGGTCAGAGTGCTAGGTGCTGCATGTAATCCCATGCCCAGCGAAAGCAGAGACGGTTCCTGGTGTGTGGGATTCACAGAGCCTAGAGGAGATGAGAGTATAGACATAAGGTGGATTTAATGAGACCACTGGGCAGCAAGGACAGGAAGGGCAACAGATTCCCACAAGGAGAGACAAGAGGATTCAGTTCAGTCTGACTCTGTGACCTCACGGACTGCAGCACCCAGGCCTCCCTGTCCTTCACCAGCTCCCGGAGGCTGCTCAAACTCATGTCCATCGAGTCAGTGATGCCATCCAACCATCTCATCCTCTCTCGTCCCCTTCTCCTCCTGCCTTCAATCTTTCCCAGCATCAGGATCTTTTCCAATGAGTCAGTTCTTTGCATCAGGTGGACAAAGTATTGGACAAGAGGATTATTGGAATTTAATTCACAGACTACAACTGAGCTGGAACATTGCTTAGGATGCAGCTCTTAGAGGGGAAAAGGAGACCTCCCAGGAAAAGCTCCAGGTTGTTTGAGGCAGAGATGGAGTGTGCATATCAAGGCCTCAGACCTCTAAGGTTCTGTCTTCCCGAGACTGGAAGGTGGGCCAACAGAAGGGGCAGGACGGAGCCCAGGCAAGGGCTCGGCATCAAGACGTCATTGCACATTGCCATCTCCCACACAGAACCCCAGGGCTCATAGAACAGAGAAAGGCTCCACCAACAGCAGTGGGGCACCACCTTGCTCATGAGGCCTCTGCTCCTGAAAAACAGGGAGGGGAGCCTTTGAGAAGGGCCCAGTCCTGTCCTCAGAAAAAACAGAAGCAGAGCCCCATTCTCCCATCGCTTGCCCAGCTACACAGCAGAGCAGAGTGTGAGGAGAGCAGACCAGGCCTGACTCTGAAAGGTGCATGGGGGCCACAGAGATCCCCCTGGAGGAGTGGGATGGGAAGGCTGTTTTCCAGAGTGGCTGCACTTTCAGCGACAGCAGTGAGGAAGCTGGGAACATTTCCAGTGAGATTCAGCTGCTGATGAAGGACGAGAGATTCAGCCGAGAGATGCCCCACAGCCTCCCAAATCGCCTGCATTGCTGTTGAGAGTTGAGGTTGTGCAGGCTTAGTTTTACCAGACCCGAGAGGACTGGCAGCCCCCAACACCAGCAGCATCTGCTCATGGCCCCACCATGCCCCTCCATCCCTGCCCTCTCAGCCTACACTGGCCAGTTGGTCTGGTTCAAAACGGCCCTTCACCTCACAGGTTTCCTCTGATTCTTGTCCAGAACCAAGACAGCATCTCATCAGAATTCTGATTGGTTGAATAAATCTCAAAGGCTGGTTGGATTTTTTTTTCTTGCAAATTTGTCTTCTTCAAAGCTGATTTTTCTTACATCAGTGGGGTGACAGACTGACACCTCTGTGGTTAGAAGGGCTTATATTGTAACCTCAGTCCTGGGAACAAATGAATCCATACTCGTAACTTCCCTTGTACCCATTTTACAGATTAAGAGAATTGGCCCAGAGATGGTCCAAGATGAGGGCTCCTCCCCCCACTCCCCCCCACCTCTCACTCCAGCTGCTTCCTCTCCTGCTCCCAGGCAGTGTTTCGGAGATGGCTTGAACTGGGCTGGCTGCTCCATCATCGTCCTGCTGGGCCAGCAGCGTCGCTTCGACCTGTTCGACTTCTGTTACCACCTGCTCAAAGTTCAGAGGCAAGACGGGAAAGATGAAATCATTAAGAATGTGGTAAGCAGCTCGTGGCTGGGGCTTGGGAGAGGGGGCCAGGCCTGACAAGCAGGCTTTCATCTGCCAAGGAGAGTGAGCTCCTTGTGGAGGCCAACTCCCTACACCGCAGGTAGGTGCGGAGACACTCAGCAGCTGGCGACCTTCTCATAGGAAGCCATGAGTCACTGGCTTGTAAGTCACTGGGATGAATCAGGTCACCCCGCAGGGCAGGGCCAGCCTCCAGAGCTGAAACACACCTTCCCTGTGCCAGTCAGAGTCTGCTCATGCCCCTTCATCATCTGCACAGACACTGTTGTGCAGGCATGGGGATGGGATGAGCACTGTGGTGGGATGAGCGGGGCTGCCGTGGGAGCATGAGGAAGGGCCAGCTAAACCAGGCTGAGGGGCTGGGGAGAGGCCTCAGAAGGCTCCCCATAGAGGTGATGCTTGGGCAAAGTCCTGAATGACCAACTGCAAATAGGCAGAAAATGGGGTGCAGAATCGGGGAGATGTTCTAGACAAAGGGACTGGCTAGAGTAAAGGCACAGAGGCGTGAGGATGGATGGCTGGAAGATGGTCCTGGTGGGTCTCCAGGACCAGCCAAGAGGGGAAAAAAGGCAGGTGCCACTTCATAAAGGTGACAATCTTCATGAAGTAGAATATACATAACATAAAATTGTTCTATTTTAACTATTTTTAAGTGTTCAGTTCAGTAGAGTTTAATCATTTTGAACTGTTTACTGCATTAAATTCACTCACCTTGTACAACCATCCCATTTTTTTTTTCTTGCTGTTATTTAATTGCAGGAGTTCTTTCTGTGTTCTGGGTATTAGTCCCTGATCAGATACATGATTCGAAAGTGTTTTCTTTCATTCCTTGAGTCGCCTTTTCACTCTGTTGATAGTGTCCTTTGATGCAAATGCACTTTTAATTTTGATAGATTCCAATGTATTATTTATTACACTCCATCTCCAGAACTTTTTATCTTCCCCAAATGAAACTCTGTGCTTGGTTAACACTAACTCGCCATTCTGCCTCCCTCCAGCTTCTGGTAACTCTTCACTTTCTTTCTCTATGAATTTGACTGCTCTAGGTATTTCATATAAGTTGAATTCTTGGACTCAGAATAAGGTGTTCAGGGTGTACCATGTTGTATTAATAGCATGTGTCAGAATCATCTTCCTTTAAAGGCTGAATAGTATTCCATTGTATGTGTACATGACATTTTTTTTATCCATTGGTCAGTTGATGGACACTTGAGTTGCTCTCACATTTTGGCTGTTGTGAATAATGCTGCGGTGTCGTGAGTGTACAGATAACTGTTCCAGACCCTGCTTTCAGTGCTTTGTGGTATATACCTAAAATTGGAATTGCTGGATCATGTGGTAATTCTATCGTCAATTTTTGAGGACCCCCATAATGTTTTCCACAGGCACAACACCATTTTACTTTCTCGCCAGCAATATATAAGAGTTCTAGTTTCTTTATATCCTCCCAGCACTTGTTATTTTCTGTATATTTTTGGAACTGGCCACCTTAATGTGTATGAAGTGGTATCTCATTGTGGTTTGGATTCACATTTCCTTAATGATTAGTGATATTACCATCTTTTTGTGTGCTTATTGGCTGTTTGTTTATCCTTCTTTGGAGAAATGTCTACCCAAGTGTTTTGCTCACTTTTTAATTGGGCTGGTTGTTTTTTTTCTTTGTTTGCTTGGTTTTTTGCTGTTATTTAATTGCACAAGTCCTTTCTGTATTCTGGGTATTAATCCCTAATCAGATACAAGATTTGAAAATGTTTTCTTTCATTCTTTGAATCACCTTTTCACTCTGCTGATAGTGTCCTTTGATGCAAATACTTTTTTAGTTTTGATGAATTCCAATTTATTATTTGTTACCTGTGCGTTGGTGCCATATTCCAAGAAGTCATTGCCAGGCTCAGTGTTATAAAGCTTTTTGTCTATGTTTTCTTCTAAAGGTTGTATAGTTTTTGCTCTTATGTTTAGGTCTTTAATCCATTTTGAGCTTATGTTTTGTGTATGGTATAAAATAAGAATCCAAATTCTTTCTTCTGTGTGCCAGTCTTCCCAGCATCATTTATGGAAAAGACCATTCTTTCTCCATTAAATGTTGCAGGCACCCTTGTCAAAAATCATTTGACCGTATATGAAAGTCTTTATTTCTGAGCTGTCTAATCCATTGGTCCATATGTCTGTCTTCACACTATTTTGATTACTGCAGCTTTGTGGTAAGTTTTGAAACTCATGTAAAGAGTTTTATGGTTAAGTTCACATTTCATTGTCAAGCTCTGGGCTCCCATAGGAGGCCTTTAAGCAAGAGAGTGGCATTACCATTGAAGCGTCAGGACTCTGGAACCCACCCTCAACTATATTCTTCTGTTGCTCTTGATCTCTCTATCCCCTCCTTCCACTCCTAACCTACATGCCCTTGTCCTTCTCCAGCCCCTGAAGAAGATGGCAGACAGGATCAGGAAATACCAGATCTTGAACAATGAGGTTTTTGCCATCCTGAACAAGTACATGAAGTCCGTGGAGACGGACAGTTCCACCGTGGAGCATGTGCGCTGCTTCCAGCCACCCATCCACCAGTCCCTGGCTACCACCTGCTAGGCAGAAGGTCCTGCAAACCCTCGAGCTGGAGGAGAAGAAGCAGGAGAGAGAAAGCCACGGCCAGCCTGCAACAGGGTCCGACTGGACAATGCGTGAGATGAACCTGGAAGCAAACAAGAACCTCCCCAAACACATGTGCACCTCCCGAGGGCTGGGCCTCTGCATGCTCTCCCGTGACATCTCCATGGTGGTGTTTCCATAGTGTAAATGAAAAAAAAGAAGAACAGAAACAGGGCAGTACTTGCTTTTTTCTCTTTTTCCCCTCAGCTATGTTAAGAGCCCTAGTTTCACCCTTTCTCCATCTCATGGTCCCCACATCCATGGTTGCTACACAGAACCTCCTCCCCGATTGTGACCTCCTGCCCAGTGCCCACATGCAACCCCAGGACTGAAGTCTTAGAGATGGAGAAAAGAGTGTGGCCATGCCCCAAGATGTCAGCCTGGCTTGACAGGCATGCTTCCACTTCCTAGCATCTTCGCCTCCTTTGGCTCCCTCCCCCCACTTCCCATGGTGTCATCTTGTCCTGCTCCAGATGCCAGGGATTCAACCACCAAGTGTACTCCTGGACCAAGCACTGAGAGCCATGGTGAATGGGCGACGAGCTTCCTGGTATCGGTACCATGGTAGATGGTGTTGAGATGTTGCCTTTGGCCTTCCATGGACTCTTAAAACCACATCCTGACTCCCCTCTCAGGGCACTCCTAGGGAGAACTCAGAAATGCATTCACAGCTGGAATGGGTGAGTGGAAATGGAGTAGGAAGATGGTCAGGCCTGCTGTGTAGAAGCAGTATTTATGAACACAGCCAGGAATTCCATAGTCCAAAACAGAAAGCTGTTAGAACACTGCATCGGCTTGATGGTGAGAGGGTCCTTTATTTGTTGAACAAATACTTAGCACCAAGTCCCCCAGAGAGTGAGCACTGTACTACTGGCCAGACATGCACTGCCCACAGCATTAGCCAGCAACCAAATTAGGGGCCACTTCTTGGCACAGAATCTCTCATCAAGAAAAACCCTCACAAGAAAGAAAATATTAAAGGGTTATTTTAACAGAATCCAGAAACACCTTGGGGTCAAGGAGGTAAGGAGTGTAAATAATACTTGTCAATGAGCTTTTAATACCAACCAACCCAGGGATCAAACCCACGTCTCTTGCATCTCCCTCATGGGCAGGCAGATTCTTAACCACTAGCACCACCTGGGAAGCCTCTTTTAATACTAAAATACACCCAAAGAGGAACCCTGTTCTAATGAATCAGGACTTTTATTGTCCTAGAAGCTGAAAGATTCTGGAGACATTTGACCTTTGGCTTCTGTTCTTTGATGTTCCTTAACTTAGATTTTGAGATATGGGTCATATCTCACAGGGACATTGTTGTTCAGTTGCTCAGTCGTGTCCGACTATTTGCGACCCCATGGACTGCAGCACGCTGGGCTTCCCTGTTCTTCATCATCTCCCAGAGTTTGCTCAAACTCATGTCTATTGAGTCAGCGATGCCATCCAACCAAGCCTACTTCCATTTCCCAGAATGAATCAAAATTCCTTGCAGAATCTCTTACTGAGCATGGGGAAGCTGTTCAGAAGGACAGAAGCCTTTGGGAAATGAATGTGCTTACAGAGCACCTTATCATCAAAGGGAATCTGTGAGCCTGAGCTTATAAGAACATATAAAATGAGACAATTTGGTATTTTTTCCCTGGCCCAGGAAGGAAAAGAGAGAAAATAAACCAATAATGATTGCCTCACTCAGGGCAGATGAATAGAAATTGTTTCCATTATCCAGATGGCCCATTTCATCCCCAGGCAAGAGCAAAGAAGTGTCCATAGTGGGAGGTTTGTGTTATCCACTTCACCAAGGAGGACAGAGGTGGGGCTCGCCAAGTGTGATCCAAAGGCCATCTCCATCAGGACTTCTGAGATTAGCACGTTTGATGCAGATTCCTGGGCCTACCTCAAACCCACCAATCCTGCATCTCTGGGAGCAGAATTGAGAAATCTGCACTTGCCACAAGCTGGATTGTTCTGTTACATATCAGAGTCTGAGGACCACTGCTGCAGAGGACCCCTGCACTGCTAACCTTGGGCTTTGAGCTCCCTCTGAGCCATGAAAGAAAATAACTGTAGGGAAGGAAAGTGAGTCAGGGTACAAGCTGTCAGATCCTATTCTCATAGGAATAGTATTTCTCTCTCTCTCTCTTATTTTTTCCTTCTTGAGGATCATACGTGTGTCCCAAAGGCAAGTGAGGGGTTACACCACATGGGAGAACTATATGGTAAAACTCACCTTCAAAACCTGCAAAAACTTCTAAGCTCCAGAGTCTTCTGAGTCTTCAGGCCTGTCTGGGTACAGTAGCTTGCTCACTTTCTCAGCTACTTGACTCTCTATTAAGTCCTGGAGATCATTCTAAATCCTTGACTATTGCTTTGTTGAGATTTGGATCACCCATTTGATGAGATTGATATTTCAACAACCTGCCCCTCCCATCCTATCATAGCCCTGACTTTGACCCTCTGGGTAGAATCCCATTGTCCTCAAGAGATTTTATCTCAGTAAATTGAGGTCTTCACCTTTAGGAGAGATGTTTCATTTCCCTGGCTCACCAGCAGCATTGATTCACAAATACAGAACGGGTTTAATATTCTTTCCTTCCTGGTGTTACTGCCCCTCTTTTGATTTTTTGTGTATCTAAGAACCAAGAAAAATAAAATCTTAGGTTTTAAAAGGTTTAAAAAAATTCTGTTTCACAAACTGTCAAATGTACCATATTTGTATTAAGAGTTGTCGGGGATTTTTGTACAATGAATTTACATTTATTTATGGTGACTTATATTTACGCTTGTGATCAAATAATGATGTTAAATTCTTAAATCATATTTGCTATGCAGCTGAAGATGATATTTTGCTTTGTATTTTGGGGTACCTGTGTTGAGTTGATAAACATTTCCATCTCCATTAAAACTGCTTCCAAACTCGTGAAATGAGTGTCTTGTCTTGATTCTGGTTCATAGTCTAGTCCTAGTTAATCTGTGGAAGACCACGGGAAAATTGGTAACTAAGGAGACAACCCGAAAGAGAATGGAGGAACATAAAGAATATAAAGATGCTGCGCCCTAAACTAATGGCTTGTTTTGCTTTCTTACAGGGGGAATTATATCTTTATAAATTGACTTACTCTGGGCTTGATATTGGAGATGTTTCCTGAGCCTAGAGCTTTCATAGTCTCACAGTTTAATTCTGCAGCCTAGATTCTTAGTGCTGTTTTTTGTTTGTTGTTTTTGTTTGTTTGGGGTTTTGGGTGTTTTTTATTTTTTTAATTGGAGTGTGGTTGATTTACAATGTTGTGTTAGTTTCAGATATACAGCAAAGTGATTCAGTTATATATATATATCTACTCTTTTTCAGAAACTTTTCCATTATAGATTATTTTAAGATATTGAATATAGTTCTCTGTGCTATACAGTAGGTCTTTGTTATTTTTAAGTTTTATATATATATTAGTAGTAGTGTGTATCTGTTAATCCCAAACTCCTAATTTATCCCTTCCTACCTTTCCTCTTTGATAACCGTAAGTTTGCTTTCTGTGTCTGTAAGTCTATTTCTGTTTTGTAAATAAGTTCATTTGTATCATTTTTTAGATTTCACTTATAAGTGATATCATATGATAATTTGTCTGACTTAGTATGATAATAATTTGATCCATCCTTGTTGCTGCATATTGCATTGTTTTGTTCTTTTAATGGTTGAGTAATATTCCATTGTGGAATATTATGTGTACACACACACACACACCTTTCATCTGTTAATGAACATTTACATTCCTTTCATGTCTTGCTATTATAAGTAGTGCTGTTATGAACCTTGGGGTGCCTGTATCTTTTCGAATTCGAATTTTTGTCTTTTCTGGATATATGCCCAGGAGTGGATTGGTGGATCATATGGTAAGCATATTTTTAGTTTAAGTAACCTGCATGTTGTTTTTCATAGTGGCTGCACCAATGGCACCCCACTCCAGTACTCTTGCCTGGAAAATCCCATGGATGGAGGAGCCTGGTAGGCTGCAGTCCATGGGGTCGCTAAGAGTCAGACACGACTGAGCGACTTCACTTTCACTTTTCACTTTCATGCATCGGAGAAGGAAATGGCAACCCACTCCAGTGTTCTTGCCTGGAGAATCCCAGGCACGGGGGAGCCTGGTGGGCTGCTGTCTATGGGGTCGCACAGAGTCAGACACGACTGAAGCGACTTAGCAGCAGCGGCAGCACCAATATATGTTCCTACCAAAAGTGTAAGAGGGTTCCTTTCTTTTCACATCCTTGCTGACAGGTTGTCTGTATTCTTTTTGTTGATAACCATCCTGGCAAGTGTGAGGTGATATCCCACTGTAGGTTTGATTTGCATTTCCCTGATTATTGTCAATATTGAGCATCCTTTTATGTGCCTGTTGGCCATCTGCGTGTCCTCTTTGAGAAAATGTCTATATAGTTCTTCTGCCCATTTTCTGAATCAGGTAATTTATTTTGTTGATGTAGAATCATAAGAACTGTTTATATACATTGAATGTTAACCCCTTGTTAGTTATATCATTTGCAAATATCTTCTCCCACGCAGTAGGTTGTCTTTTCATTTTGTCAACAGTTTTCTTTGCTGTGCAAAAGCTTTTAAATTTAACTAGGTCTCATTTGTTTACTTTTGCTTTAGGAAAGGAATTAAAAAAAAATATTGCTCTGATTTATGTCAAAGAGTGTTCTGCCTATGCTTTCCTCTAGCAGTTTTATCAGTCTTACATTTAGGTCCTTAGTCCATTTTGAGTTTGTTTGTATATGTTGTTAGGGAATGTTCTAAGTTTACTGTTTTACCTGTAGCTTTCCAGTTCTTCAGCACTACTTATTGAAGAGATTGTCTTTTTCTCCATTATATATTCTTGCCTCCTTTATTGTAAAAGAGTTTACCGTGAGTACATGGGTTTATGTCTGGGCTTTCTATCCTATCTCATATATATCATTTATCAATACATCCCTAGTTCTAAGAGGAAGCATGAAACTAATATGTAATAAGGCCTGATGTGTGTGGGCATCATGCTAAATTCCATTCATCCATTCCTTTGAATCAACCACAGTCACTGTGCTAAATTCCACCTTTGACAGAGAGACTATGCAGCGTGTTTATTTTCACATGGTTATAAGTGACAGCTAGAATTTGAACCCTGTTCTAAAGGCTCGGCTTTTGTTGTTACACTATACTAAATCAATCATTCGGGCTGGACCTCAAGACTGGACTTAGGAGTTTGATTACTGGATTTTGGGGGGCTTTGGATAAGTTCAGTTCGGTTCAGTCGCTCAGTTGTGTCTGACTCTGCGACCCCATGAATCACAGCATGCCAGACCTCCCTGTCCATCACCAACTCCGGAGTCCACCCAAACTCATGTCCATTGAGTCACTGATGCCATCCAGCCATCTCATCCTCTGTCGTCTGCTTCTCCTCCTGCCCCCAATCCCTCCCAGCATCAGCGTATTTTCCAATGAGTCAACTCTTCGCATGAGGTGGCCAAAGTATTGGAGTTTCAGCTTTAGCATCAGTCCCTCCAACGAACACCCAGGACTGATCTCCTTTAGGATGGACTAGTTGAATCTCCTTGCAGTCCAAGGGACTCCCAAGAGTCTTCCCCAACACCACAGTTCAAAAGCATCAATTCTTTGGCGCTCAGCTTTCTTCACAGTCCAACTGTCACATCCATACATGACCACTGGAAAAACCATAGCCTTGACTAGACGGAGCTTTGTTGGCAAAGTAATGTCTCTGCCTTTGAATATGCTATCTAGGTTGGTCATAACTTTCCTTCCAAGGAGTAAGCGTCTTTTAATTTCATGGCTGCAGTCACCCTCTGCAGTGATTTTGGAGCCCCCCAAAATAAAGTCTGACACTGTTTCCACTGTTTCCCCATCTATTTCCCATGAAGTGATGGGACCAGATGCCATGTAAAATGGAGCAAAACCAGCTATAAGGAGAGGTCCAGCCTAGTGTAAGGGAAGTTCTCAGGCTGAAGGCACCTGGGGACTTCTTGCACTCATCAGAAAGGTTGGTCCTAGAAGATCACTAGAAAGATGTGTTTAAGACCAACACTGGTGCTGGGAGCATCACAGCTCCCAGATTTACACAGAGTTACACAGCACCAGGTTTCCTTGAGTCAGAAATGACTGAGCGACTGAACTGAACTGAACTGAATGTTCACAGATTTCCTAAAGGCCAACCACTGAGATGAGTCCTAGAGAATTCATTAGTGACCCCCCTCATTGCTGCAGTCTGGGCTACCCTTGAATTTCTCAGGGCCTCAGTTTCCTTGTCTTCAAGGTTGACAAAATAACCCGAGGTTCCTTCCAGCTCTGCTATCCCCATACTAGGTCATTTCCTACTGGTGTACTTTGAAGGACCTGACAACTTCACAGACTCAAAATCTTTCTCAGCCATGTGATATCACCTCCAAGGGTTCTCATCTTTAGGGCTGGTATATTTGATCTAGCGTCATTGGGCTAGATCCAATGAAAAGAAGATTGCATGGTCAAATAAATTTGGGGAATGTGTCATGCTCTCTCCCCTCTTGAAGATGGGCAGTGGTCGGAGGAGTCTAGTAGAACATAATTAGCCTGGATTAACACCACGTCTCCCAGATGGCTGTGACCTTAGACACTCCTTTCTCTGCAACACTAATGATTCTCTCATGGAACGTTCTTTTAAAACCATTGGGCTCAGGATGTGGATATCCATGTTAAGATAGTTTTCTAAATTCCCACTAGAGAAGAACCACTTATACATGGGCAATCATGACACCTGGGCAATGGGATCCAAGTGGGAAGAGAAGTAGGGACTTGACAAAGTATTGAAGGAATTCAGGTGGAAAAGGGAAGCATTTTCATGATGGAAGAACATAGGGTTGTTGTTGTTCAGTCGCTTAGCCGTGTCTGACGCTTTGCGACCTCGTGGACTGCAGCTCGCCAGGGTTCCCTGTCCTTCACTGTCTCCTGGAGCTTGCTCAAACTCATGTGCATTGAGCCAGTGATGCCATCCAACCATCTCATCCTCTGTCATCCCCTTCGCCTCCTGCCTTCATTCTTTCCCAGCATCAGGGTCTTTTCTAAAAAGTCAGCTCTTTGCATTGGGTGGCCAAAGTATTGGAGCTTCAGCTTCAGCATCAGTCCTTCCAATGAATATTCAGGAGTGATTTCCTTTAGGGTTGACTGGTTGGATCTCCTTGCAGTCCAGGGGACTCTCAGAGTCTTCTCCAACACCACAGTTCAAAAGCATTATGTCTTCGGTGCTCAGCCTTCTTCTGAAAGGCAAGGGAGAAAAGGAAAGATATACCCATCTGAATGCAGAGTTCCAAAGAATAGCAAGGAATAATAAGAAAGCCTTCCTAAGTAAACAATGCAAAGAAATAGAGGAAAACGATAGAATGGATGAGGCTAGAGACCTCTTCAAGAAAATTAGAGATACCAAGGAAACATTTTATGCAAAGATAGGCACAACAAAGGACAGAATATAGCACAACTGTGTGTATTCACTTGCTGTGTGAATACAGAGTTACACAGGATTGCCATGACAAAATACCACAGCCCAGGTGGCTGAAACAACAGAAAAATGTGTTTTCTTAAAATTCTGGAGGCTAGAAGTCCAAGATCAAGGTGTCAGCAGGGTTGGTTTCTCCTAATATCTCTCTCCTTGATTTACAGATGCCTATATTCTCCCTGTCTTCACATGGTCTTTCCTCTGTGTCTCTGTCAGAGTCTCCTAAGGACACCAGTCACACTGGATTAGGGCCCATTGGTTATGACCTCATTTTACCTTAGTTACCTCAATAGAAGCTCTGTCTCCTCTAGAATCTCATTCTGAAGTACTGGGGGCTAGGGCTTCAACACAGGAATTGAATGAAATTCGTATCAATTGAGGAACTCAGCCTGTAACAATGAAGAAGAAAATAAATCTGGGAAAGATGCTGATTCTGGGACCCTGGACTGTTTGAGGCTGGCATGCACTGCTTTGAGAAATACTTGTTAAACACTTTTTTCAAGCCTTCAAACAGAGGTATGTATATAAGAGAAAAGAGGGCTAGCCTATGATGATGGCATTTTTAGCTGAAAACTCCTGAGTAATTTTTGGGCCATGGACAGCAAATAGTTTGAATTTATTACTAGGAAACATGGTTACAAGTGTCCCTTTAATGTATAAAGATTATGTACAATATTTTATGGAGCTGTTAAAAAATAGAACATTTGGTGAAACATATCAGATTTCTTATTAAAACCTATTTCACACACTCAGTGGAATTGCCAACAAAATTCTGTTAAAGTAATTAGACTTCATTTAGATAAGGTAAAAGAAACACTGGAAGAGTTTAGTCAAATCACAGAAGATCATAACAGAATGAGCTATCTTGGAGGGAAGCAAAAATTAACTTTGAATTTGTAGTCACTAACACTCACAACGGAGAAGGCAATGGCACCCCACTCCAGTACTTTTGCCTGGAAAATCCCATGGATGGAGGAGCCTGGTAGGCTGCAGTCCATGGGGTTGCTAGAGTCGGACACGACTGAGCGACTTCACTTTCACTTTTCACTTTCATGCATGGGAGAAGGAAATGGCAACCCACTCCAGTGTTCTTGCCTGGAGAATCCCAGGGACGGGGAAGCCTGGTGGGCTGCCGTCTATGGGGTTGCACAGAGTCGGACACGACTGAAGCGACTTAGCAGCAGCAGCAACACTCACTATGAACTATTTCCTGCTATTATTATTACAAAAAGTCAAAGGTATATAAATTTGTCTAAGAGGATCAAAGAATATCTTTATAAATTTTAGAGAAAGGGTCTTCCAGTGAAATATAAAGACGTGCAAACAATGAACTAAGTATTTTGCATGACTGAGAAGACTCACATGTGGATAATCCCAAACTGATTTGTTTACAAACTATTTTTCAGCTGTTATAGGTCAAAATATAGTCTCATTCTTTAGCTTAAAAATATAGTTATGAATTAGTATTTATTTTATTTTTATGAGTTAGAATCATAAAAAAATAAACCTGATGTGAAGCGTATCTTCATTATTTTCTGTACCTATTGTCTCTTTCAGTATCATTTACTATTTTAAAACATTCTTCCAATTTTATTGAGATATAATTGACATACAGCACTGAATAAATTTAAGCTAAACAGCATAATGATTTGATTTACATAGATCATGAAATGTTAACATCATTTGTGAAATGTTAACATCATGAAATATTCACAAATTTAGTGAATATCAATCACTATATATATATATATATATATATATAAATAAGATGAATAGAAAAAATTTTCTTAGTGGTGAGAGTTCTTAGGATTTACTCCCAGTAACTATTGTATGTAACTTACAACAGTTAAACTGTATGTTGTATATTTCATGCCTAGTACTTACTTCTCTTGTAATAAGTTTTGGCCTGCTTCATTCTGTTCCCTCTCACTGCAAATGTGATCTCTTCTTCCACGAATGTGTTTGTTTTTGAAGTATAATTGAACTGCAACATTATGTTTGTTCCTGGTACACAACATGTACTTCTTGGTGTTATTTAGTTGCTAAATTGTGCCTGATTCTTTTGCGACCTCATGGACTGTAGCCTACCAGGCTCCTCTGTCTATGAGATTTCCCAGGCAAGAAAACTGGAGTGGGTTGCCATTTCCTCCTCCACAAAGTATACTCTTAGTTGAGGGAAATCACAACAGATTGAGTCACATATTGTGTTTAGGGAGGTTTCCTCATAATATTCCAGGATTGAAAGATTTAAAATAACAATTCAAAAAATACTGTAGGCTCTAGATACTGCTTTATAAGACAATGAGAACTGTAATGTAAGGGATGTTTATGTAATAAATTTATATAATAAAATATGAGTGTATGATACTTTCTGTAATGACAATATTTATATGTGACCCCAAGAATAGTTGAATGTTATATATAAAATGCCTGATTCTTTTCTGAATCTAAGTATTGCTTTAAAAATCTTATTGATAACTTCAGGTATTTCTTACTATTGAAATTAATTTTAAAGCTCTCTGATTTACAGTGACTCAAGAAAAGTTGTCTCATTTGACATTATTGACAAGAGAATACAAATTAGATAAAAATCTTGATTATAAAGAATAGGTTTTGTATTCTCATCACACCAAAATAATTAAAAAGGTAACTGTGAGGTGATGGATGTTTAAATAACTAGATTGTAATAGTCATTTCACAATGTATTTGTATATCAAAGCATCATTTTGTACACCTTGAATATGTAACATTTTTATTTTCAGTTTTATCTTGATAAAGGTAGGGGCAGGGGGAATCTTGTTTTGTTTTTTTCCACCTGTGCAAATCCTGTATTAAAGCAACAACTAAAGTACAGGGTGGCTCACATGCTTTGTTTTGTTTTTGCTGCTGTATCAACTTAAATACTAATCACTTGTTTATGCATGTATATTATTTTTAAAAGGTGAACATTTATAGCTCAAAAATCAACAGAGTGACATTTCCACCCAGATACATTTTTCCATCTTATTTCCTGGTTTTAACAACAGACATTCAGAACAAGAGGGACGGCACATCAAATGTATGCCAGCACGTTCTGTGAGCACTGCTAGGGTGTCTGAGAGATACACTGAAGGTTTACATTCCTCAGTAAAGAAAAATAATTTATGCGGGTATATTCTTAGACCTATTTGGCTTCATTTTACATTTTCTATGAGCTTCAGATTCAGTGGTGATTTAGACCCCTTAAAATGACATCTCTGAAAAAGTCTTAATTAAAGGTCATTATCACTGACATATGATATTTTTATGTATAACAGACACTCAGTCCTTCAGAAAGCAAAATAAGTAATTCTGTTTTATTCGATTTTTCCCCCCACCACTGATCTGTTTAATCCAAATCTTGTTCATCACTGTAGAAACCCTATAAGTCATTAGGAAGATGAACTTTGTTATCTACTAAAGGATTTTAAAATGAACAGGTGAATGTAAAAATGACTAATACCTTGAAGATGGTGGTGGTTTAGTTGCTAATTGTGTCCAACTCTTTGCCGTCCCATGGACATAGCCTGCCAGACTCCTCTGTCCATGGGATTCTCTAGGTGGGAATACTGGAGTGGGTTGCCATTTCCTTCTCCAGGGGGATTCTTTTTTAATTGAATATAGTTGATTTTGGGGTTTCCCTGGTGGCTCAGTGTTAAAGAATCTACTTGCAATGCAGGAGACAGGGGGACATGTGTTTGATCCCTGGGTTGGATCAAGATCCCCTGGAGAAGGAAATGGCAACTTACTCCAGTATTCTTGCCTGGAAAATCACACGGAGAGAGGAGCCTGGTAGTCTGTAGTCTATGGGGTCGCAAGAAGAGTTGGACAGAACTCAGTGACTAAACAACAAAAAACATGGTTGATTTACAGTATTATATTAGTTTCAAGTGAATACCATAGTGATTCAGTATCTTTATATTCCATTAAAACTTTTTACAGGTTAGTAGCTGTAATTCACTGTGCTATACCATGTGTCCTTATTACATACGTATTTTACACCTAGTAGTTTCTCTCTCTTAATTCTATACCCTATTTTGCCCTTCTTTGCTTCCCTCTTCCATTGGAAACCACCAGTGTTTTTTTATTTTTGTTTTTTTTTCTTTTTCTGTACCTGTGAGTCTGTTTTTTGTTTGGCTATATACAGTTGTTTGAACTTCCCACGTGGCTAAAGTGGTAAAGAATCCACCTGCCAATGCAGGAGATGAAAGAGAAGTGGGTTCAATCCCTGGGTGGGGAAGATTCTATGGAGGAAGAAATGGCAACCCACTCCAGTATTCTTGCCTGGAGAAGCCCATGGACAGAGAAGCCTGGCGGGCTACAGTCCATGGGGTCACAAAGAGTCAGTCACGACTGAACACACACAGTTCTTTGTTTTCAGTTTTAGATTCTACATGTAAATGATATCATACAGTATTTGTCTTTTTCTGTCTGACTTCACTAAGCATAATGTTCTTTAGGTACATCCATGTTGCTGCAAATGGCAGGGTTTCGTCCTTTTTATGGCTGAGTAACATTCCATTATGTGTATGCGTGTGTGTGTTGTGTGCATGTGTGTGCACACCGTGCCTGTTTTATCCATCTGTTGATGGACACTTGGGTTGCTGGCATATCTTGGCTTTTTAAATAGTGCTGCTGTGAACATTGGGGTGCATGTATCTTTTAAACTCAGACGTGGAACTGCTGGTAGTTCTATTTTCATTGTTTTTGAGGAACCTGCATACTGTTTTCTCTCGCGTCTGCACCAATTTACATTTCCACCTACAGTGTACAGGGTTCTCTTTTCTCCACATTCCCACCAACACTTGTTATTTTTAGACTTTTTAACGATAGCCATTCTGACAGGTGTAAGGTGATATCTCTGTGGTTTGGGTTTTCATTTCTTTAATAATTATTGATATTGAGCATCTTGTCATGTACCTCTTAAGTCATCTATGTGTCTTCTTTGGAGAAATGTCTATTCAAGTCTTCTGTTCATTTTTTGATTGAGTTGTTTATATTGAGTAGTTTGAGCTATTTATGTATTTTAGATATTAACCCCTACTGGTCATACTGTTTGCAAATATTTTCTTCCATTCCATAGGTTGTCTTTTCATTATGTCAATGGTTTCCTTTGCTGTACAAAAGCATTTAAGTTCAATTAGGCCCCATTTGTTTATTTTGCCTTCATTTCCTTTGCTTTTGGAGATGGATCAAAAAAAAAATATTGCTTCGATTTATGTCAAACAGTGTTCTGCCTATGTTCTCTTCTAGGAGTTTTATGGTTTCAGGTATTATATTTAGCTCTTTAACCCATTGTATGTGGTGTGAGGAAATGTTCTAATCTCATGTCCAGTTTTTCCAGCACCACTTATTGAAATGACATTGTGTATTCTTACCTCCTTTGTTTAGATTAATTGATTATAGCTGCATGAGTGTGGGAATCTTGACTATAAAAACATAACAATGTTAAAATGAAGGCAAGAAAAATAAATCTTATAGAATAAATGCATATTAATTTAAGAATATCATGTCTTTATTTTCACCAAGCAAACATCACTGTCCAACAACAAAATGCCCAGAAATATGCAGTGATAATTAAATTCAGTCATCTTTGGTATTTTTACCAACTTGCAGTCATATAAAACCCATGAATTTATATATACCTTATTTTGTGTTATAAAAGTTTGTTTTATCTTCAGGATGACAGAGCATATTTTATAACAGTTTAAGAATTCTTACTTATTTAAAGACATCTGGTATGTGGTATTTTTGCCCCTGACCCTCCAGGTCAGATTCTGCCTTCAGTTCCCCTACAGTGAATAAGCCAGAGGTGGGAAAAGGACAAAGACACACTTCCCTCTGGGTGAGGAGGAGAGCCAGTCTCCACCTCCCCATCTGGTTTGATTTACTCTGATTTTCTCAGTCTGCACTCCCCTCTCAGCCTTTTCTCCATATTCCCAGATGTGCTGTCTGGCTCGCCCAGAGCTTCCGGCAGAATGGGGAAAGCAGAGGGTTTCCCTGGGAAAGTATGTTGTGAGATGCTATCAGAGCTAAAAATATACGGTCCCTAGGCTCCACCCTCATTAGTTAGAATAAAGCCCAGGGATTTCTGCCTTCTGGAGTTTCAGACCAACATGAAAGGGAGATATCAAAGAGCCCCTGGTTGGGGCATTTCTGAAACACTTCTGGCAAGGAGCCCAGTCCTGAGCTGGAGGAAGATTGTGGGACTCACTGGGGCTGCAGTGGGGCAGGGGCTGATCGCCTGGATTCAGCCCATCCACAGCTGCCCTGTATTCTTTCATTCCCTCTCCCTGTCATCAACATCCCCTCCAATACTCAAAGATCCAGGCTCAGAAAGCAGTAGAAGCTAACCAACCAACCACACCAAGGGCTCTTTTCAGTTCACCCTGGAGTCCCAGGCTCCCCTTGTCCCTTTTGAGATGCTTACACCTGCCTTTGTCTGTCAAGAATGCACCCCTGCCTCACCCGCACCTCCTCCTCTTCACAGTCTCAGACCTTCCATCATCCTTCAAGCCTCACTTAAAATACCCTTCCTCTTGGAAACTTAGGTCCCATGTGCTCTGTTAAATACTCTCTGAGCATTCTGTACTTGACCTTGTTATTAATCAAAATTATATTTCTGTGTTGTGTGACCATCTCATGAATATAATTCATGAGTATAGAGGTTTTGTCTGTCTTGCTCAACACCATAGAACCTGTGCCTTAAACAGCAGGTGATACATTTAAAGTGTTTCACCTGTCTGCTGATTGCATCAATTGCCCGTCCCCTCAAAAAAATTTGCCATGTAATTGGTGTCAACAAGCTGGTTAGTTGGTTTAGTCGGCAAGTCATGTCCGACTCTTGCAACCCCATGGACTGCAGCCCACCAGGCTCCTCCGCCCATGGGATTCTCCAGGCAAGAATACTGGACTGGGTTGCCATTTCCTTCTCCAATTAACAAGTTAGCCTGCCTTAAAACAGCAGCTGTTGTAAAAGAGAATAAAGGACTAATTATCTGGAATTGATCATGGGCCTGATGTTTGTACTATGGGGATGATGGTTGTACTGTATAGGGCAATAGGGAGGACTAGAGTTAGGATGGAGGCAGGGGGGCAGACTCTAGAAAGAAACAGCGTAAGGGATGGGCATGGAGTCTGGGGTCAGGCATGGGGACAGGGTCTGCTGAGAGCAGTTCATGATGGTGATAATTTTCTCTTTCTTAGGATCCTCCTTAGTCAATAAAGCGGGCAAAAAGAAGTAAGTAGTTCAAAAGCTCGGTTCTTAAAAACCCAGCTCTGCTAAGAACTAGAGAATTCTTTTTTTTTAATTAATTTTTATTGGTGTATAGTTGCTTTACAGTGTGTTAGTCTCTACTGTACAGTAAAATGAATTGGCTATTGGCTTAAGAGCTCAACATTCAGAAAACGAAGATCATGGCATCTGGTCCCATCACTTCATGGGAAATAGATGCGGAAACAGTGGAAACAGTGTCAGACTTTATTTTTTTGGGCTCCAAAATCACTGCAGAGGGTGACTGCAGCCATGAAATTAAAAAACACTCCTTAGAAGAAAAGTTATGACCAACCTAGAGCCTGGTAGGCTGCAGTCCATGGGGTCGAGAAGAGTGGGACACGACTAAGCGACTTCACTTTCACTTTTCACTTTCATGCATTGGAGAAGGAAATGGCAACCCACTCCAGTGTTCTTGCCTGGAGAATCCCAGGGGCGGTGGAACCTGGTGGGCTGCCATCTATGGGGTCGCACAGAGTCGGACACGACTGAAGCGACTTAGCAGCAGCAGCAGCAGTAAGCATATTGAAAAGCAGAGACATTACTTTGCCAACAAAGGTCCATCTAGTCAAGGCTATGGTTTTTCCAGTGGTCATGTATGGATGTGAGAGTTGGACTGTAAAGAAAGCTGAGCACCGAAGAATTGATGCTTTTGAACTGTGGTGTGGGAGAAGACTCTTGAGAGTCCCTTGGACTGCAAGGAGATCCAACCAGTCCATTCTGAAGGAGATCAGCCCTGGGATTTCTTTGGAAGGAATGATGCTAAAGCTGAAACTCCAGTACTTTGGCCACCTCATGCGAAGAGCTGACTCATTGGAAAAGACTCTGATGCTGGGAAGGATTGGGGGCAAGAGGAGAAGGGGACGACAGAGGATGAGATGGCTGGATGGCATCACAGACTCTATGGACATGAGTTTGGGTGAACTCTGGGAGTTGGTGATGGACAGGAAAGCCTGGCATGCTGCGATTCATGGGGTCACAAAGAGTTGGACACGACTGAGCAACTGAACTGAACCAAACTGATACATATATATATATATATATATATATATATATATATCCCCTCCCTTTTGGCTTTCCTTCCCACTCAGGTCTCCACAGGGCATTAAGCAGAGTTCCCTGTGCTACACAGTCTGTCCTCATTAGTTGTCTATTTTATACACAGCATCAATAGTGTATATGTGTCTCCCAATTCCTTCCACACACCCCCTTTCACCCTTGGTATCTATATGTTTGTTCTGTGTCTCTTTTTATGCTTTGCAGATAAAATCATCTATACCATTTTTCTAGATTCCACTATATGGGTTAATATACAGTATTTGTTTATCTCTTTCTGACTTACTCTCTGAACATCAAGTTCATTATGGATAAGAATAGTAACAGTTATAATACCTATTTCTGCTGTTACTGCAGTAACCAGATGATAGTATGTGTGCATTATCTTAGCACAGTGTTTGGAAAGATTTGGGGAATCAAACACCTACCTAATCTCTTGGTGTAAATGACAGAGGCTGTAGCTCTGTATAATTACCGCTTTAAAAAATTATTATGAATTTAGTGGCTTACAGCAACACAAACTTATTATCTTACAATCATGGACATCAGAAGGTCAAAGTCTTCCAACTTAATCATTAGGCTAAAATCAAGGTGTCAGTATTTCCTTGGGGCTTTGCAAGGGCTGGAAATGTTCTGTATTCTTCTGAGGATGGCAGTTACAAGGGTATGTTCATATGTAAAAATACATTGATCTTCACACATTACTTTAATATTTGTGCACTATTTATGAGATGTCAGGGTTTCCCTGATAGCTCAGCTGGTAAAGAATCCGCCTGCAGTGGAGGATACCCCAGTTCAATTCCTGGGTCGGAAAAGTCTGCTGAAGAAGGGATAGGATACCCACTCCAGTATTCTTGGCTTCCCTGGTGATTCAGATGGTAAAGAATCCGCCTGTAATGCAGGGGACTTCGGTTCGATTCTTGGATTGGGAAGATACCCTGGAGAAGGGATTGGATACCCACTCCAGTATTCTGGCCTAGAGAATCCTGTGGACTGTATAGTCCATGGGGTCGCAAAGAGCTGGACCCGACTGAGCGACTTTCACCTATGAGGTGTTGCTGCAATAAAAATGTACATTCAAAAATTTAGGATTTTTTTCCTATGGCCAAAAGCCAAGAGTTATTAACCTGATTGCCCCTGAAATTCAGTGCAAAGTGGTATGTGTAGGTTGGTGTGTGTGTCTTTTGGGGCCAAAATGTTCACAGTTTTTTGTTGTTGTTAGATTCCTAAAGGGATGTGGTGCCTTAAAAGGTAAAAAATTACCAGTGAGGTCCTTCTCTAAATGAGGATCACTTGCTCCTGGTTCTGCTGGGGTTTACTCAAGGCCAGACCAGTTTGTGCAGACCAGGCATTCTGGAAATGCAAGATGGAGTTGAAGAGGCATAAATATATTTATCGGACCTGTCACAAAACAAACAATGACATTTTTCTTTGGGCAGCAAAATGTAGATAATTAACTCTAGTCAGTTTTTAGTTCAGTTTTTAAAAGGCATGGCTTTCCATTAGCCCAGTGACTTGGCCTGCAGGCAGTCCAGAGTCAGGCAGCTCTGTACCCCAACCCGACCCAATCCCTCCATCCCCATCAGGGCAGAGGTCCTCCAAGGTAGATGGGTGACTTAAGCCCTGCCCCACCTGACAAGCCATAAGGAAACCTTAACCCACGCTCTGGATTCTTTAGGAAACTCTCATCTAGGCCCAACTTCAAACCAGAATTTCCAGTGTGGCTGTGTTGGCAGTAAGTTAATTAGCAGTCTATGAGGACTGAGTGCTCTCACCACAGTGGCTCTATCCAAGGGCATAGGGCAAGGCATTCGGTCCTCTTTCTCTCTCCTGGGTGAGAAGCAAATGGGAAGAATGCAGCTCAGAGACTGGAGGCCAGTATGGGAGGAAGAGCCCTTTGGGGGGGAATCCAGAATCTGAAACCCAACCCCAAATACATTTGTCACTTGCATATATTGAGTGCTTGGTGGGTGAATGCCAGCTCTGTGCTAAATAAAAGCTTTACATGGCAGAATGGACTCGATCCGGACAGCCTTGGTGTGATTCCCAGCTCCGTGGCTTTGTAGCTGTGTGGCCAGAGGGCCAGTTGCTTGCTCTCATTGGGTGCTTGGACCCTCCCCTGTAATATGGGTCTAACAGGAGTACCTGCCCTAAATTCTTTTTTTTTTTTTTTTTTAAAGAAAATCCATCCTGAACCCTCCTCCCTCCTCCCTCCCCATACCATCCCTCTGGGTCGTCCCAGTGCACCAGTCCCAAGCATCCAGCATCGTGCATTGAACCTGGACTGGCATCTCGTTTCATACATGACATTTCACATGTTTCAATGCCATTCTCCCAAATCTTCCCACCCTCTCCCTCTCCCACAGAGTCCATAAGCCTGTTCTATACATCAGTGTCTCTTTTGCTGTCTCGTATACAGGGTTATCGTTACCATCTTTCTAAATTCCATATATATGCGTTAGTATACTGTATTGGTGTTTGTCCTTCTGGCTTACTTCACTCTGTATAATAGGCTCCAGTTTCATCCACCTCATTAGAACTGATTCAAATATATTCTTTTTAATGGCTGAGTAATACTCCATTGTGTATATGTACCACTGCTTTCTTATCCATTCATCTGCTGATGGGCATCTAGGTTGCTTCCATGTCCTGGCTATTATAAACAGTGCTGCGATGAACATTGGGGTACACGTGTCTCTTTCCCTTCTCGTTTCCTCAGTGTGAATGTCCAGCAGTGGGATTGCTGGATCATAAGGCAGTTCTATTTCCAGTTTTTTAAGGAATCTCCACACTGTTCTCCATAGTGGCTGTACTAGTTTGCATTCCCACCAACAGTGTAAGAGGGTTCCCTTTTCTCCACACCCTCTCCAGCATTTATTATTTGTAGACTTTTGGATCGCAGCCATTCTGACTGGTGTGAAATGGTATCTCATAGTGGTTTTGATTTGCATTTCTCTGATAATGAGTGATGTTGAGCATCTTTTCATGTGTTTGTTAGCCGTCTGTATGTCTTTTTTGGAGAAATGTCTATTTAGATCTTTGGCCCATTTTTTGATTGGGTCATTTATTTTTCTGGAGTTGAGCTGTAGGAGTTGCTTGTATATTTTTGAGATTAGTTGTTTGTCGGTTGCTTCATTTGCTATTATTTTCTCCCATTCTGAAGGCTGTCTTTTCACCTTGCTAATAGTTTCCTTTGATGTGCAGAAGCTTTTAAGTTTAATTAGGTCCCATTTGTTTATTTTTGCTTTTATTTCCAATATTCTGGGAGGTGGGTCATAGAGGATCCTGCTGTGATGTATGTCAGAGAGTGTTTTGCCTATGTTCTCCTCTAGGAGTTTTATAGTTTCTGGTCTTACGTTGAGATCTTTAATCCATTTTGAGTTTATTTTTGTATATGGTGTTAGAAAGTGTTCTAGTTTCATTCTTTTACAAGTGGTTGATCAGATTTCCCAGCACCACTTGTTAAAGAGATTGTCTTTAATCCATTGTATATTCTTGCCTCCTTTGTCAAAGATAAGGTGTCCATATGTGCGTGGATTTATCTCTGGGCTTTCTATTTTGTTCCATTGATCTATATTTCTGTCTTTGTGCCAGTACCATACTGTCTTGATAACTGTGGCTTTGTAGTAGAGCCTGAAGTCAGGTAGGTTGATTCCTCCAGTTCCATTTTTCTTTCTCAAGATCGCTTTGGCTATTTGAGGTTTTTTGTATTTCCATACAAATTGTGAAATTATTTGTTCTAGCTCTGTGAAGAATACTGTTGGTAGCTTGATAGGGATTGCATTGAATCTATAAATTGCTTTGGGTAGTATACTCATTTTCACTATATTGATTCTTCCAATCCATGAACATGGTATATTTCTCCATCTATTAGTGTCCTCTTTGATTTCTTTCACCAGTGTTTTATAGTTTTCTATATATAGGTCTTTAGTTTCTTTAGGTAGATATATTCCTAAGTATTTTATTCTTTTCGTTGCAATGGTGAATGGAATTGTTTCCTTAATTTCTCTTTCTGTTTTCTCATTATTAGTGTATAGGAATGCAAGGGATTTCTGTGTGTTGATTTTATATCCTGCAACTTTACTATAATCATTGATTAATTCTAGTAATAGAATTCTAAATTCTATTAGACACTAAATTCTTCAGTGTCGCTTTGAAGCAGGCTCCTACCTAGCCCTCTGATTTCTTTTTTTTTTTTTTTTGATTGAGATACAATCCATTTACTAAGGTTTATTCTTTCCAGTGTACAATTCAGTGATTTTCCGTATATTCAAAAAGTTGTACAACAATCACCTCTAATTTCAAAGCATTTACATCACCCTAAAAAGATACCTATACTGTACCCATTAGCAGTCACACCCGATTCCCTGTCCCCATCCCTGCAGCCCCGGAAGCCATTCATCTTTTGGTCTCTATTTCATTACCTCATTCTGAACCTTTCATAGAAATGGGATCATATAATATCTGGCCTTTAATATGTGACCTCTTTCAGTTAGCATAATGTTCTCAAGATTCATGCACGTTGTACCAGGAGGTGTCGGGCCCTCATTCCTCTTTATGGCCAAATAATATTCCACTGAATGGATGTACCATATTTTGTTTACCCATTTATCAGTTCATGAACATTTAGAGTCTTTGTGCTTTGGAGCTGTTGTGAATAATGCTGATTTTTAATGTTGTGAATGTCTGTATACAAGTTTTTATGTGCACAATTGCTTTCTCTCCTCTTGGTTATGTGATAATTTTATCTTGTACCATTCTCCTACCCCTTGGCAAAAGGGCCTTCCTTCTGTCACTGTCAAAAACAAATCAAGCTTGCTTATACCTCAGGGCCTTTGCACTAGACATTCCTGTGTCTGGGAGGCTCTTTCCCCAGATATTCCCATGATTCACTCCTTGTCAGTCATAAGAGATACTTTCTTATAAGAAAAAGGTAATTTTTCTTAGATCAGACAGAATTCTCTTTCCTTCTTTTCACTTTCTGCAAAGAGAAGGACTTATAGACAGGCATGCACCCCTTCAGGTCTGTAGGGGATGGGGCATTTAGTGTGGAGACAGGAAAGGGAACCCATTTACTGCGCTGGATTTGTGCTTATGACCTGGGTTGTCTTTCATGATTCTCAACACATCCTGTTGAGGCAGGTTTAATTTTAAAAGGTGGTATATTGTAGGTGAAAATACTAGCTTTGGAGTCAGACAAAAATGAGTTTGGTTTGCCTCTTACTTAGCTTTGCCATTTAATAGCTGGAGCTTTGTGGACTTGTGCAAGCTACCTCGCTCCTCTGTGCCTCAGTTTCCATGTCTGCAAAATGGAGAATATGACACCTACTTCAAAAGGGTATTATAAGGGTTTGCTGATATAATACTAAGAAGCCCTTGGATACAGCAAGTATTAAGTAAGGGGTAACTTTATTATTATCATTATCATTGTCTCTATTTTACGGAGAAGACAACTGAGGCCCAGGAAAGGTAATAACTTGCTTAAGGCCACGCAGCTCTCCTGTGTGGCCAGGTTGTTGCAGGGGCAGTGGGGGGGTGGGGTGGGGGGGCAGGCTCCTTCCAGGGCCTGGGAGTGGGCTCTTGTCTAACATTCAGAAATAAATTGTCCAAGGAAACACAGGTGCTGACAGAGCAAGAGACTTTGTTGGGTAGGGGTACCCAGGTGGAGAGCAGTTGGGTAAGAGAACCCAAGAGGACTGCTCTGCCATCTGGCTTGCAGTCTTGGGTGATGGGGTCGGTTTCTGGGTTGTCTCTGTCCAATCAGTCTGACTCAGGGTCCTTCCTGGTGGTATGAGCATCACCAGGCTAAGATAGATTTCATAGAGGAGGATTCTAAAGGGAGGTTGGCAGGACATACGGACTGGCGTCTCCTCTCTCCTTCTGACCTTCCTTGAATTCTTCCAGTTGGTGGTAACTTGTTAGTTCTGCATTCCTTATCAGGACCTCCTGTTGTAAGATAAGTCATGAAAGTGATTACTATCTTGCCTGGTCAGGGTGGATGGTTTTGGCCAGTGGTTCCCCTAATAAGCAGTCCCTGGTGGCTCAGATGGTAAAGCGTCTGCCTGCAATGCGGGAGACCCAGGTTCAATTCCTGGGTTGGGAAGATCCCCTGGAGAAGGAAATGACAATCCATTCCAGCACTCTTGCCTGGAAAATCCCATGAACGGAGGAGCCTGATAGGCTACAGTCCATGGGGTTGCAAAGAGTCGGACACAACTGAGCGACTTCACTTTCACTTTCTTTCCCCTAATAAGGCCAGATGCTTAATACCACCCCTAACCTGCTCTTCCTCCCCAGGATCCTTGAAGGAGGCTGAGCTAGTCCCCAGCTTGAAACCCCTCTCCCACCTCACACCTCCCATTCCTCACCACTTGGGAGTGCGTAGGAATTTCCCCTGAAACTCAGGTGGTACTACCCACTTGGAGCATTGTGCCTGTGTCCCCAGGCTCTGACCAGTGTCCCTAGAGACCTGAGATGACCCAGGGGCATCCCTTTAAGAGTCTCACCAGCAGAGAGACAGCATGGAGGCCAAGGGACAAGTTTCCAGGCTCTTGCCCTGAATCAATAAGAGAAGCTCCTTTTTAAAGAGGTTTATTTGTTGTCCTTTCATGCAGCTTCGGAAAAATGGTTTTGATGCCGACCCCCCACCGCCAAAAAAAAAAAAAAATACTAAAGATCTTTTATTTTCATAGCACATAATGAGGAACCTGAGACCTGCATGTTAGGGATAGAATGGGGACCAGGACTCATATGGCCTGACTCTTTAACACCAGCCTCTCGGGCATCAGAGTCCAAGATGGGTGTATTTTTTTTAAATCCAAAAGGGGAAAACAGCTTAAATGTGTCCTTCATTTTCTAGTTGACTGTTCCCACTTTAGGATCTGTCTTCCCTCTGGCCACAAAGCTCGCTGCTCCCCTACCCTCCGTGTTCCCATGTGCCAGGTGCTACAGATCCCAGCAGGCAGAGGGGACCAGTGTCACCACAGTCCCGCAGATCCCTCACCCTGAGGTGCTGACCTGAGCAGTGACTCAGACCACCGAGAGGCAGGAATGAGGATGAGACCACACCAGTGCTCTGAGGACCCACTTGAACCCCAGCCTGGCCACTTCTTATCTGTGCGACCTTGAGCAAGTCCCCAGACCTCTCAGAGTCTCACTGTCATCAGGCGTAAACCTAGAAGAACTTCATGTACCTCGTGAGATTGCTGTAAGGATTACAGGGTAACGTATGCAAAGAACCTGCAGCACCAAAGCCGTGCAGCAAGTAAGAGTTTAAATCAGTATTATTTAACTCCAGTTGGTTAAACTTTGATAAGATCTGAAGTTCATTGCCATACATGAAGTGCATTAGGCTCTCTGCACACCCACACCAAGGCCAAGCAATGCTGCCCTTCCACATAGCATTCCTTGGAGTGAGCTCTGCCCTCTGTTGTAATGTGGAACTCCTTCCACCTGTAGGCAGATGCTCTGATGGAGGACCCCATAACTGGTGTGATCAGATTGAGAAGAGCGGTTGAGAAATAGCTCTAGGTTCAGGCTTCTGGGTTTCATCCTAGCCCCACTATTTAACTGCAGACTAGTTATTTAACCTTTCTAAGCCTCATTTTTCTCATCTCTAGAATAAGAATCATAGCAGTCAGTACCTAACTCAGGTTTACTGTGAGGAGTAAATGGGATAATGTGTATGAACGTCTCAGTGCACTGGCTCAGCCTTAAAAATTGGCCAGGAAGTAATACCTGTTATTATTTGCCCTCAGGTCAGCCCTTTCAGCCCAGAAAGAAAGCTTAGTAGGAGATAAAAGTCACTGGATTGGGATTCCAGTGACTGTGGGTGAAGCATTGATTCTGCCACTAATTAACAGAGTGATGCTGGGCATGACCTTACCTCTCCCTGTGCCTCGGTTTCCCCATCTGCCAACTCAGAAGGTGGGATTCATTGAGCCCTTCCATCTCTAACTCTGAAGGATGGTTGATGAGAAGGTTGTATGGCTGCTCCATATAGTTCCTGGATGGTGCCAATCTTCCCAGCTATCCCATACAAAACAGCCAGGAAGAGGTCTGGGAAGAAGTCTCTGGGCTTCTTAAACCAGTGCCTGGGTTAAGAGCACTACTCTGGGGATGCCCAAGCCCAGCTTGAAATTTGGTCCCTACCTCTGTGTATGACTTTGGCAAAGTCCTCCCACCACTTCTCTGGACCTCAGTTCCTTCATCTATAAAATGGGACTTAAAATGGTACCCAGTACCCAGAGTCAGGAATTACGATGCCCAGTGCCTGCACAGTGCTTACCATAGAGAGGAAGGATTTGATGTGCTTTTTAATAACCATGATTGATGCCAGTTGCCTGTGGACCCCATCTCTGGGCACAGTGCTCATTCTTCGGGCCAGTCTGAGTGCACTGGTGTCCATTCTAAGCATTATTTCTTATGCACTTTATGAGTGTAAGACAGTAAAGCTCTCTTTGAGGCCAGCAACCATCACAGGGAACCACCCAGAGGAGAGTGGGCTGGCCTCTGCATACCTACCGTCGAGATTCCTATGATTCCAGGTCAGCCTGGAGGAGGTGACAGCACTCTGTCCATCCCCTCCCTGCCCTGAAGACCAGCTCTCCAGGACTGGAAAGGACCACAAGCTGCATCTTTTCCAGCCCCTTTACCTGGTATAGGATGCCAGGAGGAAAAGTGGCCTACCCAAGTCTCATGGGATGGTACTAGACTTGGGACTGTAAGTAGTGTGTGTGGTATTGAAGAGAGTGTCTGCCTTTAATTCTTGGCTTCTCACATTACAGGCTGTGTCCTCACTGGACTGGAAAATAATAAACCTTTGCTTCCCACGGTTGTTGCAAAGATTAAATGAGCATACATAAAATATATAGCAAGCCCTCTACAAATAACATTTCTATTACTCATGTCTTTACTCTATATTCTTCCTCCACTGCTTTGCAGCCACACCACACTGGAAACATCCCATATATCAATTTTAGGATATCCTTTCTGCTGTGAAACTGTGTGGGACTAGAAGCATTGGTCTGGGGTGCCAGTCTGGAAACCTGATTGGAACTCTGCCTCTGCCTCTGTGTTGCTCTGTAAACCACCACAGGTCATCTTTCCTCTCTGGCCCTCAGTCTCTTCCTCTGTAAGAGTACTGTCCTATAAGAAAAAGAATGTGAGCCGCATTCTATATATATTGGGTTGGCCAAAAAGTTTGTTTGGGTTTTTCTGTAAGATCATATGGCAAAACTCAAATGAACTTTTTGGCCAACCCAATAATTGGAAATTGTTCAGTAGCCACTTTATGAAGAGTAAAAAGAAGTAGAGAAAAGTAGTTTTAGTAATTGATTGCTGTTCAGTCACTAAGTTGTGTCCTACTCTTTGCAACTCCATGGACTGCAGCACACCAGGCTTCCCTGTCCTTCACTACCTCCTGCAGTTTGTTCAGACTCATGTCCATCGAGTCGGTGATACTATCTCACCATCTCATCCTCTGTCACCCCCTTCTCCTTCTGCCTTCAGTCTTTTCCAGCATTAGGATCTTTCCCAATGAGTCAGTTCTTCACATCAGGTAGCCAAAGTATTGGAGTTTCATCTTCAGCATCAGTCGTTCCAGTGAATATTCAGGGTTGCTTTCCTTTAGGGCTGACTGGTTTGATCTCCTTGCTGTCCAAGGGACTCTCAAGAGTCTTCTCCAGCACCACACTTCCGTGTTGTACCTAATGTAGTATATCCAAGAAATAATCGTGTCAACGTGTAATCAATACTAGAAAATTATTGAATGAGATATTGTATACCTTTTCTTCTTATTAAGTTTCTGAAATCTGGATGATTCTTGATCTGGGGCGATTTTGGCAATTGTCTGGGATGTTTTTGGTTATCAGAACCAAGAGGGGTAGAGGATGGCAGGCTGAGGTATGTGTGTGCAACTGGCATCCAAAGGGCAGAGACTGGGGATGCTGCTAAACTCCCTACAGTACGTAGGACAGCCCCCCCACAACAGAGGGTTATCTGGCCCCAGATGGTAACAGTTCCCGTTTTACACATAAAGCACAGTTCAGGTTAGCTGCTTTCTAAGTTCTAAATAGCCACATGGAGCTGGTGGCTACCATATTGGACAGTGCAGCTCTATAACATCAAATATTTGGACATGTACTTAAAAAGCCAAATTTTTAGGAATTCGGGTTTTAGTAAATTTGTTTTCCTGCTCCTTCCTGAATAAGTGGCCAAATGAGATGTAGCTGGTTCGCCCATCCCTGGCTGGCTAAGGACAGAGCCCATCTGTCTCTGACTGGTTAGACTCTTCCAAAGCTACCCGCCCTCCCCTGGGAGACTGAGCCTCAGATGGACAGTGAACCCTGTTGTTCTTTTCTGGGGAGACAATGCTGCAGCCCTGCTACCTACCTGACAGGGCTATTGTGGCTCAGGGAGAAAAGGGCTTTGTCAGGACAGCAGCCGAGGAGCCTGCAGTTCAATGGGGCCCTTCATGTCTGCACTCCCGGGATGTTAGATGCCAGCCTGGGGAGGCTCCACCCCCTCCTAGAACAAACAGGGACCTGGAGGCCCAGAGAGGGTGTAGAAGGCCCTCCAATAGATCCCAGTTCCCTCCACCTCAGCCCTTTGCCCTAAAACATGAAATCCATCTAACTCTGAGAAGCCCTGCCTCAAAGCACAGGGTGAACTCAGTATTGCCCTTAAACTGGGCAAGGGGGCCCCTAACCCATAGTCTGAAATTTAGCAGCTCCACAAATCACAAGCATGTATACAGTTAATGTATTAAAGAGCAGGCATGTATTTGTCTCCCACGATCTAGGCTCAGCTCTGGCATAAGGCAGTGATAACCCAAGATCTTCTCTTGTGACTTAAAAAGCCCAGGCTAAAGCGAAGCACTCCATCTCTCTTGTCCTGTGTCCTTGGAAAAATGCAGTGAGAGTTTGAGGGTTGTACCTTGGCCAGCCTCAGAGATGGACTCTGTTTTATAGCACAGGTGGGATCTGAGTGGCAGAAATGCTTAGCTAAGAGTGTGCACATGCTCAGGTGTGTCCAACTCTTTGCGACCCCATGGACTGTGGCCCGCCAGGCTCCTCTGTTTTCCAGGATTTTCCATACAAGAATACTGGAGTGAGTGGGTTGCCATTTCCTTTTTCCAGGGCATCTTCCCAACCCAGGAATCGAACCTGTGTCTCTTGCATCTCCTACGTTGACGGGTGTATCCTTTACCACTGCACCATCTGGGAAGCCCAGGTAAGAGCAAAGACAAACTAAATTCTCTTGTCATGTTCTCCCTCATGGTGGCATAGACTCATTCATTTTTCTGTAACGAAGTACCCAGGAGGGCCAATCTGAAGTTTCCCAGGAGGGCCAATCTGTTTCTGGCTGCTGTGCATTCCAATTCATGCTGGTCTTGAGAAGTACTCACCTCCGTTTGAACCCCAGTGCCACATTCCTCCAAGGTTAGGGACAAGCTTGGATGTTAGGGGTAAAGACATATGAACTTGGATCTGTTGCTTCCCTTTCCTTTCTAATCTCTGGACTTCTGCCCTACCTACCCTACCCTAGACCCCATGGTAAAGTTTACAGATAATGAATACACACAGACACACACACACAGACAGAAAGGAGCAGAAAGGGTTGTCTTATTTGACAGGTAAGGAAACAGAACCTTTTGGAGACGAGGTAACTTTTTCAAGTCATTCAGTAAGTTAAGGGAAGCCACATGCTGGAAGAACCCATCCTTTGAGGCCCAGCTAGAAGGCCACCATTAAAGGATGGAGGGTGGTGACTGGGGAGACAGCTCGGGGCACAGCAACTCTTTTACTCTTGACACCCTCACTTACTAGCTATGGGACCTTGTGGTGTTGGGAGGGGTGTGTTTCTCCGTATTTAAAATATGACTTTTTCTATTCCTATATAAGATGTTATTATGGGAAACTGGTGGCAGGTATGGGAACTCTCTGTAATATTTTTTTAACTTTTCTGTAAATTCAAAATTATTTCATAATCAAAAAATTATACAATTTTCCCTTATCTATACCATGGAGGGTAGCATCCACCTCACAGAAGGCTTCAATAAAACATGCCTGTAAGGCTTTAGTACCTGTTTGGAAGTGAGGACTCAATAAATAACTACTTTAAGAAGCTATTTCCTCCAGGAGGCCAGTGACCTAACAGAACTGACCACAACATGGCAGTCCCATGTCCTCGCTACTCGGGAGCACAAGATTATTTTGGCCTAAAATGCCAGGCTTGGTGTGGCTGCTAGGAGCATGCATTTCATTTGGGCTCTTGCACTTCCTAGCTGGGACCCCAGGGCAAGTTGCTCGATCTCTCTGTGCCTCGATTTCCTTTCTTTAAATCATAAAGCTACAAGTAAGGTTGTCACGAGGATTAAATGAACTGGGGACTTTTCAGCACTAACAGCTGTGACTGGCCCATAAGAAAGGACTGCCCACGTGTTTTTATGGTCTAGCTCAGTGTTTCTTGAACTTTTTCTAGACCCCACAGTAACAAATGTACTTTCCCTCACCTCCATTTTTCTTTTTAATGGTGATTTGGAAAGCCCCAGTCTCTGGGGAGTTGATCCCATTTTGTTTCTCCTATTAATGATTTATAAGGTTCTTAGGGGACAGGGAATATTTCTGATTCATTTTGATCTCTAAGTACTTCATTCCCTTCTCTCATTCAGTTTACCAAGTTTCTACCCCTCATTCATTCCACATATATGTATGAACCATTTGTTGAGTATCTACTTTGTGTACCTGTTACCTATTAATGTCCCTGTGCCTATCGTAGGTACGTAGAATGAACGAATAAGGCAGGGAGGCGGGAAGGCAGGCAGAAAGGAAAAAAAAATCAGGGTCCCAGACACCCCTGGCCCAAGAGGGCTCCAGCTGGCAGCAGAGCCCCCTTTTCCACCCCCACATTCCCACTTCCACCTCGGCCAGAAAATTGCTCCCTCTGCAGCCAGGCTGCAGCCCATCAACTGTCATCGGGGACGGAACTGGGTGTCGTCCGGCATCGCGCAGCCGGGCGGCGCCCGGGGGCCGCCCTCTCGCACCCTGTGGTGTGCGGTGGTGATCCCTCGCAGTGTGCCAGGCAGCCTCCGCACCCCAGGAGGGCATGCACCCCTCCGCGGGCAGCTCGAGCGTTGCCCAAGAGGCCGGGTGGCTCCTCCCCGGGGACCCTCCCCCTCTGGGGCGCGTCATTCTCCCCACCCCCGGGTCCCGACCCCAGCGGCTCCTCTCACGCCGGCCATGCTGGGACAGTTCTCAGCCACCTGCTCCGGAGCCGGGGAGCCGGGGAGCCGGGGTGCCGGCAGCCCGTGAGTCGGTGCGAGCGCCCAGAGCCCCATGGAGCTGCCGGCCAGCAACAGCAGCTGCGAGAACGGTGCGTGGAGCCGGCGGGGACCGGCGGGGACCCGGTGCACCCTGCGCTTTGCCTTCCCTTCCTTCGCGCTGCTCCTTTCTTCCGCGTCCTCTCCTACCAGGGGACCCCAAACGGGGCAGGGGGTCCGCACTTGTCACCCCACCTAGTTCTCGGCCCGTCTAAGGAAGGAGCAGGCTTCTGGCTGACTTTCCCCCTCCTTGGACCTAGGGGCCAGGGAGAGGGGGAAGAGCGGGGAGTGGGAGAAGGAGGCGTGGCTTGATTGATTGGAGCTGGTCCATCCAAAGGGTTGAGGGGAGCGTGTTGGGGTTTCTTTTATGTATAGTTGCTTTGGATATTAGTACCTGCCCAGGCCTGTCTCCCTGGGGCTCACCAGAGACAGGGGAGTGGGCACAGAACCCCACCACCCTCAAACCCATATCCACCTTTTAGGAAAAAGAGGAAAGGAACAACCCAGGAAAGGAAAAGGAAAGATGCTGAGCTAGGCTTTTCACTTGCATTATCCCAACTAATCCTTAACACAGCTCTAGAAGGCAGGTAGATATTACCACCTCTGTCATCATTCCAGAGACAGAAATTGAGGCTCTGAAAAGGCCGATGAACTTGCTCAAAGTAATACTGTGGGGATATGGAATATAAAACCAGGGCTCTTGGATTCCAAAAACTGTGCTCACACCACTGTGCTCACCCCATTTTCTGGCATATGTCCATTTTTCTACCTGTCCTGGTATTGCAGCCTATGGAATATCCGTGTTTTTTCTAACTTCTCTTCTCCAGTGAAGCTTTCAAAACAGGCCTGTTGGGTGTTGGCTGTCTTTGGTTTTCTGAACAACAATGCAGTCCATTTTCAGCCTCACCTTCCCCTGGGGATAAATATGTTCCAGTCCTAGCATATTCTAGGGGAGAGGTAGGGATCATCTGGCCCAGCATCCATTGGCCAGCTGCTCATCCTCCTCAGGATTGGGTTCCCTTTGGCCCTCAGCCTTCCCTCCTTTTCTTGCCCCTCTCTGGGAAGACTTGACTTGATGGAGGCACTAAGCTCCATGGGCGCCTCAGGCCCAAACTGCTAAGCCCACCCTTTGGCTCCACCTGCTGGAGGTGTACCTTCAGGAGGGCAGGGGAAGGGCGTGGGGGTGGGCTTGGACTTCCTCTGAGGAGTTGCCTTCCTTGGCCAGCATCCTCCCAGCTCTGGCTCTTTTCCTGAGCTCAGGGAACTCCCAGGACTTGACTCCTGTCCAAGTGGAGGAACAGGAGTGAGCAGTCAGGACAAGTCTGATTAAGGACCCAGATGGTTTCTCATCTCCTCTTCTCTGGATTGTGACACAGGTGTGGGAAAGAGAAGTCTCCCACTGCAAAAGATGCCTGGGTGTCTCTGCTAGGTTCCAGACCCAGTTCTGCCTCCAGGCTTTTGTGAGACTCAAGCAAATCCTTCCCCATCTCAGGGCCTCCGTTTTCCCAGCTGAGAAGAAAGACAGTTAGATGGGCTGCTGCTATTCCATGCTTTCTCTGCTGTGGAAGCAAGGTCAACATCACCCTTCCTTTGTTCCACCAAAATGCCACTCTGTGCTCCAGGTGTGCCAGAGCTAAAGCTGCCTCACCTTTTGGGCTTTGAGGCTCTTCCAGTGCAGGCCCAGAGGTCTAGCTTGGCCCAAGGGGAAGTGCTAGGCCCAGCGTTATATCCTTGGCATGGGAGCTTGGGTCTTTGTGACACACAGTTTGAAAAAGACCTTCTCCACCAAAAGTCACAAACTCAGATGCTTCAAGGGGCCGAGAACAAAACAATGATGACTGAAGAGAGCTGGGTATGGACTCGGGGCAATCGCAAAGATCATGTCCTATCTAGGGACAAAAACCCTGCTGAGCTGTGGCCAGCGGTTGCCTATGGGACCGCATACCCAGCGAGGTAAGCAAAGGCAGCCCTGAAGTGGAGTTTTTGTGGGAAATCTCCTGATTTTTAAATGTTAGTAGTGAGTTCATATTTTAAGATAACCTTCAAGAGGCTGAGTGAAACCCAGCCCCCTTGCCGCCTGCTTTGAGAAGGGTATGTAGTGACTGAGAGCATGGACTTTGGCATTCTATTCACTTGAGAAATAATTCTGGTTTCACTGCTTATCGCCAATGTAGCCCCAGGTTACCGAGCTTGTCAGGGCCCCAGTTTCTTCAGGTAAAACCCTAGACATCATCACTGTGCCATTTCCATGACAAAGATGCTCCTGGAAAGTTCTGGAGCGGTGGGCCCTATGAGTCTCAGCCTGTGTTTTGTATTGATTCCTTGAACTTGGGCAGCTTCATTCTACTGACTAAGGGTCTGCCTCTCATGCCCAGGTTTGTCCTCTTGTCCTTGCTGTTTGGGCCAGAAGAACCAGCAAGAGTGTGCTAGCTGAAGGGCATGAGAACTGATGACTCTTGCAGACTCGGGGACTTAGAAAGAGAGCCTAGACAAAGCCTGTGTGGGATGGCAGGGACCCTGATTCCTCTGAGGCCTGAAGGAGGCCCCAGCCACTGACCATGTGCATCAGAGGTCTTCGAAGTAAGACCTGGGATGGTTGGTTCTCATAGACAGGATGCTGGTATTTCATCACCTTCAGGCCTCAGAGGGGCTGTGCACTCCAGCCTCGCTCCCTCCTGTTACTTGTAGGGACTCCCTGTTGTGGCTGGAGTTAAGTATATGTAAGTGAAGAAGCCTCTGGAAGGGGAGAATATGTGTGCTCCTGAGCTGTTGGAGGCCTCTGTGCCCGGAGGGTGGGAGATGTTTCCTGTGGAGGCCAGGAGGTTGGATTCAGTGATGCCTGAGAGCTGGGGGGACCCTGTTTGGTGTGTGGGAGCATCTTTCTGGCTTAGTGATGAGGTGCTGGAGCTCTGGAGTTAGACAGCCTGTGTTCTTAGGCAAGGTTCCTGACCTCTCATGGCCTCCATCTCCACAACTATGAAATGGGAATCAAATACAGTGCTTACCTGACATGTGGTTGGAAGGACTTGAGTTCATAAAGTCACTTGTCTGGAGTAAGCACTCGGTGAACCTTAACTGTTCCTTTTTAGTTTGGAGCCCGGGATGTGGATGGAATGCGGTAGTAGCTGAAGCATGGAGTCTGAAACAGTGGCCAGTCCCAGTGCTTCTAAAGCACGCAGATGTCCCCACCTGACTCTCTCACCATGCTCTTCCCAGGTTCCCTTATCAGCCTGTACTGCTCCTCCCAAAAAGTCCTGTGCCAGATCATCAGTGACCTCCAGCCTGAGGTGCCCAGCAATGTCACCTCCAACAGCTGGCAGGAGAGGTTCAGGAAGAACTACAGCTTCTACGTCGGTCTGGGGCTGGCCATCCTGTCCAGCTTCCTCGTCGGCAGCAGCATCATCCTCAAGAAGAAGGGCCTACAGCGACTGGTGGCCTCGGGCGCCACACGGGCTGGTAGGCTCCTGAGGGGGCAGGTGTGGATGGGGTGTTGGGTGGCAAGCCCTCAGCCAGCCCTGTGAGCCTCTATTTGTGGGCCCACTGGAGCAGCTTGCGAGCTGGTCCTAGACGGGCACAAAAGGCCTTCTGTCAGTCCCACTGGGAATCTCACCCACCAGCAGGAGACCCTCCTTTATAATCCAGTAGTTCATGAGAACTACATGATCAGTTAATTGGGGTGAAGACAGGGAAAAGTCCCAGGGCCAAGACTACGAAACCCCACGTCTAGTTCTGTTTTTTGTTTTTGGCTGCACCAGGTCTTAGTTGCGGTACTTGGGATCTTTGATCTGAATGCGGGATCTTTAGTTGTGGCATGAGAAGTCTTAGCTATGTCATGTGGGATCTAGTTCCCTGACGAGGGATCAAACACAGGCTCCCTACATTGGGAGCATGGAGTCTTAGCCACTAGACCACCAAAGAAGTCCCCTGGCTTTATTTCTTATCGGTTGTGTCATTGTAGGCAAGGCATAACTTCCATAAAAGATGGGAATATAAAACTTCTGCCCATAACAGTGTCAGGCAGTAATGTGTCCTCACTTACTATCAATCTGAGCTCCTCTATAGGCTACGAAAGAATTACTGAGTCTCTGTCCACTGGGATTTGCTTGTTTGGAAAATAAGGTGTGTATCCATGAAACAGTTGTTGAGAAAAGGAATCCTATGTAAAAGAATCTCGCCATTTAATCATCATTCATTATGTCCCTACTGTGTGTTGGGTGCCATGCTAGACCTGGGGACACAATGCCCTTGTGGGTCATTGGGTTGAGTGAGAGAGATAGGCAAGTCAATGAGCAACGGTTCTGTAGCATGTTAAGTGCTATCATGGGGAAAATGGTTTTTCTAGTAGTCATATAAGGATGTGAGAGTTGGATCATAAAGAAAGCTGAATCCCAAAGAATCTATGCTTTTGAACTGTGGTGTTGGATAAGACTCTTGAGAGTCCCTTGGACTGCAAGGAGATCAAGCCAGTCAATCCTAAAGGAAATCAGTCCTGAATATTCATTGGAAGGACTGATGCTGAAGCTGAAACTTCAATACTTTGGCCACCTGATGCGAAGAACCTACTCATTGGAAAAGACCCTGATGCTGGGAAAGATTGAAGGCGGGAGGAGAAGGGGATGACAGAGGATGAGGTGGTTGGATGGCATCACTGACTCGATGGACATTAGTTTGAGTTGGTGATGGACAGGGAGGCCTGGCTTGCTGCCGTCCATTGGGCTGCAAAGAGTTGGACAAGACTGAGTGGCTCCAAAGGGAGGGTGAAAAAGTGAGTCAGGATGACTCAGAACTCTCCAATTTGGACAACTGAGAAGATGATGGTGCTATTTTCTGAGATAAAGGATTCAGGAGGAGCAGGTTTATAGGAAGATGATGTGTTCAGGTTTGGATGTGTCCAATTTAATGTTCTGCGGGACACTGAGCTTTGGAAGCAGACTCTTTGAGTACCAGCTCTAGCTCCTTGGTTCCTGGTGATGTGATCCTGGGCAAGAAAACTCATTTTTCTGTGTCTCGGCTTCCTCATCTGACAAACTGGGGATAGGAATAGTCCAGGCTAAAGGATTGTTGTGGAGATATGCAGTGTGTTTAGAGAGATACTTGGCACAGACTGAGCACTAGTATTAGTATTACTGTGATCTAAGTGGGAGGGCCTGACACACAGTTGGATACCCAGGACTAGAATCAGATGTGCTCTAAAAATGGAGAGCTGTGAGATTTGGGGATAAAGTCGGGGTCAGCGGTCATTGCTGCTCTATCTCTACTTCCGGACAAGTGTTCAAAGGCTGGAGACCTCCTAAAGTACCAGAAAAACAGCTGCTTGCACTCAGGAGAGAGCAGGGCAAGTATTATTGATCATTCAGAAAGGCAGCTTTCCTGGAATGAGTTTTTTTCTCCAATCTGCTATTTCAATACCTTCTGAGATTTCAACTCAATAAAATGCTCTCAGAGCTCTTAGCTTTTATGGGAGATTCTGACTCCTTTAAGAACCTGATGAAAGCTAAGGGCTATCTTAGAAAAATGGGCATTTACAAAAAAACCACATTCAAGTTTTAGACAAAACAGTCTAAAACCCATCCTCCTCCTCCTCCTCCTCCTCATCGCTAACCTCCTCCTCCTCCTCATTGCTCACCTTGAGCTAACTATGTGCCAGGCTCTGAGTCCCTCATGTGACCAAAGCAGACACAATTCTTGGCTTCATGGAGCTTCCATTTTAGTAGGGGAAATGCCAGAAAATAAATAGATAAATTCAAATTATAGACAGTAAGTGTCACTAAAGAGAAGAACTGAGTGTGATGAGAGAAAAACCCAAGGGAGGGCATTTTAGGGAAAGCAACGTCAAGTGGAGACCTGTAGAGTAGGTAAAGATACAGGCAAGTATTGTTAAGAAGACTATTCTGAACACGGAAAAACACACACAAAGCCCTTAAGGCCAAAACAAACTCATCATTTTTGAAGAACACAAAGACAGCCGGAGTGGCTGGACTATAGTAAGAAGAGTGGTGGGAGATGCCTTTGGAGAGGTGAGCAGGGTCAGAACTAGGATCAGGCTTGTTAGGAATTCTGGTCTTTATCCTAAGAGTATTTTGAAGCCACTGGCCAGCTCTAAGCTGAGGAGTGACATAATTGTTAAAAACCCCTGGCTACTATGAAAGGAATGGATTATAAAGGGACAGGATTGAGCTGGAGGAGTCCTAGGAGGCGCTTGCCTTCTCCCAGGCCAGAAGTATTAGTGCCTGGGAGTTGGGTGGTGGCAGTGGAGTGGACCCGTGTAGATGCTCTTTGGAGACAGAATGCCCAGGATGGACTGGATTTAGACAATGGAGTAATGGGAGGGTCCAGTGTGGTTCCCTGGTTTCTGGATCAAGCAACTAGATACTCGGAGGTCCCCTTACTGAGTTTCATTTGGCGGGTTATTGTTTTGGTCGCTAAGTTTTGTCAACTCTTTCGCGACTATATGGACTATAGCCCACCTAGCTCCTCTGTCCATGGGATTTCCCAGGCAAGAATATTGGAGTGGGTCGCCATTTACTTCTCCAGGGGATCTTCCCAACCCAAGGATCAAACCTGCATCTCCTTTATCAGGATTCTTTACCATTGAGCAACCTGGGAAGCCCTCATTTGGTGGGTGGGAGCATCTTAAAATCAAGAGTTCCATTTAGGACAGAGTTTGAGATGCCTGTGATAGACCCAAGAGTTGTCGAGTAAGTAACCGGATACACATCAGGGCTCAGGAGAAAGGATCAGGATGCATACATGAACTAGGGACATGAGCATCCAGATGGAATTTAAAACTTTGGATAGGATGCATTTGCTCAGGAGAGGGCCCAGAAGGAAGCCTGGAGGATGCACCACAGCTGCTGCGTACCGAACCATTGGAGGCTGGGGAGGGAAAGGAGGGAAGGAAAGGTCCCGGGAAAGTGTGGCCAACCTCTAACTTAGTGCCCATTCCTTTCTACAGTGGATGGAGGCTATGGCTACCTGAAGGACTCAATGTGGTGGGCTGGATTTCTCACGAGTAAGTAGATCCTTTCTCTCTCTCTCTTTTTTTTTTTTTTTTGGCTGTACCCAGTCTTAGTTGCCGTACACAGAATCTTCGTTCCCCAAACAGGGGTCAAACCTAGGCTCTCTGCTTTGGGAACTCAACATCTTAGGCACTGGACCACCAGAGAAGTCCCTTGTAAGAGGATTCTTTGCTACTAAGGACACTGCCCTATTGATGATAGAGGCAGAGATGAAAGAAGGAATAGATGTCTCTATTATGCAAAATATGCACCCAAGGCCCAGATTTCTAAGGGGGAAAGCTTGATAGTCTTTGCAGGTAGAACATTTTACCTGGCCCCTCCGGTTACTTTCTCCATCCACAGTGACGTCTTTCATCCACAAAGCATCTGTCCCCAGAGAGGTTTGTACAGAACTGGTAATGATAAAGGTGTAATTTCTCAACTTCCCCTGAAAGGCAGGGAGCTATGACTGCTGGGCAGAGTCTCCCAGACTCCTACAGGGCACAGCCCAGGACTCCTAACTCAGCCGTCCCATTCCACAGCAGTTACTGAGTCACTTAGGATGTGACTGGCCTGCCACCTAAGGTTTGTCCAAACTTGCACCTTCACACATTTCCTCCCACTTTCCACCACCCTGTCTGGCTTTCAAACCCTAATTCTTTAGGTTGGATGGAGAAGTAGTGAGCTTTCTGTTTATAATCCCCTAAGTCAGGTTTTGATCCCTGTCTCAGCTAGAGTGATCACATTCATCACCTGCTTTCAAAGGGCAGAGCCAGGTCATTCTCTATGAGCAGAGAGGCAGGAGTCTGCAAACTGGAAACTCACTTGGGGAGAAGTAGACCCTTTGGGAATGTCTGTCTAACCCCCTGCCTGTCAGTCTAGACTATCCACAACTACTCTGGGAAAGACAGCTCCATGGACCATTTGGTACCTGGAAAATCGATGACTGTGGCTGTTTCTTTATTTGATAATTAACACTTTCTAGTTGTTGTTCAGTCACTAAGTCACGTCTGACTCTGCGACACCAGAGACTACAGCATGCCAGGCTTCTCTGTCCTCACCATCTCCCAGAGTTTGCTCAGATTCATGTCCACTGAGTCAATGATGTCATCCAACTAGCTCATCCTGTTGCTTCCTTCTTCTCTTTGCCCTTAATCTTTTCCAGCAACGCAGTCTTCTCCAATGAGTAGGCTCTTTGCATCAGGTGGCCAAAGTATTGGAGCTTCAGCTTCAGCACCAGTCCTTTCAATGAATATTCAGAGTTGATTTCCTTTAGGATTGACTGGTTTGATCTCCTTGCTGCCCCACTTTTTAGAGCTTACTTTAATCATACAGACCAATCATTGGTCTGAGATACCCTTAACCATGCTTAGGCTAGAAGCCAAGAGACCTCTAGAACAAGAAGGCGCCATATGACCCTGGACTCTAGGCCATCTCCTTATCTTTAAAATGAGAGGATTTGGTCAGGATGGTCTGGGCCTGACCTTTAGATGAGATTCTGCAGGGAGAAAGCGTAAGGATCGGGATTGTAATGAATGCTGGTCTGGGATTCTGTGAACGGGTGAACACCGAATGAAGCTGTCTCCACCCACATTCATTTGGGCTGGAGATGGTGGGTCAGAGCCACTGTGACCTCTTCTCACCCTTCATTTCCTAGTGGCTGCTGGGGAAGTTGCCAACTTCGGGGCCTACGCATTCGCTCCTGCCACAGTCGTCACCCCTCTGGGAGCGCTGAGTATCCTCATGAGGTTAGTCACCTCTCCTGCTCTGATTCCTCCATGTTTTCAGTTGATGTCGGAAACTGCCATATGGGGTCAATCGCTACTTGCAGTCAGGGACCTGGGTCAGTCCCAGCTCCCGGAAAGAGGCTCTGCACTGGGGATTGCGTGCTGCCCATTGTTCTAGCATCCCTTCGACCGCCTGAGCAGTGAAGGGGCAGGCCAAGCCCCATCCAGGGAAAGGGCTGTCCCTGCCACCAGGCTGAAGGTCTCATGCCAGTGTTTTGGTGCCATAGTAGAAGCAGCACACACATTGAAAGGACAAGCCCTAGATTAACTGTCCTGAGTTCTAACCTTATCTCTGCCACTTTGTAGTTACAGTACACAGCAGGTCACTTAACTACTCTAAGCGTCAATTTCCCATCTCCCAAGTGGGGATGTTCATAAGGCCTGCCTGAAGGCACTGCTTCAAGGCCTCGAGATAATGCACAGAAAGTGCACAGTACAGAATCGGCACTGAAGAATAACCATGGCTAACACGTGTTTAGGGTTTTTGTTGTTGTTCTTGTTTAGTCAGTAAGTCGTGTACAACTCTTGTGACCTCGTGGATTGTAGCCTGCCAGGTTCCTCTGCCCATGGAATTTTCCAGGCAAGAATACTGGAGTGGGTAGCCTATTCTTTCTCCAGGGATCTTCCCAACCCAGGTATTGAGCCCGAGTCTTCTGCATTGCAGGCAATTCTTTACCAGTGCGCCACCTTTAATCCTCACAGTATCCCTACTAATTAGAAAGGAGGGGAGACCTGAGACCAAGAGAGGTTAAGCATCTTGGCCAAGGTCACCCAGATCCCTGGAGACTGAGCCAGGATTCCCTCCCAGGCAGTCTAATTTCAGAGTCTGGATGCTTAATCACTAGGCCATGTTTCCTGGAAAATGTTTGATGATTTTAAAGATAACTGCTATTACACATGTGTGCTTCCCATTGCCCTGTTCCTCCCAAGCTACAAGACCCCTCCTCCATGGGGGTCCTGAGTCCCATTTGAAGTTGGCTCTGATTGTTGCCCTAACCATGGAGTCCTGGTAAGTGCCAGCCCACCACACCCATACCTGTAATTTCCTGTTTTGTTTTACCAGCTTGAAGATAATCTTGCAACATCTATAGTCAAAAACCAGATAGAGCCATGACTCACACTGCATAGTTGGCTGATGTGGCTGTGATACCACTATTGCATATCTGGTTAGTTTACACATTCCCATCCTGGGTAGTTAGGAGAGGCAGGGAACCCTTTACTTTGTGACCCCTGCCTTTGCTAAGGCCACCAAATGCTGGTAAAAAGGCATCGTAGGTAAGATGCTTTTGGCAGTTTTAGAGGAGAGATGGGAGACATTTAGAGGAGCTTAGACAATAGTCCCTTCTTTCCTGATCTCTTTAAGCAGGACTCATGAAGCTTACTGGGTGACCTTAGGTCAGCCAACAGATTTTTACCCTAAAATAATGCCACCCTTGTAAAGAAACAGAAGCGCACCCCAGTGATCATACTTGTCTTGTCCCATTTCCCTCCCATCCTACCTCACCTTTGCCAGCTCATTTGGAGAAATGAAAGTCATATCAGCAAAGAACAGCAAGGAACTGGAGGTATTTTGCCCAGAAAAGACTCAAGTCACAATTCTCCTCAGTGAGATGTAGAGGGAAAAACCATAGGCTTTATAATTAGACAGAATTTGAGCTCAAATTCTGGCTTGTCTCTTACCAGTTGTGTGATCTTGCCACCATTTAAGCTTCTATGGGACTCAGTTTTCTCATCTATTAAATGGGCATAAGTATATTTTTTACTTCTCAGAGTTGTAAGACGTTAGCGAGGTAATAAATAGAAAGTTCCTAGCATAATGCCAGTGCAGGAGATGCAAGAGACATAGGTTCGATCCTTGGGCCAGGAAGATCCCCTGGAGTAGAAAACGGCAACCCACTCTAGTATTCTTGCCTGGTAAATTTCATGGACAGAGGAGCCTGGTGGGCTACAGTCCATGGGGTCACAGAGTTGGACACAACTGCGCATGCACACATGCAGTGCATGCTGATACAGTGCTCAAGACACAGTGCCTGTAATGGTCATGATGGTTGTTTATACTGGCATATACAAATGGAGGAAGGAATGGATTTGTTGTGTATGGTGCAAGGAATAAGATATGGGACAAGTAGAAATTACCGCATTTGGGTAATACCTCATAGAATGAACCTACAATGGATTCATCTGCATTGTGAAGGGGTGAGCTGTTTGCCACAAGAGAGATACAAGCCAAAGCTGAAAGTGTTTCACATTTGTTTGCAGTGTTACAGAAGATGTGCTCATTGGGTAGGAAGTTAGACAAGAGGGCTCTGAAGGACTCTTCCAACTCTTCTGTTTGGGGATACTCTCCGTCTCTAAAATGAAAGAAATTCACGTGGCTGTTGTCCATTCCTCCAGCCTACACTGTAGCCCTCTCATAAGTAAGTTTCTATTTCAGACATTTTCAAGGGGTCCAGAAAAGCTCCCACGTGGGAAAGCAGTGAGCCCTCGCTCTGCCCTGGCCTTTTTCCAGGATGCTGGGGCCAGCCTGGCTACTCTGAGCCCTTTCTCCTCTTCTGCACACAGTGCCATCTTTTCCTCGTATTTCCTGGGGGAGAGTCTGAACCTCCTGGGGAAGCTGGGCTGTGTGATCTGCGTGGCTGGCAGCACAGTGATGGTGATACACGCCCCCGAGGAAGAGAAGATCAGCACCATCATGGAGATGGCTGCCAAGATGAAAGACACAGGTAGGTTCCAGCTCCCCTTGAGCAGGAAGGTGCTGGGGGTGAACCCTGGGGAGGGGTGACTGGGTTATGACCGTCTCAGGTGCTGCCACCTGGAGGAGGAGGAGGAAGCAAGTTTGGGGAAGAAAACTGATGGGCTGGTACTAAGGCTAGTTTATAGGGTCCCAGTTTGATAGGTATTGATGCTGTTTATTATGTAATGGGTACTGTTCTAAATGCTTTGTTTGTATGTCTTAGTTCAAATATCATAGACTGGGTGGCTTATAAATAATAGGAATTTTTCACAGTTCTGGAAGCCATCATCAAGTCCTTGTTCAAGCCCTATAGATTTCGTTCATAGACATCACCACCAGGTGTCCTCACCTGGTGGAAGGGGCAGGGGAGCTTTCTGGAGTCCCCTGGGGCACTAATCCCTTCTTGAGGGCTCTACCCTTACGACTTAATCACCCTTGAAACCCTCACCTCCTAATACTGTCACATTAGGGGATTAGGTTTCAATATATGAATGGGAGGGGGCATTCAGTCAATTGAGTATATTATCTCATTTAATCTCACAAAAAAAAGCTCCTATAGGGAAGGTCCTATTATTATTTATATTTTACAAAGAGGAAACTGAGATTTTAGGGGTTTAATGAATAACTTGTACAAGTTATTAAAAAGTTGTGTTGCTGGGACCAGAACCCATGTTTGATTCCAGAGCCTAGATTTCCTTTTTTAACAACACAGATTTATTTCTCTATTTATTTTTACTTATTTTTTATTTGGCCATGCCACAAGACGAGCTTCCCAGGTGGCGCTAGTGGTAAAGAATGTGCTGCCAATGCGGGAGACATAAGAGACCTGCGTTCAATCCCTTGCAAGGGAAGATCCCCTGGAGGAGGGCACGGCAACCCACTCCAGTACTCTTGCCTTGAGAATCCCATGGACAGAGGAGCCGGGTAGAGTCAGAAAGAGTCAGACACAACTGAAGTGACTTAGCATGCATAATATAAAAGGGCTTCCCAGGAGGAACTAGTGGTAAAGAATCTGTCTGCCAATGTAGGAGATGCAAAAGATGTGGGTTTGATCCCTGGGTCAGGAAGATCCCCTGAAGGAGGGCATAGTAACCCACTCCATTATTCTTGCCTGGAGAATCCCATGGACCAAGGAGCCTGGTGGTCCACAGGGTCGCAGAGTCAGACACAGCTGAAGAGACTTAGTTTCCCAACCAGGGATAAACCCACGCCCCTTGCATTGCAGGTGCAGAGTCTTAACCACTAGACTGCCAGGGAAGTCCTCCGGTGCCCAGATTCTTAATGTGACATCCTGCTGCCATGGGGGGTGGGGAGCTCTAGATGCTGATGGCATCCTCCCAGCTCAGGTCCTTTCTCTCCCTCCCCCTCAAAGGGTACATCGTGTTTGCTGTGTTTCTGCTGGTGTCCTGCCTCATCCTCATCTTCGTCGTCGCCCCACGTTACGGACAAAGGAACATCCTCATCTACATAACCATCTGCTCTGTGATCGGGGCCTTCTCCGTGTCCTCCAGCAAGGGCCTGGGCATCACCATTAGGAACTTCTTCCAGGGGCTGCCGGTTGTACGGCACCCTCTCCCCTACATCCTGTCCCTCATGCTGGCGCTTTCGATCAGCACTCAGGTCAACTTCCTCAACAGGGCGCTGGACATCTTCAACACCTCCCTGGTGTTCCCCATCTACTACGTGTTCTTCACCACGACGGTGATGACCTCCTCCATCATCCTCTTCAAGGAGTGGTACAGGATGTCGGCTGTGGACATCGTGGGCACCCTCTCTGGCTTTGTCACCATCATCCTGGGTGTATTCATGCTTCATGCTTTCAAAGACCTGGACATCAGCCGGAGCAGCCTGCCCCACATGCACAAAAACCCACCTGCCACTCCTGCCCCAGAGCCCAGTGTCATTAGACTTGGAGATAAGAATGTCCTGGTGGACAACATGGAACTCTCCAGCACCCCATCACCAGAAGAGAAGCCCAAAGTGTTTATAGCCCATTCGTAAAGCCTGAAGTAGAGAAGTGAGAGGATGAGCCCTGTGGTACAGCCTGACGGCTTGATTTCAGAGCCACCTGGTTACTTCCAACACAACTCGTACCAATGGGCTCTTTTCTTGAGACTTCCATTTATACCTCATTGCTGTTTCCAGGAGAAAAATCCCTACTCAGTGAGCAGTGGTGGTTTCACTTCCTGGAAACACAGCCTCAGTGACCAAACACACTACTTGGTGCCAGCAGGTCCCCTGGACCTCCCTTCCCACTTGTTTCCTGTGTTGTGGGGAAGAAGATCGGATTTGACCCATTGAATGTAGCGCAAGCCAGGAACTTCCCTGAAACGCTGGTCATCAGGAAGTTCCCCTCCTGAGACTGACTCACTGTTCCCGAGTCCAAGGCTGAAGTGCACCTGGCTCCCCAGGGCCCAGAGAGCAACTCGCCATGCCCCCTGTCTGGAACTAATAGACACACAACTCTTGTCAAATGTCTTGTTGCTGTTGCCACCTCATTTTCGGACACGGAAACAAGACCTCAGCTGACCTTCTTACTGTGAAAGCTGCCTGATGTCTCAGGGAAACCCTGCCACCAGCCCCATTCCCAGAGCAGCCAGCCTGGAGCTTAGCATCTGCTTCCATCCTCCTCACCCCCACCCTTCCCTCTGTGCTGTGCTCAGTTGCTTCAGTCATGCCCAACTCTTGCAAGCCCGCTCCTCTGTCCATGGGATTCTCCAGGCAAGAATACTGGAGTGGGTTGCTGTGCCCTCCTCCAGGGGATCTTCCTGACCCAGGGGTTGAACTCACGTCTCTTATGTCTCCTGCATTGGCAGGCAGGCTCTTTACTGTTAGTGCCACCTGGAAAGGCCCCTTCCCTCTCTAGATGCACCCCAAGGAGCTGGTCACAGAGACATTCAGGTGGTTGTCCAAGAACTCGAAACAACACAACCAACCACAACAAAAGGTGCCTCCCAGCCGAGCTCTGCTGGCCAAGCCCAGAGTTTCATTCCGCCTCGCTCTAAGAGAACAGCAGTTCACGACTCTTAAAAGCAGCCTGGTTGTCGAGTAGAATGCACTTTCCTTTTCCTCAAGGAGTAAACCACAATATGATTTGGGGAGATGGGGAGAAGAGTGAGGAGCAGAGTCAGGACTTGTCAGAGAGCAGACACAAGCTCTCTGGAAACCAGAGGCTAACCTGTGTTTACTCTGGTGGCTGACCAAGAACCCAGGCGGCAAAGGTAACCTCTGGGTGTGTGTGTGTATTTAAAATGCAGCATGCAGGATCTTAGTTCCCAGACCAGGGATTGAACCCATGCCCCTTGCAGTGGAAGGACGGAGTCTTAACCACTGGACCACAGGGAAGTCCCCTTCGGCAGTGGAAGCTCAAAGTCTTAACCACTGGGCTGCTAGGGAAGTCTCCTCTGGGTAACTTCTGGGCTGAAGCCTTAGAGGCTTGGCCAGTGGGATCAGCTTTGAACTTCAGTGACCAAGTGGGGGTGTAAGCTAGGTACCAGGTGTCATTCTGGCCATGGACCAGATTGCCACCAAGTCCCCAGTCCACTGATGAGCTGCCCACCCTGGGAGGCGGTGTGCCACAACTGCTGCACCACCACCTGCTTTGGGGACTGCCTGTGGTCCCCCAACATTTGGCTGGAGGCAGTCAAAAAACCAAGAGCAGCTGGAGAGAGAGAATTAATATCGTTTCCCTTCCTGTCTTCTTTCTAGCAGTGAGAATGTGACAGTTGATTCAAGGATCATTGATACGGAGGTAAGGGAGTCAGTATATTTGTCAAGAAGGAAGCCCTGGCCCTCAGCCCCCCGAGCTGGTGTAGAGCCCCCCTGTGTAACTCCATACCTGTGCCTGTGTTTATGTCCCGGGCCCTCAGTACAGCCAAGCCCAGGCCAAACTCCTGCTGGCCTTAGAGCACCAATGAACAGGCTGGCTTTCTGCACGCACTCCAGCCTCAAAGCCCCAATTTTGAACGACTGTGGATTTCTCTAACTAAAATCAATGCAACCCACTGGATGTTGAGAATGGCCGTGATCTGAGGGCCCTGAGAGTGTGGTCTGCAGGGTCAGTAATAAAGACCTCTGAGTGTGTTTACTTGATGCTTACATCTCGGCCCTCCTTGGACATGGACTAATTAAACTGGTTCTTCTAGTGCTGGTGGACGGAGCAGTGGGGGGTGGGGGGTAGGGTTGGGGTCGGGGGCCAGGCCAGGCCCCAATCTCTGGAGAGTTGTGGCTATCAAGGAGGTCCTGTCCCTCCAGTGTCTTCTGCAGTCCAGCCTTCACTAGAGAGGGAAAGGTTGTCTGGGGAATACAGTCCACTAAAGACTTTGCACATCCCTTGTTTTTTTGTTGGTTTGTTTTTACCATCCCTTGTTAATGTCTGAGCCTTTAGGAGGAACCAATCACAATGCTAAGAGCCTCCCATGAATACTTTAAGCCCTCACAAATCCTCAAGGTAGGTCTGTATCACTCATGTCCCGAGTGACCCCAGACCTATTTAAACTAGACCAGCTTTTGTCCAGGTGCCAAGACAAGCAAAGACCCCAGGCTTCTCTGTGGCTCAGGTTCTTCCACGGTGGTCTGACAAGCTGGGTGGATGGTCCCTGTGGGAACTCTTCTGAGGAGTCCTCAGGGATGGATCGTATCCAGGCTAGCCAATACAACATGAAAACAAACAAACGAGCTGTCAAACCAGCCAACATTTCAAATGACAATTTAATTAAATACAAACAAGGAAAAAAGGCACCATAGCCCATTCAAGTATTTTGCATAGATATACAAATATTGTAAACAATTAATAGGTGAATGAGAGAAAAGAGGATCTGTTTTCCGTGAACAATCTCCCAAATAAAAAGAAAATTCACATTGCCCTGGATCCCAGACACATACGTACGTACACACAGTGGGTGGTGAGAGAGGGTGGGTGGCTCTGGGGGCACTTGGTGTGGATTCTACAGATCCTCTGCTTTACCAGGTTCCCTAGGGAGGGGTGGGGCACCATTCCAGTTGGCATAGTCTTGATTTTCTTGGGTGTCCTGCAGAGCTGTTGTACATACATTTAATTCAATCTCTGACTTTAAAACCAGTCTCCAATTTAAAACATGAGAATCTTCTATACCCCCAGCCAAAAAAAAAAAACAAAAACAAATTCTGACATGGGTAAGAGGAGGCTTTGTTCTAAAGGATTACAGCAAGAGATGGAGAGGGGTCATGGCCATAGTGGATGGGGCTATGACATCACTGTAAGATCTACAACGAGACACTATAAGATCTGCAAGGCTCTCAGAGCTGGGACAGAAAGGAGCTTTTCTTTTACAGGGAGAAGTAAGCAAGGCTAAAAAGAACCGAAGGTAAGCAGGCAGTTACCACTGGAGCCCAGTGCCTGGGCTAAAACCCACCGAGACAAGGAGAGCCAGTGCAAGCTCCCTTGAGATCCCTTGAGGTTTACATTTCAGAGATGCCTTCCAGGCTCTTAAGGAAAACAAGTCTAGGGTTGAAAAACTGGTAGGAGGCTAAGTTAGCTTCTAAAAAGATTTACATAGTCTCCATCTGAACAGTAGGCTGGTTAAGTCACTCCACCAAGCCTCAGTTAAGCTCCTTTCCTCCCCATCAGACCCTGAGCATGGACTTGCCCTTGGCCAGAGCCGGCATCAGCCCCTCCCCCAAAGGCTGACCACAAAGTCTGTCCCTGAATGTGGTTCTTTCCAGCCATGCTCACTCCTTCCTATAAAAGGCCTCTTCCTTCTGAGCTGTGAGATGCTTTACAGATCTTGCAGCCACTCAGCTCACCCGAGCAGTCTCCTAAAGCAACTGCCCGGTGCCCCTGACTCAACATTCCCTTCCCCAGTCTTGCAGTAATCCCTGTGAGTAAAGTCCTTCCTTCCCTAAATCCATACTGGGTTTCATCACCTCAAAGCAGCACATGGACACAGGAGGGGAAAAGCGGGCCACAGTAGCCAGTCTTGTCCCCCCGGGCAGCCTCCCTGGCCTTCCAGAATGGTGCCTCCTGCCTCCCTGAACAGAACCAGGAGAGAAACAGTAAATAGAACAGGTTGCCAAAAGTCTTACCAGATTTTAAAAATTCGACCATCTTCCAGTTCACAGTACAATTTTTATCACGTGGAGGTGGTACTAAAATAATGGAAAACAACACACAAGAAAGCAACAACCCAGGTCTCTTTCCGGTTTGGTTCCAGGGAGGGTGGATTTCAGATTCAAGAGGCTCACACCTCACAGCCTTCCACCTCCTGATATGGGGGAGGAAAGCTGGACGGAACCACAGGATCATTGGTGAGGCATGGGGTTGGGCTTAAGGGTGATTTTGGTGGGGGAAGTGTTTTAGCCTTTCATTTTCTGGGACCCAGCCGTGAGGCCTGGGGCATCTAGAGTAGCATGCTTAAATGGAAGGCTGTCCCCTGACCCCACCAGGAAGTGAGGATGATGGACATTGGGTGTGGGGCGCAACCAGGACCCTTGTCAGCAAGACAGAGGTGTGAATATCACCAACATCACAACTACTTAACTACCTGAGGGAGGAGAACTTCATTTCCTGAGCTCTTTCTAAATGTACCCCAAGAGTCCACCAGGTGCACAGCCCAAATCTCCCACCTGTCTCCAAACCCAGAACATCGATTAAGCACCCATTGTGTATGGAGAGCTAGAATGGGGCCCTGGGCTAGTGGTTGGGGTGAGAACTCAAGCCTCTTCCTTGAACTGAGGTTTTCAAGAGCAAACATCTGTTCATTGCAGGAGGTGGGCAGCCCCCAGATGCCCAGCACCTTTCTGGGGTGGGAGACAGTCCCAGAGAACCTCGCCGGTGACTCTGACAATTGTCCCAGCCTGCAGAGCACCGCACAGCCCCGCTCCCTGTGGGGAGGACAGGACCAGAGGAAAGAGCACAAGGAAGTGGATAAGGAATCATCTCGCTGGTCCCAGCACAGACTCCATCAAGGCTGCTTCTCTAGGGAGCTCTACAGGTATGCTCTCTGCTCAAAGGACAACAGTCCTATCTCGTTGCTGATCAGCCTGGGGATAGATGGGGTTCCCAGGACATCCGCTCCCTTCCCTACACCTGCCGCCATCCGTGAGGACCATGCTCAGATTCAGGGCAGGGAGAGGAAGACCTGCACTCTGCTGAGGTCACAAAACCATGGACAGTAAAGCTAGGTGCTCACAGCCATGGCCCAAGGCCATGCCAGTCATCACTCTCGAGAAACCAGGAAATCCTGGGGCCAACCATCAGGCAGAACCCTGACCTGCAAGTCACAGCACCAGGTCCCAGGAAGTCGGGACTGCTGGGGAATCGCATTCCACAGCACCACACGTTGGGCAGGTCCAAGCAGGGAAAGAAATCAAAAGCACGAGGCACTTGCAAAGTGCAGAAAAGAGAAAACAGAGCAAGCAAGAATCATGGCAAGCAGATGGCGACCTTTGGCTTGACGGCTCAGAGGGGCCCAGGCTATGCTCCCCCTGCTGTCTAAACGCCTACAAATAGTACCTGTCTGAGTCAGAGTGACCCGTGGGAATATGGGTAGGTAGGGGTTTGGGGGTGGTGGGGGGTAGTAAGGAGAAGACTTGATTTGTTCACATGTGACCACTGAGCCAGGAGTTATGACCTTGACCAAGCCCTGGGCAGTGGGAGGGACCCCTCGATCCCAGAGCTAAAAGGGAGGCTAAGTGCCCACCTCCAGCCAGCCTGGAACCATGGAGGAAGACAGAAGCAATAGAAAGCTCTCACGTGTACCCAGATGTGGATGGATGGCTTCTCCAAGCTGAGTCCTGGCTTGAAGGTCGAAACCAGCTTCCCAGGTGGGCTCCAGCTCGGACCACTGGCACCAGATGGACTGGCACCTCTTGGGGGACGGCCCAGCTGGAGGGTGGATGGGGGAGAAGCAGCCATTCGTCCTCCTCTGCTTTCCTGTTCCTACCTGGGGCTGGATATTGCACAAAACAACACTTGGATGCCATGGGGTAGTAGTCACTCTGGGCCCCTGAGGAGACCGAGGAGGCACTGAGTCGAGAAGGAGATTTTCAGAGATGCGCTGGTTCCAGGAGGAGGGGAGCTGGGGAGGAGGAGCTCGGAGGCGGCCAGACATGCTTCTTCCAGAGCCCATGGCTAACGGCTCCTCCGTGGTATTCAAAGTCCTCAAGGGAAGGGAGAAGCCCCTTTAGACGAGTCTAGATTTTCGAGCTAGTCATCCCCACAGCCCTCTGTGATCTGTATTCAGGAAACTGAGGGAAAACAAGAGAGGAGAGAGAGAAACGTCAGATCCGTGCGGATTAATGGAATCATGGGGCACTGTCCTCTTGCTTGTGTCAGGTGAGCAGACGAGACAGACAGCTGGGAAAGACGGTTTCTACAGAAGTCTATCCACGTGTCTTCTTGTCCATCAGCTCTCCAGTGAGAGGCATCGTGGCGCCCCCCACCCCGCTCCTGACCCCAGCTGATCAGCTATCCCTACTCCTCCCTCTCAACAAAGCTGTGCCCCAGTCTGCAGAGTTTGCAGGACCTCGTGGGAACACAGGGCAGTCAGCCAGCTTCCTCACTGGCTCCTGTCTGCCCCGACCCCAGGACTGGCCACACAGAATACATCAGCTTCAAGGAAGATATATTAGGAAAGGCCATTGTGCACAGCCTACCAAAGGCTGGCAGTTAATGACAATTAACTGCCTTGACCTTCACAGCAACCTGGGGTGGGGGTGGGGGTTGTCTACTGCTGCTTCCTAAAACCTCTTTCAAGATAAGGCATCGGAGACTTGGCAAAACTAATACAATTATATAAAGTTTAAAAATAAAATAAAATTTAAAACAAACAAACAAACAAACAAACAAAAAAAAAAGATAAGGCATCGGAGACTCAAGAGTGACTTGCTCAGGGCCACTCAGCTCATCAGCTGCAGAGCTAGTTTGAAGGTACCAGAGCTCAGCCTCCTTAACATCAGCTTTCATGTGGAACTAAAACACCTCTATCACTAGGGGGTGATATCACCAATTTAAGGGACAGTCATTTAGGCTAAGCTTTTTGTCCTTGGCTTTTGTTCTGGAAGTTCAGCCTTACCCAAGAAGCATGAACTGGTCTGTTTTCTCAGCCGTATTTTTGCCCCCTGGATCCCTCTGCTCTCAGCTTTTACCTCAAGGGTTTCTGAAGACTCACCTTTGGGGCAGGTGCCACCAGGGGCCGGGTCTGAGGAGGGCCGGAGGGAGGGGGCCGCAGGATGGAGGCGCCGCTTGGCCTAGGGAGGTTCTTGCGGCCTGGCACTGGGTTAGCCGGGAGCGCCTTCTGCGGCGGCCGAGGCCTGGAGAGATCCTGTGGAGAAAGCCACAAGCCTCATTCAAAGGCCAGAAGCGCCCGTTCAAGAGAAAACGTCCTCAGTATGTTACAGGCCAAAAGCAGATGAGAAGAGGGATACACCATTTAAAAAGAATGGTCCCATTTATAAAAACAGATTGTGTGCGTACATGTTTACCTGCTCAGGAAAAAAAGCCTTTTTGGAGAGCAAGTTGGCAGTATCTATTAAAATCAGAAATCATACTCAGTTTAGAAGTGATCATTCTCTGACCTAAATACATGATTCCACTTCCTGTTACCCATTTTAGAGAACTATTTGCACAGGGCCACAGAAATGAAACTGCAAGGATGTTCCTCGAAGCACTGTTTATGACAGCAAAAGAAATTAGAAATAATTAAAATTTTCATCAACAAATTACTAAAATTACACAGAGACATATGACATGGCATTTTAAAAGAATGAAGTAGGCTGATAAGTGCTGAGGTGGAAAGATGACCAAGAGGAATGGCAAGGTGGTACAAGCTGCAGAGGGTAGTTTAGAGAAACAAGTCACCCCCCTCAGTCCCCTACCAGTGTAAACCCAAAGGTACAGGGGGAGTCAGAAAGATGAAGACCAAACTGGTAACAGGTCAGAGGTTAAGAGTGGGCTCTGCATGGTGAGAGGGGTCATCCAAGTGAACATTCAATTTTTTTTTAACAAGAGTATACATATGTATATTACCTGTGCAAATAAAATTTTTAAAAAGAAGAAATCATATTTTCCATATTGGTTGTCTGTGGGTGGCACAATTCTTTCCTTTGTACTTTCACATTACCTTCATGTTTTACTACCTTCTCAATAAGGCCTTCCCTAATGGCCTTATTTTGGAGAAGGCAATGGCACCCCACTCCAGTACTCTTGCCTGGAGAATCCCATGGACGGAGGAGCCTGGTGGGCTGCAGACCATGGGGTCGAGGAGAGTCGGACACGACTGAGCGACTTCACTTTCACTTTTCCCTTTCATGCATTGGAGAAGGAAATGGCAACCCACTCCAGTGTTCTTGCATGGAGAATCCCAGGGACGGGGGAGCCTGGTGGGCCGCCGTCTATGGGGTCGAACAGAGTCGGACACGACTGAAGCGACTTAGCAACAGCAGTAGCAACGGCCTTATTTAAAATTATAACACTCTGCAAAACACAACCATACACAATCTACGAGATGCAGCAAAAGCAGTCCTAAGAGAGAAGTTCATAGTGATACAGGCCATCCTCAGAAAACAAGAAAACTCTCAAACAACCTAGCCTACCATCTAAAAGAATTAGAAAAAGCAGTTTGGTTTAAACAAACAAAACAAACAAAACTTAAAGTCAATTTATGGAAGGAAATAATAAAGATCGGAGAGGAAACAAATAACAGAGATTAAAAAACAATAGAAAACAATCAATAAAACCAAGAGCTGGTTTTCTGAAAGGATAAACAGAATCAATAAACCTCTGGTCAGACTCACCAAGAAGAAAAGACAGAGGACCCAAATAAAACAAGAAATGAAAGAGGAGAAACAACCACAGACACTGAAGAAATACAAAAAAAAAAATCATAAGAGAAAACTCTGAACAATTTTATACCAATAAATTGGACAACCTAGAAGAAATGAACAAGTTTCTAGAAACATACAGCCCTCCAAAACTGAATCAGGAAGAACTAGATACTTTGAACAGATTAATTACTAGAAGTGTGACACAACCTATAATAAAAAAAAACAACTCCCTGCAAACAAAAGTCCAGGACCAGTGGCTTTACTGGAGAATTCTACCAAACATACAAAGAACTTACACAAATCCTTCTCAAACAACTTCAGAAGATTAAAGAGAAGAGAACACTCCCTAAGTCATTCTATGAAGCCACCATCACTCTGATAGCAACACCAGACAAAAATCATCAAAAAAGGAAATTACAGGCCAGTATCTTTGATGAATGTAGATGCAAGAGCCCTTAACAAAATATTAACAGACTGAATCCAACACATAAAAAAGATCATACATCATGACCAAACTGAATTCATCCCAGGGTCACAACAATAGTTCAACATATGCAAATCAATTAATGTGATACACCACATCAAGAAAAGACAAAAACCATTGACTGTCTCAATAGATGAAGAAAAAGCATTTGATAAAATTCAACATTCATTCATAACAGAAACTCATCAAAGTGGGTATAGAGGGAACATATCTCAGCATAATAAAAGGTATTTATGACAAACCCACAGCCAACATAATACTTGACAGTGAAAAGCTGAAAGCCTTCCCAACTACAATCCCGAACAAGGATGCCCACCCTCACCACTTCTATTCAACGTAGCATTGGAAGTCCTAGCCACAGTAGTCAAGATCAGAAAAAGAAATACAAGGTATCCAAATTGGAAAAGAAGAGGTAAAGTGGTCATTATATGCAGATGACATGATACTATATATAGAAAAGTCTAAAGACTCAAACTACAACAGCTGGGATGTTCAGTGGTTAAGACTCTGTACTTCCACTGCAGGGAGTGCAGGCTCAGTTGCTGGTTGGGGAACGACATGCCCCATGGGGCAGCCAAATTTTTTTTAGATAATAAAAATAAAAGGGAATAAGATTGAAAAACCTGCAGCACCCCCTCATTCAGCATTCCCAGACCCCTTTATCCTAATCTACTTTTTCTTTCTTGGTATATATCACCCCATTCCACCACAGTATACTCCCTTATTTTTTATTTTCTCTCTCTGTTCCCCAATAGACCAGAAAGAGGACCAGAGGTCCTTTTCTGTCCGATTCAGGGATACAGCTCAAGCTTCCTGAACAGGGACTCATATACAGTGAGCACTCAACATCCATATCAGTTCAGTTCAGTCACTCAGTTAGTTGAAAAAAATAAAACTCTGCACTAGTCAGAAAAGTTTAAATAACTGTATTTCTTCTGTGATCAAAAAACAAATTTTAAGGGGCAAAGACTGGACCATGCCACCACCCACAGATCCCCAGGCTGGTACAAGAGAAGCTGATTCCACAAGTGAGGGTTTCAGGGCCTGCTGACCTGGATGGTTCCCCTTCTTGTGGAGGTCATGAGCAAGCATAAAAATGGCTAAATGGCAAGCATGGGGAGAGGGTGGGAGTAAATCAGAGATTTTCTGCAAGAAGCTTTTCAGTCAGCAGAAAACTGGGAGCAGAAATGAGTAAAAGCAGCAGATTCTTGGGACCAAAAAATCACGCTGACCCGCTCCATTCCTTCCCCTAAGGACCCAGAGATCCCACACCCTTCCAGGCCAGACAGCTGCCAAACCAGAGTGGCTCCTGGAGGCCAGGACAGAGACATTCTGGCGGAAGCAACAGCTGGGTGCAGATGTCAGGATGCAGTGGGGAAATGCTGTGCTCTCTTGGCTGCTTGCTGTGCAAAATGAACAATTTGTGTGTGTTTGTGTGTATGTGTGTGTGTGCGCGCGTGCATGCATGCTAACAGAGGTGATCTGGGCAGGAACCTCATCAGCATGGCAACACTGGGCATCCCCGAGCAGGGTTGTGCCACTGGCCACGTCTGCTTCAACCCAGCTCGGCTCTACCGGAGGCCTCACCCAACACTTTTTCTGGGGTGGAAACAGTCCCTGAACTGCTCTGGCCCTATGCTCCCATCCTCAGCAGCAGCACCCCTGTCAGTCAAGCTGCACAAACCAAACCAGACACTGGGCAGCTGTGCAGGCGGGGATCATCCCCTCCCAACCCTCAGCAGTAACTGTTCCCCAAGTCCTGTCTATTTTCTTTTCTATACACCCCTCATGGGCTTCACCCTGTCAATGCTACCATCGCCTCTCCCCCGGACACAGTTTAAACCTTGTAACTGATAATGTCTGTGCATTCAGCCTCATCCCCCTCTGATCAAATGCCACCATAGTAGGCCTTTCATTTTTTAAAACGACTTTTTAACTAAAGTGTAATATACATAAAAAACATGAGTCATAAATATACAACCAAATGAATTATCAGAATGAACACACTAACGTAATCCTCACCCAGGTTTAAAAAAAAAAAAGGAAGATTAATAGCCCCAGAAACATCTCTGGGCCCTCTCTTAGGCACTGTGTCTCCCTCTTCCCTAAATGTAGCACAAACAGAGATCCCAAACCAAATCTGATCACATCACCCACATCCCACCACTGCCCCCCTGTTCCCACTGAATGCAAATCCAATTTGTAATCCAGGCCCATGGCACAGTCTGGCCTCTCCTGGCTCTCCAGCTTCTTATCATAGCTCCTTGGGCCCCAGGCAAAGGGGCTCTAAAGCTCCTTCCATCTGGGGGCTCTCTTCATCACAAAGCTTCCCCACCAACAGGTCCCTGGTCCAAGAACCTCTCCTGCCCCTCACAGCCTGCTAACTCCTGCTCACCCCTCAGGTTTCAGCTCCAATGTCACCTCCTCAGGGACGCTTTCCCAGATTTCCAGATAACTCTCTTTGTAAGCAAGCTGAACCTCTCCTTCATAGAACTTACCACTTCTGTAACTACACACATACCAGTGTCTTCCCCAGCAGGCTGTGAGCTCCAGGAGGCAGAAATGGCTTCTGCTTTGCTCACCAGTGCCAGGTACAAAGCAAAAGTTCACACACATGTGCAGAGAGAGCAGAAGAGGTTACAAAGCTTTGCCTACCACCTCTCAAGAGTGGTCCAGTCACCAGGCTAGGAGGTTGTGGAGCTGAGACCTGAGAGTGTGGATGCCCCCAGAGCCGACCCAGGGCCTGACACACAGGGTGGCGGAGGGTCTGGAGTCAGCCCTAGGTGCAAGTCCTGGCTACTCTACTTACAAACCACCCCCTTGGCCTGGCCCCTTCAACCCTGTGAGACAGCTCCCCCAAACAGAAACTGAGGGCAGCAGAGACTCAGTACTCAGATGGGTCCCAGGAAGGGCGTCTGCCCAGACTGAATCCCTGCCGCCTGCCCTCAGCACTGTTGAGAAATCCCTGTTTGGGCCTGAAGCCATGCTTGGGGTGTATATTTTGGGGTACCTGCCAGTGGTGGAGGGGCCTTCTGGGCTCTGGATTCCTGCCAGCAGCCTCCAGGGCAATGCAGCTGGAGTCCACTACCCAGCCCCTCCCCCAACCTATTGCTTAGCACTTTGGGCTCAGGCTGAAGCCATCTCCATTCAACAAGCCTGCAGTGCAAGATTTTCTGGAACACTGGTCTCATGGACTGCTCCCTCCCTCCCTCCTCCTCTGTTCCCCCCTCACACCCTCGTCTGCGCACGGTTGCTTTCTCCCCCCTTATTCCCTTTTTCTCTCCTTCTGTGGCCTTCAAAACTCACTTGTGGCCACTCTAAACCCCAGTGTCTCAGAATGTGAGTGTATCTGGAGACATGGCCTTTAAAGAGGTGATTATGTTGAAATGAGGCCGTTAGAGTGGACCCTAATCCAATCTGACTGTCCCTGTGGACACACAGAGACGTCGGGGCGCACACGCACAAAGGAAAGACCACACGAGGACACAGGAGAATGCAGTCACCTGCAAGTCAAGGCGAGCTGCCGCAGAAAAAACAAACCTGCTGGACTTCCAGCCTCCAAAGCCGTCAGGAAGTAAGTAGTTTCTCTGTGGTTTCGGCACCACCCCACCCCCAGACTGTGGTGTCAGTTACAGTTGCCCAAGGAGCCTAACACTCTCCCTGTCCTCTGCTCTCCTCTCTCTTGCCTCTTCTCTCCCTGTCAGTCTTTCTTTTCTCTTTCTGTATGCAATTTTCTATCCCACTCCTGCCCCAGATGAGGAAAACGGGAGAGCAGCAGTTTTGCAGGGCTTCCCAGGTGGCGCAGGAGTAAAGAATCTGCCTGCCAAACTCAGGAGATGCAGGTTTGATCCCTGAGCTGGGAAGATCCCCCTGGAGAAGGAAATGGCAACCCGATCCAGTGTTCTTGCCTAGGAAATTCCATGGACGGAGGAGCCTGGTGGATTACAGTCCACGGGGTCACAGAGTCGAACATGACTGAGCACTGGAGCATGCACTGCAGCAGCTTTGCATCATCAGAGAACCAAACCTGTTGCTCCTGGCTCTGCTGAACCATGACACTGCCACGTCCCAGAGACCCCAGGACCTAGAGCCAACAGTCCTTAGGGGCAGGGACAGCCTGGGCCCCCTGGACCATGCCCAAGAACAACAGTCCCAGGAGGAAAATGGCCAAGTCCCCTACCCCAACTGAGGGTAAAACACAGGTGGTTCCGGAAGGCACCACGCCTGGCCACCACCCAACATCTGTGTCTGTGCTGTAGGAACTCCTGCCGGAAGGTACAGCTGGAGCCAGCACAGCACAGACACGCCGGGTAAACAGACTGCAGGGCAGGATGGCTCTGCTTCTAAAGAACACCGGTGATGCGGGGATAGCCCAGACCCTGCCCACCCCTCCCAGAGGCCGGGCCCCTTGACCTGCCCCCCAGATGAGCAAAGCATCACCCTACATCCCTCAGGAAGACCTCCCGACTAGTGCAAGGTACTGATTGGCACAACATGGTGGAATAAGTACTATGATGAGAGAAATGCAGGGACACCAAACTTGGACTTGGGGGTCAGAGAAGGCTTTTTGGAGGAAGCAGCATTTAACAGGAGACCTAAGAATGAACACGAGATGTTGGTGCAAAGGGAAGAAAGTGTATGTGGCAGAGGAAACAGCATTTGCAAAGGCCCAGCAGAGAGGAAAAGACCACGGGGAACTGAAACACTGACTGAACATGCACATTTGGGGTGGAAGATGGGCGCCGGCTTGTCAGGAAGACGCCAGCCAGGGCGGAAGTGCTCTGTAGCATATTTCCCCATCTCGTCACCTCACATTCTGTGTGCCCAGTATGGACCAGAATGCAGCAAGGGCAGCCAGCCCAGGACTCAGCAAGCTCTCTCTTCCCAGCCTGCATCATTCCTCATTCCTCATGGCTGATGGCCTGACAAGTGATGCTCCTGATCCAGGGTTGCTGAGAAGCCACTTACCTGGGAGAGGACGCACTTAGGGGCGGGGGGCACTGGCCGGCTTGGGGGCGGTCCCCTGGATGATTCTTTCCTCTCTACTGATGGTCTGGGCCCTGGGGAGTTTCTAGCAGCCTTGCTGAGGTGTGCTGGCGATGGCGCAGGTGGTGACACGCTATGCAGGTAGTCTGGAGGGGGCCGGGGAGGAGGCTGGGAGGGCTTCCGCAGGGTTTCAGGAGTGTTGGTCACCTGTATGCATAAGACGAGGAACGTCTGAGATACAGGAACCCTTAATGCACTTAAAAACTTGAGGGTGGCCTTGGGTGTCCCATTGGCACGAACAAAGACCTCGGATCCCAGAGGTCAAATGCAACTTTTAAAGTCATGAGGGGATGGTAGAACCAGCTGACCATCTCTCAGGCCAAGAAAGTATCGTTTATTACGAATCCCAAGGGGCCCACAAAGGTGCTTATGGGAAAATCTAGCACAGTCCTAAGAGAGAAGGTCAAAGTAGCAATGTTCATGGTGCAAAGCTCTTACCTTTCGCCTGCCCTGGGGTGTCTGCAACTTGAACGTTGGGTTGGCGTGGCCTGTTCCACTGTTCTGAGACACCCTGAAGGGACAACTAGTAACAAGGAAGGAGAAGCACAGGTTGTTCATTGAAGGTTACTGCCTGAGTTCGCTTTGACCCAGGTGTGGCCAGCCAGCAGCTCAGTCGTCCCTGAATCTGCTCTAGCGGAAGTGGGATTGGCCCTCCTGAAGCCCAGCTCCCTCGGCACGGAGACGGTGGCCAGTGGAAAACTCCCAAGGAAAGAGAGTTGGCCTCATATACAGCACAGTGTGCCTCAGTATCTTTTCGTCACCCTTTTTAAGACCTTTCTCCCCCAAGAAGACAAGGATGTTACCAGCCATCAACCAATCTCCCTCAGGCATCATTCCAGGAGGACCTGGGATTTAAAAATCTCCTCTGGAAAAATTATGATTTATAACAGAGGACTTGGAGACTATACATCTTCAATACCCACAGGAATGAATTACTTAGGACAAAAATTACTCTCTGTCTTGAGTTGATGTCTAGCCACCTCTGTGACTGACTTGAGCTAGTCAGTTTTCCTCTATTGCCTCACTTTCTGGGCTCTAAGATGCGGAGGAAATCCATTAGATACAGGATAGATTTCATTTCACATTCCAGCTTGAATTGGTTGGGGGCATTCTGCTGAGAAGGCTTCTGAAGTGATGACCAGGCTCAATCAAGCTTGCTTACAATAAAAATCAAGTAGTAATGTTTGCCGTGGTCATGGAGCGTAGCAGAAGGGGAGAGGGTGACGTGCACTGGGCATTTGCCTTCCAACTAAATGAGACCCACCACCACCACCTCCTTCTTCTAAAACCAGGCACTGCTTTCAGAAAGCTGTGACCCCCAAGTAGACCTCAAATCCTTCACGGCACCCCGTCATACCTGAACTGTTGCCTCAGCTTGGAAGGGAGGGCTAAGGACTTGAGGTAGCCCAGTTTGTTGTTCTGTTTACAGCAGCGATACATCATGATCAGGGCCACCAGCACAAAGATGGCTGAAAACACTCCAGCGACCACAGGACCAGCGCCTTCCAGAAACAGAACCCAAGCGGCAGATTTAGAAGCAGTTGGCTTCAGTAGTGGATTTCAAATAATATGTTCCAGATACTCTTCAGATCCTTGATTTTCATTTACCTTGTATTACTTATTTTAACTTAAAAACTATAACAAAAAAACACATACTATGTCCCACTGGGAAGTCACTAATATTACTAGCTTCAATAATCAGGTCAACTTGCTTGGCAGGGACTTCACAGTAAAGTTTCTCCAGCTACTTCTGCTTAATTGAAAAGCATTCCTTTTCATATAAGGCAAGGAGCTCTATTATTCCAGCTCTATTATTACTTACCACTTGTTTTCTGCCTAAATCATGATTTTCCTGGACACAAAGCAACCACAAAACACTGAGACATATAGATTGATCTAAGATTAGAAGCATAATCCACAATTTCACATTTGGTTTCACCAAATTCGCCTCAATGTTCTCATGAATTATAAATCTAAATGTACAAAATATATATAGACCAGTGACACACTACTTTTAACTGCTTTATATAGAGGTTTCTTCCTTGAAAGATTTTGCTCAAAAAAAAAATTTTTTTTGCTATTATTTTTTTAAAGTTTGGAAACCAAAGAGCTAGAATCCCTGAAATACACTTCTGAATTTCCAGCTCCTCATTTTAAGCTTTGTCCATCAAAGGGCATCTGAGTCACTATAATGTGCCCTAGGTCCATGATTAATTTTAAGTGGTTGAGAAGGGGTAGTTGCTACCACTGACCCCCAGATAGAATGGATTATTCAATAACCTGTGGTCTGTCTTAATCTCTCTGTAAGCAGGAACAGGCTCCTCAACAGAAGGGACAGAGACAGAGGAAGAGCAACTGAGCTGGGCCCCACACCAGGCTGCTAGCCTGGGCCACTCCTCCCACTCAGCCCCTCTTGTTCCCTCATCTATAAAAATCAGGATGACAGTGCTGACTTATTATTCCTCTGCATTATGCCATCCATCCCTCCTCACAAAGGTGGGCAGGAGCCACGCAGGCCGGCCACTCACTCTCGGGAGGCATGGGCCCGCTGTCGATGCTGCCCCCTTGGCCTGGCGTGTTGCAGAAGGGTGGGGCCCAGCCCCGGAAGCAGTGGCAGTTCTGGTTGTTGTTGCAGACCTGGAGCAAGGGCAGGGCAGGGAAGAGATGTCAGCACCCTAGAGAGCTCTGGCTTCCCACAGTGCCTGCCCCTATGGACATCATCGCAGAGGAGCCCCAGAACCTCCAGCATACGTACCCCGTGGCCGTTGCACTTCTTCGCACAGCCTTCCATTTCAAAGAACGAGGTGTTCCTGCACTGCCCCTCAAAGCAAATCTGTAATGAGAAGAAACCGGTCAGTACAACAGAAGGGACACTGGTTGGCGATTAGGAGACTGAGGTTTTGCTTTCAGAACATATGGGACTCAAAAAGGCAGCCTGCTTCAGGTTATTATAGTGATAAAAACAACCTAAAAATTCAAGGACAGGATGACAACTAACTAGTTCTGCTATTTCTCTTGCGATGAGGGAGAAAACAACAAATATTACATTCTAAGAAAATATAATAATATAATGTGCGTGCGTGCTCAGTTGCTAAGTTGTGTCCGACTCTTTACAACTCCATGGACTGTAGCCCACCAGGCTCGTCTGTCCATGGGATTCTCCAGGCAAGCACACTGGACTTGGTTACCATTTCCTTCTCCAGGGGATTTCCCTGACCCATGGATTGAACCCGAGTCTCCTGAATCTCCTGGCACTGGCAAGCAGATTATTTACCACTGTGCCACACCTGGGAAGCCCATATAATAAATATGTGTGATTTCATTCTATATTACTATTGGTTCTATGTTACTTAATTGCATATTAATATGTACTAATTTAAACATTATACTTAAAGATAATGACCATGGTGATAGCTGTTTACTTTGTGCCAGGTACTACACCTAGTGCTTCAGATGTGTTTTACAATGTTATTCTCAGAGTTAACTCTCAGATAGCTGCCCAGGCTTCCCGGACTCCTAGTTTAGACCATTTCATAATTCATATGATAATTAATGATGAGGACAAAAGAGATATAATAGACAATCCTTCTAAACAGTTTACAGGGATTATCTCATTTAATCCATACGACAATTCTACGGGGTGGGTCTTGCTCTTAATAATATGCTCTATAAAGAATGTAAGCCACAGGGCTAAAGAGGTTGGGGAAGCTGGGATTTGAACCCAGGCATCCTCCCCCAGACTCCCACTTCAATCACTACCCTCTGCAACCCAGAGGCTAAGTGAGGCTGGAGGAAGGAACTTACGTGGTTATGGCCACACTTGGTCCCGGTCATCACCAGGCCGGGGTCCAGCATGTCACCCTCCTCCTCGGGACCTCGATAGACGTGGGTGCCCCGACATCGGATCTGCCTTCCATTTATCACGATGACGGTGTCAATGGGCACTGCATTAGACTCCAGGGGTCGGGCCTCGGAACTCTGACACTGGATCTTGCCACATTTGGCATCTCTGAGCCCAAGAGAGGAGGAGGGAAGGAGATGGAATCAGAGACAGGGAAGAGCTGGGACACCAAAGAGCTTCAGTCTTTCTCGACTGGGACAGCAGGTTTGTATGGGGGAGAGGCAAAAGGCAATGAGTGTGCTGTAGGGACTCAGCCAGAATTCCTCTGTGTGGTCTTAGACTAAGGATAGGATGCTATATCTTTATTCCCAAGTAGATGTAGCCAGAGGGCTGGCCTTGGGAAGTCCCCTTTACCGCAAGAACAACTGCCTGACCTGAGCAACCTAACCCCTTATGCTCTTTGTACCCCCAAGCACCCTGGTGTTGCAGCCAGAAGAAGCCTGGTGTCATCCCTGACCTCCCTCCTCCATCCTATATACCAACCCAAGTTCACACCACCATCCTCTCTCACCTGGACACCAGGAAACTGGTCTCCCTGCTCCAGACTTGCCCTACAAGGGCCTAATTTCCAAACTGCTCTCAAGCCAAAGTCCAAACTCCCCTAGCCATATACTCAAGGTTTCTCATGATGTGGTCCCTGCTCAACTAGCCAGGCTCATTTCTCAGTAGCGCACCCCGTACCCCCCCCCCACTGCACCCCAACATTATACTTTAACTATATCAAGTTGCTATCAATTCTTCCTACCACCAGCTTTTCTCTATTCATTTCTCTGCCTGGGACACTCTACCATGTACCAGCACCATTCCTCATCCTGTTCAAATAGATACTTTCTCCAGATCGCAGCTTAAGCATAACTTCCTCTGGGAAACCACTTCAGCCCACTACGGTGGGTTGGGTGGCTCCCACCATATTTCCATTATTACACTATCCTCTTAAGTTCCATGTACTCAGCCCAGTGTCTGGCACATGGTAAATCCACAATAGATAGTGGATGGGTGGGTAGGTGGATGGATGGTTGAAATGAATGAATGACTGGGTGAATGACAGGCTATTCAGATGAGGGTATAATTAGTACCCTGCGGAAATGACCCAAGAGGGCTGATGGGCTGCCCTAGTATAAGAAGGTCCCAAAAGGAAATGTGACCAGCCTTCTAGGAAGCATTGCATCCACACCCTCCCTCTGACTTCCTTAGGGCTGAATGGTGCATTGTCAAAAGGGCCTGGAAGAGATTACTGAAGGGCCCACTCTAGGGCCAGCCAAGCGGATGAGTGGGTGGGAGTGACGAAAGAGCAGGACTTGCTTTGGCATCCTCATCTCATGGGGTCTGCCTTATGGTCATCACCTCATGTTGCACTTCTTGTGTTTCCCATTCATGTCCTTCCCACAGTTTCCAAAGGTGTCCCCTGCCACATTCACCTTCTCGAAGCAGAGATCAGGAGCAGGCCGGGCTCCTGGGTGGGCAAGAAACATTTATCAGCACACTAGCCAACTTTAGTAGAAGTCAGAAGCCCCCAAAGGACAGAGCTAGCCCCTGGCAAAATCAGGAAGTAAGGAAGTTTTATGGAAGGGAATATTCAGCCTTTTCTTTATCCCTATCTGTTGGTCCACCCCCACCTTCTCAAGACCTACTCATAAAAAAAGGTTTTATATCAGTTCTTTACACTTTATTGAGGTTTTATATCTATGGGAGGTTTGTGTGCTAAGCCTTCTTTCTCATGAAGAAGCCCTTTCTCATTTCAGGTGTTTGTTATGTTTTTTTTTTTTTTTTTTTAAATAAAGGTAATACCTGCAGAAGATTTTTAAGAATAAAATATGTTTTTCATTTTTTTCTACTTAGCCATTCCAGTTCCCACATCCCTAAAACCTGGAGAAGCAATCAATTAATAGTGTATTTTCTAAAGATAATTTTATCTCTACCTTCTAGATACAATTCTTGTGTATCTTCTAGAGATAATCTATCCAATAAGGAATGGCCACATAGTCTATTCACATTTTTTTTTTTTTTTACTTAGTACATAGAGAGCTGCGTCCTTTTATTCAGCTTATGGAGTCCCAATGTATTTGGGTGCACGAGATTTACCTTAACTGATAGGATTTATTGAAGTATTTATGGGTTGTTATTGCTCTAACAGTGCTGTAATAAATATCCTTGTAAATCTACTTGGCCAAATACAAACATAGGACACATTCCTAAGCAGTAGTATGGATGCGTCCAATGACAGGTACACTTAAAATTCTGGTATCTCCAAACTGCTTTCCATTGGGGTTGTACACATCTGTTTCCCCACATGTATAATATGGTTTTCTCCACAACTATACTATTATTCTTGTTACAGTATTATCATGCCAACTTATCATATTAATTTTTCACTCTTTTCCAATATGATATATGGGAAAAAAATCCCATCTCATGGTTGATACTTTGCTCACAGCTCCATCGTCCACCTGTTGTGTTGGATTATTCTTATCCATTCACTCACTGTGAGAATTTAAAGCATCAAGGAACTAGGAGGAATACTGTCTACTGCCTCCTGCTGAAAGTCCGCCTTGAGGCAAGGCGATAAAAAAAGGTAATATCTGGAGATGCTCTTGTAAAGCCTGATCCTAAGCAATCCAGAGTGTCTGAAGGGGGAGGCTGGCTAGGAAGCATCGGGGTGGAAGGAGGGTGGTCCGCTCGCTGGAGAGTGCCTTACCAGGGCCCCACAGCTGCTGGCACTGCTCCTGATAGGTGAGGCACATGCCATTGTAGCAGTAGGCCTGGCCGTCCTCGCAAGGGGTGCCGTCCATCTGGTAGAAGTTGGTGGGGCACTGGGGGGACTTGCCCGTGCAGAACTCCGGGAGGTCGCACTGCCGGGCCTGTTCACGGCACAGCGTGCCCGGGGCCAACAGCTGAGCCGAGGAACAAGAAGCGGGGGATAAAGTCAATCTCCCACCTGTCCTCAATCCTCCCAGCAAGGGCTCATGAGCATCACTCCCATGGAACAGAAAATCCCTTACCATTATTTCAGAGCACTTTTTACATGACCTCATTAGCTTAAACCACCATAAATCATCTAACATGAAACATCTAACACTTGGTTTCAAGGTGGTTTTACAAATGTTAACTCTACATAGCAGTCTTAAGAATCAGGTAAGAAATAATATTTATGCAACTATTTACAGTTCACTAAGTGCTTTAGTAATAACAGCTACTTTATGGAGCTCCTACTTAAATGCCCAGGACAAATAATATTTCATTTAGTCTTCATGACAGTCCTATGTAATATAATTATCCCTGTTTTATAGATGAGGAAATCTGAGGCATGTCTCCAAAGTTTCATGGTTAGTAAGTGGCAGAAGAGCAAAGCCCACTAGTATATATGTATAGATACACTCACACACAAACTAGCATTCATGCATCTTTGTATAGATACACTCACACACAAACTAGCATTCATGCATCTTTGAATTCACAAGCACTCTGGCAATAATACACCCACATTACGGAGTCAAGCTCCAGGCTAAGTATGTTGCACATGTTCATCTCATGAGATCCTCACAATGTCCATGAGCTAGATACTGCTATTTGCCCCATTCTGCAGATGAAATAACCTGATCAAATAGCACACCTTGGGCAACTGGTAAGTCTGAGTTTCTGTTCGAGTCTTCCAGCCTCCCTAGGTGGGGTCAGTGTTATTAGTACTCTTCCCATCTTACAGATAGAGAACTCAGGCTTGGATGGGTAATAGCTGCCCCCAGTCACACACAGGGCTGGAAATGAAGATCTCAGACTCCAGGGCTCATCTTTTCCCACACACTTCTCTGCAGGGAAAGCCTTTCCAAGATCCAAGCTGAAATCCTGGGACCCGGAGACGAGTGCTCTCTACGTTCATTCTCAGGCCTCAGCCTGAGATCCTGACCTGATACAGCACAGCCTCTCTGAGGGATGCCAGGTCTGTCTTAAATCATACAGACGGCATGGGAGTTCCCCTGAACAGGCAAAGAGAGCTATGTCTGAGAATAGCACCCCGCCACACTCCTGGGTGACTCCACACCACCCACGAGGGATCCCAGGAGGGAAGGTGGGAGCGGGCCAGCTGAGCAGCTTGCTGACAGTCTCAGAGCAAGGGTGGCCTCAGATGCATCTCCCCACCCAGCAGCAGGATGGAGGGGAAAAAGACCCACCAACCCTGGAGCCAGTCTGCCTGGGTTCAAATCCCAGCGCCTTAGGCAGCAGACCTCTGTTGATGCACTTTCTCATGCGTGCATGAGGACAATAACCCTCTCGTGGTTATTGCTAGAAGGTCATGCTAGAAAGAATGTTCTAGTAAAGCACTTCAACAGTATGGGGAACATAATGAGCCCTGAGCATGTGGTATGTGGAAGCACAGTCCACGATCCAATCTAAAACCCTGGGACCAGATGGGCCCCAGACTTCACAGATTTGAGAAAGCAGACATTACACAGATGTACATACATATGTATATGTGTATATCTCTCTCTATATACATACACATGACATATGTATATTACATAACCCAGCATCAAGGCCTAGGATTATACCTTATAATCAAACACACTAATGTTTTTGCAATGAAATACACTATTTGCTTTAAGTGTGATTTTTAAAAAAAACTATAATTAGATTTATGTCAATTCAGATCCAATTTAGCCACCAAATGAGTTTAAAAAAAATTTTTTTTCAGTTTTTAGAACTTCCTGAATTTCAGAATTGTAGATAAGAGAATGCAGACCTATAGTAACATTAGTGGTAAAAATGGTGTGCTCTTCCAATCAATACTAAGAATGTGGGCTCCAGAGTCAGAGAAACCTGGTTCAGCCCCTTCCTCACTGTTTAACCCTGGAGAAGTCACTTATACCCTCTGAGCCTCAGTCTCTACATCTTAAGTTGAGGATATTGACATAAACCCCACAGGTGTTCTATAAGGACTGAATGAGATGACACATATAAAATTCTCTGCACTGTGCCTGGCACCTAACAAGCAATCCCTTAATGTTAATCAAAACTGTAATGAGGAATATTATGAATGCCAAATAAAATCAAGCCTACTCTCTCTGGACATTTTTTTTTTAATTTCCCACTTTCCAGGAGGCCCACACAGCCTTCTGGGATAATCTGAACTCAGTGAGGTCAAATATAGAAAAAGGGAAGCTTTGTTCAAAGGCTCTTTCTGGCTAACTTTGACACCACCACTTCCCCAGGACTGAGGCTGAATCCTGGCCATCAGCCCCTGCAGAGCCTCAGACTGTCAGGTCAGAACCCTGGGCGGGGAGGGCCCCTTACCTTACAGCGGTGACAGCAGGAGCCGTGCGCACACTCGGCCCCCTCTCTCAGGGTGCAGTTAGCGGCATTGCAGCAGGGGTTCTCACATTCCTGGGGAGGCAGCAAGAGGGGGCATGAGCCTCAGAGGCAGCAGAGCAGGGAGATGGGAGACAAGGCAGGAGGAGGGGCCTTTACCTCCTATCCCACCTTATGTGCCCCTGGAACTCCAGCTCCCTGGGAAATCTCTACCCAAAACACCACTTTATAGCTTTATCATTAAGATAGTATATATATATTGTAGAGAATATACACAAGCAGAATCATCAGACACAACTGCATTTTGACACATTTATAAACATATAGTTATTTTACAAAATCACAGTATCCATACTGCTTTTAAACTTAACACACTACCCCCACTTTTCCTTGTAATCATGGATTCGTCTAAAATGTGATTTTTAGCATAGTACTACATTATAAGGAAATGTCATGATTTGTTTTTCTCATCCCCAATCCAACATCCAGAGACCATGTCTTCCTGGGATCCAGGCGGACCTGTGCTCCTCCCCTTCTAGAGCACCAGGCGTCTTCCCACCCCAAGGCACAGCTCTCCCACTAGCTAAAGTGTGCCTTCCCGTCCTCGTGCCCCTCGCTAACTCCTACCTCGGCCCTCGAGTGTAGGGTCAGAGTCCACCCCCACCTGAGTTGGGCAGCTCCCCTCACGTTACATACACTCCTAGCATCATGCTATTGGCTCTCCTGGTATTTACCACAGTTGTATTTATACATTTTTGCAGCTATTTGGTCAATGTGTGTTTCTGGCTTTGGACTATATACCCCATAAGGACAGGGACCATGCCTATTTTTTTCTACCTATTTATTTTCCTATCCCTGGCACATGACCTAGATCACATACTCATTTGTTGAAGGAGAAACTGCTCTGAATATAAGCCATTGGCCAAGCCCACTCAGGAGTGGGCCCCTTAACCTCACTGGGCCCTCCATGATAATACAACTCTCTCCTTTCTGAAGGGTCTGGGCCGATCTCTCTGAACTCATCCTGGTGCAGGTGGGAAGCCTTTAAATGGTTCTTGTTTTATTAAAGTTATGTGCTGGCATTTTAAAAAAGTCAAACCATAGAGAAGATTAAAAAAGCAAATAGTCTTTACCCACATATACAGACCCTCAACCTCATCCCCAGAGTTTATTCTGAATGCATAGACTACTGACACATTCTCCCACAAACTGTTCTGCACGTTAACGTTCATATTTTCATGCTTCATAAAATAGATATGAAACTATCCAGTTCTGCTTTTTGTAGAACCGCGAGCATCTGTCAGAAGTGACAGAGCTATGATATGCCTACTATATTCATCCTGAAGATCAGAAGGAAGGAAAGGGCTTGTACACCATCAATTCTGCTCCTTCTTCCTCCTAGAAGCCCCTTTCAGTCATTTCTTCTACAGGTCAAAGAGCATGAGCTTGATATTTTAAGTATCCTCATAATGCCCAGGTTCAAGTTCACGTATCCAGCTGTGAACAGCCAAGGAAGCCATCTGTAGCTCCACTGGCCAAGACTGTGGTTTCTGTATAGATCAGATGCTCACAAGGAGAACTCCCCTGCATTTTGGACACAGATACTGTCAACCTCAAACTGGGAGAATCTACATAAATGGTCCATATTTAAGGCTTACTCCCCACATGTTATTTGTGATGGGGTCTTTGACCTCCACATGTATGTAGGAAATGCCTATGACTAATTTTCAGATACATGCTCTCTGACCTTGAGATTTGAAGTCACTGTAAATTCTTCCCCTCCCACTAACATGGCATGACACCTTACCTCCTCCTCCCCACAGTCACACTCTTCCCCATCTTCCAGGTACCCATTTCCGCATCTCCGGCCTCCATACAGCGTCCTGGTGTCTGGCATGTTGGAGAGACACATCCCCCCGCCTGACTGCAGATACCTGTCCAGCTCCCTCCTGTTGCATCTGTTGAACACTCTGGGAAAGGGGTGCCTGGGAGGAGAGCCAGGGCAGAATCAGCTGGGGGGTCTGAGCATCAAGCTGGCGCCCATGAGTCTGATTCCAGCTGGATCCAGACCCCCACAGGCCCATGCACATACATTCTGCCCCCTGAGAACATCACCTGTACATTAACTTTCTATGAACTAAGAAATATTAACCACCACATAATGTTTGTTTTTTTTTCCCCTTTCTCTCCATGGAGGATTTATCTGAGAATCCGAAGCAATGATTTCAGCCCTTTCCATGAAGGAGTTGCAATAAATAAAGGATAACTAGTATGTTACAATAGGTCTCTTGAGCCTTAGAGCGGAATAAAATTCCAGCCAACCCAAACTTTTCCTGAAGCTGATATTAGATGGAGATTTTCTTAGAACAGAAGACCAGGCCAAAAAAGGCCAAGTTATGGGTTTAATTTCTTTGTTGGGCCAGTGATCTGATCTCTGTTCTAACGATGCAGGCAGCGCTCCAAACTCAACGGCCCAACTCCCAAACACATGGTCTGTATCGCAAGAGTGTGAAAGGCCCTACATCCCGCTATTGGGGAAAAGAATCAGAAGTCATGCACTCCTTGGTGACAGGTAGGTACCATGATCTGGGTGTACAGAGGAAGAGTTATCCTGATCCCAATTACCTAAACCAAGTACAGGTTAGACACCGGAGGATTTCCTTCAGTTGTCAGGAATGTCACAAAAAGCTTGTCACTAAAAATTGTTAAATTACTAAATTGTCTGAACAGTTTAAAACAAATTGTAGTAATTAACATAACTCTCTCAACCACCTGTCTATGAATAAGATTTTTAGATTGAGAGAGAAAGAGGTGGACTTAACAGCGAGCTTGAACCTTGTTCAAACAGCAGAGATTTGAGCACGAACCATGGAGCTGTCTGTCTCTTTCATATCAACATCATCATTTGTGTGACACTTTTTCCACGAAGTGAGCAGAAGACACTGGAACACCAAGCAAGCTGCATCTCCTCTCAGAGACACAGCAACACCACTCCCTGAGCAGCATGAGCCGGCCCTAGTGGCTTTCCGTAGGAGGAACACAAGCTCCCACCATGATGCCTTCTGAAGAGTGACTCAGTTCCCTGAAGAACCTGCTGCTCTCTGCTGTGTGAGTCCAGACACTGACTCTAAGTCCTCTGAAGCAACTTCAGAGTTCTCTTTAAAAGGCTCTGGTTTAAAGACCCCTCAGAACTACAGTGAGATGGAGCTGCCTTGTCCCCATTCCTTGTGGTAAATGCAGCCTGCAAAACCCCTGAGGAGTCACTGTGGGGTGTGGGGTTGCTGTCCTTCTTTCTCCTTGTTCTGGAGGCAACATCAGTGCTTCCAGGGCTAGGTGTGACAGCCCTAATCACACTTCCTTCACATGAAGGGATGAAGGGTTGTGACTGTTATAAATGGGTTCTCAGCCAAAAATTCATGAAGTGGAAAAGACACATATGGTCAGACCAATTTTACAGCTGAAGACCACCAAGGCAGAAATTAAGTGAATCTCAAGTTTCATCAGCTTCCCTGGTGGCTTAGTGGTAAAGAATCTGCCTGCCAATGCAGGAGATGCAGGTTCCATCCCAAGGTTGGGAAGACCCCCTTGGAGAAGGAAATGGCAACCCACTCCAGAATTCTTGTCTGGGAAATGCCATGGACAGAGAAGACTGGTGGGCTACAGTCCATGGGGTTACAAAGAGTTGGACTAAACAATAACAACAGGTTCTACCACACCAAAGTTTCTGCTAGAAACCTGTGCTGCTTCCAACATTTGTTTTCTTGGTCTTCTTCCCCTTCTCTCTTCAAGGCCCGTGTCAGAAGTATAACAGAGGCTCCCTGGGCCCGGAGCAACACTTGGTCTGCACTGGCCTCTCGCGCTCTGCCCTCTTCCCCATCCTCAGCTTCCCGCTTGACTCACCCGGTGGCAGCAGCCATGATGCACCCACCGTCAGCCGCGCTGGCTGAGCAACAATCCGCGGAATCGTGGCTCATGCCGAAGTTGTGACCCATTTCGTGGGCCATGGTGGCAGCCACGCCGATGGCATTCTCAGAGTGGTCCTGCTCGGGGAGAGAGTTCAGGTCAAAGACAGCTCCCCTCTGCAGCCCTGCCTTTTCCTTAGCCAAGCTCTCCACTGATAACACAACTGCTGGGCATACAGGCTCAGGGACTAAAGTCCATGATCTTAAGTACCCTGCAGCATCTGTCAGTAAGCACAGGTCGACAGAGAGGTTGGCAGATAAATGCCCAGTAGCCTCCTTGCTGTCTACTTTACAGGCCAGAAACGAATAGCACAAACATTCTCACAAACTCAGAGAGAACTTCAAAAGAAGGCAATGATTTCCTAACTGTGACTTTGAGACAGGCTCTTGCTCCATAAAGATACACAGAACCCAAGGCTTGAAACAAAATCATTTTTATCTCTGTATCTTATAATTTGTCAGCCCTGGTATGGACCATATAAGAGATGTAGTGATGTATGATTCATGTAATTGCTTCAGGGTTCTCCTGAGTTTGAGAACTGGGAATAAATGACAGTAAACGAAAATTCATCCCTTAGTACCTCCACCTCTTAGAACTTAATACCTTCATTTAAAAAAAACTTCCCTTCTTTATGTCCAACCTTTTTTCCTATAATACTTCCTACACAATATTTTTTTTAAATTTTATTTTATTTTTAAACTTTACAATATTGTGTTAGTTTTGCCAAATGAATCCGCCACAGGTATACATTTAGAAGATGGCCTCCTATTTTGTAAGGCAATTTTCCACTTTCTGCAGCATTAATAATGGTTTGAGACTCACCATGTTGACTCCTCCAGACTGGTACACGGAGCACATGGCCATGAGGGGAGCCAGGCCAATGGTGGTGCCATGAAAGGACATGCCCCTGCGGGAAGGAAGGAGAGGTGACTAGGGTAGGGGCTGAGGGGGCTGCTCCCATGTGCCCAGAAGCCATCATGGCCTTCCTTGGCCCTACTGACAGTCCCAGATCATTCCCAAGGGGAGAGGTCCTGCTACTCTAAGCCAACGCAACAATTCCCAGGTCACCACACCTCTCAATTCTTCTCACCTATTCTCCCACCGCTCTAGACAAACAGAAAAAGAAAGCAAAAGGTCACTTCTTCCCACAGTACGGCCATAATCCCATCCCCTGGAAGGAAATGGGCAGGGCTTGCAAAGCTGCATCCCATTCCTGCTACAGAGGAAAAGGTCAGAGGGTGGGGATGAGGGAAGGGTGGCACAGGTTCTACTGCTGAAGTGAATCATGCCCACTTCCGCCAGCTGTCAAGGTCCCCCACCATATCCCTGGCTCTGTGGTATGTGTATGGCAGGGGAGCGGGGGCGGGGGGGGGGGGCGGCGGGGGCAGTCAGGGCAGCAGCTGTGGGAGCTGATGTTTCATTCCTGAGTCACTCTAGGGCCAAGGAAACAGATGTGTCCCATCGGGATAGAGTGCAGCTGGGTGCGAGGATGAGCTGTTTCTGCCTTTGTTTTGCGACTGTGACCCTAATCTGCCAACAGCCAGCTACATTCCCCTAGTTTAATACACTCTTTTCTCAGCTGTCTGCATCCAGCACAGGGGCAAAGGAATGAATAAAATATCGGTGTTTTCGTGCATGCCACAAACCATGAAATTTATTTAAAGGATCTACATGGAAATTTATTACATCATGCTTTCATATCTTTGTGTTTGCCTTCTTATATAGCCCATGACATCTCAGAGAGCCAAGACTATCTTATTTATTTTGGGATCATGAGAACTTAGCTTAGAATCAGACACACAGCGGGTGCTTAACACATGTTCGCTGAATTCAATGCAGATTTATCTTTAGAGAAATAATCTGCAAAAAAAAAATACATGCAAATCTCTAGGAAGCCCTATTGATTGTCTGATAAACTTAGACATGGCACTGAGGAAGTTATACTGGAAACTGGATTCTAGGTCTTGCCCAAAGCAGGACACCAGACTTTCAAAGATCATCAAGAAGCAAGAACTCAGGCTTTTAGTAGAGCTATTTCCTTGGTCTCTTTTAAAGTGTAAACAAAGGTTTAAATGATTGTTGTTTCAGAGATATTTAGGGAACAGGAAAAAATGGCTTTATTATGTATGTGCTTTTTGTTGTAACTTCCTCAGAATACCTTTGGAAGTCAGCACTAATAAATACCAGATTGTCATCATGGGGGACTGTCACAGGCTGCCATGACCCCCATCAGTTTCTGTTCTTTTCTTTCTGGGATTGAACAAACTCCAACACAACCACTCTCTCACCCCATGTCTCTCTCCCCTCAAACACACTATTCCTGCATCATCTGCCACTTGACTACCTCGCAGTTGGCCCTGAGACCCTGGGAATGACATGAAGGACAAGCTGAGGAGGCCCCTCTTCTGGGCCTGCATGGGGAGATCAACTCCTGCACTAGAACAAAGCACCATGAAGATCAGGGTGAGCCCCTTAGAAAGTCTGTTTCAAAGCAGCCACGACGAACAGTCAGTCACTTCCCAAATACACATCCAGTTGATTCAGAGACTCAGCTAAATATGTCTAAGGCACTAATTTTCTAATTTGGGTTGTAAACACTTCTTGGAATTGTTATGACTTGGGCTTTTTAGTATTTTCCTGAATATACTGGGCACAGAGCACATGCCTGAGGAATATTTGGGTACTGGAACGGAGAGTCACGATAGCTTAGTTCAGCCAACTGTCAACACTGGGGAGAAAGGACAGACAGCACACGCGCTGGGAGCAGGGGCTTGGCAGCCAAGGGCAAGGCAACACACATGGAAAAGGCTATTTACGTGATTAACTGCGCGTTGTCATGGTTCTTCCGGGTGAGCAGCTTGCGCCTCCAGCTTAGAAATGACCAGAGGGTAGAGTATGGGTTCTCTGAAACTTCACACATGTTCCCATGAGTCCACACTTCCAAGCCCACGAGGGCAATCCGGATATTCAAGGATCGGTAAAACTGAAAACACACACGGAAAAGTCACAGCGTCATCTGTCGGCACCACGCGAGAGTATGAACCCCTTCCCAGCCCAAGTGCGCGGAGCTCAGATTCCAGATTCCTCTTCTCTACCTGCCTCCAGGGGAGGAGGGGACAGGTGTTGCTCTTCAGATTTCTCAGAAGGGAGACAGCCTGAGAGAGGCACAACATCCTGAGAGAGGCTCGGCCTCTGGTAGCAGAGCTGGGGTGACTTAGCTGAGAGAAACGAAGACTGAGACAGGACACAGAGTTGCTTTCAGACATGCACAGGGCTCTTAGTGGAGAAAGGACCAGTGCTATTACACATGAGCCTAAAGTGGGGCTCAGTTAATAGGCAGAACAGACAGGAAGATACATTTCATTTTAAAATAGGAAGAAACTTTCAAAGCTGGTCAAGAGCTAAGCCTCACTGTCATCTGTAACAAGTACCTACCCTTGGCTCATGTGTCTGGTACAATCACCACACCCAATTCCTTTCATGGGCCTTATTTTTATATACATCTAAAAACTTTCCTTGTATATGAATATTTAAAACAACTTTATTAAGGCATAATTTATACATCATAGAATCCACCCATTTTAAGGGTAATATTTTTTAGTAAATTTACCAAGTTGTAAAGTGATCAGATCAGATCAGTCGCTCAGTCGTGTCCGACTCTTTGCGACCCCATGAATCGCAGCACGCCAGGCCTCCCTGTCCATCACCAACTCCCAGAGTTCACTCAGACTCACGTCCATCGAGTCAGTGATGCTATCCAGCCATCTCATCCTCCTCTTGTCCCCTTCTCCTCCTGCCCCCAATCCCTCCCAGCATCAGAGTCTTTTCCAATGAGTCAACTCTTGGCATGAGATAGTCAAAGTACTGGAGTTTCAGCTTTAGCATCATTCCTTCCAAAGAAATCCCAGGGCTGATCTCCTTCAGAATGGACTGCTGGATCTCCTTGCAGTCCAAGGGACTCTCAAGAGTCTTCTTCAACACCACAATTCAAAAGCATCAATTCTTTGGTGCTCAGCCTTCTTCACAGTCCAACTCTCACATCCATACATGACCACAGGAAAAACCATAGCCTTGACTAGACGAAACTTTGTTGGCAAAGTAATGTCTCTGCTTTTGAATATGCTATCTAGGTTGGTCATAACTTCTCTTCCAAGGAGTAAGCGTCTTTTAATTTCATGGCTGCAGTCACCATCTATAGTGATTTTGGAGCCCAGAAAAATAAAAGTCTGACACTATTTCCACTGTTTTCCATTTATTTCCCATGAAGTGATAGGACTGGATGCCGTGATCTTCGTTTTCTGAAAGTTGAGCTTTAAACCAACTTTTTCACTCTCCACTTTCACTTTCATCAAGAGGCTTTTTAGTTCCTCTTCACTTTCTGCCATAAGGGTGATGTCATCTGCATATCTGAGGTTATTGATATTTCTCCTGGCAATCTTGATTCCAGCTTGTGCTTCTTCCAGTCCAGCGTTTCTCATGATGTACTCTGCACATAAGTTAAATAAACAGGGTGACAATATACAGCCTTGACGAACTCCTTTCCCGATTTGGAACCAGTCTGTTGTTCCATGTCCAGTTCTAACTGTTGCTTCCTGACCTGCATACAAATTTCTCAAGAGGCAGATCAGGTGGTCTGGTAGTCCCATCTCTTTCAGAATTGTCTACAGTTTATTGTGATCCACACAGGCAAAGGCTTTGGCATAGTCAATAAAGCAGAAATAGATGCTTTTCTGGAACTCTCTTGCTTTTTCCATGATCCAGTGGATGTTGGCAATTTGATCTCTGCCTCTTCTGCCTTTTCTAAAACCAGCTTGAACATCAGGAAGTTCACGGTTCACATATTGCTGAAGCCTGGCTTGGAGAATTTCGAGCATTACTTTACTAGCGTGTGAGATGAGTGCAATTGTGTGGTAGTTTGAGCATTCTTTGGTATTGCCTTTCTTTGGGACTGGAATGAAAACCGACCTTTTCCAGTCCTGTGGCCACTGCTGAGTTTTCCAAATTTGCTGGCACATTGAGTGCAGCACTTTCACAGCATCATCTTTCAGAATTTGGAATAGTTCAACTGGAATTCCATCACCTCCACTAGCTTTGTTCGTAATGATGCTTTCTAAGGCCCACTTGACTTCACATTCCAGGATGTCTGGCTTTAAGGTCAGTGATCACACCATCGTGATTATCTGGGTCGTGAAGATCTTTTTTGTACAGTTCTTCTGTGTATTCTTAATTTTAGAGTATTTTCATCATACCAACAAGAAACCTTATGTCCATTACTATCATTGCCCATTTTCACCCCTAGACAGGGGTAATCACTAATCTACTTTCTATCTCCACAGATTTACCTTTTCTGGATATAGTCTACAAATGGAATTATATAATACGTGGTCCTGTGTGTCTTCTTTCATTTAGCATGTTCTGAGTCTCGTCCATCTTGCTGTCTATATCATTCTGCCACTTCTTTTTTCTTGCTGACCAGTATTCCATGCTGTGGATATACCAAATTGTATATGACTTTACTGAAAGATGTCTCCCACTCATTTTGGAAGTAAATGGGTATAAATGATAATATATACACAGAGATGTGCTTACTTTCGAAATTTCCTTCCCCATCACGGGAAGTTCTCAGGTTTTGTAAAGGATACCACAAACAGGTTGTAAGCATGAGGCTGTAAACGTCCCAGATAATCCTCATGATTTTGCGCAATCCAGAGATCCTGAAATTCTATAAATGAGACCCGATTCTTGGGCTCCTTAAGGCTAGAGCTACATCTAACCTTTATTACACGCTATCTTTCATCTCACACACACGTAGTAGGAAGAAGGTTTACTTTAAAGCTAAGTACTAGAAGGCGTAGATACCAGAAATTCCCTGACTGGCCAAGCCCTAGAGAATACTGAGGCAGCAACTTAAAAAAAAAGTCATCATGGGGACTTTCCTGGTGGCTCAGTGGTTAATGCAAGGGGGCACGGGTTCAATCCCTGGTCAGCGAACTAAGATGCTGCATGCCTCATGCTTTGGCCTAAAAAAAAAGTCATCACAGCTAAATCTAGGTCATGTAAGCAGGAGATGTCATCGCAATCCAAAAGTGGCAGGTACAGCCCCTGGTAAAAATAACAATCATAGCACCAATGTTTATCAAGCACTTTCTACATATTAAAGACTGAGGCTTAGAGAAGTTCAGTAACTTGCTGAATTCTCAGCAGGAAGCTGGCAGAGTTGGGATGAAGACTTGGATTATTAGACCCCAGAGTCTACCCATCCAGGGAATCAACTTGCCCCCAGGAAATTGTGGTGTAAATGGTCTCCAGATTCAGCAAAATATCAGTTGATTTCAATGGAAATTGTGATTTTCCTGTTTTGTGCCAGGTCAATCATTCCAGAAAATGAAGGGTTTGGATTCCAATTCAAACTTGCTTCACTAGGGAGCTTTTCAAGGACTTGACTTGGCTTTTTCATAGGGAAGGAAAAACATTCTAGACTGGGTCCATGATTCGGCAAATGAGTGCAGTGCATTCCAGTTTTAGTTCCATAACAGTCCAGTTGAAGGAGCTGGGTCAGCAAGCCTGAGAGAAATGGGCTTGCCTGCCCTCACCCCAGCCAGGGGTGACTAACCTCAGCTGCAGATGAGAGAACCAAGGCTGCTTCACAGAACAAACCAGCAGGCAAGGTTGGGGACTTCCAACAAGGATGGGGCTGGCTAGCGCCTCTCTTCTCCTTCCACTTTTCACTAGCACCCCCAGTTCTAACACCCAGACCAGCTGCAGAGTCCACAAAGGAAACCCAGCCAAGTCTCCCACCTGCAGTGTCTCCAGAACAATAGACATCATGTGGGTGATAACAGGGTCTACCCCGGGAAACAGCTTTTCTTATTTTTCCAGATGCTGAGTGTTCGGGCTGTGGGATCATTTCGATGTTATTGTTGAGGAGTTGAAGGCTAGAGAGAGGACTGGAGTGGGTCCCTGGAGTCCTCCCTTCCAGGAAATGCCAGTGTTGTGTTTAACTTTCACCTGTCAATGACCAGCATTCCAGAGTCATCTGAAGCAAAAGTAGAAGGCATAGACCCTCCCATCCAATGACTCAAGAACACTACCAAATTTGCTTGTAAATCCCTAAAAATATTGAAGTTCTCTTGCTTATCCTCCAATATTTAAAAAAAATGATTCCCCCTTCAGACTTGGGATCTATGAATCCCTAGCAGACCAAGAGTTAAGCTTCAGAGATTTTCTGAGTGCCCTGAGACTGTATAATAAATGTGATCAGATTCTCACAGAGACCTGCAATACCAGATGATTAAAATCTACTTTTAAAAACTATTTACTACTTGCCTATCAAGAGGTCACTGCCATTCTAGGTTACCTCTTCTACTTCGTTTTGCATTCTTTCATATAAACAAAGTATTTCCAAGTCCCAGACCAGCCTATTCTGGTCAAGTTAAAGAATTTGGGTATTTCCTAAGAGCATGTTTTAAAAGAGCCTGACCTAGGAAAGTTAACCCTCTGCTCAGCCTTTCTAAGAGACAAAACCAAATAATTTTAGAACCGTTTAACAGGCGGAGATGACACAGATTGACCCCAAGCAATCCACTCTTCAACTTTAAGGCAGGGGTGAGGGTGAGGGTGTCAGAGGACAGTGCTCTGGGTCCTCAGCCCTATCTTCAGCTTTTTCCTTGGACTTTTATATTAGACATTGGAAAAAGCAGTCCACTGGAAAAACACAAATAATTGAAAGCTATTGGTTTAAATCAACCCTATTTTGTAAATTAAAAAACAAAACCGCAACCCAAACAAGACAAGTTACTTGGCTAGGTCCATGCAGCTGATGACTTGTGAGCACCGAGGCCCTGCAGCATCGCTACTGCCTCCTGGAAGCTGACAGGGCAGCTGCTTCAGGAAGAGGCAGGTCAGCTCCTGTGGGCAGCTCCACTAAGGTGCTGGCACCCTTCCCACAAGTACACACCTGGTCTCACCTTATCAACGTAATTGGCGATCTCCATAAGCTTGTGTTTGGTGGCATCTTGGTCCAGTCCATTCTTCTGAAACTAAATCGGGCAAGCAGAAGTAGATGAGAACCCAGAATCCTTCCCAGGACCCCCCATGTATCCCATTACTTGTCTGTGAATTCCTTCACTTTCTCCCATCTTCTGTGAGCAGTCATTTCCTTAGGACTATCTCCCTGACACAGTGTCAGCTCGGTGAAGGCAGAACTTGAGTCACATCCATCCTGGTATCTCCAGCTAACAGTTCAGTGTCAGGCACACAGTAGGCATGCAGTAGCTGTGTAGTGAACTGAACTGTCTTCCTCCAGCCTGTGAGGTCGACCCTGTTCTCCTGTCCCCCTAATTACAAGGCCTTCTGCAAACTCCCACTGGGGCTTAGAAGAGGGACCAATCCAGTCCTTGCCACAGTCATCACCCCAACACGAAGCCCCCATCACAGAGATCACCCAAGGTCTCCAGGCAGGTAATCAGTCAGCATGGTCAAACTGTTGCTGAACACCCCCAGTGTGCAAGGCACTGCACGTGGTGCTGGGCAGGACACAAAGTATGAGGTCCTGGCCCTAACCTTGAAGGAGCTTCAGTTAGAACACAGAGGGGATCAGAAATAACAACGAAGGCAGATTTTGTATTTAAGGAGTATGACATTGAAATGGGCTGAGAAAACCTGCACAGAAATAACTGCAACAAGAGGCCATGTGAATGACACAAAATGACTGCTAGCAATGAGGATCATAAGATCCTGGCAAACAGGCTTAATCTGGCGCATCACTCAGATCAACTGGAAGTGCCTTCCATATCAAGAAGGATTCTGAGGCTGCAAGGGGCTCAGCAGGAAAGAGTGCTGTGCTCGATCAGAAATGTCTGCCACGGGTACCAGGAGGAGCACATTTCCACAGGTAGCCTCACATTCATCATAACTGCTTCAAAAGGATATATCATATTCAGCTGCAATGATGAAGGAATGCTTCATGGCATAAAGGTAAGATTTGCCACAACTGCAGCCTAAATTTGAAAAGAATAGATATGTCCCACACACTACCGTGGTAACACAGAATTACTGTGTTACCATCTGAATTACTCTGGATATACATGAATATATGTTACTTCAAACCTTCATATCCTTCCTCCACAAAATCCCACAAGAATATTCAAGAACAAAAAGAACAGACACCCTGGGGTATTTGTCTGGATAGGGGTGTGTCTCAGCCTCGATACAGGGAGAAACCCGATTCCTTTTCTCCCACTGCTTTGGGACCCTCCTGGGCCTCCTCCATCAGAATGGCAACCAACTCATTTTCATCACTGCTTTTTACACAGTTAAATTCCATGTAAGACTCTGGGACTCAGACCTTTCCAAGGTTTCAATCCTGAAGCTTCTCTTTACTGAATCACTGCATTTTTAAACTGGTCTCACTGCACAGCAAGTGCTGCAGCATTTAGTGAATACTCATTAGAACATCAGAGGCAGACTTCATTGTCTTTCAAATATATTAATCCTATCTTCAAACAGCTACCTGATAATACCACCACAGTTTAAGGAAAGTATCATGCTGTCCTGAAGAGCTTCAGGCAGGAGTCAGTCAACTTTTTTTTTTAAATGGCTAGGTTGTTAATATTGTAGGCTTTGCAGTCATACTGTCTCTACTAGAAGTACTCAAATTGGCCATTCTAGCTCAAAAGTAATCATGGACAATACATGCATGGATGTGTTTAAGAAAATATTTATAAAACTCTGGAGTGGGCTGGATCTGGCCATGGGCTATAGCTCACAGACCTCTGATGTAAAGAAAACAGTGCCTCCCCTTTACACTTTCTGGGTGGACACAGACACTACCACACAGTGCATCAGCTGGTCTTTAGCTCACCCACGTCCTGTCTGTGTCTTGAAAGTCCTTGCACATCTGTTCTCACAGCTACCCTGTCTCCTCCTACAACATCCCATCTTGCTCTTCCCCTGCCTAGGTCTCCCGCTTTACCTAAGGAATGAATAAGCCACCCCAGGGAACTTCCCTGACAGTTCAGTGGTTAAAACTCTGGGCTTCCAAAGCAAGGGGAGCAAATTCGATACCTGGTCGGGGAACTAAGATCCAACATGCTGTACTGCGTAGTCAAAAATAAAACAAAAAGCTTTACAAAAAAGTACCTGCTCTACCTTTCTAAAAACAAAAAAGCAAAAGACAAACCACTCCAAGTGCTCCAAACTAGGCCCAGGGAACTGCTGCTGCTGCTGCTGCTGCTAAGTCACTTCAGTCGTGTCCGACTCTGTGCAACCCCATAGACGGCAGCCCACCAGGCTCCCCGGTCCCTGGGATTCTCCAGGCAAGAACACTGGAGTGGGTTGCCATTTCCTTCTCCAATGCGTGAAAGTGAAAAGTGAAAGTGAAGTCGCTCAGTCGTGTCCGACTCTTCTCAACCCCATGGACGGCAGCCTACCAGGCTCCTCCACCCATGGGATTTTCCAGGCAAGAGTACTGGGGTGGGGTGCCATTGTCTTCTCCAGCCCGGGAGCTGCTTGATCATTTTTTCTGCTGAAAACCCTCTCTCCAGGCAGTAACGCCATCCTTGTCTCTACTCCTGATGCCAAGTTCAGAGCCCAGGAGAAGCCTGGCCTGTCTCAGCACCAGGTTATAAATCACAGATAAGGTAGCCCGCCCCGTCCCTGTCTTTCCGTCCTTTCAGATTAATTCATTGTCAGGAATACATTGCTGCCTGTGGAGGATATAAGGCCACTTGGAGAGGGAGTGGGGGAAGAGGAGGTGACGGGGGCAGGGATTTGTGAGCCTGTGGGCCCAGCCTGGGCTCTCATATCCTCCATCCACCCTTGTCGTAAATCAGCCAAAGCCGGGACCTGGGAAGTTAGCACAGAGCCTATCCACCATCCACAGAGTGGCAAGAATCATGGCCTGTGGCAACACCTGCGAGGCTCCTGGTGGAGGCACTGTCTTCTAGAACAGGAGACAGTTCTCCAGGGCACCACAGTCCTGAAGGCACCCAGAGCCGACACTTTTCCTCCAGGGATTTTGCTGTGACTCTGGAGGTCAGGAGACTAAAGACCCCAATCCCTAACTGGCCCTCACTTATCCAGCTTCTAGACTCACACCCACTGAAATCTTAAAACCCGGCACCAAGAGTCCTCTGGGGAGACTGCAGGGCCAAAGGGCAGCCTCACCACACCTTTGCTTTAGAGCAGCTGTGTTTCTACACTCTTAATTATCCAGGTCCCAGGAGCTGTCACCTGAACAAAGATTCTGTGGCTCAAAAAAGAAAGGATATTGCTGGTCCAGTGGCTAAGATGCTGTGTTTCCACTGCAGGGGGCACAAGTTTGATTTCTGACTGGGGAACTAATCCCACATGCCACACAGCATGGCCAAAAAATAGGGGGAAAAAAAAATGGCTCGAGACCACCATATTAGATGACCTTAGGTGTAAGAGGGTCCTCACCCCTGCTTCAGCTTGGAGAAGTCTGTGGACTTTTATATTAGACATTGGAAAAGGAAGTCCCACCAGGAAAACAAAAATAATCAAAAGCTACTGATTTAAATCAACCCTAGAGGAGCTTAGGTTTAAACCAGCAACCCTCCCACTAGGGCAGGTCTGTGAGTCAGGGGCCAGGGCCGTTAGCCCCTCCCAGACTGCATAGCTGCGGCTTTCAAATCACCTTTGGCTTTTGTTCCCCAAGTCACTCCCCCAACCTGTACACACAGCAGTCTTTGGAAATGAAAACAGAAGGGAAAAAAAGAAAGAAAAAAAAAAGGCTGCTGGAACAACCAATAACAACATCAATTAAAAAGCAAAACTCCTCTCAAAGCAGAACAAGATGTTCCCTCGGTCTGGAGGGCCCAGCACCTCCTTCTCTGCCCAGTAAACTCCCAGACACTGAAGGGCCACCTCCTGCTGCCTCCAAAACTGGAAGGCAGCTCCCCAAGCATGAAGCCAAATATTCTCCCCAACCCCATACAGCCCCCAGGACCTGTGCTGTTGGACTAACCACCTGAGAATAAGCCTCTGGGGAGCTGGTCAGGAGCCCAACTTGTAACAGGAGGTAAACCAGCAGGGCATAACTTCTGAAAGAATGACATAGCCCAGGGACACAACACAAACCGATTAGAATCAAATGGGGCCAAAATGGCAGACAAGACTAGACCTTAATCGACAAGTGAAATGACATACCAAGAGGTGACGTGACAGTTCCACCATTAAAAGACCAAGGAATGGGCGGTGGCCCACATCCTGGAAATTTCCACCCCCTCCCAAAAACAGTTGGAATAATCCTCCCACTCATTAGCATATGAAACTACCCAGCCTATAAAAACTAGCCACACCAAATTTCACGGAGGCATTCGCACTCTGTGATGGCCCACACTGTGTCTGTAGAGTGTGCTTCTCTCTGCATCTGAATAAAACCACTTCTTACTTATCACTTTCTCTCTCACTGAGTTCTTTCTGTGATGAGACATCAAGAACCTGAGCTTCACTGGGTCCTGAAACCAGGTACTGTGGGTTTTGGTTGGGTTTGAGTCCCAAGCAGGGCTCTGGCTTGGTTCGAGTTCCAGCCATGTGGGTTTAAGTCCCAAACTGGATTTTGTCTGGGTTCAAGTCCCAGTCTGAGGTAAACGGGTTCAATCTGGATGGAGTGTGACAGACAGGAGTTTGATGAACGCTGTCAAAGGGAGGCTCAGGTGAGGTGCAACATTAGAACTAGGGAGCGATCAGTTCACCTCACCTTCTGCGCCTGAAAGATATGTCAGTTATGTGGTTGAGCTACTACATAGACTGAGAATGAGGTAAAATACGGCTAACTTAGGCGAACCTGAGGTCTGACCACGCTCTTTAGGAGTCAGCTTCTGCTGGGAGCCGGCATATTGCATATTGCATATTGAGTGCAGCACTTTCCACAGCATCATCTTTCAGGATCTGGAATAGCTCAACTGGAATTCTATCACTGCCGGGAGCCAGTGTGAGGAGCTCCACCCATGACAAAGGTCATGAGGAAGGAGGCTCGGCATACGCAAAGGCGGGATCGAGCCTCAGGAGTCCCCCTGGAAATTCTCGAGCATCTACCCCCAAAACCAGAGTCTGCCTACTTTCTGGTTTGTGCTTTCACCTACACCTCTGACTTTACGGGGGGCTGTCCCCCACTACCTCTCTCTGAAAAAAGAGTTAGCTTACAGCTCCAGTTAATAATTCCTGGGTGTGACAGTGTTTCAACCTACAAACTCCTTTGGAAGTCCTCTAGCCTGCCTGAATAGGTTTTTTCCGGCCACATGTGATTGTTCAGAGCCTCCCAACTGTGAGAGGCAGGAGATGTTCTAAACTGTCTAAGCACAGATACCCTTGAGTAGTTAAAAGACTGATTAGAAATTGTATTGGTGAAGGGTTTTTCACTTGTTGGGCCAATGTTTGCTGCTAAGTCTCCATAGCCCTTACCTACTGTGTCCTTGGCAGTGTATTGATTGATATAATGGGTGTATAGAAATGTAAGTAGTAGCCTCAGTGTTTGTAACCTTGGACCCTTGAGTTAATTCTTTTCTTGATTGAGCCCACCTCACCTTTGCCCTATAGGAATGCAACTTTATCCAGTGCTTTTTAGAGGATGGCGCCTGACTTTAGAATAATCACCTTTAGAGAAAAATAAGTTTCTTAAAATGTTAACAGGCCTCCTGGCCAGAAGATGATGTAAATCACGTAAAGTTTTGCATATGATAAGTTTGAAAGCCTGGCTTCGATTAGGATCAGGAACTGCTGTCCTTGCATGACTCTACCCCTCCCCCCATTATCCTCTATGCACAACTTAAGGTATAAAACTACTTTGGAAAATAAAGTACGCCCCGTTTTTTGTTCACCGAAATTTGGTCTCCCCATGTCTTTCTTTCTTTCACCTTCTAGCTGAATTTTTCCTCTGAGGTGGGGAAGCTCGTCAAGCCTACTAATTTTGCCTGGGCTTCTAAGATCTGACCGGGGAGGCCTTAGTGTCTCCTCTCCTTCGGGAGAACAGGAGAACGCCTGCGGCCTTCGTAGGTGACGTAAATTCCCTGCTTTGGAATTTTATTCAGCCTCTTTTCTTCACTGAATTTCTTCGCTGAGCTATCCTTATTTCACCACTCTTTATATCCTTAATTAACATTTAATTAAGCAATTGTTTCCTGATCCTCGCCGATGCTGTCCCTGCTTCGAATTCCCTGGACCCACCGGGGCTGGACCCCAGCAAGCTTCAACACCACCACCTCAGGAAGGTTTCCCCCAGTTCCCAAGACCACACTGGGTCCCATTATCTGTGCTCTAATCCTCTCCAATGAACAGTCATCACACTTGGAACTAGAGAGTTTTTGTGCTGCTCCTGTAAACTCTGCCATGTGGGGGGCAGGTCTGTATCTCCAGGATCTAAGCACTGTGCTTGACACATAACAGAGAATCAAGAAATCAATGACTAAATGAAATGAAAGAGTGAGGGAAATGAGTGTTTATTAAATTTTAGAAGCCAAGGCACATGAGAACCTAACTTGAAGAATATGGAATTAAAGGCCAAACAGCTACTCCTTTACGTCAGTAATTTTCAAACTTGCCTGTGCACCAGGATCACACAGAGGCTTGTTAAAACATGGATTGTTAGACCCCAGCCCCACATCTGGGGATTCAGAACATCTGGGTGCAGCCCCCGAATCTGTATGGTCACAAGTTTCTGGGTGCTGCTCACGCTGCTGGGCTAGGGACCACATTTAGGGAACTCCAGCTTAGGTACTCATTTGGCACCAACATGATTATAAAAATCGACCACACATTGGCAGGAAATTGTATTCAATCAGATAAATATACTCCTTATCTTTGCAAAAAAAAAAAATTTTTTTTTTAAATTTCTATAGTGAATTCATGGACTCCCAAAGAGTAAGCACAAAAACCTAAGGATCTCCCAGATCTGGTCCAAGAGTGTTAATCCAAATAACAGTCTTTGTCCTGATTTTCTGATTAATGTATTGAGCTTGAACAGACTTCTTGATTTTTTCCCCAACTATGTTTAAAATAGCAAAAAGAGCCTTTGGTCAGATTTAAGGTCAAAATTACATGGCAAACTGAAAAAAGATGCATTTTTTTCATCATTTCCCCCATTCAGCATTTTGGCACTTCAGCATTTCCCCAAAGCAGTTTGAAGGCTGGAATGGAAGTGATTAAGAAAGTGATTTTTCTGCTAAACCCCACTCCCCCTCCTTACCTCTGCATAATCAGCCACAAGGTAAAGCTCCACATACTTCATGGAGTGTAAATCTTCCCTTTTCATCTAAGGAAGAGACATAAGCACATCAGAGCTATGGAAATGGTGGACCTGGCCTCATTTTAAAACACTGCTCAGAAGCGGTGGAGTTAATAAGCAGTGAACCTCATTACCAGGTTGCAGAGACAACTCAGCTATGATCGTCTCACCATCACCCTCACTACACCCTCTGCCCGCCATCTTGGTTATCACTGGAGTCTGCTCTGGGACACCGGGTCCAGCTTTTTAGTCTCCAAAAATAATGAGCTGGCTGTCCAGTGCAGACAGAACAGAGGCCAGCATACTGTGAGGGAACATGCTGACAATCAAATTCCCAAAAATATTTAAACCACGTACCTCTATTTTTGGTATAAATAAATACAAGCATTTTGTGCATGTGCTTAAGTGGCTATTTCAAAAAGGGAGGCATATACTTTTTTTCTCACATTTTAAAGTTTCTGAAATCAGCACCTTAGAGTATTTTAAATGAAGTAATGTTTCCCCCAAAGCAGTTATTCTATCAAATACAAGGGTTTCTCACACTCAAGAATGACTTAGACTAAAAGGAAAATGCTGGGACTTCCTTGGTGGTCCAGTGGTTAAGACTCCACGCTTCCAATGCAGGGGGCACAGGTTCAATCCCTGGTCAGGGAACTAAGATCCCACATGCTATGTGGTGCAGCCAAAAAATTATTTTTAAATAAACAAAAGGAAAAAGCTATTGCCTCCTTCTTAGCCATCTCCATTCAATTTAGAAATATTTCTGGATCCATGGAAAGGGTGCTCAGAAGGGATTATCTCCCGGCTGACTCTTGTACTGAGAAACTCACCCTGCGAGGTCGCTTCTTGGTCTGGTTTGAAAACTGAGGGACCCAGTCCCTGGCGGTGGGCTTGAATCCACAGTTCCCGAGAGGCAGCTTGAGATGTTCGGATCTGTAAATACGGTGGTGGCTCTCGCTGTCAGGAAGGGGCTCGATGATATAGCTGAGGTTACTGCTCACTATAATCAGTCCTCTGTCAACAAGAGAATTGGAATCTCTGGTCAAATACTATGGTCCTGGAAAAGCCCCTTGTTTTCCCCATATGCAAAATGGCACAGCTGGTTTTGATCAGTGCTTGTTAATCTTATTATGGGGTCATGCACTCCCTGGTGAGAATCTGATGCAAACTCGGACCTCCTCTCCAGAGAAACGTACGTGGACATGAGATATGGTGCACAGTTTCAGGGTGTGAAAGCCTATCATGGAGAAACTCGAAGGTTCTAAAAGGGCTGGAACAGGGACAGTTAAGACTTGTAAAGGATGGTAGGGCTAGAATTCCAAAAAGCCTCCCAATCCCAAACATGGCATACAGCAAATCACAGGTCAGAACTTTACAGGCTGAGAAAGAGACGGTATGTTGAGAACAGGAAGAGTGCTGGTCTAGGGGAGAGGAGACCCAAGTTCTAATCTTAGCTCCAATATTAAATTGCCAAATGCTCTTCAACAAACTTCTTCAATCACTCTGTGCCTCAGTTTCCCCAGATGCAAATGTCAATGTTAATTTTCTAACTTCACAGGACTCCTGGGACGATTAAATGGAAAGACAAGTATCTTTGTTTTTGGAAGCCAAAGCTAGAGTTGTCAGCTACCAGCCCCAGTTTCCCTGGATCAGCAACGCAGCTCTGTGGTGAGGTGGTGGCCACAACCAAGCATATATGACTACTTTTTCCTCTGGGTTACATATGCTAACTTTGGACTCTGAATAAAGATGTACATTTGTTCATTATATTCTTTCACTCATTGAGTCCTTACTCTGTGTTAGATGTACTCTAGACACAATCCTTGTCCTTGAGTAACTCACATTCCACTGGGGGACAGACAGACATTCATTCCACAAATGCTTCCTGTTATGTGTCAGGCATTGTGCTAGTTGCTAAGGATGGAGTAGTAAACAGGACAGATAAGATGCCTGCCCTCATGGAGCTTAGAGTCTGAACTAAGAGCATATAACAGTGGAGAAGACAATGGCACCCCACTCCAGTACTCTTGCCAGGACGGAGGAGCCTGGTGGGCTGCAGTCCATGGGGTCACGAAGAGTCGGACACGACTGAGCAACTTCACTTTCACTTTTCACTTTCATGCCTTGGAGAAGGAAGTGGCAACCCACCCCAGTGTTCTTGCCTGGAAAATCCCAAGGACGGCGGAGCCTGGTGGGCTGCTGTCTATGGGGTCGCACAGAGTTGGACACGACTGAAGCAACTTAGCAGCAGCAGCAGCAGCAGCATGTAACAGAGAAGACAAAAAGCTTTCCCCACCCTTAACCCTGATGGATTGGACACAGCTGCATGGAATGCTGCATCATTGAGGCTTCTGGGCCCTTTATTTGGATTCGGTGAGAAAGAGTGCCATGACTTATTATCAATCACTATCACTAATATCAACGGAAGGGACAGCAGAGGCCCATGTAGCAGGTATCTACCATCCTTGACACTACAAGATGAAGAGTGTGACCAGGGCCCTGGGGAAGGAATATCCCAGCCATGAATCCCAGGAGTCCCATAGCATTTTGTGTGCTCCAAAACCTCAGGCTCTATCCACCCAGAAATCTCAGAAGGTAAAGGACCTGGCAGGACCTCTTTTAGGCTGTCTCAGCTTCCATCCCCACCCTGGACCCCTCCAGATCCCCGCCCAGGTTTTGCCCTTTGGGAAGAGCCTGCGAGGCTCTCGAGAGACAGTGCCAGGTCCTAGTCAGCAGCAGCCCTTCCTGGAATCCATCCCTGGTTGACCTCGTTCTAGTGCCAGGGAGCCTGACGACTTTCCGGCTGCCTCGCCCAGGCTGACACAGCAATCCCGAGCCAGCCCCCAGCGGGGCACCTAAGGTGCTCCCTGAGCAGCTGGGGGTGGGGATGGAGCAAAGACCAAGGGTCACATCCGCTCCTGGGTCCAGACGGGAAAGGGCAGAGGGCAGAGCTGCTGTGGGCATCCTGTTCCCAAGCTATCTGCTCATCTCGGCTGACCAAGGCCCCTCCCGACCCCTGAGTTTCCCCCAAAGGCTGCAAACATTGGAAGCAAAGGGCCTGACCACAAACCAGGTGACGGCTTTGTCTGCATTCTGCTGTGGCTATGGAAATAACTCAGTGGGTGGAAAGTCCCAGTGTAGCTGACAGGGCATCGCCTGAACAAGCCTCTAAGCCAAATAGGACAGAGACCACACAGGATTCTGGTGCAGAGTGAGCAGCAATCGTGGCTATAAATCATTGAGTCTGCTATCGACCATGCACTGTGCTAAGTGTTTTACTATTCATACAAACTTCTATGATTCTTACAAATATTATCCTCATTTTACAAATGAGAAAACTACGGCTCAGAGAGGTTAATTAACTGACCAAAGTCACACAGACCAGAAGAACCTAAGCAGCCTGGTTCTATGTCCTGGGATCTTAACCATGACCTCACACTGCCTCTGTCACAACAGCCCTGTAGAGTGGCTATCAGTGACAAAAATCAGCAACTCTCCTCTGAGGTGTGATTGGCCATCACCCAACTCGCTTGTCTGAAGTAAGACACCAGCTGGGAGAGGCATTGTCTACTTTTCCTTTTTAGACACCATTTTGGGGAGAGTTAATTATGTGCCAGGCTTCCCAGAGTAAAGAGTCTGGAGTAAAGAGTCCCCCTGCCAATGCAGGCGCTGCAGATTCGATTATCGGATTGGGAAGATACCCTCGAGAGGGAAATGGCTACCCACTCCAGTATTCTTGCCTGGAGAATTTCATGGACAGAGGAGCCAGGAAGGCTCTACAGTCCATGGGGTCACAAAGAGTCAGACACAAAGGAGTGACTTAGCACACAATTATATGCCAAGGGCTCTGCGTACAATTGTTCTTATTTCATTCCCACATTAATGCTATAAAGCACCATCATGGCTCCCATTTTATAGATAAGGAAACTGAGCCTCAGGGAGATTAATTAACAAACTCTCACAGGCATAGTGTGGCCAAAAATTTAAGGTCTGGCAGAGTCTAGACCCTACGCCCTTAACCTATGTGCTATCTGCCTCTACCAGTGAGTTCCAAACCTATGAGTCAGAGATAACAGGATAACAGCTCCCAGAGCTATCCATTAGAATATTCTACAGAATGTATTAAAAATGTCTATGTCCTAGAGACTGTCACACAGAGTGAAATAAGTCAGAAAGAGAAAAACAAATATTGTATATTACCACATATACGTGGAATCTAGAAAAAATGGTACAGATGACCCTATTTGCAAAGCAGAAATAGAGACACAGACATAGAGAACAAACATATGGACACCACGAGGGGAAAGGGGACGATGGGATAAATTGGGAGACTGGGATTGACACACAATTATATACAATATATAAAACAGGGATCTAATGAGAACCTACTGTGCAGCACAGGGGGAGTGGGAGCAGGGGAGGCCTGTGTCCAGGCCCAGTCTAGGAAATGCAGATTCTGCAGTCTGAGAATCTGCACTGTGAGCAAGCCCCAAGCAATCCCCTGCACAGTCACACTCAGCAGCTCTGACCTGGAGCCCAGGCTCTGGAGGGGCCCGTCTTTTCACAGAGCTCCAGGCAATCCTATTCCAGGGAGTGGGCAGAATACCACTGGAGAAACACAAGCTCAGAGTGACCCCGAGGGTCCTTGAGCAATAGGACTCTATGGCTGCTCTCTGCCCCTCCTTCATGCGGTCCCCCATAACTTGCCTGTGTCACAGCTGCCATCCCCCTACTCCCTAGGGTGGAGAAGAGGCAGGCAGGGGCCCCAGCATGTCACAGGGAAGCCAGCTTTGAGAGTGGGGGGACCTGTGAGAACCTAGTTCCCAGGGGCCTCCCGTCTCACCTCCCCCAAGCCCTGCTAACTGTCCTTCCCTGAGCACTCCCCAGTCATTTCTCCTCCTAAACATCTCTGTTGATATAATTTGTGAAATGTAAGCACTGGCAGAGCTTCGCCTGGGGGTGGGGGTGGGGGCTCTGGAGGGGGACCCAGGAGGCCGGGTGGCCAGGACCTCACACGCAATTCTCCACTCTGCTCTGCATCCTATTCCTCATTGTTGAGAGCTTGATACAAATCAAATTGTACAGAGGAAGCCTGGCAGGGCAGGTCAGGCAGGCAGTGGATTTAACCCCTGAATGACTGCTGGGCTCACCCAAATGCATCCTTCCAGGACCTAGGTTTGAGAACAGCTTCTTGGGAATTAGTCCATTCAGAGCTAAACCTAAAGGGGACGCAGCCTACAAGGCCACATCCAGAGCTTCCTTAAGAGGTAAGCACTCCATCACCCTTCTTTCCTTCCCTCAAAATGTACGTGCAAGTGAGAAGGAGGGAGTTTCAAAGGCAGCACTGAGGGGAGCCAAGAAGGCACATGGGTGATGTGATCCCTCCGGGATGGGGGTGGCAAGGCACAAGCGGAGAGCCTGGGCTCGGACAGGGGACATACCTGGTTCAAAGTCTGGCTCTGCTGTGTGCTAGCTGTGGGGCATGGCACTCAACAAGACTGCCCTCTCACAAGGCTGCTATGAAAACTGAAGTCATAGGCAGTGCTTACTAACCATTAGGGTAGTATTTTAAAAGGACAGCTAACAGTCATTGGGCATGTATTACACACCGGACTGGTACAAGGCATCTTATCAGTCGCCATTCAACACATGTGTGCCGTGTGCACCTAATGTGTGCCAGGAACAGTTTTAGGCACTGGGGATGCAGCAGGCTTATAAAAAAAAAAAAAAAAAAAAAAAATGCCTGCTCTCAAGGAGGCTGCACTCGTCATCTAGTGTAAACCCACCGATGACGTCACTACTGTTGTTCCCATTTTATAGATGAGAAAACTAATGCGAGAGATCTGAAGCAAGGCATCAGGCTTTAAAGCAAGAACTGCCTGACTCCAGAATCCACACCTGGCACAACCTGCTGCCACCCTGTGAGGGTTTACTCGGTGCCTGACACACAGGTGGCCGCCTTATGGCCAGGTGGGCAGGAAGGCCGGGTGGGCAAAGGGGCAGACAGGCACAGACTGGCTTCTGTCCCAGGCGACCCACCTCCCAAAACTCTGCCTACTCTCCCTGTGGCGCAGAACTTCCGACACTGAAGGATCCTTTTCATGGTCTGGTCTACCCTCCTTTCTCAGACAAGAGGAACAAAAACCCAGAGACACAGGAACGTGCCCAAGGGCCCTGACGCCACCCTCAGCCCCCGACCCAGGACCCACTCCTGCACCATGGGCACCATCTAGAGGGCTGAGTGAGGCTCATAGGCGGCAACAGCCTGGCCAATGTAAAGCCAGAAGGAAATGAAATCCAGCAGGGAGAGAAACACTCAACAGATCACACAGCCGAGAGGTGTGAGGCGAGATCTGAAACTCAGATCTCTTGATTCTGAACTGTGAGCTCCTTCTAAGCCATCACACACACGTTCACACACATCCTCCTGTGCTCACTCTCAGCTTCGTACCCTCCCCCACAGAGTCTGAGTCCAGGGAGCTGGGGTAAGGTACAAGCACAGTGAGTGTGGGCCCCAGAGCACAGAGGACACATCTGCTATAATCTGAGCGATGCATCAAGCAGATGACCACAGATGATCTACTGTGTCTCTGAGAAACTTTACATGTAATTGAACCTGCCAGGCATTAGTACATAAGATACTATGCAACTCTTAAAAGAATGAGTTTGATCTATGTGTGTCTAAAACATAATGTTAAATTGAGGGGGGGAAAACTGACAGAATGGTATGTACAGGGTAATCTCATTTGGATTAAAGAAATCATATATCTCATGATTTAGAGAAGGCAATGGCACCCCACTCCAGTACTCTTGCCTGGAAAATCCCATGGATGGAGGAGCCTGGTAGGCTGCAGTCCATGAGGTCACTAAGAGTCAGACACGACTGAGCGGCTTCACTTTCACTTTTCTGCATTGGAGAAGGAAATGGCAACCCACTCCAGTGTTCTTGCCTGGAGAATCCCAGGGACGGGTGAGCCTGGCAGGAGGCGGTCTATGGGGTCACACAGAGTCAGACACGACTGAAGCGACTTAGCATACGCGATTATGTATTTCAATTATGTATACCAGTCCAACTCTTGCCTGGAGAATCCCATGGATGGAGGAGCCTGGTGGGCTACAGTCCATGGGGTCGCAAAGAGTCGGACACGACTGAGCAACTGCACTTTGCACTACACTATACCCCTCTGACAGTGATTACAGATGGGAAATGAGGTTGACTGAAAGGGCAGGACAGGATAAAGAATTTTCACTTTGTTTAGTTTTACGCTCTTTGTGTTAACTGAATGTTTAACACACCCATTAGCTATATAATGATCATTTTTAATGAGTATTTTCTTGACAAATAGACTGATCATTCAGGTTAAAAAAATGTTTTTACTGCAATCAATACCTCGCCTGCTGACAGACAGACAGTGAGCGGGGTAAGCTGGGGACACACACGTGGGCACACACACAAGCACACACAGTGTCTACCACATCCCACAGGTTCAGCCAAGGACATCTCAGCCCAGTAATGCCTGGATTTCCTCACAAATAATCACTGCTCCTAACATTTCTACTTTGTGTGAATCTGCAAAGCATTTGTGCACACAAGATGCTTTGCAGGACATTTAGAAGATGAGTCCTTCATAGAAGACAGGCGTGGGGACTGTGAATACTATGCTGTTATCAGTCACTAAGTCATGTCTGACTCTTTGCAATTCCATGGATTGTAGCCCACCAGGCTCCTCTGTCCACGGAATTCTCTAGGCAAGAATACTAGAGTGGGTTGCCGTGCCCTTCTCCAGTGGATACTAAACATCCCTAAGAAATGATGTGCCACATCTTTTCTTTGGTGTAGTTTGTAAGTATCCACAGCTGCCACTCAAATCTCAAAGGGGTCAGTGGCCTAAACAAGATTACAAAGCATTATATATCACATATCCATGTTCCTTTTTGGAAGGAGTATTTCTAAAAGGAAACACAAGCAAGTGGTTAATAATGACTACCTCTGGGGAGAGGGATTCAGGAAACAGGAAGAGACCTTTTCCACTGTACATTCTTGTATTATTTGAATTTATTTTTACTATGATCCTGTATTACTTCTTCAGTTAAATTAGACTAAAGAACTGCTTGGGGGAGAAGAGGGGACCCAGCAACAGCCTAGAAACTCAGCTGAATTCCTCTGGATTTGGATCATCACCCTGAGGATCCTACTTGGTATAAATCCTACCTACTTTCTCCAAATCACAAAGTGCTTGTTTCCAGGAGAGAAGCACAATTGCTATGGAGATTTTCCATTGCAGCATCCCTTTATGAGCCTTGGTGGGGGGACAACGTGAGGGCTACATGGGTTTGAAGCCTGCTGCTGCTGCAGCTGCTCCTTCTCCAGAGTCTGAATTGAGCCATCTGGCTTGCGTTTCCAGCTCTTAAATCAGTCAGGCCCACAGACACCCTTGGTTTCTGAATGTGTATAGCGAGAAGGCTGGGAAAATAAGGTGGGTGGACCCCACCAGAGGTAAGCGTGCAAAACAGAAACACATGGATGGCTCACTCGGTTCTCCCCTGTCAGCACGGCTGTGGGAGTGATTTATAAGAGTCTGGGCCAAGTTCCCACTGCTGCAGACCAAGAGGACAGAGGAAGAGGCAGAGAGAAGTGAGTCGCACCTGCATGTTCCCTTTCGTCCTCCTTGGGACAGACGTTGTTTACTTGCAGGCTGCAGGTGGCGGTGGCTGGGCCTGTAAACACCACTGGGAGTTGGCTGGGCTCAATCAGGTCACTTGAGCAGGGGATTTGGGGCCACTGTTATGGCCTCCCAGCCAAAGCTTGTTTCCTGCCTAATTCCCTCCGGCCAACTCAGCCTGAAGCCTTACAGAAGAGACATGGCTTGATTTATAAACAAACACGTGGGATCAGCAGCATGATGGGCCTCACATTGGCATGTAAGCCTGGGTTAGTCTCAGAATGGCTTCACTGTGGCAAGATGATAATAATCCTGTCTTCATGCTTTAGCACTTAGCATTCTCCACCATGCCTATCATCCATGCCCACTTTACAGACAAGAGACTGAGGGCTCAGGAAATTACTTTTATATGCCTGCCTTCCCTCCACCTGTGTAGGGCACTGGCAGAGAACAGACAGCCGATATTAACTTGCTGAATGAAAGGAGTAATTAATGTCCATCGATGGATGAACAGATAAAAAAAGCTGTGGTATATATATTCAATGCAATATTACTCAGCCATAAAAAAGAACAAAATAATGCTATTTGCAGCAACAAGGATGGACCTACAGACTGCCATAACGAGTGAAGTAAGTCAAAGATAAATATTATGATATCACTTACATAAGGAATTGAAAAAAAAAGTGGTACAAATGAACTCATTTACAAAACAGAAACAGAGTCCCAGATGCAGAAAACAAACTTATGGTTACCAATGGGGAAAAGTGGGGGAAGGGATAAATTGAGAGATTGGGATTGACATATATGCACTACTGTATTTAAAATAGATGACTAATAAGTACCTACTGCACAGCACAGGGAACTCTACTCAATACTCCCTAGTAATCTATATCGGAAAAGAAACTAAAAGAGAGTGGATATGTGGATATGTAAAACTGATTCACTTTACTGTGTAGCAGAAACTAACCCAAAACACTGTAAATCAACTATGCTCCAATAAAAATTAATTTAAAAAAAGAAACAATTATTGAATCAAGAGAGAGGAAGGGTACACGTAGAAACACCTCCTTCGGGCTCATGAGAGCGAACATGTATAAATCTTCCCAATGATGCCTTTAGTAACATCACATTGACAGCTTTGAATTGGTCATGGTGGGAATATTTTTATCACTATATTGGCAAATGCTAAAAATAAGGGCTTTTCTTCTGTTTTTGTTTTCACAGAGCTAGTGTACCAACACACTGGGTACAGGTACTACATAGTATAGGCAATTAAAACTGAGGCAATTAGTATAGACAATTAGGTTTTTCAAATCATCATCCCTTTTCCAAAAGGAAGGGAGGGTGGGAAGAGTATAAATGAATGATATTACTTCAATAGACATATAAATCCTACTATATGCAAAGCACCAGGGTAGGCTGGAGGAGAGAAACAGATATTGAGACAGAATTCATATTCTCAAGGGACACACATGCTCAGGTATAAACCATAACTTGCACACGAGTCATCTGGGGATCCTGGTAAAATACAGGTTATGATCCAGTAGGTCTGGGTGGGACTTGAGATACTGCATTTGAACAAGCTCCTAGGTGATGTTGATGATGCACCTCTGTGGGCCTCACCTAAGAAGCAAGGGTCTGGGAGGTGACCAAGTGCCCGTATGTACGGGCCAGTTAGCTTTCTATTAGCACAATCTATGCTATTGTGCTATCTCAATGTGCAATCCTCACAACACGACAGAGGTCTATTTCCCTTACCCACATTTTACAAGTGACCCAGCTGGTCAACAGCTATTGGCTCAAAGCCCGGTTGTCTGGCTCAGAGAATGAAGTCAACTCTCTTTCCAACATGCCACCTAGATGGAACTTTTCACCTCATTTCCTGTCCTGAAGATTATCCTTGCTCCTCCGTTCTCTTCCTGCTCTTTTCACTAGCTGTCCATTTCCCTTTCTACTGCTTATAAGCACTTCTACTGGAGAAGAGCAAAGGAGAAGTGGAAATAAATGCTCAAACTCATCAATTTCAAGTGTATGAACCATTTCCTTTATGTCCTGTACTTTGGTGCTTTGACATCTGGGGCCTTGCCCCTGCCCCCAGGGTTAGCCAATTCCCTGAGACAGAATTCACCAGTGAGCACAGAGAGCTGTTCCAATGGGGATCTCATTCTCTGGGCCACCACCCCCTTGCCTGTTCACCCCAGGGCCAGGTACCAGGCACCTAGCGACAGCCCCATGCCCCAGATCCCATTGAAACTATTCAAACTAGCCAGTCCTAAGCTGCTTACCCCACCCTGCCTGTTCCTTCCCATAAAAACCATAATAAAGACTCTTGCCCATATTCCCTTCTCCCCCTCTGCCTCCTGAGTGACCCTTGGACCCCCCACCAAGCATGGCACACCCCAACCTCTTGGGATCTTGAGTACAACCATCTTTCTAATGGCAGCTGTCTCCTACTCTGTTGGCTTCTCCATACCCAAATAATAATAAAACCTCAAGTTCCTCAGGAAAGAGTATGCTCAATCCCAGTGAATTTGTGGGTTATTTTTATCATCATCATGAAGGATTATCATTTCCCTTATCCCTCCCGAGCTCAGCCTTTCTCAGAGCTGGCTTGCACACATTCTTTATGGACAGCTTCTCAAAGTCCCTGACCAAGGCCAGCCCCACTTGTCCTAAACACTCCATTCCTGGGGAGAGAGCCAGGTGCCCCTCGCACTGTCAGGGCCTCTTACCTCATTCCCCGGCAGGTGCTGAGCATGACACTGGACTGCTCCGCCTTCCTCACTGTCCCGTGGTAAAAGCAGTGATCCTAGCAGGGAGAGAGCGGCAGTCAGACCACAGGACACTGACAAGTCAGCCATGCTGGCATCCTGAGACAGTCAGGGATGACTGTACACCTACCTTAGGTGTACATAACCTTAGATCTGTAAAGAGCTTTCCCAGCCACTGTTTTATTTGATCCTCATGATATTCCTGGGAGGAGGGACAGGGCAGATGCCATCATCCCCACTGAATCGATGAAGAAGCCAAGGCTCAGAGAAGCAAAGGGATTTGCTGAAAGTCTCTCTGCTGGTTGAAGAAGCCAGGATTTCAGATCTCTTTCTATAACATGATGCTGGTCACAGGAAACACTGGCTTCCGAAAAGCTTGCCTCACCACTAGAGTCACCTCTGTGACCACCCCCTGTGAGAGCTGAACTGTGTTCCCACCAAACTTCACGTCTACCCACTCTGCATTTCCAGTGCAGGGGGTACAGATTTGATCCTTATCAGGGAACTAAGATCCCACGGGCCATGTGGTACAGACAAAAAAAATCCACATCTACTCAAAACCTCAGAATGTGACGTTACTTGGAACAGAGTCTTTGCAGATGTAATTAAATCAAGATGAGGCAATACTGGACTAGAAGCCTTACAAAAAGAGAAAAGGACACTGATACACACACACCAAGAAGAAGGCCATTTGAAGGCAGAGGCAGAGGTTAGAGTCATGAAACTAGAAGCCAGTGGGTGCCAAGGACGGTCAGGAGCCACTAGAAGCTGCAAGAGCCTACGAAGGATCCCTCCCTAGAGACTACAGTGAGAGCATGGCCTTGGTTTTGAACTTCTAGCCTTCAGAGACGTGAAAGAACACATTTCTAATTGTCTTAAACCTCCAAGTTTACAGTACTTTGCTCAGCGGCCCTATGAAACTGATCTCTCACGCATCTTCCCTGCCTCCCTTGAATCCCCTGCACACCTGGACAGACCTGATTTTGCACCTGTGTCCATGGACACTTGCAGGTCTGCTGCTGTGCTCTCACCAGGGCATATGTCACGGCCATCTGGTCTTCCCAACCCAGCTGGATTCCTCCTGGCTACACACTGCGATGTGCCGGGCCCGGGGCTAGGCCCTCCCTAAGACACAACAGTGAGTGGAGTCCAGACTTCGCCAGACTTAGCGTCTTGTGAGAGCCAGTCGTAGTTTAAAAGTCATACAAAGATACAAATCATAAAGAATGGCTTGAAATAAAGTTTGAGGTGTCAGCAGAATGTTTGATAAGTAGGGTAGCCAGAGTATTTATGAGGCAAAGCAGGACTCTGCTGAGAGTGATAAAGCGCTAAACCAGATAGACAGACACAAACCAGGGCTGTCCTCAGCAGACCTATGGGTGATAACAAGGGACACATTCCTATAAATTTCGTCCCAAATAGGTCAAAAGAGATAAGTTGGAGCAAAGAGAAAAAAGGTAAAATCCCCAGAGCACAGTCTGGTTCTAAGGTCTTAAAAAGGATGTAAACTATGCAGTTGCAGATACGGAAGCCTTATCTTTCCCCACCAATGTCCTGTGAGCAGGGCCAATCAGGAATGTCCGGCATTCACCCACATAACAACAGTCTGAGTGAGCCATCACCAGGACCACACTTGACTGCGGTTGTTCCCTGGTCCCCAGCAGGCAGGCATGTGAACCAGGAGACAGCTAAGTAAGCCATTTGTCTAAATTCTCCAGTTCCAGTACCACCCAGCTCTAGGTGTGACTGCAGTGTAACATGCTTTAAATATATAAAGGGTCTTCACACACATCACCATGTGGCATAATAATGCCTGCCATTTACTGTTATTAACAACAAGAGCTAACATCTACCCAGCTACTGCTCTTGGATAAACAACTTACATAGATTTTTTTTTTCTCCTTTAATTCTGATCATAGTATTATGAGGTAGATACTCTTATTCTCACTCTCAACTAAAGTTGGAGAGGTTTCAAGTCATTCACAGGGCCACAGTGCAAAGTGGAGATGCAAACCCCAGCAGCCTGATTTCAGGCTCCATGCTCAGCCTATCTTAGCAAAAGCAGACCCAGCAAAGTACATGGGCTTAATTTGTCAAAGCTCTATTATTGGGACTTCCCTGGAGATCCAGTGGCTAAGACTCCATACTCCCAAGGCAGGGGGGGGCCGGGGTTCAATATCTGGTCAGGGAACTAGATCCCACATGCTGCAACTAAGAGTTTCCATGTTGTAACTAAGACCCAGCACAGTCAAATAAATATTAAAAAAAGAAAAAAAAAGCTCTATTATCTTCCAACACTGACCCAGACTGAGGTGTTAGTCTAAGCCTTGCTGCTCACTGACAGCAAGCAAAAAGGCATGCTCCTTTTTCCCATCTCCTCTCAATTTCCTCATCTGTAAAATGTAGTGTTGGAAGAGATGCTTATAAATTCCCATAAAAATCAGTGATTCATCTTACCCTTCCATATCCCTGAGAGTCATATCTTAGCATATCCAATTTTCAGATGAGGAAACTCAACATTAACAAGGCTGAAAGGGTTTTTCAGGTCACACAGCTGGTTAAAGCCAAGACTAAAACCCTGGCTTCAGACCCCAAACTCTGCAACTTGTTCTAGTGGAACACACCATTCCCCCAGTGACCTGACCTAGATCAGGGCTGGAACCCACGGGCCTGGCAATGAGCAGGATCAGGTTCCCAGAACTCCCACTACCCCCAGCCAAGTTTTGCGGGAGAGTGTGGTCTACAACACTTGGGTCAGCTGAAGCTAAGTGGTTTATTCCATTCCCATTTCTCTTTGAGTCTTCAGCTCCCAAATAAGAATACTGACTGGTAGCCCCCGGGACTGGGTGGGGGCTTTGCAAGAGCCCAGGAGGAGGGGATGTACTAAACAAGAAAACAGAGTCACCCCTACTTTAGCTGGGATGCACTCTGGTCAACGAGACCTTTGGGAAGGAGGGGCTGTCTGGGAGGGAGGGGAAGTTCTCTCACTGCCCTCTGTCAAAGGCCCTCACAACATCTCTGCCCAATCCAGAGAGCACAAAGAACAAGCACATGAACACAAGAGCCATGAAGTCATCGCATTCCTTCTCAGTTTCTCGGCCTGAGGGGGCCACCCTGAGGGGGCTTTCGTAGCAGGAAGCATGAGCTCATGGCAAACTCATGCACTGAGACCCATTCTTCCGCTCTGGGTACAGAAGTGCAAGAGCCCAACTCAGCGGAGGGTGCTTTGTGAGGTCATAATGGCGAGGGGCTTCCGAGGCTTGTCCGTCCCCTCCCATCTCGCTGGAGACAGAGAACCGAAGTCTGAAGGGAGGAAGAAGTTTCAACCAGGGGCCATGAAAAAGGTGTAGAGCCACAGCTGGCCAGTTCTCCCAGAGATGAAAGGACACGGGCTACTTTGCTGCAGGCACTGGCCACTCCCTCCCCATCCAGGAAGGTCTCAGTGAAGAAGGCAGCACTGATCCTGACATCCAAAGATCCAACATAGCCCCGCAGTACCTACTTACTTCAGACCTCACAGACCCCACCGAAGCATAACTGTCCTGGGTCCCTCTCCTCACTCAAGGGTGATCTGATCGACTCATCTGTGCTGTTAACAACTGACAGTGGCTATCATTGTTTTCTAGGCTATTCTAAAGACTGGCAGGACTATTTTAAAGACAGAGTCATGTGGGAATCTCGGGTTCCACAGGAAGCTGTTGGAGGGGCACTGAGGCACTGTGCTGCCTACACAGCACACCTCCCAGGTCTGCACCCATGAAAGCCCATGATGCCCGATCCCAGAGGCAAAAGACACTGCCCCTCCTGCCTGCATCCATCTTCTCTTCTCCTTCACCGCTGCTCTTTGGCATAGAGTTTGAGAGTGCTAAGTCGCTACAGTCGTGTCCGACTCTTTGTGACCTTATGGACTGTAGCCTGCCAGGCTCCTCTATCGATTCTCCAGGCAAGAATAGAGTCTGAGAAGGATCACTCAAATCTAGAATTTCTCAACTTGGGCACCACTGACATTTGAGACAGGATAACTGCTGTGGAGGGATGCCTGTGCACTGGAGGGTAACTGGCACACCCCTGGCCCCTACCCACCAGACAGTAGCCGTCACCTCCAAGTCATGACAATCCAAACTATCTCCACACACTGCCAAGCCTCCCATCCTTTGTTGGCTAAAATGGTCAAAGAAACAAATAGAACATTTTAGTTTATTTGCACCTGATTAAAACTGGTATAAATCATCATGAAGCATATTTTCCTTGCTTTATTATGTTAGTTACCAACATATTCAACAAAGGTTTTTAAGAAATGACTTAAACCAAAATCACTCCTAATTGAGAACCACTACTCTTATCCGAGTCAGACACGACTGAGCAACTGACTGAACTGAACTGACTCTAATCCTACAAATTCTAACAGGTCCCCTCTAGGAAAAGCTAGCAAATCATGAAATGTGTGTGATTCACGAGCTTAAATGTCCACCGGTGACCAAATGGCATGATGAAGCAAACTAAAAGACTAAAACTGAAAGACCAGCTTTTAAATGACAAATTTTTGTGCAAGGGACTTCCCTGGTGGCCCAGTGGTTAAGAATTCGTCTTTCAATGCAGGGGCTGTGGGTTCGATCCCTGGTCCAGGACCTAAGATCCTACCTGTTGTTGCTATTTAGTTGCTAAGTCATGTCCCCCTCTTCTGCAAGACCATGGACTGCAGCCCACCAGGTTCCTCTGTCCATGGGAATTCCCAGGCAAGAATACTGGTGTGGGCTGCCATTTCCTCCTCCAGGGGATCTTTCCAGACCAGAGATCAAACCCTTGTCTCCTGCATTGCAGGTGGAATCTTTACTGCTGGACCACCAGGGAAGCCTAAGATCCTGCATGACGGGCAGCAACTAAACCCACACACTACAACTAGAGAGCCCGAACACTGCTACTAAGACCCAACGCAGCTAAAAATAAATGAATTAAAAAAAATTTTTTTTCCTTAAATTTCTGTACTAACACCCAGATTCAACTTTGAGGGAGAAAAATAGCCAATATGAAAATAGCAGCAAAATAAGAAAATCTTCACATCGTAAACTCACACTGACAAAGCAGATCACAAAACTTTACCTACCCATATGAAAAAGCAACTAACACCTGACTGGGAAATCATTTCTTTTACTTATATTTTTGTTAGGAAGTGGGTAATACAGTGATTTGTATCAATTTTAATCAGATGCAATAAGCTTAAAATATGGTTTATTTCACCTTTTTAGCCAGCAAAGCGTTATAAATCCATGAAACAACAAATTCGTATGTTGTTTTTCCTGCTCATTCCCTGGATCTCAATCAGGGAATCAGTTCCTTAAGAGGAGGCATTGTCTCCACTGAGCTTCTCTCCTGGCTTCCTAGGGGTGGGGTTGGGACAGGGAAGCTGCCTGGGAGATAAAGTGTTGATCTGAACTTACCTCGGATTTCAGGGTGGTGGTTTGAGCATCGCCACTTGGAGTATAACACGTTTCTGTGTAGGCTGGAGCAAAAAGGTGCCTGAATAGAATAAAAAAAGACATTTGTCTCCTTAGAAGATAGACTTTACCCTCCTGTGAACAGTAGCCAGAGATTCTAACTGAACCTGGTAGAACCACCCCCAAGCATCTCCATGCAGAAGGAATAGGGCAGCGTTATGGAAGGGCTTAAGGAATAAAAAGATAAACAGAATGAAGTTTGTTATGAATTTTGTGTTCACTGGGATCATCAGTTAATTCAGCCACAACCAGATGCTGCTGACCACCAAAGCAGTGATATTAGATCTTAATTTGTTCTGGGTCCTGGGAAGATCACGTGTAAACACACTCACAGAATTTCCCAGGGTCTATGGACCCTACTGTATACCTTAATTGATTATTTTCCCAGCACATCCACTAACTTTTGGTATCAGCACACCAACCATTCTTTAAGGGAATCCCTCCTCCCTGTTGCAGGTTTTGTTAAGACTGACAATCAAGGAATCTTACCTAGCCTTGGCCCATTGTGCAAGCCAAGCCAATGGAGTAATGCTGCAAGAACGTAACAGATGGGAGCTATTTATCTGCTCCTTGTTCCTGCTACAAGGATTCTGGAAGTTTCCTTTGCCCATCTTTTATGAGACCTAATGGTTCAGATTTCCTGTGACCTGGTACTATGTGTTGCCTTTTCAATATTTCTTTTTTTTTCCTTTCTAAAACTGGATGTTGGTTTCTCTCCTGTTACAGACCTCTAGAAGCTGAGGTTAAGAATCCCTCGCCCAAGGCAAGGTGACCCCCGAATGAGGCTTTAGAATTTCTCTGAAAGTTAAAAGAGAACTAAAAATGCCAAATGGATTCTTCAACTAGTTCAGCCACATTAAAAGCAGAATGAATCTAAAGAAAATCGAGGTCAGGAAGCAAAATGGTTTTTAATGGAAGGCATCATTAAAAATTGGAGTCTAACAAAAAAGAATTAAGTGGATCTATATCTTTTACTATGGAAAGATGTTTAAAATGGAGTCAGATAAAGAAAAATTCCAGGAAAGTATGTACTTTTAAAATCCCTTTAAATGAAAAACTAATAGCAGTATACCCTAGGGCATGCATTGACAATAGCTGGAGGAGGACATGCCTATCGGTAGTGGTAGTGATCTCAGGGGATTACAGAAGATGTTCACAATGTAAGCTGTATATTTCTGAAAAACTGGTTGATTTAAAAAAATAATTATCATGTGTTTATTTTGAAAATGGAAAATCTAATTTGAAACTGCCTTTTAAAAAAGAAAAAAATACAAGCTGATGCCAGCACAGAAAGCCAAAGGAATCCTCAGGGACCACCCTGGTTTTGTAAGAGGTGACATTTCCCACAAGACAGGGTCACTGAAGAGGGTTTCTAGGGTCACTCCAGAGTCACTTCCAGCTCTAAGTTCTGGGACTCCAGACTCTCAGATTCCCCTCCGCCCCCAGAGCATAGTCAGAAGGCAAATGCCACAAAGATCTTCTCCTGCACAATATCAGGCCCTTCAACATCCAGCCTTGAACAAGAAGAAAAGAAACCCAACAGGGAGATGTAAAAACAAAGCAAAGCAGAAAACCTAGTTTGTGTAGAGAAACTCCAATTTACATGGCAAGTTTGGGTCAGTAGCTAAATCGCCAGATTCTTTCTTCCTCTTTCTCCTTAACATCTAACCAGCCAAGGATCTAAGGGAAGAGTCACTCATTTGTCTGAAGGAGATAAACTCTAAGCCCCAGGACACAGGCCAAGCTGTTTGCTCACCGGTATATACCGATGCTTAACATTCACTCAAAGGAAGGATGTGTTAACTAATTCCTGAATGAATGAATGAGTGAGTGAAGGAGGTAGTCACTGAGCATGCTAAGAGCTTAGGGCATGGTGTGGAATCTGAGAGACTAAGCTTCAGCCCCTGCTCTGACATTTACTATCTCTATAGCCAGGAGGGAGTTACTTTACCTCTCTGAACCTCTGTTTCCTCTTCTGCAAAAACCCTTCTGCTCAACAGACTTGTCATCAGAGTAAAATGACATAATGCATGAAAAGAACTTAAAATCAGGCCTGGCTCAGAGTGGAGCTCAGGAAACGTTAGTGATTATCACAATTGCTTTCAACAGGGATTGTGATGGGAAGAACTGAGAAAAACTGGCGGAATTTACCTATTTCCTTCCAACTCCCCCCAGCCATTAACTTCCCAGTGTATCACTTGAAAGAGGCGAGAAAACAATGAGCTCATTCCTGCAGCTCATTTCTGTGGTCTACTTCACAGACTGCATAATGGACGGCCAGTCAGGAGTTCAGAATCTAATGGTTCATTCCGGGTGCCAGACGTGAATGTTCCCACAGTAAGTGCACTCCTGGAAACACATCCTCAGCCTCTTCTACATCTTGGGAGTTGAGGGGTGGGGTGGAATGTTCATCTAGTAACACCAGGATGATCCAAAAAAGAGAGCAATCCAGACAACCTCAGAGGAGTCCAAATTCTTGTCGGTTCTCAGCCACATGTCCTCAGAACGGTGAGCATCTTTCTACACCTCCTTGTTCTGAGGTTCTGCCTCTGTCACTCAGAGCCTCAGCATTGAGAGAGACCTCAAGAATCATTAAGCCAAACTGGCTAGACTATGTGTTCCTTGAGAGCAGGGAGCACACGGCTGCCTTGTTCAAGGCTTCTCCTCAGCTCCTAGCACCAGGCAGGTTTATTCTGTGAAAAAGTGGATGAATGGATAAATGAACAAACAAATGAATCCTTTACCTTGTATAGAAATCTGCCAAATAGCCATCCTGCACTGAACATCTCCAGACCACCCACTCCATTCCTGACCACATACAGTAGTTAGAGAAAGTTGTTACATTGAACCAAAAGCTACCTTTCTCTGTAATCTGTACCCACTGGCCTCATTCTGTCTTCTGAGTCTACACGAAACAATTCTTCCACCTAACTGCCCTTTTCAGGATCAACAGCATCAGCATCACCTAGGAACTAGTTTAAAATGCAGATTGTTTAAAAAAAAAAAAAAAAACAATGCAGATTGCCCGGCCTCATCCCAGATGGCCTGAAGATCACAGAAACTGATACTGGAGCCCAGTCATCTATTGTAATAACTCTTTGAATGATTCTCATGCAGAACCACTACCCTAGACCGCAAGTTTGCAACATATTTTTAAGGCAGGCAAACTTCAGAAATATCCACCTGTCTCATCCATCGCACCCTGTATCTTTCTGAGCTAAAGAAACCCCAAAAAGTTGCCATCAAAATAGCTCATGTGTATTTATTTAAGTATGAAATCATTTCACCTTCACAACATACCTCTGAGGACACTGCGACCTCAAGACCTGTAACTTGTCCAAGCTGTCACAGCACAGCGTCAGAGGCAGGTTTCAAAGCCAAGTCTGTTCGACCAGACCACTTTTTAAGCAGCTGTTTTCTCTGTCTCTATTAGAAGTGATAGCTGAGTGATAGTTGCTCAGTCGTGCCTGACTCTTTGCAACCCCATGGACTGTAGCCTGCCAGGCTCCTCTGTCTATAGAATTCTCCAGGCAAGATTACTGGAGTGGGTTGCCATTTCCTTCTCCAAGGGAGGAAAAAGCATATTAGAAAGCAGAAGCATAAAATGAAAACATTGTCAGCAGTAGTCCAAGGAACAATTTCATGGTGATGACAGCAGTTTTGAGAACATGTGATGCCACAAAAAGGAGGCTCCTGGCTCTTAGATGTGAGAATATATGCAGAGAAGAGAAAAGGGGTAGCAAAGCACAGGGCAAGATAAAGAGGATGGACATGTAAGGACTTCAGCGCTATTTCAGTTGCTTTTTTTTCTCAATAATCCTTTCCCCAAATCGGGTTGCAATATTAGCCAGGAAGGTCATCCTTCCTTCTAGAAGCAAAAGGAAGGGTCATGTTTCATCACTACCATCTGTGCAATTGTACTGATTCATAAAACCCTGCTTTTAAATGCTCCCCAATGCCCCCAAGCTAGGCCCATCTATGCCCCCATGCCCAGGTGGTACCTTGGCACTGCTCTAAGCACCAAAGACGATCCCCTCAGAGACGGGGCCGCAGAGCCCCTGAGCAGCCCAGCTCAGCCCAGCTATTTCTTCTCCAACCACATCTTGTTCTCATCTCCTCTCTGACAAGGGGCTGGCTCAGCAGATCTGCAGGAAGCCGTCTCTCACCACTGGAGTGTATTAGGTTTTTCAGGAAACGAGTTGTGAGTGATGTGCGTCCAGGAAGAGAGAAGGACTGTCCAAGATTTCCCACCCCGCCCCCTCCTTTTTCTGGCTTTGATGGAAAAGCAGTTTCTGAAGAAGTGCCTCCCACCCCTGCCTTCGGGGCTCACAAGCCCATTGGCAGGCAGAGATTACACACCATCCCAAGGCTCACTACAGTGCTCACTTTGGGAGGAACCCTGGCTGCCCTGGCCCCAAAGTCCTCAAGCAATCTCCTGACTCTTTGCATCTTCTGAAACCCAACTGGGAAAATAAACTGTCCTCCAACTACTGGACATAAAATGTAAGGTCACTCTTCAGAGAAGGACAACAGAATTGCACATGGTGGCCTGGAAACTGTACACTCGACCAGACCCCAAACACGCTGCAGTTGCAACAGCCCTGACTCACCTTTTCCAAGGCTCACAGCCCTCAAATCCAGAACTGTCCCTTTAATGATTATATGTTATTGTTTAGTCGCTAAGCTGTGTAGACTCTTTGCGACCCTGTGGACTGCAGCCCGCCAGGCTCCTCTGTCCATGGGATTCTCCCAGCAAGAATACTGGAGGGAGTAGCCTTCTCCAGGGGATCTTCCCCACCAAGGGATCAAACTCTTACATCGCCTGCTTGGCAGGCAGATTCTTTACCACTGAGCCACCAGGGAAGCCCTTAAAGGCTATGGACTTGTCAGACCAATTTCAAATGCTTCTTCGAAACTTCTAAGAAACTTCTTCTTAGAAACTTAGAGAACTAAGTTTCTCTAAAACTCCTTCTGGGAAAAGAGAAGTGACAGGACTAAAACAAATTTGCAAAACATCTTCCTGAGTTCAATCCCCCTACCTTGCTACCATAGATAAGCAAATCAGTGAAGATAAAGTGATAACAATTTCCAAACTACCTTGAAAAACAAGCTACCCAGACAAGCTCAGCATAAACAAATATTAGTCTGCTCATCCCAGTGGCTGTTTTTACTGACACCTCCTTCTCCCAGGTCTCGTTTCGTATCTGGCTCTTTCAGGAGTACTGGGGCACTTACACACTGGCAGTGCTTGGCAGGTAAGCTGTGCTGGTCCCTCTTCTCCTCTCTGGGGGAGCTGCACCCTTACCCCATCCACCTGTGGTGCTGATGACACAGGCTCTTTCATTTCTCACTCATATTCCTAATGCCGTCATTATGGGACTCGCCACAGTAACACAACACCACCCGGAAATGCTGTGGAAAAATATAAAACCCCAGGCTGGGAATTTATGTCTCTAGAGAAGGTCTCAGAAATCTATTTTTTTAATAGTTTTTCCAGGTGATGCTTTTTCAGGCTCTGGGAATTCTACTCCATTGTACCAATTTTAACATTCTTAATTCTTTTTCTCATTTCTAGCCTCCTAAAGCACCCTCTCAAAATCTAAAGATGACACCAGCCCGGCCTAGAGGGCAAGTCCAGGGCCCAGACAGGGTTGGTTTCAGTACCAGTTGAACTCTCCAGTTGTCATTTCAAACCCTGAAAATGAGGCAAAAGATCATGGTGGTGCCTTTCAATGTTATACAAGAGCACTGACAAACTGCAGACTCTGAGAAGCCTGACTGAGGTTCTTTGGACTCCGTGGGGGGAAATGTAGCTTTGAAAGACTATTTACAATTAATTAAGGCAGCTCTTGTAAAACCCTGTAAGAGTAGATGTTAACTTGTAAAAACTTAATAAGATACAACATCGATGCAAAGGATTTCCACCTAACAGAAAAGATAACCCTCAAGGTTATGATTTTATTGCCCCTAGGATATTAACCAATTTTATATGTAATTTAGCACTGTTATCTCACCATTCTCTGTCCACTATTGAAATATATATGTATATATACACATATGTTTCCCTTATCTATACAATTTTTAAACCAGTTTTATCATTTTGTTGGTTCCCTCATTAATTAGATAAATAAAACTTAGACAAATGCTCACTAGTGAAAAAAAGAAATGTTTTCACTTGAGCCACCTAAACTGTTTCCTAGACAGCAAATAAACAATGTGATAATTATGATCTCATAGCCCCACTGACAGGATCAAATGAGAAAATACATTCAAAATACTAGCTATGACATTTTTAAGTTCTGTGAATTTGGACAAATTAATTAGCCTCTCTAGGAGAAGGTGATGGCACCCCACTCCAGTACTCTTGCCTGGAAAATCCCATGGACGGAGGGGCCTGGTGGGCTGCAGTCCATGGGGTCGCGAAGAGTCAGACACGACTGAGCAACTTCACTTTATTTTTTCACTTTCATGCATTGGAGAAGGAAATGGCAACCCACTCCAGTGTTCTTGCCTGGAGAATCCTAGGGACGGGGGAGCCTGGTGGGCTGCCGTCTATGGGGTCGCACAGAGTCAGACACAACTAAAGCGACTTAGCAGCAGCAGCAGCAGCAGTTAGCCTCTCTGAGTCTCAGTTTTTTCATCTATAAAATGGGGAAATAATAGAATCTACTTCATAGAATTGTTATACAAAGTTAGAAAAGTATCTATGAATATCTGCTTAATAAAATGAACAAAAGCAAAAGAACTCTTTGCAAAGTATAAAGTATTTGTTTCTACCGATATCATTGCTAACATTTTCTCCAGGACTAGTCAAGGCTATGGTTTTCCTGTGGTCATGTATGGATGTGAGAGTTGGACTGTGAAGAAGGCTGAGGGCCGAAGAATTGATGCTTTTGAACTGTGGTGTTGGAGGAGACTCTTGAGAGTCCCTTGGACTGCAAGGAGATCCAACCAGTCCATTCTGAAGGAGATCAGCCCCGGGATTTCTTTGGAAGGAATGATGCTGAAGCTGAAACTCCAGTACTTTGGCCACCTTATGCGAAGAGTTGACTCATTGGAAAAGACTCTGATGCTGGGAGGGATTGGGGGCAGGAGGAGAAGGGGATGACCGAGGATGAGATGGCTGGATGGCATCACTGACTCGATGGACGTGAGTGTGAGTGAACTCTGGGAGTTGGTGATGGACAGGGAGGCCTGGCATGCTGTGATTCATGGGGTCGCAAAGAGTCAGACACGACTGAGCGCCTGATCTGATCTGAGCTCTGTGCAGTGCACATGGGCTTCCCAGGTGGTGCGGTTGGTAAAGAATTCGCCGGCCAATGCAGGAGATGCAAGAGACCTGGGTTCAATCCCTGGATTAGGAAGATCTAGAGAAGGAAAGGGCAACCCACTTCAGTATTCTTGCCTGGACAGAGGAGCCTGGTAGGCTACAGTCCATGAGGTCACAAAGAGTTGAACACAATTAAGTGACTGTGTGCACACACACATATATATGGGCACATGGAGTAAAACCAGGTAATTTTCAAACCAAGACAATGAGTTTCTGAGGTTTTAATAATACTAGTCTCTCTCCTTTTGGGTATGTTTGGAAATTTCTATATTCATATTTTTTTTAACTAGAGAGGTAATAATAAGCACGTCACAAGCTCCCCAGCCTCAGTTTCCCTTTCTCTCAAATGGAAATGGTGATACCCAGGACAGGCACACATTGGGAAGAGCTTTTGAAAAGCAGAGAGTGATATTCTAGTATAATGGCTAGTGTCCATATTTGGGGCAAAATAACAGATTCAGTAAGTAGTGTTTTGTTGTCTTTTGTTTTCAAAGAGCAAGAAATAAAAGGGGAGGAGAGAGCTCGATCTGTCTCAGAACCAAGACTTCCAAAGCAGTGCTCATTTCACCTCTGACTCCAAAGGAATGGAAACAAAGCAACGTGCCAAAGGCAAGGACCTAAAGCCAAATAAGGGGCCCACAGACAGAGGCACTCCTTGAGCAGAGGTGTTTCTCTTTGAGGGAACAGAAAACCAAGGAAGGGGGGTCTTCAAAGGTTGCTTCTGATGTAAAGAGTAGGAGATCTCCTCTACTGCACTCACTCACTTGGATCAAGCATCGTGGCTGCCAGAGGGCCAGCTCCAGAAGCAGTGCCACAAAGCAAGATGGTGCCACCCACAAGCCTGGCGTAAAGCCAAAGCATGTTGCCTTTCCTCCTATTAAGGAAGTGTCCAAAGAATGCATTAAATCAACACTGTTTTTCACGGATCGCATCTCATTACATCTTCTCCCAGTTCCTACAAGACCTGGCAGCCTCCGACCAGCTCCTGGTCCCGTGTTTGGCTTTTGTGCTGTTGACCGAAGGATGTTTGGATGAACACTGTTTACTCCTTTGGCCAGCAGGGCCTTCATTTAATCCTCTTCAGGCCTCACTCTTGGCTGCCTCCACGATGAATAACCTGTCTGTGCAAACAGGGCTGACCTCTTGGGGTGGGGATGCTTAACTGTCAGGGACCTAAGAGGCCTGCAGCATGGCTCACTCAAGAAGAGTTTATAAGTTTGTTTTGCAGTGTCCTGTAAAGTACCCATACAGGCACTTAGGGAACTGGATAAGAAGAGTTCGGGGAAATGGGGTACTACTCAGAAGTTTACCACTTCTGAGAAAGCTAAAAAAAAAAAAGTGACTAGTGCATTAGCAAACAGTTTCTGGTAAATAACCAGTTACCAGATTAACCCAAAGGGAAGTCAATGCAAGAGGCAATGGTTAAACTGTATAGTAAACTTTGGGGATAAGACACGGGGCAAGAGAAGAAAAGAAACCTCTAAGACCACAGGACCTCTGAAAATATGCTTAGAAAAAGGGAGTAGATAGGACATCCCATGAATAAAAGCAAACAAACAAAAAGTGAAGACCACAAACGCACCTGCCCTAAATGTGAGTTCCTGGTCCCTTTTAGGCTCTGATTAAATATCCCAGTAACTTTGATAAACCTTGCCCAGTGTTTTTCAGCATGCTAAAGAACAAATCACAGCAAATGTACACGTCAAGAAGGTTTGAACTTGGAAAGTCTTCCTAGATCACAGTGGACATGTGTCATCCTAGACTGCCCAGTATCTCTGCCATTTTCCTATGAAAACAGTGCCAAATTTGCATTTAGAGAAATATTCCCCTCTTGCTTCGTGCTGAGTTGGGTCACCTGGAGTTAGTCATAACAAACTAGGACACTCAGGTCTCATTTCATTGAATTTCAAGATGAGTGACACCTGGTGAAAATGACTGGAACTGAGACACACCATTGGTGGCACCAGAAGAGACCACCCGACTTCCTAGACCCTTTCAAGCCTTACTTCTTCAGCTTCTCCCTCACTCTATTGCCTCATACCCTGCTCATAAAGCAGTTTTTGGAGAGGAGGGGGATTGGTGAATAAATTTCAGACAGCAACAAAAAAAATCTTTATATAATCAGGCTCTCTGTTCAGTGCTTCCCCTCACCCCACCCTCTACTCTCACCAATGTAGAATTTGAAAAAGAACAAAAGCAACCTACCAACATCACACAATTGTATTTTGCTTCAAAACTCATCAGTCTAAATAAAGTTAGCTAATCATCAGCAGTAGATAATCCAAGAGTTGGGCCATCCAGACACTGCCAGGAGGCAGAGAGGAAGGATGTTTATGAAATCTCATCAATGAATGCTTATTAAGCAGCATAATATGGTACAAACTACAGGGCACATGACCGCAGGAAGGCCAAGTCCCTCCCGGCTTGAATTCATCATGTACTTGCTCTGAACTCTTGGTACCTCTTCAGAACCTCAGGCCACGCACTTGCAGGGCCTCTTTGGAACAGTCATTCCACAAATATGTACTGAGGCCAATCATGTGCCAGGCACTGTGCTAGGTGATGCAGAGGAGGCAAGCACTGCTTTCCTGCCCTCCACGTGGCAACTCGCTCATGAGGATTAGAGGAGGCTGAAGGGGTGGCAGATCATGGCAGCCCGGATGTGCAACTTTAGTGAAAGGATCATTTTGAGCTGAAGGCAACTGAGAAGAAGCAGATACAAGGAAAGTTCCCTGTCCTCCTTCCATTTGCCTAAAAACGAGACATCAGTTCTCGGTCCTCTACCAGGAAAGACAAAAGCTAATCCGAGACAGTTTTAGGCCCCATCAGCCTGGAGACGGTACCAGAGCAATCTACACAACAAATGTTACAAACCAGCCTTTATCTACCGTGCATTTCCCAAATGTTTACCTTCCCACAGTTAACTGCCTTTAGAAGCCTAAAACCTCTTTCCTTTTTCCTACCATCTCTCTACAAACTTATTGTCTTTTGTTGAAGATGCTACAGAATCCTGACTGCCAACTGCCGCTTATTTTTCTCTGGGTATCTCCCATGTATACACTTTAATAAACTTCTGTTTTTCTCTTGCTAATCTCTTTTGTTACAGCTGAGAACTTGAACAGGTAGTCAGAAATTGATTTTTCTTTCTTTCCAAGGCCATCTGTGAAAGTACTTTGAAAACACCAACAGGCCACACAGAAGGTAGATATTACTAGTTGGTCCCTAGAAACCAAGTTTCTGTTTTACAACCTATCGGGCTGGCCAAAAACTTCCTTCCTTGCTAGAACTACTGCAAACCAGAGCAGCAATCAACTCCCAATTTCCCCTAACAAGCTGCCTACAGCTTTGGAGGAGGGGTGCCTGTGCACGAGTGTGGGTGTGTGGAAAGCAGAGAGAAGAAGAGCTGCCTAGGGGTCAGGGACTCACCATCCTCAACACTGCTGGTCTCCTTTTCCACAGCCATATTCCTGTCATCACACAAAGGAAAGGCCAGTTTTACCTTTGCATTCTTACCGAAGCCCCCAATCCAGCATTAAAGCCAGATAAAGAGCTTTTAGCATACAAGGAATCTAACATCTCTCCCAACACTTAGAGCCCCTCTTTCTCTAGCACTTCAGTCTTTCTCCAAGGGAATCCCTTCCCAAGACTCGTCCTTCCTTTCCCAGGAAGGGGGACTTGGAAAGAGAAACCACGCCTGATATAATACAGCCATTCTACCCCGTGGCCCATCTGGATCTCTCTCCAGGGAGACTGATGCAAGAGAAGAAAACATGGGGACTGCCAGTTTTCTGCAAACCCGTAACCTCAAGGAGGGTGAAAGGAGGAGGAAAAGGGGGCAGTGGGGCACATGGGTGCTACGGAGGGGCCTGGAAGACAGCCATAAGTACAGAAGTCATAAAGACCCCAATTCTCCTTAAACTGGCTGAGGAGTCTGGCTCAGCTCCACCCACTCAATGATATCATTGTTTTCAGCAAAAGTCAATCTGAGAATCCACAAGGAGGCTCTCAGCGAAGCCTCACCAGTTCCTGGGAGACCAAGTGCTTAGAATTGTAGATAAGGGGGGAAGTCTATATACAAAGAGTGCAAATTATAAAGATAACCAGGGTAAGGACATACTTCGCTTCTGCCAGGACTTTTAGGGTCATGGAAAGAGTATAGGATGCTACTTTTCACATAGATTTTATCAGTGGATTCCCAACCACCACAAGCCTTCAAAGTTGATGACTAGGGGTTATTACCTTCAACTAATGGGAAAACTAAAGATCTGAGAAGAGAAGTGGCTTATCCAAGGTTCTGCTCCCAGCTAAGGACAAACCCTGGGGCTCAAACCACTGTCCTGCTACTTTCTCAAGTCAGGAACCTCAGATTGGCCTTGGAAGCCATCCTCTTCCTCAGCTCATATTCAAGCCATCTCTCAGTCTCCATGATGCCACCCTATAAATATCTCTGGAATTTGACCTCTTTTGCCTGTATCTGCAACTTCTTCCCTAAATTAGATCACCATCATCTCCCCCTCAGGTTCTAAGCTTTTTGAATAGGTCTGATTACTATTGCCAGTCTTGCCCCTTTCAATCCATCCTCCAAACTTCAGTCTAAGTAATCTTTCTTACATGCTTTGGATGCTGTCACTATATGGCTATTAAAATCGTCTTTGTCAGCTTCCTGTTGCCCTCAAGATATACACCAACCCTTTTAAGGAGGCGACAAGGCCCTTCAAGGACTCTCCCCTACCCACCTGGACCACTTCCTTCCTCTTGCTTTCTAATTTCATCATCAACAAAGGCCTTTGTTCTTGCTACTGGCCCTGGGTGGAACTCACCCCCTTGTATAAACCAACTCTACCACCCCTCTACCACCACCCTACTTCTTCCTTTTACTTTACTTCCTCCTGAAAGGCTTCCCCAACCCCTGAGCCAGGGTAGGGTCCCCTTCCCCATGCTCCCACAGTACCTTCTACTTCCCCCCATCATAGCATGCCCCACACTGGTCAGTAATGATTGGCTTATCTTTCTCCTCCACTGAGCAAGCACCAAGATAGCAGACAGTGTCTTGCTTGCTGTTACTCTTCCAGGAACACCTAGGACCAAGCCCAATGCCAGCCACATAGCTGGTACGCATAGTATTTGTTAAATGAAGGAAGAGAAAGTAAGAGACAGGAAGTTAAGAATTCCCAATGAGTAATCCATAACTGAAGCCCAATACACTGGAGACTCTTGTTAGTAAAACCAGGGATTCTCTGACCCAATAACTGCTTCCAGGTAAGTTTGAGCAAGACCTGCAATTTGCTCCAGGGTACCCAAAAGCCTGTTCATTCAGTATTCAAGGTATTAACCAAAGGTGTGTGTATGTCACTGAGTTCTAAATAGAGAAAGAGTAAAGGTTACCTTCTTAAAATCAGATTAAATCTCAGGACAGAACCAGTCCAGAAGCCTCAGAACTGGCCTCCTCCTCCCATAGAGGAGAACTCTTCTCCAGATAATCATGTTCCATTTCCTAAGCACAAATGCTGAAGAGCAGAGATATCCTCCAGCTTACACAGAATCTGGATGAATAATCTAGGCACATCCTTGATGAAAAATTAGGTCTGTAAGGTGGGACTTTAAGCACATCCCCCAAATCCAAATGCATAGGCATACATCAATCTGCATCCTGTTCTCCAGGCCCAGCTTCTCAGGAGACCCCACCCACCCACCCTGAGTTGTGGAAGAAGCTATATTTGCCTTAGACCAGCCCCTCTCAGGCCAAGGCTCCATCCACCAGGTCCATCTCCATTCATTCAGCTCACCCCAAATTTCCCTTCAATGGAGAGAGGTGGAGAAAGAGCTTCTACTCATCGAGGTGTAGGAAATACAGCTCAGCTTTAAATTGCACCTCAAGCCTCTTCCCTAAAAATATCATACCTACCACTCTGACCATGTGGTTTTACCAGAAGCAAGAGAGAACCCAACTCAAGGTCAAAAATAAGACGACCAAAAAAAAAAAAAAGTAAACTCTAAGTCACTCAAATCCTCAGGTAGCCCAACTGTGGAAGGGCAAGAAACCCCTTCCCCACTGCCACATACCACTCTTCTGAAATACAATGATTTGGCTAGCTGGAATACTGAATTCCTAAGAGTTTATTAGCACTACGGTTTTGGTTCCTCTAGATCCAGACCAAATATTTATATATTAATTTCTCCGTCTGAATTCCTTTCTCATTCTTCCACTCATCTCTCCTCCCTCCTTCACCCAAAGCCTCCCCTCCTTGCTCCCACAAGACAGAGTTCCAAGGAACCCTCCTTAGGGAAGCTTTCTCTAACCCCCAACCAGAAATTCTTCCTTATGGCTCCCTTGGCGCTTTACTTTTAACTCTATTAAATAAATCCATAACCAGCCTCTTATTATGCTGTGTGAGTATATTCTCTCCCACAGAGAGTAAATAGCTGGAGGGCAAGGATACGGTCTTTGCATCTACTCCCTAGAACACCTAGCACAGGACTTTACACAGAGATGCTCAATCAATACTTGCTGAAATCAATACTTCCAAGATACAGTAATCAAAACAACATGGCATTGGCACAAAAACAGATATGTGGATCAACAGAACAGAACAGAGAGCCCAGAAATAAACCCGCACACCTACCATCAATTAATCTTCGACAAAGGAGGTAAGAATATACAATGGAAAAAAAGGCTCAGCAAGTGGTGTTGGGGAACTTGGACAGAAGCATGTAAATGAGTGAAGTTAGAACACATCCACTCACCCACAAAAATAAACTCAAAGTGGCTTAAAGACTTAAACATAAGACATGACACCATAAGCTCCTGGAAGAGAATATAAGCAAAACATTCTCTGACATAAATCATACCAATCTTCTCTTAGGTCAGTCTCCCAAGGTAATAGAAATAAAAGTAAAAATAAACAAGTGGGACCCAATCAAACTTATAAGCTTTTGCACAGCAAAGGAAATCAGAAACAAAATAAAAAGATAAGCTACAGAATAGAAGAATGTATTTGCCACCGAAGTGATAGACAAGGGCTTAATTTCCAAAATATTCAAACAGCTCATACAATTCAACAACAAAAAAACAAACGACCCAATTCAAAAGTAGGCAGAAGACCAAAACAGACTTTTCTCCAAAGACGACATACAGATGGCCAAAAGTACATGATAAGATGCTCAACATCACTAATTATTAGAGAAATGAAAATCAAAATTACAATGAGGTACCATCTCACACCAGTGGGAATGACCATTATTAAAAAGCCTACAAAAAACAAATGCTGGTGAGAACGTGGAGAAAAGGAAACCCTCCTACACTGTTGGTGGAAATGAAGGTTGGTACAGTCACCATGAAAAATAGTATGGAGGTTTCTCAGAAAACTAAAAATACAATTATCCCACTCCTGGATACAGATCCAGACAAAACTATAATTCAGAAAGATACATACACAGCAGCCAAGACATGGAAACACTTAATGTCCATTAATAGATGAATGGATAAAGAAGATGTAGCACACACTGCTATATTTAAAATATATAACCAACAAGGTATACTGTAAAAAAAAAATTAAAAGATTAATTTTAAAAAGAACTATGTATGTCAATAAGTGTTAACAACATGAAAAAAAAGATGTGGTATATATACATACACAATAGAATACTACTCAACTATAAAAAAGAACCAAATAAAGCCATTTGCAGCAACATGAGTACCACTAGAGATTATCATACTAGTGAACTAAGAAAGAGAAAGACAAATCCCATATGATATCACTTACACGTGGAATCTAAAATACAACACAAATGAATCTCTCTATGAAATCGAAACAGAATTGTGGACATAAAGAACCAAGTTGTGGTTGCCAAAGGAGAGGGACTGGCGGAAGGATGGAGTGGGAGGTTGGGGTTAGCAGTAGTGAACTATTATATATAGAATGGTGTTTAACTGTATTCAATATCCTCTGATAAACCATAATAAAAAGAATATTAATAGAATATATATATAACAGAATCACTTTACAGTACTACAGCTGTTAACACACTATAAACCAACTGTACTTCAATTTTTTTTTTAATTTGCTGAAATCAAACTTGTAGAGTGGAGTTAAGTAAGCTCTGGCTTAAAAGGCAGGAGATCCATCAACTGATGAATGGATAAGCACAGGGTAGTACATTCATACAATGGAATACTATAAAGCAATAAAAAGGGATGAGATACAGATGCTTGCTATACAACATGGAAAAAACTCAAAAACATTACACAGTGAAAGAAGCCAGTCACCAAAAAAAAAAAAAAACTGGATAATCTCATTTATATGAAATATCCAGAGTAAGCAAATCTATAGTGACAGCAGATTAGTGGTTGCCTAGAGCTGATGGCATTGGGGAAACGTGGGGAGTAACTGCTTACATTCGTTTGCTAAGGCTGCTTTAACAAAGTATCACAGACTTAGAGATTTAAAAAAATAGAAATTTATCATCTCACAGTTCTAAAAAGTTAAACATAAGATTAAGGCATTGGCAGGGCCATGCTCCTTTGAAGATACTGGGGAAGGATCTGTTCCAGGCCTCTCTCCTAGCTTCTACTATTTCCTTGGCTTGTGGCCACATAACTTCACTCTAGTCTTCACATGGCATTCTCCCTCTGTGCACGTCTGTGTCCAAATTTCCCCTATTTATATGGACACCAGTCATACTGGATTAGGTGCTATTCCGGGATGACCTCATCCCAACTAATTACATCCACGATGACTATCTCCAAATAAGGACACTGATGTAGAAGGGGTTAGGACTCTGACATATGACTTTGGGGGAACACATTCAACCTGTAACACTGCTAATCGCTTCTTTTTAGAGTGATGAAAATGTTCAGAAATTAGAATATAATGATAGCTGCACAACTCTGTAAATAAACTAACAAATACTGAATGGCATACTTATTTAAACAGATCAACTATGTGGTATGTAAGGTACATTTCAATAAAGCTGGTAAAAAAAAAAAAAAACAACCCCAAAGTTTGGATTTAAAGCAACTGCCCAAGCTCAGCAACTAACCAGTTAGTGACAGCATGTGAAACAACTTCTCTCAACACAGGCAGTGGGTTTCTTACACAGAAGCCAAAAGCAAAGTGCCTTTATCTGCCCACATGTTCTGTGTAAATTCCCTGTGACCCAGTGGTTCACATCTAGGAAGTGATCCTCCAGACATGCCTCTCAAAGAACATGAAGGTGTCCACTCTAGCACTATTTGTAAAAATGGGGGTGGGGGAGAAACAAAAGGAAAAAATTGCTTGAATACCCATCAAAATGGGTGATTAAATTAATCATGGCATCCTGATTTTTACTGAATCTGAATGATGGGTATATGGGGATTCATTATATCATTCTCTCTACTGCTGTGTACATTTGATAATTTTCCATCATCAGTTCAGTTCAGTTTAGTTGCTCAGTCATGTCCGACTCTTTGCGACCCCATGGACTGCAGCACACCAGGCCTCCCTGTCCATCACCAACTCCCAGAGTTTACCCAAAATCATCATAAGAAATTTTAAAAGTTAATTATGGCATACACATAAAATGAACTATCATACAGCCATTAAAAATGATCCCATAAATTTACATAGAAATATATCCATAAGAGACTCCCAAACTGTGGTACAGCCTTTGAGGAGGAATCTGTGGAATGGGAAGCACAATTCGTCAAAAGTTAAAACATGTTAGACATATATGCTATATGACCTTGCAGTTCTACTGTGAGGTATTTATCCTACACTAATATTTGCAAATATGTTTAAAGATTATGCATAAGACTATTATGGCAGCATTACTTGTAACAGCGAGAAACCATTCAGTGGAATCCTCTGTCATCATTAAGAAGAATGAAATAGGTCTATAAATAAGCTAATGTGGAAGGGTATTGAAGCCAAATAATTAAAAAGAAAATTACGAATGGTACATAAAGTATGATCTCATTTATTTTAAAACCTTATTTTGTTGTTCAGTCACTAAGTCGCTTCCAACTCTTTGGTGACCCCATGGACTGTAGCCCACCAGGCTCCTCTGTCCATAGGATTTCCCAGGCAAGAATCCTGGAGTGGGTTGCCATTTCCTTCTCCAGGGGATCTTCCTGACCCAGAGATCAAACCGGAGTCTCCAACATTGGTAGACAGATTCTTTACTACTGAGCCACTTGGGAAGCCCAAAACTTTATTACTTGTGTAATTTTTTCTAGAATTTTATTGTCAAAGTTTCAAACACTCCAAAAATTTCTTCTGTAATTTTTAAAAAAATAATTGATGATTCTTATGCTGTATTTCAAAAAAGTTTTTTAAACAGATAATAAAACTTAAGCTATAGTATGACCCCATTTGGATAAATTTACATGGAAATATATACAGGGTTAAAAAAAACTATGTAAAATAGTATGCTCATGGTAAATGTTCACTCATTGGATGTCAGCTATCGTTATCTTAAGGTAAACAGCTGATGGTCAAGGGTTCCTCAAACTCAAAAATCAACTCCCGACTTCCTCCAAATACACAGCTTCCCTTTGCTCTGACAAAGGTCCATCTAAGGCCAACAGGGCAGTTGACAGCTTCCTTCCATTCATTTTACCCTGTGCTCCTGCTGAAGGGCTGCCAGGAGAAATAAGCTTGAGACAAAAGAAAACCATGGACATCCTTCCTGGCTACACAGGCAGCCCTGGCTGCAGGTCCCTGGAAGGAGATAGAGCCGGAAATGGTGAACAAATTCTACCTGCTTATCAGACAGTTCAGAGCCTCGCCTAGGGAGGGCACAGATTCTGTAGGCAGAGACAAGAGGTACAGTTTGGCCGACTGGACAACCCTGCAAAGCTGTATTCTGGAGATACAGTTAGGTCAAACAGGGCACAGCAGGGGAGCAGAAGTGAGTTTCCTCCCAAGGGCAATGGACTTTAAGGTCGTCTTCCTAATTACATTTGGAAACCACCTCAGGGGAATTCCCTCTTACTACATTCTTAAATGTTTTTCTCATCCTGCAAAATACAAATAATAGCGATTCTTGGGCTCTCACAGTGCACCAGGCACAGAGTAAGTCCTCGAAGAGCACTGCATCATCGAATAACACACCACATCTGACAAGGTGGCCACTACTATTGGCCCCATCATGTGGATGAGGAAACTGAGACTTGCAAAAGTAAAGCAACTTGTCAAAGCTTACACCTCCAGTAGGTACAAGGAGCCAGACTCTGAATCTAACATGCCGAGGTTACATCATTACAATCCACCGAAATCCAAATCCAACCAGGGAAGGCAGAAGGAAAGGGAAGAAGGCAGGCAGAATATCAGAGAACACCAAGTGTTCATCGAAGAGCATACTGAGTAAGGACAGGGCTTCCACGAGGCAATCTGAGGCCACAGCTAAGAGCCTGGGCTTGGAGTCAAAGAGATCTAGCTCTACCCTTCCCACCCAGGTGACTGTGACCAACTCGTGCTGCCCCATGCCTCAGGGTCTCCATCTGCCAAACAGGACTAACACAGGTAACGACAACCCACAGGGTTGCTGTGATGATTCCATTAGATGAACTATGTAGAGACTGCACAACAGAGCCTGCTATAAAGGCATCTCCTACTTTGTAGCTGTTACCATGATTGACGATATCATTATCCCTTTCTGACGATCATTCCTCAGCCAGAAGCTGCCTGAAGGCAGACTGCATCACACAACATGACCCAGAACTCGGGAAACGCTGACAAACTGTAACCACACATGCTATGTCTCAACATGTTTTTCTCTTGTCATTCTTACTTGAAAACACTCACAGGGGCCATATGCAATGGTTTGCATCACCAAGACACTTTAGAAAACATCTGCTCATGATTTTACATTAATGAAAGTTAACATGTACTGAAAACCAGCTTACTTATGCACTGTAATGATACTAAGCACATCGTAATACATTATCTCTAAGGCTCACAAACATAGTGGATTTGTTTCCTGTGCCCAGTGCGTAACAAATTACCAGAAATTGGGTGGCTTGAGACAATAGAAAGTTAGCCACTTCCCCGGTGGTCCAGTGGTTAAGACTCCATGCTTCCACTGCAGGGAGCACAGTTTCCATCCCTGGTCAGGGAACTCAGATCCCACTTGCCCCAGCCAAAAAAAGAAAAGAGAAAAAAAGATGAAAAAGAAACCAGGAAAAAAAAATTTTTTTAACAACAGAAAGTTATTCTTTCAGGGTGCTGGAGGTCAAGAATGCAAAGTCAAGGTATTAGCAAAGCTGGACTCAGTCTGAGAGGTTTCATTCCTGGCCTCCCCCACCCTCCAGGGCTGCTTGTATTCCCTGGCTTGTGGCTGCATCGCTGCCCTCTTGGTGGTCACAATGCCTTCTCCTCTTCGGTCTGTGAGCACATCTCCCTGTGCCTTCCTCTTACAAATACTAGTGACTGAATTTACAGCCCACTCAGAAAATCCAGAATCATCTCTTCTCAAAATCCTTCATTAAGTCACACTTAGAAAGATTATTTTTTGCCACATAAGGCAGTATAGTCTCATGTTCCAGGAATTAGAATGTGGGTCTTTTGGGGGGTAGGGAACATTTCTCAGCCTACCTTACCCACAATGAAGTTATTTTCATTTTCTATGTGGAGGTAAAGTATAGTAAGAAGCAAACGGACCTGAGTTTGACTCCTGGCTCCGCCTGAGAGCCTCCCCATTTATAAAATGTGAATAATACTCATACCTTCTCAAAAGGGTTGCCACGAGGATTAAATAAGATGGTATGTGAAGTGCCTCTGCACAGTGAGTGGCCCTCAGTTAATGCTCACTAATGAGTGAGCATTATGGTGACTACCAAAGAAGAAACAACATTCAGAAGACAAGTGACTTGCTGAAGGCCACCTAACCAGACAGTGTCAGTGCCCGGGACTGAATCTGGGTCCTTCCAGCACCAAGACCCAAGCCTATCCTACTATGGATTAGGCATTTTGCCTTACGTTCTCACAGCCTTCAGAATCAACACATCTGTGGGAAGTGGGAGGAAGGCTCAAGGAGGAGAGGATGTATGTATACCTATGGCTGATTCATTTTGATGTATGGCAGAAACCAACACAATATTGTAAAGTAATTATCCTCCAGTTAAAAATTAAAAAAAAAAAAAATCAACACATCTAGGTTATTACAGTTGTGGGTGCTGCCTGATACTCCCTTCCAGCTACTGTCTAGCTGCATCCACGCAGATCACCATTTCCAGTTACTGAGACTGAGTTTACACAGTGGACCCTAACAAAGCAGTATCATGTTTCTAATGATTCAGAAATAATGGAGCCCCTGCTTAAGGGGTGGGGCTGAGAATTTAGCTTTTAGAAAGACCACATCACATTGGCTGGCAATCCAGTCTGCAACTCCAGGGGTTCTGGGCAACATGGGAATCGTGAGATCAATCTCCATCTACAAAGCTACAGTTGGAAGCTGCATTTCAGACAGGACTATGTGGTCTCTCTGGGGCAAGGTGCCTAACCTAGCACTTAGAATTTAAATCCACTTATGCCTTCACTGCCTCAGAGTCAATGCAGCAGGGTTAATTCCAGTTCCTGGTACTTCAAAAATATATATATATATATTTGAAGAAAATTTCAGCCACTTGGAGGCAGCTCTCTGCAAATTCTGATGTCCCCACCCATCTATCTAACGGTTTCCTCAGCACTGGTCTAACGGAATTATAGGATCTCAGCTGCAGGGAATGGGGAGCCCAGCTGTATGCTGAGTTTGGAAAAACATTTTGAATACTTTGGATCTGCCAAATACTTGGTTAAAGAACGATATCCTCCAATTTCTTAAGCCATGTGTATTTTAAGTGAAATGTAAGCCATATGTCTGTGACTCATTTAAATGCACTTCAGTGAAGCATGGTTTACCGAGAGTGCTGGGATATGCCTAAGCCTTTCTTAAGCTTCTCTTTGATCCAGGAAATTGAATTCTGCCAACAATAAATGAAGCTCCTGACAAGAGAAGGTCAAAGAGAGCTGTCCTTTATCCTAGATAAGATGTTAAACTCTATTCCTCACCCACAAGGAAGCAGGGAGCCGGGAAGAGGTCCGTGGTCTGGCTGGTATGCAGAGTTTTGCTCCAGATCAACTATGTATTAGTATTACCACCAGGCCTCCTTGGAAGAGAAGTGCAATGGTAAGCAGTGGTGACTAACCCACCCAACCTATTGCTGAGAAAACTCCTCTTCTGCCTTTCTCCCCTTCTTGGGTTCTCCAGTATTAAATACAACTCAAATAGGGTTGAAGAAAAAGAAACAAGGAGCTGGATCACTCCATTAGCAGTGAACAGCTATTCATTTTCCAGGCTGCAGCTTGATTTCCAGGATAACAAAAAGTCTCCATCCCTAAGATATCTCCGAGGGACTGAAAAGAAGTTAGAGATACGAGGAGAGATGAAAGTCAGAAGTAGTAGTAGGTACAATAACCAGTAAACCTCCAAATACCTAAATTCTGCCTTGACAATTACTATTCCCCTTGAGGTCTGGAGGTAGATATACACACAAAAGACAACAAATATCCACTCTTAAAAGTCAGGCTTGTTCAAACTCTGTTTCTCTTTCGCTAACAGGGCTGTGGTGAGACCAAGGGATCTCTCCCTTTCCCAAGCCAAAATCTAAATCTTAGCATCATTTAGACTCAAGGGAGGAAGTCTGATGAAGAGATGACAGTTCCAGAACGTGTTTAAGGGATGAGCAGAGAGAAGTAGGTGGCCGAAGGTCCTCTAGGCACAGCGCCCACTGGTTGGGCTGCTTATCTGCTTTTGAAGATGACCTTGAGCATCCTGCGAGCAGGTTCAACAGTTCAGTGTTCCCTCCTTTGGGGAAAAAGTGAGAAGGGAGAGAGTCAGGGCCTATATCTTCCTGGAGGCATCCAGATGTCCAGATGCCTACAGTGAAGAAAGACTCCATTTGATTTCAGCAAACAAGCTGTTGTCCAGTATGGTTTCTGGATTGATGAGGCAGTCCTCAGTGTCTGGGGGAAATTACACGGAAGACAAATATTATGGATTTATGCCTCAAAATTGTGGGTTATGAAAATAGCAGCCTGTAATTTCTTCCCTGTAATTTTCTTCCTTGTGTTTATGTTGCTTAAACAATGGGTCCTGAGTTAGCAGTTCATCCTCAGCTTCTGTGGTTTTGGGGGTATTTGCCTTTATCTCACTGCCCCCTCTTTCCAGGAATGTCTCCAGAACTGGGGAGCAAATGCCCTGAGGCAGGGACTTCTTTTTCACTTTCCACTTATGCAGTGTCCTTTAAACAGGTAGTGCAGGAAAGGCTCGTAGAGCCTAAATGGGACAAAACCCCCATACAACAGATGAGAAGGTGGAAGCCCAGCAGGGCCAACTGGCTTGCTGACCAATTCTGTATCACCTGTCTCTGAGCTCAGTACTCTGTCCACTGTTCCACAGAGTCCCAGTCACAAGTCAGGTTCTGCTAACCACAGCTATGCACCAACATTTGCAAATGATCAGTATAGGTGTGAATAAACATAAAACTAGGAGAAGGCAATGGCAACCCACTCCAGTACTCTTGCCTGGAAAATCCCATGGTCGGAGGAGCCCGGTAGGCTGCAGTCCTTGGGGTTGCGTAGAGTCGGACACGACTGAGCGACTTCGCTTTCACTTTTCACTTTCATGCACTGGAGAAGGAAATGGCAACCCACTCCAGTGTTCTTGCCTGGAGAATCCCAGGGACGGGGGAGCCTGGTGGGCTGCCGCCTATGGGGTCGCACAGAGTCAGACACGACTGAAGCGACTTAGCAGCAGCAGCAGTAGGGAACATATGCTGAAATTGAAGCTCCAATACTTTGGCCATCTGATGCAAAGAGCCGACTCACTGGAAAAGACAATGATGCTGGGAAAGATTGAGGGCAGGAAAAGGGGGCGACAGAGGATGAGATAGTTGGATGGCATCACTGACTCAATGGACATGAGTTTGAGCGAACCCTGGGAGACTGTGAAGGACAGGAAGCCTGGAGTGCTGCAGTCCACAGGGTCACAGAGTCGGACACGATTGAGCAACTGAACAACAAAACGGAACATATATTTTATTAGAGCAGAATACTACCTTCATCACTTCAGTTGAGTCTGTAAAGATAAGTGTGGAGCAATATGTACAGTACAGTCTCATTTCTGCTCTTGAGTCATCACAAAAGTAGCAGCCTGGCTGTGCTTCTGTGTGACTGTGCCCGTGCGTATCTATGTGCATGCTCTCACTCACAGAGAACAGGTCCATGGTGGGCCCTGTGGGCGGGAGGCTTTCATTCTTTTACTCATTATACTTTGGTATTGCTACAAGTTTCACAATGAGTATGCATTGCTTTTGCAATTAAAAAACCACAAGCAAGAAAAAAATAGCAGCTGCCTCCTACAGGGTATACAGAGTACAAGTCAGGCACTACGCTGGCCCCTGCCTCATTTTGTCCTCCCCATGGCTCTAAGTGTGGAACTCAGATATATTATATCCCAGATAAGGAAACTGAGGCTTGAAAAGGACATACAGTTAGTAAGTGGCAGGGTCAGGATCCCACATGGAAGCCACATTCAGATTATCCTTGTGATGTCACTCTTTTCCACCTGCAATCTGTAGGAGAAAGGGTGTGTGTCCCCCGTGGGAATGTCGGCCGTTTATCCTGAGCGGCTTCACAGTGGAAAAAGGCTGCCGCCGGCCACGCTATGGAACTGAGGCACCTTGGGGCGTCTGCTGCCTGAGCTGAAGACCCATTTGCTATCCTGGTTCCTGGCCCAAGCCCCACACTCCTGCATCCTCACCATTGTTGGCAATCTCTCCACGTGTGAATTCCATTAAAGGCTGGCTCACAGCTATTTTGGGCCACGCATTAGCACTTGGGCTTTGATTAAATGAGAGAAGGCCAGACACCTCGGGATGATGAGAAAGAAATGAGAAATGTCCTCTCCCTGCCCTCACAGTTCCAGGAGTCCTTGTCCACTGCTCCTGGGAGGCCTGAGAATCTAACATGTGGGGGAATGTGGTTGGGAAGGGAAACCTTCATAGTCTAGTAGCGTTTTTGAACTCGGCAGCTGTTCCTGCTCCTTGGAACCGTCATCTCCCTGCTGTTCATGTGGCTCACTTCCTCAGCTCCTTCAGGTCTGGACTCAAATATCAATTCACCACCAAGGTTGGCTCTGGCTGCCGTTCCAAACAGCACCTCGCTCCCTCTTCAGAGCCCTAATGCTTCGTTGTTTCCTCCATAGCAGTTGTCACCATTTGCTTGTTTATTTATTGCTCACCCCTACTGGAATACAAGCTCCAAGAAGGTAGACCTATTTTACCAACAGCTGGATCTGCACTACCTGCTCTGGTGCCTAGAATGCTATAGATGTATCCGAGATGAGGAAGATGAATGAATCAATTGAGGATATTAAGAATCAGAGCATGAGGATCCCTTAGCACGGGGCCTAGTTTCCCCTCAAATATCACAGGATGATAAAAAGTTTACCATTTTTTTTTATAAGATTTGAAAATCAGAAAAGCCGCACCTCCTCCAAACCCCTCCCCACCCCCCCCAATCTGTTTTGAATCCAGGCTCGCACGCACCATGAATGAAAGGGCTTTGGGAAGTAAACACACTAGGAAGTCGTGTGCAGTTGGAGTTCCGCTTGCTAACACATGTCCAAAAACAAAAAGCCCAGTTTAGACGAAAATAGCAGGAAGCCTTCCCTAGGGATACCTGGTGAGGTCATATTGCTTGGCTCTGCTGCTTCCATTTTTGTCAGACCTCCTGCCTTCTGCCAATTGGAAGAGGCCAGGAACCATATCCAGCCCACTGCTGATCACTGGGAAACAAGAGAGCTGCTCCCGGCAGCAGACAACTGAACCACATTTCCGGGCTCTCCTCTGGAACCTCAGAATGGGATGTTAAAAAAAAAAAACAAGACACACTAGTAGTCAATTATCTACTGTGTGTTCTGTAAGCACTTTGTGTACATCACCGCATTTAGCCCTCATAGCCACGCTTATGAGGCCGGTGTTACTATCCTCATTTTATAAGTAAGGACACTGAGACTCCAAAAGACCCAGCAATGTGTCCCCGGGTTAATCAGCTAGTAAGCCGAATCTGGGTTTCTGTGACCGAAACGATCCTCATCTCATCTCTCCCCTTTACTTGCTGTGTGGCCTTAGACAAGTTCCTTTCCTTCTCTGAGCTGAAGTTTCTGCTTCCACGCACACGACTGCTGCACTCAGTGTTTTCCAAGGCACTTTTGTGCCCTAACTTCCTATGACCTCTTATAAAGATTACAAAATATGAGGGAAGGATGAGTCTCGGGGTCCTTGCCTGGCCAATCCAACTCCCAAGAGTTTGTCCATGACACCAACCCCATCACATGGGCAGCTCAGAGGAAGCTGAGGAGTCACATACTCTAAATGGAGGCAGGAGAGGACGGCTGAGATGGAGGTAGCAATAGGAAACCTTTAGTTTAGAGCTAGAGGGCTGGGACTGTACGAAACTGAAATAGGACCTGAGAGAGACTAAGAACACACCCTCTGAGAGACTTCCCTGCAAGACCAGAGGAAGACAATGCAAGGAGAAATCCCAGGCAGACAGGGCCTACGGTCTCGGCAAACACAGCCAGCCAGGTCTATTCCAGGGAAGTGGAACAGAGAGAACACATTCCTGGGCCGGTTTTACTTCAGGACGAAGGCACGAGGAAAGGACTGCTTTCACTCCAAGGAGGAAAGCAGCAAAAATGACTGAGATGCCCATTTTTCTGGCTTCCTAAAGGCCACCGCATCCTGGAGGCAAAGGAAAGACACGGATGAGCACTGCACACACTGCTCAAGTCATGCTTATAATGCACTTCCAACACCACGCATCCTCCTCCGCAAGTGTCCAAAAAGCCCAAATTTGGAATAATTTATATTCTTGCTTTCCACCCAAGCTGAGCAGTCATTCCCATCCTTCTGGATATGGAAAGGTCCCTATCTATCCCTTTCTTGGCAGTGATGTGTGTGATTACTCATCTGCTTCCAGGGGACTCCACAGGCTGCCAAGAGGAGACAGGCAGTTCGCTGAGCCATGCAGCCTTATCTGCAAGGTCTGTGTGGCAGAATGTAAGCAGGACTGTTGATGAGGAGACAGCAGAAGCCTTCAGAGGGCCCTGGCCAAGTAAGGAAAGTTCTCCAGTGCCCAAAACAGACTGGGATTGGTCAAAAAATGGGCAACACATGCAGCCATGCCTTATGTCTATTTACCTGCTCAATAACATCAATCAAGATACAACTGTGCTTGACAGCAAATCAATGTGGAAATATTTCTGAGCGAGGCAGCCACCCAAGACAAATGAGGCTGGGGATATGGAAGAACCAGGCTGATGAAGCCAGGAGACTGCTGACCATGCCCTTATTGGCAGAAGCTCAGATGTAGCTGACCCAGAAGAGAAGGAGCAGTCAGGGTTTGAGCGTCAAATCCCCAAACACCCCACCTCGCCTCTCTCCTCTCTGCTGCTTTCCTCTCATCTCCTTCACTTCCTGCCATGCACTGTGCTGGAGCGAGTAAGACAGCTGCCCAAGTCCTCCAGCCCATCCCTTCCTTCGTGTCTCTCTGTTTCTCTCTCTCTCACACACACACACAGACAGTGAACCCTAAGAGGCCCCCAAAATTTCCCCAGCTTGAGGAAATTCAAGGAAGACGGTAAACAGTCCAGTAATTTCACAGCAAGTCAAGAGATGGTGGAAGTGCAGGCTTTGCAAAAATGCTCCCAATAAATGAACTACAGGTTGACAGCCTGGGTCACTTCATTAACTACTTCCTTCCAAGCCAGTGGCACCTGCGTCCGGCGCTGACACACAAGTGGGTTGTCTCATTTTAGACAAAGGAGAAGTCCACTTACTCATTCTTCTCCAGGTCCAGAATCAGCTCTCGCCCCTCAGCCATCACCCTGAGCTCCGCTTTGAGTGGATGCTAAAAGAAACAACGAAAGAATGTCAGTTCTGAAAAGCAGGCCGAGGCTCCCAGGGAGGAGGCAGAGGATCCAGCCAGAGCTCTGACATGGATGGAGCCACAGGAAGTGAATGAGAAAGGGTCAACTGCCTTTGCAGCCCAAATATGAAATAACTTCAGTCCCAGAAGGACCCACTTTCCTCCCCCATCTGCCTTCTCCTCAAAGACAAAGGAAAGAAACTCCAAGCCTAAATGTGGTGTAAGTGCCTGCATGCAGGCCTGGTAAAGGCAAACCCTAAGACACGCGATTCTGGACAGCAAATTTGAGTGGAGTCAGATCTGGGATCAAGTGTAGGTTTCAACACTACAGCCATGGAATCAGACATGCTACTGAACCTCCCTACAGCTCAGCTTCATTTGTAAAACAGAAGTAATAGTCAACTTTGTGGGGATATTGTAAGGACTAAGTGACAAAGTAAACATAAGAATTTATTATAGTGCTTGGCACACAGGAAGCCCCTGTTACATGTTGACTGTTACTTAAGATACCAGGGAAAGCCTCTTCATCATGGACTCATTTTACAGTGGCTCTCAGTTTGGATACCCCTCAATCCTCTCAGAGGAGACAACTGGAAGAACCTCCAAGTAAGGATTTAAAGGTCCAAAAGATACATTTTACACAAAAAATTTACTAAGAGCCAAAGTAGCTAGATACCCAGAATAGACCATTTAAGGTATCATATAAATGGTCGATAAGCATTAAAAACATGTTCAGCATCACTGGTAACTGCCCCCCACCCAAAAGTATTTTTTTAAGATATCTTTTAAAAAATCAAAGCAACAAAGATTAAAAAAAAAAACAAAAACATAAATCACAATGCAGCAGAGTATACTATAGAATGGGCACTCTCACACCCTACCTATGAGAATTTAAACTGATACCTGCTCACCAGAAAATAAGCTGACAGTATGAACCAAGAGTTTAAAAATGTTTAGACCCTGAAACCCTATAGAAGATTCTATCTGAAGGGAACAAATGGAAACACAGGCAATGGTTTATACACAAGGATGCTCATTACTTACAATAATAACTAATGAAACAGAATCCAAATAATCCAAATGTAGGAGAATGGTTAAATAACCAATAATCCATTCATATGACAAAACATTAGACAGCCATGCAAAATTATGGCTTTCAATCATTTTTAGATTATCAAGAAAGTACACATGATAACGATTAAGCACAAAGGTTTAAAACATAACACTGTATGCTTTATTCATACATATTTTTATAAAGGGACAAAAGTAGAAATAAACCAAAAGGTTACCATAGTTGCTTCTCGTTAGTGAGTCATTTGTTGCTATTTAGTCACTCAGTCATGTCCTACTCTTCTGCAACCCCATGGACTGTAGCCCACCAGGCTCCTTTGTCCATAGGATTTTCCAGGCAAGAATACTGGAGTGGGTTGACATTTCCTTCTCCAGGGGATCTTCCCGACCAAGGGATTGAACCTGCATCTCCTGCAGGTTGGGTTCTTTACCACTGAGCCACCAGAGAAGCTCAGTGAGATCATAATTCAATTTAATTTTATTTTGTGCACTTTCCCATGTTTTTATAATGGCCTTATTTTCAGAAATGGACTTTTAATCTCCTTTTATCTAATTACTGTGCAAAATTTCAAAGACATTAGAAATCCAAGTCACCATAAACTTTCATGCTTTAACAAAAGTTCAATTTAGCACAGCTGAACTTTTCTTAAAGGCAGAAATTATTTAATTAAAACAGGGTATTTACGTATTTAAACATTTTTAAAAGGATCGATTCTTCGGGTGTTTTAGATGCACATTCTCCAATTTGGGACCAAGGAACTGATAAACTCGTGAAGTCTCTTTCAATTCACATGAAGCTCTTGCTAGAGGAAAGCCTCTATCCCTTTTAAGGTCAGCCTCAAAACTTAGTTTTGGCATGTAGGAGCAAGTACGTCACCTGCTTTGCCACCTCTGGGGGGGCCTGCCTCTTCTAAGCACATTTCTCTTCTTATCAGCTTCAAACCCCATTTCCCATTAGGGTCCTGGGCATCCCTGAGGCTTTTGGCCACCAAGGGCTCTGATGTGGTCCGAACATTATGATCTTGGATGCTTGTGCAACCCTGTCCTTTGCTTTGTTTTGCAAATTTATCCTACTCACTTCTCTTAAGGGACATGTCAAAAACACGGGAAGAGGAAGCGACAGGGATGTTTATGCAAAAACTTGCACTAAGAAATTCACTTCTCAAAAAAAAAGAAAAAAAAAGAAATTCACTTCTCTATTTTCTGATGCCCGGATTCAGCTCTACCCATACCTATTTCTGGTTTGTTGCTTTACTCTGGGGAGTTATGGACCAAGGGCCCTGCCCAATCACATTAAGCATCAGGGACACAGTCCCAAGTGGGCACTTGAGGAAAATACACACAGCAATAGAGCTGTATCTATTCCCTTTTCCAAGAGGAAGGTGGCCTAGAGTCCACACACAAAGAAGGAAGGTTGACACAAATCAAACCACTGTCACTTCTCCCCCAAAGAGATACAAGTTGCAGCCTGAGTATGAATACTTAAGTGGCTAATCCAAAACTATTGCTCTCTAGTCTGGAAGATGCTCAGACACTGATATTTAATATGATGTTCCTGTTTCCAGGAGATGTTTCAACCAAAACAATGAAACAGCACTACAAAGATTCATGTAGCTTCCCTGTCCAGATTTACTCAGACTTTTCTTTTGCAACTCTACTCTGTGCTAGGAAGGGGGGACATCACCTTTCCTAGGAAGTGAAGGGAGTTGACCCACTGTTTATACTTCCCCAGGGCAGGGTTTTAAATGCCTTTCTCTTTAGAGGTAGATTAAATAGATCTTCAGCTGTACAGGGTATTGGAAATCTATACTACATGTCTACATTCCCCTTAAGACATAGTATATGTATATTTAGTATGTAGTGTTCAACTAACATTTGCTAAATGAAGTAATTACGTGAATGAGAATAAGATGCCCGACTGAGACCTACCTCTCCTCTCCCTCTGACATTCATTCATTTGTTCAACAAATATTTACGGTGCCAGGCTAGTCCTACAAAGGACAATGACCTGGGCAGATCCTAGGCAGACAATGGCTGGGAACAAAGACAGGATCTGAGCTCCACTTTGTTTCTCAGGCCCTTCCTGAGGATGCCCGGCATCCCACATCTGGAGAGAACAGAGAGGCATCTATAAAAGTATCAGATCCATTCCTCGGACAATAATGGATAGGCTGGGATATCCAAGATCTTAATTTTTAAAAATAACCTGCCCTAGGATGTCCATCCATTAATTTGTCTAGACTTTTCCTGAAGCTATTTTCAGTCTCTCCTAGTTTTGGATGAAATGAACTCCATGCATTTATTATCTTTAGGATAAAATATTATTTGCTTTCATTTGTCCTAATATTTTTGCTGTAAGTTTCCTCCAAATTGAAGCACTTTTTGGACATGTCTGCATTCCTCCAGCCATAATTTCACAGATTCTGGGCATTTCTACTCTCCGTTTACCTTTCCAGACTCAAGGACTTCGAAGTCTGAAATCTTTCCTGACACTGCTCTCTCCTCTCTCTCCTACTATAATCTTGCTGTTATATGTTGCCCAATAAATCACTGACCATTTGAACCCAAAGCACTCTTATTAAGCACCCCTCCTCTCCAGTCCTCTTCCTTCTTATCCCCTCTAAGCTCTATTTTTTAAATGAGAAAACTGCGCTCAGAAAGTGAAAGGTCCGATAGCTGGTTATTGGCTCACAGCAAACACATCTTCCTTTCTAGTTCTTTCCTGTCTCACTTGAGCTATAAGAACCAGAACCAAAGACTATCCTAGATGCACAGGTCCTTCCTGCAAGAACGGGATAATGTTTTCTGTCTTATTCCCAATCCCCTCGATGAGGCCTATCCATTCTGCTGGTGGTGTGGCCCAAGGAGCCTACTGAATTTTAAGATTATTGGATTTTAAGACAGACTTAAGGCAGTACTAGGTCCCTGCATGTGTGCTCAGTTGTTCGGTCGTGTCCGACTCTTTGCGACCCCATGGACTGAAGCCCCTCAGGCTGCTCTGTCCATGGGATTTCCCAGGCAAGAATATTGGAGTGGGTTACCATTTCCTCCTCCAGGGGATCTTCCCGACGCAGGGATCAAGCTCACGTCTCCTTGCATTGGCAAGTGGATTCTTTACCACTGAATCACCTGGGAAGCCCTACCCTGCCTCTTATTTTTAAAATAGTTTGGATTGTCATTTTTCTCTCCAAGTATATCATCTCATCAATAAAGTGAACCACATATTATGCAGAGCAAAAAAAACTAACGACATTTAATCAACCCCAATTGAGAGTCAGTGATTTTTGTGAAACATACTTGCATTTAGCTTATGCCGGCATTAACATGGATTTTCGTTTCCTCAACTACTGGCATCTGGAAGTGTTATAGTAGGTTGTCACACAGTAAAGGAAAGTCCCGTCGAGGATTTCCAAAACTGGAGTACACAGAGGACAGAGTGGGCCAGAAACAGAACTAATGGGATAACCAGTAGCACCTCCAGAAAAGTTAAGTAGGTGACCCCCAAGCCTCACAGAACAGAGTTGTTAGCTTCTGCCTGTGAAAATGAGATGCTTTGAGTCTTACCTTTTCTCTCATGGGGCTTTCTGCAGTCTTCCACTGAGGTATTATCAGTTCATGCTGCAGCTGGGGGCTGCCTTCCCCACTTCCTCCTGCCAATACAGCAAACACGTCACTGGAATCCCAGACCTCTGTACCCTAGCTAAGCCAGGCATGCAGTGCCAACAGGGAAGACTCCACATTGGGGTGTTAGGAGACCTGTGGATTCCAGGCTCTTGGCACTTACTATGGGTCAGGCACTCTGCCAGGTGCTGGTAATAGAGTGGTAGATCCGTGTATACTTCACTGGCTTACTTTCTAGAGATGGGAAGAGGATGACACAAATATTCTCATGTGGTACAACAGGGTCATAAAATAAAGAGACACTGAAGAGGGGGTACCTATTTTAGGATGATCTTCAAGGATAGCACTTAATTGAGACTTGAGGGACCGGAAAGAAGATGCAACGATCTAGGGGTCTAAGAGTGTCCGAGGAAAAAGGATCAGCAAGAGCAGAAACAGCTTGGCCTGTTTAAGGAATAAGCAGAAGTTAGAAGTAGCCAGAAATGAGCAAATGAGAGGGGAAATTGGCAGATATGGTCAGCAAGACAGATAGGGGGTCTGCTATCACAGAGGGCATGGAAAGTGTCTGGATTTTATTATAAATCCTGTGACTTGGAAGGCACTGGAGGGTTTAGACACAGAGCAACATGATCTGTATTCAGTTTGTGAAAGACCTTTCTGAAGGTTGGGTGGAGACTGAAAGGGTGGAAGTGCTGTAAGGGCAGGGGTGAGAGTAGAAGCGGGAAGGCAAGGATGGAGCCTTGTGGGGGGAGCCCTGGTCAGAGTTGCTGGTAACTCAGACTAGAATGACCTCAGTGGAGAGGAATGAAGTGTTTGGGTTCTGGGTATATCAGGAGGGCAAGCCCCTGGGTATTATTCACATTGTGCTTCAGTTTTCTCATCTGTAAAATGATACCCACCTGCCCACCTCACATCATTAATGGGGAGAGTTATTGTGAAAGTGCTTCCCGGTCCACAAAAGCATCATTGCTTTAACCTGAACTTCCTAAGGGCAAGGCTGCATTTGCATATCACTTCCTACTTTCCAAATAAATCTCACCACCCAGATCTCTGTACTCAGCACAACCCTGGGAGATAGGTAACAAGCTTCCTGTTTTTGAAGAAAAGGTGAACTGAAATCTGTTTGCGGACAGACTTGTTCTAGGCAGGGCAGACTTCAAACACTGGTTGCAGACAATCTTAATAAAGTGGTAATTGCTCAAGACCTAAGTAAATTAGTCTCTGGTAAGAATAGGCCACATCTATACAACTTCTGAGGTCCTAAGTGAAGACTCCAAAAATCTATTCTTTCTAAATTAACCACATGAATCGCATAGAATATAATGAGTTACATAGAAGATGGCCATATTTGTTCTGTTACACTGGCCCAATGATGAGTAATTAACTTCCGTTTCAGATTACTGATATGATGCATTCTCAGTCAAAATATATCCTAAAAAAAAGTCATTAGACTACATTAGTGTCATCATATTAGTAAAAATGAGAAGCAGTGCATTCATTTACACATTTTCTGAGTGCCTAACCACAGGCCAAACACTATGCTAGATGTCAGATACTCACTGGGGAATCAGAAAGACAGTTTCTGCTCTAGCGGCTCTGATAAATCTAGATTCTTTGCAACAAAAAGGAATTATGATATTTAATAGAACATTTAAAGGAATGAAATGATCTTTATGATTGCAAAAATTATGGAAAGCTAGGCTCAGTAATGGAGAAATACAGTACAACTTAAGAAAAACTGTTCAAACCTTGGAAATAAAGCAAAAAGAGCAAATAGGATGTCCTTTCAATATCACATTTGGAGCATTGGTTAGCAGGCCTTTTCACAGATTAGTGAATTATCTAGGGAAATGTACCTTTGTTTGCCTTTATTTACTAGTAATTAAAGGCTACATACTCTGCGAAGATCTGTGTTAACTATAACTTTCAGTCTGGTAGAGATGCAAATGACTCCAGCGTAATAGACAGATAACTAAGAATTATGGTTGTTTGGTCCCATGGAGCACTGACCACTTTTGTATCTGTCCCAGTACAGGATTTCAACACTGTCTCCAATGCCCGTATCACTCCTCTTTCCTCTAGTGCTTTAAACTAGCTTTACCATTCTATTCACTGCCTCTCTGAAGAATCAGATCAATCTTTGCCAATCTTCCATCCTATATTTGTATGAGTCGTGTTTTTAACTTTCTGAAAATTGTACTTCTGCGATTTCTTGGCGGAATTTACAATCATTGAAACCATGTTGTTGGAGAATGTAACGATGTGGAAATGCTCATAAAGTGAAGTGGAATATGCAAGACACAAAACCGTACATATGGTATGGTTCCAATTTTATCCAAACGTATTTATAGGCACACACACAAAGACTGGAGAAAAGAGGAGAGACTCGGAAAGCAGCGGAAAAGCCAGAAAAACAGAGGAAAAGGAGAGAGAGGGAGGCAAGCCGGGGAGGGACCCACTGTTTTCTGCCTGCTCTGGATCTCCCGCATCTCCACCACCTCCCGGGGCGCACAACGTGGGAACAAAGCCGGGGCTCCTGGGCTAGAAGACAGCAGGGGCGCGGCTCCGAGTTGCTGCTGGGGGTCCCCAGGTCTCCCAGTCCACCCAGGTCCCCCAGTCCACCCACCTACAAAGCCCCCGTCACCCACCCCCACTCCCTCCGCTCCGCTCCTTACTTCTCGTCCATCCAGGCAGGGCGAGCACCAGCAGGCAGAGCTGGGCGATGCCCACGCCCCGGGGCATGGTGGCAGCTGGCCCCTCGCGCAGTCAGCGCTCACCAGCACGCGGCCATGCCAGCCCCCTAACCAGGCCGCCGCGCTTCTGGAATCCACCGCGGTCGCCCAGCAGCTCCCAGCCCGCTCCCAGCCATTGACCGTTCGCTCCGCCCCTCAGCTCCACCGGGGGCTGGAGGAGGGGCAGGAGGAGGCTGGGTGGAAGCCAGAGCGACCCCTGAGCCTGGCGCGGGGGTGGGGCAGGGGCTGGGGAAACTGCTCAGGTGTCGGCGATCAAGGGAGGGAGACTCCGAGCCTGAGGAAGGGTAGGGATTCTTCACGGTGGGCGCTGCCTGAGGAGGGTTGGGGGCTCGAGTCTGTAGGAATTAAACTGGACCCTTCTCTGCACAGCCCATTTTCTCTGTCCCACGCTGGGCTAGACGCCTTGGGTGTCGCTCAAGAGGCTGCTCACCAGCACCGGCCTCCACTCTTGGAGGCAGGCTCCGAAAGAGTTAACCTGGCACAGAGAACTAAGTGCTACACGGAGTTGTTTTCTTAGCAGGACACAAATCAAGGATCCTTTCCATCTGACTGGGAGGAGCAGGGTGATGAAGAGAGGATTCCCAGAGGAGATGAGATCTGAGCTCCGGAGGAGGCGAAATGGAGCAGAAAACCCTAGATAGACGGACTAGGGCGGAAAAGCCCATGGGCTGAATTGGGGGAAACCGGCATTTGGGATGGTTAGCATTTAGGGGTTTGAAGGAAATTGGAGGGAGATGAGACTTGAAAATAATAATAATAATGACTGTCACTTACTGAAGGTTTGCTGTCTGCTAGAAGAAGAAAATAATAACTAAGACCTATACAGCATTTCCTAAGTTCCACCGTTCTCAGCACTTTACATATGTCAATTTATTTAATTAATCTAGAAGAATTACCTTTTATTGCCCTTTAAAATCTTCCAGGGACTTTGTATACATCGTATCTTTTCATTAGCCCAATAATCCCCTAAAGTAAGCACTAACAGTATCCTGGTTTAGAGATGAGAAAACCAAACCTGAGAGGCTAAGTAATTTACTCAAAGTCACACAGCTAAAGTCTGAGGCTGGATTCAAGTCCACATCTGAATAGTTCCAGAGCTTCTTACAGCACATCTTATTTTACAGATGAATAAACTGGGGGTTCCCAAGTGGCTCAGATGGTAAAGAATCTGCCTGCAATGCAGGAGACCGGAATTTGATCCCTGGGTCAGGAAGATCCCCTAGAGAAGGGAATGGCTACCCACTCCAGTATTCTTGCCTGGGGAATTCCATGGACAGAGGAGACTGGTGGGCTACAGTCCATGGGGTTGCAAAGAGTTGGACACAATTGTGCAACTAACACACAAACTGACAATCAGAAAAAAAAAAAAAAAAACCTGTCTTGCCTAAGATCCCTGGCAAAGTCTGAGCCTCAGATCTGTTGTTATCTATTCCTTCCACTCTGTCTCCTTCAAACTCAGGGTTGTACAGCTAAAACAAGATGCTGTTTTGGGAAGGAAAAGGCATACCTGAAAATTAGTAGGTATGTCTATTGAAACCAGTGGGCATAAATAAAATATATTAGTCTGTTCATGCTGCCATAACCAAAAACTAAAGACTGAGTGACTTGAAAACAGGAGGTTATTTTTCTATAGTTTTGAGATTACGGTGTTGGCTTGGTTGGGTTTCATATAAGGCCTCTCTTACCAGCTTATAGGTGGCTGCCTTCTTGCTGTGGCTTCACATGACCTGTTCTCTACTTGTTTGGAGAAAGCAAGCTCTGCTGTCTTCTGCTTCTTAAGGACACTAATGCCATCAGACAGAGCCCTACTCTTATGATCTTCTTTAATTTTTACTACCTCTTTATAGACTCAATCTCCAAATACAGTCACACAGCATTTGAGTGGTTAGGGCTTCAACATATGAATTTGGGGACATAGTTTAGTCTGTAACATTCTATTCTGTGGTCCCCAAAATTCATGTCCTTCTCACAAGTATCAACTGGAAAAAAATGCACAATATGAGAGTTGTGAGTTAAGTTTTATTTGGGACAAAATGAGGACTATAGCCTGGGAGACAGCATTTCAGGTAGCTCTGAAGAGCTGTTCCAAAGAAAGGGCAGGTCAGAATTATATATGATTTTAGGGAAGGGTGGGGGAGGGGTGGTGTGCATGCAGTCAAGCACACATTTTGAGAGATGCTTGCTGCTAGTCACGAGGAGCAAATGTCACCTTAATGATTTTAGTGCTTTTGTAGATATGAGGAGATGCAAGAATCTGAGCTCATAAAATCTTCTCCTAAAAATATCTAACTATCTCTCTAAAGGCCTGTTCTGCCAGTTTTTCGCAGAGCACAGAGTGCCTCATTCTTGGTCTCCACCCTTACCTCCTTTCAGGGAGTGCTGAAGGTCAGCTGCTGCAGTGGCTAGTGACTTGTGTGCATGTGTGCTCAGTCGTTTCAGTGGTGTCCAACTCTTTGCGATCCCATGGACTGTAGCCTGCTAGGCTCCTCTGTCGATGCAATTCTCCAGGCAAGAATACTGGAGTGGGTTGCTGTGCCCTCCTCTAGGGGATCTTCCTGACCCAGGGATTGAACTTGCATTTCCTGCACTGCAGGCAGATTCGTTACCACTGAGCCACAGGGGAAGCCCAGCTAGTGACTTACTTCATTCTTATAGAGGGAAATGGCAATTGGTAGTTGATACATGCAAAATACATTTATCCCATCCCAGCAACACCAAAAGATTTGACCCATTCCAGCATCAGTTCCAAGCCCAACGTTTCATCTAAATATCATCTAAATCAAGTATGGGGTGACTCAAGGTATGATTCATCCTGAGAAAAAAATTCTTCTCCATCTGTGAACCTGTGAAACCAGACAAGTTATATACTTCCAAAATACAGGTTAGGAGGACTTTCTCATTCCAAAAGAGAGAAAGAAGAAAGGAGTCTCAGGCAAGTCCAAAACCTAGCAAGGCAGATTCCATTCGATATTTTTTTTAATTTAAATTTATTTATTTTGATTACACTGGGTCTTTGTTGCTGCCTGCGGGCTTTCTCTAGCTGTGGTGAGCAGGGGCTACTCTTTGTTCTGGTGCACAGACTCTAAACCAACAGGCTTCAGTAGGTACAGCTCACAGGCTCTAGAGCATGGACTCAGTAGTTGTGGCCCAGGTACTTTGTTACCTCGAGACATGGGGAATCTTCCCAGACCAGGGATCGAACCCATGTGCCCCTGCACTGGCAGGTGGATTCTTATCCACTGCATCACCAGGGAAGTCCCCACTAGATCTTAAAGCTCTAGACTAATCCTCTGGCAGGATTTCTGCCTTCCCAGCCCCCTGGGGCACTAGTGTCAACCCCACAGCCCAAGGCAGTGGCCCTGCCCCCTGTGCTCTGGGCAGCAGCCCCACCCTGTGCCTCCCTTGAGGTACTGAGCAGGGGAGGACTGGCTCCCTGAAACCAAGAGGGTGTCCCACACTCTGAAACCAAGAAAGAAATAGCCTTTGCCCTCTGGGCATGTATGCTCTATAAATAGTGAGAATGGCAGTCCTGATGCTCTCTGAATCACCTTCAGGTTGTTCTCCCCTTTTCTTAAAGGACAAAACATATTCACAACCAAATAGCTGTATTGGCCTGTCCTATGGGTCCCAGCAGTTCAAAAGCCCTCGTGTTATCTCTGTTCTCCTTGGTCCAAACTGGCAGTATCTCTGCTAGCATAAGCACATCTCTATTTCTGGTAGCTGCAGAGATGGCTGATAAATGGCTTGAGTCATCTCCGTATAGAGTGAGTGTCCAGCCACACTCTCTGTATCCTCTCTAGAACATGTGTTCTCCTTTTTGGCAATGTTGGGCTGAGAATTTTCCAAATCTTCAAGCTTTGGCTCCTTGTTGCTTAGATTCCCTTCAGTTTATCTCCCTCCTCTTGTATTTCACTGTGGGCAACAAGGAGAAACCAGGTCACACCTTGACTACTTCTGCTCAGGAATCTCCTTTGCCAAATATCCAAGTTCATCGCTTGGAATTTCTACTTTTGCTGCTGAAAGCTCAGCTTCTCTGTATGGGTGCTGAGTCAAATCTCAGAGACAGAGTTTTGGGTGAATGAAAAAAGGATAGCTTTATTGCTTTGCTAGGCAAAGGGGACACAGTCGGCTAATGCCCTCAAAAACATGTGTCCCAACCTGGGAAAGATAGTGAGACGTTTTATTATAATAATTGTTCAAAGAGGGCGTGATCAGCTTGTGGACATTCTTCTGATGGGTTAGCAATGAGGTAAGTGGGAGTCAGCATCAACCTTCAGGTCCAACTAGTCTAGGGTCTATATGCTTGTGGGCAGCATACCATTAACTTCTCCCACCTGGAGGGGGTTTCAGTATATGCAAAATAGCTCAAAGATATTGCTGTGTGTATACCTTGATGGGAAACAGGACCTTGCCCAAAGGCTGCTCTTGGCTGTTTGTTTCTCCCTGGTCTGGCATCCCCGTGTGTGCATGCTAAGTCACTTCAGTCATGTCTGACTCTTTACAACCTCAGGGACTGTAGCCCACCAGGCTCCTCTGTCCGTGGGATCCTTCAGACAAGAATACTGGAGTGGGTTGCCGTGCCCTCCTCCAGGGTATCTTCCCAACCCTGGGATGAAGCCGGTGTCTCTTATGTCTCCTGCATTGGCAGGCAGGTTCTTTACCACTAGCACCGCCTGGAAGGCCCTGGCATCCCCTCCCTTCCCTAACAACTGCTTGAATCTGCCCATTGGAACTCAGGGGAAGTCATGAGGCTGAATGAAGGTTGTTTCCTATAATCAAAGAAATAGGGTTCCAGAAAGGCCTTGTGCACAGAAGCCCCATTGGGCCCTGCACGATGTCACTTTCCACAAAACAGTAGGACACAATTCAACCAAGTTCTCTGTCAATTTATAACAAGGATCACTTTTATTTAGTTTCCAATAACATGTCCTACCTTTCCATCTGGGACCTCACCAGAATCACCTTTAACATTCATAGCTCTATCAATGGTTTCTTCATAATATGTGTCTTCTCGAAAATGATAGTCACTTTCTTTGTAGTACTTCTGTTTTCTTCCTGAACACTCACCAGAATTGCCTTTAACATCACATTTCTACCAACAGCCCCTTCAAGGCAATCTAGGTTGTTTGTAGCATGGACCTCTAAGCTTATCCAGCTTTTACCTAGTACCCAGTTTCAAAGTCACTTCTACATTTTTAGGCATTTGTTATTGCAGGACCCCACTTCTTGGTACCAAAATCTGTATTAGTCTCCAGGGCTTTGCACAATTGAATACCATTGACAAGGGGTGGTTTAAACAACAGAAATTAATTTCCTCAGTTCTAGAGGCTGGAAGTCCAAGATCAAGGTGTTAACAGGGTTGTTTTCTGGTGAGACTTCATTTCCTGGCTCCTAGACAGTTGCCTTATTGCTGTATCTTCACATGGCCTCTTCTCTGTGTGAGCATGCGGAGAGAGAAGCTCTAATCTTCCTCTTATGAAGACACTAATCCTATCCGATCAGGTATAGCCTCATTTAACCTCACTACCTCATTATAGGCCCTGTTTCCAATACAGTCACACTGGGGGTTAGGGCTTCATCCTATGAATGGGGGTGGGGAGGATACAGTTTAGTCCAGAACCGGGGCTCTAGCCCTAGAAACATGACACTAGAATTCTAGACCCAGCTCTCTCCAACCAACTCTGTGACTCTGGGTAGGTCTTCTGGATACTTCTCCTTTCTGGGCCTGAGTTTCTGACAAATAGCCCAGTGGTAATAGTCACCCCAGTCCATCTCACTCAGGACCTAGGAGAAGTTACTGAGATAATGGTAGTGAAAGTGCTGTGCCAGGTAAAAAATGCTAAAGGATCAAGTCTAACTCATTCTATGGACAGTCTACTTGCAAAAGGCATCCAAGCTCCATACCTGAAATTTGCTCCCATTTCCTGACCCTCAGATCAATATTTCATCAGCGTAGGTACCTGAAAATTGGGAAGTAGCTCACGAGAGAAAAAGTTGGGTGGTCTCTGCACTGACCAAAAAATAAGAAATTTCCAATTCTGTCCCTCATCTACCCCCTTCCACACTTATATAGAGAAACAAACATATACACATCAACTTTTGACCCCCCCATAAGACTTTCCATTTATTTATAAAGAATGTGTTTGTTATTTATAAAGAATACTACATCTCTACCTAATCTTTAAAATATTCATGCCATTTAACCTAGTAATTACATTTCTGGGAAACTAGCCTAAAAAAATAATCTGTGATTTATGGACTAGAATGTTAATAGTAGTGTTATTTATAATAGTGAAAATATTGGAAACAACCTAAATATCCAACTGTGACGGGACAGTTAATAAATTATAGAATATTTGTATGATGGGTTACTATGTGGCCACTTAGAATAGTGTTTGCAAAGAGTTTATGCTTTAAGTGAAAAAGTTATGTTTAAGTGAAAAAAAAAAAACAAAACAGTGTCCAAAATTACAAATATAAGTCTGATCTCAGCTATGTAAATGAAAAAGTTTTTAAAAAGACTAGAAGGAAATGTGCCAAAATGGTAGTGGCAGTTACCTCTGGATGGTGAGACTATGGAAGGATGAAGGGTTTTTTGTTTGGTTTGGTTTTGGGGGGTTTTGTTCATCATTTTTTGTTTTTGTTTCGCCCCTTCTATTTTCTACAATACTTATGTACTTACTGTGTAACTTTAGCAGTAGGGGTGGGTGGATAAATGATAAACACAGGAAAGAAACACAAAAGGAATAATGGTTCATCTTGGTGTCTTATTAAGAGAGTTTTGCATACTTGACCTCTCTACACAAGCTTGACTCTCTCCTCTGATGTTAGGGAAACTGAGGCAGAGTGAGACTCACTAGTTCCAGATTTCAGGAGTCCAGGTAAACCAGGTCACTGTACCTTTGAGCTACAGTAAAAGCACAATATCATAGTTAGAATGTGGCCACGCTTCCATGGCTTAAATCCCTTTTCTTTTCTTTAGCAGCTGTGTGACCATAGGCAAATAAACTTTTCTGTGACTTTGTTGCCTCATCTATAAAAGATGCTAACAATGATAGTTCCTAAACAATAGAATTTTTGTGAGGCTGAAATGGGTGCTTAGACTAGTACCTCTCACATAGTAAGCAGTTAACACATGCTAATTTTAATTATTCTCATTCTACTGTTAATAATGTGGGGGTGGGGACCATACTCATAATGTTTAGCTTGTGCTTTTAGTTGTATAATGTGTGAAGAATTTAATTATATACTGATTCCTTAATTATTATCAAAGATAATTATCATGTTATGCTGTATTAATAATTGTCTTTTTCTTACCCCACATCCACTACATTGTGAGTACCTTGTGAACAGGAGCTGGACTTTTTCCTTCTCTCATCCACATTTGGAAGACAGACAATAAATGTTTAAGTTAATTATAAATTAAATGTGTGTGTTAGTTGCTCAGTTGTGTCTGACTCTTTGCAACCCCATGGACTATAGCCTACCAGGGTCCTCTGTCCATGGAGTTCTCCAGGCAAGAATACTGGAGTAAATTGCCATTCCCTTCTCCAATAAATTAAATAACTAATAATAATTCTTTTACTCTGGTTCAGGACAAACTTCCAAGATGTTCATGGAAGAACTGTCGTCATGGGCCCTTACTGTGAAAATAATGTTGGCCCTATGATAGCTTTCCTTTGTAAACCATTTCCCAGCAACTTTTTTTTTAAGTTCAGTTTATTCTAGTATTATTTACATACATTAACATTCTCCTTTTTTTTGTTTTTAGTACACATGGCTATTAGCTTTGACAAATGCATATAATCTAATAACCACTTCCACAATCAAGATCACACTCCTGTCTCCTGTCACTTCTAACCCCTGGCAATCACTGATCTGTTTTATGCTCCTATGTGCATATGTGCTAAGTCGTTTCAGTCATGTCCAACTCTTTGTGACCCTATGGACAGTAGCTAACCAGGCTCCTCTGTCCATGGGATTCTCCAGGCAAGAATACTGGAGTGGGTTGCCATGCCATCCTCCAGGGGATCTTCATGACTCAAGGATCGAACCCCCATCTCTTATGTCTCCTGCATTGGCAGGCGGGTTCTTTACCACTAGCACCACCTGAGAAGCCATGTCCTTATAGTGTTGCCTTTTCTAGAATGTTCTATAAATGGAACCATACAGAATGTAGCCTTTGGAGTCTGGCTTCTTTCACTGAGCATAATGCATTTAAGATTCAGCCATAATGTTACACATATTAGTACTTTTTTTTTTTAAGCCTCACTGCTTGTGAGATCTTAGTTTCCCAACCAGGTATTGAACCGAGGCCCATGACAGTGAAAGCTCCAAACAAGGTTTTCATCTCTAATTTTGAGTTTTTACCCACAGAAAATGCAAATATCCCCCTAACCTGTAGGAAACCCATAAAGTTCTCAGACTCACTTACTTAACCAACAGCATTTACTATATGCCCTTTGCAAGGGCTTCCCTGGTGGCTCAGAGGGTAAAGCACCTGCCTGCAATACAGGAGACCTGGATTCGATCTCTGGGTCAGGAAGATCCCCTGGAGAAGGAAATGGCAACCCACTCCATACTCTTGCCTGGAAAATCCCATGGACAGAGAAGCCTGGTAGACTACAGTCCATGGGGTCGCAAAGAGTCGGATACGACTGAGAGACTTCACTTTCTTTCACTTTCACCAAAACAAAGATTTCTAAGATAGAGAGAGAGAAGTCTCTCTCTCTATGGTTTTTCCTGTGGTCATGTATGGATGTGAGAGTTGGACTGTGAAGAAGGCTGAGCGCCGAAGAATTGATGCTTTTGAACTGTGGTGTTGGAGGAGACTCTTGAGAGTCCCTTGGACTGCAAGGAGCTCCAACCAGTCCATTCTGAAGGAGATCAGCCCTGGGATTTCTTTGGAAGGAATGATGCTGAAGCTGAAACTCCAGTACTTTCGCCATCTCATGTGAAGAGTTGACTCACTGGAAAAGACTCTGATGCTGGGAGGGATTGGGGGCAGGAGGAGAAGGGGACGACAGAGGATGAGATGGCTGGATGGCATCACTGACTCGATGGACGTGAGTCTGAGTGAACTCCGGGAGTTGGTGATGGACAGGGAGGCCTGGCATACTGTGATTCATGGGGTCGCAAAGAGTCGGACACGACTGAGCGACTGATCTGATCTGATCTGATCATGTATTAAGCACCTCAAATGGTGCTGAGCACAGTACCTATATTATCTCATGCAGTTCTTGTGAGAGTCCCATGAGAGATTTTAGGGTAAACCATATGGTATTGTTGATTTTGAAGGTCATAAAGAATCAAATGTTGGCAGTATAACATGGTTCAACCTGAAGTGTGCTCTGCTGTGCTTAGTTGCTGAGTTGTATCCAACTCTTTGCGACCCTATGGACTGTAGCCCGCCAGGCCCCTCTATCCATGGGGATTCTCCAGGCAAGAACACTGGAGTGGGTTGGACATGACTGAGTGACTGAACTGAACTGATATGATTTCATTTTCTCTCTTAGCATATCAGTTATCTTTTTTTTTTTTTTTTTTTTTTACTGGTTGCTCTAGAGTTTGCCATACACATATACAGCTAATTCAGGTCTACTTTCAAATAACACTATACCACTTCATAGGTAGCGTGAGTACATTATAATAACAAAGTAATACTAACTCTTCCCTTGTATCACTGCTTTCATTCATTTCAGTTACATGTAAGTATATGTATATACATATAATGTATGTGTATAAACACACACAGTCAGTCAGTTCAGTCACTTAGTTCTGTCTGACTCTTTGCGACCCTATGGACTACAGCACGCCAGGCCTCCCTGTCCATCACCAACTCCCAGAGTTTACTCAAACTCATGTCCATTGAGCTGGTGATGCCATCCAACCATCTCATTCCCTCTCATCCCCTTCTCTTCCCACCTTCAATCTTTCCCAGCATCAAAGGGTCTTTTCAAATGAGTCAGCTCTTTGCATCAGGTGGCCAAAGTATTGGAGTTTCAGCTTCAACATCAGTTCTTCCAATGAATATTCAGGACTGATTTCCTTTAGGAGGGATTGGTTGGATCTCCTTGTGGTCCAAGGGACTCTTGAGAGTCTTCTCCAACACCACAGTTCAAAAGCATCAATTCTCTGGCACTTAGCTTTCTTTACAGTCCAACTCTCACATCCATACATGACTACTGGAAAAACCATAGCCTTGACTAGATGGACCTTTATTGGCAAAGTAATGTCTCTGCTTTTAAATATGCTATCTAGGTTGGTCATAAGTTTTTTTCAAATGAGTAAGTGTCTTTTAATTTCATGGCTGCAGTCATGATCTGCAGTGGTTTTGGAGCCCCCAAAATAAAGTCTTTCACTGTTTCCACTGTTTCCCCATCTATTTCCCATGAAGTGATGGGACCAGATGCCATGATCTTAGTTTTCTGAATGTTGAACTTTAAGCCAACTTTTTCACTCTCTTCTTTCACTTTGATCAAGAGGCTCTTTAGTTCTTCTTCGCTTTCTGCCATAAGGGTGGTATCATCTGCATATCTGAGGTTATTGATATTTCTCCCGGCAATCTTAATTCTACCTTGTGTTTCATGCAGCCCAGCGTTTCTCATGATGTACTCTGCACATAAGTTAAATAAGCAGGGTGACAGTATACAGCCTTGACATACTCTTTTCCCTATGTGGAATGTTAGGTCCATGAATCACGACAAATTGGAAGTGGTTAAACAGGAGATTACAAGAGTGAACATCCATATTTTAGGAATCAGTGAACTAAAATGGCCTGGAATGGGTGAATTTAACTTAGATGACCATTATATCTACTACTATGGGCAGGAATCCCTTAGAAAAAATGGAGTAGCCATCATAGTCAACAAGAGTCCAAAATGCAGTACTTGGATGCAATCTCAAAAATGACAGAATGATTTCTGTTCGTTTCCAAGGCATACCATTCAATATCATGGTTATCCAAGTCTATGCCCCAACCAGTAATGCTGAAGAAGCTGAAGTTGAATGGTTCTATGACGACCTACAAGACCTTCTAGAACTAACACCCAAAAAAGATGTCCTTTTCATTCTAGGGGACTGGAGTGCAAAAGTAAGAAGTCAATAAACACCTGGAATGATAGGCAAATTAGGTCTTGGAGTACAGAATGAAGCAGGATAAAGGCTAATAAAGTTTTGCCAAGAGAACACACTGGTCATAGCAAACACCCTCTTCCAACAACACAAGAGAAGACTCTATACATGGACATCACCAGGTGGTCAATACCAAAATCAGATTGATTATATTCTTTGCAGCCAAAGATGGAGAAGCTCTATACAGTCAGCCAAAACAAGACCGGGAGCTGACTGTGGCTCAGATCCTGAACTCCTTATTGCCAAATTCAGACTTAAATTGAAGAAAGTAGGGAAAACCACTAGACCATTCAGGTGTGACCTAAATCAAATCCCTTACAATTATACAGTGGAAGTGAAAAATAGATTCAAGAGATTAGATCTGATAGACAGAGTGCCTGATGAACTATGGACAGAGGTTCGTGACATTGTACAGAAGAGAGGGATCAAGACCATCCACAAGAGAAAGAAATGCAAAAAGGCAAAATGGTTGTCTGAGGAGGTCTTACAAATAGCTGTTAAAAGAAGAGAAGTGAAAAGCAAAGGAGAAAAGTAAAGATACACATACACCCACACACATATGCTGATGTTGCTGATGTTTTGTTCTCAGATTATATTGATGCTGAAGCACGTTCTGAGAGCCACTGTATTTGGATGTCACTGAAAGGAACTGTAATTATCCTTTTGCCTCATTTACAATTTTTGGATAATTTTTCTCAATAGTTATCAACATTACAAAACCATAACATTAAGAATAGACAGAATACTCTTTAACACAAATCATACCATTAATTTTTTTGGGGGGGGGATATGTCTCCTAATGCAAAAGAGATAAAAACAAAAATGAACAAATGGTGCCTAGTTAAACTTAAAAACTTTTGCACAGGAAAGGAAACCATCGATAAATGAAAACACAACCTATACAATGAGAGAAAATATTTGCAAATAAAATGGCCAATAAGGGATTTATATCCAAAATACAAGCACCGCTCATACAGCTCAACATCACATACAACTCAACATCAAAAATACAACCTGGGACTTCCATGGTGGTCAAGTGGTTAAGAATCCATCTGCCAATGGAGAGGACACAGGTTCAATTCCTGATTCAGGAAGATTCCACATGCTGTGGAGCAAGTAAGCCCGTGCACCACAAGTACTGAGCCGGCGCTCTAGAGCCAGTGAGCCACAACTACTGAAGCCTGCTTGTCTAGAGCCTGTGCTCTGCAACAAGAGAAGCCACCACAATGGGAAGCCTGTGCACCGCAATGCAGAGTAGCCCCTGATCTCCACAGTGCTCAGCAAGGAAGATCCAGCACAGCCATAAGTGAATAAAGAAAAAGAAATCAACAAGCCTTCCCATCACCAATTTCCAGGAAGCTGAAAGGAGAACGGTGTTGCCCAACATGTATACAAAGAATGAGAGGGAAAAAAATATCCCTTAAGAATTCAAAACAACAAACAAGTCCTTAGATTTACAACCTCAAGTCACCAAATCTGATAGGTATAAAAAAAAAAAAACCCACAACCTGATTTATAAATGGTCAGAAGACCTGAATGGACATTTTCCCAAAGAAGCATACAGATGGCCAAAAGGTACATGAAAAGATGCTCAGCATTGTTAATCATCAGAGAAATGCAAACGAAAATTATAATGAGCTGTCACTCACACTAGTCAGAATAGCTATTATCAAAAAGAACACAAATGACAAATATTGGTGAGGATGTGAAGGAAATGGAACCATTGTCTACTGTGGATGAGAATGTACATTGGTGAAGCCACTGTGGAAAACAGTATGGAGGCTCCTAAAAAACTAAAAACAGAACTACCATATGATCCAGCAATTCCACTCTTGGGTATATATCCAAAGAAAACAAAACCACGTATTCTAAAAGATATATCTACCCCAGTGTTCATAGCAGCACTATTTACAATAGCCAAGATATGGAAACAACCTGTGTCCATCAACAGATGGACATCAAGAGGATGTGGTACATACACACAATGGAATACTCAGATCAGATCAGATCAGATCAGTCGCTCAGTTGTGTCCAACTCTTTTTGACCCCATGAATCGCAGCACGCCAGGCCTCCCTGTCCATCACCAACTCCCGGAGTTTACTCAGACTCACGTCCATCGAGTCAGTGATGCCATCCAGCCATCTCATCCTCTGTCGTCCCCTTCTCCTCTTGCCCCCAATCCCTCCCAGCATCAGAGTCTTTTCCGATGAGTCAACTCTTCGCATGAGGTGGCGAAAGTACTGGAGTTTCAGCTTTAGCATCATTCCTTCCAAAGAAATCCCAGGGCTGATCTCCTTCAGAATGGACTGGTTGGATCTCCTTGCAGTCCAAGGGACTCTCAAGAGTCTTCTCCAACACCACAGTTCAAAAGCATCAATTCTTCAGCACTCAGCCTTCTTCACAGTCCAACTCTCACATCCATACATGACCACAGGAAAAACCATAGCCTTGACTAGACGGACCTTTGTTGGCAAAGTAATGTCTCTGCTTTTGAATATGCTGTCTAGGTTGGTCAAAACTTTCCTTCCAAGGAGTAAGCGTCTTTTAATTTCATGGCTGCAGTCACCATCTGCAGTGATTTTGGAGCCCAGAAAAATAAAGTCTGACACTGTTTCCCCTGTTTCCCCATCTATTTCCCATGAAGTGATGGGACCGGATGCCATGATCTTCGTTTTCTGAATGTTGAGCTTTAAGCCAACTTTTTCACTCTCCACTTTCACCTTCATCAAGAGGCTTTTTAGTTCCTCTTCACTTTCTGCCATAAGGGTGGTGTCATCTGCATATCTGAGGTTATTTATATTTCTCCTTAGCCATAAAAATAATGAAAATTTCCCATTGTAACGACAAGGATGGACTTGGAGGGTAATATGTTCAGTGAAATAAATCAGACAGAGAAAGAAAAATCCTGTATAATATCACTTACATGTGGAATCTAAAAAATTAAACTAGTGAATATAAAAAAACAGAAATGGACTAACCAATATAGAGAAAAGTGGGGAGAGGGAAACAGGGAAGGACAAAATAGGAGTAAGGGAATAAGAGGTACAAACCACAATATATAAAGTAAGCTATAAGGCTATAGTGCACAACACAGGGAATATAGCCACTATTTTATAATAACTATAAATGAAATATAACCTTTAAAAATTGTGACACCATGCTGTATGCCTGAACCTTTATTCCATTTCAGAACAAATCTCTTTATATTAAAAACAAATCACTGATACACAAAGAGATATGCCATAAAAAATATTTTAAAATGTGGAGAAAGTGTTTAAGACTGTCCACTGGATGCAGGAAGGGGAGTGTTCTGTTAAGTCTTTTCATACTGTATATAATATTTAAGATTAATCTTGAAGAATCAGTAGATATTTTCCAGGTAGACAAAGTAGTTGTGAGTGAAGAATGTTTCAAGAAAAGAAAGTAATATTTATAAAAGCACAGTGGTGTGAATAAGTCTTCACTAAAAAAAAAACATTCCTTCAACCAACCTTTACTGAGTTCGCACTAGCAGCTAGGCTCTGGGCTAATAAGGGAACTGCAGGAGTTCAGACTGGCTGTCATGCAGGCAGCCACAATGGGGTAGAAATGCAGAACATAGTCTCTGGTGTCAGACTTGAGTTCAAATCTTGGCTCAAAGCTGTACAAACCTGGGTAAGTTATTCAGTTTCTGTGTGCCTTGGTTTCCTCATCCATCAATACTTGCAAAAAGCATACACAAGAAAATGTATGTATTTTGCCCAGGGCCTGTGTGTGATCACATGTTACCCACCAGTATCTTTCATGTTGTTAATTTGGTATAAATGAGTACATATTACTTCTAAAGGTGTACAAGACAATAAACTTTATGTAACAACAGTCCCCAAAAATCAGGAGCCTTTTTTCTAAGTCTTGATCCTGGCTTCCCTTCAAAAATTAGAAGGTTGGGCAATAATCAGCCTAAATTCTCCCCTGGTCACATCATCCATTTATTTTAAAGGCATTTGATTTCCTATCCCAGGAAAAGATGGTGGAGACACAATGTACACTTCTGAGGACAGGCATGAGCATAGCTGGTTAATCCTCTCTGATTAATTCAGACACCAGGGCTGACTTCACAGAAGTATGACCCAGGCAGTTACATAGGACTCCAGTCTCAAATGGCCCTCATACTGCTTAATACCTTGCTGTTGCTATCTTGAAGTTCTTAATAAATTTGGACAAGAGTAATTGCATTCTCATTTTGTAGAAGGACCCACAAATCATGTGGCTGATTCTGCAGCCACCCCACACTTAATCTTAACCTTCTCATCACCAGATTGCTAAGGAGGATGGAAAGGTGATTTCAAGATCAGAGATTTCAGGGGAGAGGGTTTTCAGAAACTATCTGGTGCAGCAGACAAGGTAATTATTTAATTTTATAGTGATAGCTACCAAGGTCCAGAAGGAAGGAATTGAATTCCTCAAGGTCATGGACAAATCCTGAAAGAGGAGCCAAATTGGAAGTCTAAAGTGATGAGTCTGCAAGGCAGTGAATACTAACGCTGCCAGTGAGTTTATGTATCTGAGGTACCTCTGCATACCAATGAGAAAATGCCTGTTTGTCACTTAGCTCGGTCAACTTTGGGTTGATCTGATTAAAGGAGACAGAGGTAGATAAAATGGAAGGGTGGGAGTGTGATCTTTAAATCGATCAAGAAAATGCTATAAACAGATCCAGTTTAGGATGAGGATTGGAAGAGAAGAAAACATTATATATGAACTCCATCACTGTATTTGTTATAAAGAGCAGACATCCACCTAAACCCCAAATGAATTACAAAGGGCAAAGGTATTCAGGAAATGCCAACACACTGCCTGATTAAAAATGGCAATCAAGGTTCAAGGAGGCACTTAATTTCAGCTGGCCTCACTTAACTGGAAAATAGCTGGATTACTTGTAGGTCTCATTCTGGTTTTAGGTTAATGACTGCATACACTCAGTAAGAGAGTTGAGTCTCTGCAGCTGACCGAGTGGTAAGCTAAACTAGGAGACAGGCAAATAAGTCAGCGCCAGGTGGTCTTGCACCTGTTCACATCTGCTTATGGTTCGAGTAGGGTGGAGCCTCCTCTCCTGCCCATCTACCCCTGTAGAGACCAGTCAAGGAACCAAAGCCTGGGAGTACAACTCCATCCCCAGACCCATTGTGTTTGGCTCATTGTTGGGTATGTGGCCCTAATTTGGACCAATAAGCATCCTTCCCAAGACTCTTGACAACCCTAACAAAAATTGCTTCCTGTTCTTCTGAGACGGTGACCAAAGTAAATTTGAGGAAGTGGGTAGTTCTTTTGCTACCATGTCTGGAAAGAACCTGTCTGAAAATTAAGTCAAATAGTGACAAGAGACAGAAAAACCAAGATGGAGGGTGGGGGAGGGAGTGGAGCTAGCTAATAATATTTGAACCTGTGGACCAAGCTATGTCTGAGGTGAACCTTCCCCTGGAACTTCTCAATTACATGAACCAAAATTTTCTTTTTTGTTTAAGCTTGTCTTAGTTAGAAGTCTGAAAATGTCTGACTAACATAAAGGCCTTCTCCATCCCAGGCACTCTGTAAGGTGCTGGGACTGTAATAGTGGACAAGACACATGTTATGTCTATCTTCGTGGTACTTAGAGTCCAGTGGGAGAATGGTAATAAGGAAGCAACTACACAAATAAATAAAACATAGTTATCACACATTGGGGTTTGTAAACAAAAGCAGCTAAAATAGAGGATAAGACAGGAGAAGTATGCAGACAGCATGGTGGAGAAAGGCTCTCAGTTGCGTGTCTTTAAGCTGAGAGTCAGCAATATGAGGGGCTTATTCACTTTCACTTTTCACTTTCATTCATTGGAGAAGGAAATGGCAACCCACTCCAGTATTCTTGCCTGGAGAATCCCAGGGACAGAGGAGCCTAGTGGGCTGCCATCTATGGGGTCGCACACAGTCGGACACGACTGAAGCGATTTAGCAGCAGCAGCATAGATTGATTTTGCCTCATTTTGTACTTTATATAAATGGAATCACACAGGATGTGGTTTGTAGCTAGGGGAGGGAAGGGGATTATCGGGATGCCCTGGCTTCTTTTGCTTAACACTGTGTTCGTCAGATTCTATTACATTGTTCGTATAGATTGTTCATTTTGTACAATATTCCATTACTGGGATGTGCCACAAGTTATTTGTCTATTCTGCAATTTATAGACATTTGGATAGTTCCCGGACTGAGACTGTTGTGAACATTCTTTTGGTCACTGTATATCTGCATTTATTTGGTGTATATGCTTAGGAGTGACATTGCTTGGCCATTGAATGCTGGGTCAGAGTATATGATCCACTTTAGCAAATACTGCTAAACACTTTAGCAAAATGATTCTAGCAATGTATTACACCCTTACTAGTTTTGTAATACAATTTGGATGTTTTCAAATCCTCAATAAAACTTGATACTTCCCCTTTTAAACAACTGTAGTCATCTGGTAGTGGTATCAATTATTTCAATTTTCACTTCCCTAATGATTAACAAGATTGAAACTTCTTTATATAATTATTAGCTAATGGATATCCTCTTTTCTAAAGTGTATTCAAGTCTACTGCTCTCCATTTTTCTACTGAGTAGTTGGTCTTTATCTTATTGGCTTATAGGGGTTCTATAAACATCTTGGTGACAACCCCCTGGTCGGATGCTACTGCTACTGCTGCTAAGTCGCTTCAGTCGTGTCCAACTCTGTGCGACCCCATAGACGGCAGCCCACCAGGCTCTGCCGTCCCTGGGATTCTCCAGGCAAGAATACTGGAGTGGGTTGCCATTGCCTTCTCTGCCTGTCAAATATATGAATGCAAATATCAGCTTCCACTTTACAAAGTGTCTTTTCACTTACTTTTGATGAAAAGAAATTCTTAATATACTATTAATGTATCCAAATTAATCAATCCTTTTTATGGTTAGTACCTTTTGAGCCCTACCCCAGGATCAGAAAAATGTTGTCCTATGTTCTCCTCTAAAAGTTTTACTCTTTTTATTTTACATTTAGATCTACAATTTATCTGAAGTTGACTTTGCTTATAGTGTGAAGTAGAGGTCCTGGGAACTTCTTCCATTTGGCCATGGCTCTCAAGCTGTGTAACAAGTCACCCTTGTGAACCACAGCAAATTCACACAGGTGGCATGGGATATTTCTCATTTTTGAGTGAAGCATAGTGACATCCATTAGGCACCATATAAACTACTAAGTTGAAGTAGTTCATAGTTTCAATATTGAATTGTACTATATTCTCTTCAATAACATCATATTTTTGTAAAACTGGATTTTTCAAAGTTCCTGTGACATAAAGGTGACAAGAGTAATGGTTTTCAATCAGATTCTAACACCTGATAAGGTCTGCGGTGCCCAACAGGAGCACAAGTCCATTAGCAAACATTGTGGTTGCTTAAAAGTAAAATAAAATATTATCTTTTCTTTTAATTTATGTATATTATATAAATACTTACTAAGTTGCTTGGATCTAATTACTTAATACACAGAATTGTTAGATATATACATTTAGGTCTAGGGCTGCCATTAAAAAAAATGACTGAGACATTAAAGGTGCTATGTATCAAGAAAGTTTTGGGGACTTTCCTGGTGGTTTAGTGGTTAAGAATCTGCTTGCCAATGCAGGGGACATGGGTTCTATTCCTGATCCAGGAAGATCCCACATGCTGCAGAGCAACTAAACAAACCCCTGTGCCATGACCACTGAAGCCCATGCCCTAGAGCCCATACTCTGCAACAAGAGAAGCCATGGCAGTGAGAAGCCTGTGCACCACAACAACCTGTAGACCCAGCTCAGCACAACTAGAGAAAGCCTGCATGCAGCAACAAAGACCCAGAGCAGCCCCAAATAAACAAATAAACAAACAAATAAATAAAACTGGGGGGGGGAGGAAGTTTCAGACCCTCACTGAGGCAGAGTATAGAGCAGTCCCATGATTCCCACCCCGGTGCTTATGTTCTTGTGTGATTCCCCTCTTCATGAGTGTACAATGGACCTGTGACTTGCTTCTAACCACAGAATATGGCAAAGGTGATAAAATATATGTGATTATGTGTCTGTGATTATGGTACTTAAAATTGTAACACTCAACTTCAAAGGAGTCCCTCTCTTTCTCTCTCTCACTTGTTGGCTTTGAAGAAGGAAGCTGCCATTTTGTGAACTACTCCATGCAGGGAAGCATGCAGCAATGAAGTGAGGGCAGCTTCAGGCCAACAGGCAGCAAAAAAATAGGCCCGCAGTTGCTCAAACTACCGCACAATTGCACTCATCTCCCACGCTAGTAAAGTAATGCTCAAAATTCTCCAAGCCAGACTTCAGCAGTATGTGAACCGTGAACTTCCAGATGTTCAAGGTGGTTTTAGAAAAGGCAGAGGAACCAGAGATCAAATTGCCAACATCCGCTGGATCACTGAAAAAGCAAGAGAGTTCCAGAAAAACATCTGTTTCTGCTTTATTGACTATGCCAAAGCCTTTGACTGTGTGGATCACAATAAACTGTGGAAAATTCTGAAAGAGGTGGGAATACCAGACCACCTGACCTGCCTCTTGAGAAACCTATATGCAGGTCAGGAAGCAACAGTTAGAACTGGACATGGAACAACAGACTGGTTCCAAATAGGAAAGGGAGTACACCAAGGCTGTATATTGTCTCCCTGCTTATTTAACTTATATGCAGAATACATCATGAGAAACACTGGGCTAGAAGAAGTACAAGCTGGAGTCAAGATTGCCGGGAAAAATATCAATAACCTCAGATACGCAGATGACACCACCCTTATGGCAGAAAGTGAAGAGGAACCAAAAAGCCTCTTGATGAAAGTAAACGAGGAGAGTGAAAAAGTTGGCTTAAAGCTCAATATTCAGAAAACAAAGATCATGGCATCTGGTCCCATCACTTCATGGGAAATAGATGGGGAAACAGTGTCAGACTTTATTGTTTTGGGCTCCAAAATTACTGCAGATGGTGACTGCAGCCATGAAATTAAAAGACGCTTACTCCTTGGAAGGAAAGTTATGACCAACCTAGATAGCATATTAAAAAGCAGAGATACTACTTTGCCAACAAAGGTCTGTCTAGTCAAGGCTATGGTTTGTCCTGTGGTCATGTATGGATGTGAGAGTTGGACTGTGAAGAAAGCTGAGCACAGAAGAGTTGACGCTTTTGAACTGTGGTGTTGGAGAAGACTCTTGAGAGTCCCTTGGACTGCAAGGAGGTCCCAGTCCATCCTAAAGGAGATCAGTCTTGGGTGTTTTTTGGAAGGACTGATACTGAAGCTGAAACTCCAATACTTTTGGTCACCTCATGCTAAGAGTTGACTCATTGGAAAAGACCCTGATGCTGGGAGGGATTGGGGGCAGGAGGAGAAGTGGATGACAGAGGATGAAATGGCTAGACGGCATCACCAACTCGACGGACGTGAGTTTGAGTGAACTCTGGGAGTTGGTGATGGACAGGGAGGCTGGCATGCTGTGATTCATGGGGCCGTAAAGAGTCAGACACGACTGAGCGACTGAACTCAACTGAACTTGGCAGCCTGCAAGAAAATGGATTCTGCCAATAACCACATGAGTTTGATTGTAGATCCTTCCCCAGTTGAGCCTCTGATAAGACTGCAGCCATAGACAACATCTTGATTGCAACTTTGTAAGAACCTGAAGCAGAGGAACTAATTAAGCTATGTCTTAACATAGCTTAGTATTGTCCACAAAACTTTAAGACAGTAAGTGTGTGTTGGGAATTTCCTGACAGTCCAGTGGTTAAGACTTGGAGTTTCCACTGCAGGGGTAGGGGAACTGGTTGGGGAACTACAATCCCACATGTCATGTGGCACAGTCAAAAACAAAAAGAAAAATAAGTATGTACTGTGTTAAAGTACACATTTGCAGGAATATTGTTACATAGCTATAGGTAACTAATACACTCACCGTGTGGATATCACATTGAACAGCCTCATTTAATGAAAATACCACTCTTTGCAGTGTCACGTCTGGCATAAATCAGACACAGCTTTTTAAATAATAATGAAAAGAAGAAACCACCCAAATTTCTAATAGATTTTTGATAAATAGATTATGATATATTTTATCCACTAGACAGAAAAATAGATGACCAATAAAAATCATGTGGGGAAATAGCTAATTACATGGAAAAGTTTTCACAATATATAACTCAGTGAAAAAATGATTTATAAAATCGTATGTTCTATTATATCCTAATTGTTTTATTTTGGCTGCATTGGGTTTTAACTGCAGCATGCAGGCTCTTTGTTCTGTTGTTCAGTTGCCACGCTCAGGGTTAGGTGTTCCTTGGCATGTGGGACCTTAGTTCCCTGACCAGGGATGAAACTCCCGTCCTCTCCACCAGCGATCTGCATTACAATAATGGTGTTAAATTGCCTCTGAGAGAAGGAAGGACCACAAGTGTTTAACAACCTTTTTGTGCATTTTAAAATTTTTCTACAGAGACAATGGCAAAAAATTTCCTACATAGAGAACATGTTACTTTTATATACACAAATGTGTACATACCTATTATTTAAATTAAAGTCCCTGCCTTGAGGAATTTATAGGTGATAGGAGGAGACAGCTGCAGAAAAACAAGAGAATATAAAGTTAGAGACTGTACATTCATGATCATTTAGAGACACAATTTGAACCATCTTGATGCAAAAGCTCTTGGGCTGTGATTGGCTTTGCTTGGGTTATATACCATCCTTGGACCAACTGCGATATCTAGAATATGGGGTTCTAGGGCAGGACCATGAGTCTACTCTATGGACTTTGCCTGTCGTCAGCACCACATGGAGAGTTGGGGAGAGGGGATCTTCCCAAAGGAAAAAGCGTGCCATGAACAGAAGAAGAAGGATAAGAAAGGAGACAGTGAAAGACCAGACAAGAAGTGATCAGTTTCACTTGGAGGAACATGGCACTTGAGCTGAGTGTCCAAAGGTGAGGAGGTGTTCTCAGGTATCTGGCGTCAAAAGGGTATCCGAGGAGGAGGAGGGAATGAGTGATGTGAATAGTGGTAAAGGGAGCCAGAGAGACCAGATGATCCAGAAGTGGCTTCTGTATCAGCCTGAGGTGTTGAGCCTTCATCCTGAGGATAATGGGGAGCCCCCAAAGAATTGAAGGCAAGGACCAATGTGTCTGATCGCCTTTGCTTACCTTGCAAGGTACAATACCTGATTGATAAGCAAGAACAGTAATAATATTTTCTGTCTCCTGAAATGCCTTCATGAACTCTCCAGTGGCTGTGAGGAGGATACTTTGAGCAATCTTTTATGATAGCCTCCACTAAACCAGTATGTTTCCACATTTTTGACCATGACCCACAATAAGAAATACCTATACATCACAATTCAACTGGATTTCACTGAAATGTGTTTAAAATGAGCAAAACACTCCACTACTCTATCAGCTCTACAATGGCAGTACCAAAACTGTAGACTCTTTTGATCATCACTATAGCTTCCATATCTGGCACAATGCTTTGACCTACGGTGGGCCCATATTACTTATTACTATGTGTTTACTGAATGAATGAATACATGGAAGGATCAGTAAGTGATTCAAAATGCATTGCAAACTACAAAGAGTTACACAGATGCAAACAATTGCTGTTAGCATCCAACTAAAAGTTGGATTTATGAGACTGTATGTCAGATCACCAGAGTGGGCAGTGGATGCTGAGGGCACAGTAGAATTGGGATATAATGCCAACAGTCAGTGGTGCCCCATTCACCACACTGGAATGATTCATACAATTTCCAGAACCAGGGTCCCCCTCCACAGCCACACTTCCTCTTTAACAGACTGTGAGTAATTTCAGTGGCATATGGAGACCATGATTCAGTGGCTGGAGATGAGAGGATTTGAAGATTTTCTCTCATCAAAGGTACAAAGTAGTCTTTTTCACTGAATAGGGACCTGGGTTTTTAAAGTCACTGCTTTAGATATCTTGAAAGTGCATTTGGCTCAGGGAGAATCACCAGGGACCACTTAAGCCTATCATATCCTCCCTGCCTCTTGAAGCTTATTGATCAGTATCATTTGCAAGGCCCTTTCCTTATGTTCTCTGTAACCAAAGTTTTCTAAGTGAAAAGCCAAGCCAAAGAAGCAAGTTTAAAAGGAGCAGTTTTCCCAAATATTAGCAACACTAATGGGAGCTGAGAATTACTTCCTCCCAGCATCAATATTCCTGCAAGGTTTAAGGATTAGGATCCCATTTGAAGAAGGGCTAGTCAGAAGAAATAATGGGTTTCTGTCCTTTTCAAAGAGCCAAAAACCTTCCTGATGAACAAAGTATTCATTAAAGATCATTAGTTTCAGGATTGCACTAACAAAAGTTTAATAGCTATAGATGACTAGGAGAGGGCTTCCCAGGTGGTTCTACTGGTAAAGAACCTGCCTGCCAATGCAGGAGAGGTAAGACACAGGTTCGATCCCTGGGTGGGGAAGATTCCCTGGAGGAGGGCACAGCAATCCACTCCAATACTCTTGCCTGAAGAATCCCATGGACAGAGGTGCCAGGAGGACTACTGTCCATAAGGTCGCAAAGAGTTGGACATGACTGAAGTGACATAGCATGCACACATGCACATATGACTGTGAGGAGAATTTCCAATGTCAATCACATAGAAACTTTTTCATTCAAAAAGTAAGCCAAGAATTAAGACAACTTTTGAAAGCTAAGTAAAGTCCAAGATTAAAGGACTTTGGGAACAAGACCTAGGTTGGATTTCAGTCTCTCTCCTGTGCCCTTTAAGTAATCACTTTGCACAAGTTAGAGAACATGCCTCTCTACCTCAAATTTCTCAGTTATAAAATTTCAAAGGAGACAAGGGTGTCCACTTTCACCACTATTATTCAACATAGTTCTGGAAGTCCTAGCTACAGCAATCAGAGAAGAAAAAGAAATAAAAGGAGTCCAGATCAGAAAAGAAGAAGTAAAGCTCCGTTTGCAGATGACATGATACTGTACATAGAAAACCCTAAAGATAGTATCAGAAAATTACTAGCTAATCAGTGAATTAAGCAAAGTTGCAGGATACAAAATCAATACACAGAAATCACTTGCATTTCTATATACTAACAATGAAAAATCAGAAAGAGTAATTAAGGAATCAATCCCATTCACCATTGCAACAAAAAGAATTAAATATCTAGGAATAAACTTACCTAAGGAGAAAAAAGAAGTGTCCACAAAAAATTATAAGACACTAATGAAAGAAATTAAAGGTGACATAAACAGAAGGAGAGATATTCCATGTTCCTAGGTAGGAAGAATCAATATTGTGACAATGACTATACTACCAAACTCAATCTACAGATTCAATGTGATCCCTATCAAATTATCAATGGCATTTTTCACAGAACTAGAACAAAAAATTTCTCAATTCATATGGAAACACCAAAGACCCTAAATAGCCAAAGCAGTCTTGAGAAAGAAGAATGGAACCGGAGGAATCAACCTTCCTGATTTCAGATTATACTACAAAACTACAGTCATCAAGACAGTACAGTACTGGCACAGAAACAGAAATATAGACCAATGGAACAAGACAGAAAGCCCAGAAATAAAGCCATGCACCTATGGGTCCTTATTTTTTACAAAAGAGGCAAGAATATACAATGGGCAAAGACAGCCTCTTCAATAAATGGTGCTGGGAAAACTGGACAGCTACATGTAAAAGAACAAAATTAGAACACTTCCTAACATCATACACAGAGACAAACTCAAAATGGATTACAGACCTAAATGTAAGACCAGAAACTATAAAACTCTTAGAGGAAAACATAGGCAGAACACTCAGTGACATAAATCAAAGCAAGATCCTCTATGACCCACCTCCTACAGAAATGGAAATAAAAACCAAAGTAAATAAGTGGGACCTGATTAAACTTAAAAGCTTTTGCACAGCAAAGGAAACTATATAAGCAAGGTGAAAAGACAGCCCTCAGAATGGGAGAAAATAATAGTAAATGAAACTGACAAAGGATTAATTTTCAAAATATACAAGCAGCTCATACAACTCAATACCAGAAAAACAAACAACCCAATCAAAAAGTGGGGAAAAGAGCTAAACAGACATTTCTCCAAAGAAGACACACAGATGGCTAACAAACATATGAAAAGATGTTCAACATTGTCATTATTAGAGAAATGCAAATCAAAACTACAATGAGATATCACCTCACACCAGTCAGAATGGCCATCATCAAAAAGTCTACAAACAATAAATGCTGGAGAGGGTGTGGTGAAAAGGGAACACTTTTGCACTATTGGTGGGAAAGTAAATTGACACAGCCACTATGGAAGACAGTATGGAGATTCCTTAAAAAACTAGGAATAAAACCACCATATGACCCAGCAATCCCACTCCTAGGCATACACCCTGAGGAAACCAAAATTGAAAAAAGACACATGTATCCCATTGTTCATTGCAGCACTATTTACAATAGCTAGAACATGGAAGCAACCTAGATGTCCATCGACAGATGAATGGATAAAGAGGTAGTGGTACATATACACAGTGGAATATTACTCAGCCATAAAAAGAAATGTCTTTGAATCTGTTCTAATAAGGTGGATGAACCTAGAACCTATTATACAGAGTGAAGTAAGTTAGAAAGAGAAATAAATATCATATTCTAACACATATATACAGAATATAGAAAAATGGTCCTGAAGAATTTACTTACAAGGTAGCAGTGGAGAAACAGACATAGAGAATAGACTGATGGACATGGGGAGAGGGGAGGAGAGGGTGAGATGCATGGAAGGAGTAACATGGAAATTTATGTTACTAAATGTAAAATAGATAGCCAATGGGAATTTGCTGTATGGCTTAGGAAACTCAAACAGGGGCTCTGTATCAACCTAGAGGGGTGGGATGAGGAGGGAGATGGGAGGGAGATTCAAAAGGGAGGGAATATATGTATGTTGTTGCTGCTGCTGCTGAGTCACTTCAGTCGTGGCTGACTGTGCGACCCCATAGACGGCAGCCCACCAGGCTCCCCCATCCCTGGGATTCTCCAGGCAAGAACACCGGAGTGGGTTGCCATTTCCTTCTCCAATGCATGAAAGTGAAAAGTGAAAGTGAAGTCACTCAGTTGTGTCCAACTCTTAGCGACCCCATGGACTGCAGCCTACCAGGCTCCTCTGTCCATGGGATTTTCCAGGCAAGAGTACTGGAGTGGGGTGCCACTGCCTTCTCCAGGATATATGTATACCTATGGCTGATTCATGTTGAGATTTGACAGAAAACAACAAAACCCTGTAAAGCAATTATCCTCAATTAAAAAATTAATTAATTTAAAATAATTTCAAAGATACTCTGAGGATTAGGGAAAAAAGTGTAGAAAAGAATTTAGTGCTGTATCTGGCACATTATGTGGTAGACAAATAGTTGTGGTAGTAATGATGATGATGATAGTGGTAGTGGTGATAATCTTTATCATTTTGTTCTAATGCAATGTAACGAAATGCAAAATCAGGTTCATATTCAGAATCCAGTTGGAAAAATGAGTTGGATTCCCAAATAACCACAGTACCAAGCAGAATTCAAGAATAAGTACACATTCTTATCTTCTTGACTTTACACAAGCTGTTTCATCTTCTGGAAAAGATGTCTTATACCATGTTCACCTCTTCAAATATGGCCTGACTTTGTTTCAAATGCTATTATTCTATGGTACTCTTCTTGGTCACTCAAGTCAAGCAAGCTTTCCTGTAAGCCTCCTACCCTTCATTTGTGTGAGACTCCCCCTACAGGCTTTCAAAAAACACTGCTTTCTGTTTGAACTAATTTGAATGAGTTTCTGCTTCTTGCAACCAAAAGAGCTTTGATTCAGATACTGCCAATGTGTATAGCTTTAGGCATATTGAATGTGAGGGTGCTGAAAACACAAGGGAGGATGCAGTCAAGCCAGGCTGAGGGTGGGATGTGGGAGTCACAGGCTGATTATCAAAGGTGGTTCAGAACCCATGAGATCTCTAGAGAGGCAAAAAGAGATGAGAGAAAAGACTGGAAACATGACTGATTTCAAGAAGAACTTAGATAAATTCTTGTCCCACTAAATGAAATCACACTATCACTCCGTTTGGTAGTGGCTGGGCACTGCCTAGTTACCAGGAGAGAATGTAAAGCAAACACAGCCTCTGCCTTTCTGGAAATTACAGCTACATCTTCTACTGAGTACAGATGAAGTGTAAAGATGACTATCTTGTGGTTCTTTGTCTTATTTACAGGGTCTTAAAAGATGAAATAGAAGAATTGGACAAGATCATACCAAGTAATATATTCAAAAGTGCTTCAGAAATAGAAACAGCTTTGTATATATAATTGATACTAGTATTCACTCCATAGTTAGGACCTACTGAGCCAAGCAAATCATTTATACATATATATATCAGGGGCAAATCATTTATATATATCCTTTGAAGGGAAAAAAAGTACCCTAGAAGTAAACACTATTATCCCACTTTACAGATAAGGAAACAGAGACGCAGAGAGGCTAATTCTTGCTCTAAGGTCATGAGGCTGGTGAGTAGCAGAACTAGAAGTAAATTCACATTTGTGTTTAAGAGAGTTTTGACGGAAGGGGGAAAAATTATCTTCTCAATTAATGGTACTGGAACAACTGGATATTTGTATGAAAAAAGGGAATATTGACCTTTACCTCACATTGTATACAAAAATTACCTTGAAATTGATTACAGAGCCAAAATTAAAAGTTAAAACTACAAATTGCTAGAAGAGTCACAGAACGTATTCACAACTGAGGGAGGCAAAGATTTCATGGACAGGACACAAAAGCATAAACCACAGGAGAAAAAACTGACAAATTAGATTTCATTAAAAAAAAAGCTTCTGCATTTTTTAGAAGATACTATTAAAAAATAGTATAGAAAAGTCACTTCAGTCGTGTCCAACGCTGTGCGACCCCATAGATAAGCAGCCCACCAGGCTCCCCCGTCCCTGGGATTCTCCAGGCAAGAACACCAGAGTGGGTTGCCATTTCCTTCTCCAGTGCATGAAAGTGAAAAGTCAAAGTGAAGTAGCTCAGTTGTGTCCAACTCTTAGCGACCCCATGGACTGCAGCCCACCAGGCTCCTCCATCTATGGGATTCCCCAGGCAAGAGTACTGGAGTTGGGTGCCATTGCCTTCTCCAATTAAAAGAAAAGATACTATTAAAAGATATAAACAGCAAGCCACAATCTAGAAGAAAATATTTGCAACGTAAATATCAGATAAAGGGCTTGTAACCAGAATGTATAAAAAGAAGGTAACTCAATCTTTTTAAATGGACAGAAGATTTGGATATACTCTTTATAAAACATGATATATGAATGGATAACAAGCACAGGAAAAGATGTTCAACATGACTGGTTATCAGGGAAATGCAAATTAAGACCACTGTGAGATACCACTTTTTATTCATTTTAGATTGACTAAATTTATTTTTTTACATGACCTTCCTAAAGTCCCTAACTATCCCTTCCCTCCCGCCCCCACCAACCATAAGTTCATTTCCTGAGTCTATGAGTCTCTTTCTGTTTGTAAATAAGTTCATTTTTATCATTTCTTTTAAGATTCCACATATAAGGAATGTCATATGATATTTCTCCTTCTCTCTCTGACTTACTTCACTCAGTATGAAACTCTGAGAATCATAGGGAGAATGACTTCTAAAATGACTGACAATACCAAGTATTGTTGAGGATGTGAAGCACCGGAACTTGCAGATATTCCAGTTTAGAAAACAGTTTGGCAGTTTCTTATTAAGTTAAACATATACTTATACTATGACCCAGCAATTCCACTCCTAAGTATTTGCCCAAGAGAAATGAGTGCACACACTCACAAAAGTTTATATGAATGTGCACAGAAACTTCATCCAAAATAATCAAACAATGGCTAATTCAAAGGCTAAACAGATCATGGTACATCCATAGAACAGTATATTACTCAGCAACAAACAAAGAACTATTAATATATACAACAACATTGATGAATCTCACAAACTTTATGCCGAGGGAAGGAAGTTTGGGAGCAAAATACTATATTCTCTTCGGTTCAATGTATACGAGATTCTGAAAAAGGCAAAATTAAGCTGCGGCAGCAGCAGGTTGATCAGTGGTGTCCTGGGGTGTGGGGGCGGCGGTTGGGGATTGCTTGGAAGGGGCAGGTAAGAGTTTTCTGAGGTTAGAGAAGTGTTCTAAATCTTGACTGTGGTGGTGGTTATAGTGTGCACCGCTGCTGCTGCTGCTGTTCGGTCACTCACTCGTGTCCGACTCTTGGCGACCCCATGGACTGTATAGCCCACCAGACTCCTCTGTCCATGGGATTTCCCAGGCAAGAATACTGGAGTGAGTTGCCATTTCTTTCTCCGGGTGAACTTCTCAACCCAGGGATCAAACCTGCATCTCCTGTTTGGCAGGTGGATTCTTTAACACTGAGCCATATGGGAAGCTCATATGGGTGCACACTTCACTCAAAATGTATTGAGCTGTACATACACTTAAAATGGTCACATATTACAATATGTAAATTATACCTCCAGAAACGTTTTAAAGAAATCTTGAAATGTGAATTTTTCCACAGGCACCATAGCAGGAAGGGTAGACATACTGTGGAAGACAAGGAGCTGGCAAGGGCCAGAAACTTTCAGGGACTAATTCTGTTTACAAAATCGCTCTCCACTGTGATCTTTCACACTCCTAGAAGCTGAAGTCCCTCCTCAGGTCCTATCAGACATGGAGTGCCGAGCTGGCAGGAGCAGGACTGCCCACAGGACAGCTATTAACATATGGAGAAAGGGGTCTGTTTTTTCCTCTCAGCCCACTGAACCTAGGATGGATCATCTGACTTAATTCTGAGTTCTCCATATAAGCCCTCATGGCCTCTCCCCTCCTCTGGCCTCACATTCCCACCTCACTTCCTTAGAGGGCTGTCTCTCTGGCTCTCACTTGGCAGCCAGAGGCCCCTCACAGATCCTTGGGCAGCAAAGAGACTGTAATAGCCATCAGTTCTGAACCCTTTACCTTCTTCAGGCAAGCCACAGGAAACACTGGATGGAATAAATCCTACCAGTCACAAGCATTCAGACAGCCTCATAAGTACTGTTCTTTTAAAAAGCTGGAAAGATGGGTTGAGGAGTTTGGGGCTATTTTTAGCACCACACACTATAAAAAGGAAATGCCACTGATGATCTTAGATGGCTATATTTTTATATGGGATAATTCAAGCTTCCTTCTTAGAGTTTCCAGTCATAAGAAATTCTTAATAAAAAATATTACCTCAGGTCATACCCTCAAACTCAGCTTAACATTGCTGAAATCCACTGGGGCTATTCCAGTCAGGACTGACTAGGAGAACTAGGATTGCATTTTTGGCCCATTTTTATGGCTACTCCCTTCTGAGTTGCTCAAGTCTGTCCTACCAGAAGAAAACAACCAATTAATCAACCTATGTACAAATATTTATTTGTAGTAACTATGTGGAAGCAGCATGGCAAATAGTTTGTATGCAGGCTCTTGTCAGACTTACCCAAGCTTTGTCCCTGTGTGGCATTAGGCAAGTGGCTCAGCTGTTCTGAGCTTTCCCAATGAAATGGGTTTTTGTGAACCCTAAGAGCTAATGCTTAATGTCTGGCACTTAGTAAATGTTCAGTAAATGTTAGTTCATTATTATTATGTGTTCAGTATGCCTCTTACCACAGGGACTGCAAAAGTGTGCTTTTGCTTTTAGGAATTCTGTACCTAATTTTGATACTCAAAACATAAGACAGCAGAATAATAAAAGAACAACAGAAGTAATGATATCTCATGGGTAGCTCAGCTGGTAAAGACTCCGCCTGCAATGCAGTAGACCCCGGTTCAATTCTTGGGTCGGGAAGATCCCCTGGAGAAGGGATAGGCTACCCACTTCTGTATTCTTGGGCTTCCCTGGTGGCTCAGATGGTAAAGAATCTGCCTGCAATGCAGGAGACCTGGGTTCGATCCTGGGTTGGGAAGATACCCTGGAGAAGGGAATGACTACACACTCCAGTATTCTAGCCTAGGGAATTCCATGGACAGAGGCGCCTGGTAGGCTATAGCTCATGGGGTCGCAAAGAGTTGGACATGACTGAACGACTTTCACTTTCACATTAGTGAAGGTCCTAAAAAACTTGCATTGTAGTCTTTCAGATACTGCTGGTCCCCTGCTTGGAGCTTTATTGGAGAGCAATTTGTCAGTGTGTATCAAAAGCCTTTAAAACACGTTTGTCCTTAATAAAGCAATCTGTCCGATTGTCTGGACATACAAATGAGGAGTGACATAGGAGGACCATGCCATTCCTGCATATAGACTAGATAACTTTAAGGTCTCTTAGAACTCCAAGAGCCTGGGGCATCTTTAAGAGAAAATAATAGTCTGAGTTTGCAAAGTCACAGGGGTTTGGGGTACCTAACTCCATGTATTCTGTTTAGCTAGGTTGTAACAGGTCACTAATTTCACAGAACCCAAGACAGGACTTGGGATTTACAGACATAGAAAATAGTCATGGCAGTTGTGTTTCCATTGTATTTGCACCCATCACCTCTCATTCCAAGAACAAGGAATAAATCTGCAGCTGTTGTCTGAACTTCTTCAATGTGAAACAATTTGAAAACTACAGCTGTTAGAGGCATAAACCTGATTCTGGTTTTGTCCTTGGTCCATGTCTCATGTTTCATGGAAGTCCCTAAAAACCACGCTTCTGGGGGTTGAGTCAGAGAAGGCGACTTCTCCTAATCATCATCCTTCTAGAAAACAGAAGTGCTGAGTGCTGATTCCTAAGAGAACTTTCCAGCGTGAAGCAGAGTCTGTCCATGCCTTGGTTCAATGGAACCAAACTCCCAAGAGTGGTGTTGACATTCCTAAAGTCCTACAAAAAGTTCAGCTGCCACCCAGCTTTGCCCACTGGCTAGCAGACATGGATACTATGGCAAACACCAGCATCTGGCTGCCAGCAGTCTGGCTATCTGGGGAAAGGGGCAGTCTGGAGGGCTTTAGTGCATCTCAAGTTAACCTCACTAATCTACCCTCACTTCCACAGAGAACAGCATACTGTATTCAGCGATCTCAGCAACAGCTGTGCCTTCCAAATCAAGACACTGTTCAGAAAGATGATCCAAATGTGGGCTATGTGTTTCAGCAGGATTTGGTGGGACTTTCCTACTCAAACGGTCTTTTGTGTGCTTCTCAAAGACAGGATATTGACTTCACGCATGGCTAAAGCATGATGGATGACTTGGAGTTCTCAATTTACATTTGGCTTGTGGTCAGAACTGACTGTCAAAATGCATGGGTATCTGATGGACAGTGCCTGGCTTGTTCAGACTTGTTTCTGATGGAGTGAGTGGATCCTAAGGCTTTTGCTCCATCCAGGTTTGATAAGCTAAACATGGCTGGAATGTTACAAAGTTCCTCTTGAGGCAGCAGAATTCAGTGTCCTGAATTGGCAGTCTCTTTTACCCTTTTTGTTTATACTCAGCATCTTTACCTAATTCCAGATCTACTCTGACACCTGTCCATTTGTTACAAGGTGTGGTCCCATCCCGCATGGAGGCAGCAGGAGTAGAGAGCCTCTGTTCAAGTCCTCTCTCCCTGCTCCTTAAAGTCACCTGCTTGGTCTTGCTTTCTCAGTAAGATCCTTTGCAAGTGGGAAGTGCTTCTGTCTTCATCAGGGCTCTGTACTGTCTTTTCAGGCCAATGGGAGTCAGAAGCTGACCTTCCCTACCATGCCTTGTACAGATTTGCACAATTATATGACAAAAGTTCAACACTCCCAGGCTGGTAGTGGGGTGGAGGTTACCCCTACATTCTCCAACAAACCACAGTGGACAAGGTGAAAAACTGAGCTTTTAGATTCTAAAATGATTCAGATGTTTTGATTCCCAACAAAATCTGTGGGGAAGGCTTAGCTTGCCTGTTGCACTGACCCCTTGACTAGGCCCAATGGCAAACAAGTTATCGCGTGGGAAGAGCTAAGTTCAGTACCTGTGGTGTCACAAGAAGTGATGAACCCAGAATCAAGGCATTATAAACCTAACAAAGGACCCAGGGGAATGAGCATTCCTCTGACCTGGCAGACCCTTCTCTCCACATGCTGAGTCTTTTCACTCAGTGTGATAAAGGTGCTGGGACTGAGATGTGTGGGCAGCTGGCCTGAGAAGAAGGGAGGCCTGGGTTGGGGTAGAGAATGGCTTCATTCTCCATCATGGAGCCCTGGTTCTATGTGTAGCCTCTGTACTGCTCACTGGCATGGGCAACAGTGAACCCAAGTGAGAGCCACCTCAATAGAATGGAACTTATCCTTAGACCCAATCTTTGTGGGGTTTTTGTGCTTTGGCCTAGCCAGAGTGTAACCAAAAGTGGGGTCCAGCTGCTTGTTGCTCAAAAGCCAATAAAGAGGCAAGGTTGGTGGAGAGGAAAGTTTGCTTTATTTTGGATGCCAGCAACTGGGGGAGAGTGGGCAGACTCTTGTCCAAAGGCTGACTCATCCCATTCCCCCAACAATCAGTGGGCTAGAGCTTTTATAGACTGAGGGAAGCAGGCTACATGTAGAAACAGTACAGTCAGCTCTGACAGTCATCTTGAAATTGGTCACTGGTGGTCTGACCAGCGTCATCTTGATTGTTTTAAATACAGCTTGTCTGGCTTGTTTGTTCCCATTTCCTTGAGGCCAATTCTCAGAACTGTGACAGCTTATGTCATGGTTACAATCTGGTCATAATGTAGTTAACTTCTCCCATGTGGTGAGGGTTTCAGTATCTATAAGGCAGCTCACAGGATATGGCTCAGAATATTATATAGTCCTTAAGAAAGAACTGGGGCTTCCCTGATAGCTCAGTTGGTAAAGAATCCACCTGCAATGCAGGAGACCCCGGTTCAATTCCTGGGTCAGGAAGATCTGCTGGAGAAGGGATAGGCTACCCATTCCAGTATCCTTGGGCTTCCCTTGTGGCTCAGCTGGTAAAGAATCTGCCTACAATTCAGGAGACCCCGGGTTGATCCCTGGGTTGGGAAGATCCCCTGGAGAAGGGAAAGGCTACCCACACCAGTATTCTGGCCTGAAGAATTCCATGGACTATATAGTCCATGGGGTTTCAAAGAGTCAGACACAACTGAGCAACTTTCACTTTCACTTAAGAAGGAACTAAATGTCCTTGATTATGCTTAATGACTAAACTATTATTATTTGGTCTCCTTTGACTGTTTTCCTTTGTTTTTGCATTTTCTATGGAAAAGTCATTAAAATGACTACTATGATTAAAACTTACTCTTTGGCTGAACTTTTTCTAAGAAAGCAGGCTGAGGACATGGGGTACAAGGACCATAGGGTCCTTGAAAGGCCCTTGAAAGGACCTTCATTTCAAGAGGAACCAAGAGAGCCTCTTAAAAGAGAGCCTCATGGAAACTTTTACAAGATCATACTTTTAAAGCTCTGGCACTGAATTTACTTACAGGAAATCTATTCTAAAGAAAATAATTTGTTGTACTCTCAGTGTTGGTAATCACAATACATGTCAGAAATAATTTCAATTCCAGTAGAAAGGGATTGGTTAAAGAGATTATACCTATACAAGTAAACCATTAAAAATGTATTCTAGATTAGCACTTCCTTATAGAAATATAACCCACCACCAAGAAGTTCAAACCTGATCAAACCTCTAGATCTAATCGCCAATTTATAGACAATTCAGAAGGCAGAGAAGTATGTTAAATGACAGCAAGGCAATGCAATCAGAATTCAGAATGTAAGTATTCTACACAAATCTAGTCTACTCTCCAACAAGAAAAAAATACAAGAAAGAAAAAAAGACCAAATGGGAACATAGAGAAAAAGACTTAGGATATATGTGAACCAAATCCAATGGGTAGACTTTCCTTGAATCCTGAATCCTTTCCTCAAATATACAATTTTTTTTTTTAAAAGGTCATTTATGAGACAACTGGAGAAGGTGAACACTGTGGGCATGTGATATTAATGAATGATCACAATTTTGTTGTTTTTTTTTTAAGAGTCCCAATCTTTTAGTACTGAAATGTTTATGGATAAAATATAATATTTGCCATTTGTTTTTTAAAACTCCATGGCAGAGGAGAATAAGAAGTACAGAATTGGTGATTACTGAATATGAGTGATAGGTGTAGAAAATTTACAATAGCATTTATGCTCTTTTATATAGTTTGAAAATTTTCATAATACTAACTTTATAAAAATCATGTTGTAGAGGAAATCTAGTATCATGGAAATGCTTATGGCATATTACATAAAAGAGGGGGTTGCATCTTAAGTCCCATTATGATCTCATTTTTGTAACTATGTATATGTCAGAAAAGTCTGCAGAATTATATGAACCAAAATGACTGATGAACTATGATTAATTCTGAGACTGAATTACAGTGATTTATACTTTTTAGTATGTTCACTGCTATACATTTTTACAATAATCATTATTCTTACAAGCATAAAATGACAATGAATATATTTAAAATTAGAAAAAAAAAATTTCTAATTTTATATCTCAGGGAAGCCTGATGTAATGCACAGCAGTCAGTCCATGGGGTCACTAAGAGTTGGACACGACTGAGAGACTGAATAAGAAAAAAATATATACATAATTAAATTTGCACAGAAAAGTTACAGAAAGATAGTCCTAGGATTTGGTGCCTTCTTGTGTTTTCCTAATTCACTGAAAAAAGTAAAATTTGTCATAGAAAAAAATTTAGAACAAAGAAATGCCAGCTTTATTTTAGGGCATTGAAATGGTTCTGATTACCATGTTCAACGTGGGGTGGGGTGGTGGTGTTGCCCACACCACCAACAGGCAATTCTCCGTGACACCAGCTGTACATCCTACAATGTAACTCAATTCTGACACCATCTACCTGAGCTCATGTCAGATCCCACAGGTGAAGGGGTCAGTCTCACAAAACTGTTTCCACCCTACTTTAGATGCCAGTCTTAAGCCAAGGTTACCACTTGTGCTTCTGACTGACTAGCTATAGACTGAAACTTCCCAGTTACCCTCTCCTAAGGTTCAGCCAATTTGCCAGAGTGGCTCACCGAACTCAGAGAAACATTCTACTTATTAGATTACCAGTTTATTATAAAATGATACATCAGGACCATCCAGATGAAGACATGCAACAAGGCAAGGTATGAGGAAAAGAGAAGAGAACTCCCACATCCTCTTAAGGCAAGGTACTTTCCCAGAAGCTCCATGTATTCACCAACCTGGAAGCTCTCTGAACATCATACTTTGGGGATTTTTTATGGAGGCTTTATCACAGAGGCATGATAGATCATTAACTCCATTTTCAGCACTTCTTACTTCTCAAGACAATCAGGGATAGGGCTGAAAACTCAAAGCCTCTAATCATGGCTTGGTCTTTCTGATTGACCAGCCCTTACCCAGGAATCATCCAAGAACCCACACAGAGACACTTTATCAGAACAAAGACACTCCTATCACTCAGGAAACTACAAGGGTTTCAGGAACCCTGTATCAGGAACCAGGGTCAAAGACCAACTACTGCACCAAAAGATATTCCTAGTGCTCTAATCACTTTGGAAACTCCAAGAGTTTTATAAGCTCTGTGCCAGAAACAAAAACAAAATCTATATTTATTGCTATAAATCATAATATTACAGATATTTTAAGAAAATGTTTGAATACGTCATAACTACCAATTTATGTACTCTATCTCTGTATGAAGTTAAACCATTCCCTGGTAGACTTGATTTCTGCTCTTGAATGGAGCACCTCCTTGATGTGGGACAAGTCAATTGCTCCTCACTGAGTCTCAGTTTCTTCAGCTTTAACTTATGTTTTTCATGTGCTCAAAGGAGAGATCCAAGTGTACTGAAAGGCTTTATACAAATGTGAGGAGGTAGTAAGTGGCTGGTCCCCTCCTAACAATTGTATCATCACATCTTAAGGAAAAAGAGAAGCTAAACATGGCGGGCAGGTGAACACTTGAGTAAGATAAAACTAATTTCTCTCCCAGTCATTTTTTCCAAGTTGGCCTCATGATAGTAACTTGGAGGTTTCAAGATGGATGTCCCAGAGACAAGATAGAATGGGGAGCGGGTGTTGTGTACTGCTGAAAACACAAGAAGGAAACATTAAGACACAACTGCTGCTAATAATATGCACCCAGCACTGTGTATGGGCTTCCCAAGTAGCATAGTGGTAAAGAATCTGCCTGCCAATGCAGGAGACATGGGTTCAATCCCTGGGTCAGGAAGATCCCCTGGAGGAGGAAATGGTAATCCACTCCAGTATTCTTGCCTGGATAATCCCATGGACAGAGAAGCCTGATGTGCTACAGTCCATGGGCTCATAAAGAACTGGACATGACTGACTGAGCATGCACATCACTGAGTACAGTCATTAATCCTCAACAATAATCCTATGAGACTATTATTATTTTATTGTTATTATAAAAAACACAATTATTATTTTATTGTTCAGAAAACTGAGGTTTCAAAGAGGTGAAGTTACTTGCCCAATGTAACATAGCTCCAAAGTGACAAAGCCAGGCCTCTTCCCCAATTATGCCTGATCCCAAAACTGATAGAAATTCTTAAACACTAGTCTCTACGGCATCACTAGAGGTAAAAACTGAGCAATGTCAAGAGTATTCCCTGGGTTTCAAGATGTTAGATGGCTCCTTGCATCCCAGAAAGGCACCTCTTTATATGTCCCCATGTTTGTCCGGACTAATTTGTAAAATGTAGAAATCCACTACCACAGCAAAAAAAAAAAGCTTGAACTAGCTAACTGGCTCAAGGAGCAGTGCAGGTGTGAAGTTGTACTCTGTAGCGAAAGGAACCCCAAACTGAGTGTGGGTTCTCTCTATGTCATCCTGTCTCTACTTCCCTGTTGGCATCATGTGCTTCTACAAAAGATAAGCTTTACCCAAAATAAAGAGAACATGGCCATGGTGGCCCCAAAGCTACATTCTTGGAGAAAACTTGCTACAAAAAAAGTAAAGTTGCTCTATCATGTCCACTTAGAAAAATGCTTGCGTGAATATGAAGCTGTGAATACAGAGCTGTATTTGTTATTCTGTTGGCCATCATGTATTTATTTTTCTTGTTTCTAGAATATTTGCTCTCGTTGTCTCTCAAGGAACTTAGAGTGTAGTGGGAGATATAAATAAAGGCGTTGTATAAAGCAGAAACAATAAGTCTCTGAGGATTAGAGAAAACTTTCTGGAGTGGAAGTATTCTGAATGAGCTAGAATTTGGTCCAGCAGCATGTGATACAAAACACAAAACTGCAGCAGATTAAACTAGTTAAAATTTACTTTTACCTCACATAAAAGCCTTGAGGAAAGTAATTTAGTGCTGGTATGGTGTTTTTACTTCTCTCTTGCTTTTCTGCCAACCTCAGCATGAAGTCTCTATGGTCCAAAATGGCTACTCAGATTCCAGCCATCACTTGCATATTCCTGCCAGTAGAAACGAAAAAGGGACAAAGAAAGGGCTAACGTCTCTCTTTGAGGGTATTTTATGGAAGTTGTACATGAAAGTTCCATTGACATCTTATAGTCAAGAATCTTAGGTACTTCACACCACACCTTGCTTCAAGAGATGAAACACAGCTAAAACTACAGGGTTCTATTACTTTAAAAGAAAAAAAAAGCAGTCATTAGGAGAAAACTGACAGATATCTAAACTGAGATATGAAGAATGATTAGCAATTAAAATGGGAGGCTGCAAAAATTGTCCAGAAAGAGGTACCGGTGCGTTTCCTTTGCAGGAAGGGTCACCGTGGAGCACTTTGCTTTCCATGTCCTCTGTTCAACATCCTTTGCATTGTGACCCAAAGTCCAATCTAGGAATGAGACTGCTTGCTTTAGCCATTCAGTCCTCTGATGTAAAATGACCTCTAAAATGACATAAAAACCCAACATATCACTGAAATTATTATGGCTGCTCAGAGTACCCATTCCCCTAGTCTGTAAAAGTGCTCACTCTGAAATCTTATCATTGAACCTTACTAGGACAGATTACTGAAACCAATTTGGAAGAAACTGCAATCCTAACCCTTTCATGTGATTATGGCATATCTGTCTGAAGCAATATTATGCAAACATGAAAGGTCATCATTTACGAAGCTATACAGTATGAAAAACAGCTCATGATAAAATATTGAGGAAACGCAAATTTGCAAAAAAATCTGCAAAAATTGTGTATGTGTTGTGATTATAATCGTGTGAAAATGTGTGTATATGGGCAAATATAGAAAGATCATCATAAAATAAAAACAATTATTGGATGGATTACAGATGTTTTCTTCTCTGAAAATTCCCTTTAGCACAGTTACATTGTTTTCATGGCAAAATTTTAAATACCTTGCAAACTTTACATGGTGTAAACGATAAAACTGCTTAGGAATAACTTGAAGAGCTTATTAAAAATGAATATTCCCAGGTTCTAGCCAGAGAAATTCTGATTCTATAGATATAGGGAATGGCTGCATTTTTAACAAGGATCCCAAATTATTTTGTTGGAAGCAGTGTACTGACCACATCTGTAAAACACCATCATAGCTAGTATCTCAGAGATAGTTTAAAAAACTATAGAGTTAGAATATTAGGTGTGCCCAAACAGCCCAGATTTGCATTGTGCTAAAGACTCTGGCGGGTGCTTCCCTGGTGGTTTAGATGGTAAAGAATGTGCATGCAATGCAGGAGACACGACTTCAATCCCTGGGTCGGGAAGATCCCCCTGGAGAAGGGAATGGCTACTCACTCCAGTATTCTTGTCTGGAGAGAACTTCACGGACGGAGGAGCAAAAGGCCCTTATGTTAGGAAAGACTGAAGGCAGGAGGAGAAGGGAATGACAGAGGATGAGATAGTTGGATGGCATCACTGACTCAATGGAATGAGTTTGAGCAAGCTCGAGGAGATGGTGAAGGACAGGGAAGCCTGGCGTGCTGCAGTCCATGGGATCACCAAGAGTTGTACACAACTGAGCAACTGAACAACAGCATAAGACTCTGGCCAATATCCCACTATCATTCTTGGGGAAACGGTAAAAAAGTCTAAGACTCCATATTCACAAAAATGCTTTCACTCTGGTTTATAAAGTGAAATATCACTAAAAGGTACAGCTTTGATCATTTTTGTCTTCCAAGTAAGGTTGAAGCGGTCTGATAAAAGCACCCCATACTAATAGCTATGTGTCTCCAGTTCTCTTACAGGCTCTATGCATCCTGGCACTTACCCCACGCCTTTCGAATAGGCCTGACACAAGTTCAGCTATAATCTGCTGTTTTGAGTGAGGTTCAGTGATTTCAAACTCTACAACTGCGTAGCACAACATGAGTAAGTGTAGATCTACATAGATCCAGATGATCCAATATTCACTTATTTGCTTATCTCAATTTGCCCAGGAATTTCCTGGTTTTAGCACTGGTCCTAGATCCTCCTCTCCCCCCTAACCTCGCCCCTCAGTTCTCAATGGCAAACCAGGACCATTGGTCATCCTATACATTTCCACTATGTGACCCAAGTAATTATGCACAGCTTAGAAGGAAAGATCCTTTCCAGGACGGGTTATCAGCCTCCACAGACCATGTCCAATGTAATACAGGTGAAAACATACCTTTTGGAAGCTCTTCCTTTGAAAAAACAATACATATAAAATGCTGTTCATTATTTTTTAGAAACAAAACATTTCCTGAAGTGGTTTCAGAGGAGCCAGAGGTATAAAAGTATACCGAACAGTTCTCCTCCTACATCTTCATCTCCTTGCTTTTTCTGCAAGCATTCATCATTTAGTGAAAAGTTAAGATTTCTATGTGTTACGCATCAGAAAGAAGACATGTAGGGTTAGGTCAGGCAGTTAGAAGGAAGAAGGTAGAGATAAAGGGTAAATCTGTCTAGAGGATATGGAACTTCTCATCAAGTAGAATTAGAAAGTAACTTGCTTACAGAAAAGTAGTTTTATACTTGAAGCCCTTGGAATCTAAAATCCTAAAAAGATGATTCAGAATGCTAGAAAAGGATGTTCCTCAGTAGAATCTATCCTAACACATAGGCTAGATTTTTTCAGACTAACACTGTTCACCTCAAAATTATATCTCTTTAAGATACTGCAAGTTGTGCATAGAATCCCCAGAACTTCATTTTGACATCAAATGATAAAAGTTCCAAACTAGTACTTTCAAAAGTACTTGTATTTTTGGCTCAGAAATAATCCATCTGACAGCTGGTTTTCACTGTGAAAAATATACTTTTATGGGAATTTAATACATTTGTCCACTTGAAGCTTTGGATGCAGTATCAACTTTCATTAAAAAGCCAGTTTAGTGGACAATCGAAATTTATAATAACTCTAAGTTTCAGCTCTTCAATCTTTTAAGACCATCAGATACTTAATGCAGAAACAGTTTAATGAGCCACCACCTTCTTTCAGCAAAGGATTTAAGGATTTTTCCAGTTAATGCAGAAAACCAAATTGGAAGCCAACAATTGAAAACTGAAGCAACCAACTATAAGTAGCATTTTCCACAGTAGATTCTGTTAGTAGACATTATGTTAAAACAAACAAATAGAAAAAAGTATACTCAAGCTAAGGTAGAAAAGCACAAGATAAACTGAGGTCAACATAGTTCTTCATGGCAAGATTTTTGAGAAGCAAGCAGGGGCTACTCTCTAGTTGTGATGCATGGGCTGCTCATTGCAGTGGCTTCTCAGTGGCAGAGAATGAGCTCTAGGTGTGCAGGCTTCAGTAGCTTGGTGCATGGGCTTGGTTGCTCCATGGCATGTGGGATCCTCCTGCACCAGGATTGAACCAATGCCCCTTGCATTGCAAGGTGGATTCTTAACCACTTGAACACCAGAGAAGTGCCTCCAATTTATAATAGGAATGAACAAGGCATCGAAACCTATTAGAATGCACTTGTGGTTTCCAGCTTGGAGAATTTCACTCTGACAACTTGGAGAGGCAAATGAATTCATTCCTAGGGCAGCACTCTGTTTGTCTATAGGGTCTCTAGTCAGAGCTAACAATGGTTTGAAGAGCTATAAATGAACAGATATGGGCATTTGTTTCTAGGCATGCTTAACTGCTACTGGATATTGTTTCACCTAAGAAATACCCATATTTCCCAGCCCAAATTATACTGTAGATCTATAAACCATCTAACTGACTTCTGTTCCTAGCATTAAGGAAGAGGAGGGAGAAGATTTAAAAAGGGTTGCCCTGACTCAACAGTCATTAAAATGAAGATGGAGGGGTTAGAATTTGCAGTGCAGGACTAGCCTAAAGACAGATAGTTCAGAAATACTGAACCATGCTCTATATTATTTCACTGCCTTACAAAGGCATTCCCCCAACCAATTTGTAAGAACAAGTTCTGCTGGAAATACTGTCCCACACCTCTCAGGATGGCTATCACCAAAAAGTCTACAAATAACAAATGTTAGCACAGATGTGCAGAAAAGGAAACCCTAGTCAGGTGGCGCTAGTGGTAAAGAACCCGCCTACCAATGCAGGAGACATAAGCAATGCGGGTTCGATCCCTGGGTCAGGGAGATTCCCTGGAGAAGAAAATGGCAACCTACTCCAGTATTCTTGCCTGGAGAATCCCATGGACAGAGAAGCCTGGTGGGCTACAATCCATGGGGTCACAAAGAGTCAGATATGACTGAAAGCAGCTTAGCACATACTACACTATTGGTAGAAATGTAAACTGGTAAAGCCACTGTGGAAAACAACATGAAGGTTCCTCAAAAAACTAAATATAGAGGCGCCATATGACCCAGCAATTCTACTCCTGGGTATGTACCCAAAGAGAATGAAAACATTAATTTGAAAAGGAACATGTACCCCAATGTTCACAGCAACATTATTTACAATAGCCAAGATACGGATGCAACCTAAGTGTCAATACATGAATGGATAAGGATACACAAGCACACACATACACACACAGAATATTATGCAGTCATAAAAAAGAATGAAATTTAGCCATTTGCAACAACATGGATGGAAGTGGAGAGTATTATGCTTTTTTTTTTTTTTTGGCTGTGCCATGCAGCATGCAGGATCTTAGTTCCCTAATCAGGGATCAAATCCATGCCCCCTGGAGTGGAAGCCCACAGTCCTAACTACTGGACTGTCAGAGAAAGACAAATACTGTATGTTTCCACTTACATGAGGAATCTAAAATATAAAACAAATGAATATAGCAAAACAGAAACAGATTCACAGATATTGAGAACAAACTAGTGGTTACCAGTGAGGAGAAGAATTGGCAGAGGGGCAAAATAGGGATGGGGGTTAAGAGGTACAAACTACCATGTATAAAATAAGCTACTGGATATAGTGTGCAGAACAAATATACCCAGTATTTCATAATAACTTTAAATGGAGTATAATCTATAAAAACACTGAATCACTATGTTGTACATCTAATACTAACTAGTATAATATTGTAAATGAGCTATACTTCAGTAAAAAAGAATAAGTTACTCTAAACCCAGTTTAGTCACTAAGGTGTTATTAAAATGAGATGGGATAAAATGGCTCAAACTCACATACAATGGTGTAGACATCTGTCAGGTGTAGACATTAAATGTGCTGTAGTTCCAACATGAAGTTACATGTTCATTCTCTACCAAGAAATTCAAGTTTTGGTCCTTAACCACATTCACATAACACTGCACAGAGTAATAATATAAAATATGAAAATAAAAATTTTATTGGGAAAAGGAAATGCTACATACAATAAGTCTATGGCTGATGAAATATATTACATTAACAGCCTTTGCTTAAGGGACAAATACAGGTTTAGCAAAGGAAGAAGTTGGAAGCTTAAAACAGGTATCCATACACAACTTCCAAGCAGTTTTAAGTAAAAAAAAAATCTCAATTTGCATAAATTATATAGATCATTGAGGGAAAGGTATACTGGTTTGTGGTTACTTCTAATCATCAATTCACTTTGTGTCTTGTATTAATAGATCTCTTCTACCCTGATCCCAGCTCTGGTCGTTCTGATCCACTTCTAATATGGTTCTCTCTGTTCATAAGTGTGTATTTACCAAGAGGTCACACTGCAAACAGAATTCTTTCACTCACTGTGAATTAAACAAATCCCACGTGCTCTTAAATAAACTCTATGGTTTTAAAGACAACTGCCTGAACCAAATTTGGAAGAGCTCTTCCACTGAGGGGAGTGCTTACGTTATAGGTACAATCTGTAAAGAGTTTAGAAATGGCACCAGAATATGTGCACACCATCTTCATTGATACAACTTCAAGTAAGCTAATAGGATCTGTACAATTCTACAGACTATTAAGTAAAAATAAATTCTGCATGTGGTATGGACACCATTCTCATTTGAAAAATACTCATTTACTTACTTCTATACCCTCAACAGAAAACATCCAACAAGAACAATTTTCTCTATGTTTATTTAATTATAACAAAAGTAGAACAATGCACACCAAATGGAAATATATCCAAAAAAGATGATAAAAATGTTTAGGAACAGAAATGACTAATTTAGCTGAAGGAATTAATCAGGTTCCATTAAAACACATTTGCAACTTATAATTGGTTATTAGTGTAAATTAAATTTAGTAACTGAGTCCCAATTTACTACTAAAAGTTATCAAAATATTTTCAAAATGTTACATAAAAACTAAAATATCCATATTACATAAACACCAAACAAAAAATTCATATAAAGAAAAATAAATGCATCCTGAGATAAAATACAAATCACACTTAAGACAAATTATACACTCCCTTTCCCCTCACATATAATTGTGAGGATTCGGTATTTTGCACATTCCAAGATAAAGTAATGATAATATATGCTGATGCAAATTTCAGCCATAAAAATAAACTACTTCATATCTTAAATATTCCTATGATGAAACATCAGACTCCAGTTTCACTAATCAAAACTTTATGAAGGCATAAATTGCATTTGGTTTTGACTCCTCAAATCATGGCTGAAAACTCTCAGCAAAGCAGTCTAGGCTTTTTTTTTCTCACACCAAGTGACCCAGAATATATTTAAGAAATGTTTATTTTCTGTGCATATTTGTTTTAAAATTATAAATTCCTGAGCACTTTTTCTTCTTCCTCCTCATCACTGTCAGTGACATTGACTTGCTGGATACTAGAGGGAGTTGATGTCGGGGCTGTGAAGACATTCTCCAAGGCTCCAATGTCCAGCTGAGGCATGGGATTTAAGTATTCTTCCCCACTGTGGCAATGACTGTTATAGTAAGAAGTCCCATCCATGTTCTCACAACTTCGAGAATCTTCATTGTGAGCACGTTCATCTGGGTAGTCTCTAAAAGGATAGTCTCTATTTAAAGCTGAAAACATAGCCTCATGTTTTTGGTACCTGTCTTCATAATAACCAAGGCATTCTGGCATTGAACTTGGAAAATTTCCATAGCCAAAGGGCGGCCGACTATAAGGGCACGTGCTGTAGCAGAAAGACAAAAAAGGAATTATATCATACATTGCCCACATGTTGTCTTGTGTGCAAATTAACTGAGCAAGTTTAACTACACCATCTTTGGAGCCTACAGAGCTCCCAAGATAACTTTTTGCAACCACTTCATGTATTCATCCACATGTTGCCTAGCCCTAACATGAAATAACTGGCAAAGTAAGCTTGTAACTATTATCTCTCATCAGCCTCAGACTTCGTATCTTTTGGTAGCCTCGATAAAAGAAAAATTATTAACAGTTATTTGGTCCTTTATCTCACAAGGCTTTATGCCATGTAAGGTTTTAGAAATGCAGGCACCTGTTGTGCTTGCTTAAAAACTGACACTTGGTAAGCAGTGTAACAATTGTTTTTACTACTAATGAAACAAACCTTATGGTGTGGGAAATGTGAAACTGGTTGAAACCAAGAATTCTTGGGGGTGGAGGGAGGGCACTCAGAGGATAAAAATTTAACTTTTAAATTCACATTCAGTAATGAATTATATTAAAAACACTCAATACTAGAATGACTTGAACTGATATTCAACTGTAATTTTTCAGACTGTTTCTCAAAAAAGAAAAAAATTTGGAGAATGGGGATATGAAGAACTGAAAAGATTATCTTGCTGTTTTACAAACCAATGGTTATTCTTTTAAGGCAAATCTAAAATTCTGCCATTCAAGCTTACTTGTCGATTTTTTTTTTAAAGTATTACTCTCCACTTCAAAGGCACAAAACAGGAATCATAGGAAGAGATATACAGAAAAGACTATCCAAAATTTGCCTGGACTCATGGACTCCACCTAGTGACAGATAAGCATTAGTCGCGCAGTAGTGTCTGACTCTGTGACATCATGGACTATATATACATAGCCCACCAGGCTCCTCTCTCCACGAATTCTCCAGGCAAAGATACTGGAGTGGGCTTCCATTTCCTCCTCCAGGAGTGACAGATAATATAATTACCATGCTCATTAACAAAACCCAAGACAAGTGGGTGTTTCATTTCATGCTCCCACTTCTCTTTTAAAGGTTAACTTTGTTTCTTCTCTTTAAAAAAAAAAAAGTACAACTAATAGACTCCAATCTCAAATTCTTTGGAAATGCAGGGTTTCTTCAGTGGTGGTGTTCTAACCCAAATCTTCAGAGCTAGAGACTTGACCCAGGTTCACTACTACAAAGATGAAGCATGGCTTCTGAAATGTTCCAGATTTCCATTCTTACTGCCACAGCCTCATTCAGGCATGTTAATTTAATATGTATGTACTGAATGCATAGTACTGGAAGTTACTAACACTATGACTTGGCTCCTTAGCTCTTCCACCTTTATGTCTCTCCATGTACTGGATTCCACAAATACTTCATATTCCACAAATATTCCACCAAGTTCAGTCCCTCAGTTGCGTCTGACTCTTTGCAACCCCATGGACTGCAGCACGCCAGGCCTCCCTGTCCATCACTAACTCCCAGAGTTCACTCAAACTCATGTCCATTGAGACGGTGATGCCATCCAACCATCTCATCCTTTGTTGTCCCCTTCTCCTCCCATCTTCATTCTTTCTCAGCATCAGAGTGTTTTCAAATGAGTCAGTTCTTCGCATCAGGTGGCCAAAGTACTGGAGTTTCAGCTTCAGCATCAGTCCTTTCAATGAATATTCAGGACTGATTTCCTTTAGGATGGACTGGTTGGATCTTCTTGCTGTCTAAGAGACTCTCAAGAGTCTTCTCCAACACCACAGTTCAAAAGCATCAATTCTTTGGTGCTCAGCTTTTTTTATAGTCCAAGTCTGACATACATACATGACTACTGGAAAAACCATAGCTTTGACTAGACGGACCTTCATTGACAAAGTAATCTCTCTGCTTTTTAATATGCTGTCTAGGTTGGTCATAACTTTTCTTCCAAGTAAGTGGCTTTTAATATCATGGCTGCAGTTACCATCTGCAGTGATTTTGGAAACCACGGAAATAAAGTCTGTCACTGTTTTCACTGTTTCCCCATCTACTTGCTATGAAGTGATGGGACCGGATGCCATGATCTTAGTTTTCTGAATGCTGAGTTTTAAGCCAACTTTTTCACTCTTCTCTTTCCCTTTCTCTTTCCTCTTTAGTTCTTCTTTGCTTTCTGCCATAACAGTGGTATCTGCATATTTGAGGTTATTGATATTTCTCCTGGCAATCTTGATTCCAGCTTGTGCTTCATCCAGTCCAGCATTTCTCATGATGTACTCTGCATATAAGTCAAATGAGCAGGGTGAAAATATACAGCCTTGATGTACTCCTTTCCAGATTTGGAACAGTTTGTTGTTCCATGTCCAGTTCTAACTGTTGCTTCTTGACCTGCATACAGATTTCTCAGGAGGCAGGTCAGGTGGTCTGGTATTCCCATCTCTTTCAGAATTTTCCACAGTTTATTGTGATCCACACTGTTAAAGGCTTTGGTGTAGTCAATAAAGCAGAAGTAGATGATTTTCTGGAATTTTCTTGCTTTTTGATGATCCAACTGATGTTGACAATTTGATCTCTGGTTCCTCTGCCTTTTCTAACTCCAACTTGAACATCTGGAAAATTCACAGTTCACGAACTGTGAAGTCTGGTTTGGAAAATTTTGAGCATTACTTAGCTAGCATGTGAGATGCCTGCAACTGTGTGGTAGTTTGAGCATTCTTTGGCATTGTCATTCTTTGGGACTGGGATGAAAACTGACCTTTTCCAGTCCTGTGGCCTCTGCTGAGTTTTGCAAATTTGCTGGTATATTGAGTGTAGCACTTTCACAGCATTATCTTTTAAGATGTGAAATGACTCAACTGGAATTCCATCACCTCCACTAGCTTTGTTTGTAGTGATGCTTCCTAAGGCCCACTTGACTTCAAATTTCAGGTGAGTGAGTGATCACAGCATTATGATTATCTGGGTTATGAAGATCTTTTTTTGTATAGTTCTTCTGTATATTCTTGCCACCTATTCTTAATATATTTTGCTTCTGTTAGGTCCATACCATTTCTGTCCTTTACTGTGCCCATCTTTGCATGAAATGTTCCCTTGGTATCTCTAATTTTCTTGAAGAGATCTCTAGTCTTTTCCATTCTATTGTTTTCCTCTATTTCTTTGCATTGATCACTGAGGAAGGCTTTCTTATCTCTCCTTGCTATTCTTTGGAACTCTGTATTCAAATGGGTATATCTTTCCTTTTCTCCTTTGCTTTGCGCTTCTCTTCTTTTCATAGCTATTTGTAAGGCCTCCTCAGACAGCCATTTTGCCTTTTTGCATTTCTGTTTCTTAGGGATGGTCTTGCTAACTGTCTCCTGTACATGTCACGAACCTCTGGGCTTCCCTGGTTGTGCAGACAGTAAAGAATCTGTCCACAATGCAGGATACCCAGGTTTAATCCCTGGGTCGGGAAGATCCCCTGAAAAAGGAAATGGCAACCCACTCCAGTTTCCTTGCCTGGAGAATTCCATGGACAGAGGAGCTCGACAGGCTACAGTCTACGGGTGTCTCAAAGAATCAAACACAACTAAACAACTAACAAATATTACAAGGGGGGACTCAAATCAACTTCCTCCACAAAGCCTTCTTCTCTTCAGTTAGAAAAAATTCACCTACTAACTAGTCTTTCAGGACTCAGTATAGGCAAAACAACAAATCACAAGATTTAGTGGACAATTTAATTTAAAAAAATCTAAAATCCAAGTAGTATATACTTGATATGTGCTAAAGTGTGCTGTAATGCAAACATCACATGGCTATATTGGTGTGGTAAAACAAGTTAGTATTATATCTGGAGAACAAAGACAAGAATAATCCTAAAAGGTTACATAGATGAAAATTAATAACTGCAGAAGCATCGTGGTGTAGTGGGAAAAGCACTACCATAGTGATTACTCAGTGTTGTTTAAATTTGCAATTCCCTAATGATACATGATGTGGAGCATCTTATCTATGTTTGTCATCTTTTTATGTTCTCTGCTGAGGTACCTGATGAGGTCTTTTGTCCATTTTTAATTGGGTTGTTCAGTTTCTTGAGTTTTCAGAGTTCTTTGTATATGTAGATAACAGTCCTTTATCAGATACATCTTTCAGAAATATTTTATCCTCGTCTGTGGCTTGTCCCCTCATCCTCTTGATAACACATTTTTTGACACTAAGTATTAAATAGCATTGTGGAATTTGAAGCAAAGAATTATGAGTCCTCCATCTTTGTTTTCCTTTTTTAAGATGTTTTTTTACTATTCCAGATCGCTTACAATTCCATATAAATTTTAGAGTCAGCTTTTCCATTTCTGGAAAAAAGTCATTGGAATTTTGAAAAGGATTGTATTGATTTTGCAAATCCTTTCGGGAAGTATTGTCATCTTAATAATAAGTCTGTCAATGCATAAACATGAATACCTTCCCATTTACTTCAGTCTAATTTATTTCACCAGTGTTTTATGGATTTCAGTTTACCAGTTTTGTACTTCCTTGGTGAGATTTATTCCTCTATATTTTACTCTTTTTAATGCTACTATAAAAAGTAATTGCATTCTCAATTTCCTTTTTGGTTTGCTTACTGCTAGTGTACTAAAATACAACTGAATTTTGTAAATTGATCTTACCCCTGCAACTCTGCCAAATTCATTCATTCACTCTAATAAATTTTTGTGGGTTTTTTAGGACTTTCTATTTATAAGATTATCCATATATAGGATCATGTGTGAAAAGAGGTAATTTTGAATTAATGTCTTTAATTTGAATATCTTTTTTTCTTGCCTAATTGCTCTGGATAGAACTTTCAGTACCATGTTGAATAGCAGTGGTGAAAGCAGACATCCTTATCTTGTTCCCCAAATTACAGAGGGAAAGCTTTTGGGCCTTCATCATTGAGTATAATGCTAATTGTCGGTTTTTTGATAAATGTCTTTTATCATATAGAAGAACTTCTATTCCTATTTTGCTAAGTTTTGAAATCAGGAATTAATTTTTATCATGAAAAGGTGCTGGATTTTATCAGATGTTTTTTCAGCACCAGTTGAGATGATCGGATGGTTTTGCTCATTCATTGTTCTAATGAAGTGTATTGAATATGACACTGATTGATTTTCTGATGTTAAACCACACTTAGAATTCCTGAGGGAAATTCCACTTGGTCGTGGCATATAATCCTTTTAATACACTGCTGGATTCAGCTTACTAGTATTTTGTTGGTCATATGTTTCTATTCAAAAGGCATTTTGACTTGCAATATTCTTTCTTGTGATGTCTTTTTCTGGCTTTGGTAACAGAGTAATGCTGGCCTTAGAATCATTCCCTTTTATATATTTTGGAAGAATATGAGCAGGATTAGTGTTAATTCTCCTTTAAAACTTTAGTAGAATTCACCAGTGAAGATATCTAGTCCAGGGTTTTTCTTTGTTGGGAGGTTTTTAATTACTGATTCAATCTCTTGATATATTCAATCTCTTGATATATTTAGTCAAGACTTATTTCTTGATAAGTCTGGTTGAGATTTTCTATTTCTTCTTGAGGCAGTTTTGGTAACTTGTGTGCTTGTCCATTTCATCTAGGTCATCTAACTTGGTGTACAATTATTCTATAATTATTATCCTATAATCATTTTTATTTCTATGAGATCAGGATAATGTACCTAATTTCATTTCTATAGATTTCATTACTATAAATTTAGTAATTTATGTCTTTTTTCTTAGCTTAGCTATAAAAGTTTGTCAAATTTGTTATCATTTCAAAAAGGTAATTTTTTTGACTTTTTTTTCTCTATTTCATTAAGCTATTGTTTTTCTACTCTTTACTCCATTTATCTCTAATCTTTATTACATCCTTCCTTCTACTAGCTTTGGGTTTTATTTGCTCTTTTGTTTCTAGTTCCTTAAGGCATAAAACCAGGTTGTTAATTTAAGATCTTCCTTTTTAAATGTAAGCTAGGGCAGCTATGAATTCCTCTATCAGCACTGCTTCTGTTATATAATTCCTTAAGTTTGGGTATGTTGTGTTTTCATTCATCTCAATGTATTTCCTAATTTTCCTTATGATGTCTTATATGACCAACTGGTTGCTTAAGAGTGTGTTGTTTAATTCCAATATTTGTGAATTTTTCAGTTTCTGTTATTGATGACTAGTTTCATTCCATCATAGCTGGAAAAGAAACTTTGTATGGTTTCAAACTTTAAAAAATTTCTGAGACTCGTTTTGTGATCTAACATATGGCATATCCTACAGAATATACCATTTTCACTTGTTAAGAATCTATAGCCTGTTGTTGGGTTCAGACCATATATATCTGTTAGATCTAGTTGATAATTAGAGTCTTCTATTTCCTTTTTGCCCTTCATCCATTTTTAGATGCATGATCTTCCATTGTTATATACAGTATTCATAGCTAACATCATACTCAATGGTTAATAGTTTATAAAGTTTTTCCTCTAAAATCAGGAACAAAACAAGGATGCCTACTCTTGCTACTTTTATTCAACATAGTACCAAAAGCCCTAGCCAGGGCAGTTAGGTAAGTAAAAGAAACACAAAGAATTCATATTGGAAACAAGGAGGTAAGATTGTCTCTATTTGCAAATGGCATAATAATATATCTACAAAACCCTAAAAACTCAACCAAAAAAAACCTGTTAGAATTAATTCATGAACTCAGTAAAGCTGCACAATACAAAATCAATATGCAAAAATCAGTCACATTCCTATACACTAACAACGAACCACCAGAAAAAGAAATTAAGAAAATCAAGCCCATTTACAATTGCAACAAAAAGAATAAAATATCTAGAAATAAATTTAACCAAGAGTGTGAAAGACTGATACACTGAAAACTATAAGATACTGATGAAAAAAATTAAAAAATGCACAAATAAATGAAAAATTATTCTGTGCTCACGAATTAGAAAAAGTAATATTGTTAAAATGTCTGTATTATCCAAAGCAATCTACAGATTCAGTGAAATAACCTATTAAAATCCAGTGGCATTTTTCACAGAAACAGAACATATCATCCCAATTTTTTTGTGGAAACACAAAAGACAGTGAATAGTCAAAACAGTCTTGAGAAAGAAGAACAAAGCTAGAAGCATTACAATCTCTGATTTCAAACTATAATAACCAAAACAGCATGTATTGGCATAAAAATAATGCATAAGCTCAGTGGAACAGAAAAGAGAGGTATAAATAAACCCATGCCTATGTGGCTAATTAATTCATAGCTATTAATTAACAAAAATAGACAATGGGGAAAAGACAGTAACTTCAATAAATGGTGTTAGAAAAATTAAGATAGCCAAATGCAAATGAATGAAACTGGACCTCTCTCTTGTATCATACACAAAACTCAAGTCAAAATGAATTAAAGACTTTAACATAAGGCCTGGAGCCTTAAAACTCCTAGAAGAAAACATAGGCAATAAGCTCCTGACATCCAAATTGGTGATTTTTTTTTGGATTTAACAGCAAAGGCAACAAAAGCAAAAATTAACAAGTGGGCTACATCAAACTGAAAAGCTTCCATACTAAAAGGAAGCCCATCAACAAAATGAAAAGACAACCTACCAAATGAGAGAAAACATTTGCAAACCATACAAAACATTTAATACAAAATTAATATCCAAAATATATGAAGAATTCATATAACTCAATAGCAAAAAAAAAAAAACCCCAAACAAACCTCATTTAAAAATGGGCAGAGGATCTAAATAGACAATTTTTTTTTCACAAAGAAGTCACACAGGTAGCCAACAGGTCCAAGAAAAGGTGCTCAATATCACTATTATCAGGGAAATACAAATTAACACCACAATGCTATCAGGAAATGCTGCCATTTGCCACAAAATGGATGGACCTTGAGGATATTATGTTAAGGGAAGTAAGTCAGAGAAAGACAAAAACCATTTGGTCTCACTTATAAGAGGACTCCAAAAACAAAAACCAACCAAACAAAAAAACCCATCTCATAGATACAGAACAGTTGTGTGGTTGCCAGAGATTGGGAGTAAGTGAGCAAAATGGATAAAGGTGGTCCCAATAGGCAAACTTTTTGTTTAAAAAATCAGTAAGCCCTCGGGATGTTATGTAGAGCACAGGGACTACAGTTAATAATACTGAATTGTATTTTTGAAAGTTTCTAAGTGATTAAATCTTAAAATTCTCATCACAAGAAAATAAAATTTACATTTTATACCTAAAACTAATGTCAATTATATCTCAATAAAAAATAAAGTAGTAAGTCTTCAACAATTATTACATAACTGTGGATTTTCCCCTTCAATCCTGTCAATTTTTGCTTCATGTATTTTAGAGTCCTGTTATCATGTATGTATGTAATTATAATTGCTGTATCTTTTTAATGTTTTAAAGTAAATATATGGGAGTTCCCTGGTGGCCGAGCACTTAGGTTTCCAGGTTTTCACTGCTGCAGCCTGAGTTCAATCCCTGGTCAAAGAACTGAGACCTTGCATAGCCAAAATAGAGAGAGAGAAACAAAATATGTAATGACTTTGTCTCTTGTAACAATTTTTAACATAAAGTTTATTTTGTTTAATATTATTGTAGCCATCTCAGCTGTGTGGAATATCTGTTTCTGTTTTTTCACTTTCAACCTATTTGTGTCATTGGATCCAAAGAGAGTCTCTTTCTGGGAATTCCTTGGTGGTCCAGTGGTTAGGATTCTGCACATTCACTGCAGGGTGCACAGGCTCAATCTCTGGTCAGGGAACTAAGATTCCACATGCCACATAGTGTGGCCAAAACCAAAAAAAGTTAAAATCTGCTCAGTGAGTACCATGTTTATTTAGTGTATGTGCTGACGAAGCGAGCACTACCATGTTTATTTAATAAAGTGAGTTTCTTACAGATAAGATTTTTCCCCCCAGTTTCTTCTAGGCTTTTTCAGTCTGTCTACTGCTTGTCCTGTCCGTTGTCCCTTAACCCAGGCAGCTGTGGACAGTATTACACCTTTAAATATTTTCCACAAACACAAGCTGGGAGGCCACCCCAGCCCTAAGGGAGTTCTTAGGAGAGTCAAATTAAGGTTCCCCCTGAGCCAACTCCTCAGGAAGCTACCAGACAGGTCAAAAAGCATAATCACAACACTCTCTTTAAGAATAAGGTCTGTGTTGCCTCCTCTAATAGCAACAAGTCACACGAGGAACATGAGTCACCATCTCCTTGGCCATCACTGAACAAGATAACCAGGGATGGTTGTGGCAAAAATTCCACAATGCTATCTTATCAAAATTCAGCAGCTTCTTTCTTCATTAAACACCTCTTCAGATGATTCTGACACTGTTTTTGCCAATGTAAGTATTGCTTCAGTGGAGAGGTAGATTCTTAGAGATCCCCATTGTGCAACTCTTTGTAACATTCTACCCTCAACGGTATTTCACATTTTGCAAAGTTTTGAGATTATGTTGTTAAATTTATTCCAAAAGTTTTTAAACTCTTCATTTTATTGTAAATGGAATTGTTTTCTCAATTTCATTTTCTGTTTATTCATTGCTACTGTATAAAAATACAATTCTTTTATATATATACAGGTTTTATATCCTGAAAACTTGAATTCTTGTTACTTGTAATAGCCTTTCTATGGATTCCTCAAGATTTCCTGAATATAAGATTGTGTGATACATAAATACAATTTTACTTCTTCTTTTACAATCTAGATACCTTCTATATGCCTTTTATACCTTTTCTTTTTCATGTCTAATTGTCCGAGACTAGTGAGAGTTAAAGTCACTCAGTCGTGTCTGACTCTTTGAGAATCCATGGACTATACAGTCCATGGAATTCTCCAGGCCAAAATACTGGAGTGGGTAGCCTTTCCCTTCGCCAGGGGACCTTCCCAACCCAGGGATCAAACACAGGTCTCCTGAATTGCAGGCAGATTCTTTACCATCTGAGCCACAGGGGAAGCCCAGTGGTCCTAGACTAAACCTCCAAAGAAATACTGAATAGAAGTGACAAAAATGTACATCTGTATCCTATTCTTGATATTAATTGGATCTTGCTGATCTCCAGTCTCTGCCATTAAGTATAATGTTAGGTGTTTTTTGTTGACTGTGAGGGTTACTCCATTTCTTCTAAGGGATTCTTGCCCACGGTAGTAGATATAATGGTCATCTGAGTTAAATTCACCCATTCCAGTCCATTTTAGTTCACTGCTTCCTAAAATATCAATGTTCACTCTTGCCACCTCTAGTTTGACCACTTCCAATTTGCCATGATTCATGAACCAGTGAATTCCGGGTTCCTAGGCAATACTGCTCTTCACAGCATTAGACTTTACTTCTATCACCAGTCACATCCACAACCAGGTGCTGTTTTTGCTTTGGCTCCGTCTCTTCATTCTTTCTGGAGTTATTTTTCCACTGCTCTCCTGTAGCACATTGGGCACCTGCCTACCTGAGGAGTTCATCTTTCAGTGTCCTACCTTTTTGCCGTTTCATGCTGTCCATCGGGTTCTCAGGCAAGAATCAGTTCAGTTCAGTTCAGTCACTCAGTCGTGTTCAACTCTTTGCGACGCCAGGCCTTCCTGTTCATCACCAACTCCCAGAGTTGACTCAAACTCATTCCATTGAGTTGGTGATGCCATCCAACCACCTCATCCTCTGTCGTCTCCTTCTCCTCCCACTTTCAATCTTTCCCAGCATCAGGGTCTTTTCCAAGGAGTCAGTTCTTCGCATCAGGTGGCCAAAGTATTGGAGCTTCAGCATCAGTCCTTCCAGTGAATATTCAGGACTGATTTCCTTTGGGATGGGCTGGTTGGATCTCCTTGCTGTCCAAGGGACTCGCAAGAGTTTTTGCCAACACCACAGTTCAAAAGCATCAAATCTTTGGTGCTCAGCTTTCTTTATAGTCCAACTCTCACATCCATATAAGACTACTGGAAAAACCATAGCTTTGACTAGACGGACCTTTGTTGGCAAAGTAATGTCTCTACTTTTTAATATGCTGTCTAGGTTGGTAATAGCTTTTCTTCCAAAGAGCAAGCAAGAAATTTCTTCTAATTTCATGGCTGCAGTCACCATCTGCAGTGATTATGGAGCCCAAGAAAAAAAAGTCTGTCACTGTTTCCACTGTTTCCCCATCTATCTGCCATGAAGTGATGGGACCGGATGTCATGATTTTAGTTTTCTGAATGTTGAGTTTTAAGCCAATGTCTTCATTCTCCTCTTTCACTTTTATCAAGAGGGTTTTTAGTTCCTCTTCACTTTCTGCAATAAGGATGGTATCATCTGCATATCTGAGGTTATTGATATTTCTCCTGGCAATCTTGATTCCAGCTTGTGCTTCTTCCAGCCCAGCATTTCTCATGATGTACTCTGCATATAAGTTAAATAAGCAAGGTGACAATATATAGCCTTGACGTACTCCTTTTCCTATTTTGAACCAGTCTGTTGTTCCATGTCCAGTTCTAACTGTTGCTTCCTGACCTGCATATAGGTTTCTCAAGAGGCAGGTCAGGTGGTCTGGTATTCCCATCTCTTTCAGAATTGTCCAGTTTATTGTGATTCACACAGTCAAAGGCTTTGGCATAGTCAATAAATCAGAAACAGATGTTTTTCTGGAACTCTCTTGCTTTTTCCATGATCCAGCGGATGTTGGCAATTTGATCTCTGGTTCCTTTGCCTTTTCTAAAACCAGCTTGAATATCTGGAAGTTCACGGTTCACGTATTGCTGAAGCCTGGCTTGGAGAATTTTGAGCATTACTTTACTAGCATGTGAGATCAGTGCAATTGTGCAGTAGTTTGAGCATTCTTTGGCACTGCCTTTCTTTGGGATAATTGCTTTTAAAACCAGTCAAAAGAAGATTCATACTGCCTTTATGCTTATAGTATTTTTTGTTAAATTTTATTAGAATATAGTTGATTTACAATGTTGTTTGTAAATTATAGCTAGTTTCTGCTATATAGGAACATGAAACAGTTATACATATATGTATATGTATATATATATCTACACCATTTTAGGTTTCCTATACTATCTCAACAGTGGAAACAGTGTCAGACTTTATTTTTTTGGGCTCCAAAATTACTGCAGATGGTGACTGCAGCCACAAAATTTAAAGACGCTTACTCCTTGGAAGAAAAGTTTGACCAACCTAGATAGCATATTCAAAAGCAGAGACATTACTTTGCCAACTAAGGTTCATCTAGTCAAGGCTATGGTTTTTCCTGTGGTCATGTATAGATGTGAGAGTTGGACTGTAAAGAAAGCTGAGCGCCGAAGAACTGATGCTTTTGAACTGTGGTGTTGGAGTCCCTTGGACTGCAAGGAGATCCAACCAGTCCATTCTGAAGGAAATCAGTCCTGGCATTTCTTTGGAAGGAATGATGCTAAAGCTGAAGCTCCAGTACTTTGGCCACCTCATGCAAAGAGTTGACTCATTGGAAAAGACTCTGATGCTGGGAGGGATTGGGGGCAGGAGGAGAAGGGGACAATAGAGGATGAGATGGCTGGATGGCATCACTGACTCGATGGACGCGAGTCTGAGTGAACTCCGGGAGTTGGTGACGGATAGGGAGGCCTGGCGTGCTGTGATTCATGGGGTCGCAAAGAGTTGGACATGACTGAGCAACTGAACTGAACTGAACTGATACTATCTTTTGTAACTGTATTTTTACCTTTACTGGGGCTCTTCGGTACTTTGTTTGTTTTTATCCCAACTACCATTAGAGATCATTTACTTTCAGCCTTAAGAACTCCCTTTGTATTTCTCATAATGCAAATGTGCTAGCAATCTGTTTTGGATTATCTGAGAAATGTCTTTACCTTGGCTTAATTTTTAAAAAATGGCTTCACCGAATATAAGATCCTTAGTTGACTGGGCTTTTTCTTCAGTACTTCAAATATATATTCTAGCCTCCATTGCTGCTGATAGAAAGTCAGATGTTAATTTTATTGGGGTTTCCCTGTACATGATACGAGTGTCTATCTGCCTGACTCTCTCACTTTCTCTTTGGCTTCAGATTTCAGTATTTTACTATGATGTGGCCCTCTGTGGATCTCCTGGCTTTCTTAAATGTATAATATTTTTCATCAAATATGATAAGTCTTCAGCTATTATATCTTCAAATACCTTCTGCTTTTCTTCTCCTCCCTTTTGATACTTTTATATATACATTGGTGCACTTAATAATGACAGTTCTGATGCTCTGTTCATTTTTCTTCATTCTTTTTTCTCTTTATTCTTCAGGTTATATAATCATTACCAGTCTACTTTCAAGGTTTCTGATTCATTCTCATGTCAGTTCAAGTTTATTTTTGAGCGCCAGTGGCACCCCACTCCAGTACTCTTGCCTGGAAAATCCCATGGATGGAGGAGCCTGGTAGGCTGTAGTCCATGGGGTCGCACAGAGTCGGACACTACCGAGCGACTTCCCTTTCACTTTTCACTTTCATGCATTGGAGAAGGAAATGGCAACCCACTCAAGTGTTCTTGCCTGGAGAATCCCAGGGACGGGGGAGCCGGGTGGGCTTCTGTCTATGGGGTCGCACAGAGTCGGACACGACTGAAGCGACTTAGCAGCAGCAGCAGTAAAGTTTTCATTTTGGTTACTGTGCTTTTCAATTCCAGAATTTCCATTTGGTTCTTTTTATAATTTCTATGCCTTTAATGATAGTATTTGTGAAGAGACATCATCATCACAACTTCTTTTACTTCTTTAAAAATGGTTTCCTTTAATTGCTTGAATATAGTTATAAAGTCTTGGAAGCCTATGTTAAATTTGAGATACGAGCTACCTACCACAGGTAGCTTCTGTTGCTTATTTTTCTCCTCCATGTATGAATGGTACTTTCCTTTTCTTTGCATGTCATAATTTTTGGTTGAAAACAGGATATTTTCAGTAACTCAGGAGTAGTAACTTTCAGGAACTCGGGACAACTCTCTTTCACTTTTCTAGGTCTAGTTTTTTTTTTTTTTTTTTTTGCTTGGTTTTTTTTGACTTGAAATTTTAGTGAAGTGTATTTCCTCTGCAGTGTAAACCCTGACTGTCACTTCTTAGAGAGCATAGATTTGGACATGAATACAGTCACCCTAGGATGATAATGGTTTTAGCAGGACTCTATCTCTTTCTCTGATTTTTGTGTTAAGCTCTTTGACTCATTTGCCATTACATACAGCTTGAGGATTATACTCATTGCTGGCTGATTGCTCCAAGGTTTCAAAATGTCTTGGGGCAGAGATTGTTCCACAGTCTGACCCAATTAAATTCAGACAGGGGTCAATTGTGAGCAGTCTCTGAGGTTTGTTCTGACTGCAGGAGGGTTCTTAGTGTTTCTTTCCCTAGTGTTTTTGTGTACTAGCTGGCATACAGTTAGATTCTTAGTCTGAGTTCTCAGATCAGGAATCAAACCCTTACCCCTTGCAGTGGAAGCCCAGAATCTTAACCAGTGGACCCTCAGGGAAGTCCCTAGCTTCTTAGTTTTGATTAAGTGATGCCTCTTTTATTTGCTTACCACCAGAATCTCCTTGTTTTCAAGAATGTCCTTATGTATGAACTTCCCCACACTGTTTATGAAAAGTCAAATTCCTTTTGGAGAGAGTTTCTGAGCTCTCTATTCTTACAGCAAAATTTCTGGTTTTCTTCTGCCAGCATAGAACATCTCTTCTAATAGTGACCTGGATCAAGGATGCTCAGGGTCACAGTACTCTCTGTTTGTCATCCTTAAGAGTTGAACAGTTACCCTGTTAGTAGGTGCTGAACAAAGCAAAGGAACCCCCAACCTCTTGGTCACACTCCCCATGAATTTAACCTCTTTAACTAAGCTGGAGAGGATGAGAAATGCTACATCTCTAAGATATTGTATCTCTTGATTAGGAGCTGAGGGAAGAGAAAGCTATCTTCTTGGCCACTCAGAGTTGGATTCCATCAAGTTAACTGAGGGTGCTGCTGCTGCTGCTGCTAAGTCACTTCAGTCATGTCCAACTCTGTGCAACCCCAGAGACAGCAGCCCACCAGGCTCCCCAGTCCCTGGGATTCTACAGGCAAGAACACTGGAGTGGGTTGCCATTTCCTTCTCTAATGCATGAAAGTGAAAAGTGAAAGTGAAGTCTCTCAGTTATGTCCGACTCCCAGCGACCCCATGGACTGCAGCCTATCAGGCTCCTCCATCCACGGGATTTTCCAGGCAAGAGTACTGGAGTGGGTTGCCATTGCCTTCAGTGAGGGATAGTATTTTTCGTGGCCCAAGGGTCATAGACTCTTGCTCTTCTTACCAAGTTTTAGGGTGTATTCTTGAATAAATGTTTCCTTATCTGCAATATGCCCTTAGGACATTTGCCAGAGAATTTAAGTGGTTGGTCTTTAAAAATAGTTTTTGCCAGTTATGCTTCTTTGCTTGGGAGTAGGTTCACAGAACTCCTCATGCTGCCATTTCAGAAAGGAAACTCCCTCTCTCTTATCCTTGTAATCATACTATTTCTATCCTTAAGCTTTGTTTTGGATACAGTTAGTTACTTGAAAACAGTAACTTTGATCACTTCAGGTCTTGATTTTAAGAATTTTTAGATAAAACCATAGCAACATTTAGTCTCACTTCAGTTCAGTTCAGTCACTCAGTCGTGTCCGACTCTTTGCGACCCCATGAATCGCAGCACGCCAGGCCTCCCTGTATATCACCATCTCCTGGAGTTCACTGAGACTCACGTCCATCGAGTCAGTGATGCCATCCAGCCATCTCATCCTCTATTGTCCCCTTCTCCTCCTGCCCCCAATCCCTCCCAGCATCAGAGTCTTTTCCAATGAGTCAACTCTTTGCATGAGGTGGCCAAAGTACTGGAGTTTCAGCTTTAGCATCATTCCTTCCAAAGAAATGCCAGGACTGATTTCCTTCAGAATGGACTGGTTGGATCTCCTTGCAGTCCAAGGGACTCTCAAGAGTCTCCTCCAACACCACAGTTCAAAAGCATCAGTTCTTCGGCGCTCAGCTTTCTTTACAGTCCAACTCTCACATCTATACATGACCACAGGAAAAACCATAGCCTTGACTAAACGAACCTTAGTTGGCAAAGTAATGTCTCTGCTTTTGAATATGTTATCTAGGTTGGTCATAACTTTTCTTCCAAGGAGTAAGTGTCTTTAAATTTCATGGCTGCAGTCACCATCTGCAGTAATTTTGGAGCCCAAAAAAATAAAGTCTGACACTGTTTCCCCATCTATTTCCCACGAAGTGATGGGACCAGATGCCATGATCTTCGTTTTCTCAATGATGAGCTTTAAGCCAACATATAGTCTAGATCTAGCTAAAACAAGACTCTCCAAGTAGTCAATATCCCATCAAGGTTTTCTAATCTTGTTTGGTTAGAAAAAGAAATATTCCCAGCCTGGTGTGAGTGTTGGGTACTGCTGTCTCTGATTTGTTGGACAGTTTTTTCAACAATCTTGGGTAATGTTCCTCACATGCATCAGCTGATCAGCATTCAGCTGAATACTCAAAAAGGAACCTATGCAGAGATCCAGAATTCTTGCATTGTGCAACCTTCCTCTCTCAAGTACTCTATCCCAAGAATTCTAGCTGAGTTGGTTTCACTGGACTCTCGGTTCTATGTCCTCCACTCTGCAAGTCTACAAGGATCTCCTTGTGTTTCTCCTTCCTGTTTCCATGTCTCCTTCCATGGTTTCCAGGCCAGTAAGCAGGGGAGATTTCAAGGCTTACCTCATTTATTTTCTCTCTCTCAGGGATCTTCATATTCATTGCTGATAAACAGTGTCTTGAAAACTATATATTTTGCCTTTTTTTTTTTAAATCATTTCAGATGAGGGTAGATTCAGCCCTAATCTTGGCTGGTACAGAAGTCCTCTTTAATTATTTGAAATATGGTTTTTAGTCTCTTCCTGATATTCAGTTCTGAAATCTGAAATCAGTTCTGAAATTCTGAAAGAGATGGGAATACCAGACCACCTGACCTGCCTCTTGAGAAACCTATATGCAGGTCAGGAAGCAACAGTTAGAACTGGACGTGCAACAACAGACTGGTTACAAATAGGAAAAGGAGTACGTCGAGGCTGTATATTGTCTTCCTGCTTATTTAACTTATATGCAGAGTATATCATGAGAAATGCTGGGCTGGAAGAAGCACAAGCTGGAATCAAGATTGCCAGGAGAAATATCAACAACCTCAGATATGCAGATGACATCACTCTTATGGCAGAAAGCGAAGAGAAACTAAAGAGCCTCTTGATGAAAGTGAAAAAGGAGAGTGAAAAAGTTGGCTTAAAGCTCAACATTCAGAAAACTAAGATCATGGCATCCGGTCCCATCACTTCATGGCAAATAGATGGGGAAACAGTGGCTGACTTTTATTTTTCTGGGCTCCAAAATCACTGCAGATGGTAATTGCAGCCATGAAATTAAAAGACACTTACTCCCTGGAAGGAAAGTTTTGACCAACCTAGACAGCATATTAAAAAGCAAAGACATTACTTTGCCAACAAAGGCCCATCTAGTCAAGGCTATGGTTTTTAAAGTGGTCATGTATGGATGTGAGAGTTGGACTATAAAGAAACCTGAGCGCTGAAGAATTGATGCTTTTGAACTGTGGTGTTGGAGAAGACTCTTGAGGGTCTCTTGGACTGCAAGAGGATCCAACCAGTCCATCCTAAAAGGGATCAGTCCTGGGTGTTCATTGGAAGGACCGATGTTGAAGCTGAAACTCCAGTATTCTGGCTACCTGATGCGAAGAGCTGACTCATCTGAAAAGACCCTGATGCTGGGGAAGCCTGAGGGCAGGAGGAGAAGGGGACGACAGAGGATAAGATGGTTGGATGGCATCACCGACTCAGTGGACATGGGTTTGAGTGGACTCTGGGAGTTGGTGATGGACAAGGAGGCCTGGCGTGCTGCAGTTCATGGGGTCTCCAAGAGTTGGACACGACTGAGCGATTGAACTGAACTGAACTGATATTCACTTATTTCAGATTCTTGGATATTATTCTTACTATTTGTAGCATGTATTGACTCTTGCTCTTAATGAATCCTTTCCTTGTGTTCTATATGCTAAAGCTCACCTTTAATAATAATTCTCTCCCTTTGGAAATTCCTAAGTGGCTTGAATGGTTGAGGTATCTCCTTTAGAATAGTTGTCCCAGGTAAGTCATCCCAGAACTAATTTGTGTGTTAGTTTATCAAGTGGATAGGGTGATTTTAGATTCTCAATCAGTGTGCAGTGTAATCTGGAGTTTTTATATCTAACAGAAGACCTTTTTCCATATATAGCCCTGGATAAAAACAAGTTTCCTTTGTGCTTTGTCTGGATCAGTGATAAAAAAATCTTCTATTCCTTTATCAAGGTTGAGAGGCCTTTTTACGGTCTTAGCTTTATGAAGGGGCTTCCCTGGTGGCTCAGATGATAAAGAATCCACCTGCAACACGGGAGACCTGGGTTCTATCCCTAGTTTGGGAAGATCCCCTGGAGGAGGCCATGACAACACATTCCAATATTCTTGCCTGGAGAATCCCCATGGACAGAGGAGCCTGGCGGGTTACAGTCCATAGAGTCACACAGAGTCAGACATGACTGAAGTGACAAAGCAGCAGCAACAGCAGCTTTATGAAGAGGGTTTAAGTTTCACCTCCTCACCTTGAGAAGAGTCAAGACCTCATTTTCTCTCTTTATGTAGGCATTAAAACCCAAGTTTATAAATGCTGAGACTATTTCTGAATCTGCAAACTATCCCCACGACCACTGTACAAGTTTTCAGCTTATTGGTCATTTTGACAAAGGGGGATTTATTTTCCTTTTTTGTGATTTCAGCTAGGTATTAAATTGTTCATATTTAAATTCAACATTTATAATAGTTATAGCAGAAGGTATTCCATATTAGCTGAATCTATCTTGTTTTGGAACTATAAATTCTATCCTCCACAAGAATTAGGCAAAATATTGTATATGTATGTAAATGTACATTATAATAGGAAATAGGTCCAAAACCTCAATCAAATTCTTTAATAGGTCTATAAGCCAAACAAGGATTAAGGATAACTGCTTTGTAATTTTTGATCTGTTTGTCCAAAATCTTACAGTTAAGATGCTATATATTCCCACAAATTTAGAATTTTTGGACTTAACTTCCCTAAAAGATATATAGATATGTTTGATTATAGTTTTATATATTTCAAGCTATGCTATGCCAAGTCACTTCAGTCGTGTCCGGCTCTGTGCGACCCCACAGACGGCAGCCCACCAGGCTCCCTCGTCCCTGGGATTCTCCAGGCAAGAACACTGGAGTGGGTTGCCGTTTCCTTCTCCAATGCAAGAAAGTGAAAAGTGAAAGTGAAGTCACTCAGTCGTGTCCGACTCTTAGCAACCCCAAGGATTGCAGCCTAACAGGCTCCTCTGTCCATGGGATCTTCCAAGCAAGAGTACTGGAGTGGGGTGCCATTACTTTCTCTGATTTCAAGCTAATAAATTCCAATTTATCATTCATATACATTCTATATCCCTAATCGCAATACACTTTTGAACACATATATTTACTCAATGGCCAATAGAATGAAGATTCTAGGTATCTCCTTTGTATGTGAAAGTATAAATACTGCAAGAAGTAGGAAGAATAGAAGAAAAGGTGGGGGTAAAAAGGATAACTAAGAAAGTAACACATTGATTATATTCTTTGCAGCCAAAGATGGAGAAGCTCTATACAGTCAGCAAAAACAAGACCGGGAGCTGACTGTGGCTCAGATCATGAACTCCTTATTGCCAAATTCAGACTTAAGTTGAAGATAGTGGGGAAAACCACTAGACCATTCAGGTATGACCTAAATCAAATCCCTTATGATTATACAGTGGAAGTGAGAAATAGATTTAAGGGACTAGATCCGATAGATAGAGTGCCCGATGAACTATGGATGGAGGTTCGTGGCATTGTATAGGAGACAGGGATCAAAGCTATCCCCATGGAAAAGAAATGCAAAAAAGCAAAATGGCTGTCTGGGGAGACCTTACAAATAGCTGTGAAAAGAAGAGAAGCAAAAAGCAAAAGAGAAAAGGAAAGATATAAGCATCTGAATGCAGAGTTCCAAAGAATAGCAAGAAGAGATAAGTAAGCCTTCCTCAGCAATCAATGCAAAGAAATAGAGGAAAACAACAGAATGGGAAAGACTAGAGATCTCTTCAAGAAAATTAGAGATACCAAGGGAACATTTCATGCAAAGATGGGCTCGATATAGGACGGAAATGGTATGGACCTAACAGAAGCAGAAGATATTAAGAAGAGGTGGCAAGAAGACACAGAAGAACTGTACAAAAAAGATCTTCACGACCAAGATAATCACGATGGTGTGGTCACTCACCTAGAGCCAGATATCCTAGAATGTGAAGTCAAGTGGGCCTTAGAAAGCATCACTATGAACAAAGCTAGTGGAGGTGATGGAATTCCAGTTGAGCGATTTAAAATCCTGGAAGATGATGCTGTCAAAGTGCTGCACTCAATATGCCAGCAAATTTGGAAAACTCAGCAGTGGCCACAGGACTGCAAAAGGTCAGTTTTCATTCCAATCCCAAAGAGAGGCAATGCCAAAGAATGCTCAAACTACCACACAATTGCACTCATCTCACACGCTAGTAAAGTAATGCTCAAAATTCTCCAAGCCAGGCTTCAGCAATACATGAACCGTGAACTTCCAGATGTTCAAGCTGGTTTTAGAAAAGGCACAGGAACCAGAGATCAAATTGCCAACATCTGCTGGATCATGGAAAAAGCAAGGGAGTTCCAGAAAAACATCTATTTCTGCTTTATTGACTATGCCAAAGCCTTTGACTGTGTGGATCACAACAAACTGTGGAAAATTCTGGAAGAGGTGGGAATACCAGACCACCTGACCTGCCTCTTGAGAAACCTATATGCAGGTCAGGAAGCAACAGTTAGAACTGGACATGGAACAACAGATTGGTTCCAAATAGGAAAGGGAGTACTTCAAGGCTGTATATTGTCACGCTGCTTATTTAACTTCTATGCAGAGTACATCATGAGAAACGCTGGGCTGGAAGAAGCACAAGCTGGAATCAAGATTGCCAGGAGAGAAATATCAATAACCTCAGATATGGAGATGACACCACCCTTATGGCAGAAAGTGAAGAGGAACTAAAAAGCCTCTTGATGAAAGTGAAAGAGGAGAGTGAAAAAGTTGGCTTAAAGCTCAACATTCAGAAAACGAAGATCATGGCATCTGGTCCCATCACTTCATGGGAAATAGATGGGGAAACAGTGGAAACAGTGTCAGACTTTATTGTTTTGGGGTCCAAAATAACTGCAGATCATGATTGCAGCTATGAAATTAAAAGACGCTTATTCCTTGGAAGAAAAGTTATGACCAACCTAGATAGCATATTCAAAAGCAGAGATATTACTTTGCCAACAAAGGTCTGTCTAGTCAAGGCTATGGTTTTTCCAGTAGTCATGTTTGGATATTAGAGTTGGACTGTGAAGAAAGCTGAGCGCCGAAGAATTGATGCTTTTGAACCGTGGTGTTGGAGAAGACTCTTGAGAGTCCCTTGGACTGCAAGGAGATCCAACCAGTCCATTTTAAAGGAGATCAGTCCTGGGTGTTTTTTCGAAGGAATGATGCTAAAGCTGAAACTCCAGTACTTTGGCCACCTCATGCAAAGAGTTGACTCACTGGGAAAGACTCTGATGCTGGGAGGGATTGGGGGTAGGAGGAGAAGGGGACGACAGAGGATGAGATGGCTGGATGGCATCACTGACTCAATGGACGTGAGTTTGAGTGAACTCCAGGAGTTGCTGATGGACAGGGAGGCCTGGCGTGCTGCAGTTCATGGGGTCGCAAAGAGTCAGACATGACTGAGCTACTGAACTGAACTGAACATAGTACAGAAAGAGAGAGTCTTAATAGGCATAGTATGAAGATGGTTACGATTACAAAGGCAGGAGGATTTAGTCCCAGACCTAGGGATCAGTATTTCTAAGTGCCTCTCTGTTTCATAAAATGATTCCTTGATTAAAATGCCTAAACTCCGTGGTTTTTACTCTAGATACACAGGGCAAAATATCAAATATGTATATTTGGTATATATTTACCAAATATATATATCAAATGTCATTATAATTACGGTATTGGAATGGCTGAATAATTCCATATGTAATTTGATTAGATTAAGGAAGAAATATCTTTATAGATGATCCTGTTATTAGTGGGAGAAGAGCCAATTGAAAAATTGAGAAGGAATCAATTAATTCTGTTATTTAGCCAGACTGGATTTTACTAAAGTATATTATGTAAACAAACATAAATAAGATTACCCATATCCCTGGGGAAATTACCATCGCACAGATTACAGGTAGAAGTTATAAAGGAAATTAGACAATACTATAATTTATAAGGCTGGTCTTGTTTTGGAAAACTATATTCGGCTTCATGTTTACAGCTGACATAGTTCTTTGACATTCTTACATGAAATAAAATTCAGTATAATACTGCTGACTCACTTCATTTGGTTCATCTAATAGCATTATTATTAATTAGCAATAATACCATTCAAGATGGAGATATATTTTCTGTCTCCTAATGACATATTTTCCAGAGTTTCTTTCCAAAATGTTCTTTAAGCTATCAATGGTTTGTAAATTAACAGCCAAATCCTGTAAGTCTTGTCATGAGTAAGGAAGATAAATTTCCTATGATTTTATTTACTTATTGCATAAAAAAAAAATTTCCTGCCCAAAAGTCTACTTGACTACTCTACTTTTCCATTCAAAAATACAGGATGCATTTTCCATGTGATTCTCCTTTAGCAACTAACATCTACCAAGCAAGAGAAGCCATTATATTGAGAAGCCTTAGTGATACAGTGAAAAAAACAAACACCGAATTAAAAATCAGACAGCAAATCTAAGTTTGACTACTGGCTCTGCCGTTTACCAGTTGTGTGACTTTGCTGCTGCTGCTAAGTCACTTCAGTCGTGTCCGGCTCTGTGAGACCCCACAGACAGCAGCCCACCAGGCTCCCCCATTCCTGGGATTCTCCAGGCAAGAATACTGGAGTGGGTTGCCATTTCCTTCTCCAATGCATGAAAGTGAAAAGTGTGACCTTAACAAAGCTATTTATCTAACAGTTGATCACTTTCTTTATCTGAAAAAGTAAAGGGATAATTATGCCAAAAACAAAGGATTACTCTGAGAATTTTAGATAAAAATACCAAGTTCTCAAAATGCTAAAAAGAAAAAACAACAACAACTGAAGTAAGATTGTGCTATACACCTATTCTAGATGCCTCTTCTTCAACTTTAATGTAAGTACTGTTCAAGTCTTTCTTGTACTACAAAATGAATTATGTAACAAAGATAAAATTTCACCAATTTTAAGTTTGTGAACCTCAAGGTTCTAACTAAGAATGATCTTTCAAACCTACTCATTTATTAAATTCCAGCTATGTCCTTAGCACTCTTCTCATATGTTAAAAAAAAAAAAAAACAACAACACTGTAAAATTCTCTAAAATTCCTATAAAATCTCAGACCCTAACAGATAGCAATGAGAAGAGATCCTAGCCTTGCTGCTGCTGCTACTAAGTCGCATCAGTCGTGTCCGACTCTGTGTGACCCCATAGACGGCAGCCCACCAGGCTCCCCCGTCCCTGGATTCGCCAAGCAAGAACACTGGAGTGCCATTTTCTTCTCCAATGCATGAAAGTGAAAAGTGAAAGTGAAGTCACCCAGTCGTGTCCGACTCTAGCAACCCCATGGACTACAGCCTACCAGGCTCCTCTGTCCATGGGATTTTCCAGGCAAAAGTACTGGAGTGGGGTACCATTGCCTTCTCCGGATCCTAGCCTTAGGAGTCTCTTAAAGTCTGACTTCTTGAACCAAAAGACTTCTGAAAGCTGTTAAAAGAAGAGCCCACTGGAAAAACAAAACAAACCACAAACAGCAGTATCTCCCTTTCTCCTAATCTGATCCTCTATTTTCACTTTCTTTTAGTTCTGTACTAAAGACTTGAAAGCAAGCAATTCCACTATGATTTGAAGCAACATAATATACGCTAAAAAACTTCTTTGAGGCTTTGGTACACCCAAGTAGGCAGTAGTTTTACTTTCTAAATAAGTAACAATAAAAGATGGGTATTAAACAGTCTCAACAGAAACCATCTCTGTTTATACATTTAACAGCAACTGAAAAGTAGAGGTTAGTGTCACTCTATCAAAATGCTTTCAAAGTTAAATTCTATCACTCCAAAATGAAAAGTTACAAATGTTTTCCTTAGATACATCCCTGTGAAAATAATTTCTCGTACTGATAATTTACCTAAGAAACTTTTTGGTTTATTAACAAGGGTCCTGAGAGGGTAAATAACTTTGGACAAGTCATTCAACCTCTTAGGCCAGTGCTCTCTATATTCTTGCTATTCAAAGTATTCCATAAACCACAGAATTGACATCATTTGGGAGCTTGTTAGAAATGCAGAATATCCGGTTTACTGTAACCCTGTATAGGAACCTACTGTAACCCACACCTACTGACTCAGAATCTCATTTTATTAAGATCACATGTGATTTATATACATACAGAAGTTTCAGAACCACACTTACTATTCAGTAAGGGGGTTGGACTAAATGATCTTAAGGTCACTTACAACTGATGATTTTTTTTAAGAGAGAAATCAGATCTGACAACATTGGAGCCTGTATTCTCATGTGGCAACAGTAGGCTGGAACTCAGTAGCAACTGCCCCATAAGATGGGGCATGCACTCTCCTTGGCTCCTATCCAGCCCCTCCATATACTCATGTCAACTGGTTGGCCCCTGTCTAGCCACTAAACTAAATTAGATACAAAACAGGATTGAGGAAGTTCCTTTTTCAGTAAATAAGAGGCTTTCAGGGGTAAAAATTCATTAACTATGAATGAATAGTTTTAGGTGAAAGGTGAAAGCACTTTCAGGTGAAAGGAAATAAACTATTCATTTACCTTGATGGGAAGTAGTGAGGTCCAGGTAGGAAGTAAGGGTGATGAAAAGAGAATCTTGGTGGTGTCCCAAACAATGCAGCTGGATGGCCAAGGGGAGAGGGCTGGTAGATGTGTGAGTGTGGAATAGGAGGAGCCTGGGAAATTGGAGTACTTCTGGGACAAGTGGAAACGCTGGGATACTCCTTGGGAGGTTGGATGGTTGAGGTTGCAAATCTGGAATGGGCAGGACTTGCACTAGTCGGAATCCTGTTGGTGCTCTCCAGAGAAACAGGAGTGGGTCTCTTCACAGAGCGACTGACTCCAGAATGCAGCTGATGAGTGTCCGCTTGGGAGGGCCCAGCAAAGCGCTGGGGTGGGAGTGCTGGACGGAGGGGCAGACTTGGAGCCTGGACAGCCACCTGGGCAGTACTGGAGACGCTGGGCTGGAAAAGTGTGATGGGGCTTGGACGCTGGACTGCAGGTGTGGGCAGCTGGATGGTCGGTGGAGATTCACCTTCAGAAATAAAAACAGCCTATGTCAGGCATGAATTGAGTCACTATTTTTTCTTTTTTCAGCAGAACTTAATGAACTGTATAACCAGAAGCCTCCACTAACCTTCTTACCTAAGAACATCACCACTCTATTTCTTTCATAGTATCCTGACAAACTGAAGCCATCTTGTTCATTTATTTTACATTCTTGTCTCTCTTTCCCACCTAGATTCTAAATGCCCTAAGAGGAGAGACCTTTTCTGTTTTGTTCATTACTGTATCCCCAGGGTTCAAAATTCTGCCTGACACAGAATAGGTCCTTAAAAAAAATATTTTTGGATGAATAAATAAATGAATAAAATGTCTAAGTGAAAGAAATACAAATGCTGGAATATATATATAAATATTTCTAAAAGAAATAATATGAAACTATTGATAGTGGTTCCTTTTAAAAGACGGTCATCTGGAAGAGGAGACAGGGCCATGGGAAGCCAGACTTTCATTTTATACCTATTGGGACCATTTGAATTTTCTATTCTCTAAATATATCAATTTTATGTATTAATAGAGGTTTCATCATAACAGTATGGGTCATTTTTTAAATTTTGTATACTCTATGATAAACTAAATTATGAATGACATTTTTTAATTGAAAATAACTAAAGAAACCATCAGTAAAATTATTTTGCTATATTATTGCATCCAGTGTGAATACATAAGGAAATTCCCAAGAGAGACTATGACTTGCCATCGGTCAGCAATTTGTGAGATAGGAAAGAATATTATTCCAGCATGGCAAGATGGAGATAGCAGAATTTTTAGAGGCAACTAAAATAATCATGTATTTTATCTTTTTGATCCTGAAGAAGAAGGACCGCTGACTGAGTTACTAAGTTACTCAAAAGACACATTTAGCCTAAATTTAACTAACCTTCTCCAAAGAAATACAGAGAGAAGCCAAAGTAATAGATTCATGATCGAGTTTACTTCAGTGCAGTTACGTCTCTATTAATATAGAAGATGCAGTCCAAGAACAGACTCTATGGTTAGAAATGTTTCTGTCAGAGGCCAAAAGGATTGTCAATCTTCTCTCAGTCTTGGCCAGGTAACACATTCCTCTCCTTCCTTCTCTCCAGGTAAGTCAAATAACTATCACCCTTAAACCTGGAGGTAGGGAATGAAGAGATATACCCATCTGCTTCAAGATGGCCTCTGACCCAGTGAAATAGAGGCAACACAGAGCAGTGTACAGATGAAGCTGTCATGATTCTCAGTTAATGGGGTTAAATGGACTAGCCTTCCCATATGTGAGGCACAGGCTTTAGGCCTTCCTGATTAATCAAGCATAAAGTAATCTCCCTTTTCATGTTCCTTCAGAAACTATAAATCTATCACATATTATAAAAATAGTGTAAATTTGCAGGTCTGCCACCCTTACCATAAAACTGGGAGCTCAAGAGCAGGAACAGTTTAATTCATAGTAGTAGCCCCATTATCTTTTGCACAGAACCTGGTTAGTAAGTTAAGAAACGTATGTATGACTGCTGCTGCTAAGTCGCTTCAGTCGTGTCCAACTCTGTGCAACCCCATAGACGGCAGCCCACCAGGCTCCCTTGTCCCTGGGATTCTCCAGGTAAGAACACTGGAGCTGGTTGCCATTTCCTTCTCCAATGCATGAAAGTGAAAAGTGAAAGTGAAGCCGCTCAGTCGTGTCCGACTATTAGCGACCCCATGGACTGCAGCCTACCAGGCTCCTCTGTCCATGGGATTTTCCAGGCAAGAGTACTGGAATGGGGTACCATTGCCTTCTCCCTATGTATGACTAGATGAAAGAAAAAACAAACAAGCTTACAGATGACAGAACCTCTATCTCTGATCTTGTACAAAAAAATCTCCTCTAAATGCATATTATACCAGGCTGACTTGTAAAATCTCTCAAAGTTTTATTCACTGAATTATCACTGCACTCAAGACATCTGCTCCTAAAATCTACCTCTGATGCAGATTTTCTTTTCCTGCGCAGTATGAAGTTAAGTAAGAAGAAGTGTTGTGTACCACTTCTGAGACTGGCCCATAAAAAACTCTCATGCACAATCCTCCAGGCTGTTAGTCCTCAAAAAAGAAATATGCTCTTTTTAGGCAAAGGAGACAAAAAATTATAGGAGCTGTAGTTACTTCAGTTACTGAAGAAGAAAGGGACTCAGTCTTTTAGCTGATACCAAATGTTCTTTTCTACCAAAGATATTTTTTATAAAATAAGGGGAACCAGTGAAGCATGAGGTGATAAAACCATGCACTCATTTACTTAAACAAACATTTACCAAGTAACTAACATTTTGACCTGAGGTAAAAAATCAGATGCATACAGAGTTATATGGAAGTATAATAAAGATGTCCTAAATGTAAAAATTCAGGTTGTTACACTGAGAGTTTAATGCCTCCAACACCTAATCATCACTGATAAACTCAGTGAATAGGGAAGACTTGTGGAAAGGGCAGAGATCTAATATACCGCACTGTAGATAAGGTATGGAAAAGACTATCCAGTCACTTGGTTTCTCTCTTACTAGCTCACAGCTAGGTTACATTTTCCAGCCTGCCTTGCAGTTAGGAGCGGTCATGTGGTTCAACGTATACTCCTTCTGAGACTGGACCAGAAAAAACTCTCATGTACAATCCTCCATGCTTTTTTCTCTTCTGCAAGTTCATGCACACTTGGATACTACATATCAAAGACAGAAGAGCCATAGGGTAGAAAAAATCTGTGTCTATGAATCCCTTGGAAGAAAGCCAGAGATATTTATTTTGGACTCTACATGGGTGAAAATGTAAACCATGATTCTGTTTAAACCATTATGTTTAGGAGACAGTTCAAGCAGCTAGCATTATCTAATTGTAACATGAAGTAAAGAGCAGAAACTTAGATCTATACTACACTATGATAAGAAAAGGAAAAAATTAGTTATTAATAGCTGTCCATAGTTTCGACAAATCCCTCTCACCCATTCCTAAAGAAGAACACTCTACTACCTGTGCTGAATGGATGAAAGATGTAACCAGGCTTTTGCTGCCTGACTGGGATGAACAGAAAGGAGTAGAGAATGGCAGAAACTGAGGACAGACCAAATTTCTGTACAAGAAAAAGCTGTAAAGAAGTAGAAAGAAGGATAGGAAGACCAGCATATGGCTAAGAAGAGAGAAACAGAGGCAGAAAAAGGAGGAGAGGAGAGAGAGAGAAATAGGGTTAAGAGTCAGAGACATAGAGACAGAGATGGAAAATAGAGGCTTGGGAAGAACAGTTAGATAACTGCTAAGGACGGTGGGGCTTTGGGGAGAGAAATGGTAAAGAGGAGTCCTAAGAAGACTTAGTATAGTTTGAGCCATGTGACTCCTCCTCCTCTGCTCCACAAGAAAACCCACAATAATGAGCTACATCACTTTTCAAGGAATTTTCAAGCCATATCTTTGTTTCTTCTGAACATAAAACTTCGCAAGAACTGATCTTTAGACAAAGACAAGATAAGATTGTTTTTGGATTATAAAAATATTAGAATGTTGGAGGTTTTTTGTGTTATTTCTGTTAAAAAAGAAGAGATGGATAAACCAAAATGATATTATATGTCTACTACCAAAAAATTAAAATAGTAGTAAACATTTTTAAAGTCAAAATTTAGAGAAAATGTATGAATTCAGAAGAGTAAAAGATATCAATTGAGTTTAGATGTAATAAGGAAAATTCATTTCAGGTTTCAGTAATAAAATGTAAAGAATGAAATAATCTCACCAGAAAATTCATAAATATATAAAACTGACATTTGAAAGCCAGGCTAAAATAAATACTGCTTCTAACAGATTTCTAGAAACCTTTAAAAAAATAAACGTGATCAATTTAATAGATTTATACAAGAAAGATCTTACTGAAGCCTTCCTCAGTGATCAATGCAAAGAAATAGAGGAAAACAACAGAATAGGAAAGACTAGAGATCTCTTCAAGAAAATTAGAGATACCAAGGGAACATTTCATATAAGGATGGGCTCGATAAAGGACAGAAATGGTATGGACCTAACAGAAGCAGAAGATATTAAGAAGAGGTGGCAAGAAGACACAGAAGAACTGTACAAAAAAGATCTTCACGACCAAGATAATCACGATGGTGTGATCACTCACCTAGAGCCAGATATCCTGGAATGTGAAGTCAAATGGGCCTTAGAAAGCATCACTATGAACAAAGTTAGTGGAGGTGATGGAATTCCAGTTGAGCGATTTAAAATCCTGGAAGATGATGCTGTCAAAGTGCTGCACTCAATATGCCAGCAAATTTGGAAAACTCAGCAGTGGCCACAGGACTGCAAAGGTCAGTTTTCATTCCAATCCCAAAGAAAGGCAATGCCAAAGAATGCTCAAACTACCGCACAATTGCACTCATCTCACACGCTAGTAAAGTAATGCTCAAAATTCTCCAAGCCAGGCCTCAGCAATATGTGAACCGTGAACTTCCTGATGTTCAAGCTGGTTTTAGAAAAGGCACAGGAACCAGAGAGCAAATTGCCAACATCCGCTGGATCATGGAAAAAGCAAGGGAGTTCCAGAAAAACATCTATTTCTGCTTTATTGACTATGCCAAAGCCTTTGACTGTGTGGATCACAATAAACTGTGGAAAATTCTGAAAGAGATGGGAATACCAGACCACCTGACCTGCCTCTTGAGAAACCTATATGCAGGTCAGGAAGCAACAGTTAGAACTGGACATGGAACAACAGACTGGTTCCAAATAGGAAAGGGAGTACGTCAAGGCTGTATATTGTCTCCCTGCTTATTTAACTTCTATGCAGAGGACATCATTAGAAACGCTGGGCTGGAAGAAGCACAAGCTGGAATCAAGATTGCCAGGAGAAATATCAATGATCTCAGATATGGAGATGACACCATCCTTATGGCAGAAAGTGAAGAGGAACTAAAAAGCCTCTTGATGAAAGTGAAAGAGGAGAGTGAAAAAGTTGGCTTAAAACACAACATTCAGAAAATGAAGATTATGGCATCTGGTCCCATCACTTCATGGGAGATAAATGGGGAAACAGTGTCAGACTTTATTTTTCTGGGCTCCAAAATCACTGCAGATGGTGACTGCAGCCATGAAATTTAAAGACGCTTACTCCTTGGAAGGAAAGTTATGACCAACCTAGATAGCATATTCAAAAGCAGAGACATTACTTTGCCAACAAAGGTCTGTCTAGTCAAGGCTATGGTTTTTCCTGTGGTCATGTTTGGATGTGAGAGTTGGACTGTGAAGAAAGCTGAGTGCCGAAGAATTGATGCTTTTGAACTGTGGTGTTGGAGAAGACTCTTGAGAGTCCCTTGGACTGCAAGGAGATCCAACCAGTCCATTCTGAAGGAGATCAGCCCTGGGATTTCTTTGGAAGGACTGATGCTAAAGCTGAAACTCCAGTACTTTGGCCACCTCATGTGAAGAGTTGACTCATTGGAAAAGACTCTGATGCTGGGAGGGATTGGGGGCAGGAGGAGAAGGGGACGACAGAGGATGAGATGGCTGGATGGCATCACTGACTCGATGGACGTGAGTCTCAGTTAGTGATGGACAGGGAAGCCTGGCGTGCTGCAATTCATGGGGTCGCAAAGCATCCGACAGGATTGAGCAACTGAACTGATCTTACTGACCCAGATAACCATGATGGTGTGATCACTGACGTAGAGCCAAACATCCTGGAATGCAAAGTCAAGTGGGCCTCAGGAAGCATTACTACAAATAAAGCTAGTGGAGGTGATGGAATACCATTTGAGATATTTCAAATCCTAAAAGATGATGCTGTTAAAGTGCTGCACTCAACATGCCGGCAAATCTTGAAAACTCAGCAGTGGCCACAGGACTGCAAAAGGTCAGTTTTCGATCCAATCCCAAAGAAAGGCAATACCAAAGAATGTTCAAACTACCACACAAATGCACTCATATCACATGCTAGTAAAGCAATGCTCAAAATTCTCCAAGCCAGACTTCAGCAGTATGTGAACCGTGAACTTCAAGATGTTCAAGCTGGATTTAGAAAAGGCAAAGGAACCAGAGATCAAATTGCCAACATCTGTTGGATTATAAAAAAGCAAGAGAGTTCCAGAAAAATGTCTACTTCTGCTTTAGTGACTATACCAAAGCCTTCGACTGTGGATCACAACAGTGGAAAATTCTTAAAGTGATGGGAATACCAGACCACCTTACCTGCCTCCTGCAAAACCTGTATGCAGGTCAAGAAGCAACAGTCAGAACCAGACATGGAACAATGGACTGGTTCCAAACTAGGAAAGAAATATATAAAGGCTGTATATTATCACCTTAATTATTTAACTTATATGCAGAGAACATCATGCAAAATGCCAAGCTGGATGAAGCACAAGCTGGAATCAAGACTGCTGGGAGAAATATCATCAACCTCATATATGCAGATGACACCACCCTTATGGCAGAAAGTGAAGAGGAACTAAAAAGAGTCTGCTGATGAAAGTGAAAGAGGAGTGAAAAAATTGGCTTAAAAGTCAACATTCAAAAAATTAAACTCAAGGCATCTGATCCCATCTCTTCATGGCAAATAGATGGGTAAACTATAAAAACAGTGAGAGGCTTTATTTTCTTGGGCTCCATAACGGCAGATGGTGACTGCAGCCATGAAATTAAAAGATGCTTGCTCCTTGGAAGAAAGTTATGACCAACATAGATAGCATATTCAAAAGCAGAGACAGTACTTTGTCAACAAAGGTCCATCTAGTCAAAGGTATGGTTTTTCCAGTAGTCATGTTATGGATATGCGAGTTGGACCATAAAGAAAGCTGAGCACCAAAGAATAGATGCTTTTGAACGTGGTGTTGGAGAAGATTCTAGAGATTCCCTTGGACTGCAAAGAGATCCAACCAGTCCATCCTAAAGGAAATCAGTCCTGAACATTCATTGGAAGGACTGATGCTGAAGCTGAAGCTCCAATACTTTGGCCACCTCATACGAAGAGCTGACTCATTTCAAAAGACGCTGATGCTGGAAAAGACTGAAGGCGGGAGGAGAAGGGGACGACAGAGGATGAGATGGCTGGATGGCATCACTGGCTCGATGGACATGAATTTAAGCAAGCTCCAGGAGTTGCTGATAGGCAGGGAAGACTGGCATGCTGCAGTCCATGGGGTCACAAAGAGCTGGACACGACTGAGTGACTGAACCAAACTGAATTTAATATAAAATTAAAATGTTGGTGTAACTGGCATCAAAGACATTTGATAAAGGGAAGTATCTAAGAAGTATTCTGGACTATTAAGCTGTAAGTACTTTCAGAAACTGGAAACAGGAGATAAGCTCAATATGTGGGATTAAACATGAGAGACAAAATTAGATTTTTGGACTACAAATATGGGGTAGGAAAATAAGGCTGATAGGGATAACTAAAATAAAAAGTTTATAGAAGAATGAAGGTTATTTTATATGATAATGCTAAAAACCTAGAAGGAAAAAAATGTGCCTTAAAAATCAAAAAGTTGTGGCTAACTGACCAAATCAAAGTGAAAGTGAAGTCATTCAGTCGCGTCTGACTCTTTGTGGCCCCATGGGTGGTAGCCTGCCAGGCTCCTGTCCATGGGATTTTCCAGGCAAGAATACTGGAGTGGTTTGCCATTTCCTTCTCCAGGGGATCTTCCTGACCCAGGGTTTGAACCCAGGTCTCCCGTACTGCAGGCAGACTCTTTACCGTCTGAGCCACCAGGGAAGCTTGACCAAATTAAAGAGTACCCACAGAAAGGAAAGATGTTTTTAAAATGAAGAGCTCGTCCAAATCTGTAAAAGAGAAGCCAAAGTGTGTAAGTGAGATGCAAGTAAAAATTAGACAGTTTAAAAGAAAATTGAAGAAATTACATCTGTGGGACCTTAAAATCAATAGTAAGTGACTTTTTAAATACTTTTACAGAAAGAAGAGACTTAATGGAATCAATGGGATAGTCATTACGGTGTACAAGTCAATTGAAAGAATGGAGAGACTCAAAACCCACTTCCTACTAAAGACCTTAAGAAGATATCTGAACCTACTTCATTTTCACAGCAGATAGTTTAAAAACATTACATCAAATACAGTATAATGGCAAGTTCACAGAATGTTCTAATCCAAATTGATAAAATGAATATATGAGATCTTAGGTGGCATTAACCTAAGAGCTTTAAAGAAACTCAAAAGTTAGAAATGAGAAAATACTGGATGAAGTAGATACAAATGGTCTCTCTGCCAAAAATGTCAATCCAGAGCATTTTTGGAAAGTCAACAAAATACCAGGTTATCAGAAGTAGTGAACTTGTTTTTGGAAGTAGTAAGTTTACTTGAGAGCCATAGTTTGGTGAGTCAATTTTCTACACTTGAAAAGCTGGTGAAATCTATACAATATATTTGTATACAAATCTTTCTAGAAAAAGAGCAAATTGTTTCTGACTCATTGGAAAAGACTTTGATGCTGGGAGGGATTGGGGGCAGGAGGAGAAGGGGATGACAGAGGATGAGATGGCTGGATGGCATCACTGACTCTATGGGTGAACTCTGGTAGTTGGTGATGGACAGGGAGGCCTGGCGTGCTGCCATTCATGGGGTCGCAAAGAGTTGGACACGACTGAGCGACTGAACTGAACTAAACTGATACCTCACTAATTTGGTATTTTTCTTCCATGGAAATAAACAAGTTTGAAAAACACAATTACCATGATTTCATATTTAGAATATAAACTTGGTTGAACAAAAAAAAAAAAAAAAAAGGAATGGTATAAACATTTGTATCTGTAGATAATGAGCATTTAAAGGTAGATTTTAAAAGTAGATTTTCTGAGGGATTTGTGCTATAATTTTTTCTTATTTAAGAGTTTTATAAATGATTTAGAATGTAAAATATACAGTGACATTTCCAAATTTGCAACTGATATCAACTCCTCAAAGTACTATACGCCAAGCTGATGAGTAAAACTAAAAGAACATATTTCAAAAGCTGTATGATTGGGCAGCAGAACAGCCAATAAGTCTCATCATAACTACTGTATAACAATTATATATATGTAACTATATATAACTATATATATACACCTGGGGAAAGAATTCCAAAATTTTATATTTAAAAGATAATGATTTTTATAATTTGAGGTCCAAGAAACAAATCTTTACTGATACTACCTAAGAAGAAATAAGAGAAATTTAAAAAGAAAAAAGCCAACCAAAAAAATACCTAGATTTGATTACTTTGTATATGGTTCTAAAAGGCTTCCTAGCCATGAAATTAAAAGACGCTTACTCCTTGGAAGGAAAGTTATGACCAACCTAGATAGCATATTCAAAAGCAGAGACATTACTTTGCCAACAAAGGTCTGTCTAGTCAAGGCTATGGTTTTTCCTGTGGTCATGTATGGATGTGAGAGTTGGACTGTGAAGAAGGCTGAGCACTGAAGAATTGATGCTTTTGAACTGTGGTGTTGGAGAAGACTCTTGAGAGTCCCTTGGACTGCAAGGAGATCCAACCAGTCCATTCTGAAGGAGATCAGCCCTGGGATTTCTTTGGAAGGACTGATGCTAAAGCTGAAACTCCAGTACTTTGGCCACCTCATGTGAAGAGTTGACTCATTGGAAAAGACTCTGATGCTGGGAGGGATTGGGGGCAGGAGGAGAAGGGGACGACAGAGGATGAGATGGCTGGATGGCATCACTGACTCGATGGACGTGAGTCTGAGTGAACTCCGGGAGTTGGTGATGGACAGGGAGCCTTCATGGGGTCGAAAAGAGTTGGACACGACTGAGCGACTGATCTGATCTGATCTGATAATTTTGTTTTTCATACTTATATAAAACATAATGAATCTAAGAGCTCTACCACTTTCTATTTCCCCAAACCTTTGCGCAGAATTGCATAAAGTTAATATATTGTATTAAAATGTCAGTTGCCTCAAGTAAGAACATTGATAAATATGTTTCTGAGAAGAGAAAACATACAGCATTTATTTAACTGTGGATAGACTGACATGGAAGAAAAGCTTTAGAAAAAGGTGTAAAAGGAAGAAACACAGATGATAAAAGTGTAAATCTTAAATAACGTAACAGATTACACAAGTTTTTTTTTTTTGAAAAAATAAAGCATAATTAAGTCCAGTTTGAATACAGAATTAAAAGAGATACTACAAAATAGCAAAAGTACTGGGAGAAGAACAGGGTGATAGGATCAGCTTTCTTTGCCTTGAGTCTGGATACCCTTGATGTGGCCTTGTTGGTATTTATGACTATAATAATACACAGGGGAAAAACCGAAAATGCCTAAGTTCCTAATAAGTCAATTTTAAAACTGGAAAGAACAGCAGTTTTAGGACAAGTGATAGTAAGCAGGGAATGTACAAAGCTCTGCCTAAGAGATGACTAAAATAGGCTCTGGAAGAACAAACTAATGATGGATAGCCCTATAAAAGTTCTGAAGATATTAAATTCTCAATTTGGGGTTCTTAAATGCAAAACACAGGAATGTTGTAAAGAACTGATAATAGAGGAGAAATTTTAGGGAAAGACAATGTAATGAACCAAATATCTGGTAGAAGATAGATTACTTCCATTGCTTTTTCTAGAGCAGCAAAAAAAAAAAAAAAAGGTCTTAACAGGTCAGTCACCATTATTAAATTCCAGAACAGGATGCCTCATACCTCATCAGCAAGGCATTCTTTTATGCTAACACTAAAAACATATTCCTATTTCCTACTGAATTATCTTAGTCATTTCCTGCATTATCTGCATAATCTATGGACTCATCCTGATTTGCTTAAAAGGTCTGACATGGAATATTTGCTGGTCTGGCAAACCAAGGACTTTGATGTCTACTGAAAATTTTCCTTCTCTGATTTAATGTTTTCACTTTCTCACTTTTGATTTTTTTCTTAATATTGTTGTTTAAACTCTTAAACTATCAGAAGCAAAATTTCAAGTTGAGAGGTAAAATGATCACACAAGCCATTACAAAATTATAATCTACAATAAAACCAACTCACCAACTGGATGAGTGATGGCATTCTGTAGGCTGGGAATTACCACAGAGTAGGTAGGTGAGCGATAAGGATAAATTGTTGGATTTGTAGAGATGATATTCTGTGTGGTACCAGAAAATACACTAGAAACGCTTAGAGGGAAGCGTTTTCGCTTCCCTGGACGAGGTTGATAAACCCAACCTAGAGAAGAAGATTAACCATTTTTAATTTGAACCTACAAATCCTATTTAGCCTTTAAATAGTTCTTTTCACATTAAAAGTCCAAAACACTTCTAAGTCTTAGTTATCTAAAGTATCTTTTCCACTTTTATGATAACTATTTTTGTGCATTTCAGCATATGTATCCATATGGCTCCTAGCTAGTGGCCAATGTTGTAACTAATAATTCAAAGGAAGACCAAGAGTAAATGTCTTTTCTCCAAAGACACATAATGAATTTACAGTAAAATCAACATTAAAGGCACTGAGTCTGAATTCCAAAGTTTTTCCTCTACCCATTATAAAAAAAAAAAAAATGCCCCAGTAAGACGCTATTTGTCTCCTCCCATTTTTTTTACTTTCTGTAAGATACAATTATCTATGTCTTTCAATGAAGCGGTTATTAATGACCAGTCACTATTTTTATGCCTTCTTTGGGAAAAGTCACCTTCTTAGACTTGGCAGTCTCCAAATCTACAAACCACCCAGTTTCCTTCTAAACTCAGAAAAACAGAGTTATGGCAGTTTTTGCCACTGTACTACCAAAAGTATCACTGGTTCCCTGTAACCACTACCCTGACCATTCCCAGTCTGAATCTCTCTGCTATTACTTGAGGAAAAAAATTCTTTTCCCTCCACGCACAATGTGTTGGTCATACCAACACATATTAAGCTTTTACCAAGCTTAGTAACAATGTCCTCACTGCTGGGGAGAAAGTCAGAATTTATTTCAAACTATGTCATGATGAGGATAAATTTATCAGGCAGGAGGCAGGACTAGATTCTGATAACCATATAATATTAAAATGGAGCTTGGTGCTAATGCCTGCAGTGTGCACTGCATATTTTTTCTGTTGCTATGAGCTGAACACTTCATTTTCTAATATATTTGAAATATCATAGCATAGAACTCTGGAGCTTCACTATCATTAAATTTATATTTTTATATTAAATCAAAACCACTGTAAAACTGTATATCCCCAGGTTTGCATTAGTAGGCAAATATAAGACCAGATCAGGTTTGCGCTGGTTGGCAAATATGAGACCAGATATTGTTCTACTTTGCTCTGTTTAAGAAAACTTATGTCCAGTATCAATTCAATCATTACTATAATATTAACCATAATTTTCTCTATTGTACACATCAGACCAGAAAAAAATTACATTTTGTCTTTCAATCTCATCCTAACCTATTCTTTACCTAAATAAATAAATTTAAAAGAAATTAGAAAGAGGCTTTGTTCATTTCATTTGATTACCAGGAAATTCCTCTCTGTGCTTTTCTTTAATCTTTTGTGCTTCATCATAATAGGGTTTCTTTTGTTCTTCACTAAGTTTGTTCCACTCTAACCCGAGCTGGACACTGATTTCTGCATTGTTGGCTGCTGGGTTAGCTTTGGCTAGTGCTGGCCGGTGGATCCTTGCCCAAACCATAAATGCATTCATGGGTCGCTTCACATGACCATTTCTGTCCTTACTGAAGGGAGTATCTGGTATTCCTACATGACAAAAATTAAAAGACTAAATTAATGTGCCACACACACACACAATTTTAAAGTGAAGTGCACCTCCAACTATATTTACTTTTTAAATATATGGAGAAAATATTCACTTCAATATAGCCAAAGAACTGCCAGTATTCCAGAATTCCTCATAACCCTTGAACTCAGCATTCTAAACTGTGGTTTAGAATGATTGTTCTTTTCCTCAGAAAGATTATTATTATTGAAGACACTGTAAAATGCTGTCTTATTACTTCCTTGAGTTATATTAATGCTTCTAACAACAATTAACATTTGGCTTATTTCCCACTAAAAATATTCTATTAATGGGGAACAGGAACTATAACTTATTCATGACTATAATCCTAGCACTAGGTGGATGTACCCTAAAAGTTTAAAGGAATTCACCTACATGCCGCTGGAGTGCCCATTCAAGCAAAAATACTTATAATATTATAGTGTTAGTTATATTTCATTATTAAAGTGAAGCACCTGCCAAGGTGGGTCATTAATACTAGTCCCATGGAAAAAAGAGGAAAATAATAAAGATGACTTTTTGAAAGTCACAGGGGCAACTGAAATTATAATAAAGGAAGCTGTTTAAAGTCACATTTCTTATATAATTCATCAAAAGCCACTGTCTATAAATTTCATATATTCTCTTTATCTTAAGCTTACTTGACATATAAAATTTTTAAATGCATAAAGGATGAAACAAGTATTACAAAGAAAGTTTTCCCTTTCTCTCCTTTAGAAAATGAAAACAAAATTTAAAAATTACTAAAAGTGAAAAGTAAGGGGGGGAGGGAAGGAAGAATCAATAAAGAAAATAAGAACAAATACATTAATACATTTATATAAAATTAATGAAAATATAAAGTGAAGATTAATGTGAATTTCCACATTTAAGGCATAATTGTCTGAATTAAATCTTAAGAATTTTCTAGCTATGTATTTGGAAATAATGGATAGTAATAAGATATCTACTTTTAATTGTTACTACTATAATTATGGTCCTTTATTTGAAAACTTTTATTCTACTTTCATTTTCTGTATTTCTGTAAGTCCTTAGCTTTTAGAATACTGTTACAATTAATTACGTAGTCTTTTCTCCTAGAAAATGCTTACTCTTCGTTTTTAAAAAAGATAAATCATTTATAAATCCAGTATAAACTTTCCTTTTTCTTAAAACTTTTTCTATCAATACACGTAAAAACACTGAGCTACTATCATATAACATTTTAAAATGTTGATTATCTGCAGCAATATAAACTGAAAATGTTGTATTTACCTAGAAAGACTATTTCCATTTTTGTGTATAAGCATTAGTCACACCTAAATCTCATTTAATGGACCTTTAAAAACATAGGTTATTTTTAATGTTTGGGAATCTTGAACGTGTTAGTGTATTTTACTGGTATATGTACAAGTCAGAAGTGATACCTGTGCAGACTTTGCCCTGAATCCATGATTTTATTTTTCTAGTTTAGGCTTCTCAACAGCTGATATGTCAGCTATGGGCAATAGACGAAGTCTGAAAACCAGATTGATTCCCCTGCTGTCTAATACCTGCATCTGAGGGAAGCACCGTGAGCGGGACATCTTTGGTTTCAATTTTTACAGAAGGCTCCAGTAAGGACTGCATTTTAATAGGCACTGGTGTCAACGGGACCTTGGTCAATCGTATCAGCTCTGAAGGTGGAGGTCCCTGAAACTGGATCCGGGCCCCAGGGGGTACGGTGTGAAGAGTTAAAGGGATCCTGAGGTCTTGCTGATGTGGCCCAAAGGCACTGGACGACTGGGTCAGGATGACATCCTTGTTGCCATGGGCCAGGCCATTGGACGCGGGCTCTGTACTGAGCCTGCAGTCCTCTCGAAGTCTCTCAGGCGCCTCCGTTTTGATGACTCCTTCTCTGAGGACTGCCAGGCTTTTGCCTTCTTCGCCTTTTGCTGCGTAGCTTACGATCTCCTCCGCCTCCAACTTGCCCTTCTTCTCCTCCCCTCGGCGGCTGTTGAGGGGCCCAGAGCCTTCTGCCTTCACCGTCCTGGAGGTTTTAGGGCACGCCTCGACGGCCCTCCGAGGCCCAGCCAACAGATCCAAGCCGGGTCCCGGCTCCTGCTTCTCCGCCTTAACGTGCAGCGCTCGGGGCTGCAACGGGTGCAACTCAGGCCTGCAGGGGATGCCCTCAGATGCGGGGGGCGGCGGCGGCAGCAGGAGCAGCTCGGGCCTCAGCTGCAGCAGCCGCGCCTGCGCGGGAGAGGTGGCGGCGCTTTCCTCCCGGGCCTGAGGCAGTGGTGGCCCGGGTGGCAGCAATAACACCTGCTCCGGTTTCACCTGCAGCAGCCGTCTTGCCGCTGGCTGGACGCCCGACGCAGAGGGTTCCCCACACGACGAGGCGACGGTCGCAATGGCGGCCGCGCACGGGGTGGGCGGCGACGGAGAGGGCTCAGTGGCCGCTGCCCGGAAGGAGGCGCCCTCGACGGGCAGCGGGGGCGGAGCAGGGCGCAGCGGGCGCGGCGGGGTAGCCCGCGGCAGTTGGCGCTGCTGAGGCGGCTGCTCCGGCCGGGCTCTCTCCATGGGGGGAGGGGGACGCCCCGGCCTGGTCCCAGGACGGATTGTGAGCTCAGCCGTTTGTTGGCGACCTTCCCCCTGCCCCTTTCAGTTAAGACCCTTCCAAGGTCTTTGCTACCCAGAACCCTACGCGGTTCAAAAAGCAGTCCTTGGTCTTGGCCTCGCCCAATCACAAGCGTTCTGGTACCCCGGCCCGCCAATCATAGGGGCGTTCTCCGGCCCCGCCTGACCTCCGCGCTCCTCTCGTGCGGAGCCCTCGAATCACTCTTGATGGCCTGGGCCGCGACACGTGCTGCCTATTTTCCCCGTCTGACTCTCCCTCTCTTCCGGAGTTCTCTTCCGGCCGTTGTCCTTAGTTACCCCTCCCCCGCCCAGAGCGCCCGACAATGGCGTTGCCCGGAAACAGAGCTGTTCGAAGCCACTGACCTCCAAGGGGTAAAGTCTCGTGAGTTATTTACTAGAGCTGGAGATCCTGGCCTTGTATACGCAGTTTGCACTTCCGGAATAACCCATGGACCCCGACCCTCAAGGGGGACTTTGGATTTATGCCACGGGAAAGGGCAAATTTTGCAACGTCTCAATAACCTCATTACTTAATCTTGCAGGGGAGTGTGTTGGACTTAACCATTAGTGCTAGACTTTAATCACCAATCCTGTGGGCAGAAATACACCACTCGTACTTCCAAAACACATCCCAAATTCTTCCACCTCTTTCGGTTTTTCCCATTACTCCTTTCTGATCTTACATAATCTTTTCACCTGGATACTGCTATAGCTGTATATAGTAAATAGTTTTCTTGCTTTTCATTTTGGTACCACTACACTCCAGTTGCCAAGAATCTGAAAAATACAACTCTAGTCTTCTCATAACCTTCGCTGCCCTGGCCCCCAAAAATCTCAGGACACTCCACAGGTCAGACAATAAAGGTTTAATATTCTTGGCAGAATCCATAAGGCCTCAAATGGCTTGAGCTCTAGTTCTCCTACTTAATCACTCTAGCTCCAGCTTCAGCTACTGCTACCTCTCATCATTTCTACTACTTCAGAGATGTTTGAATATGCCCTCAGTTGTATTTTCCCCTTGTGTCTCCTTAACATCTCCTTCTGGCATTTCAAATAGTTCAACTAGCACTTCCTCAAAGACATGTTCTCTGACTCGGAAAATAAGGTCAAATCTCTATCACTTCTTTTAAAGCTCTTACCACAATTTGTAATTATGTATCTCTTTGTCATTATTGTCCTGCCTCCCCGACTTTGCTTTACAGCAAGCCCCGTGCATAGGAACGTTCCCAGAGCACCTTTATAAATTGAATTTGTAAGTCCAGCAGAGATACCCAGCAGAGGTATCCTAGGTACCCAACGATACATAAAACAAAAATAAAACATTTTTAATCTTACAGTAGTGTACCTTGAAAAGTATGGTAGAACAGTGTGAAGATTGGCATACAGGGGCTGGCATCAAGGGAATAAACAGGAAAAGTGGGAAGTTGTAGAACTGCAGTATTGTCAGCAACAGGAGACAAAGAGTAAGCTGCAGTTTCACTTGTGACTTCCGTGATTGGACATGCAAAAACACGTTTGCATCTTTAAAATTTTGCAACTTGAAGGTTGGTGTGTAGGGGACTTGTATTCTCCTTGAGGACAGACTGTGTTTTGTTCATTTCTGAATCACCAACGCCGGTCATGGAGCCTGGTGTATAGTAGACATTCCATGAATACTTGCTGAACGAATAAAGACCGCCATGGTCTAATAATCGGAGAAGGCAGTGGCACCCCAGTCCAGTACTCTTGCCTGGAAAATCCCATGGACGGAGGAGCCTGGTAGGCTGCAGTTCATGGGGTCCCGAAGAGTCGGACTGAGCGACTTCACTTTCACTTTTCACTTTCATGCATTGGAGAAGGAAATGGCAACCCACTCCAGTGTTCTTGCCTGGAGAATCCCAGGAACGAGGGAGCTTGGTGGGCTGCCGTCTATGGGGTCGAACAGAGTCGGACACGAGTGAAGCGACTTAGCGGCAGCAGCATAGTCTAATAATATAATAATCACTATCTATATTAGGGATTTACTTTTATCTAGGCATTGGTTCAAGTTCTTTGCATTCTTTTTGCCTCTTCTTTATCTAGAATTGTGTTTGTTTCCCTTAAATATCACCAAGAAAAAGAAAGAAATCTTGTATTAACATTTGTTACATTTCTAAGTGATGTCCTGACCAAAAGCTATAGATTTATCTTGAAGCAGATAATTATTTTGTCACCAGGACAAGTTAGCTGTCAAAAAAGACCTGAACTCAGCTCTCTTTCTAATACCCTGTCGTCAAATGTGGCAAAGAGGAGTTCTTACAACTGGAAAGTAGATAAGAGCAGTGGTTCTCAAACTTTTATCTCAAACTTTTATCCACAAAAATGAAGTTTCCAAAGACCTTTTATTTATGTGGTTTTATTTATCAATATTTGCCATATTATAAATAAAAACTGGAGGACTTAAAAATAGTTATCAATTCAAGTATCAATAATAAACCCATTACATATTAACATAATACATTTTCATGATAAAACTATGTTCCCCCCCAAATTAGAAGAGTGGAATTGTGAATCTAATGTCTAACTTAGGTTTTTTTTTTAGATTCTCATGGCTGCTTCTGCATTCAGTTTGTTGTGATTCAGGTCATACAGGCTCTAGATAGCTTCATTATACACTCATGAGTGTATGAAGTAAAAAAGGCAAATATTGTCTAAGACTTATTATAAAAGTAGTGTTAACCTCGCAGGAACTCTGAAAGAGTCCATCCCTAAATCACACTTTGACCAAGCTAGTTGCACAGTCATGTCAGGCTCTTTATGTTCCCATGGACTGTTGCCTGTCCAGCTTCTCTGTCCATGGGATTCTCCAGGCAAGAATACTGGAATGGGTTGCCATTTCCTTTGATGAGGTATCTTGCTGACCCAGGGATTGAACCCACATCTCCTGCACTGCAGGCAGACTCTTTACCAGCTGAACCACTAGGGCAGCTTTGCACTTTGAGAACCACTGACAAAACAAAAGGCTAATGAAAGAGGCAGAGAAATGAATCATGTTAGATTTTGTGCAAGACTGGTTCATATACTCCAGTCTGAATTAGTAAATTAAAGCAAGTGATCTGACAATCCTCTGTGACAGCAGTGCAAACGGTATCTGCTCCCATCTTCAACCCCAGACAACCACATATATGCTTTCTGTCTCTATAATATTGCATTTTCTAGAAATTTCATATAAATGGAATCACATAATACGTAGGCATATACGTCTGGTTTCTTAACATAATGTTTTTGAGGTTCATTTAAATATAATGTATCAATAATTCTTTATTTTATTACAGCATGGTATTCCATAGTATGGAAATACCAAATTATACAGGGATGTTTTGTTTAAGATGTTTCCCATTCATTTTATCCATTGACTGGTTGATGAGCATTTGGATTATTTCTAGGTTTTGGCTTCTATGAATATGATGTTCATTCATGTACAAATATTTGTGGGGACATAGATTTGCATCTCATGTGGGTAGGCACCCAGAAGCAGAATTGCTAGGTTATGTGGTAAGTTTATGCATAACATTTTACAAAACTTCCAAACTACTTTGCAAAATGTGTCATTTTAAATTCCTACCCATAACATATGAGGGTCCCAGTTTCTTTACCTCTTCTTCAATATTTGGTATTAAGAGGGTAACAGACAGGAAAGCCAGAGGTCTCCAAACGGAGAAAATAGGCTGCAAGTGTCTCTTAAAATTCTGATTTGCTATGAAGACACCTGGTTCCACCTGAACTTAACTTTTCTCAAACCTTGAGCTAACTTAAGTTGACACTCCAATACTTTGGCCACCTCATGCGAAGAGGTGACTCATTGGAAAAGACTCTGATGATGGGAGGGATTAGGGGCAGGAGGAGAAGGGGACGACAGAGAATGAGATGGCTGGATGGCATCACCAACTCGATGGACATGAGTTTGGGTGAACTCCGGGAATTGGTGATGGATAGGGAGGCCTGGCGTGCTGCAATTCATGGGGTCACAAAGAGTCGGACACGACTGAGCGACTGCACTGACTGAACTAATTGACTGAGCTAACCAATGCATTTTTCTTATGGAAATATTTGTCTTAAGCTATGTTAATGAAACTACGTATTTGCTTTGGAATTTACCTTTCTTCAAAATGGTTTCACCTAAGCCTAACTTTTTTCCTTTTCTCAAACCTTGGGCTGATAATAGCTCAACAAACCAGTATTCATATCAATTGTTTTATGGCTTGGGGATGACACACTTCGTGCCATCCTATCTCAAAAATGCATGTTGTGGGAGAGGGGCCTGGTGAAACTTCCCTCAGCCTTGAGGTGTCTTTCATATCTGATTAATAACTTTCTAACAGACATAAAACAGCTTGCTACAACTAGCGGGGGGTTGAGGGGGGCAGGGCGGGGACCTCTCCAACCTCCTGATGTCTATGTCAGAAGCTTTCTCTTTCCCTTTTTCACTTTAATACAACTCTGTTATACAAAAGCTCTTGAGTGATCAAGCCTGGTCCCTGGTCCCAAAGCTGAATCTTCTTCAGAGATCATGAATCCCACACTGTTCACCATAAGCTATTAGTATCAAAAGCCTTTTAAATTTTATCCATTCTATATAGAATATATTATAGTAGTAGAATATAATAGTAAACAATTGTATTTTAAAACTGTATTTCCACACTGAATAATACTGTTGAGCATCTCCTCATATCCTTAGTTGCTATTCATGTATCTTCATCACCTAGTTCTGTTAAAGTTTCTTTTGCCAGTTACTTAGATTGTGTTGGTTTTCTTTTTTATTTCTAAGGATTCTTAATATATTCTGAATATAAATTCTTTATTAGATATGGGTTTTGCAAATATTTTCTTCCAGTCTGTAGCTTGTCTTTTCATCCTTAGTAATCTTTCCAAGAGCAACATTTTTACCTTAAATGAAGTCTAATTTATCAATATGCCATTATTCATATTTAAGAAATCTTTGCCTAGCCTAAGGTTACAAAGATTTTTCTCTTGTGATTTTCTCTAGAAGAGTTTTAGTTTCAGCTCTTAAATTTAGCACTGTGATCCATTTCAAGTTACTTTTTCTGTGAAGAAAGAATCTAGATCCTTACCTAACACCATACGGTTGTTTCAGTACCATTTATTGAAAAGTCTATCCTTTTCCCATTGAATTACTTTAGTACTTTTGTTGAAATTTAATTGACAGGATATGCATGGCTTTATCTCTGAACTCTGTTTTATTCCTCTGACCAGTGTCTGTCTTTAGGCTAATATTACATTATCCTGATTACAAATCTTTATGGTAAATGTGGGGATTAGGTCATATAAGTTCTTAAACTCAGTTCTTTTTCAAAATCATATTGGCTAGTCTTGGTTCTTTGGGTTTTCATATAAATTTTAGAATCAGCTTATCAATTTTTACCAAAAACAAGCATGGTAATGCATGTAGCCTGCACTGGATCTATAGATGAATTTTGGAAAAATGGACATCTAAGCAATATAGGGAGATAGTGAAGGTCAGGGAATCCTGGCATGGGGTCGCAGAGAGTTGGACATGACTTGGCGACTGAACAACAACAAAGCAATATTGAATCTTCAATTTGCAGACGTGGGATATGTCTGTTTGTTTCAGTCTTTACTTTTTCTTGACAGTGTTGTATAATATTCAAGTGTTGTATAATATTCAGTGTACAGTTCTGCCCTTATTTTGTTAAACTCGTTTTTCAGTTCAGTTCAGTTCAGTCACTCAGTCATGTCTGACTCTTTGTGACCCCTATGGACTGCAGCATGTCAGGCTTCTCTGTCCATCACCAACTCCCAGAGCCTACTCAAACTCATGTCCATTGAATCGGTGATGCCATCCAACCATTTCATCCTCTGTCGTCCCCTTCTCCTCCCACCTTCAATCTTCCCAGCATCAGAGGCTTTTCCAATGAGTCAAGTCTTAGCATTAGGTGGCCAAAGTATTAAATACTTTAATTTTGATGCTGTTATGAATGTAATTGTTTTCTTAATTTCATTTCTTGATTGTATATTTGTTGCATTGTTGCACTGGCTAGACGCTCTGGTGTAGCATGGAATACAAGTAGACATCCTTGCTTTGTACCCAGTGTCAGGAGGAAAGCAGTGTCTCTTATCTTGAAGCATGATATTAGTTGTAGATTTTATGTAGCTGTTATCAAAGTAAAGAAGTTTCTTTCTCCCCCTGGTTTATTGAGAGCTTTTTCATGCATTTTATCAAATGCTTTTTCTTATTATAATCACATCTAAAAATGATTTGACTTCTGGTGTATTATAAATATTAATATTTTATCAACAGCTTTTTCTACATCTTTTGAGATTATCCTATTCCCCTTTAATCCAAGAGTCAGCAACATTTTCCAGAAAGGCCTATATAGTAAATATCTTTGGTTTTGTGAGCAATATGATCTTTGTTGCAGCCAATCAACTCTGCTGTTGTAGAATGAAAGCATTTATAGACCACATGTAGATGAGTGTGCATGATTGTTTTCCAATAAAACTTTATTAACAAAAACAAAAGCCATGCTGGATTTGGTCTATGAGCTGTGGTATGCAGACTTCTGCTTTATTCTGTTACTACTATATGTATTACATTAGTTGATATTCAGATGTTAAACTGGCCTGCATTACTGATACCCTTACTTGGTCATAATGTATAATCTTTTTTTATACATTATTGGATACAATTGCTATTCTTCATTACTTTGCCAATAAAGGTCCCTCTAGTCAAAGCTATGGTTTTTCCAGTAGTCATGTAAGGATGTGAGAGTTGGACTATAAAGAAATTGAAGTGAAGTGAAAGTTGCTCACTTGTGTCTGACTTTTTGCAACTCCATGGACCATACAGTCCATGGAATTCTCCAGGCCAGAATACTGGAGTGGGTTGCCTTTCCCTTCTCCAGGGGATCTTCCCAACCTAGGGATCGAACCCAGGTCTCCCACATTGCAAGTGGATTCTTTACCAATTGAGCCACCAGGGAAGCCCAAGTGCCAAGAAAGCTGAGTGCCAAAGAATTGATGCTTAGAGGTTAAAGCATCTGCCTGCAATGTGGGAGACCCAGGTTCGATCCCTGGGTCAGGAAGATCCCTTGGAGAAGGAAATGGCAACCCACTCCAGTATTCTCGCCTGGAGAATCCCATGAGGAGCCTGGTAGGCTACAGTCCACGTGGTTGCAAAGAGTCGGACATGACTGAGAGACTTTACTTCACTTTCATTGATGCTTTTAAACTGTGGTGTTGGAGAAGACTCTTGAGAGTCCCTTGGACTGCAAGGAGATCCAACCAGTCCATCCTAAAGGAGATCAGTCCTGGGTGTTCATTAGAAGGACTCATGTTGAAGCTGAAACTCCAATACTTTGGTCACCTGATGCGAAGAGCTGACTCGTTTGAAAAGACCCTGATTCTGGGAAAGATTAAAGGCGGGAGGAGAAGGGCATGACAGAGGATGGTATGGTTGGATGGCATCACAGACTCAATGGATATGAGTTTGAGTAAACTCTGGGAGTTGGTGATGGACAGGGAGGCCTGGTGTGCTACAGTCCATGGGGTTGCAAAGAGTCAGATATGACTTGAGTGACTGAACTGAACTGAACTAAGAATTTTAACATTTATATTCATAATGTATTGGTTCATAATTTTCTTGTGATAACTTTGAAGTTTTGGTATCTGGGTAAAATGAGCTGGAAAGTGTTCCATTCACTTCTAGTTTTGAAAGAGGTCGTGTTGGATTGGTATTATCATTTCCTTAAGTGTTGTTAGAATTCATCAGTGAAGCCATTTGGGCCTGGAATTTTTCTTTGTAGGAAGATATTTTAGTAACCCAATTAAATAATTTAATGTCTTTTCTTGACTTAGGTCTTTTCAGATTTTATATTTTTTCTTGAGTCAATTTGATAATTTCTGTCTGAATTTGTCCATTTCAGCTCAATTGTCAAATCATTGACATAATATTTCTTTATAATATTTTAAATTTGTGTAGGGTTCAGGATGTTTCCTTTCTCATTCCTAATTTTGATAACCTGTATATCTTTCCTCTTTTTTATTGGTCAGTTTACTAAAATTTTGTCAATTCCATAGATCTTTTTGAAGAACTAACCATCAGTTTCACTGATTTTTCTCTATTGTTTTGCTGAGTTTTTTTTTTTCTTTTAATTTCTGCTATAGTCTCTATTACTTCACTCAACTTACTTTGAGTTTGATTTGCTTTTATTTTTCTAATTTCTTAAGGCGAAAGCTTAGCTAATTGATTATTTTTAAGTTGTTGATTTTAAATCTTATTTCCTTTTTAATAGAAGCTTTTAAAGCTATAAGTTTCCGTCTATGCACTGCTCTACCTGCTTTCCAGTCAAAGATATTTTCTAATATGATTTCTTCTTTGCCCTATGATTGATTTAGAAGCATAATGTTTAATTTCCAAATATATGGAGATGTTCAGATTTCCTTTTGCTGTTTATTTCTAATTACTTCTACTGTGGTCAAAGAACATTCTTTATATGGTTTCAGTCCTTAAATTATGATTTCAATCTTTATATTGTGACTTGTTCTATCACCTGGCATATGGTCTATTATATAGAATGTTTCATGTGTGCTTGAGAAGAATGTATATTCTACTGTTGTTAAGTGGAGCGTTCTAGCTGTTTAATAGTATTCATGTATTCTATATGCTTTCTGGTTTGCTTCTTGTCATACCTATTAGTACTATCAATTATTGAGAGAGAAATACTGAAAATATTCAACTTTAGTTACTGAATGATCTTTTTCTCCTTTAATTTTGTCAAATTTAGCTTCACATATTTTGGGGCTCTCTTATTAGTTTCCAGTATATTTGTAATTGTATCTTTTTGATGAGTTGACACTTTTGTCACTATGAAATGTACCTCTCTGTCTCTAGTGATATTTTTGGAATTAAAATTCATTTTAGTATAAACTCTCCAGCTTTCTGTTTGCTTGGTATACCTTTTCCCATCCTATTACAATTGATGTATTTTAAGCCAAGTATTTCTCCTGTAAACAGAATATGCTTTTTAATCCCATCTGATTGTTCTGCCTATTAGAGTTTTTAGTCCAGTACAATTTAATGTAATTATTGATATGCTTAGAGTTGTGTTTGTCATTTCAGAATTTATTTTTTACATGTTTTTGTTATTTGGCTTCTCCTATACTGCTTTTCTTTGGTTATACAAATATTTTTTCATTTACCATTTTAACAACTCTGAGATTTAGTGTGTTTCTATAAGAGTATATATGTGCGTACACACATGCATGCTCTTTGGATTACAGTATTCACCTTTAACCTATCACAGTCTTCTAGAGTCTTCCTATACTGACCTAATTCTGATAAAAATATCACATCTTACTAGTAGAGCTCCATCTCCTCCTTCCTTTATGATATTACTACTATATATATATTAAGACTATATATGTTATAAACCAAATGATAGAGTAATATATTTATTGCCTTAAACAAGCTTGTATTTTTCAAAGAAAATAAGAGAAAAATTACGTAGTATTTTATATTTACCCACACATTTACAATTTCCCATGTTCTTCTTTCCTTCCCACAGGTACAAGTTATTGTCAAGAATCCTCTCCTTTAGTGTTTTTTGGAAGACAGATCTGCTCACAACTTCTATCATTTTTGTTTATCTGCAGATATCTTTATTTCACCTTTATCTTTGAAGGCTTGTTTAATTGGATGTAGAACTCATGGCTGACTTTTCTTTTTTCTTTCATCACTTTGAGTATGTCATTCCACTACCCTTTTGTTTCTGAGAAATCAGCCAGTAATTAAACTTTTGTTTTTTCTTTACATAATGAGTCATTTTTCTTTTGTAGCTGTCACAATTTTCCCTTTGATTTTGGATTTCAGGAGTTTGACTATAATAAACATAGATGTGCTTCTCTTTATTTTTGTCCTCCTTGGAATTTGTTGAGATTCTTGGATCATCTGTTTTGTTTTCTCTTAAATCATATTTGGAAAAGTTTTAGCCATTATTTCTTCATGTATATTTTTCTACCCATTCATTTTGTCTTCTCCTTTGGGGACTCCCATTAACACGTGCTGGGACCCTTATCGTTATCCTGTAAGTCTCTGATACTCTGTTCGTTTTTATTCAGTACTTTTTATCTGTAAACTTTGGATTGGATCATTTCTGTTGATCCAGTCTAATCTTCAAGCTCACTGATTCTTTCTTTGACATCTCAATTCCACTATTGAGCTATCTAGTGAAATTTTAATTGAAGTACATTTTAACTCTAGAATTTCACATTTTAATAACTTCTGTTTACTGATTTCCTCCTTGTTATATTTTCTTTAATTCTTTGAACATATTCTTAATAGCTTCTTTGCAGTTTTTCCTGCTAAATCCAATATCTGAACGCATTTACAGTAAGTTTCTATTCACAGAAAGCTGTCTTTTGATTTGCTAATGGGTCCAATAGACTCTTGTTCTCTTCTCTCATCTCTCATGCAAGGGTATCAATAATAATTGTCAAATAACATAAGATATTAATTTCAGTACTTTGTTCCTTGACAGTTTATATAAGGCATAGTAGAAAGTGTTGTTTACTTATTTACTTAATGATGTAAATCTATCTGCCAGTAATTTCCATCAGATTCCTTACAGTGTGCAGAACTTCACAATGTGACCTTATTTGGAAAAAGGGTCTTTGGAGATGTAATTATGTAAGAAATGAGATGAAATCATACTGAATTTGTATGAACCTGAAATCCAATGACTAGTGTCATAAGAAGAGGAAAGGATACAGAGAAGATGATGTAAAGATGGAGGCAGAGATTGGAGGGATGCATTTACGAGCCAAGAAATGCCAAGGATTGTTGAGAGCCATCAGTAGCTAGGAAGAGGCATTGAACAGATTTTCCTTCAGATCTTCCAGAAGGAACCAGTCCTGATTTTAAAGTGCTAGTCTCCAGAACTGTGAAAGAATAAATATCTTGTTTTTAAGCCACTTAGTTTATGATATTTTGTTACAATAGTCTTTGGAAACTAACATATTCCCTTTTCTTAGTAGAGGATTTGTAACTGGGAGTTCTGGGATTATTTCTTTTCTTTACTGCTAACATCCATTGATTAAGGCCTAGAGGAGAAATTCGGTTCACTGATTGACTTATTCATTTAACAAATATTTGCTGAACCCCCTAGAATGTGCTACATTGTCTACTGAAACCCTACCCCACAGTGTGCCTATGTTTAAGGATCTCTGAGGAAGTAATTAAGGTTTAATGAGGTCATAATGGGAGAAGGCAATGGCACCCCACTCCAGTACTCTTGCCTGGAAAATCCCATGGGCGGAGGAGCCTGGTAGGCTGCAGTCCATGAGGTCACTAAGAGTCGGACACAACTGAGCTACTTCACTTTGACTTTTCACTTTCATGCATTGGAGAAGGAAATGGCAACCCACTCCAGTATTCTTGTCTGGAGAATCCCAGGGACGGGGGAGCCTGGTGGGCTGCTGTCTATGGGGTCACACAGAGTCGGACATGACTGAAGCGACTTAGCAGTAGCAGCAGCAGAGATCATAATGGTGGGGTCCTAAACTGATAGGATCAGTATCTTTAGGAGAAGAGGTACTGAGAGCTCTCTCCATTTCCCACTCACCTTAAGAACACACTGAGGAAAGATCTTATGTGGACATAGTGGGATGACCATCTGCAAGGTAGAAGAGAGCTCTCAACCAGGAACCAACTCTAGTGGACCTTGTTCTGGGACTTTCAGCCTCCATAACTGTGAGAAAATAAATGTCTGTTGTTTAAGCAACCCAGCTTGTGATATTTTGTTAGCCGCAGCCCAAGCAGATTAATACAAACAGGAATCAAATATCCATGGTAATTAGTGGAACGAGGTATTTTTATCCTTAAAAAGTTATGAAATGAGTTTGATTAAAGTTATCTTTTAGAAATTTTAAATTATAGGTGCCACTACATGCTTATTCTTAGAACAAAGAGGATGAACCAAGTGCTGTTTATGGGGGAAGATAGACTTTTGGGGGTGGAGGCTTTCATTCAATGCAGAAAGTTGAGTTAATTATTTTCCACAGATCCAGCAGATTATTATTTTTGGTTTGTGCAAGACCTTCTATTAGTTTCCTATTGTTGTTGCAGCAAATCAATCACCATTATCTTACTCCAGAATATTTTCATCATCTCAAAAGTAAACCTCAAACCCATTAGTACTTACTCCCCATTCCCTTTTTCCCAGGCCCTAAAAACCACTGATCTACTTTCTGACCCTATGAAGTACAATTGTAAAAAGATCTTACCCTTGTCATTATAGGTAAGTCTGGTCTGGTTCTGAACTCCTGAGTTCTGCATACTGTGAATTAAGCACTTTTTTACTTCTCCATCCCTCTAATGATGGACTCCTAGGGTGCCTCCACTGAGCTCCCTCCATAAGCAGCATTGTTGTGGATATGCCCCCATAAACCTGTACAGCAGAGTCTCTGCAGATATACCCAGAAGTGGCATTGCTGTATTCTAGGTATGCACATACAACTCCTCACTCACTAACTGTTGCTTTCCAAGGTGGCTATTTCATTCCACTTCAGACTCCTGACAGCAGTACAAAAGGATTTCCTTTTTACAACTTCCTTACAAACACTTGGTTTTGTTCAATAAATTTTGCCCATCTTATCGGTGTATAGAAATATCCAACTGTTCTTTTAATTTGCACTTCTCTGATCTTTAGATAGGTTGATCATCTCTTCATAAACTTTTTAGTCTTTCAACTTTCCCCATTAAAGACGTGCAGTTAAAATCCTCTGCCACTTTATTATTGTGTTTTCCACTTTTTCCTTGTTGATGTGCAGGAGTCGCTTATTTATTACAGATATTCAAACATTGCAAATACCTTCTTCTTATCTGTGACTCATCTCATCTGTTCATTTGTCTCTAACATCCTCTGTTGAACAGAAATCCTTAATTTAACACAGTTGCATCCATTATTTTTTACCTTCTATTTTATGCTTTTAGGTCTTGTTTAAGAAATACTTTTCCAGCTCAAATTTCTCAAAGAAATTTTCTTATATTTTCTTCCAGTAGTTATATAATTTTACCTTTTATATTTAAGCCTATAATGTTTATAGCATTTTATGTGATATAAAAATAGGTATCCAAGTTAATTTCATATAGTAATCTAGTTATACTGATACCATCTATTGGTTCATGTTTTCTCTGCTACTTTACCCTGTATCAAGTAGCCCTATGAAGAGATGACATGGAGAGGTCTAAAGCTTCTTGCCAACAGTCATGTAAGTGAATCATACTTGAAGTAGATCCTCTAGCCCCAAACAGTACTTCAGATGACTATACATCCTGCTTACATCTTAATTACAACCTCATGAAAGACTGTGAGCTGAAAGATTCAGCGAATCTACTGAATTCTTGACTTCAGAAACTATTTGAGGTAATAAATATATATTATAGTTTTAGGCCACTAAGTTTTGGGATAGTTTGTAACACAGCAAAGAATAACTACTGCTATTGCTGCTAAGTCGCTTCAGTCGTGTCCGACTCTGCGACCCCATAGATGACAGCCCACCAGGCTCCTCCATCCCTGGGATTCTCCAGGCAGGAACACTGGAGTGGGTTGCCGTTTCATTCTCCAATGTATGCATATGTGCTAAGTCGCTTCAGTCATGTCCAACTCCATGCAACCCTATGGACAGCAGCCCACCAGGCTCCTCTGTCCACAGGAGTCTCCAGGCAAGAATACTGGAGTGGGTTGCCATTTCCTTCTCCAAAAGAATAACTAATACAGTTTCAACACTGAATAAAGAGTAAGTAGAGCTCTTTGGTCCCTATCATACAGTGCCCTGCAGTTTTTGTTTCATTGCTATCAGCAGAATCAAAGTAAGTGATGGCTTTTCAGTTTCAATGTTCCTAAAATAAAAATGTAAGATAGTTAATAAATGGAAAAGATGGGAAAAGAAAGAAGCTGAGGAAGGAACAAATATTTAAGACCCCTTACAGTGCCTACTCGGAGAAGGCAATGGCACCCCACTCCAGTACTCTTGCCTAGAAAATCCCATGGACAGAGGAGCCTGGTAGGCTGCAGTCCATGGGGTCGCTAGGAGTTGGACACGACTGAGCAACTTCACTTTCACTTTTCACTTTCATGCATTGGAGAAGGAAATGGCAACCCACTCAAGTGTTCTTGCCTGGAGAATCCCAGGGACAGGGGAGCCTCGTGGGCTGCCGTCTACGGGGTCACACAGAGTCGGACATGACTGAAGCGACTTAGCAGCAGCCGCAGCAGCACAGTGCCTACTATGTCTTTTATTATCTTGTTTTAATCAAAAGAGCATTTAGTCAGCTGGCAAAAATGTGGTTGTTGCATTTATATTATCTTCAGCCTCCTACCACATATACTCGCTGTTGGCCAAAATGAGGAGACCAGAACACTGTTGGCTTTGATTTGGCTGAAGCCATAGGTCACAAAAAGGAATGAAGCAGATTTGGAAAATACTGTGAAGGAAATGCATGTGTTGACAGAAATGGAAGTAAAAATAATATTTATTAAACACTTGCAATATGTTTTACTTTTTTGTTAAAGGAACACCAAAATTTCCTTTCCTTTTTTATTTTAGGAACATCAAAACTGAAAATCCATCACTTACTCCGATTCCTCTGATAGCAATGAAACAGAAACTGCAGGGCACCGTATCATAGAGACGCTAACCCTAAACTGTTAGGGTAGGGACTTTGTCTTAATCAGTTCCTAGCACCTTCTATACTCTCTGATTTAGAATGGTTGCTTAAGAAGTATGCAGTGAAGAAATAATAAATGAATGGATAAATCTGCAAATCAATGTGATGATGTTATTAGGAGACAGTGTAGAAAATGGTTAAGAGCATAATGTCAGGTATTACATTTCTGGCTTCCAATCCTAGCTGTACCACTTATTAGCTATGTGACCTTGGGCAAGTCACTTAATCTCTTTAAGGCTGTTTCCTCAGCTATGAAATGTGTATAATAACAGTATATACCTAAAAGAACTGTTATGGGGATGTTAAATATTCTGTAAAAAGAGCTCAATATATAATTTCACAGCTAACAAATACTAAGATGTTAGCCATTATTATTAGAGAAAAATAGGAAAGATCCAGCAATGATTCCAAATTCTTAAGCCTGGTTAACTGGGAAAATAACTGTGCCAAAATTCACTGTGAAAATGGAAAAGGTGATGCTCATTTTCAGACATGGGTAAAACAAAGCCTAAATATAGTTAGAGAGTAAAGGTATTTTGGATATGGAGAGAATTACTGTTTCGACTCTGATTTAATTGCAGTTATTCATCCTGAAATTCTATAATCACAGAATTGTACTTTTAAATATAGTAATTTAAATAGGATTCTACCAGATTGCATCTATGATGAGTCAAATCTAAGGAGGTAGTAGTTTCTGAGATTCTGCCTGAAAATGTGTTCTCAAGTATTATCTTCAAAAACAAAATATTACAGACAGAAAAGATTTCCTTAAATGGTGTAAATTCATGCAGTGTCAATATATGATGTGGTTCAGTCTATAAAATCCCTTGAATCCTCTTCCCAAATTGATTATTTCTTCACAGAAACAGAAGAAAACTATGCTGGAAATATTTAGAGGGAAAATTATGTGTATTAGTGTTCAACCACTTTTGTTCCCCAACTAGTCAGAACCAGTAATGAAAGTTAAGCATGGGGTGGTGTATGGCTAAGATCAAAGTAGGAAGACCCTGAGCTCGCCTCCTGCTATGGGCACACTAAAGTTACAACTATCTATGAGAGCGAATATCTATGAGAATGACATGAAGACTAGAGGAAAATGTTTGCCATAACTAAAAATATGAAGAAGGAACCACAGTGAGATGGGTAGGAGGGGTGGAGTTGCAGTACAGTGAAAACCCATAACCGTGGGATGGGCAATCCACAAATGGGAGGAAATAAGTATTACAGGATTCTCCCCAAGGAGCAAGGAATCTGAAGCCCACATCAGTCTCTCCAACACAGAGGTTTTGCACCAGGAAGATGAGAACCCTGGCTTGCATATTAAAGCATGTTAAAAAGCAGAGACACTACTTTGCCAACAAAAGTCCGTCTAGTCAAAGCTATGGTTTTTTCAGTAGTCATGTAAGGATGTGAGAGTTGGACTATAAAGAAAGCTGAGAGCTGAAGAATTGATGCTTTTGAACTGTGGTGTTGGAGAAGACTCTTGAGAGTCCCTTGGACAGTTAGGAGATCCAACCAATCCATCCTAAAGGAAATCAGTCCTGAATATTCATTGGAAGGACTGATGCTGAAACTCCAATACTTTGGCCACCTGATGCGAAGAACTGACTCTTTAACCTGAGTTAATGAAAAGACCCTGATGCTGGGAAAGATTGAAGGCTGGAGGAGAAGGGGATGACAGAGGATGAGATGGTTGGATGGAATCACTGACTCAGTGGACACGAGTTTGAGTAAATTCCGGGAGTTGGTGATGGACAGGGAGGCCTAGCGTGCTGCTGTCCATGGGATCACAAAAAGTCGGACACAACTGAGTGACTGAACTGAACTGAACTGAACTGAAGGATTTGCATACAGGAGAGCCAGACGGCTGTAGGAAATAGATATTCTGCTCTTAAAGAGTGCACACAAAATTTCTCATGCTCAGAATCCCATTACATAGACAGAAGTTTTAAAGGAGCCTTGGTCAAACCCACTTGCTGATCTTGGCAAATCTCGAAAAGGGACAAAAGGCAGCTAGGACTCCCCCTGCAGACATAGTTACTGCTGCTGTTGCTGCTGCTAAGTCACATCAGTCATGTCCAACTCTGTGCGACCCCACCAATTTTGGGAATTTGTTCCACCATAAGGACACTGGTGCTAGAAAGCACCATTTTGGAACTTCATGCTTGTCTATTAGCACCAGGAATTATATGCCAACAAGCAGGCCAGCACCAGCTCGGTGCCCCAGGGTCCCACAGCTGACCACTTTGGGGCCTGACCCTGCCCACCAATAAATCGCAGCCACCTCGTGAAGCAGGACCTGAGAGCCAGCCAGGATCGGGGCCACTCCCACTACAAAAAGGACCCATGCAGCCCACATATGGGGCATCCCTAGAGCATATAGCTCTGATGATCAGAGGGGAATGTACTGTTGAACCCTCCAGGACATCTATTGCATAGGGTCACTTTTCCAAGATCAGGAAACATAACCAGCTTACCTAATACATGGAAATAAACAGAGAATTGGGCAAAATGAGTATACCCTTAATGAATTAAGACATCTAGAAACCTAATTTCATAAATAAAAAAAGGAACTTATTGGCTTAATCTCTCAACAAATATTTATTGATTGCGTCCCATGTGCCACTGTTCTAGGCAAGGAGGATACAGCTTTGAAAAATATTAAACAAGGTTTATGATTTTCTGGAACTTAGAGTCTAGGAGTATCACTATCTCCAAGCATGGTGCTCAGTGTCATCAGAAATTTTTTTCTCCATCTCTTGGATTTTTTCACTTTGTGTTGGCTAATTTGGAAGGAGGAGGGGCTCTTCCTACTTGAAGCTACATGGCCACCAGTGCAGCAACTCTAAAAGGAGGAAAGTCTCATTTTCACAGTCATTCTAACACAGTGCTAGTCTGTCTCATTGACCTGACTTGGTCTAGGTGCATATCTTTGAGCCTGATTAGCCAGATCTCAGTTATTAGTGGGGCCACCACAAGCATTTGTGCTGGTTGTTATTCACTGCAAAGAAAACAAGCAGAAGCTGGGGTTGTAGGGCATACTTAGCACAGTTTTGCCTGGTACACAGCTATATCTCCTGGAAAAGAGTGCATTTTTCTAATTCACATTGTGACAGTACAGTGGTTTTAGTCAAGTGCTCACCCAGGAGCAAAAGTGGAATAGGGTCATCCCCATGCAAGCCAAATGGTCTGAGGGTGGGGAAAGGAGAGTTGGGGTGCCTATGCCAAAAGAGAGTAACAGGGATGCTGAGTATGCAAAAACAGCAGCTGTCCACTTCATTCCTTTAAAACATAGAAAGGCAGGGTGGTTGAGTGGAGAAGACCTGGACTTGGCATCAAAAGGACTGGGTTCTAATTCTGGCTTTGGAAGCCATGGGATATTGGGCATATCATTTAACCAATTCCCGTAGAATTTGTTTCCTTTCTTATGAAATGGTGAAGTGAAGTGAAAGTCACTCAGTCGTGCCCATCTGTTTGGGATCCCATGAACTATACAGTCCATGGAATTCTCCAGGCCAGAATACTGGATTGGGTAGCCTTTCCCTTCTCCAAGGGGATCTACCCAACCCAGGGATCGAACCCAGGTCTCCCGCATTGCAGGCAGATTCTTTATAAGCTGAGCCACCAGGGAAGCCCAAGAATACTGGAGTGGGTAGCCTATCTGTTCCCCAGTAGATCTTCCCGATCCAGGAATCAAACCAGGGTCTCTGTGTTGCAAGTGGATTCTTTACCAACTAAGCTACCAGGGAAGCCCTTATGAAATGGAGAGGATTATTTTTCCCTCTCAGACTCATTAAAAGGAAAAATGAGATAATAAATGGGAGTATGGTTTGGGAATTATAAGTTTTTTACACCTGGAAGGTATTATTTTTTTTTCCCAGTCAGTACCTTGCACAGTGCCCTTACACATTGAAGGTTCCCATTAAGTATTTATTAATTGGCTGATCCATGATATGGAAACTCACATCACTCCACATACTTTTCTAAAACTTTATACAAGCAAAATGTTTTGGTGAACCATTCATTCAACAACTCTAGAAACATACACAGCAAGCGGTCTTTTGATCTCATTATTCAGACCTCAGTTTAAGTGCTACTTCCTCAGGGAAAACTTCATGGTTCATCCCCAGTCCCCCAATCAGGGCAGGGCCCCCAACCTGTTTCACAACACTTAATACAATTCTAGTTTAACAGTTACTTGTGAAACTCGGGTTTAATATCTTTCTCCATCGTTGGCCGTGAACTCCATCATGGAGGTTGTTGTTCTGTTGTTTAGTCACTAAGTTGTGTCCAACTATTTTGCAACCCCAAGGACTATAGCCTGCCAGGCTCCTTTGTCCATGGGGATGAATAGAGAACACTATTCTTGTCCTGGGCAAGAATAGTGGAGTGGGTTGCCATTTCCTTCTCCAGGGGATCTTCCCAACCTAGGGATCAAACAGATGTCTCTTGCAGTGGCAGGTAGAGTCTTTACCACTGAGCTAACCAGGGAAGCCTCCATTGTGCAGGTAACATGGCTATATTGTTTGCTGTTGCATCCTGTTGTACATGGTACATAGTAGGAAATTAAGAAATATTTGTTCAATGAATGAGTAAATTTGTGAGAGTGAGTGGAACAAGATCAAATGAACTATGAAACATACATCTAATTTCCCCTTTCTGTTGTAATATTTTTTCCAAGCCCTCCAGTGACCACACGGTGGAACCTCTACTAAGAAAAGAAAGAATGAGTGGTTGACTAAACCTGTCTCTTTAAGGACACACAGTCAATGACTATTCAGAAATGAAATCCATTCATTCTGACTTATGCAAGCTGCATCTCAAAAATTCAGAATAAATGTATTACAGCAATTATAAGACCTGTAGTCATTAATTTACTCTAGAGTAATAGTTCTAAATCTTACACTGTGTATGTCTTGCTATGTCCTAATGCTTCTCTCTGCATCCAAACTACATCAGAACCAAAGAGTTCATTCCTGTATGAATACACGTAACTCCCAGCCAGAAATTTGATTACAGTGTTTCAGAGCAGGGAAGGAGACTTTAGAGCCAAATTATTCCTTCTTAGCCAGCTCCACCCTAAATTTCATTTACATAATACAGCTCTTAGTAAAAATGAAATAAGTCAGCATCGGGGAAGACAAACTGAAATATGGCTTCCATACCAAAGGCAACTTTTCTTCTGTCAGTCTCAGTGAGTAAGTGATCTTCTAAATAATAGAATGTTTTAAAAAATAGACATCAGTGTCCAGTTAGGTCACAAATACCTGTTATGTGCAGAATTTTTTTAACTTTTAATTTTGTAAAATACACATAAAAAATTTACCATTTTAACCATTTGTAAGTGTACAATTCAGTAGTGTTAAGTACATTCACATTGTTGTGAATCCAATCCCCAGAACTCTTTGTCTTACGAAACAGAAATTCTATACCCAGTAAACAACTCCCTTCCCCCACTGCCCCTGTCCCCTAGCAACCATCATTCTGTGTTCTGTCTCTATGAATTTGCCTTCTCTAAGTACTTCATTCAGTTTCCAGAATCATACAGTATTTGTCTTTTTGTGAAAGTGTTCCCTTCCTCAAAGCCCCAGCGCAGGCCAGGCCTCTTAGTTGAAAGGGCTTGGAATGGGAGGCCCGGGGTCTGCTCTTTCACTCTGCTCGCTCTCCAACAACCTGAAGTCAAGGTGGGAGACACAGTCTGGTTCTGAGATTCTCTGCATCACTCCCCTGTTTTCAAGGTTTGATTGCCATCGAGGGCTGGACTGGGGTATGGACACAGCAGGTGCATTCTATGTAATTGGCCTGGTGGTGGAAAGTCCTCTCTTCCTGGGTTGGCTAAAATGGTGCGTGGGGCCATTTTAGCACCAGCCAGATCCTCCAAGGATTCCTTGAAGAGGAGCAGCCATAGCTCCCTTTGGCCCTTCTTGCCCTATCTCCAAGTCTTCTCCAGGAGGGGTGACTTTACTTGCCCAGGGGCCTCAGAGGCAACTACTGGCTCCTGCCTCCCACTAACCTCTGAGAGCCTTCTGATGGGACTGACAATGAATGACCTTTTCCAGGCCCCAACGGCTGAAGGGGACCATAGTGAGGCATCCCCATCCTTTCCTCAGGTACCCCACATTACCGCTTCTTCTCGTCTTGTGGGCTAGGCTGCTCCAGAAACCTCCAAGTGGTTTGATATGATTTCAGACCCACTTGTTTATCACTAAAGTGAAGTTGTTGAAATCCAGTTGTTTATGGCAAAGACAAAATACAAAGTTTTTTTTTTTTTTAAGAAATAAAGCAGTTTTTCTATAAGAATGAAAGTTGTATCAGGATGTCATTATCTCATCTGTTGTGATCAAGAAGCAGTCAATAGCTCAGCTGCTGAAGATCCCCACTTGGGACTTATTAATAAAAACAGACTAAAAAGCAACTATGGTGAGGAAAAATATAGACAGTAAGTACCTAGAGTTTGTGAGGATTGTCCAAGAGTTTCCACCTGGGCATGGTGACTCTTTACTGACCTAAACAACTCTCTGAAGACCCTGGGGCATTACGCTCCTGCTGGGGTAAAACTGACTCTTTTACCACAGTGGTGAAAGCTGCGCAGCAACCTCACAAAGATCACTTTGCCCCTCAACAAGGCTTCATTCCCTACCAACATGCTCTACCATCAGGGGACTTCTTACTTTTCTTTAGCTACCAGCTAGACATCAGCTTGTGGTTAGCTAAGCCAACTCTCCTAAGAACCAACCTCATAGGAAAGATACACTTCAACTGAATTTGGACTTTATTTCTCCTATCTCCCCTTGCCTGGAACAACAGTGTAACCAATCTATCATTTACAGTAGGTTATTTCTTTATTGGCTTATTAAGAGACACATCCTGTATGCTATTGGCTTGTGAAATTATAATTCTCAGTGAACCTACAGTAGATAAAAATTAGCAACAATTTCAGTCTCGAGCATAATCTGCCTCAAAAGACATCTCTATCTCTGTGTCCATCTCTATTTCAATATCTCTTCCTCAGTGGGTACACAAGAAATTGGTAACAGTAATTGCTTAAAGTAAGGAGTTAGGGGTCAGTGAGAGATTTACTTTTCACTATTTATCTTCTTATATTGTTTGAATAGTATTTTCTTAGGGGTTATATATGCAATGAATTCCAAAACGCTTTATAAATCATAAAGCATTCTACAGTTATTAGGGTTTTATTGTTACTAGTATTTACTAAGGCTTCCCAGGTGATACTAGTGGTAAAGAACCCGCCTGCCAATGCAGGAGACATAAGAGACCCAAGGGTTCATTCCATCCCTGGGTTGGGAATATTCCCCCAGAGGAGGGCGTGGCAATCTACTCCAGTATTCTTGCCTGGAGCATCCCATGGACAGAGGAGCCTGGTAGGCTATACTCCAAAGGGTCACAAGGAGTTGGACAGCACTGAAGCAACTTGGCACGCGGGCAAGCACCAGCAACAACATCTCAAACATTTAGCCTTTGTGAAAATTTGAATGAGTTAACTTACTACTACATATGTTAGAATATGAGGCCGTTTTTTTCTTTTTAAAGTCACCCTTTGGCATATTTAATGACGTTGGAAAAATACTCAAGGTGAAAAATATAAAAATTGTACAAGTGTCTGATTCCAATTTTGTGTGTTCCCTGTGTAAACATAATATATAAAAAGAGACCGGAAAGAACCATCCACAATGCTCTGGCGGGGAGAAGGGAGACATCGTGTTAATTTTAATTATATTTTCCGATATATACCACGTTTTTTACAGCAAATTAACAAATGCTATTTGGAAAGAAAAAAATCACCATTAAACCTTAAAACTTGGCCAGAAATGAATTTTTTTTAATTTCGTGAGAATGACTTGTTGCAGACCGAGAGGACATATGGCAACAATCAAGGATAGTGCTAAGGGAAGACTGGAACCCTCCTTCCAGGCCCGGAAGTCAGTTACAAACTACAAGGAGAGGCAAGCGAGATGCTGGCCTCCACTATGGCTAGAGCGACCACGAAAAGACACAGGAACTTCCGGGGCGGAGCTCTCTGTTCCGTTCCCTACCTTGGGGGAAATGTGGGCTGCTGGCGCATTGAAAGTTCGCGATTGCTTGGCTGCTACTTCCGTCACTCTGAGACGGTGCTTGAAATTGGGAGCGACCATGGCAAAGAGCAAATTCGAGTACGTGCGGGACTTCGAGGCTGACGACACATGCTTGCCCCACTGCTGGGTGGTGGTACGACTGGACGGCAGGAATTTCCATCGGTGAGCGAGCTCGGCCCGGGGTGCGTGCTTCGCAGGCGTTTCCGGTGAACGCGGCCTCTCCGTAGCCGCCCGTAGCTTGTGGTTACCGTGGTAACGCGGCAGCCAATGACTGCGCGGCTTTAAGCATCACTCTGTGCTGGCTACAACTGGCTTGAACGCGAGTAGTCTGGATAGTTAAAATGAGACAGGGTGTTCCCCTGGTGACGAGCTGTCCATTGACAAGGCTTTGGTGGGAGAAGTCACGCTTGGGCGCTTTATTTCAGCTCTTCAACCGATGGCCAAACTGGTTGTTAGGTATCTTTGAGGGCTTGCTGTGGACAACGCTATACAGAGCATATTCTTGTTTCATTATAAGTAACAGGGCACATGGACTGGATTCAGGAGGGGAAAAGTCAGAAAAAAACAAAGTAACAGAAAGATGGGAATTTCTTTAAAAATACTACTTTGGTAATGATTACTGTAGTTAAAATTTATTGAGCAGTCCAAGGAGCCAGGCATAGTTGTGTTTGTTACCTCCCTCTAACCTGCAGGACAATCCTATGAAGTAAATTTATCCCCATTTCACAGAAAAGGGAATGGAGGATTAGTATATATGTTCCTTTTTCTCAGTTGGTCAGAGCTAAAAAAAAAAAAAAACTGGAGTTCTTAACGAAATGGATTGGGTTGTGGCTCCTGGATTGTTTGGACTCACAGCACTATTACAGTGTCTTCCTTTATGAACAGCCTATTTAATCTGTGTATTAATGACAAAGTCTCTTGCAGCCATGCCCTTTTCCCTTTTCTTTTTCCCATTTGAAGGTTTGCTGAGAAACACAGCTTTATAAAACCTAATGACAGCCGTGCTCTTCATCTAATGACCAAATGTGCCCAAACTGTAATGAACGAACTGGAGGATATTGTGATTGCATATGGACAGAGTGATGAGTACAGCTTTGTGTTCAAGCGAAAAAGCAATTGGTTTAAAAGAAGAGCCAGGTAATTATGTGGCCTAGCTCCTTCAGAAAATTTCCTACCAGCATCTGGCTTCTGCTTGGGCTTCCCTAGTGGCTCAGCTGGTAAAGAATCTGCCCGCAATGCACGAGACCTGGGTTCGATACCTGGGTTGAGAAGATCCCCTGGAGAAGGGAAAGGCTACCACTCCAGTATTCTGGCCTGGAGAATTCCTTGGACTATATAGTCCATGAGGTCGCAAAGAGTCGGATAGGACTGAGTGGCTTTCACTATCTTAATCATAAACTTGCAGACTGTAGTATTTGCAACTGCAGAATGTGTGTGTGTGTGTATGTATGTCTATATATGTATATATACACACGCACACACATTGGTAAACTGATAATATGTATAGAAGTTGACTGTTGTACTTCCGTATGTTATCTGGGCATTGTATGCTGCTTCCATTTCACATCACCTTAGCTTCTAAGCTGAACATGAAAACTAGAAACAGAAACAAAACGTTTAAGTAAGGAGGATCTCAGTACAAATTAGATCTCATATTTAATTTGGCGGTATGTTGAAACTTTCACAGAAAATAGGTCATGTAATGAGTTGGTGTGTTTTTAAAACAGTGGTGTCCCTCCTCCCAAGACTTGAAGAAAATCCTCTTGAACCATCAATTCACATCACATCCTATAGAAAACCATTTGATAATAGTAAACTACTTTATAGGACTAGAAAGAGAGGCAGGCTGCATTTTAAATATATAACTGAAATATTAAAATAGTTTTTCTTGACTCAATTTATATTATCTCTTGGCTCTCCAGACAGTTTGTGTTATCACTGTTACACCCACAGACCCTGTCATGGCGTTGAATTAATACCATGTATTTTCTTTTTTCTTGCTCCACCCAACCTGCCTTCTGCAAGTAAGTTTATGACTCACGTGGTTTCCCAGTTCGCCTCCAGCTATGTGTTTTATTGGCGGGATTACTTTGAGGACCAGCCCCTTCTGTATCCCCCAGGCTTTGATGGAAGAGTCATAGTGTATCCTAGCAACCAGACTCTAAAGGACTATCTCAGCTGGCGGCAAGCAGATTGTAAGTGAAACCAAATAAACAGATGTATTAATAGTTACATCACTAATTCGTTATATTAGAGGTGATGCTCTGAAATAGTTTTGGCTCGTGTATTTTGTTTGGAATGCAGTATTTCAGGTTTTTAAAATTAGTTGAAAATACTTGAAAAATTGGGTATTTTTATGTAAATATTCCTTATTTTTAGCTTTTTTTTTTTTTAATCAGAAGATCTGGCAATACTAAGTCTGTATTTCCACTTAGTATTGGTCAGACCCTGTGTAGTGACTTCTGCCTTTACACACACACACACACACACACACGCACACACATGTGCATGTACACAGGAGCCAGTGTGCCTCTACTTCTCCGTTGTTCCTCTGGGATCACCTACTCTGCTTTCCACATTTAGGTTCATGCTGGCTTTAGTGGGTATTTGAGTTGTGACCCTGCCTTACATGATGAAATATTTGTGAGACTTTTACTCATTTGATGTGTCTTGATTTTTCCAGAAGAATTGGAAAAGAGGTGGGAATAATACACATCAAATAACTTTGAAAGTATTCTTTAGCTTAATGCACAAGTCAACAGACTTGTGTGAAGCATAGCTGAAACGAAAGGATAAAACTGTTAGAAAATAAGTTTTTTTTTCTGCTTCACTGCTTCCCTGTATGTTCCCTGTGTGTGACTTTTGACAGGTAACTAAATGTTTCTGAGGTCTCTGTACTTTAAAGAGGAGAGAGATTGGGCTCTAGTACTCTTGGAAGGGTGAATATTAAAAAAAAAAAAAAGATTCGATATCCCTACACAGTGTTACTCTGTTTTCCTTACAGGTCACATCAATAATCTTTATAATACGGTGTTCTGGGCACTTGTACAGCAGTCTGGCTTAACACCATTACAAGCCCAAGAGAGATTACAGGTATATAGATCTTACTGCATTAAGACTTCAGAGGGGACAGTTTATAATCTCTCATGACATTTTGCCTTCTTTTTAAGCTCTTAAGTTTTTACAGCTTTGTTTTGAAAAGTTACAAAGATCACACTAGTAGCAGATCTGCTGCTTGCTTGCTTTGTGACTGTGGGTAAGCTGTTAACCACTCGCTGAGCCTCAGTGTCCTCTGCTGGAAAATGGAATTAATGGCTCTGCACTCCCACATGGTAATGCTTGGCTGGAGCTTGATATTGGCTGCCCTCTATACAGGGCACATGCTCGTCTTTTCTGTCAGCCCCACCTGGCTGCTGGGGACCTGGAGTTTGGGGTTAGGACTCTTGTATATCATTAAGACCCCAGACTCTGGGGAGTCAAATAATTGTACTCAGATGTTTTTGTTTAATTTTACCTCTCTGCCTTAGTTTTTCATAGGTAAAATGTGGACAATAATAGTTCCTACCTTACAGGTTTATAGTGAGAATTTTAAGTGGCATGATGCATGTAAAACACACATAGACTAGTACAAAGCACACTAAGTACCTAATAAATACTTTTGTTATTAGATGCTATTTTATTATTAGATGCTACTTGCAGGTAAACTGTGAAATGAGATGTGTTGTAATAACTCCTAATACAATGCCTGGTACATTATAATGACTCAGTAAACGGTTGTCATTATTAACAACAGTGATAAAGATGGGTAGCACTAATAGGAAGACTGGTAGATGTAGCCAGAGTTTGGAAGCGCTGAATTTAGATTTTGATTCTTATTCTTAAGTGTAAGAGCACCGTTGGCTTTGGAGACTTTATATAATCTTTCTAAGCTTCTGAGCGCTCATCTCTAAAATGGAGATGGTTATGAGCGTCAAATAAAACATACAAACTATCCAGTACAGAATCAATGCTCTTAACTATTAGTGCCTCTCACTCCATCACAGTAGTGATTGGGGAAGCCAGTTACTTGCTACAGAAGAGAACTTTATGGACTTTTGTATTTAAATAAGATTTGAACTGCTCTTAAAATTCATTAATACCTATATGATGTTTGATGAAATGCTTCCGTTTCTTGATTTGTTGCTAGCAGTTTAGATAGAGAGTGGAATGGATAGGTGGAGCTAGGGGAGAGAAAAGACCTACAGAGCCTTTTATATTTGTTTTTATTTCTTCAGGGAACTCTTGCAGCAGACAAGAATGAGATTTTATTTTCTGAATTCAACATCAACTACAATAATGAGCCACTGATGTATAGGAAGGGGACTGTGTTGATATGGCAGAAGGTAATGCTGTTATGTCTAAGGGAAAACGAAGGTCAGAAAGAAAGCCTGTGCCTAACCCATGCTTTGTCTTGCCTGCTGCCTGCGTGCTGATGTGACTCCAGTCATTAGCACAGATTAGACCCTTTCCAAAACGAGATGCTATAGATTATTATTATGGATGCTTGCTTCGTCAGTTCATCAGTCAAGTTTGTGATCTGGACTCCCCCCTTCTATAAGCAGAATTGCAGAATTTTAGAATTTATTTTTTTGTGTCATAAGCTCTCCCCAAATCAAATCAAACCCCTTTAACAGGTTTAGTGCCGATAAGAGAATTTTTGCATTCAAAGAACATTTAAAAAAAATCCCACACTGGACCATTAAATGGCCCACCCATCCCATGAGAACTATAATTTGAGGAACTGATGTTGTATGTGAAGGTTCTGTCCCTTACAGAATGTTTGAGAGATTCTCTAGACAGTCATAGTTAACTTAATATTCTGTCTCCTTTCATCTAAATCCTTAATTCTACCAATATTTTCTCTCTGATCCAGCTCCTGGGCATAATGATGTCTCTAAATTTATTTCCTTCCGTCTAAAGTATTTTTTTCTGAAATGAATGTTTTTAAGTATTAAGGGAGTAAGTATCCTAAGAGCTCAGGATCTCACTGGCAACTTCAGCTCTTTTATTAGTATTTTTTAAGTATTTGTTCTTTGGACCTGCAGGTGGGAAAGCAGAAATATCTTTAATTCTATGGTTATTGCTAACAGGTAACAAAGAGTCCCTTCTGTGTTCCTAAGATCTCCTCTCAGAATAGAGCAGCATAACTGTTTAAAAAGTGTTTTTAGTTGTAAAGAAGTTCAGGCATAGTAAGATATGTATCTGTCTGAAAATATATATTTGTCTGGGTTGGCTAAAAGTTTATTTGGGTTTTTCGAAAAACCCAAATGGATGTTTTGGCCAACCAAATATATAGCCGACTTCTCCGTCTTCTGTCCCAAAGCCACTCTCTAGTTAACAATGTCAGTGTTTTAACTTTACCTATAGGTGGAGGAAATCACAACAAAAGAAGTTAAGCTGCCAGCAGAAATGGAAGGAAAAAAGATGGCGGTGACCCGGACCAGGACTATGGTGGTGCCCTTACACTGCAATATCATTGGGGATGCTTTCTGGAAGGAACATCCAGAGATCCTGGATGAAGACAGCTGACCCTTTGCTTTTCAGTCCTGGCGTGCTTAACCATCTCGGCCCCCAAGTCTCCAGGCCTTTGCAGGCCCTAGCATCTGTGCCATGCAGAAGTGTCCCGGGAGTGACATGCCTCTGATTGGGAGGGGAGCGGAGAGAAAAGGGGTGGATGTGGGTGGTGTATCTTGTTCTGCTTTAAGTGGAACACCTTTTTTGCAGTGTTCAAACGTGGTTCCTTTGGTAGAAGTACATTTAAAAAAAAAATTGTGGTACTCTTTTTATAAAGCAAGAACTATGTTATGCCTTGTAGATGAATCATTTTTAGATTGTGGCATGGGTCTTACAAAAACCAGTCAAGCTTTTTTCACCTCTGCTAGAAGATGAGCCCAAACTTTACTGTCACCTGCTCTTTCTTTACCACAGAATCCAGTGACCCCGGTCACCTCACCTTTCCCAGCCACCTAATTGCATTCGTCTTTGGCAGACCTGGAACTAGTATAGGTTGATGCCTTCCCAGTGCCTCTGAATGCAGGAATTCCAGGGCAAACTCAGGGCTTTGTGCCATTATCCAAGTTGGCAACCTGCGCTGAACTAACGAGTTGTAGCTTGGGTGTCCTTCATAAATATTGCGTGGACTGATGTTGTGGAGTTGTCAGCATGACCCTCCTCATCTCACCAGGGGCGGTGATCACAAGGCTGCTTACTCTTTCTCAGGAGAAAGAGAGTTACATGTCTATATGGGAGAAGGAAAATGTGAGATTGAATGAGCCAGGAGGAAGATACTCTCTGTCGTCTTGGCACTTCAGTTTTGAAAGTCACCTTCCTGTTGGACTTCCTGAAAAAGATTCTCAGGTAGCCTCTGTATAATAAAACAATGGCATTTGACTTGGAGAGCAGAGGGACCAACACTCATCTTTGGGTCACAGGTAGTAGAGGAGCCCTAATGGTTCTACCTGCTGACGTGGAGTTGGGCGAGGAGCCGCAGGAACTGCATGTTGCTCGTGGCCTCCGAAGCGAGGAGGCAGTGGGGATTGTTGGTCGAGAACTCACATTTCCTTTTATGTTCATTTCATATTTTAGAGGGAAAAGATTAATTTGGCTCTATAAAGAATTAATTAAAAGCCCACATCACAGTGCCTGGTCTTACACTGTAGAATTTACAGCCAAGAAAATGTATTTTTGAAAGAGCGATGACTGGTCTCATCTCACTAATTGACACCCCATCTGTTGATGCCTTTTTTTCCCTCCCTGTTCTCACTCCACGGGAATAGGAGACATGGCTTACAGTTGGTAATTGATAAAATTTCTTTGAGAAGAAAAAAAATAAAGGTTTCAACTCCCTTGGCCTGATTTTTCTTTTTTCTTTTTTTTTCATACAAATTCAGTATATGAGTCCAACTTCCATGTGTGAACGTCCTTACATAAGCCAGGCTCACATCCCTTCATCACAGTGGTGGTTCACAGACTTCTAGATACAAAAATTTACTTGAAATGCTCTTTTAAAATGCCAGTTCCAAGCTCTCTCCCCATGAAGAGTTTGGGATTCAAAGACTTTTGATGGGTGTAGTCAATATACCACACTTTGGGTAACTATACTAAAACCTAGACTTGTACATCTAGATACACTGTGATAGGCCAAGTAAGGCAGTAAGAATGTAGCTCTTGATTGGCAAACATAATAGTAAATAAATTTCAGCGTTCTATATCAAAACAAGTATAGATAAGTAGGTGTACAAATTTTTAAGACGGCCACCCAAGAAAGTTTTGTTTTCTGTGGGTGTTATGTGATACTACAAAGGTATCACTTGATTTTGTTATAAAATAGGACATGTGCTTGCTGGTTGAATTGCCAGCAGTTGGCAGGAGTGAGGTTTGTCTTGGGGAGGGTGGTTTTGAGCGGAGGAATATCCTGGGTTTAATATTTACGCTGTAATACCTGTTGAATTAAGTAATGCTGTCAGAAGAGGTAGTATCTGGACCTTTGATGTAGACTACACTATTTTAACATCAAGAAACAAAAAAGGTTCTGCTAAACAGAGGCTCTAAAGTACAGCCAGGTTTTATAAATATGCCATCCCAGTTGGATCCTCCTTTCCTCCAGGTGCTTAGCAATACTTAGAAGATCAGTGGTGGTGAATTTTCTTTAATACTAGCATCTTTCTGGGGTATGTGTAAATTTCTTTTTGCCTAGGTGTAAGAAATGCAGTACTAGGGTCCACTCATCGTCCTTCACTTTCATTGTACACTTAATATTCCTAGAGCATTTATTACGCCCCATATGCATATCTTTCGTTCTTCAGACAGTTCCTTGAAACAGTTTCTAGCAAAGAGTCAGACACGACTAAGCGACTGAACTGTTTGTATCTCAAAAGAATGTAAAGCTCAGAGAAGCTAAATAGTTGGAGCCCAGGCGTCTGAACTCCAGTGATGCTCAGCATTAGAACAAATTGGGACATTCCTTGCCCTCTTCCTCGGCTTCCCTGATAGCTCAGTTGGTAAAGAATCCGCCTACAATGCAGGAGACCCCGTTGGATTCCTGGGTTGGGAAGATCCTTTGGAGAAGGGATAGGCTACCCACCCCAGCATTCTTGGGTTTCCCTTGTGGCTCAGCTGGTAAAAGAATCTGCCCACAATGCGGGAGACTTGGGTTCGATCCCTGGGTTGGGAAGATCCCCTGGAGAAGGGAAAGGCTACCCACTCCAGTATATGGGGTCGCAAAGAGTCGGACGCGACGCAGCGACTTTCACTTTCACTTTGCCCTCTAGCCACTGCTTCCCGCCAGTCCAAGCTACTAGTAGAACATAATACCGTAGAACCGAGAAACACCTGGGGAGCTTGTCAAGCTGACGGGCCCAGCCTCCATCCCCAGGGAATCTGGACTATCAGCAAACACCTAAAGTGATAATGATATTGATGGGAAAACGCTGCGTTAACACAAATGAACCTCTTCCCCCGCACGCTGATGCGCTCCGAGCCCCGGGCGAGTAGCTGCCGCGCACCACACCCCTGGCGGCGCAGAGCGCAGGCAGATGCTGCCCCCTGGCGGCCGCCCGGGCGCAGTGAGACACCCCGCGCCGCGGCTGCGCAGTGACGCCCTCTGGCGGCCCCGCTCCTTCTTCCCATCGGCCTCGGCTTGCGGGCCTTTCAAACATGGAGGAGCGGGAGCGGGGGGCGAGGTCGGCTCGCGCTGGGAGCCCCGCGCGCCCGCCCAGCCCGCGGCTGGATGTCAGCTCTGACAGCTTCGACCCGCTGCTAGCCCTGTATGCGCCCCACCTGCCTCCCATTCCCTACCCCAACGCGCCCTGCTTCAACAACGTGGCCGAGTACGAGAGCTTCCTCAGGACCGGGTTACGGAGCGGCGGGCGCGGAAGGGCGCGGGGCGCGGCCGCCGGCTCAGGGGGCCCCGCTGCGGCCGCCGGGCCCTCGGGCAGGACCCGCCGCCGCCCGGACGCCCCCGCCCCGGACCCCGAGCGCATCCAGCGCCTCCGCCGCCTCATGGTGGCCAAAGAGGAAGGGGACGAGGCCGCCGACGCGCAGCGGCGGGGTCCGGGTCGGAGCAGGAAGGCGCCGCGCAACGTGCTCACGAGAATGCCCTGTGAGTCCCGCGGGCGGGCGGGCGGGGGCCGGGCCGGCTGTCCGGAAGGCGGCGGCCCTGCAGGCGTGTCCCTGGTGACAGCCGCTTGGCGCGGACCTGTGTGTGTGTCAGGGGGAAGGTCTTGGTGAAGGCTGAAGAGATAACCAGCGACCGTGGGGAGGGTCAGCTTGAGGAATTCAGGGTCTGTATGGGCAGTGAGGGAAGAGTGGCAAGGCTGTAGAGGGAATAAGTAGCCCTGGGTAAGATCTGCATAACATGCGTAAAGGTGATGGGGGCCACAGAAGTGACCACAGAGGTGATGAGGAACCTGCTGAAATCGATCTGCAGGAGTGATTGGGGGGTGGGGGGTGGCCGGGGGATTCTGGAGAGGTGGTGAGCCTGGAAACGGGACATCATGGGGAAGGTTTGCAGAGGGTGATGAAGTCTTGGGGCCACGCATGGTGAGAGGAGGGAGGGCACAGCCAGTATTAGGGGAGGGAGAGTGGTTCGGTCAGTGAGATTTGTGGGTGATGGGACGCAGTATGAGGAAATTGTTCAGATAGCACAGGGGACGTAATCTCATGACCTCTGCACATTAAGTGACAGCTCGTTCTCAGTGCTGTAGGCAGAAAGGGCTGCAGGGTCTTGACACACATGTGTTCACTGGAATGCAGCAGGCACAGAAGGCCACTAAAGGGCAGACACTTTTACAGCTTCGCTGCCGGGGTGAGTGCAGGGACTCTTGTCTGTCAGGCTCCTATTACCATATGCACAGGTTATTTTGAGTTCTGAAGGTGTAAATGGCACTAGGGGATTTCTTGCAGCCTCCTAATAGTTCCTTAGAGTAAAGCTGTAAATAGCAGAGATTGCTAAGTGTGAGTTAGGTCTTGTATAAACGGAATAGAAACAGCCCAGGGTCATATCTTTGTCATCTGGCAAGCAGTTCTGACATCTGCCCCATGAACACAATGACCTACTTAGCCATTCAGAGCATCTGTATCCTGATAACTAAATTGTGGCATTATTAAATCACTGCCTTTGGAATGGAGGGTTTTGCTACGTAAAGGAATATTTTGTTTATTTCCTAGAAGTGTGTTAAGAGAGCAACATCCTAAAAAACTGAGTGTTGTTAGGGGTGCCTTTGTGATTCCAGTGCCAGAGCATCACTGCCTAAGCTAGGGTTTACTCCAGTTTGCTTGCCCAGCAGTGACACAGATTATGCGTGTGCCTAAATTAAGAGCAGTTTGGGGGAGCTTATTTTGCCCGTAGTTTTTGCCACTATCAGATCTTTGAAATGCCCTCCAAGTCTCAGATTGTAACATTTATTTCCATTTTGCCAAGTATTGCTTTGCTGCCAAGATTTTCAAGACAAAAAGAAGTATTTCTATGTGGTCAGTGGTTTTGGCTCCAGTAAGGTGGAGCACTTTGCCATATTTTTAGGATGAAAGAGTGTGAGGGCCAGCTTTATCAACTTTCCACAATTAAATGTATGCCTGGAATCAAAGTCTCAAAATGTGCTCTAGGCATTGAAAATTTTAATCCTACCTCTGGAAACAGTTGGATGTACATGGTAGAGATGAGTAGATATCACAAAAAATTGATGACCTTCAGGAAGCAAAAAAAAGTATAGAAGCAGGGATGAGGATTAGGTTTTTTCCAAAAAAGAATTGATATAGAAGTCAGCTTTAGGTCTTGAGGTTAAGAAAGGGCATGCTTGACGATAACAGCAATTACTTAAAAATAAGGCTGTTGAGCATGTAATATATGCTAAATAAGCATATAAGATATGCTAAATTACATATAGCAAAATTCACTCCTCAGGTGAGTAAAAAGGTTGTGAATTCATCACCACATTCAAGATACAAATCAAGGAGTTCCCCAGTGATCTAGTGGTTAAGATGCTACACTTCCAATGCAGGGGATGCAGGTTCAAACCCTGATCAGGAACTAAGATCCCACATGCTGTGTGGCAAAAAAAATAAAATAACATGTAAAGTTAAACTTATCATAGGGCCTGGCCCATACTGAGGGCTCAGTAATTGGTGATAATATTGGTGACAGTGATGCTGCTGCTGCTGTTGATGTGAAGGAGAGGAGCTTGGAGACTCTTGAAGTGAACCAATAGTATGATGAGGCTCTGGACTGTATTGTTGGTTGTGGAAACAGAAAAGAAAGGTCAGGTCTTAGTTATTGAGAATCTCTTGTCTGGACTTAGTATTGGCTATTCTGCTGCTGCTAAGTCGCTTCAGTCGTGTCCAACTCTGCAACCCCATAGATGGCAGCCCACCAGGCTCCACCGTCCCTGGGATTCTCCAGGCAAGAATACTGGAGTGGGTTGCCATTTCCTTTTCCAATGCATGAAAGTGAAAGTGAAGTCACTCAGTCATGTTTGACTCTTCACGACCTCATGGACTGCAGCCTACCAGGCTCCTCCGTCCATGGGATTTTCCAGGCAAGAGTAGTGGAGTGGATTGCCATTGCCTTCTCCAAAGGGAAAGATAAAAGAGTGGGGTTAAAAATGACCTGAATTTGGAAGGATGTGGCCCAAGGGTAATGGCAGTGGAGAGCGGGATTTGGAAGAATAACTTCTTCAAAGATAAGGCATAGATATAGTTTTAGAAGCCTGGCTCATATCCATTTGGAGTTTGTCACAAATACTGCTGAGAAGAGATTCAAAATGTGCCTTGTGATTCTGAATGTGGAACTTTTTTTATCTCTTGGGATTTTTGCTCTGCTAGGTGGTGTGCCAGTGTTGTATTTTTGATCACATGAGAGAAATATTCCCTGGAATTATACCTTGTTAAATCTTTGGAAGAAAAAAAAATCAAAGGTACAGATATGAAGGTTGAAAACCTGAGTTTACCATTTGTTTAATTAGAATAAGAGATTTTTGTTAAGGTACATGCTTGTCCTTTCTCCCTGATTTGGGGGTGTGTGGGGAGTAATGCCCCTGTTTTCTTCTAAGTTAGAAAAAGAGTGGCCTTTCCAGCCTTTGTGGAACATATGTGTATGGTGGGAAAGAGGAGTGAATGTGGAAGGCAAGTAGAGTAATTTAGGCATTGTGACCAGTTTCTAAGAAATTTAATTATTGGAACTTATTCATTACATGAAACTAGAAGTTACCTAGTCTAACCTCATCTTATGAATGGGGAAACTTGGACTTGTAGAGAAAAAGTTGCCCACCAAGTTCACACAACTAGTTATAATGACCTAAATGTTGTTTACAGTGCTTGATTTGACACCATCTGTAACATGTATCCGGATATGTGTATATACACATACCTTAGTATGTCAGAGGTTCACAGAATTTTAAAATATGGCTAGAGGAGGGATGGATGGTGAAGGTCAGGCCAAGGTTCTCGTGTTCCTTTCTAAGGCCACTGTTTATGACACTCTGCCTTCTTGCTGAATCTTCAATCTGACAACCTCCTATTTCTCATCTACAAAGTCACTTAATCCAAGAGTATCTTCTTTTATTAACTTATCCCTGCCCTCATTTATAAGCCAGTTCATGAGTGAGGGGTAAGGAGGTTAAGAGTAACCACCTTAGGTATCCAAATTGAAGTGCAAGACACTTGTTCTATTTTATGCTTATACTAAAAATAAAACATATATTTTTGTTTGTTTACTATCAATGACAATAACTTCCAAAGAACTGTGCCTTTCAGACTTGAGGGGAAGAGTGAGATTGTGTAACTGTGAGTGTGTGTGTGTGTGTGTGTGTGTGTGTGTGTATGCATGCATGTGCAGTTTTCTTTAGGGAGGTTTTATGTAGTACAGTCACCATACTGTGATGGCTAAATTAATATAAAATAATAAAAATAAAGCTCAGTCTTGCTTTCAAGCTCTGAAAAAAAAAAGAATCCATCATAATAAAGGCTGAAGATTATAGTCCCAACATTCTTTATATGAATTGTCATACTCCTCTTTTCATATGATGCTTATCAGCAATTTCATTGGAGTCAGATACTCGGCAGGTGCCTTTACATCAGTGAGGCCTGGAATACAACCAGGCCTCCTCTTCCTCATGTGAAAATAATGTTCACTGAAACGCTAGTGGCCTAAGAGCATGGGCTTCTGCGTAATGTAGCTTAGACTGAGAGGGCCAAAAAGCCATTCTCTCTCAGATGAGATTGCATGTGTTTCAGGGTGGACGAGTCACACGGTTCGTTTCCTTTAAACCTATGACCAAAGTTCTTGGTTCTTTGGAAGGCTCAAGCTGGATGATATGCAGTTCATGAGATTTATCCTGAAAAAAGGTTGTTATACAAGGCAGAGAACTAAGAACAATCTAGCTGCTGATGTGCACATTTAGTATAGTGTTTTTTTGCCCCCAAAAGTTTTTAAATGATGCTGCCTCTTAGAATCAGAGACATCGTAGAAATCGCATATGGAGGTAGTGAAACATTTGGATGGTAGCCACGCAGGGGGTTTATCCATGTTCCGGGGAATCTTGTCTCATTTCAGTGTACTGTGCCTGCACTTGCCATGCTGCCCACTGGGCCTTCCTGCTCCTGTGGTGTGGTTGCCAGTGCCATACCATGTTGCCTTGTGTTGCTGGAGATGGCTGGGTGGTCTTGGTTGTTAATTCTGGGAATGAGAGCAAGTATTCATTCTGTGCTGATGGTTCTTCTTGTTTCAGTGCACGAAGGCAGCCCTCTGGGTGAACTCCATCGTTGTATCCGGGAGGGGGTGAAGGTGAATGTTCACATCCGCACTTTCAAGGGACTTCGGGGCGTCTGTACAGGCTTCCTCGTTGCATTTGACAAGTTCTGGAATATGGTAATTAAGCCTTCCTCAAGGAACTGGAGCACCTCCTAAGGATTAAATCTTTTATATATCTCAAGGACTTTATTCAGCAAAACCTCCAGAATAACTTCCTGGAAGCCCTAGAATCTTTGAACTTTCTTGGACAACAACAGAAAAGTTCTTTTTATTGTTTTCCCTAAAGGCAGTGGCTTTCACCTGGGATGATTTTACGTATGCCTCCTTCCCAGGGACATTTGGCAGTGTCATTTTTTGATTGTCACGACTGTGGGACAGAGTACCACTGGCACCTAGTGGGTAGAGGCCAGGGCTGCTGCTTCGCACCCTACAATCCACAGAATATCCTGCCAACAACAGAGAATAATCTGGTCCAGAATGTTACTAGTGCCAGGGTTGAGAAATCTAGGGATAATTACTTATTTCTTCTTTTAGTAATTTTATATTGATTTCTTACTGGTTATTTTTCGTTTGTTTAAAAATATTTATTGACTTCCTACTTTGGCTGGGCATATAGGTACAGAAATTTCAGGAAGGAACTTAAACTGCAAGTTTTGGAAGGAGAGATGAAGATAGAGGGGAAGCAGCCATATTAATAAGCCAGACACTTTGCATGGTGTTTGCTTATGAAGGAGTGTATCATGCGCCCTCAGTCTTCTAGAGGCTTACTGTCTATTTACTAGACAGACATTTGAAGAGAAAAAGGACACACAGCACAACTACAATATGAGACCGTTAGAGTAGGAGCCACCGGGCCTTTCTAGTGTTTCTTTCCATATGATCTTCCATCGCCAGTTTTTCTTCTCTTTGTGCCTTATCTTCCTCTGTGCATGCCCCTTGATAAGCACTTGCTATATGCCAGATCCTGTACAAAGGACTTTATATATAATAACTCAGTAAATGAGTTGTAAGTCTATCACTGTTTTATTTCACAAATGAAGTAACTGAGGCTGGAAGGTTGGTCCCCAAAATCACACTCTTAGTAAGTGAAAGGGACTGTAACTTTATCTTTTCTGGCTTCTGAGACCATGTTTTAAACTGTATGGAGTCATAAAACTTGGATTCAAATCCTAGCTTAACGTTTGGTGGCTGTGTAACTCGAGGCAAAGTAATTTCTCTGAGCCTCAGTTTTCTCATTTCTAAAATGTAGGGGGAAAATGTTTTATTATTGTAAGTTTACCTTTGAAGGGAGAGATTTAAGAGAATATATTTGACAGTGGTGGCAATAACAATACTGTCAGCTTATGTTTGTAAGATGATTCACACTTTTCAAAGTCATTTCTCATCCATGATCTCATTTGATCCTAATGGCTGTCCTGTAAGGTTGATCTCTCATCAACAAGAATTCACCGGCATTTCTGTGTATTATCCTGGCTAGTCTCTTCATTGCTGTCATAAAGCAGAGAGACTGAAAAGGGAAAATCAGCAGTAGTGTTCTTAAGGTGTGGTCTGAGGCTGTCCTGCATTCTAATCATGGGGTTTCTGGTTAAAACAGAAAGTTCCTGGGCTTCATCCCAGATGTACAGAATCAGAATAGCCTTAGATTTATATTTTGCCATATTATTGACCAGAGGATTTTTGCGGAAACTAATGCCTGTGGTGTTAATGCATCTCTGGTCAGTAATGTGTTAATAAGCTTCCTAGATTATTCATGCTCCCTGAAATTTAAGAGCCTCTACCCTACATTTGCAATGGCCCCTTACCATAGGAGAACCCCATCTTACATGGTCGTAACAGCTTGGCGTTCCTATTCAGAGGGGACCGTGTATTACCATTTGTTCCTGCCCAAGAGCTGAGTCACCTGTTAAGTTTAGACTGGTATAATTAGATGGTATTCTGCCATTTAAATTTTGTCCTGAAAGCTATAAAAATAATATTTTGAATGATACCATATTTTTCCTTCCTTTGGTCTCTTTTTCTCCAGGCACTTACTGATGTGGATGAGACCTACCGAAAACCTGTTCTAGGCAAAGCATATGAACGGGATTCTTCGTTGACTCTCACCAGGGTAAGCAGTTTCCCCTGACTTTGAGTACCCAGTGTGCTTTCAAGCTTAGGAATTAAGATCACTGAGCCTAGGGACCAGGATTTCCCAGCAGTAAAGCCTTATTGCTGTCAACCAGGCATGCTTGGACCAAGATCTTCATTAGTCTCTTCTCATGCATCCAGTGAGTAAAAAATGAGTCCGTATTTCTTACTTGCACATTGTTTGAGCAACAAGTTACCTCATCAGGTCTGAATGTCTTTCAGTTTTATACCATAGAAAAAATGGGTACTTTTCCTCTTGACATACTTACTGTTTTATCTGAGTTATGGCTAGAAATAGAAAATTTGTTACTCTTTTTTAAAATTGCAAAGCAGACAGTCTACAGAGCATGATTAAGGAATCTAGTCTGTCCTTTGTATGTCGAAAAAAAGAGATGTTGAAAACTGAAGAGAAGGCTAATACTTGTCATTGCTTTCCTTGCAGCTCTTTGATCGACTAAAACTGCAAGATTCCTCCAAGAAGGAAACAGATTCTAAGTCTGCAGTTGAAGACTCCACTCTCTCCAGATACTCCCAGACATCCACATGGAAGGTGGCTTCGGTGTGGGGAAGAGGAGACACCGACCGGAGTTCACGCAGACGTTCCCGCTCCGTCCCTTCTTCCTTGCAGGCGTCTGCAAGGGAGGAGTCCAGGTCAGAGCTGTCAGGGAGGACTACACGGACAGAAGGGTCCAGTGCGGGGGGTACCTTTTCCAGGGCTACCACCCTTTCCAGGGGCCCGTCCCATAAGAAAAAGAGAAAGCCCAAAGTGGATTACCAGCAGGTTTTCACTCGACATATAAACCAGATTTTCATTCGAGGTGAGAACGTCCTGCTGGTTCATCTTGCACAGTGACTGGCTCAATCTCACTTGAGCTTTGGTTTTAGAAATACAGTGCATGAATTGCTGCTATGCTTATCCTAGTGTCCCAGTGTAACTCGAAATTGGAGTGATCCCTCTGGTCCAGCATGTGCAGAGCATAGAGCCAGGCTCAGGCCCTCTGGGAGATGAGGTCCGGAAGGGAAAACAGGGCTTGAGAGGGTGGTGGGTGTTTGCATTAATATCACAGCAAAAGTTGTACAGAGCATGGTCCATGCATCTGATTTGGTATCACGGTCTACTGCATACACTCAAACCAAATATAAGATCTTGAATTGGGGAGCATGGTATGAATTGAATTGACTCCACAGACACTATAGCATGGTGAAGGAGAAAGCCTCCTCAGGAAGAATGATCTCATTTCTAAAAGCTAGTGCCCTGAGTACTCATCAACTTGTATCTAAGAGTAGCAGTATAAATTGCCTCGAGCCCTTCATGCGCACCTTGTAACTGACCTTTAAGTTTCACTCTACACCACTCTCTCTTGATCGAGGAATGTACTTTGCTATCTCTTAATATCTGTAGGATATAAGAAGGTTGCACATTTATGTAAGAGTGAAATCCGGGTGGGTGGCATGCTCCAGTGAATGCTGTGTCTTCACCCCTCTCCATGTTATGGGAAGAAATAGGGGACCTTGTTGTTTTTCCTCTTGCCAGAGGGAGTTTCTGCAGATGGTGTACCAGTGGGACTGGAAGATGCGCTTGTCCTCTTCTTTCACTTTTGTGGCATGGTGCTAGTGCATGTGCCTGCATATTGCCCCCTGTGTATAGTGTGACCTGTCCTGTGAGCTTTATAGCAGGAGGCTGTCACCTTCATGACTGGCTGCAAAGAGTTCTGCATGAACTCAAGAATACACACACATCATGTGGTTGAGAGTACCCTTTCCGGGCAGGGCTGGCCCTGCCTCGAGTGTCTTTCAGGATGGTTTTCCATGAAACCCGGGTGGAGTGTTATTCCCTTGTGTCAGGCCAAAGAGGTTCTCACAACGTACAACAGCAGTGTCTGTAAGGGACACGTTAGTCAGCCCGGCTTGAGTAACCAAACACCAGACCACCTGCTACTATTTCTACTTGAATCATATGCTTTTTCAATCACCAGTGCAAAATAGGCTATATCTCGACACAGACTGTTAGGCAATATTGACCTTTTGTTTTGTTAGATTATGTTAGGTTTTATTTTAGATATCTTACATTCAAAGTGAGAATGAGAAATAGCTCGCTAGTTAAAATGTTTGAAAAGAAAAACTTCCTCTGCTGTATTTGTTGTGTAACTTAAAGGAGCCTTCTGAGAAGCAGGTGAGTCACGCTCAGAGAGCTGAGCCGGGACTCCTGGTCCTTCGACTGGCTGGGCCTCTGGAGTGAGAGGAGAGCAGACTAACCCCTCTGTGCCTCAGGTTTTCCCTATCAGACACCTACCTCACAGGGGCACTGAGGAACAGAATCTGGGGAAGGCATTTTAAAGTCTTTTAACATACTTAAGTGCCATGAGTAATTTTTACTCACTCTGTTTCATAGCTTGCTAGAAGTTCACTGTCTCATGAGCAAAGTAGGTGCTATATAATATAAGAACGTAATCTCTGTAGGTGTTAGCAGTTATGATCTTCTTGTCATCAGAAGGCAGTGATATTTTCAGGAACTACTTTCCATGTTCCATTCCTTTCTCCTAAGGGACAATGGAAGTTCTCAGAAGAATATCTTTAGTGAAAGAAAAGTAACAATTTTTTTGCTGCTCTCCCATATCCCAGCCCCCACCCTTTTCTGGTTGTGATGAGAGGGAATTCCCCTGCGCTTTTTTGGGGGTTTATATTGCCAGCACTGAAGGAAGGATGTGAATCTAAAAACAGCACATCCCTGAAAGGGAATCTGTGGAAGTTGTTTTATTTGATTTTGTTTCAAAATGGGCTTTAAGTATACTCTTTAGAACCAGATGAGATGCACTAAACATTTAGAGAGGTTCTAGGTTACACATGCAAGTGAACAATTATCTTTGGACACTGCCAGTCTGAGTCTTTTTAAATAGTATGTTCTAAAATCAGTCGTCTTGTTAATCATCAGGCACCCCACCTTTACCCCTTTACCGATCTCCCCTGTTTGGTTGTCCCCATCTGTCTGTCTGTCTTGTCCCTCATCTGGAAGCTGTAATAGTTACTAAATTTTCACAATAAAGGAGAAATTTGAAATTAAATGGAATATAATCAATTTCTATTCATCGTAGTGCCTGATTAAATCTAACCTGACTTATTTTAAACACATGCTCATTTCCTTGTTTGCATATAATTTTCATGTGTCCATATAACGATTGATTTACTGCTTTTCTGTCCAACTTAACAATTCTGGCTCTAAAAATTATTTTAAAACTGTGTGCGATCTGTCTTACGTGCCCATATTCCCCATTTATTGGTTTGGACAGTGATTCTGGGATGATTACTGTCTAGTAAATGTGATATTTTGTACAAAGCATGATAATCATTATTTTATAGAAGTAGATTTTTAAAATTATTGCCTTTTCTTTATTATTGGAGAAATTTTTCAAAACGAAGGAAAAATATATTCTAAAAATGTATATGCTGCTCAAAAATGTGATCATCTAAGACATTTTAACAAATTGCTATGGAAATAACTGAAGTCTTCCTCAAGAGAAGACAAGGAAAGAAAAAGGGGAAGTAACAGCCAGAACGGTAGATTTCTGGAGGCCCCCCATCAGCTCGCCAAGGGGGCCCTAAACAGCCAGTATACACCACAACTGGCTTCTAGTATTCCCCAGGGATTTGAGATTGAGACTCTAGTTCTTATTTTTTTTAACATTGAACTGAAGTTCTTCAGAGTGATCTCTAGACAAGGGAGCGTGTTTTCAGGGCAGACCTATGAACTTGTTGAGGTCTTCTCAGGGGTATCCAGGTTTGTTAGAAAGTAACAAGGGACTGAGAGATGGAAGGTGTGGCTTCACCCCCAGGACGATTTCATGGGCCAATATTTGTGCACAGAGGTGGTTCTACTGCTTCACCACTAGGAGAGGCTGCACTTTAGGTTGTTTGTGCTGGTATTTAGGAAGTATTTCTGCTTTCTTTCAGAGACCAGTTAGGATAGAGGTGGGCGGTTTGCGAGATGGTTAGCTAGAGTTGTCAGTGGCAGGTGGCCCTGGACCAGTTGGTTTCTTTCTCTCTCTGCATGTTGCGTGTCAAGTCAGAAAGCCTAGAAACTGTTAGCATTAAAGTCAAGGTGCATAGGAACCCTTGCCAGTGTCGTTAGTGAATGAAGAAGGGCTTTACCTATCTTCATGGTGAAAAGGTCCAGGAGTACCTTTAGGGATTATCAGCCCCAGCCTCAGAAGCCTTACACAAACCGAGGTGTAGTGCCTGTACCCCTTGAGAAAGAACCTAACTTGATGCAGAGTGGATATTTGTATTTCTATTTGTACTATTTTCATAGCAGCAGACATGGGCAAAATCATGAAATAGAATCTGTTCTGTAAATTACTTTTAAAAATTTTCTTTTATTTTTGCCTTTAGGAACAAATTTAAATTATTCAAAGACAGCTAGCTGTCACTGGTGCTGCCCCAAAGCTTTCTAATCCTTTATGTATTTTTATGAATGAAATGGTTGCTGTGGGAAGACGAAGATTCATCTAAGAGTGTCATGGTATAAACAGAATGGTTTGTAGTTGTTTGAATTTTTCTTTTCCTGTGCCAGGTATAGAATGCAGTCGACCCCTTTTCAGTAGCTTCTGTTCATCAGCTTGTGTGTTTCTGGGTAGCAACTCCCAGAAGGCTTTTCTTAGTGTTTGTGAAGAAAGAAAATCTCATCTAGGCCTATGTTACAAAGGTGGGTGGTCTGTCGTTACTTCCTGGCAAATTGAGTTGATGGATTTAAGATAAGCCTTTGGGGTTCCTCCATCGTTTCCTGGGCTTTGAGGAAGGGTTGGGCCTCCTTTACTCCTGGTGTTTTGAGTATGTTTCAAATGTTTGTAAGTTCTCTTGCACTCCTCTAATAAAAATGAAAGCTGTCTGTCAAGACATGGCTTTGGATGGTTTGGAGATCTATCAGGAAAAAAAGAAGTACACCTGAGACCTTCAGTTGGTCTTTTATTTATTTAGAGTAAAAAGTAGTTTGATAAGCTACCAGAGCCAGTGCTTCTTTAAAAACATTCTCTGAAGAGATAGGAACTGTCCCACAGGAAAGCTATAAAAGCTATTCCCAGTACATTGCAATTGCTTTTGATTTTTAATCCTTTGGAGCAAATGTCTGATGTTATGTTTTTAGAGCTGTGGGGGTAAAATGTATTTTTAAAAAATTTAGGGGTGTTACTGAAACAATGACTGGCTGAATTATGCGTGAGCTAAGCTCTAGGGCAGCTGTCCAGTTCTTTTTCTGTTGTCCCGACAGTAAAGCAGATAGTAAGTGATGTCTTGAAAAGTGATTTGCTTATTCCATCCTGACATCTAAAGGCATTAGGCTCCTATTTGGCAGCCCTGGGGAAACCCCTCCGCACCGTGACTGATTACCTTGTTTTTTAGACAAGGCTAAACCTGGATGACTCTGTGTATTAATAGTTTCACTCTTCATATACCAGCTGCTACAAGAAAAACCATGACTTTTAATCTTGTCTTGAAATTACTCCTCATTGTTAAATTCACCTAAACCCTTCCTGTATATGGAGGGTTGCTGCTAGTAACATCAGTTTGCAATGTTCTGCTTTCAGTATTTGTCATACAGGAGTCTGGAAACTATAATAAATATGATTGTCTTAATAAACTGGCTGCTTTGTCTCTGCTAATTGAGGAGGGATGGGCGGAAAGGAGGTGGCAGGGGAATCTGTTACCCATGAAGACACCCATCTAGAAAGTTAACACGTCACAAGGCTTCTGCAGTCTCATTGTTGTAATCTTGTGCCTTTTCTTTAGCAAAGCACATGTATCTAGATCATTATCCAAGTTTATTTGAAGTTCACACTTAGAAAAGGAACTTGGCCCACGTTTGTGAATTCTCTTCTCTAAGCCCCAAGCAATGGTCATTGCCCTGTGAATTTATCCTATCTAGTAGCTCACTGGTGTTAATCCACTCTCTTCACGACCTGCTGAGATCACCATTGACTCACTCCCCTTGGAGGATTTTACCACATCTCGCTGATTGACACACTTCCAGGAATATCTGAATTTGCCACTGGTTCCTCTGTGCACATACAAGAAGTTGATCTGCCCAGAGATTTGCCACATTGATTACTTGACATCCTCTGTGTGCTTCTAGCCCTGAGTCACCCAAATAAGGTGGACAAACAAAAATGGCATTGATTCTTAGAGGGGGGAACCTCAAGTTAACTGTAAAGACCCAATTCCCTACTTTCAAAGGATACATTAAATTTGGCACAATTGACATACAAGAAGTTTGTAGCCATCACAGTGGAAAAGAGAGGCAAGACCCACATGTTCCAGTTCTGGCTCTTGCTTGTTTGTTTTATATCTCAAAGACTTGTGATTAAATAAAAATGTCCTCGCTAATCAAAATAGTCAGAAGAGTCTCCTAGCTTGACATACAAAATATTCAGTGATGGGTAAATATTGGCAGGGAGTGGAGGCCAGTGGAATGAAATTTATCATCTGTTACTCTCCTTTTGCTTTCTGGATAGGAGTGGCAAAGAGAAAACAAGTGCTTTGTCCAGCCCCGTTTTCTCCTTGGATAGATGTGAAGGGTATTTCAGTCTGCTCAGTTACCACTAGATGGCAGTAGCTTAAAGAGAACTGCTTAAGTGTAGAATCCCAGAAGGACCTGAGGCTCCAGATCTCCAGTTACTGCTACCATTTATTGCTAAACACTCGCCAGTCTGAACCTAAATAATCAAGGAAAAGCAAACTGTAATCAACCCAAGTGGCAATATAACCGTCTCTTACCACTGCTGAATTTCCATAATGTGAAAGGAAGCCTGATGGCAGCCATTAGCCAGTGAAAGTGCCTAAGGAAGAGAGAAATAGGAGAGTGTCCACTATTTCAGGGAGTCTGCTGATATTCTCACATGGTGGAGTTCCTCATTTCTTCTCAGAATGCTGTCAACTCCACCTGTCCCCTTCCCGCCTGCTGGCGGGAGATTACTTCAGAAAAACTGACTTGATTCCCCTATTTCTCAGCTGCTGTCTTGCTTTTGGAAACAATTCACTTTCTCCCAGTGTTAATGCCTGATGCTCCTTTATGAGAGAGGTTGCATTTCTCTTGTGATTCCATAACCAGTATAAAACCTCCAGTCCAAGGCTGCAAGCAAGGAAAATTTCTAATAGACACAGAAAAGTGTGGTGTTTTAGGCTGTGCTCTGGGAGCAGGAGAAATAGGTGGGAAGTGCTGGTAAGTCTCCCAGCACTTCGCATCAAGGCCTTCAAAAGACCTTCTTCTCTCTCCATCAAGGAATAATTTTCCAGCAGCCTCTGGTGAAGAGGAATATACAAGTGCCAAACCTATTGCATGCATTACCTTGTTCAGATAAAACCACAGCAAGGGGGAGATTTTATCCCCAATATGTGTGTGAGGAAACTGGAACAGATTAAATAAGTTACCAACATCTCACCTGGTAATAAATGGTAAATTTGGGGTCTGTCTCTCTGACTCTTAAGTTTGTTGCTAGCCAGTTGTACCTTAAACATATCAAATTTCTCAGGCATTGAATAGGAAGCTTTGAGGACAAGTGGAGTTAATCCCCTTAGATTAATCAGAAACCAGAGAGCTGAGTTAAACTAGAGCTTTTGGTTTTTCACATGTCTAGTTCCTTTTGCCCAGTTCTTTGACTGAAAGTGGACATATACACAGGGCTTCATGGCTCCCAGGAAGGACTGTGGCGGTGGGCACCCCCAGGGCAGTGGTCCAGCTGTGGTAAGAGTGGCTGCCAAGTGAGGACCATGTGGTATTTCATTTCACCCACCGGTTGGTTTGGCTCTGGAAGGGGTATCAACCTAACAGTCTTGTTAAAAAGCAGGTGGGACAGCTAGTGATCTTTCCCAAGTCTTAAGAACGCATGTAGAAAGCCTGCCAGCCCTTTCTTTCCAGTGTTCTCCAAAACCTGGTAAGAATGCTTTCTGCAGGTCTTGACTTATTCATCTTATTAAAACAAAACAACAAAACTTTTCTCAGTGCTAAACTCTGGACGTGCTAAAGCAGGACAAAAGGATTAGCTGAAGGCCTGTAGTCTTCCTAGAAAGATTGACAAGCTGTCTTGTAAAATTTCCCTTCAACTTGATGATGTGTTAGTTTCCAGAATATGACAATCCTAGAAGGAGCCCTTATCTTAGATGCTTACTAGTGGTTTCTAAACCTCAGTTTCCTCATCTCTAAAATAGGGATAATACCACCTGTCTTATAGGGTTGGTGACAAAGTACTCAGCCCAGACAGCAAGTTTGAATGTCATTTATGCTATGATGAGCTTGCTGTGCGATGCTTAGCTGCTTTCTTTACTTCCCTGTGCTTGTGTTTCACGTCCTGAGACCAGGCAAACAAGTGGACGCAGCACAATGCTGTCATCCTTTTTTTCTAGCACACAGACAGACCTTGAAAGATTGTTCTCAGGCTTCCTGAGTTCTTGGCACCTCCTCAGTTGTTTCTCCCTAGGTTAAAACTTGAGGATATCATCAACTTCTTCACCACTGGGAGAGTGTTGTGCTCCCCCAGGAATGACATTAGGCTCCACGGGACATTCATTAGTTGGGGTTACAAGAGGACCACAGGGCACTGGAATGGTAATTTCCTACATGCGACCCCAGTGACCCAGAGGGAGCTAGCTCAGCTGGTCTGAGCATGTGGTTAATGAGGGAAGGGTCATGGTTTCACTCCTGTGTGGGCCAATTAGTGTCACGTGGAAAAGCATGCTCCTGGGGCCCCAGGCAGCAGCTTTACACTGTGGCACTGGTCTCCAGGATGACTGTATGGCCATCATTGCTATCAGAATCCCAACCCAAAACGTACATCTTCCTTATTATTACATAGCCCATGGTTTCCAAGACTTGGGTCATTTGCAGAGCATCTCCATGATTTTTCTGTTATCCCAAGCAGACCACTGTATTTTTATTTCTTTGATGTTTTTCTACACATTGCCTCACTTTTTTAGCTAATACTTAAAAGGAAGCCGTGCGTTACTACCATCAATGCAAATTAGGGAAATTTGCCTTAAATTGAAAGTACACATAAAAATAAATAGGCAGTAATTGAAATTAAACTGTTTATCTTCAGATTATAGGCAAAGACCTCCTGAGCCACAAGTGATCGATATCCTCCCATGTGTTAATAAATGCATGGATATAAACTGCATGTCTTACATAATAAACATACTGTTCTGTAATAAAATGACCAAGTCAGCAAAAACAATATTCTAAAGCAATTGCTTCCATGGGAAAAGTTGGGATCAGTGACTAGGGAGTTTCACACTTGATGAAATTATTCTTGCAGAAATTTCAGCGCCACAAGTCTTTCTAATAGTCTTTCTAATAGCCATAAATGTATAACTATAAAACCTATAGTCTGAACCAATCTGGGGTTTAATTTATATCCAGCTCTTGCTCAAAGTCATGGCTTTTGTTCGCAGTCTCCACTGGCACTATCATTAACACCGTGCTTCTTACACATCCTTATCATTATCACCCATTTTATGATAAACAAAGCACAAACGTGCAAAGCGGATGTGTTGACTGCACAACATCTTTCTTCCCCTCCAGTCATGAGCCAGTGCACGCTTATCTCCCCAGTCAGCCAGTTCCTTATGGAGATCAAGATGTAACCAGTAGTAGTGCTGGTAGTAAAAATGTATTCCTTAATTAATTGAGCATGTTACATCCAATCCAGTTATGAAAATGTGCACTGGAGGACAAATACACATAAAAAGACACATAGCAACACATGTGGGCCTCTTCAGGGTTGAGAGGGAGGCTGGCCACTTCTGTAATTTGAGGCTCCCAATGCATTTAAAAAGCAAAGAAATATCAAAGAGTTGTAAATGTGTACATTTGTAAACTTTGGCTTGAATGATGGACAGCTTCGAGTCCTCTCTGGACCTGTGAGAGGGCTCATAGCCTCACTGGGAGAGAATCCCAGTCTGTGTGTGAGTTCTTTGAGTGTGAAGTCCCAAGTCCTTGCCCCAAGGTCCGGAGATGAGCCCCACATCTCATATAGAGATCTGGATTCAAATATACCATAAGGTAGAGCATAAAATTTTAGCCACGTGGAAACATGAAGTTACCAGGGACATAGAAGGGTTGGAAAGTGAATAGCTTTTTCTTTCTTGTGTCTTCATTACTTTGTGGATTCTTGCTGCGACCACTCCTGTTACTTCAGTGCCATTTGGGTCTTCCCACTTGGGTAGCTTTCTCATCATTCTTAGAAAGCCATGAATTAGTAGCAAAAGGGCCAGACCATTTTATAAGTGCCAGAAGACTTACTTAGATTTGTTGTTGTTTAGTCACTCAGTCGTGTCTGACTCTTTTTACCCCATGGTCTGCAGCATGCCAGGCTTTCCTGTCCTTCACCATCTCCCAGAGTTTACTCAAACTCTTGTCCGTTGAGTTGGTGATGCCATCCAACCATCTCATCCTTGTTGTCCCCTTCTCCTCCTGCCTTCAATCTTTCCCAGCATCAGGGTCTTTTCTAATGAGTCGGCTCTTTGCATAGGTGGCCAAAGTATTGGAGCTTCAGCTTCAGCATCAGTCCTTCCAATGAATATTCATGACTGATTTCCTTTAGGATTGACTGGTTTGATCTCCTTGCAGTCCAAGGGACTCTCAAGAGTCTTCTCCAACACCGCAGTTCAAAAGCATCAATTCTTTTGCAGTCAGCCTTCTTAATGGCCCAACTCTCACATCCATACATGACTACTAGAAAAACTTAGATTAGAAAATCAAAATACAAGAAGTGAGAATGCAGTATATCAGCTTTCTTCCACTGTATGTGGACCCACTGACTACTTTAACCACAAGAACTACTTTGAATGACTGCATGTGCACACACACACACACAGACTCACAGTAAAGAGAAAGCAGACGCCTCCATGCCAGGAACATCTATAAAGTTCTCATTGCATGATTTTTGCTAGATCAGTAAGATTGTGTGACTGGGGAGTGTTATATGAAAGAGTGTGAAAATAGTATTTCCTTAAGACTGATGTATTAGGATTCCGTTTGTACGGCCTTGTTCTAAGACTGATGCTTACTTTGTGCTCATTGTTTCTGAGGGCAGAAAGCAATTAGTTCATTTGAAACTCCATGTGATGCTTCTGAGGCCTATGGTCTCTTCCCTACCCTCGCCCGGTCCAGTTGTCTCAGCAAGGCATTTCACTCCTCCTCCCCATCCCCAGAGTTTATCTGAACATATCTGTTGCTCCATGAAAAGTATTTTGGCAGAAGCTGCTCTGCCCTGGGCTGACTAAGAGTCATCTGTCCTGAATGGCTCACAACTATTTTAACTTAATTTATTTTTAGAAAATTATATATAGAGAGATAGTCACATTAATATACCCTTAAATATTAATATATATGTGTCATTTTAATAGAGACCAACATTATGACACCAAACCAAGAGTCAAATGGAGATTCCAGCTCCAAAATGGTTGGGAGAAGCTGTTTAAAACCCTCTCATGGCAAAGGAAGCACAGAGAAGGATTCTGAATGTTTCCTTCTAGATCTACCATCCATATTATTCCTTCCAGGATATGACCCTCAGTGATCACACTTCAAATCTAGGCTCTCTTGCACTAAGTGAGTATTCAAAACTGAATACTAACTCTTCGATTTGAAAAAATTTCAGCAAGGACCTGGAGGACCTATCTCAGGTCACAGATCTTACCAGGAAGTAACATGCCTGGGGACTTTCTGCACAGGACTGCCCAGATGGTAAGCTGAGGCATCTTGACTCATAATTTGAGGCCTTCTCAGTTCTTGGAACCTGTGGGCCAGTCACTTCCAGCCACAAGCATCAGTGGCTCCATCAGGGTGGCTGAATGGAAAAAGGTACAGAGGTGTGGCCCATGGCTATATGAACATCAAATCTGACAGGCCCAGTGACATCTGGATTGTTATGCTCACAGTCAAGCTGAATGCAGCAGCTCGGAAGTGGCTTCACATCTCAAAAGCCAGTGGTATCCGTTTGCCACTGCCCATTACGAGGACAAAGGCATGGGTTAGCTACTGAAAGAGTTAGTGTTCCAGGAGTTCCAGAGGCCAGCACCAGCTACATTACTTGAAGGGCTCCGTGAACAATGAACAAACATGTGGGGCTCCAGATTCAAAGTTCCTTTCAAGATGGTGACCGCAGAGCATTCAGCCAAGCATGAGGTCCTTCTAAGTGCGGGTCCCCGTGCAAGGGCATAGGTTGCACATGACATGGGCACTGACGGAAGTGTGGCACTGGCCAAGGTGGAGACAGCTGGAAGCTCAGCAGGAGTGAGGAGGGGGCAGGGCGTCCTTGGCAGGACAGCGCTGACTCTGTCTTCACACACGTTGGATTCTTTCTTCTGTTGGGAACTGACATGCCCTTTCAGTGGTATCTAACCTACCTGTGCTTAGTAACTATTCTAACTTTGCATGACTGGTGTACAAATTAAAGCATTATCATTGTTTTAAAATACTTTGAGAAAGTTCCCAAAGATTTTAAATTCATTCACACAATCTCAGGGAATTTCGACAGCACAATTGTCAATGTAAGGAAAAAAACTGTTAGATTCTTTAAATATGACTCAAATGTTGTAAAAAAATTTTGGAAGGGTTTCAAAAAGTTTTTTACTTTCATTTATATCATCTGTGTGAACAAAGTTTATTGTTAGTGATGGCTATCAAAAATTTGAAGAGACCGTGATTAGAAAGTCTTGATTGAATTAAAGTCTTCATCAGGAATTGCTATTTCAAGCATAAAATCTGATATTAAAAACTATATTCATAAAAAGCAAATGCAAATTTTTCATTAAAAATTAAAGAGATTATTTTTTAGAAATTTTATACAAATTCAGTATTTAATATCTTCCCTAAATTTGGAATTTTATTTTCTTATAATTATATAATAAAAAGAGTAATGAAGGCTTTTGCCAAGCCCCATAGAGATGCCCAAGTCCCTCCGCATTTACCCTAGGGTGTGCTTTAAAATACTATCATTTCCCTATGTGTGCTATGAAGCAAAAAATGGGAGAAGGCACAATCTAGCCAGCAGCTCTCCCAAGGAGTCTGAAGCAAGTCATTTGCTTTGCCCACTGGTGGTAATAGAGGCTATGGGGATTGACTTGAAAAGTCAAGGCATAAAACAGGATCCACGCATAGTGACAACTAACAGTAATTCATAGAGCTGTTGAAATGAAGACATGAGACACGCATGTCAAGTGCTCAGAATAGAGCCTGGAATGTAGGAAATAGTGAATGGCATTTACCGTTACCTGGCACCTTAGATAACTAGTAAGTTGACAAATTCTGTTGATTTGTATCTACAATGCCTTAGCTCTGTTCTTTGTTGTTATTGTACAGTTGCTAAGTCACATCTGACTCTGTGACCTCATGGACTGCAGCATACCAGGCTTCCCTGCCTTTTACTATCTCTTAGAGTTTGCTCAAACTCATGTCCATTGAATCGGTGATGCCATCCAACCATCTCATCCTCTGTCTCGACTTTCCCCTCCTATCCTCAATCTTCCCCATGATCAGGGTCTTTTCCAGTGAATCAGCTGTTCACATCAGGTGGCCAAAGTATTGGAGCTTCAGCATCAGTCCTTCCAATGAATATTCAAGGTTGATTTCCTTGAGGATTGACTGGTTTGATCTCCTTGCTATCCAAGGGACTCTCAGAAATCTTCTCTAGCACCACAGTTTGAAAGCATCAGTTCTTCTGTGCTCAGCCTTTCTTATGGTCCAACTGTTACATCCATACATGGCTATTGAAAAAACAAAGCTTTTACTAGATGGACCTTTGTTGGCAAAGTGATATCTCTGCTTTTGAATATACTGTCTAGGTTTGTGATAGTTTTTCTATCAAGGAGCAAGCCTCTTTTAATTGTAGGGGTACAGTCACCATCTGCAGTGATTTTGCAGCCCAAGAAAATAAAATCTGTCACTGTTTCCATTTTTTCCCTTCTATTTGACATAAAGTGATGGGACCAGATGCCATGATCTTCATTTTTTGAATGTTGAGTTTTAAGTTAGCCTTTTCACTTTCTTGTTTCACCTTCATCAAGAGGTTCTTTAGTTCCTCTTCGCTTTCTGTCATTAGGGTGGTATCACCTGCATATCTGAGGTTGTTGATATTTCACATGGCACTCTTGATTCCAGCTTGTGAGTCATCCAGCCTGGCATTTCTCATGATGTATTCTGCATCTAGGTTAAATAAGCAAGGTGACAATATATAGCCTTGATGTACTCCTTTCCCAATTCTGAACCAGTCTGTTCCATGTCCAGTTCTAACTGTTACTTCTTGACCTGCATACACATTTCTCAGGAGGCAGGTAAGGTGGTCTGGTATTCCCATCTCTTGAAGAATTTTCCACAGTTTGTTGTGATCCACACAGTTGAAGGCTTTAATGTAGTCAATGAAGCAGATGTAGATGTTTTTCTGGAATTCTTTTGCTTTTTCTGTGATCCAACAGATGTGGCAATTTGATCTCCAGTTTCTCTGCTTTTTCTAAATCCAGCTTGTAGATCTGGAAGTTCTTGGTTCATGGACTGTTGAAGCCTAGCTTGAAGGATTTTGAGCATTGCCTTGCTAGCATGTGAAATGAGCTAAATAATTGTACGGTAGTTTAAACATTGTTTGGCGTTGCCCTTTTTGGGAGTTGGAATGAAAACTGACCTTTTCCAATACTCCAAAACCTTCCAATACTTCCAAAACTCCAATTGTTGAGTTTTCCAAATTTGCTGGCATATTGAGTACATCATTTAACAGCATCATTTTTTAGGATTTGAAATAGCTCATCTGGAATTTCGTCACCTCCACTAGCTTTGTAGTAGTGCTTCCTAAGGTCCACTTGACTTCACACTCCAGGATGTTTGGCCTGGGTGACTTTACTTTCCATTTCTCTTGTTCCACAGTACCATGTTCAGCATTTTATCACTGCTCATCTGACAGTTGTATTTGCCTCTTAATTTGTCTTTTAGCTTCTGTCATCTTCATTTTTGAACCCTCTGGTTCAGTTAAGATGCTTTAAGCAGCAAGTAACAGAATATCCAACTCAAGTGTGTTCTTCCATATATTAAGATGTCCGAAGTTTCCAGAGTCGGTTCAGCAATTCGACAATATTAGGCCTCAGGTTTAGGGAATGTGTTCATGTGTGTGTGTGGCTTTGTTTGTTTTGTCTTTCCCCTCATGGTCTCAGTTTGGCTGCAATGGCTCCAAGTAGCACCGCTACTCATGCTAACATCCAAAAGCATAGAGAAAAGTCGTGTTCTCATTGTGTACCTCCTTATCCACGGTGGAAATTTCTTCCAGAAAGTCTCTTCAAATTCCTCAGAACACATCTACCTTAAACCAATCATAGGCAAAGGGCAATGGGATTGCAACAATTGGTTTAGATTTCTCATCATTTATCCCTAGGCCTTGGCCTGCTTTCCTTGAGCATAGTACTAGTCCTGTACTCAAACAGAACTGGGATTCTGATAGCCAGGAAGGAATAACAGCTGTTGAGTAAATAACCAGCATTTTCAGCCAGTCCTTCGTACATGCCTCTGGCAGATTCATCAGGGATTTCCTGCTTGAACAAGAGCTCCCAGCAGGCCCTTTGCCTGGAATTAAGTCTTTTGTCCCTAATTTAGCCAGTGAGGTCAGATGTCACCAGCAAAATGCCCTTGGAGTATCCTATATACTTTTCCTTCATAACTCCTTATCACCTATTGTAATTAAACATGAATTTAGGGAAGTTTTTGACTAGTATCTCCACCCAACTAATTCTAGAATATAAATGTCATTAGGACCAGATGTGTTTTGCTTACCCTTACACTCAACACCTAGCAATTCTTGGACAGTTCATTCTTGAGTGAATGAATGCCTATACCTGTCAAAAGGGAGCAAGCAATTTCAACAGCTAGATATTTAGACTAGCAAAAACAGGTTTCTACCTAGCTATCAAAAGAGGTTGAAAGAATTTGGTACCTCAGCATCACCAACATTTTGTTAAAGGAGTAATTGCCAAGCCCCTTGTGCACGGGGGACCATTAGTAATTCTGTAGCTATGCAAATTAAAACAGTGATGTATGATTTATAGCTTTAATAACATTCTGAAGGCTCTTAAATTTTAATCACTTGCAACATCCTTTTTAATATTCAATTACTTTATTAACTAATTAGGTCACTTGCTGAAAAAGCACATAAGGCTTGTGCTATTTTAATATCAGCTGAGCCTCACAAAATACCTTTGAAATGGTGCAAATGGTTTATTTATTTTAAACAGATCATTAAGATGCTATAATTAATAAACCAATTATGAAAAAAGGCCCAATAGTGATAGATGCACAAGTACAATAGCACTGTCCAATGGGTTAGTCATTTTTATCCACATACATCAAGGGGCTAAACTTAAGTGAAAACCCACTGTAAAAAGTGCCTTCCTAAATAATTAACGTGTGCAATGACTGATAACCATATCACGGCAAACCTGACTTGAGGCTTGTTCATTACACAAACTGTAATGTGTACTTTGGTTTCATCTAATGACACTCACGATGGAAAATCCACAGCACACTAAGCTTGGTGTTTCTTGATTACTTACAAGGGCTTAATTTGCAGATGGAGCTGGGCACTTCACGTCTTATCAGTGCTTTGGAGTGAGCCGAGCCTCCCAGAGGAGAATCAGGAGACACATGCAGGTTTGGCGGCATCCCTGGATATTGATTTCTCAGCACCGTGTTAAGGTCTTCAAAGCAAACAGTGTGAACAAAGAAAGCTGAGGCCATGCCTGTGGGGGTTCTTCACCCAATATTCTCAAAGGAGACCATGGATCATAGTACTAAGTCTGCTTGTCAAAGGCACAGAGATGTTGGGGCTATGGCTGAGGATAAGTAGGAAGCAGCTTGGAATTGAGTTTTATTTCTAGGATCAGGGTGAGGCAAGAAGAACCAGTTCCTTTGACTGGTTTGGGAAAGAATGCTGGCACTTAGAGACTAGGTGATCTTTCTTGCTTCTTGTTGTTTAGTCACTAAGTTGTATCCGACTCCTTGTGACCCCATGGACTGCAGCACACCAGGCTCCTCTGTCCTCCACTATCTCCCAAAGTTTGTCCAGATTCATATCCATTGAGTTGGTGATGCCATCTAGCCATCTCATCCTCTGCCACCTCCTTCTCCTTTTGCCTTCAATCTTTCCCAGCATCAGGGTTTTTTTTTTCCGGCTAATAACAATATAATAATAAAACCATAATAACCATCGTGTACTGAGTCCTTTCTGTCTACTCTATAAACACTGTTGATCACCTGTATCATCTGTTGGATATTTCAGGGTATTTGTTGAGTCAACATTTATTTACTGAGCACATCCTAGGACCAGGCGCTGTTCTCGGCACTGGAGATCTTGCGATGAATGGGATAGACAAGTCCCTTGCTCTCATGGTGCTCACATTCTATTAGGGAAGAGAAACAAAAATCATACAGCACAAGGGAACAAAGTATAAACAGCCACTTTAGCCAATGCAAAGTGCTAGGGAAAAGGCCAACCAGAAGATGGGAGATAGTAATGGCAGTGACTGAGGCAGGTTCTTGTGACAAATGGCCGAGGGGGTCGGGGGCGGTGTTGGCCAACTCAAACTTTGTTTCCTCCCCTCCCCCACCAACTCCCACTCCCGGTTTCACCAGTTGTTAAGGACAATGGGACATGGCATTATTATGCTGCCGTCATTAGCATCGCCATTCTTTTTGCAGGTTTAGGCTCGTTTTTGCAGTCAGACCCCAATATGAACTTGTGTGCATTTTATTGTTAGTGTGTATGTTGGTAGGTGAAAACTACACAGAGAGATATTTCTCTTCCCTTATGTCTTCCTGCCACTGTCCTGCTCTGCAAATGGTTACAGCTATGTTTATGTATTTCCAGCCTGTTCTAGCACCTACATGATGTGTTGATGAATCTTTAAAATATTCATAAATTTCCAGATTGTCCCATGGATGCTAAATTCTTTGGGAAGAGCAACATGGCCCAAACAATGACATGAGTGCAGCTCAAATACATGGAGGAAGTATCATCCCACCTGGGGCCCTAAGGGAAGACCTCAAAAAGAACCCCTATAATCTCTGTCCATTATAAACTTAAACAGTGTTCTAGCAAAGTGGGATCTTAGCTTGTGAACCACTGGGCCTTTTTAAAATATATATATATATCCATGAGGACCAGTATGTACCTGACTCCCAGCACCAGCTCAATTTATCTCTTAGAGGTATGTTGAGAACATAATTTTTGAGTAAGATAAGAAAAAGTTTAACATAAGCAGGCCCCTTTATTAGTGAATAATCACTTTTGTAGGTGAAGTTCTTTTGGAGTCAAATGAGACTTTGTTCTTTCCTTCTTTTCTAACCCACAAATGGATGCTAATCATGAATGTAAGTGAAAGGAATACACTATTGATACTCTGTATCAAGGAAGAGAAGCGCTGTGAATTTTGCAGTGAACTTGGACAAGAAAAAGCCAGTTCTGTATCTCTTTCTTGTCCTTGAAGGAGACTAGAAGGTCTTTTCAGAAGTCTTCACAAAAGTTTCTATTTTACATTCTCATTGCTTTCTCTACCTATCACATGGTTCAAAATAATTTTTTAAATTTTTGTTCCATTTAATCACTAGTATTATAACAGCACTATAATCTGTATGTCATTGCAAATGTCTATTTCTGCCACACTGAGTATTAATAGATCTTTTCTAAGAAAGTGGATTACTATAAACTGTTTTATAAAAATATTAACTCTGAGTTATAGATGAATACTAGGAAGATTTGGGAGCCCAGTCCATTTGTGGCTTAGGTCTTCTTTCTTTTTTGAAATTTGGAGCTGGAGTACGATGGTTGGGTTTTGAGATCTCCAAAGGACTGTATCAGGGCTTCCCTGATAACTCGATAAAGAATCTGCCTGCAATGCAGGATACCCCGGTTCAATTCCTGGGTCAGGAGACGGAATAGGCTACCCACTCCAGTATTCTTGGGTTTCCCTTGTGGCTCAGTTGGTAAAAAAATCCGCCTGCAGTGTGGGAGACCTGGGTTTGATCCCTGGGTTGGGAAAATCCCCTGGAAAAGGGAAAGGCTACCCACTCCAGTATTCTGGCCTGGAGAATTTCATGGACTGTATATAGTCCATGGGGTGGCAAAAAGTCAGACATGTCTGAGTGACTTTCACTTTCACTTTTCAAGGACTGTAAAAAACAACCTATGATCCTTCCCATGTGAGGGCTGCCTCTTGGACACACATCTTTATTTAAGAGTGGTATCTTCAGGGTTTTCTACCCTCTTGCACTCAGGGATAGATAGAAGAGAGAGCAAGTGTGCCTAGAGAAAACAGTTCACAAACATACGAGTAGTGCAAGTCCTAGTCTTAACAACCCCTTTATCACATTTGGTAGTAATCACACTTTTTTGACTGAACATCCTATTCATAAATGGTGTTTAGTGTCCCACCCCAAACAGACATCTGCTCTATTGTCAGTCTACATATTAGTCATTAGTAAAGTCCAAAATCACTGCAGATGGTGATTGCAGCCATGAAATTTAAAGATGCTTACTCCTTGGAAGGTATGACCAACCTAGATAGCATATTCAAAAGCAGAGACATTACTTTGCCAACAAAGGTCCATCTAATCAAGGCTATGGTTTTTCCAGTGGTCACATATGGATGTGAGAGTTGGACTGTGAAGAAAGCTGAGCACCAAAGAATTGATGCTTTTGAACTGTGATGTTGGAGAAGACTCTTGAGAGTCCCTTGGACTGCAAGGAGATCCAACCAGTCCATTCTAAAGATCAGTCCTGGGTGCTCTTTGGAAGGAATGATGCTGAAGCTGAAACTCCAATACTTTGGCCACCTCATGCGAAGAGTTGACTCACTGGAAAAGACCCTGATCCTGGGAGGGATTCGGGGCAGGAGGAGAAGGGGATGACAGAAGATAAGATGGCAGGATGGCATCACCAACTCAATGGACATGAGTTTGAGTGAACTCTGGGAGTTGGTGATGGACAGGGAGGCCTGGCATGCTGCAATTCATGGGGTTGCAAAGAGTCGGACATGACTGAACGACTGAACTGAACTGAACTGAAAGTTATTTTTCTATATTTTAGACATGATAAATACAAATAGATACTCCATTCTTGTCATGCCTCATAGATCTTCTGGCCTTAATCTGGGCCTGTGTGAGCCTACCTTTGAAGATCACTGCTCTGAACAATTGAGGTAACTTGAGGTAAATGAATAAGTGTTCTTGAAGAAATGTACCTTATGTTGATGGGGAAGAGATCCACCTCTAGGAACACTTTAAGAGCATTTTTGGGCTTTTCTTGCATAGGAATCTGGGTGGAAAATGCATTAAATAGAACACTCTGGCCTTTGACCTTCCCTGGAGTTTCTCTTGGGATCAGTGATCAGAGCTTTGAAAAGAGATCTGCAGTTATTCATATGCCAATGTCTCCTCAAGTTCTGCCCCATTCATATTACCATCACAATTTTTACCTTCTCAAAGTACCATGGTATTTTTATTTTAGGAATAGTTGTATTTAAATTTTCTTATTTTCACTTAAATTAAAAAAGATCTTTTATATCACTATCATAAATGTAAAGTGAACTTTGCTTGCCATAAATAGTGAGAAATTAAAAAAAGAAAAAAAAAGCATGTAATTATTAAACTTTTCAAAACCACAATGAGATACCACCTCACACCTATGAGAATGGCTATTACCAAAAAGACATGAGACAACAAGTATTGTCGAGGATATGGAGAAAGGGGCAACTTCGTGCACCATTGGTGGAAATGTAAATCGGTATAGCCGCTATGGACAGGAGTATGGAGGTTCCTCAGAAAATTAAGAATAGAACTACTGTACAGAATTTTACTTCTGGTTTATATCCAAAGGAAATGAAAACAGGATATAAAAGAGATATCTGCACTCCCAAGTACACTGCAATATCATTTACAATAGCCAGGATACGGAGACAACCTAAATGTCTATCAGTGAATGAGTGGACAACGCTATGAAATGTATGTACAACAGAATATTATTCAGCGGTAAGAAAGATGGTAATCTTGCCATTTGTGAAAGCATGGATGGAGTGCTAGGGCGTTATGCTAAGTGAAATAAGTCAGACAGAGGGAGACAAACACTGCACGTTATCACTTGTAGTGGAATAAAAAGAAGTCAAACTCATACAAACAAAAAGTAGAAAAGTGGCTGAGAGGTAAGGGAAATAGGGAAAGATTGGTAAAAGAGTACAAACTTTTGCCTATAAGATGAGTAAGTTCTGAGGATCTGATGTAAAACATGGTGACTGCAGTTTATAACATTGTATCGTATAACTGAAGTTCAGCTCAGTTCAGTTCAGTTCAGTGGCTCAGTCATGTCCGACTCTTTGTGACCCCATGAATTTCAGCACGCCAGGCCTCCCTGTCCATCACCAACTCCCAAAGTTCACTCAGACTCACGTCCATCGAGTCGGTGATGCCATCCAGCCATCTCATCCTCTGTTGTCCCCTTCTCCTCCTGCCCCCAATCCCTCCCAGCATCAGAGTCTTTTCCAATGAGTCAACTCTTCACGTGAGGTGGCCAAAGTACTGGAGTTTCAGCTTCAGCATCATTCCTTCCAAAGAAATCCCAGGGCTGATCTCCTTCAGAATGGACTGGTTGGATCTCCTTGCAGTCCAAGGGACTCTCAAGAGTCTTCTCCAACACCACGGTTCAAAAGCATCAATTCTTCAGCGCTCAGCTTTCTTCACAGTCCAACTCTCACATCCATATGTGACCACTGGAAAAACCATAGCTTTGACTAGACAGACCTTTGTTGGCAAAGTAATGTCTCTGCTTTTGAATATGCTATCTAGGATGGTCCTAATTTTCCTTCCAAGGAGTAAGCATCTTTTAATTTCATGGCTGCAATCACCATCTGCAGTGATTTTGGAGCCCAAAAAAATAAAGTCTGACACTGTTTCCACTGTTTCCCCATCTATTTCCCATGAAGTGACGGGACCAGATGCCATGATCTTAGTTTTCTGAATGTTGAGCTTTAAGCCAACTTTTTCACTCTTCTCTTTCACTTTCATCAAGAGGCTTTTTAGTTCCTCTTCACTTTCTGCCATAAGGGTGGTGTCATCTCCATATCTGAGGTTATTGACATTTCTCCCAGCAATCTTGATTGCAGCTTGTGCTTCTTCCAGCCCAGCGTTTCTCATGATGTACTCTGCTGCTGCTGCTGCTGCTGCTGCTAACTCTGCATATAAGTTAAATAAGCAGGGTGACAATATACAGCTGCTTAGATAGTAAAACTTAAATGATCTCATAAAAAAAATGTATATGAGGTGATGGATGTGTTAATGAAGTAAGTGGGAGAATCCTTTCACAATGTAAACCTGTATCAATTAAATTGTTACAATGAACTTGTTAAATATCATACAGTTTTGTCAATTATACCTCAATAAACCTCTGTTACCTTTTATTACCTCAATAAAGCTGGGGGGGGGAAGCCTTTTAAAATGTCCCTTCCCCCCAAAGAAGAAAGAATTTTCACATGCTACCGAAAATCACCAAACCAACCCAAACAGAAAATCCAAAGCACCACGTGTTGGAAAGTATTGCCTTAAGCTATTTAAAAATTAACTTTGAGGGCTTCCCTGGTGGTACAGAGTGCCTGAAGAACTGTGGATGGAATTTCATAACATTGTACAGGAGGCAGTGATCAAAACCATCCCTAAAAAAAAGAAATGCAAAAAAGGCAAAATGGGTTAGCTAAGGAGGCCTTACAAATAGCTGAGAAAAGACAAGCAAGAGGCAAAGGAGAAAAGGAAAGATATACCCATCTGAATGCAGAGATCCAAATAATAGCAAGGAGAGATAAGAAAGCCTTCCTCAGTGAACAATGCAAAGAAATAGAGGAAAACAATAGAATGGGAAAGACTAGAGATCTCCTCAAGAAAATTAGAGATACCAAGGGAACATTTCATGCAAAGATGGGAACAATAAAGGACAAAAATGGTATGGACCTAACAGAAGCAGAATATATTGAAAAGAGGTGGCAAGAATGTACAAAAGAACTATACAAAAAAGATCTTAAAGACCTAGATAACCACGATGGTGTAATCACTCACCTGGAGCCAGACATCTTGGAGTGCGAAATCAAGTGGGCCTTAGGAAGCATCACTATGAACAAAGCTAATGGAGGTGATGGAATTCCAGTTGAGCTATTTCAAATCCTAAAAGATAATGCTGTTACAGTGCTGCACTTAATATGTCAGCAAATTTTGAAAACTCAGCAGTGGCCACAGGACTGGAAAAGGTCAGTTTTCATTCCAATCCTAAAGAAGGGTAATCCCAAGGAATGCTCAAACTGCCACACAATTGCACTCATTTCACATGCTAGCAAAGTAATGCTCAAAATTCTCCAAGCGAGGTTTCAACAGTATGTAAACCGAGAATGTCGAGATGTTCCAGCTGGATTTAGAAAAGGCAGAGGAACCAGAGATCAAATTGCCAACATCTGTTGGATCATAGAAAAAGCAAGAGAATTCCAGAAAAACATCTGCTTCATTGACTATCCTAAAGCCTTTGACTGTGTGGATCACAACAAACTTGAAAATTCTTCAAGAGATGGCAATACCAGACCATGCCGGGGTCCAGCCCCGGCTGATCCAGGGTATTCAAAGGAGAGACGGCATCGGCAACCTATTTATTTAAATATTCATCAAAGATATAAAGAGTAATAAAATGAGGATAGCTCAGTGAGGAAATTCAGTGGAGAAAAGCAGCTGAAATAAGGATAGCTCAGTGAGGAAGTTCAGTGGAGAAAAGAGGCTGAAATAAGGATATCTCAGTAGGAAAATTCAGTGAAGAAAAGAGGCTGAATAAAATTCCAAAGCAAGGAATTTACATCAAGGCCGCAGGCGTCCTCCTGTTCTCCCGAAGGAGAGGAGATACTAAGGCCTCCTCAGTCAGATCTTAGAAGCCCAGGCAAAATTAGTAGGCTTGACGAGCTTCCCCGCCTCAGAGGAAAAATTCAGCCAGAAGGTGAAAGAACGACATGGGGAGACCAAGTTTCGGTGAACAAGGCCCACACTTTATTTTCCAAAGTAGTTTTTATACCTTAAGTTATGCATAGAGGATAATGGGGGAAGGGGTAGAGTCATGCAAGGACAGCAGTTCCTGGTCCTAATCGAAGCCAGGCTTTCAAACTTATCATATGCAAAAGTTTAGTTGATTTACATCATCTTCTGGCCAGGAGGCCTGTTAACATTTTAAGAAACTTATTTTTCTCTAAAGGTGATTATTCTAAAGTCAGGCGCCATCCTCTAAAAAGCACTGGATAAAGTTGCATTCCTGTAGGGCAAAGGTGAGGTGGGCTCAATCAAGAAAAGAATTAACTCAAGGGTCCAAGGTTACAAACATTAAGGCTACTACTTACATTTCTATACACCCATTATATCAATCAATACACTGCCAAGGACACAGTAGGTAAGGGATATGGAGACTTAGCAGCAAACATTGGCCCAACAAGTGAAAAACCCTTCACCAATACAATTTCTAGTCAATCTTTTAACTGCTCAAAGGAATCTGTATTTAGACAGTTTAGAACATCTCATGCCTCTCACAGTTGGGAGGCTCTGAGCAAACACATGTGGCCAGAAAAACCTATTCAGGCAGGCTAGAGGATTTCCAAAGGAGTTTGTAGGTTGAAACACTGTCACACCCAGGAATTATTAACTGGAGCTGTAAGCTAACTCTTTTTTCAGAGAGAGGTAGTGGGGGACAGCCCCCCCGTAAAGTCAGAGGTGTAGGTGAAAGCACAAAGCAGAAAGTAGGCAGACTCTGGTTTTGGGGGTAGATGCTTGAGAATTTCCAGGGGGACCCCTGAGGCTTGATCCCGCCTTTGCGTATGCCAAGCCTCCTTCCTCATGACCTTTGCCACCGGGCGGAGCTCGCTCCCAGCAAGACCACCTTACCTGCCTCCTGTGAAACCTATATGCAGGTCAAGAAGCAACAGTTAGAACTGGACATGGAACAATAGACTGGTTCAAAATTGGGAAAGGAGTTCAGAATTACATCAAGGCTGCATATTTTCACCCTGTTTATTTTACTTATATGCAGAGTACCTCATGTGAAATTCTGGACTGGATGAAGCACAAGCTGGAATCAAGGTTTCTGGGAGAAATATCAATAACCTCAGATACGCAGATGACATCATCCTTATGACAGAAAGCAAAGAGGAACTAAAGAGCCTCTTGATGAAAGTGAAAGAGGAGAGTTAAAACCTGGTTTAAAATTAACAAGCAACTCCTACAGCTCAACTCCAGAAAAATAAATGACCCAATCAAAAAATGGGCCAAAGAACTAAACAGACATTTCTCCAAAGAAGACATACAGATGGCTAACAAACACATGAAAAGATGCTCAACATCACTCATTATCAGAGAAATGCAAATCAAAACCACTATGAGGTACCATTTCACACCAGTCAGAATGGCTGCGATCCAAAAGTCTACAAATAATAAATGCTGGAGAGGCTGTGGAGAAAAGGGAACCCTCTTACACTGTTGGTGGGAATGCAAACTAGTACAGCCACTATGGAGAACAGTGTGGAGATTCCTTAAAAAACTGGAAATAGAACTGGCTTATGATCCAGCAATCCCACTGCTGGACATTCACACTGAGGAAACCAGAAGGGAAAGAGACACGTGTACCCCAATGTTCATCGCAGCACTGTTTATAATAGCCAGGACATGGAAGCAACCTAGATGTCCATCAGCAGATGAATGGATAAGAAAGCAGTGGTACATATACACTATGGAGTATTACTCAGCCATTAAAAAGAATACATTTGAATGAGTTCTAATGAGGTGGATGAAACTGGAGCCTATTATACAGAGTGAAGTAAGCCAGAAGGAAAAACACCAATACAGTATACTAACGCATATATACGGAATTTAGAAAGAGGGTAACAATAACCCTGTATACGAGACAGCAAAAGAGACACTGATGTATAGAACAGTCTTATGGACTCTGGGAGAGGGAGAGGGTGGGAAGATTTGGGAGAATGGCATTGAAACATGTAAAATATCATGTATGAAACGAGATGCCAGTCCAGGTTCGATGCTTGGGGCTAGTGCACTGGGACGACCCAGAGGGATGGTATGGGGAGGGAGGAGGGAGGAGGGTTCAGGATGGGGAACACATGTATACCTGTGGTGGATTCATTTTGATATTTGGCAAAACTAATACAATTATGTAAAGTTTAAAAATAAAATTAAAAAAAATTAACATTGAAAAAACTAAGATCATGGCATCTGGTTCTATCACTTCATGGCAGATGGGGAAAAAATGGAAACAGCGACAGACTTTTTTTTTCTTGGGCTCCAGAATCACTGCAGATAATTAGTGCAGCCGTGCAATTAAAAGATGCTTGTTCCTTGGAAAGAAAGCTATGACCAACCTAGACAGTATATTAAAGAGCAGAGACATTACTTTGCTGACAAAGGTCCATTTAGTCAAAGCTATGGTTTTTCCAGTAGTCATGTATGGATATGACAGTTGGACCATAAAGAAGGCTGACTGCCAAGGAATTGATGCTTTTGAACTGTGGCATTGGACAAAATCCTTGAGAGTCCCTTGGACTGGAAGGAGATCAAACCAGTCAATCCTAAAGGAAATCAACCCTGACTATTCATTGGAATGACTGTTGCCGAAGCTCCAATACTTTGGCCACCTGATGTGAAGAGCCAACTCTAGAAAAGACCCTGATGCTGAGAAAGATTGAAGGCAGGAGGAGAAGGGGATGACAGAGGATGAGATGATTGGATGATATCACTGACTTAATGGACATGAGTTTGAGCAAGCTCCAGGAGATGGAGAAGGACAGGGAATCCTGGCATGCTGCAGTCCATGGGGTTGCAAAGAGTCAGACACAACTGAGCAGCTGAACAACAACAACAGTGGATAAGAATCTGCCTGCCAATGCAGCAGACACAGGTTCCATCCCTGATCTGGGAAGATCCCACATACCACAGGGCATCTAAATCCCGTGAGCCACAACTGCTGAAGCCTGTGTGCCTGGAGCCTGTGCTCCACAGCAAGAGAAGGCCATGCACCTCAGTGAAGAGCAGCCCCCACTCACTGCAACTAGATAAAGCCTGCACAGCCATGGAAACCCAGTGCAACTAAGAATAAATAAATAATTTAAAAAAAAACAATATATTTTGTAGACTTTCCTTTAATTGGTTTTGCTGGCTCTCTTGACACGTGTAATCATGCCACAGATTATCTCCTGAGCTCCGTGAGATGTTTTCCTCTTCCATTTGGAAGCTGTAGACTGTGCAGGGTGTAGCACTGTGTGTGCTAGGCTTCTCAGGCGCCTTCTAGCTCTGCCACTGATTGCCGTGCTGTGTGCCACAGGACCTCGTTTCCCCAGTCACCCACTGACCTGGATCACTGAGAAGTCTATATTCTCAGCTCTGTCAATGTCAGTGGTTCTCCTCCCACATCATAGGTTTCTGGTTTTTTTGTTTTTTTTTTTAAAGATCTCATCTGGTGTTAGTGGTGCTAACAATTTGAGAATCAACTTGTATATTCTCTGGAAATATTTAGTCTCAGTTTTTTTCCTAGCTCTATCAAGAAAGTTATAGGACCTCAGTTTCTCCTTCTGGAAAAGGAAGCTAGCCTAGTATAACTTAAATATGATGGGCAGAAGAGTCCTTTGTTTTCTGGAAAAAAAAAAGTATGCTGCACAGAGAAGGAAGAACCAATCTGTATAACAACCAACACCCCGATGGGCGTGAGTCTGGCAGCCTAGCTGTGACATTTCCTCAGGGCTGTGTCCTTAGTGCCCTGGGCAGTGAGTCAGCAGGGCCCGAATGTTCAACACATCTGCTGTTGTGGAGGAAAGACAGTGGATCAAGCACAAGTCAAGGCAGCATGTGGGAAGCAACTTCAAGTGCAGCTCTAAGGGGCCACATGCCACACCTCTAGCAGCCTGGGTAACAGCGCAGGCTTGGGAGTTAGGAGAGCTGCCAGGACCGTGGGCCATTTTCTTCAACTCTACTGAGCCCCTGTTTGCTCCTAATCTGGAAAATGAGGCCTACACTGTGGATTTGTGTGTTATTTCAGTAGCACTTGATAAAGAGTGTAGGCTCTTCTCTGACCCTTTCTTCTTTGAGCATGTTTGGCCTGCAAGAGATGGTGAGAGGCCCAAGTCTGCTGTTTCCTCGGCTGGGTTGAGTTTCCACCTGACTCTTTGAATGTGTCCTAGTGTTTAAAGACTCAGGTCCATATAATTACACTCCACTTTACATATATTTTATTACGTGCTATACGTAACTCTATATGTTTATGCATATATAGTTGTGTAGGCTTGTATACGCAAATCCATGACAACTTAAGGGATTTTCAAGGGCAATTCTGACACTACCCAATATCTGTCATATTCCTGCTTCTACAATCAAACCCAACACAAGCTGTAACTTCATTGTATAATAATTTCAACTGACAGGACATCATGAGAATTCAATGGGAGAATGCCCAAAAACTTTTTAGCATAATGCCTGGCACATAGATGATCATAAGGGTTAATAGAACCTTGATTATAATATTATTATTATTTTTCACCCAGAGAGGAAACTATCAGTTGTAAGTGCCTACTCTGTTGTTATTATTGATATCATTATCCAAGGAAAGAGAGAGTGATCACTTCCCCTATGTTCCTCAGTCTTCACAGAGAAGTATGGGTATTTCAACAGACATGCCATGAGTCCAGGTGAAGGCCTCCAGGATCCCACTTCAGTGACGGGAGAACAGGCTCTGAGTGTGCCTGCACTGGGGGGCGGTCTCCCTTGGTTGGTGCATGTGAGCAGAGCCAGTGGATAAACTCTGGAGAGGTAGCCTGTAGTTAGATGGCCTTGAATATCTAGACTTGATTCAGTTGGGAATGTTATGAGTGGAGAAAGATGCATAAGATTTCTGAAATGAAGGGAAGATTAGAAACATGGAAACCAGTTAGGAAGCTGTTACAAGGTGTTTGTGAAAGTCTTTCTGAAATCAAATGAGAATGGTGGCAGAGGGAATGGAAAAGATGTTAGTAGGTTCAGAGCTATGTTAATCCTGTGTATTTCCTGAGCAGATCTTGTATGTTTTATTGTTCTTTTTAGCTACAAAGAGTTATACAGTCTCATCTTTTCAAAGTTTTTGATGTTTTTTCCCATCCAATAACAAATTTTGAAAATTCCTTTTAAAGTATAAAAATATGTAATTTTGAAAGCTAAAATAGGAATTTAAATAATGACTTAGAATTACTGAAGAATTTGATCAACCACACTGATGGCTGATTCCTGAGAATGCACCTGGGAAGCCCATAGAAAATCCTCAGCATGGGGCCCATACTTGCCATATAACAATAAAAATAGTTTTCTCTGCCTTGGCAGATTGCTCCTAACTGAAACCCACTGAACCTATTATCTGCCACCAAACAGTTTTGGAACATGGTGTGGTAAAGGGGGAAAAAAGAATAATAAGAGGTTGCTTCACATATATGTTACGAGGGGTGAATGAATAATACTACTTACATGTTCTGAGTTTAAGCTATTTGTTAGTGTTTAAGATATGCAGTTGTACGTACGAGATGCATGATAATTTCTTAGGAAAATTTTTCTTTAAAAACAAAAATTGTTTTTGTACTTTTTGTATGGAAAATGCTACAAATATAATTACATCTGCTTGATAGTATGGCATTAGAATTCCTTCAAATAAATGTCTCCCTTCCCATTCAGAGTTAGAGATTATTATTGCATATCCAAATATATGATTTCCTACTAGTTTGTGACATAGAATATTATCATAGTTACATGAGCAATACAACCTGTTCTTCCCTTCTAAACCACTTTCCTTTATCACTGAGTCCATCATTTGAAGTTTTTGGTATTTGACTTTGCATCTGTAATGTGAGCATATTAAAGGGGGTGGTAGATGTGGTGTCGATTTTTATATAGTTTTTTGGGGAAATGGATCTTACATTCCTACAAATAATGTAATAATTTCTGTGTAAGAATTCAAGGTAATGTTTTATTTAACAAAGGAGTTGCTTGCACAACTGAGAGATTACAGAATTTTTCCTTTGTATTTGATACTATGGGTTCTCTCAAAGACAACCAAAATTCTCGATTTGTGACAGAATACCTCATTTGTAGTAAAACATTTTTCCTGGCATAGGGAATGGGTGGGTCTTAATTCCCATTTTTAAACGTATTCCCATGGTATGCATTTTCACTTATTTTCCAGCCATGAAATGAGAAAAAAATCAAAACAAACAGAATAAAGTCTAAGCGCTTTCTTCTTGAAAAGACCAAAGGGGGAAAATGGAACCCAATCAAGGGCCCCATATCAAGGTAAGATGAACCCAAATCCAAAATAAGCCAAATGACACTTCCTAAAAATTAAACACAGAATTATTGCATGATCCAATAATTTCACATCTGAGTATATACTAAAAGAATTGAAAGCAGGAGCTTGAACAGATATTTGTGCACCCATGTTCATAGCAGCATTATTCCCAACAACCAGTAAGTAGAAACAGTGTACGTTTAACAGGCAGAATTTCATTCCTCTTAAGGCTGACTAATACTCTATTGTGTATACATACTTTCACAACAACAACAACCGAAAGTACGTACACAAAGTAGAATACTGTTCAGCCTTGAAAGGAATGAAATTCTGACATACTTTAAACTTTGGATGAACTTTAAGACATGCTAAGTGAAATAAGTCAGACACAAAAGGACACATACTATATGAATCCATTTATATCAGGTCTCTGCTGCTGCTGCTGCTAAGTCACCCCAGTTGTGTCCAACTCCATGCGACCCCATAGACGATAGCCCACCAGGGTCCCCCGTCCCTGGGATTCTCCAGGCAAGAACACTGGAGTGGGCTGCCGTTTTCTTCTCCAATGCATGAAAGTGAAAAGTGAAAGGGAAGTCGCTCAGTCGTGTCCGACTCTTTGCAACCCCATGGACTGCAGCCTACCAGGCTCCTCCATCCATGGGATTTTCCAGGCAAGAGTACTGGAGTGGGTCGCCATTGCCTTCTCTGTATCAGGTCTCTAGAGTAGTCAAATTCAGACAAAAAGTAGAATGGTGGTTTCCAGGGGCTGAGGTGAGGAGCAAGTGGGAAGTTAGAGTTTAAAGAATACACAGTTTCAGTTGGGGAAGATGGAAAAGTTCCAGAGATGGATGGTGATGATGGCTGCATGATAATGTGAATGTACCTAGGCCATAGAACTGTACACTTTAAAATGATGAAAATGGCAAATTTGATGTTATTTTACCACATTTATACACATAAGTTCACCACATTATACACATAAAATATATTATATATTTTTTTACCACAGTTTAAAAAGATAAGCCAAATAAAATAGAGAATATAGTTGAATTGAATTTATGAGAATTTCCAATTTTCCCAATTGCCCTTAATATTCTCCCAAATATATATGTAAGCAAGTACTTCAGTGAAAACAAAGTGATGGGTAGACATTTAGTTGTGAAAATGCAAGTTCTCTTAGGTCTAATATCCCCTCATCTAGGATATAATCTCAAACAAGTTTTTCATGCATATATCCCTCAAGAAATCTCATCAATAAACTAGGGAAGTGTGGTCCTGATCACACAACTATTAGATGGGTGCACCACTTACTTGAGGGCCTCATTTAGATTGGTTATCAATACCTGACTCCTACCTGCATGGGGAGTGAGGGATGCCTTTGAGGGATCCAGCAGTTTCCAAGTTACCTGCAGACACATAGCATTTCCATTCTAAATAGTCTCTAATTCACTTCAAGTCCATTTTGTATCAACTTGAGCCTGATATTTCCTGCCTTTCCCATCTGGAAAAGCAAAGGCTTTCCCTGCCTTTCCTTTTGTCGTTGTTGTTTAATTTTATTTGCTTTTGGCTGCGCTGGGTCTTTGTTGCTGTGTGGGCCTTTGTCTAGTTGTAGTGAGCAGGGGCTACTCTCTAGTTGTTTCTTTTTGCAGAACACGGGCATGCGGGCTTCAGTAGTTGCTGGCACGTAGGCTCAGTAGTCATGGTTCCCGGGCTTTAGGGAACAGGCTCAGTAGTTGTGGGGCAGGGGCTTAGTTGGGCATGTGAGATCTTCCTGGACCTTCCAGGAAGGAAGGTCCATGTGGATCTTCCAGGGATCAAACCTGTGTCTCCTGTACTGGCAGGTGGATTCTTCACCACTGAGCCACAGGGAAAGCCCAAGACTCCTTTGCTTTAAGAGTCTTGGCAAGTATGTGGTTTAGTAGAACACAATGGAAGACATTTTTGAAGCATAGACATTGTAAGCCTCAAATCAGGCACTCAGGAGAAAGAAGTAGTACATAAGGAGTGTGGCCACCAGTTTGGGGAGAGTGTTAGCGCGAGTACAGAGCTACAAAGACATGAGTAGCTAACAGTGGATTGTTAACCTCCCAAACTCGATTCAATGTGACAGTGACACTTCACAGCACATTGCATCCAATCTCATTTGAAGCTGACAAAGATTGTTTCTGCTTTACATCTATTGGTTTATTAATGGTCTACAGCCTCTTAAGCAGATGCATATTCATTAGGTAGCCAGCTGTTAGGAGGTTCCCAGATGTCGAATGTAACTGTGTCTTGGAACATTTTTTTTTTTTCCTTATCATGAAACAAAGTAATTGAGGCCTTATTAAAGAACTAGTTAATTACTAAAGCGATACCTTATGGCACCCTTTTTATCATTCAAATTTGAGAGCTCTTGGGATATCTAAAAATTTGGAGAAGAGACAGCATTTAAGAGCCAATCTTTATTATATAATAGTAAATATATATAGGCAGATATTTTACATGTGGAGATAATATATACATACTTTTCCATGTGGGAGAAGTTAAAAGTAAGTGAAACGTTCCTAACAACTGAAAAATTTCAAAGTATCCTTTCCTTTGTTCAATTAGGTCCAAAGGACAACACTGATAAGCCTACTAAATTAATTAAAGTTACTTTAATATTTCTTTTATCTAACTTTATCACTTTCCTATAAAAGACGACTTGAAAAACGGGTCTTTGTGAAGCATGCCTCACTTACGCTTTCATTAAAGCTCCTATTTTTTCTGTCAAAAATAAGATAGTTCAATTACTAGCAAGCAAACTAGGATTTTCAAATTGCCAAGTATTTCTAAATGCCCTTTATAGCAGTCTGTATACATAGGGAGAGAGACTGTGCCATATATATATGTATATATTTACATATATATATGTATATGCGTATATATGTATATGATTGTGTTGTTGATCTCTTAATTTCAAATGCATTGAAAAACCCTCCATTTGTACTCTCCTCCTTTCACATTTACTCTTTTTGATGTCATATTTTACATCAATTGTTTTATATATCCCTTAGCTGCTTATTGTGGATATAGATAATTTTACTGCTTTCGTCTCATAACCTCCCTACTTAGCTTTGTGTATGGATGATTTCCTGTCTTTACTGTATGTTCACCTGTACCAGTGAGCTTTTTCATTTTGTGATTTCCTTATTTCTAGTTGTGGCATTTTCTTTTTTGCCTAGAGAAGTTTCTTTAACATTTGTTGTAAAGCTGGTTTGGTGGTGCTGAACTCTTTTAGCTTTTGCTTATCTGTAAATCTTTTGATTTCTCCATCAATTCTGAAAGAGAACATTGCTGGGTAAAGCATTCTTGGTTCTCAGCTTTTCATCTTTCATCACTTTAAACATTATACCCCTCCGGCTGGACTGAATTTCTGTTGAAAAATCAGCTGATAGCCTTATGGGAGTTCCTTTGTATGCTATTTACTGCTTCTCCCTTGCTACTTTTAATATCTAATTTTTGTCATTTTGATTACAATGTGTCGTGGTGTGTTCCATTTTGGGTTAATTCTATGTGGGACTCTTCACTTCCTGGACTTGGGTGACTATTTCCTTTCCCAAGTTACAGATGTTTTTAGCTATTATGGCTTCAAATATCTTCTTAGACCCTTTATCTCCCTCTTCTACTTTTGGGACTTATGAATGGAGAAGGCAATGGCAACCCACTACAGTACTCTTGCCTGGAAAATCCCATGGACGGAGGAGTCTGGTAGGCTGCAGTCCATGGGGTTGCTAGGAGTCAGACACGACTGAGCGACTTCACTTTCACTTTTCACTTTGATGCATTGGAGAAGGAAATGGCACCCCACTCCAGTACTCTTGCCTGGAGAATCCCAGGGACGGGGGAGCCTGGTGGGCTGCCGTCTATGGGGTCGCACAGAGTCGGACACGACTGAAGTGACTTAGCAGCAGCAGTAGCAGCATGATATGAAGATTAGTGTACTTGATGTTGTCCCAGAGGTTTCTTAAACTGTTCTCATTTCTTTACATTTTTACTTTTTTCTGATCAGTAGGAGTGATTTCTATTACTCTGTCTTCCAGCTTGTTGATTCATTTCTCTGTATCATTTACTCTACTGTTACATCTTTCTAGTGTATTTTTCCTTTCAGTTATTGTATTCTTCATCTCTGGGCTTCTAAAAAATATTTTCTAACTTTTTGTTAAAAACTTCTTTGTGCATCCATTCTTCTTCTGAATTCTTTGATCATCTTTAGATCATTACTCTGAACTCTTTCTCAGGTAGATTGCCTATCTCCACTTCACTTAGTTCTTCTGGGGTTTTTTCTTTTTCTTGCACATGGAACATATTCCTCTGTCACCTCATTTTGTCTGAGTTGCTATTTGTTTTATTTATGTCTGTGGTTAGTTATGTTTCTTGACCTTGGAGAAGTGGTCCTCTGTAGGAAGTGTCTTATGCATCCCAGCAGTGCACTCCCCTCTGGTCACCCAAGCTAAATGCTCTAGCGGTTCTGCCTAACAGGGATGTGTGGGACCTTCTGATGTGGCGACTGACCATGTGGGTGGTCTGGTAGGCTTGGCTGGCCCCTCACTTGGTTGATTGCCGGGCCCTGCTTTGTGTGGTTGCTGCTGGCTAGAAGGGTCTGGTCACTAGGTGGCTGACTTTTAAACCCTAAAAGGCCCTGGGTCTAGTGCTAACTCACTGGTGGGTGAAGACAGGGTTCTGAAGAAGATTCTGGGGCTGTTGCTCACCCACAGGTAAGCTAGTGCCAGACTACTGTTGGCAGGCAGAGCTGGGTCCTTGAGTCTGGCTGCAGGGCTCAGGGATCCTAGAGCTAGTATCAGATCACTGAGGGTGGGATAAAGAGGAGGGGGCTGGTTCCTAGCACACATTTGGGTATGAGGCCTGGGGTATCCTGAAGCTTTTTGTTGGCCTGCTAGTGGAAAGGGCCAGGGCCCAGCTGGTCCCAGGGCAGGATCTGGCCTGCTCTGGGTGGACTGGGTCTGCAGGCTGTGGGATTGTGGTTTTCTTGTGCCTGGTGTCTGCCCCCTGGTGAGTGAGGCTGATCCAGAGGCTAGTTTAGGCTTCCTGGAGGGCAGGGCTGGTACCTGGCCACTGCTGGGTGGAACTGAGTCTCAGCCCTCTAGTGGGCAGCAGTGTGTCTAGTGGGTGGGTCTGGAGGTGGCTGTGGGCTTGAAAAGTCTTTAGACAGACTGTCTGCCGATGGGTGGAGCTGTGTCAGATCTTGTCCTGCTCACTCTCTTCCTATTTTTCCCTTCCTTCCTTCATCTTACTAAATTTTGCCTGGATCTATATATTCCTTTCCGGTGGTCAAGGACTCCTGCCACTATTCGGCTGGTGCTCTGCAAGATCTTCTGCATCTGAAGATATACTCCTGATGCATCTGTGTAAAGAGATGTGCTCCACATCCACCTACTCCTTGGCCATCTTGTCTTCCCCCTCCAGGGTCTTTCTACTCTGGCATCTTGACCCCTGAATTTCTCCAAATGCCTTATAAAAATCCCGTTCTATACCTGTGAATTCAGATAGTCCCTTAAGAGCACCTTAAATCTAGAAAATCCATTTCTACTTTTATTTGGTGACTGAGCATCTCAATTCTATTTCTCAAATGCAAGGATCACAGGAGCTAATTAAAAATTGCCAAAAGCACATAATCTTTAGAAAATATTGCAGTGCTCTTTTTGGAAATGGATTCCCTAAACAAGTAATCCAAGGCCATCCAACTGTACTGTGGCTTGTTCTTTATATGTCTTCCCATCCCTTGAGGAGCCTTTGTGTTATGCTACTCCAAATCTATTGGGATTTCCTGCCTTTGAGATTTGGTTAATGTCCTACACAAGTTATATCACTATTTCTACAAAAGAAGTAAAAGGTTTTATTCTTCAGAAGAGATTAGTTTTTATTTGCTCTGTGGCTCATATCCTGCTGGTAACCTTTAGAAAATGTAAATAGATTTCAGTGCTTACTTAAAAAACATAGTAGTTAACAGCCATTTACTAGCTGTCTACTACGTATGGCATCTGGCCCAATGTGGTCAGAGATCAGGGATATGCGAGGAAAACCAACAGTATCTCTGTAGGACATGACAGTCTTCAGATTAAAAGCTCTGAAATATTAATAGAGGAGTAATGTGGGATAGTAGAATAAAATTGGATTTGGATTCCAAAAACCTATCCTAGGAGATGTGGTTTCAGTCACAGCTTTGCTCTCCTGGAGCCTGTTTCCTCATCTTTAACAAGGAGATAATAACTGTTTTACCTTCTTCAGTTCAGTTCAGTCGCTCAGTCGTGTCCGACTCTTCATGACCCCATAAATCACAGCATGCCAGGCCTCCCTGTCCATCACCAACTCCTGGAGTTCACCCAGACTCACATCCATCGAGTCAGTGATGCCATCCAGCCATCTCATCCTCTGTCGCCCCCTTCTCCTCCTGCCCCCAATCCCTTTCCAGCATCAGAGTCTTTTCCAATGAGTCAACTCTTCGCATGAGGTGGCCAAAGTACTGGAGTTTCAGCTTTAGCGTCATTCCTTCCAAAGAAATCCCAGGGCTTATCTCCTTCAGAATGGACTGGTTGGATCTCCTTGCAGTCCAAGGGATTCTCAAGAGTCTTCTCCAACACCACAATTCAAAAGCATCAATTCTTTGGCACTCAGCCTTCTTCACAGTCCAACTCTCACATCCATACATGACCACTGGAAAAACCATAGCCTTACCTTCTTAGCTTAGGACTGTTATGAGTATCAAGGAGGAAATGACTATGAAGCCATTCTGTAAACTAATATGCAAATGTAGGTTATGACTATTTGAAATACTCAGCTGGTCTTTCTTTATAAATGCCCCTGAGGTACCAAAATTCATATCTTTCACATATAAATGCACTATTAATGTATTTCTGATTCAACAATAAGTATCAAACTATTGCCATACAGTTTGCCACTCAAGTTTTTAAAGTGAGCCCTATGATACTCTGTAATGACTTATATGGGAAAAGAATCTAAAAAAGAATAGATATATGTATAACTGATTGACTTTGCTGTACAGCAGAAGCTAACACAACATTGTAAAACAACTATACTCCAATGAAAATTTTAAAAATAAATAAAGTGAGCCCTGTGACAACCATGGCAATGAAAACAGGCTAGGGCTTCAGAATACACTGTCTCTGGTGGTCGAAGTTCCCTCTGAGGAACTTTTGAGGAAAGTAATTACTTACTTCAGCCCTCAAAGCACCAATTATTTTTTAAAACTTTTAAATGCTTTAGCATAAATTATTAAAAGATTATAAAGTGTACATTTTTAAAGGAAGGGATTTGTGACTTTTTAAAATTGAGGTATAGTTGATTTACTGCTGTACAGCAAAGTGATTCAGTTATATGGACATGACTGAGTGATTGAATTGAACTGAACATTTAAAATATATATATATATTCTTTTCCATTATAGTTTATAATAGAATAGCAGGAGACCAGGGATCGATCCCTGAGTCCAGAAGATCCTGTGGAGACGGGAATGGCACTCCAGTTTTCCTGCCTGGAGAATCCCATGGACAGAGGAACCTGGCAGGCTACAGTCCATGGAGTTGCAAAGAGTTGGACATGACTGAGCGACTAATACCAGAGCAGACTATTGAATATAGTTTTCTGTGCTAGGACCTTGTTGTTTATCCCTTGTACACATGAAAGTTTACATCTGATGATTCCAACCTCCCACTCTACCCCACCCCTCCCTCTTGGCAACCACTATTTTGTTCTGTCTGTGATTCTGTTTCTGCTTCATAGAAAGGTTCATTTGTGTCATATTTTAGATTCCACATATCACGTGGTATTTGTCTTTCTCTAACTTCACTTAGTATGATAATCTTTAGTTGCATCCATGTTGCTGCAAATTATTTCATTCTTTTTATGGCTGAGTGGTATTCCATTATATATATGTGTGTGTATATATATATGTATATATACACATATATTTATATATACCACATCTTCTTTATCCATTCATCTGTTGATGGCCATCCATATCTTGGCTGTTGTGAATAGTGCTGTTATGAACATAAGGGTGTGTATATCTTTTTGAATTATATATTTGTCCAAGTATATGCCCAGGAGTGGGATTGCTGGATCAACACGTAATTCTTAGTTTTCTGAGGAACCTCCATACTGTTTTTCACAGTGACTGCACTAACTTACCTTCCCACCAACAGTGTAGGAGGGTTCCCTTTTCTTCATACCCTTGCCAGCATTTGTTATTTGTAGAGTTTTTAATGGCAGCCATTCTGATCAGTGTGAGGTGTTACCTCATCATAGTTTTGGTTTGCATTTCTCTAATAATTAGTCATGTTGAGCATCTTTTCATGAGTCTCTTGGCCATCTATATTTCTTCTTTGGAGAAATGTCTATTTAGGTCTTCTGCCCATTTTTATATTGGTTGTTTTCCTTGTTGTTGAGTTGTATGAGCTGTTTGTATATTTTGAAAATTAAGCCCTTGTCTGTCACATCATTTGCAAATATTTCCTCCCATTCTGTAGGTTCTCTTTTCATTTTGTTTATGGTTTCCTTTGCTGCTGAAAAGCTTGCAAGTTTGATTAGGTCCCGTTTTTGTTTTTCTGTTGCCTTGCCTTGGGAGATTGACTGAAGAAAATGTTGGTGCCATTAATGTCAGAGAATATTTTGCCTGTGTTCTCTTTTTATGTTTAAGTCTTTAAGCCATTTTGAGTTTGTTTTTGTGTATGGTCAGAGGGTGTGCCCTAACTTCATTGATTTACATGTGGCTGTCCAGCTTTTCCAACACCACTCGCCAAAGAGACTTTTTCCTATTGCCTCGTTTGTTGACGATTAATTGACTGTAGGTATGTAGGTTTATTTGTGGGCTCTCTAGTCTGTTCCATTGATCCATATGTCTATTTTCCTGCCAATATCATGTTTTGATTAATGTAGTTTTGAGTAGTCTGAAGTCTGGGAAGATTATGCCTCCTGCTTTGTTCTTTTTCTTCAGGATTGCTTTGGCAATTCTGGGTCTTTTGTGGTTCCATATGAATTTTAGGATTATTTTTTCTAGTTCTGTGAAAAATGTCATGGGTAACTTGATAGGTAGATTGCCCAAAGCACCTACTGTCACCATGTCCTTGCTATCTCCCCAATCCCTTTCCTTTCATATGGAGCTCTAGATACACCCTTCTCAACTTCTGTTACTTATCCACTTGGAGTTTTCACATGCGTAGTTATTAGGGCTGGCTCCTTCTCATTATTCTTCAGATCTCTGCACGAATAAACACATGGAAGAAAATGTGGGTAGTCGTTCTCTGGTTAAGTGGCTTATTACCATATCTCAGTCTTGTTTCCCAGCCGGGTGGGTTTGGACTTTCTACAATTCTATCATGACTGTTTTGGGACTGTTTTCTTTGACTTAATTTTTAATGATTAAGTGAAATATCATGAAAAAAAATCTAGGAATACTTGAACACAGTCTACTACCTAATACTTTAGCTACATTTTAGAAAATACAGTCCAATAAAACATGTTTATAAATTACCAGACACTAAAGATCAACTCAGAGACCTTCAGCTTTGACCCATTTACTCTTTCTTCTCAAAGGATGGTTGAACCTTGAAAGGAGGCTCAAAAGTTTCATAATTCACTAAGCACTCAACACCCAGTGTCTCATTCTAAGCTTTCCCAAAAAATATAGAGCAGGTAAGAAACTTCATAATTATAAGAAGCTAGTAAATATACACTATGTATCAGAAGAAATAATCTCAAAATCTGAGCAAAAGCTCTGGTGTCAACGTCCAGAGAGCAATTTCATGACAGGCATTTTACTTGTGACTAAAGTGAAAGGCAAAACTAAATTCTTTGTACCTCAAGTAAATCACCTTATAATCAGAATAAATCAAGTAAATGGATACATAGTTACCAGGAAATACTTATCTATTAATTCTCAACAGATAGCAGCAGTTCCCCAAGTGTGGCCAGAGGACCACTAGAAAGCCCTGAGACCCATTCAGGGACTTATGAGGTTCCACCTTTTCCAACCAGTTATTTCTGAGGCCGGATTTTTTTCATGTATTTCCACCAAAACAACATGGCATAACAGATTGAATGCAGAAGCAGGTTAAGAGAATCCAGCTGTGTTTCATTAAGCCAGGTAATAAAGAGAAATGTAAAACAATGCCACTCTTCCCACAAATTTATTTTGAAAAACATATTTTTTAATAAAAGTGTAATTTGGGAGATAATGGGCTTGTTACAGTAAAACCAATTGATATTTTTAAAGACTTCTCAGTTTTTAAAAATGTTAAATATTTTATTTGTATTTATTTTTGGCTCAGCTGGGTCTTCATGGCTGCATGTGGGCTTTCTCTAGTTTTGGTGCCTGGGGACTACTCTTTGTTGAGGTGCGCAGACTTCTCATTGTTGGCTTCTCTTGTTGCAGACCACGGGCTCTAGGCACGTGGGCACAGTAGTTGCGTCACGTGGGCTCGGTAGTTGCCTCGTGTGGGCTCTAGGGCATGCGGGCTTCCATAGTTGTGGCTCGTGGGCTCTAGAGCACAGTCTCAGTAGTTATGACTCAGGGGCTTAGTTGCTCCACATCATGTGGGATCTTCCCAGACCAGGGATGGAACACATGCCCCCTGCATTGGCAGGTGGATTCTTACTGTGCCATCAGCAAAGTCCCTAAAGTTTCTCAGTTTTTATTTCAAATACAGTTAATATCATTAGCTATGACCCACATAAACAAAAGCTCTTTGGGGTACTCGTTAATTAATGGCATTAAAGGGATCCTGAGGTCAAGCTACTCTATACACCAACTATAAGCACTTTTATCTCAAAAACAATGTGTTTGGAGCATATAAAGAATACAGATGCAAGATGGACAGTTAAGAAAAATCAAATGGAAATGTAAGGTTCCATAGTCCAGGACTCCATTATTTAATGTAATGACACTTTATTGTTTTTATCTATTTTTTTGGCTGAGCCGTATGGCTTGTAGGATTGTAGTTCCCTGACCAATAATTAAACCCAGGTCACCACTACAGTGAAGTGCTGAGTCCTAACCACTGGACTGCCAGGGAATTCCTGACATTTTTTAAAGAGTAACAAATTATATTTGCCCATCAGAACTTTCAAATCCATCCCAAATTCCTGGGAAAGTAAACACTGAATTGGCTGCACGCTGATTTCCCACCTACTGGGGTAAGCCAGGGCAGTGTGACAGGGTGCCAGGAGTACAAGGCTGCCACTATCATAGAAGGAAGACACTTAAGAATTAAGGTTATAATGAGGTAAAAATACACATAAAATTCTTTTTAAAAAAGTCTTTATATCAGACTGCTTCTCTGGATGTTAGAAGAACAGTAAGATCTTAGTCAACAAAATTGCAAGAAGTCGGTAGAAAAGTTGAGATCTCTACTGCTTCTAAAAGCTGTGAACATTTAACAAGGGTTATTTGTGTGGCAAATCAAGAGCTCACTTTCATTGTTCTCCCCCTTACATCTGCACTAATGCAATAAGTAGGAGTCAATACATTAACAAAACAGCTCATTTACAACTTTGTTAAAAATAATTAAATGCAGGCAAATAGGAAAATCCTCAATTAGAAATCAACTTAGTCTCTCAGGCTTTAATTTGTATTTTTGGTTGTACTGGATCTTCGTTGTTCTATGTGGGCTTTTCATTGAGGTGGCTTCTCGTTGTCGAGCACAGGCTCGAGCGCGCGTTTCCGTAGCTGCAGCACACAGGCTCAGTAGCTGAAGCTTCCGTGCTCGCGTGCAGGCTCAGGAGCTGTGTGGTACCAATCTAGTCGCTCCCTGGCATGTGGAATCGTCCCAGGTCAGGGATTGAACTGTTGTCCCCTGCATTGGCAGGCAGATTCTCATTCACTGTGCCACCAGGGGAAGTCCTTCTCATGCTTTCTTGAAAAGTGAAAAGTGTTAGTTGCTCAGTCATGTCCGACTCTTTGCAACCCCATCGACTGTAACCCACCAGGCTCCTCTTGTCCATGGCATTCTCCAGGCAAGAATACTGGAGTGGGATGCCGTTTCTTTAATTACACTCATATTCTAGGAATATGAGGTTTTGGGGTTTGACGTATGGGTTAAAATGACATGTGGTGAAATGGTTGGCACAGTGACTGGCGCATAGGAAGTTCCTGACATTGAAGCACATTTACATAAACGATAAAGACGAGACGCAAAGAACAAACATTTACAGCATATGTCAGTGCTGCTGATCTCACCATTTAATTACTCAACACTTTTAAATTTTAAGTTCATTATAGAAAAAAATATGAGGGCTCAGAAAAGTCAGATAAATTGATCAAGGTGTCACACAGAAAGTGAGAGGTTAAAATAGGATTAGATCTGCTTCCAAGTCCGTGCTCATTCTACAATGCAATGCTATCTCCTAGGACAGCACACAAAGCCAGTTTGTTTCAGAAATCTATTCACCATTAAGGTGTGTTCTGTGCTTAGGACAGTTAGCTTTATTTCACTATTTCATAAATACTTGAGAGAAAAAAAGTATTAACTCTTCCTTCCAAATATAAGTACCTATAGGCCTCAATTTATTAGTGACTAGCCCCTAACCAATAGCATTATGGATATCATTCAGGCAATTAATTAAAATTTAAAAAAAAGTAAACATCCAAAGTACTATACAAGACCACTGTATACATTTATGGTTCCTGAAGATCATAACAGAGAAGTAAAAAACATCTGAAGAGGGAAAAAAAGTAAATCTGGAATGGCAGTGGAGATTCTCACAAGTGTATGTAAACTGCAAGAACAGTAACTAATTCTCCTTCACTCCCCCAAATATTAAGCAAATATTCAGAGATAAATCATTAAACCAAATGGAACGCCAATGAGGCAAGTTTTGTTTTCTTTTCATGGGCTCTGAAACAAAAACTACTAGTAAAACAGCAAACTGTATGTTGAGACACAGTAATAACTGAGGTAGGGGCTCACTTCTGTCTTCAGAAGTACGACACTGGAAGAAGCCATAGTATAAAACATGCTTGAGGTAAATCTCAGTTTTATTAAAAAAATTTTTTAAACACAAAAGTTTGGAAACAAACTGTTTAAGGACCGTATATATTTGAGAAGGTGATGCTATACTTCTCAATTTAAAGAAAAAATTCAAGATTACAGATTTCAAATATCAATGAAGATACTCTCCATGCTGCTACCAGAGCCTGGTTTGATTGCTCTGAAGTAACAGCACTTGAAAGCTCCTATTCTTTGAAACTAATTTAAACACACTGAATTGTTGAAAGATTAAAAACCACAGTCAGCTAATTACACTCTCTCTCATCTCTTATTCAGCAAATGAATCACTTTTCATTACTGCTTAGCAGAAGTACATGAATTTCTGCCTAATTAGAAATGTTGTAGATGGAACATTAGCAAAAATGGAGCAGGTCAGGATATCTTTGCTGCTTCATTTTTAATTCCTAACAGTAGAGTCTGATAGGAAGGAATAGAGAAGTCATTAAATAATTTTAAATTATTTATAAAAATTACTTTACCCAAATTATAATTATTTTTTCCCCAAACGGTCTCAAATGTCTAACATAATGAAAGAAAAAGCAGTTCAACATTGATTTTAATGAACATTTTAATGTTATGTATAACAGAACTTTATGAATACAATGGAAACAAAGTTTCATCAATTTAATTAAAAAAATTTCAACACAAAGTGGGGAGGTAATAATTTGATACCTATATTATTCATTTTAAAAAATATTCCCAGCTTGAGGGTGAAACAATTTTGCATTCCAAACTCTAGAATCATGATTTTCATGTGAGCTTAATGCAGAATTACAGCAGGAAAACAAAAAACATCTTAATTAATTTCCTTTATTTGCATTAAATCAATAAAATCTTTGACTGCTACAGGTCTCCTTTAATAATATAGATATTTAACTTGCCTCTATTGGAACCATATTGCTAATGCCATATTATATACATTCAAAACCAAAACAAAACAATACTGTATAAAATCTAAAAGCCAACATTGTTGAGTTCTTACATTTATATTTAAGGTCTTAATGAATTTTCACCTTTTCAATTTTTTTAAAAGACACCAAAAAAAATAAATATTTTTCTCTTTTGACTGTTCCTGACTATTACGTGGTGGCTACAGGGATAAACATGGAAGGGAAGTCTTGCCAAGTTAATCACTGCAAAGTGTAAATAATGACTGCTAAAACCAAAAATACTGGAGTTTTTTTTTTTTTTTTAAAGGAAACCATAGAGCAGTCCCGAAAAAAATATTTTTTCTAGTTCTGCACAGGATAATTATAGCAGAAGAAATGGGAAAAGTCCCATAGCTGTCACCAATTGCTTAAAGAGGTTTTGTTACAATAAAAATTTGGATAGTATAATAGCAGTGTTGTTGGAACATTAGCAAAAGTATATACATTCCAGTTACCTTTGATTTAGCCATAATCACATATGTATGCCTTTTTTGGACAAAAATATATATTTTTATAAAAAACTGATCATCCAACTTTAATGATTTCATATATGGACTCAAGAGTGGTAGTAAAAGGAACAGACCCAATTGTGACAAGGTGATTCAGGGACAGAAAAATCAAGTTCTTCAGGAAAAGAAAAGTATAAAATTAGAGATTCAAACATGTTTATTCAGCCCTATTCTAGTCTTCCCACATATTATGATATTAAAATTGGCTCTTCAATTTATAAAGGCTTTCAACAATTTCACTACCCCATTTGTGGTCTCACTGGAAAAATGTTTCAGACTGCCTCATCTGAAGTGCCCTTGCCTGGCCATCTAAAATACTAGACATTTCACTTTTTTTTTATAAAACAGCCTTTTTGGCTCTTAATGTAGGTTTATTTTAATTAATTGATAAAAGAAAGGGGAGTTGATTAGCATTTTCCATCCCAACATCACCTATCTACACCGCTAAAAATCCTTCACTCAATCTGTTCCTTTATATTCTCTTATTTGCTAAAGTTGGCGAAATTTGCAAAGGCATCTTGCTTGGGTTGCATAGTTCCAGAAGTCATGGCTAAGTTGGGCGTGCCCATTCCCATTGTGCCTGTCAGGCCCATCCCTGTAGTTGACATCCCTATGTTCATATTCATGCCCATCATGCTCTGGTTCATCATTGGACTATTTCCAAGAGGGGCCATCCCCATGGTGCCAGTCATCACATTGGGCATGCTCATAGGCATGGGTCCCCCCATCAAAGGATTAGTTTGAGGCCGGACAGGAAGCATGTTCGATGGAGAACTGAGGTTTACAGCTCCGAAACTTTGGGTCATCATATTCATAGGCTGTTGCATATCTAACAGAAGAAGAGAGACAAAAGAACTTTACCATTCTGAATAATCTTAGACTTAGAGAGCAGAAAAATAATACAATCTTCCTGACCATCAATACTTGTAAGCCTCAATAAAATTACTTCATAGTGATTTTATAAGAGAAGTCAATTGTCAATTAACTTGTATTGATTACTCTTGAGAAATATTCAGTGGCTGTCAGCTCTGGTTTCCCCAAGATGTAGAAACAGTAAGAGTGGCCTGGGGGAAAACATCAGGCAATTTAAAATCATTCCTATAAAATCTATTATTGAATCCAACGTAACAAGTTGTCAAGAGCTATTGTGTATCAAAACCTTTAAAAAGGTTTTATCCTTTGACTTGCTCTATTTTTAGAACATCATACTAAGGGAAAACAATCACAAGTACAAAGATTTACACAAAATCATGGAGTTATTTATGGCAAAAAGCTGGAAACAATGGAAATAGAGGAACTGCACAGTAATATGATGGATAACTATAAAGATTCAAAAGTCATACTTTCTTAAGAATATTCAACATAGGAAAAACAACAATTTAATGTTGAATGTGAACTCCAAGAAATATAGACATAACACTCTAAAGCATTAAAAATGCGGTTAGCAAAGATGGAATGTGAAGAAATATCAATTAATAGTGATTATCCCTGGATTATGGAGTTCAGATGAGTTTTGTTTCCTTGACATATCTGCCTATGTTAAAAACAGTATTTTTTATTTTAGTGATCAGGCTCCTAAAACTCACCATCATACAATAAATGTTATCATGCTAAGACCAGAATACAAAGCAATTTAATGCGACAGAAGGGATACCAGATCTTATGTGAAAAAAAATCTTAATGTGAACACAAAGCTGCCTTCAGTACGTTTTAAAGTAGTCCTGGCATAAGGGCAAAGGATTACAAGTACACAAACAAATGGATGTCTTGCAGTAACTTACTCTGTTGTTGAATCATTGTATTGAGTGATGGCTGCTGGGGTTTGGAAGGCTGCATACCAGGTAGTAAGTTGTCTAGGCTGATGTTTACACTGGGGTCAGACCAAGTAGAGGGCAGGGTTTTGCTGACTGACTTCTGGACCATATCTGTATTCTGATTATAGAGAGGATTAGGCTTCTGCAGCACTGTGCTAACATTTTGCAAAGGCTGGAAAATAGAAAAATGCTCTAAAAATTAAGTATCTTATCTATAAAGATTATGAAATGGCAATTTAATCACAGTAACTCCAAATACTGATATATACTAGACTCTGTAATAAACTTCTGAAACTTTTAATGTTCTATATTAAGGTCTTCAATACCCTTCCTGTACCACTAGCCTCCCATAATATTCCTCCTGAAGTCCAAATCATATTTGGAGAAAAAACTAAGATATTTATATTAACAATTATCCTCCCATCACCCCAAGTCTAGCAGCCACCATCCCAAGGTAACTACTAACTTCAGGTTAGTACAACTTTAAGGAAATACAGAAGTGGAAATTTATTCTTACAAAATGGAATTCAGGGTATAAGTTCTCATGCTAAAAAAAAAAAAGCAAAATCATCAAGACAGCAAATTATACTCCAGAAAACCCGACTGATATATTCTTGCTCCATGTACATTTCTATTGCCTAAAGTGAGCAACACTAGTGGAACTTGGTATAATATGGACCAATTCAGGAGAGATTCAGGAAAAAGCAGCAGAGGTACCTGGTAATTACTACCAGAATAACTGCAGCAAGGACAGAAAAAGGGAAAGAGAGAGGAGTAGGAGGAATAATTAAAAATGGACCAATGCAAAGAATCACAACACAGATGCAATTAAGACTGTAAATAAGTAGACTGGCTTTATGATGAGACCATACGAAACAAACACTATAAAGAATAAACTAGCTTGGGCTTGTTCAGTTCAATTTAATGGCACTGGTATGGGTTTTATGTCCTTTGTTTTTAATGTTAGGTCTAATATCTGTCATACAGATGAGTCACCTTTCTGTTTCTTCCGTCTCTTCCCTCATCCTAACACCCCAAAGAAGATAATCTACACATTAAAGTGAATAATTAGCATCATAAGCAAATATTCTGAATAGCCTGAGTCAGAAATAGCAAGTTCCTGGTACAACTCAGACAAATATACACTTGTTTTAATTCTAAGTGAGTATTAGGTGATTTAGATTTAATTTTTTAAAGTGAATTACAAAGTTCCTATTCAGTTGTTTTTCTTTATGAAAGTGAGAGTTGAAAGCCTATATAAACATTATATAATGTATAGGAGGCCCAGAATAGGGAAGAACATTATTTTAGAGAATAATCTTCTGTATTAGCAATATATCTCTATTCCTTCTTCTTAAAAACACTTTTTTAAACTATTAAAATAAATACTATTTGTTCAATAAAATTTTCAGCAAATGCCTCCTCTGTGAAAGGTATCACACTTGGCTTTGCAGGGACAGCCAGATGGGTGAGAAAGCCTTGCCCTGGAGAACCAAATGACTATTCCAGGGGAAAGGGCATAATGCAATATACAAAAGTAATCTATGTATCACATACTTATTTTTCTGTTTTATGCCAATCTTCCGTTAGATTAGTCACAGCACCTCAAAAATTATGAACTACCATTTCCAAGGGAGGCAGGTAACTTACCTGTGATCTTGACATGGGCAAACCCAGCCCTACAGTATTAGTGCTCATCATGGAGAAATTCATACTCTGGGAAGATGTCATGGTTGCCTGTGATGAGCCCATAAGATCAAATAGGTCTGAAGAATTTGAGGCAGCTGGAGGTGGGCCTAAAGCTGGTTGTGAGCTACTGACAAGCTCTACAGCTGGCTGTGAGGCACTGCCGAAGAGCTCGCCACTGGCAGCAACAGGGACTGATGGGGCTTGGTTGAAGGCACTCCAGTCACCAAAGTCTCCATTCCCACTTGTTGCTGTTACTGAGAAAGAAAGAATGGTAAGGGTAAGAAAGTTTCCGAGATGCTGAGAACAAATGTAACAATCTACCAACTGAAACAAATTAGAGCTGATCTGTGTCCATCCAAATTAGCATCTGTAGGTACCATCTCCATCTGGACATCATTTTTTCTCATGAATATTCCATGAGTGTTATTTAACAAGGTGGCAAAGAAAAAATAAAAACTTCCACATATAAAGTAAAATCCATCTCTGGCCATTGGCAGGTCTAAGGTAACACCAAGAAATGATAGAAACCAGAACTTTACTTCAACCTAAGCATGCATATCAACTATGTTTCTAGCTAAATTAATATGAACTAGCCTGCTGCTGCTGCTGCTGCTAAGCTCCCCTCAAAACAAGAACAAAACTCTAAACTGGTTAAACCTTTTGCTGGGAGGGTTCATTCATTATTTGGAAAGGGTCAAAGAGAAAGCAAGCTATGACTTATACCATCTCATGGAAATGAAACCCCAAATTCATTAAAACATGAAAGAAAAATGCAACGAAATTAAGAGTAGGACTAGTAAATTTCTGTAAGAAGTTCTCACCCATTTGGCCATGCTTCCACTTAAAATATAAAGGCTACAGAGAGCTATGATATTATAACCTTAGAAAACTGCTCACTTCAAATGGAACTGTTCAATCTATTTATGTTAAAAAGTGGGGCAAGTCTTAAGAGGGGAACTCATGCTAATATTTTTTTAAAAAGGAACAAAACTATCACTATGCTTCAAAGTATAATAAGTTTAAGAACTTAATGTATTTAATAATATAAAAATTAATAGATTAATTAATAGACTGAAATATTTTAGAGAACAGACTCTGTCCCTAACTGACTGTGTGGCCCTACTTAATCTTCTATATGCCTTACCTTTGGATTGAACCTGTGCCCCCTGCAGTGGAAGTGCAGAGTCTTAACCACTGGATAGCCAGGCAAGCTCCCTGTGCCCTACTTTTTAAAAAATCTAAGTTGAGAGGATTAAATAACTTAATATATAGTAAATGCCATTTAAGGTTTGTTATTGTTACTTTGGATTAATTGTGAAAAGACAGAGGTGAGCTCAAGTGTCACTCTTTCCTTCAGGAATGCCATATAAAAGTATAAGTCAAGCTTCTATAAATTCTGCATACAATATTAAGTATTTAGAACACAATAAAGTCAAGTTATACTTAAAAAAATTTTTTTAAGTTAGTCTATACAAAATAAACAAACCTTACTTCAAGAAAGGGACAAAGAGATACATATGAATTAATGGAAGTTGAAAAAAGCAAAGGTGAAGAAAGAGCTACATGTGAACTGTCCTCTGAAAGTGAATAGTGTGCAGTTCCGAATTAATCACACCATTGCTTTGCTATCTTCACTTACAACTTGGAAATGCATTTTGTCTAGCCTAAAAGGTAAGCAACCACCATAATACTGTATCTCATTATGCTAAATATCAAAAGAGAACAATAACATTAAGTCTTTACAATTATATTCTTCTATTACCATATTATATTATAAGCACCCTCAAAAGAGAAAATAATTCATTAGAAACCCCAAGCTGTATCAACAATTTAATGTAAGAACTGGGCTAATATTCATTACCTCAGGGTTTTGCTAAAACATGTCTTTGATCTTCTTTACAAAAACGACTGAATTAAGAGTTTTACAATTAGTTCTATATATTAAACAATTCAAATTAATTTAAGGAAGACTGCTGGATAAAGGTAAACTGTATGCTGATTTTCTATCTGCTTGATCTAGAAAACAGAGTAAGAATGGAAACTGGGGCAAAATGTGTTGCCCCTTCTGAAAACTTTATCTGAAATGATTAATCATGAGAGGAAGAGATTTCTAGTGAGGCATATATTGTTCAGAAATGATTAATCATTGTTCCAACAGTTTCAGCCCCTTGCGTAATGGTGATCAGGTTATATTAATCACATGCATACAGATGAAGAGATGCATCACTTACCAACACTAACATATTTGAATTATTTGCATAGTAGGCAACTTTATATACATAAAAACTTTTGAGAATTACACAAGCAGCCTGTAAAACTGGGGCAATGTTTATTTTCCACTTTGATTTGCCTAAAGTAAGGTATCAATGTTTAGAAGTCATAGTCACACTTTTAAAATGAAGCACTTCATTACTCCACAATGCTAATTTCTGGGAAATACTTGGAATTTATACAAGTTGTCCAAATAACGCAATTCACATTAAAAACTATGTAACTTTCTTCCTAAATCCTCACAAACCTAAACTAGCTGTTACTAAATATAAATTTTAATCTAATTAATAATGGGGACATACAACTCTACTTAAAATAAGACTGAGTTTTTTCTCTTTGCCTCACCTCATACTTATGATTTTTATATGTAAGTTTTTTATATTATCTCTCAAATTTGAGACTGACCAGATTTTATAGAAAAAACAAACATTAGAACCAACACTTTACAACCTAAGAGACACTTAATAATGAACTTAAGACTCCATTCTACACATTTCTATAGACATTATAAAGAACCATGACAAGAAGCATTATTCCCAATCTTAGAAAAGGTAGAGGCTCATATATATGGCAGAGGCAGTAAGATAAAACATATTAATAAAAAAGGGAAAAAATACAAGCCCTTCACTCAATACACGATGTTTAAGTCTGTATTTTGCTTAGATGTTAAAACTTTTTTGCCATTAAAAAAAAATTGAGGTCTAATTGATATGTAACATTCTGTTAGTTTCAGGTAGACAACATAATGATTTGATCTTTACAAATACTGTGAATCGATCACAGCAATCTAGGGTATTTTAAAATTTCTTATTTAACTAACACAGAATGAGGAAGTTTTATTTTCCTCACATTCAAGGATATGTCAAAATGAAGTTCAGTTAGTTTTCATAAAAATTCTCTTAAGATACCTAAATTTCAAAGAAATGAATTTTGGCAAAATAGTCTGCCCAATTCCAATGTCCCTGAATTTCATTCAAGAAAATCATTAATATTTTCTTTTGCTAAGATGAGATTTACACTTATTCACACTCCTACCCACCTACCCCCACCCACTTCCTCCCTCCAAAGAAAACGAAACAAGAGTCACTTATGAGTGAGGAGAATTTTATTTAGGTGTACCTGAGTAGTTTGCAATGAAATTAATTCATTGGGTACATTTAGGATACTGCTGCTGCCGCTGCTGCTAAGTTGCTTCAGTCGTGTCCGACTCTGCTCGACCCCAGAGACGGCAGGCCACCAGGCTCCCCCGTCCCTGGGATTCTCCAGGCAAGAACACTGGAGTGGGTTGCCATTTCCTTCTCCAATGTATGAAAGTGAAAAGTGAAAGTGAACTAGCCTAATAAAAAACCTTTGTGAATAAATTCTTTGATAAGTGGGAATTACAAATACTACAAGTAGAAAAATGGCCGAAAGAAGCAGATAGGGAACAGGGTGGGGGAACAGCTGTTTTGGTAACCTTTTCACTGCCTCTAGATATCTGGCCAGTCAAATCATATCATACCTTGGGAAGGGAAGTTGCCTGATGCAGCAGCTGAGCCAAAGTCAGCAAATCCTCCAAATAAATCAGCTGAGCCGCCTAGAAATTAAATATGAGGGAAAAATTGTTAGGACCACAGCACAATTGATAGCAGTTTTATTAGGAAGCTATTTTAGCACAGTACTCAAAAATTACTCAATATATTAGACCCCAAGACCTATCATAAAAGCTAGTTAGCTGATCTAGCTTTTTATGCCACCATGTTCCCTTTAAGCTATCACCAACTCTCTAACACCCTCAGTTCTGTATCTACTGATTGATACAACTGTTATTAAAGTTATCCCTTACTTAAACACTTCACAAACCTAATGTAGGCATACCGTTTATCTGGCCAATCACGCCCTATATAAGAATCTTAAATGGATGCTAAAACCTGGGAAACATGTTTCAGGGTAATAGGATAATCACATATTCTCAAAGCATCACCCTACAGATTATTTAAAAATAAAAAGGGATGAAGCTATTTTTACAATGCAGAAATTAGATGGATACCATCTTAAACAATGTCAGGTGCTCAAACTTAATGTCACTAATAATTGGAGAAAATAGTACTCATAGGCCTTCTAATGTAAAGGACTAAAAAAGAGATCATCACCCATGTAGAAATTTTCCCAGAATATTTAACCAGAATCCAATCATGAGGAATAAATCAGACAAATACAAATCGAGGAACATTCTGCAAAACAACTCTCCAGACTTTTCAGAACATGTCATCATAAAAGACAAAAAAGACTGGGACCACTCCAGATTAAAGAAGCCTAAAGGAACATGACAAGTAAATGAAATGCATGAAATGAGGTAATTGAGATACCAGGGAAATGTGAATATGGTCTATTATACAGTAATACTGTTTTAATGTTAAATTCCCAAAGTATGATCATTATATTATGATGATGATGATGGAAAATGTCCTTGCTGTAAGGAGACATATACTCAAGTATTTTAGGGTAAAACGTCACAATGCTTGTAATTCTCTCTCAAACAGTATACAATAAGAAAAAAAAAAAAGAACTAGAAAGAGAAAGAAACTGTGACACATTTTCTGCAGCTTGGTATTTAAAAAAATAGAAACAGGAAAAAAAAAACTTTGAAGTTGATCTGCACAGAAGTCAGTTTTAATAACTACAGGAAAAACAATGAATGCAATGATTTAGGTGGACTTTTTTCTCCTACTATTTACTTGCAAATACTTGCATTTTTAGTATTTGAAAAAATAGTAGCTTTTTGCTACTTCCAGACTCGTGTTTCTAAAGAGGTGAGATTCAGATCATAAGGCTGCAGGTCAATCTCTGCTTGCATAACATCACATTCTCATACAAATTTTCACTTGTAAACACTACATAAGTAAGAATATTTCCTTTTATCTACAATTTGAAAAGTAAATTTTATATTCTACTTCCCAATTCAGTTACCAAGGAAATAGCAATAGTCAACCGATCTAAAACCTTAAATAGCTGTCCTTGTTTTTTGTTTGTCCTTAAAGATTTCACCTCTTAAAAGAGTCACAACCTTAGAAATTTAGAGCAGCAGTTCAATTATAGTGCTTTTAGTGTTATGTGAACATTATATAGGTTACATCACAGCTGCTTAGCCTGCAGTGCTTAGAAACTAGCCAGGTGGGACTAGAACATCTGGGCTGCACTCAAACACCACCAGGGACAGCTTCCAACATCTGGTGCCATTTCTGAATTGTCTTATCGCTGCAAGACATTCTGCCCCATCTGCTACACTCAACTGGGTTAATTAAACTAGAACCATCTCCCCTTCTTAATAAATGGCCAGCAGTAATAAAAGGAACAAATCAGTTTCCGATACATGTATACTTGGTATTTCTTTTTAATGCACATTTACTATAGTCACCTATCAGCAGATCTAATGAATTCCTCATTTCTTCACCTCATAACAGATGCACAAATTCACATATATACCCATTCACCATGAACTAATAACTTCCATGAAGGCCGAGGTTCTCTACTCTGAGCAACAATTACAGCTCACATGTCTACTTCTGCTTTATCTAAAGATAAATATCACAATGATTTCTCTCTAAAGGTACATATGTCATAATATATACAAAAGATGATGTGTACAAAAGATCAGTGAGCTATATTTTTTAACTATATAAACAAGCACATATGATCCAAGTATACAGTTAGGTAACAGAAAGAGAATCTTTTATTATAGCATTAAGGGATTATTAATAGAAGGAAAACTGGGGATTATTTTCATTTTCTTCATTTAAGCAGTGAATAGATATCAATATGTAATTTATTATGCCAAATAAGTTAGGGCTTTTCAAATCTTATCCAGTCCGGGCTACAAAGAAAATTCATGCTGTGAAGAAAAGCACTGAATACCGTGAAATCGTAACTTCATACTGGTGACATGTTTTATTTTTGTCACATCCTGAATTTAATATTTCAAGTGATAATCTATTTTAGTTACTCTACTGCTCTACCTTCTAACACCTAAACTAAAATTATACAATGTTCATAATGTATCTACAGCAAATATTATTATTTTCTCCAACCATACTATAGGGAATTTAATTTCAAATATGACTAATTTAAGAACACTGGAGGGGAAAGAATAGAAACACAAATATAAATATTTTACAAATAGAAGCCACCTTTCCTTGAAAGGGATTTAACTCTTCTACATCTTTTCAAGTACTGCAGATTATGCTTCTACTTATGTTTTACATAATGTGATCCTCAACTTTGGAAACTATCTCAGAAATTAAAAATCTTTTATTTCATTTAGAAAAGTTTCTCACTCTGAGAAGGGACTATCCATACCTATATGCATGTTGTTATGCATACCAATGCTTAAATTTAACAAAATTTCTATATTTAAGCATTTTTCTAGATAACATCTATCTAAGGGAATTTAAATAAGAATAATGTACCAAAAATTGCTGCATGGGGAAGACTGCTAAATTTCACAATAAGAGCTATCCTTCAAGATTCCCACATGAGAGGTGTCATTATAAATGAACCATTTCCATCTGCCTTTTCAGGGCAGCAAGGAGGTTATTTACAGTCACCAGCTGGGAACATGTATTTCCAAAGCAATACTGTGAACAGGAAAAACACAGCTGAACTAGACAGTGCTTCAACTACAAATGGACATTTTCTTTAACAAAGAATTTAATCTAGATTATATTTTGAAAACTTTTGCAAGAGGCATTTTAATAATACAAAATGAAAATGCAAAAAATTATAAATATATGATGAATAACTAATATAAATAAGTTTTTTACAAAAATAAGGATAAACAACCCCATTTTTTTAAAAAAAAGGACGAAGGAAATGAATAGACAAGTTACAACTGGCATATAAAACATGAAGAGTTTCAAATTCAGTCATCAAACATGTACAAAATAAAATGAAATATTATTTTTCTCCTTACCAAAATGCAGTATTTTCAAAGATACTATTTCACTACTTTTATAACAGAGAAAAGTTTGGAAACAAAACCTAATGTCCAAAAAATAAGACGCTGACCAATCAAGTAGATTACAGCATATTTAGATAATGTTAAGATTATAAAGCAATTAAAGGTATGCAAATATCAACTATCGTTAAGGAATGGTCATGAGATTTTAAGTGAAAAAGAAATTACAAAAAATGTAATAATGAAAAAATCTTTATCTAGATGAAAAAGATTTGAAAGATAATGCTTAAATATACTGATTGATAATATAGAAAATATAAAATAAGAATATTCACCCCAATTATTAACAGTTAACTTTATCTCAGTTACAGTGAATTATTTTCCATAAAATTTCTAAAATGAGCATACATTAATTTTAATTAGTGAAAAGAGAATATGGTAAAACATTTTATTTTTAGTAAACTTGGTTTAAACTAGAGACAACTCCCATGAAAATTCTAATATATATAAATTGGTTTGTAACAACCAGTAACTTGGCTACCTTCTCCAGGGGATCTTCCTGACCCAGGGATCAAACCCGGGTCTCCGGCATTCCAGGCAGACGCTTTAACCGCTGAGCTACCAGGGAAGCCCATATCCATGTAAATATCCTCAACTAACTAACTGGATAGAGGGTAACAGGTTAAAATGTATATAAAGTGAAGATTTTGGATTTGATGTATGTTATTCTTATGTATTTTTTAACTTAAAATCAAAACATATTGCAAGCCTTGTAAAGTCTATTTTCTCTTCAACCTCATTAATTGTACTAGAAATAACTTATAGAATAGTATGTTAATCAAGACCTAAATTCATTAATTACAAAAGGGACAAAGGAGACAACGTAAACTTTTAGGACAAGATATACTAAAAAATGAAACAGAATGACTCTTGGCATTATATTTGTAACTGGCTTATTTTTTAAATACAGCAAATATACTATACATAAAAGTCATCAAAATATTATTTGAGTACAGATCTTAAAAGAACATCACCAGAGTGGGATATTTATCAAGACAGTCGCAAATAAATCTTGATAAATGGGTTTCATATGTCTATTTTTAAACTTGGTTGATATTCCACAATGATTTTACCACATATACTTCTAAAGATGCTAACAAGAAGGATGTAACAACACGTAAAAAAAGAAAATCCATTTTCTCCAAGGAGACATTTTTCTGGTGAGTGGTACAGAAGTCATATCTGCTTAGGTTTACAGTTCATGCCCATATTACTTGCATGATGGCACCATTATAAACACAGGCACATCTGGTAAATGACACCCAAATGGCATACCAAACAGCAATGCTAGTATGGTAGATTCTTTAAGACTTTCTCACATACAGGTGCTATAGATTTAAAATACAATTTTTTCTCCACTGCTGAATTCAATTTAAAATGTATTATTACTAAAAATATTTAAATAGAAATTCATGGTAATGAAATTCATCTTACTGATTGGAGGGGCTTCTGCACAAACTGGTTAAACAAACTGTTTCAAATAGGAGAGAACTTTAAAAAATAATTAGGTTGTCAACCCACTATCAGATGGTTTTTAGAAAATATTAAAATAAAAAATTAAGACAAGAAATATTTCGGATTTCATTCAGACTTTGTCTCAATTACTGTATTAATATTAACTACTACTTCTATTTAATTAGTCAATCTACTATTAGCACTGGAAAAGAAAAATCACTCAAAGGTTTCTTGCCAAGTAAAGGAAGCATGTTGGATTTAGTAATTCTCTCTGTTCAAAGCAATCCTGATAACTAACACCAAGGAAAAGCTGGATTCACTCATCTGACCTTCCTAGTTAATTCTTCTCTGATTGCTCCATTAAAACTTTACATAGATGCATGAAAGGGGCTCTTAAATATTTCATACCAGGAAGTCCAAAATAGTTGATATTCTGTAACACTAAGTCTCTACTATATGATTACATGCTAACTACCAGTTAATACTACAGTTAAAATCTTCAGCATACAAAAAGACAGCACATAAATTGTTAAACAACTAATGTGGTTGTTTGTAACTTTGGGCATGACAGTTCAATAGAGTTTAAAGAATAATTTTAGGAACAGTTATAGTTACAGAAAAAGAGAGACTGGAAATTGAAGAATCTCAGACATTGGTTTGAACCAGACACCCTAGTAAGTTAACACCCAATCTAAGAATTAATTTTATGGTAATAGGTAAGGAGCGGGAGAAAATAATCCCACTGTAAATTATTAAATTAATCACATGTACTAAACTATCAGTGAGAAATAATTTTCATCATAAACATCCACTTAAACTCTAATGTAAATTTTAAAATAATTAAGTTTTGAAAAATCATTACACACAACTACAAACAATAGATTTACTTTGACATTTCTATGCCTATCTTGCCAGTTATATTTTAATGTGAAATGGACTTTAAACAAAGATTTATTAAGCTACTTTGACTTGTAGTAGTTTTTTATGACCCCACAGTCCTCAAATGCAACCCTAAAAATACCAATTTTCTTGAAAACAACTTATAGGGGATTAATTAAAAAAAAATCTACCACATATTAGCAATCAAATTGAAGAAATCATTGAACTTCTCTGTGAGAAAATCATGGTGAATGGACTATTATTCTTTTGATATAGCCCTCTTAAAATATGTAAGGTAGATAGTCACACACTTTCACAGAATGCCCTTTTCCTCTGTATATGTGTAACTATTTGTGACCCTTTACTAAGCATTATATCAATACCTCAAGCACCCAGGCCAGTGTCTGGTTCAATAAATGTTTACTGAATAAATGAATGAAAAGTGTAAATGAACTCTGCTGCTGCTGCTAAGTCACTTCAGTCATGTCCGACTCTGTATGATCCCATAGACGGCAGCCCACCAGGCTCCCCTGTCCCTGGGATTCTCCAGGCAAGAACACTGGAGTGGGTTGCCATTTCCTTCTCCAATGCATAAAAGTGAAAAGTGAAAGTGAAGTCATTCAGTCATGTCCAACTCTTGGCGACCCCATGGACTGCAGCCTACGAGGCTCCTCCGTCCATGGGATTTTCCAGGCAAGAGTACTGGAGTGGGGTGCCATTGCCTTCTCCGAAATGAACTCTAGGCATGGCTAATTTCAGAATATGAAAAGACAGTGAAATGAGAAGAGCAGTATATTTCACTTATAGAGAAAGTAAAGGGACCCCAAATACTCAGTTCTAAGGAAATTGAGAGATTACTGAATTATCAAATACTTAAGTACTCGTTTTCCTTATTTTAGGCAATTAAATATTTCCTCCTAAATAATGCTTAAGGCTCATTAATTTCACTTTAAAAATAAATCTACTGTAAGAAAAATTTTTTAGAAATTTTCATTCCATCTCTTATTTGCCATTAAAAAAAATTACTCTGAAACCAACCAAAAGCCAATGTCGAAGCTTACCTGTTGATTGGCTGGTACCGTCAAACAGATCGACAAGGTCACCAGATGACTTGCTGCTAGGCACTGAAGTCTGGAAACACACACAGAACTAATAAACTTAGGAAACAAATTTCTACCACTTAAAAAAAAAAATCTGCTCTACTCATCTCTAATTCTCAACTTAGACACAAAAACCTGTAATTATCTGAATAAAGGCAGATTTCCTTTTCTGAAAAAAGAAAAGTGAACTTGAATCCCTTTAAAGAGATATTTTTAAGTAATTATATTCCTAACTTATCCACACTCCTCTTTCCCCTAACTCCTTTCTTTTCGGAAATCAGATGAGTTTGGCATGTCCACTACTCCTGGATTACTTTCTCAATTCTTTTCTTACTGTATTTCACTATGAGAAAACATACTTTCCAGATCCCACTCAAATATTAACGCAGAATCATTTGAGAAGCACACACACACACACTTTATACGCATATATACATATACACATATATATACAATATGCTGAATCGTAATTGCCCAGGGTGGGATATTGGTCTGTAAAGTCTTACAAAGCTCCCTTGGTAATTTCAATGTGTAAGAAGGTCTGAGATCTACTGGATTGGAGGCCAAGATCCCATCCAGCTCTACAATTTTATGATTCTGTGAAGTTTAGCAACACTTTGTATATCATATTTGTCAGTATAATTCTATATTGGTTTGATATACTTTGACATATGTTTTATATTTAGTTTCCAAACTGTGGGGCTAGAGTTGTAACTTCTTTCTTCTCCATAGTCCTAAACACTCTAATACATAGGTCCAATATTTTCAATATAAACACACTAAATTAGAACAAAAGTGCTAGCAATAGGGAAATACTGTAAATAGTAGGCATATTAATTTGAGGTTCGAAGATTAAAACACTGTATACTGTGGTTCAAAAAGGCCTTGAGATTGAAAGATATCTGAAGTGGTTGAGTAACTTTTCAAGAACTTCGAGTTCAAAACATCTGTTCAGCAGTAAAAGAAAGTCAAAAAGCGTATATACTACAAATATAAAATATTTTTGGTGTGACATACATTCAGGCTGTACTACAAATTAATATTTAAAATCTTTTTAGATGAAAAAAGTTTCAGTTTATTGTTTTAAAAAAATATACAGATTGAATGATTTTCCTCATGCAACCTTAAATGAATTCTCCATATGACAACCATCGTGTATTTGGGTTTTAATTATGACTACCAAATCTTACAGAGTCATCAGTAAACTAACTGTATCTACAGCAGGGGAAAGCTAACACACAAAGAAATAACAGCGCCATTTCCCCATTTTAACTGCAACTAAAGTTGAGTTATAATTTTGAATTCTGAGGTTTTCATCAAATCTATAAAGAGGACAATATGAGTGAAACACCAGAAAATATTTGGGAAAAGTTGACACAGTTCTTGCCACTAAGTAGGACTAGCTTTATTTTTAGAGTCACCTGCAATTCACAGAATACACTAGCAAAATATTTTCTGTAGGCTACATTTGATGAGCAGGTACAAACTGTGAGAACACTAGTAGGGGTACAGTAACAAAACAACTCTTTAGCCTTTTGGGGTAAACCTCCCTCTGGCAGATTTCTGCCCAAAAGACTAGCTTGCAGTCAGGTATCTGGCAAGTGGATTTCATTTCTTTGGTGGAAAACAAAATGATGATGGTACATGAAGTAATGCTGCCACTAATCAATACTGACCACAAGGCAAATTAACCTCCCATCACAGGCACCATCCCTGTATTAAACAAGACCATTTCCCCTATATATTAACTTGTCATATATATACATTATCATTGCTTACAACTTCCAAACACTACCATATTTTCCTTAATGAATCTGGCACTTCATACAGTGGTAGTGTCTAGTACGAAATAAAGGCACTACATTCTGATTCACAACTTTTCCCAAATGAACCAAGAGTGTCATTACTATTTCCACAGAAAGTGCACAGATAATCATTCAGCAACTGGACAGGTTTCTTCCTCCAAAGAGATTTCTTATTATTAATGACTGAGTAATATATGCCAGATGATCTATAATTAATAAGATTACCTAGAAATGCCTGAGACTACTAATGCAATAAATCTAAAAGTAATTTTTTAAGACTAAAATTCTGTATAATGTGTAAACTTGTGCCATTCGCACCTTAAGTGAAGACTGAGGTGTATGAGTTGAAGCATTCTGATCTGGACTTGCTTTGTCCCCCGTGTAATGTGCTGCTGCGCCAAGATCAATGGTTTTGGAAGGATTTGCTGTGCGCTTGTGTCTTGTGGTGGTGGTCTCTGTGGCCTGTGTGATATGGATATGCTTTGTCGTCACAGTCTCCTCTTCATCTTTGAATTCACCTTTGGGAGATCTGCCTCTTCTTGCTTTCTTTTCCTCATCACTGTCACTAAAAGATATTAAAAATGAAGGAAAATAATAAGACAAGAGATTATTTTTAAATGGAGCTTGAGGTAAAGAATTTCAAATGCAGTCACTCCAAAATTCTGTACTTTGACTTACTTGACAGTGATCAAGACAATGTTATCTAAGCTATCTGAATATGATATCTGTGCCCTGGGGAGGGGGAGTGGAAATCCATCAAATTCCCCAGGTAAGACTAAAACACTGCTACAAAAAAGCATTTACATAAATGTGTACAAATAAAAAGGCCTGAAATAATTCAGGTGCTTATTTATAATAGATTTAAAGTTTAATTAAAAAATAAATTAGCTGTATATTATCATATCAGAATCAACTAATGAGACCCTGGGAGCTCAAACAACTGCAAGTTACATTTTTTTGAAATGGATTTTGTGCAACAACTACAGTTTCATTTATATAACATAATTCTGTCAGTGACTCCCATATACTAAGCAAATATATAATTATAATTTCAATGGATATCTTCTAAATATCATCCTATCTGAATTCAAATGATTAAACTCTCATCTGTAAATGCAGAAACAGGAGATAATGCACTTTACAACAACTGTGCTCTAATTTACTATATATAGAATCAGGAGATCAAACTTTTACAAAACTATGGAAACTGTTCTACAGAAAATTTAAATGTATTTTAAATGTTTTGAAATAATTCTTTTTTGGGCATATTAAAAAAAAACTTATTTTCCTTAACAGTGTGAAAGTAAAAAAATAAAATAAAAATGCAGAATGAGTAAAAAATGCATATTTCATATGCCACGAATTAAAAATGTCAGCAATAATGTATTCTCCAGTAATGATGTATTGAGGGGTTTTTTTCTGGTGCAAGTCAGACAGAGAAATTACCTGAAATATGTTCCATTACCTTTATTTCTTAATTTTAGAGTAGGTGGTTTAAATTATAAATATTCTGAAATAAAATACTTAAAATTCTCCTTAAAATTATGAGTATTATTACTGATGCAAATTAACTAAGACTAAAGCAATTTCTACTTAAATATAAATCAATTTGGAGCCTATATAAATCAAGAATCAAGAAGAATGACTTCCCACACTGAGTAAAGGGGTTAAATGTATTTTTATCTACAAGCATTTTAAGGAATCTACTAGTTCTGATTAAGTATTCAAAAGCCCTTGTCACTACCTTCTTAGCAACAAATAACCTGAAGATTCCCATCATCAGTCCTGTATCTAAAACTGAAATTTCTTACCTTTCTCATGTTCAATTTGATTCCAGAGCAAGATAACTTCTTTACAAGTTGAGAACAGAAACCTGACTAGCACACAATGAAATGGAAGCTTCATATATGATCAGTGTTCAAGAATTTCTAAATATAATGATGAATGAAAAGTCTGAAATTCTGATAACATGCCAAAGAGGTCCCATGCAACTTTGTCTAAAAATCCATTCTTCTCTCACAAATACTCCAAGATATAAAGTCCCTAGCGTGCTCTTTAGTAACTAAAACAAACAACACACACTGAATTTTCACTCTTTTAAATCTGAATACTCTATTTAAAAGATTTAGGAACTCTCAACAGATCCTGTCTTAGAGGCAAATGTAGGGGGAAAAAAAAATCAAGGGAGAAACAGGAAGAAAAAAAAAGAACAGGAAGACAAAAACAAAGAAAAATTGAGTATGGAGGGCAAAGAGAAAGTAATAGAACAAGAAGGTACATAGATCTCTAACCAGCCTACCTACCTGACTGCCATACTTCTTCAGGATATAACAAGAGAAAATGTGGCCATTATGTTTTCTAAATCAAACCAAAAATGTAAATGCTAGGGCCACAAGAACACTAATGAGGGAAAAATACCACAGAGTATTTGAAGTAGGCATCATTTTCCAAAGTTCAACTATTTATTATTACTATATGCATATACTTTCAGTATAAAAGAGCTAGAAATCTAGTTGTAAAATATATTCAAACTATTAAAAATAAATTCTGGTTCTTCAAAGACCATATTCCATAAATAGACAGGAATTCCATAGATGAACCTTAATAGTTTCAAAATTGTATTTTTATTTCTTTTCCATGACCCCTAATCTGAACTGTCAAAGAGTTTTTTTAATAAGAGAAAAAGAGATGGTACTTAAGTTAGATGAACTCACTTGAAGTTGTGGTTGCATCTCTGTGTAACTATAGGCAAGTTCCACACAGATGATTGGGCCTTAGGTTTTACTTCCAAAAATTAAGGGTAAAATCCTTGCTCTAGACTACCTACTAGCAATATGGTGAGACACAAATGACAAAGATCTTATAAAACTTGCTTTGCAGATTAAATGCTATATATTTTACCCTCTTAACTGGCAGAAAGACTAATTAATAGCTATACTGATAGGTAAGAACAAAAAGTGAATGTTAAAAAGTTCCAAGTACTATTCTATGTGAAACTAAATACAAATACCCCATCATCAGAAAATAAAATCTACAAAAATACAGGTGATGTGAAAATATTTTAGCTCAAAAATCAATCTGGATTTTTTTTTTTTCTGGTATACAGTGACACAGAATCTAAATGAAATGTCGCAGAAAGAATTAAATTTCAACCCCCTTAACTTCTGTTTTAAACCTAATATACTAAACTTCATTATCCCTCAGCAATACCTTAGGTCCCTGGATCATCAGATGCTCAAGTACAAAATAAACCATCAAAGTTCTTACTGGAAAAAAAAAATCCAATTAAACAGCCTGAATAAAAACATATAGGAAATGTGATCAAATTTAGAAATAAATGGACACAGACAAGGAAAATGTGCCAATACTAAGTGCAAACAATGTCTGATCTACCATCTTATAAACAGCTATACTGTATATATTATGTATGTATGTGTATATATATATATATACACACACACACACACACTATATGCATAAATCAGCATATACAGAAACTGGAACAATAGAGAAAATCTGCACTCCCTGGGAATTGCCTGGTCATCCAGTGGTTAGGACTCGGCACTTTCACTGCCATGGCCTGGGTTCAATCCTTGGTTGGGGAACCAGATTAGTATGTCCCTATGCAAGGACAACAGTTCACAGACTATTCTATATTTTCACACAAGCACTTTTAGGGGAGTGATACCACTCTGTGTGGTTCTGTAATGGTGGACACTATGCATCTGTCAACTGTACAACACAGTGAACCCTAATGCAAACTGAAGAGTTTAGTTAACAATACTGGTTATCAATTGTTAATAAATGTACACATGAATGCAAGATGTCAGTAACAGGAGAAAGTGTGTGTGTGAGCACACGCTTGTACTCAGAGAGGTCGGGTTATGTGGCAGCTCCCTGTACTTTAGGCACAATTTTTCTATAAAACTAAAAATGCTCTAAAAAATAAAATCCATTAAATAAACAAATAATAAAAGCTGAATTTCAGATAATGCCAACACTCAAACAAAAAAACCCAAGACCCAACTGCATAAATTTAGTACCCTTTCCGAGAGACCCAGGAGACAAAGTGTTAATACCTGCATCTTTCTGGAGAGTCTTCTCTATCTTTCCTCCGGAACTTGCTGATGGTGTCATCAATTGTGCTTCCAATTTTATCACTCAGTTCACCTAATTTATCACTGAATGGAAAAGCACTCTTGTTTTTATCCCACTCCTCATCCCATTTTGATTTGGGCTCAGGATCATATCTTTCACCTATATAAAGCATTAAAAAGAGAAGCGATTCTAAGGACATTAAATTCAAAAAGGGTCTATAGTCCTTATTTCTGAAGCTTTTCCTCATAATAAAATAGTTTTCAAAGGAAAACAGAAAGCTCCCACAGTGCTGAATCAACACAATTACAGCAAGGCACAGCATGGATCGCCAGTCATTAAGTGGCAGGAATGCAGATTCAAAAGCTTTTGTTTATGAAAACTTATACAACCTTAATGCAAAGCACAGCATATCCAGAAGTTCTTAAGGGCTGTTGAAAGGAGTCAAAGAAAACACAAAAACCAAAACAGGATGTATAAGCAAAAGAGAAATGGAAATCTTTTTGGTTTTATGTGGTTTTGTGGGGTTTTTTGTTTGTTTTGGCCATGAGGCACGTGGGATCTTAGTTCCCTGACCAGGGATGGAACCTGCACTCCTGCAATGGAAGTGCAGAGTCTTAACCACTGGACTGCCTGGGAAGTCCTGAAATCTTTTTATTTTTACAGAAGTCGCTTACTGCATTATATTTCATTCTCATCTCTTAATGGTTTTTCAATTATTAGAAAAGTATCAGGACAGCAACAATCTCTTAAAAGACACAAACTATATAGGAAACACTATTCTGAATGCTACATATCTCAATAGTGTAAAGACTCATAACTGTCATTCTTTACTATCAAACTAGAAAAATAAATGTCTTTCATCACCTGGGAAAGCACCTTTCAATTATTTTAAAGAGAAAATAATATTCTAACTACCAAAAACTATACAGACTAGAATGATGAAATATGCTCAAGTGGTTCAGAATAGTGATGATCTATTCAAACACCAAGTCCAAACATATGCTGGGACTGGCAAAACCTAGGGAGCCTCTGTGTGAATCTGTGAATTGAGTCAGTAGATCATTGGCAGTGGAAAAAAGCCCCCAAATCTGTTTTAGTCCTTGTCCTTGAAGACCTAGAGGAGAGATAGGAATTGCAGGTACTAACTGGAACCTTTTCCATTTCCATGTCCAAACTTAAGAGCCAAGAGTAAAATGTCAGAGAAATCACGTGAGGTTAAAAAGAAGAAAAGACTGAAAACTAAGCAGGGTGCAGAGAAAAAGGAAAGACCGATAAGAAACAGCAAAATAATCAAAAGGTGGATAATTGAGCTTTTATCTTAAAAGTTGGTTAAGAAGTTCGGATGGCATACATGCCCACTGGAGATTGAACAAAACCATTTTGTTGAATTACTAAGTAAAACTACAGAGCAAAATTTTCTGTAAGAGTCTGAGGATTTAAAAATATGTCTACTAAATCTGAAAGTGATCACCAACTTAAAGAGAACATGACAAAATGTTTTCTAAACAAAATTAAAGCCAGGATGGTATTGTAAAAGTGAGTAGCTTTGCAACAATGTATATGTACACTTCAGTAACAATGTGATGAACTAGGTGTTGAAAAAACAAGTTTATAGGAAAAAATGAAAAAAGCACATGAAAACTAAAGTGATTAGCATGGTAAACATCATACTGAGAAAGTGTCAAAGAGACTGCATATTGGCAAGACGTTTTCTAATGTCAAAATGAAAACCATGTAAAATAGTTAAAGTTGACTACTTAAGTCTCTGAATAATACATATAGCATTAAAAACAACGTATAAAAGAAACCAATGCAGGTACACAGGACACTGAATTCTATCTCTAATGCAAATGCTGTAATTAGTTCACTCTGAAGTCTAAAAACTTATTCAACTGTCTAAATGCATCTAATTATATATTGCGCTGATTTAAAAAAGAACTACTAGCAAGTAGAATGAGGAAATAAGTGGCAAATAGCTATTTCTGCTAAAAACCACATTGATCTGCTAAAGCTACCTTGAAAAATCTAAAGAATAGAGTATCTATTGAATACATGGGTAAAAAATAAAAGACTTCTTACCTCCCTAAACAAGAACTCCAAAACATATTTATGTAATTTAAGAGTAACATTTTTGCCAATTCAAGGACTGACTAGTATGTGATATGAGACATAAAAGGAATTTTTCTGCCATTAGAAACATTAGCCTATTAAGTGCAGTACTTTCTTTAATGGCAAGAAAAGCAGAGGAGCAAAAGAGTGAAGACATTTTATAGATACAAAGTAAGAAATAGAAGATTTTTACATGTTTACAATGAAGAATCATGAGATCTCAGTGAAATTCAAATATAAAAAACAGCTATGGTTGTGGGTGGTTAGAGAGTTCCAATATGCAGCTGCTAAGTATACAAAGCATTGGCCAGTCCCTTACACAAAATGGCAAGGGACTGTCAGCATTCACAGAATACAGAACGAGTCCAAAGGAACATACTGTGAAACAGAGTTCTTACTTTCTGTATCTGTTTCAAGCACCTACCTAGTGACCTATTTTAGGAAAACTATATTATACATTAAAAATAAACATGAGAGATGAATGTTCTAGCTGTCCTTAAATATATTAAGAACATATATCTGACAGGCCTAGATGAAAAACTGTTGGTATCGTTACCTTTTTCTACATCAAATTAACACAGTGCTTAATTAAGGGAGGGAATTAAGGATGGACTAACTTGCAGCTCTATTTTTAGCCAAAAATATAACTAAACTGGTTTCGAATTAGCAGGATGAATCTCCTGATCAAACTTTTTTTAATTGCTCTAAATGATTAAGTTAGAGGAATCCTTTTCTTCTTAGAATGGGAACTCCAAGAGGAAAGGACATATATCTATTTTATTCTTTGTATGTCAACTCAAAGTTTGGTCATTCAATAATGCTTAATGATTAAAATCATATTCTTGAACCACAAAAGTAAAAAAAACAGATTCACAGGATCCAAAGGAAACAAAATGAGTATTACATATGTCTTAGTATCATATATATTCAAAAGAGCATTTTTGTCTTCTGTGATTCTTAAAATATACCCAAGAAGCTAAACTGATGTTCAGGTGCTAATCTGTCTTTGATACTCACTGTATCTGAATCCTCCAACACTGTCTGAGGAAACCCCAACATATTTGTCTTTGTTCTTCTTGGCTTTCTTTCGCTCTTCACGAAGCCTGTCATCATCCTGGGCAAATTCAACCAATTCTTTCACCTTCTGGCGAATATTTATACCTTGATCCTTGCCATGCTCATCTGTGAGGATGGTAAGGGAGAAACAAAACCTTAAGAATTCAGTTAATATGTATTAAACCTTTTAACACACACACAAAGACATGAAAATTTCAAAGTAAGAAACCACCTTCAGTATTTTTAAATTAATAAAAAGAGGCAAACTGTGTTACTGAATTTTGTCATTTCCTCATCAAATCCTAAGTCTTGAGATGCAATTCTGGCTTATAAGAGCTTGCAGAAATGAACTAAAAAGGACCACAGATAACGGTGCCATGCAAAATCAATTAAAGATCCACTAAAAAGGATTACTAACAATAATCATACAAAAATGGACTAATATCCAAAAATGTTATTTTCTCTTTCTATAGTATTTTAACAAAACAAAATCTACATTTTAATGACTGAAAAGCACCTAAATGCCTTCCTCGCCCCAATACAAGTTTGAAAACACGAATTACCAGGATTTAGTATAGCTGAAAAACTGAAATTTTAAAGTGCTTTCAACTGGGGTACACTACAAAATGAAATGTGGTTCATTCTGTATCCTCTTTCACATTCAAAACACACTCTGGCCTTGCTGCCTTTGCACAGTAAATATTATTTGGTGGGAGGAAAAAAACCCCAGCTTCAAACAGATGTGTGTGTTTTGGAGCTCTAACCTTTTCTTCCCATATGATTAAAGCTATTCCTTTATGGACACCACAGGGGACCAGTCTCCAGTGCATATTTTAATATAAACCCGAACACTCATGTTGTGTTGGTTCTGTTGTTATTAGCCAGTCTTTTCTGCAAGTTCTTGTCTTCACTAATTAATACTCTAGGGCCCCACGTCTTGGATTCTGCACTCGTCACACAACCAGCAACAGTCACATTCTAATTAGAGCAGAGAAGCTTCTAAGCTGGTTCAGGTGACTGACAACTCCAACTACTGTTTTAATTTGCTTATAAGGTTTTTCTATTGCTCACCTACAAAGTGGTAATTTTCCAGGGATCGCAAATCATAAATGTGTTCTCTGGCACTTGTAACAACACGCTCTGATCCATTCCTTATGAGGTAAGCTAGGAGCAGCAATGACTGTAAAAATACAAAGCACCAAATGATTTAACGAAATAAATTCTGGTAGAGCTCTGGTAAATAGCTTAAAAAAAATAAAATCTAACAGCAAATAAATAATCTGTATGTGTGTGGGGTGGGGGGAGCGGAGGGGGGGAGGGCATTCTTTACCATACATTAGACTTTAAGTACATTTAAAACCTCGTATTTTCAATTTAGAGTTCCTCTTACACCAAGCATAATAAATAATTATAAACTGTCCACTGGATACATGTGTCAAAAGATTTAAAAAAATTAATCTTTTAGGAAAAATCTGAATGTATGATATAAATGAACACTAAGCTTTTAGAAAGCTGATTCAGTTTTACTGTTAAAAACATTAAAGAAAATAATTATTTGGTAATTATATGATCTCAGAGCACTTTTCCCAGATAAAATTTAACTTGGGAGGTTTGTGATGTTGCTTTTGTTTAAAAAACTTACTGTCAACAAATATGAGAAAAAAACATTAAGAATTTCTTTTTGAGGTGATGAAAAATGTTCTGATTTAGACAGTAGTAACAACGCACAACTTTGTGAATGCACTAAAAAAATCACTGAATTATGAATTCTGAACTTTGTTTGGAGCAAACCTCACATAAAGATGATTAGACCTATGAAAATCTAGTTAGGCTGGAGAACTGAGGAACAAAAAACCCTCATCTGAGCAGGAATTTAATCTTTAAAAAAGTAGTTTACTCTAGAATTATTAAAACAAAACCCTCTAATTATAAAAAATTAATTTATAGGAATTTAAACTATTTCATCACTACAACTGTACAAGCTAAAGAAATGACAGTAAACGTTTTCAGAAACAAACATCATCAAAAACATGGAACTAAATAAAGCCACTAATTTTTAACGCTGAAAGCCAGAAATGTTATTTTTAAAGCTTCATATATGAATATTATAACAACATTTTGGAAAGCATAAAAAAACCTTCCAAGTAGCAAGAAAATATAGTGGAGGTGGAGGAACCGATTACTATCTTGTTTAGAATTCTACACTACATGATGAGATCAGAATTAAATGAAAGGAATCTAACAGAAGGGTACATATCTGCAAGTTTTAAAATGTTAGAATTTTAATGATTTAGAATTTATTATATTTAAAAATAACACATTTCTGGTGCACAATACTGTAATACTACTGGAAAATTTTTATGTAGAGATGACAAATGATATTAGAGGGTGGTTTTATCTTAAATGCTCAAACACTAAACACAGATACACTATAGATTCATTACTTTTGATATGCACAAATATATGAATAGCTATTTATGGTGATTAAAAAATACAACTCAAATAGCAAATCAATTTTTTATCTGTTTTAGAATATTCTAGTCTAGGATTCAATGTCCATCATAATCACTTATGTATGTACACTTTAAAATTTCATGTCTTCTACATGTCAAGTAATAAATACAGACTAATACCCATACCTTATAAACTCTTCTCCAATTTTTTTTGTTGTCTTTTAACATTCGTGACCAAAGCATGTTCATAAGTTCTGGAAATTGTTCATACATAAAGGTAGCCCTGAAAAAAGAATAGTTTTCCTCAAGAGTTTGTAGTATGTTGATTTGACAGTAGGTGGCAGGCTTGTTCTAAGTTACTGTATTTTCCTAAAGAGCTTTAAAAAATAAGTTTAATTTTTAAAAAATTTAGATATGGTACCTTTAAAATGTCTATTTTATATAGTATCTAGCACATAAATCCCACTAATATCATATTTCATGAGCCCTTCATTCAGTGGCATAGTCAGCCAGATGTTTGTCAGGAAAAAATTTTCCTAGTTTTAAGTCATTTTATATGCATTTGTCAAAATTTTACATAGTTAAGCTACAGAAAGTCTCTAAACTTCATTGAAAAAGAAAAATTTTGTTTACTTTATTGAGCTAATATTTAAGAGGAATGGATCCTCATAAAATTTGCTGCACTGATATCTGAACGATTATATGCAAAATTTATTATTATCTGGCAGTTGAACAGTTTAAAATTGAAAGCAAATTTCACATTTCTGGGTAAAGATAGTTGCATTCTTTCTGCACTGCTGAGTCAAATTATCACTTACTTGGCAATCTCTCCCATGAGTTGCCCAGAAGGTCCCCAAGGATCGTCATTCGTTGCTTCTCGAACCTTAGACTCGATCTCTGAATAATTCATAACCACATTGGTGCTGAAGACAAAAAAAAATGCACGCACATACACACAAAGATTAGCATCAAAACTGAGAAACACATGAAAACTTAATAATGACACTACTGGGTGTCCTAATGAGATACCTCTACAGGGTGGGAAAGAAAACATCTTTTGTGCACAAGCTACCCTTAGGACACTATATAACACATTTAAGTTATCTTTAGGAAGATTTTACTATTCCATTAGTCTTCAAGAATATAAATGAGAGATTACATTAGAGCTGGCATAAGTCCAGTAAAAAATGGCTTTAGGTCAAATTAAAAAGGAAATTGAACATGCTAAAGTCTATTATAAAACTAACTTGTCAGTTTGCTGACCAGACCTGGTTTACATTCAGTCTTAGGTCCCCTGTTTACAGAAATTCTTTAAGTTAATGAGCAAAATTATATAGAAGCTGAATGTTATTTATACTGTATTTAAATTAAAACGCAATAAAAAAATCAAACACTAAAGATGTCTAGAATCACTATGGATTTTAACTGTAATCCTTGCCTTTTTTAATTTACTGTACCACATTCATTTTCTATGTCACTGTAACCCTTACTTTTAATGGCTACATAATATTCCATCAGAGGATTATATGACAATGTATTTAATTTTCACTTAAGACTTCATCAGTGGTCCAAAACATGGGTTTTAGGAGTCAGAGAGATCTGACTACAATTACTTTGTGATCTTTAGCAAAATTATTTTACTTCTCTTACTGTTTCCTTAAACGTAAAAATGGGAATAAGGAGGAATATTATTTACTACCTCAAAGAGTAACATATCAAATGGTATACCACAGTACAGTGTCTAGCTAATATCCCCTATTAGAATTTTAAAATATTAAGTAATATTTTTATAATAAAGAACTACCATTGAAAAAAGCACCTTACAAATAAGATATGAGATGGCAAAACATCTGGTTGTTAAAAAAGAATTTCTCATGCTTATATGGATTTAAGAATTCAAAGACATTCTGAGGAATAAATAAGAATGTGACATACTGTAGTAGTGCTCATTTGACATAGAGAGCTCCAATTATTACAGAAAAAATTATTGTATCAGATGCCTGTGAATTTGGTAATTCATCCACTTAGTTTTAGCAATAGTCAAAAAGTGAGAAATTGCTAACTGTTATGGGCTTCCCTGATGGCTCAGATGGTAAAGAAGCTGCCGTGATGCAGGAGACCCTAGTTCGAAGACCAGGTTAGGAAGATTCCCCGGAGAAGGGAATGGCTACCAACTCCAGTATTCCTGCCTTGGAGAAACGATTCCCATCACAGAGGGGCCTGGTGGGCTATAGTCCATGGGGTCACAAAGAATCAGACACAACTGAACAACTAAACATGATGTGACAATGACATTAGTTATATCTACCCCACTTTTGTTATATGGTTTTTCAGTTATCAAAAAAGTTCTGTTTTTTAAGTAATGAAGGTTTGTTAATAACTGGCAGTCAAATCTCTCACATATAAACTTCAAATTTATTACAAATACTTCAATTAATAAACAGTATTAGTTCAAATCTTAAAGGAACCATTATGCATAAACGACTTGCCAAATCACAAAACTAATCTGGCTTCTAGGTTTACATTCAGTTCTATTAAAGTAGAAAAATGAAATTTATTACTTTCTTTCAAATCTTAGAGAAAGCCACACTGGTTTGATAACATAAATACAAATTATTTCCCTAGCACTAAAATAAATCCATGGTCTCTACTGCCTCTTTAAAATTTAAGACTATTAGTGAATGGACTTTTATAAAAACCCAGTGATCATTCTATTGGCAATTTTATGTATAAATATAGAGAGATAACTTTTTTCCTCATTTTTGCTAACAGTGGAACCAAAATAAAATCAAGGCAGCCAATGGCATATCTGCAATTTAAGATGCCACGAAATAACATATTTCAAAATGCTTTTGTTTATCTTACTGGTTGAAGAATGCATGCGTTAGGCAGTTAATAGTGTCAAAATGCAGCATGGGAATGAACAATAGCAATCAGGATTATAATTCATCCAAGCATTTCATGACCAAGAAAGCACTTGAAATTGTTTGCACTGTTTAATTTGTTGAAGAACGAGATGAAAAGAGTTAATCTCTAGTCCATGTACATGAAATATTTTTACAAGAGCCTTCATAAATGCTGCAGCTTTCAGAACACTACTTTCCTTGTTCAAGTTACAAAAGCCCATGGGTCAAATGAGAAAGGTCCTGTTTCCCTAACCCTTCACAAGATCCTTAACTGAAGGCCTGTGTGTTTGAGCCCTGTGTGTTTAAGAGGAAGAGGTGGCAGAGAGCCAATATCTTAAGAATCTCCTATTTCCTTGGTTGAAAAACAATGGGAACTATGTAAAAGGACAACTTGCCATTAGAACATACTCACAGTATAAAATGGCAACAATATGGAAAAATACGGCAACAACAGTAACAAAAAGTAACCAAGTTAGAAAACTCCATGAAAAGTAATCAGGCTCTGTTTTGAAACCATTTTCCAATGAAAGCATTGCTTTCCAGAAACTGAAACCACTCAGGATAAGAATCTAATGAAGAATTCCAAAATGAAGTATTTTAAAGCTACACTTAATTCAGGAACAAATGTAAACTAAAACAAAACAACACTGTATAGTTTGGCCTTATTCCAGGTTACTTAAAAATAATTATTTCTTAAAAGGTAAAAATAGCATTTTGATCCTTCCCGTCCCATGTTTTCTATTGCCCCCAATCCACACCCTGCCCATAATTCTAGTGACCTTTTTAAGAAAGGAAAAAAAGTCCCCGCTTTCCCTCATAAACGAAAAGCTAAAAAAAAAAAAAAAATCATGTCCAGATGTGAAAGGAAAACACAGCTAGCTTAATTCCTAAAACCTATGACTGACATAAATGTTTTAAGAATGGGTAATTCAGACACTAGAGGGGGATCTCTCATCAGTTTTTTAAAACACAGAGAAATCAGACAAAGGTTGAGGATCCGCTCTGCAAACAAAATTACAGGAAATTACCAGGGAATGACCAGAGTGAAGAACATTAAGAAGCTGCTCATGTGCTGAAGATTTTTACCTTAAAGCAATACAGAACTACTGCTTTTTATAAGGATAAAACCCACAATTGAAATCAAACCACTTACACACTTTCACATTTGCTCCTTATAACATCCCAGCAATAGGATACAAGACTGACTACCAGTCCCCAAGAGGAATACTTAACTCTGAACAACCCAGCACTACACCCAATCACTGGATTTTCAATGCGAACTTCTAAAAGTTACACCCTCAAGTCCTCTACATACACTTCTATGGCTATATGAACACAGTCAATATTCATTCAATTACTCAATTTGTAAATAATTAGTGTTCATTTTGGCCCTCCTCTTTATTCCCCATTTTCTGCTTATTTCACTGGTCACTACTGATAAAATACCACATTATTTTACTTGGTAATAGTTTTGGTCCAGGGTTTAGAGGCAAAATTGGTTCAAAGTAAAAGCTAAAATGGAGTTTTGACCTACAGATGGTCAATGATTCTTCTAATGTCCTTAAAGAAGAAACAGTAAAATAACAGACAAGAAAAAACTTAGTCTTATGGTATTTTTTTCCTGCCAAAAATTCAAGAATATTCTTTGCTAAAACAAAACTACAAACCAAGAGAAAAGGTAAAGTATAGGTATAATCCAGTCCTAACTGCTAACAAAGGATAATGAAAATTGAAATTGATTTAGTAAAAAGTCTTTTTCCTAGCCTGCTTAATTTTACATTAAAAAAAATAAAATCAAATGGGTCCATATTTTTAATAGATTCTACTGTTTGTTTCAAAGTTATTATAAAGACTATTCATTCTGAATTCAGGAGAAAATATTTAGCAGTATTTTCTATTAGACGGTTTTCAATTTGTGTTTTTTCATACGAACATCCACACTTACATATACAAGAGAGTCAGAAAAACAGAGGCAGAGACGAGACAAACACAGCATTCAAAGTAATGGTTTTAAATAATGTTTTTTTTTTCCTTCAAACTATTTTCTTTTTCCTGTATTTTCCAAAATTTCCCCCATGAATATTATATTGTAACAAAGAGGAAAGTGTTAAAATGCCATTAAGAATACAAATGAGTACTATATCATCATTAGCAACATTTTAACTATTAATAGGCAAATAAGCATCATGGTATATCAAATGAGTATTATTTGTACTTCCAATGTCCGACTGAGCGACTGAACTGAACTGAACTCAACTGAATGTCTTATTATTATCAGACTAATAATTGCAGCAAACTAGTAACTACACATATGTATGTACACATACTAAAATATGTATACCAAATGCTACCTGTGTAAAACCACAGGGATCAATTTAGGTACCTAATATTGAAATTAACTTGCTTAAAAAAACACCGTATTAGAGAAGAATGATTCTAGACATTAAAATCTATATTTAAAAGTGACCTCTCTATCTTAATGCCACAGATTTCAGAATATACTTTTATGATATAGGTAAAATTATAATGCTCCCTCTAAAATCCTAATCTTTTAAAAACTTATTAAAAACAATAACATACTCTTAAAATAAACACTGAAAAAAGACAGTTTTCTCAGGTAACAAGTTACTTAAGCCAGGAAAATCTGTTCCTTTTTAAAAATGTTTCTAACCAAAATAGCAGGGAAATAATTTTAAGAATACCTGCTCTAAAAGCTAGATAAAGGACCATGTGACATTCATTTTTCATCAGGGGATGATGGTCTTCACCACATTATCCTTGCTTGCAAGCTGAACAATTATAGGTTCAATACTCGTATTTTAAAACAAAGTTAGATGTTACTACAGTTCTGTGAATGGTATCAAATGTATGGTCAATAACGAAGAAGTCTAGTACTCCTAAATTTGACAAATACATAACTCTCATTTTTATCAAAAAATCTTAATGTATAGAAATAGGGAGGGGAGGTGGGAAAATTGGTTCATCTACTTGGCTGGGTATTTGCTACCCATTTAAAAAAAAAAAAAAGCCCTTTCTGGATCTGAAAATGAAACACAAAGCAATGAATAATGTCCTAACACAAGTAATGATTCAGTACAGGAATTAATGCTGCTAAAGCCGATATTATCATGTTTGATTACATAGCATCTTAGTTATAAAATAGCTACAATGCTAAAACAAAGAAAAAAACTACAGTACTCCCTCCATAAGAAAACTGGTAAGTTAACTACTGAAAACTACAGAAGTAACAAAATAACAAACCCAATGCTTGCCACTTTCTCTTCAGCCTGCCATTACTAGCAAAAGTCCCTCTACCAAAAAATAATTCAAAAATTTGAGAGAGGAGGAAGGGAAAAATATTTAATAGCATCTCCTTAGTAGAGAAGTTTAAATAAACTTACACTCAGGATGAAAAGACTAGTAAACAGCAATAGATGTTAGGGTTTTGAATTTTAATTAAATGTAGCCCATTTCCTATTATGCCATAATGCTGCAGAATCAGAGAATTAATAATATCACCTAAGCTAAAAGTCTACTAGTTGATATAGTTAATATGTAGGATGACATCACAAGTTATGCTACAAAAAGAACTAAATGCTGAATTAATATTTTAAAAAATATATTCTTGGTCATGGAAATTACATTTCCTTTGGTTTTACTAAAATTAAATACAAACTAACCAGTTAAAAAGGAGGAAACCAATGTACCCCTCTCTTAAACATACATATTCTTAAAAGCAATGTAAAGAAAACATCAGTTTAAATAGGAAATAACTGAGACTGAAAACATCTAAAATCTGAGGCTCTCTTAACCATGCTCCTGCAGTAACAAGATTTCAGAAAAGACTAACCAAGCTACTTAAAAAAAATGACCTTATATCAATCCACTTCCACTTATAAATATGTACTGACAGTATGCTCATGTGCATATTATTTATGATCACTTATTTACACAGAGGACTATGCTGATTATGTACCTTCTGTTTTCCTTTTCACTTTTCAAGAGAAGAACATTAAAATGCTAAAATATTTAACCTGCTACTTTTAAAAATAATCAACAAGAATAATAGGCACTGAAATATATCTTATTCTTTAGCTCTCACAGTCAAGAAACATTAAAACCAAATAAATATTAAATAGCAATTTATCAGGTTTTATTGAGGGAGGAAGGGAGTCCCATAATCATTTTTAAAGCTTCTAACTTTTAAAATAATTCTGGATACTTAAAGATCAAGTTATGAAGATCATACTATAGCCAGATACTGAATACATTTGAAAAATACGGCACAGGCAGAAAAACTAAGTCCAAAACTCAAGCAGCCTGCCTATATGACATTAAAACCACAGAAAATGTATTAATGTTCAAAAACACCATATTAATTATTCTCTCTCCACATAGTAGTAGGTAATAGAAAAGTTGTTGTTCAGCTGCTCAGTCGTGTTGCGAGCCCATGGACTGCAGCATGCCAGGCTTCCTTGTCCTTCACTATCTCCCACAGCTTGCTCAAACTCATGTCCATCAAGTCGGTGATGCCATCCAACCATCTCATCCTGTCTTCTCCTTCTCCTCCCACCTTCAGTCTTTCTCGGAATCAGGGTCTTTTCCAATGAGTCAGTTCTTCACATCAGGTGGCCAAAGGATTGGAGTTTCAGCTTCAACATCAGTCCCTCCAATGAACATTCAGGATTGATTTCCTGTAGGACTTACTGGTTTGATCTTGCAGTCCAAGAGACTCTCAAGACCACAGTTCAAAAGCATCAATTCTTTGATGCTCAGCCTTCTTTATGGCCCAACTCTTACATCCATACATGATTACTGGAAAAACCATAGCTTTGACTAGACGGACCTTTGTTGGCAAAGCAGTATCTCTGGCTTTTTAAAATGCTGTCTAGGTTTTTCATAGCTGTTTTTCCAAGGAGCAAGCAAGCATCTTTTAATTTCATGGCTGCAGTCACCATCTGCAGTGATTTTGGAGCCCGAGAAAATAAAGTTTCCATCATTTCCCCATCTAATTGCCATGAAGTGATGGGGCCGGATGCCATCATCTTCGTTTTTTGAATACTGAGTTTTAACAGAAAAGTACCCCTGATATACTTTTAAAAATTCTAATTGTTTTAAGTTGTAAGAAAATTAAGGACTATATACTCTTTTTTAATCAAAAGCTATTATCACATCAATCCTACTACCAAATTCTTTGATGCATACTGAGTGATGCTGGCCTTCAATTTCAATAACAGTTCAGACCAGTACTATTATGGGGCTGGAAAACTGAAGTATAGAATTTTAATCACCTGTGGTGTTTTCCTATTACTGAACACTGTTGATAGATACAGCTCAATATTCTTACAATCTTAACTCAAAATTTTACACTGCATTTGTACTACGTACAGATAAAGTGGAAGGATAAATTCTACAAAACTATTTTCTATAGAAGTATTTTTCATTGCAGTGGCATGGTGGGGGGAGGGGGGAGGGCAGGGAGTAGAATGAACAGAGAACAAATGAAGCATTACTTTGAAGGTAGAAGAAGCTATAAGAATAAACCCCTAACACTGTTGAAAGATAAATTGAAGACCTTTGTGTATAAAAATGCAGACTCTTGACAATCTCCCAAATTCAATCAAGAATTAAAGTATCCTCTGCATATTATATTTCCTCAATACAAGATAACCAATATTTAAATTAACCAAATTATATTTCTTAGGTAAGCAACTTTTGCATGGCAGAACATGTTCCATAAATTTCTTCTACTGATTCCATATAGATTTGATTGTGTCATCAATCCAAGGTACCACCAAACCCAATGCGTTCCTCTTTAAATATGTATAAAACTTCTATTTTCTGTCTGTGAATTTTATAAGGCTCTGCCACATTCAATACCAATACTAAACACAGGCTTTCTGTGAATTGTTTTTCACAAAAAAGCTAAGGTGTTATCACAGCCTGAGAGTTGGAACACAACAAAGCTGAGCTCCAAGATGGATACCAGTGACTGACTTAGCTAAGTGACTAGTTTCCACACATGCAAGTCAGATTTGGATCATAATAAAATTAAACATTATTTCCTGTTAACAAATCCTCTTTAAGAAGAGTTTAAAACTCAAAACTCTGAACAGAAAAATCTATCAAGACTCTACTGTATTTTAGAAAGAACGGTTACAACAGTAGGAAACGTAATGCAAAAAAATTAATCTAAGAACTTTTATCAGTAACTGACACTAACCAATTTATAACGTACTTTCTCTTTTAATCTCTAAAAACACCCATTACAGATTTTCAGTATTCCAAATGATATCTTTATCTAAAGATTACAAGCTCAAAACCAGCACTCCAAAGCCACACAATTTCACAATGAGTGTTAAAAAAATAACTTAGTTCCTTGCTTTAGTAAATTTACCGAACATTCCATGAAAATTTCCAGTGTTCATTATCAGTTTGCATAAGCCAAAACGAACCAGACCCACATCTAATATCTCTGAGATTTCTGATTTTTTCATCATTTAAGTGTAAAGTGGTCCTAACATGTAACCAGTATAAATAATAAATCTTACGAATTTCCTCCCCCCCCGCAAAAGAAAAACACAGAAAAATCATTATTCTATGGTTTATGCAGAATTCAAGGTCAGGAAAGGGCAAAGCTGTTAAAGAAACCAACATTCCAAATTTAGTTTCAAATAGCAAACTTTGTACCAGACTAGAATGTATAAATAAATTGATCACGGAAAAGATAAAAACTTAACAGAAGCAGTAACTAAAATACCTCATTTTATACGAAAGATCATTAAATATTTATGGTCTTTTGGGAAACACATTAGAAACCACATATAATTTTATTTCAATGCCTCAAAAAAATATAGGAATTGATCCAAAAAAAAAAAAACACCTTAAATTGGGATGGTGGTTGGATTTCTGCCCCTCAGAGTCTGTCATTTAATTCTTTTTTTCCAAAATGTACCACCCCTTGATCACTACTAGTGTGACAAACTGGCAACTTTTCAAGGAAGTAGTTTAGTAATTTATGTAACAGATGTGCAAAGGAAAACTATATGGATCAGATAAGTCAAGAAAAACATCCTGATGTCCACAACTAAATTATGACCTGTAGGAGGAAGAAACTATAAAACTATTTCCCTTCCTGTACAACATCAGAGGTTAGCAATACCAAATTAAATAATCCATTTGATGGCAGCCCATATTCAGACATTAAAACAGGCTTGGGCTTTGACTCTGACTCTAGGAACTGGTCCAAAACACAAGGCCACACTAGAGGAAAACACTGTACAACCACTAATTTTCACAATCTGCTTCATCTCTTATGGCTATTTTGTAGAAAATATGTATAGTAATTGACCAGTAATTTAATAGAAATGAATATGGCCCATATCTTATCTCTGATCCCTGGATAAATCAACCACTTATGTGTCTCAGCTACCTAATCTGAAAGGTAGTTCCTATGTATTACTGAGATTAAATTGAATGGCATGTAAAGCATTTACCACACATGGTTATGTTTCTGCCAGAATTTATCATTTTCAATTTGAAGATATTCTTTATATGGCCCCTTAGAATATACTGGCATTAATACTTATTACTTACCTATGCTATTCATTGTTGTGGAACTTTAGAGTCAAGGTAACCGGCAGCCTATCTGACCCACAGTATGCATGCTGAAATGAAGAGTTCAAAGATATAACTACACTTCAAGGCAGGATGACTATTATTTAAAAATGGCCAAAGATCTGGAAATGAGTTTCTCTAAGGGACAGGACAAGTATCAATACAAGCCATTTTACAAACAGAGTTTGTATTCTGAAGTTCACTCTCTTTAATCTCAGTACCACCAACCATGTTCTAGGGTTTTAGTTTACATTAAGCAGCAATTTCTCCTATATTGGTAATCTGATATCATCTGATAATGTCTTTAACATTTTTTTGGATTTACTAAACTAACTCATCTGTATCAGCTACTAGAGTCAGACATTCCAAAAGCAAATTATGGGAAAAACAAAAGATGTTTAAGCTATTATAAAAAGAAACTTTCTCAGCATGAAGTTTATATCTACAATTTAGATACTGTAAGCTGTAGAATTTTAAGCTTTCAAAATGCCAAAAACAAGGTCCATGTAACTGATTCCATGAAGTGTCTACCTGAACAAAGGATGTTAGAAAAGCCACAACAACCAGTTTCTCCATTCAGTTTCCTGTGTAACAGCACAAATTATTATCCTAGGAAGTGTCTGGATATTCACAGGTCTTATATGGAAGCCCTTCTCTCTAGCACAAGTGCTGCTAACATGAACTGGACAGCAGATGACAGGATTAGAGAAAAGCTTTCCCAATGTAGGCTAGTCCCATGATGCTACAAGTTATTATTTCCAGAGAGGCACTCTGGCAGCAATAAGATTTGAGGAGGGTGGCAAAATGGACGACTTTTATTGTGTGTGGTTCAAGAAAGCAGAATGAGAAGCTGCTCCCAAAATGCTACAGCAGTGTGCTTGGAAAAACAGCAACAGAACAGGCAGAGGCAGCCACCAGTAGGAAATTCTTCCCTTCACAGCCATAAGAAAGCAGCTCTCACAATACAAAATTGTATGAACACTAACTACCAACTATATAAAAACACGTGTGCATGTGGACAAAGCCTAAAGTTAAAAAGCCCATAAAAAGTGTTGGGGTGGAGGCACACATTTAAAATTGCATTTATACAATGACAAAAAAAAAAAAAACTAATTTGGGGGGGAAGAAAAATAGTACTTGTATATACAACTTCTTTACCCTTGCTAGGGAAGTGCCCGCTGGCTGGGCTGATTTAATTCTGCCGAGGATCGGCTTCCACTCCCCTGGCTCAGCAGCCTGTATGCTGTGCACAGATAAAAGCTTTCTGAAAAGAGAGCTACGGATAGAAGGCCAGAAGATAGAAGTATCAAGTTACTCTCGGGCCCTTGGCTCCGAAGGACACTGCTGCCTCGAAAGGAGCCTGTTCCCAAGGAATGAATGCAAGCCCCAACCCAAAACCATTTTCTATTTCCAGATGACTGTTTTTTTCTTTTAACACATATCTCTGTAACTGTCAAGATTTTCCGTTTTTATTTTCTTCTGAAACAGTACTCTAGTGTTTTGCGAAAAATACTCTGGGAGACATTAATAGGTGTTATGTGAGAAATGTGTTCCATGGTGAGGTTTAGGAAATGTTACATAAAACAAAGGCAACTTTATTACTGCAACACTTCTTGGAGACTTTACTATTCTCATGTGCATTATGAGTCTCCAAGAGGGGACTATATTAAATATTTCTGAAACTTTGGGGACAACATACCTTTTCCCTGGAGCATTTCCTAAGTGTCCCAAGAAACCCATTTCAATGTATTTTTAAAAAATGGCCCTTTTCCCCCAAACTTCTAAAAATATTGTCAGCTGATACCTTTTACCATTGTTTTTACTTTCTATTATTTCTTATCTTTAATCTCATGAATAGTTTTTCCTTTAACCTTTTATGTTTTTAGACTGTTGGTTGGCTTTCAGCCTTTAACCTTGCTTTACTTCTTACCTAGTTTTATCATACTTAAAAAACAAACAAAAAACCTTGATCTTTATTGTTAATGTTAGTTTTCTTTTTCTTTTTTTAATATGGCCACGTCACGCAGCTTGAGGGATCTTAGTTCTCCAATTAGGGATCAAACCGTGGCCCCGGCAATGAAAACCCCAAGTGCTAACACTAGATCGCCAGGGAATTCCCCAGATATTATTTTAAGTCTCATCTGTTTTACTCTTTTTTAACCCTTTCTGCATTGGGTTTTTTAAATGTTTAAAACTTTATTCCAACCTCTCCAAAGTTTTCACTTTATTTTAGCTTCAATTTTTAATTTCTTAATCTTCATTTAATAACCATGTTAAATATCTTATTTAAACATCTTTATTAGTTAAATAAAGTTAAATATCTTTATTTCCTGCATATTTTACTGATTTTATGATATTTTATGAAGCACAGCTAAACAAAAAGAAACACAGCAAAGAGCTCAGGAAGAGATAGATGACCTCTCCCCACGGGCCTTACTCTCACACTAGTAGCTGCTTTTCTAGGCTCCCTCATGCAGACCTAACATTTTTCACAAGGATCAATACCCATATGAGATACCCCAATAGTCCCAAAGTGGAAAAAATGACTATTCTTACAAATTAGAGCTGCTTTTTAACAAGAAAACGTCTCTATGTATTTTAAGAGGTAGCAACACGGAGGCAGCTTCACCATTTTTCACCCTGATACATTATCTCAAAGCACATGATAAAAGCTGGGCAGGCTGGGTGCAGTTGTTAGGATGTTCGGAGTTATCTTTGGGAGTCTCTTCCCACAGTGCCTACTTCCTATTAATTTCCAAAACCTGTTCATTCTGCATTAAAAATATAGGTACTCACCTCTAGCCCAGGCTCCCACAAAAGCATTTAACAATCTCTCCAATTCAGGTGTATTATCCTTTCATTCATCCTCCAAAGCAAAACAGATTCATCTTCCTAGTGTTTAGTGTTGGTCATGTTAGCTTACCACAAACTCATTAAATCCATCTTCCCCGAAACATCTTCCTCCTCCTGTGCAGTGGACAGTACCATCCAGGGTTATAGTTTGAACATCTCTATTGATTACTTCTCTCCCCTCTTCTAGCCAGCATCCAATCCATTCCCAGGCCTTTTCAACTCCGTTTTCTAAGTATCTCTCAAATATGTCCATCTGCTTCTCCCACATGCACCCCCACTACCTTAGTCCACTACCACCATTTCTCACAGGGATTACTGCCAACAACCATGTAACTAGTCTGCTTCCCATCTATCTCCCAACAGGCCAGAGCCAAAGTGAACTCCTGCTGAAATAAAAATCTTATCTATCTGACCTCCCATTTTAAATCCAGCAAAGATTTCCTTACTACCTTCAAGATGAAGTCCTCAATCCTTCATATGAGATACCAATTTATTTTTTCAGTCCCACCACTGCCATTCTCTCCAGGTCTTTGCACATACTTTCTTTTGGTTTTTAAATCCTCTGCCCATCTATCCCATCCCCCCACCTAATTCCAACCTTATCAGATTTTAGCTTAAATGTTACTTCTTCCAAGAAATCTTCTTTCAACTTTGGGGAACTGCCTATATGCTCTACATGGCAAAGAACAGTATGTGCTTTCTATTACCTTGAACTAAAACTAAAACTGGGCCACTATATAATGGGCATGTTTGTTTCCTTGCTTGTCTCACCTTCTAGACTGAAAACATCCAGAGAACACAGATTTTGTCTTTCTCACTTAAGAACCTCAGTACCTGGAACAGGTTTGGTGACAGCAGATGTTCAGTAAATATTTATTGAATAACTGAACAAAAGGATTATAATTCTTAAATATTTTCTTTCCTCTGACTAAAAAAGTCCTAATTGACTTTTGATAGTAGTCCTCAACCAATCTCTCCAGCCTTTTCTCCCACTACTTCTGTTTCATTTACTTTATGAGATAATCATATTGTATTACTAGTTGAAATTTAAGCATGCTTCCCTGGTGGCTCAATGGTAAAGAAGCCACCTGCAATGCAGGAGACATGGGTTCGATCCCTGGGTCAGGCAGATCCCCTGGAGAAGGGAATGGTAACTCACTCCAGTATTCTTGCCTAGATAATTCCAAGGACAAGAGGAGCCTGTGGTACAGTCCATGGGGTTGCAAAGAGTCAGACACAACTAAGCAACTAACACTTCACTTTACTTTCTTACCTGACTAACTGTTCACTCCCGGAATCCCCACCTCTTCTTTGAGTTAAAATCAACCCTAGTTTTAAACAAAGATGCAAAAATGAAGTCTTCCTGACTCTTTCCAACCCATAATCTTCCTTTCCTATGAAGAAATAAACATTACATTTGTAACTCTTATGAATTATATTCTGCCTTGTACAACGGCTATAACTGAATTTAATTTCCTTAATATGTTTAAAAAGCAAGTAGAGTTGACTATTTGAGGACTCAGTTTATTTCCTTGCCAAAATATATTTTTAACACCAAAATCAATATTCATAGCACTTTCATGGTCATTTGTCAACAGTGTGCAGCAAAACTCTCAGTTACCTGTCTTACAGTCCCAGATGAGGTCAAAAAGGTGACGCTCTCGTTTCAGTTCTCATACTGTAAACAAATGTCCTTTCTCTGGTTTACTCAGTGCCATATTTTTCACATCTTTATGATTTCTCTTGATTTTGTTGTTTAACATGGCCCCCAAGCTGAGTGCTAAAGTGCTGTCTAGTGTTTCCAAGAGGTTATGATGTGCCTTATAGAAAAAATATCTTCATATAAGACACGTAATATAGTTGGCCCTGGGTTCAATGTTAATGAGTCAACAATATATGTAATAAGGAAAGCATCTTTAAACAGAAATACACATAAAACAAGGTTACATACTAACTGGTTGATGAAAATGTTGTGATCAGAGGCCCACAGGAACCTAATCCTGTATTTCCTCTAAGAACAAAGATTCAGTGTTTGCAGTAACTTTTAAAAACATAACTACCTCAATTAATCAGTACTGACTGTACTATATATTATGCATTTTTGTTTCCCTCTCAGTACCTAACAATGGATGCCTCACATAAAATGGAATATTTAATAACTGACCGGTGAATACATAAATGAAATCTATGATCTCTTGGTAACAGAGAGTATTAGACGGGGGGTGCGGGGTGGGGGGGGGGGGATGGAAGATAAGGACTTTGAGATTAAGATATGAATAGAGAGGACTAAAATAAACACCCGCTGACCAACATATACATATACACAAACAGAATGACATGAGAAGTAATAACCTCACAAAATTTCTTTTTAAAGAGCTGTCACAGATGTTTCAATCCCAGGCTTTTTGGAGTCAGTCTGAAAGATTTGTTAAATTATTATAAGCCCTAAAATTAGCTTACTGACCCCCAGCAAAGACTTTAAAAGGTAAGATAACTCGGCCCAAGACTTCTGTGTCCCATATAAATATATGAAAAGCTAAATATGAAATTTAAGGCTAAAAAAATTTTGTTAAATCTCGTACTCATGCTCAGTATCAACTATGAATTTGAAAGCATCGTGGATTTCACTTCTCCAGATGCTGGAATTCTAATACACAAGCCTCCTTTTGCACAGCATCTTGTTAACTGAAACTCCTACGTATTGGACCAGGCTCTCACTTTGCACAATCTATTACCACAGAAGAACAAAGCAAAGCAAATATTGTATAACAGTAATTCTCATGTATTCCTTCCAAAGTAACACAAATAAGAGGCAAACAAACACATTTTATTGCCCACTTTACATTCCATTCCATAACTGTCATGCTATACTCATGATTTTAACCAGTGCCCCTTTCTACTCATGTTCCCACCTCAACCTCCAATCCATTATTCAACTCAGCACCAACAGTAAGGTAACATAGATGGGATCACTTCACTCCTTTGCTTATCAAAATTCCACTGTTTAATATACTTAAAATAAATCCAAACTCCATGCAATGACCTACAAATCCCTGAGCCTACCACTCTTCTTCCACATGCTCCTGCCACACTGTTCTCTAATATTCTCACCAGCTCCTTATTTGCTCACTCCATGAGTGAAACACTCCAAGGATAAAACACTCTTCCTTTACTCTGTGTGCTCTAAATTCTTTACAGATACCATATCCTCAAAAAGGCCTACTGCTGCTGCTGCTAAGTCGCTTCAGTCGTGTCCGACTCTGTGTGACCCGACTCTGTGCGGCAGCCCACCAGGCTCCTCCGTCCCTGGGATTCTTCCAGGCAAGAACACTGGAATGGGTTGCCATTTCCTTCTCCAACGCATGCATGCGTGTTAAGTCGCTTCAGTCGTGTCCAACTCTATGCAGCCCTATGGACAGCAGCCCACCAGGCTCCTCTGTCCACAGGATTCTCTGGGCAAGAATACTGGAGTGGGTTGCCATGTCCTTCTCCAAAAAGGCCTACTATCACCACCCTAAATGAAATAGCCCCATTCACCACTCTCTACTTCAGTCCCTTTTCTTCATGACACTCAAAAAATGTAATTATTTTGCTTACTTTTTCTTTTTAGTTATTTCTCCCCACCAAAACTTGCTTACAACTGTACTTTAAGTATCTGAAAGAGTTCCAAATGCTCAGTGAACAGTCATTTAAGTGAATGCATGCACGCACACATGCTAAGTTGCTTCAGTCTTGTCTGACTCGGGGCGACCCTACTGACTGTAGCCAGCCAGGCTCCTCTGTCCATGGGATTCTCCAGGCAAGAATACTGGAGCGGGTTGCCATGCCCTCCTCCAAGGGATCTTCCCCACTTAGGGATTGAACTTGCATCTCTTAAGTCTCCTGCACTGGCAGGCGGGTTCACCACTAGCGCTACCTGGGAGGCCCTTGTAGATGAGTAAGCCAGGTTATCGTGTGGCTTCCCTGCAACCTTTAGTGTACTTCATTCTCCTTGTCATACGGGTAATCTGACATGAGAAGCAGACCTATAATTTGAGTTTCCTTTATTAAGAGATTATCTAAGTATTAAGAATATATAACTCATTCATGAAAAGATTATCACCATTTATTCTAAAAAACTCATATCTTAAAAATGTTATCATTCTAGGATTGTTTCTCTTATGTTGCCAGAATGCCTCTGTATCTCTGCCCCCTCGTCCTCTCTGGCTATCTCTTTCTGAAAGTGATGGATCTTCAGCCAAAAAAAAAAAAAAACCTTATCGGTCTAAAAGGAATGTTAATTATATATTGGTATTGTTTTCAGCTTATTCCTTATATATCTCAACATAGCCAAAAGGAGATTACCTATGTTAAATTCCAACACCAAGGCTATATCTCCAGCAAATTTCTCAAGTTCTTTTAACTCTTAATGTTCATATTACTTGTATTTGTTTTAATTATTTAATATTATATAATCTTGCTGCTTTTTACATTTATACATACATAATTTGTTAATTGTTCAGAAAATAAGATTCTCAACATATGGACCAGTTCCTTCCAATTCAGGTCAAAAGGATTTCATATTCCAACTGAGTTATCTATTTGGTTTGGGGGTAAAGTAGGCATTATGTCTACACTTAAGATAGATATCCTAAGATTATCTACAGAAAATTATTATTCAATACTTATTTCCACAAATGTCATAATCAAGTATTTTATATTTGCTTGCTAAATAAAGTGCCAACATTCAGCACTCTAATTAGAATAGTACTGCCATAATTAAGTGAGACTTAAATTACTCAGTAATCAGCTGCTAGTATAAACAATTCAAAAGCCAAACAGGAATTTAGTATGTGAATTACAGGTTGTAACAGGAAATACCATTAGGAAAAGTACATTCTAGAGGGCACTTTATTGACATAATCACATTATCTACAATATATATACTTGTACAGAAAATGCTTTGCTATTTGTCTTTTCATACTTAAGTGATTTACAGAAAGCAAACTGCATTGTTGGGGAGAGAATGGCAATGTAGCACCCTTCACAAATCTTTAATTATCTTAAGGTTTAAAAATATGAAACAAAAATGTAAAACCTTAATTATTCAAAAGAAAAATACCACCACCGCACTTCCAAAGAGGTCTTTATCCCATGTGCCAACTCTTTTACTGTAGGTGGTCCTACACATAGGGAATTCTAGCAACATCTTAACTGTGACAGAAAAATCTCTCTGGTCCACCATACATTTCCTTTAAAAATGTGTCCCATTGCTAAAAACAACCAAAACCAGGGATCCTTGCAGAAATCGCCAACTCCAGGGCTGAAGTAGTGAAAATACAGGATAAGCTTGAAGCAGCTTGTGCCAGAATGTAAGAAAGTGCTCAGAAAATAAAACAGCATGACAAATATAATCATTCCTCCATTAAAGCAGTAGAGTTTTAATACAGTGAACATTGTATGTTATGCTTTTAGATACAGAATGCATCAATTTTAATGTAAAGGAAGTTTATAGTTAAAACATGATATTTAGGCTCACCTGATGTCTTATAATTAACGTCATTTTATTTTATAATTAAGTTACAGTAAAAAGGAACAATTAGTAATATAATGTATGCAAATCTTATTCTTTTGGTACATCAACCACCACACCCCTTGCCTCAAACCAGGTTAGCATGTCAAGCAATCTTATTCATATGAGTAAAAAATCCTAAAGGTTAAACATTTCAAGCAACTAACAGGCCAATCACAACCTCAATGACTCTATAGGATTATTCTAGTTACAAAGTGTTCATGAAAAATTAGTAATATTATTATTTTTAATGACAAGTTAATAAAAGCTAGTAAAATGTTACATTTAGATACAACAGTAATATTCTATTTATGACTCTGAATAACTAGAGCACAGATTCCCACTTGCCAGAATAACTTTTAGAGAAATATTCAGCATAAAACATTTATTTGAAAATTGTTCTGGAAATACCAGTCATTACAAACTCAACTATATATGTTATGACACACATTATCAATGCAAGCACAAGTTTCTCAAATGCCATTTCTAATAAATTTTGAAAGCATATGCTACTGAGGTCCATATTTTTTTTAAGTACAGGAATATTATTCCTATTCAAAAACCAGAAACAGTCCTATTCTGTACTTAAAGCAGCTTTAGACTTGCATTGTTTTGTGTATAAGTTTACTTGTGAAACTATCTTTCCTATTGCTGACAACTGCTTAAGGTCACTTAAATAGGTTATTTAGTAAATCAACTTCTTCTCAAAAAACAAAGGACAGTGTGATATTTATCTTTATCAAGAGATGTGTATGTTAAACTGATCTCAGAAGCAAATCAAACATCCCAGGGTATTAAAAAATGGATACAGCATAAGAATTATTAGCATTATACATCCCAATTCTAGTTTTTACAGGTACAACAAAATAGTAGCTACTAAAATAACTTTAATAGTAAAGATTTTGTTAAAGGGGTTTAAAGTTTATTAAAAAGTTTGGCCAACTTTTAAATTCCTACTCTTTGGAACTAATCCAAGGAATGAGTTTTTGTTCACCTTTATCTTTTAATTTTAGGTTACAGCTTTTTAAAGTTACCTCATGATTAAACAAGACCAAAGAACCAGAATTTATTGATAACACAATGGTAAACCTTTTTATAATATATTATCTCATTTAATTCTAACAGTCCTAGAAGGTAATAGATCTTATCCCCAGACTTATGCCTTCCCTCAAATTACTCCTTCCACCCCTCATTTAAAAACAAAATTGAAACTCAAAGAAGTTAGCTCAGCTTGGGCATACTCATAAAAAATTATCTTTTAAAATATGTGGCAACCTATTTAAAATATCCTATTAAGATAATTTTATTAACTGTATTGGGCTTCCCTGGTGATTCAGTGGTAAAGAATCCATCTGCCAGTGCAGAGGATGCAGGTTCAATCCCTTCTTTAGATCCCCTGGAGAAGAAAATGGCAACCCACTCCAGTATTCTTGCCTGGGAAATCCCATGGACAAAGGAGCCTCGTGGGTTACATACAGTCCATGGGGTCGCAAAAGAGTCAGACACGACTTAGTGACTAAACAACAACAATTATTAACTGTATTATGAGACTTCTTCAGGAAAGTAATGTAAAAGAAAGCACCAAAATTAGTTAAGCTTAAAGAAAAGCATAAAACCCTTCTAAGAGGAGAAAATGATGAAACATCCTACACTGGGAAATATGTGAAAATTACACCTTTGTAGACACAAATGCTTGACATTGTACAGTTTGACCACATCACTTATAGGTATTTCCACCTCTATGTGATTAAGTTCAGATGTACTGCCAAATATCAAACACGAAGTGAAAGAATATAAGAAATCCTATCAATAGAATAATGAGAAATCCTGCACCTCAGCAGTGAAAGTTTGAGTTTATAGAACTACCTGTAAGTGAACTCTAATACTTGATATTTTTAAATTTTAAGTGTTATTTAAAATTTTTAAATTAAGTCAGCAAAATTTTCTCCCACTTTCATCCATGATTAAACTTAGATTTACCTAAGATCGATTAAACTTAGATTTACTCAAATGACTTTCAAATCCCAAAAACTAGACTCAACATTTCTGACACTAAAGAAATTGTTCCCAGAACATAACTACTAAAATTTTGAAACCTATATAATTTATTTCCCCTCAAACTCTCAAACAAACACACACCATCAAACACCTGTGCTTTATTTAATCTGGACTATCTGGGGATAGAAGGGGAACTTCCTTTTGAAACAGAACAGCTTCTAAGACAGTATCACTGATGTCATCCTCTGCTTGGAACCATTCAGCAGTAGGTTCTTATTAGCAACCACATCATTTGACCTGTGTTTCAGATGTTTCATTCTATGTTTAATACCTTTTTCGGCCTTAACGTCCTTTCAGTAGATACACATTTCTGAAATACTGAAATACCAGGATTTATCTACTTCATTAAGCTTTTGCTCAGTCTTAATTGTTCTTTCCATTCCCTGAATTTCTACATATTTACCTATACCACAAATCTGGCTATCATACCATCTTATATTATTCTGTCTTTTTCATGTGCTTGTCATGTGCATACACTTAACAGAACCATAAGCTGCACTGGAACCATAAGGTCTGTCACTCAGTTTACAGTGCTCTACAATGCTCATGGTAGATATTTAATAAGCACTCACTGAAGGATCCTTGTAAGATTAGTAAGAATATCAGTAATGTACTTTCAGTTATTGTATACTATTTAGATATTTACAACCTACGCCATCCTCCTTGGATAGGCACATACTGAACTAAGGAAAATTATTTTCAAATTACCCAATTTAAGCTGAGTGTAAGAAAAGTTGGAAAACTTTGGACATATATCAGGGATTAATACAACACAGCACTACAGGCACAGCTAACTGACATAAAGATCAAAGACTTGAGGGAAGTTTATTAAAGCTGTGGGAGCTGATTACAGGGTAATTTTGAACCTATGATACAGCTTATGACTGTCATGAACTTTTTTTTAGGATTAATTACAATGAGTAAGTTCATTATAATAGCTAAGATTTCCTTTTCCACTAACAAAACAACTGTTTGCATCTCGATCATTGAAGGGCATCCTACTTATAGACAATATTCAGAGGCTAGAAAAATTTTCTTTTATGACCAGTATATATAGGGAAAAAAAGAATAAACGCTTATTGAATTTGATTCAGAAGCTTATAAACTTCTTCCAAGTACTTTTTAACTGGTTTAAGTAAAACCAGTAATTCACCTTTATTACAGTAATGTCTTGTACAAGTTAGCAACAACTGTGAAATATATGTTCTAAAAGCTGACACTAGACTTAAATCTAGACTCCATTTTCTATATGTGTTATTTCAGGCAAGTTTCTGGACTTCTCTGTGGCCAATTTTCTCAATCACAAACTAATATTAATAATAATGCTGTCACTATTGTTCCTGGCACATGGCAAATACTCAATAATGATTTATTAGAAGTATCTGGACTTGCCCTCAAGAGGCTTACATCCCAGAGGCAGCAGATGGACAGATGTAAATAAAAGTAGCAGAAGTGGCTTGTGCTAAAATAATAGCAGAGCAGCTTGTGTGAATGCAGGCATCTTATTAGACTGACACGGAACAGTGAATGAGGGAGAGTGGTGGGAGACGAGGTCAGAGGGAGCTGCAGAGCTAGACCAAGTAGAGGCTGGTGAGCAGCAAAATAAAAAGTGGCTGGAGAGTTCTGAACCGATGTGACTTAAACAGTTTTAAAGGATCACCCTTGTTGCTATGTGCAGATTACAGGATTAAAATTTTTATTTGGCTTCATGAGAAATGAAATACACTTCAGAAACCCATTCAGTACCAAACTTATAACTATAAACCAAACATATCATACCACTATGGTTTAACTGTTAATACGAAGTTTTAATCACACAATCTTAAGTCACTTAAAAATTACAAGTGATGAATGTTCTTTAATGATTGCTAATATTGCATGAAAATAAATAGCAAGAAAAACAAATTGAATTTTCAATGTATATCTTCCTTCTCTTACAAAAATAAAGGCTATCTAAGGGAATTCCCTGGTGGGCTAGTGGTTAGGACTCCACGTTTTCACTGAGAAGGTCTGATTCAAGGTCTGGTGGGAAAACTAAGATCCCACAAGCCACGATGGTACAGCCAAAGAGAAAAACAAAAGCGGGGCCAGGGTGGGATGAGTCGCCAGTATCTAGATAAGAATTTTTTTTTTTGAGTGAAAAATTTTACCTGATGAGTTTGTGTGGAAGTTATAAAAAGTCGGGCTTCCCTTGTAGCTCAGCTGGTTAAGAATATGCCTGCAATGCAGGAGACCTGGGTTCGATCCCTGGGTTGGGAAGATCCCCTGGAGAAGGGAAAGGCTACCCACTCCAGTATTCTGGCTTGCAGAATTTCATGGACTCTACAGTCCATAGGGTCACAAAGAGGTGGACATGACTGAGTGACTTTCACTATAAAAAATTATTCATAATTAGAATTATGTATAACTTACTCTCCAGGTGTGTGCGTGTGTGATCAGTTGTATCTAACTCTTTGAGACTCCATGAACTATAGCCAGCCAGGCTCCTCTGTCCATGGAATTTTCCAGGCAAAGAATACTGGAGTGGGTTGCCATTTCCTTCTCCAGGGGATCTTCCCAACCCAGGGATCGAAACTTACTCTCCTGAGAATTTATAAACTAAGCAAAATTCCTATGTCAAAAGAAGACACTCCAAAACAGGGCTAACTGGACTTAAGTACAAAACACGCCTGGCTATTGTTGCACATTAACAAAATTATTCATATTTAATAATTCATTAGCTAGATCTATCCACAGTCATGAGGAGCTATCAACTGGTTCCAACGTGGGAATGCATTATGTTACTCTGCTGCTGCTGCTGCTAAGTCGCTTCAGTCGTGTCCGACCCCACAGACGGCAGCCCACCAGGCTCCCCTGTCCCTGGGATTCTCCAGGCAAGAACACTGGAGTGGGTTGCCATTTCCTTCTCCAATGCATGAAAGTGAAATTGCTCAGTCATGTCCGACTCTTAGCGACCCCATGGACTGTAGCCCACCAGGCTCCTCCATCCGTGGGATTTTCCAGGCAAGAGTACCAGAGTGGGGTGCCATTGCCTTCTGCGATTATGTTACTCTACCTATATTTAATTTTCTGGCTAATGAACTCTGGTAAGCCAAAATGATTTCTTACCAACTTGGGACAGTGTATCGAAAAACTGAAAAGCACACTGTAACATGCTTTCCTTGTAAATGTGTGCTCACTCAGTTGTGTCTGACTCTTCACAACCCCATGGGGACTGCAGCCTACCAGGCTCCTCTGTCCATGGGATTTCCCAGGAAAGAATACTGGAGTGGGTTGACATTTCCTTCTCCAGGGGATCTTCCTGACCCAGGGATTGATCCCATGCCTTCTGCGTCTCCTGCATTGGCAGGTGGGTTCCTTATCCGCTGAGCCACTTGGGAAGCCCCCTTTCTTGTATATACTGCTTGTCTACTATCAGAGATTATGAATTGGGAATCACATTTTAGAGTTACTTTTCTTGATTCTGTTCAGTTTCTTTAAGGATAGATTGTCCACTTCAATTTGCCTTCATAAATCTTTATGTATTTTAGAAGAAATATTTTATATTAGCAGCATCTTTAAAACCTTGAGAAATACAAGCTGAAAAAAAATGAGCAGATGGAAATTGCAATATGTCTTTCCAAAGACTTTATTCCTCAATGTGTCTTTCAAAAGCGTTTCTGTAATATGCTTTACAATATTAAAGGCATTTGTGATTTGCTAAACACAACACAAGGCATACATAACAGAGATATTTTTATGAGTTCTATGGGTTGCTTAATGTGTCTATTTAGGTGAATACACATTGAAAATAATGATTTATGGATTAAGACACAGTTCTTACACACTTGTAAATAATTTAGTTTGACATTTTCTTTATTCCTTCAAACACTATATCTTTTGATTTTTTCTATGTTATAAATTGTTATAAATTATTTTGTGCTTTGCACAATAAAAGTAGCATTTCAAGAGTTTATTTTATGTCAAGCACTATGCTAAGTGTTTCAAATTTAATCCTCACAAGAACTCTGTAAAACAAAATATCATCCTATTTTATAGATGGGAAAGTTTGGAGATATTGTCCTAATCCTCAGGATCACTATTTCTTAGTGATGGACTTAGGATTTCAATCCAGTTCTGATCTCTGAACCACAAACTTCTTCCCAGATTCACTCAACACCAGATCGAAGTGCCTAAGTATAAGACAGTGCATATAGCTAGAAAAGTAATATAAAAATATATACAGGGACTAGCATACATAATTAGACTTAACAATGAAAGGTCATAAGAAGTGACACCTTAAAAAAAAAAAGATAAACAGTTAAGTATACTGTCCTAGAATGTTAGGTAATGTCAGCTAAGACTAAAAAGAGCTAATCTTTATACATAAGACTCATTAAAAGTACTGCAAATGTACTTTGACTCTATGAAGTAGTCCTGTTGTCCCCAAAATTGGAATTTGAATTTATCAAGTGAGTAGATACAATTACCAAATTGCAAGACATATAGACGTTAGAGAAACAAACAACTGTATGGGAACCAATTAACAAAATCCAAACTGAAGAAAGTAGAAAAAACTTAATTTCTTCAACAAATAAATAGTATGAGTGCAAAAAAAGACCGGGATTGAACCTAGACAAAAAGAGAATCAAGAGATACACCCACCAACTCAGAAACATCAAAGAGGAATCATGAGGTAAATGAGAAAGGAATGATGACTGGACATTCGATATAAAGTAATCATCTTTTTTAAAAGGTATGATAATCTGGTTATAATAATAAAAAAAAGATGACTCTTTACCTTTTGGAGACTGATACAAATGAAATGATACATTGTCTTGAATTTGCTTCAAAATAATATGGAGTGGGGATAAAGCAAGACTAGCCAAACTTTGAAGCTAGGTCTGTGTAAGCAGGGATTCACTACCTCCATTTTTGGATATATTTAAAATTTTCCAAAATAAAAGCCCCAAATTAAATTCCAATTAGATCTAAATATGAAACATAAAATAAAATTTCTTCACGATTAAAAAAAGTTAAGCTGCCTATACTCTTTCTTTCCTAAAGGAAATATTAAATAAACATTGGAAATAGGAAGAAAATAACACAAGAGCACAGAAAAAGGTTCAACTATGAAGCCTTACGGTAAAACCTAGGAGTGTTAGTTAGAGGTACTTAAAATTTAAAAAGCCAAATACTTTTAGTGGATTTATCAGTAAACAGACGGAAAACTGCTTGAAAACACTAGGGCACAGGAAAACGTAAGATGCAGCTAAGAGCTTTTAAGAAGCACCTTGGCAACAGTACTAACTAGACTAATTTAAACTACAGAAAAATCACTCCTAAGATATGCTCGCAAAAGGTAAAACTCATCTTTCTTGGGAATTAAATTCTTAGTATTTACTTGTGTCCAGTTACTAGAAGAGAGGACGACAGGATAATGATTTTACTGTTTCAGCAATAACAACTGGTTTAAAGAAAAGTTGATATGGAGAGACTAGAAAGCTGAAAATCACCTTTATTTTTAAATTCTAAGAAGCAAACTGAACAGAGATTTACTAGTAAGATAGGGAAATTAGGGGGAATACATCTGAGGACTGAAAGGGAAAACCAATGATAAGTTCAAGTTGTAGTGGCAGTTTTTTTAAAGACAGGTATTGTATTTTTCAAGTTCAGAAAATACAGTACTATTCCAATAAATAATAAATGTATTAACTGTTGAAATAACTGAATGAAATATTTTCTATTAAAAGCAAGGGGTTCTCCTTCTGGGGTCAGCTAGACTAAAATAGAAATTTGCACGATTCTATTATGTTATGCAAACATTTAGAAACTAAAAATATGCAAATACACCAACAAAAATCATCTTAAAGGGGAAAAAAATGCAAGCTAATGCTTAAGAGAATAACTTAAAATGGACAATCTATAGCAATTGCTAGCAGTTTGAATCACTATCTTAAAGAGAGCAAGGGCCACTGATGAAATAGATTTACCATTAATGTTACTCCCTGCATGAAAGAGAAGTGTTGGCTGGCCTTGAACAGGAAGCAGTAGTAAGTGGTTTGATTCTCCACTACCAGGTTACCTTCACTGCATTTCCAAAATTTGAAGAACACAACAGAACTACAGCAACTTTCAGTTCATACCAAAAATGGGGTAACAGAATATTAAAGTGCTCAATTTTATTTCATCATCACATGAAGAGAGGCAGGTCAAAGGATGACAGTGGTCAAGCTAGTCCCAGTTGGTGGGAGTGGTGCCACTTATCCTTTCCTGCCACAGCTCCCTTTAATGCAACTTGAGTACATGTGGGAGGAAACTGGCACTCCAAGCTCTGGTGAGCTTTTGGTTTTATCTGCTTTTCCTCAGTTCCACAATGTCCTGCAAAACAGAGGCATTTAATACCACGAGCAGGTTCAAAACTTGTGGAAAGTATCTCCCTAACCCTCCGTGAAAGTTTTCAAATTCTCAAAAGTCAATATTTAAAATATATCATTATACTTAAGAACTGCCATCATACTGGATCTAACAGTAGCTTCAGAGGACACAAGAGCATTTTTCCTTCTGAAGTATAAACCTCATTGGGTAGGGATATATACTAAATAAAAAGTCCTAATTTTCCAGTCATGGATTGCACTTTATTTATTGCATAAAGCAATTAAATATAACATTTATTGACTGTCACATAGAAAAATTGTCTTTTCAGCTGAAACTGTCTCTGGTGGATAATGACTTTCTAAAATTTATCTGCTGTTATGAAATACTTGCTCCATTTTTCCCCTGACAGAAATTCGTATTTCCAAAATGCCAACAAGGTTGGAAAAAGTCATTCTAATACAATCCTATCATTTTAAAGATAAGGAATCCAAGCTCTGGAGAGTCTTATGATTCTGCCTCAAATTATACATATGGCTAATTTAAAAAGCAGTATCAGAAGGTGAACCCAGGTCTCCCCAAACCTCTAGCCAGGGCTATATCATATAAAGCCTCATTTCTATTCAACACAGCTCTCAGAGCAGTCCTTAATCACTTTATTGTTTCCCCTTTTGCAAGTTTCCTCATCACCTTATCCCCTTGATAATCTGAATAGCTGTTCTATGGATCTGTTTCACTTCCATTATGGCAATTTAAGATGAACGGTCTAAATGGGCATAATGCCACAGGTACTGGTTTTGTAAAATGTTTGTATTTGGGGTGGATGACTATTTCTTTTCTTCCAATGAAAGATGAAAATTAAGTACTCATCAGTAAAATAACCTCATGTTCTAATCCTAATATGTGTCAGACACCACTGAAAGTTTTTTAAAAAGTCCTTGGTGGCAACATTCTTACATGTTCTTGAGTAACTTGGTTTAAGTTTCCACTCTTTTTAAAATCTTTTAAGCTACTTATTTAATTGGCTGCACCTAGTCTTAGTTGCTGCATGTGGGATCTAGTTCTCTGACCAGGGACGGAACCCGGCCGGGCCCCCTGCACTGAAGCCCCAAGTCTTTGCCACTGGACCACCAGGGAAGTCCCCAGGTTTCCACTCTTATTTGGGTAGTAAAAAGGAAGACTGAAGTTATTTTCCAACAGCAGCTCTTCCATTAGATTGACTTGATAGCTATTTATGTGACAAATTTAATCTGAGGTACTTGAAACTTAGTAACAAAGGTGAGAAAAACAACATGAAAAGAACAACAAGAACAAGAATATTGCCTTGATTTGTCTCCTGAAAAAGTGTACCTTGTCTTCAAATTTTTGAGTACCACAAATTTAGTCCCCTAAGGTAAGAAGGTGTTTTAGTGATTTTTTCTTCCACCGACCTCTGGTTAAGAAACAGTTCTGTAGAGATTTTTGGATCTTCAAAGACTGTTTAAGCTGGTATCCTTTACACCATATATAAAAGAACAACCAATAAACCTGGATTTAAAAAAACCCAAAAAACAAAAACATGATTTTATTTTTACCTTTGGAAAGCAAAGGATATATAAATAGCAAAACAAAACCAAAATAAAGGACCGAGGACTTAATGGTCAAATAAATGGTTGACAAAGCAAAACCACCAAATCACTTTTCAAACATGGAGCTTTTCTCTTAATGAATTTTAATATTACTCTTGATGTAGAACATGTGCTATAATTATCAAAAGCATACTGATCTAAACTTACTGCATTATGGCCTTTATATGCTATTTAAGTTCTTCACCCTTAATTCTCACAACATTCTAAGGTAAATATCCATCACTATTTTCATATTTCACCTGAGAAAACTGGGACACTTCAAGGGTAAGTCATTTGCCAAGGTTACAGAGCTTGAATCCAGCTCTGCAGGTTCAGAAATCTGTGCTCCTTAGGCACTCTACTGCATTCTCAGTAGCACAGAAAACTTGAAAATACAGTCAAACTCCAAATTCTATCTGATGCATTATCCAAGCCACTGAATTTTTTCTTACTTAAGTATAGTTGATTTATTAGTTTCAGGTGTACAAACAGTAATTCAATAATTTAACAGATTATACAGTTTAAAGTTATTATAAAATGGTGGCTGTATTTCCTGTGCTGTACATTATATGCTTGGATCTAATTTATACATAGCAGTTTACAATAAGTTATTTTTTTGGGGGTCAATAAAGCCAAGAATTTGCCATCCTCACTCCCTGATTTTAGACTGGATGAGTGGCACAACTGAACTGGTTTTGCCATTACACTTATTATATCATCGCTAAAACCTGAAAAGAGGGGACTAGTTAAATTCTTAAACTTTACTTCCTGCTGTTCTGGAAGACCTTACTTAACCACTGTTATAATGTGTATGATACACTCAGTGTAAGTGTTAAGGTTTCCCTAGGGTAGTAAGATACTAAAGTGATCACTTAAATCTTAAAGACTATCAGCTATGCATTAGTCATTTTACCTGTCTGTACTTACAAGTAGATCAACAGGATATAAACCTTGGTTGTTTCCTTTTTTAGGAGACATTTCTTGTTAATTCAGTGATTAATTAATTAAACTAAATGGAACAAATGGCCCTCCAAAAATGAAATGTAGTGGAAAAGGAAACAGAGGAAAGGAACCACAGTAAATTACACGGTGATTTACTCTCACTAGTGTTAGAAAAGCAAAGGAGAGAGTCTGAGTAACTTCAGTCTGACCACAATGGCCACTTGTTACACCTACCACCCACTACAATACCTCAGGCTCATTAGGAATTAAAAGAAGCTCAGCAAGGTAAAGGACACATCCCAACCAGGCCTAAGGTCTCTACAACCGCTGAGGAGCACAGGGAGCCACTGAAATAAGTTTCCCCAGCCTCAAGTTTTCACTGCTGCCCAGGAGGCAAAGACCAAAAGCCAGGGGCCAAGACAGTTCTCCGGCCAGGGCAGTGACCCAGCTCGAGACAACCCTGCCCCCGCCCCTGATCAAAGTGTCCGCGCCTAGAGGGGTGGGGTAGCTGCAGGGTGAGGAAGGCCTGGATAGGAGATAAGGGGACTAAGATGTTTCGACAGAGAAAAGGTCCCTTCGGTTGGCGGATCGGGACGCGGCCCCGGGCCGAGAAGAGAGTCGCCCGCCGCCATGATAGGGCCGACCCATCTGGGGGGCGTGACGCGGACGGCCCGGAGCGCAGAACCGGCTCCCTTTTCCCCCCGCCCCTCCCCCGCGTGGGCCTCGGCCACAACTGCCCCCCGATACTCACGCTTTGTCCACCAGCTCCCGCACCTTCCACATGTTCAACATCTTGCCCAAGCGGGCCGGGCCTCCACCTCCCTCTCCTGTACCCCACGGACCCCGGAACACTTCCGCGCCGGGGCAGATCCAGGCCGGGGTCGCTGCCGCTGTCCACGCCGCCTCCGCCGCCGCCCGCCGCCTCAAACTCCCCCAGTCAGCTCCTTCTCTTGCCACAGCCGCGGCGCCGCCAGTGACACGTCGAGACGCGGGGGCAGAGGCGCTGCGTGGAGCGGAAGTGCCTGACTTTCCGCCCGCTGCGCACGGGGCACGCTGGGACTTGTAGTTCTCTGTGCGCCAAATTAGGCTGAAAGAGTTTCAGAGGAAAGCTAAAGTTAGAATTCTTCGGTAAAAATGCTCTCTGGATTCTCCGCACCCCTACACAGTAGTCATATATAGATGTGAAAGTTGGGCCATAAAGAAAGCTGAGAGCCGAAGAATTGATCCTTTTGAACTGTGGTGTTGAAGAAGACCCTTTAGAGTCCCTTGGACTGCAAGGAGATCCAACCAGTCCTAAAGGAAATCAGTCCTGAATGTTCATTGGAGGGACTGATGCTGAAGCTGAAACTCCAATACTTTGGCCACCTGATGCGAAGAAATGACTCATTAAAAAAGACCCTGATGCTGGGAAAGATTGAAGGCAGGAGGAGAAGGGGACGACAGAGGAAGAGACGGTTGAGTGGCTTCACCAACTCGATAGACATGAGTTTGAGCAAGCTCCAGGATATGGTGAAGGACAGGGAAGCCTGGTGTGCTGTAGTCGATGGGGTCGCAAAGAGTCGGACATGACTGAGTGGCTGAGCAACAACAACAACAATGGACAGAGGAACCTGCCAGGCTGCAGTCCGTAGGATCTCAGTCGGAAACGACTGAAGTGACAGCGTGCACGCGATGACTATAAGAAGTATAATTGGCATATGAACTCCTCATTGACAGAAGTAATTCTGTATTTGGTTCCAAATGCCCAGATATATTTCCTTCCCTGGGCTTTAGTTTCCATCCTTGTACATTGAAAAGGTTGTATCTTAAAACCCATTCCATTCTAATTCTACCATACAGTGCTCTTATATTTAGACAGATACTTAATATCCTTGTTAGATACTTACTATAAAGTTCAGAACCTCAGTTCACACTCCATGGGAAATTGTAGAAAAACAACACTACGACATTATGATGGGCCCAAGAACCTGACAGGTGTATATTCTCAAAGTGTAGATACACACCTACACGGCATTCATTATTTTATTGCAATGATTATTGTCACTTTATTTTTCACTTACTCATTTTTTGACAATGTTCATGTTAGAGCCACAAACACTCTTAAAGTTCATTTGGTCAAACTGCTTAAATTTTACAGTTCTTTACATTCTACAAATTTTTATTGAACATTTTCTATGTGAGAGGAGTGGGGAGAAGGAGAGGGGGATGACAGAGGATGAGATGGTTGGATGGTATCATGACAGAGAGTAAGGCGAGAGTTGGTGATGGACAGGGAGGCCTGGTGCGCTGCAGTCCATGGGGTCGCAAAGAGTTGGACACAACTGAGTGACTGAACTGAACTGAACTGAAGGAGTGGAGAACACAGCTGGGAGGAAGACAGGCAAGGCCTCAGCTCTCTTGGATCTTAAAGGTCTTTGGAGGAAAACATAGTAATCAAGGAAACATTTAAGATAATTGCTGATAGAAAGTGAAGAAAACAGAAGAGAATGTTATAGAGAATGATGTTAGAGGAAAATAGTATTAGGGAATATTTAGGGTGTCTTTGAGGACACTTTTTTTAGGGGGGTAGGTAGGATGTTAGTTCCCCCACCTGGGATTGAACCCACCCCGCTGCAGTGGATGCATGGGAAGTCCCCTGAGGACATTTTATTTAAGCTGAAACTTTAATGATAAAAAGGAAATGGCAAAAAAAATTTTTTTAACCTGCAAGAAAAGAATTTCTATTGAGGACTGATTCACAATGGAGACATGAAATCGATTGCTGCTAGTTATGAAGCTAGGTAAAAATTATCCCAAATCAAGAATCTAGAACACCTGACCCGTAGTTAGTTCTTCAGGTCAAATCAGTTCCTCATACTGCATCCATTAAATAACTGGAAGGAGCTCTGGAAGATTTCCTGAGAAGTCTGTATGCAGGTTCAGAAGCAACAGTTAGAACTGGACATGAAACAACAGACTGGTTCCAAATCAGGAAAGGAGTATGTCAAGACTGTATATTGTCACCCTGCTTATTTAACTTATATGCAGAATACATCATGTGAAATGCTGGGCTGGATGAAGCACAAGCTGGAATCAAGATTGCCGGAAGAAATATCAGTAACCTCAGATATGCAGATGACACCACCCTTATGGAAGAAAGTGAAGAAGAACTAAAGAGCCTTTTGATGAAAGTGAAAGAGGAGAGTGAAAAAGTTGGCTAAAAAGTCAGCATTTGGAAAACTAAGATCATGTCATCCAGTCCCAACACTTCATGGCAAATAGATGGGGAAAATGTGTAAACAGTGACTGACTTTATTTCTCTGAGCTCCAAAATCACTGCAGATGGTGACTGCAGCCATGAAATTAAAAGACGCTTACTCCTTGGAAGGAAAGTTATGACCAACCTAGACAGCATACTAAAAAGCAGAGATATTACTTTGTCAACAAAGGTCTGTCTAGTCAAGGCTATGGTTTTTCCAGTGGTCATGTATGGAGATGAGAGTTAGACTGTAAAGAAAGCTGAGTGCTGAAGAATTGATTCTTTTGAACTGTGGTGTTGGAGAAGACTCTTGAGAGTCCCTTGGACTGCAAGGAGATCCAACCAGTCCATCCTAAAGGATATCAGGCCTGGGTGTTCATTGGAAGGACTGATGTTGAAGAGGAAACTCCCTTTGGCCACCTGATGCAGAGAGCTGACTCATTTGAAAAGTTCCTGATGCTGGCAAAGATAGAGCGCAGGAGGAGAAAGGGATGACAGAGGATGAGATGGTTGGATGGCATCACCGACTCAATGGACATGGGTTTGGGTGGACTCAAGGAGTTGGTGATGGACAGGGAGGCCTGGCATGCTGTGGTTCATGGCGTCGCAAAGAGTCGGACACGACTGAGCTACTGAACTGAACTGAACTGAAGATCATAGTATCTGGTCCCATCACTTCATGACAAATAGATGGGGAACAATAGAAACAGGGACAGACTGTATATTTTGGGGTTCCAAAATCACTGCAGATGGTAACTACAGCCATGAAATTAAAAGATGCTTGCTCCTTGGAAGAAAAGCTATGACCAACCTAGATAGCATATTAAAAAGCAGAGACATTACTTTGCCAACAAAGGTCCGTCTAGTCAAAGCTATGGTTTTTCCAGTAGTCATGTATGGATGTGAGAGTTGGACCATAAAGAAAGCTGAGCACTGAAAAATTGATGCTTTTTAACTGTGGCGTTGGAGAAGACTCTTGAGAGTCCCTTGGACTGCAAGGAGATCCAACCAGTCAATCCTAAAAGAAGTCAGTCCTGAATGTTCATTGGAAGGACTGATGTTGAAGCTCAAACTCCAATATTTTGGCCACCTGATGCAAAGAGCTGATTCATTGGAAAAGACCCTGATGCTGGGAAAGATTGAAGGTGGGAGGAGAAGGGGACGACAGAGGATGAGATGGTTGGATGGCATCACCGACTTGATGGACATGAGTTTGAGCAAGCTCCAGGAGTTGGTGATGGACAGGGAAGCCTGGCATGCTGCGGTCCATGGGGTTGCAAAGAGTTGTACAGGACTGAGTGACTGAGCTGACTACTGAGCTCTAGAACGGCTTTCAGTAAGACTTCAGGATTTCACCAAGACAAGTTGAAAGAATTGCCAGGCAGAAAAGTATAAAAAGCACAAATCAGATCAAAACTGTCTGAGAGCTTTGTCAAGATAGGAGTGCTCAGGCAGACAGAAGTAAAGTGAGTTGAAGAGGTGGGTGGGGAGGTGCACGTAAAGAGATAGGCAGAGAAATAGGGCTTTCAAATGAGAATTTTGTGTTTCATGTTGGATAGATTGTCCAGCTCAAGATTTGAAGGGTGGAATGTGGCCAGGGAAGATAAGAAAGAGAATCTGCTTTCCATAAATAAGAGCTCAGCAAGTTAACTTTCAAACAAGCAGGTCCAGGGTACACCAGCAGAAAGAGCCTGGCATGAAAATAACAGCCTTCCCTGCCCTAGGCCTGTTTACACGTTCATAGTAATTCATGATCAACCAGAGTAACCCAATGAGTACGATGTTGTCACCTGCTTTGCCTGCTCCAATAGCAAGTTTGGAAGTGTCTAGACTTATTCCAATGTTGTCACCTGTGGTCTGTTCACAGTTGACCAGTGCCATCTAGAATATAACACCAAAAAACCTGCCTGTCTACCTTTGACTCAAAAGAGCCTTTAATAGAAGAACCAAACAAGGAGAGTTTGTTGAAAAGTGGTCTGGTCTCCAAAGACTAATCATTTGCATTTTAACAAAGTGTTCCATTTTTACCCTTTATCTTGCAACTTTGAGAGCAGTTTCCATAGTAACATCGTTGTGGCAATTTAAATGTGTCCACAGTAGAAAAATAAACAAGAAAATGTCCCACCTACCCCTCTTCAGGAAAACATATTTTTTACTAAATGGGCTTTTAATGAGGCCAAACCAGCACAAGGTTTGAAAGCAAATGTACTCAGCAGTGTTACTTATGTGTGAGGAGCAATTATAAGTATGCTTATCTCCTATGGCTGGCTCCTTGGTGTGTCCTTCAGAGGAGTTTAATTCCTAGTACAGGGCTGTGGCAGCCATGGGAAGGCACCTCCCAGATCTTTCTTCAGGAGAACCCATTGAGGGGAGTGTGGATAGCTAACAGCTCCAGCAGCCACTTCTACTTCTTGGGAATGAGGTGCAGCATTTATGCCAAGGCTGTGCTGTCAATGGGCTACTCCCAGGCAATGACTGAGCAAGGTGTTCTGGAGCCAGCCAATGCAAGACTCCTTTGCTGAGCCAGCAATTTCCTTTGTCTCCCCTCTGCCCCAACCTGGCCCTCATTTCCTCAGTTTTGCTGCAACTGGACAGATTATCTTCCAACCCAATCTTCCTTCCTTCTCCTTTCTCCCTTGACAGAACTTCTTGTAGCTTGAGACTCTTCCCATATACTCTTGTTCCTTCTTCCATTTATCCTTTAATAAATCTCTGACCTACACTTCTAATTCCAGCTTGGCTTCTGCTTCTTGCAGTATCTAAACTGAAACAAGAGGCAGAGTTATACCTTGGTTTCAGTATTTGACCCAGTGACTGTTGTTTTTGATCACACATAACTGCTTTTCTCTAGAAGTCAAGATATTTGATTTCTGATATTAATATGAGGGTTGCCACAAGAGCTAGGCAGATTTTGTATTGTACAACCCCAGAGCCCCAATTATATGTAATACCATGAACTGTCAGTCAGTTAACCACAGAGAGAAAGTATAAAGTAGTGGTTCAAGAGTGCAGGATCTGTACTCAAACAAACCTAGGTCCAAATTCTGTATCTGCTATTCAGTAGCTTGGTCATTCTGGATAAGTTAAGTAAACTCATAAAGCATAGAGGTTGTGAATTGGATCTCTGGAGCCAGATTGCCTGGGTTTGAATCTTAGTTTTGCTACTTACTAGCTGTAAATATGTGACTTTGGAATTATTTGACATCTCATATAGCTCAGTCGGTAAAGAATCTGCCTACAATGCTGGATACCTGGGTTCAGTTCCTAGGTTAGGAAGATCCCCTGGAGAAGGAAATGGCAACCCATTCCAGTATTCTTGCCTGCAAAATCCCAAGGACAGAGGAGTCTGGCAGGCTACAGTCCACTGGGTTGCAAGAGTCAGACACGACTTAAGTGTTATCTTTTCTTTTCTGTGACTTAGTTTTCTTATCATAATGAGGAATAACAGAAACTCATCTTAAAAACTTTCTCAGACAATTAAATAAGCTAATGTTTAAAAATAACTTAGAATAAAATCTAACACAAAATAAACACTCAGTAAATGTTAGTGATCCTCCTGCTACTTGGGCTTCCCAAGTGTTGCTTATGGTAAAGAACCTGCCTGCCAATGCAGGAGATGTAAGAGACCCAGGTTCAATCTCTGGGTCAGGGAGACCCCTGGAGAAGGGCATGGCAACCCACTCCAGTATTGCCTGGAGAATCCCATGGACAGAAGAGCCTGGTGGGCTCTGGTCCATAGGGTTGCAAAGAGTCGAACACAACTGAAGTGACCTATCACAGCACACTGCTGCTACTACTACTATTACTGCTGCTAGTAATTATATTAATTCACAAAATTTATTCAATATTACAAGTATTTAGTAAGCTGCTACTATGTTCTACACACTGTGTTGAGTGGTGAGGTGGTGGGCATACAGTCAGAGATAAAACAGACATATTAAACAAGCAAATAAATTTGGTAAACATAGTAAACTCAAAGTGATATGCTTAGGATTGAATGAGGTAATACAAATAACTCATTTCACATTGTGTCCTGCATGCAGTAAGTCCTCACTAAATTCTACTTTATCATTATTATCAGTCTGTTATGTGGATCTCTGGCTTCCCTGGTAGCTCAGATGGTAAAGAACCTGCTTGTAATGCAGAAGACCCAGGTTTGATCCCTTGATTGTGAAGATCCCCTGGGGAAGGGAATGGTAACCCACTCCAATATTCTTGCCTAGAGAATTCCATGGATAGAGGAGCCTGGCGGGGTACAGTCCATGGCGTCGCAAAGACTCAGATAGGACTAAGCAATTACCGCTTTCACTGTTTTTACTTTGTGGATCTCAACTTTTTCCTTATAATGAGGGGTTGGTCTATCAGAGTATCCTAAGCCTAACCAGACAGAGTAAGAGAATTTATTGACCCAGGAGACAGAGGAGTTCAGAGACTGAATTTGCCTCAGGATCTTAGCAAATGACGGTCAGAACTCTCTCTGATTTTCATGTTCCTTTATTGCAGTTAACTTTCTTCTAGTTGGCAGGAAATAGGGTATTAGCTTGTGGAGAATAGATTCCATTTTTTGGTTAGAACCAATGGGAAAGAAACACTTTAGTCTTTCATCCACTGAGTCTAATAGCACAGGGAATGACTGACTGGCCCAGTTTGGCTCACGTACCTATCTTGCTGCCATGCATTGTGCGATCATTAGCCCTAGGAGAACTGTGTAGAGTGAAAACCAAAAGCTCTCTGAGGAAACTGAAGAAAGCCATAGTTGTTTACATAGACAAAAGCAATAGTTGTTAACTACTGTAAGTCTAAGGTAGGGTCTGCGTGAGTGTGTGCGTGCTCAGTGGTGTCCAATTCTTTGCGATTTTTTTTTTTTTAATTTGGTCTACATTACAGAAAAGTTGGGTTGTGGAGAGCAAAAGAGAAAAGAATGCCATGGAGGATAACTGAAAAGAAAAGATGGCAGTGAAGAGGAAGGAGTTAAGTGGAGCCACAGTGTCATGTCGCAGGTAAGCTGGTAGCAGGGCATGCCCTCGTCAACTCTCTGTTCTGGTCTTCTTGGCTGAAATGCAGTTTCCTTTCAGGGCTGTCAGCAGGGCTCAGGCGGATCTATTCAGAGACCCTGGTAGGTGCTCTAAAGGGCCAACACATTCCATTCTTGCAGTCCTTCTGCAAGAATGTGCAGGTGCTGGCAGTAGTGAGATGGGGGCAGAGGTGCTCTTGGAATCATTTTCCTGTCTTCTGGGGTGCTCTCTCTCCTGTCCCCTGACCACAGGCGAGCCCAGAGTAGGTGCACTGTTTCTAGTGGCTGGATCTCTGAAAACTCTATTCACAGGAAGCCAAGGTGCCATCAATGAAGCAACTATGTGGCTTGTGACTGTGGGAATTTATCTGGCTGTCAAGTCAGATTCAGGAGTGACTGGGGTGGATATCAGAAAGGATGGGCTGGCTGGTTTCTGAGGCAGAGTCTTTCTGGAAAAAGTCAAATGTCCTGGGAAAGCCCCCAGATGTCCGGACTTCACAGGAGACTTTGCTGATCCTTGAACTCTTATCAGTTTAGTAAAAGAATTGTGCTCTAGGAAGAGCACACTGCAGCGGACACCAAGAGTCAAACTGTCAAACTGCTGCTCTTTAATAAACAGAATGAATGTGGCTAAAGACTGGGAGTAGGGCAAGAGGTCAGTCAGCACAAGTCATTCCTTTCTGGTAGGAAAGAGTTGACATTTGGTGTCTATTGGGCATCATGTGCAGTGGGGTTAAACAGATAACCAAAACCTGTTGTTATCCAAGAGGATTATAGTCAAATATGGAAGACAGAAAGTGAAAGTGAAAGTGAAGTCGTGTCCGACTCTTTGCGACCCGTGGACTGTAGCCCACCAAGCTCCTCTGTCCATGGGATTCTCCAGGCAAGAATACTGGAGTGGGTTGCCATTTCATAAACAAATAAGCAAAAGCACTGAAAGGTATTTATGAGGCAGTATAATGGGGGAGGGGTATGGAGGAAGGTCAGGGCACTGTCTAAGGTATCGGTAGAATTTGGTTTTCAACGTAAAGCTGTGTGATATTGACTAAATCCTGGTGCCCTTGTTGGAAAATAGGGCTGAAAAGAGTCCCTGACTCAAAGGGTTGTTGTAGGCGGTGAATGAGATCGTTCAGTTCAGCTCAGTCGCTCAGTCGTCTGACTCTTTGCGACCCCATGGACTACAGCATGCCAGGCCTCCCTGTCCAACACCAACTCCTGGAGCTTGCTCAAATTCATGTCCATCGAGTCGGTGATGCCATCCAACCATCTCATCCTCTGTCATCCCCTTCTCCTGCCTTCAGTCTTTCCCAGCATCAGGGTCTTTTCAAATGAGTCAGTTCTTCGTATTAGGTGGCCAGAGTATTGGAATTTCAGTTTCAGCATCAGTCCCTCTAATGAACATTCAGGACCGATTTCCTTTAAGATGGAATGGTTGGATCTCCTTGCAGTCCAAGGGACTCTCAGGAGTCTTTTCCAATGCCACAGTTCAAAAGCATCAGTTCTTCAGCTCTCAGCTTTCTTTATAGTCCAGCTCTCACATCCATACATGACTACTGGGGAAACCATAGCCTTGACTAGACGGACCTTTGTTGGCAAAGTAATGAATCTGCTTTTTAATGTGCTATCTAGGTTGGTTATAACTTTTCTTCCAAGGAATAAGTGTCTTTTAATTTCACGGCTGTAGTTACCATCTGCAGTGATTTTGGAGCCCCCAAAAATAAAGTCTGTCATTGTTTCCACTGTTTGCCCATTTATTTGCCATGAAGTGATGGGACCGGATGCCATGATCTTAGTTTTCTGAATGTTAGGCTTTAAGCCAACTTTTTCATTCTCCTCTTTCACTTTCATCAAGAGCCTCTTTAGTTCTTCTTCACTCTCTGCCATAAGGGTGGTGTCATCTGCATATCTGAGGTTATTGATATTTCTTCCAGCAATCTTGATTCCAGCTTGTGCTTCATCCAACCCAGCATTTCTCATGATGTACTCTGCATATAAGTTAGATAAGCAGGGTGACAATATACAGCCTTGACATAGCCCTTTCCCTACTTGGAACCAGTCTGTTGTTCCATGTCCAGTTCTAACTGTTGCTTCCTGAGCTGCATACAGATTTCTCAAGAGGCAGGTCAGGTGGTCTGGTATTCCCATCTCTTTAAGAATATTCCAGTTTGTTGTGATCCACACAGTCAAAGGCTTTGGCATAGTCAATAAAGCAGATCATTCTGTTATTTTTGAGATTGCATCCAAGTACTGCATTTCAGACTCTTTTGTTGACTATGATGGCTATTCCATTTCTTCTAAGGGATTCTTGCCCACGGTAGTAGATATAATGGTCATCTGAGTTAAATTCACCCATTCCAGTCCATTTTAGTTCACTGATTCCTAAAATGTCAATGTTTACTCTTGCCATCTTTTGTTTGACCACTTCCAATTTGCCTTGATTCATGGACCTAACATTCCAGGTTCCTATACAATATTGCTCTTTACAGCATCGGACTTTGCTTCTATCACCAGTCACTTCCAAAACTGGGTGTTGTTTTTTCTTTGGCTCCATCTCTTCATTCTTTCTGGAGTTATTTCTCCCTTGATTTCCAGTAGCATATTGAGCACCTACCAACCTGGAGAGTTCATCTTTCAGTGTCCTATCTTTTTGCCTTTTCATATTGTTCATAGAGTTCTCTAGGCAAGAATACTGAAATGGTTTGCCATTCCCTTCTCCAGTGGACCACGTTTTGTCAGAATTCTCCACCATGACTTGTCCATCTTGGGTGGCCCTACATGGCTCATAGTTTCACTGAGTTAGACAAGGCTCTGGTCCATGTAATCAGATTGGTTAGTTTTCTGTGATTGTGACTGAAAGCAGACAGGCTTTCAGTCTGTCTGCCCTCTGATGGAGAAGGATAAAAGACTTATGGAAGCTTCCTGATGGGAGAGACTGACTGAGGGGGAAACTGGGTCTTGAGCTGATGGGTGGGGCTGTGCTCAGTAAATCTTTAATCCAATTTTCCGTTGATGGGTGGAGCTGTGTTCCCTCCCTGCTATTTACCTGGGTGAATGAGATGGTATACATTAAATTCCTAGCACACTGATTGACATGTAACAGATTAAATCAGATCTGTTATCATTGCTACACTGTTAGTATCCAGAGATCATGGGTGATGTGGAGAGGGTACTAGAATAGGTTCATTAAGTCTTAAAATAAATATACATTGATATTTGGGCATTTATCCCATTGCTAAAGCTGAAACTCCAGTACTTTGGCCACCTCATGCGAAGAGTTGACTCATTGGAAAAGACTCTGATGCTGGGAGGGATTGGGGGCAGGAGGAGAAGAGGACGACAGAGGATGAGATGGCTGGATGGCATCACCAACTCAATGGACGTGAGTCTCAGTGAACTCCAGGAGTTGGTGATGGACAGGGAGGCCTGGTGTGCTGCGATTTACGGGGTCGCAAGGAGTCGGACACGACTGAGTGACTGATCTGATCTGATCCCATTGCCAAGAACTGTACTGTGAAAACAGACACAAATTTCTGTTCTCACGAAATTTAGTCTGAGGGAGTAGACGGATGTTAAAGAAATCATTCCTTGGTAAATCTGTCATTGTATGTGATAAAGAGTGTGGTAGGAGAAAAGAACAGGGTGGTCACAGCTAAAAGATCCCCTGTTCTACAACTAAGACCTGATGCAATCAAATAAATAAATATTTTTTAAAAAGAAAAGGAAAAAAAACCAAGGTGCTATGAGAGAATGTAATGGTGGTGTTTCCTTCAGATGGGATAGAGAAAAGGGCCAGGAAAGACCTCTATGGGAATGAGACATTTAAAGTGAAGGTGAAAATACAATTTTGAGTTAATGAGGTGGAGAGGGGAAGAGTACTCCAGACAGAAAGAACAGCCTGTGCCCAGGCCCAAGGCCGCAGGCAGCTTGGCTTGTTTCTGGATGTGAAAGAAGGCCCAGTGGTGGGAGCGGGGACAGGAAGAGTGATCAGAGATGAGCCGAGGAGGTGAGCACAGCTTGCTGGTGATTTCCTGGCTCAACCCACTTCCATGGATTTCTCTGCTTTGCTCTGTGCCCTCCTGACCTCTGTGCAGTTCATCACCTGCATTCTTGTATGTCAGGTTAAGAACATGGCCTTTTAGATTTCTATCTGCAGTGCAACAAGAAAGTACAAACATGCTATAGTCACTTCCTTGTCACTTTATCTTCTTCCTGCTACAGCCCCGTTTCTCTGCTCTCTTTAAAGAGGGTTGTCTTCTTCACAAAGACGCTCCTTGTCATTGCTTCTCAAGTCACAGTGGATCACTTCTTCCTTCTCAAAAACTCCTTCTCTCTTAGCTTTCATGACCCCATAGTCTTTTAGGCCTACATGTCAGCTACTTCAGAAATCCTCTGTTCCTCTCCCTGGCTTGTAGATGTTGAAGGGTTCTCTAGGGCTTCTCTCGCACTGCCATTGCTGACCTTAATTATCTCTCACCTGAACTACTGCAAATGCCTCCTAATTTATTCCTCCAAGATCTTTTCAATTCTTATATCAGACCATGTTACTACTTGCACAAAATAATTCATTGGCTTACCATGACACTTAGAATCCAAACTTGAACTGTAAGAGACCCATCTCTGGTCCAAACAGCCATATCCTAGAGGAAATACTGATGCTCTGACCTTCCTATGAGTTAAAACTCAAGGCCACTTCTAAGAAAAGGGTGATAGTGGACCATGGGTTTAGCAGGTACCCCTAAAATCTGTCACTGATGGTGTGAAAATGAAAGTGAAGTCGCTCAGTCGTGTCTGACTCTTGGCGACAACCCCATGGACACCAGGCTCCTCCGTCCATGGGGTTTTCTAGGCAAGTGTAGCAGTGCCCTTTTATTAACACTTAAAAAAAAGTGTTTATTCTAGCCAGTCCTTCCTAGAATAGGTCTTCATTGTTATTGACTGGATTTTTGTAGCATTCTGGACTTTCAGTTTAAGTTTGGAAAGTTACCAAGGTTTAGTTCACAATTTGTTTATAAACTCTCCCTTGCAGTAGGGTTACTTCTGCTACTCTTTTTCTTGATGTATTGATTTGACTTGGTTCTTCTTTTTCATGCTAAGTATCTATTCTGGTGGCATCTTGTTATTGTAGAAAAGGAGTGTTATGAGTTTTGTTTTGTTTGATTTGCAAGAAGTTTCCGATTATGGAAGCTGCTTTTCCTGTGTGTTAGCAGTTCTCTTAAATTATCATTTGAATCTGAAGGCTTCTTGTGGGTGTTATCTAAATCGAGTTCCTGTTGGGCAAGTATAGCATTAGAATTTCCTCATCTTTGATGATTCATCCTGAAAAGTAGTGGGTCACTGGTCTGGCCTGGGAAGCCTAAGAACTGACAGACAAACGCGAACACCTACTGGGAAGGGAGGGAGTAGACAAAAAGATAGCAATGATTATTATCTTTTTGAAGTACAGATTCATTTTCTTTCTTCAAAGTTTTCATTGGAAATGTTTTTATTGTTTTTTTAATTTTCAATAGTAAAATATGTTCTTGCATCCTTATATATCTATCATTTGTGTCAGTAATTCAAATACTAGGTATGTATCCAAGAGAAATGGAAATCTACATCAAAATTATTGTGCAACAGAGAGCTATATTCAATATCCTTTGATAAGCCATAATAGAAAAGAATATAAAAAAGGATGTATGTATGCTGCTGCTGCTAAGTTGCTTCAGTCGTGTCCGACTGTGTGCCACCCCATAGACGGCAGCCCACCAGGCTCCCCCGTCCCTGGGATTCTCCAGGCAAGAACACTGGAGTGGGTTGCCATTTCCTTCTCCAATGCATGAAAGTGAAAAGTGAAAGTGAAGTTGCTCAGTAGTGTCCAACTCTTTGCGACCCCATGGACTGCAGCCTACCGGGCTCCTCCGTCCATGGGGTTTTCCAGGCAAGAGTACTGGAGTGGGGTGCCATCACTTTCTCCGATGTATGCGTATATATAACTAGATCACTTCTCTGTATAGCAGATAGTAACATAACATTGCAAATCAACTATACTTCAATAAAAAAATTATTGTGCAAGAATGTTCACAGCAGCTTTATTTACAATAGTCAAAATCTAGAAACAACCCAAATGTCCATTAGCAGGATATGGACGAATTGTAATATACCACTTGAATGGAATGCAACTTAGCAACAAAAGGAAATGAACTATAAATACATTCAACAATCTGGATGAATCTCATAGACACAGCAGTGAACCAAAAGAAGCCAGACACAAAAATGTATGAACCCATTTATGTAAAATTCTAGAACAGTTTAAATTGATCTAAAGTGAAACAAATTAGGTCTGCTTGCCTAAGGTGAAAAGAGGGGTGGAGACAGGAGAGTTAAATATGAAAGTGACATATACTCAACAAGTGAAACAGTCCAAAAATACATAAAGGAAATTTAATTCTTTTCCATTTGCTTTCACCCCACTAAGGTAATCTTGTTAAAGCATGATAGGTATTTTTCTATACTGTCTCCATGTTCATACAAATATAAACAAATTTATGTGCACATATGTAAGTTTTGCTTTAGGATCATGCTATACATGGTGCTTGCTTTTTAAAATATCTGCTTAATAGTATATTATAAATATCCCTTTAGTTCAATAAATACAGATCTAACTCATTTTTTTTTAATACAAGTGTGATTCCTTGTGAATCACACTTAATGTGAATGTCCCATAATTTATTGAACTATTTTCTTATTGGTGGATAATCAGGTTGTTCCTACTTTTTATTTTTGCCACTGTAAACAGTATTGCAATAAAATAGATCTTTGTACATCCATCTTTACATATGGTGGTTAGAATAGATTCTCAAAAGTGGGGCCAGGGGAAGATACGTTGCATTTTTTTTTTTTTTAATTTAAGGATGTTGGCAAATTCTGTACCAAAGAGAGGACAGCAGTTCTTACTCGCACCAAGCAACATACTGAAAAGCCCACTTTGTCACATCCTCATCAGCACTAGATGCTATTGCTCTTTACAGTTTTTGCCAATTGTATTGATGAAAATATGTTGCCTTAATTTCAAATTACTTCTAACTGTGGGAAAAAATATGCTTTCATACCTTATATAAAAGTCCCTTTTAATGTCCCTCCCATTTTTTAGTCCTGGTTCTTCTTGGGCAGTATGGCGCACACCCATCAAAGTTGTACTTTCAAGACTTCCCTGGTGGTACAGTGGATAAGAATCCATCTGCCGTTGCAGGGGACATGGGTTCAGTCCCTGGTGTGGGAAGATTCCACATGCCACAGGAGACGAAAGCCCATGTACCACAACTACTGAGCCCGAGCGCCTAAAACCTGTGCTCTGCAACAAGAGAAGCCCCGCAATGAGGGGTCTGTGCACCGCAACAAAGAGTAGCCCCCGCTCACCACAACTAGAGAAAGCCAGAGAGCAGCGACTAAGACCCAGCGTAACCAAAATAAATGAATACATTTTAAAAATCATACTTTCAGGTATATTGGGAGATGAGAGGAAGCACACATGGCAGGGAAGGAGCTGTTCCCATTCTTTCTGTTTTTCTTCTACTTCAAATATCCAGCCTACTGGGGCAAATGAAATGAGTGCTCTACCCAGAGAGATATGAAAGCAATTCCAAGCTGTAACTCTGTGGCCCGGGGCAGAGACACCACTCTTTCTGGTGAAACAGAACTCAAAAGGGTTTATTTCAAGAGAATGAAGTCAATGAACCATTCATGGAGTCAAGGTCAGGGCAAAGGTATTAATAAGGATGTTGAGTACTGGGGACTAGCAGCAGTGAGGACCCATTACTATCAGTTTCAGTTGTCTGCTGCTGTGTAACAGACTGCCCACAACTTGGTAACTTAAAAAAATACCCACCATTTATTTGCTCACAGTTATTCAATTTGAGTAGGGGTTGGTAGAAATGGCTTATCTCCACTCTCTACTTGATAGAGTTGGCTGGGGAAATTCACCTGGAGCTGAGTGAGGATCCGAAATGGGTGCATTCATACATCTGTTGCCTCTGTGCTGGAGTGGCTGGACTGGTGAGTGTTGGACTAGGCCTATATCTCTTTCTCTCCTTATTTAATAATTTAGCCTGAGCGCTTATTAGGTGTCTGGGTCCCAGGAAAGTCAAAGTGGAAGCTGCTGGGCCTCTTAAGGACTTACCCCAGAACTAACAGAGCATAACATTTGCCACATTTTCCTGGTCAAAGCAAGTCGAAAGGCAAGTCCAGTTTCAAGGGGAGGCAAACTGGCTACTACCTATTAAGAGGCGGATCAGTATGAACATAAAGGGTTGAAATGAATCATCGGTAGCTATTGTCTCAGATAATCTTCATTTCTTCCTTGGTGGCTCAGATGGTAAAAAAAATCTGCCTGCAATGCGGGAGACCAGGTTCAATCTCTGGGTCAGGAGTATCCCCTGGAGGAGGAAATGGCAGCCTACTCCAGTATTCTTGCCTGGGAAATCCTATGGACAGAGGGACCTGACAGGCTTCAGTCCCTGGGGTTGCAGAGTTGGACACAACTGAGCAACTAACTCTTTCAGATAATTTACCACATGTGCTTTGGTATAAAAAGTCAGAGGAAGAAAGTAGAATTTCCAATGAGATCTGGCACTGCGGAGAAAGTCTATTTTACAGGAGATGTAGTAGTTGAAATCTGCCAGAACTGTAGGGCTGAGGCAGGGAGAAGAAATACCCTGATCTCTCTCTTCTTGCTGCCTGTTTCCTGCTTGTAAAAGGGAGTCTGGTTTATACCATCCACAGATGTGCACCCCACCTCTCCAGAAGCAGATCAGAAAAGGCTATTGAATAGATTGGGAATGGGAAGGCCCTTGAAGACAAAAAGCATGCTTTTTATTATCCTTTTTTCATATTAGAATATGAGTTTAATCAATGGAGAAGAACATCCACCTTGATCATGATGGATTCCCTGGGTCTAAGAAGTATCTGGCACCTCAATAAAACATATTGAATGAATTGAGTTCATTTATCTGAGAAGGAGTCATAAATTTGACCTTGCTTCTTTCTGATACTGCAGAGGAAACATCTGAAAGATGGCAAGATGGAGGTTAATGAGAAATGAGATCAGCTTTGTCCTAAGACTGTAGCTTCACTTTGGGGCTGGTCATGGTATAAGCATGATGCAGATTTCCTAGAGACTGATGTGGAGTGCTCCTAGAATACTTTTAGTCTTAACAGCCAAACTGACCTCCCTGGTGGTTTTCTGAACATTATTCTTTTCTTACTGGGTTCCCTGATGATGGTTTTCATGTATGCTAAGTCATTTCAGTCGTGTTCAACTCTGCAAATCTATGAACTGTAGCCTGCCAGGCTTCTCTGTTCATGGGATTCTCCAGGCATGAATACTGGAGTGCGTTGCCATGCCCTCCACCAGGGGATCTTCCCAACTCAGGAATCAAACCTTCCTCTCTTAAGTCTCCTGCATTAGCTGGCAAGTTCTTTACCACTAGCACCACCTGGGAAGCCCCAGGTGATGGGTTTGCTGCTGCTGCTAAGTCACTTCAGTCGTGTCCGACTCTGTGTGACCCCATAGACGGCAGCCCACCAGGCTCCCCCGTCCCTGGGATTCTCCAGGCAAGAACACTGGAGTGGGTTGCCATTTCCTTCTCCAATGCATGAAAGTGAAAAGTGAAAGTGAAGTCACTCAGTCCTGTCTGACTCCTAGAGACCCCATGGACTACAGCCCACCAGGCTCCTCTGTCCATGGGATTTTCCAGGCCAGAGTACTGGAGTGGGGGTGCCATTGCCTTCTCCAGTGGTGATGGGTTTAGATTCCATGAATTAAGTGATTTATTTGTCTTCCTTAGTATAGCGCCTATAAGAAGCTGGAAGTTATTTTTTTTAATTGAGATATAATTCACGTAGCATAATATTTGGTCTTCTAACATTAATTCAGTGATTTTTAGCATATTCACATTTGTTGCTGTTGTTCAGTCTCTCAGTTGTGTCTGACTCTTTGCGACCCCATGGACTGCAGCATGCCAGGCTTCTCTGTCTTTCACTATCTCCTGGAGTTTGCTCTAACTTATGTACTTTGAATCGATGGTGCCATCCAACCATTTCATCCTCTGACGCCTGCTTCTCCTCCTGCCTTCAATCCCTTTCAGCATCAGGGTCTTTTCCAATGAGTTGGTTCTTTGCATCAGGTGGCCAGAGTATTGGAGCTTCAGCTTCAGCATCAGTCCTTCCAATGAATATTCAGGTTTGATTTCCTTTAGGATTGACTGCTTTGATCTTGCTGTCCAAGAGAATCTCAAGAGTCTTCTCTTGAGAGTCTTCTTTTGCTCACAGTTCGGAAGCATCAATTCATCGGGGCTCAGCCTTCTTTATGGTCCAATTCCCATATCCATACATGATTACTGGAAAACCATAGCTTTGACTATCCAAACCTTTGTTAACAAAGTGACGTCTCTGCTTTTTAATACACCATCTAGGTGTAGCTTGTCACAGCTTTTCTTCCAAGGAGCAAGCGTCTTCTAATTTTATGGCTGTAGTCACTGTCAGTAGTGATTTTGGAGCTCAAGAAAATAAAGTCTGTCACTGTTTCCATTGTTTCCCCATGTATTTGCCATGAAGTGATGGGACCAGATACCACGACCTTAGTTTTTTGAATGTTTAGTTTTAAGCCAGCTTTTTCCCTCTCCTCTTTCACCTTCATCAAGAGGCTCTTTAGTTCCTCTTTGCTTTCAGCTATTAGGGTGGTGTCATCTGCATATCTTAGGTTATTGATATTTCTCCTGGCAATCTTGATTCCAGCTTGTGCTTCATCCAGCCCAGCATTTCACATGATGTACTCTGCTGCTGCTGCTAAGTCGCTTCAGTTGTGTCTGACTCTGTGCGACCCCATAGATGGCTGCCCACCAGGCTCCCCCGTCCCTGGGATTCTCCAGGCAAGAACACTGGAGTGGGTTGCCATTTCCTTCTCCAAAGCATGAAAGTGAAAAGTGAAAGTGAAGTCGTTCAGTCGTGTCCAACTCTTCGCGACCCCATGGACTGCAGCCTATCAGGCTCCTCTGTCCATGGGATTTTCCAGGCAAGAGTACTGGAGTTGGGTGCCCTCGCCTTCTCCGGATGTACTCTGCATATAAGTAAAATAAGTAGGGTGACAATATACAGCCTTAATGTCCTTCTTTCCCTATTTAGAACCAGTCTGTTGTTCCATGTCCAGTTCTAACTGTTGCTTCCTGACCTGTTTACAGATTTCTCAAGAGGCAGGTCAGGTGGTCTGGTATTTCCATCTCTTTAAAAATTTTCCATATTTTGTTGTGATCCACACAGTCAAAGACTTTAAAAGCATAGTCAATAAAGCAGAAATAGATGTTTTTCTGGAATTCCCTTGCTTTTTCTATGATCCCACGGATGTTGGCAATTTGATCTCTGGTTCCTCTGCCTTTTCTAAATCCAGCTTGAACATCTGGAAGTTCCTGGTTCACCTATTGTTAAAACTTAGCTTAAAGGATGTGAACATTACCTTGCTAGCACATGAAATGAGTGCAATTGTGCAGTAATTTGAACATTCTTTGGCATTGTCCTTCTTTGGGATTGGAATGAAAACTGACCTTTTCCAGTCCTGTGGCCACTGCTGAGTTTTCCAAATTTGCTGGTATATTGAGTGCAGCACTTTAACAGCATCATCTTTTAAGATTTGAAATAGCTCAGCTGGAATTCCATTACCTCCACTAGCTTTGTTCGTAGTGATGCTTCTAAGGCCCACTTGACTTCACATTTTAGGACGTCTGGCTCTAGTCCAGTGATCACACCATCGTGGTTATCCAGGTCATTAAGACCTTTTTTGTACAGTTCTTCTGTGTATTCTTGCCACCTTTTCTTAATATCTTTTGCTTCTCTTAGTTCCATACCATTTCTGTCCTTTATTGTGCCCATCTTTGCATGAAATGTTCCCTTGGTATCTCTAATTTTCTTGAACAGATCTCTAGTCTTTCCCATTCTATTGTTTTCCTCTATTTCTTTGCATATTCACATCCCACTGTATAATTCCCGAACATTGTCATTAAACATATATTTATTAGCAGTTATTTACCATCTCCCTCTCCTCCCAGCCCCTGGCAACCACTAATATACTTTCTGTCTCCGTGCCTTTGCCTATTGTGGACATCTTATATAAATGGAATCATGTGATATGTGACCTTTAGTGTCTGGCTTCTTAAACTAAGCATGGTATTTTCAAGGTTCATTCATTTATGGCATATATCAGTTCTTCATTTCTCTTTCATGGCTGAATATTATTCTGTTGTATGAATATGCCATATTTTGTATATCTATACATCAATTGATGTGCATTCTTTCTGCTTTTTGGCTACTTTGAATAATTGTAATGTGAACATTTGTGTACAACCTTTTGTGTGTACATATGTTAATTTCTTGAGTATAAACCCAGGAGCAGAATTGCTGAGTCACATGATACTTTTTTGTTTATCTTTTTGAGAAACTGACAGAGTGTTTTCCAAAGTGGCTGCACTATTTTACATTCCTACCAGCAATGTATGGAGGGTTTGTTCACATTCTCTGTAAGACTTGATTATAGCCATCCTAGTAGGTACAAAGTGGTACCTCATTGTGCTTTTGATTTGTGTCTCCCTGGTGGCTAATGATGTTGAACATCTTTTAATGTGCTTATATGCCGTTGTTTATCTTTTCTGAAGAATTATGTATTCAAGTCCTTTGCCCATATATTCATTGAATTTTTTGTCTTTTTATGGTTAAGTTGTAAGATTTCTTTGTATATTCTAGATATAAGTCCTTTATTAGCTAGATGATTTGCAAATGATTTGCAAATACTTTCTCCCATTCTATGCATTGTCTTTTCACTTTCTTGATATTCTCTTCAGAGACAATGTCCTCTGAAGCACGACATTCAAAAATTTTGATGAAGACCAACTTATCAATGTTTTCTTTGGTTACTTGTCCATTTGGTGTGGATTCTAAGAAATTATTGATTATTTCAGGGTTCCAAAGCTCTACCTCTGTGTTTTCTTCTAAGAGTTTTATAGTTTTAATTCTTAGATTCAGGCCCTTGATTCATTTTGAACTAATTTAATATAATGATACAGGGACCAATTTCATTCTTCATGTGTGAATATCCAGTGCGAATGTCCCAACACCATTTGTTGAAAATATTATTCTTTCCCCAATGACATATTTTAGTTGATTGATGATAACTCTCAGATGTTATTCCTAATGTCAATAATGATATCTAGAATTATTTTTTTGCTGGCTCCTAGTTTCCATAAGGAATTTTTGTCTTCTCCAGTTTGAGTACTTTTCTTTCAGAGGTCATTCCAGGATCTCAGACTTGTATTCTTTTTTCCCCATGTCTACCTTTTAATTTTTATTTTATTGTTTTATTGGGGTATAGTTGCTTTACAATTTTGTGTTAGTTTTTGCTGTACAGTGAAGTCCATCAGTTATACACATAAGTATATCCACTCTATTTTAGATTTCTTTCCCATTTAGATCACCTCAGATCATTGATTAGAGTTTCCTGTGCTCTATAGCATGTTTTCATTAGTTATCTATATTATACATCACAGTGTGTATATGTCAGACTTGTATTCTTGATTAACACACTGCTGAACCCACTAAGGGAAGTGGCTGAGGAAAGACAATGATGTAAAGTGACTGAGGAAAGACAGTGATGTAAGTTCCAGGCCTAGTCCGAAAGCCCAAGAGCCAGGAGTTCTGATGTCGCTGGCAGGAGAAGAAGATATTCCAGCTCACAGGCAGAGATAGCAAATTCACCCTTCCTCCACTTTTTTGTTTTATTTGGGTCCTCAACAGATTGGATAGTGTCCACCCACATTGAGGAGGGCCATCTGCTTTACTCAGTTCACCAATTCAAATGTTCACCTCTTCTGGAAACACTCTCAGAGACATTCACAGAAGCAGTGTTTTACCAGCTATCTGGGCATTCTTTAGCCTAGTCAAGTTGATGCATAAGATTAACCATCACAAGGATTAAATGAGTTTTAATAGATTCCTATAGAACTATACATTAGGGGAATAACTGAAATGCTTTACAGATATAAAGAAGGCAAACATCAATGCTTTGGCTAGGCTGTCTGAAAGCAAGCTTTGCACTTTAATTAGCTGAGTGACCTTACCCAATCACTTAAATATTCAATTTCCTGTTCCATTGAACGGAAGTAATAATGCCAAGTCTAACGACCTTTCTGCATTATCATGAGACTGAAACAATGTAGTTGGTGTAAAAGTGCTTTGGAGAACTTATTATTCTGTGCATTGCTTTCATTCTAAAAACTGACCTTGAATTGTTTATAGTACCAATTTATCCCTGTGTTTAAAGCCAGCCCCAAATAATGTTTACCATAATAAAATATTAACACGAGATTTCTTACCACTTAGCTGGGTAAGGGCCAAGCCCTGGTACTTACCTTAGAGAAAATGGTTATACAGTATTTATTAACAACCAAGCCCTCAGGGATCTCTCAAATACTTTTGGTGCTGGGGTAAAATGTAACTGAGTGATATCAACCACAATCTTTTACTGATGTCTTAGAATACAGAGGAAGTATGTTTTTAAAAAAAGTCTCAGATGACCTTATTTATATTGTGGTGGGGCTGGAAGACCTAAGCCTTCATACCCTCACCGACATACTTCCTATCCGCCCCAGACAGTTATGGAGAGGAAGATGGTTTGCCTAAGGAAACCATACTGAAGGGAGGGGCCAGTGAACCCCATCAAGGAACCACGGTAATTCAGAGCCCTAACTCCAGTGTTGGGACAGATACATTTGCAAATTATGAAGCATTTTGGTACAGTTCTTTGTAACCCTATGGAGTGGTTTAGATTTAACTGCCTCTGATGATTAATGTTAAGCTTAGGGTAGATTCAACAGTTATTGACAGGCCAAGATAGACGATTTTTAACTGTCACCTATCATGTCAGAGAGACACCAAAGAGGGCTGGACACCTGGAGTACCAATATCCCGCTCCCCTAGTCTCCTCCTCCTTGACTTCTGAGTGTTATGCCAGACTGTGTAACTCAGAATTTGAGATATTTTCTCTAGTGGCAACCCTCTCCAATTTTCTTGCCTGGAAATTTCCATGGACAGAGAAGCCTGGCAGGCTACAGTCTGTGGGGTCGCAGAGAGTCAGACATGACTGAACACGAACACACTCCCTAGTGGAAAGGTCGGGAAAGAGGTATGACCTTGCAAGAACAGTCCCTATAAGGAAAGGTGGGTTTTCTAGAGATTGGTAGAGAAAAGAGCTGTTTTCTCATATGAGAATATGAGGGTCCAGAAACAACGATAGGATCCAGGGGGTTTCCAGGAAGGAAATTCCCTTTATGAAGGGTTTAACCTTAGCAGCTTTTCCTTTTAATCACAGACAGCTATAGTTAGTATTTAATTTATACTATTTCCCTCACACTCTGTAATTCCCTTTGGCTTCTGCCAACTCTTCAGTAAAGTTTGATACACAGCTTCTTATCATCTGTGCCTCAATTTCCTTATCTGTAAATGGAGATAATATCTACCTCTTAGGTGAGGATTAAATTAATTAATACATGTTAATTAACATGCTAATTAACAAGTCAAATTAGGATACCAAGCAGCATTTGGCTCATAGAAATGCTTAGTATATGTACACTGCTGTGACTGTTATTACCATACCTTCTCCTCTTCCTCTTCTCAGAGGCCTTTCAGATATCCAAAGAGGCCAGAGCAACTTCCATTTTTTGAGGCTGCCGTTGTATTAAAAAACAAGGAAATTACAAAATATGATTGCAAAATACTGGTATGCTTTAAACATTCACATATCACAAATTAGTGCTTTGCAACACACACATGCAAAATACAAGCAATGAAAGTGTGCTTTTAACAGGGTAATTACCTGGTATACAAATTGCATACTATGGGTGCTGTAGCTCAGGGATTGGATACAAGCCTAAAGCTGAAAGGCAAGGCAAACATCAGTATCTCCCACTCCTGTCAGCCTTTTTCTATCTTTATATGTAACCCCACTTAGAAAAGTCTGTAAAAGAAAACGTTAGTCCTTTCATAAATGAGATGTCAGACCAAAAGGCCTCTATGTATCCCTGTACTTCCAATCCTTTGTGTTCGATTCGAGGCAGATTCATAAAGGGAAAGTAAAGGCTCTCTTTCCCCAGATCCCTCCCAACACCTTTGCAGATAGAGACGTGGCCAGAGAACAAGCAGCTTGAAGGAGCAATCAAGCACATGATTCTGGAAGGGACAAATCATTAGTGTCCACCTCCACCTCAACTCTTTCCCTAACCTTCATGAGGGAGATAAAAATCTGGGGTGAGAGATAAACTGACATTCTAGTAGCTTGAGTAATGCTTGGTTGTGTAGAATCACTGGTGAGCCAGGCTTCAGCTTCAAGGGCTGATCCTTTCATTGTTACCTGTCTTGATGGAGATCTTTTAAAAATGGAGTCTACTTCCCTGTGTTATTAAAAAGAGTGTAGTGAAAATAAAAACGGAACCAAAGCATACTCTACAAATGAAAAAAGATGGATGCCATTTTATTTGAGATAACATGTGCATATGAATCATGTCTGAAGAGTTTTATTTTGGCAGAAAGGAACACCTAGAAACTAATAGCATAAGATAAAGAATGCACATATATTTTCCACACTATCTCTGTTTTCTTTATACTTTTCAAATTGGTGTTATAGCTCTACGTATATTACTATGGAGGTGAAAAAAAGGCTCGGTATTCATTACTGTAAAAATGAGCCTGCAGGAAGTTCCCTGTTGGTCCAGTGGCTAACAATCCTTGCTCCCAGTGCAGAGGGCTTGGGTTTGACCCCTGATCAGGGAACTAGATCCCACATACCACAATTAAGAGTTTGCATGCTGCAACTAAGAGCTGGCACAGCCTAATAATTAAATATATGAATTTAAAAAATGAACCTGCAGAAGAAACATGACTATAAACATTTATTTTGTATGAGAACCATTTAGTGTGCTTTTTTTTAAAAAAAAAAAAAAAATCAAGAGTACAAGTACAGGACAAAGCAAAAGAAGCTCTTAAAACACATTTCCATAAGAACAAAGAAAGAAACAAAGTTTTATTTCCAGATAATAAAAGACCACTCCCTCTTGACTCAAGTTTTGGCCATGATCCCATTCTCTTTTGAACCCCCAGAGGTGGAGTGGTGTAAGGGAAAGGGGATATATATAGTAGATCTAAGTCCTGGGTTTGTCTCAGGTCCTTACCAGCTTGTGGTTTCAGGCATCTCTAAATCTTCTATTCCCTATTTGTAAAATGACCCAATATGTCCCCTGCTCCAGGAATATTATAAAGATGAAAGGCAGTAGAAATTTGTGACTATGCATGTAAATGGATGATGTTGCCTAGTCCTTGTCCTGAAAGCTTTCTGTTACTCAACAAAGGGCAGTCGCTGTCATGTGTTAGTTGCATTTTATTTCCAATTGCCTCCCTTAGTATGTTGATCTTCCCTGTTTCCATCTCAGTTGTTTGGCTATTGGCCAGTGGGATACATGGCCACCCAGTCATTCATTCATTTACAGTTTACTTTATACGCCTTTAATTATGGAACACTTAAAACATACCCAGAAGTAGAGAGCTGGTATTCATCACCCAGTTATCAGCATTAACTCATTGCTGCTCTGTGTGCTTCCTTCCCCACTGAATTATTTTAAAATGGATCCCTGACATCATATCCCAGGTGGTGAAGTAGTAAAGAATCTGCCTGCCAATGCAGGAGACACAAAAGAAGTGTGTGCTATCCCTCGGTTGGGAAGGTCCCCTGGAGTAGGAAATGGCAACCCACTCTGGTATCATGCCTGGAAAATCCCATAGACAAAGGAGCCTGGTGAGCTACAGTCCATGGAGTCTCAAAGAGTAGGACAGGCCTGAGCACACACTCACTTGACACCATATTAAGTAAGTAAGTAAGTTTAGTCCCTCAGTCGTGTCTGACTCTTTGTGACCCCATGGACTGCAGCACGCCAGGCTTCCCTGTCCATCACCAACTCTCAGAGCTTGCTCAAACTCATGTCCATTGAGTCAGTGATGGCATCCAACCATCTCATCCTCTGTTGTCCCCTTCTCCTCCTGCCTTCAATCTTTCCCAGCATCAGGGTCTTTTCCAATGAGTTCTTCACATTAGGTGGCCAAAGTATTGGAGCTTCAGCTTCAGCATCAGTCCTTCTAATGACTATTCAGGACTGATTTCTTTAGGATTGGCTGAATCTGCTGACATGACATGAATCTAATGAATCTAACGTCATGACACATGAATTGTTTTAAAAACATAACCACAGTAATTATCACACCTAAAAACAATTCCTTAATAACGTAAAAAAATCTCAGAATTGGTTAATATTCAAATTGACCAATTGTCTCACAGAGAGGTCCTTTAAAAAATTGCTTGGTTTAATTGAGATCCATAGGAGGCACATAGATAGCATTTGATTCATGTATTTCTTAGGTCTCTGATACTTTATGGGTACCTTTCTTCCTCTTTTCTTTTGTCTTTGCAATTTATTTGTTGCAGAAGTAAGTCAGTTGCAGTTTTTCAAATTCTGAATGTTGCGGAGTGTGTGTGTGTGTGTTAGTCACTCAGTTGTGTCCAACTCTTTGCGACCCCACAGACTGTAGCCCTCCAGGCTCCTCTGTCCATGGGATTTTTCCAGGCAAGAATACTGGAGTTGGTTGCCATTTCCTTCTCCAGGGGATCTTCCCGACCCAGGGATCAAACCCAGGTCTCCTGCATTGAAGGCAAATGCTTTACCATCAGAGCAACTAGGGAAGGCCCTTCCCATTATGTTGTTTAACATGTTTCTCTTCTCCCTGTATTCCCTGTAAAGTGGTATATTTCCTGTAAAGTAGAGGTTTGATCTAATTCAGATTCTAGTTATTGGCAAGAATATATTGTGGATATTGTTAGGGGCTGAACTGTGTCTCCCCCAAATTTGTATGTTGACATCATAATCCCCAGTACCTCAGAATGTGAACTGTTCTTGGAGATAGGATCCTTAAAGAGGTGATTTAGTTAAAGTGAGGTCATTAAGCTGGGCTCTAATCCAGTATGGCTGGTGTCCTTAGAAGAAGAGGAAATTTGGAAAAAGACAATTTCAGAGGGAAAACCATAAGAAAACCTAAGATGGACCATCTACAAGTCCAAGTGAGAGGCCTTAGAAGACATTAACCCTGCTGAGACCTCGATTTCACCCTTCTAGCCTCTAGAACTGTGTGAAAATGAATCTCTTTTGCTTCAGCCACTCAGGTTACATTTCTTTGTTTCGACAGCCCTTGAAAACTAACACACGTGGTGTTGGGAATTTCCATCATGAGGCATATAGTGAGAGGTTGTCTTTCTCTGTGGTAATATAAGCTGACATTGATGATTATTAACTAGCATTATTTCATTCAGAGTTTGCAAAAATGGTCACATTCTGATTCAATCATTACTTCACGCAACTGGAATTTTTTCTAAAGAGAAATGTTCCCTTCATCGGTTGTTTGGAAACCCTAAGAACAAAAATCTATGCTTGATTTTCTTTGTGTTTACCAGTGTTTAGAATACTGAGCTGGTTCCCTGGCATCTTTCAAAAATGCTTTAAAAAAAAAAATGAACTCATGAAGTTTAATACTTTTGACTTGTTTGAATTAATTACAGATGTTATTCTTTTTAATGTTCAAATTATTTCAACTTTGTCCAAGGGGAGCTTTTTTTCACTATGGCTCCTGAGTCCTTTTGACGCAACACCAAACTTCTTTAATTGCTTCCTTGCTTTTTATTATGACAAGATATCCAAGCTTGTCTTTTACATTTTCTGCTCCAACCTCAAGTCAAGCATTTCTCCAAGGAAATGGTATTTAGAGACCCATGATCTGATGATTAGCACTGTTCATTGTTATTGGAGTTATTATTGTTTTTATGACATTTCAGTGGAGAGATCTTGGCCATACTTTTTTTTTTTTAAGAAGAAAAGGCATCATGAGTTCATAATCATACAAAATTTGTTATTACAGAGTATTACATAACTTCTTTGATTTTCATAGTATTTGTATTTATTTTTTTCTAATCTGAAAATATCGGTGCCTAACAATATTAACGATAATTTATTTGCTTTGTTCTACCATGAGTATAATAGTTTCAGAATAATAATAGCAATATGATTACTAAACATAGTTTAAGGTAGTTTTGCAGTTCTTTTTCTCCACTGGGGATATACAGCCAAATTACTATGTTTTAAAATTATGTGAAATAATTCCTTTCAATATACTGTTAATTTTTGTCTTATTTTGTTTTTATTTCTCAGGGAGTGCTTTTATTTTTGTTAGTTAATCATCTAAACATTTAAATGGTTAGAAGTCTAATCTATAAAACAAATTATATTGAGTCTAGTTTCTCATCTTATTCCCTCTGTCCTTTTCCCTCTCTCTCCCATAGGTAACATTCTGTTTTAAATATATGTAATCTCTTATATGGGCTTCCCAGGTGGCTCAGTAGTAAAGAATCCTCCTGCCAATGCAGGAGACATGGGTTTGACCCCCAAATCGTCAAGATCCCCCAGAGAAGGAAATGACGACCCATTCCAGTAATCTTGCTTGGAAAAACCCCATGGACAGAGGAGCCTGTCTGGCTACAGTCCATAGGGTCGCAAAGAGTCAGACATGACTTAGTGACTGAACAACAACAAGCTCATATGTGTGTGTGTGTGTATACCATAAGTATCATGTATATATAAACATATACGTATTTAAACAGGAGTTTTCTGAAATAACTTCTCTGCCTTGTTTTCTCACTCATTGTTATACCTTAGAAATCACTTCATAGCATTTTTACAGCTTAGAGAACTCCACTGTGAGCATGTACTGTTATTTATGCAGCCAGCTTCCTACTGATGAACATTTTAAGTTGCATCTAGTCTTTTTTACTCCAAGTAATGCAATTTGCATTTGACATGGTATACACAGAACTTCTCATATTTTTAAAGTGTAGTTTCGGTATTGATACTTGGAATTTCTGGGTCAAAGAGAAAATGAGAATTTTGTAGATATTGCCAGTTAAGCTCCATAGAGGTTGTACCATTTTGCCTTCCCACCATACAGGAATAAAAGGATGTGTTTCCCCAAAGTAATATTACAGGATATGTTGTCAGTCTTTTGGACCTTTCGCCATCTGATAGGTGAGAAGTGATACCTCAGCATGGTTTTAGTTTTCTCTCTCAGAAAGAGATGGAATATCTTTTCATATGTTTGAGTCGTTTGCATTTTCTTTTTTTAATGAAAGAATTCTTTCTGACTCCTCCCTTTCCATGAGCTCCCTGTACTTTCCAGGTCCCTGTTGTTCCCCTGTTCAGTCCTCAGGCCCTTAGGTATAACTCAGCCATGGACTTCCTACAACCATGCCTGCATCAGTGCTGGGAGGACAGCGAGATAGAAGAAAACAATAGATGTTCTCCCTATCTCCCTAGGACCAAATTTCCTCTGATAAGAGAGAAAGCTTCCCTTCCTCAGAATGTAGGCATCTATAGGCCCTGGCTGTTGTTACTATTGTTATCAATATTAACAATTATTGTGGAATTAATTGTCTGAGGATTGGTTCATGAGAAAACAAACCCAAAGAAATTTTCCTTTCTCCCTTAGTATTACCCTAGAGCTAGAAGGCTTCTTCTCAACCTCTATTTCTGTGCCTACTGCCCAACTCTGGATATCAGGATGTCTAGAAACCAGACTGAGGATACAAGAGGAAAAATTCACAGCTGGTTTGCTGGTACTTCAAATTCTGGTCTTCTCCAATTTGCCTTCTATGGTTTAAGAAAACTTGAGGCTTTCTAGTCACATCTGTGGGAGAGAACGTGCTTACATCATCTTATCTGAAGCTGGAATTCCGGCTTCGGGGATTTTGCACTTATTTTCTTCCCTGCTTGAAATGCTTTTCACCTAGATCTTTGATTGACCAACTCCTACTCATATTTCAAGTTTTAACTCAAATGTCATCTGGGTCAGTTAAGCCTTTTCTGACTACTCTCTAGAAGGTAGCCTCTTCTAATCCTAGACACCCTTTGCCACATTATTATATTGTCTTCATAGATGTATTACCATCTGAACTTCTTCACTTACTCCTTGTCTGTATCCCCACAAATCTTTGAAGACAAGGACCACAACTTGCTAAATACTTTCTCACTTTCATTTAGAACATTGACATCTAGAAAGTACTCAGTAAATAGGTGTTGAATAAAAGAATACAAAGGAATTAAGCAGTATTGGGGTAAAATGAAATTTGTTAGCTGATGGTCTGAGGAAGTGTAATATCATAGCATTGAGGTCACAAGCGTGGGGCAGTGGCCATGTGGTATGGGAGTGGAAATCAAAGCTGTGACCCTCATCCTGGCTCTGCCCCTAATTTGTTCTGTGATTCTGGAAGTCACTTCACCTCTTTAGGCTTTCATTTTCTCATGAGAAATGCTAGATTGAGAGTTGTTGAACACGGACGTCCTTCCAACTTCAGCGACTTGGGATTCTCAAACATTTGCGTCAACAGCATGGCTTTAAAATTTACTTATGGGATCTGAAAGGATCAGTTATACGAGAAGAACCTGTCTCTCCGCTGTATGAAATTTTTCTTTGGCAAGAAAGTGCAGGAGATAATGACAGGAAAAGAGGTTTTGGTAGGTTCTGACGCTGAAATGACCTGCTCACTCTTGGGAGAATATATCTATTTCAATCTTTTTTTTTTTTCTTCTTCAGTTACAGATACCACAACTACTCTAAATATAAGGCTCCACTTCCATATTACAGTGTCATTTTAACTTTAAGAACTGTTGGGTGTTTCCTTTTCCAGATTCCACACACACACACACCACACAGAGGAAGAGGGAGTTTCCTGAAACACTTGGCACTACCAACCTGCCTCCTCCCCACACGTCTTCCCCAGCCTTGATTCTCTACTTAAATCTGGATTAGTAGAGTCTTACCTTCCCTTCCCACTGTAACAGGTGTGGACACAGAGGTCCTATCATTATTATTATTAGCTTGCAGCAAACATCCTGGGCCCCTCCAGTTTGACTTAAATAAATTTGTTTCCCTCAAGTTCCTTGGGAGTTTGGATTTGGGAGATTACAGGCCAAACCAAACAAATACACCAAGGCCCTAGAAGGCTGCACCACATGTGGTGGTGTGTAAATGAATCACTTTACTATTTATATTAGTCTCTAGTGTTGGTGGATGAATCATATTCAAATTATTTGCCTCCATGGGATGAATAGCCTTTTTCAGAGAAGTCTGGAAAAGGGGCCTGTTTTCTCCTTTTCTCTAGTCTCTCTCATATTTTCATTGATTAATTGGTGTTAGATGGATGTGTGCCTGTGTGCTCAGTTGATAAGTTGTGTCCTACTCTTTGTGACCCCATGAACTGTAGCCCACCAGGCTCTTCTGTCCATGGGATTCTCCAGGCAAGAATACTGGAGCGGGTTGCCATGCCCTCCTCCAGGGGATCTTCTTGATCCAGGGATCAAACTGGCTTCTCCTGCATTGGCAGGCTCATTCACAAACCGTTTGCTGTGTTCTAGACTCTGTCTAGCCTTTGGGATAAATTTAGATGCAAAGAGAGCTTTTATTTTTCCTTCATAAATATTTTGACCTTTTATTGCTATTTAGTTCTTCTTTTACTGCCTCTCTGAATCTCCGATGATAGTGCCTGTGGTTTCCTTAATATAAAGCTAATAAAATTGTCACTTAGAGTATTTTTAAATGACTTGTATAATTATTAGATAGTCTTGTTGCTGGACTGGAGGGCATAATTAGATTTTGCTGTCATAATGTATTAAAGCAAGAAAGTTTATTGACTGTATGTACAGTTTGGAGAGAGTTATTTTTCTTTATTTATGTGGGACCATGTTAAAGAATGATTCAGAGGTTTAAAACTGAAGTGTGTTACCGTCATGCCTTAAGTTCAGAGATGTTCATTACTAAGTTATCTTACAAAATGTTGGATATAATCTGATTGTTCAACATGAAAACTGATTAAATTAGAAGAGAATTCAGTATAGCCATTACAATTATTTTAGAGTTGAAGTAATATTGGAATGTGTATATGATATATTATTAAATAAAATAATTAGGCTATAGCAGCATATTACTCAATTTTATTTTTTAAATTGTAAAATATGTATTTGTAAAAAATATAAAGATAAGTTAAAAATGTAAAAACTATTAAAATTATTTACATGTAAATAAATAAATTATAAGTAAATATATTTGCCAATATATTATATACACATGTAAATGCACAGATGTGAGTGCATATATATATATTTTACCAACCTGAAGGAAAATTCTAAGTCCTTCATAAATATTAATAATCAGTGATTATCTCTAAATTATGGGTGATTTATAGTTTAATAGGGTTAATCTCATAGATTTTGGAGCTAGACTGCATGGATACAAATCTTGGCTCTACCAGCCATGTAACCTTTATTTGCAAGTTACATAACCTCTACATGCCTCAATTTTCCCTCTAAAAAGTGGAAGTGATAAAAACTATACCTACTTATGGGATTGTTTTGAGTAATAAGTCATTTAAGATAGAAAAAGTGTTTAGAATAGTGCCTGGTATGTGGCAGCACTATGTAGGTGTGATTACAATTCTCAGTATTATACGTATTATTAGCAATGATCATGTACTCTTCTGTACTTAGAAAATAATTCAGTAAATATTATTTTTAACCAAAAGCATATTGCATTATTGATGCAATCTTTCCAACAATGTACCCGCCTTGTATCATAAATATATCAATTTAGAAGGAAATAACAATAAAAATAATATTCATTACGTGTATTGAATAAATTATTTAAAAGATATCACTACATTCACCCTGTCCCTCTTGTTTCAAATGTAAGCAAATGATGAAGAGTTTCTCCTTCAACAATGATGTCTAACTTTGGCACACATCAGAATTTCTTGGAGGTCTTGTTAAAATCTAGATTACAGGCACTCATCTCCAGAGATTCTGATTCAGCAAATCTGAGCATTTCTAACAAGTTTAACTTTTCTTTTTTAAAAAAATTTATTTTGTATTAGAGAATAGCTGATTAACAATGTCGTGATAGTTTCAGGTGGATAGCAAAGGGACTCAGCCATACATATACATGTATCCGTTGTCTCTCAAACTCCCCTCCCATCCAGGCTGCCACATAACATTGAGCAGAGTTCCCTGTGCTATACAGTAGGTCCTTGTTGGTTATCCATTTTAAGTATAGCTGTGTGTGCATGTTGATACTGACCTTCCTAACTATCCCTTCCTCCCATTCTTCCCCCTGGCAGCCATAGTTCTTTTTCTAAGTCTGTGAGTCTAACAAGTTTCCACTTGATGCTGATGCTGCTGGTTCTCAGGCCGTATGTTGAGAACTGCTGACCTTGACTACCCAATACCATGATCAGATGGAAGGATCTCTTTTCAGTCACTCTCAGCTGTATGATGTTCCTCCTTTCTTTCCTCCCTTTCTTCCACAAACTCATAGAACATCTACCATGGGCCAGATACTGTGTTAGGTGCTGGGAATAAAAAAATGTCTTGCTTCCAGTGACTATATAGTTTAGGGGTAAACTTAAATAAGTTATTTAACCTGTTCTCTGATATCTCAACCAGAGAATGAAAAGTTTAATAATTAATTCATTTAAATAATATTATTGGATATTTACTATGTCCCAGGCTCTGTGAAAAGCAAAACAAAACCATTTAATTGTCTAATGTTTTCAGGATTCATAAACATCCTCTTAATTGTTCCTCACACAAACCATTCATGGTATTAATAAATAAGATATGATTCACCCTGTTCCATAGATGAACCAATAGAAGCTTAGGGAGTGCCTGAGCTGGAAAGTAGCTACAAGGGATTTGAACTCAGTTCCTTACTTCCCATTCCAGACAGAGTCTTTCATCTATGTGCCATCCTGAATTTTCTCCAAGATCTCCTTATGCTCTTTTAAGTGACTATAATAAATACTGGTTAGATTAAATGGTGATCATTTTTAACTTATTGTTTCAAAGCTGTAGGTAATACTTTTAGATGAGCATCAGAAACTCACTTAATGTTGTTGGAAGTGGAAGTCAGCAAATATTTATTGTGTATCTAATATACAATAGAGAATTTATGAGATATTGGAAATTAAAAATATATATAAAATACAAATGTATCATGAAATATAAATTTAATGTATATAACAGGACATATGTATATATGTATATATTTATATGTCTATATATGCACATACGGAGAAGGCAATGGCACCCCACTCCAGTACTCTTGCCTGGAAAATCCCATGGACGGAGGAGCCTGGTAGGCTGCAGTCCATGGGGTCGCTAGAGTTGGACACGACTGAGCGACTTCACTTTCACTTTTCACTTTCATGCATTGGAGAAGGAAATGGCAACCCAGTCCAGTGTTCTTGCCTAGAGAATCCCAGGGCCGGGGAAGCCTGGTGGGCTGCCGTCTATGGGGTTGCACAGAGTCGGACACGACTGAAGCGACTTAGCAGTAGCAGCAGCAGCATATGCACATAAATACTATTTGACTGATTGATATACAGATATGCTTTAGTATTTTGATATAACTCCCTTTGTCATTCATCTGTGCCTTGATTAACAGTGGACTCAAGGGTCTTGTACATATTATATATATATAATATAACGTATATTATATAAAATGTATATTTCTATACATTATATAAAATCTACAATATATTACATACTCTTGTCTCTGAAGGAGCTCAAAGTCTAGTAGGACAGATGAATAAATAGGAAATGTAATCCTATGCTTCAGTGTACGTACAAAGACAGAAGAATGCCTAACGTGCTAGGGGTAACAGAGTGAGGAGACAAACCCAGCCTGCTGAAAAGATTGGGGAAAGTTCTTGGGAGCTTATGTCTCAGCTGATTTGTGTGAAATGAATGAGCAAAAGTAGTGGGGAGCAGGTGATCCTAACAGAGACACCCATAGCAAGGAACTAAGGCTCCAAGGCATAAAACAACAGGTTGTGTTCAGGGAGCTGCATATTCTTTGATGGACCTGAAATTATACTTGTGGCTGTATAAAGTCAGAGGGGTTGGTAGGGACTTGGTGAGCCACACTTGGGCTTATCCTGTATGTGGTAGAAGACGATGTATCATAGAGGTTGACCTTGACCCTACTAGTGTAGTAGCTAGTGATCATGGGCAATTTAGTCTTTCCATGCTTAGATTTTCACAACTGGAAAATGGGGATAATAACATTTACTTCTGTGGGTTGCTCTGAGAACAAAATTAGATAATGCAAGTATAGTTTTTAACATAGGCTTATCACAAAATAACCTCTCAATAAAGGGTAATATAAGATAATGATGATTACTAGAAGGGATCATTATACACGAGTACCTAGTTTTGCATCATATTGTAATTATATTGAAACATAAATAATTGGTGATGACACCCTGAGAATTGACAGTCTTAGAAACCATAGTAGCTTGGACAAAGAAAGCATGGACAAGTTGTCAAGCAACTTTACACATCAAGAAAGTATCAAGAAAAGTTTACTGTTATTTACCAACAGTGGAAATACAGAGAAATGACCACGGTTCAGCATCAGACAGGCTGCCATTTATAACTATTTATGCTTTGTTTATGCTTTGTTTTATTTATTGTGGTAGACTCAGAGCCGAAGAATGAGGAGGTAGATTTTCCATTTCCATCTGAGGAAGGACAGGCAGCCTTGAGTTTCAGGTTCCTGCTCCACAGGTGCATTGACAGCCTTGTTTATTTTCCAGATGCGAGGGCTGTACTGAAGTTCCATCCTGGAGACGAGGGCAGGATGGGGATTGTAGACTTCTGTGCAGGGTGTCTGAAATTTGGACTGCCTCTTGCACAAAGCCCTTCAAAAATCTCAGGCTGAATTTCTGCCCTGGAGACAAGGGCAGAATGGGGATTGTAGACTTCTGTGCAGGGTGTCTGAAATTTGGGCTGCCTCTTGTACAAAGCCCTTCAAAAATCTCAGGCCCTTGGCCACTAAGTGGTTGTGTGAATGCTATGCTCTTGGGAAGGGTGTCGCAGCCTTTGTGGTCTTGGGACATAGGGAGAGGGAGCAGCTTTTTATCATGGCACACAAAAGGCATAGTAGTGAGAGTGACCAGAAGGGACTGCCCAGAGCTTTTACCTACATTCCCCCCTGGAACGCACCCCACCCATGCTCTGATGCAAACCAAGGCAGAGGAGAGAAGCCACAAAAATGACTGATGATGGGTGTCATCTTCTCACTGACCTCGTTGTCTGGGACATGAAGGTGGATTTTGTGTGGTTTATAAACATAAAATATGTGACATTGCTCATAACTGGAGTATCAAGTCACAATTTCTACTCATTAAAATAACTTTCATACAGACTTCAATTCATAGCAAGTATTGGCAAGTGTCAACTCATATGCCAAAGAAAACTGGCATAGGAGTCATCTTCCCCACCCTACCGCCCCAGCTAAAGCACCTGGTTATGGGGATTATTGACTTTCTTACTTCCTTCTCTACTCTCTGTCCCGAGCGCCCACAGCACCCTGTATAGGAGGGACAGTCTCCGAGAATGGAAGTGCGTACATTGAAGTCTTGAATGGGTGCTTTTGAAAGACTGCAGACCCTGGCTGATTGTATTTCCTGCTGGCAGTGAGGACGTTTATGACGATCCAGATTTTGGACTGTTATCAGCTCTGCTGCTGCTGCTATCACAACTGTCTTGGCAAGAGAATGTCACACAACCTCTGCCACCACCCACCTCCCATACCCCTTTCTCCTTGTAAATCTCAAAGGACTCCCAAGGAAGGAGTAAGTTACCAGCGGTTGCACTGCCCCCCACCAGTTTGACTGGTTTTTCCTGCTGCAGCAGACCAGTCTCTGAGGCCTTGGTGACCCATGGAGACCTATGTGGTTAGCAGCCATAGGACAAAAATACTCAGGTTTGGCAGGCAAACACTAAAATTGGTCTTTTCAAGTGATTCTGAAAACCTGAAGAGCGACTTTGTTGTAAAACCTGTGATTTTCCTTTTTCCTTTCCAATGAGTTGGATTTTTGAACTATACTTAGTATTCAGAACTCAAAGTCCTCTCTGTGCCCATGGCTTGAGAACATATTACAAAGTGAACCCTTTCTCTCAGTAAGGGGCAGAGGGTTTTTGAAGAACCCTGCTGTTGTCCTTCAGATGGTAATCGTATCTGACATACTTCAACTGGCCGTCCTCACACCAGGTTCTTAGTACATTTCTGAACAAGGAAAAGGGGAAAACCATTCTCCTACTCTTAAAGAGAAATGTGAAAAAATTACTGATTTAATTCAAACCTTACCTTGATAGAAACTGATTACCACAGAAAATGAGGCAAGAAACTCACATCTACTGTAACACCTACTGTGTGCTAGGGACTCAGGACATAGTCTCTTGTTTAGTTTTCCACAGGGACTCAGTACATGTTCTCTTGTTTAATCCTGCAATTGGCTAACTTGGCAGGCTCTCTGGCAGGCTCCCATGAATTAACGTGGCAGCAGCTCCAAGAGAGCCACACCAGAAGCTGCAAGGTCAGTTGAGACGCCAGGGCCACTTATGCCATATTCTCTTGGTTCAAGTGAGTGATGAGGCCAAATCAGATTCAAGAGCTGGGGAAACAGCTTCTATTTCCTGGTGGGAATTCCTGAAAAAGGATATGTGATATAAAGGGTGGGCAGAGAAGGCAATGGCACCCCACTCCAGTACTCTTGCCTGGAAAATCCCATGGATGGAGGAGCCTGGAAGGCTGCAGTCCACGGGGTCGCTGAGGGTTGGACACAACTGAGCGACTTCACTTTCACTTTCCACTTTCATGCATTGGAGAAGGAAATGGCAACCCACTCCAGTGTTCCTGCCTGGAGAATCCCAGAGACGGGGGGAGCCTGGTGGGCTGCCGTCTATGGGGTCGCACAGAGTCGGACACGACTGAAGTGACTTAGCAGCAGCAGCAGACCATCTTTGCAGATCAGCTGTCACATTGGACTTGAAAACAAAGAAATAATGACAGCTGACTCATACCTGTCAAGGTGTACTATTAAATGAAGGAACTCCTTGCTAGAAAAGTGCAGTGTATGGTCAATTGTGGGCTTCTCAGGTGGTGCTAGTGGTAAAGAACCTGCCTCCCAATGCAGGAGACATAAGAGACACAGGTTCGATCCCTGGGTCAGGAAAATCCCCTGGAGGAGGGAATGGCTACCCGCTCCAGTATTCTTACTTGGAGAAATCCATGGACAGATGAGCCTGGCAGGCTATAGTCCATAGGGTCACAAAGAGTTGGACACGACTATAGAGATTTAGCACTCATGCATGGTCAATTGTCTACAATAAATAAACAGAAGCTAGTTTCTGTTTGTCACCTTGATCTACAAAACCAATTAGGTGGACTTTATCAGATTTGGAGAGTATGCTTACAAAGATCAGACAAAATATGGGCAACATTGATTTGGCACGCGTGGGATTAACTTGGGAAGAGTTCTGGAGAAGTTATTCTTTAGAACAGTTGATATTCAACTGAGACCTGCAGACTGCTGGCTGAGAGAGACTGGCCAAAGGACTGAGATGCTGTGGGCAGAGAAAAACAGAATAGTTTCATATATGAGTGAGTCCTAAATTGAAAGTCCAAAGGGTAAATGCTCCTAATGAGAGGTGTTGATTTACAACTGAGCCGCTTCTCACATAAGCGACTTTGAGAAGCATGCTCCTGGGAAAGCAATAGTCATGATTTCTTTATCTAACAATGGTTAATGATTTTCCAGGCCACACCAGGTGGATACGCATGTTATTGGGGTCTGTTGTTATTTCTCTATCACTAAAGGCTTTCTACCGCTGACAGTTAGATGTGATAAGCAGGGCTTCATATCTCAACGAGGTTTGCTTCTTACAATGGCCTTGGTGCCTGTTTCCTGGTAATGGGTTTAGAAAACAATCAATGAAACACTAACTGGTAGGGGAGGGATGGAAAAATCTATGAACTTAAAATACTATACTTAGGGGAAAAAAGATAGTGACATGAGATTGCAGTGTAGAAGGCCTGGCTTTAAGCTCTTCCACTCACCAGCTATAAAACATTAGATGTTTCCCTCTTTTTCACCCCTATGATAGGTAGCATCTGTAGTTATCTCTTAATTCCAAACACCGTAATCCATTTCTCCTGCTATAATCCAGGCCTTCAACTATCTTTTGGGTTAAAGTAACACCTTTCTAGTGTTCAAATCTGAACATGCCACTCCTGCATGTTTCTCCATTGCCTCTCTGAACACTTGAGTTTGGAAAATTAGGTTTTTTATTTCTTGGCCCTGTCTATCTTTACAGTTTACTTCTTGCCACTGGTCTCTGTTTGTGGCAGTTTGACTTTTTAAAAAACAGACTAAATCCTTCCCCCTGATATGCACATGCTTTACAGAAAGATTGTGTAGCTTCTCCCATCAAGAGGCAGAGTCTGTTTTCTCACCTCTTCCCTCTGAGTTGTCCTTGTCACTCTGGCTTACTGAATGCACTGAAAGTGGCACTGTAATTTCTGAGCCTTGGCATCAGAGGCTTGGAGTGCTTTTGCTCTCGCTTTTGGAACCCTGCCACTGCCATGTGGACAAGGCCAGGCTAGGCTGCAGGGGCATGAGAGACTATTTGGAGGACAGCCTAGCTGTCACAGCCAGGGCTTTCCTAAGTCAGTCTATAGCTAGCTAATGCCCAGACCTGCGAGAGAAAGGCTACCTGCCCAGCTCTCTGCTGACATGTGAATGAGCCATCCAAGATGAGAAGAACAGCTCAGCTGCCCTACAGACTCATGAGCAATAATAATGATGCTATTATTTTAAGCCACCAGGTTTTGGGGTGGTTTGTTATACAGCAGTAGCTGACTGATACACCCTTTATTTCACCTCTGTGTATTGTGGAGTGCAGTCAGGCTAAATAGAATTCTTACTGTTTTCTATGGATTGCCATCCTGATTTTTACCTTTTGAGTTTTACATAGGCTGGTTCCTCTGCCTGAAATGTTCTTATCCTTCAGCTTCACCCCTTGCTTGACTAAAGTTTGTCCATTTTTATGATTAGTGGAGATGCGTATTCTTCTAGAAAATTTTGCCTAGCCCTCATCTAGAACAGGTTGGATGTAGCAGGTTGGATATCACTGCCAAGTTCTCCCATGGCATCCCACCCTTACCTCTTTCTTAGTACTTGTCACAAAGCACTGTAACTACGCTCCTCTCATCTGACTTCCACTTTCCCGTAAGTTTCTGGAGGCAGGCCTGTAACTTGTTTGAAGGAGTATTGTCTAAGCTTAGCATTTCTAGTGTATAGTAGGGACAAAAGAGAATTTTTTCAGTGAATGAAGTTATTTTACTTCCCTAAGTTTTCAGTTCCTTCATATATAAAATGTGAGATGAGGGAAAAAAATCAAGTGATTCTTGATGAAAATAGATATTGTATTACAAGCTGCTTCTGATCCATTGGTCCTGAGTGTCTATATACTGTATTATATATCTGTATCTATATACTATTTCGTACTGAGAAGGATTATGTGGCTGTGACTGGAGTTATAGGGAAAAATGTCATGATTAATTAGCTCTTTCTGTTATGGTCAGGAAATGCACAGTGACAGCAAACTTGGCAAGGATGTGGCCATCTAGGGGAAGATGCTTCCTACGAACACTTTGAATTTGAATCTTGTTCAACACAGCCATGATCTGCATTATATATTGTGCTAATAGAGGGAAAACCAAATGGGAAACTGACTAGATGCTAAAATGAATGTTACTTGCTGTGGTAGAGATGAGGTGCTTGCCAAATCATTTTCTCTTCTGCCTGAGGACATACATTTCTCTAGCTTCTTGTATTAAGTCTGGGCCATATGACTAGTTCCCATATCAGTCACCTCTGGGCTGAGCTGTTTAAGCACAGGAAAGCCTTCTTTGGGCACTTTCCCTCTGCCTTCTTGATCAGCTCCAAAGAGAAGTCACTGGAAGGATCCAAGTACCTGAGGGACTGCATTCCACACTGGACTGTGGTGGGAATGAAAAATAAACTTTTCTCTCTCAAATCACTGAGATTTGGGGTTGAAGTGGGAGAGTTTTAACCTTACTATATGTGCCTACATTATTTTCCTCTTTATTGTTAAGTGTGCAGGCATCAGGGAGTTAGATGCTAAATGTTAATGGCATCTATGGAAGTCAAAGAAATCACATTTCATACTTCAGCTGCTTTAAGTCACACAAAGTAATAACTTTATAAATTGAGATACTTTAGAAGTCTGTGTATTCTGATCTGCATTTATCATTGCTTTTTCTGCCCTTGAATTCTTCCCCCATATAAAGCAAACCACCACAGGGACATGGGAAAAGCCCCTCATGGAGTGCCCTCCCCTGCCCCTTTCTTCTGCTATAAGTTACCCAACAGATCCTGCAGGTGGAAAAGGTTATTGTTCTTTAAGCCCCAAAAGACAATGATTTCTACCCTCAAACTTCCTGCCTTCCATAATTTGATTGCAGAAAATTTTCAAGCTCCTGACAGAAACAGAAAATATAGATTTAAAATATTCACACCTTTCTGTCTGCAGCAGCATGGGTTCATGAATATGCATAGCCAGCCAGCCAGCTGTTGCCTTCTGGTTCAGGGAGGCAAGACTCAGGCTGTAAGTCGGAAAATGGGAAAAACTGAACTTTCCTACATCTCTTCCCTACAACCTTGGACCTCTTACCTTTTGAGTTTCTGCATATCAAGCCCGCACACTTCCTCCAATAATTATGGTCCTAAGAGCTGCTTGTTCTTCATACAGCAAAATGTTTTCTCCCTGTTTTCCCAGTAAAACTTCCCCATCTGTGACCCAGCTCTCTCAGTCTTCTCTCTTTTTGATGCACTAATCTGATCAGTTTTTGTAAACTAGTGACTCATTGGATACCTAGTAAGAGAAGTGTCTTTCCTTTATCTCTCATGTATTAAATGAACATTTCTATAGTAGTGCCTGGGTTAGTTGATGTTGTCTAACTGTTTCACACTGGACCTTTTAGGTCAGTAAGGACAAATGGGAGGCTCTGAACTGACCAGGGGGGAGGTCCTTGATCAAGTATAGCCTCCTGACACTCCTTAAGTCACCCTTTGAAGGTGGTGGTATGACCTGTCAGTGCCCAAGCCAGCCCAGTGTGTATGCTGGGATGCTGGAGGAGACTAGAGAGATGGAGACGGCAGGAGTTTTGCTGTAGTGGGCAGCAGGATTTTAATGTGTGCCAGGGTGCTTGTGACAGGGCTGACTGAGTGAAGGTCAAAGAGTGGTGTAGATTTCTAGTAAAAACAGGGCAGGAGTAGGGCATCGGGACTGGAAAGAGATAGAGACAGGTTTTTAGAATGCAGCAGGCAAACAAGAAAATGAAGCAACTTGGAGTTTGGACTTTTTATTTATGATTGATTTTTGTGGGTATCATAGAGTGGGCCTGAAGGCTTAAATTTGGCATGACTTTGATTGACAGGGGAAGCACAGACCGCCACCACCACTATTCAGGGTTCTTATTTATTGAGTCTTTGCCATGTGCCAATGGTTCATTTATTGCTCCCTACCACTCTTTGTGGTCTCAGTATCAATATACCCCATTTGTAGAGGAGGAAATTACAGTTAAAAAGTAACTTGTGTGAGGTTACAAAGCTACTAAAATGGCAAAGACTTGAGCCCTGTTCTTAACCACCACACCTCATTATTACAAGCATCCCCTAGAGGTGAGGAGGACAGAAACCTTTGTAGGACCTGAACCTCCTGTTATCAGCCTCACCTTTTTCTTGAAAGGTAGGGAAAAGTCAAAAGGGTGAATAAGCCAGTACTGAGCTGTTCAGAGTCAGTCCTGCCAGCAAAGATCCCATCAACATCTTTGGCTGGCCACATTCTCTCTGGGCAAGTCTTTGTGACCAGTATCCTTTGACCGATTTGAGAAAGCAGCTGCCAGCTCACATAAGATGAAGCCTCATTGGTGCCAGAGGAAGGGAAACACCAAGGTGAAAGCCCCAGAGAGTCTGAGATTGTCATAAACCTCGTTGATCAGGCAGAGTCCCAGATGGAAGGTTCCAGCCATTAAATAGCACTGGAGGAAGCTGACATGCTGCCCTTCAGAGAGCCAAGGTGATGACAAAAGACATGTAGACCTAACTGTACATTTGTGAGTAGAAAATCCATTGTGACAACAGGCTGCATTTGAGTTACCAAATGAACTCGGCCACCTGGCTGGATCTCAACTGCCATGGCACGCCCGGAGAACTCAGCGGTGGCTCCAGTCCCAGGCCACCAGTGCTCGGGAAGCAGTTCAGCAATCAGGTCTTTCAAAATCAATTTAGCTCATGCTCCAAAGTCCTGACTGTAATTGACAGCAACTTCCTCCCTGGTTTCCTAAACTATTAGATAAGAGTGCTGCACTGTTTTAAACCTTTTTGAGTCCAGGACTCTTTCAAGTGGAGTGTTAAAGAGGCACATGAAAAGAGATTTGACTTAATTCTAGACCTTTCCTTCCCTCTAGTATGAATAATTAGCAGAGGAGTCCCCACCTTTGGTACCTGGAGTTTGTGTCTAGTGATCCAAAGAAGGAAATATTAAAGAAGCCCGCGCCCAGAGGTGGTGGAGTAAAAAGATTTCTACCCACTTTCTGTGTTTTATGAAATGGGGATAACAATAATGAACTGTGCTGGGTGAGTGCAGACCAATTAGTCCAAGTTTGTAAAGCTCGGAGCCTTATTACAGCTTCCCTGCTCGAGGAGAGTAGGCAGGACCTTCCCGTGACTTTGTGTGTGAAACTAATTGCCCTGGAAATGTCGGGAATTTGATCTTCCATCAAATCCTCCAGCCCTTCAGATCCCTTGACAATCTCAGGCTATTTGCATCTCAAGGTTAAAGGAGGCTGTTGCTTTCTGGATACTAATCAGTTGTGAAAACTTTTGATCTCTTGGAAACGAAAACCCATTGCAATCACCTGATTCTGAGCATGGTGAGAGCTGAACACAAGAGGAGCAGACAGACTGGCTTTATTGGAATGAATAATGTGTTTAGCAGTTGTGAGCTTTAGTTCTATTTTCCTTAAGTCTCTGTGAGGTCCTGGAGAATCACTTGCTATTTCTGAATATTCTCCCCCAAAATTTGATCTGAATTTCATCATATTTGCCCTGGGAGAAATTGGAGAAATTACTGTGATAAAACTCTAGATCATTACAGCTTGTAGATTTAAATGAGAGAAGCTTTGCAGACATATTTTCTGGGGAAAATAGGTATGCTTACATATACATACACACACTGTTTTCCTACAGTACTATTTTAGCTGTACTACATACTTTTTTGGAGAAGGAAATGGCAACCCACTCCAGTGTTCTTGCCTGGAGAATCCCATGGATGGAGAAGCCTGGTAGGCTGTAGTCCATGGGGTCGCACAGAGTTAGACACAACTGAAGCGACTTAGCAGCAGCAGCAGCAGATACTTTTCAGGGATGAAAATGATCCTTCTACATCATGGCTTCTCAACAGAGGCAGTATGGACATTTTGGACCAGGTCATTCTCTGCTATGTGGGGGGACAGTCCTGGTCCTTGGAGAATGTTTAGCAGCATCCCAGGCCTCTACCTACTAGCACCCTGTGAAGTTAATTAAACAAAGAGGCCATTAAACTGAAGTGGTTATAATACCTTAGCAGTCTATGAAAGCAACCGCAACTAAGCCTGTAAATGCCCCAAGGTTATGGACTCAAAACCTAAGTTTAACCAAGCACAAACCAAGCAAGCTAAACTAGGCTTTCCCAAATAAGGCAACTGCTTAAGTCATAGCCAATGAAATACTTTCCTTGTATTGCTTCTGTGTCTTATCTCTAAAAGTCTTGCCCCTGATCCTGTTGAAGGAGGTTCCTGATCACTTCCCTTTGGCACTGCCTGATAGGAATTGATTTTTGCTCAAATAAACTTAAAAATGTTAGCATGCTTCAGTTTATCTTTTAATAATCCCCAAGTTATGACAATCAAAAATGCCTCCAGACATAACCACGTGTCCCCTGGATAGGATTACTGGATTTAACAGTTAAAAATACAGGGTGCATAGTTAAATTTGATGGAGAAGGCAATGGCACCCCACTCCAGTACTCTTGCCTGGAAAATCTCATGGACGGAAGGGCCTGGTGGGCTGCAGTCCATGCGGTCACGAAGAGTCAGACACGACTGAGCGACTTCACTTTCACTTTTCCCTTTCATGCATTGGAGAAGGAAATGGCAACCCACTGCAGTGTTCTTGCCTGGAGAATCCCAGGGACCGGGGAGCCTCGTGGGCTGCCGTCTATGGGGTCGCACAGAGTCGGACACGACTGAAGTGACTTAGCAGCAGCAGCAGCAGCAGCAGTTAAATTTGAATTTCAGAGAGACAATGAATAAATTTTAGAATGGAATATTAGTAAATTTAACTGGAAGTACTTGAGCTTCCCAGGTGGTGCTAGTGGTAAAGAATTCACCTGTCGATGCAGGCGATGTAAGAGACTTGGTTCAGTCCCTGGGTGGGGAAGATCTCCTAGAGGAGGGCATGGCAACCCACTCCAGTACTCTTGCCTGGAGAATCCCATGGACAGAGGAGCCTGGCAGGCTATGGTCCATAGGGTTGTAAAGAGTTGGACATGACTAAAGCAACTTAGCATGCACTGTATTTAATGTGGTAATCTACCTGGGGGGACAGAATCTCCCCCTAGTTAAGAACCACTCTTCTAGATAAAGATTTGCATTTATCAGTGAACTCACATGACCAACCACCACATTTTCCTCTTATTCCTGTCCCACTTTTCCTTCTTTCTCATCTCTCCCTAATTCCAGCCTTTATGAAACACGATAAAATAAATTACATCGTGGGTGTCACAATTGTTGCTAGCCCTAGGCATGAGAGCAGATATAAACCAATTGCTATTCTTTATATGGTACTGTGATAAAATGGGAGTCAGTCAAAATACAAAAACAGTTTAGGCCGTTCACAAATCATGCTTCTCTAAGCAGAATCCTACCACGAATGGCACAGGAGCCAATCAGATAGGCCTTTGAGGAAATGGAACTCCATGGTGCTTCTAAGATCTCCGCAGACCCTTTGAAAGTCAAGCCCAAGGTCACTGTGAGTTTCCTTTTCGCCGTTTCATCAACAGGTATTTTTTGAGCACTGACTGTGTCAACCAGGTGCCTCATGGCATGCAAATAAGGAAAAGGCTCAGTTTGTGCCTGGTAGAGAAGAAGCAACTTGTCTCTTAATAGAGAGGTTCTGATAACAGGTGGCACATTCCCAGGGTCTAATCAGCTTACAGATGATAAACAAGAGGAAAAATAGGTAGCACTGGGCAGGGTGGGAATCAGGAAAGCTGTTGTCGAGTAGTTAAGATGCAAGGATGGTAGTAGAGTTTGGGGCAGGGGTAAACAGAGCTTTCTGGAGACAGGGAACTGCCTCCTAAGGATCAATGATTTGGTGTTCAGAGCAGAGCAATAGTATAGTGATCCTTTAAATTGACAGTCCTTAGATACTTGTTTAGGATCAGTTTAGAGGCAACGTGGGATGTATGTAAGGGAAGAACTGAGAGAAGGCTAACTTTTGTTAGCCTTTACTCTCTCCTTGATTGTCCCCAACAATTTATTATTGCTCCACTTTTCAAAACAAAAGTTAATCAGACCACTAGCGTAGAAGTTAATCAGACCACCAGCTCACCACTATCTCTCGGTAGTGAGCCTGCTCCTTTGCAGGACCCTTGCTCTCCACTCCTTCTGTAAGCAACTTATTCATTGTTTCATCCAATTCCATGTGGAGCTTTCGCTGAGACAAGATACCCACTTTCTTATATTTGTCATTGTATTTCAGGGCCTCTTATAGATGATTCATTGCCAACTTAGTTCCCTGTTAACCCAGCTCTAAAGCTATCAGTATACTATTAATACATATGCTGTGATTAAACCATTTATGTAGTAGTCACTCTTTGAAAGGGTCTTCACCAAATCCTCTGTGAAGGGCTTTCTCTAGTGGTGTCAAAAGAGACAAGATACAGTGGTCCCATAGAAGGCATGTTAGATTGGGAGGCAGAAAGCTAGTTTTGAATTCTGGCTTTGCAGCTTACTTGCTGCAAGTTCCTGTGTTGTCACATACCTGCCTTAGACTTTCATTTCTTCCTCTGAAAATGGAAGGTTGGATTACAGACAGGGTGGCAAAACAGATTTTATCTGACTGATTGGTAGCAGCTCCCTTGAATGCTTCATAGAGAAAGCTTCTTAGATCACATGTGGGCTCTGAAAGAAAGAATAATCAATTAGCACTGTCTACGCTAGTGGCTCAGGAGGTAAAGAATCTGCCAATAAAGGGGATGACCCAGGTTCGCTCCCTGGGTCAGGCCAATCCCCTGGAGAAGGGAATGGCTACTCACTCTAGCATTCTTGCCTGGAGAATTCCACTGAGAAGCCTGGCTGACTACGATCCATGGGGTCACAGAGTTGGACGTGACTGAGTGACTAACACATAGACCATGAGTGAAAAAAGGGGGTTGTGGTGGTGATGTTAGCTGGGTGCCTCGTTTTTAGTATTCCTTGGTTGAATAGGCTTTAAGAAATTCCAGTCAGAGCTCTGAAACTTCATGTGATTATTGGTTAAATATTCAAAGCGATTTTCTGTATTCAGAATTAGGATTCTGTGGACTTTCTCAAAATTATAGTTGGGTTGTTTAGCACAGAGGAATAGTTACAATTCTTTGCTTCACTTAGCACAGCTTTGCTTCCAATCTGCCATCAATAGGATCTATACATCTGTGGTTTCTCTTGAAATAGGGAATTTTTACATGGACAGAGTTACAGTATCACTAAGCCCTCTAGCCCAGATTGAAATTTTTATTATTAAATGATAGGATTGTAATGAAAACACGTTAAAAGTCAAACAGTATAAATCATATTAAAATGTAAACTACAGGCTTAGTGGAAATATCTGCATATATTTACCTAAAATACACTTAAAAGATAAAGAACTCCTAAAATCAACAAGAAAGAGACAATTGTGTATAAAAAGAGAAAAGAATATAAACGTAAGTCAAAGAAGAAATATAAACACCTTGACATACAAAATATATAAAAGACTCAATCATTTTAATAATCAAAGAAATGAAGCATTGGCAAATAATAGTGTGGACAAGGAGACAAGGCAGAAAAGAGCATAAACTGACATAACCATTTTGGAGGACAATTTGGACTCATCTATAAACACTTGAAATGCATATATTCTTGGCCCAGCAATGTTAATTCTAAGAATGTATGTTAAAAATACTGGTTAAAAAAAAATATATATATATATATATATGCTGCTAAGTCGCTTCAGTCGTGTCCGACTCTGTGCGACCCCATAGACGGCAGCCCACGAGGCTCCCCTGTCCCTGGGATTCTCCAGGCAAGAACACTGCAGTGGGTTGCCATTTCCTTCTCCAATGCATGAAAGTAAAAAGTGAAAGTGAAGTCGCTGAGTCTTGTCCTACTCTTAGCGACCCCATGGACTTCGGCCCACCAGCCTCCTCCGTCCATGGGACTTCCTAGGCAAGAGTACTGGAGTGGGGGTGCCATTGCCTTCTCCGAGATTATATATATATATATAAAATTATATTATTATATATATATGAACATATTCAAGGATATTTGTAGCAGCAGTTTTAAACAGCTTATAGGATCAACTTAAGTATATATAATCAATAAGGGAACAAAGAAAGCATGAGACAGCTATATACTATACATGCTAAATTATGCTGGGTCAACTTGGTTTAACTGGAAATCATTTCCCAGAGTTCCCTTCCTATACGGTTCTGTGTTAAGAGTTGGCCAAAAGAGGAGCTTTTGTGAAATTGGGAAGATGGAAATGTAGAAGTGGCCATTACTCTCAGGGGATTGTTGTGGTCAGCTGTAGTGACAGATGCTGGGAGGGTTCCAGTTTGTCGTTAGCGCTCTCGTGTGTACGTGCTCAGTCGCTTTAGTTGTGTCCAACTCTTTGTGACCTCATGGACTGTAGCCCACTACGCTCCTCAGTCCTTGGGATTCTCCAGGCAAGCATACCAGAGTGGGTTTCCATGCTGTCCTCGGGGGTATCTTCCTGACCCAGGGATGAAACCCACATCTCCTACCTTGCAGGCAGATTCTTCACTGACTGATCCACCAGGGAAGCCCTTGGTGCTCTCAGGTTCTCGTAACTGTGGGCCCCAGACTCAGCACCAGACGCTTGGCTGTGGACCCACAGAGGCAGTAGTAGCACAGAAACAACAGCTTTCAACAGACATTTCCACAAGCTCCTTATTTGCAGTTATACTTCAGAGGCTGATTGTTCTCGGCCTCTCAGGTTGACGGGTTAGCGGCTCTTCAGATCATCTGGTTTTTCCTACTTCACCTTTATTTCCCAATTTCTTTCACAATTGTGTAAGATCCAATTTCTATATTAAAGTATTTGTTTTATATACTCAGGGTGAGTGCACTTCCCTGACTGAACCCTCTCTGATAGAGCTGTTGGTAGTGGAATGGTTCCAGGAAACTGAACCTTAAGGATTAGAATCTGGAATCAGCTCTGATCTGATTTGATTTTTATGACATAAATGAGCCTGTTGCCAGTGGTAAATGGGATACTGATATATATGGTATATAGTGGCTAATCAGTTACTTAACTGATGACCTGTAGTCACCTGGAGCCAAGTGCCTACTATGAAAGATAACAAGTAGCTGCTACCAGAGAACACTGTAGTGGAAATAAAAATATAAGGACAGTGGAGTTGATTAACTACTTGAAGGGCACCAGAGAATTTGGATAAAGAAAATAATAGGCTCAGGGATTTTAATTCTTAGCTCAAGGGCCAAATAAGGAGACACAAAGCTTCTACAACTTCTCTGGGAAAAAAAAAAAAAATCTTACCTTTTGTAGCCATGGGGTTAGGCTTTTGAAAATCAAACCAGAAGTCTAATCCAGTGAGTGGCTGAATTATAACACAAATGGTGTTCACAAATCTTACAAGGTCTCCTATGTTAAATTTATACTTTGTGTGGGCAGGAGTGGGATCCTGAAAATTAAGGTAGTGATATTTGGGCAGATTCTAGTAATGTTCAGTACTGTGCACCTCCATTTTAAAAAAATATATTGGTATAATGAGTTCAGTTGCTCAGTTGTGTCCGACTCTTTGTGACCCCATGGACTACAGCAAGTCAGGTTTCCCTATCCATCACCAACCCCCAGAGTTTGCTCAAACTCATGTCCATTGAGTCAGTGATGCCATCCAACCATCTCATCCTCTGCTGTGCATATCTCCTCCTGTCTTCAATCTTTCAGAGCATCAGGGTCTTTTCTAATGAGTCAGTTCTTTGCATCAGGTGGTCAAAATATTGGAGTTTGAGCTTCAACATCAGTCCTTCCAATGAATATTCAGGATTGATTTCCTTTAGGATTGACTGGTTTGATCTTCTTGCAGGCCAAAGGACTCTCAAGAGTCTTCCCTCCAACACCACAGTTCAAAAGCATCAATTCTTTGGTGCTCAGCTTTCTTTATAGTCCAACTCTCACATCCATACATGACCACTATAAAAACCATAGCTTTGACTAGATGGACCTTTGTTGGCAAAGTAATGTCTCTGCTTTTTAATATGTTGTCTGGGTTGGTCATAGCTTTTCTTCCAAGGAGCAAGCATCTTTTAATTTCATGGCCGCAGTTACCATCCATATTGATTTTCGGGCCCAAGAAAATAAAATCTACCATTGTTTCCACTATTTCCCCATCTATTTGCTGCGAAGTGATGGGACCAGATGCCATGATCTTGGTTTTTTGATGCTGAGTTTTAAGCCAGCTTTTTCACTCTCCTCTTTCACCTTCATCAAGAGACTTTTAGCTCCTCTTCACTTTCTGCTATTAGAGTGGCATCATATGCATATCTGAGGTTATTGATATTTCTTGCGGCAATCTTAATTTCAGTTTGTGATTCATTCAGTCCGGCATTTTGCATAATGTACTCTACATAGAAATTAAATAAGCAGTGTGAGAATATACAGTCTCGACATACTCTTTTCTCAATTTTGAACCAATCCATTGTTCTACGTCTGGTTCTAACTATTCCTTCTTGACCTGCATACAGATTTCTCAAGAGACAAGTAAGGTGCTCTGGTATTCCCATCTCATTAAGAATTTTCCACAGTTTGTTGTGATTCACACAGTGAAAGGCTTTAGCGTAGTCAGTGAAGCTGTTTTTGTGTGTGTGTGTGTGTGTGTTTTAATTTCCTTGCTTTTTCTACAATCCAACAGATGTTGGCAGTTACATCTCTGGTTCATCTGTCTTTTCTAAATCCAGCTTGTACATCTGGAAGTTCTCAGTTCATGTATTGTTGAAACTTAGCTTGAAGGATTTTGAGCATTACCTTGCTGCCACATGAAATGAGTGCAGTTGTGCAATAGTTTGAACATTCTTTGGCATTGCCTTTCTTTGGGATTGGAATGAAAACTGACCTTTTCCAGTCCTGTGGCCACTGCTGAGTTTTCCAAATTTGCTAGCATATTGAGTGCAGCACCTTAATAGCATCATCTTTTAGGATATGAAAACTGGAATTCCATCACCTCCACTAGCTTTGTTCATAGTGATGCTTCCTAAGGCCCACTTGACTCCACACTCCAGGATGTCTGGCTCTAGGTAAGTGCCACACCATCGTGGTTATCCAGGTCATAAGGCCTTTTTTTTATAGTTCTTGTGTGTACTGTTGCCACGTCTTCTTAATCTCTTCTGCTTCCGTAGGTCCTTGCTGTTTCTGTCCTTTATTGTGCCCATCTTTGCATGAAATGTTTTCTTGGTATCTCTAATTTTCTTGAAGAGGTGTCTAGTCTTTCCCATTCTATTGTTTTCCTCTATTTCTTTGCATTGATCACTTAAGAAGGCTTTCTTATCTCTCCTTGCTATACTCTGGAACTCTCCATTCAGTTGGGTGTAACTTTCCCTTTCTCTTTTGCTTTTCATTTGTCCCTTTTTCTCATCTATTTGTAAAGCCTCCTCAGACAACCACCTTGCCTTCTCGCATTTCTTTTTCTTGGGAATGATTTTGGTCACCACCTCCTGAACAATGTTACAAACCGTCGTCCATAGTTTTTAAGGCTATCTCTCTACCAGATGTAATCCCTTGAATCTCTTTGTCACCTCCACTGTATAATCATAAGGGATTTGATTTAGGTCATACCTGAGTGGCCTAGTGGTTTTCCCTACTTTCTTCAATTTAAGCCTGAATTTTGCAAAAAGAACTGATGATCTGAGCCACAGTCAGCTCCCAGTCTTGTTTTTTCTGACTATACAGAACATCTCCATCTTTGGCTGCAAAGAATATAATCAGTCTGATTTTGGTACTGACTATCTGGCAAGAATACACAGAAGAACTATATAAAAAAGATCTTCATGACCCAGATAACCACAATGGTGTGATCACTAGACTAGAGCCAGACATCCTGGAATATGAAGTGGGCCTTAGGAAGCATCACTACGAACAAAGCTAGTGGAGGTGATGGAATTCCAGTTGAGCTATTTCAAATCCTAAAAGATGATGCTGTTAAGGTGCTGCGCTCAATATGCCAGCAAATTTGGAAAACTCAGCAGTGGCCACAGGACTGGAAAAGGTCAGTTTTCATTCCAATCCCAAAGAAAGGCAATGCCAAAGAATGTTCAAACTGCTTCACAATTGTACTCATCTCACACGCTAGCAAAGTACTGCTCAAAATTCTCCAAGTCAGATTTCAACAGTACATGTACTGTGAACTTCCAGATGTTCTAGCTGGATTTAGAAAAGGCAGAGGAACCAGAGATCCAATTGCCCAAATGCGTTGGATTATACAAAAAGCAAGAGAGTTCCAGACAAACATCTATTTCTGCTTTATTGACTATGCCAAAGCCTTTGACTGTGTGGATCAAAACTGTGGAAAAATCTTAATGAGATGGGAATACCAGACCACCTGACCTGCCTCTTGAGAAATCTGTATGCAGTTTAAGAAGCAACAGTTACAACCGGACATGGAACAACAGACTGTTTCCAAATTGGAAAAGGAGTAGGTTAAGGCTGTATATTATCACCCTGTTTATTTTACTTATATGCAGAGTACATCTTGTGAAATGCCAGGCTGCAGGAAGCACAAGCTGGAATCAAGAGTGCCCGGGAGAAATATCAATAACCTCAGATATGCAGATGACATCACCCTTATGGCAGAAAGCAAAGAACTAAAGAGCCTCTTGTGTAAAGGGAAAGAGGAGAGTGAAAAAGTTGGCTTAAAGCTCAACATTCAAAAAACTAAGATCATGGCATCTGGTCCCATCCCTTCATGGCAAATAGATGGGGAAACAATGGAGAAACAGTGACAAACTTTATATTTTGGGGGCTCCAAAATCACTGCAGATGGTGCCTGCAGCCATGAAATTAAAAAGACGCTTACTTCTTGGAAGAAAAGTTATGACCAACCCAGACAATGTATTAAAAAGCAGAAACATTATTTTGCCGACAAATGTCCGTGTAGTCAAAGCTATAGTTTTCCCAGTAGTCATGTATGGATGTGAGAGTTGGACTATAGAGAAAGCTGCTGCTGCTGCTGCTAAGTCGCTTCAGTCGTGTTCGACTCTGTGCGACCCCAGAGACGGCAGCCCACCAGGCTTCCCCCGTCCCTGGGATTCTCCAGGCAAGAACACTGGAGTGGGTTGCCATTTCCTTCTCCAATGCATGAAAGTGAAAAGTGAAAGTGAAGTCGCTCAGTCGTGTCTGACTCAGCGACCCCATGGACTGCAGCCCACCAGGCTCCTCCGTCCACGGGATTTTCCAGGCAAGAGTACTGGAGTGGGGTGCCATTGCCTTCTCCGATAGAGAAAGATGAGCACTGAAGAATTAATGTTTTTGAATTGTGGTGTTGAAGAAGACTCTTGAGAGCCCCTTGGCCTGTAAGGAGATCAAACCAGTCAATGCTAAAGGAAATCAGTTCTAAATATTCATTGGAAGGACAGATGCTGAAGCTGAAACTCCAATATTTTGGCCACCTGATACGAAGAACTGACTCATTTGAAAAAACCCTGATGCTGGGCAAGATTAAGGGCAGGAGGTGAAGGGAATGACAGAGGATGATATGGTTGGATGGCATCACTGTGTCAATGGACATGAATTTGGGCAGGCCCTGGGAGTTGGTGATGGACAGGGAAGCATGACACGCTACAGTCCATGGGGTCACAAAGAATCTGACATGACTAAGCAACTGAACTGAATTGAACTAATCTGGTGATGTCTATGTGTTGAGTCATCTCTTGTGTTGTTGGAAGAGAGTGTTTGCTGTGACCAGTGACTTCTCTTGGCAAAACATTTTATTTTTGTACTCCAAAGTACATTGCCTTGCTTCATTTTGTACTCCAAAGCTAAACTTTCCTTTTACTCTAGGTATCTCTTCACTTCCTACTTTTGCATTCCAATCCCATATGATGAAAAAGACATCTTTTTTTGGTGTTAGTTCTTAAAGGTCTTGTGCAGACCATGGGGTCGCGAAGAGTCGGACACGACTGAGCAACTTCCCTTTCACTTTTCCCTTTCATGCATTGGAGAAGGAAATGGCAACCCACTCCAGAGAATCCCAGGGATGGGGGAGCCTGGTGGGCCGCCGTCTATGGGGTCACACAGAGTCGGACATGACTGAAGCGACTTAGCAGCAGCAGCAGCAGGTCTTCATAGAATCATTCAACTTCAGCTTCTTCAGCGTTAGTGGTTGAGTCACAGACTTGGATTAAAGTGATTTTGAATGGTTTGCCTTGGAAATGAACCAGGATCATTCTGTTATTTTTGAGATTGCACCCAAGTACTGCATTTCAGACTCTTTTGCTGACTATGAGGGCTACTCCATTTCTTCTAAAGGATTCTTGCCCACAGTACTAGATATAATGATCATCTGAATTAAATTTGCCCATTTCTTTCCATTTTAGTTCACTGATTCCTAAAATGTTTAAGTTCATTCTTCCCATTCTTCCCATTCCCAGTTCATTCTTCCTGCTTGACTATGCCCAATTTATCTTTATTCATGGACCTAACATTCCAGATTCCTATGCAACATTGTTCTTTATGACACTGGAGTTTATTTTCACCACCAGACACATCCACAACTACGCGACATTTCCACTTTGGCTCAGCCTCTTCATTCCTTCTGGAGCTATTTCTCCACTCTTCTCCAATAGCATATTGGATACCTACTGACCTGGGGGACTCGTCTTCTGGTGTCATATCTTTTTGCCTTTTCATATTGTTCATGGGCTTATCAAAGCAAGAATACTTAAGTGGTTTGTCATTTCCTTCTCCCGTGGGACATGTTTTGCCAGAACTCTCCACCATGACCTGTCCGTCTTGGGTGGCCCTACACAGCATATCTCATAGCTTCCTTAAGTTTCACAAGGCTGTGATCCATGTGATCATTTTGGTTAGCTTTCTGTAATTGTGGGTTTTGTTCTGGAGGCTGTGGGATTATAGTTCTTGCTTCCTGATGGGAAGGACTGGCTATGGGCAAAACTCGGTCTTGCTCTGGTGGGCAGAACCATGCTCAGTAAATCTTTAACCCAATTGTCTGGTGATGGGTAGATCTGTGTTCCCTCCCTGTTTGTTGTTTAGCCTGAGGCGACTCAGTCCTAGGTCTACAGGATCTAAGGTAGGGCTACTGGTGACCTCCAAAAAGGACTTATGCAAATATGCACCTCCCAGTACCGCTGCTGCCAGTGCCCCTGTCCCCATGACAGGCCACTGCTGACCCACACCTCTGCAGGAGAGCCTCAAACACTCAAAGGCAGGTTTGGCTCAGTCCCGTTTCCCCTAGGTTTTGGCGCACACAAGATTTTTTGTGTGTCCTCCAAGAGTCTCTGTTTCCCTCAGTCCTGTGGAAGTTCTGTAATCAAATCCTCCTGTCCTTCAAAGTCCAATTTCCTGAGGATTCCCAGTCCTTTTGCCAAATCCTCAGGTTGGGAAGTCTAATGTGGGGCATAGAACATTCCCTAGAGTGTGAGAACTTCTTTGGCATTGTTGTTCTCCAGTTTGAAACAACTGATGTGAACTTTTTCTTTAAGGGAAATTCATGGTAAGCCACTGGGGAAGTGACAATCCCTAAAGAGTGAGTCTTTAAAAATGTGAAAAGCTTATATTAAAACAACTTGGTCTTTGAATCTTGACGTCTGTTTAAAAATCTGTGAAGCTTACACACCAGTAGGGGGATATTCGAAAGGTTCTAAAGGTATTTGGCAGCTTCTCCCCACTGGTTAATTTTGCTCTTGGCCCTGACAAGCAGGGACGTGCCGTTCAGCCTCTGCATGTAGCTAGACGACACATGCCTGGCGCCCTGGTCATCCCTCTGCCGGTCCTCCTTGAACGTATAAACCTTTACCTCCCACAGGGTCTTGGTCAAAGTGCTGCCTGGGGGTGTTGGAGCAAATGTTCCACCAGAGTCTCTGGAAAGGGGGTCCAGGGAAGGTGGGAGCTGAGGTAGGAGGATGCCCTTGGGTGGAGGGCTCCCCGGCCTCACTGTCACCTATGGCCACCCCAGGGTTATTCTTCTACCTGCGTGGCAGGCTGAGCTCTGGCCCCTGACTTTCACAGATAAATTTATTTGTGTCATATTTTAGATTCCACATATAAGTAACATCATATGATAGTTGTCTTTCTCCTTCTGACTTGTTTCACTTAGTATGATAATCTCTAGTTCCATCCATGTTACTGCAGATGGCATTATTTCATTCTTTTTTTTTTTTTATGATTGAGTAATATTCTGGTGTGTGTGTGTGTGTGTGTGTATACACACACATGTATATCTTTTTTAACCATTCATCTATTGATGGACAATTAGGTTGCTTCTCTATCTTGGCAATTATAAATAATGCTGCTATGAACATTGTCGGGGGGGGAGTGCATGTATCTTTTTGAATTAATGTTTTTGTTTTTAGGCTATATACTCAGGAGTGGAATTGATGGGTCATATGGTAGTTCTATTTCCATTTTTTGAGAAACTTCCATTTTGTTTTCCACAGTGGTTGCATCAACTTTCCTTTTCTCTGCATGCTGACATTTGTTATTTGTTGAAACTCCACATTTTGCTGGACCTTTCTGGTTAGTAGTGGTGACCTTTCATATCGGAGAAGTCCCGTTTCCCTTGACTGAAGTACCTATAAGAGCCTCTCTTGAAGTGGTAGCTTTATAATAGAATGCCCCTCCTCCTCACTACCTACCTTCTATCACTCTCATTGCTTATAGACTTAACCCAAACTTGGTTTTGGCAGGAGTCAGGCGGTAAGGTACAAAGTGTAACTCATGGGGAAGGATCATAAGTGCCAACAATTTTGAAAGATTTTGTATGGGGCTGGTGCACTGGATGACCCAGAGGGATGGTGAGGAGGAAGGAGGTGGGAGGGGGGTTCAAGATTGGGAACACGTGTACACCCATGGTGGATTCATGTTGATATATGGCAAAACTAATACAATACTGTAAAGTAATTAGCCTCTAATTAAAATAAATAAATTAAAAGAAAAAAGAAATCTAGGGAATTTGTTAGGGAATGAATCTGGATGGGTGAGGGTAAAAGGAATATTATACCAGATCTGATCAAATTTATAAGTTTGGATGCACAAAGCAGAAATTTTGTATTTGACATGGGGTGGAATGAGGCAACCACTGGACCCAGTATGAGATGACCCTGAGTCACAAGTCTGTTTTCTAATGGGTAGAATCATGCATCATGCCTTTCTAAGAATTAGTGTAATTTCAGTAATCTCTAAAACCCAGCATGATCTAACTTCCTACATAAATGGGGGAAAAAAAATCTATGTATGTGTATGTACACACACACATACACAATTCATGTTAATTTATTCATTTAAAAAAGTCTGGAAAGCCTCATCAGTTCAGTTCAGTTGCTCAGTGGTGTCCGACTCTTTGCGACCCCATGGACTACAGCATGCCATGCTTCCTTGTCCATCACCAACTCCTGGAGACTGCTCAAACTCATGTACATGGAGTCAGTGATGCCATCCAACAATCTTATCCTCTGTTGTCCCCTTCTCCTCCTGTCCTCAATCTTGCCCAGCATCAGGGTCTTTTCCAATGAGTCAGCTCTTGGCATCAGGCGGCCAAAGTATTGGAGTTTCAACTTCAACATAGTCCTTCGAATAAATATTTAGGACTGATTTCCTTTAGGATTGACTGGTTTGATTTCCTTGCAGTCTAAGGGACTCTCAAGAGTCTTCTCCAACACCACAATTCAAAAGCATCAATTCTTCTGCTCTCAGCTTTCTTTACAGTCCAACTCTCACATCCATACATGACTACTGGAAAAACCATAGCTTTGACTACATGGACCTTTGTCTGCAAAGTAATGTTTCTGCTTTTATATTAAAAACTGCTAAGTTGGTCATAACTTTTCTTCCAAGGAGTAAGCTTCTTTTAATTTCATGGCTGCAGTCACCATCTGCAGTGATTTTGGAGCTCCCAAAATATAAAGTCTGTCACTGTTTCCATTGTTTCCCCATCTATTGCCATGAAGTGGTGGGACCAGACGCCATGATCTTAGTTTTCGGAATGTTGAGTTTTAAGCCAACTTTTTCACTCTCCTTTTTCACTTTCATCAAGAGGCTCTTTAGTCCTTCTTCGCTTTCTGCCATCAGGGTGATGTTATCTGCATATCTGAGGTTATTGGTACTTCTCCTGGGCACTCTTGATTCCAGCTTGTGCTTCATGCAGTCTGGCATTTCGCATGATGTACTCTGCATATAAGTGTGGAAAGCCTCATACCAAGTTGTTAACAGTGGTTAATTTGGGATTGGGATTTGATAGTGGTAGTAAGGGTTATGAGTAGATTTTACCTTTTAAACTCCTTTATTGTTTAAGTTTGTTATCATGAGCAAATATAAAGGTATATTTGAGGGGAAAAAAACCTTCAAAAATAATAATATCAGAATTTTAGAAAATATAAATAAGGCAAAGGAAAATGTACAATATCTGTAATTCTGTAATCAAATATAATTTCTTAAACATTTTATTTAAATTTTTAGTCTTTTCTCATGTTTTAAAAAGCAGCTGTTTAGTATAATTGCCATAAAATAAATTGCACTTATGTGATGTGTTCAATTAGATTACTTTAACATATGTCTACACCTGTGAAACCATCACAGGCATCAATGTAATGAACATATTCACACTTCTCATGAGTTTCATGTCTCCTACTATTGATATGTTCCCCAGCAGCCACTGATCTGTTTTCTTTTACTATAGATTATTTTACATTTTCTAGAATTTTATGTAAGTGGGATCATACAGTATTGGTCTTTTTTGTCTGATTTCTTTCACTTGGTTTAATTATTTTGAGGTCCATCCATGTTGTTGTGTGTATCTACAGTTTGTTCATTTCTGTTGTTGAGTAGTATTCTACTGTATGAGTTTTTAGTTTATCTACTCACCTATTGGTAGACATTTGAATTGTTTCCAATTGCCTATTACGAATAAAGCTACTATGAATATTTACATATGTCTTTCTATGGACATATACTTTGTTTTCTCTTGGTTATATCCCTAGGAGAGAGAAATGTCTGAAGTTTATAGTAGGTATATATTTGGCTTTTTAAGAAACTCTCAAGTTGTTTTCAAAGTTGTCCTATCATTATGCATTCCTACCAACAATGTGTGCAAATTTGAGTTATATCTTCGTCAACTTGGTCTGGTCAGTCTTTTTAATTTTAACCATTTTAGGAATTGTGTAATGATATCCCATGTGGTTTAAATTGCATTTTCCTAATTGCTAATGATGATGAGCACCTTTTGATGCGCTTATTTGCTAGCTGTATATCTTTTTTTTGTGTGTGAAATGACTGTTCAAATATTTGCATATGTTATTTTTAAGCCATTGTTATTCAGTTTTAAGTGTTTTTTATGTTTTTAGTTGGGCTTCCTGGGTGGCTCAGTGATAAAGAACCCGTGCTTCCCTGGTAGCTCAGTGGTAAGGAATCTGCCTGCCAATGCAGGGGGCGTGGGTTCTATCCTTGGGTCAGGAAGACCCTCTGGAGAAGGAAATGGCAACCCAGTCCAGTATTCTTGTCTGGGAAATCCCATGGACATAGAGACCTGGTGGGCTACAATCCATAGGGTTGCAAAAGAGTTGGACACATTTAGTGACTAAACACCAACAAACAAATATTTTTTAGTTACAATCTTTCATCAAGTCTCTACTATGATGATACTTTCTCCCAGTCTGGGACTTTTCATTTTCTTCATAATGTTTTTTGTAGAGCAAAATTTTAAATTTTGATTAAGTTCAATCTATTGTATTCACAGGTTTGAATTCAGAAATGTTTATCTACTCCAGAGTCTCCTATGTTTTCTTATGGAAGTTTTATAGTTTTGATTCTTACATTTAACTCTGATTTCTTTTGAGTTATTATTTGTATATTGTTTAAAGGAAAGATGAAATTTATTTTGTTGTATCATTTGTTGAAAAGATTATCCTTTTCCATTTGAATTGCCTAGTTTTTTTGTTATCAATAAATTGAGTCTGTATGTGTGGATCTCTTTGGAGTCTCTGTTTTGTTCAACTGATCTGTAATTATGTCTTTTTACTAATATTACATTTTACTTTTAAGATAACTTTATATAATAGCTTCTGAAATTAGACAGTGTGTGTTTCTTTTGTTCTTTTCTTCTTTCAAAATTATTTTGCTTATCTATTGCATTTATTTAGATGTAAAAATCAATTTGTCAGTTTCTATAAAGAAACTAGCTTGGATTATGATTGGGATTGCATTGACTCTACAGGTTAATTTGGGGAGAATTTACATCTAAATACCAACAGTGCATTTGATTTTGATCTAGTGTTTACATAACTGACTAGATTACGGTTATAAGTAAATATGTGACTTTGATGAGAGATAAAATTAGGAATTGTTCACTAGAGCAAAGTTTGCTTGCCCACAGGGATTAAACCAATGGCTGTGGCCTTCAGTTCAGTTCAGTTCAGTTGCTCAGTCGTGTCCGACTCTTTGTGACTCCATGAATCGTAGCACGCCAGGCTTCCCTATCCATCCCCAACTCCCAGAGTTTACTCAAACTCATGTCAATATAGCATTGTTACAGCTATTCCTTAGCTTAATTCAAATAAAATATATTTGGTCAAAATTAAATCTGCTTTTTTTCATTGTACAAAAAGAAAATGTTGATGTTTGTTGAGTATGATTAGTAGAATACATCTAAAAACTGTCTGACCACCCAGGTGGCAACTATGTGAAATAATCTTGTTATTACCTTGTGTCTTCCTCCCCACTATGGCAGAAATCATTCATTAATCCTGGCATTCTTTCTCAGAGAATTTGCAGCACACAGGTATTTTTTTTTTTTGGTTAGAAGTTGTCCTCAGTAAACTCAGCTTTTCTTTTCTTTAGTATAGGGAATTCCTCCACCAGTAATGGGAAGTTGAGTTGACTTCTTAGGCTAGTCTTAGGCAATCTCTGCATTCCTTTACCTGGCTCCATTAGGTCAAGGGTATTCCAGTTGTTTTTGCAACTCAAATGCTTTGGGCAACTTTTGAATTTGTACTAGAAGAAAGTATATTTGGTTGAAATCATTAGTTGCTCAGTCATGTCTGACTCTATGGAATTCTCCAGGCAAGAATACTCCAGTGGGTAGCCATTTCCTTCTCCAGGGGATCTTCTCAACCCAGGGGTTGAACCTGCGTCTCCTGCATTGCAGGCAGATGCTTTACCATCTGAGCCACCAGGGAAGCCCATATTTTTTTAAAGGTTTTCCTTATTAACTCTAGTCCATCCCCACGTGAGGATTGAAGTGGAATCAATGAAAGTGGGGGGGGGGGCTTCAGTGTATAATGGCTTAAGTGCAAGGATTTGAACATTTCTGTATGAGCTCTTGATCCCACTTTCTACAATGAAGACTTTAGACCTTTTAGTGTTCCCTAGATGCAGCTGAATATGTGTCCACTGTACTTAAAGCCCTGATTTCTAGTGTTGTAGCCACATGTTCCGGGAAACAAACTCACTCAGAAGGACAATGCAGATAGTGGAGTGCAGTTTATTACATTGGCGGGCCCAAGGCAGAGTCTCCTCTTAGCCAAGGACCCCGACCAGCATTTGTGAAAATCCTTTATACCCCATGTGTACGTGTCTGAACCCACCACTCCAAATTCCTTGAGACTTACATAACCAAGGAAAATCCAATAACCCCATGATTCACGTGCTATGTGCTCATGTGCTCAAACAGTCAAACAATTAGCCAATAATCAATAAACCTGAAGTTACATTGCAATAGATACAGAAAAATTTATGGCCTATCTGGAGGAAGGGGTGATTAGTGTATGTTTTCTCTTAGGCGATGAGTAACCTAGATATGATCTTCAAGGTTCCCTGGTCTGGAGGGGGTCTTATCCTTCTGTTGTTGTTTTCATAGGCTCTAAACACAGAATTCAGAGTCCATTGGAAAGGTGGCTGAGCATGATCAGCATGAACAGGCCTAAGATAGAGTCCAGGCCCTATGAATTCCTTCTTCACTAGGGCACTCTACTTCAGACTCACCCAATCTGACTGTCATCCTATGAAATCAATTCTTCTACTGCTAGTTTGCCCCTTAGTGTCTTCTTTCTTTTCCCCTTTGGTTTCTTTCTTCTCTGAGAGAAGAGACACCAGGAATGCTGGCTAGTTTGAAAGGGTGAGTTCCATGGATAGATCCATTTTAGGGTTGTTGAATTGAGATCAAGTAGTAATGGGATGTCCAAGTAGGAAAGAAATGCAGATTTGGAGTTTAGGATAAAGGTCTATATTAGAGATAGTAGATGTAGGAGGCATTTGCACAGAGGTGGCTGTTGTAAGAGGCTATGGTAGATTGAAATCACCTTCACAGGTGGAAATGTACACAGAGAGAGGCCTGCAGCTGGACCTTGGAGGAACTCACATTTGAGAGTTAGAGGAAAAATGGGGGAGGTTGAGAAAAATTGATGAGGAGAAAAACTGCATTGACACATTGGGACCCTTCCTGATTCCTGCTTGGCCATCAAAACTTTGCATTCGCTGCCCTTAGAACAGTGCTCTTGTTTGGTCACTGAGTCATGTCCGACTCTTCAATCACATGGACTGTGGCCCACCAGGCTCCTCTGTCCATGGGATTTCCCAGGCAAGAATACTGGAGTGGGTTGCCATTTCCTTCTCCAGGGGATCTTCCTGACCCAGGGATCAAACCCACGTCTTCTGCATTGTCAAGCGAATTTTTTACCACTGAGTCATCAGCAAAGACCTACCTTAGAATACTGACTGACACATAACTGGTGTTTAATAAACTTCTGTTGAATGACCGAATCTAAAAACATTTTCTAGGAGAAACCTAGGGTCAACAGTTTCCAATGTTGAAGCAGGTGTGAAATGAATGAGGAAATGTTTCACTGAAGAAAGGATTTTAGATTTGGGGATTAGACAACTGTAGACTTTACAGTGTGAAGATTATTAATTCTTGTCACCTCACATCTTAGATTATGGGAACCTGTAAAGTGTAGATAATAAGAGTTAATTCCTTGGATTAATGTGAGGATTCAGTGATATAACCTGTGAACGGTGTTAAATACTTAGCTCAGCTCCTCATTCATTCACTAAACTAATATTTAATGTGTTTATGGATCAGGTGTAGTTGGTATGGTCTGTGGATAGATCAATGAATAAAACAGATAGTTTGTGCTTTCATGGACCTTATAGTCAACTTGGAGTGGGGACAGGTAGTAACAAAAACATCTGAGAGTGACAGGTGCTGTGCATTAATTAAAGGATGATGATCTTATAGTGAGGGGATGGCTACTTTATAGATAAGTTGGACAGATAGATTGGACTCTGAGGAAGTGATATAAGTTAAGAGTTGAAAGACAAGGAGAACTGATATTATCATGATGATGATTCTCTTCTTTGTCTTTTTACTTCTGATTCTCTCTTTTCACTTCAACTGTTTACCTGCCTCAAACACCATCCTGTCTCATCACATCACTTTTGTGTTCAAAACCCTTCCATGCCTCCTGAATGACTTTGCAAGTTGTTATCTGGACTCAGCCTGCAGAGAAAAGTGCTGCTCCCACATTACAAGCTGGCTGGCGGCTCCACATGGTGCTGTAGAAAAGGCATCCTTGCCCGAGGCAAAGGCATTTACACCTTCCAGGGACACATATGATTAGAGACAGAGGAGATGCAGACGCAGACAGAGAGGAGGGGGTGAATAGGAGGCTAACAGGAACTTAATCTGTTAGAAGAGGAAAGGCCTTTGAAAAGTGAATTAACGATATTTATAGCTGCATCAGGTAAGTAGCTGGCAAGAACTCGCTGATAATGAGGCCAAGGTTGAATTCCCATATGGACCAGAGAGCTTCATGTGGAGAAACTATGCTACTCACTCTCTGGCTGTGAGACTTGGGCAAACACTCAGAACCTCAGGTCCCCAGTCTAAAAGGGGACATGCATCCCACCTGCCTGCCCCATATGTTGTAAGGAACAAATGAGAATGGATAAAGTGCTTTTTAAAATAATACATTTTAAATAAGATCTATTATTGTTACTGGTTGCATTATTATTTTCATGGCTGTAGGTACCCTTCTCTCCTACTTCTTCTGCAGCGTATCAGCCAGCTATTTCTCACAGTGGAGATTCAACCACACTATGAATGCTTCTTATAAATCAATCAGTAATAGCCCTTCTTCAGGATGCCCATTATTTTGACCCTGACAGGAAGATTGTTTGCATAGAAAGAATACAACATATATTTTCAAGCGCTGGTGCTTGGGTGTATTCTACCACTTGTTTTGGCTAAATCTTTTTCTTATTTTAATGCTATACTCAATTATAGTGCTCCTAACCACTAATCACTAGTGTGGATTTCCTGTGTCCTCCTCATGATTAAATCCTAGGCTGAGTCACCTCTGATCTTTTTTCGCCTAATCTTCAGAGAACTAGTAATTAGGCCATTTGGTGTCACTACCCAGTGATGATGACTATATGGCACAAGCACAAGTGCCTCCCCTCCAACTAAGCCCGTTGTGGATGCTTCTAATTGATAATTGCACTATCTCCTATTAATGCAGCTTCACAGCCCTAATTTGGTGACCACTGGTCATTTGAAATATGACTAGTCCAACTTAACCTAGTCTGTATGGGTAAAATTCATACCAGATCACAAAGACCTAGCACAAAAGAAAAAAATGTAAAATATCTCAATTTTTATATTGTTAGTTCATATATTATATTTAATTTTACAAGTTGAAATGAGAATGTTTTGCATGTATTGGGTTAAATAAAATGTCATTAAAATTAATCTTACCTGTTACTTTTAACTTTTTTCAAGTGGTTATAAATGTAAAATTGTATGTGTGGCTCACACGTGTGACTTGTGTTTTGTTACTACCTGCCTTCAAATCATTTTTAAGACAGTTCTTTAGGCAATCAGTTACCATTAAACCAGAAATAAAAGCAGTCCTATTTTATGGAAGTGGAAAAGAGATCAATACATTTTGAGTTTTAAATCATAGAATGAAAATAAGAACCTTTGAGTGTATCTAGTTAAGTAGTTCCCAAACATGTCTGTGCTTTAGAAAATCCTGGGATCTTAAATTGTAAAATGACAGATTTGTAGGTTCTACTCCTGAAGATTCTGGTTTAGTTGGTCTGGTCTGTGGCCCCAGATAGTGTATTTTTAATACGCAGCCCTGGAGATCCTCTGATGAGCAGCTCGGTCTGAGAACCCCTGAGCTAGGACTTTTTAACATTTTGATGAAGGGACTTGCCCAGTGTGACGAGTTGTAATTGGCAGAGCTAAGACCAGAGCACATGTTCCTCACGGATTATGTTTTGTACCACAGATCCCTAGGGTATTTTGTACTACTGCAACCTAAGTGTCTTTCTCAGAACTCGGGTTAGAATGAGGAACTTAAGCTGCATCTCAGCCGGCAAGAGTACTTCTTTTGCTTCCTTATTTGGAGAAAACCCAGTTTGGCTCAGCAACCCCCTCTGCTGGCAATAATCCCTAGCGCAGCTTGGCACAGCTGGCTTTGGGGAAGGGAGCCGGGAGGGAAGGCAACACAGAAGGATATAGCAGAAAGGACAGTGCAGTGGGGAAATTATTTGCAGTCAGGCAGTGGTCAAGAGGAAACATTGCAGTTTAAACTTGCAGAGCTAAGCCGGCCTGTAGAGTTTGTTTACCTGACTGTCTCCTGTCTGGAGGAGAGAATATGGACAAATCATTTCACCTCTCTGGGCCTCAGTTTCTTCCTCTGAACAGAGCAGAAGGACATGCTCTGCTTCCTCTCCCTCATTGGAGACTATTTGAAGAGTCTAATAAAATAACGGGAATGTTGTTGCTAATGTTTTAGTCCAAAGACACACTCTAGTTAGAGATGGAGCCAGACCTTGAACCCTGGTCTCCCAGTTAGTTAATTGAGGTGTCTTATACAATTTCAACTAACAAGCGAGAGATGTGTTCAGCTGCTTCCAGAGCGGTATAGGGGCAGGAAAAATGTACAAGGGAGGTTGAGGCTGGTCTCAGGCCTAGCTGAACTGAAGCCAGGTTGCTACCCTCTTCTTTATATATCATTCATCATTTATTCTGCTTGTATTTATTGAGCACCTCTTATGTGATTGAATCCTTGCAAGATATGGTGATACCAAGTCAAATCAGATATGGTCCCTGTTATGACTATGGTCTTGCTTTGTATCCCTGAGTATTTCTTTGTCAGATATATTCTCAACTAGCTGTCATAATATACAAGTAACATGGCTGGGTGAAATCATAATAGCTGTCATTTACGGGGAGTTATATGCCATGCATAGTGCTAGGCATTTTCCACTAACTACCTCAGAGCACAGAAGAAGTACATCTAGAGACATTTAGAAAACTTTTCAAGGTAACAGTGGAGTAGGTGGTGAAGTTGGGTTCATGCGCACTCTTTAAACCACAATGCTGTACTGCCCTAAAAACACTTCCTTTTGGTAAAAGCATTAGGTAGTTATCAGGCCCCAGGCAAAATGTATGTTCATCCAAATGTTAAAACCTAAAATATTTGAAATATGTTTAAATAAATTGTAATACAATGTTTTTGAAGAATGCTTAATGATCTGGAAAAAGGCCGTTGATAAAATGCTACTTCGTAATAGAAAGATATAAATCTGTTTGATACTAATTTTGTGAAACACCCATTCATATCCATAAATACAGAAAAAAAAGGATGGAGAGCAGCTCACTCTTGTTCTCAGTATTGCTGTTGGGCAGGCAGTAGTGTTTTGGGAGAGTCTTATTTTCTTTGAACTTCGTAAATTTTTCATACTTTCTATAATATTTAAAACTTTTCTCCCTAACATTTTATTGTAACAATTTCCAAATCTACAGAAAATTTGGAAGGATTTTACAATGAATATTCATATACTCACCACCTAGATTCTACAATGAACATTTTACTACACCTGCTTTTTCACATGTCTATCTAGTCTTTTATTTAATCCATCTAATTTTTTGATGTATTTCATGATAAGTTGTTGACATAGGTACACTTCTTCCCAAGTACTAAAATTCAATATTGGTTTGTGTATTTTTTCTTATACAATTCACTTACAACGAAATACACACAAATCTAATGTAGCATTCAGTGAGGTCTGACAAATGTATTCACTCAACACATCCTTATCGAGATACATAACATTGTCATCACCCCAGAGAGTTCCCTCATTCCTAGTCAATCTCTGTCCCCAAAGCAACTGCTGTTCTAATTCTTTCCAGCAGAGATTAGTTTTGCTTGTTACAGAATTTCATGTAAATGGGATTGTATAGTATAGTATATAGTCTTTTGTAGGGTTTCTTTTATGCAATATAATGTTTTTGAAGTCTGCCCAGTGTGTTGCTCGTATCAGTACTTGGTTTCTGTTGCTGGGGATGGTATGACTACACCGCTGTTTGTATTTCTAGTCCCCTGTTGATGGACACCTGAGCTAGTCCCAGTTTTGGGCTGTTATAAATAAAGCTGTTATGGGTATTCTTTCTGTGTGTGTGTGGAGATATTTTTCTCATGGGTAAATATCTGGGTGTGGGATTTCTGGGTCAAAGGGTAGGTGAATGTTTAGTTTTGTAAGAGACTGCCACACATTTTCCTAAAGTGGCTGTACTATTTTGTATTCTTGCTGATATGTCAGCAGACGCTAATTGCTGCATATCCTCGCCTATGTTCTATTCTGAAGTGTATCTCATTTGTGTCAGTCTATTCTGAAGGGTATGTAAGGGTATCTCATTGTGGACTACATATTTTTATAATCATAAAATAACAAGTTTTATTTAAAAATAAATAAAACTGAAATAATGTCAAGGAAAAGAAAAAGTACTGGAAGTAAATTTAATAAAGTTAATTGTGCTCTTCTCTAGGTGGATTATGAATGGATTTCTTTCTTGTACTATTTACTTTAGTTCCTAAATTATCCAAAATAAGCTCTTATTAAGAAGAAACATGTGTTTTTTGTTAAAAGAAAATATCCATGAGAGTTAATGCATTGATCTAAGGGAATTCAACAATATTTTAATTGTCAGTGATTTTATTGATATGTGATAGCTTAAAAAGAGATATTACATAAATATGGGCTATATTTGGGCCTTACTTGTACATACTCTGTGACATTGAGCAAGCTGCCCCTTCTGTCTTCCGTTTCTTCCTCTTTTTTTATAAGTGGATTGGAATAGATGCTAAGTCCTCCATTGGTTAGGGAGAAAATGCAATAGTGGTAGGTGTTGTAGGAAATGAGAGCTAGGACAAGTAAACTTTGACAGGGAACAGAGGCTCGATACTTAGGGGATCAAGCTGAGTGAAAGCCTTTTGTCATGTGATTCATAGAAGAGGTCCAGGCCCACAGGGAGACAGAAGGGTGTAGTCAGAATGTGAGTTTGAGAGTCAGATGGTTCTAGATTCAAATCCAGACACAGAACTTTTCTTGATCTTTGACCTTAGGCGAGTGCTCCCTGAATTTCAGTTTTCTGCATCTACTAAATGACGATACTAATTTTTATCCTGTTGACTGTGTGTGTGTGTGTGTGTGTGTATTTTATATTGGATAATATTTACAGAGGGCTTCCCAAGTGGATCAGTGGTAAAGAATCCGCCTACCAATGCAGGAGATGCAGGAGACATGGGTTCAATCCCCGAGTCAGGAAAGTTCCCTGGAGAAGGGCATGGCAACCCACCCCAGTATTCTTACCTGAAAGATCCCACGGACAGAGGAGCCTGATGGGCTACAGTCCATGGTGTTGCAAAGAGTTGGAGACGACTGAATGACTATGCACACATACAATATTTACAGATGTAGTCATTTACAAAAGTAGCTGCAACAGACTTTTGCCTTGGAATTTGTAGGCAAGTGATAAAACTGGGGAAGAGGGATGTGAAATAGAGGGAAATAAAAGGGGACCACAGATAAATTTAGAAACCTAGATTGTGAAGATTTAGAGGAATGCTAGAGATGATCTAATCAAACCCACATTGCAGAGGAGGAAAGTGAGGTCTAGAATTGATTTCCCCATGGATATGGTGGCAGGGTCAGTGGGGAAAACCCATGTGGTTTATTTTCTGACTTACCATAATGTTTTGGTTAACCTCACAACTTGACCCTAGCGTGGTGTCAGTTGGATGAAGTGGAATTTTCCTTGCACACCCCACTAGGGCCACTCAACTTGGGGGATTTCAAATGCTGTAACCAGCAGGGGAACAGAAACAAGCACTCCAGGAGTCTTGCCAGTGGAAGACAGAACTCTTCAACTCTAAATTTTACAAGCTCAAGCAAAAGCCGTGCTGTTGATCAGCTTAGCTCAGACCTGGAACAGTTTGCTGCTTTTGACTCTGATTTGTTCTGAGCTCATGCACCAACTTCCCTGGGAAGTACATATAGCCCACCTAGGGGATTGTCTGTGTATTAATTTCACCCATGAGAAGTTTCCTCCTTTGTCCTGTATTGTAGGCTAGAAACTTAGTATCTGACAACTATATTGCTTTCTGTCACTTTCAAAGGAGAGCAGATATCCTTGCCATACTGATTTGCCCGTCAGTTTCTTTCAAGGTTGTTTACCACTGTTTGTGTGGTATTACCCTGTTTCTCTTGGAGAAGGCAATGGCACCCCACTCCAGTACTCTTGCCTGGGAAATCCCAGGGACGGGGGAGCCTGGTGGGCTGCTGTCTATGGGGTCACACAGAGTCGGACACAACTGAAGAGACTTAGCAGCAGCAGCAGCAGCACCCTGTTTCTCTGCATAATTTCAGAGAAAAAGATTTCTTTCCAGAAAGCTAAAAATTAAGAGCTTAGAATCCCTCTTTTCAAATCTCCAGTCTTTTGGTCTGTAGAAGGAATTCAGGAAATCTCTTGGGTGGTTTTACTGGTTGAGAGAAAAGAAAAAAAGAAAAGTCAAGATCCAGCTTGAATTTTCTCTTGCTCCTTAACCTGAGTCTCTATAAAAAGTCTTTTCTCCTTGCATACCACATTCCTCCTGACTTTGCAAAGGGGTGCTCTCTGCCCTGGAGATCTTGAGACAGGAAATAACATTAAGCTATCCAAAGAAAGGCTGTTTTCACAAGAGAATTTTTACTCCAGCCTCATTTAAAAAATAATGAACCTCTTGTGAGCAAATCTCTTAGGAACCACATAGTCTAATTTTCTAAGATGTTGGATGGTTAGAGGATTGAGAGGGCCATGGGATGCTATGAAGACTGACTTTGGATTTTCATCTTTGCTTACATATCTCTTATGATCAGGGTTAGCTTCACCCTGGAAGGAATAATTTCTGTGAAGCTCCTCCAAACCAAGGCATAGAAAGCACAAAAGAAATGTTGATGCATTCTTGTGCTTTCCAACACAAATGTATTTCATAGAATCCTTGCTGCTATAAAGAAATTCTTTGAAAGCAAAATGTAAGAGAGCATTGTTTATAGAAATGTCCTTTCTTCCCTTGGCTAAGGACTCCTTGTTCTTTTGCTTTCCTCACTGCCACTCTGGATTGCTTTGTTTATATGACAAAGTCAATATTATACTTCACTTACTGACATTGACTAAAGTAGGGAAGATGGAGTCATGGCCCCAAAGGTAATGTGGTGGAATAGAAAGGCCTGGAACTCAGTCTGGTGTCATCAGTTTAGGCTTTGGTTTTGGTAATGATGTCTTAGACTTCAGTCTCATCCAATCATATCTAAGAAATAGAGTTTACATGTTATAATGCACATGAGACATTTGGTAGAGGTCCAGGCAACAGAGTAAGCACCCAGTAAATTCTTGCTAGAGTTGGCATGAAAGTTTGTTTGCCGTAATGCTTTCTTCCTTAACAAGGGTGTGTGGCAGGGGGACTGGAATCCTCCAAGAACATGAGAGACATGGCTGCTGAAAGGGGGGCAGGGTACAGGAATAACTGCTCAATATTTGTTGAAGAAAAATATCAGCTAGTTCTTTTCCTGGGAGCTGACTCTATAGCTGTGCATCAGTATGTGATGTAGAAGAAACACGAGAGACTTTGGTTAAGACATGTTTGGGCTCTGGATTCTAGTCTATTGATTTGAGTTGTGTAATATTGTGTGTTGTTCAGTCACCAAGTTGTGTCTGACTGTTTGCAACCCCATGAATTGCAGCATGCCAGGCTTCCTTGTCCTTCACTATCTCCCAGGGTTTGCTCAAACTCACGTGCATTGAGTCAGTGATGCCATCCAACCATCTCATCCTCTGTCATCCCCTTCTCTTGCCCTTAGTCTTTCCCAAAATCAGGGTCTTTTCCAATGAATGAGTTATTGTTACTTAAAAATATCTCTCTTCCAGGTTTAGTAGAGTGACCCAAATTTTCTGTGCTCTTCCCTGTCTTCTACTTTTGATGCTGGGAAAACTAGATTAGAGCACTGGAAATGACTCCATTCTCTGTGTGAAACCAGCCCTGAAGAAGCAATTAAGGCAACCCGAAGGTGTTGGCAGAAGTGTAATAAACCTTATGGGAGTGTTATTTGGGGTTGCTAACCTTCCTCACAATTGGACTCTTCTATTCACAGATTAGCACCAATAATAAGCTTCATTGAAAAGAACGGCTCTAATTGGTTCCTAGTTGTTGCTTTGGGACAAAAATTGAGAATGATCTGTTTGAGTCTGTGTCTACAGTTTCCCCAAATGAACTGATAAATAAGTGAAAGATTCACTCCGCATCCTGACTGTTGAGTCTGTGGAAAGCCCGCCCAAGCAGTCTGGCTGGATTTCCTCTGTGAACCCATAGAGTATTTTGGCACCATGTGGACGCTTGCTTTGTGTGCGGATGTGTGCATGTCTGCTTGTATGTGTGTTAGAATGTGTTTTAGAGAGTGTTTAAAACCATGATGCAGACAAATGAGGACACTTAGAAAAATTAACCAACCAAAGGCTCAGGTAGACATTTGATTGCTTGACTGCTCTCTTCTGTATTAGTTTAACTTAAAAAGCATAATGAAAATATTTTGGCTTAATGAACATAACCTGTGATAAATTGTAGTGCTTTAGGAGGCAAATAAATTAATGAGAAGAAGATTCAGCCCTAAGACCGAGGATGCTGTTTACTGTTTAGTTGCTAAGTCATGTCCAACTCTTTGCTATAGCCTGCCAAGCTCCTCTGTCCATGGGATTTTCCAGGCAGTAACACTGGAGTGGGTTGTCAATTCCTTCTCCAGGGGGGTCTTCCCAACCCAGGGCTTGAACCCATGTCTCCTGCATTGGCAGGCTGATCCCACACCTTTCTCTTATGGGAATTGCAATAAGAAGGATATTTATTTAAGTCAGATGTTATGGTTTTGGTCAAGGGCTATGGTATAACCTTTTTCTTGACTTTATATTCTTTGAATTAAGTCTATATTCTTTTATTGTAGTTTTATATGTATATTAATATTTACATAAAATGTAACATTTACAATTTTTAAATTGTTTGTTGGTATTAAGTACATTCATAGTGTTGTACAGCCATCCACCACCATCCATCTCCAGAACTCTTTCATTTTCTCAAGCAGAAACTTGGTACCCATCTAATCCTTTATTTGTAAGAGACAGCAAATTACAAATTTTGGAACCATCTATACCTTATTTACATGAGAATTTATCACAGAAGTAGCACATCATTTATATATTTTTTTATTCATTTGCTCAGTTATTAAATAGATGTTGACTGAGTACTGGTGATAAGCCAGTAGTGTGCTGAGGATGATGTTGAATAAACCAGATGAAGTCTTGGCCTCATATCTTACTGTGACTGTGGGAGCCAGAATAATGCCCTGCCCCTCAAAGATGTACATGTCCTAATTTCTGGAATCTGTGACTGTGTTATTCTGCATAGCAGAATGGGATTTTGAGAAGTGATTAAATTAAAAATATACAAGCAACTCCTGCAGCTCAATTCCAGAAAAATAAATGACCCAATCAAAAAATAGGCCAAAGAACTAAACAGACATTTCTCCAAAGAAGACATACAGATGGCTAACAAACATGAAAAGATGCTCAACATCACTCATTATCAGAGAAATGCAAATCAAAACCGCAATGAGGTACCATTTCATGCCAGTCAGAATGGCTGCTATCTAAAAGTCTACAAGCAATAAATGCTGGAAAGGGTGTGGAGAAAAGGGAACCCTCTTACACTGTTGGTGGGAATGCAAACTAGTACAGCCACTATGGAGAACAGTGTGGAGATTCCTTAAAAAACTGGAAATAGAACTGCCATATGACCAAGCAATCCCACTGCTGGGCATACACACCGAGGAAACCAGAATTGAAAGAGACACGTGTACCCCAATGTTCTTCGCAGCACTGTTTATAATAGCCAGAACATGGAAGCAACCTAGATGTCCATCAGCAGACGAATGGATAAGAAAGCTGTGATACATATACACAATGGAGTATTACTCAGCCATTAAAAAGAATACAGTTGAATCAGTTCTAATGAGGTGGATGAAACTGGAGCCTATTATACAGAGTGACGTAAGCCAGAAAGAAAAACACCAATACAGTATACTAAAGTATATATATGGAATTTAGAAAGATGGTAATGATAACCCTGTATGCGAGACAGCAAAAGAGACACAAATGTATAGAACAGTCTTTTGGACTCTGTGGGAGAGGGCGAGGGTGGGATGATTTGGGAGAATGGCATTGAACCATGTATATTATCATATGTGAAATGAATCGCCAGTCCAGGTTTGATGCAGGATACAGGAAGCTTGGGGCTGGTGCACTGAGATGACCCAGAGAGATGGTATGGGGAGGGAGGTGGGAGGGGGGTTCAGGATGGAGAACACGTGTACACCCGTGGCTGATTCATGTTGATGTATGGAAAAACCAATACAATATTGTAAAGTAATTAGCCTCCAATTAAAATAAATAAATTTATATTAAAAAAAATATCCTGATGGGGGGAGGGGCGGGAAGAGATTATCTTGGATTAAGGTAAATAACCTGCCTGACAGTGCAGGAGACACAGGTTCAATTCCTGGGTTGGAGAGATGCCCTGGAGAAGGAAATGACAACCCACTTCAGTATTCTTGCCTGGAAAATCCCATGGACAGAGGACATTGGTGGGCTACAGTCCATGGGGTCACAAAGAGTCAGACAGGACTGAGTGACTGAGTATGCGCATACGTACACACATACATACATTCATACAATTACGAGCATCCTTATGAGAGAAAGAGGGAGACAGGAGAGTCAAAAAAGGAAATGATACAACAGAATACAGTGATGGGAAAGGGGCATGAGCCAGGGAAGATGGGCAGCCTCTGGAAGCTGGAAAAGGCAAGAAATGGATTTGCCCCTAAAGTCTCCAGAAGGAACATAGCCTTCTTGACATCTTGACTTTAGCCTGTAGGACTCATTCTGGATTTCTGATCTTTAGAACTGCAAGATACTAAATGTGGATGGTTTAAGGCCATTAACTTTGTGGTAATTTGTTATAGCAACAATAGAAAACTAATACACTTGTCTTTTTATTTAGTAAGTTTTAAGCTAAGGACTTTCTTTACTGTGAGTTTTGCTTGGTTGGTTCAGGCAAGTGTGAAGTTTTTTCATAACACAAAATTATGTTTGCTCTAGAAACCCTCTCTGCCTCATGTCATCAAGCCTGTGCCCAGACTTAGACTATAATTTACATTTAATTCACTATGATTAATCCATCATATTTCATTAATTCATCATTCTTTAAACCATCATAATTCATACACTAATTCTTACCCCCTGGCACCCTGCTGGGTATACTTAATGTCTAACACTCAATCTAGGAGACATCTTACACTTGGTTTGGGTCCTTTCTCAAACAGGGCAATTTGCAGTAGTGGTAGTCATTCTGTTACCTGGTAAATTTGCATATGTGTAACTACTTTGTCTACAGTAAAAATGATGACTACCAAATGATGGTAGTATATTCACATGTACTGTGTACTGAACTATAAGATATGTGATTTTTCTGAGACTCAGATAAATGTCATAAAGGTCCTACACAGGAGTCTTTCTTACATTAAAAAGGAAACCTTTGATAGTTCTAAACTCTTGATGTTTACCTCTTCCTGTGCTTTTTAGAAACAGTAATCCTTATCGTTTTTGCTGGACATTTCTCTCTTGAAAATGAGCAATGATGTTTTTCACTCTGTGGCCTCCCTCTCCATCTACTGGGCAGAAAGTTCAGGGCTGAGTGGATAAAGGAGTAAATAGCTACTGGTCTTTGGAAGAAAAACACTTGAACTTGAGAGTGGGAACTCCATGTTCTCTGTCTTCTTGACCTCCAACCAGAGAACTGATTATCTTGTTTATGTGTTTTTTAGAGATCTTCATAAAAGTGAATTTCTTAAAAAATTCTGAGGCTGGTTGAACATGTATCTTTTGTGTTAAAAATAAAATCAAGGGAATGGAAAGTTGAACATCTTTAAAATGGCATACAAAGCCCTCCATGACCTGACTGGCCCTTTTCCCTACCTGTCCAGACTTACCTCTCATCATTTTACCTCTTAATGTTTCAACCACTCTGAATGTTTTCAGTTCCTCCAACATCCTGTCTCTCCAGTGTCTTGGCTGTACCTGACTCAGTCTGGACAGTGTTTTCTTTTTCCCCACGTTCCCCTGACCATGGCCTTGCTGAATTCTTCACAATGTTCAGCTTAGAGGCTGCTTCTGTGCATTAGCATTCCCTGATCCCACACCATTCTGAAGCGCAGCTCTTAGGCATTGTGTTATTGATACCCATTTACCTGTCTTTGTCCCCTATGAGACTATGAGCTCCAAGAAGGCATGTTTCATGAGAGCCTGTGTCTTTTTTATAGTTTTCATCACTATGCCTGGCACTTCCTTTAACAGACTGGCACTTTGCCCACAGGCCAAATCTACCTCAAGCAGCCTTTTATGCGCCACCGTTTGTTTTAATTGCACAGTTGAATATGACTGAGCAAATGACCGACGGGTACCTGTAATCAAACAGTCCGGAGATTTTAAGCACTTCCATTCATTCCTGGAGCAGTCACTGAGCCTTGGCAATAAGTAATTTAAATTCTGGACAGTGAGTTTTCGAGCTGCTTCAATGACTGCATTTTGAGAACAGCGGAAAAACTCTGACCCTTTGATAATTAGACTGAATTAGTTTTCATAATTCTACTTTATGCACTAGAATAGTTAGCAGGCTTCATTATCAGCAGCCTGATGAGACAGCTTTCAGCTTCTGATATAGATCTTGTGAGTAATTTCAATTTGCAAACAAACTGCGGCCACTCTGAACAGCACTGTTTCTTAGACAAGATAGTCTTATGCTGCTGCTAAGTCACTTCAGTCCTATCCGACTCTGTGCGACCCCATAGATGGCAGCCTACCAGGCTCTGCCATCTCTGGGATTCTCCAGGCAAGAACACTGAAGTGGGTTGTCATTTCCTTCTCCAATGCATGAAAGTGAAAAGTGAAAGGGAAGTCGCTCAGTCGTGTCTGACTCTTCGCAACCCCATGGACTGAAGGCTACCAGGCTCCTCCGTCCATGGGATTTTCCAGGCAAGAGTACTGGAGTGGGGTGCCATTGCCTTCACCAAGATAGTCTTATAGTTTCATTATAAATAATTTCAAAGTAGGTGCAGAACAAAGCATACAATTAGCATCTTGTCTATGTATGTCTGATCCAGAGAAAGGACCGATGACTGCCACAGTTGAAAGCAGCCACCAACAACCCCTGTAACCTAGGAAGCCTGTATTTGTTGAACTTGTAAATTGATATCTTTTCTTTTGCTCTATATGTCTGGGACAGTGCCAGGATCTAAAAGACTCTTACAAATTAAGGGGAATGTATCTTTAAGACATTCCCGGAAAAGACATTTGACTTATTATCTGACAGAACATCCTGGGCTTCTTTTGTAATACTCACAAATTTCTCCCTCTGACCCACAGTGTCTCTCTAGCCCACAGTAGCCTGAATGGTCCATTAGGGCAGAGATCACTTTTGTCTTTACTACTGAATCCCCAGAACACAAAGTAGACGCTTTGTAAATATTTGTTGAACAGATAGATAAATGATATGTATGAATAAACTTCCATAGTGAGGTATTGGTATATGCACATTTTTTTTTTTAATCTCTGGCAGATCTACATAACTCTGTTCTGAGTTAGAACTTCATAACTTATTTGAAAAATTCGGTTTTCATCCTATTTCAGTTACTATGAATACGTAATAATCAACCCCAAAATTTATGCTTTTACTCCTCAACAACATCTAGTAGTAGTAGAGGTAGTGTTAGTTGTTCAGTTGTGTCCGACTCTTTGTGACCCAGTGGACTGTAGCCCTCCAGGCTCCTCTGCACATGGGATTCTCCAGGCAAGAACACTGAAGTGGATTGTCATTCTCTTCTCCAGAAGTTCTTCCAGACCCAGGGATAGAACCTGAGTCTCCAGCATTGCAGGCAGATTCTTTACCGTTTGAGCTACAGGGATTTTAAATTCAACAACATCTAATTTGCTCACAAATCTGCAGTCTTAGGGCTTGGTGGAGAATGCTCATTTCCGCTCTGCTTGCTGATGTGCACTGGGGCAGCTTGGAGACTGGAGAAGGGAATCATCTGAAAGCTGCTCCTAGCCTGGGCTAGAAGTCTTAAATAGTTGAAGACTGGCCAACCAGTCCTCCTCAGATACCTTTCTCTAGCCCTTTGTGGTCTTTCTATGTAACCTCTTCAGCATGGTGCCTTCAGGGTAACTTGACTTTGTATATGATGGCTCAGGGCTTCCTGGGTGGAACAGTGGTAAAGAATCTGTCTGCCAATGTAGGAGATGCAAGAGACTGGGTCAGGAAGATCCTCTGGAGAAGGAAATGGCAACCCACTCCAGTATTCTTGCCTGGGAAATCCCATGGACAGAGGAGCCTTGTGGGCTACAGTCCATGGGGTCGCAAAGAGTCAGACACAATTGACCACACACACACACACACGCACATACACACATGACAGCTCAGAGGTCTAGAGATGCATGTACTAGGGACAGAGGGAAAACCAAGTAGATGGTGTATTGTTTTTTTTGTGATCTGGTTATGAGTCTCATGGTGTCATGTCCACTGCATTCTATCCCTTTGAAGAAGTCATTAAGGCCAGCCTGTGATCAAGGGGAGTTTGAATTTAGACTCCACATTTCCTGGGAGAAGTGTCAACAAACTTGCAAAGATATTTCAAAGCCATTACTCAACCAATCACTTTACTGGAAGTTTTGCAACATCAATTAAGTCCAGACTTAACACCTACTCTGAGTGAGACAGAAACTCCTGCAGAGAAGTAAAACTAGAATATCATCATCACTTCTTACATAAAAGGATAAAGATGAGGAGTTTGAATGTGGACCCTTCTTACTCCAATATAAAGTAAACTGTTGTAACTCCTCCAAAGGCTAGACTTTTGGGATGCATTTCTGTTCTTTGAATGGGTGCAAGTGGGACTCTTATAAAGGGAGAGGGAGAGGAGGGGCAGCAGTCAATGTCAATGTCAATATAGACGTTAGTAGACACAAGCTTTTCTGTACCCTCATTGCTTCCCGACTGTCCTGGCTTGTCCCCCGAGGCTAGGCTTCAGGAAGGCTGCTTAGTGACTTTCCCTTCATCTTCCAGTTGCCTTTTCCAGAACTTTTCTTTCCCAGCTACTCCCACAATTGTGCAAAATATCACTTCTATAATAAATAATAAATTTGATATTCTGTGATAGTGATAGTGGTTCTGTTTCTAATTGAATACTAACTGATAGAGAAGAAACCAGCATCATATTATTTCATAAAAAATTCTTAGTTTTGACTCAATATAGCTTGAATAGTTCATTATTTTCAACACTAAGCTTCAACTTTGTATAGATGACAGCTATAAACTAAGTGTAGGGGACCTATTAAAATCTAATGATATTTCTTAGAACACTTTGCATTGACCTCTATTAAAACATCACCCTCCAAAATGGATAGAGTACAGGTTAATAATATGCAGTACAACGTATAATTTTCTTCTGCTAGTCCAGGGGTTGGCAAATGTTTTCTGAAAGAGACTAGGTAGTAAACATTCTAGGCTTTGAGGGTTCCTGTTGCAAAGACTCAAATGTGCTGATAAGGTGTGAAAATACATAGATAATACATGATTGAATGGGAGAGGATATATCTCAATGAAACTCTGTTCACAAACACAGGTTGTGGGCAGGATTTGGCCTGTGGGTCTTAATTTGCCAGTAAGTGCTCAGAAGCTAGTTGACATTCTGTAAATATTGATCTGATAAAAGAAAGATGCCATAGAAATGATTTTCTGGAGGACCATAGGGGATGAAACAAGCAAATATGTAAAAGAAACAAGAAGTGACTTGCCTCAAGTATCACCTGTACAGCAGGAACAATATCAGAGAACCAAGAGGAGGAAAGAGAAGAAAAGGTTAATATTAAAGAAGTTGAAATTATTTTTCTTCCCTTGTGTGCTGGTAGGAAATATGTGTTGTAGGCAGTATATTTGTTTTGTGAAGTGGGGTGCAGCACTTTTTACATATCCTAAAAATGTTACTCCTAGCTGAGGCTCCCCCTTGGCAAGCTTGACTAGGCTGATAGTACCAGTCATTTGAGTGTATATGTGGGTATGGGGGCAGCAGTTGCTCCCTTTCCTAATATGGTTGGAGATTCAAGGCTTATGCAGCCCAGGAAAATGGTGAAAGTTTCTGGCACTCAATTTGAAGTGGTCACCATGGTGCCAAGCCCTACGGTGGGATTGTGGCTGAGGTTCCCAAGGTCACAGCAGGGGGGCCAGCTCTTCCTCTTCCCCGCCCTCAGGCCTGAGGAATTTCGTTTCTTATCCACAATGCACTAAAACACCAAGTGAATTCTCTCTGTTCCGGAACAATCTAAATAGTTGCCAATTAGTTGGCCCTAGAGATCAAATTGCCAACATCTGTTGGATCATAGACAAAGCAAGAGTTCCAGAAAAACATCTACTTCTGCTTTATTGAGTATGCCAAAGCCTTAGACTATGACTGCTACTGCTGCTAAGTCACTTCAGTCGTGTCCGACTCTGTGTGACCCCATAGACGGCAGCCCACCAGGCTCCCCTGTCCCTGGGATTCTCCAGGCAAGAACACTGGAGTGGGTTGCCATTTCCTTCTCCAATGCATGAAAGTGAAAAGTGAAAGGGAAGTTGCTCAGTTGTGTCCGACCCTCAGCGACCCCACGGACTGCAGCCTTCCAGGCTCCTCCATCCATGGGATTTTCCAGGCAAGAGTACTGGACTGGGGTGCCATTGCCTTAGACTATGAGGATCACCACAAACTGTGGGAAAAAAGAGATGGGAATACCAGACCACCTTACCTGCCTCCTGAGAAATCTGCATGCAGGTCAAGAAGCAACAGTTAGAACTGCACATGGAACAATGTGCTGGTTCCAAATTGGGAAGGAAGTACGTCAAGGCTGTATATTGTCACCCTGCTTATTTAACTTATATGCATAGTACATCATGAGAAACGCTGGGCTGGATGAAGCACAAGCTGGAATCAAGATTGCTGGGATAGAGAGAACAAGATGGCAGAGAAGTAAGTGGACATGGAGTACATCTCTCTCCACAGATCCATCAGGAATACACCTTCAGGCACAGAAGTGCATGCAGAACACCAGCTGAGAGCGGACAGGAGGACCTGACCAGTGGAAAAGAATATATAGAACGAAGCAAAACTCGGTAGGATGAAGTAGGAAGTAGGGGAAAAAACAGGAGTGTTAGTAGGACTAGACCTGCCCTCGGCCAGTGGGGGAACTGAAGCAGGGGCACACATCAGGGCAATTGTCTGAGTCAGAGGAGAAATATTTAAGACTGAGAGTGAAACAGCTGATCTGTGGCAGCCTAAATGGAATGAGAATCCATTTTGTTTGCCACAGATCAGCTGTTTCACTCTCCCAGAGAGGGAAAGTGAAAGGACTCTGACAGCAGTGACTCAAGAAAAACATTTATTATTCTTATGTTTTGACTTGTTCTGTAGATTCTTTCGGAGAAGGCAATGGCACCCCACTCCAGTACTCTTGCCTGGAGAATCCCAGGGACGGGGGAGCCTGGTGGGCTGCCGTCTATGGGGTCGCACAGAGTCGGACACGACTGAAGTGACTTAGCAGCAGTAGCAGCAGTAGATTCTTTTGGATTTTTTTTTCTTTCTTCTTTTCCTCCCCCCGAATTGTAGTTGTCAATTTTATTGGCACTATGAAATCTAATTAAGCTTTTGAGGTTTTTTTTCTCTCTGTCAAATTTTTTATTGTTGTTATAAACCTCTGCCTCTATGTTGGGCTTTTGCAGTTCTGTGGAGTTTTCCTTTTTTTCCCCCCTTTTTTCTTTCTTCTTCATTTTTTTTTCCTCTTTTTTTTAAATTTTAATTTTTTAAACCTATTATAGTTTTTCTACATTTATTCCTTTGTTTGCCTATCCTACTGTTCTTTTCCCCTTGCAGTTAATCTTTAATGTATATAAATCTTTATCTACCTCTATTTAACTTTGCATATCTATTCTTTCTTTCTTTTCTTTCTTTCCTTTCCCCTTAACATATTTGTTAGTTTTCTTTTTTCTTTTTTCATTGCTTTATTCCCCACTTGGCACCTTGCTTTAGTTTTCTTTTCAGGGTTTGTGCTTTAGTTAGTTTTGTTCTTAACTGGTAAATATAATTTTTGATTTCCTTTGTTTGCTGGATCAATCTACTGTATTTTTGTTGGACTGCTTTGACTTTGCTCATGGGTATATATGTATATGTGTATGTTCCATTCTTTTAATTATTATTTGCCTGATTTTGTAACTGCCATTTGTCTAGGGTTTTCTTGTTTTTGGATATTTGTTTTACTTTCCCTTAATGCCATAACCAACCACTTGTGGAATCTTCATTCCTGACCAGCGATCAAGCCCTGAGCCTTTGGAGTAGGAGCACTGACTCGAAGACCCTAGACTACCAGAGAAGTAATTCTAGGGAGTATCAAATAGTGAGAACTCACATAAGGGAAATCACTTGAAAACAAGACCTGTCATTACCCAACCACCAGTAGCACTCTGTGCGGGACACTTCATCTAAACAACAAACAAAACAAAAAAACAAAACCAATCATCAGCAGACAGGATTACCACCTCATTCAGCCTTGCCCATCAGAGGAAAAACAAGCAAACAAAGAGAAACTGAGCACAAATCTCACCCTATATGAAGCTTACACAAACCACTGGACCAACCTTAGGAGGGCAGAAACCAAAAGGAAGAAATAATTCAACCCTGAAGCCTAGGAAAAGGAGACCTCAAACACAGTAAGTTAAAAAAAAATAATGAAAAGGCAGAGAAATACTACACAAATGAAGAAACAGAAGTCCAAATAAATGAAGAGGAAATATGCAAACTAGATGAAAAAAATTCAGAATAATGATAGTGAAGATGATCAAAAACCTTGAAAATAAAATGGAGAAAATGCAAGAATCAATTAGCAAAGGCCTAGAAGAATTAAAGAATAAACATACAGAGACAAACACAATTACTGAAATTAAAAATACTCTAGAAGGAATCAATAGCAGAATATCTGAAGCAGAAGAATGAAGCAGTGAGCTGGAAGGTAAAATGATGGAAATAACTTCTGAAGAGCAGAATAAAGTAAAAAGAATGAAAAGAACTGAGGATAGTCTCAGAGACCTCTGGGACAATATCAAACACAGCAACATTAGAATTATAGGGGTCCCAGAAGAAGAAGAGAAAAAGAAAGGGTATGAGAAAATTTTTGAAGAGATTATAGTTGAAAATTTCCACAACGTGGGAAAGAAAATAGTCAATCAAATCTAAGAGGCACCAAGAGTCCCATACAGGATAAAACCAAGGAGAAACATGCCAAGACACATACAAATAAAACTAACAAAGACTAAAAACAAAGAATGTTAAAAGAAGCAAGGGAGAAGCAACAAGTAACATATAAGAGAAACCCCATATGCCTAACAGCTGATCTTTCAGTAGAAACTCTGCATGCCAGAAGGGAATGGCAGGGTATATTTAAAGTACTGAAAGGGAATAATCTACAACCAAGATTGCTGTACCCAGCAAGGATCTCAGTCAAAATTGATGGAGAAATAAAAAGCTTTTCAGACAAGCAAAATTAACAGAATTCAGCACTACTAAACCAGCTTTACAACAAATGTTAAAGGCACTTATATAGTCAAGAAATATAAGAGAAGGAAAAATATCTGCAAAATCAACCCCCAACAATTAAGAAAATGGCAATAGGAACATATATGTCAATAATTACTTTAAATGTAAATAGATTAAATGCTCCAACCAAAAGACACAGATTGGCTGAATGGATACAAAAGCAAGACCATATACATGCTGTCTACAAGAAACCCACTTCAGACTTAAAGACACACATAGACCGAAAATGAGAGGACGGAAAAATATATACCATGAAATGGGAAGCAAAAGAAAGCTGGAGTAGCAATCCTCATATCAGACAAAATAGACCTTAAAATAAAGACGATTACAAGAGATAAGGAAGGACACTACTTCTTTGGATTGATTGGGATCAATCCAAGAGGAAGCCATAACAATTGTAAATATCTATGCACCCAACATAGTAACACCTCAATACATATGACAAACACTAACAGACATAAAAGGAGAAACTGACAGTAACACAATAATAGTAGGAGACTTTAACACTCCACTCACACCAATGGACAGATCACCAAAACAGAAATTAATAAGGAGATACAAGTCTTAAATGATACATTTGATGAGTGGATCTCATTGATATCTTCATGACATTCCATTCAAACCCAGAAGAATACATCTTCTTAAGTGCACATGGAACATTTTTTAGGAAACATCACATCTTGGGTCACAAATAAAACCTCACTAAATTTAATAAAATTGAGATCATATCAAGCATCTTCTCCAACCACAATGCTCTGAAACTAGATATCAATTACAAGAAAAAAACTAAGAAACACAAACACATGAAGATTAAACAACACGTTTCTAAATAACCAACAGGTTACTGAAGAAATCAAAAGGGAAATTAAAAAATTTCTATAAACATGTCATTCCAAAATGACAATGAAAACATAACAACTCAAAACCTATGGGATGCAGCAAAAGCAGTTCTAAGAGGGAAGTTTATAGCAAGACAATCCTACCTCAAGAAACAAGAAAAACATCGAATAGACAACCTAAATTTACACCTAAAGCAACTGGAAAAAGAAGAAGAAAAAACCCCCAAAATTAGTAGAAGGAAAGAAATCATAAAGATCTGAACAGAAATAAATGAAAAAGAAATGAAAGAAACAATAGTAAAGCTTAATAAAATTGAGAGAGACAGAAGAATCAAATCAACAAAATTAGAAATGAGAAAGGAGAGGTTACAACAGACAATGCAGAAATACAAAGGATTATAAGAGACTATTATGAACTTCTGTCTCTCTCTCTCTTTTTTTTTTTTTTTGATGAGTCTGACTAAGGGTTTGTCAATTTTGTTTATCTTCTCAAAGAACCAGCTTTCAATTTTATTAAGCCTCTGACAAAATTCAGCACCTATTTTTGATTTAAACTCTTCAAAAAATGGGCATAGAAGGAACCTATGTCAACAGAGTAAAAGCCATATATGATAAGCCTATAGTGAACATTATTCTCAATGGTGAAAAACTGAAAGCATTTCCCCTGAGATCAGGAACAAGACAAGTGTGTCCACTTTTCCTAATATTATTCAACATAGTTCTGGAAGTCCTAGCTACAGCAATCAGAGAAGAAAAAGAAATAAAAGGAATCTAGATCAGAAAAGAAGAAGTAAAGCTCTCACTGTTTGCAGATTACATGATACTGTACATAGAAAACCCTAAAGTTGGTATCAGAAAATTACTAGAGCTAATCAGTGAATTTAGCAAAGTTGCAGAATACAAAATCAATACACAGAAATCACTTGCATTGGGGGAGGAGCCAAGATGGCGGAGGAGTAGGACGGGGAGAACACTTTCTCCCCCACAAATTCATCAAAAGAGCATTTAAACGTCGAGTAAATTCCACAAAACAACTTCTGAATGCCGGCAGAGGACATCAGGCACCCAGAAAAGCAACCCAACTCTTCGAAAGGAGGTAGGAAAAAATATAAAAGACAAAAAAAAAGAGACAAAAGAGGGAGGGACGGAGTTCCGTCCCGGGAAGGGAGTCTTAAAAAGAGAGAAGTTTCCAAACACCAGGAAACCTTCTCACTGCCGAATCTGTGCCGAGCTTTGGAAGCACAGAGGGCAACATAACAGGGAGAAAAAATAAACAATTAAAACTCGCAGATTGCGAGCCCTACGGTAACTCCCCCAGCGGATAAGCAGCGCAGACGCCTGCACACGCCATTAGCAAGCGGGGGCTGGGCAGGGAGGCGCGGCGCGGGCTGCATCGCTCAGAGTAAGAATCTGGCCTGAATACCCTGAGCACTATCTGAGCGAAATAATTTGGGCTAGCAAACCAGACTGTGGAATATCCACCACGCGAAAAGCCAGCCCCAACCTAAGACACCGCCAGGCCCGCGCACGGAACAAAGGACTGAACAGAGATAGTCGGCTGCAGACCTTCCCCCTCCGGTAACAGGCAGCCAGAGCCGGAAGGGGACAATCGCAGCCCCAGAGAGACATTATGTATAAAACTGTAAGCAGGCTTCTTTGCTAGCTAAAACTGCTTGGGGGTCTGGACGGTCAACATCTGCCTGAGAAGGTGCGCCGGTTTTACACCCAGATAACTGAGTGGCGGGGAGGCGATAAGTTGCAGCATTGGCGTTCGCCAAACACCTCATCACCTGAGCTGCTCGGACCTGGGAAGAGCACAAAATGCAGGCCCAACAGAGTCTGCGCCTCTGAGGACTACCCGAGTGCCTGAACCTGAGCGGCTTGGACCTGGGAGGTACATGCAGCCCAGGGCCGGCCTCGGATTGTTCTCGGCGGAACAACCTAGAGCCCGAGCAGTGTGGGCAGGGAGGCTACACGCGCCGTGAGTGGGGGCAGACCCAGGGTGGCTGAGGCAGTGCGAGCGCACGCCAGTGTTATTTGTTTGCAGCATCCCTCCCTCCCTCCCCACAGCGCGACTGAACAAGTGAGCCTAAAAAAAAAAAAAAAAAAAAAAGTTTCCCCCACTGTCCCCTTTGTGTCAGGGCGGAAGCCAGACACTGAAGAGACCAGCAAACAGAAGAAGTTATAACAGAGGGAAACGCCTTGGAAGCTACAGGCAATAGATTAAAACCCAGTGGTTACTACGGACTACATAGGAAGGGGCCTATAGATCTTGAGAAATATAAGTTGGACCAAGGAACTAGCCAAAAATGAACTGAACCCACCATACAACAAAACCAGAGAAAGTCCTAGATATATTTTTACTATTTTTACGATCATTCTTTCTTTCTTTCTTTTTTTAATTAAAAAAAATTTTTTTAAGTCCTCTATTGTTCCTTTAATTTTCACTTTTATAACCTATTACTTTGCAAAAAAAAAAAAGACCCTATTTTTTTCTTCTTCAGCAAACTTCATATATATATATTTTATAATTTTTTGACCTTGTTTTTTTTTTTTTTTTCTTCTTCTTTTCTTTAACACTGTATTTTTGAAATTCCAAACTCTACTCTAGTTTTTTAATTTTAGCTTTTTGGTATATGTTATCAATTTTGTACCTACAGTTTTTTTTTATAATTTCTGTGACTTTTTTTTTTTTTTCTGTTTCATTCTCTTCTTCTTTTATATAACATTGTATATCTGAAATTCCAAACTCTACTCTAGATTTTTAATTTATGCTTTTTGGTATTTGATATCAAATTTGTACCTGTATTTTCTTTATAATTTTTGCAACATTGCTTTTGTTTGTTTGTTTTCTCTCTTTATGTTTCTTCTTCCTTTTTTTTAACATTGTATTTTTGAAATTCCAAACTCTACTCTAGATTTTTAATTTTTGCTTTTTGGTATTAGTTATCAATTTTGTACCTGTATTTTCTTTATAATTTTCGCGACCTTGTTTGTTTTTCTTTGTTCGTTTTTTCTCTTTCTTTTCCCTCTTCTTTTCTTTAACATCGTATTTTTGAAATTCCAAACTCTACTCTAGATTTTTAATTTTTGCTTTTATGTATTTGTTACCAATTTTGTACCTTTAAGAACCCAATGTTCAGGACCCATTTTTCACTAGGGAGTGAGATTACTGGCTTGACTGCTGTCTCTCCCTTTGGACTCTCCTTTTTCTCCACCAGGTCGCCTGTGTCTCCTCCCTAACCCCTCTCTACTCTACCCAACTCTGTGAGTTTATGTGTGTTCCAGATGGTGGAGAACACTTAGGGAACTGATTACTGGCTGGATCTGTCTCCCTCCTTTTCATTCTCCCCTTTATCCCTCTGGCCACCTCTGTCTCCTTCCTCCTTCTTCTCTTCTCTGTGTAACTCTGTGAACATCTCTGAGTGGTCCAGTTGTGGAGTGCACATAAGGAAGTGACTACTGGCTACCCCACTCTCTCCACTATTGATTCCACCTCATCTCATTTGGGTCACCTCTAACTCCCTCCTCCCTCTTCTCTTCTCCATGTAACGCTGTGAACCTCTCTGAGTGACCCTCACAGTAGAGAAACTTTTCATCTTTAACGTAGATGTTTTATCAATGGTGCTGTATAGAAGGAGAAGTTTTGAAACTACTGTAAAAATAAGACCGATAACTGGAAGCAGGAGGCTTAAGTCCAAACCCTGACTCCAGGGAACTCCTGACTCCAAGGAACATTAATTGACAGGAGCTCATCAAACACCTCCAAACTGACACTGAAACCAAGTACCACACAAGGGCCAACAAGTTCCAGGGCAAGACATACCAAGCAAATTCCCCAGCAACAAAGGAGCACAGCCCTGAGCTTCAAGATACAAGCTGCCCAAAGTCACCCCAAAACCATAGACATCTCATAACTCATTACTGGACACCCACCAGAACACCGACACAAGCTTCCCTAACCAGGAAACCTTGACAAGCCACCTGTACAAACCCACACACAGCAAGGAAATGCCACAATAAAGAGAACTCCACAAACTGCCAGAATATAGAAAGGACACCCCAAACTCAGAAATTTAAACAAGATGAAGAGACAGAGGAATACCCAGCAGATAAAGGAACAGGATAAAAGCCCACCAAACCAAACAAAAGAGGAAGAGATAGGGAATCTACCTGATAAAGAATTCCGAATAATGATAGTGAAATTGATCCAAAATCTTGAAATCAAAATGGAATCACAGATAAATAGCTTGGAGACTAAGATTGAGAAGATGCAAGAAAGGTTTAACAAGGACCTAGAAGAAATAAAAGACAGTCAATATAAAATGAATAATGCAATAAATGAAATTAAAAACACTCTGGAGGCAACAAATAGTAGAATAACAGAGGCAGAAGATAGGATTAGTGAATTAGAAGATAGAATGGTAGAAATAAATGAATCAGAGAGGATAAAAGAAAAACGAATTAAAAGAAATGAGGACAATCTCAGAGACCTCCAGGACAATATTAAACGCTACAACATTCGAATCATAGGGGTCCCAGAAGAAGAAGACAAAAAGAAAGACCGTGAGAAAATACTTGAGGAGATAATAGTTGAAAACTTCCCTAAAATGGGGAAGGAAATAATCACCCAAGTCCAAGAAACCCAGAGAGTCCCAAACAGGATAAACCCAAGGAGAAACACCCCAAGACACATATTAATCAAATTAACAAAGATCAAACACAAAGAACAAATATTAAAAGCAGCAAGGGAAAAACAACAAATAACACACAAATGAATTCCCATAAGGATAACAGCTGATCTTTCAATAGAAACTCTTCAAGCCAGGAGGGAAGGCAAGACATACTTAAAATGATGAAAGAAAATAACCTACAGCCCAGATTATTGTACCCAGCAAGGATTTCATTCAAGTATGAAGGAGAAATCAAAAGCTTTTCAGACAAGCAAAAGCTGAGAGAATTCTGCACCACCAAACCAGCTCTCCAACAAATACTGAAGGATATTCTCTAGACAGGAAACACAAAAACGGTGTATAAGTTCGAACCCAAAACAATAAAGTAAATGGCAACGGGATCATACTTATCAGTAATTACCTTAAACGTAAATGGGTTGAATGCCCCAACCAAAAGACAAAGACTGGCTGAATGGATACAAAAACAAGACCCCTACATATGTTGTCTACAAGAGACCCACCTCAAAACAGGGGACACATACACACTGAAAGTGAAGGGCTAGAAAAAGATTTTCCATGCAAATAGGGACCAAAAGAAAGCAGGAGTAGCAATACTCATATCAGATAAAATAGACTTTAAAACAAAGGCTGTGAAGAGAGACAAAGAAGGTCACTACATAATGATCAAAGGATCAATCCAAGAAGAAGATATAACAATTATAAATATATATGCACCCAACACGGGAGCACCACAATATGTAAGACAAATGCTAACAAGTATGAAAGGAGAAATTAACAATAACACAATAATAGTGGGAGACTTTAATACCCTACTCACACCTATGGATAGATCAACTAAACAGAAAATTAACAAGGAAACACAAACTTTAAATGATACAATAGACCAGTTAAACCTAATTGATATCTATAGAACATTTCATCCCAAAACAATGAATTTCACCTTTTTCTCAAGCGCACATGGAACCTTCTCCAGGATAGATCACATCCTGGGCCATAAAGCTAGCCTTGGTAAATTCAAAAAAATAGAAATCATTCCAAGCATCTTTTCTGACCACAATGCAGTAAGATTAGATCTCAATTACAGGAGAAAAATGATTAAAAATTCCAACATATGGAGGCTGAACAACACGCTGCTGAATAACCAACAAATCACAGAAGAAATCAAAAAAGAAATCAAAATTTGCATAGAAACGAATGAAAATGAAAACACAACAACCCAAAACCTGTGGGACACGGTAAAAGCAGTCCTAAGGGGAAAGTTCATAGCAATACAGGCACACCTCAAGAAACAAGAAAAAAGTCAAATAAATAGCCTAACTCTACACCTAAAGCAACTAGAAAAGGAAGAAATGAAGAACCCCAGGGTTAGTAGAAGGAAAGAAATCTTAAAAATTAGAGCAGAAATAAATGCAAAAGAAACAAAAGAGACCATAGCAAAAATCAACAAAACCAAAAGCTGGTTCTTTGAAAGGATAAATAAAATTGACAAACCATTAGCCAGACTCATCAAGAAACAAAGGGAGAAAAATCAAATCAATAAAATTAGAAATGAAAACGGAGAGATCACAACAGACAACACAGAAATACAAAGGATCATAAGAGACTACTATCAACAATTATATGCCAATAAAATGGACAACGTGGAAGAAATGGACAAATTCTTAGAGAAGTACAACTTTCCAAAACTCGACCAGGAAGAAATAGAAAATCTTAACAGACCCATCACAAGCACGGAAATTGAAACTGTAATCAAAAATCTTCTAGCAAACAAAAGCCCAGGTCCAGATGGCTTCACAGCTGAATTCTACCAAAAATTTAGAGAAGAGCTAACACCTATCCTGCTCAAACTCTTCCAGAAAATTGCAGAGGAAGGTAAACTTCCAAACTCATTCTATGAGGCCACCATCACCCTAATACCAAAACCTGACAAAGATCCCACAAAAAAAGAAAACTACAGGCCAATATGACTGATGAACATAGATGCAAAAATCCTTAACAAAATTCTAGCAACCAGAATCCAGCAACACATTAAAAAGATCATACACCATGACCAAGTGGGCTTTATCCCAGGGATGCAAGGATTCTTCAATATTCGCAAATCAGTCAATGTAATACACCACATTAGCAAATTGAAAAATAAAAACCATATGATTATCTCAATAGATGCAGAGAAAGCCTTTGACAAAATTCAACACCCATTTATGATAAAAACTCTCCAGAAAGCAGGAATAGAAGGAACATACCTCAACATAATAAAAGCTATATATGACAAACCCACAGCAAACATTATCCTCAATGGTGAAAAATTGAAAGCATTTCCTCTAAAGTCAGGAACAAGACAAGGGTGCCCACTTTCACCATTACTATTCAACATAGTTTTGGAAGTTTTGGCCACAGCAATCAGAGCAGAAAAAGAAATAAAAGGAATCCAAATTGGAAAAGAAGAAGTAAAACTCTCACTATTTGCAGATGACATGATCCTCTACATAGAAAACCCTAAAGACTCCACCAGAAAATTACTAGAACTAATCAATGACTATAGTAAAGTTGCAGGATATAAAATCAACACACAGAAATCCCTTGCATTCCTATACACTAATAATGAGAAAACAGAAAGAGAAATTAAGGAAACAATTCCATTCACCATTGCAACGGAAAGAATAAAATACTTAGGAATATATCTACCTAAAGAAACTAAAGACCTATATATAGAAAACTATAAAACACTAGTGAAAGAAATCAAAGAGGACACTAATAGATGGAGAAACATACCATGTTCATGGATTGGAAGAATCAATATAGTGAAAATGAGTATACTACCCAAAGCAATTTATAGATTCAATGCAATCCCTATCAAGCTACCAACAGTATTCTTCACAGAGCTAGAACAAATAATTTCACAATTTGTATGGAAATACAAAAAACCTCGAATAGCCAAAGCGATCTTGAGAAAGAAGAATGGAACTGGAGGAATCAACCTACCTGACTTCAGGCTCTACTACAAAGCCACAGTTATCAAGACAGTATGGTACTGGCACAAAGACAGAAATATAGATCAATGGAACAAAATAGAAAGCCCAGAGATAAATCCACGCACATATGGACACCTTATCTTTGACAAAGGAGGCAAGAATATACAATAGATTAAAGACAATCTCTTTAACAAGTGGTGCTGGGAAAACTGGTCTACCACTTGTAAAAGAATGAAACTAGAACACTTTCTAACACCATACACAAAAATAAACTCAAAATGGATTAAAGATCTAAACATAAGACCAGAAACTATAAAACTCCTAGAGGAGAACATAGGCAAAACACTCTCTGACATACATCACAGCAGGATCCTCTATGACCCACCTCCCAGAATATCGGAAATAAAAGCAAAAATAAACAAATGGGACCTAATTAACCTTAAAAGCTTCTGCACATCAAAGGAAACTATCAGCAAGGTGAAAAGACAGCCTTCAGAATGGGAGAAAATAATAGCAAATGAAGCAACTGACAAACAACTAATCTCAAAAATATACAAGCAACTCCTCCAGCTCAACTCCAGAAAAATAAATGACCCAATCAAAAAATGGGCCGAAGAACTAAATAGACATTTCTCCAAAGAAGACATACAGATGGCTAACAAACACATGAAAAGATGCTCAACATCACTCATTATCAGAGAAATGCAAATCAAGACCACTATGAGGTACCATTTCACACCAGTCAGAATGGCTGCGATCCAAAAGTCTACAAATAATAAATGTTGGAGAGGGTGTGGAGGAAAGGGAATCCTCTTACACTGTTGGTGGGAATGCAAACTAGTACAGCCACTATGGAGAACAGTGTGGAGATTCCTTAAAAAACTGGAAATAGAACTGCGTTATGATCCAGCAATCCCACTGCTGGGCATACACACTGAGGAAACCAGAAGGGAAAGAGACACGTGTACCCCAATGTTCATCGCAGCACTGTTTATAATAGCCAGGACATGGAAACAACCTAGATGTCCATCAGCAGATGAATGGGTAAGAAAGCTGTGGTACATATACACAATGGAGTATTACTCAGCCATTAAAAAGAATACATTTGAATCAATTCTAATGAGGTGGATGAAACTGGAGCCTATTATACAGAGTGAAGTAAGCCAGAAGGAAAAACACCAATACAGTATACTAACGCATATATATGGAATTTAGAAAGATGATAACAATAACCCTGTGTACGAGACAGCAAAAGTGACGCTGATGTATGGAACAGTCTTATGGACTCTGTGGGAGAGGGAGAGGGTGGGAAGATTTGGGAGAATGGCATTGAAACATGTAAAATATCATGTATGAAACGAGATGCCAGTCCAGGTTCAATGCACGATACTGGATGCTTGGGGCTAGTGCACTGGGACGACCCAGAGGGATGGTATGGGGAGGGAGGAGGGAGGAGGGTTCAGGATGGGGAGCACATGTATACCTGTGATGGATTCATTTTGATATTTGGCAAAACTAATACAATTATGTAAAGTTTAAAAATAAAATAAAATTAAAAATAAAAAAAAAAGAAATCACTTGCATTTTTACATACTAACAATGATAAATCAGAAAGAACATTTAAGGAATCAATCACATTCACCATTGTAACAAAAAGAATTAAATATCTAGGAATAAACTTACCTAAGGAGACAAAAGAACTGTACACAGAAAATTATAAGACACTAATGAAAGAAATGAAAGATGACATAAACAGATGGAGAGATATTCCATGTTCCTGGGTAGGAAGAATCAATATTGTGAAAATGAATATACTACCAAATGCAATCTAGAAATTCAATGTGATCCCTATCAAATTACCAATGGCATTTTTCACAGAACTAGAACAAAAAATTTCACAATTCATATGGAAATACCAAAGACCCTGAATAACCAAAGCAGTCTTGAGTAAGAAGAATGGAGCTGGAGGAATCAACATTTCTGACTTCAGATTATACTACAAAGTTACAGTCATCAAGACAGTATGGTACTAGCACAAAACCAGAAATATAGACCAATGGAACAAGATAGAAAGCCCAGAAATAAAGCCATGCACCTATGGGTACCTTATTTTTGACAAAGGAGGCAAGAATATACAATGGGACAAAGACAGCCTCTTCAATAAATGATGCTGGGAAGACTGGACAGCTACATGTAAAAGAATGAAGTTAGAACAGTTCCTAACACCACACACAAAGATAAACTCAAAATGGATTAAAAAGACCAGAAACTATAAAACTCTTAGAGGAAAACATAGGCAGAACACTCGATGACATAAATCAAAGCAAGATCCTCTATGACCCACCTCTTAGAGTAATGGAAATAAAAACAAAATTAAACAAGTGGGACCTGATTAAACTTAAAAGCTTTTGCACAGCAAAGCAAACTATAAGCAAGGTGAAAAGACAACCCTCAGAATGGGAGAAAATAATAGCAAATGAAACAACTGACAAAGGGTTAATTTCCAAAATGTACAAGCAGCTCATACAACTCAATGCCAGAAAAGCAAACAACCCAATCAAGAAGTGGAGAAAAGACCTAAACAGGTATTTCGCCAAAGAAGACATACAGATGGCTAACAAACACATGAAAAGATGCTCAATACCACTCATTATTCAGTTCAGTTCAGTCACTCAGTCATGTTCGTCTCTTTGCAACCCCATGAACTACAGCACATCAGGCCTCCCTGTCCATCATCAACTCCTGGAGTTTACCCAAACTCATGTCCATTGAGTCGGTGATGCCATCCAACCATCTCATCCTCTGTCATACCCTTCTCCTCCTGCCTTCAATCCTTCCCAGCATCAGGGGCTTTTCAAATGAGTCAGTTCTTTGCATCAGATAGCTGAAGTATTGGAGTTTCAGCTGCAGCATCAGTCCTATCAATGAACACCCAGGACTGATCTCCTTTAGGATGGACTGGATGGATCTCCTTGCAGTCCAAGGGACTCTCAAGAGTCTTCTTCAACTTCAATGACTACTGGAAAAACCATAGCTTTGACTAGATGGATGTTTGTCAGCAAAGTAATGTCTCTGCTTTTTAATATGCTTCTAGGTTGGTCATAACTTTTCTTCCAAGCAGTAAGCATCTTTAATTTCATGGCTGCAGTCACCATCTGCAGTGATTATGGAGCCCAAGCAAAAAAGTCTGTCACTGTTTCCATTGTTACCCCATCTATTTGCCATGAAGTGATGGGACTGGATGCCATGATCTTAGTTTTCTGAATGTTGAGTTTTAAGCCAATTTTTCCACTCTCTTCTTTCACTTTCATCAAGAGGCTTTTTAGTTCCTCTTCACTTTCTGCCATAAGCATGGTGTTATCTGTATATCTGAGGTTATTGATATTTTTCCTGGCAATCTTTTTTTTTTATTTTTTAATTTAAGGATAATTGATTTACAGAATTTTGTTGTTTTCTGTCAAATCTCAATATGAATCAGCCATAGGTATACATATATCCCCTCCCTTTTGAACCTGCCTCCCACCTTCCTCCCCATTCCACCCATCTAGATTGATATAGAGCACCTGTTTGAGTTTCCTGAGCCATACAGCAAATTCCCATTGGCTATCTATTTTACATATGGTAATACGTTTCCATGTTACTCTTTTCACACATCTCAGCCTCTTCTCCCCTCTCCGCATGTCCATAAGTCGTTTCTCTATATGTTTCTCCATTGCTTCCCTGTAAATAATTTCTTCAGTACCATTCTTCTAGATTCTGTGTATGTGTGTTAGAATATGATATCTTTCCCTTTCTGACTCACTTCATCCTGTATACTAGGTTCTAGGTTCATCCACCTCATCAAAACTGACTCAAAGGCGTTCCTTTTTATGATTGAGTAATATTCCATTCTGTCTATGTACCACTACTTCTTTATCCATTAAGCTGTTGATGGACATCTAAGTTACTTCCATGTTCTAGCTATTGTAAACAGTGTTTCAAAGAGCAATGGGATATATGTGTCTCTTTCAATTTTGGTTTTCTCAGAGTATATGCCTAGGAGGGGGATTGCTGGGTCATATGGTGCTTTTATTCTTAGTTTTTTTAAGGAATCTCCATATCATCTTCCTTAGTGGCTGTATCAATTTACATTCCCACCAACAGTGCAAGAGCTTTCCCTTTTCTCCACACCCTCTTCAACATTTATTGTTTGTAGACTTTTTGATGAGGGCCATTCTGACCAGTGTGAGGTGATATCTCATTGTAGTTTTTATTTGAATTTCTCTAATAATGGTGAATGCAGCCATGAAATTAAAAGACGCTTACTCCTTGGAAGAAAAGTTATGACCAACCTAGACAGCATATTAAAAAGTGGAGACATTACTTTGCCAACAAACATCCGTCTAGTCAAAGCTATGGTTTTTCCAGTAGTCATGTATGGACATGAGAGTTGAACTATAAAGAAAGCTGAGCACCGAAGAATTGATGCTTTTGAACTGTGGTGTTGAGAAGACTCTTGAGAGTCCCTTGGAGTGCAAGGAGATCCAACCAGTCCATCCGAAAGGAAATCAGTCCTGATTATTCATTGGCAGAACTGATGCTGAAGCTGAAACTCCAATACTTTGGCCACCTGATGTGAAGCACCAACTCATTGGAAAAGACCCTGATGCTGGCAAAGATGGAAGGCACGTGGAGAAGTGGACAACAGAGGATGAGATGGTTGGATGGCATCACTGATGCGATTGACATGCGTTTGAATAGGCCCTGGGAGTTGGTGATGGACAGGGAAGTCTGGCGTGCTGCAGTCCATGGGGTCACAAAGAGTTGGGCACGTCTTAGCGACTGAACTGTATTGAGAATGCTTTACCCCAATCCCCACTGGCTAACTGGCTGAGTGTTTACAGTTAAAGTTGCTCAGTTGTGTCTGATTTTTGTGACCCCATGGACTATACTGTCCGTGGAATTCTCCAGGCCAGAATACTGGAGTGGGTAGCCTTTCCCTTTTCCAGGGGATCTTCCCAAACCAGGGATCAAACCCAGGTCTCTTGCATTGCAGGCAGATTCTTTACCAGTTGAGCCACAAGGGAAGCCCAACAATACTGGAGTGGGTAGCCTATCCCTTCTCCAGTGGATCTTCCTGATCCGGGAATCGAACTGGGGTCGTCTGCATTGCAGGCGGATTCTTTACCAACTGAGCTATCAGAGAAGCCCTGAAAAAGCCTATCTCTCCTGAAGGTGGGACTCTGGGTAAGGCCTTCAGAACTGACAGAGATGATTTGGGTTGTAATTAAGATCCTCCCACCCCCATCCCTTTCAGACAGCTTTCCTTTTCAGCCCTGGAAGAAAGGCCTTCTGGGCAGGAGTAAATACCATTCATTCCTTCTTGATAGATAAGAAGAGATAGACACAGAGAAATGTCTCAGTAGATTATTATTCTACAGTGAATTCTCAATAAATCATCATGCTACACATGTGAAATACCTTTTGCATTAAAAATAAACCCAAGAATCAAATGAAATAGTATATAGGAAATGTTGATTTCTTTTGTTTCTTCACTGTTTGTAGGGCATGGAGGTGAAAAATTACATTTCCTGGATGTAGGTGAGGTTCACAGTTAAAACAGGGAGAGAGCAAAAGGGTTTTCAGAATGAGAGGAGTTACAGAGGAAATACCTCTCTCTTTCTCAGATCTGTGAGTTTGCTGACTCCTCTCCCTCTGAACTTCTAAATAAGGTGTGTGTCTTTGGAGTTCCTGAAAATAGGCCAGCTGTCTGCAGAGTATTTAAAGAACTCAAAGGAATATTTCTAAGTTATGACGATCTCCTCCAAAAAGGGAGGCAGAGATTAAGCAGCTGCTGAGTTTACATCATGGATGCATGATTCACTGACCCTTCTTCTTATTTTAAACCACACATGATTTTTAAATTTTTATTTATTTATTTATATTTGGCTGTGCTGGGTCTTCATTCCTGTACTTAGGCTTTCTCTAGTTGTGGTGAGAGGGGGCTCCTCTAGTTGCAGTGCTCAGGCTTCTCATTTCGGTGGCTTCTCCTGCTGTGAAGGACAGGCTCTAGGTACGTGGGCTTCAGCAGCTGGAGCATGGAGGCTCAGTAGTTACAACTTGAGGTCTCTAAAGCACAGGCTTAGTAATTGTGGCACATGGGCTTAGTTGCTCCCAGGCATGTGGAATCTTCCTGGACCAGGGATTGAACCTGTGTACCCTGCATTAGCAGGTGAATTCTTATCCACTGAGTCACCAGGGAAGTCCCTGACCCATCTTCTTAAAATACCTGATAGAGTAGAGCCCAGAAGAGTTGAGAATACATGATTGGACCAGATCCTGCTAAAATCTACGTTCTCCGAATGTGGGTATGCAGAGGAGAATTTTGTTTAAGAATATTGGTGTTAGAGAAAGTTTTCCCTGTTGCTCTTTTCTTTATTAACTGTGTGAACTTTGTTCCAGGGATTTCTTAAGCTTCAGGTTGCTTGTCTTTGTTGTTGTTGCTGTTCAGTTGCTAAGTCATGTCTGACTCTTTGCAACCCCATGAACTCTAGCACTCCAGGCTTCTCTGTCCTTCACCATCTCCCAGAATTTGTTCAAATTCATGTCCATTGAGTTGGTGATGCCATCTAACCATCTCATCCTCTGTCACCTGCTTCTCCTTCTGCCCTCAATCTTTCCCAGCTTCAGGGTCTTTTCCAATGAGTCAAATCTTTGCATCAGGTGACCAAAGTATTGGAGCTTCGGCTTTAGCATCAGTTCTTCCAATGAATATTCCTTTAGGACTGACTAGTTTAATCTCCTTGTCTTTAAAACGGAAGTAATAGCAGCATGTACCTCATAGGTTATACGGATGTGAAGTTGGATTGTCCAGGCTCCATTAACTATGCTCTGGGTGAGTTGGGTAGTCCTTTACCTTTCCCACCCACTTTCCCCATATGGAGCTACACGTAACAACCGGACATAGTTTATAGCTTATAGTGTTGCTATGATACTTTAAGGAGAAGGAAATGGCACCCCACTCCAGTACTCTTGCCTGGAAAATCCCATGGATGGAGGAGCCTGGTAGGCTGCAGTCCATGGGGTCGCTAAGAGTCAGACACGACTGAGCGACTTGACTTTCCCTTTTCACTTTGATGCATTGGAGAAGGAAATGGCAACCCACTCCAGTGTTCTTGCCTGGAGAATCCCAGGGACAGGGGAACCTGGTGGGCTGCCGTCTATGGGGTCGCACAGAGTTGGACATGACTGAAGTGACTTAGCAGCAGTCATCTGGAGGGCTCAACTGGGTCGGAGGTCCAAGATGGCTCATTCACCTGGTGCACAGTCAGCATTGGCTGGGAGCTCAGCTGGGGATGCCAAACAGAACCTCACTTCTCCTCCATATACCCTTTCCTTGTGGCTTTGGCTGCTTGTAGCATGTATCTGGGTTCCAAGCAGTAGGAAGTGGAAGCTGCTAGTTCCCTTAAGAAGTGGGCTCAGAAGTTGCAGAGTGTCACTTCTGCAGCCTCCTATTACTCAAACCCATCACAGGGCCAGACAGGTTTAAATGGAGGAGAAATAAACTCTTCCTCTCGATATGAGAAGCAGTTACCAGAGAGAGGAAGGGGCAGTCTTTGTAAACTAGCTATGTGTAATTTATTGCTTTGTAACAAACTATCTCAAAACATGGCAGGTTAAAGCAATGAACCTGGGGAATTCCCTGCTGGTCCAGTGGTGAGGACTTGGTGCTTTCACTGCTGTGGCCCAGATTCAACCCCTGTTTGGGGATCTAAGATCCAATAAGCCATGCAGCGAGGCCATAAATAAATAAATAAATAAAACAATGGACATTTATCATCTCACGGTTTCTGAAGGTCAGGGATCTGGGGATGGCTGAGCTGAGTGGTTTGATTTCAGAGCCTCTTATGATGTTGCAGTCAAGTTGCAGTTTCTGAAGGGGCTGGAGTATCCACTTCTAAACTCAATCCTGTGGCGGCTGGCAGGAGGCTTCAGTTTCTCGCCTTAGAGTTCTCTCCATAGGGCTGCTCATCATACAGTTCCCTACAGTATGAGTGATCTAAGGAAAGATAGAGAGCAGGAGGGGGAAAGGGAGAAGGACAGGGAGAAGCAGAGTGAGAAAGAGACAGGGCCAACTTGAAAGAGAAAATCTCAAGGCAGGAACTGCGATCTTTTATAACCTAATATTGGTTCTGATGTACTGTTGCTTCTACTATGTGCTATTGGTCATACAGACCATACCTGGTAAGAGTGTGGGAAGGGCCTACAAAAGGTATAGATTGGAGATTTCTGGGGATCATGTTAGAGGCTGCTTATCCCACTAGTTTACAAGGGTGCTGTGCATGACAAGCTTCTCAGGAACTTGTTAAATATGTAGATCTCTTGGCTAAGATTCCAATGTGAACCACATTTTGGGAAACTTTGACCATATACCAGGGCTTTAATGTTGTTGACTGTGTGATGTTCAAAGGGCAGTTAATTGTCTGGTGCAAGCACACATTTACACTTGTGTGTAAGTAGATGTGGGTTTCTCTTCTGCTCCCAGATGTTTTAATTCTTACTGAACATGCAGACATTTAGGTTGTTTGAAGTATGTGGCACTGACAGATACATGGTTTTTTGGTTTGGGGTTCTTCAGTGAATTCTGCTTATTTTTTATTTTCCCTAGTCAAAATCCTTGGAGAAGGCAATGGCACCCCACTCCAGCACTCTTGCCTGGAAAATCCCATGGATGGAGGAGCCTGGTAGGCTGCAGTCCATGGGGTCACTAAGAGTCAGACACGACTGAGCGACTTCACTTTCACTTTTCAGTTTCATGCATTGGAGAAGGAAATGGCAACCCACTCCAGTGTTCTTGCCTGGAGAATCCTAGGGACGGGGGAGCCTGGTGGGCTGCCATCTATGGGGTCGCACAGAGTCAGACATAACTGAAGCGACTTAGAAGCAGCAGCAGCAGTCAAAATCCTGCTATTGATTGACATACATGTTCTTGAAGGTAAACATCTATATCAGTGGCTACTTACCTGCAGATACTCATCACATACATATGTACATTGATGATGTCACTACCATTGGATTTCATGAGCATCCCAAGTAAGACAGTTCCTAATCTTCTGGTTTGAGTCTTATCACCATCAGGAAGCCCTCCACCTGTATTTAGATTTATCCCCCCACCTTCCCTCCCTTATTCCTTCTTTTCCTCCCTCCATTTTAGGTCAACAGAATGTCTGTGGAGTCACCTTTTGGGCTCTCTGCTTCGCTCACAATGATTCTTCCTTCTCTTTTGCTTCAGCTTCTGTGTTCCCCCTAGCTGAATTTGAACCATAGCTCTGACTGTCTAAACTTAGTAAATTGGGTCATTTGGACATTTGATTCAAGTTGGGCAATTTGATTCCTCCCCTGGTATTTGGAATTGGGACCAAATGAGAGACAACAAGGGATTCTTTTTGCATGGCTGAACTCTTGCCCTATAGATACAAAATCTGTGGTGGAACTGAGTCCCTTCACCACCCCTCTGCTCTTTTGTTGTGTAGGCTGATAACAGAAAAGTCAGTCTTAGTGATTAAAGAGCAAAGCAGATGTAGGGGTGAATGGGTGATGGAATGTGGGAAAGAGTAACCTTTGGATTCCAGATGGCTTTCCATTTCCTAAATCGGTCTCTCCCTGGGTCTTGGCTTGGATTCCATGAGCTTCCGATGTATGCTTATAATATGCACCCCATCTCCCTACTCTTTTAAACTGAAGTTAGCTCCTATAGATTTCTGTTACTTGATTGTTAATACAATCCATCTATAGAGGCACTAAGGCTATACTTACAACCTAGTGAGTTCAGGCATTGAAAGATTCTTTCTGAAGGCTACCTGTAGAACAAAAGCTGCATGGACATAAGGTGGTGGGACATCCGGGAGGGATTTCTCACTTCACCTGGGAGTACTGGCAAAGGTTTCACAGAGCAGGTGAAATTTGAACTGGGCTTTGAAGTATGGTAGGAGTTTGCTCAGAATGACAAGGGCCTAAGTCTGATATATCTAACTGATGTGTAAAGGAATAAGGGAGAGCAACCTAGAAACTGGAGATGTCAGTTGACACCAGAAAAGTCAAGGGTTTCTTATGCCATGCTAAAAATAACAAGGTGTATTTTCAAAAGAGAAATGAAGATAATCTAAAGCATAATTTGGAAACAATTGGTCTGGAATATCTCCTCATTATGAATTCATTTGCTATGCACTGTAATAGAGCTAGTCCTTGTAAATGCATTTGGAATTCAAATGACTCTCACATATACTTCTATAAGATTTGGCCTATATTTTAGAGGAAGTTATTGGAAAGCATCCATAATCTTTCATGCTGGTTCTAATATTTCTGTGGCATGGCAGAGGCATTAAAAAGGAAGACCTTCACATATCATGTTTGGCTCAGGCTGATGTTAATTAGAAATAAAAGCAATTTGTGTTTAATTTAATGGTAGTGGGAGATTCATTATACCGTCCTTTGGTCAGACACAGTGCAATGAAGGTAGATTTCTGTGTTATTTTTATCTCTCTTTCCCTTTCCTTTGTCTTTCAAAGCTATGGTTTAATGTATTTCCTAGAAATTCTGACTCTTTTCATTTTCTCTTCCATTTGATTTTTTCTTATGTTATCACTGTTACATTTGACATTTAATTGTTTTCTACTTCTAAACTTCATTTATTTGTTTTTGCATCCTATAACTACACATTTCTAATCATCTTTATGGTGAGAAAAGTCAATGGTGGATTTTTCAGGTGATGGTAGCTGGGTTAGTAGGTCACGTGGACTCTTTTAAGTTTTTACCTTCTTCTTCCTGTTGCTGATTTTTTAACCTCTCCCTGCTCACTAATATATTCATTGATAATTACCCTGGAATGAAGGGGGAAAAAGAACTCAAACAATTAAAATTTGGTGATTTTTGGACAAATTCTGTGAAAGGTTAGTTGGGATTTGAAACTCCAGTTAAAAGGAAGAACTTTGTCACTAGAGCTGATTTTCCTGGGAATACTGACTTTTATGGATTAGAATAATAGGCTGTGGAGGGAAAGGCTAACAGTATTCTAAGGACTAACCCAGTTTTTTAATACCTGTTTTTTGGAGGTAACAAGATTTCAGGGCTCTCAGGCTCTTCTCTGAAGTTTTAGGAAGCTGTAAGAGAAGGGTTTTTTTTTTTTTTTTTTTTAAAGAAGATGTGTCTTCTAGACTTAGCTTCCCTATGGCTCAGCAGTAAAAAATCCACCTGCAGTGCAGGAGACTCAAGAGATATGGGTTCAATCCCTGGGTGAAGACGATCTTCTGGAGGAAGAAATGGCAACCCATTCCAGTACTCTTGCCTGGAGAATTCCATGGACAGAGGAGCCTGGTGGTCTATAGTCCAATGGGGTCACAAGAGTTGGACATAACTGAGAGACTGAGCGTGCACTCACATCCTCTAGACGGTTTCATGGGATAACTTGATTCTCAAAGTGGGAGAGCAGTACAACCAGAACCCTGACTCTCTTTACTGAAAGGTAGATGCACATAGTATAGCTTTTGGACCATGGATATGCATTTGAGTCCTTGGCCTGCTATTAATTAGCTTTGTGATAACAACAGAAGCAACACGAGTAATAAAAATACCCTGATGGTTTATTGTTCTGTTGTTATATGCCAGACACTCTTATTATGCTTTGCTCTTGCAAAAACCTTATGAAATAGAAAAAATTAATATCTCTACCTCATATATAGGGAAACCGAGAGAGAAATTATATAGTTTGCCTGAGGTTACCTGGTAGGTAACTGGCGGGAATCTAACCCTGGAGCCTTTGTTCTTAACTGCTGCGTTATATGTTCTCCCAACACTCAATTGCCTAGTCTCTCTGTTTGTTCTTACAAAAGGGAAATTCGTGATTGTTCTGACACCATCCTCCTATTGCAGAGGATCAAATGAGAGTGTGAAAGGGAAAATGTTTTGAAGACTATAAAGCCCCAGAAAAATACAAACAATTATTAAGATGGACAGGCTGAAAGAGAGAAAGAGAGAAGGAAGGCTCCCTGGAGTGAGAATTAGAGTTTGACCTTCAATAGAAGGGCTGCCGTCACTGCGCTGACAGCCCAAGCTGGGAGCCTGGGTCCCTTCCACAGCTGTCAGAATGGCAAGGGCAGGGGACAGACGCCAGGCCTGGGCATCCAGGCGTGAGTGGCAAGGCCCCTTTCACCAGAGGCTCTGGGCAGATTCACTCAGAGCTTGACCTTTTGAATGTAAAACACTTGTCAGGTTGCCAAGTAGCAGCCAGTCAGGGGGTGGATTCAGCCAGGAGAAGAATATTCCTGTGGCTGTTCCAGGGATGCTCTCTCTCTGGACCCTATGACCACAGGGTCTCTTTTGAAGAGAAGTGGCCTCTACAGAGCTTGAGGTATACTTGAAAATTGAAATCTCTTTAGTACCAGGTTGGTGTTTCTCAAGTTTTAAAAATCATGCCTCCGTTTTATAAATGTAATACATCCTGTAGTTTGTATTATAAAAAAGTTTTATATTTTTCATTTTCTAGCCATAGAACTGTGTGGTTTATTTGAATGTTTTTGAATTATCCACAGCCGCTTCAAGTCTGGTAAGTCTCTATAGGTGAGGTTCAAGGGGAGGAAACATTTGTTCTCTTGATTTAAATAATGTGTTTACTGAAATGTCTCAGTTGATCCATCCGGAGCAGAGGTTGGCACAAGAGAGCCTGTGAAAAGCAAAATTGTGGGTTGTTCTGTAAACTTGTTATTGGTGGAAAAGCTTTCCTTTAGGAATCAGAAACCAGAGCGGTCTAACACAAGAAGTTAGTAATTTATGTATTTACAATCACCAACTACCTAGAATATGCATTCACATCATGTTATTTAAATGTTTACAGTTAGGTACATTGTAAAATGGCTGCAAATTCCTCCCATTCCATATTGTATTCCTCTTTGCTCATCCTTCCATCAAGAGATGGTAGAGTCTATTTTTTTAACTCTTGAATTTGGGCTTTCTGTATGACTTGTTTTCATCAAAGAAACTTTTAAGAAATCTGATGCAAGCAGAGGCCTGAGAACTGCTTGTGCTTTGGGCTTGCCCTTTTCTCACTGCTGGGAGCCTTTTTGCCACCGCTGACAAAACCCAGATCAGCCTCCTCTAAGATGAAGACACATGGGACAAAAGACAAGAGGCCCAGAGGAGGCCCCTACCCTGAGCGTTCTGCCAACCACCAGACACGTGAGTGAACTACCCTGTTTTAGTCTGTTTGGGCTGGTACAATGAAATACCAGAGACTGAGTGGCTTTATAAACAACAGACATTTATTTCTTACATTCCTGAGGACTGAAAAGTCTAAGATCAAGGTGTTGACAGATTCAGTGTCTGGTGAGAGCCTGGTTCAAAGTCATCTTTTGGCTATGTCCTCACATAGTCAGCGGAAGGAACAAGGGAGCTCTCTTGTGGTCTTGAAAGTGAAGTCGTTCAGTCGTGTCTGACTCTTTGCGACCCCATGGACTGTAGCCTATCAGGCTCCTCTCTCCATGGGATTCTCCAGGCAAGAGTACTGGAGTGGGTTGCCATTTCCTTCTCCAATGTAACAAAGCCTCTATTAAAATCTAAAAGTGTAATAGCGACCTTCTCAGCCTGAACCCTAAGAGTGATGGGCCCTTCCCTCGTCCCTCCCTGGCACCAGCCATCGCTCATCAGGGCAGGTAGGAGCTCCACTCCGGGGACACAGTTCCCTTATTGGTCACGAACTAAGTCGGCGGTGGGCTGAGCTCACTGCCTCGCCGCTTCAGATAGCGATCCCAGTAAAGGGCGCTATCAGTTGCCTCCACGTGGCCACCTGCAGGTCCATGGAGAGCTGGAGGAGGACACTGCTAGAGCTGCCCGTGCTTCTTCAGACGGGCCACTTTCTGATGTCGCATTTGTCTGCTGCTGCTGCTAAGTCAATTCAGTCGTGTCCGACTCTGTGACCCCATAGACGGGAGCCCCACCAGGCTCCCCCGTCCCTGGGATTCTCCAGGCAAGAACACTGGAGTGGGTTGCCATTTCCTTCTCCAGTGCACGAAAGTGAAAAGTGAAAGTGAAGTCGCTCAGTCGTGTCCGACCCTCAGCGACCCCATGGACTGCAGCCTACCAGGCTCCTCCATCCATGGGATTTTCCAGGCAAGAGTACTGGAGTGGGGTGCCATAGTCAGGGTGTAATAGTGGTGAAGGCAGGCCCTGAGCCATAGCAGCCGTGCTGAGCCATTGATTGGTGCTGCAGCGGGCCCCTCCCCCAAACAAGGACCGTTAGTGAGCAACCGTGAACCCGCAATGGTTAGTGGTTCTGCTCAGCCATTGGTCAGCACCACAGTGGCCCCGCCCCCTTTCACTCTTGTATATATGGGGAGCCCGACTGAGAAGAGACTTAGCAGCAGCAGCGAACTGAGGGAGTTTGTTTTCCAGATGTTAATCTGCTATATTCTCAGTCTGCTAGCTTTCTGATAAAAGTTGTTATACTTGTTCCAACAACTTAGCTCCTAATTTGTTGGCCTGTCCTGTGGTGAGCAGAATGAACTTGGGCTCAGTAACAAAAGGATGAGGCTCAAAGATTCTCCAGGTTGATGAACAAGAATGTACCTACATGCCCAGAGGGCAGTGTACTCCACACTCCTGTGGGGAAAGAAACACCTGTGCTTGGTACCCTTCTGGCCTTCGCCTTATGTATCTCTCTTCATCTGGCTCTACATTCACATCCTTAATAGTCTTTTCAATAAAACAGTAACCTAGTAAGTATTCTGTTTTTCTGAGTTCTGTGAGCCACTCTGGCAAATCAATCAAACTTGCGGCAAGGAATGTGGGAACCTCTAATTTATAGCCAGTCTGTTGGAAGTACATGTAACAACTGAATTTGAGCTTAGCATCTGAATGAGATTGGGGGTGGGCAGGGTACAGTTTTGTGGTACTGAGCCTTTTAACCATAGGATGTTTATTCCAGGTAGATGGTATCAGAATTGAGTCAAATTTAGGGCGCCAGGCTGGTGTCACAGAATTACTTGGTGTGGAACCCCCACACATTTGGTGTTAGAAGTGAAGTCAAATGAAGTGTAGATGTGAAAGGAGACACTCAGGGGAGTTTTTATCCCTAAAAATGTTTCTTTTTGAAGGGCATTGATCCCAGTCGTGAGGGTCTACCCTCAAGACATAGTCACCCTAGAGACCCCACCCCCAAATACCATCACACTGAGGATTAGGTTTTAGCATATGAATTTTGAGGGGACACGAAAATTCAATCTAGGGTATGGCCTAAAACCTCCAGTCCCAGCCAAACTGCCAATTGACAATAGAGATTTGCCAAGCTGGCCTTAGAACAACTGCCCAGTAGATCTACAAAATCATGATATATAATATTTACTGCTTTAAGTCACCAAGTTTTGAAGTATTTTATTATATAGTAAGGACTTCCCTGGTGGCTCAGATGTTAAAGCGTCTACCTACAATGCCGGAGACCCAGGTTCGATCCCTGAATCAGGAAGATCCCCTGGAGAAGGAAATGGGAACCCACTCCAGTACTCTTGCCTGAAGAATCCCATGGATGGAGGAGTCTGGTGGGCTACAGCCCATGGGCTTGCAGAGTTGGACACGACCTCACTTTCACTTTCATTATAGAGTAAGGGCTTCCCAAGTGTCTCTAGGGGTGAAGATCCCACCTGCCAATGCAGGAGACGCTGGAGAGGCAGGTTTGATCCCTGGGTTGGGAAGATCCCTTGGAGGAGGGCATGGCAATCCCCTGTAGGATTCTTGCCTGGAGAATGCCGTGGACAGAGGAACCTGGTGGGCTACAGTCCATGGGGTCACAAAGAGCTGGACATGACTGAAGCAACTTAGCATGCACGCATTCATGCACTATGTAGCAAAGATGATACAAACTCATATTTCAGTCCCAATCATTAATTTATTAGAAATATTGGAAAATTAAGGCCATGGGACTGGCCCTCCATTTTGTAACTGAAGTTTTATTGGAATACTGTGCTTTCTTTGCAATACATTTTTTCCTAGCTTTGTTGTGATATGATTGATATATAATATTTTAGCTTAATGTGTGCATATGGTTATTTGATACATATATATATTGAAAAATTATTACAATAGGGTTGGTTAACATGATTCTATTACTTTATCTAATGTACAGAATGGTGACTGTTAACAATACTGTTTTATAAACCTGAAAGTTGCTGAGAGAGTAAATCTTAAATTTTTTCACCACACCAAAAAAAAGTAATTGTTATTGTATTTTCTGTGGTTGCTTTTGAAAACTAATGACTGAATAGTTGTGACAGAGCCAGATAGTCCTCAAAGACTAAAGTATTTATTATCATATCTTTAAAAAAAAAATGTGCTGTTGAAATTGTGTTTTACTAATTGCTGTATAGGAGCTTTTCTTAATGCTAATTCTTTGTTAGTTGCATGTATTGAGAATATTTGCTTCATGTTTGTAACTTATTTCAGATACTTTAAGGTGTGTTTTGATAACCAATAAGTTCTTTAAACAGTCATATAGACAAATCTTTTTTTTTTTTTTCCCCCCATAGTTCATGCTTTTTATGTCCTGGTTAGAAATCATTCCCTACCTCAAGTTAAAAAAAATCACTTAATGTTGTTAATTCTGCACTCCTAATTTGTCCCTCCTCCCTCTCTGGAATTAATAGATTGCATCTGGGATTAACAGATACTATACACTGCTTTACATAAACTAGATAAACAACAAGGATATACTGTATAGCATGGGCTTCCCTGGTAGCTCAGTTGGTAAAGAATCTGCCTGCAGTGTAGGAGACCCCGGTTTGATCCCTGGGTTAGGAAATCCCCTGGAGAAGGGAAAGGCTACCCATTCCAGTATTCTTGGGTTTCCCTTGTGGCTCAGTTGGTAAAGAATCTGCCTGCAATGCAGGAGGCCCTGGTTTGATCCCTGGAATGGGACGATCCCCTGGAAAAGGGAAAGTCTACCCACTCCAGTATTCTGGCCTAGAGAATTTATGGGCTAGTCCATGGGGTTGCAAAGAGTTGGGCACGACTAAGCAACTGTCACTTCACTTCACTTTATAAGGAGTTATTTTCATTATTTTTTAATAACCTGTAATGGAATATAATCTGCAAAAGACCCTGAATCACTATGCTGTGCACTTAAAACTAATACAGTATTATAAATCAACTATACATCAGCAAGAAATAATAAAAATAAAAGTTTTTTTGTTTTATTATGCCCTGAATACATTGGAATTGACTTTTGGATATAGTATGAGGCAGAGATCCAGTTTCTTCCTTTCCTACATGGATTGTAGTTTTTTTTACAGCTCTTTAATGAATAGTTACTCCTTCCTAAGTGATGTGTCACTTCTGTCATTTATCAATGTTACATAAGTGTGTGGGTTTGTTTCTCAGCCTTCTATTCTATTCTATCCCATTTTATCCCACCCCATTTCACTCTACTTGTTAATTTATCTAAATTGTACCAATATGACTGTCTTAATCACTATAATTTCGTAATACTACTGATAGTTTGTGGGGCAGGTCCTCTGCCCTGCTCTGGTTTAGATGATTCTAGCCATCCGTGGTCCTTTTCTCTTCCATATACATTTTAGAATCCTCAACTTTTATGTAAAACCCTGTTGAGATCTTGAACTGAATCTGTAGATAGATTTGGAGTGAATGGATACCTCTGCAATATTTCTTTCTACCCATGGACGTGGTACATATTTCTGCTTTTTACTTAGGTCTTCTTAATAAAATTTTATATTTTCTTCTGTAGTTCTGACACATTTTTAGTTTTCCTATCTTGGTATTTTCTGAACTGCTGTAAGTAGGTTTTTAAAATTACATTTAAAAATTGTTTATTGCTGATGTATAGAAATGGAGCATAAATAATATTAATCTCATGAAGATGGCACTAAAAGTTAAGGAAGCCCCTTCTCCTTCCAAAGCTTAACTATAGACTTTGAAAGTCAACAGGCAGTGCTTTCCATCCATCCACAACACAACAAAAATGATCTGCATGTCGCCCACCTTCCATACAGCCCAAAACATTGACATTGATGTGGCCAAGGTTGACACCCCTGTTAGGCCTTATGGGGAGAGAAGGCATATGTTCTAACACTTACTCCTGACTATAATGCTTTGAATATTGCCAGCAAATTTGGATCATCAAAACTGAGTCCAGCTGGCTAATTCTAAATATAAATTTTTTTCACCATAAAATATTTCTATAATCAGACTACTTGTTATACTCTATTAATTCTAATAATTCTGTCTAAATATTTTTTCAGTTAAAAATTATATGTTGAATAATATGAAATCAATTATAGATTTATTTTTCTTCCAATTCTTAAAACTCCAATTTTTCTTTATCATCTTCTGGTACTGGCTCAGACCTTCACAATGTCAATAAAACTAGTATTGTGGGATGCTATTCCATTCATGATTTTAAACAGAATGATTCAAGATTTTCCCATTTAAAGTGATTACTCTGGATTATTTATAGATATTTCTGTGTCTTTTTGGTGTGTCTTCATTATTCTTTGGGAGAAGGCAATGGCAACCCACTCCAGTACTCTTGCCTGGAAAATCCCATGGATCTGGTGGGCTGCAGTCCATGGGGTCTCTAGGAGTCAGATACGACTGAGTGACTTCACTTCCGCTTTTCACTTTCATGCATTGGAGAAGGAAATGGCAACCCACTCCAGTGTTCTTGCCTGGAGAATCCCAGGGATGGGGGAGCCTGGTGGGCTGCCATCTATGGGGTCGCGCAGAATCGGACACGACTGAAGCAACTTAGCAGCAGCAGCATTATTCTTTGAGCCCTTCCTTACTTTCTGGAGTAAAAAGATATTGTAGTTTTGTTTTGTTTTGAACTTTTTACTTTGTATTGCGGTATGGCCAATTAGCAAACAATGTTGTGATAATTTCAGGTGAACAGCGAAGGGACTCAACTACATGTGTACATATATCCATTCTCCCCAAACCACCTCCCATCCAGGCTGTCACACAACATTGAGCAGAGTTCTATGTGCTATACAGTAGGTCCTTGTTGGCTATCCATTTTTAGATACAGCAGTGTATACATGTCTATCCCACACTCCCTAACTAAACAATATTTCAGGTTTATCTTATATTTTTCACCCTGGAGTCAAGCTTTCCTTTAAAGTCTTGGTTCTTGAATGATATATAGAAACCAAGATCTGGGCACTTGGGGTACTCACTGGTACTGGTATGTCATACTCCTAATCTCTCTCAGTTGACAGAATGGATACACATATACTTGCCTATGTGCACACTCAGTTGCTAGGTTGTATCCTACTTTTGGTGACCCTGTGAACTGTAGCCCACCAGGCTCTTCTGTTCATGGGATTTCCCAGGAAAGAATACTGGAGTGGGTTACCATTTCCTCCTCCAGGGGATCTCCCGACCCAGGGATGGAAACTGAGTATTTTTTGTCTGATGCATTGGCAGGTAGAATCTTTACTTTGGAGCCACTGGGAAGCCCCCTAGGTGGCTATATTAAAATATAGATACTTAATATCTGTATTAAAACCACGAGTTCACACCAATACCTCCAATTCCAATCCAGCACCACAGTGGTTTTTCTTGCCTTCACCTTTTCCACATTTGTAACTCCCCTTTTCCCAGTGAGAAACCTGGTTTTCATTATCCTTGATATATATGTAAGCAAATTTTTGCTGTGTAGGCCAAAATTTCAAGAGCGGGAGGAGGAGGAGAAAGGACAGGAAGAAGGAAGAAAGAGGAAAGAGGAAGAGTTTTGTCTTCTTATCTTCATTTTACAGAACCATTGCCCTCTTTCAGAAATAAGGAAGAGAAGACCCAGAATGGCAGGGAAGGGGATAACTGCCCCAGGAGAAACAGGTGAGTCCTGTCACTGCCTTTGGTGTGGGAATCAGTAGCAGGCCAGCAGATGGAGCCAGTGGACCCACCTTTCGTCTCGTAGGTGATTCCTGGCAGTCTTTAAAAAAAAAAAAAAAGACCTTTTTAAAGGACAGTTTTAGGTTCAAAGCAGAACTGAGAGAAAGATACAGAAATTTAATATATCCTCTGTTCCCACACATGCATAGCCTCTCCCACTAGACCATAGTAGTACTATTTGTTACCACTGATGAACCTTGCATTGACACGCCATTATTACCCAAGGTCTATATTTACATTAGGATTTACTCCTCGTGTTATACATTCTATGTTTCTGGACACATGAATATACAAGGATATGAATTTACCATTTAGAGTATCATATAGAGTAGTTTCACTGCCCTAAAAATCTGGCAGCCTTTTAAAACTTAAGCACCTTGGTTATTTTACAGGCAATACTTTTGAAGGCCATGGAGGTGCTGGGTATGTGTTTAAATGATCCTGTTGAGGGACCACAATCAGAGTTTGCATACCTCCGCCTCCCACTCTAGGAAGCCTTCTTGGCCCCGGGGTACCATGCATACACAGTAGCCCTGTTCCTTGTTTAGCTCATACTGGCAGCTTTTTGTGTTGAGCATCTTGCTGAATTTTCATGCTCTGTGGAGCTCATGATCTTCATCTTCCATGTAAAGTGCAGACTGAGGCTTGGCCTCTCTAGCTTAGAGCATCTCCATATGGTGTTTGCTTTGCAGGTTCATGCAGATTCATTCTGGCAAATCTAAAATAGTTCAGCTCAGTTCCGTCTCTCAGTCGTGTCTGACTCTTTGCGATACCATGAATCGCAGCACACCAGGCCTCCCTGTCCATCACCAACTCCCGGAATTCACCCAAAATCATGTCCATCGAGTCAGTGATGCCATCCAGCCATCTCATCCTCTGTGATCCCCTTCCCCTCCTGCCCCTAATACCTCCCAGCATCAGGGTCTTTCCCAATGAGTCAACTCTTCACATGAAGTGGCCAAAGTATTGGAGTTTCAGCTTCAACATCAGTCTTTCCAATGAACACCCAGAACTGATCTCCTTTAGGATGGACTGGTTGAATCTGTTGCAGTCCAAGGGACTCTCAAGAGTCTTCCCCAACACCACAGTTCAAAAGTATCAATTCTTTGGCGCTCAGCTTTCTTCACAGTCCAACTCTCACATCCATACACGACCACTGGAAAAACCATAGCCATGACTAGATGGACCTTTGTTGGCAAAGAGATGTTTCTGCTTTTTAATATGCTGTCTAGGTTGGTCATAACTTTCCTTCCAAGAAGTAAGCATCTTTTAATTTCATGGCTGCAGTCACCATCTGCAGTGACTTTGGAGCCCAAAAAAATAAAGTCTGACACTGTTTCCACTGTTTCCCCATCTATTTGCCATAAAGTGATGGGACCTGAAGCCATAATCTCAGTTTTCTGAATGTTGAGCTTTAACCCAACTTTTTCGCTCTGCTCTTTCACTTTCATCAAGAGGCTTTTTAGTTCCTCTTCACTTTCTGCCATAAAGGTGGTGTCTTCTGCATATCTGAGGTTATTGATATTTCTCCTGGCAATCTTGATTCCAGCTTGTGCTTCTTCCAGCCCAGCATTTCTCATGATGTACTCTGCATAGAAGTTAAATAAGCAGGGTGACAATATACAGCCTTGACGTACTCCTTTTCCTATTTGGAACCAGTCTGTTGTTCCATGTCCAGTTCTAACTGTTGCTTCCTGACCTGCATACAGGTTTCTCAAGAGGCAGGTTAGGTGGTCTGGTACTTCCATCTCTTTCAGAATTTTCCACAGTTTATTGTGATCCATATAGTCAAAGGCTTTGGCATAGTCAATAAAGCAGAAATAGATGTTTTTTTCGGGAACTCTCTTGCTTTTTCTATGATCCAGCGGATGTTGGCAATTTGAACTCTGGTTCCTCTGCCTTTTCTAAAACCAGCTTGAACATCTGGAAGTTCACGGTTCATGTATTGCTGAAGTCTGGCTTGGAGAATTTTGAGCATTACTAGCGTGTGAGGTGAGTGCAATTGTGCAGTAGTTTGAGCATTCTTTGGCATTGCCTTTCTTTGGGATTGGAATGAAAACTGACCTTTTACAGTCCTATGGCCACTGCTGAGTTTTCCAAATTTGCTGGCATATTGAGTGCGGCACTTTCACAGCATCATCTTTCAGGATTTGAAATAGCTCCACTGGAATTCCATCACTTCCACTAGTTTTGTTTGTAGTGATGCTTCCTAAGGCCCACTTGACTTCACATTCCAGGATGTCTGGCTCTAGGTGAATGATCACACCATTATGATTATCTGGGTCATGAAGATCTTTTTTGTACAGTTCTTCTGTGTATTCTTGCCATCTCTTCTTAATATCTTCTGCTTCTGTTAGGTCCATACCATTTCTGTCCTTTATCGAGCCCATCTTTGCATGAAATGTTCCTTTGGTATCTCCAATTTTCTTGAAGAGATCTCTAGTCTTTCCCATTCTGTTGTTGTCCTCCATTTCTTTGCATTGATTGCTGAGGAAGGCTTTCTTATTTCTCCTTGCTATTCTTTGGAACTCTGCATTCAGATGCTTGTATCTTTCCTTTTCTCCTTTGCTTTTCGCTTCTCTTCTTTTCACAGCTATTTGTAAGGCCTCCCCAGACAGCCATTTTGCTTTTTTGCATTTCTTTTCCATGGGGATGGTCTTGATCCCTGTCTCCTGTACAATGTCGCAAACATCCGTCCATAGTTCATCAGGCACTCTATCAGATCTAGTCCCTTAAATCTATTTCTCACTTCCACTGTATAATCATAAGGGATTCGACTTAGGTCATACCTGAATGGTCTAGTGGTTTTCCCTCCTTTCTTCAATTTAAGTCTGAATTTGGCAATAAGGAGTTCATGATCTGAGCCACAGTCAGCTCCTGGTCTTGTTTTTGCTGACTGTATAGAGCTTCTCCATCTTTGGCTGCAAAGAATATAATCAATCTGGTTTCGGTGTTGACCATCTGGTGATGTCCATGTATAGAGTCTTCTCTTGTGTTGTTGGAAGAGGGTGTTTGCTATGACCAGTGAGTTCTCTTGGCAGAACTGTATTAGCCTTTGCCCTGCTTCATTCCGTACTCCAAGGCCAAATCTGCCTGTCACTCCAGGTGTTTCTTGACTTCCTACTTTTGCATTCCAGTTCCCTATAATGGAAAGGACATCTTTTTTGGGTGTTAGTTCTAAAAGGTCTTGTAGGTCCTCAGAGAACCGTTCAACTTCAGCTTCTTCAGCGTTACTGGTTGGGGCATAGGCTTGATCACCGTGATATTAAATTGTTTGCCTTGGGAAACAAACAGAGATCATTCTGTCATTTTTGAGATTGCATCCAAGTACTGCATTTAGGACTTTTTTGTTGACCATGATGGCTACTCCATTTCTTCTAAGGGATCCCTTCCCACAGTAGTAGATATAATGATCATCTGAGTTAAATTCACCCATTCCAGTCCATTTTAGTTCGCTGATTCCTAGAATGTTGACATTCACTCTTGCCATCTCCTGTTTGACCACTTTCAATTTGCCTTGATTCATGGACCTAACATTCCAGGTTCCTATGCAATATTGCTCTTTATAGCATTGGACCTTGCTTCTATCACCAGTCAAATCCACAACTGGGTATTGTTTTTGCTTTGGCTCCATCCCTTCATTCTTTCTGGAGTTATTTCTCCACTGATGTCCAATAGCAGATTGGGCACCTACCGACCTTGGGAGTTCCTCTTTCAGTATCCTATCATTTTGCCTTTTCATACTGTTCATGGGGTTCTCAAGGCAAGAATACTGAAGTGGTTTGCCATTCCCTTCTCCAGTGGACCACATTCTGTCAGACCACATTCTCTCCACCATGACCCGTCTGTCTTGGGTGGCCTCACATGGCATGGCTTAGTTTCATTGAGTTAGACAAGGCTGTGGTCCGTGTGATCAGATTGGCTAGTTTTCTGTGATTGTGGTTTCAGTGTGTCTGCCCTCTGATGCCCTCTCGCAACACCTACCATCTTACTTGGGTTTCTCTTACTTTGGATGTGGGGTATCTCTTCACGGCTGCTCCAGCAAAGCACAGCCGTTACTCCTTACCTTGGACGAGTCACCCCTCCTGACCTTGAACTTGGAGTAGCTCCTCTCGGCCCTCCTGTGCCCGCGCAGCTGCCGCTCCTTGGATGTGGGGTTGCTCCTCCCAGCCACCATCTCAGACCTCGGACATGGGGTAGCTCCTCTCTCCCGCTCCTGCACCATCGCAGCCAACATATCTTAATATAAACTTGAGGGAGAACTTACTGAAAAAGCCCCCAGTAGCCCTGTGCTAGCCGTGATGATTGCCAGAAGGAGAGGCTGGGGTCATATTGAGGCAAAAATCTGCTGAGCCCAAATATGCTGCCCAGTATGTAGGGGATTTCTTTTGAATGAACTGTGGAGGAAATTTGCTTTATCTGGGGTCAGAAGTCTACTGTATTGCAGACTGTCTGGCAGAATTTGACTTGGATCTCTTTTTCTTGACAACTTCCAGGAGCCACTGGGTACTCTCCTTCACTAGACTATTCCATGACAAGAAGTCTTATCCTCAGCCTCCACCAATTCAAATTTTACTTTGTAGTATAGTCCCTGGAGTTTGGAGGAATCCTGTTGAGTCTTATCAATGATCTTCATAGCTACCTCCTTCCCAATCAGGATGTGTCAGGCCAACTTCACTTTGGCAAGGTACCCTTGCTGATGGTCTTGAGGAGCTGGTTATTGCCAAGAGGGGTCTTCTCCTCAGCAGAGATGAGAGGAAGCCCTGCATCATTTTGGATTTGTTACAGGACTTGAAGGCAAGGTTTCCTTTATCTTTATGACCCAAATTCAGCCTAAACCTGGGAAAAGCTGATGAGGTTGGTCCAGGACACCTGGATAGTAAATTGCTTCCCAAGATCACCTGATGAACTAATCTTTATAGTGAAATCAAGGTACAATGGGAGACTAAAGTAAAAAACTAAGTAAAAAAAAATGAGAAAAAAGAATAAGTAAAAAAAATGAGGGAAAGAAAAAAGAGAATAGAATAACAAAGTAAAGAATAAAAAAAGAGAAGAAGAAAAGAATGAGAAAAAAGAAAAAAGAAAAAAAATCTATAGAAAGCTACAGAAAGCCCACAATGTCAAGGAGAAAACAAGCTGGCTTTGGTCAAATGTTCCTCAGGTTATTGGAAACTGGCTTCCTGAGCTAGAAGGACCACAAACGTAGGCCAACCAGGAACTTACATTGGTTCTTAGAATTCCATAACAATGGCTTCTTATAAGGTCATAACAAGAAAGGGACGTTTCATGGTTAGTGATAATCCACGTGGTTCTCTCTCTCTCTCTCTTTTTTTATGTCTGAAGAGCCATTTTAAACTTAAAAACGTTATTGAACCCAGAACAGCTTTTCGTTTATGTGGATTATAGCTATTTGCCTTATTAGAAATTAAAACCTGTATGATTCTTCAGTGGCTTTTTTATTCCTAGTTTGAAACGTGATAATAATTTTTGGCCCAGTGTATTTTCTTTTTTTCTAAATTAAATTTATTTATTTTAAAATTGAAGGATAATTGCTTTACAGAATTTTGCTGTCAAATCTCAACATGAATCAGCCATTAGGTATACATATATCCCCTCTCTTTTGAACCTCCCTCCCATCTTCCTCCCCATCCCACTCCCACTCCTCTAGGTTGATACAGAGCCCCTGTTTGAGTTTCCTGAGACATACAGCAAATTTCCATTGGCTATCTATTTTACACATGGTAATGTAAGTTTCCATGTTACTCTCTCCATACATCTCACCCTCTCCTCCCCTCTCCTCCTGTCCATAAGTCTATTCTCCATGTCTGTTTCTCCATTCAGTTCAGTTCAGTCGTTCAGTCATGTCTGACTCTTTGCGACCCCATGGGCTGCAGCACGCCAGGCTTCCCTGTCCATCACCAACTCCCAGAGCTTACTAAAACTCATGTCCATAGAGTTGGTGATGCCATCCAACCATCTCATCTTCTGCTGTCCCCTTCTCCTCCTGCCCACAATCTTGCCCAGCATCAGGGGTTTTTCAAGTAAGTCAGTTCTTCGCATCAGGTGGCCAAAGTATTGGAGTTTCCTCTTCAGCATCAGTCCTTCCAATGAAAATTCAGGACTGATTTTCCCTAGGATTGACTGGTTGGATCTCCTTTCAGTCCAAGGGACTCTCAAGAGTCTTCTCCAACACCACAGTTCAAAAGCATCAATTCTTTGTTGCTCAGCTTTCTTTATAGTCCAACTCTCACATCCATACATGACTACTGGAAAAACCATAGCCTTGACTAGATAGACCTTTGTTGACAAAGTAATGTCTCTGCTTTTTAATATGCTGTCTGGGTTGGGTGTAACTTTTCTTCCAAGGAGCAAGTGTCTTTTAATTTCATGGCTGCAGTCATCATCTGCAGTGATTTTGGAGCCCCCCAAAATAAAGTCTCTCACTGTTTCCATTGTTTCCCCATCTATTTCCCATGAAGTGATGGGACCAGATGCCATGATCTTAGTTTTTTGAATGTTGAATTTTAAGCTAACTTTTTCACTCTCTTCTTTCACTTTCATCAAGAGGCTGTTTAGGTCTTCTTCGCTTTCTGCTGTAAGGGTGGTGTCATCTGCATATCTGAAGTTATTGATATTTCTCCTGGCAATCTTAATTCCAGCTTGTGCTTCATAAAGCCTGGCATTTTGCATGATATACTCTGCATATAAGTTTAATAAGCAGGGTGACAATATACAGCCTTGACGTACTCCTTTCCCGATTTGGAACCCGTCTGTTGTTCCATGTCCAGTTCTAACGGTTGCTTCTTGGCCTGCACACAGATTTCTCAGTTTCTCCATTGCTGCCCTGCAAATAAATTCTTCAGTACCATTTTTCTAGATTCCATATATATGTTTTAGTATACGATATTTACCTTTCTCTTTCTGACTTACTTCACTCTGAATAATAGGCTCCAGGTTCATCTACCTCATTAGAACTAATGCAAATGCGTTCCTTTTTATGACTGAGTGATATTCCATTGTGTATATGTACCACAACTTCTTTATCCATTCATCTGTCACTGGACATCTAGGTTGCCTCCATGTTCTAGCTATTGTAAATAGTGCTGCAGTGAGCAATGGGATATATGTGTCTTTTTCAATTTTGGCTTCCTCAGGATATATGCCTAGGAGTGGGATTGCTGGGTCATATGGTGGTTTTATTCCTAGTTTTTTAAGGAATCTCCATACTGTCTTCCATAGTGGCTGGGCCCAGTATATTTTGAAATGTCCAAATATGTGAGGATTTTTAATTTGTCTCTTTATTAACTTCTTTTTTCATTTTACTCATTTTCAGTTTTTATTTTAGAGATACAAAATAAAAATATTCTTTATAAGAAATATAACTTAAGTGCTATTCTAAAAATGATTCCTCAGTATCATCATCTATGCAGTGCTAAAAGTGTCTTATGCATTTTGAACATTTTTGTTTTTCAGATTATATGCCTGGATCAGAATCCAAAAATTTTTCATATATTTTGATTGGTTGATATGAATTTAAGCTTCTTTCAATCTAACTCCATCTCCTTCCTCCCTGTCCCCACCTTGTTTTTTATTTTTGAGCAATTTGTGTTGTTAATTTGCTACTTTTTGGATTTTCCTGATTGTATCCTGTTGTGTACATTAACAGGTTCCTCTGTACTTTCTGTAAATTGATAGTTAAAATCTTAAGGTTGATCAGATTTAGAAGTAATCTTTGGTGAGATGGGTGGTGATGTGTTCCTTTTCCAGGAAGGTGATGGCCTCTCATTTTGTGATGTTAATTAGTAGGCTTCCATGCTCATTGTTGAGATCCATTAAATCATGACAAGTAGCAAAATACTAAATTTATCATATTTTCATTTATTAGCTAGAATACTTCTGCAAGAGAAATGTCTTCCATTCAACTCAGTTATCTTGTGGTCATTGATGATGGTCTTTATGATTCCTGTTTCTGAAGGTTATTGGAGGATTTTTTTTTTTTTATTGGGCTAATACACATTTTTTTCAATTGTTTTTCATACAGGGCTTTTAGGTGAACTTTTATTTGAATAAATATTTATGCAGCAAAAGTTATTTTGAAATGTTCCAAACTAAGCCATATAAATAAATGGCCAAGTGAGGAATTTTGGCAAGAGAAACACCATTTTGGATATTTGAGGTCCTGAGAATATTTGAAATCTTGTTAGGGCTGAAAAAAAAATGCAACAATATATGTTGAGAAGGAAATGGCAACCCACTCTAGTACTCTTGCCTGGAGAATCCCATGGAGGGAGGAGCCTGGTAGGCTACAGTCCATGGGGTCGCAAAGAGTCGGATACGACTGAGTGACTTCACTATATGTGTGGTAGCCATTGCTAATATCGTATAATCTAGCCATGTCATTTTATATGTGGTTCACTGGGGCTCATTCATTAGTTTGTTCAGTCATCAAATGTTCTCTGAGGCTTTTGTTCTCTGAGGAGGCACTGTTCCTGGTGCTGGATAAACTGCAGAACAAAGTCCCTGAGTTTGCTGTGCTTTATTGTGAGGTGGGGAAGCAACAAGTTAACAGATATGTTGAGAGGGTGAGAAATGACTTGAAAGAAATAAATACAGTGATGTGTTAGTGCTACTGGGTGGGACATCACTTTAGATGAGTACTAATGTTTCACATGAGATTTCCTTGACAGGAAGGGAGCCTGATAAGCAAAGATCTAGGAAAATGACTCTCCAAGCAGAGGGTACCACAAGGGCGAAGGCTCTGAAGTGTAAACAAGCTTGGTATGATTGAACTGCAAAAAGTCAATCAGTGTGACACACAGAGTGAGCGGGCAGAAGTGTGATGGAAGGCGAGTGGAGACAGGCAGGCAGGAATAGAGACGCAGAATTCAGCTTTTCTGGTCGATTCTGTCCTGATATATTTTGCATTTCATTTGGCATGATTCTGAGGCCCTAGTAGCTGTGTTTCTTCAGCATAACATGTGCTGCTGCAGAAGAGAATGTTTCAGAAATCACTTCTCTCTTCTTGTCTGCCTCTGCTCCAGTCAACATCTGTCCCTTAGAAAGCCAGTTCTGAAGGAAATCTGGCCCTTTGCTGCAGCCTCGATTTCGTTTCTGGTGGTTACAGCCTCCGTGTTTCCAGGGACCTGGTTGTGATTCGCTGATTTGAGCAGGGTTGAAGAGCCCGCTCCTGGACCATTCCTGCTTCGTGCTCTGCCCTGACCTCTGGTGGACTTGGCCTGTTAAGGCATAGACCAAGCTAGAAGCTGGAAGCCTTTGCCTTCTATCTCTACCTGCCTGATTTGGTTTGGAGTGTGCACTCTATTATGAAGGTTTTGAGAAGAGGCATAATTTCAGACACCACCATGGAGTGGCCAGATGGCTTTTGATCATTCAACACCTCTTATACTGGTATGGGAACCATTCTTTAAGAGTTTGCATGAGCACTGCATGCTAAGTTGCTCCAGTCATGTCCAGCTCTGTGCAACCCTATGGACTGTAGCCTTCCAGGCTCCTCTGTCCATGGAATTCTCCAGGCAAGAATATGGAGTGGGTTGCCTGTGCCCTCCTCCAGGGGATCTTCCTGTTCTAGGGATCGAACCCGAGTCTCTTATATCTCTTGCATTGGCAGGTGTGTTCTTTACCACTAGCATCACCTGGAAAGCCCTCTTTAGAGTTTGGATGGCATCAATCCTACCAGTCCCCCAGGCACAATGAATGGGTATAGGACCCAGCCTGACCAATGTGAACAATCATTCCTTTGGCCTGAAGGCTTGGTTTGGAAAGAGCATATGATCTAAACTGGGCAAATCAAGTCTTCTGTAAGGGTCTGATACTTAGACCTTTCCCTGGAGATGGAGTTCTATAGATTCCTGAATACCTGAATTGCCAGTAACTATCATCTCTTTGGCCCCTTGAGAGAGCTGGCCGAGAATTAAATTGACACCGAGGAAGAGGGTGGGTTCTGGAAATTCAAAGGGAGTAATTTAAGCTTCTGCTTCTGGGTGTGCCTAGGGTGAACTGATGAATTCCTTTTTTCTCTTAAGCTAGTTTCCGTTGGATTTCTGACATAAATGGAAATCTCCTAATTAATACTGCAACCAGTGTTAGTCATAGTTATTATTTTTGTAGATAATCCGAAGTAAATTTGAAGTATATATGGTGTGACACTTTCCTTTATGACACCACATTAGTAATTATATAGTGGTCTGGATGACAATATTTAAATGTCTCTCACTCCATGAGCAGGGGTCATATTTATTTTGTTCATCACTATAGGTCTTTGACTGGTTGATAGTAAGTCCTCAATAAATATTCATGGGATGAATAAATAGTTGTATGGCAATGTTTACTGATGTAAGAATGTAATTTCTCTTACCTAACACTATTGTGGTTATTGAAGAGAATATTCTTATTCCTAAGTGAGTCATGCTGAGGTGTTTGGAGGCAAAGTGGGATGATGTCCACAAATTAATTGGTTCAGAAAAAAAAAAAAAACTATCTTTCTATCTATATCAATCTGTGTATGTATGTCTGTGTTGAGAGAGAGGGAAAACACATATGAAAAAATGTTAATCTTTGTTGAAATCAAGTGACGGCAATACAGGTGTTTATTGTACTCTCCTTTCAACTTTTGTATGTTTAAAAATGATCAAAATTCAAATTAGGAAAAGAGAAAAGATGACCTTTATCTGAATGGGCACTCATGCTTGTGTTGCCTTTAAGAAATGTCCAATTCCCCAATTATAGGACAAGTATACCAGAGAAAGACCATTTGCATTACAAAATAACTTTTAATTTTCCAGGGGAAAAAAATCCCCTCAAGTCTTATTCAAATCATAGCAATTAAAATGATCCAATGAAGAGTTCAGCTGTGGGGGAAACTGGAATTAGCACTAGAGGGCAAGTCTTCCCTCCCTTCTTCCCTCCTTTTGTGTCTCCTTTCCCTCTCCCTTTCTTTTCTCTTTTTATTTCCCCCTTTCTTCCTTCAGTTATTTTGCTAAAATAAAAAAAATTTTTTTCCCTTTTTTTCTATTTTAACAAACTAGGAAGTTATTATAAAAAAATTTCAGACAATAAGGAAGGAGTAAAGGGGACAGCAAAAATTATCCTTGATGTTACTACCTACAGATAATAGTAAAAACAGTGCAAGGTATTATTCTAAGCATTTTACACATATTGACATGCTTAAACTTCACTCATAACCTGAGAAGGTAGTTCCTACTCTCATGCACATTTTACAGAAGAGAAAGTTGAGTAGAGGGTGTTAAGTTTCTGAGGATCAAATCCTACATGGCCTTGCTGAGAAAGAGACACTCTGGACTCTTTGGTAAAAGTCCTTTGCTACATACATACTTGCCCACATTCATGTGTGTATACAAATGTGTGCACATGATAATCACCCACATGTATATGGATTTGCACATATATGTATGCCACAATTACATGTGTAAACACACACATTTTACAAAACAATCATTTTATTCATGGTACTTTATGACTTGGTTTAAAAAAATATATATCACAACATTGTTAATCCTCTGAATAACAGGAAACTGTGGTGAGAGAGTTTAACTTGTCCTAGGCTGAGTGGAGCTGTGAACCTGGCTGGTTGACTCCAGAGCCTGTGTTCTTAGTCATGTACTGCTCCTTTTTTTTTTTTTAATCCAGTTCTCTAATTTTTGTGTTTTAGTTATTTCTTAGTCTTAATGTTTTATAAATAATGCTGTCATGAATATCTCAGAATAAACACTTTTAAGAATCCTCAAAATCTTAGCTCTTAGACCCCTAGACTTTATTTCTTTATTCACAAAGCAGATATTAAATAAACTAGAAAATATGCTCAGCAATAGGTCTTCCTGTAAAGCTGTGTCAACTGAGAGTTGGAAGGGAGACTTCTGATCGATTTTTCTGTTCTGGGCAAGAATCTTTTCTAACAATGACCTAGTAGCTGATATGATTACAATAGTAGTACCACCCCTTGAACACTATATTTCAACCACTGGGTCACACCTTTTTCCTTTATCATTTCCTTAATCTTTACAATAACTCTGTGAGGGAGGTGTTATCCCTGTGTGTTCAGATGAGAGCAAACATCCTGTGACATCTCTGAGAAGATGGGCAAAGCCTCTGTTTACACACATCTATGAGTGGGGAGCTCTGTTGTGCAAAGCAGACCAGACCACTTATGGAGCCCTGTAATTGCTTACTTACTATTGTAAGAATTCACTTACAATCACTGTAGAATTCACTAACTCTCTTTTCACACAATAGAGCTTGTTTAGATAATAACAATGAAAATAGCTGCCATTTTTTGGGCATTTGCAAGAGGCCAGCATTAGTTCTTAGTGTACTTTTCACAGGTATTTTTAATACCTCACTTATACATAATGACCTTATATGGGGGGCATATTATTTTTTTCCATTTTATATATGAGGTGACTGAGGCCTGTGGCTATTAACTAGTGAGGCCAAGACAGTCCCATCTCACCTGAATGTACTTACCTGATGGCTTTAGAACCTGACCTCTCTAGAAAGATGCCTGAGGGCGGGAAAGTTAAGATGATTAGTTCAGTCAACATAGAAGAATGTCAGTTTAGAGAGATGGAAAGCCGCTGGCCAAGTTCCTTCCTAAAACTTTCCAAAGTTTTCAGAATTTCATATAGTATGGACGTAGGTTGGAACAAGGAAAATTTAGATGGAAGTCTAGCAAACATTAATTATCACATCAACAAACATATCCGTAACATTTATTGATGTAGTAGGGGTTTGCTATAAAACCTAATATTGTGCTGTGTGCAAATTTACTTTAGAATCTATTGTGTTTATTCCTCTGTCATGGGTTGAATTGTGTGCACCCAAAAGATAAGTCTTAATTCCAGGTACTTATGAATGTGACCTTTTTTGGAAACAGACCTTTGAGATACAATCAAGTTAAGATCCAAAATCACTGCAGATGGTGTTAAGATCCAAAATGACTGCAGATGGTGACTGCAGCCATGAAATTAAAAGATGCTTACTCCTTGGAAGGAAAGTTATGACCAACCTATATAGCATATTCAAAAGCAGAGACATTACTTTGCCAACAAAGGTTCGTCTAGTCAAGGCTATGGTTTTTCCAGTGGTCATGTATGGATGTGAGAGTTGGACTGTGAAGAAAGCTGAGTGCCGAAGAATTGATGCTTTTGAACTGTGGTGTTGGAGAAGACTCTTGAGAGTCCCTTGGACTGCAAGGAGATCCAACCAGTCCATTCTGAAGGAGATCAGCCCTGGGATTTCTTTGGAGGGAATGATGCTGAAGCTGAAACTCCAGTACTTTGGCTACCTCATGCGAAGAGTTGACTCACTGGAAAAGACTCTGATGCTGGGAGGGATTGGGGGCAGGAGGAGAAGGGGACGACAGAGGATGAGATGGCTAGATGGCATCACTGACTCGATGGACGTGCGTTTGAGTGAACTCCAGGAGTTGGTGATGGACAGGGAGGCCTGGTGCGCTGCGGTTCATGGGGTCGCGAAGAGTCGGACATGACTGAGTGACTGAACTGAACTGAACTAATTTAATATGACTGGTGTCCTTAGAAGAAAAGGAAAGTGCCAGGTGAAGACAGAGACACACTGGGAGAATGTCACATGACAGCAGAGGCAGAGATTTGAGTGATGCAGCTGCAGGCTGTTGACCTGAAATAAATAGACTGCCAGTTACTTTTCCAGCAAAAATGAGTTTATTCAGAATCAGGAAAGAATTGCAGTTCGGGGTCTACCACCATGGCAAGCCATATGCAAGTCTCATCACAGCATAGGAGGGACAGTTAAAAGAGGGGGAAAAGGAATTTGGGAGGGCTGTAGTAAACAAAGAGTCCATGACTTTTCATTAGTTGAGTTGTTGCCAAGAGAAAAGAGGAGGTTGGTCTACTTCCCGTTGGGCTACGCTATTATCAGAGGTAATGGGAGCTCCCCCTTTTGGTCTCCTGACTATTTAATTGAGGTTTCTGTTTATTAATTTTTTACAAGGCCAAGGAACATCAAGGTTTGATGCCCCTTTAAGAAACTACAGAAATGCAAGGAAGGAGTCTATCTGAAGTCTCAGAGAGAGTGTGGTCCTGCTGATATCTTCATTTTAGGTATCTAGCAACTGTGTAGAATTATGGGGGAAATATATTTCTGTTGTTTTAAGCTCCCTCGTCTGTAGTGTTTTGTTACAACAGCCCTAGGAAACTAATACAACCTCCCATGCCACTTCTAGGAGTTGATAAACTATCCTCAAGATTTGAAGTCTGTTCAGTTGCATGGATGATTTCCTTTCGCTTGTTCCCTCTGGGATTTTCAAACTTCAGTGTGTGTAAACAAAAAATACATATATATATATATGTATATGTATGTATTCTGCAGTTCGTTTGGAGAATTTTTAAAAGTTGAAGTATAGTTGACTTACAATATTGTGTTCATTTCAGGTATTCAGTGAAATGATTTTGTTATACATATATATATATATATATGTATACATCTATATATATTTTTTGTCAATTCTTTTCCATTATAGTTTATTACAAGATATGGAATTTTCCAGGCAAGAATACTGGAGTGAGTTGCCACGCCCTTCTCCAGGGGAATTCCCGACCCAGGGATCAAACCCCATTTCCTGAATTGGAGGCAGATTCTTTACTGTCTGAGCCACCAGGGAAGATAAAGTTCCTTGTGCTATACAGTAAATCCTTGTTGTTTGTGAGGATTTTTTTCAATAGATAATTTTCACTGAAAGTTTTTTCACATTTGTTCATTTAGAATGTGACTCCCAAGCTTCTTTGTATTGTATTTCTCTTTGCTTTCTCTCCCCTAGGTGATATCCCTTCAGTTTTTGTTGAAATATTTTCCTAGGCCATTTGCCAACCAAATGTATTCTCTTGTGAATGTACTATCGTGGATCAATGCCTCTCTTAAAGTGTGGTACTTGGTATAGGGATTATAGTGGGACTGATAACTTCCCTGCTGTGGATATGAGCACTGTACTTCTATCAGTGAAATCTCTGCTTTTTTTTTTAAAACAGCCACACAGCAGCTATTTAATTGAAACCCCACATCTTTTTTTTTTTTAATGTTTAGCTCCTAAGTCTGATTTTATACCTTTTAAAACATGCCGAATTATAGATGTTTTAGGACACCTAAATATAGAGTGTTACTTTGCTCCTATTAATTTTTTATTGTATGCAACTAAGATTAGATCTAATATGCAGTACAGTGATTATAGATACAAAACTCTACTATGAACAAAAAAATTAAACTTACCAAGAGACTAGATCTTAATTGTTCCCAGTACTAGAGGAAGTGATAATTATGTGACTTGGTAGAGGTATTAGCTCAGGCTACAATGATAGTGAAAGTCGCTCAGTCGTGTCCGACTCTTTGCGACCCCATCTACTATACAGTCCATGGAATTCTCCAGGCCAGAATACTGGAGTGGGTATCCTTTCCCTTCTCCAAGGGATCTTCCCAACCCAGGAATCAAACCCAGGTCTCCCGCATTGCAGGCAGATTGCAATATAAATGTATCACATCAGTATATTCCATACCTTAAATTTACAAAATGTTGTATGTCAAAAATATCTCAATAAGAAAAAAAAAATCTAAAAAATGTATTTTTCCCTCAATCACTCTCTTTTTCTCTTCAAGCTTGTTGGTCTCATGAGAGGAGTCTCCCCATTACAGACTTCATCTCCAGATTAAATAAGTAAGTTTGCTTTTTAAGCATATTTATGAATATCACTTTCTTCCTTCAGGTTTGTGCCATGTTTTTGCATTCAGGTTTGGATGGTTGCTCCATCTTCCATCTATTTGTGTGGCTCTGGTGGGAGTTTTCTGTGTATTAAATACGTTGCTTTCTTTAGATGCTGTCTTCTCTTTCTGACTCTTGAGGAGAATCTGTGAATTTCTTTTTAGTTAGAATGTTACTAAGACAGACTTAATGCCTCTGGATTGTACCCATCTTTTAAGAATATCAATGTAATAATATATTTATATAGAGACAACGGGTAATAAAATTTACTAATAATTATTGGGTTTCTTCCTATGTGCTAGGCATTCTCATTTAAGAAAATTGAGGTGGAAGTCACATATTATAAAATCAACCATTTTAAAGCAAACAATTCAGCGGCATCAAGTACATTCATAATGTTGTACAACTACTGCCTCTGTCTAGTTAAACATTTTCATCACTCCGAAGTAAAACCCCCTACCAATTAAGCATTTTCTCCCTCTCCTTCCTCCCCTCAACTTCTGGCAGCCATCAATCTGCATTTTGTCTATATGGCTTTTTGTATTCTGGATATTTCATATAAATGAGATCATATAGTATGTGACTTCTGTTTGCCATTTTTCTCTCAGCATGGTTTGCAGGATCATCCATGTTGTAGCGTGTTTCAGTACTTGTATTTCTTTTTGTGACTGAATGATGTTCCATTCTGTTGATGGTCATTTATGCTGTTTCCACCTTTTGGCTATTGTGAATAGTGCTGCTATGAACATACCTGCGTATGTACTTGTTTTAGGGTTATGTTATAAACTGTGCCTTTTAGGACTTGGAAAACACTGTCATTCTTTTTCTAGGAAACCTTTATTTGGGTGCCTGTGCAATTTGTAAATAGAATGATACAACCATAGAAGATTCATTCATTTTGTAGGGCTTGCTCTCTCCTGGATTATGTTCACATTTCTGGGACATATTTCAAGCTGAATGAGTCCATCAACATTATTATCATCCCCCTGACACTGGTGATGGTAGCTATCATTTGAGAGCCTATCATATCATAGATACTATTTTTATCCACATTTCACAGATGGAGAAACTGAGGCTTATGAAACTTAAGCATCTTTCCCAAGGGATAGACTAGTGATAGAGCTAGGACTAAAACCAAAATCTTTGTGACTCTAAAACTTGAGCTATGTGACAGTTACGTGCCCGAGTTTTCCAATTTTCATGAAGTTGGCTTTTTCCCCTAGTTTTAGTGGATAGCTGCTGACCATCAATAATAATAAACCTTCAATCAGTCAGTCCTGAAATCAGTTCAGTGAGTCAGAACCATCACTGAAAACTGAAATGGAATGGAATAAGATGGAAAATACCATGTAGTAAGGGTATTATTTGATTAAACTTGCATTTTTCACGTGTGTGGCATGTACATATGTGTCTGCATGAAGTAGTGATATAAAATGTATTTCTTATTGTGCGTTGCAGTCAAAAGGTTTGAAAAAATGCTCTAAGCCACTCAGGTTCGTTTTGATCAATGAATGTTCATCATACGTTTGAACTCTTATACAACCCCATATGTTTGAGTTTTTATACACCCAAACAGTTGCTAGTTTCTTCATTCTCAAATATGGAGAATTTGCTCTCATCCTCCAAGTTCACAAATTACTCAACTATGATATTTTTTGCCTCTTCATAGCCATCATTGACTGATATTACATGCAGTTTTACATGGGTGCAAGCCTTTGAAATTCTGTTACCCTTCATTATTAAATAACACACATACAAAAAAGTGCACATTTAATAAGTACTTTAATAAGTGATAGCCCACATCAATTTTCACTTAACACAAACAGACCATTTGTGCTGTTTTGTCACTTACTGGCACCCACATCAGACGAGCAAGACACGAAACTAGACATTTTCCCTGCTGTTCATCACATAGCACAAATGCAATTTGGGGGCTCTGGTCCCCAGACAGCCTCCGGGAAGGGCTCCTGTGGATATGCAGATGACAATTCCACATGGTAAATGTTTGGTTTTCTTCACGTCAGTAGCAATCCACAGCAGTTCTCTGGGGACACTTTCAAAGGCCAGTTTGAAAATTTGTTCCTTAAAAACACAATGTTTTAAAAAATTTATGATGAGAACATATTAAAAATGCCAAGTTGTTGGTAAAAAGCCCCAAAGCATCCTTTTAATAAATTGGAGTGAATTATAACTTAAATCCTACAAAACAGAATTAGGGTTTTACATTTTTATTTGTCTCAATGCAAGAATTCAGTCTCTCACTGAAACATTAAAAAAAAAAGTCATGCAGAAAGTTCAAGGGATCGTTAATCAGGTAGGGATGGTTGTGGAAACTGATCATTGAGTAATGCTGTTGAAACACCCTTTGGTGTAAAACACTATGCCAAGTGTTGAGAAAAGGGAAAAATTATGATATAGCAAGCTGCTTCAGAAAGCTAGCCAACAGGAGACTCCTATGTGTGTTTGTAGGATAGATTTAAAGGAAGTTCATCAAAATCTTGTATGAAATTAATGGTAGAAAAGTAGAATTATAATGTCTGTTAAAAAGGGAATAAATACATTCTGGTGGAATCATCCAATGGGATAACAGAAAGCTATTAATAAGAAAGAGGGAGACTTCCCTGGTGGTCCAATGGTACAAACTGTGAAGAATGGTTAACCTGAGGAGTGGGCTTGGGGTCAGGGGAAGATATTACAGTAAGGACTTCAGAGCAGAAAGGTAGGGCAAGTCTGGGTACTGGTTGATATTGCTAAACTTCTGCATCAGCCCTGAAATAGCCAGAAACAATTAAATTGTGAAATTATGCAAGCCGTATCCATTGTTCAGTTCAGTTCAGTTGCTCAGTCGTGTCCGACTCTTTGCGACCCCATGAATCACAGCACGCCAGGCTTCCCTGTCCATCACCAACTCCCGGAGTTCACCCAAACTCATGTCCATTGACTCAGTGATGCCATCTAGCCATCTCATCCTTTGTTGTCCCCTTTTCCTCCTGCCCCCAATCCCTCCCAGCATCAGGGTCTTTTCCAATGAGTCAACTCTTCGCATGAGGTGGCCAAAGTACTGGAGTTTCAGCTTTAGCATCAGTCCTTCCAATGAACACCCAGGACTGATCTCCTTTAGAATGGACTGGTTGGATCTCCTTGCAGTCCAAGGGACTCTCAAGAGTCTTCTCCAACACCACAGTTCAAAAGCATCAATTCTTTGGCGCTCAGCCTTCTTCATAGTCCAACTCTCACATCCATACATGACCACTGGAAAAAACATAGCCTTGACTTGACAGACCTTTGTTAGCAAAGTAATATCTCTGCTTTTGAATATGCTATCTAGGTTGGTCATAACTTTCCTTCCAAGGAATAAGCGTCTTTTAATTTCATGGCTGCAATCACCATCTGCAGTGATTTTGGAGCCCCCCAAAATAAAGTCTGACACTGTTTGTTTCTCGTGGCTAAAAGCAATTCTATTCAGTGCCGTAAAAAAAGCCTTGTTGAATTGAAAATATTGATGAATTCAAGGAGGTGACTCAAGCTATATAAATACAAGATAAATAACAATGCAAGACTATGTGTACTGAGTATCAAATGGATAGCCTGGTGAACCTATCAAGAAGATCTTCATGGAAGAGAGAAAATGTGAAGTGATTTCAAAAGCTAGTAATAGTAAAAATGTGGATTTAATAATTAGTTGTGCAAAAAAAAGTCACATTGGGTTTTGATAACTCAACTTGGTCTCATTTTTTTGACTATTCTTTTTCTAAAGTGCTTTTGATATGGACCATTTTAAAGTCTTTTTTTGAATTTGTTACAATATTGCTCATGTTTTATGGTTTTTTTTTTTTTTTGGCCTCAAGGCACATGAGATCTTAGCTCCCCAACTAGGGATTGAACCAGCACCCCCTGCATTGGAAGGCAAAATCTTAACCACTGGACCACTAGGGAAATCCCTTGAGACTTTCTAATAGCAAAAAACACACTATTAGTTCATTCTAGCTATACTGAGTCAAGTCAGTATTTTCTGCTTTACTCCCTTATCTCTGGTTGGCATCCAAGTTCTGAAGGGCTCATGTGGTATCGTGGACTCACTTTCCGTGTGTGCATGTGTAGGTGCACGTGTGGGTGCATGTGAGTGCCCGTTTGTCTGTGTATTGTTCCCTAATTTTGGGACTTTACAGGGAGGGGCTAAACGCAGGGCTCCTTCGCAGAGATGGGGAAACTGAGACGTATGAAACTTGATGCCTCCCATAAGTGATACACCGATAAGTAATAGGACTGGAAGTAAGACTCTTCGGAAGTGTTTATGTCTTTTGCATCCCTTCCAACTCATCTCCTTGCCCAGTGCCTACAGAAGATTTTTTCCACCTCTCATCGTGTCAATAAAAAAAGTAACTAAACAGTTGTCTCCCATGAAACATTGTTTTGCGTTAGGGTTTTTGCCTTTAGAAAGCAAATCCAACCTGTCCAAAAGAAAGTCTTGATCTTCCTCCCATAGACTTGCCCTATTCATATCTTTCCCAACCTTCCAGTTGTTTAGGCCATGAACTTTTATCATCCTTGGTTTTCTTCATTATCTCATATCCCACATCCAAAGCATCAGCAAATCTCATGAAAGAAACCTAGAATCTAACCGCTTCTCAACACTTCTGCTACTGCCACCTTAATCTAAGCTTCTATCATCTTTGACCTGCATTACAGTGGAAACCTACCAACTGGTCTCTGTGCTTCCGTTCTTGCTTATCCCAATAGTCTATTCTCAAACAGCAGCCAGAATCATTCTGTTAAAACATGTAAGTTAGGTCATGCCACTTTTCTGCTCAAAAAGCTCCATTGACATCTCATCTGACTCTGAGTAAAAGGTTTTTTTTTTTTTTTTTTAATAAGAATCCTTATTTATAAAAGGCCTTAATTCACACCCCTGTTACATAAGTGACTTAATTTCTTTTTACTCTTTTACTTGATCATTCTGTTCCATAAATTTCTTCTTTTCCTCAAAATGCCAGTCATACCTAGGGTGCTCCCCTCCCAGAAATCTGAGTGTTTCACCCCTTGCTTCGCTACAAGTCTTTGCTCAAGTGAGACTTACCTTGACCTTCCCACTTAAAATTGCAAACCCTTCCCTATTCCCCCCATGCTCCTCTATGTTCTGTTATTTTCCATAGCACTTATCAGCATATAAAATATGATATCACTTACTAATTTTTCTTATTGTCTGTCTCCCCTGAAAAGAATGCAAACCCAACAAAAGCAGGCAGTTTTGTCTGTTTTATTTACTGATGTATCTGTAGCACTTAGAAACCTGCTTATCACATAGCAGATGGTCAGTGATTATTGTTGAATGAATAAGTGCTGTGCTAAGTCCTGTCAGTTGTGTCCGACTCTTTACAACTCCATGGACTCTAGCCCGCCAGGCTCCTTTGTCCATGAGATTCTCCAGGCAAGAATACTAGAATGGGTTACCATTTCCTTCTCTGGGTATAGCACAAATAAATGAATTAGATGTATCTAGATTTCTCATTTAAGCAATAAAACTTGAAATATTATGTAAAAAGACAAAGTCATTAATAAAATACAGATCTTTATGTCCTGTTGCAACTTGAAAGTATACTATAAGACATGGCATGTTCAGAGTACAAGGAGAAAGTGACATTAAAAATCATTTGTCCAGTATGGATATTCCTTAAAAAACTAGGAATAAAACCACCATATGACCCGGCAATCCCACTACTAGCCATATACCCTGAGGAGACCAAAATTGAAAAGACACACATACCCCAATGTTCACTATAGCACTATTTACAATAGCTAGAACATGGAAGCAACCTAGATGTCCATCAAGAGATGGATGGATAAAGAAGTTGTGGTACATATGTACATATGTACAATGGAATATTACTCAGCCATAAAAAGGAAAACATTTGAGTCAGTTCTAATGAGGTAGATAAATGTAGAGTCTATTATACAGAGTGAAGTAAATCAGAAAGATAAAGCAAATATCACATACTAATGCATATATGTGTTGGAGAAGACTCTTGAGAGTCCCTTGGACTGCAAGGACATCCAACCAGTCCATTCTGAAGGAGATCAGCCCTGGGATTTCTTTGGAAGGAATGATGCTAAAGCTGACGTTCCAGTACTTTGGCCACCTCATGTGAAGAGCTGACTCATTGGAAAAGACTCTGATGCTGGGAGGGATTGGGGGCAGGAGGAGAAGGGGACGACAGAGGATGAGATGGCTGGATGGCATCACTGACTCAATGGACATGAGTCTGAGTGAACTCCGGGAGTTGGTGATGGACAGGGAGGCCTAGCGTGCTGCGATTTATGGGGTTGCAAAGAATTGGACACGACTGAGCAACTAAACTGAACTGAACTGAATGCATATATATGGAATCTAGAAAAATGGTACTGATGAACCTATTTGTAGGGCAGCAGTGGAGACACAGACCTAGAGAACAGACTTATGGACACGGTGGGAGGGGAGGGAGGAGAGGATGGGATGTATGGAGAGAGTAACATGGAAACTTACATTACCATATGTAAAATAAATAGCCAATGGGAATTTGCTATATGACTCAGGGAGTTAAACCAGGACTCTGTAACAACCTAGAGGGATAGGATGGGGAGAGAGGTGGGAGGGAGGTTCAAAAGGGAGAGGACATGTGTATACCTATGGCTGATTCATGTTGATGTTTGAAAGAAACCAACACAATTCTGTAAAGCAATGATCCTTCAATTAAAAAAATAAATTAATTAAAAATTAAAATTAATCATTTGTCAGTCATCACATTGTCTAACTGACTCCATCTGAAAACTTACAGGCAAGAGGCCCTATAAAACATTGAAAAAGAATTAAAACATTAACACTTTGAAAAAAAATAAAAACATTACTTCCTTTCTTAGCCTCCTTCACTAGGTTCATCCTTGTAGAAATGGCCCTCCATCATTAGGAGGTTTTTGTTTTCTCATACCCCAGTGAGCTAGAGCAGAGCTTCTCAGACTTTAATATGCATGCCTATCACCTGTGTGATATGATTCATTAGGTCTAGGTAAGGCCCGAGAATCTGCATTTCTAGCAAGCTCTCAGATGATGCCATTCCTGTTACTGTGGTCCACACAGTAGCATGGCAAGGATTCTGTTTAAAATCTCTGTCTTGGGCTTTTTATTCTGTTTTTTAGAAGCCAGGGTTGAATGGGGAGGGCTTCTACCATCAATCATATCTGTTGCATCAAACTTTGGGATAATTTTCTATTGTCTTTTTCTCTCATTTTGTATATGGCTTATGTTTTGGTTCTTTCTTTTCCCCTGTTGTTTCTCTGGCTGTCACGAGCAGAATGTGCCATTGAAAAAAGTTGGCACATGTAATTGATTGTGATAGTATAATCTTTCATTGTCATGCAGTTAGCAGTGTACACGTTTGGTTTTACTCTAGGACAGCAGCATGGAGCTATTTAAATTAGTTAAAAATATTAACAGTGAAAAATATAATTAATAGGGGGTTGATCTGTTGAATTAAACCCCATTGTGTGGCACGTGTTTTCCTGTGTGTGTTATGCCAGACACTGGTAACTGTAACTGTGACAAATGTGTCCAGTGTTGCTTTGCTGGCTCTCACCCCTGCTGATTTCTATCTGCTAGTAAGGTGGGTGTGAGAGGAAGAGCAGGAAGAATTATTATATTTCTCAAAGATCCATTATTCTATAGTGCAGGGATAGCATGCACTATAGCACGTGGAAGTCCACGCAGGGATAACAGCTACATATAGTAGCTAGGGACCTTGAGTTGGTCATCAAAACTCCCATTAGTGCAAGAGGTGGAACTTTTCTTAATAGAAATTACTGTAAATGGATATAGGAGTCATGGGGGTAATCGACTAACCAAGGCTTAAGCATGTTTGTGGAAAAGAAAAGCCACAAAACAGTATGCCTTCCCCCATTATCCCTTAAACAGAAGTGAATGGCAATTGCTGGCAATACATCTCAAATGAGGAAAGAAGCTCTTTAGGATGTCAAGTTGCATGGAAATTGTAATGAGGATGCTGATGTTCATTGAATCTGGTAGATAATGTTTTTTATATAGTTGGGTTATTTTCTAAGAAATCATATTTTACTTACTTTGAACCTTCTGAAGTTTAACCATATTGGTGATATACCTTGGTAGGATGCTGTCTTCTGGAGCTTCTTGGAGAAAGCTCTGCTATTCTTTCTGCTGCTGAGTTTGAAATGTGACTTTGACTATCTGAAATTTTAAAATGTAAGCAATAGTGCCACCCAATGGTGTCTCAGCAGCCTTTTGATGGAGAAGAAAATGGAATTTATTTTTAGGAGATCAGTTTCATGAAGCTTTATGTTCCCAGGCCCCATGGATTGTATTTGTCTCTCAATGGAGAGCCGGGTTCTCTAATTCTTGTCTTCATTGGGAAAAGTGGCCTTGGTGGAATTCTCTAGTCTTGCCAATCCAGAGTCACATGCCTCCCGAGAATGGGGAAGACTTACAGATAGCTAGTGTGAAAAGATGGCACATGAGAAGATGTTCAGCATCACTAATTATTATTCAGTTTAGTTCAGTTCATGCAATGAAATATAATTTCATACCAGTCAGAATGGCTATCATCAGCAAATCTGCAAACAATAAATGCTGAAGAAGATGTGGAGAAAAGGGAACCCTCCTACACTATTGGTGGGAATGTAAGTTGGTGCAGCCATGATGGAAAACAGTGGGGAGTTTCCTTAGAAAACCAAGAATAGAATTACCATATGATCCAGTGATCCCACTCCTAGGCATATACTTGAACAAAACTATAGTTCAAAAAGATACGTACACTCCTGTGTTCACAGCAGTAGTATTTACAATATCCAAGGCATAGAGACAAACTAAATGTCCATTGACAGATAAATGGATACAGAAGATATGGTACATACACATTGAAATACTACTAAACCATAAAACTGAAATAATGCCATTTACAGCAACATGGATGGAACAAGACATTATCATACTAAGTGAGGTAAGTTAGAAAGAGAAAGACAACTATCATATATCACTTACATGTGGAATCTAAAATGTGGCATAAACGAATCTATTTAGAAAACAGAAACAGACTCACAGACATACAGAACAGAATTGCCAAGCGGGGGAGGGCTGGGGGAAGGCTGGACTGCGAGTGTGGGGTTAGCAGATGCGAACTATTGTATATAGGGTGGATAAACAACAAGGTCCTACTGTATAGCCCAGGGAACTATATTCAGTATCCTGTGGTAAACCATAATGAAAAAGAATATTAAAAAACTGTCTCTATGTGTATAACTGAGTCACTTTGCTATACAGCAGAGATTGACACATTTTAAGTCAACTGTATTTCAATAAAAAATTATAAAAATCCCATCTCCAAATGTATAATGCTGTGTTAAGCAACAAGCTCCATACATTGGGCCTTGTACGACTCCAGTTCTTTAAATATTCATAAGTAGAAGCCAGATGTGGTAGACTGCTGTGGATGGCTGGTACTCACACTATTCCCTAATGTCTTTGGTGAACCCCTGTTAATAGGACACACTAACAAGAATGGACTTTTTCTGAAGATTTCATGAGGAAATAGGAAAGTTGATTTGCATCAGAGATCACACATTAGAGAACTAATAAGGTCCTCATTCTTCTTCTGTCCTCTGCCAGTGACCTTGTCATTCTTCCTCTCTTACTCCAAACAGCCTCTGAAGACTCTTTTATTATCCAGCCTATTCAGCTTTTGTCCGCAATTTATAGATCCTTGTCAGCAAAGCCAAACCCTGGAATTAGCCCCAGAGTGATCATCAACTGCCTCTTGGAGGCCTTCTTCCTCATCAAAGCTTATAATTTAGTTATTCATCCAAGTAAACAATTTTGGTAGTGGGTGGGTTCTCCTGGTAAGTAGATTTTTCTCCATATTGTTACATAAAATATACCACATCTTCTTCCAAAAATGATTGTGAACCATTAAGAGGTTCAGATATACGTGAGAATATAAATGAGTAGCTAATTACATAGTCTAATACCAGACATCATTCAGTTTGTTACTGATTGTCCTGTTGTCCTTCAACAAAGTCCTTCAGTCTCTCCAAGTGGAAGTGTGTGCTCAGTTCACCTTTCTTCAATCGCTTGGCAACCCCTTTCCCATATTCCTGCTGAGGCTGCCAGCTGGCCTTGTTCTTTCTGGAAGCACTTTTACGTTCTCTCCCTTTCCAGGATTTCTTAGACTTCCCAGTTGCTGTTACACTTGAAAGGTGTTAATGAATGACAATGATGTAATGTGTTATGGCTGCAGGGCTATTTGCATTTAAATTGGAACTCTTACATTTACACAAGTCTGTGCATTTTTAATTAATTAATTTAGTTTTGGCCCTGCCACTTGATTTGTGAGATCTTAGCTCCCCGACCAAGGATTGAACCTGGGCCCCCAGCAGTGCAAGAATGGAGCATAAGCACTGGACCACCAGGGAATTCCTGACATTCACACAAGTCTGAGCCCAGAAGGATGACTGATTGAGGAGAATTTCAAACTTGGGGAGGGCCAATGAGGCAATTGTTTGGCTGTATATAACCAACATTATACATGGAGGGTTAGATGCACTTTTTAAGATGGTTGAGTGAGCGAGAATGAAGTGTAAACTGAAAAAAAAAACTACACATGACATTAGAGAATCTATATTTGGTGCTTGAATGAGCCATCACACGGGTTACAAATGTGGTCACATCTCCTCGACTATCTTGTTTGCTGTTGTATCCCTAGTGTTTTTTAAAAACCATTTTATTGAGGTGTTATTGTTATACAAAAAGCTGTGCATATTTAATGTATACAACTTGATGAGTTTGGAGATAAATATACATCTGTGAAACCATTACTACAACCAATGCCATAAACATATTCATCATTTCCAAGCATTTCCTCCCACCCTCTTAATTTACTTGTTTATTATTATCTTTTTATAAATCTATAGTTTTATTAAGACAAAAAACTGACAGTGTTGATATGAAATTTACATTTAAACAAAAGTTTTCACAGAAACCTGACACATGCCTAAAAATTACAGTGGAGTTCTAGATGCAGGTCTAGATGATGTCAAGAACTGATGGAGCTCATGATCCAAGACAGCGTTTTGGATTTTAGTTAATTCTTAGGATTAAAAAATTTGTTTTGTTTTAAAGTGAACCACTGCCCCAGTATGAAAATTAAATCTTCTCCTGAGAAGATTTAATTTTTGAAATGATTCAGCTCTTGAACTTGTGCTGTCAGTGACTAAACCCTGCCACCAATGATTTCAAAGTTCAAAAAACAGAGTCTCCAAGAGTTTTCTACTTGAGTTTTCTTTGAGCACTGGTCCTTGTCTTTCCCTATCTGCCTACCTCCTATACCACTCTCTGCCCTTCCCTAAATGCTTCAGCCAGTGGCTTGGGTGGAGAAACTGATATTTACAACTTCATAATTGGAAAAGAAAGGGTCTTGTCAATTCCAAGAATTAGCTCCTCTAAGACAGAACTGGAAAAGGTCAGTTTTCATTCCAATCCCAAAGAAAGGCAATGCCAAAGAATGCTCAAACTACTATACAATTGCACTCATCTTACAAGCTAGTAAAGTGATGCTCAAAATTCTCCAAGCCAGGCTTGAGCAATACATGAACCTTGAACTTCCAGATGTTCAAGCTGGTTTTAGAAAAGGCAGAGGAACCAGAAATCAAATTGCCAACATCCTCTGGATCATAGAAAAAGCAAGAGAGTTCCAGAAAAACATCTATTTCTGCTTTATTGACTATGCCAAAGCCTTTGACTGTGTAGATCACAATAAACTGGAAAATTCTGAAAGAGATGGAAATACCAGACCACCTGACCTGCCTCTTGAGAAACCTGTATGCAGGTCAGGAAGCAACAGTTAGAACTGGACATGGAACAACAGACTGATTCCAAATAGAAAAAGGACTGTATATTGTCACCCTGCTTATTTAACTTATATGTAGAGTACATCATGAGAAATGCTGAGCTGAAAGAAGCACAAGCTGGAATCAAGATTGCTGGGAGAAATATCAAATATGCAGATGACGCCGCCCTTATGGCAGAAAGTGAAGAACTAAAGAGCCTCTTGATGAAAGTGAAAGAGGAGAGTGAAAAAGTTGGCTTAAAGCTCAACATTCAGAAAACTAAGATCATGGCATCTGGTCCCGTCGCTTCACGGCAAATAGACGGGCAAACAGTGGAAACAGTGTCAGACTTTATTTTTGGGGGCTCCAAAATAACTGCAGATGGTGATTGCAGCCATGAAATTAAAAGACGCTTACTCCTTGGAAGGAAAGTTATGACCAACTTAGACAGCATATTAAAAAGCAGAGACATTACTTTGCCAACAAAGGTCCGTCTAGTCAAGGCTATGGTTTTTCCAGTGATCATGTATGGATGTAAGAGTTGGACTGTGAAGAAGGCTGAGCGCCGAAGAATCGATGCTTTTGAACTGTGGTGTTGGGGAAGACTCTTGAGAGTCCCTTGGTCTACAAGGAGATCCAACCAGTCCATCCTAAAGGAGATCAGTCCTGGGTGTTCATTGGAGGGACTGATGTTGAAGCTGAAACTCCAATACTTTGGCCATCTGATATGGAGAGCTGACTCATTGTAAAAGACCCTGATGCTGGGAAAGGTTGAGGGCAGGGGGAGAAGGGGATGACAGAGGATGAGATGGTTGGATGGCATCACGGACACAATGGACATGGGTTTGGGTGGACTCTGGGAGTTGGTGATGGACAGAGAGGCCTGGCATGCTGCGGTTCATGGGGTCGCAAAGAGTCAGACACTACTGAGCGATCATCGTTATTTGTTTTTTCCTTTGTTTCACAGTTTCTTCAAATTTTAACAAAAATGATCTTAACTCCAGTCTCCCTTCTTTCCCACCCCATCCCACGACCTCCTTTATATATTAAATTTCCTTCTCAACCAGTTTCCATCCCTCAAATGCAACTTTGTTAACTTCATAACTAGCTTAGTCTTTTGTTGGGACCAGCATTAATCTCAGGCAGGGAATACCTTGGCTTCTACATTTTAGGCATTCACAACTTTTAAACAGTCTCTCACAGTCCTCATTTAGGTGGCCAATGACATTTTGTGAAAGGATACAATATTCTGGACACAGAACCCAATCATCATTATTTGTTTTTTCCCTTTTACAGTTTCACAGTTTATTCAAATTTTAACAAAAATGATCTTAACTCCAGTCTCCTTTCTCACCCCATCCCACTGACCCCACACAATACACCAGTAATAGCCCAAAACTACACACATTCTATGCTGTAAAAAATGCCGAGTTAACCCTCTTGGGAAGAAGGCTGTGGGTTGTGGAGATGCTCTTTGAAGATTTACTAGTATCGCCTGCTTTCCTACATCCCACTCTACAAGTTTTGTCCATCATAGAAGACCCTTTGCTTTTCTTAGTGAAGTTCAGAATGAGTTGCATTGAAACACTGATTCTTCTTCCTCTTCACCAAGATGGATGTGCAAACTGTACGGCATGGAACGACTTTGAAACACTTAGCCTGCTGTAAGGCACAGAAACTATACTGGCTCTTCAAAGCACATCTTCTCAAGCCATCTTTATGGTGTCGAGACAAGTAGAACTCCTTCTCTCCCCACTTGAAACCTGCAGTCAGATGTGATAGCCACTGGTATTCAAGAGAGTTAATTCTTGTTTTCTTTTTTTGTCATCATCCTCTGAGGGATAAGAATGCCACCTCAGCATTTCCTCATAGAAGGATATGATAACCTGTGGGCACTTGACATTGGCTTCCTTGGCAGGGACCAGGTCAGCCTCATCAGAGTTTTTCCATTTCATCAGGAACATGAGTTCTCCACTGGAATCTGTAGCTCCAATAATCCACTCAGGTTCCAAACCCCAGGCAAAGCCTTGTGACTTTTCTGATTCTTTTCTTCTTCTTTGGTTTGCTCTCCTCCCCCATATTGTCTGAATCAGAATCAGCTTTGCACTTGCCTCCATCTGGTTTGTCTATCTCGGGTGCTGTTTTCTGTGACTGCAGAAACAGCAGTGAGGTCAGGGCAGTCAGGTTATCTCCCGGCTCCCATGTGTTGTCCTCCTCTGAGACCCTCTTCCACTTTAGGAGATACTCCACTTGGCCCTTTACCACTTGCCGGTCTAGAACTTTTTCCACCACATATTCCTCTTCCTCTAGCACCTCCTCTACTTTCTTCTTGTTTTTTTTTCTCCTCACAGTGCCTGCCAGCTTTCTGGTATAAAGGGTGACGGCTGCTCAGAGCAGCACCCACAAACCTGAGAGGAATCAGTAGGCACTACTGGCCGGGGAGCGGTGACTGTGACGGAACACTTAGAAGAACTGCCCTTTCTGCACAACACATTGTTGCTAACAGTAGGCACTATGGTGTACAGTCGATCTCTAGGACTTACTCATCTTGCCCAACTGAAACTTGGTACCCTTGACCAATACTTCCCTGATTCTCCCCCTTCCCCTAAGTTTTGAATGGTTCCTGGCATATAGTAAGTCCTCAATAATTATTTGTAAAATAAATGGATGGATGTATAGGTGGATGAATTTTTTTTTTTCTAAAATTGCTGAAACTCTTCCTCATATGCAGGGGCCCTAAATATCTTTCTCTTGAGGTTTCTGTAACTTGAAAATGTCTACAAATTCAAGAATTTTTTCTTATTCTCAAAAGACAGATGGGGCAGCCAGACTTCTTTTGACACCAGGGGGTCATTCCTACATTGTTCCAACCCTTTCTTTCTTGCTGCCTGAATGTGTCACTGGAAAACATGTGTTCTGCATAGTCCTAGGAGACTGGTTCACCTGAGAGGACCACAGGGTTCTCTAGGGAGGACATCCCACTCCTTCAGGACTGGGGTAAGTGCGTGTGTGTGTGCATGTGCAGAACGGAACCTCTCCATAGGCTCATTAGCATAACCACAAATGCAAAAACAAAACAAAAAAATTCGTTTAACCCTACTGAAGTGCAATACGACAATATCAGTTCTTAAATTATTCCAAGCCATCACTAACTCAATGGACATAAGTTTGAGTAAACTCTGGGAGTTAGTGATGGACAGGGAGGCCTGGCGTGCTGCAGTCCATAGGGTCACAAAGAGTCGGATATGACTGAGCTACTGAACTGAACTGAGATGAACTGATTCCAAGCCTAGCCCATTCTTCAAATCAAAATCTAATTCTTCCTTTTATGCCTATAATCTGAGGTTGGTTTAAAACACAGTCAAGTCTTTGGGGATGAAATTTCTCCAGAAGAGTAGGGGCACTTAGGAGAAAAGTCTTTAAGAGCACCTTCAAATTTTTGCCTTGGGAAGGACCAGTGAAAATGCCCTAAAGAGCAAAAGTATATGGTGCTTCTCAGCCTATAAAAATAATGTTCCTTTGCGGAAAACAAAACAAAACAAAAAATCCCACCGCCACTTCTGTCCCAATGATGCTAATATGCTTTGGGGAAATCATATTTCTTTTAAGAGGAGCTTCATTTACTCTGGATCTTCCTCAACCAAGGTTATTGTCTTGAGCTTTACTCTTAGGAAAGCATTAAGTTTCCTTTCATTTTCTAAATATAGTGAATTAATTTATTGAAGAGATTAATTTAACACTAGTGATAAAACTTGGATTGGTTGCTTGCTTTTTCCAAGAAGAATCCCCATAACATTTTAAAGAATAAGATATAAAGAGTTTTGCTCAGTGCTTGGCTCATAGAAAGCATTCAATAAGTATTAACTACTGCTATTTTTGTTGTTATTGCTGCTACTACTAGTATTGTTATTAGTGGTGGTAGTCATTGGCCTGGCATCCAGTCCTAGTGGTAGGTATTATGAGAAAGAAGTGGAGTTTAGTGACATACAACACATGTAAAGTGCTTAATATAGTCTTTGACACAAAGCAAGCATTTAGTGAATTTAAACAAATTTAGAAAATGTGAATGTATTGGGGTAGATTTGGCTGCAAAAATAGAGACCAAAATTTAATGGATTAAAGAAACATAAATTTATTTTTCATTCATGTTACAGCACCAAGTGAGTGTTCCAAGTGTTAAAGAGAAGTTTTCAGGCAATTTAGCTGTGAGCATGTATCAAAATTTTATTACGATTAGGCACAGAAGGGAAATGGACCCTAGAAAGGCCACTTCCCAAATTTACTATTGGTAGGGACATGTGATAGGAAGAAAGTTCAGTTAGATAATCATTGTTAGACTAGACACAGAAAGAAAAGAAAGTCTGGTTAAAGGTCACTAGACCCTTGATTGACAGCTGGCAACTGACTGTGCGGGTAATTGGGCATGTGGGTAATTGGTTTCTGAGAGCAAACCTTAATCCCATTAAAGTTCACAGAAAATTGCTTAAGCATTTTATCAGGAATGCTAACTTCTCAGAAAGAAGTTATGAGCAAAATGGTTTTGCCTTTCAGACCAGGTTTGAAACAGTTTCTCTTATGGGTAGGACCATGGGCCACTCTCCCCGCTCTCATCATTCAGGTACTCTGGTTGACGGTAACTCTGCCATTTTCAGTATATGGCTTTAATGCTATTCTGGTCATTGTCAACGGCCAGTGAGAAAGAGGAAAAGAACTGAGATTTCTTCCTAAAAAATCTTGCCTAAGGAAATGAGCCAGAGGTGGAAGCAGAATTTTTGCTCGCACGTCACTGAGAGCTTAGTTACGTGGTCACCAAGCTCCCAATAGGGTTGAGAAGTGCAATCTGGATATCCAGATTCTGGCTGCAGGACTTTTACTAGGGGGATGAAATGGAGTTTGGGGACAGTAGTGGTTTCTGCCACAATGAGGATGTGCCCAGCCTTTCTGCACCTACTGCCTCTGAAGCTGCTGCTGCTGCTAAGTCGCTTCAGTCGTGTCCAACTCTGTGAGACCCCATAGACGGCAGCCCGCCAGGCTCCCCCATCCCTGGGATTCTCCAGGTAAGAACACTGGAGTGGGTTGCCATTTCCTTCTCCAATGCATTAAAGTGAAAGGTGAAAGTGAAGTCGCTCAGTCATGTCCGACTCTTAGCGACCCCATGGACTGCAGCCTACCAGGCTCCTCTGTCCATGGGATTCTCCAGGCAACAGTACTGGAGTAGGATGCCATTGCCTCTGAAGCAGTAGTTGGCAAACTATGGCCTTCAGGCTAAATCCCACCTATAGCTGTTTGTATAAATAAAGTTATATTGGAAAGCCATGCTCATTCATTTATGCAATGTGTATGGCTGATTTCACACTACACTAAAGGGTTGAGTAATTGAGACAGAGACCCCATGCACCAAAGCTTAAAATATTTACTTTTTGGCTTTTTTAGAAAAAAAAAAAAATTGCTGACCCTTATTCTAGAGAGGGTTCTGAATTGCCCATAAAAGTGAACTTGATGGGTCAAAGGAAATGTGCATTGAAAATTTTAGTAGATATTCCCCTTCTTATTTGCACTAGTAGTGTATGGGATTGTCCATCACCCAGTCAACACAGTAATATCAAAATTTTCCATATGGCCAATTTGATAAGTGAAAATGGTATTTTACTATAGTTTTCATTGTACTTACCTTATTAGTAGTAAGATTTAGTATAGTTCAGTTCAGTTCAGTCACTCAGTCGTGTCTGACTCTTTGTAACCCCATGAATCACAGCACGCCAGGCCTCCCTGTCCATCACCAACTCCCAGAGTTCACTCAGACTCACATCCATCGAGTCAGTGATGCCATCCAGCCGTCTCATCCTCTGTTGTCCCCTTCTCCTCCTGCCCCCAATCCCTCCCAGCATCAGAGTCTTTTCCAATGAGTCAGCTCTTTGCATGAGGTGGCCAAAGTACTGGAGTTTCAGCTTAAGCATCATTCCTTCCAAAGAAATCCCAGGACTGATCTCCTTCAGAATGGACTGGTTGGATCTCCTTGCAGTCCAAGGACTCTCAAGAGTCTTCTCCAACACCACAGTTCAAAAGCATCAATTCTTCAGCGCTCAGCTTTCTTCACAGACCAACTCTCACATCCATACATGACTACAGGAAAAACCATAGCCTTGACTAGACAGACCTTTGTTGACAAAGTAATGTCTCTGCTTTTCAATATGCTATCTAGGTTGGTCGTAACTTTCCTTCCAAGGAGTAAGGGAGTATATATAATAAAATCTATACAGTATTTGGTCTTTGTCCCTCATTGTTGTTATTGTTCAGTTGCCAGTCATGTCTGACTCTTTGCAGCCCCAGGGACTGCAGCACATCAGTCTTCCCTATCCCTCACCATCTCCCAGAGTTTGCCCAAGTTGATGTCTATAGAATTGGTAATGTCATCCAAACATCTCATCTTCTGTCACCCTCTTCTTCTGCCTTCACTCTTTCCCAGGATCAGAGACTTTTCCAATGAGTCAGATGTTTGTATCAGGTGGCCAGAGTATCAGAGCTTCACCTTCAACATCAGTCCTTGCAAAGAGTATTCAGAGCTGATTTCCTTTAAGACTGACTGTTTGATCTCCTTGCTTTCCAAGGGACTCTCTCTCAAGAGTCTTCTCCAGAACCACAGTTTGAAAGCATCAATTCTTCAGTGCTCTGCCTTCTTTATTGTCCAGCTCTCACATCTGTACATGACTACTGGAAAGACCATAGCCTTGACTATACAGACCAGACCTTTGTTGGCAAAGTCAGTGTCTTTGGTTTTAACATACTGTCTAGGTTTGTCATAGCTTCCCTGCCAAGAAACAATCGTCTTCTAATTTCATGGCTGCAGTTGCCATCTGCAGTGATTTTGGAGTCCAAGAAGAGGAAGTCTGTCACTGCTTCCATCTTTTCCCCTTCTATTTGCCATGAAGTAATGGGGCCAGATGCCATGATCTTAGTTTTATTAATATTGAACTTTAAGTTGGCTTTTTTACTTTCCTCCTTCCCCCTCATCAAGAGGCTCTTTAGTTCCTCTTTACTACTGGCACAAAACTTTAAAAACCTATGAATTTCCAGAGTGATAGAAAGTGTCTTTTGATATTCATAATGAAACGCTTTCAATCACACCTGAGTTTGTATTAATGAAGTGACTTTTGGAAAATCCATAAGGAAGGGCCTGGTTGCCAGGGGGCTCAACCAGAATTAGAGAATTGGAACTTTAAATCTCTTCCCACCCCCCATGCCCTTGGAAAGGAGAGGGCCATGAGATTGAATCAATTAATCATGCCTACATAATGAAGCTTCAGTAAAATTAAAAGAATGGTGTCTGGAGAGCTTCTGGATTGGTGAACACAGGGAGGTGCTGGGTGGGATAGCATAGAAGCTTTATATCCCTTTCACCATTTCTTGTCCCATGGAAGAAATAGGACAGTCCAGTCCTCAGGAACTTCCATCTGGCTGTTCCTGAGTTAGATATTTTTTTATAATAGACTGGTAGCCTAGTAAGTAAATAATTTTGCTGAATTTTGTGAGCTTCTGTAGTAAACTAGTAGAACTGAAGGAGGGACTCTTGGAAACCTCTGATTTATAGCCAGTGGATCAAATGACATTAGCATCTGAAATGACGAAGTGGTGTCTGAAGTCCTGTAAGACTGAGCCCTTAACTGTGGGATTTGACACTAACTCAGGACTTCCCTGGTGGCTCAGGCGGTAAAGAATCTGCCTACAATGCAGGAGACCTGGGTTCAATCCATGGGTCGGGAAGATCCCCTGGAGAAGGGAAAGGCAAACTACTCCAGTATTCTTGCCTGGACAATTACATGGACAGAGGAGCCTAGTGGGCTACAGTCCATGGGGCTGCAGAGTCAGACATGACTGAATGACTAGCACACTTGCGAACACACACACACACACACGGTAGATAGTGTCAGAAATGAGTCCATATTGTAAGACACTAAACTGGGGTGGAAGAATTGCTTTCCAAACTCAAATGTTTGGGAGAACCCACACATTTGATGTTAGAAGTGTGGGTATAGTAGAGTAGTGTTAAAGTCATACAAGAGAGTCATATAGGAGTGTGTTTTTCTTTTAGACTAATCATGATTGTAACTAATCATATTTTAAGAATATTTGGACTTCCTTTTCTGTGGACTATCTACTTGTCTTTTGCACATCTATTGGCAAATATTGGGTTGTTAATTTTGTATAATAATTTCTAGGGGGTTTTATATGCTAGGGAACCAAGCCATTTATGATACAAATTGTAAAAATCGACCTCATTTAAGAATTTTAAAATTTTTAATTTAATTTAATTATTATTATTATTATTTGACTGCTCCTGGGCTCTTCATTGCTGTGCATAGGCTTTCTCTAGTTGAGGTGCGCAGGGGGTCCTCTCTAGTTGTGGTGTGAGTGCTTCCAGTCGTGGTGGGTTCTCTTGTTATGGAGCAGAGGCATTGAGGACACATGGGCTTCAATAACTGTGGCTCACGGACTCCAGAATGCAGGCTCTGTAGTTCTGGCACACAGGCTTACTTGCTCTGCAGCATGTTGGATCTTAGTTCCCTCCAGGGATAGAATCCATCTCCTCTGCATTGCAGGTAGATTCTTAACCACTGGACCACCAGGCGTGTCTCTTCCCCATAAAAAAAAAAAAAAAATTTATTTATTTTTAAATATTTTGCTGTGCTGGATCTTCATTGCTTTGCATGGGCTTTCTTTAGCTACAGTGAGAGGGGGCTACTCTTTATTGCCATGCACCGGTCTATCATTGTGGTGGCTTCTTCCGTTGTGGAGCACAAGTTCTAGGTGCACAGGCTTCAGTAGTGGTGGCAGGTAGGCACGTAGTTGCAGCTTGTGTGCTCTAGAGTGTGGGCTCAGTGGTTGTGGTGCGCGGGCTTGGTTGCTCTGAGGCACGTAGCATCTTCCCAGACCAGGGACCGAACCTGTATCCCCTGCATTGGCAGGCAGATTCTTATCCACTGCACAACCAGGGAAGTCTTCTACCCCATTTTTTAATGTATTCCTTTTACTTTGCTTATGGAAATTTTTGCTGTGGAAATTTTTAAATTTTTTATTTTAAAAATAGTCAAATTGGTAAATCTTCTGTTTCATGACTCTGACTTATATATTATGCTTAGAAGGCTTTCCCGTAACAAGATTGTACAAAAATTTCTTCTATTTTTTTCCTAATAATTTTGTGGTTTTCAGTTTTTATATTTAAATGTTCACTGCATCTGTAATGTATTTTGTTTTAAGATTAGAGGAATGGATTCAATTCTCTTCTAACTGGCTATCTATTCTATGAACACCATCTCTTTAATAATGCATCTTTATCATATATTAATTTCCTGTATGTTTTTGGGTCTTCCTGGGATATTTCATGTATATTTATGGGCTAGTATTATGTTGCTTTAATTAATGTACCTTTATATCACATTTTAATATCTGGGAGGGCTAATTTGCTCTCATTATTTTTTTTAATGAGTTTTTTTTTTCTGGCTAGTTTTATTTATTTTTCTGTATAAAATAGTTAAAAAATACTGCTGATAATTTTTATTTGGATTGCATTAAATTTATTACATTAACTTGGGCAGAATTGTTATCTTTATGATGCTGATGTTAGTTCTAAAGTATGGACCTAGTGTACCTGTCCATTTGAAGAAATTATGTTGTTTTTAAATTACCTTTTTGGTTATTGACTGAGTTTTTCTGACTATGACTATGACATATTTCTGAGACTGACCACCTTGTCCATTCCTTAAATTGGCTTAAGTTATTGTTTTTATTTCTGGAATACAACCTGTTCCACAAGTACAGCAGATCTAGGAGTGAACCAGTTGTGTAATGATATTCACAGAGCAAACATATCTTACTGTAGGAAATGAAAAATTTGTGAATTTTGCCTTGCCATTCTTAAGTGTTTGTGGTGATTCATAGAATAGGGTAAGGAGACCATGACACAGAGGGATCACATTGTCCGAAGAAAGTGTTGGTTTGAACTCTTAAATCTGGAAAACCTTTTTCATAGGTTGAGCTTTTAAGAAGCATGCCCTGGTCTAGGATGTGTGAATCTCAGAGGAACAGGCAGTAGAGTAGAGAAGTGAGACTAGGAAGGGAGGAAGCCAGTATAGAGTGTTGTCATTGAGCAGCCTAACTCTGTGGGTTGCCGTGGCTCAGTCATACTCTGGACCTCTGGGAAAGGGTAGAACGCACCTCAGGATGGTGTGACCTAAAAACCAGAGCATCTGGGGTATTTACCAATTCCAACTTGTCATTAATTGAATGCTGCTTCTGGTGCCGTCAGCTCCCAGGCACCTCTGGCTTGCCTTGAGTGTATGTCTATGACCACCAAAGTCCCAGGCAGAGAGTCACAGATGCTGGTGGATGGGAGTGGTCAGCCTTCACAGAAACAGTGAGGCAGAGACTCTGATACAACTGCCTTAGAAAGACTTAAATTTCTGCATCCTTAGACACCAGCTGCCTTCCCCTGTTGGGAGAGGATTAGAGCAGTTGATATTTGGGTTGTTTGTACCATCTATACTGCTTTCTTAAGAAATTTTGCCATCACCCTCTCCTCAGTTGGCATGTCTATGTTTTATGCCTTGGAACTCACTCTTCATTCTCACTCCTACCACACTGATTGGACAAGAGGCAAAGTGAGCATTGTTATGGGCTTGCCAATAACCTATGACTTGTTATTGGAGTTTGTCCCAGATAAAACAAGCAGGACAAATCCAATTCCTCTTTTGGGGATTTTGAGTTGAGAAACAAAGAATCAGTTTCCAGTTAGCAGTAGGAGCTAGAATTAAACTATTAATGTATGAAGAGAGAAACATGATAGGTATGTTCAAGCAGAAATCACGCACAAGCTAGTTTCTAGAGAGGGGGCTATGGAGAAAGAAGAGAAAAAGAGAGAGAGGCGGATAGTGTGTGTTAAGAGGTCAAACCCCAAAGGTACCTTGTTTCTTACTTTTCTGAGTCCTGGCTGTTTACAGTCTCCTGCCTTCCCATAATGCATTTCTTTATCCTCACAATAACTACCTTCACTCTTTTCTAGTGTTGTTATGAGCCAGTTACCATTAATTGTCTTGACCAAAAACACTTTGGCAGAAAATTGGAGAATGATCCCCTAAAAGTGACTCCTGTGCTCCATTTCTGTGGTTCCTTCTCCCTCCACTGTGTCTGGAGGCAGCTAACCTGCTAGTCCTCTCCCTACAGCTGTTGCCAGCTGCTGTGAAAGGCTCCAAGAAAATAAAACCTAGAGGAAATGCTAGTCATTAGGTGGTATAGACTTGTCCTTCCCAGAATAGGCAGTGAAAACATCATATAGCTTACTCTATTCAGAAACTAAATTTTTATCCTCTCAAGAAAAGAGGAAACCTGACTAATTCCTTTGTAGCTATAGCCCTCTGCTTTATAAATGGGTCCTGATATCAAGGAGGTTAGAGGGAAAAAGTTTTAGCAAATTTCCTTCAATGAAACTGGATGAGATCCTTTCACATATGTTTTTACTGACTTAAGCTTCTTTGCGGAGAAGGCGGTGGCACCCCACTCCAGTACTCTTGCCTGGAGAATCCCATGGACAGAGGAGCCTGGTGGGCTGCAGTACATAGGGTTGCTAAGAGTCAGACACGACTGAGCGACTTCACTTTCACTTTTCACTTTCATGCATTGGAGAAGGAAATGGCAACCCGCTCCAGTGTTCTTGCCTGGAGAATCCCAGGGACGACGGAGCCTGGTGGGCTGCCGTCTATGGGGTCGCACAGAGTCGGACACGACTGAAGTGACTTAGCAGCAGCAGCAGCAGCAGCAAGCTTCTTTGAGGAACAGCTTCATCTACTATCCAGAAAAGAAGCTGAGATTGATCAAGTAAATACAGGCAAAAACAAACCAGGAGGCCTAACTCAAGCCATTTGTACGAAACAAATATGATCCACAGTCAAGTAGCATTAAATACAACTCCAACAACACACATAACAGATATTCACTGGACACCTATGTTCTGGCTTTGTGCTAGGGGCTTGCAGCATGAAGACAGACATATTCCTGCACTTAAGAGTCTGACCTACTGTGTAGTTCCATGTACTGTATACATCAGTCCAGTTCAGTCTCTCAGTCATGTCTGACTTTTTGCAACCCCATGGACTGCAGCAGCCAGGCTTCCCTGTTCATCACCAACTCCCAGAGCTTGCTCAAACTCATGTCCACTGAGTTGGTGATGCCGTCCAACCGTCTCATCCTGTGTCGTCCCCTTCTCCTCCTGCCTTCAATTTTTCCCAGCATCAGGGTCTTTTCTAATGAGTCAGTCCTTTGTATCAGGTGGCCAAAATATTGGAGTTTCAGCTTCAGCATTACAGTCCTTGTAATGAATATTCAGGACTGATTTCTTTTAAGATTGAATAGCTGCATCTCCTTGCAGTCCAAGGGGCTCTCAAGAGTCTTCTCCAACACCACAGTTCAAAAAAGCATAGATTCTTTGGTGCTCAGCTTTCTTTATGGTCCAGCTCTCACATCAATACATGACTACTGGAAAAACCATAGCTTTGACTAGATGGACCTTTGTTGGCAAAGGAATGTCTCTGCTTTTAAATATACTGTCTAGGTTTGTCATAGCTTTTTTTCCAAGGAGCAAGCATCTTTTAAATTTCATGGCTGCAGTCACCATCTGCAGTGATTTTGGAGCCCAAGAAAATAAGGCCTGTTACTGTTTCCATTGTTTCCCCATCTATTTCCCATGAAGTGATGGGACCATATGCCATGATCTTAGTTTTTTGAATGTAGAGTTTTAAGCAAACTTTTTCATTCCCCTCTTTCTCCTTCATCAACAGTCTCTTCAGTTCTTCTTCACTTTCTGCCATAAGGGTGGTGTCATCTGCATATCTGAAGTTATTGATTTTTCTCCCAGAAATCTTGATTCCAGCTCGTGCTTCATCCAGTCTGGCATTTAGCATGATGTACTCTGCATATAAGTTAAATAGGCAGGGTGACAATATACAGCATTGATGTAGTCCTTTCCTGATTTGGAACCAGTCCATTGTTTCACATCTGGTTCTAACTGTTGCTTCTTGACCTGCATGCAGATTTCTCAGAAGGCAGGTAAGTGGTCTGGTATTCCCATATCTTTAAGAATTTTTCACAGTTTATTGTGATCCACACAGTCAAAGGCTTTTGGTGTAGTCAATAAAGCAGAAGTAGATGTTTTTCTGGAACTTCCTTGCTTTTTTGATGATCCAGTGGATGTTGGTAATTTGATCTCTGGTTCCTCTGCCTTTTCTAAGTCCAGATTGAACATCTAGAAGTTCTCGGTTCATGTACTGTTGAAGCCTGGCTTGGAGAATTTTGAGCATTACTTTGCTAGCGTGTGAGATGCATGTCATTGTGCAGTAGTTTGAACATTCTTTGGCATTGCCTTTCTTTGGGATTGGAATTAAAACTGACTTTTTCTGTATATCTTTTCTTGTATACAACAAATTGGGGTTTGAAGAGGCAGAGGAACCAGAGATAAATTTGCCAACATTCACTGGATCATGGAGAAAGCAAGGGAATTCAATAAAAACACTGCTTCATTGACTATGCTAAAGCCTTTGACTGTGTGGCTCACAACTCACTGTGGAAAATTCGTAAAGAGATGGGAGTACCAGACCACCTTACCTGTCTCTTGAAAAACCTGTATGTAGGTCAAGAAGTGACAGTTACAGATGGACATGAAACAACTGACTGGTTCCAAATTAATATACTCTCTGAATATATTTCACTGGGTTCATGGTGGGGAAGTTCTGCTCCAAGGCCTCCCTCCGGGTCAGCCAGGGACAGGGGAAGGAAGGAGAAGTAGGATGGGCCTTCATATACATTCATCAAATTGTTCTTGAAGTGCGCTGGGTACCAAGGGCTGTTCCAGGCACTGGGGATAGAGGTGAACAAGACAGAGTGTCAGTGTATATTGTGTATATTGTCATCCTGCTTATTTAACTTATATGCAGAGTACATCATGCAAGATGCCAGGCTGGATGAATCACAAGCTACAATCAAGATTCCTGGGAGAAATATCAGTAATCTCAAATATGCAGATAATACCACTCTAATTGTAGAAAATGAAGAGGAACTAAAGCGACTCTTGCTGAAGGTGAAAGAGGAGAGTGAAAAAACTGGTTTGAAACTCAACATTCAAAAAACTAAAATCATGGCATCAAGTCCCATCACTTCATGGCAAATGAAAGGGGAAAAATTAGAAGCAGTGACAGATTTTCTTTTCTTGGACTCCAATATCACTGAGGATGGTGACTGCAGCCATGAAATTAAAAGATGCTTGCTTCTTGGAAGGAAAGTTACGACAAACCTAAACGGTGTGTTAAAAAGCAGAGATATCACTTTGCCAACAAAGGTCCATCTAGTCAAAGCTATGATTTTTCTAGAAGTCTTTTTTAAAAAAAAATATATTTATTTATTTTAATTGGAGGCTAATTACTTTACAATGTTGTATTGGTTCTCTAGTAGTCTTGTACAGATGTGAGAGTTGGATATAAAGAAGGCTGAGCACTGAAGAATTGGAGCTTCAAATTGTGGTGCTGGAGCAGACTCTTAAGAGTTGTCTGGACTGCAAGGAGGTCAAACCAGTTAATCCTAAAGGAAATCAGTCCTGAATATTCATTGGAAGGACTGATGCTGAAGCTGAAACTCCAGTACTTTGGCCACCTGATGTGAAGAACTGACTCATTGGAAAAGACCCCGATTCTGGGAAAGATTGAAGGCAAAAGGAGAAGAGGGCAGCAGCAAGAAGAGATGCAATAAAAGACTCAATGGACATGAATTTGAGCAAATTCCAAGAGATGGTGGAGGACAGAAGAGCCTGAAATGCTACAGTCCATGGGGTTGCAAAGGGTTGGACATGACTTAGTGACTGAACAGCGTACCTCAATACAAAATAAAAAGTTTGTTTTTTTTTTTTTTTAAAGAGTCTATAGGGAAGATGCACATGGAATACATGTTTATAAGCAAGAGCATGACCAAGGGAAAGGGCACAGGAGTCGGTCAGGAAAGGCCTCTCTAAAACATTTTTTTTTTTTTTTTTTTAAGCTGAGACCTGAAGAATGAGCAGCGGGGAGAGCCCTCTAGGAATAAAGTTACTATTTAAAGAAGGAGGTAGTGTCCTACTGTATTTTATGTGATTTTTTTTGTGCCTGTAAAACTCCACGCCCAACACTGCATGGAGCTTTCTCAAGAGTAAGTCACTCATGTTTTGGAGTAGTGGTGGTTTTTGATCACTTTTTTATCCTCTGCAGCAGATGCTTTTGGTGCTGGTATATCAGGCTGCTGTGGGACACCTGCAGACAGCTGCCTTACAGGCCGTGTGACCTTGGGCAGGAATCTTCCATTCTCTGGGCCTCAGTTTCCTTATATAGAAGTGGTGAGTTGGGACTAAGTGGTCTTCAGGGTCAACCTTCTTGGTACTCTCTGAATATATTTCACTGGGTTCATGGTGGGGAAGTTCTGCTCCAAGACCTCCCTCTGGGTCAGCCAGGGACAGGGGAAGGAAGGAGAAGTAGAATGGGCTTTCATATATATTCATCAAATTGTTCTTGAAGTGTGCTGGGTACCAAGGGCTGTTCCAGGCACTGGGGATAGAGGTGAACAAGGCAGAGTGTCAGTTGCCCACTCTGATTCAGTCAAAGGACCATGAATGAAGAAAAGTTTGGAAGTTATAAAAGGAGAAAACAAGTCTATTCCTCACTTCATTATCCAGTTGGCACCTATTGATATATGAGTGCAGGGTTTTTGTTTGTTTGTTTGTTTAAAATTAGAGTACTCATTTGCTCTCTAGCAAGAAACAGAACCCTGTGGGAAAATGATATTTAGGGCAGAGATATTTTAATGAGAAAAACTTGGGACTACGGGTGCTGCCCTGGGGAGTGAGGATAGGATGAATAATTACAGCAGGGTCTGAGGGCAGCCCAAGGATGTGAATGTCTGGCTGTGGGCAGGAAGAAGGGTCAGTTCAGAGGTGGAGGAAGGGCCCTCTATCTTAGGTCTCTCAGTTTTGCCAGTGGCTTGTCCTAAAGTTACCAGTTAGGTCACAATGCTTTTTTTGTAATTGAGGGGTTTAGGTGGGGAGGGGATGAAAATAGAAATAATTTATCTTCCTAAAGCAACAGATCTGGGCATAAGCCCAGTGCTACTGAAAGGGTCCTTTTCATGATGCGTGGGCAACTCTCTCTGCTTCCTAAGTCATCAGAGAGGCGATAGGAATGACTTTCAAACATGGACTCTGTCAAGTGATGCAAAACTCCCATGATTTACAACCCAAAGAAGTTTATCTTGCTCTGGGAAAAAAGAAGACCTTGGAACCAAAGCTGCACATTTAGAAGCCAATACAAACATCTTAAAATAACTCCCCCTCCTCCCTCCTGCTCCCATTATGAGAAATGGAGAGATTAAGCAAGAGGTGGAGGGCTGTGGGTAGGACCATTGCAATCACCAGTGATTGAGCTTCAAGGTCCAAGGCCTTTGTTGTGGGCATTGGAATCCTAATGATTTATAATTAACTGCAACAAGAAAACCAAATGCCATGCACTTTCCTAACAGAGCTACAAAAATAACCACATTCACAGTGTTTGTAAAATTGGAAACAAATGTTCTAAGGAACATAAGCGCTCCATGCTGTCCTACACAAGCTTTGGAGGAAGAAAAATATTGGCATTCAGTCACGACCATAAATGATGAGCCAATATCATTTGTCATGGGAAATTCATCTAGGCAAAATCAAATTGCACCATTAGGCCTCAATGACTCTGAGAAATAACCATACTGAAATGCTTCAAATTAAAATCACTCAAGGGCTGGGTCTAACATTCTCTTTCCTCTTCTCTGCTGAATTTTAGAATCTTTTTACATGGTTATCTCTTTACATGGAAGAGCTGAGAAGGGGAAAATAATGCCTAACTGTACCCTTGTCCCTGAAATGGCTTAGACCTATGTGGTTCTTTTTTTTTTTTTTTTTTAGTGGATAAGTAAAAGGGTAGTAACCATGAAAAGTATAGAGAGACTACAAGGTATCAATAGTACAGAACAGCATAGTGACCTTAGTACGGGGAGGGGGCTCTGGTGATTGGCAACTGGATTAATAACATACAACCTTAGTTTGCAAAAAATATTTTTATATATATGAATTCTTCTCCATAAATAATCTTAGTTCTTGTGCTAAAGTGGAACATGAAAAGTTTGATTATGGAATTTTACCAAGTTAAGAGAAATTTTCTATCTGTAAGGACTCCTTTGATACTATTAAATGTCAAAATCATCAGCAAAGGGTAGAGGTAATGATGCTAAAACAATAATGAACTAAGTCTAGGCCTCCCTTCTTTAATTTGCACATCTCTATGAAACACCTCATGTGAAGAGTTGACTCATTGGAAAAGACTCTGATGCTGGGAGGGATTGGGGGCAGGAGGAAAAGGGGACGACAGAGGATGAGATGGCTGGATGGCATCACCGACTCGATGGATGTGAGTCTGAATGAACTCCAGGAGATCGTGATGGACAGGGAAGCCTGGCGTGCTGCGATTTATGGGGTCGCAAAGAGTCGGACACGACTGAGCGACTGAACTGAACTGAACTGAACTGATGAAACAGTCTTTAGCATAATTCCCATTTTACATGTTGGAAAACAAAGTGTCTGAAATCTTGCCAGATTTCTGTTAGCAGGAAGCAGAGCTGGGATAAGGACCCAGTACTATTTGACTCAAAAGCCCATACTCGAATTCACTCTGTATATTTCCCCCTTTTAGGTTAATGTTTTCCAAATTGTGGTTTATCAGCTCTGAGGGGCCATAGGAAAATTTCAGATGACCTTGCCTCTCTGTCCCTAATTCTGTATGTCAGAGAGGTAGAGAAAAAAACCCTTTCAACTTTCCCATCTCATAATCTTGCCTCTGATTCTGTGAATTAAGTAATGTGCCTCCTCTCTGGGGACCCAATACAGTAGTATTAGCTGAGTGAGAAGAAATATAGATAAGTGAACTTTCTAATTGACTAACTTGAAGGTAGCAGGTATAAAATGTAAGCTTGAAAAGTGCCTGAGAATCAACTGTACAGACATAGTCAGTTTATGTAAACTTTGAGCAATGAATATGTAAATGTCCTACATATTTTCATGCTTATACACTTCTAACAGACATGGGTGTGGCCTCCTGGGAGAACTCTGGTTTAAGCCTTTCTGCAAAAGTCACCTATGAGACTGAGAATTTCCATTGTCTCTGTCCAAAACATGGATTAATTGAAGACATTCTCACTCCTGGTTTTTGTTTTTTTCCTTCAGAGAAATTAATTCTTCCTATGGGAAATTTTTTTTTAATACCCTAAACTGATCTGAACTTTAGGAACTTGAATGTTGCATTGTAGCTGCCTCTAAGGAATATAATCTATTCAAGCTGTTAAACTGTTGAGAACACAATAAATAGGACATTTTTATAGTGTTCAGGATATGAAGCTAAAGCATTCAGCTGTGGTGTGTATGTGTATTTGCTCACATTTAATAACTAGTTAAACATTTCAAATCTCTTTGGATTTATGTAGGGTTATTTATTACAAGGCTCCTGAACTTTTTAGAGGCAACAATCTTCCGGTGATCTTTATCAGGCTGTTCTCCTACTTGGCTGCTTGTTTGGTTCTTTCTTTTTTCCTTCTCTTTCCTCCTCTGTCTTTTTCCTTGAGCTTAGTCTTAACAGGAAAATAAAATGTCAACTATATCAGGAAAAGAATCCAATGGTAAAATTTGCAAATGGGAGTACAATTGGAAGGCAACACCAATGTTAAGCAGCCAGGTTTTATTATTTTTTCTCTCTCTCTGCTAATTAGGGTGCACGTTTCAAATCTTAAACATGTGCAGACTTGTGAGGGATCTGGCATGTAGAGAAGGGCTTAATTCCAGCAGCTCTTGATAGCTGAGTGTTCAGGGTTGCAATGCTCACAATAGACACCATCAACAACTCATATTTTTGGATGCCTTTTGCACAAATGGTTGTATGGAAGGAAGAATCAGAGAAATTTAGAGCCTGCCTGAATTCCCAGTTGTTGTCCCCCCCTCCTTTTTTTTTTTTTTTTTAGGTCAGAAAACAAAGAGGATCTTACCTGGAAGCCTGATATGTAAAGCAGGTAACCTTGAGTGGCTGTGTATATGAATGTGGGTGCATGCGTGCCTCCCATTCATTCCTCTGTTAGGACAGAACATTTGTCAGCTGGGAGCAAGTACACAAAATTCTTAGGATTATAGTTTGAAAGTTACAGATTTTAGACCACCTCTTCTATTGAGAGAAAACCCAAGTTCCAGAAAGCTACACTGAGTTGTTCAAGGTCACACCACTAAAAGAAGTGGCACAGGCACTTGAATGAGATCTTATGTTTCTGAGCACCCTGCTTTTTTTTTTTTTCCACCTGCTACATTTATTATACATTCTTTTACTTCACATTCTCATGTATATTTTAACAAATAAGTCCACACTTGCCTTTCTGTTAGCTTCTTTGGAAGCCACACATTTCATTTCAACTATATTTTCTACTTTGTCTAAAGAAGGGCTGAAAAGGTACTGTTTGTATGCTTGTGTAACCTCGTCTGTCTGTCTTTTTTTGTTTGTTTTGTTGAGATTCAGTTGACATATAACTACCCTTTCTTTTTCCATGCATTGTTTCATGAAATGTGGAGAAATTATCCATTTGCTAGTGAGAAATTCAGTGAGATATATGTGCAAAGTTAATATGTACCTGAGGATAGGTTTAGATACTTTGTAAAGGGAAAAGATCCTGATGCTGGGAGAGATTGAGGGCAGGAAGAGAAGGGGACGACAGAGGATGACATGGTTGGATGGCATCATCGACTCAATGGACATGGGTTTGGGTGAACTCTGGGAGTTGGTGATGGACAGGGAGGCCTGGCGTGCTGCAGTTCGTGGGGTCGCAAAGAGTCAGACATGACTGAGCGACTGAACTGAACTGAAAGGCTCATTAAGGTGATCTTTAAAACTATGTATATTGCTGTCAAATTTGGAATAAAAGAAATAACTGCAAAAGATTGGTGTAGCAATGTTGTAAAAACCAAGAAGGATTCTTTGTAAATGTCTTCAAGCTCCCATCACTCTTTAAGGAAACCTATTGGAAACTGGAGACATCACATTATGAGTTTCAGTTCAGTTCAGTTCAGTTCAGTCACTCAGTCGTGTCTGACTCTTTGTAACCCCACGAATCGCAGGATGCCAGGCCTCCCTGTCCATCACCAATTCCTGGAGTTTACTCAAACTCATGTCCATAGAGTTGGTGATGCCATCCAGCCATCTCATCCTCTGTCGTCCCCTTCTCCTTCTGCCCCCAATCCCTTCCAGCATCAGGGTCTTTTCCAATGAGTCAACTCTTTGCATGAGGGGGCCAAAGTACTGGAGTATCAGCTTTAGCATCATTCCTTCCAAAGAACATCCAGGGCTAATCTCCTTCAGAATGGACTGGTTGGATCTCCTCGCAATCCAAGGGACTCTCAAGAGTCTTCTCCAACACCACAGTTCAAAAGCATCAATTCTTCGGTGCTCAGCTTTCTTCACAGTCCAACTCTCAAATCCATACATGACCACTGGAAAAACCATAGCCTTGACTAGATGGACCTTTGTTGGCAAAGTAATGTCTCTGCTTTTCAATATGCTATCTAGGTTGGTCATAACTTTCTTTCCAAGGAGTAAGCATCTTTTAATTTCATGGCTGCAATCACCATCTGCAGTTATTTTGGAGCCCCCCAAAATAAAGTCTAACACTGTTTCCACTGTTTCCCCATCTATTTCCCATGAAATGATGGGACCAGATGCCATAATCTTCATTTTCTGAATGTTGAGCTTTAACCCAACTTTTTCATTCTCCTCTTTCACTTTGATCAAGAGGCTTTTTAGTTCCTCTTACTTTCTGCCATAAGGGTGGTGTCATCTGCATATCTGAGGTTATTGATATTTCTCCTGGCAATCTTGATTCCAGCTTGTGCTTCCTCCAGTCCAGTGTTTCTCATGATGTACTCTGCATATAAGTTAAATAAACAGGGTGACAATATACAGCCTTGACGTACTCCTTTTCCTATTTGGAACCAGTCTGTTGTTCCATGTCCAGTTCTAACTGTTGCTTCCTGACCTGCATACAAATTTCTCAAGAGGCAGGTCAGGTGGTCTGATATTCCCATCTCTTTCAGAATTTCCACAGTTTATTGTGATCCACACAGTCAAAGGCTTTGGCATAGTCAATAAAGCAGAAATAGATGTTTTTCTGGAACTCTCTTGCTTTTTCGATGATCCAGCGATGTTGGCAATTTGATCTCTGGTTCCTCTGCCTTTTCTAAAACCAGCTTGAATATCTGGAAGTTCACAGTTCACATATTGCTGAAGCCTGGCTTGGAGAATTTTGAGCATTACTTTACTAGCGTGTGAGATGAGTGCAATTGCGTGGTAGTTTGAGCATTCTTTGGCATTGCCTTTGTTTGGGATTGGAATGAAAACTGATCTTTTCCAGTCCTATGGCCACTGCTGAGTTTTCCAAATTTATTTATCATTAAATGACTTAAAAAAATTGTTTGGACAACTACCAGTCTCAAGTTTATGATAATGAGGACCTTTTTCTTTAACATATACCAATGTAAATTTTCTAGCCACTTGAATTATAATTTCTCAAAGGTAACAGCATATTGCTTCAAACCCAGAATATGTACTTTCCTACTGGATTCTAGTATGTAATATGCTATATTTATTGAACAAAGCAATATTATCCTCTGTAATTACAATTTAGAGTTACTTCTAACTCCTATGTGATATTAATAATATGATTAAAATTTTCCCTTGGAAAATCTCTATACAAAATATTCAGAATATCTCTGTAACTCCGCTGCCAGCAAATATGGTAGTTTCTGCCCTCACAGAACTGACTATCGAAAATCTCTTCTTATATTATCACCATTTGTTTGGAATTTTGTGTTTTCTTTGTCAAGAAGAAACATTTATTATGTATATATATATATGGATGGTTTTTGAGTTGTCCTGGGTTTCCCACCAAGCAAATACCTGAGGTTTGGGCGGGTGTGAATCTAGTAGAAGATGGAGTAGGCTGGGAGCATAGGTTGTCCAAAATTCAAGTAATCAAGTTGTTAGCAAGAGTAGTAGAACAGAGCCTTGTACTCTACCCTGTTTAATCCCTTTGCTTATATGATGTTGAGGCTCCTAGGTCTTATTTCTTTAGGCAGAAAGGAATCAAGGGACGCTAGGCTAGGCAAATTCTTCTCATGTTTAAGCCAGGGGCAGAGATGCTAGAATTTCCTTTCTGCCTCCAAGCAAAGTCACCTTTGCATGGACTGACCAACACTACAGAGCCAAAGCATTGATTTGTAGGTAGAATTTGGTTCATTTTCTTAAACTGTCTTTTTTTTTTTTGAACATGAATGTGTTAGTTGCTCAGTTGTGTCTGACTTTTTGCAACCCCATGGATTGTAGCCTGCCAGGCTCCTCTGTCCATGGGATTCTCCAGTCAAGAATACTGGAGTGGGTTGCCATTTTCTTCTCTTGAGGATCTTCCTGACCCAGGAAACAAACCTGGGTCTTCTGCATTGCAGCAGATTCTTTACTGCTGAGCCACCTGGGAAACCCTAAAACTGAACTATGCAAGGACAGGTAGGCTTCAGGGCTTGGATGCTCCAATCAATCTTCAGTCCTTTGTTGAAAGTTCTGCAGCATGCTGGTAATAGCCAAGTTGTCCCAGCAATCATGCATACTTCTCCAGGCCTTTGAGAACATGTAGATTTCAGCAAGGATGCCCAAAGCCACACACTTTCCCACTTCCTCTGTTACCCTTGCAAAATAGAAAGTTCATCCTAGTCAAAATGAATTGGTAGAGCATGGCCTTGAGAATCTGATAAGTTCTAAGAAGCCACCCTCCACAGTAACAATAAATACCACTTTTTTTTCCCCTGTCATCTCAGGCCTATATTTTTGTTATTAAAAAAATCATTGCCTCTCTGATTTTAAACAAAGCATTTTTGTTTTCTTCAAATGTGGAAAAATCTTGCTTTAACTAGATTATCGCCTTCATGAAAATTGCTTCTTTTCTTTGATTCTAAGATGCATTTTCTCTCACATTTGAACATTTCTGAAGTGCTGAATTAGTGTACAATGTATGTGCTTTATGTGATGTTCCACTTTTACTGAAAAGTTGTTATTAAATTGATGATTCATGGCAAAAGGATGACATCATGGAATGAGGAGAACACTGTAAACTTTTCAGTTAATTTCTAGTTTTGAATCTGAATTGTGTAACTGCAAGATCATGGTGGGGATGATGGAAGAGAAAGAAATGTGCAGAGATGGACAGATTCTTGAACTAGAAAAAAGACTATGCTAGAGAAACTTTGCTGTCTTATTTTTACTTGGGATTATGGTTTTGACCTCCATTCAGCTGCCTTTAACTGGGCGTTTCCCCCACTGACTGGAGTGGGGAAATTTGGACCTGCTCTATCAATACTATTAAAAGCCATTTATTTACTGTCTACTGTATAACATTACAAAGAGATACAGAGCACAGCCTTTGAACCTTAGGATATGTTGATTATGGTAAACTGAGAGGGTTTTGTGGCTTCACTGGTGGGGAAGGTCTTCCATTAAATGTTATTTTTGGTAGCATCTTTATTATAAAATAATTCAGAAACCATATGCAATTCAGTCACTGAAAGTATAAAATTCAACGGATTTTAGTATATCCCTATAGTTGGGTAAACATCACCACAGTCAATTTTAGAATATTTTCATCACCCCCCAAAAGTTCCATACTCTTTAGGAGTCATATCTCATCCCTCCCATCTTCCTCAACTCTAGACACCACTATTCCATTTACATTAAAAAAAAAAAGGTTCATTTATTTTTGACTGTGCCGCATCTTTGTTGCTATGTGCAGGCTTTCTCTAGCTGTGGTGCCCGGGGACTACTCTCTAGTTGTGATGCGTGGACTTCTCATTGTGGTGGCTTCTCTTGTTGCGGAGCGTGGGCTGTGGGTGTGCCGGCTTCAGCAGTTGTGGCACAAGGTCTTAGATGCCCCACGGTATGTAGAATCTTCCCAGACCTGGGGTAGAACCTGTCCCAAGCACTGGCAGGCGGGTTCTTAACCACTGAACCACCAGAGAAGTCCTCCATTTACATTTGAAGAACAAAAATACAGCATGATGGAAGGGCTGGATCAAAGTAATAATTTAGGAATTAGAAGTTTTAAGAAGATTTCAAATTTTGACATTGCTTCTTAGAAATTATACAGTTTCTTTGAGCCACATTTTCTTCATGTGTAAAACTGGTATAATGATACCCACATCACAGGTAGTTATTATTAATGTAGTGGTTGTGAAGATTAGCTAAGATAACATATGTGAAAGCACCAACATAAGGCATGTCACATGGTAGGTTCAGGATGTGATTTTCTTCATCTTTTCATCTCTCTTCAAAATGGGCCTCAAGTTCAACTGCTGAAGGATGACTGATCTCTCTCCTCCCTTTATGTGAAGACTGAATCCTCTGTAGGGACCTACTCAGGTTCCCTCCTGGAAATCCCCTTTTGGAAGTGTTTAAGGCCCTAAACTTTTGCTGGGGACACCTCAATTCAGTAGTTGAATTGATAATAAAAAACAGGGGGTCTGGTTTCCATCTTTTAAGAAAAGTCGCATCATCCACTTTATTTAGATATTGAGAAGTCAGTCTAAACTCTCAAAATTACCAACTAAATGGTTCTCAGATGAATACGGAGTCCAAGGAACCAAAGTGGCCAACAAGGGTGGCGGATGTGGAACAAAAGCTATGATCCTCTTAGTACCCCCCTGTGAACCTCCATGCAGTACCAGGAAAAAGAGATGAGGGTCACTGGACTCCAAAAATCTTTTCCATTGGCTTTTGACTCTGGAAAAACCCACTGAGCACAGCCAAGACTATTCTTTGAAAATCTCAGAGAGGTCTGATTCATCTTTAATTATCCATCCTTGAGTAGTAGAGAGGTGAGGGACATTTCTGTCTTAATGTGATGGATGGTGAAATTGAAGTGTTGGGTAATTTCTGTGGTCTGAGGACCTGAAGTCTTCCAAGGAGAACATTTACGATGATCTTCTCATGGTTCTAAACCCTCTGCTCCTGTTTCTGCCAGAATCAGAATGCTCCTGAGAGCTTTGGTTCTTCCTATGTGTCTATTAACTTCTGCCAACACAAGCTCCAGGTTATTAGACTAAAAATAATTTAGTAAAAAATAAGTTGATGCACATAACTATTTTGCAAAAGAAAAAACATAAAACAAATATTCTTCAGATATTATTCTTTGATAATTTTGGTCCATGATTATGGCTACTCTGCACTCTTTATTCACCTTTAAAGATTTTTGCTTATTTAAAATTTAACTTTTTAATTTCTCCCCATATATTTACTATTACTTCAAATTCATTTCAAGTCCATTATTCTTATTCTTTGATGTTTACTGAAGTGGAAAATTGAGATGATAGGATTTAGTTGAAATATTCAGAATATCCAACAATTATGTGGTGATAAAATAAACACACATGTTCAGACACTTTATATATATATATAAAATATATATATGGTATGGAACCTATATTTATACAATAACAGTAATTTATAGAAAAGAATTTGAACAACCATACATCAAGCTTTGAATACTGTTTGCCTGGGTGGAATTATTTTGCTTATTTGTGATTTTTTAATCCATTCAACAAATTTTATTAAGGCCCTACTAAATGTCAGCCATATTCTCTCCATTGGGGAGAAAGCAGTAAAAAAAAAGACAAGAGGAACTTGCACCCCTGAAGGTACATATCAGTTGGGAGAAAGGGTAGCCAAAAAAATTAAGTAAAATAGGTTCAATGGTGAAAAGTACTACAGAGAAAAATGAGTCAGGGAAGAGGCAGAGAGTGTTGGGGAGGGATCTCAATTTTAAAGAAGGCCATCAGGGAAGGTCTGACTGTGGAGGTAAATTTTGAGTAAAAACCTAAAGGAGATAAGGGTATGAGCGAGGTGGATGTCTGGGGAAAATGTATGCTAGCCAAAGGAACAGCAAGTGCAAAAGGCCTGCTGGGGAGTATGCTATGTGTGTATGGGATATGAGATAAAGAAAGTAATCATGAGTCAATCCAGGGTTTTGGCCATGGCAACTGTGAGGATGGAAGTGCATTAATTGAGATGGGGAGACCTGCAGGCCGATGGGGTTTGGGAGGCACCATCAGGAGCTTGGTTTTGGACATGTTAGATTTGATTAACATGATTAGATTAGATTAGTCATCCAAGATGTTTCTCTAATGAAAATGCATTGTTTTTGAAATGTGGAAAACAACAATAAATGACATTTTAAAAGATATTCTACTGTGGGACTAGGTTGTTTCAATGAATTCTTTATTGCTGCTGTAGATTGTTCAGTTAACTAAATTTCTGTGGCCCAATTGTTTTTCAGTCAAACCATCTGGACCTGGTGTATGCAGGAGACAACTCTGGGTAGCCACCAGCATACTTGATCCTAGGGCTACCCTGCTTAGAAGAAAGCTGAAACAGACTCAGCAATGCTTTGCTGTCTTGGCTTTCAGGGTTGTTGACTCAGCTGACTTCCTAGATGCTTGTTTTAACCCACCCTTCCCACCAGGTAAGCTCTGCCTGACTTCCTAGACATTTGACTCTTTCATCAGTTTTTCTTACTTCACATACTTACTTGAAGTTTCAAGGGTCTGGGTCCTCAGTTCTTCCTGTCATCTGATGGCCTTTGCCTAAACACACTGATCCTGTAACCATCATGCTCTCATAAAGCAATTCACACTACATTTCATGAACACCTGTTTTATACAAAGTACTATACTAAGCATTTTGGGGATGATAAAGAACTTGAGATGTGGCTTTGATAATTAGGAGGTTTCAGTGTTGTGGGGGATGTAAATATATATAATGAGGTGATGATGACAAACATTTATGAGTGTGGAGGGAAATCTGGGGCTCTGATTTTTGTAATAATGACCTACTTAGTCCCACTAGCTCTGGACTAGCATTTTATAGATTTTTTCCTAAAGGTTCTTTTTTGTGCTATTCAATATTTAGCCTTTGTTGTTTCTTCTGATTATGAAGTAATAGATATTCATTGTAGAAAACATGGGAAAAGTAGAAAAAACATAAAGAACAACAAAAACTACTCATAATCTTATCATCTAGAGATGGAATGTTTCTATTAATGTTTGAGTGTATTTTTTCTTATTCTTTAAAAAAAGTTTTATTGTTGGCATTTCCCCACATCATTAATATTCTTTGGAAGAATGTTTTTAAATAGCTGAATGGAATTGATGTTTCACCGTTTATATACTGGCCCTCTAATGTTGAGTCTTTTCCTATTTTAATAGCTAGATTCTTCCTTGCTTGAGCTTCACAGGCCCAGAGTTGAGACTGTTCTAAGATACCTGGGGTAGAGTAGTGTTTCATAAAAATGGAGCTGTGTCCACATGGCGTACACTTGGGTGAGAGGGGTGCAACCCCCTGAGACATAAATGACAGCATGTAATCTGTGCTCCTTCTCAGCTCGCACATGCATGAGCATAGTAGATACCACACCTAGAAAGTCAAAGAGGCGCTTGTTATATATTTGAAAAGCTGCTTACCATTACTACTAGACCAAGGAACTTTGAAATATAATTTTAATATAGTCAATTTTTTTTAATGATAATTATCACTAGTCGTATTTGTCAGGTGGAGAAGGCAATGGCACTCCACTCCAGTACTCTTGCCTGGAAAATCCCATGGACGGAATAGCCTGGTGGGCTGCAGTCCATGGGGTCGCTAAAGAGTCAGACATGACTGAGGGACTTCACTTTCACTTTTCGCCTTTGTGCATTGGAGAAGGAAATGGCAACCCACTCCAGTGTTCTTGTCTGGAGAATCCCAGGGATGGCGGAGCCTGGTGGGCTGCCGTCTATGGGGTTGCACAGAGTCAGACACGACTGAAACGACTTAGCAGCAGCAGCAGCATATTTGTCAAGAGAGCTGTAAAATAGAAATGACACAGGACCCTTCTTTTAAAAAGTAGAGGATGACCAAAGCAAGATGGAAGAAAGTGGCATCATGGGTCCTCTGCTAAGATGAATATTCCTGCTTCAGTGAGATTCCTTCAGGAGAATGAGCTTAGGAACAGAGAAAAGAAAAAGAAAAGAGTGGAAAGACAATATTGCGTTGTTTTAGATTCTGAAAACTGATAATGCTTTCCAAGTCTGGTATGTGAAATTTGCCATTCTTCTTTGGCTATGCCAGCCACAGATGAGTATTTTCTTGCCAATTAGAACATTTTGAGGTGTTTTCCTTTTCTTCACGTGATATTGGTTGCAATCCCATGCTTGCCATTACTTATAAATTAATTTCTGGAATTGTAGTAAATTCTAGGAAAACCAATAAAACCACAAATGTGCAGTTAAATCCTTCTGTACTTTAGAAAAAGTACTTTATTTATTTTTGTTTATTTTTTTTTCCTGTGGAAAAGATATAAAAGTTAAAAACAAAGTTTCCATAAGTGGATGGCTAGTTTATAGAATACATTTCTAATCTCCTTTATTCTTTAGTCTTTTCATTGCTATAAACTTGTTCTCTCATTTGCTTAAGGCTATTTGATTATCTTTCTTGATAGGAATAGTAAAGAAATTAATTGTGAGGATCTAGGCTGATGGAAAGAAATTGATGGAGTATCTTTTTCTTTTGACAAGAAGTATCAAAGCTGATAATCAGTACTCCTTTAAATATAGCCAAACCAGGAAGTCAAGTAGAGAACTGGTGACATCAGTAAAATAGTGATAAATAAATGGTGTATTGAGATGATATAAAATGTCAGACAGACTCAATTGTTTTTAAAAGTGCACTTTCAGCCTTTTCTGAGGAAGACTTTCTCAAGAATTTTTGGGGAAGTAGTTGTGAATGTTGTAGAATAACATCTCTCCAGGTGAGTTCTGCTGCTGCTGCTGCTGCTAAGTCACTTCAGTTGTGTCCAACTCTGTGCGACCCCATAGACGGCAGCCCACCAGGCTTCCCCCGTCCCTGGGATTCTCCAGGCAAGAACACTGGAGCAGGTTGCCATTTCCTTCTCCAATGCATGCAAGTGAAAAGTGAAAGTGAAATCGCTCAGTTGTGCCCGACTCTTAGCGACCCCATGGACTGAAGCCTACCAGGCTCCTCTGTCCGTGGGATTTTCCAGGCAAGAGTACTGGAGTGGGGTGCCGTTGCCAGGTGAGTTCTACAGAATGTCAAAGAGTGGAATGGACCCCTGCTATGTGCACTCAATATGTCAGCAAATTTGGAAAACTCAGCAGCAGCCACAGGACTGGAAAAGGTCAGTTTTCATTCCAATCCCAAAGAAAGGCAATGCCAAAGAATGCTCAAACTACCACACAATTGCACTCATCTTACACACTAGAAAAGTGATGCTCAAAATTCTCCAAGCCAGGCTTCAGCAATACATGAACCATGAACTTCCAGATATTCAAACTGGTTTTAGAAAAGGCAGAAGAACCAGAGATCAAATTGCCAACATCCACTGGATCATCAAAAAAGCAAGAGACTTCTAGAAAAACATTTATTGACTATGCCAAAGCCTTTGACTGTGTAGATCACAATAAACTGTGGAAAATTCTGAAAGAGATGGGAATACCAGACCACCTGACCAGCCTCTTGAGAAACCTGTACGCAGGTCAGGAAGCAACAGTTAGAACTGGACATGGAACAACAGACTGGTTCCAAATAGGAAAAGGAGTTCGTCAAGGCTGTATATTGTCACCCTGCTTATTTATCATGAGAAACGCTGGACTGGAAGAAACACAAGCTGGAATCAAGATTGCTGGGAGAAATATCAATAACCTCAGATTGCAGATGACACCACCCTTATGGCAGAAAGTGAAGAGGAACTAAAAAGCCTCTTGATGAAAGTGAAAGAGGAGAGTGAAGAAGTTGGCTTAAAGCTCAACATTCAGAAAACGAAGATCACGGCATCTGGTCCCATCACTTCATGGGAAATAGATGGGGAAACAGTGGAAACAGTGTCAGACTTTATTTTTCTGGGCTCCAAAATCACTGCAGATGGTGATTACAGTCATGAAATTAAAAGACGCTTACTCCTTGGAAAGAAAGTTATGACCAACCTAGATAGCATATTCAAAAGCAGAGACATTACTTTGCCAACAAAGGTTCATCTAGTCAAGGCTATGGTTTTTCCTGTGGTCAGGTATGGATGTGAGAGTTGGACTGCGACTGAACTGAACTAAAAAGTATGAAGATATGCCCCAAATTTAACTTTTCATTTAGTCCATTTTCTTGAAATAAAGTGGCCTTCTCTGAGTACTTTGTGAAGCAGAGTAGTGTGATGTAGCGGAGCAATGAGATTGGGAATTAGGAAACCTAGATTTGAGCCCTTGTGGGCTTCCCTTGTGGCTCAGCTGGTAAATAATCTGCCTGCAATGTGGGAGACCTGGATTTGATCCCTGGGTTGGGAAGATCCCCTGGAGAAGGGAAAGGCTACCCACTCCAGTATTCTGGCCTGGAAGATTTCATGAACTGTATAGTCCATGGGGTTGTAAAGAGTCGGACACAACTGAGCAACTTTCACTTTCACTTTCAAAATCCTGAGAGATGTTGATCAAGTAACCTAACTTCTTTTAGCAACAGTTTTCTCTCTCCTAAAAGGGAAAAATATGACATGCTCTATCTGCCTCCTACGTTGTAAGAATCAAATGAGATAATGCAAGTAAAATATATATTTTTTAATAATCTGTAGTACCTGATACAAATATGAGATATTATTAATACAACCTTAACAAAGGCATTAGTTTGCCCATCTGTTAAATGGAGACAGGAATTATGTCTGTCTCACTGGATTATTTTCAGGAGTAAATGGAATAATACGTGTAAAGCCTTTTAGAATAGTTTGTGGGAAATAATACATACTCAATAAATCTTGAGATTGCAGGATAAATATACTTAAGAAATAAAAAACTCATCTTAAAGCCAAAAAAGGACTTTTGCTTGTAAATATTCATTAGTCAACATTTGCTTTTACCTTCAGTTTTAAAAATGTTATCTTTGCATGAGGTCGATCATTCACAAAATAGTCATTTCCTCTTTTTATCAGTGCTGCTCAGATGGAGGAGGCAAACTAGCCATGTGGTTCTGCCTGGATGGGGCCAGCTGGGAGTGGGAATCAATTATATTAGAGATTCTCAAAGTGTGGTCCAAGGTCTTATCTCTTCTATTATTTATGCTGTAAGATGACAGCATACATACTTAGTTTCTGGCATAAATTAATAATTTGATATTGAATTAATAATTATCTTATTGAATACAAACTAGATGTCACCTCTCTGGTTTCTCACTGAAAGCAGTGAGTATCCCTCCAGGCAATTAGAAGTTTTTCTGAGGATGAAGCGGATGGACTTGGACCATAAGTGGTAAATGCCTCGAAAAGCTGATCCCTGGATCAAAGAGTCTTTATGATCCTTGAATTAGTCTTCCTTGATTGTGGCTTTCTGTGAAGTGACCAATGAAACAGAAATGCTATGGGTCCACAGCAGGGAAAGCTTTTCAGACTCAAGGGGTGGGGTTTTCAGAGGCCTATGTATTTGCTTGTTTGTTGTTCTCAGACTTTTAAGTATCCATGGATATATATTTTTGGGGACCAGAGCAGAAAACTCCTAAGGGGAATTTTTTTTTTTCCTGGAAGGTGTATAATGTTTTTCAAATGAAAGATAATTTTTCCAGAAGAATCTATCATAACTGAGAGTACTAACTTTATCTCATAAAGGTCATACTTCTAATCTGCTAAAGAAGAAAAAAATATTTGTTGATACTTGTTAAAGGTGGTAAGGCAGACTTTATTTTGTTTTAATTTAATTTTTATTTTATATTGGTCTACAAATGATTTACAATGTTTCATTAGTTTCAGGTATATAGCAAAGTGATTCAGTTATACATATGCATATATCTGTTCTTTTTCAGGTTATTTTCCCATATAGGTTATTACAGAATATTGAGCAGAATTCCCTGTACTATATACTAGGTCCTTGTTTATTATCTGCTTTATATTTAGTAATGTGTATATATTAATCCTAAACTCCTAATTTATCCTTCCCCTACCTTTCTCCTTTGGTAGCTGTAAATTTGTTTTCGAAGTCTATGAGTCTGTTTCCATTCTGTAAACAAGTTAATTTGTATCATCTTTTTAGATTCCACATGTAAGTGATATCATATGATATTTATCTTTCTCTATCTTACTTCACTTAGTATGATAATCTCTAGGTCCATCCATGTTGTTGTAAACGGCATTGTTTCATTCTTTTTTTATGGTTGAGTAATTTTCCACATACCACATCTTTATCCATTCCTCCGTCTGTGGACATTTAGGTTGCTTTCATGCCTTGGATATAAGTGAGTAGTGCTGCAATGAACATTGGGGTGCATCTATTAATATCTTACTTTTCAAATTATGGTTTTCTCTGGATGTATGCCCAGGAGTGGGATTGTTAAATAACATGGTAGTTCTATTTTTAGTTTTTTTAGGGAAACTCCATACTGTCCTCTAGTGGTTGTACCAATGTATATTCCCACCAACAGTGTAGGAGGGTTCCCTTTCTATGCACCCTTTCCAGCATTTATTGTTTGTAGATTTTTTGATGATGGCCTTTCTGACAGGTGTGAAGTGATACTTCAGTGTAGTTTTGATTTGCGTTTCTCTAATAACTAACAATGTTGCATATCTTTTCACATGCTTTTTGTCCATTTGGATGTCTTCTTTGCAGGAATATCTATTTAGATCATCTAAAGATAGTAAGGCAGACTTTATTCAGGACCATTGTGACAGTATAGGGACCACTGAAACAGTATTTTATAGCTGGGAAGAGACATTGGACTCAACTTTGAATACAAATTGGGCAAATGGGAATTGATAGCAAAGGAACAGGGTGGGGATCAGTGGGTGGAAAATGCTAAGAGGAAACATCAGGGATAAGAGGGGTTTTGGCTAAACTGATCTAATAGGATTCTTGCTGAAGACAGGCCAGGGTGATCAGACATCACCTGAGGGACCGTGGAGTATGAGGAACCTGATCCAATATTGAAGGTGATCAGCTATCACAGGTGAGGGTTCTGATTAAACTAACTTAGTGCTCTTGCTAAAACTAGATTTTTCAAGGAAGTGCACCCATGGGCCTTGGAGAAGGTTCAGGAACCTGAATAAAGTTGGGTCAAGCAAAGAACCTTTGTGAAGTCTCAGAAACAGAAACCCATAGGAGAAGCTGTTAGAGACAACTCAAGTCTGGTCAGATGCAGTCATCTGCAGCTGTGGGTCAGTAATAGGCCTGTATGGAGTGAGTGTAGTTATCAGACCTTTAAGTTGTAGGGTGTGGCAGATAGAGTTCACTATACTGTTACTTTGTTATCATGCACACAGCTAAACTACATTATCCAGCCTCCTCTGCAGTTTGATGGGCATGTGACTGAGTTCTGGTCAATGGCATGTGGGTTAAAGTAATGTTGTCATTTCCAAGCGAGGTCCCAAGATCTCTTTTGATTCTGTGTTCCTTCTTCTGTATGCCCCTAGCTCAGAGGTGAAGCCCAGGGAGCTTTGTCAGCTATGGATTACAGATGACAGAACCCCAGATATAAGGATCCTGGGTTTCTGAATTGTCTATTGTAGGCGTGCTGCTCAAATTTTATGTGTAACAACACATTACTATTTTAAGACTTAGGGATTTTAATGTTTCTGTTACTATGGGTTAGTCCACCTTGAATATACAGGGGAAGGTTGTCATTGTTAAGCAGAGCATCTTCTTGCTTCCTTAATGGAAATGAATGTCTAGATGCAATTCAAGAGTGCTTTCTAGAAGTGTCACAGTCCTCAGCTTGTAGCCAACATCAGGTGGGTACTGGGATCTTCTGGAACAGGACTGTTAACGTGTCAGTTGTTTCATAGAAGCATCTCAGGTAACTGTTTGGATGAACTCAGGAAATGCGCGTGAGCATATGCTCAGTCACACAGCTGCATCCGACTCTTTGTGCCCCACAAACTGTAACCCACCAGGATCCTCTGTCCATGGGGTTTCCCAGGCAAGAATACTGGAAGGGGTTGCCATTGCCTTCTTCAGGGGATCTTCCCAACACAGGGATTAAACCTGCATCTCTTGCATCTCCTGGACTGGTAGGCAGATTCTTTACCAGTTCAAGAGATGACCAGCCCTAAGTAAATTCCAGTGACTTGCCGGTATGCTTTTAGGAGTAGACCCCAACTCCCTTCTCAAGTTTCCCAGGGTACTTAAAAATCCTCATTATTAGAATCCTTAACTAGAGGGCTAGAGTATTATCTTGGAAGGTTTATGTAAAAAATGCATCTAGTTTATCTAGGAGAGGTATCAGATTAACCAATTCATATCCACTAAGAGCATCTTGCTTCCCAGATTCTTATATTAAAGGGATGACACACTGATTAAATGAATTTTTGATGAGGGCAGAGTGTGGGGAGAGTGGGGAGAATGAAGGGTGCTTATGAGGGCAAGGAAGGTCTGGTTAGGAGACTACAATTCAGGGACTGCTGAGTGCCTGGGAGGGTTGCAAAAAGAGCAAGGAGGGCTCTGTAAACAGGATGGTGGAGATTGAGGATAGGAAGGAAGTAGGCAGACAAACTTAGTCCCCATCATCAGGTTTGTCTTAGTTAAAAAAAATTAAGTTCAGAACACTATTCATACATCTTTTGGGTTTTTTTTTTTACAGAGTAGAGGTGAACTACTAACTTTTCTGTTACTAATAGCAAGGAAGAGTTCTTTTTCTTTTAGATGGGATAAGTAAGGTATATATTTTCTCTATTGATCATAGCCTTTACTGAAGAAATTCAAAGATATTTAAATTTCTGTTTGGGGTCAGGCCTAAGATTAACTGATGGCATTGGTTGACTAATAACTCAATCAAAAAATGCTGAATCAGAAAAAATTACCATGTAAGAAGCTTTTCCAAAATAGTCTTTATGCCATAGCCAAATATTCTTCCTCATCTTTCTCCTCATCCTCTGGCGTCTCCAACTTTGGTAGCTTTCAGTTCAGTTCAGTTTAGTCACTCAGTCGTGTCCGACTCTTTGCGACCCCATGAATCGCAGCACTCCAGGCCTCCCTGTCCATCACCAACTCCCGGAGTTCACTCAGACTCACGTCCATCGAGTCAGTGATGCCATCCAGCCATCTAATCCTCTGTCGTCCCCTTCTCCTCCTGACCCCAATCCCTCCCAGCATCAGAGTCTTTTCCAATGAGTCAACTCTTCACATGAGGGGGCCAAAGTACTGGAGTATCAGCTTTAGCATCATTCCTTCCAAAGAAATCCCAGGGCTGATCTCCTTCAGAATGGACTGGTTGGATCTCCTTGCAGTCCAAGGGACTCTCAAGAGTCTTCTCCAACACCACAGTTCAAAAGCATCAATTCTTCGGTGCTCAGCCTTCTTCACAGTCCAACTCTCACATCCATACATGACCACAGGAAAAACCATAGCCTTGACTAGATGAACCTTTGTTGGCAAAGTAATGTCTCTGCTTTTGAATATGCTATCTAGGTTGGACATAACTTTCCTTCCAAGGAGTAAGCGTCTTTTAATTTCATGGCTGCAGTCACCATCTGCAGTGATTTTGGAGCCTAAAAAAATAAAGTCTGACACTGTTTCCACTGTTTCCCCATCTATTTCTCATGAAGTGATGGGACCGGATGCCATAATCTTCATTTTCTGAATGTTGAGCTTTAAGCCAACTTCTTCACTCTTCACTTTCACTTTTATCAAGAGACTTTTTAGTTCCTCTTCACTTTCTGCCATAAGGGTGGTGTCATCTGCGTATCTGAGGTTATTGATATTTCTCCCGGCAATCTTGATTCCAGCTTGTGTTTCTTCCAGTCCAGTGTTTCTCATGATGTACTCTGCATATAAGTTAAATAAACAGGGTGACAATATACAGCCTTGACGTACTCCTTTTCCTATTTGGAACCAGTCTGTTGTTCCATGTCCAGTTCTAACTGTTGCTTCCTGACCTGCATATAAATTTCTCAAGAGGCAGATCAGGTGGTCTGGTATTCCCATCTCTTTCAGAATTTTCCACAGTTTATTGTGATCCACACAGTCAAAGGCTTTGGCATAGTCAATAAAGCAGAAATAGATGTTTTTTCTGGAACTCTCTTGCTTTTTCCATGATCCAGCGGATGTTGGCAATTTGATCTCTGGTTCCTCTGCCTTTTTTAAAACCAGCTTGAACATCAGGAAGTTCATGGTTCACATATTGCTGAAGCCTGGCTTGGAGAATTTTGAGCATTACTTTACTAGCGTGTGAGATGAGTGCAATTGTGTGATAGTTTGAGAAGTTCAAAAATCAAGCTTTAGCTAGTGAAAAGCCTCTGTCTCAGCTAAAGTAAAAGTAACAACCTATTCCCTTAACATAGAGCTGATGATTTCAGGCACATGTATTGATTGGGGGGCTTGCTTCCCTGGTAGCTCAGCTGGTAAAGAATCTGCCTGCAAGGCAGGAGACCCTAGTTTGATTCCTGGGTTGGGAAGATGCCTGGGGAAGGGATAGGCTACCCACTCCAGTATTCATGGGCTTCCCTGGTGGCTCAGATGGTAAAGAATCTGCCTACAATGTGGGAGACCTGGGTTTGATCCCTGGGTCAGGAAGATCCCCTAGAGGAGGACATGGCAACCCACTCCAGTATTCTTGCCTGGAGAATCCCCATGGACAGAGGAGCCTAGTGGGCTACAGTCCATGGGGCCGCAAAGAGTTGGACAATGACTGAGAGACTAAGCACACACACACATAATGGCTGGGAGCCAGTCAGTGGTATGTTTTGCAGTTTTGACTTTGGCAACTACATGCACGAATCTTTCTCACTTACCTAATGATTGAAGCTTCTATTTTTACATTAACCTCTTCGAGAAACCCACAATCACCTTTCATTAGGAATCTACAGACTGTGAGCTCCTTGAAGATAGAGGCATCTTCAGCTATTCTGTTGTCCTGACAACAGTACTTAAACATGACAGGCAGTGAGTAAATATTTATTTAGTAAAATAATCAGTTACAAAGGCTCATCTTTTATTTTTTTCTTCACCCTGAGAGAGCCAAGCAACCACCTTCACTAAATGCTTTCCCCCCCTCAAACAGATTTCCCTGAAAGCCAAATTTAGTGAATCTGAGAGTCGAGATTGATCATAACACATTATTCCTAACTCAATTTTCATACAGTATGTGAGGTGATTTACACTAGCTGCACTCTAATAATTTTTTTCTTTTTTTGAGGGATTTGGCATAGATAAGTGTTTATTTTTCTGGCTAACATACACAGTCCTTTGGCATTTGCCATGGGAAAGACCCTACCTAATCTTTATGGTACAAGGAATCATTCGTTCAGATGGAACTCACTTAAATGTTCTCTGGGTTTCCTAAACCTTGCATTTAAGCTTCTGTGATGACTTTGTCCTCACTTTCTTCTCTGTGAACCTTTCCTTATCCATGTTTCTTGAGGTGGACTTGAAGAGTGTGTCAGATTGAATGTTGTCAGCTGCAAGGAAAAAGAAAACCAATGAAATGTGCTGTAAACAATTGGGCATTTTTTGTGATGTCAAATAATAAAAAGTTTGAAGACAGGAAAGTTAAAGAGTTGGTTCATTTGGAGGCTCAACCAAGTGAAATCCTCAGTCACTTCCATCTTTCTGCTTTGCCATCCTCGGCATATTTGTTTGTTGGGTTGACATCTTTTTTGTGATCCCAACAAGGTTGCAGTAGTTCCCGACATCACCTTCTCACCAGCCATGCTGAGGGGGGAAAATGGACGTCTGTCATTTTGTACATTTGATTTCAGGAGCCAAAAAAAATCCTTTTCCGAAATCCCTCTACAGATCTCCCCTTAGTCTTATTGGCTTGAACTGGGTCACGTGCCCATTCTTAAACTAATCATTGGAAGAGAATTGGAATTGCCACCACTAGCTTAGATTAGTTGGAGAGGAGCCTGTTTTCTTTGAAGTATAAAATTAGAGTTATGCCCTTAAGGGAGAAGGGAGAAAAGGGCTCTCACAAATAGTAAAGGGGAGATGATTCCAGTCTCTCTAGGAAAGCTTTGACTTCAAAAATGGAAGTGGTGATTATTCAGCTGGAAACCTCTCTGGGAAGCTCCCAGTGGGATCCCCAAACCTTATCCCTCCATAGTAGCTTCTCTGCCTTGGACTCAGTGATATTGTGCTGTGGTTTGGAGGATGACTTGTCTCACCAGTATATTAACTCTCACTCTGAGCCTCAGGATTTCCCAGTGGGCAATTATAAGATATTTTTTTACCAAACTTTATTAAATATTCAAAAAGAATATTTAAAATTTAAAAAAGAAACAGAAATTCAGAAGTTGGAGATGAAAGAGTCCTGCCTTTTGCCTAGATTAATATCAGTTCTAAGAGGTGCCATTGTTTGTTCTTCGAGACCTTACACTGGCAAATGAAAAAAATATACAGCTGTAACATGTTTAAAGGAAGAAGTGAACAATGTCTTTGTAATTAAAGCTACAGCCTGGGACCTTCTGAGTGATGTTTCTCTGGGTTCACTAATCCCACAGTGTGCAAGTCATCCAGGACCAGCCTATAAGCATTGGGGATGCCTATTGCTGAACCAGAGGGGATCTTTTCCTGGATGTGGCATAATGGCTATTCAACTTCAAAGCACCAGACAATGATGATTTTTTTCCAGGACATTGCACCCACTTTTTTTTTTTTTAAATAAAACATATTACTGTTGTTATAAATCAGTGAACATGGTTCATAATAGCAGTAATGCCCTTGAAACCTGTTAATCCTGCCATCAGAGAATGGTATGTCAGAGCATTTGCTGCCCTTGGCTTCACCTTGGACTATTAACTAACAAATCAGTTATTAGCTGGTGGTAATGACCAATTTTCAAGAGATGATTGCTTAAATATTGCCCACCTTGAAAAGAGAATTATTACTCAACCGAGAACTGAACACTTATTTTCAACTCAGTAGAGCTAATGATCTTATCTCACCCTGTAGTGTCTCCATCTCCCAACGCGCCACCCGCCTCACTCCCCACACTGACCCCCTAGCCTCATCTATGGCTATGAGGTGTGTAGAGATCACATGGTTACATAACTGCTTCCCTCTGGGCCTCAGTGACTTGAATCCAGGAAAAGTTCCATATTTAATATTTATTCACCAAGCAGCAGTGGATGAAGACAGATGGTAATGAAATCAGTCTTGCTGAAAGTGACCACAATGATAATAGATTCTTTATGATGTCCAGGAATTCTGGACTCTCAGTCTCTGCTTAAATGCATGTTGGCGCCAACTCTGTCGTCTTAAGCTTTAGTGTTCTTGTCATCCTCCTGACCTCTCCTTAGACCAGAGCAGGCAGGCTGTGCTAAAGGCATCAATCTGTCTTTCTCCTCATATAAATGCTTTAAACACCTATAGCCACAAATGACTCACCAGCAGAGATTTTTCCAAAGATGGGAAATGAGAAGATAAAGTAAAGGAGCCCCTTCAGAGTTGGTGCAGCAGCTGCTTTTGCTAGAACTCGTGTCTGGGCTGGTTTTGCCTGTAGTGCCCTTTGCCTGAAGCTAGTTCTTCTGAACACTCAGGTAACCTAGCTGGGCTTGTTGAGGATTTCAGAATTATCGCAAACTGGGAGAGAGATTGGGGCAAGGAGGATAAAGGGGGAAAAGAAGATATGTAAAACAAAGCTATATTGGGAAAGAATCAGTGCTTCTGTCAAATGAGTAAACCCAGATTGCTGATTATACTGGAGATACCAATATCCTGGGTCAGGCAAAGCTTTTTAAAGCAATCTGGCAGCCCTTTTAGTAGTAAGAGGTAAATCATTCTGACATCCCTTGCTATTCAAAGCATTAATCATGTTGAATTCCTTTGTTATTCTGGGGTCCAGATCAAGTATACTTCCATAGGAATTCCGTTGTAATCTAGTATTAATTAATCTCTGTTTTGTGGTGCCAAAAACCTTTCTCTGCATTTGTTTGCTTGTACATCAGTTATTAGCTTTTTTAGTACCTAACTCTAGCTGTGGAACCGTTAACTCCCCCCACCCCTGCCCCACTCTCTCATGTTCTTTTTCATCTCAATCTTGGAAATTGTCATTTTCCTTGGGTACTGAAGTGTTTTGAGAGGTGGGAGGTGAGGAGGATGAAAGGGCTGATTGCAGTTTCTTTAAGCCAATAAAAACTGAGGCTCAAACTCTAGCCCTGACACTTACTAGCTGTATTACGCTTTTTTTTTTTTAAAGATTTATTTATTCTAAGGCTTCACTGGCTCTTTGTTGCTGCGCATGGGCTTTCTCAATATGCTGCGAGCAGGGGCTCCTCTTCATTGTGGTGCACAGGCTTCTCATTGCAGGGGTTTCTCTAGTTGTGGAGCTGGGCTCTAGGGCTCTGACTCAGTGGTGCTTACACATGGACTTAGTTGTCCTCTGTTATGTGGGATCTCCCTGGACCAGGGATCAAATCCGTGTCCCCTGCATTGGCAGGTATGTATTCTTAACCACTAGACCACCAAGAAAGCCCAGCTGTATTGCTTCTGAGCACATTAAATAACCAGTGGACATAAAAATCCTTATTTTCCAGGATTTTTGTGAAAATTAAACAACAACCAGTTCTCTCTCCAGTGATGACAAAGGCAGCTCAGGGAGGGGACAGATTCTCTAAACCCATGATGGGATTGTCTTCAGTCAGTGACAATGCAGCAAGAGTCTTTCTTCCAGGATGTAGGATGTTGGGGTAGATCATTGCTAGTGTCAGTTCCAATTTGAGAATTTGGAGTGTCTGCATAGAAACCATGTGTTACTGGCTCCAGGAAACACCTGCCTGCCTCTTGGCCCTTCCCAGAATATGCCTAAGCAACAATGGAGGGTCAGAGGCTGAGATTCTTGGCTTTCCAGTGGTAAATAATGAATGTTGCCCCAGCTGCTAGCAGACTCTGAAACCTGTTTTGAGATGCAGAAGGAGAGAGAAAAATATCCAATATGCAATTTATCTGGCCCATCATCTTTAAATAGCTCTCTTCAGATTTCAAAAGGGGTAACTCTATCCTCTTTCCTGTCTGGCTTTCTGCATCCTGCTGCAAAACAGGACTACTGGCCCTAGATTTTGACCTGGTATAAAAAGCAGTATATTTTTATGACCTGGTAACAGTCACATTTCTACACCATAAAATATTAAAGCAGGCATGACAGTGTCTTTAAGATCTTTGAGGCAGGTGCTATCAAAAGTGCCCCTTTATTATTTATTTATTTGACTCTTTCTGTATAGTGAAACTTAAATGCTTCTCAGGCCAAATAATTAAATTCCATTATGGAAAGTGGGGATTGTTGGTGAAATGAGCTCACTCTGGCTATTAGACCCTTGAGTCCCAAGGGGAACACCATGGAGGGGAGTATAAAATCTGGCTTATGCTTATATTTAAGATAGGCAGTATGACCTATATTGGGCCCATAAGAGTGATGCTACATGAGAAAATAAACAGGGAGGGAGCTGTTAGAGATCCTGCTCTTTTAGCCAGCATCCTCTTAGAGCAGGGATCTGCTGTGGCCCTTGGACCAAACGCTACCTCTTTTTGTATATTCTATGGGCTGAAAATGGTTTTTGCATTTGTAAATTGGTTGAAAAAAATCAAAATAAGAATATTTTGTAGCATGGAAAATTATATGAAATTAAAATCTTATTGTCCATAAAATTTTGGGGGAGGACACAGCTATGCCCATTTGCTTCCATATCATTTCTTGCAGTTTTTGCTTTCTACATACAAATTGAGTGGTTGCAACAGACACTGTAGCTGCAAAGCTGAAAATACTCTCTGGCCATTTGAAGGAAAAGTATATAGACTCCTGTCCTGAAGGAATTTGGACTTGGACTCTGAAAAGGATAAAATTGCTGGTACAAGAGTTCAAAGTCCTTTATACTGTTAGCACATTTGGATATTGACTTTCGATGCTCATTAACATATTTTCTGAAATGGACAGATAAGCAAGTTAAGGGAAGAAGATAGGGATTTAAAAAGTAGTTTTTGGATCCCATAACAGTATTCCCTAAAAGCAGCTCCCAGGGTGACATACTAGGTGACATCCTTTCCCTCCCTTTCCAGTTCTTCCTTATGTCTTCTGCTTATCATTTCCAGTGATGCGGCCTTATCAAAGCCATGACCATCCTCCTTGGTCTTTGACCCCTTAAATGGTCTATTTCCATACTTGTTCAATAACAGTTCACTCTCCACATAACAGCTGTAGTGATTTTTAAAAGACAAAAATCAGATTATTTAACTTCTTTCAGGTTTTTGTATGAATATTCCTTCCTTAATTCAAGTCTCTATTCCAGTGATAATCTCTGAGAAAGGCTTTCCTTATCTGTTCTTTCTAGAGTAGTCGCCATCTCACTCCACTATCATTTATTTTATTACCCCTTTTATTACTCTCTTAGCATTCGTCACTGTCTTACATTATCTGGGTTGGCTTACTGAATTATGTGTGGTTTCTCCCGTCAGAATTGAAGCTTCATGAGGGTAGGTATGTTGACTATCTTATTCATTAGAGTATTTCTAATACTCATACATTTTTCACATAAATACTCAAGAAAAGTTTCTTGTGTGAATAAATGGGTTGGTCCTTCTGGTAGATGCTCCATGCAGCATTGGTATCACACCCTGCCTGTTTGCTTCTCCAGGGGCATGACGATTTTCTTAATTTCTTCTTCATCTCTTGCCTATCAGTATATCAGGAAGCAACATATTGACTAGAGAATTGCACCGAGGGTCAATTTATGAGTTTTCCTGTGGTTTGTACCTTAGATCACCTGAACAATCTGATTTCTTTCTGGATCCTTTTCATCATCAGGGACATTATGAAGGTGGTTGGAATGTCCAGATGTTGATATTAGCTTTATTATTAAGAGCTTGGGCCATGGAGTTAGACTGACGAGGCTTAAATCCTTAATTTCTTTGTGACTTTGGACCAGTCATTCAAGCTGTCAGTGCCTCAGTGTCTTCATCTCTGAAGGAGTCTTAATAAAAGTGCTGACATTATAGTTTGTTGTAAAGTTCAAATGACTCTGTAAATATAATACAGGTGCTGAGCATGGTGCCTGCCATATGGCAAATACTTAATAAATGTCATTATTGCCATTATTATTGTCAGCTGAAGATTTCCTACTTAATTATTCTTTCATTTATTTAACAAAAAAATTTTAAGAAGAATTGTTTGCTGGACTTTGTTAGATTCTGAAGATGAAATGGTTAAAACAGACATGTCCCATCCTCAAGAAGACAAAAACAAAAACTTACTCAAATTTTTGTTTTTTTTTTAGTGTCCAGTTCTGGGATAGTATCTAGAGCTTGAGTGATGCAAGACACATGCATACTTTTTTCCTTTGAGTCACTGCCCTAAACTGAGTGCATGTGTCCCCCACAAATTCATATGTTGAAATCTAATCCCCAGTGTGATGGTAGTTGAAGGTGGGACTCTAGATGATTAGGTTTTAAGAGTGGAATCTTCATGAATGGTATTAATGCCCTTATAAAAGAGACCACAGAGAGCCTTGTGAGGACACAGAGAGAAGACAACTGTCTATGAACTAGGAAGTGGGCTCTTGCTGCTGCTAAGTTGCTTCAGTCATGTCCGACTCTGTGCGACCCCATAGACGGAAGCCCACCAGGCTCCCCCGTCCCTGGGATTCTCCAGGCAAGAACACTGGAGTGGGTTGCCATTTTCTTCTCCAAAGCATGAAAGTGAAAAGTGAAAGTGAAGTCGCTCAGTCATGTCCGACTCTTAGCGACCCCATGGACTGCAGCCTACCAGGCTCCTCCATCCATTGGATTTTCCAGACAAGAGTACTGGAGTGGGTTGCCATTGCCTTCTCCGAAGTGGGCTCTTGCCAGACACCAAATCTGTGGCATTTTGGTCTTGGACTTCCCAGCTTCTCTAACTGTGAAAAGCAAATATTTGTTGTTTAGGCTACCCAGTCTATGGTATTTTTGTTATAGCAGGCTGATTGAACCCAGATAGGCACTTACTGTTTGGACAGGTCAGATCAATACAGGTGGGGTCAGTCTTTGGCATCAGTGGGTAGTACTGACCACAGATTATACAGGAGAGAGTGTGAACATTACAGAGGAATTAGGTTCTAAGCAGAGCCTTAAAGCTTTGGATAGGTGGAGGAAGAGCAAAGGACATTTCTAGAAGCAGTAATGATATGACAGTGGTAAGGAAGAGTCTCTTAGACCTTAGAACAAAGTAGTCTACCAGAAGGGTGAGAGAAAACAGACTCTCAGTAAAAATTGCTCTGATTTCATCTTAAAATAGCATCATTGCTTCCTCATCATGTTGACATAATTCCTCTTGTTAATTCATTGAAGCAATTTTCTCACAAGTCATACAGCTATGTATGGAATTTTATTTTTTGTCTTCAACATTAGCTTCAAATTATTTTCGAACATTTTTTATTTGGAAAACAGTTTATAATTATTTTTGTGAAAGCTTCCAAATATACACGTTGACCAGGACAGTTAGCCTCATTTTATAGATGTATCAAAGGTGAAGTGACAAAAAGACAAAGATTCTCACACATGAAGAATGACTTGAGAAGGATGAGAAACAAAGACCACCCCCCCCCAGAGTTGGGTAATGACAAACACTGGGGCATGACATTAAGCTGCTAAGGCTTTGCACCTGGCTTTAAACTTTACTATGAGCCCAAGGCAACTTAATGAACCTGTCTGAGTCTCAGTTACATCATATGAAAAGTGAAGATAAAAATACTCATCAAGGACCCTATGGAAATCAAATCAAATGGTATTTACAAAGTGCTTGCTGCAGTGCTTGGCATCGGTTAACTGCTTGATACTTGGTAGTTGTAAATGTTATCACTGAGTTTCTTGGTTGCCTTTTGATAGCCATGAGTGTCCCTCAATGGACACATTTTTATTTCACCTAATTTCTGAGTGCAAGAATTGTTAAATTGTGAAATAATAGAATCAACACTTGAGCAAGAAGGAAACTTGATTTCCCAAACATTAGTGTTCTCACAGAAAATTCTAGATATCTGGACCAGAAGAGTCTTATGGTCAAGCAAATGACAGAGTTTAGCAGTTAAGTTTTTAAAGGCAGGGTTTTTAGTTTGTTAATGTGGACTTCCAAGAGGAAACTGCAGTGCTCTCTAAACTTTGTGTCTGCAGAACCCTTTGCCACAAACACCTATCAATAGCTCATTAAATTCTAGTGTTTCTTGCAGTAGGCTTTGGAAAGTCCTAATCTGGTCAACTGCAGATGGTGACTGCAAACATGAAATTAAAAGAAGCTTGCTCCTTGGAAGAAAAGCTATGACCAACCTATATAGTATATTCAAAAGCAGAGACATTACTTTGCCAGCAAAGGTCCATCTAGTCAAAGCTATGGTTTTCCCAGTAGTCATGTATGAATGTGAGAGGAGGGCTATAAAGAAAGCTGAGCGGCGAAGAATTGATGCTTTTGAACTGTGGTGTTGGAGAAGACTCTTGAGAGTCCCTTGGACTGCAAGAAGATCCAACCAGTCAATCCAAAAGGAAATCAGTCCTGAATATTCATTGGAAGGACTGATGCTAAAGCTGAAACTCTAATACTTTGGCTACATGATGCGAAGAACTGACTCATTGGAAAAGACCCTGATGCTGGGAAAGATCAAAGGCAGGAGAATGGGACGACAGAGGGTAAGATGGTTGGATGGCATCACCGACTCGATGGACATGAGTTTGAGTAAGCTCTGGGAGTTTGTAATGGACAGGGAAGCCTGGTGTGCTGCAGTCCATGGGGTCTCAAAAGAGTTGGACATGACTGAGTGACTGAACTGAATCTGGTCAGCCCTCATTTTACCAAAGATAAAGCTGAGATGATGGGAAGGAAAATGGCTTGTCCAGAGTCACAGGTTGCTGGGGCCACACTAGACCCCCATTTTGATCTAGTGCCCTTCCTTCTGGTCTTTTCTCCCTCCTTTGCACTGCTCAGTAGCTGTTTCCCCAGATGTACAAATGCTATCGGGATAGCACCTTGTTCTTCTACCTCCCTCCCTTATTGAGTCTTCTCCTTTGGCTCCCAGTGTTTTTGACTGCAACCCTGCCCCCTCATACAGCCCTACTTCCTTTTACCCAGTAGTATCCTGTCACTTAACTTTCTTGTCATCTGCACCCTCCCTCCCGGATCCTGTTCTCTTCTAAGGTAGCCATTTTGCCCTAAACCACTGAAGGCTGAGAAAAGCTTCATGCATGTAGCAGATGCTGTCATGCTCTGTCAGATCCCCTTAGACCCTTTTCATGTACCTTTCTCTGGTGCTTTTTCTTTTACGACCTGTCCTTGTGATTTTGTGTCTCTGAGGGCCACTCTTGTTCTATAGGGGTGGCTTCACTCAAATTCTCAGAGTGGTAGAAGTACCAGGGGTTTATTTGCCCAGGGCTGCTTTTGGCCAATAGCTGATTTGTGTAGGAGTGTGAAAGCCCAACTTTCTTATCTCAAATTGAGACAAGTTCTGAGGTATGTGACTTACATTCCAGGATTCCCTGTGGGATGAATCTACTCTTCATTCAGATTTGCCAGAAAGTGAACCTTGGCATAGCTTCTCCCTCTCCCCACCCTGCTTTTCTCTTGTTGATCTCTGCTGGGAGCATTTCTTTAACAAATCACTTGCCTGTGAACCCTCCTCCCAAGATCTGAGTCTAAGGAATCTCACCTATCACACTATGTTTCCACATCTTAGAGAGATACATACACATTTGATATGAAGGGAGGATATAATGGAAATATCAGCCACTGTGATAAAGCCAGAGTTTAATACATTTTTGGGGTGAATAGGTAGAATGGAGGATAAGTCAGGAGGACTTTAATGAGCCCTGCAAACTGAGCCATAAGGGTGACTTACATTTTGTTGTGTTAGACTTATTCTTTGTAACGGAAGGGGAAGACAAAGCAAGGAATGTCCTTATTTGGGCAAATATATGTAAGCATATATTTGGTTTTATGGATTGAGGCAGGGGTCATGGAGGAAAAATGGATGCTTTTTATTTTGCATTTAGGAAGTTCTATTTCAGGATTGGTTCTCAGATGTGCTAAGTTCTCCTGTAGCCATCACCAACATGCCACCAATTCTTCTTTATCCTGCGCATGCTGGCAGAGTATTTAAAATCACCATGCCCAAATGACATGGTTTTTATCCTCCAGCAGATGGTTCAATTAGACAAGATTCTGAAAAAGCCAATTGGAACATTTTTTTGGTCCCATCTATTCAAGTCAGCCAACTCTTCCAAGCTGGGTGGCGATTCTGAGAGCAGCAAATTTACCCAGCTCTAAGGCATTGGGGTTATTACTTTTTGATGGGCTCCTGGAAGCATGGAGTAGGTTGCCAATATGGTTTATATATTGAACAATGCCAACACCAGAAGGAAATGGAAAGGAGAGCTTTCTTTTTCTTGGACTATTTGGAATGAACATGTTAAAGAGCTGTGATGAAAGAACCCATTTCTTGTTCTTCTGCCATGAGACACTCAAAGTCAATGCAATCATGCTGATTTCAATCCTCTAGTATCTTGGTGCTACCTGGATCCCTTTACTTGAAAGATATAGGGAATCATTATTCCATATTTCTTCTCTCAAGCTTAACATATTAATATGGCAGATTGATAATGCTAGAAGGAGGGATGCTTGAACACACAGACAGACTTCTTCTGAGTGCTCCAACTAGTAGCCTCTTTTTCAGAGTGAATCTCAGTGCATTGGCACCAAGTCACAGGATTTAAAATGTGAAAGGCATCGTCTACTTCAATCTCCTTCTTTTTCCTTGAGGAAAACTAAGTTTTAAATAGATAACAAAATCTGACTCAAGGGAAGTGTGTTGGGCCCATAAACTAGAGACTGTTTGAATGAAACAGTTTTCTATGGCAATCACTTATTTTAAGAAAGCAGCTTGATGGTGTTGGGAGAAATGAGAAGAATCTGTATTGTGTAGTCAGTAGACCTGGATTCAGATCTTGAGTTCACTACTAGATGTAACTTGGATAAAAATGCTTAAAATCCCTGAGTTTTAATTTCTTTACTCTTAAAAACAGAACAGAAATAGCTTCTTGGCAGGGGAATTAAACTGAAAAAATCTTTAGAATGTGTTTAGTCCAGAGTTGGCCTGTAGCAAGAGCTACACAAATATTCTCATGCCTTTCTTTTCCTCCCAAGACACAGAGCTGATGCTTGGCGAATATGGCTTTTCAGTTCTTCTGACTTTTGGTTTGTTATTCCTTCTACCCTACCTTCATTCATCCCTTGACTGTTACTTAGTCTGACAATTTTCTTCTTGTGACTGGGTTGGTGAATAGCTTTGTCTAATTGAACATTTTAGAAAATTAGCAATTGTAAGATGGGAAGTAAAAATAAGACTCACAGAATGGAAGGGTTTCTTCTAAATACAGAGTGGCAAGCATGGCTGATAATGGAGGAAGTGATATTGATTGATTAATTCATGAACTCAGTAAATATTTATTGAGCACATGTAATGGTTTATAACTCAGAGGTGAGGGAAGCAGAATAGGTGGTCTCTGCGCTCACCAAGTCACTCAGGGCTGGGTCTTGGAGAATTCGTTCATTAAGGAGATCCTGACTGATCTTTGCTCCCTTTGAGCTTGTGAAAGACACAGCAGAATATAGATTGAATAAAAGGACTCCATAGTATGCACAGCTTGTGATCAGAATGTGGAACTCACAGGAGAGAGCAAAAGCAGAAAATGTGGCTTTTAAAAATATTTAGGAAAAAACCGATGAGAGTTGAATAACTTGCTGTAAAGGGAAAGAAGGACATTTTGGAGATATTCCAACCTTAGAGATTGATGCAGAAAAGACAGAACAGTCTCCATACCTCATTCTTTTAGCAATAAAATACAGTTATTAATATGATAGCTTCCAGCAATGAGCACTTATTAAGCACCAGGCATTGTGCTGTGTGTTTTAAATGTGTTATCTCACATAACCTTCGTAGAATGTGCTAGCAGGTTATAATATTATTCTTGTTTTTATAGATAAGGGATTTGAGATACTAGAAAAGTTTGATGAAATGACTCAGGGTCCGATTGATGGTTCAGATTCAGGCAGTCTGCACACTTGAGCAATTACTGAATATCTCTGCAGTTCCATCTCCTTGTCTGTAAAATGTCCCTATCCCAGGGTTCTGCTGACAATTAAGTGAGATAACATTAATGCAAGTGTGTGACTCATCTGCCAAACAGATAGGTGACCAGCTTTCTTAGTTTTATTGGGATTTTCCCATTTTTAGCTGTCTCCCATTTTAGACTTCCTTGGCAGTCTCTCAGTTCCAGGCAAATCTAGACAGCCTCCATGAAAGTATCATTCTAACCTGAAGACTATTTGGACAGGACAGAGAAGCCTGATGGGCTACAGTCCATGGGGTTGCAAAAAGTTGGACATGACTTAGCTTCTGAACAGGCATGCTTACTAATAGATTAGGGGAACAGGAAGCAGCTCAAGGAGGCAAATGAATTTTCAGCTGATGTTCTAAGCCTCTGTCAACTCGTGGGCTGAAAGACTTCAGGGACAGTCTTGCTGATAAAGCCTATGAGAAAAGTGGGGGAGTTAGAGCAGGGTTTGAGAAACAGGATGCTTGTCAAGTCATGGTGCTAATGCTTCTAATCTGTTAGCCTCCCATGCACAGCCTGTCAAGTGTTTAGAGCCCAGGGGTAAGTTACTGATTACAAAGATTAGAAGGGGTGGTTATGGGGGGGAATTCAGGTGGCAAACTCTGCTACCTTTGGCATCTGTAGGTACAGACTTCTCCCTTCACCCATTCATAGAACATGGATCTTGAATTTGAATTTGATTTTGCCATTGACTAATTATGTGATATTGGACGAGCTATTTCATCTTTTTAATCTTTAATTACTGCATCCATAAAATGGAAATGGTGATAATCCTAACCTCCTGTGATATGGTTAGAATAGAATAAGACATTATGCCTGACATGAAAGAAATACTCAGTGATTGTTAGTTATTGCTATTGTTACTACTCTTCCTATTTATACTATTATTATTAATTGTTCTATTAGGGTAGGGTTGCCAGACTTTGCATATAAAAACTTAGGATGCTCAGTTAAATCTGAATTTCAGATAGCAACAAATAATTCTCAGGACATACTTATACTAAAAAATTCATTGTCTGAAATTCAAATTTAATTGAACATTCTTAATTTTATCTGGAAACCCTGTATTAGAGTAAACAACAACCCTGGTCTTCTCAGGCCTGAGGGATTTCCCAGGACATAATAATATAACTTTCAATCTAAAATTGGGACTTAGGTATGATTAGTCTCCCATTAAGAGAGCAATCTGGCTGCTTTTTAGAAGGTCATATTTGAAACTCAAATGGTGGTTACAACCTCTCTTCCTTTAAAACACACACACATCCACATGAATGCAATGTTTTATATATATTTTCAGGAATTTCTTGAATGTTTGAACCCTATTCCTGAATTCCTGGTTAAGAATACAGGCTCTGAAAAATCATTCAGGCTACAAAGTTCTTTCCTTATTCTTTTGGCAAAAATTGTGAAGATCTTTTGAGGAGACTCAGGAAATAGGTATTGAGGGAGCCGTGGCCCTCTAGTCACTCTGAAAATGAATTTTTGGTACACTAGAACATTGATCAATAGAGTAAAAGCTAGTACACATGTGTATATAGCAAAAAAACTGAGGTGGTCTCTCTGTTGAGGTTCATCCACTTAGTTAATCCAAGACTTTAGTCTAAATCCACGTTGAGGTCACACTGATGTATTTTGGTGGCCCATATTGATTGAGTTGATTCAGATTACTTCTTTACTGTTTCATTGTAGGGATGAAGCAGGTTATGGTCCCATCAGAATTGGGAGGTATCATACAGAAGATTTGGGATTCCCTGGTAAAGCGTCTGCCTGGAAATCAGGAGACCCTGGTTCGATCCCCGGGTCGGGAAGATTCCCTGGAGAAGGAAATGGCAACCCACTCCAGTACTCTTGCCTAGAAAATTCCATGGATGGAGGAGCCTGGTGGGCTACAGTCCATGGGGTCACAAAGAGTCAGACACGACTGAGTGACTTCGTTTTCGCTTTCGCTTTATATAGAAGATATGAAAGAGGCATATGCTCACCTGGCTGTTGATCCTTTTTCTTCGTAGCACTTGTGAGTTTTTTACTCTTTTAGACAATATAGCGAAATATGCACATAAATGGCTGACTATAGCAAGACGGACAGTATAAAGAGTGATGATAAATAACCAACCACATACCAACCATCTAGCCTAAGAAGTAGACATCATCAATGTTTGATGACTCCTGTGTGCCCTTCATTTTCACTGTTGTACAGTGATCCAGTGGATAAATATATTTCAACCTATTTAATCCATGATACTTTTGAGGGGGCATTTGGGTTGTTTCAAGTTTTGTTTTTATTTTTGTTATAGACAATGCTGTCAACATTTTCACACGTCTTCCGAGTACACAAAGATAAGTGTTTCTCTACTGTGTACATTTAAGAATGGAACTGTTGGATTGGAGAATAGATGTATTTTCCACTTTATGCTCATTGTTTTCTCAGATGTTTATAGAAGTTGCTGTCCCACCAGCAATGTGTGGGAATTCCGCCCCTGCAATGCTTGCTATTGTCAGCCTTATTAGTTTTTGCCTAAGATGTGAAATCATATCTTATTGAAATTAATACATTGTTTTCTTATTACTTATAAGACTGAACATCTTGTATGTTTATTGCTATTCATTGTTTCCCTTTATGTGAAATGTCTGTTCATGTCTTTTGCTAATTTTCTATTTTTATTTCTTTTATTTGTTGCAAATATCTCTTCCTGGTTGTTTTCTTGCCATTGTCTTTGAAGAGTGGTTTGTTATCTTGTCATATGTAAAATTGTTTCCCAGGTGGTTCAGTGGTAAAGAATCTGCCTATCAATGCAGGAGACGCAGGTTTGGTACCTGGGTTGGGAAGATCCCCTGGAGAAGGAAATGGCAACCCACTCCAGTATTCTTGCCTGGGAAATCCCATGGATGAGGATCCTGGCAGGCCACAGTCCATGGGGCTGCAGAGTCAGACACAACTGAGCAACTAACACGTTCATGTTCCCCCCAAAAAAGACAGTTTAAGAAAACGAACCATGAAGGGGGAGGATATTTGAAATTATAGGGGCAGCTGGGTATTGGGTAGAAAAAGGACTAGGTAAGGGGACACTCAAAACTTTGAAAATATCCCTGTGAACTGTGAATTTTAAAGACTGGCAGAAGTTCTCTAATCTGATATAACAGGAACAGTCCCACAGTTAATTAAAAAATAGTTGAATCAGGGTATCATTAAAAAACGCATTTATACATTTTATTTTAACTTAAGACCCATAATACATTCATTGACTTATCATTTGATGTCTGGCCAAGGTCTTTGCTTTCTGGCCAAGTGGCTGCTTTTGGAGCTCCTTGCTTTTCTTGCGCCAGGCACTCCAAATGCATCATCTATGAATTCCATTTTTTAAAAATTGTATCTTATCAACTGAAAAGAAACTTGGAAAGTAATCTCAGCATGGAGTCCTTCCAGAGGTTTATTACCATCCCTGTCTTATAGTGATCTTTTTTCTCAAAAATTGAACCTGATAATAATTTCTCTATAAGAACACCTTTATCAAGCCTATACAAAACATTTAACTGTTTTTAAAAAATTTATTTTTAATTTGAGGATAATTGCTTTACAATGTTGTGTTGGCTTGTGCCATATAACAACGTGAATCAGCCATAAGTATACATATATTCCCTCCCTCTTAAGCCTCTTCCCTACCCCCACCCCATGCCACCCCTCTAGGTTGTCACAGACTATGGGTTGAGCTCCATATTTTGTACAGTAAAGGAAACTATAAACAAGATGGAAAGACAGCCTGCAGAATGAGAGAAGATAATTGCAAATGAAACAAATGACAAAGAATGAAATCTCCAAAATATATAAGGAGCTCATGCAGCTCAATACCAGAAAAAACAAACAACCCAATCAAAAAGTGGGTGGAAGACCTAAACAGATGTTTCTCCAAAGAAGACATGCAGATAGCCAAGAAAAACATGAAAAGATGCTCAACATCACTCATTATTAGAGAAACTGAAATCGAAACTACAATGAGGTATCATCTCACACCATCAGAATGACCATCATCAAAAAATCTACAAACAATAAATGCTGGAGAGGGTGTGGAGAAAAAGGAGCCCGCCTACATTGTTGGTGGGAATGTAAACTGATATAGCCACTATGGAGAACAGTATTGGAGATTCCTTAACGTAGTTTTGATAGAAATGAAAACTGTTTTAATACTTACATTTTGTCTGTTTGTTTATATTGAATTAAATCACTTAATTACAATAGCAGCACAACTGCCACAAAAAATAACAATGTTTGGTATCAGTTATGAGTTGTAAAAAGGTCATGGGAAGCTTGGATCCATCTAATGGACAGTCAGTTAGGGATCATTTAATGTGGTTTCTAATGTAGCTCACTGGAGGGTACGTGCTGTCTTTTTTTCTGAAATGTTCTGAAAAATCCTCATTGTTCATATCTAGCTCTCTATGGGTGGATCACTGGAGGTGACCCAAGGAAGGATTGAACTTCACTTTGGAGTTTCTTCAGTGGAAAACAGAGATGGTCCCCTGGACATGGGAGTCAGGGAGAAAGAATTGAGCATTGAAGAAATTACAGGTCTTTTAGCTGTAGAGCTTCCCCCACACTGCAGAATAGGGATTTTGAGGTAATCCTATTTAAGATTTCAAGGGTTTGAGAAGATCCAGATGACATGATAAAGAAATAAATACATTCCAGGAGCTCAAATGTAAATTCAAAACAAAATTCTCCAATATCTTTTCATAGATATTTGTATATTTTGAGAGTACCAGACAGAGGTGATTTTAAAAGTGTCTTTTTCTGTGGGCCATGAATTCTCTCCACAGAAAGATCTGCATATTATGCCACCTTTGCCATCCTCGAAGTCTCTATTTGCCTGGGGCTTAGCCTGGCTGAGAGATTGAGGTGGGAGGAAGGAGGAAGGAAGAAGGAGGCTTTGCCTATATAGGAAGGGGTAGCACCCTACTAGGGGCTTCCCACGTAGTGATGTCTGTAGAAGAACCTGCCTGCCAGTTCAGGAAACGTAAGACGTGGGTTTGATCGCTCGGTCAGAAAGATCCCCTGGAGAAGGGCATGGCAACCCATTCCAGTAATCTTGTCGGGAGAATCGCCATGGATAGGGGAGCCTGGCAGGCTACAGTCCATAGAATTGCAAAGAATCACCTTCCTGCCTTGGTTTAAGAAACAGTACCTAGACGGTAATGCTCATCCCTTGTCTTGCTTATGGAGCACCTCAGAGTTCATAACTGAACTTTAATTCCAGTCCTGGCTGCTCCACACCATGTCTTAGTTATTCTTGGGGGTAGACTTAATGCTTGTCTTGGCATATTTAAGAACATACAAAAATGCAGATTTGATAAAAATGGTAGTGAAGGAGACCTCTATTCTTTCATAATCCTTTTGAATAAATTAGTTTTTTGGATTACTGGAAAGAGAATACTTGTTTCAAGGAAACAAGTTTTTGAGCAGAGGGTATGTTTCCTAAATATTCAGAGTACATAAGAGTACTTGAGAAATTTAGCTTACTTGGAGACCCTGGGCATTAAAGGCAACATGAAACATTGGGTTCCTAATTGGAAGGATTCATTCTAATATACCAAAAAGGAGAGTAGTGGATGAACAAAACCTGGCCTTTCTTCACGGTTTTGTCTGATGTCTCTGGTCCTGATTATTTGGCTCCACTGACTAATCTTGGTTCCTTCCTGTTCTCTGGAATAGCTGACAACTGACCTTGTGAAATTCCTTTCTCATATACCTTGTGTGTATCAGCTTCCATTTTCCTTGAGCAGACGGAAGCTCTGGTTCTTCCTCTGTGCGTAGTGAGGGGCTGATAAGTATTTATATTGCATTTAGCAGAGGTTGGAGTGGCCATGTGCTGGCACTGTGTCCTACACTTTCTTTAGTGCATATTCAAGGATGAAATCACTGGGCACATGTTGGTTTAGCAGGTTTCACTATCTAGGCTCTGAATTCTCAGAAAACCTGGACTGTTTTTCATCAACAGCAATAATTTTTTAAACTAATTAAAAATTGAGATATAATTGACATACACCATTATGTTAGTTTCATGTGTACAACATAATGATTTGATATTTGTATGTATTATGAGAGGATGACAATAAGTCTAGTTAACATCCATCATCATACATAATTATAGATTTTTTTCTTGTGATGGGAATTTTAAGATCTATTCTCTTCAGTGCAGTTCAGTTCAGTTCAGCCGCTCAGTCATGTCCGACTCTTTGTGACCCCATGAATTGCAGCACGCCAGGCCTCCCTGTCCATCACCAACTCCCGGAGTTCACTCAAACTCACGTCCATTGAGTCAGTGATGCCATCCAGCCATCTCATCCTCTGTCATCACTTTCTCCTCCTGCCCCCAATCTCTCCCAGCATCAGAGTCTTTTCCAATGCGTCTATTCTCTTAGCAGCTTTCAAAGAAGTTACTCTTTTTAATAGCTAATCCTTAGTTGAGTTTTTACTGTGAACAGATATTAAACTAGATACTTTTTATCCATTATCTCATTGAACTTTCCCAACAAAACTGTGGGATGAGTACTGTTGTTTTGAAGAAATTGAGGCTGCCTAAGGAAAAGCCAACCTAGATAGATATACAAAAGCAGAGACATTACCTTGCCAACAAAGGTCCATCTAGTCACGGCTATGGTTTTTCCTGTGGTCATGTATGGATGTGAGAGTTGGACTGTGAAGAAGGCTGAGCACCGAAGAATTGATGCTTTTGAACTGTGGTGTTGGAGAAGACTCTTGAGAGTCCCTTGGACTGCAAGGAGATCCAACCAGTCCATTCTGAAGGAGATCAGCCCTGGGATTTCTTTGGAAGGAATGATGCTAAAGCTGAAACTCCAGTACTTTGGCCCCCTCGTGCGAAGAGTTGACTCATTGGAAAAGACTCTGATGCTGGAAAGGGATTAGGGGCAGGAGGAGAAGGGGATGACAGAGGATGAGATGGCTGGATGGCATCACTGACTCGATGGACGTGAGTCTGAGTGAACTCTGGGAGTTGGTGATGGACAGGGAGGCCTGGCATGCTGCGATTCATGGGGTCGTGAAGAGTTGGACACACTGAGCGACTGAACTGAACTAAAGGAAAAACAAAAAAGCTGGTGAGTGACAGAGCCATGATTTGAATTTGGTTTCTCTGACTTTAAAGCTGATGCTCTTAAAGGGAAGTGTTACTCGCTCAGTCGTGTCTGACTCTTTGCGACTCCATGGACTGTAGCCACGAGGCTCCACTGCCCACGGGACTTCCAGGTAGGAATACTGGAGTGGGCTGCCATTTTCTTCTCCAGGGATCTTCCCAACCCAGGGACTGAACCCGGGTATCCAGCATTGCAGATGGATTCTTTACCACCCGAGCCACTAGGGAACTGACCCTGTGGAATTATTGCCTCCTGTACAACCAGAGAGGGCTCCACTTTTCTTCTCAGTTTTATAGAGACCACAGGAGTGTCTTATCACCCCATTCTTCAGACTGGCCTGAGCTGAACTTTATTGTTAGGTAAAAAACTATGCATTTGGAATCTTCTAGTATGTGAGGAATCTGGAAATTGCTGCTCAATCTCAGGATCACAGTGTTCAGGTCAGAGCAACAGAAACTTCCAAACATCTTGGGGCTAATGGCATTATAAAACCCAAGTATTTGTAGGCCAAGGCTAGGGGAGCTCTAGGAAGAGGCCATCTGAGAAACCCAGCCAGATGTATGGGAAAAAAAAAAAAAAACAGGGCAAAACCAAGGGATGAAAGAATTTGGGTGGGTATGTTTGTGACTTTCTGGGACACTCAGAAATTGTAGCAGTTCTCAATCTCATATGCTCAAGAACTATCACACTTATCTTTCCTTGAAAACAAAAGTCCCCAACCTTTTTGGCACCAGAGACCAGTTTCATGGAAGACAATTTTTTCCATAGACTGGGGGTTGGGGGGAGGCATGGTTTTGGGTTGATTCAAGCACATTGCATTTATTGTGCCCTGAAGACTCTTGAGAGTCCCTTGGACTGCAAGGAGATCCAACCAGTCCATTCTGAAGGAGATCAGCCCTGGGATTTCTTTGGAAGGAATGGTGCTAAAGCTGAGACTCCAGTACTTTGGCCACCTCATGTGAAGAGTTGACTCATTGGAAAAGACTCTGATGCTGGGAGGGATTGAGGGCAGGAGGAGAAGGGGACGACGGAGGATGAGATGGCTGGATGGCATCACTGACTTGATGGATGTAAGTCTCAGTGAACTCCGGGAGTTGGTGATGGACAGGGAGGCCTGGCATGCTGCGATTCATGGGGTCACAAAGAGTCGGACACAACTGAGCGACTGATCTGATCTGATCTGATAAATGGCAAACCATTGCAGTATTCTTGCCTGGGAAATCCCATGGGCAGAGGAGCCTGACACAAAAAGTCAGACCCGATTGAAGTGACTTAGCACATATTTCTATTACTATTGGACTTCCCTGGTGGCTCAGATGGTAAAAGCGTCTGCCTACAATGGGGGAGACCCATGTTCAATCCCTGGATCAGGAAAATCCCCTGGAGAAGGAAATGGCACCCCACTCCAGTACTCTTGCCTGGAAAATCCCATGGACGGAGGAGCTTGGTAGGTTACAGTCCATGGGGTCGCAGAGTCAGACACGACTGAGCGACTTCACTTTCACTTTCTTTTACTTTCTATTACTATCAGCTCCACCTCAGATCATCAGGCATAGATCCTAGAGACTGGGGACCCTTATTTGAAAACAACTGAGGTTCTCTCTCCCTGGTGGGTTAGAAATTCAACCTTACTTAGTCCTGGGGACATCTCCTGGGGAGGGTCCTGGGTCATTGGCCCTCAGTGTGCCTTGGTTGCTGAGAATCATGAATCCAGCCCACGTGGTATGATTCTTGCCCTGCTGACTTTAATCCACAAATGGAACAAGATCATCTTTGTTAAAGCAGAGAACTACACAGCCATTCCATGCTGAAATCTTGCTATTTTTCCAGAACATTACTAATCAGCCCCCTCAGGTCTCTGCTGCTCATTGAGAGAATGCAGCTCTTTGTCTTCCTCTTCAACTTTTGAAAATGTCTTTAATTTTTAGAGAAATTATGTTCATCGCAGCACTGTTTATAATTATTTTTATTTTTGCTTTTATAAGCTGCTGCTGCTGCTGCTAAGTCGCTTCAGTCGTGTCTGACTCTGTGCAACCCCAGAGACGGCAGCCCACCAGGCTCCCCCGTCCCTGGGATTCTCCAGGCAAGAACGCTGGAGTGGGTTGCCATTTCCTTCTCCAATGCATGAAAGTGAAAAGTGAAAGTGAAGTCGCTCAGTCGTGTCCAACTCCTAGCGACCCCATGGACTGCAGCCTACTAGGTTACTCTGTCCATGGGGTTTTCCAGGCAAGAGTACTGGAGTGGGTTGCCATTGCCTTCAGAGGAATTCCCTTTAATCTCCAACTCTATTTTCCCATCCCTTTAGGACTATCCTGGCATGCCCTCTTTTGAGATTTAGGCCAGGAATTGCAAACTCAAGTGACTGCAGAGGCTAGATAAGAATAGAGGTGAGTGGAATAGCTTGGCAGGTCTGTCTAGAGGGGCTGCTGCCTAGTTCTGGCTTGCTGTCATCACTCATGTTGCCCTGTGTTGCTGAATCTTGTGATTTTTCAAGAAAATCTAGAAATCTAGACTTTTATGAGCAATCTCTTTCCTGTCAAGTGTTGCCTCAGGCATTTAAAATTATTCTGTGTAGGCCAAAGTAAAATGTCCATGGGCCACCTGGTTGCCATGGCCACTGCAGGCTTTTGAGAACAAAAACCAAGGAAGAAAGGTGTTTTATAGTCACAGACCTTCCCTGGGGCAGGGAAGCACAGACTTTGGTACCTGACTGGATGCAAGGAAAAGGAAGGATGAAAAGATAGAAAGGAAAGGAACATAAATGAATTTCTCAAACGATTGTCCTACTACAAAAAAATGCTGCTTTTACTCACAGTGTCTGTTTTCCTGAAAAGGAAACTTCTTTGGGTTTTAGGCTTTGTTTTTTTCAAATCAGTTATTTGGGAATTATAACTTAACTTACTTTTGGTTCAGCCTAATCTTAACTTACTTGTGGCACACACAGGTCTGGATTCTGTGTGATCTTGCTTTATGAACATAGAGTTTATACTTGTTGGATGGTAAAGCCAATATTATTTGTACATTGTTGGAGTTAAGGTTTAGTGAAATTTATTTGGTTCATTTCTAGTTTTTGAGGCATATTTTGCTCATTTTAGTTTTTCAAAACCATTTCTAACTCTGGAGAGACATTTCACAAGGCTGTGCCAATGGTTCAAAGGATGAGAAGTGTGAAAGAATTAGAGTCAGTTTCTTCTGTTCTACTACTGTTAATGAATGAATCTATATTTATGGAGCCCTCTATTAGTACAGATTAATTTGACTGAAAGTAACAAATATCCAGTTCAAACTGGCTTAAGTACAGAAGGGATTTCCATGGAAGAGTGAAAAATTATTTCTCTCAAGTGGTAATCACATGGCTCAAGGGCGCCACTGATGTCGTGAAGACTTGATTTCTCTCCATTTCTCAGCTCTGCCTCATGTCTTATTCACTTCATTCTGAGGTTCCCTGCAATGGCCATGGAAGCTCCAGACTCAGATTCTCCTTACTGCTAGCAGACCCAGAGGAAAACATGATGCCTTTTTCCCATCAGTCCCATGAAAATCCTCTCTGGCTCTAATTTGGTTACAAGTCAACCTCCACTACAACCCCCAAAGCAATTGCTTGATGGAGAAGTCAGCTTTTTGATCGACTAAGCCTGAGTTAATATCAGTCCCACCACTACCTCCCATCAATGCCAGTTGACTCCTGAAGTGGAATCAGTTCTACCCAAAGCACAAGGACTGAGAGCTGGAGAAGGGGCCTCCAGAGCAAGGTTGGGATGCTGTTACTTGAAGAAGAATCTATGGATGTTAGGAAAAATAATATATGTCTATGCTGAGTACTTGGAATAGTAAATATATGCTTTTCATCATCATATTTCCAATACATCATCTTCAGAATTCCTAACAAATATGCTAATGGTGAATAGTGTTAACTTCATGTAATAGAGATATTATTTGGGGAAGTCAAATATAAGAGGGAATGTTGAATATTGTATGTGGAGGACTCTGGTTATATTTGGAAGAATTTAGAGATGGGGTAATAACTCATCAAATGTCTGTGTCTTTTTTAAACAATGACTCTAAAAGCTCTTTGAAGATGAGATTCACAACTTGTCCTGCTTGGTCTTTTCTCACAGGCCCTGGCTTCATACAGGTAAGCATATAAGAAATAATGGTTTGAACTATTGAGGAATTGATGACATGAAATAACAGCTACCACTTATGGAATGTTATTTTCTAGGCTGTATAAGACTTGATTTAAAATCCTGACTATGCCAGCAAGTGACTCAATTATCTCAAACATTGTCTATAAGATGGGCTTCCCTGGTGGCTCAGACGGTAAAGAATCTGCTTGCAATGTGGGAGACCTAGGTTCGATCCCTGGGTTGGGAAGATCCCCTGGAGAAGGCATGGCAATCCACTCCAGTGTTCTTGCCTGGAGAATCCCCGTGGACAGAGGTGCTTGGTGGGCTACAGTCCATGGGGTCACAAAGAGTCGGACAGGACTGAATGACTAAGCATAGCATAGCACGTCTATAAAATGGGACTAATAGCAATACTTATTCTGGATTCTTTTGAGGCATAAATCTGACATAGAAAGACCTTGGCATGGTTAGCACTCACCAAGTGCTGGCTTTTATTATTTTCATGTTAGTTTTTAATGATTAACACTTGTTAATCATTAAAACATTATCATGCTTTATTCTTCCAAAAAATAGACTTATCAGGAAAATGCTATTTTTTTTCTCCCATTTACCTGCAAGAAAATGGGCTCAGAAAGTTGAAGCTACTCAGTCAGGGTCATATGTAAGGAAAGGGTGAAGCTGGGATTGAATACAGGTTTGCCTGCCTCCAGATTCCATGTCCTAAATTACTATTCTATTGTGCCTTCCTATCCTTTAGTACACCAACAGAGAAGTTACTCAATCCCTGAATTCCCGTTTCCTTGTGGGTGGGCGAGGCAAACCACTGGTAATGTGGAAAGAAACCAAATAACTTTTTGCCTTAATTTTTTTTTTCCACATAGAGTAGTTCTGTATAGCCCCTACACTTAGGCTTTTGTGTTTGTGACGAGTTCAAATGAATGTGCAATATAAGACCCTTCTTCAGTTAGACCAGAGCCTCTGATGAGTGCTGTGGCCTCAGACACCTACATGGTAACCCACACATGGTTCATCTCAAAGCTGTGATTGTTGCTGCAGGGATGGCGTTGGCTGTGAAGCCCCCTTCCTCTTGCTCATGGACAGTCAACAGGAGATTTCGCTGAGCAGCCAAGAAGTACCTACTCAGTTTGGGGCATTGTTCTGAGCACTTAAAAACTATTATCTCATTGAATCTTCTCAAGAACCCTTTGAGGTAAACCATCACCTGTGCTTTCATTCTGAATCCAAAATACAATGCTTACTCCTTGCCAGAAACTGTTCTAACTGCTTCATATATACTGGGTGACCTTGTTTAATCCTCATGAACAACCCTATGAGGTAAGATACTATTATTATCATCCCTATCCAACTGTTAAGGAAATGAAGTCTGGGAAGATGAAACCTGCCCAAGGTCACACATTTGGTAATTGGTGGCTCTTGGGATTTGAACCCAAGCAATCTGGCCTCAGAAAGCACATTACCTACTAACTACCCTGGGCAGTCACCTCCCATTCCCCCTATAGCTTAAAGGAGTTAACTGTTTTATTTTTTGCTCCTGAAACTTTAATCACATAAACACAGCAGCTCTGCCTAAAGTGACCATTGTTGATCCTCAACATAAACCCAGTGACTGAATTTTCTAGAATATTTAGGTAATTAGAAAAGTAGGAAACAGTGAAGGGTGTTGGCCTTGTACTTAGATGTTAGTCATTTATTGGCTGCATGGCCTTGGACAAGTTACTTGCATCTTAGAGCTTCAATTTATTCATCAGTAAAATGGGGTAATAATATGTCTGTGCCATGGGGAGTAGTGAAGATTCCATGAGGAAACCATATGAAGACCTCATATAATGTCTGAAATGAGGAAAGAGTCCAGTAAGTAGTAGATATTTTTTATTGTTATAGACAAATATTTTGCCATTATAGGGACTGACTTTGTGTAGGTACTCTATTAAACCTGCCTTACGAACATCATTTAAAAAAATCTTCTTCATTTTGTAATTAATCACTTGATGGTATTGTCTAATGAATCTAATGAATGTCAGTCTCTCTTCCTGAGCTATAAACTGCACTAGACTGTAACTTTGACGTATTTCTTCATGTTGTCCTTTCTTGGTACATGGCCTTACTGGGGGCCTGGGCATGCAGAAAGAACATCTTGTGTCCAGTGACTTGAACAAGGTTTGGCCATTTGTAGAATAAAGCATTTAAGGACAGCTCTGGATATAGGGACATCAGTTTAGAAAATCCAGTCAAGGATTTATTCTTGGGTCCAGCATCATCTAATGAGCAGTTTTCTGTTCCAAGTACGGTTCAAGACTGACTTCATGCAAGTTTGGGTTTAGGCCAGTGTCCCCTGGAACATACCTTCTATGTATTTGCAGTGACCTTTCCCTTTGTTTCGGAGAAGGCAATGGCACCCCACTCCAGTACTCTCGCCTGGCAAATCCCATGGACGGAGGAGCCTGGAAGGCTGCAGTCCATGGGGTCGCTGCCACTGTTGCGCACCCTACTTAAAATATTCTCCCCCAAAGTGGCCTATCCCTTGTTTCAGTTAGTAATTATCTGTATTTGGAAGGAAAAACATTTACGTGTTGACAGTTGTTCTCTGAGGATATGAAGTACATAGCAGAGATCTTGGCATAGTTTTTGTCAAAAAAAAAAAAAAAAAAGCAAAAAGAGAAGAAACCTAAAGAAGGAGCTAGACTTTTACTTGAAACTGAAAAGATATCCTCTCCCACTCTTCCCCTCGTAAACATTATATATATATATTATAGTGACATTTTTAGTCCTTTTTGAAATGTATTGATTTGTTTCCTGTGAGTCATTGTCTGTTTCTTCTGTGTTAAAAAACATACTAAATATCAATGTGATGATATAAATATATATGTGTGGGTGGATGGGAGGGTGAAGGGAATTTTCCTTTAGATTCTACGAAGGGAAATAGCTTTCTTCTAGGTTCCCACATCATCAATCAACTCATCACATCCTCAATCTACTTCATTTTCTCCTTCAAAACAAAACCTAACAGTCACATCTGGTTTTAAAGCTTGAGAAAAACATTTCAGAAAGTTCTGAGATGGTCCATTATTTGGTGGGATCATAGACATTTTTGTAGCCCAATTCTGGATTGAAGAGATGTCCAGACGCTATTTCCATTTTGGGCAGTAGAGGGCAGACGTCTCCAGTCCTGCCTTCCTTAAGATTACCCTGGCGACATTATGTTTATGCAAACAGCCTTTGACATAATAGCTTTGAAACAGCTGAAAATTGAATTGTGCCTTGAGGCCAAACATCTAGACCACCACCTTTGTTATATTCATCTGCCACAGTAAATTGGGTTCACCATTGGCTCCAGGAGCTGCTTTTTCCTGGATTCCAGTCCCACAATAACTTTGCGTAGGAGAAAGACAAATGCGACTTCCTTACACAAAATGTTGGCTGGATTTCATTTCGCAAATTCTTATCTGAGGGACTGGAGATTGCAGTGTGGATTTCTGCAGCCGTCTGAAGAAAATAAAATAAAAGGAAAACTGGAAACCTAAACCAAATCCATCTAATACTGGAATCTCTCTGTGTGTTTCCATAGTTTTTTAGCTTCCCCGCTTAATCTAATTAGGGCTTTGCCTCCCGAAATAAATACCTAATAAAGAATGAACCTATTAAAAGTCTAAATTTACTACACACCCGTTTGTGCAAATGCTCTGCATGTTTCCTTGAAGCGGTAATGCCGATGAAATTGAACGTTGTTTGACTGGATAATGGTCTCCCGCTGTAAGACGGATTATAGAAAATAAACGTCGAGGGGGGGAAAGCCAGTCACTTTATTGAATTCCATCGATGATAATGCCATCACCTGAAATAGCTGCCTGAAAAGAGTGTAAATGGGAGTGAAGCAGCAGCATCTAGAGCCAATTTGCAACTGGGGAACAGTTCATTTTCTTGGAAGTAATTTTATTTTGTTTTGGGTTCACTGCCCTGGTTTGGGGGGAGTTGACAAAAAGATTTTAAAATGAAATCTGTTTGTGGGTATATAAAATGCTTTTCATAGGAGAGCATTTAGACATTGACTAATTGAATCATTCATTCAACAGTAAATATTTCACGAGGACCTATTGTGTGCTGGACACTATTTGGGAGCTGCTGCTGCTGCTAAGTTGCTTCAGTCGTGTCCGACTCTGTGCGACCCCAGAGACGGCAGCCCACCAGGGTCCCCCGTCCCTGGGATTCTCCAGGCAAGAACACTAGAGTGGGTTGCCATTTCCTTCTCCAGGGCATGAAAGTGAAAAGTGAAAGTGAAGTCGCTCAGTCGTGTCTGACTCCTAGCGACCCCATGGACTGCAGCCTACCAGGCTCCTCTGTCCATGGGATTTGCCAGGCAACAGTACTGGAGTGGGGTGCCATTGCTTTTTCCAATTGGGAGCTGAGGGGATGCTAATGACCAAAACAGATGTGTTATTCCTCTCATGAAACTTACAGTCTAGTGGAGGATGTAGAATCCATTAGCAAATATTTATTAAACACCTACTTTGCTGCAAGATCATGATCACAAAATAACTATAAAGTTGCAACCCAGATGAGTATTGTGAAGGCAAAGTAGTGAGGATGCTGGACCAGGATGTATGCCATTCTTTTGAAGAAAAATTTTATGGCTTATCATGTAGTATCAAAGAGACTCCCAGGTCAGTATGAAGATTGGCCTATTAGAGAGTTTATTAATATGCTTGTGAATTTGACTAATGGGTTCATAATCACTCACCAAATTTTCTGGGATTCATGTTTCCTTTTCTTGATAGAAATCTATAATAATTCCCATCTGATTTGCCTTATAGGATGGATATGTGAGTAAAATAAGAGAATATGCCCCAAAGTGCTTTGTAGTTAATGAAAATAACAGATTATTATGGGCTGATGCTTTCCTAGGGCTTACCCATATGGGTCTTGCAGAATTCTTCGGGAGACAAGAGGAATGTAGGTTGATCAACAGTGAGCATTTCAAGCAGTTTATAGATAAGTGATGAAGTATATAGCATAGATGGTAAGATATACTGGGGGAGGTCAGGGAAAAGGTAAACCTTGAAGAATAAGTGGGGTTTAGAGAGAGGAGAGCAGGAATCCCAGGCTAGTCAACGTTTTGGGTTTATGGCATGCTGGCACAGACATTGGCAATAGGAACACAGTGGGTAGGAGTGGGAGGCTGTCCTGGTAGATGCAGCTCAAGTTCTGGGTGGTGCCACAGGATCCCCACGGACCATTTGTGAGGCTGACACCTGACATTATGTTAGATGGTACTCCAGAGGCTTTTTGCAAGGTCCTCTTCTGCCCATCGGCATCTACCCTTCTCTTGCTCAGTGTCCTGTTCATGTCTCACCCAGCTATTCCATATTCTCAACCACCCCTCCTCCAGGCCTTCCGTGCTCTTCCAGAACCCTGCTTTCCAAAGGTGTGTCTGGTTGTTAACTGGTGCAAAGACACTGATGGGAGAGCATGGGAACATTCACATTTGATTTCACTTTCCTGAAAAGACAGTGCTGAAAACCACAGTTTCTTAAACATGTGTAATGTATGAACCCCTTTTAAAGGAGAAAAATTCTCTGAACTGTAGAGAAAACAACCCCTATTTGGGAAATTCTGACCTAGTAAACTTTCGACTGCAAATTGTCACTGCAACAGAGAAGTTTTGGTCTTGTAGTTGATGGACACTTTTTTTTCTTTTGAAATTATCGTTGAAATGAAAATATACGATTGAAAAATGTTTTTGAAACACTTAGGCCCTTGAGAAAATAGGCCTTTCCTTGCCCATTAAATTAAGCACTCCAGGGGACTCCCCATACCACCAGGGTCTCAGTGCCTGTCACTTGTCCCCATGTTTTCATTATATGTCTCATGACAGCCAAGTGGCATTTCTTTGATGATTAATGATGCTGGGGTTTCTTACCAGTCCCCATACTACCTCCTTGCAAGGACCCAAGAAGGACCCGTTCCCTGAACTCCTGTTCAAAAGTACTGTTGCAGTCAGGGTCAGTTCCACAGGCCGGTTCCACATTTAGCTGATGGAGAACTAGCCCTCTCTAGAAGTTTCTTATAAAGTCTCAGAGATTCAGCTTAATCATCTTCCTCAGTGTTCATGTCTTCTTCAGGCCTCATGGAGAAATCAGAGGAGACAGGCATTTGGAGAAAATATCTTAGATATTGGGGCAGGGTTTTGGTAAGATCAAGAGAGCATCTTCATCTTTGAATGATTCCGATCAAGCCAAATCATTCTTGCTTGTGCCTTTGTTATGTCTACATTTTGGGCAGCAGGAAAGAAAAAAAGAGATTGGAAAAAAGGGCAAAGATAGAGCATAAGAAATAAAGGGGTGGGATTTCCTTGGTGGTTCAGTGGCTAAGACTCTGTGCTCCTAATGCAGGGGGCCTGTTCGATCCCCTGTTGGGGGAACTAGATCCCACATGCCACAACTAAGAGTTTGCATGCCCCAACTAAAGATTCTGCATGCTGCAACGAGGGCCTATCGCAGGCAAATAAGTAAATAATTAATTAAAATGTTAAAATAACCAGTGGAGAATTTGAGGGGCAAAAAAAAAGAGAAAATAAAGCTGTTTCCTCATAGTAACATCAAAAAGGACATTAGGCAGTGGGACTAATATATTGAATATCTTCTATACACCAGGTGATTTATGCTGCATCCTACTATATAGTGTGGAGGAATCTCCACCCACAAAATCAGATATGTGATGTGTGTGTGTGTGTGTGTGTCTGTGTGTGTTAGTTGCTCAGTTGTGTCTGACTCTTTGTGACTCCATGGACTGTAGCCCACTAGGCTCCTGTGTCCATGGAATTCTCCAGGCAAGAATACTGGAGTGGGTAGCCATTCCTTTCTCCTAAAGGATTTTCCTGACCTAGGAATTGAATCTGAGTCTTCTGCATTGCAGGCAGATTCTTTACCATCTGAGCTACCAGCCTTGCATCCTGATGGTTGGAGGGAAATCCAGCTTGAATCACTGTGGGAGTTCCTTTAAACCTTTCCTGCTGCTCCCTGACCCCTACCTAGATGTCTATTTGCCAAGGTTCTAGGCTTTTCCTTAATGCAAGATAGGCGTGGTGCAGTAGGTGTGCCTTCAAGACCCGTTTAGAATATGATGAGAGAGTTTGGATAGCTATCTAATTTTCTCGCAGCTTTTAAAAAATATCTTGAATAGGTAGTATTTGCCCATGGTTCAGAATTCAAAAGATATACCTTGAAGAGCCACTGTCCCACCCTTATTCCCCAACCACCCAGTTTTCCCCAGAGGCAACCACTATTAGCTGTTTCTCTTGCTACCTGCTAGAAATATTCTGTGCATGTATAATCATTGTCTTTGTGGTTGTTTGGTCACTAAGTCAGGTCCAGCTCTTTGCGACCCCATGAATGATAGCCCATTAGGCTCCTCTGTCCTTGGGGTTTTCCAGGCAAGAATACCGGAGTGCTTTGCTATTTCTTTCTCTAGGGAATCTTCCTGACTCAGGGATCAAACCCGCATCTCCTGCATTAGCAGGCAGATTCTTTACCACTGAACCACTAGGGAAGCCCTATCATATATGAACACAATATGCTATTTTACACCTTGTTGCTTAGTATATATTTGATCTATTCACATGATTATATAAAGTTACCTCTTTAATTTTAGTCGCTTTATACCATATTCTACTCTATGCATTAACCATAATTCCTTTTACTAGCCCTCTTTTGATGGACATTCAGAATGTTTCCATTTTTTACTAACATAACAATGATACTATAACAATCATGGGTATTGTGTACAAGTTCAGGTAAATTTCATGATAAATCATTAGACTTTAATTATTAAGTTGAAGGCTGTATGTATTTAAAATTTTGGTAAATATTACCAAATTGCCTTTCTCAGAGGTTAAGTCAGTTTACTTTCCCATCAATAAGGTGTTAAAAGCATCTATTTTCCTACCTTCAATGTAAGTAGTGTAGTTTTTTTTCTCTTTGTCAATCTGATAGGTAAAAGATGGTTTCTCAATATAGTTTTTAGTGTTCATTTCTCTTATTATGGGGAAGTTGAATATGCTTAAAATTGTTTTAGCTTATTTTCTATGAATTGTATAGTCTTTGCCTATTTTTCCTTTGGTAATTGGATTTTTCTTATTGATTTCTAAAGACTCTTTTTGTATTAATGAAAATAGCTTTTGGCCTATGATATGCATTACAATCTAGTTTTCCTCCAGTTTGCCATTTATTGTTGACTTTTCCCCTTGACATTTTGTTTCATGCAAAATTTGGTAGAGTAAAATTCATCCATACATCTTTTTGGCATCTGAATTGTACATGGAAATTAAAATCATAACATAAATTATAACATTTTCCCAGTGTTTTCTATAATCATTATGGTTTCATATTTTGCACTTTAATCTTTGGTTCATCTGAAATTCATATTGGTGTGAGTTAGGAATCAAAAATCATTTATTTCCCTAGCTGATTATTTTGTTTTCCAATATAGTTGTACTCATTTTGCAGTTCTTTAACAAAACAAATTAGAATTCTTTGAAATATATGCTGTTTCTGAATTCTGCTTGCAGAATCTGAATGGGAATAGTTGGCAGATAGCTTGATACCCCAGGTACACAAGTAATGAATAACTGCCATTGAAAAGTCAGGAAATGAGGCAGGAGTTGGGGAGAAGTCTACCTTCATTCCTTAACTCCTTTCAGGGACATTTATAGCCTTGAGAAGAAAGGGTTAGCTTTAGTGTTAATACTCTTGGGGCCAAACCTTGGCAGCAAGTGAAAACCTACTTAGAATTGATAGTAAATAAGGTATAATGAGCCCATGTTAAAAATATACTTTGCTATCATGTAGGAAGGTTATTTGGTTTATAATGGCTTTTTTCCTACTATAAATTATTTCCCAATATTTCTAAGGAATTTTTTTTTCACAAAAATAGAAAGGTGATTTTTATCTCTAGGGCACTGTTTCCTTTTTGTTTTTCCCCATAGAGTGATTTACTGTACTGGTTGCATTTTTTCCATAGTAAACTCCGTTATACTGAATTTCTTTGTCCTATGTCACAGTCACAAATAATTTATCTTGGTTATTTTTGGGTAAAGATACTTTCCAATAAGAGATATAGTCATTCCATCACGTATTCCTCCCCACCACCCCCAACTGTCCTTGCCTCTTTCTGGGCCAGTGTCTCCATGAGATTCTTGGATCATCAGTCAATTTTTGACTGGCCAATTCATTGAAGCAAAGTATTATCCAGTACTTTTGGTTGAGTTGACAGGATATTTGGCATAGTATGGGTGCAGTAAAAGTATCTTTCAACAGATAGAACTCAAATCTTGAGAATGCCTTGATCTTAACATCTTTCAATGGAAAATACATGTGACAAGGGAGCCATCTGAGGTAAATACTAATCAGGAATTCTCACTTGGGAAAAGATCATATTCTCTAGGTCAGTTCTAAAAATTAGTGGGTGTAAAAAGTACCTGGGGAGTTTGTTAACCATGAAGATTCCTGGATCCCCCTCTCCCCCAAAAGGGTTTATGACTTAAGTCTAAGATGATTCCTGGGAATCTGTTAGACTCCTCAGGTGATTCTGATGTAAGCTGCCTACAGAAAACGTTTTGAAGTTCTTAACCAAAATACAACTGACTCTTGAACAACATAGGGGATTATGGGTACTGACATTCCACACAGTCAAAAATCTTTGTATAACTTAAAGTTGCCCTTTGCTATACATGGTTTTCTCCAGCTGTGGTTCCTCTGCATCTGAGATTCCACATCTGTGGTTTCAACCATCTGTGGATCATGCAGTATTTACTATTGAGAAAATTTCACTTTTAAGTAGACCCAACAGATCAAACTTATGTGATTCAAGACCCAACAGATCAAACTTATATTTATTAGGTAGTGCTGGTTTCCAGCACAGTAGGTGGGAGACCAGATTTGACTTTGGACTTCCTCCTTCATGTTCTCTCCATGCTTTTCTCCTCTTGGTCTGCACTCTTCTATAATCTTCAATTCCACCTCACCTAAAGTGCTCTAGGTCACTATAATTGGCAGTATGTCTTTGGGTCTCATCTGCTTGCCAGAGGGTAAAGAATCTGCCTGCAATGCAGGAGACACAGGAGACATGGGTTTGATCCCTGGGTCAGGAAGATTCCCTGGAGAAGGAAATGGCAACTCACTCCAGTATTCTTGCCTGAAAAATCCCATTGACAGAGGAGCCTGGTGGGCTACAGTCCATGGGTTTGCATGAGTCAGACAAGACTGCGTAACTAAGCATGGCATAATGTTGTAATAAAATTTTATTTACAAAAATAGTCTCTGGTCTATAGGATATGGGCAAGCAATCAATGACATGCATTGTGATTCAATACTGAAATAGAGACTAGGGCCAGGGCTAGCGGTTGTGCTTCATCTCAGGAGTCAGCTCTGGTCAGTTGGTAGTGACTGCCTAGAGCATTCTGTTCATTCATTCGTGCACTCAACAAATATTTACTTATTTAGTGCCCTATGCCAGGTTTAGTGGAACAAACTGCTATTATTTATTAACTGTATTTTCCATGGGTAGGGGAGTTGCAGCACTGGGGCTGTGTATTTGCCATCCATGTGCTATGTCTCAAGAATACAGACATGAATAAGAACTATTCCGCATGTATAAGCCCATAGATTAAATGAACTCACAGTTGCACTAATGTAGTAAAGTACTATTATACTGCTTTTACAGAAGTTAAAGGGATGCTAAGAAATGTACTCAAGATCACCAAGCTAGGGAGCTATGGAAAAGCATTTTAGCCCATGTCTCCTGCTCATAAATCCAAGAACTTTTAAACTACATCCAAGCTGTTTTCAATAACAATGATTTATAGTACAGAGTTCATGGTTTGAACTGTAGTGTAAACCAGAGGTCAATGACCTTTTAAGAAGTGGCTTGCCAAAATTCCGGTCCCTTTCCTTCTGACGTGCATAGACAAGGTCACCACTGGAACAGTTCTTGACCACCTTGTTCTCAAGGGGTATGAGAAACAGGGTTGGTGAGCTTTTGCTATTTCTCTGTGTGTGTGTTTGTGGGTGCATGTGTAACCCTACCGAAACCAGGACCCACATAGTCCAGTCTCAGAGTTCTGTTGTAAAGAACTTAGTAACAATAACAACAAAACCCCAAACAACTTAAGTTTCTTATTTAAATTGCTCAAACATTAAGAAGGGGATACATATACCACAAAAGCTCTCTTAAAGATACAGTCTTATCTACTCATCTAATTGCCTCAAACCTTTTGACCTCTCCTTTTCTATAATTTTATAAAATTCCCAGAAAAACTTTATCTCCATTTCTAGCCTCTGTGCCCTTTGTCGATCTAGCCTTCCCACTTCTATCACAGAATCTAAAGAACTAGTCTGACGATAGCAGAATGTATCTCAAAGAGCTAGGGAGTAAAAGAAACGAAGTGAGCAAAGCCAGACATTTTTGGGAGCAAAGGGGATGGAAAAGCCTGGAAATATTAGAGCATGCATGTATACCCATATCCAATACTTGTATATATTTCTATTCCTTTCTGCCATCTATCTCTCTACTGATCTCTCTCTACCTTTCTGTGTCTCTGTCTCTACTGAGGGGCTTGAGAATCAAAGGAAAATGGACCTGGAGCCCTAAAGGTGTCATACCCAAGTCCTGCATCACATCTGAATTTCCACTTATGTTAGCCAGTAAAATTTCTTATTGTTCAAGCTTGTTGGAGTTATATGTGTGTTACTTGGGGTTAAAAAGGTTCTAACTATTTTAAACTGTAATGAAATGTCAGGTGTCACATTTTACCTCCCTTCTCTACCCATATTTCTCAGTCTTTTCCCTATTTATAACTCTTCTGTGGTTGTCCCCTTTCTTCTCTCTTTGCGCTATCTTATTTTCTGGATTTGCTTTCTTCCTATTTTTAGAAAGTGCCTTCATCTGAGGAAAAAAAAATGTAATATGCAGATTCAGTGAACATTCCCATGACAGACATGAAATGTCTTTCCTCACATATTTCAGTATGGCTGGTTTACACTCATCAGGCAGGTCCACAGAAAGCCTTCCTGAGCTTCCTCAGTGTAGAGTTGTCCTTCCCCCAAGTCTTCCTATTCCATCGCTTGGTTTTCTTCATAGCCAAATTACATTTTCATCATTAACCAATAATAGCACCAATTAGTTCGTTTACAAATCTGTTTTCCATCTCTCTGTCAATGCTTTCCTACACAGTAGACTGTGAGTTTAAAGAAAGCCTTCTTATTTACCCTATTGACTAGAATATAATATATGCTCAATAAATATTTGTTGGAAAAATGAATGAAAAAATGGGAGAAAAAAGGTGTTATAATTCTCAGAGCTGCTTATAGTTTTATAGGTAATAATGCCTTGTCACAAAGAAATTTCTAATCATGAGAGGTCTATGCAGAAGATATTTTTGTCATGAGACCTTCTTGGTGAGCCTTTAATCAAATAGGCAGATGGGTGGAGGATATTGCTAGTGGTTTTCTGTGGATATTAATATTACGGTTTGTTGTACCTCTGCAAATCTTAGGAGGCTTTGGACCACCCTGCAGTTGTGTATTAAATACATATGTATTTCACATATGTGCTGTTCCTTGGAGGAAGTTCAGAGGTTTCAGCAGATAGTCAGTGGGATTCATGGTGTTCCATGTGTTCAAAACTGCAGCTGTCCAGAGCCTTATACTTATATCTAGAATCTTTCATTAACATTCTGCAGGATTCTCATCTTTCAGGGTTTTCAGAGGAGTCAGAAAAAGGATAGCTGAAATAGTAGGAGGATGACTCTTTTCTTTCCTCTTTGTTTTTGCAAGTTGTCCATAATGTGCTCACAGTGCTTGCATCTCATTTTTTTCAAAAAAGAAATCTTTAAAAATGTTTACAATAATGATATATATATATATATATATAATTAAATAAAACCCTGCAGTGTTGCAAGTATAAATTGAAATTCTCCTAATCCCATACTTCAGAGGTTTACTCCTAGTACTTTGGTGTATATCCTTTCCAACACTGACTACAAATGTTAATAAACTTGTATTATAATTTTTATAATGAAAGATAATAAAAATGGACAAGGGAGAATTTGCCTGTTGAATGAGTGAATGGAATAATGCTTATTTTTGTGGTCACTTCTGGTTTCCAATTCCAAATGCCTTCAGCTAGGATCATGGCAACTACAACTGCAACAATATGTGTCATTGCTTACTGATATTTTACTCAGTGCTTTGCATGCCTTGTTTTAAGCCTCACAAGAATCATGTGATTCTATTATAATTTTAAAAATTTTAATTTTATTGTTAAAATTTTTTATTTTATTATTATTTTTTTTATTGAGGTGAAGTTGATGTTCTAATTTTTTATTAACATATTAGGAAACTGAGGTGCAGAAAAAAGAATGAACCTGCTTGAGTCAAGCCTCAGATTCAAGGCTTGCCAGTGGCAGCATCCACCCTCTTAGTTTTTCATCCCAACTCTTGTACACTATCAAGACGATACAGGAATAGTGTCTGAGAAGAAAAAGGCAATATTTGGCTCTCCCTGAGTTCTTTCCTGGTGTGAGGTCATGAAGTACAGTCCTCTTAACCTCTGCCCTTGTCCCTATGCCCTGTAGTTTGAGGAAGGAATGGATTGAACTTGATGCGAATGATATTAATCCAGCTTCCTCCAAACGATAGTCCAGAAAACCTCGAAGGTATAAAATTGAACTGTGCATCTCTGAAATTCTCATATCAAATTACTTTTAAAATAGCTATGTTAATGCCTTCCACAGCACAGGAACTTTCCAAGCTGAAGTGGGACCTGCAGCTAGGTCAGGGAGAAGGAAGTTAATGATGTGATATGGTAGCCAGTGGAAGCTGGGACTTCTGTTCTGGTTATTCATGATAATAATAATGATGATAAATGAAGGATATTTGTTGGATTTCAGTGAAGTCTTAATCACAGGATGAACATGAAAGAAGACAACTTCTTTCTAACAAAGCCGTTAGTATATGAATGGTGATCACTGAATACCTGTTCATTGACTACACTCTGAACAGGTATTTACTCTGGTCTGAGTAAACAGAGGGAGCTTCTCAGTTATGCTCTGTGAAGGCTGGTGAGCAGGTCAATTCCAGGGTGAGAACCTTTTGGATAAGAGGTACTGTTTAAAAATGCCACTGTTAGGCAGTTAAAGTCCTGGGTGTTCATGTATCAGGAATTTGAGAATTTCATAGCATGTAGGACCCTTTGAAAGTATCTTGTTCAGATCCTTCATTTATAGATAAGTAATCTGAGGTCAAAAGGGGAGATATTACTTGCCCAAGCTCATATAGTTACAGGGTCTACATGCCAAATATCCAGACCTCCATCATGTACCTTTTCATCTATTCTGTGCTGCCTCCCTAGGCTTTGGTCTGTAAATTGTCTTGCTTCAATGGAAAATACATTGTTTATAGTACATCCTTCCTGGCTGATTGATTCTCACCTTTCACTGCCCTGGGAATATTTTATTGCTTTGAAAATTACAGATAACAGGTAGTGAAGCAAAATAATTCATATTTTCTTGATATGCAAATAAATTCTATCCAGTGGAGGGAGAAGCCTTTCCTGTGTGCCTCACCCCATGAAAAAGTCAGTTTTGTATCCATTTCTACATTTACTTTACCATTTTTAAAATAACACAAAATTGTTCTTCTTCAAATTTTCCTTTGAACTGGTTATATCATCTACCTTGTTTGCTCACTTAAGTAATGAGTTAAATAATAAAAATTAACTTGTCTTATTTTATGTGTGCTATGCTATGCTAAGTCACTTTAGTTGTGTCCGACTCTGTGCGACTCCAGAGACGGCAGCCCACCAGGCTACCCCGTCCCTGGGATTCTCCAGGCAAGAATACTGGAGTGGGTTGCCATTTCCTTCTCCAATGCATGAAAGTGAAAAGTGAAAGTGAAGCCGCTCAGTCATGTCCGACTCTTAGCAACCCCATGGATTGCAGCCTAACAGGCTCCTCCGTCCATGGGATTTTCCAAGCAAGAGTACTGGAGTGGGGTGCCATTGCCTTCTCCGATTTTATGTGTACATGGGTCATAATTTTACCTTTTTTGCTGGAAACTATCTGTAAATACAATCTTTATAGTTTGGTACATATCTAAGAAACATCTTTTACTAAATGTCTTTCTTGAAATTAATTCACTTTAAAATAATCTATTTTAGAAGGACATTGGTATTCCTGCTATAAATGGAAACCATTTGACATAAATAGGAGTTAAATATAAAAATGAATACAATGAAAGTGAAGCAATATTTGAGTTCTAATTAGAAACTGTGATTTGTGAAAGACTCTGAACCCAAACCTGTTTTATCTCTGTTATAAAGGGATATTAGTAAGAATTAAGGACACACTAACATGAAAGTGAGTCCTTTCCCTTATGCTGGCTTTGTTAGGAGAATGGAAAGAAAATGAGAATGAAATAAACTTTATTACAGTGACAGTCAATGTTATTTAGTGCCATGTTTATGTACCATCTAAAATCATCTCCCACATCACCTAAAAGCATTTTGAGTCCACAGGAGGGCTATGTGTTTACATTTTAGGAAACACTGCTTTAGATAATTAGCTTTTTTGCTAATCTTATAGATGGAGACAAAGAATGCTTGTTTTATCCACAGTTGCATATGATAAAAAGAATTGGCTTGTAGTTAAGACCTAGAATGCACTTTATAGTAGCATCCTTTTATGTTAGCTAGCAAGAGCATAGCCATAAATATATACAAGCAATAAATGCTGGAGAGGGTGTGGAGAAAAGGGAACCCTCTTACACTGTTGGTGGGAATGCAAACTAGCACAGCCACTATGGAGAACAGTGTGGAGATTCCTTAAAAAACTGGAAATAGAACTGCCTTATAAGGAGATCAGCCCTGGGATTTCTTTGGAAGGAATGATGCTAAAGCTGAAACTCCAGTACTTTGGCCACCTCATGTGAAGAGTTGACTCATTGGAAAAGACTGATACTGGGAGGGATTGGGGGCAGGAGGAGAAGGGGACGACAGAGGATGAGATGGCTGAATGGCATCACTGACTCGATGGACATGAGTCTGAGTGAACTCTGGGAGTTGGTGATGGACAGGGAGGCCTGGCGGGCTGCGATTCATGGGGTCGAAAAGAGTCGGACACGACTGAGCGACTGAACTGAACTGATGACCCAGCAATCCCACTGCTGGGCATACACACCGAGGAAACCAGAATTGAAAGAGACACATGTACCCCAATGTTCATCACAGCACTGTTTATAATAATCAGGACATGGAAGCAACCTAGATGTCCATCAGCAGATGAATGGATAAGAAAGCTGTGGTACATAAACACAATGGAGTATTACTCAGCCATTAAAAAGAATACATTTGAATCAGTTCTAATGAGGTGGATGAAACTGGAGCCTATTATACAGAGTGAAGTAAGCCAGAAAGAAAAACACCAATACAGTATACTAACGCATATATACAGAATTTAGAAAGATGGTAATGATAACCCTGTATGTGCGCAAAAGAGACACAGATGTATAGAACAGTTTTTGGACCCTGTGGGAGAGGGCGAGGGTGGGATGATTTGGGAGAATGGCATTGAAACATGTATAATATCATATATGAAACGAATCGCCAGTCCAGGTTCAATGCATGATACAGGATGCTTGGGGCTGGTGCACTGGGATGACCCAGAGGGATGGTACGGGGAGGGAGGTGGGAGGGGGGTTCAGGATGGGGAACATGTGTATACGTGTGGCGGATTCATGTTGATGTATGGCAAAACCAATACAATATTGTAAAGTAAAAAAAAAAAAAAAAAGAGAGCATAGCCATAAAAATGAAAGTGAAAACGATCTCTAAGTTTCTGTGACAAAGGCTCATTATTTTATTCCGCAGAACTAGCCACATTCATGCTTTTACACAGATACAGTAAATATGAAATAAAGGCAGATTAAAACAGGCTCCACTGACATCACAGTGACAACAAAAGTCAAATGGACAAGTCCTGTGAGAGCAGAGTGGTCTGGACCATTGAGTGCAAGAGCAGACAACACTACACACATCAACTAATTCCTTACATTGTGTCCATGTTACAGAAGTCTAGAATGTATGGAATTCACACATCTTTAGCTCCAATTCAGAGTTCTTTCCTCAGCTCCTTCTCTACATTTTCCATAACCTGGGAGACAGCCTCATTCTGGGTATCCTACAGATGTCTAAAACCCAAGAGGTTTAGAAACCAGCTATTTACCTTCTATCCCAATCATGTTCTTTTTCTAAATTCCTTAGTGAATGGCATGCCTATCCTTCCTGTTCCTCTAGCCAGGCAACTGAGGTCATATTCTGATCCCTACTCCCCTTTCATCATTGTCAATTGATTATCAGGTTCTTTGGAGCACACTGCTTTAAAATTTTGCATCCTATTTCTTTTCCTATTGCCGTTACTTATGCTGGTAAGTATCTTCTCCTATCTGGACATCTTCAGCATCTTCCTAACTGGTCTCTCTGCCTTTCCGTTCTCTTGTCCACCTCAAATCTGTTCTACATATTCCCGGGAATAAGTTTTATAAAGTGAAAGTCTGCCTAAAGTTTAATATTGCTCTACATTGTACTCAGAATGAGGTCTGGATCACTTATGAAAGTTATATGGTCCTTCATGGTCTGATCTTCCTTCCTTCTCTAGTCTTTATTTATTGACAGCTCCTCTCTCCCCAGCACTTTTATGTTCCCCACCCACCAACATGTGCATTGCTATACTCTGTCTTGAGTCTGTTATGATAAAATGAGCTACTCATGTTTCTATCTTCACTTGTGCCCTCACCCCATCCCTTCTTTTCTACTCAGGGACATTATTTCAGCAATTGCCCCCTCTTTCATCTGCAGCCTCAGTCTCTTTTCCTTGTATTGGGTCATTCCCAGCAGCATTTAACTATGTTGTTATTTTTTTACATCTTAAAAAAAAATCTTTTCTTGATTCCATGTTTCATGCTAATTGTGACTTTCTTTCTTTGCTCTTTTGTGCTTCATTTTCTCTTCTCCCTTTCTCTCTTGCCCCTATATCTCCATCAAAATAATTTTTGTTAAGGTATTCAAGCTACCTCCGTACTGCTTAATTGAGTGGTTATATTTTCAGAGCTTGTGTTACGTGGCCTATCAGCAGCTTTAATGTAGCTAACTGCTTTGACCTCGATATAACTGGATACTTCCCCCTTCTGGATACACTGTCTTCCTTTGGCTTCCAGAACACCAAACACTTGCTTGGTTTTCCTCCTACTTCATTGGTTGCTGAGTCTAAATCTCCTTTTTTATTTCTCCTCTTCCTGACCTCTGAATGTTGGAGTGCTCCCAGGGACTTGTCCTTAGTCTTCCTCTTTTTTCCATCTTCATTTATTCACTTGGAGAGTTTCGCTATTGCGTGGCTTTAAATACCATCTCTATGCTGATGACTTCCCAATGTATATTTTTAGCCAGAGTTCTTCCCTGAACCCCAGATTCATCCATTCTACAGCCTACTTAGTTTTGGTTATATGATGGGCATCTCACACTCAACTTATCCAAAACTGAATTCCTGATTTTCCTTTCTACCTCCACCCCCCAAACCAGCTTTATGTGCTAGCATCCCCATCCTTCCATGTGCTCAAGCCCAAAGCTTGGAGACATACTTGAATACTTTTGTCTCTCACATTCTACAATGAATCTGTCAGGAAATGTTGTAGACTTGGCCTTCCAAATATATTCAGAATTCAGCCACTTGTCCCTGTTCCTGTTGCTGCTGCTCTAGCCACTATTGCCCCTAGTTTGGATACTCAGTAACTTCTTAACAGGTCTCTCTGACCCTTTTCCTTTGGGGCCTTTGCTGCTCACTCTGTCTAGAATACCTGTTCCTCAGATAACTGCATGACAGTGTGCTTTGTCTCCTTTAGGTCTTTGTTCAGATGTCAGAGGCTCACCCTGACCACACTAGGTAAAACTATTTCTTTTTCCCTTCCTTCCTCTTCATAAGGAACACTCACTATCCCAGTTACTTTACTCTATTTTCCTTTCCTTGACTATATGGACCTTTGTCAGCAAAGTGATATCTCTATTTTTAACACACTATCTAAGTTTGTCAGTTTTCTTTCCAATGTCTTAATTTTATGACTGCAGTCACTGTCCACAGTGATTTTGGAGCTCAAGAAAATAAAATCTGTCACTGCTTTTGAGAGTTCCTTGGAGTGCAAAGATATCAAACAAGTCAACCCTAAAGGAAATCAACTCTGAATATTCATTGATGCTGCAGATGAAGCCTCAGTACTTTTCCACCTCATGTGAAGAGCCAACTCATTGGAAAAGACCCTGATGCTGGGAAAAATTGAAGGCAAAGGGAGAAGAGGGTGGCAGAAGATGAGATGGTTAGATAGCATAACAGACGGACATGAATTTGAGCATACTCTGGAAGATGGTGGGGGACAGAGGAGCCTGGTGTGCTGCAGTTCATGGGGTCACAGAGTCAGACTCAACTTAGCAACCGAACAACAATTTTCTTTCCCTTAGAACTTAGCCCTTTCATACATATTGTACTGCTGCTGCTGCTGCTAAGTCGTGTCAATCATGTCTGACTCTGTGCGACCCCATAGACGGCAGCCCACCAGGCTCCGCCATCCCTGGGATTCTCCAGGCAAGAACACTGGAGTGGGTTGCCAGTTCCTTCCCCAGTGCATGAAAGTGAAAAGTGAAACTGAAGTCGCTCAGTCGTGTCTGACTCTTCGAGACCCCATGGACTGTAGCCTGCCAGGCCCCTCCATCCATGGTATTTTCCAGGCAAGAGTACTGGAGTGGGTTGCCGTTGCCTTCTCTGACATATTGTACATTAACAATCTATTATATTTATTTATTTTTCTCAGTCACCCCCCATCGGGAGAATTGCCCATAGTGGAGCACAGTGCAGACTATTTACACTCGTAACTCTGCTTGCCCTGACTCACAGAGGGGATGCCATGCTCATGGACAGTGGATTAGTGGGCTTGGACTTAGGTTTCTCTTACCTTCCAGACCATGGTCTTAGGGTTGTAGGAGTGCTAGACCCCTGAAAATGGGTCAGGGTAGTCAGGATAGGAATCCATGTTCTTGGACTTCTGTCCTTGAACAAATTCTTTGACTTCTTAGTCCTTGTTTTTCCAGCTTAAGAATTCTCTCTTAAACAAATCTCTCTAAAGTTTGCAAGTCTAAATGTTCCTTCAGTTCTTCTGTTAATAAACAAATTGAAGAAGTATATCATAAAGAAATATATACAGCATAGCAAATAGAAGTATAAGCTCTGGTATTTGGCTGCTTAGATTCTAATCTGGGTACTACCAGTTGTGTGGCTTTGAATTTCATCCCTCTGTCCCATTGAACTCCATCCTTTCTGTCCCTTCTATAAAATAAGCCCAATAGTGATACCTATTACCAGAGATAGATCTTCTTAATTTGATGTTTAAAGATTGGGAGTGGGAGATATGGGTGGAGACATTGAGGAAAGACCCCAAGAAAGTACTCTTTTCTGACCAGAAGTGTCTGTATCTGTGGGAAAGTAAGAAAAACTGCCATCTATTGATTAAATGAGTTAGCTTGGGATTGACTAATTGGACCCTGCTCAGCAGATGCTACTTCAATAAATAGCTGAATGAGTATATCTAGAAAATAATTCTGTACCTGCATCCTAGGACCCTGTGAAGTTGAATTAGATATCTAGGTAGGAAAGCAATTTGAATTGATATAGCCCTTTCTCTCTAAGTATCTCAAAGTACATACAGTCAGTTCTGGTTTATAAGTGTGTGGTTAGCTATGGTAGGTTTTAAATGTTCTGCTGTCTTTGCAGTGCATGTCAGTTTGGTTTTGGGCTACCCTCTTTGTTCTCAGGTTGGGGGTAGGGGTGAAGACACAGTAAGGCAATGCAAACTCATTTAGTAATAGTTTAGAAATAATGGTGAAGATTATTATTCCTGGTGGCTCAGACGGTAAAGCAACTACCTACAATGCGGGAGACCCGGGTTCAATCTCTGGGTCGGGAAGATCTGGAGAAGGAAATGGTAACCCACTCCAGTATTCTTGCCTGGAAAATCCCATGGACAGAGAAGCCTGGTAGGCTACAGTCCATGGGGTCGCAAAGAGTCGGACACGACTGAGCAGCTTCACTTAATGATGAAGATAAAAAAGATATGAAAATATATCCGGAGTGTTCCAAAGCAAAATGAAAATGAGTTTTGTATTATCTGTTCTTTTACACTGTTTATATACCTTCTTCACCCTTCTCACAGTGTGAATAATTAGTGTGGGGAAGTGGAAGGAACATGGGATTTAGACTTGGGATATATCTAGGTTGGAGCCCAAGTTCCTCTACTTTATAGCTGTGTGCTTTTGCTTGTGTGCATGCTAAATCGCTTCAGTTGTATCTGACTCTATGCGACCCCATGGACTATCACCTGCTAGGCTCCTCTGTCCATGGGATTCTCCAGGCACTGGAGTGGGTAGCCATGCCCTCCTCCAGGGGGTCTTCCCCATCCAGGGACCGAACCTCTGGCTTCTGTAGCTCCTACATTGCAGGCAGATTCTTTACTCCTGAGCCACTGGGGAAGCCCCTGTGTGCTCTTAGCAAGTCCATTAAATTCTTTGCATCTCAGTTTCCTTATCTTGAAATATAGATGTTATTGACTGAAATTCATAGGTTGAAACTCTAATCTTTAATCAGACTATATTTGAAGATAGGTCCTTTAAATAGGTAATTAAGGATAATTGAAGTCATAAGGATGGGAACCTTATCCAATAGCACTGGTGTCTTTATAAGAAGAGGAAGAGCTATCATGGTGTGCACACTCTGAGGAAAGGCCGTGTGAGGAATTTTACATCTGTCATGTAAAATTGCAGGCCAAAGTAAGAGGCCTCACCAGAAACCAATCTGTCATGTAAAATTGCAGGCCAAAGTAAGAGGCCTCACCAGAAACCAATCTGTCATGTAAAATTGCAGGCCAAAGTAAGAGGCCTCACCAGGAACCAACTCTGCTGGCACCTTGAATCTTGAAGTTGGAGCCTCCAGAACCGTAAGAAAATAAATTTCTGTTGTTTAAGCCAGCAAAGCTGTTTTATTCTGTAATGGCAGCCTGGTCAAGCTAATGCAGTAAATAATAATGCTGCTGCTGCTGCTTGTGGTAAGAGTCATAATGATGCCATCTTTAGCAGAAGAAGCATAGTATGAGGATTGAGTGAGGTTTCTCAAGGCAGGCTTAGATGAACTCATCATATCTCTGACTCTTACTGCCTCTATAATTAGATTTTCAACCTGTCTGAACCTCAGTTTCCTTGTCCATAAAATAAATGTCATAATAACATTGATCTCAGGTATCATGAGACATCATTAAGTGAATTATTGTATATAAAAGGTTTAGCACATTGTGTATGCCAAGCAGCAGGATATATGCTTCATATATACTAGTATTTAAAAATAACACATGTACTACCCACCCTATAGAGTTTTTGAGAGGATGAAGTCAGACATTGCAAGTGAAGGTGCCATGTAAAATCAAGCAGTCTCATTGTTATACTTGAGACATGACAATTTTGGATATATTGTTGTAAAAATAATTATTCATTTAACAAATAATTAATGTGTTTGTATTATATGCAAATTTTAATTAACTAACTTTCAATGTAAGGCATTTATCTTCAAGTTTGTCAGATGAGTATAAGTGTATTCCAGAGTTAGGTGACCATGCAGTTGGTCAAACTACAACAACCTCAAAGCCATATCCTTTGACTGACTTTCAGAATTCTATTGTTTTTCATGACCCAAGGCTGGAAAGAACTGGTTGCTAATGAAATAAAATCATTATTTTTGAATATAGAATTCATGAAGAATAAAAATTATGACAGAAGGGAGTTCAAATCCATAACCCCTGCAGAGTATCATGCATTTAAGCTTCAGGTTATTTTATGCTTTTCAATCATGCCTGGGTTTATTGAAAATAGTCTTAAAAATATAGATCTTGATCTATTTTGTTGAGTTATTGTTAGGAATTTTATGTTTGTATTTCTATGTAAATGGGATCTTTCTTCAATATGAAAATTTCTGATGGCTGTTAGCAGGTGTATATAAAAGCTACTCATTTCTACCTGTCTTGCATCTTATGTCAACTTGAAGTCCTTTACTAGTTTAGTTTTTCAGTTAATTCCCTTGGATTTTCTAGGAAGATAATCATTATTACAAATAATAATTTTGTATTTTCCTTTACAGTGTTTATTCAACATTTATTTTTCTTGTCCTACTGCATTTGCTAAGACCTCCAGAACAAATCTCATTAACAGTGATAGTAACATTTTTGCTTGTTCCTGATTTTAATAGAGGCATCCTTAGTATGTCACCATTATGCATTATGCATGTTTGTTGTAGTGTCTGATATATACTTTATTTTATTTTTAAATTAATTTCTAATTGAGGGAAAGTTGCTTTACAGTGTTGTGTTTGTTGGTTTTTGCGGCACAACAGTGCAAGTCAGCTATAACTGGAGATTATATTTATATTCTATTTTAAAATAGAAATATTTAAATATTTTATATATATATATAATGGACAGGGAGGCCTGGTGTGCTGTGATTCATGGGGTCACAAAGAGTCGGACACGACTGAGCGACTGAACTGAACTGAACTGATATATATATATTTATTTTTATTTTTGGCTGCGCTGGGTCTTCATTGCTGCATGTGAGCTTTCTCTAGTTGTGGCAAGTGGGGGCTACTCTCTAGTTGTGGTGTTCTGGCTTCTCATTACAGTGGCTTCTGACTTGCTGTGGAGCACAGACTCTAGGGTGGATGGTTTCAGTAGCTGTGGTACACGAACTTAGCTGCCCTGTGGCATGTGGGATCTTCCTGGTCCAGGGATTGAACTCATGTCTCCTGCATTGAAAGTGGATACTTAACCACTGGACCACCAGATAAGCCCTGATATATACTTTAAATATATATTAAGAAAGTTAAAAGTTTATGGTGTGATTTGTTTGTTCCCTTTATTAGAAGTTGGACTTCCCTGATAGCTCAGTTGGTAAAGAATCTTTCTGCAATTCAGGAGACCCTGGTTCAATTCCTGGGTCAGGAAGATCCATCCACTGGAGAAGGGATAAGCTACCCACTCCAGCCCTCTTGGGCTTCCCTTGTGGCTTAATTGGTAAACAATCTGCCTGCAATGCAGGAGACCTGGGTTCAGTTCCTGGGTTGGGAAGACACCCTGGAGAAGGGAAAGGCTACCCACTCCAGTATTCTGGCCTAGAGAATTCCATGGATTGTATAGTCCATGGGATCTCAAAGAGTCGGACACAACTGAGCAACTTTCACTTTCACTTTATTAGAAGTCACTGTCTCATTTACTCAGATTGGGGCCATCTTTGCCTTCCCCCTGGCCCCATAAACCCAGGCCTAGAAGGAATAACTGAGAAGTTTCGGTGAATCCTAAGCAACCACAGTACCTCATTGTATAGATTCTTCTGGGTTAGGCCAGTTACAGGAACTTGAACTAATTAACTGAATCACTAAAAAAATGAATACTAATTTTTTGAACTCTCAAACCAAACCCAAATGTTATTTTTTAATTGAGTGATGAGTCAAAGAAAAAGTCTTTTTTCTTTTTTTTAAAACTCCCTAGGAAATTAGTTCAAAGCAGCACCAAAGCTATATATTTTTGAATACTGTTGAAATGGAACAAAGGGAGAACTTCAAATGTCTCTAAATTCAATCTGCTGTGGACAAAGCCTTTATCCACGCAAAGTTTCTGGTAACATAAGGCATAATGCTTGGGGGCCTGGGGTTGGGGTGGGGGTGGCCAGCTCCAGAAATGGCAGCAGGACTTTAGCTCTTGCTTCTAATGTTGTAGTAAGTAACCTGGTGAATCCCTCACCCCAGCATCACCCCAGGACTTAAGCAGAGTATGAATATGAACCTCGGTCAACTTGATACTAGGAATCCAGCTTAAGCCACTTCCCAGGATATATTCACTTCCCAGGATATATTCTCTCAGGAGGAATAAACACATATGTGTAATCCACCCATAATCCCATGTGTCATTATGACAAAGCAAATGGCATTAGCGGCTTTTCCTTTTCCATGTAGGAGCTTCCCTATGGAAAAGTTGTGAAACAGGCAAAATTTGTCTTCAGTTCTAAGTTTTGCATTTCTCTTCCTTTCTTTGTTTTTAATTGAGGGCAGGTCTCATTTACTTACCCCAGAAGGACCCAGCTAAGTAATGAGTACTAAAATGATCCCACAGTTTAAAATTTTTATTTTTCTGGGAAAACTTTGACTGCTGACCTGCCCCAATGTAGGTCAATTTAAATCTTCTAATCTGTTCACATTACATACTGTATTCACATTACTATCACAACTGAAATGAAATCATGTCTATATTTTTGTTCATTTCTTGGCTTAATATCTGTCTTCACGACTGAGGAGTAAATGCCACGAGGGCACTTATTTGGAACATTATTTGCGAAGAGTGTGTGCCTGATATATATTGAATTGATGAATGGCTGGATGGGCGGCCTGGAGGACCTGAGTGTAAGAACTCCAATATTGCCTTTGCTATAGCAATGGTTGCCAGCCTTCTGGAATATGACTGTAACCAGCTCTCTCTTTTTTTTAATATTCCTCAATTTATGATGTCCTCCCATGACTATAATTATAACCATACTGGATGTACTTTTGGGTTACGTCCCCCTTGTGATTAATCTGCAGTGCCAAATGTTGAGATCAATTGGTCTAACAGATGAAATGAAACTCTTTTCAAAAAAATTTTTCAATTCAAACTCCATCCAGTCTAGTTTCACTTTTACATCTCACTATTTCCCTGAGGTAAGAAAACACTTTGTACTTCCCACCCAAGTTGCTTTTCTCTAAAAATCTCTATGTTTCCTCAGCTATGTAATGCTAACAATTATTCCAGATCCAGTTTAAATGTCACCTCCTCCAGAAATCCTTCTCTTACTACTCAATCCTTCTCTTTTCCCAAATAGTCCCTTTAGCACTTACTCTCTGGTGTTCTTACTTGGTCAACAGCATGCATAGTGTTGAATTTAGCTCTGTCACAGTTGCATTCTCTGGGAAGCAGACTCTGAGGTGGAGTTGAGTTGGATAGAGTCTTTATTAGGGAGTGCCCTTTTGGAGCAACATCAGTGGAAGGGAGAAAAACAAAGGAGGAGTGGGCAGAGGGAGAAATTGACTTGAGATGTAGACCTTACTAAAACTTCCACTGATGAGGGAAGCTGTTAACCGGTCAGAGTTGTCTGGCATTGACTGAAGTGATCAGGCTGTTACACCCACACAGTGATCAGTCATCAGATGTCACCTCCCTGGGCAGGAAGTGAGCCTGGGTGAAGCAGCTTTCTGCTGTTGATGTAATCCCTGGAGTGGCAGATAGCTGAAGGCTCTCTGCAAACAGCACTCAGCTGGCAGCCAAATTATTTCTTGAAAGGCAATCTGTCTCTACCATAAGCTTATTGAGACACAGACCATATCTTACTTATCTGTGAAAGCTCCAAAGTGCTCGATCTATAGTCAATAATCAGTACGTCAACAGGTGCTAAATGAATTGCTAGTTGTTTTTAGTCTAAATGCTTATTTCTGACCATTTGAGTTCTCTGAGGTCAAGAACATTTTGCTCCTCCAGAACTTACTACTAGACTTTTCACAAAAAAAGGGATGTTTGATATGGCTGCCCCTTAGAGCTGGCAACCCACTCCAATATTCTTGCCTGGAGAATTTCATGGACAGAGGAGCCTGGCGGGCTACAGTCCATGGGGTCACAAAGAGTCGGACATGACTGAGCGTCTAACACACACACACAGAGCTGATGCACAGGTGCGTGTTTCATAGTTGGATAAGTATTGATTTGGGGTTGGTTTTGTATACCTAGGCACCCATGTCAGGGTAGGTGTATGTGTTGTGGTTAGTGTGGGTTGTGGCTGAGGAATGAGGGTATGTATGTGATAATTATTTCTGTTGCTGTAGCAGATTATGTATGTTGAGTTTTTGTGGTGCCTGTCTTAGTTGGTACATGTCTTGTCATGACTTGGTATACATATACTGTGGTTTAGTATATGTGGATCATGGATTGTGTGGATGTGTCTGGTGGTTGAACTTGAGTAAGATGATTGAGGGATATGAATTGCTGTGTGTGTGTGTGTGTATGCATGCACAAGAGTGTGCTTGTCTATGCGTGAGCATGTGGTGGTCAGAGTACATCTGTTGGGATCGCAGACTTAAAGCTATAGGCCCCTCTCCTCTGGCCTTGCAAAAGCTCAGCACACCCCATCTCCAGTCCTAGCAGCATGAAGTCCCTCCACTTTGAATAGACAGCAGTATCAGCCATAATTAAAGCTAATTATTCCATGGTGCTCTGCATGTGTGTTGGCCTCCAAAGTACCCTACAATGAGCAAGGAGGCAGCAGGGCTGTTTTTCTTCATAAAAACTTATGAGGAGCTCTGGGCAGATTAACAGCTTTAATGACAAAAATTACCGCTTACAACACTGACTTCAAATCAAAGAACAATATCCGCAGACAGATATTTTCATGGTTTTCATAACAATTCATTATAGGTGGCACCAAGGGATTACATTTTTATTTCCCCTGTGTCATCTTTCTCAGACTCAGGTTCATTTCTCTTAATGAGGCAGCAGAAGATAAAGGGCAGAGACAGTGCGTCCACGGTGGCTGCCACGAGAGAGGCATTTAGGGTCACAGAGCCGTCAGAACTTGGAGGGGAGGGGCTGAGGAGGGAGAGTGATGGGAGTAAGAGGCTTTCTGCCATAATGAACTAAAATTAAGACATAAATTCTCCCACCTTTGTTCCAACAGCCCCAACTCAGGGATTCAGCTTTTTAATGAGGAATGGACCAGAAGCAAAAATTATTAGCTAATTAATTGTACAGAGGAAATAAAAACTTGCTAGAAGGATTGGGAATGGGGTGCTGTCCCATTGTCACAGCCCTTCAGAAGCAGACCAAAGGGAAAGTTCTCCTATTGGAGTAGTGGTTCTGGGACATGGGGGCGGGGTGTGTGGGGGGCTGGCTCCTGTTGGTCAGGTCTGGCTTGGTTAGGATGGAACACGGTGAAGAGCCCAAGGGCTTACCGGGAGGAGCCTTTCGTAATCCTACTGACTGCCTTCCTCCAGACTCTTCACTAAATGGCATTCTGATTCAGCCAAACAGGGCAGAATAAGAGTCACCTGGAAGCTTGGGCAAGTGCAGCTTCCTAAGGATTTGCCACGTCCACGTACACACAGACCTAGGAATCTGTGTTTAAAACAAGAGTGCCAGGTGGCTTTCCTGTCCACCAAAGGTTAAGAGCCCCTGGTCTGTGTTCAGAATCAGGAATTCTATTCCCTTTCCTATTCTTCTCAGATTCTGCATGTGACTTAGGACTGTTTACTTCCCCATTCTGTGTCTTGATTTCCTTCTCAGTGCAGCAAGGATGATAATATCAGTTGAGAAATTACTTTGAGATGAATGCCTCATTTGCGTTCACTGCTTGTAAAACCCAAATTAAATCTCGAAATCCTGGCATAGTCTTCACAATCCGTTTGGATCTCTAACAGGTTTATAAATAAAACAATTAAAATAGAAAAATAAATTGCTTGTCATCAGCTTTTCATTTTGGATTTGGTCTCTACTTTCTTGGTTGTTATTTTTCTGGGTATTGGAAGGGTAAAGATTAAAAAAAAAATTTTTTTTTTTAAATTGTGGGACTCCAGAAACAGGGATAACAAAATCATTGTGGCAGGAATATGAGAAAAGGCAGATAGGTCTATGGTGCACTTAGAGTGCAGCAGACAACATCTGAGTGTCTTGATTAAAATTCATCAAACTGTGTATCTCCTACAATTTCAATAGGTCAAGGGACATTAACATTGCAACTATCTGTGAGGGGCTTATTCAGTTGCATGTGATTATCTTCATGTATTAGGCAACAAAGGGATCCTGCATCAAAGAATTCTGATTTCAGCTTGTGTGCTGGACATTGTGCTATGTATCGATAGTATGGAGAAAAATAAGCCACATTCCTTGCCAGTAAGAAGCTCATAGTCTAGAAGAAAATAGGTAGAAGAGCAGATAATTATAACATTGCATGCTCATGCATGTTGTGTACCACGGCAGTACAGAGGAAGGACACATCACTCTTGGTGGGAGGTAGAGAGAGGTGCTGTGGCGGCTTGGGAGAATGTCACAGCATTGGAAGGCAATGAAAGGAAGTTCTTACTGGCAGGAACAACACTTGGCGCAATAGTCAAATGGATAAAGACTATCTCTGGAACATCCTCCATCTCTGATTTTAATGATTTTATTTCCACTTCATGTGTCTCTAGACCCCAGGGGGACCCAGTGACTCAGATACCCAGGGATTCTTCTGTGGCCCAATATGACTAGAACATGCCCTTCTCAACACTCTTGTTTGCAATGAACATTTCCTAACCACCAACGCTTCACCTGTGCTGTGTTCTAATCTCTCGTCTTTCCCTCGTGATGCTTTGTAACAACTTTAGCTTTTCTCTTTTTTCTTTTGCTTACGATATTAAACAGTCACTAAGACCCATTGCTTCTATATCTGAAATGTCTCTTGATGCCTTCCTCTTGAATTTTTCATCATCCAACCTTAAATTCTCATCATCTCTCAACCTGGATTACTAACAACAAGCTAAGGTAGCCTTTTTGCCCATAATTTTCCTGCCATTTGGTATATTATCTGCATAGCCACATATAATGCTATTTAAAAATAGAAATATGGAAAGATACTCTTTTTCTTATATTATTGGATAAATGTAGTCACTCCTATGTGGCCTTAAAGGCCCTGCCTATTTTGACTTAATTCCAAACTTTCTAGGGTCATCTTCTGCTAGATTCTGGCTTCAGTCATGTGAAAGGCTGCAGTATCATCTCCAGTGAGCCGTTTGTCATCCTTTGAGCACACACTATATTTCCATGCTTGGCTAACACATTTCCTTCTGCCTGGAGTGCCTTTCAGAGAAATTTATACCCTAACCCCTTCCTAGAACATTTAAGATTGGATAATTGAAATAATAACTAGTATCTCCTCTATCATGAGTTTGTGTGATAGATGAAGGGAAGTCTATATGGCTAGGAATAGTCCTTGGTTTTAATATTTCAACACATCAAGCAGAGTTTCACTGCTTTATTCTAACCCTGTTCCCCAGATCCTATGTTCAAATAATATATTGAGAAATGTTGAATATTTATAGTTGATTCTGTGAAGTATTTGATTCCTTGGGGGTCTTTGCTGTCATGTTGTTTGGAATTTAATAAATTTTTAAGACTTTAGTTCTCAGCTTCATTTTTTACCTGTTACAAATTATAATGCTAAACATTTATTGAGTACTGCTAACATGCCGTCTGTGGGGTTGCACAGAGTCGGACACAACTGAAGTGACTTAGCAGCAGCAGCAGCAGCAACATGCCAGTGAAATGTGAAAGTGAAAGTGAAAGTCACTCAGTTGTGTACTACTCTTTGCAACCCCACGGACTATACAGTCCATGGAATTCTCCAGGCCAGAATACTGGAGTGGGTAGCCTTTCCCTTCTCTAGGGGGTCTTCCCAATTCAGGGATTGAACCCAGGTCTCCCTCATTGCAGGCAGATTCTTTACTAGCTGAGCCACAGGGAAGCCCAAAAATACTGAACTGGGTAGCCTATCCCTTCTCCAGCAGATCTTCCCAACCCAGGAATCAAACTGGTATCTCCTGCATTGTAGGTGGATTCTTTACCAACTGAGCTATCAGGGAAGCCCCAGGCACAGTTCTAAATTACTTACACAAAATTAACTCAAGAAATTCTCACATTAGTCCTATGTGGTAGGTTTTATTAAATCACCATTTTAATGATGGAGAAATTGGACCCATAGAGCGGTTACGTAATTTGTCTAGGAAGTAGTGACTCTCTGGCTCCAGAACCTACCTTCATATATGCTGAACTGGTAATTGTGTTCAAGTGGATAGAGAACTATTGAGTGGAGGTGTTCTTAGGTAGGCATCCACGTGCTGTCTCTTCTCAGCTACTCCCTCCTAATCCCAGCAAGTTTCCCAAAAGATACGTGCCCCTAACAAGGCCAGATAAAGGGACACCTAATTACCAGCTGGTGTTTTAAGCTTCTACCTTAATGTAGAACCTCCTGGGTCATATGGAAAACACATTTTTCCTGAAACAGAAGGAGATTCAGTCCTAGATCTAAGACGGCCTAATGGCCTCCTTTGATCCCTTCTCTGATCTCATGATTCTCTTTACCTTATTGCTATTGATGAGGACAGTTATGGGAGGAACAAGTCAGACAGCAAAAACAGCAAGAACAAGTATTAGTCTTGCTCCAGAGAAGGAAATGGCAACCCACTCTGGTGTTCTTGCCTGGAGAATCCCAGGGACAGGGAAGCCTGGTGGGCTGCCATCTGTGGGGTCATGCAGAGTTGGATATGACTGAAGCAACTTAGTAGCAGTGGCTCCGTTAGTAAAGAATCTGCCCACAATGTAGGAGACCTGGGATCAGTTCCTGGGTCAGGAAAATCCCCTGGAGAAGGAAATGGTAACCCACTCTAGTACTCTTGCCTGGAGAATTCCATGGACGGAAGAGCTGGACAGGCTATAGTCCGTGGGGTTGGATACTGTGCGACCAACTTTCACTTTGGCTTACTGTATGGGTTTGGGAAGGAGGAGGAAATGGCAACCCACTCCAGTACTCTTGCCTGGAAAATCCCATGGACCGAGGATCCTGGTAGGCTACAGTCCATGGGGTCCTGAAGAGTCGGACACGACTGAGTGATTTCACTTCACTAGAGCAGAACTGATTGATACCTCTTGGAGATGTGAACATGCAGAGGGCATTTGTGTGTAGTACAAATGCATATTCTTCTTATTCTTAAAGATATTAATATGTATATCATATCTATCTTTGGTATTAGACTAGAGAGCAATGCTGTATTCATGAAGAGTCTCAATAAATTTTTGTAGAAATGAATTCATGATTCTGTAAGTAGAGAATGCTTTGCACCCATTAAAATGTTTTTGTTTTTTTTTAAATTGCAAGTCCTTTTAGAGGAGGTAAGAATTTTGAATGATGTAATATAAGTGAAAAAGCAGGATGCAAGATTATTATACAAAATGGTCTCAGCTATATAAAAATAGTCATTAACAGTCATTAAAAAAGAAGATTATCTATACTTGCTTCTTCAGGATATATTGTTAAATGCTAAAGCAAGAACAGAATAGAGTCTATAGAGTGATACCATTTTATGTTAAAAAATGCATATATAAACCTTGAAGTCCACACAGAAAATTGTTACTTTGGGGACTAAATCTGGGGGTGGTAGCAGCTAGAATGGAAAAGTAACTTAATTTTTATTATACCAATTTTTATGCCTTGCATTTTTACTGTGTCCATTCCACACATTTTTAATAATAAAAGTTTCCTTTTTATAATACATATATATGGTGCATGGTACTCAGTCACTCAATTGTGTCTGGCTCTTTGTGACCCCAGGGACTGTAGCCCACCAGGCTCCTCTGTCCATGAGATTTCCCAGGCAAGAATACTGGAATGGATTGTCATGTCCTTCTCCAGGGGATTTTCCTGACCCAAGGATCACATCTCCTGGGTCTCATACCTTGGCAGGGAGATTCTTTATCACTGAGCCATCTGGGAAGCCATATATTATGTATATATAATAGCTATCTATATCTATATGTTCTAGTTAGCAATGATGGGAGTATGTATGGGCAATATACTTTTTCTTTCATTGAGTTTCTAAATATTCTACAATGAGTATATCTAATTTTTATAATTAGAAAGTATTAAACCTGATTTGCTTTCCTGGTGGCTCAGTGGTAAAGAATTCGTCTGCAATGCAGGAGTTGAAGGAGACATGGGTTTGATTCCTGGGTCGAGAAGATTCCCTGGAGGAGGGCATGGCAACCCACTCCAGTATTCTTGCCTGGAGAATTCCATGGACAGAGGAGCCTGGTGGGCTGCAGTCCATGGGGTCGCAAAGAGTCCAACATGACTCAAGCAACTTAGCAGCAGTAGCAGCAGCAAATCTGATTTGGGACAAGCTAAAAACCTGGAATGGAGATCAGGGACAGAATTATGAGAAGTATCTGTGTTTTCTTATGGGAAACTCAAGAATTTTTTAGGCATCTGCTTAGAGATCATCTCCTCAGAGATACGTTCTCCTGAGTGCTTGATACTAGGTGTTGTTCAGTTGTTCAGTCACTAAGTCATGTCTGACTCTTTGTGACCCCATGAACTGCAGCATGCCTGGCTCCCCTGTCCTTCACTATTTCCTTGAGTTTCCTCAAACTCATGTCCATTGAATCAGCAATGCCATCCAACCATATTAAGTGAGTCTTCCCTATAATTCTCTCTATAGCACCCCTTTTGGTTTCCTTCATTTTCACCATTCCTTGCATTTTCACCATCATTTATTTGTTGGTGTGCTTGTCAGTTTAATATTTGTGTATCCTTCTGGGCTGTAGACTCACATCTGGTGGTTCACTACACTCCAGAACACAACCCAGTGCCTATTGCATAGTAGTTACTCAATAAATATGTGTTGAGTTACTAAATTTGTTGAGTTACACTGGGTGCATGAGACCTGGTCACACAGCCTTTGGCATAAGCTCTCTTGGAGGAGGTTGCCATTAACCCCACCATAAAGCTGCCGAGCAGATGACCCACAAAATGCAGAACAGTTACACCAGGAAATCCTCACACTGTTAAGAAAGTTCTAGGATCCACAATAGATTTCTCAACCTGGAGATCTGACACAGGGACTGAGAATCCCCAGGGAATTTGACTTTGGAGGCCAGTGGGATTTGATTACAGAACTTACACAGGACTGGGAAACAGACTCTTGGAGGGCACAAACAAAACTTTGTGCACACCAGGACCCAGGAGAAAGGAGCAGTGACCCCCCAAGAGACTGACCCAGACTTTTGTGGGATTGTCCAGAAGTCTCTGGTGGAGGTGTGGGACTGCAATTGCCTGCTGCAGGGTCAGAGGCATTGAGTGTGGTAGTGCATACATGGGACCTTTTGAAGCAGGTTGTCATTATCTTTATCTCCACCATAGTTTGGTCTTAGATCAAACAACAAGGACAGAACACAGCCCTGCCCATCAACAGAAAATTGGATTAAAGATTTACTGAGCATGGCCCCACCCATCTGAACAAGACCCAGTTTCCCCCATAGTCAGTCTCTCCTAACAGGAAGCTTCCATAAACCTCTTATCCTTATCCACCAGAGGTCAGACAGAATGAAAACCACAATCACAGAAAACTAATCAAACTGATCACAAGGACCACAGCCTCGTGTAACTCAGTGAAACTGTGAGCCGTGCCATGCTGAGCCACCCAAGATGGATGGGTCATGGTGGAGAGGTCTGACAGAATGTGGTCCGCTGGAGAAGGGAATGGCAAACCACTTCGGTATTCTTGCCTTGAGAACCCCATGAACAGTATGAAAGGCAAAAAGATAGGACACTGAAAGATGAACTCACTAGGTCGGTAGGTGCCCAATATGCTACTGGAGAAGAGTGGAGAAATGACTCAAGAAAGAATGAAGAGTCTGAGCCAAAGCGAAAACAGTGGCTAGTTGTGGATGTGACTGGTGATGGAAGTAAAGTCCAATGCTGTAAAGGGCAATATTGCATAGGAACCTGGAGTGTTAGGTCCGTGAATTAAGGCAAATTAGATGTGGTCAAACAGGAGATGGCAAGGGTGAACAGCGACATTTTGAGAATCAGTGAACTACAATGGACTGGAATGGGTGAATTTAGTTCAGATGACCATTATATCTACTAGTGTGGGCAAGAATCCCTTAGAAGAAATGGAGTAGCCATCATAGTCAAAAAAAAGAGTCCAAAATGCAGTAATTGGGTGCAATCTCAAAAATGATAAAATGATCTCTGTTCATTTCCAAGGCAAGCCATTCAATACCACAGTTATCTAAGTCTATAGCCTGACCAGTAATGCTGAAGAAACTGAAGTTGAATGATTTATATGAAGACCTACAAAATGTTCTAGAACTAACACCCCAAAAAAGATGTCCTTTTAATCATAGGAGACTGGAATGCAAAAGTAGGAAGTCAAGAAATACCTGTAGTAACAGGCAAATTTGGCCTTGGAGTACAAAATGAAGCAGGGCAAAGGCTAACAGACTTTTACCAAGAGAACGCACTAGTCATAGCAAAAACACTCTTCCAACAACACAAGAGAAGACTCTACACACGGACATCACCAGATGGTCAATACCAAAATCAGACTAATAATATTCTTTGCAGCCAAAGATGGAGAAGCTATATACAGTCAGCAAAAACAAGACCGGGAGCTGACTGTGGCTCAGATCATGAACTCCTTATTGCCAAATTCAGACTTGAATTGAGAAGAGTTGACTCATTGGAAAAGACTCTGATGCTGGGAGGGATTGGGGGCAGGAGGAAAAGGGGACGACAGAGGATGAGATGGCTGGATGGCATCACCGACTTGATGGACATGAGTTTGAGTGAACTCCGGGAGATGGTGATGGACAGGGAGGCCTGGCGTGCTGTGATTCATGGGGTTGCAAAGAGTCAGACACGACTGAGCGACTGATCTGATCTGATCTGATCTGAAGGAAAACCACTAGGCCATTCAGGTATGACCTAAATCAAATCCCTTACAATTATACAGTGGAAGTGACAAATAGATTCAAGGGATTAGATCTGATAGACAGAGTGCCTGAAGAATGATGGACAAAAGTGTGTGACATAGTATAGGAGGCGGTGATCAAGACCATCCCCCAAGAAAAGAAATGCAAAAAGGCAAAATGGTTGTCTGAGGAAGCCTCACAAATAGCTGAGAAAAGAAGAGAAGCAAAAGGAAAAGAAGAAAAGGAAATATATACCAATTTGAATGCAGAGTTCCAAAGAATAGCAAGGAGAGATAAGAAAGCCTTTCTCAGTGATCAGTGCAAAGAAATAGAGGAAAACAATAGAATGGGAAAGACTAGAAATCTCCTTAAGAAAATTAGAGATACCAAGGAAACATTTCATGTAAAGATGGGCACAATAAAGGACAGAAATGATATGGACCTAACAGAAGCAGAAGATATTAAGAAGAGGTGGTAAGAATGCACAGAAGAACTATACTAAAAAGATCTTCATGATCCAGATAACCATGATGGTGTGATCACTGGACTAGAGTCAGACATCCTGGAATGTGAAGTCAAGTGGGTCTTAGGAAGCATCACTATGAACAAAGCTAGTAGAGGTGATGGAATTCCAGCTGAGCTATTTCAAATACTAAAAGAGGTTGCTGTGAAAGTGCTGCACTCAATGTGTCAGCAAATTTGGAAAACTTAGCAGTGGCCACAGGGCTGGGAAAGGTCAGTTTCCATTCCAAGCCCAAAGAAAGGCAATGCCAAGGAATGTTCAAACTACCACACAATGGCATCATCTCTCATGCTCAAAAATCTCCAAGCCAGGCTTCAACAGTACATGAACCATGAACTTCCAGATGTTCAAGTTGAATTTAGAAAAGGCAGAGGAACCAGAGATCAAATTGCCAACATCTGCTGGATCATAGTGGAGAAGGCAATGGCACCCCACTCCAGTACTCTTGCCTGGAAAATCCCATGGATGGAGGAGCCTGGTAGGCTGCAGTCCATGGGGTCGCTACAAGTCAGGCACGACTGAGTGACTTCACTTTCAGTTTTCACTTTCATGCATTGGAGAAGGAAACGGCAACCACTCCAGTGTTCTTGCCTGGAGAATCCCAGGGACGGCGGAGCCTGGTGGGCTGCTGTCTATGGGGTAGCATAGAGTCAGACACGACTGAAGTGACTTAGCAGCAGCAGCAGCAGCTGGATCATAGAAAAAGCAAAAGAATACCAGAAAAGCATCTATTTCTGCTTTGTTGATTTCACCAAAGCCTTTGACTGTATGGATCACAACAAACTGTGGAAAATGCTTCAAGAGATGGGAATACCAGACCACCTTACCTGCCTCCCAAGAAATCTGTATGCAGATCAAGAAGCAACAGTGAGAACTGGACATGGAACAAGAAACTGGTTCCAAATCAGGAAAGCACTATGTCAAAGCTGTATATTGTCACCCTGCTTATTTAACTTATATGCAGAATACATCATGCAAAATGCCAGGCTGGATGAAGCACAAGCTGGAATCAAGATTGCAGGGAGAAATATTAATAACCTCAGATACGCAGATGACACCACCCTTATGGCAGAAAAGAATGAAGAATAACTACAGAGCCTCTTGATGAAAGTGAAAGAGGAGAGTGAAAAACTTGGCTTAAAGCTCAACATTCAGAAAATGACGATCATGGCATCTGGTCCCAGCACTTCTTGGCAAGTAGATGGGGAAACAGTGACAGACTTTATTTTCTTGGGCTCCAAAATCACTGCAGATGGTGACTGCAGCCATGAAATTAAAAAAAACTCTTGCTCCTTGGAAGAAAAGCTAGGACCAACCTAGGCAGTATATTAAGAAGCAGAGACATTACTTTGCCAACAAAGGTCCATATAGTCAAAGCTATGGTTTTTCCAGTAGTCATGTATGGATGTGAGAGTTGGGCCATAAAGAAAGCTGAGCACTGAGCATTGATGCTTTTGAACTGCAGTATTGAAGAAAACTCTTGAGAGTCCCTTGCACTGCAAAGAGATCAAACCGGTCAATCCTAAAGGAAATCAGTCCTGAATATTCATTGGAAGGACTGATGCTGAAGCTGAAACTCCAATACTTTGGCCATCTGTTGCGATGAACTGACTCCTTGGAAAAGATCCTGATTCTGGGAAAGATTGAATGCAGGAGAAGGGGAAGACAGAGGATGGGATGGTTGGGTGGCATCATCGACTCGATGGACATGAGTTTGAGCAAGCTCTGGGAGTTGGTAATAGGGAAGATTTCTGTGTTGCAGTCCATGGGGTTGCAAAGAGTTGCACACAACTGAGGTACTGAACTGAACTGAGTTACTGAATGAATAAATGAACACTCATCCTCTTCGTGGCCCTTATATCACAGAACCTGGTGATATCTATCTTATCTATAGATAAGAGGATAAACATCCACAATGGACTTGTACTTTAGTATGATGATCAAGCATGGTCCCAACAGGGTAACAAGAGGGCAAAGATAAGCTGCAAAAGTAAGGTGGGAGTAACAGAGAGATGCCCTCTGCTTAGGAAAATATGTGATGCTTGAAAATAGGTCTTCTCATGGGTGGCAGTTGTCAGCTTGCTATATTTGTGGTGAAGGCTCCCCTGTGGTCACATGGGCACATACATTGGGAACCAGGGATGGAAGGTGAAATGGTACCATTAACCCTGGTGAAAGCCCACACTTTATTTGAAAGGAAGACTATAACACTAGAAGTGACAGCACAAAATGGTAGCAAAGAATTTGGATAGCTATGTTTTTCTAGGCTTGGCTGGGCTGGGACCTGGTTGTGTGTCTTTTCTATAGTCACTTCACCTCTGAGTCTTGTTTTCTCATTCATAAAAGGAGGCCACTGAGTGATGATCACTGAGGGTCCTTGGGGGTGTACCATTGAATGATTATGTAAAATGAGGGGTTTTCAGGGATTGGGTGGAGAAATTCTTCCGTATGGTTTACAGTCACTTTAGTAGGTCCCAATTGAAGGCATGGTGCAAATATGATATGTGAGCCTGGTCATGGGTTAAGGGCTAATGTAATGTGATAAAAGGTCATTCAGCATCATATCTCTTTATAGAAAAGAACTGAAGTCTTTAGTAACTCAAACCAGTAAGGTGCATGAAATGGATCATGCATGTGCACAGATAAGTTTTGGTTCTGCCATCTACTATCTAAGTTACCTTGGGCAAATTTCTAAGACCCAATTTCCTATAAAAGGAAGATTATAATAACAATACTTATTTTTATAAGGATTTATCTAAGGATTTTTCTAATAAGAGGATGCTTGAAAAACACCTAGAGTGGTTCCTGGACCATGGTATGTCTCAATAACCAAAAGCCTTTATAATTTAATGTATTATTATCTACAGTTGCAAAGTACAGAGCATGTGCAATGGTTACATTGTTTCTCCAAGGCTCTGTTTAAACTGTGAATAAAGAAAACACGGTTTTATTTTTGGGACTGTTTCCTGCTCTAGAGAAAGTCCCCTACTCAAGGATGAACATACTCTTAATAAAAGCCACCACTTTCACCCTCCAGGTGCTTGATCGACGTTCGCTTCTTTTAGTCTTGTGAGATCAGTCTTCTTCTCTCTTGTGCCTGAGTTTCAGCATGGTTACCTATCTGAGTGAGAGTCAGTGCTGAGATGAGAACCAAAGTCTGTCTGACTCCAAAGCCCAGGCAGTGAACTCCTGGGCTACATAGCCTTTGGCCACTGTTTGTGCTTTCTCTGGGCTCTACTTTCCTGCAGTCCAAGGTCCCTCTCACCCCTCCTTTCCTGTAACAGGCTCATGGCTCACATCCTGTGGGAGTCAGTCTTCTGCATTTCCTATGAGTTCCCTGGGCTCATCTTCCATCTGTTCCAGTATTCGCTGTAAACCGTATGCAGGGTCTTCAACCCTAGGTTCGCCTGATGCTTCTAGATGAGAGAAGGTAACCCCGAGCTCAGGCCAGCCAGGGCTGTCTACAAAGCGTGGGAAAATTATCAGCAGGGACAAAAAAAAAATGTTCTCCCTCAAGAGTTGTTTTTGTAGGGCTGCATTTTCTGATGTGAAGAGCACATTTTTTGTTAATCTGCTCTCAGTTGCAGAAACAGGGAGAGTGGGAACAGGGCTATTTTATCTACCCAAAACAATTCATCAAACAAACTCAGGGGTTCTGAGATAGTCTCTGACAAATAAAAGTTAACAGTGTTCCCTTTGTCTCCAGCCATACATACAAACTGCTTCTTTTAAAGGTAGAGGAGGTCATCTTGATGTTCTGTGGATGTCTGCAAGCAACACATGCTTTTCTTTACTCCTTCCTGGTCCCCAGGGTGACTGCAGATCTTAAAGCCTGTTTGGGGAGGACAGTGGGAAATATGTGAATGGCAAGGAAAGGCAGAACTTGGTTGTGGTAGAGAGTTTTGGCTTCTGTGGGAAAGAACTGGCTAAGCCTCTGAGGAGGCACTGAAACGTGGAGACACAGTTGCCCTTGTGGAAGACCCCTCTCCGGAACATGGTAGCTTTCCCTCTGCTTGAGATACTGCTGCTAAGTCACTTCAGTCGTGTCCAACTCTGTGCGACCCCATAGACGGCAGCCCACCAGGCTCCCTGGTCCCTGGGATTCTCCAGGCAAGAGTATTGGAGTAGAGTGCCATTGCCTTCTCTGCTGCTTGAGATAGGAAAGGTGAATATTCCAGCTAATGTTGCCTGAGCACTTTCAGAGTGCTGGGTATGAGACTAAAGACCTTTGCAGACTATCTCATTTCATCTTCACAGCAGTCCAGACAGGGAAAATTATTATTCTGTTTCTGAATTGACAGCTGAAGTTCAGAGAGGTTAAGTCATTTGCCTGAGATCATACAACTTTATGTCAGGGGGCAGAATTTGGACATGGACATTTTGATTCTAGTCCCATACTCTCAGGTCCACAGAAGCTGTGACTTGCTTAAAATCTCAAGCTAGCTAGGGGGTAGAACTAGGATTAGAATTTAGGCCTTCTGATGTTCGGTTTTCTAAATCGTATCACTCTTTTTTGATTTGAATTGTTGTAAGAATAATATTTCAAAGGAGCAAATTTAAGATGTTATTCAATTTATTCAAATTAGTCTCACAAATGAGGGGACAAGCTTGGTGGTCTTCCTTGAAGAGTGTTAAAGAGCAATGAAGGTGAATTAAAAAAAATTTAACTGTCTTAAAATTATTTCTTTACTGAGTATAAAAGTAATCAAGCCTGTTGCAGAAAATTGGAAAATATAATAAAGTAAAATTTTAAAAATGGCTTATAATCCAACCACTCAGAGATAACCTTAGAATTTTTGAAAAGCATGATTTATTTCATGATATATGTGTGTATGTATATATAATATATCCAACTTAAGATTGTATTGGTGATGACAATAGGTTTTAAATCTTACGCCCATTAGATTGATTGGTATTTAGAAGGGTTCTGAGTCCTTGATATTGTGATGAACTCATGATGATTGCTATTGGTTCATGTTTGAAGATTGCATCAGGAAAATAATTTCTTTGTTCATACTTTCATCATGGTTGCATCATGACTGCATTGCATTTGAAAACATTTTGATGCCAGTTTTACTTCCAGGAACAATGAGGTTGGGACAACCTAAGGGCTTATTCTTAGATATTAATGAAGTTTGTCTGATGGCCTTGATTAAAGCCAGGATTTCCCTTGCTGTTGAACTTCATGGGATGAAAGAATCTGGGCCATCTCTCTTTTTAAAAAAATTAATTTTTTTATTGAAGGATAATTGCTTTACATAATTTTGCTGTTTTCTGTTAAACCTCAACATGAATCCAGAGAAGGCAATGGCAACCCACTCCAGTATTCTTGCCTGGAGAATCCTGGGGACTGCGGAGCCTGGTGGGCTGCCTTCTATGGGGTCGAACAGAGTTGGACACGACTGAAGCGACTTAGCAGCAGCAGCAGCAACATGAATCAGCCATAGGTATACATATATTCCCTCCCTTTTGAAGCTCTCTCCCATCTCCCTCCCCATCCCACCCATCTAGGTTGATACAGAGCCCCTGTTTGAGTTTCCTGAGCCATACAGCAAATTCCCATTGGCTATCTATTTTACATATGGTAATGTAAGTTTCCATGTTACTCTTTCCATACATCGCACCCTCTCCTCCCCTCTCCCCATGTCCATAAGTCTATTCTCTATATCTGTCTCTTCACTATTGCCCTGTAAGTAAATTCTTTAGTACCACTTTTCTAGATTCCGTATATATGTGTTAGAATATGATATTTATCTTTCTCTTTCTGGCTCACTTCATTCTGTATAATAGGTTTTATATTCATCAACCTCATTAGAACTGACTCAAATACATTCCTTTTTATGGCTGAGGAATATTTCATCATGTATATATATACCACAACATTATTCATTCATCTGTTGATGGACATCTAGGTTGCTTCCATGTTCTAGCTATTGTAAATAGTGCTGCAATGAACAATTAGATAAATATTTCTCTTTCAATTTTGGTTTTCTCAGGGTATACGCCTAGGAGTGGGATTGCTGGGTCATATGGTGGTTTTATTCCTAGCTTTTTAAGGAATCTCCTTAACCATCTTCCATATTGGCTGTATCAATTTACATTCCCACCAACAGTACAAGAGCATTCCCTTTTATCCACACTCTTTTCAGCATTTATTGTTTGTAGACTTTTTGATGAGGGCCATTCTGACTGGTGACTCTTTGTAGTTTTGATTTTCATTTCTCTAATAATGAGCAATGTTGAGCTTCTTTTCATGTGTTCGTTAGCCATCTGTATGTCTTCTTTGAAGAAATGTCTGTTTAGGTCTTTTCCCCCACTTTTGATTGGGTTGTTTGTTTTTCTGATATTGAGTTGTATGAGCTGCTTGTATATTTTGAAAATTAATCCTTTGTCAGTTGTTTCATTTGCTATTATTTTCTCCCATTCTGAGGGTTGTCTTTTTACCTTGCTTATAGTTTCCTTTGCTGTGCAAAAGCTTTTAAGTTTAATCAGGTCCCACTTGTTTAATTTTGTTTTTATTTCCACTACTGTAGGAGGTGGGTCATAGAGGATCTTTGATTTATGTCATTGAGTGTTCTGCCTATGTTTTCCTCTAAGAGTTTTATAGTTTCTGGTCTTACATTTAGGTCTTTAATCCATTTTGAGTTTATCTTTGTGTATGGTGTTGGGAAGTGTTCTAATTTCATTATTTTACATGCAACTGTCCAGTTTTCCCAGCACCATTTTTGAAGAGGCGTCTTTGCCCCATTGTATATTCTTGCCTCCTTTGTCAAAAATAAGGTACCCATAGGTGCATGGCTTTATTTCTGGGCTTTCTATCTTGTTCCATTGGTTTATATTTCTGTTTTTGTGCCAGTACCATACTGTCTTGATGACTGTAACTTTGTAGTATAACCTGAAGTCAGGAAGCTTGATTCCACTAGCTCCATTCTTCTTTCTCAAGACTGTTTTGGCTATTCGGGGTCTTTTGTGTTTCCATATGAATTGTAAAATTTTTTGTTCTAGTTCTGTGAAAAATGCCATTGGTAATTTGATAGGGATTGCATTAAATCTGTAGATTGCATTTGGTAGTATATTCATTTTCATAATATTGATTCTTCCTACCCAGGAACATGGAATATCTCTCCATCCGTTTATGTCATCTTTCATTTCTTTCATTAGTGTCTTATAATTTTCTGTGTACAGTTCTTTTGTCTCCATAAGGTAAGTTTATTCCTAGAAATTTAATTCATTTTGTTGCAATGGTGAATGGAATTGATTCCTTAATTTCTCTTTCTGATTTTTCATTGTTAGTATATAGAAATGCAAGTGATTTCTGTGTATTGATTTTGTATCCTGCAACTTTGCTAAATTCACTGATTAGCTTTGTAATTTTCTGATACTATCTTTAGGGTTTTCTTTGTACAGTATCATGTCATCTGCAAACAGTGAGAGCTTTACTTCTTCTTTTCCAACCTGGATTCCTTTTATTTCTTTTTCTTCTCTGACTGCTGCAGCTAGGACTCCCAGACTATGTGAACAATAGTGGCAAAAGTGGACACCCTGTCTTGCTCCTGATTTAGGGGGATGCTTTCAGTTTCTCACCATGGAGAATAATGTTTGCCGTAGGCTTATCATATATGGGCTTTACTGTGTTGAGGTAGGTTCCTTTTATGCCCATTTTTTTTTAAGAGTTTTAATCATAAATAGTTACTGAATTTTGTCAAAGGCTTTTTCTGCATCGATTGAGATGATCATATGGTTTTTATCTTTTATTGTTAATATGGTGTATCACATTGATTGAGTTCCATATATTGAAGAATCTTTGCATCCCTGGAATAAACCCAACTTGGTTATGGTGTATGAGTTTTTTGATGTGTTGCTGAATTCTGTTTGCTAAAATATTTTTGAGGATTTTTGCATCAATGTTCATCAGTGATATTGGCGTGTAGTTTTCTTTTTTGTGTTGACTTTGGTTTTGGTATCAGGGTGACGGTGGCCTCATAGAATGAGTTTGGAAGTGTTCCTTCCTCCGCAATTTTCTGAAAGAGTTTTAGAAGGATAGGCATTAGTTTTTCTCTAAATGTTTGATAGAATTCTCCTGTGAAGCCATCTGGTCCTGGGCTTTTGTATTTTAGGAGATTTTTCATCACAGCTTCAATTTCAGTACTTGTAATTGGGTTGTTCATAATTTCTATTTCTTTTTTGTTTAGTCTTGGAAGATTGAACTTTTCTAAGAATCTGTCCATTTCTTCCAGGTTATCCGTTTTATCGCCATATAGTTGTTCATAATACTCTCTTAGAATCCTTTGTATTTCTGCATTGTCTGTTGTAACCTCTCCTTTTTCATTTCTAATTTTGTTGATTTGATTCTTTTCTCTCTCTCTCTCTCTCTCTTTTTTTTTTTTTTTGATGAGTCTGGCTAAGGGATTTGTCAGTTTTGTTTATCATCTCAAAGAACTAGCTTTTAGTTTTATTAATCTTTACTATTGTATCTTTTATTTTTCATTTATTTCTCCTCAGATCTTAATGATTTCTGGGCCATCTTTTGATTGGCAGGTGAAGGTCCTTATCTCTGGGATAGAGGGACTGGCTATAGGGTTATCTACTGCCTTAATAAACTTAACCCATGACTCTGCCTTCTTGAGAATGAAATAACATGCCTTCCAGAATTTGTCAGCTTCACCCTATTCCACTCCTTGTTTGTCTGGATGCTCGTTTGTCATCTTGCACATGCCTTCTGCAAAGCAAAGAGTGGAAGTGAACAATTGTCTGATGTCAGTCCTTCTCTGTTACTAGTCATGTCTTGTTGAATCACTGAAATAGCTGTCACTAGAAAGGTAGGGGTGGAAGGGACCTTCAGTTGCATTCCAAAGCCCTTATCTTACAGAGGAGGCCAACAGATTTCACACAGTGTGACATGGGCCAGCTTGAAGTCAAGTTCTCCTGATGTGTGTTCAGTTCTCTTTCCTTTTAGATTTGCTTTTAAACTTTATGACATTATATTTTTATAAGGAGAAAAAGGCATTGATGAATGGATTTGGAGTCTTACAGAAATGATATGCATATAGAGAAGAGCATTATTGAGTCATTTACATTTTACATCTTCCAGTTATCTGCATGTGTGGTGACTGATTTCCAAACCAAAATTTAGATCATGTGGTCAAAGAATTATGAGTTATTTTACTTGTGTATTTATTAATTAAAAAAAAATTTTTTTTGGCTGCATGTAAAACTTCCCCAACCAGGGGGACTAAGGATCAAATCTGTGCCTCCTGCAGTGGAAGCACAGTCTTAACCACTGAACCACCAGGGAAGTCCTTGAATTTATTTTTAACAAAGGTTTAAAAAGAAAATCATACTTAGATATTTAGTGATTTATTTATTGAAGAAATGCTGTTTTAAGGTTTCTACATGACTTTTCTCCTTTAGTTTTCCCCCACAATCTTGTTATGTAAGTATTAAGAATATGTTTGTTCTACAGATGAGGAAAACAAGGCTTAGAGAAGTTACTAGACTTAACCATGGTCAAAGCTTATAAACGACATGTCTTTCTGACTCACAAATCTGTTAGTATAGTCACTTATATCATTCTATTTCCCATTCTATTTCATGTTTGTATATACATTAGATATAATTTTGGACTTAGTTGATTTACTGAAAATAATAGGACTACATGAAATCAGTTAAGTCTGGGGTATGAGGTCACCATCCCTATGACTGAAAGTATTTGATTATTTGTCCTGATAACTGGCACCTGGTGGCAGGTCCCCCAAAGTCAAGTTTAGCTACGTTTTAGTGGGAAATCTTGATGTCATTTAGTTCTGTCATAAATTAACTGACTCAGATTGACATTTGAGCTTTCCAATGTTCAGACTCTCATATCCAAGCCAGAGTCTCCATTGGTGAGCAATGAATTCATGGGAGAGAAAGGGCTTCCCTGGTAGTTCAGCTGGTTAAGAATCTGTCTTCAACGCAGGAGACCCTGGTTTGATTCCTGGGTCAGGAGGATCCCCTGGAGAAAGGATAGGCAACCCACTCCAGTATTCTTGGGCTTCCCTGGTGGCTTAGACTGTAAAGAATCCACCTGCAATGCCGGAGACCTGAATTTGATCCCTGGGTTGGGAAGATACCCTGGAGGAGGGCATGGCAACCTACTCCAGTATTCTTGGCTGAAGAATTCCAACGGACAGACGAGTCTGGCAGGCTACAGTCCATGGGGTCACAAAGAGTCGGACACGATTGAGAGACTAAGCACAGCACACACTGGGGAGAAAAGGTAAAGGAGATGGGTTATAGGGTTAACTTATTTCACAGTTCTGCTTATGAGTTTGGGACTATGTCCCTCTTGAGGTCCTAACTTTCTCTCATCAAAGCCCTGGTAACTTAATTATTAAAATGCACTCACTCACCCTTCAAAAGACAGAAGTTTCATCACATTACTTTTAGGCTGTCTCTACTTGGTGACTGAATGTCTGGGCTGTGTCATAACAAGGCCAATTAAAAAGAAAAAAAGTGCACAAAGTCAAGGCACATCCCCTCCTCTGAATCAGGTTCATATCCCTCTCAGGATTTGTAAATCCTCTGCTCTTCTGGAGCTCACAGCTGCTCCTCTGGAGCCAGTTGTGCAGTTTTATTGCCAGCACTGACCTCATGATGTCACTGGGTCATCAGAGAAGGTGGTATGGGGTTAAGAAAGGCTAGCTCCTAAGAAGCTGGCCCAAGGCTCAGAAGGGTGGAGGGCATCCTAGAAACAGCCCTAAGGAGCCAGGGAAAGGAGCCATGGAGGTATTCTAAGGCAGGATTTCTACCACCTGCAGCGAGAAGACCCATCTTACTTTACTTGGGCAGGTGGACATAGTGGTTATCACTCAGCCAGCTCTTTGCACCTGAGCATGAGATCTGGGTCCAAAGCTATTGGAAAAAAGAGACCCAAACAAACATAGAAGCAGTTCTGCTGGACAGTAGACTGTTAAAACAATACTTAACCAATGTTGACTCCCATTTTGCTGAATGAAGCCTGTAGATCTCCTTGGTATACATATCATGGAGCCTGGACAGATAGTCTGGTTCTAACAATGCTGGGAAATTTATTTGTCTTAGGGCCTTGTTTATCATTATCAAGTCAGCTGTTTTTTTAAAGATTTCTTTAAAAATAATAAATACTAATACTAGGGAGTTTGAAATTCTGGAGGGCTAGGGAAGAAATGTTTGTCTTGACTAGGAGCACTATTAGTAAAATGATTGTCCATGGAAAAGGCCCTGGATCAAGAGTCTGAACACTGAATTCTCAAGTCTGGCTCAGCATTTATTTGTAGGGGCCACTGGACAGATCTTTTAGCCACTGTGGCTCAATTTCCTTTCCAAAAAGTGAGGTTTAGGCTAGCTAATTCTTTGAGTTACATGTTGATTGAAGATACCAAGCATCGATTTCTTTAGCCTCTTTATGATGTAATTAAATAACCCTTTCCAGCTCTTGAGACCAGTGGGAAACACTCTTTGAAAATATGTATTTATCCAGCCCCTAACTCACTGAATCATTACAAGCTAGACTCCAGGGGTCACTGGGAGCCACATTTTCAGATTAGCATTGATATAGAGATCCAGAGGCTGACAGGAATTAGGGTGAGAGTAACAACATATAGTAAATCAGGCTGGAAGCCAGTTTGAATCATTTTTGATAATATCAATAGAAGGACCTTTCCCAAACACCTTAGTTAATCTTCATGATATTTTCATCTATGGATAGTTTTTTATTTATTTAATAAGTGAAACCTGGCTAAAGTTTGTTGAAAACAGAATTTGTTTGAAATATTTTCTATTCTTAATATCATCCCCTAAACAACAACTGAAAATCTACATGTGATATAGACTGAGAAGAGGAGAGCTTTTGGTGACTACTACCTTTATTTGCAAACATATTGGAATGTCTTCAAGTTAGAAAACAAAATCAAAGCAAGATAAGACCAAAGAAAACCAAGTAAAAATAACAAGAAAGTACTTTAACTTTGCCTGTTCCCAATTCCACTGGTCCCTGGTAGGCTTCTCTGATGGTTCAGATGGTAAAGAGTATGCCTGAAGTGCAAGAGACCTGGGTTCGATCACTGGGTTAGGAAGATCCGCTGGAGAAGGGATAGACTACCCACTTCAGTGTTCTCGAGCTTCACTGGTGGCTCAGATGGTAAAGAGTCTGCCTGCAGTGCAGGAGACCCGGGTTTGATCCTTGGGTTGGGAAGATCCCTTGGAGAAGGGAATGGCAACCGACTCTAGTATTCTTGCCTGGAGAATCCCATGGACAGAAGAGCCTGATGGGCTACAGTCTATGGGATTGGAAAAAGTTGTACACGACTGAGCGACTCATGCATACTGCTGCTCAGTTTCTCGCCTTTGCTTCCACTTGCTCTTTCAGAAGAATAGATGTTAAATGTTACATTTCTTTCAGTCTTGTGCTTCCAGGGAGATTTCAGGTCTGCCCCCAGGACTGACTGCTGCCACTACCGGGCTATTTCATTTCTGCAGTTCCCTGTCTCTTGTTCACAGTTAGTCCTTGTCCTACTTGCTCTCTCTAAAGCCTCCTACATTATTGAGAAAATTGCCTCTTTAAACCTCTTCCTTTATACAACTTTCAGCTTTAAAACCAGTTATTATTACTAAAAACATAATCTTGTTTCATTTTAGAAAATTTAGTAACTGAAAAACAAGCAAAAAGATATATAGAAATTACCCATAAACCGTGGACTCAAAGAGAGCCGTTATTAAAATGTTAGTGCATTTTCTGGCATTCATGGAGAGAAGAGAGTGAGGAGAAAACAGTGCACAATGAGGCCAGACAGAGGGTTACCAGACACACTAAGACTTGTAGCCAGTGCTAGAGAGTTGAAATTTTATTCTAAGTACAATGAGAAAATGGGGATGAATTTCAGTAGGACGTGTGTTTTAGGAAGAATACTATGATTAGCATGTGAAGACCAGACTAAGGGCAAGAGACAAGTTAAACAACCATGTAGGAAATAGTTTGTGCTGTTCTCAGTACCTCATCTCCGTCTTCTGGAGTACTCTCCTTTCTCCCTACATCTATCCAAACTCTACCTCTCCTTCAAACAACTTGAAGTATCTAGCTATTCAAACCTTTCTTGAGTTCCCTCTCCTTCAAAGTTCTACACAGTTATGTGGCCACATTTTACCAGCTGTGATTACAATCCACAGTTGCTCTGAACCAGGGCAGTCTTCTGGAGCTGGACACAAAGCTTTTCATTCTTCAGTTTCTCATTGTTCTTATTTGTATTATCTCTTGAAGGATTTTTATCAGACCTTATAAACTGATTTAAAATGTACATGAAACAGACCCTAATACCTCTTGCAAGACAATAACTTTTTAAAAACTTCAAACCTGTACAAAAGTGGCAGGAATAGTATACTGAGCTCCTGAATGCCACCAGCCAAACTTTGCAGTGATCAACTTAAGGAAAGTCTTGGTTCTTTTATACTTTCAACTACTGCATCCTACCTCAGCCTCAGACATCTTATGTGGCTCACTGCATTGTAATCAGTTCAGTTCAATTGCTCAGTCATGTACAACTGTTTGTGACCCCAGGGACTGCAGCACTCCAGGCTTTCCTGTCCAACACCAACTCCCAGAACTCACTCAAACTCATGTCTATTGAGACAGTGATGCCATCCAACCATCTTGTCCTCTGTCATCCCCATCTCCTCCTGCCTTCAATCTTTCCCAGCATCAGGGTCTTTTCCAGTGAGTCAGTTCTTCACATCAGGTGGCCAAAGTATTGGAGCTTCAGCTTCAGCATCAGTCCTTCCAATGAATATTCAGGACTGGTTTCCTTTAGGATGGACTAGTTTGATCTCCTTGCAGTCCAAGGGACTCTCAAGAGTCTTCTTCAACACCACAGTTCAAAAGCATTGATTCTTTGGTGTTCAGCAGTCCTTATGGTCCAACTGTCACATCCATACATGACTACTGGAAAAACCATAACTTTGACTATACGGATCTTTGTTGGCAAAGTAATGTCTCTGCATTGTAAGAGAAAAAATAAATTAACCCTAAAGGATGCATTTTAAGGAGGAATTACTGGTAATTTATCATATAGTTGGGGAAGAGCAATTTCCACAGGTGCCTTTTGAGCAATCATGTAGCATTAAAGAATTTAGTTCTGGCATTGAGTGTCTAGGACACTCAATGTTTCTACAAACACACACACACACACATAAAGGAAGATGAAACACATAATAGCTTTGGAAAGGAAAATGTTGCCATATAATCTAGCACAATTTTCTGGGGGATTTAAAATAGCATGTTAAATAGAGATCAAACTACTCTTTTAGGAGAGAAGCCTGGTAAAGGAAAGTGTGCCAAGCAGAATGACCTTCCATCATCCACCTTCAAAAACATTTGAAGTCAGGAAATGTGCTGGAAGAATTAGCTTCCTAAAGAACCCCTGAATCCAAAAAACTTAGAGTGATGCTGCACAACTGTACTCGAGAAAATGATCTTTTTTATTTTTTTAGGCAACATAATTAAATGATGACAGTAACCTGGAAAATCCCATGGACAGAAGAGCCTGGTGGGCTGCAGTCCATGGGGTCACTAAGAGTCTGGCACAACTGAGCAACTTCACTCTCACTTTTCACTTTCATGCATTGGAGAAAGAAATGGCAACCCACTCCAGTGTTCTTGCCTGGAGAATCCCAGGGACGGGGAAGCCTGGTGGGCTGTTGTCTATGGGGTTGCACAGAGTCAGACACGACTGAAGTGACTTAGCAGCAGCAGCAACATGTAGCAGTTTTATGAAACAATAATCCAGTTCCCAAATGGGTAAACTATACATCTGAAGGCCAAGTCATCTATCCCAATGAAGGATCCTGATTATTGATGGGGGATGCCCAGGATTGCCCTTTATAATGATTTTGCTACAAAGGCCCATCTAGTCAAAGCTATGGTTTTTCCAGTAGCCATGTATGGATGTGGAGTTGGACTATAAAGAAAGCTGAGCACTGAAGAATTGATGCTTTTGAACTGTGGTGTTGGAGAAGACTATTGAGGGTCCCTTGGACTGCAAGGAGATCCAACCAGTCCATCCTAAAGGAGATTGGTCCTGGGTGTTCATTGGTAGGACTGATGTTGAAGCTGAAACTCCAATACTTTGGCCACCTGATGTGAAGAGCTGACTCATTTGAAAAGACCCTGCTGCTGGGAAAGATTGAGGGCAGGAGGAGAAGGGGACGACAGAGGATGAGATGGTTGGATGGCATCACTGACTCAATAGACATGGGTTTGGGTGGACTTCAGGAGTTGGTGATGAACAAGAAGGCCTGGCGTGCTGTGGTTCATGGGGTTGCAGAGTCGGACATGACTGAGTGACTGAACTGAACTGAAAAGTGAAAGTGAAGTTGCTCAATCGTGTCCGACTCTTTGCGACCCCATGGACTATAGCCTACCAGGCTCCTCCCTCCATGGGATTCTCTAGGCAAGAGTACTGGAGTGGGTTGCCATTTCCTTCAGTTTAAATAAGTCTAAGACATTCAGTGTAGATTCTTATCCTGAATAGGGAAGCTGAAGCTTTAAATGTGGGAGGAAGATGAAGGTGAGTGGAGGTTGGCTGGGAATGTGTCTGGAGTGAGCATGGTGGGTGGTGAGACTTTGCAGGGGAAGAAGGTGGATGGAGTGGGTGAATTCAGTAAAGTTAGAGCTTCGGAAAAAAAATCAGACCACAGTTCCTTACAATAAACAGTTCTTTGTTCAGAAAACAAGAAATTATTTTCCAAAAAAACAAAGAAGACAAGAAAGAAGTATTAGTTTTGGGTCTCCAACAACCATATACCAGTGTTTTTACAGATCTTATCTCATTTAATCCTCACTGCAACCCTAAGAAGTATGGATTACCCTTCCTATTCTATAATCGAGGAAAATGAGGCTCAGAGAAGATAAGTCATTTGCCTGGTAACACAGAACTCATGGGTTAAAGCCAGGATTCAAGGTTTCTCCTTCCACCACTATAGTTTGTCTCACCAGGAGAATTAGAAGAAAGAGCCACCACTGAAACCTGACCTGGTACTGGATGAATTAGAAAACTCAGCAGTGGCCACAGGACTGGAAAAGATCAGTTTTCATTCCAATCTCAAAGAAAGGCAATGACAAAAATGTTTAAACTAGTGCACAATTGTACTCATCTCACATGCTAGCAAAGTAATACTCAATATTCTCCAAGCGAGGCTTCAACAGTACGTGAACCAAGAACTTCCAGATGTTCAAGCTGGTTTTAGAAAAGGCAGAGGAACCAGAGATCAAATTGCCAGCATCCGTTGGATCGTTGGAAAAGCAAAAGAGTTCCAGAAGAACACCTACTTCTGCTTCAATGACTACGCTAAAGCATTTGACTATATGGATCACAATAAACTGTTGAAAATTCTTAAAGAGATAGGAATACCAGATCATCTTACCTGCCTCCTAAGAAATCTGTATGCAGGTCAAGAAGCAATAGGTAGAACTGCACATGGAACAACAGACTTGTTCCAAATTGGGAAAGGAGTATGTCAAGGCTGTATATTGTCACCCTGCTTATTTAACTTATATGCAGAGTACATCATGCGAAATGTTGGACTGAATGAAGCATAAGGCGGAATCAAGATTGCCAGGAGAAATATAAATAATATTAGATATGCAGATGACAACACTCTTAAGGCATAAAGTGAAGAGGAACTAAAGAGCCTCTCAATGAAAGTGAAAGAGGAGAGTGAAAAGGCTGGTTTAAAACTCAACATTCAAAAAATGAAGATCATGGCACTCGGTCCCATTACTTCATGGCAAATAGATGGGGAAACAATGGAGGCAGTGACAGACTTTATTTTCTTGGGCTCCAAAATCACTGCAGATGGTGACTGCAGCCATGAAAGTAAAAAATGCTTGCTCCTTGGAAGAAAAGCTATGACCAACCTAGACAGCATATTCAAAAGCAGAGATCTTTGCTGACAAATGTCCGTCTAGTTAAAGCTATGGTTTTTCCAGTAGTCATGTATGGATGTGAGAGTTGGACCATAAAGAAAGTTGAGCACCAAAGAATTGATGCTTTTTAACTGTGGTGTTGGAAAAGACTCTTGAGAGTCCCCTGTAATGCAAGAAGATCCAACCAGTCAATTCTAAAGTAAATCAATCCTGAATATTCATTGGAAGGACTGATGCTGAAGCTGAAGTTCCAATACTTTGGCCACCTGATGCAAAGAACTGACTCATTGGAAAAGACCCTGATGCTGGGTAAGACTGAAGGCAGGAAGAGAAGGGGATGACAGAGGACAAGATGGTTGGATGGCTAACCGACTCTCTAAACATGAGTTTGAGTGAGCTCCGGGATTTGATGATGGACAGGGAAGGCTGGCGTCCTGCAGTCCTTGGGGTTGCAAAGTGTCGGACACAACTGAGCAACTGAACTGAACTGACTGGATGGATGCTCTCCAGGGTCCACTTAGTGGTTCCTGAGTACAAAATGTTCTTATACTCTGGGCCATAAAGAAAGAATGCTGAACACATTTTCTCCTAATGGGATCTTTGGAGCCAGGAAGGCAGCCTCCTGTTCTTCACAGAGCTCACATCTGTCCTTTTCCATGGCCATTTGATTTTACTCTACAAAGTGCTTATTTTAGGCTGTCAAACACACAGCAAATTGCCAGACATATGATAAGACATCAATAAATACTGTGCAGTAAATATACAAATGAACAGGAACATCACCTATACATGTATCTGTGCACAACCAGGTATATTTTACTGTATTGCCATATCCCTTTTAGGATTAAGTTCAGATATTCACTCCTCTTTACTTCTCAATTCTTAAGAAAACAGCTTTTTTTTTTTTTTTCCATCTTCCTAGAGCATTCATGTTGCTGAGAACTCACGTGTTGTAGTTTTTGCTCTTGGTTTGGTATAATATGTGAGAATCTTGCCTCTCCTTGTAGGGTAAAGCAACTTAAGGCTATGGACTGCATCTTTGTATTCTTGTGTCCCTCATGGCACCTACCATGGCATTCCATTAGAAGGTGTCTAGTGAGTCTTAGTTGACTTGACGAGTCTAGACAAAGTTGAGGAATCAGAAGACATAGTAGTTAAGATCATGGGCTTCGGAGGGAAACAAAACTGTACAAGAAATATAAGTCTGCTAGTTGCTAGCCTTGAAAAAAAGTTTTTCTTCTGAATGTCGCCTTCCTCCTCTGTGGATATGCATGCTTATATGCATGCTTATATGTTGGATGTTAAGGTTAAATGAAACAGCATGGCAACTTGGCCTATACTTGATGCACTAATTAGTGGTAGGAAATAGGAAAAGGAGAATGTAGGTGGCAGAGAGCTGGCCCCAGCTTTCTTACAACAGAAAGGGGTATGGCTATGGAGGAGAGGGTATGGGGAGATACTAACTCAGTCCAGTAGTGCTAATGCCCAGATGTGTGGGTCACTTGCAGAGGCAACTGGTCCTAGAGAGTATAGACAGCCATTGCAATTGACTCTGCTCCTGTGACTTTGAGATGCTGTTAGGTACCTCTGTCTTCTCTCCCTCATTTGGGGATAACAGGTCAGACATACACCTGGTACATCTCTGCTGCTTTCAAGTCTCTGAGAAACTACAACTAATTCTTCCTCAAGATTAAGAAATCTCATCTGAAAATATCCATTCACCCCCAAAGAAAGAAGGACACTGGGCAACAGGGAAAAAAAGGAAATCAGTACTTACTGAGTGCCTCCCATATACCAAAAACTGATTGAAAATGTACTGTACTTCATTTTGTGAACACAAGTGGGATGTTCTAGTCTGAAAAAGCAGGTAATAGAGGTATAAATATTATGTTTAATGCCAGGTAGATAATTACTATGAAGTGGAAAATAAAGTTGGGTTAGGAAATAGTAGGGTCTCTTTCCAGATGGCTCAATGGGTAAAAAATCCACCTGCAATTCAGGAAACCCAGGTTTGATCCCTGTTTTGGGAAGATACCCTGGAGAAGGAAATGGCAACTCTTTCCAGTATTCTTGTCTGGAGAGCCCCATGGACTGAGGAGCCTGGTGGGCTACACCTGAGGGGTTGCAAAGAGTTGGACAGGACTGAAGTGGCTGAGCCCACATGCATGAAAGGGTAAGTGATAAAAGTACTGCTATAGATAACATGGTCTGAGAAGGCCTCTTTGATAAGGTGGCATTTGCGCAGAGACATGAGGTCCTGAGGGAGTGAGTTGCACCAGTATCAGAGAAAGGACATTCCAGTTGGAGACAGAAAATCCTCTGAAGCATTAAATGTGGATGTTGTAGTCAAGGAACTACAAGAAAGCAAATCTCATTGAATCTGCATGATCGAGGAAGAGAATGACAGAAGATGGGGTGGAAAGTTACCCAGGAACCAGGTCATATAGGACTTAGTATTACCCTCACTCCCAGGTGAAAGCATTAGAGGGTCCTGAACACCACAGTCACAAGTAAGCAAATCATGTTAACAAACACATAGGCCTCTATTCCTTGTGATTCAGTACTCAGTGTTGACACAGAGCAACTCAGACACTAAACATCCACCCTTGTAACTAACACAATTGAGGCTTGAGAGGAACACTTGCCCTATGTCCTCAAAGCAAAAGGTCACTGCATCCAAAAGCTGTAGAACTTTGATTGAAGGTTGTACTGTTGCTGACCTTGGAAATAGACACTGATTTGGAGTTTGGAAAAGATTTGAGTAAATGAAGTATTTGAATAAAAGACAAATTGATTTGATCAATTCTTCCTCCAAGATATCTCAGATATCAAAATTTTTTGCATAATGAAGTGCAAAATTATTTCCTAGCAGTGTCAAGCATCTATTTTCTTGCTTCATATTCCAAAATGTGCTTCTGAAAGTACTCATGAATACAATTGCATATGATGGCTGAAGAATGTTTTGCAATGTAAAAAATTTCTATAATTCTTACATTGTATATATATATATATATTTACAAATATTAGTGGTACAAAGTATGAAATGTGATGTGATACTGAATCTTTACATTGGCAACTAGATGAACCTTCAGTCTAGAATTACAAATAGTTTTGCTTTTATAAAATATTTAATAAGATTTCATTAAATTTTCAAATGTAAATACATTTCAGCCTTATTTAAATAATTTGATTTAAAATATTGACATTTATTAATATAAATAACCTTTGCCTTTTAATGCTAGTAGATGATTTGGAATATTTTAGAATAAAAATAGCATTTTTGTAAACATGAGAATAATTTTAAGCATTTTGATTTTAAGTTTATATTAACTATAATTTTTCATGAAAGTTTAATAAAATATTATATACTTTGAATAAAATTGTGTTTTAGTACTTAAGATCATTTCTGTTAATAGAACACACGTTTTTGTTAATAGAATGCAAACCATATGAAAATCTTGATTATAATAATACAATTATTAATTTTGCTGAAATTAAGATGAGAAAATATTTATAGATTATAGTTTTTCAATTATTTACATATTTATTTACTATTTGTTCTATATAACAAGTCCATCAAGAAAACACCCATAATGCACAATAATAAAGTGAACAGTTTCTGATATTTTGCCAATTTTCAGGTATTTAAAAACCATAGATTTATATTTTTAGTCATTTAAAAATAGATTTATACTTTTTTTAGGTTTCATTATTCATATATTTATGAAGTAGATAAGCAGAAAATTTCAGTTTGTTATCTTGATTTAAAATTTAAAAAAGTTAGAACATGGTATGTGAACATTCCTTTGAACTCTTGCCCTGGACCCTGCAAAAGTTAGAAGAGGCAGACCTACAAGCTGTGGTTCAAAATGCATTTTACTGTGTGTGGTGGACAGTTGTTGGAGAGTTTCTAGCAGGGAGGAGATATGACTTGACTTATTTTCTTAAAATGGTTGCTCAGTCTGCTGGTGGAGAACACATGAAACTGAGGGCGGTGGTTACTACAGCCAACTGCAGAGGTTCAGGCACGTTGGTGAGATCAGGGCAGTGGAGACAGAATTGGTGAGAAATGGTCTGAATCTCTTTTTTAAGGTAAAGCCAAGAAGATTTGCTTATGGATTGGTATAGAATGTGAGGGTAAAGATTCAGGAATGACTTTCAGGTTTTTGACCTGAACAGCTGGCAAGTGACAGCACTCTTTACTTCCTGCCTCTGAGGGTCGTTGTGAGGATTATTTAACTGAAATGCCGTACGTAAAATGTCTAGCATGGTGTCTGGTGCATGGTGATTGCTCGATACATGGTAGTTGTGAGTATTTTTTTATTGTGTTCTCATTTGTTTATCCCCAGAGTCAAGTCAGATGCTGATTTTATAATTTTTTGGAGGGGGCAGGAAAAGAAATTGATCAAGAAGTTGAATGACTTGGTCAAGGTCATACAGATAATGAATTAATAAAAGCTAGAAGGAAATGGCAACCCACTCCAGTGTTCTTGCCTGGAGAATCCCAGGGATGGGGGAGCCTGGTGGGCTGCCGTCTATAGGGTCGCACAGAGTCGGACACGACTGAAGCGACTTAGCAGCAGCTTAGAACTAGAGATTCTCTCTGAGAGGAGAATGCAGAAAACCTTTGATGGTAGCTAGACCAGGATGAGAATTGGTGTTTGCCAAGTGTGGACTGCGAGTTTGGAACGGAAAAGGAGCATGTAAAAATGCCTTTTCATGGAGGCATGCCCCTTGAACTCTAGTCCAAGCCTCTTCTGTCCCAGGCTAAAAGGAGTTGTTGCTTGTCTATTGGAGGCTTTGGCTTGTGTGAGGAAAAGACCCCAGATCTGGGCATGGTGCCTGATCTTAGCTTGGTGGTTTTGAAATTATGGCTTCTTATATCTTTTCAATCTTATTTTATGAATCCTGTTGAGGGAACTTGTTCACAGTTTTCTGCTTGGTTTCCCTGTGTAATCAACAGCAGACTCATGCAAACAAGTCAGTACCAAAAGTTTTTCTTTAAACACTAGAATGCAGGGGATTTTGATGGAGTTAGGATGCACCTCCCCCTTTTCTTCTTCTCACTATAAAACTAAAAGACAGAGATGACCAGCATTAAGGAGATGGAGTAAGTCCTTTTCAAAATTGTCCCTCAAACTGAACTCCAGAAATGAAAGTCTCACCTCTCAGCCTTGACCTCATGGGCTTGAGAAGATTATTCCAATGCTTAAAGTATAGGAGAACAAGGCAGGAAGATGGCTTGGAAAGAGTAGGAATGGACTGGGACAAAATAGTGAGGGAAACCTCTGATAGATGGTCTCTCACCTTCAGTGAATTTACAAATTCCCTGCCTCAGTTTCTTCACACGGGAAGTTCTTGCAAGAATCAATGAGTTATTTCCTAAATATTATTCTTAAATGATATATACATTGTTTAGAAGGGAAACAAACCATCCTTGCTTTATCCAACAGCACCCCGCTCCAAACTACTCTAGTTTCTTGGTGAGTCCTTTTGCCATTCTTTGCTTTAATAGTGGTGAGATTCAAGAAACTAATATTTGATGTAGACTCTAAAATATTTTCCATTTGTTTTTGGATTTTTAGAACACCAAATAGAATTAAACACAAAAAGAGTCAATATTTCTGAGAAGGGAATAATTTGCCCTACCAGCGTTTCCAGGAGGTAAGGGGAAAAATGCTTTTTAGCCACTTGCAATGTCTAGCAAAAGGTCTACTCTTAGAGCCTCGCTCTCAATGAGCCAGGTCAAGATGGTGTTGTGTCTTGTCTAGGTAAACGGCAGTCCCTGTCCAGTTAGATTTGTTGTTCAGTCACTCAGTCATGTCTGACTCTTTGTGACCCAGTGGACTGCAGCAGGCGAGGCTTCCCTGTTCTTCATTAGCTCCTGGAGTTTGTTAAAACTCATGTTCATTGAGTCGATGATGCCATCCAACTATCTCATCCTCTGTTGCCGTCTTCTCCTCCTGCCCTTAATCTTTCTCAACATCAGGGTCTTTTCCAATGAGTCAGCTCTTCCCATCAAGTGGCCAAAGTATTGGAGCTTCAGCTTCAAAATCAGTACTTCCAATATTCAGGGTTGATTTCCTTTAGGATTGTCTGGTTTGATCTTGCAGTCTGTGGGACTCTTGAGCGTTTTCTCCAGCACCACAGTTAGAAAGCATCAATTCTTTGGCTCTCAGCCTTCTTTATGGCCCAACTGTCACATTGTACATGACTACTGCAAAAACCATAGCTTTGACCATACAGACTTTTTGGCAAAGTGATGTCTCTGCTTTTTAGTACAATTAGATATTTCACTTTAAATAAAAATGCTGGAGCTTCACATTTGCTTTCTAAAGCCCCAGTGAGTGTGATTGCTTTCTGGGGACATAAGATGGGGCTAAAAACTCTCCAAAGCTGCTATTCTAGGTGTCTAAACTCACTAGCTAAGATCACAGCAGGGACCGCAGACATCACACCTGGAATCTGGAATGAGCGTTATAAAATTGGCAAGGCTGAAAAGGCATTAGTAAACATTATTAAGAATTCCTTGCAGGCAATTAGACTCCAACAATATCTTGGAGAGGGTGTTTTTTCTTTTCTTTCTTCCTTTTTTTTTTCATCTTTATTTCTATCTTGCTAATGAGAGAGTAATGAGCCACATACTTGTTACCTAGAAGGAATATCCCGGCAAAGCTTCAGTGAACTTAAAAACAGTATTTACAAACTGATTATTGTTCGCATTCATTATAATTTTCAAATTAGAAGGAATTGTAATAGAGAGAGCCAGGAAATGAGTTGTCCCTCATTCAGAGGTTTCATGGGCCCTTAAACAGTGAAAATGCTAAGATTTCTGCCACTGAAGAACTGGCCATGGGAGATACTCTTGGCCTCTGTAAAAGAATGTGTTCCACAGCTCTGGGTTTGTTTATTCTCCTTGTTTGTTCTCTACGATGTGGTTGTCTTAAGTCACATTCAAGGAAGTGGTATCTAGTATGTAGGCTCAAAGATTTGTTTTCTATTGAAAGCACACTCAGATATTTCACCTACTCTTCACAAACTTACACCACATCATCCTTACTTCTGTTTACTTATTCATTTCTTTCTTTAACTCCTTCCACCAAAGAGGAAGAAATTTCCATTAAGAGGACCAAGCTCTTGACCTTAGCTGAAACTCCCCAACTTGCCTGCAGGTCTTATGCTTCCCATTGACTTGCAGGGACGGGGAGATAAACATGCCAACCTAGAGATCTGGCCTCTCTGCAGAGGCTCTGTCTCAAGTCCCAGTATCATTTAGAAGGGCTAGGAAAAGATGAGCTTCATGTCCTTTTATTCTTCCATGCTCTTTAATTTCACATATGTAGTTTTTCCTTTGGCTGTTATAGCTAAGTTAGAGAACTACAGCTTTGCCATCCGTGATCACTCTCCCCTGCACTTTGGCTTGATTTATGTATGCTTACTCTTTTTGTTTTGATTTAGCATCTCTGTGTACTTCCTAACTACCTGTAATGGTCAGTCTGGGCTAAGTAATTTACTTTCATTATTTTATTTGATATTCATGACAACTTAACAAATAGATGCTTAGAGAGGTCAAAAAAAATTGATGAAGCAAGTATTTTTAACCTAGGAGATCAGACTTCAGCAGAACACTTGCTTGTGTCAATTGAATTGAAGTAAACACTCTTAAATGCAAATACTGTATGTCATTCCTTTAACATGAGTGACTTTGTTATCTTCCAACACTTAAGGAATGTACTGATGGGCAGAAGGAGTTCTGAAATGGGCATTAGGGTCTAAAATGGAAGACACTGGTTTCTAAATATCTGGAAGGAAGGTCAGCCCTGTTGAGCGAAAATAAATGACAATGGGTTTCTCTTTTATGTGGAAGACCAAGTTGCATTCAGTTGCCTTTTTCAGGTGTACTAAGGTGCCTTCTTGTTCTATGATCTTTGATAGTAGCTGTGCTTCCTGCATTGGAGATCAGGAAACTGATATTTCATAGGACCTTCAACCAAGTCACCAGCTGACACAGAGACTGTGCATAGGTTGTTCTATATGTGGTTCCCCACTGAAAATATGCTTGACCTGGGAGTCAGGACAGGACACTGTTGGAGATTACAGGAAACTCCTGGTGAATCCAGAAGAATTGGAAAGCCTTCTTTTATTTCAGAGCATAAAAATTCTCTCATATTGTGGAGAATAGCATACTGCTGCTGCTGCTAAGCCGCTCTAGTTGTGTCCGACTCTTAGCGACCCCATGGACTGCAGCCTACCAGGTTCCTCCATCCATGGGATTTGCCAGGCAAGAGTACTGGAGTGGGTTGCCATTGCCTCCTCTAGCATACTAACTAAGAACATGATGTTTTGGAAACATATATAAGATCTGATTTAAACCTTTACTTTGCCCCTTAATGTATGATTTTAGGCACATTCTTGACCTTGGTTCATCCACCCATTAAATGGAAACAAAAATTACAGAAATCTCACAGAAATATTGTGAGGATTAAATGAGATACTACATGCAAGATGCTTAACTCAGTGCAATAAATATGGTAAATGTTCAAGTAGTATAGCTATGACTATGTGACTGTTTCCCATGGACATAATAGAAATTTTTTGTTGCTGATACAGGAATATGATAGGAAAGGCAATTTCAAGTTTCAAAAGAGTGCATATGAGGCCAATTTGAAAGGCAGCGGGACTCAATGGGAGGGACATAGGGATAAATGAGGGACTTAGAGGATGCTGGGAGAGAGGATGCTTCATAAAGAATTTCTGTCAGCAAGATAGTACCTCACCTCTGGCTCTAGCACAGAAATGGCCTCAAGTCATTTCCAAATTTGAAAGGAGCTGGGAGTGGGGGCACCAGGCATATCTACAGTATTTTATAAACCATAACAAACTATACAAATGTGAAGTCTTACTTTACTGTGCATGTGTGTGTAATGCCCACCTCTATTTAGGAAGTCTGAAATTCAGGTGACTATAAGTAACAAGTCAGAAATCAGACAGAAGCAGAGATTAATACATCACACACACACACACACACACACACACACACACATACATGCACACACAGAGTAAAATAATACTTCATATTTGTGTGGTTTGTAGGTGATATTCATTACCAGTCTGCAGAGTGTGTCAGTTCATGAGTCATTATTTGGGTAAGTAGACACCTGGCAGGCTAGAGAGAAATCCAGGCCTTTTTGGTACTAGTTGTTCAGTCGCTCAGTTGTGTCTGACTCTTTGCGTCCCCATGGACTGCAACATGCCAAGCTTCCCTGTCTTCCACCATCTCTTGGAGCTTGCTCAAACTCATATCCATTGAGCCAATGATGCCATATAACCATCTTGTCCTCTGTCATCCCCTTCTCCTCCTGCCCTCAATCTTTCCCAACAACAGGGTCTTTTCTAATGAGTCACATCAGGTAGCCAAAGTACTGGGGCTTCAGCTTCAGCATCAGTCCTTCCAATGAATATTCAGGATTGATTTCCTTTAGGATTGATTGGTTTGATCTCCATGCAGTCCAAGGGATTCTCAAGAGTCTTCTCCAACACCACAGTTTAAAAGCATCAATTCTTTGGTGCTCAGCCTTCTTTATAGTCCAACTCTTACATCCATACATGACTATTGGAAAAACCATAGCTTTGACTAGACAGATTTTGTTGGCAAAGTAATGTCTCTGCTTTTGAATGTGCTGTCTAGGTTGGTCAGAGCTTTTATCCCAAGGAGCAAGTGTCTTTTGATTTCATGGCTGCAGGCACTATCTGCAGTGATTTTCAGTTCAGTTCAGTTCAGTTAGTTGCTCATGCGTGTCTGACTCTGCTACCCCATGGGCTACAGCAGCCAGGCTTCCCTGTCCATCACCAACTCCCAGAGCTTACTCAAACTCATGTCCATTGAGTTGGTGATGCCATCCAACCATCTCATCCTCTGTTGTCCCCTTCTCCTCTCACTTCAATCTTTCCCAGCATCAGGGTCTTTTCAAATGAGTCAGTTCTTCACATCAGATGGCAAAGGATTGAAGTTTCATCTTCAGCATCAGTTCTTCGAATCAATATTCAGGACTGATTTCCTGTAGGATGGACTGGTTGGATCTCCTTGCTGTCCAAGGGACTCTCAAGAGTCTTCTCCAACACCACAGTTCAAAAGAATCAGTTCTTCAGTGCTCAGCTTTCTTTATAGTCACCCTACTAAATTAAATTATATGCAGAGTACATCATGCGAAATGCCAGACTGGATGATGCACAGGCTGGAATCAAGATTGCTGGGAAAAATATCAGTAACCTCAGATATGCAGATGACAACACCCTTAATGGCAGAAAGCAAAGAGGAACTAAAGAGCCTCTCGATGAAAGTGAAAAAGGAGAGTGAAAAAGCTGGCTTAAATCTCAACATTCAAAAAACGAAGATCATGGCATTCCGTCCCATCACTTCATGGCAAATACATGGGGAAACAATGGCAACAGTAACAAACTACCTTCTTGCAGTGATTTTAGAGCCCAAGAAAGTAGTCTGTCACTGTTTCCATTGTTTCCCCATCTATTTGCCATGTTTTTATGGAATTCTCTCACTTTTTCTATGATCCAACAGATGTTGGCAATTTGATCCCTGGTTCCTCTGCCTTTTCTAAATCCAGTTTAAACATCTGGAAGTTCTTGGTTCATGTACTGTTGAAGCCTTGCTTGGAGAACTTTGAGCATTGCTTTGTTACAGTGTGATCCGTAAAACAAGAGACAAGCAAGGAAGGTGGTGGACCAAATGTGAAACCTCAAGCATCAAGAAGGTTATCTCTAATCAAATGATGTAATTTTGCTGAGCCTCATTTGCTTTATCTGCTAAATGGGAATAATTATGGTGTTGGCCTTACTAGGTTGCCATTAATGTTGGATGAAGCAATAAATGCAAAATGCTTAATGCTCTTAAGTACTTACATGGTCATGAACTGGTCAAAGGTGAGGAATGTCTGGGATGTTTAGTGAGGAAATGTGCCTGGAAACAGATTCTGAACACAGTGAAGAGAAGAGAAAGTGGGGAAAGGAAGTGACATAAAGAATTGTCCTACTTGGTATTTTGGGTCTGATATTGGAGTTAGCAAAGCTAGAAGCAAGAATCCCCACCCAGTGTTCTTTCTCCTGTATTAGACCCAATTTCTAATTACTGGGCCTAAATAAGAGACCTCTGCCCTCCCATAGACTGTACCCGGCACACTAGTCATCCATCTGGCCTCATTTTGTCTCAGTGTGTTCCTAATCAAGACACCATGTTCTTGGTGTGAGATCTCAGGTCTCCAGAGAGGATTAAGCTGAAACATCCTGTCCCTCCAGTTCAGAAAGCAGGACATCTTTCAACACATTTCTAAAGAAGTTGGCAGTGCTTCTTGGAAATATTGATGAGTGGTCAAAGATTTGGCCAGGCCTAGGAGTACTCTCTGTAAATTCACTTGGGGAATAAGAGCTTGTCCATGCTTCTAGGTCTTACCAGGTCTAGTAAAGTAGCCGGAGAAGGCAATGGCACCCCACTGCAGTACTTTTGCCTAGAAAATCCCATGGACAGAGGAGCCTGGTAGGCTGCAGTCCATGGGGTCGCTGGGAGTTGGACACGACTGAGCGACTTCACTTTCACTTTTCACTTTCATGCACTGGAGAAGGAAATGGCAACCCACTCCAGTGTTCTTGCCTGGAGAATCCCAGGGACTGGGAAGCCTGGTGGGCTGCCGTCTATGGGGTCGCACAGAGTCGGATATGACTGAAGTGACTTAGCAGCAGCAGCAGTAAAGTATCTCTGTGCCTTAGTTCAGATCAGATCAGTGACTCAGTCATGTCCGACTCTTTGCGACCCCATGAATCTCACCACGCCAGGCCTCCCTGTCCATCACCAACTCCCGGAGTTAACTGAGACTCACGTCCATCGAGTCAGTGATGCCATCCAGCCATCTCATCCTCTGTCGTCCCCTAATCCTCTTGCCCCCCAATCCCTCCCAGCATCAGAGTCTATTCCAATGAGTCAACTCTTCGCATGAGGGGGCCAAAGTACTGGAGTTTCAGCTTTAGTATCATTCCTTCCAAAGAACACCTAGGGCTGATCTCCTTCAGAATGGACTGGTTAGATCTCCTTGCAGTCCAAGGGACTCTCAAGAGTCTTCTCCAACACCACAGTTCAAAAGCATCAATTCTTTGGCGCTCAGCCTTCTTCACAGTCCAACTCTCACATCCATACATGACCACAGGAAAAACCATAGCCTTGACTAGATGAACCTTTGTTGGCAAAGTAATGTCTCTGCCTTAGTTAGGAGATAACATTTGTTAGCAGTGCTTGTGATCGTCATCAGGGTGCCCAGGCTACCACTGTTCCACTTCCATCTCTAGGACTCGCCTCCTTGAGATCAGATCTCATCAACCGTCTTCTTCTTGTCTTTCCATCTATCTCTCCATCCATCCATCCATTTAACCTCAGTGCTTACTTCATACTAGACTTTGTGCCTGGCTCTAAAAAACTCTTACCTGTGGCTTCCATTGCTAACCTACAGACTTACCATCTTCTCTGGTCTTTTGATATCTTCCAACCTTTGTCAATTTAGCAGATTTCTGGATCTCATCTGGAGAAGGCAATGGCACCCCACTCCAGTACTCTTGCCTACAAAATCCCATGGACAGAGGAGCCTGGTAGGCTGCAGTCCATGGAGTCGCTAAGAGTCAGACACGACTGAGCAACTTCACTTTTACTTCTCACTTTCATGCATTGGAGAAGGAAATGGCAACCCACTCCAGTGTTCTTGCCTGGAGAATCCCAGGGATGGGGGAGCCTGGTGGGCTGCTGTCTATGGGGTTGCACAGAGTCAGACACGACTGAGGCGACTTAGCAGTGGCAGCAGCAGCAGCAGCTGGATCTCATCAACGTGATCTTCTCGTGTCTCATGATTATATAAGCTGATAGTCTAACCCCAGCACCCTTAATTTTCAGAGGGGAGGTTTCTTGAGGCTTCAATGAAATACTGAGTTTTGGAGATATATTGAATTTTTTCTTAATTTTAAGTGAAGGAATTGAGGGGTTAGTTGTCTAGTCTTGAGGATGGGATCCAGCAATTGGGGCTTGGATGGCTTAGTATTTGTTATTAATTGGCAGGTAAGGAAAAAAAATATACCAAAAACTTCTTCCTAATGGCACATTTCTGAGCCCTTTCCTATAATCACCAAATTATAATACCCTCTTTAAAGAGGTTAGTTTCTTTTGTTTCAAAAACAAAGTAATCAAAATGCTGAAAAATTCAGTCATTCTAGTTAATTCATTAAAAATTTTTAAATGTCTGTAGAGTTGGTGCTAAAGAGTTTTCATATCCATGACTCTTCAAATCAATGATGCTGTCATGAGGGACCAGGGAACAATTTTGATCTCTTGATGCACAAATCACTTTTTGTATAGGTGAACTGTAAGAGTCAACCTTTACTTGTATGCAGGTACCTGTTAATATGTAGGTAGAAATAAGATTGTTAGCCATCTCTCCTTGTCTCATCCCTAGTGCCCTATACTAAAAAATCGCTACTATATGGTCACATTAAGGAGATGTCTAATTTGGGCAAACTTCAGTTTGATGTATATTTGGCACCACCACTGAGTCTTAGCAACATCTAGACTTTTGTAGAACATAAAGTCTCTTATGATACAAAGTGATCCAGTTCTGGTCTGATCACCACCTCTTGACGGGGCTTGCACCCAAGCCCCTGTGTAGCCTTCCCACCTGCTCCCTGGTTTTCCTGCTCCATTTGTGGTTCTCATAAGGACGGTAAGCAATTAGGCTGTTCTGTTGTGGCACATGGTAGTGTAAAATTATGGAATTTAGGATTTTAATGAGTTCAGGTGCCATACAAAAGAACCCCCCTACTTTACCCGCACCCCTTGTCCATAAAATTATATGACCTTAGAATTGGGGCTTTATGTGGCCTGGACTAAGCCATTTTATTTAAAGAAAAAAATTGACCATGAAAAAAAAGAACCAACACAATTATATGCAGATTTGTTCATAAATCAGGCACTGCAGCAGCTGTACAGCACATGTTGGCAATCCTGAGTTTGTTGCTGGAACTTGAAAGATAAACATGAACCTGTTTCAACAGAAGAAAATCTGTTCACAGCAAGGAGCTGACCCTGTTCTTTAAACAAGGAGGATAGTGTGGCAGCCTGCTGTGCCCTGCTCTGTGTGGCTGTTTGGTTGTGAGGGCCACATAAAGAAGAGACCAAAGAATGAGAAGAGATTTACCTAGGGCAAAAGGGATCAGCAACAGACCCCAAACAGTAGGCAGAACTTAGCTCTTCCACCCAACATTCTCGGGCCCAATTAGCTAGGTCACTGGAGCAGGTCAGATTTCTTGTATGAATTTTCAGAGGTGAAAGCTCTTTTGCCCTAGAACTAAATAATGTAGGGGGAAAAGTATGCAATTTATTATAAGAGTAGTTCTGAGACTTATGTCCTTTTAAATATATGTGTGTGTCCCTAGAGCTCCTGCCAAGCCCTGTGTTTGCCCTAGGTGTATGGAGAAGGGGAGAACAAACAGAGGGGATCCATCTGTTTTGGGAGTCACTGCAAGGCTGATTGCTTTTGCTCTGGCCTAGTGCCAATAGGAACTCATTGCAAGGTCCAGCTGTTTCCAGCCATTTCCTTGGTCCAGGTATTCCTTGGGGGCTGGACTGTAGCATAAAATATCTTTTAGCTAGCTTTTTGTGGGAATGGGTATCCTGGGTTGACCTGCCTGAGTCTGCTTCAAATGGAAGCAGGCAATGGTGACAGCCACTTTGTGACAGTATGGCAGAGACTGATACTAAACATCTGTGGGGTCAGTTAATTACTGAGACTAATGATGATGTAAACTGCCCAGAGTAGACATGACTAGCCTCCTTCCTCCTTCTACTAAATAAGAGAATTTTGGAGTGAATCTGATTGTCTTCTTTCCCCTCTGTTTCTTCCCTAGAACTCCCTGTCTTGGTGCTTCACTGACAAGAGTTAATAGTAAGGAAGACCCCCTTAATTAAATCATATAAAGGCATTGAGTGGTTCTATGCCTTTCAAGAACTTCATCTCAAGACAGTTCCCTGTATCAGGTGGCCAAGTGAAAAGATACATCAGCACTAGACGATTTTCTTAACTTGGAAAAATGTTAATTATCTCAGAGGCATGATTTTCTTTTGTCTTTTCAGATGACTACTGTTCAATCTGTCACCCCAGGAGTCTAAAAAAAACTCATATCCTGAACACACACACACACACGTGATGATGCATCATTATTAATAAATGAATGGAGCTATTTGTTATTTATTATTTAAACCTTCAATACTGGCTGGCCTGAGTGATACATGAAATATAGGCAAGTAATTTATTTATTAGAGAAAATAATGATTTTTTTCCCCACAGCATAACCCCCTGTGACCCCAAACAGCAAGAGCTTTATCAAATACAAATACGATGGCTTGTAATTTTAGAGTCTTCCAGAACATTGTAACTGACAACCTTTTTAACATAAGTACATTGAACAAATAATTTATAGACATATTCTGGGAATATTTTAGGGTATTTTATTGCTACTTCTGAAAGCTATGGCATGTTATCGATTTTGGTATATTAATATAACCTAAAAGGGAGGGCACACTCTCAGCTTCTAATCCACATCAGCTTTGATGGCAAGCGATATATTTTACTGAAGGGAGCCCTGAGCCAAAGCAGCAGAGGTTAACAATTACACCTCATAGCCAAAAGTTTAAGATAATGAATTTCACTCATTACAGAACTTCCACTTTGGGGACTGAATCAAATTTTTTCTACTTAGTATTTCATCCCAATTTCTCACCTACCATTTGTCAGCATGATTTCTCTTTCCTTCAGCCCCTTCCTCTCTTGCCACTTCCTTGGGGTTCAGCCTTCTGCTGAAAGGATCACCTTTTCCCAAAACTTATTTTCAGATTTATTTTTGAGGGTTTGTTTAAAAGAGGCGATTATGATCCTCCTTGCATTACTTGCTTCTCTTAGGTGGTTTCTAGATAATTAATGCTTGTGACATCAATATCTTGTTAATAGTTGATATTTTAAAATAACTCATCTCTTTGTTATATTTAGACCCAGAGCTTTAATTACACAGACATTATTGCCCAAATTTCTGACCCCAGCATTTAGGCTTCTCCTTAAATTATTCTGTCTTCAGCCCTCAGTACGAAGTCAGTGCTTAAGCCAAGCTGGTCTCTTACTGCTTCTGAAACTCACATCATCATTCCTGCCTTTATGCCTTTGATGTTGCTGCTCCTTTCTCTCTCTCTCTCTCTCTCCTTTTTTTTTTTTTTAACCATCCCATCTTTTTTTGTGTGGAAGATTTTCCTGACACCTCCAATTTGTAATTATCTTCTTTAAACCTCAGTACAATCCAGCATCTCTGCCTTGTTATTTAGTACTTCATCATGTGTGGCCTTGAATTTGTCCTAATTTCTCTTTCACATATATCATTTATCCTGGATTCAGTCAGTTCAGTTGCTCAGTCATGTCCGACTCCAACCCCATGGACTGCAGCACCCCAGGCTTCCCTGTCCATCACCAACTCTTGGAGTTTGCTCAAACTCATGTCCATCGAGTCGGTAATGCCATCCAACCATCTCATCCTCTGTCGTCCCCTTCTCCTCCTGCCTTCAATCTTTCCCAGCATCAGGGTCTTTTCTAATGAGTCAGTTCTTTGCATCAGGTGGCCAAAGTACTGGAGCTTCAGCTTCAGCCTCAGTCCTTCCAATAATTATTCAGGATTGATTTCCTTTAGGATTGACTGGTTTATCCTGGATTGACTGTGAGTAATTTGATGAAAGGAGTCTCATCTCACTTAGGATATAGCTGAACAGATAATGACAATTTAATAAATTCAGTATACACCCAGTATTAGTTATAATGAAATCTAAGGAGAATCAGCAACAGTTTTCAAAGTATGGGTTAGCCTGGATCCCTCTAATGATTTAAAAATTGCAGTATGATCAGAAATTCTATGAAATTCTGTTTTGGCTGTAACTGTTGGGGATGAGGTTTATTTCCCTTTATTATTATTTTTACATGTAAAAAATTAACATTATAAACGTGAGATAGGCTCCTTTTAGAAAGACCTGAAAATCTGCAAAAGCAAAAATAAGAAAATAAAATAGTCCCCCAAAGTCCCTCCCCAATAGTGAGCACCCATAATCCCTTAGTATATACCCTTCCAGACTATTTTGTGTGCATTTGTGTCAGTTTATATATGCATACACTTTTACATACATCACCATTTCTGCCTTCATTAATTCCTTAGGATAAATTGTCAGAAAGGATTTGCTGGGACAGAAGGGCATATATAACATAAACAGATGAGGATGTGTGCACAAGTATGTGTGTGTTTTAAAAATATTTTACAGTATGCCCTCTTTTGTAACCTGTTTTTCACATGCCAATAATATGCCTTTAATGGTTGCATATTAAGTCATCATACCTTAATTTACGTAACCAGCTAATTATTTTTTAACATTTGAGGTTTTCAACTTTTCACTCCTACAAACAGTGCCAAAAAGTGAGCTTTCCTGTAGGTAAATATTTGTGCACATTTTTCATGACTTCCTCAGGATAGAGTCCTAGAAGTGGAATTTCCAGGGCAAAAGGGCATGCATATTTTAAAGCACTTAAGGCATATTGCCAAACTACTTTAGAAAGGTGGCATGCATTTATAGTACTACAAGTGGTGAATGAGATTGCCGTTTCCCCACCCTACCCCTGTCACTCCAGAATTATTCCACTGGAACTTAAAGAACCAGGGTTGGGAGAGCATAATTGAGTTTACAGTGAGGGAAAGGAACAATCACTAATGTGCTGCCATAGCAACTTCCGAAAAGACAGACCTGATATGTCGCTCGCTGCTTACAGTCCCTGTTTGCCTCTGATGCCCGGGGAACTGATTTTCCTACTCCTTGGCTGGGCCTTTTGTAATCTGTCCTCTATGTATGGCTGAATTCCACTGACCTTAATTCCCCTCCAACCATGCACTTTAAGCTCCTCCTAGGCCAAGAATCTCACCTTGTCCAGAACATGCCCTGTACTCTTATCCTTTTCAGTTTTGCACCCAGGGACAATGCTCATCTATATAAAAGCGTTTGTTAGAACCATGGATTAATCAAATAATTATAGCCATTGAATTGTCACAAAAAAGAACTTAATCAGTGAGAAACACTATGTTCTCAAGTCTCAACTGCTTATTGTGACATAAACTAGCAGCTAATACCCACCCTGTGCCAAGTAATGTGTCATGTACTTTCCTTGGATTGTCATTTGCAGCTATGTTATTGTCCCCACATTATAGGTGAGGAACTTGAGATTCAGAAAGTTTAAGTGACTTGTCCAAGAACATGACTAGAAAGTGGTAGACTTGGGATTTAAAATATAGGAAATATAGACAATAATACTCTAACCACAGCACACCATGTTGTCTACCAGAGGTCCGTCACTGGGGATCTTGGAAGCCTTCAGGCACTCTCCACAGGATGAAGGAGTTTCTGCTGATTTAAAGAAGCAAGGGGCCCAGTGTATTTTTGAAATCCAAGATTAACATGCATAGCTCAGGCACAAAGTGAAAAGTTGAAACGTCTAGTTGTGACATTAAGCCTGCCTCACCCACGCGGTTCGGGGTTTCTTAACCATGGCACCATGTGTGGCCTAGAGCATTCCTAGTTGCAGTGCACTGTGCTGTGTGTCCCCTGCCCCTACTTGTAACAACCAGAAATGTCTCTAGACATTGTAAATGTTTCTATTTGTGGGCAGGCAAAATCATTCCCAGAGAACCAGTAGTCTAACTGAAAAGATGCAGTGGACTTCTGTCATTGTTTTTGGCTGGTAGCAGCTGAACACTTTTCCTGTTATTTTGGAATCCTCACTGAAAGACATTTCTGATTGTCACAATGGGGCAGTGAGTTCTACTGGCATCCAGCGGGTTGAGGCCAGGAATGATGCTACACATCCTATAATGCTCGTGACAGTCCCCCATGACAAAGAATGCTCCAGTCCCACATGTCAGCAGTTCTGGTAGCTTTCTGAGCTATTCCAGTGCCTTAATGACAAATCCCGTTATTCTTGACTTAGGCTAGTTCAGTAACTGGAAACTGACAAAGAATCTCACGGCATGGACTTTGCAGAGTCTGATAATATCCAGAAGCCCTCTAAGAATGGATTTGCACCTGGCAATGTTTGTTTAATCATGCAATAAATAGTTATTAAGCCTCTGCTGTGTGCCAGGCACTGTGCTAAGTGCTGGGGATCCCTGCTCCTCTGGTAATTTCAGCCTGACAGGACAGACAGCTGAGTGTGAGAGGGAAAGCATGGTGTAAGGGGTCAGAATCCCCAGAGGAAAAGATATTTAAGCCAAAGCCTGAAAAAGGAGTAGGAATCACATAGGAAAGAGAATGAGAAAGGATGTTGTTGTGTGCAGAGAGAACAAAACTGGGGGGAGAGAGGAGTAGAAAGGAGGGAAGATCAGGAGAGCTTTGAGGGTTAGACAGAAAGAGAGAGAGAGAGCCAAGAGGAAAGAAGGGGTGAGAGGAGGAGAAGGTAGGGAGAAACAGAGATAGAAAGAGGAAGAGGGAGAGAAAAGAGGGAGAGAGGCAGAAACAGACTTCCAAGGAAAGAACTGAAGTCAGGGGTGTCTGGAGCTGAATTTCAGTGCATTTTCTCTACAGCTCCTGAACCAGCCAGGGGAGGTCTCTGAGTTACAATTCCCACAGACTATTCTTAGGACCCTCCAGCAACCTGCCTTTGGAGCCACCAGTCCCCTGCTGTGACACTGCAATTTGGGAATAAGGTCTGGAGCTCAGGATTGAGAAGGGAGGGGGGAGATTAAAATAGACATTTATTTATTTTTTTCATTTTGTATTTAGCTTGGTGTGGTCTGACTGCTTTTCAGGATCTGATTATTCCCTCCCTGAGGGTCCTGTGGTCAGACACCAGCTGTGAGGATCTGTTACCATGGGTGATATTTTCATCCAATGAGGGCCCACACTGCTTGTTTGCAGAGTGGCAGATGGAGCAGCTAATCAATACAGTCTGGGAGGTGGGCGTCCCCACCCTCAGTGGCCCCACCACACAATGACTGCTGAGCCCCAGGGACTTGTGGAACACAGGCGAGTGACTAGGTCTTTGATTGAAAAAGACCTCACTCACTAGGGGTTCTGGCCCTAAACAATGCCCTGTTCTTTACTAAGGTGGCCTTGGCACTTCCAGGATTTTTATAGCTCCTGCCTCAGGCAACACTCCTGGGAAAATCTGCTGCCAAACCCTTTTCAGCTCTATGTGGATGATACTGAGTATTCTCTTCTAGTAAGACTCAGCAGGCATTTTTTTTTTTTTTTTAGCATCATCTGTGTGCAAGCAATACACTGAGTGGGGGAAAAGAACAAGGTAATATCCTGCCCTCCAGTACCTTATGATGTAATTATGAGCTTTCTGTCTGGTCACGGACCAGCCAGAGCCACTCAGTCATACTTCCTAAAGCTCCATTGTATTCTGAGTTGGGGATACAGAGATGGCTAAGGTGTGGTTGTTGTTCTTCAGTCTTTAAGTTGTGTCTGACTCTTCTGTGAGTCCACGGACTGTAGCCCATCAAGCTCTGATGCTGAAGCTGAAGCTCCAATACTCTGGCCACCTGATGGGAAGAGCCGACTCATTGAAAAAGACTCTGATGCTGGGAAAGATTGAGGGCAGAAAGAGAAGGGGGCGGCAGAGAATGAGATGGTTGGATGGCATCACTGACTCAACGGACATGAACTTGAGCAAACTCTGGGAGATAGTGAAGGACAGGGAAGCCTGGCGTGCTGCAATCCATGGGGTTGCAAAGAGTCAGTCATGACTGAGTGACTAAACACAACAAAAGACGTGGTTGGTGCTCCCAGTATCATATCTAACTTTATATGCCACTGAACATAGGAATAGCTAGGACTTCCTGACTTCTCTTTGCACTATCTCATTCAATGTTTGCAACTTTAAAAGATGGATACCAATACTGTCTCCATTTTTGAATGAGGAAACAAGTATAGATTAGAGCAGTGACTTGTACTGATCTACAGTTCAGTACTATTTCCGCCCACTGATATCTCAAGCATTTTAGTCTTTCACACATACCACGGCATACATGTGTATATATTCAAATACACTGAATGCCAAATAACACATTTATTGTTACAAAACAAAATTGAGCTCAGTAAAATTTGAAGATCTTATTGGCTTGCTTAAACAATTCTCTAGCAGATAGAAAGGAACTCTGAGGAACTATGAAAAATGAAAGACTTTTATAAGGAGAAGGGAGCAGGAACAAGGAAGTTATATTAGGCAAAAAATCAGATTGGTTATTGCAGTTACTTTCTTTTAGGGGATGACAGAGGTCTGGCAGGCAGATTAACTGACTAATGCTGATCATGTGATTCCTGTTGACAGGTAAAAGATTCCATTTCTGAGCAAGCCAAAACCATCATTAAGTTAAATCTCAGTTTGGTGACCTGGGGTTTAACATAAACAACTCTATTTGGGACTGTTATCTTGCTTTTAGGGCTTCTCTCATAGCTCAGTTGGTAAATCATCTGCCTGCAATGCGGGAGACCTGGGTTTGATTCCTAGGTCGGGAAGATCCCCTGGAGAAGGAAATGGCAACCCACTCCAGTATTCTTGCCTGGAGAATCCTTGCCAGAGGAGCCTGGCAGGCTACAGTCCACGGGATCACAAGAGTCAGACATGGCTTAGTGACTAAACCATCACCAGGTGGCACTAGTGGTAAAGAACCTGCCTGCCAGTGCAGGAGACGTAAGAGGTGCGGGTATGATCCCTCGGTTGGGAAGATCCCCTTGAGTAGGAAACGACAACCCACTCCAGTCAGTATTCTTGCCTGGAGAGTCCCATGGACAGAGGAGCCTGGTGGGCTAAGATCCATAGGGTCGCAAAGAATTGGACACAACACAAGCAACTTAGCATACACATATGCATCTTGTTTGTAACAGTTATTTTGGATTACTTAAGATCAGAGGGTGAGAAAAAATTCATTCCTTGATGCCTTAATCCCAGTGGATTAAGAGTCAGGAAACCTGGAACCTCATTCTTTCCAGTGATGTGGGACTAGGCTGTTCATCAAACTAAACCTCAACTTTCTCTTCCTTAAGGTGGAATATTAAGGTTGGCTGTGTCCACATTATGGGAGTTTTATGATAACCAAATGGAAATCATGTAAACATGTAGTTCATGAATTCAATACGATAGTACATGTAAAAATCAGTTATCTTCTGGGCTTTACGGAATTGTGGTGTATTTCCCTGGCTATCATTGCTGTTGTTATTTCTGCTGTTTCAGTTGGGGAGGCTAGTAGATAAGTTTTCCTAGAATTGGGAGGATAGTTCACTAAATAAACAAGGAGATGGCTCTTCCCCTTTCTTGCTTTTGCCATAAAAACATGCTAAAACACAGCCAAGTGTTCATCATCTCCCTTCTTCCTCTGTTCTTTCTCTCCCTTCTTCCTCAAATTGGTAATTTATTTCTTAAGCTACTACTCATATAAGCATCACTATTTTAATTAGAGAGAAGCAAACAGAAGAAGCTAGAAGGTACAGCAAGAGAGACCGCCACGTCCATGCTTTAATTATTCATCGAGGTAAATAAAATTAAATATTTTCCCAGCAATCCAGAGCAGGATCTGAAGTAATTACACTGTCAAATTCATCAAAAATTCTCTCATCAAAATAAAAACCTTGATGTCATTTAATAATTTATAATACAAACACACAGAAATTGTACAATATTATAAATAGAAAACTGCAGGGTAAGTGAGCATGAATTAGTTAGGGGCTATGTTCTAGAAAGAGGCTGTCATGCGCTGTATAAATTTTTAATCAGAAATATTTTTGAGGTCTAATTTAGAGTATGGAATATACCAAGAACTTTAGAATACAAAGAACACAACAAAACAGCAACACAAATTCCTACTGCCTGGAGATTTATAAACGCTCCTTTTTGAGAAAAACAGGACTCAGAATGATTTCAGGCAGAAAGAAAGAATGTTGTCTTTGATGTTATGTATGTTCCAGATCATCTGTGACACCTTACATGTTGTCCATGCAGGTTACAAATGAATTAATTAGCCTCCATGTAAAGACCCCAAGTAACAAATGGGAAAAGTCTGGTTCATTTCTACTAACAGAGTAAGGTGGTTTTAGTCACCAAACCTTGTAAAACAATGTGTGATTCTGGAAACCATATGGTTTCATCCCAGTTTGAAATGGTTTTGATGCTGAGTTTCAGTATGGAAAAAGCCTAAAGCAAAAAGAGGAAACCCGATTTTTCTTTTCTTCACTCTCTGAGAAGTGTTCTCATACATACATGTCATGCTTTGCCTTAGGAAGCATCTCCGGGTCTCCCTCTCCCAAGTGATGGACAGGTAAAGAGTGAGCAAAGTTTTGTTTTGCAAGGATGAGTCAGGGGGCAGAAGCTCCATTGGCCAGGAAGGGAGTTCAGAAATGAAACGTGGGCTTTCAAGATGACTAATTAGAAAAGAAGCAGGGATGACTTTTTTTTTTTTTTTTGATTTATTGTGTCATTTCAAGGATCTAAGAGGTTAGCAGGGATGGTGATATGGTAATTTTTTACAAAAAGAAAGGTAAGGCAGATCGTGTTTACACTTAAAACCTTTCAAAAGCTTCCTCTTCTGCTTAGGATGAAGTCAAAGATCCTTCATACATAAGTTTTTCAAGGCCTTGAGGATTCAGGCTGTTTTCCAGGCTAACAACTCACCCCTCTCCCCCTTGCCCTCTGTGCTATGAGGGTGAAGCCCTTCTCTCAGTTCCTCCAACCTTCTTGGACACATACTTTCCTCTCTGTTTGGTACTTTCTTCTATCCTTTGTTGGGCAAACTCTTCGTATCCTACAGGGCTCAGCTTAGATGGTCTCTCTTCTAGGAAACATTCCCAGATTATCAGATGCCATTGAGTTTTCCTCTTGTATTTCCCATGGCACCTTGTTCCCCGCCTCCTTATACATATATACCACATTTGTTACATTCAGAGTAAATTACTTGTAGCAATTTACAAGTAAATTATTTTTGACTCAGATAACCACGATGGTGTAATCACTCACCTAGAGCCAGACATCTCGGAGTGCAAAGTCAAGAGGGCCTTAGGAAGCATCACTACAAACAAAGCTAATGGAGGTGATAGAATTCCAGTTGAGGTATTTCAAGTCCTAAAAGATGATTTTGTGAAAGTGCTGCATTCAATATGTCAGTATGGAAAACTCAGCAGTGGCCACAGGACTGGAAAGGGTCAGTTTTCATTCCAATCAGAAGGGCAATGTCAAAGAATGCTCAAACCACTGCCTAATTGCACTCATCTCACATGCTAGCAAAGTAATGCTCAAAATTCTCCAAGCTAGGCTTCAATAGCACATGAACCAAGAACTCTCAGATGTTCAAGCTGGTTTTAGAAAAAGCAGAGGAACCAGAGATCAAATTACCAACATTAATTGGATCACAGAAAAAGCAAGAGAATTCCAGAAAACCATCTACTTCTGCTTCATTGACTATGCTAAAGCATTTGATTGTGTGGATCACAACAAACTTGAAAATTCTTAAAGAGATGGAAACACCAGACCACCTAACCTGCCTCCTGAGATATCTGTATGCAGGTCAAGAAGCAACAGTTAGAACTGGACATGGAACAACAAACTGGTTTCAAATTGGGAAAGGAGTACGTCAAGGCTGTATATTGTCACCCTGCTTATTTAACTTGTATGCAGAGTACATCATGTGAAATGCCAGACTGGATGAAGCACAAGCTGGAATCAAGATTGTCAGGAGAAATATCAGTAACCTCAGATATGCAGATGATACCACCCTTATGGCAGAAAGCGAAGAAGAACTAAAGAGCCTCTAGATGAAAGTGAAAGAGAAGAGTGAAAAAGCTGGCTTAAAACTAAGCTGTGGCGGATTCATTTTGATATTTGGCAAAACTAATACAATTATGTAAAGTTTAAAAATAAAATAAAATTAGAAAAAAAAGGAAAAACAAACAAACAAACAAACAAACACAATGAAGATCATATCATCTGGTCCCATCAATTCATGGCAAATAGATGGGGAAACAATGGAAGCAGTGACAGACTTTATATTCTTGGGTTCCAAAATCACTGCAGATGGTGACTGCAGCCATGAAATTAAAAGATGTTTGCTTCTTGGAAGAAAAGCTATGACCAACCTAGACAGCATATGCAAAAGCAGAGACATTACTTTGCTGACAAAGGTCTGTATAGTCAATGTAATTGTTTTCCAGTAGTCTTGTATGGATGTGAGAATTAGACCATAAGAAGACTGAGAGCTGAAGAACTGATGCTTTTGAACTGTGGTGTTGGAGAAAACTCTTGGGAGTCCCTTGGACTGTAAGGAGATCAAACCAGTCAATCCTAAAGGAAATCAGTCCTGAATATGCTGAAGCCTCAGTACTTTGGCCACCTGATGTGAAGAGCCGACTCATTATAAGAGACCCTGATGTTGGGAAAGATTGAAGGCAGGAGGAGAAGGGGATGAGATGGTTGGATGTCATCCCCGACTCAATGAACAATGAGTTTGAGCAAGCTCCAGGAGATGGTGATGGAGAGGGAAGCCTGGCGTGCGGCAGTCCATGGTCGCAAAGAGTCGGACATGACTGAGCGACTGAACAACAATGAGACCCTTTACTATCTGTAACCCCCAGCCCATCCCCATGTCAATCCTCTTCCTCTACTGTTGACATCTGCTCCTGTATTTTCCAGTGTGTCCACTTAGATCTACCTCTTCACAGCTCTTGACCTGCTCCCGCCCCAGGACCTCTCTCAGGAAGGTGCTTCGTCATGACATGCTTCTTTACCTTCTTCAGGTCTTTGTCACATGTCAACTCCCAAGTAGTTTTCCCTTTTTGAGTTTTCCCTTTTAAAAATTTCTATCCACCCCACATCTTCCGATACTCTCCATTCCCCTTTCCTGCTTTTTGGGATCTTCTTAGCATTTAGCGTTGGCCCTCTATGCACTTACCTATTTGTCTTGCTTCTTGTCTGTGTCATTCCCTCAAAATCAGGCAGAGATTTTGCCTATATTCTTCAGTGTTGTATCCTGAGTCATTAAAACATGACATGACACATACTGGACACTGACTAAATATTTGTTGAAATAATGAATGAAGTCACTACCTCTAGGTGGGAGGAGAACAGATTGAGAGCTAATATTTTCATGGGAAACCCTTTAATAAGAATGTGGGGGCTTGGAGGAGTGGATGCTGTTGTGGGGTAGGTGTAAGGGCATGAGAAGAGGTGAATTAGCCTTCCCCCCACTTCCCAGTGTGGACTATTCAGGTCTGTATGAGGTCCCGATGTCCATAGCTTCTTCTGAGAAAAGCTATAGTTGCTGAAGTAATTGGTGGGAGGGAATGTCTGATGAGGGGATGGCTAATTTGTTGTTGTGAATCAGAAATGATGGATGGGCTTCGATGCCAGTGCCAGTTCCATTTGATTGGTAGTGAGTGCTTGGAAGGCTGTGTTGAAAAGCATTCTGAGGCTGTTTCTAGGTCTGACAGAAAAGGATGTTGTGAACAGATGTGTCTTGGCCTTGGGAAGGGGGATGTGCAGCATTTTTATCCTTTATTTGTATCCTGACCCCTAAGCTTGGAGTTAGTTCTGTTTTTTTCCATGGAAATCCAGGCTTATAGAGGAATGGATGATATCCACATTAGTTTATTTGATTTAAGATTCTATGCAAGCTAAAGTTAAGGTACTTCAGTTCAGTTCAGTTCAGTCGCTTAATCATGTCCGACTCTTTGTGACCCCACGAATTGCAGCACGCCAGGCCTCCCTGTCAATCACCAACTCTTGGAGTTCACTCAATCTCACGTCCATCAAGTCGGTGATGCCATCCAGCCATCTCATCCTCTGTCGTCCCTTTCTCCTCCTGCTCCCAATCCCTCCCAGCATCAGAGTCTTTTCCAATGAGTCAACTCTTCGCGTGAGGTAGCCAAAGTACTGGAGTTTCAGCTCTAGCATCATTCCTTCCAAAGAACACCCAGGACTGATCTCCTTTAGGAGGGACTGGTTGGATCTCCTTGCAGTCCAAGGGACTCTCAAGAGTCTTCTCCAACACCACAGTTCAAAAGCATCAATTCTTCAGTGCTCAGCTTTCTTCACAGTTCAACTCTCACATCCATACATGACCACTGGAAAAACCATAGCCTTGACTAGACGAACCTTTGTTGGAAAAGTAATGTCTCTGCTTTTGAATATGCTATCTAGGTTGTCATAACTTTCCTTCCAAGGAGTAAGCGTCTTTTAATTTCATGGCTGCAGTCACCATCTGCAGTGATTTTGGAGCCCCAAAAAATAAAGTCTGACACTGTTTCCACTGTTTCCCCATCTATTTCCCATGAAGTGATGGGACCAGATGCCATGATCTTCGTTTTCTGAATGTTGAGCTTTAAGACAACTTTTTCACTCTCTTCTTTCACTTTCATCCAGAGGCTTTATAGTTCCTCTTCACTTTCTGCCATAAGGGTGGTGTCATCTGCATATCTGAGGTTATTGATATTTCTCCCGGCAATCTCAATTCCAGCTTGTGCTTCTTCCAGCCCAGCGTTTCTCATGATGTACTCTGTATACAAGGTAAATAAGCAGGGTGACAATATACAGCCTTGACGTACTCCTTTTCCTATTTGGAACCAGTCTGTTGTTCCATGTCCAGTTCTAACTGTTGCTTCCTGACCTGCATATAGGTTTCTCAAGAGGCAGGTCAGGTGGTCTGGTATTCCCATCTCTTTCAGAATTTTCCACAGTTTGTGGTGATCCACACAGTCAAAGGCTTTGGCATAGTCAATAAAACAGAAATAGATGTTTTTCTGGAACTCTCTTGCTTTACTTAGGAGGGACATAAGAATCCAGACCCTTTAGGGAATTGGATATATCCTTTGGGTTGGTTTTTTTCCTCCCGAGGATGAAATGGTTAAGCTATATTGATAGTTAGGGACTCTAATATGCAGGGCAGAACTCTTCTAGTCTCACTTAGATAGACTGGCCATTCATTCAGAAAGTGAAAGTGAAAGTGTTAATTGCTCAGTCATGTCCAATTCTTTGCAACCTTATGGACTTTAGCCTGCCAGGCTCCTCTGTCCACAGAATCCCCAGTTGCTAAGACAGTCTGCAGAAAATGACCCAAGGCAGACTGTTCTGTAAAATCTTGGCCTGAAGGAGAGACTGACCCTAATGTGACTGGCTCAGCACACCGACTCTGTGAGCTCACTGGCCCATAAATGCCATCACTTGCGCTTCTAGTGCTGCCGTCAGCCTGATCTCAGATCCCTCTTCTACCAATTGTAATTAATGATTTTGCTCCTTTTCAGCAAGGCTTCCCAGTCCCTACACTGATATCCTTCCTTTCTCTGAGCATTCCCTTTGCAGAGCTTCTTCCTGCAGCTATCTCAGCATGCACCTGATCCAGTTTCTTATGCTAAGCGTTTATGTATTTTTAGTATTTTGATGTCTCTTCTCTCTCCCTCACTAGTTTTATGCTTGTTAAGAGGGCCCATTATGAATATGTTCAGTATTTTTTTTACTGACTACATATCAGGATCTCAGCACATATTTTTGTCTAAAAGGATCACTGTCCAATCCACTGTTGACTAGATTCAGTGGGTCACCAGTGCAATGGTATAATTGGTATAATCTTTTTTTAGGGCTGCTGCTGCTGCTAAGTTGCTTAAGTTGTGTCCAACTCTGCGCGGCCCCATAGACAGCAGTCCATCAGGCTCCCCCATCCCTGGGATTCTCTAGGCAAGAATACTGGAGTAGGCTGTCATTTCCTGCTCCAATGTGTTAAAGTGAAAAGTGAAAGTGAAGTCGCTCAGTCGTGTCCGACTCCTAGTGACCCCATGGACTGCAGCCCACCAGGCTTCTCCATCCATGGGATTTTCCCGGCAAGAATACTGGAGTGGATTGCCATTGCCTTCTCTGTTTTTAGGGCTATATGGCATTATCTATGAAATATTTGAATATGTATGCCTTTTCCCCTAGCAATTCTACTTCTTTGAATTTATCCTACAGAAATACTATAGGAGTTTGCAGCTATATATATCTATATGTAAAAGAATGATCAGTACAGAATCATTTGCGATGGTGAAAATGAGAATAACTTAAATGTCCATCCTGGGAGAAATTGTGATATAAATTATTTAATATACACATAATGGGATACTGTGTAATTATCAACAAGAAAAGTACTATATATTTGCAGGCAAAAAAATGTCCAAAATACTATGTATAATTGTGTAAAATGGTGTTTTTCCAATAAATTGTAACTACATGTACAAATGCGCATGTGTGTGTAGACATGTGAATATATATAGTACATAGGAAAGGACTGGAGGACATACACCAAATTATTAGTGATTTATATATGGTGGGTAAGACTGGGAAAGTTAGGTTTTTTTAACTTGTACTAATTTGGAAATAAAAAATGCTTTTTATTCCGCCCACTTTATTGAGGTATTGGTGGTGTTGTACAGTCGCTAAGTCATGTCTGACACTTTGTGACCCCATAAACTGCAGCACATCAGATTTCTTTGTCCTTCACTATGTCCAGAGTTTGCTCAAACTCATATTCATTGACTCAGTGATGCCATCCAACCATCTAATCCTCTATCACACCCTTCTCCTCTTGCCCTCAATCTTTTCCAGCATCAGAGTCTTTTCCAATGAATCAGCTCTTCGCATCAGGTGGCCAAAGTATTGGAGTGTCAGCTTCAGCATCAGTTCTTCCAATGACTATTTAGGGTTAGATATCCTTTAAGGTTGACCTGGTTTCATCTCCTTGCAGTCCAAGGGACTCTTAAAGAGTTTTCTCCAGCACCACAATTCAAAAGCATCAATTCTTTGGCTCTCAGTCTTCTTTATGTCTAACTATCACATCCATACATGACTACTGGAAAAACCATAGCTTTGACTATATGTACCTTTATTGGCAAAGTGAAAGTGAAAGTGAAGTCACTCAGTCGTGTCCAACTCTTTGCGACCCCATGGATGGTAACCTACAAGGCTCCGTGGTCCATGGGATTTTCCAGGCAAGAATACTGGAGTGGGATGCCATTTCCATCTCCAGAGGATCTTCCCAACCCAGGGATCGAACCCGGGTCTCCTGCATTGCAGACAGATGCTTTACCATCTGAGCCACTAGGGAAGCCCACAAAGTGGGCAAAGTGAAGTCTCTGCTTTTTCATATGCTGTCTAGGTTTGTCATAGCTTTTCTTCCAAGAAGCAAGTGTCTTATTGAGGTATAATTGACATATAATAACAATATTTTGTAAATGTAAGGTGCATGATGATAGATACATTTATATATTGCAAAAAGATTACCACTATGACATTAGCTAATACCTCCATCCCATCACAAAATTACCATTTGATTTTTATGGTGAGAATATTTAAGGTCTACTCATGTAGAAACATTCAAATATGTAACACAGTTTGGAAAAAAAATTTAATGGACATGTGACATGTGATCATTCTAAGATGAAAATATATTTTAAAGAAGAGTTTATTATAAACAAGAAATGGTCAATGTGTTTTCAAAAATATCCTAAAATTTAGAGATGTTTTCAGATCAATTTAGTAGGGAATTCCCTGGTGGTCCAGTGGTTTGGACTCAGTGGTCTCACTGCCTTGGCCAGGTTCGATCCCTGGTTGGGGAAGTGAGACCTTGCAAGCTACCTTGTGGCCTCAGGTTAAAACAAACAAACAAACAAACAAACAATTCAGCAGCCACCTTAGTAATCCAGGATGGTTAAATATTTCTTAGAAGCATTAAATACAGATTAAATGTGGTGTTTTGTAAATAAATTTTCCTTTTCTCCCTTCTCACTGATACCAGGCTAGACTATATAACTTGCTCTGGTTAATGAAATGTGAGTGAAATTGATATGTGTAATTTCTGAACAGAAGTTTTAAAAGCCAGTTCAGGGTTTGCCATGCTCTCCTTTGTTCTTTGTCACAAGACCAGCAATATTCCAGAAAAGAATTTCTCCATTAGTCTTGGAGCAGAACTTCAGCCAACCTTGATGGACATGTTACAAAACAAGAAAGAGAAATTTGCTGTTGTACGCCACTGAGATTTGGGGGTTTTTTCTTACTGCGACATAACCTAGACTGATACATCTATTCACACACTTCATCAGTTTCTTAAGGAGAGAACCTCCACTGGCCTGGAAATCATGACCACTGGTTCTAATCCTAGTTCTGCCATAAACTTTCTGTGATTGTATTAGCTAGGATGCTTCAGACTGCAAGAAATTGAGAGTACAGTAAGAAAAAAAAGAGTAGCTTCAATGGGGATTCTTACTATCGTGCATAACAGGAAGTCCAGAGTGGCAGTTCATGACATCATTGAGGATGTAGAGTCGGCCATCTTTGTGCTTGCCCTTCCTGTCATGGTGTACAGTGGCTATAGAAGTTTCAGGTGTCATATGCAGACATTATAGTATCCCATGAAGAAGAAAGGAGTATTTTTCTTTTTCTTCTTACTTGTTTTTACTTGAGGAATGTATTTCTTAGGAATTCCTCAGTAGACTGTCTCAAGATTCTATTGGTCAGGATTGGTCTTACAACTGTGCCATACCTGTCACTGCTAAGGGCAATGAGAGGCTATGATTGGCTTTGACCAGGCATAGCTCATGACCCCTCAGGAGTCAGCAGTGGCCCCTTTTCTGAGCACATGGAATTATGGCAAATAATTACCCAAACAAAATTGGGAAGAAGGGGAGGATATAATTAATGTTTACTTTGGTGACCTTAAGCAAGTATCCCTCCTTAGACTTTAGTTCCTTCATCAATAAACTGAGGCTATTGGACAAACTGGCTTCTAATACAAGGATTGTTATCACAGAGTCCATAGAGTGTCCACTGAAGAAATGGAGTCCAAACTTCCTTACAGGGGCTTGGGTGTGGCAGAGCTATTGTCCCTGGTTCCAGGGTGCCACTGACTAAGGCCATCAAAAGTCTTGTTTCATCAGCTTCCTAATAAGCAGACGCAGCATGACTTTCAGCTCCCATAAAACGTTGCATTTTGGATTTTACATGCTCTGTGCGAATGCAGTCTAGGTATGGGATATACATGTGCAGTTTTGTTAGTTTTCAGTTACATATCAGATTGACTTTAAAAGCACTTTGAAAGCTTATAAAGTGCTTTGTGCTTAGAGATTTCTTTCCAATAGCTCCCTCTTCTCCCATGTCCCATACTCTCAAATCTCTGCATTCCCTTACAATTTGCTTTGACTCAAGACACTTTATTGGTCAATTTAATATAAGCCAGTCTCAACTGTTCTTGAGCCATGAACTTCAAAAATAATTTATCATCATCATTATTAAAAATAATGGTCAGAAATGATTTGGGAGCAGGGAGCTACAAAACCAAGTGGGTAGACCTCATGATATTGAAGCTGAGGTCTTCACTTCTGCTTTCAAGGCACTGGTTTTCTTGTATCTAGGCATTGGCTGCAAACTGCCTAAGAATGGGCTCGTCTAAAGAAAATGCCAGAGCTCTTTTTGGTCAAGTAGACACATATGCAGCCAAGGCCTGCTTGGGCAGTGGAAGGGGGTTAGGATCTGTAAAAACTGATACAGTTGAAGTCATCCTATCTTCTCTGTTCTTTAGGATACTTATAGCAACTACCTCCCCAACCCTACTGCATGCCCTGGAAAGCTTTTATGAACTGTTTGTAGCTTTGCTACTTTTTACTGAAAGTAGGAATCCTAAATGGTGTATAATTTCTTGACTAGCTTTGAGGAGATCATTTTTTTTCATCTTGGTAATGTACTAGGATGCTGCTGTCAATGTCCTTTTCCCAACAGACACACTGCCACCACACTCTGGTCCACAGGAAGGAAGACTGTTAAAGACAGTAACTTCAGCCATCTCAAACTCTTATTTGTCACCACTAAGATACAAAGCCTAGTATGTCTCCTGGGGTGGCTTTGTATTCCTGGAGGATCTCTAAGAAATGTTGCTTTTGGGCCATAAGAGAGTAACCATAAGAGCTGTCAGTCAAGGATATACCAAAATCAGCAAATTAGAATGGACATAGCCCATCATGTAGTAGTTCCAAACTATTTGACACTGGGCAGTGATTGATGGCTGAGTTTCTTATGGAGGGTTAGATGCTTTCCTGAGGCTCAAGTACCCATAAAACAAAACCAAAGAGAAAGAGGAAGAGTAAATTACTCATTCTGCAAGTCTTTTATTGTTAAAGCAAACAGATAAAAAGAAACACAAAATAGGTGTATAGTTTAATGAGTTAGAAGGAGCACCCTTCTAACCACCACTGAGATCAAGAGATAAAAGTGTGTTGTTTATCGCAGAAAATGCTCTGTGTGCCCCATCTGATCTTACCCCTTTCCCCATAATAACTACTATCCTGAACTTTTATAGTAATCTCTTCCTTGTGTCCGTTATAGTTTTACCATGAAAGTGAGCATCCTCAGACACTCTAGTTTATCTGATTAAAAAAGAATCTATGTCTTTCAAGCCTCTTCTAATCTACAGATTTCTCATACATCCCTTTCTTTTTATTCCAATTTACCTTTTCATCTGTAGAGTTTTCCTAAAATACTAATGTTGCTGATTATATATTCATTGTACAATTCCTAGGTTTTCTGTATTTTCTAAAGTTGGGAACTATATTCAGAGACCCCCACTAGATTCAGGTTCAATCCATTTGGTAGGTGTCACTGAGTTCTTTCACCAGGAGGCACATGAAGTCTGATACATGCATGTTTTTAGATGTTAACATTAGCCAATGCTCAATGCCTGGGAATTGCTAAATGGGGATGTCTAATTCTATCATTTCCTTTTCATTTATTAGCTAGAAAATTTATAAACAGATGCCTCCCCTCATCTATTCTTTGACTACCAAATGGCAGGGTTCGTATAGGAGATGCTTGATTCTTTCTCTTTATTTACCATAAAGATAATGAATTGGTTCATAACATCCTCTGAATGTAACTAACTTGCTTTTTAAAAAATATCATTATTAATTCAAGAACTTGAGCACTAGATTGCACTTTTAATCTATATCACTTGTATCTACTGGAGAAAGGATAGGCAACCCACTCCAGTATTCTTGGGCTTCCTTTGTGGCTCAACTGGTAAAGAATCCACGTGCAATGCAGGACATCTGGGTTTGATCCCTGGGTTGGAACCATCTCCTGGAGAAGAGAAAGGCTACCCAATCCAGTATTCTGGCCTGGAGAATTCCATGGACTGTATAGTCCATGGGGTCACAGAGAGTTGGACACGACTGAATGACTTTCACTCTCACTACTCTCTTGTGTCTTTAATATTGTGAATACATGGATTTGTGCTTATGCTAGTGAGACTTGGTTATTTTCTTGGTTCTAGTGGCTCGAGCTCATGTGAAGATGAATGTAAGGAGTTTGAGCTGAAGGACTTTGACAAGGTATGATCCATTTGGCAAGATCTTTGTCACTGTCAGGTGGAGGTCATTAAAGATCCTATTTATGCAGCCTTATGATTTCATGAGCTTCAAGTCCCCTTCTGATCCTCAAGTTTGACTTTGCATGTGGCTTGACAGCAGAAAGAGAGTACCCAATCATACTGGCACAAAGATTTTCTTTTTGCTCACTAGTCAAGTTTTTCATAAGAAATGGATAAATTGGCATTTTGTTGTCAAAGTTATGTTTATATTTTTCTCCAAGGAAATGTGAGCCCTGAAAATACTTTCCTTATAATCTTGCTTCTTTCCAATTGACTTTGTCTAGTTTTCGAGGGTAATCCTGTACTAGATTGTTCTTTATTTTCAGGTTTTGTTCAAGGCGAAGACATATTTATTCTAGGTAACTTGAAGAAAAGCACATCCTTTTCAAGCTGAGTCCACTCACCCACATGGCCCTGAGGCAGGCCATTGATTTCTCTCTTTCTCTCTTTCTTACCAGCAATGAGGTACTACTGTTAGAAACCAGGTACCTTTCCTTGGCAATAGCAGCTGCTAACTAACAAGTAGGTCATTAACTAAGGGTAATGATGGATACAACCAGATTGCCTTGCTGGTCTTTAAAACCGTTTTCCCTTCATAATGAAAGAGAATGTCGTTTTGATACTTGAGTCTGTAAATCAGCATTTAGAATCAACAGATGAACTAAAACACATTCTTATTCTATCTCTCCATGCATGGAAAAAGACAAAATTTGTCTTTCTTGCTCTTCTTTGTTTGCTTGTGGCATACCTAGGCCCAGTTGATGACATTGCTCACTCCTGAAAATGAATCGAATGTTTCTGTTATCAATGGAGAATTGGTTTGTAAAATTTCAAAGCCCTATTCTCCTTGATTATCTGAGTCATATGGAAAATAAAAAATTAACAAAAAATAGTAATTAATACCGATTTTCTATAGCCTACTAGGCAAAGTCTAAATTAGATGACTTCACTTAAAGCTTTGGTGGCAGAGACCTAATTAATGAAAAACACCAGGCTTAAACAATTGGCTATCCATCTTTAAGCATAAGCGAAGGACAGAATCCATATGACACTTCACTGTGGATAAAAAATGAACAATTGCATGGGTCCTGGATAATCCTGATTTGACAGGGCACCCTGGAGACTTTTAAATACCCCCCTTTTCCTGTGACATATGGATTCTACACCATTGTCATATTTAATCTGAGAAACTGGGTTCCCATGCATTCTGTTTGTTTGTTTCCTTGCTTGAGGCCTGTGGCTGGGGCTGCATGAATTTGTTGCAACTGGAATGAGCTTTTTCGTTCAGCCTGTAAGATGAAAACCATAAACATGCTACAAAACACCAGAATATAAAGGGGATTATTGGTGCCATAATTAGAGAACTAGGAGGTTGTTATTCTAGTTGTCCCTCCACCCTCCCAACCATACACATGTCTGCTAGACCAGGAACAAAAGAGATTTAAAAATCAGACAGCCTTGAGTTTATTTTAATGGGAGCCCTCTTAAGTCTGGGCATAGTTGGAGGCCATTTAGTTGACAAATAAAGAATGCTTGCTCTGTCTTGGTGCTTCAGAAATTAGAGAATCATCAAAATAAATCAACGCCAGATAACCAAAGAATCTGAGCCTCTTGTTGTGCAAACTTGTAGGTTATGTGAGAAAACATAACCACCTATGTGCATATTTCCCCAGTTATTTGAATGTTTAGGTCCCCCTTCAACTCTCATTTCAAAAGAATGACAGTTGGAGGGAACTGCTTTCTCCAGATCAAGTGAGTTGTCCTTCACAGGAGGTGTTTAACCAGAGATCCAAGGTCCATCTCTCAGGCCCAGTACACTGAGGATTCACTCATAAAAGAGGGTAGATGTTTGAACAAGATAGTTGAAGACATTTTCCAATTCTGAGAAGGTATGTGTTAGAATGCAAATTTAAAGGGAAATTAACTTGTGAAAACCATAGCAAAGAAATATTTTCCCAAAGGGGTGAGTGCTTTTGGAGATTAGGACAAAACAGCAAGTATGGTCTTAATGGGAATCAGTTGCCCATTGAATTAAATTTTAATGTTTCTGCGTACCTCTTGTTCCTACAAGTTTCTTTTCCTGTACATTGTGGCCATTTGATGGAGCAACCTCATATGACCTTCAGTGCAAATGAAATATGTGTATAAAATATGTATACACACACACACACACACACACACACACACACATATATACATACATATAGAGATATACACAAACCTATATTATCTAAACTTGACTCCCAGGGAAGAGGGAGACAGGAAATGCAAGTGTGCACTACATAGACAAATGTTTTTCTACCCTTTCTAAGCCCCTTTACTTAGTCAATTAGTTATTCAGAGAGATGTGATATCTTTTTGAGACATCTCAAATTCTTTCAGGACACTGCAGTATGTCATAAACTGCTTTATATGGTACCCTGGAAACTGGTTTAAAACTATCCAACTAAGGTATATAATTTAGTTAAACACCCTTTTATACCCAAGAACATCTGGATGTTGAGAAACCGAAAGTTTATTGGAATAATATAAAATTAACTGTTAGTGAGTGCCTCAAATGGATGATAGCACAAAAAGGTATATAGAAAATATGGAATGAGTCACTATATATCCTGGGACAGAATAGTAAATATGTGGCATAAATACCACAGTTTTCCTATCCTGTAGTCATGGCAGACACTGCTAATTGAATACAGCAGTCCTTGAAGTTGGGCTTAACTTCAGAGTCTTAGACCAGAACTCCAGATAATTCTATTATTCAGAATTACCCAGAACTCCAGATAATTCTGTTATTCAACTGGAGTTCCCTTCTGCCATTCTTTTGTGAACTCTTCCAAAGGCTTTTGTCCTCAGCACTGACAAACAGTTCTTATCAAAGTTTCCAGTAATTAAAGTCCATGTTGCCAAGTCCAAATGTCAATTCTTAGGATGCATCTTGCTCAATTTATTAGCAGTTGATTGCTCCCTTTTTCATAATATACTTCCTTTACCTGGCTTCCAGGACACCATACTTGATTTTTTCCTACCTCTTTATTGTTCCTTCTCAGTATCCTTTCCTGGTTCCTTCTTACCACCTAGATTTGTAAATACTGGAGTATTCTTGGGCCCTGAATTCTCTTGATGACCTCATCAGGCTCACAGCTTTAAATACCATGTATGCTGATAACAACCAAATTCATATCTATAGCTTGGATCTTTCTTTTTAACTTCAGAGTCCTAATTCCTTATTCAAAGCTTCATTTAAGTATCTAAAGGTGACTCAAACTTAACAGGCTTAAAATTTAACAATTTCGTTTTATCTTTTATCTTAGTTGCTCAGACTAAATCTCAAAAGTTATTGTTTACTCTCTCCCTCCCTCCCTCTTTCTCTCCCCCTTTCCTGCCCCCCTTCCTCCTTCTTTCTTTCCTTTTTTCTGTCCATCATTTTTTCCTTTCCAAAACCATATCTAATTCATCAGCAAATCTACCTTAAATATTTTGTATATCTGGAGTCAGATTACTTCTTAGCACCTTTGTAACTATTATGTCCTCGGGTCTCCTTTTAAATACCTGCTGTGATGGATAACTCATTTCTGGAGAAAGTAGTTTCCTCTGACAGTCTTTCGAAACGAGGGTTGTAGGGTGTAATATTGTTATTTATAATAAAAAATATATATTTGGTCTTTGTCCCCATTTCTGTCACAGAGCTTCTAAACCCTTGGAATTTCCTGTGTGAAAAGAACGTAAAGTTGTCTTTTGTTAGGCTAATGAGGTGACTTTTGGAATCCAGTTAAGAATGGGGGCTGGTTGCTAATGAAGTCAAACATATGATTAGAGAATTGAAACTTTCATTCCCCCTCCTTCCTTCCCCATCCCTGTCCCCTGACCTCTGGGGATAGAAGAGGGGCTTGAAATGGAGTTCAACACCAATCACCATTGACTTAATTAATCATGCCTAATGATCAAGCCCTATAAAACCCCAAAGGACAGGGTTCAGAGAGCTTATGGGTTGGTGAACACACGGATATTTGGGGAGAGTGGCATGGATGTTCCATGACCTTTCCACATACCTTGTCTTACGCATCTCTTCCATCTGGGCATTCATTTGTATTCTGAATTATATTCTTTTTAAAGTAAACTGGTAATCTAGTAAGCAAAATGTTTCTCTGAGTTCTCTGAGCCATTCTAGTGAATTAATCGAACCCAAAGAAGGGCATCACTGGAACCTCAGATTTATAACCAGTTTGTCAAAAGCACAGGTCAGTCAGAAACATCTGGGCTTGTGAATAGTCTCTAAAGAGGTGGGCAGCCCTGTGGGCCTGAGCTGGTAACCTAAAGAATCTGATGCTAAATTCAGATAGATAGTATCAGGATTGAATTGAATTGTAGAATACCTAAATGGTGCTAGAGAATTGCTTGGATGTATGGAGGACTACCTGACGGCTTTACGGCGGCTCTACGTGCATCCCTGTGTGAGGCTGACAGGGGAGTTGGGGTCTCAAATTGGCCAGCGACTCCTTTTCAGGGAGCACTGGCCATGCCCCCAGGCCACCTGGAACTGCAGCATTGCCATTTTCCACCATATTTTCGTATTTTTGCAGAGTAAAGCCAGCGGGGTCTGGCCCACCCCTCTGCCCCGTCTCCCCAAGCCCTGACCCATCGGCCTTGTCCCCCACCAGGCATGGGATCACTTCCTTGACCCCACGTCCAAGGAGTGGTGGCTGCACGGGCACAGGAGGGCTGAGAGGAGCTACTCCACATTCAAGGTCAGGAGGGGCGGCTGTGAGGAGATACCCCTCATCCAAGGTAAGGAGCAGTGGCTGCACTTTACTGGAGCAGCCGTGAAGAGATAGCCCACGTCCAAGGTAAGAGAAACCCAAGTAAGACAGTAGGTGTTGTGAGAGGCGTCAGAGGGCAGACACACAAACCATAATCACAGAAAACTAGTCAGTCTAATCACATGGACCACAGCCTTGTCTAACTCAATGAAACTAAGCCATGCCGTGTGGGGCCACCCAAGATGGGCAGATCATGGTGGAGAGGTCTGACAGAATGTGGTCCATTGGAGAAGGGAATGGCAAACCACTTCAGTATTCTTGCCTTGAGAACCCCATGAACAGTATGAAAAGGCAAAATGATAGGATACTGAAGGAGGAACTCCCCAGGTTGGTAGGTGCCCATATGCTACTGGAGATCAGTGGAGAAATAACTCCAGAAAGAATGAAGGGATGGGGCCAAAGCAAAAACAATACCCAGCTGTGGATGTGACTGGTGGTAGAAGCAAGGTCCAATGCTGTAAAGAGCAATATTGCATAGGAACCTGGAATGTCAGGTCCATGAATCAAGGCAAATAGGAAGTGGTCAAACAGTGAAGTGTCAAAGAGTGAACGTCGACAATCTAGGAATCAGCGAACTGAAATGGACTGGAATGGGTGAATTTAACTCAGATGACCATTATATCTACTACTGTGGGCAGGAATCCCTTAGAAGAAATGCAGTGGCCATCATGGTCAACAAAAGAGTCCGAAATGCAGTACTTGGATGCAATCTCAAAAATGACAAAATGATCTCTGTTCATTTCCAAGGCAAACTATTCAATATCACAGTAATCCAAGTCTATGCCCCAACCAGTAATGCTGAAGAAGTTGAAGTTGAATGGTTCTCTGAAGATCTACAAGACCTTTTAGAGCTAACACCTCAAAAAGATGTCCTTTTCATTATGGGGGACTGGAATGCAAAAGCAGGAAGTCAAGAAACACCTGGAGTAACAGGCAAATGTGGCCTTGGAATACGGAATGAAGCAGGGCAAAGGCTAATAGAGTTTTGTCAAGAGAACGCACTGGTCATAGCAAACATCCTCTTTCAACAACACAAAAGAAGACTCTACACATGGACATCACCAGATGGTCAACACCGAAACCAGATTGATTATATTCTTTGCAGCCAAAGATAGAGAAGCTCTATACAGTCAGCAAAAACAAGACCAGGAGCTGACTGTGGTTCAGATCATGAACTCCTTATTGCCAAATTCAGACTTAAATTGAAGAAAGTAGGGAAAACCACTAGACCATTCAGGTATGACCTAAATAAAATCCCTTATGATTATACAGTGGAAGTGAGAAATAGATTTAAGGGCCTAGATCTGATAGATAGAGTGCCTGATGAACTATGGAATGAGGTTCGTGACATTGTACAGGAGACAGGAATCAAGACCATCCCTGTGGAAAAGAAATGCAAAAAAGCAAAATGGCTGTCTGGGGAGGCCTTACAAATAGCTGTGAAAAGAAGAGAAGCAAAAAGCAAAGGAGAAAAGGAAAGATATAAACATCTAAATGCAGAGTTCCAAAGAATAGCAAGGAGAGATAAGAAAGCCTTCCTCAGCGATCAATGAAAAGAAATAGAGGACAACAATAGAATGGGAAAGACTAGAGATCTCTTCAAGAAAACCGGAGATACCAAAGGAATGTTTCATGCAAAGATGGGCTCGATAAAGGACAAAAATGGTATGGACCTAACAGAAGCAGAAGATATTAAGAAGAGATGGCAAGAATACACAGAAGAACTGTACAAAAAAGAACTTCACGACCCAGATAATCACGATGGTGTGATCACTCACCTATGGCCAGATATCCTGGAATGTGAAGTCAAGTGGGCCTTTGAAAGCATCACTAGGAACAAAGCTAGTGGAGGTGATGGAATTCCAGTTGACCTATTCCAAATCCTGAAAGATGATGCTGTGAAAGTGCTATACTCAATATGCTGACAAATTTGGAAGACTCAGCAGTGGCCACAGGACTGGAAAAGGTCAGTTTGCATTCCAATCCCAAGGAAAGGCAATGCCAAAGAATGCTCAAACTACCACACAATTGCACTCATCTCACACGCTAGTAAAGTAATGCTCAAAATTCTCCAAGCCAGGCTTCAGCAATACGTGAACCATGAACTTCCTGATGTTCAAGCTGGTTTTAGAAAAGGCGGAGGAACCATAGATCAAATTGCCAACATCTGCTGGATCATGGAAAAAGCAAGAGAGTTCCAGAAAAACATCTATCCCTGCTTTATTGACTATGCCAAAGCCTTTGACTACGTGAATCACAATAAACTGTGGAAAATTCTGGAAGAGATGGGAATACCAGATCACCTGACCTGCCTCTTGAGAAACCTATATGCAGGTCAGGAAGCAACAGTTAGAACTGGACATGGAACAACAGACTGGTTCCAAATAGGAAAAGGAGTTCGTCAAGGCTCCTGCTTATTTACCTTATATGCAGAGTACATCATGAGAAACGCGGGCTGGAGGAAGCACAAGCTAGAATCAAGATTGCGAGGAGAAATATCAATAATCTCATATATGCAGATGACACCACCCTTATGGGGAAAGTGAAGAGGAACTAAAAAGCCTCTTGATGAAAGTGAAAGAGGAGAGTGAAAAAGTTGGCTTAAAGCTCAACATTCAGAAAACGAAGATCATGGCATCTGGTCCCATCACTTCATGGGAAATAGATGGGAAACAGTGGAAACAGTGTCAGACTATTTTTTGGGGGCTCCAAAATTACTGCAGATGGTGAGTGCAGCCATGAAATTAAAAGACGTGTACTCCTTGGAAGGAAAGTTATGACCCACCTAGATAGCATATTCAAAAGCAGAGACATTACTTTGCCTACAAAGGTCCGTCTAGTCAAGGCTATGGTTTTTCCACTGGTCATGTATGGATGTGAGAGTTGGACTGTGAAGAAGGCTGAGCGCTGAAGAATTGATGCTTTTGAACTGTGGTGTTGGAGAAGACTCTTGAGAGTCCCTTGGACTGCAAGAAGCTCCAACCAGTCCATTCTGAAGGAGATCAGCCCTGGGATTTCTTTGGAAGGAATTATGCTAAGGCTGAAACTCCAGTACTTTGGCCACCTCATGCGAAGAGTTGACTCATTGGAAAAGACTCTGATGCTGGAAGGAATTGGGGGCAGGAGGAGAAGGGGACGACAGAGGATGAGATGGCTGGATTTCATCACCAACTCGATGGACTTGAGTTTGGGTGAACTGCGGGAGTTGGTGATGGACAGGGAGGCCTGGTGTGCTGCCATTCATGGGGTTGCAGAGTCGGACACGACTGAGCGACTGAACTGAACTGATGGAGGACTCTCCCTCCCCGTTCCAATCTAATACACACACTAAAACACACGTTAGAATTGGTGACTAGAACCTTTAAAAGGGACCTTGAACTTTTAACTAATTTGGGGGGCATATACACAGGTGGGTGTATTTTCTAACATAAGTCACAGATTTGCATGTAAGAAGATGCTCATATTCTTTGATTATTGGGGCTGGCTATCTCTTGTTTGAGTATTATATTATCCTCCAAACTGGTCTTTCTGATGTCACCTTTGCCACCTGTCCCAATCTCATTTTCACATAGCAGCCAGAAGAATTACTTAAAAATGTAAAATACCACTTGTTCTCCCCTTCTTTTACTCTGTCCAGCCACTCAGGTTTTCTCACTATTCTGCAAACACACTAAACACATCTCCCCAGGCCCTTTGCACTTGCCCTTGCCTTGCCTGAAATATTCTTTCAGATTCTGACACGCTTGACTCATTTCATTCAGGCCTCTGCTCAAATGCCCCTTATCAGGAAGGAGTACTCTAATGAGACTATTGAAAACAGCATCCACTTCATTTTTCATTCTCCTTACTTTGTTTCATTTGTTTTCATAATATTTATCCCTGTTTGATATATTATATTTTTATTTATTTCCTTTTCTCATTCTTTCCCCCTTCCTTCCCTCCAGTATTAAGTCTATGAGAATTCTGGGCTATTCTTTGCTGTATCTCTGACACTTAAAACAATTCTAAGTCAGACTTCCTGGAACTGAACTCTGTGACTAGTGCACAGGAGATTTCCTAGGGCTTGTTCATAGGAGTAGCAAGTGAAATGAAGTGTGATGGGATAGAGGTAGATGTAGAACTGATTGGTAATTGCAGCAACGTCATGGCCTCAGATCTGGGATGGCCCTTGGGTTGCCCTGAATTAAGGCAAGGAGGTTAAACTTCAGAAATGAGCAGTCATTGGAGGTGGGTTGCTACTGGAGAAGGAACAGAATTCTGGGCAAGGCCTCTTCCTTCTGTGAAATTCTCTGAGCAATTCTCATAAAGGGACTCCGCTTAAAGCTCTAAGTAGCCAGTATTCTCAAGCAGCTCGTGGTCCTGAAGAAGGAGGAGAGCTGGTATCCCACAGCACCCTCTCCACGTGCTGAATACCTGGGTATTGAAAGCTTGGCTGTGACACTACTCTCCATCTGAGGTGTCTTCTGTTCTGTTCCAGTGCTGTCAACCCTGAGAACTCGGTGCATGCTGTGACTCCCTGCTTACTACCAAGCAGCCACTTGCAGCAGCTTCCCAAGGTCAGGAGATGGAGAGGGTCCGCTGAGGCCTTGTCTCAGAAGTCAGAGCTGGCCTTCAGCTTTGGGAAGCTGATATCAGGCCTGAAAGTGAGAGGTATTTCTACTCTGTGTCCTTGGGGACAAAAGCAAGAAAAGAATATTTACTAAGAAAGACAATCCATGTCTTTGGGGCAAATCTTTCCCAAATTTGTAAGAATGAATAAGAAATCATTACATTTGATATAAAACAACTGAAAAGTCTATGATTTTAAGTCATATCACACCATAAACTGATTTTCAGTGTCTCAAATCTCAAAAATTTATGCCTCCTGGAATACTCAAAGCAACAAAGTTGTTATTCATCCATTCATTCACTAAGTCATCTATCTGTTCAGTCACTCATTGACTCAACAATCTTTTTTTAAATGTCAAAATGAATTCTAGGTGGATGGTGAATATACAAAACTAAAATATTAACTTCTTTAAAAATGCTTACATTTTGTGCTAAGATAAGTTTGTTTATCACATGGATTATCTCAGTTTATTGTACAATAATTCATAAAGTAGATATTATGGCACATATTATTTTTCTCACCTTTTTGAATTAGAGTGATTAATCACTTGCTCAAGATCATACAACTAGTAAGTGGCAGTGGCATCCAATCAAGATGTTTGAATTTGTAAAAGTCTCAATAAGTAGTATACTCTCTCTCCAAACAGGGAATTAGACTCTTAAGAAGCTTACAGTTCAATAGAGAGATAAAACAATAAATGAAGTTGCGCCACTGAGGGAGTTAAGATGTGCCTCCAAGATCCAAGTATCAGGTCCATGTCCATTCTTCTCTACTTGTTTATATACTTCGAGAATGGAAGATTGTAGTATTCCTAGCAATTTAATCACGATGCTTCGGCTACATGTAACAGAATATCTAATGAAAATGGGTTTAAATGATAGAGTAATTGCACACAGGAAGAATTCTGGAAGTAGGTAATGCCCAGGTTGATTGATTTGGTAGCTCAGTGAGGTCAGGCTCTGGGTCAACTTTGCCATGATGACACTTGGCCCAGCTCTATACTAAGCCATTATGAAGAATAGAGCTCTGGGCCCCATAGACTTTGGTGAGGTGCACGAAGGGCAGCAGAAAGGACCCCACACCAAAGATCTTATATACACACAGGAACTGAGTGGGGTAAGTTGCCTCAGTAAATTCTACATTTTACCTGAAACCTCCTCTCTTCAAAAATATTACCTGAACTTTAGACAGTTGGAGTCTTAAGGCCACTGGACCTAGACTCAGATTCCCTGGGATGGGTTGGGAGTGACCCAAGGGCTGCAGAGCAATCCTAAGTTGAATATCTGAGGTAAAGCCAGACTGAGAGTCAAGCAGAGAATCTGACCAGAGCCACAACCTAGGGAGCCAAGGAATAATGATAAGGAGAGAAATTAGAGAGACTGAAGCTGAGCAAGCAAATGTGGAGTGGAGTCAGAAAGTAGTGCCTGAGGTCATTCCTGAAAGTGGGATCTCTTTGAGGCAGCTCCCTTCAACATCTCGGGAAAAGAGCTGCACTAGTTCAGACACAAATAAGTAATAAGTAAATAGAACAAATGACAAAGATGTCTTCACTTCCTATTTCTAAACAGCTGGTCTTGAGGACCAAAGCAGGAGAGATGAGGCTACCTGGGTTTGGCTTTTTAAAATGTTCAGAAAGGTAACAGACTGTGCACTGGTGAGACATACTATTTTTATTTATTTATTTATTTGCCCACCACACAGACTGTGGGATCCTAGTTCCCAACCAGAGATCGAACCTGCACACACAGGCAGTGAAACCACAGAGTCTTAACCACTGGACCGCCAGGGAATTCCGACACACTACTTTAAATAAGAAAATATTTTTGGTTGAAATCTAGGGTGATATGTAGTATTAAAACAATCTCTTTTGTTTATGAGGGTCTTGATGGAGTATGCAAAGCATTCACCCATTAGTCCTGTAGTTGCTGACATGCTGTTTCTAGTACATACTGAAGGAAGTTGCCCCTGTTTCTTTTTTCTGGAATAAAATGTTACTTACCACTGTGAACATTTTTCACTATGTTCATGAACAATGTAGCGGAAATGAGTAATAAACAGAACGCTGTCAAATATATATCTTCCCATAATAGATCCTATACCTTAAAATGCCTACAGGGAATCACTTTTTAAAGTCTGTAACATGCAGTAGTTTTGATACAACTGGTTGAGCCATGCAGAAATGATTAAAAAAAAGAGTAATAAATTCAGATTTTATACCAGGCACTGAGCATTAAGCCAAAATGAAACTACCATACTCAAATCTTCTGCAGCTTAGAGCTAATTAGACCTACATTTCTGGATGGCATGAGCATCATGCAATGCAGCAATTGTTATAATAACTATATTCTCCTTGAGTGCTGTGTGGTGATTTACACCAGTGATGCCTGTCAGGGCTAATGGACTTTCTAGGAGGAAGTCTCTGGGTGCTCTGGAGCAGAAATGGGAGCTTTGCCCCGGGGCATCTCTCCCTATTGGATTCCTGATGATTGTGCCGAGTGTTTGGCAGGGCAGAGGTATAGCCCAGGGGGCAGTAATGTCCATGTACATTTTAGTTACCAGTGAAACACACTATTTCAGATAGTGACAGGGTTTTATATAGATTTGAAGAGAAGCGGTAGTTTGTACTACTACTGAGGGTTGTTGGGAGGATAAAGTATTACTGTGTCTATTAAGTTCTTAGCATACTGCCTAGCACACAGTAAGCACTCAATAAATAGATGTTCTTTTAAAAAGTAAATGTTCCATCTATGGCTTGGAATATATGGTTTATCGCAGATTGACTTTTAGTGCTAAAATCAGGTACTGTGTCAACTGATGCTGCGTGGTTAGTGATTTTAATGCCCTGGATTTCCCCAGAAAATTACATAAGCAAGGGTAATCCAGGGTCTCTGTTGATCCTGACTCATGTTTCACACATATAAGTGTGCTAAACTCCAAGCTTAGAAATACAGGCTTGATTCAGTGGAAAGCATGTCTGAACTCTCCAGCCCCCGCACCTATTTTGTGAAGAGAGCCTATTGTGATGGTAGGGAGATTTCCAAATTACCAGCCAAGAGGGTGGTGAAAGGGCAGAGCATTTTCTGGGAGGTCATGCTAGGGGCCAAGTGGGAAGGGAAGAGGGGATTCCTTGCAAAAGCTACACAGGCATGATCCAAGGAGGATTGGTATGGACCGTCTTCCAGGGAAACCAGATTGCCACACGGTGATGACAAGTTCTCAAGGCAAGAATACTGAAGTGGTTTGCCATTCCCTTAAAGGCAAAATGATAGGATACTGAAAGAGAAACTCCCCAGGTCAGTAGGTGCCCAATATGCTACTGGAGATCAGTGGAGAAATAACTCCAGAAAGAATGAAGGGATGGAGCCAAAGCAAAAAGAATACCCAGCTGTGGATATGACTGGTGATAGAAGCAAGGTCCGATGCTGTAAAGAGCAATATTGCATAGGAACCTGGAATGTCAGGTCCATGAATCAAGGCAAATTGGAAGTGTCAAACAGGAGATGGGAAGAGTGAATGTCGACATTCTAGGAATCAGCGAACCAAAATGGACTGGAATGGGTGAATTTAACTCAGATGACCATTATATCTACTACTGCGGGCAGGAATCCCTCAGAAGAAATGGAGTAGCCATCATGGTCAACAAAAGAGTCCGAAATGCAGTACTTGGATGCAATCTCAAAAACGACAGAATGATTTCTGTTCGTTTCCAAGGTAAAATATTCAATATCACAGTAATCCAAGTCTATGCCCCAACCAGTAACGCTGAAGAAGCTGAAGTTGAATGGTTCTATGAAGACCTACAAGACCTTTTAGAACTAACACCCAAAAAAGATGTCCTTTTCATTATAGGGGACTGGAATGCAAAAGTAGGAAGTCAAGAAACACCTGGAATAACAGGCAAATTTGGCCTTGGAATATGGAATGTAGCAGGGCAAAGACTAATCGAGTTTTGCCAAGAAAATGCACTGGTCATAACAAACACCCTCTTCCAACAACACAAAAGAAGACTCTATACATGAACATCACCAGATGGTCAGCACCGAAATCAGATTGATTATATTCTTTTCAGCCAAAGATGGAGAAGCTCTCTATAGTCAGCAAAAACAAGACCAGGAGCTGCCTGTGGCTCAGACCATGAACTCCTTATTGCCAAATTCAGACTTAAATTGAAGAAAGTAGGGAAAACCACTAGACCATTCAGGTATGACCTAAATAAAATCCCTTATGATTATACAGTGGAAGTGAGAAATAGATTTAAGGGCCTAGATCTGATAGATAGAGTGCCTGATGAACTATGGAATGAGGTTCATGACATTGTACAGGAGACAGGATCAAGACCATCCCCATGGAAAAGAAATGCAAAAAATTAAAATGGCTGTCTGGAGAGGCCTTACAAATAGCTGTGAAAAGAAGCGAAGCGAAAAGCAAAGGAGAAAAGGAAAGATATAAACATCTGAATGCAGAGTTCCAAAGAATAGGAAGAAGAGATAAGGAAGCCTTCTTCAGCGATCAATGCAAAGAAATAGAGGAAAACCACAGAATGGGGAAGAATAGAGAGCTCTTCAAGAAAATTAGAGGTACCAAAGGAACATTTCATGCAAAGATGAGCTCGATAAAGGACAGAAATGGTATGGACCTAACAGAAGCAGAAGATATTAAGAAGAGATGGCAAGAATACACAGAAGAACTGTACAAAAAAGATCTTCACGACCCAGATAATCACTATGGTGTGATCACTGACCTAGAGCCAGACATCCTGGAATGTGAAGTCAAGTGGGCCTTAGAAAGCATCACTAGGAACAAAGCTAGTGGAGGTGATGGAATTCCAGTTGAGCTATTCCAAATCCTGAAAGATGATGCTGTGAAAGTGCTGCACTCAATATTCCAGCAAATTTGGAAAATTCAGTGGTGGCCACAGGACTGGAAAAGGTCAGTTTGCATTCCAATCCCAAAGAAAGGCAATGCCAAAGCATGCTCAAACTACTGCACAATTGCACTCATCTCACATGCTAGTAAAGTAATGCTCAAAATTCTCCAAGCCAGGTTTCAGCAATATGTGAACCGTGAACTTCCTGATGTTCAAGCTGGTTTTAGAAAAGGCAGAGGAACCAGAGATCAAATTGCCAATATCCGCGGGATCATGGAAAAAGCAAGAGAGTTCCAGAAAAACATCTATTTCTGCTTTATTGACTATGCCAAAGCCTTTGACTGTGTGGATCACAATAAACTGGAAATTTCTGAAAGAGATGGGAATACCAGACCACCTGACCTGCCTCTTGAGAAATTTGTATGCAGGTCAGGAAGCAACAGTTAGAACTGGACATGGAACAACAGACTGGTTCTAAATAGGAAAAGGAGTACGTCAAGGCTGTATATTGTCACCCTGTTTATTTAACTTATATGCAGAGTACATCATGAGAAACGCTGGACTGGAAGAAGCACAAGCTGGATTCAAGATTGCCAGGAGAAATATCAATCACCTCAGATATGCAGATGACACCACCCTTATGGCAGAAAGTGAAGAGGAACTCAAAAGCCTCTTGATGAAAGTGAAAGTGGAGAGTGAAAAAGTTAGCTTAAAGCTCAACATTCAGAAAACGAAGATCATGGCATCCGGTCCCATCACTTCATGGGAAATAGATGGGGAAACAGTGGAAACAGTGTCAGACTTCATTTTTCTGGGCTCCAAATCACTGCAGATGGTGACTGCAGCCATAAAATTAAAAGACACTTACTCCTTGGAAGGAAAGTTATGACCCACCTAGATAGCATATTCAAAAGCAGAGACATTACTTTGCCAACAAAGGTCTGTCTAGTCAAGGCTATGGTTTTTCCTCTGGTCATGTATGGATGTGAGAGTTGGACTGTGAAGAAGGCTGAGTGCCGAAGAATTGATGCTTTTGAACTGTGGTGTTGGAGAAGACTCTTGAGAGTCCCTTGGACTGCAAGGAGATCCAACCAGTCCATTCTGAAGGAGATCAGCCCTAGGATTTCTTTGGAAGGAATGATGCTAAAGCTGAAACTCCAGTACTTTGGCCCCCTCATGCGAAGAGTTGACTCATTGGAAAAGACTCTGATGCTGGGAGGGATTGGGGGCAAGAGGAGAAGGGGACGACAGAGGATGAGATGGCTGGATGGCATCACTAACTCCATGGTCGTGAGTCTCAGTGAACTGCTGGAGTTGGTGATGGACAGGGGGGCCTGGCGTGCTGCGATTCATGGGGTCGCAAAGAGTCAGACATGACTGAGCGACTGATCTGATCAGATCTGATCTAATGACAAGGAAATGATAATGTTGTTATTACTTCCTGAACTCTTTTCAAATCCTTCATTCATATCTTAAAATGAAACTCAGATATACTGAATGCTTCATCTCTTTCCAGATTTGGACCAAATCTTTTATATGTTTGATTTTTTCTAATCCTCTCAATGACTTGTAACGTGGATATTGTTAGTGCCATTCCTTTTGGACAGGGAAACTGAAATTTGGTGTGGTTATATGACTTGGCCATAACATGACCCAATTAATAGGTATATGGGAGTTTAACCCAGTTTAGTCTAACTCAGAAAGTCATGATCCTGCCCCTGTCCCCATGTTCCCTGCTGAGAAGGTTGTGGGATTGCATTTGTTCATTGTCCCCAGATGCTCTCAGTTTGTAGTACATGACCTCATGCTTTTTGGCTACCAGTAAAGGAATGAATTCAGCCTCCTACCAGCCTTGATTGATCCCCTGGCTCATGCTCAGCACCACACTAGAGTGGGATAGAAATAAAAAATATGAGGTGGGATTCTTGGTTTCAAGGGAAGAGCACACATGGGGCATTTAGTGAGCAGTCCAACACATTGTACAACCAAAGACTAGCATGGCAGGCATCACAACCACCTGCCAAGTATGTCACAGCACTTACTTCGTGCTCCCCATGCCATAAACTCTAATTCTTGTGGCACTCTTTCCTGCTGATTCTGGACCTGGTCTTGGTTTCAGAATCCCTTTCAATGCAGGACCCCCGGTGGACATAACCATTGGATCTAGCCACCATCTCCCTGTAAGTGTTGTTGTCACTCAGAGGAGCAGGAGATTGGAGATCCGGAGGGTCTCGACAAAGGCTTAACTGGGGGTCGTGTGTGGAAACGCAGTCCTGAAGGGGTTAGGATTTGGGACTGGGATTACAAGAAAAGAGAGTATTCCAGGTGGAAAGAAGCACATTAGCAAAGCCTCTGAGTTGAGAGTGAGGGAGTAGCCTCCTGGGGATGGGGACAGAGTGACTTTCCCAATGTGGATGCTCTTGGGGCAGAAAGAATGAGATTGAATAGAACTTTTTTTGACTTGATTTTGACCTATTTACGAACATCCTAGCCTATCTCAGAGATAATAAGATAGTAAGAATATTAACTCCTATTTATTGAGGTTATTGTGCCAGTTTTACTGCTATTGCATACATGCGTTGTCTTTCTTTTTTTTTTTCATCCTTAGAACAAGGTAAATATTGGCATTCCCATTTTATAAACGAGAGTAACTAAAAAATAGACATAATAGGTTATATAGCTAGTTACCTAGCTGGTAGGGCAGGTTACTGAAATTCAAGAACATCTTAAAGACTTTACCAAAAAGTACCTGATCCTGTGAACTGTATCTTCCCAGCATGTTCTTCTGCTGCACATGTGCACCTGTACATATAAAAAGACAATGCACACCCATGTCCACAATCCCACACATACACTCATACACAAATACAGATACAGATGTAGCTACACACACGCACATACATGCACAGACATGCATGTGCTGTGCACTCATGTGTGTACTTACATACTACATACATACATATACACACATATGCATAGACTGTATGCACGCCGTTCTTCTGGAAAGAGTCACTGCTCTTTGATCCCAGGGGTAAGTATAATGACCCAAAACAGGCCAATCAGCTTTTTTTCCCCCAGCATTTGAATCTCAGGCAGAGACACATAGAGACAGAAGAAAGCTGAGCCATCTGATAACAATGCTCTGGAGAATGCATCCTGAGTGACTGATATGCCTGAGCTGCTGGGTCCTTGTTCTTCTTGTGCTTGGTTAACCAACTCTTCGTTTTATTCAGCAAAGCTGCACAGTAGACTTGCAATTACTTTTTTCTCCCCTTAAGTCAATTTCTATTGCTTTCTACCAAAGAGCTCTAATTGATACAAATTATCTCTTCAGTTTAGCTAGTGCCAGTGATGGGGGTCCATTCTAATGACAATGGTGGTCAGTGCAATGCTGAAAGTAAGGAAGGGGCTTTTCATCGTTGTGTTACAAAACTGTCCATGGGGTAGGGCCATGATATAAAGGAGACTGTTATAAAAGGGCCTTCTGGAATTTACAGTAATAAACCAGTTACAAATGGGAGCCAGGACAGAGAGCCCTTATTCTGAATCCATGAATTATAACATCATGGCCTGATGTTAATTTTCTTGGTTGTAGCTTGCCTATGTTTTCCCCATCACTTTTTTTCTGGTATGGATATGATGGCTAGATAATATTTTGCCTCTTCACCCTTCAATCCTTCAGTGGATATTTACTGAAACACTCCATATGATGGTAGATAATTGGGAATACAGGAGTAGTTAAAACTACAGAAACAGAAATTTAGAGCCAGAAGACATATTTGAAATGGTATAGTCCAACCCTTCTTCTCATAGAAAATAGAGGTTTAGAACAGTTTAGTGACTTAAGTAGGATCACAGAGCTTAGTGTTAAGTGTACATTTTGGGACTTGTGATGTAGGTCTTGTCTCCTAGGTCTGTGATATTAATGGTTCCTGATCAGGCTCCTAGAATTTAGATGGAGTGCTGGGACATGCAGACAGGAAGCGATTGGTAAACTCAGCCCTGCATCAGGTAACCTTCCTCTTTCTTGACTGAATAGCTCTGCAGTACACAAATATCCCAAAACACAAAATTAACAGTGGTTTCCAGTCTAAGCTGAAAACTTAGTTTGGAGACTTAGTATGGAAGTATTCATACTTGATACTTGAAGGAAGTGATCCTTCAATAGGATCATTAGTTATCTGTATCTTTCATTCCCAAATTGGGCTTTTGAAGGTGAGATCACCCAAAGGGAGAATAGTATCTGTTGTGCCAGTGTTATCCCAATGAGCCACATGAAGTATAGAGCTCTGCTTTTACTCTGTAGGCACAGAGAACCCCAATAGCTGAGAAAAAGAGATAGGTGTCTTATAAAGCAAGATGAAATCTCCTTATTCAGTGACTTTAGATACATTAAATCTAAATAGAGAAATGTGGACCAGTGGATATCAGAATCTTGCCATCTTATCAATCAAGTAAAGACCCTAGCTTTTTTTTTTTTTTTTTACCTTAAGAAAATCAATAGCTTTATTTTTCTCCAATATACATATAGAAAACCAGTCTGAGAAGAAGTTTCACGAGATAGACCAGAGGATTATATACAAACTCAGGAATTCCAGATCAGCAAGACAAAGTGCACAGACGACACACTCTTCCACAGGGCCCTGGAGCTTAGGACTGTCCCAACAGAGGTGAGGCAAGCTCCTGGATGGCTTTTGAGTTCAGCTGAGGAATTGTGCTGATCTTCAGGAGTTTGCCACTTGCATACTTATTCTTGGTGGTGAACTTGGTCATGTTCTTGTTGACGCGCCCAGTGTTTTTGGCCTTGTGCCGCATGACCTTCAGCACCTCTCTCTATATATAGCCAGTGTAATACTGCTGCTTTAAGTTCCATTTTTCTTGGTTAGAACCTTCTGGGACAGGCAGGAAGTGCCTGCCGCCACCTTAAAATGGTGATAGTGCACCATGTCATAGTCAACGAGAGTCAGCTCCATCAAGTATTTGGCTGAAGTGTGCTATTCAACATCCATATTCCCGGCTTTCGATGCCTGCCTTAGAAATGTAGCGGCAACGGTTGACTCAGCTCAAATTTCAGTTCTTTCAAAATCAGAGTGTACATTTCTCAAATTTGAGAACTGGTGTAAGCATTGTTGGTGATGTAAACAAAGCCTTCAATGTTTGGAGAAAACATTTCCTCATACTTGGAAGCCAAGAGCAGTGCCATAATGCCAACCAGCGGAAGCTTCTTCGGAGAGACTGGCTGAGCCTGTAAATATCGGCCCATGATGGCAACACACATGTACAGCGTTTCCTGCAGCAGCCTGAACTTGGAGTGCACTGGCACCAGCCAGTCCACCAGGATGGCACACATGCAGCCATTTATATCTCTCCCATCTAAGAAATGTGGGTTTATGGACTGTAGCACCTCAAGCTGCCTTAGATACTGGTAGATATCCTTCACGTAGTCACTGCAGAGCTGAGAGTTCTCCCAGTCTTCAATATCAATATCCTCAATTTTGTAGAGCAAGGCATCAGAGAAAGCTTGGCAGAGGTTCTCTTCCTTCATGGAGACGTCCTGAGGTGTGGGAGAAGGACCCTTTGGAGCCAACACTTCCATCTGCACTGGTTTCACAGAAGCAGTAGGTTTCAGGTGCTTGTTGACATTTGTTGTTTTGGTGGGTGGAAAAAGTGCTTTAGTGTTCTGGATTTTCTGAGCTGCTTGTGTGGCTCGGGTTGTAACCCAATTTCCAATTTCTTCTAAAACTTCCCACCTGATAGTCACATGACTTTTAGGTTTAGAATTAACTCCTGTGTCATTATTCTCTAAATCGGTGGATGCTGTCGGGCGTTGGAACAGCACCATGAGGAAACGGACAGGCAAGAGTGGCAGCCCCGCCTAGGGGAAGACGCAGGCTGGACACGGAGAACACTGTGCTATTAGGACTGCCAAGACCCTAGTTTTTAATGACTATCTTAGGCTACCTTGATCTCTGCAGAATAAGGTAGAATGGACCATTTATTCCTCCTTGAAATTCAATTTTTCCTTGACTTCTGTAACACCATAGACTTGCTTTTATTATTTCTGGTTGCCTCTTCTCACTACGTTCTTTGTGGCTTCCTCTTCTTCCACTCTCCTTTTACTGTTGGGTATTACAAGATTTTGTCTTGATATATCCCTCTGCTTGTTTTATAAACTCTTCCTAGTCAACTTTACTATGGCAGTCATCAGCTGTTCCCCCAGTATCCATCCACCCTTCCTTTAGTAAAAGCAAATTGATTTCTTTTGATAGGATGAATAAAACCTCAAGGTCTCTCAGCATATGTGATTCTGATGTACCGGTAAATAACAACCAGAATTCAGGGTGGGAGGAAGCCATAATTTGTAATATTTCTTTGGTGTAAATACTCTCACCACCATCAAAGCCTACTAATTCAGGACATATTAAATGAACACCTAATATGTGCCAGAAGGTGCTGTTTAGAGATTGGCAATCCACAATGTGAAAAGGACCAAATTATCTCTGAGCTCATGGTGTTTATATTCTAGTTATACAGACAGGTAATAAATAATTAAATACCTAAATTACATAACAAGATAATATCATGTAGTGATAAAGTAGAATAAAGGTGAGATGAGTGACTCAGGTGGGGAGCTATCTTAGACAGTGTGGTCAGAAAATCTTCTCTGGAAACTGATGGTTGAGTTGAGACCTGAATGAGGAGACATAAACCATGAAAGACCTGGGGGAACAGCCCAAACTTTCAGCCATGGAACTTTTGCTTGAACTGTTTGGAAAGAGATGGTCTTTTTTTGTGTGGTTAGTAAACTTGTAGGATGTCAACCAGGAGGCGCTGGTATCCATTTCCTCACCTAGACAGGATAGAAGCAGAGATAAAAGATGGAGATGGAGAGAGACAGATTCCTGGTGGTAACATTTGGATGTGAACATTTGGACATCTTTACCCAGCTGTATCTAAAGCCAGCATATCTTGGTACTTTTAAAGCATATGAGCCAATAAATACCCTCCACACAATTTGTGTCTTTACTAATATACGTATCTCTCCCATCTCTTCAAATACTATTTATAGATATACAACATGAATAAATACTATTTATTCATATACAATATTGAATGACTCCAAAATCTCTATCTAGATTGGGCCTGATTCTAAAATCCAGACACGTGTGCATACATAGAGCTGAATAGATGCCTACTAGGTATCTTTACATGCAGAGTTTTGCAAGATCACAGATGTAATATGTATAAATTTCAATTCATCATCTTTCCTCCACAAACTGCTCACTCTGTTTAGTATTTCTACTCAACAAGTCAAAACTATGGGTGTAGTTTTATACTCCTTCTTCTCCTTCAACCTCTGTAACAAATAGACAGTTAATTCCCATGGAATATAGCTCATAAATGCCTTGGGAACACACCCTCTTATCTCTCCATTCCCACTCCCCAAGCTCAGGGGCTTGTTTCTCAGCTAGATTACAGATCTATTACTGGGTCTCTGAATCCATTCTTCCTTCCCTTTAGTTTCAATTTCTAATTGTCACCAGAGTATAAATACTTTCTTTTTCACATTAAGTTTAATAGTAAATGTGACTTTAGATTTTATATCAGTCAGGATTCTCCAGAGAAACCAAACCTCTAGGAGGAACCAATAAGAGTTTTACGTATATATGCTTATATATATATATATATATATACACACACACACACACACACACATGCATATATGAACAAATACATATATTAATATATAAATATATATACATATACATTCACACACATACAATATATAAAAAGATTTATTTTAAGGAACTGGCTCATGAGATTATGAGGGCTGGTAAGTCTGTAATATGTAGGGCAGGCTAGCAGCTCAGGCAGGATTTCTGTTAGTCTTGAGTCAGAATTTCTTTTTCCAAAAATCTCAGACTTCTCAATCTTTGCTCTTAAGGCCCTCAACTGATTGGATGAGTTCCACTCATGAGTTCTGGCTTTACTTAAAGCCAACTGATTGTAATAGTTAATCACATCTACAAAATGCCTACCCAGCAGCATCTAGATTAGTGCTTGACCAAACAACTGGATACCATAACCTAGCCAAGTTGCCACATAAAATTAATCATCATGGACCAAGACTAGGCATTATGAAACTAGCCACCTCCAGACTTTGAGAATTCCTGGATGATTTCAATAGTTTTTTTTTTTCTCTTTAATTGAATTGTCTTTATTTTCTTAGTTAATTTTTCATTAGAGTATAGATGATTTACAATGTTGTGTGAATTTCTGCTGTATAGCAAAGTGAGTCAGTTATACATATACATATATCCACTCTTTCTTAGATTCTACTTCCATATAGATCGCTACAGAGTATTGAAAAGAGTTCCCTGTGCTATACAGTAGGTTCTTATTAGTTATCTATTTTATATATAGTTGTTTCTTGAGAAGGCAAGTTGAGGCAGCTGAGTGTCGAAGGCATGATCTCGTGTGCAAGAGAACCATTGGAGTGCTTGTCAAAACTGTTGGTTCCCTGACTTCATTCTGAGAGGATTCTTACTTCCAAGGTCTAAGGTGGGTATGAAGTTAATTGTGTGGGTCTTCACCAAGATTTTTTAAAAAAGAGATAATTATAAGATAGAAAATATCAGAGGACATCCTGTGTGGTAAAAGTGAGTATTGATTCAAGTGAAAAGTTTTCATTTTTTTTGCACACACACTTATGAGTGTGTGCATGGAGGTCTGAGGCATATTGCAAAATGTATTTCTAACTCTGAGGCACAGTCAAGGTCAAAAAAAGTTTGAACACCCCCAGTGAGGGATATGGTCAATATTCACCCTTGTGACATGATGTGGCAAATAAGTCTTTCTCTTTCCTTATTCCATGAACTTTTATGGCTCCATCCATCCTTCCTTGGGCAATTTCTTCATCTTCAGGTCTTGTTGAGTCCAGTGGTTATGGAGTAATGAAAGGTAAAGGCAGAAAGGGTACAAAACAAGGGCACAAAATCACCATTTCCACCAGCCCCGCATCTTCTTCTTTCTCGCCGCTTCCTCACAGTTCATCCCTAGCGTCCCTCTTTGCAATTTGTAAGAGTTTCTGTTGCCTGTGCTGCAGGGACAGCAGAAGCCTGAAGTCAGATGTAGGGTCAAGCACCCCACAGAGCTGATAGCAATAGCAAAGTGTACTTTAATAACTCTCAGTTCCCAAGCAGCTCTGGGAACCAAGCGCAGGATTTTCTCTGCCTTTGCTCCTCGGCTTCCTGGCCTGAGGGAAGACCTGACTGATGGCTTTGAATATCCATCAACAAATAATAAATAATAATAATAACCTGCCTGCCGCAGGCTTGTCGGAGTCAGGGAGGCTGGGTTTGCTGACGCTTTCTGGCTACTTAATACAACTTCAGAGTCAATTTTAAGCAGCAACCATAGCAGCTTTGCACCAGGGACTTGTCCTTGCTGCTGTCCTTAGGTCTGATTCCCAGGGTTGGGGCCCATCTGGGGGAAATTGTGAAATGGGTGGTATGCCCATGGTGACGTTGGAATTCAAGATCTGCAAGTTTATTCTTTCCTCAGATTTGCCTCTCAGGCACCACGGTGTTCTCAAATGTCCCCACTTCCTCCTTTTCTTCCAGTTTATGGGCTGGAAAAGACCCAGATTGAAGAAATAAGTCCTGGGTTATAAGGAGGCATCCTTTCAGAAACACTTGTTCTCTGTAATGATTAAGCTCTTGGGCTTTGGGGTCAGAATTCCTGGGTTTGAATTTGAGTTTCTGTTCTTCCATCTAAGTGTGTGTGTGTGTGTGTGTGTGTGTGTGTGTATGAGAGAGAGAGAGAGAGAGACAGAGAGACAGAGAGACCCTGAACATATTACTCAACTTCTCTGAGCTTCAATTCCTCATCTGCAAAACACACATCATATTCATAGTAATAATTATAATTGGTAACATTTCTTTAGTGCTTGTTATGTTCCCAGCAGTGTTCTAAGTGTTTTACCTGAATTATTGCCTTGAAGCCTCCTAAGAATCCCATGAGAAAGGTTATGTAATTGTCTTTGGCTTACAGATGGGGACACTGAGGCAGAGAGTGGATAAGGAACGTGTCCCAGGCCACACAGCTGCTAAATGGTGGGCCAAGATTGCTCACACAGCTGGGCCTCTGCTCCGCGTCTCCCAGATGCTAAGTGGCAGCAAGCATGGCTAGGCTTAGTTAAAATCCAGGCTCTGGGACAGGGGAAGTTTCCCTTTAGGATTTTGACTAGTCCAAAGTAAACATTTTTAATTCCAAATTTTCAGGTCCAGGGAAATCGTTGGTGTAGATAATTACCCTAACACCATACAAAGTTGCTATAGCAACTGTTCTCAACTCCACTCACCCTCCAGACCAGCCCTGAGAGCCAGGGGTGGGCTTTGCCTCTCCAAAATATCAGCTCATTGACAAGAGACACCTTGTGCTCTGAGGTTCTTTATAGCACCCAGCACATTGAAAAGCTTATCCTGGTTGTCCAGAGAGTTTTAAAGTCCATTCAGCATGGTAAATGGGCTCTTGTGTGAGGGCCCTGGCTCCCCAAGCCTTCCTTCTCTCATCTCTCTAAAGAATGGCCTACCCATGGCCATTCTTTTTGAAACTGCAGATACTCTTCGTTGGAGGAAATTTTCAGACATCAATTTCTTAGAGTGGCTTTCTTGATCAGATTACTTTCCTTCCAGTGAGGAGCCAGGAACTCCTGCACCCAGGAGGAGGGGAAGTTGGAGTCAGATATTGATGGTTTGAGTTTGCCCTGGGTGGTTACCCTGGGCTAGACTAGATCATGGACTTCATGTGGAATACTGCTCTGGGCTGTAGCAGAAGATGATATTTCTTTGTTGCTCATGGTCAAAGACTGAGGGGGCCGTTCTGTATTTTCTATAAGCTGGGATCCAGCCTGGGAATCTTGCATTTGCAATTTTCCACAAATGTCTGCTACCCTATTGCTTGCTTCTGAACCTCCCAGAGATGAATAATTTAGTTGGCACAGAAATAAAAGTCCCAACACTCTCATCTCATTTCATTTTGGATTCATGGTTAGCAGCTAGAGGTAGAAGGGGACAGTAGAGTGATTAAAAGAGACTGTAAACTCACGATATATCACAGCCATATGGCCTCCTTCATGAAGAAAGCTTGTAGTGCCAGGCATGCAATGGTCAAAGCCCTACATGGTGAGAGGCATGTTTCATTGGACTCTTGGAAAATGATTCAGCCACATTCACTTCTAATCCGATTTAATGATCCTATTTTGATAGCTTTACGTATTTGCTGATTAGGAGAAAAACCACCACCTCACAAGGTCTCCCTGCAGGTGCTCTAAAAAGAGGGCTACTGAAGGAGCCGCTGTCCTTGCTCCATTCTGGGGGCCTTGGTGTGAGAATGTGGCCTTCAGACGGGCTGGGATGTTTGAAAGGGCAGGGACCAGGGACAGAGGGTGAGGGCGGTGCTAAATGTTCTGAACAAGCCAGCTGGGGTGGGAGCGTGGTCTTGAGGGAACATAATCTGGTGTGATTCTTTGTTTTCATGGCATCACCTCCTATTCCTCAGACCAACAGAATCACCAAGCTGTAAACGGCACACCTTACAAATCAGGGTTCCCTGGCGTGGCTGGAGCATTCATTACCAGCTGTAAAGGCACACCAGCAAGTGAGGTTGCTGTTCTGTAGCCCAATTTTCCATCGCAATAACCCAATTAACTGGTGTGTGTGTTTGTTTTACAAAGCTCCAAGCTACAATAAACCATACAGATACGCAGGCTGCAGAAAGCTCTGTAATTAGGACAAGGTGTACAAATTAAACTACTCTTTTTAAACTTCAAACCAGCTAACTTCTGACATACTGTACTGCTGGGGCTTCTGGGACTGAACCCAATTAACATCTTAGTATTTTATAAGCATCGTTTTAATTGCATTTGTATGCAATCTTCTCTCCAAGTGCCTTTCAAGGTGCTAGTCCTTGTTCGGCTTTTATTACTTTGGTGATTTAAATCTTCTTTCTCAGAGGTTCCCGTTAATAATGACTACTGCTACTTCAAATGCTGGTCCAACATAAAACTCGTCTCTCAGAAGAATTATGTTTTAAAACAGTTACATTTAACTTTATTATTACATTTTTAATTTTTTTCACTGTTTGAACATTATGCCTTTAAATGTTTTATCAATCTGTCAGCTCTTGTAATGGCTAGGAAAGAGATTCTTTTCAGAAGATGAGATGGTGGTTCCCCCACCTACCTCCCCTGCTCATCCATTGTGTGGAGTAAAAGTGTTTGGTGCCACGGGATGCCATGAGAAGAGGAGGTAACTGAATAAGTAAATTTGGAGTTTTTAAATTTCCTTATGGGTTTCAGCATCGTTGTCTACATATTGAGGCTGGACCAGAAAACTAAGTCGTTTTCTTCCTGTCGATATTTAAAAAGGCACCAAAATATGCAGGGATCAAGATAAATAATATCTTAAAGTGATATTAAAAATAAAAACAACAAAATATGACTTGCAAACCAGGCATGATTTTTTATAAATAAATCTTTTAGTGGCCAGGGCTGGGGTTAGGGTGAGGTATGTGAGGCAGTGTTGCGCAAGTGCACACTTGGTGTCTTGTTTTATTTGAAATTCTGATCTTTTATTTTCCATGGATATTTTTGGCTTTCATTTGTATCATCAAAAGTGTTGCATTAAAATATTACTTATTTTGATCCCTGGGTTTTTGGTGCCTCCTTAAATTTTACACCTGGGTGAGTGAGTGTCTCACTCACCTCCCCGTTCCAGACCCTGCTATAAATCTAAGTGCAAGGAGTACTTTAAAAGGGATTGAAACATGTGGAGAAGTCCCAAAGGAAAGTTTTCACCCAGTGAGTAAAAAATATAGGGGAAAATTCAGCCCAGGGTTTGGTTCTTTCTGAGTATGATGGCCACAGAAGTCCTCACTTTCTGCTTAGAAGCACCCAAATGAAGGGTGATGCCTGAGTTTATGGGAATCATGGCATGGCAAACTCTTCCTCTTCAAAATCCTAGCCCATGAAAGCAAAACGTTTTTGTAATTTTCTTTTGGCATGTGCTATTGCAAGAAGGAGTTAGGAAAAATGAGTACTAATGTTGTGCTCAATTAGGATTTCTGTTATCTGGATAAAAATATAGTCTTGAGCAGGCAATGGGATCCTCCTGGAATATTTTAAATCTTTTTGCTTGATTGAGTGTCTTGTCAAACAAAACTGGCAGGCTCTCTCCCAGAGCTGCCTGAATCTATGCAGATATGATTTCTATCATGCCTTTATTATGTGTAGTCTGTAATAAGGATGAGCACATATAAATCATCTCTAGATGGCAGTTAGGATGCAATACTCAAAGGAGAAAGACATTTCTGCTTTCAAATGTCTAGTGATTTCAGATATTATATAGCAAGTCTCTGCTGAACTGCACAATCTTCAATTCTACTCAAGCCCTTCTGTGGAAGAATGAGACTTTCATATCTTTTCTTTGCAAGGATCGCTAGTGTGGTAAGAATCATGTCACCAAGACCAGAGCACTGTATCTTTTTGGCTAGTCTGATGTCAAAGTTGCATTTGAAAAGAGAATACTTCTGTGATTTGATTTAAGAAGTTGGTCTTGAGAGATGATGGGGGAGACCTCAGATTTGGGGTCTGCTTTTCTCTAAACAGGGCATGAGTCTTAGAGTGGGGAAGTATCAAAATTGTGTTCATCTGAGTCTGCAGCAAGAACAAAGTGCATTTCTGGTGACATTTCAAAATATCTTTCTTTCCTCTGGATCAGGAAGTGAGTCATAAATATCTCAACCTCTTCCCAATGACACAAAGGGTAATTTGGTAAGGAAAAGCAAACCAAAACAAAAGACAAGAGCTCCAGACTTGGCTACTAATATTGTTGAGCAATTACTGTGTATCAGCTACTGAGCATCTCCGTGTATTATCTGATTTACTCTTTGGTAGACTGAAACAATACAAGGACTATTCAGATATACATTGTACAGACAAGGAAAGGTAGGCAACGGTCTACCTATGGTTACAGGTTTGGTAGGTTTGGTAGGTGATGGGCCAGGATTCAAATCCAAACACCTTGGTTCCTGGTGTGATTTCTCATCCACTCTGTTTTCATATACTGTGTGGTCTTGGGCCACCTCACCTCCCACATCTCAAGAGGACCAGGACAAAAGTGAAATAGCTGGCTAGGAAATTGAAGTAGGTAGGTGGTCATAAGGTCTCTGAATCCTACTTCAGTTGCCATTACAAGGCAGTTTATAGAAATTCTTTGGTTGGGTTGAGGTGAGTGTGTCTATGTACCAGGGTGGCAGTTGTGACAGTGAATGGGGTAAACTCCAGACATATTGTGAAGTAACTTTGGTCTCCAAGGCTTCCATTTCTCTAATCTGAGGTCTTCTTCCCCTTTCAATGCCTTTCTTTCCTCCCTCAGGAGTCTTGGATTTGACTGCTGTAGGTCCACCAGACCAATGCTCACACACTGCAGCACACATAGAAAATGACAAGCGAGAATGTCATTGGCAGGTCAGGCTGCAGAGTTGGAAACCCTGTACCAGATCACCAACACCATGAAGACTGGGGCTACATATCTCTATGACTAGACACATCACTCCTGGTGCAAAGGGAGACTTTGTGGTAAAATAATTCCCACCAAGTCACTAGAGATTTGACCAGCCAATATACAGATAAGACTACTCTTCCTTTTGGGAACATTAGCTCTTGAAAGTGGGAGACTGGGGGGACACGGGCTTTCCCCACTGCCTGTCATCGTGCCAAGTGGTTTCTTTGCCCTGCAGTGAAAGGTGAGAGGTGAGGACTGTCAAGTCTCAGGCAGAGGGAGCAATCAGATCAGGAAGGAGGCTTAGGGAGAGAGCAAAGAACAGAAGGCAACAGAAAGGAAGAGAGGAGCATTTCATGACTGGAGTCTTTTTTAATGGGACTGAGGGGGAACAGTTGTCTGAACACAAACCCAGGAAGTTGCTGTGACGTGCACTATTTTCTACCTTATCTACAGGCAGCTCTGGCCAGATAAGGGGTGTCACTGTGATTTCTCACTCTTGGCTGCTCTGGCTGTGCAGTTGTCCAACTCCAATCCTAGAGTGTCTGTGTAAGGGCTTCCCTGGGCTTTCTCAATGATTGGCACAAAGATTCAGACCTCGTCAATTGAGCTGCTTAGAGCTGAGATTCCAGCTGGTTAAGATGCATGGTTCTCCATAGCTTGCTCTGTAAGGTTCTCATTCTTCATCTATAAACTGGAGATGGTAATTGCCTCCCAGACTACCTTCCAGAATTGTCAAATATAAGACATTACTATGATTTAAGGTAGCAACATAATTTCCAATAGGGAAGGGAGATCTATGTAGAGGTCAACTGGGCTACACCTTTAACTCAGTGCGAGGTGATTTGCCCTTAACTGATTTGATACTAGGGATTGCAAATGCCACTCTGAAACTCTCAGGGTGGAGAGTGGGGTGAGGGAGGGTGGGTATTCTGTACTCTCATTCACTCCTGCAGTTGTGACGTCCTTATTCACACTTTACCTAAAATTTGCCTGATATAAGGGAGCTCTTACCTTTCTTTACCTATAATACAGATGGGAAAATATGAGTGTAAATCATCCATAGTAGCACATCTTTTTATGTGCTTAAAGATTACTCAGAGTGCCTTCCACAGACTTCTTTTCCTTTAAGTAGGGGCCCCAGCTCTGAGAAGGCAATGGCACCCCACTCCAGTGTTCTTGCCTGGAGAATCCCAGGGACGGGGGAGCCTGGTGGGCTGCTGTCTATGGGGTCGCACAGAGTCGGACACGACTGAAGCGACTTAGCAGCAGCAGCAGCAGTAGCAGCAGCCAGCTCTGAGAGGTCCTTTTAATTCATTTCCCGATCTCATTTTCTTTCTGTCAATAATCTAAACGGTTCTTTGTGGAATTTGACGTTCCAAGCCTTCCACTCCTGTCCTGCCTTGTGGCCCAGGAGTAAGGACTCGGCTCACCCACTTTTGGGAAAGAGGTGCGGCCGAGATGTACCAGTGGCCAGCATTTGGGGGAGGGCTGGCCATTTTGGACCACTGTGTTTGCTGACTGTTGACCTAGGAGAGATCTAGTGGCAGTCCCTGGCTACATTTAGCCTGATCTCTAGGAGCTGGACGCCTGTGGCAGGTAGTACCTGCTGAGCAGATGAGATTTTATAGCTTGGTTGCAGACAGACTCTGGGGCATGGCCCAGATAGGTTAAACTTCAGAGTGTGCTGACATCTGCATATGGAAGACATTTAATGTAGGATTCAGTAATTGTTTATATTGCAGTGTGAGGTTAGCTAAAGAATGCTGGAGAAACAGAATTCCAGGGTGCTAATCTGACCTTTGACAAACAGTGTGACTTGGGCAAGTAACCTGGCCTTTCTGAGCCTCAGCTTCCTGATCTAGAAAAGGAAGGGAGTGTATATTTTCACTGGATAATGTATGAAGACTAGGGGAGCTTATACATATCAAAATGTGGAGGACAATTTAATTTGAACATTATAATAAGGGATTATTATTCATATTATCAACATTATTCACCTCACTAAATGGACTATCCACTTGGGCAGAAAAGAAGGGAAACATAAAGTCTTAGGACTCAAAATAGCCAGAAAAGTCATTGTGTAAGATTTCCCCTTCAGTGCCTAAAAACTCCATTGAGCAGGGACATTGTCTTTTCATGGTGGGACCTCTGGAGCTTGGTGAAGTTTCCTTCTCTGGCTGAGCCTGGAAGGACCAGGCTCTTTGAGGGGCCACTGTCTTGGAAGCTCTCTGAGACTGCAGAAATGTTCTGACACTTTCCCTTCACTCAACAACCTTCCAGGGTTCAATCATTTCTTCCTTCAATATGCATTTATTATGCTACTCTGTGTCAGGCACTATGCTAATTTAGGGGATGCCCTGATAAACAAGGCAGATATTATCTTTGGTCCCCTGGTAGCTCCCTTCTAAATGGCTGTGGATGATTTTTGAGGTATCCACGAATTTTGGGAAATTGGAGAAAAAATTACATGTGTTTGTGCAGTTGTTTTTCCCAAAAGTGTTTATATCTTTGATAGGATTTTAGAAGTGGCTCAGAACTTCTCCAAAAAGGTTAAGAATCATAGCCTGGTGGGAAAGATCAGCTATTCACATGAAACAGTAACTACCAGGCAGGAAGTGTCTTGTAGAGAATCTTACAGAGAGTACACTATGGGTACAGAACAGGGAGTGCTTCTTGTCAGCTGAGTTGCTTGGGGAAGACTGGGTGGAAAAGGTTGTATGTGACCTGACTTTAAAAAATGGAAGAGTGCAATTCAGTGTCTTTTTATTGCATAACACCTAGAGAAACTGTTCATATCATAGCCTGTGTGAATAGTACCTCTTGGAGTTGAGCAGTGCACAACCTGTGCATCTATACATGGCGACCCTGACTTGGTTGGGGGAAAGAAACCATTCTTGTTGGTGAGTTATGGATTTCCTGATAAAGTTGTGATAACCACGCTTTTGTCACATCATGCCACACCAACAGGTTAGAAAGAGCAGTAGGAGAAACACAAAAGAAAAAGTCAGAAATACCACTGCCTGTGGAACAACCTCAGTGTGCAAGAAGGGTTGGTTTTCTTATTTTTCCATTTAATTTCTTGAAATCCTCACACGCCTTATTCAGGAAGCTCAGTGTTTCCTACCACTCCTTGAATTATCCAAACCCCCAGAGCTTGCTTAAGTAGCCCACAGGGTGGTCAGTCTTTATTGGACACTCACTGAGGAAGGAAGTGGAATATGAGCAATCTTCTAGTGATGTGGTTTCTCACTGGCCCATGTATGACTCGGAAAACATCATTCTGCACCTCTCTTGGGCAAGGCTTCAGTTCAGGTCCCATCATGGTTGCCCTAGGACCTCGTGGGCTCTTGGCATATCCTTACTTGTTCAAATGTCTTCCAAGGATAAATAGAGTCATTGCTAAGGGGTGGCTTCAAGTCCACACCTTCACTAGCCTAGAACATTGATCCAGCTTCTTCCCCCTGATCCCCTCCTCATCCCTCAAAAGGTAGAAGGTTTTATTACATCACTATTTGAGGACAGTCTAGTACTCTCACAATATCTCATTTTTTTCCCTTTAATTTTTATTGGAGTATAGTTGTTTACAATCTGAGTAGTGCTATTCAGTAAGTTCTCATTGGTTGCCTATTTTATACATAGTGTTCTTGCCTGGAGAATCCCAGGGACGGGGAGCCTGGTGGGCTGCTGTCTATGGGGTCGCACAGAGTCGGACATGACTGAGTGACTTAGCAGCAGCAGCAGCAGTGTATATTTGTTAATCCCAACCTCCCAATCCATCCCACCTCCCTTTCCCCTCCTGATATACATATGTCTGTTCTCTACGTCTGTGAGTCTATTTCTGCTTTGCAAATAAGATCATCTATATAATTTTTCTAGATTCCACATATATATATGTTAATAAACAATATTTATTTTTCTCTTTCTGACTTCACTCTCTATGACAGTCTCTAGGTCTATCCACATTTCTATAAATGAATCAATTTTATTTCATTTTATGGCTGAGTAATATTCTACCGTATATATGTACCACATCTTCTTTATCCATTCCTCTTTTGATGGAATTTAGGTTGCTTCCATGTTCTGGCTATTGTAAATAATGCTTCAGTCAACATTAGGGTATATGTATCTTTTTGAATTATGATTTTCTCTGTGTATTTGCTTAGTAGGGGAATTGCTAGCTACATCTCCCTTTTGAAGAAAGTTCTTTTTAGGAATTTATACAGTGACACAGCTGGTAATTTCTGCTGAGAAAAAAGAAAATTATTTAGCCCAAGCTGAGTCTCTGGTAGGCAGTGTTCTGATGGGCTCCCTCTCCACGAACAGGTTTTGTGGGTGAGGTAGTACAATGGGCAGATCACAAGATCACAAAAGTAAGAATTTGGATTTGGATGCTGCATCAGATCTGTGACTTTGGGCAGTTTATTTAATCCTCTCTGAACTTTAGTTTCTTCCTCTCTGAAATCTTTACATATCGCTTACCTCAGAGGGTTGTTTTCCAGATTAAACAAGATGATGCATGTGAAGCACTTAGCACTGTGCCTTGTATAGGGGTTAGGACTCAGAAAACTTCATCTAGAGCTAGTAGTGAGAAATAAGAAAGAAGATGAGAAAGAGAAGGAGGAAAAAAAATTGGACATGGTGCTAGAAGGGAGAAGCAGGAGCAGATAGGCAGCCAGCACCCACAATCACCCTACTGTACTCATGTTTTATGCACCGGAAGCCACCCCCAGCGATGTTCCTCTCTTCCTCAGATGCAAAAGACATTGTACCCAGGGCTTTCCCCCAGTCAGCCCATAGGCTGTCCCAGCCAGCCTCCATTCAGCTTCTCACAGCTGGTCCTGCCTGCCTGCCTGTGCCTTGGAGACATTGCTGACCTTGGGGCCACTTTTTCTTAACCCTCCAGTGGGGTGTCCTGTGAGACTGGAGCCTCTGGCCAAGGAATGGCCTCAGAAACTTAGCAACAAGAGTCAGGCATGTGTTCTGTGCCCTCTAATCTAGAAAGGTTCTGGGGATGTGTGTCAATGACACTCGTCATTTGCATATTGAGCTCTTCTTGGCCTGCACTGGACAAGGAAAGAGTGATGTGCTATGGCTATGATCTCTCAGCAAAAGACCAAGAGACCCAGAATGCTTTGTGCCTGTCTAGGGGTTGGCAAGCTGAATTTAAGTAGGGTGCTAGGCTGCAACCTTAGTCTAGTTCTGGGCATGGCATTTCTTGTGCTTCCATTTCTCATGAGTCTATCCAGATCCCCGGATCATTAGAAACAGTTCTAGCATGTGTAGTGGTAGGGATGAGAACTGTCCTTTTCCCTCATTTACATATCAACATTAGTTGTGTTACCTTGAGCAAGTTACCTCTTTTCCCAGTAGGTTTTCTCATACGCAAAGTGGCAATAGTAATGGGTAGTATGATGGGGGCTTCCCAGGTGGTGCTAGTGATGAAGAACCTATCTGCCAGTGCCACAGATGTAAGATACACAGGTTTGATCCCTGAGTCAGGAAGATCCCCTGGAGTAGGAAGTGGCAACCCACTCCAGTATTTTTGCCAGGAGAATCCCTTTGCAAATGTTTTCAACTCCCCTTGCAACTGCTTCCTCTCCCTGAGCAACTGCATGGATCAGCCTCATATAAAACTGTGGCATGTTGGAAAGCCTTTGAAAAATGGTACCTAGTCTCTTGCAGTTGACCTCTTCCAGAGCCCATGAGGCAGAGACCTATGCATATTCCCTGGCCTGCAATAGCAGAGTGATAACTCTACATAACACTTCTTGCCTATTGCTGCATCATGTAAATGGAAGTTACCAGTGTTCATCCAGAACTCAGAGCTGAGTCTCACCAAATGACTCTGGGGGGAAATTTTGACATGGAGAAACACCCATGATAACTTCAGTGGGACTGAATGATGGATGGGTATATAATGGATAGTTGGAGCTTCTGGGTCAGGAAGCTATAAAGAAGAGTCCTGTGCTAAAAGCCCTTGGAGCAGGTCACATAACTGTGTTTGGACATTGGGTTCATCATGGTCTGTCTCTTAACAGTTTTCTAGTTAAGTTCAAGGAAGGAGCCAATGACTTCTGCCCAAGGCTCTCATCAGAGTCTCAGGATTGGAAGGCACTTTCAGTTCAGTTCAGTTCAGTCACTCAGTCATGTCCAACTCTTTGTGACCCCATGAGTTGCAGCACACCAGGCCTCCCTGTCCATCACCAACTCCCAGAGTTCACTCAATCTCACATCCATCGAGTCGATGATGCCATCCAGCCATCTCATCCTCTGTCGTCCCCTTTTCCTCCTGCCCCCAATCCCTCCCAGCATCAGAGTCTTTTCCAATGAGTCAGCTCTTCGCATGAGGTGGCCAAAGCACTGGAGTTTCAGCTTTAGCATCATTCCTTTCAAAGAACACCCAGGACTGATCTCCTTTAGAATGGACTGACTGGATCTCTTTGCAGTCTTTTAGAGATTATCTAACACAGCAAATATATAATATTCATCTCCCCACTCCTCAACCCTGTGTCCATAACAATGGCAGACATCACTAATTGATGGTGGTATTCTCTCTGGAAAAGCCTAAATGCAACTTCAGAATCCTTTAACACTTAGTCGTCTAGGCAGTATGGCATTGACCATAGACTCCAACCAGAACCTCTAATTCTTAGTTTAGATCTCTTCACATGGTTCCTTCCCAGGTCTGAGGGAACGGGGGATTTGAAGAATCCTGCTTGGAAAATACAAGCGTTTCTGTCTTTATTGGATGTTAATAGGGGCAACCAAGGTCTTGGAAAGGACATCAGATTAAAGATATGAAGTTAAGTTCTGGTCTTGATGTTGTCCCAGAGGAGCTGAGTGATCTTAGGCAAAGTGTTACCTCCTTGGATCTCAGTTTGTCTCATCTGTAAAATAAAGGGCTTGAGAGGACCACATGATTGCCATGGACCTTCTTTCAGAAATATGCTTTGATGGCTTTGAAATGTTTGGGTACATCAAGATGCCTCGTGGAGATACATGTTTCTTGCTCCTAGGAGTCTGTCTGTATGCCATATATCACCAATGACAGACGTGTGACAACCATGCTGCACTTCCCACTTTCCTGCCTGTAGCTTATATAGGCAATGGGGACTCCATGTGGACTCAGTCTAGAGTCTTTTTATCCTTTTTAGCAGGAGGGGAGGGTGTCTAGGCAGCCACTACCAGTTGATTAAAATTTGCAAGGCAAATAAAAACTATTTGCCATATGTTAACGAGCTGAATCTTGTCCCTTCAAATATTCATGTTGAAGTCCCAACCCCTAGAATGTATTTGGAGAAAGGGTCTTTACAGAAGTAGTTAAGTTAAAATGAGGTCATTGGGAAAAGTCCTAATCCAATATGACTGGTATCCTTATAAGAAGTGGTAACTTGGACAGAAGGAAGATGGAGAAGATGCAGGGAAAAGATGGTCATCTACAAGCCAAGGAGAGAGACCTGGGACAGATCCTTCCCTTATGGGCTTCAGAAGAAAGTTACCTCCTTGATCTTGGACTTCTAGCCTCCAGAAGAGCAAGAAGATAAATCTCTGTTGCTCAAATCACCCACCCTGGAGTATTCTTTTATGGCATCCCTAATAGACTCATATACCATCCCTTGCTTACCTCCACCCCCTGGACCCTTAGAACAGCTAGGATTATAAAGACCCCCTCCCAGATCAGACATTCTGCAAACCCAAGAGCCTGACAACTGCATTCATTGATTGTGGGTTCCTGGAGAGAGGAACTATTTCTTAATTAGCATACATCCAGGCATACAGGAGGCACTCAATACATGTGAAAAGAAGGGAGAAGATGAAATGTTAGAAAAACAAAAAAGAAGAAAATACTGCTACAGAGTTCCAGAGAGGGCGTGTGCCATTTGGATATCTTTGCTGCTGCTGAGTCACTTCAGTCATGTCTACAGTCATGCTGTAGACAGCAGCCCACCAGGCTCCCCCGTCCCTGGGATTCTCCAGGCAAGAACACTGGAGTGGGTTGCCATTTCCTTCTCCAATGCATGAAAGTGAAAAGTGAAAGTGAAGTCGCTCAGTAGTGTCTGACCCTCAGCGACCCCATACACTGCAGCCTACCAGGCTCCTCCGTCCATGGGATTTTCCAGGCAAGAGTACTGGAGTGGGGTGCCATTGCCTTCTCCATTGGATATCTTTAGGATGTTCTTTTTTGTTTTGCTTTGAAAAAGTCACCTGGAGCTCCCTGGCATCAGGCAGAGCCTGTTGGCTCACCTATAACTTTTTTGCCTTTTCTAGAAACTAAGATTACAAACTGAAACTCAAACAGGCACTAGAGAAGTAGAGGTGACTGAAAATGAACTGAAATCTCCAACAAGGCCAACAGGTTAAATCGCTGTTTCAGACCAGTTGGAATTTGGCTGAGGGTTAAAAAGGGAAGTTGGGAACCGGTTGGGAGCTGGGGAAGCCGCTTTTCTTCTGGGCTCCTCACTCTGGGTTTGGCATTTCACCTGCTAGATGGCGCTGTCCTCTAAGGAAAGACGCCAACTCAGCTTTAAGGGTCAAGGAAACAGGAACAACTGAAGTTGGTTGGAAAGAATTGATGGGCAAGAGGCAGAGGGGATGGAGGCCAGTCCTTTCCGCAGCAGCATCTCCTTTTGTGGTGGTTCTGGTTCCCTTTAGAGATCTCATTTTACAGTGTGGGTGTTTCATAACATCACATCTGAAAAGTCACAGGGCCTTTTTCTCTGAACAGAGTGAATATGAGGTGTGTGTGTGTGTGTGTGTGTGTGTATGTTGTGAGGAAGGGGCAGGGAAGATCATTGAGGTCCCACCACAAGGCTGTAACTTACAAATGACATGTCCCAGTACTGGTCTTTGGCCTTGACTTAAATGAGATCAGTGGGAAAAAGAAACAGCCAGGCCTTTCTCCGTGCTGCCTGCCAAGGTGGACGCCTCACACTCCTCGAGCTTTACTCCAAAGCCTCTAGCTCAGCTTCAAACTGTGGGGGGAAACTGCTTGTGGGGGACGAGACTCCCTTTCCTTGGGCAATGTTAGTGTGAGACCGACGTGCTGAATCTGGGTCTGCATGTGAAATCAGGGATGCAGTCTGTAACTACTCCCCCTCTATCAGCAGCCAGAAGGAAGGAAAACAAAGATAAGGGTGGGGGTGGGGGGGCTGGAAACCAGGAGGGGACAGAAGAGGGGAGATGGGAGGGTTGAGGAAAGACAGGAGACAAGGGAACAAAGAATAGCGGTGAGGTGTGAAGGGGATGAGGAGGGGCGAGAGGGACACACAGGACTAGGGGGCCAGAAAGAAAGGAAAGGGCCATGCAAGGGAGCCACAGTGGAAGAGAAAGGATGGACCAGTAGGGGAAGTGAGAAGACCAGGAAGCCAGAGTGGAGCTTTCAAGTCGGTGCTAAAGTCAGGAAACTTAAAAGGCAGGGGAAGGAGGCTCTGCCAGGCAAACAGGAAAACAGAGGAAGAGGAAGTCTAGTAATTAGAGAAAACCTGACCAAGGGCCCAAAAGGAGGGGAAAACCACTGTGATGGGCAGGTTGCAGAAAGGCAAGGCAACAAAGAGTGGCAAGCAAGCTCTGAAGCAGGAGGGCGGAAGCAAGGAAGGCAGAGAGCAGAGCTGGGAAGAAGGGGAAAAACACGGAGATGGAATGAGCAAAACAAAACCCAGTAGAGACTGAAGGAACAAGGAAAGAACCATTAAAAGAATGCTTACCTTAGAGTCGTAAAAACTGGAATGTGTGTATTTTGGCCTCTGGCCATGGTCCAGGAAACACAGTGTGGCTTTTAAGCAAATTGTGGAGTGGTGGTGTCCACACGTTAGTAGCTTGCCCTGGTCTGCTGCTTTGAAATGTAGCTGCTCTGGGCTGCCCCCCTGTTGGCTGGCAGCCGGCTACTGGGGACATTAGATAGAACCCACTCTCCATACCTAAGGTCATCCCTGTTCAATTTATGGTGCTGTAAGTTCACAGGCACAGGCTTCTCTTCCAAGGCGGTCACTGCCCTTTGCAGGCCAAGAGTTGAGATGTGAATCCTGTGGGGTGACCGGCTCACTGTGTCTTGAATCAGTGGTCCCTTGGAGGATGTTTCTCGGTGGGACAGGGTGCAGAGGCTCTGGAAGGGCAGAGCAGGAGGTATGTTGAAAGTAATGCATGGAGATTAAGGGAAGGGAGTCTGAAGTCTTATAGCCACAATTTGGTTCTGAGTTTTACTATTTTATTCTGTAAAAACTAGCATGTGTTTCTTAACCTTTCTGAGCCTCAGCTACTCATCTGTAAAATTGGATTCATAATCCTGCCTATCTCATAGTGTTCTGATGAAGCTTGAATGAGATGATCCATGGGGCTGAGTGGCTAGATTGTACTGATGCTCATTGAATGTTAGTTGTTCTTTGTTTTATCATCTAAAGACCAAATAACTCTGTGTGTGTGTTTGTGTTTGGGGGGAATCAGTCCTTGAATGCAGAGTAAGGGGCTTAGTTTTGAAGGTATTTTAACAAGAGAATGGTCTTTGCAAATGATTGCAGAAATAGATCCAGTGGTGACACTTGGCTGTTTTGGAGAACGGGAGAGTATGCATGAGGTAGTGTGGTCCTGGATTAGGGTTGGGGGGATGAAAAAACGTAAAAAGAAAGTAAAGAAAGAAAGTGAAGTCGCTCAGTCGTGTCCGACTCTTTGCGACCCCATGAACTGTAGCCCACCAGGCTCCTCTGTCTATGGGATTCTCCAGGCAAGAATACTGGAGTGGGTTGCCATTTCCTTCTCCAGGGGATCTTCCTGACCCAGGGATCGAACCCAGGTCTCCCACGTTGCAGGCAGATGCTTCAACCTCTGAGCCACCAACTGCTGCTAAAAAAACGTAAAGAGTATTTTGAGAGACACTCCAAACCCAAAAATCTTTATGATTGGATAGATAGATGGTGACAGAGGGACAGTTTTAAAAATTTATTTATTTTTAATTGGAGGATAATTGCTTTACAATGTTGTGCTGTTTCTGCCATACGTCAACATGAATCAGTCATAGGTATACATATGTTCCCTCCCTCCTGAACCTCCCTCCTACCTCCCACCTCATCCCACCCCTCTAGGTTGTTACAGAGCACTAGGTTGAGCTCCCTGTGTCATATAGCAACTTCCCGTTAGCTATCTACTTTTACATATAGTAATGCATATATTTCAATGCTACTGACAGAGGGACATTTTAAGCACCACTCCAAGGTTTGGGGGCCTAGAACAGAGCAGAGGGAGCCCTCAAGCTAAGAATGATTTTTCACATTTTTAAAAGACTGTTAAAAAACAAAGAAGAACATGTGACGGAGAAAATATGTTGTCTGCAAACCCTCCTATTTAGCCCTTTACAAAAAGAATTACCCTACCTCTGGCCCAGCCTATTGTATCAGAAGATGACTCTGCCCCAGAAATCAGGAAACCTAGAGAGGTGCAATGTCCCCCAGAAAACTAGAGCATTGGACTAAAGCAGGAGCAAGGTCTGTGTGAAAAATACACAGATTTAAGTCATATATTCATTCCACAAATATTTTTTGAATGTGGCTCAGGAGATAGACAGACCTGGTTGATTCCTGGCTCCATCTTCCTACTTGTCACCTTCAACAAATTATCAAGCTCTGTGTATCTCACTGTTTTTCCACTTGTAAAATGTAGATGATAATTATACTTACCTCCTGGAAACATTTTGGAGGATTAAATATGATAAGACATGTAAAGCATTTGGGCCATGTCTGGCACACACCACATAATAAATAATTAGCTTTTATTGTTGTTGGAAACCCAGAGATAGAAATGAACATGGCATGTGCTACATGACAGTAAGAGGGTGAATAGACTTGATAAATAACAGTAAGCCAATATCACTTGCCATTATTATTATCATCAATATCATCATCTTTTACTGCTATTATAACTTGAAGTCTGATCCTGGGACCCCAGTGTTCTCATTCGTAAAGCATGAGGTTTGCTAGGATTCCTTCCAATTCCATCTTTTTAACTTTTTGTCAATTTCTTCCTCCTTCCCCATTTCCCTCCCTTCCCTCTATGCAGTTACAAACACGCTTAATACTCCTTGACATTTCTGACAGGCAGGTCATCTCTTCCCCATCCTCTTTAAAAATCCCGATCATGTAAGAACTGATTCTGTTTTCCCTCCATTCCCAGTGATCTCTCTTCCTTTTGCAGCCCCTCCCCCTCCAGGCATTTGCAACAAAAGAGTCAGGTCATTTTTCATGCAGTATCAGCCAAATGTCAGCCTCCGAAGCATTTGTCCTTGTTTCTCTGAGTGTCGGAAGTTCTCCGTCTTCCCACTAGGACTTTCTGAGAGTGTGGAGTGGATCCCAGAATCTTTAATTCTCCTTTTGCAACCGAGCCTCTTCCTATACTCTGAGTAAAGGAGTGGGGGGAAAAGGGCCGGCAGAGGAGCCAGGCTTCCAGGCCGGTGGCTCGCTGCTGTGGGGGTTTGTGCTGCACCCTGCCTGGTTACTTACTGCTGCTGTGAGAGGCCAGTCAGGGGAGAGAGATTAGGGTCATCAAGATAAGGCAGAGAATATTCAAACTGGAAGCAAAAAGGGGCTGTTTTTCCAATAGTAAGTAATCAGGGAACAGGAGGATGTAATTTGCAGATTAGGAAAGTGAACAAAGAACATAAAATTAACTTTATAGCAAAGAGGAGCGCAGTCTGTTTGAAGAAATAAACCTCCATAAAGCATTATTGTTGATAAAATCAGATTGTTGATTTAAACTAAATAGGAAATATGACCAAATCAGGGTGAGGAGGTGGTGCTCAGTGAAGCTGGGGCTAAAACTTCAGGAGGGGATGGAAGGTTGGTTTGGGCCTAAGAGACCTGATGTGGCGTGGTGTGTGCGTGTGCCTGTGTGTTGAGAGACATCAAAGCAAGGATGCCTGTGCTAAAGGCATAGATAATAGGAGTGTGCCTTTCTGAGATGCTTAACATGCCTTCATTTAGTGATTGCTTTTATTTAAATTGATAAGATACTTGATCTTAGCCAAAAGGCTGAGAAGTGATAAGACTGTCTTTATTTTAAAAGTGGCATTGACTTCCAAGCACTGGTAATTAGCACATATGTTCCTGCCTCCTATTTTGAATACTCAAATGCCTACATAAGCTCACCTGAAACACCAATTACTTTCCCAGTGAATACCAGGACCGACCTGGGTACCAAAGCCTGGGTACCAAGTCCCAAGGTCATGCCTTTGGTCCCAAGAAGGTTAGAGCAGGGCTTCTGTCCCCTTCATCACAGGCAAGTTGGCCAGATTAGGATAACACTCCTGTAGTGGGCAGTGACAGATCCAACTCTGTGCTGTTAGCTGCCCTATATTTCCCCATGTCAAGCCTTCCTGGTCCTACATTGACTAGGAGGGGACACTTACATGGTTTTGTTGACTTTGAGCTGCTGAGACAGAACTCTTTCCAAGGACCAAAATTCAGAGAAGCATCCTGCAATGCAGGAGACCCTGATTCAATTCCTGGGTTGGGAAGATCCCCTGGAGAAGGGAAAGGCTAACCACTCCAGTATTCTGGCCTGGAGAATTCCATGGATTGAATAGTCCATGGGGTTGCAGAGTCGGACACGACAGAGTGACTTTCACTTTCACTTTCATCCTTATGTAGCAGTGTGTTCAGAAGTCTTCATTCCCTGTCTAGGTCCATTATCCTCCCTTCTCTGTCTTGCTCTGACCCTTGGAAGCCACATCCTGGGAATTTCTTATTTTCTGGCTTTCTGTATGGTTCAGCTTATGAAAGGCACCAGCAGGCTGGAGAAGAGACAGGGCATGCTACAGGTGGGCAGGGGCTTTCTCTACTGAAGTTCAGAGCCCTCTACAGCTATAGCTTCAGCCTCAGCTACAGGTTTCTCTGGGTTCGGGGCCTTAACCTAATCCTTTCAGCACAGGGGTTGGTCCTAGTCCCCATGCAGCTGCTACACCTGGAATGTCTCACCAGCCTTTGTTAGCTTCCTTTAAATGTGCCCTTGCATTTAACTATCCCTTCATTATGTTACTTGAGTCTGCCATTCTTGTAGGACCCTGGTGGGTACAAGTGATTGCGAGTTCCTATGGAAACGCGGAGAAGGCAGTGGCAACCCACTCCAGTACTCTTGCCTGGAAAATCCCATGGAAGGAGGAGCCTGGTAGGCTGCAGTCCATGGGGTCGCTAAGTCGGACACGACTGAGTGACTTCACTTTCACTTTTTGCTTTCATGCATTGGAGAAGGAAATGGCAACCCACTCCAGTGTTCTTGCCTGGAGGATCTCAGGGACAGGGGAGCCTGGTGGGCTGCTGTCTATGGGGTCACACAGAGTCGGACATGACTGAAGTGACTTAGCAATCTGGAAACAAGAAAGCCTGGGTTATTGAAGGTCATCAGGCAAGTTGCTTCTACTTAATAGCTTCACGTTCTTCATCTGTGAAACTGGCATGACAGTACGGTCATCCCTCAGCTAAAACATGCTAAGATTCTGTTTCTGCTAGAGATGTAATGGGCAGGGCATTGGAGGAAAAAGAAACAGGAGTTTGAATCCTGGTTTTGACACTTACTAGGTATGTGGCCTTGGTCAAGTCTTAATCTCTTTGAATCTTTGTTTTCATTATCAGTAAAATAGGGAAGATAATCCTTTCCTTGCAAGTTGAGGGGTAGGGTTAGATATTAAAATTACACATATGGAAGCAGTTAAAAGTAGTTTTCATGACACAGGAGGTATCCAATCCACGGACACTCTTTCTCTTGTTTCCAGGCTACCTTGGAGGGAAAATGCCTGAGCATGAGGGGAAAGGAGTTTGTAGATTCTGGAGGTTCCCATTCTTTTCACCTCGAATTCAGTTTACTTATATCTGCTGACAGTTCAGCTCACAGATTCCCATTCATTTATTCTTTCCAATCGATCTAGTCCTTGAAGATTTCTCCCTGGAACCATTCCTTCAAAAGGAAGGCAGGCCTGTGGTTAGTTGGAAGGAGGGAACCAGAAGAAGCAGGTCCTGGGCACCAGGCTACTCACTAGCCTGGTGTTTTGACCAGAATAGGGATTTCTTTGAGCTCAGAGTTCTCTGGTATAGCTGACACATTTCAGGGACTTTCTCTTTCCTTCTTTATGCACATGTCGCCTTTGTAACTGAAGAGCTGGGCCTCTGATTTTTCACAGTAATTGCTCATACCTAGATTTTAAGACAAAAGGAGCTCTCAGCCAACACAATTCATAGTCCTGCCCAGTCCCAAGCTTGCCATAAGTGATTTTTGCACAGAGATTTAAAAAAAAAAGTATAGAATGGGATTTTTGAAATTTTTGCTTGAAATTTCAGTATTTAAATGTGTGATTCATCACTAATAGATCCAGATGTGGAAAAGCTGTGAGTGAAAGGGAGTTCATCTGTAATTTCCTTCAGTCCTTCTCAATGTTCTCTTTTTTCATTTCAGCATCTCATTCTCCAGATGCTCCACATCTTTAACTGCCCACAGTTGACCAGAGATCCTCTGACCAGAATCTTTTTCAGGATCAAACAGACCCTTGTTTTTTTGCCCTTATTGAATATAAACTTGCATATCTTTTGTCTGTCAGTAGCCATCGAATGCTCTCAAATTTATGATAATTTGACTCATTCTTCTATCCATCCATACATTTCATCCGCCTACCCTCCTAACCGCCAAATGACAAATACTGGTTGGGAGCATTTTATGTGTAAAATGTGATGGTAGGGTTTCTACAACAATTTTTAAAAGCATCAGCCACTGTTCCAGACTTAAGAAATAAAGAGGATATTTGCAGACCCCAAACAAATAAAGGAAAAATGTTTTCTCATAATAGTGCAAGCAAGGACTAGGTGTCTAGTAGTGATAATATAATAGGTATAGTTAAAGAGCAAAAGAAAGAGAAAGCAAAATGGGGAAGAGTAATAAGAACTGACTTTAGAGAAGAAATGGGAATAGAGCCACCCCATAAGTGGCTCTAAGATGAGTAGAATTTATGCAAGTACAGAGAAAGGTGAAAGCTACCAGAGAAGGCACGAGGGTGGGGAAATGGAAAAAATAGGAGCTAGAATCCAGAAGGTAGACCTGTTTGGCTGGACTGCAGCATTTGAGTTAGTAACAGTGGTAAGATTGGAAAGATTGATTGGAACTGGTTTCTGGAAAAGAGGCTGGAATGTGAAGCTGAAAAGTATAAGCATTTCCTACATGTAATAGAGAGCTCCTGAAGATTTTTCTAGCCTGGAGAGCCATCTAGTAGAAAGGTACAGAACATTGTAAAGTATGGAGTGTTTGTATTGTCTATAGACTGACTAATTCATAGATTCATGCAGCAGGAATTTAATGAGCTCTGTGTGTGTATGCTCAGTTATGTCCAGCTCTCTGTGACCCCATGGACTGTAGCCCACCAGACTCCTTGGTCCATGGAATTCTCCAGGCAAGAAAGAATAGTATAGCAAGTTGCCATTTTTTTTTACTGCAAAGGATCTTCCTGACCCAGAGACTGAACGCATGTATCTTGAGTCTCCTGAATTGGCAGGCAGATTCTTTATCACCGTGCCATGTGCTAAATTCAGTGTTCATGGCTGGACACTAGTTATTACGTCTTAGTCCTGGAGATACCCAAGAAGCCCTTGCTTTGGGGAGAGTTTCTTATTTATTAAGACCAAATAATTAACATAGAGAACAAAACCATTGCAATTAACTCTTTAAAAAAATATTTTTAGTGTAAAATTAAGCACAGATATAGGTGGCTGCCGAGAGGAGCTACCCCAACCTGAGGCCAGGGGTGGCGGCCGGAAGGTGCAACCCCAGGCCCGAGGCCAGGGGCGGCAGCCGGAAGGAGCAACCCCACATCCAAGGAGCAGTGGCTGTGCGGGCACAGGAGGGCCGAGAGGAGCTACTCCACGTTCAAGGTCAGGAGGGGCAGCAGTGAGGAGATACCCCTCGTCCAAGGTAAGGAGCAGCGGCTGCGCTTTGCTGGAACAGCGTGAAGAGATATCCCACATCCAGGGTAAGAGAAACCAAAGTAAGACGGTAGGTGTTGCAAGAGGGCATCAGAGGACAGACACATTGAAACCATAATCACAGAAAACTAGTCAGTCTAATCACACAGACCACAGCCTTGTCTAACTCAATGAAACTAAGCCTTGCCATGTGTGGCCACCCAAGATGGGCGGGTCATGGTGGAGAGGTCTGACAGAATGTGGTCCACTGGAGAAGGGAATGGCAAACCACTTCAGTATTCTTGCCTTGAGAACCCCATGAACAGTATGAAAAGGCAAAATGATAGGATACTGACAGAGGAACTCCCCAGGTCGGTAAGTGCCCAATATGCTACTGGAGATCAGTGGAGAAATAACTCCAGAAAGAATGAAGGGATAGAGCCAAAGCAAAAACAATATCCAGTTGTGGATTTGACTGGTGATAGAAGCAAGGTCCAATGCTGTAAAAGCAATATTGCATAGGAACCTGGAATGTCAGGTCCATGAATCAAGACTGGAAATGGTCAAACAGGAGATGGCAAGAGTGAATGTCAACATTCTAGGAATCAGCAAACTAAAATAGACTGGAATGGGTGAATTTAACTCAAATGACCATTATATCTACTACTGTGGGCAGGAATCCCTCAGAAGAAATGGAGTAGCCATCATGGTCAACAAAAGAGTCTGAAATGCAGTACTTGGATGCAATCTTAAAAACAACAGAATGATCTCTGTTCATTTCCAAGGCAAACCATTCAATATCACAGTAATCCGAGTCTATGCCCCAATCAGTAACGTTGAAGAAGCTGAAGTTGAACGGTTCTATGAAGACCTATAACACCTTTTAGAACTAACACCCAAAAAAGATGTCTTTTTTATTATAGGGGACTGGAATGCAAAAGTAGGAAGTTAAGAAACACCTGGAGTAACAGGCAAATTTGGCCTTGGAATATGGAATGAAGCAGGGCAAAGGCTAATAGGGTTTTGCCAAGAGAACGCACTGGTCATAGCAAACACCCTCTTCCAACAATACAAAAGAAGACTCTACACATGGATATCACCAGATGGTCAACACCAAAATCAAGATTGATTATATTCTTTGCAGCCAAAGATAGAGAAGCTCTATACAGTCAGCAAAAATAAGACCGGGAACTGACTGTGGCTCAGATCATGAACTCCTTATTGTCAAATTTAGACTTAAATTGAAGAAAGTAGGGAAAACCACTAGACCATTCAGGTATGACCTAAATCAAATCTCTTGTGATTATACAGTGGAAGTGAGAAATAGATTTAAGGGCCTAGATCTGATAGATAGAGTGCCTGATGAACTATGGACGGAGGTTTGTGACATTGTACAGGAGACAGGGATCAAGACCATCACCATGGAAAAGAAATGCAAAAAAGCAAAATGGCTATCTGGGGAGGCCTTACAAATAGCTGTGAAAAGAAGCGAAGTGAAAAGCAAAGGAGAAAAGGAAAGATATAAACATCTGAATGCAGAGTTCCAAAGAACAGCAAGAAGAGATAAGAAAGCCTTCTTTAGCGATCAGTGCAAAGAAATAGAGGAAAACAACAGAATGGGAAACACTAGAGATCTCTTCAAGAAAATTAGAGATACCAAGGGAACATTTCATGCAAAGATGGGCTTGATAAAGGACAGAAATGGTATGGACCTAACAGAAGCAAAAGATATTAAGAGATGGCAAGAATACACAGAAGAACTGTACAAAAAAGATCTTCATGACCAAGATAATCACAATGGTGTGATCACTCACCTAGAGCCAGACATCCTGGAATGTGAAGTCAGGTGGGCCTTAGAAAGCATCACTAGGAACAAAGCTAGTGGAGGTGATGGAATTCCAGTTGACCTATTTCAAATCCTGAAAGATGATGCTGTGAAAGTGCTGCACTCAATATGCCAGCAAATTTGGAAAACTCAGCAGTGGCCACAGGACTGGAAAAGGTCAGTTTTCGTTCCAATCCCAAAGAAAGGCAATGCCAAAGAATGCTCAAACTACCACACAATTGCACTCATCTCACACGCTAGTAAAGTAATGCTCAAAATTCTCCAAGCCAGGCTTCAGCAATACATGAACCGTGAACTTCCAGATGTTCAAGCTGGTTTTAGAAAAGGCACAGGAACCAGAGATCAAATTGCCAACATCCACTGGATCATCGAAAAAGCAAAAGAGTTCCAGAAAAACATCTATTTCTGCTTTATTGACTATGCCAAAGCCTTTGACTGTGTGGATCACAATAAACTGTGGAATATTCTGAAAGAGATGGGAATATCAGACCACCTGACCTGCCTCTTGAGAAACCTATATGCAGGTCAGGAAGCAACAGTTAGAACTGGACATGGAACAACAGACTGGTTCCAAATAGGTAAAGAAATACGTCAAGGCTGTATATTGTCACTCTGCTTATTTAACTTCTATGCAGAGTACATCATGAGAAACACTGGGCTGGAAGAAGCACAAGCTGGAATCAAGATTGCCTGGAGAAATAGCAATAACCTCAAATATGCAAATGACACCACCCTTATGGTAGAAAGTGAAGGGGAACTAAAAAGCCTCTTGATGAAAGTGAAAGTGGAGACTGAAAAAGTTGTCTTAAAGCTCAACATTCAGAAAATGAAGATAGTTCATGGCATCTGGTCCCATCACTTCATGGGAAATAGATTGGGAAATAGTGGAAACTGTGTCAGTTTTTTTGAGGGGGCTCCAAAATCACTGCAGAAGGTGATTGCAGCCATGAAATTAAAAGATGCTTACTCCTTGGAAGGAAAGTTATGACCAACCTAGATAGTATATTCAAAAGCAGAGACATTACTTTGCCAACAAAGGTCCATCTAGTCAAGGCTTTGGTTTTTCCAGTGGTCATGTATGGATGTGAGAGTTGGACTCTGAAGAAGGCTGAGCGCTGAAGAATTGATGCTTTTGAACTGTGGTGTTGGAGAAGACTCTTGAGAGTCCCTTGGTCTGCAAGGAGTTCCAACCAGTCCATTCTGAAGGAGATCAGTCCTGGGTGTTCTTTGGAAGGAATGATTCTAAAGCTGAAACTCCAGTACTTTGGCCACCTCACGGGAAGAGTTGACTCATTGGAAAAGACTGATGCTAGGAGGGATTGGGGGCAGGAGGAGAAGGGGACGACAGAGGATGAGATGGCTGGATGGCATCACCGACTTGATAGACATGAGTTTGAGTAAACTCCGGGAGTTGGTGATGGACAGGAAGGCCTGGCATGCTGCAATTCATAGGGTCTCAAAGAAGTCAGACACAACTGAGCGACTGAACTGAACTGAACTGATAGAAAAAAAAAAAAGCCCCAAATATAAGACTTAGTGAATTATTATCCAGTGAGTACCCTTATAAATATCACTCAAATCAAGAAATAGAATCTCCAGCCACCCCTGTAAGTTCTCCATGTACCTCAATTTCTCCTTACCTCCAGAAGTAACCACTATCCTAACTTTTTTAGTAATGATGTCCTTGCATTTATTTGTGGTTTTATCATTCAAGTGTGTATCCCTGAACTGTAGTTTATTCTTTCCCTTATGTTTTTAAGCTTGATATACCTTTTTGGTCTTTTTAATCTATGATTTTCCCCTCTATCTCTTTCCCTTTCTTACAATTTTTTCGTGGACAAGTCTGGGCCATTTGGCTTGTTAAGTTTCCTACAGTCAGATTTGCTGACTGCTCCCTCATGATTCTTCCCTGGTGGCTCAGATAGTAAAGCATCTGCCTGCAATGCGGGAGACCCAGGTTCCATCCCTGGGTCAGGAAGAGTGCCTAGAAAAAGAAATGGCAACCCACTCCAGTACTCTTGCCTAGAAAATCCCATGGATGGAGGAGCCAGGTAGGCTACCGTCCATTGAGTTGCAAAGAGTCCGACATGACTCCACTTTCACTCATTATGCATTTCAGTGTGTTTCCTTTGTCTTTTGTATTTCCTGCAGATTGGAAGATAAATTGAGAGGCTTGATCTGACACAGATTTGATCTCTTTAATAAAGTTATAGGTGATGTTATGTCTTGTGTCTGGTTTATGCTGTTTTTTGATATTAATTAAAGCAGATACTCCATGTTGACATTCATTAATTTATTGGGAGTTGAAAAATAGTAATAATTTAATTTATAGTATATTTTTATTTGTTACTTAGGGTACATTTTAAAAATATAAAGGGATAATATCTCTCATCTGCTGCTTTGTCACACCATACTACAATTCATATAGGATAGGTAGGACAAGGTTTGATTACCCTTTTGTTTGTTTGCCTAGTTTTCAAGATCACAACTGGATCATTGTTTTGTCTGAAGTTAACCAATTATTATTTTTAAAATGCATGTCATTAATTCATTCATGGGTTTATATGTATTTGATGAGCTTCAATCTTCTACATAGCTCAAATCTTTGGCCATGGAAAATTCTTCAAGGTGCTTCCTGAATTCTTTTGACATGTTCTTAGTGGTTTTTTACAACTTCCTTCTAACTTCATGTTAAGATGTTCCAAACTCATGAATATTTCCTGCTGCAGACCTGAAATTAGCCATTTGTCCAAGAAATCCTGGTTTCGCTCAATGGGATATGTCACTTAAAAGTCAAATCTGAGTGCTGGAGATGCTTACAGCTATCAGGTTAATTTTTGTTTCTAAATCCTTTTAATGGAAAAAATTGGAATAAACAAATATCTTGAGTTCATACTGATATTTCTAATTCAGATTTAAATCTGATAGGATGTTAAGTAAAATAAGATGTTTACTTAACATTGCCTTAGTAACTCCTTTCTTTCACCAGAAAATTCTTGAAGGTGCAAGGGATAGTAGAATTAAAAATATTCCATTATTAGCATTTGCTTTTTTCTGCTTCACATATACAACATTATCAGAATAATAATAGCTGTACTATCACTGACATTATTATTACTGAAAGCAGATAAAACATTTCTTTGCATATGCTAATCATTTCCCCATTTTTTTATAGTCGTATATTTGCATTTTAAATCATATAGCCATTACATACTGGAATCTCTACCTTTTAACCCTCATTTAGTCTTTTAGCTACAAGAAACTATATATCTAATATTCACCAGCAATACCTGTCTGAAACTTGTTCTTTAGTAGACTCCTTAAGAAGGACTCATGGGAATAATATTCTCTGAATCTTTGCATGTCATTAGCAGTTTGTGATTTCCTGGATAAAATATCCTTAGTTCACATTTTCTCTCCTTGAATATCTTAAATACATTACTGTAATTTCTTCTGGCAAAAAGCTTTGCTGTCAAAAAAAAAATCAGAAGATAATTTAATTTGATTTCTCTTATATGTTCTTTTTGCCTAGATACCCAGATTCTTTTTTCTTTTAAATGCAATAATTTTTCTAGACCATGTCTTGATTTTGGTCATTATGGGTCAATGTTCTCAAATATAGGCTATGTTCTTTCGATATATAGTTCAAATAATTTTTTATATTGGGAAAACTTTGCTGAATTATAGTTCTTGGGGTTTTTTTTGGTTATTATTCTCTTGTGATTCCTATTTTTATTTGCTTTCTTCTTTGAAGTCTCCTATTAGTTGACCACTGGATCCTCTTTGCCTATCTTCCAGTTAACTCTTTTAAATGTAAGTTTCAATTGTTTGGTTTGTGTGATAATTCATAAGACGTCTGGGCAAATATGTGTCTATTTAAAAGCTGACTTATGATTTGGGGTAATGACTGACTATTTAAAAATTTTGTTTTCATTTTATTGCGGGAATTGGAGAAACTGGATCATAGTCTCCAATGAACAGTATACATTTACAGTACAACAGCAGGCTGGTAGAAATGACAGTTTGGTACCCTGAGACTTCTTGTATTATACAGTCTAAAAATCTGAGCCTGGCACTGGAGCTAAGACCTTACTACCTTTGTAGGATTAGAAATCTTTCTTTGCCTTTTCCAATTATTAAAGCCTATTTGGAAGCCTGGTGTGTTTGTAGCCATGGGGTCGCAAAGAGTCAGACATGACTGAGTGACTGAACTGAACTGATTTGGAACCAAAGGTGGAATCCCTGGTGGCTGAGTGGTAAAGAACCTGCCTGCCAATGCAAGAGATATGGGTTCAATCCCTGGGTTGGGAAGATCCCTTTGAGAAGGAACTGACAACCCACTCCAGTATTCTTGCCTGGGAAATCCTATGGACAGAGGAGCCTGGTGGGCTGTAGTCCATGGGGTCGCAAAAGAGTCAAAACATGACTTAGTGACTAAATAACAATTTGGAACCAAAAACCTCACTTCCATCAAAAACATAAGTTTAAGGAGATTTCATTTAATTATTTCACAATAGAATCTAAAGTAGGATAGATGAGGGTAGCTCTCAAGGCAGGAACAAATGCATGGAAGCCAGTCTGAACTGAACATATTTTGTGGCTTAATATAATAGCTTCTAATGGAGAAGGGATACAATAAATATCCCTCAACATCCTGTGTTCTCTGGTTTGAAGTAACATAATTCACTATAATAGTGTGAAGTTGCTGATCCACCTGACTTGGACTTTTATATTAGTTTCCTGTTGCTGCTGGAATGAACTAATTACAAATCTAGTGGCTTAAAACAATACAAATTTGTTATCTTACAGCTCTAGAGATCTGAAGTCCAAATTGGGTTAAAACCACATGTTGACAAGATTTCTTCTGAAACTCTGGGGGCAGATAACTTGTTTCCTTGCCCTTTTTAGCATCTCAGTTCAGTTTAGTTCAGTTCAGTTCAGTCGCTCAGTCGTGTCCGACTCTTTGCCACCCCATGAATCACAGCACGCCAGGCCTCCCTGTCCATCACCAACTCCGGGAGTTCACTCAGACTCATGTCCATCGAGTCAGTGATGCCATCCAGCCATCTCATCCTCTGTCGTCCCCTTCTCCTCCTGCCCCCAATCCCTCCCAGCATCAGAGTCTTTTCCAATGAGTCAACTCTTCGCATGAGGTGGCCAAAGTACTAGAGTTTCAGCTTTAGCATCATTCCATCAAAAAACACTCAGGGTTGATCTCCTTTAGAATGGACTGGTTGGATCTGCTGGCAGTCCAAGGGACTCTCAAGAGTTTTCTCCAACACCACATTTCAGAAGCATCAATTCTTCGGCGCTCAGCCTTCTTCACAGTCCAACTCTCACATCCATACATGACCAATGGAAAAACAATAGCCTTGACTAGATGGACCTTTGTTGGCAAAGTAATGTCTCTGCTTTTGAATATGCTATCTAGGTTGTCATAACTTTCCTTCCAAGGAGTAAGCGTCATTTAATTTCATGGCTGCAGTCACCATCTGCAGTGATTTTGGAGCCCCCCAAAATAAAATCTGACACTGTTTCCACTGTTTCCCCATCTATTTCCCATGAAGGGATGAGACCGGATGCCATGATCTTAGTTTTCTGAATGTTGAGCTTTAAGCCAACTTTTTCACTCTCCACTTTCACTTTCATCAAGAGGCTTTTTAGTTCCCCTTCACTTTCTGCCATAAGGGTGGTGTCATCTGCATATCTGAGGTTATTGATATTTCTCCCGGCAATCTTGATTTTTAGCATCTAGTCATCAGTATTTCTTTGCTTATGGTCCTTTCTTCCATCTTCAACTCCTATCACTCCAGTCTCTGTCTCCATCATCATGTAGCCAAGTCTGTCTCTGCATTCCTCTTATAAATACACATTTGATTACACAAAGGCCCACCTAGATAACACAGGATAATCTCTCCATCTCAAGATCCTTCACTTAATCACACTGGCAAAATCCCTTTTGCCATTAAGGTAAAATTCATAGAAAGGAACTGGGGATTAGAACATGGATATTTTAGAGGGAGCCACAATCTAACATACCACATTGGTAAGGTTTTTGCACAAAAGAATTCTTAATAACAGAGAAAGTAAACTCATTTACAGGGTGGTGATGAGACTGTAGCTCAGAATAGTCTCCTGGAAGCCTGCAGTTTCATTGAGGACTAATGTTTTTTTGCTGTTCAGTTGCTAAGTCAAGTCTGACTCTTTTCAACCCCACGGACTGCAGCACGCCATGATTCCCTGTCCTTCACTATCTCCCAGAGTTTGTTCAAACTGATGTCCATTGAGTTGGTGATACAATCCAACCATCTTATTCTCTATCATCTCCTTCTCCTCCTGTGCTCAATCTTTCCCAGCATCAGGGTCTTTTCCAGTGAGTCAGCTCTTTGCAGCAGGTGGCCAAAGTATAGGAGCTTCAGCATCAATGTTTGAATTTTGTAGTTTACATTTATGCTTACTAACTAATAATAATAAGAATCTCCCTAGCCTACTTTCCTGTACCAAAAGGAAAACTGAACTGAGAAGATATGTCCTGATTCTTCCATGGCTGTAAGGAATATGGAATACTGCATATATCCTAGTAGTAACTGTCTAATTTGGATGGCATGACATCACATCATAGGAAAGTGTGCGTATTGAGGTGTCATTAGTCCCAATTATAGCTGAGTCAGGCCTTGCCCAGTAATCTCAGTTCAGTTCAGTCGCTCAGTCGTGTCCGACTCTTTGCTACCCCATGAATCGCAGCATGCCAGGCCTCCATGTCCATCACCAACTCCTGGAGTTCACTCAGACTCATGTCCATCAAGTCGGTGATGCCATCCAGCCATCTCATCCTCTGTCATCCCCTTCTCCTCTTGCCCCCAATCCCTCCCAGCATCAGGGTCTTTTCCAATGAGTCAACTCTTTGCGTGAGGTGGCCAAAGTATTGGAGTTTCAGCTTTAGCATCATTCCTTCCAAAGAACACCCAGGACTGATTTCCTTTAGAATGGACTGGTTGGATCTCCCTTGCAGTCCAAGGGACTCTCAAGAGTCTTCTCCAACACCACAGGTCAAAAGCATCAATTCTTCAGCACTCAGCTTTCTGCAGAGTCCAACTCTCACATCCATACATGACCACTGGAAAAACCAAAGCCTTGACTGGATGGACCTTTGTTGGCAAAGTAATGTTTCTGCTTTTGAATGTGCTATCTAGGTTGGTCATAGTTTTTCTTCCAAGTAGTAAGCATCTTTTAATTTCATGGATGCAGTCACTCACCATCTGCAGTGATTTTGGAGCCCAGAAAAATAAAGTCTGATGCTGTTTCCACAGTTTGTCCATCTATTTCCCATGAAGTGATGGGACAAATCCCATGATCTTTGTTTTCTGAATGTTGAGCTTTAAGCCAACTTTTTCACTCTCCTCTTTCACTTTCATCAAGAGGCTTTTTAGTTCCTCTTCACTTTCTGGGGAGGCCTTACAAATAGCTGTGAAAAGAAGAGAAGCGAAAAGCAAAGGAGAAAAGGAAAGATATAAACATCTGAATGCAGAGTTCCAAAGAATAGCAAGGAGAGATAAGAAAGCCTTCCTCAGCAATCAATGCAAAGAAATAGAGGACAACAACAGAATGGGAAAGACTAGAGAGCTCTTCAAGAAAATTAGAGATACCAAGGGAACATTTCATGCAAAGATGGGCTCGATAAAGGACAGAAATGGTATGGACCTAACAGAAGCAGAAGATATTAAGAAGAAGTGGCAAGAATACACAGAAGAACTGTACAAAAAAGATCTTCATGACCAAAATAATCACGATGGTGTGATCACTGACCTAGAGCCAGACATCCTGGAATGTGAAGTCAAGTGGGCCTTAGAAAGCATCACTAGGAACAAAGCTAGTGGAGGTGATGGAATTCCAGTTGAGCTCTTTCAAATCCTGAAAGATGATGCTGTGAAAGTGCTGCACTCAATATGCCAGCAAATTTGGAAAACCCAGCAGTGGCTACAGGACTGGAAAAGGTCAATTTTCATTCCAATCCCAAAGAAAGGCAATGCCAAAGAATGCTCAAACTACTGCACAATTGCACTCATCTCACATGCTAGTAAAGTAATGCTCAAAATTCTCCAAGCCAGGCTTTAGCCCAGTAATCTATAGGGAAACTGTCACTCATACATTCTGACTGTCTTTTGCCCAGAATTACCATTCATGCCTGAGTCCCTTGAATAAGGCAGTAAGTCTCCATTGGGCATGAGGTAAAGACAACCAGTAGGACTTGCTCTTCAATTAGAAAGTGAGTCCCTGGACCTCATGGGTATCCCCTCCTCCAGGGTTGAATCGATAGCTGATCCTCATGGAATGCTCATTTGCAAGTTGATTCTCAGAATGAATTTTTCTTGCTTTTCTGACCCAGGGTTCATTCATGGGCTCTCTTTCTCATTGGAGAGCTTGTTGTGCACAGAATCAGCATCCTGGTCATGGTTTCTACTGAAGAAAGAGTGAGGCACCTTCTTTTGACAGATCTTTGCATGCGTAGTTATTATTCAGACTTTCTTTCCTCCTCCTCCACCTCCTGCCCCTTTGGCTCTGTAACTGCTCAGGGTCCCAGGACATTTGAAATCTGTCCAGCTGTGTGCTATTTTTAACTTCTCCACACATCACAGCTGAGGCCTTGGCCCCCATACACATGTATCCATACCCACTGTTTCTTTTGTTGGAGCATGCCGATACAAAACCTATGCCCATGCTTGGAGTGGAGGAGGCAAGGGCGGCAGGAGGTCCAGTTGTCTTCTCCCAACCTCCTGGACCACCCAGCTCTGCTCATTGCAGTAGCATGCAGTACAGTACTTGGAAAATGTGGTGTTCATGGGTGCCGCATGATAAAGAGTATGTTAGGTCCTATCTGCTCAAGTTTGGGCCAACATGAGAATTATATTGTCCAGAATTTCTCTCCCCTCCCATTTGACTAAGAGCCAGCTGAGGGTCTTCTCTCAGGGGAGGTAGCAAGTAGACAGAAACACATGATGGATAGCCCAGTATTAGGAAAAGAATGGATCAGTTTCTAGTTATTTCTCTCTTTAAGGGACCTGTGCTAGTATGTTAGAGAATTTAGTTAGAATTAAAAAAACTAATATATCATAATATATATATAATATACATACACATATATATGTACATTATATATATGCTACAATATATATTATATATTACAATATTACTTATACATATGTTTAATACATATATATATATTAAAATTTTTTTTTAAACTGACGTTAGTTTGAAACTTTTCACCAGGCATTTTTGTTTCAGTTAATCACGTTTCTATTGCAGCCTGGGGACTTTCAAAAACATTTCTAGAACCCCCTATCTTGCTCCCAAAGGCTTAAGCATTATTTGATAATTAGCCTTCACAATTATGTTATACGTTTCAGAGAGAAGAAATGTGGGCTGGAGGAGGGTGGGAGGAAGAAAGTTGTGTGTGTTAGTTAATGTGGGAGGAATGAGGGGTATTATCTGGGGATTGGAGGAATGCTTCTACGAGAAAGGAGTTCACTTTGTCAAAATTGTGTTGGTTGCCAGTTCTCTGTGAAACCCTCACTTAGACACCGGGAAGGACAGTGGGGGAGCATCGATAATATTCTCGCTTTTCCTAATTAAAATGATGCCAGAAAACAGGATACACATAGAGGCCAGCTACGTGCCGCTTAAGAAGAAATATACTTCATTACATTTTCTCTCCATTTCCCGGAGCTCACAATGGAAACAAGAGAAAGGAAGAAGACCTGTTAAAATCTGGCGTAGTATTTTGTTATTTACCCAACTGTTAGCACAGTATCACAATAAAATAACTCTTGCTAAAATGACAGCTTTTCTCCCTTTCTTTCTGTCCATACACAGGAAGTGTATGTGTTCATATACCTTCTGCCTCTCAAAGTCGTCACCCTCACATAAAAGCAAGGCAGTATCCTCTGCTTCCAGAGTCTGTTCCTTTGGTTCTTGCTCTCTCTGATTCTCTAGAGGAAACCGTCACATTTGCATCTTCGAAGAGGTCAATTTGCTCTATTTTTATTTTATGAAAATTGTTTTCTTTTTTAAAGGGAAATTTGTGTGTTTTTGATTGAGTCCGATTTCGACAAGGTTGGGTATTTGACTGATTTCGAGAGAGAGAGAAAGCTAGCAAGGACACTGTGTTATGCTATGTATTGTGTGTGTGTGTGTGTGGTGTGTGTTTGTGTGTGTGCATGTGTGTATGCACACAACACAGTGGGACTGATAGTTTTTATAGTTGAGAATGGCCCTCAGCCAAAATATCAAAACAGATGAGATGTGTGCGAGGGGCCACTCCTTTCTTCATCATTTCTCTTTCAAATCCAAAATGTAGAGGATCACAATACTTAATCCAGTCTACAGTGGAATTCCTGGCAGTACCAGACAAAGGGAAAGGTTTGTTTGCCTGAAATTTATTAGTTTTTGGTGAGGAGAGGAATTAATGAGTTTCTTGGTTCTTCTAGAATCACATCATATATAGAACTTCTTGAAGCTAGTTATGCTAAAAGTTTTTTCTTGGCTAGAGCAGGAAGCTTGCCTTAGAGCAGGGCTTACCAGTTTAAAAGCCTGTAGTGGCCATGACCATGATGGTGATGCAGGGACCCAGCTGAGTGTGACAACTGGGAGCGAAGGGGACTGTGTAAACAGGGAGCCGTGACCACCCAGCTCCAGCCACTGCTGCTGGCCAGGAATGTGAGCCCAGTGTTGGCAGACCATTGACTTTTTTTCTGGATGATTATGTGAAATTTCATGGTTGTAAAACGTTCATCATTCATTCAACTTAAGAGGCGGAAAAAAAAAAAACCACCTCTCCACAGATCAGATAAAGCATATCAGAGGTCTGGCTTTCTCTGCCACAGAAAAAAGAGGGTTGAGTACATTATGGTCCATTAACATGGTGCACAACCTTGGATAGGTCTGTTTACTCCTTTATGAACCAGAGAAACTAGGTAGACGAGCTCTAAAACTTCTTTTTGCTTGGACCTTTTAGGAATGTATGATTCCTGAGTCCTATGTTCAGCCCTTCAAAATCCCCTTCATCTCCTTGTTTTTCATGAAGAGTTGTCCCAAAACAAGAAAAGAGAATAAGCATATATACACGGGGTTCAGAAATGACTAGGTAACAGGAGAGTTGGGCAGCTCATGTACCAACACATGCTTAGGCAGAAAAGCCTTTCTTCTTTGAATTCTTTATGAGAGCAATCTTTTCCTGCCCTGAATACCCACAGACCTTTTCCAACCCTCTCCTTCAAATATGTTCACCCATTATATTTATTGACTGCCTGCCTGGGGCCAGGCATACTCTTTCGACTTCCCTCACTTTCCTACTTTGTTGTTCAGTCACTAAATTTTGTCCGACTCTTTGCGACCCAATGGACTGCAGCACACCAGGCTTCCCTGTCCTTCACTATCTCCTGGAGTTTGCTCAAACACATGTCCATTGAGTTGGTGATGCCATCCAACCACATCCTGTTTCATCCCCTTCTCCTGCCCTCAACCTTTCCCAGCATCAGGGTCTTTTTCCAATGAGTTGACTCTTCGCATCAAGTGGCCAAAGTATTGGAGCTTCAGCTTCAGCATCAGTCCTTCCAATGAATATTCAGGGTTGATTTCCTTTAGGATTGACTGGTTTGATCTATTTGCTAGCCAAAGATTACTACTTTAAATATTTGAATAAAAGGAGAGGGAAAACTTTATTCTGCACATTTTGAGAATATCAAGGAGGGAAGACTGGTCTGTGGGATGTGCACACTGAGAAAAGCAGGATGAGCTCACCCTTCACTGAGGAATGCACACAGTGAGACAGGTCACCCTTTGAGAGCCCTGACTTTGGGAGCCTATGGAGAATGAGGCAGAAGGGCCCCCGAGGTGGCAGAAGACCACGTGGTACATGATGACACTCCCTCCCACTCCTCTCAGTTCTTCCACTAAGTTACCAAAGCCAGGAGGTGCTTGTGCCCAGTCACGGCAGCAGGCTCAGGTGCACAGAAGAGAAGGAAGGCCAGGAATTTGCAGACGTCTTGGGACCAAGTGTGGGTTGCAACAAGCCATAATGATGTCCAAGCCAATTTCTGAGATGCAGTGAGGTCCCCAAGTAAGATCTCAGATCAGCTGGGAGCAGTCTGAGAACAAGAATCATGTCAAAGTTATCTCTGTAGATGACGTGCTGTCATCATAGGGCTTTCGCACAGAGCCAATGCTCAGTAAATGCTTGCTTGCTGAATGAATGAATGAACAAATGAATGAGAAAGCTGTCAACTGCCAGGCCTAGAACATGGAATGCAGGCATTGTATGGATACACAGACTAGAAATAAACCAGTCTGGAGAGAGTTAATTTCTGCCTTCATCATTCACAGGAAGGATAATGTATGCTGCGGAGGGAAAGCATTAGTCTTTCCCTTTTGAAACCCCCGAAAAGATTTGTCTGAAGCATGTATTTAAATGGGCAGCATACAGGTGTTTCCAGAGTTGCTCCAGCCCCAGAGAAGGCCTCAGGGCAAACCAGAGAAGACGGTACTTGGTAACGAGAAACACTCCTCAGCTACTCTGCATGCTTCAGTGGGAAAATGCAAATCAACTCATTTCCGCTTTTGAGGACAACTTCAGATAAAGGGGTCCCCAGGCAAAGTAACCCCTTCAATGTGCCTAGCTGTCTTTCCCCATTGCTATCTTTTCCTGTGCTACCTGCCGCGAGAGCTGTGGGAGGTGGGGAGAGGGCTGTGGATTGGCTGCACAGGAGATGAGAGAAGAGATGCATAGTAATGAGGATCTGGGGAGCTGTGGGAAGAGAGAGCAGGATGGGGGCATCTGTGTGGGGAGACAACTTTGTGGAAAAGGCCTTGAACTAGGAGAAGGAATCACCTCCAGTTCTGACTCTGTGGCCCCCAGCTGTGGGTGACCTTGGATAAAAGGTGGGGTTCACACACACTCAAAGCTAAATCGAATGTAGGAAACCATGCTAATCCCACCATTTAGGGTATTTTTTTTTTTTTTTTTTACATTGGGATGCTGAGACCTGAACAAAGTATCAATGGTAAGTGGAAGGTAAAGGTGGAAAACAGGTCTCTGACTGCTGGAACAGAGCCTTCCCATCATCCAGAGTCATGCTTAAGGGTACGTGTAAAAACAGGCCTAAGTATCCACGTTTTACAGTTCGGATGTGAATATTTGAATGTGCCTCAGGGCTCAGTAAAGATTTTCAAAGGTCTTCCTTGGTGGTCCACTGGTTAGGACTCTGCACTATCATTGCAGGGGACATGGATTCAATCCCAAATCAGGGAATAAGATCCCACATGCCACACTGCCAAAAAAAGAAAAGAAAAGAAAGATTTTCAAGACTTGAAAAATTAATAATATGTTGACCTCTGCTGACCCAACATAGGTAACAGTAAATAAAAACAATGAAAAATTGTAATGGAAGTGTAAAGAATAAGAAAGAATTAATTTTTCCTTTTAATTTCACTCTGATGATTTTTAAGTAGTAAATTCCTTATAAAATTTTTTTTGAGGACTCCTATTTTACCAGTGTATCTTGGCACAGGAATTTTCTGCTTATTGGGAAATCCAGTCTATGACTTTGAATGTCATCAAGTACTTATATTTGAATCAGTGTGTGAGAGGGTTGTGTGAACACGTTTGGGCAATTGTCTGTTGTTATTTTTGTGTTTATGTGGTTTTCTATGGTATTAAGTGCATGTGTCTGGGGAGGTGTGAATACATATGTATAACAAATGCAGGTTTTTATTTCCTTTTTCTACAGAGTGAGGCAATCAAGTGATGGCTAAAATTGGCAGGCTGGAGTTTGCTAAATGAGATAACATGTAAACAGAGCCTTTCATATGGTGGCCTAAACTCAGTGTAGAAAGTTACTTTTTCTCACTGCATAAAAGATAGAACGACTCCAAACCTGAAGTAGCCTGGATTAGAAAAGCATCTAGGACTTGAATTTTTAGAGAAAGTCATATGTCATAGGAATCAAAGATAGGCAAGTTGGTTTTAGGCTTTATTGATTCACATACTTTGCTTTTTATAGATAAGGGTTAAGTAACTTTCAATTTTCCCTCAATCAACAGACTTTACTGTAGTTCTGTGCTTCTGTATCAGAGACTTATGTGTGTGATATAGCTATTTATTTATAACTACAGCTATATGCATATGTGTGTTTATACTTGGTATTGGTGTCCTTTGGTTTTAGATTGGCTTGGCTTTCTGGGAGCTGGGCCTGAGATGGTTCCCACACATCCTGGTATGTAATACATAACCTGGAGTCAGTGTATGGCATATTCTCCCTTCCTCTCAGGAAATTTTGTCCTCCTCTGGAAAGAAGTTTCTTCATGTCAATGGGAGACACTCAACTCAAACTGAAGTCTGAGATTATTCCTAGTAATCATGACAGGAGTTGAAGGAATTCACTGTAGAACACTCTATGTGTTTTTCCTCAAGTGGTTTTCTCATCTATTCTGCTAGTTGATTCTCAGAAAAGATCATCCCAATATTAAGCTAGTGCTCATTGAGTCTTTAGTGTTGGCCAGTAGTTCTCAGTATCCTTTCCTTCCAAAGGGTATTTGAGAATGATGTTGTTGTTCAGTCACTCAGTAATGTCTGACTCTCTGCAATCCCATGGACTGAAGCACGCTAGGCTTCCTTGCCTTTCACTATCTCCCACAGTTTGCTCAAATTCATGTCCATTGGGTCGGTGAGGCTCTCTAACTGTATCACCCTCTGTTGCTTCCTTCTCCTTTTGCCCTCAGTCTTTCCCAGCATCAGGGTCTTTTCCAATGAGTCGGCTCCTTGGCCATCATGTGGCCAAAGTATTGGAGCTTCAGCTTCAGCATCAGTCCTTCCAATGAATATTCAGGGTTGATTTCCTTTAGGATTGATTTGTTTGATCTCCTGTATTTGAGAATATTTGGATACAATTTTGATTGCCACAACTGAGGAAAGAGGAGTGCTTTTGGCACCCACTGGCTAGAAGCAGAGATGCCACTGTACAAAATACAATGCAACTCCCACCCCGCCCCCAGCCCTGCCGTCAACAGAGAATTATTGGACCCCTATGTCAGTCTTATTGAGGTTGAGAAACCCTAGTGAATACCAAGCTCTGTTTGCCTTCATTACAGACATGTCTCCAGCAGTCTTATGGATCTGATGGGAGTAGTACAGTGGTCCACTCCCCATCTTGAAGATGAAAGATAATATGGTGAAGAGAGAAGAAATTACATGACTGAGGCTACCAAGTCCCACGTGCAGAACTCACGTGAGCCAGATCTGTCTCCTTCCAGACACGCAGTGTGAAGCACCACTCTCTTGCACACACATCCTTTGTCCTGTCTGACCAGCATCCCAGAGAATGAGCTCCTCTGTACATGGCCCATCTCACAGGTCTAGGTGAATTGCTCCTGACAAGGGGAGATCAGTCTGGATTTTTGTCATCCTCTCTCACTGTGTGATGTGTTCTATGTTGAAAATCTCCTGTAGTCAAAAGATTGTCCTTGTTTAGCCCCTTTTCTTTTCTTTCTCCTCTTCATCTCACCCTTTTGGTTTTGTTTTTCTTGCATCACAATAATCTTACTCTCCTCCTGAATGATAGTCTTATTCTTACAGAGCTATCTGATAGCTGGAGGGCCAACTCTATTCATGGTTAACATGGTGGTCACTGAGGGAGAGGGTGTTGATTATACAACCAGGCTAGAGAAGGGGAGAGTTTTCTCTGAAACTGGATCGTCTTTGACTTTCACTTTTAAATCCTTTTGATGGGATTCTTTAGCTTTCAGAGGCTAGGAAAAGAAATGAGTACCTCTGAATTTAGGTTTCAGATTGTGCCAAGATTTCACAGGAAAGCTTTTTCTTTCACAAAAGCCTTTGGAGGAATTCCTTTTTCAGGAGAGAAAAGCATTCCTGGAGATCTCATTAGGTAAATTACTCTCAGATTAACATATTTTATTAATTACCTATTATGAGACTCCAAAGCTAAATAATCATAAAAACAACAAAAAGAAGTAAATATAGTTCCCGGTGACTAATAGATGCCATGAAAGACATAATCAGTAAAATCAATTATATGCATTATTATAATGAAAGGTACAGTTAGTGCTTTAAAAAAATAATTAGGTTATTGGCTAAGAGGAAACTAGCCCCTCTCCATTACCCCTGGAGCAAGCCCTGGAGGCTTCACTCAAGGCTTTTAGTACAGAAATCATTGGTTTTATTGGCCAGGCAAATTAGTGACTCCATTAGCTTCGCCAGTGGGGGACCCTGGTTTTCCTAAGTCACCAGGTGCTTTTGATCTGGTTGTGCATTTTTTCGAGTGGAAAAAAAATAAAGGGCTGAAACAATGCATCAAGATGTGTACAAAAATATCTGCCAGTCTAAATGTGTGCTGTGTCCAGGAACCAAGGAACAAGAGGTAAAAGACAGGTGATGGTTTGTGTTGTGTGTGGTTTGTGCACTCTGTGTGCACACATATGTGCCTCTTGAGAGCTGATTAACATTTCCTAAACCTCTGTCCAGAGCTCCACTTGTCCATCTTGTTTTGTATGTAAAAATATTACACTTAAACCACTAGCATAGCTACTTTCAAAGTACCAACAAATAATATATGCAACCCTTTATTTTTTCTTATCAATATAAAGAAATGTAGAGTGCAAGGCTGGTGAAAGCTCGCATTAGACAATGTAATGAAGCAGGAATTAGAACAGTGTAGTTCCTCTGGCCATTATAAATGAGGACGGCAGCTACCTGGAGAACAGGAAAACTGATGAGTACAGTCTGTTGGGGAGAGCAGTAGGAAAATTTCCCTCAGGAACACATTTCAAATTACTTATTTATGAACTGATGAACTGGGAGACCACCTATCGAGACAACGGCGTAAGCAGTCCGCTGCAGACAGCTACAGAACTCCAGCTAATTGTGCGGCTGTTTTCTGTTAGAACTCCTGCTATCCAGCTGGGCTTTGGAGGCAGGAAATTTAGGCTCTAACTAGAAGTTACGCTTTCTGTCTTTCTTGTCTGCATAAATATATACATACATATTTTAATCCACTTGAATTGTTTGGTGAGAGCTTGCAAAAAAGCTGTTACATTTGGCCCAGGAGGGCCTGGGGAGGAGAAGAGGTTTTGATGTTGAAAGGTTTGCAGGTTATGCCCCAGGGTCTGGGAGGGAGACTGAGTTTGGGGTTTCTACAGCTCACAAAAGGCTACTGGGTCAGACCATGGAGAGCCACATCTTCCTCCTCCTCTTCTTGGTCAGCATTCTCTTCCCCTTCTCAACACTATTATTGCCATGGTGACAGGGTATCCTGTACTTCCTCTGTGCCGGGCTTTCTGTTGTGCTTCACATGAGAGATCTCACTTTATCCTAAGAGCCCGACGAAGTAGGCACCATTGTTATCCCCATCGCAGAGGTGGATAAACTGATGGATGAGAGAAGTGCAGTGACTTTTTGAAGGCCATGAGTTCAAGTCTGAGCCCAGGGCTCAGACCCCAGTCACCTCCTGGAGGATTATAGATGTTTACAGGAAGGAAATAGCATCTTCCATTGGGGAATGCTATGAACTTATTCTTTCTGCTGCAGACAGTATGGTGAGGGGAAAAAATCAGACAGGAAACTGGGGGGCATGGGTGTTGTTGAGAGACAGTGTAGCTTAATGGTTAGGAGCTTACTCTCTTAGAGGTTTTTAATTACTATCTCCATTTTAGAGATGAGATAATAAAGACTCTTGCAAATGTGGCCAAGTTGCCTTAAGTCACTCTTGGAAGTGGGAGAGCTAGAATTTGAACCAGATCTGGATTGTGAGCTTCCCACTTGGTAGGGAGCTCCTTGAGAGTGGGGTTTAAATCTTATTCAATCTGTAATTCCCAGTAGTTGGCAAAATATCTGTTGAGATGGACATTCAATACCTATTTGCTGAATTGAATTTTCAACTCAAAATTTGGTAAGCTAATGGGGCTCTTACAAAGATCTCTATTCCTTGGTTGATGCTGTAAATAATAACAGCATGTAATATTTATTGATCATCTAACTGTGTGCCAGGCCCTATGCCACACCAGTATACGAGCATCTCATCAACCCTCAGAGCCTGATGAAGTAGACATCTTTATCATTATCATCTTAAGGTTATAGTTGAGGGCATTGAAGCTCAGAGAGGCTAAGTCAGTGATTCTCATCTGAGAGTGATTTTGTCCCACAGCTCCCAAAGAGGGCAATTGGTAGTCTGAAGACAGTTTTGGTTGTCACAGCTGGGAGTAGGGCTTGGGTGTGCTACTGGCATCTAGGAGGTAGAGGCTAGTTTTGCTGCAAAATATCCTATAATACACAGGTCATCTCCTCATAGCAAAGAAATTTCTATCCCAAAGTGTCAGTATTACCCTACTTGTCAATATTGAAACTATCCAGGTTAAGAGGTTGCCCACACTGTTACTGGTAGAGCCAGGATTCAAATTTCCACGTCTCACTCCAGGGTGTATGTGCGAATCATCCACTGGATGAGTCTCCCTGTCCCTTCTTTCTTGGGAAGCCTATAGTTTGCTCACAACACATGGTTACATTCTAGTACAAGTCACGGGGTGTTAGGTGACTCCACAGAATGAATTGGGGGCCTCTGGTGTGTATCTCTATGCAAAGAACGTCCTTAATCGAAGCCTGAGATAAGTAAATGCTCTCCACATGGCAATTTTGTCAGGGCCAGGTGTAGTTTGGAGCCAGGAGGACTTGGAGGAAAGATGACAGGGCTGAGGGGTATCCCTGATTCTGGACTGACTTTATCCCTTCCTAGTGTGTAGCCTCTGGAAATTCCCACTCTCTGAGCTTCTGTTTCTTTAGCTGTGAAACAGGGAAGATTCCCCTCTGCCTGCTTCTCAGAACTATTTACAAAAATCATGTGAGCAAATGGTCTTCCAAGAATTTTGAAAAAGTCAAAGGGGTACACATTTGTGGGATTCCCTTCATTACTTCGGTGAACATGTAATATTAACTATCACAGTTTACACCATTACTGTTGAGTATTCACTCTTTGCCAGACATCACAAGGACTGGAAATGCTCTGCTCATTTATTCCTCAAAATAATCCCATGAAGAAGGTGCTAACTTAGAAGGACCTCACGCTTAGTTAAATAAGCAGAGTGGTTTGACACCTTCCTTCAGTTGTGAATCTGTCAGAGATGGCCAATACCTGCTCTGGGTTCAGACGGATAAAGGTTATTAAAGTTGATCGTTTCCCTATGAAAAGAAGGAGTGACATTTACCAGGCTTATCAGTCAGTCCTATCTATATACTGTTTGGGCAGAAAGGACAGGAAACTAGACCAGAGGCAATCCAATGATAGAGAACTGCTTAAAGAGGCTCTGGGTTCTGACACTATCATAGCAACAACAGCCAGGATAATAATGACAACAGAAACAGTGTTATCCATGACAAGACCTTCTTGAGTTTCCTATGTACAGAGCCCTCTGCTAAGCTCTTTGACATGCACGATCTCACATAATCCTCACAGTAATTCTTGTGGTATGCGTTCTCATTATTCTCACCTTTCAGATAATTATTCACCTTATCCACCACATCATAGAGCTTGAAATGGAATCCTGGCTCTATTTGCCAGTTGTAATTTCTTGGGTGGGTTTCCCTGGTGGCTCAGTAATAAAGAACCCACCTGCCAATGCAGGAGATGAGGTTTCAATCCCTGGGTCGGAAAGATCCCCTGGAGAAGGAAATGGTAACCCACTCTAGTCATCTTGCCTGGAAAAACCCATGGACAGAGGAGCCTGGAACGCTGTAATCCACGGAATCAGAAAAGAGTTGGACATGATTTAGTGACTAAACGACAATACCTTGGGCAAGTAATGCAGTCATTTTATGCCTTGCTCTCCTCATGTGTAAATGGGACTATAGCTTACTTTATAAAGTTATTATACATTTTGAATTAGGCAACATAGTCTAGAATGCAAGGAGGGCCTTATCCATTCTATCTTATATACCATGTTTTAGATTAGTGCTCAGTGCATAGTTGGTGTATCAGCTATCTATTGCCATAATGCCATGTAACAGCTATTTACAAAACTTTTATGGTATACAATAGCAAGCAGTAATGTGTGAGCTGATTGTTCACATGTCAAGCATTAGTTGGATGTTGGCTAGGTAGGTCTGCTGGTCTTGTCTTGGGCTTGCTCGTGGTCTGAGAGTCAGCTCACTATTGGGTCTGAGAGTCAGCTCACTGTTGTCTATGGTGCCTGGGTCGACTTGGTTCTATTCCACAGAGCCCTCCTCCTGTAGAATGCTAGTCCAAGCTCATTTTCACAGTAATGGCAGAGGTACCAGAATGCAGGTGGAAATGCTTTTTGAAGTCTCTACTTGTTTCGTATCTGCTAATATCCCACTGACCAAAGTGAGTTGCCTGCCAAAGCCTAGGGTCATGATCAGGTCACTTTGCTCAAGGTGGGAGGATGAAGAATTAGGGCCAATTTTGCAATCAAACTACCAGAGTGGACTCTCAATAAATATTCGAAAAAAGAATTTAAAAGTACTTAGCACACAATAAAGGACCAGAAAATGATAGTTCACAACTATCACAATAGTTATCTCATCAACTATGGATTTCATCAAAGGGTTAACCCAGAAGAGGTGCTTGACTAATCGTGCTTTTCTATTGTTGTTTTCCTGTCCTTTAGGTTTCCAAAATATTTTGGGGTATCAGATGAATCTAATTTCACTTTTTGTTTTGAAAGGGTCTAGAATTTCATAGGTCACAAAAGTAACTGATAAAACAGTTTCTCCAGAACCAAGGTAACCACAGGGCTCTTTGAATTTGTCAAAATAAATCACATTCTCAGCAAATTTCCCCTGATACCTTTTTATTTCAAGGTTCCATTCCTTTGTTTTAATCCGATGGGGCATGGACCTGAGTTTTGAGAGTAGTGATTGTTTAAACATTCCTTTTGAAGACTCCTGACAGCTCCTAGGATGGAAGCAGCCTTCCTCAAGCCTGAATTTGGCCCAGTGCCTCTTGGCATGCCCTGTCTGTCTGTTCCTGAGTGCTTATTGTGGATCAACAGGCCCCCCAAATTCTAGTTTTTTCTTAATGGTTTGTACAGTCTGCTCTGAGTGAGTGTGCGTCTTTCTCTGAGCTGCCACTGTGTATGGCGATGACGATGACAGGTTGGTTTAATGCAGCTCTTGCCAAGATTAAGGGGTTGTCAGACAAGTATCATGGGAGACTGAGGGATTGCTCTGAAAAGTCATTCTAAATTGCTAACTAACAGAACTAGCACTCAGGTTAGGGTGGGCTTCCTGGTATTTGAGGAACTGCAGGGAGGCCCTTGGCAGAACTGACCTCTCTCTTCACTCTGGGGACTGATTAGGTGGGCCACTGAGATACCTCCAGCCTGGGGTTATGGGCCCCAGGAGGGCTCAGGATTAGACATCAGAGAATTCATCAACCTTATAAAATTGCATGCAAAATATATCCTCGTAAATGAACATATGACTGGTTTGTTTTGTTTTGTTTTGTTTTTCCTAGGAGAAGGGGGCCATAGCTCCCATGAGAATCTCAAGGTTTGTGACTCACAGATACTGGCCTGTCCTGGTTAGGGCTCCAAGCAGGCTCTGGAGGGGAGGTAATTTTAAGGAGTTTTGTCTGGACACTAAAAGCAAAATAAGCAGCCAGAAAAGAGTTTAAAGAAGGTGATACAAGTAGGGCTGACTTATGAAAAGCTTACTCTAAGTGTAAAACCTAACTATAGAAATTGTTAAAAAAAATTGCTATAGCTATTTTTCTCTCACTTATGTTTCCACACATATGCATGCTGAGTATCTTCACCGTGCCAGAAACTGTGCTGTAGGGACTATACTCATGGAGATTCTGGCAGTTGGAATACCTGCCCTCATAAAGATTAGAATCTAGGGAGAGAGCTGAATAATTCTAGTTCAGATAGAAATTCTAGAACCATAGAAGAAATGTTATTTGATCATCCATTCATTCGTTAATTCAATAAATATTTATTGAATGCCTACTGTGTGCCAGGTCCTATGCTAGGTCTTGGCTGGCATCAGTGAGTTTTAGACAGGCATCATTTCTGCCATCACAGATAGGGGGATGCAGACAGCTGAATGAGCCATCACAGCACTCTGTGACAAATAATAACAGAGGGATTTACATGGGCAGAAAGGACACAGGGGTAATATACACAACTCAGCTCCCAGGACTCAGGGACAGTGAAAGCTCACATACTATTTCAAATAAGGAAAGAAGGAACACAGTCACAGACTCTGTGACACGCACCTTAGTTTTAAATTCTGTAATCAACTCCTGATCTTGTACCCCAGATAGACTCCTGGGACTCATTAGTCCAGTTTGGGTGCAGACCCCTGGGCTCCTGCTTGTCTGGTAAGGGGAGCTGATGGAACAAATAAAAGGAGATGTGGAAATTCCAACACATTCCTGGCTAAGTAGAAACTTGAATATCTTGGATCAGTTGCCTCCTTTTCTTGCTTATGAACAGGCACATGGATTTGCTGAGGGCAGAGAGAGTGGAAAGGGCTGAATGGGTTTAATAGTCCAACTCCTGCATCATGAATTGAATGTTAGAGACTTGGTTTCAATCTTACTTTTACATTTTACCAGTTGCATGACCTTGGGCAAATCCCTCACCTCTCTGAGCCTTACCATCAAACAGGATTAGGAATATCCACCCTGCCTATGTCAAGAATATACTATGAGTACACACGCTCTTCTGCTTGGTGGAAGCTTCTTGCCCTTTAGAAGAAGAGACCATGTCTGTTTTCATAGCTGATGAATTCCTACAGACTATACCTCCAAGCCTCCACTTTGTTTTTTCTGATAAGGATCTGCTTTCTCTGGATCCATCCTATGAACTTGTACTTGATTTCTTTTACCTCCCTCTGACTTCTTTAGATTGGCAGGTTACTTTTAGTTTCACTCTGGGATGTTGCCACTCACTAACCTTAGTTTTAAATTCTGTAATCAACTCCATCTTGTACCTCAGATAGACTCCTGGGACCCATTAATCCAATTTGGGTCCAGACCCCTGGGTTCTTGTCTGGTAAGGGAGAGTTAATGGAACAAATGAAAGGAGATGTGGCAAACATAATGTCACACTCACCATGCTATATCTTCTTTGTGAGCCTATAGGAAGATTACACTTCCCAGCCTCTCTTGCAGTTAAGTTGGAGCCATGTGACTGAGTCTGGCCAATAGAATGTGGACAGGAGTGATGTACGCTATTTGCATGACTGGTTTTATATGACCTCATGTGTGATCCTCCAGTGGTCTCCTTCCCTGCCATGAGGACCATGTGTTCCAGAATGTGTAACAACAAGGTGGAAAAGGGCTATCTATTATGCCTAGGTCTTATGGACTATGATGAGAATGAGAAATAAACCTTTTTGTGCTAAACTTTTAAAGTTTATCTGTTGTATCAGCTTATGTTAATAATCCAATATATGTGGTAACATATGAATGTACTCTGTAAATTTTAAAACAATTGTAAATTTTATACTTTAGTTATTATTCATATGTTCTCACTTATAAAAGATGGCTGTTATTAGATTCTCCTAATAGCTCTCTCTTTCTCTTTTTTTTTTTTAACCTTTTTTATGTTGAAAATGAAAAAATCCCATACAAATAAGCTCTAGAGAAGAGTGGAAATTTTTTAGGGGAGAGGGAAATTCTTCAGGCCCAGAGTTCTAAATATTATTTTGGGGTCTTGTTCTCTCTTCATCTCTTAGAATTTCTTTCCTTTCTGTTGACTTTATCTGTATGTTCACCCTCACCACAGGTTGATCCTTGACTGCTCTAAGCTTATTTCTACCAGCTAGGAAGATAACAGAAATCCTAGGCCACTTTTCTTTCATTGGTTTCAGCAGATCTCCAGAGGGTGCTTTTGTGGCTTGGCATGGATCACCTACCAATCCCTGAACTGGTCAGTCACTCACTATTTGATCAAGTTTAGCATGGGTTCACCCTTGGAGACTGGAGATCATGATAGTTCTCCACTGACAACTACATAGGTTAATATTAGTGTAGAAATGTTTCTCAAAAGAAAACTGAAGTGTTAGTATCCAAAAGGGTTATATATGTCCACTATATAGCCTAATTATAATAATTAAAGCTGATATTAATAAGTGCTTATTATGTATTAGAGACTGTGCTAAGTGCTTTTTATATATTATTTATATCTCACAACAATTCTAGCAAATAGATTCTGTTCTCTACAGAGTAATAGCAATGGAATCATTGATCACTTTTCATAATGTAAATTTTACACAGTTTTTAGTGTTAACATGATTACAGAGGTGAGTGTATGTATTGATAATCTAATTCCTCTTGCAGCAAAGGAACAGTGAAATTACTAGGGAAGAACTGTCTGGCATAGGAATATTCCTGCTTTAGTGATTCAGGCCATTCTAATAAACAACAAGAAATATAAGGCTTACATTGTATTCATTCATGGAAAGATACTCATATAACACTGTTCCAGTGTCATCAATACAACTGTAATTCATGATCCTGACAACAGAGCAATGCATTCTATGTGGTCTCACCATAGAGGAAACCTCTGAAGCTGAAGCTGCCAAAACAAAAATAAAAGCCATAAATCACAAATATTCAAACTTTCCCTCCTGTTCTGACATGTACAGCTTTAGCATTTCAGGGCTAAGAAGGTGAAACATTTGTTTCACACTTCCTAAATTCTCTCCTCCAATTGGACTCCAGCTATCCAAAGGTCTGGCACTTTTGAAGCTGATCATGGAGAGTGGAGAAGGGATGGGGAAAGATCACAACTGGGCCCATCAGCACACTTTCTGGTAAATGAGGATAGTTGAAAGTCTAGTATGAGAAGAACCAGTGAAAATAAGGAAGCTTTCTCTCATTCACAAGAAAGGAGACATTCTCTGCTTGGCTATGAAGGGCATTTTGTCCATAGATGTTTGCCACAAATTTACTCTCTGAATTCCCGTTTGGAAGATTGAGTTTGGTGACACTTTTATTAATACTATTCCTGTTTTCACTGACAGAGCAAGTAGCTTTTACCTGGGGCCATGTGTTAGGTGCTTTCCCCAGCTCAATTCCAGAATCCCAGCAGAGGGCTAGTGCTGGTTGTTATGAGGATGGATGCCTGTCCACCAGAAATTTGCTATCCTCTGTCTACAGATTGCAGCTATCATTGGGAGGCAGTTGCCTACATACTTCCCAGCTTCCCTTGAGTCCAAATGTGGCCACATGACTATTTCTTCAATGGAATGGGAGAGAAACCCTTTCTATCTGGGTTTTTCAAGAAGTCAGTGTGCCTTTTCTGCTTCCTCTCTTCCTATCTACAGCTTACATATAGAGGCCTCTGAGGCCCTTGGGGATGATATGGAGCTATAAGATGAAAGGTGCTTGGGTCATGAACCACAGCATGGAGAAAAAATGTCCTCCAAGTAGAAAAGTCCAAGCAAACTTCTAGGAAAATGGCAACATTTTTGGCAAGTCAGCCATGGGAATTAGCAGAACTATATGCTCATGGGAACTATATCTTCACAGAATCTGGATTCTAAGAGCTCATATCAAGACTTTCTCATCCTGGCAACATGCATAATTCTAGACTTGAACTGTCCCAATATGGTAGCCACTAGCTCCATATAGTTACTTAGACTTAAATTTAAGTTAATTAAAATAAAATAGAACATTCAGTTCCTTGGTTGCACTTGTCACAGTTCAACTCAAAATGTGGCAAGTGGCTACTACTATATTTGACAGCATACATTTAGAATGTTTCCATCACTGTAGAAAATTCTACTGGATGGCACTTCTCTGGACCAGTGGAAATCTAGATGGTGAGTTTATTTAGAAGGAATAGCAGGGAAATCTGAGTAATAATAGGGCTTCAGCATCTGGGCTATAATTCATTTTTCACTTGTCTCTCTTCTTGCTAGAGGCTGTAAAGTCTTTAGAGTAGGGATTATCTCATGCATCTTTGTATCTCTCACCTTTAATCCATAACAGACACTCAAGAATATTTTTTGAGCAATTGAGGGGAGCTCAGGGTAATTTGAGGAGTTCCCAAGAGTTGGATACTGGCATTGCTTAAAACCTTTCCATCCATGAATGGTGAGAACTGACTGGTCCTACAGATGAAGTGGTACCAAATGATTTCAGGGACAGGGAGGGGAGATGCAGAGAGACCAGAAACTGTACAGGGCTTGATACTATCTGAACTTCTTTGAGGTTGTTAGTGACTGGCTGACTAATCTGACAAATTAAACTATTCTAATAACTTTCTTTTTGGGGCTCCAGAATCACTGCAGATGGTGATTGCAGCCATGAAATGAAAAGACACTTACTCCTTGGAAGGAAAGTTATGACCAACCTAGATAGCATATTCAAAAGCAGAGACATTACTTTGCCAACAAAGGTCTGTCTAGTCAAGGCTATGGTTTTTCCAGTGGTCATGTATGGATGTGAGAGTTGGACTGGGAAGAAAGCTGAGTGCTGAAGAATTGATGCTTTTGAACTGTGGTATTAGAGAAGACTCTTGAGAATCCCTTGAACTGCAAGGAGATCCAATCAGTCCATTCTAAAGGAGATCAGTCCTGGGTGTTCACTGGAAGGACTGGTGCTGAGGCTGAAACTCCAATACTTTGGCCACCTCATGCGAAGAGTTGACTCATTGGAAAAGACTCTGATGCTGGGAGGGATTGGAGGCAGGAGGAGAAGGGGACGACGAGGATGAGATGGCTGGATGGCATCACCGACTTGATAGACATGAATTTGAGTGAACTCTGGGAATTGGTGATGGACAAGGAGGCCTGGTGTGCTGCAGTTCGTGGGATCACAAAGAGTTGGACATGACTGAGCGACTGAACTGAACTGAATAACTTTCTGTGTAAACTCTCTCAAGACCTATGATAACTTTGCACATAGTTGAAGTGAAGTTGAAGTGAAGTTGCTCAATTGGGTCCGACTCTTTGCAACCCCGTGGCCTGTAGCCTACCAGGCTCCTCAGTCCATGGAATTTTCCAGGGAAGAGTACTGGAGTGGGTTGCCATTTCCTTCTCCAGGGGATCTTCCCAACCCAGGGATTGAACCCGGGTCTCCTGCACTGCAGGCAGATGCTTTACCATCTGAGCCACCAGGGAATAGTAGGCACTGTAATTGATATTTGTTTAATGGAAATATTTTAACAATATTCTATTTATTTACTTATTTCCTGTCTCCCAACCCTGCCTTTTATCTACCCTTCCATCCCTCAATGGTATAAATGGTCCATGAGGGTAAGATCTTTGTCTTGCTTACAGCTGTATCTTCAACACCTAGAACAGTATCTGAGATGTCATTACGCAACAGATATTTTTGGAATAATGAAGGAAGGACCTTTAATAACTTGGTCCAAAGAATTGCATAAAGGTAGAAGAAATTTTAGAGACTGTCAAGATAGTGAGAGAAAATATTTTGGGGACAGGAGAGACATTTTTAAGGGTTCTCAAATAACACTTTAAAGGGACCTATTGACTTTGCCTATGTGCTGGGCTAGGCCAGCTCTCATAAATGATGTGCCTCAATTTGAAATTTAAATCCCCCCCAGGACTCCAGGTGCATATAAGGCATAATACTAAATGGCTGATAACTTATGACATTTATTTCCCCACATGAGGAACCACAGGGCAGCATCTCTTGTCAGGAAGGAAACAGATTTGTCAGAAAGGAAACCAGTCATCATATGCTTTTTGTATTTTTATGATTTATGTGTTTATTGGATGCACCCACCACTTAACAACCTCTGGGTGCTTTTATATGTTTCATAGACAAAAGGCAGACACTACCATGGTAGATTATGAGGTGGAGAGGTACCAACAAAATAATATCCATAAATCGCAAAGCACATCATAAAATCATCAAATGCTACAGAAGCTGTACTTAGGCTCCCTCAAGTAATCAGACACCTAAATGGATAATTCTGAAGACCTGAGCTTTAGTCTGGTCTCTGGCACTTATTAGATTTCAAACCCTTGAATAAATTTCTTAATCTCTCTTAGTCTCATTTGTTTATCTCTAAAATGGGCACAGTAATGACAGTAATTGCCTAGTTTATCTTGCAGGGATGGGGAATCAAATACTCATAGCTGTGCTTTGTGAATCATGGAAAAATCCCCAGATGTGATAGACTAGCATTTTCCAAAAAATTAAACTTCTTATCTACGTGAACTTGAATTTCCTTTTTTCTAGCTATGATTTAAGCCCATAAATAAAGTTTTGTCATTGTTTTCTGTTTTACTCTTCCTCAAATATGACCCACACCACCATCTTGATGACTTTGGTCATAATCTTTTCTCTCCTTGGGCTATCGCTTCCTAATCATTCTCAATTATTAAGATTCTCCACAAGGATTTGAGTTTGGCTTCTGGATTTATATCTGAATTACTAGAGATAATAAGACAAAGAGTCATGCCAATACCTATCTTCATGAAATCCTTGCTGCATGTCTGGCATTATGACTTTATGAACATCAGTTCGGTTCATCCTCATAAAAACCCTATGAAGCAGGTATGATTATTATCCTACTTTATAAATGCAAAACCTGAGGTTTAGAGGAGGCAAGTAAATTGGCCAAGGTGAGGTAGATAATAATTGGCCAAGTGTGAACTGGAGCTTAAAGCTCATATTCTTAACCTTTACTTTAAAATGTCTGCCTCCATGAAGCAAAAATTTCTCCCACTTGACTTTGGTTGAATGGAGTTTTGATGTGCTGTAGTTTCCTACACTAGGGAGCTTGTGCTGTGAGGAGAGAGTACTAAACAGGGCATTCCAGTTTCTAATTTTGTTTCTACACAGATAAATCCCATCCTTGGACACATAATTTCATCTCTGTAGCCTTAGTTTCTTCACATGGAAAATGGTAGTTGACTGACAATTATGGTTGATTAGATAATGTAAGGTTCTCCTTATTTCTAGTACTTTTAATTCTGTCTTTTAAAAAAGCAAACGTTATGCCCTCAACTCCTCAATTTTGCCAAAATGTTGGCAGCAAAGATGCTTTACTTTTTTAGGTTTTAGTGGAATTGGATAACCATCTTATACCTGAGAGGTCACCATGTCTTATCACTTAGACAATTTTAATAACCTCCAAATGGTCTTCCTGCTTTGACTTTTGCCCTTTTGTGGACAATTACTGCAGATGGTGATTGCAGCCATGAAATTAAAAGACGCTTACTCCTTGGAAGGAAAGTTATGACCAACCTAGATAGCATATTCAAAAGCAGGGATATTACTTTGCCAATAAAGGTCCGTCTAGTCAAGGCTATGGTTTTTCCAGTGGTCATGTATGGATGTGAGAGTTGGACTGGGAAGAAAGCTGAGTGCTGAAGAATTGATGCTTTTGAACTGTGGTGATGGAGAAGACTCTTGCTAGTCCCTTGGACTGCAAGGATATCCAACCAGTCCATCCTAAAGGAGACCAGTCCTGGGTGTTCATTGGAAGGACTGATGTTGAGGCTGAAACTCCAAAACTTTGGCCACCTCATGCAAAGAGCTGACTCATTGGAAAAGACTGATGCTGGGAGGGATTGGGGGCAGGAGAAGGGGATGACAGAGGATGAGATGGCTGGATGGCATCACCGATTCAATGCATATGAGTTTGGGTGAACTCCGGGAGCTGGTGATGGACAGGGAGGCCTGGCATGCTGCAATTCATGAGGTCAGCCCTCTTTTTTTTTTCCTCTCTCCATCTTTACTCCTTAGGTAACCTGATCCAGTACCATAGCTCTGAATATCATCTCTAGAGTAATAACTCACAAATTTATATTTCAAACTTTGATATTTCTCCTCACTTGCCTTCACATTGGTCCATTTGGATGTCTGATAGGCACCTCTAATTTAATGTGGCCGAAACTCTTGATTTCCTATCACTCCCAAGAAATTTCCCATATCTCCCTCAGTGTCTCTTGTATCAGAAAGAGCCCACTGTTCACTCAGTGGTTTAATCTCCAAACCTAGGAATCATCCTCAGTTGCTCCTTTCTTCAAACCCTGAAATGAATTCAGCAACTAGTCCTACTGACTCTGTTTCATTGCTTTATTCTCCAGCAGAGATTTAAAAAATTCTCATTTTAATAACCTACAATTTTGCCATATCTGGATTAGTAGCTACAGTGATTGCGAAGCAGACATTTGCTATTAGTATAAAAACTTTATTACAGGGAATTTTGAGGTGAAATGCCTCTGAACTTTTGAGCAATGAGAAGCATCCATGTCATATCATCCAGTTCCAGATACTGATCATGATGGGAGGAGGAAAAGTAGACATCACTCTTTCTCGTTGCCACTTTCGGGTTGCTGTGCTAGTGAATAACAATATTATTTTCACTGTGACCATCTGGACAGTTTTGGAATATCTACCAATTCACAGGTTAGATTACAGATGAATAGGAGTTCATTCTATACTTGGGATGGTCAGAGAAGGCTTTGCTGGAAAAGTAAAACTTGAATTAAGCCTTCATATATGGATTTAATCAATTAAATGCAGAGGAAAAAGAAGAATATACCAGTGAGAAAGGAGTTCTCGGGACACAAGTAGAAAATGTAAGGATATACAAGTTATATTTAGATAGCCCATGGTAGGAAAGAGAAAACTAAAGTGAAGGATTTAAACAAGTTATAGGTGAAAGTTTTTATTTGTAGATTTTGTTTTTAAGCTTATACTTATGGAATATATGTTATATAAACAAGTACTGTATTAAGTGTTTTACATGCATTACTTTAATTACTACAACTACTATAATCTACTGTCATATAGATAATAATCTCATTTTGCATAAGAGGAGTCAGTGGCTCAGGGAGGTAAAGAGACCTGCCTAAAATCGCTTAGCAAAGGCTAGAACGGGGATTCAAATTAGCCATTTAGAGTCCAGAGGCCCTGCTTATCCCTTGTCTGCTATGCTCTCTCAACAACAGTATCATCCCATGTTGGTAAGCTTTGAGATATGCAGAAGGCATATATTTTTGTCTTTAATATTACTAAAAAGAGATAAACTTGGATTATCTTCAGAAATAGGAATTTATTGAGAAGTTTAGTGACCCTCATTGAGCAAGGATTCTGATACTTTTAATACTTGGATGTACAACAGGCCTCATGGAAAATTGACAGCTAGCTCAGGCTACATCATAGATGAGTCACACTTTTCAAGAGAGAATATCTAAATGAGCCAATTTGTCACCACCCAGCACGAGGCTTCTTTTGGATGAGGGCTCATGTCAAGCCAATTGGAGATGAATTTTTATTTATATTCAGTCCATAACATATATCCTTATTCAGGTCCAGAGGATCAGAATTGGTTTCTGTATTGACGTCTATACAGGCATCAGAGCAACTTCATGATGACAGTTGCAAAGTCAGTGTCTTGAAAGCCATGCTAACACATGTGTGTCAGGGAGGTCAGGTGGGGACCATGGCGACTGTAGGAAGAGGTAACTGCTGCTCAGCTGCAGCTGACTCTCTCCATGTAGAAACAAAGGATCAGATGATCTTCAAGAGATGAAAAATTCCGAAATATCCTGATTTTTAAATACTGACAACTATTTAAAAACAAAACACTATTTGGGTCAAAGAAAGCAAGCCAGTTTGCTAATGCTGACTTTAGTATGCCTCTTTAGTATTGAAAGATACCTGTTTTTTCCAGAAGTGGCTTCTCCAAAAGTCTTCTAAGTGAAAATTTGAAGAATGACTTAGAGATCAAGTTCGCTTGCCCTTGGTGATTAGATCTGATTCTTCCAAAGCTTTCTCATTTTTATAGGCCACAGTTCTCCTGTATTCTTCATCCCAGCTGAATTCCTGAATATCCTCCTGTGTCTGTGGAATTTGGGGGAGTCAGGAACCCATGACCCAGCAGTGTGCTTTAGGAGCACCACGTCTGGAATGAATAGCCCTTCATTTCCTTTAACAGATCAATCATCAGGGGAAGCTGATTGCTCCACTATCCATAGCATGCTTTGATTCATTTACACTTAAGTGATGAAAGTGGTCTTTTTTTTCTCTTTCTTTAAATGGATACTAACCCGGGAGGGGCTTAGGGAGTTGTAAAGGGGAGTGCTGACTCCTTGGACACGCTCTCGGTTGCATTCTTAAATGGCCCACTCAATTAAGGGTAATATTTCATTGACTTGTGTGTATGATGGCTCCCTAGCCAGCAGTGTTTTCTAAATGGTCCTGAGGCAAGACTTTGGGCTTTGAAAACAGCTCTTCATCACCTTTATGTCTGGGGCTGCATTGGCACAGCCTGGATTGAAGCAGTTTTTTCCATCAGAGGGAGCAGCCACAGTTTCTGGCTGGAATGTCTTGACTTGGCTGATTTCACTTGTCAAAAGAATGGGTGGTCTGACACTTTCTGGGGCTGGGTCATGCAGCTTTGTTATCTGCATGTTGAATCTGACTGTTCAGATACCTGTCTGGATTTTCTTAATAGCAAAAAAAAAAAAAAAAAAAGATTGGATTATAAAAGAATTAGCCTTTTTATATTTCTTCTTGGCCCTGCACAGATAGTATAGATGTGTTCAGATAATCACTGTTATTCCTACAGAAGTCTCCATGCTCCAAATTGGCCTGAGGTTCATGTGCAAAGCATGTTGTTGCTTTGTTTGATATTTACATGAATAGCACAACTTTCAATAAGAAAGTTTCCCACAATAGGAGGTGTGTGTGTGTGCCTGTGTGTGTGTGTCTGTGTGTGTGCATGTTTGCATGCTTTAGTATTTAAGTATAGCAGATGATGGTGGAAATTTTCCTAGTGACTGGGATAATACACACTACAGGTGACCTTTTCCAATTATAAAACTGGCTTCATCTGAATCTATATGAAGTAATTGGTTGAGCTCAGTGGCAAAATGTTCTCAGTAGATAAAGCTCAAACATTCTTACATGGCTACACCTTTGTTCCTTGAGTATAATTTGCGGCAAATGCAAAGTTTGGAAAGCAGCTGCCCATTTTAAGGAATGTGGAAGACTATATGATAGCCTTGTGAGGTTAAGCAACTACAACAATAAAAGCTAAAGCAAACGGACTGTATTATGTGTAGGTACATTTCTGATCATGTTGATATACTTTATACACCTAGACTCATTTAATCCTCACAACAACCTACAAAGGTGGTTATTATAATTATTCCTACTTTATCGATGAGAAAAACTGAAGCGTGGAAAGGTAAGTGACTTGCCTAAGGCCACACAAATAGAGGTAGCAAAGTTTGAACTTGATAATAGGCAACTTGATTCTAGAGTCTGTGTCTCTACCATGCCTACCCTGAAGTCATAAGTTTCTCATTCTAGGGTTGAATCCCTGAGTTTTACACAGTACTTGGCACCTAGGAGATGAGTTAGGGCTTCCCCGGTGGCTCAGACAGTAAAGTGTCTGCCTGCAATGTGGGGGACCTGGGTTCGTTTCCTGAGTCAGGAATGCTAATGGTTGGATAAAAGCCATTTAAAAGATATGAATTTCCATACAAATGTCAATTTTTATTGTTACTGTTGATGCTACTATTATTATTAAAATTAACAGCTACTATACATTGGGTTCTTTCTATGTGCCAGGCACCAAGCTAGTACTTTGCAAGTAATATTATTTTTTAAATATTTATTTATCTGGCTGCATTGAGTTTTAGTTGCAGCATGTGGGCTCTCTAGTTGTGGCACTCAGGCTTAGTTAGTTGTCCTGTGACATGTGGGATCTTAGGTTCTCCTATCAGGGATAGAACCCATGTCCCCTGCATAGGAAGGTGGATTCTTAACCACTGGACCACCAGGGAAGTCCCTCAAGCATGATTTAATTTCTTCTCATAGCACTTTAACTGAGGCACTGAGTACGTAATTATATACACTTAGAAGTTCAGCTAGAAAACAGTAGTGCCAGAACTTGAAGAGGTCTGCTCTTACTCCAGAGCTCATTGCCTTGACTATCAAAGCAATAAAATGTCATTGCTCTGAAAGCTTCTATTTCTTTATTCTTGAGATTTTTTTTTCAGGCTAAAAAATACTATGATAATAATACACAAAAAACAGTATTTGGGATACACTCAACTGACAAATTGGAGAAGGAAATGGCACCCCACTCCAGTACTCCTGCCTGGAAAATCCCATGGATGGAGGAGCCTGGTAGGCTGCAGTCCATAGGGTCACTGAGGGTCGGACTCGACTGAGCAACTTCACTTTCACTTTTCACTTTCATGCATTGGAGAAGGAAATGGCAACCCACTCCAGTGTACTTGCCTGGTGAATCCCAGGGACGGGGGAGCCTGGTGGGCTGTTGTCTGTGGGGTAGCACAGAGTCGGACACGACTGAAGTGACTTAGCAGCAGCAGCAGCAACTGACAAATAATTTTTAGACAATTAAAAAATAGTAAATGGCATAGGTCAATGTTTTCTAACACTTTAGCTTTGGTACATCAATCATCTTCATGATTTTTTTCCATATCTAAATTTTCATGTGAACTTTTGTTAATACAAAACTAATATATATTTATTATATTTCATAGTCATGATATTTTGAGAGTTTCTTAATATGAATATTTTTAGGATACCAAACAGTTTCATTGATACTAAATAGAAAATGCTTTCTATGTAGGCTATAGTAATGCTTACTATTTGTAATGTTTTCTCTTTAGAGAATATCTGTGTGCTACCCCCTGAAGTCATCTTTCACATTTCCTTTAGCAGTTACCACTCCGTGGAAACACAGAGGATATAAATATGCCTAAGTATTTGCTCCACCTACAATCAAGCCAACCTCAGGCTAATCTAGGAAGCAGGTAATAGTTTGGGTGCAGGGAAAGGGATCACACATGCTCCTAATGGTTGCCACCCCATTGCCCCTTAAGGAACTCTTGATATCTTTTTCATCCTTTCTTTTATTTTACCTTATTTACTTATTTAAATTAATTTTTATTGGAGTATAGCTGTTTTGCAATGTTGTGTTAGTTTCTACTGTAGAACAAAGTCAATCAGCTATATGTATACATATACCCCCTCTCTTTTGTATTTCCTTCCCATTTAGGTCACCACAGAGCACTGAGTAAGCAGGATCCATGACACAGGGTGTGGTCCTGTTAACAACAAAGTTCAGAGGAGGCAAAATTCACTGGACTGGGGAGTGGAGTTCTTACAGGGGCTTTCTCGGGAAGGAGGAGAGGTGAAGTTGGGAGGAGAGGTCAAGTGGGCACATCCAAGTGCCTGTGGGAGCCCAGCCCCCTGCTCCCTTGATTTCCAATTTACACCTCGCTCCTTCAGGGACTGCAGCTCCAACCAAGGTCACAAACCAGATCTGAATTCAGGTTTTAAGGTCAGAGGGGTCATATTTCAGGTCATCTTCCTTCCCTGTTTCCCTGCAGCTGAACTTTTCCACTTTCTCTCTTTTTTTAAGTCTACAGTCACACCATCTGTTTTCAATTTTGTGAAGAGTAGTGAAAAAAATCTAATCCAGTTTTTCCAAACACTTAATTTTTTAAGGAAAAACAGTCTCTTTTTTCATTTTAATACTTCAGTGCTTAACAAGTGGTATTTACTTACCAACAAAATCTATGCAATTTCCCACCAAGATAATGCATGTTTTCTCTCTTCCATTCTCACACTTACTGTCTTTCTTGTGCTAGCTATTAAAGACTGAGAGGCATTAAAGATGTAAGCCAAAGCAGGTAATTTCCTGAAGAGAAGAAATGTACCTTAAATGATTTCTCTTTGTTAGATCTTTTTATTCTCCTTTCGTTTGGCTCTTTACAGAAAACAAAAAAAGGAGAAAAAATGGGTGACAAATGTCTTTTGGCTCCAAAGAGGTGACAAGAAACCTCTGAAAGCAGAAATTTTTTTAAAAATTAATTTCTTTGAACCAGAGTTGGGGCTGGCCTTTTAGCACTGTTGCACATTAATGCTGCTTCCCCTCCCACTGGGAAGTTAAGGCCCGAGTGGCAGTCATTATTGCCAATAGCACAGCTACCCAGTGGATTCCTGGAAGGGCTCACTTCAAAGATTCAGCCAGGTCCTCTCCAGGGGCCTCCAGTTCCCATCATCCCAGGGATGAAATATTTAGTATCATCTTTCTGCACCTGAGGCTGCCATGGATTAAATTCTTGCTGCCTCCATTACTGGGGCAGCCAAGAACTCAGGCTGTAGTGATTGGATGTGAAGTGCTTAATGGCTGCACTTGGCTGAGAAAGGGAGGGGGAAAGAACAGGCCAGAACCACAATCACCAGTGGTGATCATAGCCTAGAGAACAGACTTTCCAGAGATGCTGTTGCTCAAGAAGAATCTACTTGGATTCCTCCCTAATACCACCAATAGACAGTATATTTTGAAATCACATTCCACATATATGTGTGTGTGCTAAGTCGCTTCAGTTGTGTCCGACTGCAATCCTATGGACCACAGCCTATCAGGCTCCTCTGTCCATGGGATTCTTCAGGCAAAAATACTAGAGTGGGTTTCCAGGCCCTCCTCTAGGGGATCTTCCTGCCACAGGGATGGAAGCCATGTCTTCTGTGTCTCCTACATTGTAGGCAGATAGATTCTTTACCACTGAGCCACTGGAAAAGCCTATATATATATATGATCACCTATAGTCACTCATATAATACAAACAAATCCCTATAAATGGTGCTGCATGTCTTAACCTGGACAAATTCACATTGGTTCTCCCTTTCCTGTCTGTTCCATAAATGTGTAGATTTCCCCAAAATGTTTTCTTCAGTTCTTTAATTTTCACTCTCTACATACCCATCACCTATGAGCTATGAGGATGAGTTCTGAATCAAGTTGTTGGGTGTGATTATCTTCTGGACACAGTATAAGCTGCTTAATAAATGATTATTGAATGAATTAATGTCTATTATTTCAACATCTCTTCCTGAATAATAGCAGTAGCAGGCGGAATAATGGCTTCCTGAAATATGTCCATGTCCCAGTCCCTGGAACCTATCAATGTTACCTTGTTGCTGCTGTTGTTCAGTCACTAAGTCATGTCTGACTCTTTGTGACCCCATGAACTATCTTCCGGAGTTTGCTCAAACTCATGTCCATTGAGTTGATGATGCCATCCAACCATCTCATCTTTTGTCACCCTCTTCTCCTCTTGCTGTCAATCTTTCACTCATCAGGGTCTCTTCCACTGAGTTGGCTTTTTGCATCACGTGGCCAAAGTATTTGAGTTTCAGCTTCAGCACCAGTGCTTCCAATGAATATTCAGGCTTGATTTCCTTTAGGTTTGACTGGTTTGGTCTCCTGGGTCTTCAAAGGACTCTCAAAGGTCTTTAGGTTTGACTGGTTTGGTCTCCTGGGTCTCCAAAGGACTCTCAAAGGTCTTCTCCAGCACTACAGATTGAAAGCATCAGTTCTTTGGTGCTCAGTCTTCTTTACAGTCCAACTCTCACATTTGTTCATGACTACTGGAAAAACCATAGCTTTGAGTATACACACCTTTGTCTAAAAAGTGATGTCTCTGTTTTTTAATACACTGTCTAGGTTTGTCATAGCTATTCTTCCAAGAAGAAAGCGTCTTTTAATTTCATGGCTGCAGTGATTTTTGAGCCCAAGAAAATGAAATCTGATACTCTTTTCACATTTCCCCCATTTATTTGCCATGAAGTTAGGACCGGATGCCATGATCTTCATTTTCGAATGTTGAGTTTTAAGCCAGCTTTTTCACTCCTCTTTCACCTTCATCAAGAGGCTCTTTAGTTCCTCTTCATTTTCTGCCATTAAAGTGATATCATTTGCATATCTGAAGTTGTTGATGTTTTTGCCAGCAATCTTGATTCCGGCTTGTGCTTCATCCTGCCTGGTAATTCACATAATATACTCTGCATATAAATTAAATAAGCAAGATGACAATAAATAGTCTTGACATATCCCTTTCCTAATTTTGAACCAGTCTGTGGTTCCATGTCCAGTTCTAATTGTTATTTCTTGTCCTGCATACAGGTTTCTCAAGAGGCAGGTAATTGGTCTGGTATTCCCATCTCATTAAGAATATTTCATGTGCTTTGCTCATGTGATTTAGTTAAGGCTCTTGAGATGGAAAAATTCTCCTGGATTATTCCATTTGGAATGATGTGATTACAGCAGTGGTTAGAATAGGGACACAGGAGGACAGAGAAGACCTATGTGTTGATGGAAGCAGAGATATGGCCAGGAGCCAGGAAATGCCAGCAGATTCTGAAATCTAGAAGAGGCAAGGAGTGGATTCTCCCCTGAACCCTCCAAAAGGAACCAGCCCTGTAAACACCTTGATTTTTGTTCTCTTGAGGCTCATCTTAGAGTTCTGATCTAAAAAGTTAAACTTGTGTTGTTTAAAGCCACTAAATTCATGGCAGTTTGTTACAGCAGCAATAGGAGACTAATACAATGTCTCATGGCAAATCTATCTTAACATACCTGGAAATAAAGTAACTTCTTCCCCAAATCCCACCTTCGAACCTCAGCTACTCTCTTTTGAATTTATTTTTTTTATTGAAGTATAATTGCTTTACAGAATTTGTTGTCTCTCTTGCTCTAAGTAAGCAGAGTCCTCTTTGCTTTCTCTCCATTTCTTACAGTAGCAGTGAAGACTGGCAAGTTGTTCTATACCTGCAAAGTTTCTCAAATCCATTGCTTTTACTTGTGGCCATGGCAATATCCCCCCATAGATAGAACACTGCATGGAGTATAGTTGAGGGTTAGTTGTTCAGCTGTGTCTGACTCTTTGCAACCCCATGGACTATAGCCTACCAGGCTCCTCTGTCCATGGGATTCTCCAAGCAAGAACACTAGAGTAAGTAGCCATTCCCCTATCCAGGGGGTCTTCCTGACCCGGGTCTCCTGTATTGCAGGCAGATTCTTTACCCTCTGAGTCACCAGGAAAGTCCCCTGGAGTACAGTAGCTTCTCACTAAATGTTTGTTGAATGATAGTTATGACTTTTCTTTCCTGAGTCCTTTAAAATGTTCTTTCCATTGTATATAATTTCCATTATGAAATCTCTGCGAGTAGGGGCACTGTCTTTTACCAGCACTTCACATATGTTTGGAATATGTCACCTAGTCTTGGTAAACTAATAAATGGACTTGCTCCCTGTGACCACCCTGTTATTGAAAGAAATGTTAAGTGGTGGTGAAGACCAGCAGTTTGGGAGTTATAGGGAATAAAGTTTATGTCCATGCTCTGTAATTATTTAGTTGTACAATTCTTTCAAGCAAGATACTAACCTTTCCAAACTACATTTTCCTTAACTGTGTGATGGGGCTAACGAGAGTGCTTTACCTTTTGAGTTGTTCTCAGGGATGCACTGGGCTCTGGCTCATGGTAATAAATGGTTAGTAAGCATGCACTCCTATCATCATTTCACTGTAGACAAGGGAGCACCCTCATTACATCTTTTTGTTAACCAGCGGCTGAAGTGCAAACTGCATATGCATGTGTGAGGATACAGGGGCACGGGCAGAAGAGGAGGGCAAAGCCTGGGGATAGGGAAGGCAGCGAGGCAGGCTTTTTGCATTCAACAATGGAGTGCAATTTGGAAACACTTGCCTTGTGTAGCCCTCAGCTGCCTGTGAAATTCATCTGAATCTTGTTCCGTTGGCCTATGGGGTATTTTCAAATACAAATTAGGTTGGCCAGAATTCCTTTTCTGCACCAACTCTCCTGGGTGCAACTTAGAGGTTATTAAGATGCCTAATAAAAGGAGAGAGCACATTTAATAACATTACCATCAGCTCGACGGAGCTGAGCTATGTGGGCCCACGGTGCCCCAGAGCCCACAGCCTCCTGCCACTGGTGCACTTGCTTAGAAGAGGGCCCATAATTATCCACATTTAAAAAGCACCATTAAATCCATTGAGGCAGTCATGTCCCATTTGCAGGGCCTTTCTGCCCACATTACTCTGGAGACCCATGGCCTAGCTTCTTAGGGTGAGGGGAGAGGAGGAGAGGGAATAGATGGAAATTCCTGGGCTAAAGTGATGGCTGGTTAAATTCACAAAATGGCAGATCTTCTCGGTGCCATTTTCATCCCTATAGGAGCTTTTCATCCCTTTGTTTTAGGTGTTTATTTAGCAAACGTTTATCGAGCACTGTGCCTCCACTTCTCACGCAGGATTCTATTTAATCCTCACAATGACTCATTCAGTGGATCAGTGGTTCGAAGTGGGCAGTGATTTTGCACCCCGGGAGACATTTGGTGATGTCTGGAGACATTCGTGGTTGTCACAGCCCGAGTGAGGGGTGCTCCTGGCATCTGATCAGTAAAGACTTGAGATGCTGCTCCTGCAGTGCACAAAGCAGACCCTCCCAACAGAGAATTGTCTGGCCTGCATGTCTGCAGTGTTGCAGCTGGGACATTCTATCATAGGTGCTGCTCCTTCCCTCATTTACCAATGAGGAAACTGAGACTCAGTGGTCATGTGATTGTCCGGCGTCACACAGTTGGTAAGTAGTGGAGCTGCCAGGGCCTGAGTGCTCACCACTGTGCTAGACGGCCTCCTAACATCCCCCTTTGTGCCCATCCTTTGCCTCTGAGCTCCTCTCCTGCCCCTGCACCCGACCACCTACCTGTCCTCACCACAGCCAATTGTCCTTACACTTATTGGGAGTAACATGATGTTTGCTTTGCTGTAAGCTGTCTCCTTAAAGAATATTCATTTGCACACATAAAAAATTGCTGCACATTTTGAATGAATCAGGAGCCTATGCGAGAGTAGAATCTATATTTAGCTTTAAGATACAGGAAATATGAACATAGTACTCTTTCCCAAGTCCTTAATATCTGTGGGTGGTTTCAGAGATGTTTCATACCAAATAAAGAATGTCTAGTGGTTTTATAAGCAGTGATCTATAGAATATTTGGCCTGGAGAAGAGAAGGTGCAGTGCACTGGAAATGATATTAATCTGGATCCAGGCGGTCTCTGGGCCTTTGAACAGCCATTCCCTCTGTTAACACTCTTCTTTCCTCTCTTTTCTTATCACATTTCTCCTCTTCCTTTAGGTTTCACATTAGAAATTGTCACTTAGGAAGCTTTCCCCAGATCTTGGTTAGGTATCCCTGCTTCCTGTGCACTCTAAATCTTTTGTTTTTTTAAACATTTTAATTTATCTAAAATTTTTTATTAATTTACTTTTGACTGTACTAGGTCTTTGTTGCTGTGTGCAAGCTGTCTTTACTTGCGGCAAGTTGGGGCTACTCTCTAGCTGCAGTGGGCAGGCTTCTCAATGTGGTGGCTTCTCTTGTGGAGCATGGGCTCTAGGGCATGTAGGTTTCAGTAGTTGCCACACGGGGACTCAGTAGTTGTGGCTCATGGGCTTCGTTGCCTTGTGGCATATGGAATTTCCCCAGACCAGGGATGGGATCTGGGACCCCTGCATTGGCCGGCAGATTCTTAACCACTAGACCACCAGGAAAGTCCTAAATCTTTTAGATCAGCTTTGTGCAAAAGGAATATAATGAACCATGTATGTATTTTCAAGTTTTCTAATAGCCATGTTAAAAAATTAGAGACAGATGATATTAATTTTAACATTTTTTCTTATTTAGCCACAAATATTAATATTGATATTTCAGCACATAGTCAATACAAAATTATTAATAAGATAGTCTACAGTTTTGGGAGCTGTCCTTGAAATCTTGTGTGCATTTTACACTCACAGAAGCTCAACTCAGTTTAGATGCTGAATTTTCACCAGTTAAGGTGAAATATAGTCCTGCCAGGTCCTCCGTGGTGGCTCAGATGGTAAAGAATCAGCCTGCAATGCAGGAGACCTGGATCGATCCCTGAGTTGGAAAAATCCCCTGGAGGAGGGCATGGCAACCCACTCCAGTATTCTTGTTTGGAGAATCTCCATGGACAGAGGAGCCTGGTGGGCTACAGTCCATGGGGTCCCGAAGAGTCGGACATGACTGAGCAACTAAGCACAGCACAGCGTAGTCTCGCCAAAACAACAGAGGTACAATTAATAGAAAAATATTTTACACTGCTTTAATTTTTTAATTTAGATTTATTAAAATTAAATTAAAAATTCAGTTTGTCAGTTTCAGAAGCCACACATTCCATAGCACAGGGTACGTGTTCAATATCCACATGTTCTAGATTATTACAAGTTGAAACTGCCTGTTGATTTCTTTTTTCCTCCCACTAGAGCATAACGACTTTGAGATCAAGGATTAGACCTTGGTCACCATATGCCAGTGCCTGGCATGCATTTTGGCCCACAGCAGGTTCTCAATAAACACCTGCTGAATGGCTTGAGATAATAGTTCTAATCCTGTATCACCTTTGTAATCTAGGTTCTTCTCTAAGAAAATGAGAGTTTCGGGCATTTTTGAAAGTCTGTCCCCCTGGATGGTTAATAAATGTTATATGATCAAAGAGATTTGTGGCCAAACGAGTGTGAGAGACATAGGGTTCAGTGAAGAAGCAGGTTTCTTTCCCACAAGACTTTTCAGAGCCTTGAAGGTTTCAGTGCACAATGGCTTGCCAGGAGAACTGAAAGTTTTACTTTTAATAAATTAAAAACTTTAAGATGTCCTATTTCCCCAACATATCTGACTATAAACCTTTTTCTTCTCAGACCGTTTGCAGGATTTGTGCTCCCTGGAACACAATCCAGGAATGGTTGGATTACTGTAAGGCTCTTTAGGGTTAGTCTCTGTTTAGAGACGTGGTCTCAAGAATGTATGACAATGCACACCAATTTCTTTTCAGTTTTACTGAAATTATCCTTCGACAAAAATGAGGTGGTAGAGGAACAATCCACTCTGCTCAAAATCAATGCCTTACCTTACTTAAGAACAGACTGTTTTCAGATTGGAAAATAGTTCTTCAAATAATTGCTCGTTTTCAGAGGAGCCATGGAAATAGTCTCCATTTATTCCATCCTCACGTCCTACCTAAAAAGGTGCACAAAGCAAATCTGTGAATTGCCCCTTTCTGAATGGTCAACACGGTGCTTAAAATGGAAAAGCAAAACCTGGTTCATGTTAGGGATGAATGATTAGATTGAACTATATGAATTTACCACTTTTCAAACACTTCTGATTTACAAATATGACAATTTTGTATGGTTCAACCAACTAGTTACAATAAATCACTCTACTCTTATACTTGTCCATAGGAATCTAAGGTTCCTAAGGAACTATCTTTCTGGAGAAAAAGTTTGAAAATATATAACACAGCTTTTATTTTTAAAATTAAAAGAAAATTTAGATGTGAATGTATTTTATTTAAACCCTTTCAAGGGTAAATGTTGAGAGTTGTGTGTAAGGTAACATATCAAGCCATGTACATATCATAGATTCAGAGGCAGTCTGAGAAAATAAATCTTCACATATTCATTATTGAGTTACTGTGGAGTCCTGTTTTCTTCATGCTATGAAAAGTCTAAGTTGTTCATCTCTTCACCATAGGTCTGATATCCATACTCCAGAGCTTTTTCAAGTTCTCAGTATCACACTGCCATGTTCCTCTGTTCAAACTTATACCTAGTTTCTTACAGGTTCTTGTTTGGTATATTTAGCCTGCTGGCTTCATCACTGCTAACAATGTTGCTGTAATCATGTCAGTTAAGAATCGTTCAGTCTTTGACTTGTTCAACTGGCCACAGTCTTCTCATTGTGCAGTTTCGTTCTCAACATGCCAAGTGCCAGAACCTGAATCTTAGACCAAACAAGTCATGAGCAAGCCCAGCAAGAGCAAAAAGAACGGGAGTTTTGGTGTCCAATAGACTTGTTTTTGGGAGAAGGCAATGGCACCCCACTCCAGTACTCTTGCCTGGAGAATCCTATGGACAGAGGAGCCTGGTAGGCTGCAGCCCATGGGGTTGCTAAGAGTCGGACCTGACTGGGCAACTTCACTTTCACTTTTCACTTTTCACTTTTATGCACTGGAGAAGGAAATGGCAACCGACTCCAGTGTTCTTGCCTGGAGAATCCCAGGGACGGCGGAGCCTGCTGGGCTGCCGTCTATGGGGTCGCACAGAGTCGGACATGACTGAAGCGATTTAGCAGCAGCAGCAGCAGCAGCACTTGATCAGTGGCAGATCTTACATTCTGTTTCTTAGCCCCTTGTTTACCAGGTTATTACAAAGGATATTATAAAGGGTACAGATCAATAGCCAGATGAAGAGTTACATGGGGCAGAGTCCAGAGAGGTCCTTAGAGGAAGAGTTTCTGTCCCAGCGGAACTGGGGTGCATCCCTCTCAGCGTCTGAATACATTTCCCAACCTGAAAACTCCAATAGCAAAGTCTTAAATGTGTGTATCTTTGACCTTGCAAATCCATATCTAGGAATTTATCCTAAGACATTAAAAGATAAGCACACAGAATTATATCACAGAGTTGTTTGTCTCAGTGTTGTTGATAATAGCAAAAATTGGAAGCCATTTAAATTTCCAATTGTTTGATTTTAGTATATCTATATAAGTAAAGTATTTAGAAGGCATTAAATGATGATGGGTATCTGTATTCATTGGTATAGAATGACATATTTTTAAGAAAAAAAGTTATTTCTATGTTAGCATGTATAATATAATCTCCTTAAAGTAAATATTTATTTATGAGTGTACATGTGTATATAGAAATACATCTAAAAGTATATCCATCAGCATTTTAAATAGAAATTCTTTCTGATGATAAGTATAAAAAACATTAGCTTCCTCATGGGTTAATACTCAAATTGCCTTCATATATAATGCCTTGACATATAATAGAGATTTCCTGTTGTAGGAATTTCAAGACTTTTGACCCATGGGTGGAAGATGGTTATGAATTTGTTGCTTATTTGTTTTAGCTTCTGTAGAGTTTTAACTCATGCTTTCTGTGAGTTCAACTTATGGAAGAAAACTCTGAGTTGACTTTATAATCTGGGAAGGAGCTCTATGTTATTCTAATATATAATGATACTTTATGTGAATGATAATATTTTACCTTTGTTGCCTTTGAGCATGTTGCCACACATTATATCACTTGCGTGTACTGAGTGCTTGCTATGTGGTGATGCATATATTGATATTTTTACATGCTGTCTCCAAGGTAGGGTTGCTTTCCTCCATTTTACTGATGGGAAGTATTTTCCCACTACTAGTGAGGACACACCTAGGTTGGGGTTCTTTCCATTGCACCATGTTATTATCTTGCATTTTTATCCTAAATCACCCTCTACATCTGATTCCTCCAATATACTATAGGAGCCCTCTCTCTACCTGACACATCAAACTTTTCAACCAGGTGTGGAGAATACTGTGAACATAGCAGTGCAATGAAATAGTTCAGTATCAGTTCAGTGGCTCAGTCATGTCCGACTCTGCAATCCCAGGGACTGCAGCACGTCAGGCCTCCCTGTCTATCACCAACTCCCGGAGTTTACTCAAACTCATGTCCATTGAGTCGATGATGCCATCCAACCATCTCATCCTCTGTTGTCCCCTTCTCCTCCCACCTTGAAATAGTTATGGGCCAAGAAATGGAGGCAGAGGTGACATGCTTTGTCTAAGGCCGCATAGCTGATAAAAGATAGAATAGTTATTTTTCTATCTTCCCATTCAGCAGAGGGCATATAAGGGTTGTTCTCGGTAAAGAACAAAAGATGTGGCAGGGGGCTCAGGGAAGAGTGGTGTTTCCCCTGGTGTTACATGCAGTAGGTAAGTGGAATGAAACAGCAACTAATCCAATCCAGCCCCAAACCACAAATGTCAACAGATATTCTATGGCAGGGAAGGTGCCAACGAACATGTCACATGCTCTTTTGAAAATAAATGAAGCCACATAGGGACTCTAAAGTAAAAAAAATAAGAACTGGGCTGTTTATGGATCTCCTCTGGCTTTAGTTTATGGTGTTTCAAATATCACGGCAGGAAGAGGCACCATAGGAAGAGCCTTCCAATATGACAGAGGTCACTGGGCTCTGCTGTCATCTAATTGCATCGCACTGGGCCAACCATTCAGGGCTTCACCTGCTGCATCATAACCAGTGGGGTAATCAACTCCTGTTCATGAATCTGTTAGGAAGATGATTTCAGGGTTGAAATCTTGCTTTTGTTTCTCTAAGCTCAAGTTCAAGTGAAAATAAATGCAGTGGTCAGTTCCCCAAAGGGTTAGACACCCGCTTCCCTTCGGAATCCATGCAGGAGTTGCCTCATGGGATCAGAACAGTCAGGTTTCTTGGAAATCATCTAGTGATCTTAGTTCAGTGACATCAATTATTTTTCTGTCAGTGGTAGATCCCTTTTCACAGAGGAAATTTAATGAAGAATCTGAATATATAAAACATAATAGAAGAGCTGCCTTAGTTGAAACAAGACGGCCACCTTCGTCATCTTTTCTTTCACTCAAAAGCTGTCACTGTGGGTCCTTCCCAGAACTGAGGATACTGGCGAGTATAATTTGAAAATGAGCTCTTAAATATTGATAGGCACCATGGCTGGTGGCCAAGTACATGTCTGCCCCACCCCAAAATGATGAAATCAGAATCTAAATTTTCAAAAAGATCCCCAGATGATTCGTACAGTTCCTAATTTTTAAGAACCATTGGCTTTTTTGAGTGCTTTCATTTTGCAGGTGAGGAAACTGACACCTGCGAGTAGGGAAATCACTTGTCCATGGTCACAAAGCTGATGATGAGACCAAGCCCTGGGCTCCTGGCCCCAGGGGTACATTTAGATTGGCTTCTTAGTTGCAAGCAACAAACACACTGGCTAATGTAAGCCAAAGTCATTGGAAGGCTAGATCATGGTTCATAAAATGGAAGAGAAAGCACAAGACCCAGGTGTGTGGGCAGCTCCACTGGAGTAGACGGTAGGAACTAACAGTCTCTTCAGGGCACCACTACCAGGAAGAGCTGGCTTCACCATTTCTCCCCCTTGTGGCACTTTATCAGTAGTTGAAATCTGAGGAAGATAGTCTGATTGGCTCAGCTTAGACAAGGAGGCCTCTGGCTGGGGACCACAGAGAACCTTGACCAAAAGTCTCAGGAAGACCTCACTCCGTGGGTGTAGCAGAGATGATGCTTCCAGTAGAAAGTGGAAATGTCGTTAGGAGGCAAACATGAACATATGCTCATACCCTCAGCCACCTTTCCCACCACATTGTGCTGTCTGCCTGTTAGGGTCAATGCTTCACAGAAAACAATCCAGTTTAAATGAAGGGGTTAAGATAAATTCTGTGGCTTAACTATCAGCCAAATGACATTTTAACAACCTTTTTAGCATATCCTGGCTGGGCTGAGACCTTCCCTGCAAAATGCCTTAATCCTTGGTCTCTAAATAGAGAGTTATTTTCAATTTCTCCAGTTCCTAATGTTTTAAATGGAACTACTGTTCCCCTTAGAGCACCCAGTGGCTGGCTGGAGACCTTTATTGATATATATATAAATTACCTCAATCCCCTCTGCTGCCTACAGATCCAATCATATTGAACTAATGCGCATATAAATAAAAACCTGGAAGTGTGGTTTATGGCAATAAGTAGTGCAGCTGAAGTTTATACCATTCTGCAAAGACACCTTGATACATTGCTGATAATCTTCATAATATGTTTAAGGAAGCAGTGTGTCAGCTCAGGCCAGAGCACCCTGGGAACCAAATGGGAAATCTGATTCCCCAGCTTCTGACTGACCAAGAGAAGAATCTGTCCTGCCAGGAGGAGACCCAGCCCAGGCTGTCAAGGGCCAGTGGCCGGAAATCTTTTCCTGAAGTCACCAGGCAGTAGAGATGGGTTGATGTACAAAATGTGCAGGGCTTGGAGTAGGAGATCTCCTGCCTTTTTTTATTTTTATTTTTGGCAGTCTGGGCTTTGTGGTTAATTCTGATGGAAGATGGGTTCCTGAGTAGCTGAGGAATAGGCTAGGCTAAGAACATTCTTCAGAGCAGTCTTTTACCCTGCCAGAATGTTCCAAGGGACACCTGGGGTGATGCACTCATTTCTAGAGGAAAGTGTTAGGGTGATGTGCCCTCCTTTACCTGCCTTCTGTCTACTCTGTACACTGCAGTGGGAGCAGCATTTCTTGAGGTAAATCTGATTTTGGCTGCTCTGCATACTTTGCCTTCAAGGAATTAACTCAGCCTGTGAGCCTTTTGGGGTTTGAGCCATGGCCATCGATCAGCTCCATCAAGTTCTGCACTCTCTAGATTGGTTGCTCTGGCCCCTCTGTTCTTTTCTTTCTGTTTGAACATTGTTGTCGTGCCATATATCATGGAATCAACTCTTGCCCACATCTTTTGTTTTGCTTAGAAAGTTACCCCACCTCTTTTCCATTCCTCCTCATTGGCTCCTGATCCTGAAGGGAACTTCCTACCATTTCTGAATCCCACCGACTCATGTTCACAGTCTCCTTATTCACACACATTCCATGGATCCTTTCATGAGAAGTCATTTTTCCCCTGTCTCTCTTAGTGAACTTACCACTTTCAACTTAGTATCATATCAAGTTATTTGTGTATACTAATTCCTATTCTGGTCCAGGTATGCCTGGAACTGGTTCAGCTTTGGATTTCCCAGGTTCTTACAGTGCTTGCCTATAACAGGTGATCAGTAAGTGTTTTAACGAATGAGTGTATAAATGTGTGGTTCACTCTTGATGAAAGTGCAAGAGGAGAGTGAAAAAGTTGGCTTAAAGCTCAACATTCAGAAAACGAAGATCATGGCATCTGGTCCCATCACTTCATGGGACATAGATGGGGAAACAGTGGAAACAGTGTCAGACTTTATTTTTGGGGGCTCCAAAATCACTGCAGAGGATGATTGCAGCTATGAAATTAAAAGATGCTTACTTCTTGGAAGGAAAGTTATTACCAACCTATACAGCATATTAAAAAGCAGAGACATTAATTTACCAACAAAGGTCTGTCTAGTCAAGGCTATGGTTTTTCCAGTGGTCATGTATGGATGTGAGAGTTGGACTGTGAAGAAAGCTGAGCGCTGAAGAATTGATGCTTTTGAACTGTGGTGTTGGAAAAGACTCTCGAGAGTCCCTTGGACTGCAAGGAGATCCAACCAGTCCATCCTAAAATAGATCAGTCCTGGGTGTTCATTGGAAGGAATGATGCTAAAGCTGAAACTCCAATATTTTGGCCACCTCATGCGAAGAGTTGATTCATTGGAAAAGACCCTGATGCTGGGAAAGATTGAAGGCAGGAGGAGAAGGGAACGACAGAGGATGAGATGGCTGGATGACATCACTGACTCGATGGACTGAGTCTCAGTGAACTCCGTGAGTTGGTGATGGACAGGGAGGCCTGGCGTGCTGCGATTCATGGAGTCACAAAGAGTCAGACACGACTGAGTGACTGAACTGAGCTGGCCATAGCAGGAGGTCCCAGCCCCGGACAAGGACTCAAAGGGGAGACTTTGAGCAGTGGATATGAAAAGCTTGAAGATGCTTGGGTGCCTGGGAACCTGGGAAAGAGTATGGGGATGAAGTGTGGGGATGGGGAGCAAAGGTAATTAAGGGAGGGTAGGGAGAGGAAGTGATCCTTTTTTGCCCAGGTCTAGCCCTGAACTTGAGCCCAAAGAGGAAACAAACAGAGGTATAATAAAGAAAACACGTCATTCTTGCTCTGTGTAACAGAAAGTGGCTGTGTGTACCCTGAGACTGGGCACACTAATCCCTTTGGGGTTTGGGTAGAAAATGTTAAAATTTGTATTTGTGTAGGCTTCTCAGTTTAAAATGTTCTATTTTTGATGTGTTTTAATATGTATTAATACATTAGCATTGTGATATATGCCTGCAATTTGAAAATAAATACCTTCATATATAAGTAGATATCTATGCTTAATTGGATGACACAATTTTTAACTAATGGAGTGTGCAATAAAAGAAGTTTACAGACTTCTGCTTCACTCCCTGTACTAATCCAGATTCTGCCAATAATCTCCCAACCTTGAGCTGATACTAGCAACTTCATCCATTATTCAGGAAAAGCATAAGGAAGCCTCTTTGGTTTAGCTCCTTGTATGCTGTCTTAAGATCCTAGCTAAAGTTCAGTGTGATGTTATAATAAAGTACATTGGCCTTGGGATTGCTCAGCCTAAGTTTCTAATTTTGGCTCATACCAGCAGTGTGGTCTTAGTCAGCTTTTTGGGTCTCAGTTTCCTCATTTGTAAAATGATTAACATTAGTACCTACTCCAAAAATGAAATCATTTTTGTAAAACCCTTAGTAAAATCCCAGGCACATAATTGATGCTTGTACATTCCAGCTACAAAAGGACCTAATCTAAGAATATCAATCAGCTGGAGACCACTTCTCCATCCCATGCCCATAGCAGACATCACTAATTGAGCACAGCCTTGTTCCTTCAGGACTTAGACTAGACCTCAGGATTAGGTCACCTGATAATTTCTGCCCCCCTCCTGTGGGCAGTTAGTCTCTGAAAAGCATTTGCTGTGAGAAGCTGCTAATGTACAGAAACAACCTTGTGGACTTCCCAGCAGCAGGAGCGATCTTGAGGAAGAGCTTTTCTTATTTAGGATCCCAGTGGGATGTTATCAAGCAGGTCTTTGAAAAGTTTTCTCTAGGGATTTTTGGGGCTATGGCAACAACAATGAGGATAATGCCTCACATTTTGATTCGTGCTTTATAGTTTTCAAAGCACTTTCATGCACATTTTCTAACTTCATCTTCATAGAAACCCTGCCTGGCAAAGCAGAGAAGGCATTAGAATCAGAAAAATAGCAATCTTTTTTTAAAATGAAAAGGACCCTAGAGACTTTGTCCAACCTTCTCATTTTATAGACTAAGACTAAGGAAGGAAATACCACCATTTAAAAAAAAAAGTGTAGGTAGAGAGTCCTAAAACTCCATAATGTTTTGAGTCCAGGATGGAAAAGGAGCATTTGTTGGCAATGATTTTGAAATGTTAGGTTCCTTAAGATTTAATAATACCACGATACATATTATTTGCTTTACAGAACTTTGTAGCAATACTGGGCCTTCCTGTATGAGGCTCAGGTCTTCTTCTACCTCTAGATCCAAGGAGACTCCACCCCATCATCTTGGGTGTTTTTGTTAGTCTTCCTTTGTGAGGAAGGGGACCAATATATGGCTGATCTTGCAGGAAAGTCTAATTTGGGTCAACTCTATGATATGAGAGGGTCACGTGGAAATAATGAGAATGTGGTTCCTTGGTGTTTGGGGAGACTAGACTAGCAGCATGAATTTTTTTTCCTAGGGGCTAATGTGAATTAATTACTTTTTTTATTCTTTTTTGAATTGAATGCTTACTCTTTCCTAGGTACTCTAAGGAAGTACAGAATTTAAAGACTGTCAGGAAACAACAATTGGGAGAAAAGATGAAATGTCTTCAGATGAGGTAATTCAGGGATAATTTGTAGCTCTGACCAGGGTTAAAACGGGTCACAATTACAACATTAGCAGTTTAGTGAAGGGGAGTTCACTATGGGCTATAGTATGGAAGTATAGACAGGCAATGCCAAAGAATGCTCAAACTACCGCACAATTGCACTCATCTCACACGCTAGTAAAGTAATGCTCAAAATTCTCCAAGCCAGGCTTCAGCAATATGTGAACCGTGAATTTCCTGATGTTCAAGTTGGTTTTAGAAAAGGCAGAGGAACCAGAGATCAAATTGCCAACGTCCGCTGGATCATGGAAAAAGCAAGAGAGTTCCAGAAAAACATCTATTTCTGCTTTATTGACTATGCCAAAGCCTTTGACTGTGTGGATCACAATAAACTGTGGAAAATTCTGAAAGAGATGGGAATACCAGACCACCTGATCTGCCTCTTGAGAAATCTGTATGCAGGTCAGGAAGCAACAGTTAGAACTGGACATGGAACAACAGACTGGTTCCAAATAGGAAAAGGAGTACGTCAAGGCTGTATATTGTCACCCTGTTTATTTAACTTATATGCAGAGTACATCATGAGAAACGCTGGACTGGAAGAAACACAAGCTGGAATCAAGATTGCCGGGAGAAATATCAATAACCTCAGATATGCAGATGACACCACTCTTATGGCAGAAAGTGAAAAGGAACTCAAAAGCCTCTTGATGAAAGTGCAAGTGGAGAGTGAAAAAGTTGGCTTAAAGCTCAACATTCAGAAAATGAAGATCATGGCATCTGGTCCCATCACTTCATGGGAAATAGATGGGGAAACAGTGGAAACAGTGTCTTTATTTTTCTGGGCTCCAAAATCACTGCAGATGTTGACTGCAGCCATGAAATTAAAAGACGCTTACTCCTTGGAAGGAAAGTTATGACCAACCTAGATAGCATGTTCAAAAGCAGAGACATTACTTTGCCAACAAAGGTTTGTTTAGTCAAGGCTATGGTTTTTCCAGTGGTCATGTATGGATGTGAGAGTTGGACTGTGAAGAAGGCTGAGTGCTGAAGAATTGATGCTTTTGACCTGTGGTGTTGGAGAAGACTCTTGAGAGTCCCTTGGACTGCAAGGAGATCCAACCAGTCCATTCTGAAGGAGATCAGCCCTGGGATTTCTTTGGAAGGAATGATGCTAAAGCTGAAACTCCAGTACTTTGGCCACCTCATGCAAAGAGTTGACTCATTGGAAAAGACTCTGATGCTGGGAGGGATTGGGGGCAGAAGGAGAAGGGGATGACAGAGGATGAGATGGCTGGATGGCATCACTGACTCAATGGACATGAGTCTGAGTGAACTCCGAGAGTTGGTGATGGATAGGGAGGCCTGGCATGCTGCGATTCATGGGGTCACAAAGAGTCAGACAAGACTGAGCGACTGATCTGATCTGATCTGATGGAAGTATAGAACTTGAACTTGAAGAAAAACAATATCTATATTATTTAACAGATCCTATAATAGAACTTATTACATGACAAGCACTCTTCTTAGTAATTTATAAATATTGATTCATTTCATTATCATGACAGCTTATATAGAGTAGATTATTTTATAGCTGAGGAAATCAAGGTAGGCAGAGCTAAAGTAACTTGCCAAAAGTAGAGGTGGAATTTGAATCCAGGATCTTAGTCACTATGCTTCCACCAATGCCATGTGAGTGAGCCTTCTTGGAAGTATATCCTCCAGCGTTGATTAGGCCTGCAGGTGACTGTTGTGGTTGTTCAGCTGCTAAGTCATGTCTGATTCTTTGAGACTCCATGAACTAGTAAGCTAGACTTCCCTGTCCTTCACTATCTCCTGGAGCTTGCTGAAACTCATGTCCATTGAGTCGGTAATGCCATCTAACCATCTGGTCCTTTGTCGCTTCCTTATCGTCCTGTCCTCAATCTTTCCCAGCATCAGGGTCTTTTCCAATGAGTCAGTACTTTGAATCAGTTGTCCAAAGTATTGAAGCTTCAACTTCAGCACCAGTCCTTCTAATGAACATTCAGGGTTGATTTCCTTCAGGATTGACTGGTTTGATATCCTTGCTATCCAAAGAACTTTCATGAGTCTTTTCCAGCAACAGAATTTGAAAACAGGACTGTAGCCCTGGCTGACAACTTGACTGTAATCTCAGTTTAATTGCTAAGCTTCTCCTGGCTACCTGACCCACATAAACTGGAAGATAATACTCAGTTGTTGTTTTAAGCATCCACGTTTCAGAGTAACTTGCTATATAGCAATAAATAACCAATATACCCCTCAGTGTGTGCTGGGGAGTACAGACTTTATCTTAGCCTTATGCCTAATACAGAGTACCTGATTGATAATTTTGAAGTTGCTCAGTCACGTCTGACTCTTTGCAACCCCATGGACTATACAGTCCATGGAATTCTCCAGACCAGAAACTGGAGAGGGTAGCCTTTCCCTTCTCCATGGGATCTTCCCAACTCAGGGATCGAACTCAGGTCTCCTGCATTGCAGGCAGATTCTTTACCGGCTGAGCCACAAGGGAAGCCCAAGGGAACCACGAGGGACGATTGATAACTGGATCTTACAGTGAATTATGGACTCTCCAGGTGGCTCAGTGGTAACAAATCTGCCTGCCAATGCAGGAAATGAAACAGATACAAGTTCAGTCTCTGGGTGGGGAAGATCCCCTGGAATAGGAAATGGCAACCCACTCCAGTATTCTTGCCTGGAAAATTTCATGAACTAGAGGAACCTGGCGTGCTGCAGTCCATGGGGTTGCAAAGAGTTGGACACAACTGAGCGACTGAGCGTGCAAAGTGAATCACAGATGATAGGGAACCACTGGAGATTTTGGAGTAGGTGAACAACATGATGACAATCTTTTAGAAAAATTAGATGGGAAAGATGAATTAGGGGTGGAGGACATTTGTGTTAGGGAAGCAATTCAGGCTGTTGAAATAGTTAATGCATGTCATGGTTTGGGCCAGGCTTAGGTTTAGGGCAAAGAGGAGGAACAAAGCAAATATAAGTTTCCTGAGAACTGGTCCCTTACTTGTCTTTATCACTAGTGTCTGAGAGCCTTACACAGTGCCTGACACATAATAGGCACTCAGTAACATTTATTGAAGGAGTATTGAATACATGAGTTTGTAGGTAAGTGAATACGAAAGATAGAAATGGGGTGCCCCAGAAACTTTGTTTCCACTTTTCTTTAAAAAGGAAAACTCTCCAAAGATTCTATAGGTAATGTCTGGAGTAGATCTCAGTGACCTCAAACTCCATTTTCTATTTCTGTGATCCTGATTGGGGCCAGCCTGTTTTCAAAGCCCATTCCCATTCTGAGGTTGATTTTAAAACGTTCCTTTTCTTTTCATATCATTCATGCCACAAACATTTATTGGGCATCTATAATATGCTTGGCATCATGATGGGCCCCGGGGGGAGAGGATGAGTGAAAGCTGGTCCTGCGGTGCTTCAGTCTTTCTTTCTCTGCTTTCATCTCTAGTCATCTCAGAAGTTTATTTTTGAAATAAAGATTCATTTTCTTAGTGGAATTCTTAAGTGGGGAGTGATGAGATGAATTCGGGCTTTTAGGAACTGCTTTTAGAACTTGTGGATGACTTCTACTGTTTGCTGCTCACCCTTGCTGATATGCCCTATTAATATTCAAAAGCTGTCACTTTATTTTATCTTTGTTCTTTCGTAGACTAGACTGCTGGCTGGGAGAACCTGGTTTGTCTGGTTTAGTCTTGTCACACTGTGGAGCAGGACAAAAAGAAACATGGCCCAAGGTTGTTAGTTTAAAACAGGAAGTTTCTGCATATTTCTCTTGGTATCACACTCTATTTAATTGACTTCTGTCCCTTTGCCTTGTAAATAAATTTCAACAATGTTAGGAGCAATCCCAGGCTATTGACATTTGCTAGAGGACACACAGTCTGGGATATAAGGCTAAGGAAAAGGCCTAGAGATGGCACTTGTATGTTAAGGGCATTGTCCTTTTAAACAGCAGTGGCTGTCAGCAAGCTGTGTTGAAAGGATTTTGATGCGCACTTGGACATATTATGGGAGTGATGACTGCCCAGGGGCTTGGAATGGGCAGCTATGTGTGGAGCAATTGCTAGAAGGCTTAGATGTTCAGGGTAAGAAACCAGATGAGCAGAAGTGAAGAAAATATATATTTCCTTGACTAATCTTTTCTCCACCTCTTCCGCATCTTCTCTTTCATCATTGCCTTCTTGCTCCCCTCTCTACTTGCCTGCTGCTTCTCCCCATGCTCTATTGTTTTTCGTTTCCTTTCTCCTCTGCCTCCATATACCTCTCTTTCAGGTGATTTAAAGGGTGCCTCTGCACACGCACCCTGGCTGCACACATGTGACATAACCAAGGCTCTTTCAGCTTGTCTGGATACAGTTCAGAACCCCCTAGAGGTTAGGGTGATGGAGGTCAATGGCTTTACAAAGCCCCAGACTCTACCGTACCTCTGATCCTTCTGGCCCTCTTGATATGCTGGCAGAGGCACTAAAGAGGCCGTAAGATCTGCAAGGTCACAGCTCAATGCATGGCCAAGAAGGAGCTCTCACCCTGAGGAGGATGCACGTACCCGTGGCCCCCTGCTTCTCCTCTCCACACTGCACAGACAGACGTGACTCCCAGAGCACTCTCTCTGATTCTTCTCATCAGAATTAAATTCACTTAACATTTTAAAAGAAAAAAAAAAAAAATCTGAGAATATTCACACAGTTGAGTCTAAAGGACTCAAAGAACTGGGGTTCATTTACATTTGCTCTCCATTTAAGTCAGTGCGGGCACTCTCAAAGCTGCTTTCTCTAGCAGACTCAACTATTACCATAATGCTTCCCTTTTCTCCCTGATCCCCATTTCATAATCACATTTTATTCTTAAATATTTAGTTTTCTTTTATTCAATCTTTTAGGTTACTATATTGATACAGAAGTGGGGTGGGGGGAGACAGTCTTTTTCTCATCCCAGTTAATATTCATCTGGCTGCCTAAAATTTTTTTTCCTGTTTTTTTCTTTTCTTTTCTTTCTTTTTTCTTTTTGTCATTTACTACCATTTTGGCTGGCGGGTATAGAGTTTGTTTTTTTTTTTTTTTAACCTCTAAGCACACCAAATGTCTTTAGACTTGCATGTTAGACAGGAGACTGATAGCATAATGATGATGGAATGTTAAATGCTATCTATGTAAATCAGCTCCATCAATGGGTACAAGATTCAGCTACTTTAGGCCTCTTTTTTTTTTAACATACATTTTCATTTTTTTAAAGGAGAATAATATTGGATTGTTATTAACCTACTTTAGAAGAATCTTTGCATTACTAGACACATTACTATTTTGCATAAAGCCACATTAGATTTTGGTATGATGTACAACATTATTTCTCCTAAATGCTGCTTTTAACGTCCAAGTAGTTTCTTTTGTATTTTTGGCAGAAGATTGGTTTCTGATAGCCAGATACCAAAGAAATAAGGATCTTTACATGCTCTCTTCAGGCAGAGGAAAGGAAATTATATTTTCTCCACTTATTTGAAGTGTGGATAGATTCTAAGAGTGATTATGCTTTGTGGTGATTGGTGAAACCTCCAGTTCATCTTGGAGTTCTAGAACAAAGCTGTGAGAGCGAGGCTTGTAAATAGGTTTGGATTTAATAAAGGGCATCAGAGTGGTTACCACTCTTGGTTGCAAGTGTTAGGATCAATTCAAACCTGGTTGTAAACTCATGTACACAAGGGTGCCAGGGGCCTCAAGGGTAGCCTGGAAGGAGGACTCCAAGCAAAGCCACTGGGTTTCTGTCTTCTCTCCTTTGTCTCTTATTTCTCCTTCACCTCTTCCCATCTCTCTTCCAATCTGCCTTTCCCTATATCTTTCTCTCTCATCCCAGTTTTTATTTCCCTCTCTCCTTCGTTTCTCTCCCTCCTCCACCCCTCTTCCCAACTTTCTCTTTCCCCCAGCATTCTATTATCTCATCTCTCTCCCCCATTTTCCCTCTCCCATCTCTCTCCATCTTTCTCTCACCCCCTTTCTACCCACGTTTGTACCATGTTGTCTCCAATTTTTGTCTTTCTTCTTTCTCCCCCCATCTTTCTCTGTTCTTCCATCTCTCTTCCCTCATTATCCTCCCCAACTTCTCTCCCATCTTTCTTTTGTCTCTTGTCAACTCATTCCCCTCTGTGCCATCTTTCTCTCTCCTACATATCCATCCCATTTACGGCCTCTTCATACAGACTGTGTCATGGCTTCCTCCACATAGTGGGGGATGTGGCATAGGCAGCTCCGGCTTTACCTAGTCCCAGCTTGGTGACGCCAGAGGAAAAAGAATGCTTTAGACTCCAGTTTTATGTAAATATCAGAGAAAGTTGTCATTGACCTAGTTTGGGTTACATGCCCACTTCTTGGGATTAATTCATTTATGCCAACAAAATGAAAAAGCTGCCTCACCTACTTGGATTGAATGCTTATCCCTGTGGCCAGTGGTGATGGGATGGGGGCGAGGTATTAAGCTTGGCACCTTCATCACAATTGGTAAGAGTAAGAAAGAAGTTTTCCATTAGGAGAACAGGAGGGTTATTAACAGAAGATACAGGAAATAGACTGTGGGTGAGCAGAAAGAGCAGATGTCTACTACAGCCACCAAGATGGGCATGGAAAGCAAAGAACAGTCCTCCCATTCACTGTGTTATTCTGACCAGACAGTATACTTCGGAAGCGGGTAGGAGGAGTATATTCCTTACTAGTGGATGTAGCTGGTCTTTTCTCTTTTGATCTTAGGGATCCTTCTCCTGCTGCTGCTGCTGCTGCTGCTAAGTCGCTTCAGTCATGTCCGACTCTGTGCAACCCCATAGACGGCAGCCCACCAGGCTCCCCCGTCCCTGGGATTTTCCAGGCAAGAGTGCTGGAGTGGGGTGCCATTGCCTTCTCCTAAGGATCCTTCTAGTTGGTTGAAAAAGACCTATTTTTAAATCCCTTCAGTGACCTGTCCTCCTTGCCACTAATATCTTCCACATCTCAGCTTGTTGTGAAGGGATGGCCCAGGTGAGCCAAAACAGCTATGCATCTGCCACTCAGGCTCTTTCCCTAGGCTGCTTCTCATTCTAACTGTACCAACTCCACCCAGTTCCTTAGGGTTTCTTAACTCCCTTCAGCAGACGTCAGCTACATACTCTGGACTCATGATTCAGCTTGAACTGGGTAGGTACATTTTTTTTTTTTTTAAAGCAAAAAAGAGGGATACCAATCAAAAGAAAAAAGAAATAATAAGAGTTTGGGGACATTCAGTATTGCAATGGGAAATTGGGGAACTGGGCTGTGGAGGGGCATATTCTCCCTCAGTGCATTTTGAATTGATTTTCAGAGATAGAGATGGGCTCTACAATAAGGGCTGAGTATTACCAAACAAGGACTCCCTGCCCTATGAACAGAGAAGCCCATACTATGGCAGTGGCTTTCAAGAAAAGAAAGAGCTTTACTGTGAGGTTGACAGGCAAAAAAGGCATGAGGCAAAGCTCTCAAATTTGTCTCCCTGATCCAGGGTTAAGGTGAAATTTAAAGGGCTAGAGGAATTTCAAATGTGGAAGCTGATTGGCTAGTCTTAGAATTAGTCCTTATAGGCTACTAGTCCTGCTGGAAGCCAAGTTTTCCTAATTGAAAATTTTCTTGCTTGGTAAAGAGCTCCAGTGGCAACATTTTCACTCTTTTGAGTTTTGTAGACTGAAGATTCTTGATTCCAGGGTCATCTTGGGGATGTGGGTTCCTGTTTTGCACATGTCTAGTGCTTTGTCTCTGTAAAGTAACTTAAGATCTGATTAATCAACAACCTGTGCAGCAAAACCCTTTTCAGCTGGTGCTGTTTCACTTAATTGACAAGCTATTTAAGGAGGCAAAACCGGTTCAAACTGGTGCACTTTCAAGAAAGAACAGAGAAGGGATGCAGAGCTGCTGCTGACTCTCCACTTTGCTTTTTTTGTCCTACATTGGAGGTGAATGTCCTTTACTAGGTACAGACAAGCCAGGATTTGGGAGCTGGGGGTGGGGGGTGGGGAAAATGATAAACACAAGTTTAATTGGGTTGGAAAGCATTTGTGTGGATTAATTTGCTTCAAAATGCCTTAAGAGAGCCAACCCTGAAGATGAGTTGAAACTATCTTAATTTCTTCCTAATAAATAGAGCCAGGGGTGTAGACAGATACATGTCAACAGAGAAACCAACCTTCATGGGTCCTTCTCAAGAGACTTACGGGAAAGTTGTGGGGCAGAAGGAGAAACGGGGCTCAGAGGTGGTGCTGAGAGCTCCATTTCCTCCTCCAGGCTGTTATAGTAGTTTCTGGCCGAGCCTGTGGCTCTTGCTGCCTATTTTGGATTTGGCCGAGACTCCTCCGGGCAGGCTTTGTGCTGCCTCTGCCTGTTTGTGTAAGAATGTGACACATGGACCCAGCAGTCAGCCAGGTGCCAACCATGTAATCCGACACCATATGTTCCCAAGTCAGGAGCGTATAGAGCAGATTTTTTTTTTTATACTTTTGCAAGTAGGTTAATTACATTCGTCTATATTTTAAGGTTTAAGGGTCACAGATTCGAAATTATTCCTGACATACTTAGGTGGCCATTTATGACCAAAATTACTAAATGTGAACTGTTGCATCTTGAAGATGGTGCAAAGAGCATATTCTCAGAATGAGACCACAGCTCAAAAAAAATGCTCTCTTAGTAAGACTGTTCTTCATTGGCAGTACTTATAAAAACTGATTTAAAGTGTTGTTTTGAGGCAAAATCAGTGTTGCTCATCTTTTAGGCATCCTTCTTTGCCCAGATGTTTGTTTGTGATATTTAACCAGTTTTCCAGGGGATATTGGTGGATGGAACCAGCTGTGTCTTTTTCTCGGCTGCTCTTTGTTCTTAAAGTTTAAAAATGATGCTAAGGCTGAAACTCCAGTACTTTGGCCACCTCATGCAAAGAGTTGACTCATTGGAAAAGACTGATGCTGGGAGGGATTGGGGGCAGAGGGAGAAGGGGACGACAGAGGATGAGATGGCTGGATGGCATCACTGACTCGATGGACGTGAGTCTCAGTGAACTCCGGGAGTTGGTGATGGATAGGGAGGCCTGGCGTGCTGCGATTCATGAGGTCGCAAAGAGTCGGACACGACTGAGTGACTGATCTGATCTGATAAAAGCTAAATTTTGAAAATGAAGTTTATATAATTCAGGTTATTTTACCAATACCAGTCAATCCAACCAGTCCATCCTGGAGGAAATCAGTCCTGAATATTCATTGGAAGGACTGATGCTGAAGCTGAAACTCCAATAATTTGGCTACCTGATGCGAAGAACTGACTCATTTGAAAAGACCCTGATGCTGGGAAAGATTGAAGGCAGGAGGAGAAGGGGACCACAGAGGATGAGACGGTTGGATGGCATCATTGACTCAATGGAGTTTCAGTAAACTCTGGGAGTTGGCAACGGACAGGGAGGCCTGGTGTGCTGCAGTCCATGGGGTCGCAAAGAGTCGAACACGACTGAGCAACTGGACTGAACTGAACCAATACACACTAATGACATAGCTAATATTTGTTGAGAGTTCTATCAGTGCCAAAAAGTTGCTGAGATATTTGCATGCAACGTCTTAATCTTTGAACAACTTATGTAGCAGGGACTCTCTTATTCTTAATGTTAACAATGGGATATGGCTGTTATCTTGCATTGGCCCCTCTGGGTGTGTACCTTACTCTTTCACTCTGTTCTGAGCCTAGGAGGCTGACAGATACCAGTCACATCCACCACTCCTTCCCCTGCCCTCTGGCTTACTTTTGGATTTGGCCAGTCAAGATCCCTGATGAGACAATTAAAGGGATGACTAAGTCTAAAAGAGTTTTAGAAACCCAGTCTCTGAGTACACTACTAAGCATATCTGCTCCTCGAATTTTTGTCTATGAAATAGAGATGAATCTACCTTTTTCTTGGGTGGTGGTGAGGAGGATTAAATTAGATGACTCACATAAAAAATACCTAGCTAGATTTCTCCATTCTAAAGGTCTGTTTTCTGTTGCATTTTGTAACGTAGTAGTCTGTGAAAGTGATGGTTTACAATCACAGTTTGTTCTCTAACATGGCAGGGGCAGGAGGCAGAGTGCCATATCCTGCCCAGACACCCTGGACCCACCTGGGAGTGGCCTACATGCAGTGCGTTGACTGCCACGGCTACTTCTGTCTGCCTGAGTCAGTGTGCTTTGTCCTCAAGCAATCAGAAATGCCAGTGTTTCTTCTGGCTCCTGGACTGATTCTTTTAATATTCACATTCTTACAAATTTCACAAAAATTTGAATTTTGTCAAATGCTTTCCCAGTGTACATGGTTTGTATGATCTCCTTTGATTTATTAGCACAGTGAATTATATTAATAAATCTCCATAGATTGAGCACTCCCTGCATGGCTGGAACATTATTCTAATTGGCTAATTGATTGTTTGCTAATATTATATTTATTTTTGCTTCCATGTTTATAAGTGAAATTGGTCTGTAGTTTTTTTGGCTTTCCTTGTAGCTCAGTCGGTAAAGAATCTGCCTGCAGTGCAGGAGACCTGGGTTCAATCCCTGGGTTGGGAAGATCCCCTGGAGAAAGAAATGGCAACCCACTCCAGTATCCTTGCCTGGAAAATCTCATGGACAGAGGAGCCTGGTGGGCTGCAGTCCGTGGGGTCGCAAAGGGTCGGGCATGACTGAGCAACTAACACTTATTTACTTACCAGATTCAGGTATCAGTGTTACACTTACAAAGGGAATTGGGAAGGTTTCCTTCTTTTTCTACTCTCTGGAACAGGTTGGGTAGCCCTGGGATTGTATCTTCTTTGAAGGTCTGGTTTCTGCATGAAATCCTTTAGGCCTGACACTTTGTTTGCTGTTTCGTAGTAGGTCTTTGATAACTTACTTTTTGTCTCGTAGGAAACTGGTGTGTTCAAACTTTGGTCTACTGGAATCAGTTTGGTGAGTGGTATTAAAATTATTCATTATTTAGGTTTTCAAATTTATTACACAGAATTATACCAAGTATTTTCTAATGGTGTATTTCAGTTTTCTGTTTACCTTTTCTTATTTTGGATGTTTGTGTTTTCTCCTCCTTTTTTTTTTTTTTTTAAATTAAATAAGCTAGTGGTTTGTCTGTTGATTTCTTCAAAGACCAGATTTTATTTGTTTATTGGTTTTACTTTTTCCTCTTTTCTAAAGCATTAGATTTTACTATTTACTTCTTTCCTTCTGGGAGTATATTTTTTATTTTAGGAAGAACAATTTCAAGTTACAATAGCTTTATGATACATAAGACAAATCATTCCTCGTTCATATTTTTCCCCAGATTTTTCTGGGATGTTTTCATTTGTTTGTGAATAGTCTCCCAGAGGTGACTTTTATAATTATTGGTCAAATTTCACTGGAATTACATTGATTATTTTTAGATTTTTGGAGGAGAATGGGTATTTCTATAATACTGAATCTTCTTATCCAGGAACAAGTTATGTCTCTTCATTATTTATTTGTACCTCTCAGTAATTTTATTTTTTATATATATTACACTCAATTTTTGTTAAATTTATTTAAAGTTTTAGCCTTAATTGTTTTTTACTTGTGTGAATGGAATTTTTTCCTTCTATAATCTGTAAGTTGTAAGAATAGTATTGATTTTTGTGTGTTTGTAACTGCCCATTTCATGAATGCTTGTTTCTACTTTTTTGTTCTTCCGTGTTTCCCAAGTGTATAATCATATCATATGCAAATAATTGCAAGTTCATTTTCTAATAGTTGTATCACTTATTGTTTTTTTATATGCACTAATTGGTACTTTCAGAACAGTGTTAAATAACAAATGTAAAAGAAAAACCTCAAGTCATATTGTTGACTTTAGTGAGGATGCTTCTAGTGTTTCAATAGTTAGCATAATTCTTAATTTTGAGGGAGGATACATATGTCCTTTTTCAAGAAGTAAATTTTTTTTAAAGCAAGAGATATATTTGAATATTATTAAAAACTTTTGACAGTTTTCTTGGTAATCATATTTTTCTCCTTTGACCTATTTATTTGATGAATTTCATTAATGGATTTTCTAAGATTGAAATACTTTTGAATTCCTGGAATGAATCAATTTGCATAATGTACTGCTGGATTCTCATTGTTAAGATTTTTAGGGTTTTTCATGCTACTATTTTTAAAGTTAGGTTGGTTTGCATGCTTCATCTTTTATCAAAAATTTAGTTCTTAATGGTTTCCAAGTAGTCTATCATGTGGCTATACCACAAATTAATGCCATTTTCACTTTCATGCATTGGAGAAGGAAATGGAAACCCACTCCAGTGTTCTTGCCTGGAGAATCCCAGGGACGGGGGAGCCGGGTGGGCTGCCGTCCCTGGGGTCGCACAGAGTCGGACACGACTGAAGCGACTTAGCAGCAGCATTGTTCCCTTATAGAGCCATTGATTTGTCATTTCCATTTTTCAACATTGTAAGTAACAATGAATATGCTTGTCCACCCCTTTTCCTTGTTTCTTAGCTTATTTACCACTTCTTAAGAGAGCCCCTTCCTGACCCTCTGACTACACTAAATCCTCTAATTACATGGAACTGTCTTATCTTCCCAGTGCTTTGTTAGGTCTGTAATTTACATTGACTATGTGTAGTTAATGTCATCTTCTTCTCTACTATTTGGTAAGTGGCATGAAGTCATGGACCATGTCTGATATTACACATCACTGCATCCTTCCAGGAGCTCAGTGCCTGACCTATAGTATGAGTTCAGTAAGTACTTTCTGAATAATGATTATCATCTATGTACATATATTTTCTTCTAAGGAGGGTAGGCCTGTTACATAAAAAGAAATTTTAAATTTTATTTTCTGTGTACATTGAGATAGTAAATTAATTGATTGGAACTGGAGGTGAACTACATTATTTTCATAAGAAAGGAGAGAGGAATTTGGGATGGTGGAGAAGGAGCAGGTGAACAGAAAGGTTGGAGTCTGAGACACAGACCCTAAAGCTAGTGGTAAAGGGACTAAGGAGCTTCAGAGAAAGGATTTTTAGTTACAGTAGAATCCTATTCAACTCAAGTGCTAAGTCTTGATAGATTCTTAGGAAAATCATTTTTGTGAAGCTAAGACAGTTATTCAACAAAGATGTCAATGTCATCTGAGTTTCACCAAGAAGGTAAATTAAGTTTAAAAAGGGCAACGGTAAAGTCCTGCATGTAGATTAAAAAATATATCTGTTGCCTGAAGTAGTAGAGGTTTGGAGGGGACCTGACTTTGATAGCTTTCTCTTTAAAAATGTGGGCAATTACCTGAGTACAACGTGTGACAATTTGTGTGATCAGTATTAAAACAGTGAATGCAGGAATTAATAGGAGAACAACATCCTATCCAAGGTAGACCATAGTTCTACTTCACCCTATTGGTCAGGTTACATTTAAAGTATTCATTTCAGTTTTTTTTTAACCTGAACCATTGGCAAACTTGATAGCACCCAGCATGCTACCTAGTAGGGAAGAGTTTGGAAGGCCATGGCCTAAGAATCATGTTTGAGGGGAAGAGAAACCGTTTAGTCTCAAAAAGAGGAAAAGTTCAGGCCACTTGATAACTGTCCTCAAATCTGTTGAAGGACTGATGTGTTGAAAAGGGTTAGATCCTGTTCTATGGGCTGCAGAAGACAGTATTTGGAACAACAGCGTATATTATGGGGCCTAAGATAGACTCAGTACAAAAACTTTAGGATTAAATTAGAATGTGCTGCTGTTGGAAGTGGGAGCTTTCTGGCGTTGAGTATTCTAGCAGAGGCTGTGTGACCATCTATAGAGGAGACTTCTGCTTTGAATGGGTCAGACTACATGACTTCTTCAGTCTTCTCCTATGGAGAATCTATGAAAAAGACTGGCTGCCTCATTGCTTTCACTCTTCATTGTTACTAGTTTAGTATCTGCTTTACTCTTCAGGCTGAAAGCTCTGTGAGGATGAGGACCGTGTCTATTTTGTTCACACTGAAGTAGGAGGGGCTGGCATAGAGCTTTGTGGTCAGTAATTACTTGGTGAAGTGAAATGAATGGTTGTCACCCACGATAAACAATGTCGATGGAGCAGTTTAGCCATTAGAATAGAGGAAATTAATTAAGGGGACTGGGTTCAGTTGATGTCTCTACTTTGGCCCCATCCTTAATATGTCAAGTCTTGAGCCAATAGGAGACCTGGTCTTATTGCCAACTTTATCTTTTAGAGGTAGACTTCCATTTCTCCACTCATGAAATAATAGGGAAAAACCGTATGGCAGAGTGTGTAAGAGCACAGTTCCTGGAGTCAGACTCCCTTGTATTACTTTCACAGGGTTACTGTGAGAATTGAATTTGTGTGTTTGTATGTATGTGTATTGGAGAAGGCAATGGCACCCCACTCCAGTACTCTTGCCTGGAAAATCCCATGGACAGAGGAGCCTGGTGGGCTGCAGTCTATGGGGTTGCTAAGAGTCGGACACGACTGAGCGACTTCACTTTCATGCATTGGAGAAGGAAATGGCAACCCACTCCAGTGTTCTTGCCTGGAGAATCCCAGGGACAGCGGAGCCTGGTAGGCTGCCATCTGTGGGGTCACACAGAGTCGGACACGACTGAAGCGACTTAGCAGCAGCATGTATGTGTATGTGAGCTACTATTATAAATTGGTATAAATTCTTTTTTAAAACTTAAGCATTTGGAAAAGACAGGACACATGGTAGGGCTTTGAATAATGTGCATAATGATGAATTCTCTCTATATATACAGAAGCTTACGAAGAAGCCTTCTAAAAGTTGTACATACACTAGAGAGATAGAAGGCTGAATTTGAATCCCAGTTTTGCCATAAGCCATTCTCCTCTCTGGAATATCAGTAACATGGAGCTGAAAATACCAGTATTGACTACCTTGAGAGTGAAGTGAGCTCAACTATGTGGTAGAATTTTGATAACTGTAGATTAAAATGCATAACTTGAGTTCTATTACTGCTTATGTCTTTATCACTACCACTGGTCTCCCTACCACACACTGTAGTGGGGCCCTGGCTCAGCTGCTACTTTGCAGGATTCTTCTCTTCTACCAGCTTTAGCTCCTTTCCTTCTCATCATCCCTTCCTGGGAGGAGGAAGGGAGGGAGTACTTCCTCTTTGCTTTTAGAGCTATCAGGATCTCAGGTTTAAGGGCTTAGATTAGAAAGAAAAATGGCTGTTTTGATTTCCACCCTGTTCTTCTATGCCATTTCTTTCTTGGTCCCTCTCAAAATTTTCCCAGCTCTCCTGTGGCATAAAGTGAGTCAGAATAGCAAATGAAACATGCAGAAGACATAAATTCCAGGCATAAAATATATATCAAATATACATCTATCAATTGGCTTTATGCTATCTGAGCTGCCCCCAGGGTGTCAGTGGATCAGGTGAATGGATTTCTGCCACTGTGGGTAATTCCGTAAGGTAATAGGGCCGGCCTTAATGCAGTGGAGAGGCAATATTCTCCCAGTTATAGATCAAGGTTTAAAGGGGGATTTGTATATTTTGATTTTGTGAGTCAATGAAGTTGAGTCCCTAAGGCACTCTCGGAACTCAGGCTTTCTGAGGCTGTGGAGAGGAACTGACTAAAAGCCAGGAATGCAGCTTGAAGGGGATGAAGCCACCCTTGGCTCCAAAGGACTGGTCCAGAAAGGTTCAGTCTTAGGATGTCTGAGGAAGCTCAAGAGTAAAGATAATTATTGTATAAATATTGCTTTATTTTTTTCATTTACTTGATCAAGTTAACTATTATACCAAATAGTGAATTTGTCTAATCAAATGGAGAAAAAATTCAAGCTATTTGATTGACTGACAACACCCAACCAGAAAGGTTCATCAGTTAGCTTTAATTGTGATGTTACACCTCTATGATGATGCACTAAGAGGGAAGACTTGGAGAAACACAAGGAACACTTATTAAGATGACATTTTATTTTACAGGTACTGTGCTTAGCATTTCCATGCACTGACTAATGCTTTCTGCACCCCTATGATTTTGGAACTATGGTTATCATTTACATTTTATGGTTGAGGAAATCAAGACATTGAGAAGTTAAGTAACTTGCTCAAGGACCACCTAGTTGGTGGATCAGGGATCTGAATCCATTCTTAACCACTACAAATACTGCCCCAAAGAGAGAAGCTCTTTCCAATTTGGGGAATGGTTTTCTAGGCTCCTGGAAGTCTGAGAACTTAGATTCAGAAAAATTTGATCAGAAATGAGAATATTAGAAATGTGCCTGGGAGTAAGTTAATATTCCTGATATACACCAGTGTGCTTAAGAATGGTTTCTACAGCTCCACACAACTAGTGGGAGGTAGGGAGAAACCTACTCCAACCTTTCTTTAGATGAAATCTGTTAGCAAATTCCACATTTGGACCTGAGCCCTAGCAGAGTTGTTAGAGATCTGATGACTTGGCTGAGATTTAAAAGATTTTCCAAACACAGGGGTCTCAAGAAAGATGCAGACTTTGATTACTGAAGTACAGCTGTGCTAAACATTTCCGATTATTGGGGAGTCCCAAGTCTAGTACATGTCATGCATATGGTAGTAAGCAGGATACTGAAGATTAATATCTATTAGCCGACCTCTTCTTCCCAACAGAACTCAGTTCTATTCCTGCAGTCACCCTGCCCCATGTGGCCAATTAAACACAGCTGATCCCAATTCCAGATCCCAAGGGTGGGCCTGATTAGGTTTAGCAATCCAATTTTTCTATCCTGGGATTGGTTCAACAGTGGGCATATGATCTGATACTGGCCAATTAGAATTGAGAGGATGTCGGGGGAGGAAGAGAAGTTAGGTATCTGCGTCAGTTTTCTTCTATTTTAAGGGAAATTCTCAGAGATTATCTTTTTCTTTCCTTTAGAAGTAGCTATGTTTGTGTTGTGATAACTATGCATGTCTCACAGTGTTTTATAACTTTCTCAAAGACCCAACTAAAATCAGCTTAAAGAATACATGTTTATTTTATAACCATTCACATAAGAGTTTCAGAGGTAGGATGGTTACAGGGTTGGTTAATCCCAGGGGTGCAAGATTCCTTGCACCATTCTCTACTGTGTGTTGGTAGCTTTCTTTGTGCTGACAAGATGATAGTAGCAGCTCTAGGAATCCTCACACGGGAGAGGCAAGAGTGTCCAGAGGCAGGAAAGGTGGCAAGTTCCTGACTTGTGTGGGAAACATTCCTAGAAGGGCCAAAGCTGACTTCCTCTTATGTTGCCAAGAATTGTTGCACGTACATTCTTCAAACAGTTGTGGGTAGATGAAAGAAATGACCATAATTGGCTTAGATAATTAACATCTACACTTCAGTTCAGTTCAGTCACTCAGTCGTGTCCAGCTCTTTGAGAACCCATGAATCGCAGCATGCCAGGCCTCCCTGTCCATCACCAACTCCTGGAGTTCACCCAGACTCACATCCATCGAGTCAGTGATGCCATCCAGCCATCTCATCCTCTGTCGTTCCCTTCTCCTCCTGCCCCCAATCCCTCCCAGCATCAGGGTCTTTTCCAGTGAGTCAACTCTTTGCATGAGGTGGCCAAAGTACTGGAGTTTCAGCTTCAGCATCATTCCTTCCAAAGAAATCCCAGGGCTGATCTCCTTCAAAATGGACTGGTTGGATCTCCTTGCAGTCCAAGGGACTCTCAAGAGTCTTCTCCAACACCACAGTGCAAAAGCATCAATTCTTCGGCACTTAGCCTTCTTCACAGTCCAACTCTCACATCCATACATGACCACAGGAAAAACGATAGCCTTGACTAGACGGACCTTTGTTGGCAAAGTAATATCTCTGCTTTTCAATATGCTATTTAGGTTGGTCATAAGGAAGATGAAATATACTATTTGATACTTGAATAAAACTGGGCTTCTCTTGGAGAGAGAAGTGGGAGAGAGTATGACTGTTGGATAGATAACCAGTAGGGTTGGCCATACCCTACAACAACTGTAGTTGTCAGACTACCAGTTTGAGTGAAGCCAGCATCAAAGATGACAAGGTAGACAGATGCAAGTATCTGGGTCCTTAATGACATAATGAGCCGCTGAATCAAACCAAATAAGAAACCTGCACAGCTTCCTGTGGACTTCTATTATGTGCCATAAGTTCCCTTCTTATTAAAGCTGTTTGAGTTTTCTATAATTTGCAACTGAGATTACTAAAGACAGATACAAGGTGCTTAATGTACACTTGGTGAATAAATCAATGAACAGATGAATGGATTTGAGGTTTATGTACTAAGGATGAAAGTCTCTTACTGTATCATATGAGGATGAGCAATTTTTGAAAAGCAGGCAGGGGTAAGTCAGATTTTGATATACTGAAAATACATAGTAAGTTCTTCTGAAAAGACATATTTATCTTATAAAATAGTTCCTTTTAAAAAACATTAGAGCATATCTGTGGTTATTACTGTTAACAGAAAATTACTGAAAACAACTGGCTCTCTTCTGGATGAGTACAAAGTGGGGAGATAAAGTAGGTATACTATGGAAGTATTTAATAAACCATTTATCAAATATTTCTGGGGTGCTTATGATATGCCAGGCATTGTGGTTGGTCTCAGGGATACAAAAGTGAGCAAGAACAATGTGATCTTACTTTCAAAAATTTGGAGTATTTCTTCTATATTTCAGGGATCTAGACTAAAATATCCCCAATAGATCCTAAACTAGTAGAGAAGCATTACTGTTAATTTGGTTTACTAAAAATTAGGCTAATTGAATATGTAATATTTGGTGGTTGTACAGCACTCCTGTAAAGTATATACATGTATATAATAAAATAAATATTAATAAATACCTGCCATTGATAACTTACTCTGTGCTATGCATGGTTGGTTCTAAATGTCATGTACTTCTCATAATGATCATGTGAAGTAGATACTATCAGCAATCTCATTTTCTAGATGAGAAACCTGAAGCAGAGAACAGTTAAATATTTTATTAAGGTTGCACACCTAGCAAGTTGCTCAGTTTGGTTTTCTACCCTGCGAAACTTTTTCCAGAACTTATTCTCATAACCACTCCTATATGGGCATTGTATTTTATTCCCAATTGTATAGATTAGAATCTGAGTTTCAGACAGTGAAAATGACTCACCCTGTCTATAGTAGAAGGGAATCTGTGCTGGTCTCAAAGAGGTTTTTTGAGTATTAAATGAAACAATATGTAAAAAGTACATAAACCAAGGGCCTGGTGTATAGGAGGCCTTCAGAAACTGGAGGGCTTTAAACAAATTTAGGGTTTAGTTTTCTGGTCTTATTCTAGGAATTGTCAGAAATTTCTGAATTTCCAAAACCCACAGCATTTCTTTACCATATCCATTTCTTCTACCCCCCCTTGACTTACAGGAGGCCCCTACTTGCTTTTCAAGTATTGCAGGAGGAAATTATAAGAGGTGATGCAGACTCCTGAATGTAAGTCAGAAAGAGTTCTCCTCTAACTGTCTCATTTCCCTCTTCTGAGAATGTCCAAGGTTAGCACAAGAAATCCATGGGCATTGAATTCTCCATCAATTTTCAAAAGGTTACTTATCATAGAACTTTAGGATTGGAAGGGACCCTGAAGAACTTGTAATTTTAATCCTGTATTTGAAACAATATCTCCTTCTTTGGAATCCCACCAAGAGATAGTTTCTGAAATTTGGATCTGGGCCTGGGGTATTCATGAAGATGTTTATCACTCTTCTATCACACAGAGAAAAAATTAACTTGTTTTTTAAAAATTAATTTTGGTTGAACTATCATCTGTTATAGGAAAGGACAGTAAATCATATAGCTCTATTTATTATCCCCAAGTGAGGCAACAGAAAAGGTTACGAATTTTCACAAAGTGAACTTACTGTGTAACCAGCACTCAGAGGCCTCCTTCATGCCGTTTCCCACATACTAAGCCTTCAAAGGCAATCATTGTCCTAACTTCTGATGCCACAAATCAGTTTTGCCTGGTTTTGAACTTCGTATAAATAGAATCATGCAGCATGTAGTTCCTTGTGTCTGGTTTCATTCTATCAGCATAGAGGTGTGAAATTTATCCATGTTGTTGAATAAGGCTGTAGTTTGTTCATCCTCACTGTTGTGTAGTTTTCACTGTATGACCAGACCGTGACTTATTTATTCATTTTCTGTTGATGAATAGTCGACTGTTTCTAGTTTAGGCTATTAATTACAGTGCTTCTGTGAACATTCCTGTACATGTCTTTTGAACATTTGTTCACATTTCTGTTGTACATACCCAGGATTAGAATTGCCGGGTTATAGGAATGCATGTTTTGTCTTTAGTCAATGCTGTCAAACAATTTTCCAGAGTGTTCTCCAGTCTAAAAAGATTGAGTTGAACTTTTTAAAGGATAGGACCCAAGGGGAACATAAGAAGCTCCATTATAAGTGATGCTACATCTGTACTCAAAGAATCAGAAGCATCTACTTAAAACTTCATTTGTTCATTGAGCACCTACTGTGTGCTACAGGCTCTTAAGTTTTGGGGATCTAAGAGATTAAAAGAGAATTTAAGCATATAATCCAATGATAACTATTTACCAACTGTGGTAAAAGCAATGAAGGAAAAGTACAGAATGCCATAAACCCAAAAGACTAATGCCTTCCCTTTTTTATTCCTTAAGGGAAGGGGAAAAAAAAATAAACAAACAACCAACCTCTAACTGTAATAGTGTTAATTGTAAACCAGCTTCCAGGCTGTCAGGTTGCAACCTAATTAATCACTGAGGGTGGTATGGAATTGACGAATTGCTTTGGTGCTCTTTTACTAGTATAAATCTTTGATTTAATGATTGCTGCTCTCTGATTCATACCGTACTACCTTGGTGATCAATATGCATGATGAATGGCTGATTTTCAAGAACCACCCACTTGGTAATGCTCCTTTACATACACAGCGTGTGTATATATAAATTAGCACGCAAGACAGATTTCTAACAAAGCAGCAGACGGTGAGGTAATATTATGGGTTGAGAAGGAGGGGCAGAAATGGAGGAGATGAATGGAATTTGCTGATAGAAGCTGGGAGGAAATTTTCAGGAAGGGCAAAATAAAACACTCATTGAGAGAATTCTCTTTTCTGTTTACTGTTTGATCAGTTTCCCTTGGCTTAAGTCCTTCAGTTCAAGGATCTGACACTGCTTTGAAGGAGACTTACTATTCACAGCTCCTTCAGAACATGAAATTCATTGTAAGATAAAAGCTATATGTAATTATCAGCTATGGATTCCTTTGCTTTATTTCACAGTTTCTATCACCAGGTGGGCATGAGGGTAGGAAGTTGACTATGGTTTGCAGTGGTCCTGGAAGACCTGTTTTGTGTTTTGTTCATTAAATCCAGAACTGTTTATTGAGTACCTACCGTATCTCAAGCTGCAAGCTAGGTTCTGGAAGTACACTGGTGAGTAAGACAGGATAATGTCCACCCTCAAGGATCCTTTATCTGGAAGGGTCTGTGAGGCTTCTAGAGCCTTCTTTGGTATATTGGACACACATGTGCTATACTTCACTCTGGTGTTGAGATACTTGGTTTCTAGTTTCAGAGAATTGTCTTTAGGTGTCTCTCACCCTCCTGTTCGCACACACATATATTTTGTGATTCAGTTTCCTCATCTGTCAAAACCTTACTCTCTCAGATTTATTAGGGAAAGCCAGAAGTATGTGATGTAACTGTGAAATAGTGAGACCAATTCTGATGTGAGTTTTACAGAAACCAGTCTCTTTATTGCCATGTTGTAAATATGACAGCAACTTGAGTAGTGAAGAATTATATGAATGTAAGCTGTTTTGAATTTTCAGGGAATTTTATTTTATCTGAAAGACAGAATCAAAGAAACACTGAAAGAATTCTTGTTGCATTATTTTTGATAGCAAGAAGTTGGAAAACCTTAAAGACCCATCCCTGGAATTTTGGTGAAACATGATGAAATGATTCAAAATGATTACACAGATCTCTATTGACATAAAAAATAAGTTCTCATCATATTATTGAATAATAAAAAAGGTTTAGAAAAGCACATGTAGTTATGATCCTGGGCACAGAGTGGGTATTTGGTAAATATCTTTTTAATAAACAAATAACTGGTTATTTGTAGCTCTTCCCTACCTCCCTATCAGCAAAAAGAAATGTATGGAATGATGCTCCCTAAATTGTTAAACGTTGCTGTCTTGGTAGTGGAGTTTCATGTAAATAGAAAAAATTTTTGAAAAATATGTTCTAAATAGTTTATTTTTTATAATGAATGTTATTTATTTATATACCTAGAAAATACGAGCTATTTTCATTTTTTTAAAGAACAGTACTCTGAATAAGAATACATTCCATCTGTTAAAAGGAGGCTTGAAGCCTCTCTTCTCTGGGATTTGATCTTCCTCAGTATGCAAGAGAATTAAGAAAAGCGACTCCTGGGCAAGTGGTAGTCTCTTTTTACAAGACCTGGAGGGCTGATTTCATCAAGTCCCCCCTGGAGAAATCTGAATGGTTCCGCATCTCTCCTCCTGGGAGCTGGTTTGCTCTCCCTCTCCTGAAGCCAGGGGATTCTCACTTTTATTACTATTGTGGCTTCTCTTCCCCTCTACCCATCTCAGCCGGGCAGATTTCTTGTTTCATCTAGCACCCAGTAGAGCTCTGCTGAGCTGGGGCCTGTCTTTCCCACCAATCCTCATCCAATTAATTGATAAAAAAATTAATAATTTAATTTTAGTGATGGGAATTATACACCATTCTCTGAGCTCCCTCTTCGTGAAGCATCCCAGAGATGCCTCATACAGACAAGCACCTGAAGCAAGAGGAAGGAACATTTTCTATATTTTAAGTGGATCTGGCCACTTGAGCATCTTTGATTGGAGGGCAGGCAAAAGAACAGGAGTCTGAGAGTAAAAACGGTCCCACTAGAAATCAGAAGGTTGAAAGGAAATTGGTAGGGAAAAAATCACACTTGTTCCCTCTGTGCTGGTGGATATTTCTGGGACTTGTGCCAACCTACTTACTTATTTTAACCCTGAATGGCATAGGTGTGACACAAGTTCATCGATTTTTGGATTCATTTAAAATTCCCTGATAGCTCAGTTGGTAAAGAATATGCCCACAATTCAGGAGACCCTAGTTCGATTCCTGGGTTGGGAAGATCCGCTGGAGAAGAGATAGGCTACCCACTCCAGTATTCTTAGGTTTCCCTGGTGGCTCAGCTGGTAAAGAATCTGCCTGCAATGCGGGAGACCTGGGTTCAATCCCTGGGTTGGGAAGATCCCCTGGAGAAGGGAATGGCTACCCACTCCAGTATTCTGGCCTGGAGAATTCCAGGGACTGTATAGAACATGGGGTCACAAAGAGTCAGATACGACTGAACGACTTTCACTTTCAAAAGTATGAACTCTGAATTCAGTCTTCACAAGCTGTGGGACCTTTGGCTTCAATGTTTTCATCTGTAAATAGAACGAATAAGACAACTTATCTAACAGGGTTGTTGTGACGGTCAGTGATACGATGTCCTTATAGCACTTATAGCCCAATATCTGAGACTTTCTGCAAGGGCTCAAAAGTTTTAGATATAATAGTGAATATTATTTCTGCAAGTCAGTATTAGGGATTATTTAACTAGAGGCCAAGCTAAAGTTTATTAAAGTATTGAAGGGGTTATTTCTTTGTAAATTTAATCTAGGAAGGAAGAGTTTCTTGAAACAATGTGCTGTTTAAGGCAGTGATGTAACATGATTGCAATGGTTAATCAACTCAGAACAGTTTTCAAGTCCCCTCAGGTGTCTTAGAAACCTTGAAATCACATTATTTCTAGTTAGTTATCCAAGTGTACCTTCTGCTAAACATTCTGCTAACAGTATTTTGAATTACTGCAAGTTTTAAAATACCAGTTTATTAAGTATTGTCTAAAGCAGATGTGTGCTTAAATGGACCTTTACATATTTTAAACAAATTGTGGTTTCAGTGTACAGTAGAATTGGTAGCTTAGACTGTATTAAAATGATGAAGATTTGAATTAAACTCTTCTGGGTTTTATTCATGTAAATGCCATAGTATGAAGAGCCATGGAATTATTTGTAAGTATCTTATATCTCTTTTATTCTACAGTAAACCCATAGAGATAAGTGATTGCTCACTTATCTTTTTGTCACGCACATACTATTTATAGCTTGGTTATAGTATAGAGTAAATGCTCAATAAATGTTGAATGAATTATGGCCCAGAGTTTGTGTGAACAAGTATTTGTTAGTCTGGTCAAGGGGAAGATGGTGAAACAGAGCATTTAACCTCAGCCTACTTTTATCTCCTGCAAAGATGAAAAGATCCTTGGGTTCACTGTGTGTTATGTATTTCTTTTGTGTTTTTCTGACAACACATAGGATGGTAAGTATTCAGTATACACTTAATTGGATCAAAGTAAATAGAAGGAGGGAAAAGTAAATAGAGGGAAAAGTAAAATGGGCTACTATTGTTCTTAAATGAGGAAAACAATTTCCCTGGTTTTAGCCTCTCAATAAAATTTTTTGAGCCTTCCCAACTTTGTAGCTCAGCTGCTAAAGAATCCGCCTGCCATGCAGGAGACCTGGGTTCGATCCCTGCGTTGGGAAGATCCCTTGGAGCAGGGAATTGATGCCCACTCCAATATTTTGGCCTGGAGAATTCCATGGTCTGCATAGTCTATGGGGTTGCAAAGAGTCGGACATGACTGAGTGACTTTCTATATATACTATAGATTTTGGTGCATGGCAACACAACTTGATTGCCCATGGAAAACTGGTCATGAAGGGTTTCATCTCTCTTTTTCCACAAAGAATATTTAATAAGGTCACCTTTTGACACACAGTTTTCTCAGTCCTTGCACTCAGCTAAGGAAGGACCCTAGAGCAGTTACCTGGGTAATCGTACCAAGCTTCTCCTCAAATGCAGATAGGGAAGAGCTTTGAGGGAAACATTTGCCACCCTTCTAAACACAGGTTCCTCTGCCTGTAAAGCATAATGAAGCTATAAGCTCAGCTTCAGAGGCCAGGCTGGCACTAACTCTGGAACACCTAACTTCATTGTCCATCTCTAGGTAATGTGTTGGTTTGCCCAGGCATCGCAAAGCTTTGTAGCTAGGGATCTGAGGAACTGATAGAAGAAGGACTTAAAGAAGAATTAATGAGAGAGAAGGGTGATTAATGGAGTGGAGTTGTTTTTGCTGATTAGAACGGTTGATTTTCAGTGGTTGTAAGGAGGGATACCAGACTATTTCCACAAGAAAAACCATAGTCTGTGTAAAAGACAGGCCATTTCGTTCATTAAAAAAAAAAAAAAAAACAGTAGAAGCAGAGAACCTTAGAAGTCAGGCTTTTAGGATGTTAGTGTCTCCCACCAACAATTAGGTGAGCATAAAGACGCTCCCAAATTGGGTACCAACAGCCGAGAGTATCCAGCCTCTTGAGCAGGACAAAGCTCACCAGCCAGTGTAGGCTTCATGACAGCTGCAAAAGCAATGGCTACATAAACTTTCTCAAGGGTGGGGGGGGCGGGGAGAAAGCGGAATGTGAGAGACGTTTTTGCAGTAAGAAAAACATAATAAATCCAAGAGCTACACATTGCCTGGGGATTTTTATGACCATAGCCAGGCATGAAGGAATGACTGAACTTAACTAAAGCTGTTAATTACCTGGGTGAGATCAAAAGCCCAAGTAAGGGAATATATTTATGATGCACCTTACAGGATATGCTTCAACTTTTTACTTTTTTTCATTAATTGGTTTGATTAAATAGATTTAAAGAGCCTGGGCAGAGCCCTTTAAATCATATTCCATATTGATCTAATGAAATAGTCAATAAATTTACTAACATAGCTCCTTTCCTTTACAGTCTGAAGGGAAATGCTTCACTGAATGGTTATAACTCAACTCCAAACCTCACTGCCATTCCCACAGTGACTCATCGAGAGCAGGAGGATGCTGGGAAAATCTTTTAGGCCATTTGGAGGAGTGCTTGAATAAGTGGTTTAACACCTGTTCACAGACTACTCACCACCCTCTGACCCTCATCCACCAAGCCCTTTGGTATTTCATGGAGGACTTTATTGGAGCTGGCCAGTGTTGGGTGCCTTGTGAATTCTGTGCATAATTTAGCAAATTTACCAATGTTTGCCACCATGTGTTCTAGCCCTGACTCTGGGCCTTCAAGACTCCAGCCATATTTTAGAGCCTTTGACTTTCATTTGTCCATCCAGTTCTGTAAATATTGACAAAATGAGGCTCTTAAATACAGTAAGATGTGCTCAGATGAATAACAAATCTATAGTGAAGATGCCTAAGTCTCTCAGTAAACCTCAAACAAATCCTGGGAAAGTTTCCTAAAGTAGTTTCTTTGTGTCCCTTTCCCACCTCCTAGGGCAGGGCAGAGAACCTGGATGAGAGACATGGATAAAGGGATATTTTATGAAATCTTTTAGACACTGACATTTCATGAATTTCTTCTTTTGAGTGAGGAATGGAGCAAGATTTTGCACTTGCCTTATTGTTATTAATCCCAAAGTTAGGCCTACAAGCAGTGTCCTTGGGGACACAGTTTCCCTGGGCTTGGGGTGTCAAGTCAGCACAGAGGTGACAAAATTAACTTTGGAAGTCCCTTAATGCACCCATACAGGACAGTGTTACTAGTTTTTGTGCCTAAAATCCTGCAAGTAATTTTTGTGTACCTTCAAGTATGAGAACCACTGTGAGGAGGAACAGAGTAGGTGTGCAGCTCTGAGGAATTCAAACCAACCTATCTTTAAAATCACCATCAAAACCTTAGTATGACTGGGGGATGAGCTGGCATTCCCAAAATGACCCTGACAGCCTACAGGCTTTAGTCAACCCTGTTTTTATATTGAGCCTTTCTAACCTTAATGCAGTGTTACAGATTGATTATGATTGCTAAGCTTAAACTAGGAAGCGGAGTCACATCTCGGAGGACGGGGGCAGGGGAGAGTGGGTGGGTTTAGTCTCCCAAACTTGCAAGCCTGCGCTAAATTAGACCTTGATGCAGCTTCACTGTACTCAAGAAAGCAATGGAATTCTTGGGCAAACCAGGGCAGTTTGTGGATATAAAATGACTTTAAAAATTAAATGCTGTAGTGAATTCAAATGTTCAAACTCAGAGTTCCTCAGAGTGGAGGAGAAATCCCTATAATAGAGGCCTTTCTCTCTCCTTTCACTTCTCCCCCTCCATCTTATTGTATCTTCAATTATCTGGGTAATTTGGTCCTGAGGGCATAAATTCCTTTATAACTCAAATCCATTATGCAGAGAAGAGTCATCAGGAAATTACTCAGATTGCATCCCTGATGGTGTGAAGGTTTTGGAGCAGATCCGGCATCCCATTAGCAAAGCACTGCTCTCGAATTTAGATTTGAGCCTGGAGGCTGGACATCCATGCTCTTCCCTTCGCCCCTCTTTGTTTCAGCAAGGGCCGCCTGTAGGGAAGTCCCGTGCTGGTGCTGGCTGGCGGCAGCTTCTCTCCATCCGAGGCCACGGCTGCTGCCAGCTTCCCTTGGCTGGCGTAGACACCTTCTCTCCAGGCCAGGGAGAGCCGCTGCCAGGCGGGCAGACGTATGCTTTCATCATGTCTCACCATCTCCTGGAGCCAGGCACCCAGGCCTTTTAATTCCTGTAAAACTCAGGTCTTTCTGGTGGAGAGCTGGTTTTCATATCTGTGGCCTGACGGGGATCGTCCTTGTGCTGCTGCTGGTGGTCTGTGAGCAGCCTGCCTTTGAGCTGACAGGCCCTCAACCAAAATGCAAACATATTCAAGTTCAATTTTGGAAGAGGACATTCTAAGTCTGGCAACCTCTCTCATCTGGCTTCATTCTTTCTAGATTTCTGGTTTACTAGGGATATTCAGTTTGGTTTTATTATTTGTGTATACAGGTTTTCCCTCTCCCCCCGCCCCCACCCCTGCTCACCCCTGCAAAGTGACGACTTTGAGGAAGGCAGCATGTAGAAGGATCTTAGATTATGGTTCAGGCAGACCTGTGTCTATTGCTCTTTGTGTCTTCCCTCACAATTAAGTAAATACTGTGAGAAGAGAGAATTTTGTGTATTTCAATCTCTGCTGTGTCCCCAGTGTCTGGCATTGTGCCAGGCACATAGTAGGTGATCCATGAGGAATTAAAGTGCATGAGGAAAAGAATGGGCTAGCATGCTGTGCTCTAATTAGCAGCTTTGTGATTTTAGGAAGAATTCTTTTAAATGCCATTTTTCATTTTGTCACCTGCAAAATGGTCATGAAATGTGTAAGACCATAGAGAAAGTACCTGGCTAGTGCTGTGTTCAACAAATGGTAGGGTCTCCCTCTTCCGCTTGTCAACCGTAGAGTGAACTCTTCAAGGACAAACACCTAGTTTGATTCTCCATTTCCCAGGCCTAGCACTGCTCCTGCACAGAGTGGGTGTTCCATAACGACTTGTTGAATGAACCTAGTCCTCCATGGGAAGCAGGTGCTTGGGGATCAGTGAAGTTGACTACTGAGGACAGGCCTAGAAAAGTTACCTTTCTATTGTGTCTCATTCTGGTATCTGTTTCTATGTGAGGGAAATGAATAGAGAATTCTCTCCAGATCATCTGGATCTATGGATTATGTGATGATTTGAAAAGGAATTTTTTACTGAAATTTCTTCTTTTCAGTCAAAAAAGACCACTCATAGGATAAAAGGCCAGGCCTTGCAGTGATTTGCTGACCACACTCTACATATTTTGGAAGTTTGATACTTTATGTGTAATTTCTTGCACATTTGTAATGTTAGGTCACGTGACCCATTCCGTGAGTTAACACACCTGCTACTGTTACACCCATTTGACAAGGAAGAAAAGTAGAGGCAGGACATGGAGATTTGCCAAAGTCAGACACTTATTTAGTGGTGCTAAGTTAGAAACTGCATTTCCTCACCCCAAACTCGCCTCACTAGAGCATGTAGCTTCTGTGAGTATTGAGCTGAAAGGAGGATACAGGTGTTTTGCATTCCAGTTCCCTTTGTCAATGTTACTTATTTGCAAAATCTTGCCTATTTTTCTGTTACTTGACCCAAGGTCTGTATCTGCCACACCACTTACAAATTGCTCCAATCTCTATTTTTGTTGTTATGCCTGACATATAGTCACTTTCTTAGCTTGCAACTCAATTAATCATGCTCGTGTAATTTTGAAGGGAACTTTTGTGTTCGTTTAAATTTGGAAGGTGTTGAAGAATCACTTACAGCTTTCAGCACTACTTTCTCCAGATATGACCCAGCTGAGAATGTCTATTTGATTTACTGTGTTAAGTTGTGTCTATTTCGTTTTTCAAGAGGGGCTAGCATTATTAATTTTATTCTATTTGGGGGAATAATTAATTTTATTCTATTTTATGGAATCTATATTATTTATAATTTATTTATATTTATAATTCATTTATTTATAATTTTATTCTATTTGGGGGAATAATTAATTTTACTCTATTTTGGGCTTCCCTTGTGGCTCAGCTGGTAAAGAATCCACTTGCAATGCAGGAGACCTGGGTTTGATCCCTGGGTTGGGAAGATCCCCTGGAGAAGAGAAAGGGTACTCACTCCTGTATTCTTACCTGGAGAATTCCATGGACTAACTCATGGGTTGCAAAGAGTTGGAAACAACTGAATGACTTTCATTTTCAATTTTGGGAAAAAAGAGAAGAATATATTTATTCCTATATCAGAAGATATTCCTATGCTGGTAATTCAAGGCCAAAATTTTTTTGTTAACCTCTGATAAAATAACATGTAAACTGAATGCAAATCAAGTGTGACCTAAGACTTATTATATTATTGACAATTCTGGTCCCATCCAAAGCCACAGAAGATAATAAATTAAGTACTTCTTCACGTAGTATTGGTGATGTTCAATGCAAACTCTTTTGAAGATGAAATGGAACATTTTTATGAAGAGGGATGAATGAAATACAATAAGCTACTGTGGAGATAATTACTAGAATGGAGGTAAAATAGGTACCTCGGTGATTCTTCTCTAGTGTTGCTATAGGTATGGTCATTTAGATGCAGCATGATGCCTCAAGCTATAGAATGCTAGCTCAAGGGTACCAAAGTGTAGACAATTCTATACTCAGTTCATATGTTTATTCTTCATTCCATTGGACTAACAACTTCCACATCAAGAATGTGTTTTCATGACTTAGTATAGACCCTACAGTGGTGTTTGAGGTCCTTGCTTTAACTAGTGCCCTCCCAACCTCATCTTGCTTTGCTCACTGCACTCTCTCTCCAGTGGCTTTCTTCTTACTTCAGCACATCAAGCTTGTTTTCATCATAGGGTTTGTCTGTGCCAATCCTTCTCTATGGAATAATTTTAATCCAGATCTTCACAAAGTTCAGTGGTTCTTGAACAGAGGTAGGGCTTATTTTGTTTCCTGGGGGAAATTTGGCAGTGTCTGGAGAGATATTTTATAGTTCTGACTTGGATGTAGGGTTGCTACTGGTATCTAGTGGACAGACACCAGGGATACTGATGAACATCTTACAATGCACAGGATAATCCCTCACAACAAAGAATTATCTAGTCCAAAATGTCACCAATGCTGAGGCTGAGAAACCCTGAGTTATAGCTAATCTTTCTCAACTTTCAAATGTCACTTCTGTCTCAGACAGGGGCCTTCCCCATCACCTTCTCTAAAGCAACCACACTCTCTCCCGTTACTTTTTTCCCCCCCTCAGCTCCAGGCTTTATCTGAAATTTTCTTTGTGTATTTTTTTACTTGATTCTTATCTGCTTTTTCTCTTTAAACTATTAATATACACTACTCTGGAGTGAGGCCCTTGTGCTTCTTGTATACCACTGTCTCCTCAAAGCTCAGAATAGTGTCTGTCATTTAGCTGATGCTCAGTACACATTCCTTGGAAAGAGGGAGGGAAGAAGGGAGGTAAGGTGAAGGAGGAAAGAGGAAGGAAGGGAGGTTGGTTGGATGGATGGAAGGATGGATGGATTATGATTATGAATAAATACTGAAAAAACTCAAGGACATAAAAATCACTCCCCATTGTAATGATATATACCAAAAATTCCTAATTGACACACTGACTGTCACATGTCATGAGTACTGGTGATAATAGTTCCTGGTGAATTGTGTAAGTATGTACTATTAATGGTCATTAGTGTAACACTTAATTTTCAGAAGAAGCTCACCAGGTCCATAACCCCAGTTTCCAGTCTGAAGGAATCATGGGCTTCATTAGTTTGTTAGCAGCACAGGTGGAATCTTGGGGACTGATTCTGGGATCTAACGTTAATATGAGTATTAATGTTTGTCACTGGGACAATCTGAGATTCTTTTCTGTGTATTTGTTCTGAGGATTTCAGGGCTTTTCTCCATTTATTTTTCTCAGTATGTTCTTAATTTTCACTGCTTTGTTTTCACTCTTGCTGGACTTTTCTTCCTGATCTCTTTTCATGATTACATGCTGACACTACACTTCTGACTCTGGCTATGTCATCTATAGGAACCTCCATGTTCTTTGGCATCATTTATGGGTAATTCAAGCATATTATATAATCATATGTGTAATTATTTTTAAGAGAAGTATCATAAAAAGTCACTTGGATTATCAATCGTGAAATAAAGTTAGTGCAATGAAATGCGTTTAGTGCTGATATTAGAATGAAGGTAACTGGTTGTAATTGAGTAAGAAGGCAACTCAGGATAACAACGGTGTCATAATCATCATGATGGATTTGCCATTTCCTACTGCAGAGGATCTTCCCAACCCAGGGATCAAGCCCATGTCTCCTGCATTGCAGGCAGGTTCTTTACCTCTGTGCCACCTGGGAAGGCCCCCATCATGATGAATTTGAGTTGTCCTTGTCCCAGAGGTAGGTGTGAGTGCCAAGTTGCAGAGAGATTCCCTGAGTAAAATGGAAAATACGTTTACTCTACCATGGAAAACACATGTTTCATAAAGACATGACTTTATCAGACTTTTCCTCTGGCTTCCTACTGAGACTTTAAACTCTGGAACTTTCATCATGCTTCCATCCCCCCTCACAGCCTCCGTCTTTATCCCCTAATTACATGAGCTTAACTTCCCCTGACCCACAGAGAGTCAAGAAAAATTGGCATATAAAGCCCTGTTGTGTTTTGGTCTGACCTTTGGGTCTTTTAAATGAAGCCAGGATACAGTGCAGGGGTTTGAACTGCTAATGTCTGGACGCCCTTAAGAAGCATAAATCTCTCCAAATCCAAGGGGGACTTGAATGTGGTGATTTCCAACCTTCTTGGATTTGTGACACCTAATGGTTTGATTTGCTAACACCTCTCCCCCAACCCTTTCAAAAGTAACAGGTGTGTCATATGTTTATTTTAAAAATTGAATTATTTATATACTATTATTATTTAGCTTATTTTTGAGGGGGGAGACAGGGAAATCCTTTGGAGAATTTTTAATGGCCATTATGGCTGGCTCCTAAAGGCTAGCTCAGATTTAATCCTCTCTTTATCACTGACCTCATTATCATGATTCTAGTTCATTTAACCTTGCCTGACTTGGTCTGTCATCTGTACTCTCCTGTGTGATACCTGACCACACACTGTCCTCTGTTCTTTAATTGCTCTGGTGTGTTCTGTGTTTCCATCAATATCATTCTCAGATCTGACCCAATTCTAAGCACAGAGTCAGATCAGATCAGTCGCTCAGTTGTGTCCGACTCTTTGCGACCCCATGAATCACAGCACGCCAGGTCTCCCTGTCCATCACCAAGTCCCGGAGTTCATTCAGACTCATGTCCATCGAGTCAGTGATGCCATCCAGCCATCTCATCCTCTGTCATCCCCTTCTCCTCTTGCCCCCAATACTTCCCAGCATCAGAATCTTTTCCAATGAGTCAACTCTTCGCATGAGGTGGCCAAAGTACTGGAGTTCCAGCTTTAGCATCATTCCTTCCAAAGAAATCCCAGGGCTAATCTCCTTCAGAATGGACTGGTTGGATCTCCTTGCAGTCCAAGGGACTCTCAGGAGTCTTCTCCAACACCACAGTTCAAAAGCATCAATTCTTCGGCGCTCAGCCTTCTTCACAGTCCAACTCTCACATCCATACATGACCACAGGAAAAACCATAGCCTTGACTAAACGAACCTTTGTTGGCAAAGTAATGTTTCTGCTTTTGAATATGCTTTCTAGGTTGGTCATAACTTTCCTTCCAAGGAGTAAGTGTCTTTTAATTTCATGGCTGCAGTCACCATCTGCAGTGATTTAGGAGCCCAAAAAGATAAAGTTTGACACTGTTTCCACTGTTTCCCCATCTATTTGCCATGAAGTGGTGGGACCGGATGCCATGATCTTTGTTTTCTGAATGTTGAGCATTAAGACAACTTTTTCACTCTCCACTTGCACTTTCATCAAGAGGGTTTTGAGTTTCTCTTCACTTTCTGCCATAAGGGTGGTGTCATCTGCATATCTGAGGTTATTGATATTTCTCCTGGCAATCTTGATTCCAGCTTGTGTTTCTTCCAGTCCAGCATTTCTCATGATGTACTCTGCATATAGATTAAATAAACAGGGTGACAATATACAGCCTTGACGTACTCCTTTTCCTATTTGGAACCAGTCTGTTGTTCCATGTCCAGTTTTAACTGTTGCTTCCTGAGCTGCATACAAATTTCTCAAGAGGCAGATCTGGTGGTCTGGTATTCCCATCTCTTTCAGAATTTTCCACAGTTTATTGTAACCCACACAGTCAAAGGCTTTGGCATAGTCAATAAAGCAGAAATAGATGTTTTTCTGGAACTCTCTTGCTTTTTTGATGATCCAGCGGATGTTGGCAATTTGATCTCTGGTTCCTCTGCCTTTTCTACAACCAGCTTGAACATCAGGAAATTCACGGTTCACATATTGCTGAAGCCTGGCTTGGAGAATTTTGAGCATTACTTTACTAGCGTGTGAGATGAGTGCAATTGTGTGGTAGTTTGAGCATTCTTTGGCATTGCCTTTCTTTGGGATTTGAATGAAAACTGACCTTTTCCAGTCCTATGGCCACTGCTGAGTTTTCCAAATTTGCTGGCATATTGAGTGCAGCACTTTCACAGCATCATCTTTCAGGATTTGAAAGAGCTCAACTGGAATTCCATCACCTCCACTAGCTTTGTAGTGATGCTTTCTAAGGCCCACTTGACTTCACATACCAGGATGTCTGGCTCTAGGTCAATGATCACACCATCGTGATTATCTGGGTCATGAAGCTCTTTTTTGTACAGTTCTTCTGGTATTCTTGCCATGTCTTCTTAGTATCTTCTGCTTCTGTTAGGTCCATACCATTTCTGTCCTTTATCGAGCCCATCTTTGCATGAAATGTTCCTTTGGTACCTCTGATTTTCTTGAAGGGATCTCTAGTCTTTCCCATTCTGTTGTTTTCCTCTATTTCTTTGCATTGATCACTGAAGAAGGCTTTCTTATCTCTTCTTGCTGTTCTTTGGAACTCTGCATTCAGATGTTTATATCTTTCCTTTTCTCCTTTGCTTTTCACTTCTCTTCTCTTCACAGCTATTTGTAAGGCCTCCCCAGACAGCCATTTTGCTTTTTTGCATTTCTTTTCCATGGGGATGGTCTTGATCCCTGTCTCCTATACAATGTCACGAACCTCTGTCCATAGTTCATCAGGCACTCTATCTATCAGATCTAGGCCCTTAAATCTATTTCTCACTTCCACTGTATAATCATAAGGGATTTGATTTAGGTCATACCTGAATGGTCTAGTGGTTTTCCCTACTTCTTCAATTTAAGTCTGAATTTGGCAATAAGGAGTTCATGGTCTGAGCCACAGTCAGCTCCTGGTCTTGTTTTTGCTGACTGTAGAGAGCTTCTCCATCTTTGGCTGCAATGCCGAGGCCAGGGGCGGCGGCCGGGAGGAGCAACCCCACGCCCGAGGCCGGGGTGGTGGCCGGGAGGACCAACCCCATGTCCAAGGAGCCGTGGCTGCGCGGGCGCAGGAGGGCCTAGAGAAGCTGTCCCATGTTGAAGGTCAGGAAGGGTGGCGGTGAGGAGATACCTCTCGTCCAAGGTAAGGAGCAATGGCTGTGCTTTGCTGGAGCAGCCGTGAAGAGATACCCCACGCCCAACATAAGAGAAACCCAAGTAAGACGGTAGGTGTTGCAAGAGGGCATCAGAGGGCAAACACACTGAAACCATACTCACAGAAAACTAGTCAATCTAATCACACTAGGACCACAGCCTTGTCTAACTCAGTGAAACTAAGCCATGCCCGTGGGGCAACCCAAGTACAGAGAAGATGCACAATAAAATAAATCAGTTGAGTGCTTGGAGACATCCTTGGCTGGTAGTTGGGCACAGTCCATGTTTGGAAGACAAACTCTCAGTGCTCATTGGACAACTCAGAAGAGAGAAGCAAATCTGCTCCAAGATTTACTAAAGATGCATGTTTTCTTTCCATGGAAAGAACAATGATAGCTGTACCATTAGGCACTCTTCTATTCTTTGTGTGCCTGGGTGGAAATAAAATCTCACAGAAATCAAAGGGCATCAGTTGATGCCTTTTAAGGAATGCCATGATATAACCAGGACCTCTTGGCTTATTATCCTGGGTGTTTGCTTCTACTCTTCGTTAGCGTAGGAAGGACAGTCATGGCCATCCTGGCTGTCTTGATCTTTCACCAGCCATTGTACATGGCCAGGCCGTCTGTCCCTCCTCTTTCTCTGCCAACATCTCATTCTTTTGATGAGGATTCCAAACAGCATGGCTTAGTTTTTCTAACTTCTCTTCTGATATTCAACTTATTTGTTTAGCTCTTATCTCCAGGGTCTTGGAACAAGTTCCTATAAAGGAAGTCGGATTGAGAGCTATATGAGAGACATTCCACTATATAATATGCTAAATCTCCTTTTACATCTAGGTCAGTAACCTAGGGTTTAGTCATAGTATTTCCAACCCTTCTTCCTTCCGGAAGAACTTTCTGCCTGGGTTGTTTCCAAATAGAGGGTGTGTGTGTATGCTAAGTCACTTCAGTCATGTCTGACTCTGTGCGACCCTGTGGCCTGTAGCCCACCATGCTCCTCTGTCCATGGGATTCTTCAATCAAGTGTACTGGTGTGGGTTGCTGTGTCCTCCTCCAGAGGATCTTCCTGACTCAGGAATTGAACCTGTCTCTTGTGTCTCCTGCACTGGCCAGTGGGTTCTTTACCACTAGCACCACTGGGGAAGCCCAAAATAGAGGGTAGGCATTCTATGTACCTATTTTATTCCTAACTCCAATGCTCTGGGAAACTCCTTGTACTTAAAAATTCAGCATGTACTTTCCTACCCACAATACTTGCTAAGGGAAACTCCCTTACTCTTTGTACCTCCCTGCAGCTGGTCACAAATAGTTAGATTAGGGATGACTCTGACTCAAGAGTGACCAATTAATAAGCTTTCAGTTTACACAGCCATAAAATTAAAAGACACTTGTTCCTTGGAAGAAAAGCTATGACAAACCTAGACAGCATACTAAAAAGCAGAGACATTACTTTGCCAATAAAGGTCCGTCTGTTCAAGGCTATGGTTTTTCCAGTGGTCATGTATGGATGTGAGAGTTGGACCATAAAGAAAACAGAGCACTGAAAAACTGATGCTTTTGAACTGTGGTGTTGGAAAAGACTCTTGAGAGTCCCTTGGACTGCAAGATCAAACCAGTCAATTCTAAAGGAGATCAGTCCTGAATATTCATTGGAGGGACTAATGCTGAAGCTGAAGCTCTAATACTTTGGCCACCTGATGTGAAGAACTGACTCATTGGAAAAAACCCTGATGCTGGGAAAGGTTGAGGGCAGGAGGAGAAGGAGTCGACAGTTGGATGGCATCACCAACTCGAGGGACATGAGTTTGAGCAAGCTCCGGGAGTTGGTGATGGACAGGGAAGCCTGGTGTGCTGCAGCCCATGGAGTCGCAGAGTCAGACATGACTGAGCTACTGAACTGAACTTAACACAGCTTAGGGTGAGAAGTGAGCTGAACAAATCTGAATCTCACCCTTAGGAGTTAGAACTGGGAAACTTGGAGAGCCCATGGCAGCTAGCAAAAGGGGCAGAAAAATGCCCGAAATTAAAGTCATGGCCAGTAGTTTTTATGATGGAGCAGAAACTAAGACAAGGCATGAAGGAAGTAGATAAGCCAACTGTGTCAAGAGGTAAGTGAGATAGGGAGAGGGAAAGAGTGGCCCGGGCAGAAGGAAATGCATGGGGCAGGGTCTGAAAGCAAGTGCTTGATGGACATAGAGAACCAGTCCAGATCAGATCAGATCAGATCAGTCACTCAGTTGTATCCAACTCTTTGCGACCTCATGAATCGCAGCACGCCAGGCCTCCCTGTCCATCACCAACTCCCGGAGTTGTCTCAGACTCACGTCCATCAAGTTAGTGATGCCATCCAGCCATCTCATCCTCTGTCGTCCCTTTCTCCTCCTGCCCCCAATCCCTCCCAGCATCAGAGTCTTTTCCAATGAGTCAACTCTTCACATGAGGTGGCCAAAGTACTGGAGTTTCAGCTTTAGCATCATTCCTTCCAAAGAAATCCCGGGGCTGATCTCCTTCAGAATAGCATAAAGATTAGTGGTGTTGACTGCAGCTGAGACCACACTGGGTCTTATCAGCTGGATGAAGAAGTTGGGACTCTATTAAAGCAGCAACTGACAGGGAACATTAAAATGTTGATTGAGCAAACTAAGCCCTATAATGACGCAGAAAAATATTTATTTTGGGGATTCTTAGAACAGACTTGATTATATCTTTAGGTTTGTAGTTTTTTTTTTTTTTTTTTAAGGTTCACAGTAAAATTATTCTAAAATGAATTTTTATTGACGCTCAGAGCACAAAGGTGAAAGAAACCTCCAGAGGTCATTGAGATTTTAGCCCTGTCTTTAGGCAGAAACATACATAAATCTTTCTAGACAGATGGGTGTTTGTTGGCAAAGGTATTCAGCCGCAAAGAAGTAATTGCTGCTTTTGTTGACAGATTTAGAGATGTTTCACCAAACACTATCTTAAAATACTATGATTAAATGTAATTTTGCAAAAATGAGTCTATAATGGAGGTGATTCACTTGCCGTATCAACTAAGGAGTATCTTCTATTTACAGTTTATTTAATTTACGTTTGATTAATTTACACTGAGTGCAAGCAGTTATTCTATAATTATCTCTCTGCCTGCATCAGATACATACAACATTATGTTTGGAAAATTGTGAAGTCAGATGTTAACATAGAAAACATGCATTAAGTAATCTCTTTCACCTATTTACCGTCAAAGCAAACCTTTTATGACTTTATATTCATGAGTTTTTAAAATCTGTATTTCCCACATATCGTAACACCAAATACTATTTACCTTCCATTTTTCACAATTTAATATCTAAGCTGTCACAAAACACAATTCTTTTGTTTGTTTAGTCCTAGTATCTCCACCATTAGTAGGAAAAGCAGTAATTTTAAACACATCTTTCAGGAAAACCATATACATGTATATTCTCTGAACTTCACTCAGACAAGAATTGTGTTCTCTGTGATTATTAATTTTTAAAATACTGATGATGCACTTTGGAAATTGTGGTAAATAGGACTTAAATGAACAATTGACTCCAAGTAATGTAAGCCAAGGGTTCATAAACTATAGCCCTTGGGCCAAACCTAACGTGCTACCTGTTTTCCTGTGGCCTTGGAACAAAGAATCGTTTCTACATTTTTTAAAGGATTGGACAACATTCAGAAGAAGAATATTTCATGATATGCAAATATTATATGGAATTTGAATTTTAGTGTCTGTAAATAGTTTTATTGGAAAATAACTGTTCTCATTCATGTACGCATTGTTTATGGGTGCCTTTGTGTTACAGAAGCACCTTGAGGAGTTGCAATGGACACGTATGATTTGCCAAATCTAAGATATTTACAATCTGGTTTTTTACAGAAAAAGTTTGCTGATTTCCTGTCCAGCAGTAATCATGGTAATCTCATTTCCCCTGTGGATGAATGGTTTGGGAATGAACATAAAACCTAATCCTGGGAAATGGAATATCAGAACTATGCCAAGGGCTTCTGGGAAAGGTTTCTAGCTCTTCTAAAAAAGGCACAGGACAGTATAATTCCTTTCTTCTTTTGTCATTGTTGCACCTGGATGAGGAGCGATGGCATCTATCTTATGCCCATGAGGACTCCCACTTGAAGGTAACACCTGCCTCACTGAGATGGCAGCAGGGAGATGGGAAGGGAAAGGGTGTGTTTTATTGTTTTTTTTTTTTTTTTTAGCTTATAAACAACAAAAATTTACTTCTCAAGTGCTTCTGGAGGCTAGAAGTCTGAGACTAGGGCAACAGTATGAGTGGATGAGGGGTGTGATATTGAATCATTGAATGAGCCCTCAACATCACCCTGTCTTTGTACTTCATGTTGTATTGGATAACACACTTGCTTAATGCTCAGTTTGAGATGAGGTTTTCTGGTCCTTGGAGCCAAAGCTTCCTACATAGGCCTCTACAATTTACTACCCTCTATACCAGTTGAATAAACTCCAGGAGTTGGTGATGGACAGGGAGGCCTGGTGTGCTGCGATTCATGGGGTCGCAAAGAGTCGGACACAACTGAGCGACTGAACTGAACTGAACCGATACGAGTTGTTGGGAATATAACACCAAAATAAAACATAGTACTTTTCTCTACCAGCTCAATCTAATAGGGAGATACTTCTATTAAAAATGGGATCAGATCAGATCAGTCGCTCAGTCGTGTCCGACTCTTTGCGACCCCATGAAGGAATGTTTAAGGCTATTTTGGAGAGTAAGAGTGAACTTCACAGAAGTGCTAGTATTTGATCTGAGAGCTGTATTTTATCAGGCCAATTTATAGGATCTTTTCTAGGGAAAGAGAAGAATATATAGAAAGGTGTTTGGGGGTAAACATAAGAAATTTGATATGGCTGAAGATACTGCTGAAGAGGGAAGGAATAGTCAGAATTTTTGTAGCACGGAACTTGGATATGTTCTTGCAGCAATCACTACAACCACTACTGCTAGTATTAAAACAACTATGAAAGAATTGGTATTAACAACAGGCATCATTTACTGAGTACATATGAGATTGGGCACTTGAAATGTATTATCTCATTTGATTCTCATCAGAATTCTACGTGGAAGGTCCTCTAAGTCTATTTATGTTTTAAAGGTAATTTACCAAGGCTCAGCCAAGTTAAAGACTTGTCCAAAGTCACTTAGCTAATAAGCAGAGAAGTGGGAATAAAACCTTGATATTTCTGATTCAAAGTTGGTGTCCTGACCAGGATGCCTAAAGCCTTTCAGGTCCTGTGGATCAGAGTTGGTTTGAATCTTGTTGCATTCTGCATACCAATGGATTTAATGACTCTTGCACATCTTGTAGAGCCATTGTTATAGCTTCAGGAACTGTAGCACAGTTGAATTTCAGAGGTTTTAAAAAAATCTTTTTACAAGTACAGTTTTAGAAATGAGTATGGACATTTCAGATATGAATTTGGACTCACAGCTTCAGGTGCTTTTCACAGCTGTGCCAGTGGGTACTCAGGAAAGCATAGTTTGTACAGTAGAGAATTTCTATTTTTGAAAGCAATGCCCATGTCTGTGTATTCTAATTCGGTTGCAGTATAAATACATACCATCTAGTTACATTTGGTGTATACATGTCCTTCCTAAAATGCAAGTTTCTAATACCCTGCTTGAAGAAGCAACACTTGAAGGTGTGAGCAGTAGAGGACCATTTCAGAATCCAGATGCAGTGATAACTAGCTGGAGCAAATGAAAAGCAGAGCAAAAGCTGAGTTGCCAAATGCCCGGGTGCCAGAGCCAATTAAGAGAAGTAGTTTCAAATGAGTAGAGCTGATGGGAAAGTGAAAAGGAAACATGAGGGCTCTGGGGTCACATGGGAGAAAGTGACAAAGAAAAGGTCAGGGAAAGAGGTGGTAGAAAATGCAGGAGGTCACTTGTGGCTGGATCGAAAAAGAATGGGAAAAGTTTCCAGATGGAATACAGTCCAAGTAGGAGTGAAGGCAAGTTTCTGCGGCTGTGTGGAGCCATTATGAGACAGCTGGGCCATGGGGTCAGGTGGCTGCATTCCAACCCCAGTACTGCCACTGTGCCACCTAGAGAGGTTAACTAAATCACTTAAGCCTTTGTTTCCTCATCTGTAAAATGGGGATAATCATAGTACTTGACTTGTAAGGTTGTTAGGATTAAATGAAATCATCTATGTTAAGTACTTAGTACAGTGCCAGACTCATAGTAAAATATTCAATAAATGTCAGCCACATTGATACTATCATAATATCTGGCACAGTAAATCTCATTGTTCTTCCAAACTCCAGGCAGAATCTTTCTCAGAAGGTGGAATGGCTGTCCAGGACAGGCATTTAAAGCCATCTGTTAAATGAATGAATGGCTCTTACCCCCTTGAATTGTTATCATTATTATTTTTTGGTTGGACCACTTCTGCAGTTGATTTACCCGTCCTCGCACAAGGGTATACAGTGGTGAGAATTTTAATGCATGAGTGGTTTGGGCAACAGCCTCAAAATGTCTTATTTTTACTACGTATTATTATAGCATTACATTCATAGTTAGGGGTCAGCTGCCATTTCCTGAGGTTTATAACATGCCTGTTTTAATTAACATCAAGCTAAATTTTGGCATACAGGTGGTCAGCCCAGATGTGAATGTTATTTTTAAAAGTGCCTTATGGCTGTTAAATCTCTTTCTTTAAAATAGCAAAACATATATGAGTGTGTGTGCATGGTTGGGGGGGTGTGTGGTGGAGAGCAGTAAAAATCTGAAATACTGATTATTTCAGGCCTTCTTTAGGCAAACTTCAATGATGAAAAGATTCCTTCAAAATTATTAAAATATGCTCACATAAGCCACAAACTAATATATTGAATAGAATCCAGAATAACAATAAAAATGAGGTGACCACACAGTGGAGAGATGAAAAAAAAAGTATATAGAGCGTTGCATATACACTCCAGTTTAGAAAAATAAGCACAGAGAATGAATAATATGTCAAAGGGATGCACTTAATAGAGGTGTGAGATGGGCACAAGGGTTCTAACTTTTATTTAGGAATATAAAACTATTGTATGTGAACACACAGTATATAGAAAAACATCCTTTCTCTCTCATACACATCATGTGCATGCATGTACACTATATATACATACACATGTCATGAGCTCAGTCATTAATAGATGTGGGTTGATTTCTAGAAAATTTATTTACTTTTCTGAGCCTAATTTCTAAACAAGGATACTGGACCTGATGATTCATGCAACTCATTGATACCTCCTTCTTCTTTATCCCCATATCCATATCGAATCTATTACCAAGTCTAATGAATTTCACCTCCTAGATATTTACCAAACCTTTCCATACTTTATCTACCTCTGCCTCATCTAAGCTACTGCCATCTTGATCTGGGCCACTGCAGTAGCTTCCAGCCTGGTCAGGCTGTAGCTACTCTTGCCCACTTCCAAATCTCATTTCCATACTACTTTCAGAGTTATTTCTTTGAAATAATCTAAATGTATTATGGTCCTGGTTGGGACACTTGGCCTTCCCTCATTGCTCTTCAGATAAAGACAAAACTCTTCACCATGGCCTTCTGAGGTCTGCAAAATCTTGACTCTGCCTATTATCTTACCATAATCTTCTGAATTTCTATGCTCAAGACAAGCTGGATTTCTTTCAGGCCTTGTACTTTCCATACTCCTCACTAACACAGAGCCTTTGCAAAGCTTTGCACATTTTTCCTAAAATGGCCTTCTTTCTTTTCTCTCATTACATTCTCAGTTGGACCTAAATTGGGGACAAAGTCTTTCCTCAGAGAAAAGGCATGGACTAATACAAAGATGATGCTGTGAAAGTGCTGCACTCAGTACGCCAGCAAATTTGGAAAACTCAGTAGTGGACAAGGACTGGAAAAGGTCAGTTTTCATTCCAATCCCAAAGAAAGGCAATGCCAAAGAATGTTCAAACTACTACACAATTGCACTCATCTCACACACTAGCAAAATAATGCTCAAAATTCTCCAAGCCAGGCTTCAACAGTATGTGAACCGTGAACTTCCAGATGTTCAAGCTGGATTTAGAAAAGGCAGAGGAACCAGAGATCAAATTGCCAACATCCGCTGGATCATCAAAAAAGCAAGAAAGTTCCAGAAAAACATCTACTTCTGCTTTATTGACTATGCCAATGCCTTTATCTGTGTGGATCACAAGAAACTGTGGAAAATTCTGAAAGAGATGGGCATACCAGACCACCTGACGAAATCTGTATACAGGTCAAGAAGCAACAGTTAGAACTGGACATGGAACAACAGACTGTTCCAAATATGGAAAGCATTACATCAAGGCTGTATATTGTCACCCTGCTTATTTAACTTATATGCAGAGTACGTCATAAGAAATGCTGGGCTGGATGAAGCACAAGCTGGAATCAAGATTGCCAGGAGAAATATCAATAAACTCAGATATGCAACTGACACCACACTTATGACAGAAAGCAAAGAAGAATTAAAGAGCCTCTTGATGAAAGTGAAAGAGAAGAGTGAAAAAGTTGGCTTAAAACTCAACATTCAGAAAACTAAGATCATGGCATCCGATCCCATCATTTCATGGCAAATAGATGGGAAAAAAATGGAAACAGTGAGAGATTTTATTTTTGGGGGCTGCAAAATCACTGCAGATGGTGACAGCAGCCATGAAATTTAGACATTTGCTCCTTGGAAGAAAAGCTAGGACCAACCTAGACTGAATATTCAAAAGCAGAGACATTACTTTGCCAACAAAGGTCCATGTAAGCAAAGCTATGGTTTTTCCAGTAGTCATGTGTGGATGTGAGAGTTGGACTATAAAGAAAGCAGAGCACTGAAGAATTGATGCTTTTGAACTGTGGAGGTGGAGAAGACTCTTGAGAGTCCCTTGGACTGCAAGGAGATCCAACCAGTCCATCCTAAAGGAAATCAGTCCTGAATACTCATTGAAGAAACTGATGCTGAAGCTGAAACTCCAATACTTTGGCCATCTGATGCAAAGAACTGACTCATTTGAAAAGACCCTGACGCTGGGAAAGATTGAAGGCAGGAGGAGAAAGGGACAACAGAAGATGAGATGGTTGGATGGCAACTTTGATAGACATGGGTTTGAGTAAGCTCCGGAAATTGGTGATGGAAAGGGAAGCCTGGCATGCTGCAGTCCATGGGGTCGCAAAGAGTCAGACATGACTGAGCAGCTGAACTGACTGTGAATGCAAATAGCTTTGGGAGAAGGAGTCTATTGAAGGGATGAAGGTGTAAATGACATATCCTGCTTTTCTTACAGATTGTATGTCTTGATGGAGGGGAAAAGCATCAGAATTAATGACTGAATTGCTAACCATTTTTCAAGGAAATTGACTTTATAAAAATTCTAAGTTATACATATCACTCCCTTTACAGAATCCCATATATAGTATGAGGTAAATACTAATAATATTCCTACTCTATGAATGAGGAAATTGAGGATAGGAGAAGTTGAATAACTAACCTAAAAGCACCTACTTAGTAACTAACTGGTCTGGGATTCCAACATAAGCTCTATTTAATTCTAGAATTATAGCTCTTTCTTTTATTACTTAGCTATCTCCATATGGAAGAATAAAAAGCCACAAGTGTAGGTTTTAGATGCTAATGGTAACAGCTATCAAAATTCAATACAACTTCTAGTGTTCAGCTGTGTAAGTTAATTGTTTATCCAGTGATAAAGAAAAGTGATCCAATAAAAAGAAAAATCTGACCCGGTGTCAGTGTATCACCATTAGTCTCAAGTCGTTTGTGTAACTGGGAATTGCTCATTTCCCAGTGTAACTTCCCAATGAGTTTCCCAATCCTTGGGTGATACCTTGGAAATAGCAGAATGAACAAATCCCACCCACAGAGAGGGCAGCAATGGCTTTCTTGCCATGTTTATGGCAAACATTCAATGAGCCTGCTAGAATTAAATGGCAAAATTCATCACAACTAATTTCTATTTGTCATCTATTAAGCTACATTGTTTTGTCTTCAACATCAAGTTAAATAATGAACCTCTCACAATGGAGTGAATTAACTTCCACTTTATGTTCATGTCATTGTCAAATGGAAACATCACTTGCACAAATGAAAAAGATTCATTAGTAACACGAATGCACAAGCTTCACTCTAGTAAAAGATAAGAGGGACTTAGACCTTGTCATAGTGTGTCGGTGCAGAACTCCCAGTTATTTATGATGCCGGCTATAATCTTCAGAGATTATTTTCAGCAATGGCAATTAGCCACAGTGTGTTGGGGCAATTATGGGCCAGAGTGTCTGCCTTTGACAGGTATGCCTCCATGGCTCTAAGAGCCATGATCCTTGAGAAATGTAATCCCATGGCATACTGCCAGGCGTTCATCTGGCTTTCCCATGGGTGAAGCCTGGGAAAGTAAGCTGTGCCCGGCCAGCTCCTTCTAAGTGCTCAGTTGGCTGGCATGAAGAAAACTTCTAGTTTACATTGCTGCCTGATTCTGGAAGGTCATAGCCCTTGCTCAGAGACAAGATCCAGCCTTCTTTTTCATTTTGCCTGATTTCATTCATACCTTGTCAGTATAAACAGCTCTTAGTTGTTCAGATTCTAATTGTCTAAGCAGTAATATATTTGGGTCCTTTTCTTTTCTGTTTCACCAGTTTCTTTGGACCATTTTACTGCATGTTCACCATTTCCTTAAAAAGTCGATAAGAGAATAGTGATAATGCATTTACATATTATATGGGCGTATAAATTTGTACCCCCTTTTTGAAAAGCAGATCAACAAAAAGGATCAATATCTTCAAAAAATGAGTACCATTTGACTTGGGTGTGCCACTTGTAAGAATTTACCCTAAGGAATCAAATGTGTACATACACAAAAACTTAGCTGCATGTCGTCTTCATATTCGGGCATCCCTACTGTCTCAGACAGTAAAGCACCCACCTGCCAATGCAGGAGACATAAGAGACCCGGGTAGAGTGCTTGAGGCAGGGAGAGGATAAGAGGTGTGTATTTTGCTGAGGTAGATTTCTTGAAGAACAATTTAAAGTGGTTGCAGTTCTCCTGCTGGTTATGTCTTGGTTAATTCTCCTTTTTGTGTAGTATTCCCTGTCCCCATCGGCCACAAGGTAACCCGTGTGATTTGCAGTATCCATCTCTGTGGTCCTCAGCAGTTGGTCCAGGTGTGGGTATGCAGATCCAAACCACTCAGTCAAAACTCTTCCTTGAGACTTTTAGAAAAATGAAGCTCTGATGAATGTACTTTCATTCCGCTTTTGTTTGTAGAATTTCAAGGATGGGAGCTATCAGTTGCTTGTGTCTCTCTTAGCTTGTGGTGAAGCATACTGGCCAGTGAAACTTACACCTTAAATTAGATATGTGCAACAGAAATATGCCTGATATGATGTCTCAGGCTGAGGCATTTACCAAGCCTTGGTCTGAATGGGCCACACTACTCCTTAATTCTTCTTAAGGTGGAAAATTGGAAGCAGTGACATTCTCATCTTTCTTCAGAAAGGCCTCGGTTTCTCCATATGGTAAGATGAGCTCAACAATACTGATCTATTCCCACTAAGGGGTGAGGCGAGGTTGTGTGAAACGAGCGTTCATCAAGTACTTTGAGATCCTGGACTGAAAAGCCCCTGAAGCTCTAAAGTGCAATTAGCACTTTCCTTTTTCTTTTTGGCATAGAGTTTTGAAAAAGTTACTTTAAAATGTTCTATTAAATCAGTTTTCAGGATCATGAATGCTGGAAGATTGACAGCTCTGGGAAGAGCGCCATCTCTCAAGTGCACATTTTAGGAGATGCAGTAGTTGAAATTGCACCTCTCCAGTACCTTATGAGGCCTCTGCTGACATGACGTGACATGCCCAGCACTCAGCACGGGTGGGAGAGATTTCCATGATTCTTTGAGTTCTCCCTAGTTTTGCCATTTCCTCCAATCTACTATGACTTTGTGGCATGTCTTTGTGGGTGTGAATCAAAGCACCTCTAAATTGTGCCATCTGGGTCATGCAATATAGTAACTGGGGAGAACTGGGAAGCAGGTACAGATTGTCTTCAACCCCCACTGTCTGACTTAGGGATGGATTGGCTCCAGAAACAAAGCCCAGTTTGCAAAAGTAAAGTTGCGAGTGGAGTTTTTATAATTGCAGTTGGCCATCACATGTTACACAGGAAGAAAAGCACAATTAGGCCCCTCAGAGAAAGGGAGGACCTGAGGGGCCTTTCTGTTTCTCAGGAGTCACAGAATCTCTCTCGTCCTTGCTTGTTGCTCTTCTCCAGCTCTCCCTGCTTGCAGACCCATTCACCTGTCCTCAGCCTCCACCTTCCTCTACCTCTGCAAGTCTGCTACACCCTACTCTACCTCTCAGATATCTACAGTCTGCGTGTGTGTGTCCTGGTGCAAACGAGAGAGGGGGAGAGGGAGAAAGGGGTGAGTTTTTAGTCCTATCATGTGTACCTAGAGATGACCATGGCCTTGTGGGGTTGAAGAGGGGAGCAGAGTAGAAGGGGTGCTGGTAAGTAGGCAAAAGCTGGCCTTACAAGTCTACCCTCTGGTTGATAGATGTGATGTGATATAATATCTAGGCTGAAGCCCACTTCCTGGTGTATTTCCAGTGAGGGTGGGCTGCAGAGAAAGTCCGTGTGTGAAATTTGGAGGCTGGAAGGGAAGTAGGAGTCATTTTGTAGTTCACACACAGTGTGCCTTATCTGAAGGCTCACCTCCTTGGCATCTGGCTGCAGCCAGGCAGATCTGCAACTATTTTTCCTTCCTCAGGACCCTCCTTCAGCTTCTCTCTGACTCTTGGGCAATGTGCATGCTCAGCTCCATGGTGAAAGGCTCTGACTTCCGCAGGAAATCCACACCATCGGGTCAGAGGTCATGAGAACTGACAGAGGCTCTAGTTGATGGGAACTCCAGCTCATACAGTGGCTTCCAGCTTGTCTTTGCTGTTTCTCACTTTTCATCCATCTTTCCTTTTTTTGCTGCCTGCCCTGCAGGCTTTAAGAACCAGCATAAGATGCAAAGACAACAGCCTTAAAGATACAGCTTTACTAGTTCCTACGGTTGTGCAAAGTCAGATCCCTGTAACAAATCCTGTAACATGCACATGTACACATACAGCTGCCTCCTAGGGGTCCTGCTTCTGACTGAATCCAGACTCGTGTAGTTTGTCAGTACCCTCGCAGAGTTGAGCTGACAGTGATTTCTTACTTTCTACCAAGATACCCAGTGTTTCTGTTTATTTTTTCGTATTTAGGTCCTCTACACAAAACTATTCCTTGGGGGTCGTCTTTGTCTTTTCCCCCTTACACCAATGTTTCTTTATTTAAGTTTGTTAGAGTGTAGTTGACTTACAATGTTGTGTTTCGGGTGTATGGCACAGTGATTCAGTTATACATATACATATATTCATTCTTTTTTAGACTTCTTTTCTTATATAGGTTATCGCAGAATATTGACTAGAATTCCCTGTACTATATTGTAGGTCCTTGTTGGTTATCTATATTTAATCTTATATATAGTAGTATGTATATGTTCATTCCAAGCTCCTGATTTATCCGTTCCCCCATGTTTCCCCTTTGGTAACCATAAGTTTGTTCTCCATATCTGTAAGTCTGTTTCAATCTTGTAAATAAGTTCATTTGTTTCATTTTAAAAAAAATTAGGTTTCACATATGAGTGATATTTGTTTTACTCTGGCTCACTTCACTTAGTGTGATAATCTCTAGGTCCATTCATGTTACTTCAAATGACTTTCTATTCTTTTTTATGGCTGAGTAATATTTCATTGTATCTATCACATTTTCTTCATCCATTCCGCTGTTGATGGACATTTAGGTCACTCCTGTGTCCTAGCTATTGTAAATAGTGCTGCAATGAACATTGGGATGCATGTATCCTTTCTGATTATGCTTTTCTCTGGATGTGTGCCCAGGAGTGAAATGGCTGCATCATATGGTATGTCTAGTTTTAGTTTTTAAAGGAACTTCCATACTGTTCTCCATAGATGGCTATACCAATTTACCTGCCCACCATAGTGTAGGAGGGTTTCCTTTTCTCCATACCCTCTGCAGCACTTATTGTTTGTAGATATTTTGATGATAGCCATTCTGGCTGGCATTTCTCTGATAATTAGTGATGTTGAGCGTCTTTGCATGTGCTTTTTGACCATCTGTGTGTATTCTTTGGAGAAATGTTTATTTAGATCTTCTGCCCATTTTTTGATTGGATTGTTTTTTTTTTTTTGACAGAGAACTGCATGAATTGTTTGTGTATTTTAGAGAATGAATCCCTTATTGGTTGCTTCATTTGCAAATGTTTTCACCCATTATGTGGGTGTCTTTTCATTTTGTTTATGGTTTCCTTTGCTGTGCAGAAACTTTGTGTTCTTGGTATTAACCTTACCTATCAAATTAAATCACACTAAATTAACACTCAGGTGTTAGGAGGCCATTGTGCTTTGGGGACAATCCCCTGAACTCCCACCTAACCCATCTTTATCTCCTGCTCCTCTTGGCTCACTGCAATGCAACCACAATTATCTCTTCCAGATCCTTGGATATGTCAATATCATTTCCTATCTGGCACTTTTCGTATGTTGTTCCCTTCCGCCTAGAATGCTCTTCCCCTGAATCTTTACATGTCTGTCTTCGTCTCATCCTTAAATCCCCTCTGAACTGGATCCTGCTTGAAGAGGCCTTTCTGAATCAGTACATGTTGAACTTGACGAGTAATAAATGTTTGGATTATCATCTTAAGAATTCTGAGACTGAATCCAAGTTTCCAATAAAAAGAGTGCTGTGCTTGATTAGTGTTGCCTGGCACTGACATCACAAAAATAAAGAGCTGAAAGATAATTTCTGTGTATTTTCCTTCTTTGGTTTAAATGATTTTGCCATTAACTAGAACCCTAAATTCTGGCCTTGCTGCTGACTTAATGTATGAGTTTCATTTAGTCATGTGACTACCTTACTTGAGCTTTCTCACCAACAAGGACCCTTAGTGAATTCACAGATCACTGACACATGTGAATGGTGGTGGGGAGGCAATGGGGGTGGGTGTTCAGTAGATAAATGTGAATATTCAGTGACATTTGGAGTTCTGGAGGATGCAAGAAAATTTTAATATCTTATTTTTTAGAAATAATGGCTTCTCAACTAAATTTATAAGCAGATATATGAAGAAACAATTAAACTTGTCTTTTAGAAAGCTAAAGAAAAAGAAAGCCTATGTGGGAACACCTTCTGGGTGCCTCATTCTCTGAGGATGCTAGAAAGAAGCAAAAACCTGGATCTCTGTCTTTGTTGTGCTGTATTAACCAGTATTATGACCTTTGAATATGTCTGTTAACCTCTCAGGACACTGGCTTTCTAATCGGTAGCAGACATATTGCACTTCTGCTAAGATTCAGTGTCAAACTTCCTATAATAAAAATGTTGGCAAGATGGAAGGACTCTAGAAAGTGGTGAAATTAAAGGGTAGGAGAGAGATTCTCTGGGGAAAACAATGGGTTTGCTGGCTGCTGATGCAAGGTTGTAGTGTTGCTTTAGGGAAGGCAGGGAATCTTCAAATCTCTTTTCCCTGGTGTGTCTATCCAGTTTTGATCTGTGACTTCAAATTAGTGTGTGAATGACAAGACACTGCAAAGAAGCATTAGGTGTTTTGTGGGCAGCCTTCATGTGTCCGGGGTGGGAGAGAGGGCAGAGCTGGGGGTCACTCTTGGTCCAGACAGATGCCGCTGCTGCCAACTGCCCCTTGCGGAGCCCAGTGGCAGCCTAGGGAGTTACATGACTCCAGGCTAGTCTGATCAATAAAGGGCATCCTTACTGTAGCAACGCAGCGTGATGGCAGGGCTGTCCATGGATCACGTGCCCCCCTCCCCAGACACTGTGGAGTTTGCAGCAGGCAATTAGAACTTGAGGGCAGCTTCTCTCAGAGGTCGATGAGCTGACAGATGAGCAAAGAGCTTTCCTGCTCTTCCGTCCCTGTATGGGCATGGAAGAGTTTTAGCCCACTCACCTTTGGTATTAGCCCTTCTTGGGTTGTAATGGGAAAATCACAGCAAGGCTTAGAAGTAGAAGCATGGGGAAATCCAGAGAAATCTCTTATTAATAATAACAATAGCTAATTTTTATTGTTCATGTGACTCTGATTAATATCTCCTCTCTAGATTGTAGCTCTCTGAGCACAGAAACAGTAAGTGTTTTCACAAACCTCTATGTCCATAGCATCTTGGGCTCGATAAATGTTTACTGAATGAATTAATCAATTGCTGATTGCAAAACAGGCACCATATTGAAGGTTTAACATAGATTGTCTTGTTGTATCCAGTTAAAATTCTATTATTACCCTCATTTTATTGACAAATCCAAAAGAGGCTGCTAGAGTCAAAGAAGCTTGCCTCGGGTCAGCCAGGAAATGTCTGTGCTATTATAGGAGGCACCTTAGTTTTCTAGTTACTAGAGCAGGGTTTCTTAACTATGACAATATTGGCATTTTGGGTCAGATAATTCTTTGTTGTAGGAGGCTGTCTTGTACATATTAGCAGCACCCTTAGCCTCTACCCACTAAAAGCCAGTAGCACACCCTCTCCTTGCCATTTGTAACAATCAAGAATGTCTCAAGATACTGCCAATGTCTCCTTGGAGGAAAATCACCCTAGTTGAGAGCTGTTGTACTAAAGGAAAGCCCAGGCTGAGCTGAACTCTGAAAGAGGGTTTATTTTGCCTTCCTTTCACAATGTGTATAAATGATGTGTATGTGTTACACTATTGAAGGTGAAAAGGTTGCAAAGCAAAGCTTTATTTTTTTTTTTAATAAGAAAAAAAACTTTATTTGAAGTGTTCACAAGAATTTTAACATAGTAAACCTCAACTCAAACATTGACACACAAACAATAAAAAATATTAAAGAGTATCATCATACATCATTTCGGCAAAACAAGATGGTCCAAGTTCTTGTCACAAAACATTGCATAGTGACATTTTTCCTGTCAAATGACTAACTAGATGAAAATACCACATTTCTTTTGTGTCCTTAAGAATATGTAGGTCATTTATCGATTATTGAGTTTTGAGAAGATTCATCTACAATATATTCCTCTGAAAGCTCATAACCTGACCAATTTTGCCATCATTAACAGAGTCTAAGAGTGCTGCTACCTGCCTCTTTCCATTTATCCTCTGATTCATCTAATAACTTGGAAACATCTTCCTCTATCAATTTCCTTTTATTTGCCACTATGAATGGAAAATGAAAAATTCTAAATTCTCAACTTGTATGAAATCTTGAAGCAAACCATAAAGATAGTCCCTTCAAGTCTTATTTTATTCCTTCTTGAAAATGAAAGCAGTACTTTGGGCACTATGATAGGAAAACTGCAGGATAATATATTTTTTAAAGACAGTGCATCATCTTTTAGGGGATTTCATCATTTTCCATGTTTTGTATATCTTAATTCTTTTTACTTTTTTTTTTTTAATTTTTTATTCCTTTATTTCTCATGTGTTCCCCATCCTGAACCCTCCTCCCTCCTCCCTCCCCATACCATCCCTCTGGGTCGTCCCAGTGCACCAGGCCCAAGCATCCAGCATCGTGCATTGAACCTGGACTGGTGACTGGTTTCATATATGATATTATACATATTTCAATGCCATTCTCCCAAATCTTCCCACCCTCTCCCTCTCCCACAGAGTCCATAAGCCTGTTCTATACATCAGTGTCTCTTTTGCTGTCTCGTATACAGGGTTATCGTTACCATCTTTCTAAATTCCATATATATGCGTTAGTATACTGTATTGGTGTTTTTCCTTCTGGCTTACTTCACTCTGTATAATAGGCTCCAGTTTCATCCACCTCATTAGAACTGATTCAAATGTATTCTTTTTAATGGCTGAGTAATACTCCATTGTGTATATGTACCACTGCTTTCTTATCCATTCATCTGCCGATGGACATCTAGGTTGCTTCCATGTCCTGGCTATTATAAACAGTGCTCTGATGAACATTGGGGTACACGTGTCTCTTTCCCTTCTGGTTTCCTCAGTGTGTATGCCCAGCAGTGGGATTGCTGGATCATAAGGCAGTTCTATTTCCAGTTTTTTAAGGAATCTCCACACTGTTCTCCATAGTGGCTGTACTAGTTTGCATTCCCACCAACAGTGTAAGAGGGTTCCCTTTTCTCCACAGCCTCTCCAGCATTTATTATTTGTAGACTTTTGGATCGCAGCCATTCTGACTGGTGTGAAATGGTATCTCATAGTGGTTTTGATTTGCATTTCTCTGATAATGAGTGATGTTGAGCATCTTTTCATGTGTTTGTTAGCCATCTGTATGTCTTCTTTGGAGAAATGTCTATTTAGATCTTTGGCCCATTTTTTGATTGGGTCATTTATTTTTCTGGAATTGAGCTGGAGGAGTTGCTTGTATATTTTTGAGATTAGTTGTTTGTCGGTTGCTTCATTTGCTATTATTTTCTCCCATTCTGAAGGCTGTCTTTTCACCTTGCTAATAGTTTCCTTTGATGTGCAGAAGCTTTTAAGTTTAATTAGGTCCCATTTGTTTATTTTTGCTTTTATTTCCAATATTCTGGGAGGTGGGTCATAGAGGATCCTGCTGTGATGTATGAAAAGAAAACTACAGGCCAATATCACTGATGAATATAGATGCAAAAATCCTAAACAAAATTCTAGCAATCAGAATCCAACAACACATTAAAAAGATCATACACCATGACCAAGTGGGCTTTATCCCAGGGATGCAAGGATTCTTCAATATCTGCAAATCAATCAATGTAATACACCACATTAACAAATTGAAAAACAAAAACCATATGATTATCTCAATAGATGCAGAGAAAGCCTTTGACAAAATTCAACACCCATTTATGATAAAAACTCTCCAGAAAGCAGGAATAGAAGGAACATACCTCAACATAATAAAAGCTATATATGACAAACCCACAGCAAACATTATTCTCAATGGTGAAAAATTGAAAGCATTTCCTCTAAAGTCAGGAACAAGACAAGGGTGCCCACTTTCACCATTACTATTCAACATAGTTTTGGAAGTTTTGGCCACAGCAATCAGAGCAGAAAAAGAAATAAAAGGAATCCAAATTGGAAAAGAAGAAGTAAAACTCTCACTATTTGCAGATGACATGATCCTCTACATAGAAAACCCTAAAGACTCCACCAGAAAATTACTAGAACTAATCAATGATTATAGTAAAGTTGCAGGATATAAAATCAACACACAGAAATCCCTTGCATTCCTATACACTAATAATGAGAAAACAGAAAGAGAAATTAAGGAAACAATTCCATTCACCATTGCAACGAAAAGAATAAAATACTTAGGAATATATCTACCTAAAGAAACTAAAGACCTATATATAGAAAACTATAAAACACTGGTGAAAGAAATCAAAGAGGACACTAATAGATGGAGAAATATACCATGTTCATGGATTGGAAGAATCATATAGTGAAAATGAGTATACTACCCAAAGCAATTTATAGATTCAATGCAATCCCTATCAAGCTACCAACAGTATTCTTCACAGAGCTAGAACAAATAATTTCACAATTTGTATGGAAATACAAAAAACCTCGAATAGCCAAAGCGATCTTGAGAAAGAAGAATGGAACTGGAGGAATCAACCTACCTGACTTCAGGCTCTACTACAAAGGCACAGTTATCAAGACAGTATGGTACTGGCACAAAGACAGAAATATAGATCAATGGAACAAAATAGAAAGCCCAGAGATAAATCCACGCACATATGGACACCTTATCTTTGACAAAGGAGGCAAGAATATACAATGGATTAAAGACAATCTCTTTAACAAGTGGTGCTGGGAAATCTGGTCAACCACTTGTAAAAGAATGAAACTAGAACACTTTCTAACACCATATACAAAAATAAACTCAAAATGGATTAAAGATTTCAATGTAAGACCAGAAACTATAAAACTCCTAGAGGAGAACATAGGCAAAACACTCTCTAACATACATCAAAGCAAAGCTTTAAAGGGCTTTTGAAAACCATGTGGGTTTATGTATGTGTGAGCAAGGGGACCTCAACCAGGAGTTACATCTTTGGGCTTCAGGCTTGTGACCCCTTTGGTTATAAACTGAGCAGTTCAGCTTAGACTCTAGAAGAAGGGAGAGGACCCCAAAGTGTCTGGGAAGTTCCTTCTAAGAACCACATTAGCTCTGAGAGAAAATTACATTGTCCTGGAATGATGGTTGAGGGCAGCCTAATATATGGAAAGAGCAAAGGCCTGTAAGTGTTCATTATTTCCTCTAAGCTTGTTTCTTCATCTGTAAAACTAGAGATTCTAGGAAGATGGACTTAGATGATCATCAGTTCTGAGGCACCAGGCTGACAATGACAGCAGCTCCTACCTGGAGCTACTGGTGTGTGCATGTGCAGAGACAAGAGGGATGGACACTTTTCTGAAAGTTTGATATGTATTAACCCACGTAATCTTCACAATTCCTCATAAACACAGCCATATAAGAATGCCTGGTCAGCTGATCACAGAACTGGATTCCAATATATTTCCATTGTCGACATTAAACCCAGTTAAAGTTCTTATTGATGAATTCCAAAAATACTTTTTTATTCATATTGGTTATATGTGGAATTTTGAGACTCAAGTTGTTTTTTTTTTCATTCCACAAAGCATATATGATAGGATTGTTTCACAGTTATTCTTATAGCAAATTGGGACCTACATGCTGATGAGAGAATTAAAGTAATTTTATGTGATACTCCCAGAATATAATACATATTGCATAATTTTCCTATTGAGAAGAATGATGTTTTCCAGATGCAATCATATATAAACCTAATAATGAAATGTCCACTAGGGTATAATTTAAATTAATCTATTCTGCTTTTTAAAAAATGCATTCCTTCCGTACTGAGATATTTTATTTCTTGTTTAGAAAACTATATAATTTGAACTTTTAACTATCATGCTTAATTTCTCAAAGGAAGGCAGTTAGTCTTTGGAACTTCTATTATTTGTTGTAGTAAATCTCCTGTTCATTTAAAACTTTTCCTCAATTCTTCCTTTTCTTTGGGTTTGGATGCTCTATAGTCCAGGTAGGGATATATATTCATAGATCTGTATTCTAATCTTGTACCTTCTACTATATTGCTTAGAGCAATTGCTTATAAACTTAATGTCATTAAACTTTTTAATGTCACATCACTATCAATAAAATATTTTTGAGTGTGCATCTCTGTGTGCACAGTTGTTATAAATTATATATATTACTTTCTTGCTGTATATTGGTAAGGTTCCACTTATTTGCTTTTTTAGGCAAAAGCATAAATACAACATGTGTATTAATGTATTTAAAGATAGGTGTATTAATGTATTTAAAGATAAAATAATATGTAATGTATTTAAAGATAAATAATATATAATGTTTTCACATCCATATTAATCATTTCACATGTCATGTTTGAGAGTTCATTGTGATAGAGAAGTAATATGGCCTATTTTCTTCCCTGATAAATGAGGGATATTATCCATCCTGCTTATCTCAAGGTTGGAAGAGACTCAAATGAAATGAAATAATAGTGATTATAATTGTATTAGTAAATTTAGCTATCACTATCTAACAATATTATTTTAATGATTATTTTATTATTTTAATGATTCCTCCAAATAAACTTAAATTATATTGGTATATTAAGATGTTCTCTGGATTGAAAGACTTCATTTGGAGGAATTACCATGAGTTTTCAGCTATGTTTTGCTGAAAGTTCCATTTTTCTTTATGCCACACTATTAAAAATTTTAAAACTGTAAATATCATTTGACCAATGATGAGACTGAAGCCTCAGGACATTTGTTATTATGATTATACCTCACATACTACCTCAAGGATCTGAGTATGCTTATAATAGAGAATACATATTAAAATAGAAATGAGTACATGGATATTAGCTTTTTGTTTTTTTAAAGGAAGGATGGAAATGATTTTTTAAGGATTTTTTAAGGAATGATTGAATCCAAAAAGTTAGGCTGAGAAAATCTGTTGCAGTTGGGCATAAATATAAGTTCCAAGTTTTTGAGCTATTAGGGCAAAAGGAAAATATCTGCATACTCTTGTTATCCAATAAAAGATAGCATTATATGAGACAACCTCTTTTATTCTCGAAATTTAAACTAAGGGAGAAATTTGCATTGAAGTTATTTATGTTAGTAGCATCATCAAGTCTTGATTGCTATTGTTATGAGATTTTTTCCTTTTAGGTGCTCTTTATACTGACCTTTCATGAGAGAATTATGCTCAGAGTAATAAATAAGAATCAATAAAACTCTTGGGCAGATTTAAAAAATACAGCATATAAAATTTAAAAAATAGTGTTATTGAGATAAATAGATGGATCATATTGCATATTCAGTTCGTTCAGTTGCTCAGTCGTGTCCAACTCTTTGAGACCCCAAGGACTGCAGTACACCAGGCTTGCCCGTCCATCACCAACTCCCAGAGCTTACTCAAACTCATGTCCATTGAGTCAGTGGACATATTGCAGATTATATACAATTAAAAAGGAAATTATTAGATTGGAAGATAAATCAGAGGAAATTACAGATTGCAACACAGAGAAACAAAGAAATAGAAAATGTTAGGAGCTAAGGAGGACAGAGTGAAGTGAAATGAAAGTTGCTCAGTTGTGTCTGACTCTTTGCAACACCATGGAACACAGTCCATGGAATTCTCCTGGCCAGAATACTGGAATGGGTAGCCTTTCCCTTCTCCAAGGGATCTTCCCAATCCCCTGGAGAAGGGAAGGGATAAAACCCAGGTCTCCCTCATTGCAGGTGGATTCTTTACCAACTGAGCCACAGGAGAAACCCAAGAATACTGGAATGGGTAGCCTATCCCTTCTCCAGCAGATCTTCCCAACCCAGGAGTCAAACTGGGGTCTCCTGCATTGCAGGTGGATTGTTTACCAAATGAGCTATCAGGGAAGCCTGGCAGATAGAGTAAAAGACTCTAAACTGTCTAAACAGTTGTAGAAGAAGAGAATAGAAGAGGAGGCAATATTTGAGGAGATAATGACTGAAAAATTTCTAGAGTTAATGAAAGACATAAATTCTCAGATTAAAATCATATCAAACAGGACAAAACAAATTTATGAACAAAGCCTCATAAATAGCAAACTGAAGAAATTTTCAAAACAAACAGAAAAATATCCTTCCCCCAGGTTACCTATACATTTAATTGCAAGCAGAAGATAATTAAACAATGAGAACTGAATTTCAGTAGCAGCAATGGAATCCAGAATGATTGCTTCAAAAATCAAAGGAAGGAATCAGTCAACCTAGAATAATATATCCAATTAATGCATCTTTCAAAAATAGTTGAAAAAAAGAAACTTGCAGACAAATAAAAACAGTGTTCGTAAGCTACCAACAATTCTTAACAAAATCACTTCTAAAGGATAGACTTCAGAAGGGAGTGAAATAATCTCAGAAAAAAAATAGAATGAAATAAACACGCACTTCAAAAGAAGGCAAGAAAGGAAACCCACACAAATGCAAATAGGACAAATAGACAGTACAAAGTAAGATGGTAGAAATAATATAAATGTAACTGTAGTTTATTATAAATAGGAAAAATGATATATTTAAAAGACAAATGTTTTAGGATTTGATTAAAGAAAAATAGCACTAAAAAGAAAGCAAAGCCCAGTTTTATGTTAAGAGACTGGTCTAAAATTATGAGGACACACAAACCTAAAGAACAGATCTGTGGTGGTCAATGTGGTGTAGGGTAGTGAGGGGGCAGGGATGGATTGGGAGTTTGGGATTAGCAAATGCAAACTAGTATATGTAGAATAAATGAAAAACAAGATCCTATTGTTTAGCACAAGGAAGTATATTCAGTATCCTGTAGTAAACCATAATGGAAAATAATAGGAAAAAATGTATATGAAATATATATATATATTTCTAAGAATATATATATATATAGTCTGAATTATTTTGCTGTATGCCAGAAACTAGCACAACATTGTAAATCAATTATACTTTAATTTAAAAACTTAAACTTTTCTGAGGGAAGCAAAATTAAAAATAAGTAGGATATAGGTTAAAAATAAAAGAATAGAAAAAGATATACCAGGCAACCAAAAGAAAGATTGTGTAGCTGTGCTAATTAATAACAAGCAAAGTAGATTTTAAAGGCAAAAGCATGACTGAAGATAAAGAGGGTTCCCATTTGGATGAAAATATTTCAACTCCTCAGAGGTAATATTTTAAAATTTGTGTACACCTTCAAATTATATAAAATAAAAACTGCAAGAATTGCAAAGAGAAACTGACAAATGAACATTGTAAACTTTAACATAACCTCTCTTTCTCAAAAACTGACTGCTCAAACAGATAAAATGTTAGTAAGAATAAGGAATATTTAAGTGAAACAACATTAATCTAAGTATCATATATAATAACAATCGCCTGACAGTGAGAAGACCCTCAGTTTTAAGGATTATATAACAGTTAACAAAAATTGACTCTTTACTTGGCTATAAAGCAACTCTGAACAAATTTTAAAAATCAGCATTAAAAAAAGTCAGCATCATATGAATACTGAACACACTATTCTCTTCCCATAGTAAGAGATTACAAACTGAATCCCCTACAAAGTACCTTATTTTTAGATAAACTAAAAGAAATGATAATAATTCTAAATAACTCACGCATCCAATGCAAATTATAGTGGAAATTAGGAAATTCTTGAATCTGAAGAATAAATAAAACAGGACATATTAAAATTTGTGAGATATAAGAAAGGAAGTGCTAGAGGAAAATTCAAAGCTGTATAATAGAAAAGAAGAAAGGCTAAATTAATAAGCAAACACTCTAAGTTGGAAAAGCAATACCAATAAAAATAAAAAGCAAGAAACTAGTAAAGATAAAAAAATTAATGGAGGAGGAAACTGAACTTTTTCAAATGCTAACTGGGGTTGTCCTTAATCTGTTCACGAAATATTTCTACTTACAAGCAAATGGAATGGCATTTCTCTGATCCTTACGGTTGTGTATGGTCGTTGTGATTTGCTTTGGCTGATGAACTGTGAGTGAAAGGAAGTATGCATCATCTTTGGATGGATGTTATGTTTGTCAGTACATGGCTTACAAAAGTCTGTGTTTTTGTGTCATGTTTAACAGCAGTGCTTCAGATGGTGGCTCCTCAATTAGTCTGATCCTGGAGCTGAGTCGTCAGCCTAACTAAGCTGTTCCACAACAGCTTGTAGTGGAAGCAAGAAATAAAGATCACTGGTTGTGATTCGGTGATTTTCCTAACAGTATAATCTAGTGCAGTGATTCTCAACCTGTTGGTGATTTTGCCCTTGAGGAAACATTTGACAATGTCTGGAGACATCTTGGTTGTCACAACTGGGGCAAGGTGTAGGGGTTCCACTGGCATGTCAGCAGAGATCAGGGATGTTGCTAAACTTCCTACAATGGACAGGACAGCCCCACACAACAAAGAACCCAGAGCAAAATATCTAGTACAAAATATCAATAGTGCCAACATTGAGAAACTCTGATTTTGTGTATGTGGCTTGAAAAAGTTAAGAAGCAAATGTGAAGTGGAATCACACCGATTTTTTTTCTTTTGCTTCTATTCCAGTGAATTCTTTATTCAGTCTCCCTGACACTGAATATGTTCAGTCCCATTTTTTTTAATCTTCCCTCTGATAAGGCTTGGTGAAGCTCAAGCACTCAAGCACAATGATTGGACCGAAAATGTGAGTGTGGAGTCGAGTCATTATGTATGTGCTGATGTAGGCAAGGTCACGTACTAGTGGAGGAATTCTCTGTCTCTAGATTTCTGGATAATTCTCTTCCTGGGATCATAAGTACATCGTCAAATGGTTGGTGTCTGTATTTGCTTCTCTCTGTCTCTCCCATTTACCTTTCCTCTTTTCTGTTTCTTCCTTCCATGCAGCCTAAGTAGTGGCATGGGCAGGATCCTTACTTCAGGAGCAAGCTGAGCTATCTCTTTGCTCTTTCTTTTCTCATGTGGCAGTTAGGTCTACAGCTACTGCATGGACCACAGCCGGGGCAGTTTGATGCCAAGTGCTGCAGCATGCTCATTTGTAGTCTGTGGATGTTTGGGTTTATTCATTTTGGAGCTGGCAGGTGTGATCGATTGATTGTCTACCTAGGCAAAAACAGTATTCCATATGGTTCTGTCCAGTCCACTAAAACTCTTTGCACTGAGGTTTAGAGCCAACACCTGTGCTAAAAATGTTACTTTGATTTCCACCTAACATTATTACTTGCTCACATATAACCCCTGAGCTCTTACCTGAAAGAATGGCTGTCGTCTGTATTTTCATACTCCTGGCCATTGTTGTTGTCTAGTTGCTAAGTTGTGTCTGACTCTTTTGCAATCCCAGGGACTGTAGCCTGCCAGGCTCTTCTGTCCATGGGATTTCCCAGGCAGAAGACTGAAGTAGGTTGCCATTTGCTTCTCCAGGAGATCTTCTGACCAAGGATTGAATCCATGTCTCCTGCATTGGCACACTAATTCTTTACCAGTGAGCCACTAGGGAAGCCCACCATCTGGTCCTAATATTATATAATTGCAGGGCAAATAAACCTCACTGCTACTTCTTCTGCAATTCAATTCTCTCCATTTAGCTAGACTAAGCTCATGATTCATCTCAATAGAGAACTTTTAACCTCTTGCTGAATGATGAGTTACTTATCAGCCAACATATTTTAAACACTCAGTATTTACTAGGCAATCATATAAACATTTTAATGAATTACATCATTCAAGTCTCAGTAACCCAATTTTAAGCAGACATTATCATTATATCCTTACTTAGCATATGAGGACAGTGGACAGTAGAGAGTTTAAGGAACTTGTTGGTAGTGTAACACGCCACTCTTGGACTTCAGAGACTATGCTGTGAACCCCTATGCCATCTTGCTTGCCCTGTGACTTAGACTGTAATCATCCCATTTTTCTTTCAGTTCAGAAGGCGGTGGTCTTGGTCGAGTAGGACAGTTGGCAAAGTAGAGACCCATCATAGGTAGAACTTGGTGTTCTCCGTTCATCCTAGCTTGTGCTGCCTGGGTCTTAGGAACATTAATTTGAAGCATTTGGTCTCAGTATGTACTGTCCACCCTTGGAAATCAAATGAAAAGCTGCCCTGGTGCCATTGCAGGGCTTGCTTCTCTTACATTGACTAGAAAGCCTTTGGTAGAACCTCAGGGGACATCAGCTAGAAAAGCGAGTATGTCAAGTTGATTTGGAAAATTGGTACTGTAAGCTCCTCAGAATCACAAACCTAGTGTTCCCTTAATTAGAGAGGTGGCCCTCCAATCAATATTCTTGCTATTCCTTGCTGAGCCATTTTCCTTGCTTCCCAGCCAGCCACTCTGGGGATTTTCAGCTGACGATGGTACAATCCTCCTGGGGCTGTACAAAGCACAGAAGGAGAGAAGGAGCATAATTTGTTGGCCTGTTACATGGGGTTGGTAAAGCACAGGACTGCATTCATCAAAGCCAGCATAGTTCTTCCCGGTTTTATATTCGGAATGCATGTCCCATGGTTCACAAGTGATGGCAGGATGCAGCAGGTACACTAAAGCATAGTCTGGAAGTGTTTAAGCATTTTAATATTTTTGTTGAAAAAAGAAAATACCCAAAGCTCCATATAAGAAATCACACTGTCCCAAGAACTGAACTCTGCCCAGATGTCTATTATAGCTAGTTTGAACTTTGCATGAGTATCTTCTCATGTAATAAAAGAAACTGAGGTGATAAGAGAGAAAACAAACACAGTCATCAATTCTCATTGTTACTGATTCAGCATCATATCAGGCACTAAATGACTGATTCATTATCTCATTCAATGTTCACAACCATCCTACAAGGTAGAGCTCTAACGTCCATATCATACATATGAAGAACTGGGGATTAGAGTGCCAGAGTAAATTGTCTACAATCCCACAGGATTTGAATTCTGGTCTCACTCACTCTGAAGCCCCTTATCTGAACCACTGGTTTGAATTTGATTTATTTGTTCAAATGAAATTAGAAATTCCCACTCCAGATTTGATTAATCAGGATTCTCTCATAATCCTTGGTGACGGTATGAAATAAACTGATTAGTCTTAAAGCATGGCTGAAACAGGTCACCTCGGCTATGTTTATAGGGATAATATAATTACAGCAGTTTTCAGGAGTTTTCAGACTCCCCCAAAATAAACATTAGTGAAGAAAGATAAGTTAGGGACCCCAATTAGCCAGTTTGGATCAATTTCACTAGCTGGATGTATAACTTCCCAGTTCACTTTCCTTGTATAAACACAGCTGTGATGTACCAACACATGCCTTGGCATGCTGGGATCCAGAGGTAAGATGGAAGTTCTTAAAGAGAATTCTGAAAACTGTTTATCATCTTGTCCTGTGCTGTCTTGCCTTAGGGCCAGATATTTATTTGGCATAAAACTGAGAAAGAAAACACAAGCTCATCTAAATGGTTCCTTTATAACCTGAGGAAAAGACCTTGAGTTATGACCTCAAAAGAGTTATATCAATAAAAGAGTCCCTTAAAACACTTATTCTTCTGTAATTTGAGCTAGTTTGCTATTGTTATTGTTAAAGAACAATTGGCATATTATTTCACTTACTCCTCAGGTTGGGATAGTGAATAGTCTAAGTGTCAGCTTGTTCTCAAACGGGCTTTGTCCAACATTAGAAGACATACACAATTCCTGAAACTTAGACTTCATTTGGGAAGTTAGCTAATGACAATCAAAGAGGATGTCTAGAGAAACAGTGAAGAGAAAGGAAAACAAAGGGAATTACATGTTAACAGGGATAAATTTATGCATTTCAGTTTTAGGGTTTGAAACAGTGTGAAATCCAACGTTTATTCATTGAGGATTCTCTTCAGTGTAGGGGATTAAAGCTCTTCATTGAGGATAAAAACATGAGTTTGTTAGCTCTGCGTTGGTACTCAGTGACTTTATACCCTAAGATTAAATAGAGGCTTATAACTGAGTAGTTTAGCCTGATGCCTTACTTTAAAGAAATTTTTATGCAACTGTTTAATTAAAGAGTGTTCTTTTTTGGACTGATGTTAGCACAGGCAAAGGAGGGAGCCAACTAAGTATGGAGTGGCAAGTAGATTTTCTTTCCTGTGACAATACTGATGGATAGAGTCAGCTTTGAGATGACTGAGGTCAAATCTGGGTTTGATTAGTGATGTCTGTCATAGACATTGCAGGGGTGGGGGAGGGGAAGAATGTTGGTAGGATGTGTATAGTTAATATTGGTGATAGAAATTCTGCAGTTTGAACTGTAGCAAATGCTGTGTCCGTTCCCTAAGAAGCTTCTCCACTACTATAATACTGAAAACATGGTCTCTAATTTGCTGCTTTGGCTTACATTATTATTAAAAAATAAAAGCTAACATGTATTGGGTTCTTATTACATGTCAGGCAGTACTTGCACTTTGCACATATTATCTTATACTCCTATTTCACAGATGAGGACCATGAGATTCACTCTCTAGAAATTGAATCAACGTCTTTTGGGCATCAGAGTTTATGCCTCTAACCATTGCAATTTTGGAAAAACTTTTTATTTTATATTGGAGTGTAGCTAATTAACAATGTTGTGATAGTTTCAGGTGGACAGCAAAGGAATTCAGCCATACATATATGTATATCCGTTCTCCCCCAAACTCCTATTCCATCCAGTCTGCCACATAACATTGAGCAGTGTTCCCTGTGCTATATAGTAGGTCCTTGTCTGTTATCCATTTTAAATATAGCATTGAACACTGCACTTTTAAGGCACATTCTTTTGAGGCTTCTGGTGAGGCTTTTTATCCCCCTCTCTATTTTGGGAGAACATCTCTCCTGAGAAACCAGAGGAATATTGAACAAGAGCATAAAGAACAGAAAACAGAAAGCACAGATGTGGAACAACTTTGTAACACACGACTAGCCCTGATTTCTCAGGTCACGTAAGCCATTGGTTCTTTAACAGGCATTGGCCTATTTTGTGAAGGGCCTTCTTTGGGATCCAATGTGTTTCCTAAGATGAGGAAGTTGTAAGTTTTGCTTCTATTGGGCAATAACTTAAAATTGCAGGGGGTACAGAATGGGGATATACTGATAAAAAGGAATGCTTTGGTGGGTCCAGGGCATGAGATACTGCAGTGGAGACAAGTTGGAAAGGTCCTTGCATAGGAACACAGCATTCATTCACTTATTTATTCAATTGTTCATTTATCCAACAGACTTACTGAGTACCTGCTTTCTCTGGGCATTGTGCCAAATGCTAGAGATAAGGGTTCCTGTTAACAAGGAGTTTCAGAAGAGAGGAGACTAGCTCTGGAAATAAATGATACACTTACAGAGTTTGTCTAAGTTTGCACTGGCTTCCCATCTTTTCCACTTGGAGAGCCTGTTTACTCCAGGTTGGATATCACTATTATTACAACACTCAACAATCTAATTCTAAACAACATAGATGAGATGTGAAAATTCACATGCATCATGTTAAGTAAAGAAAGGTCAAATATAATATTTTATCCACAATATGATCATAGCCATGTCAAAATTATATGAGTGCAACAAGATGACCTAACTGAAAATGTGTCTGAAGATTTTGAAACATTTACAAGAAGCTGAAAAAAATCCTGTCTTTTAAGAGCTGCAAAGATTTTCTGTCTCGTAAGAAAATCAGCCTTCTTTACTTCTCTGGGTCAGACTAGTTCTTTGTTCTAGAAAAATGACTGAATTGTCTTTATGTTACTGAAATGTAAAGCAAGAAGCTGGCTGTTATTTGGGAGGCTTGTGAACTCATCGAGACACCTTTGACTGAGAAACCAAATGCTCTGTGTGGTCGTGTTCTTTTGTTGCCTGCGTATGAGCAGGGCATCCTGTGTTTCTTTTATCTGTGTGGGCTGAGACTGCACTGTGCCCTAACTATGGTCACCTGTGTCTGGGGTGGTCTGTAGATTATTATTTGAGCTTTTGTCTTCCAGGGAAGTGATTTCCAGAAGGATAAGTAGACACAGTTTTTATCTCATGTGGGGAGTATCAGGCTGACCTAGGGTTTGGGGTTGGACTGGGCTTTCAATGACCTATTTGATCTGGTCATCCAGATTTTGAGAAGTGCCCTGATTCTGGATTATTATTTTCTTAAGTATAAACTTATATTATTAAATTTATACTGGGACCAAAGAGTGGGGCCGCATTCTTGTGAGTGAGGGTAGGGCTTGCTCTGGGAAGGAATGGTATTGCCTTTCCTTAAGATTGGTATTGCCTTAAGATTCCATAACATCTTATGGAAAAACCCAAAGAAATTTTTGGCTGACTCAAAAGTTTCCTTCTGTTCTTCTTGAATTGTAAGTAAAGTCTTATTAGAAGTTGGAGCCCCGTCTCACTACTGCTGTGGAAAATCAATAGAAAATCTTCTTTCACTTTGGGGGTTCCAAACAAGAGGAGGTTCAATTTGCTCTCCCTCTGAGGCCTGGGTGATGGACCCCAGACTTTGGTCCTCAGAACTGCATCAGAGGCAGGCTGCAGCAAAAGTAATGTAACTGCCACCTTCCCTTTCCAGCCTCTGTCCATCCCCTATTCTCCTAGATGACAAATGGGATGGGATTTTGCAAGGACAGTATCCCCTAAGATCTAGCAGTCAAGTTGATAAGGCTTGGAGACCTGGGCAGGCAAACACATTTGGTAAACAACAGAAAAGAAAGGATGGTAAATGGGAGGGGAAAAAAGAGAAAAGAGGAAATTCTAGAGAATTATTTCCATTATTTAATTTCTATAGTTATATTTTTTGTAATAAATCAAGACTCATAGTGATATGATTATTGTGACCACCATTGACAAACCAAGTCCCTGTTCAACAAAGGATTAATACCTGACATTAACTCCATTAACTAACATCCAATGTAAAAATTGGAGATGTGTCATCTGCAAAGATATCTTTCACATAAACCTGCTAATTGATTTTTGTTTTCATGTCCCAGGTGGGGTTTCTCGTGTTTTAATTTACACTAGGTCCATTTGTGCAGTGTTGTTGGTTTCAGCAGGAGAGCATGTTGGTTGGTGAAGGCAGCCAGTCCTGAGAGCTAAAATCACCTAATTCTTATTTTTGTAAAATGATGTAAGTCCTACTTATGTTTTTAGTGTACGAAAGACATGTTCATGTATCTAAATTAAAGGCAGTAGCCCACCAGGCTCCGCCATCCCTGGGATTCTCCAGGCAAGAACACTGGAGTGGCTTGCCATTTCCTTCTCCAATGCATGAAAGTGAAAAGTGAAAGTCAAGTCACTCAGTCGTGTCCAACTCTTAGCGACCCCATGGACTACAGCCTACCAGGCTCCTCCATCCATGGGATTTTCCAGGCAAGAGTACTGGAGTGGGGTGCCATTGCCTTCTCCGAAATTAAAAGGTACCAAAGTTAAAAAAAAAAAAAAAAGTATCAAAGTAAACATCAAAATGTTCCTTCCTGTTGCTCTTCAGAGATGATTATTTACCAATTCCTTGAGTAATTTTTCCAGAGATAATTTATGCATATATGAGCAAATACTTGTGTCTGTGATGTTTTTAAATGCACATTTAAATGCTCATCTTGAGCCTGACACTCTGTTGAGTGTTTTACATGCATTGATCCTTCAACTGTCACAATATACCTATGAATAGGGACTTGGGTTTTTTGGGAGGGGCAGGGGGACTCAAGTATTGTTAACATCCCCATTCTGTAGAGGAGGAAACTGAGGCTCAGAGACCAGGGTGTGCTGAGCTGTCTTATTATACCAGTGTGGGAGAACCCTTTGTTAAATAGTTAGAAATTTTGTGATCTGGTTGACCACAGATTGAGCTTGAAATTGAAACCATTGGGAGTGTTTGCATTTGTAGAAATTGACAGATGCTGAAAATCACATTCCTTCTAGCCAGAGCTGGCTGGGCAATGTTTACCAGCACACCATTTCTCAGAGATGTCCAATGACTTGTTCAAGATCACAAGCTAATGGTGGCTGAGTCAAAATTTGACCTCAGGCCTCTCTGACTCTGGACCCTGTGTTCTGAGCCAGGATCACACTGAGAAGCAGGAGAAAATGAACTTGAGCTTCCCAGTGCCTGTTCTGGTGACCTCCCAGCCCTTGGACTCTCCAGATTTAGGCTGCGTTATGCTATCTCTCTTTCTCTTGTGATTTTCATTAGTGTCTTAATAGTTTGTTTCCTTCTCATCATAAAACTGACCTATGCTTCTTGCAGACAAGTTGTAAAATGAAGAAATATATTAAGAAGTAAATAGCCATCCCTGAAATAACTGGTGCTAGCATTTTGTCACCTTTTACTGACTTTGACCTTTGTGTTTTTGGTTGCTTGAACTAAGCTTGATTCTTATTTGGTATCTCTGTTTTTTGCCTTTGGACATTCTTCTCTTTGATTTGTTATTTGATGTTTCTTTGTACTTTTCACTCTGCTTGTTCACACAGGATTCCTAGCTGTGACATGGGCTGCAATTAACCCTGTTCTATGTAGCATCAGCATGTATGGTGAAAAAAAAAATAAACCATGTAGTCAGCTTTATCCTTGAATCAGGCCCTGTGCCTCAAGAGGCTCATGATGTGAGAAGCAAGAGGGAAACAAAACCACCAATTCAGGTTGCCTGATTCACACTCCCTGTGATATGTGTGTCTTGAGTGAATGAAGGCAAAATTACACACACAGTTTACACTGCTCTTTCTCTTCCTCTCACTATTTTTTCCACTGAGCTAGGGCACAGTAGTTGAATTTATGTAATTTGAATGTGCAAATTACATACTTTCTTGGTAAAAGAGAGCAGCAAGAGGAGCTAAGTAAAACACTTAGCCTTCTAAAGCATAGAAAATCAGTTGCTCAATGTTAGCGCATTGTTAACTTTAGCTATAACAGCTAACAATATTATATTTCACTTCTAGAGTATACCTTTAAGACAATATTTATGTGTTTGTATGTGTGCTAGCATGTGAGTCTCACTATATATATGTGTGTATGTATATTTATATATACACACATATATGTATATATAAACCATAATAACTAATTCTGCATCAGGTAATTGATTGGGAGTGTTAAAGAGGAGCCATTTTCTTCACAACATTTCAATAGTGAGTAAGTGGCATAGAGAAATAGAGGCTGTCCCAAGAGACAAACCCTGTCCTTGGCTTTGGGCTATGCAAACCCTGTAGGTTCTGAGCATCAGTGATACAAATTGTGCCAATCTGTTAGAACAGACCCAGCTTCCCAGTGGTTTTGTGACTGTCGCCTGCCTCTGCATCTCTTATAATGAAATGGTTCTTGGACAGCTGGGTTATCAGCAAAGAGCTATGTAGGAAGTGCCCTGCCCAATTAATCAGATGTCATTCTGACCAGATTTCTTCAGCACACTGCTTCATGGTAAACAGCAGAGTATTAATAAATGAAAATCAAAAAGAGACAAAGGAGAAAGACATCATTTTTATGTATACTTGTCTTAAGGCATATTTTTCCATTTCTGAAACTTGAAAAATAACCATCTGGAAAGAATCATATTATAGACAAGGCATGTCATGACATTTACAGCAAATATTTTTTCCTGTGAGGATCAGTATTCTCTCATTGCCCCATCAACTGCCATATAATCAGATACCCATAAAGTATTCAATAAATAGAGGGTTCCTGCAATAAATCAATAGTGCAGGAATAATATGTTTTAAGTGTTCACATTTTCCTTTGTTTATCCTTCTTTTTAAACACAGTTTTGCGTCACAAACCTCCTTAAACGTTTGTCTTTGTTTCTTTGCCTCTCAGCCACCCAGTCTCGGGCAAATGACATTAAACTGCACCACTGCAGAGAGATCTCTGGCATAAATAAATGTATCAGGAGGTCAAGAGGTCAAGAGCATAAATGAGGCAAAGATTTCAAAGAAATCACCGACCAAATGATTTATAAATCATGGAAAATACTGCTCCAGCCGTAAAAGAGAAATTAAATTTATACATCATGAGCTTCAAGATGCTTTGGGTTCTGGTAGGTAACTGGGTTAGAAATGGAAGAGCTTATGTCATCCTGTTGTTGGTTTGGAGCCTTGTTACAGCGGCATTTACCCCAGGACTCTAAATCAGGAGGACAGAGACTAAACTCCCCCGCCCTTCTCCTGTGTCTCCAGAAACATTTGCTTTTACCTCTGACCTAGAATTTCCACCCCACCAGCCTCAACTCTGGAGTCGGGTAAAAATCACTTCATTGTTGGGCAGGATGATTGTACCCGAGAGTGAATATGAGCCTCCCATCTGTTGGTGAAAGGCTGAGAGTCCTACCTTTGTCTACAGAAAAGCAACAGAGAATTATAGCATCTGCCCTGGCTGGCCAAGGAAGCTGTGGAACTGAGGCCTTCTGGAGCATAACAGCCAAAACATCTATAGGAGAGAGTAAAATGAGCCAGTCTCTGTAAAAAGAACAAAAATACCTTATGCTATAATCATCTGTAAAGAGAATCTGTCCAGAACTTTTACAGCTTAAAAATAATCCTTTCTACTTTTTGATGCATTTTCTTCAAAAACATGATGTTTAATCATTTCTCTCTTCTTCCCCCCTCCCCAATCTCTTTCTTTTTTCCTGCATTTGGGAAAATATCAGATTGGAAACTGCTTGAAAGTATCTATTTCATCTCTGTATGAAATGTACACAGTGATCTGTACATAAAACTGAAGTAATTTCATGGGGAACTTGCCGAAAATATAGTCAGTTGGGAATGTCACTTCCGAGTTAAACAGATGTGAAGCGGCAAATGACACCATGAACAGCCATCAAGCTTTGGAATTGATTGCTGCTCTTTATGACCTATCCGATGGGGACTTAAACTTGGGGCTGGTTTTAAAGTTTTCCTGGAAACAAATTTTGGTAATCCTATTCAATGGAAACAATATGTTGGTTCCTAGCTTGAAATACAGATCTGTGGTGATAACAGAGAAAAACAATATGCTGTGTCAAGATTCCTTTGCTCTCACAATCCCAGGTAGGATTTCAGTGGAGTTCTGAGTTTTCTTCCTTCTCTTTTCCTTCCTCTCTCCCTCCTCACTTTCCCTCTCTTCTTTCCTTCTCTCTTTTCCATTTCTATTTTTTCTTCTCAGGCTTCTCTTCTTAGCTTCAGGTATTTGCAGGAAGAAAATCTGTTAGAAAATTTTCGGCTATGTGTTTTGCTTTTTAAATATCTAAGACACATTTTATTCAAACATTTGGGATTAAAGAAATGTTAAGGTACATTCTCCCCACCACCCCCCATATACTTTTGCTAGTTTTTCTAAGCCTAGGTTATATGTTAAAGGGCATTTAATCCACAGCTTGATACTGCCTTTATTCTTACATTATCGAAATTGGGTTTTGAATCACCTTGCTTAATGATGTCTTTCCAATTCTCTTTTCCTTGATAATTGGAAAGTTGAGTCTTATGGGTTGGGCCACAAATCTATGCTGTGTTTGGAATTCTGGCTCCTAAGAACAGGTTAGTACTGTTTTCTTTCTTTATTCATTTTAGAAGGATGCTTTATCTTCCTTATCTTAGAATCTCTACAAATACCCCAGTGGGGCATCTACCTAAGAATCATCACTTTCCCCAAATAGATTTAATATAGAAAGTTGAATAGGTTAAAAAACAAACAAGCTCACATAAGCTGCCTTACTTTTCTCTGCCTTTAGCTTTTTTCACATTGAAGAAGAAAAAGAAACAGAGATTTTTGCAAAGATCTGAACATAACACTGTAAACGTTTTCAATGGTTTTCCCCAATATTCTCATAGTAGTTTTGCTTGGATTATGTCTCATTACTCAATAAAGGACAAAAAAGGATATTAATTCACATCTTAGAAAAAACATGTAAACAATATATCTGGAGAGAACCTGTTAATAATGATTAGTTTGTTTGCATTTTTCTGTGACTTGTTAGAAATTTTGAATAGTGTTTTGTTGAGGCAATTTGGTTGCTCACTTAGCCTCTTCCTTACACTGTGGCTCTGGTGTTCTCAGTTATAACTGCCTGTCTCAGTCGGGCTTTCATGTAGTTGGGTCTGTTGGGCCAAGAAAGAGAAGAGAGAATCTCTGCTGCCACTAAATCTCTAACTTTGTTAAAGATTTATTCATTTTTAAGGAAGTGAGCAATGAATATTACCATATTTGCCTTTTCTGGTCCATTGCCTTTTATTTTTCCCCAAAAGAATTCCTACTTGTATTGCAATAACTTTTTGTAAGGGTTCCATATTTTCAGTACAGTGTTTGTCTGGATATTACAACATAGGGCAGGTTGCCCTGTAGGGGGTCATATGTTTCCACAAGAATAATATTATAATGAGGAGGAGGATATTCCATCTAACAAATCATTGTAATAACATTTATAATAATAAAAAATGAAAAATACTATTAAGTTTTCAAAGGAAATGCAATGTAAAAATTCATACCTTTGGAACAGATATTGCTTGAGATGATTTATAAGTTATCCAAATTATATCTCTGGTCCATTGGCTGTTGATCACATCTCATGGCTTTGTTTTTTTTAGCACATGATATTTTGTTTGTGCTGAGAAATAAAGTCATAATCTTGAACATGCAGATGAAGAGAGGGCTGAGGTATTCTGTATACAGGCTGTGTGATGAGGTCTATTACATGGCTCCTATACAGTATATAATAGTGGATGACAAGCAGTGTGACAGTCTGAGTAGAGAGTAAGTGAGACAGTAATTCAGAAATACTAGTCTCATAAGGCAAAAAAATAAAAATACAAAAACAAATATTTCTTACTGGTTTCAGCATGGAATTTCTTTAATAATACTCTCTGATTTAAGTGAAATCAGATATAATTCCCCAGGGTCTATTTTAAAGAATAAAGAAGAATCTTGCATTTAGTTCATGGACAGAAGACTATAATATAAGAATTCTTGACATTTTTTTCATTTGTCGTCTGAATATCTGCTTCCTCAATTTCCCTTTGTAGTAAAAGCAATTAGGAGCATGGTCTCTGCAGTTAACAGTTCAAATCTTGCTTCAAAGACAGACTGATCTTATGCAGGCTACCTGACTTCTCCTTGCCTCAGTTCTGTTCTCTGTAAAATAGTGAAGACAGTACTACCCATCATGTAGAGTCACTGTGCGATTTAAGTACACGAAAAGCAGAAGAGTTCTTGGCACATGGTGAATTAACAATTACTAAATATTCGCTGCTGCTATTATTAGTGTTGCTATTGAGCACCTACCTTTTGCATAGACAGGTTAAGGCAAACTGGGCTAGCCTACGCTCACATGATTCTAACCTGGCTAGATGTTAATTGCTAAGAGTACTAAAATAAGCCTCTGAGACCTCCAAAGGCAAACTGAAAATTAAGCCCTTGGCTGTTAAGGGATAGTACCTGTGTTTGCACGATAATTTTATAGTTAAGAAAAGTGGAAATATACAGTGAAAATCTGATAATGAGGAAAGAACATTGGATTATGAGTTGGAAAATGTGCCATTAAAAACAGACAAACAAAAATGCATGACCTTGGGCAGGTCACATGTCCTTCTTGAATCTCATCAGCCAAATGAGAATGGGAGTGATGATACCCAATCTGTGTGTTTCCCAGGATTACTATGGAATCCGATTAGAAGAAACTTGGGCACAGGAAAGCTCTCTGGAAAGATGAATGTGCTGTTCAGGCAGGAGGTGATGCAAGTTGAATGACAGAGCAGGCTTTTGCCCATCAATCCTGCACTTCCGCTGTTGTTGTTACTGCTCCAGTATGGGATGCTGGAGGATGGCCCGATTGCAAATTCCAGGGCACGCACATGGCCTGCTGATTGCACTGGCACCTGCTGTGCAAAAGGAACCAGGGTGCATTTTTATGTGTCAATTCCGGACAGACAGATAATTTTGCTTTGGAATAAAGAGGCTTTCCTGGGTGAAACGGGACAAATGCTTAGACCCCCATATCCTCCGAAACAGCATCCGAGTGGCTGAAGCTTTGTGCCCTTTGAGGTCTGAATGATACCTAGTAATTTTGTGACAGTCTATTCCTTAGGCAGAGTCGCAGAGTTCAGCAGCCACCCCCTACAGCCCTGGCAAAAGCAGTTTCTGAAAATGCCAGAATAGAGAGGAGTTAATATACAGTGCGGAAGAGGAAAGGCCCAGGGAGTCCAGATCCAAGCCAGGAGACGGTTTTCAACAATGAGGGAGAAAGAGCGCATGGACGCACACACACGCGTGTAAGGCACAGAATTAAGAGGACCAGAAATCTCCCCTACACCACCAATCCAGATGCAGAAATAAGAGGAGGGGGCCCGGTTGGGGCCCTAATCTATCACTCAGCCTGGCACGAGCAGGGAAGTCACGAGCCTGGCACCAGCCGCTGTGCTCTGGGGCCGCCTCCCCGCCTTGGGCGGCAGAAGGGCTGCAGGCTGAGCCGTGACATCCTGGGCCTGTGCTCCTCAACAGATGGCACTGTAAATCTGAAATATTCCACAGGAGAAAGACAAATGGGAATCAGCCGAGGAGGCTTGGAGCCTGGCATACGGAGCGAAATAAATAGAGGCCCGGCATCCTTATGGGGCCGTTCCTTCCTCCTGCTCTTAAATATCACACTTCTGAAGTCATCTCCCATTGGAACTCCCGGCAACTGAATAGGTTCATAAACACAGTTCTCTCTGGGCAGAGGGAAACTGAGAACATCAGGAAACTTTGTACTGATGCTTCCAGCCCAAAGTTAGGTGTGGAGATTGAACTTGTGAATGATTTCACACGAGACTCCACTCTGGCTGATGACTCTGCCCTTATCCCCCACCTTCGGCCCCATTATTGAGCAGGAAACAATCCCTTCCCTGATCTTCTTAAATATTTGCTGACCCTGTACTATGTACAATCTCTATCATTCATTCATTCACTAGTCATTTATTCTCCTTTATTGAGCATCTCCTTTTTCTCCTACGCTATGCTTGTGACTGAGGCCACAAAGATAATTGATGGTAACTTGCCCTCAAGAAGTTCTAGTTCAGTGTCATGGATAGATATTAATCAGGCTTACAAAACCAAATACAATGGTTAAAAGGCTCGTTCTGCCCTTTAACAGAGAGAGAAGCTCTCGATGTACTGATAAAATTTGGATTCCAGTTATTATCTTACCTGTGTTTCAGTGAGTCCATTTATGACAAATTTCAACTGAGGTGTTTCAAAATCTCTTGTTTGAGGCTGATGTATATAGTTGTAAAATATTTAAAATGTCTTTATAGTACACATACAGAGCATAAAATCCATCTCTCACTATGCTGGAGTGGGCATGGCAACCCACTCCATACTGTTATTCTGCAGCTCTGCCTGCCTTCTTGAATGTCAACTGCTTTGTTGTCTCTGATCTTCAGTCACACTGTTCCAGTTTCAGTGAGTGCTCTGCCCAGGTCCCTTGTATGAGTGCCTCGTTGCAAGCTCTCAGGCATCAGCATAAATAGCATTTCTCCATAGAGGCAGGATGTTGTGGTGGCTGAGTGGACTCTGCAGCAGTCCTGCCAGGATCAAAATCTGAACCAGCTAATTGCTAGCTATTTGATGGTGAAGGAGATGGTGGAAGACAAGAGAAGCCTGGTGTGCTGCAGTCCATGGGGTCACGAAGAGTCAGACACGACTGAGTAACTGAACAACAACAATGTGATCTTAGGCAGATTCCTTACTCTGCTAATGTTTCCCCATTTAAACAATGTGGGTTGTTATGATACCTATCTCATTAGATTGCTAGGAGGTTTAAGTTAGAAAATATATGGGAAGTATTTACAGTAGCACTCAATAAATATTAGCTTTTTTGTTTCCTATGATATCTAATGGCTTCCCAAGTGGTGCTAGTGGTAAAGAACCCACCTGCCAATGCAGGAGACATAAGAGACACGGGTTTGATCCCTGGGTCAGGAAGGTCCCCTGGGGGAGGGCATGGCAACCCACTCCAGTTTCTTGCCTGGAGAATCCCATGGACGGAGGCAGCTGGGGAGCTACAATCCATAGGATCACAAAGTCTGACATGACTGAAGCGACTTAGTACACATGTGCTTCATATCTAAGTCGACTCACTCCTATTACTGTGTTACTCTCTGCCCTCTTTTGGTATGACACAAGTAGGTATGACAATCATGTAAGGTAATTCTGTGCTTATTTATCTATTATCGATCTTTTCCAGTACAGTGTGAGCTCCACAAGGCTCTTTTACTTAACAAAGTATCCCCAGCACTTAGCATAGTGCTTGCTTATGGGTTGATCTTGGAAATATGCTGCTTGGAAATCATTCTGTCTTGCTTTCCTAACAATGGAGAGTTCTGGATGCCAAACAAATGCACAAAAATTTTCCATATTGTAATGGGCGTCTGTAGATATTCTTCTGAGACAATTATGAAATATAATATGCCTCCATGATATGATATATGATATCTGGATCTTTTTCAGATACAGGTAGGGAGGTTTCATTGAATCTTCTTAATGAAAATCAATCATCTAAAAATTAAGTTGATGCAACTAACTATTCAGTCCCACTTGCTTCTTAGCAAAAGCACCCAACCCACCACTGGGATCCCTGTTGCTAAGTTTTCTCAAGAAACAAACTGATTAATAGACTTTTTTTTTTTTTTCCTAAAGGCCTTTCAAGTAAGCAGGTCAAGTAGCTACGATTTCATTAGGGCCTCTCTAGTCAGTGATAGCTATGCAATTTGGTTCCAAACATCCAACTTATAGATTGGCCTAAGCCCCACAGAATTGATTGTGTTGCAGGGATTTTAGAAGTCTGTGGATTGTCATTAACTATGATTAAGGAATTTTGGAAGGGAAGTAGGAAGCTTTGCTGAGAAGCAAATATTTGCACATTTCATTCAATGAAATGATGCACTAGGGCCAATGCACTCCCCCTTTCATCCTATGCTCCCAAAATCACAAAATATATTAAAGTTGTTTATTAATGACACTGTTTTTTATAAGGGACTTCCCTGGTGGCTCAGACAGTAAAGCGTCTGTCTACAATGTGAGAGACCTGGGTTGGATCCCTGGGTTGGGAAGATTCCCTGGAGAAGGAAATGGCAACCCACTCCAGGACTCTTGCCTTGAAAATGAACTTCTAAAATGAAGAATTAGGAACCAGCAAGATACGGTCATACATTAATGAGAGATTTGGAAATAACAAAGAAGATGATGGCAAAGCCCAAAGGAGAAGTTTGATATGTTTAATAGGTTTGATAAGTTTGTTATTTTTGATAACTGGTCAAGTCTTCAACTCACTTCTTCATTTTGGTACCAGTAGAACTTTAAGGGGATACAACATTAGGACGGTAAAAGTAAACATTTATCCATGTACATATGTCTATCTCTATGTCTGTTATCTATGTTGATATCCATGACTGTGTATACCTAAATCACCTATCTATATATAATTGTGGCTCCTATTGTGAACCACTATAGTAGGTATATATAAAATGCACTTATTTTGTACATAGTAGCAGAGGAATTGGGAAGACAGCTCAAAGACCAATGGTGGAAAATGAGGATCATGGAAGTAATGGTGAGTGAAGAAATCCGAGTTTCCACAATGAAAGATGCCCAGTGTAGGTAACACCTGGAGGATCCAGAGGAACTTAATTAGATAACCCAATATCTGAAACAGTTTCAGAAATTATCATTTTTCTCTGAACTTCCAGGTATAGTTGAAAGTCTGCTGCTACTACTGCTAAGTCATGTCAGTCATGTCTGACTCTGTGTGACCCCACAGATGGCAGCCCACCAGGCTCCCGTCCCTGGGATTCCCCAGGCAAGAATACTGGAGTGGGTTGCCATTTCCCTCTCTAGTGCATGAAAGTGAAAAGTGAAAGTGATGTCGCTCAGTCATGTCTGACTCTTCGAGACCCCATGGACTGCAGCCTACCAGGCTCCTCCGTCCATGGGATTTCCCAGGCAAAAGTACTGGAGTGGGGTGCCATTGCCTTCTCTAAGTTGAAAGTCAATAAATGATAATTAATAAGGTAGCTTTTTAAAAAGGATAATGTCAAGCACATTTTTTTAAAGTTGAAATAGACTTTAGAAATTCCATTTTTTACAACTTAAAAATTAAAAATTTTTAATAGTTTTAGATTTATAGAGAAGTTGCCAGAATCATACAGAGTTCCTGTGTAGTCTGGGCTTCCCTTGTGGCTCAGCTGGTAAAGAATCTGCCCGTGATGCAGGAGACCTGGGTTCAATCCCTGGGTTGGGAAGATCCCCTGGAGAAGGGAAAGGCTACCCACTCCAGTATTCTGGCCTGGAGAATTCCATGGACTCTATAGTCCATGAGGTCTCAAAGAGTTGGACACGACTGAGCAACTTTCACTTTTAATACAAAATCACCTCATTTTGCAGACAAGAAAATTGTCCTAGAAAACTAAATGATTTGCTCCTGGCAATGTCAAGGGGAGAACCAGGATGCAATTTCCTCAGCTGGCAGCTGAGGGCTCTTCCTAGTAAACTGTGCCTTTTTCCATCTTGTGATTTTGTACTTCCTCTATGTTTTTGCTAATTAGAAACAAATTTGGTTCAGAAATTCTTGGTGTGAAATAGATCCAGGCAGAGCTGGCCTGGATGACGTGTACTTCATCCCTGGGGCACCTGAAACATCTTTGAGTAACTCTCAGGGCTCCAAGGAGGGTAGTTTGGCAGCAGCTCTGGGGTTCAATGACAGAACTTGTTAAAAGTTAACCATTGGGCACCATCTGCCCTGTGAGGCTTGAGGTGGGGCTGCAAGTGTCTGAATCAAGAGCCACTATGAGCAGGGAGGTGAGTCAAGTACACAGGTTACAGATGGGATGTGCTATTCTGTAAGAGCATTCTCTTAACCCTTAGAGATTAAACTTAAGAAAGAAAGAGTCAAATAACTACATTTGAGTTCATACAAATCCCCTAACCGTACCTTTCATGTTATGTGTTCTCGGAATAAAGGCGAGATTGGCTCAAAATGTACCTTTGGGTCCTCTGTTTTCCTCATCCCTAGAAAAAGAAATTCTTCACCTTCCTTAATTTTTCCTTTTACCAATGTGGGGTAGGGAAAAAAGAGGAGCAAATAAGCAGTAAAAAAAAAAAAAAAAAAAGAGAGAGATAGAGAGACAGAAAAGAAAAAGACATTATGACATAAGGACCTAAAGTTACAGCCCAGAATCAGAAAAATTTGGATTTAATGCCCAGTGTTGCAATATATTAACTGTGTGATTTTTGAGGGAGTTACTCAGTCTCTCTGTGGCTCAGTTTCCTTATTGGTAAACAAGAATGGTATTTATGGCAGGTATTCAAATTTGTCACTGAGGGAACAGAATGAGATAATGCATCTAAATAGTTTTGCCTCAGGCATGGGAAACTGTCAGGACTTAATTAACAGTGGTGGTTATTTTTTTCACTAGTACTACAATAATAATCAGAGAGGGCAATGGCATCCCACTCCAGTACTCTTGCCTGGAAAATCCCATAGATGGAGGAGCCTGGTAGACTGCAGTCCATGGGGTCACTAAGTGTCGGACATGACTGAGTGACTTCACTTTCACTTTCACAATAACAATACTGTCAAGAAGGGAATAAACACAAAAGAATGAATAAGCAACTTTCTGGGCCAACCTATCAGTCTTTTACTTTTAGTAGCACTCTTTAGAAAAAGTTACCTTTCCCAAAGTACTTGTTTTTTTCTTTGAATTTTTGATGATTATTTATTTAATGATAATACATTCTCTCATTCATATAGCATGGTGGAATTGTCGAATTGACTTATTTTATAGAGTTTTTTTTTTTTTTCTTAAATAGTCTCATGCTCTAAAACTGAAGAATCTGAGCTATAGGATTTTTTTAAAGATGAAAGTATTGGGCTGGTTAAAAAGTTTGTTTGGGCAAATGAACTTTATGGCCAATCCAATACTTGAATTTTCACAATTTTCTTCGATCAGTTGTTTATTCAACAAGTATTTGTTAAGTGCCTGCTATGCACGAGCACTATTCTAGTCATCTGAGATACACAAAACAAAGATCCATGATATAAGAGCTAGCTAAACCCAACATAAGATGACAATAAATTATATTGTATGTTAGATGGTTGTTAAGTGCTATAGAAAAAGAGAAAATCAGGACAAGGCAAGGAGTGTTGGAAGCCCAGAGGCTTGGGTTTGTTTTATTTTATTTTATTTTTTAATTTAATTTTATTTTTAAACTTTACATCATTGTATTAGTTCTGCCAGATATCAAAATGAATCCGCCACAGGTATACATGTATTCCCCGTCCTGAACCCTCCTCCCTCTTCCCTCCCCATACCATCCCTCTGGGTCGTCCCAGTGCACTAGCCCCGAGCATCCAGTATCGTGCATCGAACCTGGACTGGCAGCTCGTTTCTTACATGATATTTTATATGTTTCGATGTCATTCTCCCAAATCTTCCCACCCTCTCTCTCCCCCATAGAGTCGGTTTGTTTTATTTTTAATGAAATGTGACCCTTGTGGGGACAGGCCCTCGTGTCTGGGTAAAGAGAATAGATGCTAAAAGAACTGATCTTTCAACCACTCTTGATTTTCTGTTCTACTGCCTTCCAATGAGTCAGCTTTCCCTGCTGCAGCAGCCTGATTTCTAGCTGCTACCAATCCTAGCAGATCCACTTTTCTGACAGGCCAGAAACAGGCCCATTCAATTACTGTGACCCAAAGCCCAGCCAGAGGTAGATGAAAAGTGACGTTCCAGAGCATGAACAGTTTTCTCCTCCTTGTAGTTTTCTAGGATTACGGGCAAACGAGGGAACTGCATCTAGATGTTAGGTGGAAGCTCTTGGGTTTTCTAGCCCCTCTTGTAGGGATTCCAGCTTTCGTTCACAGGTGAGAGCTGCCAGGACACTCAAGTGCAAGGTAGCATTATCATTAATCTCCCAACCAGGGCTCCTATTAATGTGTCACTGAAACAGCCTATTTTCTTATACCAGTTCTCACCCCTTTGATATACTGGACATGTGTCAAAGAAATCAGAGGCCATCCATATCTTATCTTACATTAGGAAGAGGCATGTAGAAATGTCCCTTCATTACCAGGACAGTCATGTCAAAAAGAATCGACTTATTGTCAACGTTTCTAACCTAACAATGTTAATGGAGCCTTTAGACATCCTTTCTCCTCATTTGTTTCTTAGATGCCTATCAAGGAGACAGTTGCATGACTTTCCAAGCTCTGGGGAGCCCTGTGTATGTGTATTAAATGACAGCACTCTAGGCTGCTTATTATAAAGGACACGGGGTAGGTGGGAGGATTGAGATCCTGGAAGGAAAGCATGCTGTTGGCGGAGTGCCAAGATGGTGAGAGACTCCAAGAAAGACTCCAGGCTCCAAAGTTAGATATTGTTTCTCCCCTCTCGTGTCCTCCCCTCCAAAATTTTCCAGCATTGCATGATAAATATATACATTGAGTGAAGACAGTTTCCAGTAATGTTTTAGATACCTTTCTCCCTTAATTCATACACGTAGTTCAATTATTTTTTTCCTGAGACAGAGGAGGAATTAAGGAAAGAAATCATTGGCTAGAGAATTTTCTAGGCCCTTCTGAAAGTACCTGGTGCTGGGGAGGGATATCCAGGTTGAAGCTGATCTTGGAGGAACCAGCTCCCCGATAACGCGTTGTTTGCCATCCAGTGCCGATCAATGGTAACAAGATGACGGGTTGATATTAATGAATAAATCAATAAGCCATTTCCCCCTGTGGAAGTTACACAAATGCCTTGTCCTAATAGTATGAAACCATTGGAATTTTTCTTGGAAATGCCCATAGGCTCTTACAGTAAATCTCTTTCACAAATGGATAATTCACCCTTCTTTCTTTTAAGACACAATGAATATGCTCCTTAGATCTGCAGTCTTAATCAAACCCACTCAGATGCAGTTGAACTTTGTCCAGTCAGCATGGTTCAGCAAGATACAGCTGTCACCTGTGTGCACAGTACTTTCATAGATTTCAGGGGGCTATTTGCCATTTGGGGAAATGCTCAGCACCAGACACCCCTTTTCTGTGGGAATCCCTTATGTATAACTCACAGAGGAAGGTTGTACTTTGCCTTCCATTTCCACGTTGGAAGCTGATTGAACCTAGATTTTCCTCTCACCAACCCCTGGCTCAGCCAACTAGATGTTCTTGCCCGGCTGTTTGGGCTGTGAGCTGTGATGTGAACTTGGAGGGGATTAATCATGGTGGTGGCGCCTTGCGGCAGTGGCTGCAGCTCTCGGTGGTGAAGGCACAGGTGTCTAGCAGTGAGTTGTTCTCCCCGGTCTTTCTGAACTCAGTCTTTCTTTTGTTCTCCCTGGTCTTTCTTTTGTGAGCAGCTGTGTATCTCTTGGATATGGCTTGTGTTTCTGGTTTTTGAGTTTGGGGGCTAATACTCTGAGTCACCTGACAACATTTTAAAAGTACCTTTCCACTTAAGTTAGCTAGAGTTGGTTTCTGACCATTAAAGAAGCTTTATCATGTTTCAGCACTGAGATGAAATGCCAGATGTCACTTGCTGCATTGTGTGGAGGAGAAGGCTGAGCCTGGGCAAGATGAGTAACTTGCCAATGTTTTCACTGGTGAGTGGCAGAGTTGAGACTTGCAGTGAGCCTATGAGACCTGTGGAAGCAAGCTTTATGTCTTATTTAATGTGTTATGTTTAGGACCTGGCAAAGGACCAGACTCTCAAGATTTGGACTCCACATTCAGCCTACAGGTTACATTATTGTCTCTATTTGAGAGAGAAACTAGTTATCTACAGTATATTAGGACCTTTCCAGTACAAAAATGTTTGTTGTTTTTCAGGAGAATAGGCTCAGGAAACCTGGAGCACAACCACATCTATCTTCCTGTTCAAATGAATCCCGTTATTTGCCATTCTTGAGGGTGAACATAGTATGGAAGGGCTTTGTGGGAAATAGAGACTACAAAGTGGCGAGGCTGGAATGTCATTTATTCAACTATGTTTTGGGAAACATGCATAGACTGTCACTCTGTGCTGGGTAGGCATCTGAGGTATAGCTTTCTCATTTCATCCTAATAATTGTTGACAATATGATGTTGGTGCTATTATTGTTCTTGCTTTATAGATAAGGAACCTGAGACTTAGAAAGTCTAAGTTCTTGCCCCAGACTTAACAGCCAGTAAGCTATAACACCAAGTATGACTGACGTCATGACCCAAGCTCCTGACCAATATACTATACCAGTGGGGCCTGTTGACATTTGGATCTGGGGTTTGTTGATGATGGTTGACTGCTTTTGAGCACGTTTCATTAAAAAAATGTATAGAATGGCTTATGTTATTCCAAGGTCATGGTCTTTGAGAGAGATACCCTTCCTCCACTATTTTTATTTTTCTGTGGGAGAAAGCTGAAATTTGGAAGACTTGGCAAAGAGAGTGTTAATGTGCTAACATCAAATGAATTCCATGGATTTTCTATTCATTAAGGCCCATTTCCCTGCACATAACTCACCTCTGCTTGGTTATACTACTCCAGGGTATGCTAGTAAAAAGGGGGAAAAAATGGGGAAGCCAGCCAAAAAGAGGTGTTTTTGGCTGCAAAAATCAACTTACACCTACCAACAAAGAAAAACAGAAAGGCTTTGCCAAACAGTAAATATCAAGTTCATTGCCTAAACCCCAGAAGAAAACGTATTAAGCAATTTATGGTACCTTTTTGAGTCTGTGGTCACCTGATACTACTTGGCTGTGAATCTGGGGAATTGCAATTCAGCAGTTCGGAGGCAGATCAGAGCAAAGACTCTGCTCATTTCATAGGTTGGCTGAAGTACTGGGGAGATGGCAAAATGAGAGTCCCCTTTGTCTTAGATGATGAATGAACATTTATTTATTCATTTACTGAATCAATTTACTAAGCACCTAACCAGGTACCAGGCAATCTTTTACCCCTAGGGATAAAGCAGTTGACTAGACTTGCAATATCCTTCTCACAGAACTTACAGTCTAGCCAAGGGAGATGGATAAATTAAGACAACAAATAAATGAATAATTTCAAAGAGTGATAAGCGACTTGAAGAACACAAATCAAGTGCTGCAATAGAAGATGACCCGTGGAGAGAGAGTAATTGAGATTGAGTGGCCTGGAAGGTCTCCCTGAGGCCCAGATGTTAAGAAAAAGCCCAGCCAAAGATTTTTGAGCAAACATTCTGGACAGTAGGTGCAAAGGACACAATGGTAACTGAACAGATCAGCAGAGCAGATCACAAAGGAACTTCATTCATACTCAACAGCAACGAGAAGCACTTGAGAGCATTTGAGCAAAAGCATTGATGTGTCTGATTGACATTGATTGAAGGCTCATTGGGCAGTCTCAGTAGAAGGTGGTTTCGAGAGGCCTAGGAATAAACATGGCTTCCCCAGTGGCTCAGCAGTAAAAGAATGGGCCTGCAGTGCAGGAGACACAGAAGAAGCGGGTTCGATCCCTCAGTTGGGAACATCCCCTGGAGGAGGGCATGACAACCCACTCCAGTATTCTCTCTGGGAAAATCCCATGGACAGAGGAGCCTGATGAGTTATAGTACATGGCATTGCAAAGAGTTGGACATAAATGAAGCAACTGAGCTCATACACACACACGCACACACACAGAAATAAATGCAGGAAGAAGAGGTAGAGGATGTAGCCAGACTGCAGAAGTATCACTGTTGCTGAACAGGAGTGTGTATATCTAAAGTATACTCAGAGTGATTTTCAACTCTGACTGCACATTTGAGTCACATTTGAAACTTCTTAGGAATATAGCTACCTGGGATTCATCCTTGAATATAGTGATTCAGCAGGTTAGGAAACACATCTGTCTTTTAAGAAAGAAACAATAGGAGATTTTAAAGTCTAAACAGGGTTGAGAACCACTGGTTTAAAAGTATTTTCACATTCATTACTACTTTTGGTTGTCCCATAATCTGTGAGTTAGCTGCTGTTGCTTTCCCCATTTCGTGGATAAGAGCACTGAGGCTTGCAGAAAGAAAGTGATTTATTTAAGATTACATAGTGAGCCGAAGCCAGAATCTAGTTCTCTATATGCAAACCCAATGTTCTTCCTCTTACCCCACCACATATCCCTGAATGTAACCAGTAGGTGGATTACTGTCTTTGAAAATCCAAGATAGAGAAGGGTGCTTACCATCAATAAGTAGCAACATAATGAGGATTTGGAGAGAAAGTGGGAGCCCCTGGGCTGGAGGTGAAGTATGGAGGTATTCCTACATGGTGCCAGTAGGAAGATGGATCAGATAACATGGAATCTAAAGAGGTGATGAAAACAGCTTTGAGGGAATAAATGGTGGAAAGTTTGGAGGAAAGAAGGCATAATTAGCTGTGGGAAGATGAAGATACTTTCATAAAGATGCTTCCATGAACCAGTACTATAGTGTCTTTTATTTTTTTTATTTTGATGTTTAGCATTGATTCCAGTTTCTTTTTAGAGAGGGAGAGGTGAAGATTTCTTCTCCATTGGCTTTTCTACCAAGATGCTTTGTGTTGCCTTGACCATGTTAATTTTAAGGATTTTCAACTTTCCCTTTGATCCTGAGGTACTTCTTTATCTTCTTACAAGATCCCCTTTAGCTGTGGGTGTGCAAAACCAATTTCCATTGCTGTCAACAAAGCAGTCCTTAAGCTGTTTGATACAGTGAACACTTAGAGAAGGAAGACTGAATGTGCAATTCTCTAAATTAGCAAGCAGACTAATTTGGCATCCTCCTGCCCCATTCTCTATACCCAACCTCTCTACACCTCTCTCTGGTTTCAGCTCTTGTGAAAATCGTTGACTTCTTTTCTGGGATGCATGCCTTGCGTTTATTTGCAACCAAGTGACTGTCATCAAGGAGAAATATTGGATACTCAGGAAAGATCATTCCTTCAATCCATTCTTCATTTAATAGCCAGAGTGATTTTTTTCAAAGTGGAAATCTGATTGTGGCACTTCCTACTTTAAACTCTTCAGTGACTTCTTATGCAACTAAGATAATGCTGAGCCCATAAAGTGCTTGCAAGACCCCAGGGATGTGTCGTTTACCAAGATTCAACCTCATTTTCCCTTGCCTTTGATATCTATACCCCAACCACACACACATTTTTGTAGTTCCCTGTAGGTAGAGTGCTCCAGCTACCACAGGACATTTGTACATTCTTTTCTTCACTTTAAAGACCCTTCCTTTCCCATTTTACTAAAGTTAATTTTTTATTTGCACTTCAGAACTCTGTCATTTCATCAGATAGGCCTTGTCTGGTCATCCTAAATTAATCCCAGTTCTGGCTCCCTCTTCTTCCTCAATGTCCATCCCCCCCACCCCAACTTTTCCCCATCAAGGCATCACACACATCTCATCTGAAGCACCAATCATAGTGGCAATCTCACATTTGTTTTTGTGATTCCTCAAATTTGATTAAAGTTTAAGCCCCCTCTAATCTGTAAATTTTGTGAAACTAGGCCCCTGATTGTTTGTATCAACATTGGGGATTGTGTGGATTCTGTTCCATGTCTATACACAATGCTTGGTACATAATGATAAGAGTGAAAATAAGAGAATAACAATAGTAGCTACCATTTATATACTATGGACTGTTCTAGCTCCTCTTGTATATTAAATCCTTTTGTCCTTTAACAACCGTATGAGGTAGGTTCTACCATTATTCCCATTTAAATACAGGGAAGCAGAGCTACAGGGAGGCTATACGACTATAAAGGTCACACAGCTAAAAAGTAGTAAAGCTGAGATGAAAACCACTCAATGTGGTTACAAACTTAGCATTTTAAATTATAATGCTATCTTTCTTTTGTATAAAATAGATGTTCTGTAACTCTTTGTTGAATGACGAGTTGAATGAAGATATGAATAAAAAAGCACATGACTCCAAAAATCTGGAATAAAATTCCAGAGACCTGAGCTCAGTCTCAACTCTGTGCCTGACACCTATGTGTAATTTCAGCTTTGAAGACCTCCATTCCCTCCCTTTGTGTGAACAGGGGAAGTGAGACAGACAAGCATTAAGCATAAACAATCTGACTCCAAGCTGGCATGACTTAAAAGGCTACATCTGGATTCAGCTCTTGGGCTTTGAAACCTTAAAACAAAAATGACCAAGGTAGAGAGCTTGTTTCCTAGATCATAAGGGAAGTTAGAGCCCCTGAGAGATGGCACAATAAACGGAAAGACCATCTGAATGGAGCATGCATCGTGCTTCCAGACCAAGCAAACAGGAAGTTGTAGGCCTTTCTCTGCCTATCATTTTAGGTATTGCACGAGGGGGGATTTAGGGGATAATTATCAACAATCACTTCCTTCTTGAGATATTTGTTATTAGCAGTTGTGAATGCCTGCTGGAGAAACCACTGAGTTAATTTTCCCCTTTCCTAATGTAGTTATAAAAAGTCTCATTGCGTTAATACTTTTGCAATTGTGCTGTAACTGAAGCCTCAGAAAACAGCTCACCAGAGAGCCCAAGCCTTGCAAACAAGTCTCGGGAAGCCTGCATGGAAAATGCAGACGTGCTCCTCTGTTGCTAGTTAAGCTGGCTGGGACATTAATGCATGCCTCCTCCAGCATTTTAGACCCAGGCCCCAGGCTCAGGCCCCCATCCCCACCCCCAAAGCTGCCATCAGGGTCCTATGTGCCTCCTAAACACTTGGCTGCGGCACTTGGGACATTTTATTGAGGCAGCTTTACTGGAAGGATCCAATTACAGGGAATGGCATGTTAGATTCAGTGCCCCGGTTAACAATGCTATGGAGAACACTGAGGTTCCTTTAGTCCTTCCTGGGATGAAAAAAAGACGAATAGAGGTAATGGCAAACAGCCCCTTGAGATGGCTGCTACTTCTGGACATGAACACTCCACTGGTTTTTTTTTTTAACTTTATATTTTTATTCATGTATAAAAAGCAATACATCATAGTTGCAGAACAAAAATGTCCAACAATAGGAAGTAGAAAGAGTAAAAAGTAAAGTTCTCCCTTCCTGCCCTTAAAATCCCACATACTTCCCCTGAGGTAAGCACTGTTTTCAGATCGTTGCGTATCCTTCCAGATCTTTCTTTATTGCATTTAAAACAAAATTATATTATGCTTTAAAAATTTCTGTCTACATTTTTCTGCAACTTTGTTTTTTGCCTTAGCAATACATCTTGGATATTTTCCACATCAATGCATACAAGTCTACTTTATTCTTTCTAACTGATGCTTTGCAATTCCTAGTATGTCTATATTACAATTTTCTTAAGCAGTTCTTCTTGTTGATCCATTTTTAGATGCTTCCCAAATTTTGGCCACTACATATAATTCTGTGATGAATATCTATAGTTTCTTTAAAAGCAGTGTGCACACAGAGAGTTTTTGTAAATTCCAGAGTGATTATTCAGAGGATTAGATGAAAATATTACTTCTAGGATGGTCAAGTTCAGGTTTCCTCTTGAGCTTGAATAAACCTTTGGAGGTTTTCTTTTTTTTAAATATAAATTTAAAAAATAAAATAGTTCTGCAGTCACGTGACAGATCCACATATTTACTTTCCTGTTGTAATCCCTCATCCAGCCAGTTCAACTTCAAGCCCTACAGGTAACCACTGCTATTACTTTCTTAGGTTTTCTTCCAAATCTTTTAATGCATAAACAAGCAAATGTGTGTATATTTTCTTATTTCTTCCCCCATTTTTACATAAAAGCAATATATTTTATGTACTCTTTGCTCTTGCTGTTTTCTCTTACCCATACATCTGATAGGCTTTTCCATATAAATACACAGAAAGCTTTCTCATTACTTAAAAAAAATTATGTTTTTAGTACAATTTTAGGTTTACAGAAAACTTGAGTAGAAATGGCTGAGGTACAGAGAGTTTCTATATACCACTCTGTGCCTTCCCACCAGTTTTCCATGTTATCCAATCTTGCATCAGTATGGTAACTTTGTTACAACTGATGAACCAATACTGATACGTTATTACTAACAAAAGTCCATAGTTACATTAGGGTTCACTTTTTGTGTCTTACATATCTGAGTTTTGAAAAATGTCATATATTCATCCTTCAGTATCATGCAGAACAGTTTGTGTCCTAAAAATCCCGTTTTCACCTAGTTGGCTCTCCCTCCCTGGCAATTACTGATCATTTTACTGTCTCTATGGTTTTGCCTTTTTCAGAATGTCATATAGTTGGACTCATAGAGTGTATAGCCTTTGCAGACTGGCTTCTTTATGTAATGTGTATTTCATTCTTCCAAATTTTTTTCATGACTTGATAGCTTTTTTTTTTTTAATTGCTGAATAATTCCAATGGGTGCACCACCATTTATTCACTTGTTGAAGGACATCTTGGTTGCTTCCAAGTTTTGGCAACTATGAATAAAACTTCTGTTAGCCTTTTTGTGCAAGTGTTTGTGTGGACTGAATTTCATACCAAGGAGTACAATTGCTGAATCATATGGTGAGACTTGTTTAGATTTATAAGAAATTGCGAAACTGTTTTACAAAGTGTCTGTAACATTTTGCATCCCCATTAGCAGTGAATGGGAATTCCTTGTCAGCAGCTGGTGTTTAGTTTTGAATATTAGCCATTCGAATAGATGTGTAGCGGTCTCTCGTTGTTGTTTTAACTTGCAGTTCCCTAATGATATATAATGTTGAACATCTTTTCATATGCTTATTTGCCATCTCTATAACTGCTTTGGTTAGGTGTCTCTTCAGATCTTTCACCTGTTTTTAAATTTGGATGTTTTCTTATTATTGAGGTGTAGGAGTTCTGTATATTTTGGATATAATTCCATTATCAGGTATGCTTTGCAAGTACTTTTTCTCAGTCTGTGACTTGCCTTTTCATTTTAATAAATGTCTTTTGCAGAGCAGAAGTTTTAAACTTAAAGTATAGCATCATTTATTTTCTTTTATAAATTGTGCTTTTGATGTTGTATCTAAAAAATCCTCACCAAACCCAATGTCACCTAGATTTTCTCCTATATTTTCATCTACAAGTTTACATTTAGATTTATGATCCATTTTGTGTTAATTCTTGTGAAAGCTGTAAGGTATGAGTTTAGGTTCATTTCTTTGTATTTGGATGTCTAGTTTATTTCAATATCATTTGTAGAAAAAAAATATCATTTAATTATTAAAGTATCTTTGCTTCTTTGTCAAAGATCAATTGACTATACTTGTGTGAGGTTATTTTTTGGCTCTTTATTCTGTTCCATGATCTATAATTCTATTCTTTTGCCAATCCTACTCTGTAGCTTTGTATTTAAGTCTTAAATTTGCGTAGTATCAATCCTCTCAGTTTCCTTTTCTTTACTGTGGGTTGGCTATTCTGGGTCTCCTTGCCTTTTTACATAAACTTTAGAAATCACTTTGTTGATATCCAGAAAGTAATGTGCTTGAATTTTACTATTATTTCATTAAATCTTTAGATAAAAATAAGAAGAATTGATATCTTAACAACTTTCAGTCTTTCTATACATGAACATGCACTATTTCACCGTTTATTTAGATATTTTATGTCTTTCATTAGAGTTTTGGAATTTTCCTTAGATAGTTCTTGTACATATTTTGTTATATTTATACCTAAATATTTAATTTTAATGGAGGGCTAATGTAAATGGTGCTATGTTTTACATTTTAAATTCCTGTTGTCATTGCTGGTATTTGAGAAAGTAATTGACTTTTGTATATTAACTTTGTGTCCTGAAACCTTGTTGTAATCACTTACTAGTTCCTGGAGTTTTTCTGTTGATTCTTCGGAATTTTCTACATAAACAATCATGTCATCTGTGAACAAAGACAATTTTATTTCTTCCGTCCCAATCTGTGAAACATTTGTTTCCTTTTCTTGTCATATTACATTGGCTAGGACTTCTAGTCGTATGTTGAAAAGCTGTAGTGAGAGGGGACGTTATTGCCTTGTTCCCATTTAAGAGAAAGGTATCTAGAAACTCACATTATGTGTTATGTTAACTGTAGATTTTTTTGTAGATGTCTTCTACTTAAGTTGAAGAACTTTCACTCTATTCCTGGTTTGCAGAGCATTTTTACTGTGAATTGCCTAATGCTTTCTGTTTTAGAAGGTTCTTATTGTTGATTCAATTTATTTATATACATAGACACTTCAGATTACTTACCCATTTCATCTTTTATGAGTTTTTATAGAATCTGACTTTCAAGTAATTGGTCCATTTCATCTAAAGTTATCAAATTTGTCAGCACAGAATTACAAAATTCTCCATTATTGTCGGTTTAATTTCCATCAATAGTGATGGTCCAGCTTTCATTTCTAATATTGGTAATTTTTGTTTTCCTTTTTTTTCTTGGTTTGCCTGGCTAGCATTTTTTTAATCTTATTGATTTAAATTGTTCTTATTTTATTGTTTTCTATTTTATCAATTTCTGCTCTTATTTTCTGTTTTATTTGAATTTAATTTGCTTCTCTTTTTGTAGTTTCCTACCATGGGGTTGCTAAGAGTCGGACACGACTGAGTGACTTCACTTTCACTTTTCACTTTCATGCATTGGAGAAGGAAATGGCAACCCACTCCAGTGTTCTTGCCTGGAGAATCCCAGGGACGGGGGAGCCAAGGGGCTGCCGTCTCTGGGGTCGCACAGAGTCGGACACAACTGAAGCAACTTAGCAGCAGCAGCAGCAGCTGCAAGATGGAAGCTTAGATCGCTTATTGTAGATCTTTTCCTTTCTAGCATATGCATTCATGTAATACATTTCCCTCTAAACGTTGTTTTCACTACATCCACAAATTTTGATAAGTTGTATTTTCATTTAATTCCAAATATTTTAAAATTTCTTTGATACTTCCTCTTTGAGCCACGTGTTACTTAGAAGTGTGCTGTTTAATCTTCAAATATCTTTTCCAGTATCTTTCTGTTATTGATTTATAATTTAATTCCATTGTGGTCTGAGAGTGTACTTTGTTTGATTTATATTCTTTTAAATTTGTTAAGGTGTGTTTTATGACCCATAATGTGGTCTGTCTTAGTGAATGCTGCATGTGAGCTTGAGTAGAATGTGTATTCTGCTGTTGTTGGGTGAAGTATTCTATAAATGTCAATTAGGTCTACTTGATTGATGGTCCTGTTCAGTTCAACTGTATACTTATAGATATTCTGCCTGCTGGATCTGTCAGTTACTGAGAGGAGTGTTGAAGTTTCTAAATACAATAGTGGAAATGTCTGTTTCTCTTTGCAGTTCTATCAGTTTTCACTTTACACATTTGACACTCTGTTGTTAGGCACATACACATTAAGGATTATTATATCCTTTTGGGGTATTGACCCCTTTATCATTATTTGATACCCCTTTTGTCTCTGATAATAATCCTTGCTCTGAAGTCCACTTAGTCTGAAATTAGTATAGCTACTCCAGCTTTCCTTTGATTTGTTATCACGGTTTGTCTTTCTCTAGCTCTTTACTCTTGTTAGTCTATGTCTTTATGTTTTAAGTAGATATCTTTTAGATATCCAAAAAATAAGATAATTGGGTCTTGCTTTGTTTTAATCTACTCCAACAGTCTCCGTCTTTTCTTTCGTGTATTTAGACCATTCACACTTAAAATGAGTATTGATGTAGTAGGTGTAATATCATTATATGTGTAACTGGTTTGTGCTCATTGCCCTTGGTCTTTGTATCTTTTTTGACTTTCACTTTTCTGCCTCCAGCGGTTTTCAGTGAGCATTTTTTCTGTTCCCATTTTCTTCTCGTAGTATATACATTATATTTGCTTTTTAAGTTCTTTTAGTGGTTTCTCTGGAGTTTGAAATATATAATTTACCCAAGTTCACTCAATATGGACACTATACCATGGAAATGTATACCGTTTATATATATACGTTACGTGTGTAAGAATTAACTATATTGCTTCATGGGTAATGTGGTTTATCTTGTAACACAGTACCTCTACTTCCTCCTTTTTATATTTTATAACATTGTCACTTATTTATCCATAAACTGCAATCATCTAACACATATTATTAGCGTTATTATTTTGAACAAACTATTACCTGTTAGATGAATAAGAAAAGATTTTACTTCACCTCCATTTCTTCTATAATCCTCCTTTCTTTATGTAAGTCAGTGTTTCATATTGTTCTTTTCTTTTTGAAGAACTTCTTTTAACATTTCTTGCAAAGCATGTATAATGGTGACAAATTCTCTCAATTTTGTTTGATAAAGTTTTTATTTCTTCACTATTAAAGGATGATTTTGCTGGATACAGAATTCTAAGTTGGTGGTTTTCTCCTTCCAACACTTAAATAACATTATACTGTCATAAATATTGAGTGCATATACTTTAATATTTGACAAGTATAGCTTTCTCTCAGTGCTCTTAAAAGATTCCTCCCTATGTCCACCTTTAAAGTTTTCCTGGCTGTCATTTATTTTATATATATAGGAAGATCAAATAAGAATGTCTAATTTCAGACTATCCCCACAAAATCTTGTATTTTTATTGAGATTACCCTGTTCTTCAAATTAATAAGGAAGAATTGTTATGCCAATAGAACCCTTGTTGAGCAAAAAGAGTTGTAGTGTTTTCCAGTAACCATTGGTTTGATATAAAATATAGCTTATTCCTATCTTATTAAGAGTTTTTCTTAACAATAATGAAAGTTTTAATGCATTTTTAGCAACTATGGAGATTAGCATCACATTTTTGTGCTTAGATCTGCATTAATGTGGTAGATCATATTAACAGATTTCTTAATACTGTAAATCCTTTTATTCTTAGAATAAACCCCACTTTGTCAGATGTATAATTTTTTAATGTGCTGTTGGATTATGTTTGACATTTATTTTAAAATCTTGCTTCAATATTCATAAGCAAGATTGGCCTATACTTTTCTTATTTGTGTAGGTGTGTGCATGTCTGTAAGTACACACACTCAATCTTTGCCAGGTTATTGTTTCACTTTAGGTACTATTGGAATTAATTTGCTTTATGAGGTTGGAAAATGTTCCATATGAAATCATTTGGATATGTAGATGTGGAGGAGAGGGGGAAATGGGTATAATCAAACTATGTTTGCTATGTCTTCTTTGGAAATCAGACTATTATATTTTCTGTTCCTTCTGGAGGCTGTTTGGTAAAATACAAACAACCAGTGGTTTTGGTAAAATATTTGGTAAAATACAAACATTGATGAGGTCTTTACCTCTAGTGCCACCTGGAAAGCCCTATGCCTTTTATAGTTTTATTTGTAAAAAAAAAACTTATTTTTATTTTTTCTTGATTAGATTAGGTCATTTATCTTTTACTTTAAAAATTAACCAGCTTTTCAAAGGTCAAACACATATTTATACTCTTCAAGTAAGAAAAAAAGGGTATGAAAAATGTACATACATATATATTCATTTGAGTAAAAGAAAGGCAGGAAGCATAAGATAGAAACTAATGAGACTGGTTAGTTGCAGGGTGGTAATGGAATGGAAATAATGAAGTGATGAGAACAGAGTGGGAGGAATGAATGGGAGGCACACTACTCCATATCTATGTGTTTGTATAGAGCTCACGCTTAGAACCATGACAAAGTTCACATACTGGAAAATAATTAATATCCACCAGGATATGAGTGCAATCCAAAATAGAATATAAAAATCATGAATGAACCCAACTACAGGTGAATAAAGTAACTGCACTGAAGGAGATAGAGAAGAAAAAACTAACCTAAGCAAACCTTAAAACAGTATTTTGACTGTACCCTTAGTAAAGACAAAAACATTTATACACAAAAATTGCCCTAGCTACTGAATTTGAGTTTATGGGGCTATGGTGAACAATGCTGAAACCATGTATATACTAGAATTAAACAAATCAATATATCTATTATAGATAATAAAAGCAAGGTTCTTAACTTTCAGAGAAACAAGTTACAGATAAAGGAAAGGAGAGACTAGAATGGGCTCTGTGGTGTTAGATTAGAATAAGAGATAGCAAAATGAACTCTTAGTTTTTAATGAATACAAATAGATATAGAAATAAATATAGATGTGTGTGTGTATGCAGGAGTTGGTATACATGTGTATGCTTCCTAGCTGTGTCCACAGAGAGGGGCTAGACACTCCAGTAGCAATGAACACCCTGGCACTCAGGTTATGGTTTCTATAGGTCATTTTCCAATAGCAGAAATCAGGGTTCCTTTAAAAAAAAACTGTGGATTCCAGGGAAGTAGCAGATGAACCTGGAAAATATTCCAGCTGCAGAAATAAAGAAATATTTTTTAAATGACAGGGATATGTTCAAAAGAACACTGAAGACAACTTGAAGAAGCTCCAGAATCTCCAAAATTAAAGACAATTTGGGCAAGAAAATTATTAGTATATTGCATTATAACATGTAGAATAAAGCAAATAATATTTTGCTGTATTTGCTTTATCACATACCTATCCATCCATCCATCACTCCATCCATTCTTCAATCCATCTCATTTTTTGATCCATTAAAAATTAGTAGACATCAGATAGCCTGTCCCTCAAATACTTCAGCATGCATATTATTAACTAGAGCTTAATATTTTTTTACAATTCCTTTTGAGGTAAGGTTTACATTTTATACATATAAACATACAGTTATATTTTGCTGGTATTGCTCAATGTCTCCTGCTGCTGAATATTGAAGTGGAAAAATCTGGGATCATTTTCCTTCATCTTATGAGTGACTTAATCTTTTTTATTGACTCCAGAGGATTCTTTATTTGTCTTTAAAATTCAAGAGTTTCCCAGATACAATTACTATTTACCTTCCTATATCAATTTTTTTTTTCTTAGAACATGGTGTCATCTTTCAGTGGGCAAATTCAAATCTTCTTTTTAAAAATAAATTATTTCTTAAATTGTATTTTCCATTATGTGTTTTGATCCATTATTTTTTGTTTTATTTAGCACAGACTCCAATTACATGATTGCTGCATCTTCTATATATATCTTTTAGTCATTGATCCTTTTAAACTCTTTATTCCGTATTTTTTGCCTTTTTAAATTGCTGTCTACTATTTGTCTTACTGAATTTTCAACAGTGTCTATTATCTCATATGTTCATTCAATATTGGATGATTTGGATTTAAATTGTTTTTGTATTTCTTAGTGAGTTCTGCCATTTTTTATCACCTGTGTTTTTCATCTCACCATCCATTATTTGAGACTCTGTATCTCTGCTTTATAATACTCCTTCATAGGCATGGTTGCTTCACTATTGTTTTTAACTTTATGATACGATATCTGACCAGTTTTCTAGAAAGTGTTCTTTATCTCTTGGTGAATGTTGCCAGTCTTCTCTACATTTTTCCCTTTTTAATTATTCCATTGCTCCTTCCATTTTTATTATTCAACATTACATCATTTGCATTGCCCTTGGCTAGATATTTGAAGAGGTTCAGAGTTGGGGTATTAGACAGTCCTCAAAGTCTGGGACTATGCTTTGTATCTCTCTCAGTCTGTAAGTCTCCACGAATAGGAGCAAACCCTTAAACAGTAGTGTTAAAGATGATTAGGCATGATGGAAAAAAGAAAAAGATGTTTTTCCTGACCGTATTTACACAGGGTGGATTTGATAACTGTGCTGCTTTTTCTGCTGATAATATGTCTTCAGTTAACATAAGGAGTGGAGGACAGTTTTATTACTTTAAGGTGCCTGGGGTCTTTTTGTGTATATCCAACACTGTCATTTGCCCTTAGTAGGTACACAATAATTGTTTGCATATTTGAATTCTTGGGTAGGATGGATTATAATAGGAGGAAAAAGTCAAATCAAAGCTCTTTGCTTAAACCATGTAGATCATCCTCATGAGCATGTGAGCAAAAAACTCTTGCATATTAAGATCCTATGGTAGGCACTTGTATAATTTAATGAAAAAGACAGAAATCCTGTCCTCTAGCTAGTGCCAGAGAACTCAAAATAATGTTAGAGAGTTTCTCAGCTTCAGACTTTAGGTTATTTTTTTCTGTATCTTAGAATCTCCTCTTATGACCTAGAATCTACTTATTTGATTGGGTGAAATATATACTCTTGGGTCCCTGAACTGTTACTATTGTTTATTATACTTTTAATTAATTAACTGTGTGTTTATACTAAAGGACTCATTCTGCAAGCGCGTTTAGTTTTTAATGATAAAAATTCAATTGAGGTGGGTAAATTTCTGGATCTTTTTGTTCTGCCTCCTCACTCAATTATCATTTACTCCTGTAATAATCATCATGTGTCTCAGTGTTTGATGTGGCATCTTACTTTGTGATTTTTTTTCAATACAGAAGTAAATTCTCTTATTTAAATAAGTCATATCTTTGCAGTGTATCTTCCTTTTCTTTATTCAAAGATAAAGAACACAAATGAATAACCAGACACCAGCTGTTTTTAGCTTTCCCCCAAGATTCAAAATCTTACCTGGGGTGTGAAGAAACAGAAGTATCTTGGTCTGTAGCTGAGATTATTACTGAAGCTATCATGTGCTGACACGGTAAACATCCCTAGTTACAGTATTTGTTGATGCAAAGAATAAAGAAACATATTAGGAGTGCTAGGATAATCAAAAATCTCTCTGATTCATGCACTGGGGGTGTCGGATATCTCTTTCTTAAGGGAACGGATGTTTATGGACTGAGGGAGTGTGCCTTTTTATTTATATGATGGATTTGGGGTTCTGAGATGTGTGTATACTTAATTTTATGATAAGCAGGGTTCTGATAAGTCAAAGACTTCTTATATTAAAGGCAACACCGGTTTTGCTGGAGAAGGGCAGGGTGACTAATTTGGTTAAGTGTCTGTGTCAATACTCAATGGCATATTTGCAGGCAGCTGGTTTAAAAGTAGAAACTGACTTGTCCATTTAAAATGGGTGCTGGTGGTGAGAAAATAGATCTTTAGAAATTAAACCTGCTTAATATGGCTTAACAGAATGAAAAATAATAGCAGTGCAGTTTCACAGACTGACTTTCTTGCTAAACAAACACCAAAGCGTCTTTCAATTTTCCACATGCAGGGACTAGTTTCAAAAGATGGATTCATGTTACCCTGGAAAGCTCCCAACCAAATAATGTCTCTTTATTGGAAGCAAATGAAGAAAAAATAGGATCTGTGGGGGAGTGGGAGCTACATAATTATATTAAAGCATAAACTCAGGAGTTCAGATAGGGATACATGGGAGGAATAGTTGTCCTGGCTTTGGGTGGAGAGAAACTGTGATCAAAAATATTTATTTGATAGGGTAGCCTTATTAGTGAGTTAGACGATGATAGAGAAAAGCTTGAGAATTCAGCCAGGATCGAATTTAAACAAGTTTTCCTGCTCTCTAGGGAGCTGAGATGGAGAAGGCGATGGCACCCCACTCCAGTACTCTTGCCTGGAAAATCCCATGGACAAAGAAGCCTGGTAGGCTGCAGTCCATGGAGTTGCGAAGAGTCGGACACGACTGAGCGATTTCACTTTCACTTTTCACTTTCATGCATTGGAGAAGGAAATGGCAACCCACTCCAGTGTTCTTGCCTGGAGAATCCCAGGGACAGGGGAGCCTGGTGGGCTGCCGTCTATGGGGTCGCACAGAGTCGGACATGACTGAAGCGACTTAACAGCAGCAGCAGCAGCCCAGAGCTGGAAGACCTTGGAGTTTAGTTGTCCAGCAGGGGAGGCAGGAGTGGGATTTGGTGAAGAAGCAGAATGCAGTTTCTAACAATTTAGGTTCCAGAAGCCTGAAGCCTTAGGTATTAGTGGTGACTCTGCTCTTTAGCACAGGTGTGACTTTGGACAAGCTACCCAGTCCCTGATTTATTTTCTTATCTCTAAACAGGGATAAAATCAGTATTTATTTTATAAAGTTTTGGGGGAGATAAGCAGTGCTAGTACATACAAAGCATTTAGCAAATTGCTGAACATTCAGGTAGGATACATAAATGTAAGCTGCTTTGATATTATATTGCAATAATAATAATGACAAAAACAATAATAAACAGCAGCAGCTGCCATCCAGGATTTAAGTCTGAGTCTTCCTTGTTTAAAATAACTAATGCAACTAACAGTTTTCTCTTGCATATTCACTAATTGTTCCACCAGTCTATTCTTTGAAATACTTTCCCCACTTCTCAGTCCCCCAAATGGGGCTCATAGCAAGACACTTGTACTGAAAGCATCCATCCATTCATCTGTCAGTTACTTATTCATTCAACAAGCATTTATTGAGAAGCCACTGTTTGGCAGACCCTGTTGGGAGCCAGGGATATACATGATGGTTAAAAAGGCAGATTCTTCCATTCTGGAAATTTAAGACCTAGTACTAGTCCATTCTAAAGGAGATCAGTCCTGGGTGTTCATTGGAAGGAATGATGCTAAAGCTGAAACTCCAATACTTTGGCCACCTCATGAGAAGAGTTGACTCGTTGGAAAAGACCCTGATTCTGCGAGGGATTGGGGGCAGGTGGAGAAGGGAATGACAGAGGATGAGATGGCTGGATGGCATCACCGACTTGATGGACATGAGTTTGAGTGAACTCTGGGAGTTGGTGATGGACAGGGAGGCCTGGCATGCTGCGATTCATGGGGTAGCAAAGAGTCGGGGGCTATACATGGGTGTTTGAGAGGAAACTAGGGTTTGGGCAATGGCTTTCTGGAAGAAGTATTTAAGTTGAAACTTAAATACTTAAGCAGGAATCACTCAGTTGAAGGGGATCAGGAATGGATAAGAACAGGGGAAACTATTCCAAAAAGGAAGAGCCTGTGCAGAGGCAAGAATTTGTGAAAGAGAATAGAATGCTATCCAGTGTGCCTGGATAAGGGATGTGAAGAGAAGGGTGTCCAGAGATAAGAGATGGGTTGACATTGGTTATGAAGGGCTTTGTTAAATCACCTTCAGAGAGTATTTATTTTATCCTGAGGGCAATGAGATTGGAAAATCAAAAAATCTTAACATGTCCACGAAAACACTGGTATGCAATTTTTTTTCCTGCCATTTTCATTTCAGTTATTCCATTTCATCCTCACAACAAGTCTAAGAGGTAGAGGAGGGCAGGCATCTCTCCCCCTTCTGTAGCCAAGGAAACAGTGTCAGACTCGTGTCCTTCCAGGTCACTGCCAAGTTCCATTTTGTAAGACCGCCTGACGATAAAAAGCACCTTTTGCTTTACCTCCTGATACACTCTTTCTCTAAATTTAATTGATGGGATGTTGATGCTGAGATATTGTTCAAGGAGAACACTTTATAGAGTAAGGCAAGCCCTTTAGGAAGGAAGGTGACCTGATACAGGCCCCTACAGCTCCCAAATCACTTGATTCCATGGAGCTCCACATGCCTTGGCCTGCCTTCTCCATTTGGAAGCTCTGGCTGGGGCTGTTCTTGAAACCCATTGAGGAAACTGTGTGAGGTTATCTCCATTATTCCCTCACATCTTCCTCCCTTGGCACAAGGAAGCTGTTAAAATGAATTGGAATTTGAAAAAGGTCCAAGTGTAGCCACGCATCAATCACAGATATTTGAGCAGGTCCAAAAGCACAGAAAACAAGCAATATTTAATCAGAGATTCATGGGTCCCCACAGGCCCAGGTTACCATACATTCATACATATATACACAAATGAACAAAAACCAACAAATATTAAAAATAGGGCTCTGCCCAGCTTGAAATTTTTCCAGCCAAGAAAATACTCTTCATTTTTCTCACCATCTTAGTGATTTCTTTCTCCCTTGATTTTTTTTATCCTTATGAGAAGCCAGTGGATTCATGAACAAGGGTGAAATCCTGACAAGCAAGAGGGAGAGAGAATGAATAGGACATAATTGTTATATGAGGCAACTGTTTATTTTTCTTCTTTAAATGACAAGCTTTTAGGAAGGAGGATACTATACTAGTTACCTAGAAGAGAACAAGGACTTAGCTTTCAAATGCAATAAATCAGTGGGGTAACTATATAAGCTGTTGTTTACTTTTGTAAAATTATTTGTATTTTGAAATGATTTTAGACTTGCAGAAGAGCTGCAAAAAAAAAAAAAAGTACCTATAGGCTTCACACAGTATACACTTATGCTAACAGCTTATGTAACTAACAAATTAATTTTAGTACAATGTTATTAAACTAAAGAACTTAATTGGATTTCACTAATTTTTCCACTAATGTCCCATTTCGGTCCCAGGATTATATTTAGTTTTATGTTCGCATTTTATGCTTCCTTAGTCATTTCTAATCTGTGACAGTTCCTCTGTCTTTCCTAGTCTTTCATGACCTTGACACATTTGAAGAGTACTTGCTAATTATTTTGTAGAATGTTGTGCAATTTAAATTTGTCTGTTGTTTTCTCTTGGTTATGCTACAGTTATATATTGGGAAGAACGCAACAGAGGTGCTGTGCCCTTCTCCGGGCACATGTTAAGGGGTACGTGGTGTTGACAAATGTTCCTTAACCTTGACCACTTGTCTAACATCCAGCACCTGGCTGGCCTCCTAGACTTTCCACGAAAAGTTCAATTTTCCTGTTTGAAATGACTATTTTTGAGAAGATAATTTGGGATTGTGTATGTACTCTGTTTCTGCCTAATCTTTCTCTCACCAACTTAAGCATCCTTTAGTGGAGTTCACCGGCAGCAATTCTTGCTATAATATGATAGTCTAATAATGATACTGTTTCTTTGATTCTTTTTATGTGCATTCTTGGAATTCTTCTGTAAGGAGGAATTGTCACTTCACTTATTCAGTATTAACTTGTGGACTTTTTTGCTCTTTGGATTATAATTCAATATTATGGCTCTTTATTTTGTTGCTTGATTGCTCAAATTTGGGCCATTGGCAGCATTTCCATATTGGCTGCCTGTCATTTCCGTATGCTGTCTTTTTTCTGTCCTTTTTTTCCCCCAAGATTTTCTTACTTCCTGGCACCAGAAGATACTCCAGACTCATGGTACATATGCTCAGTGCCCCAGCCTGGAAAACTACCATTTGTCCAGAAGCTAGTTCCTTTTATTGGAGAAAGTAATTATAGACATGAAGTTCTGATTGTTAATTGTGGTTATTGCTACTAAAGTCTCTGCTACTACTGTTTCTAGGCCCTTTCAGTGGCTAGATATAGGAAATATATGTATGTGTACTGACTAATTCACGCATGCACATCTCTCTCTAGTGATCTATATCTATTTCATGTTGATACCCCTCACTTCAGCACCATAGTCTCCCTCCTTCCTTGTTGTTAGCTACTTCCTCTGATAGTAGAAAAAAAACTTGACCCTTATTAGGAACACAATACACTTATTCATTCAACATTTTACTCAAATATATTAATAGTTTCTCAGAATCCCTATCCCATATTCCTGTAAAAAACAAATTTGTCAGCTAGAATGTACTATTTGTGTATAGTTCTTTCTGTTCTTAGCCCAATAGTATCCTCTGAAAACGTTTTTTTCAGAAATATGTAGGCTAGGTACATTCTTATACAACATCTTCACTGTGGTGATGTGATTCATTTGTAGTTTGGTTAAATTTGTTTGCCACAGGTTGTGTTCCTTCTTTTTCACCACATTTTGGTTTGTTTATTATTTTTACATTTGCATAAAGTATGGTAGTTTTGTTTAACTTTATAAGAAACCTCCAAAGTGTTTCCAGAATAACTCCTGTCTTACATTCCCATCACAATGTATGAGTTTTAGTTGCTGAATATCATTGCCTGAACTTGGTGTTTCTATTGCAGTTGTTATTTTTCTTTAGTTTTACCCATTCTAATAGAGACATAGTGATATCTCATTGTGGGCTTTAAGTTGTACTTCCTTTATGATTAGTAATGTGGGGCATCTTTGAACATGTGTATCGTCTATATATCTCCTTTGTTGAAGTGTCTGCTCTGATCTATTGCTCATATTTTAAGTTAGCTTGTTTGCTTTTTATTGAGTTTTAAAAGTTCTTTACATATTCTGGGTGCATGTCCTTTGTCTGTAACCTGATTTTCAGACAAACCTAGTCTGTGGCTTGTCTTTTCATTCTTTTGATAGTTTCTGTCACAAAGCAAACATTTTTAATTTTAATTCAGTCCAACTTATTTTTCTCTTTTATGGATCATGCTTTTCTTGCCATATCTGAAAACTTTTGCCTAACCAAAGGTCACCTGTATTTTTTCCTATGTTTTCTAAAAGAGTTTTATAACTTTATTGTTTTTGTGGGCATGACCCATTTTATTTAATTTTTGTGTAAGGTGTGAGGAATAGGTCAAAGCACTTTTGGCATATGGATATCCACTTATTTAAGCACTATTGTTGAAACTACTATCCTTACTCTGTTTTAGTGCCTTTGTGACTTTGTCAGTAATCACTTGATTCTACATGTATGTGTTTATTCCTGGACTCTCTTGTTTGTTCTTTGATCTACCTATTGATCTATCATTTCTTTAATATTACATGGTCTTGATTTATAATACTTTTATGTCTTCAAAATGGGTAATATGAGTCCTCCAACATCATTCATCTTTTTCAAAAATATTTTGTGTTCTAGTTTTTTTACTTCTTAAATTTTAGAATTATAGAATCACCTACCATTTTTAGCTGATTAGATAATTTAGGAATTATCTAAATTTAGAAATTATTTTAAATAATTTAGGAATTATCTAAAATTAACTAAAAATTTAGGATTAGATAACTTAGGAATTATCTAAAACTGTTGAACAACACCATAGCATTTTTAGATAATTCCTAAAAGTCTGCTTGGATTTGGATAGGGATTGCAGTGAATCTGTAAATCAAATGGGAGAGAATTGACATCAGTTAACAATATTTTCTTTTTCTAATTAGTTCACAATTTATATTATTTTTACTTAAATGTTTGGTAAGTTGCCAGTGCAATAATTTGAGCCAAGAGTTGCTTTTTGAAAGGTTTTAGACTATAAATTCATTTTCTTTAATAGGTATAGGATTTTCAGGTTATGTGTTTCTTTCTGAGTTAATTTTGATAATTTATGACTTTAAGAAATTGATCCATTTTAAATTTATGGGTGTGGAAGTTTTTTTTGGTTTCTTTTGCAGTATTCTCTTGTTAATATTATAATGTTGGTAAGTTACATTGTGATAATCCCTCTTTTGTTCCTGATGTTGATATTTTGGGGTTTTCTTTTGGTTAGTAAGGCTAGAGATTTATGATTTTTTAAAATCTTTTCAAAGAATCAACTTTTTATTTCACTGATATTCTCTATCATTTTTCTGTTTGCAATTTCAATAAGTTTTGTTCTCATTTTTATTTCCTTCTTTGGCTCACTTTGATACAGTTTACTCTTTTTCTAACTTCTTGAAGTGGAGACTTAGATTAATAATTTGAGGTTTTCTTTTCTTATATAAGCATTCAATGCTATTAATTGCCATTTAAATACTGCTTTAGCTACCCATGTTTTGTAGTTTGATATAGTTCAAAATATTTAAAAGTTTGAGACTTCCACTTTGATCTGTGGGTTATTTAAAAGTGTATTTTCTAATTTCCAAAAATTGGAGCATTTTCCAGATATTCTTTTTTTTTAATGATTTTTTAGTTTAGTTTTGTTATCTGAGAACATAAGTAGTATTATTTCTATTCTTTAATTTGTTAAGATTTATTTTATGGTTCCAAATTGGTCTATGTTAGTGAGTGTTCCAGTTGCAACTGAAAAAAAATTGTATTTTGTTTCTTTTGAATATTCTATATAAATGTTAGTTAAATCTTCTGTTCTTGTTTATAATTCCACTTTATTCCTTAGATTAATTTATTAATGTAGCTACTTCAGATTCTTTTTTGTAGTATTTGTGTGGTACTGTATTTCTCCATCTTTTATTTTTAATCCATTTAGGCCTTTATGTTCAAAGTAGGTTTTTTTGTAGAAATAATGATTTGGGTCTTATTTTTTTTAATCCAGTATGGCAATCTCTATCTTTTAATTGCTGTGTTTAGACTATGGACATTTAATGTTATCATTTATATGACTGGGTTAAAATCTATCATTACTAGCTGTTTTCTATTCTTTCCTTCAGTTCTTTTTTCCCCCCTCCCTTTTAATGCCTTTTCTGCTGTTAATTTAGCATCTTTTAATGATTTCATTTTACCTCCTATGTTGATTGATTTGTTATACTACCTTTTAAAAATAATTTTAGTGGCTACCTGATAGTTTAAACTATACATCTTTCCTTAGAGTCTAGCTTCAAATAATTTCATGAATGACACGAATAACATCATTTCATGCCTTCTGCAAGGAACTTATAACAATATATTCCTTAAATCATTTGTGATTTACATATAGTATAAACCCACAATGTAGTCCTACTATTTTTACTTGAAAAATTATCTTTTAGAGCAATTATTAGTAAAAATGATAAAAATGAATTCAATTTTACCTTTGTTCCATTTCTAGCAGTCATCATTTCTTTGTTTAGATCCAAGTTTCAGTCTAATATCATACTTTTTCTGTCTAAGTGAAAGTGTTAGTCACTCAGTAGTGTCTGACTCCTGATGACTACATGTACTATAACCCACCAGGCCCCTCTGTCTATGTAATTCTTCAGGCAAGAATACTGGAATGGGTAGCTATTCCCTTCTCCAGGTGATCTTTCTGACCCAGGGGTCGAACCTCGGTCTCTTGCATTGCAGGCAGATTCTTTACCATCTGAGCCACCTTTTCTGCTAAACAATGCAATTATTCTTATTTATTGTGGTATAATTGATGATCAGAATTTTACATATTTGAAATTTCACAAGGTGAAACATCAGCAAGATGACAGATTAAGAAGTTCAAACACTTGTCTCTTCCATGGAAATAGTTAAAACAACAGATAACTGCAGATTGATTAAAAAAAAAAGCTTTGGGAGATCTGAGAACTACAATAAAGAAGAGCAGAAACCTTGGGGATTATGATAATGGAGGATTGCAGCATAGGAATAGGAAGCATTTTACCTGCTTCACCCCAACCCACAGTCTAGAGCAGTTCAGTGACAAGAGAGATCCCCTCAGAGGGATTTCATCCTATGGGGAAATGAGAACAGAAGGACCTGCAGAAATCCTTGTCACCTTCATGAACATTTACAGCCTTTGCTACTGAGGATTCCTGCAGTCTTCACTGATGCTGAACTCAACTGATGGAGCTACCTAGAGTCTCTGCCACTGCATCTCCTCCCTGGGGCTAGAGCTGTTGCTATGGTGAAACCTTAGAAGCCTGAGTTGCTGCTTCTCCTTGCTCTCCTTGACTGGCACCACAGTGCCTTGCTACCTAGTGAACTGGAGCTGCCACTAGGCTGTGCCCTACTTCCTGGATCCCAAGTCATGCTTTGACCTTCCATCATTAGGGCTATGCAGTTGGAACTCTTTATCTGCCCTGAAGGTCTTGAGTTTAAGATCTGGAACATGCCTTCATCAGGGCTTTAGTATTGCTGCTCAACACCCTGCTCCTGGGGCCTGAGTCTGGACTTTGACCTGCCATTCTCTGGGCATGTACCATTGCTGTATCCTGCACTACTCTCTAAGTCACCTTGATGAGCACCAGAAACCCAGGTCCCAGTTCCATGGGTGATATGCATATGCTTACAGCTCAAACACTGGTACCACTAATGTCTTCTGCATCTGTGCTGCAGGCTCCCGATGCCATGGTAAATCCATGTGCCCCTGAGCCCAGGATCCTGGGTCCACTGCCTTTTATTTCATTTTTGAAATTCATCTATATCTCCCATCCCTCCCTACCCCACACATATACACATACCTCATTCTTGGTTAAGGTACTTTCCTCTGATAGATCCTTAGTCCTACCCCTTTCTATTAGTGCTAAAACTCACATACTGTCTCTCTGTCTCTGGATTTCTTGCCTTGAGTCTCACACAGGTGGCCTGACTTCTTCTAAATGTGGAATAACTCTATTGTTTTATCCCTTGCAATACTCAAAGGGATCCAAAGGTGTAATTGTATTATTCTAGTGCCCTAAGGCACAGACACTTAGCCTTAGCACTGCTGCTGCTGCTGCTGCTGCTAAGTCGCTTCAGTCGTGTCCGACTCTGCGTGACCCCATAGACGGCAGCCCACCAGGCTCCCTCGTCCCTGGGATTCTCCAGGCAAGAACACTTGAGTGGGTTGCCATTTCCTTCTCCAATGCATGAAGTGAAAAGGGAAAGTGAAGTCACTCAGTCGTGTCTGACTCGTCACGACCCCATGGACTGCAGCCTACCGAGCTCCTCCATCTATGGGATTTTCCAGGCAAGAGTACTGGAGTGGGGTGCCATCGCCTTCTCCAGCCTTAGCACTGGAACCAGTTAATTGGGCCCTCAAACAACCCAGTTGAGATCTGAGGCTGGAACACTTCTGCTCTGTGCTCTTGTTTCTCTATCCTTTAGAATCGTCATGTTTCAGGCTTGGAGGAAATCATAAAGACCAAGCATTCAATAGTTATCAACTTTCATTCTTTTGCAACAAAAGGAATAATGTAGACAAGGATAAGAATCTCCCATTGACGCAGGTCAGTCGAGTTTACTCACTACAAAGATAATTTGCTTTGTGGGTATGTGCAGTTATCTTCTTTCAGTTCTCTTATTCTTTAGGTAAGAATACTGGCATGAGTTATCATTTCCTTCTCCAGGAGATCTTCCTGACCCAGGGATTGAACCTGGCTCTCTTGCTTTGCAGGTGGATTCTTTACCATCTGAGCCACCAGGGAAGCCCTAGCTATTCTATACCTGTCCAGTAGGTTTTTATTGTAATCAATGAACTGATATAATTTATATATTAAAAAAATAGTTGCAGATATTGTTCTACATTTGTAGTAACAAATTACCTGTGGTGACCACAGCTGTGAATCGGAAAGTAAAGTTGAAAACTTCTGTACCAGGTCTAACCCTTCAATTGACTTTTGAGATCCTGTGTTTCTGTCAAATTTATTCATCTTGCACTTGCACACCTCTAGTGGCAGAGGATCTGATTTGCTTCTTCCTGAGGGAACTCCAATTATTAGTAAGCTCAGTCTGGATGGCGCTGAAATATCTCTCTGAAATGTTTCCCCACCAGTTTTATTGTATATTCTTAGGCCATGTAGGAGGTGTCTGTGAAGAGGTCACGACAGATGGCAGACCTTTGGCTTCTTCCTTGTGGTGTTGGCCAAACCTATGATGGTACCACTAGACTTGATGTAGTCATTCTGGATAATAGGGAATTCTGCTTGACGATTAGGGCTGGTTAGCATTCTTGAAGCAGAGATAAACACATTTTGAAGAATGTCCAACCAGGAGAAGCATGTGGAGAAATTGGAGGTGAGGAAAACTCAGAGAAGATGCTCTTTGCCCTCTCTAAACGTCAGTGAATACCAGTCTTACCCAAAGGAGCAGTAGAGTCTAAGAAAGGGAATTTATCTCTGTAGAAATGAATCCTGATCTGCAGTATGAGGGCCAATAGAATTATTTTCTGGACACAGCAAGAGTTTATAAATGAAATAAGTGTTCAAGAATCTGTATTTCAGAAAGAGAATGACTGGGTTTGAATCAAAGCTCTGCCATGCCATTTTGGACGGACTGTTCGAGCTTTAAACATTAGCTTCTTCATCTGCATATTTTGGATAATAATAACACTAAGTCATTATGAGATTAAATGTGATAAGTTATGTTATAGATCACTAAAGGGCATTATTATTTATACTTAAAAATTTACATTCAAGTTAAAAGAGGTAATATTGGTAAAAATTTCAGAGTTAAGTTGGCACACTTATTTTTTGGATTAATTTAAAATTTATACAAATTGAAAATCAAACTCATTAAATGGCCTCCCCTACTCTTTTTGTTCCCCTCCTAACTGATGTTTAGAAGCAGAGGATAGCTTTGCTAATCTCATCTTGGCAACTCTTTTCAAAGACTGTAGATTACTATGGAAATATTGCATTTAAAACTATGAGCTTAATGATAAGTGCCATCATGACTCTGCTGGTTGTACCTTTCTATTCATGGGCATTCAGATGTATAAGACATTTCTTCTCTGATGGTACATACACAATCTCTGAAATATCTTGATTCAACTACTTGGATTAGGGATTCTGTACAGACATAGCCAACATTGTTGCTGGATGGAAAATAAGAAAAGGCCAATGTGAGAATAATCATAGGTGGCTCAGATGGTAAAGAATCTGCGTGCAATGTGGGAGACCCAGGTTCAATATCTAGGTCAGGAAGATCCCCTGGAGAAGGGCATGGCAACCCACTCCAGTATGGCAACTTGCCCAGAGAATTCCATAGACAGAGACACCTGGTGGGCTACAGTCCATGGAGTCACAAAGAGTCAGACATGACTGAGCGACTAACACATAAAATAAACATATGTTCCAATAAAATACCTGTTCCATGATATTGTCTTTCAAACTTTAACTGGATGGGCCAAAATGGTGTCTTATTGCTTGATTTAACTGAAGTTGAACATTTTGTCATATATTAATAAGCAAAAGTATTTTTTTTATTGTGAAATCTCTGTTCATGTCTTCTGCCCATTTTCTATTGGATTGTATATGTCCTACTTAAATTAGGTTGCCTTATTGTTATTGTGTTATTTTTTAACATTATTTGTATTGGTTTGTAGAAAATATCTTTACATGTCAAGGAAATGATCACTTTTACATGATGAATTTTTTCTATTTTATATAATTTAAGTAGTGATGGTATCTAAAATATAAATCAGGGAATTATCAATATATCTTTAAGTTCTGGAAAATGATTTCTGTGTGTGTGTGTTCATAATATGTGCTTTATTTGCAGTACTCCCAGATCAGTACTAATTTCTAATTAAAAGAAAAAAGAAAAAACATAAGTTCAGTTTTTATTATTGCTTCTTTTAAAAAAAGCATCTCTTTCTTAAACTTCATTAACAAAGATGCTTGATACAAGTGCACCACTTTTGTTCTGAGATTCCGTAAGCTTTATTTATTCATTTTAGTCTTAAATATATGTCAAAATGGGTAAGAATTTAGTTAAGAATACCACAGTTTTTATTCTCTGTTTTTTCTTCTAGATAGAGCATCGAGCAGCAATCATATTTTGCTTAAGGAAGTTCGCTGCATACACTTGTTCCCAAGGTACTGTACTATGCCCTTATACTGTTTGGATATATCTGAATGTAATTTCTTGTTTCTCTTAGTTTTACCAATAATATCTAGCAATATTTTAAGCTTGGGGTGTTCAATAATGCTTAGTAGTTAGTTAAGTAGGAATTGATGCATTATTAACATTCATCATAGCAGCAATAGTAGTAGAAGTAGTATTTAGAGTTGTTGTTTTTAACATTTCTTCTGTTGGATATAAGAAAAGAGGAAAATATGGTCAGTTTCTTCATCTGGAAAATAGGAACACTAATGGCCTTTCCCCATGAGTTTTTTTTAAGTTTTAAAGAATTAATACATGAAAAAGTTGGCTTAAAGCTCAACATTCAGAAAACTAAGATCATGGCATCCGGTCCCATCACTTCATGGGAAATCGATGGGGAAACAGTGGAAACAGTGTCAGACTTTATTTTTTGGGGCTCCAGAATCACTGCAGATGGTGATTGTAGCCATGAAATTAAAAGATGCTTACTCCTTGGAGGGAAAGTTATGACCAACCTAGATAGCATATTGAAAAGCAGAGATATTACTTTGCCAACAAAGGTCCGTCTAGTCAAGGCTATGGTTTTTCCAGTGGTAATGTATGGATGTGAGAGCTGGACTGTGAAGAAAGCTGAGTGCCAAAGAATTGATGCTTTTGAACTGTGGTGTTGGAGAAGACTCTTGAGAGTCCCTTGGAATGCAAAGAGATCCAACCAGTCCATTCTAAAGGAGATCAGCCCTAGGTGTTCTTTGGAAGGACTGATGCTAAAGCTGAAACTCCAGTACTTTGGCCACCTCATGTGAAGAGTTGACTCATTGGAAAAGACTCTGATGCTGGGAGGGATTGGGGGCAGGAGGAGAAGGGGATGACAGAGGATGAGATGGCTGGATGGCATCACTGACTCGATGGACGTGAGTCTCAGTGAACTCTGGGAGTTGGTGATGGACAGGGAGGCCTGGCGTGCTGGGATTCGTGGGGTCGCAAAGAGTTGCACATGACTGAGCGACTGAACTGAACCAAACTGAACTAAAAGCACATGGACTCACGTCTAACATACAACAGCTTCTCAACAAAAAATACCTTTTATTATCATCTGTCAATATTAAATCCTAATTCAAGAGAAAGCATTTCCACTCAAGTTTTCCTGAGCCACTGAGGCACACTAATAGTTCTTTTCTGGAGGCAGTTCTGCTCCCAGAGGTAAGTGTTAGGACTTGAGAGAAGCCCATAGATGTCAGTTGTTTGCTCCAGGGTCAAATTTGTCCATGAAAAGGGTATTCTTTCTTCATTCTCAGTAAAACACAGAGTGCTCAGCAATGCTCAAATCACTCCCTAAATCTACTAAATTAAGTCCTTTTCTAGGAAAATTACCAAGTAGAGGAAGGAAAACAACTGCATGTCATCCAGTATTGTGTGCACACTTAGGTCTTTAATTACATAGAGTTTGATTCTGTGCTTGACCAAGAAAGAAATGTGGTTCTTGCTAATGAGTTGAGCACATAGGAATTTGGAGATGTTCATCGTCAACAGTGCTTCCAGGAAGAGTTTCCCCTCCATTGTCGTGGTTCATTATTGGATTATATGATTTTCATTTTTTCTGTCTCCAGCTTTACCGCTTTAAATGTTCCATCCTTTGCAATCAAATGCAACTCTTAAGCTTCATTTAGAAGTAACAATAGTGGTGTTCTATGGAATGGAAAAAGAAAAGAAAGAAAAAAAAATAGAGATGAGATCTAATTTACCAGAACACATCTTAAGAAATGAGAAGAAGATAAACTTGTCCCTGGGAACCCACAACACTCCAGTATAGGGCCTAGTGTGGGGAATTCACAGTGGATTGGGGTTTTACAGGCAGATTTCTGGGAAACAGGGTTTTGTTGGAATGGGGAGCCATAGAGCCATGGGCCTGTTGCAAAAATATTTGGGAACCTGGTCTGTTTAACAGCCTCCAAAATACTTCCAAAGGTCACAAATGCTAAAAATAAAAGAAACAACTTCCCTGGGTTGGGAGCAAGCTCTGCAAAGTGAAGATGGTATAGGAGTAAGCCTCTGGATATAGGGGGAAAAAAATCAACTTCTCTATAAATCTTGGTTTACTACTGTGTTCACCTCTTGCTTTCTGTCTCTGGTCATGCAGACAGGAGACCACCTGGTTAGGAGTCCAAAGAACTAAGGACTTATTATTACACCACGACCTCATGTATCATCTCTATGAATCTACATCCTTGAAAGTAAAAGTGTTAGTTGCTCGGTTGTATTTGACTCTCTGTGACCCCAGTGGACTGTAGCCTGCCAGGCTCTGCAGTCCATGGAATTTTCCAGGCAAGAATACTGGAGTAGGTTGCCAATTGACATCCTTGAATGTCCTCTTTTGATGCTAATAGCCTATGATCCTACTTTTCAAGTGCAAGGGCTGAAATCATAGGGTTAAATGTAAGCAAGATCCTTTCTAAGCAAGCCAGGCTGTTTTGATGAATACATTTTTGTGTAAAGTCGTGGACTTTTTGAACACAAAATCATTAATCTTATCATTCTTCCAGCTGCCTCTACCTCCCACACCCACCCGTTTCCCATGCATTTTTAGATTGTTTTAAAATCAGCCTCAGACAAACCAACACAGATTTCTAAAATATGATTATTAGACTATATCTTGCATTTTAGGAATTTAGAGCTGCTTAGGCACTCGGGAAATTTCAGGTCCAATTTCTGTATTTTCAGGCAGAGCAGCAAATGATTTCTACTTGAAGATGAGATATTGCAACTGTCCTGCCCATAACCCTCGGGCTCTGCCTTCCAGTATGCTTTTCCTGACTACTAGACCCGCATCTGCATATCTTTGCCTAAGGACTTTCCCTGGCCTTTTTGGAGGTGACTCTGCCCACACACATAGCAGTCCAGAGATGCCTGGGGAATTACTGCCTTATACTCCAGCATCCTTTTGTCAGTGATAGAAAGTATGTATGATATACTTATTATATATAAGTATCCCAGTTTCATCCCCATCAATTCTCACCTTTGCCTGTTTAAAGTAACTCTGAAGCACATGTTCTGCACTGGCTCCCAGAGTTACCAACATTGGTAACCTGACTAGTTATCACTTATAATGTATGTAGTGTAATAGTTTCCCCTATACTGACATCCTTTCCTTCCCTGACTTATCTTCCCTATTACCTGGGTTCCCTAGATTACCTTCCAAATATCTGCCATTTGTACACAAATCCTAACCTCAGGTTCTACTCCTGGGGGAATTCAAAGATGCCTCTGCACCTTGCACATACGTCTACCACGTTTTCCTAGCAGAAGGATTCCTAATGGGTTGCTTTTATTGCTGTGACCCCTGCCAGCTGATAGATTTGTTGATTATTGTTAGTAAGTTTGCATCGTTGCTTGCTCAGGCTTTAGTACAGTCCTAGTCAGACATGACTGAGCGACTTCCCTTTCACTTTTCACTTTCATGCATTGGAGAAGGAAATGGCAACCCACTCCAGTGTTCTTGCCTGGAGAATCCCAGGGACGGGGGAGCCTGGTGGGCTGCCGTCTATGGGGTCACACAGAGTTGGACACGACTGAAGCGACTTAGCAGCAGCAGCAGCATGTTGTAAGATGTGGTACATCTTTGTGGCAATGAATTAAATTGAATTTCCAAGACTTTTTCACTGGTTACGCCAAAGCTGGAAAGAAGTGCCCAGGGCTCTTGAATCCTATGTTTCTCTTCATGCAACAGCATCATCCATACCTTCTGTGATGGACCTCTACTGCTTGTGACCACCCAGCATGCATTCCACCCTAGACAGTTGCAGTCCCCATAGCTAGCGTGTGCCTTCCAGTTCATGTAGTCCTTCCCTCTGACCACAGCAAACTGCTCAGAGATCCAAACTTTTGGAACTGCTGAACTGAGAAGCCTATTCTTTCTCTCTTCTTACTTTCCTTTCTCCCTTCCTCCTTCCCTTTCTCTCTCTCTCTATTTCCTTCTTTTATTCATTCTTTCATTATTACTAGAGTTACTGAACTTATAGGAATGTGAGCCTAGAGCTTGCTGGTGGACTACTTTCTACCCAAAGGAGAGAGCCTGCTCAAAGTAAAATCAATAGAATAAAAGATGGAATGAATAGGGCAGGGGGAGAGAGAGTAGAGAGAGATTGAATCCTAAAGACACTGTCTTAGTTCTTGCATACAGATGTGCTTAAAAGATCTTGGACTTTTCAACTATGTAAGTCAACATATTACCATTTTTGCTTAAGTCAAACTGAGTTTCTTAGAGTTCTTGAGTTTCTTAGAGTTAAATACAAACTTTAGTTAAATTATTGTACCCACTTAGCACCAGACCCTGTTCAGGTACTAGAGATTCAGAGATACAGGTACTTTCACTGTCCACAGAGAATTTGCATACAAATGAATAATTTAAGGAGTGATATTACAACACTTCCCTGGTGGCTCATCTGGTAAAGAGTCTGCCTGCAATGCGGGAGACCTGAGTTTGATCCCTGGGTTGGGAAGATCCCCTGGAGAAGACTATCTGCTCCAGTATTCTGGTCTGGAAAATTCCATGGACTGTATAGTCCATGGGGTCCCAAAGAGTTGGGCACAACTGAGTGACTTTCACACACATTATAACACTAGGTTTTTCATTTTCTTGCTTTCCTTTTTTTGGAGCCACTGTGTTTCTTCTTCTCGTGGCTTTCTCAAGAGACAAAGAAGCTAGGTTATTTTCCTTTCAGTTTCCCCAGTCACAGAGAATTCCTTTCTAGTACTTTTTTTTTTTTTTTTAAGAGGCTAGCATATCCTGGTTGTTTGTGCCATGTGATAAATGTCCCCATTGCTTATTAACCTTCAAAATAGGCAGCCCCCACTATTAGGGCTTATGGTCTGTATGAGACAACATAAAAACAAGACACATTCTCCCCCATGCACATTTCAAATGAAATGTAACAGAAGAGAAATAAATAAAAATGGAAAAAAATGCCTTAAATGGTTTATGTTGGAAAATGTTATATGGGCAATAATGGTACTTATATGGGCTTTGGGCAGAGACTTTGATAATGAAGGTTAAATGAGGGAATGTTATAAAAAATGTTCACTGTTCATAAAAATAAATCTCTGGTATGAACCAGAATGAAATCAGCAGAGTTGCAGGCACTGAGAGCAGCTGGGGTGACCTCAGCCTCAGGTTGGTAATAGCCAGACTCGCTGGAACCACACACTCTCACCTCAGCAGGATTCACTTAACTCTCCATCACAAGGACATTGAGTTCCATGGGCCTCAGAGGTGGCTCTTCAGCTGTCACTGAAAAACAAGGACATTGTCCTTTCTAGCATTCTTCCTTTTTAGGTCCTGGCAGGGTTTCCAGGGACCCTGTCTTTCTAGGTTAAGTATCTGTCCAGAGGTTTCAAATGCAAATGTCCAGCAGCAGGTTGTGAATGAATAAAATGGACTTGAAAGCTGCTGCTGCTGCTAAGTCACTTCAGTCGTGTCCGACCCTGTGCGACCCCATAGATGGCAGCCCACCAGGCTCCCCCATCCCTGGGATTCTCCAGGCAAGAACACTGGAGTGGGTTGCCATTTCCTTCTCCAGTGCATGAAAGTGAAAAGTGAAAGTGAAGTCGTTCAGTCGTTTCCGACTCTTAGCGACCCCATGGACTGCAGCTACCAGGCTCCTCCGTCCATGGGATTTTCCAGGCAAGAGTACTTGAGTGGGTTGCCATTGCCTTTTCCGGACTTGAAAGGGATAATAGCAAATTGGAGAAACATGTGCCATATGAAAGGGTCACTATTTAGTTCAGACAGTGGGAATGCCAACTTAGTGGGGTTAAGTCTTTCTTTTTTTCAAGGGGAAAGCTGGAGTTCTCAATTTTATGAATTTTAAAAAATAATTTTCAATATTTGTAACTGATTTTGGTTATATACATATAATATATGAATATATTTATATGCATATATATTAATATATGTATGTAGATATTTATGGGTGTAGGGGAAGAATATGTGTCTAAGGGGCAAACTTGGCCTACAGCAGCCAGTTTGGAATCTATTATAAGTGAATGCTGAGATTGTAATTATCATTGTTTACTTTCATTGATTTAATAATTCATTGATTATTGCTGTCGAGCTGTCAGATAAAGGTCCTCCATAATGTCTAGTCCTGGAGGCAAGAGCTTGTATTTGAAACAGTCAGTCATTAGCATGTACTGTGTGCTGGGCATTTGTCTATGAGCTTCACATGGATTATTTCATTATAATCGCCTTACTGTCCAAAAAGAAAGCACCAATGTTGGCCCGTTTATAATAAAGGAAACTGAGGTTTCCAGAAATGAAGTATTTGATTGACCACAGTTATTGTACAGGACACCTTTTGTATAGCACCTCTCGTCATCTTGGCCTTGCCACTGTTTCCAGCCAAGGCTACCACTCCACCTCGTGTGCTCTGGCTTCCTTTGGCTGCACAAAGATATTCATACATCATGGGGAAGCCCTCTGCCTATGGAGGCAGGAGCTGATGGATAAAGGCTTTTGACCGTGGCTGACAGTTCTGACACACATTCCATAAGACTCCTCAGAAGGCCTTGTGTGAAGTAAGCAGTCACCTGTAGCAGTTAACACTCTTGTACTGGTGTTTCCTCCCTTCCTGTTCACCTCCCTGCCCCTTATTTAGGGAATCACATTCCCCCAGTAAACCACCTATACATGCCACATCTTCATCGCAGGCTCTGCTGTTGGGGAAGTCAAGCTAAGATAGTAAGTGGTAAAGCTGGAATTAAAATCTAATTTTGACTTGTCTCCAAATGAATACTGTATTAAATCAGTCTTTATGTGATTCCTTTACCAGGTCCTTTCCAGTCTGGTTGTGAAATAAAGGTTTTGAGTTAAAAAAGGCTCTGAAATGGAGTATTACTCAGCCATTAAAAAGAATATATTTGAATCAGTTCTAATGAGGTAGATGAAACTGGAGCCTATTATACAGAGTGAAGTAAGCCAGAAAGAAAAACACCAATACAGTATACTAATGCATATATATGGAATTTAGAAAGATGGTAACAATAAACCTGTGTACGAGACAGCAAAAGAGACACTGATGTATAGAACAGTCTTATGGACTCTGTGGGAGAGGGGGAGGGTGGGGAGATTTGGGAGAATGGCATTGAAACATGTATAATATCATGTATGAAACGAGTCGCCAGTCCAGGTTCGATGCACGGTACTGGATGCTTGGGGCTGGTGCACTGGGACAACCCAGAGGGAGGGTGTGGGGAGGGAGGAGGGAGGAGGGTTCAGGATGGGGAGCACAGGTATACCTGTGGCGGATTCATTTCGATGTTTGGCAAAACTAATACAATATTGTAAAGTTTAAAAATAAAAAAAATAAAAAAAAAAAAAAGGCTCCGAAAGGACTCTTGACCAGCAGAAAGGGAGGATGGTAGTGTGAGGTAGTTGGTACACAGAAAATAAATAGGAGAAACAAGGCAAAATGTAGTTTTAGTTTATAATACAGTTAATTTTTTGGCACTGCTTATGTGTTTGTCACTGTGCCAAGTACTAAAAAAGGAACGCAGAACTCTGGAAATGAAAACTATGGTGGAAAAGACTTATTTCCAAAGATCTTCAGTGACTTTAGGCAAGAATGTCAATTTCAAATGCCTGCAGGGGCCAAGTGAGACCCTGGAGTTAAACTAGCCTGGTTTTTGTTTGCATATCAAACACAACTGTGTGGTTTTCACTGCTACACAAAATTAGGCTTTAGGTTTTCTCCCATTTTTCTTCCAACACATGGCTGTCCCAGTCTGCTCATTTTCCCATTTTGGATAGACATGAAGGTACAAAAATAGTTTGCTTTCATTAATTAATAAAAATTGAGATACAATTGGTATATAATATTAAGTATATATAAGGTGAACAGCATTTTGGTTTGATACATTTGTGTATTGCAACATGATTATAATAATGTTAGCTTTAGCTGACACTTCTGTCTCATCACATAACTGTCCCTTTTTTATTATAACAACAATTAAGACTTAGTCTCTTAGCAGTTCTGAAGTTTATAATACAGTATTGTTGACTATACTCACTATTCTGTGCATTAGATCTCCCAAAACTATTTATCTGCTAGTTTCAAGTTTGCACCTGTAGTTTGTATCCTTTAACACCATCTCCCATTCCCCTACCACCTAGCTCCTGGTAACCACTATGAAAAATGAAAGTGTAGTCACTCAGTTGTTTCTGACACTGTGACCCCACGGACTATAGCCTACCAGGAATACTGGACACCCATTCCAGTATTCTTGCCTGAAGAATACTGGAATGGGTGTCCATTCCCTTCCCCAGGAGATCTTCCAGACCCAGGGATCAAACTCGGGTCTTTGCATTGCAGGCAGATTCTTTACTATCTGAGCCACCAAGGAAGTCCCAGTAACCACTATACAATTCTTCACTTTAACTAGTTCAGCTTTTTTTTTTTTTTAAGTTGCAAATATAAAAGATATCATGCAATATTTGTCTTTCTATCTGACATCTCACTTAGCATTATACTCTCATGATCCATCCATATTGTTGGCAATGGCAAGGTTTTCTTCTTCCTCATGGCTTTATAATATTCTATATCTCTACCACATCATTTTATCCTTTTCTCTCTTGACACTTAGGTTGTTTCCAAAGCATGTCTATTATATTATAAATAATGCTGTAATGAACATAGATGTGTATGTATCTCTTTGAGATATTGATTTCAGTTCCTTCAGATGTACACCCAGAAATGGAATTGCTGTATCATATGGTAGTTAATTTTTTTTTTTTTTAGCAACTTCCATCCTCTTTTCTACAATGGCTATACCATTTTACTACCCCAATGAAAGATTCCCTTTTCTCCATATTCTTGTCAACATTTGTTATGTCTTATCTTTTTGATGATAGGCATTCTGACAGGTGTGAGATGATAATCTCATTTTGGTTTTGATTTGCCTTTTCCTGATGGTTAGTGATGTCAAGCACCTTACATCAATATACACCTATTGGCCATTTGTATGTCTTCTTTGGTAAAATGTCTTTTCATGTTTTTTGCCCATTTAAAAATTGGATTATTTCCTTTTTTAGCCTTTGAGTTGTATGAGTTCTTTATATGTTTCTGGTATTAATACCTTTATCACATACATGGATATTTTCTCCCATTTCATAGGCTACCTTTTCAGTTTATTACCAGGTGGGACAGTGGTAAAGAATCTGCCTGCCAAAGCATTCTGCTGTGCAGAATCCCATTAGTTTAATGTGGTCTTACTTGTTTCTTTTCCTTTTTTGTTGCCTTTGATATTGTGTCTTAGGCAAGAAATCATTGACAAGACCAGTGTTAAGGATCTTTTTCTCTATGTTTTCTCAGACTTTTATGGTTTGGGATCTGACATTTAAGTCTTTGATCCATTTTGAGTTAATTTTGTCAGTAGTGTAAGACAGCAGTCTAGTTTCATGATGCATGTGGATATCCAGTTTTCCCAATGCTATTTACTGAAAAGACTGTCCTTTCTCCATTGCATGTTCTTGGCACACTTTTCATTCGGTTGACATATATGTAAGGTTTACGTCCGGACTCTCTATTGTGTTCCACTAGTCTTTGTGCCTGTGCTTTCCTTACAACTGTACAGAAAGCAGCCCCTTAAGGTGAATGACAAACGGCAACCAATTCTGCCATCTTGTTAAGGGAATATGATAGAGTCTAGGAACTGGGGAGGCTGGCCCGTCTATCAGCTAGCTATAGGTCGACTCCAGCTGGCTGTCACTGTGTGGGAATGTTAGTTTCCTCATGCCAGATCTCCTAATTGTTCAAGAGTAGTTGGAAACCCAGAAATATTTGTGAAAATCTCTACATTTTTAAATGCTAACAGCGATTTCAAATTTCTTAAACAACAGGCAAGTCAACCCTGACGGAGCAAACAGAACACATGTGCAAGTTGTATTTTCCACACAGGCCACTGGTTTGCACTCAGTGATACAGGCTCAGCCCTCTTTTCCTCCAAAGCCCTTGAGCTGTGCCCTGTTTTCCTGGGAGAGATGCAAGACTGGGAAAAGTGGCATAGGATGTGGGCTGCCATTGAATTTGTCTCTTAGGATTCTCTTCACTTTCTGTTTTTAGAGAAAGTAGGTTAAGACTTCTTTATTTGTGTGTGTGTGTGTGTATGCACATGTGTTTTCTAAGGGTTCAGAAATAGACCTAATTTAAGAAAAACACACAGTCAAATATGTACGTTGATGTTCTTTAGAAACTATGAAGAGGGCAAGGAAAAACTAATTAACCAAATAAGTGGCTTTTGCTGGTGGATGGTGGTATTTGAACATGTAGGTAGAGGTGTTTTTTTTTTTTTTTTTTTTTTAAGGGATTCTTAAATCAGGAAGAAAGGAGTGTAGAACTTTCCTTTTTTTTTTTAATTTGCGTAAAATTACCATGTCCCCTGGCCAGATTTCTATTGGCCTTGATGATTAGTTGGCTATTTTAGTAGTTCATTGTCTCATCCTTTAGAAAAAGCTCCTCCTAAATGCGACTCACTATGTCATAACTGTATAAAATATTCATTGAGATGGTGCTTTTAATGGATTTGTTTGGAATGAACTCGAGCAGAGGGAGCCATCGCTGATTTGTGAAGCAGCAGGACAGTTTCAGGGCTGTGTCTGCCCCAAGCATTGCTTTGTTCAACAAGGCTCTCCACCTGCCCTCTTTGCCTGCAGGCTATAATCTGAGAGAAGGCACTAAAACCATACTTTTGGGGCTTTTCAAGACTAGGATTTGTATCCATTTTTCATAAAGGTGTTCCGATGTGGAGTTTTTCATATTGTGTTCAATAGAGATCTACTACAGCTTATCTGAATTATACTGGAGTGTTCATGCCACATAGGATTCATTGCCTAGAGTGAGTTCTTGAACTCCAGAATTAGACAAATTTAGCTTTGAATCCTGACTCTGTCACCTACTAGTTATGTGACCCTCAGGCAAATATTTTAACATTTCTGAGCTTTAGCTTCCTTATCTTTTTAATCTAGAAAATGCTAGTACATACTTCACACAGAATTTGAAGCTTGAATGGGGATAGTTTGCAAAGTACATAGTCTAGTGCCTAGGACATATTAGAAACTTACTAACATTGGCCATTATTCTCTAAGTAGTACTATAAATCCAACCGCTGCAGCATATCTGGGACCACTAGAGGTTTGTATGGAGTTTTCTGCTAAGCATGCCATATGGTTCTTTTCTTTTACCAAACTTGACAGTAGAGCAGGGATAACTGAGCACCTTGAAACAAACAGAAGAATTGTGGACCAGAAAGGATAAGGGAAATGATCAAGACTGTCCTGCGAATTAGTGATAAGTCAGACCAGGGAATATAATTGAGTACTTTGACCCCTTTCTCAGCATTAATTACAAACCTTTTAAAAAATCAGATTAGGGGCTTTTCTTTTTTCTTTATTTTTTGCAACCAGAGTACATCTGAATCTGAAACCATGCCATCATGACCTCTACTATTTAATTTCTGTGTGTGTACCTCTTTACTTTTTGGTTCTAAGTAGTTACCTTCTTGCCAACCTTTTGTAATATGAAATAAAAAGTCACAAAAATCTTCCCTATCTTAACACAACCAGCCTCAAAACCTGGAGTCTCTAGGCCCAGCCCCAGCACCCAGCAAGCATGCTCTCATTTTATCCCACCCCTTTCCATTCCCTCCTGATTCTGAACACTGTGTATCTGTTAGAAGGAGCTGTAATCCATTTGGGGAATGACCTTGGGCAAATTACTTCACTTTTTGGGTCACAGTTTCTCCATCCTTAAAGTGGAAAAGATGATTAATTTCTTAATAAGGGAATAATAGTTCCCCATAAAGGTATGGAAGGCATTTGACAATGATCCACTTTGCCTGTTGCCTTCTGGGACTGGGTGGGGCTGGGGTTTTATTTTTATAATCTTCAAATTGAAGACACAAATAATTTTCATAAGCTTGCTGAAATAATGAAATGGCTATTTCTCAGGGCAAGGTCCAGTGAAGTGGTAAGGACGGAGCAAACATGGGGGAAATGGGCCAGAGGCAGCCTCAGATATGCTCTTCCTTGGTGTCTCAGTCCTGGGAGGGAAAAGAGGCTCATCAAAATCCTGATTAAGCAGGGATTGCCAATAGCACTCTATCCAGGCAAATAAGAGCTACCCCTCCCCCTTCCCTTTTACTCTTAAAACAAAAATCTATGAAGATTTAATCACATTGCTATATCTCCAGGACCTAACCTCTGAGTGTTCCTGAGAACATTTCAGTTTGTCTCCAGGCTCTCAAGCTTGTGCCTCAATGGGAATGTGATCCCTTTAGGCTTTTTACTTGAGTGGAAGAAGCAAAGATTGCTTTTTGTTCCCCTTTGACTCTTCTGAATTAACATGAAATTGAAGATGACTGTAGTTAGGGGAAGAGAGAGAGAGAACAATCAGAAGGGAAGTGAGGAAGGAGGCTCAGAAAGCCAGTGCAAAGAGTATGTCTTGGAACCCGAGGGAAGCTCTGTGTTCATCAAGGTGATAGTTTCCTTCTAGGCCATCAGCAGAATGAAAACGGCTCACCCAGCCTCATTTAAACCCTTTCATCTAGGTCTCTGAGGCCCTTCTCTGGGGAATGCTCTTTGGAGTGTGAATTCCTCCAAGCTCATTATCTCAGTGTAAGTGCAGATGCTACCCCCACCTGCCTTTGGTCCTTCTTCCACTGCAACCGCCCTTTCTGGGCTCTAGGACCAAACTGATGCTGGCAATAAGGGTGACTGCATCTTAATTGTGTAATTGACAAACAACGTGGATACTGATGTCTCAGTATTATTTAATGGAATCTGATGTTTGTGGCTGTCATATCAACCAGTGACTTTTTTTTTTTCAGAAAAGTAATTAAACCATGGGTAGGAGTTTGGACCACAGGTAGTGGTTTGGAGGACTTCCCTGGAGGCTCAGTGATAAAGAATCTGCTTGCTGATGCAGGAGATGTGGGTTTGATCCCCGGGTCGGGAAGATTCCTGGAGTAGGAAATGGCAGTCCACTCCAGGGTTCTTGCCTGGGAAATCCCATGAACAGAGGAGTCTGGAGGGTTACAGTTCACGGGGTCACAAACGAGTTGGACATGACTTAGCAACTAAACAACAAGGGGTTTGGAAATTCTCTATACAAGTCTAAGGGTTGATTGGGATTGGTGAAAGGACCTGCCTCTTTGGTTTAAGTCATGTGTGAGCTTTGTCTAAAACCACAGACTTAGATTCCAGTGCTGAGAGAGTGGGGAGGCCTGAGCGGAAGGGCTTTCTGCTGCCTTTCACCCTCATTCCCTCCACACCTTTGCCACTGGCTTGTTCCTTCCCACTTCCTCCCATGGCTGTCCCTGCTCTGTGCAGGGAAAGTCCACCCATTTGCCTGCTAAAAAGAGGTGTGAAAAAAATGATGGCAATAGGACTCCATGAGAAAAATTTTGGTAGAGCATATTGGGATATAGTCACCAGATATTTTATGGTCTGACAGAAAGGCTTGAATTTCAATATTCTGTCCTTCTGAAGTGTCCTTTATTTGCATTTTTGGATCCTTCCTTCTTTTCCTCTTTCTTTCTCCATCTCTTTTCTTTACTCTTCTTTCTTTCCTTGAACAGACGTCATATTCATTTCAAATTTTTTGAGTAACATTGTTTTTGGATTGTGAATGGAAACAATATATACTCATTATAAGAAAATCAGCTAAAGAAGTATGAAAGAATGCCAACTGAGAAGTAATAACATTGAAGTGCTAGTGGTGATAAGCTCTATGCTAAGTGCTTCACATATATGATCTCATTTAATCCTTTCGACAACCATGTGAGAAAGTTACTATTATCACTTGTGTTTTGCAGATGAGAAAACTGAAACAGAGAGGTTACGTAACTTGCCTCAAGTCACATAGCTGGTGAGCAGTAGTGCAGACTTTGAACTTAGGTGGTCTAACTCCAGAGTCTCTTTCCTATCCAACATGCTCTGTGTTGCTCTGTGCTGTTCCAACTACACATCAAGAAAGACAGTGCCAACTGGGGAGACCTCCAGTCACTCAGATTAGTCCTCCTTGGGAGCATCTGGTCTGAGGAACTCATCACCCTCCACACTAAGGCTCTCTACTTCACAGGCTCAGAAGCCTTTCTTTTACAGTGATGAATCAACATTACTAAATTCACAGAAATAGCTGTGGTACTAAGACTATTAATCTCATTAATTTACAAAGAACAAGTCTAGGGAGACTTACGTTTACCTATCAGTACATCCTCATTCTACAGTAGAACTGTATGGGAAGCTAACCAACTACTGTTTCTTTGGACTGGGGAGCCTCAAGTCAGTGCATGGGAGTCATTCAGCTAACTCTCAGCTGAGTTATCTTTTCAAAACCACTGTTTTCCTCTTCCCCTACCTCCCTCATTACAGGAGTAATGGAAACCCTAATACACCAGTGCATTAAGCCAAGTCATCGCTCTCCTTTATCCTACGACCACTCTCCATTCTGATAACACATTGGTTCTGTAGACTTCTTTCTACCATCAGTTAGGCTACAGTCAAGTCTTTTTGGTCTGGGAGTCATTCTGTCTTCTGAAGTTTGCATATCTCTGCTTGTGTCTGCTAACTGTTAATTTAAGCTCAAGTCTTAAAGGGCACATTTAAAAAATTTTATGGAAGTATATTTTACAGATCACAAAATTTTAAAGATAAAATTACACTCTTTTAAAATATACAATTCAGTGGTTTTTATGGAGTTTACCAGGTTGTGCAGCCACTCTCCTAACGCTTTCATCACCCCAGTAAGATCCATCATGCCCATTAACAGTTAATCTCTGTTCCCATCCTGGATTTCATAGAAATGAAATCCTACAGTATGAGGTCTTTGTGTCTGGCTTCTTTCAATTAGCATAATGTTTTGGAAATTGATCCATATGGTAGTGTGTATCAATATGCATTCCTTTTTATTAGTGAATAATGTTTCATTGTATGGTTATGTTATGTTTTATTTATCTATTCATCTGATGAACATTTGAATTGTTTCCATTTTTTAGCTATTATGAATAATGCTGCTGTGAACATGCATGTGCAACTTTTTGTGTGGTCATATGTTTTCATTTCTCTTGGGCAGATATCAATGAGTGGAATTGCTCGGTCATATGGTAGATTTATGCTTAACTTTTTGAGAAACATCCAAAATATTTCCCAAAGTGGCTACATCAAAGGGCTGTTTTACTGGCCTAATTTCCAAGTTGTTGGACTATCCGTCATGCTAGCTCCCCAGGGCTGAAAATAAAAGGAATGAAAATGACCCATAATCTCATTCTTATTAACATTTTATTGATACATACAAAATTGTTATTTTATGTATTATACTATATAAATACAAATGTATAAAATTTTATGCACAATAGAGTAAAATTTATTTCTATATGTATGTCTGTATTTCATGTCAAGAAAACTATGTATGTGTATACAGATACGTATATAAATATTATACAAGATGAAAATGTACATATACATACACTTAGGACACATTATATTAATAATTGAACTTTTTAGGCTTAGTTATAACTGAATAATTGTCACTTATCTGTATTATTAAATATGAAGTGAATGTGATTTTCAATCTTATTAATAGACTTCACATAATACACCATAGTTTTTAAAACCATTGTTCTTTTTTGGACTTCTGCATGGTGTTGTATTTACGTCTAAGTCATAATTTTTAATATATATATACTTTCAGTATTTACTTAAATTTGTCTGGGCTCTATCTCATGCATTTCTTGAATACTTGGATATTTCGCGGCTGTATTCACACTTCATCAGGTTTTCCCTCTCAGTTGTCTCTTGGTACAATGTGAAGTCTGGTCCTTTCATCCACAGAATCACTTAGAAGGCAAACTTCTTTTTAAAGTGTGTCTGTTTCTAATAATATAAAAGCTGAAAAAAAAAAGTAAAAGTTGCTCAGTCATGTCTGACTCTTTGCGATCCCATGGACTGTAGCCTGCCAGGCTCCTCTGTCCATGGAATTCTCCTGGCAAGAGTACTGGAGTGGGTTGCCATTTCCTCCTCCAGGGCATCTTGCTGACCCAGGGCTTGAACCTGGGACTCCTGCATTGCAGGCAAGTTCTTTACTGTTTGAGCCATCAGGGAAGCCAAAGGATGATGTAATTTAAAAAACAACCTCAAGAAGGATGGTGGTTTTGTGAGTATAGATAGTTTGGCTGAAGTATTTCACTCTGTAATAGGGTTTTATATAAGTCTTGTCTGAGGATGGGAAAGTGAGGTGACTTCTTAAGATTCTCCCAGAGACATAGTAAGAATGATAGATCTTAATATAAAATACTACGATGAGATAATGCCTTTAGTGACCTTCTAACACATTGCCATACTGTAAACCAAGTCTTCCAACTTATAAAATAAATTCTCAGTGGAGATCTGTTCATGTGGCTGTTCATTTCTCTTTACATGGTCATTCAAGATGTGTCATGGCTCCCGAACCTATGTCACATCTTACCTAAGCTGGGAGATTATCTCTTCCATCAGAAGAGACTTTTAACCTCCCAATCTCCCTCCCCCGTGACCTTTTTAAAAATAAAGTCTCATTGAGATACACACATACTAAAATATCCTATTGAGATACATACATACCAAACTATTATCCTTTTAAAATAGGTTTTATTCAGATACACACATACCAAAATATCACCCTATTAAAATATGTACTGCAGTGGTTTTTAGTACATTCATAGAGTTTTACAACTATCATCGCTATCTAATTTTAGAACATTTTGTCACCTCAAAAAGAAACCTAGTAACTCCCTATTTCCTCTTCCCTTTGGCTCCTGGCAACCACTAATCTCCTCTCTGTTTGATAGATTTCCTTATTCCTTATTTGATAGATTACTTATTTATATAAACAGTCATATAATATGACTATTATTTCTGCCTCTATCACTTCGCGTGTTTTGAAGATTCATATTGTTGTAGCATGTATCAGTATTTCATTTCTTTTCTAGGCAAAATAATATTTTGTTGTATGGATATACCACCTTTTGTTTATTCGTTCATCATTCAGTGATTCTACTTTTCTGGCTATTTGTATAATGCTGTTATGAATATTCATATGTTATACGTTTTTGGTTGACATTTATTTTTAGTTGTTTTGGGAATATAGCTAGGACTGAAATGCTGAGTTATGTAATAATTCTATATTTAACACCGTGAGGGTCTGCCCAACTGTTTTATTTCTTTCCTCATTAAATTGTTTGGACACTCTTGTCAAAAATCAGTTGACCATAAATGTGAAGGTTTATTTTTTAGACTGTCAATTCTATTATATTAACCTGTATATCTATCCTTTTACCAGTAACATACTGTATTTATTACTGTAATTCTGCAGTAAGTTTTCAAATTTAAAAGTATGAGTCCTCCAGCATTGTTCTTTTTGAAGATATTTCTTTGGCTATCCTGGAACTCTTACATTTACACAAGAATTTTAGGATCAATCAGTTTTGTCAATTTCTGAAAAAAGTCAGCTGGGATGTTGATGCTGCATGTATTGAATCTATAGGTCAATTTGAGGAATATTGTCTTCCAATTTATAAGCATGATTATCTCTCCATTTATATAGGTCTTCTTTAATTTCTTTCAACAATAGTTTGCATTTTTCAGTGTCTGAGTCTTACAACTTCATTGGCTGAATTTATTTATAAATACTTCATTCTTTATGTTACTGTGTAAGTGGAATTATCTTATTAATTTTGTTTATGGCTTGTTCATTGCTAGTATATAAAAATACAACTGAGTTTTATATACTGATCTGGTATTCTGCAACCTTGCTGAACTCATTTATTAGTTCTAATAGTATTTTTAGTGGACTCCTTAGGGTTTTCTATACTCAAGACTATATCTTATGTAAACAGAGATAGTTTTACTTGTTGCTTTTGATTATGTGTGACTTTTATTTCTTTTTCTTGCCCAGTTCCTATGGTCTGAACCCCCAGTATAATGTTGTATAAAGAGCAGACATCCTTATCTTTTTTTTGTCCTTACAGGGAAAATATTGTATTTCATTATTAAATATGATTTAGTTGTGGGTTCCTTGCTTTTTTGTATGGTTCACTTTTATCTGGAATGCCTTTTTCTAATCTCCATATCTCTCTTTTTCAAAACAATATCCATCAATCAAGGCCAAATGCCTAGGCAGATATCATTTCCCCCATCCTGGAATTTATGTTTGCTCATATATCTAACAAAACACTTATCAAATTCCATCTTTTACTGTAACTATTTATGTGTTTATTATGGGAAGCCATCTCCTGTTGTAAGCAGCAACTTTTTGCATATAGCCCACGTTGTATAGATTCTTATTCTGGAAAATAGTAAAATTATATTAAAAAAAATTAAAGATTAAGTAAAACTGGAATTAGATTAAATGTTTCAAAAAGTTGCCTCTGACTCCTTTCTTCTAAAAAAAATTTATCACCATTAAATCTTTCTACAGCAATGTGTACAAATTGAAAATTCTTAACTACTTGAAGAGCTTCCTAGGGCTCAGAAATCTTTTGGTGTAGAAACAGTATCAACAACAAAACTATAGACAGAAGAGTTCTTGGAATCCGGAGAGAGGGTGGCACGATTGCTAACCTGTTAAAAATCGTTTAGAAATATTGCCATGTTTTTGTTCACTAAGGAAAAGTTAAAGAATTCTTAAAGAAAACTCAAGAGATGGGAATATCAGACCACCTTACCTGCCTCCTGAGGAACCTGTGTCAAAAAGCAAAAATCAGGTCAAAAAGTAATAGTTAGAACCTGACATGGAACAACAGGCTGGTTCAAACTGGGAAAGGATCACGTCAAGGGTGTATATTGTCCCCCTGCTGATTTAATTTATATGCAGAGTACATCATGAGAAACGCTTGGCTGAAGTGAAGCACAAGCTAGAATTAAGATTGCCGGGAGAAATATCAATAACCTCAAATATACACCCTTATGGCAGAAAGTGAAGAGCAACTAAAGAGCCTCTTGATGAAAGTGAAAGAGGAGAGTGAAAAAGCTAGCTTAAAACTCAAGATTCAGAAAATGAAGACAATGGCATCCAGTCCCATCACTTCCATGGCAAATAGATGGAGAAACAATGGAAACAGTGACAGACTTTATTTTCTTGGGCTCCAAAATCACTGCAGATGGTGACTGCAGTCATGAAATTAAAAGATGCTTGCTCCTTGGAAGAAAAGCTATGACCAACCTAGATAGCATATTAAAAAGCAGAGACATTACTTTGCCAACAAAGGTCCTTCTAGTCAAAGCTGTGGTTTTTCCAGGAGTCATATGGTTGTGAAAGTTGGACCATAAAGAAGGCTGAGTGCCAACGAATTGATGCTTTTGAACTGTGGTGTTGGAGAAGTCCCTTGAAAGTCCCTTGGACTGTAAGGAGATCAAATCAATCAATCCTAAAGGAAATGAGTCCTGAATGTTCATTGGAAGGACTGATGCTGAAGCTGAAACTCCAATACTTTGGCCACCTGATGTGAAGAGCTGACTCATTAGAAAAGACCCTGATGCTAGGGAAGATTGAAAGCAAGAGGAAAAGGGGATGACAGAGGATGAGATGGTTGGATGGCATCACGGACTCAGTGGACATGAGTTTGAGCAAGCTCTGAGAGATGGTGAAGGATGGGGAAGCCTGGTATGCTGCAGTCCATGGGGTCGCAAAGAGTCAGACATGACTGAGCAACCGAACAACAAAGGACACACAATTTTTTCCTTGCTGAAGCTGATCAGTGCTGGAAAGGAAAGAGGGTCAGTGAGGCTCACATTTCTGAGACTGACCAGATGACTGGGCTCAGAATTAACATGTCGTACCAAGTAGTCTATGGGGTCACAAAGAGTCAGACACAACTGAGCAACTGAACAACAGCAGAGTAAAGATTAACATAGTAATTCTAGAATATAGAGTTTTTTGTAGTATGTTCCCTGCACCAGCTGCATTCTCTTTTTACTCAATGTTGTTGCCATTTAGTTGTAAGGATAGAAATCTTATTAAACAAATCTCTTTATAAACTGTTTGCTTATTTTTGTATTCACAGTCCTTAGTACAGAGAGCTTTAAATAGGTGCTTAGTAGGTGCTTATATCTTTTGAGTGAATGGGTAAAGCAAATTTATAATGAGATATCAGTGATCTGTGGAAGCTTAATGCATTGATTTTCTGGTGTTGTCCTAAAGTAAATAGACCCAGGGATAGAACTCAGGTCTCCTCCATTGCAAGATGGTAAAGACAGCAGATTCTTTGCCATCTGGGAAGATGGGAAGCCTAGAAGCCCCCAAATAAATAGATTGCCAATTATTTCTTCAGCAAAAGTGGATGTGTTTTAGATCAACAAAGAGTGGCCATTTGGGATCTGCAACCATGGTGAGCCATATGCAAGTGCCTGCATGGTAAGAAGAGGAGAACTTTTTCAAAGAGGAGAAAAGCAAGCTGAGAGGGCCATAGTAAACAAAGTATAGTGGCTTTTCACTAGCTGAGTTGTGACAGTTTCTCATTGGCTGAACTCTTGCCAGGCAAGAAGAAGTTTTTCTTCTTTGCATTTGGCTTTACTGTCATGTAGGGCATGAGACCTCCCCATTCTGGCCTCCCAACTCTATATTAACTGAAGTTTCTTACATTTCCACCTTTTGATAAGCTCTTTCTCTGATAGCATCACTGATCAAGAGTCAGGTTTTCTTGTTTCAGTGGCCCTTTGTCCCTCAGTGCCAGGAAGGACCTTTCATAAGTGTAGTATTTCATATCAGAGGCAGAGTACACAGATTGGAAAACTGTTGATGTCGCATTTGAGTAACAAGGTAGGAGGGAGAACTCTCAGGCACTTCTTATTTAGTGTCCATATGTTATCAAGATGATAGACATTGCAGATCATCTGAAGCATTATGTCATCATCAAAAGTTTACCAACAGACATCAAACAGGTCTGGATATCTTGGAAAAGCTGTCTCATTAGCTGTTGTCTACCTCAATTTTGTAAAATATATTTGCTTTCAGATCAATAGATGTGTACAGGGCCAATCAAGGTTTGGTGCTCTCGTTAGATGTGTTGAGTGAATCCAAGAGTCTATTCCTTAGAGTTTGATGGAACAGTGAGCCAAGTTTAGAACACCCCAGAATCTTAATAATAGTGAGAGTGACGGGTAAAAGTATTCCATCCAATAATTCCTGAACATAAGAGCCATTGTAAGTTTTATTTTTGTTGAAAGTGAGGAAGCCATGTTGCCTCCACAACATTCCAAAATCTTGAGATACTCAGCATATCTACTTTTAGTACAAATATTGGCAGTTTTGCCCTTGACTCGAGTGCGAGCCTGTATAAGAGCAGAGAGTTCAACTTTTGGGGTCAAAGTAGCCATAGGTAAAGGTGCTTCCTCAACAGTACCAAAAGGAGTTGCAATAGCATACCCAGCATAATATTTGTCATTGTCCTCCTTAAAATAAGAACCATCAGGGAACCATGAGAATTCAGCATTACTCAGAGGAATTTCCTGAAGATCATCGTTAGGAGTTAGGAAGTGGTCCATCAGCCTCATGGGCTTCTATAGTCTATAGGGTTGAAAAGAGGCATGACTGAGTATGTATATACATATAGAAGGAATTTGTCAGTGACTGAGGGGAGAAGAGTAGCAGGGTTAAGGTTGTTACAATGTATATGAGTCATGTGAGGAGCAGTTAATGAAAGGACTTCTTAGGAGGTGAGGCTGCTGACTGAGAAATGTTGAGTGTGATGAAAATTCCGGAGGGCTTCTACTTCATGAAGTACACAAATGGTTGAAGGGGATCCCACAGCAAATTTCCTGTGATGGTCTTAGCCAAAAGGGCAGGGGCACCAACGGCTCTAAAGCAAGGGGAGGTATCCCTATGCCACAGGATACAGTGACTAGCTATAATACTGATCAATGGTGATACCCAGGTTTTTGGGTGAGTATCCCAAGAGCATTTTCTTCCTTTTCATATACAAAATGGGAGAAAAAACAAAAAAAGAATCTGGTAATTGGGATGCCCAAGGTCAGGTTCATCACACTCTTTCTTAAGGCCTTAAAGGCTATGTAGTGATGGCTATGATCCTTACAATAAAATTGGATCAAGATTGTTATTCTTTATGAAAACATATGGAATTCTGGCTATAAGAAGTTTGGAATTCACTTTTGGCAATAACCAATGAACCAAAGAAAGCCTCACAGTGGCACTTAATTTTGGGTTTGGAGAAACATAGGATAGCATGAAGCCTATATGAATCCAGGTGTAGTCCTTGTTGTTATATCAGATGTCCTAAATAGTGAATGTGGATTTGGGCAAACCACAATTTTTCTTGGTGACCTTATGTCGCTTTAAGGCTAAAAGCTTTAGCAAGTGGATGCTGTCTTCCTGAGGGCTTGAGAAGGAAAGCAAAGAAGCAAATCATCCATATACTGCAACAAAGTAGAACCTCTAGGGAACCTTATATCATCCAGATCAGCCTTCAGGATTTCTGAGAAATAAGAAGGACTCTCAGTAAAATCCCAGGGTATTATTGTCCAGCTGAATTGTTGTTTTTTTTTTCAAGTAAAGGCGAAAACTTATTGTCTTGCTTCATCATCTAGAATACTAAAGAATGTACTGCATAAATCAGTTGCAGTAAAGAATTTGCTTCTAGTGGGAATGAATATTTGTAAAGTATGAGAGTTGGAAACAACAACAGAGTGTCAGGGGATAACAATGTTGTTTATTGTGTCAAGGTCGGGCAAATATCCACTCTTGGCCTGTAGGTTTTTGCACAGGTAAAATGAAAGTGTTGTAGGGGCTAGTACAAGGATAGTGAGGTGCCGGGGTCCAGCCCCGGTGGATCCAGGGGATTCGAAGCGGGGACAGCGTCGGCGACCTATTTATTTAAATATTTAATCAAAGATATAAAAAGTAATAGAATGAGGATAGCTCAGTGAGGAAATTCAGTGGAGAAAAGAGGCTGAAATAAGGATAGCTCAATGAGGAAATTCAGTGGAGAAAAGAGGCTGAATAATTCAGCCAGACGGTAAGAGAAAGAACGACATGGTGAGACCAAGTTTCGGTGAACAAGGCCCGCACTTTATTTTCCAAAGTAGTTTTTATACCTTAAGTTATGCATAGAGGATAATGGGGGAAGGGGTAGAGTCATGCAGCAAGCCAGGCTTTCTTCCTGCAAACTTATCATATGCAAAAGCTTAGGTGATTTGCATCATCTTCTGGCCCGGAGGCCTGTTAACATTTTAAGACCCTTTCTTCAGAAAACTTATTTTTCTCTAAAGGTGATTAGTCAGGCGCCACCCTCCAAAAGCATTAGATAAAGTTGCATTCCTACAGAGCAAAGGTGTGGTGGGCTATAACAAGAAAAAGAATTAATTCAAGGGTTCCAGGTTACAAACGTTAAAGCTACTACTTACACCAATTCTATTAATCAATACACTGCCAGGGACACAGCAGGTAAGGGATATGGAAACTTAGCAGCAAACATTGGCCCAACAAGTGAAAATCCCTTCACCAATGCAATTTCTAATCAATCTTTTAACTACTCAAAAGAATCTGCGTTTAGACAGTTAGAACATCTCCTGCCTCTCACAGTTGGGAGGCTCTGAACAATCACATGTGGCCGGAAAAACCTATTCAGGCAGGCTAGAGGATTTCCAAAGGAGTTTGTAGGTTGAAACACTGGCACACCCAGGAATTATTAACTGGACCTGTAAGCTAACTCTTTTTTCAGAGAGAGGTAGTGGGGGACAGCCCCCCGTAAAGTCAGAGGTGTAGGTGAAAGCACAAAGCAGAAAGTAGGCAGACTCTGGTTTTGGGGGTAGATGCTCGAGAATTTCCAGGGGGACTCCTGAAGCTCGATCCCGCCTTTGCGTAAGACGAGCCTCCTTCCTCATGACCTTTGTCATGGGCGGAGTTCCTCACCATCGCTCCCGGCAGTGATAGAATTCCAGTTGAGCTATTCCAGATCCTGAAAGATGATGCTGTGGAAAGTGCTGCACTCAATATGCAATATGCAATATGCACTCAATATGCAATATGCCGGCTCCCAGCGGTGAGGCCTTGTGCCTTGTAACATTTTGTTGTGAGTTTGGTGTCCTGAAGGTCTTCTTTATTCATAGAGCATTGATTAATTCTGGGTAGATGTTTTGAGGGATCTATTTGAATCTTGATAGGAGGTGAGCTATAAATTTTGCCAATATCAGTTGAAGATTTTGCACATAAGGAGGGTTGTAGCTGATTGAATAGGGATAAATAATCAATGCTTCCAGAATCATCTCTAGTATCATCAGAAGTGAAGCAAATAAGATTGCAAAAGCTCATCTAATTCACCTGCTTGGTTGCTTTGATGACTACTCTCAAATTCTAGAATAATTCTCCCTTTGGGGAGAAAAATGTTCCAGCATGGTACTTCTCTAAGAAGTCTCAGCCTAATAAATGGATGAGGGCTAAGGAACTAAAAAGAAAAGAGTGTGGATCTTTCAGAGGGTCTAAACAAAAGTGAATAGGTAAGAGACAGGAATCTTTTAAGGTTCACTGGAGAGCCCCGCTAGCTGAATGTGGTAGTCCAAGGCAGGGGCTGCCTTACAATAGTGGGGTTGAGCACTAGAGTGTGGCTCCAGTGTCAGACCTGGAAGAGATTCATCCCCAAACTGGAGAAATGTTTCTCAAGCTGGTGAAGAGAAAGCACTGGGAAGAGCCCCTGTAGTTCCTTGGAGCCCTGTCACTTAAGAATTGGGAAGACATGGGAAAGGCTGGTTAGAAGGGCTGTAGGTGTCTGAAATGCTTGAATTTGTAACACTTTTCAGATGTCCTGGCTCTTTTCATTAAAAACAGAAACTAAGAAGCTTTTGGTTTCATTTACAAGCCTTTACTGGCTGGAGTTAAGCTAAAGTTAAGAATTTTAGTAATCTTTTAAGTGACTCTAGTGCAAGAGAGCTGGTTTGCCAGATGAACTATATCTGGGGTAAAGATAGTTTCCAATTCCACCCGGATCCTTTTTACTTGAAGGGAGAGGTTCCAGTTCAGCTCATTATAAACATAGAGTTAAAAACTACTTGGGTGGGATAAACATATGAAAGAAGACCAGAATTTCTTCTTTTTTTTTTCATAATATGAAGTAAGGTGTAATAACTATGAACAAGTTTATCAGATTTTTGTGTGTAAGCCTGAATTTTGTTCCAATCAATAGGTTTTGGGAAAGTCATAGAATTGCCTAATGAAGTTGCCTGGTGATGCCCTAGGCCATGTGTTCAATTAGTGGGCTCGTCTCCTGGCTGTAATCCTAGAGACCTTTTAAGATTTTCCCAATTAGTAGTGTTCCTCCATGCTGGGCCTGGCCTTAACCAACTAGCTGATGTAAGTCGAGAGAAACAGTTTGGAGACCTGTCAGGATCCTTGATTACTTTCAGAAAATCTTTGAGTATTGCTGCCAGTTCATCTTTTGGCATCGTTGTTCAGTCACTCAGTCATGTCCAACTCTCTGCAACCCCATGGACTGCAGCATTCCAGGCTTCACTGTTCTTCACTGTCTCCTAGAGTTTGCTCAAACTCATGTCCATTGAGTCAGTGATGCCATCCAACCATCTTATCCTCTGTTGTCCCCTTCTCCTCCTGCCCTCAATCAGCATTAAGGTATTTTCCAATGAGTCAGTTCTTTGCATCATGTAGCCAAATTATTGGAGCTTCATCTTCAGCATCAGTCCTTTCAATGAATAAAGAGGATTGATTTCCTTTAGAATTGATTGGTTTGACCTCCTTGCAGTCCAAGTGATTCTCAAGAGTCTTCTCCAGCACCACAATTTGAGAGCATCAATTCTTTGCTGCTCAGCCTTGTATGCAATCCAACACTCACATCTGTACATGACTAGTGGGAAATACATAGCTTTGATTATAATGGACCTTCGTTGACAATGTAATGTCTCTGCTTTTTAATACACTGTCTAGGTTTGTTATAGCTTTTCTTCCAAGGAGCAAGTGTCATTTAATTTCATGGCTGCATAGGTTCCAAAACCTATGTTTATGACTGTCCCCAGTGATTTAGGAGCCCAAGAAAATAAAATTTGTCACTCTTTCCATTGTTTCCCCATGATCTTAGTTTTTTGAATGTTGAGGTTTAAGCCAGCTTTTTCACTCTCCTCTTTCACTTTCATCAAGAGATTCTTCTTTGCTTTTTGCCATAAGGGTGGTGTCATCTGCATATCTGAGGTTATTGATATTTCTCCTGGCAATCTTGATTCCAGCTTGTGCTTCATCCAGCCCAGCATTTGTCATGATGTACTCTGCATATAAGTTAAATAAGCAGGGTGACAATATACAGCCTTGATGTACTCCTTTTCCTATTTGGAACCAGTCTGTTGTTCCATGTCCAGTTCTAACTGTTGCTTCCTGACCTGCATACAGATTTCTCAGGAGGCAGGTCAGGTAGTCTGGTATTCCCATCTCTTTCAGAATTTACCACAGTTTGTTGTGATCCACACAGTCAAAGGCTTTGGCATAGTCAATAAAGCATAAATAGATGTTTTTTGGAACTTCCTTGCTTTTTTGATGATCCAGTGGATGTTGGCAATTTGTTCTCTGGTTCCTCTGCCTTTTCAAATCCAGCTTGAACATTTGGAAATTCACGGTTCACGTAACCTGCAGATCTAATACCAGTCATTTCTAAGGGAACTGTCTGGTTGGAAAGGAGCCAGATCAAAGGCTGCTCAGTACAGCTTCAAGGGTACAGTAATTCTGAAGGAATCAAGCCAAAGGTTTAAAGCACAGTTCCACTAGAAAGATCCAATCCTGAAGGAGTCAGGCTAAAAGTTTAATACTCTAGTGTCAATAGACCAACCCCTTTTCCAAAAAGAATGGAGTGAAGTCTAGCCAGTTCTAGAAAGAATGGCCTTATTTTTTAAAATGTGTCAAATGAATACTCACATATGTAACAAAGCCTTAAACAGAAAGGATAAAGCCTTAAAACAGATCCTAAGAAAACCCCAAGAAGTTTAAAATGCAAAGAGAGAAGCTAGAATCTAGGAGAAAGACTTACCCTCAAATTCTGATCAGTGGGAAGCAGTGAGCAGCAGTGGGCTCAGTATGGCCACTGCACCTGTTTGCTCACCATCTTCAGAGTCAGTAGGAGTCCTTCTCTGGATCCCTGTATGAGCCACCAAAATGTTGACTTGAAACAAATAGACTTTCAGTTCTCTCTTCAGCAAAAGTGAGTTTATTTACAAGTAACAAAGAACTGCATTTTTGGGGTCTGCAACCATGGCAAGCCACATCTAAGACCCCATACAGCAAAGGGAAGAAAATTCTTTCAAAGAGGGGAAAGAGAACTCGGGAAGGCCATCAAAAACAAATAGTTAATCGAAGAATTGAGAGTTTGAAATATGATGACTTTTTCTTCGGCTGAGTTGTGACAGTCTTTCAATTGGGTGAGCTCTTGACAGGCAATAAAAAGAAGTCTTTGTTCTTGTTGGGCTCTGCTATCATTGTAGGGCATGAGAGCATCCCCCTTATGGCCTCTGAACTCTGTTTTAATAGAGGTTTTTTTTTTTATTATTACTTTTTAAACCAGGTATTTACATTTTAAAGGATAATCGACTTAAATGAATTAATCTCTAAATTATAAATGTACAATCCAATTTTTTAAATGTACAAAAGATTTGAGAAACACTTCACCAAAGATATACTGTGATAGATAAGCTTGTGAGAAGATCTCAACATTAGTCATTAGAGAATTGCATAAAACCATAAGCCTACATAGCATATTAAAAAGCAGAGATGTTACTTTGCCAACAAAGGTCCATCTAGTCAAGGCTATGGTTTTTCCAGTGGTCATGTATGGATGTGAGAGTTGGACTGTAAAGAAAGCTGAGCGCCAAAGAATTGATGCTTTTGAACTGTAGTGTTGAAGAAGACTCTTGAGAGTCCCTTGGACTGCAAGGAGATCCAACCAGTCCATTCTAAAGGAGATCAGTCCTGGGTGTTCATTGGAAGGACTGATGCTGAAACTCCAATACTTTGGCCACGTCATAAAAGACCCTGATGCTGGGAAGAAGTGGGGGCTGGAGGAGAAGGGAATGACAGAGGATGAGATGGCTGAATGGCATCACCGACTTGATGCACATGAGTTGAGTGAACTCTGGGAGTTGGTGATGGACAGGGAGGCCTGGCGTGCTGAGATTCATGGGGTTGCAAAGAGTTGGACACGACTGAGCAACTGAAGTAAACTGATGATGAGATATTAATTGCTAAAGCAAAGCACCCTGACAATATTAAGTGCTGACAAGGATGGAATAATGGGAACTCTCCCATGCTGTTGGCAAAAGTGCAGGATGTTACAGTCACTTTGGAAAACAGGCAGTTTCATATAAAGTCAAAGGTAAACTTAGAATATGAACAAGCTACTCTTCCTCAGGGCTTACATGAAATAAAAATCTATGTTCACAAAAACTGTATATACAAATGTTTATAGCAGCTATTTGTAGTTATCAAAAACTGGAAATAATTCAAATATCCCTCAATTGGTAAATGGATTAACAATCTATGAAACATCCATGCAGTGGAATATTACTCATCAATAAAAAAGAATGGACTACTGATATTCAAAACGCATGGGTGAATTTATTTTTTATTACATTAGTTTCAGGTGTACAACATTATAATTGACATTCGTACACCACTAAGTGATCACCACCACAAGTCTAGTTACCATCCATAGCCGTACAGTTGGCCCCCCTCACCCATTTTGCCCATCTCCTCCCAAAATATGAATGGATTATGCTGAGTGAAACAAGCCTGACTGAGAGATACATGTTATATGATTGTATTTTATATGACATTATGGAGAAAACCAAAGTAACAGGGACAGAGAATGGTCAGCGGTCGGCGAGTTAGGAGCAGGTGACAGCAAAGGAATAGCATGAGGGGATTTATTTGAATGGGATGGAAATGCTCTGTATCTTGATTGTAGTAGTGCTTATACGACTGCAGGCATTTGTTAAACTCATGGAACAGTACACCACAGAGGGTGTATTTTACTGTATGCAAATTGAAAAGTATTTTTAAAATAATGTTTTTAGAGGAAGATGAAGTATGAGGCCTGAAGCTTCATGGATTATAGAACAGATGAGTTGGTTTGGGTCTGGCTCTATGACCAAGTAGTTGCTGTGAGTTATATGTTACCAGCAGTGAGAGCTAGTGAATAGTGACTTAACTTTTCCGGACATCAAAGAGAGCTTAGGAATGTCAGGAAGAAAAGTGGCCAGTGAAATAAATAATCTTTCAGAATAGAACTGAGATCATGAATAGCGATTTCAATTGTGAATTGTTTAAGGAAAAAGGGGCCAACACTAGATTGCTTCTTGTGAAGAAGATACGGAAGAAAAAAAAAGACAAAGAATAGGATGAAAATGTTCCTCCCTGAATGATTATCAGCAGCAGCATTATGGATTCCAAAGGGGATACACTCAGTGGTTCTCATTGAAAATCCAACATGCACTTCTTTTAGAATGCTTGGTCTGTGAAGGAAGCTTTCCAGGAATTTCTTTAAGTTTCGAAGAATCAGAGAAACCTAGATGAATGTCAGCTCTGTCATTTATAAGGCTAGATCCCTTGTAAAAACCACTGTTCTTCTCTAGTCTTCAATTTTTCCATCTACAAAGCAGGGTTAAGAAGAGCATGTATCTTTCAATATTGGGAAAATTAATAGAGATAATGCGTGTATAGCACCGGGCACAATACCTCACATAAGAAGCACTCAAAAACTTGCAATGAGAATTATACTACTGCCTAGTTTCCAGAGCTTGCATATGTTTATTTTTGCCAAGCTCATACTTGTATTTAATTTTTTTCTTGTCACCATCTCATCAGCAGGAGATTATCAAGTTTTAGCAGCATCATCTTGCTGCCTAGAGTAGATAGAGAGAGTCAATTTGAAGAGAGACATATTATTCCCAGAAACACAGACTCTTTTATACTCAATACAAAGAACCTTCAAAAGTAAGAGCTGTGACTTCCTCCCTCCAGAACTGGTTAACCTGTTGGGATATTTGGTAGATGAATTCTGTGCCACGCACTCTTGTATACTGTGCACCAGGCCGGGAGACAGCAGCTGCTCTCCATGCTGTCCTTCCAACACAGAAAACCAATCTCACAGCACCAGGGGAGACTGTAAAAAACGAAAAAAAAAATGCAAATGTCCAGCATTGATTAGTTTTGCCAGCTGCTTTTCTTTAGAATCAATGGATGGGCCACTTTAGCTTTAAGTCCATTGGACACACTTAGGGGTTCTTTTTGTTATTGTTTGTTTCCTTTGTTGTTGTTTTTTTTTTTTTTTAGAAATTGTATTAAAGAATAAATAATCCTTTGCAGGACAAACCTGTCAAAGAAGTTGACAAATGGAAGGAGGGCTTAAATAGAAGAAAGAGATAATAAGCCTCTATTGAACTGTTTCTGAAAATATCTTTGACCCAGGGGACGATCTGGTTCTTTCAAACGTGGGATTGAAGAGTCAAATGCTTTCAGAGGCTAGGCTACTTATGTAAATAAATGAGGAAGCAGGAAGAGTCTGGGTGTAAGGCAATAGGGAGTGGTGGTGGGTTTGGGTGTATTTTTTTGTTTTCCTACTCTTTTGAGATCTTTGAATACAAAATTATTTCACTATTCTTTTTCTCAACTCTACTATAAGATGAGGTGATCTTAGGGAATGTGTGATGATAAATGACAGTCTTGAAGTGGTTTGTCATTCAGAGGAGAGTGAAAAAGTTGGCTTAAAGCTCAACATTCAGAAAATGAAGATCATGGCATCTGGTTCCATCACTTCATGGCAAATAGATGGGAAAACAGTGGAAACAGTAGCTGACTTTATTTTTGGGGGGCTCTAAATCACTGCAGATGGTGATTGCAGCCATGAAATTAAAAGATGCTTACTCCTTGGAAGGAAAGTTATGACCAACCTAGATAGCATATTAAAAAGCAGAGACATTACTTTGTCAACAAAGGTCCATCTAGTCAAGGCTATGGTTTTTCCCGTAGTCATGTATGGATGTGAGAGTTGGACTATAAAGAAAGCTGAGCCCCGAAGAATTGATGCTTTTGAACTGTGGATTGGAGAAGACTCTTGAGAGTCGTTTGGACTGCAAGGAGGTCCAACCAGTCCATCCTAAAGGAGATCAGCCCTGGGTGTTCATTGGAAGGATTGATGTTGAAGCTGATACTTTGGCCACCTGATGTGAAGGGCTGACTCATTTGAAAAGACCCTGATGCTGGGAAAGATTGAGTGCAGGAGGAGGAGGGTATGACAGAGGATGAGATGGTTGGATGGCATCACCGACTCAATGGACATGAGTTTGTGTAAACTCTGGGATTTGGTGATGGACAGGGAGGCCTGTCATGTTGCAGTTCATGGGGTTGCAATGAGTTAGACATGACTGAACAACTGAACTGAACTGATGTAAGGGTCATGGCTAGTATGTGCTTCATTCTTCATACCACTTGCTGCTGAGAGACAATAATATCAGCTTCAGTGGATATTTGAAGACTCTATTATGAAACAGAATGTAGTCAGAAATTATAATTTTTTTAAAAAAAATCAAACTAAACAGAGTCCTACTCAGAAAGGCCCAGACAGATACTGTGTCTGTTCATGTGCTTGGGACTTGGGGACTTGCAATTCTTTTTTAACTATATTATCTTCTTTGGGATGCACTCTATCTTCAGAAATGTTCCTGCTTTACCTGTTGCTGCCCCTTCCTTGTCTTGGTCCTGAGTTTGGCTCATTTTGGAGCAAGACTAGTCAGCTTAACTGACTAATGTAGTGTTTCCTAGCACACACTTGCATTGACTTGAAGTTGTCTGGTCTCTGCTGTGAATATGCACCTCTTCTGTGGAAAAGAGTGAGATAATGATTAGACTTTCTTCTTTTTATTTTCTTAAACCTTTATATTTAGCTGGATAGATATAGGTATATAACAATAAAAACACAGACATACATATGTCTGAAAGAATAAAACAAAAACTGACAATGGTGATTGGCTCTGGGGAAGAAGCTTGAAAAGTATTCTTTTTATGCCCAATAAGTGGATTGTGGAATTGATAAACTACATTTCCAATACCATGGATGCGCTATTTGCAATGAAGAAAGAAGGAGAAATAACTAGATTGAGTTATTTAAACTATACTGTCTGAGGAAAATTTTTAAAATAGAATCTCTAATAAGTTAGAGGAAAGTTAGATAATTTTGTCAGACAGACTTTAGAGTGTTTTCAGGATCTCTAGCTCCTGGTATTCATACCTTTGTGTAATCCCTTTGAGTATGGGAAGGATCAGTGACTTTCTTCTAAATCTTGGAATGTGACAAAGGTGAGAGGTTTATGTGATCACATCTGTGATTGCATAATAATGTAATGCCCATCATGCCAGACTGTCTCTCTGTCTGACTTTGATGAAGCAAGATGCCATGAATCACATAGTATCAGGAAATGAATTTGAGCAACAATCTGAAAGAATTTGGCAGCAGATCCTTCCCCAGTTGAGCTTCTGATGAGAACATAGTTCTGGCCAAGACCTTGAGCATAGGCTCTGAAACTCTAAGCCAAGGATCCAGTTAATCAATGCCAAACTCCTGATCCATAGAAACTGCAACATTGTGTGTATTGTCTTCAGCTGATAAGGCTGTGGTAATTTGTGATGCAGCAATGAAAAGCTGACATAGTTCTATATGCATTCATGAATTAATAAAAAAAAAAAAACTATACAAATCACTAAAAGGAAATACAGCAGCATGCTTTTATAATCTTGACATACAAAGGATATTTCTAAAGAAGAAATGAACACCAAAAACCACACCAAAAAGACTGGCAAATTTGACTACATTGAAAGTGTAAAATTGCACATGAAAAACCACTATAATATAACTAATTTCCTTAGTTTTTCTATGTCTGTAAATAAAGAAACAAAACCAACAACCAAAAGAAAAATGAACTGAGAATGTTAACAATAAGTTCAAAGGGAAAAAAAAAAAGTCTTTACCGTTCAACAAAATGTTCAACCTTATTCACAATTAAAGAAACAGAAATTTTAAAAAATGAAATTTCACTTTTTACTTAACAGATTTACTAATATATGAAGCTTAATAGTACTGGGGAAACAAGTACTCATATATTATTATTTGGAAAGTAAATTGGTGCAGCCTTTTTGGCAATAGAAATAAAAATTTATAGCATACCTGCACTTGACAGCCTTCTTGTATGAAGTTATTCAGTAGTCATGCCCACACATTTTACAGTGACTCTTGAATAACAAAAATTAGAAATAAGCAAAATATTCATCGGTGGAAGACCTGTTAAGAACATTCAGGGATAGCTTACTGTGGAAAAAATTTTGTTTTTCCATCTAGAAGTCATGATAAGGAATGATTTATAAGCTGTCCTTGAGGGCAGGGACCATATTTCATTCATCTCTGCTTCCTTTGAGCCTAGGGCAGTGCTTGATGGTTGGTACATAACAGAGAGGAACAAATAGTATTTGATGAGAGAATGTATGAACGCATACTGGTGCATGTATACAGCTGGGTAGTGTCTGGGGTTAAACATTAAATGTGAGTGCATTTTAAAAAGTGTTTAAATGTGTAAAAGATGAAAGCTAGAGTTAACCATAGACTCTGAGGCATTATGTGATGCTTTTGAATCCTGATCTTTTGTACGCTGAGACCATGTCTGGAACCACCAGGGAAGCTAAATGATCTCTATGAAGGCTGTCCTAGAGTGGGTTTGGGAACTACAGGGAGGAGGAATTTAGTTATAAAAGTGAGAGGAGAAAGAACAGGTAGGGTGTAGCCTGACCCTCCTTTCTGTGCTTCCTTAGTAACACCCTGCCCCAAAGGTCACTCTCCAGCCATCTCTAGTCTCCCTGTCCCTTTAATTCTGCTTATAGTCCAGCACATGATTAATAGTCCTGCCACCACCCTCTCCCCACTGCCTTTAAATGCGGCCACACTACCACTCACCTAAACCCGACAGAAAAAAATACAGTCCTGTCACAATCTTGTGGCAAGCTAGATCTCCCAGCATTAAATCACCATTAAGGGCCTCTGTGAATTTAATAGCAGCTTTAGGGGTCTTTTCCCCCTTTTTCTCTCATTTAGAACTCAGCTAAAGCTTTCCTGTTATGGGAGGTGGATGCTATAAAGACAAACAGTTCACTATCCTGGCCTCCACAGGTGCACTCGATCCATAATTGTTCCTTGAGAGGAGAAGTGCAGAGGACCTCCTAGCAAAGCCCTTTAGCCTCTGTCTGTTGAGCTGTTGGCAGGGTGGAGATGTGGTGTCTACATCTGCTATCTGCACAGTCATTTGTGAAATGCTTTTCATAGGTATCCCATTGGATCCTACCAGGAATCCTGCTAACAGAAGTATTTATTATATTCATTTTAAATATAAGGAAACCAAGATCCAAAGGCCTGAAGTAGTTAATAAAACCCCAGGACTGAACACAGGACCTCTGACTTAAGAGACCGGAGATTCTGAGAAACTTCAGATATTTCCCAAATAATTTGTTCTTTCCAAAGCCTTCCCTGGGCATGTCAGACTCTGAAAGTAGATATCCTAAGTCCACATCTTGGCTCTGCTGCTGCTGCTAAGTTGCTTCAGTCGTGTCCGACTCTGTGTGACCCCATAGATGGCAGCCCATCAGGCTCCACCGTCCCTGGGATTCTCCAGGCAAGAACACTGGAGTGGGTTGCCATTTCCTTCTCCAATGCAGGAAAGTGAAAAGTGAAAGTGAAGTCACTCACTCATGTCTGACTCTTAGTGACCCCATGGAGTGCAGCCTACCAGGCTCCTCTGTCCATGGGATTCTCCAGGCAAGGGTACTGGAGTGGGGTGCCATTGCCTTCTCCGCATCTTGGCTCTACCAGTTACTATTTGGGTGACTTTGGAAAGTTACTAAGTAACCTATCTCACAGTTATGTAATGCCACAATAATGTTGCTAAATGGACAGCTATGGGTCTGCAGTGGCATGCAATATTAAGCATAGTGAACATTTATTTTTGCTCAAGAATCCAGAGATTGGCTGATCAGAGCTGGGTTCACTTAGGTAATCTCTGCTTAGCTAGTGGATCTGCTGGGTGTTGGCTAGTTGGCTTGCGTGAGTCAAATTTGCTCCATGTGCCTCTCTCGTTCTAGCCAGCTTGTCCAGGCTACTGCACATGAGAAAGGTTTTAAGAGAGAGACAATTGAAGCAGGCAAGCTCTCTTTAAGCATAAGTTCAGAACTGGCACACCATCACTTCTACACAGCTATTTGGACCAAAACAAGTCACAAGACAAAAGTCACAAGCCTAGATCCAAGGGATGGGAAAGTAGACTCTACCCTTTGAGAAGACCCACAGAATCACTGGACACAGGATATGCATAGAGGCAGACCATTAAATGGCACCATTAGTACAACTAAATCCAGCTTAAACATCTGGAAGTTCATGGTTCATGTACTCTTGAAGCCTGGCTTGGAGAATTTTGAGCATTACTTGGCTGGCGTGTGAGATGAGTGCAATTGTGCAATAGTTTGAACATTCTTTGGCATTGCCTTTCTTTGGGATTGGAATGAAAACTGACCTTTTCCAGTCCTGTGGCCACTGCTGAGTTTTCCAGATTTGCTGGCATATTGAGCAAATATGCCAGTATCATCTTTTATGATTTGAAATAGCTCAACTGGAATTCCATCACCTCCACTAGCTTTGTTCATAGTGATGCCTCCTAAGGCCCACTTAACTTCACATTCCAGGATGTCTGGCTCTAGGTGAGTGATCACACCATCATGGTTATCTGGGTCATGAGGATATTTTTTGTATAATTCTTCTGCGTATTCTTTCTTTGTTGATTATGCCAAAGCCTTTGTGTGGATCATAACAAACTGTGGAAAATTCTTAAAGAGATGGGAATATCAGACCACCTGACTTGCCTCCTGAGAAATCTGTGTGCAGGTCAAGAAGCAACAGTTAGAACTGGACATGGAACAACAGACTGGTTCAATATTGGGAAAGGAGTACGTCAAGGCTGTATATTGTCACCCTGCTTATTTAACTTCTATGCAGAGTACATCATGTGAAATGCCGGGCTGGATGAAGCACAAGATGGAATCAAGATTGCCAGGAGAAATATAAATAACCTTAGATATGCAGATGACACCACCCTCATGGCAGAAAGCAAAGAAGAACTAAAGAGCATCTTGATGAAAGTGAAAAAGGAGAATGAAAAAGCTGGCTTAAAACTTAACATTCAGAAAACTAAAATCGTAGCATCCAGTCCCATCACTTCATGGCAAATAGATGGGGAAACAATGGAAACAGTAAGATATTTTATGTTTGGGGCTCCAAAATCACTGCAAATGGAGACTGCCGCCATGAAATTAAAAGATGCTTGCTCCTTGGAAGAAAAGCTATGACCAACCTAGACAGCATATTAAAAAGCAGAGACATTACTTTGCCCACAAAGGTCCGTCTAGTCAAAGCTATGGTTTTTCCAATAGTCATGTATGGATGTGAGAATTTGACTATAAAGAAAACTGAGCACTGAAGAATTGATCCTTTTGAACTGTGGTGTTGGAGAAGACTCTTGAGAGTCCCTTGGACAGCAAGGAGATCCAACCAGTCAAAACTAAAGGAAGTCAGTCCTGAAGATTCATTGGAAGGACGGATTCTGAACTGAAACTCCAATGCTTTGGCCACCTGATGCAAAGAACTGACTCATTTGAAAAGACCCTGATTCTGGGAAATATTGAAGGCGGAAGGAGAAGGGGACAACAGAGGATGAGATGGTTGGATGCCATCACCGATGCAAAGGACATGAATTTGCGTATGCTCTGGGAATTGGTGGTGGACAGGGAAGCCTGGCATGCTGCAGTCCATGGGATTGCAAAGAGTTGGACATGACTGAGCAACTGAACTATCTAACTGAGTATAACTATCTCCTAAAATCCCTGAGCACTTTCATTTTTGCATTTTAGGAATAGGGGTCAAAATAGCATCCATTGCATGTGGACATTGTAAAGATAATATGAAGCAATGTGGAAGGAGTACTCTACTGCATGTTAGGCTGAGGGGCAGGGAATTAGGATGCTCCTGATTCTAATGACTTTGTGAAGAGTTGCCATACCAAGGCGTGGACTGGCCACCTCCAGATGTCTTCCACTTGAGAGATAAACCCTCAAGTATTTAAATCATTATCATTTTGAATTCTTTTTTTTTTTTTCCCCCACAGAGAGCCAAATCCAATCCTGATTTGTTTCTCCCCCACCATACAGTCATAACAGCACATGTTATTTGAAGAATGCACTAGAGAGGAGACATGAATCTTTGAGTACGGGGTTGGAGAGGAGCAACCCTAGCTGTTCCCGACCTGTACGTTTCCAAATTGGTTTCATGTGATCACGTGAGTAACCGAATCTGGGCCAGACGCCTCTGTCTATTGGTTGAGCAGACCCCTGGCCATGAAATGGCCTGGCCTGAGAGCTCTGTCCAGTGTGGGGGCTTGGTATTGGGTGATGACTAAATACTCGATCAGTCCCTCTTGCACATGTTTTGGATTTGAGACACATAGACAACAGTTGAATGAAGCTAGGAGAGCAGCAGAGGCTGAGAGAATCTGCATTATGTGAATGTAATATAATGCACTGGAATATCTGACCCCCTCACCTAGAGTGGTATTACATTTTTAAGCAGAGAGTTCAGTTCTCTGTGCGTCCTTGCGCTGATCCTGAGACTTTTCCTTTCTTCTTTGTGGGACCTTCTGTCATGATGCAAAACTAACAACTAAGTGACCCAGCATGTGCTTCTCCTTTCTGTGTTCTATATGGTATCTGCAGATGTTTTTTTAAATGATGCTTACTTTTCTCTGTCAATTAATGGTGTATCATGACCACCTTCACGGGCTGGTAAATATTCTTTTCCATCAGCATACAATCTAGAGTAGAGTACAAGTCCCTCGCTCTCTAAAAGTAGAGCCTTCCTGTGACCATTCCATAAGACAAAACAGTGTAAAGTGAAAAAGAAAGTACTTTAGGACACATCTTGCTAATGGATGCACAAAATAAATTGAGATAAAGCACAGACGGTCACACAGTTTAAAGCCATGGTGGCTTGAGGCTGAGGTGCTGAGTGTGGTTCCCAGGGAAGGGTTTTGTGGGCACTGTTCTCATTTCTTTGGGCATACGCTACCTCTATAATGGCTCACTGCAAAGCAGTGCTGAATGCTATTTTCACGCTGTGTCTTTTTTCATAAAAGTGGACATAATCTTTGGATTTCTTTCAGTGAGCAAAAACAGGTAATGTTGTTTTTTCTAAAAAGAAAAATGATGTAAAGCAAACTTTTGAAAAGCGGGGGATACCTGGATTCTATTGTATGACTATATTTATTTAATTGCTCCCCTAGTGCTGGATACTTATTAGGTCATGAACTATCTTTTTGTTTGTGTGATTGTTTTGCTTTCATATACAACATCAAAGTCAACATCTTTGAATGAAATGTTTGTATACAACTACGATATTTTTATAGATAGAAGTTTGATAGGAAGATACTTTTTTATTTATTTTTACCTGAAGGATAATTGCTTTACAGTACTGTGTTGGTTTCTACCAAAGATCGACATGAATCAGTGATAGGTTTACCCATGTCCCCTCCTACTTGAACATCCCTCCCACCTTCCTCTCCATCCCTCCTCTCTGGGTTGTTACCAAGCCTTGGTTTGAGTTCCCTGAGTAATACAGCAAATTCCCATTGGCTATCTATTTTAAATATGGTAATGTATATTTCCATGTCGATAGGAGGATATTTGATAAGCAGAGAAACGTTCTAGTCCAAGGATTTGGCATGAAATAAGCACAGATTTGCAAACTAGAAAAACACAAGACATCTTATCAAATAATCAAATTTTGCTACTGTTGGCTACATGGAAGGAGAGAGTGGCTGAATTATTGATAGATTTGAAAGCTAAGTTAAGGCATGGCCATTATTGAGGGCTTTTTTTTTTTTTTAATATGTGGAAAACCTGGAGTATCTTAAGGTGAATCTCTTTTTCCCTTACAAAATTAGTGTTGTGTTACAGAGAGGGTCAGCAGAAGTTAATCTAGGCCATTTCACATGAGTTTAATCTATAATAAAAGGAAAAAATATATATCCTTTTATATTGTAGTGTGCTTTGTTAAAACGAACAAACAAACAAAAAATGTTATGCGTTTAAGGTATTTTATCAGTGTAGATATATTCTTATAACAAATAATGTGCTAAGTAGAGGTAGGTCTCTATTGGATTAATACCACCACTTTCTGTTTGTGTCTACCTTTTGAACAACTGAAAAAAAATGGTGTTTCACTGGATTCTGAAAATAACATAGCTCAAATAGAAGATAACCTCCCCATTTTACAGAAGAAGGAACTGGGGTTAGAAATAGAATGTCATTCATGAAAGAGAATGTCAGAGCTATAATGCCAGAATCTGATTTTTCAAGGTCACCTGACTTCACCCTGCATTTTCTTGTGGTGACAGTGAGACTTGGTTATAAAGCATCATCACACAGCGCTTGTATGAAGGAAGTAGGCCTACACCCTCTTCTGATTTCACATCCCCCCACCCCCATCTCCCCCTCACTCTGAGTCAGCCAGTTAGCCAGAAGCAAAGTCTGGATGACAAGCCAGGTAGACTGATTCCAGGCTCAGTTTTTCCCAATAAACGAATGGAAATCCTCTTGTTCTACCTTCCTTCCTCTAATTATTAAACCTTAATATGCACAAGAATCATATGGGTTTTCTTAAACGTGACTGTGTGCTAGGCCACATCCCAGGCACTCCTCCATTTCAGCAGGCCTGGGGTTAGACTCAGGTATGCAGATTTCTAACACAGTCTTTAGATGTTGATTAGGAAAAGGGGTACACAGAGCAGACTTCAAGAAATGCTGTCTGTCCAATTTCAGGGTTGAAATCTGCTTTGTCTCCCCTTCAAGCATGCCTGCTCTTAGCAAAGTGACTCCAGCCCCGCCTTGTTGTAGCCCCTTATCAGTTCTATGTGTTTTGCAAATTGCATTTGCTCTTCATTTATGGACAAACCAGGTCAGCACTGCCAGGCCAATAAGAGCTGGATTTTCCCTGGCCTCATGCATCAGTGACATATTTGCCAGCATCGGCCCAGTTCCGACATCCCTGCATCGGCTGTGGTTGATGATGATGCAGGATACACATGACTCGATTTGTGGAGAGCCAGCTAAGCTTTCAGGGAAGTCAATAAGAAAAATCTCATTTTGATCTGCAGATTGGGCTCATTTGATTTGAAAGTCACTGGTGGCAAAAGAAATATGGGGCCCAGGGATGTCTCTTCAAGCCCCTCTCTGGCTGTAATCACCCCTGAGAAGCACTTTTCTCCATCTGCCTCCTCCTCCCCTCCTTTCTCCATAGATTCAATGTGTCAGCGGTGGAGGGGGGCGGGAGGTGGGGGAAGCAACAAACACTCTCAGACTTTCTGGATGATTCTTCTTTCTCACTCTGTACAGAGGAGAAAGGGTCAAAATAGCACCATCAACCATTTGCCCAAACCATTTGCTGTGTGGCTCCTAGGATATATGGCCTTGTGACTTCCTATATAGGTCTGTGACTTTCAGCTTAAAGAGGTCAGAGAGGGAAAAATTAAATGTGTCATTATGCTTTATGAAGTAGCTCTTGGGTCTTGGTGTTCCGTGGGCTTATATGCATGTCAAAATGGTAAAGTTTACCTCCAGAGTATCTCTTGATGCTAATGAGATCTGTTTATCCTCGCCCCCCACTTTACTCTTTGCTATAGATTCTACAAAAATCTTTCTAGTTTCCCTGCTTCCTACCATTTCCCATAAAATTCATTATCCATGAAGCACCTTTGGTGGCTTTGCATTTTCCTAAAGATGCAATCTAAATTTGTGCTGTCCAGTGTGGTAGCCACTAGCCACATGTGATTGTTCAGTAGTTAAAATATGATGAGTTTGAATTGAGAAAGTGATAACTGTGAACATCAGATTACAAAGATTTAGGGGAAAAAAGGATATAAAGTATCTTATTAATAATTTTCTATGGATTACATGTTGAAATAATATTTTAATTATACTGGATTAACTAAAATAGGTTATTACATTTAACTTCAGACATTTCTTTTTTACTTTTTAAAATATGGCTACTAGAAGATTGAAAATGACATACATAGCTCACATCGTGTATCTTGGGTAGTACTGGTGTAAACTCTGGAATGTGGCTTGTTCTCATTTTGTTCCGTTCCCTTATCACACATTCTCTTTTGGTTACATGAATTTCTTTTAATCTCTTGAATTCATTACTTATCCTTTTGTTTCTGGGGTTTTAGTAAGCTATTGCTTTCTTCCATTACTGCTCTTTCACTAACTCTTACTTATATTTCAGTATGTCTTCTGCAAATTGTTTCTTGTATGTCACTGGCTCATTCATGACTTCCCGAGTCTGGCTTAGATGGGCTATCTATGGATCCAGTAAAATCTTCATACACTGTCTTCTGCAATGTCATCTTTGCTTTAAAAAGTATATATACATAAAATCTGCCCAGTCCACTGAATTGTAAGCTCTATTAAGACAAGAGCTACATCTGTCTTGTGCACCTTTGACCCCAGAGCAGGAACTCAGTAAATGTTTGTTGAGTAAATCCAGACATCTTATTAAATGGGCAAGGGAATTGAGGTGCAGAAAGGGGGACACTTCTTAATCAAGGTGAATTCATGGCAGAGTACCTCAGGCCAGAACCATACAGAAGAGACATAGATTTAAAGAATGTATAATATTGGAGGAATTTTTTAAAATGTAGTGGACAGAGACTTGTGCATGTTTTCATAATTGTATTGAAAAAGGTAAAGAAAGAGGTAACTCAACAGAACCAGCTGTGATGCCAAGCCTGATCCTGTCTGGAAGAGTCTCCAGCCTAAGGAAATCCCTCTTCAGCAGCCCTGACTCCAACACTTCTGGCATGTCAGATTGGGAGAATAGGGACAGGAGAAGGGAATGACAAGACAGTGGAGATCTGGGCGATAAATAGGGGGATAGATACGTATCATAGGACAATCTGAGTCAGACCTTAATGTATTCAGGGAAATTATACACCTGAATTACAAGCCAGAGGTCACTTCTTGGGATGTTGGCACCACCATTCCTCAGGTTGACATATTTCTGAAGAGAACAAAACGAAAGACTGATTGTTAGTCATGAAGCCTCTAGGGTTCTGGTATCATCCTTTGCTATACATGCATCTGGGAGAAAATTCTTTCTGGTCCTAGAAATAGATAGCTTAGTGCATTTTCAAAATACGTCATGTTATAGGTTCTTCAGGAAAAACTGATATGAAAGAGAAATTTATTTTCTGTAGGATTTTCTACTGTAATTGTAATTTTTCCTAATTATAAGCTCAATGTAGGAAAGTTGGCAAATGTGTTAGCAATAGAAGAGAAACTTTATGCATAATTCCAACAGCCCAAATAATCCCACTCTATATTTTCTGTCTTTTTATATTCTTCATGTTTATTCACTTATAGTTTTATAAAAGGAAGATACTGTGAGTACATTTTAGTAGTGTTTCCTTTTAATTATGTATCATGCACAATTTCCTGTGTCAATAAGTACTCTTTAGTAATATGATTTCTGTTGTCTACTTAATATTCTAATATATTTAAACCTTTCCAACAGTCTTCATTATTGAACATTCAAATTGTTTCCAATTTTTTTGTATTATAAATCACTCTACAGGTATTCCCTTATGAACATCTCTGATGTTTCCAAAAGACAAATGTGTAAAAGAAGAATAGGTTACTAAAAGATATTGCACATTTTAAAGGATCTTAGTATTTATTTTTAATTAGTCTCCTAAAAGTTTTATTACAAACTGACTTCAGAGTTCTCAAGTATTCTCTGCACACTACTTTCATGTTTATAAGTTGTACCACCTACTATCATGAAATTTGTTTCCCATTATGTTGATACTTCCAAAAGGGAATGAATTCCCCCAAAAAATGCGAAAATAAATTCTAGACTCAAAATCATATTGATGCCCAGCTGATTATGTCCACTTTCCTCTAGATCCTTAAGAGTGGCATTTCCAAAAATACTCCATGAGAGAAGAGTTCTATGGTGAGGTAAGTTTAGGCAAAGTTGCATCTTCCATTGTACATCAAGACCTGAAGATCTTGAAAAATCTTGCAGTAAATTTGAGGAGGTCCAAATCTGTTTATGGAGAAGGCGATGGCACCCCACTCCAGTACTCTTGCCTGGAAAATCCCATGGATGGAGGAGCCTGGTAGGCTGCAGTCCATGGGGTCGCTGAGGGTCGGACACGACTGAGCAACTTCACTTTGACTTTTCACTTTCATGCATTGGAGAAGGAACTGGCAACCCACTCCAGTGTTCTTGCCTGGAGAATCCCAGGGACAGGGGAGCCTGGTGGGCTGCTGTCTATGGGGTCACACAGAGTTGGACACGACTGAAGTGACTTAGCAGCAAATCTGTTTAAATCAGTTTTCTTCCCTAAGGTTATTTGGTCATCAAACTACTGGGGGAAAAAATTTCAAGTCTGCATACCTCCATGGTATGCACTTAGAGAGCTGCCCATCTAGAGTAAGCTCGAGACAGTACATTATGGGGACTGTACTGTACATAATTTTCTTTTAATTCTATGTACTTGACCACAGGAGGTAGGGCCAAATCAGTTTGAGTTCCTGTGCACATTGTCACGTGACCAAGCTGAAGGATTCTCTATTATCAGGCCTTATGGAAATTTCCAGTAAGCCAAGACCAATTTTCTGATGAGCTAAGACTAGAATTGTATCTCAAAAGCTCCTTCTACTCCCCACACCCCCCGAAAAATCAGTTTGCTTATGACTTTGTGATTGCACATATATTTTCATCTATGTCAATCTTCGTGTAAAAAAGTGAAAAATCATTATTGTTACCTGTTTAATTTTTGGCCCAAACTATTTTAAGACTCAAATAGAGAATAAGAGGATACTTGTTAAAAAATCTCTCTTAGGCCAGGATTTCTCAGAAACAGAGAAACGTAAAAATCAAAATTTTGGTTCCCAGTGAGACTGTATTTCTCAAATATCAGAACACATGCCACCATTTTCTTTTTGTATTTTAGTATTTTTTAAAATTAACTCAAAGTCTTATATACTTTAATTTATCCTCAACAAAAAAAGTTCAAAAACATAGACTTGACAGTTTTATCTTCTTCTAATAGATACTAAAACAAAAACATAAAACTGCCTATAAAACACCTAAGATTATATGAGGTCTTGACAAACATTTTTGGTAAAAGGTTAGAGAATAAATATTTCAGGGGTTGGGAGCCGTGGCGTCTGTGTCACAGTTACTTTCCTTCATTGTTGTAGTGCAAAAGCCGTCCTAGACAACAAGTAAACAAATAAACATTGCTGTGTTCCAGTAAAAGTTTTATTTACAGAGATGGACAGGAGCTGGATTTGGCTCATGGGTTGTAGTTAGCCAACCTCTGCTCTACATGAAACAAAGAGCGTATTGACATTTGCACCTTCTAAATAATTGCACTGATTCATTTTAGACACAATCTGAATGCTCTAACCTGGGCAATAATTGAACAGCAGAATCTCTCTCTCTCTCTCTTTTTTTTTGCATTCTACCTCTGTTTTCTGAGATAGTCCCAATTTCAAGCCACATGTCTCAAATATTGGGATAAGATTCATCACTCTAAATCTCATAAGACTAGTATTAAATAAAAATCAGGAACTAATCTTTGCTGGTTCAACAAAAGAATAGACATCTTGAGACAGACTAACCTTTCCTCACCTTCCTAATGAATTCTGCAGAAATGTCCTACTCCTTGATTTTACCCTTGCAAAATTATTCTTCATAAAAGGGAAAAAAAAAGCCCCCACAACCCAAGCAAACTGGGCTTCTATATTATTGACACATTAAAATTTAAAATGTTAATTAACAGAGGCTCTTATCTGAGAGCAGCAAAGTTGCCATTAGTTCCCAACTTTGCTGAATCTAAACTCCTATGTATCTTTTGTTTGACTGAGTTAGTCCACAGTTTACCCTAGTGGCCTCAAGATTTACCAGAGGGGAAACTTAACAAGGCCAGTCTCTGACACACCTGTCCATTGAGCCAACATCACTGAGCTTTGTAGATAGGAAGAATATGTTTTCCTATACAAATATGATAAACCCATCCATTCACTGCTCACTATTTTCCACCCTCAGTTCAGTTCAGTTCAGTCACTCAGTCATGTGCAACTCTTTGCGACCCCATGAATCACAGCACGCCAGGCCTCCCTGTCCATCACCAACTCCCAGAGTTCACTCACACTCACGTCCATCGAGTCAGTGATGCCATCCAGCCATCTCATCCTCTGTCGTCCCCTTCTCCTCCTGCCCCCAATCCCTCCCAGCATCTGAGTCTTTTCCAATGAGTCAACTCTTCGCGTGAGGTGGCCAAAGTACTGGAGTTTCAGCTTTAGCATCATTCCTTCCAAAGAAATCCCAGGGCTGATCTCCTTCAGAATGGACTGGTTGGATCTCCTTGCAGTCCAAGGGACTCTCAAGAGTCTTCTCCAACACCACAGTTCAAAAGCATCAATTCTTCGGCGCTCAGCTTTCTTCACAGACCAATTCTCACATCCATACATGACTACTGGAAAAACCATACCCTTGACTAGATGGACCTTTGTTGGCAAAGTAATGTCTCTGCTTTTGAATATGCTATCTAGGTTGGTCATAACTTTCCTTCCAAGGAATAAACTTATAATTTCATGGTGGCAGTCACCATCTGCAGTGATTTTGGAGCCCAGAAAAATAAAGTCTGACACTGTTTCCACTGTTTCCCCATCTATTTCCCATGAAGTGATGGGACCAGATGCCATGATCTTCGTTTTCTGAATGTTGAGCTTTAAGCCAACTTTTTCACTCTCCACTTTCACTTTCCTCAAGAGGCTCTTTAGTTCCTCTTCACTTTCTGCCATAAAGGTGGTGTCATCTGCATATCTGAGGCTATTGATATTTCTCCCAGCAGTCTTGATTCCAGCTTATACTTCTTCCAGCCCAGTGTTTCTCATGATGTACTCTGCATAGAAGTTAAATAAGCAGGGTGACAATATACAACCTTGACGTACTCCTTTTCCTATTTGGAACTAGTCTGTTGTTCCATGTCCAGTTCTAACTGTTGCTTCCTGACCTGCATATAGGTTTCGCAAGAGGCAGGTCAGGTGGTCTGGTATTCCCATCTCTTTCACAATTTTCCATGGTTTATTGTGCTCCACACAGTCAAAGGCTTTGGCATAGTCAGTAAAGCAGAAATAGATGTTTTTCTGGAACTCTCTTGCTTTTTCCATGATCCAGCGAATGTTGGCAATTTATCTCTGGTTCCTCTGCCTTTTCTAAAACCAGCTGAACATCTGGAAGTTCACAGTTCACATATTGCTGAAGCCTGGCTTGGAGAATTTTGAACCCTAGATGTTCACAAAAAATAATACATCTGAATATCATTTTCTTTTCATGTTTACAAAGCTTTTCCATAAATATATAGTCCCATTAAAATTGTTTAGTAATCCAAGAGCTGGGAATTTCTATCCTCATTTTACAAGTGAGGAATCCCAAGTTAATCCGGCAGTTGAACTGCCAGCTATACTTTAGGGAGAACCCTGGGGCAATGCTAACCAATTTCCACCTGCTGGATGGTGATTTCTGAGTGCTCCTCAAGGTGATTCTTTTTTCCATTCTGCTCTGCCACACCCTGATCATCTCTACCATCCCAGGCCATACTGCTAACCCAACCTTCCATTCACCATGGTGGTCCTGAAAGCAGCCATTCAAGGGTGCCTGGATGGGTCAAGGTAAACAAGTATTTTAGTACTGAAACACAACTCTGTCCTAACTTATTCATTAACAATATAAATTCCCATCCTTAATTTAACTCATATCTCCTAATTCTATGTTCAGTGTTTCCCTATACATTGTAGCTGATTCTTAGATGTAGAGGAATTTAATTAATATTGGCTGAATTGCTAATTCAGCTTTCAGTTACAAAGAGTAATTAGATCATTAGAGTGAGAATTTGTAAATTAGCATACATTGATTTTTTCTTCATTTGCAAACAATCTGAATAAGTCTGTCCAGAGTCCAAGAATATATAACTTAAAGGCATCTTATGTATTGTCTAGTTCAACATGTTTAAGGAAACATGGGAAAAATTTGCCCAAGATCATAAATAATAGTGATAAATAATGATTATGGTTCCTTACCATGTGCTTGACATCACTCTAAATGTTATAAATGTGTTAAGTCAGGTTGATTGTTACTCCAGTTTACAAATGAAGCATCTAGGACTTAGAGAAATAGACTTGCCATAGATCGTATGGGTGTAGGTGATGGGTCTATGTGAGGACAGAACGTCTGACTCTTGAGGAAAGAGTTCTTTTTCAAAAGCAAAGCCCAAACTTGTGATAAGAATGGCTCTATTTGATAAAAAGGGCACTTTGCCTATATGGTCTTCCTCCTCAAACCCAAGGGCAGTCCAACCATGAGGAAAACATCAGACACATCTGAGGGCAATTCTGCAGAGTGTGGCTTTGCCCTGTGGCTGACTGCCACACTGCCTGAAGTATGCAGTGCACAGGACCCATCATCTCCAGGGACACTAATTTAACTAGTCTTGAGTGCGGTTAAGGTATTGGCATTTTTCCAAGTTCCTAGATAATTCAAATGGGCAGCCAGGGTTGAAATAGCACCAGGCACGCATGTTTCCCAGAAAGAGGGAGTTACTGAATCCCCAAGGCGGGATAAGGAGCAATAGGACTAGGGCTGAATGAGATGTATCTGGAGGAAGGGCTTTCATTGCCCTGGTAAGCAGATTCTTTTCACTCCAGGAAACCACCAGGGAAGAGAACACAGGGGCTGGAGATGGAATGCTTGAAGGCTGCCGTTTTCACCTTTCCTAATCAGGAGGCTTTTTCAGAATAGTGTTTGGGGATCACTGGGCCTCAAATGGTCACCACATCCTTTGCTCAGCAGATTGTTGGCTTTCCCTGCCTTTTCTCTCTTGAATATATCTTTCTTGAATGTTTAGAGTCAACCCCACACCTAAATGGGCATTTGTCAGTTATGTAGCTGAAGATGTGTGATCAACCAGCCTTGTCAGCTAAAAAGGAGGCTGGCTTCTTGCATTTAAAATGAATATTGACTGGAAAAGGAGGAGGTAGGGAGTGAAGGAAAAAAATCACAAGTGAAAAAAATGGCTGACTCAGGCCAACCTCAATGCATATGGTGTGAAATAACATTGTTAAGGGAGTTTGGCTGGGGTTGGAATTATGCAAGAGCCTCTTTCAGCACAACCTAAGATGTCTGGGAAAATTGCTCTGGAAATTTCTGTGTTAAAAGATTTGTGTTCCTGGGAAAGTTATTTAACTTTCTTCAACCTTGTAAATGAAATGGGATTGGTATATGATAATACCTAATTCACGGGGTTGATTAAACAAGACTGTAAGTCATCTGCTTATCACAGTGTCTGGCATGTAGGACACACTCTACAAGTGCTGGGGCTATCGTTATTGCTCATTTCTTCTTAGTTTTACTATTGCCTGTTTAAACAAACCCGTCATTAAATACCTCCTCCTTCAAGAAGGCCTCTCGATAACACCTATGCTCCAAGAGAAGTAATCTTTCTGTGTTAAATGCCCTCCTAATACTTTGTAGCTCTCTCTTGAAATCACCGCTTACCATGCTTTTTTGTGTCTTTGTCCTTTTTTCTTTAAGAATACAAACTAATTGATTGCCAAGTGGTATCTCACTAATCCTTGTATTCACAAAAGCTCTCATTACAGACTAATGACCCGATATTTGTGAAATTTAAATAACTTGGACAAATAATAGATAACAATGAATGTGATCATCCTAGAGGCTCTTAGCACAAGACTTGATGCATAGAAAATGTTCTATAAAGTTCGCTGCCATTACCATTTATTGTTTACTGTGATATTGCATGCATTATCTACTTGATTCCTCACAAGAGCAGATCCTCTTAATAGGCACATTTCACAGTTGAGGGTTAAGGCACAAAGAAGGTGAAGTAATTTGCCTAAGATCATGTAGCTAGTGAGGGGCAAGGCCAGGATAAGGACCCCTGGGTCCAACTATTAATATATTCAAAGTCTTGATATTAAGCCAGGAGTAGGGAACATCAGATTTCATGGCTGAGTAACACATGAGAAAACTGACAAAGGAGAATCAATACTGGCTAGACTAGTCCTGTGGATTTTGGCTAGTAAGGAGAGGAAGCCCATAAGTGAAAGAAATTTTAAGCTTTAACCTGTGATAAAGTCAAGAAAAAATCAGTTAGATTTCATCAAACTACTGATCAAAGTGCCAAAAATGGTTTAATTTTTTAAAAGCACATGTAACATCTTTTCATCTGCTTGACTGGTCAAGCCAGTAAAAACAGTAAAAGCAGTTTATTCAATAAAAACACCCACACCGTCACTGTGGTTGTTGGGCCAAGTTGGCCAGCCAAGCAGACAGTTAAAGTGGTCAACCAGGTGTGGATGGAGCCTTGAAGAGAAATGTTGAAAGAAGACACTAGCAAAATACTTTAATGTCTGTAGCAATCATTCAGAGGGTGCATCAGGGTATCTGGCTAAGGAAACTCCAGCTGCACAGGGCAAAAGAGGAGGGCGTAGATTTGCATAGGATCCCAGGAACCAACTGAGAGAGTCAGGACTGAGCGTCTCCTTTTTTCCTAAAATTCTAAGCTGTCTGAATCTGTTGGAGTAGCCTGAGTGGCTTTGACCAGCTCATTTGGAGGAGAGGGCTCAAAACTTCTGAAATAAGTAACTCTGAGGGTTGAAATACATGGATCTAAGATGTTAGCTCCTTGTTACAATCATGAAAGGGGTGGCTCGTCTGGACCCAAGAGACAGAGGACCCTGGAACATACCCTGATTCGGATCTTCTGGGTGCAGTGTTGAGCCTTGGGAAGCAGCTTTTTCAGTGAATTAAAACACGCACACAAACGCACATGTACACACACACAGATATAAATTCCAGAGCCCAGAGCAGTTCTGCCTTGGACCAAACCAAGCATAAGCATTGAAAACCTATAGGATATTCAGTAGGGATTTGCATTGGCAAGGATGGAGTACCTGGAGCCCCATGGAGTATAGTTCATTCTGGAACAACCAGCACTCTGCAGCAGTGGAGGAGTTCTCTAGGTTCAAGAAGACACATAAGAATTTTGGCTCTACTGAGCAAGAGTCATTCTATGTTACTTCATTGTAGAATGGTCAGGAAATGGTGGGGTTGTGGTTCCTGCTAACCCAGGCAAGTCATTCAACGCATAGTGTTCTCGGGGACAGGGAGATGCTACTGAGAGGAATGTTATTCACACTTAAGGTTGTAAATCTAGACATTGAGGTACTGGTGACTGTTCAAAATCCATTAGACCTAAATAGATTGATAGATTAGATAGATTGATCCACATAGACAAACAGACACTGAGGGTAGAAAAAAAATGCCTATTTAAGAATGAGGGCAGGCCTGGAGGAAGAATACTGTTTAGAAAAGCTACACAATTGAGATTACTTCTAAACCTATATTTAATGAGAGAAATGAAGACAATTAATTTGGTCAATTAGAAAGTAATGAAGACGTTGCAAAAATAACTATTGACAGAAGGCCAATTAGGGATTTCTGCAGTAATTTGAGTAAAACACACACTGTAGAATCAGCAGATTGTGAGGGGTTGCCTCCTAGAAGGTTAGAGTTGGTATCATGTCTACTTAATTTTGGCAGTGATTTCTTCATTTAGCAAGTGGAATTGTGATCTGAAATGAACCCAAAAGCCAGACAGTAGGGTTCTATATTTCAAAATCAGAGAGAGTGCACGTAATGGTGACAATTCAGCTTAATCATTAAGCTGGTATTAATAGATATTAAGGGGATGGGACCTAAAGAAAGGATGTCCTAACAAAAACACAAAAAGGAGTTCGAGGGGCAGGCCATGGTCTATTAGGCAAGTTTATGCTGTATTAACCAGCTTTATAATCAGATTACTGGAAAATAGCAGAAGCCATTCCAGATAAATCATTGCTTCTTCAGGTTACCAGAGGGGAAGTCAGTCTGCAATCTTACCAGAGTGAAGGATGAGGATATCATTTCTTTTTGTGTGTGTATTCATCAGGAAAAAAAAGATTAAGAGCTGGCTGAACTCCTGTAGAATAGGATTCCATAAAGGTTCACTCGCAAATTAAAATGTGTGTGTGTGTGTGCATCTGGTGTGTGTGTGGAGGTGGATTTTGAAAGAGCCTGGATGGCATCTTCCATCCACATCTTCCTGACAGGTAGAGACTATTTTTAATGAATGCAAGGTTGGTGAGGTGTTATAGGTATGGGCCCAGGACTTAGTATGATTTTAAGCCTATGATAACTCTGAAAAATATTAACCAAACTATTGAGAAATGATACTATAGGATGTTAGAACTGAAGGAATCTTAGCAACCACCTTCTTCTGCTCATCTTCTTAGCCATTTACAGGGCCAGGGATGTTAACTCCTTTCCCAGAACCACATGTTCTGTCTATGTCACAACCTGAGCTAAAACTATATTGAGGGAGAAGGGTCTTTCTATTATATCATCCCACTTGCTGATGATGCCAATTTGTGGCATCTGTTGCTAACCACCAGGCTCAATAAATAGCTTCAGAATTTGAAAATAATAAGAGGAAATTCCATTGGAAACGAAAGTGAAAGATTAGTTCTGTGTGTGAAAATAAACCCCAATGGCCAGTCTTGACAGCTGGGCAAATGCCCTATGAGTAAGCATGCTGGATAAATGTAGTTGAGTTGTTTGTTGAATCATCTGATAAGGGGGAAGGCATCACTCAGAGCTGCTTGTAAGGCAACATCACAAAAGAGGAAGGGCAGGGCAGTCAGGCTATACTGGTGTCCGTTATTTAAATTTTGGAAACACTTCTAGGTGGGAAAAAAAAAAAAAATCCTGGACATTGGAGCCATTCCAGAGAAAAACAGCACATAATTAAGGGAATGGAATAGAGAAACTGATTTATTGAAGAAATTAAAGCAACACACTTTTATAGCTCTGTCACAAATAAGGGCATGTCTCTGACATATATCAAAGGCTTTAATAGGAATAATGAGTTAATCCAGGGAGAGATGATTTAGGCACAACATCAGAGGGCAAGGTAACTTGATGGGATTGGGGAATTACCTGTTGAAATGATGAAATTGTCATTTTCAAACGAAAGTGAGACAAAAACACAGCAATTAAGAAGATGGTGCTTAATAGCAATTTTATACAAAGTGATTTGATTTTTAGCTTTTGATGAAACTGAGCCAGTAGAATCATGCTTTCCATATTTCCTCAATTTTTGGAGAAATTTGAACTTATGACACATCATCAGTTTAATAGCAGCTATTACATGCAGGGAGGAAAACTGTATTAAATATATATAGGTTGATTGCAGTCTACACCTCAGTTTGAAAAGTATTAAAATGTAAACAATATATTCATTTTAGAATTGGAGAAGTGGAGAAATCATTGAGAAGATACATGTATTATCCTGAGATAGCATATATTTTCTGGGAGTTCAATTCGTGACTACTCAAGGGCTAAGCATGTAGTTGTGTGACTGTCGATGTCTAGTTATTTTGTTTGACGTGTCCACATTTCCTTCTCAGAGACTTTGTTCTCACCCTGGTGATTGGGAAATTTACTGATTCTTCCGGTCACTACTGACTGGACCAGGAGTAAATCTGACCTGAATAAGGCAATAAGTTCCCTTAATTTAAAAATAAAAGATGTACCAGAAAAGAAAGGTACAGTCAGTTAGATGGGAGGTCCTGCAAAGTTGGGGTCAGCATTGGGTCATGGCATCGAACACCACAAACAAATCTAAATTAGTAAGGGGCGGCAAAGTTGTCAGTAAAAAAGAGCTGGCTTGGATTAAGAAAAACAGATCCAATATCCAGCTAGCATCAGAAAAATTAGAAATGTACTCTATTTCCATATAGCCCCTTCTCCCAAAAGATTCAGTGTGACTCCATGAGGCAGACAAAGGAGCTTCCATACCTCACTTTCAATGCAGGTTCCTAAGTGATCTAACTCAGTATCCAATCTTTGGATGCCTTTGACTTTCTCTTTGTTAAGGATGCATTTTTATCTCAGCCAGCTTCACTGGGTATCTGTCCCTGGCAACTTTAATCCCTTTCTCTCTGCTCCTGCCCATTTCATTAATGCTTCCCGGTTATAACACATTAAGAAAAAGCTTTTCAGAGAAAACTCATCGTGCTGACACAGACTGGATTGTGACACGTGCTCAGTTGCTTCAGTCGTGTCCCACTCTTTGCGACCCCATGGACTGTAGCCTGCCAGGCTCCTTTGTCCATGGGATTATCCAGGCAAGAATACTGGAGTGGGTTGCCAATTCCTTCTCCAGGGGATCTTCCCAAACCAGGGATTGAACCCACGTCTCTTGCATCTCCTGCATTGGCAGGCAGATTCTTTACCTCCTGCGCCACCTGGGAAGGAAGCCTTGTGGATTGTGACACGGGTGGTAGTAATCCTCCAAACAGACTGACATAATTTCTGTTGCTGAAATAACTGACCTCAAAACCATTGTCTCAGCTACTGGTGTGGTTGCGGTGCATACTGGGCCAACCCCTGTCTGGAAGCCAGGTCTTAACTCTGTGTTTTTTGAACCTTCCTTTCACAGACCCCATTCTCATGAACTGTTCAATCGTAGGACTCCTTAGACCATGGCCAGCCTCCCTCACCCCAAACATTGTTTATCCAGGACACTAAGACCAACATTTATGTTCTTAGAATTTATAAGTCTTTCCTTCCCGATAGCCCTTGTGGTTGTCATTTTGATAACAGGCCATTCTGATTTCAAGAAAACCTCATTTTCTGTTCTGAATTGTGGTGCCTTCTTCTGCAGTAGTTTGCTAAGCAAGCGTATGGGCTGTTTGCTACGCTTTCAACCCTCATGCATTTTTAATGATTTACAAGGAAAAGATTTTTCCCCTCCTCCTCTTTTTTTTATAATAAATTTAATGACTTAATACACATCAAGTGGAATTGTTGGTTTGTGGTGACGGTTTTATAATTCCAAGTTCAAGGGTTTTTTCTATTTAATTATGCACAATAACTCTCATGGAATATAATGCAATAACAAAAACATGCACTGATGTTGGCATAAGAGCCTGTTGTTTATTAGTATTGGTTCTGTACTTTATGTTTGAAATAAAATATTTGGAACTAATGTTGGCCATGTTTTCTCCAAACCAGATAAAAAAAAAACTTTCTCCCTGAAAATACCATGCTCCAATCTTCAGCGATAAAAGCCAGCAGCTCTTGAGATAGCAAATTAAATTTTATTTGTAGAAAGCACTGTGCTGTGTTTTGTTGCTTGCTCAGAGTTATTTTTTAATACTAATAATTTAATAAAGTAGAAGACCGATACATTGACCTGTGTTCTCCAAGGCACCAGAGTATTTCCTGGGGTTAAAAGGCATAGCTTGCTGAAAGGTTGTTTGTTTTACATTCTAACCTATTACTTATTTCTCTTGCTTTCTTGCCAGACCTAGCCTTAGCTTTTGAAATCAGTTTTGAATTTTAGAAAACATAAAGCGGTTGAATTTTCAGAGTCTGCGAGTCAGACATCTAAAACACTGATAAAGACTGCTTTTTCTAAGAGCCAGCATATTTGAATTTTGTGCTGGTGAATAGTAAAGTTATCTTCATCCCATTGCTTAAAAAATAACTAAAGAGCTTCTTGGTAGAAAGGAAGTAGACGTTTAGTCTCCTAAGACAAATTCAGCCAGGAGACTTGTTCAGTATTTCCACCCTGCATTATGCTTAATTTACAGAGTGAGAGAAATTACCATAGTCCACTGCTGGAAAATCTGGGTGCAGGGTTCTAGACTTAGGTAAGTGTCCTGAGAGCCAAGGTGTTTTGCCTTGGTGGAGAAGGATGAGCCTGAGGGCTGCAGAACGTTTAGCTAAGCTGGAGCTAGAAGATAATAGCTAAACATAAAGCCAAAGGCAAAAGCCTTGGCATCTATCTGAAGGAGCTAGGTAGGAGGAGTGGGGTGTGTGTGTCTGTGTGTGTGTGTGTACGTGCGTGCACATGTGTGCGAGCATGCGCACTCTCAGTCGCTCAGTTGTATCTGACTCTTTTGTGACCCTATGGACTATAGGCCACCAGGCTCCTCTGTCCATGGGATTTTCCCAGGCAAGAATATTGGAGTGGTTTGTGGTTTGCCATTTCCTCCTCCGGGGGATCTTTCCAACCCAGGGACTGAACTCTCCTCTCCAGCACTGGCAGGCAGATTCTTTACCATTGAGCCACCTGGGAAGGTAAGAAGGTTAGAACCAGATACAAGGTGATAGGATAGCTTCTGGAAACCCTAGAAAAAAGTGGGGTTGGAGGACATGGATAGTGCCTGGAGAGATTGTCTGAGGTCCTAGACAGACCCAAGGATGACTAGAGATTACCTGTAACCTTTCTATGAAAAGAAGTGTAATACAGTAGTTAAAGGTTCAAATTCTGAGGTAGTATGCACATGGATTCAAGTTCAGCTTTACTTCTCAACAGTGATATGTTCCTGGGCAAGTCATGCTACTTTTAAATATGCAGTGGCTTTATGCATTAAACTGGGCAAGTACAATAATGTTCTTTATAAAGCCTGTCATAAAATTTAAATAATGTAATGCTACTGTTGTTATTAGTGTTGAATCAGGAACAGCTACTAATTCAGATTCTTTTAATGTCAAAATACTGCTTTAAATGATATACATAGACATATTTGTATCAATAGAAATATGTATGTGGTTTTTATGCATAAGTGACATTGGGCATCTATATTTTTATTTTAAAAATATTTATTTTGTGTATGTTTATCCTTTCATATAAACACGTTTATTGAGGTATAGCAGTCATACAGTGAAATGAAGTATACACTGAGGTGTATAATTTGATTAGTTTTAACACATGAATTCATCACTGTAAACCATACCCCTGTCAAGACATAGAATATTCCAATCATTCCAGAAAGCCACATTGTGCTTTATCCAAGTTAAACCCTCCTACCATCCCATCATCCCAGAAGTGCATCCTTTACTGAGTTATAATCATAGATTAGCTTTGCCTGCCCTAGGACTTCATTTAAATGGAATCAATCAATATACATTCTTTTGTATCTGAATTCTTCTGCTCGGAAAAAATATTTTGGAGATTTATCCATGTGGCTATGTGTAACAGTAGTTCATTCTTTTAAATTGCCAAGGAGCACTCCTTTTATATTATATCACACTTTTCCCATTCTCCTACAGATGGAAATCTGGTGTTTTCTTTCTAGTACTAAAATAAAGCAGCTTTGTTGTTGTTGCACTCATCTCACACGCTAGTAAAGTAATGCTCAAAATTCTCCAAGCCAGGCTTCAGCAATATGTGAACCGTGAACTTCCTGATGTTCAAGCTGGTTTTAGAAAAGGCAGAGGAACCAGAGATCAAATTGCCAACATCCGCTGGATCATCAAAAAAGCAAGAGAGTTCCAGAAAAGCATCTATTTCTGCTTTATTGACTATGCCAAAGCCTTTGACTGTGTGGATCACAATAAACTGTGGAAAATTCTGAAAGAGATAGGAATACCAGACCACCTGATCTGCCTCTTGAGAAATTTGTATGCAGGTCAGGAAGCAACAGTTAGAACTGGACATGGAACAACAGACTGGTTTCAAATAGGAAAGGAGTACGTCAAGGCTGTATATTGTCACCCTGTTTATTTAACTGATATGCAGAGTACATCATGAGAAACGCTGGACTGGAAGAAACACAAGCTGGAATCAAGAATGCCAGGAGAAATATCAATAACCTGAGATATGCAGATGACACCACCCTTATGGCAGAAAGTGAAGAGGAACTCAAAAGCCTCTTGATGAAAGTGAAAGAGCAGAGTGAAAAAGTTGGCTTAAAGCTCAACATTCAGAAAACGAAGATCATGGCATCCGGTCCCATCACTTCATGGGAAATAGATGGGGAAACAGTGGAAACAGTGTCAGACTTTATTTTTCTGGGCTCCAAAATCACTGCAGATGGTGACTGCCGCCATGAAATTAAAAGACGCTTACTCCTTGGAAGGAAGGTTATGACCAACCTAGATAGCATATTCAAAAGCAGAGACATTACTTTGCCAACAAAGGTTCGTCTAGTCAAGGCTATGGTTTTTCCAGTAGTCATGTATGGATGTGAGAGCTGGACTGTGAAGAAAGCTGAGCGCCGAAGAATTGATGCTTTTGAACTGTGGTTTTGGAGAAGACTCTTGAGAGTCCCTTGGACTGCAAGGAGATCCAACCAGTCCATTCTGAAGGAGATCAGCCCTGGGATTTCTTTGGAAGGACTGATGCTAAAGCTGAAACTCCAGTACTTTGGCCACCTCATGTGAAGAGTTGACTTATTGGAAAAGACTCTGATGCTGGGAGGGATTGGGGGCAGGAGGAGAAGGGGACGACAGAGGATGAGATGGCTGGATGCCATCACTGACTCGATGGACGTGAGTCTGGTTGAACTCCGGGAGTTGGTGATGGACAGGGAGGCCTGGCACGCTGCGATTCATGGGGTCACAAAGAGTCGGACAGGACTGAGCGACTGATCTGATTTGATCTGATGTTGTTGTTGCTGTTTAATTGCTCAGTTATGTCTGACTCTTTGTGACACCATGGACCACAACACACCAGGCTTCCCTGTTCATCACTAATTCCTGGAGCTTTCTCAAACTCATGTCCATCGAGTCGGTGATGCCATCCAACCATCTCATCCTCTGTCATCCCCTTCTCCTCCTGCCTTCTATCTTTCCCAGCATCAGAGTCTTTTCAAATGTGTCGGTTCTTTGCATCAGCATCAGTCCTTCCATTGAATATTCAGGGTTGATTTCCTTTAGGATTGACTGGTTTGATCTCCTTGCAGTCCAAAGAACTGTCAAGAGTCTTTTCCAACACCGCAGTTCAAAAGCAGTAATTCTTCAGTACTCAGCGTTCTTTATGGTCCAACTCTCACATCCATATATGACTGCTGGAAAAACCATAGCTTTGACTAGATGGACCTTTGTCAGCAAAGTAATGTGTCTGCTTTTGAATACACTGTGTAGGTTTGTCATAGCTTTTCTTCCAAGGAACAAGTATCTTTTAATTTCTGTTCTTAAATATATTTCTTTGTCTAAAGGCTTTTGGAAAACTGTGATCTGAATTTCAGTTCAGTTCACTCACTCAGTCGTGTCTGACTCTTTGTGACTCCATGGAGTGCAGCACGCCAGGCTTCCCTGTCTATCACCAGCTCCTGGAGCTTACTTAAACTCATGTCCATCAAGTCAGTGATGCCATCCAACCATCTTATCCTCTGTCAGCCCCTTCTTCCACCTTCAATATTTTCCAGCATCAAGGTCTTTTCTAGTGAGTCACTTCTTCCCATCAAGTGGCCAAAGTATTGGAGTTTCAGCATCAGCATCAATCCTTCCAATGAATATTCAAGACTGATATGACTTAAGTGATATAACCTAAGTATTCTGACTTACGCATCTTTTATTTTCAACACATAGGGTAGATTTCTCCTGAGAGATAGGTGTGTAGACAATAGGTCCTGATATTAATAGAAGAAAAAGGTAAATATTTTCCAACTTGTTTCTTTGCTTTTTCTTATATGTGTGTATGTATATGTACATTTCAATGAACAAATATCACCTCCTCATCCATAGGTTTTTAGAGGATAGCAATCTGACTTAAATACCTTATTTTCAGCATATAGTGTAGACTTCCCCTAGACTATTTTTGCATATGTACTTTTTTAAAAATACAGAAGACCCAGAGTCTGATTCTGAAAGAATCCACAGTCATATGAATGACAGATTTGGGGTATGACTGGGGACTGGAATGGACACAGAGCTCTTTTAATTCTGCCTAACAAAGCCACAGGCTAATGTTAAAGAATGTTTGTGTGATCTCTCCAGTGGGGAATCAGTTACTCTAACACAGGAGTCTTTACAGAGATCCAAAGTAATCATAAAACTATTATAACCACAAGACCTCTTCATGGTTATCCGCTCAATAGTGAATGCTCCCTTTTTAAGCCAGCTCTTATATTCAGAGAAGGATTGTAGTATCTCTAGCCTGGAAGAAATCCCTATTCCTGTGGCTAATTTACTTCACCTCTGTGGTTCTTGGATGAAGGATGGAGTGGAAACCACCCCAGGTGATTGACTCTGAATTCTAGTCCTAAGCAATATATGAGGAGCTTCAGTGATCTTTCGGAGAAGGCAATGGCACCCCACTCCAGTACTCTTGCCTGGAAAATCCCATGGACGGAGGAGCCTGGTAGGCTGCAGTCCTTGGGGTTGCTAAGAGTCGGACACGACTGAGCGACTTCACTTTCTCTTTTCAGTTTCATGCATTGGAGAAGGAACTGGCAACCCACTCCAGTGTTTTTGCCTGGAGAATCCCAGGGACGGGGAAGCCTGGTAGGCTGCCGTCTATGGGGTCACACAGAGTCGGACATGACGGAAGTGACTTAGCATAGCATAGCATAGTGATCTTTAGCCATTTAGCCTGCCTTCCTTCCCTGGGAAATACTGTCCAGCTATTCTCTCATGGTCAACTGGTAAAAAATCTGCCAGCGATGCAGGAGACCTGGGTTCGATCCCTGTGTTGGGAAGATCCCCTGGAGAAGGAAATGGCCACTCATTCCAGTATTCTGGCCTGGAAAAGTCCACGGACAGAGGAACCTGGCAGGCTACAGTCCATGGGGTTGCAAAGAGTCAGACATGACTGAGCCACTTTCACTTTCATCCCCATATCTCAGTAAATTGTTTACTGTAGGCAGCCTTCTGATTTATGGGCCTGGGCATTCTTAGGACTGTAAAGAGAGAAGGAAAGTGCATGATCACCATGTTGGAGCTGTGAGGGGAAAGCTGTCTTTGGACGATCAGATGCTATGAGGAGGGCACCCGTGAACGTAGTTCCTCTCTCACGATGTAAGTATCTTATTTACATTGGCATTTCTTGCTCTAACCCAGTGCTGCACACATGGGATAAATATATATATAGATAAATCTTCATAGAAGGGAGAATTAAATAAGATAGAATGCGATGAATGGAGGAATTGAAAAGCAAGGAGCTCATTTATATTGAGGTCAGCTATCTGGTGGAGAGGGAGAAATAACAATTTAGCTAATTTGAAATTATAAAGCAAGGTTAGAACTTTCAGTTTACCATGAATTCACACACTTGTCGTTTTTTGCTTAACATTTATGTTCTCTACTAGACTGTAAACTCCATAAGGGTAGAAACTGTAGTTTTTTAATGACAATACTGTTAATTTGACCTAAAGAGTCTAGTTTCTGAACCCTGGGCAAGAAACTAAGTGGGACCCTGATATAGGGTGGTGTAGGATGCTTCATGTTTGTGTTTCCCACAAGGTTTTTTTTTTTATCATTTTATTTTTCACATACTTATCTATTTATTTAGCTGAGACAGTTAGTTGCAACAGGTGAGATCTTTTTAGTTGCAGTATGCGGAATCTAGCATGAGGGATCTAGTTGCCTGACCAGGGCCCTCACGTTGGAAACACGGAATCCGAGTGACGGGACCACCAGGGAGGTCCCCCCACAGGGTTTAGGTCAACTCTTAGCACAGCATGGATGTTTAGTATTTCATAAATGAACACTTGATTGAAACAAAAATTGGGAAAGCCTGATAGCAGTGGATCTTTGTGTTCTTAGAATTCATTAGAAAAAAACTACTTTGGTGAAGATGATATGGAAGCACCAGGTCTTTTTCCCTGTTCACTTAACTTTGTCTTACAAATACACTGAGTGATGCCAAAAAGTGTATCAGACAAGGTAGTGGGATTTCAACCTGTTACACCATTAAGGAGAATTTTTCAGAATTATCAAACCTCCTTTGAAAACATTTCTACACAGGTCACATCATGATCTGTTTGCCATTTGTAAAGTAAAACACCACCATGAAAAAGAATATTTAATGCCATAGAGAAAAACCCTACCTTTCCCAGTTAATAAATGTCAGATTGCTCATTTTAGCTGCATGGGAAAAAAGGAATCATAAAATAAGATCATAACCTCCTATGATTTTTGAATCAAAATGGAGATTAAGAAATGAAGGTTTGATAATCCTTAATGTTTGCTCTTTGAAAAGTCTGCTATTTGTTTAGAGTACGGCTGGCATACAATGTGGGATGGACAGTTATGATCAGGCTCCTTTTCATCATCCTGTCCTTGTAGTGTTCATTTATGCAAACTTTCTTGCTCCTGTTCTGAGCCATGTTTCAAGATGAGAGTGAGAGTATCAATATAGCCAAGTGCACTTGGTATATTCCATCTGACTCTAGTTTCTTTGGCCCTGTGGTTTTTGGTGGCCATCTTTAACCTACAACAGATAGCTAGAATTGCCTTTTCTTCAAATCTTCTAAAGATTTGATTATTTATATATAAAGCATTAAACACTCATAGACATTTGAGCAGTGTCTGGGGGTGGCTGCCATGTCTGAAAACATTTTAGTACGTTTGATTCATGTGATAAATTTTGGACATTTATTACGTATATTGATATATAAAAAATAGTTTATTGATACAATGATATAATTTAAGATGAAATAGTATTATGTTTCCAGACTTTCAGCTACCATATATTATAATCTTAATGTACGCATTCTATAACCCACACCTCCACTATTCATTATCTCCCTGGACATGTGCTCAGTTAAGTTCAGTCACTCAGTTGTGTCCAACTCTTTGCCACCCCATGGATTGCAGCACGCCAGGCCTCCCTGTCCATCACCAACTCCCGGAGTTTACTCAAACTCATGTCCATTGAGTCGGTGATGCCATCCCACCATCTCATCCTCTGTCGTCCCCTTCTCCTTTCGCCTTCAATCTTTCTCAGCGTCAGGGTCTTTTCAAATGAGTCAGCTCTTCACATCAGGTGGCCAAAGTATTGGAGTTTCAGCTTCAGCATCAGTTCTTCCAATGAATATTCAGGACTGATTTCCTTTAGGATGGACCGGTTGCGTCTCCTTGTGGTCCAAGGGACTCTCAAGAGTCTTCTCCAGTGCCACAGTTCAAAAGCATCAGTTCTTTGGCACTTGCTTTCTTTATAGTCCAACTCTCACATCCATACATGACTACTGGAAAAACCATAGCTTTGACTAAACGGACCTTTGTGGGCAAAGTAATGACTCTGCTTTTTAATACACTGTCTAAGTTGGTCATAGCTTTACTTCCAAGGAGTAAGCGTCTTTTAATTTCATGGCTGCAGTCACCATCTGCAGTGATTTTGGAGCCCAAGAAAATAAAGTCTCTCACTGTTTCCGCATCTATTTGCCATGAAGTGATGGGACCAGATGCGATGATCTTTGTTTTTTGAATGTTGAGTTTTAAGCCAACATTTTTACGTTGCTCTTTCAATTTCATCAAGAGGCTCTTTAGTTCTTCTTCACTTTCTGCCATGATGGTGGTGTCATTTGCATATCTGAGATTATTGATATTTCTCCTGACAATCTTGATTCCAGCCTGTGCTTTATTCAGCCTGGCATTTTGCATGATGTACTCTTCATTTAAGTTAAATAAGCAGGGTGACAGTATACAGTCTTGATGTATTCCTTTCCCGATTTGGAACCAGTCTGTTGTTCCATGTCCAGTTCTAACTGTTGCTTCCTGACCTGCATACAGATTTCTGAAGAGGCAGGTCAGGTGGTCTGGTATTCCCATCTCTTTCAGAATTTTCTACAGTTTGTGGTGATCCACACAAAGGCTTTGGCGTAGTCAATAAAGCAGAAGTAGATATTTTTTTGGAACTCTTGCTTCACTGATGATCCAACGGATGTTGGCAATTTGATCTCTGGTTCCTCTGCCTTTTCTAAAACCAGCTTGAATGTCTAGAAGTTCATGGTTCACGTAGTTGAAGCCTGGCTTAGAGAATTGTTGAGCATTACTTTGCTAGTGTGTGAGATGAGTGCAATTGTGCAGTAGTTTGAGCATTCTTTGGCATTGCCTTTCTTTGGGATTGGAATGAAAACTGACCTTTTCCAGTCCTGTGGCCTGGACTGGAAATTTGAAAATTTCCAAATTTGCTGGCATATTGCATGCAGCACTTTCACAGCAACATCTTTTCAGATTTGAAATAGCTTAACTGGATCCATCACCTCAACTAGCTTTGTTTGTAGTGATGCTTTCTAAGGCCCACTGGACTTCGCTCTCCAGGATGTCTGGCTCTAGGTGAGTGATCACACCATCATGATGATCTGGGTCATGAAGATCTTTTTTATACATTTCTGTGTATTCTTGCCACCTCCTCTTAATATCTTCTGCTTCTGTTAGGTCCATTCCATTTCTGTCCTTTATTGAGCCCTTCTTTGCATGAAATGTTCCCTTAGTATCTCTAATTTTCTTGAAGAGATCTCTAGTCTTTCCCATTCTATTGTTTTCCTCTATTTCTTTGATCGCTGAGGAAGACTTTCTTATCTTTCCTTGCTATTCTTTGGAACTCTGCATTTAAATGGGTACATCTTTCCTTTTCTCCTTTGCCTTTCTCTTCTCTTCTTTTCACAGCTGTTTGTAAGACCTCCTCAGACAATCGTTTTGCATTTCTTTTTCTTGGAGATGGTCTTGATCCCTGCCTCCTGTACAATGTCATGAACCTCCGTCCACAGTTCTTCAGGCACTCTGTCTATCGGATCTAATCCCTTGAATCTATTTGTCACTTCCACTGTATAATAGTAAGGGATTTGATTTAGGTCGTACCTGAATGGTCTAGTGGTTTTCCCTACTTTCTTCCACTTGTCTGAATTTGGCAATAAGGAGTTGATGATCTGAGCCACAGTCAGCTCCCGGTCTTGTTTTTGCTGATGGTTTAGAGCTTCTCCATCTTTGGCTGCAAAGAATATAATGAATCTCATTTCGGTATTGACCATCTGGTGATGTCCATGTGTAGAGTCTTCTCTTGTGTTGTTGGAAGAGGGCCTGTGCTCAGAAAGGCACAAATTAGAGTAGTAAGTTTAAAGCAATAATGATTGCACTGGCAAAAAATGAAAGGTAAAGTTCTAAATGTTCATTAATATAGGTCTGGTTAAATAAATGGTATGTATGTAAGAATGAATAAGGTAAGATAATGAACAATACATACAATAATCTGTAAGAATAACCCTCTTACACATAGACTATAAAATGTGGAAAAAATACTAAAACATCTATTTAAGGGCTCTAGAGAGTAATTGAAAGTTGGAAGACTTGAAGGAAATGAGAACTTAGTTTGTGATTTTTGTGGCTTTTCCTTATGGTTGGCAGTGATTACGTCACAGGGCAGGGTAGGTAAAACTCTAAAAGTTCGCCAGAGACAGAGCTTGGGGCAAACACTGTTGTTAAACTGGAGGGCCATTTTAAACAGTAGGCCACAACTTTCTGCCTTGGTTTAATAATTTGTGTAAAGAGGCAAATGATTATCAAGTTTTAAGATGTAGAAATATAATGAAGGTATTAGGCTCTTTCCCGAAAACAGAAAAAATAGAAAAAATAACATAAGCACACAAAAATCTACATGTCATTGAGGAAGTGTCATAGATTCTTAAAATCCATTTCTAATTTTGCATGTGCACGCACACACACACACACACGCACACACACGCACACACACCCCCACCCCTGGCCTTCATGACAGAGGCCAGCTTAAGGTTGGTAGACTAAGTAATATCATGGATTAAAAAGTCAGGATAAAAAATTTCTTTAAGGATGAGGATACCCTGATCATTTGATCTGGAGTAAATATAAACTCTTGCACTTTGCCCTAAATAATTAATTACAGATTTACAGAATGACAAAGACATGACTCAGTAGTCCCATAAACAAGAAAAAAAGTTCTGGAATTTTGTTGATAATAAGCTCCATTATGTACTATAAATAATATTATGTGCCTGCCAAAAAAACAAATGTGATCTTCAGTTGTTTTAATGGAAATTAAGGTTTTAGGACTGCAGTGAACAATATGGCAGCCCTTAGCTACTTGTGGCTGTTTAAGTTTAAATAATACAAAAAACCCAGTGCCTCAGTCACATCAGCCACTGTTCAAGTGTTCAGTACTTAACATGTGGTTAGGTGACTTTCATATTAGCATCAAATAGAACGTTTCCGTCTTCACAGAAGGTTCTACTGGATAACTCTGCTCTAGAGCAAGAGAAGTAAGAGTTATACTCTGCATTTGTCAGAACATTCCTGCCATACTAGACATGTGCTGTTTGCTGCTCAGAATGGGTTCTTCCCTTTTCCTATAAATAGAATGTTGAATGTCCTATGGAAAACATCTCCTTTCCATTGTCAACCATGTTATTTGTATGGGTTTGGTGCCTCTGCTAGCCTTATTAGCCAGCATAAGAGATCCTCATGACTCCCACAGGGCAGTGTGGTTTAAGGTTGGAGGACTGAGAACTACGGCATGTCTTTTGCTAGCATATATGGAGAGTCCAGACTTGTCAGGCAGCCATCTGAGAATAGAACCAAATACAGTAAATTATAGAACAGAGAGACAAAGGGAATTGAAAGCTTGGTGACACTGTTTGAACATCTGGATCAAGCTTCATCAGAAGCCCACCCAACAACTGTTAGATTACACAAACTCATAACCTCCCTTCAATGTTTAAGTATGTAAGTTGGGTTTCCTACCACTTGAAACATGAAGAGCCCTAAATGATATCTTTGATAAATTGAGTTCAGTTGTGCATGTTCCTATTTGGAAAATGATACAGCATAATGGAATGTTTTCAGAGGAGAAAGACCAGGAGGGTGAAAGAACTTCAAGGAAATATCCCTCTTTTATTCCCATGACCAAATTAAGTCTTCATTCCCAGGCTAATCCAAGTGGCTGATGTGACCATTTTGACATTTCATAAATTCCCCTGGGAAAAAGGGTTCTAAAAGCTTCCAGTCTTCATTTAAAGTGGTATGGTAGAAGGAAGAAGACCATATGATGAAGTCACTGAATCCACAGATCTCCTAGTATCACTAGTACAAAAAATAAGAGGGCAAATCATGTAAAATTACTTTACTTTTAAATGTAAGTGACACTCATACCAGCACGAGGCTGCATTTTAATAACTATGCTACTACAAATTGTGTCACTTTCGTTGGATGATATTATAAAAGAAAACCAGTGGATATTATTTCTGTGTCATTTTCCAATCCAATACATTTTTATAAAATTCTACAGATTGAGTTAATATTTTAGAGCTGTATATATAATGAAATTTAAAATATTCTTTGACAATTGCTCTCCTGGAAGGCTGATAGAAATGTTCAATAAAGGGCTGCAGAGAATTGTTTTCAGAGGCTTGAGGGGAAAGGTAGAAAGACTTATTCTGTACTCTTAAAATTTTTTTAAGCTCCTTTTTTTGTGCCTAATCAAGTCAGCTGTCCACTTGCTCCTTTGCCACCCCCATCCCAAACCCCTATGGCCCCACCTTTGGAATTAAAAGTTAAAGATTCTTCAGAGGTTACAAGCTATAACGTAGAAATTCACAACCTTGTTTGTACACTGGAATCACCTGAGGGACTTTAAAAATATAGATACTATTTAACATGAAATTACCATATGATCCAGCAATCCACTCACCCAAACGAATTGAAAGCAGAGACTCGAACAAATACTTGAGCATTATTCACAGTGGCCCAAATGTGGAAATGAATGCCCACCAATGGATGGATGGGTAAATAAAATGTCATCTATACATACAATGGGATATTGTTTAGCTTTAAAAAGGAAGGCGATTCAGACACATGCTACAACATGGGTGAGCCTTGAACATTGTGCTAAGTGAAATAAGCCAGACACAAAAGGACAAATGTATGATTTCACTTATGAGCTACCAAGAATAGGCAACTTCATGGAGACAGAAAGTAGAAAAAATTGGTTACCAGAACGCTGTGGGAAGAGACGAATGGAGAGTTATTGCTTAATGGGTACAGAGTTTACTTTTGGAATGATAAAAAAAAAGTTCTGCAGATGGATGTTGATGATAGTTGTACAGTCTTGCCTGGAGAATCCCAGGGACGGGGGAGCCTGGTGGGCTGCCGTCTATGGGGTCTCACAGAGTCGGACACGACTGAAGTGACTTAGCAGCAGCAGCAACAGCAGTGTTTGTTAGTCACTGAGTTATGTCCGACTCTTTGTAACCCCATGAACTATTATAGCCTGCCAGGCTCCTTTGTCCATGGAATTCTCCAGGCAAGAATACTGGAGTGGGTAGCCATTCCCTTCTCCAGGGGATCTTCCTGACCCAGGGGTTGAACCCAGGTCTCCTGCATTGCAAGCAGGTTATTTACTGTCTCAGCCACCAGGGAAGCCCATACAATAGTGAGTGTACCTAATGTCACTTAATTGTACAGTTTAGACAAAATGTGAATTTTCTGTTTTTTGTATTTTATATATATAGAGAGATAGACAGATGCCACCCTCAGAGATTCTTATGTAGTTGGCCTGGGATGCAGCCAAAGTATTGGAATGGTATAGGCCACTCAGGTATTTCTAATGTGCAGCCTCATGCCTCAAAGTCTGGACAGGTAATAAAAATGAATAAAAGCATCTGGATGGGACTGCGAAGACAGAGAGAGCACATGCGTTGTCTTAAAGGGGCAGCTGCCAGCACTTGGCCCTGATTAATTTCTCCCCTGAGAGAATACGGGTCCCAGAGTGGCCAGATCTTCTGAAATATTTTAAAAAACAAACATATACCTCAATGTTTTTAGGAAACTTCATTTTTAAGTGATCTTGACTGACTCAAATTTTAAATGAAATGAAACATCTAATGACAAAATAAAATATGTCTGAGGCTGTATGTTGGTTACCAACCACCTCCATTTGCCTAGGACCGCCCATGTTTTTAGTATCAGAAGCCATCTTGGAAAATCACACAGTCCCAGGCCAACCAGGGTGGCTGGCCACCCCAGTAGGCTAACTGGCTTATATCTTCTGGTCTGAAGAGGCAGAGCATCAACATTCATTTGATTCCCTTCAGTGATCACAGGCAGGTAAGAATGGAAGGGATCTTGCAGGAGTTTTTATCTCCTTTTGATATTCATCAGCAGTCCCTCTACCCCAGGCCACTTCAAATAAACATGTATTCTAAGTAAAAACAGCAACTTGCTAAGCAAACCCAGCCGTAAGACAAATCTCACAGCATTCCTCTTAATTAGATTTGTATTTCCAGGCTCCTACTATACTCATTGGTCAAGTTTTTATTAAGCTATGTGGTTCTGACATTTTCCCCCACTTATAATCAGCTGTTCTGTTTGTGGAGATCTTTCCTTGGTGTGTAATAGATTTATTAACTTAGGTGTCTGTGACGGGATTTATAGGAAGAAATACGTATTTGGTCTTCATTCCCATTTCTGGCACAGAGCTCCTAAAACCCTTGGAATTTCCAGCCACAAAGGTGTCTTTTGTTAGTCACGTGACTTTTGGAAAGCAACTAAGGGTGGGGCCTGGTTGCCAGGAGAAGCAATCATGTGATTAGAGGGTTGAAACTTTCAGTCTCACCTCCCTGAGTTCTAGGTAGAGGAGAGGGGCTGGAGGAATGAATTGGCCAATGGCCAATGTCAGTGATTTAATCAATCATGCCTATGTACTAAAACCATCATAAAAACCCAAAAGGACTGGGTTTGGAGAGCTTCTAGGTTGATGAACACATGGAGATGCTGAGAGAGTAGCATGCCTGGAGAGGGCATAGAAGCTCTTTGCCCTTTCCCCACACCTTGTCCCATGCATCTCTTCCAGAGCGGTTACTGAGTTATATCCTTTCGTAATAAACTGAGTAAATGGATTTCCTGAATTCTGTGAGTCACTCTAGAAAATTAATCAAACCAGGCAGAGAGGGGGGAATGTGTAGTCTCTGATTTATAGTCAGTCGATCAGAAGTGCAGGTACAAGCCTGAACTTATACTCAATCTTGTGGGACTGAGACCTTAACCTATGGGATCTGATGCTAGCTCTGAATAGATAGTGTTCAGTTCTGAACTGAATTGCAGAATACCCAGCTGCATTGGAGAATTTCTTGGTGGTTGGGGAAAACGCTGCATCTACAGTGAAATTGGGTACAGAAGGTTCAATGACAGTATTTAGGGCTATTCACAGATATTCTGGTTCCTCTGTTTCTGATCACATGGCCTTTCTCCTGCTTACTGACCAATCCTCCAGATGTTAGGATTTGCTTTCCCCATGATTATGTGAGCCAGTTCCTTTATAATAAATCTCTCTCTCTCTCTCTCTCTCTCTCTATATATATATATATATATATATGTGTGTGTGTGTGTGTGTGTGTGTGTGTGTGTATACACACATAAACATCTTATTGGTTTTATTTTTCTGGAGAACCCTAATACAGCATGGCATGTAAACATGAGCCTAGAAGCCCTGCTATGTTTTCAAGTTGCTTCTTCTCTTTGAATGGTGCTCAAGGCCCTTCCCAATCAAGATTAGACCTCAGCCTTTCTACCCTATACAACCGATACTGCAGCCTCACTGGACTCCCCAAACCTGAGGCGATCCATACCTCCATATGTTTGCATACTCCTTTTCCTATGCTTGGAATGCCCTTCCCTTCCTCTGGAAGAATCTTTTTTTTTTTTTTTTGTAGCCATCACCACTGTCTATTTCCATATTCCCCAAATATTATCCTTTCATATTATCCCAAATCTAAGTAAAAAAAAAAAAAAAGTGTTAGTCACTCAGTTGTGTCTGAGTCTTTGTGACACCATGGACTGTAGCCCACCAGGCTCCTCTGTCCATGGAATTCCCGAGGCAAGAATACTGGAGTGGGTACCCATTCCCTTCTCCAGGGGATCTTTTCACCAGAAGAAGCCCATCCCAAATATAAACTCTGTGTCTGTGGAACAATAACTCCCACTTCCCCTTTCCTCAGTCCCTGGTAGCTTCTATTATTTCTTCTCTCTTTATGAGTTTGCTTATTTGGTACCTCATGTAAGTGGAAGCATATGATAGTTGTCCTCTGTATCTGGCTTGTTTTACTTAGCATCGTGTTTTCATAGTTCACCCATTCTGTAGCATATAGCAGGCTTTCATTCATTTTAATGACTGAATAATGGTCTGTTGTATGTACATGCCATATTCTCTTTGTTTTGGATTCGGTTGTTGATTTTGTTGTTGTTGTGTTGTAGGAGCTCTTTTTATATTCTGGACATTACAGAAATACATTATCAGATACATGATTTGCAAATATTCTCTCCTGTTCTAAGGATTGCCTTTTAACTGTCATGATAGTGTCATGACAGTTACAGTCTGATGTATATTTTTAATTTTGGTGAAGTCGATTTATCTTTTTTCTTTTCTTTGTGTTTTTGATTTCATATCCAAATAATCATTAACAAATTCAATGTCATAGATTTCCCTTTATACTTTCTTTTAAGAGTTTTACACTTTTGAATCTTATGTTTAGGTCTTTGATCCATTTGGAGTGAATTTTTGTATACAGTGTGAAGTCAGGGTCCAACTTCATTCTTTTGCATATGGCTATCCAGTTTTCCCAGCACCATTTGCTGAAAAGATTATCTTTTCCTGATTTAATTATCTTGGCCGTCTTCTTTAAAGTTAATTGCCCATGTAGGTAAGAGTCTATTTTTAAAAATACATAAAAGTTTGTTATTTTTAGACTGATATTTTGAAAATTATAACAGGATAGAAAGAGGTAAAAAAAAAATCTCATAATTTACTACCCTGATCAACTTGTTAATATATTTCCTCTTGTGTTTTTTTTTCTAATTACATAGCAAAATGCAGATAAATGTAGTAGGCATAAATGGAAGACAAAGTGGAAAGGGTTAAACAGTGTCTGTATTAAATTTGTATTTATATTTGTTTTATTGTAGTCCTCTAAAAAAATAGGTGGTGGTTTAGTTGCTCAGTCGTGTCCAACTTTTGCGACCCCCTGGACTGCAGCCCGCTAGGCTCCTCTGGTCATGGGATTTCCAAGGCACGAATACTGGAGTGGGTTATCATTTCCTTCTCCAAAATATATAAATATGTGTGTGTGTATGTGTGTACATATATACATATGTGAATTATATGTAATTCAATCAGCATTACACCCTGGATATCTGTTATTCAACTATTTATTCTTAGATACATGTACCATAGTTTAAGGTACATCTCAAAAGTCACCATTTCTGAAAACATGTGCCCAGTCTTCCTGATCCCAGGTAAAATCTGGGTACATTTTACACTCTTGGTATCCTTGGGTACCTTCTACTCTCCTGCATAAGGGTACTTGTGCCACATACAGAGCACATAGTAGGTGCTTGGTAAATGTTTGTTACATTAGAGATGATGCTTCACAGAGATGTTCACAGAGGTATTCAGTAAATGGTCATCCTGAACATGTGACATCCTTCATAATCCTCTCTTCCATCCTTTGTATATCATCTCACTAGGCATCAGCAGGATTTCAGGATCGGTCTGGCAAGTGCTGGCTAGCCAGCAAGTATTACGGAGGCCATCAATGTTGTAGACATGGCCCAGGCTTGGTTCCCAAACCCTCTGAATGAAGAATATGGAAGAAGTTCTGCCTCAAGATGCCGATTCAATTTTATTTTGCTCTGCTGCTCAAAATATAAGGCAGATTATTTGCAGGAAGGAGGAAATGAAGTGATAGTTCTTCTAGCTAGGTGTTACCTCACTACTTCCTCGGTATCCCCTGCTTTGAAGGTCTGAAGAGTACTGCTATTCCCGTGCATTAGGGAGCCTGACCTGTGGCTGTCCTCAGTTCCTCAGGGTAAGGGTATAGCAAACGCATCCTCAGGTAGTTTCAATCACTTCACCTCCTTTCCCCTCTCTCTCCACACCTTACACTAAACCCAGGAGGTGGCAGTGGACTCAGAGCACCTCCTCTCTGGCTACACCACTTACTTAAAAGATTACGAAAGTCATAAAAATGTCAACTTCTGTATTTCAGCTCTGTAAACTACACATGCAGAAATCTCTCCACTCACTCCCCATTTCTACAGCTTGAGCAAGAAGCCTTTAGCTTCATGCTTGAATAACAAATAGAATAGAAACCACCCTTTGTCAGCCCGTCTTCAAATGTTTCTCCAGCCCCGTCACCAGAGATAAGTTCCAGACTGTAGAAAAGAACACTCTGGGACTGTCACTCTTACCTTTACTCATTGTCACGTGCAAGACCTTTTGAGGAACATCTATCTGCTTAAATGGAGAAATAGCAGTTGCAGAATGATGCAAGGCTCAGAAAATGTATGATTTCATGGTATTTGTATAAGTAGTTAATACTAAAATAAAATAACAACAAAGACAAATTAAACTTCAAATCTCTGCCAGGCATTCAGCTGAATGCTGTACACACTTTATTTAATTTCCATGATACTATGGCCACTTTACAATTGAGGAAATAGACTTTGAATCACTGCTGAAGGTTGCACAGCTAGTCTGTGGTTACTTGAAAATTAGCAGTGTATCCACGTCAGAGTTGCAGCTGTTTCTCTTACACCATCTTCCTTCTTACTGACCTTTATTCAAGCTCTTTAATTAAAAAGAAAACCAATGTACATGTATATATTTCATGGGAAGGTTAAAGATACATGCATCTTTACAGGAGAGTCTCCCAGAAGCTACAGTCCTCAGAAAGAACTGGAGCTGGTCTTAGAGTCTACCAGTGCACAGTGGTATCTCCCCGCCACTGGTCTCCCTTGTTTCTCCCATTCTGTGCACTGTCCCTCTACTTGGAGTCTCCACAGTGAGTATGCTGCTTAAATAGTTAGAACTAGTATCTATGCGTGGGCATTGCTGGTAGAATTTCTCCTATAACCCAAGAAAGAAATTTTAATAGTACTAACTGCCTCAGAAGGGGAAAATTTTTCATCCCTGGGAGAATTTAGGCAGGGATGAAGGATTATTGTTAGTCAGTAATCTTGCCGGTCAGATTCTGCTGTGAATAGGTGGTTGGGATAAAGCTCTCCTCTGTTTGTAGGATCACAGGTGAAAAGATCCCAGAGGATCCCTTTTAGATTTTCTGTGGTTTGCTTTCTCTGGGATATTCCTCCTCACAATCCAGAAGGACACAGAGGGATGACCTTTTTGAACCCATGTTGGTTCAGCCAGATTCTGTTCCTTGCCATAAACAATGGGACTAGGAAAGTTACTAGCTCCAAAATGAGCCAGTTGGTTTCCCATCCTCCAGAATTTGGAATTGGGATGAAGAAAAGCAAGTCAGGGTTGATCTCTTAAACAGAGGAAATTTAAGCTGAAGAAAGCTGTACTCACCATGGAGATCCAGGTAGAGGGACAGGGTGTACTGAGTGGGAGAAACAAGGGAGGCAGGTAGTAGGGCAATACCAATGTGTCCTAGTAAACTCTAAGTACCAGCTCCAGTTCTTTCTGAGGATTTCAGCTTCTGGGAGACACTCCTGTACCTTTGTAGTCAATGGGTTTCTTTTGCCTTCAGCCAACCAGAAGAGGCTCAACTAAGAAAGGGATGAGTAGGGATCAGCCCTCTCTTTGAACATGAGCAAAAGAACAGGCTGGCAGATCTCTGGACTGGGATCCCATTCCTCCATTTTCTTTGCCTTTGCCACTCAGGAATCTGTGAAATCTCAGGAAGATCCATCTCTGTGTTTGCGGAGTTGCATGATTTAACTTATATGCAGAGTACATCATGAGAAACGCTGGACTGGAAGAAACACAAGCTGGAATCAAGATTGCCGGGAGAAATATTAATAACCTCAGATATGCAGATGGCACCACCCTTATGGCAGAAAGTGAAGAGGAACTCAAAAGCCTCTGGATGAAAGTGAAAGTGGAGAGTGAAAAAGTTGGCTTAAAGCTCAACATTCAGAAAACGAAGATCATGGCATCCGGTCCCATCACTTCATGGGAAATAGATGGGGAAACAGTGGAAACAGTGTCAGACTTTATTTTTCTGGGCTCCAAAATCACTGCAGATGGTGACTGCCGCCATGAAATTAAAAGACGCTTACTCCTTGGAAGGAAAGTTATGACCAACCTAGATAGCATATTCAAAAGCAGAGACATTACTTTGCCAACAAAGGTTCGTCTAGTCAAGGGTATGGTTTTTCCTGTGGTCATGTATGGATGTGAGAGTTGGACTGTGAAGAAGGCTGAGCACCGAAGAATTGATGCTTTTGAACTGTGGTGTTGGAGAAGACTCTTGAGAGTCCCTTGGACTGCAAGGAGATCCAACCAGTCCATTCTGAAGGAGATCAGCCCTGGGATTTCTTTGGAAGGACTGATGCTAAAGCTGAAACTCCAATACTTTGGCCACCTCATGCGAAGAGTTGACTCATTGGAAAAGACTCTGATGCAGGGAGGGATTGCGGGCAGGAAGAGAAGGGGACGACAGAGGATGAGATGGCTGGATGGCATCACTGACTCAATGGACGTGAGTCTGGGTGAACTCTGGGAGTTGGTGATGGACAGGGAGGCCTGGCGTGCTGCGATTCATGGGGTCGCAAAGAGTCAGACACGACTGAGCGACTGATCTGGTCTGATCTGATGAGTACAAGGAGATTTGTGGGGCTTTGTTTGATTTAGCTGTGGTTTAGGGGGTTTAGTAGAGAGAAGGGTACAAGTGAAGGAAAGGTTACCCCACAAAGGAAGCTCAGGAAATGCTTGTTTTAAACCAAATCCAACCATTACATCCAAGTTTGGTCCAAGTCTCTTTCTCTTTAGGTGTGTGAGAATTTTGTTATCACTTCTGTAGAAGTTCATAGACAGTCTTGGTTCATATGTGATAAATCACTTCTGAGGATGGCTTTGAGGTGAAACTAGTGGAGCCTGTCTGCTGCTTTTCAGTGAAGAATTTGAGGCCACCTCTTGAGCAAACTCTTGTATTGAGCATGCTTAACTGGGAGAAATGTTACCCCAGAGAGACAAATAATCTTCCCATTCTTAAGGAAGTCTGGACTATTTTTCTAGCACACATGGACAACTCATAATTATTCTTAAGTAACCCTGAGAATTTTAACATGAATTGAGTTATGTGTTTCTTGTTAAATGGATCAAATTTCAACAAAGCCCGGGAAACATCTTGAAAAATCACATGAATACAATTTCCAAAGAAAACAATCCAAGAATTACTGCCAAAGAGTTTTATTTCCACTAGGAAGGAAGAGAAGAGTTTCATTTTGCCCCCCACACAGACTGTATGTTCAATTTGTGGTCTGCAATGGAAAATTTTGCTGATTTTGCTGAATTCAGGGGAGGAAAGGAATGAAGGAGACTATTGTTATTTGAGTGATAAAACTGTCTTTCTTTCCTTTAGTATTAATATATCATTAGCATTTTCATTTTGATTCTGTTGATATAAATACTGAATTTTAATGGCATGTGATATACTGTGGGGGGGGGGGACAAAGAGTTTACCCCATGATGTTTGTCTCATGGGCCTTATATAAAGACCTACAAGTAGGGCACTGCCAGCCCACACAATACCCTTGTGTGAATTAGAAAAAGATGCCCCTTCCCAGCATATGTAGCCTTGTGAGCAGCCAGTGAGCACAGGGGACATTTGTGCAAATTAGGACCCAAACACCTCTTTCTCTGGTGGGCACAACATTGTGCCATGGTGTAAATCTTGATTTCATCCTCCTTCCCTTTTGCCAGTTGCTCTTATGTTGGACAGAGCTTCATTACACCATTTCTGCCTATAAGACATGTAAGGGACTAATCTGGGAATCACCCATTGTCTAGAGAGATGCAGTGCAACCATCATTCTCCATCTTTAGTGAGTAGAAGAGTCACCTGGGAACTTGTTAGAAATACTTGAACCCCACCCCTCATATTCTGATGCAGGACAACTAACATATGGTCTAGCCATCATTACCGCATCACACTCCCCCAGGTATTTCTGTTGCTGGTGTTCCAAGAACAATGGTTTGAGAAGGAAAGATCTTAGAATTAAATGGTCTAGGTCATCTTGGAAGAGAAGAGATTGAGGCTAGCTGAACTTATTGGAGAAGACCTACAGAAGATGGCGAATTTTAGTTATGTGATAACTAAACTGTAATTTCTGGAACTTTTGCCTAGTAGAAAAATGTTTTTATTTCCCAAAAATGGATGATAAAAGCTCAACTACGTTTATTTGAAATTGTCCAGGAGAGAACAATGACAGCTGAAGAAAATTGTTTCTAAGATGAATCTCTGAAATAAGCTTTGTTGGGGAACGGAAAACATTGCAACCACTAGTGCTAACATCGGCCTTTGGACCAAAATAAGTATAAAGAACAAACATGTTAGCTTGGACTAAGCAGAGACTGACAGTGACACCAAAACACCCAGAGACATGAAACCTCTGCAACTGTCTTCTCATTGGCTTCCCAGAACTTTCTTCCCGCGGCACCCCAACTCTCTGAGGCACCTCTGACAATACCACTGCATCCTTAATAACAGAAAATATTATATTGGAAATGGGACTGTGATGCATACGGAATAGTGGTTTCCACTAAAAATTTCATTAGTGATTTTGAGGCCTTCAGCCCAGAGCTTTATACTTTCCTAAAGAACAATAATATTCTATAATAATAAGCAAGATAAAATCCACACAGAGAATACATAGCAACAATCATCTATTGATTGTATGAGGCGGCATCTTCCCCGTCATTATTGGGCAACCCTCTATCTTTCCAACCCTTGCAATATACAGGAAAACCCTCTATATGTTGTCTGTGGTGGAAGCAATAGTTTTATCTCTAAAGATCACATTTGAAAAGGCTCAGAATGAGAAAACTGGAAAGAGGGAGAAATAATTGCAGTCATGATACAGCAGTCCATATGCTCCAACAGTCCATATGCTGGATAAGAATAGATGAAAAGCATTGCAGTTGTTGATCAGTTATTAAAAACATAACAGGGTCTTCACCTGTATAGAACCTTAAGCAATGGTGGTTCAGATAAGCCCAGTACAAGGGCAGCAAGAAAATTGGAAGTTATCCCATTTGAAGAGATGGTGGGCCTTTCCACCCTCTCTTTCGTAAATCAAGTACATCATCCAAGTAACAACAATTCAGTTTGTTTCTTCTTTCTTGTCAAGTTCATTGATTTGTTAGTTCTTCCTTTGGAAAACCAAAACTGAAGAAAAAGTCTATGTGAAAAAGGGAAAATTAAACTCTTCCTTCCTGTCAATTTTCTCCAGGCCATTCAGGCCAATTCATTTAGTAAAGCAACCCTGGTAGGTGCTATTAGGTGATCTATCAAGGTTCAAATAAAGTAAGAGGTATCTTTAAAAAAGTAATTCTTGTATATTTTTGCGATTAGTTCTTTGTCAGTTGCTTCATTTGCTATTATTTTCTCCCATTCTGAAGGCTGTCTTTTCACCTTGCTTATAGTTTCCTTTGCTGTGCAGAAGCTTTTAATTTTAATTAGGTCCCATTTGTTTATTTTTGCTTTTATTTCCAATATTCTGGGAGGTGGGTCATAGAGGATCCTGCTGTGATGTATGTTGGAGAGTGTTTTGCCTATGTACAGTTTCTGGTCTTATATTTAGATCTTTAATCCATTTTGAGTTTATTTTTGTGTATGGTGTTAGAAAGTGTTCTAATTTTATTCTTTTACAAGTGGTGGACCAGTTTTCCCAGTAGTCCCACTGCTGGGCATACACTATGAGGAAACCAGAATTGAAAGAGACACGTGTACCCCAGTGTTCATCACAGCACTGTTTATAATAGCCAGGACATGGAAGCAACCTAGATGTCCATCAACAGATGAATGGATAAGAAAGCTGTGGTACATATACACAATGGAGTATTACTCAGCCATTAAAAAGAATACATTTGAATCAGTTCTAATGAGGTGGATGAAACTGGAGCCTATTATACAGAGTGAAGTAAGCCAGAAAGAAAAACACCAATACAGTATACTAACGCATATATATAAAATTTAGAAAGATGGTAATAATAACCCAGAATGCGAGACAGCAAAAGAGACACAGATGTATAGAACAGTCCTTTGGACTCTGTGGGAGAGGGCGAGGGTGGGATGAAATATGTATAATATCATGTATGAAACGAATTGCCAGTCCAGGTTTGATGCATGATACAGGATGCTTGGGGCTGGTGCACTGGGATGACCCAGAGGGATGGTACGGGGAGGGATGTGGGAGGGGATTTCAGGATGGGGAACATGTGTATACCCATGGCAGATTCATGTTGATGTATGGCAAAACCAATACAATATTGTAAAGTAAAAACAAAAAGAAAGAAAGAAAGAAATGCAAATGCAAAAATTCAAAAAAATAAAAATAAAAAAGTAATTCTGATTCCATTTCAATTCAACATCAAGTATTGAGTAACTTTTATGAAACTGTAACTGGTAGACAGGTGGAAAGGCAGTATAGGATATGTGATGGTTAAGAGCATGAATTTTGGGTCAAGTAGACAGATCTTGGTTTGACTCATATGTCTTGGACTTGCTGTGTGTCCTCAAGAAAATTGTTCACCTCTCTGAGTTCTATAGAACCAAAATAGAACATATAACCTCATAGAGTTGTTCAGGATTTAAAATGATGAGCACAATAACAATGACTGACACATAACAAGCATCCAGTGAACAGTAGGGATTATTATATAAAGATGAAAATCAAAGTTCGGCCCATAATTCTCATTTCTGTATTTAGTTATTGGTTCTTTCTTCATTGCAATAAATGTTTGGATGCATTCAAAAAAAAAATATTTCTTTACTTTCTTTAGAAAGGATTTTGTGACTGACTCTATAGGGGAGATGATGAGTCAAAGGTCAAGCCTAATCATAGTGATTATCCTACAAATTGCCAGTTGTTTCTCTTTATCTCCCACTGGATCCGGAATTCTGCAAGGGAAAACATTTCTATCTGCCTCACCAGTGCAGTGCCTTGAATGGTATTTCAAGCATAGAAGATAATCATGATATTTTAAAATGCATTTCATTAATGAATAATAAATTCATGAATGAATTTTATTCATGGAAAATAAACTGAATAAATAAATAACATCAATGACTGCCATCAAAAAAAATTAAAAAAAAAAAAAAAGATGAAAATCATTGAATTGTACCTTCAAGGCACTCATAATTTAGTCTTAGGGATCCACAAGGTTTTTTCTGTGGAAAGACAGATAGTAAATGTCTTAGGCTTTGCAGGCCATTTACTCTTTCATAACTACTCAGCTCTGCTGTGGTTCCACGAAAGAAGCCATAAACATATGTAAATGAATGAACACAGCTATGTCTTAATAAAATTTTATTTACAGAAAGAGGTCACAGACCAAATCTGATGACCCCTGGTCCAGTAGATTAGCTTGTGAAAGTTAGAACTAGTGTGTATTCTGCCCTCTTTCCTGAAAAGAATGTTTGCTGGCCCACTAAATAGTTTGTTAGTACTAATTGGTATTCCTGAGGACACCTACTTTATGGAGGAAATAGGTTATGAGTAATAATGTCAGCCCTTATGTTGAATTGTTTATTTCATTGAACGGTAGATTTTTGTTAACTAATTAATTAACACATTTGTAAACAGTTTAGAAATGTCAAAAAGCAAGAAGTTTATAAATGTCAAAGGAATGACTTCATAAATGTCAGTGGCTTGATAATCAGCTTTGTGTAGAATATGACTTCAAGGAGAAAGCATAGCCCATGACGGCAACAAGTGATGAAGGTTGAATTCACCAAATCACTGATTTTAAGGACTTACTGCTCTCTCTTGTAAGAACTTTTTTGAAAGTATCATCTGAACTGACAAAGCTATTTGATACCTAATTGTTGTTCAGTCATTAAGTTGTATCTAACTCTTTGCGACCCCAATTATGGTCGCACAAATAGTATCCTAAAAATTCTACCTGGACTATGAGATAGTCTAGGCAAACCAACGCAAAGGGTCTAATCAACCACTCTCAGGATTCTTCATACACAAGACCTCTAGCCCATAATCTCTCTTCCACATCTGTAAAATCAGTTGAGTACTACCAGAAGTCAGAATCTCTCTGTATTGTATTTCAAATAATTTTTTTTTTGTCAAAAATAGTAAAATACTTACTAAGTTTAACTTGTATAGTATTCAGGTTTTTATATATATATATAAAAAAAATCCAGATAAAGACTTACTTCAGATTACAGTTGATCTAACAGCTCAAACATGTCAACAGAGTCCTATTTTTCTCTTTCTGGTCTGCCTTCCACTGTGACAAGTTTTATTCTAAAACTTTGTATTAAAAAGATGGCTTGCAGTAGCTTCTGGCATACCTGTTTTCCTTAGTCACATGCTGTAATGAGTGTATTTTTGTCCCAATATTCTCAGCAAAATCTAGAGAATTGCCATGTTTAGACCAGCTTAGGTTATATGTTTACATCTGAGCTAATCACTGTAGTCAGGCAGCAGGAATACTCTGATTGGCACAACCTTCATCTCACCTTATAATACTGGAGATCAAGGTGATATTAGTTCCTCTGGGATACTGGAGCTCTTGGAATAGGGAAGGGAGGAATGCATATGTAAGAGACAACCAATCAAGGATCAAAAAGGTCTTTTTGATAAGTTGAGTCACTTATGCAGGTTGAGGATAGCCCATAGAAATAGTGTTCCTATACTCTCCCAACCCCTTTCCCCCTACTTCCATCCCTTGCTAACTGCCACTGGCCATTAAAAGATGTGGTACCTCCTTACCTCGAAAAACTTGAAGCTAGCTAGACCCAACATGTCCTAGTATCCCTTGTAATCTTTGACCACCTCTAGGTGTGACCACCTCCTTTTTTATCTGTCCTCCTATGTACTCTTGCTCCATGCTTTATGCCTGGCCAAACAGCTCTCACCTTTTTTCTTTCCCAGCCCTTCCCACTAAGCCCATTAGATGAATAACATACACCCTGCCTCTTCAACTGTTTCATAATCAACCTCTCTACATGTGCCTCTGACATTTTCAAACTGAAATCTGTATCTCCTAAATTCTAGGTTTTATGTCTCTGTCCAAATATTTATTCAAAGTTTCTTCTTGAAAATCCTAAAGAAACCTGAAACCCAGCATGCCACACATGTCTACTCTTAGTCTGTGTTGTGGAGATTTCAAAGCATGACTGTAAATTCTTTGATGTTCCTCCCATCAAGAGGTGGGACTCTGTTAACTTTTGGATCTGGGTGAGCTTATGACCTGATCAACAGAGTACAACAGAAGTGATGCAGTGTGATTTCTGAAGATGAGTCAAAAAGTCATGTAGCCTAGCCTCCACTATGCTCACCAGAACACTCAGCCTTAGAACTCTCATCCTTTAAGTAAGAAGTCTGACTACCTTGAAGCTGCAATGCTATGAGGAAGCCCAAAGCACAGAGAAATCCATGCATAGTCTCTGGTCAACAGTCTTGACTAAGATCAGCCTTCAAATCATGCCAGCCTAGGCCTTGACATATAAGAGGAAGTCTCCAAACAATTCCAGACCACAGCTGTTCTTGTTCAGTTCAGTTCAGTCACTCAGATGTGTCCGACTCTTTGCAACCCCATGAATCGCAGCACGCCAGGCCTCCCTGTCCATCACCATCTCCTGGAGTTCACTCAAATTCATGTCCATCGAGTCAGTGATGCCATCCAGACATCTCATCCTCTGTTGTCCCCTTTTCCTCCTGCCCCCAATCCCTCCCTGCATCAGAGTCTTTTCCAATGAGTCAACTCTTCGCATGAGGTGGCCAAAGTACTGGAGTTTCAGTTTTAGCATCATTCCTTCCAAAGAACACCCAGGGCTGGTCTTCAGAATGGAGTGGCTGGATCTCCTTGCAGTCCAAGGGACTCTCGAGAGTCTTCTCCAACACCACAGTTCAAAAGCATCAATTCTTCAGCGCTCACCTTCCTTCACAGTCCAACTCTCACATCTATACATGACTACTGGAAAAACCATACCCTTGACTAGACGAACCTTTGTTGGCAAAGTAATGTCTCTGCTTTTCAATATGTTATCTAGGTTGGTCATAACCTTCCTTCCAAGGAGTAAGCGTCTTTTAATGTCATGGCTGCAGTCACCATCTGCAGTGGTTTTGGAGCCCCCAAAAATAAAGTCTGACACTGTTTCCTCTGTTTCCCCATCTATTTCCCATGAAGTGATGGGACCGGATGCCATGATCTTTGTTTTCTGAATGTTGAGCTTTAAGCCAACTTTTCACTCTCCTCTTTCACTTTCATCCAGAGGCTCTTTAGTTCCTCTTCACTTTCTGCCATAAGGGTGGTGTCATCTGCATATCTGAGGTGATTGATATTTCTCCCGGCAATCTTGATTCCAGCTTGTGCTTCTTCCAGCCCAGCGTTTCTCATGATGTACTCTGCATATAAGTTAAATAAGCAGGGTGACAATATACAGCCTTGACATACTCCTTTTCCTATTTGGAACTGGTCTGTTGTTCCATGTCCAGTTCTAACTGTTGCTTCCTAACCTGCATATAGGTTTCTCAAGAGGCAGGTCAGGTGGTCTGGTATTCCCATCTCTGTTCTTGTTACCCCTAACTATTTGAATGATCCTAGCTGAGACCCCAGACATCAGGAGGCAGAGATGAAACATCCTTACCGTGCCTTGTCTGAATTCCTGACACACAATATTTGTGAGCATAAGAAGATAGTAGTTGCTTTATGCCACTCAGTTTTGGGATAGTTGTTATGCATCAATAAATAACTGGAACACCTGTCATTCTTAGTTTGATTTCATAGCTTAGTGGCTCCTGGCCTAGGCTTCCTTTTTAAAATAAAAGCAAATGTTACTAATTTTGAGAAGAGTTTGTCATGATTCTTCCTTTCAAGCTTTGGTGTAATTTGAGACACCTTGTTGAGAAAAGGTGTTTGATATTTTACTGAGTTCAGTTTCTTCCTTCTAGAATTCTGAAGAATAGGATACAGCTCTTGAAATACATAAAAACTAAAAATGTTTCTGAAATTCTCTCAGTTTAGTGCTGTGTTTCTGCATATCTGGCTTGAGAGATTTTACTTGTTGGACAGATTTTGAATTAGTTTTTTATGCAATGAATAGCTCATTAAACTCAAAGTACCCTTACCCTCTCATTTTGCTTTTCATTATCTTTGCCCTCTTACATTGTGGGCAGTGTTGGATAGTGCCAGACTTTTTAGCATCTGGAAATCATATAAAATTCAGTTTGTGAATAAAAATATTCTACCATTTCCTGGTCAATTTATTTTGCTAAATACAAAAATTTGGCTTGTTCCTTTATAAATGATGAAAAGGGACAAAATTAATGCAACTTTCAATATATATATATATATTTTTTAAATGACCATCCTGTTCCATAAAATAGTTCCACATATTAAGTAACTTAGAAAATGTTTCTGACTAAAATCCGGTTCTAAAATTGAAACTATTCATTGATTCATCCATCTAAATATTCATTCAGTAAATACTTATTGAGTACCCACTGTGTATAAACCATTGTATTAGGTAATAAGAATTCAGAGGTGAGAAGATCCAAAGATTTCCCTTAGAGGGATCCTAAAGAGTCATAGAAAGTGCTTTCCTGAGTACATTCCATGAGTTTTTAGTCTCACTTTTGAAACTGCTGCAGAGAGTTCTCAGAAACACGTTTGCAGTGTCGCCAACTCCTTTGTCACTGTTGGCAGTAAGCAGAATCTTAGGTGGAGCTGTTCTTTTAACAAATTAAACAATGATCAAAACTTTGCTCATTTTCCCACCACTATTTATCATCTAATTCCATGACCATTAAGATGTTATGTGTGTGACAACTATATACAGGATCATACATATAACAAGAAGAAAACATGCACACACAGAGGAAATAAAATATACTAGGCAAGGCAAAATATGTCATGTAGTTTAAAAATGTATATTTGCACCTTAAAAAATACTTGCTACTCTAAGATTTTGCAAGGGACATCTGTTGTTTTGTCTTACCAGCATAAGTTCCTTTTTCTAGTAATATCACCCTAATTTTGCTTGGGGAAATCAAGGCTGTTCCATTCTCAATCTATGCATTCTGAGGGTAGTAAATTCTGCTCCCAGATCCGGGGGTGAGCACGTGACATAAGCTCCAATCAGCAAATGCCCATCCTCAGGCCACAGTTATTGGCTCTGGGTCATTCGTGTGACTCCAGCTAATCCAATGAGAGCTTTAACCAAGTTCCTGCAAGAGCCTAGAGAGAGGCACTTGGTCTTTCCTTTAGGGTTAGTAACAGATCATCATGCTTCCCTGGGGCATCAGGCTGCCATCTTATTACTTCATGGGAAGATTCATCCAAAGAACGGAACCAGCCCAGAAGGCAGAACTAAGATGAGGAGAGAAAAATCACACCTCTCAAGAGATTTAAGCCTTTTCTCTCCAGACTAAAAATTCCTTAAAAATTTTTGTTTGCTCTTTTATTAGCCAATCTGTCACTTTTAGTAACTTCTGCATCTCTAGATGTTTATAAACTAACCAGTATATATGTGGTACTTAAACACTCACTTTGCTTTAATAAGCTGCCTTTCAAGCCATTAGAGAAAGATTTAGAGGTTAAAGAATGATGTGGTAGGTAATTTATGTTTGAGTCAACCTCCTATTTTATAGACTATGTTTAAAAAAGTACCTATAAATATTTCATCTTAGCATCTTCAGTAATCTTAATGGGTTAAGTGCCCAACATGTTCTACATGTTGTTCGATTTACAGTGGTCTACCTGAGCAGATGTGAGCTTCTTTGCCATTTACGATTTCTTTTTTCTTATTCCCACCACACACACATTACCAAGCACAGAACTGACCCATGAACAATGTGAGTTTGAACCACCTCGGTCCACTTATTTGAAAAGAAAAAAAAAAAAAAATAGGATTTTTTTTCAGTAAATATTGAATATATACTATAGTAATGCATAGTCTGTGGTTGGTTGGATCTGCAGATCTGGAAACATGGATACAGAGGGCTCACTGTAAAACTATATATGGATTTTGGATTTTCTACTGTGAGAAGGTGGATTCTCCTAAACCCTGTGTTTCTTACGGATCAACAATATATACACACATATATAGTTCCTGGCTTTCATTCTCTGCTTCAACTTCCAGGATTCTGATTCCTATAAACCCAGGTAGAAATTTAGAAATACACATGTTTCTCTAGAAACTCGTTAATTCTAATCCATCTGAGCTACTCTTTGTGAAGTACTGGTTTAAGGGATTAGAGTCCTAGAGAATTATAGCTGGAGGAAACTTTATGATCTAGTCCAGTCTTCATTTCCCACACCTATTTCACAGTTACAGAGACTAGGACCCAGATCTAGAGGTGAACACAGTTGGTGCCAGCACTAAAATGAGTCTCTTGACTCTGTCCAAAGACGTTTCCACTGCGCTTGTGTGGTCTTCACACTCAAACCTGAAAACAGAACACAGCTGTGCTCTCCCCTGCAGTCTGAACTCAAGGTTAAATTTTTAGAAAAAGAGAGCAAAAGAATAATGTGAAACCACTTAGCTGGTGTCATGCTGTCCTGCTGGGGTCTCTAGGCAGTTATGTTATGTTCAGTTCAGTTGCTCAAGTCGTGTCCAACTCTTTGCAACCCCATGGACTGCAGTACGCCAGGCTTCCTTGTCCATCACCACCTCCTGGAGCTTGTTCAGACTCATGTCTATCGAGTCTGTGATGCCATCCAACCATCTCATCCTCTGTCGTCCCCTTCTCCTCCCACCTTTAATCTTTTCCCAGCATCAGGGTCTTTTCTAATGAGTCAGTTCTTCGCATCAGGTGGCCAAAATATTGGAGTTTCAGCTTCAGCATCAGTCCTTCCAATGAATATTCAGGATTGGTCTCCTTTAGGATTGACTGATTTGATCTCCTTGCTGTCCAAGGGACTCTCAAGAGTCTTCTCCAACACCACAGTTCAAAAGCATCAATTATTTGGTGCTCAGCTTTCTTTATGGTCCAACTCTCATATCCATATGAGTACTAGAAAAACCATAGCTTTGACTAGACAGATCTTTTTTGGCAAAGTAACATCTCTTTTTTAATATGCTGTCTAGGTTGGTCATAGCTTTTCTTCCAAGGAGCAAGTGTCTTTTAATTTCATGGCTGCAGTCACCCTCTGCAGTGATTTTGGAGCCCAAGGAAATGAAGTCTGTCACTGTTTCCATTGTTTCCCCATCTATTTGCCATGAAGTGATGGGACTATGATCTTAGTTTTTTGAATGTTGAGTTTTAAGTCAGTTTTTTCACTCTCCTCTTTCACTTTCATCAAGAACTTCTTTAGTTCCTCTTTGCTTTCTGCCGTAAGGATGGTGTCATCTGCATATCTGAGGTTATTGATGTTTTTCCTGGCAATCTTGATTCCAACTTGTGCTTCATATATGTTACGTATATAAGGTTAATACAGGTATATTTTTCAGAGCATATAATATGTGCTAAGCACTATGTTAATACATGTATTCTCTCTTTTGATGCCTATATGATCCTTTAGATAGAGGCACTAGCACTGCTTCTGGGTGTGAAAAGTGAGGTTCAGTAATTTACCTGAATCACTCAGGCAGAACTTTGATTTCAGTCCTAATAGGCCCTGGTTGCTTACCATATTCTCCTCATCTTTCTCTCCCTCTGTCTCTTCCTTCTTTCCTTCCCTTCCTCCTTCCCCTTCTCCTTCTATTTTTCTTCTTCTCCATCCCTATCCTTCTTCCTAAATACTAGTCTCTTGACCTCAGCCAGCAAACCTGTAAATGTAGGCCATTTATTATGATTCGGGAATAACTGGCAATGTGTACTATTCCCACAATGTATAATATTCCCTAGCACTTTGAATAGGGTCAAAAAATGTTTTACTAACCGAGCAAGAGCAACTTGTTCTAAAATAAGGGCCTAGAAAGTTTGGCTGCCTGGCATATGTTGGCGATCATTGATCTTGAATCCTTTGAGATTAAGGGAAAGTCTAGAATATTCCTAATGATGAAGATGGTGATGATCATGATGATGATGATGATAATAAACAATAGTATTTATTGTAAGCTGGGGCAGGAGGAGAAGGGGACGACAGAGGATGAGATGGCTGGATGGCATCACTGACTCGATGGACGTGAGTCTCAGTGAACTCTGGGAATTGGTGATGGACAGGGAGGCCTGGCGTGCTGCGATTCATGAGGTCGCAAAGAGTTGGACACGACTGAGCGACTGAACTGACTGAACTGAGTGAGTCCCAAACACCGTTCTTAGGGTTCTGTATACGTTACTTCTTTTGTTCTGCACAACAGTCCTAAGCAGTAGGAGCTCTTATTATTCTTACTGCTTCTGTAAAGAAGCTCCTTAGCCTATGCAAGATAGTGTGTATGTGTGCGCTCAGTCGTGTCTTACTGCAACCCCATGGACTGTAGCCTACCAGGCTTCTCTCTCCATGGAATTTTCCAGGCAAGGATACTGGAGGGGGTTGCCATGTCCTACTCCAGGGGATCTCCCTGACCCAGGGATCAAATCTGCATCTCTTGCATTGGCAGGTGGATTCTTTACCACTGCACCACCTGGGAAGCCCATGCAAGATAGGATGGTGGCCAAATAATACATTGTAATTGACTGACTTGCTCAAATCAAGAAGGGTAAATCCTCAATTCAGTTTTTAGGAGTATCAAGGAAAACTGTATCTCATGCTTCTTTTGTACCTTTCCAATACTTAGGAAAGTATTAGAGTAGAGAATAGTGACAACAATATTGATTGCTAACATGTTTGAAGAATGTACTGTGTATGTTGGACATCTTAATCCCTTTGATAGCATTATGATGTGTAAGCCCATAGTCACCCCATAAACTGGGCCCTGCTATTAGATCCCTCTTGCAGATAAGAGGTGACATAACTTGCTCAATGTCATTGAGTGAGTGAAAGTTTCTCAGTTGTGTCTGACTCTTTGTGACCCCATAGTCTATACAGTCCATGGAATTCTCTAGGCCAGAATAGTGGAGTGGATAGCCTTTCACTTTTCACTTTCATGCATTGGAGAAGGAAATGGCAACCCACTCCAGTGTTCTTGCCTGGAGAATCCCAGGGATGGGGGAGCCTCATGGGCTGCCGTCTGTGGAGTCACACAGAGTTGGGCACAACTGAAGTGACTTAGCAGCAGCAGCAGCAGCATCAGCCTTTCCCTTCTCCACGGGATCTTCCCAACCCATGGATTGAATCCACATTGCAGGCGGATTCTTTACCAGCTGAGCCACAAGGGAAGCACAAGAATACTGGAGTGGGTAGCCTACCCTTCTCCAGCGGATCTTCCTGTCCCAGGGATCAAACCGGGGTCTCCTGCATTGCAGGTGGATTCTTTACCAACTGAGCTATGCCCAGTGTCATTGCCCACATTTATATCAAAGTCCTTACTCAGACACAGTTACTCAAGAGAAATACTTGATATCTCTTTCTTCTAGGTCTAAAAGTACTAGAAGATTCCACTACAAGAGCTTGGTTATCCCTTACAGACAACCCCAGTCTTAGTGTGACTCTTGGTGGCTGAGAATCTTTCCAGAATATTGTATCTGGAAATGTCATTAGCATTTTTCTATGATACCAGAGTGCAAGGATACAAACCCAAGTGTAATTCATAGCAGAGAGGCTAGATAGGGTCAGGTCTGCACTTACTTCTCCCAAATAGAAGTGAACTTTATATTGCATTCTTCCAGAGCACTCCTGATGTGGAGTCCATTGGAAATAACCAGAAGGCTCCCTTTCATAGGCTGCTTTATAATTCCTAAACAATGAATTGCCAAAAATTAAAATTCAAAAATCATTCAGCTGTATATCCTGCAAGTATAATTTAATAGTGCTTTCCATTAAAGCTTTATTCTTTTTTCTCTTACTAACAAAGCAGCTCCCTTGCTGATTTCCTGTCTGTGGTTTTGAGTTGAATTAGAGTATGTGGGTTGAGCCTGCAGCCCACGGTGAGCTCTCTCCAGTACCATCTGCACACCTCATTTAACACTGAATCATGCATTCTTCTGTATTAATGTGTCTCTCATACTTCAGCTTGTATTGTTACTTAAATTTTTGTGTGTTTAAGTCTTGTCTCCTCAATTAGCCTGAAAGTTCCCTGAGGTCAGGGACTATGACTTATTCTTCTCTGCAGCCCCAAGAGTGCCATTTCTGTGTGTGTGTCCCACAGTCATGTCCAACTCTTTGTGACCCCACGGGATTTCCAAGGCAAGAATACTGGATTGGGTTGCCATTCCCTTCTCTAGGGGGTCTTCCTGACCCAGGGATTGAACCCACATCTCCTGTATTTCCTGCCTTGGCAGGCAGATTCTTTATCATTGAGCTACCTGGGAAACCCTCAAAGTACCATTTAGTACATTGTTGATGAAATCTATTGAAGGAACTCTCTCATGTGCTGAGTTCTCCTTCATAATGTAATGACTTCATAATCTTCATAAACTTGAAGTTCTGTGTCTTTTCAAGGCACAGTGATAGATTCCCAAAGGGGACTTAGTAAGAAGTGGTGGATCAGGGTCAGACTGCATTGGCTTATATAACAGCTCCGTTACTCATTAGCTATCTGACTTCAGCAATGTATTTAAACCTCTCCAAAGCTAGCCTCCTTCAGATACTACAGTGCTAATAATCGTGCCTGTGTCCCAAATTTGGTTTATGAATTGAGTAAGTTAACACATGTAAATTGGTTGGAAGAGGCCCTCGTGTTTGGTAAATGATCAATAAATGGTTGCTGCTATATTGTTACTATTCTCAATGCCCTTCAGCCAAAGACCACCAAGAACACACTTGTAGTTGGTCAGGTTGGGTTTATTACTCATTGCAATGAGGGAGAACACACACCATGAGGAACAGTGGATCATCTCAGTGAGACAGCATTAGAAAGAATTTGTAGGAATTAAACTTATGTTAGGAGATTTGGGAGCAGGTTTAAGAAAGCAGAGGTTTGCTCTGGATGGAAGCTGTAAGAAAGCAGGGATAATCCTGTGACTGAGTATCTAAAGAAGACTTACTTAGAAGGAGAGACTGGATAGAGGTTGAGTAGCTAAATGAATCTTTTGTAGAAGTAGGGATCAGACAATGCTGAGGCTGTAATTGGTTAAGAAGCAGAAGTCAAGCATGTCATCCAGGAAAGATGGAAGTTTGGTTATTTTTCTGCTCTGGGTGCTGCTTATGTTTTTTTTTATATTCAGACATAATTATGGAGTGGTCTTATTTTTGCTTAATCCATCATGGTCACAGAATGATACTGTCTGATGCTGATGCTCTATGAAATGGTTTATGTTACACAGAAGAACATCAGGGCCTGGCTGACAGCAAGGCCAGCTCCTGGATATCTGAGGTGGGTTGTCTGTTTCTCAGTAAAGTAATAATAATAGCCATGGTTGATTGAGCATTCTTAGGACTATCCTATAGTGAGATATGTATGTTTCTTGTCTTCATAGGCTGTGTGTGTGTGTGTATATATATATATGTATAATATTAGAAATGTAAGAAATAATATCAGAAAAGCCCTACGGAGACAGGAAACATACTACTATAGTAGACAGAAACAAAGGATATGAGGGCAGATAGCCTGATAGGCAGGGAAGTCTCTCTGAAGATGTAACGTTTCAGTTGAGAACTAACAACTGAGGAGACAATTTTGAGAACAAGTAAGTGAAGAACATTCCAAGCAGATGGAGAAGAACTTGTGACTAGAAAGCAGCTAGGGAAATCCTGGAAAGTGAAGAGGCTCCAGGGTGGCTGGAGCATATGGCTTGAAATGAGGTGCAGAGACAGCACGACAGATCATTTAGGGCTCTAGAGGTTTAACCAAAGAATCTGAAAACTCTGCCCTCACTGCACTGGGAAGCCATTAAAGACTTCCAAGTGGAAGGGTGAACTGATTGTAAACTGGAGCCTATGATGGCAGAGGGGTGTTTGAGTTGAGCCATGGAGGATGGATGTTATTAACAAAGGTGGAGAATGACATACCAAAAAAAGTATAGTGTGGAAAAAAAAAGTGAGGAGTGGGTAGTGGGGAACCACAGAACAGGTGTCGGGGTAAGTAACTGTGTGCTGTTGGAGAGGAGAGTTCATGCTGAGGGCAGAGGGCTCGGTGGGAAGATCATTCTGGAAACTGTCTTTGGAGTCAGTGTGTAGGATTCAAAGTCCAGATTTCTGTAGAGAATGACGAGTCATAATATCCAGGGACACAATTTACAGAGGGAACAAGGGCCTAATTTCTGCTCCTATTTGATGCTTTCTTATTCTTATGGATTTATGTGTAAGTACTCATTGGTTTTTCTCAGATAAAACTCAGTGAAAACAGATAGACTTGGTTCATTTACAAATGCAAACAAACACAACCTTTTAGGTTTATGATATCAAAGAGATTCATTTTCCCATGTTGCTAATGCTTTGAATTATAATCAGTGTTACTAATTAAGTAGTTCTTCTCAGAAGGCCTCAGACTTCTAGGCTTTGGCTGGTACTAGAGAAGGCTTATCAGTATTCTGGACAAACATGGGGCCTTTCTATTTAAGCAACAGTGACTTTGGAAAAAAAAGTCTTTTCATAATATTGTCATTTTGGCCATATTTAGAAGTTCAGATAAATATTTTGCAACTGCTTGGGGCTTTGTCCTTTGTCTGGACAAAATATTAATATGGGTGTGGGTCTCACGTCTGCTCCTGTGATAGGACCATGTGAAACTAGCGAGAGAGGAGATTTCTGAAACAGTGTTGTGATGGTGGGCTGTATTATTATAATTTTTAGAATTATTTTTGGTTGTAACAAACGTAGTCTTCTTCAGCTTAGGACAAAAATGGGGGAGGGGGCGTGTATTTCAAGGAGAGGAGGGGCTACTTGTTGCTATTTTTGATCCGTACTATCTATCCACCTGGCGTGTGGTAACCATTTATTAAGGCTCTCTGGGAAGTCACCTCTTCCTACCTCAGTCCCTGGGCTTCAGAGTTGCCTTGGCTCTTCCTCTTGTAGCAGCCTATCTGTGTGATTCAGGCCTGCCAGCTGGTGCCTCACATTTCTTCAGGCCCTGGGTATTGGCTCAGGATGGCCAATTTGAGCCATTGAGAAGCATTAAGACTTTTTACTGGCAATCCTTTGTCACTGAGAATAAAGCTAGCAGAGTACACTGCCGGGAGATCCTGGGAGCCATCCTGTGATTCTGCCAGAGGGCTGGGAGGAAGCTCTGCTAAGAAACTCAAACTGAGCAATGGAGAAAGAGAAACAGTTGCATTGCTTGTGGCCTGGAGCAAGCAGTTCCTGAAGCTACATATACCCCAGATTGTTCACTAACAGGAAACAAGAAACTCTCTTCCTGCTTTAGTCAGTTTTGATTGAATTCTGTCCTTGTGCTAAATCACTCAGTCCTGTCCAACTTTTTGCGATCCTTTGGACCATAGCCCGGCAGGCTCCTCCGTCCATGGGATTCTCCAGGCAAGAATACTGGAGTGGGTTGCTATGCCCTCGAGATCTTATGAATAAACCAAAGAACGGGAGGTCTGATGGGGATCAGAAAGAGCTTGGAAGCAGAAAATAGAGACCCATGCAGAACCCCAAGCAGACTCCTTTTTCTTTGTCTCCTCTTTGCTTCTACCTGGGTGCCTTTTTATCCTTCTTTCACTGCAGACTGGGTGCCTGTTTTCAACAGTCACCTTCTCAGGGGCTCCCAAGCATGCATGGTACACCCTAGTTGTTGGAAGACATGAACCAGCATCTCTTTAGATGCTACTTCCAAGTCACCTGGAGGGAAACCCTACATGGCTTGAGTCAGACTGGGTTGATTCAGGAATAAATTCTATTGTCGTAGCTCCATGGGAAGCTTTGTGTGTGAAATGTTCTGCTTCAGAATAGGCTTATTACCCCACCCCCAATGTTAATCCTTTCTCAGAGGTTTAGGAACAGGGGTCATGACAGGCATGCTGAGCACTGACGGAGATGGGTAGTCATGTCCACTGGAGAAATATTTCTAACTTTGGAAAGAGTCATCTTTGTTCAGTCTTAAGCAATCATGAGCATAAGAGCTGATGGTTTTCCCAGAACTGAGGGGTTTTCTACCACAGGGGATTTTATGCTAATGACAGGAGAGCCTCAGAAAAACCTGGATGGTTGGTCACCCTCGATTTGCTGGGGGCAGGCTGAGTCTTTATTCCCAGATCAGTACAGGGAGTTAGCTTCTTGATATGTCAACTAAAATCATGGTTTCAGGAGTCATATAGAGACATACCGCCACCTTCTCCTTGTTCATACCTCTGTTCAGGGCCATCCAGTGTCCTGTATCATTGGACATAAAATAGCAATCCCTCATCAGTATTTCTAACTAATGAATGCAGTGCTGGTAGGATTATAAACTGTGAACAGAGATCACTTGCTGATTTTGCTCAGGGATGCAGGACTCAGTGGAGAGAAGATGGCCGCACAGAGTGGGAGCAGAGGCAGCATCTCATGCTGTGACTTTCCCTGGGCCCTTTGGTCTCCCACAGGGCACACAGCGATAACCAGCAGTCCCTGAAACTCTAGGGACCTGCTAGAAGAGAGACAGGCGCTCACCTCTGGTTCCACCACTGCCTTTTAGCATTCAGCCTTATATCACCACCATGGAAGATTTCAAACTAACAGTCTAGAGCTTCAATTTAGGGAGGTGGCTCCCCACCCTAGTAATGCATATTGGCATCATTTACAGAGCTTGCAAAAAATATCTCAGTGCCTCTTTGTTCCCACTAGGCTAATTGGATCAGGATTGTTGCAGTTCAGGCTTTTGTGTTTAGAAATTCTAAAGGGGCAGCCAGGTTAAACATCTCTGGTGTAAAGGATCAGGCATCACATTACAGAGTGAGGAGGAGCCCAGCCCCCTCACAATAGAGATTTTCCAGCTTCCCTATATGGTTCAGGTATCCCCTGTGTTCTGGTCATCCATGTCCAAAGGGGTAGGCCTCAGCTGCTATGGATGTAGCTGCTGGGGCCCAAGCCTGACCTGTGGATCTAGGGACAGCACCTAATCAAGGGAACCATTGTGAGTTGGATAAACACTTCAAAAAATGTCAATATAGTCATTTTTTTTCCCAAAAAGAAATGCCAGTGGTGGAGCTAAAAGGGACATTATTAGGGTCTCATCTCCTGTACTCCTCATTAATAACAGACCCTCCATGGAAGGTGGAGACACCACCATCTTCCATGGTTATTGCTGGTTATTGCTGTGAGCCCTGTGGGAGACCAAAGGGCCCACGGAAAGTCACACCATGAGATGCTGTCTCCTCATTAATAACAGACCCTCCGTAACATCCAGACACTATTTGGTATTCTTTGAAGAGAACAGAGTATTTTGGAGAAGAGATGAAGAACTGATGGAGGAATATGGCAAAGGAAATGGGGACGAAGAGCTTCAGTGGCTTTGGGAAAGTGTTAGAACCTGCTTAGAAACAAAATGTTTTGAGACCAAGTTACCAAAAGAACAGCGGGCAGGGAAACCTCTCCCCTTACCCCCCACCAGTACCATAAACTTTGGGGGCAAGGGGGGAAAATCCTGACTTTGTTTGAACAGCTGGAGTTAGGAGTTAGTCTAGTCCCCTTGATCTGTCTGGGTGTGCCCCTCCTAAGAGCAGTTAAATCCCTAGCATCAGAGAAGGCATATCCTGCAAAGGGCCTCAGTGCTTGTCGACTCCAATCATGAACCTTACCAGTGGGGAAAGGGAGCCCCGCCCCCCGCCCCCCGCCGTCCAGGGGAAGGGACCTGCTGAATGTCTCAGCTGGTTAGGGGCAGGCAGGGACAGGCGATGTCCCCTGACTTTGGAGACCGTGAGTGTTCTACTTAGATACAGGACTTCCCAAAAAGAGCCCCAGTGGCTTCCCGCCAAGTGGACCCTGTGTCCCCTCTTTGAAGACAGAAGGATATTGCCTTCCCAGTGCCACTCCCACTTCCCACAGGGTCAACTCTAAGTCTCATTGTGAGATAACCACTGAACCAACAGATGGACTTTAATTTTTGAAGCAAATACCACACTCACAATGAGATTTACACTGAGAACTGTCTCCAATTTTGCCTTTCTGCAGTCTGTGTCTTATATCATCATATAGCATTTTGGCTTTAAACGTTTTTTAAATTACTTTTTAACACAATAAACCATATCATTTCAGACTAGTGAGCCATATCCATATAGACTAGTGACTATGATAAACTTGACCATGCTTTCAAAGTAAGCATGTTTTCATTATTTGAAAGTATGTTCCATAAACCCAGTTAGGAGACTCAGTTTCTTGGGAGAGGTCGTTAAGGTCTTCTTAAGTCACACACATTCAATAAATATTTTTTAGTGCTTGCTGTGATTGTTGTTGAAATTACAAAGATGAAAACAGTTAATGTCCACCCTTAAGTTTACAGTAGAGTGAGGCTAGGATAATTAATTAAGATGATAGTTGTTTGTAGGATTAAAGTCTCTAAGATGGTTGATGAAATGGATCTTTTCCATGCTTCTCAAACATTTTCCGGTCTTCTGCCTCAGAATTTTCTTCGTGCTCTTAACATCCTCAGCAAACCTTTTTGTTATGGGAAGTACAAAGAGCAAGATCAACCCAGCTCCAGTTTGAGGGGTTACAAACCCTGACTCAGTTGAGCAGGATTCGATGAGGTATTCCCTGCACACAGCAACCCCCAACAGAGCACATACCCTTTCTAGCCCCAAAGTAACCAATTGGATGCATGTGTTTGCTGGTCTGATAAAGGCAGTATATCTCAGTGTCCTAACCTCTGAGAAAGATGTGAGGGTGTGTCACCCTTTGGCCTCATCTGTAAATAACCTCTAGCCCTGAAGTCCCAGTCTGTCCCTAGGCAACAGCAAGAAGGGGCTCCTGTTATCTGGCTTTGCTGATATGCCAAGCTAATGGCACGAAGCTCTCTTGGCCATCCAGAATGGAAGAAACAGAACACCAATTTAAATCATGAAAAAAGTCAGTGAATCTATCATCATTAATCTTGCTGTCAGTTTTAATTTTGGGGACATTACCTCACTCAACACCAGTTGAAAAGAGCTGCCAAAGCCGATGATGTCATCATCACTAGCCACGTCTGACCCTGCCTGCTGATTCTCAGAGCTCGGAGCAAGTTAATAAATCCCCTGGCACTTAGACACACAGTGGAGTTTTATTACAATGAAGGTATAACCCGTGATGTTGTTTCAATTAAATGGCCTGAGAAAATACTTTCTTGTGTTTAGCAAACCTGTAAAACATAATTATCCCCATGCAGTTGGGCCAGTTCGTTGTGCTGATGTGATGATTATATATTCTCTTCCCTCCCCTGTCACACATGCTCAGGCTTGTGTGTGAGGGCGCACGTGCACACACACACACACACACACACACACACACACACACACACACACACACACACACACAATCTTAGATAAGAGTAGAAGGATGGTTCTAAAGACAGTTGAATATTCCACACAAGTATCTTTTCTAGGTCACCACCTAGAGACCTGGCTGACTGCAGCATAGCTGCATAACTGCACTGACGCATCCAGGAACCTTTTGTATGCAAAGCAGTTGAGGGAAGTCTGGGGCTTGGCATTGGAAATCTCAGTCAGGGCAGAACATTGACTCTAAAAAGAGGGATCATGCACTGAGGAAAACCTGGAGACCGACAGCTGCTCACTCAAAACCCAAACCTCGTAGCTCTTCAAATATTTATGAATAATTTCCTTTGACATGTTTGCTAACTGTTGAGGATATGAGTTTTTGCTGGTTCTTACTCATGGCCCATCTGAAATCCCCTGGCCTGACCCTCTTGTGAAGTCATCCTGCTGAACAGACGCCATCCATCGTGTCAGGGCCATTGCCATAGCGTCGGCACACAGGGCGTAAACACAGGCTTTGCGGATCTCTGCTGCTTCAGCAGGAGGGAAGCTGGCGGTAAGGTGAGAAGGCTCATTCCTTTCAGCCCAGTTTTCTTTTTAGCAACACAGCCAGTTTAGAGGACACCGTACTTGGTACGTGAAATAGACAAGCAATGTTTTCAAACACTCTTTTTTTATGATTATCTACTCTCTGTACCAAGCGTAAGATGTTTGGGTGTGTGACCGCATGAATGTATACATGGACACACACACACTTTTAAAGCTTTTAAGCATAATGAGAATTTGTTAGCATCAGAAATCTGGACCAATTCCTCCAGGAGTCCTTTCCCTTTGACTTATTCCAAGTGACTCCTCCAAGCTCTTCTCTTCCCCCACCCCAGCAAGCTCCCCTAAATGGCCCTCATCAATCATGCCAAATGGTACAGTTGGCTTTGCACAGAGCACAAATGAGGATGAGGGGAAGACCCCCAAGCTCATTTTTCATGCCCATCTCACACAGGAACTGATCCCAGGTCTCCAGGGGTGAGCAGGCAGTACACAAATTCACTGTCCCACTTGCCCTCCCAGATAGAGGCACTTGGAGATTCTTTATTATTGTTTTTAATGGTCTAATATAAAGTGTATCTATTCACAAGATACATTGCCTGATGTAAGAATCTGTAACTGTATCCTGTTAACAATTCCTGCTGTTTATGGAGTACTGTCTTGACATACTTGTTAAACCTCAATAAATATGTTTTTAATAACCATATGGTATTTAACATATAATAACAGTCTTAGGTTTAAATTAAATTCTTGCTCATGACACTTAATTTAGAGTGTGACCAGTCTTTTCCTGGCTAAGAAGGGATTTGAAGTAACTATAGTAAGGATATTTCTTTTGGAGAGAGGAGAATGTTTAAACATCATGTGTTTTAATGATATGATTAAAGCAAGTTGCATTTTTAAAAATTCAGACATGGGGGCTCCTAATGAAAATAACATACAGTAGAGCTGTAACAATACAAGAAATTGACTAGTTATGGGGCCACATTCAGAATGCAGTTATTTCATGCCTGGTGCACATAAGTCTCTAAGGTATGCTAAGAGAACAGCTGGGGCTTATATGTTTTTTTGTTCTTCATGTCCTTTTTCACCGCACAGCGTGAAGGTGGTAGACAGTGCTGATTCTGGGCAAAATAGGGAAGAACAAAAAATTAGGTCACAGTGCACTCACTTCCTTTATAGGTGCCCCCCCACGCACACTCCTTTTATTGTTGTTTTGTCACTTCACTCATTTTGTCCCTTGGTTACTCAGTTTCCCACCCAGGTGCCTGAAAAAGGCTATATATCCTTTCATGCTCCAATGCTTTCCTTAACACTTTGATAGTCCCCACTGTGAAGGGGGAACAGGCAGAAAGAGACTTGCCCTGAGCCAGCTGGGGAGATGCATGCCATGGTTGTCTTTGGATGATGGAATTTGTTCAGGCAGAGAGACTGCTCAAAGTGCTCTGGAGAAGCCAGAGGGAGAAAGCGAGTGTTAAGTCTCAGCCTGAGAAGCACCTGCTCTGTGGGGTTGGGTGAAGCATGAGGGAAAGAAAGCCCAAGTGAGAATCGTGGTAAGCGGAAGACAGAGACTGAGAGAGATTCCAACTGTTGGAGAAGTCTCATAGCGAGCTGATTTCAGGAAAGTTTCTATGAAGGAGATGGCATTTGATCTAAGCCTTGAAACCCTTAGTTAGGTGACAGTAAGCCCTGGTGAAATCAGAGGCCACCTTAGTCTAGACAGTGATGTTGCGGTCCCCCACCAGTAGCTCAGCCTCACTGAGAAACTTGAGTTCTCCAAGCCCTTTGAGTGACCATTTGCAATCTGCTCTTCTAGACCAGGCTTTCTCAATCTCAGCACTACTGACATCTGAGAAGGGTCTTTCTTTGTTATGAGGCCTCTTCTCTGTGTGGTAGGATGTTGAGCAGCATCTCAGGGCTCTACCCACTAGATGTCAATAACACTTTCATTCCTCTCTAGTCATGAACACCAAACATATCTTCAGTCATTGCCAAATATCCCCAGGGAGAAAAATTGCCTATCTTCTCCTGGTTGAGAATCACTGCTCTAGAGGAAAGAACAACACATAAAAATGCTGTTTGAGAGGCAGTAGAAACCTCAGGGTATGTTTGAGAAATAATGAGTGGTCTACCATGATGAGCATTCGGGGTCTGAATGTAGGAGTTCTGGAAAATAAGTTACCAAGGGAGATGAGAGCCTGAGTTTGAACCACCATTGAATGGTGGGTTGATTTGGACTGAATTTGGAGGGTACTATGCAGTCACTGAAAAATTTAGATAGAGAGAGACATAATTAAATCACTTTGGAATACATTAGATTAGAGCAATGACTTTCAAACTATTATAAGAAATTTATTTACATAATGGTTCAGGGCATACAAATATACATTTAACAAAACTTTTGCAATTTTTATGTTATGTGCAATACAGTCGATCTTTTCCTATTCTATTCTTAAAATGCTGGTCATGATATACTATATGGTTTCATAACCTACTAATAGGCATTAAAGACGTAGGAAATGAGAGGTCAGAGAGTTTGGGAAGGGAATATTTCAATCGCTAGGCCAAAAATAATAAGAACCCAGTACTAGGATGGGAATGGGACAGAAGGACGAGCTGGCAGGAACATTTCAGATATAGAGATGTAAGGAAGAAGGAAAAGTCAGGAAAAAAATCATGGATTTTATTAATTTTCATAATTATTATTATTCTTGTGCCACCGACATAAGTTGATGCCAAGGTAATAGAGTTGGCGAAGGTTGGTTTTTGCTTTTATTTCTTTACTCATTTTTTGCAGGAAGGAGATACTATTTCTGGCTCTGGGCCTACAGAGTTTGAGCAGCTTAGCATGGTGGAAATGTCCAGCAAGCCACAGGAAAGGTGGACTGTGGCATGGAGGAGGGTCAGGGTGGTATTATGGATTTATGAGTCATGCCTATGCAGGGCCTGGAGGATGAGGTCACCAGAGGAGGGGGAATGTGGTTTCTGAGTCTAATAGCCTCTCCTTGTATACTGATATCTATCTGAGTAATAATATTCATTTCTAGTGTAATAAAGACCCACTCAGCAGATGGTATCACATTATATATAAGTCAAAGCAAACTCAAGATGTGATCCATGCCCTTTGAGAGGCTATAATTCATTTAGGCCTCCTGGCTTAAACCAAATGATTCTTTCGTATTGCTTGAGCACCAGCTATCAGCTACACGCTATTCAAAGTGCTGAAAATAAAGCAGTAAATAAAATAAATCCTCCTGCCAGCATGGAGCTTATTCTCTAGTAGAGGGATAGAGACAATAAACAAACACAAAATATATGTTAGGACAGATAGTGGTAAATGCTATGGAAGGAAAATAAAGCAGGGGAAGGGAGAGGGTGTCAGATGGAGAAACTGCAACTTTAAATCAGGGGAGCCTTTTTGAAAACCTGGTGATTGAGCCCCCTGGGAGTCCCCGGTTACTTGGGATGACTGACGTGATAAAAGCATAATGAAACTAGTATTGATGGTCTCGAGGCAGAGTGTGATGGAAGGCTGTGAGAGGTAAGAGCAGGAGGCAGGGAGTAGGGGTCTTCTAGGAACATTTGGCTCTGGACTCCTCTTTTTACCGAAGCTTTGGAGGCATGGTCATTCATGCCCTTTGGGAGGCCGTAATTCATTTAGTTCCCCAGGCTTGAACTGAATGATAATTTCATATTGCTTGAGCACCAACTATTAGCTACACACTATTCAAAGTGCTGAAAATAAGTAGTGAATAAAATAAATATTCCTGCTAGCCTGGAGGGCTTCCCTGATCTTGGTTCCTGCCGTCTTTGTCTTCCTACATTCCCATTTTGTAATCTCTTCTCCAAAGCTCTTTCCCCTCTTATTTTTCGTTTGGAATTCACAAAACTCTGAACTCAGGGATCTCAGGACATAACACTCCTGACAGGTGAGAGACACTGATCCCGTGTTCTGTGTACATCTTCTCATACCTGACCCTGGGGCACTGGTTCTTTGGGATGTTCAGAGTTATTACATGAAAATAGGCTTTTGTGGTCAAATTCATTTGAGAAATTCTGGGCTAAACAAGCTTAATGGGATTCCTGCCTGTTGCATTTCATAAAATCTGTAGTGTGCTATTGAATACTACAGATCTCCAAGAGGAAAGTGTGCATGATTTTACACTTATTTGGCCGTGGAAACCCATTGTTACGGAAAATCTCTCAGGGAATTGTTGTTGGAAGGCACACACTTCGGAAAACAGTCAGTAGGTGATATTGTATGATGATGAGCTTCTGAATCCTACTTTTCTCATCCATAAAATGCGAATGTTGGTCTGCTGCCCAAAGGATGTCAACAGTACCACAGGGCCCTGTCCTTCACCTTAGGATTGTTCAGAATTTTAACCGTGAACTTGGTGAAGAGAAAAATAGATAATTATGACATCTGGAGATGACACAGTGCTGGGAAGGGTGACTAATAGGTCAGATGACACAACCAAGACCTAAACTTATCTGGACATGTTAGAATGATAAGCCAAACTGATTTGCAGAAATTTTAATAAGGATAAATATATGGTCCTGCTTTTAGTTTCAGAAAAAAAGTGGTTTTTAAAGTGTAAGATGCGGGAGAGCAGGTTTGACAGCAGTTTAAGTAAAAAAAGAAAATGATCTTGGGATTTTGATTGATCACAAGTCCAAGATGAGCTATCAAGAGATGTGGCAGCTCTGAACTGAACCCTATGAGGCTTTATTAACAGAAATGATTGTATTCTGAGGGAGCTGTGGGCTCTCCTGGGGCTGGTTCTTCTGGTCTGCTGCCATGGAATAATAATAGCTAGCATTTTGGGGTGCTTGTTAAATGCTTATCACTACTTTATGCATGTTGTGTGTGTTATCTGATTTAGTTCCCACAATAAACACATCAGGTACCATTACAATAGTAATTTCTATCCTACAGAGGAGGACACTGAGACTCAGAAAGCATACCAAAAGTAAGCTGTGGAGCCTGGATTGGAAAGCAGGTAGTCTATGTCCAGAACCTGGATTAGCCTGACTTCTGTGAGGATGGCAAGAAATCTGAGAATTCTAAGATTTGAAGGCATGAGTGATGCAAGGGCTAAAAACGAGCACTGTCTCCTAACATACGGAAGCTCTTCTGTTGAAGAGATCTCAACTTGTGCTATGTACTTTATGGATGGGACTAGAAATGGCTACTCCAGTATTGCTGGGCTTCCCTTGTGGCTCAGATGGTAAAGAATCCACCTGCAATGTGGGAGACCTGTGTTTGGATTGGGAAGCTCCCCTGGAGAATGGAAAGCCTACCCACTCCAGTATTCTGACCTGGAGAATATACATGTCCTATACATGTTCTAAGGAGAAGGCAATGGCAACCCACTCCAGTACTCTTGCCTGGAAAATCCCATGGGTGCAGGAGCCTGGTAGGCTGCAGTCCATGGGGTCGCGAAGAGTTGGACACGACTGAGCGACTTCACTTTCACTTTTCACTTTCATGCATTGGAGAAGGAAATGGCAACCCACTCCAGTGTTCTTGCCTGGAGAATCCCAGGGACGGTGGAGCCTGGTGGACTGCCGTCTGTGGGGTCGCACAGAGTTGGACACGACTGAAGCGACTTAGCAGCAGCAGTATACATGTTCTATACAGTCCATGGAATTCGCAAAGAGTCAGACACAACTGAGTGACATTCACAGGAATGGCTAGTGAAAATCACAGGGAGAAAGATTAAAAATCAACATAAAGAAAGACTTTCTAAAGGGCCTGCTGTTTAGTCGCTAAATCGTGTCTGACTTTCTGCAACCCATGGACTGCAGCACGCCAGGCTTCCCTTTCCTTCACTATCTCCTGGAGTCTGCTCAAACTCACATTCATTGTGTTGATGATACCATCCAATCATCTCATCCTCTGTCACTCCCTTCTCCTCCTGCTCTCAATCTTTCCCAGCATCAGAGTCTTTTCCAGTGAGTCTGCTCTTTGCATCAAGTGGCCAAAGTATTGGAGTTTCAGCTTCAGCATCAGTCCTTCTAATGAATATTCAGGGTTGATTTCCTTTAGGGTTCATTGATTTGATCTCCTTACTGCCCAAGGGACTCTCAAGTGTGTTCTCCAACACTGCAGTTCAAAAGCATCAGTTTTTCTGTGCTCAACCTTCTTTATGGTGCAACTCTCACATCCATACGTGGCTACTGGAAAAACCATCGCTTTGACTGTATAGACCTTTGTTGGCTAAGTGATGTCTTGCTTTTTAATACGCTGTCTGGGTTTGTCATAGCTTTTCTTGCAAGGAAAGAGTGTCTTTTGATTTCAGGGCTGCAGTCACCAGCTGCAGTGATTTTGGAGCCCAAGAAAATAAAGTCTGTCATTGTTTCCATTGTTTCCTAGTCAATTTGCCATGAAGTGATGGGACTGGATGCCATGATCTTCGTTTTTTGAATGTTAAGTTTTAAGCCAGGTTTTATACACTCCTTTTTCACTCTCTAGTTCCTCTTTGCTTTCTGCCTTTAGAGGGGTATTCTAAGATCTAGACTAATACAAAATGAACTGAGGAAACCTCGTTAAACCTCTCTCTTTCTCCCCTTCCTCCCTTCCCACTCCCACTCTGTTCTACAGTATTCAGTTAGAGGCTTCTTGGTCATGGGTTCCATTGTTGGTAAAATTTTGACCTGCATGAACTAAGTGTGTAATTCATGTAGTCAATAACTCAGTCAATCTGTTTGCTTATAATGTTTGAGGCACTTTGAAATACACAAAATAATATGGCAAGAGTCCTTGCTTTCAAAGAGCCTCTAATCTAGTCAGGAAGAAAGATATGTAAACAAATTACAGATGATCCTGGACCTATGGTGACTTAACTTGTGAGCTCTGCTTTCCTGACCCTTTTACCCTAAATATTGTTGATGGTTAGTTGTTAAGTAGTCATGTCTGACTCTTTTAAAAGCCCATGGACTGTTGCCTGCCAGGTTCCTCTGTCCATGGGATTTCCCAGGCAAAAATACCGTAGAACATTGCCATTTCCTTCTCCGAGGAGATCTTTCCCACGCAGAGATCAAACCTGTGTCTCCTGCACTGGCAGGTGGATTCTTTACCGCTGAGCCACCTAGGAAACCCCACCCTGAATACTACTGTGTTTGGGGTTAACCAGTTGCAAAGGACATAGCCTTTCAATAGTTAATGATGGTCAAGGTCTAAGGGAATTCAAGGAACTCTGGTTGAAGTGAGAGAGCAAGAGCTCATGAGGAGGAGGAAGGAGGGGAGGAGATGGAAGCAGAATCAGTAGCCAAGGAAGAGTAACAGTGGGGCCAAGCTGTTTGTCCCTGAACCTTTAAGTGCTTTCAGAGGCATTAGTACCTATTGAAACCTAGACCCTAACTGTGGCAGCACAGAGCACCTGTGCTTATTCGAAGGCGGGTAACCAGGAAAAGAGAGCAGGTCTTATCCAAGCTCACTGGATTTTGTTTCAAGAAGCCTCATCCAGTCTAACCCTTGATGAGACGGTTTCCCTAAAGCAGTTTCAGAATGTAGATTTGTGTTCAGCGTTTTATTCTCAGGTAATGCATTCTTGCAGAATCATTTTTCAACTCATTTCATGTTAAGGTTGGAATTGTTATAGATTTATGGGCTTGCTTAGAGCAAGCTTTGCTCTTATGTCAAAGAACCAGTTGGGTCAAAAGGTAGAGGTTATCAAAAGTAAGGTAACCGCTCCCTTGTAACTGAGATGTGTATAGGATACAATGGAGGCACCAAGGAGGGGCTGACCTCAGGGGCCTTGAGAGGTGGTCAGGGAGGTGCTCCTTGAAGTACCAGTAGGAATTATTCAGGAGACAAGAAAGAAAGGGACAGTACAAGTGGAGGAAGTAATGGGACCAATACCACAGAGTCCCACTAAAGTGTGGCTGTGGGATGGACTTTCACCTCTCAAATTATTCTGTGACTAGATCTTTCTCTACCACAATTGTTGTTGTTCAGTCGCTGAGCCACGTCCCTGGTGGCTCAGACAGTAAAGAATCCACCTGCAATACAGGAGACCTAGGTTCAATCCCATGGTCAGCAAGATTCCCTAAAGAAGGGAATGGCTACCCACTCCAATATTCTTGCCTAGAGAAGTCCATAGACAGAGAGGAGCCTGGCGGGCTACAGTCCATGGGGTCACAAAGAGTCAGACACGACTGAGTGATTACCAGAACTATGGGAAATCTATTGCTTAAGACATACAGGGTGATTTTAAGTGTGTGGCACAAACTCATAGCATCGGATAAGGCTGAATACTGAAAATTTCATTCTTCTTGAAATTCTGTTTTAATCCTTCTGAGCATGTCAAGGAGAAAGTCTCAGATTCGTGCTGGTTGGCACACTCACATAGCCTTTAACAAAGAGAATACAAGTCTCAAGTTTCTCTCTCTCTGCCTCAGTTGTCTCATCTTCAAAATGAGGGAAACAAAGTGGTAATAGGTACTAAGTCATAGAGCTGTAACAATAATATGAAATATTATACGTAAAGCATTGAGAACAAAGCCTGGCACACACTAAGTTACAGTTGACAGTTACCTTTTGTATGTTACAACTGACACTGGTTTCATTTAAAATTAGATATATGAAAGTGAATGGCAATAAAAGGGGTACATGGAAAAGGCACAAATCAGGCAGGAAGAATGTGAATGAACACAGTTTGGGGACAATAAACCAGAATGATCTCTAAGGGTCTTCATAATTCTCAAAGTCAAAGATTGTACTGATGAAGGAAGGGGGCCCAGAGAGGAAGGGAGCATTACCCAAGGTCACTGGGCTCATTAGTGGCAAAGCTAGGAGCAGATCCAAGGCCTCCAGATGCTCAGACTCACGTTCTTCCCTCTGGGTCTTGCTCATGGCCCAAAGCCCTGGGACTTCTCAGCTGAGAGAGGCCTGTCTTGGCCTTGCCCTGGCAAAAGGACTCCCAGCAGGGGTGCAGTCCTTCAGAAATGACTTGTTCCCAACTGCAGTGAACCCAGAGCCATATCCTAAAGCCAACAGTCGCCTGCTGTAATCTCACTGAATTCTTACTGAGCCCTGACACCACGTTCAACACTGGGAATTTGGGTGGGCCTGGAGTGCCTTTAGTATTACTGCTATAATTCAAAACATCCAAATTATTATTTTCTCCACAAGATGAAGCCAGGGGAGTGCTGTTAAGTGGAGGGAAAAGTGTTTGTTACGCTAGGCGTTCCAACAAAATGTCCTCCTTTGCCATTAAATCATAGCATTTCTAAATGAAATGATATTTTGCAAACTTTGGCAGGGCCTGAAATTTGGACATTGTGCAGAATTTTTTCCTCCTTTTTCTCATTTGTGCTTTTTCTCCAAGTGATCCAGAGAACTACTATTTGCTGGCTACATTTTTCTTATTTGTCTTTCCTTATGACCCAAGTTTTTCACTTTCCCCAAAGACATCAGATAACTTGATTTTCTGCCCATAACTTATTTTTTAAATAAATAATGAGGGTAATAAATAGAGGCTCAAGAGAACAACCTATTGTCTAAATGGATTGTTTCTTAGCATTCCCCTTCCTCTAGGATTAATCATGAAAGGCTTTGTAGAGAGAGACCTGTTACTTTGATGTTGTCAGAAAATTAATGAAATTGTATTGACATGACAATTGAACCCACAAAGACTGAATTTAATCAATTAAGTCTATGAAAAATGGCATCACCCACATTAAACTCTCAACTGAACAAGTGCAGTCCTGTCTTCTCTGTGTGGACAGTACTAACAATTGCCTACCCATTCTCTGGCAGCTCTGGGTGAAATGGGCCTACTCAGGTCCTAGCATTTCTCCTTTCTCTTGATCTTCACTAATAGGGCCTGCACAATTCATGAGGGCAGCTTCTGCATCCATAACCCCAAAACTGTTGGAGCTCAAAGACTAGGATTAGCAGCTGAGGAAATCCATTGACAGGCCTGGGGTGTGTCTGGGTCTCAAATGGGCTGCTGTCCTCCTACAAGACCCTAGAGACTTGGAGTAGGCCTGAGGTTGCAAGTCAAACCACTCTGCCTGCGGTCTGGTTTACATTAAGGAAAATTCCCCCTAGTGACTTGGGAGGTGGGGCTTGCCTGCTCCCCTGCTCCCTGGCCCAGGAGCACACCAGGCCTCTTCTCTGTGTCTTTGGGCAGTATGTCTCAGTAGGCTTGGCTGTATCTCTCTTTGGGCCTCCTCTTTGTCCCTTTCCTGCCAGCTCTCCTTCCTTAAACAATTATTTAGGCCTATAACCTAATTTTGGAATGTTTGGACTCAGAACTCAGGGTACAAATGTATTAAAGAATATTTCCGTTCCCTGGCTTGGCCTGGGAGATGCTCATTAATTGAATATCTTGGTGTTCATTCATTCACTCATTCATTCATTCAACAAATGTTTATTCAGAACTGTGCCAAGCACCATTCTAGACGCTATCTATGAACAACACAGACAAGAATGTTAGCTTATTTTGGAGCTTACATTCTTGGGATCAGGACCAGCTTCATGATATTCAGGGCCCAGTGCAAACGAAAACACAGAGCCCTTTGTTCAAAACTTGTTAATGATTTCAAGACAGTCACAGCAGAGTATTAAACAAAAGGCAGGGGCCTTCTAGTGTGGGGCCCAGTGTTACTTACACAAGTTGCACACCCAGGAAGCTAGCCTCCAAGGAATAAGCAGAAGGTGAACTTGCTCATTACCAGTGGGTGGACAGTGCAAAGGATGGGACACAATAAATCTTTCTACAGGAATGACAGTAGTTGGATTCTTTGATAATTCCAGAGTAGACAATTTGGGGGAGTCTCAGGTCATCATAGATTATCATTAGTCATTGCACATTTAAAGTATTGGCTTTGGGAGCTCTGAGTAGCAGAGTGATGGCTTGTGGAGAGCTGATGTGCTTGGGGTTCTAAAAGAAATCATATGCCTGCAAAGATGATACTTTTTGAGGCTAAACAGAGTAGAGTTACTTCTGATTGCTTCCCACAACCTCCTAAAAATCCTTCCTTGCAGATAAAAGTAAATGTGCCATGTGAATACCAAAAGTGTTGCAACTGCACATATGTTATTCTAATAATGTGAGATGATCTGTTTAGAAGGGACGCCAGTGGAGTACCGATGCAGAACTTGGGTTCAGGGGTTAATTTCTGGATCTATAATCCATAGAGATCCTCAGTGTGATTTTTGAATGCATTGACTGCTGCTGCTGCTGCTAAGTCGCTTCAGTCGTATCCAACTCTGTGCAACCCCATAGACTGCAGCCCACCAGGCTCCCCCATCCCTGGGGTTCTCCAGGCAAGAATACTGGAGTGAGTTGCCATTTCCTTCTCCAATGTATGAAAGGGAAAAGTCAAAGTGAAGTCGCTCAGTCGTGTCCGACTCTTAGCTACCTCATGGCCTGCAGCCTACCAGGCTCCTCCGTCCATGGGATTTTCCAGGCAAGAGTACTGGAGTGGGGTGCCATCACTGACTGCAGGTATCTATAAATGGCTAGTCTGTTGTTTCCTGAATTTCAGTTCCCAAGCTTATGCCAGCCCCTTCCATTACCCCCATTCAAATGTTTTTCTTTCATCCAAAAGTAATGAAAAGAGAGCCAAAGCTCTGACAGTCAGATTCTGTTAACTTCATTTCTGGAAAATAGTACTGAGAACATGACTTTCAATTCCAGGCCCAACTGACAAGGAGGGAAGCTCAAGTGAGTGTGCTGGCATTTGCATTTTGAAGTTTTATGAAAATAAAAGAATTCATGTAATCTTTGGAAGTGAAAAACCAACTGAGTAATAGCACTGTGAAGGAAAGATTTTGTTCTCAAAGTGACCATTTCACAACTTGGACTATTTGGGGGCTAATATGTTTAACAAGTGATGGTGGCTTGTCATCATTGACTAGTCCATTATATAAAAAGTTCACTGAATGAAGAGTCAGAATAACTGGTTTTGAGTCTTATCTCCTCCACTAGTTCTCTGAACCTCGGTTTTTATCTGTAAAATGGGATGCCAATTACCCATTACTGAGTAGCATCGTGAGGTTCAAAACAGCAAGGTTTATGACAGTGCTTATTACCTGCACAGAGCTTTATAAAATATAGGGTTTATTATTAATGTCACTGTTATCTATGTTAGTTTCCATTTTCCCGTGGTGAACTCTTTACATGGCAAATGCAAAGATGGAATGAAAGAGGCATTGCAGGTGGAGCCCTCTGATTATTCACTTTTGTGGGGAAGTGGATAAAGCACAAGATTTGCTTGGCAGTGATGATAGAGGGGAGCTGAATCCTGTCACAGAAAATCTGAAGGCCCTCCCCTTTTTCATTTCCCTCCATGCACTTCTGCCTGTAGTAATAAAAAATCCTGTGTTCGTGCCTGTGTTGCTTTATTTTAGGAGCTTGACTTTTATATGAATCTTTGTCCCTGTGTGGGATTGCTGAGTATTATTTTTGCCTCATCTTACCAGTGAAGAAAGGGAAGTGTGTGACATTAAATGATTTGCCCAGGTCACCCAGAAAGCCAGTGATGGAGTCTCCAAGAGTCAATTGTGATTTCTCATTCTCCTCCCCGAGTCACCAGAAGAAACACCATAAAGTGTCTTGGCTAGTCTGATATTCAGCCCTACTTCCCAGCCAGGACCAGAGACAATGGTTATTCCTACATGAACACTCTTGTGACCTTCTCCCAGTCCCCGCTTGACTGGGGAAAGGAATTGGAGGACTTTAGAAAGACCTGCCCTGGAGAGCCATTAATGACCAGCTTTGACGCTCAGAGTAGCCACTCACCAGCCCTGTAGCTTTGAACAAACGAGCCTATAAATGTACACATAAGTGTGGACACACATGGAGAATGAGGTTAAGAGAAAGAAGAGAAGAGAGAAAGGGAGATAAGCATGTGCTCAAGTTCAGGTTTAGTAAATGATAGTAGTGCAAGAAATAACATTTTCATCTTTCTTCCCTCAAACTGACCTGCTGTTAAATCCCGACACACTTCTCAAGGCTTATCATAAAGCATTATGGTTTTATTTGAATCAGGCATTATGTATAACTGGTTTCCCTGGCGGCTCAGACTGTAAAGAATCTGCCTACAATGCAGGAGACCTGGGTTGGGAAGATGCCCTGGAGAAGGGATTCGCAACCCACTTCAGTATTCTTGCCTGGAAAATCCCACGGACAGAGGAGCCTGGCGGGCTACAGTCCAAAGGATCGCAAGCAGTCGGACACGACTGAGCGACTAACACTACTACTACTCTACATGTGCTGTATTCCCAGAAAATTGCTTGATTGCTTGTTAGTTCTTAGAAAGATGGTTATTTTATAATTTCTTAAAAGAGGATAAACGTCCGAGAAGGTTAGGCCTCAGGCACTGTGTTCCCGCAGCTCCCCGTATTTCCTGCATACCTCTCAGGAGGGCTACTTGCTTCTTCTTGTTTCCGTTTCTGTCTGTCCTGTCAGGCTCTCAGCCCCCTGAAGGCAGGGAGAGTCTGTTCTGTTTATCATTGTTCCCTTACTGGCACCAAGCCTATTCTGGCATATTCCAGCCAACCCTTAATGTCAAGGAATGATTGTGTGAAAAACTAACAAGAGTTAAGTTTGTGGGTGCTAGGTTTAAAATGGGTTATTAAGAAGCTAAGTGCATTTCAGGCCCATTTCCATCTTTTTTATTTTTTAGTTTTATTTTTATTTGGAGGATAATTGCTTTATAATGTTGTGTTGGTTTCTGCCATATAACAACATGAATCAGCTATAAGTATACATATATCCCCTCCCTCCTGAGGCTCCCTCCCACCCTACCCCTCTAGGTCATCACAGAGCACCAGGCTGAGCTCCCTGTGTTATATAGCAGCTTCCTGCTAACTCTGTTGTACACATGGAAGTGTGTATATGTGAGCACTACTCTTTCCATTTGTCCCACCCTCTCCTTTCCTCACTGTGTTCACAAGTTCATCCTCTATATCTGTGTCTCTATTCCTGCCCTTTAGATAGGATCGTCAGTATCATTTTTCTAGATTCTATATATGTGTGTTAGAATACAATATTTTTCTGATTTCACTCTGTATAATAGCATTTCCGTCTTTTTGATATTAGTATGTGTAGGACATCCTGACAGTCAACACAAGTTCCTTGTAAAAGGGAGAAACGGTTTGGCAGGGCCACATGTTCATTCATTCAACAAAATATATTGAACATCAGCTCTACATCAAGAACTATTCTACCTGCTAGAATACATTCAAGAGTGACCTCAAGAAACCTAAGTCCCTACATTCCAGGAGATTATATTCCAGGAGGAGAAAACAGACAGTAAATAAATAAATATACGTCAGGTGATGCTAAGTGTTATGAAAGAAAAGGAAGCTGGATAAGAGAACCAGAAAATGAGAGGGCTGCTGTGTTAGGATAACCAGAGAGGCTGCAGATAAAGGGGGATTTGAGCAGAGACCTGAAGAGTGAGGGACTGAATCTATGGGTACCAGAGGAAGTGTGTTCAAAGTAGAAGGATTAGCCGAAGTTGACTGTCATGACTGGCTTTGACTCTGATGGAGGCTGAAAGCCATGGGGATGAAGGGAAGCTGTTGGAGCCAGTGTGGTGACTGGAAAGAAAATATTATCCTTCTCCGAGCTTGCTCGGGGCAATCCTGGCTTCTCTTTCAGGCATATGCAGGTGACCATTCTTGTCTTTGGGCTAGAGAAACAGTTGTGGCTTTGTTTTACATGTTGGCCGATATTCTTATGAAGTTTTTAATGATGGAAAATGCAAACCTGCAGAAATGATTCCCACACTACCTGAAGGCCAAACACCTATTTACATTACTTGGGTTGCTTCAGGGCCTGGCCCTGACTCCTTGGCTCTGGGAGGGTGCTGGTCAGGAATAGAGCTTTGGGGAGCCAGCTAAGGCAGATGCCAGCCTGCCAGTCCCATCCCTTAGCCTCGGCCCCACCGGAATCCTGCACTGATGGATAACAGAAGAGCTCAGGCAGGCAAGAGGAGTGTGCTGCTCATCCACGGAACATCCAGTGCAGCAGCGACACAGTTAATCTTCTGTCTAGAAAATGTTTCAGGCAGCTTAGAGACAGGACATATTTCCAATTTCTCCTGAGAGGAGAAACACAGAAAAGTCGCACCTCCCAGTCAGTCCCCAGTTCACAGTGAAGAGCCTGAAAAATCACACACGAGAAGATGAGAAACAGATCATTGGAGCCGAGAGCTCCTCTGAGAAGCTCGGAAGCACAGCGGCAGCTGGAAAACCTTGTTTTCCTCAGGTTTCCAAACTTCCCTCAACGAACTTCACTGTTGGTCTCCGTCTGGTGTGAAATGATTAATTCCTTTAAATGATGCAGGGACTCAGAGATCTGGGACTGCTTGTCTCTCTTCTGAAACTAGCAAGAAACAGATTTTGTCACTACCTTCTAGTTTTGTGGTTTTTGTTTTTTAATCGGATCCTCTCCTCCATAAATATTTATGCTGGCAATTTAAAATGGCTAAGTGATGCTGCATTTACCTGGGGTGCGCTTACCCTCAGTCATTGTTATTTAAATTTTACACCCTACCTGCTTTGGCCACAGGACACACACTGATCTGAAGAACAAATATTCACTTATTATCTCATCCCAGGGTGATGCAGTACTTGGTAAAGTGGGAGGTGGCGGTGCTGACCTGGACTAAGAGGGCCTAAGAAGGCCAAGCAGATTGAGTGGCTGCTCAGTTTTGAAATTGTCTCAAAGTGTTCTATGAATTGTTCATTGATCCAAAATTATTTTTATTAATTGTTGTTTTGTGCTGGCTGTGGTGGTTACAGAATTGAATAAAATGTGACCCACAGTCTCAAGGAGATCAGATTGGTAGGAAAACAGTGTGAAAACAGAAGATCAGTGTGACAGTAGTGTTGGCGGTGGTGGCCCAATGAAAAGTTCATCCCCCACATCCCTCCTTTATTCTTCCTGCCCTCCCTCTCTCCTTCCCTCCCTCCATCTTCATTATATATGATTGAGCATTTAATCTTTTATAATTACTAGTTGGGCTCCCCTGGTAGCTCAGTCGGTAAAGAGTCTGCCTGCAGTGCAGGAGACCCAGGTTTAAACCCTGGGTCAGGAAGATCCCTTGGAGAAGGAAATGGCAACCCACTCCAGTATTCTTGCCTGGAAAATCCCATGGACAGAGGAACCTAATGGGCTACAGTTCATGGGGTCGCAAGAGTTAGACACAACTTAGCAACTAAACCACCAAACAGAGCACAAGACTGAGCTATTACCATCAATACACTAACCTTGTACTATTATCCAATGTAAGTGAGAAATGTGTACTTTGGAGGAGCAATGCCTCCCAAATTGATGATCCTTCTTTTTTCACCCCTTCAGCCACAAATCTCTAGAAAACTCTCAGCATACTACAAGCAGTTTCTGAGAGCAGGAACTCAGTTTTTCCAGTTCCCCTCTACTTCCTGTTTACCTGGCACAGAGTAACAGCTCAGTAAGTACTGAATGAGTGAGTGAATGAATGAATAAAATATTCCAGTTACCACTAAGTGGCTGGGAGACTCAACAATCCACCAGAAAATTGAATCTTCATAGGTGGCCAAACCAGATAGCTCAAGCCACAGTTGGAAAATTTACTCTGGGGTTTGAGTTGTATGCCATAGACATAACTCACTAAAAATATGTGGCTTTCCTGCCCAGGAGACTTCCAGGCCCATCTAGGAATGACTCTCAAAGTATTCTGGCAGCTCTTTTGGTGGTTTCTTTTGCTGCTTGAAAGCTGGATTTTAGTAGAAAGAATGTTTTACCAACTCTTACCTGGAAAGTCCTGGTTATGCCCAAAGGGACCCTGACTGAGGATGTCTTGGGAGGAATCCACTGTGCCTCCCTGACAGACCCATCTATGCCTGGTTGCTGTAATTCTGGGCCTTTGAATTTTGGCTTGCTCTGTGTCAAGTGCCTGGTGTGATAGAAGAGGTGGAAAGAGTTAGAATTTGACACTAGGGGATTGAAGGGCAAGAAGTGATATAAGCACTGTGATCTTAAAACCCATATTAGTTTCCTGTTGCAGCTATAACAAATTACCATAAACTTGGAGGCTTAAGAACAACACAAGTTTATTTGTTTATAGTTCTAAAGGGAAGAAGTGAAAAAAAAAAGAGGTGAAAAAAAAAGAGAGAGAGAGTGAGTTAATAAGGGTAAAGCAAGGTGTCAACTGTATCAGTTGTCTGGGGTCTCCAGGGTTGGGTCTGTCCCTTGCCTCTTCTACTTTGAGAGGCTACTGGTATTCCTGGACTCCTGGCTGCATCATTCCAGTCTCTGCTCTTCTGGTCACATTGCTTTCTCCTCTCTTGTAGTCAGATCTCCCTCTGCATTCTTCTCATAGACTCTTGTGATTACCTTGGGCCAACCTAGATAATCCAGGTAATCCCCTCACTCATAATCCTTAATCACATCTAAATGTCATTTGCTAGATAAAGTAACACAGGTTCCAGAGATTAGGGAGTAGATAACTTTGGGGGAAACATTACTAAGCCTACCACAAGCCCTTTAGTTTTCCTGAAGCTATATATGTGTATGTGTATAATATGCATATAAATGAATAATATTTACCTGGTGTTGACCATTACTCTTATACTGTAAAGACTATTAAAACACATGTTTTTTAAAAAATCTATTTATTTTTAATTGAAGGATAATTGCTTTAAATATTGCATTGGTTTCTGCCAAACATCAACATGAATCAGTCATAGGTACATGTATGTCCCCTCCCTCTGCCTCCCACCTCCAGCCCCATCCCACCCCTCTAGGTGTTAACAGAGCCCTGGTTTGAGTTTCCTGAGTCACACTGCAAATTCCCACTAGCTATCTATTTTGCATATGGTAATGTACGTTTCCCTGTTACTCTTTCCATACATCCCACCCTTTCCTTTCTCCTCTCTGCCTGTGTCCATAAGTCTGTTCTCCATGTCTACATCTCCACTGCTGCTGTGGAAATAGGTTCATCAGGACCATCTTTCTAGATTCCATGCGTGTGTATTCATATATGATGTTAGTTTTTCTCTTTCTGACTTACTTCATTCTGTATAATAGGCTCTGGGGTCATCTACCTCCTTAGAGCTGACTCAAATGAAGTCTTTTTTATGACTGAGTAATATTCCATTCATATGTACCACAGCTTCTTTCTCCAGTCATCTGTCGATGGACATCTAAGTTGCTTCCGTGTCCTAGCAGTTGTAAATAGTGCTGCAGTGAACACTGGGGTACATGAAACACATGGTTTATTGTCATTGTCACCATTACTGACACTGTACTCTAGATCCCCGCTACACGTACCAGTTAAAGCACGTTGTCCTCAAACGGGGTTTTTGTTTTAGTGAATTCCCCACCTCCTTCCAGTCCCAAATAAACAGCAAAATTTGATTGATTGTTGCATTTCTTAAGGTCCAGGAAGTAAAACATACAAATCTTAGCTACAGCTCAACGAAGTTTTATATATGTTTACCCTGTAGGAACCAGATGCAGATCAAAATATAGAAAATCCCCAGCTCCTTTCTTAGTATGGTTTCCTCATTCTTCCTCCCAGTAGATTCTCCCAGGTAATTTCTCTCTTACCTGGATGCTTTCATTCAACACTATATACTTGAGAATCTTCTGTGGTTGTGCAAGAAACCAGAGGTTCACTCTTCTTCTGTTGCTGTATAATATTCCATTATGTGACTGTGCCACAACTTATTTACCCACTCTATTGTTGATAGATATTTGGGATATTTACATTTTGTGGCCATGATAAATGAAGCTGTTGTGAATATCCTTGCATGTACCTTTCAGTGGCTATAAGCAGTCATTTCCATAGTCAAGAAGTTCAGTGTAAGGGAGAAAAATATGGAGATGCAAAGCCAATTTCACTTTTAAATACAATTTTGAAAATGATAGCAAATTCCATCCAGACCCAGATGTGGAGTTCTATGAACACAAAACACAAGGAAATGTTCTCATGCAAGTTAGGGAGGTCAGCTCAAATCCAGTGGAAGAATGTCTGAGAAATTCACAGACCTTGAATGGCCATGACTTTATGTCAGGGAAGAAACTTGGGTAGGAGCTGCAAGCCCCAATCAGATCAAATGAGCTAGCTGATCCCCATCCATTTAGGATAGAAGACTCTGGCAGGAATTGAATTAAACTCTGACATGTCTCTCTCTAAAAGATAGGTAGGTAGGTGGTAGAGGGCACAGTTCAAAGATTACTAGGGAGGACTGTGGTTGATGACAAAGGAGGAGGAGTCTTTGGCAGCTTAAAGCGATTGAAATGTTAAAACAATCCGCATCAGTTTATTTTATGATCTTTCCTCAAGAGTTTCCTCCTGCACTGAATTCTTTCTGGAGCAGATTAAGAAGGAGAATCAATTAATGTGAATCTCATGTTACTGCAAACAGTTGGAGGTCTTAATTGGGCCAGGAGCGAGCAGGTGGTCCTTCACCAGCCAGCTATCCTTTCACCTGTCAGTCAAGTGAGGAGAAGGCCTCCATTGCTCATTAGCAACCATTTGTCACCTCGAACAGAGCTTTGAAAGGATTTCTTTGAACTTTGTTTGGGATTGATTTTCTGCATATACTGAGCTGTTACTGACAAACTCTGGGCAACTGCTCCTCTGTAACAAATTGCATTAAAAGAAAGGGTGAGACGATTTTAACAGCCTCCAAATTACACAGCCTTGAAGGGTAGGATTCTCTCCTCACCTCCAGTCACTTCACAAAGCCTTCACTTTCTGACACTGAATTATAATAATAATAACCAGAATAACAAGAACTTTCTCCTCCTTATGAGGACTGTCCTGAATTTATCTTTTTTTTTTCACTGCCATTCGTTCTAGACTAAAATTGATTCATAATGACTCTTAATTAAGAAAGGACTTTATACTTTGGCTTTGGCTCTTACTTTTCAAGGCGCATTCTGGAGAGGATTTGCATTATCCAGGGCTGGTTTGGAGCACTGCCCAGATGATCCTCAGGATGCTCTTTTAGCCTCTTTCTTTCATGCAGGGGCTGAAGTGGTGTGCTCAGTACTGTATCTTAAGTATACTCCATTGTGTCTAGCACAGAGGTGATGCTCAGTTACGTATTTGAGTTAATTAATCGATTCAAAAGATAACCATCTTTTATCTTGTGGCTTAAGGGTAAATACACGTTGTGACTTGTCATAACCAAGCAGAGTAGTCATTGTTCAGTAGCCAGATAAATTACTAGAAAGAGTCAATTTTATTGACTAATTGATTTGTTTTACTGAGTATAAGAGCAAAACCTAGGTATTATGAAAATTTTTGAAGACATATGTAATTCTTATGAAGTTGTGATATCCCCTCCTATACAGCAGGGTCATATTTAAAGAAGCATGGGTGGTCCAACAGGAAATAACCGTCTTTATCCACATTTCTGTCAAAAATGGAAAGATACTGAAGACTTTACAACATGCGAGCTTTTCCTTAAACCTTTTATTTGTATTTCTTCTCTAAAACCAGAAAATGTCTGTTTCTATTTCTCTCTTTCCCTTCCCCTCTCCCTCTTTCTCTCTCTCCATCTCTTGTCCTTCTTTTCCTCCCTCTTCCTTTTCTCTTTCTTTCCCTCTTCCTCCTTTTCTGTCTCTCTCTACCCCCCTCCACAACAGAACACTTTCGTCCATCGAGTGATGGTGGCTCCACCCACAGCCTTCCTAGTGCCTTTGCTTCTCCAACCACAGGAGGGGAATTCATTTGCTATGGCTCTGAGTACATCATTTAAAGAGAATCTCTCTAAACAGCTGCAGTTTTTTTCCAGAGAGCGAGGAGGGATCAAGGGATGGAGTTCCCCCTGCCACACACATGTTAATAATTATCCTATTTCATGTTAAAAAAATTAGAAAATTAATTTTAAAATTAAATCTTGCCATATACACATAACCATTTTACAGGTTTTTTGTGACTATGCTATACATTATAGTATTGAATCCTAATAATTTAGTGTTTTAAACATTTTCCCATGTAATTAATTAAATAATATCCAAAAATCTGATTTTTAGGGGATGCTGACACTCAGCCGTGCAGCGTCCACGTTGTTTTATGCAATTCTGCTGTTGGGCATTCGGGTTGACATGAGTTTTTGATATTTCTCTTCAATTCCATGCCATAGGGAGGCATTGACTCTAAAGCGTGGACTTTGAGACAGGAACCAGCCTAATGAAAGGAGGGTACTTTCATTAAAGACCTAGGTCTCAACATTTACTATACACATTTCCTTCTTGCTGGTTTGGCCTCCTGGGGGTCAGAAACTAAAGCTGTATCAGTGGAAGCCAAGTGTGTGGGCTGCCAACTTTAGTCACATTAGGAAGTTCCCAAATCTCCTGGGCTGTATCTTTCTTTAGAACCTGACAGATCGAGGCATAGTGCAAATTAAATAGGATGAGCCAAGCCAAATCTCCCCATCTTTCAAATTTCTGACCATAGGTCTGGAACAGCAAGGGGACTTTTAACACTGACCTCTGGTAAAAAAAAAAAAAAAAAAAAAGATAACACTCTTGTGTTAATGGACCTGGAAAACCTCCAATTGCTAGAACCAGTGTAAAGAGGATGGGGGGGCATATTTTGCATTCTCAATTTTATTAGTTTGGTTCACTCCACCAGATTTTTATGCTCTGTTCCTCAGGAACCATGGAGTGCCTATAAACCTTGAAAATTGCACTGAACTTTGGGAATAAATCCAGCCTCTGGTTGCTTAAGAGATTAAAAAAAAAAAATAGAAAAAGAGGAGCTTGTCAGAAGACAAGTGTCATTTCAGTGCTTGATGTTCTTCATTCTGGCAGTCCTGGGACCATTTCTGCCTTAGCTTATTTATAAGGGAAATAAATAGTCATCTTATGGGGGAGTGACATCTGCCATGTGCCCTCTAAGTCCCACTGCTGAATACTCACTTTCCCGCTAACATGGGCTTTCAGTGACCAGAGCTCTTTGGGAATCAACGTAGATCCATGCTTATCCTGGAGTTGCCTTTTGACTACTCTAGGTGTTGGTTTCTGGCTGGGACCGTTGTTTTGATCACCGGAGAACACCTGCTTTTGGTGTGTTTTCTTTCCCTCTGGCTAACAGTATGCCATTTGGTTAGGGAAGTGAGGTAGTGTGTCATCTCTCTGGTTTCCTTGCAAAGATGGTCATTCTGGGATTACATGGAAAAAAGAAATAATGTGAAAAGTGTGACCAAAACTGAATTGGTGACATTAATAAGTGACCAGATTGGGTTGTCTGTGAGACAGGTATGAACTGGACATTGGTGTCTGATGGCTGTTTCTTCAAGGATGTGTCGTAATTTCTTGACACTAGCATGGACAAATCAGAGGTTGTGTTAATTTGGAATGACAGCCTCTATCCTGCCTGTGCTTGTGCATTGTTGAAGTTGACAAAAGTTGACTAAGGCAGGTACCTTCTGCTGGGAATCAGGCATTGTTTTTGACACTGACCTATACTTTTCTACTAATATTAGCTCTTTAATGAGGTCATGCTGCTATCAATTTTTAATATGTTTAAAAAATCATAAATATCTGACTTTTCTAGCTATGAGGAGGCCTTCATAACCTTGTCATCGTCTGCACAGATTTCTGCTCTGCGTGTTTTCCTCATATCTTCTTTTATCACCACGCTTTTTCTATTTTTTTAATTAAAAAAACTAGAATCAGTTTTCATGTTGGCATTATGTATCATTCCATTGTTTGAAGAGCTACTCTATTGAGTCAATTACCCCAAGGGATAGGACTTAACATTCCCCCCATCTCTGTTATTATACTTACATTGTTCTCTCTCTAGTATTATAGCTTCTTTGGAGCCCTGTAGAACCCATATTCTCAGGATGCCCTCTTCCCAGATCACTCCCTCAGTGGATACCAGCACGAAAGACCCTCTTCTAAAGATCTAGTCTGATCTGGTGTTAAATGGACTTAGATCTTTAAATCTTCTGCACTGAAGTCAGTGTTGAAAGAAACCAGCTGAGTTACTATATATGAGATATAAAGTATCTGTATCTAGCTTGCGATTTGTGATTCTAACCCATCCATGGTATTAGAGAAAGAGTAGCTTTGTTTAACAATCCTTGGTACTCGCTGAAAATTCCTTCCTTTGCCTCTTGGTTTTGCTTTTCCGTTTTGCTATGGGACGTGGATATTGAAATTAACCTCTGCCAGTTTTGATTCAGCTAGATATCATCAAGGAGTTAAAGAGTGGAATTCATAGTTTAGATCTTCCCACCAGCACTTAGGGAATGGTATTTAAACATAGAGCACTGTGTACTCACAAAACCATACATTAAAAGGACTAGAGAAATAGGCTGTTAGGAATTCAAGTGAGAGCAAGAATGAAAGACTTGAAGTTGGTGGCTTCACAAGCAAATATGGAGCAAGAGAGGAACTGAGGCAAAATTAATAATGGCTTTAAGTGTTGACTCTGTGATAATATTTCTATTTGCTAAACTGAAAAATCTTTAAGAAGCAAAAGACTGACTCTATAACAATAGAGTATCAAACCAAATGACAGGCGGTGTGGATAATTTGGGGGCAAGGATCTTCACACAGGCCCCTTGAGTGGCTGAATAAGCTGTCCCTGTTAAGAAGCCTCTTTAAGCTGAGTTTTGATAGTCAATGCCCCTGGGCTCTAAGTCTTTGAAACAGGGCAATTTCTCAGAAAGAGTAATTAGTGCCTTGCTGTAGCACTGCCCCTGGGGCCTGTGCTTTGGGACCACTTTATAACTGAGGCTGCCTTGTCACAGAGTGCTTCAGGTGATTGTCAGAAACAAATCCTCCTTAAGCATCCCTTTTCCTTCTAGCTGATGGTTTTAATCTGTTGAAATCTGGAAACCTGATAAAAGCAAGGTGGCAAAGGCAACGCTGAGCAATGGAATCTGTGCCAGAGTTTAGTTGGACCTGGGTTAGACCAGAGTGAACACAGCCTAGGCTCCTTACCAGACTCATAAGGATGTGACAGGATACAATGAGATGTCTCAGTACTGAGCTGCTGTCCTGGGACATGTCTGATCCCAGGTGCCACTGCATAGATATTAATATATTGGGAGCCAGCTGATGGTGGTAAGTGGAAAGTCTAACAGTAGGAAATAAACAAAAATTTCAGGCAGGTAGGCAAACTCTATTGTTACCGTTTCTAGAAATTTTCCTAATCTGTTCTTGCCTGCCTTTTCATACCGTCTCTACTACTCTCTCCTCATTCATTGTACTCCAGTCACTAATGATTTGAGAACAGGCCCAGGTAGTTTCTGCCCCAGGACATTTGGACCTACAGTACTAGGTGTCCCAGCTTCCTGGGTCTGACTTTTTTTTTTTTAATTATTTTTTATTGAAGGATACTTGCTTTACAGAATTTTGCTGTTTTTTGTCAAACCTCAACATGAATCAGCCATAGGTATACGTATATCCCCTCCCTTTTGAACCTCCCTCCCATCTCCCTCCCCATCCCACCTCTCTAGGTTGATACAGAGCCCCTGTTTGAGTTTCCTGAGCCAGACAGCAAATTTCTGTTGGCTGTCTATTTAACATATGGTAATGTAAGTTTCCATGTTATTCTTCCCATACATCTCACCCTCTTTTCCCCTCTCCCCATGTCCATAAGTCTATTCTCTATGTCTGTTTCTCCATTGTTGCCCTGTAAATAAATTCTTCAGTACCATTTTTCTAGATTCCGTGTATATGTTTTAGAATACAGTATTTATCTTTCTCTTTCTGATTCACTTTATTCTGTATAATAGGTTCTAGGTTCATCTACCTCATTAAAACTGACTCAAATGCATTCCTTTTTATGGCTAAGTGTTATTCCATTGTATATATATACCACAACTTCTTCATCCATTCATATGTTGATAGATATCAAGGTTGCTTCCGTGTTCTAGCTATTGTAAATCTTGCTGCAGTGAACAATGGGATACATGTGTCTCTTTCAATTTTGGTTTCCTCAGGGTATATGCCTAGGAATGGGATTGCTGGGTCATATGGTGGTTTACTTCCTAGTTTTTTTAAGGAATCTCCATACTGTCTTCCATATGTCTGTATCAATTTACATTCCCACCAACAGTGCAAGAGTGTTCCCTTTTCTTCACACCCTTTCCAGCATTTATTGTTTGTAGACTTTTTGATGAGGGCCATTCTGACCAGTGTGGGTGATATCTCATTGTCATTTTGATTTGCATTTCTCTAATAATGAACGGTGTTGAGCATCTTTTCATGTGTTTATTAGCCATCTGTATGTCTTCTTTGGAGAAATGTCTGTTTAGCTCTTTTCCCTACTTTTGCATTGGGTTGTTTGTTTTTCTGATATGACTTCTTTTTTTTTTTTTTTTTTTCCTGCAGGTTTCATCTTTCACATTATCTCCTAAGATCATGCTTCCCTAATCAGTCTACCTAAATTATCCTATTGCGCTTCCCTCGTGGCTCAGATGGTAAAGAATCTGCCTGCAATATAGGAGACCCAGGTTTGATCCCTGGGTTGGGGAGATACCCTGGAGAAGGGGATGGCAGCCCACTCCAGTTTTCTTGCCTGGAGAATCCCATGGACAGAGGAGCCTGGTGGGTTATAGTCCATGGGGTCACAAAGAGTCAAACGTTACTGAGTGCATGTGCACGTTCCTTCATTTAGTCATGTATTTGAGGCAACTCAGCTAAGGTCAAGAATACATTCTTTCTGCACCAAATTATACTACTTAGCAAAAAAATGCTGTAGCTGCATATCAGTTCAGTTCAGTTCATTTCAGTCACTCAGTCGTGTCTGACTCTTTGCGACCCCATGAATCGTAGAACACCAGGCCTCCCTGTCCATCACCAACTCCTGGAATTTACCCAAACTCATGTCCCTCTAGTCGGTGATACCATTCAGCCAACTTATCCTCTGTCGTCCCCTTCTCCTCCTGCCCCTAATCCCTCCCAGCATCAGAGTCTTTTCCAATGAGTCAACTCTTCACATGAGGTGGCCAAAGTACTGGAGTTTCAGCTTTAGCATCAGTCCTTCCAAAGAAATCCCAGGGCTGATCTCCTTCAGAATGGACTGGTTGGATCTCCTTGCAGTCCAAGGGACTCCCAAGAGTCTTCCCCAACACCACAGTTCAAAAGCATCAATTCTTCGGCGCTCAGCTTTCTTCACAGTCCAACTCTCACATGCATACATGACCACTGGAAAAATCATAGCCTTGACTAGATGGACCTTTGTTGGCAAAGTACTGTCTCTGCTTTTGAATATGCTATCTAGGTTGGTCATAACTTTCCTTCCAAGGAGTAAGCGTCTTTTAATTTCATGGCTGCAATCATCATCTGCAGTGGTTTTGGAGCCCCCAAAAATAAAGTCTGACACTGTTTCCACTGTTTCCCCATCTATTTCCCATGAAGTGATGGGACCAGATGCCATGATCTTCGTTTTCTGAATGTTGAGCTTTAAGCCAACTTTTTCACTCTCCTCTTTCACTTTCATCAAGAAGCTTTTTAGTTCCTCTTCACTTTCTGCCATAAGGGTGGTGTCATCTACATATCTGAGGTTATTGATATTTTTCCCGGCAATCTTGATTCCAGCTTGTGCTTCTTCCAGCCCAGCATTTCTCATGATGTACTCTGCATAGAAGTTAAATAAGCAGGGTGACAATATACAGCCTTGACGTACTCCTTTTCCTATTTGGAACCAATCTGTTGTTCCATGTCCAGTTCTAACTGTTGCTTCCTGACCTGCATACAGGTTTCTCAAGAGGCAGGTCAGGTGGTCTGGTATTCCCATGTCTTTCAGAATTTTCTACAGATTCTTGTGATCCATACAGTCAAAGGCTTTGGCATAGTCAATAAAGCAGAAATAGATGTTTTTCTGGAACTCTCTTGCTTTTTCCATGATCCAGCAGATGTTGGCAATTTGATCTCTGGTTCCTCTGCCTTTTCTAAAACCAGCTTGAACATCTGGAAGTTCATGGTTCACATATTGCTGAAGCCTGGCTTGGAGAATTTTGAGCATTACTTTACTAGCGTGTGAGATGAGTGCAATTGTGAAGTAGTTTGAGCATTTTTTGGCATTGCCTTTCTTTGGGATTGAATAATTGTCATATGCTGTAAGGTTATCAATTTTTTTTTTTTTTTACTGCCTACTAGGTACCTATAGTATCCTCCATGATGAGATTTTTGAGCCTGAATTTCTATTTTTGAAGAGGAATATCTCTCCAGCAGTCATTTCTCAAAGAGTGACCGTTACTAAAGAGATTTCTCTAGCAGTAATTCTATGTGTCAATATTACTGTTTAACCATCAAAGGGACTATAGCTTGGACTATGCATGAGTACTGACTGGGTAGCACAGTGGTAAAGACTTGCCTACCAGTGCAGGAGATGGAGATGATGTGGGCTTGATCCCTGAGTCAGGAAAATTCCCTAGAGAAGGGAATGGCTACCCACTCCAGTCTTATTGGCTGGAGAATCCCATGGACAGAGGAGCCTGGTGAGTTACAGTCCATGGAGTCTCAAAGATTTGGACACGACTGACTAACATTTTCACTTTCATACAAACTATATTTTTTTGAGAACTACTATGTATCAGCCCTGTGCTAAGGATAAAATAAAGCTAAGTCCTTTTCATGGAGACTACTTTTTAATAAGATAGACAATTAACAAATCAAAGCATAAATATAAAATCTCAGATAATAACAAATTATTTGTTTCTGTAGAATAGTAAAGTCAGAAACTTGATTAGAATAGATTCAAGAAGAAATGAGATGTTAGGAAATAAAATAGCAAGGTAAGATTTTTAAAACTGGATTTTGTTTTACACAGATGCCAAATAGAATTGGTTAAAGGTATAGGAGTATTGAGGTCAAGGATTTTCTTAAGGAATGAGGGTTTCAGAGATGATGGCAGCAATCCACAGGATGGAGAATCTTTGCAAAAGTGAGAGGAAGCTAATTGTAGGGAAAATGTACTGGAGGAGTCATAAATGGGTGGGATGTGGTAAACAGATGCCCCGCCACTAGCACAGAGCTTTTCTTTTGAGGAAGGTCAAGGCCAGTCTGTGCAGGAGTGCTAAGCTATCCAGGACGAGGTCAGATGTGCTTCTTCTTGTTCCCGTGTGTGTCTTTATGCAAGCCTATTTTCAGCCCCATTGGGGAAACTGAAGTACTTCAATCATTGGCTCATGCGTTAGCTCTGAGATCGCAAGAAAACGGGGGTAGAACTCTTGTCCTCCAAAACATCTCAGTCTAGTAGGTTCCTGGAAAAATGCATACCTCTCCTCATATTAACAAGAGCTTTCTCTCAAAGAGTGACTTGATCATTGAGTGATTTAGTTGAGTCATTTTAAATCTGGATTTTTGTTAACCTTATTTTTATTCACACCCATTCTTGAGGATGTCGTCCTGAATTCACAAAGTCCAATTAAGTATGCTAGGCTAATAACTTCACCATGAAAATATCTCAAACTATTCAAGTCCTGAATAAAGTATTCTGCTTTTGACACTACCCACAAACCTCCTAGGATTTGAAAAACTTGAAGTATGCAGAGGGAAATCAGACTAAATGCTCACGTATATTTTATTGGAAACATTTCTTTAAAAACATGAAGACAAGGGGAAAAAAGACCAAATTCAATTTTTGAGCCTGGCACTACAACTTCTCTACAAGTCACTCTATTCTAAACAAGAAAAATAAAATCAGCTTTGTTCCTGAACATATGCTTTTGACATTTTTTTTTTCCTTGAAGGCTGTGAATTATTAATAAACTAATTTCTCTTTATAGTTCAATCTTTGGAGATTTAAAGTGTTCTCTGAAATGCACAGGGAAAAGATAGAGCTTGAGTTCCAATCAGCTCCAATCCTCTCTCGAGAGGCTGGCCTTGAGGTATCTCTGAATCTTTGATATCAATCTTTGATTCAACTGGGAATTTCTGATCATTTCTAGAACTAGTCTGTTAATACTCCTTAATGCCCTGTTTAAGTTGGGCCATTTCTGCTAGCTGATTTTATGCTCTCACTTTGCTCCTGAGATATTTTATGTATGTGTCTGTAGCATATGTATGCACATCTCTGTCTTTCTCTGGTTATACTTGATGGATTATTTCTTGGCAAGTTGTGTTAGAAGGCAGGACTTTTGATAACCGAGAATGTCCAGTAAATCGGCAGCTCTTGTAATAAACTGCGCTGGGTCTGAGTTCCACCAACAGCGCCTCCTCCCTCCCCGGTGGAGCTTACCGAAGAGAGCTTTTGGCTCTGTAGAGAAAATAAATTTGCAAAACCCCAAGCTGTGCGACAGTAGAATGAATGAGAGCTGGGTTAAGTTCCTTCCCTCTACCTTGCACCATTAAGCATGTTAAAAGGAGCACCCAGCTGAACAATAGTCAGAGGTGAGGAGAGAGGTTTCCTCCATCACCTGGGAGTTCACACAATTTAGCTGAATGTCTGATGTCACTTCACACATTATAATTCTATTGCCTCCTGTGCTATCAGTGTATGAAAATTATCATTCCTGTTTTTCTGTTTTGTTTTTTCAGGGGATGGGGGATCAGAGGGAGAAACTGAGACGCTGAATTTAGTTGCCTTGCATGATAACCCTGCATACTGTATTCAGGGACTGAACATGAGTTTCCATCTATGTGATGGGTCTTGGGATTCAGATTCTGGATAAGGTCTTCTGCCTCTCTGGTCTATTTACTGATCCAAAAGGTGTGGGGCGGGGGGGCGGGGGGCAGGGAAACTAGCAAACACAGACCAGTCTGTATGTACCAGTTCCTTGTCTCTCTCCCCTGAGGGAACTGGTTTCAACACTGGACTCACCTGCCTTTATTTTCCCTCTGCTGCCTCCTCTCACAACCTGCTGCGTTATCAGGGTACGATGATCAAGCCAGAGAGTCACTAGGTGCCCATGTCGACAGGGCTGCTTAGCAGGAGCGCAGAAGGACTGAGATTCCACACCAGTAACAGGATCTTTCCCAACGTCGCCAGCTCATGCAGACAACAGACTCGCTTCTCTCCCGAGGAGGCCAGGATCAGAACCTGAGCCACAGAAAGGAAGGGGGTGGGCAGAAGGGAAGGCAGAAGAAGAAAAGAAAGCTTTTCCTTTTTTATTTTTAAAGCCAGTTCTATTCTGGGACTTTATTTACTTTTTTGTTCAGCTCCAGGGGTTAAAGGGCTCACAGTAATGGAAACTGGAGGTCACCGATTTATTGCTCTTCCTCTGGACTCTCTTCTGGGCCAGTTTGCTTGGTGGTGAGTACCAGCATCCTCAGCCTTTCTCACCCAGGACCTCAGCCTTATCCAGCCTGAGGACTCCCTCACTCCAAGACCTGGGAAAACTCAGCTCTGCTGTGGCCAGTGCTGGGCTCCACCAATCAGAGGCTCAAGTGACTGTCCATAAAAGACAGCGTCTCCTAAACCAACAGCTAGAAACTCAGGCAGGAGTTGATAGGACGGTCTTAAGGCACAATTTTCTATTCTGGGAAATCTGAATTTTTTTCTCTTAAAGCCTTATAATGATTGGATGAGACCCATCTGAATTATGTCAAGGCATCTGTCTATAAATGTTAACCTCATCTATGAAATACCTTCACAGCACCACCTTGGTTAATGCCTGGTGGTGTCACTGGGCTGTAAAGCCTAGCAAAGTGGACACATAAAATTAAGCATCACATGTACCAAGTCCTCTTATATCTGTCTACTCTCTCTCAAGTCCATCCACTTCTCTCTGTGACTCCACATACCACCCTAATCTAAATGCCATCATCTTCCCTAAACCAGTGCAATTGCTTCCTAAATTGTCTCCCTGCTTAAGCTTTTCCCAAACCATTCTTCACCCTGTAGCCAGACATCTTTTAAAAATACGTACCAGATTCTGTGTTGCTCTGTTTAAAATCACTCAATTGCACTTGCCTGGGTCTAAGATCAGTCACAGCTCCTAATACCACATAGAAAGTTCTACTAGGTCTGGCCTCTGCCCACTTCTGCTGCCTTCTTCATGCTTCCTGCATTCCAGCCAGACTAGCCTTTCAGTATCTTGCGTTTTTCCTATTTCCTTCTTCTATAGGGTTTTTGCAAGGGGTCTTCCTTTTGCCTTACAGCTCATTCTCTCTCCCTAGGTCTGGGTAATTCCTACTTACAGCCATTGTAGTCAACCTTATTCCCCTTATCCACCAGCCTGACCAGATCATTTCCTCTAAATGTATATTATCATACCTCTCCTTTGGAGGACACATGGCCTTGGACAGTTAACCTTTATTTGTATGGATGTGTGATTGGTGTCTGTGTCCCCCAGACATTGCCTAGTGAAGATGGCAGCAATGACTGACTTGTCCCCCACCACCTACCTGGTTTCCAGTATGGTGCTGAGACATGGGGATGCTCAGTAAATATTAAGGATTGAATATACGGGTGAATCGTCTGAGTTAGGATGGAGGTCAGGAGAAGGATGCTCATTACATCCTGCCCCTTCCCTCTAACCTTTTCCCATTCTTCCCCCACACCTTGAACAAAACCACAGCTTCTTCTGATCACAACTTTATATCACAATTGAGCACTAAGAGTAGGAGTTTTAAACATGCCAGGAAATCAAGTGTTGACCGCTCCAGTCAGCTTGTTTGGCACCTATACACACATATCTAGTGTCTTCAGTTAAGCATTCCAGTTTGATCAGTATGAAGACATCCCCAATATTTTAAAATCTGGAGATTTCATCTAAAAATATTAATTTATGGCTTCTCATTGAAAAGGAAAAGAAAAAATACATCTGTCTACCTGGCCTGCCATCCCATATGGCAAAAGTCAACTTTGGTTGAGCAGCGACTGTCCATATAAGACAGGACAGGCAGTGTCCTCAGGTCAGTACATTCCCTCACTCAGATTACCTGCCCCATGTACACTGGCGTTTGAGTTCCCTGCCGTGACTGACAGTAAACTTACCATTTCCTCACTTTCTTCTCCACGTCTCTTCAGTAAACTCTAAGGAATGTATCCTAGGGGAGAAATGCAGTTGTATAAAAACTGTTAAAGAGCAATCTGATAATGTGTCTGTTGGTGCTCTCTTCTTAGGCTGTGCTGACCACAGCAGTGGCAGCAGTCTGCCCTTCACTTAACCTTTTTGATTTGGGTGGGCCAAGGACAAAGTGAAGCTCTGAATTTGCAGCCAGTTTCTCTGCAAAACCTGAAATGATTATATCCATACATCCGTTGCTTTTGTCTATAGGATGGGAGTGAAAATACTTAGCATAACTGTCAGCCAAAATGGCACAATATGAAGACCACGCATACAAGTTTTTTATGGCCTGACTTCTCCCGGGAACTTAAGTAAATTCCCTGAGCTTGTGACCTTCCATTGGACACAATACAAAGGGTCGTCATTTGCTTGATTCTCATGCTTAAAGGGGGAAAAAAAAGAAAGGAAGTCCAGATGAAAGTTAAAAATAGGGCATGTGAATTTAATGCAACTTTCTCTGGGATCATAAGTCTGCTGAAGGGAAGTAAAGAGGGAAGAAAAAAATAGACACTATATTAAATGAGCTTCCTGGAAGAATGCTATTTGCTCACAAATGTTTATTCAAAGGACTCCTCAGACTAATTCCTCATTAACAAAAGTGTCCTGGAATGTAGGTGGAATCCATCAGAACATCCTTGAAGGAAACTTGAGAGCTAACTCAGAAAAACCTCAGGCTTACAGAAATTTTTTTCCTGCTCTGTCCATCTTTTCCAATTACTCTTCACTCTTGTTATTAAGTATTCTTTCACCATATCTAGAATTTGTACACATAAAACTCCCACCTTCTTGCAAGTTGAAATTTTGCTTTGGGTCACATGGCTGAGTTAGGGAAAAATAACCAAATTCCAGGGGTCCACAGGAAAAAGGGCCTCATCTACTTTGCAGATATGATTCACTATAGTAAACAAAGGTTATTTTCTGCAATTTGGTCTGAGGGAATGACTGAATCAACTTCAGCTTGCTTCTGAAGCGTAATTCCAATCAGGGAATTATGTCGCAGGTGGAGACATATCCCTGGGAAAGACAGCATCTGCTTTCATACAGATGTCATCAGTAATAAAGAAAGATGGGGAAGCAGTGTGATCTGGGAATTGGATCGTGTTCATATCAGATCTGCTTTTCAGTTGTAAAAACAGTAAGTTATGCTCGATTATTCTTATACACACTGTGAAAAACTTTGCTTAGCTTTACCAGGGTCCAGAGAGAGACACGAGACCCTGGCGAAGACTTTAGAAAAATGATTATTTCTGAATTCTACCACAAACTCTATCCTGGTTCAGAAGCAAGAGGCTTGGGGGAAAATAAGTTTAAGCTCATAAAAACACTCAAAGGGCATACTGGTCATCAAACAGCTCTGAGCAAACTGCATTTGCAAATAAATCTGAAAACATGTGGATTCAATTTTCCTTGAAATGCCCAGAGGTTAAAAAATTAAGGGGGGAATGTTTGGCAGAAAGAACCTGGGGTTTGGCTGTGCGCACAAGTTTCTGAAAAATAAATTGATTGTTTTGCCAGAGAGAATATATTACCTGGTCCCCCTTCTCAATCACATCTCGAACTTAATTGTCAGTGGCCCCGTTTCTCATTGTGGCTGCAAAGTGGACAGGAGGGTTGAGTTCATTTGAAAGAAAGCAAGTTTTATTCCTTCCCAGGGTGGCCCTCTGCACAGTCAACCCAGACTCTCAGCACTGTCATGGGTTTCAGCCCAGTGACATAGTGGTGAGAAAACCATCTGCTCGCAAAATCAGTCCTCCTTTGCCTCTTGTCTCCCATCTGCCTCCACTCATCAAGTTTTACCCCACTTTTTTCCTTCCGCCAACCCCCCAAATAATACCTTTTTTATGACCAAATAAACACAGGCAAATGTGGAACTGCTTTAGAGCAAATCCAAACTGTTTTAAAAGATCATGAAAATAGAGTGGGTGGGGGAAAAACTCCATCTGTGAAAAAGCAGTGATTAGCCTTAAAACAATGTGAGGCCAAGAGCGCAGAGTCCCATTATGAGATGATGTGTGGTGCCTGTAAGTGGCTGTTCCTGGTCTCTGAGGTAGCAAAGTTGTCACATGACTCCGTTGTTGCCATGGCAATAATCTGTAATTGTGCAGAAAATCCACAGAACTCATGAGCAACTCCTTAGTGGATTGGGCTGAAAGAAAATCAAACCCGTGAAAGCCCTTGAATTGATGTGGTTATGAGAGTGCATTGGCCAAGCTGGTCCAGGTGAAGCTGACCTGATTTTGTGGATTTCCTTCCCCCAGCCCCTGTCTAGCTTTGGTGAACTCCCTCTTTATGTATGTTTTCCACACTTTCATGTCCATAACTGGTGAGAGGTATAAATCCCAGTCAGCTAGGGCAATGCTTCAGCTCCTCAGAATTCTGAGCATGCAGTTTGGAATCGACAGGATGGGAGTTGTGGCTTTTTGGCTGCTGGAACCTCTAAACGCTAGAATAGTACTGAGGACCAAGGCCTGATTTATACACTTAGGTGAAAAAGATTAGAGTGTCCATTGGGGATTGAAGGGGAGAGGCATATTTCTCCCCCAGCAAAGGCACTGAGAACACACTAGGCAGGAGACTAGTGCAGCGAGGGTGTGTTGTTCCTGGGGTAACTTGGCAACAGAGTACACACACATGGGCAACACACCCATCTTAAGGCTGCCAAGACTTGCCTTCTTTAAGGCACGCTAATACAAACCATGCCCCCAGCACGGCCAGGGAACAGAGGGTAGGTAGCATCTCTCCCTCCTGCACTAGATGCTGTATGACGTTTATGCATGTATCAGCCGTCAACCCCAAGTGGTTGAGGGCATGAGTGAGTGTGGGGGCCCCTGACAGAAAACTTGAGCAGGAAGAGGAGCCAGACAAATCACTCTCAAGTTCCAAACTTCAGCGAGAATCCCATGGGAATGCAGCTTCCAAGTGGATCCCATGAGAACATCTGGGATGAAGACGCTCACGCCAGACTTCAACCCAGACTCATTAGTAATAATGCTTCAGTTTTTTTCTCATCTATTTATTTATCCTCTCATCTACCGCAAGTATGATTTGCTTTTCTTCTGCCCATTTTCCTACTGGGAGCAGGAAAAGGAAGATAGAGAATGAACACCAAGCTGTAAATTTGGGTACTTTCTCTTGGATACCTTCTCATTTGAGGTTAATTAATTACAGACAGTTAACAACAGACTTTGCTTGATTTAGGCAGAGAGGAATGCAACATAGGAGAGTTGAAGGGCTTGTGGATTTGGAGAAAGTATTGAGAATCAGGGTAGGAATCAGACAAGAATCTGACAGCTTAGGGATCTCTGTAGCAAGAACAAAAAATGAACAGTTTGATCCCAGTTCATTTAGATTCAACTATTTTCTTTCCTGTCATTTTTCTCAAGATTCAAAGTGTTGGGGGAAAAAGTCCAAATGGCCTAATTTGGATCATGAATCCAGTTTTCTATTTGGAAGATGAATGTGAAAGGGAAAGGAGGGAGATGGTAGAGACTCCTTAGCGTCTCATCAAGATTACATGGAGTAAGAGAGAATTTCTCAAAAGAACAATTAAAGTGCATGTATGGAAGGAAGGAGATCAGATATGATGATGGTCATGGCTTCGGCTTGGCGAAGGGAGGTCCAACAGCAAATGTCCAGCAGTAGGGCTTGAAGGGAAAGTTGAACAGTGGAAGTGCCTATCAACTGACTTATGTTAGTAAGCCTGAGCCTAGACTTGCTGGGGAAAATTGCTACAGCAAGTTAGGTAGATGGAGAGGGAGGGGGAGTCTGGAAAATAGTTTTGTTTGGCATCCCCTTTCTGAAAGAGTCTAGAGGGAAGACAGCTACTTGATTTGATACCAGCCATGCTAATGGGGCAGACTTCCAACTAGTCAAAGCTCCTGGTTAATGTCCACTTCTCAGCATGTCTGATTACAGGTTGAAGTTGACCGATCAGCAAACTGCTCAATTATAAGCCCATCTTCTCCCTGTGGTGCCACTAATTAAAACAGGAAGCATGGTGCAGCTCACACAGTCTGTGGAGCTCTTACCTTCCCAAAACTGAATGAGTCACAACCGTTAGCCATTGTCAGTGAAATGCAGCTTCCTTTTTTTTTTTTTCCAACCCCATTTCTGTTTGGTGTGAATTCAACTCTGAAAAACCTTCCCTCGGGATTATTGATCCCCTCCATACCCTTTGCTGTGAGAGAGGAACACACGTGGCGGGAGCTTTGAAATGCAGCTATGTGGAAATCTCAGTGTTCTGGAATGTTCTGACCTTTTGTCCTGCCAAGCACCACTTTTTTTTTTTTTTTTTTTTTCTGAAATCACATCATAAAGGCTATTCCTACAACGAACTTAATTTTTAAGAAGAGGGAGAAAAAAGATATGGCTCAGCACCCGTCCATTTGCAGGAGAGCTGTTCTCAGACACCTGGAACAAACTGAAGCCTTTCTTTTCTTTTTCTGTCTTGATAAACATAATGGGCCACTGTGGTAATTTCAGCTGTAAATGCATTTCTTTGTAGAAAGACAGGGCTTTCATGTGCAAGAGTGGAGAGAGAAAAGATGTTGAGAAGCACTGTGGTGACACGCTAGCAGAACAGGGGCTTGCTATACAACCATCAGATATGTCCCAGATTCTTCCTGAAGGCCAAGTCCTTGGCTTCTCAACCAGAGAGAGAAACTTTTGTAAACTCCTCAAGGTCCAGTTAAAATCTTCGTTAATATTAAAATCGATACCCTGGAGAAAAGATGACACTCAAGCATCCTTCCAGAAAGACTGCCAGTTAGCCTCTAGCAGCTCTTCCTGCCCGCAATCCTCTTAATGTCTCTTCTCCCTTGAAAAGATGCAACTTGAGATGTTCTTGCCTTTTTATACAAACTTTTCCATTCAGCATTGGATGACTCCATTGTTTTATCCCAAAAATAAGCACAGTAAGTTCTTCTATCACAGTAATTTCTTATCAGTACATCTGGGGACATCTACAGGTTTCTAAGAAAATCACTTTGCACCCAGTTGTAGAGGGGCAGACCAACCTCAGAGTCATTGCACAAATTGTGTGTCATAGGTGAGACTAGAGGTAACAAAATGTTTGGTGACACAATGGGTAAATGCCCTGATTCTGGAGTCAAGAAGACTTTGCTTTCAATTCTAAAATTGCTAATTTGTCACTTTGGATCTCAGGTTCCAAGTCTGTAAAATGAAAAGAGTAATAATGCCTACCTCAAATGGTTATTAGGAGGATTCGATGAAATAATGAACATAAAACACTGGGCTTATTATTTGTTGTATCAGTTTAGTTCAGTTGCTTAGTCGTGTCCGACCCTTTGCGATCCCATGAACTGCAGCTCGTCAGGCCTCCCTGTCCATCACCAACTGCCGGAGTCCACCCAAACCCATGTCCATTGAGTTGGTAATGCCATCCAACCATCTCATCCTCTGTCGTCCCCTTCTCCTCCTGCCCTCAATCTTTCCCTGCATCAGGGTCTTTTCAAATGAGTCAGCTCTTCGCATCAGGTGGCCAAAGTACTAGAATTTCAGCTTCAACAACAGTCCTTCCAATGAACACTCAGGACTGATCTCCTTTAGGATGGACTGGTTGGATCTCCTTGCAGTCCAAGGGACTCTCAAGAGTCTTCTCCAACACCACAGTTCAAAAGCATCAATTCTTCGGTGCTCAGCTTTCTTTATAGTCCAATTCTCATATCCCATACTCGATAAATGGCAAGAGTTACTAACAGTTAGCATCTTCAGATCTCCTGAGCGTGGGGCCAGTCAAAATGAATGAGGAGGGAGAAATGTCTGAGGCTCTGGAAGCTCTATGACACACAGGGCACCAGAAAGCTTACCCACATCTCTTTGCCACTTTGTTCCCACCACTTACGTGTTTGATATGGTCATGCCTTCAGTTCTCCTATCTTGGGCAGGCTGTCCACGATAGGATGTGGGGACCTGCAGGTGACTCATAAAGTCTCACTTATCAAAGCTGTTTATCTTACAGGGCTTCAGTATACTAGTCGAATGAAAAAATGGAGCAAATAAACTGATGACTCAGTGGTAAAGAATCCACCTGGAATGCAGGAGATTTGAGTTCAATCCATGGGTCGGGAAGATCCCCTGGAGAATGAAATGGCTACCCAATCCAGTATTCTTGCCTGGAGAATTCCATGGACAGAGGAGCCTGGTGGACTACAGTCCATGGGCTGCAAAAGAGTTGGACATGACTTAGCAACTAAACACACAAACACATATAGGCTAAAGCAGTGCGTGTTACACACGCACACACAAACACAGGCTCTTCTAGTTGGTGACTTTCCGCTTATTATTCCTTGATGGAACACTTTGGAAATGGAGATCATTTTGTATATTCCACATGTTATAGATTGATTTAGGTTGAGATGACAAATTGATATTAGGCAATTCTCAGATCAGTTCAGAGATGGAGAGATGGGGTCCAGCAGTAGGCATTTTTTTTTTCTTTCCTAAGTCAGGACCTTCCTGACAGTCCACAGTCTACACAGGGAACAGCAGCTAGGCTCATGAGGATTTTCAAAGGCAGGACAGAGTAACATGACGGAAACAGTGGGTGGGGAACAGGAAACAGCATGGCTCGCTCTTATACAGGCTCAGGTTGCTGACTGTCATATACAATAAATCTGCTGAAAATGTTAAGGCGATTAAATAAAGAGAATACAAATGTGGAAAAAAGTTATTGTAATTGGATATTCCAGAACTCGAGACCCAGGCATAATGTTTTTATAATACTGTATATAATAGAGTGTTCTATTCAATAACATAATGATTAAGTAATTGAACAACATTATTTCAAAATATTTTCTGGGTTGGATCTTATGTCCCAGCATCTCAAACACACATAGTTCTAGTTATGAGAATCTGCAGTGTTAGGACAGCGAGCTCCAGCCCACAGAACATCTGGTTTCAACCGATGTTCCCAGTCTCTTGTCTCTATAAGCAGCAAATCTGGAGGACCAGGTTTGCACATTTGGGTCATTTGATTCATGGGAGGCACAGATACTTTTGGCCACTTGTTATGGCTGGTAGCCAGAGGTACCTGACTTCAATGCCTAAGAGTAAAAATTGTTCTGTGCTTTTTGTTTAGTCACCTATGTGTCTTGTAAGTCCCTGGTACCTACACAATACTCTGTGATGGGTTAGGATTCAGTCACTGACAAAAAAAAAAGTACTCATTGAGAACCAACCATGAGGCAAGTTCCCTGCCTTCACAAATTTAAGATTCAGCAGAGGAGACAGATATTAAGCAAATCGATGCTTAAATGATTATCTGATTTCAGTTGTGAAGAATGAATCAGAGGAGAATGATGGGGTATCATAAGGGGGGATGCTTACCTGGTCTGGAGGGCAGCAAGGCTCATCCTTGTAAAGGAGTAAAGCAACATTTAAACCAGTGGCTGGCTTAGTCAACAGAAAAGGCAAAAGGTGGGAGTGGAGAAGGCATTTCAGACAGAGCTCAGTGTGTGCAAATGCCCATAGGCAGAAGGGGTGAGACATGTTGAGGAGCCTGGAGAAAGAAGGTCAGTATGGCAGGAGTCGGGGGAACTATAGGGATCTGACAGGAGATAAGTGAGGTGGGGGGGTGCCCTGCTGAGGACAAAGCTAGATCTTGTTCTCAAAGATGCCATCTATTAGAGAAACAACTGCTTCTCAGAAGTATATTTTGTTCATTAGGCTCTCAAAACAAAACAAAAAATATATATCTAATAAACACTTGCTCCTTCCAGTTTGTTCCCACTAAGGGCAAAAGCAAAAAATAAATAAATAAACACAATTAAAAAGTCTTTCCCACTCATGGTGGGTTGGTAAAAAGCTCAATGCATTTGTGTTACCAGTGTTTCCCAAGTGTGGGTTATTTCTGACAGAAGGGCTTGGTCAAAGTTCGCCAAAGAATCAGAATACATGTATATATAAAATGAGGAATTGGCTCACGTCACCACGGGGACTGAGAAGTCCTGAGATCTGCAGTCGGAAAGGTGGAGATGCAGGAGGGCCAATTGTGTGGTTCCAGTCCCTGCTTGAAGGCCTGATAACCAGAAGATCCCATGGTGTAAGTTTCAGTCTGAAAGCTGGCAGGCTCAAAACCCAGGAAGAGTCAATGTTTTAGTTTGAGTACAAAGGCTGGAAAAGACCAATGTTTCAGCTCAAATACATTTTTCTTTTTATTTATTTTAAGTTGAAGGATAATTGCTTTACAGTATTGTGTTGGTTTCTATGAAACATAAACATGCATCACTTATAGGTTTACCCATGTATCCTCCTGCTTGAACATCCCTTCCACCTCCCTCCCCATCCCATCTCTCTAGGTTGTTACTGAGCCCTGGTTTGAGTCCCCTGAGTCATAGAGCAAATTCCCATTGGCTATCTATTTTGCATATGGTAATGTATGTTTCCATGTTACTCTCTCCATACACCTCACCTTTCCTTCCTCTCTCTGCCAGCCATGTCCATAAGTCTCTTCTCTATGTCTGTATCACCATTACTGCTCTGCAGATACGTTCATCAGTACCTTCTTTCTAAATTTTATATTATGCATTAGTGTATGATTTTCTTTTTCTCTTTCTGACTTACTTCATTCTGTATAATAGGCACTAGGTTCATCCACCCCATTAGGACTGACTCAAATGCATTCCTTTTTATGGCAGAGTAATATCCCATTGTACCACAGCTTCTTTATCCATTCATCTGTTGATGGACATCTAGGTTGCTTCCATGTCCTAGCTATTGTAAATAGAGCTGCAATGAACATTGGGGGTACATGTGTCCTTTTCAATTTTGTTTTCCTTAGTGTGTATGCCTAGTAGTGGTATTGTTGGGTCATATGGTGGTTTTATTTCTAGTTTTTCAAGGACTCTCCATACTGTTCTCCATAGTGGCTCTATCAATTTATATTCCCACCAAAAATGCAAGAGGATAATAAGGTCATTTTTCTTAGAGACAAACATTTTTATAGAAAAACTCTCAGAGATGTTTTATCTGGACCAGGACTTGGCCCAAGTGGACCTTGAGACTAAGCTGACCAGCTAGGAGTGAACCTTGTCATGCGGCAGGACAGGACAGGGTTGGTGTCACACAGTCTGGGCTGGATGGGGTGGTAGGTGACTACTCATAAAGACCTAACAGAGCCTGACAGTAGCCACAGAAAGACTGCTATCATTATTCAACCAGTATTCAATAGACAGAAGCTGTTACGGTTATTGATGCTAGTGTTATCATTTTTAATATAGGTATCAGCTTGTAACTGGCATTAGCAGAGTCAAGCTGTTGGCAGCACGGACTGGGAATCAAGGACACCGTGCCCGTCCAGAGAGGACTGGTGAGAGCCAACTGAGATCCAGATCCCAGAAGAAATGGCCTATTAGGCTGTTGCTCAGCCAGAGCCTGAGGCACTAGGTGAATGAAGAGAAAGATCCAGTCTTGGAATCTGAAGGAGGTTGGCTGCTGAGAATGAAGTGGGAGTTCTATACTCTTTGAAGCAAAAGGTCATTGCAGAGGAGAGTCTGAACAGGTATTAGTTTCCATAAACAAAATGTAACTAGTGGCTCAGTTCAGTTCAGTCACTCAGTTGTGTCCGACTCTTTGCAACCCCATGAACTGTAGCACTCCAGGCCTCCCTGTCCATCACCAACTCCTGGAGCTTGCTCAGGAGTCCATGTCCATTGAGTTGGTGATGCCATCCAACCATCTTATCCTCTGTCGTCCCCTTCTCCTCCTGCCTTCAATCTTTCCCAGCATCAGGATATTTTCCAGTGCGTTAGTTCTTCACATCAGGTGGCCAAAGTATTGGAATTTCAGCTTCAGCATCAGTCCTTCCAATGAATATTCTGGACTGATCTCCTTCAGGATGGACTGGTTGGATCTCCTTGCTGTCCAAGAGACTCTCAAGAGTCTTCTCCAACACCACAGTTCAAAAGCATCAATTCTTCAGTGCTCAGCTTTCTTTACAGTCCAACTCTCACATCCATACATGACTACTGTAAAAACCATAGCTTTGACTAGACAGACTTTGTTGGTAAAATAATGTCTCTGCTTTTTAATATGCTGACTAGGTTGGTCATAGCTTTTCTTCCAAGGAGCAAGTGCCTTTTAATTTCATGGCTGCAGTCACCATCTGCAGTGATTTTGGAGCCCAAGAAAATAAAGTCTGCCACTGTTTCCCCATCTATTTGCCATGAAGTGATGGGACTGAATGCCATGATCTTCCTATTTTGAATGTTGAGTTTTAAGCCAGCTTTTTCACTCTCCTCTTTCACTTTCATCAAGAGGTTCTTTAGTTCCTCTTCACTTTCTGCCGTAAGAGTGGTATCATGTGCATATCTGAGGTTGTTGATATTTCTCCTTGAAATCTTGATTCTAGCTTCTGCTTCATCTAGACTGACATTTAGCATGATGTACTCTGCATATAAGTTAAATAAGTAGGGTGATAATATACAGCCTTGGCACACTCCTTTCCCAATTTGGAACCACTCAATTGTTCCATGTACAGTTCTAATGGTTGCTTCTTGACCTGCACACAGATTTCTCAGGAGACGGGTAACATGGTCTGGTATTCCCATCTCTTGAAGAATTTTCCACAGTTTGTTGTGATCCACACAAAGACTTCGGCATAATCAATAAAGCAGAAATAGATGTTTTTCTGGAATTCTCTTTTTTGATTATCCAGCAGATGTTGGCAATTCAATCTCTGGTTCCTCTGCCTTTTATAAATCCAGCTGGCACATCTGGAAATTCACAGTTCACATACTGTTGAAGCCTGGCTTGGAGAATTTTGAGGATTACTTTGCTAGCATGTGAGATGAGTGCAATTGTCTGGTAGTTTGAACATTTTTGCTGTTACCTTTCTTTAGGATTGGAATGAAAACTGACCTTTTCTAGTCCTATGGCCACTGCTGAGTTTTCCAAATTTGCTGGCATATTGAACACAACACTTTTACAGCATCATCTTTTAGAATTCCATCTGCAATGTAGGAGCCACAGGAGATACAGTTTCAGTTCCTGAGTTGGGAAGATCCCCTGGAGGAGGGCACAGCCATCCACTCCAGTATTCTTGCCTGGAGAATTCCACGGACAGAGGAGACTCTCAGGCAACAGTCTATAGGGTTGCAAAGTGTCAAACACGACTGAAACGACTTAGCACACACGTACGCACACAGAGTTCTCAAAGTGCAACCCCCAGACTAGCAGCTACTGTGTTATCTGGGACCTGGTTAAAGAAGGTGATTCTCTGGCCCCATCTTCTGCCTATTGTACAGAAACTTTGGGGTTGGGGCTCAACAATCCATGTTTTAATAAACCTTCCTGATGATTCTGGTACCTGCAAGAGTTTGAGAACCACTGGTCCAGAGGAAGGCGGGAGCTGAAGTGTGCACAGCTAAGGGACACCAGGGCTGCTTCCCTGTCAGGGTCATGCAAGTGCCAGGACACCAATCAGGACACAGTCCAGCTTCTGTTCTGAATTCTCTTCCCTTGATAGTGACTTCTCAGGTACCGGCAGTCACTTTCTCTGCCCTGCTTCTCTTTGTGCCCACAAATAAGCATAACACTTGGAGTGGACAGTTAAAGGACTCTCTCATTAATCATTGTTAGTTCTTTATTTAATATTTTTTAATGTAGAGATTAGGGAGGGCAGAATTTGAATACATTTCCTAATATATCTGAGGTAGTGGATAACTTTATGAACATCCTAGGGCTTTGTTGTTGTTGTTGTTTGAAAGGAAGGGCACCCCATGCCTGATGAGGTGTTCAGTACTTGCCTGGTATTGGCAAGAACACCCTGCAGTGTCTCCTTCACCATCCAAATGCAGGTTTGGAGTAGAAGAGGGTGATTCTGCAGCAAAGATCTGACAGAGGGAGGCAGCATAGAAGGTAGGAGAAACACAGAAGGTGCTGTGGCAGAAGCACAGGTTATGAATCCAGACGGACCTACACAGAGCTTTAGGGTTCAAAGAGGTAATGCATGCATCTAAGATGCCAAGCTTAAATTAATTGTCCAATAAATACATGCAATGAAATTGTATTTTTCCCTAACCTCTTTCCCAAGTTTCTTGGGATCCACAACAGTTTAGTTTACTGGGTACAGTCTGAGATAATCACCAATGTTTACTGAGATCTTATCAGTTAGATGAGTTTACTCTGTGTAACCAAAACCTAATTCAAACCAGTATAAATGATAAGAAGTGTTATTTCATAATACAGAACACCCAAATAAAGGAGGGATTCCAGGAGTGATGCAACTAGGACCCATTGGTTCTGACCCACTCTCTTGGTTCTGACCCACTCTCTTGGTTCTGACCCATTGTCTTGGTTCTGGCCCATTCTGCATCTCACACTGGCTTCCCTCATGGTCACAAGATGACTGACAGCAATAGCTGAAATTATGTGCTTTCTTGCTCACATCCAGAAGAGGAAAGGAAAATACCTCTTCCAGCTACTGACTCTTATTGGACCAATATGAGTCACGTGCTTTCCCTGAGAATAAGAACATGCATTGATTGGCTGCTTTTCAGAAGTCTGGATATTTGGTCTAGTCACTGACATCCCATTACACAAACTATAATAGAAGTATCTCTGAACTTGGGGGGTAATATGAGCTTCCTCTGAGTTTCATAGGCTGAGTTTTGATGGAAGGATAAATAGCTAGAAATAAAGAAAAGGAGAGCCAAATATGTTCACTACAGTTTTCTACATCCCAGGGACTGTGTTAAGCATTCTATATGTATGTTTTTATTTGATCTTCACAGCCACCCTCTAAGGTTGCTCTTTGTATGGATAAGGAAAGAGAAATTCAGAGAGGTTAAATCACTCCCTTGCTCTATATCCCTGGCAAGGTTGACAGAACAAGAATATAGATTCAAGCCCCAGAGCCATGCTCTTTACCTCTGCGTTGTCTGGTTGGCTCACCCCTTTGGGGTGGTGGCTCAAACTTTGGCCTCACAGTGCAGGGCGTCCAGGGACCCTGGCACTAGCCCAGCGAGGTAGACTCATTTTTACCCCATGCTGAGGAATAATGGGAACATTCTGGAAAGAACTTGAGCCCTGCTCTCAGGTTTCCACAGTTATTTGTCTGTTGTTACCAAACACTAAAGACTTTAAAAATTCACTGTGGTCATATAGGCAGGAAAAATGACCTCATGCTTGCAACCACAAATCCAAAATGCTCTGGAATCTGTAAGACAAACTGCATTTTAATTAGAAGAGAGAAAGAGCAATGAAGACGTTTCTTGGATTTTTTTTTTTTTTAAACCCTCCCCTGGCTTGCCTTCAGGCCAAAATGTGACAAGTGCCCTAAATCTGATAACAAACACACACTTCTGAAATCATTGTTAGCTTTCCTTAAAAAAAAAAAAAAAAAATCACATTAGTTTCCCGTTACCAGTAAGAGTTCAAGAATGCGTAGCCTTGAAATGCAGCATACGAGAACACAGGGAGTCAGCCCTATTAAATATTAAAAAGTAAAAATGGAGCTCTCAACCCATTTTCCTCTCTGCTTAGAAGGTTTTTTTTTTTTTTTTTAATTGTATCAAGTCCTCGGAACCTTGAACCTGACATTATAAAAAGGCTTGTAGTTTATCCCTAAAAACCTAGTCACTGGTTATTGTCCATGTATTGTTCTCAACCACTGGGTCAAGCTTCCCAACTGATGATGAAGTTTTCCTGACACTGGAGAGCAATAATGCAGCATCAATTAGCTACTGCATCCTGTGGTTTGTAAACAGAAACCACTGGCCTTTGACACAGTAGCTACTTAATAAAAAGGCAAGGCAAGGAAACAAGATGAGGGAACTTTTACATGTTATGTATATATTATATGGCTTCCTATATGTATATATTATAAGGCACACACTTTCCTGAGAGCCTTATATGTATTGTCTCATGCAGTACTCTCAACAGGCCAGTGTGATTTTTTTTATCCCACTTTATAGGTAAGCACACTGAAACCTAGAAAAAGTAATTAACTGTGTGTAAGTTAGAATTCAGCTAAAACTAGAATATGCAGTTGAAAATTAAAGGATAAAACACTCTTTCTGTAAAGAGCCATAAAGTAAATATTTTGAACTCTATGGACCATGAGGTCTCTGTCAGGATCCCCTAACTCTGCCATTGTACCGTGAAGACATTCACAGATAAAATGTAAACAAAACGTATGGCTGTGTTCCAATAAAAATTATGTATGAAAACAATCACTGGGCTAGATTTGGTCTGCAGGTCACATTTTATTGAAACCTGGCTTAAAGCAATGCTTCTCAAACTATCTGTGACAAATTACCAGCCAACTTTTCCTTTAATTTCTGGTATATCATAATTGATACTTTTGTAAAATACCATAAAATGAATTAACAGAGAATGAAATTTAAAAAGGAAATATTTTTTTAAATTTGTTATTGGATTCAATGGACATAAAATTACTCCATCAAACTGTGGTAAAGGTTCATAAACACTCTGAATTTCTGTACTTGACATGGGTCAGTAATGAATAATCCATGGCATGACACCATTCCATGAATGGCACTTTGAGTAGCTGTCCTTTAAGAAGTAAGATGTTTAGGGACTTCCCTGGCAGCACAGTGGTTAAGACTTCTCACTTTCACTGCAGAGGGTGTGGGTTCAATCCCTGGGTGGGGAACTAGGATCTCACATATGGTGTGGCCCAAAACACGAAGAAGTAAGATGTTTATTTATTTGATATTTATCCATTTGGCTGTGCCAGGTCTTAGCTGTAGCATGTGGGAACTTCAGTTATGGCATGAGAATCTTAGTTGTAGCATGTGAGATCTAGGTGCCAGACCAGGGACTGAACCTTGTTCCCCTGCCTGGGAGCGAAGAGTCCTAGCTGCTGGACCACCGGGGAAGTCCCATAAGATGTTTATTATTTCACCTAACAGTTAATGTAGAGGTTGGCAGGTTTGACAGTTTAACCATGTTATCAAGGACCCAGATTTTTTCCACCTCTCATTTTGTGATCCTTGGCATTTCTCTCTTTCTGATTCAGGATGGTGGCTACAGTCATCATTGCATCCTCACGTAGCAATGTCCCAAAGCAGGAAGGAAGGAGGAGAGGCAAACAGAGCTTTCCACATGTGCTACAATCTCTTTTATTAGGCAGGACAAACTTTCCCCAAGCAGCAGTCTTCTCTGATATTTATTTGGCTGTGGGTCACATAATTCATACCTATAGCAGTCTCTAGGAAAGGTTAATAAGAATCCCATGGTTGGCTTAGCGCAATTGTGATTGGTCCCCTCAGACTGGATCCAGAGCCACCTGATCAAATTAGGATTCTGTGAACCAAAGAGGATGTCAGCTCTAGGAATGTGCTTAAGGAAACCTGGCTATATGTCTAAGATTGGGGCTGGCAATCTTGATCTGCTCAATCCCAAACGGTGCTTCGTTCATTCCTGTTTATCCCAGTGAAAGAATTCTCCTACTGTGGTTCTGGCTTTATGATCTGTATACATTTAACCATCGGTGTGGAGCTTTAAAAATTATAGTGTGCTTCCACATGCATGATGCAATTTTAAAGTCAGTGCTTCCATGTTGATACCAATAGCATGCCAGAGGATGGAATTTAAGCCTGGGGATGATGATCATACAACAGAAAGAAGCAACATCAGAACATTGGCTTCCAACACTCTTCACTGAGTTTGTCCCAAGGTGTTTGACCATCGGTTCCACACTTATCAATCAGCAACAACAAAGCAACAGCCAGCCAATCTAGGCAAAAGGTCAACTGATTGTGATGAACGGGCTCGTTGGGTCAACAGAAATGATCTATCTTTTATCATGTTGCTCTAGATGGTGTCCTGTAAGGTGACCAAGAGTCCTGATTTATCGGTGACTGAGGGTTTTCCTGGGATGCAGGACTTTCAAGTTTTAAAATCAGGACAGACCTAGCTTTCAATTTGAAAACAGAAGTCCCAGGAAAACTGGGATAATTTGGTCATTCTAGTTTCTGGCCTTATCTACTATCAAACTGTGCTTCTGTGCATTAGTTGCTGTACTAAGTTCACAGGCCCCTAAGTTTTCCTAGCAAATCGATAAGCAATGTGTCTAGCTTTCTCTTGTGAATGACATTTTTCCTGTAATTAAAACATCTAAATTAAGAGAACCACATGTATATTTTAACTATTCTTTGCTTCTTCCACTGCTGAAGATTTCCCTGGGAAATTTTGAGAAATATTTTTCCTTGATTGTGAAGAAAGGCATACGGAAGATCTTGTCAACTTTTGCTTCTGCTTCTTTTCTGTCTGCTCCCAAGCCCAACAAAGGTACATGGCAGCAGGTCTCAGAACCCACCCATGGAGCTATTTGTATTTAAAGATACTTCAACCTGTTCACTGGTTATGCACTGCTGCTCTTACGTGTCTATTAGAAATCATGTAGGACCCTTTAAAAAGTTAAACTTTCTGGATCCTGTACAATGCCTATATTGGGAGTCAGGTATGGATAAGGAATGCGGAGTGGGTTTGGGCCCAGGGACTTTTATTGATGCTTTTCATAAAGTTCCCCAGGTATTCCTAACATAACTGCCGCCAGCCTTAGAAGCAACTGGCTAGAATATGTCACTCAACCTGAGTGACAACTAAAATTGTAGTTGTACTATTAAAAAAGAACCTTACAAAATTGCAAAATTGCTCATCTTTGCCTTTCTTCCCTTCTCTCTCTTTTTCTCCCTTTCTTCCTCCTTTTCTTCAGTGGTAGCAATTTATGTGAACATTGAGGGCAATTTAAAGCAATGTTCATGGATTGAAACTTATAGATCTTTGACGTGAATTAAAATATAACTTCTGAAAATTCAGAAGGCTGTTTGCCATCTAAAGGAATGTGAGGCTCGAACAGAAGCTCGGAAGAAAGAGATCTCTGGGTTTATTCCTAGCCAGGACGTACCAGGCTGTGTTACTCTTCCCCTATCATCATCTGTGTGGTCTACTTCGCATGCCTTCGTGGTCCACATCCATTGAGAAGCAGTGGACAGAGGCACATTTGATTTACATTGCTTGTTAGGCCACCGGTCTCTTGGCTAAGCCAGGCTACAGAGATGAGAAATCACAGCCTAGCTTCCTGTAATATGACAAAAGCAAGCTGCGTAGCAGTAAATGTTCTCATTAGGGCCTCTTTAACTGCTCAGACTGATTCTATTTTTTCAGCCACCAGAATAGTTAATACAATGTGTGGGACAACATGATTTCCACTGGGGCACAATCAAAAAGGAAACTACTTTCCGCACTTTCTTTCATCTCTTTCCTTACATCAACCTGAAGCAGAGTAGAGGTCCCCTGGGATTCCTGCTCATCAGCCCTGCCTCCTACAAAAGGGAGATTTTGCCTCGACAGTTCCAAAGAGTCTCGATTCAAAGGTAAAACAATTAGTACACATTAATCATCACAAGGATGGTACTAAAAGCATAATCCTCTTAGAACTGGAACAAATTAAATGGAAAGTAGCAGTATAAAATCAAGCAGAAAAAGACCACACAAATCCAAGAAAGATGAGAGGACATTACTCTGAAATCCCAAATGTCACTGCCAAAGAGGGCGCCCAAGCATCTTCTTCTCTGGTCTTGACACCAAAGTTACCCTGCCTTCTTCAGTTGCCTGTAAAACCCAAATGCTCTGCATACTAGGGCCACATATCCATCTTCTCACAAATCTAGAAATGTTGTGAACACCTGCAGGCTATAGTTACATAGTCTGACATCTGATGTATTTTCTAAATGTGGAAGCTTTCCCCTAAAGCCTGGAATAGACCACCAAGGATTTCTCCAGGAAGATGGGGGAAAAAAAGAAGCCTGCTTTTCTACAAAAGGAGGATCTTCACTGAAATTTCCAAATGAGGTCAGCCCTGGGTGAAAGTTTGGTATAGACAAGGAATGTTAGTTTCCTTTACACCCGACCCTAGAACTCTTGTCTTCCCTCTTTTCTCTTTTCTGAGCTTCAGCCTTGAGGTGAGAGCTGTCTGGGAAGAGAAGCCATGTAATGCAAGAAGTAATACTGCTGGCATGCCCTGCGGCAGCTGGGAGTGATGAATGATGGATAGTCCTTCCTTCATGGAAGGATAGACTATGCTGATGATAGATATACCCAGAATCCAGTAAGGGTTCAAAGGTATCTTTCATCCTTCCTCAAGTTGCCCTTTCTGGGACCCTGAATGTTCCTTTCTGACCTCCTTCATGCTTTCTAACCTTTTTATACTCTCTCAGCTTCCCAGCCATGTCCATGTGTCCCTTGTCATACAGACAGTCCCATTTCATCAGTATCTTTCTTCTCTAGCCAGTAAGGCTAGTTTGCTCCAGATCCTCAGCATATCATAGTAATAACTGTGCACCAGTAAACTCACAAGCTTCTCTCTTACTCCTTTGTAGCACAACTGATTATATTAGAAAAAAACATCCCTCCCACCAAAAATGAGATAAAGAGGACCCGAAGGAAGGAAGAGATCAGAGAATCCATTCTGCCACCAAAGATGTGTAGAACTTGCTGTTTTATTACACACTAGAAGAGAATTAAAAGAGAGAGGACAGTACTTAAACTCAGGAATTATGGGTGGACTTTTCATACTAGTGTGGGAACTACTAGAGGTAGACGTATCTTCTCAGAGTCCATATATCCCTGCTTATCAAGTTGAAATCTCTTCCAGGTATAATCAGACTTCTTAGGAACCTGGCTTATAAGTTCAGTCCCTTAATTTATTCTTGAAGCTCATACTACTGATTAATGGCCCAAGATTTTAAACTGTCTGTTTTTGTTCTCACCTATCCCCTTTTTTTTCAGCTCAGTATATCATCACTAGAAATAGATAGCGTGATGCTAGGAAGAAGGCCAACAGTCATTGGCCCGAGTTGAGACTCTTGCTTGCAAGCTCCCCAGAGTCCTCCTAAGTCAATGCTGTGTGTCTGTCAGACATATTAAGGAGGTGTTTGGTTTACCCGCCCATGGCAGAGTTTAAGTCATGTGATTATAAACTTTGTGCCATTTCCAAAATGGAAAATATTCAGCTTTTGATGAGATTATTAGCTTTCCTCCTGTCCGGGTCCAACAAATGAAAACCAGATTTGTATGAATAAATAACAATCAAGCGCTGAAATGATTTATTTAGTGAAGTTACTGTTTTGGAAACTAAATCTATGTGTCATGTCAAGATCCAATCTGCCCTTCACTCACATGGCAAAGGAGACTTCTCCAGGGTCTACTAGGAAAAAAAAAAAAAAATGCTGGAATCCTATTAATAGTTTACTCCCGCTATCTGAGAATTACAGTGGAATCCAGCTATGAGAACAAAAGCTCGAAATAATGTTTCTGAGAACATCCTGATAGTGGTGTGTGCTATTTCTTATTGTATTCAAGACACCATGAATAACTCTCCCCCAGAAGGAAAGGAAACAAAGCAAAGGGTAACATATTTTCCCACTGTGTAAATTTCCTTCCTCCAGGAGAAATAGAATTGGAAGACAAACGCTACGGTCATTACATGTCAGAATGTTGACATGACGACAGCTTCAAAGGTGTGTTAGGCTACACTAATGCGTGCTCTTTTTAAAAAAGACAATAGGAATTGAAAATCATGCACTGCATCAAAGCCTTCTAACTCTACTGAGACAAGTCTATGGAAAACTCAAATTGTGGGGCTATGTTTGCATAAATTATTTGGCAGGTTTGGTGCATGGGAACTGTGTTGTCTAGAATGCTCTGGAGGTGACATACAACTCTGATCTGGGTAATCTGATCATCAGTATCAGAGCTGATGACTACAGCTACCACAGAACCATCTGCAGCTAATTCCAGTCATCCTCCTGGCATTAAACCAAGGCTTGTAATTTGAATCAGTTCTCTAAATGCTCAGGGACCTCAGTATATAGTGGGCTCAGACAGTTGGTGGTACCAACTTGGAAACCAATTGAGATACAAAGACCAGAGGTCAGGGTGGACTAGAGGGGAGGGCTGTGCATTAGACCAAATCCCAGCTCTGTTATTTACCAGATGAATGGCTTGAGATAAATTGTTTAATTCCTTTGAGCCCTTGTTTCTTTATTTACAAAATGGGAACAGTATTATCTAACTTGCAAGGGTATTGAGAAAAGCAGAGACATTGCCTGTGAGGTTCTTGGCACAAATAGGGTGTGTACTGTGTTTATTTGTTTATATTTATTTACTCACTATAGTACTTAATGAATCTCTGTAGCACAGACTCTTAACTTGGGGATTTAAAGACATCGAGGACCTAAACTCTATCTGCTCCACTGAAATTATATGCAAAATACCATGCACATGTGCATTTCCTGAAGGCTAAAGTTCATAACTTTCATAATATTCTCAAAGGGGTCTGTGAGCAAAAGAAACAATAAAGCCAACTACTTTCTGATTTGGCTTCATCTGTGTGGTGATCCCACAGCTCAGAAAAAAAAAAAAAAAGTTTGTAATTTGTGATTCTTTCCTTGTTATATGTATACTGTACCTAGTCATTCTCTCTCCAATGTAAAGCAAAATTCTATGTGTGTATGGGTGTGTGGGTGTTCACATGGAAATGCATGCTTGTGGGTTTAGGGAATGCTAATTTTATAATGAACCACAAGTTTACTGAGAAAAGACAGAACAATTGTGAGACCAAAGAAGTTGATGACAGATGTGCACATGGGGTGGTGCGTGGGATGCTGTGGGAAGAACACCAAGGGAGGAAGCGGGGAGCGGAGAGCGTGAAGGAAGAGAACAGAGCTGAGGCAAGGCTGAGAGCCCACTGGGGTTCAGTTTGCTGGGGACTCGGCAGACACAAGACCCCACTGGACTTGTGGGAGGGTTGCTACTGGGGGCGGTGTATATGATCCTGTGCCAGGTATGGAGAGGGCTTGCAGGGAATCAGCAGGACAGAGTGTGTGGTGTTATTAAAGGAAACAGAGAGAAATGTATTTCAGTTCAGTTCAGTCCAGTCCCTCAGTCGTGTCGGACTCTGTGACCCGATGGACTGCGGCATGCCAGGCTTCCCTGTCCATCACCAACTCTCGGAGCCTACTCAAACTCATGTTCATAGAGTTGGTGATGCCGTCCAACCAACTCATCCTCTGTTGTCCCCTTCTCCTCCTGCCTTCAATCTTTCCTACCATCAGGGTCTTTTCCAATATATTTCAAGGTAGAGGCAAATTATATAAAATAGATAAAATAAGTTATAATCTGGTAAGCAAAAGATTCACAGAGACTTAGGCAGATGCAAAGAAAAATTCATAGACCTGTTGCTCCTCATTCAGCTGGGACCCCTTTGCCCAGATGCTAGTGATTCACTTCACCCCAGGGCAGGCTACTATTTGCACACACACATACCTATGTTCATACAAATTGTGTGTGTTACTCAAGCTCTTGACCAAACTTCTTGAGCTTCTCCCCCACAGGACATAGCTATGTGTATACACGTGCACATATATAAACACATTAGCAAACATGCCTTAATGTTGACTAGGAACTGTGCTAAGAGTTTAAAGTTCATTCCTATTTAATCCTTAAAGCAGCCCTACGAGAAAGGCGTTTTTATTGGTTTCCATTTTACAGATGAAGAAACCGAGGCTTCCTAAGTGTGAAGTGATTTTTCCAAGATCATGCATTAAGTTATTTAGCTGGAACTTCAATTAAAAAGGTTTGAGGCTGAAGACTGTAATATAAGTTATATTCCTAAGGCAGATGGCATCAATTTACAAAATGCTAGGGCAGTGATTTAAACACAAGAAGAAGAGCCAGGGACTCAGGTTTGACGCTGCTTCTGAGTCTCATGGAGCCGTTTCATAATACTCCCCAATGTGGATGTATGACATCTTAACCTTGTACTGTGCTCGGCCGTGTTTTATTGCTTCTCTGTACACCAGGCAATAGAACTCTAAACAGAGAGGAGAGGTCAGCTTAAGAAAGGAGCATAAAACTGTTGAGAATCCTTTTATTTTTTTCTACACCAGTCCCACAGGTCTGAGAAAGTCAAGGACTTGATATTTACCATTCATTGGCTTGACACAAATGGAAATCCACACTCAGAAGCCACAAAAAGCTAAGAAAATGAAGTTCACCACCTCCCAGCAGTCCTGGTCGTGCAGAAAGGACATGTTGGAGGTGATCTTTTATGGCTGCTGGTTAGTTCCTCATGAGCAGTGTCAGGCTAGGAACCAGCAGGGAGAAAGGGTCCCTTCTGTTATGAGCTTGGAGAGTATCTTGACCTTCACAGATGTCTTGTATATTGCCTATCTCTGAAGATTAGAATTTTGGTGAAGTTTCTCAAAGGTCACTGAGGCTTCTGAATTCCTAACAATTCATCAAGTACTGCACAGTCTTCTGCCTCAATTGTTTGCATCACCTTTCTTCTCTGCAACCCCTGCAGCTTGCTTCTTCCTCCATATTGCGCCTCTGTCTTGCACTCTCCCAACTACATTAAGTCCGAGATTGAATGACACTGACCTGGCAATATACAGCCAGATTTCTGCTGCGTGAATACAGCTCCTGAGGTGTTTGGGGCTTGCTTGGAGAAACAGGGACATTACAACACATTATTGAGGATGGATGCGAGTAGCCATATGCATGCAGTTTTCTGTTGACTGCTGAGATTTTGGTTATACTTTGAGGATATCATTGAATTCAGGGGAAAAAAATCAATGACAGATTAAATTCATAGTAAATGTGTGCATTTTGTTTGTTTGTTTATGTGGCCAACATGTATTCTCTGCCATTCCTAGGTATAGAAGTTTCTGGAATTTACTCATGCCTGTCACCTTCATTACTGTAGTCCCAGCTCCTATCGTGTAGTTGGTACTCCATAAATATTTGTTGAAGAAATGAATAAATGGCAAAATGTGAATTTCAATCCCTAATCAGATGGCCTTATTCATCTTGAGCCCCTAGTTCCTAACATAGTACACATTTGTGATCAGTCTAAACAATTAACATGAGCTATTCCTGCAAATTCTGGGTAGAAGGGCTATGGTGTGCCATAAGTCATAAAGAGGAGGAGCCCAAAGCTAAGCTTTCCTTTGCAGGATCACACAGGGCAATAGATGAGGGGAAGGATTTGGGGAGAATCAGTCAGCTCTGGTCTTTGGGACCCCAGAATTACCAGTTCCTTGGTTCATCAGGATTTTACTAGGACCCTTACCTGTAACTTGACCTCTGCTGCACAGTGAGATCTTAGCCATGGACCCGCTTCTACCTTTGATCCTAGGAGACATTTCCATTTTAATAGCACCTTTACCAACACAGGACTTTCATCCATAGAAGAAGTTTTAACAGTGGGCACTTATGAACAGAACAGGCCCACAGGAGAGAGATTTAGAAGCAGATGTTTATTTTTTGTTTTTACTCAAATTCTATCATTTTGGCATCATCTTGCTCTATCTCCACAAAAAGGGAGTCATTTCCTCAATTCCATTGTGGTATTTCCTCTTTTTGAAGGAGAAGAAAACTCTCAGGGAAGAAACCAGATCAGCCTAACTGAAAAAAATAAGGCTCTTAAAGAACCCTTAAGCTCCTCCCTCACATCCCTTCCACCACCATTTCTAATCAGTGTTCTTGGTAACCACTTTAGAAGAGTTCCACCTCCTTTATGATTTTTTTATTAGGAAAAGCAATCCCACTCAAAAAAAAAAAAAAAGAAGGCATTGCAGCTAGCGAATTTGGAAACTATATTTTATTTATTGATTTAAAAAAAACAAGAATTTTTTTGAAGTTGTATTTATGTGGTATCAGAAGGCAATGGCACCCCACTCCAGTACTCTTGCCTGGAAAATCCCATGGACGGAGGAGCCTGGTAGGCTGCAGTCCATGGGGTTGCGAAGAGTCGGACACGACTGAGCGACTTCCCTTTCACTTTTCACTTTCATGCATTGGAGAAGGAAATGGCAACCCAATCCGGTGTTCTTGCCTGGAGAATCCCAGGGACGGGGGAGCCTGGTGGGCTGCCGTCTATGGGGTTGCACAGAGTTGGACACGACTGAAGTGACTTAGCAGCAGCAGGAGTGAGGTGCTTGTCTTTGATATCAGTTTCTTCTATAGTAAATTACCATATTTCATGATTCTAAGATGCAATTATTTTCACAACTTAACATCTCAGAAATTGAAATGTTTTACTAGTCACAGTGCATTCCTGCTGCTGGTGCTGCTAAGCCGCTTCAGTCATGTCCAACTCTATGGGACCCCTGAGACGGCAGCCCACCAGGCTCCCCTGTCCCTGGGATTCTCCAAGCAAGAACACTGGAGTGGGTTGCCATTTCCTTCTCCAATGTATGAAAGTGACAAGTGAAAGTGAAGTCACTCAGTCGTGACTCGTCCATGGGATTTTCCAAGCAAGAGTACTGCAGTGGGGTGCCATTGCCTTCTGTGGTGCATGCCTGAGAATTACTATTTGTAGCACCTGCGGCAGGTAGTTTATCTGGGAATCAGTCACCCAGGTCAGCAGTGGGTGAGTGAACAGGGAAGGAGAGGATGTTAATACAAGGTAGTATTATTGAATGGTCAGGGTTATAGGTGACTTGTAAATCATCCTGTACTTTCTGTGGAGACCTTTGTAAAGTGTTGCTCAGTATCATCTGCCTGAGGACCCTGTCTACTGTTGGTAACAAGTTGCCCCATGGGGCATAAATTCTTCACATCTTCTGTTGCAAATGTGAAAGGATCAAAACTGCAGGTATGTCACACTGCAATGTCAAAGAAATTCTGGGGCATAAACCAAGATAGAAATGGGCCAAAGTCTTCACAGAACTGTTGCATGTGAGGTATTGCTCAAAAGGCATCTGTGGTTTATGGTTTAATTGTAATTCTTTCGTTCTTTCTTGGTGTTACCTACAATAATGGCACATCTTACAACTGATGACATCTTAAAGTGATGGAAGATTACAGACTTTTATTCCATAGGTATATAGATAGGTTGACCTTGCAAAGGTGAATTTTGTTGAAGTGAGATTTGAATAAACAACATTTGTAAAGCTTAATTAAGCCATTGGGGGTCTTCAAGGCAGAGATGGGATATATCATTTGCCCTCATTGGAACTATATAGGTAAGTTTCCACATATAAGAATTTCTCTACCATGGAAAATGTTTTACCTGAAAAGAACAAGTAGAATGATAGAATGGTGATCTGTCATAGGTAACCGGTAGAGAGGAGCAATTTTCATCTTTGTTCCTAAACAATTGAATCCTTTTTTTCAAATGAAGTTTTTTCTAGAACTCTGTTTATCTGTTTTATAATGCGTAAAAATGGAGACTTATATACTGATTGAAGCAGAATTTGGGAGTCCCAAGACTCCATAGCTGTATGACTTCTTATGCCCTCTAAGGGGCTTCTGACATTTTCCTATGGAACCTTAGAGTTCCAACAACAGGATTAGGAGCCTGTGATTCATAGGAGATTGCTCACCACAGCCCTCAGGGCTTTTATTTAGTGTCCATTCACTCTTATTTTAGCCACAATTCTAGCAGGTTTAGTTATTTGGTTTCCTAGCTTAAAACAGATTTATAAGCAATAAATTACAGGGAAGGAAAAGCTATCTGAGACTGGCTTGGTGATCTTCACACAGAACAGAAGCTAGAAGCTAGGATTGTTAATGGCAAAATTATAGGAAGCAGCTTTTTTAAAAGGACAGTATTCAGAAATATTTAGCATTTGGACCACAATCTAATCCATGTCAATAGTCTGTGAAGGTGTCAGAGTACTATGGGAACATGGAGGAGATATTTGATATTATAGGAGCACTAGCAATTCTCTATTTGGTATAATTCTTAAGGTACTGAAGCAAATAATTTGTAATAATTCCCATGAAAAATAGCTTAAGTCAAAATGGTTTGATGTATAATGTCAAGTTTCAATTAGGTAGAACAAGTCCATGAGTAGAGTATTTTATTTCTTAAAGTTATTGAAGAAATAAGACATCACTGTATGTATGGGTATTCCTTTATCTCTTAAGTGATAGAAAATCCAACTATAACTGGTATACAGATAAAAAGAATAGTTGAAAGTCAAGGAGCTTCAGGTGGGGTTCGATCCAGTATCTTACTCATGTTACCAAAGACCTGATTTCTTCTGTTCTCCATTTTGCTTTCCATATTTCCCATAAATCTGCCACTTAATGGCTATAGGATGGCTGGTTTCTTCTTCACTCATGTCCAACAGGAATAGGGCAGAGGCAGTGAAGGGACAGAGGAATTCGTTTTCCTTCCTCAATCATTAAGAGTCTTCAGTCTGTTTGGACTGACACAGTTAATGTGCCCATCTCTGATAATGATAACTGCAGCAATAGGGATGTGATTTTATTAATTGATTTAGGCCAATCAAGATTTACCCCTTGAGGTAAAGATGGTGTTAATTCCCCTAGGCTCCATGGTGACATGTATAGAGAAATAAATGCCTAGGGTGGTAACAGACCTTACCCATACCATTGATTCTCAAGGTAAGTATTGATAACTGAACTCTAAGCTCAGTGAAGTCAGGAGTCTCTCTTGTCCATTGATATAGCACCAGCATGAGTTACAAGACCTACCATCACAGGAACTTAATAAATATTTATAAATGAACACATGGATTTTTTTCGTTTGGGGAAAAGTGCACAAGATTTTAATTTCGTTCCTGTGTTTCTTGATGCACCCTGGTTTCAGTTGTTGAGGAGCTTTTTTTTTTTTTTGGTGGGGTGGGGTGTGGAGCTTAACGAGAAGTAGGAAGCATCAGGATCAGTACTATTGAACAAGAAACATTTTCTCCAAGATGTTCACATTATTTACAAAACAAATGAGGATGAAATCATTTAGAATAAGACAAGATGAAGTCAGTCATTTATTTCTCTGATTGTGGATATCAAAGGAAGAGAGAAGAGGTGAACGAGAAGGTCAGGGAGAGGAAAGAGTAAGAAAGAACAGAAGGAAAATAAGGAAGGAAGCGAAGAAGAAAGAAGGAAAGGGAGTAAGGAGAAAGGGAGGGAAGAAGGAAAGGCGGAAAAAAGAAGGAAGGGAGAGAGCTACATGTAGAATCTGGCTCCAGGGCAAAGGCGTTTTGAGATGCTAGTTAATGTATCACATGAATTTGATGAGTGTGTGTGTATGTGTGTGGGTGTGTATGCTTTTCTTTTCCTGATGAAGTAAACATCAAGCCTAGTTTGAGGCTTTAAAATTGACCAAACAGCTATGAGAATGTAGACAGCAAGTTATAAATCACACAGTCACTTGGGTGTGGATTAAAGTCCTGGGCCAAATACCTGAGTGTCCACTTCATAACAGGAATAATAAGGCTATTTGAAAACATGACCCAGACCCCAAGCTATAGTTTTTTGTTGTTCCCCTCCCCTCCACCCGCCCCCCGAGGACTGTCTGACATGTTTATATGCACATATTGGAATTGTATCCAAAGGGGTAAACGAAAAAAAAAAAACAATTGACTTTCTGACTTTATAGTCTGTCATTGACTTTTAAGGTATTTCATGAAATGTAGTAATAACTTCAAGATCAAGGGCATTTTCCTTTGGGTCTTCATCAATTATTTCACTTTCTCTTGGCAATGGCCTCCACCCACTTCTGAAATATCAACCACCAGGCTGACGGTGCACTGGAAAAACTTACTCTTTGCCTTCCTGAATGCGTGTTTCATGCATTAAATTGTTTTAATCACTTCAGCTTTTACTAGAGTTTGGCAATTGGTACATTGCTGAATTGTGTGTTCCCAATTTAATGCTCTTAGAATGTATTTAAGTAAGTTCCAATGCATTTAGTCATTGCTATTCAAATGAAAGAACCATATTTCAAGGAACAGAGTCCAGGGAGAGAGATGAGGTGAGTAATGGGTAATAAGCAAAAACCATCTATCAAGGCACATTGGGGCTGAAACAGATGGTGAAGAAATGCCCCCGAGTCTATTCCCCTTGGCCGTGGAGGGCCTACTAGTTTTATTTCCAGCAAACATACTCTTTGGCTAGCTTCCCCGCATAGCTTCTGGCTGATCTTTCTTATTTTAAGATCTTGGTGAAGTAGGAAACTCACTTGTTTCTCAGACCTAAGTTCATGAAAAAGTCAGCCCCATGGGGAAGATAAAAGTCAAGCTTAGGAGCCCCAAGCAGGTGCTGGCACAGTCCTCAGCCTCAAGACTGAATTCTGATGGATGTTAGTAGGAATAAACAAAGGGACGGTGGAGTCGAGAGTACATTCATAGCAGATGAAGTTTATCCTCTTCTCTCTACTTTTATCACTCATCCTCCAGGTGCTCAGGACATTTTGTGGCCCCGTGAATGCCCAAGTTTCAATGCTGGACCTCTATCTTTCAGAAATTTACCCAGCTTCTCAGCTCCCAGATCTTCATGTAGAAAGTGGATAGATTGATACCAGTTTTTCAAAAATGATGTGTGCTGCTGCTGCTGCTGCTGCTAAGTCGCTTTACTCGTGTCTGACTCTCTGCGACCCCATAGACGGCAGCCCGCCGGGCTCCCCCGTCCCTGGGATTCTCCAGGCAAGGACAACTGGAGTGGGTTGCCATTTCCTTCTCCAATGCATGAAAATGATGTGTAGCTTACCCAAAATAATGATATGCTTTCCATTCCACATTCTCCCTACCCTAGTCTTCTTTGCAGAATCAAGGGCACTAACAGTGAGTCAAAAAGGCATCACAACTGGGTGTCTAGGACTTAAAATTTGAAAACTAGCCCTTCAGGCAATTCAGTAATTGGTATTGTATCAGCAATGTGGATCATCCAGAGCCATCCTATTTCTAGGAGTTTATCCTAAGAGGGCATTCACCTAAGTATGCAAGGTGCACATGTAAGTATCCACATCACATTATCGTTTATAAGGGTAAATTACAAAGCACCTAGATGACCATCAAAAGGGCACTGGTTAAATGTGGTACATTCATAGGATGAACTAATAATCAACCTCCAAAAATGATGTGCTAACTCTTTAACAATATGAACATTTGTCCATGTCACCATTTCAAAATAAAGAATGAGTTTATATATCACATGTATAGTGTGATTACATATATGAGTATATGTATCCACAGTTGTACCCATACTTCACAGCTATGCAAAATCAGGTGGCTACAGAGAGATACATGGAAGGATGTTGAATAAGATTTTAGCATTGTTTTATCTGAGTAGTGACAGCTGAGTAAATTCCCTTTTCTTATACTTTTCTACCTTATGTGAATTTTTTTAAAAAAATGAACCTATGCCATATTTATCTAAAGCACTAAAACTACATGTTCCCTGAAAATGTTTGTGCCAGTTTGAAACCCTGAGCATGGATATTTCTATCTCAGTCTGTGCTGAACTGTACCTCACCTGCTCTTTCATGCTGTAATTACACAAGTAGTTGATTATTTTCCCACTAGACCGAAATCTCCTTTAAAATCAGGATTTCACCTTCATCCCAATCCCCTCTGCCGTGTATCATTGCAATAACTGATACTTAGTGAATGGTTTTAATTCTTTAACCTAGAAGGCTGGTGATCTGGAAGCTATTCCACATTCTAGCATTGCCTGGTAGTGAGGCATGGTCAACACTTTCTCCTGAGATGGCTCATCCTAAAGCAAACCTGGGATGATCTTGAAGGTTCCTTCTACTCCTAACCTTGTCATTCTGAAACTGAACTTGTTTAACCCTCCCAAAGCAAATGAATAAAAAAAATAACATACGTTGATCAGCTTTAAAGGGTCTAAAACGCTATGAAATGTGGTATTAAAATTTTAAAAACCCAGTACTGATGAGAATAATAGTGACCCGCTGAATATTGATGCTAACACAGAGCAAATTCTAGTCAAAGCTAAATAATTTTCTATTGCCCTTCCTGTCTCCCTGCCCTCACCTCTGGGCCTTAATTCCTTGTGGAGTTAACAGTGATACTGAGTTTGTGGATAAAAGCAGGACCTGACCTGGATTTGTTCCACATTACCCATGCCCTAGATTGAAACGTTAAAGGATTTAGAATAAAAAAAAAAAAAAAAAAAAGTTGCATTTTCAGTAACAGCTTCACAGTGACAGGGGAATTAATGTCAGCCAGGCAGTGATTTCCCAGTGGCTGGGTTTGTAGCAAAAGTCTTCAACTTTTATGTGTGGCCTGTTTGAAGTTGAAAATTGTTGTTAGACTCTCCAAAGTTGTTTGAGGTGTCACTCATCCTTCCCTTTTGTGTTGGGGCGAGGATGTGAAGCACAGCAGCTGGGAATAGTTCTGTGACTACCACCCCCCAAGGCAGGTCTCTGCCAGGGCCCAGTTGAGCCCATCTCCCAGGGAATTCAAAGCTTTCAGTGCAATGCAGCTCGGCATCCGTCTGCAGCCTTATCACCCACTACTCCCTTGCAGGAACTCTCCAGTCCAGAAAGAGGGGAGGATCTCATGGCCCCAAGAATGTGTCATGCCAATGTACATCTCTAGCAGTTTTATTCAACATACTATTTGCCCTCCTAGGATATTGTGTTTTGTTTTATTTCTTTTTTCCCAAGGAGGCAACAGCACAGGGTAATAATAATAATAGCATAGCAACACTAGTAGTACTGGCAGCTAATGTCTTATTTAGTGCTGATTATAGCCCAGACCCTTCACATAAGATGATCTGTTTTGATTGTCTCAATAATTCCATCAGCTGAATATAAATATCACCATTTTATGGATGAGGCAACCGAGGCTCCAAGCTTAAGTGAATTAACCAAGGTCACACAGTTTATGAGTTGGGATTTGCATTCTGGATTCTGATTCTAGAATCTGTGCTGCTTGTTATTATCAGCACCTAGGAAGACACAGTCTTGGAAGCAGAGAAAGCAACCTTCCAGTCGTGCCTCTGGCACTCACTGTGTGATCTTGATCAGATGTCTCCTTTACCTATAAAGTGGGGGTGATACTGTTTCCCTTGCAGGGTTGCTGAGAGAATCAGAGTTAATATTTCTCAGATCCCTAACCAATGAATGGTAGCCACTGTCACTGACCTTTGTTCATTTTCATTTTAATCATTTTTCTAGATCATGCCCTATTGTCCATTTCTGGCTACCTAAGCCCAGGGTGATGGCGCATTCCTCCTGACCTTGTATGACTCAGTAGAGGTTTTGTGTTCATCCCCAGGAGAGACAAAAGAGGGATATGAGAAGTCCAGAGATCTACAGCTTAGGTGTTCCTCTGCTAATAAGCCTGGAAGAACCATACAAACCAACATTTGTGGGCCTAAATAGACTGGGAGACAAGGCATTCCACACAGACATCTACCAGTGTGAAGTAGGGTAGCAACTCACTTCATGGACTTTGGAGTTAGAGTTTAAATTGCAGCTCTTTGAACGCTCCAGGTGAAGCAAATGGCTATGACTGTAAGACAGTGTACCCAGTGCTCATTTTATTACTCTGCTAGCCTGACTCTTTTTGGCTGCATTGATCTTTGCTGTGCACAGGCTTTCTCTAGAAGTGGTGAGCAGGGGCTATTCTCTAGTTGTGCTGTGCAGGCTTCTCATTGCAGTGGCTTCTCTTATTGCAGAGCATGGGCTCTAGGGCACACAGGCTTCAGTAGTTGTGGCTCATGGGTGCTAGAGCCACAGGCTTAGTAGAGGCACACAGGCTTTAGCTGCTCTAAAACATATGGGATCTTCCCGAAACAGGAATCAAACCTGTGTACCCTGCATTGGCAAGTAGATTCTTAACCACTGGACCACCAGGGAGGTCCCTAGTTTGACATTCTTTATAATTATAGAGACTGGGAAGCTAACAACAGCATTGTCTAGACTCCATTCTGAGCAATGGGAGGTGGTGGCTGTGGCCAGCAAGAGCAGATCTTCATTTGAAGGAGGCCTGTGTCCTGCAGTCCCATTTCCAGTGTCCAATCCCTAGAGTCAGACATGCTGATTGATGGCCAATGGAGTCAGAGGTATAAGTCACCCTTTCTCCTGAGTGAGTCCATCTACTTGGCTAGTAGCACCCAAGCCCAGTTCTTTGGCTCTCTCGGAGCTTCTGTAGGCTACGTAGTATCTCTTCTGCTTGTTCTGCAACCAGAGATCTTCACTGATACACTAGAACTGTTGTTCATGAGTGTGTGCTAAGAGTCATGTTGACTCTGCAACCCTATGGACTGCAGTCCCCCAGGCTCCTCTGTCCATGGGATTCTCCAGGCAAGAATACTGGAATGGGTTGCCATGCCCTCCTTCGGGGTATCTTCCCAACCCAGGGATCGAATCCACATCTCTTATGGCTCCTATGTTTGTAGGCAGGTTGTTTACCACTAGTATCACCAGAGAAGCCCCCTAGGATTGTTACCACAAATTAATTATTCAACTTTTTTTTTAAATTGGTGTTTAATTGCTTTACAGTGTTGTGTTAGTTTATGCTGTACAACTAAGCGAACCGGCCATGTGCTATTCTGTGTCCAACTCTATGTATACATATATCCCCTCCCTTTTGGACCTCCCTCCCACCCCACCCCCATATTCCACCCATCTAGGTCATCACAGAGCACTGAGCTGAGCTCCCTGAGCTGAGCTGAGATCAGCAGCTTCTCACTAGCTATCGATTTTACACAAGAAACCTAATCTCCCAGTTCAACCCACCCTCCCCTCCCTCATCTCCCCACCCCGTGTCCACAAGTGTGTCCTCTACTATCTGCATCTCTGTTCCTGCCCTGGAACTAGGTTCATCCACTGTTTTTCTATTTATAGATTCCACATACATGTGTTAATATATGATATTTGTTTTTCTGTTTCTGACTTACTTCACTCTGTATGACAGATTCTAGGTCCAAATTATTTAACTTCTCTGAGCCCAGTTCTTCCTCTGCAAAATAGTATATAGTAAAGAGTTGCCTCAAATGAAACAATGCATGTAAAATATTTATCACAGAGTATGCTGCTACAAATGAGCTCTCACAGAGGGCAAGCAAGTAAATGGGAAATTAGAATTAGGTGTGGTACATAGCTGGGGATGGTAGAATTCACACGGAACTTTGCAGTCCAAAGGAGGAACATGAAACACAGATTGGTCAGAGAAGGCAATTTGGAAGAGACAAAACAACAAAGCAGTGCTAGGTTGAGATCTAAAGTCTGTCTCCAAGAGAGACATGTTCAGGGGGATTTGGGAAGGAAGGAACGTGGTGGTTGGGTCTTTTTCAGGAAAAAGGAACAGAATATGTGAAGGCCCCTAGAGAGGCAGGAGAGCATGCCTTGCTTGAGGAACTGAGACAAATTTATTGTGACTGTAGTGGAAAGGGTAAGAAAGGGATTAGGTAGGGTGTAGGTAGACTGGATAGTAAACAGAGTGGAAAGCAGCCTGGAGTGGTTTAGAATTCATTGACCTTTCCCATGAAAACCACTCATCTGGGGAACGCCTAATTTTGCACCCTCAAGCCATCCTTCTGCAAGTATACGTAAATTCAATCCAACCAAACTACACATTTCTGGAGGATAGGGAATTATCTCATACCTCTCAAGGGCACTGTCTTGCCTATGTAGCTTCTCCACAAATATTTATCAGTTGCACTTGGTGTTAAGTAAAGTTTAATGGAGCATGCACTTTTATCTGGGGTACGTTGTGAAATAGCAAATAGCTTTCCATTTGGGTAAGGACCCTTAGGCCCCACCCAAACACGTGTATGGAAAGTTTGTTCCCTTGAACTAGCATGTATTCGGTGTAGTGAGACTTCTTTACAAAGTGAAGGACTTACGGACAGGTTCCCTCTCTCTTTTGACCTCATTTGTTTTTTTCTTTCCTACCCGGACATTAATTATTTCCTAGCCACTTGGGTTTTGTTTTTTTTTTTTTAACTTAGAAATCACACGATAAGGTTGAAAGGGTTATGTGCAGATTTTTTGTTTGTTTTTGTTTTGTAAGATGATATTTCAGCATTCTAAAGAACACTCTTTAGCCTAGTTGGGCATTTTTGTTTCCAAGATGAAGGGCCAGTTGGAATCACCCTGGCTATTGCCCTGTGGATTTTGGAGAATATCCTGGAAGTTCTTTGTAGTTTCTTGAAAAAGAATCTAGACTGGAATTAAGAGGAATTTGGTGGATGCTCATCAAGAATCTCACAAATGTTGCCATTTCTTGGGCTAAATAGGACACAGAAACCCATTGGTCTCCAATAGTGTGCTAGAGCTGGCTCTTAACAGCTTATAAAAACCAGTGATGAAGTATTTAGGAATGTCTCGAGCCTCCTATCAAACCACCGGTAGCTTGAAATTATCTATAGTGGGAGTATTGTACCATGGAAATCTGCCAGTGTTACAAATGAGGGCTGTACAGAGAATGACAGCCTGCTTCCTGGGTGACTAGAGAAATGTACAGCTCAGGAAGGCTTCCTGTGGGAGTCTGGTCTGACCTGATGCTGCTGCAGAGAATCCTATCCACCCACCAGTACTGCATCCATTCAACAGATATCTACCCAGTACTTACTCTATGCCAGCTCCTGTGCTGCCCACCATCATGGCATAAATTCTCCAAGAAAACACACATGGTCTTTGCTCACATGGGATTTAAGTCATACATTTACATTTTCTCCTAGTGTTTCCAAGCATAGGCTTTTTATCTGGACTCTCATAATACTAGTCCTCTACATGGGCTCAACCCTGTGTGCTGATAAACCAGCTCTGAGGGGAAAGGGAAAGAGGAAGCCCTGATTTGTAACACTGGCCGACTTCCATGTGTCATAAGAGTATGACACAAAGTTTTAGTAACACACTTGAGCATACATAGAGACTTGAGGGTAAAACTAGTATTAAAATGTGCATTGTCTAAGGATTCCAAAGTTAAACTCTTTTTTTTTTTTTTTTTTTACAATTGTGTGATACCCCAGCACATTCAGAAGTGCCTCCCAAATATCATTATGAGTCCCCAAAGCTTGTTTCTTTCACTTGAAACACCTTAAAACATTCTGGTGATTAGAATTTGTGATTTGCCAGTTAAATCTACTGGAGATGCAAGTTTAAGTTTCAAATATAAAATTACCTCCTTTCTCCTTTGTGAGTGGAATTTTGATTTTTTTTTTAAATCATCTGAAAGGTGCTGCTTTTCCATAAATATGGAAATACCATGATTTTTATTTTCCTAGGACTCTAACATTTCAAAATGGCCACAAGGCTCCTGTAGGAATTATGAAAGGATACAGAATTAAGCATGATGACTTTTAAATTTATGTTGTAAAATCCAATGTTATTCCCAGCACAGTGCCTCATTTCCGACGGAAAGCATGCTGCCAGCTTCCCACTTCTTCTATGGACGATATCACCACTCATTTTATTAAAGCCACCAGACACTCATGGAAACATGCATGATGTCGTTTTTTAATGTGAGGGAAAAGAATTTTGGAAGTGGGAGCTAGTTAACATTTCTTAAACATGTTTTTTTATTCTTGCCTTTCCCTTTTGACCTTCCTGAGGATGCATGTGGGTGTTAAATTGTTACCAAAGGGAGGGGCCGTTGTAACTACAACGGGATCCACACACATAAAGACACATTTTCCCACACACAGGACTTGGCTGTACTACACTTTAATGGAATGCTGAATGGAAAAGATGCAGGGTGTTTTTGATCTGCAGAGAAACCCAGCCAGTTTAGTGTCCATCATTTTCTTTTTTAAAAGAGCCAGATTAACATTTGTGTTGGAAAGAAGTGTGTGTGAGGGGAGGGAGTAGTTTTCCTCTCTTTTAAAACTTATATACATAATCTATTCCATTTATAAACATTTAACTAATAAAGAGAACTGTAAAGTGAAAAGTAGAAGTCTTCCTTTCCCCATCTCATCTAAGTTTAACTCCTTAAATAGCTTGATGCTTGTGTAGAATTTTTTCCTACTAATTGAAGAACCATTGACTGAGATTCTATAATTTGTGTTAGTCATCTCACTTGAGGGTGAGATGTTGATAGAAAAATATATCGTGTATACATATTACCCTACATCTTGCTTTTGTTCATTTAAAATTGTATTCTGAGTACAGTTCTGTCACAGTGGACTTCCATACATAGGCCATTCTTTTTAAGGATTGTGTGGTGTTTCATTGTATTGACGGCCTTATTATTATTAATGTTTTGATTGATCCTCTATGGATGAGCATTTGAGTTGCTCCCACTTTACTCAGTGGATACTGTGTCACCTTGAATCTCTGTCTTTACACATTAGACTTGTGTTTCTCTAAAAGCGATTCCTGAGAGCTGAATTTGTAGAGGGAGAAGATTATTAGTATTTGTAATTCCGAGGGCAAATATCTTTATCATGAAAAAGAAGAATATTCACTGAGTGACACAGCAAGACTCAGATGCACATAAGATAAGACTAGTTCCATGATTTATTCCTGTTGTTTTCAGTACTGGCTACTCACCAGATTGACTTGAGGAAGAGAAGCTTTGTGAAATGAACTGATGGCTAGATGTCACCCTGACAAATTACAAAAGAATCTCTGGTATTAGAGTCCAGGTATCTGTATATATTTTATTAAGCTTCTTAAGTCAGGTTTAGAGCCACTGCTTTAATGAAGGTACCTCCAACATAACAGTGAATATGCCGTATTTACTATTGTTCGGTGTCTATCTATCTGTATGCTCAAACTTCTATAAGCATGTATGTTTTATGTAGTTAGGAAAATATGATTTTTCTACTGTTTGCTTGGCTGCTTGGTACATTTGGCCCCAGTTGCTATCAGTTAGCCTAGAAATATAGCAAGTGTCATGTTCTGCTCTGCATACAAATAAGGATCAGGAAAATGATCAAACAGACAAATGGGAACTCTAATGGGAGAATGGTGAGAAGTCCTAGATGTGATTAAAGAGAAGATAAAAGGGCCATTAAGCAACTGTGCAGAGTAATTTTTAGCCTGAAAAATTGTAGACAGTCCTATATAAACAGAATCCATATAGGGCATTAACTACCAAGGTAAATAACCCTTTGTCTTCTGCTCCTGTATTTCTTACAAAGTTTGGTTGGCAGATGGTGATAGAGTACAGGATATTCAAATAAGTGTAGATAGGGGGAGAGTTGTACTAGACGGGAGCTGTTACCTAAAAATACGCTGTACTTATTGTATACTTCACAGTGTATGAATTGCATTCATGAACATTATTTTATGTGACCTTCACATCAGTTCTGGAGAGAAGATATTGATCCCTCATTATAGAGAAGAAGAAACTGAGACTTTGAGAGAAGGGATGAGAACAAGATCATAATGCTAACACATGGGAGAGATGAAACAACATTATTTTACTTCTAATTTGTGTTTTCTTTGAACTAGCACCTAGAATTTCTTATCATTTCTTTGTGTTCTTTATGCTAATGTACAAATATCACCAGTGGTAAACAGTAGAGAGTGATATAGACTATGGCAATTAGGAAAGAACATGACCTGTCTAAAGGCATTCAAATTAAAAAATGTTTGAATACTGCATGAGAAAAAAATGTATCTTGGGCCAGATTCAACAGACAAGCTTTCAATTTGTAAACATAATTTTGGAACATCAAGGTTTTGCTTAATAGAAAACTAGAGAAAGAATCTGCCTTAGAAGTTGACAGCAATATTTCATAGACACTTGAGATATTGGAAGCAAGTTTTAAACATGGATGAGTGTAATCTGAAAATAGATGCCTTCTAGAATCATTTTCTTTTTGTGTTTTAAAAGTAGATATGAAAGCATTTATTTGTAATGCCCCTTCCCTCCAATTTCCTCTTTGTTAGACGACCTTGACATTGTCAACCCTGGTAATTTTCAGGAACATAACTTCCATGGCGGTCCAGGGTTTGCTGTTTGTTGCCTGGAGAGGGAACACGTTATGACCCATTCCCTCACAAGTTTGGATTGTTTTCCCAATTAGTGAGTAATCATTTGCTGAGAACGTGCAAGGCAGTGTGTCAGGATGAGGACCAGTAATTGCTAAGTTTGGGACTGAGAGGATGGAAACAGACCAAGGATGGTAATAGCTGGGAGAGACAAATGAAGGCAACACCGCAATCAAGACAGAGAGCAAGGGAGGCCAGTGGGCACAACCTCAACCTAAGGCCTCAGCTCTGAGGTTGAATTATTCTAACCTTATACATCAAGGACATACTTTATCACTTTATATTTTTTTTCTTAGCACTGTCTTCTCTTGATTTTCTCAACCACCCTGGAATTCACTGGGGAAGGTAGTATTAGCTGTAGTTTTTAGATTAACAGCAGCAGAAAATGGTTCAATAACTGCCTAAGGGTCAGAGTACAACATTAATAGCACAGCTGAGACCAGAACTCAGGACTCTATACAGAAATCCTTGTCTCTGCATCTCACACTTCCTCTTTCAAAACTGGATGGGGGCTGGCCTTATTGTGAAGTCTCCCTAGCAGCTGACTCTTCCAAAAACAAGAGGACCTGTCTTCAGGCTTACATTTGGGTCATGAAGAGGATGAAGAAGGGAACTGCTTCATTTCAGCAGGTGAAAGGGAAAATTACAGATGAGCTGCAGTGTTCTATGTAGAAAGAGAAATTTATTTCTCCCCTGACTGCTAGGGAAGGAAGGAGGGGAAGGCTAACAACATGGGTGTGGGTGTGGACATGGATCCTGTATTATGTTGTTAAGCAAAGCTGTTTGTAATCTTTGAGACTGTTTCAGGAATGAGTCCATGCCAGAATGCTAGAGGCAAATAAACATTTTAATGATTTTTTTTTTTTTTAACAGCAAATTCTGGGAACCATAGACAAGAACTTAATTTTAACTACACTTGACCAAAATTCTAGGACAGGCTGTTGACTAGAGAAGCTTTAGAACCTGAGCAAAGAATGTGGTGAATTGTGAAGACAAACATAGGTTCCCAAAGAATGAAGCAGGCAAAAATAGCCTGTTTTCTTTGGGGAAAAAAAAAGAAAAAAGAAAAAAGCAGTGTGACCACACTGAGAGATAATGGGTCATAAATCAAGATGAGCTGAATTTTAGTAAAGTTTTTGTCAGAATTTCTTTTTGGAAAAATTGGTGGGCTATATACCAAATATTAATTCTGATACATTTGAAACTTGTTGGATAGTAAATGGTCTTAAATGAATTATCAGCCATGGAAATTAATTCTATATCATGTTGGACTTCAGACAACTCCCTATACCTACACCAGTTGTGAAGTTTAGTGATGTATGGTCACTTAGTGTAGTCACTCCAACACGATTCAAGTAAAAGTGATCTTGCTCAATCTAGAGAAGGTCTCTCTTGGCATGCCACTTGATTCTACCTTTGACTCAGTCCCAGTGAAATTGTCAGCAACTGTTTATATTAAAAATATGTGCTTATAAAATTTTCAGGTTAGCAGAAACCTTTAGGGGACTGTTGTTTACAGTGTCACAGAAAACTGACTTATCAGAAATTATTCATAAGAATTTTAAATAAGAAAACATGAAAAACGTGTCTGGGGGCAGGTGAAGGAGCTGGGACTTTCCTTGCTTTCCCATGTGTGGTAGAGGAAAATGGGTATTATGGGGCTTTCAAACCACCGCGCCATCCTTAGCAAGCCCAGTATGACTTGAAGCAGAAAGCTCAACAGGTACTTTCAGTTTAAGAGCAGCAGCATGACTTTGGGAAAAGAGTAAAGATACTTGGAAAGAAAGCAGAGGAGTGGTGAAAAGAATTGTAGAAAGAGAAAGAGTAAGACATTTGAAAGGAGGAGAGATTTTAGTAGCTGTCCTGAGTCAGAGTTTTCAGAAAGGAAAAGATTATACAGAACTTTTTGAGAAGCATTTTCTATACTACTCCCTTTAAAGAAACTCACAGGATGAATTTTACATTATTTTTCAAGATTTTTTTTGTATTTAACTATTGTCTTTGAATGTCACATGGAACAGCCTCAGCTATGGGAGAAGGGTCTCAGTTACTTACATCTAATTTATTCTATTATAACAGGTAACAAAATTTCATGGTAACGTAAAAAGTGGAAGAACCTCAGGATTTCATCCTGCCCCTTGGTTTTCTCATCTTTTCTTCTTGGAAAGTCTCCAGAATTTCCATGAGTTTAGCTACCAAGAAACATACCAATGACTATCAATTCTGTTGCTCTGTACCAAACCTTTCTTCTGAGTCCCAGCTTGGGACTGTAACTGACAACTAAGTATTTGGAATTCACAACCGCTTCAAGCTCAGCTTGTGCAGTAAGGAAAACAATAGTTCTTCACGTACTTGGAGGGGAAGGCTTAAAGGAAAAGAAGCACTTAGTTTTGTTAACTGCAAAATGAGAAGCCTCAGTAATGAGATCACCAAGCCTCTTTTCAACTAGAACATTTTATGAAAAAAAAAAAAAAGTGGGAGAGTCTTGTTCTTCATGTTCTAAAAGGCCAGAGTGAGTTACCAAGAGGCAGGTTTGATGTCAGATTGAAGTGCAGAGTTTTTTCAGTAGAGCTGCCTCTGAAGGTAGTGAATCTCCCATCATATGAGGCAATTAATTCAGACCAACTGTGGAAATACCATTGGATGGATTTCTCCCCTCCGAGATTATACTGATGACTTCTGATGCCCCTTTTTGACTCTGTATATAATATATATGCTTAAATTATATTAGTACATGTAATATACATATATACATATGTATATACTTTAAATTATATGTAATTCAAGCATTTTTTCACACAGTTAAAATTATGAAAATTTTCATAGGCGTCTATCCCATTTATATGGTAAATTTTATAAATTCCTATTTATCTTGTTAATTTTTCTTTCCTTTCTGCAATTAAAAATTATGTATGTTATACATTCCATCACATGAGACCTCTTAGGTTACTTCATTTCTAAATCATTTTACAATCTACAGAGCAAAGTCATTCCTTCTATTGACCACATGCCGTCCTAAAGTTATTTAATGGGATTGACAATGCAGTTCCTACTACAGCCAACTTTGGCAGTGTGCAAAGTAAGGACATGATGGTAACCAGTCCAAGCCTGTCCCAAGTAACCTTGGTCCCAGGGCCTCATTAATCACAATATATTTTCCGTAGCAACAGAATTGCACATTCAATAAAAGGAAATTGCTCTTAGCAAAAGTGAAACCCCAAGAGATATATCAGGAGAGAATTATTTTTTATAATAGCTAGAAGAACTAAGTTTTCTTAGAAGAAAATACAGTAGGAAAACATAGTATGAAAAATGATGCCTTCCTTAGAAAGGGTTCCAGAGGGTAACTGGCATTCTGGCTGAGAAGGGTTTGTACTTTCTCTGTCTCTCCTGGTAAGAGGAAACCGGGATGGCCAGAGCTCTGGTGACTGCTCCAGTTTGCCCCATAGCAGTGCCTTACTCTAATAGCGAAATGGAAGGTAATAATCGTCATAATAACAACTGATAGCGTTTATTAAGTGCCTACTGTATGCTCTACTGTATTAAGTATCATATATACTTTATCTTGTTTAATCCTCACAATAAATCTCAAGTAAGTCTTATTATTACCAATTTTTAAGTTGAGTAACCAAGGCTTCATAGTTAGTCCACTATCACAGCTAGTGGATCTCTGAGTCCAGGGCCCACATTTTCAGCCAGTTGTCTGATTTTCTTCCTAGTCCTATGCTCCAGTTTACCTCCGGCAACAAGGTAGTCATTGGTCGTTGGAGGAAAATCATTATTAAAGGTAATTATCTCTCTTTGAAATTTACCTGGAGGTTATAAGACTTCAACTCAAAACTCAGAAACTAATGAAAAGGATTAAAGAATGTCCTAAATGTGCCAGGAACACTATGATTGTAAAATACAGTGCCTGCCCTAAGAAGCTTAGTCTTATTTAGGTCTTTCTACCTATGCAACTTGATTGGATATCCATTTTTGTGGTCCATATCCAAGAATTCAAAAATAATGGGGTTAAAGTTGACCTTTATTAGAGAAATTATCATAGAATGTCCTACAGACCTGTATTGGAATACATCCTTCATAGATATTGGATGGATAGACATTGGATCTGAGAAGGCAGTGGCACCCCACTCCAGTACTCTTGTCCAGCAAATCCCATGGATGGAGGAGCCTGGTAGGCTGCAGTCCATGGGTCGCTAGGAGTCAGACACGACTGAGCAACTTCACTTTCACTTTTCACTTTCATGCATTGGAGAAGGAAATGGCAACCCACTCCAGTGTTCTTGCCTGGAGAATCCTAGGGACCGTGGGGGGCGGGGGGGCCTGGTGGGCTGCTGTCTGTAGGATCACACAGAGTCGGACATGACTAAAGTGACTCAGCAGCAGTAGCAGCAGACATTGGATAGATGCGTTGATGGATGCGCCTTAGGTGACAGAATGAAAGGTGGTACTTCAGATTGACCCCACGGTTTGGGCAGGATTTGGACAGGTATGGAAATAAGAGTGAGGCTTGGAGTTGATTCACCTGTACCTTACTTGAGTATGAATCTCACTTTGGCTGTTTCCTAACTACATGATTTGGGGCAACTTACTGATTTCTTGAAGCATTTATTTCCTCATTCTTCAATTCATGCTAATGATTTCCATTCTTTTGAAAGACAAAAATGAGGTAATATTCTTCCTTAGATATTCCTATGACTGACTTTTCATTATTCAGGTCTTTGATTTCTTAGAATGAACTTTCCTGGCCTCTACACATGAACTATTCACTCTGGTCATACTACTGTCTGCTCTATTGCCCTATAATAATATGTTTTTCAAATATTTATCACTCTCTGTACGTAATGTATTTACATATTTGTTTATATACTTACGGGCCTGATTCACTGAATAGAACAAGCTGTTTGAGGTTGGGGGGTTTGTCTTTTTGTTCATGTCTATATCATGTGCTTAAAATAGTGACTGACACAGGGTAGATACCCAATAAATGTTGGTCTGATGCATGCTTGAATGAATGAAAAATCAGTGGAAATTCTTTGGTGATCCAGTGGTTAGGACTTGGTGTTCTCACTGTTGAGGGCCCAGGCTTGATCCTTGGGGAACTAAAATCCCACAAGCTGCACAGTGCAGCCAAAAAATTAAATTTTAAAAACTTGAGAAAAAAAAACTTTGGTAACCACCAGGGTGTTTGCCGAACATATAAATGCCCTGGCCCTAACTCTAGAGACTGATTCAGAGGATCATTTTGGGGGATTCAAGGAAATGGGAATTTTGCAAATTTCTTCATGTGATTCTGACATGCAACTAGGTTGCAGGACGATTATGTTGTACAAATTGCTTTTGTTCTCAAGCAACTTTCAGTCTTAGAGCACAGATACGTCACTAATCAAAGAAGGAAAAACAAACATCTCCACCAGTTTGATCACCATAGGCACAAACTTGAGCACCTTTGACCTTCTTAAAGAAAAAAAAAACTTAAAAGGAAAGAAGGATTTTAAAGAATAGAAGAGATAGAGGAAATGGGAAGAAAATGCAAAGATAGAGTATGATAAATAAGAACACAATAGAATGCCCTTCCGCCGCAGTCTGTTAGAACAATGATAAAGAAATAAGAAGGAAAATGCAGAAGAAACAGATGTAGCTGCCACAAGTTAAATACACATCTGTTAAGAATGCTCTTCTCATATGCAGGGTCAGAAAAATATGTACAAATGTAGCACCTCGCTGATTGACAGAAAAACCTCAGTTCTGGCACCAGGAATCTTGTTTTCTTGACAGCACTTTGTTTTAAAGCTGGAGGCAGAGAAATGTCTTATGCATGTCCTTAAACTGGAAGGCCTTTTGTTCAGGATACTTATACCATTTGCAGATAATGATGTGCATAGCAGTTTCAGCTGTCTGCATATGCATTTTTATGTTTTTTTATGACAGCTCTGCGTACTGAACTAAAAGGCCATTTAGAACTGTCAGGCACTGACAAGCATTACCCTTTACATTTACAATTCTGTTAGCGTGCATTGTCAGGTGGGCTCACCAGACTGCAGAAATGTGATTTCCTTTGAAACCTATGTATGACTTTAATTTAATACAGCAGCCTCCAAAAAAAAAAGACAGAGTGTGAGCCCAAGAGAGCTTTATTAAGTATTCTTTTTCCATTAATCTCCTACTTTTTTGTTTTTATAAGACCCTTCCTTGCTTCCTCGACTTCTGTCTTCCTCTTTCTCTTCTCTCTCTCTGTTATTTCTTCTTTCTTTATTTTTTCTGGAATCCTTCATGTCATGCAGAAGAGAAGCCAGTCTAAGGAAAAGACTTGACCTGATCGAGCCAAGCCAGACCATCCCTAACTTTCCATATGGCCTGAGGTTAATTTTCAGTCACACCCCCTTTTTTTAAGAATGTTTGGCTCAGTATAGAGCTGGATGAATATTCAGGGCCTGGATAGTGGGAGATGAAAAGAATCTACTTAATCCAGCTAATGACTTATCATTGCCCATTATCAATACCACCTGTCTTTGGGACTCCCTTTCCCTCCCCACAAAACGTTGATTTCAATAGCATGAAGAGCTTGTCCTATAAAAGCACTGATGTGTACACTCTAAGAGGCAGGAAAGCAGTGTGAAACCATGGTTTTGCACTGCGGGATTTCATAGTCCGCCTAGGTAACTGCCATATATGAATGAAACAGAGAAGCCTCAACATACACTAGGCTGAACTGAAACACTCACATCTATTTCAGTTCAGAAACAGAAACAGATTTACTCAAAGGCAATGAAGTTTGATCTTCAGTGAGCTCCTCTCTCTTGCCTAACCTGTATAGTTTCTGGGGATGGTTTGAGAGCTGATGAGAGTTCTTGGTGTAGAGGAGAAGTTGAGTTACTAACAGGTAGCAGTTTTATATGAACATAGCTAATCAATTGCTTAAAGAGATCACAGGATAGAAAAAGGCCTAAAACCTCCAGTCTCCTTTTTATAACTTAACTTTGTATTCAGAATGTTGTATTCTTTATTTTGTAAAGAATTTCATATATTGTATGCGCCTCAAATCCCATTACTCTGGACCTGCTTCTGGTTCTGACAGCAGGTCCTATAAGGGGTTCAAAAAGTACCTCTCTAGTTTGAAGAGTCAAGGTAGGCTTTTTTGTTTGTTTGTTTGTTTTTTAAGTTTGTCTTCACTTAACCCTTAATAAGGGTCTTCCCTGGTAGCTCAGCTGGTAAAGAATCTGCCTGCAATGCAGGAGACCCCTGTTCAATTCCTGGGTCAGGAAGATCCACTGGAGAAGGGGTAGGCTACACACTCCAGTATTCTTGGGCTTCTCTGGTAGCTCAGTTGGTAAAGAATCCACCTTCAATGTGGGAGACTTGGGTTTGATCCCTGGATCGGGAAGATCCCTGGAGAAGGGAACAGCTACCTACTCCAGTATTCGGGCCTGGAGAAGTCCATGGAGTTGCAAAGAGTTGGACATGACTGAGCAACTTTCAGTCCTTAATAAAGTACAAGATTTGGCTAGTTAGAAGTAGGCCATCATCAGAGTAGAGAGAGCTCTAGGAAAATAATGATCTACAGATAAAATTTTGAAGACCAATGTTTTTGACAATCAATAAAATATTTTTTACTTTCTAAAACTGAGATATCCATGAAGCACAAAATATATCGTGCTTGGCTAAATACATTGAACAGCAGACTGGTTCCAAATTGGGAAAGGAGCACGTCAAGGCTGTATATTGTCACCCTGCTTATTTAACTCATATGCAGAGTACATCATGAGAAACGCTGCGCTGGGTGAAGCACAAGCTGGAATCAAGATTGCGAGGAGAAATATCAATAACCTCAGATATGCAGATGACAACACACTTATGGTAGAAAGCAAAGAACTAAAGAGCCTCTTGATGAAAGTGAAAGAGGAGAGTGAAAAAGTTGGCTTAAAGCTCAACACTCAGAAAACTAAGATCATGGCATCTAGTCTCATCACTTCATGGCAAATAGATGGGGAAGCAGTGGAAACTGTGACAGACTTTATTTTGGGGGGTTCCAAAATCACTGCAGATGGTGACTGCAGCCATGAAATTAAAAGACACTTGCTGCTTGGAAGAAAAGTTATGACCAACCTAGTCAGCATATTAAAAAGCAGAGACATTACTTTGCAGACAAAGGTCGGTCTAGTCAAGGCTATGGTTTTTCTAGTAGTCATGTATGGATGTGAGAGTTGGACTATAAAGAAAGCTGAGTGCTGAAGAATTGATGCTTTTGAACTGTGGCATTGGAGAAGACTTTTGAGAGTCCCTAGGACTGTGTTGGAGAAGGAAATGACAACCCCCTCCAGTGTTCTTGCCTGGAGAATCCCAGGGACGGGGGAGCCTGGTGGGCTGCCGTCTCTGGGGTCACAGAGTCGGACACGACTGAAGCAACGCAGCAGCAGCAGCAGCAGCAGCAGCAGCAGATCCAACCAGTCCATCCTAAAGGAAATCAACCCTGAATATTCAATGGAAGGACTGATGCTGAAGCTGAAATTCCAATACTTTGGCTACTGGATTCAAAGAACTGACTCATTGGAAAAGACCCTGATGCTGGGAAAGAGTGAAGGTGGGAAGAGAAGAGGATGGCAGAGGACAAGGTGGTTGGATGGCATCACCAACTCAATGGACATAAGTTTGTGTAAACTCCGGGAGTTGGTGATGGACAGGGAGGCCTGGTGTGCTATTGTCCATGGGTCTCATAGAATCGGACATGACTGAGTGACTGAACTGGACTGAAATACATTTCACCATGCTTAAAACCATGGAATCACACCCAGATCAAAATGTAGAATATATCCAGGTCCCCAGAAGTTTCCTGACTCTGAGCAAGAAATTCTTAATCCCCTCTACCAAGTTTTTCAGAAAGACAGGGTAGGGCATACTGGGAATGCTGAATTTGGTATCACAAGGTCATATTTTGTGTTAACCTCCTAACGGTAGACTGTTCAGAAAGAGAATTCAACCCCATGGGGTGGGGACTTACCTCCATTCCTTTCTTCATGCTACAGATTGGGAGCACCCTCACACGCTGATTGCCAAGTCCAACTTTACATGTGGGTAACAAAGTGTTTTGTGTTACCTGGTGACTTGGAATTTCAGTGATCCTTGAAGGTCACCCATTCAGGCCATAAGACTATGGACTAAGCATTGACCTTTGCCTTAGGTTCTTTAAAGAGTCCTATTTGCCACATTCATTCTGGGAGGGGTTCACATCAGCTTCCAACAATTTTCTTCGAATCTACTAATCAGTAGCTTTCATCTCTGACAAAAAGGAGGAATGAGGCCCATGGGCTCCTGATGAAGGGTGGAGGAGAGAGAGAGCTCTAACAGGGAAGCCGAGCTGGGAGAGCATGGTGAGTGCACGTCAGGGGACTCCCACTCTGCCTTACATCTAGGCCTCCTTCCTCAGCCCCACACTGTGAGCCAGGCTGGTAGGAGACAAGGAAAAAAAAAAGAACAAAATCCATACAGTGCACTCCCCCTCTGCCCCTCCTCTTTTTTCTCCTCTGTGTCACTAACCTCAAATGCCCTGCAGGAACCAATTACAGTATTCTAATGAGTGCAGTTTCCAATAACGGCATCTGCCGGGTGTGTTTCTGCCTCATCCACATGCTGACCACCACCACGGCTTCTCAGATCACCTTTCCCAGCAATGAGGCCACCTGCCTGGTGCTCACTAGCTGGCTGGGCATCTCCCTGCAGAGTCACCAGGGATGGGGGACCATAAGGACAGCTGTGGGGGTGCTTGTGTTTGCAGAATGCAAATGACTGTGGGCCATCCTAGCAAGGGAATCAACCAGTCAGGTTGGTAGCTTCAACTACTTGAAGTAGTCTTTGGAGGCTAAAAGAAAAGCCACTTTCTGAGAAAGTCCCAATGGCCTGGATACGATTATAGTGAAGGGTTAAATTACTGTGGTTAAGAGCATGAACATAAGGAGTTAGGAAGATTTACCTGAGACTCATGTCTCCATCACTTCCTTGCTGTGTGACTTCTGGCAAGTTAATTAATTCCTAAAATGAGCCTCAGTTTCACCACCTATAAAATGGGAATAATAATAGCACATGCCTTTTAGAGTGGTTGGTTGTAAATGTTTAAAGAATAATTAATATAATATACAAAGCTCTTAGCATTTTGTCTTGACTCACTGACTAAAATGAAGCTATTCTTATTCTGATAAATACTTAGTCTATTAAAGATAGAAAAATATAAGGAATATGAATTGTTGTCACTTAGTAGCCAAGCCCTTTCCACTCTCTCTGGCTCTGCTATTGTCTCTGCCCTGACCCAGTCCCAGAACTCTATTCAGCACTTGTATCCACCTCTATTCCATGCTGCCATCACAAATGTGATACATTCTCCATGTACTTGGAGGTAAACTCTCTCAAACATAACAAGTGAGAAAGGTACGTTTTTATTCATGTTATATGTGTACATATATAGGCATGAAAATGCATAAAAAGGAAATCCCACTTTAAGAAAGGAGTGGGAATGATGGAGATGGAGTAGGAAAAGAATTAATTTCACATTTTACTCCAGTTACTCCTACATTATCCAAATCTTTTAAAACAAGAATGTATTCACACATGACTTGTGTGATTAAGAAAAAAGAGAGAGAGAGAATAAAGATATGTTTAAGTGGTCCAAAGTTCAAGGTTGTAATATTGCTGTTTTTTGGGGGTCCTAAAAGCTTCCGCATACCATGGAGACCTCCCCATTGAGCCTCTCCACACCCCTTCTTGCAAAATAAAATAGCCACCCCTTCCTTACATATCAATTATATCTCAAATTTTTTTTAATCTTTTTTTATTTTTATTTTTTTATCTTTATTTTTTTTAATTTAATTTTATTTTTTAACTTTACAATATTGTATTGGTTTTGCCATATATCGAAATGAATCTGCCACAGGTATACATGTGTTCCCCTTCCTGAACCCTCCTCCCTCCTCCCTCCTCCCTCCCCATACCATCCCTCTGGGTCATCCCAGTGCACCAGCCCCAAGCATCCAGTATCGTGCATTGAACCTGGACTGGCGACTCGTTTCATATATGATATTATACATATTTCAATGCCATTCTCCCAAATCATCCCACCCTCTCCCTCTCCCACAGAGTCCAAAAGATTGTTCTATACATCAGTGTCTCTTTTGCTGTCTCGTATACAGGGTTATTGTTACCATCTTTCTAAATTCCATATATATGCGTTAGTATACTGTATTGGTGTTTTTCTTTCTGGCTTACTTCACTCTGTATAATAGGCTCCAGCCACTCTTTATGATTCTGTTACTTGTTACAAGCCCTTCCTGACTGTCACTCAAGCTTCTGACCTTCTACCCATTGACTGTAAGAATTTGTTTTATAATCCTTTAAAGTGTTTTCTGAAAAAGTGATAGAGAGAGAATGAGGAAGAGAGATTGTCTCCAAACTGTAAAGAAAATATACAAATGGATCATTTGGCAAGTGACTGTGTCTTTGTATGGACAGTTGAGAATCTATCAAAACATTTATTTTAACTATTTGGCTCCCTTATCCACAGACGTGTCTGCTTCCTTTTCACCAGGCACAGGAAGAGGGCTGGGGTAGCAGTATTGGTCAGCGCTGGCAATTAAAGATCAATACCAAATGTAGAACCACTGCACAATTGCACTCATCTCACACGCTAGTAAAATAATGCTCAAAATTCTCCAAGCCAGGCTTCAGCAATACGTGAACTGTGAACTTCCAGATGTTCAAGCTGATTTTAGAAAAGGCAGAGGAACCAGAGATCAAGTTGCCAACATCCGCTGTATCATCAAAAAAGCAAGAGAGTTCCAAAAAAACATTTATTTCTGCTTTATTGACTATGCCAAAGCCTTTGTGTGGATCACAAGAAACTGTGGAAAATTCTGGAAGAGATGGGCATACCAGACCACCTGACCTGCCTCTTGAGAAACCTATATGCAGGTCAGGAAGCAACAGTTAGAACTGGACATGGAACAACGACCGGTTCCAAATAGGAAAAGGAGTACGTCAAGGCTGTATATTGTCACCCTGCTTATTTAACTTATACGCAGAGTACATCATGAGAAATGCTGGGCTGGATGAAGAACAAGCTGGAATCAAGATTGCCAGGAAAAACATCAATAACCTCAGATATGCAGATGACACCACCCTTATGGCAGAAAGTGAAGAGGAACTAAAGACCCTCTTGATGAAAGTGAAAGAGGAGAGTGAAAAAGTTGGCTTAAAGCTCAACAGTCACAAAACGAAGATCATGGCATCCGGTCCCATCACTTCATGGCAAATAGATGGGGAAACAGTGGAAACAGTGTCAGACTTTATTTTGGGGGGCTCCAAAATCACTGCAGATGGTGACTGCAGCCATGAAATTAAAAGACGCTTACTCCTTGGAAGTAAATTTTGACCAACCTAGATAGCACATTCAAAAGCAGAGACATTACTTTGCAGACAAAAGTCCGTCTCGTCAAGGCTATGGTTTTTCCAGTAGTCATGTATGAATGTGAGAGTTGGACTGTAAAACAGGCTGAGTGCTGAAGAATTGATGCTTTTGAACTGTGGTGTTGGAGAAGGCTCTTGAGAGTCCCTTGGACTACAAGGAGATCCAACCAGTCCATCCTAAAGATCAGTCCTAGGTGTTCATTGGTAGGACTGATGTTGAAGCTGAAACTCCAGTACTTTGACCACCTGATGCAGAGAGCTAACTCATTTGAAAAGACCCTGATGCTGGGAAGGATTGAGGGCAGGAGGAGAAGGGGACAACAGAGGATGAGATGGTTGGATAGCATCACCAACAACAATGGACATGGGTTTGGGTGGACTCTGGGAGTTAGTGATGGACAGGGAGTCCTGACGTGCTGCTGTTCTTGGGGTCACAAAGAGTCGGACACGACTGAGCAACTGAACTGACCTGAACCAGATGTAGATGAACATTTCATGACAAGCCAACTCAGTGAGAAGTAGGAGTGGGTCAGCAGAAATCTGATGGGAACTCCCTGTGCACAGGGCTTTTTGTAGTTTGCAATTATACATTCAAATGCAGCAGAGCAGTCAGCAGCTGTCTTAGTGAGTTTGTGTTCTGTCTGGCCCTCTAAGAACGTGAAAGAAGTCCTGGGGGTAAAATGTCAGGCCTACTGAGAGTCCAGTGGGGACTCATCTCCCCCTTTCCCACCTTCCAGGGATTACGCCCTCCTGACCTGGTAATTTAGCACAGGCTGTTCCTTAAGCCTCGGACACACTTCTCCCAGTTCATTGTCTCACACTCCTGCTTGCTCTTCGGGTTTGAACTCCTAAGCATTCTAGCCTTGACCTATCTCAAGACTTATCCATTGTAAGTTTGCTCCTTTGCTATGTTTATCATAAACCAAATTATTTCCCTTTACAGTACTTATCAATCACAGTTTGTAATCACATATTAATTTGTTAATTGAATTAATTTAATGTCTGTCTTCCCAAGATTATTAAGCTCTTTCAGTAGGATTCTGAATTGTTTTATCTCCTTGTTCAGTGCTTTGCATAGTGTCTGGAGTATAATAGAAGCTCAATAAATATTTGTTGGATAAATGGTGAATTAAGTAATTGGATTAATCAATTACTATAGGTATCTTATAATAAATGCTTATAAGTCTTTATTTTCTCTGCTCTATCTCCCTGAAGTCTTCTTCACTTATACAAATCTTCTTCAGCCTCAAAATACAGTGATAATGATGGGGATAATGGTGATGATATTAAATACCTTCTCAGCCCTGTAAAATAATGCCAGTTTCATAGGATCATTATGACAAAGTGAGGTAACATACATAAAAGCATACTCACAACTCTAAAGGTCTACACGATGGCTATTCTTTCCTTGCAGACGCATCTAGTCTGGTGCTAGGAAATAGAAAAGGTCAGTGGCCTTTGCTTTTTAGTTCAGTTCTGTTTAGTTCAGTCTCTCAGTCGTGTCTGACTCTTTGTGACCCCATGGACTGCAGCACGCCAGGCCTTCCTGTCCATCACAAACTCCCAGAGTTTACTCAAACTCATGTCCATTAAGTTGGTAATGCCATCCAACCATCTCATCCTCTGTTGTTCCCTTCTCCTCCTGCCCTCAATCTTTCCCAGCATTAGGTCTTTCCCAATGAGTCAGTTCTTTGCTTCAGGTGGCCAAAGTATTGGAGTTTCAGCTTCAACAGTAGTCCTTCCAATGAATATTCAGGACTGATTTTCTTTAGGATGGACTGGTTGGATCTCCTTGCAGTCCAAGGGACTCTCAAGAGTCTTCTCCAACACCACAGTTCAAAAGCATCAATTCTTCGGCACTCAGCTTTCTTTACAGTCCAACTCTCACATCCATACATGACTACTAGAAAAACCATAGCCTTGACTAGACCAACCTTTGTCTGCAAAGTAATGTCTCTGCTTTTTAATATGCTGACTAGGTCAGTCATAACTTTTCTTCCAAGGAGCAAGCGTCTTTTAATTTCATGAATGCAGTCACCATCTGCAGTGATTTTGGAGCCCCCCAAAATAAAGTCTGTCTCTGTTTCTATTTTTTCTCCATCTATTTGCCATGCAGTGATGGGACTGGATGCCATGATCTTAGTTTTGTGAATGTTGAGCTTTAAGCCAACTTTTTCACTCTCCTCTTTCACTTTCATCAAGAGGCCCTTTAGTTCCTCTTTGCTTTCTACCATAAGGTATCTGCATATCTGAGGTTATTGATATTTCCCTCAGCAATCTTGATTCCAGCTTGTTCTTCATCCAGCCCAGCATTTCTCATAATATACTCTGCATAAGTTAAATAAGCAGGGTGACCAATTCCTAGTATGCATGAAAGAAAAAAACATATTAACCCCTGGAAAGCAATTCAAATTCATTGTGAGGTCGGGGACTAAACATATACCTGTCTTTGACAGTGAATTGGCATCACAAGTCTGAAAAACAGTTGCCATACCTAGCTTAAAAAAAAAAAAAAAAGCTAGTCACAGCTTCCCTGGTGGCTCAGTTGGTAAAGAATCCACCTGCAATGCAGGAGACCTGGATTCGATCCCTGGGTTGGAAAGATCCCCTGGAGGAAGGCATGACAACCCACTCCAGTATTCTTGCATGGAGAATCCTCATGGACAGAGGAGCCTGGTGGGCTACAGACCATGGAGTGGCGAAGAGTCAGACATGACTGAGTGACTGAACACAGCACAGCAACCCTGTGATGTAAGCTTATATCTATAAACTTATTTGCTCTTTATAAGTCTATTGTTATTATCAAATATCAAAGGACAGGCCCTCAAAGATTCTCCAGGAATGCAACAATTCAGCAATCTGCATCTCAGAGTGTCCCAGGTTTGCTGGGGAATCAGAGAACAGTGGCCTTACTCTTTGTGATTTGCACAGAGTGTCTCTCCAGTGTGTCTGCATTTTGAGCTGAAGGGCAGTGGCTGTGGCTTTCTTGCTTTTGTAATTCTTTTCAGCATTCTGAGTCTACTGGATTCAGCTGAAGACGGAAGGGCAGAGAAAGAGTTGTTATTGCTTTTCTGATGCTTTCAGTTATTTAGTCCTTGGGGGGTTATAGGTAGGGAAGAAGCATGTGAAATGCAGTAGCTCTAGCCTATTAAGACCTAAGGTGAGTGATAGAGAAGGTAGTATGATTTGTAAGGCAGTAAAATTTATTATTTCCACCCCCATTCATGTACCCCACCTCCATCTTCACCACAAGCTCCCAAAGTACACAGGTGAAAGGGAATGGTATCCTCAGAAGTTAGTCTGCTGTGTACAAGCAGCCATGGCTGGGAGCTCAGCATGTATATTGAGAGCCTCAGTTTCTTTATCTCTGAAATGGACATAAGAATAGTTCACATCCTGTAAAGTTTGGGTGAGGTTTCAATGGAATAATGCCCATGAAACCTTATCATAGAGTTTGGTACAATATCACATTTTCAACAGGTGTTAGTGATTGTTTTTTTTTTTAATTAATTTTATTTTATTTTTAAACTTTACATAATTGTATTAGTTTTGCCAAATATCAAAATAAATGTCTAAAGTCAAGTATGAATCTGAATTCAAACCCAGATCTTTCTGATTCCTAACTGCATTCTTTTCAGCTCACCCCTGATCAAATACAGGGCTGTATGCCTACCCTGTGAACAGAGAGGGGGGAAAAGGAAGATTAATAAAGGAAGAGCCATAAAAAATTCTCTGAATATAAAATGGATGTAATATTAACATACATAATTACTTCTCAACTTCAGAAGCTATAATATCAAAGATAAAAATCATGTCAGCTTCAATCTTTTTCTCATTGTAGATTCAGACCATTACATTAATGACTAATTTTTTGAGCTGCATAATTTTTTTCTTGGAAAGATACCTTTTTGAGGAGCTAAGCACAGAAGCCCTTTTCCAGCCGTACCCTAGACTTGAAGGAGGAAGGAGAACCTCCCTGTTGACGCCACTCCCCGCCTCCTACTGCCCTGATCTTCAGTGCGTCCACTCCCTTCGTGAGGAAACAAAGGCAGTTAATCACAGGGCAGCCAAGTTTCGCCTTTGGCTGGCTGAGGATGTGGATGTGGCTCCAGAACTTAGCCGAGAGCCCCAAGTGTGTGACCCCATGAGTGTTTGTGGTTCAGAGGCTGCTCCAAAAATTGCCAGCCACTGGATATTGGCTCGTTCCTGGGGAAGAGGTCTCCAAATATCTGAAAGCTGGGCCTTTGTTCATTTTAAACAGAGGCCCTCACTCCCACCTCTCCTTTCCTGGCTCTCTGGTCTGAACCTTCCATCTGAGACACAGCCCAGCATCTGTGGGAACCACCCTTTGGAAACTTATTCCTGTCTCTGAGCCAGCACCTCCTCCCAAGAGGAAAGAAACGAGTGATGTCCCAGGGAGATTTGCTGTATCAGATGCAAATCTAGCACCCTCTGAGGTTCTTTTCCCTTTTCAGGACCTCAGGATAGAATTGCGTCAAGGAGAAGAACCCCATTTCTCAGACTCCATGTCAAGGGGCCTGTCCAATGTCACAATTGCTGCTAAATGGAACCAGAAGTTGTGTTCTCTTTTTACAGCCTTCTGAAACAATGAATAGAATGGGAGAGGAAGAAGGTAGTTTGGCTTTTCTCCTTGTTTTTCTTATATTTTTCTTTTCTATTGGTGCCCATCCCTCCTATCAGGCCCTCCCACTCCTTCCTGTCCCTTTTCATTAAGTGTCACGCTAGATGCTCCAAGCACTCCCTTCCCTTTTCTCTGGGCTTCTCTCCTCACCCTATTCCTTTGTCACATATAAACGTTTTACCTACTCTGTGGTCCTTTCCTTCTGTTAGCTCTGACTCAGGCAACTAATTATGATAGGAAATAAATTTCTATTTTGTTTCTCTGTTGCCTCTATCCCACAAAAAATGTCAATAAGTTTAAGATGTGCCGACTTATCAATGAGGCTACGTAAAATAAAATCGTCAAAAGATTGACAGTCTTCTTAGAGAGCAGCCTGTGTGATTCCACCTGTGAGAGATATGCCTTGAATCCTGAGGTATTCTATACCGAGAAACCAAACAGTGCTTTTGTTCCCCTCAAATCAAGTCAATCCTTGACTGGGGGAAGCATGAAAATGTAGAACCATGTACTCTGTTAAGATATAAGTCCACTTAACCATTAATAAAATGCCTTTTCCTTCCAATTTGACAATTACATCTTTGTAATATCCTATAAAGCTATCTTCTAACTTTAGAATTCTTGATCTCCTTGGAATTAGCACCAGAATATGGTAAAGCAAGAAGACTTGATCCATGGTGCCAGGTCTGCAATCACTCTCCCTTCTCATCACATGCCCAGCACTGTCCCACACCAGGAAGATCCTCATGTGTACTGTCAGTGCCCTGGGTTTAGCCCATTACCTCAACAACTGCCCCTTCTCAGGCCTAGTGATGCCTTTGTTGTTGTTGTTGTTGTTCTTTCACCAAGTCATGCCCAGCCCTTTGCAGCCCCATGAACTGCAGCATGCCAAGTCTCTCTGACCCTCACCATCTCCTGGAGCTTGCCCCAGTTCATGCCCATTGAATCGGTGACGCCATCCAACCATCTCATCCCCTGTTGCCCCCTTCTCCTTTGGCCTTCTATGATGCCTATGTCTGTGCACGTGTTACTGCAGGACTGAGACTAGAACAAGACTATTCAGGTTCTGAAAGTGGGCTGAGTCATTTGGGCAGAAAATTCCAAGGTCCTTGGTTTACAGAGTATAGTCTAGAAGGAAGCGCAGCAGAGGCTCCAAATGGCACATTCCTGTGGCCCTGTGCACCAGGTGTGGTCTGGGGGCACTTTCTGAAGCTCAGGGCTAGGATAGGATTCTTCTTGCCCAAGTATAAAGGTATACTGACCTAAAGGGCCAATAGTTCCTGTTACATCCATGCACTTGGTATCAAGCTGCCTCTCATATGGGCCACTCTACATAGGACGCTACAAGTTTAAGTCCAGAGACAGTTGATTTGTTGTTGTTTAGTCACTAAGTCCTGTCTGACTTTTTATGACCCCCGTGGACTGTAGCACACCAGGCTTCCCTGTCCTTCACTATCTCCTGGAATTTGCTCAAACTGAGGTCCAATGAAACATCCAACTATCTCATCCTCTGATGCCTCCTTCTCCTCCTGCCTTCAGCCTTTCCCAGCATCAGGGTCTTTTCCAATGAGTCGGCTCTTCATATCAGGTGGGCAAAGTATTGGTGCTTCAGCTGCAGCATCAGTCCTTCCAGTGACTATTCAGGGTTAATTTCCTTTAGATTGACTGGTTTGATCTCCTTGCTGTCCAAGGGACTCTAGAGAGTCTTCTCCAGCACCATAGTTCAAAAGCATCAATTCTTCAGTCTCAACCTTCTTTTTGGTCCAACTCTCACCTCTGTGCATGACTCCTGGAAAAACCATAGCTTTGACTATATAGATCTTTGTCAGTGAGGTGATATCTCTGCTTTTTAATATGCTGTTTAGGTTTGTCATAGCTTTTCTTCCAAGGAGCAAGCATCTTTTCATTTCACAGTTGATTTAACAATGGTTAATGAAGCATATGTATTCACATTAAGACTGTTGACCCCTCCTGAATAGCACTGACCAGTGCATAATAGGTATTTATTAAATTCATTCTATATAAACAAATGAATGACCTACTAGAATTTTATAAATTGTTTCATATAGGAAAGGAGTGACCAAGAGTGGAAATTTCAGACACTAATAGCAAATGAGAGAAACTTTGATTTGTATACTTTAAGAAGAATCTGCTTATTAGAGGTAGCCCCTCTATACTAGCTGAAAATACAATCTCTTCCTACTGTGACAAATGCATGGCTGTACCCATAGCCAAGAATGTATGCACAATGCCATGAGTCACATATTTTTATTTATTTATTTTTTTACTTTACAATATTGTATTGGTTTTACCATACATCAACATGCATCCGCCACAGGTATACACGTGTTCCCCATCCTGAACCCCCCTCCCACCTCCCTTCCCATACCATCCCTCTGGGTCATCCCAGTGCACCATCCCCAAGCTTCCTGTATCCTGCATCGAACCTGGACTGGCGATTCATTTCTTATATGATATTATACATGTTTTAATGCCCTTCTCCCAAATCATCCCCCACCCCCTCTCCCACAGAGTTCAAAAGACTGTTCTATACATCTATCTCTCTTTTGCTGTCTTGCATACAGGGTTGTTGTTACTATCTTTCTAAATTCCATATATATGCATTAGTATACTGTATTGGTGTTTTTCTTTCTGACTTACTTCACTCTGTGTAATAGGCTCCAGTTTCATCCACCTCATTAGAACTGATTCAAATGTATTCTTTTTAATGGCTGAGTAATACTCCATTGTGTATATGTACCACAGCTTTCTTTTCCATTCATCTGCTGATGGACATCTAGGTTGCTTCCATGTCCTGGCTATTATAAACAATGCTGCCATGAACATTGGGGTACACCTGTCTCTTTCAATTCTGGTTTCCTCGGTGTGTATGCCCAGCAGTGGGATTGCTGGGTCATAAGGCAGTTCTATTTCCAGTTTTTTAAGGAATCTCCACACTGTTCTCCATAGTAGCTGTACTAGTTTGCATTCCCACCAACAGTGTAAGAGAGTTCCCTTTTCTCCACACCCTCTCCAGCATTTATTGCTTGTAGACTTTTGGATCGCAGCCATTCTGACTGGTGTGAAATGGTACCTCATTGTGGTTTTGATTTGCATTTATCTGATAATGAGTGATGTTGAGCATCTTTTCATGTGTTTGTTAGCCATCTGTATGTCTTCTTTGGAGAAATGTCTATTTAGTTCTTTGGCCCATTTTTTGATTGGGTTGTTTATTTTTCTGGAATTGAGCTGAAGGAGTTGCTTGTATATTTTTGAGATTAGTTGTTTGTCAGTTGCTTCATTTTCTATTATTTTCTCCCATTCTGAAGACTGTCTTTTCACCTTGCTTATAGTTTCTTTTGTTGTGCAGAAGATTTTTAATTTTAATTAGATCCCATTTGTTTATTTTTGCTTTTATTTCCAATATTCTGGGAGGTGGGTCATAGAGGATCTTGCTGTGATGTATGTTGGAGAGTGTTTTGCCTATGTTCTCCTCTAAGAGTTTTATAGTTTCTGGTCTTATGTTTAGATCTTTAATCCAACATAATAAAAGCTATATATGACAAACCCACAGCAAACATTATCCTCAATGGTGAAAAATTGAAAGCATTTCCCCTAAAGTCAGGAAGAAGACAAGGGTGCCCACTCTCACCACTACTATTCAACATAGTTTTGGAAGTTTTGGCCACAACAATCAGAGCAGAAAAAGAAATAAAAGGAATCCAAATTGGAGAAGAAGAGGTAAGACTCTCACTGTTTGTAGATGACATGATCCTCTACATAGAAAACCCTAAAGACTCCACCAGAAAATTACTAGAGCTAATCAATGAATATAGTAAAGTTGCAGGATATAAAATCAACACAGAGAAATCCCTTGCATTCCTATACACTAATAATGAGAAAATAGAAAGAGAAATTAAGGAAATGATTCCATTCACCATTGCAACAAAAAGAATAAAATACTTAGGACTATATCTACCTAAAAAAACTAAAGACCTATATATGCTATGCTAAGTCGCTTCAGTCGTATCCGACTTTGTGCGACCCCATAGATGGCAGCCCACCAGGCTCCGCCATCTCTGGGATCCTCCAGGCAAGAATACTGGAGTGGGTTGCCATTTCCTTCTCTAGTGTATGAAAGTGAAAAGTGAAAATGAAGTTGCTCAGTCATGTCCAACTCTTAGCGACCGCATGGACTGTAGCCTACCAGGCTCCTCTGTCCATGGGACTCTCCAGGCAAGAGTACTGGAATGGGGTGCCATTGCCTTCTCTGAAGACCTATATATAGAAAACGATAAAACACTGATGAAAGAAATCAAAGACACTAATAGATGGAGAAATATACCATGGTCATGGATTGGAAGAATCAATATAGTGAAGATGAGTATACTACCCAAAGCAATCTATAGATTCAATGCAATCCCTATCAAGCTACCAACGGTATTTTTCACAGAGCTAAAACAAATAATCTCACAATTTGTATGGAAATACAAAAAACCTTGAATAGCCAAAGCAATCTTGAGAAAGAAGAATGGAACTGGAGGAATCAACCTGCCTAATTTCAGGCTCTACTACAAAGCCACAGTCATCAAGACAGTATGGTACTGGCACAAAGACAGAAATATAGATCAATGGAACAAAATAGAAAGCCCAGAGATAAACCCACACACCTATGGACACCTTATCTTTGACAAAGGAGGCAAGGATATACAATGGAGAAAAGACAATCTCTTTAACAAGTGGTGCTGGGAAAACTGGTCAACCACTTGTAAAAGAATGAAACTAGAACACTTTCTAACACCATACACAAAAATAAACTCAAAATGGATTAAAGAGTCACATATTTTTAAAAATACTTATTTTATTTGGCTCCGCTGGGTCTTCATCTCTGTGTACCTGCTTTCTTTAGTTGCAGTGAGCCAGGGCTACTCTTGTAGTGGCTTCTCTTGTTGCAGACACAGGCTCTAGGTACACAGCCTTCAGTATTTACAGCATGTGGGCTCAGCAGTTACGGTGGGCATGTTTAGTTGCTCATGGCATTTGGAGTCTTCCTGGACCAGGGATCGAACTCATGTCCCCTCCATTGGCTGACAGATTCTTATCAACTGTACCACCAGGGAAATCCTCAAATATTTTTAGAGCAGGATTTCTCAACATATTGTCACTATGGACACTTTGGATGGGATCATTCTTTGTTATGGGGGCAGTCCTCTGCATTGTAGGACATTTAGCAGCATCCTTGGTGTCTACACACTAGAGGCTGGTAGCATTTCTTCCCAGTTGCGACAACCAAAAGTGTCTCCAGACAGTGCCAAATGTTCCCTGGGTGGGGATGGTGGGGGAAACAACCCTGGCTAAGAACCATTGTTCTTAAAGAAACTGATTCTTTATATCTTGACATCATCATTCCCCACCCAGTCAGAATTAACACCAAGCAGAACTCACAGCAGGCTTCAGTTGTACCCAGATGCATTGTCAAAAGAAAAGAGTCAAGGGAAGCCGAAATAATGTTGTAGTTTGCTATGTTTCATCAGTCTCTAAGATTGTATAGCAAATGGCAACTTTAAGCTAAAAGATGAAAATGTAGAGTAATGATGTTTAAATCTCTTATAGCAATAACTCTAATTTCTGTTCTTTGTTTTTTGTTTGTTTGTTTGTTTGTTTGTTTTCAGGGCTAGGGAATGAGCCAGAGTTAATGTTCTTAAAGGTTAAACACAGAATGAGATCAGTAGGATGAGAAAGCACATGCCAAAAGCATCTCTAGCCTCATGTAAGTCCTTTCGGGGTGACTCAGGAAAGGGTTATGTGGTACAGAGTCAGCAGCCCATTTCCATGGACATTCCCTAAGCCTTTTTTCTGCTTCTGGTCCTACCATCTTTGTTACTTCTTATATTTCCTATATCAAAATAGGAAGTTGTGACTTAATGGCTTAGCAATGTACACATTTGTGTTTGTCATGACTTGTTAAAACCAGGATTTCATGAAATTTCAGTATTTGTGGCTCTAAATGTTATTTTGGGTCTAAAAATACCCAGAATGCAATTAAGCATATTTATCTGTTTTACAAGGACAAAAAAATATTTATGCATGAGAACACACAATTTTACCTCCTTCCCCACTTTTTTGAGCAGGAAAGGATTGTTTCTTGCTAAGTTAGATTCCAGAATTTTTTGGTGTTATTATTGAGAATCTAGTTAATAAAATTAAAGAAAGAGTGAATTTAAACTATATTATAAAGAACAAGAGTGGATAGGAGATAGAAGAACTGTGTATCTGCAAAAATGCCTAAGAGAAGAAAAGGAGGGAGAGAGAGATTTGGGAAAAGCTGCCATACATGTGAAGTATACTGTTGATGATCAAAATGTTTTTAATTAAATATTTAAAAGGTTTTTTAATTTTAAAAGTACCTTTAGTTATTTCATTACGTATTAAGGCTACTAGGAATAAACAATAGGAATTCTTTAAAACTTAGCTACAGAATGTTTTTTTTTCTAATTTAAATAATTCAAGGTTGGCCAAGACTCAGCAATTTGAGCTCAGGGTTAATTCATGGGCTACATTTGGAAGTGACTGATTGTAGTAACTTCCCTGTCAGGCTAATCTTTACACCTGAGGCTGTTCTTTTACATCAAATTCCTCTTTTACTCTGGTGCTTTGGACAAGATGGCTAAAGACAGACTTGTCAGTCAATACACAATCCACCATATCATTCATTAAAAACAAATTCATTAATGAATGTCATGTGATGGTGATAGTCTGCTGACAAAAAGGAGAGGGAGACCTGACCCCTACTCTTAAAGTGCTCACAGTCTTGTCTGTAAGTAGCCTGTAAGTAACATACATATGGTAATCCCCATATAAACTAAATGTGTATCATCAAATGAGCCTAGAATTTTCATAACAATAGAACTTATTCTAAAATTGTACATAGCCTTCTGTAGAATCATTAAGAATTGTAGAATTTTCCAGTTACATTAGATTGGTGTATATAACGTGAATAACTGTGCTAGAACGATTCCAGTCCTCACAATTTTTGGACATCTCTAAAATAACATGATTCAGAAGATGTTTACTAAATGTTTATTACATTCTGTACTTTCCTTGCTAAATCTGATATGGGTCCAGCAATGAACAACACATCTTTCTAACATGATGACTCAGAATGAACACAATTTTAGGAGCAGGAGAAGCAGATGAGAAAATACCTCACTGATGCATGCCCTCTGTTGTATTTCAGCCTGATGCCACATCAAACTTAAAGCCTTTTTGCTGATTCTTAAACTAACTGTGAGAAGGAACCGTCTCTTTTCCCCTCTGGATCTGGGGACATGCTATATTCCATTAGCAGCCTCTCTGATTTTTCATCTAAAGCTCTTTCCTTGCCTTGGATATTGGCTAACATTTTCCACTGGTCAGAAACTTTGTTTATACAGCTGATCAAGTTAACGGTTCATCTCCTCTGCTCTGTAGGCACTCCAATTCTACCGTCATCATAACTAGGATTGGCTATTTTACTTGGCAGAATTATTTCAGTAATCCAAGATAACCAAATTGGATTGGTGATCGATCAGTTTGTTCAGCACTCATTCCAGTAAATAAAACCAACTAAGCTCCAAGTGGTCGAATTGTTATTACAGTGGAGTCACAATGTGAATCAAAGCTTAGAGACCTCAGGGAATTTCATAAAATCCTACTCTGCAACCAGATGATTGTCCTGTGATATATACCAAATACCAAAGACCTATAGGTTTTAGCCTTTCTTGGTGGAAATAGCTAGTTTTTCTGTGATACATAGATGAGAAATACCACCATTTATAAAAGTGGTCCTTGAAAACCTCATTTTTTTCTATTTACTCATTTTTTATTCACATTTTTATATAAAATTCTAGTGTGAAAAGAGTATGGTGGTTCATCGCAATCTTTTCATTGATGAACACGGAAGACTGAGTGTTGAGTCATAAATAAATGAGCATAGTTTTGAAATATCTTGTCTGAAAGGAAAGGTGATTTTTTTTTTTAAATGAAAACTGGATAGATGCCTCCGAGTATATTATACAAGGAGATATAATGGGATTTTATTATGAACTTCAAACTGTGTTTTTCAAAAACCCAAATTCTAGAGAGAGCTTTGCTACCAACTTGCTATGTGAGCTTAAAACATTTTGTTTTGCACTTTCATTTCCAGTGAATAAAAGTACTAATAATAATTATGCCCCTCTCCATCACCAGAGTTATCATGAGAACCAAATAGAATATTGTATATGGAAGCCCTTTTTGAAGTCTGAAAAGGTATTAAAAGGCATGAGAATGCACACAGGGTTCCCTAAATTGTGGGATGCATTGCTGGTGAGATGAGACATACCCCAGTGTTCAGGTTTTCACTTTGGGAGATGTACATTAAATTGTGTTGAACTACATAGTGAGAAGGTTAATCCTTTTTCACTTCTCAGTCACCATTTCTGATTCCTACATCTTGTTTTGGTCTCCAGCATGTCTCCAGCACATCTTTAACACTTGCTAATCTCCCTTTCCTTAAAGGGAGAGCACCTCTCAGGCATGGGGCCAGGCACATAACTTAGCTGGATTTTAATAACGTGGTTCAGTTTTCCTTGCTCATGTATTTTTGTCATAAATTCTTTAATGGCAAGTGGTAATGTTTTTCCATTAATAGCATAATATAAAGTTTTGTTTATATGCAACTTTAAGTATGGAGAAAAAGCCATTTTAAAGAAAAATATTAAGTAAATAAGAGTGATATGTGAATTTGACACAAATTGTGAAAGTGAGATGAATATGTTTGAAATTTGGGAATATATATACTTGTCATCGTAAAACATAGGCTAAGACCAAGTGTGTCTGTCATTGAGATAGTTGTTGTTGTTCAGTCACTAAGTCATGTCTGACCGCTTGTGATTCCACGGATTTCCAGGCTCCCTGGCCCTCTGCTATCTCCTGGAGTTTGCTCAAATTCATATCCAGTGAGTCAGTCATGCCATCCAGCCATCTTATCCTCTATCGCCCCCTTCTCTTCCTACCCTCAATCTTTCCCATCATCAGAGTCTTTTCCAATGAGTTGGCTATTTGCATCATGTGGCCAAAGTATTGGAGCTTTAGCTTCAGCACCAGTCCTTCCAATGAATATTCACGGTTGATTTCCATTAGGACTGGTTGGATCTCTTTGCAGTCCAAGGGACTCTTAAGCGATGTCTTCAGCAACACCATTTGAAAGCATCAGTTCTTTAGTGCTTTAGTGCTAAGCATCAGTTCTTTAGTGCTCAGCCTTCTTTATGGTCCAACTCTCACATCTATACATGTCTGCTGGAAAAACCATAGCTTTGACTAGACGGACCTTTGTTGGTAAAGTGATGTCTCTGCTTTTAATACGTTGTACTTTTCTCATGTACCTTTGGTTCATCCCTCACCATTCTTGAACAAGCCTTACAAAGCAACCCTTAAGGCCAGGGAAGGGAGAAAATTGGAACTTTCAGATGCCATTTTAACTTCCACTGATAAAGCCATCCATTGAGAGAATTTAGGCACTGAATCCAACTGAAATCTTCTAAACTTTTCAGCATTAAAAATAGGTGGTGTTGACTGTGCTAAAGAGACAGCTCCCTCCTCAAGAGTCAAGTTTGTCTCATTAACCTTGGAAGGGGACTCCAGCACACAGTGACTGACCTGGCATATTCAGACACACATATACAGTACATCAACCTCATTCAGGATGGGCTTCAACACTTTGATGAAATACATCTTGTTCCATCCTCTAGAGACCATGTGAATCCACAAACACTTACAATTTTAAAGAAATTGTGGGTAAGCGAATCCTCTGTGATCAGAGTGTTTTCTCACCATTTTTCTATTTTCCATTTCTTTCTTTCTCATTTGAAAAGGAAGTAGAAGAATCTTCAGTTGTGTCAGAATAAGAAGGGCACGGAAAAGTTGTTGGTGGGTTTTAAAAATACAGTTTCTAAAAATTTATAGATGAGCTCAATTTAGAAAAAGTGGGGAAATCACATGCTGACATGCATTTCAGTTTGGGAGCCTATTTTTTTCCATAGAATGTTGTGCAAAGTAAAATCCCAAAGTAATGATTTCCTTTGCTAATAAATCTTGTTCGAAGTGAGGAAGTCTTGAAGCAGAAGAAATAGTAATAAAAACACCACTAGGATCATCTTCATTCCTTTCAGATGTGTTCAACTCCAACCCAGGAAAAGTAACTGAGTGTCTCATCCCCATATTCAATACTACATCTCCTATGGGCTGTGTGTGTGTGTGTGTGTGTGTGTGTAATTCACATATTTTTTTTCTACAGACTTCTAGCCTGTGTGTATACAATTATTGTTGCAAATGTAGGTATTTGACACTTTAATAACATATTATTGCACTTTAAGGAAAACACACCCTTCTGTACTATTCTTCTTGCTGGGTGTAGAGCTCCTCTTTAGAGCAGATGTTCTTGGCTGTTACGAAAGGGCTTTAGAATGCTGGATTCAGATGAAGCTTGGAGGCGAGCGCCAATTATGTCATATGGTGACAGTGCCCAGTTATAACACTAATAGGCTTTTCATTATTTTTAATATATTTTTTTTGGTTTTAATTATTCCCATGTATATTTCAGGACTCTCATTATGGAAAGCCAGGATTAGAATTGCTACTATGGTTTTTGCCTAAACAGGACAGGAAATTTTTCATAGTCTGAAAAAGTTTTAGAAGTATTGAGAATGTCTGAAAACAAAACAGAACCAAAGAAAATAAAAACACAAACCTCTCCCATAGCCTGGTCACTGATGACTAAATGTTTGAATTTTTATGTCTGGCATGCCATAGGTTTCTAATAAATTTGTAATGAATGAATACATAGGCTAAAACCAGTTTTCTATCTTTTTTTCAGTTCAATCACATGCTTTCCTTATTTATCCCATTCTTAGGATCTGGAACCATTTATATTTGTGTTCCCTAAAATAAGTGAAACAGTGGCTCATTCACAGAAAGGTTATTTAATCTTTCACATACCTCCATGTTCTTCCCACATTATTATTATCATGAGTTTACCTAATGCAGAGACAATAGAAATAAATTTGTTGAGAATTTCATGGAGATTTTATACTTTGTTTGTTTGACAATCAAATGGCCCCCCAAGCCAGATCCAACCTGCCTGAGGTTTTTATAAATAAAATTTTATTGGAACACAGCCATAATAGTTGGTTTACATATCATCTAAGACAACTTTGGGGCTTCCCTGATAGCTCAGTTAGTAAACAATCCACCTACAATGCAGAAGACCCCGGTTCAATTCCTGGGTCGGGAAGATCTGCTGGAGAAGGGATAGGCTACCCACTCCAGTATTCTTGGGCTTCCCTGGTGGCTCAGCTGGTAAAGAAGCTTTGGTGCCACAAATAACAAAACTGAAGAATCATGTCAGAGACCAGATGCCCTGCAAATCCTAAACTATTTATCATCTGGTCTTTTGACACGAGAGAAATTTACTCACTCTTAGAGTGGGAATTTTAGAGGCAGACAGGAGTTAGTATGGTATTCCAGAAATTCTTTTTAAAGTGTTTATTAATTCAAAGTTTGACTTTATTTTGACTCAGAGATACAGAGGCTTGTCTTTATAAAAGTCTTAATATAGCATGGAAGTTAATATATCAGTTCATTAATACTAAGTTTTTACCCTCATTTTTAATAGTAGTGAAAATAGTAATAACTATAACAAAATGCTCCCCTTTTCAGCAGAGTAGCAGAAAAGTCTTTCCTGGGATTGCTGTGGTAAAATATGCATTCATAGAAATTAGCTGCAACCCCTTGCATCAAAATTAAGTCAAATGTATTAAAGACACAATCAGTTTGTACCTTCCTTTTCCCAAGAGATTCAGTGTTCATAACAGTGATCCAGTTGGTCTCAGAGATTTAGAAATCATCTTGTGTCCTGGAAATCGATACTTTTACACCTGCCAAAGCACTAAGGCATTTTCTGGCAGGAGTAGCAAAATGCAGTATCTCAATATATGAATGTTACTGTCAGAGACTTGCTGGCTTAGCTGGGGGGTAAGGGCGGAGGGTGGACTGTACTGTTGTGAGAGTAAGTATTGTGGCAAGAAGAATGATTTGGTTTTCTCCACAATTCCCAGCCAAGCCCCTTGGGCTATGTGTATTCACCTTATAGGAGGTGTACTCACAGGATGGCCCTGGGCCAGTGAGCCTGTGTGGCCATGGCAGCATCTTGAACCTTGCTCGGTGCAAGAGGGAACCCTAGGCATAGCATTGGAAAGAAAGGAAAGGGATTTGGTCCAAGTAGTGTTCCCCACCCTGTCCCCCTCACTCTAGAAAAGAGAACAATAATTAATTACCATTTTATTTGTGTCTTCTGTATGCTAAACACCAAGCTAATTATATACCAACTAACTTATGCCAACTAACTGAGTCTTACCCTTCATTCAAAAGTATGCTGTTATCCACATTTAAAGATAAAGAAATTGAGACTTAGAGAGGTTGAGTAATTGGCCCAAGGACACACAGCTGCTAAATGGCAGAGCATGGATTACGCTCCAAAAGACTTTGTTTAAAATGCTAAGTGAGGGACTTTTGGGGAGAAGATTGGGTTTCCTGAGTGGGTGATGTCATTTGTACTCTGGAGTTGTTCAATATTAAAAGTCCCTCCTCAAGAAAGTTGTACTCTCAAACTCAAGCAAAAAGAACTTTTGCTGTGTTGACCAAATCCCTTGGTCAAAAACCTGTCTGCAAACCTATGTGCCCGCTGTTACTGACAAGCTGTAGGGAATGCTGGCAGGGCATCTACATGGGGAAAAGAGAATTAGAATTAGAAATGTTATAGGGTAGAGGGGAAATACATGCATACACACATACCATCACCACCACCACCTAACATGTTACATGGACCAAAGAAGCTCTCTGAAACACTGACCAAGGAGCATGCATTCAAAAAGAGTGGGTGATGCTGACATTCATAGTGCCCCACAGGGGCTGTGGGCTGTGGCTCATTCCTTAAGCTCCGTGTTTGGTTGCCAAGGCTATTACCTATATCTTGGGTCTTGGGACACAAGTAATTTCAGAGAAGTAGGCAGAATCTTTTGGGGCCCCTGGAAAAAATGATAAAAGAAGTTGGGAGTCCTGTGAAAGGCCTCTCTGATCACCAGGAAGGAGTTTTTTTTTTTTTTTTCCAAAAGGAAAATACAAACTTATCCTCAAATAATCATTACCATTCTTATAATGCACGGTGATTCTTGTTAGTAAAGATCAGCCAAGATTTAAAGATCACTTGGTTCCAGGGAGCACCTTCCATGAATTATTACATTGTAAAAGTGTTAGTTACTCAGTCATGTCCGACTCTTTGTGACCCCATGGACTGTAGCCCTCCCGGCTCCTCTGTCCATGGAATTCTCCAGGCAAGAATACTGGAGTGGGTTGCCATGCCTGCCCTCCTCCAGGGGATCTTCCTGACCTAGGAGTTGAACCTGGGTCTGCTGCATTTCAGGCAGATTCTTTTTTTTTTAATTTTTAAATATTTTTACTTTACAATATTGTACTGGTTTTGCCATACATCGACATGAATCTGCCACGGGTATACGCGTGTTCCCCATCCTGAACCCCCCTCCCCATACCATCCCTCTGGGTCATCCCAGTGCACCAACCCCGAGCATCCTATATCATTCATCGAACCTGGACTGGTGATTCATTTCACATATGATAATATACATGTTTAAATGCCATTCTCCCAAATCATCCCACCCTCACCCTTTCCCACAGAGTCCAAAAAACTGTTCTATACGTCTGTGTCTCTTTGCTGTCTCGCATACAGGGTTATCGTTACCATCTTTCTAAATTCCATATAAATGCGTTAGTATACTGTATTGGTGTTTTTCCTTCTGGCTTACTTCACTCTGTGTAATAGGCTCCAGTTTCATCCACCTCATTAGAACTGATTCAAATGTATTCTTTTTAATGGCTGAGTAATACTCCATTGTGTATATGTACCACAGCTTTCTTATCCATTCATCTGTTGATGGACATCTAGGTTGCTTCCATGTCCTGGCTATTATAAACAGTGATGTGATGAACACTGGGGTACTGCAGGCAGATTCTTTACCATCTGAGATCATTAAATTGTCCCATGGCCCTAAAAGCTAAGTCCTATTGTTATGGTCATTTTAGGGAGAATTAGTAAGGTCCAGGGCTGCCCTGGGCAACACGGTAGCTACTGGCCATGTGTGGTTGTTGAGCACTTGAGGACATTTATGCTGTGAATGTAAAATACACAGAATTTTGAAGACAATACAAAAAAGGAAAAAGTATGAAAGCAAAATGTCTTATCAGTAATTACTTATTGAGATGATAATATTTTAAGTATATTAGCTAAAATATATTCTTAAAACTAACTTTGTGTGTACTCAGCTGCTTCAGTCCTGTCTGACTCTTTGTGACCCCATGGACTGAAGCCCTCCAGGCTCCTCTGTCCATGGGATTCTCCAGGCAAGAATACTGGAGTAGGTTGCCATGCCCTCCTCTAGGGGATCTTCCCAGGGATCAAACCCATGTTTCTTGCATCTCCTGCATTATAGTGGGATTCTTTACCCACTGAGCCATCTGGGAAGCCCAAAATTAACTTTATTTTTTTTTTTTAACTTTTTCTAATGTGACTGCTAGAAAATTTTGAATTACCTCCATGCCTCACAAATGTGGCTTGCTCTGTTTCCACTGGGCAGCTCTGGTCAAGAGCAGAAATCAACAAACAGGCCCACACCCTGGTTTTACACAGCTTATGAGCTAAAAATGCTAGAATGATTTTTATGTTTTAAAGCATGGTAAAATTAAAAAAAAAAAACAATCTGGCCTATGAAGCATAAAATATTTGCTATCAGCCCTTTATAGAAAAAGTTTGCTGTTCTAAATGACTGTCTAATCCAGGACCACTAACTCCAAAAGGTGTGCTTTACCCACTGTGAATACTGGCTTTCTTCTAGATGCCAGACAGTTCACAAAATCTTTATACACAGTGCTTATTTTAATTCTGAGATTAAATAAGACTAATGACTCATGTTTATTCAAAATGTTATTATAATACTACTTGCCACTAATAATGTTATTATATCCACTTTGCAGATGAGCAAGCCAAGGCTTATAGAGATGCAGTAGTTTGGCTTATGTCATACAGCTAATAAGTGACAGGACTGGAATTTAAATCTACTTCTTCCTGAAAGGTACACTTGTAGGCCCCTTGCTATCCTGCCACTGAATTCCTGTTTGTTTAGGGCCAGCCTCTGCGCTGATCAGTGCTGAGTTACCTACTCCCTGAGTTTTCTTGCTGGTGATTTGTCCTTCCATGAATCTAATCCAGGGTTCAACAAACTATCTTGGGCCCATAGGTCAAATTTGGCCCCACTGTCTTACACACACACAGAGACACTTCCCAGGAGGCTCAGAGGGTAAAGAATCAGCTTGCAATGCAGGAGACACAGGTTGCATCCCTGGTCAGGCAGATCCCTTGGAGGAGGGGATGGCAATCCATTCCAGGATTCTCGCCTGGAGAATCCCATGGACAAGCGAGCCTGGCGGGCTACAGTCCATGGGGTCACAAACAGTAAGACATGACTGAAGTGACTGAGCACTCATTGGACATGCCCCTGACCTTTTGTTTGCACGAAAGAGTCCCCAACCCCTGGGCCACAGACTGGTACTGGCCCATGACTTGTTAGGAACTGGTCTGCACTGCAGGAGGTGAGTGGCAGATGAGCAAGTGAAGTTTCATCTGTATTTACAGCCTCTGTCCATCACTCACATTACTTCCTGAGCTCAGCCTTCTGTAATAGCAGCAGCAGCATTATGTTCTCATAGGAGCAAGAACCCTACTGTGAACTGTGCATTTGAGGATCTAGGTTGTATACTCCTTATGAGAATCATCTTTAAACCATTTCCCTACACACCCTCCTCCCATCTTGGTCTGCCAAAAAATTGTCTTCCACAAAACTGGTCCCTGGTGCCAAAAAGGTTGAGAACCACTGGTCTATGGGTAGTTTCACACTACAACAGCACAGTTGACTATGAGAAAGGCCACACATCCCACAAAGCCAAAAGCATTTATTATCTGGACCTTTACAAAGAAAATTTGCTGACCCCTAATCTAACTCGTTCAGGACAGGTCATGTGGCCCACAGGGCTCACTACAGTGCAGGGTTGGCTAGGGCCCAATAAATATGGAGTAGGCGAGTGAGTGAGTGGTGGGGGAGAGGAGAGTCCAGAGAGCACTTTCCTCTCTCCTCCTTGTCCAGAGCCCACTTCGTTAGTTAGTGCACACATGCACTCACAACACTGAAATGTTGCCATCTCTCTAATTGCTAGTGTTGGGATTCTCCCATATTCCTTCCCCACTTCCTTCCCCAATAGTTACTTGACCCAGAACATGTGGATTACATTTCACTTAAAATACATAGGGAATTTAAAATTAAAGGAAAACATGTTTGGCAAAAACTAGAGTACTTTGCAAACCATCCGGGATGTTCTCTTGTTTGTACTGGAGCTCAGTGCCGCTGTCCTCCATGGAGAAATGATTTTCACAATGGAACTCTTCACACTTAAGTAAAACCAACAGGAGTGTGCAATGTTGGCCTCAGTATGGCTTAGGAAAGAAACTGGAAACCAACTGGTTGTAAAACAAAGGTGGAAATTCAAGGACATTTTTGGAAGAGTCATGGCCAGGATTGTTGCACTGTGCCATGTGCCATTTCCAAACTCTGTGATAACAGCTACCATTACTGAGCATTTCCTGTGTTCCAGGCACTTTTCTAAGCACCATCTACCCTTTACCTCAATCAGTGCTCCCAACAACCATAAGGGATGGATCCTATTACCCACATGTCAATCTGAGGAAACTGAGAATTAGGCAACTTACTTCCCCTACTACCACACAAGTCATAAGTGACAGAACCAGGACTTAAAGCCAGACCAGGATAAACTAACTCTGATGTCTCTGTCCCATATTATTCTACACTGGATAGCCCATAAGTTCACCAGCTACACTTTCCATGTCTTGTGACCTACAGCAGTGCTGTACATATGATAAACACTAATACTTACCTATTTCCTCATTTATATATTCAAAAATATGTATTCAAAACTACTTTACAGCAGGTACCATGATAAGTAATAGTCAGTGGTGATCTAAGACAGATGTTTTAAATAACATTAATTAAGAAAGACATTACAGCCATCTCTGCATCTAGAAGATTCCAAATTCATGGACGTTTTGTCCATTTTATTCTCTATGCTTATCCATTTCTTCTTACTAGGAGGATAATTTATTTTTCTTATTTCTCTGTTCTTCTTGCTCTGCCCCTACCCACTCTCCAAAAATTCCAGTCCTGAAAACAGTCTCCATATTGTGAAAAAGATTTCTTAAACCACAGGAGTGATGTAACTGTAGGCCTGTTTTTTCTCTCTTATGCACACAAAATATTGGATATGAGTGAGATTTTTAAAAATTGGTTTTCAAGTGTGATGAAAAGAGTGTCCTTTCTACCAGAACAAAACAACCCCTAATGCGGAAGCCTCCTTCCTGATAGGGTTGATATCCCCAGATGAACAAATCTGTGCATTGGGCCACAGCCTAAAATCCAGTGCAAAAGGCAGAGGGAAGCTCTGGACTAGAAAGAACTTCCATGTTTAGGATGGAGCTGAAGGCTCCCTTTGGGCTTTGGAGGCTGTGCTTAAAGACATGGCCTTTGTTTAGATGGGCAGCGGCCCAGAAACCTCACTTGCAATCCAGCTGATATGACAGGGGTTTTGCCATGGAAAGTGTACGCATTGGAGCGTTTCTCAGCTAGTCACTAGCCATCAATTACTTAAGAGTCAGATCTTGGCCAGAGGCCTCCGTTCCACAAAGTATGTCATTCTGTGTTCACAGAAATGGAGTTTACAGTCCTGCCGCTAAATTAAAACTGGTTCTTCCAAATTAAAAGCAGACAGGACAGATGTGCAGGGAAGAAATGGAGACTCACATCTTTTGTGAATCAGCTAATCATTGTGCCAGAACTTGAAATCAGCTTTTCCTGTCGAGGCCTCAACTGCACCACACCTATGTAAACCGCATTAAACCACATTAAATGAGGTGGAATGAACATTTTACCAGTTCTTTCTTTCACCCTGTCATCTGGAGAAGGATAAAGAGTTCCGTGGAGGCCCGAATCCCGAGGACTCTGCAATGGGAGCCTGGGGTCAGCACCTGAGGGTGACCACATTCAGCTTGTCCCTTGTTGAGCATTTAGGACACAAGATGGACTCAACACCAAGCTAGCCACTCATGAGGACAAAGGTCCAAACACGATCCTAAAGCTTGGGGCCTGCATTTCTCGGGAAAATGATTAAAGATAAGGTTTTCCATACTTGGCCTGCCCTCTTAACCTATTCATGATATAAATATTAGCTTTAATTTATTGAGCACTTACTATATAAAATTTGAAAAACTTCAATAGGATCAAGTGACTTTAAAATCCTTCAATGGCTTCCAACTGCCCTAATGATAAAAACCGACCTCTTTTTTGGGGTCGCCAAGTCCTGTAGGATGTAGTCCCTACCACATCTGATTTCCCTTCTCCCCTTTATCTCCCCACTCCAGACCCATTAGAGTTTCTCATCTGTACCACATTCTTTCTACTGTTAAATACTCCCTCTGTGTAGTGCTCTTCCAACTGTCTTTTTCCTACTAAACATCATTATAGAGAAATAACATACATACCATACAGTTCACCCATTTAAAGTGTACAATTCAATGGTTGCTAGTATAGTCACTAAGCTGTTCAAGCATCACCACAATATAATTTCTTTATTTTTAATTTAATCTTTATCTTATATGGAAATCAGCAGTGACCACAGGACTGGAAAAGGTCAGTTTTCATTCCAATCCCAAAGAAAGGTAATGCCAAAGAATGCTCAAACTACTGCACAATTGCACTCATCTCACACGCTGGTAAAGTAATGCTTAAAATTCTCCAAGCCAGGCTTCAGCAATACATGAACCATGAACTTCCAGATGTTCAAGCTGGTTTTAGAAAAGGCAGAGGAACCAGAGATCAAATTGCCAACATCTGCTGGATCATTAAAACAGCAAGAGAGTTCCAGAAAAACATCTACTTCTGCTTTATTGACTATGCCAAAGCCTTTGACTGTGTGGATCCCAATAAACTGTGGAAAATTCTGAAAGACATGGGATGCCAAACCACCTGACAAGCCTCTTGAGAAACCTGTATTCAGGTCAGGAAGCAAGAGTTAGAACTGGACATAGAACAACAGACTGGTTCCAAATAGGAAAAGGAGTATGTCAAGGCTGTATATTGTCACCCTACTTATTTAACTTCTATGCAGAGTTAAGAGAAACCCTGGGCTGGATGAAGCAAAAGCTGGAATCAAGATTGCCAGGAGAAATATCAATAACCTCAGATATGCAGATGACACCACCCTTATGGCAGAAAGCAAAGAGGAACTAAAGAGCTTCTTAACAAAAGTGAAAGAGGAGAGTGAAAAAGTTGGCTCAACATTCAGAAAACTAAGATCATGGCATCTGGTCCCATCACGTCATGGCAAATAGATGGGGAAACAGTGGAAATAGTGGCTGACTGTATTTTTCTGGGCTCCAAAATCACTGCAGATGGTGATTGCAGCCATGAAATTAAACCACGCTTACTCCTTGGAAGGAAGGTTATGACCAACCTAGATAGCATATTAAAAAGCAGAGACATTACTTTGCCAGCAAAGGTCTGTCTAGTCAAGGCTATGGTTTTTCCAGTGGTCATGTATGGATGTGAGAGTTGGACTATAAAGAAAGCTGAGCACCGAAGAATTGATGCTTTTGCACTGTGGTGTTGGAGAAGACTCTTGAGAGTCCCTTGGACTGCAAGGAGATCCAACCAGTCCAACCTAAAGGAGATCGGTTCTGGGTGTTCATTGGAAGGATTGATGTTGAAGCTGAAACTCCAATACTTTGGCCACCTGATGTGAAGAGCTAACTCATTTAAAAAGACCCTGATGCTGGGAAAGATTGAGGGCGGGAGGAGAAGGGGACAACAGAGGATGAGATGGTTGGATGGCATCACTACTTGATGGACATGAGTTTGGGTGAACTCCAGGAGTTGGTGATGGACAGGAAGGCCTGGTGTGCTGCGGTTCATGAGCAGCACAGAGAGTCATGAGCACAGTTCACAGAGAGTCAGACACGACTGAGCAAGTGAACTGAACTGATAGTTGATTTACAATGTTGTATTAGTTTCAAGTGTACAGCAAAGTGATTCAGTTAAACATATATCTACTCTTAAAAATTCTTTTCCCATTTAGATTATTACAGAAAATTGAGTAGAGTTCCCTGTGCTATACAGTAGGTCCTTGTTTATTATCTATTTTATATATTTGCTGTTGTTCGTATATATAGAAGTGTGTCTATGTCAATCCCAAACTCCAAATCTATCCGTCCCTGCCCCTACCTTTTCCCTTAGGTAGCGAGAAGTTTGTTTTCTAAGTCTGAGAGTCTGTTTCTATTTTGTAAATAAGTTCATTTGTATCATTTTTTTGGTTCCTCATATAAGCAATACTATATGATACTTGTCTTCCTCTGACTTTCTTTACTTTGCATGATAATCTCTAGGTCCATCCATGTTGCTACAAATGGCTATCTCATTCTTGTTTGTGGCTGAGTTATATTCCATTATATGTATGTGCCATTTCTTCTTTATCCATTCCTCTGTCAACGGACATTTAGGTGATTCCATGTCTTGGCTTTGTAAATAGCACTGCAGTGCACATCAGAGTGCAAGCATCCTTTCCAATCGTGATTTTCTTTATATATGCCCAGGATTGCTGGATCATATGACAACTTGATTTTTAGTTTTTTGAGGAAATTCCATACTGCTTTCCATAGTGACTGTACCATTTTACATTCCCACCAACAGTGTAGGAGGGTTCTCTTTTCTCCACATTCTCTCCAGCATTTTTCGTTTGTAGACTTTTTGATGATGGCCATTCTGACAAGTGTGAGGTGATACCTCATTGTAATTTGATTTGCATTTCTCTAAAAATTAGTGCTGTTGTATATCTTTTTGTGTATTCTGAGCCATCTATATGTCTTCTTTGGAGAACTGTCTGTTTAGATCTTCTACCCATTTTTTTTTAATTGGGTTGTTTGTTTGTTTGTTTGATATTGAGGTCCATGAGCTGTTTGTATAATTTGGAGAGTAAACCCTTGTTGGTTGCTTCATTTGGAAATATTTTCTCCCATTCTGTTGGTTGTCTTTTTATTTTGTTTGTGGTTTCCTTTGCAGCGTGAAATCTTTTAAGTTTAATTAGGTCCCATTGTTTTTGTTCTTATTTTCATTAACCTAGTAGGTGGATCCAAAAAGATATTGCTGTGATTTATGTAAAAGATTATTCCACCTATGTTTTTCTCTAAGAGTTTTATAGTATTGTCTTACATTTAGGCCTTTAATCTATTTTGAGTTTTTTCATTTTTTGTATATGGTGTTAAAGAATGTTCTAATTTCATTCTTTTATATGGAGCTATCCAGTTTCCCCTGCACCACTTACTGAAGACACTGTCTTTTCTCTATTATGTATTCTTGCCTCCTTTTTGTATATTAATTAAAGATAGGTTTGTGGGTTTATTCCTGTGCTTTCTATCTAGTTCCATTGATGTATATTTCTATTATTGTGCTAGTACTGTTTCGATGACTATATCTTTGTAATATAGTCTGAGGCCAGGGAGTCTAATTCTTCCAGCTCCCTTTTTCTTTCTCAGAATTTCTTTGTCTATTTGGGGTCATTTGTGTTTCCATACAAATTTAAGAAATTTTTGTTCTGGTTCTGTGAAAAATATTGTTTGTAATTTGATAAGGATTACAATGAATCTGGAGATTGCTTTGGAGGATAGTCATCTTGACAAGATTGATTCTTCCAATCCAAGAACATGACATATCTTTCCCTCTGTGTCATCTTCAGTTTCTTTATCATATCTTATAGTTTTCAGGGTACAGGTCTTTTGTCTCTTGAGGTAGGTTTATTTCTAGGTATTTTATTCCTTTTGAAGTGATGATGAATGAAATTGTTTCTTTAATTTCTCTTTCTGATATTTTGTCATTCAGTTCAGTTCAGTTCAGTCGCTCAGTCGTGTCCGACTCTTTGTGACCCCATGAATTGCAGCACGCCAGGCCTCCCTGTCCATCACCAACTCCCGGAGTTCACCCAGACTCACATCCATTGAGTCAGTGATGCCATCCAGCCATCTCATCCTCTGTCGTCCCCTTATCCTCCTGCCCCCAATCCGTCCCAGCATCAGAGTCTTTTCCAATGAGTCAACTCTTTGCATGAGGTGGCCAAAGTATTGGAGTTTCAGCTTTAGCATCATTCCTTCCAAAGAAATCCCAGGGCTGATCTCCTTCAGAATGGACTGGTTGGATCTCCTTGCAGTCCAAGGGACTCTGAAGAGTCTTCTCCAACACCACAGGTCAAAAGCATCAATTCTTCGGCGCTCAGCCTTCTTCACAGTCCAACTCTCACATCCATATATGACCACAGGAAAAACCATAGCCTTGACTAGACGAACCTTTGTTGGCAAAGTAATGTCTCTGCTTTTGAATATGCTATTTAGGTTGGTCATAACCTTCCTTCCAAGGAGTAAGCGTCTTTTAATTTCATGGCTGCAATCACAATCTGCAGTGATTTTGGAACCCAAAAAAATAAAGTCTGACACTGTTTCCACTGTTTCCCCATCTATTTGCCATGAAGTGATGGGACCAGATGCCATGATCTTCGTTTTATGAATGTTGAGCTTTAAGCCAACTTTTTCACTCTCCTCTTTCACTTTCATCAAGAGGCTTTTGAGTTCCTCTCCACTTTCTGCCATAAGGGTGGTGTCATCTGCATATCTGAGGTTATTGATATTTCTCCTGGCAGTCTTGATTCCAGCTTGTTCTTCTTCCAGTCCACTGTTTCTCATGATGTACTCTGCATATAAGTTAAATAAGCAGGGTGACAATATACAGCCTTGACGTACTCCTTTTCCTATTTGGAACCAGTCTGTTGTTCCATGTCCAGTTCTAACTGTTGCTTCCTGACCTGCATACAAATTTCTCAAGAGGCAGGTCAGGTGGTCTGGTATTCCCATCTCTTTCAGTTTATTGTGATCCACACAGGCAAAGGCTTTGGCATAGTCAATAAAGCAGAAGTAGATGTTTTTCTGGAACTCGCTTGCTTTTTCCATGATCCAGTGGATGTTGGCAATTTGATCTCTGGTTCCTCTGCCTTTTCTAAAACCAGCTTGAACATCTGGAAGTTCACGGTTCACATATTGCTGAAGCCTGGCTTGGAGAATTTTGAGCATTACTTTACTAGCATGTGAGATGAGTGCAATTGTGCAGTAGTTTGAGCATTCTTTGGCATTGCCTTTTTTTGGGATTGGAATGAAAACTGACCTTTTTCAGTCCTGTGGCCACTGCTGAGTTCTCCAAATTTGCTGGCATATTGAGTGCAGCACTTTCACGGCATCATCTTTCAGGATTAGTGTGTAGAAATGCAATAGATTTCTGTGCATTAACTTTGTATCCTGTAACTTTACTGAATTTATGGATGATCTCTAGTAGTTTTCTGGTAGCATCTTTAGGATTTTCTATGTATTGTATCATGTCGTCTGCAAACAACCACAGTGTTTTCCAGTTTGTATTCCTTTTCTTTCTTTTTCTTCTCTGATTGTCATAGCTAGGACTTCCAAACTATGTTAAATAAAAGTGGTGAGAGTGGACAGCCTTGTTGTTCCTGATCTTAGAGGGAATAGTTTTAGCTTTTCACTGTTGGGTATGATGTTAAACCATGATATACTTTAAAATCACCCCCGAAAGAAACCTTCTGCCCATTAACAGTTACTTCCCATTTTACCTTCCCACCTCCAGCCTAAAGCCATCACTAATCTCCTTTGTGTCTCTATTCTCTCTCTAATGGTAGACATTTCACACAAATGGAATTATACAGAATGTTTTGTTTTGTGTCTGACCTCTTTTTAAAAATTATTTATTTATTTGGCTGCACCAGGTTTTAGTTGCAGCATGTAGGGTTTTTTTTTTTTTTTTTTTTTAGTTGTGGCATGAGGATTCCTTTTTTAGTTGTAGCATGCAAAGTCTTTAGTTGCAGCATGTGGGATCCAGTTCCCTGAACAGGAAACAAACCCAGGCCCCCTGCATTGGGAGCACAGAGTCCCAGCCACTGAACCACCAGGGAAGTCCCTGTGTCTGATTTATTTACGCATCATAATGTTTTCAAGGTTCATCCACATTGTACCTTATATCAGTACTTTGTTCATTCTTATTGTTAGATGGTATTCCATTATATGAATATCCCACAGTTTGTTTCTCCATTTGTTAGCTGATGAACATTTGAGTTGTTTCCACTTTTTAATTATTATGAATAATATTGCGTCAACATTCACTCACAAGTTTTTGCCTGGATCTGTTTCCTTTCTCTTGGGTATATACCTAGGAATGGAATTCCTGGACCATATGGTAACTTCTGTTTAACATTTTGAGGCAACCATCATATTTTGACCTATCGTTAACTATTACTCATTCTTCAAACCTCAACAAAAGTGTACCTTCCTCGCAAATGGTTTCCTGTCCCTGTCCCTCCCTCCTGAGTCATGTGCCCTAGTTACATGTCTCATATAACTTAGTGTCTTTTCTTTCATAGTCCTATTCTATTCTCTTCTTGTCTCGTGGTGGCACTATATAGAGGCCCACTTAGCAAGGGACCAAAACCTCTTGGCAACAGCTTCATCAGCAAACTATCTAGGAATCAAGTCCACCAGACCCAGTCAGGCCTTTAGGTGACTGAAGCCCTAGTCCTTGCCTTAAAAGCAACCTCTTCAGGGATCTTCAGCCAATACCATGCAGCAAATTTCTTAAATTTGTAACATACAGGAATTGTGAGATAATAAATATTTGTTGCTTTAAGCTACTAAATCTTGAGGATAGTTGTTTTTTGATTTTTCTAACATAGCAATATAAATTAGTATAGTTATACTTCCTGGAACACACAAAGAGCTCAGTAAATGATGAATAAGGGAATGAATGAGTTAAGGAATAAAAGCCACGGACTTTCCAGAAATAAAGACATTGAAAGCTACTTTTATTAAACACTTCTTAGATGTAAGTACTTATACCAAAATCTCATTTAATGACCCCATAAATCTTAAATGATACACATGATGATCAGTATATTACTGATGAGAAAACTGAACCCCAAAGAATCTAGGAATCAAAAACAGACCCATGTGACGATAAAGCAGGAAAAAAAATCACATCACCCTGCCATCTAATATAGCAGATGATTTCCCCCCTCATCCAAGGAAACCTTTAGCAGTTCTGGGACATGAAGCAAGATGAAAGATTACCTACATAGAACCACACCATTTCATTTTTGAGTTTTTGTTCTTTAATTGTTTATTTATTTTTAAAATTTTTTAATGAGGTGAAATTCACATAACATAAAATTAATCACTTTAAAGTATATAATTTAGTGGCACTTAGTACATTCACAATATTGCTCAAGCATCACTCCTATCCAGTTTCAAAATAGATTGATTTATTTTAAACCTTTAAATTTAAAGGTTAAAATTTATAAATTTAAAGGTTATAATTATAGAATTTATAAATTTTACATTTATTTTAAACCTTGATTTATTTTAAACCTTATTTTAAACTCAAGAGTCGAGTTAGTCACACTTGCCAGTTCATGGCACATTAACATCATCATCTGAGCAGGACCCTTTCTTTAAATCACTTATTTGTGATTCTCTTTTATTCTCCATCCTGGGAGCTCTGCCCACCACCACCCACACAGCCATGCTAACTTGTCTAATAGCTACCTCATTCTTTATCCATGCTTTGTTTTAGAAAATCCTCATGCACTTTCCAACTCTGATCCTCCATTTTTCCTCAGCATAAAGAAGGCCTGTACAATTCATCTGTCCTTAAAGAGGAAGCTTTGTTTTTATAGAAAAAAAAAAAGTGCCAGATAAATAGTCACAAATTCTTGGTTCTAAATCAGAAGTATATAAGCTATAGCCCAAGGGCCAAACCCAGCCCTTAGCCTGTTCTGTGAATTACAGTTTATTGGAAGACAGACACATTTATTCATGTATGTATCTTGTCTGTTTTCTCACTACAGTAGCAGAATTGAGTAGTTGTGACAGAGACTCTGCGGCCAGAGAAGTTTCAAGTCTTTACCATCTTGCCCTTTACAGAAAAGGGTTACCAAACCTTCTGTAAACCACAATCTATTACCTACAACTCTTTGTCTGATCACTAGGCAAATATGTTCAGCTCTTGAGCTTTAATGTCTAGTTCCCAAAATTGAGACCCGGGTACTAAAACTAGTTTTAGTTCTCTTTTTTTTATTTTCATTTTTACTTTCTTTCTCTCTGTCTTGTGCAATAGAATGTATTTTTCAAAAAAAAAAAAAGTTTATGAGAAAACCCAGTGTGAAAAATACAAAAAATGAAATTTCTCTCATGGAAGCAGAGTCCTGCTGGGCTGGCCTCCCCTTCATGTATTTCTCCATCAACCTCTCAGATGTTATATTGATATGCCAGGACCCTGAAAACCTCTTTGAAAAAATTAACCCACCTCTTACTGTCTTCAAGGCCAGTCCCCTCTGTGGGATTCTGCTGTTGGATGGTAGTATGGAAAGTGATGAATTTGGGGGTTAAGTTCCAACTCTGGCATTTGCTGTGTGGCTTAGGCCAGTCACTTTAACCCCTCTGAAGCTCAGCATTCTCATCTGTGAGGAAAAATTTGGATACATAATCCTGATACCACATGTTGGTTGGTTGTGAGGATTTTAAAATAATATTTCTAACATACCTGACTCAGGAATCTGCATTCAGTGAATGGGAGCTACAAAGCCTTAAAAAAAAAAAAAATTGTGTGAGGCAGTCTATGTGGCACCTCCTTCTTTGTATGTGTTGGTCTTGAATCCACATTTAGAGCATCAGTCCCTTGAGTTCAGTGTTCATTTGAGTCTTCACTTTGGGGATGTTGCTGCTGAAACTGGAAAAATCAGCCTTTTCATTTGTGTGGAAATCTGTTACTATGCACTGTGACTCAGGGACACCCCCATTGTCTACCCTGACTGCAGATGGCATCTTCACTGGCTGGGTGAGTACTTGATATCCATGATTAGTGGTTAACAGACTCTGGGCTAAGATGGTGCAACTTCAGCCAGAGAGTGTTCCAGACAGGAATAACATGTTAAGCCATTCTTTTCTGCAAGAGGCTATTTTCAATTAATGAATTCATCAAATTTAAATCACTATGGAAAGCAGCATAAATAAGACTTAGGAAAGGCCCATAATGTGTGTAACCACCTATAAGAATAGACAGAAGTCAACTGCAGAGGCCAAGGAGAGCAGAAAGGGTTCTTTTAGGGAGTCCTGACCTGTGTCTGCCCTCATCTCAGGCAGGCTGTGTGGCTTGAGGCAGTTCTCTAACCTCTCTGAGCTTCAGTTTGCTCATGTGAAAAACAAAAAGCCTTAGAATCCTGAGTGACCTCCCAGGGTTATTGTGAGCATGTGTCAGCTCCAGTTCCTGGCATGTCGTGGGTACTAGCTCAATCAGGGCTCCCTGAATGAACCAGTACAGTGTCATGAGAGACATGTGAGAGCACTTTGAACATCAAAAATCATCATGTAACTCTGAAGCTGTTACATGGTAGAATGCAACAAGAAGCATCAATGCCTTGGAATTCACCTGGGGTTCTAGGCACCCTGGGCACACTGGGAAAGGGAAGAAGGATGTAGAAAGATAGGAATACATTAACAAAGATAATAGGCATTCCTGGGACCTACCATGGATTATATTTGGGAGTGATCAGTGGGTTTGATCTGAATCAGAACTGCCCTGAATCAAGTCTCATAGACACTGAGTCAAAAGTTGCAACTATCATCAGAGCATACAACAGGCACCAACTATGTGCCAGGTATCATGCTAATCCATTCCATAATATCCTCATTTGATCTTTAAAAACACTGAGATGCAGGTACTTGGCCTAATTTTTAGTAACAACCATTTCTGTGCAGTGAGACTAGTGAGACAGAACCAGCTCAGGCTGCAGGACGGGGGTGGGGAATTGCTGTGGTGCACGTCTGCATCTGCACAGAGGAGAACAGGCACCATGGAGCTTCCTTCACCTTTTCCTCAGCTTTGGTAAACTGGAAAGCCACAGGGCGATGGGGCAATGTCAAAGAGGAAAGGATCCTAGATCCCTGAGTTTCCTGATAGAGAAGAAATCCCTCCGTTCACATGAGTGAGAAATAAACTTTTATCCTGTGAATCTACTGAGGTGTCAAGGTTTATTTTTATTGGAGCAGAGCTTGATGCATTCTGACAAACACAACAGCCCGTATTTATTTAGTGCTTGCTACTATGTTAAGGACTCTATGTATATTTTAAATTTCATTTCATCCTCGTGGCAGCCCTCTCATTCCCATTCTATAGGTGGTGAAGTCAGTAAATTATCTAAGAAGGCAGTTAGGATGTCTCAGACCCTGAAAGTAAACCCAGGCATTCTGATGCCAGAGCTGCCTTATGATCTGCTATGCTTAAGCCACTTTCTAAGAGAAGGAAAAAGATAGTTGAGAAGCTGAGGAACTTGCCCAAGACCATGGAACTCAGGAATGGTGAACCATGATTCAAACCCATGTCTGTCTGGTTTCACACACTGTGAAAGTTGACACTGTCTTTTGTGCTCTGCTTTGCAGTTTTGTTCCAGGCTGATCAAGAGTGACCACTGTGTGTCTTACCCTAGTTTTTCCACTCATTGTCCAGCAGACAGGATGTGAACTTACTTCGTAAAGTGTGAAGGGATGTGCAGACACTGAGACAGTGTGGGGTGATGTTTCCCACCACCTTATGGGTGTGGAAGTGGGCACAGGCTGGCTGGCTTGCCTTGTGCTCAAATCCTTGTTCACAGGAGAGGCTGAAGATGCTCTGGCCTGAAAATGAACAGCCCTTGCTCTGGGCAGCACTTCCCACAACCAGGAAGCTTCTCTGTGCCTGAGAAGTTACAAAACTCAGCCATACCGCCATGGGTGGTCCCTGGAGACACTAGGAGTCCTGCTATTGACAGGCGTATTGACTTTCAAAACCACAGTGTTGGAGCCTCAGGGCACTCTTTGACTCATATTTCCTTCTTCAGTCTATAATGGCACAAAGGTTCGGAGAGACAGCCAGAAAGTCAGGCACAGCCCTGCCCGAGTAGGTAACGAGGAAAGGGGACTGTGGCTTGAAGGAAAAGAAATGAAAGAGATAATAACAGTAGCTCACATCCAGGGGGCACATGTGCCAGCCAGGATTTAGGCTGCTCTGTGGGCAAATATCATGGAATTCTCACAGCAATACTGAGAGACGGCTAGTATTTGATTTTACAGGGCAGGGAATTGAGGTTCAGAGAGATCATATGACCTACCCAAAGTCATACATCTAGGAGTTAGAAATTATATTGGGTTCCTCTAGAAGCAGGAATCTTAAATTGCTTGGCTCTTTTAGTGTTTCAGTGTTGATTTGTTTTATAAATGCTTTTCTATGTGGGTTCACTTGACAGGTTTGCTATAATGAAGAGCCCACTGGGGTTTTTACCTTGCAAACAGCATTTGTAAACGTTAATTTGTTTGATCCTCACAGAAGCTTTGTGAGGTAGAGAGGATGTATTCAGTTTCCTATTCAAGGGCACTAAGACACAGAGAAGTAAACACCTTACCCACGGTCACACAGCGAGCAGCAGAGGCTGGGAAACCCAGGTGGTCTGAAACCTGGTTGGAGGTTTTCCCATGAGCCTCCAGACTGTCCTCTTAGACGCTTCACTTGGGAAGTAGCCAAGAGCTCAGGCTTAGACGTGGCACCTTCTTGGATCTGAGACAGAGGGTCAGCTCACGAGTTCTGTGGACCTGTACTATACAGTCTTTCTGGATCTGGCTTTGCTTAGTCATAAAGTAAGAAGAATAATGGTAACACTCACTTCATGGTTATTGTAAGGATTCAGTGTAATTGCACATAAAGTGATTGTTCGGTGGCTAGAAACTGTTATTTTTCTTAAACTGTAAAATCTCTTCATCCGACTGTTGCTGTCTGAGAAAGCTCACACTGAATAAAAACCCATCGTGATGTGATAGAGCCTGAGCTTCCCACAGCTCATGTGTGTTTCATCCTCTGAGATTTCCAGGAAACCTCACTGTGCTCGGTGCCAGTTTTCTGGTTTCAGTGGAAAATACTGCCATTCAGTCCCCTCTGTGGCTAGCTCCTGGCGCTCTGGAAGAGAGGCTGGGTTTGGGCGGCATTAAAGACTCTACCTCCCCTACCCGTGGATGGCTCGAGGGCTTCACAAGCCTGGGAGCTGCTGTCCCTCTCAGCAGCCTCAGTTGTTTCCTGATAACAGTGTTATTCTCTCCGGTCTTCTGGGAGTCCCACCAGCATCATTAATCAAAGCACCACGTTGCTTACTTGTACTGAAGTATCCTCACTGCCTCATCAATCATAACAGCAGCAAAGGGTGTGCTTCAGATTCCTAAGGAAAGCTCTGCACAGCACCAAAAGGAAAAAAACACCATCCGGGGGTGGGGGGAGGCTTAATTATCAGCTGGTCCTCAGCCCATCACTCACGCTGGAAATGTCTTTACAGCTTTATTTGGGTTGTGTCTCTTTTTAAATCCCAGTAAACAGCCGTTAAGCTAAAAACCCTCATTGCTCGGCACAGGGAGCCCCACTGGTTTTCAAGCTATTATTTTAATAAGGCCTATTTTACAATTAAGGCACCATGGGCTTTAAATTACATATAAAATAAAATGTGGAAATTGAAGCATTAAGTGTGTGACTGCCGTTAGAGAAACAGCAGCCGCTCTTTGTGGTAAAATGCTGTCTGGTATAAAAGGAACAGAACAGAAGGTTGGGGTTATGTACCACCACGACAGTAAAAAAATGCACACACGTACCATGAGAATGTTCGCTCTTCTGCAGTCAGGCTTTGAGGTGATGCCTAAGTGAGCTAAATAACAATAATAACTATAATAACGCTGTGGATATTAATAGTAGTAATAATAATAGCTAACGTTTTTTGAGCACTTGCTATGTACCTGGGCCGCTCTTGGACCATGTCACCCTCTCAACATGTGTGAGAGGGAGGTTATTCTTATCTCCATAACACAGAAGGAAGTGGAGGCTTGGAGAGGAGGCCATGGATCTAAGGCCTCATTGCTGGCAAGGGACAGAGCTAGGAGCCAAATGCAAGTCTACCTTAATCCAATCCCTGTGGTTGCAAACACTGGCTCCGAGGCTAAGCCTATCATTTTATCAACAAATATTTTTGAGCGCCAACAACTATGTTGCATACCAGGAAGTTCTTTGGCAAAGGAAATAGCCATGGCCCTTGCCCTTGTGGTGTTTGTAGTCTAGCAGGAGGTACAGCTTATAAAAAGGAAAAAACTGTGTGAATTTGTGCTATATATATGATACATGTTACCAAGGAAACAAGCAGAATGCAGTGACAAATGTGGGAAGGGGGCTTCTTCTTAAATAGTCGGGGAGGACCTCTCTGAGGAGGTGATGTTGAAGCTGGGGAGGAGAGGAGTGATGCAAGAGACCCCACTGCAAGACAAAGTAAAGCCTGCCCTGCAGCCTGGCAGAAATGAGTGTTAAGTGACTTCAAGAAACTGAGGGAGACCGGTGAGGTTGCCGGGCAGTCTGTGAGAGAGGGTGGAATAAGATGAGAAAGACAAGACAAGGTCAGCCCAGTAATGACCACAGTAAGGAACTGGCTTTCTTCTAAGTCTTTGGACACTTTCAGGCCAGGCAGCTCATGCTCCAATTTTAAATAGATTAATTTGGGCTACTGGTGGGGATGGATTGAAGTGGATAAGAGAGAAAGTAGGGAGATGAGTTAGGAGGTAGTGGCAGTAGCCTGGGAGCCCTGAAAGAGTGGGCAGTGGAGATGGCGGCTGAGTGGATTCAAGCTGTATTTAGGAGGTAGAAATAACAGGGTTATTGTCAACCATCCATTTCCCACACGATTCCCACCAGACTGTGCTATCCTGTCATCTATCCTATCCTCCCAGCAGTCTCTTCACTCCCACAAGCAAAGTTTCATATTCCAAGCTCTTCTGCCACTCCCTTCCTGGAATGTTCATACATTAAGGAGCTTTGCTAGAATTGCCAGCTACCTCTTCCTCCCTCTTGCATAAGAAATGTCTTTAAGTTACCACCCACTCCCACCACCCTCCCTATGGTTGGCATTTAAGGACAGAGGGTTCAAAAAGGTTTGGAGGGTTCTTGCACTGTTACATGTTAGATAAGCTGCTTGCAGATCAGGTCTGTCTGCCTCTATAGATAGCTAACAGTGGAGGGTGATGCCACAGATGCTCATTTGCATTTACAAAGCATCAGAGCCCCATGGGCAGGAGGGCTTTTAAAGAAAAGCACTGGGGGATTGGACAGGAGCTGCATCTACATGAGTGGTCAACGATGCTTTGGTGGCAAGTCCTTGTCTTCCCTTGGAAACCTCTCTGAGAAACAGAGGTGTGGCCAGCTGTGTCACAGACTTGGAAACTTCAATTCTCGTCCACAAAATCCAGCTCCTGGGTGGTACTGAGTCAAATTCATTAACATCTGACATCTGTTCAGTGGTATATGGAAAATGACTTACAGCTTCATGGTTGGATTCCCAGTATGGCCTTTCAGAGCTGCAAGCTTTCTTGGCAATCACAGCACAGATCCTGGGATGGGATGGAGGACCTTCAGAAAGGAGTGGTCTTTTTGAACTCTGTTTATGTCCAAGAGGCCAATACTGGCAGAGTGGAGCTTAGAACCTTCTAAAGGTGCTCAATGGAGGTCTCTCTCCTAATGCTCAGGGAAATATATTGAGAAAATTCTAGATATCTATTGAATTGTTTTTCAGGCCCACCTATGTGGAATGTATCTTTGTCTTCTAAGAACTGACTTTCTCATGCCCTCAATCCACACGCTTCCTGTGGGAGAAACTGTATTTCTGCCGTGGGCTCTGTGCCCTGGCTTCAGCTAATGGAGGACCAATCAGACTTCCTCCCCTGAGAATGTAGAGCTGAGATTAAGATCTCAGTGGAACAAGTCTCCCTCTCTCTCTTTTAAATTTTACTGAAGCATAATTGATTTATAATTTTGTATTAATTTCTGCTGTCAGCAAAATGACTGTGATACATATATTCTTTTTCATACTCTTTTCCATTATGGTTTGTCACAGGATATTGAATATACTTCCCAGTGCTGTCCAGTAGGACCTTGTTGTTTATCCGTCTATACACAATCATTTGCATCTGCTGAACCCAGACTCCCAATACCTCTCTCCCTAACCCGTCCCCCTTGACAACCACAAGTCTGCTCTCTATGTCTATGAGTCTGTTTCTGATTCATAGATATATTTGTTTATGTCATATTTTAGATTCCACATTTAAGTGATATGGTGTTTGTCTTTCTCTTTCTGACTTACTTTGCTTAGTAAGATAATGTCTAGGTTCATCCATGTTGCTGCAAGTGGCATTATTTTATTCTTTTTAATAAGTGAGTAATATTCCATTATGTAATATGTGTATGGTGTGCATTTATATATACATATAAACACACACCGTATCTTCTGTGTCCTTTCATGTGTTGATGGATGTTTAGGTTGTTTCTATGTCATGGTTATTGCAAATAGTGCTGCTATGAACACAGAGGTGCATGCATCTTTTCAAATTATAGTTTTGCCTGGATATATGCCCAGGAATGGAGCTGCTGAATCATATCAACTCAATTTTCAGTTTTTTGAGGAACCTCCATACTGTTTTCCATAGTGGCTGCACCAATTTACATTCCTACCAATAGTATAAGAGGGCTCCTTTTACACCACACCTCTCGCAGCATTTGTTAATTATAGATTGTTTAATGATAACCATTCTGTCTGGTGTGAGTACTGCATTGGTACTGTGAATACCTCAATGGTACCTCATTGTAGTTTTGATATGCATTTCTCTAATAATTAGTGATGTTGAGCATCTTTTCATGCACCCTTGGCCATCTGTCTGTCTTCCTTGGAGAAGTTCTATTTAGGTCTAGGGCTGATCTCTTGAACAGAGGAAATAGAACCCTACTAGCAAGGAAAATCAGGTTTTCCCCCAGGCAGTACTAGGGAAATTAGTGCTATCTCTCACAATAGATAAACCCCAAATCTCAGTGGCTTAATACTGTAAGAATATATTTCTTATTCATACATGCAGGAATGCCATGTGAGCAGCCTTCGGGTTGCAGTGGCAGGAGAAGAGAGAGGTGGAGGGTCACAAGGGATATTTTTAAGGGTCAAGACTTACATTGTCTCCATTTGCATTCCACTGAATTAATTGAGATGGTCCAAACATAATGCCGCGAGAAACAGGGAATTGGAGTCTCTCTGCACATCAAGGAAAAGGAAATGTTATAGTGAGCACATAGCGTTGCTTCACCACCTGTGTGAACCTGCAAACACAGAAAGTCAGACCCTAAGGAGAGTGGGAAATGAAGTAAGCACAGGCCACAAATAGCATCTCTATAATGAACTCCCATTGTGGCCTCAGGTAATTTAAGAGGTCTCTGCACTTACAAACAGAGTAGCATACACATCCAACCTTTAGTCCACTGCACAAAGACACTTTAAAAGACTTGAAGATAACATGGCTCAAGTTCAAGCCCAACTCCTCAGTGATGAAAAGGTGAAGTTTCACATACTTATATGACTCTAGGCTTCTAATCATAAGTGACCTTGAGAATACAAGTGTTCTGGTGCTGGGGAGGTCTGTTGCCTTGGGCTTTAAAAGATGAAAATTTTCATACCACCAACTGAGAGAGTACCCTTCAGTGAAGTCATGATTTTTTTTTTCTTGAAAGAGCATACTGTCCTCTTACAAAGGTCATGTTATTTTGCATTTCAGACAAAGGGCTGTAGAGTGAGGAGAAAACCTGAATTGAAGGGCAGAGCAAAGAAGACAGATACACCATTAGCATCAGGGCACTTCCCCGTGCAGATGGAGTGGGTGGCATCCTAAGTGGGCATCCTGGTTTCAGTGGCATCAGAAGAACCTCGCAAGCTCCTCCTGCTCAGCTCTGAAACTCCATCTGAGAATTTCATTTATTCCCTTGGCTTAAATCTTTATAAATATTCCCAGCCTCATCTTCCCCAAACTCAACATTCCTGCACTCAACATCCCAGCACTCAACATCCCAAAGCTAGTTCAGTTCAGTTCAGTCGCTCAGTCGTGTCCGACTCTTTGCAACCCCATGAACTGCAGCACACCAGGCCTCCCTGTCCATCACCAACTCCTGGAGTCCACACAAACCCATGTGCATTGAGTCAGTGACACCATCCAACCATCTCATCCTCGGTCCTATCAATTCCCCATGCTCACTCCAATCTGTCACCTTCTGCCCTGCCGCATCCCTCTCTCTGCCCCAAAAGTCTTTGTCCTCCTCTTCCTTGTGGAAAATTCCATTTACTTTTCTCCAGCCCCTTTCAAAGCCTTACCTGTGCTACTAACAAAGATCACTCCTTCTTCTGCAGCACCATCATCTCTAGTATTGTTTTGCCTTGTAAGTATTTGCTTCTCATTTGGTCTTCCCTGTCCCTGCTCAGTTCCCCAAACCCCAGACTGGGCACTCTTTAAAGGTAGGATTTTTTATCTTGTATTTAAACCTCTATGCAATCATCCATTATCTGACATACAGTAAAAATGCTCAGTAAATCATTCAACTAAATTAAATCAACAAGCAAATATATGTATCTGTAAAAAATTACATCTAAAATGATAGCCAATCAAGTCTTAGCAAATATATAAGTAAGTAGAAACCTATATGCAGGTCAGGAAGCAACTGTGAGAACTGGACATGGAACAACAGACTGGTTCCAAATAGGAAAAGGAGTACATCAAGGCTGTATATTGTCACCCTACTTATTTAACGTATATGCAGAGTATATCATGAGAAACTCTGGGCTGGAAGAAGCACAAGCTGGAATCAAGATTGCTGGGGGAAATATCAATAACCTCAGATATGCAGATGACACCACCTTTATGGCAGAAAGTGAAGAGGAACTAAAGACCCTCTTGATGAAAGTGAAAGAGGAGATTGAAAAAGTTGGCTTAAAGCTCAACATTCAGAAAACGAAGATCATGACATCTGGTCCCATCACTTCATGGCAAATAGATAGGGAAACCTTGGAAACAGTGTCAGACTTTATTTTTGGGGGCTCCAAAATCACTGCAGATTGTGATTGCAGCCATGAAATTAAAAGACGCTTACTCCTTGGAAGGAAAGTTATGACCAACCTAGATAGCATATTCAAAAACAGAGACATTATTACTTTGCCAACAAAGGTCCGTCTAGTCAAGGCTATGGTTTTTCCAGTGGTCATGTATGGATGTGAAAGTTGGACTGTGAAGAAAGCTGATCACCAAAGAATTGATGCTTTTGCACTGTGGTGTTAGAGAAGACTCTTGAGAGTCCTTTGGACTGCAATGAGATCCAACCAGTCCATCCTAAAGGAGATCAGTCCTGGGTGTTCATTGGAAGGACTGATGCTGAAGCTGAAACTCCAATACTTTGGCCATGTCATGCGAAGAGTTGACTCATTGGAAAAGACCCTGATGCTGGGAGGGATTGGGGGCAGGAAGAGAAGGGGATGACAGAGGATGAGATGGCTGGATGGCATCACTGACTCGATGGACATGAGTTTGGGTGAACTCCAGGAGTTGGTGATGGACAGGGAGGCCTGGCATGCTACAATTCATGGGGTCACAAAGAGTCAGACAGGACTGAGCGGCTGAACTGAACTGAAAGTAAGTAGCGATCAATTGACTGGTGCTTCAGGGTGAAGATAGCTCTTGTTACTGTTACTGGAAGCATTTTTTTTTTTTCCTCTCTGGCTTTACCTCCTAGAGTGCTCAGGTTCTCTGCTCCTCCTTTGTTTACTTCAAATTCACATTTCTCAGCTGTGCCTTGCAGCACAGATTATTTCTGTCTCTTGCTCTCAAACTTACACACACAAGTTCATTGACAGATTAACAATATTAGAACATTAGTTTCACAGGGAAAGCAATTATGCTTGTCATGCCCATCAGCATCCCCAGTGCCTAGAACAGTGCCTGACACAGATGGGTTCTGAATAAATCCTTACTGAATAAATGAAAGAATCAACAAATCAATAAATATGTGGAAAAAAATAAAGTCCTTCCCATTAATATGCTATTGATCTTTTAGAAATTAGTCTAGGTTTTAGGTAGCATTCTTTTCCTCTTAGATGATAAATTGGTTTTATCTCATTTAAAATTGTGATCAATTGGCAGCAGCTAGTTGAAACACTCTATTGAGAAGAATTCAAATTGAATTCAAATTGGGAAAAGAAGACCATGATTGATTAGTGATATCTGTATTGGGGGAAAGGAGAACAAAGTGGTGATGCATCTTTTATGCTCAGAAGAGAAAACTCCAGGTTAAAACATAAGTAATATTTGAGTATTTAAGGTTCAGGTGTTGACATCTCTGTAAAATGGTGAGGAATAAAGGAGGTCTGGGATGATACAAATGTTTATGGTTCCCAGGTAACTTGAATTTAAGGTCTTCCCTGTAGCTCAAATGGTAAAGAATCTGCCTGCTATGCAAGAGAACCAGGTTCAACCCCTGAGTCAGGAAGATCCTCTGGAGAAGGGAACAGCAATCTACTCCAGTATTCTTGCCTGGAGAATCCCAAGGACAGAGGAGCCTGGCAGGCTACAGTCCGTGGGATTGCAAAGAGTCAGACACGAATGAGCGACTAACACTACTACTAACTTGAATTTGAAAAAAATCATTAATAATTAAAACAATTTGTTTGAAAATTTCTATTCAGGTTTATAAATGAATCAACTGGTTTAATTGCTAAATCATCAAAATCTGAAACTGCAAAAAACTACTCATCCAGTTATTTCATACATGGACAAGTGTTTGGGTATTTTGGAATCAGTCTCCTAGAGATTCTCTGGTATTTACTAAAGCCATCCACCAAATATCTCCAGTATTTCTTCTGCTAGGTACAAGGTAGGAGGGCATCTTCTCTGGCGCTTTGAAAGTGGGTGTGGTCACAGACTTGCACTGGCCAATGAAAAGCAAACAGAGGTGACAAGGGCCCCCTTGGGGCAAAAGCTCTTTAGAGCCAGTATATGGCTTGCTCTTCCTGGTTCCTCCCATAACAACCAGCAAAGCTCCAGGCAGGATGCTCTTCTTCAGCCTCAATCACTGCCTGAAGATATCATGGAGCAGAGCAGAGTCTCCAGCTGAGCATGAACAAAAAAGAAACTTGTGCTAACATGTTTAAGCCACTGAAATTTGGGCTTTGTTTATTGCTACAATATAACTGAGTCTGTCCTGACTGATACATTTTCTAAATTGGGAATTTACAGTATGTCATAGTACAAGGTAGTGATGAGACTGGTCGCTAAGGACCAGTTACTTGGCTAAGCATCCCCTTCTCTAAACTGTGGCTTCTGTTCACCTGAAATATTTAGGAAAAGAATCAATAGAGGGAAAAATGAAAGCTCTACCTCCCACTGTTCCTCGTCATGAACCTTGTGCTCCAGCCGAACAAAGCAATGCACTGTTCTTTATAATCACCCCCAGGCTTTCTCATTTCATGCCTTTGTTCCCACTGTCCTCTCTCCTTAGAAAACCTTTCTATCACCTTGCATCCAAGTCACTCCCAGCTCCCAAGGACCAGCTACAATGCCGACTCCTCCAAATGCGTCTTCCCACCAGCTAGGACTGATGTTCCCCTCTTCTGAACTCTCAAAGCACTTCACCATTATCTCTCTCATTATATTTCCCATTGTCTACTATAAAGGTTTATTGATGATTCTAAGAAAGAATAGAGGGATGAAGGAGAAAGGAGAAAAAGAAGGAAGCAAATTTAGGGGATTATGGGTAGTAGTATGGAAGAAACAGTTGCAAATTTAGGAAATTGGTCTTTGCCTCTCTATTTTATATTTTGGGCTTCCCTCCGCAAATGGCTTTTTATTCTAGTTGCCCTCTACTCTTTCTGTGCCTCACAGTTTCTTCCTTCCAGTTATATCTTGTGATTGGTTACAATGGGATAATTTTTCAGGTAAGATATATCCTTGCTAACAGGTGAAGAAATCTATGATCCTTCCTGATTAATGTAATAAATACTTCTGTTGACCTCCCCTTCATCTCTTGGTGATTCATGATACACATTGATGGCAACTCTAAGCTTACAGGATAGACAATTTGAAAAATTCCAACCTTAATTCCTTTAATGACCCTTTTGAAAGATAGAAACCTACTTTCAGCTCTTGGAACAAAACGAAAATTCTGGGTCTCTTGTTCAGAAGTTTTTGAGACTTTCAAGATGGCAACAGCAGAGCATAATACGAAGGGTGAAACCCTTATAAGTATGGGACCCTATATAACTGTGTTGATTGCCTATCCATGAAACCAGCCCTCGTGTGTGATGTGGGAGTTCTTAATGCTTTCAAATCCTGCAATGTAGATGACAGTCAGTTCTGATTGTATATAGAGCCTCTCCAAACTGGCAATACCTTTATCTCCATCGTCCTATCTACTAAGCAAGACCTTGCCATATTAGGAAGACAGTGACATCCAGGAGTTAGTTACCTAAGGAGTGTGACAACCTTCAGGAATGTTACCTCCTCATCTTTGTTCTCTGCAGAGAAAGTGATGCATTCCAGCATCAAAGAAGTGGCTCCACTCAGCTTCCTGCAGCTGCCTCTCAGGATAATGCTTTAGATTAAGCATTTGTTTCCCTCTCCTCCAAATTCATTTATTGAAACTTATTCCCCAATGTGACAATATTTAGAGGTGAGGTGTTGGGAGGTGATTAGATCATAAAGGTAGAGGCTTCATGAATAGGATTAATGCTCTTATAAAAGATACCCTGGAGAGCTCCCTTGCCCTTTGTAAGGACACAGCAAGAAGACAGTTGTCTATGAACCAGGAGTCTGGTCCTCACCAGACACTAACTCTGCCAGTGCCTCCCTCCAGAACTATGAGAAATAAATTTCCATTTTTTATAAGCCACTCAATCTGCAGCATTCTGTTATAGCAGCCCAGAAGGACTAAGACAGATATCGTGGAATGAGTTTTGATATGTCCTCATTTTCCTTTAATGGTTTGTCGACTAGAGCACTTATCTATTTCTTGACAGAGCTGAAAGTTTGCCCACATCTTCTAAGAACTGTGGTCTTGATGGTCTGGGAGTATGTTTTATTTTATCTTAAAAAAAAATTTCTTTTCCCTACCTAAATCAAAGGCAAGTTGAGAATACTTTTAGCTTATGTTGTCTAACTCCTCCACAGTTCAATTCTACATCAAGGTAACAGAGAAACTGTGGGGTGTTCTCCAGTAGAGCAGGCCAGCAGGAGTTCCCAGCACGGATCTGTGATGCTCTGTGATCCACTGGCAGCTTTGGAGAGCACACCACGCACAGGGAGAACGAGTCTGCTCCTGTTCAAAATTCCAGGAAACACCAGGATCTGCACGTCATATTGCTATTGCCCTTGCCCTGCCTTTGACAAGCTAAGTCAGTAAGTTTGGGAAGAGAGTAGCAAGACAGATGAGCTCGAAGCGGTGGATTCAGTCCCCACAGGGCTGGAGCCAGGATACTCTGCTTCGTTGGACTTGTCATTTACACTCCAGGTCTGCAGTTAGACCAGCATCCAGTCTGATGGACGTGGTACCCATGTCCTATCTGTTGTTAAACTTTCTGACTATCTTCCTGGAACAAACCCCATGCCCATTTTCAATTTGGTGTCCCACATAGATGTAACTTTCTAAACGGTGGTCTAGATGGCTCATATGGGCTCATACCACTCTTCCCAACCCCTCTTCAGTAATGGAACATTGGTACCTTAGAATCAGCCATAGTGGGAGAATTTACACTGTAGAAATCGGCAAGTGCTACAAATCAGAGCTTTTTTGGTTTTGTCTTCAGAAAGCCAGCTAATCTGTTCATCAGACGTCTTAGATAGATGAGAGATGTGTGACTCATTGTTTGGTTAGTCATCCATTCTTTCACCCATGATACAGTCAAAAAACATTTATTGCTATATAGTTTATCTCCCAGACCAAGACATTTTCAAGAGTAAAAGAGGAACCCAGAGTAAGCAAATGAGAATATATCGGTACCATCTTGTAGTGCCTCTAGGCACTGCGCTTGTGGTTGGGGCTACAGTGGTCATAGGAGAGACATGATCTCAATCCTTCTGACATTACAGCCTTATGGGCTTAAGGAACATACCAATAAATGGCATTATTTACTGCTTCATCTCCCATGAATAGTATCAAGAGGTCTAAATCAAGTACTATGAAGATAGTCCTGTAAAAACTGATTTTATCTTAATCATCTAACTTTAGGAAATTTTGAGTTGTGACTATATCAAGTAATTTTGCTGTCTTAAAAAACAAACCACATAAACACTTTTCATGTTCAAAGTGGTCACCGAGAGAGACTGTATAATTATCCCAGAGAGGCTGCCATTAGAAGAACACCCAAGTCCTAAGGGTATTTTGATTAGCTTTGGCGGTGGTCAGTCTTCATCCCTGCTGCACAGATTTAACTTTAGAAATGGACCCAAAGTTACTTGGCATTAAGTGTAACGAAGAAAGAAAGTAACCGAATTGGGCAGAATACTTTGATTTAAAACAAAGTGGAATCATAAGGTCATGAAATGAAGCTTCCTCTGAGGTTAGCTAAAGTGACTTTGCAAACGGACACGCCTCAGAAGTCTTACCAAGTGAAGTTTTGCTCGATTTCTTTGGATAAGCATTCTTTATTTTTAAAATCACCCCAAGAGCTTTTGGCCACATCTTATATAGCTCAGGTATGGGGGAAGAAGCAAGGCTGCAGTAGAATAAAGAAATCTTAGTGGTTTGACATTTATGTCACAGATTCACCAAAAGCTTACTGATACAATTTTTTTTTCAATCTACTACTAGAATTGAAATAGTCAAAATGTCCTAAATATGGTTAATCTTAAAATGGTGCTAGAGAGAGAGAGCAGCTGCTGGTTTACTGATCTTTAGGAGCCGCTGCTGCTGCTAAGTCACTTCAGTAGTGTCCAACTCTGGGCAACCCCATAGATGGCAGCCCACCAGGCTCCCCTGTCCCTGGGATTCTCCAGGCAAGAACACTGAAGTGGGTTGCCATTTTCTTCTCCAATGCATGAAAGTAAAAAGTGAAAGTGAAGTCGCTCAGTCGTGTCCTACTCCTAGCGACCCCACGGACTGCAGCCTACGAGGTTCCTCTGTCTATGGGATTTTCCAGGCAAAGTACTGGAGTGGGGTGCCATTGCCTTCTCCATTAGGAGACGCTACCCCACATAAATTCCTACTAGTGCAAACTGAACTCAAGCCCCAGTGCATTCAATCGGCACAGGGTGATGGAGCACCTACCACATTTTAGCGCTCAACCCTGGGCATCCAGCAGCAAGGAAAAGTCACAAGACTTTTGTGTTCCTGAAAGCCATAGCCTAGCTTTGAGCAAAGCATAGGCAAGACGGTTTTACACTGCTGTGCTAAAATAAATTCCACTAAGGAAAAGTGTAGGACTTATGAGTGAGTATTACCCTCCTGAGGAAGTAAGGTTCAAGCTAGGACGTGAAGTATGAATAGGAATTAACTGGACAAAATGAGAGAACAAATAAACTGTGAGGGGAACACCATGGGCAGAAACTCAGAGGCTCACATCAGCATCGGGGAATCGTTCTACTTTGGAGATCACATGACCAAGCTCTTTTTTTGGTAAGTGAGGAAGGTGAGAAGGTCTTCTAGAGACCAAATGTCTCGACTCATATCTCATTCAGCGTGTTGCCCAGCACCTCCTGGCACTTCTTAAATTCCAGATGTGTCTGAAGCAGAGAGCCTAAAGGTTTGGATAAGCAACAGGTATGCTCTTGAGATTAACGTCCAGGACTTGTGTGTGCACACACACACATACACACACACACTTAGATTTATGCACATGCACATATTTATGCACACATATACATTCCAACACATATACATACCAACATCCGCTGGATCATGGAAAAAGCAAGAGAGTTCCAGAAAAACATCTATTTCTGCTTTGTTGACTATGCCAAAGCCTTTGACTGTGTGGATCACAATAAACTGTGGAAAGTTCTGAAAGAGATAGGAATACCAGACCACCTGACCTGCCTCCTGAGAAACCTGTATGCAGGTCAGGAAGCAACAGTTAGAACTGGACATGGAACAACAGACCAGTTCCAAATAGGAAAAGGAGTATGTCAAGGCTGTATATTGTCACCCTATTTATTTAACATATATGCAGAGTACATCATGAGAAACACTGGACTGGAAGAAACACAAGCTGGAATCAAGATTGCCGGGAGAAATATCAATAACCTCAGATATGCAGATGACACCACCCTTATGGCAGAAAGTGAAGAGGAACTAAAAAGCCTCTTGATGAAAGTGAAAGTGGAGAGTGAAAAAGATGGCTTGAAACTCAACATTCAGAAAACGAAGATCATGGCATCTGGTCCCATCACTTCATGGGAAATAGATGGGGAGACAGTGGAAACAGTGTCAGACTTTATTTTTTTGGGTTCCAAAATCACTGCAGATGGTGATTGCAGCCATGAAATTAAAAGACGCTTATTCCTTGGAAGAAAAGTTATGACCAACCTAAATAGCATATTCAAAAGCAGAGACATTACTTTGCCAACAAAGGTCTGTCTAGTCAAGGCTATGGTTTTTCCTGTGGTCATGTATGGATGTGAGAGTTGGACTGTGAAGAAAGCTGAGTGCCGAAGAATTGATGCTTTTGAACTGTGGTGTTAGAGAAGACTCTTGAGAGTCCCTTGGACTGCAAGGAGATCCAACCAGTCCATTCTGAAGGAGATCAGCCCTGGGATTTCTTTGGAGGGAATGATGCTAAAGCTGAAACTCCAGTACTTTGGCCACCTCATGTGAAGAGTGGACTCATTGGAAAAGACTCTGATACTGTGAGGGATTGGGGGCAGGAGGAGAAGGGGACAACAGAGGATGAGATGGCTGGATGGCATCACTGACTCGATGGACGTGAGTCTGAGAGAACTCTGGGAGTTGGTGATGGACAGGGAGGCCTGGCGTGCTGCAATTCATGGGGTCGCAAAGAGTCGGACACGAATGAGCGACTGAACTGAACTGAACTGATACATACCTATTTGTATTGTTTGCTTTTGAGAACGGCTGTTTATATTGAGCAGCAACATTGAATAACAGAAAGAACTGAATTCCACTCCTGCCCATATTGGTACAAGTCACTATATCATTCCATGCCTCTGTTTTCTTATCTGTAAAATAGGGACAAACCTTCTGATATAAACAATGCATTGGGTTTTAGAGGTGCTAATCAGATTGTTAATATGAAATTGTTGTACCTACATAATACATTGTTATATAAGTGAATATTATTAGGCAGCCAGGAAATTAAATGGTGGTTTGGTGAGGTCCCTTGTGTGGTGACATTATGACTTTGCTTCCTTCTTTGCCTGTTCATCTGGAAATTCTCAAGCTACTTGGTACATGCTCCACAGATCTATAATCGAGAGAGCTGCCCCACCACGTTCACAGAACTTCTAGGTAGGGTTCAGTATCATAAGGTTTGGATACCAGATCATGATGCTGGCTTTGTTGTTTTCCAACTCTGTTGCCCTTGAAAAAGCTACAAAATCTCCCTGAGCCCCAGTTTCCTTGTTTCTAAACTTTGGATACTAATATTTTCCTCACAGACTAGTGAGAGGCAGAGGTTATTTCGGGAACACCCCTGGGCCCCTGTCTGTTACCTAGGAGCCTCAGGAGGCTGCATTTGGCAAGGCCAGTGCTTTACTTCCAGCATCAGCTCCAAGCATTGCCAAAAAATGCCACAGTGCTGTGTATCTGCTGTATCACTATGGATCTGTCATTCTGTGAATGTTAGCATATCTTTTGGCGACAATGTTTGCATTTTTCAGTCTGTCCCATGTTTCAGAGTTGCTTTAGTTGTTTATTCAACCAACATTTACTGAGCACCTACTATGTGCCAGATCCCATTCTAGGCACGGGGACACATCATGAACAAGATAAACTAAAAACACCACTCTGGGTGGGGGTTGGGTGGGGGACAGATAGTAAGCCATAATAGAGCATGTTAGTAAATTCTGGAGTATGTTAGAAACTGCTTGGTTCTGGGGGGAATAAAAGAGTTGTGGGTTGTTTAATGGGTGTTAAGTTTCAGTTGTACAAGATGACTGAGCTCTAGAGATCCTCAGTGCAACGTGGTGCCCACAGTTAACAATATAATGTTGTTCCCTTCAAAATCTTTAAAGGGATGGGCCTCATGTTATGTGTTCTTACCAGAAAAAAAGCAAAACCAAAAAGCCAACAACCAAAAACCAAAGGGATACAAGGAAACTACTGGAAATGATGGACATGACTGTTACCTTGATTGTGGAGGAGGTGTCAGAAGTTTTTGCATATGTCCAAAGTCAAGTTGTACACATTAGTCATGTATAGTTCTTTGTGTATAAGTCATATAGATGAATTATCCCTTACATATTGATATTTTATAGATTGGTTCAGTTCAGTCGCTCAGTCGCGTCCAAGAGTGGTGTTCTTTGAGACCCCATGGACTGCAGCACTCCAGGCCTCCCTGTCCATCACCAACTTCCAGAGTTCACTCAAACTAATGTCCATTGAGTCAGTGATGCCATCCAACCATCTCATCCTCTGTCATGCCCTTCTCCTCCCACTTTCAATCTTTCCTAGCATCAGGGTCTTTTCCAATGAGTCAGTTCTTTGCTTCAGGTGGCCAAAGTATTGGAGTTACAGCTGCAGCATCAGTCCTTCCAATGAACATTCAGGACTGATTTCCTTTAGGATGGACTGATTGGATCTCCTTGCTGTCCAAGGGACTCTCGAGAGTCTTCTCCAATACTGCAGTTCAAAAGCATCAATTCTTCAGTGCTCAACTTTCTTTATAGTCCAACTCTCCCATCCATACATGACTATTGAAAAAACCATAGCCTTGACCAGACGGACCTTTGTTGGAAAAGTAATGTCTCTGCTTTTTAATATGCTGTCTCGGTTAGTCATAACTTTTCTTCCAAGGAGCAAGCATCTTGATTCCAGTTTGTGCTTCATCCAGCCCAGCGTTTCTCATGATGTACTCTGCATGTAAGTTAAATAAGCAGAGTGACAACACACAGCCTTGACGTACTCCTTTCCCAATTTGGAACCAGTCTGTTGTTCCATGTCCAGTTCTAACTGTTGCTTCCTGACCTGCATACAGGTTTCTCAAGAGGCAGGTCAGGTGGTCTGGTATTCCCATCTCTTTCAGAATTTTACACAGTTTGTGGTGATCCACACAGTCAAAGGCTTTGATGTAGTCAAATAAAGCAGAAGTAGATGTTTTTCTTAAATTCTCTCACTTTTTCAGTGATCCAAAGGATGTTGGCAATTTAATCTCTGGTTCATCTGCCTTTTCTAAATCCAGCTTGAACATCTGGAAGTTCTCGGTTAATGTACTGTTGAAGCCTGGCTTGGAGAATTTTGAACATTACTTTACTAGCGTGTGAGATGATAGCAGTTGTGCAGTAGTTTGAGCATGCTTTGGCATTGCCTTTTTGGATTGGAATGAAAACTGACCTTTTCCAGTCCTATGGCCACTGCTGAGTTTTCCAAATTTTCTGGCATACTGAGTGCAGCACTTTTATAGCATCATCTTTTAGGATTTGAAATTGCTCAACTGGAATTCCATCACCTCCACTAGCTTTGTTCATATCTCAATTGTATTGAAAGCTGTTTAAAAACAAGGAGCAGTATAAAGTTATCAAGAACGCAGAATTTGGAGCGGCAGGTGTGTCTTCTTAGGGTGTTCGGGATAAGCACACCTGGAGAGAAATAATTTCATCAAAGACTTGCACTAGCTGAGAGACTGAGCTACATTGGAAATGAAGAGGACAGAGAATATTCTTGCAGAGGGATTAGGACAATGGGTGATGTATGAGGAGGAATAACAGGAAAGCCAGTGTGGTGTGAGCAGGGTGAGCCATGGGGAAAATAGTTGGAGAGGAGGTTGCAAAGTTAAAGGAAGCCCAGATCATTGAGGGCTTTGTAGACATTGATTAGACTCTGGATTTTACTCTGAGTTTATTCATTTCACAAGTAGATATTAGGTTTCTGTTTCATGGACAGTCATGTGTTAGAAACCACAATGGCCAGGAAGAAGTCAGAAGCAAAAAGAAAGAACAATCTGTTGGTCCCTTTGCTGTTGAGACTGGTGGGCAATCAATGACATCTATTGATTATGTAGGCTTTCTTTTGTTTATCTGGTCAACATGTAGATTGAATATGTAGATTATGTAGCTACATCTATTAATGTAGTCTTTCTTTTGTTTATCTGGTCAACACATAGAGCCCTTCATTTGATGGCTGTCAGGGCATAACTGTGAGAAAATCCAGAGAGGGTCCCCATTTACCTTTAGCTTTCAGCCTGACACAAGTTCTCTCCCTCTTGAAACTATTAACATTTGGGGCCATTTAATCCTGTATTGTGGGCAACTATTTTTGCACAGTAGGGAACTGAGCAGCATCTCTGCCCTCCACCTACTAGATGATAGTAGCAATTCTCCCAGTTGTGACGACCGGAAGTATTTCCAGACACTGTAAATGTCCCTGAGTAGGGCAGGTAGAATCATCCCCAGAGAATCAGTATTCAAACTGGAGAGATGTACTGGACTTCTGTCATTATTTTTGGCTAGTAATGGCTGAACCTTTTCTCTTTAATTTGGAATCCCCTACTTTATGAAATATGGAGACAGAGCATATGTCCTTCTGCAGTATCTGAAAATGCCAAAAACTTGCTTTCAAGACTTCCCTGATAGAGAGGATATGCACCTAGGCTCAGCCAGTCATGTGTATCTACTCCTAGTTTTGTATCTGAAGATAGAGCTGCAAAGAAGCAGGGCCAATAGAAAGCGCCTCGGCAGTTATAGGGGCACAGTAAGATGTAGTTTCCAGGAAAGCAGGGGAAGGACTATCCATAAGACTGTGTGGTCCAGAGATACAAGTTCCAGAGCTGAGTGCTCAGCACTGGAGGAGACACCACCCTGCTCACAGCATTTCACAACAGGCAGGGCTGTCTTCCAGGTTCCTAGTTTCTGTGCTCGGTTCCCGCTAGTGCTTTCCCCTGTATCCTTTTGGTGAGTTATTTTTCTGCATTAGTCATCCCCATTCAGTTTCTGTTGCTTTCCATCAGGAACTTTGCCTGAGACCAAGAATAAGACAGATCAAAAGGGGTTGGTACTCGAACTTGGACAGAATGAGCTCTTACTGAGTAGTTGTCATTTGAATTTTCTTGTGATTTGGAATACTTCAGTAGCTTGCCCTCATGACCTTTGCTTTTTTTGTTTTTAAAACGGAAACAGTCAAAATTCTTACATGCTCAGAGACACTGCCTTAAGCCTTTCCTGAAGAGAGACTAAATGGAGGAGGGGAGGGAGAATTGTGCTCTTCATGGAGACAGATTGAAGACCAAAGCCTCAGAGAGCTCTCCACTGAACCCCATCCATCCATAACCTCCAAAACTCTCTATGAGCTACAAAATGGTGGCAGTAATTTTTAGTAGACTGTTTACTAGACTGTGATTTGGTTTAGACCAGTCTGGTCACCTTTATGACCTAAGACCTTCTTGGTATCTCTGCTGGTTGATAACTGTGTTTGAATCTGGCCCTTCCTCAATCAGATTCTAAAAGAGAATTAAATCCTAATGTCTTAATGCATCCATTGTATGTAATAAAAGAGGCTTATCAAGTAATGATGATAATAATAAAGAAATACTTAGAATGAACACTGAGCACATTCTTGTGCCAGGGACTCTTCTAAGTGCTGCACAGGTAGAACTTTTCCTTTATTCTTCACCTTGACAATATGAAGCAGGCACTATTATTATCCCCATTTTATAGATGGGAAAACAGAGGTATTAAGAGGTTAACTAACTTGTCCAAGGTCACAAAGTCAATGAAGGATGGAGCTGGAATATTGATGTTGATTTATTTAGAAGCATCAACTCCTTTCAAGATGGTGATTAAATCTTCTGACTTGAAGCCATGGATTAAAATACCAGTTCTGTTTCATACTATGAGAACGTACTTTTAACTTTTTTCATTGTTAAAATAAACAAATAGTAGTATCTAGACTCATAGGAATCTGAGAAGATTAAATGAGTTAACATGTAAAAATTGATGCTTTTGAACTGTGGTGTTGGAGAAGACTCTTGAGAGTCCCTTGGACTGCAAGGAAATCCAACCAGTCCATTCTGAAGGAGATCAGCCCTGGGATTTCTTTGGAGGGAATGATGCTAAAGCTGAAACTCCAGTACTTTGGCCACCTCATGTGAAGAGTGGACTCATTGGAAAAGACTCTGATGCTGGGAGGGATTAGGGGCAGGAGGAGAAGGGGACGACAGAGGATGAGATGGCTGGATGGCATCACCGACTCGATGGACTTGAATCTGAGTGAACTCCAGGAGTTGGTGATGGACAGGGAGGCCTGGCGTGCTGCGATTCATGGGGTCACAAAGATTCGGACACGACTGAGCGACTGAACTTAACTGAACTGTAAAAATTTAGTACCTGGCACCAAGTAAGCATTCAATAAATGTTAGCTAATATTATTAATATTGTTATTTCTTTGTGTATAACTCAGGCACACTGGTTGCAGAGCTTGTGTTCTTACTCTAATACTATAATGTTTTTCTTATTAGACTCTGTGTCCTCCATTCCACAGTCGAACGGCTGACACACATAAAGCAATCAATAAATACTTGATGAATAAATGAATGAATTAGTAGAAGATACAGGGGGAATTAGTAGAAGATACAGAAGAGAATTGGGTCTGGTGCTACCATGTGGGGTTTGGATGGGAAAACACAAATTCATATTTCTTAGGAAATAAAAATAATCACCTGTGTTTGCTTTCATTAATGGATCAAGAAACATGCCTTCTTTCAATAGTAAATGACCAGCTTGTCTACACTAAAGCAAACACCAGGCTCTGGGACCTCCCAAGCATTTCGAAACCCTGGTCCCTCTCACACTTTTTCTTTGCTTCTTCATCTGCACCTAACTGCCCGCCCAGCCTGTGCTGTGAATTTCATGGCCATAGCTTATGCCAGTAAAAAGCTTTCATGCTCTGCTAATGTGGCATTTGTTTGGTAATATGTGGGAGAGAGCATTAAAAATAAATCCAGAAATGGCATCTTATAAATTTGGATTTTCTGTTCTCGTAATTTATAGGAGTTCATGTTAGAGAGCACTGTCTTATGCATAAATACAATTTTTTTGTGTGAGCTGATGATGGAATTTATATCAAAGGGGGTCGAACATATACTTCATGAACTCAGCATCCGCTATTAGAAGCTATTTCATGTATAACTGGAGACAAATGATCTCTCCCCCTGTTTGTCTTAACTTAAAATTCAGTTGGTTTGCTTGAATTCATTTCCAAGGCATAGCAGTGGGGGCAGGGAACCCAAGATTTATACACCTCTAATATAATCAATTCTAAACATATCTTTAGACAAATAATTTAAAAATCTATGCATCACAAAACACCTCTATTAATTTCAGGATACGCAGTTTGGAGAATTTTTATGTGATTGTGGGTTTGTATGTTTAAGGATATATATTTTTTTAATTCCATCTTCTCTTTCCTTCCCTCTCAGAAAGAAATTTTAACAGTAACGTTTTGAAATAAAATCCCACAAGGAAACAATCCTCTTAGACAATTAAACTGGGAGAAGGTCCCCTGAGGGCAGAAAAAAAAAATCCGTAAAAATAATGGCCGTGCTGGGTTTCTGCTCTAGTTTGGTTGAGCATAAGCAAAGACATCGATCGCCTGTGCCCACACTCAGAGAAAACACACACACAAACACACGCAGAGTAAGTATGTCCCTCCATGGAGCTGGCTTGTGACACTGCTGTGTGTAACTACCTGGCCACACTTGGGGCCTTTCTGGCAAGCAGCAGTGATTTGGAGACTGTAGGCAATATAAAATAACAATCAGGTCATTTACAAGGTTCTGCCAAATATTAACCTTCTATCCAATTCTCCTTCAACCTTTCAGAGCCCCTAATGTAAACCAGGCCAGCTCCCACATCACTTTACAATATTCTGGGATGGGGGTGGCAGCAGTGGGTAAGTGGGGGGAGCTGATACACACTTGTTAGAAATATCTTAAGGGGTGTGTTTATACCAAGATAATGATGTGGTTTGTTGTTGTAGGGTTTTTTTTTTAAAGTGCCAGAAAGATTGTTTAATTGCCCTCCCTTTCCTTAGGGGAAACTCAAAGGTTAACTCGTCCGAGAAGGTAGGGTTTGCATTTGCCCTGCAGATAACAGAATTACTTGAGCTGTGGTTGAGGGTATAGGAAACTGTGGTTTAGGGCCAGGTGGCCGAGAGTGTTTTGGCAGGGATGACTGAAGTTATGGTTTTGTGTCTGTGTTAGGCACGAGAATCACGTAGTCCTGCATTTAATGCCACACTTCAGATCATGCTCAGACAGTTAATGTTGTGTTAGTATTTATTTTTAACATGCTTATTGTAACTATTGTTAGCCCTGTTAAAGAGATTGTAGATTTGGACCTTGATCTCTACATTTTCCCTTCTCTCTCTGTCTCTTTCTATTTTTAGCAACCAGTTTTGGGCCCTTATCATGTGCCAAACACCATGATTGACATGTATCATAATCCTATTTAATCCTCAGAACAACCATGGAGGTGGATATTGTTAACATCTCCATCTCAGAGATAAGAAAGCATCTTTCCCAGGTTAAATCACAGCTGAATATGGGGCTGGATGCAAATCCCTCTCCCCTGACAACACAGACTCATGGGCCCTATGAACCTTCTGGTTTAAGATGTCTTTAGCCATCCATGCCTGGATCTCTTCTGCAAGGATCACTAGTTTTTGCTTTCAATGTCAAGGAAGCAAAAGCAACTGAACTAGTCTGAGCCATGTCACAGAGGACTGTATTTCTCAAATCATCCATAATCACCAATATTAAACAGAGAAATCATTCCTAAGTGAGCCCCTCTGTTTAAAGAATGGATTTTATTCTCTCTTCCTGCTAGACAAATCCCAGACAAGTATTCCTTTCCCCTCTAAAGCCTGATCATCCCTTCCTACCAAAGACCTTGGAGAACTTTCGTGCAATTACCAGTTTGAAATTAAGCCAGGTGAATAGTTTAGCAATAACACAACAGCAAAGCTGGTATCTCTGGGTCTAATCCAGAAGTTGGTGTTGTCACAACTTCATTGGAAGCGGGGTAACATTTCTTGTCAGCCAAGATGTTACATCTTCCTGTGAGTCTTCTTTCAGTGTATTTCTTTCTTCATGGAGTGGGAAGTGGGGAGCCAAATTCTTTAGCAAATGGATTGTTAGAATAAAGAGTTCTGCTTGAACTTTTAAAGTGAGTACCAGTGTACGTAGTCAAGGAACCCAGATTTAACAGCAGTGCTGTTATTTTAACAATAGGTTACCAGATCCATTGGGCAATCTGACTAAAAGCCCATATTTATTTCCCTAATTTTATAAACATTTAATAGGTCCTTATTAAACACATCAGCCAGCATGATTTAATAACACAATCAGTCTAGAAGTTTAAGAAAATTGAAAACAGGATTTGAATGTAATACAGGCACAATTACTGGAGATTATAGGGAATCATTCCCATATGTCTCCAGTGGAGAGCTGCTAATCTCTGTTTGCGTGGAGGTGATTTCCTTTGGAACCCTGCCCAGCCTTCAACAGCACTAGCGCTGAACAAATTAGATTTGAAAGTCCCCAATTTTATGACTAAGGTAATATACTCTGTGAATTTAGAGAAACACTGAATTCCTATTTTCACTGGCTCTCAAATGCTGGACAGAGACCTTGATTTCATTTAGTTTGGCTCCACTTAGAATATGGTCATAGGTTTGAAGGGGTCAGCATATGTTTTTGCGTGTCTTTCATAGATACTCTAATTCCTCTCCTCCCACAACACCGAGACATTCACATCATGGCTCCGTGAATGACGACAGATCTTAGGAATGTGCTGCAATTAGACCTGGAAGACAGCCTGCTGCTCTGGGCTTAGGGACCCGAACCCCCTCCTCTAAATGCCTGAGCCCCTCCCCCAATTCCCTGTCCTCTGCTCGTAGGCTCTGTAAGTAGATTTTATTATGCTCAGAGTGGCAACCTGGGAAACTCAGCTTTGTTTTTCTCCTCTTTCTTAGGCAGTTTCTAGAAAAAGGGTGGACTCTTTACAAGGAGGCAGAATTTCTTGACTCTGGGTAAGACAACAAGAGCCAGTAAGCTTAAGGTTGACGCTCTTGGAGCTGTTGTATTAGGGGCAAAGCTGAAAATAGGTTTCCTGTTTTCTGACAGTCTTTGCTTTAATGTTCTCTTCCCATCCTGCCTCCTGTTTTTGTAGAACTAGAAAAACATAGTAACAATGACTCCTGATTACTGGGCACTGAATACATGCCAGCACATTATAGTATTAATGACTTGAAACCTCATCAGAACCCAATAAGGTCAGTATTACCATTTATACTTGACATAAAAGGAGACTGAGATTCTGTCCACTTCAGATCCTTGCTCTGGTCTCAGCAAAGCAAGGATTCAAACCCAGAGGTCTTTGATTACAAGGCTCCAGTTGTTAATTTCTCTTCAGAGTTTGCTTTTAACAATGGTAAAGAAAATGGTGGCTCAGGCAATAAGGAGACTGCTTGCGATGTGGAGACCTGGATTCAGTCCCTGGGTCAGGAAGATCCCCTGGAGAAGGAAATGGCAATCCACTATAGTATTCTTGCCTGGAAAATCCCATGGACTGAGGAGCTTGGCAGGCCATAGTCCATGGGGTTGCAAAGAGTAGGACATGACTGAGCGACTAACACACACACACACCCAAAGATAATGAGATGATAGCAATGCCTTATGTGTGTCTGAAAAGAAATCGTAGGTTTTCCTAGGCATCTTCCCACTCAATCCCATATTTCTAGCTTTATCCATTCAGATTTTTCCAGGGTTTTCTTCTTTACTATGGTTCTTTTAGCTTCTGAAGATACAGGAGCAGCAAGAAGGGGAGAATCATAGGACTTAGAGGATGAATTTTGGGTAAGATTTAGAAGATGTGTTGGGCAGCTCACAGAGAATCAGGGGAAAAGATTTTTAAATTCTCAAGTTAAAGGTTTATCAATCACTTACCATATTCTAGGAGCTGTTCTAAGCACCTTTCTCATATTTCTCTTCATTTCAGTCCTTCAAACCCTATTAATTTATCCTAAATAAATATTTATTTTACCCACATTAAGTAGTTTGCTCAAAGGTGCCCTGCTAGTAAGTATACTAGGATTTATACCCAGGCATCTGGGTCCAGCGTCCACTCCCAGCACTACTCTATGGCAGTTGAATATCAAGTAGAACCTTCACTGTGATACATGCAGATGAAGCATTCCTGTTATGTGTCAGTTAATTTTTGTTGCTGGACTGCATGTTTGCCTTTCACTGGACCCCGTGCCTGAGGTTTCAGTGGATTCATCTAAGCAGAGTGGGAACCAAACCCATGATTTAGGAGCTCACTTTACAACCTAAGCATATTCTTTTCTCCAAACTACATACATGCACAGATATATGCACAAGCACACACATATACACACACACTTATGTGGTATAACTCACAAGCACGGACAAATTCATTACTATATATTAAGGCTTAACTTGTTGACTATTAAAACAGAATGGAACAAAATTATCCCCTCAGATAGTCGATAACACCAGAACTCTTCATTCACCTTCCATTGTAGTCAGGGATGTGAAGGTTAGCTTAAAGGTGGAATGTTTGACACCCAGACATCTGTGTATAGACTTCTTCGCTTCTTTCTTTTGCAACTATAGCAACTAGTCTCCAACTATAGCTTGCATTAAAGATACTGTAGAGAATACTGTATCCTATAGATAATTGATACAATATTAGAGATAGTATTGATATATAAGACTAATACCATAGAGAATTGAATGCATTAAACCAGAGGCTTGTCTCCTGAACCTGATGGGCTCTGAAGGCCCTGCCTCCCCTTCAGACTTTAGACCAGCCAGGTAAGAACCGGTTCAGTGGCCCAGCGCTTTGAGGCTTTTGAAATTATACCAGCTCTGGGAGGTACCAGTTCAGGGCCTGGCCTAGTGAGATGTATCTACACCACAATTTTTCATCAAAAAAATTGTGAGAAGCCTCATCTTAAGTCAGAATGTGCTGAACTCTAAAGAGAACATTGCTGGGCCACATAGAGTAGCATCTTTTATCAACCTTCAACTTTTGCTGTAAATGATTCAGATACCTTCTGGAGTCATTGAATATAGCAGCCTGAGTATTTAACAACTTTTTAAAAGAAATATAGGTAAGTTCAGGTGAACTGTCTGAGAACAATCCAAGTTAATAGCAGATAGACTTTTCTGTTTCTAGAAATCAAACCCGCCTGAGTATCATCCCATTCCATCACTAAGTATTTTATTTCATCAAAGTTTTCCAGTGTAGGTTTTCCACTAAATCCTTTTGGTTAATTCTAATTCCATAGTGTTACTGAGTGGTTATAGAGCATGACCTCTCTGGAGCCCACCTGCCTGACTTGCAGTCATCACCCTGCCAATCATTAGCTTTATGTCCAAGGCAAGTTCACTTCATCTCTCTGTGCCTCAGTTTCTCCACCTCTAAAATGGGGAGAATAATGGAATCTACCTCCGGGAGTGGTTGTGAGGGTTAAATTAGTGAATCCAAGTCAATTACTTAGAAATGTGGTATACTGGCACACATTCAGAGTTTAATGAATGTTATTTCCTATGCCTTCAAATGAGAAGATAAAAGTCAAGATAGAAGTCACTGCAGTCAATGTATCTCACAGACGTCACTGGGCAAGATACAGATTTGACTTTAAAATTAATAAAATAAGTTGAGTGTTATATTGTAGACCAAGGATGGGATTTTAGAATTAGACAAACCTGACTTTGCATCCTGGCCCTGCCCCTTCCTGAAGCTGTCCCCCAGATAACATCTCTGAGCCTCAGTTTCCTCATTTATTAAAAATAGGAGGATGCTAATGCCTACTTAGGAGACTTAATGAATGGAATCTGCATGAGGCAGTGTGCGGTCAGATACGTGAACTTCAGAGCCGTACAGTTCTTGGTTCAACCCTCCTGCCACTTAGTGTCTGTGTGATAATGGGAAAGATGTGCACCGTTTCTGAGCCTCAGTTCCTTCATCTGAAACAAAGGAACAATAAAACCCATTTTGCAGAGTTGGAGTGAGGGTTAAATGAGATTTCTGTACAATTCCTGACATATAGTCAATACTCAATAGATTATAATAGTGTTATTATTAACAGACTTTTTCAGATCACATAGATGGCTGCCATCTCCATAGCCACACCTCATGAGAATGACTTTTTTTTGTTTCAATTGTGCTAAAATACATATTACAAAAAATTACCATCTTAGCCGTTGCTCAGGATACCAATCAGTGATATAAATATTGTTAGAGCATTCATATTGTTAGACAAGGATTACCACAACACATCTCTAGAACTCTTTTCATTTGGCAAAACAAAAACTCTGTACTCATTGAATAATAACTCATTTCTCTCTCTGCCTTCAACCCCAGGCAACCACCATCCTACTTTCTGTCTCTATGAATTTGACTACTCTAGACACTGCAGATAAGTGGTATCATATAGTATGTGTCCTTTTGTGACTGGCTTATTTCACTTAGCATAATGTCCTCAAGATTCATCCATGCTATAGCATGTGTCAGGACTTCCTTTTTAAAGACCCATTGTCTACTTATACCACATTTTGTTTATCCATTTATCAAGCTAAAAATAGACACTTAGACTGTCGCTTCCACATTTAACTGTTATGAATAATGCTACTATGAACATGGGAGTACAAATGTCTCTCTGAGACCTTGTTTTCAGTTATTTTGGATCTATACCCAGGAGGAGAATTGTTGGATCATATGGTAATTCTACTTTTAATTTTTTGAGGAACTATTGCGCTGTTTCCCACAGTAGCTGCACCATTTTACATTCTTACCAACAGAGGACAAGGATTCTAATTTCTCTACATTCTCACCTACACTTGTTATTTTCTATTGGTTCTATGGTAACCATCTTAATGGGTGAAGAGCTATCTCACTGTGGTTTTCATTTGCATTTCCCAAACGATTATTAACACAGAACATCTTTTCATGTTGGAGAAGGAAATGGCAGCCTACTCCAGTACTCTTGCCTGGAAAATCCCATGGACAGAGGAGCCTGGTAGACCAGTCCATGGGGTCCCAAAGAGTTGCACACAACTGAGCCACTTCACTTTCACTTTCTTTTCAAATGCGTATTGACTATTTATATATTTTCTTCAAAGAAATGTGTATTCCAAGTTCTTTGTCTACCTTTTAATAAGGTTTTTTGTTGTTCAGTCATACAAAAAAGACATTTCATAAAACTTCCAGAAATTCATTTTATGGAGAAACTTATTTTTTCTTAAAAAAAAAAATTCTTAAAGGAACTGTGAGTTTGTTTTTGTTTTTTCTTTTCTTTTTATTTTAACCATAGATGGCCATAAATCTCCCTTTCCCTAGGAGTAGCTTAAATAGAGGCCTTGGGTGAGAGAGTACAGGGAAGACCTCTGCCTCTGGAGCCCTGACATTTTCCCATGTCCACTCAGGTCCCATAAATGAGGGGAAGGTTGCTTATCCTGCTTGGTAGCAGACTGTCCGTGAGCCTGGCCAACCCAGTGTGCCTCAGGATGACTACAGGGGAAGAGGGTGCCTCATAATTAACCGGATCCCACCCACCCATAACCTCAAACAGTGACTCCTTCCCCATACCTTATCACCTCAAAGCATCAGCCATGAGAGCCTTCCTTCTGGGGAGCCTCCTTCCTTCAGAGAACTCCTAAGTGAGGACTGAGCTGGGTCACTGCGTGTGACAGTAAAATTCTGCTGTGTTTTACCAGCTCAGCTCTGTGGTAAGAGGCCAGGAGAAGCAGCAGATGGATGTTGCTAGAGCCTAGTGTCTTCCATTCCCTTCGTTCTCTTGCTTGCTCGTACTAGTGTCCTCAAAACCCAAGGCCTGCTTGGCGCCATCTCCTGCGTTTATTCTTGGAGAATGACTGGCTCTTCTCTCTTGGCCCTTACCAGGTGGGTCGCTTAGAATTCCTTGCCTTTGGCTTCTTTATTTAATGCCATTTAATTCTATCTTACTGACAGAATTCTACCTTGGTTTAATATGCATTTACTCAACCTTAAGACTGGATGAACTTGCCATGAAACAGAAAGGGAAGTTCAAAATGTGAAGGGATGTAGTGTACAAAGACCAACGGATAGCTTCTTTGGGGCGAACACCATCAAACGTCTGGCAGGAACCTGTGAAAATAACATTCCTGTGGTAATTCCTCCTAGTATGCAGTGACCTGAGAACATTTCAAGCATTTTATTTTCGTGTCTGCTCCAATCACTAAAAACAATTTAAAGAAGCAAAATATCAGGGCCAAAATTTTTCAAAGAGATCATTTTGTTTCACCTCTAGCTTGAGAGCAAATTGTAACTTTCTAAGCAAGCAAACAAAAAGGGCTTTTGTGCATATCTGATTAGCTCATTTCCTTTGATTTTGGCGAGTGATGTCATTTGGGCCCAGCTGTTGGTATGCTGCAAATGATTTCCCTTCCTTGTGTTTCAGCAAGCCTTTTCTGCCCCTAATGGAATTACTTTGACTGGAACCCAGCATTTTTCATGGTTCACCTCTTCTATCAGCTGATACCCAGGACTCCTCTGGAAGGAATAAGAAAGGCTGCAAAGGCATTTAAATGCCTGGAGAACAATCATTTCATGTAGACTGTCATCAAGCAGTTGTCATTCTGAAGTCTGTTTGCTTCCATTTGCCTTGGCTGCTTCTTGACTCATCCTATGCGATAATAGCGAGGATCTGAGTAGTGGAGGGGTTCTGAATTAAAGGCTCCTGGGTCCTCAGAAGCAGACTCACTGCAGATCTGACAGGTTAACTCTGTAGGGAAGACAGCAGGGCTGTGGAAAGAACTAGTGAAAGTGAAAGTTGTTCAGTAGTGTCCGACATTTTTCGACACATGGACTGTACAGTCTGTGGAATTCTCCTGGCCAGAATACTGGAGTGGGTAGCCTTTCCTTTCTCCAGGGGATCTTCCCAACCCAGGGATTGAACCCAGGTCTCCCACAGTTCAGGCGGATTCTTTACCAGCTAACAGGTGATGTACTAAAGCATTGGCTTTCACATTCTGTTGACCCGAGTCCAGATTCCAGGACCACGCCTTGTTGGCCTACTGCTGGAGCCTCTGCAAGCCTTAGTTTTCTTACAGGCAAAAACAAAAACCAAAAAAAACAGCAACTAAAAGTAAGCACAGATAGGGAAGGAGGCTGTAGGTTTGTGATGGTAGGGGATATATGGGAAATCTCTATAGTTTCCATTCAGTTTGCTGTGAGACTAAAACTGCTCTAAAAAATAAAGTCTATTTTGAAAACAATGTGAGCACAAAGGGTCATGGAGGCTTAGAACCTTATGTGGCATGGTAGACATAATCTGCTGCTTATAAACTAGGTATTAGGTATCGAGCTTGGGCTCATCCACTGGGTCAGGGATTTTTAGCCAGGGCACTATTGACATTGGGGGCCATTTAATTCTTTGTTGAGGCCTGGCGTGCCGTGATTCATGGGGTTGCAAGGAGTCGAACACGACTGAGCGACTGAACTGAACTGAATTCTTTGTTGTGGGGTGGTTGGTGGGTGTCCTGTGCATTGTAGGATGCTTAGCATCATCCCACCATCCCTGTTTTCTATCTACTAGATGCCAGTAGCACCTCCCCAACACACACACACCCAGTTGTGACCAACAGAAACATCTCTAGACATTGCCAAACGTCTCTTGAGGGACAAAATTGTCCCAGATTGAAAATCACTATATTAGTAAAGGAGAAACAATAATCAGTGTTTTGATGGCTCCACTGCTCTGTCAAGGTGAAAACTGAGAGATTTGCTCGCTTGTCTCCCAGTACTCACTTACCTACTTAGGTTGGTCTCACAGGCACATCTGGTTCACCCCACCTCTGTCCCTGATCTTTGGCCCCCACATCTGGAATGTACTGTTTTCTCTCTCTGCACCTCTCCTCCAGTTTGGACCCTTTCTAGCTTCAGCCCCCACTTCCTTTAATAATAAATTATCTTGAATCTTTTAAGCCTCTGGATCACCTTCTCTTCCCAGCTTCTTAGCCTGCCACTGAATAGATCACCAAATTCTGCCCTGACCCTGCAATGAAGGCCTTAAGATCAGGAGTTTTAAAGCAGGGAAAGACATGTAACTGAGTGGCCCTCTGGAGCAGATAAGGAAATTAGGCCCTAAAGAGGTTAAAGGACTCAGCCAAGGTCACAGTGCTGGTTGATAGCATAGCTAGGCTTGTACTCTCTGTCTGGTAGCTGTTACCCTGGAGTACATTGTCACAGGAGTTGATCCCTGTGTCCAGCCTCTGCCTTCATTTACAAATAGCGGTTCCATTTATATTCTGGTTGGAAAGGGTAGACTTATCAGCTGTTCAGAGGCATTCAAAAGTTCTGGCCCTCCTAGGGATGCTTAGCGTAAAAGACTTGCTTCCTTGCTCTTCTGACTTATACTCAACTCTAAACTCAGTAGTCAGAGAAATGGTATAAACAGGCTCCAACTTAAGTCTGCCTCTGAAGTACCTGGGAAGCTTTTGAAAACACAGATTGCTAGACTCCAGCCCTAGAATTTCTGGAATGTGACTGGGACCTTGCATCCTGAGGTGAGGCTGGCGTTTCAAAGCCTCCACTTGGAGAACCTGATGGAGAGTGATGAGGAACCTAGACTTTAGGACTGGATAACCCACAGACAATAGACTCAGTCTCCTTGAGCCTCATTTTCTCATTTTTTAAGATAATGATAATTAGAAGTGCTCATAAAAATGAACTATTATTTTTTATTGAACATAGTACCTTCAATCTCTGGCGTTTACTGGCTCTCAGCATGTGTCCTGTCCAGAGGAGTAAAAAGAGGCCAGTTTCCTTCAATTTATCTAAACTGGTGGCTTAGGCACTTACAAGGCAGTTGGGCCCAGGGAATGTGTCTAATTTGGTATGGAACTCTGAGGAAATCACTTGATTTCTCAGGCATTTCTTTAAAATGAGCAAAATGGTCCTTTTCTTCTCCCTTCTATATCTGAGCAACTGTTGATCAGAGAAGATTGTATTACTTGATAATATGAGACTGTTTATTCATGTTTATTCTTAACTCAAAGCCTCTTTTGGTGATTACCTGTTCTTTCAAAACCCAGCATGTTTTCCTTCTAGTAGGCACTTCCTTCCTCATTGTAGCCCACATAGATAGCTCCCTTTTCCCTTGTCTCTATTACCTGATTGCTACTTAAGTATAAGCAGCTTACTTTGAAACTTACCTGCCTAATGAGTGCTGTCTCCACATCTCTTCTCTCCAATTAGAGTAAATGTTCTTTAAGGAAATGAACTATGCTTTCCATTTCTTTTGAATTCTCCCTGAGTGCCTGGCATCATGCTATGAATAGTCAATAGACAAATGTTGGTTAAATGGATATTTCAGAGTTTGCATAGAATTAATATCAAAGTTTTATCCAGGACATGGGAAAATAGTTTCCTTCATTTTTAAAATTTAAAATGTAGGTCTTTTCATCTTCCATGTTGTTGGTTCTTGTGTGTGAGGTTTTGGTCAGTGACCAACTCCTGAATGCTCGAGTTGACCACCTACAGAAGGATAATTTCTAGGGGGAATCTATATGCATCATTTTCTTCTGGGATTATATTAACAAAAAGTTTGGAGGGAGATCACAGTCTTAGGAAACTGAAACATGTCTGGCTTTCAATCACCATATCACCTTGTAACTAAAATTATAAAAGCATTATGCTGAGCTAACATCAGTCTTCCCAATGTAAATGGTCAAATATTAAACTGTTAAAATAGCAAAACTCTGAGAGTAATGAAAAATAGAATGGAAAAGAAGGAATTGAAAAATGAGATGAGGACTTACAGTCCTGGGTTGCTCATTTTAGTCCCACTGAAGTGTAGCCGTGAAATAAATAATGGGCTAGTTGGAGTCCATGTGGTTCAACTTGTATTTCCTCTCCCTTCCCAAATATGCTTTATTCTAATAGAATTGTTTTTCTCCAAAGATAGACTTCCCTGGAGAGAAGTCAGGGAACCATGACTACTTGGGTCCATGGAAGATCCACTAAGTCTAAAATTTTCCCATATTCTGGATGAGATTTTTTTTTTTTTTTTTTTGCTAGTGTGTGTCACTTCAGGAACACTTATCCACCTCTTTTAAGTGTCCATCTCTTTTCTTGCTGACTCATTGAAACCACATCCTCAGAGAGGATTTGGTATACCAATCCCATTCCACTTCTAGTCATGAATATTAAGTCTACTCACCAAGGGGTGTGACCTCTTCAGGAGGCAGCTGGGTAGAGATGATAGGATAGAAGACTTGAAACAGGTGGCTTGACTTTCCTTGTGATAACCTTCAATCTTCAGTGTGGACCAGCAGCTCTCAATCATGGGTCATGGCACATGTTTGTATATCGTGCCACAAAGTCATAGGTTGCTAAATACCATGCACAACACTGGTGGGTAGTTTTGTCTTTAAACTAAACTAGAATTAAAGACCTCCTGAGCCATAAGTCATGTCTCATGTCTGTTTTAATATACCTTCTAAAGTAGGGTTAAAGCTCACCATTCAGAAAACGAAGATTATGGCATCTGGTCCCATCACTTCATGGCAAATAGATGGGGAAAAAGTGGAAACAGTGTCAGACTTTATTTTGGGGGGTTCCAAAATCACTGCAGATGGTGACTGCAGCCATGAAATTAAAAGACGCTTACTCCTTGGAAGAAAAGTTATGACCAACCTAGATAGCATACTGAAAAGCAGAGACATTACTTTGCCAACAAAGGTCCGTCTAGTCAAGGCTATGGTTTTTCCAGTGGTCATGTATGGATGTGAGAGCTGGACTGTGAAGAAGGCTGAGCGCCAAAGAATTGATGCTTTTGAACTGTGGTGTTGGAGAAGACTCTTGAGAGCCCCTTGGACTGCAAGGAGATCCAACCAGTCCATTCTAAAGGAGATCAACCCTGGGTGTTCTTTGGAAGGACTGATGCTAAAGCTGAAACTCCAGTACTTTGGCTACCTCATGTGAAGAGTTTACTCATTGGAAAAAACTCTGATGCTGGGAGGGATTGGGGGCCAGAGGAGAAGGTGACAACAGAGGATGAGATGGCTGGATGGCATCACCGACTCGATGGACGTGAGTTTGAGTGAACTCCCGGAGTTGGTGATGGACAGGGAGGCCTGGCGTGCTGTAATTCATGGGGTCACAGAGAGTCGGACACGACTGAGCAACTGAACTGAACTGAACTGAAAGTAGGGTTCAACCATTGTCCCTACATATGCCTATGAAAGTGATAGTTGAATATCTCATGTTGAAAGTGATTTTAAAAGACTGGGCAACTTTATGTTAGATATGTGGATTCCATCCTTGTAGCTCCAATGAGTTATAGCAAACAAGACCTAGGTCTAGGATATTCTAGCTCTGCAATCTACCAGCTTAGAAGACTTGGACAAAAGTATTTAACTTTGAGGAAATCTTAGACTTCTAGTGTGAAAATTAGAAAAATAATAAGATCTAGCTCAGAGAGTTGTTGTGAAGATTAAATGGGGTAAAGTATGTGCCCATATACAGTAAACCATCAAATGACTTACTGTAGTAATACTGAATATTCTTTAAAAAAAAAAACATAAGAAATAAAATAAATTGAGTGTTCTTTTTATGCCAAGCATGAGAGTAAGTGCTCTCATGTGTAAGTGCTTTCCATGTGTAAGCTTTTTTAATCTTTGGAGAGCAGCCACTTGCATTTGGTACTTTCTGCTAACCCATCCTATATATGAGAAAACTGAGATTGAAGAATGAATTAAATGTATTGCCCTTAGCAAGTGGAAAAGCTGGATCTCAAACCCATACTTGGATTTCAGAAGTTATGAGCTTAACTTTTGCAGAGCCACTCTTTAAAGTTTTATCAGGAGTAGGTGTGTACCCCACCCTGTGATTCAAGTGGACTTCCCAGCACTGAGTTTTATTCTCCTAGACTGTAAGCATCTTGAAGGCAGATACCATGTTTCATTCAACTTTGAATCTTCATTCTCCTTTTCTGTGTGGCCTATATATTGGTGAATTCTCAAAATAAAAATAAAAAAAACACTTCTTGGATATTTGTTGAGTGATTTTATAGCGCCTATCCCTGTTGGTTGTATGATATAATTATTGCAAATGAGTTTTAAAAACAAGTTTCTTGTATGCTTTGGGGGATGCAAACAGAAACCATGAAATTAGTTCTCAAGTTCCTAGATCATAGAACATTATCTGAACACAACCTCTCCTGTGGAGGAAGGAAAACTTGGAGTTGTCTTTCCTCTTAATGCCTCAGACTTCATCTCCAAGGTAGTGGTTGCTTAATTCTCAAATGATGCCATGTGTCCAGTATCAACTAATGGGCAGCTTCTGATGTGTGAGTGAATTTAATTGGGGGCCCAGATGTTACTTTGAAAAATAAGTTGTCTGTGATTTGAGGAGGTGGTCCCACACAGATCAGTTGGGAAGGAGAGAATTATAATGATGTGTTTAAAGCAATCACTGCAGGGAAAAGGATGGCTGAACTGTTTGTCTACCAGGGAGGCAGGATGTTTTACAGGATTTAAAAGAAAAGCATAGTGTCTGCACACTTCCCTTTCTAAACATTTGTGTTAGTCAGATCCCCACCTCTCAGGACATTAGGAAAGAACCAATATGAGCCACTCAAGAAGGATCTGGCTGTGTTCTGTCTTAAGTGGAAGAAACTTGAAGCTAAGCCATCTCTCAAATTTTGGCCAAGCAAAACTAAAAATGTTAAGTTGTTGAATTGCGGATACTTGATCCTAATTTTTGTTATTTATAATGATGGCGATAATGTTGCTATATGCAGATTCTTTTGTTGCAGCTGACATAACTCAAATTGCTGTAAGCTGTAAAACAAACAGCTTTCAGTAAAGTTTAGTAATCAACTAGACCAGAGTAGACTTGACTCTCCTATCGCTTTATTGCATGGCTCAAATGATGTCACCATGACCCTGTTTCTCCGCCTTGCCCAGTCACCTGTCTCTCAAAACTGGCACTTATGTTAGATTCCACATACTCACAGAATGGCTGCAGTGATCTGATATCCTACTTTTGCTCTGATTCATTTCTTAGATGGAAAAATTGATGATCTCTTTCCAGGACTCTTTGCCAGTGTCTCACTGCTGTGATTGGGTCATTGGCCCATCTCCAAACCAATCACTGTAATTAGGGTGGGGATGTGACAAAGTGATGACCTATTCCTGGCATTTGTGCTTCTCTCCAGAAGTCCATGGGTTAGGAGTTACCAAAACAGATATCCATGATAAATATGAACTCTCACTACTATTGCCATGTGTTGAGAGCTCTATATCAGGCACTGCTGCTGCTGCTGCTACTGCTGCTAAGTCGCTTCAGTCGTGTTCGACTCTGTGCAACCCCATAGATGGCAGCCCATCAGGCTCCCCCGTCCCTGGGATTCTCCAGGCAAGAACACTGGAGTGGGTTGCCGTTTCCTTCTCCAATGCATGGAAGTGAAAGTGAAGTCGCTCAGTCGTGTCGACTCTTCCGACCCCATGGACTGCAGCCTCCTAGGCTCCTCCATCCATGGGATTTTCCAGGCAAGAGTACTGGAGTGGGGTGCCATTGCCTTCTCTGATATCAGGCACTACCTTCATCTGTTGTGGTCTTAGCATGATGAGCAAAAACAAACGTGGTATTAATTCATAGTTCAGAAAGGGAATGTCCCATGGGATATGTGCTGCATCTACATTTTACAGGTGGGAAAATTCAGGCTTTCCTAACATTATTTCAGTTTCAATTATTTTAGTTCCCTACAGTATTATAATTATTAATTGAAAAACAGAGATCCAAACTCAAATCTGTTTTCATAGGCTATGTCCTTAACTGCTGTGCTGATCTAAAATGCTTTGGGGAAGAATCTGCCCCAGGCTAATATATATTTATCTGTGACTATGCACCCCCCCCCCCGACCATGAGGATTATCTCATGATAAAGTATAGGGAACATAATATAGAAGTCCAAGGAATATATATCTTCCCACTAGTAAGGTGTCAATATTAAATTCTTCTGGCTTCTTAATGAAGTGACCACAAACTGACCAACTAAATTTTATGAATGTGTTTTCATTTATAACATTAGGTCTCCTCAGTGCTTTATAAATAATAATCTGGTGTTGGATATTTGGTCCTGTGAGAGCATCTTTGAAACTCCTTTGTAAGATCAGAATTTTTAGTCCTTTCTGGCTTCCAGGATTTTAACAGACCACCTTATGCTACACATGACGTAACCAAAGCTCAGACAGATTAAATGACTCATCCAAAGTCACTCGGCTAGTAAAAGGTTGAGCAGCAACTTAACCCTCCTATCCTTTTCACTCTTGTCCTAGTGTTTCCTGAACTGCTGTCCTCCTTCACAATTTTATGGTAATATACTTATTGACTTTACTTAAGTATCCACGTATCTCCTCTAATCTCATTCTAGGTGATAATACTCAGTGTTACCAAGTGTATATTTTTCTAGGGTCCATTTCAATAAACAAAACTATTCAAAATTTAGGAATCCATCCATGAATCCCCTAACAAATTTTTCATATACCATAAGTAGCAGTTTCTGACACATTGAGAAAATCTGTGCCGTGCTCTGTCATTGCCTCACCAGTTAGTTCCAGAATCAAGGCTTATGGTTACAGACAGGCAATAGTTAATTTCCATGGAAAGTTTTTTTTTTTTTCTTTCCAGGAAGAAACATATATATATATATATATATATATATATATGAATGGGGATATGATCATTTTCAGTTCCTTCCCCTCTGCTGACGGCCTTCTCAATCACAGTCACATCCTCACACTCTGCTCACTTCCTGTCTTTGCTTGTGGGTGAAACACACCTGCTCCTTAAAGGCTAACCCAACTTTCCAGGCCCCACTAATAGTTAATGCAATTTATTGTTCTGCATGAGTTTTTGTGGGATGCTTCTTTAGTGACTGTCAAATTGTATTATTGTTCAGATTGAGAACTATGTCTTTTGGAGAGTGACTTCAACAACAAAGTTATCACCAGCTTCACTTTGTTTTGTTATAATTATATTTGGCTCTCCTTAAGTTTCCTACTGATTTCTGAAGATCCTCATAAGCCACTTAAGGATGAAATTCAAACCCTGAAGTACATTTTTATCCCTAGCTATTTTGAAGGAAAGATTAGGAAAACTACCTAATACCCGTCTATTTAAATACAGAGATTAAGAGAAAGGGAAAAGACCCATTGCGTGAACACATTTCTTTACAAAAATTCAAGCACTTGGAGGCGGCTCATTTGTTTTACCATTTAACAATGAAATTAAGAAAGTCTTTGTCCTCCTCTCTATTTTTGGCTGCCGTGATGCTCAAGGAAACTGGGGATATTGAATGCAAGTGTGCCTTCTTGAGGGCAAGGGGTTGCACATTTAAGTTTTTGTGTTTTATTCTTTTTCATGAGAGAAGCTATCAGTCTGAAGGATAGCACTGTGATTTTTTCTCAGCTCCACATTAAGGTGCTAACCAGGTTATCGATGGCCATTGTTGACTCCAGACAGAGTTTAGATCCATTCTCCTTATTGTAATAGATCTCAAATCTGTTGCATCTTGGAATCACCTAAGATGAATTTAACAGATATTGATGCTCAAGCCCCAGGCTGACCAATCAAATCAGAATTCCTGAGGCTAGAAGCCAGGTTATCCTTTTGTCCTCTTGAAAGCTCACCAGATGTCTCCAATGTACACAAAGTGTGAAGAACTTCTCTCCCAGAACCCTCTGGTTTTAAGAGTCCCTGTACTGTCATGGTCAGATGCAGTCAGATGGCGCTGGGGGGAATCGCTCCACTTACACAGGGCTCTTCATTTCAGGTCTCTCTCATTCACTCACAGTGCTATTTTTTTTCTTGTTTTGGGTTATACATATTTATACTTTTTACTTAACTGCTTTCTCTACCTATCCATCCTGAAATAATAATAGAGTGCTTAATATGTCAATTACCTGTCCCCACAGATGTCCATAAATTAATTCATTAAGTCCAGATGACAATCTTTAAAGTAGGTCCTCTTATTATGTCCATTTACAGATGAGGAAATGGGGACATAGGAAAATGAAATAATAAGCCCCCAGTCACACAGTAAATGGCAGAATAAGGATTAAGAAATATACTGATTTATCTTCCTAATAAGACTGTTACAAGGACTAATGGGATAATACAATTCTACTTATATGAAATGGAGAAAGTATTTGGCTGATCTGTAGAGACAGAAAGTAGATGAATGCTTGCCTAGGGCTAGAAAGTATTGTGGGGTGATGCAGAGTGACTGCCTCATGATTTCTTTGGGAGTTACGAAAATGTTCTTAATTGATTTGGGTAACAGTTTCACAACTCTGTGGATATTCTGGAAACCATCAAATTGAATACTTTTAATGGATGACCTATATGATAATTGCATCTCAAAAAAAAGCTATTATAGTTTGAAAAACAATTCGGATGACACTATCTTTGGTGAAATTTGGGAACCAAATCTCATTCCTGTCTTCCGTTAGAGTCGTCTGAGGATCTTTCCTAAGTTACTAGTACCGATGGCCCGGCACCTGAGATTCTGATCCAAAAGAGACTGGAGCACCAGTGTTTTAAAAATTTCCCACATGAGTATGATACACAACTTAGGTTAAGAATCTCAAAACAGATAAACTTTAAATTCCCTCTTCCTTTGAGATGCTGTTTTCTCAAGCTTCCAATTCTGTCTTAGTGTTAATGGACATGAGCTCTGGATCAGATGCCTGCATTAGAATTTAGCTCTGCTTGTTATAAGCTGTGTGATATTGAGCCAGCTGTATAACCTCTCTGAGCCTTGATCTCCTCACCTGTGAAATGGAAGCAATGCTAGCATCTACTTCACAGAGCTTCCGTGAGGGCTAAATGATGTGTGTAAGTGACTTAGTGTAGTGCCTTGCGTATAGTAAGACTTTAAGAGAATGATGACCTGGATGATGACGAAGATGTTGATGATGATGATGCTTCTCCTGGAAGGAGAAGAAATGTAAATTTGGATGTTGGAAGGCTGGATATTTAAGATGAAATGTGGCCAAAGCACAGATCAAGTACTGTAATGGATGGATTTTGTGAACAAAGGTTGTGGGGTAAGAGAGTCAGTGGCATTGAGAAACAGTCTTATTTGACTACTCTAAGTTTAAAAGATAAAGAGCTAAAGTTACTCATTTTAATGCTCCTTTTATAAGATGACATTTAGATGAGACTAAGCATAAACACTGCAGTCCTTCTCACTGGTTATGTTAACCCAAAAGCAGTTTCTGCTCCTGACATCTAGGGAAAATGGGGCATGTGTCTGAGAAAGTTATCCATTAGGTGCAGTGTATTTTTAGACTGGCAATGTCTTTAAAATACATAATACACACACACACACACACACACACACACTTCAACAAACAGACACGGAAAACTACCAAGCATGAGGAAACAAGACTCTAATTTGAGCCTTCGTGGAGATCCAGCCTCTATCACATACCTACATGTGGAAGAAATAATGTGGTACAAACTTTCTAAGACTTTATTTTCTAGCTTCAGAAAACAAGAAAGATTGATGATGCTTAATCTGCCAGAGGATCAGTTCCCTGCTGCTGCTTTTCTTTTTCAATCCTCCGCCCCCTTCTCCCAAACCCACTTAAAAAACAAAATCAGAACCCAGTATCCTCTGAGTGCACTTTTGGCAGACCTTGGCTTTGGCATTGTTTTTCTGACCAGTTTACTGATTAGTGTTTATTGCTAATCATCTGTGGCTAGAAACATGACCCAGAGAGGAGAAAGAGCAGGGCAACAGCATGCAGTGACATTGTTAGAATTATTCACAGTGTTTTCAGCAGGAATCACTCAACTCAAATCCGCAACCACAACAGATGCCTTAGCATGCCAAATCCCAGGCATTGGCAACCAGGCAAAGCAGGCTTTCCTCAGCACTTGGCAAGATTCCCCTTCCCTTTGCCTCGTATCTGGAGCCCAGTGCTTGGCCAGGAATGAAGGTGAGACAAGCTGAGGGAATAAGAGTTTGCTGTATCCGACAGCAATGCTCTGATGCCAGATGTCTCCAATACACCATAGAAAATCAGGAGTTTCAGTAAGGACATGGACACACGTGGGCACAAAGGCAGGATGGCCAAGGGAATATCCAACAATATACTTTGAGTTACAGTCTCTCTCTGAGTAAGGTAACCTCTCAGAACTCAGACTTTTCTGGTGAAGAAATTTATTCACTGATGTAGTATGTCAACAAATGTTCATTGAGTCCCTGCTTTGTGCTAGATCCATAGTGGTATAAGGAAGACAGTAGATAAACCAAAATATTAAAATTCACTATTCAAATAAATGATAGACATTTATCTACATCTAAATCTGTGACTTTGTAACCGCCACTGTTGCTGTCAGCACTTAGAAGAAACTCACAGATTGAGATTTACCTTATTAAATAGATATGATTATATCATGTGTTACCAAGTCCAGAGCATAAATATTGTTCACTTTGCTAATAGAGTAGTTCCTTTGTCTGGAAATAGATATTTTAGTAGTTAATGTCCCCCTATCTACTTCCAAAAGTAAAAAATTTCCAAAAGTAAATATTCATTTAGGAAACATTTTTAAGTTACCTATCACCCTTTTACCCCTAAAACCATTCTTAACATTTTGGGCATAGATTGGGAATTTTTAGACCAAGAAAATGTGCCTCTATTATTTATATTAAGCTAATAGATCTTCAGTTCAGTTCAGTCGCTCAGTTGTGTCCGACTCTTTGCGACCCCACGGACTGCAGCACACCAGGCCTCCCTGTCCATCACCAACTCCTGGAGTTTACTCAAACTCATGTCCATTGAATCGGTGATGCCATCCAACCATCTCATCCTCTGTCGTCCCCTTCTCCTCCTGCCTTCAGTCTTTCCCAGCATCAGGGTCTTTGCAAATGAGTCAGCTTTTTTTTTTTTTTTTTAATTTTTTTATTATTATTATTATTTTTTTTACTTTACAATATTGTATTGGTTTTGCCATACATCAACATGCATCTGCCACAGGTGTACAAATGTTCCCCATCCTGAACCCCCCCTTCCACCTCCCTCCCCATACCATCCCTCTGGGTCATCCCAGTGCACCATCCTCAAGATTCCTGTATCCTGCATCGAACCTGGACTGGTGATTCGTTTCTTATATGATATTGTACATGTTTTAATGCCATTCTCCAAAATCATCCTACCCCTCCCTCTACCACAGAGTCCAAAAGACTGTTGTATACATCTGGGTCTCTTGCTGTCTCACATACAGGGTTGTCGTTAGCTTTTTGCATCAGGTAGCCAAAGTATTGGAGTTTCAGCTTCAGCATCAGTCTTTCCAATGAATATTCAGGACTGATTTCCTTTAGGATGGACTGGTTGGATCTCCTTGCTGTCCAAGGGACTCTTAAGAGTCTTCTCCAACACCACAGTTCAAAAACATCAATTCTTAGGCACTCAGCTTTCTTTATAGTCCAACTCTCACATCCATAAATGTGATCTTACTATAAAAGTAGATCTTACTATATTGCAACTTCAGCTTCCTGGGACAAAGATGGAAGAATAGTATTCTAATGGAAGGATTCTTTAGGAAATGGTGGTTTCTATCCTGGGTGAAATCTTTTACATTAATTTAGTATTTTTGCCAAACCAGTAGGATATGAGGATTAGACAATGATAGAGGCTTCCCTAGTGGCTCAGTGGTAAAGAATCTGCCTGCAGTGCAGGACACCACCTGTAATGCAGGAGATGTAGGTTCAATCCTTGAGTGGGGAAATCCCCTGGAGAAGGACATGGCAACCCATTCCAGTATTCTTGCCTGGGAAATCCCATGGGCAGAGGAGCCTGGTGGGCTATAGTCCATGGGGTCACAAAGAGTCAGACACAACAGCAACTAAACCACCACTACCAGTATTTTTGTCAAACCAGTAGGCTATGAGAATCAGAAAATGATATAGGATGAGATAATGGTATTTTATTTCATGTTTTATATTTGTTTAAACGTTAAGATATGCCTTTTCATCAAAGAGGACAATTCTTATGTCCAAGAGAGCTATAAGTATTGCTGAGTGGTAAGAATGGTTTTTACTTAATAAGTCAGTATTTTTATACAGTGTCTTTTAGGTGCCAGTGATTAAGTGAGGAGACTGCAAAGTAGAGGTATAGGTATTTAGTCTGGGGGACAAATGAGCTTAAGCCAGTAACTTCACTAAGAATCATGGGCACATGCCATAAAGGGAAATACATATGCTATGAGATCACATACCAAGGTCCCTAACTTACCCTTGATAATGAGAGAAGCCTTCCATAATCAAGTACCCTTTAAACTCACACAGTGTGAAGGCAAGGGGTTCAGTCTGGTCCATGGTGAAGACTATTTAAGCAATCACAGCAGATTAGGATTTATATTTCAACTGTTTGAAACAACCACCCTCACCAGGGGCATTTTTTACCTTGCTGAGATTTTGGTGCTATGAATATGATTACACAGTGAATCTAAAAAATTCCTTATGTGCTCAACCCACTAACTGACCTTTGTCCAAAGAGAATCCCTCTTCCTGGAGACCACTTGCTGGAGCCCCACCCTTCAGCATTTGATGTATGGTACCACTTGTGACCTAGTTAAGGGAATACTAGGAATTCCTGACTATATGCATAAATGGATACAAAAAGCATTAGATAGATTCTTTGAGTGGTTGTGGCAAAAAAAAAAAGATTCATCATGATTTATGCCCTGTACATGGGGAGTTGTCTGATGTGAAGTCAACAACTGAAATTGAATGAATAATTCAGCATGTGGATCAATCGCATCATCTCCCTTGCCACGTTATTGCTATTTTTACGTAATTGCAAAGTGAAAAATAAATTGATGCCATAAATAAACAACTGTCATTTGATATGAAATAGACCCTAGCATTTTAGGGATATTCTATTTTCAGGTACTACTCTGAAGTTTTTTATACAATTAAAAATATGCTCATTAAAATGTGCGGAGAAGTATCGCTAGGTGGTAGTTCAATGCCGCTGTTAAAAGAAAAATAATGTAAAAGGGTGAAGCATCACGTCTCTTCTTCAAGGGGCATTCTTTGTTGGTCTCATTCTGGAAGGTATTGCTCAAGAGAAAGCTCTTAATTCCCATTACATAATGTGACAGAAAAATAGAGTGTGCAACACAAACAACATGCTAAATGTCACTAAATTTTGTATTAGTTTTTAAAGTAGATAGATACAAATGGACACAACCTAAAAGCCTGCTTTCCTTCTGCATGAATCTTTTTTTGATTAAGTGAATAGTAATTAATAGCTCCTTGTCATATTCATTTTATACCTCTTTAAAGAAAAACACAATACATAGTCTAGATAATCTCACATCTTAGACAGTAACTGTCATATCATTGTCATAATTGATGTTACAACTAGCACTTGTTCATCATGGCACAAAAAGAATAATCAATTTAATTATTGCAATTATTGGCCTTTCCATTTTTAAGGGTTTTTATCAAAGTCTTACCTCCCTTAATTAGAAACTTTGCTTCTTGAAAGTATTAAGAGCACTTGTTTTATGGGTGCGAAATAAATCTCTAAAGTTTACACTTATTATAAAAATTAGAAACATCTTTCATTTATTAGCCTTTGGTCAAAAAATAATTCCAGCTTTAGGTTTAGTTTTGAAAATATGTGTTATCAATAAAATTAGTGAGTCTTTTAGCATATTATCAACTGCATCAACCCTAATAGGTTAGTTTTATATCTTTAAACATCTTATCTCTGGGAGAATGAACTTCATTTGAACATCAATTAAGTCCACATCAATATTTGTTGCTTTAGAGAAGAAATTCCTCTGAGTCAAATAAGCTTTCTAGATAATATATCTTGTCTAACAGTACACTAGGTAGAGTTATTAGTAATAATAACAAAACAGTTGCAGATTATAGCATGATTTAGTGATCATAGCCTTTTCTCTGTCTTTTCAGATAACTCAGTTCTCTTTTGTTCATTCTCAGAACTGAAAGCACAGTGAGTTTTTAAAGCCAACTATAATTTAAAATAAACTCTTGCATTCTCCTTTCCCAGCTCAGATCTGGGAATGGACAAGAGCTAAGTGGGAAAGAATTAGACCTTTTGAACTCTTAGAGGGGAAAAGCGTAGGGAGTTTGAAGACTTCTGATGTTTCTCATCCGGGCTGGGTTTGTATCACTGAGAGGCTGGTGTTCTTGTCTGTGCCCTTCAGTAGGGTCAAGCATGTTTGTGCAGCCAAATGGCATTTCATAGGAAAAATCAAACTCAATTTGTTGAGATTTCTGAAGAAGAATGAATCCAATCTGGGGTGGAACTGACAAAGCACACGGATTAAAACAAATGCTAAGCGGTGCCCTGCGCATGCCATTGTAATGTCTAAAGATGATTGCCAGAAGAGAAATACAATGGTTTTAGACCTGAGGTGACAAAACACATTCTCTTTCCCTTTTCTCTTGGTAGAGCTTCCTTTCAGAAGGGAAATGAATCTCTATTATATCCCAGTGATCAGAGAGGAAAGAGTACCTCCTGCCAGAGCTGAACATCAGAGGATGTTAGTAATATTGACTGAGCAAATTGGATTCATGGAACTGATAGATTCGACACTGCACATTCAAAGGAATGCCATGATTTTGTGAAGTGCATGTTTATCTGATCCTATATTGTAGAAGCTTGCTATTGGTTTCTCAGGACCAACCTGAATGATTTTTGTAGCCTAGAGTTAGATGGGTGGATAGCTGGACTCCAGGGCCAGAGAGTCTGGAAGTGCAGGTTGGGCATGCACACCTTCAGGACAGCTTCGCTCACGTAGATTGCAGTATGGATGTAGCCTCCTTGAGTAAAGTGCAAGACCTTTACAAGAGTAGGAGCAGCCCTGCAAGTTCTTCTCATTCAGATCTGCTCCACTTAGTCACTTTGCTATTTCACTCAGCTTCCCTCAGTGCAAGAATATAAAAAAAGAAAAATATTGGTTGCAGTGATCACTTATAAAGCAACAAAATGATGGATATATTCATTGCAATCCAGTGCCCAGCCCATTCGAGATGCTCAGTAAGCTTTTGTTGGGTGTGTGATTTTATATATTGTGTGTGTACACGCGCACGTGCTAAGTCATTTTAGTCATGGACAGGGAGGCCTGGCGTGCTGCAATTCATGGGGTCACAAAGAGTTGGATGACTGAGCGACTGAACTGACTGACTGACTGACTCTTTGTGATCCTATGGAGTGTAGCTCACTAGGCTCCTTGGTCCATGGGATTCTCCAGGCAAAAATACTGGAGTGGGTTGCCATGCCCTCCTCCAGGGGACCTTCCCAACCCAGGGATCGAAACTGCCTCTCTTATGGCTTCTCCTGCATTGGCGGGGGGTGGGGGTGGTTCTTTACCACTAGTGCCACCCGGGAAGCCCTCTATGTTTTATGTGTTGGTGAATCTCTTTCATTAAGCTGTAACTCGTCACAGCAGGGATGAGAACTGTCCTGTTCATCTCTGTCACCCGGGTCCAGGCCCCAGACAGTGGCAAAGTTAATTAAGCATTCAATTAGTATTTGCTGAATGGCCTAAAAAATGATAAAACATTGCCTAACAAGGTACATATTGCTTCCTGGGTGGTTCAGTGGTAAAGAATCTGCTGCCTGCCAATGCAGGAGATGCAGGTTCAATCCCTGTGTCCAGAAGATCCTCTGGAAAAGGAAATGGCAACCCACTCCAGTATTCTTGCCTGGACAATCCCATGGACAGAGGGGCCTGGTGGACAGTGTCAGGTATGACTTAGCAACTAAACAACAACAACAAGGTACATACGATTAATATTCCCATTTTACATCTGTGGAAACTGAGTTCTAAAACGGTAAAGTGAGGATCCCCAAAGGAGCAACACATGGTGTTGCAGCCCACCCATCCTTCTGGTCAGGGTACCTAATCTCAGTCAGACATAAGAGGTCTGTACCTTTGGACCTTTTTGTTCCACATATAATCTCTCACTTTGAGCAAATTGTTTTGGATTCTGAGGGATGCTGGAAAAAATGGCCAAACAAAACTTGCTATTGTATTTATTATCAAGATATTCTTGAGTATAAAAGTAATGACCTATTAAGGAAGACTCTGAGAGAGATTTCTCGGTGCTCTGAACTAGGAAGCTTTGATTCCTCCTGAGTAACTAGCGGGCTTTTGTTTTGGGTTTTTTGGTGTTTTTTTTGTTTGTTTTTTTTTTTTTGATGGAGCTGTTTTGTTTTTATTTTTAAATATACTTGCTTTTTAAGGAAGTTTTAGGTTCACAGGAAAATTGAGAAGAAGGTATAGAGAGTTCCCACATACTTCCTGCCCCTGTTATCAATATCTGCCACCTGAGTGGTACCTTTGTTACAACTGATGATGCTACATCGATGTTGTTATCATCCAGCGTACATAGTTTACCACTGGGGTTCGCTTTCAGCATTGTACACTCTTTGGGTTTAGAAAAATATATAATGGCATAATCACCTTTATGGTATCATACCGAGTAGTTTCACTACCCTAAGCATCTTTATTCCACCTATTCATCCCTTTTCTCCCCACCTCCCAACCCCTGAGAACCTCTTATTTTTTTCATGGTCTCTATAGTTTTGTTTTTCAGAATGTCATGTCATTGGGATCATACAACCTCTTCAGATTGGCTTATTTCACTTGTTGATATGCATTTAAATCTCTTCTTTGTCTTTTCATGGCTTGATAATTCTTACCTTTTTAGTGCTGAATTTACCACCGTTTATTTATCCATTCACCTACTAAAGGACATCTTGGTTACTTCTAAGTTTTGGCAATTATGGATAAATCTGCTATAAATATCTGTGTGCAGACATGTGTGTGTGGATATAAGTTTTCAACCTTTGGGGTGTAAATACCAAGGAGTGCATTGCTAGAACCTCTGGTAAGAGTATGTTTAGTTTTGTAAGACTGCTTGGCTTTTTGTCTTATGAACAATGTGCATTGTGTAACTCATCCAAGTTCCGAGTTCTCTTCGTCCACTTGGAAAGTCAAAACTGACTTTCAAAGCCAACTTTAGTCATTGTGTACCGAAGTGTGTTTTTCACTTCTAGTGTGTTATTTTTCTTTCTTTCCCTGTCATCATGATTTTTTTCCTCTTACTGCATTTTACTGTTAACATTCTATTACATTTTCTGTGGTGTCTTTAATTTTATTAATTGGAAATAAGGATCTCATATGTAATCCCAGTAAAGGCAAAGTTTGTGGGAATGGTTAAGAGATTAAGAGACCCAGGGTTCAAATGCCAGTTCTATTGCTTTAGTTGTATGCCCTTGAATGAGTTACTTTACTTCAGTTTCTCCATCCATAAAGTATCATAATAATAATTTCTGCCCCATGGAATTGTTGCCAGTGTTAAAGGAAATAATCTGTACGTTTTTGGGGGGAGGGTTTAAGTCCCACCTCCCAACTCTTCCACCTAAATCCACGGATCTAATGCCCTAGAGAAGGTTCTCTCAACCTCCGTGCTATTGACAGGTAGTATGGGGTCAGGTAATTCTGCCCTACTGTTCTGTACATCATAGGATGTTTAGCAGCATTCATGGGCTCTACCCACGAGATGCCACCAGCATCCCCCTTAGTCACGACAACCGCAAGACGTCTTCAGACATCATCAAAGACTTCATGGGAAGCAGAATCATGCCTAGTTGAAAACTTTTGTTCTAAAACTCTCGTGTTGTCATTTGTTGATTGGGACCACTTTTTCTCCAGTAATTCTCTATGTCAGATCACGTTTACCCAGACTAGGGCACATGTTGTTGAGTTCATTTATTTCTTACATCAAAATTGAGTGACCCACCTAGAATCCCGGTTTCCACCAATCATGGGGAAACATTTATTGAGCACCAGCAGTGGACTTTGCCTTTGAGGAGACATTGTCTGGGGAGTGAGTTGGGCCATGTATGCAAACCACTGTGACACATGCCAGTGACTGCTTAAGGTGGCGACAGGCAAACTCCCCAGGCCTATACCGGTTTTTCAGAATGGAAATGCAAGTCACATACTTTGACACAAGATTTTTTTTTTTTTCAGTTGACATTTCAATTTATGTAAAATATTATGAGTATATACAAATAAAATGATAAGTAAGTAAAAGTCTGAGTCATCCTTTTGAAAGGAGTAATTACATGAAATTGGAAAGTGCTTGGAAAAACTGGGCTATATGACAACTATCTGAGGAGGGAATGATTAATTTTTCAAGAAATAGGCAGATAGCCTGATTCATACTGAAGCAGTGATTATTGGTAAGAGGTTAAACTGATGTCCCTTCCTGATACCATTTACATTTTGATGCGGGGCTGTAATGTGCTAAGTCAAGTGTGAATAATGTGGGGATGATACTTATGGAATCTGAACATTTTCTGTAAACAAACTGAAAGCTATTGGGCGAGGGGTGGGGGGGATGGACTGAGCAGGGAATATTCTTTTTAGCAAACAAAAACAAAGCAAAACACACCTTGAAAACAAGCAAAACCAAACAAACCAAAAACAAATTCTGGGTCCCTGATGATTCTGTGGGTTTTTGTCATGACCAATTTTGGATACAAAAGGCACTTGGATCAAATCAAATAAATATGGAGGGAGCATCCTAAGACTAAGGATGATGATAGGAAAAATATGAGTTAATGATAAATAGAAAAAAATATTGGCAGTATTCTTATTAATTTTATTAAAGCTAAATCTAGAAAACGTGACTTCTGCAAAACTTTCCTCCCTGAATTTTTCTCTTTGCTTTCCTGGGACTCATCATCATACAAATGAAACCACCCCTTACGTGTAGAGTAATTTAGAGGTTTACTGGAACATCCTGAAATTCATTGTTTTCATCAATGTTTGTGCCACTAATTACCAAAAGTACTTAATTGTAGAAGTTTCCTCCTGACTATTATTGTGCTTTATAAATCCCTCATTTCCAAATTCAAGTGTCTCCAAGTACTAAGTGTGTTAATGTTAATGTGTCACTTCTTTCTGATAATTGTGGAGATTGTAGTGGGTTTTGAAAAGAGAAGGAAAATGAGACAGAAGATGAAGTGCCTTCTGAGAAAGAGCTGAATTTATGTTCTCACATCAGATTGTACCATAGAAGTTACAAAAGACCCCCCATACCTGTGTACAGACCTATTTGTCTTCAAACCTAAAGAGCCATATAATCCAATATAGGGGCCAGGTGAAAAGGCAGTAATACAAACCAGAAGTTCATTCTCCATGTGTTTTCTGGAGCTCAGATTTGTACAGTCCCATGAAAAGCAAAAAGATACTTGCCTAGTGTGTATAAGAGGGTCATTTTAAGGACACATTTGTTGGACTTCAGTCTTCTGGCATCTGTTCAGGACAGCTAACAAAAGTCAGTTGTCTCTTACCTTCTCATCGCCCCCACAGGACTCCCCCTTCTCGCAACAAATCCCTAGCAAATTCCACTTGCTGAGTGTCCCTCTATTAGCATAATGGTGTGTTTTAATTTGGAGAAAGCATGTGTTTCCTATAAGAAAGTTGTTTTAGGTCTTTAAATGTCTCTGTCAAATACTTTCTTTTTGTTTGGAGAAATAATTACAGATCAGTACTGTTGAAACCAAAACATCAGAGAAATTGCCTGTCCCAGTGTTTCTAATTTGGTGGATGTCTGCTTAGTGAATGACAAAAGTTTAGCTTGGCCATGCCAAGAAAAACACATCTAGTTTGACCATTGCAATTGCTGACTTGGTTGTAAAGGATGACAGTCACTGCACTGTGGTTATTTCCCTCACATCCCAGTGAAAGAACTCTTTCTACAGGACAGATCTGTTCCTGTGACTCCAGTAATGGCAGACAGCTGGTGAAATGGTGATGTCAACCAAGGTTGTCCTTGGATACTATTTCCCTCGCCCCTTTTTAGGAGGCATCTTATGTTGGCCCATAAATGCTCAGAACTGCCACATTGATATTTTAGCTGATGTCTCCTCTCTGTAAACATTTCACCTAGACATTTTCTGATCCCAGACCTGGATGGGGTTCTGTTGTAACTGTCTGACTGTACTAGCTGAAGAGAGAAATATATCATTTTGAGAGATGTATACATCTTAGCATTTAAATGAATGGTACATTCATGGGATAAAGATGACTTACATGTACACATGCACACACATACATATGTATGTTTAGAAAACTTTCTTTGGGAAGTAGAGAAAATTATAGAGTAGAAATAAAAAGCACAGAGTGTGCTTAGAGACAGAGAGTGGGTCAAGGGGAGGTAATAGATGGTGATCCAGGCTTTCCATCCCTGCTCCTACCAGCACAGTTGCTCTCCTATTTGGTGTTTCGTACGGTGGAATCCTGGGCTTCCTAGGTAGCGCAGTGGTAAAGGATTCACATGCCAATGAAGGACATAAGGGTTCAATCCCTGGGTCAGGAAGATCCCCTGGAGGAGTAAGTGGTAACCCACCTCATTATTCGTGCCAGGAAAATCCCATGGACAGTGAAGCCTGCTGGGCTACAATTTATAGGCTTGCAAAAAGTCAGATACAACTGAGCAACTGAGCACACTCACGATGGAAGCCCATATGAGGTTTCATGTCAAAGAAAGTCTCTACAGCAGAAAAAGATAGAAGTTGAAAAAATATTTTCAAGTCACACATACAGCAGACTACTGACCATAATTATGAACAATCCACAAGTACACACAGCAACCTGGTAAATCTCACAAGCACAATATTGAGAAAAGAGGCCAAGCAAAACAGAGTATGAACTGCACGGTTGTACTTATAAACAATACAAAATCAGACAAACTAGTCCATGGTGTGAGAAGTTAGAGCAGTTGTTATTTACCCCTGGGAGCAGTGATTGTTGTCGTTCAATTGCTACATTATATCCAGCTCTGTGACCCCAGGGACTGCAGCACTCCAGGCTTCCCTGTCTTTAACTATTTCCTGGAGTTTGCTCAAACTCATGTCCATTGAGTTGGTGATGCCATCCCGGCATCTCATCTTCTGCTGCCCTCTTCTCCTCTTGCTCTCAATTTTTTCTAGCATCAGGGTCTATTTCCAATGAGTCAGCACTTCATATCAGGTGACCAAAGTATTGGAGCTTCAGCATTAGTCCTTCCAATAAGGATCAGGGTTGATTTCCTTTAGGGTTGACACGTTTGATCTCTTTGCTGTCCAGGGGACTCTCAAGAGTCTCCTGCAGCACCACAATTCGAAGTGATTAGAAGGTGCATAATTAAGGGTGCCTCAGGGTTCTGGAAATACTCTGTTTCTTGATCTGAGTGCTGGTTACATTAGTGTGATCAGTTCATTGAACTGCACTTATATGTGCATTTTCCCTAGGTATGTTTTATTTCAATAAAAAGGTAAAAACATATACCCACAGCCAAAGTTTGGCCACAAGGTAAGATATCATGTATTTTGGAAGTCTATTGAGATAAGGAAGGCTTTGAGTAGATCTACAAGGAAGAGGCAGGTGGAAAGAGAAGTACAGACGTGGTTTTTAAAACAAATATATGGCCCTCTAGAATAGATAAAGATGGGACTACCATGTCTGCCCTCCAGTCTGAGCCCGTGGTTCAACCCAGTCTCTGAGGTCCAGTCTCATCCATACTTCTGAATTCCAAACACAGCTGTCATTAATCCACAAATATTTACTGTATTGATCCATCTTAAAGACCTCCTCTTAAAGGTCTTGCATTAAAAATTTAGATTTATTAAAACAATTTGGAAATAGCCTAAATATTAACAATATGGGGATTATTTAATTAAATTATCTTAGGCCCATATAGCCATAAACTACTAGTGATTATAAACAATAAGTATTTTAATAACATGTTAAATGTTCTCAATAATTACTGGGAGAAAACAGGTGAAAAAACATGTTTTACTATAATAACCAGATATGTATACAAAGCAAAAAACAAAACCTGGAAGAAATGCATCCAAATTTTATCATCTAGGCATGAGATGATTTTTATTTACTTTTCTTATCTGAATTTGCTAAATTTGTCATCTGGAAATTTTATTGTTTTGTAGTACAGAAAAAATTATGTTTTTAAAAAATAAGGGTCATTCAGGCTACAAAAGATAAACAAAGTATAATTATAAAAAGTAATTCAAATTCCAGGAAATAAGTGCCAGGCATAAGTATTGACATTAAATCTTATGAGCACAGAGAGGGAACAAATACTAAGTAGTCACGGGAAGTGGTGGGACTTCAGCTGAGGTTGAATTCGGATATCAATGATGATAGAGAGCATTCAGGCAGTGCTTGCCCTCTGCTGAGAACTGCTTCATAAGAATTTTCTGTATTTATACCTCACAATAACTTCATGATGTAAGTGATAGTATTTATCCATTTTTCTAAGATGAGAGAACCATTTAGAATAGAGAAAGTAACTTGCCCTAGATCCCATGGCTAGTAAGTTTCACAACCAGTATAAGAAGCGTGGCTTTTGTCTAATTCAAAAGTCTGCTTTCCCCACCTTGCCTTCCTCCTTAGAAGGAGAAGCAAAATTCAAAAAGTTACTTTCCTTTGTTTTCAGTCAGTGTGTATATTTGGGGATGGTTGAAGGTGATGGTGGGCAAAAAAAAAAAAAAAAAATGGAGCCACTTACAGCATTTCCTTCACCTAACAGCCTTTTTGCCTGATAGTAAGTTAAGTTAAGAATAAGTGTTCTGCTTTATTATGTTTTTAAGGAACCCCCTCATATATATTGTTTACCAAAAGGTAGACCAGAATGACACTTTTTGTGTATTTTTTTTTACTAAATTGCGATGTCAGGATAATAAATGCTGTGGTTGGAGTATGTGTGTGTTTCATTTCTCAGGGAATTCTGTACTTCAAGGGCTTTCCTCTTCAACATTGCAGATAAAACACTACATCACACTCCTTAGTGAAAGAGACACTTTCTCCTTCAAGATGCCTGTTCAGCTGTTCCACAGCTGAAGAGCTGGGACGACTTAAATTACGTTCTTTTTCCTGCCATTAAAAGGGAATGGGGGAGGAGGGAGGACAAAAAACTTGCATCTGGTTCAATTTCTTTGCCAAATTCTTCATTTAATTGTTTTGTAATTTGAAGAAAACCACAAATGACAAGATGAAATTGCTGGAAGGATAAATACAGAATTTAATTGTTCATGTCAGGATTTCAATTCCCAAACCATGGTAATTCAAGTCACAGTTTCGGACAAACAAACAAGAAAAACATTGGATACTGTTGCTGAGTTTTCAGAGCCCCTGTGATCCCACCTCCCCCACCTACCTACCAAGTTCATTTAAAGTCCTTCAATCAGGAAAAATTGAGAAAGAGGGAAATTCTTATCTCTGTGGATTTGATCACAACACCTGGGATCCAAGATTCCTCACAAAAAAAAAAAAAGCCATCACATCAAGCTCATGATCTAAAATAAACCAGTACCTAAGTGTTAAACACTTCTTTTTTGGGCTCCTACAAGTTCAAAGAATCTTTGATAGTAATGATGTTCTTCTTTTTTTTTTTTTAATTTTATTTTATTTTTAAACTTTAAAATATTGTATTAGTTTTGCCAAATATCGAAATGAATCCGCCACAGATATACATGTGTTCCCCATCTAAAGAGGTATCTTTGTTTTGGTTTATGACATAATCTTCCCTGGCCTAAGGGTCAATTTTACCCAGTTGGGGTTATTCTGGATTTTAAGTTAGGAAAGGTATACATGTTTACCCTCAGTCGCCAAGCTGAGTTCCACTGGCTGGAATAGTGTTACATGTATAGTATATGCTCAATTCATATTTGTTAACTAAATTTGATGAGCAAATGCACAATAGAATGAACCCTAGGGTTTTTAAAAATAGTTGAGTAGACAAGTGTCTCAGTTCTCTGTTCTATGTTCTTATCAATTTTTATGGAGTCTCTAAATTGTAACTTACCATAACTGTATTGCTTGCATTCCCTTAAAGCTTGATTTTGACTCCATTCAAATCTAACAAAGTAATTGAGACTGAAATTCTATTGACTTTTAGAATGGTTTAATTTGCTGTATAACTCAGATAATTTTATTTTTACCAGCTTGATTTGTATTCCAAAATCTCAGAGTCTATTATAGAGTCAAAGGGGGCTATGTTGAGGGATGGAAGTACCTCTGTGTGTTCACAGGCCAATTGATTTCTTCCTTTGAATCTGAAATTTGAAAGGAGGGATTAGTTCCTAATCTTAGTTCAAGGTACTATTTTATAAGATAGTTTGTGGGAATGATTGGTTATGTTGTACAGTGAGACAATTTAAATCCCTTTTATATAGATATATTCATAAATCATAGAACAAAAAAAGTTAAAAGAATCACAAGAGAGAAAAATCTAGAATTACTCAGGTCATGTACATGATTAAGAAAATATATTATGAAAGAGATTTATTTCTAAGAGCTTTGTGAGACTTTACAGGTCAGTGGATTCTATACACACACTTTAAAATACTTTTTTTTTTTAACAGCAAATAGTAGGAATGACTTATTACTTAATGAGATATGGAAGAATCTTAAATTTTATATAAATACTTGTTGCTTCAAGAAAACTACATTCATGATTTTCCCTCTTCCTGATAATAGTAGAGAAATCCAAGTAAATCTTAGTTATCTATCCAATGTAGTACATCTCAGTGACTCTCAATCTTCTTTGCATTGAATTCCACCAATCTATCAAAAATTTTGGCTTTATCATGACAGGAAAAAAATCTAATTTTTTCTCAGTAAGAAAAACTCTTTCATCAGCAATGTTGTTACATTTTTTAAGGATGTCAAATACTATAGTAAAAATATATCTGTTGGAATATATAATGTAGTTCTGGCTTTAATATTTAAATAAACGAAAACAAAGATGCATTGTTTCTTGAGTTGCATTATGATACTTTCCAAAGATTTTCTACAAAATATACCATCTAGATTGTGCTTGATGATAATAGTTTGGTAATTAAGTCAAAAGTTGCAAACTTTGGTGAATGACCTCTTATTTGCTTCTCAGTCATCCTAATATACCATTATATTGAGAACTAGAACTGTAAGAGATGCTACAAACACCTTCTGCAGGCAGCCTTTCCAGACTGGCTCCATTAACCACCCTTTCGCTGAGAGGTGTTCATATAAAGGGAGCTAATTGGTTTCTTTGGTGACACACTTCTCTGGTAGGGCAGAAGTCATCTGGAGGTATCTTTGTAACCACAGAGATATCTATGCCTATGTTATTCTGGAAACTGCCTGTTTCTTTCCTTCTTCACTAGTCATGGACCCCAGCAGCCATTCCCGTAATGAGTGACTATACACTCACTGGCAAAGCTAGCCATGACACAAGTAAGTCATACAGTTCTCTTTGTTGGCAATCTATAACTAGAACAAAGAGAAAATAAAGTCAGCTTATCTGTGTGGCTAGAAGTCAACATGTAGACTTAAATTGGGGGTGGCCAAATTCAGCCACATGTCAGAGATGCAGAGATAGTGAAGAACAAAACAAGAGACAAAGTTGAGAGAAAGGGAGAGATGAAGAGAGTTTCTTTCTAGTTCTATATCCTGAGGTCCAACCAATTCCTGCCCTTGATTTCTCTGAGACACCTTTATATCTCACAGTGAATTCTCTTTTTGCCCTTTTTGATGGGACAGGAGTTCTTGTTACTTGTCTTAGTGTCCCAATGAATTCAGGTAAATTGTCCTTGGGAGGTTTCAATGATGTTGGCCTGATTTCTTCCATTTCACTGCGTGTTCTCTAGGACCAGGTGTCAAGCATCCTGCTTATTCTGAGGGCTCCCATAGCTTGGTTCAGGGCTCTGTCTTCAGCCTGTGCTGCCACGTGGGGAGGGATGGAGAGTGGGGTAGGATGAAGGGATTTCTCCCTAAGTCCTAATCTCTCTGGGAACCATCTCAGCTCCTCTGAGCTGCCCAGTCTTCTTGGGGGAAGTTTAAAAAGTATTCTCTACTTAATGTTCTCATGCTTCTCAGTAACAAGTTTATAATGAGTATATTATATATAATTTTGAACTAGGACATTGGTGGGAATCTTACAGCAGGCATCTTCTGATGACTTCAGTGCCAGCTGCCAATTTTCAAAACTATGTTTTGAATAGATTTCATTACACTATGTGTAGAAGCCAATTTTCCTTTATTATATTTCATATTTTGTAGTTTGACTTTTAATTTGCTTCAGTCTCACTTGAAGAAATTGCATCCTTGGCTTTAGAAGGGAAGTTTTGCAACTTGATTGTTCTTGCTGCCACCAGTTGATTTTTGACCACTGTTTTTACTATGATGGCTACATTTTCTTTAGTGTCTTGGTGCACTGAGGATCATGAATCCTGCTTTTATTAAATTTGGTCCCATATTTTAAATCTATTTTTTCTTTAGTGAACAATCATGTTGAGATTCTAGATGTGTAGTCCTCAAATTGTTAAGACACATCAAAATCACCTGAAGGCTTTGGTGAAACACAAATTACCTGATCCCACCCCAGAGTTTCTGATTCAGTATCTGGGGTGGATCACAATAACTAGTGTTTCTACTATGTTTCAAAGAGATGCTGTTGCTGCTGATCAGGACCACACGTTGAAAAACACTGTTTAGAGGATGAAAGGAAAAGCTGCTCTTGGCTTTCCCCATGTGTTACACAGATCACCAACTTTTGATTTTCTTTCACCACTAAACCAGTATCATCATGCAAACACACCAGGCTAAATCTTACTGAAAATCTTGGGAATTACTAGGGTGCAATTCAAGGATATAAGGAGTTGTGTTAGGATTATTTAGAGAAACAGAGCCAATAGGATATTTATTAGTATTTATTAATATCCCAGTAGTATATATGGGGCTTCCCTGGTGGTTCAATAGTAAAAATCCATCTGCCAGTGCAGGAGATGTGGGTTCAATTCCTGGGCCAGGAAGATCTCCTGGAGAAGGAAATGGCAACCCATTCCATTATTCTTGCCTGAGAATTCTGGGGACAGGGGAACTTGGCAGGCTACAGTCCATGGGGTTGCAAAAGAGTCAGACATGGCTTAGCAACTGAACAACAACAAACAACAAAATAGGGTAAATACTTATTAGTAAACATTTGTTATAAGAAATTGCCTTACACAGTTATGGAGCCTGAGAAGTCCCAAGATCTGCAGTTGGCAAGCCAGAGACCCAGGAGAACCCACAGTGTAGTTCCAATCTGGGTCCAAAGGCCTGAGAACTAGGAGAGCCAATTGGTGTAAGTTCCAATCTACATGCAAGAGAAGATCAATGTTGAGCTCAGTCAGAAAAACATTCCTCTTACTCAACCTTTGTTTTTCCATTCAGGTATTCCCTTGGTTAGATGAAACCTTTCCACATTAGAGGGGCCAATCTGTTTTGTCTATGGATTCAAATGTTAATCTCTTCCAAAACACCCTCACAGACACACTCAGCATAATGTTGGACCAAACGTCTAGGTACCCCATGGCCTAGTTGAGCTGACACATACAGTCCACCATCACAGGAGTCCTTGTTTTCATTTCTTTGAATATTAAAGTCAGAGTCAGTCTCAACAGTACTTACTATGTAGCTTTTGATATCATTAAAAATTAAACTTCATGAAATATATAATAAGATAGTTAATCAAAATAGAAATCTTCAGATTAAGGAAAATAAAGACTTGTTTCTATCGTGACAAAAAACAAGACTTTTGTGTTTATTATAGACATTCTTATGTTGATTACAACCAGTTGCAAGCTATTATGATAGCTCTATCACTGCCCTTCAGGTATAATACTATATTTTCTTGAATAGGAGAGAAGTGTGGAGTTGTTTCTAGTTTACACCAAGAATTCACTAACCCTCAACCTACTGTATTTATGACTTTTACTGATCTAACTTTCCAATTGTGTCTATTTAAATGCTTTTATTGCCTCACACTCTTTTGTTTTGTGGGGGTGGGAAGGTTTGGGGGGGAGCGGCCAAAATATGGCTAACTCCCGGGAAAATGTGATGAGTGTGAACATCATGGGCATAGTAAGAGATAAAAAAGACTGAGATCCACTGCCTCATGAGACCCATTGCCACTTCTCTCCCCTTGGATTCTCTAGCTATTAATAGGATTCATAACTTATTCCGGGTGAGCAGTATGTTCTCGTTACGGACATAGCAGCATTGCCAAGCAACATGAAAATGTAAGTGCTGGATCTTAACACTATCACAGATGATAAAAAGACATAGGAGTAGGAGTCCCGGGTACTGCAATCTGGAACCATTGCCTTACCAAAGAGGCAATAGACCTGGGGATCGGAGGCAGAGAGGCAAGTGAGGGAGATGGAGGGTCAGGACAGAGTCAGAAGTTGCCAGTATCCACGTAATTCTAACTGGTGCTGAGGAGCGTGAGAGGCAGGACTCTGGGCCAGCAATCCAGTTCTGAAGGGAACAAGGAAGGCTTGAATAGGCTTCATAATTCATTCATGCACGCCTGCCTTCCTTCCTTCTCTCCTTCTTCCTTTCATCTCTCCTTCCTTCCTTTCATCTCTCCTTCCTTCCTTCTTTCCTTCAGTGAAGCATATCTGGGGGAATCGTGTTCAGTGAAACTTCAGTGAAGAGATACTGAGTCTTTTGTGTGTCAAGCACCATGCTGGACCCTGGGGATCAGGAGGTAAACAAGCCAGACATGGTCCCACCTACCCAGAGCTTACACAGTAGCAGGGAAGACAAGTCATGAAGATTAATTACTCAGTAAATGATTTAATTCTATTTCTGCTGTTATTAATAAGAAATACATACAGAAGCTTGGGCTTCCAGGAGGAAGCAAAGTTGTTCATCTGAGACTTCAAGGAATGAGAAGAAATTAATTAGGTTTAGAGGAAAGGGCTATAAAGAAGAGGAAAATGATAGGAGAATGTTCCAGGTAGAGGAAACAGCAAGTGTAAAGTACCTGAAGTGGGAAGGAGTCATGGGGTGTTGGTGCCCCCCTCACCCCCACAGCCACAATCCTTGTGCAGGATGTAATCTACAAACCCACAGTTACCTTGGTGTGATATATGATGATAGATTCTCTTTTCTCATGTTATTTGGCCCCTCAGTTGTATTTCATACCAATTAACCATTGCTTTCTTCTTGAAACTCTTTCTTCCCTCAGTTCAAATGATCCCACACTCCATTCATTTTCCTTTTACCTCTGCTAGTTCTTCCTTCTCCGTTGGCCTCCACATGATGGTGCATCCTAAGGTTCAGTCTTCAGACTTCCTCTTCTTTTTGTTCAAACACTCCATTGGGGCTCTTTTCTGGACCCAAGGCTTTAAATCTCGGTATTGTGATGATGGCTTCATTATTATCTCCAGCCCTGACTTCCCCTTAGTACCCTGAATTCTTGAATCCTACTGCTTATGTAACATCTCTACTTATGTATCTAAGACACAGCACCTCATACATAATATGAATTAAACAGATCTTTATTTCCCCTCAAAACTATTCCTGTCCTATCTCCCTCATATCTCAGGAAATGGCACTTAATTCATGTAGCTGTTTGGGTCAAAAACCTAGGAGTTATATGAGAATCCTCTTTTTTCAATGCCACAGTCACTCCATCATCAAGTCCCATCAACTCTCCCTCTCAAATATATCCCAGATTTCTATCACTTCCCACGCTGTTTCTCTCATCTCAGTTGATGCCACTGTTTCCTTACACCCAGACAGAGCAAGCAGCCCTTCCCTGGCCTCCCTGCTTCTACCTTGTCCTCTAAAATCTATATTCTGTCAAGAGGTTAGGAGACTGTTTTCTAGAGTCACAGAACTCTCTAGTGGATTCTTATTTCAACCAAAATTAAATTCTTACCATGATCTACAAGATTGTATTTGATGTGTCCCCTGACTACCTGCCTACAGCTCTCAATTCCTCTTCCTCCTCATCTCATCTGCATTCTAAGATCAAGTTGTACACACTAGGGTTTTTCTGTTTATTAAATTCATTGTGCTTATTCCCATCTCAGGGCCCTTGTACTTAACGTTTCTTCTCAAGGAACACAGTTCCCCCAGATATGCTCAGCCCTGTCTAATCTCACTGCTCAGGCCACTGCTCAAGGGAGATAGTCTTCTCTTTAGTAGTCTCTCCCTCCCAACAGTCACACGCTCTCCCAGGACTTGCTCTCATTCTCTTCATAGGTTCAGGATAATTAAAAATTCCCATTTATGTTACTTGTTTGTTTCTCTGGCCATCCTCCTATAGTATATAAGTTTTCGGAAGTCACATACTTGGTCTAACTAGTAACTCCAGCACCTCGAAAATGACCTGGCACACAGTAGCTGGTCAACAAATAATTAGGAGTGAGTGAAGTATAGAATTTTAGCTACTTGAAGTGCTGCAATCAAGACTCAATACATTAAACCTCCGGGCAAATGGACAGATGAATGTGTTTCATATCTAGATTGGAATGTATGAAAGAGTAAATAGTTTCTAGGCCAATGGCAACACTTATATCGTAAACTTAGGGCTTCCCTAGTGGCTCAGTTGGTAAAGAATCTGCTTGCAATGCAGGAGACCCAGGTTTGACCCCTGGGTCAGGAAGATCTCCTGGAGAGGGGAATGGCCACTCCAGTACTCTTGCCTAGAAAATTTCATGGACAAAGGAGCCAGGCTGGCTACAGTCCATGGGATCTCAAAGAGTCAGATATGACTGTGTGACTACAGTGGACAGCACATGGATGATACTTATAGTAGCTCCTTGGAGGGGAAAATGTTGAAAAAAAACATGGGCTCTTTAGGTCAAGGGACCTGGATTTTAATTCTGTCTCCAGTTTTTGATATGTGCTGTGCTGCTGTGCTCAGTCAGTCGTGTCTGATACTTTTGTGACCCCATGGACTGTAGCCTGCCAGGCTCCTCTGTCCATGGGATTTTCTAGGTATGAATACTGGAGTGGCTTGCCATTTCCTACTCCAGGGGATCTTCTCAACCCAGGGATCAAACCAACATCTCTTGCATCTCCTGCATTGGCAGGCGAATTCTTTACCACTGCACCACGTGGGAAGTTCTTAATTATTGCTATGCCAACTTAGAAATCTTTCAGTGTCCTATCTTTTTGCCTTTTCATACTGTTTGTGGGGTTCTCAAGATTGGTGATGGACAGGGTGGCTTGGTGTGCAGCAGTCCTTGGGGTCGCAAAGAGTTGGACACGACTAAGCAACTGAACTTAGAAATATTTCTTACTCTATACTACCATTATGCAATACAAATCATATCACTTGACTTGCAGGTTTGTAATAAGGGTTAACCCTAGGTACAAAAAGTCATAATATGAAATCTGTTTGTTAATCATATCAGGCCTGTGCATCAGTGGCACTGATGCTGTGTCTGTCACTGACGAAAGTTATGAGAGTACCTTGTCATTGCTTCCTCCTGGCTGCTGTATTTGCCCTTCTTGATTTCTCTTTGCTCTTTCATGGTCCTCCTTTCCCTCAAAACTCTATTCCAGACTAACTCTTCCATGTCCTTTATCCTTTAACCCATGTCTCTCTACATCCTCATCATCTATGTATGGAGGTATACATTCATTTATTTGTTCATTAAACATACTCATCAAATATAGTACTTATTGAGTGCTTACTTTACACCAGATTTTAAGCTATAGCATTATAAACCACTTGAAGATATCATACCAGTTCAATCATTTAAGCTCTTGCATAATTAAGGATCAAAATTAGTACATTTAAGGAGTAGGAATCAAAACTTATAGCATAGTATTTGAACACAGCAAAAATTAAGTAAATATCTAATGGCTTTGAGGACGGTTTAGTATCAGTTCAGTTCAGTCGCTCAGTTGTGTCCAACTCTTTATGACCCCATGAATTGCAGCATGCCAGCCCTCCCTGTCCATCACCAACTCCCAGAGTTCACTTAAACTCACGTTCATCGAGTCGGTGACGCCATCCGGCCATCTCATCCTCTGTCATCCCCTTCTCCTCCTGCCCCCAATCAGAGTATTTTCCTAGCATCAGAGTATTTTCCAATGAGTCAACTCTTCACATGAGGTGGCCAAAGTACTGGAGTTTCAGCTGTAGCATCAGTCCTCCCAAAGAACACCCAGGACTGATCTCCTTTAGACTGGACTGGTTGGATCTCCTTGCAGTCCAAGGGACTCTCCAGAGTCTTCTCCAACATCACAGTTCAAAAGCATCAATTCTTCAGCGCTCAGCTTTCTTCACAGTCCAACTCTCACATCCACACATGACTACTGGAAAAACCATAGCCTTGACTAGACGGACATTTGTTGGCAAAGTAGTGTCTCTGCTTTTCAATATGCTATCTAGGTTGGTCATAACTTTCCTTCCAAGGAGTAAGCGTCTTTTAATTTCATGGCTGCAGTCACTATCTGCAGTGATTTTGGAGCCCCCCAAAATAAAGTCTGACACTGTTTCCACTGTTTCCCCATCTATTTCCCATGAAGTCATGGGACCAGATGCCATGATCTTCGTTTTCTGAATGTTGAGCTTTAAGCCAACTTTTTCACTCTCCTCTTTCACTTTCATCAAGAGGCTTTTTAGTTCCTCTTCACTTTCTGCCATAAGGGTGGTGTCATCTGCATATCTGAGGTTATAGTAGCAAGTATAAAGGATCTGGAGCTAGATAGACCAGGGTTCAAATCCTGGCACTACCATTGTTTTTCCATGTGAACTAAAATACTACTTCTTCACTTTGCATCTCTTCCCACCAGCATGAATGATGCCTTTCTTACACTCCAAGGCTTAGTTTTGGGGAGCCTTTTCTGTATCCTCTTAGTCTAGGTTAGTCACTCTGCTCCGGACTTCTAAAGTTCTCAGTATCTCTTAGCATGTATCACATCTGGGATTATATGTCTATGTCCACATCCTGGTTCTTTCAGGACTAGAAACATCTTATTTTTGTTTCTGTCTCATCTCTAACGTAGCACACACAGTGGCCAGTGAATGTCTAAACTGGTCCCACTGAAATTTGCCTGCTGTCCTTTTTACATCGCCCTACTCAGTTTGCACACTTCATTTGCCCTAGCGCCTTAGTTGTTTTGGAAGCACTGCTGTGACATTATTTGAGTGTTTGACCTTCCTAACTAAAGTATCAGCTCTCCAAGGACAGGGCCCCCATCTTTTCCTCCTTGTTTATCACTCCTGCCGACCCATGCTCTGCTCTGGTCTGTGTAAATGTCCTCTGTCCATATTGTTGACCAAGTGTTGAGCAAGTAACTCTCCAAATGTTAAATCCTTTTAAGAGGTCAGCAAAATCCTTATTTTGCCATTTTCCTTGTTCTTTGAGGACAAAAGAATCCCCCTAGAATTTCTTCTATGCTGTTCACTTGCCATCAGCCCCAGGTGACCTCCTTGAAGGCACTGCCTCTGTAGGTAAAAGGTATTTGTTCATCTTTATGAATGTCAGTCTCTTGACATTCATGGTAAATAGACAAGTTCTCAGTCTCTTGACATTCACAGCAAATAGACAAATCCTTCAGTAAATGACAATGGTCCCCAGCATCACATTAAAAACTCTTGGGGATAAACACTCAAGGGTAGCCATGATTCAGGCTCGACTTTCAAAGGCTTTGTAATGTGCTTACCTACCAAAAAAAAATGTCTACCGTCACCAGTTACAAACTCAACAGCAGCATTTTTAGAGCCCTCATCTATATTTAAACTTTCTCTTGCTTAGTCAGGAGCAGAGATGTTGCCTGCCAGCATTTCCTAACAGCAAGAAAGACACAGCAGCTTCCAATATAACGAGCACAGCTCATGAGGGCTGCTGCTTTGGTATTCACTACTGCATTGGTTTGCCAGATGATGCAGATCCTATGCCATTTCAATGACTTCCTCGCCAATCTTCAACAGATTAGAGGGCCTTGGGCCTCCTCGGGGGTTATTTAAGCAACAGTCCACTCATTATGGAATTAACAAATATTTATTGATTAGCTTCTACGACTTGAATACCTGCTACTACTTTAGAAGTAGCTTGTGTAATGGTTAAGGTCATGGACTCCGATACCACATTAGGTGGGTTCAAGACCCAGAGTGTTCCACTTATTATAATAGCTGTATAACCTTGGGCAGCATATTTAACCTCTCTGTACCTCAGTTTCTCCATTAGTCAAAGGAGAATAATAATACCTACTTCATGGGCTGTTGTGAAAATTGAGTTAACATCTCAAGTGCTTCGAACTGGATAATGATAGCTGTTGTTAGTTAGTCTCTCTACTGTGTCCCTGGTCTTGAACAAGGCTCTTGGAGCTACAATGATCAACAAATTTGTTAACATTCTTGCTTAGAGTTCAGCAAGGGAAATTAATAGCACAATGATGCTGATGGTTGTATACAATAATTACAAGGTAGGATAAGCATTTACAGAAAAGGAATCTTCCTGAACTTGAGTGTCATGTCTCTCTTTTACCTAATCTACAAACAGTAAATTTGTGCACTATATAATATTCTGTGTAATCTATAAGCATGAACCAAAGTTGCACAAGTGGAGACAGAGTGGTAGGCCAGGAAGGAGTGAAACAGGAGATCTATAAAGGATCTTTCAAGTTATGTTAAAGATTTTAGACTTATCCATTTAGAAGTAGAAATTCACTGAATGATTTTTAACTGGTGGAGACTTGGTGCTTGATTTGTGTTTGAAACTAGTATCCTGGTTACATCTTAGAAAATGGATTAGAGAGATGCCAAAAATAGATACAATGAGCTTGGATTATGATGGAGTAGGAAGAGATGGCAATAAATATAGACTAGATCCATCTCATGTTGCTGATATTTTCTACCCTTGAAATACCAGCTCTGCCTTTGTCCATGGTGATGGAGTAGTTTATTTGGTAAACCCTCTACTGCTGCTGCTGCTGCTAAGTCGCTTCAGTCGTGTCCAACTCTGCAACCCCATAGATGGCAGCCCACCAGGCTCCCCCATCCCTGGGATTCTCCAGGCAAGAACACTGGAGTGGGTTGCCATTTCTTTCTCCAGTGCATGAAAGTGAAAAGTGAAAATGAAGTCGCTCAGTCGTGTCCGACTCTTAGCGACCCCATGGACTGCAGCCTACCAGGCTCCTCTGTCCATGGGATTTTCCAGGCAAAGTACTGGAGTAGGGTGCCATTGCCTTCTCCGAAACCCTCTACTAGAATCTAAATATTACCAATGGGATGAACAGGCCACCAATATTCTATACAAATGTTCAGAAATTATTTGCTTAGATGCATGGAATCTTCTGGTGGTGCTGAGAAGTTAAAAAAAAAAGATACATATACATGTTCAGGGGAAGAGAAGGAAAAGAATGCTGAAAGAAATGATACATTCTATTGTCATGCAATGAAAATAAAAGTGCTCCAACAAAGTGTGTTAATCATGACTTTTCTAAGAATGGATGAGCTTTATGGGAGGTGCACAGCCCTTGGCACCTCCAGTGGAAAAGCTCATCTCTCTGGATATGGCAAGATTTTGCTCTTGCACGAAAGCAGATTTTGGCTAACATTTCACAGGCCTGTGTTGACAGTTTTTAGATATGAAATTTTCAGAGACAGAGGTTTGGAAAATGGGTCTTTAGCCAGAGTGCCTGATGCAGGAAAAAAAAAACATTTGGAATTAGATTAGAACATCTCCATTTACTACCAAGAAATGAAGACAGGATAACAACTCTTAGGGTACAAGATGCTGACCTGACAAGAGGGAGAAAGAACCAACAACCTACATCTTAATAAACACTATATGCTAGTTTCTTTGCTTATCAGGTGCTATTTAATCTTCATGACAACACTGAGGTTTTTACCTATCTTTATTTTTATAATTTTATTTATTTATTGGTTGTGTGGGGTCTTCATTGTTGCATGTAGGCTTTCTCTAGTTGCAGCAAGTGGGAGCTATTCTCTAGTTGCAATGTGTGGGCTTCTCATTGTGGTGGCTTCTCTTACTGTGAAGCACAGGTTCTGGGGTGCTCAGGCTTCAGTAGCTGTGGTGCATGGGTTTAGTTGCCCCGAGGCATGTGGAATCTTCCCAGACCAGGGATTGAACCCGGGTCCCCTGCAGTGGAGGCAGATTCTTAACCACTGGACCACCCAGGGAAGTCCAGTATCCTTATTTTTTTAAAACAAACTTTTTGTTTTGTACTGAGGTATAGCCAGTTAACAATGTTGTGATAGTTTCAGGTGGACAGCAAAGAGATTAAGTCATGCATATACATGACATTCTCACCCAAACTCTCCTCCCATCCAAGCTGCCACGTAACATTGAGCCGAGTTCCATGTGTTATACAGTAGGTCCTTGTTAATTATTTATTTTAAATATAACCGTGTATACATGTCCACTCCAAACTCCACAACTAGTCCTTCCCCCACCCTTCCTCTTGGCAACCATAAGTTTTTTCTCTAAGTTTGTGAGTTTCTTTCTGTTTTATAAATAAGTTAATTTGTATCATATCTTTTTATATCCCACATATAAGGGATGTCATATGATGCGTCTGCTACTCTGACTTACTTCAGTCAGTATGACAATTTCTAGGTCTTCCATGTTGCTGCAAATGGCATTATTTCATTCTTTTTGACAACTGAGTAATAATTCCATTGTAGATATGTACCACATCTTCTGTTTTTTTTCTGTTTAACATTCTTTTTTTTTTTTTTTTTTAATTTATTTTAGTGTGTATGCCCAGCAGTGGGATTGCTGGATCATAAGGCAGTTCTATTTCCAGTTTTTTAAGGAATCTCCACACTGTTCTCCATAGTGGCTGTATTAGTTTGCATTCCCACCAACAGTGTAAGAGTGTTCCCTTTTCTCCACACCCTCTCCAGCATTTATTATTTGTAGACTTTTGGATCGCAGCCATTCTGACTGGTGTGAAATTGTACCTCATAGTGGTCTTGATTTGCATTTCTCTGATAATGAGTGATGTTGAGCATCTTTTCATGTGTTTGTTAGCCATCTGTATGTCTTCTTTGGAGAAATGTCTATTTAGTTCTTTGGCCCATTTTTTGATTGGGTCATTTATTTTTCTGGAGTTGAGCTGTAGGAGTTGCTTGTATATTTTTGAGATTAGTTGTTTGTCAGTTGCTTCATTTGCTATTATTTTCTCCCATTCTGAAGGCTGTCTTTTCACCTTGCTAATAGTTTCCTTTGATGTGCAGAAGCTTTTAAGGTTAATTAGGTCCCATTTGTTTATTTTTGCTTTTATTTCCAATATTCTGGGAGGTGGGTCATAGAGGATCCTGCTGTGATGTATGTCAGAGAGTGTTTTGCCTATGTTCTCCTCTAGGAGTTTTATAGTTTCTGGTCTTACGTTTAGATCTTTAATCCATTTTGAGTTTATTTTTGTGTATGGTGTTAGAAAGTGGTCTAGTTTCATTCTTTTACAAGTGGTAGACCAGTTTTCCCAGCACCACTTGTTAAAGAGATTGTCTTTAATCCATTGTATATTCTTGCCTCCTTTGTCAAAGATAAGGTGTCCATGTGTGCGTGGATTTATCTCTGGGCTTTCTATTTTGTTCCATTGATCTATATTTCTGTCTTTGTGCCAGTACCATACTGTCTTGATAACTGTGGCTTTGTAGTAGAGCCTGAAGTCAGGTAGGTTGATTCCTCCTGTTCCATCCTTCTTTCTCAGGATCGCTTTGGCTATTCGAGGTTTTTTGTATTTCCATACAAATTGTGAAATTATTTGTTCTAGCTCTGTGAAGAATACTGTTGGTAGCTTGATAGGGATTGCATTGAATCTATAAATTGCTTTGGGTAGTATACTCATTTTCACTATATTGATTCTTCCAATCCATGAACATGGTATATTTCCCATCTGTTAGTGTGCTCTTTGATTTCTTTCACCAGTGTTTTATAGTTTTCTATATACAGGTCTTTAGTTTCTTTAGGTAGATATATTCCTAAGTATTTTATTCTTTCCGTTGCAATGGTGAATGGAATTGTTTCCTTAATTTCTCTTTCTGTTTTCTCATTATTAGTGTATAGGAATGCAAGGGATTTCTGTGTGTTGATTTTATATCCTGCAACTTTACTATAGTCATTGATTAATTCTAGTAATTTTCTGGTGGAGTCTTTAGGGTTTTCTATGTAGAGGATCATGTCATCTGCAAACAGTGAGAGTTTTACTTCTTCTTTTCCAATTTGGATTCCTTTTATTTCTTTTTCTGCTCTGATCGCTATGGCCAAAACTTCCAAAACTATGTTGAATAGTAATGGTGAAAGTGGGCACCCTTGTCTTGTTCCTGACTTTAGAGGAAATGCTTTCAATTTTTCACCATTGAGGATAATGTTTGCTGTGGGTTTGTCATATATAGCTTTTATTATGTTGAGGTATGTTCCTTCTATTCCTGCTTTCTGGAGAGTTTTTATCATAAATGGGTGTTGAATTTTGTCAAAGGCTTTCTCTGCATCTATTGAGATAATCATATGGTTTTTATTTTTCAATTTGTTAATGTGGTGTATTACATTGATTGATTTGCGAATATTGAAGAATCCTTGCATCCCTGGGATAAAGCCCACTTGGTTATGGTGTATGATCTTTTTAATGTGTTGTTGGATTCTGATTGCTAGAATTTTGCTAAGGATTTTTGCATCTATGTTCATCAGTGATATTGGCCTGTAATTTTCTTTGTTTGTGCGATCTTTGTCAGGTTTTGGTATTAGGGTGATGGTGGCCTCATAGAATGAGTTTGGAAGTTTACCTTCCTCTGCAGTTTTCTGGAAGAGTTTGAGCAGGATAGGTGTTAGCTCTTTGTACCACATCTTCTTTATCCATTCCTCTGTCAGCAGACATTTAGGTTGCTTCCATGTCTTGGCTATTGTAAACAGTACTGCAGCGAACACTGGGGGTGCATGTATCCTTTCAGATCATATTTTTCTCCAGAGATATGCCCAGGAGAGTCATTGCAGGGTCATCTGGTAGCTCTATTTTTAGTTTTTTTAAGGAACCTCCATATTGTTCTCCATAGTGGCTGAACCAACCAATTTACATTCCCAGCAACAGTGTAAGAGAGTTCCTTTCTCTCCACACCTTCTCCAACATTTGTTGTTTGTGGACTTTTTTTGACGATAGTCATAGAAATTTAAGCTCAGAGACCTTAAATGACTTGTTCAGGGTGACTCAGCCTGGACATATAGATAAGACTTGAACCTCCTGCCATCTGGTCCTCAAAGGCAGCCTCCTTTTACTACATGAGACCTCCATACTTGTGGCATTTTTTTCCCCAATCTTCATTGGCTGAACTGGGCTTTTCTATAAGGACTTTCCCCCTCATTCCAGTCTTGAAGGTGTAAATAACTGCCTTTATGGAAAGTGAGAAAGCAAGACAAGTAGAGAGGAGAAATCAACAACTGTCCCACTTTTCTGTCTCTCCAGCCCCAAAGCTTGACACTGCATGACAAAATACTGGAAGAAGGAGGAAAAAGATATTTTGTAAGAAAGCAACAGTAAAATGGGTTGGAAACTTCATCATCCTCCAATAATACTTCATAGCCTTGAAATGAGTACCAAGTGCTACTTTATGGGGCTTTGATGGATTTGCTACAGGGAGCATTGTGGTTAAAATGGGTGCATCATTTCTTTCACTTCCATAGAGTCTCTGCCTGTGTGCCACACAGGCCCTCCTAGATTCAGCCTCTTCTTGTCATCAGAATCATTAGCAGTGGTCTCTTCACAGGGATATTAGTTGGGTGATGTGGAGTGCCAACGTTCTCTGGAAGGAACTAACTCCCTGAGTCACAGGCATGTGCCATAATCAGATCTCTAACAGCTGGAGTGAGGGTGTGTTGGCAAGCTACACTGAAATTCTAGGATGAATTAAAAATATATAGTCCAGCCCTATGTCTAAATCTCAACCTTGTACCTCTTTCATGATATTTTTCCTGTTTTACATTAATGAGAAGACAGTTCTCTCCTCCTCTGCTTCTGTAAATCGCGTTCATAATTTTAGCCATTTCACTGTCTCATCTGTATTATTAGTGATTTTAAATCAATTTAATTTTTTATGTTTAGTTTTATTCCAAACATATGTGATATGAGATCAGTAGTATTTATATTTTCTACATGCATTAGTAGAAATGCATAATCATTTTTTTCATTTACCATTCATATTAACCCCCCATTAGATCAGTGATATGCATACTATATTTCAGAAATTTCTTGTACCAGAGGCCAGTTCTGTCACTAAAAGTCCACGTGGCTGCAATCATTTTTTTTTTCTTTCTTAAAATCAATCTCTCCCTCTGCAAAATGGGAAGACGTCTATCTTCCATCTTAAATTAGGAAGCTGCAGTGACAGAATCAGTTACACCTAAAGTTTATTCAGTTCCTGTCATTTTCCAGAGGCCATACCATGTTCTTGATGTGCTTGTTTTCCTGTTTAATCCTGACCATGATCCCTGGCTTCCCCGGTGGCTCAGTGGTAAAGATCTGCCTGTAACACAGGAGGAGACGCAAGAGATGCAGGTTCTATCCCTGGATCGGGAAGATCCACTGGAGGAGGGCATGGTAACCCACTCCAGTATTCCTGCCTGGAAAATCATGGGCTCTGAAAGAAATACTCTACTGAGCATGCACATGATCCTATGAGAAAAGTACTGTTAACACAATCATGTCTGTTTTGTAAATGAAGACTCTAGGATTTGGGCTGTTATGTAGTATGCCCAAGGCTCATCTTTCATCCAGTGGTAGAGTGAGAATTGACCCCTGTTCTGCCTGATATGAAGCCCAGGCTCTATCCTATCAGCATGTCTGGCACATGCTTGGCACAGTAAATGAATAACTATGTGTTCCTCTCCCATTGTGTGGGATGCCTACTGATGTTGTTCTGTCATGGGTGTTGGATTTTTGCTGGCCAGAACTGCCTTCTCCCCAAGGATTATTTTTGGATGAGTTAACCAAAGGCTCTAGATTGCCAGTGGAATTACCTTTCACGTTTGCCTCAAGGAAGACCATTTCACATTTCTCTGGTGACTCTGGGACAGCATAGTTGTAAACAGAAAGTACATAAGCCCAAAGCATTCACCTGCCAATGGAGCCTAAGGGTCTAGTTCCCAGTTTTTCCCATTAGATGAAGACTTTGGTATCCAAAAAGAAATCTCTTATAAAAGTTTTTTGTTGTGCACATTTTTAATAATGAATTAGAAGTCAAAATTAAGTTTTCATAGAAAGTGGGAAAAGATTGTATGTGTGTCTGTGGGAGGATAACAGCCAGTATGGAAATAGGAAAAGTATATGTTTACTTTTTTAAAAATTATAGGATCTCTGTAGGCTTCTCTGGTGCCTCAGATGGTAAAGAATCTGCTTGCAATGCAGGAGACCTGGGTTGGGAAGATCCCCTGGAGGAGAGCACAGCAACCCACTCCAGTATTCTTACCTGGAGAATCCCCATGGACAGAGGAGCCTGGTGGGCTATAATCCATGTGGTTGCAAAGAGTTGGACATGACTGAGCGACGAAGCACAACACAGCACAGAGGGGAGAGGCTTTGCTTCCTTCATAATTCTGCACAGAACTCTTCTTCATTCTGGCTATCTCCACCCCCTGATATAACTAGTTATTAACCATCTTCTGGAAGCAAACATAAGCCTCCCAGAGACCTATCAGATACTGTGACAGCAGGACATGGGTCAGAATCCCAAAGAAGTCTGCCAGTGGGTGATTGGGGTCAAGATGATGGCACCTATTTGCCATAGAACAGATAAGAGAAGGAGAAGAAATACACCCTGACCTTAGCCCTGATGGCTCAGTGGTAGAGAACCTGCCTGCAATGCAGAGACATGGTTCTATCCCTGGGTCGGAAAGATCCCCTGGAAAAGGAAATGGCAGCCCATTCCAGCCCACTTCTTGCCTGGGAAATCCCATGGACTGGGGAACCTGGTCTGTCCATGGGGTTACAAACACAACTCAATGACTAAACCACCACCTAGGAAAATGCATGCCTGTGCATACACAGAAGTTTGTACACAGGTGTAGGGACAAAATGGACCCTCCTGAGCATCTGTGGATCTCCCCCAACACAGGTTAATAATGCCACAAGTTCTGGAGATTTGATGAGGAAATCCCCTCCAGGAACAATATTAATCCTTTTCAGGTATCTTACACAATATAGAACATTTGGTGTTTGTTTCTGAGGAACTAGAAGCATTCCAAACAATTGTCTTCAGTTTTGACATTTTCATTAAAAACGTTACAGTAACAGTAGAAGTTCTTGCTTTGGACAATATACTAATATCATTTTTATAGCATTTGAACAAGAGAAGATAAAGAGAGACAAAGAGATATGGCATATTATCTATTATAGTTAAACATCAAAATCTGACTGTTTAAAAGTAGTCTTCCTGTATACATTGATGCTCAACATAGAAATAATAGCATTGTTGAAAGAAAAAACTTAAGTAGCTCTTACAAAGTAACGGGCATTATTCCATGTGCTTTACCTAAAATATATGGTCTTTTTACCTCGTCCTCCATGAAATCTACCAGAAAAAAAGGTATTTTCTTATTCCTAGAAGGACAGAATCCAGGGTGAAGGAAGATTTAAAAGACACCATTAAAATGATGGAAGAATTTTTGTTACCTCATTGTTATTAAACTTCATTATGTACGTTTTTTTTAATCTCCAGGGATTTAAACAAATCAATTTAACTGACCATTCAGCAGAGGGACCAAGAATTCCTAACTCTCCAAAGTTCATCTTGGTGGCAGCAAGTGAGTTAACTTTTCCAAAGGCCCAAAGTCTCTTTCAGAGGAAACTTAGGAAGCAAAATGCCTTGCTTACCCTCATTGTTCTCTAGGAAAACTCTTGTTTTCCACCTCAGTTGGTATTTTGCAAACACTTATCCTGGAGACACTGGGGGCCATGGGGAATGGAATGCTGCCCATGAGCCAGATGTTTGTAAACCTTAGCTCTGAAATGTGGCACAGTACCACAAACTGTCAAGTTGTGTAAAAACTAAAGCAAAGACAAAAACAGAACGTAATATTTACCAGATGAGATTTGTGTGTGTGTGTAATCCTGCTGGAATTTTGGGAGTATCCAACTCTCATACATTTCAAAATGAGCCTTGCGTCCCACCCCATCCCACCCCACCCCTCACCCCCAGTTTTTTCCTCCTGCACAGGGAAGGAGAGTTTGGAAGTGAAACATTTTGTCCAAATCAACAAGGAGCTTGATACAACCCTCAGCAGTTAGCTATACATTGAAAGATACACAAGAGGGTTTTGGCCCCATCTCAAAGAGAGAGTCCTAAAAATATTTTTCCTGGTATGATTTTCAGAAATAATGCTGAACAATGGAATATTGTATGTGTTGGCAATTTTTATTCAGCATAAGTGACTTAATGATTATATAAACTGTATGTTCATTAACTTGTCCAAAATTTTGGTGTGTATAAAAGAAAACTAGATTCAGATGAGAATTTCCAGTCACATGGAAGAAAAAAATTTTTTTCCATATGAGTACTGATGTCATTACATTCTGTCCTCCGATTACAAGTGAGCAGCCTAAAGAAAACAATAGAAGATACCCATTTAGAAGAATTTATTTTAGAAAGAATCAGAATGGGGGAAAATGGTGGAATTTTAAGTACATTTGAAACACAAGTCTTGTGAAGAAGCATCAAGTTATTTGGGTTTTAATTTTGAAAGTAGTTTGAAGAGTTACATCACGAGCTCTCATTACCAGTGAATTACTCTTTCTGTTGAGAGAGGAAATGAGGAGTTTGATTCAGTGGCTTGTTGATAACATGTTTGTGAGTGCTGAGTCTAGGCCAGCAGGTTTGCACCATGTAACCTCTCCCCCATGACAGCTGGTTAGATCAGGGGTAAACTCATGACCCGGGGGAGTCAGTCCATGGATTAGGTGATGACTAATCCAATTCTCTCTTTCTTTTGAAAAACTGAACTAAGAGACCCAGTGCCTGAGATCAGACAATGGCAGGTTCCTAAACTGAAAGATCACATTCAGATGGGAAATGGGAGAGGGGAGGTTTTTTCAGCCTGTTGCAAACTGGAGGATTAACAGAGGTCAATCTGCCCAGAGAAGTGGGAAGTTTGATCCCTTGCACAGAAAAAAAGATATAAGATGATGTTTTCTCAGAAAGAGAAACATGGTAAGCATAGATGGCTTGAAAATGGGTGGTTTTCCATTTCTAGTCCATCTGAGACCCAGAAATAGGTCACACTCCTTTTTAAGCCAGTTAGGTAGGTGCCTTTCCACAACTAGACCTCATACATGTCCTTCTAGTATAGATTTTAAATTTTTAAATACAGTGGTGGGGATTTTTTTTTTTCATTGTTTACTTGGTTTATCTTTACAAAAAGTTCTTTCATCCTTGGGTGACACTGAGGTGCAGCAGAGCCAGTGTAAGAATTGGGTTTGCTGGGGAAAGCATAGTGACTGTGCTTGGCAGAAATCTGTGTTTAATAATTGTGTATTGATGGAATTTGTGCCTTGACGTAAGTAAGGTGAGAGTACGGTGGGTTTGCAAATGAAATTGCTAATAGCTACATTCCAATTCTACCATAGATGGTTGATTTCAATTCTTTTTATCCAGTTGTGTTGAAGTAAGTGAAACTGTAAGTGTTAATAGCAAATTAAATGAAAATAGATACTGTACATGTGCATTATGGGAACCATAAACTCCGTAACCTTAGCAGAAGATTCTAGAGAAGGAGAAAAAGATCCCTGTGGTATGCTAGTGAATAATTTGAAAGAAACTGCCTTACTTTTAAGTCCCCACTTCTGACTAATGGAGGCCCTGATGACAGAGGATCATGCTGCCGCTCTGGGAGGTCAAGATTCTAGTTTCAAATTGCAACTAAAATGGATTTCTGCCTCACCAACCCCTCCCCCACCTTACCTAGCACCTTCCTTCTCCCACTCACTGCCTGGACTTCTCATGTATGATGTGGCTTTTTCAAATACTGAGCTGAGAAGTAAGGTGGTTTTTTTTTGTTTTAACAACTTTAGCTCACATATTAATAGTGAATACTGCTGGTTGCTGATTGACATGTGCTGGGAACCTTGCTAAGCATGTCACATATATCTTATCTTGAGCACATGTATACCTGTGATGGATTCATTTTGATATTTGGCAAAACTAATACAATTATGTAAAGTTTAAAAATAAAATAAAATTTAAAAAAATAAAAAAAAAGGCACAGCAACCCCAGGTGATGGGCATTTCCTGGTCTCTTTTTGCAGGTGTGGAAAATGATGCTCCCGGAGGTCAGGTTACATGCCCAGCATCACACAGCTCTAAGTGCCGGGGTTGGTATTTCCCCATATCTGACTCACTGTTGTAAACAACCAAGCTCTTCAAATTATACAGTTGTGTGCTTGAATCCTGAAAAACCCAATCTCAGGGTCACCTCTGATATCAGATATTTTCCCCTAAATGACCAGGTACCTAGATCAAAAATTTGTAGACTCTCCAATTGAGAAAAGGTTGGTTCTCAGTTTAAATGGTGTAATTTTTCAAGTACTCATTAACATGAAATGATCCTGAATATTCTTTTCTGTAAAAAAAAAAAAAAAAGATCATCCCTTTTTGTATTATCTGTGGCAGCACATTGAGTCAACATAATAAATGCTTTATACATTTTAAGTACAAAGGTTATTCAACTTCGTGTGAATTAACATGCATACTTTTAGACTGTCTTATTGTCAACTCCCATTTCAAGAGACCTATGAGAGACCCACTTCCTCCATAAATCTGTATGGTAGCAAGTCTCAGGCAATAACATTACAAACAAACAGAATTCTTTGGATTTACCTGCTTTGTTTCAGGAATGATTAGGAGAGAGAGTTGATCTTTCTTAGAATTAATTGAGGCTATTTTCGGAGACCCATTTTCCAAAAAAACACAATGTTCTCACATTGTGGTTTCCAGTTTGTTTTTAACCTAATACCAAGTTACATGCAATCTCAGGATAGAATTTAATCTTTAAAACATGTCAAAAATTTTCCCTGAAAGAATGAGGTTGGGGCAATGGGTGGTGTAGTAGGGAAAATGTCTAACTGGCAAGTGTACCTTGGCCTTGGATGGAAGAGAGATTGCTATTGACCCCATGATGGCTCTCCAGTAAGACAGAAGGCCTTACATACTATGTCCTTCTGGATTGAAGACTGTTGGTTTTGCTGCTATGCTAATACAGAAATGGGAGTCACAATTATGCAAATAAGTATTTGCTTAACCTAACAAATTGTTTTATTTTGGCTCTTTCAGCTGTGTGGTATGATTTCTTTTTTTTTTCTTGGAAAATCAGCTGACTTTAGAAATAAAGGAAATGTAATAATTAGCACAGGAAATATAGTTTGAAGAGGCAAAGGAGCCAAAACAGCGGTTGTGGAAAGGGAATCAAAATCATTTGATGTTACAAACTGTACTATTAATAGGGCTCCAAGGAGAGGAAGGAGTGAGTGAGTTCCCAGAGCTACTAAGATTGCACTGGCCCTTCTCTTGCTTTCAGCAGTCCCATTGTATACCTTTGATTGTTGGCATGGATTCAAAGCATGGAAGGGTACTTTACTTAGAAATTCTCTCTCACACATGCAAAGGAGGATGGGAATTAATGAATACGATGCCTAGAAATGGAAGCCCCATATAGCACTAAGCAAGTATCCATGGCTTAATCATTTGAAACATTCCCCATACATATTTAACCTCACTGATCTCTTCTCTCCAGCCTCTTTTTTTCTGTTCTTTCTTTCTTTCTCTTTTTTGTCTTCTTTAAAGAGAAAACTTCATCTGATCTGGCAGAGAATGACAAACCTCCAAAGTAGGTAGTTTCTATTCTAATGACAAAAGTTATCCTGGGGCAGCTCGCAGGGTCTGGATGTACACACGGAGAGTTATCTGGTTATAACTGGGACAATACCTGGTAAGGGGAGAGCTTGGGAAAGGTTTTCCATCAATGGCCGGGTGCATTTTTTCTTCTGGGGAGAGTCCGAGTCAGCAGGTGGGATTCTCTCCTTGCCCACTACAAAGGTTTAGGGGCATTAGCTAAGATTGCAGACCTTGCCCTTATCAGAGTGGTTGGAATACGATAACATGAGCCCGCCCTTTCTCTTACCAAACACAAAACCCTGTCCCAAAGAAGGCAATAGGAAACCCTTTGTTATTTCTGGGCTTGGATGGAGTTTAAGATGGTTCTCTAAATTCATGGTACATTCCAGCTTGGAGCTACCCTACACTCTAGGCTGGCTATGTTGGACTGGGATTTAGGGCAGGGGCCTGGCAGATATGTAAGTTTCTTACTAAAATGATTGGGAAGGAAAAGTTTTACTTTTCATTTTGTTGTGTTTTCTTTGGCCCATCACTCCCTGAATGGCCTTGGCCGTAGAGCATGAAGTGGAAGAATAGGGATTGCCGGTGTAACTTTAGGAGACTGAAGAGTGGGGTAGAATGGACCATGAATTGTGATATACGTACAGCCTCAGAAATGCTGACGAGCATACGCATACATAGTATTTAGTGAGGGAAAGAAAAATGGGCCGTTCACTAATGTGCATGATATCTCTTTCTTTTAAAACAATGAAAAATGTATGTACTTTGAAAGCAAAAAAGTTTGGATGGTAGTAGACCAAAATGTTAACAGAGGTTGTCTTAAAATGGGAGATTTGGGGAGGGGGTGGGTTACATTTTTTCTCTTTGCTTATTCAGTTTCCCTCTTTTTCCTAGCATGTTCAAGTGTACATATATTTCCATTTAAAATTAAAAGCTAAAAAAGTGAGATACCAAAGGAAAAAATCATATAGAGATTCCAATGCACAGGTCCTGCCCCAGCCTCATTGTGTCTGAGGAACCTGTTCTCCCATCCTTAGGTCCACTTATGAAACAGTGATGAGAACTACACCCTCCTCACATTGTGAGCATTTGATAATTTAATATTCATGGGAATGCTTTGTAAAGTATATACTTTCTGTGACTAAGTGCTTGTGTTTACTAATTTGGCATCCTTCTATTCCAGAGGAGCCAAGTCTTTCCTTGAGAATTGTCTGTGAGCCTCATATGTGACACAGGGGGTGGTACTTGTGTCCTCACCCACAGGAAGGCCCATGTCCCCCAGGTCCCTGCCAGGGCCCCCTGGCTTCCCTCTAGCCCTTCCTTCATCATGGTGAGGGCAGTGATATTGCGTGTTTGGAGGAGGCATGATTCCTGGACATCTAGTCAGAAAAAAGTGGGAACCAGGTAGAAACAGCTCCAAGACAAAATTATGGCTTCAAAGGAGATCAAACAGCCTGAAATCTAACCATCACCAGCCTGAATTTCAGCTTCTTAATATGAGAAGAGGCAGGTCAGGTGGTCTGGTATTCCCATCTCTTTCAGAATTTTCCAGTTTATTGTGATCCACACAGTCAAAGGCTTTGGCATAGTCAATAAAGCAGAAATAGTTGTTTTTCTGAAACTCTCTTGCTTTTTTGATGATCCAGCAGATGTTGGCAATTTGATCTCTGTTTCCTTTGCCAACAAAGGCCCATCTAGTCAAGGCTATGGTTTTTCCAGTAGTCATATATGGATATGAGAGTTGGACTATAAAGAAAGCTGGTGCCGAAGAATTGATGCTTTTGAACTGTGATGTTGGAGAAGACTCTTGAGAGTCCTTTGGACTGCAAGGAGATCCAACGAGTCCATCCTAAAGGAAATCAGTCCTGAATATTCATTGAAAAGACTGATGTTGAAGTTGAAACTCCAATACTTTGGCCACCTGATGTGAAGAGCTGACTCATTTGAAAAGACCCTGATGCTGGGAAAGACTGAAGGCAGGAGGAGAATGGGACGACAGAGGATAAGATGGTTGGATGGCATCACTGACTCAAAGAGCATGGATTTGAGTAAACTCCTGGAGTTGGCGATGGACAAGGAGGCCTGGCGTGCTGCATTCCATGCGGTCACAAAGAGTCAGACGCGACTGGGTGACTGAACTGAATCTGAGAAGGGGAGATTGCACAGGGGCTTCCCTGGTAGCTCAGAGGTTAAAGCATCTGCCTGCAATGTGGGAGACCTGGGTTCGATCCCTGGGTTGGGAAGATCCCCTGGAGAAGGAAATGGCAGCCTACTCCAGTATTCTTGCCTGGAGAATCCCATGGAGGGAGCAGCCTGGTAGGCTACAGTCCACGGGATACAAAGAGTCAGACATCACTAAGCGACTTCACTTTCACTTTCAGTCACTGTCTTAGCACAGGCATTCATAGAGAGAGAATGACCTTGCAGCATGAAGCAGAGAGCCTGGCACAGGGCTAGTGCTCAGTGATTGCCGGCTGTTCTGCTCTTGATCCACTGAATGGTCCGTGCTAATGACAGTACTGAGCAGTGAGTACACTTATTACAAGCTACTCACTAGTAGTAAGAAGCACGGTAATGTGGATCCAGGAATGACTGGATAACGTGAGAAGGTAACACCCAATGTGCTGCATTCTTTTGATATTAACTTTCCCGTCTTATTGGTGTTTGAAATGCAACAGGCTTGGTCCTCCTTGTGGCTTCAGGGTTTTATTATACTCTACCCAAGAGTGTTTTCTTTGCCCAACTCAAGAGACTTTGGGAGAAAGTCAGAGAGAGTTGAACTATTGCAGCAATGAATAAATAACGCTATAATGTGAACACTTTCTTCAACTTGTGCCGCTGGGTTTGCAGATCATTTCACAATGGTCCCCTGACTGTGAAGGAGATCTAACACATTGAGTTCTGGAAAAGACCAAGAAGAAGAGAGCAGCCAGTGCTGGGCCATAGCATGGTTGTCTGATAAAGGGATATTTTGTCTAAAATTGAGGGCAAGAGATCTCTTTGCAAAGAATAAGAGTAACAGTAACAACATTGTTGATCATTAATTATATGCCAGAATCTGTTCTCAATCAATTGCAAGTAGGAAATTTTTTTAACCTTCAGAACAAAAAATATTTCAAGCCATTTTTATTAGATAAGGAAATTGTGTTGCAAGGAGGTTAAGAACTTTCCCAAAGTCACATAACTAGTAAAACTGGGAACTGAAATTCAAAGCTAGTCCACCAACTCCTGTGTCTATGTTGGGCCCCTGCTGTGCCAACTTCATCTCCATTATCTACTTATCTAATGGGTTGTTGGAGGAAGAGAAATTAAATATCCCTTATTACTCCAGGAGCCCAAAAGACCAGTAGTAGAAAGTTCAGGGAAAGAGATTTCATCTCAATCTGAGAAAGGTTAACAGTCAGCAGTAATTCAAGGATTGGCTGCCACGTGAGGTAGTGAGACTTTGTTACTAGAAGCATTCAAGGAGTTATCGGACAGTCACTTGAGATGGGCAAGCTCTGAGGGTATCTTAGTATCTGGAGATAGGTTACACTAAATTAACCCTAATTCTTCTTACAACGCTGAAAAGTGTTCTTCTGGATTTGCCCTAACACATTGTAGTCTTTTAATAAGAATTTTGGTAAATGAATAACTGAGTCCACAGATTTTGTAAACATATGAGATCAAAGATTTACCTGCACACAGCAAAAATGACCTTTTCTTCCTGATGCCTAAAGTGCTTAGTGACTTTAGATATGCCAATCAACAGTAAAGGTTATCCTCGTATTGTAATTTTATATTTGACTGTTTCCTTTGCTATAATTGGATTTTAAAATCCTTGCCCGCAGAGATAATGCCTTACCTAGTATAAAACAGAGCACGTATTAGAGGCCCTAAATATGGGTATTAAATGATGAAGTCAATAGAAATATGATTCCGTTCCAGGTAAATATTCTAGATGCTGCCAAGATGTCCTGGGTCAAAGATCCATTCTGAACCACTCATCCATTCATTTACCAAAAGCTGATGATTTTGCTTAAATCAACTTCTGCTATGTGCCAAGTACTGAACAAAGAAGAATGAGACTGTTCCTGCTGCCAAGGGAGGGCAAAGTGATAAATAACCTAATGGTGAGAAAGCACCAGTGAGGTCCCAGGAGCTCAGATTAACTCATCCTTAGAAGTAAGGAAAGCTCCAGAAAATTTCCCAGCCAAGGAAACTGGATGGTCAAAGACCTGGAGGCAGGTACAGGGCCAAGCACAGGAGGCATTTAATAGTTCATGTGTCCATTGAGTACAGTTGGTCTGTGGGGCTGTGTTATATAGACCAGTGGTTCTCAAAGTGTGGTCCCCAGCCTAACAGCTACAGCATCATCCAGAAACACATTTGAAATGCAGATTCCAGACTCCATCCCAGACCTGACTCAGAAATTCTGGGAGACCAGCACTCCCTGTTTTGACAGGTCCTCCAAGTAATTTTAGTGCAGGTTTTTTGTCCTCTTTAGAAACCACGTACTCAAATAAGACTAAGCCAACTAAATCCTCACCACCCGCCTACAAACAAATCTTGATTGAGATTGTAGAGCATCACTTCTCAAAAAAGGCAAAGCTCCTCTGCCCGTGGATTCTTCACAGCATTCTCTTGGTTGGGAAGAGGAGATGGTCCAAGGGGTCTAGAGCAGTAATGCACAATAAGAAGATGACAGAACAACATCAGTGAATCCTCTTTGTTCTCACAGGAGTTAATGATGATCTGTGTTTCACTGGGACATTCAGAACTGGGGATTCGGGTCTGTTTCCTGGGTCTCCAAGGACAGCCCTAAGATTTGGGCTGTAAGTCTCTGAAAAAAACAAGGAAATAGAAAGTGAAAACAAACGTGGACATTTATTTTCCTAACTTGCCAATTGCAAACAGAATTTTGTTTAATAAACCATGAAATGATTCACAGAGGTCTGTGTATTATTCCGACGTGCAGCTGGCTAATGTAAAAGAATCTTTTCTCTTGGTCTTTCAGGCTATATACAATTCCCAGGCATGCCAATTTGTATTTATTTATTGGTAAGGCCTGTATCTGCCTTATGAGTCAGTGGACTGGAATTCTTGCTGTCACGTGGGCATGGTAAGCAAGAGCCTGCAGCGGCCGATGAGCTGCTGTTAACCTCAGACACTCCTCCCCACCTCTAAGCAACCCCCTCACCCAAGTCCAGGTCATCATCTGCATTCATGGATAACTGCATTTCCAAAATAATCAATCTGGATATCAACATTAGTCCTCTCCAATCTGACTTCCACACATAGCCAGAGTAATTTTTTTTTTTAAATGTATATGGGATCATGTCAGCCACTTGCCTATAAGACTGTCTTTACTATATCTTCACTTCTAGTCTTATTTAACATCTTCCCACTGTACCTAGAATAAAATGCACGATCCATGTTATGGCCACCAGCCTTGCACATGTGTCTTCCTACCTTCCGTCTTCTGCCTCTATGGTTCATTCTACTCCAGCCACAGTGACCTACCTCCTTGTTTTCAGTTCCTGGCAGTCGCTTTATTCTTCGCTGCCTCAGCACCTTTGCAGGCCGGTGGCTCCCCCGTAAATGCTCTCACTGCTGCTCTCTGTTCATTTCATCCTTGAGGTATTATCTGAGCCGCACCTCAGGAAACCCTTACCCCCAACCCCACCAGGCCTCAGAGACTAGGTCAGGCCCTTCTGTTACATGTTTAAAACATTCTCAGTTGCAAGAAAGTAACAGTTTACTTGATTATCTTATATCCTCTTTCCTTGTGAGTCAAAACGTGGTAAGAACAAACACCGTGATTGTTCTGCGTGATTGTTGTGCCTGCTGCTGCCTTCCCAGCCCCTGGCCCCTTGTGCAGCAGGGTGGGTTGTCAATAACTGTCATCAATATCATTGAAAGACCCAGTGAGTGAACCAAAACCCTTTAGAAGGATTTGGGATTTCTGAAGCAATTTAAAGGAAGGGAAAGAGATGTGTTAGATGTAGGGTGAAGACCTTCCAGCAGAGGAAAAAGATCAAATTCAAATTTCTAGGCAAAGGATTTATAACTCAGAGGCCACAAAATGAAAAGTCATCATTTGAAAGTATCTATGTTTGGCTCCCCTGTGCCAGGAGCACAGCTTTCCAGTTGGAAGAGAAGAAGTGGAGAATCCCAGCACGGTTATATAGGATATGTTTTTTTTTACTGAAAGTTGGATATGTTGTTGAAAACTCTTGATGGTTTACCAAATTGACTCTGATTTTCAGAGTTTAGAAGCACAGACATTTCCTCTTGCCATTAGCATCTAAAGGACTTGATTCCTATAATATTCTGCTTTCTAGAAACCTCTCCCCACAGACAATGCCAAGTATGGAGTCTCTGAGGACCTGGGCAGGCTCTGGATTTAGAGTGAGGGGGTAGGACAATTGACAAAGCCAGTGATGTGGCTTCTCTCAGGTCATTTGGAAAGACCAGCTCTCTTTTTATCTGTTACTATAGACTTGTGCCAGCCAGGAAAAGACATATATAAAGAAAGCCATTTGTTTTCAAAGCAATATTAGTGTCTTGAGCTAAACAAAGTGTCAAAAACACATCTTTTCTCCATATACATGCATACAATCCATAGACCTCTCTGTTGCAAGATGGCTTCCACACCAGACACGCCGTTCACAAGCTGCCTCCATCACTTAGTGTGAGCCAGTTTTGACATACCCATGTCTGAATCACTTGAGGATGCCAGAAAAATATTTCTTTTGTTTACTTTCTTCCCAAATAGTTTTCTACTCAATGTCTCAGTGTCTGAAATTCCCTCCATTAGGTGGTTTTTCTTTGGGATAAAGTACTGCCCTTTCTATGTAATCTCTTTAAATAGCAAAGGCTTAAATTACATCAAATCAAGTATAAAATAGCCTAATATTCGATATCTTGAAAGCAGTGAGTCACATAAGTACATGCATATGTACAAAGTCAGTGAATATTCATTTAAGATTTGAGCATTTTATTTTTTGGAAAGTTTACATGAAAAGAAAAAGCAAATAAATATATGTTAATCAATTATATGCCTGTGAAGTATTTAAGGGAAGTTGTACAGATGTCTGTAATCTACTTTGAAATATGTTTTTAAAAATAGATGAATTGATGGACAGCTAGAGGGACAGATATATGATTAAAAACCCCAAATAACGAAACATTAATGGTAAACTCCAGATGATCTTTAAATAGATGTTCACTAAAATTATTTCAACTTTGCTGTATGAAAACTGCCATAATGTTGAAGGAAAGAGAAAAGTAAATAACCTGCTGACATTCTTATTGGGGCTTCACCTGTGGTTCAGCAATAAAGAATCTGCCTGCAATGCAGGAGACACAGGAGACTCGGGTTCAATCCCTGGGTCAGGAAGATCCCCAGGAGGAGGGAATGGCAACCCATTCCAGTACTCTTGCCTGGAAAACCCCATGGACAGAGGAGCCTGGTGGGCTGCCGTCCATGGGGTTGCAAAGAGTCAGATACGACTAAAACAACTGAGCACACACACACGTTCCTATTCAGAGAAGGCGATGGCACCCCACTCCAGTACTCTTGCCTGGAAAATCCCATGGATGGAGGAGCCTGGTGGGCTGCAGTCCATGGAGTCACAAAGAGTCGGACACGACTGACGGTCCTATTAGAGAGCCTCGTATGTAAAGGTCACTCAGTATGTGAGAGCTGTTGTTTGAGTAATGAGAGGAGTAGGAGAGTGGTTTTCAACCTTTTTCTAAAACTCAGATGCCTGGGTTCCCCTTCCTGACATCCTGATTGAATTGGTCTGGAATGGAACACATGCATCAGCATCTTTTAGTTTCATCCCAGGTGATCCTTTTAGGGACAACCTTAGGAACCCCTGTCCCTCTGGCCTGCAGTGGTGACCGCATTGCTTTCCTCCTGAGGCTGACTTGCAGGACACACCTTGCCTAGAATTGGGCCCAGGCCTCCACAGAGAAAGGGTAAAGGGGGAGCTCCTCCAATAACCGGGAAGACTAGATCTGCCTTTGCCATCTACCAGGGCTATGTGCACACTTGCATGTGTTCAGTCACTCAGTCGGTTTGACCCTGCAATCCCATAGACTGTAGCCCACCAGGCTCTTCTGTCCATGGATTTTCCAGGCAAACATATTAGAGTGGGTGGCCATTTCTTCCTCCAGGGGATCTTCCTGACTCAGGGATCAAACTAGAGTTATGACTTCCCTGTTTGTGGCCCAAGTAGAACAACAACAAAAAAAGGTAAAAATCACAAGGAGATCTTTTGTTGTAGCTGGCTAAAATAATCCGTATTACTTTTAACTTTAAAAAACAGACACAGTAGCATCCATGAAGAGGAAAATCTTTTCTGTTAACTTTTATTCACCTTCATTTAATTTTTAAATATATAGTAAACATGATTGTAGGGCTTCTCATTAACTGGGGTATCTTACAGTCATAATTTTTGATACACAACATTACTTACCAATTAGCCTGTCTTGTTCGTTTAAATTTCTTTGCTCATATTTTAATGGGAGCTAATGATGCCTTTGTTGACTTATTTAATGTTATGTAAATGTGGCTATAAACTGTGAAGGGTTTAAGCAGAAGCACTATTTTTGCTTACTCTTCAGATTTTGGAGTGTGTAGAATCCCCAGGAAACACACATATCAACACAATGAATATAAGCTTACTGAGGAGACCAAATAATAATAATAATTTTTAAAACAAGCAGTGAAGGATGTTTAGACCATAAGATTTTTATTTTCCTCTGTGTTAATTGTTTGGGCATCATTGGAATTTCAAAGTTAACTTCAACAAAGTGTTGTTTTTTTTTCCCTCTTTCTGCTCCCATAATCACTCAACATAGGCCAATCTAAGACCATCTTCTAAGCTCAGAAAGGGAGAGATGGGCTAGACAGGTTCTCTTGTTGAGTTTCATGAGCCTTGCTCTCAAGAGAACTGCTTTCTCCCTTATGGCCAGCACATAAATGTTTGAATGAAGAAATGAATGAATGGGTGGATGGAGGAGGAAATGAATGAAGGAACAGAAACATAATTTCAACATACACATAGATGAAGCTTCCAAGATACTGGATTCTCAATAGTAGAGCCTCCATTCCTCCAACAGTCCTGTCCATTCCCCCACCTCAGCTACTAACTCCCTTGATATAACTGAGACTGTGTAATTAGCAGTAACCAAACACAGTCATATTTCAATTACACATGCTTTACTCTCTTCTTACCACTTTATGATTTTCCAGTTTACTTCAAGTGCTGCAACTTCATGTATTCATGAGATCCATCGATCCCAACACTTTTTCTCTGTCCCTTACCACCATCAAGTCCTCTCTTCCCTCCCACTCCAGTTTTAGCTGCATAGTAAATCATAACAGCCTCTGACTAGCATACATCCTTGAACCCCTTGCTGAACTTACCAGGTTAAAGCCAGCACCTTGGTTAAATCTCATTCTCTTTCTACTTTGTACTTTCACTCATATGGCTGCATGTTGGTGGAGAAATGGTCTAACCATGCTGAATGGACTCACTTTGGAGCTGTGACCACAAATGTTATGCAGCTCCTTCTGCTGTCAGGCAAGCCTGGTAGACTCCTAGCCCAGACTGCTCCCAGTGGGATTGAATTGTGTCGCCCCCCACCCCCCCAGCCTAATTCATATGGTGAAGTCCTGATGCCCAGTTTCTAAGAATGTGACCCTATCTCACAATATTATTGCAGATGTCATTAGTAAACTGCAATCAGGCCATGAACGTGTGCCCTAATCCTACATGACAGATATCCTTATGTAAAAAAGAAAATTCAGACACAGACGTATACACAGGGAGAACTTCAGGTGAAGATGAAGTTGAGAGATCAGGAAGATAACTTCTGTGAGTCAAGGAACATCAGAGATTGTCAGAAGCTAAGGAGAGAAGCATGAAATAGAAACCAACCTGCTGACACCTTGATCTTGGACTTCTAGCCTCCAGAACCGAGGCAATAAATTCCGGTTGTTTAAGGCGCCCAGTTTGTGGTACTTGGTTAAGCAAACAGATATGTCATTCTGTCACATCTTCTTTAACCTGAAATCTTCAACATTTCTTCCCCATCCTCACTCTCCAGTGATGACTCTGCTTTTCCCTTCCCTGAGAAAAACAAAAGCCATCAGGAGCCTCCACTACCACATATACTCAGCTATACATGAGCATAAACGACTATGCACCTTCTACTGAAAGCCCATTTGATGTTCTACATGCCCTCCTCCGGGCCTCCTCAAGGGTATCACCCCAGCTAGTTTCTCCTCTTTGTCCTTTTCATCAACTTTTCCCTCTTTACTGCATCGTTCTTGTAGGAATACAAACATTTTGTTATTTCTCCTATTTTTTCTTAAAAGTTCTTCAAGAAAATGTCAAATCTCCTTTTGATTCCCACTTTCCCTCAACCATACTACCTCAGTTTGTTGCTTCCCTTTGCAATAAAGTTCCTGGAGGAAGTTACTCATATTCGTTGTCTGCAGTGTCTCTCCTCTCATCCCCATAAATTCACTCCAGCCCAGCTCTCTCGGCTGTGCTCACAGACATTTCTTTCTTCAGGTCACCAGTGACTTCCATGCTAAATCCAAAGGTCACTTCTTAGAACTCATCTTACTCAACTTAACGGCAGCATTTGACACAGTTGATCAACCTTTCCTCCCCAAAACATTCTCTCCATCTCGTTTCTAGGACAACATGAGACATGTTGCTCCTTCTAGTCTCCTTTGTTAATTCTTCCTCGTCTCCCTAATTTCTTCCTTCTAAGGTTCCCTGAGTCTTAGTAGTGGTTTTTTTTTTCTCTAACTGCACTCATGCTTTTCTGTCCCTAGCACAGTGCTCTACTCCAAACTTCAACTCCAGTGTTAGACTGCTAATATTATCTCTCCATTTAGATGTTTGATATGTCAAACTCAGTACATCAAAAATTCAATGACTGTTCTTTCTCTCCCTGTCACTTCTCCTTAGAGCCTTCCCATACAGAGCCTTCCATATCCCAGAAGGGATATAAACATCATTTCCTTTGCTCAGGCCAGAAAACTTGGGGTCATCCTTGACTCACCTCTTTCTCTTCTGTCTCATGTCCAGTCTCTCAAGAAATACTGTTGGCTTCAGCTTCTCAATAGATTCAGAACTTGACTATTTTTACCACTGCTATGCCTACTGCCATAGTTTGAACTTACTAAAATTTCCTTAATGGTGAATTACTACAATCAGTTCAGTTCAGTTGCTCCATCGTGTCTGATTCTGCAACCCATGGACTGCAGCACGCCAGGCCTCCCTTTCTATCACCAACTCCCAGAGTTTACTCAAACTTATGCCCATTGAGTCAGTGATGCCATCCAACCATCTCATCGTCTGTCGTCCCCTTCTCCTCCCGCCTTCAATCTTTCCCAGCATTAGGGTATTTTCCAATGAGTCAGTTCTTTGCATCAGGTGGCCAAAATATTGGAGTTTCAGCTTCAGCATCAGTCCTTCCAATGAATATTCAGGACTGATTCCCTTTAGGATGGACTGGTTGGATCTCCTTGCTGTCCAAGGAACTCTCAAGAGTCTTCTCTAACACCACAGTTCAAAAGCATCAATTCTTCGGTGCTCAGCTTTCTTTATAGTCCAGCTCTCACATCCATACATGACTACTGGAAAAACCATAGCTCTGACTAGATGGACCTTTGTTGGCAAAGTAATGTCTCTGCTTTTTAATATGCTGTCTAGGTTGGTCATAACTTTTCTTCCAAGGAGCAAATGTCTTTTAATTTCATGGCTGCAGTCACCATCTGCAGTGATTCTGTAGCCAAAAAAAAAGAAAAGTCTCTCACTGTTTCCATTGTTTCCCCATCTATTTGCTATGAAGTGATGGGACTAGATGTTATGACCTTAGTTTTCTGAGTGTTGCCTTTTAAGCCAACTTTTTTGCTTTCCTCTTTCACTTTCATCAAGAGGCTCTTTAGTTCTTCTTCACTTTCTGCCATAAGGTGGTATCATCTGCATATCTGACGTTATTAATATTTCTCTCAGCATTCTTGATTCCAGCTTGTACTTTATCCAGTCCTGCATTTCTCATGATGTATTCTGCATATAAGTTAAATAAGCATGGTGACAGTATACAGCCTTGATGTACTCCTTTCCCAATTTGGAAGCATCTGTTGTTCCATGTCCAGTTCTTTTTATTTTTTATTTTTTTTGCATTTTTATTTATTTATTTTTTTAATTTTATTTTATTTTTAAACTTTACATAATTGTATTAGTTTTGCCAAATATAAAAATGAATCCACCACAGGTATACATGTGTTCCCCATCCTAGACCCTCCTCCCTCCTCCCTCCCCATACCATCCCTCTGGGTCATCCCAGTGCACTAGCCCCAAGCATCCAGTATCGTGCATCGAACCTGGACTGGCAACTCATTTCTTACATGGTATTTTACATGTTTCAATGCCATTCTCCCAAATCTTCCTACCCTCTCCCTCTCCCACAGAGTCCATAAGACTGTTCTAATTGTTGCTTCTTGACCTGCATACAGATCTCTCAGGAAGCAGGTCAGGTGGCCTGATATTCCCATCTCTTGAAGAATTTTCCACAGTTTATTGTGATCCACACAGTCAAAGGCTTTGGAATAGTCAGTAAGGCAGAAGGAGATATTTTTCTGGAACTCTCTCTCTTTTGTGATGATCCAGCGGGTGTTGGTAATTTGATCTCTGGTTCCTCTACCTTTTCTAAATCCAGCTTGAACATCTGGAAGTTCATGGTTCATGTATTGTTGAAGCCTGGCTTGGAGAATTTTGAGCATTACTTTACTAGCATGTGAGATGAGTGCAATTGTGTGGTAGTTTGAGCATTCTTTGGCACTGCCTTTCTTTGGGATTGGAATGAAAACTGACCTTTTCCAGTCCTGTGGCCACTGCTGAGTTTTCCAAATTTACTGACATATATTGAATGCAGCACTTTCACAAAATAATCTTTTAGGACTTGAAATAACTCAATTGGAATTCTATCATCTCTACTAGCTTTGTTCGTAGTGATGCTTCCTAAGGCCCACTTGACTTCCCATTCCAGGATGTCTGGCTCTAGGTGAGTGATAACACCATCATGATTATCTAGGTCATGAAGATCTTTTTTGCATGGTTCTTCTGTGTATTCTTGCCACCTCTTCTTCTTCTTTTTTTTTTTTTTAGTCTACACAAAAATATGTTTATAGTCAACTTACTGCCATAGAAAAGTGATGTTTGTACAAATGATTCTAACACACAAATGTGATTAATTCCTTTCCATTTATATTTCTGAGGCTCTTCTGATTATTTGTTTGCTGTCTCCTACAAGATTTGAATATAATTGTAGTTATACTGATTTCATAGTAAAACTTTGGATACAATTTAGTCTTTTTCTTTTAGGATTGTAATTCTCAGTGTATTGGCCCAGGGTTTCTTGATCTTGGCAGTATTGACATCTGGAGCTGAATAATCCTTTTTTTAAAATTTATTTATTTTAATTGGAGGCTAATTACAATATTGTAGTGATTTTTGCCATACATTGACATGAATCAGCCATGGGTGTACATTTGTTCCCTATCCTGAACCCCGCTCCCACCTCCCTCTCCATCCCATCCCTCAAGGTCATCCCAGTGCAACAGCCCTGAGCACCCTGTCTCAGGCATCGAACCTGGACTGGCGATCTGTTTCACATATGATAATATATATGTTTCAGTGCTATTCTTTCAAACCATCCCACCCTCTCCCTCTCCCACAGAGTCCAAAGAATGTTCTATACATCTGTGTCTCTCTTGCTGTCTCAGGTATAGGGTCATTGTTACCATCTTTCTAAATTCCATATATATGCGTCATCATTACCATGTTTCTAAATTCCATGCATATGTGTTATTACACTGTATCAGTGTTTTTATTTCTGACTTACTTCACTCTGTATAATAGGCTCCAGTTTCATCCACCTCATTAGAACTGATTCAAATGCATTCTTTTATATGGCTGAGTAATATGCCACCTCTTCTTAATATCTTCTGCTTCTGTTAGGTTATTTCTGACATCATTTCTGCCCTATTGTGCCCATCTTTGCATGGAAAGTTCCCTTGGTATCGCTAATTTTCTTGAAGAGCTCTCTAGAATTTCCCATTCTATTGGTTTCCTCTATTTCTTTGCATTGATCACTGAGGAAGGTTTTATTGTCTCTCCTGGCTATTCTTTGGAACTCTGCATTCAAATGGGTATATCTTTGCTTTTCTCCTTTGCCTTTCACTTCTCTTCAGAGCTATTTGTAAGGCCTGCTCAGATAACCATTTTGCCTTTTTGTATTTCTTTTTCTTGGGGATGATCTTGATACCTGACTCCTGTACAATGTTATGAACCTCCATTCATAGTTCATCAGGCAGTCTGTCTATCAGAGCTAGTCCCTTAAATCTATTTCTCACTTCCACTGTATAATCGTAAGGGATTTGATTTAGGTCATACCTGAATGGTCCAGTGGTTTTACCTACTTTCTTCAATTTAAGTCTGAATTTGGCAATAAGGAGTTCATGATCTCAGCCACAGTCAGCTCTTGGTCTTGTTTTTACTGACTGTATAGAGCTTCTCCATCTTTGGCTGCAAAGAATATAATCAATCTGATTTTGGTGTTGACCATCTGGTGATGTCCATGTGTAGAGTCTTCTCTTGTGTTGTTGGAAGAGGGTGTTTGCTATGACCAGTGCCATCTCTTGGCAAAACTCTATTAGCCTTTGCCCTGCTTCATTCTGTACTCCAAGGCCAAATTTGCCTGTTACTCCAGGTATTTCTTGACTTCCTACTTTTGCATTCCAGTCCCCTATAATGAAAAGAACATGTTTTTCGGGTATTATTTCTAGAAGGTCTTGTAGGTCTTCATAGAACTGTTCAACTTCAGCTTCTTCAACATTATTGGTTGGGGCATAGACTTGGATTACTGTGATATTGAATGGTTTGCCTTGGAAACAAACAGAGATCATTCTGTCGTTTTTGAGATGGCATCCAAGTACTGCATTTTGAAATATTTTGTTGACTATGATGGCTACTCCATTTCTTATAAGGGATTCTTGCCCACAGTAGTAGATATAATGGTCATCTGAGTTAAATTCACCCATTCCAGTCCATTTTAGTTCGCTGATTCCTAAAATGTCAGTGTTCAATCTTGCCGTTTCCTATTTGACCACTTCCAATTTGCTGTGATTCATGGACCTAACATTCCAGGTTCCTATGCAATATTGCTCTTTACAGCATCAAACTTACTTCTATCACCAGTCCCATCCACAACTGGGTGTTGTTTTTGCTTTGGCTCTGTCTATTCATTCTTTCTGAGGTTTTTTCTCCACTGATCTCCAGTAGCATGTTGGGCACCTACTGACGTGGGCTGTTCATCTTTCAGTGTCCTATCTTTTTGCCTTTTCATACTGTTCATGGGGTTCTCAAGGCAAGAATACTGAAGTGGTTTGCCACTCCCTTCTCCAGTGGACCACGTTTTGTCTAAGTCTGTTCTTTTTAAAAATTGCTTAGCAGTTTTATTCATTGAAACTTAGTTGATTTATAAATTTAGTTTATAAATTAGTTTCAGGTGTTTAGCACCTGAATTTAGTTTAGTTTATAAATTAGTTTCAGGTGTATAGCACAATTATTCAGATGTGTGTGTATGTATAAAACTGTGTACACACATATATAAGTGTATGTATACATTTTTATATGTATACATATATACATTTTTTCTTTTTCGGATTCTTACAGGTCACTACAAAACACTGAGTATAGCCTAAGTTTATTCTTAACACAAAGCAAATTGATTCTTTTAAAACATATAGGGTAATGTCACTCCATGCAGAACCTAGAGACTCCATTTCATGCCGGTCAGAAATCAAAGTTCTTGAAATTGTTGACAAGGTCTTGCCTGATTTGTTCCTCCTCTGCCTCTCTGACCTCACCTATTGCTCCCCCTGTTCTTTTTTCCCCAGTCACATCCTTCTCAACAATTGTTCCTCAACCTACCTAGTACATTCTCATTCCAGGGCCTTTGTACCAACTGTCCCCTCTACCTGGAAAACCCTTCTCCCAAATATCTCCAGAGCTATGCCAATAATTTTTGGCAAGCCTTTGCTTAGATCTTTTCTTCCCTATCAAAGATCCTATTAAATATTGCAATGTGCTCTTCCGAAGCTCCTGGTCACCCTTAGTGTTCTCTTCTATGTTTTTGTGGCGTACTTATCAACTTCTCTTATTAAATATATTAGTTTGCCAGGGCTGCTATAACAAAACTCTACAGACACAGTGGCTTAAACAATAAAAATTTATTTTCTCACAGTTCTGAAGGCTAGATATTCAGGATCAAGGTGTCAGCAGGTTTGGTTTCTTTTGAGACCTTGCTCCTGGATTTGCAGATGGCCACCTTTTTGCCAACAAAGGTCCGTCTAGTCAAGGCTATGGTTTTTCCATTGGTCATGTATGGATGTGAGAGTTGAACTGTGAATAAAGCTGAGCGCTGAAGAATTGATGCTTTTGAACTGTGGTGCTAGAGAAGACTCTTGAGAGTTCCTTGGACTGCAAGGAGATCCAACCAGTCCATTCTAAAGGAGATCAACCCTGGGATTTCTTTGGAAGGAATGATGCTAAAGCTGAAACTCCAATACTTTGGCCACCTCATGCGAAGAGTTGACTCATTGGAAAAGACTCTGATGCTGGGGGATTGGGAGCAGGAGGAGAAGGGGACGACAGAGGATGAGATGGCTGGATGGCATCACTGACTCGATGGACATGAGTCTGAGTGAACTCTGAGAGTTTGTGATGGACAGGGAGGCCTGGCATGCTGCGATTCATGGGGTCGCGAAGAGTTGGACATGACTGAGTGACTGAACTGAACTGAACTGAACCTTCTGGCTGTGTCCTTGCAGGGTCCTTTCTCTGTACTCACATGCCTGGTGTCTCTCCTTGTGTGCAAATTTCCTCCTCTTATAAGGATGCCAGACAGATTGGATGAAGGCCCATCCCAGCAACCCCATTTTAACTCAAGCACTTCTTTAAAGGCTTATCTCCAAAAACACTCACTTTCCTCAGAATATATGAGGGGTTGCTGCTGCTGCTAAGTTGCTTCAGTCGTGTCCAACTCTTGTGTGACCCTATGGACAGCAGCCCACCAGGTTCTTCCATCCACGGGATTCTGTAGGCAAAAATACTGGAGTGGGTCGCCATTTCCTTCTCCAATATGAGGGGTTAGTGTTTTAATATACAAATTTGGGGCAGAGAGGGAAACAAAATTTAGGCCATAATACTAGGTAACTTATTGCATTTGTTAATTATTCTCTATCTCAACTCCATAAGCCCTAAATGTGGGAAGCTAAGATCATGACCACAAGCACCTTGTCTGTCTTGTTCCCTCCTGTGAGCTCTGCATTGGAAAGAATACCTCATACAAAGTAGATTCTTGATAAATATTTGTTGAATGAGTGAATGGATAGATGCAAGTCCAGTGAATTAAGAGTTAAGAATAACAAGGACAGGTTTTGTGGGTTACTCAGGTATATGAGATCTAAGTTGTATTCCAGTTACATGACCTTGAGTCAATAGTTTATTCTAAGTCTTAACTTCATTTGCAAGAGTGCAGAATGTTGTCTGCCTGTCTCACAGATGGCTTTGAGGTTCACATGTAATAATGTATATGAAAGTACTTTGGGATCCTCAGTTCTCATTCATATACATGTCATTTGATTTACCATGTGGCTAATAGCAATCATAATACTAATAATGACAGCTGCCTTCTACTAAGTCCTTCCTGGGTGGCAGGCATGTATTATGTGCTTCACAGTCACTACCTTATTTAATCCTCATAGAAACTGTCAAGGAAGCTGCTACCCTCTATATTGTTCTAAGAAGGAAAACTGGATAATGGTCATTGAGCATGAAAAAGATGTAGGGCAGAAATTAACTTGACCTTTAGAACTTTAAAGAAGCATCTGTGTTTGTGTGTGTGTGTTCATGTTAGTATTTAAAGTCTATCCTTCAGATGGTTAACAGTAAAAAATCAACGATATATAGATTAGTGCTGTGACATGACATTGTACTTTATAAAGTATCATGGTGTCCAGGGCATTTCAGAAATGGCAAAATCTCTTCTTTTTTTTCCTGCTTTCTTTTTTAACTCTTAAAAAGGTAGCCACTGAACTAGAGAACTTAGAAGCATTCTTCTCTTCTCTCTAGATAAATATAACCTACTGGCTGTCCTAACTATATATTTTTAAATTTCTCAATGCCTCATTCCTTTTTGTTTTTCTAGCATTGTAGCAATTGCTAAAGGTCTGCCAAGAGGGATTTTTGCTAAACCTTGTCAGAGCAAGAACCAGAGTAATTTGTGTACAGTACAGTTAAAATTGCACCATTATACTTGAAACTAATATTATCCTAATGAGTTGAAATAGGGGAATAAGGTTGCTTAGAAAAGATTGTAAGTGACTTAGCACTGGTTTCTCACTTCCAATGATAATGTTCTTCAGAACTGTGTTTTGAACACATTATTATAGATTTAAATATTTTAATATTCATTTATTCTAATATCCTTTTTGATAGGTACCATCTCTGTGCTTGCATTTCATCAACTCTGACTAGTGACACCACTTTATTTAATATCTTTCTTGGCCAAATTTCTTGCAATTTGGGGGCTAGATTTTAGCTGCTTAAGGAGGTTTATGAAACTCCTTTGTGATTCAACATTTAAAACTCAGATACTCATCCTAAACCCTTTCACATGGAATTAATCTAGAGCTTATATAAATGTCCTGGGATACAATCTATTGGAGCCATTGTCAACATTTGCCCTAAGTTGCAACCTAGCTCCATTTTCAGTTGTGTTTGGAATTGAAATAGAAGTCTTTATCCCTAAGTCTCAGTTTGGTGTGTTCTAGGCAGTCAGTGATTTCAGCCAGTCCTGAAAAGGTAGATTGAACTGTCTTATGCTGGGTAGTGCAGGTACGGAGAGGCCCATCTGCCCTAAAGTACATCCTCACAGGTCCGCATGACGCCTGGTCCCCTCATCTCTGCCATTTGTCTATAATCATGTTGCCTGTAGAAGGTCCCTGTGAAATGCAGATGGCCTCTGGGGGAGTAATTTATGTCCCTTACTAATGTTAGTGCATGTGAGTGACTGGAGAAGGAAAGGCAAGTTTTGATGAAGAAAGAAAAACAGGAAAATAGCAAGCCCCACAGTCTTTCTGGGATGGGTGGGACCGTGGATGTTTCCATGGGGACTGCAAATACCAGTTAGGGGCACTGAGTTCCTGAGCACGAGGCGCTGCTGGCAGACTCTGTGGAAAGGGGATGAGAGGAGAACTGATGTCTAGTTTTGCCTGTGTCATAGTTTACAAAGACCCATTCTTCCTTACGCAGTCCTCTTGCTCACAAATTCACTCCTTTACCCCAGGTCTTCACTTTTATCAACATCCAGGTCTTACCTCAAATGTCTGCTTTTCAGAGAGGCCCTCTCAGACTATACAGTCTAAAATGACAGTCTCCAAAATGTATGTCTTATCTCAGGATGCCATAAAACAGCCCATAAATTTATGTTCCCACAGATCTGGAGGCTGGAAGTCTGAGATAAGGATGTCAACATGGTCGGGTTCTGGTGAGGGCTGTCTTCCTTTCTTCCAGATGATTGCTTCCCCATTGTGTCCTCATGTGGTAGAGACAGAGACGGACAGAGAGAAAGCAGACCGAGGTTGCAGGCTTGGTGTGGGGCCACAGAGCCAGTTCAGAGATGGCATTTGAACCAGAGAAATGAGTCTCCAGGATCCTCCCTCTGAACTCCTACACTCAATTCCCTTAATACCATGGATGTTACAAAGATTTGGGTGTAAATGACTGAGTCTGTGTAGGATTGAATCTTTAGCTCTAAATTCTTTTAAAAGATTCAAGAAGCAAAATAGAGATAAGATAATAATATGGAGTGAAGCAGACGTGTAAGGAGAGGAAGGAAGGGAGAGCTATGCCTGTAGTGAAGGGAGGGGGCTACAGTCACCATCTATGACATGCAAGGGGACAGTGCCAACGCTTACCCTAGCTTGGTGATGGTCCACACTGAGCTTCCTGAGCTTTCTGTCATGTACAAAGTGGACAGGATGGATGGTGCAGTGGGGAAAACATTTGTTCTGAAACTAGAGAGATACAGGTTTTCATTATGACATATGGAAGCCATGTGACCTTGGGTGAGATCGGAACTCACTGATCTTATCTTTTATCATTGATGAAATGTGGACAATGTCATTTCAGAACTTGCTGTGAATGTTAAATGTATGTATAGAAGTATCCTTGGTATGTAGTAGATGTTCAATAAATTTAGTCTCTCCCTTAATCTTATAGAATTTTTTAGGAACCTTAATATACATTTCAAATATCTGTGCCTTCTTAAAGCAAAATATAGAGAAGCCAACAAAAATCACAAAATAAGTAAAAACAAAACTTGGTTAACAGTAAACTCCCAGGAACATTTATTTCTTGATCTTTCTTTTACTTTTTCACCTGGACGTGACAGGTTGTTATTCTAATGTTGCACTTGTTTGTTACTTAAAGAAAATTTTAATGAGAATAAGAAAATTATGTTTTATTTTTGGTTCTCTTTTGACATGTTTCCATGGATCTTTAGATTAAAGTAACAGTCTTACAGCTAGAAAATGGGCCTGCCAATGACACAACCTCCCTACTTGACTGATTTTGTGATCTTAGACATATCCATTACCTCTTCCCTGATTGAGATCCTCCTGTAAATTCTAAGACTGAAAATTTATGGGCATGTAATAGAAGCAGTAGAAATATTGGGTATAAACATTCCTTGGAAAAATTATTCTGTACAATCATACGTTGGGCAAGAACTCAGACACCTTCTAATCCCTCCCAAACACACATATATTTGGAGGGTGAGTTTGTTATCGCCATTCTGAGTGCTAAGTTGAGAGAGGCACAGGTGTGAGGAGGAAAGCAGAAAAATTAGGCTGATGTGGGAGAGGAAAAGAGAGGCAGCTTTTCAGGTTAGCAATTCTCTACGCTCCAGAGCTGCAGTCGGCCCCAAAACTAAGGGCACACCAGCCATCACTAACCTCCTGCATTTCTTCGCCCCCATTTCTTGGTCTGGTGGCCTTGCCAGGGCCTTTGGGAGAAGTTGGTGCTTTCCTGACACATGAGCCAGACACTTGAATCCCACACTCCTCCCATCCCACCCTAGAATGCTCCTCTCACTCTTCATAGATTTGAACTCTGTGACCCCCTGAAGCAATAGTAAAATCACACTGTCTGTGTGCTCAGGGGCACTTCTGTGGCAAGAAAGTCAATTTTTTCTTCATATCCTTCTGAGAGTTTATGACCCCAAATTTCCACTGGGTGACCTCTCACTCCCAGAGTTTTAACCACCATCCTTACCTCCACTCTCAGATACTGACAAGGTGTCTCCATCTACACCTCAAATTCAATGCGGCTGCTTCTTACTATACCCTATGCTCCTTGTCCCATACAATCTCTTAGTTCGTGGTACCACATGGTCCATCCTTCTGCACCACATTCCTCACTCAGGCATCTGACTAGTCACTCGTCCTAGCAAGTCTTTCTCTGAAGTTTTCCTTGAGCTGGTCGCTTTCTCTCTGCCCTGAACACCATTTCCCCAGGGTAGACCTTCACCACCTCTTACCCTGACAGGTACAACAGCCTCCCTCCTGGCCTTTCTACTTCTGCCCTAAATCTGTCCTCCCTATTACAGCCAACTCTACCATCTAAGACATGGCCTGACCATGTTCACACAGCATACTGGGGCTTCGTGGACAAAGGTCTACTTTTACTCCTAGAAAAGTAAACAAGACCAGCCACCCTCCCTGCTTCTTCAGTTCCATTCTTCCCATGTACCCAGGTGCGCATCACACGCAAGTCAAACTGCGCAGCTCACTCTGACCCCTGTGCACCCAAAATTTATGGGCATGTAATAGAAGCAAGAAGAGATAAGAAAGCCTTCCTCAGCGATCAGTGCAAAGAAATAGAGGAAAACAACAGAATGGGGAAGACTAGAGATATCTTCAAGAAAATTAGAGATACCAAGGGAATATTTCATGCAAAGATGGGCTCAATAAAGGACAGAAATGGCGTGGACCTAACAGAAGCAGAAGATATTAAGAAGAGGTGGCAAGAATACACAGAAGAACTGTACAAAAAGATCTTCACAACCAAGATAATCACAATGGTATGATCACTCACCTAGAGCCAGACATCCTGGAATGTGAAGTCAAGTTGGCCTTAGAAAGCATCACTACGAACAAAGCTAGTGGAGGTGATGGAATTCCAGTTGAGCTATTTCAAAACCTAAAAGATGATGCTGTGAAAGTGCTGCACTCAATATGCCAGCACATTTGGAAAACTCAGCAGTGGCCACAGGACTGGAAAAGGTCAGTTTTCATTCCAATCCCAAAGAAAGGCAATTCCAAAGAATGCTCAAACTACCGCACAATTACACTTATCTCACATGCTAGTAAAGTAATGCTCAAAATTCTCCAAGCCAGGCTTCAGCAATATGTGAACTGTGAACTTCCAGATGTTCAAGCTGGTTTTAGAAAAAGCAGAGGAACCAGAGATCAAATTGCCAACGTCCGCTGGATCATGGAAAAAGCAAGAGAGTTCCAGAAAAACATCTATTTCTGCTTTATTGACTATGCCAAAGCCCTTGACTGTGTGGATCACAATAAACTGTGGAAAATTCTGAAAGAGATGGGCATACCAGACCACCTGACCTGCCTCTTGAGAAACCTATATGCAGGTCAGGAAGCAACTGTGAGAAATGGACATGGAACAACAGACTGGTTCCAAATAGGAAAAGGAGTACGTCAAGGCTGTATATTGTCACCCTGCCTATTTAACTTCTATGCAGAGTACATCATGAGAAACGCTGGGCTGGAGGAAGCACAAGCTGGAATTAAGATTGCCGGGAGAAATATCAATAACTTCAGATATGCAGATGACACCACCCTTATTGCAGAAAGTGAAGAGGAACTAAAAAGCCTCTTGATGAAAGTGAAAGAGGAGAGTGAAAAAGTTGGCTTAAAGCTCAACATTCAGAAAATGAAGATCATGGCATCTGGTCCCATCACTTCATGAGAAATAGATGGAGAAACAGTGGAAACAGTGTCAGACTTTATTTTGAGGGGGGCTCCAAAATCACTGCAGATGGTGATTGCAGCCATGAAATTAAAAGACGCTTACTCCTTGGAAGGAAAGTTATGACCAACCTAAATAGCATTTTCAAAAGCAGAGACATTACTTTGCCAACAAAGGTCCATTTGGTCAAGGCTATGGCTTTACCAGTGGTCATGTATGGATGTGAGAGTTGGACTGTGAAGAAAGCTGAGCACTGAAGAATTGATGCTTTTGAACTGTGGCGTTGGAGAAGACTCCTGAGAGTCCCTTGGACTGCAAGGAGATTCAACCAGTCTGTTCTGAAGGAGATCAGCCCTGGGATTTCTTTGGAAGGAATGATGCTAAAGCTGAAGCTCCAGTACTTTGGCCACCTCATGCGAAGAGTTGACTCATTGGAAAAGACTCTGATGCTGGGAGGGATTGGGGGCAGGAGGAAAAGGGGACGACAGAGGATGAGATGGCTGGATGACATCACCGACTCAACGTACATGGGTTTGAGTGAACTCTGGGAGTTGGTGATGGACAAGGAGGCCTGGCATGCTGGGATTCATGGAGTCTCAAAGAGTCGGACACCACTGAGCGAGTGAACTGAACTGAACTGAATAGAAGCAGTAGAAATATTGGGTATAAAAATTCCTTGGAAAAATTATTCTGTACCATCATACACTGGGAAAGGACTCAGACACCTTCTGATTCCCCCAACACACACATACTTGGAGGATGAGTTTGTCATCCCCCTTGTGAGTGCTAAGTGGAGAGAGGAAGAGGTGTGAGGAGGGAGGCCAAAAAAATTAGACTGTTGGGGACTGTTTCTTCATGTCTTTTAGAATACTGTCTTCTTTCCTTGGAATTTCCGCTTGCCTTCTGCTCTTCACTCAAGCGTCTGTTCTTTCATGTCAGCTTCTCTCTGCCCAGACAGACCATATATGTTTGTGCTGTCAGAACCCTCTTAGGTACCAGTATTACCTAGACCAACCCTGGTGTATATAGGAGGTTATCTGTTGCATGTTGGTGCTCCACATGACACCATAAGCGCCTCAAAATCTCATCCAGCTTGAGCCCAGTGCCCATCACATGGCCTGCTCCTTCCCTGCTACTCCATAGTGCCTACTGGACTGAAGTTAGTTAAATATAAAGAAGGTAGTTGTGCTTGTAAGTGATCATATTTCCAGACTCGGCAGTGCAGAAAAGTGAAAGCTAAAAGAGTCGCCTAGTTACAATTTTTCTTCACTTACTCATATTTTAAGTGACCAGAAAGTTGCTTATTTTCTGTTTTCCTATTTCTTAATACCTTCACTAATATCTTCCATACATGCTAATAGGAAATGAAGAGCTATCACTAAAAAAAAAAAAGAGCTATCTATTGTAAGAAAAAAAAAAGCCTCTTTGAGAAGTAGCAATCACACATTTCTAAGTAACCAGTGCCATTCCATGACATTCCTGAGGCCGCAGTTTGTCCCATGGCACTTTATACTCTCTGTCAGAACCTGCTCACATTATTGGTAACAGTCCTCCAGAAATGAGGGTCCACATTCATTTGTATATGCCAAATTCTAGTGTCAAAGTGGAATTCTAACTTGGCAGATGGAGAATCCAGAGCTGTTCTGTGATAAGCACTCTGAAACCACTGTGACCAAGGCATTAGTGGCCCTGGACAAAGATCCACCATAGAATGAGGCTTCCCAATGATTAATGAGCTTTTGGAGAGTCCCTGAGCCCCAAGATGAATGTGGAATTCTGTAATCTGGGCCATTTCACAGGAGAAGATGCCCACAGCTTCTATCATGTGCTCAAAGGGGTCTCTGAGACCCCAAAGTTCATGAAGAATTTAAGAAAACTGTAGACTCTTTTTCCTGTGATAACTTGTTCTGTTTATGCGTATTAATTCTGGGTGGTGGTGGTGGTAAGTGGGTGGGGGATACCAAGTTGAAGCAATCTGTTCTTCATTGACCAACTTACAGCTCATAAATGAGTAATCAACATAATCTAAATACTCTAAAATGAAATATTCTTTTGGCCTCAACAAAATGCTTGTTAGGTTGAAACCAATCAGTAGGAAATGACTGGTGTTTGTTAGTGTTTGAGAGGAGAGACCAGATTCTTTGCACATTAGCATTCCAGTTGGTGCCAACATAAACCTCCAGACCTCCAAGTCACAGAATGTGTTATTGTTTTCATATGAGTGAATCTGGGACCGCATGTGAGTCCTGTTTCCATCACTGACTTGAAAAATGGAGCTCCCTGTTTCCACAGACTCTGGTGACAGACGTAAGAAAACAGTCCTTCTGAAGGTTGAGCATACAGAGAAGAACATTCTTCCTCAAGCTGGTGTTGTCCTGGCTATTGTTTGCATTTAATCATGGAGTTGAGAGAGGACCAAAGCACACGCTCTGATCTGACGGCCATGTGAGCTAAAAAGCTTGGCTCGTGGAATGCAGCCCACACAGCGAGGGGCCCTTCCTGCTTGTGAGGGAAGCTCCCCCAGGAAGGACATTGATGGTTTAGGCCAGTTTGGCATTTTTCTGAGAGTGCTGTAAGATATTATTTTCTAGTGTACTGCTTCTTATATAACACCAATTTTCCAGGACCTCAGAGGCTAGGAAATATATTTCCTAGGCTTTCCTAGGCTAAGGAAAATAGTGCCAGGGATGCTCCACACACCATGGCACTTGCTGAAATGGGCCTGCGAGGAAGACGGCCGAACCTGGAGCTGTTTGCCTGCTGCCACCTTTGCTTTTCTGTAGTAAATGTGGTGCTAAGAGTCAAGCAGGGAAGTTCAGTAAACCAGCGTTTGAACCCCAGTGACGCTAACTGTGTCCCTGAGGATATTACCTGATCTCCTTCAGTCTTAGTTTCATAACCTCTAAAATGGTCCGGCCACTATATCTGTCTCATAGAATTGGGGTGAAGATTAAATTCTCAAAAGACATATTGAGGTGACATCAGCAACAATAAGTAAGTCTTGGGTTTCCAAAAATTATCTCCTCCACAAAAGCAAAGAGAAAATGAGCAAAAACTAGTCAGAATCAATTTTTTTTTTGGAACTTGGAGATGAATCAAAGGGTTGCAACAATCCAAGGAGCATTTATTGAAGAATTGTAATTATACCTCAGAAAGGACAGTCCATCCCACCCACCTTGAAAATCCACAGCCCACTAGAATGGTGAAAGCCATCAGCCAGGCAGAAACTTAAGGGGGACGTGTGGCATTGGAATTCCTTCAAACCTTATTCTCTTCTTTGTTATACATGGTATTTCCTTGAAGACTTCACTTGGGAGGTTGTCTCTTTTTAACCTGACTTGCTGCTTGCCATGTAAAAAACCTTTTCCCAGGGGACATGAATGTAAAAGAAATTCATCCTAACTGTCTGAAGAATTGGATAACAGAGTAAACGGTAGAATCTAAGTCTCAAATACTGATACGGGGACAGTAAATTGGTACAACCACTTTAGAAAACTATTTGGATGTATATATTAAACTTGATTGTACCATTTTTATGATGCACCAATTCCATTCCTAAGTATACATCCAACAAATACATATATTCACACTAAGACATGTTCTTGAATATTCATAACAGCAGCAATTAATAGTAACTCCCAAAAGAGAACTATACAAATTCCCATCAAAAGTAGAATGCATAAGTAATTTGTAATGTGTTCATACACTGAAATATTCTACAACAATGAGAATGAGCACACTCAATACAATAAATTGGATATATCATAGACATGACATTGCATAAAAGAAACTAGACACAGAAGACTTTATACTGTAGGATGTCATTTACATAAAATTCAAAACAAGCGAAACCATTCTATGCTTCTAGAAGTCATAATAAAACAACTGGAAGAATTACTGAGGAAAAGGGAGAAAAAGGAATTCTGGCAGTACCAAAATATTCTGTGTAATTCCTGAAAATACATCAAGCTATATGCATGTGATATGTGTACTTTTCTGTATGTATGTTATGCATATGTACTCCATTCAAAGATTTGTAAATACAAATAGAAAGACAAATGAATGAATGTCCATAGTCCCACTAATGCATTAACCCCGAATGTTTTGGTTAATGTTTAGGTCATGTTTTCCTATTCAATGTTTATGCATATTTGAGTACAAATATTCTTTTTCTTACAAAAATTGAATCGTACTATATTCCCTACTTTATAATCTGATTTTTTCTTAATAATATGCTATAGCCATCTTCCAATGTCAATATATAAATTATTCCTGGAACATATCCAGTTTTACTTAACCAGTCCCCTATTGTTGGGCATGATGGTTGTTTCTAGACCTGACCTCTTAGATGAATTGTTAAATCACCAATGAGTCATCATACTCATCTGTATTTTTTTAACATAAGAGTAGAATTATAGGTGAAAAAAAATGCGATTTTGAACTTTAATAAGTGCCTTTAATACATGTTTAAAATCATCCTCCAAAAAATACTGAAACTATACTCCAATCAAATTTTATGGAAGGACTCATTCCCTTGCCAAGAATGAGGTTTATGATTCTTATTCATATTTCCCATTTTACTGGGCCAAAGAAATTATATCTTGATTTATTATTTTTGTAATTTTTATTTCTGCCAGAATTGAACATTGCTCACATATGTGCATCAGCCATTTATATTTCTTCTTTTGTGAACTGCATGTTTGTGTACCTTATACATGTTTAGAATATCAACCCTTTGTCCACTTTGTATTTCAAATGTTATTTCTCAGTTTGTTGCTTGTTTATTGATTTCTTTATACCATTTGGGGGTACAAGTATCACGTCTGTCATGATTTTCCTATAAATTGTATATTTAATATTTTCTTAACTATTGGATTTTTTTCACATTTCATCTGTCTAGAGTTTATCTTGGTATATGAAGTAAGACAGGAATGTGACTTTTGTTTTCCAGTAAATAACCATGTCTCTTCACTTACTGAACAATTCTTTCTAGGGCTGGCATATTGAATTTGCTTTTTTTCAGGGACTGAGGAAGTGAAATTTTAAGATAAGGTTTTAGCAGACCCTAAAAGTCAAGGAAGTAGTTCTCTCTGAAGATTTAATGTTTTATGTAACATACCTGAAATAAAATTTTGCGTATCAGCATTCCAGGTTGATTACTAATTCCTTAGTCTCTTTTGTCTTTATCTGTTTCAAGGATATTAACTCTTTGCTTTCCAATATATATATCAAACTGTGCTTCTGCTGATCTCTGTCTTCCTGCTTGAGAAATAATAAACTATCAGCAACATTCCTAGGATCTTAGTATAGGTAAATTTGAACACGTCAAAGCAAACATAGGAAGTCCTGTTTATTTCATTCACAAGTGGAATGCCAGCCATATGTAAGGTTCTTCATAATGTATATGAAGTACTTACAACAGATTATACAAACTACTTAGAACCCATGACTAATTACCCCATGGCATAATGAATATGTTGACCATCAGGTATTCATCAGACCTAGGAGTACATTGTTTAAGCACAATCCTGAAAGTGATTGTGATTATTCTGTGCATAACTTTCTTATTTGTTGCTCATGAAGCATATTCAACAGCTCTTTGTTCAAATTAATCAACCACTGGTCTAGGCTCAGCTTCTTTATTGTTAAGTTGCTAATGAAAAAGGAGGAAGAAGAGGAAAGGGAGGAATAAGGAGGAGAGGAAAAGGAAGTGGGGGAAGGAAAAAGAAAAGAGAAAAAAGAAAATTTCAAACTAGGTAAGTATAGAAGGTGATTATCTGCACATAGATGAAAAGTTCATCTTGGTCAGACCCATGCATTCACGTAAGACCCAGAATCTATTTCTTTATAGGTTTTAGCTCTGTTTTCTTCGCCTTTGGCTTTTCTTTCAGATAAGACTTCACCAAATGGTAGCAAAGGTGGTATCAGTTGCTCTAGGATTTTAGCCTCCTAGGTTAGCAATCTCCCCAGAAGACAAGAGCCCCTCTCTCCCATTAGTTCTGGCAAATGCCCTATGTATTTGCCAGGCATGATGGTTCCAGGCAAAGGGTTCTCACTGGCCCTTCAAAGATCCCATGCACTAGATATCAATCCCATGTACATCCCTGAATCAGTCAATATAGCTAGAAAAGAAAGGGGTGTACCCAGGAGCCAGGTCTGTGTTGTGTGCCCATGACAAGGTATGAGAGTGGAAGTGATATTGGTTCTGTTGAGTTTTGTTATCAGGAGGAGGATGTTTGCAGCCAAACCAGGTACCTTAGAAAATTCTGAAGAGTTGACTTGAGCAATCTGGCTCTTCTGTCCCCAAACTGCAAAGTACTGCCTATGGTAAAAATAAGAAGAGCTATCATATAAAGAGACTTTTGAAAGAGACTTCTTTTTAGCACTTACTGTTAAAGAGTAGAGACATGCTTTCTCATCCTCCTTAGCTACTAAGGTTGGAAAACTTATAACATTGTTTCCTTGCATTCTGTTTTCCCATATGCCATTGACTGTCACATTTCACAAGTTAAGAAACATGTTATTTCTTTGTTTATTTTGTCAATCTTTTGTATTCTCTGGAGAGAAATTATGTGTCTCTGTTTCAGTGGAATAGATTTAATCTGATTGTCTTGTCTCTAGACTCACCTAACGCCTTGTCTTTCACAGTCAAAGTTTTTCCTTTTCCCTCACTTGGTGAAGAGATAAATCTATCCCAGATTCTGGAAAATACAGATTTCTAAGTAGATCACATTAAAGACTTTCCAGTGTAGAAGGAAGTTGCTCCAGAAATGTTAACTCTTTCTCTAATGTTGTTTGAAAGTTGCTCAGTCAATGTAATTTTTCAAGAACTCTAAAGGAACCATTGACCTTGTGCTTTGGATCTTTTCTATCACTATAGTCACACTTTGTCTGCATATCTCTTGTTAATTCTCTCTCATATTAAACACCCACCTTCTTAAACACAAATGCATACACACACATATACATACATACACACACATTCACACACACATACACACCTGAGGCTGAGGTTTGAGGAAAATCTTAGAATGTTTGTCTTTCCAAGTAATTTGCCTAATTTTATGAGTGGCTTCCTGATCAATCATGGGGATAATTTGGGGTCATCCTGGTTATGTTACTGAAGAGGAATGCAGTGGACTGGCTGTGTGCTTTATTAAATGTATCCCTGATATGTTTTTATGAAGTCAATTGCTTCCTATCACTTAAAGTGTAAGGAAGTTTAGTTGCTGTACATTAGGCTTAAGCTATTCTTACTCCTTGGAAGGAAAGTTATGACCAACCTAGACAGCACATTAAAAAGCAGAGACATTACTTTGCAGACAAAGGTCCATCTCGTCAGGGCTATGGTTTTCCCAGTAGTCGTGTATAGATGTGAGAGTTGGACTATAAAGAAAGCTGAGTGCCGAAGAATTGAAGTTTTTGAACTGTGGTGTTGAGAAGACTCTCGAGAGTCCCTTGGACTGCAAGGAGATCCAACCAGTCCATCCTAAAGGAGATCAGTCCTGGGTGTTCATTGGAAGGACTGATGTTGAAGCTGAAACTCCAATACTTTGGCCACCTGATGCGAAGAGCTGGCTCATTTGAAAAGACCCTGATGGTGGGAAAGATTGAGAGCAGGAGGAGAAAGGGACGACAGAGGATGAGATGGTTGGATGGCATCACCGACTCAACGGACATGGGTTTGGGTAGACTCCGGCAATTGGTGATGGACAGGGAGGCCTGGCGTGCGTGGTTCATGGGGTTGCAAAGAGTTGGACACGACTGAGTGACTGAAATGAACTGAAATGAACTGACTCTTATCTTCAAGCTACTTAATTATATATTTGTGAATTATACTATATGTATTGCAAATTTTTCTCAGCCAACTATATATAAACAATGTATCCAGGTATATATTGTTTAGCACATTAACTTATCATTAGTAATTAAGTATATTAAGTTCTTCACCGGCTATCTTTAGCTGTCTTTCCTCCCTTTTCCAAAGCTTTGTTCTCCAATGCACAGTCCATGGAGCACTAGTTCTAGAGGATACAACCCCAAAAAGGGTTTGGAGTTTCTTGTGCAAATATGTTTAGCAAAGACCAGATGAGACCCAAAGAAGCCTTTATTATGTCAAGTACATTATTACTTTCCAAACAGGTTATTCTTGTGTGTTTCCTGCACTTATGGGAAAGTGAGTAAATACTGATTAGAAGGGCTCCGGCACAGGAGGAACTCCTGTTTAAAATCTCTGCCTCAGCCAAATGACTAGTAATTCTGAATTGGCCATTTTGGAAAGTTAGCAAATGGTTGAGCCAGAAGGATAACTATGTTAATGCCAGCCATCTACTGCAATCATGCCAGTATATATGTTATGCATGATAAATATATGAAGAACTTAGAAGGGAAGATAATCATTTTGAGGTAGAAGTTGTTGTTGTTCAGTTTGACAAATCATGTTTGACTCTCTGTGACTGCGTGGACTGGAGCACACCAGGCTTCCCTGTCTTTCACCATCTCCCAGAGCTTGCTCAAACTCATGTCCATTGAGTCAGTAATACCATCCAACCACCTCATCCTCTCTTGCCCTCTTCTCCTCCTGCCTTCACTCTTTCCCAGCTTCAAGATCTTTTCCAGTGAGTCAGCTCTTCACATCAAGTGTTCAAAGTATTGGAGCTTCAGCATCAGTTCTTCCAGTGAATATTCAGAGTTGATTTACTTTAGGATTGATTGGTTTGTTCTCCTTACTGTCCAAGGGACACTCTCGAGGGCCTTCTCCAACAACACAGTTGGAAAGCATCAGTTCTTCAGTGCTCAGCCCTCTTTGTGATCCAGTTTTCACATTTGTATATGACTACTGGAAAAACCATAGCTTTGACTATATGTACCTTTATCAGCAAAGTGAGATGGAAGTATCAGGCTTAAATCATTAAAAATGGAAGCCAAAGCAGGCTCTGAAATACTAGTAGAATTAGGAAATCAGAACAACACTATTCCTGGAGAGAACTGAAATGAAATGAGGTAGGTGTGAACTCTGTCTTATAGAATAGCAGTGGTCATTGGGAAAGCACTTGTTGCGTTAGAGGTAATCCATTGCCTCTCAAGTTGGTACCCTCCTTCGACCTCAGACCAGTGATATATCACCTTCTCTTCCACTACAGCTGATCTCCCAAGACCTGCATCTCATCTCCCCACCCATCGTCTGCCCCCAGGTACAGTTGTGGTACAGTCGTAAAGATTGCTACTGTGCACGACGTCGTAGCTAAGGGAACACAGTTTACATGGTTGACATCACAGATTAGGAAAACTGTTATGATCAGTTTTCTGCAGATGGCAACAAAGTATCTACGTGGAGCCAAAGTAGCACATTATTGTCATTTCGTGACCCATGGAAATAACCTGTTTTGAAGGCAGAAGTGTTGTTTTCTAATTCACACACAGGTACTCTGTGGGCAGTTGGCAGTCCTTGTTTGCTGAATGATCAGAATCTTGAACACATTTCCAGTGGGCAGTAGTCTAGACTCCCCAGATTTGTCAAAGAGTGTGAAGAAAATAGAAAGCAGCTCTTTGCCTTTATGAAAAGTTGGAAATATTTCCAACTTTGTACCAAAGAAATCTTGGAAAGTCAAGCATCCTGTGTAGTCATTTGGGCCTAAGTTGCCATCTTATGTCATTGATGATCAAGTATTATGTATTATCTTATTCATTAACGTTTTCAAGATTTATGAGTTGTATCCACAGGTGCCATTTCTTCTTCTTCTCTTAAATTTGGTATGACTTTGGAATTCTATTATTTACTTAACCATGAAATTTTGTAGTGAGGGTGGCTTCTACAATGCAAGAGCATCTTGCTGTTTGTACACCTTTAAATGATCTATTGCTTGTCACTCCCACCTATGTCTGCCAGCTACATTCAACATGGTCACTTGTGCATTTGAGGACCACTGAGCAGACTCTAGGTCTATTTTCCAAAAACAAACTCATCAAATGACCAACCTGACAAGTTATCAAGTCACCAAAAACTCTCAAAAACCTTAAACCAGGTCTTGAAGAGTCAGCTTGGCCATTTTGCCACAGGCATTCGGCAGAGACCAGCCAAAGTTCAGTATATCCCATGTTATCTTGTTCTTTGGAGCCTCTGAATTTTCAGAATGAAAACTTCTTTTATTTTCTAAATCAGTAACAATGTGCACAATTTAAGCCCAGATTTATATAAAAGGATGAAATTCTCTTCTAAAGCTTTGAGTCCAGTCTACTGAGTTTCCATCATCTTTTAGCTCAATGATTTGTTAAACTAACTTGATTAAATGTGTATTTTGTGAGAGATTCAAATTTCAAAATTCCAACCATTCACACAAAGGATATCTGTGCCTTTTAAATGCATTTCTATGCTGATTTGCATCCTTTTGTTGTGTGTGGGCTTGATTTCCAAATGGTAGCTTTATATTGCATGGTAATTTTCACCAATCTTTGACAACTTTCCTAATTGCTGAAACTACAGCTTTGGAAAAAAAAAAAAAAACAAATCCTTAAAGCGGCTGGCTCATGCAGTATGAATTCTACAAACTTTACAATTTGACAAATTGGTTAGTCAGAATTGCTTGCTTGGCAAATTGGTCTATTTTCCATGAAGCAACTGTCCAGAGAGCTTTCAATGCCAATTCACACACAACCTAGTGCCCACGTACGAAGACAAGGCCCTTCCTGGTGCGAGCTCTGTCCTGCAGTGGCGGAGTGAGGGGGCTGTACCTCTCTGTTGCTGCAGCAGGGGGCCCTTTGTCCTCACTGTGCTCATCACTAACGTGCCCAACATCCCTGTCACAGGTCCACTTTCTGTGCTGTCTTTCCTGTGTCACCTCCAGCACTAGTTACTGCCAAGTGCTTCTCAGTTCTCAAAGTTTGAGGGGTCTCCACTACTAGTCAGAGCTGCTTTAGTTCACTTCAGCTAGTCAGCTTGTAGTGATGCTTCAAGGGGATCCCCACTGTATCCATTAAAATCCTTTTCATTTGCTGAATGTCCAAGGGCTGAGTTTTCTTTTGACTTTTATGCATTTCTTGTCTGTTTCAGAGTTTGCACTTATAACAAAGTAGCAACAGGAGTCCTAGTAAGCTTGTGTCTATATCAGCTAGAGAATTAATATGCAGTTAAAGTTTGATCTGGTAGCATTGGAGTCATGCTCACTAATCTAGAATTCTGGCTATAATATAGTCATCACAACCATTATATATGGATCATCGCTTTTCCAAGGCATAAAAAGACAACATGTAATTTCCTATAAAATCAGATCAAATAATTGCACCTTTGATAGTCCAGAACATGCTTTTAGAATTTATGAGTCTTCAAATTCCTTTTTACTTCCATCAGTTTTGAGTTAACCATAAATGTATGGAAATTGTTAAGGGAGAGTTTTAATTAATATGATATAGGATGATAGAATTTGTAATGTGCTAATTTTCCTAAAAGTATCTGATTATTTAAGATCTCCAGTGTTTTGTTTGGGGGTGGGAGTGGTTAATAGGGTAAAACTGAGGATGAAAGAAAGAAATTGTAATTTCTTACCAGAACTTACACATGACTAATTTGAGGCCTTTGCTTTGCTTCTTTGTGTCATATTCATTAGCGCAGTTATTCCACTGAATAAACCTGAAGCTTTTCCTCTCCCATCTTCTGTGGTGGAAATTCAGCCATCCTTCTAGAGGAGAAGCCAGAGCTGAAGGACAAACCTGAGATCCTCTGGAGACGCCCATACCAGACAGCTCTTAACAATTAGTTCCTGGCTTACTTGATCACAGGTTAATTTCTCTTTCCAGAGGCTAAACTTTCCTGACCATTGACAGAAACCTGGGGACCCGCTGCCTAGTTCTTTGGTGCCTTTCAGGCAAAGCTCAGATTGCCATGGCTTCCACTTGGCAATGTAGGCTGTGTCTCTGTAAGAAATGACTCGGACGAAGATGGGGGTGTGATTAGCTCTAAATGAAGTTCTAAACCACTGGTACATGAAATGAAACTTTTTTTCTCTCTCTCTCTCTCTTTCTTTTTCCCCTTTCTTTAACTTGGGCTGCTGATGTAAGTGGCTCTAATTTACTTTCCCCAAGAAAACAAAGCAAAATAAAAGGCAGAATGGCAAAAAGATCTCTTCTCGAAGTGGAGCGCTTCTGCTGCTGATAAAAGGGAGTCATTTGCAGCTTTCATGGTGTCAGTATTAATTTCCAAGCAGTCAAAGCCACCGCTAATTTATTTACAGAACAATCTCCTTGCCCAGGAGCCGGGCTGGTGAGGCAGCGGTTTCTAGCCTCCAGCTTTGTTTGTTGACAGGCTGATTTCCCACAAGGCCATTTCCACCTGTGTTTCTGTTGTTTTTAGTGCATGTCTTCCTTTCTTCTCCCCCGCCACCACCTCCCTGATGGCTGCTGAAGGCCCTTCTCATCTCGGGTCTCTCTCATCCACTTCTTCCCTCCAGCCCCAAGGCCTCCTGGCAGGGCTTTGCAGTCACTCTGCACTTACCCAGAGTCTCTGCTGGCAAAGTCCCAGGGGGCCCCTCATTTCTTTCTTTCTTTTTTCCCTTTTTTTTTGTTTCAAGGACAAGATTCAAAAGAGCCTGCTACACACAGGTTGTAGGGTGCACCTTCAGATGTGCCTTCAAATAGGGGCTGAGCAATTTGAATATTTGTGCTCCTAGAAAATCAGCCTGTAAAATTGTCCCCCAAAGCCCATTAAATTCTGCAAAATCTCTCCACTTTGAGGGCTTCATTATGGAGTCCAATTGGGGGCCCCAGCACCTTTCTGCCAAAGCGCTCATCTCCAAAGATGCCTACAATTGAAATTATAGAGTGGCTGCTTTGGCCTCAGCTCATTGCATATCAAAGGATGGGAAGGCGGAAGGGAAGCATCTACAGAGCAGTGGAGATGCTTGCTGCCTGCCAGACCTAGACAGGTAATAGATTGAGATGTTTAAAGTGTATTGCTTGTGTGTGCACATGTGCCTCTCTGCCATTTTATAGCTTGTCTGCAGGGCAGCATGAAAGACCTAAGGCATGTTTTAAACTTAGTGATGGTGTCATATGGGCACAGAGTGGGAAATAGGTACTAGGCAGCCCATTTTCCAGACTGTGTATTTGCTAAATCAATAAAGAATATTGAGACCAGAAGGGACATCATCACAGCTATATAACCTGCACCAAACATTGCCAACTTGGATCTATGAGGCACTTAATAATTAAGAAACATCAGTGGAAAATGTGCCTCACACTATTTTCTCAGCCTCTGCATAGTGTGCATAATCCATTTGTGCATCTTTTTTGCAATAGCTATTTTTTGGATTCAGAGATATTTATTAGTTGCTTGTGTGTAAAGATGCTGTGTTTAAATAGCCATTTATTTGCAAAAGAAAGGAAACCAGAAGGAAAAGCACAAAGTTTTATCCTTTTTGAAACCATACAATTAATCTGGAAAATTATAAAGAACCAGAGTCCTACCAAAGGGAATTTTGTTGTCTTCTGTAGTTGAACAGAAAAGTGTAAGAATAAGCAGAGTATAAGAACTGGCCTGTGGTTTCCATTCCCCCCAGTAATTACACAATCTAAGCTTAAAAAATAAGTTTCACTTTGCTAACAGAATCTGCTTTACCTCCTGCCCTCCTCAAACTCCTGCATCTTCTTTTTTCAGATTATTTTCTCCCAAGTCTCTGAGGTTTGTTTGCTTACGAGGGATGTGGTATTCCTGGCGTCTGAAGGTGCAGCCATTTCTCACTTCTCATTCCTGAGCTCTCCGTGACCAAAAACTCTTCTATCTATTTTGAAAGCGGAAACAATGTCATTTCATTGCCTGCATGCATAACTCCAAGATGCCTGAAACAATTTTGCTCAAACTTTCTACCCACTCACCTTTGGGCTGAGACTAAACAGGGAAAGTTTGGGCCCCAAAGGACAATTTTTCTGAGAAGTTGGGAGCAGGTAGAGGCACAGCCGAGTGATGAAACTTATCTGACAATTGTCATCTGCCCTCTTTGCATCTCCGGTCTCCTTCCTCCCCGTCTCCTGGGGATGCCTTCCTTTTCTTTCCTCTCAATAATTTTAGCAGTTCCTCACTCCCTTCCCCTTGCCTGCTGGTCCTCTGGGATGAAGCAAAGACTTTAAACCTGTAAACTGTATAAAATTTCTCCAAAACCAACTTGAAACTCAGTTTAAATTGGATGGAGAGGCCTTACTGACGGAGGTGGCAGCCATGCACCCACACACGTCTGATGGAGCCTGTGCTGTCGGGGCTGCTGTCTGATTACGTGGGCTAGCGAGCTCTGATGTCTGTAGCCTCGAGTTTTTTGTGTGGCTTGATAGAGAGACTACTCCCTTGGCAAACTGTGAGAATGTGGGAAGACACTAGATTTTTTCCTTCCCCACCCAGTGGATACTGTAGCTCAAAGTCTGTGTTGAGATGCTGAGTCTCCAACACCATGGATGTTCAGAGGCCCCTTGGAAATGGGCAGAGCAGACGCAGCTCAGTGTTCATACCCACAGAATGCGAGAAATAGAACATTTTCCTCATTCTTTTTTTTTTCTTTCTTTCTTTTAAAATTTTATTTTATTTTTAAACTTTACAATATTATATTAGTTTTGCCAAAAATCGAAATGAATCCACCACAGGTATACCTGTGTTCCCCATCCTGAACCCTCCTCCCTCCCCATACCCTCCCTCTGGATCATCCCAGTGCACCAGCCCCAAGCATCCAGTATCGTGCATCGAACCTGGACTGGTGACTCGTTTCATACATGATATTATGCATGTTTCAATGCCATTCTCCCAAATCTCCCCACCATCTCCCTCTCCCACAGAGTCCATAAGACTGATCTATACATCAGTGTCTCTTTTGCTGTCTCGTCCTCATTCTTAACTGAAGCTTTCATTTTGCAGACCATTCTACTGATGAGGCAGAAGCCTAAGTTCTGCCATGTTGGGTTCTCCTCAGCGCCTCCTCCCCAAGGGTGAATTTAGATCCAGACAATCGGCATGGCCCCAGAACACAGGAAGGTCAGCTCGACATGGTTCTCAGCATCTTTTCTGAGCTGCTGTGGCCTGTGTGGTCCTCACTTGTAATCCAGGCTGGTTGCTGCTGAGGCATCCCTTGTTTTACTCAGTCTCATCCCTCAACCCTGGCCACTCACTGGTCTGCCCTTGAGAGTGGGAGTGCTGTTTTGGTGATCAGGTTTCTCACTGGGATATGGAGATCCCCACCGGACTGTGTAAACCTGTCTCTCTCTCATTCCCCTCAGGCCATTCTCTCTCTAGGCATCTTGGAACGTGCCAAGGAACTACAGATAGAGCCCTTCTCTGGGACCTCCCACATTTCTGTCTAAACATGTCCCCTCCATTCCTCCTAAGTCTGGAGGATCTTTCTGATCTTCAGGGAAAGCCCAGCTCTTCTGAAACCCCTTTGCTTTACTCGTGGTGGTTTTCCCAGCCATTTTGTGAATGCCTAGAATCCTCTTTGTGAGGGCTTTTAAAACACAAAAGCCTGAAAGAAACATCTTTTTTCTCTGCTTTGCATTCAGTCACAGCCATTTTAGGAACTTGTGACTTGGATGGTTGGGGGGAAATAATACATAAAAGAGGAAATGTGGAAGAAAGGAAGAATGTGCAGCCACTATAAACCAGCTATCCCCCCTTTTTTAGTATTCATTTCAGCTAATTAACCAGCTTAATTAACCCGTCCTTTGCTTCGAGACTGTTTAAATAACTTTTCTATCATACAAAGAGCCAAAGACAATAGTGCCCATAGTTAATACTGGTGACAAGGATCATTGTACTAAGCCATTCCTTTTAACAGTCTTTCAGATCATTTACAAGGCAGGTTATAGTCTTTGAATTAGCGCTGTGATTAAGAACATGAGCTTTGGAATCAGACCCAGTTCTGCACTTACTAGCAGCTCAGTGACCTCATGCAAATTAAAGACCTTCTCTAAGCCTCCAGGTCCTTGGGGGAACCGCATTCATGTCACTAGGTGATGTAGATGAACTGATATGTGCACAACACCCAGCATACAGTAAACATGAATCTTCCCTCCTATTTCTATGCATTACCACTAGAACAGATTTCTTCTTATGAGCATATATCTATAGCATAACTGCTCAGAAAATGAAGTGAAATGAAATGAAGGTGGTAATTTACAGCCAGAATTAAAAGGTGGCAGAGAGAGAAATGTGTCTGATCATCTCACTGGATAAACAGAGTGATGGAAAGGAATAGTAGATCAATTTTCTAAGCTAAGTTTTCTTTAACTTATACCCCATATATTTCAAATTGGGAATGATAAGAATGGACATTGAGTAGGGGATGATGTTTGTAAAATTTTGTGGTTGAACTTTACATTTTCTCCTGAGCTCCCTAGAAGCCAAAGTAAAATGGAAAACATATAGTGTACATTATTACAAGGGAGAGGCATATTAAAAATGTCATGCATGATATAAGGGAAATGAAAATTTCTTCCTCATCTTGACTTTATATTTATGCTGTCAGTCTGTGGACTGTAGAGATGAAAAAATTGGATAGGGAGAGGCATAGAAGATAGATTACACAATTAAATCTCTCTCTCTAAAATGAATGGTAAGTGCTAAGTCATTCTAGTCATGTCTGACTCTTTGCGACCCCATGGACTGTAACCTGCCAGGCTCCTCCATCCATGGGACTCTCCAGGCAAGGATACTGGAGTGGATTGCCATTTCCCTCTCCACTAAAATGAATAGAGGCTGACTTAGAAAAAAATTCTCCTCAGATCTAGAGATTTTTTTCATTTAAAAAAAAAACAGAGGAGGAGGAGGAAGAGAGCCAGATAGAGAGCCTTAGAAGTCCTCCCCAAAGTTTGGAGGGGTCTGTCTTGCTTCATGAACTCCACAGGAGCCCTTTCCAGCATCTTTGCTTAGAGGCACAGCCTCCGGGAAACCCTTGCCAATCATCATGCAGTACCAGTAAATCCTGGGAAGTTAAGTTTAACTCTTGCTCCACTTAGGCAAGTGCTGGGCCTCAGTTTCTCTATGGAAAGTAGTATTCATAATCTGTATTTTTCTGTTCCCAGGGAAGGTTCTTTTTCATCCCCTCTAAAATACTTCCTAACTCCTAAGTCATGCCAGGCAGGCACTGTAATATTCACTGAGGATGCAACAGTGAGCATGACAAACATGGCTTCTACCCTTGTGGCACCTACATTCCAATGGGAGGAACACACGAGTAAACATATGAACAGAATCATGAGAGCTCAGGCTAAGTGCTGGAAGACCGAAACATGGGGTGTGAGGGGTAAGCCATCTCAGTTGGAAAAGGATTGAAATCTGAGATATTCAGGGATAGTCCATTTGAGAAAGTACCGTGTTAAACAAGACCTAAAGGACACGAAGTTACCAGATACACAAAGAGAAAGGAAAAACTCCTTGTAGACAGAGGAAAGAGCGAGTCCAAAGGTCATGTAGTGGGAAAAAGCACAGCATGTCCATAGAGTATAATGAGCATGGGGAGACCTGCACAAGGTATGTTCAGAGACAGAAGCACAGCTCCATCCTGAAAAGCTCAGTGGCTAAGAGAAGAGGCAGGTGTTTCCTTCTAAGTGTGATGGGTGCTACTGAAAGGTTTTAAGATGGAATATATTGCATGGTCTGATTCGTGATGTAAGCAGACAACACTTGCTGCTAATGGGAAGTAGAATGAGAAGAGATGCACAGAGATAATCAGGAAGGGCCATCATCTCTTGCCTGAATCACAGCTAGCATTTCCTAGTGTCCAGACTCCTCCAGGACAGGTTTCTTCATAGATGGACCCAGTGCTGGGAAGGAGGAGCCTAGATTTGCCTGATTGCTAATTAATTTCTCCTGATCCCTCCAGGGAATTCTGTCCCTATTACTGAATGCATCATGAAATTGACTTCAAAAGTTAGGAATTACATGGGTTTTCTTAAAATGACATGTTAATAATTTCTTGGATATTGTTTTGTGAAAACATCTCAATGAGAAGAGGACTTTTTTATTCAGTCCTTCAGCTTTTAAAATTCACATGATGAATCTTTGCTCCCACTGCCCTAGAAAGTCGGGGTGCACAAAAAGGGAATGAGAACAACTCTTGTACTAGAGTGGAGATGAGGGGTCTGGTGCCAGCTTCACCCTTGCTATATGACTTTAGGCTGCCCCTTCCTGAGTCCCTTCGTCTTGCAAGGGCATTAGAAAAATAATCTCTAAAGCTATCCGTTCAGCCCGAAAGGGACTGTGATTCTTTGGCCTTGGATCAGAGCAAAGGTTGAGGTTGATCGTTAGCTACTGATTTCTCTGAGTGTGAGACGAGTATTAATGGAAAACAGCTTAGTGGTTCACTTACCTTTTTTTTGGTCCCTTTTCCTAAAACCCCATTTTTGGGTTTAGCAGGTCCAGAATCCAATTAATTTTCAATCTCTTCCTTCCCACCCATAATCCACCTAATAAATGTATTCAGGGGTGATTAGATAAGTGATAGTCTTTGCCTTGGCTGATGTGTGAGCTGGAGTTCTGAGCTCTCCAGTGCCACCCCTGCATGTGACCCCGGGGCTCCACTTGCTGGTTTCTTCATTCTGCTGGAAAATGTCATCCACGGCATCAGTTCTCTTACTATTCCCACAAATCAAGCTCTTAGTAGCCCAATAAAATCGTGAGACTTGGGATTAAAAAAAAAAAAGAAAAAAAGTGATTGTGTTGCTTGGATGCTAATGAGACACATATATCTGAAACAACTGATTAAAGACCTTGGAAAGAAGGTCTGGACACAACATGCGAGGTGGCTGATTTAAATAGGTGAGGAGCATTCCAGATACACGAATGTCAGGTACCTTTACTTCAAAGAGATGTACTTAAAATGGCCTGTTTTTCCTCACGTATTTTCCCATGAAATATTGGGACACCAATGGAGTGAGAACAAGCAAAAGGGCTGAGTGATTCTCCCATCAGGATCCTTCGTCTGCCATGTTAGCGCCAACAAATGTACCAAGCTGGCAGACCAGTGTCTCCAATGTGTTTCTAGAATGTGTTGTGCAGTTGATAATAAATAACTCCTAAGTTGTGTGATTACATAATGATAGCCACGTTCATTCACTTGTCTATCAAAGGAGCCATACTTGAGTTTGAGCTCCTTTCCCCTGGGCCCATGAAGTGTTGTTAGCTTGGAGTCTTTAAAATTTCTAGCAATCCTGGGCTAAGTGCACTGGGGTGGAATGTAGTCCCTTTTGCTTAGTAATCCATTAGCTAATGGGTGGGAGCCCGTCAGCTTTATATTTATTCCTTAAGCCATTAAGGTTCACCTGCTGTGCATGAGATTACACTTGACAAAAAAGAGTGATAGTTGAAATAAAATAAATATCAAGCCTTACAAGATCTGATGGGTCTTGTTTAAAACATAATGGGCTTCATGGAAAGGTAAAGGTGAACAAGCTATTACGAGCTGACACACAGCATTGTGGGCAAGATGCCGCAGAGCTCTTCCCCGTGCTCCAGGCCAGGGGCACTCACCAGTGGAGGGGAGTTGTTTGAGAGCTGTCTTCTAAGTGCTCCCCAATATTTTTCTGCAGTGTCTACCTAAGTCTCTTGAGAGGTGCTTGATAAATTTCTCAGTCAATCTTACTGCGGCTTTCTTTAAACTCTTTAGATACAAATCATACTCTTTCTGATCTGCACATGACTCCGCGTAGTCTGGGTCCCGCAATAGAACCGTCTTTCCCCTCTCTTCCCGTCCAACCACACTGATCTTTCTCAGGTTCTCTGCAAGGAATATTCTTTCTCTCTTTAATGTTCTTTCTTGCCTTATTCACCCTTCAGATGGCAGCTTGAACACCATTTTTTCAGAGGAAGCTTTCCTTGGTGTTCTGAAGAAAGTTGGTTTCTAACTGGATGATCTCCTGCTTTCCTGCCCTACATCATGTATTATATTTAATTGCATACATATCTTACTAAGCACAGCACAGCACATATCTTATTAAGGTTTGCTTCTCTCACTAGATGGAAAGCTCCTTGATGGCAAAAATCATGTCTGGCTTTCCAGCACCTAGCATAGTGCCAGCTGAATAAATAAGGGAATTCAGTCCTGAGAGATCTTCGTGGACAAAACAAATGCAGACATGAACTGATGGCTATAGAGAAAGAAAGCTTGGCATTTCTTGGGTTTGATTTGTGATAGTTAAGATTTATTCTGTGGTGCCTAGTTTTGACTACATCAGTTTCCATAATTATCTCCAATAATTATCACTTAGCCCTACATAGACAACTTTTCTGAGTTCTCTGTATTCTTTCTCAACTGTGTTTGTAAACTGGACCAGTTGTTTTCTGAGCTCCTCTCTTTCATATAGCATCTTATCAAATGTAGCTACCTACAATGAGCTCAGGCTTTTAATATTTCATTCCCAAATCTCCTTAGCCTACTCCCGGTCTGCCTGTCTAGATTATCTTGGGTATTACTTTTACCATGTTTTATTAAATTCTTACTAAATATTTTCTCTGTTGCATACCACTGGTCATGATTCTCCCCACCTCCAACTGGTTCCTCACCACCTACCACTGAGTTTTAAAATAATTTGTTTTCAGTTTTTTCTTATAACTGCACCTACATCTAGGCTTCTATTTCAGTGTCGAACAGCTATTGCCACAATAATGTCACATAAGAAATCACTCCAAAGCACAGGTGTTTACAAACACAGCAAGTTTTAATTCTCACTCTTGCAGATTTGCAGGACAGTAGATCCAAGGAACAGCTGATATTGTCAGCATGTCTGGGTGAGCGGGCTTGAGGCCGAGAGTCAGCGCAGCTCAACTCCGAGATGTCAGTGGGCTCTGATCTGTTCTGTGTATGGACACGTCAGGATCCAAGTTTAAGTTTCAGCAGTTTTTTGGAGGAAGCCCTCTTCCTGGCATATCTGTGGTGTGTAAGAACCAAGTCAAAATTCACAGTCACATCTGTGGCCTCTGCCTATATCATGTGAGCTCATGTTCCAGGGACCGCATCAAGTCACGTGTCCAAGCCTACCATCAGTAAGGTGAGGAGGCAGACAGCATCCTGCCAGTTTCCCTCACAGGGCTCTTCTCAATATGATAGAGTATGTTTGCTTATTAATATGCTTTTTTGTGATGAATTATTGCCCATGTCCAACAGCTCTTACCCTCAGCAACTAGAATGATGTCTGGCCTATATGAGGCAATTATATATTTGACTAATTAAGCAAAGAAGGAATAAGTGACTTCAAGAGATTTCTTGTGCTGAGTTGCAAATAGACCTCTAATAGTCCATTCCACAACTGTGTTCAGTTCAGTTCAGTTGCTCAGTCATGTCCGACTCTTTGCCACCCCATGAATTGCATCACGCCAGGCCTCCCTGTCCATCACCAACTCCTGGAGTTCACCCAAACTCATGTCCATCGAGTCAGTGATGCCATCCAGCCATCTCATCCTCTCTCGTCCCCTTTTCTTCCTGCCCCCAATCCCTCCCAGCATCAGAGTCTTTTCCAATGAGTCAACTCTTTGCATGAGGTGGCCAAAGTATTGGAGTTTCAGCTTCAACATCAGTCCTTCCAAAGAACACCCAGGACTGATCTCCTTTAGGATGGATTGGTTGGATCTCCTTGCAGTCCAAAGGACTCTCAAGAGTCTTCTCCAACACCATAGTTCAAAAGCATCAGTTCTTCGGCGCTCAGCTTTTTTCACAGTCCAACTCTCACATCCATACATGACCACTGGAAAAACCATAGCCTTGACTAGACAGACCTTTGTTGGCAAAGTAGTGTCTCTGCTTTTCAATATGCTATCTAGGTTGGTCATAACTTTCCTTCCAAGGAGTAAGAGTCTTTTAATTTCATGGCTGCAGTCACCATCTGCAGTGATTTTGGAGCCCCCCTCAAAATAAAGTCTGACACTGTTTCCACTGTTTCCCCATCTATTTGCCATGAAGTGATGGGACCAGATACCATGATCTTCGTTTTCTGAATGTTGAGCTTTAAGCCATCTTTTTCACTCTCCTCTTTCACTTTCATCAAGAGGCTTTTTAGTTCCTCTGCACTTTCTGCCGTAAGGGTGGTGTCATCTGCATATCTGAAGTTATTGATATTTCTCCCTGCAATCTTGATTCCAGCTTGTGCTTCCTCCAGCCCAGCATTTCTCATGAGGTACTCTGCATATAAGTGAAATAAGCAGGGTGACAATATACAGCCTTGACATACTCCTTTTCCTATTTGGAACCAGTCTGTTGTTCCATGTCCAGTTCTAACTGTTGCTTCCTGACCTGCATACAGATTTCTCAAGAGGCAGGTTAGATGGTCTGGTATTCCCATCTCTTTCAGAACTGAGTTAATCATGTCTAAATTTCAGCTAATCTCATTTCACTTAAACCTGTACATGTGTCTTTTTAGAACTATGAAAGGGCTTAGCAGGATCACACATCATGAAATGATTTATGGATGCCAACATATAAGGAATGTTTCTTTGCTCTTTTCCTTGTGTCCCTAAGTTATCCATGTCAACCTTTGTCTTGTCTCATCCTCAGCATAGGTGCTAAACCATTGCCCTGCAAATTTATTGCCTAGAGTTCCCTTCCTTTGGCATATGAGTGTATTCAGAATGCTTCTTCTTTTTGCTTGTCTGGAGCTCACTGGTACCTACTCTGGTACCAAAGTATAATGACTGGGGGATCCATTGTTTTGCCTGTACTTCTGACAAGCATCAGACACAGATCATGCTCTGGTTTGATGTGGCAACTATTGGGACAGTTTTTTCTGCGGTAAAGAAGGAATCCTTTCTTGGGGGTGGCTCTTTGGATGCCAAGAACACTATGCCATTGGCTTTTAAGTAGTCGGAAGGACTTAGATTTTTTTTAATCAATTATATCCATCAAAGTGTTGCATATATTATTATCAAGAGATAGGAAACCACCTAACGTGTACCAGTTTGAAATCAGTAAAACATATGGTATATCTGTGTATCTCTGTCACCTGTGCATCCATCCATTCACACGTGCATACATACAATGGAATTTCAATCCCCTATACTGACAGACTGGCTAATACGTTCTAGGCACTGAATGATAACTCATGTTGTGGCTTACTTAACATTATCTTCTTAGATACATTTTAAAATAATACTCTTATTGTCAATTCTTTTTAATAGATGATATGCTGAGGATTAGAAAATTTTAGTGATTTCTTTTTTTGAAGTTATTTTCAGTATATACTGATTATTGGATTAGTTCATCCCATAGACAGACTAACTGTTGTGCCCATATATCTTAAATAAATGGCCTTCAAGATCCAAAGGGGGCCCTCTGTCCTCAGACAAAGTTGGTGAGCAGTTCCGTTTTAGTTGAGCATGATGACCCCAGTGTTCCGTGGTCATCGTGAGAATGTAACAAACATCTATCTGTAAGGTTAATAGACTATCACCTTGTGTAAAAGTAGCCTCCAAGAAAGGAATGCCAGGTGCCATTATTGTGCCATCTCCTGGATTTTCCTGGATGTGAGGGTGAGCCACAGTATTCTGTGCTTGTAGGGGGGAAATGGGAGCTCAGTGTCTGCCTTCTCCCTTGAGTACTTTGGGCTATGGTGGTTTCTGGGGCATGAAGTTTAGGGTAGGAATGTTTACCTTTGAATTATAAAGAGCAGTATTGGGGATCCCTAACCTTTCATCTGGTTACAGCTGGTTTTAAAGGATTATGGAAAAGTTGACCACATCCCTAGAATCCCATGCAATAAATCCATGGTGCAGGCAGAAGTGAGGCAGGGAGAAGGAGAAGGTCTCCCCATAGTGGTCCTGCAATCATCAGAGTAATTGTTCTGCTTGAAGAGCTACCAGTGAGCCAAACACTGATCAGGAGTGTTACACAGAAGGAAACGGAAAATGATACGACAGTGGAGGAGAGGAACTGAGGAGGAGGAGCAGTCTTCCACTCTGGGTGACGTGCAGCTTCCATGTGGAATGCTGTCTGCACACCCTCCCACCCCTATCAGCTCTACCCTTCTGAAATGAAATGAAATGTTAGTCACTCAGCCATTTCTGACTCCACGATCCCATGGACTGTAGCCTGCCAGGCTCCTCTCTCCATGAGGTTCTCCACTTAATACTGAAGTTTGTTGCCATTCCCTTCTCCAGGGAATCTTCCTGACCCAGGGATCGAATCTGGGTCTCCCACATTGTAGGCAGATTCTTTACCATCTGAGCCACCAGGGAAGCCCTGCTGACTGCTTCTCAAATAGGAGTGGACCCATGAATCTTGCTCTATGTGCTCACTGCTCCCTATTCTTGCCCCTCACAGTCTAATATGTTCAAACATTATTAACAAGGAAGTGTTTATGGACTTTCTCTTCCCCCAGTTGCCAAAGGGAATCACGTTTGGCCAGTCCAATGTCTTTCCTTTCCCCAGCTCTGCTGAAGAGGAAAGATTTTCTTGCTGGAAGAAAGACAATGCAGTGAGAGAAAATAATGCACTGGGGTGGGGGTTGGGGTAAAAAGAAAAATCACATCAACTCAGAATAGACTGTTGTCAGATGGATTGAGCAAAGTAGCGTCTGAGTAAGGAGAGTAGGAAAAAGGATGGTAGAGGAAAGAGAATTTTAGCAGGTATTGCTGTGGACTTTACAGATAGGTTCTTATAATGGCCTTTAAAGCATTTGAATAAGGGATCAAATTTTTTTAAACTAAATGTGGGTGTTGACATGTATGCAGAGACAGAGCCACAGGCTTGTTCAGATATAGTAGGGTTTGTTGTTGCTTAGTCACTAAGTCATGTCCAACTTTTTTGCAACCCCATGGACTGTAGCCCACCAGGTTCCTCTGTTTATGAAATTTTCCAGGCAAGAATACTGGAGTGAGTTGCCATTTTCTTCTCTAGGGGATCTTTTAGACCCAAGGATCAAACCTGTGTCTTCTCCATCTCCTGCATTGGTAGGTGGATTCTTTACTGAGCTACCAGGGAAGCTTTTATATTAGGATTACAGCAGCATTTATCACAGTATGAAACAATTCTTGTGTGGTTCTTTGCTTCATATCTGTGTCCTCCTTAGGCAGTAATGGGGAGAAGGAAATGGGTCTATTTAAGACACAGTTAAACTCCAGCCCTTAGCAAAGTGCTTAACACAGAGAAAGTCCTTGGTAAAAATATACTGAATAGACAAATGTGTGAGAGAAGGCATGACTGATGGTTCTAATTCATTTTTTCCTGCTCTCCCTCATTTTATGGCCATGACTCCTGGCGGAGTCCCACCCAAATCTATGTTATTTAAAGAATCAACTTCAATGAAACTCCCTCCTTTTTGTTGACATTTTGTTGACTCTTTGTGGAGTACTGGATTCTCCTTTTAACCTAATTCCCTGTGCAATATATTTCCTGCGAAGAGTCAGCTCTCAGGCCTGTGGTTCACTCCAGGGCTCAGAACGTTCCTTCTTAATATAGAATGTGGAAATTATACAATCAGTGGGAAAAAAGTATGCCAAGTAGATAAAAATCAGTCCCACTGTAGCGTAACTCTCCAGAGAGAAGAGATAAAACTGCTTGATACTTAAGTTAAAAAAAAAAAAAAGTAGCAAAATATTTCCAGTTCCGGGAACTGAATTTCATTCCTAATGTAAATATAGAAACCTCTGGAGAAGAGGATCATACTTGGAAGAGGGAAGGAAAGCAAAGGGAACGGTAGGAAAGGATTTCACTACCAAGCTCCATAGCTTAATAGTAGGAAACAGCCCAAATAGAGACATCAACCACTTCTTTAATTGTGGGTGTCTCAGTCAGAAAACTGAGTTTCATCTTGACTTCTCCTCCTCCCCCAATCCCAACATTGCCTCATCACCAAATCAGAGTGGTTTTATCCACTAGATATTTTTAATTGGAGTATACTTGACATTTAACATTGTGTAAGTTTAAGGTGTATGACATGTTAATTGCAATGTGATTACCACCTTAGCACTAACACATACCTCCATTGCATCACATAATTATTTCATTTTGTGGTGAGAACATTTAAGACCTAGTCTCTTAGCAACTTTGAAGCTTGTAATACACTATTGTTGAACGTAATCAAATGCTAAATATGTCTAATCCTATCTATTTTCCCCTTTCCCATGCTTATAGTCCAAGCTATGCGTTTTTTTTGCCTCACCCATGGCAATGCCTCCTAATTGTCCTTTTTCCCCTCTGCCTCTCTCCAATTTGTTCTCTAGGTAGTTATCAGGATATTTGTAAAATACATGTTTGATCCCTTGTTTGCAAAGTTTAAGACTCCCCACTGTGCATCATTATAGCAAATATCTACTGTAAGACAATTATCTACTGTAAGACAATTATCTACTGTAAGACAATTATCTACTGTAAGATCAGTTCAGTCACTCAGTCATGTCTGACTCTTTGTGACCCCATGAATTGCATCACGCCAGGCCTCCCTGTCCATCACCAACTCCCGGAGTTCACTCAAACCCACGTCCATCGAGTCGGTGATGCCATCCAGCCATCTCATCCTCTGTCATCCCCTTTTCCTCCTCCCCCTAATCCCTCCCAGCATCAGAGTCTTTTTCCAATGAGTCAACTCTGCATGAGGTGGCCAAAGTACTGGAGTTTCAGCTTTAGCATCATTCCCTCCAAAGAACACCCAGGGCTATCTCCTTCAGAATGGACTGGTTGGATCTCCTTGCAGTCCAAGGGACTCTCAGGAGTCTTCTCCAACATCACAGTTCAGAAGCATCAATTCTTTGGCGCTCAGCTTTCTTTACAGTTCAACTCTCACATCCATACATGACCACTGGAAAAACCATAGCCTTGACTAGATGGACCTTTGTTGGCAAAGTAATGTCTCTGCTTTGTAATATGCTATCTAGGTTGGTCATAACTTTCCTTCCAAGGAGTAAGCGTTTTTTAATTTCATGGCTGCAGTCACCATCTGCAGTGATTTTGGAACCCAAAAAATAAAGTCTGACACTGTTTCCACTGTTTCCCCATCTATTTCCCATGAAGTGATGGGACCAGATGCCATAATCTTTGTTTTCTGAATGTTGAGCTTTAAGCCAACTTTTTCACTCTCCTCTTTCACTTTCATCAAGAGGCTTTTTAGTTCCTCTGCACTTTCTGCCATAAGTGTGGTATCATCTGCATATCTGAGGTTATTGATATTTCTCCTGGCAATCTTGATTCCAGCTTGTGCTTCTTCCAGCCCAGTGTTTCTCATGATGTACTCTACATATAAGTCAAATAAGCAGGGTGACGATATATAGCCTTGACATACTCCTTTTCCTATTTGGAACCAGTCTGTTGTTAAATTATCTACTGTAAGATAATAAGAGAATAGAAATGAAGAAGAAAAGAGAGACACCTCTTAGAGAGGACTTGCTATAAAATGGAGCAGAAGGCTAATGGACAGACTGAGAGCAAAGTGAGGTCTAATCATATTTTCTTTTCTCTAAGATGATATAATATGTGTAGGCTGATTAGATAGTAATATTGAGGAAGAAGAAATTGAGATGTTGGAGGGACAGCATAATCATTCCAGGAGCAACATTTTTGAGAATGTGACTTGGAGCCTGTGAGGGCAGGCATGGCCATGAGCATAGTGTGCTGGAAAAGGTTTACTTCTCTGGACATCTTTTAAAAATGAACTTTTCAATGAGGGTGTTTTGGCAAGGCAAAAGGAAATTTATTAAAAAAAAAACTTATCTGTATATTTAACATTGAACATGGCTACTGTAGGATATGGAGAGTTTTTTCACAATTATATATTCCATTTCCCCACATTCCTATTCCTTTTGATGAATTTAACATTGTTTCCTTCACATAGCCAGCTCTAGAGGCATTGAGCATGGCCCTCCATGCCCTGCTTTCCCTTATTTGCCTGGAGAGTCTGTTTATACCACGCAGGCAGGCCATTCCATGCAGCCTTCCTAACCTAGTGCTAGGAATGTGAATAGGACCCTCAAATCAAGCTGGGTAAACATCTCCTTTAGTAACTTGTCTTTTGGCCACAAGTCCCAAACTGACATTCTTAGAGGCCCATGGACTTTCTTTTTTCCCCAATGCAGTGTTTTGAAAGCACTATTTTTGGATTAGATGGCAGCATTTAAAAAATGAAAATTTCACACAAAAATAATTCAATAATATTCAAATAATTCAACAATGGCATTCTTGAAAAATGAAAGATGGGCATCACTGGGGCTACATTCCCATGTGGGGACAACTGCCTGGAGTAAGCGAGGGTTCCTTGTCTGTTTTTTTACCCCAGCTTACCCACTTCATGGTTTACCATCACGATCTCTGTGGTCAGATACAGAGCATTGAGTTTATGACCATTGGTTCAGGCCCTACAGGCTGGAGCTATGACTGGTTTGCCTACTGCATCCTAGCAAACCAGTGAAGTGCCAAACGGATAGTAGGTCCTCAGTCTCTGTTCTGAACTTCCCAGGCTCCTCAGTGCCATCTCGCACAGCTGTGTACTCCACAGACAGTCTTCCTGTTCTTGAATGGGCCACACCTGCATATGCATGCTCAGTCGTGTCCAACTCGTTGTGACCCCATGGACTGTAGCCCACTAGCCTCCTCTGTCTATGGGATTTTCCAGGTTGCCATTTCCTTCTCCTGAATGGGCCCTGTCTATATCCAAAGCCTAGATCCTTATATCTGCTCTCATTCCCTCTCCTTTGGTGCCACCCCACCTGCTGACTTCATCCTTCACATCTCAGCTTAGATGTCCCTCTCTCTGGAAGCCTTCCCCAACCCTTCAGGTTAAAAACAGATCCCACTGTAATACACTTTCAGAGCATTCTAGACTTTTTCATTGCCCTTATCAGTTGGTTAGTTAGACTTGTATGGTTGGTTAATGTCTCCTTGCCTCACTCAACTATAAAGATCCATGAGGGCAGGATCAGTGTTGCTGTGCTTGTTGTAGAATCCACCAGGCCTCACCTGGTGCCAGATGAAACTCTCAAGGTCTATGTGAATAAGTAGGCCTTCCAGGAAATAGGCCTTAAGGAAAGTAGAAGCCAGTATGTAGAGGTGTGGATGTCCGTCTTATTCTGTGGAGCATTATGAGTGTCTTGTCCTTAACACTCTAAACTACTCTGAGTATAGATTCCTCTTGTCTGAGATTATGCGTGGCCTAAGGGCAGGGGACTCTTGTTCCCTTTTTATCTTCCGTACGTGATACAGAATTCCAGAAATGTATACTGAATGACCAAATTAATCAGCATGGATTTAAGATGAGGATGGTGGCTTCTCTGCTTATTAACTTATTCATTACACTCTTTCATCACCTCAGATTGGGCTCTATTCCAGAGCAAAAGTGTATCAGCAATGCCCACCACAAATGATTCTGATGGTCGTTGCAAGATGACCCAGCAGCTCTGGTCATCAAGTTTCTGTTGGTGCATGGCCTATTTGCTGAGTTTTCGAGGCATTTTATAAGCATCATTAAGCTTATCATGTCCAATAATTGTAAAAGTAGGGAAAGCATTGAATGTGCAATTGGAGAGACTTATGATGATGATGGAAATTAAAGTGAAACAGTTTTACAGGAGTAGGTGCCTATTGGGTGTTTGTGGAATGTTTGACCCTAGGTAAGTTTGTTTTTTTCCAACAGGAAAAAATGTCTTATCGACATGGGATTTAAAACTATAGATCATGGAAAGTTCTGTGTTCACACATGCCTCCTCCTCAGTGAACCAGGGCACATAATTGACCAGAAAGCTCACTGGGATTAATTAGCAGTGGTATGTGAAGAGCTTGGTTCAGACTTGGAACATGGAGGATGACTTTCCAGCGAGGCCAGATCCTAGGTACATAATTCAGTCACTTCAGGGGATCTCATGGCTTGCCTAGTGTAATCGGGGCTCTTGGCTCAGACCAGGATGGGCATTGTGTGTCCAGCTGCTGCCAGCAGAGGGCAGCAGCACGCTGTGTGAGTTCAATTTGCATTCCAGATTAGCAAATACCCATGCACTGACAAAGAGGGAAAGTGGGTGTCCCAGGACTACTCACTCTTGCTGCTTTTCTCTGGGTGATAACACTGGCCCCACGCCATTGCACACACAGACCTTTTTACATTATGCTGGACTTGGGCTCATCCAAAATAGAGAAATGAACACACAACTAGGAGCTGCCATCACAGACAAGAAGTAACTTTAATTAAATATTGTGAAAGTTGAAAAGTTTTTACAGCTTGAATGTTTGCAAAAAAAAAAAAAAAATTATAACAATCTCTACAGTAGTTAGGTTCTCTAACGATTGAACTGTACAGTGTGTGTCTATTCCAAAAGTCTGATAGGAAGGTGAAAGGTTAGATTTAGAGATGACTTCGTTAAGCTGCATCCTAGTACAATGTGAGGCCAGGGTGTGTTATGCAATCCAGTCATCCAGAAGCTGTATTTTTCCCCCCAAACTGAAATCTTAGTTGAATTCTCTATTTTGTTTTCTTCTTAAAGCCATATTCTGTATTTAGGGGAACATCTTTTATTTGTAAAAGTTCCATGTAGAAGAGAGAGGGTCAGAGGGCCAGAATGTCTTTTCGTCTAATCAATGTAAATAGAGGCAACAAAACACAAATTATACACATTTTAAAGGCTCTTTGGACTTTCAAGAAAAGTTCTAACCACTACAATGGCTGACAATGGGTGGCGTCTGTCACCAGGGTCTGAGCCGGACACCTCACCGGCTGACCTGGGGTCCTTCACAAACAGTTAAGGGGCTCACCAGACAAAATATGGCTTTAAATTGTACACATCTTCAGGCCAGCGCTTACCACACAAATCCAGACAACCTTTCTGAGTACCGAGAAGCAATGTGTCCACTTTGCTTACATTTTCCAGTTTTATTATTATTTATCATTATTATTTCTCACCAAGAAAAATCAGCTTTCTTCCCCTCCCTTCCCTCCCGCAACACCCCTCCCCCACCCGCCCCAACCCATAAAAATCGCACTCTGACAGTCTAGTGAAAACCATTGCAAAATCCATATGGGGGCATGCACAGTTGCAGCATTGTTGTAAATTTTCTTGCTCTACTAGAAAAAGTTACATTATCTTAAGGTAACAAAACAGTTCTTTTGTGCTTTTCGATTTCTTGTTTTTTTTTTTTCTTTTTTTTTCTTTTTCTTTTTTCTTAGAATGTTAGTGATGACTGACAGTTCTGGTGCACAGTTACAATGTACAAGTGAAATGAATATGATTTGCATTGTTAAGGCATCCAATCTGCTGGTTTATATTTATGTGAAAGACAGAGGAAATATACAAGCAGACTTAGGAAAGAAAGTATGTTCACTGATTTCTATGAAGTTTCTCCCTGGAATTTAATGCACAAAATGCGTCACTCCAAAGGGAGAGGTTCCATGCATATTAATAGAGTAAAACAGCATTAGGGTTTTCTTCTGTAAGCTTCCAAAGCAAAGGATACATTTTTTTTTTTTTTTAATCTACGGAACTAAATGCTACAAGAATAATATGCTACTATTTTTTGCCATAAATTGGAAAAAACTTCTTAACTTACAAATAATACAAAAATAGACAATGGCTTTTGGGTGAAAATTAAAAAAAAATGAAGCATGGTTTAAAACGATACTAAAAATAACTATAAATGAAATGTTTAAAAATCACATTGAAACAGCTAACTATAGGTGACAAAACAAATACGCACTTTTCACATAGCAAACATACACAATAAAATAAACTGGGAGTCAGAGGAAAAGGAGGAAGGGGAAAGCAATGTACAAATTCCAAAGATAAATACATTATTTATATGGATATCTTACAAAATCCCCATTAAAACAAAAAGCCTTTTAATTAATTTTGCAAGTATGTGCAAGCTAAAGGTAGTGAGCTTTTTTTTTCCTTTGCAAAATATGCAGTAAAATCTTTTTATGATATTGAAAAACCGTCTTAAGACATTAAAATGTATAAATAGAACAACAACTTTGGCAAAAAATCACAAAAAATCTACAGTATTTATAACTACATACAAAAACACAACAGCAAAGAAAAAAATATCAGGCAAATGCATCCTCGGAGCTTTGCTGCATCTTCGCCATTAACTTCTATTGTAAGAACACTTCCCAGATAATGAGAGCAAAAATTCCCATCGAACAGAAAACTGTGTTTTGAGGTCTCAACCTTCTTTTCCTTTCTCCCAGTTTCCTTTTATTCTTGATTCCAAAGCACTTAACCCGTTGTTTCAATCTACTATGTTACAAATAGTAAGGGTCGACTGACAGAGGCGCTAATCTCGAATGGGAAATCTCAAAGACCTGCTGTGTTGGAGGATTGGGATGAAGTCAGCATTTAGGATGAGTAAACTTTAACCTTGTAAATGGCGGCGTGTTACTGGGATTTTGACTCGATAAGTAACTGGAGGGGATAGTTTGGAATTCTGTGCCTGACCCTGTTCCACGCAGTCTCAAAGGAGATTCTCACACAGTGTGTGTGCCTCCAAGCTCTCGAGAGGCCATCGGCTTCAGAAGAAGTTGACATAAGCAAGAGAGAGAGTGCTATCAGGTTTAAATATGCAGTTTTAACATCTGTCTAGAGGCACTGGATTTTTGAGTAGAAGGGGAAAATGTGATCACTCACATCACTGGTTAACTTTCCAGGCTGCATTTATTTACACAGTTACTTAAGACAACAATACGAAAGGGAGAAATAAGCTTGCACTGCTAAAGGGTGGCATGTTAAGTTAGATACTGGAAATGCACTGTCTGAGTAACTACGACTTGATATGCTTTAAGGCGCAGAAGCCGACCCTTAGTTTCCTAAAAAATCTAACTGGCATTCCTATTCTGTCCCATACAAGCTTTTTTTTTTTTTTTTCCTTTTTTTTTAAACTTTTTTGTAAATATCACCACTTCATTCTCCTTTTACACAGCTTTAAAAACATCATAAATTAAAACATGGAGTCTTATTTATAGTGTCCCTTGTATACAGCTTTACGGTTTATAAAAGACAAGTGATTGCAGTTAAGCTTAAAAAAAAAAAGAGAGAGAGAAAGAAAAAGTGGATTTGCTTTTATCAACACAGAATAAATATATCCCCCCAAGGACGCGGGAGGTACAACTGTAACCAACACCCTGCGTTAGCAGATCCCTTCCAATTTCAGTATTTGCAAGGTCGGCGATATTGTTTGTTTAAAAATCTGCAGTTATTGTGATTCCTCTTAAAAAGGCCTGAGTTAAAAGTTCCACTCTGGGACTTGTATCAGATTACTCTCTGTAGCAGAATCCAACCTCTTCATTAATAAAATTCTTCAAGGCAATTCTTTCACATGGGAGGAACAATCATGCCAGATATTGCTGTGGAAAGAGAAGACAAGAGTCAGTAGCTTTTGTGTCCAAACTTCCTACTAAAAGAGAAAAAAGATGGGAAAAAACACCCACACCCCACTATGTTCGTTGAACATTAGCCACAAATGAGCTTTCTCATCTTCCCCGGAAGGAATTTGTAATTACAAAATATACATGTACTTTATTAAGAATGTAGTGTTATCAGTGAGTATATGTGTCTTTAACAGATGATCCTAAACGTCCCTCCAAATCTGATTTCAATTTTAAGACGTAACTGGCAAGTCAGAGTTTGAATACTGCTGGGAAAGTTAGAGCCCCGTCGCTTGCAAAGGAGTGGGAATTTTCAGTTTTTCACTCTTTGTCCCCCTTGCTTTCACTTCCAAAATATAAAATGAAAAACTGGCCCACCATAACAGCCAGCAATTGCTACGAAAAACCATGGCTCTGCCTGTGTCCTGTATTAGCGTGAGAGCTGAGCACTGAGGACTGGAGCGGCGATTTGGGCGCCTCCACTTCAGTCCTCGGGCCTGAGGTGAGAAGCAGCCAGCTCCAGGAGATGTCATTCCCTGGGGGATGAGGAGGGAGGGTGTCCCCTGTACCTCTGCTGCAGTCAAGGTTTCTGCAATGGTCTGACCATGTCTCTAGAAAACTTTAGCCTAGGAAAGCTAAAGGAGATCCTAAGGCAAAGGGAAAGCTGTATGGGAGAATTAAAAATCTTGCAAAGCATTGTTAGGAGGCCTCACACAGTTGTATTAAAAGAGCATGGAATCCCACAGGCCCACATTCCACCTCTTTTCCGTTTGCTAAGTCCCCCAGAGGTGCTTGCTTGCTTGCGTGCATGCTCAGTCGTGTCTGACTCTTTGGGACCCCATGAACTGCAGCCCACCAGGTTCCACTGTCCATAGGATTTTCCTGGCAAGAAAATACTGGAGTGGGTCGCCACTTCCTTTTCCACCCAGATTTATTTATTTGTCTCCGTGAACCTCTCTGCCTCCTCGGCTAGGAATGGGGTGTATTTGCTAGGGCTGTGATACTGTTCAGAGTTGTGGGAGATTTAAATGTTAACGACCAATATGAAGTGCTTAGTTTTGATAAGCTCCTAGTGAAGAGTTGGGCTCCTATTAAATTCTGCTGCTAAATTAGCTGTGTGACCTAGTGCAAACTACCGAACTTTTCTGGGCTGTGTTTCCTTATATCAACTAGGTATTGTCCAACATGGAACACTTCACTTGATGGGTATAAGGAATAAAGGGACAAGTGCAGAGTTCAGGATGGCAGCTTTGAAATATGTGGAGATGAGAGCAGTGCTTACATTAGAAGCAAGAGGCAGCCATCTTTGGCTTTAAGCGATGGCTTAGCATCCTGTCAGGCGGAGAAAGGAAGTCATTGCTTTCTTTTTGTTGGCAATTCTAAATTTAAATTAATGTCCTTGTCAGTGGTGACTGCATCTAGCAAGTGACCCTCTAAATTTCCCAGCTCTCATGTCTGCAAGAATGGGCTTTTTTAAAGAGACCCCCAAAGCCTTCAGTAGACATGGGAAGGCCAGGTGAGGCTCTGAGTGCTGTGAGCCCCGCAAGCCTCTGTTTCCCCTCCCCGACCCCGACATTTTTTATTCAATTTTTAAAAAAGCATTTTGCCAAACACTTTTTCCGTTAATTTTTAAACCCATCTGTATTCACAAGGAAATTTAATCCACATGTTTCTGATTCATTTACACGTAAATCATCCAAATGTTGTTTTGCAAGAGCCATTCTGCAGTCCAAAAGCTCCTAGAGTCTTTTTTGTAAGTCCTCATAAGCCATTTTTCTTAGAAACAGGAAGTGTCTCTTGCCAAATGCAGGCCAATTTAAACTCCCAATGATTTGGGATCCATTGGAAATGCAGTGCGCCCCTAAGATGCAAGTGAGCCCTAGATTTTGACTGACACAGGAAGCTGGGTATTTCAATCCAAGCCTTGAGAATTCAAGATGCTGTAGCTCCAAAGGCAAGGAGGATGGACTGGGAAAGAGGGTCTTTGCAGAGTGAGAGCTCAGCATGGTGCTGCCTCCCTAAGGGTCTTTTCTTCCAGGCTGAAGGTAGGTCCAGGCACCTCTACTAAAAGGCAGACCTTCCCAAGGGAGTGCTAAGGCCTCTGGCAAAAGAAGTGTCTCCTTATGCCTTCCTCCAAAATCTAGCCTGTGTGCCCAGCAGTCTCCTAGAGCAGAGCCTGATCACCAGGAAGTTTCCATATGATACAAAGCAAAAGGGAAAATGGACAAAATTCCTGCTAATTGGGGTCGGTGGACCCAGTCAAAATTTATCAGTGGGGCCCTAAAAACATCAGGTTTTTTTTTTTAATTCTAGATGACCAGAATTTAAAAAAAAAAAAAAAAAAAAACCTACTCAGTGTTCTGATACCTGAATAATGTGTTAAATCAATAAGATGAAACTTCTATTACAGCCACATTAAAAGCTATAAAGCAAAGCTAACTAACAAACATGCTGCCAGTCCAGAGCTAACAGTGTTTCTTAATCTCGGACACAGGGGTTAAAAACTCCAGCACGTTGAGAGCCCAGGCTGGCATCCTAAGTGAGCCAGGTTCCCGCTGTGGGGACTGAGGTGGCTCAGCCAGACTCAGGCCTTCTGTAGCGAGAGCGGCACTCACTGCTGCCATGTGAGAATGCCTCCACATAGCCACCACATGTTACTCCAGAGAAGGTGGAGAGGTGGATTCTCTAAAACATAAAATAGCCCAGTTTATATGTGTTAGCAAAAAGTTAAAATCAAAGCCAAATAAACAAACCTACAGTCTGGGGGTGTCTAGGGGTGACTGTGGTCTGTCCCCACTTCCCTCCCTCTCCTTCACTGGTCCTCAGACTCCTCTGAGGGTCTAATGGAAGCCAGGGAACCTCTGTCCAAGAAGGCTCGGAGATGCTTACACCCAGAATTTTGCACGGAACATCAGGGGGTTACTGCTCCCTAAATCTCTTCTATCACTTCCTAGACTCCAGATGCAGAACCCTTATTGATGAGTGAATTTTGGGCAAGGAGTCCCGTTTGTGGCCTCTGGGTTTAGGCACGCTAAAGAGGCCTTTTAATAAAAAAAACCTCATTGCATGACTGCGGGGAAGCTCCCGGGATGTTAGAAGCTGTTTTTCTTGTGTCTGTGCCCTAATCCTCAAGATTACTTATGTGGGTGAGATGGATGGGTGTTTGAGGCTTAGAATGTTCCAGAAATGGTGCTGGCACACGGACTTGCCCAAGTGGGGCCCATGAAGATTTCCATGAGGACACGACACCCCCACACTCTCAGAGAGTAATGTGTGCCAGGGCATCACAAGACCGAAGTGGCTCTACCATCCCCCTGGCAGCTGGGTGATCACATTCCCTGACAGAAGCTCAGAAAACTACTGGCTTCAGCAGCAATGCATTTTTTAATTGGATAAGAACAAAGACAAAATGCAAAGTTTTGCCGAGCTGGGAGAAATCTGGAATGAGAGGGTGGAATGTGAACTTCCTCGAACCACCACATGTGTAAGGATGCGGAGCTAATCGGGAACAGGACGAGGGGACGAGCTTGCACAAACTCAACATGTGTGTCAAGCAGAAGACAATTCCAGGAGATGTGCTACCAGACTGTGGAGAGCTAGGTGGGGCCGGCCAGCCTGCGCTCCAGCAAGGTGGGGAAAGGGGAGAAAAGCACAATGTGGGTACGATTTCTGTTAATTCTTCACTGCGGAGACTGTCTGGAACATAGGGTTTAAAATCCCCACCTTGGGGGCAGGTCCAGTGACATGGTGACAGCATTCTGGGGGCTGCCTATCTCTTAATGAAATCCTTTGAGGCCCAAAATTAGATAGAATCCATGCTTCAGGGGCCCAGCTTTGGGAGAAGGGAAAGTGTGTCTCCAGGACTATAACTGAGCATACGAGGTAACTCAAGCCTCTGAAAACATACACACTTGAGGAGTCTAAGATCAGGACTGAACAATGACATCTTGATAACAATGGAAGGAGATGTCTCTGTGTTGTTATCTTATCTTTAAATCCAAAATATGTCTAAATTTTACATAGTTTTTCATAGGATGTTCACTGGTCTTAATGGGCCAATAAGTGCAGAGAACTAAGAAGGAGACTCTCTTCTATTTAGCTGCGGGGTGTCTTAGAGCCTTTAATTAAACTTGCATGCATTGTGACTCCAAGATAGTAAGCACCATTTTCAAGGTTTGTTTGACCATAACCATTTCTTTCTTTTTTTAAAACAGAACATTTTATGAGACTCCAGAAATACTGAGATAGATAAGAGGAGTTTGTCCTACAGATGTCTCAGGCAAATGGTAGACTGTCAAAGGTTTTACCTACCTGGGAGAGAAAACCAGCTGGAGTCACAGGAGAAACTGAAAATTCTAAAATATAAGAATGGAGCTCCTGACTCCCAGGTAAGGACTTCCTTGTTACCCTTTCTCCCTGCCTCTTGGTACCTGTGCTCTAGGAGGGTACATGGCTTAGTGGCTACCACACAAGACTCCGGCTCAGGTTATCCTTAAACCTTCTGCTTAAAATGCCTCCCCCCCCACCTCATCTCCCTGGGCCTGAATCCTACTTGCCCCTCATCCAAGGTCCAGTCAACCTTCTCCATGAGGCTGGTCTGAATTCTCCCTAATCTTTCCCTCGTCTAAACTTCCACAGCTGGTTGCCCAATGGCTTGAATATGACCATTTAGTTTAACATAGGGGCTTATATTGGGGCTTTCCTGGTGGCTCAGACAGTAAAAAATCCACCTACAATGCAGAAGTCGCAGGAGACACAAGTTCAATCCCTGGGTTGGTAAGACCCCCTGGAGGAGGGCATGACAACCCACTCCACTATTCTTGCCAGGAGAATCCCATAGACAGAGGAGCCTGGTAGGCTACAGTCCATGGGGTCGCAGAGAGTCAGACATGACAGAGCAACTAACACTTTCATACTTACATAATAGTCAGTTGGGCTGGGGCTTAACCCCAATCTCCCTTAATGTGCTAGTCCTATAACTCTGGATGAGCCTTCTCAGCTCTCAGTTTCTGCATCTGTATAATGGGGACAATAAGGAGCCTATATCTAAGGCTGGTTGGAAGCAATGCATGAGACAGTGAAGACGACAGGCTGGGAAGAAAACCTCCCACATTAGTGGCTCTGACCATTGTCGTCACCATCACTTGAGACCACAGTGTGTATCTGTTGAGGAGTAAATGTGTGCTGTCACCAGAGGAGGCTGAGAAAGGGCTGCTAAGGAAACGGATCTCTAAGGAGTTGGTTAAAAAAAAAAAAAAAAAGAATGATGGACAATTAGCAGAGTGGTAGTTGGAGGTAAATAGACCTTTAAAACACTTAAACAGCCTAACTGTGTCACCTCTAATCTTGCTTATATGGTCAATTTGCTTAACCAACTCTTCCTCCGTCACTTGCCCTGTCTTAATGATCACAATTCTGAACAAGGTGGGTCCAAATGAAACAGCTGTTACTGTAACAGTGACGACGAGAAGGAGAATACCACAACTCCAGAGATTCTCCTCCTCAGTTCTCTAGCCTACATGTCTTTTTAAATTTTTTAATAGAAGTGGAATTTAGAAAGCTGAAGATGAGGTAATTCTTAGGTTTCGGGTCTAGGAGCCCACGGTCAGAATATTACTTTTCCCAGAAGCCAAGGCCCCCGGGAAGAGACCGCTGAAAACAGTGGCGCACTGTGCCCACATCTGCAGGGGAAGCAGACAGACGACAGACACGCAGCGCGGGTGGGTGGGGCCTGCCTGGTGAGTGGACGGCGGCGGGAGCAGAGTGGGCGGGGCGGAGGAGAGCTGCCCGGAAGTTGGTGTCAGTTACTGTGACTTTAATTTCTCTCCTCATACCTCCTCTGCTGCCATCACCCTGACACTAAGGACCTTTGGTGCATAACAGAATTGGTAACACAAAAACCACCAGAACCCACGCTCAACTAGAAGGGAAGGGCAGTGTCATCCACAACAGCAAGTCGAGCACAAGCGTGCCGGAGTTATATGCTCCCGCTGTGCACTAGGCAGGGTTGGAGAGGTGGAGACGGCTGTAGGTCAGAAGGGGGAAGCAGGCTCTGTACTTTGGGGATCTGTGCAGACTGGGTTAGAAACGCTCTAGGGGTGACAAATGTACACACCTTCTATGTGGCCCTGTCTTGATGCCATCTCATCATTACTTAAGTATACACACACACACACACACACACCTTACACCACCGGAAGTTCCCTTAATCCAGGAGGTTCTAAAATTGGGGCTGAGTTCCTCCTTTCAGACCCTTCCTGTTTCCTCCTTGATCCACACAGCATGAAAAGACCTTTGGCCTCACCGAAGGGCTGCCCACTTCAGTCACGGACCCTCGAAGAGCCATGGGCCTTTTCTTCTCACATGCCACCCTCTCCACAGCTGATTACAAACCCCATTACACCTCCTTTCTGACGTCAAGTCTACATTTAACAAGGGCTATGATTGGCAGCTTGGGAATGGCAGATTTCTGCTTTCCATACGTTTTTATCCTTATTTAAACCCATTATAAGTTATGTTCACTTAGGCATTACATCCTCAGTTTGCCAGCTGGAGATGTAGTCAGGGTGACAGAGCATTATTTTTAGCTGAAAAAGATACTTGCATGAATGGGTGGCTCCCCTTTTGTGGGGCTGAGCATTTTCTATCACAAACAATATTGCCTGAAATGTCATTCCAGAGTCTGAGTATCTTCCTCTTCCCTCTAAGAAGATGGCTTTGCTGGGGGATGTTTCAGGGATGGGCATGGGCACTCACCTCACCTGTGCTGGACAGACTGGCCAGTGCTCAGCAGAGCCCTTCTGGAGTCAGAAAGGTGCAGGCAGGAGGAGCTCGGGTTTAGGAGACACACAGAGGGGGTTCGGTTTTGGCACCATCATTACTAGATACGTGACCCTGAGCAAACTGGGCCTTCGTTTTCCCATCTATATAATAGGAATAGTACTGCCCTTACGGAGTCTTCGAGAGAACGGATGTAAGTTTACATCAGTACAAAGTACTTGTCTGGACGTATAAATAGACAATGAGAAACAAGACTGCCTTCTTGAGCGCTCTCGACCCAACGGCTGAGCTCTGTCAGTGAAGATGGGCATGCTGGACACTGAAAGGCAGGTTCTGTGGGGCACTGGGTTGGGGCACAGATCCTGAGGGTTTATTTTTATCCCCTCTGTTTTTGCCTGTGCCTCTGGGCAGGTGTTTACTCTCCTGATGCCTGAGTTTTACCCTCTGTTCAATGGAGACCATAACGGTCCTTGTGTTTCATCAGGAAGTTGTGAGGATTAAATAAGATAAAGCAGGCACAGTACTTAGCACTGGTCAGTGCTCAAAGAATGGCAACTGATGATTTTATTGATCTTACTTCCCTGCCAGCTGCCTTAGGAATCCTGGATGCATCCTGTTTACCCACTCTGAGTAGCATAGTGCTTGGAAAATAGAGCAGGAGATAGAACTTTTGAGCCTGAGTTTGAAGCCAGCCTCTGCCACATACCATTGTCTCCAAGTCAAGCCATTCCCTAACCTCACTAGTCTTTTGCTTTCTTGTCTATAAAATATGAGTACCGATCCCACAGTCGCACTGTGGCAAAGGAAAGAGGCCATGCAGCTCAATACCCCAACTCAGTGCCGGCACTTAAGGAGAAGGTAAGAAGCGGTAGACCCGTTTTAAAGGTTCCTTTTTTCTCAATGAATAGAAAGGTCCCCTAAAATCTTTGTGACTCTTCTTTTCCAGATTCCATGAGGGGGAGGAAATCAAACAGTTTTAATATGAACCAGGGTCCTCCAGGGGCACTTTGGGCTTTCTGGTTCCCAGCAGTAGTAAGCCTTGGGTGTTTGGTCTAAGATGTTGTAACCTCAGGGCCCTGACTGGGCTGTCACACCCCCTCCCCATGATCAGCCCCACACGTGTTCATGCTGACACAGGCAACAGGAAGGGAACCTACTTCAGGAGAAGGCCAGTCCCGGGAGAGACCCTGCAGTGGAGAACTTGCTAGAGTCCACAAAAGACTGATCTGATTATGGCGACCACAGAGAACGAGAGAGGAAAGAGAAACGATGACATTAGTAAGTGGTGACGGTGTTTCTCAAGGAAATCTAGGGCCTGAGCAGAACTGCTGGAGTTGGAAGAACTGCACAGGCAACTCCAGCAGAGGAGGGATATGGGGGCCTGGGGCCAGGTCCAACAAGGGCGAACACTCAGGAACAGAAGAGCTGAGGGCAGACAGGGGCAGGCAAGCCCAAGGCCGAGAGAGCCCTGAGCAGCAGCGCGTCTGCTGCAGGCCCTGGGAAGGTGAGTCGGGGCATCTGGTTGGCCCCAGGTGGGGCCTGGGGCTTACCTTGCAGACTGTTCCCGTTGGTGCTGGTGCAGGTGGGAGGTGGGGAGGTCTGGGGTCTGACGACAGGCGCAAAAGCACTCTTCTGTTTCACGGCTGAGACCATGTTGGCTGGTGAGAAGGAGAAGATGCCGGAGGAGCTGCTGCAATTGGAGGGGAGGCTTGTGGAGGAGGCCATGGTGGGGCTAGATGGCACGACTAAGGGGCAAGGGGAAAAGAAAAATCAGCGCTTCTCCTGGCATCCTGACACACAGCCTCTCAGCTCCCACCCTGACGCCCACCCCGCTCAGGCCACCCTTCTAGCACGAGCCTTCCCTGAACTCTCAGGGTCTTGTCAGATTTCATCGTTTGGTACCTGGCACGTGTTTCTTTTGTTGGTGGTGACTGTGATCTTTTGTGTGTTTATTGTAGGCCGACTATGTGCCAGGCAGTATGCTAGAACATCTCAGGTCAGGAGGCAAGAGTGTTCTTACCAAGGGAATAGTATCACATAATAGCTTTAACAGTAAGTATGGCCCACTCTGGGGAGTCGGGGAAGGGAAACCAAAGAAGGTTTCATGGAGGAGGTGCCAAAGGAAGTATTTCAGGTAGGGCCTATACTGAGGTTCTAGCAAAGGGTCTGGGATACAAGAGACAGGAGGTGGCCAGACTGAGAGGGTGTGGTCACTAGCGGAAGGAGACGTATGAGGAAGAAGAGTGAGTTGGAGGCAATTCCAGGATTCTAATTTAAGGCACTGATGAATGGATGGCGGTGTGTGTGTCTGATGTCTCCCCATGAAGCTACTACAGCTTCCTGAAATGTATGTGTATGTGTGCCAGTCATGTCTGACTCTTCAGGACCCCATGGACTGTAGCCTACCAGGCTCCTCTGCCCATGGGGATTTCCCAGGCAAGAACAGGCCATTTCTTCCTCCAGGGGATCTTCCCCACACAGCGACTGAACTGGAATTTTGAGTCTCCTGCATTGGCAGGTGAAGTCTTTACCACTGAGCCACCTGGGAAGAAGCCCTCTTGAAGGATATGACTGTGTGTCCATGTTCCACAACACAGATAGATAGAGGTAGGTAGGAGGCCAGATGGATAAATAATCCACCACGTGCTTTCTGAGGGACTACAAGTCAAAGTTCCAAATCCTTTCTACCGCCTGCAGAACTGTACAGAGATGCATGCGTGTGAGCTAATAAGCAGCAGGATCGGAGCTTTATGTAAATACTCACAGTCTGGGAGTGGTGGGGACGTGGATTATCAATGACAGGAGATCTCTGGTGACTCAGAGAGAGAGAGACAACCTAGCTGCTTGGGGGATATGAAAGAGTGTGAGTGATGCAGGTCCTCTCCACCTGGCCTTTTCATCTTTCACTAGTTGCTAGTCATCTCAGGTCACTTTAGGAAACGGATATTGTACACACGAAAGCCCTCTACACTCAGGACTTAGGGCCATCACACACCCACCTTCCATTTCCTCTGTACCCCAGGGAAAAGTATGAGTCCTGTCCGATGATTTTTCAGGCACTTAATTCAAATTCTAGGTACCTCCTCCTCACTGTATTATTTTCTACATTATGTAATAAACATTCTATATTGCCTTGTCACCTGCAGGAATCGTCACATCTTTTGCATCTATGTCAGTAGCCAAGCAAGCTTAGGTTGGGACCTATTACATCCTCTTTACACCTGAGCAAACCAAGTGAGTTGAGACTCAGAAAACAGTCCAGTGACTTGCCCCGGTGAGTGAACTGAAAGGTGAGTTAGGGAACCACACCCCAGTGCAGGGCTACCCTGCAAAGGAAACAGATCACAAGGGGACAGGCCCCTTCCCAGGAGCATACCACAGTCCAGATCCCTGAGTAAGTGGCCTCCCCCTCAACCTCCTGGCTTTGGAAACTTAGGGAAGAGCTTATCAAGTCAGTCACAGACAGCAGTTGCCATGGGGGGAAATGACCTCTTCTAATCAGCCTTCAGCACTACACAACCCAAACGCACTGGATGTTTTATGGAGCAGAACAGGGAGCCGCCATCCTCAGGATTTGCACAAACATTTTCTAAACTCTACTTTTCTTTTAATGAGACCAGCATTTTTATACATCTCTTAGGATTTGTAAATGTGAAAATGCGCTCAATAATAACACCCATTTAAATTGCAAAACTCCTGCACTGGAGGTTTGATTTTTAAATATTCGTAGACTTGAAATCCTGCTGGTTCACTGAGGAAGGCAATTAATCTCGTTGGCAAATGCGATCATTATGTGTATTTAGAGGTGGGGTGTTTGAGGGGGGCCTTAACAGAGGAAGGGGTGAAATATAGTCAAGCAGTTCCATTTGTTATAACATTATTAGTTATCAGCCACCACACCAGAAAGGGTGTTCACCAGTGGAAATGTCTTATTTTATTTTTTATTCTGTTTGGAATTTTTCAACATGAGTGGTTTATGAATAATTAAATATTGTGGAGGCAAAAATTCAAATCAGCTGGGCTTTTTTGTTTATTGTTTTATTTGCATTTATGCAGATAAAACCGTCCCATCTGAGAGCCTATTTGAGAATTTAATACTATATTTGTGAGCACTGAGAAAATCAATTAATGGAAATTAAATGTTGGAAGTTTCACAGTCTGACAGATGCAATCTCAGGCTCAGGTCGCTGGGTGTCTGCACAGGCTTACGAAGACAGAGCAATCCAAGGCCCTAAATTGAATTGCTACCATATAGCAATTAGGTTATTGATTTAATTAAGAATGCCACCTTTTAATTTTCAGGTCATGATTGAAACCTTTTCTGATTGAAACGGGAACACTGAAATGGTAGATTTGTAAGAAACAATCTTTTGATGAATCAAAATCTACCATGAAACTGGCCCCAAACATTGATGCTTCAGCAGACAGATGTAATATATGCAGATTATTTGGGGAGAATTTTAAATGTGCAACAAGCTGCTGATTCCAAACAGATCAAGTAGAAATAAAGAAATCCAGAGGTTTAGCTCACACTGAGCCTCAAATTCAGCTGAAAGGTGAATGGCGCTAAGTATTACTTTCAGAAGTTAACTTCTTGCAAAGGCCAAGAATGATCTTTCCTCTTTCAACAGCCTAGCACACACTGCATTTCCTCTCTCAGAGAAAGCATCATTTTCAGTACTTTTAGCTGAGACTCTCATTTTTAAAAAAATTATACCATCCTTTCATGTAACAACACAGTTTCTATCAGCTCACAAAATTCTAAGAGCTTAGAATTATTATACACCAGAAGAGCCACCCACACTGTCCAAGATGAACTTGGTTTTCTATGTAAAAATCCTCAGAGGGCAATCAAGAGACAGTGGAGACACAGCTCATGATGTTTTGTATGTAAAGATGCCAGTTCCCTGAGGTTCTTTAGATGCAATTGAAACACTGCATTAAAAAAAAAAAAAAATCCTTTAACCTCAGCTTCTTTAAGACAGGGACAATGCACAAAAGAACAATTTCTTGTATATGTTTTTTCATCATGCCAAATTTTTGGGAAAAATAAACTGTGTTTTTTGGTTTGAATGTTTGGTTTTTCTTTGTACATATTAAACACAAAGGGGAAAAACATCTAAACATTAAAAGAATAAAGGAGAGGGACTTCCCTGGTGGCCTAATGGCTAAGACTACAGGCTTCCAATGCAGGGGGCCCACGTTCGATCTCTGGTCAGGAAACTGGATCCTACATGCCACAGCTAACACCCAGTGCAGCCACTTAAGTAAATATCTTTAAAAATAGAAGATTTTAAGGTTTAGATAGTCATTACCATGCTAAACTACTAGCGCCACTTAAGATTATCATTCTATCATTATGATTATTACCGAGATTTACTAACTGCATCACCCATGGGCTGAGCATTAGGACAAGCTTATTACATGCATTCTTTTATCCAAGTCTCACAGCAACTGTGTGGGAGGGAGAGTGGGTTCCTTCCCCATTTTACAGATAAGAAAACTGAGGTTTAGAGAGGAGATGAACCTGCTCAGAGCCACGTCAGTGACTGGTTGAAGAGTCAGACCCAGCTCCGTCTGACTGGAAGCTTGGGTTCTCACAATGACCTCACATTGCTACTCTGGTTACAGGTAAGCTCTGCTAGAGAGACAGGGCAAGGAGGCAATGATGCAGTGATGAGCAAGGAGGGCAGAGACTCCTGCTGGAGACAGTGCTGCCTTGGGTCGCATCACTGGGTCCACACCTGGCAGGGCAGAGCCTGCACAATGAGCCAACACAGCACAACGCCCAGGTTTTGAAGCAAAAAATGTGCAGAAACACAGGACACACATCTTTACTTACTGGCATAGGGTGAGTTGGCAGCTGAGCCGTTGAGGAAGGTGGGGGAGCCGCCCAAATTGGACATGGCAGCAGTGCCGTATCCATTCATACTTGTGGTGACCGAGTTATAGTTGGTCTGCTGCGGGGTGGTGCTCGGCACATACCCATGTGGTGACACGCTGCTTGAGTTGCGGGTGAAACCTGAGAGGTGGGGGCGAAAGCAAGGATGAGGGTGGCATTCAGGTGGGTGGTGGGCCTGGGAGGCCGGGGCAAAGGAGGTCTCTGTCTCTTGCCCCCTCACCACATCCCAAAGGGAAGGGGCCGAGTGATTCATGGGTGCTAGCTCTGTGATTAAAATGGGAAGCCAGCGAAAGACACATTTCTCAGGAGATCATAAATACTTAGCAGGCCCGTGAGAAGTGGCAATGCAGGACCCATAAATTACCATTTTGGAAGAGAAATAAATCCCAATCTGAGAGATGTACCCTGGAGGTAACAGGTTCCTACTCCTGGGTGAGGATGATAGGCTCTGGCCCCTCCAGAACTTCAATTCCAGCCCTCTTTGGGACCTGTCAGTCATGGTTTACAGTGAAAAGTCGAATGCAGAGATGGCTAAATTCATGGATCCTGTCTAGCTACCCCCCACCAGATTGCCAAACATGATGGCTAGAACCAAAAGTCTATAATAATATCTGATACACACAGACCCAGGAATCTCCCCTTTTTTTTGGGGGGGGGGAATTTTTTTTTTAAGTAAACTCTTTTGTGTCAAATAAATGGGGAGAGGTAGCTTGAGGTTGGGAGGGGGCAAGGAAATTAGCCCAGGTGGGGGTGGGGACAAGGGAGGGCTCCTGACCCTGATTGGTGGCCTGCGACGCCTCGGAGACATTCACGGCCAGTTGTCCACTGAAGGAATTCACGCCCATCATTCCCGCATGGACCGAGGTGTTCGTGAGTGCCGGGAGCTGGCTGTGGTTGCGAGGGACACTGTACAGAGCCTCTGCAATGTCAGCCGCTCTCTTCAGAATAATCTCCTGAAAAGTAACAGGAACATCCCGTTTAACTGCCCCAGTCACATTCCTGGGAGTACCACATCCCAAGTGTTTACTGCAGGCTGCACTCAGGGCTTTCCATGATTAACTGCACTAACTGCTGCAACCTTTTCAACAAACCTGTGTGTTCAGTCTCATCATCATCAAGCCCATACCTCAGATGGGCCACCCGAGGCTTAGAGAGGTGAAGACCTCATTTAAGGACACTTACCTCCCTAAGGACAAAGCTGGGCTGCATAACTCTGTGTGACTTTGACAGCTGATTAACTCAGCCAGTCCTCCATACTACCTTGCAGTACAGTACAGCAACCTGGGGCCTTCCCTTCCCCACCAGTAACACAGAAAACTCTGGGGTCACTCTCTCATACACATGTGTCCACACGTGCCTTGAAATTCATCTCCCTGGATGAAGTTAAGGGAAGGTTAAGTGTCCTTAAGTGTTAGTGTGTTAAGTGTGTCCTTAAGTATTAGTAGGGCTGTGTCCCTTGGACACCAACCGATTCAAGCAACACAAGAAAGGAAGGATTATCTCAGACTTGTAGTTTCCTGAGCAAGTTGAATCAGAAACATGGAGTTGCTCTATGAAACAGATGCAGACAATGGTCAGGCCTTGTTAACACTTTTTAGGAGAAGAAATTAAGCCCCCCTTTTCCTCCTAAATTTTCTCGAAATTGAGCACCAGTAACTCTTCTTCAATGATGAACTATATTCCCACAGGAGATTCCTTTTAAATAAAGTACCTTTTCTCATAAGAAAAATTATTCCCTAGAAAAGGCAATAAAAGATTTACAAAAGAAGAGAGAGGAACCGAATGGCTTTGCAACATGTTAGGCCTGAATGACTTTTACTCTGAACTCATGAAAGCACTTTTACAATTTTCACACTTTTTCATTCTAACGAGGACTCTGGGAGCTTCAGCTGAATGTGGAAGGTTCGAGACCCAGCGCGCTCACCTGGTTGTTGTGGGGCATCCCATAGAGTGCTTCTACCAGATCTGCAGCCCTTTTGAGTATCACTTCCTGTCAAGGAGAAAAGCAGATACAGTCCTCTGAGTGAAGGCAGGATGTCATTATCTTTTCACATGATCATGTTCTATTTTCCCTCTCACCATCCTTTGCCAACACACTGCTTTAAGGGCAGTGGGTTTGGGGAACCCCAGAATGGTGTTAAATCACCAATTTATCCCTGTTCATATACACACTTAATCAAGTCAAAAGGTGAGCATCATTGGTACTGCAAGATAAAATACATCACTCAATAGTCTGCCATAAGCACGATAAAGCACTCATATGTTTATTGCTGAATACAATTGCAAGGTCATTTACTAGATTACTACGATCGATGTCAGTTGGTGCATGTTATGAATCCCTAAGATGTGTTTATTTTGCACTTAATTGCTTATTCCAGGAACCATGACCTTATCAGACAGGTCATTTTCAAGAGATTTCCAATCAGTCTTCAGCTAGTAAGAAGCATGTGGCATTAGCCTCCTCTTGTATATCTCCCTTGTGTGGCAGAGTCATGAGATCAGGGGGTGATGTGCTGTTTTGTCAGAGGTTCTTACAAAAGAATTCTCCTGCCCCCAGAAGCTCCCTCTGCACTAACTGTCATGACTGGCAGAGTCTGCTTCTTTTATAGCAATTCTCTGCTATTTCAGTGTTGTTTGTCATTTTCCCCAACTGCTCATTCATCCTCCTCCTAGGTGTTATGCTCTGCTGTTCACTCCAGTTGAAGAAAAAAATGTCTCCTTTCATTTAGGTGGACTCCCATATTTAGCTAGCATGCCTGTTTCTAATAATATAGGGCACTCTACAAAAATATGTGTGGTGGTAATTTTTTTCACTCTAACCACAAGAAATTGTTCCTTTATTCAGCCCCAATTTTCTGAAGATTCATTTATACTGCAGTGTGAAAAGAAAAGCTAAGCTTGATACATATAAAATGGAGGTTTATCAGAGAACCAAACATGAAGGCATGGTATGATTATCAGAGGTGATTTGCAAGAAGATATGTTTACATTTTTTTTTTTTTTTTGCTGTGGGTAAAGTTTCAAGAAGAAGTTTAACTTTAAATGTTTTACACAATAGATTTCTGCATGGAGAAGCAGTACTGTTCAATTTTCACATACTGCAGACACTGATCACAAAATAGGGATATAATTACATTCATTTTGCTGTCACCATAGCCTCTTCAAAAATTCTTGAACAACTCTTGAAATGACAAGCTTTTAGATACATATTAGCATTTTTCAATTTTAAATTCTCTATAATATAAGATAAAATAGTTGTCATACTGCAGTAACTACTTATGACATATATAATGTCCTAAATTCAAAAATGAGGTAGAGGGGTTTTCAGTTCTCAATAAACATTTATGCGTGCTTTAAGCTGCTGCTATACCCCATTTACAAAACAGTTCTGTTATTTTTCAGATAAGGAGTGGAAAACATTATATAATCAATGGGGTTTGAATCAATCCATCTGAAATAATTTATTTTTTAATGGAAGCTACAAGATAACCTACCACATTTTTGTTTGCAGTGCTGTCTGACCGCAGCAGTTAATAATTTACTATGGTATGGGCACAGTAAACCCTATCCCCAGATCAAATTCAGCCCGCACTGCTTTCATTAAAACCTCACGGCTTTACCTGGCTCTTAGAAAAGATGAAAACAAAACAGGGTCAAGTTAGTTTATATACTAAAAGTTGACTTCTCTCGGTCTATATTCTTTATTTCTTCAAATGAATATTTATGTCAGTGTTTGGGCTTGGCAAAGAAGGTATTTTTCTTTCTTCTCATTTTAGGGAAAAAATACACGACTGTTGTTTGTCAAAAGCAAGATGAGGTATGCAGTTAGAACCTGCATTTGTGAACTTCAATCTTGAAACAGTATCACTGAGGATTTCAAGCAGCACTTATTTTAATTAATTTCACAGGACCAGGGAGGAGGCAAGTTCCAATAAACTCCAGTATCTTTGAAGTTCTTGTACCTGAAAAATTCCAATTATCAGGGTAGGATATATATTTTAAACTGATATTTTTAGTGATAACAGGTTTTGATGACATAATTCACTTGTTTCTTTTTCTCCTTACTCAATACCCAGAGTTCTCATCAGTATTCAACTCCCTGAAAGTGAAACGTGAACTTCACTTCCTAGAGTTGCCTCCTCCTTCAATCCATGGAGCCAGGACACGCTTTCCACTAGGCACATTGCTGTAGTCAGGTCAGCAGCCCAGCATTGCTTCAGACCAGCAGGCTTGAGGACAGTGAACCCAATGTCATGTCCTGAAAGTGACTCTCTTAAATAGCATCTTGCCTATTTTAAAGTGTCCTTCATTGTGGTATCAACTTGGGGCTTAAGGGGGAGACAGCTTTTGGCTCAGCTTGGCCAATGTGATTCAGCTTCTATTAGTTATTTCTACAAATGGGAAGGAGAAAGGAAATGTCTGGGTCCTCTATGAGTTAGTGCAGCAAACCTGCAAGGTGCTTGGATTTCGGTGACCAGAAAATTGCTCTCACCTCCATGTCATTAGGCTCCCAGTGAACTAGCCCCCAAGCGTGTTTGTGTTGGGGATCTAATATATTGCCTTTCAATCAGAGCTGAGAACCACTGAACACACAGACAGAACATGACGAGCAGGTCAGGAAAGCAATAAAGATTTTACAGAGCTGTCCAAGGTGCTAAATTTACTCAATAATGGGTTTGGCACCATAGTGTTAACCTCTCATTTACTACCAGTTTGAGGGACTAAATTGAAGTAGCTGACTTCATTTACCTTGAAATGTATATTTTATGACATTATGTAAGTAGATTGAAAGGGCACTGCAGTTTTAACAATTTAAAGGCTAAAGCATGTTTAAGATGAAACTTGAATATTTATTGTATATTGCACTTAAAGTATATAGAATGTTAAAATGTATTGATTAAATTTGTAAAAGGCATTATAAAAATGACAGGTAGTATAAAAGATATATGCCTTTTAAAATCAAATTGATAGTATATGCGATCTCTTCGGTGGTCACAAGTGTAATTTTTTTGCAGTTTTATATGGTAATTTGAAAAATCTGTAACTTCACATTAGGAAATGATTGAGCCTGGGATGTTAAAAAAAGAGAGAGAGAAATTTCCCATAAGGGGAAGAGCTGGATGTTTCATATAATCTTTTGTCTCTGAAACTGTTCCTAAAGTCTTATTTTTTGTGACATCGTATAAGGATCCTTCCATTCTAATATGCAATTTTAATATTTCTGAAAAGAAAGAGCATTTGACTAGTACTAATATCTAATTTTTCAAAGCATTTATTTGTCAAGAGAGATTTTCTCTTCTCTTCTTAATGTTTAAAACGACTCCCTGCTTGCAGTTTAAAACATGAGGGTAGAGATTAGACTCTTCCAAGATAATTAATCCTATCCTTGGATTAAAAAAATACATATCCCATTGGGCAATTAAGAAGACAAATACTAGTACCCTAAATATTGAAAAGCCCCAGAGTCTCCTTATAGAGGTAATGCTTATTCTCCAACCTATATCCTGAGTCAGACTATTTTTCTTTTCATAAGTTTGGACTTATTCTCTCTTAAAGACATAGAAAATGTTTACTCTTTAAAAACAACTTTTTACTGACCTATTTCCTTTCACAATCAAAACTGGTCATTACCTGCCTTGCTATGACCATTGATGATTATGTGAATGGGATTCTGGAGAGAAAAAATGGATAAGCTATACTAAATCTGTTTAGAATTAGTAGAAACACTGGAGAGATTCAAGGAACAGTCAAGTATAATTGTCATAAGTTTTGCTATGTTTTGGAACCTTAATGATAAAAATGGCAAATGGGCTACAAAAAAGTGAGAAGATACGGCTTTACTTCCCATGTTGCAACCCAGTCAGTTAGCAAATAATTCTTAAACTTGCTGTTGCCCAAGTAGTCGCACACCAACATTCCTCTCCAGCACCTTTCAAGGCACCCTATCTTCCCAGAATTACGGTACAGGGTTCCTAGGAGGTTGCAAAAGATCTCCACCCCTCTTTATTCAACCTCCTCTCCCTATACATCTGAAGAACTGCTCTCTATTCTGGGCTAGCTTGACCTCCTCAGTCTAGAAGGAACATGCTGGGCCCCCTCCTATCTCCAAACCATCACTCGTTTGCTCTTACTTCATCTGGAACACTGGCTTCAGTCTGTGTCCATCTGCAATGCCTTCCCATCCTGTAGAGTCTGGTAATGAATGTGGTACTGATGGTGGTGGAAAAGAAAACTATTGTGTTTGGAAGGGAGACTTTTAACTCATTCGGTCCTCATGGTGAGGCTCTGTATCACCATTTGGCAGATAAGGAGACAGACTCAGAGAGGTCCACCAACTTGCCCTGAGGTCACACAGCTAATGAATGTCTGAGCAGGGATTCAAGCTCAGTCCTGTTACACATCAGAGCCTGAACTCTTCATACTTACACTATCCTATCAGAACTAATTCCACCTTCACTGAGACTCCAGCTTCTAACCTCTCTCATTCCTCTGAAAGAGAGTGCTGACTGCCCCACCCAGAGCCACACAGAAGTAGATTCTGTAGGGTCATTTTGTTCTGCTCTTACATGTGCGAGTCTTCAACCTCCAACAACTAGACTGTAGGTACTTTGAGGTCATGGCTATGTCTTAATCTCCTTCTCCAAGCCCCTAGCACTGTGTTCAGCAAACCACAGCCCTTGAGAAATTCTTATTGAAGAGTCTAAAATAGGTACTGATTTTTAAACGTATGTGCTTAATTTACATGAGGAAATGAACAAGTCATATATTTGGCATAGTTTATAAAAGTAGAAGACTTAAATTTGGTGCCCCATTTGGCTCTAGACTTTTTAATCCAATATATAAATTCCCAAAGGTCAAGTCTGGGGAGGTTTTTTATATCATTTTTTTAAGTGAATTTGCTCCTTCACTCCTGCTGGCTTGTACTTACACTTTAATTTTGTGACTAATATAATGAATCATCTCGGGTACAGACATTATCTCAAGTTATAGGCTGCTATCAACATGAGGCTGGTCTTGATGTACATTAGCCTTTTATTAACTGTACTCCTAGACTCTTAGAAATACTTAGGTTTTTGCATACTCTCAGGAACAAGGCATATCATATCTGATATGCAGACATGGCTAACTCATCTTTCCTTCTGTTTTATGACAGTAAAATCTCTGAGGATTATTCACCCTCCATGTGAATCGTCGGCATCTGATCCCAAATGTGTTGCTCTTCATAATAAGTGCATATTCACTGTGCCCACCCAGCCTCCCAGGGAGAGTGGGAAGGGTGTCTAACCATCTGATACTGAGCCCATTTATAAATCCAGTTCAATGTTTTAAGTAATTCAAACCCAGATGAGCAGGGGAGATGGCCTGAACTCTCTTCCATTCAGAACACATATAGACCAACTCATAAAGCCAGATGGTTACCCATTTACCAACACAACATTAATTTCAAATATCAGAATCAGATTTTGAGACTCTGGAAACTCCCTCATAAAATTAAAGCCCAGGGATGCTTCAGTAATTTCAGAAGACAATCTGTGCTTGGCTTTATGCTCCCTCAAGTAGAAAATAATGTTTTGAGGGATGCAGAAAACAGAAGCTAAATGATAAGCATCAATTATCAAAGTCAAGTTGACTTGGGTGATTCCTATGAAAGAAGTACAGTACTTTCCTGTCACTACACATTTCCTGGACATCCATTTATCACCAATCTGCTTTCCTTATCAGGGGATTCAAGATACAGTGGGTCCAAATATCAGAATGGCAAAATCACTCCTGATTTAAAGTCGATAAGCACCTATCAATGAAATCAGCACTGACTCCATGCACCTCCTCACTCTGGAGTTTACACTGGGTTCAAATTTTGAACAGTGTAATTCAGCTTATTAGCCTTTAAGTTCCAGCTCTTTCCCCACTTGCTTCTGAAAGTGTGGGTGACACTAATTGGAAAGTCTAAGAGCTGAAAAATTGATTGGAAGTTTCTGGCAGCCCATTTCCCACAGAGCTGTATGTACAGCACAATAAATACTAGTTGTACTGAAAGGTATTTCTGTGGAGGGTAGTTTTCTATCCCAACTTCCTTTATGTTTATTCAGCCAAATGGAAAATTCCACAATAGTAGACTCTGCATCCTAAAAAAAAAAAAAATCTTATAATGAGGGCGGTGAGGGAAAGAATAAAACAAACCAAAATAATACTTGAGCACTGTTTAGTTTCCAATCCTCTGAGACATTCCTTAAATTTTTCATTTTTTCTGGTATTATGAACTTCTCAAAATGGAGCTTACCACAGATCATTATAAGCCTTTAGTGTCACACTTTAAACACTCTTTACTCAGAAGCCCTATGACTGAGAAGTGTCGCTTACATTTAGCATGGATATAATTAAACATGTTTCTGTTGAAAGGGGCATTCTCATTATGGCTAAGGACCACTTTAGAGTAAATTGAAATGGAAAGGAGGAACATAGATGAGGTGTAGGTAGCAAGTGGTTATTTCTAGGGAGGCATAAAATGCCAAATGTGTAACAATTATATTTTACAACCCTGCATTCTAAAGACTTCAGAGCATTTTACTATATAAGAAGCCCCTGTTGAAGCTTAAGGAGCATTCCAACACACACTCATTGCCCATAGCCTTTAAAGAAAGATAAAATTCAAACCATAATCAAAATCTGCAGAAATTTTCAAAACAAAGGATTTAAGTATTTTGAAAGGGTCTACTGCTATTCGCACAAGAGGCTTCAAAAGTATTCTAAAGACACTGCAGAGGTTTGAAGGGGAGGGGTGCTTCCAAACATCCTCTAATTTTGAGGCCAATTTTGTGTTTAGATTAGATGATACTCCTCTTACTTCTCAAACGTATGTTAGGTATCATTGTGCCACGTGGCTGAAGGTGCACCAGAAAGCTTTGCATTTGTTAGAAGCATGGTATAGAAGACTTCTGAATCACATGGAATTAAGGCAGTTGTAAGCTAACGCAGCTATATCAACGTAAGACATACTAACTTACATGATTGACTTTTACAGTGGAAAGAAAAAGGCTGTTTTCAGGCAGCTGTTATTGCCTCAATGGAAAAAAAAAATCAATGAAAGTGAAATGAACAAGAGATTTTGTCTGAGTTGCAGTTAATACCACTGAAGAGCTATGGATATTAAAAGGTCAACAAATAAATTAGCCAAAGTGTTATGAAATGAATGATTTGGCTTATAATTTTATTGAGTGAAAATTGTTCGCTATTAGACCAGGTAATTTTTATCTTGTGCCTCAATTACTGTTCCGTAAGCAATAATATAGTTGTAAGAGCTGCTGGTTCGATCGCGTGACCTCTGAGAAGCCGGCTAGGACAGCTGACTTTACTATGATGGATAACTAAGCTTGGTCTCCACGAGGTGCCAAACCTCCCTTTCCTGCAAGGGGATCTCATAAAAGAAACATTACAGCTTGATTCATTTTACCAAAATGTTCGACTTTTCAAGTGTCAGCAGTTAAGTATAAATTGTGAAACCAGGTATTCCTGAGGAGAGTGATGACAATGGCTTCCCCCGCTTCTTTTTGGTCTCGTGGCATTCTCTTCTAAATGGTGTCATGGTAATTGGTGAATGGGAGCCTGGGGTGCTTCCCGCCACAAATACAGTGAAAAATGGTGTCTGCACCCTTGTGGATATGACCTGCTTGGAGGTACAGAGCTGAACTTGGTAACCTCTGGCTGGCTCTTCTTATTCCGATTCATTGTACTGGTTTAAGACCAGCGCTCTGGGTTAGGTCCTGCTGAGTGGCCTTGGAAATCGACTTTCTGATCAGGATGAAAGTCTCTGCTTAAAGAGAAGGCTGTGGACAGAGGTGCCTTTTTCAGGGCTAGGTTGTAAAGTCAGCACATGAAACAAAACCTGCCTAGAGTCAAAATTACCCTTGAAACTCTTTTAAGTTGCCAAGGCCTGGGCTCTTAGAAACAGAAAGCCAGAAATTAACTACTTGTGTTTCTCTTTGTCTTTTGGCTGTGGCTTCCCTTTCCCTAGGGTGAGAAAGAATAAATATCTAGTTTGAAAGTAAGAGGACCATTGAGTAAACAAAGAGATTCATTTTATGTACGTCGGCGTATGTCTGTGTATGTGTGTCTGGCGTGTGTGTATACAAATGTATGTGTATATTTATATTTTTGGACAAGTACGTGTAGTTCAACTTGAGTAAGTGATGCATGCAGGCTGGAACTACGCTGAACTTTAAGGATATCTAAGGGAGGCAAAAATAGAGTTGGTTTTGGCTTCTTAAATTGTTGAACATCATTGGTTATTGCATGTACCTCCAGACGAATGGTATCTGTAAATGATGATTCCCAAAGCTTTACAGATGGTCCTGACTATAACTGCAATTAAAATTCACTGCCTCAAGACTGCTGGGGCTCTGTTGGTTCTTATTACTCCAGTGTTTAATTGAAGTGTTACTCAAGGCTGAAAACAGCAAGCATGGCCGGAAACCTCCTAGTGTCTCTGTTTCTTTGGTCTTTAAGAGAAGGGTGTTGGGTAGAAATGAGCCCCTTGTGCCTCCCCTGTGACTTCTCCTTGAACTAATGAGTAATTATATTCAAAGCCTCTGTACACAGGGTGTGATATGAAGGTTAAAGTTACCCACACACATGCGCGCGCACCCACCCATCAAGAGCTCCATGCTAAAAAAGGACTTGAAGGAGGCTCAAGAATACAGGCTATTGGAGTAGCTGTTATTACAAGTCCCTGCCGCGATGACTCGGGGGCTAAAGAGAAAGAGAATTATCTCCTGGTACTGTATTTTTAATTCCTGCTGCCTCTTTCCCCTGACTCAGCCATCTGTGAGCTACCCTCAGACCCTGCTACCACCTTCCTCCTCCCCCTAGCTGAACTTGCGAAATTCTAAAAATCTGGTTTATAAAACTGCCTTTTTTCTTACAATTCCCATTTCTTAATTCTAGGAGGCAGTGCTTTAGAGATTCAGGCTCTGGAATCCAAAAGCATTGACTCAAAACCTGCTCGGCCACTTTCAGCATTGCAAACGCAACCCTCGGTTTCCTCCGTTTCCTCATCGGTGGACTCAGACCAGCTTCGAGCTCAGCAGACAGCCAGTGAGGCTTACGGAGCAGGAGGCAGAGATAGCAGTGATAACCCTTCCTTATTTTCCAGAGAATTTGGGCAAACTATGTGCATTCTTAGAGCCAATGTGAATTATGTGCCTGCAAAACCCTGTGAAAGACTCTGAACAGACTAATGGTGAGGAAATCTGGAAATGGAAAATCTCTATCGACAGCTGCACGAGCTGTCCTGAGCCTCAGTTTCCTCATCTCTAAATTGGGCATGATTCAATAGCGACAGAATAACTTATTGCAGAGTTGGTTAGTTAAAGATAACATACATAAAGTAACACAGTGAAAATTAAAACTTCTGTGGGAGTCATGGCCTTTTTAATGAATCTACAATCTCCCTCCCCAGAAAAATAATGTGTGATACAGGTGTGTGCATACTCATCTCACACACACACACTTGTGTATACAATTTTAAGGGCACACAAAACTAGGTTAAACTCCCCTGATAAAAGCATAAGTAGGAGGGGACACCAAGCCCCTAAACTGGGCATATTATCAAAATGGGGAAGTGGAATTTGCCTGTGAGTTTTCTGGCAGAGACAGAGGAGAGAGGGGTAAAAAAGAACTGCATTCCACAGTTTGTGTTTTTGACAAGAAAAGGCAGAGACAAAATGGTTTTTGGAATCAAACCCAAGCATGCTTTTCCTAAGAGGTGAATATACCATATGACTTGTTTTTGTTACTGTATTTTTTTTTTTGAGTCATTTTGGTTCCCAGATATAATGTTAATAGAGTTTCTTAAAAACAAAACAAATAAATGATTAGGATTAGAGAGCAGGGCCGGTGTCACAGAGTAAAAGATAAAGACATAGGGTTTTTCTTTCTCCTCTTCTGAAACCCTCAGTCATCCCCTTTTCTGCTAACAGGCAATGTGGTTATGCAAAGATTTCTTATTTGTATTTTCACTGATGCAACTGCAGGTTTTGAATTACAGATAGTCTTTGCATAAAGACTAAAACAATAAAAACATAATTAGAATACATGGTATACAGCCGACTCCAGTTTAATTTTGCCCCAGCTCTGTATTTATGATAAATCACTAAACACGGCCGATCTTTAGGGCGGGTGATTTTGGGTCTCGTGTCTGCATTGAGCAAAACCAGTGCCTGTGACTAGCATCTGAATTTCCATTCTGCAAGTGTACAGTGGAACTGAATAATATTTGGCACAATGCAGTGCACAACTGAGCCACTAAATGGCTGATTTACTAAATTATTATTAGATGAGCCCTTGCTGTTCCAAATGAAAGTGCAGTCACTGTCTTCCTTCATGGTGTGTTCAGATTGTTCTGTGTTTAAATATTCAGCATGAGGCTAATGCGAACTGATGAACTGAGACTATAAACATTCACTTTCAATACAGATAGAGCGACAGAGATGAAACATATCATGTGGCCTGTGGAGGTGAAAATGATTTATATTTAAGGATGTTGCTGCCTACTCCCATTACTTTAAGGTACTCTTAATTAGCATGGTGTTGGAAATGACTAATTCCCGTGTACAGGAAGAAGAGGCTGGGATTGTTATTTTTTTGCACACCAGTGAATGAGAAGCTACCCCAAGGATCTGCTGCCTATGTTGTGGTTCAGAACCTTGAGTTTTATTCATGGCGGGCTGCACCATGCGAGCAGTCTTATTTCTAATGGGAAAACTATGGTTTCTAACATTCAGTGTTTTCTCTGTACCTGCCCAAAGGGTCCACAGCCCCTCCTCAGTACCATCCATGCCTCAGCAGCCCACCTCCTTACCGTCAGCATCTACTGCACCTACTCCACAGCCAGCCCGGGACCTCACTCTCTGTCTTACCAGCATCTTTACTGACACCTGCTGGAATGAAGAACCACCCTTGCTCCCTGGACAAAGATAACCCCCTCCTTCTTCCTCCCCTTTGAGGGCAGTTATAGGCAAGCACTTAAAATACTGTGATCACTTACAGTAGATTAGAATTTTTTATTGGTGCCCTGTTGCCATAACAACACGAAGACAGCAGATGACTTAAGCTAAGCTTGCAAAGCAAAAGGCTGCTCATCTGGCAGTTAAAATGAATACAGTTCATTTCACAAGTTTCCCATATGGACTCTTAGTGTATGGTAATGAGGAGACCATATGGTGAGAGAAAATGCAGTGAGAACAATTGGGTTCCACTGGCTGAGTGGGAAGTAGGAAGAGAAAACCCGGGTGAGAGATTCCGGTGCGTGCGCTCTCTGGGTTCAAGGTTTGGTTGAGGTTTGTTTGGGTTTGCGTTTGGGATGGTTGTGTTCCGTAGGGGTTTCGTGTTTCTTAATCTGTTCCTTAATATGTCAGCTGCGTGAAATGACAAACATCTTGCAAATTTTGCAATATCATTCATCACAAACTGTCAGCAGTGTTTGCAAATCTGACTTGCAAGATCTTTTAAATGTGTTGTGCTTAAAAGGCAACAGTACTAAGTTTTTAGACAAAGTGCAGGAAAATTTAAGCACTTCTGACAAGCAGAAACATTAACAGTAATCATTTTAAAAACACTTGCATCTTTTGCCTGCGTGTTTAGCTGTAAATAATGCTAGAATGTATAAAAGCTTTAAAGTAAAAAATGTAATAAATACTTTATATTATGTTTCATAAAGGACAACAAAAAAAATGCTGTGTGCCGTGTGCACGTGTTATCTATAGATACAGAGGTATGGAGACACCCCACTCTCCTCCCTGCTCACCAGACTGGAAAGTGGGGAGGACAGCTTGAGAAAGGCTCTAAAGTCAACTCTGTACTATACATGCTTCATAAAAGATGAATATAAATGCATTAGTTAGACACGGTGAGCTAAATTAGAAGGTCAGGCAGGGCTGGGAGGGCTGAAAAATCACACAACCAATGAGTGTAATTACTCTTTTTTAAGTCTATTAAGTGGTGTTGTTCTATCAAGGCTCAAGGGTATAGGACATGAAGAACAAGATAAAGTAATGTGTATTTATTACTCCCACTGGATCAATTTACCAGATATTTTCAGCTCCATAAAGCAAAATACACAAATGCCGCCTTTGTTACTTTTCTCAAACTGCTTTATTTTCTCTAAAAGAGGGACTGGCTCTTGGAGAAGAGACACATTTACCCTGTGCAGGTCCCCATGCCAACTCCTCTGGGCGGGGAAAAGAGAGAAAGCTGGTGCATGTTTAAGTAGGATGGGGCTGAGGTTAGGCGAGGGACAGGAGAGAGAAGCCTGTGGCCTCAAGGCAGAATCACTTGGGTTTCCAGAATTGGAGGGAAATGGGAACCTGATGCAGCGAGGCCCGAGGCCCTGCGTGCAAACCCTAGTTTTCCCATGTGCTTGCTGTGAGAGGCACACCGCCAGCCCTCTGGAAACTCTGACCCTGTGATGTGGGGTGTACCCATCTTGCCAGGAATAATAGCCCCCATATACTGAAGTCTCGCTATCCGCCCGAGAGGCCCCTTGCATAAATTATCTCATTAACACCCAACAGCCACAATGTGGGGCAGCTGCTTTCCGAAGGAGGAATCTGAGTCTGGGAAGGGTGAGTCCGTGCACAGACAGTGCAGGCGGTTTTCAAAATCCATGTCCACCTAACCTGAGTCTCCCCTCCTGACCGCTATGCTTTTCAGAAACCTTGATAAAGCCATGCCAGGCACATTGCGGGCACGACGTACATGTTACCGATTCCTTGGGCCTCACCGCAGACATGCGAATGCCGGCCAAGTGCGATGCCTCTGTACTGATGCTCACGGATCACTCAGGAAGACAGCTGGCAAACTGAAACGGGACAGGGACACCTCTGGCCTTCAAAACAGAGACGGCCAGCTCCTTGCTCAGTACTTCTGGAGGGCCTCCTGCATCTCAGCATCTCAGAGCTTCTGAGTGACCACAGTCGCCATCCCCCTCACCTCCACATGATAAGAAAAGTCAACTTTCACCCCAAAGTTGGTCAAAAGTTCCTCTCCCTCCTGCCAATCCAGAGAGGTAGGCACATCTGTATGACAGAAGAGAATGCTGCAGCTGGAAACCCTCAGCCTGCCCTTCTCCACACGCACATGAGAAACGAAACCGAGTCACACCTGGGCTTTGCATAATGACAGGATTTTAAATCGGTGTGTATGGCAACTATCCCTGATGGTAGCTTTTGGGGACAAAAATCATCTACAGAGAAGGATTCCCACTTGCTCACATTTTCTCATTTGGTAAATGGGAATGAGGTCTGCTTTCCCGACTTCTCTCACAAGAGGGGCTCCCATAAAACAAAGCATGTACAAGTTCTTTGAAAAAGTGCAAGCCAGCATACAAAGGCATATTATTATGGAAAGCTGTATGCTTGGTCTTTGGAGCAGTTTCATTTGACAGAATATGTGGGTGGTTGTATGAATCTAGCTTTGTCTATTCACAAACACATGGGTTTAATAAAGTGGAGTTTGTTTTTTAAGGTGTGTGGTCCATGGCGCACTGAAACACTCCTGTTTGACAAACACTGACCACGATTCTAAGAAAGGCGGAGCCCGTTTTCATCCCTCAAACAATGGACAGCGGGACTATAAATCTCCCAGGTCCACAGGAATACCTCGTGCTGGCTCCATCCGCCACTTCCTGACCCTGCTCTTGAACTCTCACTCCACCTTCACATTCAGAGCCAAGAGGACACCACTCTGATCTGAGTCACAGAGGGAGCTTCCTGGGGTGGGCTCCGGCCAAAGCTCTCGCACGGCGCAGTGGCTGGATGCAAGCTATGGAGTGTTTCCTTAACACACAAACCCATTGTGTCCTTGATTACTCTTCCCAAACCCAGGAAAGCAGGGCTGGGAATTTCACCATTGGGCCACCAGGGACGAAGAGACACGTGCCTGGGCTATTTGTTCAAGTTTCTGAACGTGATGTGCAACCGTGAAGATGTTTTTAAAAGCAAATACACAACATTCAACCATATATTCCTGTTTCTCTCCTTTCTTTATGAATTAGTACTGCATGGGAGCTAGAGACCTCAACCATTAAACCAAATTTGTCTCCTGTTTTTTCAGTAAGTATTTATAGAATGGCAGCCGTGCGCCAGAAACTATACCATGTAACACACGGGATTACTTTTTTTTATCCTGATGTGATCCCGGTAATGTCTGCATGTTATTTTACCCCCATTTTATAGATGAAGAAACTGAGGCACAGAAAATAAAGCATACAGTCCACTGCTGACCCAGATTGGGATTTCCTGAGTGGCAGAGATTGGTTAGGAGAGCTCTCCAAAGTCAGAGTCTCATTCTCACAGCTGGCAAATAATCATAGCTACCTTTTTGTTGAGTGATAAATAAGTGATGAAGGCAACCCCCCAAAGAAGGAAATATTACTATCTCCATTTGACACATAAGGAAATTGAGGAATAGAGTGGTAAAGAATTATGGGGCAAAAATGAATTTTGACCCAGACGACAGAGCTGGAGGTGCCATGGTTCTGAGTTCCACCTCACCCAACCTGACTCTCCAGTCCCTTCAGCAGAGTCGAGAGAGATGCCAAATGAAAATGAAAATGGTTTCCAAGTGGAAACAATGGGAAGAATCTGCTATGCACTCCTGACTTCTTTCTACCACTCAGAAACCTTAGGTACTGACCACTGGGTGGACACATATTAATTACATCCTTGTGCTATGAAATTATCAATTATTTTCCCATAGGAAATGCATGGGAGCTAGGTTCTTGCCAGACAAAGAAAACTAAAGATAATTCTCTCCATGGCACACCTATGCTGCAGAAGCAGAGGAAGAGTCACTATTACTCTTAGATTCTCTAATTGCTCACCGAGAATAAGTCAGGGTTAAAGGGAAGGAGGTGTAAGGTGGAGGCCCCTTGCAAAGACAAGGATCTGAACAGACTGACACATCATAGGGTTTCTTCCTCAGGTGAAATGCTCTCAGGAAGTTTTTCTAAGGTGAATGGCACCTAGTGGAGGTGAAACTGTAATGGGAACTCAGGGCTGAGACTGAAGGCTCTGTAGTTCTTCCCAGGCTTAGGAGAGGACAGACTTTGCTTGTCACAATTCTTCCTCTCTTCCGGCAGGCAGGGCCCCTCACCACCCTGTCCGCCCCTCATATCTGTGCATCAGTTTCAAGGGGTGGGGTAGCTTTCTCCTGAACAAAGCCCATTCTGACAGGTGGCCCTGCCCACCCTCCCATGCAGCAGACCCCACAGGTAAGATGCGATGATGAACTGATCACCTAAAGAAGTTTGCTGAGCTTGGAAGGATGTCAATTTCATTTTTGTAGGTGCTTTATGAGGGGAAACAGACCTGGAGACGACATATCTCTAGACTTACTGTGGCTTGTGTAGTCAATGAAATTTCACTGTGCATCGTCCTGCCCTTTGACATTCTTTAGCATTTAGCATTCTCTCCTCTGAGTCCTCACACAGCATTGGTTGTCCTTTTGTTAAATGTGGCTATTGTTTTCTGTTATGCATGGTGTTGTATATACAGAGATGGGAATATCTCAACACTGACAACGGTACAGAAGAGAAGCCAACAGATGTGCATTTCCTTTTTTCTGCACTGGCAATTAATGACAGACCACTGTATGACATATATTTCTCTGACTGGCATTTCTGTTTAATTTCTCCCAATTGTGTCTTAGGTGGGATGTTTCTGGAGGGAAGAGGCTCATGTCTCAGTGACCCAAATGCAAGATCTGCCAATATGTTTTCCTTTGAGCTCTAGCTGTTCTCCCCTCACCAGGAATAAGTAAAGATTGTCATGGGGCTAGAAAGCAATATTCTGTTTCTTCTTGAGTAATGATATGATAGAATGATTAATAATCTGGACGTTGGAGCCAGGCTTCGTGGATCTGAATCTCAGTTCAGCAGTTTACATGTTGTGTGACCCTGGGCAATTGATTTAACCTCTCTTTAGTTACTTTCTTCTCTAAAATAGAGGTGGTCATGGTACCAATCTCCAAGGGTTTTTGAGAGGAAGAAATGACACAAGTGGGCTTCCCAGGCGGTGCTAGTGGTAAAGAACCCACCTGACAATGTAGGAGACCTAAGAGATGCAGGTTTGATCCCTGTGTTGGGAAGATCTCCTACAGGAAGGCTTGACAACCCACTCCAGTATCCTTGTGTGGAGAATCTCCATGGACAGAGGAGCCTGGTGGGCTGTCGTTCTTGGGGTTACAAAGAGTCAGACATAACTGAAGCAACTTAGCATGTATGTACAATGACCCAAGTACAAATAAGTACAACACTACCTGGCACATGAGTGCTTATTACTTTGATCACTGCTTACCTTACTGTACTAAATACACAAAGCACAGAAATATTTAGTTGCTTCTCTATGAAATTTTATCGGTAGCAAAGCTTTCTGCCAATCATCCAAGCCCACATCTCCAGAGACTACAAACCAAAGAGAAGGTATCCTACCTTTGGCAAACGCTCAGGGTCACCAGGGTGCCGGGGAATAACCTTCTGTAACCTCTGGAAACCATAATCAATGGTGGGTTCGTTGAGCGCTGCAATGAAGAAGTCATACAATTAGAACAATTTCAGGAAATAAAGCAGCATATGATTTGCAGCACTTATGGTGTGGAAATAACTAGGAAGTCCAAGGTCTCATTGATACTTTTGAATTAGATTGTAAAATGATGGACAGATGATCCCTTTTGTTGAACACTTCTACCATCTAATTCCTGCTCTTTCCCATGGTGGGGACTGACTCACTCTAAAGAACATGAGAAGCAGGTCCTAAACTCTGCTCTTCTGGCCAAATTCCGTATTTCTTACATTGTTGAAGGTAGAGAGTAAAATGGAATTGGATATGAGGCTATAGGATTTCCTTTAGTCAGAAGGTTGGGTTAAAACACTGGAAGGCTTGTCCAAGGGTGTTTACAGTCATAAACGGCATAAGTATCTGCATAGCTACAAAATATTGAGTGGCCTTCAGGTGATAGAGGATCTCAATGCCAGAGGTGGCAATTAAGCAAGAGTGTGGCGATGGGCACAGGAGACTGGATCTTCTCAGTATGCAAAGCCTGTGCTACCCTTGGAAGACTCTGAAAAGAGACAGGTATTGAAAATGCCCTTGATATGACACCCTCACATCTAAGATGACAGACTGATGCACCAACATAATATTATTTCAGGAAAAGGCTAACCCCTATGGAGCAACTAGCTTAGAACAGCTGGGTATCCAAGATGAATTTTTAAAGAGTAAAAGAAGAGCATAATATTTGTGGAGATAGTGGGTCTTTCTGTACCCTAATTGACTACACTTTCTTCAAAGCATCCTTAAATTCAACTCGCCACAAAGTGGACTCTGGTATATGGTTTTCAAAGTTCCTCCCCAGGATATGAAATATCTCCAGCCTTCCTTGCCTGACCAGAAAAAGATGGCGGCTCCATCCTCTACCTCATCCCTCATCTCCTCTAAGTGACGGGTGGGTGTGTGGGTTTGTTCTTTTATTTTTAGTGTAACCAAAGTATTCAAACACATAGTTTCTCCCTTACTGAATAAAAAGACATTTTGCTATATACGTTAGAAAACAAGGTGCCACATGCTTTACTTAAAATGCATTTCCATTAACCTAAATTTTAAAACTAAGATTCATACTACTGCTAACTTTAAAAAACTGTATTAAATTCAAATAGGTCCCAAGGCTAATGGAAGCAATTTGTATACCAACCCAAACTGACTGGCCCACTTTTCAAAATACAGGTATGATAATCTTGTGGTTTTAAAAGGACATTTAAATTGAAAGACTGTGAATTTAGTACATAATTATACCAATAGAACCCTTTAACTTGTCAACTTGTAAATCTAAAAGGCTATCAATCATTTCTAAAGAGGAAATAAACCTTAAAATTCCTTGATTGACAGTGCTTACTTTTTATGTAAGAAAAAAAAAATGAAGGAAAAAAGGCTGCATAAAGTGGCCAGAAATCCATTTACAAAAGTACATTGTTTTACATAGGTGAGTAAAAAGCCAATAATTACACCTCCAAAAGACATATAAATCAGAGTAAGTACTTTTTCCTCACTTGTGTATTTTAAGTTGGAGTGAACTTCAGGCAACTTTTTATTAAGAAGATTTCTTTTACCCAAATGCAGTACTTGTTGAAGTTGTTAATATAGTAGCATTTTCATTTAAGATAATGTAATCATTTTTGCAAATATGAGATTTAGCCATTTCTCCCACTTACCACTTCCAAATGGTAAACTTTCAATCTGTCTCTTGTGGAAATTAACTAAAATTACACCCAAGTGAACCAAACCTCTCTATACTAGTATATGAGTTAAGGCATAATATTTATTATTCCTCCCATTTTATGAATTACTTTCTAAACCCTTGAGAAGAATTCTTTTTTCAAATTAGACTTGTAGAGAAAAAGCCATAGAATTCTTTATGCAGGGGGGCTGTGACTCATAAAATCCCCAGTATCTAATCAAGAAATGCACAAGAGCAACAGGAATGAGCACCTAGGTTAACCTGTATATTACATATCTCCCACCCATAATGCCAATTGCCAACAAAGATGTTTAACCATAAAAACAGCTTTAGGCAATTAAACGTATTATTTTAATACCTAAAGATATAGTTCAGCATGCTGAAAAGTCTAATTCTTGGTTTTACTTTTCAGTGTAAGCCACCAATAAAACTTGACTTGTCGACCTACCCCGTCAGCTGTTTGCATAATGAATTAATTCCTACTGTGTCAAGAAACTCGTAGCTGTTAACTGAATGACTGTCTGATGTATTAGGGGAGGATGTATTTCTCTGACTACAGGACCAACTCACAGCAGAAAGACTGACATTTAGTATCCACAATTAAAAGAACTGATTCAAATATCATATAGAACTAATAGCTAAAGAGCTGAGGAGAAGTCATTCTGCTGCCACAAACAGTAACTGAATTAGATATATTAAACTCATTATTCAAAGAAAAATAAGCATCTAGTCTATGGAAGTATGCTATGTGAGGGGAAATATTTTAGGTAGAGGGACAAAGGCTTTTAATTTATTTCCCATGCCTCTATGATTTGCTCTACACTCATATTTTTTATTAACCTGCCCTCAATTTAGGTACTGAATATTTCGATGGCATTGTCCAGTGCTGTAAACAAAGATTAACACTAAAGATATGTAAGCAAAGCTCATTGTCTTAATTCAAAGTTGCCTGATGATTTCTCTGACTGCACTGACTAAAGAAAAGTATTAAACCAATTACCAAGTGAGAAGGGCCATCTGATAAAGATTATTACTTATAAAAAATAAAACCCTGAAAACTGATTAACAGTCTAGGGAGGGGGATGGCTAAATTATGGCACACCCATAGGAATATGATGGAGTCCTCAAAAGCAATGCTTTGGGGAAAAAATATTTAGTGGCATAAAATATACTGCTATGCCAAGAAGCAGATCACAGAAGCATTTTGCCGTATGGCTACTTTTTTTTAATGAACATATATAGAGAAGAAAGAAAAAGGTTTCTGTGTATAAACTGCTTAACAGTAGTTCTAAGAAGTGAGTCTTAAAGTGCTTTTCTTCCTTCTCTTTGTGCTGTGCATTGTATACATTTTCCACAATGAACATATATTACTTTTATAATCAGAGAAAAAGGTTAAGAGCAAGAGATTGTTCCCAAGATGGAATCTGACCTGCTTGTATAAAGTAATGACATAAGAAACTTTGCCTTAAAAGGGGTCTGTATACCCTTTAATAACCTTGCCTAGGTTATTACAGACCATAAGAAAAATAAGTAGTATACTTTCGGCCAGTTGAATAAATATGTGACTATTCATAAACTCTCTGAAAATCAACAGAGAAGGTAACGGGGAGGAATCATAAAGAATGGTATATTTATTTTCATCAGTGGGGGTAGTCGTACCTTAGGGACATACATCTACTCTGCAAGAATGTAATATAAAGTTAATCCTTCAACAAAGTGACTTCATTGTATTCAAGCACAGGGCTCAGGGGGCGCCAGAAGAAATGTAACTAGTCACTTTTTTCCCCTCAAAATTTGGGACAATTCTGAGAATTCGGTAGAGAAAGAATAAAACTTAATCAGACGTGATTAGTCACAAAGTATAAGTATCTGAGGTTGTAAAAAGAAAAAACAAATTGTCAACTGCAAAAGGATTGCAGTAATGAGAGCCCCTCACGTCACCCCATTTCCAAACACCTAGTCTACACTCTGAATAGGGTTTGAGAGGCTGTTATCCCAAACCAGCTAGAGATGGTAACAGAAAAAGAGAGGCTCAGAGGTTTAGAAAAATCCATAATCCCAAAGATGAAAAGCTTCCATTTTTAAATCAGAATAATAAAATGGGACCAATGAGGGTACTTTAAAAATTCCCTAAGATAAGACTACCCTGGTGGTTCAGTGGTTAAGACACTGCTCCCAGTACAGGGGGCGTGCATTAAATACCTGGCCAGGGAACTAAGATGCCACATGCCACATGGAACAGGGGAAAAGAAAAATAAGAGGAAAAAATTCCACAAGATAATTAATTGTCCGCTGATTCTATAATCATTTTTAGTACCTCCCATGTGTTCAGATGATGATGATAGGAATTAACTCTTTTATGTCACAAAAGCCCTTAAATGATGTCAGTGACATCACTGACTTGATAGATAGGAGTTTGAGCAAGCCCTAGGAGTTGGTGATGGACTGGGAAGCCTGGCATGCTGCAGTCCATGGGGTCGCAAAGAATCAAACACAACTGAGCAACTGAACTGAACTGTAGCCCTTAAAAATAAAAGACACACTTACCCCAGTGTTCACTGCAGTACTGTTTACAATAGCCAGAACATGGAAGAAACCTAGATGTCCACTGACAGATGAATGGATAAAGAAGTTGTGATAGATATATACAATGGAATATTACTCAGCCATAAAAAGGAACAAATCTGAGTCAGTTCTAGTGAGGTGGATAAACCTAGAGCCTGTTATATAGAGTAAAGTAAGTCAGCAAAACAAGGATCTTGTATAAACACATATGTATGGACTCTAGAAGAATGGTAATGATGAATCTATTTGTAGGGCAGCAGCAGACACACAGACATAGGGAACAGACTTGTAGACACAGCGGGAGGGAGGAAAGGGTAGGATGAACTGGGAGAGTGGCAGTGAGACATATATTACTGTATGTAACATAGACAGGCAGTGAGAATTTGCTGTATGATGCAAGGGAGCTCAACCCAGTGCTCTGTGACAACCTAGAGGGGTGGGTGGGGTGGAGGAGGAAGGAAGTTTCAAGAGGGTGGGGACATGTGTGTACCTATGACTGATTCATGTTGATGTATGACAGAAATCGATACAACACTGTAAAGCAATTATCCTTAAATTAAAAATAAACTGTCTGAGAGGTGTACATAATCTCGCCCTAAAGAAAGAGAACTGCTCTGATTGTAGGGTTGTAACCCAGATCCAGCTCCCTTGGCCAGGCTTTCTTCCTGCTCAGCAATGCATCCTCTTGCCTCCTTGATGGTCAGATGGTGGGTCAGCCCTCTGCTCCTCTGACACTAGCATCACACTCCATTCCACAGGGCCACATGGGCTGAAAGACCGGCCGGACCACTGCGGAGCCACAAATATTTGCATTCAAGATTTCCTGCCCTGATCACTCTGAGAGGTAGATACATATTAGTCGAGAAAGCTCAATAAGACCTCATGGAGCTGTGTACATGCATACACTACAGGAAGTCTGAAACTTCCCTATCAATGCACAAAAGTTGAGATTAAATGACTCTACACAGCAGAGCAAGCTTGCAGGGCAGATGTATCAGCTGACATTTCAGCAGGGTCCTCTCAGCTACGACAGGATACCGGGGAATGGGTACTGGGAGGAAGCATAGGATCCATGCATGGAGGCTCAGTAACACTGGAGTCATTACTTTTCAAAAAGGAAAAGTTAAATAATAGTTTAGAAAACATCAAAGCACTTCATGTGGCCTTATGTAGGGTCAGCTTATAAATGGCTCTGGGTTCCCTCCCAACCTCACAATCTCCAACTCCCCTAAAGGAAACCAGCAACTTTCCATGCAGAACCGGTCTACACAGAGCCGTTCCCCTTGGGGCTTCAACCAAGGTTCTGGTGAAGACAGAAAAGCTCTGGTTATACAAAGCTATTTACAGGGTTCAAATGTCCACATGGCTACATGCAAAGAAAATTTAGAATAATACAACCAGATTTAATATAGTACTCACAAGGACAAGATTACAAAACTCAATCAAAACATCTGGTAATGAGTCAATCTTAACCAAATATATATGTGGATTGTGGCCTTTTCATGCCTTTAGTTGTCATTTCTTTAATCCACTTCAAAAACACATCAAATAAAGAAAAATCTCTTTAAGAGGACTTATTTGCAAATTAAAATCGTATAATCAAGATAAATGCATCCTCAGCTATGAGAACTGAATTTTCTCTTTGCCAGGTTGCCTTTTAGAGAAAATACTCCTCAGTCCTCCTTAACTTCTGGAATAGGTACCCCTGGAAACAACGGGAATAAAAGGCAAGAGAGTTGTGTTCCCCAACATCAAGGGAACAGCGCTTTGGGTGCCATTCTAACATGAGAGCTCAGAGTCCCCTTGCTTTTATGGCTCAGTGACTCAATGCAGTGCTTTAACATATTTTCTGGGGTTTTAATTTCCTTTTTTTAATGGTTGTGTGACATGATGTCATTTTGACTGGAAATAAAAAGAAATGCAGATATTAGAAAGGTAATATTTATATTCTATTGCCATTTAATGTCCAAACAAATATCTAGACTCAATGCCAGGTAATAAATAAGGCCTCATAGCAGAGGCAATGATAAAACCAGCACCTGGGTCTCCACGCTTCCCTGGTGACTACTCTATATTTGAACTAAAGGAATAGCAGCAGAGCATTTCCCTTCAAGGCAGATCCATTCTGGGCATAAGAGTTATTACATATGTGTTAGGCAGAGTATTTTTGTTCCATAATGGCCCTATTTTTCCCTCAGTCACTAAATTAACAACCAGAGGTGAACAATAAAACAGCAAGTTATCTTCAGGAACCTATCTTTAAGACAGACTTGAAAAGATATAAACCTCAAAATCAACCAGAAACCTAAACAAGAGCCAGAAATATGCTTAATGAAGAAATGTGCTGCATTTCCAGCTGCTTGGATGTTTCATCTCTCGCCTATATATGTAGGGCACACAGGCATTCTGGGTTGCCTCTTCCCGGAAGGGATACACTCCCTAAGAAACCTAACACCAGACCCCTTGCAAGCAGAGCCCCTGCTTTCGGTATGAAATGCTTTCACAGCCTGGCGCCCTGCCCCAGGAGCCAGGGAGGCTCAGAGGAGCTTTAGGAAGAGGCTCACTGAACTGCAGAAAGCTGTCACTGAACCAGAAGGGTGTCAGGATGAAGCCAACATGGGCAGAATTTACCAATAGAGGAGCCAAAGAAAAACATCCAAACTGGCTCTGAACATGCTCTGATTTCTTATTTGTAGTCTTCAAACCTCTTGATGTGGAGCAACAACACTAAGACTCAAAAGTAAAGCAAAGAAAGTAATACCTCTCTCTACTGTAGGTCCCATCAGAGGTACAGCTGGCTTGTGTGGCTGCATTCTCTTTACAGAGACTGGAGCCAGAGCCTACGAGGTAAAGACTGGAGAGAGAATGGGAGCTGCAAAGTGGATCAGAGCCCAGTATGAAGAAATGCACAGGCTCTGGGAGAGAGAGGTGGAGGACCCTGAGGACTGTCGCTTGGAATGGTTTTAAAAGGATTGCATATATTTGGAAATTAATAACTCCTCCAGAAGTGAAAGCAATCAAGAGCAGGAAGCAAGAATTAAGAGCAACTTGTTTTTGTTTTCCAACATGGAAAAAGCTTTACTGTTTTCCTAAAAGGAATATATTCTTATTGTATAAAAAATACAAAAGAAATGCAAAACAGTGGGGGAAAGCCCCATAACAGATATACTTTTGAGTGAGTGAGTGAGAGTCGCTCAGTCATGTCCGACTCTGCAAACCCATGGACTGTAGCCTGCCAGGCTCCCCTGTCCATGGAATTCTTTAGGCAAGAATACTGGAGTGAGTTGCTATTTATTAGTGTGTAAGCTTTCAGGCATTCTCACAACATTGGTTTATATAAATATAGATTATATACATATTCATATCCATCTCATTCTTTTTAATGGTTGTAGCATATTATATTATATGGATGTCCATAAAATTTATGCAATAAATCCCCTGTTAGTGGGGATGCATTTTTTCCCCAAATTTTCACTGTTTAAGTGTTGGAATGAACAACATTCAGGAGAAATTCTTGGATAAAAGAATATATACATTTCAAGACTTTTGATTCATATATTTCCTAAAAATCCTCATAAAATATATACCAATTTACATGTCGATGGGTTACTTTTGAAGGAATCTGCAAAAGAAAACTAATTTTTAAGATTAGTTCATTCCTGAACTCAATTATTCTCTAAGTTATAAGGACCTCTGAATATTTTTAATAGATGTTAAAGATCACAATGATTCCTTGGAGAAGTGTCATTTCAAACATACCCCGAGGTCATATAAAACCCTTTTCCCAGTAATATCCTAGCGCTTTATAGACCTTATCTCACTGATTCCTTTAATATGCCCTTGACATAAATGTTAAAATTTATTACTCTCAATTTGAAGGTGAGAAACTGAGGCACTGGAAGAGCTGGCTGCAGGAATCAGAACAAAAGCCTCAGTGCTCTACTTACTAGGCCAAGATGACTATTTTAATATTGATAAATCTCAATTAGCAGCATATTGACAAGTCCAGCTACCAAATCAATCAAATGGCACCTTTTTTTAAAACTAAGTATCTGTGCAACAGAAATGCAGCACTAGGAGGAATCCTTGTGCCGGACTCCTGACTTTTACAGGTGAACACGCACTTGGCCTGATTTTTTAAAGCTCACTGTCAACAGGCACAAACCTATTGGAGAAGCCCCCCTGGCATTTTAAACTTGCCTCCCAAATGATCAAGAAACTGTACTTTCTGTCTCATCAAGTTCTTCTTATAAGTCTGAGCTGTGCTCTCAAAAGTTGATTTCTCTTTTGAGAAAAAGAGATACATAATGCTGTTGAGATCCATTAAACTGACTTATTTCCTACCACAACCAATTGGTATTTTCCAGAAGATCTTTGATGAGAGGCAAAAGTGGAGCATTTCTTAAACATACCCCCTTCTTGCCCTGGAGGGTTATACTCTTATCTAAAATGGGAAGTAGGTGAATGTAGAATCATTAGGGAAAATTCTACTGCTAATTGTGGTGAAGTTGATGACGTTGCCCCGGTTACTACGTATGATGTGCTCTTAACAGTTTGGCCTTCCAGGATCCTTAGTTTTCCAAATATGATGCAAGTTTAAAACTAAAATTAAATCCCTCAAGCAAACAGAAACTTAAAGATCTCCAGGATTTTTTTTTTTTTTTTTGGCCTTTCAATCTCTTCCATTTTGGAGTTTCTTTTTTTTAATTAATCACTTACGATTAGGTTTCAAAGCCATATTTGCTCAATTGAATGCAGAGAGGACAGCTGTCAGTGTGTAATGGATGCTGGTGTTTTAAGAATTGGAGGCCAACACATTCTGTATCTCTTCCTTAATGTTTAAAGGTAAATCCATCATTCTCTTCCCTACTGGCATATCTTCTGATATAACAAGAGTAATATTCCTTCTATAATTGTTCTTCAGATTTCTTCCCAAAGAGTTTTGACAATAACTGTTATCAAAGGGGTAAAATCACCCACCCTGTCTGATGAACATGTTTTCTTGTGTTCCCACCCAAGCGAGTGCTTGACACTACTTTTATCATCCAGCGTGTTCAGAATGAGCTTAGAACAGCAATTGCCGGGAATAGGCAGGCGATAAACCGCATTGATTTAACACATCTTGTTTTCAATCATGCTCGGATTTTCTGAGCACGCATTTTTCCTGTACTCTGGCTTGTAGCTTTTATCTGACGAGCTGATCCCTTTTCACTGGAAAATGAAAAGGTCGCACAATAAGACACGGTTTACTGGAACTTGAACGCGCACCAGGGAAAGTATTTTAGATAAATACTGTCAGACACAGTGGAGCTGAATTTCAACAACACAATTGTTAAACAACAATACTTATTACTCTCCTAGAACAAGCTACCAGCATCTTATAGTTCTCAGCAGGGAAGAGCACTGAGTCAGGCACCAAAGCTCAGAAAGCCCGCTCTGTGCCTCGCGCTAGTGGAGTGCGGAGTTTGGGGCCGTGGTCCCACTTGGGACTGTTGACATCACAACTCAAAAACTACTGCCTCTGTCACACAGTTGCTTCCTCTAAGCCAGTGGGCAGGCTGCAGCAGAGCTGGGTGACGAAGTCACAGCAGAGTTCTGCAGACAGATTGGGAGGGGAGAGAAAGAGCCCAAGAAGTGACCCAAGTGTGATTGCAAAGAGCCTATTCATTCTACTAAGAAGACAGGAGAGTACTTGTGACCAACAGATACTTGAGGATTAAGTACTTATTTGGTTATATTCTAATGGACTCAAAGAGAACGTGTAACAAGTATGCTGTGTGGAGCGTTAATAATGGCCTTGCAGATAAGCCTAGAGGTTTTTGTCATCCTGGACTCCAACCTTAATAGCATGTGATATAAAATAAATGAAGTCAGCCTTCTTCAGTGTTGACCCAACCTAGTGATGATTATTACTGCCTATCATTAGCCTTTGATTTAGCCAGAAAGTCTTCTCTGCCTGAGTGTTTGAGGCTGGAATCCTACCTTTTCAGCCTCAACACACATCCTGAATGTATTATATCTCTATTCATTTTCTGTGCTAGAGCTTCTTGAACTTTCTCCCTTCACAGTTATTATTAGGCATCTCAATAATCTTTTCACAAAGCCTTCAAACCAAAAGAAATGCCCGACAATTCTGCTTAATTAACTACTTAGGTCCAAATAGATTAGTATTTATATCCTCACATCTTAACATTTATATCCTAATAGCTTAGTCTCTTGAAAAAAAAAAAAAAACAGAAATGGAAATTAAAAATAAAATAATAATCCTTTTAATTCATCCTAAAATAATCATAGGAACTTACTCGTGGGATGTGTGCTCCTATTGAGCACAGCACAACTTCTCAAAGTTTCAAGTAAGATCGGACATTGACACCCACTTTTCTATGATTTTCACAGCAACTGCTGAAAACTCAGCCTTGCAAAGTTATGATTCCATCAAAAGGAAAACAGTGCAATCGAATAGTGAGCTCTGAACCACCTGGAACTAGCAGCTTGTCTGATACCTGACAAAGTACCACTTGTTTCCCTTTAATTTAAACAGCCCATGTCACCCTAGGACACCCGGTGCATAAGTTTAAGGAAACATGGACTACTTAGAAGCATACTACTACTAAGTCGCTTCAGTTGTGTCTGACTCTGTGTGACCCCATAGACGGCAGCCCACCAGGCTCCCCTGTCTTGGGATTCTCCAGGCAAGAACACTGGAGTGGGTTGCCATTTCCTTCTCCAATGCATGAAAGTGAAAAGTGAAAGTGAAGTCGCTCAGTCATGTCAGACTCAGCTACCCCATGGACTACGGCCTACCAGGCTCCTCCATCCATGGGATTTTCCAGGCAAGAGTACTGGAGTGGGGTGCCATTGCCTTCTCCGACTTAGAAGCATAGAATCAATTAGATGCTAAGATGCTACAAGGATCCATTGCATTCATTGTGTCTTTTGTTCTAATTATTAATATAATAACAGCACCAGCTAACACTTCCTAAGGACTATGTGCCAAGCACTCTATACATAGATTAACCTATCTGCTCTTTACCAAAACCTTAAAGGGAAGTGTAACTGATACTGAGGCCTAGAGGAATTGAACATTTTGCCTCAATCCACAGAGCTAACGAGTGAAAGGCTAGAGATTCAAGCGCAGTGAGTCTGCCTCCCAAGGCCTGCTCTTAACCTGTTAGAATAGCCTAGCTAAGACAACTGAGAGGTCTCCAGGACAGGCCTCTAGCAATTCTAGGCCTGCAGTGCTCCTCTAATGCTTTTCTTGCTCCCAATATTCCCCACTACGTACAGTCTGTTCTAATTCTTACTTTTGTCCCAATTTATGTCCTACTCTAGCCTCATTTGACTTGCATTTTTTAACAGCACACTCTCTGCCTCTGTTCCAATCCTTTAGAGTAAGACAGAGCTAGATTATCATCCGGGTTATGTGACTGACCAGCTATGCACCTTCTGGAAATGTCATATTCTTTAAGTCTCCTAGTATGTATTGTGAAGATGTGATATAATACTATTTGTATAATGCTTTGTACACAAAAAAATCCTCAATAGGCAGTTGTTATTACTAAAAACAGAATACCTGACATGATCTTGAAATAGGGGCAGATGTGGGGAATATAGGAATAACTAGATATATTTATGTATTCTCCACCCTCAAGAAACTCCAGAGGCTAGAGGGACATAAAGACAGAAACAGAAGTCTATAACAATGTGATAATTACACCATGAGGATGCAGAATTATAAGGGAACATCACGTATTCTTCACTTCTCCTTGAGATTCAGCCTTTCCTCCCCTACTCACACTAATAGGAAATTACAGTTCAAAGAATTCCACCACTTCTGACTCTCAAATGTTACTCTGAAACAGAGCTCTATCTGGAATAAGACATACTTATTTTAAAATCATATAAATTTTGTGATAAAATGGAAATAAGATATAGGTGGGAGACACCTAATTCAACTGGGAATTTTATCCCAGAGATGAGTTGTTTTACATTGCTTAATTAATAAGATTGAGTACTTGCTGTATAAAACCAGGTGCTAAAGAAAATGAAAGAGAGAGAGAGAGAGAGAAGTATAACACAGGTCCAGTTTTCCATGTGGTGTCCAGCCAGGAGATGCTTCCATCTGAAAACTCTCCCAGGCACTGTGATGTGCCCGAGAAGAGTTTATAATCCAGGGAAGACAGGACTATAATCAGTCACTCAAAAAGGTACAAACCTGTAGCATTACTAATGCAGTAATAGTATGCTGCACAGGAGAAGGGGAAAATAATTATCTGTACTGGAATCAAGGAAACATAAACCCAAGAGGTCATATCTGAGTTGGACATATAAGGACAAGTCGGATTTTACTACTGAAAAGGGTAGGAAAAGAATTTGAGACAAAAGAAATGGCAAGAGCAAAGGCAAAGAGATGTAAAAGGATATGATGTGTTCAGATATGATTAGATATTCCAGCTTGGGGAAACCATAGTCTAAATATTGGGAGTAGGCTGTCAAAGGGTGACCATGACTAACAGTATTGGCCTGGAGGGCCTTGCTAAGAAATATACCTGGTGAGTAACAGTGGGCTATTAACGATGTTCCATATCACAGAAGAGACACAATCAGATCTATATTTCAAAGACACAACCACAGGAGTCCAGTAAAAGATGGATTTTTAAACTCAGAACTATCACAATAATCCAAATGGAAAATAAAAGACCAACTAATAATGAGGTGGTCGTAGAGAAAAGGGTAGATTTCAGAGATATTATAGAATATAAGTTTCATGATTTCAGTAACATGGTAGATGTGAGGGATTATAAAAAATGGAGGATGATTCTGACATTTCTAATGTATCTGACTAGGTGAATAGAGTGGCCATTTAGCAGGGTAAAGAATGGACGAAGAAACTATCCACAGAAGGAAAAATCATGAGTTCAACTTGAGAAATGCTGGATTTGGGGTACCAATAAGATATCCATGTGAAAATGTTTAGTAGACAGTTGGAAATAAAGAACTGATATTCAGGGAAAAGATCAAGGACGGACTTAAAAAAGTAACACATTATCAGTAACACTGAGATATAGTTAATAGCTGAAACCATCGATGTGAGAGGAGAACAAAGAACACAGTGCTATGGGGAATGCCAGCAGTTAAGGAATAGTTTGAGAAGATTCAGATACAAAAAAAAAAAAAAAAAGGTCGATACAAAACAAAGAAATAAATATCAAGAAAGAATAATATCCCTAAACTCTAATGAGCTTAAAATTGTCCACACCATCTAGTGTAGCTGGGTACTCGACCAGGAGAGGGCTAGGGAGGAGCTGTCAAAAGAGACCACTCCAAGATGAAGGCTCATGACTACTTTAACCCAGAGGCTCGGGCTTTCTTGTGTCTCACTCAATAACCCCCAAATACAAAGATCCAAGCACATCAAATCAGTAAGGGATGAAGGCAAAGCTATTTGCCCAGCTGAAGCTTAGCTAATCACAAGAGGCAGAAGAGAGAAGAGGACATTCAGCCCTGACTAGAGTCTCCTCGGTCCTAAAGCAAAGTGTAGAACTCCAAGTGCCCTGAGACAAAAACTATGATGCCAAGCTCACGTCTAGGTCTGGCCATTTCTCTTAGAAATTGGAAGGTATAGTTGGAAGGGTGGGGATGATGGGATTTTCCATAGCTCTTGAGTTTTTCTGCTCCCAGTCTTGATGCCTGTCTTCTCAGAAGTGGGCAGAACCCAGGTAATCCCTCACAGCACCCAGTTCGGCTCTACTGCTTCTAACATTCTCTACATATGGACTTGTGAACCATGGGGACTGGGTCTCCTTGCCACAAAATATTGACAAAAATATGTTTGTATATGTAACCAGAATTTAATCTTCTTTGGATGTCGGTGGTCTTAATATTGGTCCCTGATGACTTAACAATCAATAGATGTTTAGTTAAGCAGTTCCCTTGTTTTGGAGTAACAGTTATTGTGTGGGTAATGGGTATGTGGCCACTTCCGCAATAACCCCACATCCCCTGATGGAGTGAATGTTACAATCACACATTTGTTGTTATTAGCTCAGGAGATGCTGGAAACCAATTTTGAAAAGCAAGTAATAAAGCACCACATAAAAAATAATGGTGTAATTACTTCTTGGTCAGGTTAAACCTACTGTGACGATAAAAACCAAAGGGAGCAACAAGCATCATAAGTCGGTTTGCTGTAAATTTGACACTGGTTCTGACCTTCAGTGAGAAAGTCTTGAACTCACCCACCTAAGCCAGGTGCACAAAAGAGTATTTGTGTCCCATAGCTTTATCAAGTCTCTGTTTAAAAGCACTTTAATGAATGTACTCCAGGAATGCTATGTCAACTCTCAAGAGCTAAAGAGAACAGACCAATTGCTAAATTACTGACCCACAGGCTTTCAGATTTCCATTTGAATTTAGGCCCTCAAAAAAAAAAAAAAAAGATTCAGAAATTTCATGGGAGAGCTATTGTACCATGAGGGTACAATTGGTCCTCTAAATGTAGAAGAAGAAAGTAGGGGGTCTAGTTGGAACATGGGCCACACTGTCCAGGAGGTGAGGAAATTCTGATTGTTGGTGTCGATCTATGAGCACACTGGTAAGCCACCAATGTGAACAGAAGACACAGCAGCCTCTGCTTTCAGGTTGTGATCTTATACATCTCACCTGAAACGTTTGAGAGGCTTCCTACATCCACATGAAATACCATAGGTGGAGGTGTGAGTGTAGGGGTGGGGAGAACCTTAGCCACAGTTATGACAGAACGTTTAAGGAAGGCATGGCACAGTCCATGCGTAAAGATATTACTTGCTGCCTTTGATTAGTTCCAGCTTTTGGGAAAACAGTTAATATCTTTGCTTAGCCCTTCTAGGAGTTGCAAATGGTTCTCCTAAGGTTCATGCATTATGAACTGACACTCTGACAGGATGCTAAAGCCAGCGTTTGCTCACTGGAAAAGCAACAACGGACTCACTTTTACTAATGAAAGTAACTTCTGTAGGTTACATTCTCAATGACAGCAACTCTCTTGGAAATGCAAGTACTCTTGTATGCTGATGGTTGTTTAGAAATGGGTACAAACTTTCTGCAGGGCAAACTAGCTAACACTGAGTGGAGAGGATGAAAGATTAAGTTCAGAGACCAAATCATGTGTTTAGAAACATCTCCAAAGGAAGCCCAGTGGCCACACAAACCACTTCTAACAACACTATTTTTTCCAGTGGACACGGTACACACCAGACTTGTCAGCCTTCAGAAATGCCATTGTGTGTTTCAGGAGGTCACTGTTCTTGCTCTGACTGCCCTGGATCCTTCTCTTCCTTCAAACTGGAAATAGAGACTGAAATTCTCCAAACCAAATCTTCCAGATGTCTAAACTGATGGGTGCGATGGAGTGGCTTAAAATGAGTAATAAATGAGAAAAGGCAAAAGAACTGACCTTCCTTCCATATTCTCCCTCTACAATCTACCTGTCCCCATGCAGGTTGGTGCATTTAGAGGAAATGAAAATACACATTTAACACCATCTGTGGAATTCACTTTGCCTGAGGCCACTGTGTCAGATATTGTTGCTGGGTTTTTCAGAGGGCAGGGGCATTTCTGCAGGGACAGAGACTAGGCCTGATAAACTGCTGACCTAGTCCCAGATGGAAAATTTTTATGATTATATTGGGACAATAGGTACTGTGACCCTTTAAGAACAAAATCAAACATACTGGGTTGCATTTTTCAAAGGCTACCCAAACAACTTTTAGGGAAGAATACATTCTTCTAAGTCTCCTTTCTAAGTCTGGAAATTAACAACTTGATCTTGCGGTCAGGCAGAGGGCAAAAGCACATCCATTCAATCAGCTTCAGAACTTTATTGCTGCAAAGATCCTTCCTTTTACAGCAAACACAACCAAGCTTAGAGATCCTAACTGATCAGTGCAAGACCCAACAGCTAGTAAACAGTTGAATCAGAAAGAAAAACTCCAATGTTGGAACCTAATTCACACTAGTCCCACATCAGTTTTCCATGAAAAGCCTGATTTAAAACAAAAAGGATCATTTACTGAGACATGAGATGTGGTACTGGGCATTTAAAATTTGTTAACTTATTATTTTTTTTTTTCTTTAATGGTCCCAAAGGTTCCTGTTTCACAGATGAGAAAACTGAGATAAAGGGTGAGTAGGCAATGAAAAGAAATATGACTAGATTATATCCATGGAAAAAAGACAGCAACTGCCCTTTAGACAACATCCTCATTAAAAGATCCATCTACTACAACTGCTGACCATTTCAAAGCCAAATGGTGCTGCCATTTTATAAAACGGCCATTGACTGCAAGCAAGGTCAGCAAAGGCTTCCAGGATCTTTAAAATATCATGGAGGATATCTACAAGATGTCCACATTTTAACAAAACCATTGCCAATCTCTCAGTCCGTTTTGCGAAGGCTCCTGGGACAAAAAACAACGTGCTCTGACTTGACCTAAATTCTTGTAAAAGAAATGTGACAATAACTGTAGCCCACAGGAAATGATGCAAGCTTAGAATGTACCAGAGCTGTGCTCAGCACTATGTTATACGTCATTAATTCCTAGCCATCCTTATGAAGTCTGTCCTGTGACTGTCACTGTTTTCACAGATGAAGGAAGACCCTGAGGACAACAGAGACATGATTGATCCTGCCCAAGTTTTACGGCAATAAGAGCAGAACCTGGATCCAAACTTCGGCAGTGTCCAGTGCCCACCCCCTTACTCACCCTCTACACTGGACCGCCCCATGGAAGCATTTAGCTGATACACTGTAAGGGATGACGTTATCTTCCCCTTGAGGGAAACATGGGTGAAAACAAACAGTAAAAGATTGTATCCGGCAAAATTATCTGGCTTTGACTTGAAAGGATAAGTGTGTACCCATATATGCCATATACACTCCCAAGAGGACATAAGTTTAAAAAGGGAAACTTTCCAAAATGGATCACACCTAAGCCCCAAACCATTTTCTATGAGGTGCATGGTGGTGACGTCACCCATAAAAAGGATGAGAAATGACACACACTTCTCCATTATCACCCCCCTGCTTGTTTCCTCTCACCTGGCAAGTTCTCCTTAATCAAGGAACTTGAAAATTGTATGGAGTCTTGAGGCAGCTCTGGGTAACACGGGTAGAATTCTGATATGCTTTCTTCATTAACTGCTCATACTCCAGAAATGAGAATGAAACCTCTCCTCCTGGGGAGTCTTTTCACTGAGAAACTCATCTTAATTGAATGCACAAATCAGTTAACTATCTTCAGATTCACAACCCATTAATGCCCCATTCTCACAGAGCAGCTTCTTTCTGGCTTGTTGAGAGGCTGGCACTCTCAGGGCTGTGCTGAGAGGGACGTGAGATTTAGCAGCAACAGGGAGGGGACAGCGGAGAGAAGGGCTCGCTCTTCACCAGCAAAGGAGCGTTCCAGGGCTGAGAGGGAGGAACAACGGATAACACTGCCTTTGCAAAACTGACGTCCTCCTATTACCAGTCTGTGTCAACTGTCAGGGATTCACAAATAATGCCATTGTGCCCTCAGAATGCCAGTTAAGCAGGCTTCAAATGTGCCTACTGAGGGAAGATGAGCCTTAAAATGTTTCATGGACATAATACCAAGATGGTATTAGTGATAAAAGCAAGTGGGAAAGAAAAACTAATTGCACATTTCTCTCTAGAAATATCTGGCCTGTCTTAAGGTCCCACTTTTCTTTCTCTCTCTGGAGCAGGAAGATCTAAGTAAGGTTTTTAGACGTGTCCCCAGAAGACTCCTGTTAGGTTGCTGTGCAGAGCACGGCAAGTCCCCATGGAAGAGATCCTGGATTAACTGCCCTTCTGTGACAGGGGCGGCTGAACTCTGAAGCAGGAATTATGCCAGCTGGATCTCATACTGAGCCACTTGAAGGCAGAAGAATGTGAGATTATGTCTCTGATGATGAAGACATTTATAATTAGACTTTGTAAGAGATATAAGCATATTTCTTACTGTGTGGGGAACTATTTAGGCTCTATCAACATTTTTTTTTTAATGTCATGAAATTATCAGAAACCACCAGGAAGATCCATTTCCCAAAATATGCAATACCATCTTTTTAGACAGGCTGATCTTGCTTTTGAAATAAACTCAGAATCTGTGCTTCCCTTAGCCAAGATTCTAAAATCAACCATGACTATAATTCTGTGAATAATAGAAAGGAGCTGCCTGACCTGCCACAGCCCTGCCTTGGGCTATGCAATTGAAGGTACCAACCAGCCCACAATGAAATCCACACTCGGTAGGAACTGATGTGAAAGTAGGGTTCCAATACACCTGCTAGTAGTGCCATTAGTTGTGACATAAGCCCATAAGCTCCCAGAAAGTTTAGGATTTGGAGAAAACAAAATAACAGTGTTACATGAGGGAGATAAACACACACTGAATAACAGCAGTTATGAGTTTCCTTTACGTGGCAGGAATATTTTCTTGGCTTTGGGATTTAGGATGTCAACAAGGAAGGCTGGGCATGCCAATTCTCTGAGTTTTGTTTGCCTGCCAGAATATTTAGAGGTCTGGGCAAGGTAAACCAACTCTCCCACATTTGTGCTTAAGGCAACGAGCCACTGACTTGTCCCAATCTGGGTATTCAATTATCTTTCCTCATGATGATACCAACATGGAAACTTTATAGAGAATCTATTTTATAGTCTGCAATATGGGGCACTGGATTTTATTTCCCCTTGGACAATAAGATTGTAGTTAGCATAACACAGTGAATCCAACATCAATCCTCTGTCAAAATAGTTCTATGAAGGCCAGAGAGAGGGTGGGCACACAGGAGGCACACCCAGTTGGCGATATATAAACATTGAAAGAGAAACTAAAATAAATGCTGTAAACAACAGAAGTCAAAGCTTTCTTGCAGTCATTAAAAACTGACACTGTAATATTCAAACAATAGGATATTTACTGAAATATCAGATCAATTCTTAAAGGATTTCAGGTCCCAGCGGGCTTTATTTGTAGTCGTCTGTTCAAAGTCCATTAGACAGGGTCCCTGCCTTTAGTAGAGTGGATCCAAATAAATTCTAAGAGAGGAAATAGATTCCATTCTCTCTGTTTACTTTATTACTATTGATTTCTGAATTCCCTCCAATCTCTTTCTTAACTGAGCAGATAATATACATTTAGTACCAAAGGTAATTATCCCAAATGAATACAGTTTGCAACTGAGTGATAAAAAAGAGAAAGGACACTGATAGATTACACACTTATACATTAAAATGTATGTCTGATTGTATTAATATATACAAGAGCTTTAATATGCTCACTTTATGGCTAGATATAGTTTCCTAGGCTAATCACAAGTTCACTTGTATACTTAGACATATTTTAGTTCCACTACTTTATGTTTTATAGCAATATCATATAGTGCAAATACTAAAATAATAAAAACAAAATAATTTCAAATATTTTTTCAAATCTCCTGTCTACAAAAAGAGACCATTTAGACAATGTTTTTAGACATGTAAAAGGGGTTAGAAAATTTAATTGCCAGAAATGACAATGGTTTTTAAAGCATCAAAGATAGAAAAGAGAACAAGGAGTGTATCATTTTTAAAGTGTATATAAAACAATTTAAATACCCAGTGACAGAGGAATGGGTAAATAAATTTAGTATATCCACACTGTGGGAGATTATGCAGTCTTTTAACACTATGTTTATAAAGAAGTTTTAATGCGTGGGAAAATGCTTGGTATTCTGTGAAAAAAAAAATAGGATATAAAAATGTGTGTGTGTGTATATACACAAACACAGTATAACCACAAATATGAAAAAATGTTTATATATATTTGTTACACATAGAAAAATATGAAAGCAATATACAAAAATGTAAGCAGTGGTTATCTCTGGGTGATGGGTACCGGAAGGTGCTCATTTCTCTTACTCTATCCTGTTCTTCTTTAAATTTTCTAAAATTAGCACACATTATTTCTACATAGTGTATACTATAATGTAATCACTATAACTACCTAAATATATAATCACTAAACACATGATAGATAGATGAATGGATAGACAACTGACATTGGATGGAAGGTCTGACCCACATTATGTTTATTCCTGGCTCAAGACTATCTGGGAGCCCTTGCATCCCAGGGGCTTCTGTTCCGGCTCCTCTTTGAAAACCTGCCCATTTATGGGTGAGTCTTCTACAGAGTCCTACCAGACCCAAGTATTGAACATGTAGTGATCATCACATTTTTAAAGAAGGGATATAATTACATAGACACTGAAGTTCTTCTGAGAGACAGCAGAGCACAGCAGTTAAGGGAACGGATTCTGGAGCCAGACTGCCTGGGTCTGACTAAGCCTCCTCCACTTACATTTGAGTAACTCTGGAAAATGACTTCATCACTCCATGCCTCCATGCTGTATATAAAGTATATAAAGATACTGTATATAATAAAGTATCAACCTCATAGAGAGGATAGGATGTTATAGCATTATATGAAAGTGGCTCAGTCATGTTAAACTCTTTGCAACCCCATGGACTATACAGTTTGGGGCTTTCCTGGTGGCTCAACTGGTAAAGAATCTGCCCACAATGCGGGAAACCTGCGTTTGATCCCTGGGTTGGGTAGATCTCCTGGAGAAGGGAAAGGCTACCCACTCCAGTATTCTGGCCTGGAGAATTCCATGAACTGTATAGCACTAGTATCTTTAACGGAGAAGGCAATGGCACTCCACTCCAGTACTCCTGCCTGGAAAATCCCATGGGGGGAGGAGGCTGGTAGGCTGCAGTCCATGGGGTCGCTAAGAGTAGGACACAACCGAGCGACTTCACTTTCACTTTTCATTTTCATGCATTGGAGAAGGAAATGGCAATCCACTCCAGTGTTCTTGCCTGGAGAATCCCAGGGACGGGGGAGCCTGGTGGGCTGCCATCTATGGGGTCGCACAGAGTTGGACACAACTGAAGCGACTTAGCAGCAGCAGTAGTAGCAGCAATATCTTTAAAATGCTTAGAAGAGTGTGACACATAAATACTCAAATTATTAAATTTAAAAAATTGACTTGTACCAATCAGAATAAAGTTACAAATAAATGAACAAAATACATGTAAAACATTTGAGTTTTTGTGTTTTGATAAGCTCATCTGGGGTGAGAGTATAATGTTCTGTCAAATTTAAGTCAGTACTCAGGAGTATAGTAGTTTTTGATGGCTTTCCCTTACTTGTCAGAGATCTGTCCATCATCCATTTCTAGAATGTTGGTGATGATATAAGGTCCAATGGAATACTTACTATGCGCTAGTACTGTTTATAATGCTTGGTTTGTGACTTTGTGAGTGCGTGCTAAGTCGATCAGTCATGTCCTACTCTTTGTGAATCCTATGGACTGCAGTCCACCAGGGTCCTCTGTCCATAGGATTCTCCAGGTAAGAATACTGGAGAGGGTTGTCATGTTCTCCTCCAGGGGATCTTCCCAACCCAGGGATTGAACCCATGTCATCTTGTGTCTCCTGCATTGGCAGGTAGGTTCTTTATCACTAGCGCCACCTGGGAAGACTTTGTGAATCTATACTTAGACTCTTGGAGAAGGAAATGGCAACCCACTCCAGTATTCTTGCCTGGAAAATTCCATGGACAGAGGAACCTGACAGACTGCAGTCCATGGGGTTGCAGACAGTCGGACATGACTGAGCGATTAACACGAAGACTCTAACAGAAGACTCAGAACTAAGCTAGGTGTAAAATAAATGGTATGCAGAGTGGAAAAGTCAATGAATGAATTACTTCACCCAAGTTGCATCAAGTTGTCCAAATGTGGGCATATTTCCACAAAGGGAAATACTAAGAACTAAAGTTGAAATGCAAGGTTCTTAGGGTCTACAATTTATTTCTACTGTTATAATATGGAGACAATGAGACGGCATTATCAAAAAAGAAGGGCAATGAAAAAAACTATTTATTCTGGAAAAGTTGAATGCTTAGCACTCTAAGGTCTACCAGGATCCTTTGCCTGGGGCATCCATAAGGATGGAGGAAGCAATGAAAGTGGAGAGACACAAGACAGCCACGGTGGCACCAATAAATACAAACAGCAGGTCTCACTGGTTCTCTGGGTTTTTTCCTACCAGGTAGTACATGACAAGAGAAAGCCAATTCAACTGAAATCAGAAACAACGCTTGAAATAACAGTATAGAATGGTCAGTTTTACCGTAATAAATTTCATTATTGAGCGAGAGAGGAAAACAACTATTTTGAGATACTGTCCATCGTTTTGTATGCATTTCAAAGTTACTCTTCACGCATCTAACTTCTAAATTCATAGTGTAACTTTGAGCATTTTGTGGAGGTCTTGGCTCCAAAGCAGCAAAGGAGAAGTGAAAGGTCCTATGGTCGTAAACTCTTGATAAGTTCTCAGTGTCACTTTTTTCAAATGTGGAACTGCTCAAACCACACAGATAATTATAGATGACCAGATTGTAACTGTTTTATTGCTTCTTTTTCCCCATAAATTTTAATTTTGGAAAGTTAAGTGAAAATGTGGTTCCAATTTTCTACAAATTGCACACAATTTGGTTTTAACAAGAAAATAGAAAGAAAGGGTATGTTCTTTAAAGTGAATTATGAACTAGAGTTTGTTTTCGCTCTCTCAACACCGCAAGAATAATAAAGCACAAAATTTAGAAAAGATGCCTTGCAAAATGGAAATAATGAACTGTAGTAATAAAAGCATAGAGTAATTTTTTTTATCTAAACATGATTTAAGCAATCCAACAGGATAATACAACTGTGTTTTCTACCTCTGGTGAAACAAGCTAAAATAAAAAAGGAAAGAAAAAAAAAAGAATGAAAGGAAACAGGGTAGAAGCTGACAATCTCAATGCATTGTATAACAGGAAATCTCTTAAGAAGAAAAGCCTGAGCACATCCCCATCTTATTCTCTCCAAAAGTGCCGCCGACTCAGAACTATTAGAAACAATTAACATAGAAAGCATCGAAATGCACACCTAGAAACAGAACAAAAGACAGGAAAGAGATTTTTAGTGGAAAAGAAATTACTGCCAGTTGCTGGGCTCTGGCTATAACCATAGAGTTAGACCAAAATATTTTCTCTATTCAAGGTGAAGAAGTGAAGTCGCTCAGTCATGTCCGACTCTTTGCGACCCCATGGACTGTAGCCTACCAGGCTCCTTTGTCCACGGGATTTTCCAAGCAAGAGTACTGGAATGGGTTGCTATTTCCTTCTCCAGGGCAGGTCATTCAAGGTAGTAGACAACAACTAGCATATTAATGATAGGAAACCCATGGTGTGTGTCTGCCACAACAAAACTACCAGCTTGATGGCAAATAATGAAATCAATCAACCAGCTGTTTTTCTCTCCTTTGTGCCAAACATTGGGTTGAATATATTCCTTAAAGTAACCATTGCTTTCATCTTATCAACAAAGTAGACTATATCTAAGTGTGAAGCAAAATAAATTATTCAGATAATAAACGATTTCATCACAGTTGTCAATCTCCATTGGTCAAATTGCTCCAGGCCAGTATTATGTAATAGCACTACCATGGCTTCCTCCAATTTCAACTTCTAAAATGTTTACTTTCATACGGTGACAACCAAAGATCACCTGTGCTTTGCTTGTATCCTAGAAACAAAGCCGATCAATTCTTAATACTTGATGTTATCTTGTACCCCTCGGTGTTCTCTCTGGGCCAAAATGTCGTTCTTGCTGAAATGTTTCTATCTGGGGTTAAAGTTCCAAGTGTAGAGAGCCTCTGATCATTAGAACACCAAGTTCTGACTTATGAAGGTCCAGCTATAAACTGGGACTTGGCAAACTTGAAGTATTACTCATTGACTAATAATCCTATTAGTCAAAACTGCAAACTTCTGGTCAACTGCATATTTTACATATTACTACACAAAGCTCGAGCAGAAGTTCACCATCCAAAATGTCCTTTGAAGGCATCACAAATAAGAAATGATTTACTCTCTCAAAATATAAATGCTGAATTCCACCCCCTCCCAGAAGTCAATAAATCTACATGTTGGTAAAGAGGCTCTTCCCTACCTGTAAAAAGTCAAGTTATGTAACCCTCAGGCAATGACCGTTCACTGAGCACAGATTTCATATGTACCTCGGTCCCCAGCGTCCACAGATGATAAAGTCTGATCAAAATGCTGATATAGCAAAATGGAAGGATTTCACAAGCAAAATGCTCAAAAACCGCAATAACTGAGCCAGAGGGAATCCACAGAAGGGCATCTTGAGAGAGAGACAAATGAGAAGGATTACTCACAGACCCAGGCTGACGCACTCTTCCACTCATTCTTCCAGACACTTTTCCGTAAGAACTCCCTCACCTACACCTCCCGCTTCAGCCTTGTTTCCACATCTGTGACATCAGATCAAAAACCCCATCCTTTTTACATATCAAGGATCCCCAAATAATTGGCTCTCATTTCTAAGAAAAAGTGTCTGGATGATACTGGATGAAGATAAGAAACTCTAGTCACTTCAATGCAAGTAATTGTTCTTACTCAAAACTGAATGCAAGTGAATGTTCAGGATTTTCCTTAATAAGATGAATAAATACACTGTTGCTGCTGCTGCTAAGTTGCTCTAGTCGTGTCCAACTCTGTGCAACCCCATAGACGGCAGCCCACCAGGCTCTGCCGTCCCTGGGAGTCTCCAGGCAAGAACACTGGAGTGGGTTGCCATTTCCTTCTCCAATGCATGAAAGTGAAAAAGTGAAAGTGAAGTCACTCAGTCGTGTCTGACCCTCAGTGACCCTATGGACTGTAGCCTTCCAGGCTCCTCTGCCCATGGGATTTTCCAGGCAAGAGTACTGGAGTGGGGTGCCATTGCCTTCTCTGGAATAAATACACTAAACCCCCTCAAATACCTTAACAGGGACATGTCATGGAATATGAGGGCAGGGGGTAGCAATGCAAATGATGAGCTTAGGAAATCATTTGTATATAAATTCTGGAATAGTGTAGAACATATGCTAAGAGCTAACAATGAAGAGAGGGAGCTGGGTGGGGCAGAATTTCTCTTATAGCTTATTGTATAATTTTCACATATAAAGACTGCCCATTTTTGAGATGCTAGTGCTCCATAACAAGGGGAGAAAGCAGGAGACTAGAACTGAAAGCAGTCCTACACCCTCGGTGCCCCAGGCAAAACCTATCCCCAGGGCAGAGTTCCCTGGACCCCCAGGCTGGGCTGCCCTCCCACTCCAAGGCCATTTATCCAGTTTTCTACCAGTGTTTTATCTATTTGATTGGCATCACATGCCAACACAGCCTGCCCTCTGTTTATTTCTGCTGTGCACTGGAGTCATATTTGTATCCCTGAGCCTTTGCACCATACTTTGCATACAGCTGGCACTCAATGAAAGGCAGAGAATGAAACTCAAGTGGACAACAGATGTGCCTCTGTTTTAGGAAGTTCATTTTATTTTTAAACTCCTAAACCCTTCTTGGGATTAGTTCACTGAAAACCTAAAGGTGAGAGAAAGGACAGAAATTGAGAGGGCATTTTGAGGCATTTGATGGACCTGGAATCCTCACAGAGTTTAAGTCTGAGGCTTACAAAAGACCTAGAACAATGCCCGGCCCAAGTTAAGTGCACCCTTACCAGCCGAGAAGCAGGGAGTGGGGAAGGGACCTTCGGGAAGATGTCTGGTGGGGAGCGATGTCAAGAGACCCTGCAAAGATGGACGAGGGAATCTAGGACAGGGTCACCCAGCAGATGTGAACACAAGTACCAGTATATTCAAACCAGAGTTTGGAGAAAGAGCCCCTGAAAGAGTGTAAATCAAGACAGCTGGTGGCTTTTCTATTGAAAAAAGCAAAGTGTAAAGGCATATTTTTTTAAAAGGTTTTTCCCTGAAACTTCTAACCTGGCCAAAATGTCGGTGGCACTTTAACAGCTTAGAGAATTTAGGCGCCAACCTTAGGGAGTTTTGGAGTTGGCCCAGAGTCCTAACTTACTGAGCTTGCTATGCCCTGGAGGTAGGTTCACACCATCAGGTCATGGCTGAGCCTCTCAGCTCCAAACTCTCATTCCAGCAGACTCTCACCCTTCAGCCTAATCTCAACCACAGCTAAACTTTCCCAGCCTCTGGAGACAAGCATTTGGGCTGCCTTCTGACCAAGTGTGAGATAGGGTTTTTTTTTTTTTTTCCCTCTGTTTATGAGATAGGCTACAGAGCCTTTCCCAGGATAATCAGTCATCTTGACTGGTGACCCCAGGCACAGGCAGACAAAACTGGGAGATCTAAATCAATGGATTTGTTTTGTAAAAATCACTCAACTCTATTGGGACAAATTTGATTTGGTTTTACTTTTATTTGCACCTTTTTTAAAAATTGAATGACATTTGTTTTTTAAGAGCTACTTTGAATACTTTGCTTGAACCCATTCCTAATTAAAAATAATCTCTAAGTATAAAAATTATGGTTTTCTAATTTTTTTATTCACATATCCATCAATCTGTCCATTCAACAGCCATTACTAAATTTTTTACGCCCCACCAGGCATTATGCTTGAGGTGATCAAAATGCAAACTCTTATCCTTCCAGTGGTATATTTTTTCATTCCCCAATAAATATTTGGTAAATAAAATGAGGAACGAATGAACTAAGTCATGAAGGAGCCAAATGCAAATAAGAAAATAAGCAGAGGGGAGTGAAATTTATGCATGTGACATTGTTTGAACACTCAAATTCTTAGCGAATTCTGCCACAGACTTAAAATGTGGGCATTTATCACTAATTCCTGTGGCCTTGATGTTGAGGTTCTGGACATAAAAACAAAACAGTTGGTGGGACTTTTCTGTAAAAATGATGACTTTTGACCCAGATGCTCAAAAAAGAAAATAAAGTGAGCTCTTCTTCCCAGATACCCCATCCTCCTCCTCCATGGGCTGAGCCAGAGGCTTATCTTCTCCTGGTTAGTCTGGAGCAATGCTTTGCTCAGCTCTGACCCAGATGTTGGCATGGTACAGATGGCAAGGCCACACACCTGCTCACAGAATTGGAAAACCGCAGTGGCACCTAGAGCTTCACAAGGCATGCATCCTATGTTCTCTAGAGAGAAGGAGGGCTGTGTGCTGGGTAACCCACAATCATCATCACAGGGCCATCCGAATCATCTCCCTTTTAGGCTAACCCTTGCACTCTCATTTCTGCACATGTATAGTCTTCCTTCTACTGCATCAAGTAAGACATCAAAGTGTCCTTCATTCTAATAGTCACTGGGGAAAATATGGGATGAACTGAAATCTGAGAAAATCAGATCTTTTAGATTATAATCTCCATGAGGGCAGAGCCTGTGCGCATCTGATACATGATATCTCCAGTAAGTACATTATGGATGATGATTAATAAATATCTGTGGAATGGATGAATGAACGATCAAGGCACAGTGCCACATTTCAACTACCTTGGTGGCTAAATACTAAATAATGATAATGCCACATGCTCAGGACACTAAGCCCACATGCTCAGGACGCTAAGGCCATCTGCCTGTAGCCAAATCCTGGTTTTGCCACCTTCTTGTTGCATGACTCATTGGAAAAGGCTCTGATGCTCGGAGGGATTGGGGGCAGGAGGAAAAGGGGACGACAGAGGATGAGATGGCTGGATGGCATCACCGACTCGATGGACGTGAGTTTGAGTGAACTCCGGGAGATGGTGATGGACAGAGAGGCCTGGCGTGCTGCGATTCATGGGGTCGCAAAAAGTTAGACACGACTGAGCAAATGAACTGAACTAAACTGAACTGTTGCATGACTTGGAGCAAACTCTTAACTCTTCTTTGACTCAGGTTCTTCACGTGTAATTTGGGGATAATAATAGTACTTCTCTCACAGCGTTAGGTTTTTTTTTTTTTAAGAACAGATGTCTAAAAATATGTCATATACTCAAAACAGTGAGTAGAGTGTAGTTAGTACCTTTTAAGTGTTAGCAGCAATAGTTGTTGTTATTTGCTAAAGACAACTGGGGGATTCATTCAGTCAACAAACATTTTTTGAGCATCTGCTCTGGGGCAGACATAGTATTAGGCACTGCGAATACTCTGGTGAACCCAATAGAAATAGATTGTCAGATAATCAATTCACAGATTGAGAACTACCTAAGGTCATCAATTGTAAAAAGTCCCATTTCTTGAGTCCTTAATATGCACCATTTATAATCTGCTAAGTGCCTTACTCATATTATGTTTTAATCACTACAACAAACTAGTAAAGATTATATGTTTATTTCCCCCATTATTCAAGATAAGAAAAAAAAAATTTTAAGTAGTGAAGTAACCTATCAAAAGCTAGAGAGCAGGCAGGGCTTTTATCCATTCTTTCATTCAACAACCACTGGGAACCACTGTATTCAAGGCTCTATGTTGACAAGAGAAGAACTGGTACACACAAGAAGCCACAGTGGCAGCCACAAGTTTTTCAAAAGCAACCTGTCTCAAATTAAAAGCACACAGCAGAGAAGGATTATAATAGTTGAGCTAGGATATGACATTTATCTCCATGAATATGGGACAACAACACTAAACAAGTAACAGTTCATTCTGACAATCTGCTTGCCAACAAGCAAACAAATACTGTTTCAAGCTGATTCAAATGCACCTCCATTTAAAAGCATTCACAATTTTAAAAATATATGATCTATTAGAAAAAATCATCAGCATTCTTTTTAATTCAGGCACTACAGAAGCTAAGCAATCATTGTTGCAATTAATTGCTTCCTTATTGCTTACCACTTTCCTTTCATTACAAGAAATTAAAGAGTAGAAGCAATTTTACAATATATATTTATTCAAGCTAAGATGACTTGACATCATTTATTGTATTTGTACTTCCCAAACATTAACTTATTATTCTTTTAAAACTAAAATTCCTTTATCTCCAAACTGACTTAGCATACTCCCTGCAGTGCATACTTGATAATCATGACTCAAAAATGTGGAGCTGGAAGGGGCTGAGATAATATGTTGTCACTCCCATATTTATCATTACATTTCCTGAATCACCCAGCTTCATAATGATGATTTCTTTCCATTCTTTGCACCGTTTGGCAACTACATGTTTTGTGAATACCTAAGAACGCTTATAAATATTCTCCTTCCTTGCAGCCAATAAATCTTTAAAATTAAAAGACAAAGTTAAAATGACTTCTGCACTTCACCAATGCCTCCACTAAATGTACCATACATCTCGCAATTTCAATATTCACAGTTTAAGACTCAGTGATGACTTTCAATCTTACTTTGTGGATAAAGAAGGAGGGGTATGCTTTGTAGTTTACTAAAAGCTATTTTAGGAGTTAGTCTTGAGAGCTGGATATTTTATTTTTTCTGTTTCTTCATCCTTCCCTCTCCATCTACCTTTATTGACATGGGCATTAGCCTCTTGTTCCACAGAATCTTTTTTTCTTTTAAAGCCAGAAATGGAGAGACAAATATTATAGAAACAACAATTTCAAGGATCTGGTGCAATGACATGGATCAATGCTTATTGAAATTTCTGGAAGCTTGATCTGCTGAGAACATAGTCAGCCGGTATGGCTCATATTTCTAGATAATGATCACAGAGTGACTGGGGGATGGGGTAGTGAAAGTGAAGCTTCTGGGCAAATGATAGCAAGGCTTTAGCACTGGGGAAAATCCAAAGATGCTTAGGAAAAAAAGTGTGTCTGGGTGATGCTCTGCAGGCTTGAAGTGATATCCATTTATATACTGTTCTAACGCTCCTGAACTATTTGCTATTTAAAGAAGCCCTCCTCCCACCTTTATGTTCTCTACCAGATCACACTTATTTTTTTTAATTTATTTTTAATTGGAGGATAATTGCTTTACAATGTTATGCTGGTTTCTGCCCCACAATGATGTCAATCAGCCATAAGTATACATATAATTAGGCTTCCCTCATAGCTCAGTCGGTAAAGAATCTGCCTGCAATGCAGGAGACCCGGGCTTGATTCCTGGGTCGGGAAGATCCCTTGAAGAAGGAAATGGCAATCCACTCCAGTATTCTTGCCTGGAAAATCCCATGGACAGAGGAGCCTGGTGGGCTACAGTCCATGGGGTCGCAAGAGTTGGACACAACTTAGCAACTACACCCCCACCACCACCATACATATATCTCTTCCCTCTTGAATGACCTCCTCATCCCTCCTGCCAATCCCACCACTCTAGGTCATCACAGAGCACTGGGCTGAGCTCCCTGTGTTATACAGCAACTTCCCACTAGCTATCTATTTTATATATGGTTTTATATATATCTCACTGTTACTTTGAATCCGTCCCCCATCTACTTCACCTGCTATGTCCACAAGTCAATTCTCCATATCTGCTTCTCCATTCCTGCTCTACAAATAGGTTCTTCAGTACCATATGTATGTGTTAATATATTATATCTGCTTTTCTCTTTCTGACTTATTTCATTCTGTATAACAAGTTCTAGGTTCATCCACCTCACTTCAACTGACTCACATTCATTCCTTTTTATGACTAATATTCCATTGTTTAAGTGTACCACAACTTCACCATTCATCTGTCAATAGACATCTAGGTTACTTCCATGTCCTGACTATTGCAAACAGTGCTGCAATGAACACTGGGGTTCTTATTTTTTCCATAACACTTTTACCAGTCTGAAAATTATGTTATTTACTTGCTAACTTCTGTATTGCCTTCCTTCTCTTAGTAGAATATAAGTATCTTGGAGGCAAGAACCTCATTTTTCTGGGTCACAGAGCCTAGAAAATGCCTAGAAGGTAACAGGTATCAAAAACTTTTTTGTTAAATTAGAATGTCAATATTATTACACCCTCTCTTTCAAAAAAGAAACAAAATGATAACAAAATATTCACTGCTGCTGCTGCTGTTGCGTCGCCTCAGTCGTGTCCGACTCTGTGCAACCCCATAGAGGGCAGCCCACTAGGCTCCTCCGTCCCTGGGATTCTCCAGCCAAGAACACTGGAGTGGGTTGCCATTTCCTTCTCCAATGCAAGAAAGTGAAAAGTGAAAGTGAAGTCGCTCAGTGGTGCCCGACTCTTAGCGACCCCATGGACTGCAGCCTACCAGGTTCCTCCATCCATGAGATTTTCCAGGCATACTGGAGTGGGGTGCCATTGCCTTCTCCGAAATATTCACTACTGATAGGATAATCTTAAATTCTAGAAAGAACTTAGACTTCTTCAGCAATGAAATACATCCTACCATTTTAGGAGTTACTATGATGATGGCATATTGTCAAGTTCATGTGTTAACATCGTAAACATTACAGATAAATTTATAGACTCATGATTGACGCATATGAATGTCAAAATTTCAAGCCAACTTAAAGATTTTGCTCAGAAACAATAATACTACAGCCTTGTCCAAAAACCATCTTAAAATATAAAACGATGTCATGTTGAAACAAAGTGGCATAAATGTATCACATTCAACTCAGTAACTTATGAAGAAATACAACAGATGCAAATGTCTTTAGACAAGACAAGAATTCCCTCCAGATACAAGAGCCCATAATAGAGACAAAGATCTCTCTGGTCCCTAAATGAACCACACGGCACTGGGATTGTCATTAGCTACTGTAAGGCAACGAAGAACTTATCAAATCAGAGCCAATGTGTTATTAAAACCAGGCACAGTGGCTTTAAGGCAATATAGATTTCTGAGCTATTTATTTATTTATTATTACTATTGCGGGTCCCACTGTCCCAGCTGCAACAATCCCAACTCTGCAGGGCCCATGTAACAAGGCGATAGTATCTGAGAAATAATGAGCTGAGGAATGCTGTTCTTTCTTTCAGAGCCATCTCAGGTGCGATCTTATACCGTAAGGACTGGATCAATACACCCAGCAGCAAACCGCTCGATACCCCCTGAATTATTGCTTCATTTTTCTTCTTATTATAGATGAGTTGTGTTATTATTTTCCCCAAATCAATATTTTACAACCTTTTTTATCCGTTTCTCCATAAATTTTGTGATTACTTTAAACTGGGAATTCCGGTACACTAAATAAGATGCAGTATTTGAAAGGGACGGAATGTACTGACATGTTTTTGTTTTTGTTTTACTCTTTTATACACAGTGCCTTGTTTAAAGGCACATCATAATCAATAGCTGAAGGAATGTTTTCACAAAGAAAAGTTTAACATAACCCTGTATTCGCAAAATAAAAGTGCAAATCCTTTAAAATAGCAGCAGCCCAAACAACTGCAAAGCTGAAAAACACAGAAGGCGGTGCGATTGATCAGCACTTTGCATCTGAAATTTCATTCCTAATGCTTCTTCTCTCCTCCAGTTTAAGGGCCAATGCAATTCCCTTAAATTGTTTCTCACAAAGGAGATAAGTCTATGCACCTTGGAGAGAGCTAATTGGCTTCTATAGCTGTCTCCTGCTAAGTGTTTAAAACATCAGCAAATCAAATCATGTAAACTCATACCCTGCTCTGCTGTCAGTTTGCTCCAAGCTTGATTATTTAGATGTTCACATTAGCAGCGCCCACACTTAAGAAAGAGACCGGGAATACACTCCCTCTGTGAGTTCCGGGATGACTTGAGTTAATTCTATGCTTCCTATGAAATAATGTGTGTTATTTGGCAGAGATGCTCAGTGGTAACTAAATAATCATTACTGTGCAGCCAGTGGTAATTACATGGTAATTCACATTAACTTCATAATAAGCACTGTATTTTTCACTATATCCATCTGAGGATGAAGCAGAATCATAGTCTTTCATTTCTTTTTAATGCCACCCAAAATAAAAATAAAGTAAAATCACTTTAAGGGCAGAAGGACAATACAACCCTGGTGAGTTAAGCTACAGATTTCATTAAAGAAATACTTAAATCCATTAAGTCTAATTAGACATGACATCCCAGAATTCACAAACAGCACTTCTAATAAACTCATTAAAAAATTTTGGTGGCTTCTTTAGAAAATGGGAGGAAATTATGTTATATTACAGGCTGTTATATTACATTAAGGTTTTATAATTTTATACGGCCTCTTCTCTTTTTATGTAAAAACCTACGAAACTTTATAAGAATAGTTCTACTTAAATCAATGAGTCTTAAACAACAATGTGCTTCTTGTAATATGTACTTAATAATGCAATAAACTATTCTAAGTGGTGTAGAATAAAAGGTGAAGCACTTTATTTTGATTGGCTGAAAGGTATCAGGATAAAGGGACCTAATTCCTTATAGTATTGCAGTGCACAAGTTACATTCAAATCTCCATTTACATATATATTATTTAATTTGGGCAATTATCAAACCCTGAAACCACTTTTCCATTACAACCTGGACCCTTAAAAGGATTCACATCATGAATGCATCATATATAAGTGTACAAAAAAGAATTCTGAGGAGAAGAAAGCAGTAGGAACAACTTTAATTGAATACTTATATTAGCAGATTAAATTGGGTCTGTTGTAAATGAGCCACTCTTAATTAGCTGCAGTTAGAAGTGGAATCTTTTTGCCTTTTAACACTGTTTATGGGATTCTCATGGCAAGAATACTGAAGTGGTTTGCCATTCCCTTATCCAGTGAAGAAATTAAAAGACACTTGCTCCTTGGTAGAAAAGCTATGACCAACCTAGACAGCATATTAAAAAGCAGAGACATTACTTTGCCAACAAAGGTCTAGTTAAAGCTGTGGTTTTCCCAGTATTCATGTGGATGTGAGAGTTGGACTATAAAGAAAGCTGAGCACTGAAGAATTGATGCTTTTGAACTGTGGTGTTGGAGAAGACTCTTGAGAGTGCTTTGGACTGCAAGGAGATCAAACCAGTCAATTCTAAAGGAAATCAGTCCTGAATATTCATTGCAGGGACTAATGCTGAAGCTGAAACTCCAATACTTTGGCCACCTAATGTGAAGAACTGACTCATTGGAAAAACCCCTGATGCTGGGAAAGATTGAAGGCAGGAGGAAAAGGGGATGACAGAGGATGAGATGGTTGGATGGCATCACTGACTCAACGGACATGGGTCTGGGTAGACTCGGGCAATTGGTGATGGACAGGGAGGCCTGGTGTGCGTGGTTCATGGGGTTGCAAAGAGTTGGACACGACTGAGTGACTGAAATGAACTGAAATGAAGACATGGGTTTGGGTAGACTCCAGCAATTGGTGATGGACAGGGAAGCCTGGTGTGCTGCAGTCCATGGGGTCACAAAGAGTCGGACATGACTGAACTGAGGAAGTGGAATTAATATATTTTATTTTTGACTCTACTCATTACATTTAGTATCAGTGGACAACTAGGTCTTTTTTGCTTTTCACCAACTGAGTACCTTTTAAGGATGGTCTGATAAAAAGCTTTATTTCAATTCTAACGTAAGACCCAAGCGAGGTTTCGAGCTGAACCCCCTTATACAATCAGGATTTTTTAATGGACGATGATATGCCACTGAAGCAGCGATATATTCTTCTCTGATAACTGTGGAACAGACCTGCAAAAATCCACACATTCATTCACTGGCAACCAGTCAGGCAGCAAATAGCAACTGAAACACCTCAGTGCCAGGCACATAGCACAGATCTCTTCCCAGACAGACTTGCATCTTGTCCCTGGTTACCATCATCTTACAAGTATTTCCCTCTCACTACCCCTGATGATGATGATGATGATGATTTTGCGTCTAAAGCCACTAAGTGTAAGATCACTGAATGCAGCAAAGCGTGACACATCTCCTTAAGGACTTTCAGGGAACTGAGATTTAAAGGCAGAGTGGAGGGTCCACAGGTGTCTTCAGGCTAAGGGAACATGCTCACTAGTTTCCACGGGCACTAGACACAAGGCTGTGGCGGGGACAGCATATTTGGGTGGACGCTGTCTCATCCCTCCTGCATCTGGACCTTGGGACAATGACCCTCCTGTCTGATGAGGTTTCCCGACACTTTCTAGTGACCAATAGATGTCTCGATCTTAAACTGGGCTTTCACCAAAAGACAGGATAAAGAAAATGCCCGTAGATCACAAGGCTCCACTTCACCAAGGGTAAAATGGCACTTGACTTTCCGCTCAGAGTTTGATTTACTCAGAGACAAAGCAAAGCTCCTTCGTGTCTTGTCAACAAAAAGTCAAGAATGCAAACAAATCGGAATGGTAGTGTCTATGACACTTTTTAAAAGACAGATCACATATTGGAAGCCCAGGAATCAAACACGCTATATTATCTCACCCTTTCCTTGAAAGGTCAGAGACTGATGACCTTAAAGAATTCAGGAAGAGCCTGCTAATTACTATGGTGATGTTGGTTGAACGATTTTTATATCCATGCAAAAATGTGATGTCTTTACATACTCATAAATATGGAAGTCCATTCACAAAATAACTAGTTGAGTCCATTTATGTATGATTTGTTCCAGCTCTGTATGCAAATCGATTATACATCAGATCAGTTTGGGAAAAGCTCTTCCTACAGAAGTCTCAGTTACCTTCTCTACAAAATGGGCAGGTTGGTTCAGGGTATCTCTGAGGGCCTTTCTGGTTCTAAAGTTCAGACTTACGAGCCTGCTTTTCTCCAGTCTGTTCTGATGAGATCCACTGCTGAGTGAGCACTCACTGGATGCGAGTACTGTGCTAAGGGTGTCACATGCATTATCTAACTGGATCCTGACAGCAACCACATGAGAGACTATCATTCCCCATTGTAAAGATGAGGAAACAATCTAAAACTGTATCAATATTAAGAAACAATTCAGATCATATCAACCAGTGGTGAGTGCTATGAATAAAACAAAACTACTACATATAACAAATGTGCAATGCTGAAGAGGCAGCCTAAGACTCCAGAGGCCTCCATCTAATTACTGAATCATATCTGCAGAAAACTAAAAAATAAAGTAAAAGTATTTGAAGTCCATTTTTATATGTAAAAATATGAAATACCAAAATGTCTAACCAGTTACTTAGGGTGAAAAAGATCCAGTACCAGACCCATAACTAGGTAACCTAGATGATTTTAAATGAATCACTGTACCTCTCTCTAAACTGCAGTTTTCATACCTGAAAATTGGTCTAAAAATACTTGCCCTTTCTACCTTACAAAAGAGAATTAAATGGGAAAGGCTCGGTCATCCATACAGACTGCACTTAGGTAAATTTACTTAATTACATAGACATAAGATAAAAAGGAACAAAATTGGGCCATCTGTAGAACCATGGATGGACCTAGAGACGGTCATACAGAGTAAGTCAGAAAGAGAAAAACAAATCTTGTATACTAACACATATATGTGTGGAACCTAGAGAAGTGGTACAGATGATCTTATTTGCAAAACAGAAATACGACAAAGACATAGGGCACAAATGTATGAACACCAGGGGAGGAAGAGGGGGAGAAATTGGGAGATGGGGATTAATAATATATGCGCTGATACTATGTATAAAATAGATAATAAGAGCCCACTATATAGCACAGGGAACTGGATTCAATGCCCTTTGATGACCTAAATGAGAAGGAAATCTAAAAAAGTGGGAATATATGTACACATACAGGCTTCCCTGGTGGCTCACATGGTAAAGAATTTGCCTGCAATGCAGCAGACCCCGGTTCCATCTCTGGGTTGGGAAGATCTCCTGGAGGAGGGCATGGCAATTCACTCCAGTATTCCTGTCCTGAGAATTCCAAGGATAGAGGAACCTGGTGGGCTATAGTCCATGGGGTCACAAAGAGTCAGACATGACTGAGCAACTAACACACACACACACACGTATGTATACATATAGCTGATTCACTTTGCTGTACAGTAGAAACTAACACAACATTGTAAAACAACTATACTCCAATAAAAATTAATCTAAAAAAGAAAGTCAAAGATGAGACACAGAGGCCCAATAGTCAAGCTTGCTCTTTGGTCCCTAACATACAACTTTCTGACAAGTCACAATAATTTTTTAGCTTTGATGCCAATAATTTTATTAAGCAAAATTTCCAAGTCTTTAGATGATCCTCCTACATCATCTGAGCTAATCGGTGCACATGTTCCATTTTCTAGTCTTGAACAAACTGGAGAAGAACAAGACACACAAGCCTGCTCAGAACAGATTCTTCAGGGACACTTTCCTCCACCCAAACCTCCCAATAAACTCAAATAATCAGCTTGGTTTCAGTGAACATTTAACAAGTCAGTTAACACCAAAAGGAAACTATGTCTATCTGCAGCATGACTGGGAGGACCTTATTCTGGGCAGATATTTAATGTAAATATATTCTTGGCACTAAAGTTAAAGTGAAAGTCGCTCAGTCATGTCCAACTCTTTGCAACCCCATGAACTATATATAGTCCATGGAATTCTCTAGGCCAGAATTCTGAAGTGGGCAGCCTTTCCCTTCTCCAGGGGATCTTCTCAACCCAGGTATCAGACCCAGGTCTCCCACATTGCAGGAGGATTCTTTACCAGCTGAGTCACAAGAGAAGCCCTCTTGGCACTAAACACAGGCCTAAAATGACTCCATATTATGTGGGAGTTTAGACTTCCTGACGCTAATCACCATGGCTGATCCCAGGTGGCACTGCCCAGCAGGTCAGGCATCCTCTGTGATACACAGAAGGGAGCTAAAGTTGATATTAACAGGGAAAAGATGAACAACTACCTTTGGAGGTCAAAAAGCCATGGGTTCAAGGGCAAGTCTGCTTTTCTGATGTTATTCCTGCCCATGATTTAGGGAGTCCCAGCTTCTGTCCACTTGCTCACTGTTGAGAGGTTTGGCAGAAATTCTCCAATCTGACATTAATGGGATGATTTGCACCTTCAGTGCCCTGAATAATATAAGATCCATTTAAGATCCAGTTTATTCAAATCAAAAATACTATATGGTATAGAATTCAGTTCACGCCAAAAATCACATTCTCCAGGCAAGAATAGAGTGAGTTGCCATTCCCTTCTCCAGGGGATCTTCCCAACCCAGGGATCAAACCCAGGTCTCCTGCATTGCAGGCGGATTCTTTATCATCTCAGCCACCAGGGAAGCCCCTCATAGTATTCAGTTCACCCCAAGGATCACATATGCCATATGACCCACCAAGAGACAAGATGGATCAGTATGCTGACATAAATGGAAAAAATACTCTTCTTTTAAAAAGCTCCCTTGTTATATAGTTGAATAATTTTAAAGTTTCTTTTAAGACAAAGTGGTTTCCAATTACGTTATTTTTAAAACTAAATACTATTTAGGGCAGGAAGCAACTATAATCTATGATGGTTTGGTAATGCTTAAGAGGTCGCCTGAAGAGGATAGCAGAAACAAGGAAGATTGGAAAACTTACATAAATGTAGCAATTTTCTCGGGTCTCTCTTATAAATGTTCCTCAAAACAAGACTTTTAAAGACCAGTTTTAAGAACATTGCTGAAGTGGTTATGTTTGGAGACTTAAATATAGAAAATGGTTAGTTATGGCTTTGATAAAATTTCCAGTGAAAGCATCACGTCCAGACTCAAACAGAAGACCTCAAACAACTAAAATAGAAGAGAATATAGTAGGACTAAAAATGGCTCTGATTTTGCTAATAAAGCCAATTTGCTTTGTAATGAAATAAACTGATGTTAAAGATGACTGTAATGAGTTTGAATAGAAGTATAAACCCTAAAGGTAGAAAAAGTTATATTTGTAACTGTTGTCAATTATGTATGGGATTTTAAATATGTATACTTAACTAAATTAATGTGCAAAATACTATAAATAGACTCACTGGCATCTATAAATACATATGTTTGGCTAACTTGGTCCTAAAATATAGAAAACTTTTTAGGAAAATGACAGAACACCTTATATTCAAAATCATCCTCTTGTTCTGACATATATGGTGCTAAAAGTTCTGTGAAGGAAAAAATGTGGCTATCCAACAGGAGGGGAACAATTAGGTAAATTATGATGTGGCCACAAATAGACTATTACATACCCACTAAGATGCATTTAGGAAGAGATTAAGCTAATAGAGGACATGTTTACTCTCCAATTCAAATTACAAAGGAGGATACAAAACTATATAAACATACTGTGATTAACTCTGACAAAAATACACGAGTTCCCAAAATAATCTTAGAAGACTAAAAAACAATAACAGAAGGATGGGTTAATGGATTTCTTCATACTTCTTGTGTTTTAAAAATTTTCCCTCCTACATGAATATGCATGATGTTCATCATGGCATGATTTGTTTAAAATATGTAAGGCTCCAGTTCCTCCTAGACCTCCTAGAAATACCCCCAACTCTCCCATTGCCAACAATCTAATCTTTTTGAAATCACATAATTCAAAAAAGGAGTAAGTGAAAGTAACACCACAGGGGATTTACTGCTTCCCAGGCTCTGGTGTCCTTTGACTGGGGTCCAAATCCTGGCTCTTGCATTTATTAACTACATCACCTAGGCACTTCACCTTTCTAAATGTTTTCATCTAAAGAGAGGTGGTCTTACACAGATTCTCAGAGGAAAAAATGTTTTACATTCCAGTAATGCAGTCAGGAAGAAGATGAACAGAGAGGATACAGTAAGAAAAAAAAAAAGTGTGAAATAGGAGAGAACAACAGTAGAGAAGTCCAGAAAGGCTGTTGGAAGCCACATAGTAGAGAGGAAAGAAAGGAGGAGTCCAAAACTCTAGTAGGAAACACGGCAATCCTGGGGAAGAAGGTCGGAGGAGGAGCTGCATTGCCCCACTTATTGTTATAATTTTGGAATTCAGAGATGTTAAGTGTTTCAGATGAGTTCTTGTTTTTACCTGTGGGAAGCACAATACCGCTTCACATAGTGGGGGAAATTTTACAGACTTGACTTCCTTGGTGGTTCAGGTTGAGAACAAACAGCTATGGGGGAGAGGGTGCTAGTCCAAACCTCCGAGACTCAGGTCCTCTGACAGGTGAGGCCTTCAGAGCTACTTATGCGCAGTCAGTTGGGGTGGCGGATGAACCCCAACCAATAAGGATGCCAAAAACAACATGGGTATAAGACCAATGACCCTGTGCCGTAGGCTTTTCAGGAACAAAAGGAGATGAGAATCCAGATTCAATGTACCTATGCTTCAACAAGATGATGAAGCTACAACTCATGAGATTTTGAAGTGTGAAATGATCACGAGAGATTAAAAATTATTTTACATTTATAAAGCTCTGATGTTTATGATACGTAGTTAAGTGAAAGACCCAATGAGTATTATGTAAGGCATCACCCTATTTTGGTAATGATTCAGATATCTGCATAGGAAAAAGATAAGACATATCCCATTAAAAAATAATATTAACAGCTAACGTGTTATTTATGTATAAAGAACTGGGATAAATGTTGACACTTTTAATATTGTTTTAATTATTTTCTATTTGTGCTTACTGAATTGTCTGAAATCAGCATGGGCAACTTTGCAATAAAGAAAGAAAAGTTTTAATGCTCTAGTGGGTGCCACACCACTTAGTTAATGGACAGAAAGACAAACATCCATACCAATATAACGGTGGACACATGAAACAGAAAATACTTTGCCATCAAACATTTGGAATAAATGTTAGGAAAGGAGAAAAATAAAGAACTTCATTTTCATTTCCCTTCCGCCCACTGCCCTCAGGATATTAGAGAAAGTTTCAAGGTACACAGTTTAAGTACTGAAGGGTTAATTTATCATGATGCTGGGTTAAAAAACAAAAAACAACAGGCTTGAAAACTTCCAAATAGTTTATTGGCTTTGAAAACCAAATCATGTTCAATCATACTAAATAGATTAGAGGTTCAAGGCTTTATAGTATTGCATTACGTTGGCATGAATGCATATAAAGCTCAGTCCCTACCTTTATTGTTAATAGCTTTCTAATCCCTGACTAGAAATTTATAGTTTAGAAATGGCAACACATCTTAAAGATTAAAGCCATGTGACAAATAGTTCATGTCCCTTAATAACCAAATCACATGCCTTAGATTGGGGAAGCTTATCTGCCTTTTCCTTCTATATGGTTTCATTGGTAGGAACTACTTTATATCCCTATTACATGAATGATGAATGGGGCCGTTGGTTATGGTCTGTTATTTGCTTGGCTGTAGTCAATATGTTTTCTTTGGACAGGGATTTCTGTGATTTATCTCTCTCCTGGCCTTATCACTTATTAACTCTGGGTAGACAGGAAAAAGCCAAGGTTGTATATAAGGCCTAGTGGCCATTTAGACCTCTAATGTCAGTGAAAATATCCCTTTTAATGATCCTGTTACACTAGCTACTCAAGTCCTGATTACACTCCACTCCAAATAGGAAATAAAGGTCGTATTTCTTGGAAAGTGTGTACATAAAATATGCAAAATAATATGCTTCCTTCAGACCAGCTTTATTCTTTGCAGAAACGGCTTTCATTTTACAGATGTCACAGAAGTACAATGGGTATTTTCAGTGATTCTTGTTGCTCTTGTCCCCGTATGGCACCAACGGTGTTTAAGTTTACAGATGCCACTGGGTTGAGGACCACCAATCACATCAATGTATGTCAGATCAGAAGCGATCGTATTTTGTGAAAAAATTCCCTTTGGCAGAGGAGAAGAGGCTTGGGACTTAGCCTTTGGATCACAAAAGCAAAAAAAGAATAAACATTCTCTCTGCCTTGAATTCTTTTCTTTGTGTGTAAATGGCTCATTTGGAGTAATATTTGAGACATGCGGACAGGAGCAGCCTGTTAATTTTTCTTTCTTCTTGGGTCTTTTCCAATTAGGACACAGCTAAGGCAAAACCGCTCGTCAAGTGTTCATTACACAGCCCTCCTTCAGCTGAGTCCTAAGTGAAAACAATCTGATATAAAAGAAAACACATTCTTGCCTTCCTTTCCTCCATTCTTACTGAATTTTCTTAGACCCATCTTTGTAACAAGTAACACAAGTGCAGAATACTACCCTTTATAAAGCATTTTCATGCCCATTCTTTCATTGATACCCACAAGACCCTTGAGGCACCCAGAGGAGGAATAGTCCCACTATCTATTCACTGAGAGGAATCCAAAAATCTGGGCCTGAGCCCTTCATCCCCTTCACCTCCATATCCAACCCATCTCCAGGTCCTGTCCACTTTTCCTCTTAAATATCTCTTGAATCCTCTCACTATATTCCATCTCTACCCATTACTATCCAAATTAAAGTCATCGAATCTCTTTCCCAGACTACTGCAAAGGCCTCCTTACAGGTCTTACTTATAGAATCCATTTTGGTTTCCTATGCTCCAGACAGCCAGAGTTTTTCTGTTTTTGTTTTCTTTCAAACAAAAATTTGGTTATGTCCACCTATCTACTTTAAGGACTGCCCACTGCTCTTGAGATGACAAACAACTAAATTCCTCCCCACGGCTGCAAGGCTTCATAGCCTTGTCTCTGCCCACTTCTCCAGTCTCTTCTCTTGCCATTTTTTCCCTCTCTTGATTTTTCAGCCTCAGTGGAATTTTTACAGCCTTCCAAGAAGCCACATTTCCTCTCATTCAGAGCCCTGTGACATGCTCCTCTCTTCCAGAACACTCCGTTTCTTTCCACAAACCCACTCAACCCAATCCCTCATGAACTCCCAGGTTAACTCGTAACCACCCTTTAAATCTCAATTCATGCATCTTTATCTGACAGACAATATCTCTAACTGACTGACTGGGGGTCCTTCATTATATTCTTGCCTGAAACTCTGTTCTTGTTTTTCTGGACACTCATTAAGGTTTGAAGTTGTAAACTTGTGAATATCCATGTTCCCTCTTTAACTACAAGATCCATGAGAACATGGTTTTACTCAACACAGTTTTAGAACACTGCCTAGAATAGAACAGACAATCCACAAACACTTGTGAGATGAGTGAATGGGGCAACAAAAGAAAGTCATAAAATCAGACAACCTAGATCTTTTGATTCTGACTCTAATACCTAGAAAGAAACAATTTCCTTAATCAGATGAAAGCTGGCACATATGTAATACTAAATAAAATGTGCTCTCACAACCAGTTCTTTATATTTGAAGAGAAACATACCCATTATCTGTTTCTCTCCTTTTGTGTTTGCTTTTAGGGAACACTCATATTGTACCAGGAGAGCATTACATACATTGACCTATTGACTTTTTAGATGCAGTTACTGTTAAAATATCTCATTTTACAGATAAAAAATTAGTACTATGTAATATAGATCCAACCCCATTTTTTTTTAACAAAAAATCCAACTACTATGCTCTCTACATGTAAGTTCACATTAAAGGAGATAGATTCTTAATTAACAGCTCTTATTTACATTCCCTGCCATCCAGAGCACAAAAATCAATGAGGACCCATTGATTCTGTGCAATATGTCACTCAATTACTAGAGAACACCTATTGTAAGTAAGATACTGAGTCAAGGTGCTTACAGTGGGCAAAACAAGATAATTTCAGGGAGGTTAGCTGCCTGTGGACTTTTTGAGATGTGTCTATCTAAGAACAGAGGAAGAGAGTGAAGGTATAAGGAAGTGAACGATGAATGAGCCATCTAAGCACATACAACAAAAGAGCTCCAAGGACAGCGACTCTTCCAGATAATCAAGATGAACCACAGGACACATCAAAGTCACCTAGTCAACTGGCTCATTTCACAATAAAAACACTGAAGTCTGGAGCATGTCAGCAACTTGTCCCATGTCTCACAGTCAGTTAGCAGGGCTGGGACTACAACACAGACCTCCCTGATCTCAACCCAGTGCTCTGGCTACTTGCTACAGTGGCCAGAGAACACTTCAGAGGGTAGTCAAGTTTGAACTGGATCTAGGAAAATCACCATATTCAAAGTTGCTAATCATGAAGTAAGCTTGAGGCATAGTGGGGAGACTGGGATTAGAGGAGGCGAGAAAGCACCGGACCCAAAGGGCACAGTGAAATGTGGATAACAAGCCCAGGGGGTTGGACTATATCTTACATATAGGGAGCAAGGAAAAGTTTCTCTGCACAGAAATGGTACAAAAGTGACTTTTGGGAAGCTTAATCTGGCAATGAATTAGTGTAAGAAGAGGCAGAAAAACAGGAGATTCACTTGGTGGAAACTCTCTACCTTTTCCCTAAGCCTGTTAACTTTGTTTATCCCCAGGATGGCAGCCTTCATTTGTGCAGGTTTCCAAGAATTAAAAACAGAGCTTTCTGCCTGAAACCTCTTGAAAGGGGAGTTAAAGCTGATTATAACCTAATACCTTTGAAGGGGGCTGGTGATAGACAGTACCCATGTTACTATGGCCTCCAGAAGAGGGGTTGAAGTTGGGGATGGAAATAAGAGAACAAGTGTGCTGTTCCTGAAAAATCAACACCTGAGAACTTAATAAATCTGGGATGCTTTATTAAATGTTTATTATTTGAGGCCATTTCTAAAAAAATACTTGTTTAATCAAAATAGTCATTGTCACATTCATAAATCTTTTCCTTGCTACCTTATTTATACTGTGCTCTCTTTATTTGTGGTTGATTAGTATTGCTTGGAGAAGGCAATGGCACCCCACTCCAGTACTCTTGCCTGGAAAATCCCATGGATGGAGGAGCCTGGTAGGCTGCAGTCCATGGGGTCGCAAAGAGTCGGACACGACTGAGTGACTTCACTTTCACTTTTCACTTTCATGCATTGGAGAAGGCAATGGCAACTCACTCCAGTGTTCTTGCCTGGAGAATCCCAGGGATGGGGGAGCCTGGTGGGCTGCCATTTATGGGGTCATACAGAGTCGGACACGACTGAAGCGACTTAGCAGTAGCAGCAGTAGCAGTATTCTTATTTCTCTAATTTACTGATAACCACAGGTTTATTACTAAAATTCCAAAGGACATTTCATAGACCTCTAGAACATGATGGAGAAAACAAACAACATGTGAAATATTTACACCATATTGGGGACAGCAATGAATGAATGAATAATAATGATCATCACTTATTAATGGAAACTACTAATATCTGGCTAAGTGCTCATGCTAGCTCACCTTAAGTGCTTTATACACATCTTTCCTGATACTAAGAACAACCCCAGCAAGTTATTTTTCCTTGTAATAATGTAAACATGAGGTAACTGTGGTTTAGAGCTATCACACTACATACCCAAAATAATCTCTCTGGTAAAAGCCAGAGCTGAGATTTCAATCTATACCCATCAACTCTTAAACCCAAGGACTTAAATCACTATGCTACATCATCTCCTTGGAAGTGAGAAAGAAAAGACTACTGGGGAGGAATGAAAAGGGCAAGAAGGGAAGAAAGAAGAAGAGAGAGTGGGGGTAGAGGGAGAACACAGAGGAATGGGGAGAGGGAAAAAAAAAGAAAACTGGAAAGATATGGTACATGTCATCAAGTTTCATCTAATATATTCAGGCAACACGACCCCTTCTACATGCAAAGTAATTCTGGGCATATGGTACAAACAGGAAGCATTTCCAGGAAGAATATTGACTTCAAAGTAAAGTCTGAGACTAATAAGAATTTTGTTTAGTCCTTCCTCAAGAGCAGGAAGCTTGATGGAAAACGTTAAGAACAGAAGAACTCAGAAGCAGAAAGGATTAGAGATGTGACTCGACCAAACCAAATCTGAGCTGTTAGATGAGCAACCTTTGGGGCTTTCACCAGCTTTGGGGCAACAGGCAATATATGGTTCTTGGTACACACCTAAGCTGGTCTAGCATCCTGGTGGCCCACTGCTCCAGGCATATTTTCCCCAAAGACACCACCCACTCCAATAGAGAAATAACTGGAACAAGGTTTAAAACTACATTTGGATTTGGGCACCTCTTATGAAGAAAAACCAACTCGAAGAGCTTTGAAGAAGCAGCTAAAGCCTTCTGAGAGTCTTTTATCAACACCCAAGGTTACTTCAAGTTTAGCAGGAGAGAATTCTACAAGTCACTTAAAGATGTAACAGCAAAGAGGCTACTGAGAAGAACAAAGATACTGGGAAGGCCCCCTCCAGGGCAGTGGAGGTTTATGGGGATTGACTTCCCACTGGACTGACGGACCAGACACAGGATTAGGGAGGCCTTTGAAAAAAGTCCTGTCCTCAGAAAGGGTTTTTGTTTCCTCCTATGAGAAAACATGATTTAAAATTTAAAGTCAGCCTTGCTCTGCATTTACATGAGAATAACTGGCCACAATAAATCAGATCAGGGATGCGATATCCCCCTCTTTTGTTCCGATCCAGTTGGGATTCACTTTGCTCCCTCAGTCTGATGGAGCAGACACGAGAGAAGGGCACAGCTGGCAGCTGAGAATCCTCACGTGTCCCTGGTCTGAAGCACCAAAGATGGAGAGCTGCACGCCTGTCCCCACAAGTGGAGCCAGCTTGCAGGCAATCTGTGTTTAGTCAAATTCTTTCCTCCCACCCCCAGAAGTCTGCTTTTATTTGCATAGATTAGGCCAGGCTGTTTCTGTCTCGGTTGTGTGGGGGTTTTTCTTTTTCATTGATTATGGATTTTTACAGACTTGCACATACGCATGCGCAAATCCTCTCACACGCACTCAAAAGCAGTACCTTCGTTTGGGATGTTGTTTTTCAGTCCCAGGACATTTTTTTTTTTAAAGGAAAAATTCCAAGTGATATTTTCTCCTAAGAAACAGTATTGGCTCACCCTATCCAGAAAACCAAGCCTCGCATCTTGAAATGCCATGGATGTTAAAGAAAATGAAGTGTGAGCTTCTGTGGGAGGGGATGGAAGGGTTGGTGGGGGTGCGGGTGCTGCAGGTTTCCAATGAGCTGAGTGGTTGTTCGGATACAAAGAACAGAGAGAATTTATGACCCATCTCCACACTTTTGCTAGAGAATGGCGACAAGCAGGTAAACTGAGCAAACCACCCCGGTCTGGCAGCACCAGCCATGAATGTGTGACCCTTGGTAGGGGCATTTAATGATAATGATCAGGAGTCTTTGGTGCGGTTCACCAATTAACAGAGACTCTCTTTTGTTAGAAATGACTTAATGTCACAGTGACTGTGAACAGCCAGCTATATCAGTGGGGAAGTTTTTGTACCGGTTTCTTTGAAAATTTTATTTTTCCAAATCAGAGAGAGGTGAGTCTCTCTCTTAGAATACTTAAAAAACTAAGTCTTCCTATCTATGGTCCAGAGTTTGAGGCAGGATCAGCAAAAGCATTTTTTTCATACTTTAAATTTCCCGCACACTTACACACGTGCATGCACACCTAGGACTTCTCTCTCTTATCCTTAACTACTTTGTGAGACTTGCAGATCGGCCACTTTGATCTTTGATCTTAATTCCCCCGTCTGATACAGGTTTTCCAAGATGTGATTTCTTAAATTGATGGCAATTTTTTTAATGGTTAAAAAAAAAAAAATTCCAATAATGATGGGTCCCCTAGCTATTTTCTTTTGAGAATTTAAGTAATTTAATGAGGATGATTTTTTTTTTAACTTTTATGGCCAGGTGGCTCAAGGGGATATTTTGTTGAGCACTGATTAAAAATAATTTCTTCTAAATGAGACCTGACCACAGAATGGAACCATTAATGGGCAGAGACGCTGTCACCAAAGCGGAATCACGCTTGATTGCCTCTCGTTCCTCCCACAACACGAGCGTTTTCTTCTTCTTTTTCTTCTCCTTTTCTTGTTCTTAATGGCAGAGTAAATAAGCAGCCAGCGAGGCCTAAATGTTTTCGACCAAAAACAGAGTCCAAACTCCTCAGAGAAAACATTTGGCCTCTGTGGTTTTGTAATATGTTCCAGAACACCGAGTTCAGTGAAGAACATTGTGAAAAACTCCCATCCATCGGAATGATGGTGGGGAATGTTACAGTATCAGAAGTTTCAATTGGTCCTTTTCCTGCAGGCCTATAATGAGGCTTGTAAAAAAAAAAAAAATTGTGCTATGTGGAAGTTCTCATGGGAAAAATGAATGGCAAGAAATCCTAGCTTTAAAAGAAACAGCTAATCTGCTAGTTTGATTGTTCTTCAAAACTTACGCTGAACCAATGAGCCTAATTAAAAACACTTGGCCTACTTCTATAAAGCATCATAGCTTTCTCTATGCTTCGTTTGTATACACCACCAAACTCCAGATAGACTATTATTTTTTCAAGTGCTTGCTAACAAAGTGCTGACTTTGTTGGGATGGCTGAGCTAATTTCTTGAACTCAGTGTGAAACCTTAGCTAAACAAAATTGTGGTAATTTTCCTTAATTTGTAAAAGTGATTGGAGTGCAAATAAAATTTTCCTCTTGGGTCAATCCTATAATTTTCAATTAACTAAAACTAATCGTCAGGCAGGCACCAAACCTGCATTTTGTTTAAAGGACTGGGAGGCATTTCCAAGGGTCAGGATGCATTAGCTGTTTTTATAATTTTGAGAGAGGGTTGAGTCGGGAGAACGAGTCACTGAGAAGCATGGTTGATTTTGTTCCTCCTATTAAAATACAACAGGAAAGATGCTTTGAGATAAAATGTCACAGTAAAATACAATTTGTCCATTTAATTGTATGGTTCTAATTAGGATGTGTTAACACAGTTATCCCTTCATGCTCTGGAGTCTCTTTGTGTGAAAGCAACTTACACTCAGTACTTAATCTGGCTTTGTGGTCCTTTAGTGATTAAAGAAGGAAACATGGGGCCAGTTTCTGGAGGCAACAACCCAGCAATGGCTGCTACACAGCAGAGGACCCAGACTGTCCCCAAAGCCAGTGTGGTCCTTGGACCAGGATCATCAGCCTCTCCTTGTGAGCTTGTTAGAAATGCAGAGTTTCAGATCCCACCCGGAGCTACTGAATCACAATCTGGATTGCAACAAAGATCCCTGGGTGTTTGGTTTACATGTAACACTCTGAGGATCTCTTTGACTACACACTGGGCACTTAGACTCTGCACTTGATATGTTTCCATAGAGAACCTGCCTGGTTCTCTCCATGTGACGTGAGGAAATTCACCCTCACCCTAGAACCCTAGCTTCTTAATGCAAGATAGGTCCATGTGCCAAGGCAGGTCCATGTGTCAAGGCAGGTCCATGTGTTTGGGATGGCAGGCGGCAGTCATGGGGAACAAAATGAAGCTTAAAGGGAAAGAAAGCACCAACCCAGAATTAAATATGAAAACCACCAAAAGTCTTTAAATGGCCATGACCAGGCTAGAAGAAAGTTGTATTGTGCACTCAAGCACATTCCTACTCCATAAAGCAAGCAAACCCCGACATGATGGCTTAACATCCAGAGACTCTTAGGACTGTATAGCACTCCTCCTCGCTCATGCCACTGCCTTAGGTATCTAACCCATGATTTCAACAGATCCTGTCATTCAACAAGGACACCTAGATGAAATCTTATCTAATAATAACGGTAATAATAGTAGTAGTAGCAACTCATTTCACCATAAATGGGGTGAAACAGAGAAAATGGGTCTTAAGAAGAAATAGATTTTAGAATAAAATAGCACTTATACACACAAGATTGAGTCAAAGACCCACAAGGTCAAGACCGCTCTGTCCACCATCTGCAGTAGTTCTTACCTGTGTAAATGAATCTTCCAGGTGTCCCTTTGCAGAACTGTTTGGATTTGTAGGACAAGGTGACCTCTACAACACCAGGGATATGCCGAGGAGGAGTCTGCACACGGATGGCGTGAGGAGTAATCAACTAGTGGGAGACATTTGGGGGAAAAAAAAACATTGTCATTGCAATATGTAAAGGACTCATTTCACAGCTTTCTTATCGGTTCTCAATAAACATAGTCTTCAAACACCTAATTAACCTGTCCATGTTTAAATACAATCATGATGGAACCTGTATAAAAAACACTGACAACAATATTTACAAGTGCTCTGAGAACAGTCATAACAACTTTATCTGAGTTTTCCTACATGGCAGGCACTCTGCTTCCTGGTTTGAAAAGTAAACCTGGTCTAATGAAATGATTTATCTACTACAGGATATCCTTTGGAAAAATCTCTGTTTTAAGGCAGACACCCAAATCAGCACTGAGCTCTGCCACACCTCTCCAGAAGCTGGTGGGCCTGGTGTTTGAACTGAGCCCTTCAACATGTGCAAAACACAGAGGTAGGAAATCCATGGTCGAGGTGCTCTGATGAGCTGCAGAGCCCATGTAGGAAATGCCCCGAAGACCATTTGGTGCATTAACTACCAGAGGAACAATCAAAGAGCTTTAAAGGGGAAACCCAAGAAGCTTTCTCCCTGGAACAGCTGAGAGGTCTGGCAAGACTAAGGACTGTCCATAAAAGGGAGCTGGAAGCTGGGGAGGGGCCGGAGGATGATCAGTGGTCCATTATGCAATGTCACGTGCACAGGGAGAAAGTTCATTTCTGAACCCTGTTGGCGATCAGAGCACACTGCAAAGCAGAATTTGCTTTTTAGTACTCTTATCATTGTTTATATAACTAAAATGTTATTAATGGCCATAAAACTGGCATTATCTGCTTCTTTGAAAACTTCAGCCCTTGTAGTTGACCTCTGATGGTGCTAGACTCTCTGTGCTCTCTCTCTGGTGTGTGCAACTGCCTGTTCCTTGACTGCTTTCAGATTTGTTTAGCTCAGGGCTGCAGTACTGAGTTGGTACGTAATGGGTGATCATTTGGACTAACTCATGTTTGTCCTGTTCTTATAACTTAGAAAGGGCTTTTGTTTCAATGTGCAAATTTAAATATTTTATCCAGAGAAGGCAATGGCACCCTACTCCAGTACTCTTGCCTGGAAAATCCCATGGACGGAGGAGCATGGTGGGCTGCAGTCCATGGGGTCGCTAAGAGTCGGACACGACTGAGCGGCTTCACTTTCACTTTTCACTTTCATACACTGGAGAAGGAAATGGCAACCCATTCCAGTGTTCTTGCCTGGAGAATCCCAGGGACGGGGAGCCTGGTGGGCTGCTGTCTATGGGGTCGCACAGAGTCAGACAAGACTGAAGCGACTTAGAAGCAGCAGTCCAGAGAATCACAGACAACTCCATGAGGATCAAGGTGACAGCACAAATGCCAGCCCCTGAGTCCCACCTAGGTAAACAGTCCCAGCACAAAGGCCTGGCAAAAAGAATGTAAGAAAGTGGCTCCTGCTAAAATCTGCAAGTGATTTCTACCAAATGCTCTTTCTTGAAACATAAAGGTCATCTGCACAGAAATCACTTTAAGTTAGTAATTAGAAATGCCTATCCTCTTTGGCCACCTCATGCGAAGAGTTGACTCATTGGAAAAGGCTCTGATGCTGGGAGGGATTGGGGGCAGGAGGAGAAGGGGACGACAGAGGACGAGATGGCTGGATGGCATCACCGACTCGATGGACGTGAGTTTGAGTGAACTCTGGGAGCTGGTGATGGACAGGGAGGCCTGGTGTGCTGCGATTTATGGGGTCGCAAAGAGTCGGACACGACTAAGCGACTGAACTGAACTGATCCTCTCCCATAGAATGTGTGCACCCTTATTTGCTGGAAATACACAAAAGATTCTTCAGGAATACCATACTTATGTGGAACCACTGGAGACTGAGTTCTCAATGGCTACATTTTTTGATGGCTAAACGTTTACCCATAAAAGCACAAAAAATATTTACTTAAGATTTTGACCTTTTCATATTGAAATTCTTCCAAAATGCATTATATGTTTTCTAAAATAAGCAAAATATATATAATTTAATTTAGCCTTAATAAAGAAGGTTTTACTTGCAAGTACTAATTTGGTCATTTGTATGTATTCTCATCTGCTTTTTTCAGATATGAAAACAGAATCATAAATTGTTAAACTGCTTGCACAAAATCACCCTCGTAAGAGCAAATAAGAGCAAAAGTGACCCTGATAACAGTTCAAAAAATGATAGGGAGTAATTCCATCTAATCATAAAGAAGAAATGTTCATATTTATATCTTTAAACATTTTAAAGCTAGCATCAAACTCAAAGTTTTCAGATCCAACACTATATGTATATGTGTTGTTTTTAAATTCACATGCTATTCATTTTTCATTTTCTACCTGGTCCCTGGTTGTACCTTTGATGGTGGAAGTTGCCATATAGTTATTTTCCAAATAAGTGGCATGCTTCTATTCTAAAAGTTACTTGGACTGTAGAGTAAGATTAAATCACAATAATATTTAGGAGAACTTTCAGACAGTTAGAGAATATTTCACCTACCCACCCTTTTCTCAGGGGGAAATACATTTTAAAAGATGGAAAGATATCAGTAAATAGATACCAGAGACATCTTTTTAAGTATAAGGACCTATGAGTTGATACACTAAGGAACAAAATTGATTTAGAAAATTTATAAAATTTACAAACTGATTAGATATGACTGCAAAGAAACTACTTAAGAGAGTAGGGGGTCAGCATAAAGGAAATTGAAACAAATTTTCATTTACAATTTCATTTTCCGTTTTAATCAGTCTAACTAAAGCAGAGATTCACTATTGAAATAACTGTGCTTTGCAAATAAGGTAGAATATGAATCATCATTAGAGAATGAACTTGTTGATGTTTCTCCTGCTGTAGATGTTAGTCTGGGAACAGGCTCTCACACTGACACATGATATTGATGGCATTCAGAAGGAAAAAATTGTATCTAACCACTATCAACTAGGTAGCGGAGAGGTTTATTTATTTATCACTCAAAGAGGTACAAATTTATTGCAGGAAGGAATGCTAGTAATCATTTAAAATGAATGCTCTCGTTTTAATAGCTAAATACACAAAAGTCCAAAAAAGTCTAGTGGCTTCAAAAATTGACCCAACATCTTAGCGGAAAGATAGGGTCTAGATTTGGAAGCCTAGTACCCATAACCCACCCCAAACCCCTCCCCCATCTCAGGATAAACTTCCCACATTGTTCTAATTGGGCTGAACTAAAGGCAGCCCCTCTAAGTTACAGAAGGAAGAAAGGCTCTAGTATAAGTTTAAATTTTTCAAACTTTCGTCATTGCAATAGCACTTCCTAAGTTTCGCCATGTCTATAAACAACCCATACCCATACAATTAGGTAATTAAAAATTTTAATTGGTTAACTTTTTGCTTTGTTGTTGTTTAGTCGCTCAGTTGTGTCCAAGTCTTTGTGAACTTTTTGTTTCAAATAACTTATTTTAAAAGGACACTATATTACTATTGCAACTGGTTGTGGTAATCTTAAAGCTAATATGATGTTGTTAAATTCTAGTTAGATAATGTTGACAACCTGAATGGGTTTATTGAAAAGGGAGTTGAGCTAGTGTTAGAATACAGACTTGTTTGCTCCAACTGAGACTTTCTCCCTTAACATAAATCAGAAGGATTAAAGGAGAAATAAAAGGAGAATCACTTTTTCACGATGATTCAGTTCTATTTAATGTCTGTGTCAAATCCAAAATGGTCTCCTGTACAACCAGGGGCACATGCCCCACACTTTGGGAAATTCTGTTCTAAGTGATTCGAGAACAGATTCACTCTCTTGGCTTAACTTCCTTAAATCACAAAACGAACAATTTGAGTTAAAAATAAACATACTTCTGAAACCCTGTAGCATCTGATACTACTTTCTTCCTTTTTGGAAGTCTACACTTTCTTCACTTCTGTGACACTAATTATAAGACTTAAGCCTCAGAGAGTGTCTGATGGTTTACCAAAGCACTTTCACATTCACTATCTTTTTAAAGCCCATCCTTATGGGATATGTATTCCAGATAAGCAAAAATTGAGAGTCAGACGAGTTAACTAATATTATTTGGAAACAGCAGGAAGAAAATCAACCTCTTATCCGTGTAAATAAGTGTTTTCCAGAGCTCCTCTCTTATTCATTGATTCCTGATCTCTTCCTGTGCCAACTATTTCCTTCTGCCAATTTGTTAATTGTAGACATTTCACAAGTCTGTTCTAGATTTTTTTTCTCTTTCATTTGCCTAACAATTCTTGAATTCACTCACTGGCTCAACCACGTTAGCTAAACTGACTTCCAAGCCTACGCCTGCGGCTTTGATCTCTTTGGCCAAACACCACATTTTTATCAGCAAGAGAGTAACAGAATCTCCCCTTATGTATCTTACTGCAACTTCAATCTCAACAGGATGCAAGATCATTTATCATCTTACTACGTATAACCGTACTTCCTGATCCTGTGTTCCTTCTCTCAGCTAAGAGAACACTACCCTTTGAATCACCCAAAATAGAAACCTTGGGATTATCTTTTTTTTCTCCCTTCAAATTTTCTTTTAGTCATGTTGACTCTACCTTCTACTGAATTTCACTGGCGCCTTTCTCCTTTATTTTGTTCAGGCTGTCACCATTTCTTACTCAGACAATTGCAATATTATAAATGCCTTCTAAAATGGCCTTTCTCTGCTTCTACTTTCTCAACCAGAATTGTCCTCTTCAAACCAACCTTATTATGCCATGCCCTGACTCAAACCCTCACCTGCTCCTTCATGTATGGTATGTAGTCTAGACTCCTTAGCATGGTAGCCAGGTGCTCCAAGGCTTGAGAGCTGACTGCCCTTGTGAGTCATCCTTCCCACTCTGCCCTTCCACACTCTGGAGAGAAGGCCAAGTGGATATATGAAAATAGCCTACCATCTTTGCCTTGTTCATGCCATTCCTTGCCTAAACATTCCCCTACTGCTATTTCTCTTGTTCCTTAATACCCTGAAGAGATGTTCCCTCTTCCAGTAAGTTTCACCTGATCTTAAGAGTCACAGTTACTCACACATTTGTAAAAATTTATATAATTATGGAATGCATACTTGAGAGCTTAGCATTCTATTCTGCGTTGTGCTATAAAGATTTTCTTAAATATCTTTTTCTCATTAAACAATCCTTGAAGTCAGCAACAGGGTCTAATTCATGTCCATACCCTCTAAAGTATTTAAAGTAATACCTCATATACAGGATATTTCCCAAAATATTTCTGACATAAATTCTTGTATAAATTAGGCCTGAATTCTACTAGATGTTTGACTGCATTAAGCTAAGTAATAAGAGTCCACCCTATCCATAATACAGGATCTCCTATCTTTTCTCCTTGGAAGAAAAGCTATGACAAACCTAGACAGCATATTTAAAAGCAGAGACATTACTTTGTCAATAAAGGTCTGTATAGTCATAGCTATGGTTTTCCGAGTAGTCATGCATGGATGTGAGAATTGGACCTTAATAAAGAAGGCTGAATGCCAAAGAATTGATGCTTTTGAGCTGTGGTGTTGGAGAAGACTCTTGAGAGTCCCTTAGACAGCAAGGAGATCAAACCAGTCAATCCTAAAGGAAATCAGTCCTGAATATTCATTAGAAGGACTGATGCTGAAGCTCCAATACTTTAGCCACCTGATGCGAAGAGCTAACTCATTCGAAAAGACCCTGATGCTGGGAAAGACCGAAGGCACAAGGAGAAGGGGACAACACAGGACGAGATGGTTGGATGGCACCACCAACTCAATGGACGTGAGTGAGCAAGCTCCAGGAGATGGTGAAGGACAGGGAAGCCTGGTGTGCTGCAGTCGATGAGGTTGCAAACAGTTGCAAACACGACTGAGCAGATGAACGACAACAACTATTCATAAGAGCCCACCATTCTTAACCTGATAATATTTAACCTTCATCTCCTAACTTGCTCTTAAAATTATCTAGCTGGCCCAGCACTCAGACCCCTGCATGAGAACACTGCTCAGATATCATCTAAGAGGTAAAAAAGATGTCTAAAGGTCTGTGACTCACTCCAGTGAGAATGGATAAGGTGAAAGAAAGAAAAAATATTTAAGCAATACAAAAAAGTATTATAATTTAAGCAATACAAAAAAGGGCCACAAAAGATCATCTCTCCAATAGTAGCATTTATCTCTAGATTGATGATGTTAATGTGATACAACTTCTCTCTCCCCATTCTTCCTATGTGTGTGCACATGTGTATTTGTGTGTGTGAGTATACACGTGCTTACACAGGAAATAATAGCCATATAAACAATACTGGAATAAATAAATTCACATATTTATAGGTATTAATTATGAGAAGAATCTTAACTAAAATCAAAGGTAGAATACTATCAGTTTGTGCAATATGTATTGCATGTGACTTAAATAAGAATTAGATATATATTTGCATGGAAGAAAGGCTAAAAGAAAGATCATCAGGGTCAAGAAAAGTTACAAGATGGTAAAGTTACAGGTTACTATATTTTCTTCTGCATACTTCCCTGAATTCTCAAGCTTCTCAACCATATGCTACTGCTACTGCTAAGTCGCTTCAGTCGTGTCCGACTCTGTGCAACCCTATAGACGGCAGCCCACCAGGCTCCCCCGTCCCTGGGATTCTCCAGGCAAGAACACTGGAGTGGGTTGCCATTTCCTTCTCCAAACCATAAGAATGCATTAATATCATAATTAGAAGAAATCACTTTTAAGTGTGATATTACAATGAAAGAAACACACATAGTTTCTGCAAAGCCCCAGTAGAGGCTGCTGGCACACCAAGGACCTACCAGCAAACAGTAATTATACTCTCTCTGAGCTACCTATATGAGCGTCTTCTCTTCATATCAGAGCATAGGAGCAGAAGAGTCCTGAGTGGTCACCAGGTGAGGCATGCTTCTGGGTACAAAGTGAAGCTTCTGTGGCCATGAGAGACAAGACACAGACATGGAGGTCGTGGGTGGGGCCTGTCCTTGATCAAAGTGGGAGACAGGAGAGAGGAACGCCTCTGTCTGTGGATGCACAGAGCATCATGGAAATGCACAGAGGTGGAAGCAAAACCCCCAAGAGGCAGTCTGCAAAGTCTGGAGTCCAGACAAGGGACACAGGAGAGGATAATTCTCTATGCAGCTTTTATATGTCTCAAAAGTATGGTGGGTGAATGAGAGTACCCAGTATTTTAAAATATTAATGGAGACATATTGGAGAATTCTGGGAGAAGGGGGCAAGTCTTGGGAATCACCTTCTTCTCTGAGAGCCGGTAGCACTTACTATCTGCACTCCTCTGTGTGCTAACTGCATGCGTGCTAAGTCGCTTCAGTCATGTCCGACTCTGCGCAACCCCATGGACGGTAGCCCGCCAGGCTATTCTGTCTGTGGGATTCTCCAAGCAAGACTACTGGAGTGGATTGCCATGCCCTTCTGCAGGGGATCTTACCGACCTAGGGGTTAAACCCGTGTCTCATTGTGTCTCCTGAACTGGCAGGCAGGTTCCTTACCACTAGTACCACCTGGGAAGCCCCTTATCCCTCTAGTTCACATTAAACGGATGGTGATAATGACCTTGATGGTGACCTTAGGAGCGATTCACTTTTCATTGTCTTCTAACTATGTGCCAAGCTATCTGAGAAGCTAACTATGTGAGAAGCTCTTTCGGTGATTTTTGCTCTTAAGGGCAAGCATGGGTATTAGCTGGTTCACACATATGAAAAATGAATTTCAGCAAAGTTAAGAAAAATGATCAAGGAACAGATATGAAGCATCAAGTCTGCCTGTCTGGTGACCACCACTGCATAACTGTCCCTCCCTACTGCTACTTACTGTTTTTCTATAATTCCTGGTACTTGTACTTTTCATCCTACCTCCACTGTTGACAGGATGGAATGGGTCCCCAGTCTCTCCTACATCTAAAAAAGTTCTGTGAACGTAGTAGGTCCTCAAAATACCCTTTCTCATTGGTGAGAAGCTGGCTGGGAATTATTTCCCACCAAAACAAAAAAGCAATTCCAAGGCAAGCCTTCATGCATGTTTTCCAACCAATGGAACTATATGAAATAAATGCAATTTGAAGTTCCAAGCCACAACACAAAAAAATTACTGGGATTACTAGAAAGCACACCAATGATTTTTCCTTATTATGCTTTGGACTTAATATTTTAGCCTTAATCATTTTCAACACTAAAAAGTTAAAAGGAAAAAAAAATAACCCTCCAAAACAAGCAAAGCCTTAAAGAGAAGAGGTAAAAGGAAGGAAAGGTTTCTTCTCTAGAAAAATAATTAACAGTGATGACTAGAAAAAGCCTAAAGTAGGCACTGATAGGGTAGTTTTTAGGTATCACCCATCCAAGAGTCTGGGTTTTAAGGGACACTGGCCCATTCATCCACCGTCACTCTCTGTGCCTCAGTTTACCATCTTATCCTGCATGTGTTCTGTTCTGTTGGAGTACTGATAATAATGTTAAATATGCTTTGTGCTGGGTAGAGCTTCTCCAGGGATCCTAAAGCATTTTCCAGATTAATTTTTTAATTTATATATTAATAATTCTCACAGCATTCTCCCTCCTCCTCAGTTAGGGTAATAATATCTATCTCTTTTGAGATAGGCAGGGGGTGTTGAGTGATGGACATAAAACAGACACTTAAATAAGGAAACTATAACATAAAAGCATAATTAAAGCTTCCAAACCAAATCGACTAAGGATTTTTAAAGAGACACCACAGTGTTGGTGACCATACAAGCAAACTTATTGTCCTTCCACTCTGGGGTGTTCATTTTTCTGTAGTTAAACATGGTGTTTAAAAAAACATTGTTTTCTGGAGTTCTTAAAGAAAGTTGAAATACGATCAGCATGTATGCTGGGGGACTGTGCTGGCTGAACCTACATATTTTATCTCTATTTCCCCGAAGTGGATACAACATAAATCAAGGGATGCCAGTTCTTCTCCCAAGTTCCTCAGTGTATTCTGGTTTGTTCCCTAATCAGGGTTCCTTGGGTTTCGTAAGACAGATTTTTTCATTCCCAAGAATTGCCTGTCTCAAAGGCAGTATACAATTTCTCAGGGAACGTGAGAGAAAGCCTGTGGAAGCATTTACTGTTTCACAAACATTCTGGTTTCCTTTTGTCCCTTCAAGAAAATAACTAAACCAATGTTTAGCAAAATATGTTGGGTCACATGAATTCCCAAAGATAAACTTTATGTATGAATTGCAGAGGAGACTTTGGAAACTGAAGTAGCAGAAACTGAGTTAAATAGGGGATTTAAAATCTAGCTTTTGAACAGTCAGCAGTATCTCCTAATGCCGTCTAAAATTTCTCTCATATCGGTATCAACATAGACACAGATACATAGAGAAGAGATAGAGATCTATTTTCCAATTGACTGTCTGCATCTCCCAATGAGAATACAAGCCCCATAGGATATGAACTTGGTCCTTCTTGTTTTCTCTACTCTGTTTCCAGTTTTAAGAGTGCCTGGGAAACTAGCAGACATTCAATAAATACTTGTTGAAGATTGAATGAGTAAATACTGTGACACCGTTAACTGCCACTAATAATTAGGGTAAAGATTCAATAACATCCCTTATGCATCTGCCAAAAAGATATCATCAATACTACTCCATTCAAAAAAAACTTTTTCTACTGAAGAAAAAAAAATTTTTTTTAACTTTGCTCCCACAGACTTCCTGGCAGCCTCATTAAACATTCACAAAAATATACTGCCCAATTCTTCTGACCAAGAAACTAACCAGGTCTCTAAATCAATGCAGTTAATTGTACAAAACAAAACAGCAATAAGATCATCTTTCAAAATAACAGATCGAGGAGAAAAAGGCTAAAATAAATACATTATACTTGAACTACCTTTGGTTTTTGTGGGTTGATTGATTTATTTATTTTTCGGTAATTTATTTTTTAAATAAACTTTCTCCAGTTCTCTTCCCAGGATGTAAATCTTGTGCCAATTGGGCCCCATTAAAGACTGGATCCCGTCCTGACCATCTGGGAGCTGGAAAAGCGCTGGTGAGTTTCTGAGGTCCAGAGTATTCCAGACGGAGCAGACTGGACACCAGTAACGCCAGCCCCTGTGGTTTGAAAGTGTACAATGGGCTCTTTCTCGAGGCTTGTTTTTCTACATTCAGTCAAGAAGAAATATCATTCTGTAGTTGGGCCCAGCTTAGGGTCCTGGGTTGTTGCTTTCTTTGTTTGCAAATTAAAATATAAAAGAGAAAGGCCAGATATGTCTTTGGAAGGGGCTGAGTGTTTGTCATCAAAGTTGGCCATTTGCAGGGCACAATCTCGCCTACAAAGATATAGGAATTAGGAACGAAAAACACAAGAACCAAAAGGTAGAGTAGCAAGCTGTGAATTCACCTTTCACCAAAAAGTCTTTCAGGTTCTTGCGGAGCTCTAAGAAAAGGATATCAAAGCTGTAAGACACTAAAGAGTGACTCATTCTAATGTTCTTGGGCGGTATAGTTCCTGTCTGCATCCCATTTACAGTGATCCTTGCACATATATTCAGTAATTCCCAATTTAACATGTGCCTCCAGGAAGTGAGCTCTGCAGAAAACTGAAGCCAACCCCCTAAACACTGTGTTTTCACTGAAATCTTTCGAGGACACATTACACACATCTTGCTATTTCAGACAGAAGATATTGAATATAATTGCCATCTCTTTCTTGATTACTCGGGGCCACTGTCATTATGAACAGTCATTAACGTGCAGTACAGTAATATAGTTCTGCATCTGCTTTTTAGGTTTTCCTTTCCTGCCCTTGACATTAAGCTGTCACTTCTGCTGTCAACGAGCCTTCTTCTAACAACCCGCCTATACTTCGCTCCTTCTAATTTGCTATGTCCTGGGAAAACAGATAACATAGTTTGTTTAAAATTCCTGTTCTGGTTACCTCAAAGTCTGTTATTTTATTTACCTTTTTTTCTTGTTTTTTGCTCACTTCCAGTTTCATGCTGAATTCTGGAGAGTTGCAATGACTACAAGGGTCTTCTCTGGGTCATTGGGGTTACACTACATTCTTTTTAGATGGTTAAAAGATAACTCTAGAGTCAAATGGATTTTGGTTCAAGACCAGGTTTTGCAAATTACCAGCTGTGGGATCTTCTGAAAGTCACTCAACCTCTCCGGATTCTGTGTCGTCGTCTGGGAAAGGGGAGGGGCTAGCTACCTAACTAGTGCTGCTGTTGTTTAGTCACTTCGTCATGTCTCTTTTGTGGCCCCATGCTCTGTAGCCCACCAGTTTCCCCTGTCCATGGATTTCCCAGGCAAGAATACTGAAGTGGGTTGCCATTTTCTTCTCCAGGGGATCTTCCCAACCTAGGGATTGAACCAGCATCTCCTGCAAGTCTCCTACATTTATTACAGGGTTAATTGACTTAACACCTATAATGAGTTTAAGTGAAGGCCTCACATTATCCATCACTTAAAAAGTGTTAGTTTTATTACTACTTAATCCTCACCATAACCAACAGATTTACACTAAGGTATTTATGTGCATCCTTATTGCACAATAAATATACCTAAATATAAGCTACCTAATTATACCTGTATTAACAAAACCTAAACTGCAACCTATCTGGTACTGACACTATGATGCAGCTTTGAATATAAAAGTTGCTAAAAAATAGCATTTGTCTGCTTGAATGAATGAATGACCAAAAGAAAGTAGAAGTCGTGTCATTCAACACTATTTGGTATAAATTAATGCCTCTAACATGTAAGGCTCTGTGCTAGACACGGTAAGGGACTAAGCTGAATTCAGTATAGATCCTGCCTTCAAGGCAGAGAACAGCCTCATAAGTCAGAATAGGAAGTGATAAGGAACATAAGATGGTACAGATAAGTATATTAGGAATTTAGAAAGAAGATAAAATATTTTATATCTAGAGTTGTGAGGGAAGATTTCACGGACCAAAAAAAAAAAATGTTTTGGGGGGATCTTAAAGGACAGACGTATCTGGGCACAGAAAAGAGGGAAAGGCATTGTGGAAGGAGGAATGGGATAAACAAGCACACAGAGGAGAGAAATTAACGCAGGCATAAAGAGCTGCAAACAACTCATTGTGATTGGAGCAGAAGTTGAGATGAATGACGGGTTAGAATGCAGAGAAGAAAGGTCAAAGCGTTACATGGCTGTGCTTGAATCCCAAACGACAGCATCATGGCTTTAGGAAATAGGAAACCAGTAAGGCTGATCAGGAGGAAGATTTCAGCTCAGATCATCAGGGAGCCATTCCAGCAGTAAGCACTGAACACATGGATGAAATCAGCACAACGCTATATAAATATCGATTTCCTTCACTAAAGTCACAAGACTACAGCCAGGTGTGAATTCTGTCCTTGATTCTTGTTAAAATTAGAAATGCATCACACTTTGGGTTTTTCCATTTTTAAGTTACATATGTGTACATTTTGAATGCACTGTAAACAAATAACTGAAAATGTCAACCTAAACGTGTTTTTAACTATCTCATAATTATCAACATAGATGATAGATTTAAAATGCCTTAGTCATTAAAAATAACCATACAGACTAGAGCATTTTAAAGAATAAGTTGAGCATGTGTGTAACTATGTGACTATATTAAAAAGACCACTAGACTATTTTTACATTGTTTTTAAATATGCTGACTCATCTAGAAATCATTCCCTATAAGATAAGTTGAACGTGAAAGGTATTCATCAGAGCCATACTCAAAGTTTGATATAAGTGATTCACACTGCTCTTTTTATTCTTAATGAATGAAGTGTACAACTTGGCATTAAACATCTGCCTCCTAATAGATGATCAATAAATATATGTGGAATATAGAGTTGGAAACATATATTTAGGAAAAAGTAGGGAACTAGGAATTATTTAAAGCCTGTGCATTTAATAAACTTTAAATTAAATTTATACCTGTAAGCTTCAATATTTGTAAAATAAATGACACAGCTGTTTACACTGTACCCTATTTATATTATAAATTTTTGAAAGAGATGATATTTGAGACAATGTCTTTCTCCACCTTTCTTAATTTTCTTTTTGATTTTAGTGGAATTGTATCTCAAATAAATGTGTTACACATAATAGTCATTGGAATGGTGATGCCATCATGTATAAAACTTGGGATGGTTTGGTAAATATAAGGAAGTCTGGTGGCACTAGTGGTAAAGAACCCGCCTGCCAATGCAGGAGATGCAAGAGACATAGGTTTAGTCGATGGGTTCAGAAGAGCCCCTGGAGAAGGGCATGGCAACCCACTCCAGTATTCTTGCCTGGAGAATCCCATGGACAGAGGAGCCTGGTGAGCTACAGTCCACTGGGTCGCAAAGAGTCAGATGTGACTGAAGCAACTTAGCACAGGGACACATGCTAAAAAAAAAAAAGAAAAAAAACTAGGGAAATGTCATGAGAAACATTGATAGAAAAGAAAATTGAATGGGGAGTGCAGTTGGAGTCTGGAGAACTGGGCTAAAACCCCGGCTCCTGCTGCTGCTGCTAAGTCACTTCAGTTGTGACCAAGCAGCTAACCAGAGCAAGTCACTGCACCAGCAAGCTCCAGAACTTCTTTTGCCTCACTTTCAAAATAAAAGAGCTGCTTCTAACAACTGGAAAGACTCCTCAAAGTCCTCAAAATTTTGTGACTCTGCATGTGGTTCAGTAAAAATCAAGGCCAGATATAAGGCCTCAGAAACTTATAGTGGGAACAAGTACGAGTTGTAGTCATTCATTCTTCGATGTCACAGAAGAGAAAATACCATTTATTTTTATTTACAACCCTCCCTCTGAGCTATGTGCACAAATGAGAATGGAAAGTAGATACATACACTACTATATGTAAAACAGATAGCTAGTGGGAAGCTTCCTTGTAGCACAGGAAGCTCAGCTGGGTGCTCTGTGATGACTTAGAGAGGCGGAATGGGAGGGTGGAGGTGGGAGGGAGGCTCAAGAAGGAGCAGATGTATGTATACTTATAGCTGATTCATGTTGTTGTACAGCAGAAACTAACACAACATTGTAAAGCAATTACACTCCAATTAAAAAATAAATAATAATAAAATTTTAAATTAAAAGAAAGCAGATATGGAAAGGAAGGAAGACAGAAAATAAAAACTGTATTTAAAATCTCATTTTTAAACTTTTGGATTCAAGCAGCAAAATTTCTTCTCAGCCCCACAAGCTGCCATTTACCTAACTACAATCATCCAGAGATCTCTCCTGTAGTGGCTTCTTTTGCCTTTTCCCTGTCTCTGGGAATGCAATTGAAGAAAACATCCATCTGAATTAAAAAGAAAATGTATGACCCTTGGATGAGGCTAATCAGTTCATACAGTGATGTAACTCTGACTTCTCCCATCTGAGATAAATGGTCCTGGCAATCTTTAAATATAGCTGTCCTACAAAATCACATGGCATCTAATGCCAAGTGTACAAGGACTAAAACCAGTTGCAAAATATGAGTGAATTTCTGTTCACAGCCTTGCAGCATTAAATAAGAATGGCTCCAAACATTGTTAGTCTAAGCTGAATAATACTCTGCAAATATTTCAGATTTTCTTATATCTACTCCAGCCCAATCACTTCATGACTGGGTTGCATGACTTTACTTCATTAACATGAAATCCACATGGACTTCAGCCATTGTTAACATATCTTCCTATAAGGTGATTCCTGTGGGGGAAAAAGGGTTCTGTGGTCACAAGAAACACCTGGAGTAACAGGCAAATTTGGCCTTCGAGTACAGAATGAAGCAGGGAAAAGGATAATAGAGTTTTTCCAAGAGAACACACTGGTCATAGCAAACACCCTCTTCCAACAACACAAGAGAAGACTACACATGGACATTGCCACATGGTCGACACCAAAATCAGATTGATTAGATTCTTTGCAGCCAAGGACGGAGAAACTCTATACAGTGAGAAAAAAACAAGACTGGGAGCTGACTGTGGCTGAGATCATGAACTCCTTATTGTCAAATTCAGACTTATATTGAAGAAAATAGGGAAAACCACTAGACCATTCAGGTATGACCTAAATCAAATCCCTTATGATTATACAGCAGAAGTGAGAAATACATTTAAAGGACTAGATCTGATAGACAGAGTGCCTGATGAACTATGGACAGAGGTTCATGACATTGTAGAGGAGACAGGGATCAAGACCATCCCCAAGAAAAGGAAATTAAAAAAAGCAAAATGGCTGTCTGAGGAGGCCTTACAAATAGTTGTGAAAAGAAGAGAACCAAAAAGCAAAGGAGAAAAGGAAAGATATACCCATTTGAATGCAGAGTTTGAAAGAATAGCAAGGAGACATAAGAAAGCCTTCCTCAGCGATTAGTGCAAAGAAATAGAGGAAAACAATAAAATAGGAAAGACTAGAGATCTCTTCAAGGAAATTAGACATACCAAGGGAACATTTCATGCAAAGATGGGCTCAATAAAGGACAGAAATGGTATGGACCTAACAGAAGAAGAAGTTATTAAGAAGAGGTGGCAAGAATACACAGAGGAACTGTATAAAAAAGATCTTCACGACCCAGATAATGACAATGGTGTGATCACTCATCTAGAGCCAGACATGCTGGAATGTGAAGTCAAGTGGGCCTTAGGAAGCAACTGTACGAACAAAGCTAGTGGAGGTGATGGAATTCCAGTTGAGCTATTTCAAATCCTAAAAGATGATGCTGTGAAAGTGCCACACTCAATATGCCAGCAAATTTGGAAAACTCAGCAGTGGCCACAGGACTGGAAAAGGTCAGCTTTCATTCCAATCCCAAAGAAAGACAATGCCAAAGAATGCTCAAACTACTGCACAATTGCACTCATCTCACATGCTAGTAATGCTCAAAATTCTCCAAGCCAGGCTTCAGCAATACGTGAACCACAAACTTCCAGATGTTCAAGCTGGTTTGAGAAAAGGTAGAAGAACCAGAGATCAAATTGCCAACATCCACTGGATCATTGAAAAAGCAAGTGAGTTCCAGAAAAACATCTATTTCTGCTTTATTGATTATGCCAAAGCCTTTGACTGTGTGGATCACAATCAACTGTGGAAAATTCTGAAAGAAATGGGAAGACCAGACCACCTGACTTGCCTCTTGAGAAATCTGTATGCAGGTAAAGAAGCAGCAGTTAGAACTGGACATGGAAAAACAGACTGGTTCCAAATAGGAAAAGGAGTACGTCAAGGCTGTATGTTGTCACTCTGCTTATTTAACTTATATGCAGAGTACATCATGAGAAATGCTGGGCTGGAAGAAGCACAAGCTGGAATCAAGATTGCCGGGAGAAATATCAGTAACCTCAGATATGCAGATGACACCACCCTTATGGCAGAAAGTAAAGAAGAACTAAAGAGCGTCTTGAAAGTGAAAGAGGAGAGTGAAAAAGTTGGCTTAAAGCTCAACATTCATAAAACTAAGATCATGCCATCCGGTCCCATCACTTCATGGCAAATAAATGGGGAAACAGTGGAAACAGTGGCTGACTTTATTTTGGGGGGCTCCAAAATCACTGCAGATGGTGATTGCAGCCATGAAATTAAACCACGCTTACTCCTTGGAAGGAAAGTTATGACCAACCTAGACAGCATATTAAAAAGCAGAGACTTTACTCTGCCAACAAAGGTCCATCTAGTCAAGGCTATGGCTTTTCCAGTGGTCATGTATGGATGTGAGAGTTGGACTATAGAGAAAGCTGAGCACCAAAGAATTGATGCTTTTGAACTGTGGTGTTGAAGAAGACTCTTGACAGTCTCTTGGACTGCAAGGAGATCCAACCAGTCCATCCTAAAGGAGATCAGTCCTGAGTGTTCATTGGAACGGCTGATGCTGAAGCTGAAACTACAATACTTTGGCTACCTGATGCAAAGAGCTGACTCATTTGAAAAGACCCTGATGCTGGGCAAGATTGAAGGCAGGAGAAAAAGGGGACGACAGAGGATGAGATGATTGGATGGCATCACTGACTCAATGGACATGAGTTTGGGTAAACTCTGGGAGTTGGTGATGGACAGGGAGGCCTGGCGTGCTGTGGTCCATGGGGTCGCAAAGAGTCAGACACAACTGAGCAACTGAACTGAACTTGGTCACAAAGTTTGGGACATGCAGCATACTATGTTTTAGATAGTCAAATACATGTAAGTACCTCAAAAGCTCTAAAACAAGACCAGCTGAATTTATCTGACTCCACATTTCTCACATTTGGGCTTCCCTGATAGCTCAGTTGGTAAGGAATCCTCCTGCAATGAAGGAGACCCCAGTTTGATTCCTGGGTTGGGAAGACCCACTAGAGAAGAGATTGGATATCCACTCCAGTATTCTTGGGCTTCCCTTGTGGCTCAACTGGTAAAGAATCCACCTGCAATGCAGGAGATCTGGGTTCGATCCCTGGGTTGCGAAGATCCCAGGAGAAGGGAAAGGCTATGCACTCCAGTATACTGGCCGGGAGAATTCCTAGAGAATTCCAAATCCATGGGGTCACAAAGAGTTGGACACAACTTTGGGACTGAACACCAAATAACTACCTTAAGCTGTATACGTTCTCTCAGATTTGTCAATGACTAATTAAAAGGACCCTGAGAGCCTCAGAGTCCACCACAGAGACCACCTGGACAGACTAGAAACCTGATTGGTTATTCAAGCAGTCTACTTCTAACTATACTATTCTCTCTGCCTTCTAGAACCTTGCCTAGAATTTTAAACCAAAATTTAACTCTGCATTGCATAAATTTGGAACTCTCTAAGTTTCTACATGACAGCAAGCTGTCTTTCTAAATAAAATACCAGGTCCCACAAAGCCTAACATTAATCATCCACAGTACCTACTCCAGTGTTAGATAACAGCAGGCAAGCCAACCAGTACTTGTTGTTTAGAAGTTAGAAAGATATTAAAAATTGAACAATTAGCTCTGCAAACCAGTAGCAGGAGCCCCTTCCTCCTCCTAATCACAGGGTGATAGGAAAGCAAAACAACAAAATACATCTGTATTCAAGAAAAAACTGAACCCATCTTAGCACATATCAACCCTGTTGGTTTTTCTGGTTTTATATGTAAAATACTACAAAAAATTTTTTAAAGTCTTCTGGGGTAAAACATGTTAAGGAGTACCAAAGTATCAGTAAAATAATTTGCTTTGCAAAAATAGAGAGAAGAGAAAGGGCCAGAAGCAATAAGGAAGAGTAACAAAGATGGCAGACCACATTCTCAAGAAAGCCGTGTAGTTCACCCCAAACTCGGGAGTTCACAGAAGGCAGCCCTGAGTTAGGAGCAGTAGGCTGCCACCTTTCTTTCTTCCAACCCTCAGGGGGCAATCAGTGAGCTAAAATGAACTACTCATTTACAAAAGATTGGGCTGGTAGGGAATGGGCACAGATGAGGGTAAATTAAACCAGCCCTATTTTCTCTGGCTCTTTTTTAAATTCTTTAGCTAAAAATAGCCTCCAAATTATAGCATCAGCTGCTAATCTAAAATGTTATCTCCTTGTCCTGGCCCACCAGCCTGCTTCCTGAGTGCTTTGGGCTACAGAGTGAGGAAATGGAGAAGAGAGAAAAGTCTACTTAAAAGTACTAGATTTCAGAGGTGGCATAATCTCAAGAGACAATGTGACCAGGGACAAAGACTTAGGATAGATCGGGGTCCTAAAGAAGAGGCCCAGACAGTTTAACTGTCTTAAATATATAAGTAATTTAGTCACTTATATGGAACAAGCAAGAGGTTGTCTTCTGCCTCTAACACAAAGCACATACTCTTCTAAAGCTAAACTCTTCCTATATGTCAATGGCTCCACTCACAAATTTATACAACTAGAAAACGAAAGGATTGCTCTTACTTCTGATCCTCTACATGACAAGTCTAGCTTACCCTGGGAAGTGATAGTGACTGTTAAGATACTCTCCAGTATAAGGCATCAATGGCAAGTCCACCCTGGTCTGATATGGTAAAAAAAAAAAAAAAACAAACCCTAGGGTAAACATTTGGCATAGGCTAAATCAAGAGAGTTGAACCATAAAGAAGGCTGGGTATCCTTGAAGAATTGATGATTTCAAATTGTGGTGCTAGAGAAGACTCTTGACAGTCCCTTGGACATCAAGGAGATCAAACTAGCCAATTCTAAAGGAAATCAACCCTGAATATTCATTGGAAGGACTGATGCTGAAGCTCCTATACTTTGGCCACTTGATGCAAAGAACCAACGCACTGGAAAAGATCCTGAATCTGGGAAAATTGAGGGCAAGAGAAGCAGGCAGCAGAGGATGAGATGGTTGAATGACATCACTGACTCAATGGACATGAGTTTGAGCAAACTCTGGGATATAGTGAAGGACAGGGAAGCCTGGTGTGCTGTAGTTCATGTGGTCGCAAAGAGTCGGACACAACTTAGCAACTGAACAAATTGTGGACAGTTAAAGTGAGCTCAGGAATTGAACTGTATAGATTCACATCCCATCTCCAGAACTTGATAACTGGACAGCTTATTTAACTTCCCCAAGTTCAATTTCCCCATCAGTAAAATGAGAACATGCTGTACACGTGAGCTGTCACCATGTCACAAAGAGCCTTAGCAAACACTTAGCATAGTACCCGGCAGGAACTAAGTGCTCAATGAATGTTAGCTAATACTAGTCCTACTCTACTTTCATAGATATCTTCTCTTAATATTCACAGTTATCAAGCTTTGATTCTACTCAGTGGAAGCCTGGAGACACAGCCCCCAGTTCTTTGTGCCTACCAAAATAAAAGGCACATACTTTAATACTGATCAAAAAGAGCCACAGTTACTACTACTGTTGCTGTTACTACTCCTACTACTGTACCACTTGGGTTACTGTGCATGTCTTTTTTCTCTTCTTTCTGTCCTTTGCTCTCAAAATTCCACCCACTTGCTCTCTCATTAACTTGGGCTTGTATTTCCTTCTTAGAAACATTCATTGTGGTTCAAATCCCATCTCTAGCACTATCTGTGTCTGTGTGATGGTGGTAAGTTTCTGAACCTCTCTGACACTCAGTTTACTTATATGTATCTAACATAAGGCTATAAAGTGAAGTTGCTCAGTCGTGTCTGACTCTTTGCGACCCCATGGACTGTAGCCTATAAGGCTCCTCTGTCCATGCGGTTTTCCAGGTAATAGTCCTGGAGTGGATTGCCATTTCCTTCTCCAGGGGATCTTCCCAACCCAGGGATCGAACCCAGGTCTACCGCATTGTAGACAGATGCTTTACCATCTGAGCCACCAGGGAAAAAAGGATTGAATAAGATAATATTCATGAAGTGCTTATACATGAAAGCCCTCAGTACATGTGAGCCATTTCTCAATTTCTCATCAGTATACGGTAGATTGGGGGACTTGGAACAGTACCAGATTCTCTCCCTGCACTAAAAAAGGGAGAGCATTATATCTGTCAAATAGCCTGTATGAAAATCTACATTTGTAAATAGTTTAGCATATTTATAAAAAGTTCACCTCTCCAAGACTCATCCTTCTAAATGTCAGGACCATCATGATGATAACAGCCCAAATTAAAGTCCTCCATCCAGACACTCAACTGCTCATGCTGCAGGGGATTTATCTGCTAAAACCTGGCTTCCCAGGTGGCACAGTGGTAAAGAATCCGCCTGCAATCCAGGAGGTACAAGAGATACAGGTTTGATCCCTGGGTTGGGAAGATCCCCTGGAGAAGGAAACGGCAATCCACTCCAGTATTCTTGTCTGGAGAATTCCATGGACAGAGAAGCCTGGTGATGTGAAGAGTTGGATGCGACTGAATGCAACACATCTGCTAAAAGATTTTGGGACACTACATAGTGGGCTTTCACCAGGAAAGGGTCAGAGCTGATTTATGATAGAGCCACAAATAAGAGCAGCTTGGGAGAAGGAGGTGGGCAAAGAAAGTGAATGTACCCCCGACCCTCAGCTCCCAACTGGACCCCCCAGATCCATTGTAAGGGACTTCTGGTATAAGCAAGGCAGGGATGGAGGAGGGAGGAGGAGGAAGACAAAGTATCACCTCAATGGATTTCCTTTTCATGATGTGCATTGATTTTGTTTATGGAAACAGATTCTTTAAAGCAATTTTGGGCTTCCCTTCTGGCTCAGCTGAAAAAGAATCCACACGCAGTGCGGGAGACCGGGGTTTGATCCCTTGGTTGGGAAGATCCCCTGGAGAAGGGAAAGGCTACCCATTCCAGTATTCTGGCCTACAGAATTCCATGGACTGTAGTCCATGGGATCGCCAAGAGTCAGACACAACTGAGCGTCTTTCACTTTCTTTCTTTTAAAGCAATTTAGATAAACCTAAGTTAGAATTTAACCTCCCTTTTCTGTTCCTAAAAGAGGACAAGAAAGTAGGAGAACCAAGAGGAAACTGGGGGACCTGGACAAGGTGGAGGAACAAATGAATAATTTCCTGATGTGTAACACATCCAACATAGTACACCTGGCTTCAGACAGGCACAAGCTTGTAAAGGAAGCCTCACACTAACCTCACTTACTCTCAGGGTCAAATATACTTCTGATTTGAACTCTCCACCTCTCAAGCTTCACTGTGGCTACTATGATCTGGATTAAAAAGTTCATATTCTATTAACTCTTCCCCTCTCACAAGGTCCAGGACAAGCAACAGAATGAGAGATAGGAAGAGATGAAGACAGCCTACGGGACCCGGGAAAGGCTGTCCTTGTGAGCACCCCTGCCTCCAGCAGCAGTGAAGACACCAACTTGCAAGCAACATACACCAAGTACGTGGAGCTTCTAATTTTACAACCCAATACTTCCAACAAAGAAGGGCTGCAGCGGCCAAAGCAGTGCAGTTCACCTTCACGTGTGGCATGTTCCAACTTGGACAACAATCGGTTTGGTGGACCAGGAGTTCATCCCTGATTCAACTCTACTGGGAGCCTGGATTCTCTGAGCAAGCGCTTGCTGCCTGTCACCCATGTGGGAAATACAAATGCAGTGGCAGCATGGGCTGGCAAGGGGCTTGCCAGAGGGGGTTCTTGGCAGTGAGATGTGTACACAGAAGGCTTAAAAGAAGGGCAGGCTCTGCTTTGGAAAGATAAACGTACTCAGCCAGCACAGTCTTAACTTTTTGCTTATCTCTGGAGCCCCTCTAAAGAGAAAACACAATACAAATATCTGGATGAGCTAAACAATGGTGTCATGGGAAAACAACCAGGAATGGAGACAGAAAACCCGAGTTATAGCTCCAGTTCTGCTACTGAGTCCTTTGTATGGCTACATACCTATCACTAATACTCCATGGGCTCTGGATGGCTGCTTTTGGGTCATGTAGTTAAACATATATAATTATCATATTATATAAAATATAATTATATTTTTACATATTATATACGTATGACATATATTATATATGTATAATATATATGTACGTGTGTGTGTGTGTGTGTGTGTGTGTGTATGTTGCTGTTTAGTCACTAAGTTGTGTCCAACTCTTTTACGACCCCATGAACTATAACTTGCCAGGCTTCTCTGTCCATGGGATTTCCCAGGCAAGAATATACTGGAATGTGTTGCCATTTCCTCCTCCAGGGGATCTTCCTGACCAACCCAGGGATCAAACTCACATCTCTTGCAAGTTTTCTCCATTGGTAGGCAGATTCTTTACCATTGAGCCACCAGGGAAGCATATATATATATATATATATATATATATATATATATATGCTTAGACTCTCTCTCTCTCTCTCACTATATATATATATAGTCTAAGCTTCAGTATCCTTACCAAGAAAAGATACATACTAACAGTATTTACTTTGTGGTGTAAAGGGAAGATTAAGATGATCTATGTCAAGGGCTCAGCACAGTGCCTAGTGTATAGTAAATCTCAACAAAGTTTAGTCATCCTTTGACCACTTGTAAAGTGTGTAAGATATAAGTGAGCTCAGTGGTCTCCTGCAGCCCTAGCACTATTTTTATTCTAAACTTTGGAATAGGGTTAGGGTTAGGGTTAGATAAAATAAAACAGGCTCTGGGCATGCTGGCTAAGAAATCAAGTTTCAGTATTTAGAAAGCAAAGGCAAGTTTGCCATGCCTTCTCAGAATGGTGATACTCATGTTTTGTAATTTGAGATAACATTGATTACTGCCAGGCAAGTCAACTGGCAAATTAAAATAATGATCACAATGCTTGGAAAGTACTACAAAATCAGAGCATAGTCATTTTCATATGGTTGAAGATCCATATTGAGATGCTTGGGAGGTTATAAATTCCTAGGGCAGGAAAGAGCCCCTGGCAAACCACTCACTCTTTGATGGAGTCACTGAGTAAGTCAAGAATCACCTACACCTAGATTATTACTGTCCCATGAATGGTGATCATTAAAGATGGATGTATATTTGTAGGCTCCATCTGCAAGTGTTCACAAATCACTACCTTGTTACAGGGCTTTGCCTATATATATATATATATATATATATATTTGTGAATGTGTATGTACCTCCTTTCCCATTGCCTATATATATATATATATATATTTGTGAATGTGTATGTACCTCCTTTCCCATTCTCAATACACAATAGGACGTCCGCACCATGGCCTGCCCATGAGGACAATGATGAAACTCTCCTGGGGCTGATGGGCCAGTGGGTGGAAGGCATTCCAACAGAAAGTGATGCCTCTTGGTAAACCCAACCCATCTTTCCCAGTTTCCAGAGTTCTGCAGACTGGAGCTGGCCCACCCAGACAGGCACCACAAAATTCTATACACTCTATTAGAAATTCAAGTGTAGACAGTATCCTTAAGTAGACCAAGCTATTAGATATTAATGCTCAGACAACACCTACCTCACTCCAGACCAGCATGGTACCGAATATGACCTGTAACCCATCAAAGAAATTGTCCCCTATGATGATCACAGTCGCACCTCCTGTCGTCCATCCTTCACTCGGGCTGATGGCTTTGATACAGGGAGTAGCTGCTTTTCAACACACATGAAAAAGAGAAGGAGTCTGCTGTTAGAACCAAACTTTAATGATGGGAGACTTGAGAAAAAGAAAAAAAAAAATCTTTTATCTTTTCACGAACAGAAAGTCCCTCAAGATCTCAGCCATTTCCTAGTATGTTAGGACCTGAAACTTCATGGTGCATTTTCAGTTTTTAAAAGCATTTATTTTCTTTGTTTCTATTAAGATACAGATATTTTTACCCAAATCTTTTCAAACTTGAAATCTTATGAAATAAAACATAGCAGCAAAAATTTTTTTATGAAATACTAAAGATTTTTTTTCATGGATGACATTTTGGAATATACTAGAAACCTTATAGAATTGCTTAATAATTAAATATATCTCCTGAAAAGAAAACTCATAGATTTTTAGATAAACATTCATGTCCAATATGAAGGGAAGAAAGAGAGAAGACTGGAACAGAGCACCATTCTTGTTCCATGCCTTCTGTCTGTACCACTACTGGAGCAATAGTCCTGAATAAAAACCATTACATCTTTTGCAATAAATGTCATGGATCCCATTTTATAGATGCAAAGTATGCAGGTCATTCAGGGTGAATTATGTAACCAAATGGCTGAGTCAGGGCGGAACCACAGAAAGTCCCATGACCTTTGCTTGGTTGTCATTCCCAGGCATAAAACCCAAGAACTGGCTTTTTCAAAACTTCCTATCTCCTTTCTTTCCATTATAAATGGCCCTTGGAGATGGGAAATAATTTGCAAATACTGTGATTCCAGACTGGAGGTGGTTTGTCCGATGAGCATGGCATGCTTTCAACAGAATTACTGGGCATAAAAGAAATCTCTCAGGGAGTACTTTCGTGCCACTGAGAATTGTTAGCTCCACAATGCCATGCTGCTGTTTCATGATCACTTTTATGAGCAAGAACTAAGCAAAATTCCAAAGCAAAGGAGATACTGTGTAAGGAGAGAAAATGAGACCCTCTTCTTTAATAAAAAAAGTGTATTAAGTACTCCAGACTGACTTTCCAAGTATTGAAACCAATGAGAGCACCAGTTAATTTTAACGGGAAAAAAAACTGGCAAAAAATTACTGGACTTTGTCAAATTTGGCAAAATGTCATGCTTCAACTTTTGCAAGAAGAAAAGAAAATACGAAGCCCAGCCCTAAGGGACCATGGCTCACGTGCCACCATACAAACAAGTAGAATGGGTTTGATTTTGAGTCAAATTAATCTTATAAAAATTGCACAGAGAAATTTGGAAATTTCCAAACTAAACATTTCATGTTGGCTGAACTCATAGCAGTGCATTTACAACTAACACTGGGCAGTCCAGATGCCTTTTCTCTCCTTCACTTTCTCCCAAAAACAAAATAATTAATCAAGGAAATGTAAATGATTCATGGCTTGAAAATTCTTGTTCAATTTTTAACACTCATAAAGGTTGTGGATCGATGTTCCACAGGCATAGGACTTTTTCATAAAATTTTCCTTTAAAAGTAACCATGTTTAAATGCATGACTGAGTACTCCCAAACCAATGGTAGAACATGATGTATGATCCCAAGCAATTTATAAGAGAAATAAACTACATTTAACAACTATATAAAATTCTTAAAATATAAACAGTTTGGACACATTCTAGTTAATGTCTCAAAATCTTAATTCTTCATTCCTAACTCAGTATAAGTACTTAGTTGCTAGAGTGGAATAGAAAAGGTATTACTATATCCTTTGATACTTCTGAGAAGAATAGAACATTGGTTTTACTGAACTGGTCCTGAAAGAGTCTCTCTGATGGCAAAGTGTGGAATCCAATGCTATCATTAAATGCTGACTCTGTGATTGCCCTCATTAACCAAAAAAAAATAATCTTGGTGCTTATTACCTGTATTAGTTTAAGGATTTCTTCTGAGTTTTTAAATTTTATTTTATTTTATTCACATAAGCATGTTCTTTTAGTTAAGTATGGGCACCTCCAGGCTTTCTCATCATTGCACAAAAGGTGGCATCTGGGCATGTTAGTGTATCTTTGAGAGTCTCTCTTACAGGCAAAGAAGTTATAATAGCATATGGCCAAGAACTGCAGATTTTAGACTTGCACCAGCTTTCTTTTTTCCATTTGCTATTGTAGGATACAGAAGGCATGTAATTACACATATGTATATGTATAGATATAAGTACATATATGTATACATCTATGTGATGTAAGTACACATATGTATAGATGGTATGCACATATGTTCCAACATTTCCTAAGGAATCTAACAATGTTTTCAACCATTCAGAAACAAAGTTACAGGTCAACTGCTAAGTCACTTCAGTCGTGTCTGACTCTGTGCGACCCCATAGACGGCAGCCCACCAGGCTCTGCCATCCCTGGGATTCTCCAGGCAAGAACACTGGAGTGGGTTGCCATTTCCTTCTCCAATGCATGAAGGTGAAAAGTGAAAGTCAAGTCGCTCAGTCTTGTCCAACTCTTCACGACACCATGGACTGCAGCCCACCAGGCTCCTCCGTCCATGGGATTTTCCAGGCGAGAGTACTGGAGTGGGGTGCCACTGCCTTCTCCGACAGGTCAACTAGTTGGAGCTAAATGAGCATCAAGTTAGTAGAGAAACACTGGTGAAGAAACAATATATGACACCATCTTCTTAGTTTTTTGGGAGAGAAAAAAAAGGCTTGGAAGAAGTACTAAAGGAAAAAAGAGGCATCCCTGGGTCCATCCTACCCTTGTGTTCAATATAATCCACTATCCCTGCTGAGGGACTAGGTGCTAATCTCAGAACAAGTCAGTTAGGCATCTCTTTATAAGCTGAGACCTCAAAGTTTTCCAGGTATATATGTCTCCTGTACACCTATGTCATAGCCGTCTTAAGAGGAGTTGTTTGGGAAGCTTCCCTACTCCCCTACTGGGAAGATTGGAAAATCTGTAAAAGGAATCCTGGGCTGACCCACTGAAAGCGTGTGCTAAGGAAGGGATGTTACTGGCATTTAGTAACCTGAAGTCAAGAATGCTAAGTATTCAGTAAGACATGAGACAGTCCCCCAAACAAAAAACCCTAAAATGTCAACAATGCAAGGTAGAAGACACTGTGACTAGCTAAATCGATCAGGCTCAAGAGCAGCTGTTAAGAACTCACAGATCCACACCAGCCAAGGCAAGAAACACAAGCGAACACAGCAGCCCAGGGTCTCAGAGCAAGCATGAGATGGCTAGCTGCTGACACCGAATTGGGGAGGCTCCAGCCATTGGTATCCCCACACAGATGCAGTCCCTGGTTGAGCTGGTCTTCTGATTTTTCAAAAGGAACCAGGAGCCCAGATTTTTACACGAAATTTCCCAGTCTTTAGTGAAGTGAAAGTGAAGACGCTCAGTCATGTCCAACTCTTTGCGACCCCATGGACTGTAGCCTACCAGGCTCCTCCCTCCATGGGATTCTCCAGGCAAGAGTACTGGAGTGGGTTGCCATTGCCTTCTCCAGGGGATCTTCCTGATCCAGGGATCGAACCCCGGTCTTCTGCATTCCAGGCAGATGCTTTAACCTCTGAACCACCAGGATGGCTCTCCCAGTCTTTAAATGCTGGCAACGAATTCATTTTTTTAATGTGTAGGCCAAACAAAATGTTTATGGATTTAAATTTAACTCATAGACTACCATCTTACCTTTACCCTAGTCACAAACTTGCCAGACCAAAAGCAGCCCAAGAAATACTTTCAATTGTGCCTAAAACTACAGGTACCCAAATGTTCACTGCAGTATTAATTGTGAAAAGCTTAAGTCTAACTGTCCCCCCAAATAAGGGAGTGATTAAATAAAGCATGATATATCCATATATAGGATATGTCAAGGGTCATTAGAACAGATGAAAATATTTCTATAAACTGACATGGAAAGATGTCAAAATATGTTAGTAAGTAAAAAAAAAATACACACAAAACAATTTGTAGCTTAATGAATAGTATGATTCTATTAATCATAAAATTATATATATATATATATGTATATGCCTATAGGCATGAACGTGTGTAGTTATGTGTGAACAGGTGTGATGGACCAAAGTCTGGAAGGATGTCCAACTATCCCCAGTGGGTCTATACGAAAAAGGAAGGTGACTAAAGAAGAGAGACTCTATTAAATTTTACTCTATAGGTAGCTGTATGGTTTGAATTTTTCAATGAGCAGCTTCTAAGGTAGTATGTTTTAATTTTTAAAAAGGTAACAGCAGAGCGTTTAATTGTGTGAAAGATAAAAGCTGTATGCTTTAGAATAAACTAATTTTTTTAAAGCCCAGATGTCGTGACTAACAGACCCTGAGCCTTCCCCCGCCCGTTCTTCTCTTTGAGAAAGCTCAGAGGACATCTGCAGCAGCCAGGGACTTATTTTTCTTTCACTCAGGATATCCAGAGAGATACAGAAGAATGACAGTTCATAATAATCGCAGTGGATGTATTCAGTGAAATCTGAAGGTGAAAAGTCTCATGAAAGAGTTCAACCCAACCCAGGAGTACAATAATCAACACAATTCTATCTCGAAGGAAATATTATGGAATAGAGGAGAGGGGTGGATTTGAATACAAAACCACTTTTACTGACCAAATCTTGATTTAATTAATAAAAGACTCTTCCTTCCTCACCAATAAATTTTCACACTCTGGGTATCCACAAGGACAGTAAGCCAATTCCTGCTTCTAAATCTCATTAAAAATGTAAGTCTGGGTTTTTTTTTCCCCCAAAACCTCTCCTCCCACCCCCAACAGCCACCCAAGTAAAGGAGATTTTCCTTCCTTCAAACTATGACAATAACATGATTACACTACCACAGTTTAGCATAATGGCTCTGAAATGCTCGTGGCACATTGCAGAGTTAAAGTGGAAATTATTAGGTAGCTCTTCTTTGTTATAATAATGATCACTCCACAAATAAAAGCTCTTCTCCCAAAGGTACTGCAAGGCACAAAATGCTAATTCTGAAGATTATGTGTGTGCTTTTATTAAATATTACTATGCCCTGCCTGTTTGAGGGCTTCTCTGCTCTGATTGTTTTATGAGTACCATGTTAATGTCATTCCCATCTTACTAGCAGCAGGCACACATTTTAGCGTTTGTATGAGAGTTGATCAAAGGCCACGTGCTGGGGGAATTGCTGAGAAAACACGGACAAGCGATAAAAATCTAACAGATTAATTGGTTTAAATTTCATTTCAGGGTGTTGAACTTTGGCTCGGGACTCTAATACTACACCGTGAGTCAGGGCCTAATTACCAGATTTCCAATTTGCTTCTGAACAATGGTTGTGGTGAGAAGGAAAAGAGAGGGAAGAATGAGAAGAAGAAGAAGAAAAAAAGAAAGAAATCATTCAGGCTCCAGTACATATTTAACAACTAATGTTCTGTGTACAGACAGTTGCACCAGGGGATATTTGCGCTCACCTGCTCTACTTGCAGAGTATTTATATTTCCTTTCAATAGCCACAGAAGGTAGAAGAAATCATGGATGGCCTCAGCAGTTTCAAATTTTCTGACTTACAGAATCAGTATTACAAGATTCTAATGCCTGCTTACCCACACTAGAAGTATCAGCCTCTTTATTAGCAGGTAAATTTATAAGCTGGATCGCCCCTCAGCCTCCAATAGAAATGATCTATTTCACTGATAGAAAGTCAGGGCCAGGAAAACCATGTTTACCTCAGGGTTTATGGGTGGCCTTGGGAATAAGGGTTAATTGAGCTCAGAGGTGCCTGCCCATTGAGGTGAATTAGTGGTGTGTACAGCTATCAACAGGGGCCTGGGGCTGCTCTTATTTTTGCCTCTGAAATCTCTTTGTATCGTGATCAATACCTCTCTTGTTTGGGGTAGCTGAACAGATGACCTGGGTGCAGCATTTACCACCGCTTCTCCCTAAAATGAGGCCTTTGCGACAGTTGATGTCCCATTATAATGAAGTCTCATTAGAGATGTGTTGTTTGGTTCTTTTCTCCATCCCTGTATTTAAATACCACTGGCAAACAACACTTAGTTGGTAAAAAGTACAAATCCAGAAAAGTTCTAAACTCATTTAAATCTCAAAATAAAATTCCACTGAAGGTTATTTTCCATTTCCTTTGTATATGCTATATTCAAAAATGAAAGCCCTCTTTTTCCAGCATTCTATTCTGTTATCTAGAACTCTCTACTACTGATGAACATTTCTACAGAGCAGATACCAATGCTTACAATGCAGGTGAAGATGCTGGCACCAGCCCTTAACGGCCTCTGAGTAAAGATAGAAAGATGCAATTATGTTAAGTTGATTTTAACATTCAGGTTATTATAGCATCTGAAAATGGGCCAGAGCTCCAGCTGTTCAAATTCCACATTTACCACTCAGTGTGACCTTGAAGCAGTCACTTACCCTCTCTGTTCTAATCCATTCTAAGCAGCAGTGGTAGCACCTCACAGACTCCTGGGAAAACACAGCAAGTGCCTGCTTGGGTTTGCTGTTTTACTGTGTTCCAGGCACATAGGATTCTAGTTGTTAATATATTAGTTACTGTCATAATCATAATAAACTAACGAGTTTATTTACTAGAATACATCATAGTCTCAGCATCACAGATCATATAACGTATTATAAAACTTTCCTAGGAACTTTCAACCCAGTGACTTGCTAACATAGCTAAGTTTACTGAGGAGGTGGATTTGGCATCAGTACTTCCAAACTAGAATGTTTATTCCTAAGGTTCTCATTTGCCTGGAATGAAGATTAATGGCAATCTTTTCAGAAATGAGGAATTAACTTTAATGTTATTATCCCAAATTCTTGAGACTTGGCAGAAAATGTTGCAAAACCCATGAGCTCAGCTCCTTTCTGCGGGACACTTGTGACCTCATAAAATCTCAGGCCTTTTTCTCCCTTGTATCTACTTGATTTTGGTGAGGTTATGCTTGGGCGCAAGACAGTTCCAGAGATGGGGACACAAGGTACCCCAACTTGGACTCAGTGAACAGATTATCTGCCCTTCCTGTTTAATCGGACTATTGTTTTGCTGAGTTTTCCTTTTAAGTGAAATGATGACTTTCCTGACGGCTCACAGCTCAGTAGAAGCAGCACCTGCATTCTTTGATCCTGACAACCGGTAGCTGCTAGCCAGGGAGGAAGGCAAATGGAGGGTTTGACCCGAATGGGAAGGCTGGCCCTGTGAATTTTCACCATGTACAGGAAGCGAATCTATTCTAAGTTCACACCCTCTCCAAGTGGAAGCCTGAGACACCAGTAGCAGTTATAATGCCTGACCTGAACCCTAGCACCAGGGGGTACAAACTTCACTTTCATAACCTCACCGCAGACTCCTAGTTAACTAATAAACAGATATACACATTTGATGTTCTCTCACTCAAGGTGGAACATTCTTTGTAACACTTATTAACTTGAGTAACCAAATTTATTTCTGCCTTTTATTTTCTTTAGCAATTGCTTTATGCATTTAAGGATTTTATTGTTTATTAGGGTTTTTATTTGGTTTGGTTTTGTTATTGGTCTGCATTTACTGCTCCATCCACTAGCATATCTAGATATTACTTGGCAAAGAATCATATACTATATATACAAAAGAGCCTCCCTCCTTCTGTCTCCCCCACCCTCTACCATGTGTACTTGCGTGTGATTGTCATTTTGAAGAGAAATGTAACCTATGGTATAGATATTTCTCAACACCAGATGCAATTAAATTATTAAATATTAAATGAAGAGATCAAGTACTTCAAGTGTTTTTCATTCTTTATTCCAAAGTGACTTCTTTCGGCAAGAAAGCCCTTTGCTTTGACATTAATGGCTCTCCCAGAAAACAAGTAAAATTCATAGTCACTAGATGGAAACGTAGATCCGATACCCATCTGTATCAATGCACAGTTAACCCAGTGGGGTCATCTAGGGGTATCTAAACTTGGTGGAAGAGCTAAGTTCCAAACTATGCCCTATGCTAACTACAAAGCAAGCCCAAATTATATCCACTTCCTGTTTGTTTTGCAGATTTCTTATTCTATTCTGACTTAAAAAAAAAATTGCTCAACAATCAGTGGGCACAGATCTGAACAAAGGAAGGACAGAAATCCTGGTGGAACAATTGTAGTCCGAACATTCTAAGACAAGCACTTTTGGATTTCTGAGTTTGTCTATTTGTGATCCAGAACTCTCTGCAGGTTCACTACACAGGGTTATTTAACAATTGAGCAGTGAAAAATCTTGACATTTTGATGTACCTGTAACTTCTAAATTGCACTTGAAAGACTTGCTGAAGGCTTTTTGATTTAATGACACACAACACAGCATTGTTTCATAATATGCAAACATTGTTTGTTAAAAACACTTCGGAAGCTCAGAATTTTATAACTCAAAGAGGTTAGAATATACTGCTTCCCACCTCAAGTTTGATCTGCCAAATCCAAAACTAAAATTGATCTGCCAAATCCAAAATTAAAATGTACAAAATATTAATCCTAGAGGAGCTCATAGCAAATAATGCCATCAGTTTTTCTTTTTGTTGTTGTTGTTCTATGATTGTCAGCAACCCCTTTGCAACAGAGAAAAATAATCATGGAGGGTGAGAGAACCCTCAAAATAAATAATACATGGATCCAATTGTGATATATGTTGCAACAATAGTAAATTCACTTGCCTCTGATTATATAGTAAGCAAATAACTCTTTTCTTCCTGACAAGGAGAACTTTCATGCACAAAATTATTTTTAGCCCAATTCTCCTTATTATCCTACTACACGAAGTTCTAGATGTGAAAGTCATGGAAGAAAGGAAAATGAAAGTAACTTTCCAAAAATGGATACCCAATATTGTGAAAAGAGGAAACAATTTTCAGGTTAAAAAAAAAAATGTCACTGCTTCTTCATGGAATCCTCAAGTCTTTATTTGCAAGCAATCTCTCTAGGTCTGGAAAATCATAAAGTTAAATATGAGCAAGTCTAGTGGAAAATCTGTGACGCTAATCTTGGCTAGAGCCGTATTTTTAACAGGCCTTGAATGTGTGTGCCGGATTACCCAGATGGTCATACAGGAATCAGCCTGATAGGATTAAACCTTTATACTGAATTCTGCTCCATCTGTTCTCCAAGGTTTGCCTTTCCTTATCTGAATATGAATTTTTAGCCTCCTTGTGTCTGGGAGTCAAACTAAATTCAGCATTCAAAGCAGAGATGTGTGCAGATAATTTAACATTTCACTAGTTAATCTCAGTTGATATCAGCTTGGTCTTTTTCTAGTAAACATTTTTGTAAAGAATTTTCCTAAGAAGGAATTTAAAAGTATGGAGAATCCACATTCTTTGTTAGAGGGCTTTTCTCCTCCCACTGAATTCTAGGACTCACTCCATTCACTGTTCTAACAGGGGTTTACATTGACGTTTGCACATAAAGACAGAAAAGGAAGACCTGTGTCCTCTCTCTAGATCTGACTATAAGAAGAGATGACATATAATTCTGACTGGATGAATGATCCAAGGAGACTATATTCATGTATGTTTTGTTCTTTTTCTCCCTTTCAAGTATTAGTCGATACTTGATAAAATTATGTACAACAGCTGTCTCTATCATGTTTATTAGGTTTCCTGTTTTTATGGAGACTTTCTCAGGGTGGAGGTTATAATTCAGCTTCATCTTCAGTGAAACATGATGATGTTTGTTTTGCCCTCCTGTACCTCTATCCCTAGAAGCAGTTAAAGCAGTGAAGTTACTCATTTCTCAGCTGGAAAAGCTGGTTCCGGGCAAGCTGCAAGACAGAGACCAGTAAGTTGCCATTGGGCCAGAGCCTGGTGGATGGTTTGGGGGTTTCCGACGCTGTAACAAAGGACAGGGGAGGCCTATGACTGCTGGGCTCAGAGAAGCAAACCAAGATACAAACGAATAAATAAGTTGCATGAAAGAAGGATCTTCTGGAATTCTACTTTGTGTCTGGTTTATGGCCATGTGGTCATTAGATGTGTTGGATTTACACTTGTGATGGAACACAAGAGCCAGCAGCCTGTGGAACCCCAGGCCTAAGAAGAGAGGATCCCTCTAGCAGGGCTCCAGTGGTTGTCCACAGTCTCCTTGGTAACCCTAGTTTCTGGCTCTGCGCCATCACGAATGGCAGCAGCAAGCAGCTCATCAAAAATTTAGGATTTTCCACACATACGTCTAGTTATTATATTTACACAGTACCCTTAACTGAACAGTCAGGGGGCAGAAAGCAGCAAAACTTCCCATTCAAGCTTAAGTAGATTTATACTTATTGACATAAACATACATAAAACATCTCGTAGAACATATGTGTTGGGTTCCTTAAATTGACAAGAATTCTAGTCAGGTGATAAGGGGTGATCCCAATAGGTGATCCTAACTGATGAAATCCACTATAAGTAATCTCTTATAAAATAAATACACACACACACACACGCACACACACATACAGTCCCACCATTTATTCTCTACATTTTATCCTAAACAAGGACACTGCACCAGATGTTCGATTCTGTTACTTAAATCTGTTTTGCCCAGTATGGTAGCCATTGAAATTTAATTTTTAATTAATAAAAATTATCTTCTCTGTCATACCAGCCACATTGGCCAACAGCTCCATGTGACTAGTGATTATCACAGAGGACAATACAGAAATAGAACATTTCCACCATCACAGGAAGTTCTATGGGACTGTGCTAATCTATAGTTCAAGTATAAATAATGAGCCAGTCATTGACAGGGAATAGTCAGAGCTAATCATTTAGGGGGTGTCCTCCATATGCCAGGAATTGTGCTAGGAACAATTAATCTCTAATCCTTCCAACAGTGATCACAAAAGCCAATGTTCACAGGGCCAGGCAGGAAAGGAAATAAATAAAATGGGCTAGGGGCAACACAATGGGAGAGGTGGGGAGTGCGGGAAACTGTAGAGTATCTCCCTTCCCCAAAAGGGACACAACTTCTCAGTTTAACTTAATCATTGCCATTTGAGAATGTGGCAACACCACCTGCACGACCACCCCTTCTGTTTATTAAGAGAATGGGCACATCCAGATTTTCTGTAAAACATCTCCATTTTTAATTGTAAAGCAACATATACATAGTTTCTTAAAGCACCATGCAAACCAAATCTAAATATGATTTCAAGCTGGATTCAACCATGATCTGATCTGTCAGTATGCAACATCTATGAATCCTTGGAGGGCCAATCATCTTTTAGTCATTAATTTCTGAAACTGCATGTCTAACACTGCCACCGACTCATCAAACAATAAACACCAGGCACAAGCACTGTCAGTTCTGTCTCTGTTTGTTCAAGCTCTCTCCCAGAACAACACAGAAGTCCCCAACCACCCGCCTCTGCTGTGCAAAAGATTTTCTATAAGCAGTTTGGGAGACAAGCTCTGTGCTCCTGAAGGATTTCTACCATCATCACGCAAGACAGCATAGATAGTGACTTTTTAAGGAAACCATGTTTTGAATGTGAGCAGCATCTCAAAATCAACCTTGTCCAACCTTTAGCACCACACAACACTTGCTTTGTGCTTTTCAGAGTAGTACTGCTTACCTTTCTCTCCATGACCAAGGCTACTACTGCTAACATATTTCAGTGAACTTTTATTATTGAGAACCTTATCATTTTGAGCCAGTTTCCTCTCCTCCCTGACACATTCAGTGATGCTGCACTCCAGTGTTTGTTATAGCACAGATGTTTCCGTGGTGATGATCCATGATGTCACAAGCACTGGGATGTGTATCATCAAACTGATCCCAACAGAGGAGCAAAGGAGAGTGGGAACTCCACTTCCATTCAAACTCCATGTTGGATGACCCAGCTTCCTCAAAAATTACTCTTTGGGGTCTGGGTTGTTCTATCTGGGCTGCAGAGAGCAAATACTCACACTTGCTTGCTTGTGATTCATTTCTACTATCAGATTATTAATTAGGTGCTAAGTCCTGTCTACATACCAAATCCCAAATTAACCTTCCTCTGACGTCCACTTTCAAAATGATACTGCCCTACTCAGAACCTTTCTGTGGTTTCCCCTTAGTGATTGGGGATCCCTGCAGATCAAGTCCACCCTTATGAGCCTAGCTGATTCTCCCCTCCCAACCTCATCCCCCACTTCTCCCAAACTGGAGGGAGTGCTCAGCAGCATGTGCTCACTGGCTCTGGAATTCAGGATGCCTCAGCTCACATGCCAGCTGCTTCACTTACCAGCCTAGGCAACTTACTTTTCTTAAACCTACCACTCTAATTGCGGAAATCCAGGAACACTCACCTTGTGAGGTTTAAACGAGTTAAAGTGTACAGAGCTCAGCACAGACAGAATGAAGGGATGAGGAAGAGGAAGATAGAAGAAGAAAACAGAGATGATGATGGCTGGCTCTCCAAATCCATTGTCTCCAAAAATGCTTTGCTCCTTTCCACTAGGAAACCTCCTTTTTTCACTAGAAGGTTACACCACTCACTTCCACCCAAACAGTATTTTGCCAGAAGACTGGTCTTTTGTGGGAAGTTGTTTCTATCCCACTCTACAAACACTACCCCTTCAGTGAACTCCTTCACGTCTTTCCCATTCATTTGTCACTTACTGCACATTTTTCTTGAACTTTTACCTTTATAAACATACGGAGGTGTGTGTACAGCCGGGCATGTGTATATGTATGCAAATCAACCCAACTATCAACACATCCATTGAAGGAAGGGACTTCATTCATTCATAAACTGGATGGGTCAGTACTCTGTACTTAACCAGTACTTGACAATTAACTAGTAGTGTTATATTTTCAAGGGGTAGCCCATATATTATCTCAATTATTCTTAATATCAACCCCAAGTGGTGGGCAAGGAGATGTTATTTTAAATTCCACTTTACAAATGAGGTAACTGAAGCTTGGGAACTCATTTGAACTTGAAACTTTGAGAATCCACATTGGTCAATAAAGACAGATATTTAAAACACTCAAACTACCCTTCAATTTGGGTATATTTGAAATTTCTGCTCAGTTTGGCTAAAATACTCACTTCAATCATGTAAACATAGCCTAAGTCCCATAAAATCTTAGTTGTGAAATTCCTTATTCCCAAGACAGAGGGTGGGTATTTATTAACTTTACAGAATATTACTACTCTATTTCCAAGTAAAGTTATTTTTCCCTTAAGACTCAGCTCCACATATGAATTATAGTAAAATTTCTCTTTACCTTCTTCTGTTTCCAAGTTCAAAAAATGGCATCCTAATATAATACCACAGGTGCCAACTTAAACATAGGAACACTGGAAATACTGCCAGACTTCGAGGCTGAGAAGATCTTCTATTGTTGTAAGCTGGGCTGCTAAACACAGAGTCCAAACATTGCATATAAGCGATAGTACCACAAGAGCTTGCATTTTTGAAGTGTAGCACAGCTCCCCTTAACTTTCATTTTCAGCCTGGACATTATCCATTTCAATGGTGTTCATTATAGAATTTTGCATACACAACGATAAAAGTTTACAGATTAAATAGGTTACCCTAAAACGGTAACCTATTACCGTTAGATTCTCCAACTTTTTTTTTTGAGCAACAAGGACTGGATTCCACAGGCATTAGCTAACCAAACCAAGGAGAGTTTCTAGGATCTTGCCAAAGTTGAAAGGTAGAAGAATCTGAGGTTTGACTTTATAGATTTGTTGCACAAAATTGTTACTGGAAGAACACAGCTGGTTTGGTGATTCAGCCAGGAGATTTTAACAAAGAATAACCCAAACTCTGCTTTCCCGCTCTACTAAGAAATGACAAAAGAAATGCTGGGGCACATTCCCTCATCCACAGCCCCACACACAACATAGCCTAAAGCATCTGCCTCCAGCCCAGTAGGTGCTCAGTACCTGCTGCCCTCCCTACTGTGCGCAAAAGAGAAGTAGCCAAAGAATCATAAAGAATGAAAGTTCTCGATTTGTACTAACCACATTAATTTTAATCATCCTTCTCAGTAACAGCCAGAGTCTACTGCTATTTCTAGGCCTTCTGACATCTGTATATTGCTCTGCCCCAAAGCGGATGAAAGAAACTGATGTGTTGAGAAGAAGCCATAAGCCTGACACTGTCCCTGTCTCTGTTCCCCATATTCTCTGGCTACACATCACCCCCAGAACTATGGGGGGAAGAACGTGGGTTTGAACAATTGGTGTCCTGCTGATTGCAACTGTCAATTAAATAAACCAGCCACCCAGGAGCATATGTTCACACATAAAATATTAAATTCACAGATTGGGATAAAAATATATCAATACCTGGGTTCCGCTTTCATGCTTAGTGGTCAGATAAATATTCGGCCAATTCAGTTCTATTTCTGCGCCCTGTGGGCTCGACGGTGTTACTTTTGTGTTTCGCTTTTCTTTTCCTTCTCTGGTTACTGTCTGGTTTCCCATGTCGGTGCCTCCGTTATGACTGATCAGCAGCATACGTTTAAGCAGGATTTTAATTACTAGGTCATCTCCCAGCCAACTTGCCCAAGGCAGGCTGGCAGGAAAGTCCTACAATCCATGCCTTACACTTCTCATGCTCCTCTCCTGATAAATCTCTTATTTTCTGAGGACACTAGACTCAAGATGGCATCATATTCATCTGATAAGGATGATGATCACCTAATTTCTATAAAGTTTCATTTTTGTCCACTGAGTATTTCAAGTTGCAGAGCTGGCACACAGAGGTTGAGATGGGGTGCCCGATAGCGTGACGTGATACCAGGATTTTTTATCTTAACCCAGAAAAGCACCTTCCCATATATCACTGCACATGCCAACTAACGTACCCTGGGGATTTAGCACAGATCTGGCTTTTCAATTTGCCTTTGAGTAACGTCGTCAATTTGCTTCAATTGAAGCAGGAATTATATTACATGATCAAATGGCAGGAGAATTTCTCTCCACCTCTGAAGTCCAATGCAAGAGAATCAGCAATGACTAAAGAGCAGGAAAGAACAGTAGTGATGGCCGCCTATGTCAGCTGGTTGGAGGTCCAAGTGCTGCGGGCACAAAACCCCACTCTTTTTTTCTTTTTGGCTGCAACCAAATTTTTGAAAGATGGCTTCAGTGTTCCTCATTTACTAAGTGGAGAGAATAATAGTAGTGCCCTCCTATGGTGGTTAAGAGCGTTAAAAGAGATGATATAATGCGCTCAGTATTAAACCTGATGGGTAGTAAATGCTCAAAGGCTGCTATCAAAATAGCAAAACCACCATCACTCGAAACATTGCCCTGAAAGCTAGCATTTTACTGGGCAAAGAATTCCGTTAGCCTGTGATCACAAAAATACACTGGATCCACTTCTCCAGGTCAAAGAGAAAGCAATCTATGGAAAATTTTCAAACTTATTTTCTCAAAAATGGATCTCAGACCTAAGGCACTTTTCTGATTAGCTCTCCCCCAAGCTTCTAATATTTTGTTCCCATGTGAAACTTTGGACACACTTCCTCCTCTGCCTAAACTGCTCTTCCCTCCTTGCTTGACAAATGCTACTCCTTATTTTTAAGTGTCATTGATTCTTCAGATTTGGCTGTGTTCTCTTGTTTAAAGCTCCCTTAGCAATCTGTGTTCCTCCTTATAGTGCTGACCATCATTTCAATTTAAGTAATTTCATGTGCAATTATCTGCTTTGTATCGACACATAAACAGACACTTATATGACCATATACCTCACAATGTCAACAACGGTGCCTACCTTGTTCACCTCTGCGTCTCTATGGTCTAATAGAGCAGGCAGTCAATAAATAAACCTAAGTAGATACCTGATGGAATAAACAAATGTACTAAAGAAGAATCATCAGAGTTAAGATATTAAGGTGCTAAACAGAGTAGCTGAAAAAGAGTTGAGACATTTTCCAATGGTTATTAACTGCCATGACACCCACACTGGGCTTCCTCACTGAATTAAGCTGAGGCTCTCTGGAATCAGGTTTCCTAAGCTGATCGGTCCCCCTTGGAGCAGCAGGCACTCCATTCTCATGGGGGTTAAAATTAGCACCATTAAGCTCCTCCTGCACTGGGCTCTAATCATGCAAGGGCCCAGGTGGATCTTGCTGACAGATGTTAAGGTTAGAAGGAAGGGTAGCAGCCAGATGAGAAAACAGAGCCACCCCCTTCCGGAGGTACCAGCACTTCCTGTCTTTAGGCCTGGCTGGTTCCTGCCTGCCCCACCCCTCCCCCATGCATCAGTTTCAACACAGTTGCTGCTCTTTCTGTCATTTGAACTCAAATCCTATCTTCGAAATTGATGGGCGATTCTGCCCCTGACAACACAATGTCAGCTTTGCTCAGTGTCCAGCTGGTTCCGTATATATTATCATAATGCGCTGCCTGGGTGGACCCTGGCTGATGCTCTTCCTTGACTCAAATCCTCCTTTCCACACTAATTTCTGCTCTCTGACATGCAGACACTACTTGTTTAAAAATAAAAACAGAGTTTACAGCTTGGGAGACATTTTGATTTTCAAAATCCTATGAGGACACATTAAGTCTATTCTCATGGTAAACTGAACTAAAAAGGTTTTCTATTAAAAAAACAATATACGACTCATCTAAAAAAAAAAAAAAGTGTTTCCCAGGGTCCTATACTGTTTCCTGGTGACATGAAAGAATTATTACTTCCCTCAACCCACTAAGCCCTCCAAAACAGTGTTTCCCAAACTTCAGTCCTGATTTTGCTCCATCTCCTATCACTTACTTTATAACTTAATTAAGATTATACCTGCTATTCTTGTTTACATTGAATTACTTTTTTCTTTAAATTTAGTCTTGCCCTAAGCAACAGCAGCTGTAGGTCACAATTTGGGAATGCTTTGTTTATGGTGAGGTTTTTTTTGTTTGTTTGTTTTCTGTTTTGTTTTTTTTTTCCTTATGCATTAAGATAGACAAAACTATTTTTTGAGAGTTTTTTTAAAATTTTTGTTGGGAGTATAGTTGCTTTACAATGTTGTGTTAGTTTCTTCTGCACAGCAAAGTGAATCCGCTATATACACACACACACACACACACACACACACACACACACACATCCCCTTTTTTTTAGATTTCCTTTCCATTTAGGTCACCATAGTAGAGTTCCCTGTGCAATAAAGTAGGTTCTCATTAGTTATCTATTTTATACATAATATCTAAACAGACATTACTGTTTTTTTTTTTTACCTTTTTTTTTTTTAATGTTTTCTCCCACCACCTAAAATGATACACATACTGCATGGGAAACTAGTCCAAAATCTCATTGCTAACCATCAAGTGAAGTCAATGTTACACCATCTCAGCTGAAGGAATTCAGAGAGAACACCAGGTGAGAGCTACCTAAGGCACAAGTGTCTGCGTATGGCACAGTGTGTGGCTTTTTCAGGACTCCTGGGACCCACTGCCAACCTCCTGCATAAAGGCCCACGGTGAAGGGAAGTGGCCTCAGGTCTGTCCTGTGGAATGACCATCACCTTGGTATTTTGGTGGCCACTCACCAAAGCAGTGAGTGTATCACAGCTCAATAGATCAGCTGGGTTCAAATGGCATATCATCAAGGCTTAAAGGGCTCAGCAAGCCCCTATCCCCAGCTAACAGATGAGGAAACTGAGACCCCAAAATCAAAGTACACAGTGGATGTCACATAGCAAAGCAGGGGCAGTGCTCTGTTCTCATTTATTTCTACATGTATGAATGAAAAGGTTCAAACAAAGAGATGTTGCAAACCCATCCTGATCAATGCCCCTGAATATCTTATCTTAATAAGATTTATGACCAGTACAGAAGTTCTTATTTGCATATTCATATTACGTGAATCCTCTGATATCCTCAAGTAAGTAGAAAGTCATTAGGAAGAGGCCTTTGGTTTGAGACAATCAATTATGCAGATAAACACAACTGGAATTACGATGCTTTTGTAACCGAATTTTTTAAAAAATAGGCTTAAAATGTTCTGCTGTTTCGGTCCAAGTTATCAGCTGAAAGCATCATTCTGCCCCCTCCTCCCATGCCCTCCTCTGACACTATGTGCTTATTAAAATAAGCTAGGTGTGGTTCACTCATTTACTAGGTCATACAAAACACCAAATAAACTGTGGGAAGTTTCCCACAGTTGACAGGTTTGTCAACAAATTTATATAAGAAAACTATTTCTTGTGGGGTGAGGCTCAGTAACTCTTCAGTACCCCAACAAGGAGATTCTTAGTATCCTACCAGTCTTAAAACTCACAATTTCACACTTTTCTGGTGGTCTCCTTTTTTTCTACCTTGTACAGAGGAGCCTGGTGGGCTGCAGTCCATGAGGTTGCAGAGAGTTGGAGCGACTAACACTTAACTTAATACATGCCAGAGAGTCCATACGGTCAGCAAATGAGTTCTACAGAGATGAGTTGGACCATCCTTGCAAATAAATACAATATTACCAGCCTCTCTCTCTTATCCTATCAGCCCCATGAAAAACATATATGTCAGCAAATAAAAGAAGTGTTTTCTTGATTTGACTATAGCCATGAGAAAAATAGGCTATTGAAGGAAAATAAACTCTCAGGTAAACATATGTAATATGCCCATTAAAAACAAGAAAAGATATGTCTGGATTAACTTTTCAAAGGTCTATTTGAAAGCACAACAAATAAGTATAACTGCCTTACTTGTATTGAGAAAAAAATTAAGAAGAGTAGGACAATAAACAGAAAGACTATGAGCATACTGTATAGAGTAAGGAATTGAAAGGACAGACTCTAAGGGACTTCCCTGGTAGTCCTGTGGCTAAACTCTGTACTCCCAATGCAGGGGGCGCAGGTTCAATCCCTGGTCAGGGAACTAGATTCCATATGTCTGGATTAAGAGTTCTCATGTCACAACTGAGACCCAGCACAGCCAAATAAATGAGTTTTTTTCAAAAGAAGGAAATAAAGTATGGACTCCAAAGTCAAGCTTTCTGGGTTTGAATCCTAAATTTACGACATCCTTGCTGTGTAACTCTGGGCAAGTTACTTAACCTCTCTTTAGTCTCACTTTCCTCATCTTTACAATGCGTTGCCCACAGTATTATGTGCCCAGTATAGTAAGGGCTCAGTGAGTACTTGTGTCAGATTGTCAGCCCCACTGATATGCAGAGCTCTGTGATTATGTAGACCAGGCTTGAGTCCCAGTTTCAGCTCTGACTGTGGCCTTGGGTAAGTTGGTGACCTCTTTAAACCCCAGTTTTCCCATCTGTAAACTGAGGAAAATAACTGTTACAGCTTATCAGGCTTGTTGAAGGATTTGATGAGATGATATAAGTAAAATCATTAGCAAATGCTCCGTAAATGTTAGCTGATGATAGTCCAAAAATAACAAGAGCAATAATAAGAAGAAAAAGAATACATACTGTCACCTTGCCTGGTTATTAGTAAGCAGGATGGCAAAGTCTGAGCACTCTTTCTCCTTTGTCAGCAGTGCTGGCTGGTGGTGTCATATTCAAATAAAGACAGAGTAGATCACCTGCTTAGCAGTGCCCTGTGACTTATGAACTCTTTAATCTGCCTGACACTGAGCACTTACTGGCTCCCAAGTCTCCAGTGTTAGGATTTCTGGGGTTACCTGCTTTATGGATTACTCAAGGGAGACTTTGAAAATCAGTCTTCACTTACATCCCTGTTCATTATCTTGACTTCTTGCCGGGTCCTTTCTATTGCAAGGGAAGACAAAAAGACACCTTCTGTGCTGCTCAAAGAAAAAGACCTGATGTGATGCTTAAAAATCTGGGGTCTCTGTCCTCTACAACTCATCTGGATATTCTTAACCCTAACGTTCTGTTCTTGCATCTGTCTTGCTTTCCAAGTAGGAAAAAAATCAATTGATAAGAAGTGACATGCCACCCTTGGTAACAAGAGATGATGCCCATATTTTTCTGCTAAACTAGACCCTTCACTGAAATGGGCCTGGCTGGAGTTCTGCACCACAACCAGTCCCATAAAGGGCCACTGTCCGAGTGTAAAGCTCTGAGTCATTCATCCTCTGCCCTTGTGTTCTGAAGGCACACTGCATTTGTCAGGAAGTTGGTGAGATTTCATAGATGTTCTTCTTGTGACCTTGGAATCCCAGAGATTCCTGCAAGTCTAAGCCAGCCAGAACTGGAAAGGCATCGGGGTGGACCCTACATCCTCTGACATCAGTGCAACCCCTGAAATCCATACTTACTGGTCAGCATACCATGGGCAAGTGCAGCTTTAAGTGGATTTTGATGGTAATAGTTATATGAGCGTAAGCTGGCTAATGCCCTCTCCAGGCCTTAGTTTTCTTCTTTGGAATATGAAGGGCTGTGTTAGATGACCGTCCATACTTCAGTGACTCTTCACTCAGGATGAGGTGTGTGTCTAGCCATTGACCATGGAGGGAGGGGAGCAAGAGACTTGGGACAGTATGTTTCTCTTTGTTTATTTTCAATCATCTAGTTTTCTTTGATTGGGGTTAGATAAGATACATTCCATACATCCAAAAGCACGGCAGCCCTTTAATCTAAAGGCCTTAGAAAGGTAAGTCTCTACAAGTTCAGAAAGTAAACTCCTGCTAAGCTATTTACAAAAAAAGAAATTCGATAAGCCAAAACCATCTGGAGAAAGAACTCTCCAAATTTGGGACATTCTTCCTATTTTGAAGACATGCACTGTTAACAGAATGAGAAGTGATGAGGGGTACAGCTCCAAGGTACAGTCAACTCCCTGATGAGCTCCCAAAAGCTAGGAGGGAAGGGCAAGGTTATAAGTCATTCAGAGCAATCTTGCCCCAGGCTTTTACGACATACTAGGAGTCTGCGTAATTGACACTGAGCTCTTAAAAGCCCTGCCTGGCTCTCCCATATCATCTCACAATTGTCACTGACCATGGCCTGGGCATCCACACAGGCCTGCATGATCTGACCCTCAGCAGCTTCCCCAAACTCATCTCCTGCCGCTTCCTGTGCCCAGAGCAACAGGAGCCATTGCAGGCTGCTTCTGGTTCCTTGGACTCAATTAGGCAAAACAGCCTTTGCACATGCTCTTCCATCTGCCTGGATATTTGTTTCCGCTCCGTCAGATGAAAGCGTACTCATCTCATGGTTCTGGCATAAGTGAGATTTCCTCAAAGAAGCCTTTCTTGACACTTCATTCCTCCTCTCTCCTTTTATGGGTCCCCTTTGATGCACAAGTCTAAGGAGTTACTTGTAAACTGTGTTTAGCATCTTCCTTCTCTATTTACATCATACTTTCTATGAAGACAGCAACTCTATCTGCCTGTGCTCCTGCAGCTAGCTCCCTGTCTGGCATGTGGTGGAGGCTTAGTATGAAGGAATAGAGGAAGGAATGATCTGAGGTCAACCTTATTGACACCTAAGAAAGGGCAATACTAGAAAAGTCTTTGGAGTTCTCTGATTCTCCACAGGCACCTCAGGAGATACCAGCCGAGTGAAGGTACGTGTCAATGGCTTCAGTCCAGAGCGTCAGAAAATAGTGCATGTGATACACGTGAAATCTAGGAAAATGGCATTGATGAGCCTACTTGCTGGGAAGGAAGGGAGACACGGACGTGGAGAATGGACTTGTGGGCGCAGCGGGAGAAGGAGAGGGACGGGACGAGTTGAGAAGTGGCCCGGACATATATACACCATCATGTGTAAAACAGATAACTAGTGAGAAGCTGCTATACAACACAGGGAAGCGAGCCTGACCAAGAAGGGTGAGATGGGGGCAGGGAGGGAGTTTCAGGAGGGAGAGGACATATATAAACATGATTATGATTGATTCGGGCTACTGTACAGCAGAAACCAACACAACATTGTAAAGCAATTTTCCTTCAATTAAAAAAGAAAAGTAGATAGTACATGTGGAAAGGTCTAGAGATGGCCCCAGCCAGGCCTGAGAAAACATACACAACTGAGGTCAGAGAAGCAAAGGGACCTTTTCCCAGGTTTCCTTTTCCCTTAAGCTAGTTAATGGCAGTGATAGGACTAGAATCCAGCTCTCCAGTCAGCCCATCCTCCTCTCTCTAGGTCCAACAGACACTTACCAGCCACTTCTGAGGGACTCATTACACAGAGGGGAGAAGAGGGCCCTTTGTGCCTTTGGAAACTCTATACCGTCTCTCAATTTGGAGTAATCTCCCCAAGCCTGAGCCATCTTTCTCCACACATCCAGAAAACAACACATTTAAGTGCAGCTGCAAGTCAATGGGGCTGGATACCCAGGGGCAACCAACAGAAGCAAAAAACCACTTCTGTCTGGAGCAAAAGGATTAAAGAAGGTCAAATGCTAAAGAGCAAGAATAACACCATATTGTCAGGGGCAGCTGGAAGGGGCCACTACAATGGAAAAGTCAGAACTGACTAGCAGTTGGGAGAATCGGATTCTCTTTCTCCATCACTGTACTTACAGCAAGGAGATGGCCCAGCGAGTCTAATACCATTCAATCTTTATTCTACAAAGGATTTTTAGTTTGACCAAATCCCACTTCTGTTTTATTTTGGGATCCTAGCATCATTATGGCATCATTATACTTCACATTTCAATCTTTGTAATTACTATGAAGGGAGATTGAATTCTTCTGTATCCAATGCCCACAAAACTAAATTTCAATCGCTTTCCATTTTAAAAAGCCAGAAGTGTCTTTAAACATTGGTGTTTGAGCCAAAAAACTAAGTCCTCAGGTCAGAACTCAAGAACAGTAAAATGTTCATCTTCCAAAAGCTCTTGATTAATATAGTCCTACTAATTTTTAAGGTAAATATCAAGGTTTGTACAAATTTGTAACAATTTTTTTAAAAAACTCTTAATCTCAAGAACATCTCACCAAGGCCTTAACTGCACTTCCAGGAAGGGTGACAGATGAGCTCTTAACCCCCTCAGATTTCCCCAAGGACCCTGGAGGAGGCAAGTTACCCAGCAATACAGAAAGGGGAGAGAGTAGAGGGAGGGAGAAAAACACATGCATGCCAAAAAAAAAAAAAAAAGTCCCCTTAAAAAAAAATGAGCATTTAAAGTGCTTGTCAGCCGGCTCCCTGACAAAGACAGTAGTGTATTCATAGCCATTTGCATAAATGCTGCCGGTGAGTTCACCATGGCTGCTAGCGCTAATGGTACATAAAGTAATTTAGTCACTTCTCCCAGCATTCTATGTCAGAATGATGAGCACCGGCACTTTGCCTTGTTGCATATTAGATCATTAGATAATAAAGTGTTAGCGCATGCAAGCTGGCAGGGTCCCCACACTACAGCTTTGTGAGGGCACTGCTTTTTGCAACAGGGGGCAAAAATAGAGAAACGGATGCCACGTGTGGCCTTACATTCAAATAAACACAACTTGAAATCTCAGAAGAACCATGATAATATACCCTGCAAGCCCTTCGAAGATCCCTAGCACACAGTCCCCAGGAATTTGCCCAAGTGATGGGGAAATTGGAAGGGCACAGGAGCCAGGGCTGTGCATTTTACCTTCCCTTGGGTCAGCTCAGGATCTTTGACCCCAAGTCTACTTTTTTTCAAAAATCAGAATCCTGAGAGCAGTTAGGTTCTGGGGCTGCCTCTCTCCACAACTATACATCTTCCCTAACACTACTGCTTAAAGAGAAAACCTCACTGGCCTAAACTCTCTCATAAATATCCAGCCAAAGAAAATCTCAGTATTTATGAATGAAGGCAAAAAATAGGAGGGAGCGCAATTACCATGAGCTACAACATGCCAGGATTCACCCTCTCTGGACCACACAGGAGTCTATGAAATAAATTTGCCTTTGTCAGCTCTCTTACTTGAAATACAGGGACAGTTATTTGAGCATGGAGGTTTGTGAGTCTGTGGGTCACACAGCGAAGACGGCATGAATGTAAAGTGTGGTCTCTATTTCTCTTATATGCAGAAAGGTGAGCCACGAAAGAGAACTTTCTTCCAACTGCCTGACAAGCAGGATATAAAAAGAGATGTGCAGAATAGCTCAAAATAATTCAGGCTACCTGTAAATGAGATGGTAGGGAGCCCAGAATGAGGGAAAACAAGGCTCCTGCAAGTCACCTAGGAGGTGAAAACAGCATGCGCAGTCTCACTGTGGGGCAGCTCTGTGAGGTGGAGGTGGCAGAGGGAGGGGCTGACGAGGGGGTATGGCTCTGTGAGTCAGTTTCAAATTGGATTGTTTAATAGCAAGATAAAGTATTACTATACCCTCAAGTCGACATGAATTAGCATCAAAGTCCACTCCCACACAGCATCATGAAGAAGCCCATAGTCACTCTCTGCTGAGTAGATATTTATGTGTCAGCTTGAAGTGTCTAAATGAGTGGGTGGTTATGTGTGGTTGGTTGATTCATTCTGCAGAGAAGCAGATTTCCACGTTACTGTCATTACTGAGAACCTCAAGGTGTCTGCCTTTTTATTCGTCTGGGTAGAAATGAAGTCAGGTTTTGGTGAGAGGGAGGCCCTCTAGCTGAAGGAGATAGGACACACTCAGGTCCCAGAGATGGTTAACCATGAAAACACAGTGAAATGTCATTATTTCTTGAGTAATATGCTAAGAAGAATATGGTCATTTGTGGACTGGTCACCTGCAGCAGAGGAATAAAATGCTGTCTTTAAAACTTTGAATACAAACGCTAGCCCAACTGAAACATTAATATGTCCACCTAGAAGGGAGAATGTTCCAGCTGGAAGGTAGCGTACAGACATTTTGATCCGGAAATCTCAAACTGTGAGCCTCTGGCTGTCTTCTACCTAAGTGACTTTCTTCCCCTGTCCTCCCTTCAGGGGCTATAACACTTGTAATTTGTTACCAATGATTAAAAATTGAGAGAGTTTTACTTCTGGTCAGACTGGAACATCTGGCCCACCTGGGCTCTCCCTGCCCTTGATGACAACTGCCGGGGGCTTGGGTCGGCAGAGCATGAACTTGCCCTTCTTCCGCAGTCTCCACCCAGACAACTTCCCCTCTATATGTGACCTGCCCCCACCCAAGGCACATTTTTTTTGTTTACCCCCTAGAGACCATCACCTTCACTTTGCCGAGAAGGAAACTAAGGATCCTCAAAGGTAAGCTGACTTGTCCAAGGTCACACAAAGGCTAGAAGTGAAGCTTGGAACTGGTTTAGGTTTCAAGGCTCTTTCTCTACCATGCCATGATGTAAAATAATGTTCCTGACCTCCAAGCCCTAGAGGTGTCCTGGCTAGTGAGTTTGTTTTGCGGGTTTTTTGGTGAAGGGATGATTTGCAAGGTGTCATATCCTCTCCCACCAACTTCACAAGAGCAGGAATGGGAACCTGGGTGTGGTCTGCACATGGAGCACATTTTAGAACTATGAACCCATGACTGTCAGATACCAAACTGACAGTCAAGTCAGTTCCCAGACAGGACAGTAACTAATGGTCAGAGTTGGAAACAAGACTTTGGCTTTTAAGCCACTGTTGTCCAAATTGTATCCACTGAGTATTTACCTATTTTTTCCTTCTTCCTTTCAACTCAATATCTCTAATCATACAAAGTCTGAAGTGACTCCAAGGGTATAAAAATGGCAATATTACTATAAAGTGAGGATCCGAATAATTTTAAGTACAGAAATGGAGCTAGGAATGTAATCATGAGCAGGTGTTTCTAATGGCCTCCTGCAAAAAGTAATATCCATCCATCTCAGCACTAATGAAACCATAAAGAAGCAGCTTTTGAAAGATGATGGTTTACTTTAAAAAGACTGTAAAACTGGATGTGGTATAGAATCTCTTCTAAGAGTGTTCCATCTGGCTAATTAATAAAAAGTAAAGATTGTGTATTCCTTAGGCGCACACACACACAAAAAAAAACAGGCAAAAATGATGACAGTAGTGTGTTTATTAAATTGAGATGCTAGCAGAGAAAGGAGTTTTCTACCCTATGAACTAGATCGTGGACAGTTCGTGGTCCATCAAAAAATCAGGCAATCAGCTGGTACTTTGTGTGGTAGTGTTTTCAAGAGAATTCTGATGACCTAGCAAACTGAAAGTAAAATGGGGAAAATAAGTGAAGAGTTTAACTTGAGGAGATTGGAGAAAACCTAGCAAAGTGACTGGTATCCAGTTGAAACTCAGTCACAGTTTTTTGGGTGGATTGATGGATGGATGAAAAATGGGTGGATAAATAAAGGATGAATGGAATGGATAGATAGAGGATGGATGATGATGGATGGATAGATGGGTTGATGAATGGATGGATGATGAACAGATGGATACACTATATATATATATACAGGTAGCTCAGAAACATTTGGACATATGCTCAGTCCAGCCTATTGTTCCTTGGAGTGGCATTCACTTTGTTTCAAATTTTTGTCTGGTTTCCTCCAGACCTCTCAAAGGTACAACTAACTAGCCATAAAATAAAGGCAAATATGATTTCTCCCCACCAAAATCTGCCTACATAAAGCAAGCTGCATCATGTGGTGATGAGGGGTGGGGCATGCACAGGGCACATAAATGGAAGGGACATTTAGTTTGGAATTTATATGCAAAAAGAAACACATCCAACCAAGACTTTGCAACCTTATCTCCAAATGAAGTTAAATGTATGGTCACAGACACATACCAGTAGGATTGTAAAGAAAGAGGAACTCACTAGCCAGGACACCTGTCAAAATACTCAAAATCTCAAAAAACTCAAAATCAGGATTTTTGTTGCCCTGCTTTGGCCTTTCACTATTTTTAAAATCAAGTGGCAGTTTAAAATAAAGCAGTGGTCCAATCTCCCTCTGTCTTTCCATCATAAGGAAGGAAATGTCAGCCATTTCCAGGGTAGGGACCTGTGCAACAAGAAAGCCTGGGCCTCCGAGATATCTTCCTGTATTGAAATACTCAGCATCAACACTGTTCAACAGGACATTTGAAATTTGAAAAGGGGTAGAAAAGATGGTGGAGTTGGAAGAAAGAAACCAAATAAATGCACAGTTAAAGTAGCAATGACAACCAATGAAAATGATTCGCCTACCATGTTCCAGATAAGAGGGCGTACCTTCCGAGGGGTCAAGCCTCCGAGCCCTCCGCCCATGCTTTGAGTTATTATGGACAAACATATTATCAGAGACTGCCAGGACATGGCCATCCACATTGACTGTCGTAGACACCACGACCTGGAGACAGAAGAGAGAAATGAATGAACATTTTAATATAAAAGCACGGAGGGTAATAAACTCAAGTTAAATAAATAACAGCTGGGAGCTGCAGAAAATTGCATAGCTATTTCACATAATAACTGGTGCTTATGCTGTACAAGTCTAACAAGAGGAGCTATTGATGAGTGGGTCTTTGGCATGGAACGCTTTTGATGCAGTTTTAAGTAAAATTGCACAGTTTATAGTTATACAGCAGAAGGTACACTGTTAACCATAATTTTAACAAGAGGATCTTTATTAGCATATTTTTTTTTTACACAAGGGTGGTTGTGTTTCACCTAAATTACCCTTCAGTTTAGACACTGAAGCAGATATCACAGTTGATCATGCAAATAAAAATCTTTTGAATCTTTAAAATATTCCCCCCACTACCACTGTGTCAGGGTTAAGAGGAGAGAGAAATGAAAAAGAGAGGTTTCAGTGAGAGCTGGGATTCATTTTTCTCTCCTGGGTGTCTTTTTGGGGTTTCTTGTACTTTTTTCTACCCACATTAGTTTAGTTAAGTAGACATCAGACCAAAGCCCCCCTCACCACCACTACCCAAAAATCTTTGCTAATTAAGAGTCTTAGAGCTGTGTTTCAAGGCCAAAAAAAAAGAAGCCTTGGCCCAAGGTACAATCAGATACCCTGGCGGTCCCATAAACTGATTGGAGTTTGCCAGAAGGGACCCAGGCAAAGGTATTTTCTCGGAGAACTTTGACTAAAACAATGAGAAGAAATGACCTACACTTCTCCTTATATTAAATAGGGAAGAGGATTAAAAGTGAAACCCACAGAGATATGTTTATTCATGCGACCTCTTACAACCAAATACAATAATTGTCTGTAATTGCAGCTTCAGCGCCCACCTCATGCTTTGACATGGGAAACAGCAATCAGCCGGCTCCCGTTTAATCCACCTATTATGTTGACTAATTAACTTTGCTCGACAGTTTATTTCTTCCTCCATTATCAGCCCCTGTCAGCCGCAAGCACCCTGCAGCATAGGGGGGACCTCAGGCTCTTTGATTGATCACCGATAGATTGACATGCAGATTAATTTAATTAGAATCACCTCACTTGAGAAATGAAAGACAATGGCAAGAGGGCTAATAGATCTGCTCTCATAATGAGGCAAACCTCCAGAGCCAAGGCTGAGGATTTCTGATTTATTTTTGCTCAATTCCCCAGTTGCTTGGGAAGACTCGCGCTTCAATTGTTCTTGGTTTTGGTGCTTTAATTGTGCTTGGTTTCGAGAGGCATTAGCCCCTGAAGAGGTGAAACTCTTTACAAGGATTGGCACATACTGAGGCCCCAGCTTCTGAAAAGCCTTTTCTCCAAGTTGGGGAAAGGGAACCCTGCCTTCTAGAGTCTTGGGCAATGAGTACTCTGATTTCATCACCTGAGTTGGGCAGAGGGGAAAATGCAGGGCCTGTGAACTGTAAGCCCTGCCTGGAAAAGCAACCCCACTCCCAACCCTGCAGACCCCCACCAATGGATGCCACACTTAAAAGTTCCACTGTCTCCACCTCTTTGACCTCAAAGCATCCTGGTTAAACACAGCAGATTCCCTGCCCCTTTGCCTCCAGGATGGCAACACAATTTTTCTGTTTTCCTTCTGGGCCCTCCCTTCTGCAGACTCAAGGCCCTTCTCCCCCACACCAAGAGGGTCTAGACTTCCTCAGATCCAGGAAGTGGGGTCCCACTCTGGGGTCTCCCAGGGATGACTGTTGGGGGGGCTCCTGTGGGGTCCCCTCCATTCTCCCTCGGGGTCCTCATCAAGATCCAACCCCAAGCAGGGCTCGGATCCACACCTGATTTTAGTTTTCACTTCTATTTTACTAAAATGCAAAGTAAACAATTAAGAGAGTCCATTTAGGGACTCAGCGTGTTCTCCTTAGTCATTGTGATATCCAAAATTCCAGCCAGGGCAAGTCATTCGTGGAAGGACACAGTCAGTTCTAAGCAGCAGTTTGCAAAGTGGTTTTTCTCTTTCTTCATGATTGACCAACCAGATGTGACGGCTGGAGGCTCTGTGTGTGCCTCATCAATTATAGGTTAATTTAGAAGGAAGAGAAGGAGAAAGACTAAGAGAAGGAGAAGAAAATTCGCTATTCTTCTATTTTCGAAAAGTACTATGAGTGGCGGCAGAGTCTATATTATTTAAAGCAACAGAAATTCATTTTTCTTTTCAGTTTAGGTGATGACTTCGTGGGACATTTACAATTATGTAACGGAGCTGGGTCTTTCAAAGAATTTTTGATTTACTACAAGACCACAATTGAGTGGTCACTGGAGTCGTTAGCTGAAGAAACTATAAAAGGAATGACAAACGGTATCTGTTTCCAGTGTCAGGAAATACAGAAAGTGGTTATTCTAGACGTCTGTCTTAAGAAAAAAAAAAAAAAAGCAATGACAATCCAACATGCACCTGTAAGTCAGACTGCTACAGGCTTAAAATATTCAGTATCGTTTAAAGACACTGTCATCTAATTCCTACGTTGAACAAAAACTGAAAACGGTTAGGAAAGAAAACGACACCCCATATGTCTTTCTTTTCTTGGCAAGAGAGCGTTTACCAAGGCCACATGTGTGATAGGATAATTTCATTGAAAGACCAATTATAATTGGAGAAAGATGATACTGAGAATTCTCATGCCTTTAAATTTCTAGAAAATAAACACCTTATATGTTCCTCAAAACTCATAACACCATACATTTTAACATCCTTACCCCAAAATAATTTCTCTCATTCCAATATGAAATGATTAGAATATAGTTAAATAAAATAAATGCTGCAATTAATCTACAGATCAACTTATAAATACACACACACACACACACACACACACACACACACACACATATATATAAAATCCTGAAATGCAAAGGGAGCACTGAAAAATCCTTTAAAAATAAGCCTATACTGGGAGGGAAAAGGGCCTTCACAGTTTAAACACAAGATTAATGAGGTGCTGACATGTTCATGCAGGCAAGGGGACAGGCAAGCCTGCCAAATCTTCAACCTTCCCAAATTTTGTCAACAAAACTCAGCTTGAATTTGGGACAGATAAACATGGAAAATGATTTTACATTTGGACTTGACCATCCCTTCCCTTTTCTGCCTTCTTCCTCACTCTGCTGACCCAGGATAAAATGAGGAACAGGTATATTTAGAATTTTATGATATCTGTTATAATTAACATAGTCTAGAATTATACTAATACAGTAACCACACATTTGGCTATTTAAATTTAAACTAATTAAATAAAATTTAAAATTCCATTGTTCCTGAGTTTCCATAGCCATATTTCAAGTGGTCACTAGTCACATGTGGCTGGAGGCTACTATACTAGACAAGGCAGTTACAGAACACTGTCTTCACTGAAGAATGTTCTATTGGACAGGGCTGCTGTAGAATGATTTTGAAATAAATTGTTCCAATTTATTTGTGAGGATGCCCAATTTATTTCTCCTGAAATAAGTATTAAGCTTAGGCATGTTTAGGGTTATATATACGTATTATCATTGTATTTTGGGGGAAGTAAAACTATTTGGGGAAGGAGCATGGCTTTTCAGTATAGCAATCCACAGACATGCTGATGAATACTCAGTGTGTTCCATGGTATTTTCTGTTTGTGTCCAATTCTCCAAGTGACAATATTCAATGTGAGGGAATAAAGAGGCCACAACTATACACAGACTTTGAAGATTTTGCAATGAAGTTTTCAATTTCTTGGCTCATTACAATGGTTCACAATTTGCTATCTTATATCCTAGATCTAAATAGACCTAAATGTTAACTATTTTTACTATCTCCCCAATCTATTTAGAACTAAAATTCAAAACAAAACTTATGACTTTTGACTCTCAAGCTTTCCTAGCTGATGTGACTTTGGCCAAGTAACTTAACCTCTCTAGGCCCCTGTGTCCCTGACTCTCAAATGGAAATGTTAATAGTACCTAACTCATAAGGTTACTGTGAGGCTTACATTATTTAAAGTGGTTAGTATGGTTTCCAGTTCTCATAGAGCAAATGTTAGCAGTGCTAGCAGAGTTGTTGCTTTGTTGGTGATTTCATCAACAAGTTCAAGAACCTGTGTTGGGCTGATAATCTGAAGCATCTTATTTGCTATAAAGAGGACCCAGCATAAATTGTTATTTTCAATACAAGGATACAGAAATTATTTCTTCTACATTCACTTTTTATTAGTTTAACAATGAAATCTTACAAACTTAAAGACCTTCATGCTCACGACATTTAATTATATAATTTAGACCTCTTGTGAATTGCAAATTTCATGGTTTCTGTACTTTTGCTTTTTATAAACTTTCTGACTATTAGCCTTTTACATTCTAAACTTGAAATGAAATGAAACCTTATTGCTCTGAAATTAGCTTGTAAATTTTTCTGCATTTTATCAATGCCAGTATATTTTTCCTAATACATCATTTTAATGAAGGATTCTCTAGGAATTTTGTTATTGGTTATCATTTCCTTGCTATCATTCTTTAGACTGTCCCTCTCCCATTCCGATCAAGCAGGAGACGCTGTATGTCCCAACTATATTCTCTCAAATTGATGAAGCATAATCTGTCTCATGAGCAGATTTTCAAAAAGACACAGGCAGCTAAATTCAGTGATGAGTGGCAGATCACATTAACAAAAGCAGCAGCTCATGTGGAAGAAGGGGTTAGAACATAGGCCACCAAAAGTTGAAATCTATATCTTTAAACATTTCTAGGGGGATGATTAAGTCATAAAAATATTTTCAGTGTTTAAATTTAGAATATCTTGGTAAGAAGTACCTCTCTCTAAAATATAACATCTTCAGCAACTTAATTTTAAATAATTTAAAAATTATAAATCTTGGTTTTTAAGGCTTACATATGATAACTCAGTGTAAGGAAATTAGTGCTAAAGTTGGTCTATTTCATAGCTTCCTTACCTCTGTGTTTAGCTTATTCTATGTTTGCGTTAATTCAGAGCCCTTAATAAAGATAGGAAACGCACTGGGCTGAAGTACATAAAATTAAAAGGCATTAAGAAGCATTCCCAGAGAAGGCAATAGCACCCCACTCCAGTACTCTTGCTGGAAAATCCCATGGACGGAGGAGCCTGGTAGGCTGCAGTCCATGGGGTCGCTAAGAGTCGGACACGACTGAGCGACTTCACTTTCACTTTTCACTTTCATGCATTGGAGAAGGAAATGGCAACCGACTCCATGTTCTTGCCTGGAGAATCCCAGGGACGGGGGAGCCTGGTGGGCTGCTGTCTATGGGGTTGCACAGAGTCGGACACGACTAGAGCGACTTAGCAGCAGCAGCAGCAAGAAACATTCCATGGAATAGCACTCAGCAATCAAAAGGAATAAACTATTGATACATCTGAATGAATCTCCAGAGAATTATGTCAGGTGAAAAAAGCCAGTATCAAAAGGCTACATACTGCATATTATGAGCTGAATTGTGTCCCCCTCAAAATTCATATGTTGAAGTGCTAACCCTAGAACTTAAGAACACAACTGTATTTGCAGATGGAGCCTTTGAAGAGGTAATTAAGTTTAAAATGAGGTTGTTAAGGTTGGTCCTAATCTAATCTTACTGACACCCTCACAAGGAAAGGAAATTTGGACACACAAGGGTCTCCAGGCAAAGAAAAAAGACCATGTGAAGACGTAGCGAGAAGGTGGCCATCCGCAAGCCAACAAAACCAAGCCTGCCAACACCCTGATCCAGAACTTCCAGCCTCCAGGATTTTGGTAAATACATTCTGGGCCTGTGGTATTTTGTTACCACAGTCGTAGCAAACTAGTACACTGCATGATTCTATTTACTACTTCTTGATATAACAACAATTTAGAAATGAAGAACAGAGAAGTGGTTGGCAGAGATTAGGGGCAGAGGGAAGATGGATGTGGAGGCTACATAAGGCCGGAATCTTTGCAGTGATGAAAACGTCTGATATCTTGACTGTAGGGTGACAGATACAGACCTACACGTGACAAAATAGTATAGCACTGAAATATACACATGGATGAGTACAAGCAAAGCTAGAGACATGTGAAGAAGATGAGTGGATTGCATCAATGTTTATATCCTGTATGAATACTGTATGTCATGTCTGACTCTTTGCAACCCCATGGACTGTAGCCCACCAGGCTCCTCTGTCCATGAAATTCTCCAGGCAAGAATACTGGAATGGGTTGCCATTCCCTTCTCCAGGGAGTCTTCCTGACCCAGAGATTGAACCTGGGTCTCCTGGGTTGCAAGCAGATTCTTTACCATCTGAGCAATAGAACAATACAACACTCTAATACTGGTCAATAATTTTGCAAAATATCACTAATATTAGGGGAAACTGAATAAAGGATACATAGAATCCCTCTGAATAATTTTGTACAACTGCATGTGATTTAACCATCATAGTAATTAAAAAAGTCAACTAAATAAAAGGCATCAGCAACCAGAATGTCCAACAGATGGATAAATAAACAAACTGGTAATCCACAAAATGGAGGATGATGCAGCAATAAAAAGAAATGTGCTATCAAGGCACAAAAAGACATGAAGAAAACTTAAATGCAGATTGCTAAATGAAAAAAGCAAACCTGTAAAGACTATATACTTCATCATTCCAACTATATGACGTTTTGGAAAAGGGATAACTATGGAGATAGTGGAAAGACCAGTGGTTGCCAGGAGTTTGGGAAGAGGGAAGAAGAGATGAATAGGCAGAGCACAGAGGAACCGGTGGGGGAGGATGGAGATGAAACCATTCTAAACGGCACTGTAACGGTAGACACATATCACGAATCTGTATAAACCCACAGAATGTATAACACAGTGAGTCCTAGGGTAAACTATGGAAATTAACAATAGTATATCAACACTGACACATCAATTGTAACACGTGGATCACACTAATGCAAGATGTTAATAAGGGAAACTGCGTAAGGGGCATTAAGGAAGTATATGTGAACTCTCTGCACTTTCCCTTCATTTTTCTGTAAGCCTAAAACTTCTCTACAAAATAAAGTCTACTGGGTCCAACTTCTACCCTCTGCTTCACACAGCCCACATTCTACACCCAACCTATCAACTGAACTACCCTTTACAGGCTTCTCCAATGAGTCCCAAGAGACCCAAGAAATCAGCCAATCTAGTGGCTCCCAACTACGTGCTTTCTAATGTAGCACTGGGGACAAGCCTGCAGAAAGGGTACCCTAATTCATCCATAGGAAGGATGCATATTATAACATGCAGTAACTTGCCTTTGTTGATATGGGATCATATCAGTTCCATGTGGAAACACAGTAATCTCATGCACATGAGAAGCTCAAAATTGTCAGTTTCCATGGCTTTGACTAATTTTAAAATAGAGAGTGTGATTCTTATTCAATAAATGCAATTAAGTTGGAAGATATGTCACCACAAGAGGTTCATAAGAGAAAATGACAAAAGGAGACCTCAGTAGTTATGATACTGCGAATTTATCCAATTCCTCCTTTTCAGTTCAGTTCACTCACTCAGTCGTGTGAGTGGAAAACTGAGCTTGGAAAACTGAGACCCAAGAGGCTTAAAAACTTCAAGGCCACAGGATGAATTAAGAGCAGAGGCAAAGTTGAAGGGAAACTTCAGGCTCTAGGTCCACTTCTGGCCTCTTAATCCATGCTCCTGGCTTAGGTCCTCTTTCCCCTAACTGTCTCTTCCAGTACACATCGCTGTCTGTCTGACTGACTACACTTTAGGCATTATCTACATAAAAATGGTCTGCAGCAGTTGGGTCTTCATTAACTTTGTCCTTTAAAATCTCCTTGGCTGATATGGAAAGAGATATTCTCTGAAACCAGCTTGATTGCAAGTTTCTATCTGGTTGAAAGATCCCAAATAACTCATTAAAAATTATGGAGGACGCATGAACCTACAGGATGTAACAGAGTGGAACTGCAGGAGTGAGGGACTGAGAAGCTGAATTAAATCCACTCTCTGAGCCTCAAGACAAAAATCTCTCTTCTTTTAACAGTAAGGTAAGAATGGACACTTCTAAATCCTTGGATTCCTGTGCTAAACTAATTTGAACCATTAGAAACTAGACTCAGCTTCTGTCTCCTGAACTGTGACACACTGTAGACATAAAAACTCATCATTGATCTGAACTTAGTTTCTCTCTCTGTGGATCAGGATACTTTTGATGCCTTTTAATGTAGTTGTTGGCATTTAACTGGTGCTCCATTTATGTGTTCCCATTGGCCATTTTAAGTAGCAGTGAGCCCAAGTATACATAACTGCCATGCATGCTTTCTGCTTATGGGACCATGGTACACGGACATGGAAACTGGAAGCAAGAAAACAGCATACAGTCGTCAGTTCAGTTCCCGGGGTCAGATAGTGCTGAGTGTGAACCCCGACTCCATCACTCACTAGTCTGTAACCTTAGATAAGTCATTTAATCATAGGAATAGGTGTCAGGCATCATTTTATGTACTGGAGAAGCAGCAATGACAAAGTATGTGCCCATCAAGAGTTTAGTCTCTGTCCAGAATAAAAAAGAGTTTTTGGACAATAAATAAATAAACAATGAAAGCAAATTTCAGATGGTAAAAAGTTCCAAGAAGAAAATAAAATGAGGAAGGGGGCGAAGCCCAGGCAGGAACTACTTTTAAGCAGATGATTAGGAAGGCCTCTCTAAGGAGGTGACATTTTAGCTGAAATCTGACTATTAAGAAGTAACCAGCCATTCAATGATGTGGCAGAAGAATTTCCAGGGGCATAGGATAGCAAGTGCAAAAATCCTGAGGAAGGAATGAGTTTAGTACATTTGGTGAAGAAAAATGACGGAAGAGAAGGAAGGTCAATGTTCTCATTTGGAGCAAAGTAAACAAGGGAAAGAGGGTGGAAAAACAAATAAAATTATACATGTAAAACACTTAGTACAAGGTCTCACACATAGTAAGAGCTCTGTAAGTTACAACCTAAAAAGTGGAAGAATATAAGAATACCTCTGGGTTGGCAAGTCTCAGTAAGCACCATGCATCCTCAGATCCAATATCCACTGGGCAACACTGATCAAACCAAACACTTCTATGTCTATCCTTTAATATATTTTACATTTTCTTCAATAGCAACTGTACTTAATGTAGGAATTTATTTCCTCTAAGTGCAGAGCTACCACTCATCAAATCCTGGTCATAAGGATTCCTTTTCAGTGATGCATATTTTCTGCCAAGGCCCAGCATAAGGCTCATGCCAAGATACATATTTGCCCAATAAGCCGTGATGGTTTAATATATCAGGTTGAAAATCCACCATTTGTATTTACCATGTTATGTGAATTAATCCTGTATTCTGAAACTATCATTAGAGCTGCTTTCAGTATAATTAATCAGCATGGTGCATCTTGAAATTATTCTGTAGGAAGAGAGTGATTGCGGCTCAGGCCCCTAACATTCTGTTGGTAAAGAATTTAATTGCAAGATGTGCTGTTTGTCAAAACAATATAAGACGGGGGTGGGGAACGGTGGGAGAGAAATAAAAGGGTTGAGAACGTTTCCTTCTTTCTTTAAGTGTCTTTAAAAGCAGACCGAAACTGCAGAGAATGGGCATACATTTTAAGAATCCTCTAACCATACCCTGTGGGCTTCTGAATAAATAAGAAGGATTCTCCAAAATTTATAGAATTCACCAAAGAAGGGGGGAAGGCAGAGAGTTGCCTTTTAATGTCATTAACTACGTCATCACTTTTGAAAGACCACACATTTTTTGGTGGGAATTTGGGAAGAAAAACCTGATAGTTTCTCCTCATATTTCTTACCGACCCCCATTCCAAATGATGAGTAAGCAAAAGAAAATTGTTCGTCTCAGATAAACACGAGACAAACATGAATTTTGGGCTTGCTGCTCTCTCTGCTCAGAAAATTCTCCTGGCTCTTCTCAAAATGACTTATTTTTATCCATTAGCTCTGAGCTTAAGAGTCCCCTCCTCGAAAGTTTTCCTTGGTCACCTGCTTTTCAAGTATGTTCCCATCCCCCATCCCACACTGGTGTTCTCTCTCATAATACCCTGCTTCACTTCCTTAAAGCAATAATTGAAATTTTTATTTTATTTTATATAAATTTATTTATTTTAATTGTAGGCTAGTTACTTTACAATATTGTATTGGTTTTGACAGTGTAGCAACTGAAGGTCACTGTTCCCCATATAACTATCTTTTCTTCTTGGACAGTACAACTAGACATTTTCAGGCCTCTCTGTGGTCATACCTGGCTGTGTGACAGACTTCTAGCCAGTAGAATGTGGGCAGATTTGACAAGAATCATTTCTAAGACGAGGTTTTTAAGCCCACAAGCCCCTCCATGCACTCTTTACCCTTCAGCTGGATGTATGGAGACAATAAGGTTCTAGGGGGTGGTGGAGACTACTTCACATACAAGAGCTACTCACCCACCAGGAATACTTGCCTTATACCATTATGTTAGGGATAAACAACCTTCTGTTGAAGGTGATCCATTAAATCTTCTTTGGTCTGTTTGTTACAGCAGCTACTATTATCCTAACTAATAGATGCCAACTAGAATTTAAGTTTCACTACAGCAGACACTCCATCTTTCCTGTTCTTATCACAATATACTCAACCACCTACCAGGTCAATAAATACTACTGAGTGCAGGCATGCATGCATAAACAAGCATATCTTACATTTATGTTCACATGTAGTTACAGATCTAACATTTATACACAGATACAGATTCACAGCCTATGGAAAACTTTGTTAAAGCAATAAGATGAATTTGGAAATTTACTTCCCAGTTTTCCAGGTATTACGGTATCTACTGTGATGACAGCTTGTACCCAGTTCTTGTTCCTCCCCTCACCTCCCCGCTCTGCCAGCCCCAACAAGGGAAGCTATTGATAAGGATTTAAATCTTAAGCTTGAATTGTCTAGCTCCCGTCAGTTAAAAACCAGACCCGTGACATGGTTTTAACACACTCCTTTGACATTAGCATCTTTTTAGTGTCAAGATGAAGAAACAGGCTCATTTAGTCACAGGGAAATTCTCCCCGTCAGGAGAGAGAGCTGTCTCCATCCACCGCCTTCCCTCCTGCTCTCTTTCTCCCGTCGTCCCCACACCCACAGAACTGAATGAAGCCTGTATCCACTGTTGTATTTAAGCAAGTTTGTTACCCTAACCACAGCCTGGGGATTTCAAAAGAAAACATCAATTATAAGCTTAAAAATAAAAAGATTGTACCAAATTCTCTACAAGGCTTATTCCATATTGCCTGAAACTATGAATACAGCCAAGCTCTGCAGAAAGTGATGAATTTCTCAAAAATGCTAAGGTCACACTAAATTGATATGACCTGTGTAATTAAGCAGTCTCTGTTTACACACCAGAAGCTCAGCTGCTGTGAGGCTGAGTTTGCTTGACAGAATGTCTTTACATGTCAAGAGATCAACAACCTTTCTTATGTCCTCCTCAGTCACCTACACAGGCCCCTGATTGCTGTTCAGAGGAGACGCACCCTGGCCTGGCTGCATGAAGATCAGTGGGCCTGGGGAGCGGGACAAGAGAGAAAGTGGCATCCCTAACAGGTAGGGGGAGCCCGCTGGACAGGCAGGAGGGCATGCCTTCCCTCAGATGTCTCTGGGCCTTGGGTTTTCAGTGTCACTGGGAAAAGCCACATTGAGATGTAAAGCGGGGAAGGGAGTCTTCTCATGCCAACATGACACTCTCTCACTCCCCTCAGAGGCAACAGTGTCATCAAAATATTTGAAACCAGCTTTCCAATTAGCGTACTATGAGAAAAATGAGGAAAATCATATGTTTGCTCATGGGAAACCTTCCACCAGCGCTTCTAGGGCTCATCTCTGCCAGCCAGCACAGCTGCACAGAAACTCATCCTCCCCCTTTTGGTTTAGTCCTAAGAGCTGGGAACGTCAATATGATTTCCAAATGAGTGCTCCGACCCATCAGGGGTGCCTGGATTCAGGCTTCATTTGTTGAAGGGTCTTTCTTGCCCTGGAGAACTGGCCAAAACCTCTACCAATTAGGTGAAGCTCAGGCAGTCTTAGGAGCAATAACCTCTTTCTCTAAAGTTCACATGAGTAAACACTGACCAGCACTGTGGCTATAATCAGAAACAGTGCTCGAGTTTTTCCCCTTCTGCACAACTCCACATTCTGCATGATGGATATATTGGAATCCCAGTGTTCTTCAGGCAGCTGGCATCCTTAGGTTCTACTCAGAGCAAACACCCTTTTGAACACTGTTCCTTGACTTCCCTGGGATTCTAATACTATTCACAAGTACTCACTGGGCTCTCAGATGTAGAGAGACCTCCTTACTGCCTCCCTATGTATCTGCCTAAAGGCTGTGGACAAGTTCTTTACTGTTGCACCACATTAGAGAACATCTGGGTCAGATCGACTGGGTTGAATCGCTGCCTCAGGACTTAGTAGATGTGTGACTTTGGGCAAACTGCTTAACTTTCCTAAACTTCACGTACCTCATTTGTAAAGTGGAAGTAATTCCTATTTGCATGACCCTAATTCCTGTTTGGATGTGAAGATAAATATGGTAACTCATATAAAATAGCACAAAACTGCTCACAAAAGGACACCATAATTGTTAGCTTCATCATCGTCATCATTACAGGCAATGTCCATAGATGTCTATCAAGATACATACATGGACTCATACATTTATACATATAAATACGAATGCAGACCCAAATATAAATGGTCATCTCCCTAACACTTAATACAGTTAGAAATGAACCAAGACAAGGAACACAGGAAGAAAAGCAAGCTTGAGGCAGAGGCCCACACAAAAAATGAGGCTGACAATGGTGTTTAGAGCACTGAGTTGCAGTTGCTAGATACGTCCAACAGTGCATAAGACCACGTGCTAACCGTGTAAAAGTGATGATTCATGAAATATGCAAATGTACACAAACACAAAACAAAATGTCAGTGCTCATTCTGCCACAGGCTCCCTCTTTCCTCTCCCAGTAAGTAGGAAGTCGGTGACAGGAATAAAGTGGGTTAAATTTGAGCTCCAATAAGGAATTTGTCATTGCTGATAGAGACAGAGCTCTTCTTTGACACAAAGACTGACTCTGTAGTGGTCAAGGTAGCAGCCCCTACTGGGAAAGGTCCACCTACTTTAGGATCAGTTGGAGAATACTGAGAAAGAGCATTGTCAAGGCTGGACCTTGTGTTGGGCAACTTTCAAGGGTAATCAAAGGGTGCACTCTTTGGGACAGCAGCACTGTCTGCAGGAGAGTATGTCAGAGGTCGTCAGGGATAGGACTAAACCAGTGATTCCCAACCAGGGGAAATTCTGCATCCCCTTCCCCACAGGGGACGTTTGTCTATGTCTGGAGACATTTTAGTGTCTCTCATGACTGCAAGGGGTGGAGGATGGTTTCTCTACTGGTATCTGGTGGGTAAAGGCCAGTGATTCTGGCTAAATATCCTTTGACACACAGAACAAATCCACCTCCCTCCCAACAAAGGCTTATTCAGTCTAAAGTGTCATTTCTGCCCAGGCTGAGAAACCCTATGCTCAATTATTGGCCCAGCTTTAGTTTATAGCAAATATTTTCTTCAAAATCATACATTTATTTCTTTGTAAGTTTATTTATTTTAATTGGAGGCTAATTACTTTACAATATTGTATTGGTTCTGCTGCATATTTTATCTTTTGCAAATTTGTTATGCTTTCAAAGTACTGTCCTTTGTGAAATAAGAAGAATCATCATTTTTACTCCATTTTACAGTAGAGGAAATTGAGGTTTTGCGGAAATCTAACTCATGCCTCCTTGTCTCAGTAGCCCTTCTACTCAACAAAAAATAACTACTTTGTCTGAAAAAAATAAAGCTTTCTAGACATTCTCAAAAATAACAGACTGAGTTGGTTCTCATCTCATCCAAAAGCTACATTCCTATAATTCAAAGCTTTCAGACATTTCACTAGCAGGTCCTGCAAGGGAAAATAAGGCCCCTGAAATCTTACACACACTCTCTTTAGATTCCCAACATTACTGAAGACCATCTCTAACTCTGCCACTCTGTGAAGCACAGCCAGGTCGGTCCTAGTATTCGTAAGGCATCATACATGTCTAGACACATTTATTATATGTTATGAATTGGTTCATGTCTGGACATGGCTTGTTCCTAACCCAAGCTTGGTCAAAGGAGATACATGGCCCATTTCAAGGCCAAGGTAAGTAACGCAGTTTATATGAAACTCATTCTCACATTTTAAGACACTTAGCAACACATATTTAACAGCATCACATGTTGCACCAGCAAAGATGCTCCAACTCAACACAAAAATGTCCTGGGTATGAATGAGAGCACCCAAGTCTGCCCACTTGGTCAGAAGCTCCCCAGGAAAGACATTTTCCAGGAAACTAGGCATCTAGGGGTTCTCCCCATTCATCTGTCAGGACAAAAGGTGGCAAGCCCAAATGATTTTCAGAACTCTTCAGAATCTCAGGGGCAGGGGTATTCTTTTTACTGAATTTGTTCTTTCATGGGACTACTAAGTCCCACCTATTAAAAAAAAATAATTATCTTGGAGACTAAGAGATCTTGACATCCAAAAATTAATGCCCAGAATCATCCTTTCCCTTTCTCCCATCAGAGAATGTGCAGAGAAAATTTGTCCAGATCCTCTCAGAGATCCTATATTTCAATCTACACTTAAAGCAGACTAACTCCACCTAAGAACATACTTTGAACTCCCAAGATATTTTCACTGACAGACCACATGGGCATCCATAGATGGACACATCATTACTCTGGTGAAGACACTAACACTGACCAAATGAGTTAGTCATAAAATTAGATGGAGAGCAACATAAGGGTCTAGAACCTTGCTACTCCAAGTGTGGTCCATGGCTTTGCCCATCACTTGGGAGCTTGTTAGAAAGGTAGAATTTCAGGCCCACCGCAGACTTCAATTAGCAGTTTAACAAGATCCCCAGAGGATTCTCGGCATTTTAGAGTTTGAGAAGCACGTACCTAGAATTTAGCAACCTTTCCTAAAGCCTAACCACCATTCTGTGTTTTGGAAGTTAACAAATGTATTTTCACATATTTTTCCTCTAGTAAATGTATAATTATATGAGGTTAACATGCCACTAAAGCTTTAAATGGAGGCAGATCTGACTGATGCTTGAAAACATTTATATGGGCTGAACAAGGACATTTCTCAAACAGACTGAATGTCACCCATACTGCCCTACACCCTGCTTCTTCAGAGATCCACTTTTAATAAGATAATTACTAATAATCTCCAAGATTGGAAAAGGAAAACAAGAGAAAGGAAGGAGGAAAGTGACGTAATTCCAAAACAGCACAAAGCTCCTATCGACCAGTTTTCTACCTGTAGAACTTTAGGCGAAGACTTCATCATTTGCATGTGCTTCACTTAACCTGCAGTGGTTTAAGCTAGTGGTCCCCAACATTTTTGGCACCAGGTACGAGTTTCATGGAAGACAAATTTTCCATGGACAGGGTGAGGAGGGGGTAGTTTCAGGATGATTCAAACACATAGCATTTATTGTGCACTTTATTTCTATTATATCAGCTCTACCTCAGATCATCCAGCATTAGATCCTGGAGGTTGGGGAGCCCTGGTTTAAGCGTATGAGTCCATTCGGGAAGCCAGACGAGGCTCAAAGGGTACCACTGTCTCAACCACTGAATGCAGGTGGCTCAGTCCTAATCCTTCTCTAATTAAAACAACAACTTGTAGAGAAAAGACACCTAGGGACCCAAACTCACCTGCTTGTCACCTCTGGGAAAACAATGATACAATGATACTCTGGATCTTCTCCACCTAAGACTTCTTTTACCCTCTCCTGATACTCATGTTATTATTCAGGTATAAGAAGGACAAGACAGACCCACCTGGAATCTCCGCATGTCACGTGGGTTTCCCGCATTCTTTAGGCAATTTTGGTTACATTTGAGGAAAAATTTCAAGAAGAACCTGTGAAGAAACAAATTACCATGGTTAGCATTTCAGTCCTCCACAGAAGGGGAAAAAAAAAAAAGTAGTAAGTCACTTCCGGGTTGTGCATTCTATTCTCTGGGCATTTTCTGAAACATTCAGAATGACATTAGAGCCAGCCAGTACTTGGTTTAAAGCTTTAGTCTTCATTTCACACCCAAGTTAGACGTTCTATATGAAGAGAATGCTCTCCGTGGCGCCAACAGATCTCACAGAAGAATTAAGCCCCCAAGGAAGTATTTTCACTCATAGAAAGGCTAAGTCTTCCCTATAATTTAAGGCAGGTTCCAATTGGAGATAATTGCCTGAGAATTACTCATGGTCCCCAACAACAACATGTAATTTAAGCCCCGTAAATTCACAGATGATGAACCAGCAAAATACATGCTAGATGAATATAAGGACAAGGTAAACACTTTTTATCCAAGCATCTCCAAGTAAAACATTCTGATTAGGAGTGCTTATGAGAAGATTCACATACTGACTAAAGTCCATTGATTTCTCAAACATGAAAGGGAAAGTGAAGTTGCTCAGTCATGTCTGACTCTTTGTGACCCCGTGGACTGTAGCCCGCCAGGCTCCTCTGTCCATGGGGATTCTCCAGGCAAGAATACTGGACTGGGTTGCCATTTCCTTCTCCAGGGGACCTTCCTAATCCAGGGATCAAATCTGGGTCTGCCTGCATCTTTACCCTTTGAGCCACCATGGAAGCCCAAGTAAAATATTCTGATAGGAGTGCTTATGAGAAGATTCCCATACTGACTAAAGTCCACTCATTTCTTGAACATATCCCATATGTTTTCCTTACATGCCAGCTATAAACAAAAGCTATTTATGATAGAAGAAGGAATGTCCTGCTTCACAGCCACCTTGATCTCTGAATTGATTCCATAATGAGATCCATGGTTTTACTGGCTAGGGTGACCAAAGGTCTCAATTTGCCAGGAACTATACTAGTTTACCAGAGAAGGCAATGGCACCCCACTCCAGTACTCTTGCCTGGAAAATCCCATGGACGGAGGAGCCTGGTAGGCTGCAGTCCGTAGGGTCACTAAGAGTCGGGCACGACTGAGCGACTTCACTTTCACTTTTCACTTTCATGCATTGGAGAAGGAAATGGCAACCAACTCCAGTGTTCTTGCCTGGAGAATCCCAGGGACAGAGGAGCCTGATGGGCTGTCGTCTGTGAGGTCGCACAGAGTCGGACACGACTGAAGTGACTTAGCAGCAGCAGCATACTAGTTTACACCAGCTGTACTACTGTAAGTGTGAATAGTTCAAACCAGTCAATCTTAAAGGAAATCAACCCTGAATATTCATTGGAAGGACTGATGCTGAAACTGAAGCTCAAATACTTTGGCCACCTGATGCGAAGAGCCAACTCACTGGAAAAGACCCTGATGCTGGAGAAGATTGAAGGCAGAAGGAGAAGAGGGGATGACAGAGAATGAGATGGCTGGATGGCATCACTGACTCACTGCACATGAGTTTGAGCAAACTCTGGGAGATAGTGAAGGACAGGGAAGTCTGGAGTGTTGCAGTCCATGGGATCACAAAAGAGTCTGAGCTACTGAGCAACAACAACAAAATGAATAGTACGAACTTTAACTTTTAAAAGTGTCCTGCACTGGGTGATAAATTAGATGAGTTATTTCTACCTTTCTGTGAATCAGGAGAGTTATTTCTATATTTCTTAGGTGGGAGTTGTTGAAGTTCATCGTGGAAAGGCAGCATGATCAAAAGTGTCCGATCAGGGCATTCTTGTTAGTTACCTAAAATTAAACCTCTCGATCCACCTACTAATATGTTTGGGGAAAGCAGCATTTTAAAAGCTGCTGGAAGTTCTTCATTCCTTTTTACTTTTAGGGATGTGGACTTCAGGCCCACTTTCCCAAAATATTACAATGCATTAAAATGTTGCTCAGTTAAATTCTCATAGGAATTTTCCTGTCGTCACCTTTTTCCCCATTTCAAGTCCACACTGCAGTAAAATTCCTACTTGAATACACATAATTTGTGAGGAACTATCAAGCTGAGATGTCTGGATTTAGCTCTGAGTATAAAGTCTGTCAACCAAATAGCACCTCTATAATGAGAGCACAGCACAGAGAAGCACCAAATTTAGGCAATTTCTGAAAACCAGACTAAGCGATGTCCCAACAGAATCTCTCTCCTCCCCAGTCTCTCAGACTCTGCCAAGAGGGAAGTATGGCATGGGAATAACTCTTTGAAGAGAGACAATGACTTTGTCAACCCCTAAAATCACATTTTAAAATGTAAACATCTTCCTGAAACAGCTCTTTCAACATCATGCAACGTTCAACTGTCCATCAATAAGACCTGGCTTCTGAACAATCCTTCATCCCTACTTCCAGGTTCTGTTCACAAAGTGTATCAATCTTTCTGAACAAGATAAATGACTCATGGCACACTGCTGAGCCCAGCTGCGTAAAATAAAATCCAGCTCAAAGAGCAACACTGGCCCATTGGCCAGTGCAGACCTGGCCACATGCAATAGGGGAATCTGGGGACAGGAGAGGGGTTTGAGGGCGTGGTCCCAATCCTAAGTGTCTCTGCACTGTCCCCACCTCTGAACTCGCAGACAGCAAGTGCCGGGAGCCCTAGCGACCACACATTACTGCTGGAAACTGTCTGATGTGGTAGAGGTCAGGGATAGTGAGTCTGCCATCTTGACCGGGCTCAAGCTTACATCCAAAGACACCTAAAGTGTGAAAACTGCCTGCTTCTTTCAAGCACAGCTGGTTGGAAGAGGATATTTAAAAGCCACACAAACCCCAGGACAGGGCTGATTATCACTAAATTGACAGTAAGAGTCGGCTTGGGATGATAGAAAAGCCATGACCCTTAAAAATATTCAGAATGAGATTCCTATCAAATTCTGACAGATACAGCTGTGTGACTTTTGATAAAGAGCTGAACTTTCCTGCACCACACTTCTTACCTAGAATCTGGGTATAATATCAGTCCCTATCATAGAAGGTGACTAAGAAAATTAACTGCAATGATACATAGTGTCTGGAACATAGTACACATAGTGATGGTGGCTGTCATAATAATAATCTCTTTCATGTATTAGGTGCTTACTTTGTGTTCAGAAAGCTGAGAACTTCAAATATATTTTCCCATTCAAGCCTCCTAAATAACCTCTACCTTTAATCCCATTTTACTGATGAGGAAACTGAGGTACAGAGAATGTAAATAAGTTGCCCAAAAGTTATTAAATGTGGATCAACTCAAATTTGCACAGAGCCTGTGCTTTTAACCATTGTGCTACAGTAGTTTTAATAATCACAGAAGTAGTGCATTGTTGATATTAATACTAATTGTACCATGGACAACAATGGTACAATGTACCACAATGGCAACTGCACAAATAAGAGTAATCATAAGAGTAATTATTAGTACCATTGTACCATTGTTTCCATGCTAGCAACCTGAACACTGTGGAGGGAGACGTCGCTGCCATTCTCCATCCAGTGGGCACCCCACTCCCACACCTGGTTCTCCAGGACTGATAGATAATATTCGCCGCCTGTGTATGTTTAAAGCCATTTGAGCCAGACACAACAGCCAGATTCAGGTTGTGTTGGAAGGAGCTGTCAGCACACCCTCTGCCATCTTCAAGTCAGACAACTGCTAGCCACCATGAGGGGGTCCATCTGGTGCCAAAATGGATTTTGAAAGGCAGGCAAACAGGACGTTAGCTCTGCCAGAGAAACAGAATCAAGGGAGCAGGGGATCTTCTGCCTCGGCGATGAGCCGGGCGAGGCGCCTGTCACCAGCCCATCGTTAGCACAAAAGCTATGCTGGGCACAAACCAGATCCCCGTTACCCCAAGCTGCCCTGTCACTTGGCACGCTGGCAGCATCTTCTGCCCGCCCTCTCGACAGCGGATCCCTCGCTGAAACTGAAGGCTTGACCATCTGTTGTGGGGAAGAGACAGCGTCAACTGGTGCCTGAGGCCTCACACAAGCCCTTATGTGGCAAAGACACTCGGAAGGGCCAGTTCTGTTGGAGAAAGCCAGCCCTACCCCAGGGGGAGCATCAGGAATTCTTTCAAAGTTTTCCCCCAAGTAGATGCCAAATGTCTGACCCTTTCAGATCAGACTTCCTTAAAGGAACTGCAAGGAGTTAGAAGCAGGAGTTAAAAATATCCCCACCGAAAGATGTGGCACACAAATTTTTTTTTGGGGGGGTGGTTTATCAGGCTGTTTTGAAGGCATCTGTAAACCTGGGGACACGTGCACATCTGCTGGTCTGCCGAGAAGATATCAGATTCCAAGGAGGAGGGGGGCTTTGAACAAAGGGGAGGTTAGCGTAACTCAAAACCACACTTTTGTCTACCAAATTACCACATTTTGTGTGGCGGGTGTGTTTGATAAAGTTGTTGTCAGGGAAAAAGAGTGCACAGCCTTATCCCAACCGTGGGAAACTGACCCAAGGCAAGACAAAGCCCCCATTGACCCCTTAGCGTTCCAGAAGTCCATAAACTACAGGAAACAGCCCAAGAAGGACCCAACTCCAGGCTTTTTTATTTTTTTGGATGGGGGAAGGAGTGGCAAGAAACCTGACACCTTTCCATTAACTTTCAATACAAATAATATTTTGTGGTCATACAGTGTTACATTATTCAAAACACTTCTAGCCTCCGAATCTCACTGAATCCTCACAGAAGTCCTACAGTTAGGCAGCTCAGGAATGCTCAACCCTTGTGAAAGGCAAAAAATAAATAAATAAATAAATAAAACAACTAAGATTCAACAAAATTAAGATATTTATTGAAAGACAAATCTAAACTAATACCCTATATATTGGCCCAAAGGACTCACTAATGTATGAGTTATCTCTGTGGATTACAGGACTTTATAAGTGACCTAAACCAACACTGGGCCTACCTTCTTCACCATGTATGTGGGAAAATTGAGAGGGCAGGAACACGATAATACTCACAGAGTTACAGTCGTTCTGAGAGCAAAAACTATTAATCCACATGTCTCGACTTCTAACTGCATGATTTTTCCAATGTAGTGTTAGTTTTTCAAAAGCCAACCCAATAAGAGCTCAACACTGGAGCTACTGCATTTTGCAGTCTACTATTTCCATTATGAAGGGCTTCTCTGGTGGCTTAGTGGTAAAGAATCTGCCTGCAATGCAGGAGACTTGCAGAAGACACAGGTTTGACCCCTGGGTTGGGAAGATTCCCTGGAGGAGGAAATGGCAACTTGCTCCAGTATTCTTGCCTAGAGAATCCCATGGACAGAGGAGCCTGGCAGGCTACAGTCCATGGGGTCGGAAAGAGTTGGACATGAGTAAGCAACTGAGAAGGCAATGGCACCCCACTCCAGTACTCTAGCCTGGAAAATCCCATGGACAGAGGAACTTGGTAGGCTGCAGTCCATGGGGTTGCTAAGAGTCGGGCACGACTGAGCAACTTCCCTTTCACTTTTCACTTTCATGCATTGGAGAAGGAAATGGCACCCCACTCCAGTATTCTTGCCTGGAGAATCCCAGGGATGGGGGAGCCTGGTGGGCTGCCGTCTATGGGGTCGCACAGAGTCGGACACGACTGAAGTGACTCAGCAGCAGTAGCAGCAAGCAACTGAATACACACACACACACACCTCCATTAGGAAAGTGACAGTCATAAAACCCAGTGACACTCTAATGGAAGTTGTGTTTCAGCTCACCAACGAGGCTAATGTACGACATTACCCTCACTGAACATTACTGAACTGAACACACATATTTGTAGAACATAACTGCTTATTCAATGATTTCCCTGTATCACATTTTACCAACCAAGAGATATTCAGCATAAGGAGTAGTTTCCATGTGACGAGCACAGTGCTAGATACCAAAGGTACCACTAATACTACAACTAAGTCACTTCAGTCGTGTCCGACTCTGGTGCGACCCCATAGATGGCAGCCCACCAGGCTCCCCCATCCCTGGGTTTCTCCAGACAAGAACACTGGAGTGGTTTGCCATTTCCTTCTCCAATGCATGAAAGTGAAAAGTGAAAGTGAAGTCGCTCAGTCATATCCGACTCTTGGCGACCCCATGGACTGCAGCCTACCGGGCTCCTCCGTCCATGGGATTTTCCAGGCAAGAGTACTGGAGTGGGGTGTCATTGCCTTCTCCGAAGGTACCACTAGGCACCCCCAGAAGGAAAGTTATTAGTCAACAGGATAGGCCCAATCCATATAAGGATATAAAATAACAAAAAATCATCTCTGTATAGCCAGTACATGGCACAGGACTCAGAACCAATAGTTTTTTGGTAAGTATTTATACAGCTAAACAGAATCCCAGACCTCCCAAGGGTAGAAATAGGACCATTCTATGATGAAGACAGCAGTGGAGTACTCTAGACGGGTGCTTGGGTTAAAGATAAGATAAGCCTCAGTAAATTTCTCCAATTCCCTGAACCTCAGTAAAACATGACAGTAACAGTACCGTCCCTTCCAGCCGCATTATGACTTTCATCATAATCCTACCTTTACTCTTTAATTAATTGTGCTACTTTAGAAAAGTTATTTCACCTCTCTGTGCCCTCTCTGTGCCTCATCTGTAAAATGGGAGCAAGAAAATCCTACTTCAGAGGGTTACTGAGAATTCAATGAGTAATATATGTAGAGTGTTAAAACAGTACCTGGCATAGAAGAATAAATAATTCTTTCTATCATCAACTGCTCTAATGTTCAGAGATACTGAAATTTTTCAGGTACAGAAAGTATTCTTTCTTTGAATGTTAAGGTTAAGAAAGGAAGCAAAGATCTATGTAACTGACAAGAACTATAGGTTTCACTGAATGACCTACAAAGAGGAAAAAACAAAAGAAAGAAAAAAACAAAAGACAGGTAATAATGACTAAAGTGGCTCTTTCCAAAGGCCAAGACACGAAGGGGAGGAAAGGCAGCAGCTTAAATCACAGAGGGTTCCAGCTAGTCACCCTAAAGGGCACACGGAGTAAAACCATCCAGTAGGCAACAGCCTGTACCTCATTAATTATTATGCAAAGCATCGCCATAGATCTGGGCTGAGCAGGTTGAGTTTTCACCGCCCCAACCCAAATTCTGAAAAATCACATTTGGATGTTTTCAGCTGTTCTCATAATGTCCAGGCTGGAAAACAAAAGCATCAGGGCACACCTAAACCAAGACATAAAAGCCCCATTTGCAGTCTTCAGGCTCCCTGAAAGTTCCTCTGACTTCTCCCTGCAGATGGTTACGTGGCAGACGATCCTTCTCAAAGATACTCCAGACACGGAGACTCACTCCGCCCAGTGAGGGAAACAGCTGTGTGGAAACAGCTGTGGGGTCCCTTCTGTGTGAAACTCAAGCTGCTCCTGCACACACTCGCTGGAGGGTAGAGAGGCAAAGGCCTCATGATTCAAAGGTCATCTTAGGAGGAATCCTTGCCACAAACAGCGCCATCCTCTGGGCTCTGCCACCGAAGCACAGAACCATCTGCCTCTGAGACTAAATCTACTGCCCAGATGTAACCAAGAAGACTTTCCTGGAGTACAAGGGTTCTCTCAAATTAAAAATATTTAACCAGAAAGCACCTATTCCCACCCAGACGCCCAAGATGCCAGGAACTGTCTCCGAAATACCACTGCTACTCCATGGGAGCCCTCCGTGAAGAGGTAAACACAAGTCCATAGCCCCTGCCATGAAAAACAGATCACCCTTGAAAACAGGGGACCGAAACAGCTAGAAAGAGAAAACTTTATTTTCAATGTCAACACTTTTGGGTTCTAGTACACAGAAGAAGTTGTAGAGTACAGTTCATCCATGTGAAAATATGATACCCGCCAAGTCTGCCAAAACCCCAGGGATGCCACCAGGGCGGGCTGAGGAGGCTGAGCCTGTGTGAGGGCAAAGGTTTCTGACTGTCCAGCTGACCTCCTCTCCTTCTCTGATAATGCACCGCTGAGAGAGGACCCGCCTTGACTCAAACCCCTGCAGTTCTGTCTGAGAGACTGGAAATTCCAGAAGGGGAGAAATAGGATCACGGAGGGGATTCTATGTAGATTGAAGCACATTCTCTCCTCCCTGCCTGAGGTGGGAGGTGGAATGACACTAAGATGTGGCTCTATCTTGGGGATCCCAGGGGAAGAGCATGTGGCTGCCCTTATTCTTGGCCACTGACTTCTAGGAGTTTACCTTCTCCCCTGGCCAAGGTCCTTTAGATCTTAGGCATTTCTGGAAAGTGTTCTCAGCCTAAGGGATGAACATGATCAACTTGAAAAGCATTCATGACCTCAGAGTTCAGAGCTAGGCTGTGATGGAAGGACATAATCAGTGGCAAGGATTTACTCCCCAATCCCCTCCCAAAAAAAGGGGTGGGGGTTGGGATAGCATGGCAGCAGACTAGAAAATTTAAAAATAGTTTTCAATAAAAGCACCCACAACAAATAGGTTTCCTGATGCTAGAAGTCAAATCTGAAAGGTGGGGAAAAGCACCAGGATAGCAAAAGGGGAGAGGGAAGGCCAAAGAACCAGCGGCCAGTAGGGAAAGAATAAACTGCAATTCTTTAGAAATGACACACGGAAGGGATGCCAGGGCAAGGGGGCTGTAGCTTACACCAACTGCTGCAAGGTTACAATGGAAATTGAGCGAGAATTTAATTAAACCCCCAAAGAACTGAATTAGGTGTTGCAGAGAAGGCGTCCATCTTTAGGGACACTCTTCTACAAAGCTTACTCAACTGTCAAGTGTTTCTTGCTTAAGTGTATTAAGGTATAAACCCTGGCCATGGGCAGACATTTTGAGTCACCCTAGTAGTTTTCTTTGCAGCAGGAATGAGCAGATAATAAACCCAAGTGTTGTCCATTGATGGAGGAAATGGATAGAGAAGATGATGTACATATACGCAATGGAATATTACTCAGCCATTACAAAGAGTGAAATAATGCCATTTGCAGTGACATAGATGAACCTAGAGATTGTTACACTGAGTGAAATCAGAGAAAGACAAATACCAGACGATATCACTTATATGTGGAATATAAAAAGGGGTACAAATGAGCTTACTTACAAAACAGAAATAGAGGCACAGATTAGGCATAGCAAACAAACTATGGTCACCAAGGGGGAAAGGGGGTAGGATAAATTGGGAAACTGGGGTTGACAAATATATAAAATAGTGTATGTGTGTATATATATACACACACATACACTATATATAAAATAGATAACTAATGAGAGCCTACTGTCTAGCACAGGGAGCCTTATTTAGTACTCTGGAATGACCTATATGGGAAAAAAATTGAAAAAAGAGTGGAGATATATATATATATATATGTATGTATGTATGTATGTATGTATATATAACTGATTCACTTTGCTGTACAACAGAAACACATGTTGTAAATTCATTATACATCAATGAAAATTAAGAAACAAAACAAATTCCAAGTGTTTTTCCTTCTCAGAGCTGGGCACAGACAGAATAAATTTGTCTGAAACTGTTTCCCTTACAAGGGTCACGATCTGCAAGGAATCATGCAGCACAGAGTTCCTACAGACCCAGGGTAGGATCTGATCCAGGCGTTGGGTCTTGGGATTCTGAGTCACCGAGGCAAATCCTTCCCCAGGCTGGAAAAGACGCAAGTGTCACTTGGCTTCAATAACCATGACCCATCCCACAAAGCCAGACATATGAGAAAGGAGGAACCCCAACACTTAAACTAAGCAGATACTACAGCAGACACACAAGTACACCACATGCAAGACACTGTTCTGAGTGCTTCACATGTATTAACTCACTCACTTTTCATAACAACCCCATGAAGTACTATCTCTAGTCTCATTTTATGGATAACTGTACAGAGGGGTTATGTAATTTGCCTAAGATTACCTGTCTAGTAAGTGGTAGAGCTGGAATTTGAACGTAGGCAGTTTGGCTCCAAAACCCACATCCATGAAACTACATTCCTTTGTACGTTATATATATATGATAGATATGGGCATACAGATCATTGACCATATCTAGCCAGAGACGGGGAAACCTGGTGGGCTGCAATCTATGGGGTCGCACAGAGTCGGACATGACTGAAGCGACTTAGCAGCAGCAGCAGCAGCAGCTATACTCTTATCAGCATTATCAAATTCATTCAAGATTAGAGCTGAAGTCAGCATACAGATTTCTGGTATTGTCACTGGAATAATCCCAATCGTAACTGTTAATGTGTTTCAATTTTGCTTATGAAAAACCTTCCTATTTCAAATACATTAATAGATTTTAACCATAATGAAAGACCAGTAAGTCTTGTAATAGAGCCAAACCAAGTTCAGAGAATGATGGCCAAAGCAAAACCAGTGTAACCTGGGTCTCTTGGGAGGAGTCAATGAATATCACCTTAAGGATTTAGTTATACTATCCGTGGTTACCAGTTCCACAAGTCACTATCTTTCAATGTCTTTCTTGCCAACAGAAAGCCACAGGTTAAAAATGAAAGGCTTTTAATACCCCTCTGTTTAATACCCATGTGTATAAAATTTTGAAGCAGATTCATTTAGAATCTGATGTTACGATTTCACTTTTCCTCTAAGGACTCAAAGAGTTTCGATATTAATTTCCCCTGTGGAGGTGATAAATATCAGAGAAATATGAAGTTCAAATCTACAGTAACGGAAACACATGGGTTTTTTTGAACATGCAACTATTTTTTTCAAAAGTTTATGAAGTATAAACATTCAGTGTCATTAATTTACTTCCTATAATCCTACTTATCTTCCAAGTAGAGCTTAAATGCACTGAGTCCATGAAACCTGCCCAAGAACCTCAGCTAGAATTAATCACTTCCTCTTCCATTCTGGTACAGCTCTGGTCACATTTGGTCTTCACATCTTGTACTCCAGTTACTTGAGTAACCATCTGCCCCCTCCATAGCACTACAGACACCTTCAGAGGGCCTCTCTATCTCCCTCAGCACCAGGGACAGCTGTATTTGTGAAACAGTAAGTAAACATCTTACATGATTGACCGTTAACATTAATGGCAGTTAACTTTGTATTATAGCACAAAGATTATTTCTTTCTCCTTTCCATTCTTTTCTCTACTTTCTTAATTTTTTCTGAATAGGCACTACTTTAAGATAAGACAAGCGAAAACTTTTTTTAAAATTGAAGTGAATATCATTCAGCATGGAACCTAGGGAAGGCTTCCTCCATTCTGCAACGGATAAGTTAGGAACTAAAAATGATGAATGTCTTTGTGAAAGTCTTTATTCTCTAAGATTTGCCAGTTAATTCAAATGAGAACACTTAAGAGCTATTCATCTCACACTCTGTAAGATGTCGATCTTAGTTTCCCATATGCATAATTCATAAAAGAATATCAACTGGGCAGATTCCACACCATTGGTGTCCTCAATCTCCTACTTTAAAATTCCTCAACATCAACGTTTAAAATATTATCTTTAAGCTAAACTTGCCAGTGTTCTTGAAGCACTTAAGCATAACCCAAAGGCATAAAAGGTCATGTAATTAATAGTATGAAATGGATCTCCTTTCTGCAAAATCTTACAGACCCTTCTGATGACATTGTTGAAACTCAGTGATTAAAGTTTTTGGCTATTTGCTATTCCTTGCTTCAGGCTATTTCTACGTCATCCATTAATTCAGTCAGTACCTCCTTCATTCAGGAAGTGTTTACTAAGCACCTACTACGTGCCAAACACAAGCACAGAGACAACTTCACCCCCCTTACGGAAGCTCATCAAAATGCAGTTCTCAAAAAAAAAAAAAAAAAAAAAGCAGTTCTCAGGCCACCTGTGTCAGAACTGCCTGGGAAACCTGCCCTTGTGGGAGAAGATTAGGGGGTAAAGTACTCCAATAATTCAGGTATACACTGAATCTTGAGACTTGACACTTAATTTAATTTTTAAAGTCAAAAGTCATGTCAATAGCATGTGATACATGCAATGATAGATTTACATACCAAAAAGAGTGAACTGCATGGAAGGAATGGATGTCACATCATACATCATTGAAACTTAGCACAAAAACTTATGTCAAATCACCTCGGAGTAAAAAGAAAACTCAAATTCACTCACCCATCCCACCTCCTGACCAACATAAGCCACAGAGAAAGAAAGAAGTGCCTAGTTACCATAGAAAGCTAATACTTGATGAGTTTTTGCTTCAAGGGAAAGAAACGAGCTCATTTTTCTACCAAAAAGGAAAGATGAAGGCATCAGCTGAAGAAGTCCTTTCCCAAGAGGAAGTCTTGTCAGAATGAAAATTATTTTGAAACCTACTTAAATCAACACCCCTTAAAAAAACCTCACTCCTTTTGTCTGTTCACTTTTCAGGATACATCCTTCCCCATCCCAGCCTCAGCATCACTCTCTGTTGCCTCCTATCCTCCAGGCTCACATACCACTGGGGATAACGACTTTAATTTGAGCAATGGCTTTCATCGAAAAAAATCACTGCATGACAACACGCCACAAGTGAAGTTCAGACAAAAGCAAGTGACTCCTTAATTTGGATTTAAAGCTCAGGATCAGTCTCCAAATAAAAATGACCAGTGAGGGGTCAGGCCCACAGAGCACTGACAATAATCTCATGAGCTCCAAATTATTCCAGTTTATATTATAGGCTATCTAATAAGTCTATGTGTTCTAGTTCATAAAAATATAAGAAGAAATTTATCATTTTAAAATCATAATGCAAAATAGAGTCTGACATGTTATTAAGCACTATTTCTCATGATATCATAAGGCTGCTGATGGAAAATGAAACTAAAGCAATATTGGAGACAAACAATGACATAATTGAGACTTTCTGAGGGTGCTTTGCAGCTCACAGGTCACACTGCCTTGCCCTCCCTTCTCAACATGTTACTCTTAAACAGCTTCAGTTTAAAACAAAAACACTCCAAACAAAACTCCAAGGAAGCTTTTATCACAAAAATTGGTCAATCATCTAATAAAATGGAACAAGAATTTAGAAATTATCTAAGTCCAGATATTCTTAACCTGGAGTCAATGGATGGTCTGCGTCAGGTTCTTGAATACCTTAATGTTGTATCCAAAGTTTTACCCACACTTTTTTTCCTGTAGAACGTGTCCATAGTTTTCACAAGATTGTGGAAAGAATCAGTGAGTTGACTGCCCAGAATCCTTTGCCACCCATTTTGATAACCACCCTCCATACTTCTTTTGAAGAACTTTCTTGTTTTCACCCAGGAGTCCTTGTATCTCAGCAGTATGAAGTCATTCCACACTTGGGCCAGATTACTGCCTGTGATCCTGACCTGACTAGTCACAGCACCCACCCCTCAAACTCTATGACTGCTACAGAGACAAGCATGTGACCCAAGTCTAGCCAATCAAGCCTAATCCAAGCCTGTGGCAGGACTTCTGTTAGAGTCACTCAAAACAGAATTGGGCTCCATTCTACTTAGAGTTGAACCTGGAAAATGTGAGGCTGTGTGTGCTGGAAAACTTTATTCTCCAAGATGAGTCCATAATAGAACATAATCCATGAGTATCCCACCTAACAGGGATCACAGAACAAGGAAACTCTACTAGGTTGGGGAGGAGAGAAGGTAGAGAAGCTATCTTCAGGAAAGGAGGCAGGCAGGTAAAGATGGAGATGTCAGCAGAAGGGTGAAGCTGAGAAGGTAGCAAAAGGGAGGATCCTCAAAAAGCGTAAGTAAAAGAGAATATTCTGCTCTATTGGGCCCTGGTAACAATCAGGCTGTACAATTTCAATGTCCTATGACCTCCTCTCAACTCACTGTCCAGATAGATAGATAGACTGACAGATAAAAAGTCCATTGGACAGCAAGGAGATCAAACCAGTCTATCCTAAAGGAAATCAACCCTGAATATTCACTGGAAGGACTGATGCTGAAGCTAAAGTTCCAATACTTTGGCCACCTGAAGTGAAGCGATGACTCCTTGGAAAAGACCCTGATGCTGTGAAAGACTGAGGGCAAGAGAAGAAGGGGATGACAGAGGATGAGATGGTTGGATGGCATCAACAACTCAATGGACATGAGTTTGAGCAAACTCCATGAGCTGGTGACATACAGAGAAGCTGAGTGTGTTGCAGTCCAAGGGGTGGCAAAGAATTGGACATGACTTAGCGACTGAACAACAACAATAATAGGTCTCTCCATGCAGGTAACAACAATGAGTGAACCAGGCTGCATGTAACACCTGAGACAGAACCAGGAACTATAGGAAGTGAAGAGAGGATGTCCTGGTCCACATGGGGCAGCCTGACACTTCTCCAGCTAACTAACTTCAAGGGGGAACCTGGGAAGAGTGTTGCCAGAGTTTCCCATTTTAACAGAAGCTGGAAATACATATTTAGTGTGAAGCTTGCCCATCTTTCAGACAATGTAAGGGCCAACTTTAACAGGTCTGGGAGTAGAGTCCCAGTTCATATCTCTTTCTCTAAACTATAATAACCAAACTAGCAGCAAGTCATCCATCTGTGAGGCTAGGGAAGGGCTTCTTTGGGCCCATTTTTAATTTAAAAAAATAATAATTTTTAAAAAGGAGCCCTTTGGCTCCACTAAATAGGACTCTTAGTTCAGTTCAGTCTCTCAGTTGTGTCCAACTCTTTGCAACCCCATAGACTGCAGCACGCGAGGCCTCCCTGTCCATCGCCAATGGACTCTACTCATAATTTTAAAAAGCAGCTTCTGCATTTGAGATAATGGCAAGTTTTGTTTTGTCATTTTTGAGAATCCTTGTCATTTGAAATCCAGATGTACTTAAGCTTAATTTTCTTCCAGACTTTTGGCAGCTGACAAGTTCAGTTCAGTCACTCAGTCATGTCCGACTCTTTGCAACCCCATGCATGCCAGGCCGCCCTGTCCATCACCAACTCCCAGAGTTTACCCAAACTCATGTCCACTGAGTCAGTGATACCATCCAACCATCTTATCCTCTGTTTTCCCCTTCTCCTCCTGCCTTCAATCTTGCCCAGCATCAGGGTCTTTTCAAATGAGTCAGCACTTCACATCAGGTGGCCAAAGTATTGGAGTTTCAGCTTCAACATCAGTCCTTCCAGTGAACACTCAGGACTCATCTCCTTTATAATGGACTGGTTGGATCTCCTTGCAGTCCAAGGGACTCTCAAGAGTCTTCTCCAACACCACAGTTCAAAAGCATCAATTCTTCAGTGCTCACCTTTCTTTATAGTCCACCTCTCACATCCATACATGACTACCAGAAAAAACATAGCCTTGGTGAGATGGACCTTTGTTGGCAAAGTAATGTCTCTGCTTTTTAATATGCTGTCTAGGTTGGCCATAACTTGCCTTCCAAGGAGTAAGCGTCTTTTAATTTCATGGCTGCAGTTACCATCTGCAGTGATTTTGGAGCCCAAAAAAATAAAGTCAGCCACTATTTCCACTGTTTCTCCATCTATTTGCCATGAAGTGACAGGACCAGATGCCATGATCTTAGTTTTCTGAATGTTGAGTTTTAAGCCAACTCTCCTCTTTCACTTTCATCAAGAGCCTCTTTAGTTCTTCTTCACTTTCTGCCATAAGGGTGGTGTCATCTGCATATCTGAGGTTATTGATATTTCTCCCGGCAATTTTGATTCCAGCTTGTGCTTCTTCCAGTCCAGCATTTCTCATGATGTACTCTGCATAGAAGTTCAATAAGTGGGGTGACAATATACAGCCTTGATGTACTCCTTTCCCAATTTGGAACCAGTCTGTTGTTCCATGTCCAGTTCTGACTGCTGGTTCTTTACCTGCATACAGATCTCTCATGAGGCAAGTCAGGTGGTCTGGTACTCCCATCTCTTTCAGAATTTTCCACCGTTTATTGTGATCCACACAGTCAAAGGCTTTGGCATAGTCAATAAAGCAGAAATAGTTGTTTTTCTAGAACTCCCTTGTTTTTTCAATGATCCAGCTAATGTTGGCAATTTGATATCTGGTTCCTCTGTCTTTTCTAAAGCCAGCTTGAACATCTAGAAGTTCACGGTTCACGTATTGCTGAGGCCTGGTTTGAGAATTCTGAGCATTATTTTACTAGCATGTGAGATGAGTGCAACTGTGCCGTAGTTTGAGTATTCTTTGGCATTGCCTTTCTTTGGGATTGGAATGAAAACTGACCTTTTCCAGTCCTGTGGCCACTGCTGAATTTTCCAAATTTGCTGGCATATTGAGTGCAGCACTTTAATAGCATCATCTTTTAGGATTTGAAATAGCTCAACTGGAATTCCATCACCTTTACTAGCTTTGTTCGTAGGGATGCTTCCTAAGGCCCACTTGACTTCATATTCCAGGATGTCTGGCTCTAGGCTCCAGGATGTCCACTCAGAATTTTAAAAAGCAGCTTCTGCATTTGAGGCAATGGGATGTTTTATTTTGTCATTTTTGAGAATCCTTGTCACTTGAAATTCAGATGTACTCAAGCTTGATTTTCTTCCAGACTTTTGGCAGCTGACAAGTTGGGTGAAGGGAAAAGTCAGGAAAAGCATCTGCAACCAGATGCACTTTTATCAGCATGAGGCTGTCCATGGACGTGAGTACAGACAGAGGGAACATCATCCACGCCCACCTGTTCACAGCTGGATTTCCTAAGGCACTTAATTCAATCAGAAGCAGTAAGTTTTTAGTAGCATTTTACAACCAATTAACCATGCTGGAAACAAAACACCTGACTCAATGCCTTCCTCCCAGCTTCTGAAGAGTCTGTGGCCTGGAAAGTCAGCAAATTGGAAAAAATATCTATGGAAGAGGACACAGCCAACCCAGTATAAACAAGCTTTCTCTCCTTACATTTAATGGGAGGACACCTGCATCTGGCCAGGCCTCACTGACATGGGAGTCATTCGTGTTTTCACCTCAAGCCCCCATTTCACTCAGCGGGTCCCAGGCCCCCATTTCACTCAGCGGGCATTTACAGGGATCATTCCAATGAATCCCAACATGACATTCCCTGATAGGTCCCATTGATAGCCCCATTTCACAGATGAATATACTGAGGCTAGAAACATTGGTAAAAGAGACCTTGGGCAGTAACTAGCAGAACCAGGATATGAGGCCAGTTATAGTTCATAATAGAGAGTAAGACTACAGAGCAAGGCTCCCTGCCCACTCTTGGACCAAGTTAAAAGTGAAACTATATAATAAGAGTGGGTTTCTGTTATTTCTGGGAATAAATCTCCTTGAATGGAAAACAGGTATTCAAACTTGTGCTAAGTTCTATTAGCAATAATTCTTTGCTAAATCAATAATAAAAACAAACTATACTTTTTAAACTATGCTTCACTTGAAAAATGATTTCTTTTCTAATTGCTCTGCAAAAAAACTCTTGAAGGATGTATCAGTAATGGGTATAGTTGCTCTCATTTGATGGATTGATCTACTGAGGCTCAAAGAGATCAAGTGGTATGGCCTAAGTCACCCAGTTGCTTACTGGCAGCCTCTGTTCTGACCCCAGCCTTGGAGGCTTCCTTTTACTTCCACAAACAAGCCAAACTCTTTCTCACTCTGGGCCCTGGAATGATCTGACCCAGTTCTTTCTCATCCTTTAGTTCTCCCTTAGACATCACCTCCCCAGGGAGGCCTTTGCTGCATCCTACCTCAGCAGCCCCCTTCAGTCCCTATCACTGTCTTTTTTCACCCAGAGTCCAGAATAAGGCTCAACATCTGGCAGTAAAATATTTGCTGAATGAATGAACAAGTGAAAAAATGCCTGAGGGAGTCCCAATGTTCTGATTTTCCTAACTTTCAATAGGGATAGATTGGAAGTTTGGGTTTGATATGTACATACTGATATATGTAAAACATAGCTAACAAGAACCTACTGTATAGCACAGGGAACTCTGCTCCTGTAATAATCTAAATGGGGAAAGAATTTGAAAAAGAACAGATACGTGAATATGTATAACCGAATCACTCCGCTGTACATTTGAAACTAACATAACATTGTTAGTCCACTGTGCTCCAAAATAAAGTAAAAAAATTTAAAATATATAACAGTGATTAAACAAAAGGATTTTCTCATCACTTCCAGGTAGAACCCCATGAAAGGCAATAGATGAAAATGAATCCTGCCCCAGAGATATTTAAGGGCCATCTGCTGAAATGAGACCATGATGGGCGACCCTCCCTACCTCTCACCAAATGTACACACTTGATCTTAAATGCCTTTTCCTGTTGACCCAAAGCTAGATTATTAATTCTGATGGGATGAACCACAAAATATGGTAGAAATAAGTACAATGGTGATAAATGAATAGTTTTCCTTACTAAGCAAAAGCACAGCATCTTCAAACTTAACCAGAGAAGTTGTCAGTGGGTGTGAAAGGCTAGAGTTGGGTCTCTAACTCTTCCCCCTGAGTTCTCATCTCTTTCTCTCTGGGGTGCAAGGGCTACCACGTGGAACAAAGAAGAACCTGATTGAAAGCCAAGAGAATCCCCCCAGCTCAGGCCAAGAGCTGTGGAGACAGCAGTACTTGAACCCCAGAATGTGTTCTCTCCCAACCAAACAGTTCACTTCTAGAACATTCCCCTCAACTCATAGAGAGTTTGAAGTCTTATTTTTCTTTTTCAAAAAAGAAGGCGCTTTTCTTACAAAGATGATAAGTTATTCTTAAAGGAAACAGTCTGGGAAAATACAGGATTTCAGGTATTCTTCCTTGAACTATAGGATCAAGAGTGCATGCACTCTCTAGTGCAATGACTCTTAACTAGGAAGATGCAGAATACCAATTTCTTTCTGAATATGGTTGATGTTTTTAAGGCAAAGACTGATTCAAAGCAGCCTAACTGAATACTTTCCCAAGTTAGGTTTTATAAAAACAGTAATGAGTTAAAAGACAGTTGATTTTTATTGAGCAGTTCCTATGTGTCAGATACTGTGTTTAGTGCATACATTACTTATCTAATTTTAAATTTTATTGAAGTATAGTTGAATTTACAATGTGTTAATTTCTGCTGTATAGCAAAGTGATTCAGTTATACACACACACATATATTCTTTTTCGTATTCTTTTCTACTATGGTTTATTACAGGATATTGAATATAATTCCCTTGATATATGGTAGGGCCTTATTGTTTATCCATTCTATATATAATAGTTTGAATCCACTAATCTCAAACTTCCAATTTTTCCCTCCTCCATAATCCACCCTGCTTAGCAATCACAAGTTTGTTCTCTACATCTATGAGTCTGTTTCTCTTTTGTAGGAGAGTTGATTTGTGTCATATTTTAGGTTCCACATACAAGTGATATCATATGGTATTTTTCCTTCTCTTTACAACTTATTTTACTTAGTATGACAATTTCTATGTCCATCCATGTTGCTGCAAATACCATGATTTCATCCTTTTATGGCTGCATAGTATTCCATCGTATACATGCACCGCATCTTCTTTATCCACTCATCTGTCGATGGACATTTAGGTTGTTTTCATGTCTTGGCTACTATATACAGTGCTGTGATTAACATAGGGGAGTGCACACAGTATTTTAATCCTCACTGCAACCTGACACTCCTCCATTCACCCTCTGCCCTTGCCCCAACTCTCCAGGGAAGAAAACAGTTGAATGATTAACTTTTCTACCAACAGACAAGTACAGAGGACAAGTACAGAGAAGATTAGAATGTGGGGGCTCATGAAGCAGCCTGTGCTCTAAGAGCTGGAACAGAGCTCTCCAGAACCTAGGTTTTCTGTGCTCCTGGGGGATGCGTCAGTCAAGATGCACTCAATATTGCTCACAGTCCACTGTGTGCCAAAACCTGTGCTGCTGCTGCTGCTAAGTCGCTTGAGTTGTGTCCGACTCTGTGCGACCCCATAGACAGCAGCCCACCAGGCTCCCCCGTCCCTGGGATTCTCCAGGCAACAACACTGGAGTGGGTTGCCATTTCCTTCTTCAAAAACCTGTGCAAATGCCTAAAAAAAACCCCAAAAAACGTAAGCCTCCTTTCTGCTGTTGAAGCACCCCTCTCCTTCGTATTATGGACCAAATTTACCACTGTAACCTTATTCCTCCCATTTTCTACCTTCAAGCTTACATGGACCACTTCTCCTTCCATCTACCACTCTCTGCTTTGCCCACTCTGCAACCCTGCATGTGCTATGGCTCGTCCTATCACACTTTGTCTTTCCTTCTCCCATTCCTTCTCACCTGAACAACTAATCGTTAGTCAAGACCAAGTCCAACCGTCACATGGATCTGGACATTATCCTAACCTTCCCAAACCAGTATCCACAAACTCTCTCCTCTGTGCTCCCACCATAATTATCATGTTGCAAACAATCAAGCTTCATTTCTCTGCTGCCCTAACACAAGTTCCCACTCATTCACCATGACATAAATTTTTATAAGATTCAAGTCCTTAAGACCAAAATTTCACCACCAACATCCTAAGTATAATCTTTTTGGTGCTGTTAATCGTTGAACTAGAATCCTGCACTGGGCTATTTATACTCTAAATTGCTCACATTTCTTCCCTTAGGAACTAAACATAAAAGCAAGCACAAGTGCTTTGTGCCTCAAGTAAGATAGTCCATTCAGCAGCAGTCTCGAGTCGGTGTTGGGTAGTGGTTTTTTTATACTAAACACAGAGAGTTGAGGGAAAAAAAATCTATTTAACTCTGATTTCTTGCTTTTTGTTAGAAAGCTTTATAAGTCACTGCTCAGTCTCACCTAGTACAGGGGTCACTGCTTTAGCTGGGATTGTGACAAGCCGCTCCAGAATTAGAGTCCTTTATTATCACATTAGTACTGAGAAAAGTCACATAATTAACAGAATTTATCCTCATTTACTCTGCAAAAGCACTAATATTCAATCTCTCTGGCTCTGTTTAATTACTTTCCTTAACACAACTTTTTTTTCCAAGTTGACCCTTCCTGGGCTCATCTACAGAAATGTGTTAAAACTTTTCTCTCTCCACTCCATTTAAACTGCTAGACTTTATTCATTTGAATAAGCATAAAAGGTGCACCAGGGTCTGTCATAGTTCACACAATGCCTTTGAATTAGCAGCCGTTAACGGTGTCATACTTGTGTGGAGATCCTCTGTTCGGAGTAAGTGATGACAACCACCAGAATTACTGTTAATTGTAATATGACACTCGCATTATACTGGGTGCTTTCTAGTGGTAAACTAGCATTAGTTCAGGTGCCTGAGAAATTCAGAAGTGGAGACACCACAATTCTGTAAAGAGAACAGCAGACCCATCTGACACATGCTACCTTCAATAAGACCCGTTGGCTCATTAGAGTGAAGAGGATGGGAGGAACACGAACACACACACACACACATACACACTCTACATCAAGCCACCATTAGATAACAAACTCATCATCAAATAACAAATCTGGAAGACACTGAGCTTGCCCTTTCTCTATACTGATTATGTTCTTTTATGTAGCAAGTCATAGAGAAACCAAGGTTTAAGAGACAAACATTTAGTAGAGGCTCAACACCTGCTCCCCTTTTTCCACAACACAGATAAAAAAAGTATGCCTCTGTATTTCATGTTGAGACAGTCCACAGCCTGGTCTTGAAGGTAGGGGCTCAGAGGGAAGGAGAGGATCTTTCCCTTGAACAGATCTTTTGCTGTTGGTTCACTTCCTGATGAGGTCAGGGGTGAGGTGAGTGATGGGAGACAACGGATAAAATGGACACTCATCCTGGTTCCGTGGACTGTGGGGTTCAGGCATAGAGGATGCAGGCAGACTCCTGCCTGGGACACATCAGTGACTTAAGAGGATCCACAGCAATCATCTTTCCCAATGTTTGTCTATCAAGGGAAGAATCAGCCCCAATTTATCTTCCCTACAAGAGACTCATATTGGCTGGAATGTGAAGAGATTGCAAATGACAGGTCTTTTTATCTGTCCTCCATTTTAGCCAAGTGACATGAAGGAAACTATAGTGGTCTTTACCCCAAAGTAGAATAAACTTGTGAGCCCACAAACAAGATATGGCTGCGTTCACTGGGAAATAAAAGATTCCTCTCCAACCTCCAAGCTTTACTTCAATTGTTTCTTAGATCTGTAATGCTTTTCTCTCCAAGCCCCACCAACCTTCCAGGTCTTGTCCAGATTCCTTCCCTCCCAGTAAGACTGCCAGATTCTCCCAATTTGGAGTTAATGTCTCACTTCTCCATATACCTAAGTCAACATCTGTGAGTGTCTTTCTTAGGGCTCTTCCCGGTCATTTTATATTTATGTTATCTATACATGAATCTGATAGGTTCACTTGGTTGTGAACACCCAGGAGAGCTATGTGCATTGATACGCTGCCTAATTTCAATGATCACACTTGGGGCCATGCCTGTCTGAAACAAATTCATTTTTTTCCCCAAAGCTGCTCTTCATTTAACCTTTGGTCAAGTGTCTCATCATTCTCTGCAAGTATGCTATTTATCACCTCAAAACCTCTGCACATACTATTCCCATTGCATGGAATTCTGTCTACTGAAAGGAAATCAAATTCATCCTTCAATGCCAAAGCCTCCTTGATCACATTGGCCCAAAGAACACCAAGTTACCACAGCCTTTGTCTATATCAGACTAGCCCCTTAGCTCAACATTCAGAAAACGAAGATCATGGCATCCAGTCCCATCACTTCATGGGAAATAGATGGGGAAACAGTGGAAAGAGTGTCAGACTTTATTTTTATGGGCTCCAAAATCACTGCAGATGGTGACTGCAGCCATGAAATTAAAAGACGCTTACTCCTTGGAAGGAAAGTTATGACCAACCTAGACAGCATATTAAAAAGCAGAGACATTACTTTGCTGACAAAGGTCCATCTAGTCAAAGCTATGGTTTTTCCAGTAGTCATGTATGGATGTGAGAGTTGAACTATAAAGAAGGCTGAGCACCAAAGAATTGATGCTTTTGAAGTATGGTGTTGAAGAAGACTCTTGAGAGTCCCTTGTACTGCAAGGAGATCAAACCAGTCAATCCTGAAGGAAATCAATTCTGAATATTCATTGAAAGGACTGATGTTGAAGCTGAAACTCCAATACTTTGGCCACCTGATGTGAAGAACTGACTCACTGGAAAAGACTCTGCTGCTGGGCAAGACTGAAGGCAGGAGGAGAAGGGGACGACAGAGGATAAGATGGTTGGATCACATCATCAACTCGATGGACATGAGTTTGAGCAAGCTCCGGGAGTTGGTGATGGACAGGGAAGCCTGGTGTGCTGCAGTCCATGGGGTTGCAAAAAGTCAGACACGACTGAGTGACTGAACTGAACTGAAGTGGAGAGAGATTTTATTTAATCCTTCATCTTCCACAGTTCTCAGTAGAATTTTGTTTGTGCATCACAAACATCCATTGTATAGTGAGTGAATGGACACCGATCAAGTATCTAGGATCTCCAGCAAAATATTACTAAGACAAGTATTGATACGCTACTACAGTACTGGTAATAATACTTCTACTTCTGTTATTACAATGAGTATATCATGATTACTCTTAGCTGGGTTCTTACTAGAGTTACTATTATTTGAGCACCTACTATCTGCAAGGTAATCTGCTGAGCATGTTACTAATACCATCTCATTTAATTCCCACAATAATCTTAAGGTAGTAACTATTAAGGTAGATAGTATTAATAGTCCATTTTTATGAGGTCACAGATATATTAAGTGAGAGAGCCTGGGTTCAAATCCAGGTCTGACTAAGGTCAAAAATCATGTTCTTGCTTACTACACAATTTGTATCCAGCTTATCATTATTGGGAAGGTATTCAGAATGCTTGTGGGGCTTCTCAGTTGGCTCAATGGGTAAAGAATCCTCTTGCAATGCAGGAGGCGGAGGGAGACACAAGTTCAACCCCAGGGTTGGGAAGATCCCCTGGAGGAGAGCATGGCTACCAACTCCAGTGTTCTTGCCTGGAGAATTCCATGAACAGAGGAGCCTGGTGGGCTACAGTCCATGGGGTAGAGAAGAGTCAGACACATCTGAAGTGACTGAGCACTCCCAAGGGGTGCTTCTGCCCCGCATGCCTACTGCCTGACTACTTACCCTGGCTCTTAGGTAGAGGAATGAGGATTTGGGGTATAAAAGTGGCCCCATTCAGAGTCTGGAGACAAGGTACCATTATGTGGAAGGGAGCCACCTCTCCTGCTTTCTGTCAGCAATGAACTTGGACGCCATTTTTGCATGGTCCTTTTTGGTGAGACTGTGCGTTTTCTTCACTTTTCCTATTGTTCAGTCAGTCAGTTGTGTCCAACTCTTTGCGACCCCATAGACTATAGCACACCAGGCTTGCCTGTCCATCACTAACTCCCAGAGCTTGCTCAAACTCATGTCCATCAAGTCTGTGATGCCACCCAACCATCTCATCCTCTGTCGTCCCCTTCTCCTCCTGTCTTCAATCTTGCCCAGCATCAGGGTCTTTTCCAATAGTCGGCTTTTCACATCAGGTGGCCAAAGTACTGGAGCTTCAGCTTCAGCATCAGTCCTTCCAATGAAGATTCAGGATTGATTTTCTTCAGGATTGACTGGTTTGATCTCCTTGCAGTCCAAGGACTCTCAAGAGTCTTCTCCAACACCACAGTTCAAAAACATCAATTCTTCGGTGCTCACTTTTTCACTTTTAGAAGAACAAAGAAGCCCTCTCTTCCTCTTAAGTCCCTTGCCGCCATACTTTCCTCAGTCCATGTAGTCACCTTGAACTTTAAAAGGGCTATTACTTAATGGTTCGCTAGACAGACATGTGATGTTTCTGACTGCTCAGAGTCACTTGCCCATGCCACCCTTCAGCTCTAGCCCATGGAGCATCTTCCAACTCAGGGAACCAATACGTTGGCTTCAGAACCCTGGCACTGCCACCATTACATCCACCCCCAATGCCCCGCACAGAGACAAACTCAGGGCCTCTCGCCCCCAGCTGTTCCACTGTGTCAGTATCACAGGCAGCAGGACACACATTCCAGTGCCAGGTGGATTAACCTCCGAGATGACACTCCGTTTTAGCTTTAGCCTCCATAAATCCTCAACAAAAACTTTAACAGCCAACTCTGATTTAGGACCTTAACTGTAAATCTCCTCTCTTCTCATGCACTCACTAAAGGGATGAGTAGAATCTATTCAGACCTTTTGTAAGCACTTGTCTATTGTGTTTGCTGGAGGATTCAAGGTAACGGGTAAGAACCATCATCACTGTGAGCCTCGGTTAAAGGCAAGCCGAAAAAGAAATAAGAAACAAAGAAACTGGAGGATGGAGACACATTATTAATGCCTTCTTTGACATGGTAAGCACAGAATATGAAACACGGGTGGGATTTTCTGAAAATATGTGAAGCAACATCATTCATTTATAGAAAGCAAGCCAACCTGCTGGAATGTTAAAAACGGCAGTAACCGAATTTAAACTCAGTTCTCAGAGCCTTGTTGATGGGCAACTGAGCCCTGCCGTGAGAACAGATCTTCTTTTCACTCAAGTGAGGATCTGCAGGGGTATTTTCAAAAGTAAATAAATGGCCACAAAGAACAAAAAAGATCAGTAAAGAATTGAGTCTCTCAAAAACATCCCTGACAAAATAAACCCCATGTTTATGTATCCTCCCTCAATTGGCCTGAGTCAGAAATCTCCTCTGCAACTTAAAACCCAAACGCACAGGAGTGGAGAGAAATGTCCGGAATTAGCTTAGTCAAATGCTGCCTTAAATAAATGCTGTCCTGGTGCTTAACAAGATGCTAGTGCCAAAGCCATTTCACTTTGACCTTAGCAATTCCCACTGTCTTGCCATCATGCATCACACTATTTTCTTTTTCCTTTTGGTTACATGGCATTTGAAATGTAGATTCCTCTTAAAAATTACACTTTAATATATTTTAAAATAGTATCTAGCTTTTTTCCTGATGATAAAAATTGAGTTATTAAGAAAAAAAGTTTAAATACTCAAAAGTAATAAATTAAAACCACCTCTATCTCACGTTCTCCCAATGTTTTCATGTATATACAAAGTTTATAACGATATGCAGATTTTATATCATTTTTTCATGTCAAGTAATTTTCAAAATGTGATTTTTTTCACTCTATAATAGTTCATCATATATAGCATTCAACAAATCTCCTGTTAGTTGATTACTTTCATTTTTTTGCTATTACAAATAATATTTTGGTGAACATCCTAATCCATAAAATTTTACCCACATATTTGAATACTTCCTTGTAGTTTCCTAGGACAAGAACTGACGAGTCAAAGTGGCATGTTTTTCAAAAGTAAGTGTAAAGAAGTTTCATTTGACAATGCAGACAGGAATCAAGGTAAATCAAGATTCAGGCAAACCAGACTGGAGAAACTCTTAAGAAGTGGACTTTGCTGTGCCAAATGGTACAGGGGTCTCTAAGCATTCATGTTTATAACTAACTAACTAAATACAGTGACTACATTGCATAGTCATAGGTCCAACCTGTTTCACTTACAGTCACAGAGCTTGTAGATACCCAGGACAACATAGTCACCATTTGGACTTATTAATTAACCACACATCAGGTGGTCAAAGAGAAGTTTGCTCTCTGCCACCAGTACTCATGCTGGTCTCACTGAACTTTACAGGGCTGAGAAAAGGATTCAACTAGAGCAAAGCAATTCACATACCAGATACAGTCAGAGTTTCCACCAGGTTCATGCTCCCGTCAAGATGCCATGTCCAAGAGAAGAGTGAAAGTCCATGTTAATAGACGTCATAGCCTCTCTGAGAAGTTGCAATATTTATAGAATAGCATCCTATTTTGAGTTTAGCCTGTAGAGAAATTTTAAAGCAAGCAACCTACAACATGGTTGTCATTTTCTTAAAATCATACCTAGAAACTGTTTAACAAGACCATCCCATCAGGAACAGTAGTCATTTGTTAGACTAACATTCTCAAAAAAGTTAATATCTCCAAGATCCTGCCATTGATTTCTGGAGATATCTTGTGTATCTGAGAACAGTTTAGTTCAGTCACTCAGTAAATCCAACTCTGTGACCCCATGGACTGCAGCATACCAGGCTTCCCTGGCCATCATCAACTCCTGAAGCTTGCTCAAACTCATGTCCATCAAGTCAGTGATGCCATCCAACCATCTTATCCTCTGTCGCCCCCTTCTCCTCCTGCCTTCAATCTTGCCCAGCATCAGGGTCTTTTCCAATGAGTCAGTTCTTCACGTCAGGTGGCCAAAGATTTGGAGTTTCAGCTTCAGCCTCAGTCCTTTCAGTGAATATTCAGGACTGATTTCCTTCCAGATTGACTGGTTGGATCTCCTTGAAGTCCAAGGGACTCTCAAGAGTCTTCTCCAACACCATAGTTCAAAAGCATCAATTCTTCAGTGTTTAGCTTTCTTTAGAGCCTCAAATATAACTGATATTAAGATCCCATCTCACTGTTTCATGGGACAAAGGCTACCATTTTGACCCGACCTCCAGTGAGCCAGTCAGCTCCATCTCATCCCTGTCCCTTAGTTCCTCTATGCTACAAAATCTGATGTTTCCTAAACTCTCTGAGCTCTCTCAGGCCTACTCCTGACATGGACCTCCCACCCCTTCTGGCCCAGTCCTGATCTAGAAGAATCCTCTAGTTTAATAATTATCACAAACACTACTCCTCTGTCTGAGCAGACTCCCCAAGTTCCTCCAGACAGGTATGCAACCTCTCACCTCAAGGTTCCCCAGGCATATTCCTCCAGAACGGTATCTATCACGTGACTGACTCTGTGACCTTCTGCCTCTGTGCTGACCTCCCCAACTATAGAGTACCTGTCCTTGAATATAAGAACCATGTCTTTTCACCTCTGTATCCTCAGAACTTGAGACAGAATTTATAAATATCTGCTCAGTTCTGAAAGAACAAGAAGCATGTAGGCAGCATAAAAATGGAGTTAATATGATAAAATGCTATCTACACCTGAGAAAGAACTGAGAAACCAAAATTAATGAACTGAGGACATCAAAGCAGTCTAAAGGTGACCTGTGCATACAGCACAACACGGTTTATTATAAAGAACCACATGCTGGAATGTTTGCAAAATCAAACTGTGCTAAGGAAAACATTCCCAGTTTTACACTATGTGGCAATAATCTTAATACTCATGAATTGGGGACTATCATCTATAATTAACACAATTCTATAAAATGTCATTGGTATAATCCAAATTTTTTTCTTTAGTGCATTCTAAACATACTTTACATAAGTGATGCCAAAAATCTCACACTGGTAACACATTTACCCAAAGTTAACAGGCAGCGAATGTAGAGAATTCCCACAGTGTTCCTGAGGGAGCAAATCAAACCCATTAACTTGGGGGTTATCTTATATACGAAGAGAGTACTGGTTGTAAACCAACCAAGAGCTGATACTAAGGTCTTATAAAATCTCAAACACTCTCTTGTCTGATAAGGCAAAGAAACAAGGGGAACTACTGCAACAGTGAGATGCTCATAGCCTGCAAAAATGAACAAGAAATATAGGACTTATCTAGCATAGCTTCCTGCCCAAAGAACAAACCCCTTCTCCAATGTCCTGGCCAAAAGATGCTCTGGCAGCTCTCTGGCTATCCTGGGAGCTGGAGACAAAGTGCAGAGACAGGGAGGCTCCCTCCCCTCATGGACTCAATATTCTAATGTGGAAGAAAGACAAAAAGCAAGTTATTTTAAAAACCCACAACTGAACAAGATAATACCAGTTACTGATTAGAGCTATTGGAAGAGAAAGATGAGAAGTGATTGCTGTTAAAAAGGGGATAAATTTAAAGAAGGTGGGCAAGTTTTTTAAAAACAGATAACTATTAAGGACCTCTGTGAGGCACAGGAAACTCTACCCAATACACTGTAAGGAGCTATATGGGAAAAGAATCTTAGAAAGAGTGGGTATATGTATAACTATTCATTTTGCTGTGGACCTGAAACTAACACAACATTGTAAAACAACTATGTTCCAATAAAAATTTAATTAAAAACTGAAGGCTATGGTATAAATAAATTAACAATAAAGAAGGTGGTCAGGGAAGATCTGCGAGACAGTATTTTGGCAAAGACCTGAAGGACAAGAATGAGCCACTCATGCCAAATTCTAGGTGAAGAGCACTCCGACAAGTGCAAAGGTCACTGAAGAATAGTGACCGAGGCGGAAAGTGAGGCAAAATGTCCCAGAGGAAGCAGGATCTGTCAAACCATGATACAAAGCATCCCGCCGTGGCGGGGCAGGCCTTCCCATCTGTGCTGGACCACTCTTGGAGGCTCTGTCTTCTTGAGGGCAGAATTCTCCTGTCATTCACCTAAAGAAATGTCCAACTTAGATTGGGCTCAGAGAACAACACTCGCCTCTTTCCTCAAGATTGCCCTTAGATAACTTCACGTTGCCACTCCATCTATCCCAGACTCTTCTCCAGGATAAGCAAACTTATTTTCCCATCAACTTAGGACAAGAGTCAAGATGCTTCACCATCCTTTTCATCCTTTTATGAACACTCTCTCATTAGACAAAATCCCTCTTAAATTATGCTGTCAGAACTGAGCGGGCCCCCAAAATGTTAGGGGCAGTAGGCAGGTTCGCTAAGATATGGAGTCAGATAAACTAGGTTCCAATCTGGGCTCTACCACTTATCAGCTATGTGATCTTGAGCAAATTCAGTTAAACCTCTCTAAAAGTCTCTGCCTTCTTATGTATGAAATGGGGATTAATAGTGTGAGGACTAAATAAGAGAATATATAAATAAAGTCCTAAGGGCTATGAAAGGCATATAGAAAATGCTTGATATTTACTACGACTATTATTAATAGTTGTTGCTATTATTATTATTAGACCTCAGTCATCCTCCATCTTGGTCGAAAATCTGTATTTGTTCAAATGCCAGTTAAATATACATTTGCTTTTGTTTTGCTTTGTTTGCCTGTATTTGCATTAAGGGTCTAAGGAATGGGCTGGGGGTTAGAAGCCATGTAGATGTAGACTGAATCTTCTCTCCCTATGTCTTTTGCATATAATACAAGAGCCCTAATCTGGTCACAGTAACAGAAAGATCCATAAAGAGATAACCTAACCCATTAAACTGGGATGCTTCAAGATCCCAGTTACCATAGGAAATTTAATCTGTCCCTATGACTCAGATCATGCTGCAGGTACTGAACAATGTTTGGTGATCATCCTTTTGTGGGACTAGAGAAGAGTCTCATCCATCTTTTCAGTCTTTATTGGGGGGCCCACATGCCAGTCCTCAATAAATACCAGTAACTGTGAAGGAAGGGAGAAGTCAACTAAAGGTCTACAGAGATATAAAGGATCACACTGGCTCAACCCAAATGAAACACATCACAAGCACAGAAGCAAAGGCTCAGAGAGGTGAAGAGACTGGCCTAGAGCCACACAGCCACCCTGGACTGACAATGGGACTCTTAGTTAATCTCCTTCCAGAGAACCATCCTAAGTAAACCATTCACAGACTGGCCAGGTCCTCTGTCCTCCTTCAAAGCCTCCAACCAGACATGTCCTGTGAGGCAGAGGTGAGGTGGGCTTCTGCCCTTCCACAGCGTGTATCCCTAGCTTATCTGAACTCAGAGTTCCACAGGGAGTGGAGAGTCAAGGCGGGCATCCTCCAAGGCTGCCTCTCTCTCACCTCAGGAACATCATCATTTTTCTCTTGTCACAACCCTTCCAGCCTAATATTTGACAGCTCGGATAGGGTACTGTCCAAACATTTATTAAAACATTTTAAATGATGAATATATCCAATTATTACTATTAATGCAGCTAATACTGACTAATGAGGGGGAGACTCGGGAGCTGGTGTCCCGCAATTCATTACCCCTGCCTTGTCAACAATTCAAAGCCCGAAACCTAATCATCCATACCGGGCCCTGTTATATTTCACACGTCACTTTTAATAAGTCACTCAGTGCCTATAAATTAATGTAACATGTCGGCGTTTATGAGTGCGGCTTTGTCGCAGTTAACAAATGATGTTCTGGGCCAGTCTACAACAGCGAGGCAGTGACGAATGATGGAAGATGATTTCTTTCCAAACTATAAACTATACACTGGGGACTCCAGTAATACATATATATAGCCACATATTACATACACCTAGGCACACATAGATATACCTACACAAACTAGCAAAGCACACCAAAACACACACAAGCACAAAAGTGGGATAAATATGATGTGTAATTTGTGGCAAGGAGCTGTGTAATAACCCCTGTTCTTTCTTCTCCAAAAGGTTAAACATGCAGCACTGGGAACCAGGACAGTCCCATAAATGTGGTTAATGTTGATTTCAAATTTGTTTTAAGTTCTCGTCTTTGCTCCTGGCCAGGTTTCAGGACAACCAGATATCCTAATAATGGAACCCCAGTGGTGTTGATGAAAAGGAGAGGGTTGGTGTGATGCCCAAAATGCTAGCAGTTAGAGGAAGGGTCTACGTGTTTATGGAAAAATTGATGGCTTTTTGGTGTTGGGGTGGAGGAAGGTACTTATTTGCTTCTAAACAGACCTGAATAATTTATAATCTCCTTCTAAGCTACAACTTCATATTTCACAAAATCACTAGTATACAATTTGAGTGTAACTCGACCTTCATAGTGTCATCTAATTCAAGATTCAAAAAAGAGAGAAGATTTTTCTTTAAGTGGTGTCCATTTTTCACTACTTTGCCCACGTCCAAAGCATCTCTGGCAATGAGGGAAGAGTCCAGATCCTCATATATGTGGGTTAAGGACTACATACAATGACAAAAATCCTGGGCAAAGAAGACCATGGCTTTCCATGGGAGTCAGTCTACAGTTAAGACTACAGATTTGGGGGTGGAGTTCTAGGTGTGGACAACATCTCTCTCCACCTGCCTTGATTTTCGGAAAATGTAACATTCTATTTTTTGGAGAGCACTAAAACTTCCAGATGGTTAGATATTTATATTTTTTTTCTTTCTCCATGACATCCTATCTAAACCTCAGAAACTGATATAATAGACATTAAAATCAACAAAATTTGAAAAATTATGTACTCAAATAGTTTGGAATAGATCCTACAGGGTCCTTTCATGCTTCCTCTTTGACATCTTTCCAAACCATTAGCTCTCAGAACCCATTTTCACTGGGCTTTTTCCTACTTGCTTACAAGATTTAGAAGATACCATTGCTGCTGCTGCTAAGTCACTTCAATCGTGTTCGACTCTGTGCGACCCCATCGGTGGCAGCCCACCAGGCTCCCCCATTCCTGGGATTCTCTAGGCAAGAACACTGGAATGGGTTGCCATTTCCTTCTCCAATGCATGAAAGTGAAAAGTGAAAGTGAAGTCGCTCAGTCATATCCGACTCTTAGCAACCCCATGGACTGCAGCCTACCAGGCTCCTCCATCCATGGGATTTTCCAGGCAAGAGTACTGGAGTGGGGTGCCATTGCCTTCTCCAAAGATACCATTACATCTGACTATATAAAGTCTACAAAAACTTTTAAAAAAAATTTCCCCTGAAGATACCTTTACATCTGTACATTTGTATCTGGGAATTCTCTATGTGGTTTTGCCTCAAGGATTCAGCTCAATTACAGTGGCAAACAATTACAGTATAGTTGTTCAAGAAACAAACAACAACAAGAATGGCTTCTTTAAATGTCTTGCCATATTCCCTATTCTACCATTAAATTAATAGTAATAAACAAGAGCTTTAATTTAAATGTCTAGAAAAAGATGCATATTTTATAAACCCAAAAGTTTATAAAGACTTTAATTTTGTGTGTGGCTGAGATGTTAGTTGTTCTAATCTACATCCAATAAGATGAGAGAGCTAAACATGACGTTTTTTCTTAATAAATCACTCAGAAATTTAAAGGAAACTAAGAAAAACACTGCAAAGCTGTCTTCATTACATGTTCATTAGAAGAGAGTTGCACTTTGTCTGCTGGGGACTACATTAACCAATTTGTTTTCCTGGGGTCTGGAATCATCTAGTTCACTTCACATACCCTAAAAGCGTGGAGAGCAACCAACAGTGATGCAAGTGCATTGCTTTTTTGTTATTTTTAAATTGTGCAATGTCTGGTACTCAAGAAAAACTATAGTCTGGGGTCATATACAACACAGCCAACTGGAAGGACTAGTGCTCAGTAAGTTGGGTGATGACTTGCTGCCCCAGTCTCCCAATGCTTGCACAACTTTTGGGCAGTAAAGACGGTAAAAATGCTGCACTGCAGACAAGAGTCAGGGCAGTACCTTTTGGGGGGCAAGGGGTGGGGATGGCATAAGCAAAACTTGAGACATTTGCAACATGTGTGATGTTGAAATCACTCACTTGTAACCTACTCCTGAAAAGTTTCAAAAGGACTTCAGAAAACCAACTCACGGTGGCCGAAAGAGGTTTTATGTCCCCTCCACAAAGACAGTGGGGTAAAGAAAAGAATAATAATGTGTACTCTTTCTTGGGAAGTCTGAAGAGTGGGGCATTCAACTTTGCCTCTTTCCAGAGCTGATGTCTTCCGGGGTGTGTGTCAGAAGGAAAAACACTTGTGTGTGTGTGGTAAAAATGAGGCAGAAATGGAAGACACTAGAGTTTTAGGCACTGTGTGGAAAGAAATGCAGAACGGTGTCTGCTCTGGCGGCTCTTATAAAGATATCAACCCAAGAGACAGCTGAAAAGCGCTTTTCCCAGCAGAGGTCTTCACAAGGCACAGCAAAATCCTGCAGGGAATAGGGACAATTTGCATAACAATATGCTGCTGCTTATCAGGGGACCCAAAGGATAGGATCCCCTTAGAGAAAAATCCACAGTTCTGAGTCCAGCCCGTTGTGGAGGAGAGCATTGGTGTTCAGTTTGTGGGGGAAGAGGAGGGACTAACCCCCCTTCAGCATTACTTTGCACAGGAAATCAACAAGACCCTCAAGCTTCCTCTTCTCCCAAGCATTTGTTTTTCTATATTGGTGGTGGGTGGTGTCCTTTTTTTTTTTTTCAACTTTGCTACAGGTCCTTATAAGCACTTCTCATACTCTCTCCTCCCCCTAATTTTTGTTTGTTTTGCTTTCATCTTTGGAGACCCACCTAACTCCAAAGTTTCCCCATTCCCTTTTTTTTTTTTTAATATATATATAGTAAAACTTTGCTTTATCTTTTTTTTCTTTGAATCAATATTTTTTTTTCATTTTATTTTATTTAACTTTACAATATTGTATTGGTTTAACTTCACTACCCTGCCTTTTCATCCAGTCCAGTGATCTGAACACAAGCATGAGAGTCAGTCCTCCATCTTGCAAACTTGGAAAGATTATCTTTATTCTTTCATGAAGATAAATGGAGGGTCTATTCTCTGCTGATCTAGGGGACATCTATTTTGCCTGTCTTTTGAATTTGAAAGAGCCATGTCTGAGGGTGATATTTATTCCTGCTCTCTTTTGGGGGAAACCACATAGGGAGGCTGTTGAAGAAAGCTAAGGAAATCTAGAGAATGCAAAATTCTAATTCCACAAACTGCCAAATACTCATGAAAAGCAGAATTTCATGCTCCAAAGTTGCTACTGTTTAACAACAATCAGTCTACCTGGTGCCAACACAAAGTTTTTTTTTGCCAAAGCACCTTGGCAAGGGCTGGATATAGAGGGCCCAAAACAGAAATGCACATGTTCTCCACTTACAACTAAAGATAAAGTCACATTTTGCCATCTTACTAGAAATATAATGTTTAGAAATGAAGTGATATGAAGATTCTGCTCAATTCTCGAAAGTACTCAGTATGCCTGGAGTCCCACATCATTTCTGGGTGTCATAATGTAAGATATAAACAAAGAAAAAACTTAACAATAAGAAGTAATAAAGTTTCATTTAACACCTACTATAGATCCTGAATGATGATAGATGTTTTCAAATATTATCACCATTTTAATTATGAGAAATCTGAGTCTTAACCACAGAGCCATGGCCCCACAGCAAGGTAAGTGGCTTATTTCGAATCTAAATTGACATCTGATTGACCTAATGTTCTAGCTCTTTGCTCTCGTGTATATTTAGCATAGAGTGGTCAAGAGGTCAGAGGACTCAACTCAATGTCACAGGGAGAATATCTGACTGTTCACTTAGTCTGAAAGAGAGAAGCCTTGATGAGACAAGAAAGCTGTTTCTAAATATGTGAACTATTTGCTTTATGGCTAAAGCAGCAGATCTATTCTTTAAAAGTCTGTAAGACAGAACAAGGACCAAAGATTGAACATTTCATCAAGCAGATTTCTGCTCAACAGAAGGAAAGAATACGCTAAGGTAAGATGAGCTGTTTTATGAAATGGTGGGTTCCCCATCACTGCACATGTTCACGACAAGACCAGACACCACTCGGCAGAAATACCAGGGAAGTGAGGGATTCATCAAGCTCATCATTAATTTCACTTCAAGTCAGGAATCTAAGACCAGCAGAAGCTTGGGGAGTTTTAACCTCTGACATGCAGATGGCTACAGAAAACAGATTAAGATATCAGAATCAAATATCAGAGACTTCGAAAAAACAAGTTCTACAATTCTCCATAACCTTCTTCATTTTTATTAAATAATGTTTTAGATACATTTTGTCTTGGAAAAACACCATTCAACTGCATTAACACAACTGTTGCTAACAGAAATAGTTACATAACAATAGTAATATACAGAACAATCAGAATAGGGGAGAAATAGCCAGAGTCCTTCTTACATATGATCACATGTCTGTGGAGAGAGAAATTAAGTGTTCAACAGGTAGTCTTGTTTAAGTCATGGTAAATGATGTTCTGACTTTCTAAGGGGGCCAAGGATCTGAATTCCATCACCATAGATGTGAATTGTAAATGATGGAACCTTAAAGTATTAGAATGGAAAACCTCGAATACAATCATGTCTTTAAACAGATTGCTTGGTGGACTTACTGAATGTCTGTACACTGGAGGTGGGGGAAGGAGGCAGGGGTATTCATTAGTGGTAGAGTTGGGGCCACAGACTTCCTCAGACATTATTCCACAGCAATGCACCAAATTCATCCTTTTATAACTGAACTTCAAGGAGTCACAAGACCTGAGCTTGGGACAGTCAGAACCAATGAGATAAAAGCCTAGAAGAAGACAGAGAATCACCAGAGCAGGTGCAGAGGTACTCTGTGGAATTGCAGCTGTGGCTTTCCAAAACACAGAACCTTGGCTGAGAAAATGTTAAAAATGCTTCACCACTCAGCTCTGCTACCAAAACAGACACTAAACAGCAGCCAGGACGGACATTCATCCCAAGACTTAAGACAAGATGCCCCTGTCTACCCAAATAGAAAGGTTAAGGTGTTTCCTGATTCATACAGTAGAACGGAAAGAAATAAGAAGACATTCACATCTGAATTTTAATTTTAAAACCTGCTTAGCATACAATTCAGTCTTGTCAAGTGAATTGTCATGAGCTTCTAAAGAACTATATAATTTATTCCTCAGCCACCCCCCAGTGTACAGACATAGGCATTTACTCCACAGGATACATGGAGTAGATGAAACAGTAATCTAATTTCATCTTCAATCATACTTCACTTTTCTGTGTGTAAATTTTAAGGAAATATTAGGTAATCAGAGCCCTGCTATCTAGCACTAATTCAAACACAATGGATACGTGCTAAGCTATCAGACGTGCCAGGCACCATCCCTGGGCACAGGCTAGAAGTCTTCCAGAGCACATTCTCTTCAGACAACAAAACAAGCCAATATTCTGGCTTTGTTGAGAAATGTAGCTTGTCCAAGGACTCTTCTGTAGAGAATAACACTGATTTCCTACGTTCTTGTGAACGTTAATCTATAAGCTCCTCTGTGGTTTAAAACAACCTCTCTGAACCCTCAAAGTCTTCCCTCATTAATGACAGTCAATTTTACCCCTGGCACTGTCTTACTATGGGGGAAAGGGGACTCCTGAACTTTTAGAAAAATAATTTCATCAATATGAGTGGAGTCTCAGTAAGAAAGAAAAGAATACTGAATACCACCACCCTATTTAGTTAGTAGAACTTTCACTGCCTAAAAACAAAGATAGCTAAATTGCACAAAAATATATGCCTTCATCCCACCATCATATCAATTTCTCTTTTCGCCCATTACTCAACTTTATCTTTGGCTCTACTAAATCCCCAGCTCTCTGGAATGTTTCATCACTGCACTGGCATGATCATAGTGTCCTCCAACCTTCAACTATTCATAAAAGCACTTTTATATTTTTTGCCATTTTTATGTATTACCTATAATAGTATTTAATATTTTATAGATATTGATTCACCAATTTATTTTTAAGTGACACTTTTCATTACCATTATAAATGAAAACAAGTGCCACTCGTCTTAGATAAAAGGAAGTAATACAAATAAAAGTCGATGAAAACAAAGTCAAAAAAATTAGCTAAACTTTGGCTAGATACTGTTTCCTACCAAAGCATGTTTATTAAAAAGGGAGATGAAGCAAGTATGAGAGAAGTGTTAAAGACAGATTAGCACCAAACTGAAAACTTGGCCTAGTTAGAAGGACTAAAGGAAATTTTACATGGAATTATTTCCTCCTTACCTGATTTAGTGTTATTTAAAGCTACTTTTGGGTACCACTTAAAAATCATCTGACTGCCAACTTAAAATGAGCCCCCGAACCAGCAGCAGCAATAGTGAGTTGGCTGATACAGGTGTGGGAAAATGCACATCACACATAAGGGAGGGCAACCTGTGTGATGGAAAGAAGGCTAGAGGGAAAAGATTGATCAGTTGTGGGAGAGGAGATGGAGGAAGGTTTGCTAAATGATTTGTATAGAGTTGGAAGTTCCTAAACCAGCAGAAAATTCATGAGTTTCCCCTGGTGCAGGAGAGAACAAAAATATATCAGCAGTAGGTTATGAGCTGCCATGAATTTTTCTATCTATTTTTCTCTTTACACACGGAAAATGATCGTGAAATACTAGAAAAGTAGGCTCTGTCTGTGGTGAATCTGGCTTTTGATACTGATTAACATTAGCATGTACTTTTGAAACTAAACAACTCAAAGAAAGAGAGAGAGAGAAGATATGACCACTGTGTCTTCCCATCCTAGAATAAATTTCAAAACAGTATGATATAAGTGGAATAGAGATGAAGCTGGCAGAAAAGGGAAAGGAGCATTAGGAAAGTAAAATAAATAGGTGCAGAGAAACTGTCATACAACCGAATTGAGACTCGGTATTTAATTAGGGACAGCAAGCTTGAAAGCCCTGTAAATGTCTACCCAAACCAACCATGGGTTGGTTAACACGGAAACATACAAACTGATCAATAGTACAAAACAAAAGGGCTCAGGTATGCATGTAGAGTCATACATCATTTCAATAAATTATGCTGTGTGTAAAGACAGGTTTTTTTAGAACAATCATTCTGGGATCAAGAGCTAAATCATTTCAGCCACATCTTGATTTCTGTAAAACTCGGCAGGAATTATGAGGCTTAACAGCATCCGGACAATTAGCATATTATAAATACAAAAATGATATATTAAAGGGAGAGGAGGAAAAAAAGGCCAGCGTTTTACACCTACAGTAATATAATTCCACTACTTAATGCAAAGTAACAGGCCTCAGAGTGTTTGGGATCCTCTCGTATGGTGTTATCTTCTCTATCAGTAAATGAGACTATGTGAACAGTACAACCTATAAATAATTCAAGGCCTGAGATGGCAATTATAGAACCATGCACAACTAGCATGAATATTTTATGAAGGCTAAAACAGCCCTCAGAATGAATCATGGAGAGATGAACACACACACACACGAGGCAGTTTTGGCCAAACTGTATTCCAAGAACAGGCTTCTCTTTGATCCCCGGCACACCTTTATTTTACAGAAACGGTGCCCATAGTTATATATTTTTCCTTTCTCAAATTTATTTCTTAAAATCCAAACACCGAAGAACGAAGGAACAGACTTGTCAATAGGGCAGAAGAGCTTGAAATAGAGGAAGGACAAGCCATTTTTAAACTGAACTTGTGCAGGGAATTCTGAGTGATTTTTTTTTTTTAACCTCTCCAAATGGACTCAACAAAACGTATAGAATTCCAAGACATCAAAACTGAAACTGAAACCAGCATCACTTCTTTGTGACTCAACCAAGAACACAGCCTACTCAAAAACTTCCCTGGTATAAATAAGCTTTTATTTCTAATTATTCCTTGAGGACTACCTATAATCCCTGCTTTCACTACATTTATAAGACAAAACAAATATTACCGAGCCATAAGCCTGAGCAAACAAAGTACTATATTTAAAGAAGAAGCCCAGATGTCACACTTTACTAGGAAATGAGCAAAACCACAAGTCCTGTGCTGCTTCTGTAACCAGAGGATGTACACAGCTTAAAAAATGAAATCATAAGAATTCGTGTCCTGATTTCTCTTTGCAACATAATTTTACTATTTGAATAAGAGTTAATATTCATTTGAATGTTGCTCATCTTCTTCACCCATCTCTTATTTACACACACCCAGATAATATCCATGTGGTTAGAGACATACTAGTGCCTTCCTCAAGTCAGTTTTACATAATCCACTTTCTTAATCACAACCTAAAACTTTTCAGGCTTTTCCCAGTTCCTTCCCACAAGATCTCTAGATTTATGAATACTTCTGGTATGAACGTGGACCTTTTTCACCCGATTACAGCAAAAAGAATGGACCTTGAGAACTCTAGGACGTTTCTGTAGAAAGAACCTTAGAGATTATCTGGTCCAACTCCTTCAATTGCAGATGAGAAAAGTTGAGTGGATAAGAAATGTGCTAGAGCATCTTCAGTATCACACAACTAGTTGAGACAACAGCTAATGATAATATAAGATGGAATAATGATAAGAATAAGAATCAACAATAAAAATCAGTAACAACTTCAGATATTTACAGAGAGCTCATAATAAGGCAGGCACTGTCTCCTTTAGCCTCTCAAAACAAAGGGTACGTGGCATTACTGTCCCCATTTAAAGAGTAGGAAACAGGCTTCAAGAGATTAAGAGTATCTTCTACCCCCAATCCCATGATCCTTCCCATGGAACACACTCTTCAGCAAACTACATCCCCCTTCTCTCATTAAGCTTCAGCTACAAAAATCTTTAGGACATAGAATCGCTGATTTTTACCAGAGACTTCCTAGCTGTGAGATACAATGTCTTCTATCTTGCTTTACCTGCTACTTTGCAGGAACTCTGAGGGCAAAGAAAAAGAGGCAGTTCCTACAACCTGCACCACAAGAACGTCAAGAAAAACAATACCTTTCCACAAAATGTTTGGCATTCCCCTATTATTGAGTTTTCAAGTTATGAGCCACTGCTTCACTGGGTGTGCCCCTCGTGTTGGACTTGAGGCATAAAAATACCCTGAGAATATATAAAGCCCAAAGCAACAAATTGAGACACCGCCCACCACAGCAGTCGATGGGCAGGGTAGTGTTGGGTTTTAATAGCCCTCTTTGGGTTTTATTAACACAAAGAAAATAAAAATACTATAATTCTCCCTCTCTCCCTGCTCATGCCCGGTTCTGGATTTTAGTATCAGGAGTATAACACATGCAGGTCTTTATACACTAGTGCACTAATCCAGTATAAAAAGAATTATTCTGCTTGCTATTTTCTTTTAGGTGCTCACTCCAAAATATGCCTGGCTCTAGACCACTGTTCAGAGAAATACCCCGTTATGTTGTAAGAGTGTAAGGAATTAAGTAAACTATTGCCTTTTGGCACGCACTTCCTTTAAATCTCCCCCTCTGCTGTCTCCTTTTCCCCTGCACCCAGATTTCACTTCAGAGCCTCCATCCTGTATTTCCCAATCCAAGCCTGCAAAGATGTTCTGAAAAGGAAACTCAAGTGACTGACTGAACACCACTCTCTGGACCCTTGCCTCTTTTCTTCCTATAGCCTCTCGGCAGCTGGGGTGTCATTTATTATTTACATGCACCTGAATGGGTTAATCTTTTCTTTTCCTTATTTTGACAACCGTGTTTATCTTTCGAAAAGGCTAGCGGAGGCGCAGTGTGGCATTGCAGTGCTAACTGCTAACACATGGCCTGTGCTGCATCTCGGCAAAAATGTCTTTCATACTTGTACAGGCACCTCCGCCAAGATCAACACCATGAGTTTGATTTTCTTCATCATGAATTGACAGCTTATTTATCTCCATGGAAGAACTTTTTAAGCCCTTTAGTCACCCAGGCAACTTAGGAGGCATTCAGCTGACTATTAAAAAATATTATTGTAGCTTTGTAAGAAATAGAGACTAAATTATTTCATTCCAATTAGGCTGTTCTTCCTTTAAAGGGACATTTGGGTGACCCTGTTATAATGATAATCGAATACTACAAACCCATGTGCACACATACCCCTTTTAACTGATATTTAATTTTGAAGCCCTTCTTAGACCTAATTCTAGGCTGCAAGTACAAAGTTTGGTGACAATGCACTCTTTGCATGGATCCCCTTTCCAATAATGTTCAGGAAGCCTCATCAGAATAATTAGGAAAGAAGTCATTTCCGTTTATCATATCTTGCTCTGGAAATAATAACTTCTGATGCCAGTGAAACCAGCAAGAAATAGAACTCAAATGCCAGCCCCTGAGTCACGATGGAAAAGAACATGACCCCACGTGGCTGCTGTATGGAACCAAAACCAAGTGCAACTCTGTCAGGCTCTCCCTTCCAGAGGGAGCTTGCTGCTGCTCCTGGAAGAAGTTTAAATAAATTTGCAAGCAGAAAACAACCCAGAAAATACTAACAAATTGAGTACTAACAAATGCAGAATCCAAAAAGCATTCACTAGTAATAAATCACCTGCAATTTTCCAACTAAAAACAGGAGAATATTGACCTGCCATCGTGTGGGGACAGATCTGTATGTATAACTATCAGCCAAAAAAACCACAAAAACCTGTGCATGAGCAATTGACATGGGGAGACAGAAGGACAAGAGAGCAAGGTTTATTGGATAGATTGCAATGATCTCTGACAACAGAGCCTCCTGAGCCTTAGCTGGTGCCCAATTCTCTAAGAGAATATCTCCAATTAAGACACTAGTTTCTGGTGTTATGACTTCCACATGACAATAGCAACAAGAGAAAATATTTACTGCATCCTTACTGTGAGCATATGTACAACTACATAGGCTTTACCTCATCTCAACTCATGATCTCATCTCATCCCCACGACAATCCTATAATGTAGGTGTATACTACTATTGCCTTCATTTTTCAATGAGGAAATTAAAGCTCAGAAAAGTTAAATAATTTCCTCAAGAGCATCCATTTCTATTATTAGCCAGCTTAAATTGCCTTCCTATACTTCAAAAATTCAATAAAGGGAAGAAAAACATAGATTACCATCATTCCAAATCTGAAACTAAAATTTGCATTGTTTTCTGTCCTGTCTATAGTCCATGATTCACTCTGTTCGGATTCCTACCATCCATTTTGCCTCATTATGATCAGCTATGTCCCTGCTATTGCCAGAATGTTTTATGTGTAAATGTCTTGACTAGGATGGCTGATCTGTACAGTTATGAAACCTGGCACTTAAACAACATCAATGGTCATAATGGTGAACATATAAACTGGAGGCACCCCATGAGTCTTCAATGTTCAGTCTTCCATAGCATTTGTAAGCACACACACCATATGGGAGAGTGGCATGCATCAAGTTGAGTTTGGGAAAGAAGCTGTCCCCGAGAGAGGCAAGTTCAAGTGGAAACACCCTTCGGTACTTCTACCTGAGTGTTAATGAATGGAGAAAAGAAAGTCACAGAGCAAATATTACAGAGACTCAATGGGAAGAAACTTCTGTAGAAAAGCACATTACATGAGAGGCAAGTCTGAGAAAAATGAAATAACATTCAAAAATCGCAGGAAGTTTGACTTTATTAATGAAGAGAGAAAAAAAACACAGAGAGGCAGACAATCTAGCACTTGATTAGCCCCAGTGTTTCTACAATGAGTTGTGAATGTGAATAATTCCTAAGGTCTCAATAAGATTGTGAAACACTTGAGGGCAAAGACTGGGCCACACGCCTTCTCTCTCTCTCTCTCTCTCTGTCTCGGAGATTCCACAGTCTGATCACCTCATTTCACACACACACAAAGATATGGGGGTGCGGACAGGTTCAATGACCAGCCCAAATCACACAACCCTAGTGGCAGGAAGCTCAGTCACCAGCAAGAATCCATGCCTATTGACTCCTTACCCTGAACATTTTTCAAACTGCCCAGCTGCCTCTTTTAGGGGGCTCTTGATAAACATGGCTAAGCTCTGGGGGGTCTGAGAAAGGAAAGGAGGGAGGGTCTGATGTACCTTGGGACTACTGACATGCTACATCATGCTGTCCCCCGCCAACCAAACCTTGCTCAAAAGGGTTTCACACAAGTGAAACAGCAGCTTTAGAAAATTGGGTAAGGATACAGTGAAAGCTCAAAGTTAATGATTTTTAAATGAGGAGAGCTAGATGGAAATGCAGAGGAAAGAAAAGCTTGAAGGATTTATTATCAATCTGACCATAAAGATGATTAGGTAAGACGAAAGATGTACTGTATGTATATATACACACTTGTATATTGCCACACTTGTATGCCCAGCACTGTATTAACATATGTACATATTTGTTCAACAGAATCCTTCAAAGTACTCTCCCTTAGAGTCATTTTCAGACATTTCTCAAACATGATGCAGATCAAAATGCAATATACAAAGTCAGGTAATGTCCCCAGCATCAAATTAAAATAGCTAACTGGCCAACAGATGGCAGCTAAAGCAAATCACTGCCGATTTAAATAAGAACGGCATTCGGTTCAGTTGCGCACATTTTTCTAGACAGAAGTTGACTGCTAAATGAAATCAACTTCAGAGCGCAGTTGTTTGTAGTACGAAGGGGAAATTACAAAAATCAAAAATGCCTCCTTTGTTCCTGGAACCTGGGGTGATTCACAAGCACGGACATCCCCAGGTCTTCTCATTTTAAATCACTAAAGGTGGACATGTCATTCACCCAGGAGGTTATTGATTAAAATAAAGAACAGGAATGTTTTCTGCATGAACCTCACTTTCTGCTGGCAATGCTGTATCGTTTAGATACTGAAAGGAAAGGGAGGGGGGGACAGCAGAGAGAGGAAGGGAGCAGTCACAGACTGGGGAATAAATAACACAAAGAAGCTTTCTGGCCTGAGGACAGAGGCAGAGGTTGGCATTATTTTACATTAGAAACACTTCGTATTCAAAACGGTAATTGATAGCAGTGAAGTGTTGGGGAAAAGAGCCACTTGCGTGCAGGCAGCCTGCCCTGCCAATCAAACTCAAGCTTTCTTTGAATGAATAAAAGCTTCATGGCACTATTTTGCTGATACAGTCAGACAGGACTAAAGTAGCCTGTTTGTCAAGTTTATGTGCACTGCCCCAAGCTACTTAGATTCTGATGCTTAAATAATTCCCTCAAAATCGGCCACAATTTTGGATACAGTTTTTTTATCAGCACAGTATAAATCTTACCTTGGAGTTGCCCCCCACTGGCCAAAGATCGGGGAGGGGGGCACAGGTCCCCCTCATTTGAGGACTAAGAGAGCATTTGGCTGCCTTTTGTTTAGAATCTGCGGCGCTGGAGCGTTCCGCACACAGTCTGCGTGTGCTGCGGGCTGTCTGAAGCCTGCAGACATTTGCCAGATTCTGCATTCCCAGCTCTACAGGAAGTCAGTGCAGAGAAGTCTCTCCATTGCCTTCCTTGTCATCAGGGATTTGGGGTAAATAGCACCAAACCTTGCCTGCTACTAACTGATCAATGAAAACTGAAGGGCCTGGGGGTTTTTTGCTTCCTACATCCCAATCTGCTGCCTCCAGTGGCATGGCAGGGCTCTGGGCACTGGAAGGATTGGAAGGTTCCAGGGCCCCGTACCAGCAATGCGGGAAGCCTGAGGAAGGTCTCTAGACACTGAGGGCAGCAGGGACTCAGGAAAGCTGATAAGGAATCTGTCCCCACTGCCTGCATAGGCCTATGTGTCTTTGCCTTCCCAGTTGCCTCTGCTTAAAAATGCATATGACAAAACTGCTTTGTATCTGCAAAGAAGGACTCGTGGGTAACAATGAACAGCAGTTGGGCTGGAAATAGATTTATCAGGCTTCAAGGATTATTGTTTGCTGAGAGATGGTACACACATTACTATTTCACAGTTCAGCTATGACATTATTAACCTACTGTGCAAGGATTTTATTGCCAGATTGGTCCATTTATCAAAAATAAGAGAAACTCAAAACCCCATAAGGAAGTTAACATTTCAGGCAGCCTTGGCTTTCACTTAACACCATTAATCTATCTATTTACACAAGAGCAAGAAATGTTCATTTAGTAACGTCTCTCCGTTTGGTATAAAAGCTGCAAGATAGTACTGAATGCAAGCGTGAGAATGTCATCCTCATTGTCACAGGAAAAATGAGTGTTTTCTCCTTAAAATGAGTTGGAGTCCCCAGAGCCTGCCACATCTTCTGGGCTGCCAGGTGCTAGAAACTTGGTGCTCAACCAGTAAAGAGCTAAATCCAAGTACTGGAACATTTAAATGCTCAAGCTGGAAAGAGAGATGTGGAGAAAGGTGGACACCCCTAATTTTAGATTTTGTGACAATATACAAAACAAAAATATACCAAATCTCTTCAACGAAAAACATTTTTATCCAACCTTATCACCGTGAACCTTTATAATAAAAAAAGGACAAAAAAGTGATGGCAAGCAACTCAATAATTCACAGAGATGAAATTGCTTTTGGACTACAAAGATAGTGGTCTTCTGACATATCTTCTCCAATAGGAGGTTTCACTAACACAGAGATATTCATGGAGCAACACACACGGTCATGTCACACATCGTGGAGTACTCAGCGCTACATATACACCACAAGATATCACGTAGCCCTGCCATCCACGTGTGAATCTGTATGATGGTGTTAGAAATGTACTTCTCTGTGGGTAAAGACACAGGCCTTGAAAAAAAAAGGAGTGGGCAAAATGACTCTGTTTCCATTCTTCAATCTCTTCTGTTTTCTCCTTCATTCTTTTTGTTTTATTATCTCTTTATGGAGGAGAAAACAATCGACAAGTTCATAAAAAATGCCTGCAACCACTAACATTGATCCTATCAATCTATTTTCTTCAAAAAATGTAATGTTGGAAAAAATAAAGGGAGGCCATAACAAAATAGAGGGACACTCATTTATGGTAGGTATGTATGTATGTATATATGTGTAAATATGTACATACATGTATATATCCTCCCTTCACATATACACACACAAATCAACATCCTGGATGTTCATTGGAAAGACTGACGCTGAAGCTCCATTTTTTTTTTTGGCCTCCTGATACAAAGAGCCGACTCATTGGAAAAGACCCTCATGTTGGGAAAGATTGAAGGCAAAAGGAAAAGGGGCAGCAGCGGATGAGATGGTTAGTCACCATCACCAACGGAATGGACATGAATCTGAGCAGACTCTGGGAGTAGTGAAGGATAGGGGAGCCTGGTGTGCTGCCATCCATGGGGTCATAAAGAGCTGGAAATGACTTAGGGACTGAACAACAACAACAATATCCTCCCTTCACTTTTATAACACACACACACAGAAGTGTAGAGAAACATGCCCAAGCTAGGTGGATAGTTAAAAATTATTCAGCAGTCCCTACATGGGAAATAGATGGGGAAACAGTGGAAACAGTGTCAGACTTTATTTTTTGGGGCTCCAAAATCACTGCAGATAGTGACTGCAGCCATGAAATTAAAAGATGCTTACTCCTTGGAAGGAAAGTTATAACCAACCTAGATAGCATATTGAAAAGCAGAGACATTACTTTGCCAACAAAGATCTGTCTAGTCAAGGCTATGGTTTTTCCTGTGGTCATGTATGGATGTGAGAGTTGGACTGTGAAGAAAGCTGAGTGCCGAAGAATTGATGCTTTTGAACTGTGGTGTTGGAGAAGACTCTTGAGAGTCCCTTGGACTGCAAGGAGATCCAACCAGTCCATTCTGAAGGAGATCAGCCCTGGGATTTCTTTGGAAGGACTGATGCTAAAGCTGAAACTCCAGTACTTTGGCCACCTCATGCAAAGAGTTGACTCATTGGAAAAGTCTCTGATGCTGGGAGGGATTGGGGGCAGGAGGAGAAGGGGACGACAGAGGATGAGATGGCTGGATGGCATCACTGACTCGATGGTCGTGAGTCTGAGTGAACTCTGGGAGTTGGTGATGGACAGGGAGGCCTGGCGTGCTGCAATTCATGGGGTCACAAAGAGTCAGACACGACTGAGCAACTGAACTGAACTGAACTGAACCCCTCCTATAGAAAAGATTCTGCATTTGGCTGAGGGATATGTACTCTGTCCTCTATATGTAGCCTTGAATCAGTACTAGGAACTGTGTCCAGTATTTTAAAAAATTATTGCATTCGTTCTCACAACAATCCCACAAGAGTAATTAGCCCCATTTTACAAATGAGGATGATAAGGCTTGAACGGGTAATGTTTGCTCAAGTAACACAGCCAATAAGTTGCAGAGGCTGAGCTCTGCCTGCCTCTAAAACCTGGTCACCCGTGTGGTGCTGTTTAAGGAACCAGAGAGGACACTGCAATAAAGACGTGGGCCCTGTCCTGGAGAAGCCCACAGTCCAGCAGAAAAGCCACACACAGTGAATTATCAAGGCAGAAACCAACCAGCTTCATCTCAATAGGGTGAGAAGTTAGGCGGAGCGTGCTGAGCTCAGCACTGAATGGGAGAAGCGGGGTCTTCCTGGAGGCTGTGTGCTCCAGCATACACACATATTCCTCCACCACCTAGGACAAATCTGCCGTGCAGGTACACACATGCCCTGTGCCTTTTCGCGTTTCTGGTGCAACAGTGTTATTCGACTTAAAGGTTATTTCTCTCTTTAAGTCACTGCTCTAGTATTTTCAGAAGCATTTGGTTCATGGACTAGAGTAGTTGTCATGATTCTGAATCAGGTGTCATTCATTTCAATTATTATGAGTCAACCAAGTTATTCAGTAAATGAAGTGACCTCCATTATATGGGGCTGATCAAGCTGGTGGGTAGTGTTCCTCTTGGGTGTGTGAGGGGAGATCAGCTAATAATACCCAGGCTCCAGGGGGGGTTGGAACTGACACACAGTACTTACTATCAACATGCTATCGGAGGTTTACTGAGCACCTGTTATCGGCCAGACACTCAAGAGAGCATTTTGCCCATATCTGCTCATAAAATCCTTCTACTTCCTCTGTGGCCATACACTGGCTCCTCTACAGACAAGGAAACAAGGTCTGTGAGGTCTGGGCAAGTCCCTTATGTGCCTCACTGCTGAGTGGCCACACTGGGACTCGAACCCATGTATGCCGCGCTCCAGAGTCCACGTTCTTAATCATTATTCTCTGCTGCCATGAGGTTCTATATCTTTTTTTATTTTTCTCTCCCTTGAATAGTCAAATGTCAGCAAATGTGTGATTGAATCTAGGGCATCTACCATGCAAAGTACCTACTGATGTATTTCTCCACCTGTGCCCGCCCCGTGACTCCCCAGCCCCTACTCCATGCACAGTTTGAAGGAGGTTGTTCTAAGGCAGGAGGAAGAAAGAAAACAGACCTAGGAAGCTGGCCTGGCTGCAATGCTCAGTATGAATGGAAAAGTGCGCTGCTACCTGTGTCCAACTCTCTCGTCCTACTCCTTAAATGGAACCCATCAAACTCACCCTTCAGATTATCGGTAAGGATAGAGCTCTTATCTATGCAGCCTCTTAGAAGAAAAGTCACAATTTGAGGCATTTCTGTCACCAGCGTGTGGAACTGGAAAAGCAGTAGGGGCCAGTAGCTAAACTATACATTTCAGAAACCCAACAGACGTGCGTTACATTGGCAAATCAAGTGCTGGTCTGAAGCCAGACACCCTGTGTCTTCCAGCAATACTCATCAATAACTGACAAATTCCATGCTATTTCTGAAGTATAACATTCCAAATTAGATGGATGGGCATTTGCTTTGCATTGGACCTTTCAAGTCCAAAAGATTCACAAACACATTCCCCAGGATCAAGCATTTCTGTTCAGATTTGGGGATAAAGGAGGGTGTTTGCCATGGGGAACTCCAATCCCACAGCCTATATATATATGTATATATATGTATGTATATACACACACACACACACACACACACACACATATACATACCTAAAACTGAATTCAAGTAAATGATGTTTCTGTTCTCTTTCATAATAAAAAAGATTTAACCCTCACCCAACATCTTTATAAGGTAGCACTGCTTAACCACTGGGGGATTCAATACAGCCACTTTGGGAAAATGAACATTTGTTTGAATTCCAAAATACAGAGCAGATGGAATATTCTTTTTACAAAAGAAGACTTTAAATTTCAGAAGGAGACACCATCAGTATAGAAAGATAGATTTTTCAAAGATCTCAATTTCAAATAGTCAGCCTCTTTCTGGTACACTGGCTGGCAAAAAGAAGCTGGTACTTAATAAACATTTTTTTCAACGACTAATCAAATGAATGTCTTCTGTTCTAATAACTTTTTTTTTGAATTTATAAGACCACAGGTTCCCATTTTGATATGAACGCTATGATCAACAAAATTAGTAGGTACATGGATTTCTGCTAAGTGATAATGGTCAAGCCAAAGTATGGCCTTCATCAATTATGTACAAATCAAAATTTACCAGGGTTTAATTTCCCTAGATTAAAAAAGTAGGTTTCAATTTATACATAGTTCCTTCAGAACCAGCCATTGTAACTATTAAAGTATACCTGTAATGTTGCAGAATCAGTGAGCTTTACGCTCAGGCTCATCTCTGGAATGTCCTGTTGATCAGAACTGGTTTTAACCTAATTTTCATATGTCATAAATTAGATCACTATCCTTATAAATTTTTCGAGACAACTCTGAAGAAAGCTTAAGGGGAAATTACCACTTTGAATAATCACCTTCATGGTCAGATTCTACCACCATCCCAACTAGCTCTTCTGTGGTCAGAAGCGCCTTTTACGCACCTCCCTTGACGTTCACTCTAACCTAGCAGTCTAGAAGTGATTTTCACTCCATTTTATATCACCTACTGGGATTCACTTCTGTGGAAGATCAAGTTAATGAAATAATATACCTAAAACTTTTCAAATTTATGATTCAAAGGGGAAGAACAGTCTAACCTTGAGCTCTAAAGAGTTTGTTAATGAATTTCCCAGGTTCAAAGTGAATAATTGTTTCTGTTTTGCCTCAGTATGAATTCAAATGATTGAACCTCACTACCAGTTCTCTATTTCTAGGGGAAAAGGAAGAAAGAATGACTTCTCCACTTACATGTCTAAATCAGACTGCATGGAAGGGTTCTGGTCAGTGAGGGCTCAGCAGAAGTCCAATCCTTTTGTCCTCGAAACCTTACAAATTATTTACTGAATCCAAAAGAGAGCCACGAAAGACAACACATATTGACAATTACTGCTTCGGAGTTTTGTTTTCCCATTTTTCTCTCTTGTTGAAGAAATGAAAGAGGCTCTTAAAATTTACTCTTTTTCCTTTCTTCAGTGTATGTGTGCATGCTGTATATGTAGAGTGTGGCATCGACATCTGAGTTGAGATCGAAATACCATAGTACTGACTATGGCTCATATGTATCATGGCAAATAAAACGTTAAGTGGGCCTATTTGTTCTCAGAAAAAGCTCTGTACATTCCTAAGGAGCAAAACTGTGCCCCATGTCTGGAGTCATGAAGCTGCATAACTTCAGACAGCGTTCACAGCCCATGGGCTAAGGTTGTTCAGTGAGTTGACTGAAAACATTTTCTATGACTCAATTTAAAGTCTGTACCTTCACAGGTCCCAACAAAAAATAGACAAATTATATTAAAGACCATGGAACTGGTACTGATACGTTTTTGAACAGAAAAGTTTGCAGCTGGGGGAAAAATAGTAATCTAAAAGGTTTAACTTCTGTTTGTTTGTGAATTTGCTTCAGTGTATTTCTGCTGGTTCTCCCTCACCTCTCCCACTATCAAACTCTCCTCACCCACCCAGGAATACTCCACCACTTCCACCTGCGGACCTATGATCCTCTTCCTCCTTTTTCCTCTCCGCCTTCACACCAGATTTTCCTCCTGCTGCCCTACCCTTTTTAGATGTGCTCTTCTTCTAACCAACATGAGTAAAATGTTCTTTCTTCTATTTCTCCCAATCAACATGTTGAGTAATTCTCTTCTGTTGTTGCCCTCATCTCACCAACGTCACAAGTCATCAAATTCCCAATGACCGTGTTAGAGCTTTGCTCCAAGTGTACCTCACTGAGCAAGATCTGATCACATTACTATCAAAGCCTACCCTGATTTCCCAGGACCTTGAACCTCATCTTTTAGAAGCTGATTCGCATCCTGCAATGCTAATCCAAACACTTAATACAATATGCCTGGCTGCCCATGGAAGCAATTCAATAAATACTTACTGAATGAACCACTAGTAACCAAATCAACAGATGGGTAGAGGGGAGATTCTACAAGCAGAAAATGGCTAAAAGGACTCTGAAAAATTCTGATAAAGATAATATTTAAGCTTAGCTTTTCAGTTGAAACAGTTGAAGGTATTCACATGATCATTCTACTTTGATTTCTTAAGGTTAAAATTTGTAAGTGGATTTGTTCAAGTCTTAGTAGTTGTGCTACTGCCTAATGTTGTATACTGGAACTGGGGAACTAATCCTCAAAAATGTTGGCAAAGATGAGTAGAAAGCTTTAGAATAAGTGCATCTAAGGCAATTATGATGCCGAGCCAAGAAAATAAAATTTTAACGTCTGCTATCTCTAATTCATTAGGGATAGTAGGCGACCAATGATTCCTAGAGTTTAGAACTGAAAGCCTCATTAATTACTTGTCAAACATTCCCATTCTGCAGATTCAAAGTGCCTACAGATGCTATGCTAAGTCACTTCAGTCGTGTCCGACTCTGTGCGACGCCATAGATGGCAGCCCACCAGGCTCCCCCGTCCTTGGGATTTTCTAGGCAAGAGTACTGGAGTGGGGTGCCATTGCCTTCTCCGGCCTACAGATAAAGGGAGTTTATAAAAAGACACAGAATGAGCTAAGGGCACAGCCAAAAATCTTGGTCTTCTCTACTCACTTTTTCTACTCTTCTTCTCCTATTAATTGAATACAATAATTTTCACACTTCTAACCCCCCGGATTGTTGTGAGAATTAGCAGAATGGAAGTACATATGCTACATGCAAAAGAACATTACAAAGCAAAAACTTTCACACAAGGAATATTATATGGGATCAAGCAATATTAGATTTTTCCCTAAATGATGTACTTATATAATTTTTGAGTTGTTTAATCCCTGTTGTTCAGGCCACAAGGCCCTTATTCTTTGTAAAATTATGCTTTTTCTACAAAGAAAGTCAAACATTGTCTCCATTTGCTCATTCATTTAAAAGCCCTTACCCCATATGTGACACCAAAACAGTCACCAGCCTCTTTGTGCCTTTCAGAACCATGCAAACTTCCCAACAAGCCCCTATTTTTATTCTTCTTTTCTAAAAACACAGGAAAACAGAGCTACCAAATAAGCTTTCAATACCACTCTTGAGCATATATCTAGAGAAAATCATGGTCTGAAAAGATACATGCACCCCAATGTTACCTGCAGCACTGTTTATAATAGGCTAGACACAGAAGCAACCTAAATGTCCATTGACAGAGGAATGGATAAAGAAGATGTGGTACCTATATATAGTGGGATATTACTCAGCCATCAAAAAGAATGAATAATGCCATTTGCAGCAACACAGGGACCTAGAAATTGTTCATACTCTATGTCCATACTGAATGAAGTCAGAGAGAGAAAGAGAAATACCATATGATATCATTTATATATGGAATCTATAAAAATGATACAAATGAACTTTTTTATGAAACAGAAACAAACTCACAGACCTAAAGAGTTAATTCATGGTTACCAGGGGTGAAGGGTGGGAGAGAAGGATAGCTAGGGAGTTTGGGATGGACAAGCACACGCTGCTGTATTTAAAATGGATAACCAACAAGGACCTACTGTATAGCACAGAGAATTCTGCTCAATACTATACAATAACTTAAATGACAAAGAATTTGAAAAAGAACAGATACATGTATAACTGAATCACTTTGCTGTATACCTGAAACTAACACAACATTGTTAATCAACTCTGCTCCAATACAAAATTAAAATTTATATAAAATAGAGACACAGGCCTTTTCCTGTCTAAGCTTGGGACTTCTATAGCATTATCTAACATACCTCAGTTACTTCTTTCTCATTGTTACAAATAGAGACCAGAACTGAAAGCAGCATTATATTAATAGCAATTTCCTCCAGGTTACTGTCTATTCAATACTTCTATTTATACTTTTCATTTTGTCCGCTGCCTTTGTTTTTAGTCCCTCCTCCTGCCCCTACCACCATGCTGTTGAGCCTGGTGTCAAATAGATGAGAGTTTTATACTCCAGTTTTATAAAATAGCATGAGATTATGCTATTTTCTCTTGACTCAGGGACGGGTCACTCTTGAAGGTGTAGGTTTGCTGTTTAACATTTTTAAATAAAACTTAACAAGCTGTGATGGCATGAGTTCTGCCCTCCTTTTAGCCAAGTCCTCAAGACATGATTTACTGCCACTTAGTGTCACTACTCTTTCTCTGCATCCTGGCCTAGGGTCTGTCTCATTACGGGCATTCAAAGGGCTGCTATTCGCTTTCCTCCCCCTGACTGAAATGTTAAAGACAAAGAAAAGTCCTCGACTTTGGAGTACGAGACAGACTTTCTGTCCATTCAGGAAGCTACTCCACAAAACGAACTAGTACACCATAGGCTCTTTTCCACTATAGAATCACAAACTACTCTAAAGTCAGGGGACATTAATTAACCCTCATCATTTCCCACTGTTCACACACAGTTTTGGGTTTGCGCTTGTCTTTGTTGGAGGACAACAATGGTTTCTGATCTGTGGGGAGTGAAGGAGCATTTTTTAAACCCCTTGTTTCCCTCTTGCCACTGCTTTAGTTTGGCTTTTAAGATGCCATTCCTGTCTTTTCCCAGCTTCTGAAGGTAGAAAACTGAGTTCGATGTAAATTGATTTCAATAGGAATTACCTCCCCATAACTATGGGAAGGAGCTCATCTTTCTCCTGTAGTAGCAAAATCCTCTTCCTTTCTTTTGATACATATGTGTGTATTTTCCCCCTAATGCTCATTCTCTGCAAACAAAAAATAAATCTCTCCAGCAGGTCTTCTTTGTTACTTTTAATTTGGAATTGAAGCAGACTCAGTGTGAAAGCCTTGCCACTGTCAGAGCCACCACTTTCCCAAGTCTCATCTTTGGGCTATCTTTTTCTCTGGTAGTTTTCCTTCTTAGGGTCACTGAAACTGTGCCTTTGGGTTTGTATATACATGTGCTTATCTATGTGTGTCCATGTATGAGTATACATGTATATATGTGTATTTGCATATGTGTGTTTCTGTGTTTGCTTGTATACATTGTACATTTGCTTTCATACAGTAATTTGCTATTCTTGGCTTAGTCAATTCTCTTTGGAAATGTCTTAAATAGTCAACTCTCTGTTACTCTATAGGTTTCCAATTTTTATGGACTAGGAATATTTGGGGGGATATTATTTTTCATTCTTCTCACCTCCCTGAAAAACAAATGAAGCAAAGGGCAGTATTTACTTTATTTTTATTTATATTTAAATATGTTTGCTTATTCACTTGTGTATTTTTGCCAACTGCTTACTAGTCAATCAAAAGCTCCCTCTTGTGTATATATGTCAACACAACCTTTACTGATTTTATTCACAATTACTGTGAATGTGCAACATACCAGGGAAAATTATCTTCCAAAGATCTCTCCCCCTCATTTATTCCCCCACACACAAACACGTACAGTTCTTCCTGATACATTTAACATTCTGTTCAACAATATATCCTTCTTCCACCTATACACCATCCTATTCAGTATGAGTGATAGGTATTATTTTCTCATTTCATAGTTAAGAAGGAAAAAAGTTAGGGTGGAAGGGTCAACAAACCTCTCAGAACTTGGCCAAGGTTGGAATCTGTTTCTTTGGTGCATAAACAAGTTCTCAAAATTCCCCATATTGATCAGAGCTTATGATATGATTTTTCCCGATATCATGCTTCACAAAAAGAAAAAGATAAAAAAAGAAATGGGGCACTCAATTTCTGTTCTTTATTATCCTTGATTTCAAGCCATAATGATTTTGCTCCCTCAGCATGCATTCCAAGGTCCTCTCTTACCTCAATTGTTTCTAACCCTTACTTTATATGTAAGGTTATTCCTTGGGTTTTATTTTCACCAGCCTGACACTTTTCTTCTTTGCTGATCTTTCCTAAACAGTTTATGTCCCACAATATTTATTCTTCTCTCCCACACACCATTCATTTTCATTACTCTTCCATGATTTGGCTATACCCATCATTTCTGAAATAGAGAATGCCTGAACTTCTTTGAAAATCCACATGTCAAAACATAATAAAAACGTTTTCATTGCTACATTGTTTTAGAAAAAATGAATGGCCTGCTCAACCACCAATTCCAAATTTATATTCAATTTTGGGAATATATATTATTAAGCCTTTTTTCTCTTTCCCTGGTTATAAAAGCCTCTACTCAGTGGTCTTGCATGGCTGGGATTAGGAGTTAGGCATTCCTGATAAATCAGTGTAATCTTTCTAACAGGACATCACTGTATTGAGAAGTCCTCTCTGTACTGTGCATTTTCAATTATGTTACATGTTTCTACTTAGTAAGCCAGCTTAATTCTACCCTGTGTCACAATATTAGAACATGCCCAGGTTGGGAAAAGGAGCAATCTTACTTCTCTTGTAAGTTGTTTAGCCTTTGGCACTTATAAATCCCCCCAAAACACTGGGGAAATCCCTTTTCCTTGCTTTTAATATGTCTTTAGATTTATTACTCAAAGAATCTGCTCACTTAATCCTTTGCTGAGGCCAAGGTTTGTCAGCATTCTAATAAAGATTCTATGAAGGGGAAGCGAGAAAACAAAAATCACAAAATCAGGTGCCCAAAGAATGCTTCAGACTTAAAACAAATTTCCAAGTTTATTCTCTAAAGAAAGGCAAGAGAAGGCAGAAGGCTTTAAATTATTCTGCATAAATCCAGCCCCATTTGTCTCAGGCTTTACTGTTAGACAGTCAGGCAGGGCAGGCGGCAGGACAGAGCCCAAAGGGCCCTTCAGGGACCAAATTACTGATTTAAAATGGGGCTTGTGTTCCAGGTGTAGGACAATATTATCTGAGAAATGTGGCAGAGATGCGGTGTGCTTCAAAGAGCTCTGTTAAAAACATTTAAAATAATCGAAGCTTATGTCATTTTTAAAAGGGGGAAGGATTGAGAAACTTCATTTAAAATGTATCTTATGCAGTTCTGGCCAAAATAGGAAAAGTCCTGCAAAGGACCCAAGGAATAAACTCACTACTAAAAAATTAACCTGCTGTCTAAAATGCCACTTCCAACTTCTAAGCGAAAGTGACAGGGTCTGCAGAGTTTTTATTGTATAATGAAACAATTGTTAAACTTCCCCATGCAATTCTGATGCAAACGATATAATGCTGGGGGAATAGGTATTGTCTCAATCAAATCAAGTCTAATTTCTGTTCTTTTTCCAAGCTTGAGTTAGAGAAAAGGGTATCAAGGATTTTTACCTTTGGTTTTTGAAAATTATCTATGTTCACAAACAAGAGAAAATATAGGACCGAGGGCAGAGAGATTAAAAAAGTAAAATTCTCTTAATACATAAATACATCTTTATCCCTTTCAGATATATTTTTCTCCTCTTTTTTGTTCATACCTCTTGAAACCATCCTCGGTTGAGTCAAAAGGCAGATTATCCTCTGTAACGTGAAGAAGAGTCCCTAAGCAAGAATCATCAACCCCTCCCCATCCAGCTGGCCAGGTATTTGTGGTTCCAGAGAGTGTTCCATCCTTTAAAGCTCAAACCTGATATCACCTCCTCCATGGTCTTACTAGCAGGATTAGTTGTTCTTTCAGCTTCACATAGAAGAGCAGAGAATATGGCAGAGAGAACATGAGAACTTAGCCATTAACTGTGTCAGAGGGGCAGGTCATGTAACTTCCCTAAATTTTCCTTCCCTCATGTGTAAAACAGAGCTCATACCTATCCTGCCTATTTCAATGGGCTTCTGCAACAACTGGATGGACCAAGCGAAACAGCATTACAGTGTACAAATTCCTCCATGTCTCTCCATTCACAATGCCCCATCTGAACCCCTTTAAGGAGCCGCATAGGTTTCACAATTCAGAATTCTTTAGACTTTAGAAAGGCAATGCAGCACATATACCATACATACTGTATATTATGTAACACTTCATCAGTGAAATGTATGAGTATGAACAACAAAAGTAACAAACAAAATCATAACAAGTACCAGAAGCTACTTCTGCTGTAGGAATCTTGTTCAAATTTCCTCATTTGCCAATTCAAGAATATGGATTATCTTTTTCATTTATAGGACTCTGAACATCAATAATAAATGTCAGTAGGAAATGTCGATTATCAATATTATTCACTGAGCATTTACTCTGAGCAAAATACTTTGCACAGCATTTGGAAAGAATACAAAAACAGTAAAAAGTAACATTTTGGAGGTGTTTTACAATAATGATGATGATATAATACTTCAATTAACATTCACTAAGTGTTTACTATGGATCTGAAGCATTTAACACACATTATCTCATTTAACACTCAACTATTCACAAGTGTTAAGCCCAGTCTGCAGATGGAGAGCCTGAGGCTTAAAAAGGGAAGTTAGGTGCCCAGGTCAGGATCATTCTAGTTGTGGACCACCATTAGACAAGATAAATAAGATACTTTCTGGGGCCACAAAAGTAAGCAATTGGTATAGGGAGGAGTGACCAAGCCAAAGGAGGATCCAAAGTCTGTTACAGCCTGAACTACCCAACCTGTAACCTGGATCCCTTGAGACAGGTGAAAACTTCTCCCAGTCTATAAGCATACTGAAGTTTGAATTCCCCAACCAGCTGTTGACACGTAACTTCCAAGTTCTAAAAATAAAACTCCCGAGATCAGCCACATTATACTTTTGGAACCATGGACACATACAAGCACTTCTTTTCCTGAAATGTGTTCTTGATGCAATGAAATAAGAGAGGCAAGGAGGAAGAGGAGGAGATTCAAAAAAGATAGGAAAGAAGAGAGAAATTCCAAGTTATTCTACATAATGAAAGAAAAATTAAGGGCAAGCTGAACAAAGAAAGGTCCTTTAGACACAAAGACAATAAAAGAATAAAAAATTAATATGAATTGCTTATCCTTCACAGAAGGCAAGTTTCAAATTACTTGCAATCAAAATAAAATGTTCCTTAATCACTAGAGGATAAAGAGCTTTTGAGGACTATGGTATGATCCTATGTGGAAGATTATGTCATTCGATTATCTTCTGTACAATATTATTTGCTACTCTGATGGCAAGTGCATTTGGTTTGTTTCTTCATCTATTACAGATTAGATAGCAAGTATTCAGAGGGCAGCAGCTGTGCCCCACACTCTATTGTATCTTCTTATCTTCATATACATCTCTGAAGGACTAAATATCCAAGAAATACTTCATTCAATAATAACAGTCATAGCTACCATTTGTGATGACTCATAATGTCCCATGTGCTGATTGTTCTCCCTAATTCTCTCATTCAATTCTTGTTTAAAAGGAGTGTTATTACCCACAATTTCCTGACAAAGAAATCAAAGCTTAAGAAGCCTGAGTAATTTGCTCAAGACCACACAGCTAAGTGGCAGAAACTGGGACTCAACTGTATGATTTCAAAGTTCCCGCTTTTCTAATGTTGTGTGTGTGAATTGTATACATTTACACACATAGGGTATAGTCACACAGATGGCTGCTTTGTTTTCCATCATCTTGCCACCTTCATTCATGACTCTGGCAAAACTAGAGCCAAAATAACAATAAGCAATGATAATTGCAATAAGACTCTAATAAACTTTTTTAAAACGTCTGTACCAAAAACCCAAAGGCTTTCCATTTTTGATATCTCATTTCTCTCCTTGGGGAATCAGGAGAAACTTGGACGTCTTCCCCTCTACCCAACCTAACCAGGTGGCTCGACTAAAGAGTTAGAAATGTGCCCTAGGTCACACAGTCAGGCAACAATGGAGGTTGGGCTAGAATTTGTGTCCCTTGACTTCAGCCCAAGACATGTTTAACTCAAGAGACATTTTGAGCAGTTGGTTTGTATTTATGAAGGATCCACTTACTAGTCACTTGGTACTACTGTAAGACAACTAAAATTGTTCTTATTCTCATTGAATTCAAGAGAACAGCTTAGACACATGAAATTAATAAATGAACTTCTCAAGCTGACAGTACTAATCACATGCAACACGACTTCACAAGAGCCACCATGTAATGGTGGAGAGCGTGCTGGCCTGGAGCCACAAGGCTCAGCTTCACATTCAAGTTCTGCCACCATCTCCAAGGGTGTTTTGGCCAAGTCACTTTCACCTTCCTCTTACAAGATCAAGATGATGAGCTTGGGAAAGTAGAAAAATGTCTCATCTCAACCAGCGAAGAGTGGTGTGAATGTCAGCAATGGAAAATGGGGATATTAATAGTACCTCCACCCACTGCAGGGAGGAAGAAATGAGACTATATACAAAAGTCAATAGGCAAGGTGTCTAGAGTGATCAACAAATACTACCCACTGCTATTTGCCATTGAAAGATCATTGTCAATTCTGAAACTCTGTAAAAGGAAATGTTTTGCCAGAGTCCAGTTCCCCAGAAGACTCTAATCTCTTGCTATTTAAGGACCATGACTTTTAAGTTAACCCTTGGTCTTCAAAACATTAAAATAGTATTATTTGGTGTTATTAGTATAGAAAGTATGTGATCAGCTGCTAAACACCAGTGACATCCAGCCTGAGTCTGATGGCCCTTGGTCTTTTTTGGTATCTCGAGGTGTTCTTTTACCAGTATTTGCATTGGCAACTGCTCCACATCATTACTAAACATTTGACATCAGGCTTAAGAATTTCTGACACTGGCAAAGAAGTTTCTTCTCCTCACTATACTTTCTCAGAAATCACTCATTGTAGTCAAATGTGCCCAGGGCCTTGAAGCACATGAGGCGAATCACCAACCAGAATCAGAAGTTCTTTCTACCACAGAGCCTTGAAGCATTTTCCCAGGCTTAGAGCAAGATATCCCCTTTAATTTTCATAATGTACCTTTCATTTTTTTCAAACAACCCAATACCAGACTTTCCACCAGTCGCACTGCATTCAGTGAGGCTGAATACCCATGTTAAGCAGCAGATTATATTTAATAATCAGCAGAAGTTGCTACCCACTAAGACAGTGAGGCCTGAGGAAGGGACCACATTTGCAAGGCAGTGAGAGACTGGATGGATGGGTCATCTGACCAGCCTGGGGAGCAGAAAACCCTTGAGATGAGGCTTACAACAGCCCCTCTCCACAGCACACCCCAAACTGCCCACAATGAACCGTGGAATTTCAGCACAAGATGCCCGATTCTCCTCGTGAATGCAGAACAACCAGTAGCCTACGGTTTTAGACACTAAAATTCTCCGGACATTGTTTCTAAATTCTTGAGTTCTACAGTCCTGTATCAGGATTATTACATGAGATTAAAGATTACATGTTAAAAAAAAAAAATAAAGATTACATGTTAACTATTCCAACAGGTGCCTCTTTAAAATAAAAACAATTTCTGCCTTGAACACACCCAGAAAATATATTTTCTTTTCCGTCACAGAACAGAAAACACTGTAAGTCTTTGCAAGCTAAAAGCACATGCACTAGTATAAAAATTATAAAACACAACACGTTCCTGGCACTTAAAAGGTACCATTGCTAAAACTGTCCTAGATGCCTACGGATTTGACATAAAACATACACGACAGGGTAAGAGAATCCCACTATGTTTACTGTGCTGCTTGTGTAAGTCTATCTATCAGTGAACAATTATGAGGCAGAAAGACATTCCGGAGTGGTGGGAATCACATGAAGCAGTAATCTCATCCGCAGCTTAATAGTCCTTTTTGTGTGTGTGTGATTTTTATCATTCTCCTTTTATGAGGGCCGTATGCACAGACTCTTGATTGCTTCTGCAACGTAAAAAGAAGAGAATGTCCCTCTGAATCCCAATGATCTGTTTTGGCCAAAATCAGACACCAAAGCTGTTAATAGGAAGAACACTTGCAATACGGGAAATCCTATAATGTAACAACCGATGCCATCGTTAGACACTCTCAATACAGACGCAAGTTACAGAAGATGGCAGTTCTCACTGACAACTACACAGCTATACCTCTCTGTCCATCCTGTTTAAAGAACAAGAAAGAAATGTAATGGAATAATTTCCTATACATTCTGGGTGGTCAGAGCCATGTGTTGTAGGACTGCCTTTTCCATGGGGAAGGTGTGGTTTTGTGGGCAAATTTTTTCATCCCCTTTCCCATGCCCCCCGGGCTATGTCACACAATACAAAACTGTGGGTGGGAGAAGATGGATTGCTCATTGCCCTCCCACTCTGTGGTCCTTCTTTTGGACGGCATCATCGGACCCAGATGACAAGCCGGGAGGCAGGAGGCTTCCAGCAGCAGCATCTGGCCCTCTGGCAGATGGTCAGGCCCTCAGGTTCCCAGCTTGGGTTCCCTCCAGATGTGTCTTGTGCTTCTTCTGTTTGTGAGCATCCTCCTTCCTCAGCAGGGTATTTTTACACAAAGTCATTTTGGACCAGAAGAACTGGCAGGTTCTTACCTGAAAAGTGGATCCTATGTTTTGCCCACTGGTTTACATTTTGCTCAAAGATGCCTGGATCCAAAGGCATATATGAAAATAGTATCAGGGCTGTCTCCTTGGAGACCTGGGTGCTGAGCTGGGCTGCTGGGGAGAGGGGGCTGAAGAAACAAATCATACTGTGCCCTTACTCCTCCCATCACTTTCTACCCCAATATTTTCTTTCCTATGCAAATAAAAAATTTACTTAACACACAGCTCAGAAGAGGAAAAACAGAAGAGAACTGCCTGTCACCTGGGATAAGAGTGTCCTCTGGGTAGTTCTGATTTAGTGATAACATAAGCCCTGGGCTTGGGAATTGGTACCATGTATACGACCCTTAGTTTTTTTCAACATGACAGCTAACACCTGTTCTGTTCCCTACTGCCTTGACTTATTCCCCAGCCACTGCCTCAGCAGGACTAAGGTGCTTGCTCCCAAGTTTTGGTGAAAATCACAACCACCACAGAAATATCAATTGTAACAGCAACTGCCATTTATTAGACAGCAGGTGGTATGCAAGGTACTTTACATGCCTTAATTGAATCCTATAATCATTCTTATGAATCTACCCATTCTGTGGAGGAGGAAAGTTGAGAGAAGTAAGGTCCTACAGACAGTAAGTAGAATAGAAGACCTGGGATTTGAACCACCGACTGCCTGATCCCAAAGCCTGTGTTCTTTTCCTTCTAACACAACACCCCACCCCAAAATGCCATTAGAAAGAAAGAAAGTGAAGTCGCTCAGTCATGTCCGACTCCTAGTGACCCCATGGACTGTAGCCTACCAGGCTCCTCCCATCCATGAGATTCTCCAGGCAAGAGTACTGGAGTGGGTTGCCATTGCCTTCTCCACAAGATGCCATTAGAGTTTATCAAAAAGAAATTAAGAGACATCCTCATCTGTAAACTGATGGAAAATCCTAGAATTACTTACACTGGAAAAGAACCTAAAGGTTATCCAAAACAAGCCTACCAATGTTACTAGAATGTCCCTTAGCTCCTGTGTGTTCTCCTCTTTCAATGACATTCTCACTGCCCTCCAGGCAGTTCGTGCCGCCCCTAGACTACTCAACCAGAAGTATCTCAGTTAGTCAGAGCCAAACAACTTCTTTGTTCACTTTCGCCATTTGGATCTGCTTCTTGCTCTTGGGAGTAACACAGAATAATTTCTCTCTCACTGAACCCACATTTAAACCCACTCTCTGGCCTCCACTGGGGTGGCTATCGTCAACTAGTTCTCTCTAGTATTTCTCAGGTTCACCTAGGACCACTAAAACTTACTGCCTGAAAAATCACCCCAAAAAATCAAAAAGTTGATTATTTACTTAATAATAATTCTTATTATTATCTTCTTATCTGTCTGCCCCTGCTAGGATTTAAGCCCATGAGAGCAGGGATATTGTTTGCCTTGTTCACAGCTATACCCCCAGCTGCCACTCGATAGGTAGTCAACAATACATGGGTGGATGTATCTGTCTTCCAGCTCAAGTAAACTCATGAATCCACTCTTCATTTCTTCTTCTATTCATTCCTTCAACATCTAGAACTGAGCACATCCACCAACTGTGTGCCAAGAGAAGTGTTAGGTGATAAATTCAGTCAACAAGGACTTACTATTATAATAATAAAAATAGCTAACGTTTATTAAAAGCTTACCAGGGTATATGTTGGATACTTTACCATACTAGGGATATGACACAGGTATTTTCTTAACTCCCTTTGTAGAGATATGAAAATGGAGGTTTAAAGACAGTAGTTACTTCTCAGGTTTGTATCAACATTAAGTAGTAGAGAGGTAACTCAAAACTGAGTTTTCTGTCTAAATGACATGCTCTTACACCTACCATGTGCTGCCCTCCACTGACTGGTAATAAAGGGAGTATTTGTCCAGGTACGTTTGTTTCTCTATGTTGTTGTTCAGTCACCCAGTCATGTCTGACTCTTTGCGACCCAGGGACAGCAACACACCAGGCTTCTCTGTCCCTCACCATCTCCCAAAGTTTGCCCAAGTTCATGTCCATTGCATCGGTGATGCCATCCAGCCATCTCATCTTCTGACACCCTCTTCTCCGTCTGCCCTCAATCTTTCCCAGCATCAGGGACTTTTCCTATGAGCTGTTCGCAACGGATGACCAAAATACTGGAGTTTCAACTTCAGCATCAGTCCTTCCAACAACTATTCAGGGTTGATTTCCCTTAAGATCAACTAGTTTGATGTCCTTGCTGTCCAAAGGACTCTCAGGAGTCTTCTCTAGTACCATAGTTCGAAGGCATCAATCCTTCAGCACTCTGCCTTCTTTACCATCCAGCTCTCACAACCATATGTGACCACTGGGAAGACCATAGCCTTGATTATACTGGTCTTTGTTGGCAGAGTAATGTTTTTGCTTTTCAAAATACTGTCTAGGTTTGTCATAGTTTTCCTGCCAAGAAGCAAATGTCTTCTGATTTCATGGCTTCAGTCACAATCCACAGTGATTTTAGAGCCCAAGAAGAGGAAATGTGTCACTACTTCCACCTTTTCCCTCCTCTATTTGCCATGAAGTAATGGAGCCAGATGCCACAATCTTACTTGTTTTTTTAAATATTTTAAGTTTTAAGCCTTTTTTTTTTTTTTTTTTTGCTATAGGAAAGGAGAAAAAATTCTTAGGGAGCTAACACGAAGGACTCTCATAATTTAGAGACAATCACATGACGTAATCAAAAATTCGCCTCTAAAAGAACAACAGATCAACCACAGAGCAAAGGTATTGATGGGATGCTGTGTCCAAATCCTAAGCATACTTGAGAAATGGAGTGATCAGAGTAAGGTGAGGCCAAAAAGGCTACTCATAGAAACAGAGCAGATTTCAGCCTGGTCCCAAAAGACACAGTTGTTCACGGGAAAGACGAGGCAAGAGTTCCAAATGGGAAAGGAGTATTCTGGCCCAAATCCCAGAGATGGAAGAGGTTCTATGGGAGAAGAAGTGGCAAATTCTGCCAGGCTGGAGTGAAAGAGAAAAGAGAGGAAAAACATGACCACCCTGGATACACAGAAGAAATCTTCCTGAACATCTTATATGTTCACAGAGCTGGGACCTTCAGTTAAGGAAAGTTCAGGGTACAAATCAGCACAACCATTAGGCTGAGACCCTGAGGTAAAGTGGAGAACGCTGCGTGGCCTTGACTGCCATGAGGAGACAGTCCCTCCAGTGAGAAAGCCTGTCAAAGGGGACTGTGATTATAATCGGCAAAGCACCCCCTTCCCCAGGCTAGCTCATTCATTCATAAATAAGAAGATTACTCACTGCCTACATGCATAAACAGCTTTCTGCATCATCTTTGGGGTATTTTCCCTCCACCTTTCCTGAACGTATGTCTCTTTTCTATTCTCCTCTTTAAATGCTCATTGTGTGTCTGGGTCATGATGAGTTTTCCCTACCAGCCGCATCAATTAACAGTTGCAAGTCAGGCCAGAGATGGCCTCTCTCCCTGGTTTCTCTTTCCCGTCCCTTGATTGGGGAACGTGGAAGGCCCTGGCAGCGGGAGGCCTTCATGCTCTGTCCTCCCTGTCATGAGCCCGGCAGACAATGGGCAGGGCTTGGGTTGTTAACTCCTGTTCGGCTGGTGGATCTCTTTCTCTCTTATTCTTTTTCACTTAAAATAAATGCAGTCTGCTCACTTTCCAGCCATTAGCAGTGGCTGATTAATTTTCAAAGTGAGTTCAGTTTTAAGCCACTTCTACAAATAGACACTTGATTGAGTTGAAGAGTCAAGAAGGGATTGTTTTTTAATTGTATTTGATCCAAAGACAATCAGCAGCTTTACAATCTCACCTCTCTGTATCCTCTGATTAATTATGAGCACTATTCCCTCTGCTTGTGTTGACAGAGCACTTCATAATTTTCCATGCTCTTTTGCACTTACTCCTGGTGAAATCCTTCCCACACCCTGTGAGATGGATGGGGCAGGTGGTATTACTTCCACTTGGTAAGGTGAGGTGTGCAAGCTCAGAACGTCAGAGAAGGTCTCACTCTCACAGGAAGGGTGCTGCTGAGATACCAAAACCCAAGTCCCCAGTCCCCATCCCATTTCCCTTCCTGTGGGGCCATACCACCAAGTCAAGGTGAGGGAACTGCAGTGTGGTGCCCAGGAGCTCACAGAGCTGATCTGGGTTCAAATCCCACCCCTGTCTCTTGGGGCTCCAGTTTCCATAGCTGTAAAATAGAAGACCTGGCAGTACCTACTCACAGCGCTTACTCGAGAAGGATAGGAAGAACCAGTGAGGTAAAGCCACACTGCTAAGGACACAGCCCGGCCTCCTCATCTCTGCCTCAGTTCTAAATACTGTGTACCACACGCATTTGTTTTTCCTGCTTCAGGCACTGAACTGCAAAGAAGCAGAAATCACAGACTCTGAACCCATGGCCTTCATTTTCTTTAGGATACAGAACTTTTCTGGTTTTACTTTTTTTTATGACCAATGTTTGAAAATTGGGAGACTGCATAGAAAACTCCATTTCCCAAATTTCTTGGAACATGAGACATTCCACAGCAATACTAGGTCCACATTCCTACATGGCAACAATCTGCTGGACCTCAGCAGAGACTCCAACTTTAGAGAGTACACATGCTCACCAGTTGACTCCAGTCCCCACCACTCCCTAACGCTTTTTTCAAGCCTCACTACTCATTTATTTATATTACTGCCTGGCCAAAGCAGCAATTTCATTTGCAGGTTCTCCGACACTAAGACAATAGAGGGCCAAGCTACAGGAACTGTTAAAACACAGCCTAGAGCCAGACAGATGACTTGCACTTGCCAGCACTGTGAATTCTCATATGAATCATAGCATTTCCGTGCATCCTCTTTATCATCCCTGCTTCTCACAGGCAAATCTGCATGGAGATTCTGCCCCTTTTGTGAGCAGAAAATTTTAACTGGAGTCAAAACAGCATAAGCTGAAACTAAATGAGGATCACAGACTTAGGCCTAGAGTGATAGCTTTTACTTTCTGTAAAAATCTCCCAATTTGCACCTATTCACATAAACATTTCTGCCGTGTGACTCCAAACTGCCCTCAAAATATATTTTGCTACTTGATAATCAAATTCGCTTATGCCATAAAACGCCCTAGCTCCTATGTGAATATTTTATTTAAGTCAGAATTGAGGAATATTGACTATTATTGGAAAATTAAAGGGCCCTGCACTCTCTTAATCATGAGATGAGTTGATTAAACGGGCAGTTTGTCGGAGAGTTTGGACAGTGGCATCCTGGCATGGTGGTGTAACTAGGTGAGGATGAAGTCATTTTTCAGCTCTACTTGGCAGAGCCTTTTATTATTTACAATATTTACTTCAGGGAAATCTTGGCGTGTGTCATATTTGTCTTGCTGAAAAATGGGCCCGTAAATGCATATCACCTTTTGAACAAAGCCAAATGTTGTGATACTAATTTGGTTCATGAAGTGTGTAATTCACTTCCTTTGCACAAGGGCAACATTCTTCTTCTGCTTTTATTAAACTATCATAAAACAATTTTTCTTGCTCATTACTGAAATATGCATTGCGTCGCCAGGGCTGGGGCAAAGGGATTTCATGACTCAAGCTCTAAAGGTGTTCCAGTGACACTTCCTCTCTGTTCTAATGGGTGCCACCGGAAACCCTAAGAAAACAAGAAACCTGTAAGGAAACCTTTGCCCTTTCCCCACTTAGTGGGTAGCACAAAGGAAAAGGGTACACAGATGAGAGGAAAAAAATATAGCAGTCATGTTTATGAGATTATTTCCATGAAACACGTACCTCCATTAATAGGAGCTATTATAAACCGTTCTTGATTTAATTTTTCATTTCACTCAAGTCTACTTTTAGTCTCTTTAAAACTAAACTTTAGTTTTAAAGAAACTTTGCCACCAACACAGCCAAGTCCCAGCTTTGCCACCACGTGGAGGGTGATTCAGTGAGGAGACAGAAGTAAAGGGAGAATTAATATGGCTCCACCCAAGGCTTCCACCTTAGCCAGTCTGGGTGTTGTTTCATGGTCCCACCTGTAACAGCTCGCTTGCCTGGCTGCCTGTCTTTCAACCCTGGCAAGGTGGGAAGAAGTGACTGAGACTCAGGGTATGTGGCATTTTAGAAACCAATCCTGCATTCTTTTTCCAGAAAAACCATTCCATGCAGAAATAATTCCAAATTCGGTCTAACAAGATGTGCCACCAAAAAGACTCCATTACCTACCTGAATACACTCAGTATTTGTCACGTGTTGAAGGAGGAGGAGAGGGGGGCGGGGAGGAGGCCGCAGAGCAGATGCGGTGCTCTCTCCTGCACCTCAGTGAATCCTGGCTCCGGCTCTGGGAGGACGGTACTGTTATCACCCATCCCTTTTTCACAAGTGGGGAGAATGGAGAAAGATGACAGAGCAAGTAGCTTGTTCAACCTCAGAGAGCCAGGAAGGCATACAGTCCGAGTTAACACTGAAGAACACTTTGCTATTGGATCACGTTTTGTTTAAGCACCTGACTGAGCTATAACTTGCATGTGTTTCCAGAGCACCATGGGAAATTCAAAGAAACAGCAGAGACACAGTCCTGCCCTCCCATCCCTTATCCATGAGCAGGGGAGATGACAGATAAATATATGATGCTGACTAATTTTAAACACAAGCTGAGTGCACTTTTCTCTCACATAACTCTGTAACCTCTGGAAGGTGATTTATACTTACAGATGTCTCATTTTTTCAGACACTGAGGAACACCTAAGGGCCGAGATTGCCTGGGACTTGGGGACTCCCTGAAATTGAGACTCTTGGTGAGAGTATCAGGAAAGCCCCAGGCAATAAGGGCAATTGGTTGCCCGAAAAGTAACTGTGTCTAGAAATCAGAGGTACAATAGTAAACTAGACAGTCATGAGCCATGCCTTCAGCCAGCAGTCAGTCTAAAGGGGATTCAGACAGATATAGAGTAAGGTAAATGAGACCCGGAGGGAGGTACGGCGCAGGGCAAGAGCACAGACAAGCAGGATGTTGTCAGTATGCTTCTCTCAAGTCTAAAAAGTCTTCCAAATAAACAAAATCAGAAATAAAAAATTTAACTTTTTCAAAGAATTGCAAATATACATTAATGAAGCTTAAAAGATGAGGTTGAAATTATGTACACAGCTTACAAATATTAGAAATGCTTATGTATTTTAGACTATTATATGGCAAATTGACATTTACAGTCATTTTGTAATATATTTATACTCATCTCTGAGATGTCTTGTGTAGAACTGAAAATACTGAAAACACAAAATTTTCTGAACACAAGCAAGAGTTCGTGTTAATGTGACCAAAATCTTTCCATTTTCCTGGGTGTCCTGGCTCCATTAGATGAACTGCTGAGTAATCGATATCATTTGTCATTTTAAATGAGTAAGAACAGAATCAGTTCTCCTCCTCCACCACTACCAACACCCAAAATGTATTTTTTGAGCAATTATAACATCACAGTAGCAATTAATGTCAACAATATAAAAATAACAAATGCTCAGAGGTGTAACCAACTAAAACCAGGATAATCATCCCCTGGGTTGATGTACACTCTTGTTCTCAGTGCACTTATCAGGTAGGCAGTAGATTCTAGAAATCACATCAATGGGAATCCCACACCATACCACTGTAATGAGTTAAGTAATTGAGGAATTAGAAGCCACACTGACTTTTTTCAAAAGTGTGACTAAATAGTTGCAGAAAAAGGAGTCCAAAAAAACATTAACAAAATGAGATGCTAATCTTTCCCCCAACACCCACCACAAAGTTTTGGCAGATGAAAATTACTGAGCTGGAATTTGGAAACTGATGAGCAACACATACATTCTGAAAAATCATGTCAGGGGAACTTCGCGGGTCCTCTCAGTAGCCCCATCTTTACTTTTAAAACACATTACCTTGTATGCTTGCCAGTTATTCCCAAAACACTGCCATGTGACATATGCACACACATGCACTATACATCTTTATGCACAAATGAATCATCTCTGTACACCTCCATATTCCCTCTGTGTGCCTGTATACAGATTTGCACATATATTATCTTTGATCACAAAAGGCACAGTCGCAGATATATTACCTTAACATGATACCTTGGTCTGTGTGGCCATACATTGCAACTTTTGTCTACAAAACAAATCCCCAGCTCCTCCTTTCTCTATCTTACCGAACTCCTCTGGAACTTGAGGCTTCCATTAACTCAGTCCCAGCTCTGAGGTTCTAGTTTCACCCAGCCATTTCCGGTCCCCTTAAATTAACCATGCTGAGTCCTGCAATGGGAAAAGCGCTTGCCCACAAGCACGGTGTGTATTCCAATCAGGTGTGCATTGTTCCTTCCACCTTGGCAGTTCCCAACTTCATTTTAAATAGGGCTAAGAGGCCTCAAGAAATGCAGATTTATACCCAAAGAGATGTGTTTGCACCTCCAAACACAAATTATGCTAATCAGGTGTTCCCGCCGAAGCCAGGAAGAAGTGGTGTGATCACTGTCAGGAAGCCTCCATGACTGGCAGCCAACTCCTACTGAGAACCAGAACCAGTTGGCTCCTTGGAAGCATGCAGAGCGCACGCTTCCCTCCCCTTAACTAAAGGCTGCTCCACACTCTACCTGTCCAGCGGGGCCGTGGTCAAGCTGTTCAGCTTGCCATGCATCAATGCCACTTTGTTCAGACTGACTGGCTCTCCCGACAGTGACCCTCCTGCCGTCTGTATTATTTAAAGGAGATTTATGGTTGGGTGTCTCGTGTTGTGAAACACGAGCTGTGACCCCCAGGCTGGGGAGCCAGCAGGGAAAAACATTAATATTATGGCACATGGGAAAATGAAACTCATAGGCAGCAGCAAAAAAGAACAACAGAAATATGAGATGGGAAATGTATGGACCTGTCATTAAACTGCATCGAATATTTGAACTTCCTCTCTGATGGAATCTCAAAATATGGTTAGGTTAGGGCTATAGTGTTTTTTATTTAACTTTTTAAATTTTTTGGTTTTCTTGTGTTTTCAGAAACAAATGCCTAACAGGAAGAAATATCCCAGCTTACTAGAGCACCAAGAATCCTGGTTGCATATTAAAGAGAGCTAGATAATTTTATGACCATTAGGACCATTTGAAGTTATGCATACTAAATTAAGAGTTATCCAAACTCATCCTTCAGGGCACACTCTGATCACTGGTAGGGTCAGAAAGAATTCACCCCTTTTCTGATACCTTGTTCTTCAGGACGAGTGGCACTAGTCATTAGGAGGGGTTTAACAGTTACTGTCAGGTTAAGGAGCAGAAGAAAAGATCAGAGCTTGAACCAGAAGAGCAAATTTGGAGGGTTTCTAATATAATCAGATGCATATTTCCTGACTTCCCAGTTGCATATGTTTGAAATGAAGAGGCATTACTATCCTAATGTGAATAAGTCTTACATTTTATTATTGACTCTTAACACTAGCCAGAAACAATTTGTCCTTCTTTGGTCTCAGTGTCCTAATCTGTAAAATGGAAATAAATATTCACCACTCCAAGCAGAAACAGGCCACCCACCAAGCAGTGGTCCTTCCAAAGATGGAAAGAACTATTCTGGCATCTAGTGTAATGACATTTTAATAAAAATGCCTTTCACATGTCGATCTATCTTCCTATCTTTCAGACAAGCATAACCTTCAAAAAATATTTCTCTTAGAAAGAGACACATTTCATTTCCATTAATAGTACTTAGAAATTCATGAAACTGAATGAGCATAGAGATATGTGGAGGGAGGTGGGGCACTATTAAATCCTAAACATACCTCTTGCTTGGAAAATGTTTCAAGGAGACCTGTGAGCTTCGATTACTTTGGTGAGAGTGTTGTTCTGTTGTTTTTTTAGTCGCTGACTCATGTCTGACTCTTTGCAACCCCATGGACTGTAGCCTGCCAAGCTCCTCTGTCCACAGGATTTCCCAGGCAAGACTACTGGAGTAGGTTGCCGTTTCCCTCTCCAGGGGAATCTTCCTGACCCAGGGATCAAACCTGTGTCTCCTGCATTGGCAAGTGGATTCTTTACCACTGAGCCACCAGGGAAGCCCTTGGTGAGAGCAGATCCTATACTACAGAAACAGTATGTTTAAATTATCTGCAGTAAAGATGATTTTTTAAACCACATTTTTTATTCAGATGTGATTTCCTTTGCTCAACGAAAAATTAATTGATGCATGCCCTCAGACTCATCTCTGAAATACCTGGTAATCTTTTTTCCAATGTTTAAATATTTCTCACAACAAATGGACCTTATGGTTTATGGAAAGGCCTGGAGACTGTGAGCCCCCTCTTCTCTAGATGCACACCCCATTAATTTGTGCAGGATCTTGAAAAGTACTGGAATGCCCCTCAGACAAAGGCTGGCTGAAGCTTGCTGCAATGATTCACTAGGAAACTGTCGAGTCCAAGTTGCTGCCCCAGAAGAAAGCACTGTTATCCTTATGTAATCTACAAAATTCTATTTCCAATTAGCTTCTGCTTCTGGGGACACTGGAGCAGGTGCTCACAGCCCAGCAGAGAGAATTTCCTTCTTCTAAGTATTGTAGGCTCCCTTCTATCTTCTGTCATTAAAAGCACATCCTGAAATTGCAGCAAGTTCCAGCAAACTTTCCTCAATGAGTCACCCATCTGAAGCACGGAGCCTCCACGAATCTCCTCCCTTTCATTAAAGTATTGAATACTAAAAATAAATGCAACATCCACTTCATACAAAATGCCTGGACTCTCGTTAATTTACACTTCTAGTGTTCAATCTTGCTCATTTATCTTTGTGTGTTTCATGCCTAACTCAGTATGACTAACTAAAGCTGTCAGCTCCCAGAGGTAAGGGACACAACCATTTAATTCTGTCTCTAACCAGCGTGGCAGTCCACTAGTTACAACAAGATGATGAACAGAAAGAGCTTGATGAAGATAAGGATTTTATTAAATTGCCATAATCCCTGGGGTGGAAGGAGAAAGAAAAAAAGAAGATCCATCTTTTTTTTAGTTTCCCATCTCTTCTAAAACCAAACTACAATCCATAACTACTACAGCCTAAAGAACAGGGCATCTCTGCCTGTGATAGCATAGAAGATGAACAAATCACATCACTCGGCCCATCGCATCTCGGTCAAGCCTTCAAGTGCCTCGAGTAGGACAGGACACCAATTATTTGTGCTGTAATCCTTAGCTGGGACAACCGGGAGCTCAGAATCTCAGCACCCAGTCCACGTGCCCAACTTGGCAGCTAAAATGTAACTATTAGGCAGCACTGATATTAGATTAGATGATGCTGTCATCCCATTGTTATCCAATTTAGTCTACTCTGACATGGTACAAAGTGGTTTTGTGTCAATAATGGTTAATAAATACAGCCGTACCTGAACACTATCACCATTTCCATATGCTTTCACAGACAGGAAATGGCTCTCTCTCCCATTTCTCCATGTGCATTTCTTTAGCGGGTAATGACAGTTTCACCTCCAGAGTCTATTTGACTATAAAGAACATTCACAGAATGACCTAGATATTTGGCTCAAAAGCACCTGCTGTTGACTGAGGGCTCACCTCACTAGTCTGGGCTGTATGGGCTGTATGTGTCTTATTGGTGGGCGAGGCGAGTAAGTGCTCTTCCTCGCAGATCCTTTTGAACAGATACATAGAGATCTCATTTCTGCACAAACAGTGCAAATTTCAGGCAGCCACTGTTTTCATCAACAGATCCCAGTGACTTACCTGGCCAGGATTCAAATTCCAGAATGTAGTTAATGCTTGGAATTCCTATAATCTTCACCATTTTTCCCATTAAAATGTCATGCTATGTAAAGGTACAGTCTTGAACTATTTAATTACTTTGCAAGTCTTGTCTCCTTAAGAGTACTATATTTTATAGAGCACTTAATATACAGTATATACCTTCCAAATTGGCTGGATCATAAAATATCACCAGAAAATATTTAAGTATACAGGTTTCCAAGCCCCATCCTAGACTTAAAGACTTGAAATCTCTTGGTAGAAGGGCCTGGAAATGTGCATTTTAGACTACTCTCAGGTGATACAGATGAACAGGAGAGTTCAGGAAACAGATCTCTGCAGATTTTCACAACAGGCCCATGGTAAAGACAGAGCAAATAAATATCAGCTGCATTTTACAGGTACAAAAAACGGAGCTCAGAGAGGCTAGTTCCCTTCACTTTGCTTAATTCTGCCCCATCAGCTCTGTATCAGGTATAAATACTACTTGTATTCGTACTCTCCCTTTTATCAGCCTCTATCAAATTATACATAGCACTCTGTGGGTCTGTGCTGCCCTCAGTCACTAGGTCAAGTCTGACTCTTTGCAATCCCATGGTCTGTAGCCCTCCAGACTCCTCTGTCTGTGGGATTTTCCAGGCAAGTGGAAACGGGTTGCCATTTCCTTCTCCAACTCTGTAGGTGACTTGGTAGTTATTCCTGCAGATAGTAAGGAGGCTGACTGCACGGCAGTTCCTGAGACCTTCTCTCCAATACTTTCAGAGGATGCTTGGCGTACTTGTGCCTATTCTCCATCCCTGGCACCACTTTTGGTCTACATTCTGATATAATCACCATCCATTCAATAGAGCCTCCCTCGGCTGAGGAATTAATCACCAGAAATACTGCACATGAGGATATAATATACAACATATCTGTGTAATACAAATTCTTAAGCAATTATCCTGTACCACTGGGTCACATTATGCAACTTAATATTTCCCATAACAAAAGTAGAGTTATAGGATTTTTTTAATGCATACGTTGTTAAGTTTTACTTTAATCATTTGTGGCATTCTTTAATATTATTTTACTATTGCATGTCAGTAATCAGTGACAATTAAATTTTTTTTAAACTTGCATTGAAAATTAACTCTCATCAGAAAAAGGATTAAGATCAGAGCTTTCACGGTTCTAAAGCTGAACTAAGTGGAGGAAAAGATGTGACACAGGGGGGAAATTTCCCTTGACTCAACACACGCCATTGGGCTTGAATGATTTCTGAGAATTTTCCATCAGTGTTTTCTCAAATAGCCCTTGGTGGTCTGTGCTCTCAGCGTCATTCCTAGTAATTCTAGCAGGAGTGGCTATACCCCAACAAGGGGAAACGTGGTTCTGTGTGCTCCCACTGAGATTTGGGGAGAGGTTGTGTAAACATCTGAAGAATGAGACTCGGACCCTACACCAGTTCTGGTTTATGTATTGCCTGAGAAGACAGAGAGTGGTGGAAAGGGAGCTCAGGATGGGTTTGGCAAGGCAGTGGGCAGGCCCTCCATCTCTGCCTCTCGGATGCCTCCCAAGGACACAGCGCCTATTCAGAATTCGAGTTTGTGGAGGCTTTTCAATCAATAACATATGGCCACGAAAGCACTAGTGCTATACAAACAGACTGAAATAAATATGCTCAGCAAATAAAATATCTGTATGTGAAACAACAAAGCTTTTAGTTTAACTGCAGAAAATGAAAAACAAGTCTACTTGAAACCAGGCTAAATGAGCAACCAGTTATTCAATGGGAGTTTTTGGAGATGAATGAGCTGGCAGATGCTTTATTCAAATCATTAAGACCAGATATCAATAATTCCTAAGGAATGGAGGCAAAACTCACCAGCCACAACTCAGTGCGGCCGGGGCCCCACACCCTTTCCTTCCCCACTAGGACTGGTACAGGGAATGCTGGGACACACCAGCTGTTTAAAAAGCCAAGTGGCTCCTAGCACACCAGCTTGTTAGCCTTTATCTTACATGCATTTTTTTTTTTTCCCCTCCCAGATTCATGATTTCAGATTAGGTAGGTGGCGGGGGCAGCTCTAAATATACCTTCCTGTTACCCGAGACCTGGATCAGGGAAGGTGCTTATTAATATCATGGAGATATGATTTTTAATGATCTCTGAAAACAGCCTATATGGGTGTGAATAATGGCACTGTCTCATTGCATGCGTGGTTTGTGCTTTTGTCTCAGACAGGTTCATTTTTCACTGGAGGGGAAAGGTTCATGCCGCACGAGGGGGGTAACCAGTTGATGTTACAAGGCTGACTATTAGGCCCCTTGCTGCTCCACATGTCACAGGGAAGGACTCCAGCCGGCAACCTTAATGCCTACTTCAGCATCTTGAAGAAATTAATGAACACAGCTTCTATGGCAAAACATTTCAATCAACCCTTACCAGCTGTGCCTACATTTAAGAAAAAGAAAAGGGGAGGGTGGCGGGGGGCTGAGGGGGGAATGCCCAGGTTTATCAAAAAAAGTTTCTTCGAAAGATCAACGGTGGTTTTGGCTGTGAGCAGGGACGTGGGAGGTGGAGAAGGAAGAACAGAAGGAGTAAAGGTAGAAGGATGCCAGCGCGGAGTGCCAAAGGATGTGCTCTGGCCCCTGTGTTTGTTGAACAAATTAAGCACGTTCTGGTTTTTCACCTGCTGAAGTAGCAGCAGTGCATATGGCCTAGAAGTTAAAAATAAGGAAATATGCATACATTACCATACTTAATGGACGACCCTCTCCATTTAATATGCAAATTTCCTGAAATATTACTGAATGCCGTCTGTTCTAAATGAATAAATTTGAATTGCAATTAGAATAATCCTTTATAATTAATGAAAACTGTCAATTTTAGTTCATAAGTAATTTGATTAACAGGATGATGGGACACTTATCAAGTTCACTGGACTGCTAGGGTATGAGAGAACTGACAGTGAAAACGGGGCGGGCCAGGCACTCAGGCTCCACCGGAGTATTATCCTAAATTATTGATAACACAAGCTAATGAACTTCAGAAAGTGAACTCTGGGGGCCTCATTTAAAGGGACAGCTTCGGAGGCGAATGGGCAGCATGAGATGGAGATCTTTCAGAATGCATCTTTGCTGGTATTTCTGGCCCGTAGGAAAATACATGTTTGGAAATGCCAAGGCAAAGGAAAACTTTGGCTCAAAACACACATTTACCGTTTCCAGCTGTTGCTGGAACAAAAGGAAACAATAGTCAGAGGATAAATGTAAGAGAAGACAATGCAAAAACATGTGGAATGAAGTTTATGGTAATGCATCACAGACGAAGGACACAGCCATAGCAGTGAGGCCGTCTCCATTTCCCTTCATTGTTTCTTCTTTCAGATAGACCAGGAACAAGAACGATTTAACTGGTATTAATTGGGCATTTATATAAAGCAACTGGGGGATGGGGACTCCTTGGAGACACACATGCAACTCTTAGTTATGGCACAGACAACAAGGGCACAGAACGACCCTAAAGAAATAGATGCTCATCACATTGTCGTTGAGGAGGGAAGGAGGCAGGAAGAGGGTTAAAGTTGCAAGAGGACGCTGGCCTTCTTACTGATGCTGTTAGTAACATGAAGACAGAGCAAGTAAAAACAAGAAAATAAAACAAACTTACTTCATCTTTTCCAGAAATTGATTCCAAAACTCAAAAATATATCAAGATTGGGTCTGCATTTGGGGGCTTTCACCCTCACTGGCAGGTGAAAAAGTGTATTTAAGAACCTTCTCCCATGAGTCTCTAAAGAGCAAGAGTCTGGCTTTCTTGCTTCACAGCCTCCTGTCAGACCCTTGCTTTTTCATGCCTTCCCCACCTGTAGCCCCTGACAACTACCAGCTACCTCCTTGCTGACAAACGAGACTCCAAATTTAGTTGATGTTGGCAGAACAGAGCCAAGTCACAGTTCTTTACCTCTGCTAGCTCTCCTACACCCATTGAGAAGTACCCTAATTCCAAGGATGTCGCTTCAGTCGTGTCTGACTCTTTGTGACCCTGTGGATTCTGTCCATGGGATTCTCCAGGCAAGAATACAGGAGTGAGATCTTCCCAACCCAGGGATTGAACGTGCATCTCCCTTGGTTCCTGCATTGCAAGCAGATTCTTTACTGTCGAATCACCAGGGAAGTCCCTAATTCCAAAGATGGGCGCTAATCTATCCAAAAGCTCTCATCTCTGAAATCTAACCCTGTCATGGTAACTAAAGATCATTAAGGAATAATTTTCCAAGAAGAATACTAGTCATAATATTAGTCATAATAATACTAGTCATTTGATATAAAAATGTGAATTAAAAATTAAATAAAATAGGGGCTTCCCTTGCGGCTCAGTGGTAAAGAATCTGCCTGCCAATGCAGGAGACACAGGTTTGATCCCTGGTCCAGGAAGATCCCACATTCCATGGAGCAACTAAGTCTGTGTGCCACAACTATTGAGCCTGTGCTTGAGAGCCCAGGAATAGCAACTACTGAAGCCCAACACCCTAGAGCCCATGCTCTGCAACAAGAGAAGCCACCACCGTGAGAAGCCTGCACACCACCGCTGGAGGGTAGCTCCCGCTCACCGGAACTTGAGAAAAGCCCCCACAACAACAAAGACCTAGCGGAGCCAATAAATGAATAAATAAAAATTTAGGAAATACAATAAATCCATCACATAATGATGATGGTGGTGCTTTTTTTCCAAAGCACAAATAATTTTTTATTATTATTTCTTTTTAGTATTCTAAATGCCAGACATTGTACAAAGTTGTTTAAGTCTTTAAACACTTAAGATGACCCTGGAAGTACATATTACATCCACTGGACAGGTGAATAAACCAGTGCTCAGAAGATTAGGTACCCTGCCCAAGGAAGGAAGCACAACCTTGGTAGAGTCAGGCTTTGAACTCTGGGTCTGCCTGTCCCTGGAGCCTAAGCTGTTAACCTAACAGGTATTCCAGGCCGATTTCCATTTTGCAACAGTGTGCTTGGATGCTGCGCATATTTACTTATGCTGTAGTTCCCGTCACTTTACAATTACACTGTCATTTCCCTGCTCTGGACCACCATGACTGCTAAGTTGTCATGCCATTTCCAAGCCAGCTCAGTGGGTATACATTTGGAGTCACTGTCCCTCCCTCGAGAGGTGGGGAACAACCAGGTCATAAACACTGTCTTTCGAGCTACAATGTGTGCTAAAAGCATCCCTTTAGCAGCTCTGCCTCCCACCCAGTGTCTTTTGGAATCCATATATTTAGAGCTCAGTTTTCCAAGCATGGCCAGGTACCAGGTAAGGCTCATTCCCTGGACTCTGCCCTAGAGCCCTGTGTTGCCACTGTCCTAAGTAGCCAACTTGGGCCTTGGGAGATCTGTAATAAAAGCTGTTAGCTCTTTGACACTCAATAAAAGAAACAAGAAACCAATGATGTTCTCGGTTATTAAGCTCCCTATTAGACCTAAATAAAATTAAGCAGCTGGTGGCCCTATGTCTCCACAAAGTTAATATTAAAAACTCTCTTTGAGCCATTTAAATCCTTTGTGCATAGACTCCAAGCCTCAAGCACCATCATTCTTCCCAGCAGCACAAGCAGTTTTTTCCCTCTCCACCCCCACTAGTCTTTCATATGCCTCTAGCACCCAGAGGATTTCTTTGTTTTTCCCTATAACTTAACCCCATCTGCAAATCCCCAAGGTAATAACAAGAGGGACCTATGTGGATACTAGCCTCTCTCAATATTAGAGCACGGAGCTCTTTCAGAGCTCCTCCATTCCTATTTCTCCACGGTTCTATGCCACCACCAGTTTTAGGTGTACCACTATTTTTTTCTAGTGGTTATATAGTTATTTTTAAGTGTATTCAGTTCAGTTCAGTCGCTCAGTAGTGTCCAACTCTTTGCGACCCCATGAACCACAGCATGCCAGGCCTCCCTATCCAACACCAACTCCCAGAGCCAGCAAAGAAAAATCATAAGGAGACATAAAACTTTTGATTCACAAACAGTACTGCCTAGCTCCAAACCTAAGTGAATATTTAGATAAGAAGTAGTGAAGATACTATTTTTATATTATAAAGACAAACATGGAGTAAATACTACTCCAGGTGCTGCTCACCTACAGCAAAAGTCACAAGGGTGTTCTGTGAATCATGGGAACTTCCAGAAAAACCCATCTAGCTCAAACCCCGCTTTTCCCTTAGCTCAGAGGTGCAGGCCACGCAGCAAAGTAGAAATGAGGCTGGAGCGGAACTCAGATGTTCTAGGGAGGTGTTCTTTCCTCTACCCAGGGATTCAGGCCTTCCTCTGGTTCACTTGGGAAGACAGAGGAGAGTGAACCACAAGAAGGCTGCCAGAGCTGCCCAGGGGCACCTGAAGACAAGGGGACAGAGAGCAAGCAGCAGTGTTCTCCGGTCCCCTTCCTCAGCCAGAGCACCTCCTCTTGGGGTAGCTTTAATCTGGGGAATCCGTATCTGATTTCATTTGAAGAAAAAAAATCTTACATAAGATTTTTAAAAGGATTCCACTGATGCAGTGATAAAACATCTTCAAACTATTGGAAACCCTTGGATTCAGTCTTATTGTACCATTCAGCCTTGCTCATGGGAGAGCAAATTCGTCTCCGTCAGCTGTTCCCAAAATATAGCTCAAGGACTAATAACGCTATAATCTCCTGGGGTGGGGTGGGGTAATCTGTTAATAATACCAGGTGATTCCTGGACCCCACCCAGTCTATTTATAGAAATAAAATTCCTGAGAGCAAACATCCTAAAATGTGCAGGTTCAAGTAGCTTCCTAGGTAATCACACACCCTGAGCTAAGATCTAAGAACCAGTAGGAGGGAGTGATGGATTACCAGCAGGCCCAAGAGACAGAGACTCAAAGAAAAAACATTAGTAAGAGAAAAAGAGATTGTGACCAAGGGAGAAAGACTGAGAAACTGAGACTTAGTAATTTTCTGATCCCTCTGTGGAAGACTGCCTTTATGGTTAAGCCAATTTATGATAAAGTTATCTTAGTACTTATGTAACTAAACCCAATCCCTCACCCATGCATCCTCACCCCAACACTTAACCCATCCTTTAAACTGAGTTCTTTTCTGAAGAGAATGGTGTAACCATGAGGTTATGACTTCATCAGCAGATACCCAGGGGAGCATCCTGTGTGCTGGGTGAGGCAGGCATACCAAAATAAAGATAAGATACAGTTCAATAGCAAGTTTCACTCTGCTACAAAGTTAGCACATGCATTTGAAAATGCGTGCTTTCTCCAAATTTAAGTTCAGAGTGGGCTTGTATGTAGAAATGAGCTACTGACGGAGTCTGTGTGGGCTTTCAGCTCATGCATTCATTATCAATGGAGCCAGCGCTCCCACTATACCATGGCCTAGAACTCCCTGCAAATGGATGTTAAAAATCCATTTGGTGAAAGAACAGAATTTTTTTCATGGTAATGCAGCTCTTCATTCAGACTCCATCTGTTTACCACTTGTTGGGTCTGCAAGGATGTGCAGACACCCTCCAAGGCTGACATGGGTGGTCACCTCCCATAGAGCAAGAAATAAACCCGCTTTCATTAACTGCTGGCATTTATGAGGATCTCATAATAAAATCAGAACTTTTTTAATGGCAGTTTAGAATAATAACAACCTTGTAGGGGAAAATGGTAGTCATGTTACTTGGGCAACACGTGGTCTAAGTAGCCAGAGTAGGGATCCCTGAGGGGGTTATCTCACAGGGAAGATCAGCCACACCTGAGGGGCCAGTGAGAACAATCTCAGTGCCTGTCATATCTGTATCTGTAGGGACTTGCCAAGCAATGTGCTGGTAAATGATGGAGAAACAAAGATGCCAAAGGGGAAGCAAGTCTATCCTAACCTTGAGAATCAGAAGCAATTCCAGAAGATGAACAACAGTGCTCAACTTCAGAATAAAACACCAGTGATCTGGCCTGGGAAGAAAACTCGAAACAGAACTACATCTTCTCTCAACCAAAGATTCCTTAGTAGCATGAAAGTCAAACTGTTCTTCACTCAGTCTTGTTCAACTCTTTGTGACCCCCATGGACTGCAGCCTCTGTTCGTGGAATTCTCCAGGCAAGAATACTGGATTGGGTTGCCATTCCCTTCTCCAGGGGATCTTCTCAACCCAGGGATCAAACCTGGGTCTCCCACACTGCAGGCGGATTCTTTTCCACCTGAGCCACCAGGGACTCCTCATTAGTAGCATATGTGGAGACAAAGGACAGGAATGTTCCAGAAGCAAGGGTAATAGGGTTTCATTCACATAACAAACACCTAACAAATGCTAAGCACCACATGAATCCATCATCCAATTTAATCCTCTCAAAACCACACTATGGTAGATATTATCTCAACTGATACACAGGCATAAGAAATTTATCAAGATTGAGCAAGTTCCCAACTGCAGAGGTATTTGACATCTAAGCTGTGTTTTCTGCCATATGCATTGCATACAGCCCCACAAAAGTGCAGAAAGAAAATCTAGAGGAAAAAATTGACATCTTAGAAAACATTCTCCTAAATGCCCCATGATGAAAATAATGACAGCCACAGTTTCCTAGCACCTCTCATGCCATATATAACAATATATGACTTCATCTGATTCTTAAGTCACAGATGAGGACACCAAAATCAAGTGTTCAATTACAAGCTCAAGTTCACATAACGCCTAACCAAAACCGGGATCTTTACCCAAGTCTGACTCACCATCCCCTGGGCTTTCAACCACATTCTTCTATCTTTTCCTATGAATGAAATTTTCCTTTTCCATTCCTTTCAACTGGAGATGAAGGTAAACCAGAATCTTAAACTTCAACTATGAACAGGCTAAAAGGAAGGTGTTATGCGCTTTCAAAGACTTGCATTTTATGCCACCTGGACACACGGTGGACAATGTGTGTGCCCCACAGTCAATGTTCAGTGTGAAAGTTGGTGACATGAAAGCCAGAATGAGCCAACAAACTCTTCCCCGAAGCCAGTGGAACCACTGCGAGCCAATTCCATCTCATGGACTTGCTCCTTTCTCCTTTGAATGCAGGCTATTCCACTGGTTTGATACACTCACACCCACCTGGAGAAAAGAAATGACAGAACTGGAGAGAATGGCATGAATACCGAGGTTCTTGTGTTTTAATTTGCCTAAAAATCTGTGTGTTGTTAAAACAAATGTAGAAATTAGCCATATGGGAACCTAGCTTGGGTACATATCTTCATCTGTCACCACATTTGAGGGAGGGAGGGACACTGCAGAATCATTGTACTGTTTAAGCTTATAGAGGGAGAGATAAGTCTGCTTGGAAACAAACTAATACTGAACACATGTTTATGCTTTTGACCTCACAATATGGTAACTAATGATGCTTCTGCAAACAGACTTGGGAAAACAAATGGATGACTGCAGAAGGGAGAACCCCGAATGAGGGTGATGAGCTTCATCTCACCTCTGTTAGCCCTTAATTCTTAACAGGACAGCCAGCACAAATTCTGTACAGCTTGCCTAAATAGATAAAATCTAGCCTTATTCTGAATTCAAATCTTAGACCCAGTGCATGTAATACAGTGCCTTAATAGGTTTCCAAACTCTCATTTGGCCTCAGTTATACAACCAGCTGACACTGAAAATAATTAATGCCCTTTAGGACTTGCATCTGCTTCTATGGTTCCAAGTCAAGGTTTTTAATTGGGCTATTTTGGCATTTGGAGACAATGGCAAGGTGAAATAACCTTTCTTTAATATTTTTGAGGTCAGCAGATAGTCCTGCCAAAGGTCATCCTTCAGGTTCACAAATGAGTCATTTGTATCACCTAATGCAATCTGTGACTTGCAAATTGCACTGGGATGTGTTAGCGTGCATTAATTAGTCCATGTGATGAATACTGAATTCATCATTACTAGCCAGAGCTTGTAGAGATGTGCCAATACTTGTTTTGGTGGTTTGTGGTTGCTTATTTTTATTTTATACTACACTTCCAACCCTGGTCTGAGATCTTCAGCATCCCAGGCTCAATAATTGGCATGTTAAAGTTAGCCCCCTCACTATGGCACAGCCAGGACCTGGGAAAAGATGCACTGGCATAAAAATACTGCAAAGCAGGAAACAACCACAGTCTCCCTGTCTTTGGTTTGTTTAATCTATAACTCAGCATCAAAAGATGATTCTTTCTGCCCTTTATGATCCAGAGTGTAGCTAACCTTGAGAGAGACACAGAGAGACTCTTGTTTCAAACACTTAACTCAGAGCAGTGCCCTGAGTTGCACTGGGTCCCCTCAGCTGCTTGGCAGCTACTGCCTATAATGAAGGCATTATTAATTTCAGTTTCAGGGGATAGAAAATCAGGATGTGGACACTGTATGGCTATACCATCTGTGCAGTTGACATATATTGATTCATACCTTCTTCCCATCTGTCCTTGACACTGTGCAGTAACAAAGGTCACAGTCTTCCTTTTCCTGGAATTCCCCCACCACCCCACACACCAAATGCAACTTGCAATCCAGTATCCTTTCGAAGCTATTGTGCAACTTCTAAGGAAAACTGGGGGCAGAGTGCCTGCATCAGTCATCTCCCAGGTAGGTCTCTTGGACCCAACATAACAATAACCAACACATCAAAGAGATGTAGGAAAACAATAGCTCTTCCACTTTGCTTTAAGATGAAGTCAATGAGGGGCAGACATTCAAAATAGATCTTCCGGTTCTCCAGCATTTTGAGAATAACAAAGAGAATTACTCTAAAAGTTAGCATATTCATTTTACACAGAAAGGTACAGTAGCCAATTAAATTATATACAGTAGATCAAGGGAATTGGAAAAGTATATTTACAGAAAGTTATGAAATGCTGAAAACCAGCAGGTGGGTACACCCTGCTCTACATTGAGGACACTGGGAGAAAAACAAAGTCTCCAGTTAATGAGATATTTATGTGTGTTAAAGTCCATATATATTTTCTGAAAAAAAGAGAACTGTATCTGTTATTGTCACTTCAGGAGTGAGAAAGCCTGAGCCAGATTTCAGAGGGATTTTATTTCAAGGACTATCACTTATTTTATTTCACTTTTTTCCCTAACTACTACTCTCTGTCCTGGTGAAATTGAGCACACAAATAACTGAATTCACAGTGGACTTTTTTTAAGATTCAAGTGGCCACTTCTATTTGCAAAGTAAGGAGTAAGTGGCTAATTGCAGCCCAAGTGAACGGCTGAGCCTACAATTAAACAACTAGGTTGTATATTGGGGGAGGGGTGATTTGAAAGCAGAAAGCCTCTCCATGGAGCCCCCAGGCCTTTCAACAGACTCGAGGGACCCCAGGAAGAGGGTTAGGGGCCGCTCCATCAAACCAGAGCTAAGCTGCTCAGATTTACAGGGTTCTTTTTGTCAGTTTTTTCCTACAGCTCTAAAATTCTCCAGATACAGGTAATAAGCACTGTATTACCCTTTACACTCTAAACAAAGTAAATATCCAACCTTACCTTACCTTATTCATAAAAATCTTCTCTCCTCTTTTCTTTTCTCATAAAATCATAGATTACATTTTCAGCCTATATTTAATGTTGAAAATGAATCCATCTTTCAGTTACTCCTGAGAGAAAATACTGCAGCTTTCAAAAATATTTTAAGGACATTTCCCTTGCTTTGGAGGGTAGATCTCAGATCACTCAGCCAATTTGATTTCAAAACAGGAAATTTCATTTTGATTAAACTGTGTAGCTCTGCTGAGCTGCAATCTTGGACAAGAAATAAAAGTGTTTGGGGAGTGTGGAAGGATTTGAAATAGCCACATTATACTAAAGGGATATACTATTAGCTCCTTTAAGTCAGCTCTAGAGGAAATAGCATTAAATGAACAAATAGTACACAAGTCACACCTTTCTGGGGCTTCAAAAGTTCCCCATGTGTAAACCCCAAGGACTGGCCTAGTACAGGTCCCTTTCAGATCCACATCCCCGTGATTCTGAATCTCTTTTTTTTTTAATTGGAGGCTAATTACAATATTGTAGTGGTTTTTGCCATACACTGACATGAATCAGCCATGGGTGTACATGTGTTCCCCATCCTGAACCCCCCTCCCACCTCCCTCCCCATCCCATCCCTCTGGGTCATCCTAGTGCACCAGTCCTGAGCACCCTGTCTCATGCATCGAACCTGGACTGGCGATCTGTTTCACATATGATAATATACACATTTCAGTGCTATTCTCTCAAATCATCCCACCCTCGCCCTCTCCCACAGAGTCCAAAAGACTGTTCTATACATCTGTGTCTCTTTTGCTGTCTCACATATAGGGTTATCATTACCATCTTTCTAAATTCCATATATATGCGTTAATATACTGTATTGGTGTTTTTCTTTCTGGCTTGCTTCACTCTGCTCCAGTTTCATCCACCTCGTTAGAACTGATTCAAATGTATTCTTTTTAATGGCTGAGTAATACTCCATTGTGTATATGTACCACAGCTTTCTTATCCATTCATCTGCTGATGGACATCTAGGTTGCTTACATGTCCTGGCTATTATAAACAGTGCTGCAATGAACATTGGGGTACACGTGTCTCTTTCCCTTCTGGTTTCCTTGATGTGTATGCCCAGCAGTGGGATTGCTGGGTCATATGGCAGTTCTATTTCCAGTTTTTTAAGGAATCTTCACACTGTCCTCCATAGTGACTGTACTAGTTTGCATTCCCACCAACAGTGTAAGAGGGTTCCCTTTTCTCCACACCCTCTCCAGCATTTATTGTTTGTAGACTTTTGGATCGCAGCCATTCTGACCGGCGTGAGATGGTACCTCATTGTGGTTTTGATTTGCATTTCTCTGATAATGAGTGATGTTGAACATCTTTCCATGTGTTTGTTAGCCATCTGTATGTCTTCTTTGGAGAAATGTCTGTTTAGTTCTTTGGCCCATTTTTTGATTGGGTCGTTTATTTTTCTGGAATTGAGCTACAGGAGTTAAACACACACTTCTTGAACCATGAACTGGTGATAAACCAGAAGCCTCAGCTTCTGGCAAGTGAAGGAATATTCAAAAGCCACAGACTCTGAGCTCAAAGCCAAATCTGGGCATGGCTTATCATCCTCACCTCTTTCGTTTAGCCCTTTTGGCTTCAGCATTGATTTAATAATCATACTTGAAACTAAGTTCACACAGATTTGTGCTGTTTTAATCACTTGTTGTTTTAAACACTGGAGACTTTCCCTACAGCCCAGATGTGTCATTCACAAAAACACTGTCCCCTGTGAGAATTACAAGATACAATCATATGTTCTTAGTTATCCAACTTTTTATCCTCTAACATCCCCCCACTGAGTTCACCCTGGTCCCTGGTAGCCTATTAACATCTGCTCTACGACATGATGGGAGAACAAACAACTGGTAGAAAAGACAGCTTATTTGATGAACCATAGCTTGGTTTTGTCTGTAATTTTCTTGCCTTTTCACTGTGAACTCACTCCCTCCCTCACACAGGGGTGCTGCAAAGAGAAAGGTGGTTTTAAATGTGGTTTTCACCATATCCCTAAATATGCAAGCCTTTCAGGTTCTGCTGAAGCCACATCAGAAATCTCTGGATGTCACTGGGCATATAATCTTCATTCATTCAACACAGACAAGAGAAGCTGAGGGTAAATTCCTCTTTCCTTACATCAGCTACAGCAGAATGGTCCTGTGCTATGGTCTGTTTCATTTGCCATTATCCTTATAACACCAGAATGATCTATTAGAAAATGACCAACTTAATCACACACACAACCTTCCTCCCCTCCCTTCCAAATGGTTTCCACTGTTCTTAGTGTGAAATCCAAAGCCCTCACCATTGCCTAGTCTGTGCCTACTTCTCCAAGCCCACCTTGTGCCTTTCATGCTTTCTTCTATTCCTTTCTAGCTTTCTTTCTATTCCTGAAATATACTAAACTCCTTCCCACCTCAGGACCTTTGCACATGCTGTTCTCACTGCTTAAAATACTCCTCTCATTCAATAGCTCACCACATGGCCAGCACCCTCTCTCAGTCACATTTCATTCAGCTCAAAGGTCATATTTTCAGAAAAGATGCTTTTGCCTCAATTCAAAGTAACTGCCACCCTAGGCCACTACTCACCTTTCTGTTACATCATTATACTTTGTTTTCCTTAAAATACATGTCACTTTTATCTTGTTCAATGTCTAGGTTCCCCTGGAATGCAAGAGCTATCAGAACAGGGGACTTGCTGATCTTGTTCAACTCTCTGTTGTCAGGAATAAAGCAAACATATAGTGAGTATACAATTAAATATTTGTTAATACATGATGCATAATTGAATAAATGAATGAAAGAATAAGTGTTTTAAAACAAGGGGTACTTAACTGGGGTTCATGGGCATCTGGGCTTTAAGATGATGGCCTTGAACTCTCTCAAATTACTTGTAAAATCCACTTATGTGTATTGTTCAGGTGAAAGGTTTCAATTTTCATCAGATTCCCAAAGGCTTTATGACCTTTGAAAGAGGAGGAGAGCCTACTAATAACAGGACCCCTAATTTTAGGTCAATCAAAGAACTGTCCTATTTTTGCTGACCCCTTGAGTAGCCATATGACTAATTCAGACCAGTGGGAAAGGGTACCATTCTTCCTCTTCCCTTCCTCTGGCAGTGATGCGGAGGCAAAGGCTGGAGCTCTAGCAGCCATCTTTGACCATTAGGTGACCTTGAGAATTGAAGCTATGCACAGCAGAGCAACAAATTAGAAGCCAGGTATCCAACAGCACAGAGCACCACCCACTCCTAAACTATCGCTAGACTTCTTAGACGGGAGAAAAAAATAAACTTCTACTTTAAACTATTGTTATTTGATGAGGGTATGGTGGGTAGACATAAGAGGGAATTACTTGCGATACAATTACTTCTAATTTAATTATCCCACTGTTTGCAAAGGAGATGTTGATGATCATAGAAGAGAATCAATGCGTTAATACATGTGAGCAGACACAGTCCAAGATGTAGTTCCCAGTACTGACCCATTCAGGATCTAAGTTTGGTGGGTTAGAAAAATAGGAAAATGGATTCAAATGGTACAAAAGGAATTTCATTCAATAAGCCTCAAACTTGGAGGTTTACTAGAAAGTAAAATCATGAACGCAAATAGTACTTATTTGATCCATTGCATTTATACTTTCACCATTAAAATGTGCCTATAATATATGAGTTACTTTTCTAACAATAAAAAAATCCTTTCCACAACCATCTTTCAGCAAAAATAATGAAGCCTACCTACGCACAGTCTGTATTTAGACAATTATACCAAAGACTCTAGCTCATTTTTATTCAGGTCCACCTCTAAGGAAATGGTGGTGCTTTTTGGTACATAAATGTATCTGTGTAGTGTTGAAATTTAATATTAACCTTTATATATTGACTCTGAAGGTAATAATAAGAAATAATGACATCATACAAATTAGTATTATTATAATATATGGAAATGTCCTAATCCTGTATATTATTAGAAATAGCTATCATAGTTAAATTATTGACCCATAGCAATGAAAACACCCAGGATTTATTGTATATAATTTGTGTATAACAGATTTGTTCAACAAATTCATCCACAGAGACTTTAAATTTATTAATTGCAACTCAATCAATATAACCACAAACAGAGGACATTATTATTTACAAAGTGATGAACCAGTGGAACAACAAGACTTTTTTGTTGATGCAAGAAACAAAGAGAAATAAAAGTAATCCAGGTCTGTTGATGTCTCCTTCCAACCACACCTCAGGTTTAAGGTCAGAAGGCTTCTCTCCATGTACGCAGTAGAGGTCAGTGACTGAGATGAAAGGATGTAGACAAAGATTTACAGCTATATTACCTTGGGCAAGTTACTTCTTTGATCTCTCATCCTCCTCAACTATATAACTAGGGATCCACTAGTTCTTATTTGTAGAGATATTAGGAAGAGTGAATAGGATAATTTTACCGTGTCTGGCAAATCTTAAGTACTCGCTGCATGTCAGTTACCATCAATGAGGTCACCATCATCGTCTATCTCTGTGCTCTTTTCTTAACTGGATTTCCTATAGTGAACTCAACAGCTTTCCTGAATTGGTTTTAGTTCACAAATCCATCATCTTGGTCTTCGTTCTGTGTCCTAGAGTACCAAATGATGCCTTGAAGCAGTGCTTTCTTCCTGGATGTGAGCTGAGCTTGGGCTGAAGAGTAACGCTGTACGGCAACTGGTAACCAGCTTATCATTTTCTGAGTTAACCATCACTATCCATTCTAATAACACAGGAGTTAAAATGGCTTCAAAACAGGAAAGCAATGCCTTCTTACCTCAACACCAGGCACAGCCCATTTATGCTAAATGCCACTCTGAGTTCTTCCCAGAAAGCACTGGCAGCAGCCAAGTTCCCAGAGGCAGCCTGCACCCAACAGATAAGATGAGGCAAAGCAAATTGCACTGGACGAGACAGATGACCCTGCTGGCTTGCACTGAGCTAACAGTAAGCGTGGCTATCACTTACTGATCACTTACTATGTTCCAGGCACTGTTCTGAGCACTTTGCATACAATCTCTCATTTAATTCTTCTGACAAATTATATGAGAAGGTTTCCATTATTATCTTTTTGTTACAGTTGTGGGAACTAAGGCTCAGAGGATCTGAATAGCTTGCCTACAGTCAGATACAACTAGAAAATTGCATATCTTGGCTTCATATCCAAGCAGCCTGACTAAAACCTATTTCTCACACACTACATTGTGATATTCTGGGAAGTTGGTCTAAGCATTTCAACACTCACAGATTCCCACCATGCTCTGCCACAGGCTTCTGATGACAATTTACAGAGACAACTCAGATAGTAGCTAATTATAATCTCAGGATGTTGACATGCAGGGGTTCAAATCCCAAGTCTGCTTCTTATTAGCTTGATCTCTCTTTGACCCACTGTTCTCATCTGTAAAATGGGGATGACAATAGGGTCTGCTTTGCAGGCTTGTGAAGATTAAACTACATGCTGGAGTAAAGTCCTTGGCACATTGCAGGACACACAGTGAGTGTTCAACAAATGACTCTGTTGACATTTTTCCCTCCCTCCTTCAGAGATATATTATTTAAAAATAAAAATAGAGGCCCTGTTACTTATCATATGCAGCCTTGAAGCCCTCCCTCCTTACATCTGGATGATAAAATGTAATTCTTAGGGAAAAAGATAATTTTTCAGCACGACGTTCCCTATCTGCAATTACATCAAAATCACATTAATTGAGCTATAACACTGTCAGGCTCAGCAGCTGGAAAGCGCATCCATACATTCTAAAGAGAAGGCCATTAATTCAGCTCTCTACAGCACGGCAATGAAATCGGGATGTCCGTTCTCCTGCGTGATTTACTGTCTTTCAAGCTGCTTAAGTGGGAACCTCTACAAAAAGATTTAAGTTAAGTGACTCTTGTGCTGCTCTGAAGCTCATTTATTATTGAATTAAGTTTTCATTTCGTTTAAAGGGAATAAAGAAATATAGTTTTATTTGAAACAAGGTAAAACATTTAAAAGAAATCGACTATTATGATCCAGGAAGCCAGTTTATATATCTGAAAATGATCTCACCCTGCTAATGCTCTGCTGAAAAGCCAAATTTCAACTCATAAATGTAACTAATATGCATATAATTTGAGACTTTTGCATGAAAGCTTATCCTTACTTTTCAACTTTATCATTTCTCTCTTTAAAATAAAATTTTTTTTCTTTTTTTTTTTTTTTAAATCCAACACAGGGAACGGGCTGGAGAAAATCCAGGAAGAAATAAACATTTTTGAAAAGTCTAGGTTTTCTTTATGACATAGAGGGAAACATAGGAGCGAGAGGAGACCAATAAGCTGAGCGACACAGTGTATAGGTTTATCAGCATGTAGCAGAAAAATCAAGGCACCGTAGGCATATAGTATTAAAAGATGTACAGCAACTTGGTGCACAGATGAATTGTGTGTGGCAGACAAATAGAGAACAATTCTCTGCTGTTTGAGAAAGCACAACTTCAGTGCCTAAATTATCAGCCCTTGCATCAGACATTGGGCAACAAACCCCTTTTAGAATTAGTAATCCCGTCTGTCCACTGTCTGGATAAAAGAGATGGCATATTTCTATATAATGTTTCTTCTTCTAAATCTCAAGCAAAACAGTCAAAAGTAATATTCCCTGTACTAAGAAGTCTCTAAAGAACTAAGCACTTCCGAACAAACCACATTTTCAAAAAATTTGCTAGAACCCCTATAATGGTGTCATTTACACTCCAGTCACATGTGTCTACAGCACAAGACCCTTCATAATTAGGTATATACACTATACCAGCTCACCGCCTAATTAGCAAATTATGTTGAAAATAGCATCCTGCTAATTAACGGTTATTATGGCATTTCTGAAGCTGAAGCTTTAATTATCACCAACCTAATGCTTGTGTACAGAGGGAAAAAAAGGTGCCCCCCTTTTTTTTAAATGATCAATAAGTGCAAGAGATTATTATAAGGCAAATCTGCTGACAGCTGATTAATTTGTTTGATGCAAAGTTGCTGTGTGTTTCATATTATTTTATCGGAGTTGCAGGAAAAAGGTACATAATTTTGTTTCATTAGCAACCTCTGCGATTTACCACTAGAAAATGCACCCCCCCTTTTTTTGTTGTTTGTTCAATTCCCTCTGTGTTTTTGCCCATACCAGCATCAAAGTCAAGAGCAGGAAGTTTTAATTAAGTGACACTAATGAGGTCGTTGAAAATGATACTTCAGCAATTCAGCATGCTGTTAAATGTGTTTATTCTATAATGTCATCAAAGGTGATTGTTTTCCCTCGTAATAGATAAAATTCATTACCATAAGCATTGTACTTTTGAGTGTTAGAAATTTGAAATGCAAGTTAGTCAGGTGTATCTGTTGCATGTTTTTCCTCTTTTGCTGCCAATTCAAATTAGTGGACCTAAAACAAAACTTCAGCAAGCAAGACTCACTCTGACTTGTTTTCTTTTTTAAAATCTCCCCTGTTTAGTAATTAACAGACCCTGTCTGGGAGAAACAGAACAAAAATGAGCATGCAAATAACTAATCAAAGAAAGCTGGAATCAAAGGGACTGATGAGGGGTGAAAAGATGTTCTCCTGAGTCTGGCCATTGTGTCGCTGCTGCTGTTGCTCTGCCAACTCAGAACTGCCCGCCCGCCTCGTGGCTAGCTGCTTGGGTAGCCCCACCACCCACAGTAGAGGCTGCACCACCGTGTCATTCAGCACTGGGTTTGAAAAAGAATGAGGACATTTTGGATACTTCTTCCTCTAAAATGGTTTCGGCCTCCCAAGTATAATTTGGTTGTATGACCCACTTTGGGAAATTAATTATCACATTGTGAATTTCCACGCTTCCTAAGGACTGAAAATGATTTTTCACATTTCTGAGAGGTCTATAGGGGAAGCAATAAAATTATTCCATTCTACAGATAGGGAATACTGAGCAGAGTAATTCAGCCAGGTCAGAGAAAGAACTGACAGCTCACCAATTTATACCATCTCTGTCATTCCAAATAGTCGCCCTTGATTTTCTTAGGTTAATCAATAGCAGCCCACTTTCGTACCTTGCACAAAGTTAAGAGTTCTACAAGGTTTCCGTTTCTCTTTTAATGAGACTGGCACTGATGGCAAATCCTTCATCAAAGTAGCAATTCTCATATCTTACCTAGATTTAGACAATAGTGATTATCTCCCTCACAAAGCTTTCTATATCCAAGGTGTATTTGTTTTTAATGCCAAAGGAAACCCATTCTAATTTACAGCAGCAACTATTCTTTAACAATGCTACTAATTCACAGCAAACTAAACAAACTCTGCCTTTTTTTTTTTTTTCAAATGACTGCCCAGGCACAGATCAGGACAAAGACAAGTTAAGTGGGCTTTTTCAAGATACTTACTTAACTGTTGTAACTGAGAAATTAAACTTGCTTTTTTTTCCTCACTATAGCCCTGGGTTGGGCTGATTTTATTCTAGGGCAGGAGGCTGGATTAGGTGACCTCATGGAATGTCTCACAGACTGTCTTCACCAAAATTATTAACCAATTCCCTGAAACATCTCAGGAAAATTAAAGATTCACCATTGTGAAGCAAACCAAACTTTGACTTAATTTGCCATTTTTCAACCAGTTAGCTGCAGATGAAGCTCAAAATGCTCTGGTATTACATAAAAGTACAGGAGGTCAGCAGTTTTTTTATTGGAGAGTTGAGCATAGGAAAAACATTAGAATGGCTCAGAAATATTAACAAGGTGGTAAAAGCTCTAAATCCCTATCTAATGTGCATTAATGAAACATGAGAACATACAGGGAGAGGCTGAGTGGTACCTAACACTCCAGGAGACTGTGAAATGGGGAGCAGCTTCACAGAAGCAGGAGATCCATCCTCATCTGTGAATTAAGGGAAGGATGTTTCTAGAAGAACCAGAAGGCCTTTGCCAATTAGGGTTTATTGTCCGGGATTTAAGTCTCTGCTTCTCTTTGTGGTTTCTCCACCTTAACTTCAGCTATCACCCAAATGCTCCTCAAAAGAAAAGCAAAGGTGTAAATAAATGTTAGTGTTCAGTGGCAGTGAGGGTGTGGCCGCTGAGCACTTTCCTGCATGAGGGGTGGGGGCCGTATCAGCTAGCACAGCCTCTCTAGGAAGCACTCTGGTATTGCATCTAGAGTTTAAAAACATTCACATCCTTTGATCCCATAATTGCACTTCTAGGAATCTATTATAAGGAAATCAGAGACGCTTATCAAAGCATGATTTACAATAATGAAAATTTAAAATCTTAAATGTCTAACATTGGCAGATTAGTTAAATAAATGATGCTCTATCGCATGATGTAATATTGTGCAGTCATTAAAAAACATGTTCAAGGAACACATCTTAATAAATATAACAACCACAAGGAAGAGGGCTTAAGAGGTCAGGTACTGTATATGGTATATGCCCATATTTAGAGATTTCAATACACCTATTCATGTCAGCATTAAAAAATGAATAGAAAACAAATACCATAATGCAAACAATGGTTATCTCTGAAAAACAGAATGAAAAGTAACTTGAATATCTGTTTTTCCACTTTGTAAAAATTAGTCATTTAAAAATATTAAAAATAGTATTCAATAATCTTTTTCGGAATGCACCCAAGGTATTAGGAATTTTATAAAGTTCATTATCCAAATTATAAAATATAGTATTATATAATTTAAAACATAATTAGCCTAAATTTGTTTCTCTATTAACTACATAACTGTTCAGCCCCATGAAGCTCAGAGAATACTGAAATGCTAGGACTACTATTATGTTCAGTATAGCACTCCCAGAACACGCCTTTAAAAGATGCCTTCACATTTTATAACCAGAGTAGTCATCTCCATTTGTACAAAGTTTCCTACAGATTTGTATGATGCAAGAGTACAACATCTGAAGCCCTAAACTGTTTGATAGCACTATCTGGAATCCTAAAGATTCTCCTTGATTACTCCTTGAAAGGAAAGTTATGACCAACCTAGACAGCATATTAAAAAGCAGAGACATTACTTTGCCAACAAAGGTCCATCTAGTCAAAGCTATGGTTTTTCCAGTGGTCATGTATGGATGTGAGAGTTGGACTATAAAGAAAGCTGAGAACCGAAGAATTGATGCTTTTGAACTGTGGTGTTGGAGAAGACTCTTGAGAGTCCCTTGGACTGCAAGGAGATCCAACCAGTCCATCCTAAAGGAGATTAGTCCTGGGTGTTCATTGGAAGGACTGATGATGAGGCTGAAACTCCAGTACTTTGGCCACCTGATGTGAAGAGCTGACTCATTTGAAAAGATCCTGATGCTGGGAAAGATTGAGGGCAGGACAAGAAGGGGACGACAGAGGATGAGATGGTTGGATGGCATCACCGACTCGATGGACATGGGTTTGGGTGGACTCCGGGAGTTGGTGATGGACAGGGAGGCCTGGCATGCTGCAGTTCATGAGGTCACAAAGAGTCGGACATGACTGAGCGACTGAACTGAACTGAATGTAAGCTAATATTTTCCTGAAAGGTTTCCTTTATTCCTTTTACAGTGATGGATATTATTCTTTTTTCCCTTTTCCTTTTAACTGAGGTGTAGTTAATTTACAATGTTGTGTTAGTTTCAAGTGTACAGCAAAGTGATTCAGATGTGCATGTGTGTGTGTGTGTGTGCGTGTGTGTGTGTGTGTGTTCCCATGCTATTTCAGATTCTTTTACATTACAGAATATGACCTGTGATGGACACTCTTGTCTATGATTCCTCGGAACTTCTGAAACCACTCTCAAGTTATAGAAGTTTGCACTGGGCTAAGAACATGTGTAATCAAGGCTTGTTTTTTTTGGCTGTGCTGTTGTCGTTACTTTTCTTAATCAATGGGAAACTGTTGATATATACATACTGAGTATTATTTAAATTTTGAAAGATAAAATGCAAGGCACAGAAGGGAAAATGTTTTGATATCTAATTAAATCTTTTCATTGAGATTGTTTCCTAAAGGGATGTTTAAAATGTTTTCCACTAGAGAAAGGAGGGGGAGAATCCAGCTACCAGGAGAAAATTTACAACACTAAGCAACCATCATCCTTCTGAAGGATAACATAATTACAACAAAAATGAAGACAGGGAAAAGGAGTGCACAGCAAGCTACCTTGTCAGCTGGAGATGAGGAGATCAATATATTGTTTGCTGAACATTTCCCAATCAGATTCGTAACACAACTGGACATACGTGGGCTTTGGGGATGCTCAGAAAATCATACAGATTTCGCCCAACTGGAGAGTAACAAAAATAAATTTAAACTCTTCATCAAAGGTTTTATAAATAATCTGTTGTTGTTTTAACCTTTTCAGAGCCATGAGGAAGAGGAAAGAGAGCTGAGAATAAGGAGTCTCAGGTTTGCATCTCTGTCCTATTTCTTACCCGTCACTTTTGGAAAGTGACATGACCTCTCTGAGCCAATGGGATTCTAACCTGTGCATGGCTTTCTCAATAGGTGTTGAAAAGTTAAGTAAATTAATACAGGGCTGGAGAAATAGTAGGTGCTCAATATCTTTGGGGGGCATTTTTGGTTTACTTTGAAGTAAACACACAAAAACAAATAAATGGGATCTGCTCATACCCCAAAAGGAAAGAACCTGAGTGAATATATTTGAAGTACAAACCTTTTAACAAGCATCTCCACTACTTTACACCCACACAGTATGACGATCAGTAGTAATATCACATTTTAATGACTCTCTTTGTGTTTTGCTCTTTATTGGACCACAGAAAAGCAAAACTCACCCTTGGTCAGCACCTAAAATACAGATGAAAACAGACCATGGAGTCACAGGACATCTGCCCTGTGTCCCACACACACAGGTAAGCAAGAACACACGTGCACTGGGTGTGTGAGTGCCAGTGCTGTGCGATTACCAAGCAGGGGTGATGACACAGACCCTCCTGAATGCTCCTGGGAAGTGCCTCACATTTTATAGCCATGTATCATTTACAAGCACACTGGCTCCTTCTTTCCTTCATTCACCTTCTGCAATGCAGAGCTGTATCGTGCACTACACATACACGCACATACACTCTCTCTCGCTCTCTCTCTCTCACTCACACACACACAGAAGCAACCTCATTATTGCCAGACTGGATTGGCTTCTTAAAGTTACCTGCAAGACTGGATGCCATGCTACTCTGTCGGGTTAGGAGGGCAGGTTACTTGGAAGACAGAGGCAAATGGAAGCTTCCGGAGTGAAAGATCAGGGACTCCCCTTTTCCTTCCTCATTTCCCAACTCTCAAGTTCAAAGGTCTTCCACAGTTCAAATAAACCCTTCAAATGTCAACTCTCAGGCTTTGCAATGGGCAGTGTCAAAACACTCAGCAAGGGTGCAGATTCTGGTTGGCATCAAACTTGAATTCAAATCCCTGCAAGTTATTTAATCTCTCAAAGCCCCAGCATCCTTAGCGGGCTGTGGTAAAACTCAAAGGCCATAATGCATATAAGTGTTTAGCACAGTTCCTGCACACATACCCACCAAGTGCCATTACTAAAGAAGCAGAAGTAACATTTACAGCCTGGTCCTGAGCTAAATGCTTTATGTCTATGACTGTATTCACAAGTATACAAGGCGGATACTACTGTTATCCCCATTTTACAGAAGAGGAAACAGACTCATAGAGGTTCATTTGGCCAAGAATCATCAAGAAAGTGACAAAACTCAGGTGAAACCCCAGAAGGTTGACTGCAGATTGAGTTGCTAAAGGATACACTATATATTTTTAATGTGTGAGGGTTGAAGTCTATTTAATATATTTTTAAATTAAAAAAAAAAAAAAGCTTGACACTAGTGTTCATCCTGAGAAATGATGGGCCCAGTCAGTTTTTGCCTGACCTCAAGGAAAGTGCCTGGGTGGGTACGTGTCCCTCCCCCAGCTCCATGACCCTCACTGAGGCCTATTCCTCTGCCCAAGAGAAGATGAGAACAGGGGATTTGCCAGGGTTATTTTAGAGATAGAAGCTGGTCAGAAGCTATATTCCAAGGGTGCAGTTAAGGTGAACTCAAAGAGCAGAGTCCGTGGGCTCCAAGAAGCTGAGGAACATTCCACTGATGTGACACAAATGTGCCTGCTGCAGCATGGCCACCCCGCTTGCCCACGGAGCCCCACCCCCGGGAGCCATGGGCACAGGCGCTGTTGTCCACTCCCAGATTAGCATTCATGAAGCCAGGACAGGCGAGCTGGTGGAACATCCACTGCTCACCGTGCAGGCTCTCACTTTGTGCGTGCGCACACACACGTACACTCAGTTAGACAAAAAGAGTAAGCAGGAAGAAAACTAGATTCATCCCCCTAGAAGTCCTTTAAAAAGGCAGCAGCATATACAAAAAAAAGCAAAATAACTCTAACTGTCTTCCCTTTAGAGACCCTGTTAAAAATGACCGTGCAATCCCATCACTATAGTTAGCCACTTCTGGGTTGGAGCACATTTTGACAACAGAATAGAATAACTCTCACTCCTGAAAGTATAAAATACACCAGAAGTGGTAGCTATGTTCTCATTTAAGCAAACATGTAATGAACACCCACTAAGTGCTAAGTACACAAGACAATATCAACACGATACCAGAAATCTGTCAAATACCCAGAGGTTTTCCAAATATGCAGACGATTCATGTTCCATTTTTATTTGGCTATCTTTCCACTGGATGGCCAGTTTCCTTTGCCATCCAGTAGAATTTGGTCTAGCAGATGGACAGGCTCAATGTACATGACGCTACTAGATTCTTTTTTTTTTTTTAATATAGATTCTTTTAAAAAAAGAGAGAGAGAGAGAAGCTTTCCATCATCTGCTTGACACCACCAGTGATAGATAAATACCTGTGTGTGCTCCCAGGGTGCCTGACTGTACAAAATGTCTTGCTGATCCCATTCTTGCTGTGTGTCAGTACCAGCACAGGGAAGATGGTATCAGTTATAAAAAGAAAATGGTCTTCAATTCCCTTCCTTGTGAACATCTTCCTGACTCAGTTTCCCATTTCAGCCAAGCATGAATGGCTAATTGATACACACAGGACAGCAGACAGGAGAAGGAACACTGGAGATAAAGCATCTTAATACAACCTCGGCCCCACCACTTACCACCTGTGTGACATCAGGTGAGTTATTGTATATCATTGAGACTTGGTTTCCTCTTTGGTAAAAATGGAAATAATAAGAGCTCCTAAAGTTGTTCATGAGATACACATAAAAAGTGTTTAGCACACTGCCTGGCATGCCTCCACATGGGTATACCTAGGCACCGACTATGTTGAAGGAACATGCTAGGCACCATGAAGGGCACCCAGATGCATCGACAGGGATTCTTCTCACATGCATGAACTCAGCATCCACAATGGGAAAGGCAATCTTTTCCATGTCCCTCCCATACCACGGTCCTCCCAGTCCACCTCTCCCCAGCCTGTGTGTGTGGCTGTGCACAGGCTTCCTCCTCTGCAAGGGAAGCTCCTTGAGGGCAAGAACTCTGTTCTGGGGTTTTAATCTTGTTGGTCTTCCATTTCCCCCAGCATGTGCCATAACAGCAAGAACAAAGAAGGTGCTAGATAAATGCTTGCTGAATGGATATATGAATAAAATAGAGAACAGAAAGTGCCACAAAAGCAAGTGCTACAAAATTGCCGTGAAAATTCATAGTCTTTTTGATCATACCAAAGTGGGGTCAGGATGATCAAAGAGGGCATGGTGGAAGAGCAAACCCAAAAACTTGGCCTTAGGGAATAGGCTGGATTTAGTGAAACTTGTCAGGGTCATTCTCATCCCTCCATGGTCTAAATTCATGCCACCTCTGCCCTCAATGGACTGCCCAGGTGGCACAGTGGTAAAGAGTCTGCCTGCCAATGTTGGGGTGCAAGAAATACGGCTTCCATCCTGAGTAGGGAAGATCCCCTGGAGTAGGGAATGGCAACCGGCTCCAGTATTCTTGCCTGGAGAATTCCATGGACAGAGGAGCCTGGCGGGGGGTCCATGGGGTCGCAAAGAGTCGGACACAACTGAAGCAGCTGAGCACGCACACACACTGCACTCAATAGTACAGTGAAGTGCGGGCACACGTGTATCAGAGGACTAAGGTTTGCCAGGGTATGGGCGTGTGTGAGGCGGGGCGGGGGGTGGTGATCCATAGAGTCAAACTCACTTTTCTCTCACTCTCGAGTGCCCAGAGTCCTATCATAGGAGGGTCGCATCAGCTCCATCTTTCTAAATGATTTATTTTCCACTCAGACCAGTTTAGCATCATTGAGAAAGTCTGCCATATAAAAGACTAATATATATTACCATTAGGAAGCCTAGGATGCATTCTGGGCCCTTTGGTTCCCTTAAAGAAATAGGCAAATTGGACAGAAATCAAAGAAGGGAAGCCACAAGGATTAAAGAGAACAGCTGCAGGAGCTACTTGTAAAGGTTTTCCCCCAGCACCAGCCAGGAATAAGCAAAGCTCAGGGATGACAAAAAGGACCGAGGATCAAATACTCTCCCCGAGCAAGGGTGTAGGCACACCAATGAAGGGAAAGAATTGCTCAGGGTCACGCGGAGGGGTAGAGCAGAGAGGGATGGGATGTAATTACAGGAAGGAAACCTTGGGCTGCAGATCAGGGCAACCTTCTTAGGAACACGCTCAATCCGAGTGCAAACCGGCTTCCCAAGGGAGGCCGTGGAAGCCCCATCGCTTGAGGTGCATAAAGCCGCTGGACAAAAAGCAGAGACAGAGAGTGAGGAACAATCTGCCGGCGCAGGGGGGGTGGGACAGGTGACCTCACGGGGCCGCAGGCTCCGCACTTCAATGACACATCGAGATGTATTTCATCAGGCACCCACTGGCGAACGCCGAAAGCACTGCGCCCCGCAACACCCTCCCCCCCCACCGCAGCCATTGTGCTTTCTCAATACACCACTCAAGAAACAGTCCCATTCACTTCAAGAGACCCTCCATGGCTCCTTGCTGCCAGTAAGCGTCAGGAGGATAATATCTCGCTGTGGACCCGGCGTGTTCCTACTTGAAGGCAAAACGTGGCTTTGAAGAAGGAATTTTAGCTCTGGCTCAAGTGCCTTAGTCTTGGCTCCTGGAACTGGGATATTTTTGTTTTGTTTTGTAAGAGACCCTTTCAACTCAGAAGATACTCTTTATCTCCACTATGGGATTCTGAGTGGCCAAGATAAAACTGAGATAGTTTAATATATTCTCTTGATCAATCAAATGGCTCCTTTTAGCTTTCAGAAGAGAGTCCAATATTGTTAACATGGATTGTAGTACCCACAAAGATTTCCACAAACTCACCTTCCAGGGCCCTCAGCCCCAGCCTCACACCCCTTTTAGGGTTTCTCAAACAACCTGCGTTCCCCTCCACGCCAGGACTCGTCCCTGCTCCTCCTCCTGTACCAAACACTCTCATGCTCTCCCCACCTTCAGGATTTCATTCCTATGCTCAGGCTGCCATAACACAATACCACACTTTAAGGCAGTTTCCACAAAAGAAAGGTATTCCTCAGAGTTCTGGAGGCTGGGAAGTCCCGGATGAGGGTTGGCATGGTAGGGTTCCAGGTTTACAAACTGGCTGACTTCCATCCTGTTTATCCTCACATAGGAGAGGACGCACACTCTAGTCTCTCATCCCTGTATTATGAGCCCTACCCTTAGGACCTCACATAAATCCAGTAACCTCCCAAAGGTCTCATTTCCTAATACCATCATACTGGCAGGTAGGGTTTCAACATATCAATTGGACAGAAGGAAATTCAGTCCAGAACATTCCACTGATCCTCTTCCTTCAGGACCTAGCCTTAACTGTTGACTTTCAAAAAAAAAATTTTTTTTTATTGGCGTATAGTTGCTTTACAGTGTCATATTAGTTTCCACTGTACAACACAGTGAATACATACATACAGCCCCTCTTTTTTGGATTTCCTTCCCATTTAGGCTGAACTTCCCTGGTGGCTCAGATGGTAAAGAATCAGCCTATATTGCAGGTTGTAGGTTCAATTGTAGGTTCAATCCTTGGGTTAGGAAGATCCCCTGGAGGAGGAAATGGCAACCCACCCCAGTATTCTTGCCCGGAAAATTCCATGGGCAGAGGAGCCTGGCAGACTCCATAGCGTCGTAAAGAGTTGGACCCAATTGAGTGACTTTCACTTTCTTTCCCCTTTAGGTCACCACAGAGCACTGAGTAGTTTCCTGAGCTATTCCATAGGTTCTCATTAGTTATCTATAAATGTCTTTCCTGATCTGGCAAAGGGTAGGCTAGGGCCCCTCCAATCAGCATCTGAGCCACACACACTTAGCTCTGTGCAATCACTTAATACAACATGTGGTAATTTGTCCTACTTGGTCACCAGTCCACAAGAGGACAGGAGCTGCAGCCAACTCACTCTCTGCGGTAACTCTGAGACTTGCTATAACTTTGAGACTTGGCACACAAGGTGAATGATTCAAGAAACCTCATGTTAAAAGGGGTCCATGGGTACTTCATGCTCTTCATAGATTCCATGCATACCTGAGTGTTTAACATGCATGGGAAAAGGGCTGGGTCTTCTGGAAAATGCAAAGACAAATAGAAACTCATCCCCAAGAACTTACAGACTAGGCAGGAAGAGAAGATAAACATATAAATAACATGCCAACAAGGTACAGAGCCAAAAGTGACTGTCATACACAGTGCTATGGAAATTCAGAGGGAGGACACACATTTTCAGCTGGGTTGGGGAAATGGAGTTGGGAATACTTTCTAGAACAGGCTGGTAGAATATAGGATGTAGAGAAGACACTCAGAATGCAGGTATGCCAGACAGAGAGACCTGAATAAGCAAAGGCGCAGAAGCTGAAAATCTCTAGCACCATTAGCTCAAGGATAGAATTAAAGTGAAATTCAACTGTAAGGAAGCTATCTTGGTCACAAGTCTCTTGAATATCAAGTTTAGACTTTATTATGAACACGAGTGAGTGACATAATCAGACTTTGTTCTGTGGTATGAGTTGGCAGAAGTAGACAGCTGAGATATAATTTGTAAGGAAACCTAAAGTCTGCCACTTTTCAAATAACTAACCAGTGAGCAGTCAATATTCTTGGAGGGTCAACCATGTCTGCCTTCCCAAGGGGAGATGCGAGGCTATGAAATGGTCCCTTGACTCAGAAATTGTCTGCCCTACTGCCAGCATGGAAATCCATCCTTCTTAGATTTATGGACCCCAGGACCCCATACAGAAATACAGCAACCCAGCTAACAAAAGTCCTGGATTATGGAGTCCAAATATTCTACTTCAGAATTCTGAAATCATCTCAGGCAATACATTTGCATGCCCTCTTATGGCTCTCCTCACTAGGGACTTTGCCCAGGGGTTTTGTTAGGCCCCTTTCAACTCGGCCCTCCTGTTTCATTTACCTGGTAGACAGCTGCACACCAAACCATGTCCAGGCGCACCCTGGGAAGACCTCTCTTGCCCCCACTCCTGTTTAGTGAGACTGTCAGTGGCAGCTTTTGCTGGTGAGAGAACCACAAAGCAACCAGCTAAACAGTGGTACAGCCATGGCACATGCACACTGCTCCACCTGCGAGAGGAGATGATGAAGACTGTGCCCAGGATGTTTACTCACCCTACACACCTTCTGAAACCAAAAGGGTAGGATGTGCCAAGAATGAGAGGTCCCACATCGGATGAGGGTGAGTCTCGGGAGGAGTGATAAGTATAGAAGCATCTATAGCCATTTGCGAGGCTACCAGATTCAGGCCATGTAAGCATAATTAGTGGTATCAGCCCAAGGTGAGAGACCAGGAAACAAAAGCTTAGACAGACAGCTGGCAAGTGGTGGAGCTGAGATTTGAGTTTGTCTAACTCCAGAGCCCAAGATCTCAACTATATTGCTAAACTATTTGGTTGCTGTATTTATTGGAATATCCTTAGGGAGACAAATAGGATAGGGTGTTTATTAACAAGGAACCCTCTTCGCAGCCCTTTATAAGGGCAGGAGATGGAATGGGCTCTCCTGTGCAAAGCTAGTCTTCTGCCTTCCACTGGTCAAATAGAGGGATGGGCTTTAACAGAAAGTGAATCCCGAATCAAAGGTCCTACACTGTGGTCTATCCCTGGTATAAAACCACTTCAGATGAAAGAGTGGCCTGTGGATGAATTGAAACCAATTATTATTATAATCATTATCTGTGTAACATTTGGGCAGGAGACAGCTCCTGACAGTTTCTTGTGAGAAGTTATGTCTGTCTGACTGAGCAGAGTTTAATTGAAAATGTCAACCACCTTGAAGATCATTAGGGTGAAGCTCTTAGCCTCAGGAAAAGACAAAAGTGAAAACAATCCTCTGTTGCTGCTGATAACCACCTGTATTGGGGTGAACAGCAAATGAACAGATGAGCATATGGCACGTGGGGCTTTTTGGGAGCCATTCAAGCACCAAATCCTCAGGTTTGCTGTGAGTGAACAAGATCCTCACTCCAGACACACACATTTGTAAGAGGTTGGATCCATGCAGTCAAGACTAGACAGATCATATCAGGAATGTGTCCAAATGCAGTGAACCTCTTCTAGAAAATGACTTCTTGAGGCAGGAATTTGTTTCATTGGTTGCTTTGTCTTGGAATAGCCAATCACCTATAGTCAATGCTTAGTATTGTTTATCCATCTTTCTCTGTCCTCTTCCTCTTCTTCCTGCTGACACACACAAATACACACTATGTGGGCAGAAATACACACTCACACACACATACATCATCAGGGGTTTCCACTAAACTATTCAAACCCAGTTTCTCCTCTAAAGTATCCAAGGATACCCCAAGAGTCTGGGAGCCTTGGTATATTTGCAAATAGTTTACAGCTGACATTTTCTCTAGTACTTTCTGAAGTTAAAAAAAGAATGTGGCTATTAGAAAAAAGATGCATTTTATAAGTACGGAATATGCTTTTACTACCAATATTGACAAGAAAGAAAAAAGTGAGTAAAAATTCAGATATTAACACACAGATCATTTAAAGGATTGCACTGAGAAATTCTGCTCTCTAAACTAAAACATATATACTGTACTACATAAAATGTCTTCTTAACATTGTGAAGCAGTGTCCTTAGCTATCACCAAATTTAGCACATGTCACTGTATTTGTGAAACCCCAATCTGGTAATATACAATGTACAGCAAGCATAAAATCATGAACTAGTTGCCAAGGGCCCTAGCTCTGGAATCAGACCACCTGCATTCACATCCTGGCTCTATAACTGACTGGTTGTGGAACCTTGGGAAATGAGCAGTGAAACAGAATCACCTACAGTTAAAGTCTTTAAACCTCAGTCACTTCATTTATGAATGGAGGATAACAGCAAAACCTAGAACTCCACAGGGGAAAGGCACTTATCACAGTGACCAGCCTCGGTAAATGAGAATGGTTATTAAGCTTCAGTGGACCCTAGGATTCGGTAAATGGGGACAGATTACCGGTTATCATGAATTTCAAACAGGGGTTTAATTTCGCATGCAAGGAAACAGGGAACCAGGAAAGGTTTTGAAGGAGGAGTGGTATGATAAGGAGGCCTTTAAGGGAGCACTAAACCATAAGGTTCAATACACTACAAGGGAGAAATGCTGAGTGCAGTGGCCATCAAGGAAAGTCTCTGCAATGATCCAAGCTTAACCCCATATATCTCTGGATGAGAATGGTAGAAAAGGCAAAGAAGACAAGAAAAGGGCCTTCACCAGGATATTTTTAAAGAAGAAAGAGGAGGAACAGGAAAGCAGGGGAGGGAAGAGGAGAAAAGAGAGGTGGAGGGAGAGAGAGAGGGAGGGAGGGAGGGAGGAAGGAAAGAGGGAGGGAAGGAGGGGAGGAAGGAGGAAGAGAAGACTGTTCTAGGAGACTGACTAGAATGACTCATGGTGAGTCAGACGAATCGAGGGCAGTCATCTGAACAAACTGAATCTCCTGTCTCATGACACTAATGCAAAGAGTGGCCAGAATGACACACAGGCCAGTCATCATTCTAACTAGACAGTCTTTAGGGATCCTTCAGGGCTGGCCTCCCAAGTCCATAAGTTTCCTGATGGCCCTTCATTCAATGCATTTAGCATGTATCTACTGGGCATCCACTATGTATAAGACACGGTGCTGGGTTCTGGGGACACTGAAATGACGAGAAACAACAAACCTGCTCCTTTGGAGTCTACAACCTATCACATAGACAGCCATAAAACAATTCAAAACTAAGTCATGAATTCCAGTTATGCTATGTGTTATCAGTGGCACCCTGATCAGATCCATCCATATGAAAAGGCTTCTGAACAGTACGTGTTCTTTACTGAATCTGAATATAAAACCTCCTACGTAACTTTCAGAAGTAGTGTGGCTTCTAGAATCAGAAGCTGAGTAGACATTACTAACAGCATGCTCATGCCTGTTCTAAGCAGCAGCCTGTATGCCTGGGAAAATTTGGAACCATCCCTGAAATCTCAGTTGAAATAGAAAGTAGAAATGGAAGACAGAAGAGAGCCTGGGATGAGGTGGAGGGAGCACTGGAATATTCTACACAGCACAACTGCTATAAGTCATGACCTATCAAATCATTTCAAAACATCTCTCATGATCTATAGAAAATAAGAAGATTAGGCAAAATCAGTGATAACAAAAAATACCTACAGTCACCTCACTCTGCTCTATCTTTATACATGGAAAGATGTCACTGCTTTATCATAGCACTGTTTCCTTACTGTACTTCTCAAAAAAGCACTCCAGGCAGCCATCAGCAATGGAATTGTGTAAGGAGGAGAGACTAGTGTATTTTAAATTCATCAGCTTCTAAGGTCCTTTCCAATCTATGTTGTGGCAACTGATAACTTTAGAGTTTGGAAGGTAAGCAGAAGGATTGCAGCCAACAGAAATTGTAAAGGATGAGTAATCATGTCAGAGCAAAGCTATACCTGAAATAGACTTGGAATGAGAATCATTTCCCTTGTAGGCAGAAATGAGGGCTGAACAGTAGCAATTTGGAGCAGCTTATTTTATAGCAGTCCCTCACTAAAGAGTTAAGCATCCTTACCCCATTAAAATCCAACCTTGGCCTGTAAAACACTAATCCTCTCCGTATTTTTCTCTTAAGTTGCAACATGAAGAATGTTAGCATATACTGAAGAACTTCTAATGATCCATAAAAGTAATAAATCCTTCATTCCTAGAGGGTTGGTATACTTCCTAAGAACTATTCAGGAGCCAAAAGTGACAGACTGCTATGAGGAACAGACGTTCCAGGTTCTCCTGCAATGGGGACGAGACGGGATGCAGGGTGGTGTCAAAACCTCCCACTCTCCGAGGGTGGAGCCCTCACTCCCTTCTTTGCTCAGGGTGATCTGGGTTCCTCTCACACATATGTTTGGTGTCTCAGATGTCAGGAGAAGCCTGAGGGCAGACCAATAGCAGCTTCTACTCAGCCAAAGAATAGGACACTGGTTTACTACAAGATACAAATAGAGCAACAAAGCAACCCCCCCATGGAAGAATATACACTGCCATGCTTTAAAAAAAAAAAAAAAGAATTATGCCATTGGAGCATGGTCATTACACAAGTACACTGAATAAGGGCCAAAACTGCTTAAAATGGCTCTTAAAAATATAAGCCTTTCTGAGATTGCTTCTCGGGTACATTAATTTATCTATTCTATTGGGATTAAGAATGGCCTAGAATACCAGCTTGAAAGGGAAAAGTAAAATTTTCACTACCTGCTATCTCTCCATATTTGTCACTACCTATCAGAAATCCAGATGCGGACACCCTTGACACAAAGAAAGCACAATTAAAGCCTGAGACAAGGCCAGTCCAAGCTCTGCCGGAGCCAAAGGGACCCTGTGTGGCTCCCTTCCGTCTCAAGCCCTGCTTGGCAGCTGTGCCTTTGACTGACATGTGACATTCTTGTTTTCCTGGACAGAGAAGCCAAGCTCCTGATGGTTATCGACATCAGAAAATGTCATGTCTGAATATGCTTTAGCCGGACCTTCCTCCCTCACTTCGTCTCCTGCCTCCTGCCCTGCAGTTTATTTTAATTATACAATGAAAACTCTCAAGTATGGAATGGCTGCTCGCCATATCACACAAACCCCTAATTGTACTCTGGAGCTGGTTCGTGGCATTTTATCGCCCTGCGATGGTAAAAGGCACATTTGCAACAGGAGGAGGTCGTGGAATATTTTCTGGAAATGCCAATGGATTTCAAGGCCCCTCCTTTTTTTTATACCAGACACTTTTGATTTCATCTTTGTATAAATTACATCTCCTCTCTTGTACCGTTTCCTCCTCTCCTTGTAATCCTATACAATTTCTCAGCATATGGATGAATGTTAATATCCTGATCCATAATCACTCTTATTAAACCACAAAAGCATTTTAGCAGAGTTAATGTTTATATTACCATAGTTCCTATACTGTGATGGTGTGCCCATCTATCATTCTTCTCGCTCTTTTAAAACATTTTCATCAGTAAGAACATAGATCATAGGAGAGAAATGATATTCAAGCTTTTCCCAAAAGAGGCCACTTCAACAAGATAATTTTGTAGAAGACAAAAAAGGTGACCCATGCACAATCTGGACACAGCTGGCCAATCTAAGACTGCTTCAGATGGCTGTATATGCAACAAATGCAGGCTTTCCCCATTGTGTGTGTTCAATAAATGTTCACTGAATGAGTCTCTTAATTGATCACATGGTCACATTCAAATACACCCGACACGTATTTAACCGGGAACTCCCATGCTCTAGTTGCCACATGTTGCATACTCATCCTCTCATTCACACTAAGAACAAATTCTCTTCTGATAACCCTTCCCCAGCTCAATACAAACCTTGAGGAAGAAGGGCTCGTGTGTTCATATGGCGCTCCCCACAGCAGTATTTTTCACTTGACAGATAAATGTCATATCACTTTTAAGCAATTCCCAGAGGTGTATGGTGGTGCATGGTCACAGCTGTTTCCCTAAATACCGCTAAGGAAAAGGAAAGATTTGGGGCTAACTTTCACAGAGGCAGTGGGCTAAGAAGAAATGGATTATTAATGCTTTTCTATTTCCTGGCCCCAAAGTCTCTAATTAACACTCATGAAACTGGCTTATCGTGACATTCCCACCTACTTGGATGTGTTTCATGTTAGGACTTGGGAAGAAGCAAGATTTTATGTAACAATCTCATTCATTAATCCTTAGTGAATACACTCAAGAAAAGGTACTCAGGGCAAACAAAAGGTCCAGAGTCAGTAGCCAGCGAAGAAGGATAACCTGTTCCTCACACTGCCATCTCCCAACAGAACTTTAGGCCCGCAAATGTTCTACCATAGCAGTCGAGTACCTTCCATTAATATCTTCTGTAGTCCAGTTTGTATGGACCCAAACAAGAGCTGATGCATGTGAGAAGCACCCAGCCCAGTGTTTTACAAGAAAGAGATGCTCAATGAAAGCTATTTGAGATCTAAAAAGAAATACAAGATATCTTAAGAAATTCAGATGTTGGTGAAATCGGCATTGATCCAAGGACCATGCGGCAAGCAATGGAGGCATTTCCTCAGTGACCTGGCAGATACCCTTCGGGTGTGACATCTTTGAATCTGAGAAAGGAAAGGGCTATAAATGAGTGGTGTGAGCCATCTGCGGTCTCATTGTGGCTGGATACTGTGGGAGTGTGTAGGTTTAATCTGATTGAGTTTCCCCAAAAGTCAGCCACCCAACCACTCTAACCCACCGTCACTCCCAACTTCAATCCCCCTAGAAGTCAAACAAAACACATCTGACTGTGGACTGGACTCAATGCATACTTACCATTTTGCAATCCCTGGACTCTTTGATGCATGTGGTATTGAATCATACACCTTTTTTGCATTCTTTCACTTTTCACTTGGTAAGCTGTGACTTCCCAACTAGACTACGAACACTTTCGACCATGACACATTTTTGTCTGGGTGTGTCTGTGATGCCCTGTGTTTGCTAAACAGGAGCTCTATTACACACTGCTAGGATGAACAATGGCCCCTAGCACATGTAACATTTCCCAAACGAGGGAACGAAAAGCAGAAGAGGGAACTTGGCGTCAACTTGAGTGACTGCTCTTCCTTCTCTTCTTCATTCTTTTTTCTTCCTAGCAGGTGCACGTTTGCAATGGTGATTTCTTATTTCATTGCTAAGTATTTCCTCAGTAGAGTAAAATCCATCAAGGACCAGACACAGGAGTATGCTAATTCCCCATTTCTCCGGTAACGCACAGATTCAATGGGGTTTTCTTCTCGCCAATGTGCGTTCATAAATGCCATTAATAGTAATGGGAATCAAATGCAAAATATCACTGAGTAAGTAGGCCCTAGTGCATGAAATATATTCTCAACCACAAGGACAAGCTGCCATACAGTTCACTGCCTTGTACTAAATTAGGGGCCGGGGATTCTCTGATTGGGACCAAGATGGTGATAATGACAAATAAAAAGAGAAAAGCCAGTCCCTGTTCCCTACTTATCCCCGACCAAGACTATCCTTGACTTACAGGTCAGAGACAATGAGAAGCTTTGAAGCCAGGAAATGGAGATAGGGTGCAGAAAGATGCCAACTCCTGTTCCTGCACGGGAATTAATGAAACACAACTCAGCCAGTTCAACACGGCTGCCCTTTAGTCATCCCACCCACTAAAAGACACTGTTAAAAACCCGCCAGCTTTTATTAGCAGAAACAAACGGAGTCGACTACCAAGCACTCAGGAGTTTTTTCATCCTCAAAGTCCAGGATGGCTTTGCCATAATAAAGGTCATATCTCCTAAGCACGGTAATGTTCACACAGCAACCTGAGCTCCAGGCAAGAGCCAGGCCAGCTTCTCAGTGTTCCCCCTGTAGAAGGTGTTGCCGATTAAACTATCACATTTCAAAGGGCTCCTTACAGTAAATAGGAAAGAAAGGAAAAAAGAGATCCAGGGCCTTTTGTTAGTCAAAAAGCCAGGGAAAGGCGATAATTAACCCATTTTTGTAGAGAAATCATTTGGACAAAAGTCAAGGGATTTACCACCCTGTCAATTGTTAAGTCTAGATAAGGACATTATATTCCCCAGCACAAAGGGGGACTGAGAGGGAGAATAGAAAGTAGGCCACTACTACTACTTTACCTCACATCTGAAAAAGGACTTTTTTTTGTCCTCCCAACGCAGTGATGGACTAAAGGATTTTTTTCTCCCTTGCACTAAAAACATAACTTCAGAGCCATGCTTTTGCATTTTGTTAAATATTCAAAGGTATTGTGCAATTAGCATGTCATTAATGAATAATTAATTATAGCTAAAGCAGCTTTCAGATTTTTGCAGCTAAATTATTTAAACAGCAAATATAACAATACGATGCAATGCTTTCCTTCGGTGTTCTGTTATTGCATTATTTGAAAGGAACAGCAATATTACTTTTCATTAGTTGCAAGAATTATGTGCAACAAAAGCTGTTTTCCTTTTTTTCTTACCTAAAAGTTGTTTCATGTGCCCTAAAAGGGAAAATTAATTCAATCCAGATTAGATTTCCTAAGAATTAATTAGCTGCAAATATCTGAAAACTATAGCTAGGGATAGAAGGCTTAGCTAACTAAACCTAAAAGAAAAAAAGTGAACCTATTTAAAAGTTGTCCTTTAGAAGAACTCCTGCACAAAATTACCATTTTCGAGATATTTGGTTACCACTTCTGAAAGAAGAAACCCACTAAAAATCCTTGTTTTATTTTTTTAAGCTAGTGGGTATTACAGAGTCACCCCCAGCAAACAGTCAAGAGTTAAAGAGAAAGTAATACCTCGCTACTTGCAGACATACATCACTAGTGAGACATGAGTTTATATTTATAAGTTGCACATCTGGGATCAGTTGACTTACCCATCTGCTAACTACACCAGTAAACAGTATGTCTAGGACCGTCATATCCTTGCATCCATCACAAATTCCTGCTTTAATTGTGTGTTTACGTGGCAAACCTCTGCTTAAGTATATTTTAAGACTGTTTTAAGCAGTTGTAATTGCTCCTTTCTTCTTCATATTAACTCCAACACGTTTTATTTACCATTATGACAGACTGTGATTTTGCAAGCCTCACAGATAAATAAATGCCAGAGATCATCCTGCTTGGAAAAAGGCAGTCTCTCTGTTTCACAGAGACTGGAGGCTTTAACCTGCCTGGCCTGAAGGGCTCGGGCCTCTTGCACAAATGTCAGTGCCTTGAGTCACAAGTTCAGATCTCAAGAAGGCTATGTTCATGTTCCTATCTCTAGAACTCAGAAAACTGTCAATTATACAGGCTGCTTTAGACGAAGAGGGAGAAGAAGATTTGGGAGGAAAGGTCTAATTCTAGTTTGGGAAGATGAGATGCCACCCAAGGGTTTCCCTCTTTTTCCTTAATATAGTCTGCTACCACTCTGGCAGCAGAGTCCACCATCACTTGACAATGATGCATTGGGAGTTCCGAGGTGCTGGGGCAGTGGATGAGCCCCTGGCAGAGGGTCAGAAGTACTGAGAAGCCCAAAAGTCAAAGGAGACTGTAGCCCATGGTCTTGCCGGATTTTCAACCCGGTTCTACAACTGAGTTTCATAAGCATGCTAAAAGCATGGGTTTAAAAAAAAAAAAAAAGAAAAAGGCACTTTCCATAATTAGGGAAAAAATATGCACAGTGTCGGCACAAAAAGGGGGGAGGGGATTTTACTGTATTTTTTCCCAACCTGCCTTTTACATGTATATGTATAGCAAGATGTTAAACTTCACACAACATTGTTAAACCACCTCTTGGGTTTGGGGAACTGAAAGTCTTATGTGCGTATGTATTATTGTACTGAGGCAAAACTGTTCAACTTTTCTACACGATTAACCATCATTTTCTCAGGGTGTCCTCACACAGCTTGCAATTTCCAGCTTCTCAGTAAATGTTCAGATCAATATGTGGCTAATAGGGGTGGGGGTGGGGATTACAAGCTGCAGAGCCTCCCGGAAGCTAAAGAGTCACTCTGGTACAATCTAGTTAAATGACAGTATGGCAGCAGGCAATTTACCCAGGCCAAGGAAGCTGTGGCTTGTCAAAGACATTAAAATCCAAATGGGCCAGCCATGGTGCCAAATGTACTCATAGGCTTTGCAAACACATAATCCAGACAAACTGAATTAAATCACAACCAGTTTATAATTAATTTGCTTTTGAAAGTCATGCCATGAGAACAAATGTGTCATCCATTTACAATGAAATGTTCTTAGGGCGCCCCTACTTAATGACGCCTCTGTACATGATGGAACCTAAGCAGGGGGTGGGCAGTGGGGGACAGGTTCCAGGAAGCTAAACTTTTCTGTCAACCTCGTGGAAGCTTGTGGCAGTGCGGTAGCTGGTGTGGTCCTGGGGCCTCTCTGACCGCAAATGCCAGCTTCACTATGCCAGAGATGTAAAATTAGAAAATACTCCTCTTGACAGGGCACTGCCCTTTCTAGACACCATCTTTTAAGTACACACACTCGAGGGAAAGATAAAAACAGTAAGGAACCAAGGCAGTCATGCTTCATGTGAATTTATTTTCTGGGACTTGAGGATCCAAGGAATCTGAGAGCCTTATATACATGTGACAAAGAAACAAAGAAAAATAATGTAAAAAGGAGCAATTATCCTGAATCTTAAATGGAGTATTAGGTGCCAAGCACATTTTTTCTCCTGCACTTCTTGGCAGAGGAGAGGCAATTTACAAAGAAGTAACCACAGAGTAGATGATTTAAGTAAGATATCTTAGGTCTTGTAGTCAGTACGGGGCAGAGGCTAGATTCAAACCCAGGACTAACTCAACAGCCTGAGATCCTAGCCTTCCACTTTTCATTTCACCAAAAGCCGGATCTCATCCCTCTTTCCAAAGTACAGAGGCCAGTGAGACTTTAAGTGTGGCTGCTTTTCAAACAAACTTGAACTTCATATCAAGGTAAACTCAACCCCATCCTCATCAATTTCTTGAGGAGACTGGGCCAGAGAGCATGTCCAGCTCAGAGTCCTGAGTTCATTTCATTAGAACTCCCTTAAAGACACAGAGCATTTCTGATCCAAAATGGTCTTTAATAGGCTGATGTCTTACACCAGCCTTGCACCAAATTACTGCTAGCTATCTCCAAAAGTCAGATTGACCCTCAAAGAGTGGGAGAGCACTACTGCTGAGGGCAGTCCTAAGAGGGTGCAGCAGGTTCAACAAGCAACTGAGAGGAAGGGGACTTGCAAAAACATGTTGGGCAATGACATTAGGAAAGGAAGAGTAACTCTTATCCTTCATTCATGTCAAAAATATTCACTTCTCACAGGCTTGAATGTGCCACACACTGCATTCAGTTAGTAAAAATATAAATACATGTGGACTTATGTTTATGTGTTTTTAAGATTTAGAAGCATGCCCCAAGTCATCAAGATAATGAATGACAAGGCCAAGACTTGAACCTAACTGGAACTGTAGTATACACACACTCCAATCCACAATACTATTATTTCAAAAAACTGTACTTTGCAGGGACATGTCAGTAGCATGTCCAAGGTCTTCACAGGTGAAAGCCTACACTGCAGTTTCCTTCCACCGAGATGCAACCTAATGGTCTCTGCGCATTTCACCAGGAGGAGACCAACAACAACACCTCTGAAGGGACAACTGTGGCCATGAAAAGGAAGACAAGAAATGAGAAAGTTCAAGAGGTATTTGGCTACTAGAATCCAAAACTGGAAATTTAACTGGAAGCTTAATTGCAGGACTTCTCTTAAAACACACACACACACACACCTTCCAGTCATTCTGTCTACAACAACCATTAAAAACTTGCTTCAGATAGTGACTTTAGTGTCTTCCAAGCTATTTCCAAGCATCCAAATAATCACTGACTCTGAAACTAACAATCCTTACTAACAGAAAACAGAAGTGCAAAATCTTATAGAAAGATTCGAATGGAATTAACAAGAACAGAGGTTCTAGGTATTAGACATGCACTACCACTGCTATTCCCTCTAATACCTCCATAGCTTCTACACTAATGAAAATACCAAGAGCTTCCATTTACTCCCTGAGTACCCACTGCTATGCTGTCTGCTGAGTGCTTTATATGCCCCACATCTTTGACTCTTCACAAGCACCCTATAGGATAGGTATTATTATCCTGTTTTACAGATGAGAAAACTGAGGCTTCAAAAGTTTAAACCCTACACAAAGAGCCAATTAAACACAAAGAGAAGTATTTACCAAACCCATCTGTAAGGTACTGCAAAGCTAAGCACTGTTGTGGATACAAGAAAGCATGACATATTGATCCTTTCTATCAAGGACCAGAAATTCAAACTGCAAAGATCAGGACACATAAAAAAGCATATTGATAAAGGCAGAGCTAAAGAGGAAGTCCCAAGAGGGCAAGAGCTAAGTCCATCTTGTAGCAAGTTGGGTCCTAATGGCCTGGCACAGCATCTGACCCATATGGCATGCTGAGTAAACAAATGTTAATAAATGTAGAAAATAGTAAGTGTTGAATGAGCATTTTAGAATTCCTGGAACCCATCTCCTAAGCATTTGGTTAAATGAGGTTAAGGCTAAAAAATGGTCCTGATTCTACAACTACCACTTAGAAGTCCCCTGACCCAAGGTGCTTCAGAGCAGGTTGAGCCCTGCTTTGAAGGCCTGTGTCTCTTACTTTCATCAAATTGGGGCAACCAGAGACCTAGAAGGCTTAATCGGAAAATCTTCACTTCTCTTTGTCCATATTCTGCCATGGATGGCTTCTCTGCCAAACATTTCATAGTTACCTTAAAGCCAAACAATATCTTTCAAGGGAAGTGACTGGCAAACAGCCATCACCTCTGATGCAGAAAAATACCACCATCACTCCTAGGCTTAAATGCCTTCAAGGAGACCCTGGAACCAAGGAGTCTTTACAGGCAATCTGATTTTTTTTTCACTCCCCTTTTGTGGAAATATCTTTTACACAAGGCTTAAAGAAAAAAGGGAAAAATAAGAAGAAGCAGCAAAGAAAAAGAAAACCTGCCTTAAATGAAAAAATTCCAATCTTGCCTTTGTAAAAACCCTCCAAGCCCCAGTCAGCGGCCCCTCCCCCTTTATCCAGGCCTCTGTGTTTCCCGGCAAAGGGGTTAGAAAGCTGTTGAAAAACATTCTCCTGCTGTATTGAGACTGACATCTGACAGAGCTCCGTGGTGTCCTAACTTGGGTGAATTTAAATGACAAGCTTGGCTTTATAAGTCAGGGATCCTCTTTTACAATAGAACAGCATGATTGCTTCACGGTAGAGGGGGAAAGAGGAAGAATCAAAGTTTTCTTCAAATCCCCAGTGGTGCCATTGACCTGTCAGAAGGTTGTGACCCACTCCTGTTAATCCATGCAAATCAGATGTCTCCAATTTGTGCTACTGATTGGACTACCACACCTTTAAATTCAGGAAGCAGCTTTAGAGTGACGCTCCTATCACAGAGGTTCAGTTCACCTCTCATTTTTTTCTTCTTCAAAAACATGACAGCTGACTTCCTTTAAGTCCTGCCCTTGCTCAGTGAGGGAAGACTATCTGATGGTTTCCTGATTAGCATCAAGGCAAAAGCAGCATGTTTTTCATAGACTAACGCTATTACCTAAATTATAGGCCTGTTGCTCTCAGCATCGTCCCCCCACAGACAGGTTAATATACACATCCCACTGGTATTATTGCTTTGCTAACAGTCACCCAATCATTTTTATACCATTGGGGGGTAAAGGTCTGGTATTCCCTGGAACACACTTCAGATCCAGATGAGAGAATCATATAAAACCCAAAGTGCTGTTTTCAAACCATACCATTCAAAACTGACCAACATTCCCCAGGTTCAATGCCATGTGCCATTCAGATGTTAAACCAGGAGTAATTTCAAGCGGAAACATTCAGAAATGGGAAATTCAAAGGCTGGTATACTGGATATCAACAGAAATCTGGCCTGTGTGCTTCTCACATCATGCAAGCTGTCCTGAAGTCATTCTGAACTGGTTATTTATACAAGGTCAGTGGCCAGAATTGTTGTGAATCATATAAAGGTAATTTGGAATCCTACAGGGAGAAGGAGGCATTTAAAGGACTTGAGCAAAGTTTTACTTCCTGAAATCTGGAAAGTTGCTATCTTAAAGAACCCCAGAACAATTAGCATATATATATAGAGAGAGAACAATAAATAACTTTAAATTGCCTATATTCAGGAAACGCTATTCCCAAAAGCAAGAAAAAACATTAAATGGGAATAAGCCCAACCAAAAATATAAAGAAAAATTCAAATTAGGGATATTAAAGACTTGAATAAAAAAATGAATATATATGAGTATATATTCATGCAAGGTCAGAAAACTCATTATATATAGATATCAACTTTCCCAGATTTCAATAAAATTTTGCTCAATAGACCAAGGGAATTATTTTAACCTAAAAAGGATTCTATAGCTTATATGTAAGAATAAATAAAAAGAAATAGCTATGAAAATGGAAGGATATTATAACATTAAAACATATTAACTTCATAAAAATTAAAATTGCACGTTAAGGAATTCAAATCAAACAGACCAATCGATGGAACAGAGTAAGAAGCCACGTGCCTCTACGTCCTTACTGAGGGCTGATATTCGAAACAGCAGGACTAACACCTACACTGGCACCAGAAGCTCAGACTGGCAGGCATTACACATGCCCTCTTCAGTGTGCCAGGGGAGACCCTTTACATTGATAAAGAAGGGTCGTAACTAAAGGGGAAGGGAGAGATGGAAAGCTGGAGCAGCAGCTATTGACCAACCAGCATGGAACACTTTTAAGAGTTTGATAAGGTGGCTCCTGTACAATGTAACGAACTTCCGTCCATAGTTCTGCAGGCACTCTGTCTATTAGATCTAGTCCCTTGAATCTATTTGTCACTTCCACTGTATAATCATTAAGGGATTTGATTTAGGTCATACCTGAACGGTCTAATGGTTTTCCCTGCTTTCTTCAATTTAAGTCTGAATTTGGCAATAAGCAGTTCATGATCTGAGCCACAGTCAGCTCCCAGTCTTGTTTTTGCTGACTGTATAAAGCTTTTCCATCTTCAGCTGCAAAAAATATAATCAATCTGATTTCGGTATTGACCATCTGGTGATGTCCATGTGTAGAGTCATCTCTTGTGTTGTTTGAAGAGGGTGTTTGCTATGGCCAGTGCGTTCTCTTGGCAAAACTCTGTTAGCCTTTGGCCTGCTTCATTTTTTACTCCAAGGCCAAATTTGCCTGTTACTCCAAGTATCTCTTGACTTCCTACTTCTGCATTCCAGTCCCCTATGATGAAAAGGACATCTTTTTTTGGTGTTAGTTCTAGAAGGTCTTGTAGGTCTTCATAGAACCATTGAACTTCAGCTTCTTTGCCATTAGTGGTTGGGGCTAGACTGGATTACTATGATATTGAATGGTTTGCCTTGAAAACGAACATAGATCATTCTGTCATTTTTGAGGCTACATCTAAGTACCGCATTTCGGACTCTTTTGTTGACTATGACAGCTACTCCATTTCTTCTAAGGGATTCTTGCCCACAGTAGTAGATATAATGGTCATCTGAAATTAAATTCACCCATTCTGGTCCATTTTAGTTCACTAATTCCTAAAATGTCAATGTTCACCCTTGCCATCTCCCGTTTGACCACTTTCAATTTGCCTTGATTCATGGACCTAACATTCCAGGTTCCTATGCAATACTGTTCTTTATAGCATCAGACTTTACTTCCATCACCAGTCACATCCACAATTGGGTACTGTTTTCACTTTGGCTCAAACACTTAATTCTTTCTGGAGTTATTTCTCCACTGATCTCCAGTAGCATATTGGGCATCTACAGACCTGGGGAGTTCCTCTTTCAGTGTCCCATCTTTTTGCCTTTTCATACTGTTTGTGGGGTTCTCAGGGCAAAAATACTAAAGTGGTTTGCCATTCCCATCTCCATTGGACCACTTTTTGTCAGAACTCTCTACCAGGACCCATCCGTCTTGAGTGGCCCTAAATGGCATGGCTCATAGTTTCATTGAGTTAGACTAGGGTGTGGTCCATGTGATCAGATCAGCCCTGGGTGTTCTTTGGAAGGAATGATGCTAAAGCTGAAACTCCAGTACTCTGGCCACCTCATGTGAAGAGTTGACTCATTGGAAAAGACTCTGATGCTGGGAGGGATTGGAGGCAGGAGGAAAAGGGGACGACAGAGGATGAGATGGCTGGATGGCATCACTGACTTGATGGACGTGACTTTGAGTGAACTCCAGGAGATGGTGATGGACAGGGAGGCCTAGCGCGCTGTGATTCATAGGGTCGCAAAGAGCTGGACACGACTGAGTGACTGAACTGAACTGAACTGAACTGTGAGTGTAGTTTTCATTCTGTCTGCCCTCTCATGGATAAGGATTAGAGGTTTATGGAAGATTCCTGATGGGAGAGATTGACTCTAGAGGAAATTGGGTCTTGTTCTGATGGCAGGGCCATGCTCAGTAAATCTTTAATCCAATTTTCTGTTGATGGGTAAGGCTGTGTTCCCTCCCTGCTCTTTGGCCTGAAGCCAAACTGTGGTAGGGGTAATCACTGCAATGGCCGCCTCCTCCCTTACCCTGCAGCAGGCCACTGTTGATCTATGCCTCCGCCAGAGACTCCTGGACACTCACAGGCAAGTCTAGCTCAGTCTCTTGTGGGGACACTGCTCCTTTCTCCTGGCTTCTGGTTTGAACAAGGTTTTGTTTGTGCCCTCCAAGAGTCTGTTTCCAATCCCACAAAAAGGCAACGCCAAAGAATGTTCAAACTACCACACAATGGCACTCAACTCACACACTAGCAAAGTAATGCTCAAAATCCTCCAAGCAAGGCTTAAACGGTATATGAATCAAGAACTTCCAGATGTTCAAGCTGGATTTAGAGAAGGCAGAGGAACCAGAGATCAAATTGCCAATATCCGTTGGATCACAGAAAAGACAAGAGACCTCCAGAAAAACATCTACTTCTGCTTTATTGACTATGCCAAAGCCTTTGACTCTGTGGATCACAAAAAACTGTGGAAAATTCTTGAAGAGATGGGAATATCAGACGACCTTACCTGCCTCCTGAGAAATCTGTATACAGGTCAAGAAGCAATAGTTAGAACCGACATGGAACAACAAACTGGCTCCAAACTGGGAAAGGAATATGTCAAGGCTGTATTATTGTCACCCTGCCTATTTAACTTATATGCAGAGTACATCTTGCAAAATGCCAGGCTGGATGAATCACAAGCTGGAATCAAGATTGCCGGGAGAAATATCAATAACCTCAGATATGCAGATGACACCACACTTATGACAAAAAGCGAAGAGGAACTAAAGAGCCTCTTGATGAAAGTGAAAGAGGAGAGTGAAAAAGTTGGCTTAAAAGTCAACATTCAGAAAACTAGGATCATGGCATCCAGTCCCATAACTTCATGGCAAATAGATAGGGAAACAATGTAAACACTGAAAGACTGTTTTCTTGGGCTCCAAAATCACTGCAGATGGTGACTGTAGCCATGAAGTTAAAAACACTTGCTCCTTGTAATAAAAGCTATGACCAACCTAGATAGCATATTAAAAAGCAGAGAAATTACTTTGCCAACAAAGGTCCATATAGTCAAAGCTATGATTTTTCCAGTAGTCATGTAGGGATGTGAGAATTGGATCATAAAGAAAGCTGAGTGCTGAAGAATTGATGCTGATGTTGAAGCTGAAACTCCCATCCTTTGGCCACCTGATGCGAAGAACTGACTCATTGGAAAAGACCCTGATGCTGGAAAAGACTGAAGGCAGGAGGAGAAGGGGATGACAGAGGACAAGATGGTTGGATGGCATCACCAACTTGATGGACGTGAGTTTGAGCAAGCTCCAGGAGTTGGTGATGGATAGGGAAGCCTGGTGTGCTGCAGTTCAGGGGGTCGCAAAGAGTCAGACCCAACTGAGTGACTAAACTGAAGGTGTCTCAGTGGTAAAGATTCCATCCGCCAATGCAGGAGACTCAGGTTCAATCCCTGGGTCAGGAAGATCCCCTGGAGAAGGAAATGGCAACACACTCTAGTATCCTTGCCTGGGAAATCCCAAGGATGGAGAAGCCTGGAGGGCTACAGTCCACAGGGTTGCAAGAGAGTCAGATATAACTTAGCCCCTGAACAATAACAACAAGGAAATGATCAATAGACTTCAGTTTTAAATCTGAATGTGAAAAAAATTTGAATCTCTGAATGTGAAAAAATGAAAGAGCAATAACAAACCAGAGGAAAATATTTAAAAGAAACATTGTAAAAAAATTTTTTTAAAGATAGGCTCTGCAGTGGTGGTTTTAAAATATGCTCACCAATTCTTTAAATGGCTACCCATTCCAGTATTCTTGCCTGAGAATTCCATGGACACAGGAGCCTGTAGGACGTGGGCTACAGTCCATGGGGTCACAAAGAGTTGGCACAACCGAGCAACTAACACTAACACTTCAAGAGGTGGGCTTTAGTTCTCCTACCCCAAATATGAGCTGAATTCGGGGATTTGTTTTTAACACACAGAAAATATGGCAATGCATGATCTCTAAGACAAGGTCATCAAACGCATTAATGTTTCCTATTTGTTCTTTCTCAAGGCACCCAATCTGGGGATACTAGTCACCAGGGCATGAGGACACTCAAGCAGTAAGAAACTGAGGCCTCCTGCCAACACCCTTGCGAGTGAATCATCCAGGAAGCAGTTTCCCCAGCCCCAGTCAAGCCTTCAGATGACTACAACTGGTCTTAAATTCCTATGAATAATAAATGTTTACTGCTTTAAACCTAAGTAAAAATCCATGAGAAAGAAAATGAATAGTCAATTCACAACAAGTAAAATACCTAAATGACAAAAAAGCACAAAGAAAAATATTCGACCTCAGGAATAAGTACAAGATGCCAATTAAAATAGAAGTAAATAACATATTTCAGCTTACTAAGCTGGCAGAGGCTTTTAAGTGAGGGAAGTCTGTTGAGGATGCCAGTAAAGTGAAACCTATTAAAATCACAGTGGGAGTATAAATAGGTATAGTCTTTCTGGAGGGGAATTTAGTAACATATATCAGAAGGCTCAAAAATATTCATATCCTTTCATTCAAAGATTACACTTCAAGGAATCTAACTTAATCAGATTGGAACCTGAAGATTTATACCCAAGGTAACCCCATTTTTATAGTAACCTCAAAAAACTGAAAACAGTCTAAACATTCCACAAAAGAGGGATGGTAAGTTATATCCCTAAGAGGTAATGTTATGCAATTATTTTTTTAAATTATGAGATACATTAAAATAATCACAAAGCCACAATACATTAATGAAAAAAGCAAAATACAAAAGAGTATGTGTAATTCAATTTTAAAATACATAGAAAATATTCTGAAAAAACTGAAGGAACTGTTAACATTTTTTAAGTCTTTGAAAAAAAAGTAATTTCCATTTACTTGTCTATATTCTCTCAATTTTTACAAAAAAAAGTTATTCTTGTAACTTAAAATAAAATTTAAAATCATTTTAAAAACAATAAATGGCAAGCTAACCACCCTACCAACTTATACAACTCCCAAGTGTGGAAGTCATTTCTATTTTAAAAATAATTATTTTTTAAGTTTCTGAGAGATAGAGAAAGAAAAGCCATTTTAAAAAGAGAGAGAAATGAAAACCCCCAAATCCTAGACAACCTCTTTCCAGGTAATACAGGAAAGTTTTGATACCTGGAAGACTTTTGCATACACTTTGACACAAATGTACTAATCTTATTTGCTTATGCCTTGCATCTATGTCAATTTGCCGATCGACTAACCATCTTTTTATACAAGCGCTGAAGGTTGCCAGTTGTGACAGATTTGAACTAATGCTGGTGGTGGCTCAGGATGTGGTTTAAGTGATTGTTAAAGCCAGCAGCAGCTTGAGGGGTGGTATGTTCCCAAACATGTAAAAAACACTGTTAACAACCAGCCCATCCCATGCATGTAACCCCCTTCTGGGATGTGTTGAAAATAAAATGGGCACATCCAGCTTTCCTTCCTCTAAGCCTCAAACAGAGCAAATGATCACACTAAACTCAGAGCTCCTGGTTCAAAAACCTTTGGGATGAGGGATTAAGATGACTAGAGTGGTTGCCATTTCCTTTTCCAGGGGATCTTTCCCACCCAGGAATTGAACCTGGGTCTCCTGCATTGCAGGCAGATTCTTTACTGACTGAGCTACAAGGGAACCCCACAGACCATACACCCCATCTAAAAGAAAACAGCACTGCAACACCCAGACAAAATGCTTCCCAAGTGAAATACTATTAGAGCTGCCAGTCTGCAACTTTTGACTCTGCACACTCCCTGGGAAAATGTTTCATTGTGACTATAGAATCATGAAGACCTCAATGCTATAAACAAGTGTATCACTACAGTAAAGTGTTGTTTTACCAGACTACAACTTACCACATCCTATTCACTCTCCTCAGTTAACTAGCATTGTTTTCCGTACTGAGCTTATAGTCGGGGGCGAGGGGTGGGGGTAAGCAAGCACTTTTTAAAAGCCCATGGAGGGACTCATGCTGAAGGGTAAAGAACAGTGAATTAGAAGTCTAAGGACCAGGTATAAATCCTACCTGTGAGACCACCTAGCTCTGGAACTTTGGGCCAGTTGGTTCATCTCTGCGACCTCTGTTTCCACTTCTTTAAGGCTGAGGTTTTATCAGGTTGTGGGTAAGTTCCCTGCTGACTCAAAAGGCCCACAATTCTATGACTTAAGAAAACAAGTCAAGGACACCAAGAGTCAGTCCATATCCAGCCCAACTTCCTCCATTACATCTCCACAGCCAGACCATTATTTACTAAGGAAGACAAAGAAATACTTTTCTATCAGAGAGGTTGGAAAAAAAATTCACAGACTGCACCATCTTCCTGGCATTTTGGCCAACAAAGTTTGACTATAATAATGTGTCTCTCTAACTTCTTGGTGGCCTAGAGTTTGTATTTTCACTTGCAGACTGTGGAGGTCCAGGAATGAATGATATTCGCTGAAGAATATTATACTCAAATGTCTGCTCCACCACTGGACAATTATGGTATTCCACCAGATTTGAATTTGTAAAGAAAGATTCTCTGCACACCACTTTTTAGTCTTAAAAATGTTCAGAGGTTGACCACAGAAAACAAACATTTTCCAACAGAGCTGCAATGATACTTCGCTGTTAACTTTCACAGAATGACAATATGGGCTTCTTTGAAATTTTCATCTCTTACATCAGATTACAGCAAGAGTATCTTTAGAACTGACCTCCAAGACAAGCCACAACTCCAGCTTAAAGAATACTCCAAAATCCATGACAAAGGCTTTTCTCTCCAACTGAAAACATCTCTTCAACCTCTTCTTTGATTACAGGCTTCTGCCTACATGCCAAACATACTACAAAGAGGTAAAATCACCATAAAATTACCCCAGAGAACCAGTGTTTTTAAAGGTGGTAGTCAACGGATTTCTACTGTATCCAGGTAACTTTGTTTTGTTAAAAAAAATAAAAAAGCTATTGGGACTTCCCCGGTGGTCCAGTGGTCAAGAATTCACCTGTCAAAGCAGGGGACACAAGTTCAATCCCTGGTCCAGGAAGATCCCACATGCCATGAGGCAACTAAGCTTGTGTGCCACAACTACTGAACTTGAGCTTTCGAGCTGGTGCTCTGCAACTACTGAGCCCAGGAGCCGCAACTACCAAAGCTGTGCACCCTGGAGTCCATGCTCTGCAACAAAAGAAGCCATGGCAACAAGGGGTCCATGGACCCCAACCAAGAGTAGCCCTCACTCACTGCAACTATAAAAAGCCCATACACAGCCACAAAGATGCAGTGCATCCAAAAATAGATAAACATTGTTTTAAAAAGGTATTGAACCAATACATTAAAGCCTGATGTAAAAAGGTAAAAAGGCACTATCCAGCTATTAATGAAAGACAGAATATGATGGAATAGGTAACGAGAGAACCTTAGGACATTTCCCTCTGCACAGCTTACAAGACTGAAAAGTCTCATCTGAGTTTGTTTCTTTTCTTGCACATTTATTGATTTCCTCCTCAGAAACAAACACAGTACTTAGAAATAGGAATGCAATAAACAATACTACATGTTCCCTGCCTTCAAGGGGTTCACTGGTGTGGGGAGTTGTGTGATAAGGCACCACTGCACAGTGAAAAAGTACTAGACGAGAGGGCAGGGTGCTCACTATTCTAAATCAGCGGGTCTGAGAAGACCTCATTGAGCAGCTAATGCTGAATTTAGTCCTCAGGTTAAGTCAAAGACAGTCCCATAAACGCTGAGCCAAGGATAAAGCTAAGAAGGACGAACCAGCTATTGGAAAAAATAGATGCCAAGACAAAAGCCACCTCGGGGTGTATGGCGAGTTTATGTCAGTACAAGGAGCATGAAGAGAAGAGCACCAAGAAATGATGCTGTGTGCAGGGCTAAGAAGCCTGGACTTTTCCCTCTGGGACAATGAGGAGTCAGGGCATCCAAATGATTGTCAGCTTTAAACAAGACAGTGATGTCATAAGGGTCCTTATAGTTGCTGTGTAGACACTAGATGGAGTAGAGTCAAGACTGGAGACTGAGAAGGAGCTAGGAAGTTCTGTAGTGATCTGGTAGTGAGAGATGATGGTGAAGCCAATTTGGCCAGACAAGTGCAACAGGATGGAGAAGAGAAAACAAATGTGAGAGATACTGAGAGGGTCCAGAGGCATGCAAGTGCTGGAACGCCAAACCTATGAGGGTACCTTTAAGCTCAGCATTCCCAGCCTAAGTCTTCCCCTATTTCAGAAACATCAACAGCACATGATCGCCAATGCCCAAGGAAGTTCTCTAAGCTTGGCAGCACCCTAAAAACTGATATGTAATCCTTTCGGTCCTTCAAACAGGTGGGGACTCAGAGATAACCAAGTGCCCTGACTGTCAACTTCTTTTTCAGCTAGCCCAGCCAGAGTAGTAGAGCATTTACTCTGGAGCAGCAACTTTCCATTTTTACTACACATATGACATGACATCTGCCTACAAGTAAAAAGGAACATGAATTTTCAAGTAGTGGAAATGCAACAAATCCTCAAGATGGGTAAGAATATATTTCCCATTTGTCAAACAGACTGACTTCAGTAAACAGAGATATCTTAAGACATGACGCGTCAAACAAAGAATTCAATCTGTCAGGATACTTGGTAACCCGACTAGAGATGCCACGTTGTTTACCAAAAACAGCACTGGACTGTGAGTCGGAAACTTTGCTTTTTCAGCTCTGGCTTGTCGCTAGTTGTGTAAGCTTTGTGCTTCTTTGCCTTAAAATGAGGAAGATAGGATGAAAGACCTTCAAGATTCTCTTCAACTCAAAGATGCTCCATTTTATAAGGTGTTTTAACTTCATAGCCACGAGATCCCTATGACAGAGAAGCTCTGAGGTGGAGCTTCGACCCTCCAGTCCCCTTTGCAACAACAGAAATCCTCTTATGTCTTTTATACATATTATTTGTTTAAAGAATGGTTATTTTTTAAAAAAGCTTGTAAACTTGTGCTCAGTGGATTTGCATATTTTCTTAAAGATTCCAATTCACCCCTTATTCTCCTTAGGAAGATTAATATCCAGAAGTTAGGGTCTAACAGACAGTAAAGATTGCTCTGCAGCTTCCTATCTTTGTAATTGTTTTAAAAATCCATGTGATTAAATCAGTTATACACAAATGCAAATTCTGTGTTTATTCCAACCTCTAAACCTTCTGTGGCATTTGAGTTTATAACAGCTTTTGCAAATGTTGATTTAAGATTTGGGATTAAAGTAGGAACACACCACCTGTCTTAAAGTTGACATAAAAGTTATAAAATGGGATATTCGACTTTTTCTAATCCTTGTCTCTAACCAGACCCATATGTAAATTTCACACAGTAGTATTTAGTAGCATAATTAATCCCTACTTTATGTTATGAGTAATATTTCCTATTCCCGACCCTGTAACGTCCTTTAAGAAGATCCATGTTCCAATTAGACTAGCCCATCGGCACTCTTTTAATGAGCAGATTAATCATTCAGATGGGTACAACGGTGTCATCACAGGTTTTAAATATGATAATCTACATCCTAATGGTGCTGCAAAGCCTTGGCTTAGAGCAAAAAAGGTAGACAAAACTGGTGAGAGTTTCATTTCGTTTTCTATCTGGGACAATGCAGGACACAGGAAACCTTGAATCATGCAGAAGGGCAGATTTAAGAAGGCAATAATAATCCAGTTACAACAATTATTTCTTGAGGAGGTCACATTTGTTGATTCCCTAAGTTACATGCTTCTACATTCAACACTGATATGGGGAAAATTTTTCATATTTTCTTGGGAGAACAACTTCTTTTTTAGAACTCTATTCCCAACCTCCCCTTCTAAGAAAGGATGAGTGAGTGAAGTTGCTCAGTCGTGTCTGACTCTGTGCGACCCCATGGACTGCAGCCCGCCAGGCTCCTCCGTCCATGGGATTCTCCAGGCAAGAGTACTGGAGTGGGGTGCCATTGCCTTCTCCAAAGAAAGGGTATAGGAAGGGAACTTCCAGAGGACAGCAGTTTTAAAATAAAATTACTTTTGGCCAAAACTAATCCATATTGATCAAAAGGTTCCTCCAGAGAGGTATTGGTGGGGCAGGGAGAGTCTTTCCAATTTGATGACTTCCTTTCACATAAGCTTATAGAAAACTACTTATTTTTCTCTGCCGTCATTTTTCCTCCCTACAAAAGCAGCATTATAGCCAAATCTCAGACAGCATCAGTTCTTTGGGAAATACAGGGCAAAACAGAGAAACAGGCTCACAGAGAAAAATATCAATAAACTCGAATTCACCCTGACGAAAAGTATACTCTTAGAAGGCAATTAGTAAACCCAAGAAATGCAAACCAAACACATTCTCTTTTCTATACTTCTTAGGGTTTTATCATCATTACCCTGAAGCCAAGTCTTCCTTTGAATTCTTATATTGATAACCAGCTTCCCCCATCTCACTGAAACTTGTTCCCTCAAAGACAGGCATCTGTTTGGCCTTGAAAACAAGGTCCAAATCATCTTCTTGGACAAGCAAGTCATAGTTACATTTTTATACAAATAACCAAAAGCCAATTCCTTTGTACCTTCATCAAGGATTAGCTGCCAAGAATTCTCCAAAGAGAACACAGGCTGACTTGAGCAGATAGTGAAGGATAGTAACTTAGAGCAGATGTCAAGTATATGATAAAGGAACATAATGGGATGGTGCTGCTAATATGCTCAGAGTAACCCCAAGTTCATCAGCAGCATCTGCAATAACAACCCAAGTTTCTGGATCTATACAGACAAAAAGCTCTTTCAGGAAATAAGACATTTAGAGAGCAGTACTTGAAGAGGGCTGGGGAGGACTGCTTTTTAGTGACAGCACCATCCATTGCATTTAACAGATGCACATAGAGCCCTTAGAAGAACAAGGCACTGTGTACACAGAAGTGCAAGAGATACACAGATCCCTCTTGGGCTGGTCCATATGGCTCTAATTCCATTGGAAAATACAAGAATGAAAAGCAATCTCATTTCAAAAGGCTGAATAAATGTACAACTTTCTTGAATCGTGGACCATAATAAATATGTCCCTTATCGTGAAATGGAGCCCTTTTCTATGAGACACAAATTAAGTCCCCACTACTATCAAAATCCTTGTTCTAGGACAAATTTCTTCTGCAGGGTCAAACCCATATCTATCTCCTAGCCTTTTGATACTTTTCCTATTAAAATCTGCTCTGAAAAGATTTTTAAAGTGTTAAGTGTCGAGTATGTGTTTAGAAGATCAAAGAGAGGTCTGTATTTGGTCAGAAGTCAAAATATCAATATGCTAGAATTTCAGCAGCAAAATTGTGGGGGTGGGGAGGAGTACATCAGGTAGGGAAAGAAAGGTGTAAGATGGTCTGGGGGAATGAGAAAGGGAAGAGGTGTTTCCTGTCCCAGTACCTTAGATTTATCACTGAAGAAGCTTCCTCAAGACACATGATAACCGTGCTTCTTGCACATGAAGTCACCACCATGAATAAACATGAATTCCCCTAGTGTCTTCCTAGGATGATGACTCTGAGAAAACTCCAAAAGGGTCACTTTCCAAAACTCAGTAATTTGAAAAGGTTTGTGAACGAATCATACATGGACACTCTTTTAAGAACAATGGCTTAGCATCCGTCCTTGAGAGAAAATATTTAAAACTCTAGGAGACCCTCCCTAAAACGGATTTTTAAGTGCAACTCCAACATCCTTGTCTGTTCTCCAGTAGGTTTAACTCCTCCCCACTAAGTACCACATCATGGAAAAACACATGTCAACAACTACCAATAATTGCAAAAAAATAATTATAAATTAGTTCTAGAAGTCTAAGTCAGTGCAATTCATTTAATGCTTCCACTGAGATCCTAGTCCAAGAAGAGTTAATCAAGCATAGCGGCTTCCTAATCAGAACAGTGAACTAATGATCGTATTTCTGAGTAATACCAGTCAGATAATGCTCTCAAAAGGTAGTTAACATCACTTCGGTGGAAAGGAATGACAAGTGCAAGTCCTAGTAGGGGTAATGCATCATTCATGCCCCCTCTCATTCTGACATTTTAACGTTATCTTGTTTTACTGTGTCGGCCTAACACTGCCACTGCTGGCAAATTAAACTGTGAACTTACAAAGTGGGTGGCAATAAATACAAATTATGAGAGTTCAAAAGATGTCCCTGGAGGTGCACTGCTAGACACAGAATGTCTCTGGCTTTTCTGCCACATAGCAATAGACAAGAGACAGAGCAGAACAGGCTTTCCTGGATGTGGGGGGAAAAAAAAGAATTAACTAGCTGATGATAAAAATGAGATGAAAATTAAGGGAAAACACATGTTTCAAAAATCGATTTAAAGAAGAACATACCAATGAAAAAGGGAAGAGATCCAGAAAAACTATATAAACATCAAAGTGTTATAATATACCAGTCTTTTATGTCAATGACATCAAAAATCTGTTTTGAAATTGAGCCATGTATTTATAAATTAACAAAAATAACTTCCAGGTATGCTGAGTAAAATTTACAGTGAGAAAATCTGCACTGAAGCCATGAATCTTTTTCAGCTTATAAAGTTGTTGTTAAATGAAATCAGAACCACAGTCCCCCTTCTGAACCTAACAAAGAAAGGAAAAAAAAAGAGAAAATCAGCTTCTTCTAAGTAACTGTGGGTAGACCAGACTGGCATGGAAGCCACTGAAAATATAAGTATCAAGAGTTCCTCGGGAAGCAGTTATAGGCCAAGAAAGGAGACTCTCAGGAGTCTTAATTTCTGCAAGAATTCCATGTGCTGTTCTGGTCAACTCATTCTCAAGGGTTAATGGGCAAAGTCAGGGAGAAGCAAATGAACATTAAAATGGCTCTAGAAATTCTTCTGGGGGCTTTGTTAACTTCAAATGCCCACAATAAAAGCCAGAAAAACACCTGAAACAAAAGAAATCTGCTCCTTAAAGGCACATGAACAATGAGAGCCCTAGCAAGTACAGCCGGAGATCAGATTTTTTTAATATCGCCTAATACTGATACTTTTGCTCCCAATTTGGTCTAGTTCCACTAATGAATCTTATAAAGTATTTTATCTGCCTATTCCATGCCCACAAACCACTCACAGGAGACTGGGAAATCATCACTTCTTCCAGAGTGCAGATATCAGTTGGACCATATGCAACAGCGGCCTGTTTATTTTTCCCATAAGCCACCAGTTTCATAGAAACTCATTAGCATCACCTGTGTTAATTACACTAGCAAACCAATCAACAGCTCCTTCTTAATTAGGTTTTCTTTATTAAAGCCGGAAATTGCCAAGGAGACAAAAGTCACCTGGGGAAATTATGTGAAAAGGAGTGTTTATGCCAAATTACACACTAAAATAATAATAAAATAGCCTGGTTTGTTTACAGGAAAAGGAAACAATATTAATATTCAAGGTCACTGGCACACTCCTTATTAATTATTCTCATTATATTAAATTGTGATCATTTCTGCTTCAAGAGGGTTGGCTTATAGAAAGTCTTTGTACTTGAAGTTGACTCACATCAGAGTTTAATGGCTGTGGTCAGCGATTATGACTTGCTTATTCCATAAACACGAGCACCCACGGGTTAAAGCAGTTAATACTAATTTCATGAGCTCATGTCCCAACTGTAACTCAAAATCCTGTATGTCTGTTAGCAAACCTAGAAAGGCATATAAACATCTACTCTGAAAGGAAAAGATACTCATGTGAATCTTGAAATTTGCAGTTCTCCTAAAAGAGAGAGGAAAAAAGACTTCCAATCATATTCCTCTCACTTTCCAAGAGCCTTTCAGCCAGAGCGGGGGTGGGGGTTGGGGGGGGGGGGGCGTCCCAACACTGAGAACACAAAAGCAGCTTTTAGAAGAAGGCTCTTTCCCTAAGGTTAGACTTATAGGGAGGTTCCCCTGGGACATTTAAACCAAGCCTGGCTGAAACACTAAAAGGAGATGGCAGGGAGCTTCCTGCTCTGGTTGTGTGGAGGTGGAGAGGGTGGGGCAGTCCTGGGACCTAATAGATCTTTTCATCTTCAACTGACTATAAGGCTAAGTACACTTATCGTGTACTCAATATCTACCTTCGGAATAATAAAATCTGGGCACACCCATCTATAAAGTGGGCCTAACAATGCATAATCTGATTCATACAAAAAGAATTAGTTCATATTTAGAAAATGCTTTGATGATTGAAATCACTGTGAGAGTGATATTTGTTCTTATTCCCATTGCTCCTGGAAAATAGCCTGTCCAGGAGGCCTATGACTTCCCATTCTCTGTTGTCAAAAGAGCAACAGGTAAAAAGTCAACTAGATCTGGGAGTTGAACCTGTAGGGAAAGGAAACGTGGACTGGAACAAGCAAACATCGATGGAATCACTTTCCAGCATCAAGCCCAGGACCCAGCAGTACTGACTCTCAATGGTTCCCTTCTTAGGGTCTTCTTGGCTCCTGAGTGAGTTGCCACACACTTCCCACTTCAGGTCAAGGCATAAGGAAGCTGGCTGATTGTGCTGAGGAATATTCACTAGAGACCCAGGAGAGTTGCTGCAAGCCTCATAAGAACCTTTGTGTTTTCTGGAAAAAATGCCACAGAAGATGACAAAAGACCACAAGCAGAGACATCTGAAATGGTATTATAGCCAGAGAGAAAGAAATATCAAAGGATTTTTGTTGTAGACTCTCAAGTCTAGAGACATCTACTCAGTACTGCCTTCAAGATCTAAGGCCCTGGAGATGCTCTCTCTCCTCCACCTTGGAAAGGTGCCTAGAACCTGGAGTCTGTAACTCTGGAATTCCTTCCTACTGCTCAAAGAGGAATAGCAAAGATGAACATCAAAGGAATATAGCTAAAAAGGGGAAACAGAATAGGGACCCTTATACACAAGTAAAGAAATATTTGGATACAGATAACAACCTATGTATTTCTTTTTCTTGATCATCTTGCTAATTGACACGGTCATTTTTAACCTTCCTTTCAGAGCTCTCACTGGCTTGTCTAGAGAATGAAACTTCAGTGCACACGAAAGTCAAGGTGTCAGGGTTGAGTCTCCATGACTGACTGATGACCTTTGTGGAAAGGTGCTTATCAGGACAGGCCACTGTCTCGCCTGCTCACCTCCATCTACATTCCCAGCTGTGCTTTCTCCCTCCCCTTTCACCCTCCCAGCTGGATCCCTTGTCACTCAGGCCTCAGCTGAGTTTATTTCACATAACCTCACCCAGATCGCGCACACACTGCATATTTGGGTACACAACTGTCACATCACTAGATAGTTTAGGCAGAATGTTAGCAATGGGGTTATCAAGGCAGATCTTTAATGGGGGCAAGGGATGTTCCAAAATATATTTTTATACATCAAGGTCAGCTTAAAAATCCTGTTAGTGAAGCTAACACAGAAGCCATTATAAAAAAAAAAAAAAAAAAGAATCCTAAGTTGCAGTGGTTTTTTTATTTAGGGTTTCACTCAGGAAACACTAGGAGACCTTGAATATTCAATACCTGTTGCTGGGAATGCTTCCTTTTAGGATTTACTTGCTTATTAAAGACTCGGTGGACATCTCCCTCACTGTCCAAAAGCCTGTCTATCTGTCCTCTACCTCCAATGGCTTCCCATTTCACACAGAGTAAAGGGCCAAGAGTTTCCTATGGACTACGGGGCCCCTGAAAGGTCCCATTATGCTTCTGGCAGCGTCACCTGCTACTCTCCCCCTTGCTTATGCCGTTCCAGCTACACTGATCTCCTGACTCCTTCTCAAGTCTGTTAGGCACACTCTCCTCTCAGGGCCTCGCCTCAGCATGGCTTGCTTCTCCCTTGCCTTCCCTTCCCCTGGCCAGGCTCACACTCTCTACCCCTTAGGTCTTTGTTCAATCACCAACGGATATGTGGAGCTTCTTCTGGCCAGTGTATCTCAATAACAATTCTAACCCTACCCCAAACACTCCCTTCCCCCATTTCCTGAATGATTTTCCTCAGCAAAATTTAACACTGTTTGACATTCAATGTATTTTGTCTGTCTGTCAGTCTCCCTCCAGCTAAAATGTAAGCTCCAAGAGGGCGGGGATTTTTTTTTCACACTTTCATTCATGCTGAAGCCCCAGTGCCTGGATGCTAGGGGGCTCTCAATAAATAAGTATTGAAAGAACAAAAGAATGAAGGAGGACGGGAAAGGAAGAGAGAAAGGATGTTACTGCTACCTTAGCTTCCATTCATTTCTTTCCCTCTTCCCACCCACGTCCCATTTCTAGAACACTCTTCTGCACCCTGCCACTCCAATCCCACCTCCTTCACCTGCTTAACCCTCACTCTTCCTTCACCACTTTCTCAAGCATCTCCCTGGCCTCCTTTACCATGTCAAACCACCACACACACACTCTTCTATCTCCACTAAGTTGACCCAGCCAATCAATCAAACATTTAGTGTTCATGGAACCCATGTGACTTGCATGATCTTAGTTCCCCAACCAGGGCTTGAATCCTAGCCACAGCAATAAAAGCACCAGGTCCTAACCACTGGACCACCCGGGAATTCTTGAGTGTCCTCTCTTTTATGAAGGTATCCCATTATAGATTTATCATTTATGTGTGATTTTTAAAATTAAGGTCTGAGCCCCACACCCCTACCCGAATCCCACAAGAACAAGACTCTATCTATTATCATTATACTTCAAGTTACTAGCACACAGAAGAGATACAATTCTATTTGTTGGTTGAATGAACTAAAAATTTCCTCTGCAGTAAACAGAGCATCAGAAAAGTAGGAGTAGTAACTGTGGTCATTGTTATTGTTTTTAATAACAATGTCACCTTTTGATTCTTGTCATCTCACACCATCTGACCCAGCACCATATGCCCCACTTTGAACCCTGAAAAACACCAAAGACTCCCAGATCTTATAAACTGCAACCCCCTTCTTATTTCTAACATACTTTGCCGGTGTTCCCATTCATTCATGCCTCCATTATCCAATTTACCATTCTGAATATGTCTATAGGTCTACATGCTCCCCAAGTTCATAAGTGCAGCTTATTCTCTTTATATCTCTAATTCCTAGTACTGTGACATAGTCAATAAAAGTTTGAAGAAACAAACAAGTAGTTACTCTATTCTGACTGATTTCAAGTCCTCTGTGATTAGATTACAACCTGTGATTCAGAGACCTCCAACAAAATCAATGCCTTGTCTCAACTTTCAAGAGCATGCAGACTTGAGGAAGAAAGTAGCAAATCATCTAATTTTGGTAGCCTATGTTCACAGTCTCAAGTAAGGGTAGCCAGCAGTTCTGATCTTTCACAGCCTGGAGTTTCTCAACTGCCATTTGAGAGGCATTTCGAAAATCCTCAATTCTGAACTGCTTCACTTTAACAATCTGTCTAAATTTCAATTGTTTTACATAATTTTTTTCAAGTTTATTGGTAAGAAAAAAATTCTCATTGGTAATATACACAGCTTTGAGATGAGGGTTTTTTGGTAGACAATTTCTTGAATACACACACACATTATCTCCCTGATAGACAATAATGGCTCTTTAAGGAGCTGTCATAATCAATTGTAAAAATACATATTTAGAACACTTTTTAAAATGTGTGTATTATAAAAATGTTTTAAAATGAAAACTATTTACCCAAAAGACTATAATGGTTCTGAAGAGTATTTTATAAATCCATATTTGAGACTTCAAGGGGGAAAAAAGAGATTTCTGACCTGGGGGATCATAAAGACTTCACTAAGCCATTAACATTTACTGTCTCTCAAGGGCTAAAAATGTTGCTGGGAACTATGTTTCCAGGTTAGAGAAAAAACAAAGACCATTCTTCTGACAAAGGGTCTTAGATGCAACTCTGTCCCGCCCCAAAGGCTGGAAGACACCAGTCCATTATACTAACTAATGGCACACTTGGAAGAAAATGCCATCCAAAAGATGTTAGCCCAGGGATCTTGACTAATGGGTACTGTCTAATGTTCCAAGATCCCATCAGCGCTGGTCACTGATGAGACATTCTAACAGTACTGCATTAAGACCTTGGTGGAGAAAGTCACTGTGGGAAATCTGATAGGATGAATTGGATATCTGAGGAGAAGACACTCTTTACCCCTTTCATCTCAAGCCTGATACAGGAGAAAAGAGATGATTAATAATCATATGTAAAAACGTAGTCTTCTATACCTTCTGTATCTCCTTCCACAATCCCAATCAAGGAAAACATATTTGATTAAGAACCCTTAGCCTTTGTACTTATACTTAGTACTAAGTGTTATATTTACTAAGGCAGGAAATGGGACACTTTCTGGTTAGTAGAAGGAAAAAGCATTCACTTCAACACTCCATTGGAAATTTTCTCAGGAGATGAAGAGTTTGTCTGGTGAATACCAGAAAATACACTGAATCAAACCCAAAGTTATGATGTTATATAGTGTCTTCATGTTTTTTTGTCAACTCTTTTTTAAAAGAAGAGTTTTTGCTTTTGTAAGGAAAAAAAAGAGTTGAGGGGCCCCAAAGTTATGAATGTCATATTGTGCCTTCATATTTTTTGTCAACTCTTTTTAGCAAAAGATTTTTGGTTTTTGTAAGGAAAAAAAAAGAGTTTGGGGCTGGCACGAAAGAAAGAGGGAGAAAAAGAGCAAGAAAGAAAAGGAAGGAAGACTGAAAGACACTGGTGATATTACACACTAAGTGCTGGCCTAAAGCAAAATATCACAGGTAACCTATAAACAGAAGTCAAAACTGGAAAGACGGGAACCTTAACCAGAACCACATGAGAAACACTACTGGATCTAAACAATTGTGGTGAAGGCTGACAGGGGGCTCGAGTTGACACATTTTTCACTTTTTTACACTATAGCTTTCACAAATCTCTACTGGGCTTCCTCAAAAACCTTACCTATCGGGTCTGAAGGACCAGCTGAGTTTGATCAGGATAGCAGTGCACCCCCATACAGGCGAAACGAGGTCATGGATGACTGCACTCGACTTTACCCCAAAGGAAATTTAGTCCCTAATAGTTAATGAAATGAGCAGATTTCCTTCTTACACCTGAAATAACCAACCTGCCTCCAGTCTGCTCAATATACCGTCTCCAACAGCAAACAGCCCCAGCCAAGAGTACCTTCAAAGCCAAGCTTTCATTTATAGTCAAGACAGAATCAAATTGGTCCTTTTTATGTAACATATGAGTTATGCCGATCTAGCCATTCATACACAGCAAAGTACTGGTTCATTGTTTTGGCTTCATTCCCTTTCCTGTAACATAACAAATAGATCTAAATACTCAAGGGTTCCTAAGCCCTGTGATGAGTACTCAGCTCTCGTCAATGGTAATGGGACTTAAACCTAGCACTTTAGGCAGAAGGCACTGCTTTGTTGCGACTTTTCCTTCTTTCCCTGAGCTTGATTTCACACCAGCTATGTTCACAAACCCATAATAAATCACTAGGAATGTAAAATACACTACACTTCCCCCCTACGTTGGCCTGGGTCATTTATCATTCTGCGGATTTCAAAAAGATGGTAGTGTTTTTATTGCAAAGGCCTTGTCATTACAGAAACTAGAAAAGTATTGATCACAATTAGATCATGTATTAGCAGCCCCTGATGCCTGGACAGCTGAAGATTTCAAGCTAGATCATTCTCCCCTCCATTAAAATTCTGGACAGCAAATTTCTTTTATGTTAGAATAACAAGTATAAACCCATAAAATGTAACCTAAAAATGTAATTATAATTGCCATGCCAAAAGCAAGCCAGTCAATATCTTCACAATTCTAATAGTTTCAAGCACTAATATCTTAACGGTCTCACATCACAGTACTGATTAAAGAAATATTCTGTCTTTTTATCTGTATGGAATGTCCAGCATAATCACTGAAGCATAGAGAGCTAAAATATTTATTAGTGAGTATACATCTTGGTTCAGGCAGCGAATGTCAATTTAAGGATGGAAAGTTACAACCCAGCTCTTTGCTCAATCCATTTTCAGGATCCTCTAGTGCTCCTCGGGTAGTCATCCCAAGCTGAGGAAGAGATCTTAGAATCTGCCCCTCTACCCTAACGAACTCATCTGGCAGATTTTCCAGAAAGTAGCTCTTCTCAGGAGCTTTGAAACTGGCCTCAAATTGACAGTGACTATCGTGGAATCAATGTCAACCAACAGAGGCAAGCTTGAAAAAAGGAGAGCTGTGAGGATGGAAAGCACAAAATGAGGCCACCTTGACAGCAGCAGATCCTCCCACCCACCTTCCTGTCCAGCCAAGCAGACAAGCAAACAAAACTATCCATTTTAACATGACTGATCAAAATAAACGCAATCTGAAATCTGAGAATCAAAACCTTTTCCCACAGAATACATCATCTATAATTTATATCTTGAAAGTTACCAATCATTACATTCTTGCCAATTACCAAATGCAGAATTAGAAGGGACATGTAAAAGAGTGTCTCCAAGCTAGACACTTAATATTGTTTCTTTCTCCAAACTGTATGATTGAGTTATGTAGATTTGGAATGTAAGACATACGAAAAGGTGTTTTAAAATGAACAGCATATTCCTGATAATGTCTCTTAGAAGGGAACATATATTTTCTCCCAATTAGTTTAGCAGGAGTAAATTTTAATACCCTATCAGTTCAGACACATCAGCACACTGGTCAAATAAAAATTGCTACCATGTGATGTGCACAATTAATTTTACAATTAAACTTATCTGTGTAATGTGCATTTCCAGAGCTAGATAGAAATCAGGTGGGGAAAATCCGCTTCATTTAGGGAAATACACTCTGTAACTTGGTAAAAACCGCCACAGTGCTGCCCTCCCCATGGGCCACTGAGGGAAAGCATCTATGAGGACTTCTCCCCAATTCTCAAGCAAACAGAGCAGCAGGCTTCAATCCACCCACTGTGGGGAAGAGGGAGCAGGGAGGAGAGAGAGGAGGGCAAAGGGGATGAAAAACAGGTGATGCCCAGCTCCAGAATTAAGTGAGAATGCCAACCTTGTCAGCCAAGGATGGCCAGACAAAGGGAAGAGGCAGTCTCGCACCTCCACTGTCTACCCACGGGTTAACTGGCATTTCTCATACTTTTCACCTAGTCTGACTTGACAGATGCCTAACCTTAGCTACTGAGTGGAGACAGGCTGATGGGTCTTGGCCATAGAGGGGGAAAATTTTTGATGCTTCTCACTTATGACATGATTGATTTTCTTTCAGCGGCCCTTCACTTTGGGAAGTGGCGAGGGCTGGCTCACTGCGCCCCGGTGCGCCCTGACCCCCGACACGCGGCCGCTGTGAGGCTGGAAACCGATGACGGCAGAAACCTAAAAAATCAATAGGCCCTGTCAGTCAGGGGGGAGGCGGACGTCTTTTAAAAACCCAATCACGACATGTATTTGCTGCACGGTGTGGATCTACTGCACACTTGAGAACACACTGAATTTCCCCTTCCCCTTATTTATTTATTTGGCTCTGTTTCACACTTCATTTTACCTTTTTGGGGGAGGGGGCGGAAAAGACCTTAACCTTTCAGGCAGTGAGGGAGAGGGAGCAAAGCCCTGTGGTAAGGCTGACTCTTCATGATATTAACAGGAAAAATTCCCTGGAAACTATTTGAATAGTATGAAATAAATAGAGCCCCTTGTGGCTGCCAACATAAACAGTGACATCATTTTTTTTTTTTTTTGACATTATCTGGAAAGAATTTAGATATAAGACTTTTAAGTCTAAAAACACATGAGGGCAAAGCTGCTTAATAGACTTGGTTAAGGGAAGAGTATTGTTTAATTTTTCTTTGGGGGTTTCTTTAAGGTGCAAGAATGGAGGACACACATATGCACACACACACACTATAGTTCTCTGCCGGGGAACTAGCACAAGCACTGTGAGAATCGCTCACTTTCTGAGCAGGGTCAGTGTAATAGTCTCCATTCAGTGGAGAAGAAATACCAAATATGCATCCTTTCTTTGGGAGACAGACAATGCAAAACATGGCATTTAGCTTCTTCATGATCTGAGGAAGGGAAAAATAAATATCAACAATGACAGGCCAAAAAGATAAGAGAAATACCATCAGGTGAAATGCGGCCACACGGGGAAAGAAATTCCACACTCACACTCTCACACACACACACACACACACACAGCGAGTGAAAAGGATCTGGAGACTATAGAAAAAGAGGGAAGGATACTATCAGGTACAACTGTGTATTATGGGATTTATGTGCAAGTGTCTTCCAGAATTTCTGTGACATGCTTTTCTTCTTTCTTTCCAGAAAAATAGGTATATTATGCATCATCTTAAAATCTACCAAGGTAAATATCATATATTAAAAAGAAAACAAATAAACAAAATCTGTGTCTGAATTCCCAAACTAAGCCCAATTAAAGGTTTTTTTATGGCTGTAAACCTGACAAGCTACAATTTCCCCCTGTTGCAGTGGGTGTGTGTGTTTTAATGTAATATTAATGAGCCAGGATGGAGGGTCATAAAAAGTGATAGGTTTTTTCGATGGTAAATTATAAATCGGTATTGATTTTTCCCGGCACTAATGCAGCCAGCTTATTGTAAGACACCACAGGCAAAGTGCACTTTATCAGATTAGACTGGGGCCGGTATCAAATATACATGAGAATAAGGATGCATCTGTGAGTTAGACTACACTTTTCTTCCCTAACAATGCATGAAATTTTTAAGATAAAAAAAAAAAAACACCAGACAAGAATACTGGGAAATTCAACATTTTTTTTTTCCAAAGCACAAATTTCCAGAATTGTTGCTCTTGGGACAATTTATTTCCAATTAGAATAGAAGGTAGTAATAATACTAATCAAATTATAAATAGTTTTCTTTAAAGGCTATTCTAAGTTTCTTTCGTTTAATTTGTAGTGTCGCAACGAAAGTGCGCACTCTGGCCTCTCCGCCGTGTCCAGCCTCTGGCTGCAGCATCATTCTTTCCCTCTGCCCACAAGTCATTGAGGTGGAGAACCACGGTGGATTAGAAAGTGTTATTTTTTCAAATGACTGAGGTTCCTCTCTGTTGGTATTTTATAGTCATAAGGACTTCATTAGACACTTCAGTGGAGCTTTCAGCTCTTGAGAGCCAAGAGAAGCCAAAGAGAGCATAAGAACAGGAGAAAGAAGAGAAAATGACTGGAACCCATTTCCCTGGACAAAGATGTTATTATTTGTCTTCTTTCTCCAAACATGGGTCAGCCTCTGACTCATTCGAATGTCAACAGAGATCCAAGTCCTCACCCTGAGTGTGTGTTTGCCTTTTGTTCTTTGGCCGAGACTTCTCCAGCTTTGTTGGGAACACTAGCAGCCCTGTTTCCAAACACTTCCCGACTTCTTCCTATAACTGCTAGCACACTCTCTATCAAAATCTGCCGCTCTCCTCCTGCACAAAGGCTGTGCTCCCACCACGTGACGCCAAACCGTGCCCAGCTCTGAGGCCGGGTCCTCAGCCAAGATTCCTTCTCTGTCTCCACAGCGTGAACAAGAATTGGAAACCCACACACTCACCCCCAAGATAGTCTTTTTTTAAGAAGTCGGGGAGAACATGTGTTTATTGACAGTTCATTAACAAACATCAACCCCCCTGCAAGCTGTTTACTAAGGAATGTAGTGAAGTGAAGAAGTGTGAATATAAATAACTAACAAAGGAAGAATGAGAGAAAATATCTCAGGGCTGTCCCCTTTTAACGTATTTTGAATCTGTTCTCTTTTCTACTGAAAACATACCACTGAAAGTATATCCATGGCTCCCAAGACAGTAAAAACAACAGGTATTTGTGTACTGATACCTAGAACATTTAAATAAAACACAGAAAACCTGGGCTACACCATTTCGTCTTATTTTTACTCCTTGTCTAGATCAAGGGATGTAAACATTTTTTTTAAAAAAGGAAACATAAGCTAATAATTTTCATTATAATAAATTTACAGCTAGAACAAAATTGCTTATTTCTAAAATTTGAAGGATGTCAAAACCACAGTAAAAGTTCACAAAAACCAGGCCCCAAGTTCGAGGAGCATAAAATCTAAGTTAGAGGTAAGCAAAATCAGCAAAAAAAATATACACTGTTCAGTAAGGTGTTTCTCATTTGTTACATCGATACTCAAAATGGACCATATTGAGTAAGGGTAGCTAACTATTTCCAAATGTTAAAAAAAAAAAATCTTACTACAATATCCTTGCATCAAAATGACTCCTGCAATTACAGGAAAAAGGGAAAATGTTTTGAGACAAGAACAAATCAGGTAAAACCTAATAAAGCCAAAAGGAAATTAGAAAAATAGAAGGTTGTTTTCATGGGAGTTTAATCTTTTCACCGAAAAGTGATCATTATATGTCAAATCAATTTCTTAAAGATCTATTTTATAACGTTATGAAAGTGAAAGCATACATTTTACCTATGCTAATTTAACTTTATTAGTGATGCCAAAACCCTCATTTACATTTTTCATAAAATCACGCAGAGGTTCTCCCTGCTTTAGGGATAAGCTAATAAACAAACACATAAATTAGTGTATTTTAATTAAATGTTATCCCATGAAATAATATTGTACACCACCATCTAATGTAAGAACAACTTTCTTACTTAAAATCCAGTACAATATTAAAATATTAAAACTCATTAAAAATTAATTTTAAAATACTTTACAAATGTTCAAGGACTCTGAGTTCTCTATTTTTAAAGGTTTTATGTTGTTGCTGTACCTATGATGTAATCCCTAAACTCCCAGAAAAATAGTGCAAGAAGCTAAGATTACTTTGCAGAATTGCACTGATGGACTTAGAAAAATTGCTATTGCTTTCTTTTAAAATTTTTTCAACAAAACAGTGTTGCCGGAATCTTTCAAAAAAATTAAAAAACAAAACAAGAAAGTTCATTACATGTTTACAGCAAAACAGGATTGAATAACAACTTCAGGTCATTATTGTAAAGATCTGAGGTACTCACTGAAGATTTATCTCAGCAAGGCTCCTGACTGCATAATTTTAAACTGCATTCAACTCCCTTAAGCAGAATCTGAGAACCTACTAAGCACCTAAAATGAGCTACACATGTGGGATTTAATTGTCAATGTATGGCTTGGAGAAGAGGATTGAAAATAAGCTTAAGCTACTAGCAGCCTAGACCAAAGCACAAACTAATTGAAACTCTACAGTAAAGACTCGATAGGTTTTACAACATGTCTATAAATGTCTTCTGAGATCCTAGGTCAAACAGATAAAGTGCCATGAGACAAGGAACTAATGAATGCAAATCATCTGACATTTATTAAGTAAATATTAGCCACTACAGTTGTTACTAACAGTATTATTTGCACAGTAAGGCTCAATCACAGATGCAGATTGACCAAAGTTTAAAAACCCAGATGTAGAGGATGCACTTGGGCTCACTTCCTACTTAAGCTAATCATCATTTACTGAGGGACTCTTTCTCATGTGTCAGACACTGAGTTAGGCAAAGAGGATGCAAAGAGCAACCGGATTAAGCTACCTGAGGGCCAACTTTGTCTTATTCACTGCTGTGTCTCCAGTTCCTAGCACACTGCCGGACACACTGCAGATACTTGATAAATATTTGCTGAATAAATGAATTAATAACCAAACAAAAAGACCCATATTGACGAAGCATTCACAGTTTAATTACTTTTGTCATACTTGGATTTTTCTATAACAAATCCAGCTAGCTCTTTTTGAAAACTCCTCCCTAGATAAAAGCATATGAATAAAATAGCTGTGATCCCTTGGTTTGAGCATATAATAGAGCTGGTATTTAAGGGGAAAGGTCGCTGTTGTGGTGTAAATAGGGGCAAACTTCTGCTCAGCATCCTATGTATGAAGTTCTTGGTTTAACCAGAATTATACCGGAAGGAAATTCAACATACACACACAAAAAATGCTCAGAAATACTGCTCTGTCGCCTTGTGAGACTGAGCCTTCACAGGACCCGTCACCCACACTTCAGCTAAGAGGCCCAAAATACACATCATGGAGGCCCCAGACTCCCTAAGTCCCGTGACAGAGCTCTTGTCAGTAAAATACCAGCTTTTCATTTCAATCAAATTACTGTGACAGCTCAGATGGGGGTAAAATAGCACATGGGTTCCCCTTTGGCAACAAACCTTTAAAAAAAATATATCTTTCATTTGGTTGAAATTCTTAGTAACCTGAAAACATGAAAGAAGAAAGGAATAATGGGCCCCAAGGAAGCAGGTAGGGGGTTTCTGTGCATGTAAGTTGTTTTGAAGAGGCACATTCACTCAGCAAGCTCTCTGAAAGTATGACTGACTTGATATTTCCGATACAACTAATTTACAACACGATCTGAACTCCGCTGCAACCACTCGTGGATGCGGGAGGCATCTTTCCGATGTTGGTGGAATGTTCTCTAGAGCAGTATTGATTGCACAGTGATGGGAAACGATAGGACAAACCTGAACTAATTAAGCAATAAGCTCAAAGACTACCTACCTTCAATACTGTTTGAAGGTACATTTAATTATTGCGTGGATGCAACAACACGGGGAGGAACATGCCATTTAGGTAAATGTATCAAAGAGTATTGACCGAATGACTAAGGCTCCCTATCGGCTCTAATGTATTTAGGAAATCAAAGAGCATAAGAAGCAAATATTTCAGTTTGGAAAGTGAATGCTACCACACGGGTGGAAGCATGGAAGAGGGAAGCTGATGACCAAATCAGAGATAATATACTCAACTAAAACCTAGAATAAGCAGGTTCCAAGCCCACGGTGGGCCGTGGGCCATTTTAATAATACCTGAGGGCATTTTAGTACTTTATTTGTGCAGAATTTCATCCTACAACTTTGTGTGTATGATCAATCAAGAAAAATAGAAGTGTTTCTTTGAGTGGAAATTCAGTAGCAAAAGATAGAATTAAACTGATGGTTTACTGTTATAATAATTGGACACTTTAGTTAGCAGCTGATTTCCCATGAATCTCATAAATGTCAAAGTCAAACTTGGAATCACAAAAGGAATAAAATATCTAAAGGAACCCTTTAGGGCCTGGAGGTCCTCTGAACTCAACCTTTCACTTTAGAGGAGACCACTGCCTGCAAAGTATGCTGCTAATAACATAGCCACAGTAGCCAAAGTCATAAATGTTTATGTTCTCACCTGGTTTGAAAACTGATTTCTAAGATTCCGTCCAAGATTTCAGCTTTCTAAATTCTATTCTCTAAGCTTCTCAAGTCTCTTGTCTGATGACCTAAGTTTAAACTTCATTTTTCTATTTTGTTTTTTAGAGCATTTTTCTTATAGGTACCACCATCACCATTTTAAGGCAAAGAAAGAGGTACTCATAATGCATTCGGGGTGATTTTAGTGATACAGGAACACGGGCATTAAATAACACTGAATCACATAATGCGAAAGTCTGTCCCTTTTCAGTTTTCTCTTTATTTTACAATCAATGAGAGCGCCTCCGTTGGGTGCTAGAATTTCTTGAGCACCTAACGCTTGCCAGCCTCCACGTCTGACAGAGCCACTGGCAGGCAGCAGCGCCCAGCCACAAGATCACAATGCTGCTTTCTTTCCTTTGCGTGTATTCTGTGGTCACCTTTCATTTACTGTAGGTGAGGCTGAACTAGCACTTACTGCAGCACATAAAGTCTCCTTTTCAAATAAATTCAAGTTTAAAAGAGTGAGTTGGTGTAAGTAAGTTTCTTGCTTTAAATAGTACAGATGGTACAAAGATATGGTAAAACTCATGGAAGAAGTCTGAGTATGATGCTTAAAATAAGGAAACCCTGACATAAGAAAAAACACCCAGAGCTGAGAAACTAACAACCTGTGTTTTTCATGGTAGTTCTTCCACTAACCAGCTCTGGGACCATCTGGAAGTCACTGAACATCGCTTACCTTGACCAAAAAATAAAACATTAGATCTGTGTTTTTAACCTGACTGTCCACTACTATCACCTAGGGATCCTTTAGAAAATGCTATTCCTGGGCTCTACCCCAGATGCATTAATTCAGAATGTCTGGAGACAGAGACTAGACATCAGTATTTGTTCTAAAGATTCTCAGGAAGTTCTAATGTCAGGCCAGGGCTGAGAAACACTGAGGCAGATGATTTCTAAAATCTTCTGAATCCTAAGAAGCCACTAAAGGGTGCAAGAAATGCAAGCATCTGTTTTCTCCTTTTTTTCTTTTCAAACCTTCCCTCCCTGTCTTTCAAAGTATCCAAATACGTTTGCTGACGTGACACTTCCCAAACCACCATTATCCACAGAAGCTACTGATGAGCTGTTTTCCTGTTCCTCAGATCAGTAATAGAGCCGTTAAAAGAGAGGCATCAGAGTTAAACTCGGGAATGCTAGACAGACAGTGCAGATTTCTAACTCCTAGTCTAGTGTCTGGGAGAAAAAGAGCAGGAGGAAGGTACAACTCCTTAATCTGGAAGCCAAGGGACCCAGGAAGTTCAGCTCCTGAGGCCAAGCACAGGCAGGCTTATGGGGCAAACTCCCTGGGGAAACATGGATCCCGCTGAAGCCTGGAGCATCAGCCCTGGCCCAGCCTTCTCCTATTGCCACTTAAGCCCCTTCATCAATAACCACTTACCCCAGGAATGGCATACCAGCAAAGCCATTCCGAGCAGCCTGGCGCTTCCATCCAGCACAGTCCTCAGGTCAGGGGGCAACAGCGTGATAAATGCTGAGCCGCAAACTGTGATGTCTCTCCCAGCCACTGTCTCCTTCCCCAGCTTAATTAAGGAACCTCTCTCTGGCCTTCCCTTTCATCTTCCCTTCCTTGGTCTGCAGTCAGGGGACTGTTTTCTACTTCATGGTGTGACAGGTGCAAGAGAATGCCAATGACAAATTCTGAAGAATACTAGGAACAGATATGATTTCAGGACTAGATTTTTTTCTTTCTCTTTTATTAAAAGAGTCACTTCTGTCTCCTCCCGTAGGCTTCCCAAGATGATTCTCAGGCAGGGTGTTCAACCCCAAGCACTACAGGAATACACAAGAAGAGTACCCCCCACCCCATTATACAATATAATAATCAGCTGTAATCAACAAAGTTAGGGTTTCCAGGCAGGCATATGAACCCCTGGTTATATATTCTCTGATTTTATAAGAAAAGTCAGATACACAGATATGAATGTGAAATCTTCTGATTTTATGATACTAGCTTCTAATTCAAAATTTTTTAAAAATATTCTGCAGACCAAACCAAATTCATCTATGGGCTGAATTCACTCAGGGAGCCATACATTTGGGGACTTCCGTAAGCCAGGAGGTTGGGGGAAGGAGAGAGCAAATTCCTCAGAATTTAATGTCCCTCATTTCACTGGATTTGCCAGACTTTTAAGACTCTGGTCTGGACCCCAGCTTAACAATTCAATCATTCACCATCCAATTAATGATTAATATGACTATTTTTATAGCTTTTCATGTGTACTTCTACTAAACACTCCTATGAATAAGGTACAGTTATCATCACCATTTCATGATAAAGAGGCTGAGGCTCACAGTGATCAAATAACACGGATCACACACATCCAGAGTCTTAGACACACTGAAAGCTGAGGCTAGCTGATCCCAGTGCCCACATTAGTAACCCTGTATTAACAATGAGGAGTCCCATCCTAGAATTAAGACGTCTCAAGAAATAGCAGAAATGCTGGTCTAGTTGGGGAAATAAAGCAGACAGATTTTTAGTAAAATCCAGGCTTCCCATGTACCCCAACCATGTGCCTCTGGGCAAACTGCTTCCATTTTCTGAGCTTCCATTTCTTCTATAAAATGGAGATAGCATTAGTAGTCCTCATATAGGCTGCTGGGTGGGCATTACATGAGATAATCCAGGTACAGGCTTAGCATAGTGCCTGAAGGACAACAAGCATTGGATATAGTTGGGCTGCTATTGTTATTATTTTTGTTTTCTTTACTGTAAGTCATCACTGCTTATATTCAACCTTCTACCTTAAAGCTAAGGAATCCTAATATCCCCTAAGGCTTTAAGAACACTTTAAGCTTTTTAAAGCCTTTTAACATCCATTATTTCATTTTATCCTTCCAAGAACCTTATGGGGTAGGTGAGACAAGGATGACTTCATACAGCAGATGAGAGAAGGCGGCGGCAAAGAGAAGTTCCTTAAACTTCCCAAGTCACACACCTAGACACAGGCTCCATAATAAACCTGTTCAGTTCAGTTGCTCAGTTGTGTCCAACTCTGCAACCCCATGGACTGCAGCACACCAGTGTCCCCTGTCTCTCACCAACTCCAAGCTTGCTCAAACTCATGTCTGTCAAGTCAGTGATGCCATCCAACCATCTTATCCTCTGTTACCCTCTTCTCCTCCTGCCTTCAATCTTCCCCTGAGCTTTCCTCAATCACTAGACATTCAAGAAGGAGCTAGGCAGGGGAAACCTCTAAAACTAGAAATATTGTGTGTGTCTTTAGGTGCCTGAAAAATTAATGGGAGGTGTAACACAACTAATTGTCCAGAGTAAAAAAATATAAGAGAACTTCTGAAGAAAAGTAAATGAATTGGAATTAATACACTGAAAATTGTATAGATAAATACTTAGAGAAAATATGACTAGAAGAAAAGACTAACATGAGAAGAAACTGGAATAGGGGCATATGAAGAACTTCCTGGAGGACACAAAGGGACCTAGGGTTTCTGCTATGCATGTCACAAACTTACTAGAATTAGGAGTAGTGTCCTGTAGGTAAACTGGAGCAGCACTGTGAAGAAAGGCCAACATTCTCCCCAACTCCTGCCTCTGGAGCACGTCATACGGTCTGGACAACTGAGTTATGAAGTATGGTATTTCCAGCATGGAGCACATTATTTGTCCCATTAGTTCAGTTGCTCAGTCATGTCCAACTCTATGCGACCCCACGGACTGCAGCATGCCAGGCCTCCCTGTCCATCACCAGTTCTCGGAGTTTACCCAAACTCATCTCCACTGAGTCGGTGATGCCATCCAACCATCTCATCCTCGGTCATCCCCGTCTCCTCCCTCCTTCAATCTTTCCCAGCATCAGGGTCTTTTCAAATGAGTCAGTTCTTTGCATCAGGTGGCCAAAGTATTGGAGTTTCAGCTTCAGTATCAGTCCTCCCAATGAATGTTCAAGACCGATTTCCTTTAGGATGGACTGGTTGGATCTCCTTGCAGTCCAAGGGACTCTCAAGAGTCTTCTCCAACACCACAGTTCAAAAGCATCAATTCTTTGGCACTCAGCTTTCTTTATAGTCCAACTCTCACATCCATACATGACTACTGGAAAAACCATAGCCTTGACTAATGGACCTTAGTGGGTACTCATAGTAGGTGGACTGGCTGTTGATTGGCTGATTATTTAAATGAAGGAATCAGAAAGATGGAAGACATTATCTGACCAGAAAGACGGAAGAAGCTGTGAGCCCACCTGCAGTGGACCTGGCCCATTCTAGCAGATGTCTGTTATTTTTCCTGCCCAATCCCTCCATCATCTCTTTGTAATTGTACTTTCCCTTTGGTGAACTGTCCCTGGTCCATTCTTTGTGATCTTAGAGGAAATGACAGCCAAGTCAGGCCAATCCACTTTTCTCTCCTGAGATGCTGAATCTTGAAAAGAGTAGGACATAGGGGAAGAAATGGTAGGGCCCAGGCCTTTGGCCAGCAGCATCCTGAGAAACCACTACTGACCCCAATCCCCAGGGCTGCATTACATACTCATCTTCTCAGCACCCAATTATTGAACTCTTCTTCTGACTTTTAAGCTTACAAGTTATGACACCAATAAACCCTTACTGCTTCACTGACACGTTCTATAGCTTGTAACCAAAGAAGCATGTGCCTTAGAAGTGAGCAGTTGAGTGGACAGGCTTGCTATTATACCAGCTGATGCAATTCCAAGAGACTTTACATAGACCCATTATTCTCCCAAGTCTGCCTCCCAGAACCTATCAATAATATAAATACAGAGAAGGACATGGCCAGTTATGTTGTCCCTGGCTGATGCAGGGGAGAGATACCTGCTCTAAAGATTTCTCTTGTTCTGGCTCAGAATTAGGCAAAATAGAGCCTATGAAGTGACCCAGAGAAACAGGAGGAAACCCTCAAAAGACTGCAACAGAAAACCCTCTGGCAGCCACTGGTCTAGTCCACCACAGGCTGAAGCCCTCTCCTCTGCCCAGGAGAAACACTGCTGAACTGTCCTGATGATGATGCAAGCACTGCTTGCCTAGGAGACTACTGACTTCCTGACCCTCCAAGACCCAGTAATCCACCCACCCACCCCAACACCTCGAGCCACAAGTCTCCAGGATCACAGCAAATGGATAGATGTAGCCTGCAACTCCCTATCCAGCAAGAAACAGGAAAGGACAGACTGGGAAAGGAGGGCTTTCTGCAAAGCCTCCTCTTCAATCCCCGGGTCAGAAAGTGGGGCTTCTTGGTTTTTAATAAAATGCTCAGTTGAACCTGAAAGCAGGCCGCTGGGGTGGGAGATCACCCCTCTTATGCCAAATGGCGGGCAATTTCTTATGAGCGTGAAGAGCAGACACAAACATCTTCATGTCAAGGGATGTATACACATGGCTATGAGGCTCCTGGAAACCATCAAAGTGCTTAGTCATGGCCATCACAGTAATCCACCACCAATTAAAACCAAATGCAGGTATCCCTGGGAGGGGGGCAGACAGGAACTTGAAGTGCAGTGCGGCCTTAGCCCCACTCACTGAAGCCTTCCTCTCTCTGTGTGCAACTCCAAACCAAACTCATGACCATGAGAGCAGAGTGGCCCTGAGCACCAAGATCAGAGGACAGCAGAACTACTTCAAAACTTCCACTTAAGACGCTGGCAGGGCCTGTGAGAGGTCAAGTGCCCATCACAGCCACTCATTCATGCACTTACTAGCTCGTTCCAAACATGCTGATTATGAAAGCATCCAAGACGTGCTATCGCTCACTACTTCCTTCATTCAAAACAACACCTGTAGACTACCTGCGTTGCCGTGCTGAGTGCTATAACATATATTATTTCTGTGCAAAGCCCATGAGAAGCTTATGGTCTTAGCAGGAAGATTTAACAGGAAAAATACAACTAAAAAGCAAAGTGGAAAGTGATGAGTGACATCAGAGATCCTAATAAAAAAGACAGCAGGTGGCAGAGGAGCTGTTGGAGAGGGTGACTTAGAAGTAGATGAGGGGGACTTCCTCAGCAGCCCAGTGATTGGGCCTTCAGGGGGTGAGTTCAATCCCTGGTCAGGGAGCTGGGATTCCACATGTCCTGTGGCTGAGGAGCCAAAATATAGAACAGGGGCAATGTTGTAGCAGATTTAATAAAGACTTAAAAAAAAAAAGGGAGGTCCACATCAAAAAAAAATCTTAATAAGAAGTAGATGAGGAACCTTTAAGAAGGAAGCAAAACATGAACCTCCTGACAAAGGATGGGAAGGATTCTAAACACAGGAGTGGAGTCTGGGGCTGTGGTGGTGGTGGGGGGAGGTGTAATCAAAGGGCCCATTGGATGGTATAAAGTACATAGTCAGAAAAACACTACCATGACACCTCAATGGTGCTCTTCTGCTGGAGTGGAGCATGCTGGGGGGACACCCCAGGCAAACCAGGCCCTGGGTTCACATCAGGAAGTCCATTAACCAACATTCAGCAGTCACGGTTCTGTGACACCAGATAAAGCCCCTTCCTTGGAAAGAGGCATAATAGGAAGTACACACAAAGAGGGCTTCCCCAGCTACAGTGTGGAGGAACAGACAGAAGGCAACTTTTAGGCAGAGAGACCAATTAGAAGTGTAATGAAGCAGGCCTAAACTACGGTGGTGAAACCAGAAGGGAGCCACATGAAGACTGGTTCTCACTGAAACGTCACTAGTTCAAGCCCGGAAAATAAACACCGGGCGTGGATTTGAGAGGCAATGTGATTCCACCCAGAACTGGGCTCCAAGCTTGCTACCCCAAGGCAAACAAGAGCTGGCCGTGTGACCTGAACCTCCCTGTGCCTTGCTGTCTTTGTCTGTCACTCTCTGTAGTTACCTCTAAGGGGAATTATGCTTAGGATGGGCAGCTGGGAATGTTCTTCCACTTTTTTGGTAAGAATTATAAAAGCTTAGGCTAATAACAGAATTACACTCTTTCTTTAAGATGGTCCTTCAAAGCTTTGTATCCTCTATGTCAGAGATAATTCAACTTTAGAGAGAGGTTAATCTCAATGAAACCTATCACATTCTATTTTCCTGAGCACTGGTGAGCCAAGTGATAACAAGAGCCAATTATCTGTGTGAGAACTCCCTTAAAGGATCCCAACACCAAACCTTAGTCACAGGACATGCATATGTCCCAGTCATCACAGAAAGAGCAACAAAGAAATAATGTCAGAGGCAGAAGAGAGAACCAGGAAATCTCAATCCTACTATCTACTGTCTATGCGACTTTGAGCAATATATTACTGAGCCTTAATTTCTCCATCTATGTTGTGTCAAGTCCCTTCAGTCATGTCTGACTCTTTGTGACCCTGTGGACTGTGGCCTGCCAGGCTCCTCTGTCCATGGGATTCTCCAGGCAAGATAGGGTAAATAATATCTATCGCCTAATACAAATGAAAGAATGAGATAAATATGTATCACAAAACATAATGCCTGGCTCACAGTAAGCACTTGATAAATAGTAGCTGTTATTCACTGTTATTTTTTATTGCTTACATCACAGGCATTGTTTAATTAATTTTAAACTACAATATTTTGCATATCCTTTCTAGCATACCAGATGGTAGCTTAAAAATATCTGAATTGCTCATAAAAACAGTTTGAGACATTCCATTGAATAAGTCACTGGTTTATTTTTTAAGTTGAAAAATCTCATATTTTATGTAAGAGATGGCTTTGTAGAGATAGTCTTTCTCAAAACACTACCACATGTTTTGCCACTACTTCTTGACAAAAATATTTTCAAAAAAAGTCACACACACACACACACACAATTGTTCTGCTGTCAAGAAAACAGATCAGGCCTGAGATGTTAACATTGCCAAAAGATGACAGTATTTGGCAAGCCTAAAAATGTTTGTCATCTTAAAAGTATTTATGCAAAAGCAGAAAATAAACTATTCAATATTTTAGTCATTTTAGGTGATTCAGGCAAGTCAGTGTGTTTTGGTTTCAAATGTTCTTGTAAGAAATTCACCCTTCTTTCACCTAACTAGTTTTATCCTTCAACCTATAAAATTTAAACTGTTTCATAAATTTTATCTGTGTTACCTGTGGAGTTTTGGGCATTTGTACAATGCAAGGGCTAAAAATGCCCCTTGCCTCTTACCCAATCTACCCCTTCCAATGTTTTTGCAACACTTTTCAAATTAAAGGCATTTACTAGCTCTGAGACCTTGAGCAATTTACTAACTTCCCAAGTCTCAGTTTCCTCTTCTTTTAAAAAGTTGGGGTGGGGGTTGGATTGAGGAAGAATACAAGCCCTTCCCCAGGTTCTCACATGGGGCTAAGAGAGAATGGATCTGAAAAATCTTTTTGTTAATGGTAAGGCCATTTGAAGGAGTGGGGGATGGCGAGGACCCATAAAGCCAAAGCTTGTTCAACTAAGGCTTTCCTCAACATTTTCCTCGCAGAACCCTTAAATAAATCCTTGTAAGGGCAAAAAGGTGCCCCTTTTGCCTAAATGCAAGTAACAGTTGAGTTCATATAGAAGGGGAGCCCAAAACGCTCCCAATGGCTTTGCTTAATGATTTTTTTGTCATCAGAATTAAAGACATGTACGCCCTTTCGGAACAATTTATGAATGTGTATCTTGTGAAGTTATAAATACATTTAGATCTATTTCTCTTCCCTTCTTATAAAGACATTGATGTGTTTTTTCTGACATGCCTCATGAACTCAGTCAATCACAAGTCTTTCTTAATGGAAACCACATGTCTGCCCAGAACTGTGTAATTATAATGCTAGGATTCTTGGCACTGCCAGGAAAAGGGGCATTGTCAAACCAATTAAAGTTTATTTACTTACATACCATTTCTGGATCAGAATGTTCTTTCTTTTATGCTGATGCTGAGAAAATATATATCTCATCAAGTTGTTGTAATTGTTTTTTTTGGACAGATTTACATTTCTTACCAATTATATTTCTGGTTTTCAGTTCCTTTGCATGTAACTAAAAATTTTCTTTAAAAAGACATCTGGGAACAGCATCATGAGATGTTCTGTAAATAAGAGTTTGCACATTTCACACCAAAATTACTGCGCTTGTCTCTTTTGCTGCTGAAATGTGATTTTATAGGATTTATCTCCACTAAGGGGTATTTAAGAGCATTTCCTTTAGACTTGTAGGAATTGAGCATACCCTACAAGCAGGTCTGAGTTTGGTATCTGGCTTAGCTCTTGAATTGATGGATTATTAAGGGGAAAAACAAAACAAAAAAAAAGATTTCTTAAAGTCTCAGTATTTCTGACTGAAACCAGAAATTAAAATTCTACTTACAGAAATAACAATAATAATGGCAAGTACCATGGAAGGTGAGGAAACCAGTGGAAAAAAATATTTGGAAGCAGAGACCAACTGGCTGAATGGCCTTGGACAGGTCTTCAATCATTCCCAGCCTTTTTTTTTAATCTGTAAAATGGGACTAATAATACTTATTCTATGAGCCTCAAAGGATTTCTCTGAATTTAAAATGAGAGAAAGTAACTCTCTCCGCCTCACACTCTGTAGCCTCTCACTCTATGAAACCTAAGTCGAGAACCACAATCACAAACCAGCAAAAATAAAACCAAAGAACAAACTTAGAATGAGGCCAGAAGTAGGGGACTTAACAAAAGAGACAGAAAAATCTCAACTTCCAGCCCAACGGGGAGAAAAGGGCCCGTCAAGGAAATAAGGCTGACCTAGGTCAATGGGCAGGCACATGAAAGACTGGCCTCTGAAACTTCTCCTCCACTTTCATCACTGGAGACAAATGAGTCCAGCGTGCTGTCAAGAAAGACAGGAAGATGAGAAGGTGGGGTGAATTACTTAGGTTCTCGTCTCTTACTCTAATGCTGGCTCCCCCAATTCCCAGGAAGAAAGGACAGAGAGCAAGCATGAGGAAAGTCCCTCAAGCCCTTGGTGGGATGGTGGGATGAATCTCTCCAGCCTGCATGTGGGTGTCCCTCCGAGGGGGCACAACACGAGGGACAGCTCTCATCTCTTGGGGCCACCAAATTAAATGACTGTGAGATTCTTCTCAAAGAGAGACAAATGGGAAATTCTAAATATAGGAACAGACCAAAGCAAAACAATTTTCTATAGGTACAATGAACAATCTGATTCCCGCTATGGCTTGGTTATTGTTGTAGAGCAGCTTCACCCAAATCCAGCAAGTCAGTCAGCGTTAGCCTCTGAACTCTTGCCCTTAGAGACAAAGGACCTTTCAACTTACAAAGTCCGCCAGAAAAAAATGTGAATGTGCCTTACAACAGGGGGCTGTGCTAATACAACCACAGGCAAAAGAGTTAACACAAACTGTGGAGTGGAGCGTGTCCCCAGACGTCAGGGTCTACTCTGCCGGTGACAACTCTGAAAACATCACTTGAACTCCTTCCGAATAAAGTACTATATTTCCTGGAACTCTAAAATTGTGTCTGACTTTAACATTTATATCATATTAGTTTGATGCCTCATAACAAGAATGACTGATCTTGCATTACCATTTTCCATTTCATCATTTGAATGATTATTTTATCAGAAACTCATTTCTACCTCAAATATACCATTACATTAAGAGACCCAATAAGGCAAAAAAAAAAAAAAAAAAGCAGCAGCAGCTATAGTTTTGCTCACACTAGTAAAGCAGAAAATTCATGAATGCCTTTTTTCATTAGGTTAGAATTCTTCATTCCAGACAGCACTAACGATTACTAAAGATTAAATTTGCCAGTTCATTGTGATTTTTTGAACATTCAAACTAACAATGCAGAAAATGTAGGGTTGGTTTTCTTTCTCATTATATAAATATCTTTAACAAGAAAGTGAGCTTTTCTAGCATATTTTGATTTTTGAAAATGCATTCTGGATTTAAGTTTTCAAAAATGTATCAAACTTCATGAGAGGCTCACTCTGGTCTCCAGAAATACACTCGGAATGGACAGAGCCCTCTTATGGGCGAATAACCATAGACTGAGAGAAGTGAGTATGTTCTAGTTGGTTTTCCCTCTGCATTGTCCTTTAGGCACCTCTCGCCCAATATCCTGGCCAAGCTTTGGGAAAAAAGTCTTGGAAATCCTCTCCTTGATAGGAGAAGTAGGGGAATGGGAGAAAATGGTGTAAAATTAGAGTAAGGACATGCCAGGGCCTTCCCCAGCAATCAGATTTTCCCTCTTTTACTTCTCCCCAATACCCTATCTTCCTTGAATACTTACATACAAACAGTGTACAGTAATCTAAACCTCACTATTATGGCATCTTCCTGGGGTCATATTGTATTTAACAAGACTAAGATTCAATGTGACATAGTCATTGGAGAGGGAGTTTTGAGACAGAGTAGTGGATCAGTGATAGGAGGACTCTAGATAGGTTTCACTTGGCCCTGCTGGGAATGAGGCATACAAGCATCAGAACAATTCTGTGACTGTACAGTCTCCAAGTCCCTCTGTGTCTGCAAGTCTAGGAGGCAGAACCATATCCCAAGGCAGAGGATGCTTTTAACATCCCTTAGCATGGTGCTGAAGAGCCTAGAACGGGCATCATGTGGACAGCACTATGACTCAAGGATCTGCCATATGTGAAGCTCCGGGAGCTCAGATTTATTCAACTTCTCTGTATTTCCTGGAGGGTTGTTGTGAGGATTAATTGAAAAATTGACAAAGGAATCCAGCACCCTGCCTGGCACAGTGTAGCTGAATGATAGAATCTAAGTTCCCTCCTGCTTCACATCACAGCCCACAGACATTCTGTCCTCCTCCACCTATGGGTAGGGTGGTCCCGGCCTGAAACTATGAGCTAACAAAAATGACCTCATCTCTGGTCAGAGACACGCAATGCAATTTTATCGCATGATGCACAGAGACTCCCAGAACGTGTCAGCTCAAACCTACTGATTTCAGGGGTGCAATGATGGGTCAAGTTCTGCAACAAAGAGGACTCAGCCTCCCTGAGGATCTCAGCCCTGCTTTGGCAGTCTGGCCTCCAGCCTTTGAGAATACAAATGGCTCTAACAGATTCTGGGCCCCAAATCCAACTTTAATTTACTGGTGACCTCATGGCTTTCAGAAGCACTACACAGGACTTATCTGGAATTCACTCTTTCCTACGCCCTTTCTTTTATTGGATAAATCTGATGATCATGCTGATTTCTTGGATCTTTTTATCTAGAAAGGAATTTTTCTGGAAATACTTAGTATTTTTAATCAAATTAAGAGAGAATTTTATTTAAAAAAACTTGCAAGCATTTAACTTCTTAATATAGTTTCTTGGTAAATTAGTGATGGCTTAGATATAGTTTTTCCTAATTTTTATGAAACATTTTAATTAACTTTCATTCTATATGTTAATCACAAAGATTATAGTTTAGAAACTCAAAGTGGAAAGTTATGATTCCTGCCTTTTACTCAAAAAAGGGAGCAGGACTGGTTTCTCTTACTTTCTTCGAATCTACTGTATTAAAGCAGTTTCCAAGTATAAGCTTATTTTTAGCTATTTAATTCAACTGTGGATGTGAATTTATGAAGGAGTGAGGAGGTCAAAGTCACGGGAAAATGGTGGAAAGTAAGGCAAATTTTAATTTCTAAAAAACCCGCGTTATTTAGTAAAAGTCTATTTAGGTAGTCTTATCTTACAGGGACTGGACACCTTTATCCATTATAACTGCATTTCTGGCTTAAAGGTAACAAATGTAAAGAATTATGATACTCAGACCCATCCCTAATAAAAAAAAAGAGGCTCACACACCACATGTCTAACTGTTTCAAAGCTGTAAAACAAACTTCAAGTGAAATATGTTATGCCTCCTCCCTCAGTGAATATTGCTTCATAATGATGTGCAAGGCCAGGTATGACTTTAGAATGCTTGACCTCTAGACAGTTCCACTCAAGAGCTTGGTGGCACAGAGAGACCAGACTCGTCTTATCCGCCCTCTTCTCCATCCACCTCTGGCTCAGATACACATCTCAAGAGGCTTCATGCTCCCAAATGAACACTCCAATCCTCACATCCAATCCCTTCCCCATCCTCTACAAGTAGCCCTCTACCTACCCCTACCCCTGCCCCGCTCAAGACTAGGATATACACACCCTGGGAGGGAAGACCTGGCAAGAGACCCAGGAGGCCCTCTGGAGTTGGGCTCAGGGCCTTTAGGGGCTCAAATTCCCAGGTGCCGAGAACTCTGAATATGATTGAGAGGGTAGACAGGTTCCCAGTAGCCCCACAGACTTCTCATCCATAAGGAGGGTTATGGCTGGGGGACAAGGCAGGGCCCTCTGAAGAGCAGAGGACTCTCTTAACTCTGGGTCTCAGCATGACACTGGACATTCAACCACATTCTGAATAAATGGAAACACTGGGCATTCTCTGCAGTTTCATACTAAATATTTTAGAGTTTCTAATTTTCTAAAAATTGCAAATGTACCTCCTAGAATTGCAGACTCTCTCTCTATTTCTCAACCTCCCAAAATCCAGATTCCACCTACTAAAAATGTTTTTCACCTTTCTGTATGCTGTGCCCTCCACGGAAAACAACCCCACCCTCCCAGAGTTGCTTTCTCTTGCTAACTCCTCTTCATTCGGAAAGATTCACCCCAGGGCAACTACCTCCTCTAGGATACAGTCTGGGACTTCATTTTCCATTGCTTGGGGATAGCCATTCCCCTCTTCTGTGCTCGCAAAGTATCTGCTTTATAGTGCTATACTGCAATCCATTTATTAAATATTAGCTCTTCTATTAGCTCTGCACGCCACATTCTAATCTTCTTCTGATCAGGGTTATTTATATTTGTATTACAGAGCCAAACATCCAACACATACTTGCTAAAGTGAATTAAACTCAACTCATGGTAGTCTCATCTCAAATGCAAACTTCTCAACAAGGCTTTCAACTTTCTCTAAAATAGCACCCTTATCAAGCTCCAGCCCCTTACCCTATTTTACTTTTCTTTATAATATTAACTACCTAACATTATATTAGATATTTATTTATCTTCCCCTTCTAGGATATGAGTCCCACAAGGGCAGGGACTTTATTTTAATGACTGCTGAATTCACTGTACCTAGAACAGGCAGGCATTCAATACATAGTGTTGGATAAGTAAATGAATGCACCAAAAATACCTGAACTATCTCAGCTTTCTCAAACTTCAACCATTTGTATATCTTTTGCCAATCCACCCACCACTGTTATTATTTACTTAGTAATTTGACTTTAAAATGATATGATCCACTCTTTCATTTAAGTAAAATTATTTTCAAAGGATACTATACATAGAAAACCAGTAAATTGAAGATAATCATAAAAGCAGGTGCCAAATGATTAAATGAAAAATGTCTGTAGGTCTCCTAAAATTATCTTATGGGCCAGTACTGGTACCTAGACTATAACTTACCACACTTTGAGAAACGCTATTGACCTGAACAAAGAGACCTTCAATTCCCAAACTGTGCCAGACTGCAAAGTATATTATGCATGCTTCTCACCTACTACTGTAAAATATCCACAACCTGAAAAATTCAGCACCTACACCCTAAGCATTTCTCTGTCGTGGAAGCTTCAAAGGTTCAGCCCCAATACCACGCTTCTCAGATTGCAGTGAATGAACCTCAAGCACACACAAGAGTTTTTCTGTTTCATTTTCTCTCTGAAAGAAAAAAAAAATTCTCACAGGAAAAAAGAAACAGAGTGAAAGACGCATATTGACCGCTCTTACCCAAAGACTCAACTCTGAGATTTATCTACTTTGCAGCCTGAGACACAGACAGCTTCCAAGTCTATGTAATGCCCCCAGATAGAAGATACGGTCAATAGTCATTCCAAACAATGGATTGATAACTGTACAAAATAGCAGTAATTATGATCAGTTTCCAAAAATTTTCAAATTTTCTGCACTTCCACAAAGTCAAGACTCTTCTTCACGAGTCTCTCAAAATTAGTTGCTAAGCTTAGTTTTTTAGAAAACCCCTTACATTTAGTCAAAGGATCAGTCTTCAAATTTCCTCTCTTGGCTAAGAGGGAACATGAGATGTTTTCAGTTACAGAAAAGAATATTTTCCAAGCATTTGTGAGAAATTGGTGGTTTTTTGCCTCTTAAAATGCTACAACTATACACAAATATTTTAAGTCTATTCCAAATAGCTAGTCTTCAGAATTATAAACAGAGAATCAGTACGTTCCAATATTGACATGGTAAAAGTGAAAAACTAAGCTCAGCAGTGGCTAACTTCAAAAATGTGCTCTCCACTGATCTGTAGTATTTTTTCTATCTTATTTGAAGTGAAGCACAAAGATATAACAACAAATAAAACCCTACCAACTTTTTATTTGCCTTTATAGAAACATATATATATATATGAAATTATGCATTAAAATTTTATTGTAGAATAATAATATCCAATTATTTTCTGTTTTGCTATCCTATTGTTTTCTTTTCCTGCTATGGGAAGTTGTTCTTACATTACTAGCATTTTTAAGAGACATTAGTGTGTTGAGCAGCTATTCTCAAAGGTGGTCCCATGGAACCTTGAAGGTCTCTGAGTCTCTTTCAGAAGGTGAACAAAGTCAAAACTCTTTTCCTAACAATACTGATAGTGCTGATATTTGTACAGAATTGCAAAAGCAATGATGGATAAAGCAATGACGATGCCTTAGTGAGAATCGAGTCAGTGCCACCAAACTGCACTCAACAGTCATAGCCTTTACCATTATGAACTTGCGGCAAACACACACATGTGGACACACACACATAAAAACCATCTCACTTAAAATGTCCTTGAAGTAGCAAAATTAATTTTATTTAACTTTATTAAAATATTAGACTGTATTAAATCTCAACCCTTCTTATATCTTCCTAATATTCTCTGAGGTGAAATGGGAAATACAAATAAAACTTTCTGCTGCATGCCGAAGTATAATGTTCAGGTAAAATACTTGTGCAACTGTTTGAACTATGAGCTGATTTTTGCAGAACACCATTTTTAATTGTGAGTACAACTTACAATGTTTATTCAGACTTGGGTACTTGGCAAGCGTCTTCTCAAAAATGAGCAAAGTGGAACTGTCCCTTCATGGAAACAATCGACACTCACGTGTTGCCAATGATAAAATTAAAGCTTTCAAGTGAAAGTTAGTATTTTGGGGAAACTTGTATCCCCAACTATAAACTTGAAAGCTTCCTAATAATTTCTCTGTTGAGACTGACTCTGATATTAAAGAAAATGAATATGAATTTTTAACACTGTATAATAAAATGTTATTTAGTTCAGTGAACATAATACAGGGAAACAATATTTTCCTAATAACCAATCCATTAGGTTATAAAATAATAGTGGATAAAAGATCCATTCAAGGTGAAAGATATATAAGTTCATACTTTAATGCATGAATCCACACATTAACGCAAAGTTCATACTTCAAAGAATATAAAAAATTCATTGATATGGTTTGTGATTGAATACTACAACTAACTTTAAAGAAACTACCACTTGTTGAATTTTGGTATAATATCAAAGAAGAATATTCACAATTATTTAAACTTTTAAAATAGTCCTCTTTTTTCCAACTACATGCATTGATGAAGCTGGATTTTCTTCATATAGTTTACCCAAAATAACATGTAGCAACATAATGAATATCTTGTTTTCTATTAAGCCAGAAATTTCTTTAAAATATTTGTAAAAATGAAAAATAATGCCAGTCTTCTCACTAAAAATTTTTGTTTCAGAAAATAGGTTTTTCCCATTTTACAATATATTACTTACATTAACATGTAACAACATGTTAAAATGTATTAACTTATGTTAATAACAAATATAGGTTTGCTACTGTTATTTTTAAATGAATAATGAATACTTTTTCAAGTTCTCATTTTCATTTATAATACATAAATTATAAATATGGATAGATATAAACCACATAAACAAAAGTTCTCTGATGTCTCAACAGTTTTTAAGAGTATGGGTCCTTAGGCTTTACACTTAAATGAGCACTGGTATAGCTTGGAAGAAACTGGACTCTGTAGTTAAGAGAGGCCCACACATTACAGTTCAGCCATGCATTGACTGCCTAGCCCCTTGCAGAAGTTATTTAATCTCTCTGAACCTCAGTTTCCTTATCTGTAACAATAACATTGTTCCTCCCCCTCACAAGGGCTGTTATGAGAATTCCATGAAGTCATGGCTACATTATCCTTAACACATTGTGCATTCTTAGTAATTACTAGCTGCCAAAATCATCTTTATCTTGCCCCTTTTGTCTAACTTACTGACACTGGTGAAAGCTGCTCAGACTTTGAGAGAGAGGAGAAATTGCCCCACAAAAGAGAGATGAGGCTGGCCTCCCTTCATGGATTATAAGACAATTTACCACAATATTGCCTGACGGAGCGATTCCACCAGGGCTCAGCTCTCTTCTTACCAGCTAGTGCTAGCAGAGTAGCAACCAGGCAAAGGAGAAAATTCTATCACTTCCTGAGACAAACGAAGTCATTTCCATTGTCAATCACCAGCTCTTGTTGTATGTGTGCGCGCACATGTGTGTTTAACCCAAGATGGATGCTCAAAGTCAAGTAAACCTATTACTAGCAATTCAATTTTGTGATAGTTTCAGGGTTCAAATGCAGTTGACGTTTATCATCTTTGAAACTTTTTGCCATGATCTTAGGAAAAGACAACTAGCCCTATAGAATGAAATAAAAGATAAACTCCTTTTTTCTCATTTAAGTCCTGTGGGATAGGTACACAAAACTACAAAAATAATCATTTCTCAATTTTCCCCTATTACTTTTTTCCATAATTTGAAAACATAAAGCTCTTTCCACTGGCTGCCCTTCTAATTCTTCTTTTTATTCCTGTGCCAGTGCAAAAGGAATTGCCAACGAAAGTGCTATAAACAGCCATGCCCTTGCTGAAAAAGGCAATATGCCGTCAGCCTGACATATACCTCGCTTTTCCGCTCATTGTCAACACCGTGATTGATGGTGTAGTTCATTAATGTGGAACGATTGTCAGCTTTTCCTGAATAAATATAAAAAGAAACAAAGAAATCCCCACCCTTTTCAGGCCAGAGTGAATTATTTCCTATTTTCCATGCTTAGGCTTAAGGATCCATAGGGCATTTGTTACAAAGTAAATAATGAACATAACCTTTAATGGAAGAAATTTTCGTTTGGGTTCTAGAATGAAATAATTTACATTTTCACATATATTTATATAAATACTTTATATACACATACACACACATATATATATACACACATAACTGTATACTAAAGATGAAGTATTGCTTTCAAGGAAGTATAGTTTTAGGTTCCCAAATTGCTTATAATATATGTATTGCTTATATATTATAATATATATAATTATATTATATATATATATATAAAAGGAGGAAGGAATGCTATTCAAAAGGATGAAACAATTTGGGGAGCTAAAGCTATACTTCCTTGAAAGCAATACTTCATCTTTAGTATACAGTCATGTAAAATTCAAGAAATTATCACCTTTGGAAACCTGTAAAGTAAAAGTGACTTGTCAGGTGCTGAACTGCACGTAACAAGAGTCATCAGGAAAGAAAGCAGTGAACTGGATGGATAGTTAGGGGACTAATTTACAGCTGGATAGGAAAGTTGATTAACGTCAGCCCACATCAAAAGGAAATCTCATGGAAATTACCAAAATAGATTTTCCTTTCAATTTCTGTACTCATAACGCAGGTTAGGAATGCTTTCAATAGAAAGCAGACACATTTACATGTATAAGTTGAAGAAAGGTAAGATGGTTCTCTCTTGGTCACCTTTGCCCTTTTATCAGGAGGCACTGCCTCTGACTCTTCTTGGCACTGGCTCCCTCATCTTTCTGCTTGTCTGAACTGTCCTAACTGGACCTCTGCTAGGCATACGATTAACCATCCGGTGTGTCTTGCTTTTAGGTTTGGTGTACAAAAAGCAACAACTGAAACAAAACATCCTTGTGCACGCGATGCTCACAAGCAGATGAACACACAGCACTTCACCCTGGGCATTCTGTTCCTGTACAGATTTTCTTGGGTGGTAATGTGCTAATGACAATAATAATCTATTCTGAAGATGTGCTAAATTTCTTAAGTCAATTTGTGGAGTATTTTGAGTACCACTGGAAGGCACAGGGAACTGAGAACTGTAGAAAAGCTGGCCCTCTGCCACCACTTAGAAACCCACTCTGATCATAATAGAAGGTGACTTTTCAGGACTAACCAGCAGACCCTGGGTGATTTCTTAAGATGACAGCTTGCCTATGTATCATGCATTCTTACACACATATGCAGGGCTCAATTTTCAGCAAGTTCTCATTCTTAATGATGTCAGTAAAGGGATTCAAACCCTAATGAGAGCTCATGGTTATTAAGCACTCACCACATGCCAGGCTCAGGACTAGACACAGTTACCTCCCTTCCATCCACATTCCAACTCTGTCAGATCTCAACTACCATCATTCCCATTTTAATGATGAGGGGCACAGAAGACACACAAGGCACACAAGAAGCTTATTCAAGGCCACATATGAGTAAGTGCGACAAGCCAGGATGCTCACCCAGCCCTGTCTGACTCCAGAGCCAGAACTGTGAGCCACTAAGATCTGTGGGTTCTGATTAACTCTGAAATGTTGGAAGTTTCTATCAAGAAAAGAACAATCTCCACTTGACTTTTAAATGCTTTATAAAGTGGTAGCCATTTGATTTCTCATTTCCTCCTCACCCTAACCACATTAAGTTGACACAGCAGATGATAATATTACGCTCATTTTACAGATGAGGAAAAGAAAGTCCAGAGGGGCTAAAACACTGCCTTAAGATTCAAGGACCATGACTGGAATAACTGGGACTGGAATTCAGGCTCATTATTTTGCTACAAAGTGACAAAATAAAAACAAATAAATAAATCACTGAAGTCTATCAAAGTCACTTAGTGCAAAGGTAGTAGTTGTTGCCATATTTCATTTTGCAACTGATTACCTTGTTATATGGGTTTCCCCAATGGCTCAGCCAGTAAAGAATACACCTACAATGCAGGAGACAGGAGTTCAATCCCTGGGTCAGGAAGATTTCCTGGAGGAGGAAATGGCAACCCACTCCAACGTTCTTGACTGAAAAATCCCATGGACGGAGGAACCTGGTGGGCTACAGCCCATTTGGGTCGCCAACAGTCAGACACAACTGAGTGACTGAGGGCACACCTTGAAAAGTTAAAATGAAAGTCACTGAGTTGTGTCCAGTTCTTTGGGACCCCCATGGACTGTATCCCACCAGGCTCCTCTCTCCATGGGATTTCCCAGGCAAGAATACTGGAGCGGGTTTCCATTTCCTTCTCCAGGAGATCTTCCCAATCCACGAATCGAACCTGGGTCTCCTGCATTGCAGGTGGATTCTTTACTGTCTAAGCCACCAGGAAATATAATAAATACCATGTTTCCTGCTGCTGCTGCTGCTAAGTTGCATCAGTCGTGTCCGACTCTGTGCGACCCCATAGACGGCAGCCCACCAGGCTCCTCCGTCCCTGGGATTCTCCAGGCAAGAACGCTGGAGTGGGGTGCCATTGCCTTCTTCGACCATGTTTCCTACTAGCTACCAAGTTTTGCAATTCTCCAGATGCACTTCCATATTACCTCAATAAATTCGGTTGATCCTGGATTGTTCAGAAGGAGGGGAGGCTAGAAGTCCTGGGAAGTTTGAGGTGAAAGTTGCAAAGCTGCTTACCATCAACAGCCAGGCTCAACATAATGTGAAACTCTTTCAGTAAGTAGCCAGTCAGCAATATACCCACTCGTACTTCTTCAACTGTCACCACAACACTTCTACCATGTTACAGAAAAATAAAAATCAGTTGTGGGAAACGGGGAATTTGAAAGAGAGAAAAGTGCCTCCCAACAAACTCCAGGATTTACAGGTCACAGGGACCCAGAGACTGTAATACAAGGGCTCCTGGGCTTCATAGCAAATAGATGGATGTTTTTTCTGGAATCTGTCAGGGCAAGGCCTTGACACCCATTCAGAATACTCCACCAAGGAGGAAATAATTCACAAGAATAGTATATATCTGAAATCTTTTAAGTGCCTCAGATCACAATGCTCATCATTAAAATTGTATGATGCCAGAGAACAATACTTCATCTACTGCCTCTTTGACTTCAAGAACCCAACTCACAGTAGTTCACAATGTGCGTGCCTTCCCCTAAACATTATCAACAGGCACCATGTGTACATGTTTTGCTTCTTAAAGATGTGCTGAGTTGTGGGCCAACGAGGAATATAATGAACCAACACCGATAATGTACATACAATGAATTTATTCTGTATTCCAAAGGATTCTTCCTTCCTATTTTCTCCCCAGTAAATTGAAAATTACATTTGTAACCTGATTTTAAAGCACTCTGAATGTGCATTTCTCGGAGCTATTAACTGAGTTTGGGTAGGGTTTTATATTTCTTTCCTGTACATTTATTATTGGGCATCCACAAGAGAGAAGAAATTAAAGATCAAGGAAATATCAGAGTTGTGTCCGCTTTTGTCTCTTCTGTATAAAAGGAAGTAGAACATCAACTTTTAAAATAAAACATTAAAAAATTATGAAGATGGAAGGCAATAGTTCCTTAACCTTTTATGGGTGTGGACCCTTGTGAGATTTTGATAAAAGCCTTACCCTAGGAAAATGTCTCTTACTTAATAAAAAGTGTTTCATTCACTTTAAAAGTCTCACTGCCTCCCCTCAAAATCTAGTCTTGAATTGCATATAGGATAAGAATCCTGAATTATAATTCCCAACACCATGAAAACTCAGTTCATCTAAGTGACTTGTCCCGTGTGCTAACAGTCATCGATGGCATTCACGGCTTAAGATTGCAAGTGCAGCGGCTATTTAAATTTTACTGGAACCCACACCTCCTGACCCTTCTCTTCTTCTCTTCTCCACTGGATGCATTACTCAGTCCATACATGATGGTATAAAGGAGAATTGAATTAACACTGCAGAGAGAGTTGCTTTTGCATCTCTGGCACTTAAGACGCAGACCTTAAGAGAGGGGGGGCTTCTGCATCAAGAAAAAACAGTGTGCATTCCTGGGGCAGTCACACCAGAAGGGTCACACTTCCAAGAGATAACTGAAGCTGAAAAGGAAGCCAGGCTCTTTGGGGAGCTGGCTGACACCACGAATGAACTGCATAATGATTTCCACTGGGGAGTTCAGTGGGGTTGACATCGTGAGTCCTTCACCGTTGTCCCAGGGTGGTGGCAACTGTGTCCATTTTTACAATCTAATTTTACAATAGATTAACTTGGAAAAGGCTGAATGGCAGAGAGGCTGTATGGGGCATATAAGTGGAACCAACCAATTCCGTCATTAGTGGGCACAGCACTTTTATTCCCCTCTTAGAGACAGAAATACATCAAGAGCCATAATCATCAAATCACAAAGCAACGAGGGACTCCATTTCAAATAATACCACTTTTAATGCTGCCCAGAAGTTAGGTTTGCAATTTCACAAACTCAAACAATCACAGTCATGCCCCAAAAGGCCTATCTTGGGTTCTCACTGGTGATGACTTCAAACAACAACTGATTTGTCAGACTTATACCCAAACACACCCAGCTATGCCACACACGTAAGAAAGTTTGGCTCCTAAACGAAGCAAGAAAACAACTCCAATTTCTATTCTCTATTTAACAGAAGGTTTCTGTTTAATTTGTTCTCTGCCTTATAAAGCCATAAAAATGAGCCTGACTTGCAGAATTCTATTTTTAAAAACTCTTCCTATTTACATATGCTTTACTTCTCAAAAGAATGTCACCTTCCTATTAATGCAACACTTAACAAAGGCAGTGTCAGAAACATACCATTGGTGGGGGCTTTGTTTCTCCCTTGCCATGTTTTGATTGGGATCCGTGTTAATTCATATGCCCTCATTGTGAGACAACTGAAAATTATCATTGTCAATACAGTTTCCTAACAATCCCAGAACCCAAGCAATTAGGTATAAATAAGTCATTGTCGGCAAAATAAAGAATGTCGTCTAATGTCTCAGATGAATAAAAGGAACAGCTGGAAAAGGAAGGGAGGGAGCACAGAGAAAGCAAGAGAAAGCAGACCCAGAACTTCTTTATGGAGTCCAAGTAAAAGGAAAAACTTTATATGCCTAAATAAAGACACCAAAAAAATAAACATGCTTCGAAAATCATTATCCAATATACTTTTAAGCCAATTCCTAAAAAGAGCTTTTCTGAAATGCTTTTGGATGACTGTTTATACGTTAAAATCAACATTTAAATTGTGCTACAAAGCTTATTGTGCACTACATAAGCAGTCCTAAGACCTCTAGAACAACATAGCTTTGGGTTTAAGCCACTGAAAACACACCCTGTGCACATGAAAATTTTGTTCGCTTTGGTTGGGAAAAAGTGAGGAATGTGCTTGTCTCCAAGTTAGAAGAAGGTCAAGAAAGTATTTTTAAAATATATTCCTCCACAAATGACCAAATAGCCAGGGCCCTTATGTGCACCTGAGAGGTTTGCCAGCCAAGAGGCAGATCAATTTCTGAAAGAAGCATTCATACCTTAAATATGCATTTATGCTCCCCTCTAAAATGCACAGTTACAGTTTTTTTTCAAAATAGGAGTTTAGAAATGAAGGAATTGGAAACAACATAAGTTCTGTTTGTTTAAACCAATGGTAAGTATCATAAGATGTTAAGGGGAAAAAACCTTAGCAATCAGATCTGATTTTACAGGTCCACTTTTTGCAAACAGGAAAGCAAGTCTCTCCTACAATGTACAATGAGGACAACAATCCATTTAATGATGACACGGAAGACATATTTTATTCTGTAATCTAAAATCTGCTTCATGTTCACTACTTCTCAGTATACTATTTCAAATAACCATTCATTAGATTTTCACATGTAATAATAAGGGATTATTTCTACTAAAACAAGGAGGACCAATGAAAACTAAAATAAGATAGTATTGTCAGACACATAAGAAGCTAAAGTTTTGACCCAGAAATTCTTTTGTCTGGGAACCTATTCTAAGACTGAAATCAGAGTGGCGATCAAAGGTATTCATCACGGTGACATTTATGGCCATGAAAAACTGGAAATAACCTAAATATCCAATAATGATGGGATGGTTAATGAAATAGTAAATCACAACTGTAATATTTTCCAAATATGCCTAGATGACACAGAAAAATTCTCATGACATCATATGAATAGAAGTTACAGGGTTCAAAGCATATACAGAGGGTCGGGTTTTATTTGTTTGCAGTTCATCATGCTCCCCACTTTATGACACATGATAATCATTAGAATTCTTTTTCAAAAGTATATATATTCTATAACATACACGTACTAAATATTTTATTTTATATATGTACTTTATTCTAGTTAAGAAACAGAGAGACAGACAAGAAAGAAAATTAAAAAGAAAAGAAAAAAAGGAAATGCATTCCGAGTGCCTATCTGTGGGTAGTGGCACAAATGAATTATTTTGGTTTCCTTTTTAAACTTTCCCATATATTCCAAGTTTTCTACAACATGTAATATCAGCAAAAGGACACATAGAAGTCGTCAAAAAGACTTTTATCAGTTTCAACTCTAGTTAACATGATCTCTTTTAGACAAAAGGAATGTAAAATCCCAGCAGTAGAAGGTGACTTCCACACTGGGTTCCAAGATGCTCCAGGGGTCTCAGGACCACTGCGTGGCTGAGAAGGGAGACTCAAGCCAGTGATGCTACCCTAGGCTCAATTTCCTCAAGTACAGCAGCTTTGCCTTTCTCTAGATATTTTCAATTTTCTGTCAAATCAAACCCTCTTCAATTTACGCATGAAGAAACAGCCACACAGAAAAGTTAAGCATCTTGCCTAGGATCACATGGTTTGTTAGTGGAAGATCTCCGATTAGAACTCAAATATCCCAACATGGATTACCTTCTGTCCACAAAGTGGTTATGTCTGTACAAGGAGGAGCACATGCCTTCAGCTAATTGCTTCATAGTGGTAACAGACCCACAAAGAACCACCCAAATTTTCTTGCACAGCACCTTCCCCCAAACCTCATGACTATACTTTAAAAAAGAAGCCCTGTTTAAGAAATGCCACTTGGAAGCCAGTCGAAAATGTCTATCCTAGTCTGAAAAATCTTCCTTGAAAATCATTGCTTGCCTCCCTAATCTTTAGAGTAACAAAATCCATAGTGCAAATATGAAAAAGATGGCTGATCTATTGAGAATAGCTTCATATTATTCATGAGAGAAACATTTTATACAGTACATATAAAACTAGCCAAAAAATCATTTAAAAATTAAATAGTATGAGATATTAGTACAGCTAACACTTTTTTCCATGCAAAAGAAACATGTGGGAAACCTCAAAATCATTTCTTTATTATCAAATAATCTGTGGTTGGGTTTTTTAAGTACATCAGAACTTATTCCCATTGCAACTATGTGTTATTTCATCAAAACCTAAAATTCAGGCAATCTTCAAAACATCAACCATTGTACCAAAATGCTAAATACAGATACATTCAGATATTTATTCAATGCTGGAATTACATTTAAATGATGATGCCTGGTGAGCAGGCAAGTATATGGTCCAAAAGAGTAAGGTTTAATTATTGAAACGATTGAAGACATGCAAGAGAGACAAGTAAAGACAGAGTAAATTTTCAATAAGGTATCTGACCCCAAAAAATGTCATAATATCCTTGCAGATGAAATGGATATGAGTTGGTGGATATATAGAAATAGAGTGGAAATGCAGTTTGCAGGATTCAAATCTAAACAAATAACCTTACCAAGAGAAGATACCAAATCTCTTTTTGCAAATGCAAAACCAACTTCTGCTCTTAACACCTTTAATATCCTACCTGCCTATTACCTGCAAAACAGTTTCTTCATGTGTTCTATTGTTTCAAAAAGTATTTATCTTCTTGCAAGCAAAGAGGAAACAGTCTATGCTAGGTTTAAAACCTCAGAAAATACTGTCCAGAAGCATGACTAGTTTGCATCTTTTGGACAGCCAAGATCAAAGTGATTTAAAATGTTTATTTTTAAAGTAAACCATTTACACTGATCTTTCAGAAACTCTTTTCACCCTTTAAGAGCAGTGTTTGTCTCCACAACTCTTTCAGAGACATAGCAAAATCACACTCTATGTTCAAGATGGCATTGTCATGGACTGTCATGCCCAAATTAGGTGACACAATCTCCAAGTCATCTCTGCAGAAAGCAGACCCCAAGGAGGGCAGGAAAATGCGTAAGGCTGGCCCACAGCACTAGAGCTGCCATGAGCCCAGAAATGGGATGATGTGCACCACATGGCTCTCTATCTCTAATTGGAAAAAGCTGCCAAGAAACAACACTGAGAGGAAAATCACAAACTCCGTATCTTGGGATCACTTAGGAAGATAACCTTCATGGATCTCCAACTTCTGTTTACAGAGTAGAAAGTTACAACATCAAATCCTGTTCTTCCCCAAATATAGACACATGCCACACAACAGTAGATACCAAGTGCCACAAGGGCTTGGGGTGGGTGAGCCTCTCTCCTTTTCCTTTTCAAATCTGGAGGATGATTTGAATTGCATCAGGGTCAGTGTATCTGAGGGAGTTTTCCCAGCCCCCTGACTTTACTTCGCATCTCACACACAGTCCTTCTTTTATGAAAACCCAGCTTAAATATTAATGCGTGTTTTCTTAAGGAAGTGCAAGGCAAATCAACTTCCTGGTACCCAGGGTATCTGATTTCTAAAATGGTCTAACGCTGATTGTCACAGCTCCACCAGATGTGAAGGGTGAAGCTCTATAAAAAACGGAAAGGCTGGCTTTCAGGCTCACTGCTGTGCGGGTCCCACGCCTCCCTGAGCCGCATCCTGAGAGTATATTTTTGTTAGCTGGCTGCCGGAAGCGCTCAACTGCCCAAGTTGTTTTGCGATCCTATAAGGACCTTCCCAGCCCTGCTGTCCGCCCAGACATTAAGAGTATGTTTGTGTTGGTAACTTTTGGGGGCTGGTTGAAATAACAAGTATTATCATCAGCATCCCCGCTTCAGCAGAATAGAAGCGGGTGGGGTTCAAGAGCCTGGCTCCAGAGTTTTCTAAAAAACCTATTTTGAGAAAACCTTTGTTCTAAACTCTCTTGTTTACCTCCTGTGCCAAGAAACAATGTCTTTTGTTACTGGCACCCCCTCCTTCTCTGACTGCTGAGTTTGTTTACTGACATTTTCAACACCAGGCAATACAAAGAGTATTTCCTCATATTAATTCCAAATGTCACAAAGAGCACAATTTGGTTCCAAAGACGCCTGTCTAATTAGATAAGATGCCCTCAGTTAAGAAAAAATATAATGAAAATAAATCTTTCTCTTTAATGTGGACTGCATAACCTTAGGGATCCGATTCTTTGCCTCTCTTGCTATGTCATCCGGAAGCCGCCTGACTTAGCCTAGCTCTAACCCAGCCAGGCTAGGCTGCAGTGACTAGTCTCTGCTTCGAATATGCCAACTTGTGCTACGAAGAATATTAAACTTCTATGTTAGCTAGAATCCGTGATGCTCATCAAGCAAATGTCAAGCTTAAAAAAAAAAAAATGTTGATTACAGAGAGGTCTTAAAAGTTGCCAGAGAATGACCCATAGATAATTTCTTTCAAATTTCATAGATAATGACTTTCAAATTCATTTCTTCTGCAAATATTTGTTGAGCACCAGGCCAAGCACAGGAGTCATAGTGCTGAGCCAAAGGAGACCTTGTCCCTGCCTTCACTGAACTTACAGACACAAGGAGGAGGTGGGCACAAGTAAATGTCACCTAAGAAGCATATCGTTACAGCCCAAGATGGGCATGCTGAAAACAAGCAGCCCAGTCTTACGAGAGTAAATACCAACAAGCCTGACCAACCCGAGAACTTGGAGAGGCCTTCCTGGAAGTGGGGTGTGAAGGATGAGGAGCAGGTAGATAGGCAGAGAGGACAGGTAGGCCCTCCAAGCAAAGAGATCAAGCTGCAGAAGGGCCCTGAGGCAACAGGGAACTTGAGTGCAGGTGGAGGGCTGAGAATGCGGGGCCAAGGACGCAGGGGATCAGACCACCACCTCTGTGGACTGGATCCAGAAAACTCATCAAGAGGGAAGGAGTTTAGCTCAGCACCCAACGCACCCCTATCTCCTGCATAACCTGTCAAGATCTGGTCCAAACTAAACCTGTTACATTCTGTCTCGTGTATGCCGAATACACTTCTGATTTGGATCACTGTTCTTTTATTGAGGGGTGGGGGTGGGGAGGATCTAGGCAGTTTCCCTTACTTGCAGTTAAATCTAACCATGGCTGATGGAGTCATGTAGAGAAAAGTGTGATACTTGGAGCAAATTATTCAACCTCTCTCAATTTCCCCGTCTATAAAGCAGGGTAGGTAATACCTACCTTGGAAGATTATCTGAATTAGACGAGATATGCTATAACTGTAATGCTAAGCACAGTCTCTGGCATATGATAAGCCCTCAAGGGATGTTAGCTTACTGCCACTATATTCCTGGTACAACAGAACTCACGGTAAACTCAAAGCTGATGAATTTCACCAACTTCTCTGTAACAATCACCCCTGAAGCTCCAACATCCAGGTGGCTGTACTTTAAGTTGTAGGCCCCCTAACTGACACCTCTGAAAGTTGTAGGAGCTCATCTTGGAGCTGATCTCGAACATCCTTCTAGAAATAACATAAATTTGGTGTAAGTGAAGCCAAAGCACTAGAGGGAGCCGTAATGTCTGTGGGCTCCTGAGCCTAGGCTGCCGTAGGACCCTGCCGGTCCCTCCTGCACACTGCCTCCTGCTGCCATCTCCACTTCCAAGAATGTCTCTAGACATTCTTGGGGGCTAGACTGACCAGCCCTCCTTTCCCCCACTTCAGGAGCGCTAAGACTGCCTAAGTTCCCATGGGTTCTTTCCCCATCCCACCAACCCTCACATTAAGAACACATTAAGACTTCCCCGGCGGTTCAGTGGCTGAGATTTTGTGCTTCCAAAGCAGGGGGCCCAGGTTCAATCCCTGGTCAGGGAACTAGATCCCCATATGCCACAACTAAGACCCAGCACAGCTGATAAATAAATGAATGAATACTCAAAAAAAAAATAGCAACAGTTTAAAAGAACACATTATCCTCTAAGCCCTGGAAACAAAGGCTACTTACCCCATATCTCTGTGTCCAGCCACCAGGAATCATGCACTAAGAACTCTTACACATTTAAAGAAATTACATCTCAGGCAAGAAGTCAAGTCCCAAATTTATCATGGAAGTTATGCTAACTTAACATAAAAGAAATCACACATAGTCAAAATTACTGTTGAAAATCACTGACATCATTCATAAATTATCACATACGTGGATTTGTGGTTACAACCCACTAAAATCTGAGAACCACTGAGCTGGTTTAAGGAAAAGTTTCTATGCTCATATCTGGGTATTCAAACTAACCTGACTTTCAGAAAATTATTAAAGCCCCTACGAGTCTAGGGATGGATGGCATGTTCCTTCTTTCTGATATCAAGCACATAAAAGCTCAATAGAGGCTGCTAGATATGTTTCATGAGGTGAGAATTAGATGAGATAATGTCTGTGAAGACATTCTGTCCAGAACCTAGCACCTAGCAAGTGGATCAGTATTTCCCAGATCTGAATCTAGTGCTTGCTTGATTCGATCTACAAACACACAAATCTCTGGAAAACCAGAGAGAAGAACTGACCGGCAGCTTTTCCTCTTTCCAAGCTGGCATTCCTAGCTGTGGCCCCACTGAGCAACCACTACCCTTGGTTAGCTGCCAAATGATTTGAATTGGTTAAAATGTGAGCATTACGTGACTCCCATGGTGATAGTGACAGTTTATCATCACTCTGCGCAAATTTCAAAAGTTTTTGCTCCTTTTTTCAACAAAAATGAGCTTTTAAGCAACACTGGGGGCAGGAGGAAAAGGGGACGACAGAGGATGAGATGGCTGGATGGCATCATCGACTTGATGCACATGAGTTTGGGTGAACTCCGGGAGTTGGTGATAGACAGGGAGGCCTGGCGTGCTGCGATTCATGGGGTCGCAAAGAGTCAGACACGAATGAGTGACTGAACTGAACTGAACTGAAGGCAAAACAAAGACGTGTGCTTCTCAAAAGTTAACCATTGCTTCTGAAGAACACAGGTACCAAGGGCTCTTCGCCCATAACTGGGACACCTAGATGTTAGTGCCACCACTTCTGGGGCTCAGGCAGAGACAGCTGGGTGCACATCTGCCAGGCAACCAAAATAAGCTAAGGCATGAGATCCATTTTTAGCTCTATCCTTGGATCAAAACTGACCTGGCTGGGGGACTCACCAAAAAGGCAGCCCTTTCTTGACCTTTGCTGCTGCTGCTACTGCTGCTAAGTCGCTTCAGTCATGTCCGACTCTGTGTGACCCCATGGACGGCAGCCCACCAGGCTCCCCCGTCCCTGGGATTCTCCAGGCAAGAACACTGGAGTGGGTTGCCATTTCCTTCTCCAATGCGTGAAAGTGAAAAGTGAAAGTGAAGTCCCTCAGTCGTGTCCGACTCTTAGCGACCTCATGGACTGCAGTCCACCAGGCTCCTCCATCCATGGGATTTTCCAGGCAAGAGTACTGGAGTGGAGTGCCATTGCCTTCTCCATTCTTGACCTTTTGGTTGATCTAAAAAGGAAGAAAGGACTGTACAAGTAGATAAATTTGTGGACCTTTTTACCCGTAGAAAACCACAAACACACTTAGAGACTACCTTAAAAGGAGGGAACCCAGCTCAAATTCTCTAGAGCAAGCTGTCCACTAGAAATGTAATATAAGCCACAAATGCACACCACATGCCATTTAAATTTTAAAAAGTGAAAATAACCAGGTGAATTAATTTTAATAAATGTTTTATTTAATCCAACGTATCTACAAACACTTGGGCTCCCCCAGTGGCTCAGACAGTAAAGAATCCACCTTCAATGCTGGAGACCCAGATTCAATCCCCGGGTCAGGAAGATCCCCTGGAGAAGGGAATGGCAACCCACTCCAGCATGCTTGCCTGGAGCATTCCATGGACAGAGGAGCCTGGTGAGCTACAGTCCATGGGGTTGCAAAGAGCTGGACATGACTCAAGAGATTTGTATGTGTGTGTGTGCACACGCAAAGAATAAAACATTACCATCTCAACATGGAATCAATATTTTTAAATACTAACATATTCTGTGATCTTTGAAATCTCTGCATATTTTATACCTATTGCATGTCTCAACTGGAACTAGCCACAATTGCTCAAGAGTCACTATCCAGCTAGTGGCCGCCATCCTGGATAGTGCAACTCTAAAATAAAGGTGACAAATGGGCCACCCATAGAATAATTTCATTTTGGCTTTGATAGAGATTTAATTTTTCAATTAGTTGCCATCATTAAAAATCAGATTTCACATTAAAATTCCAGATTCTGGCTCCGGTTGAAAGGTCCTGCCTGGTAAGCCTGGGTTCTGATGGTCCAACAGCAACAAGCAGATGGAGCTGAGAGGCGGCTGCAGCATTCCCCTGTAAGAGGAGTACTCGTTTCCAGTTGCCACAGTCACCGGTGCTCCCCACTGCTTCGACTCCCTACATTTCCTGCCTGGTCACACCCCAGCAGGCACACTAAAGAGCGCAGCCACAACCTATGGAGATAACATCAAAACTATTAGCTTGTTTAATGTGCCAAATTTTGAAAAAGAAATGCCTTTATGTATCTGCACTTTATTTGTTTTCCTCCCACTTGCCATTTATGTTACCATGAACCCTGAATTTAAATGGGGTCAAATACACAAAGAAGAAACAAATCCTTGCTTATTGATTTAGGAGAAGACGGAAATCAGCCCAGGGAAAGAAGGGATCCTGTTTACTCTGTTTTTCAAATAACTGAGGACATAAGACTGAAAAGGCTAAGAAGCATGAGAACACCTAATGTGATTCAAATATATCACTGAAAGGACCTTGTTCTCTAAAAATACTAGCAGAGAGAAACATTATTCTCCCCATGTTCCTTTCTCCCCACATGTGGCTAATCATCCACTGGGTCTCCTCTTCATTTCCTCTCTTCGCTATTCCTGTCAAAACCTCCTGGCAAGAGGCCATGGCCCCTCCCTGTATTTCTTACCTCAGCCTCTCCCCCTTTTTTCTCTCTCCCTCACACCTGATGGACACTGAAGAGTCCCCTGCCTCTTCTCCCTGCTACCTGCTTTCTCTCCTTATCAAAAATCCTCCAAGGACATTTAGATTTGTTTCAAGGTCTCAACTGGAAGTCAAGTCATCCTATCGGCTACCCTCCTGATTCCTTCACCTCAAGCCAATAATAACACTAACAACTCAATTATAATACAGAGACTTCAACTGTGAAGGGAAGTTAGATTCTTAAGTCAGTGTAAAAGATAAAAATTACATAAAGTCAAAATAAGGCTTGGAAGTCACAAATTACACAGAGGGTGTTATACATGCATTTACAATCTTATACATTACTATCCATACATATGAAGACCTGATAATCAGCAAATTTACTTCCAGAGCTCAGTGAACGGAATGGAGAATATCATTTACCGGAGCTCAGTGAACGGAATGGAGAATATCATTTACCCTGTTTTCTTTTTCTTTCAGCATTTCCAATTTTTGTTCAGCCACACACAGTTGAACAAAATAGACAAATGCATATACAAGGAAAATCGATTGTGATAATAATTTTATAACAGATACCTCTGGCTAAAGCACTTATCATGGGCTGGGCTCAAACACTTTATAAATATTCTATTATAATATTTCCCAAAGCTCAATGAGGTAGAAAGCATTGTTTTTCTCCTTGTTTTATAGAAACAGGCTTGGAGTAATCAAATAACTTGCCCCAAATCTTGCAGATAGTAAGCAGCAGGACTAAGAGTTGAACCCAGGTCACTAGAAGAATCCTCCTTTTCAATAAAAAAAGCCAAACCTATGGTTTTTCTCCTCCTGTCTTCTGACTCAAGACTGAAAATACAGTATGTAGCTATAATTCACACAGACTGAGTGTTCACTCGCTATCTCTCCACAAGCCTATAAGCCACTCCAGATTTTGGACCTGGCCTATATTCCCGTTTATCCAAACATTCAGGATCTTCTCCAATCAGTGAGAGTCCAGTAAGTGTTTACAGATGGCAAGTGTTTAGTACCAAAAGTTCAGAAGACACCCAAACCAACCATAATTCCCACGACTAGAGAAAAGTTTTTCAACGTTTATTATTTAGAATCCACTGGAGAGGAGACGCCCCCTTCTCTCTCAAGACACCATGAGAAAACACTTTAATCAAACACCACACCATTTACATTTTCTTCTGTAAAAATTATAAATCTCTATATAATTTCCCACAACATTTAACAAGAGACTATTTAAAGTAAGAAACGTCTTGCGGATATAAACGTCAGGCTCATGTAATTATATATGTCATGTGAGATAACTAAATAATATCCTAGAGTTTTCTATGTGTATCTGCATAACAGTACTGTAAATATAAATGGAAAAAATAAAGTAATAATTTATGAAAACTGATTTGCATTTCCAAAAATAAAATGTGCAAAATCCCACTAATTAGCAAGAGTGAGGACTGAGGTGTTTCTATAGCAACCATAAAAATGCTAAATTATTTTTTCTCCAAAGTGTTTTATATCTGCCTCATTAATGTTTGTTTTTCGCATTTGTTTTGTGGGTATTTCCAAAGTGAAAGGTTTCAAAGATTGCAAAGATTCTCTGTTTTGTTGCAAAGTTCAAGAAGAGGTTTCTCACTGAAAGTGTCTCATATGCCGACAGCCATGTGTATGAAAACTATATTTGGTCGAGTTTCTTTCATGCCAGTGACTCCAGCCTTTGTTCTTAGCTTCCTGCTAAATTCTCCTTTTCTCTTACTATCTCTGATTATTCTCGGTTTATCTCAGCTAAGGAGATGTTAACCTAGTGCCAGTTTTTCATCTTAAATCGTTTGCTGCCACCCTGCTGGTTCCCAAGGTGCCTGAGCCAGAAAGGCAGTGTCCATTCAGCCAAGGTTAATAAACAGCCCCTAGGAGGGCCTGGGGGGATCTGGGGCAGCAACCTCCGCCTCTGACTCTGTCTCCCCACCTGAAAACAAGGTGGATGAATACCAGCCCTTTTCTAACCTTCTCTGGAGGTCACTTTAGTGGCTCCATGTTGCCTTCCACGTCCAAGTCCTCTGCCAGGACTTTAAGTCCCAAGCACCCCCAAAACCAGCCCCGCTTCAAACTTACAACCCACAACCCACAACTTGGGGCAGCAATTCTCAACCTTGGATCAAGAAATCAACTGATGGGCCTTGAAAGGATCATGAGTTCCTTGAATTCCTTACAAACAAATTTTTATTTCAGTGGAAGATGCACAGATTGAGAATTACTGCACTAGCTCCCCAAGGGTAGACAAAGATTGTATCCATATGTGTCCTCAGAGCCCAACCAGAGATTCAATCAATTATGGATTAAAAATATTCAGGAAAAAAATTCCAAAAAATTCCAAAAAAACAAAACTTGAATTCTTGGCACATATAGGCAACCATTTTCATAATGACATTTACACTGTATTTACAATTATTCACATAGCATTTACATTGTACTAGGTATTATAAGTAACCTAGAGATGATTTAAAGTATACCTAGCCACTCCTAGGACGTCCCTGATAGCTCAGTTGGTAAAGAATATGCCTGCAATACAGGAGACCCCAGTTTGATTCCTGGGTCAGGAAGATCTGCTGAAGAAGGGATAGGCTACCCACTCCAGTGTTCCTGTACTTCCCTTGTGGCTCAGCTAGTAAAGAATCTGCCCTCAATGTGAACCCTGGGTTCCATCACTGGATTGGGAAGACCCCCCTGGAGAAGGGAAAGGCTACCCACTCCAGTATTCTGGCCTAGAGAATTCCATGAACTGTATAGTCCATGGGGTTGCTAAGAGTTGGACACAACTGAGAGACTTTCACTTTTACTTCACTTAGCCACTCCTTAGGAGTATGTGCATAAAATATATACAAATATACAAGGGACATGAGCATACTCAGATTCTGGTATTGGGTGGGTGGTCCTGAACCAATCTCCCACAGATACCAAGGCACAACTGTATTATATATGAATATACTTAATATGGCAACCAATTTGATCTTATTTGTAATGACCTTTGGGCTTCCCTTGTGGCTCAGCTGGTAAAGAATCTGCCCGCAATGCGGGAGACCTGGTTCAATCCCTGGGTTGGGAAGATCCCCTGGAGAATGACCTTTGCCGCCTATCTGTGAAGATGGGCACCTCTGTGCAGTTTAGTCTTCTCCCTTCTGTGCCTCTGGTGTTATTCATTCATGCCATGTTCATCCCTCAAGCTCAGCTGCAACTTTGAATCAATCCCCAAATTTCTCTTTGCAACTTCCTTGCTTCAGTAAATTGAAACCAAAGACTAGCAACCAATTACTCTCTAACATCATTTCCCTTTGTATGACCGGGTGCTGGGGGAGCTAAAATATGTTAATAGTTGAAGGAAAAAATCTTGAAGGAAATTCATACAGTTTCTCACCCCAATAGAGGGCAATCACACTCATGGGGGGGGGGGGGAGTTAATGTGTGCTGAAGATTTTTATAAATTGCTCTTATTTCTTAATAACTTGGGGTCCAAACAGAATTCTTTTCTGACTGTCAAATTCCCTAAAATGTGTTGAGTTCCAAACAGAACCATCATGTAAAACAAGCCAAGTAACTCTAACTTACAAGTCTACCTGTGAACACACAGCGGGCAGAGAGATTCTGTCACACTCAGTTCATGAACGCAAAAGATTCTGTGTGAGAGCCCACACGCCATCTATGTGTGTATAAAGACAACAGGGCTTTGCCCAAGAAACACCCAGCTCCACTTTACTCTAAGCCAAAGTTAATCAGACACTAATTCCCAGTCTTTATGTTGGGTGTTATTTATACCTCCAATAAAGCACACAACATCACATCTAAATGATGGTGAACAATAAGGATATCCTTAAAAGACTGCGCTGTTGACAAAAAGCATATACAACCAACCCAGCTGGAAGGGATTCACTTAGAATGCCCCTTTAGCAATAGCTGTAATAATTTAATACCATTAGTCTCCGTCTCAACTGTAAATGGCCTTAATGGACCCTGCAGTGCTCCTTCAGATTCTATACCGATATTGGGGCACAGCTTTTATGCTCGCATTACCGCCACTAATTGTAAAGCCCTTGTGTTGGATACACTCGAGTGTTGCAATAAGTGTCTTCAGTTAACTTAAGGGCACAGCTTTCAAAGGAACATTTGTCAGCACGATAAAAGAGGCAAGAGAACATTTCATCTGGTTTCCACGTCAAGGGGGATCCTGAAAAAAATCTGATTGCCTCGCTCCTTACTTCTCTGCAACGAGCACTGTTGCTTCAAAACTTGTTAGCAGCCATCTCCTCAAAGGATTTATTTTGATAGTTCATGAATGTGTTGTCACACAGCATAATTAAAGCTTACAGAACTATTATCAAAACACAGAGGAAATGTGCTCAGGGAGGCTGATGGCTACCCGGCCGCCTGTGTCTGCCGCTTCCCACAGGATGTGCGCTGAATGACCAGCTGGCTTCCAAGTTCTGACACTAGGCATATGGAGGAAAGTGGGGCCTCAGGGTAAAGTGCACGGGCAGGCTTCAGTGAGCAATCAATTACAAGTAACAGCCAACCCCTCTTGGTGACTGTATATATTCCCACCATCACACACTGCCAGCTTGCCTCTATTTTGAATGCAATAAAACTTGTAGGGAGCCGACTCATGTGAAACTCTTAAAGATATATGGTAGGGATTAACCATAAAAATACTAATTAGGGATGGGCTGAGGAATCAGGGGACAGGCAGAAAGGCTTTCTGCCTTGCAGTTTGTACATAATGAAGAGGAAAGAAACTGAAGACAGTCTTATTCTGTTTTCTGAAGACTGGCCACACAGGATAAAGGGACAGACCGCTTGGGCAATGCAACCTCACTTTCTCCAAGTGATTCCTTACCTCAGTGGTGTTAAATGAAATGAAGTTGAACAGAGGAACAGAGATTTAAATGAAGAGAACATGCAAGAAAATTTGTATTCAAAGGTTTCTTTGTTTTAGCATGTGACTTTAAAAAAATATTTTGTAATTCACTAAATAAAATATGAAAAGAAATTGTGAAATGAAATGCTTGTGCTTCCAAATGACCGGGAATTTGGCCCTTGCCTTCTCATCTCTTCCTTCAATATAGCCAAGTTCCTGGACTTATTTCTCGCTTTGGGAATTGTGAAAGCTTGGGGCTATTTGCAGTAATAAAAAGCTATGTTTCATTTGTAGAAAAGAGAACGCTTAAGCAAATATTAATTTATTTTCTACATCTATGCCAGAATTTTCTCACTCCAAAAAAAAAATTATACAAAGTTTGTGCAATTCATTTTATGTGAATAACTTTAGGCAAAAGAAGAGAATTAAGAGATCACTGAGTGATCATTTTATCATGTGATAAGATAGACAGTATGAAAAAACCCTAGGAAACAAGAATTATGCCTTTTGCATAGATAAGGAAATGCTGACTGAACCAAGTAGAGCCTTTGGATTGGTAAGGAAAATGCTGAAATTCAAATCTAGTCTATGTGATGCCCGAGTTACTCTTTTTTTTTTTTCTTTTTTTAATCAGTCTTCCCATTGTCCTTCAACCTTAGAGTGATATTCAAGAAGCTATGTTCTGGATCCTGAGAACACAGTCTTGAGAAGTTAAGTCTCTGGAACAGACGAGTCCTTCCTCTATCCTATTATAGTCATAAAGTTCCAAACAGTATCATACAGAACATGAAGACAGTGATATAAGGAAGTATTATGTTTGTTAATTTTTACTTTACTTTGCCTTCTACTCACAAAAACAAAATTCTAGCCCTCTGTTCAAATTTTTAGAGAAAGTCAGAAGCATCCTAAACAAAAAATTCACAAAAGTAGTGCTTCTCATGAAATAGCATGAAGCAGGACAGGTGATAGAAAATTAACCCATGTAAAAATGATCAGGGTAAAACTTTCCAAGGCTAAAGAGCAGGAAAGAGGGGAGACAGTGGGTAAGAGGAAGAGAGAGGAGACAGGAGCATATGGAAAACATGCATGTTTTCTTGACAATTCACAGCAAAATTCTTTCTTTAGATTACTACTGGGATTACTCAAGCAAGGAAAGATGAACTGTTGGTGAAAACAGTGGCTGAAGGTAAGAATTTTATTTCCGAGAATGGGGAAGCCAACGATATTCAGGCAAAATCTCCATGACTGGGGCCACTATTGACGCTGAGATCCCAGAAACCAACACACTCCTCAGCCAATGTCTACAGTGCCAAAGGCTCAACGGATCCAAGAGAGAAGCCACTAAAGTAACTTTTCATAGACTTCCAATTGCTGCATGAAAAGAAAAACCTTTGTCTTCACAAACTTTACCTTCAGTTGACAACCCAAGACTGTAAAAGGGTAAGGCTCTTGAGAGTCCCTTGGACTGCAAGGAGATCCAACCAGTCCATTCTGAAGGAGATCAGCCCTGGGATTTCTTTGGAAGGAATGATGCTAAAGCTGAAACTCCAGTACTTTGGCCACCTCATGCGAAGAGTTGACTCACTGGAAAAGACTCTGATGCTGGGAGGGATTGGGGGCAGGAAGAGAAGGGGACGACAGAGGATGAGATGGCTGGATGGCATCACTGACTCGATGGACGTGAGTCTGAGTGAACTCCGGGAGTTGGTGATGGACAGGAAGGCCTGGTGTGCTGCGATTCATGGGGTCGCAAAGAGTTGGACACGACTGAGGGACTGAACTGAACTAAGATTTAACCAAGAAACCTTGGAGTAACTTTGTATTTTTTTTTTTCTTTCAATTTTATGGCATTTCACTTTTTTTTTTTTTTCTTTTTTGGGAAATTTCTCTTTTAGAAATGCCTTCACAGTCCTAATGCACAGGAAACCAACAACAACAACAACAAAAACAGTACTCGTGCTTTATAATCTAATGAACACCTATCCAAGCTGACTTCTAACATTTGGCTCTTTCCAAATACAGCCACCCAAAATGAAGACTTATCACTCTCTGAAGGATATTCAAAATAAAATGCTTCAGGCTGAGGAGCAAATATGGTTTAAAGAGATGAAATAAGCCTATGGCTTCCCCAAAGGGCAATTATTCACTTAGATGTGTAAGTAGGGTTATACTTCTTTAAAAAATAAATGCATCATATGATTCTTTGTACTCATAGCTTATAGAATCATCTCTGAGACTGACTACTAGTCAAAAATATTGTCCATAGCTCATGGATATGGAAGTGATAAAAGGGAAACAAAGGAGTCAGCTAGAATACCCAGTTATCAACCATTTAAAACTAGCCAGAACCCAGCACTTACCAGCATAGGTAAAATGAGCCATCTCGCCTCTGAGATATCTGTTTCTGAGGCCTTGATGTGGTCAATATAAAGCATCTATGGGTGTGAAGGCAATTCAGTTACACTGTCCTCAAGACTTTGTACAACTTATAAGAAGTGTACAAAAGATATGGCCAAATCCTTGAGCCACTGTACTTCCCCAGTCAGCTGGGCAAACCCAGCCCACACAGAAGGCATCTCTCTGACCTTTCTTTTCAGGGCTGAGGTCAAAGGGGACTGAAGTGAACCACCTCCTCAGTGTGGTGGTTTACAATGGCCTTTCCTTGACATCAGGTGCTAAGCTACACTGAATCTGTTCTTCTTACATTTTACACTCTGATTGATGTTAGAGAATTCTGCCACAAGGGAAGCGATTAAGTAATTTCCAGAGAGGAAAGGGGGCTGTTGAGGTCTCCAAGTGAGCCTGCAAGATGCCCAGGAAACAATCTGGGATGTCTCAGCGCAGAATTCCACATCTACTGCCCAGGTATGTGACTTATGATTTTTGGTTTTTTCCCACACAGTGGATAAATGATGTGACATGCTTTATTTATTGGACCTGATTTATCCACACGGCTTTATTGTTGACCAGTTTTTATTTCTTCCTTAACCTTATTAACCCTTGCTAGTATTTGACAGCTTAACACCCTCCATCACTCTGCAACATCCACTCTGAGAACCGACATGCAACTAATAGCGGCCTTTTTATTTCCAATCTCTGAGGTCACCAGCAGCTGCCCTAGCCTGAACCCTGAAAGATTTTTCTATAGGTAGTTCTCTTTCAACGGGTCGTCTTCTTAATGTATCTCTACAGGTCTGTCTGGATGTTTGAAATGAGATGTGATTCCCGCTAACTTTAGTCACTGCCAACATACACCTCGGAAGAAGAGGAATAAGTTTTACCTTTGGGGAAAAAGGCTTGAGCAATTCAAGTGAAACAACTTGGTGATTTTCTTCTTGGGCATTTTATCACTTTTCAAGTTACATCCAAGGAATGTCCATTTGAGGACACCTTTGATTGCCTCGACAAAATCCACCAGTGAAACAAACTCAGAAACATCTATTACCTAATGTAAGTGTGAATGAAATAGAGCATGGTGGGTGAGATTTCCTAGCTCCGTTTTTCAGCCTGGATTGATTAACTCTAATAAATTCAGGGAGGTGATTTCAGATGATGCCGTCAAGCTGGATCTTACAGCCCAGTTGCTTATTATTTTACACTGCCCTGGGCTCAGTCTTTGACATTCACCACCCTAAAAGGTCATGAAGTCAAATTCTACAGCCAGATTTAGTAAGTATTTTGGTGAGCAGGCTCTTGTGTTAATGAAAACTTAGTTTTCTAATGACTGAGACTTAAAGAAGAAAAGTTCCAGGATGAATAAAAATAACCCTAAATCAGGAACTTCATACTTTTAAATGGCCAGAACAGTGTAAGAACATTTGAGGCCACAGGAGAAAGAAGAGGATATAGAGGGAAGACAGACAGCGCTTACAAAACAACAAATATAAGCGTTAACAACCATCGGGGCACAGACAACAAAACCTATGCTAACAGCCGACAGAGTCCATGGCCCAAGTGCTCCATCAACGTGCACTCCCAGGCTGGCCACCATTGCTCTTGCCTCCCCAAGGATGCTCCAGGCTTTTGTTTCCCAGCACAGAAAAAACCTTGAAGCTGACTCACAGTTCTCCATGCACTGTACAAGTGAGAACGAAAAACCTTAGGAGTCAACCATATTCTCAAACTTTTCTTTCCCAAAGCTAAATGCAACTCTAGATGTTGACACTGATGTCATCAGACCAGCAAATATTTTTAAGAATTTCTATCTGTGAAGAAAATGACACGATAGAGAAGCACAGGGTCGGTGCCATCTTCTTTTTCTATCCATCAAACCTTCCTTTATCTGCCTTAATCTTCCACACCCTCCCTGTGCCTCTAAGCTAAGGGGGGAAAATAGGCATCTGCGTACTGCACACACAAGTTCCCACTGTGGAGGAGGTTGGGGCGGGTGGGGAGAGGAATTCAAAAAGAAGAATGAAGAGAAAAAAAAGACAGGTCTATTGCCTTTGGTTTGGGCCCTGCCTAATTTCCATTAACTCCACCCAGTTGGCTTTTTTGGCCTGAGGCATCTAACTGTACCATTAGAGCAATTTTCATGACCACCCCGGATGCATCTGTCCCTCCATTAGATAATAGGGGGTATGCCCAGCCTATCAGGAGGGGCAGTACCACTGTCCATGTGGCCTGATTTTTTCATGAGTAAGAAATTCCTATTTGCATACTACTCCCATTCCTTATTCTTTCTTGGTAAACACATGGATATTATGTCCAGTCACTTCTGAATACTTCTCAAAGAGGTACTAAAGTCCTCTTCCAATCTATTTATTGTTGTTTAGTTGATAAGTCACGTCCAACTGTTTGTGACCCCATGAACTGTAGCCTGCCAGGCTTCTCTGTCCATTGGATTTCCCAGGCAAGAATACTGGAGTGGGTTGCTATTTCCTACTTCAGAGGATCTTCCTGACCCAGGGATAAACTGTGTCTCCTGCACTAATGGCAGAGTTACCACTGAGCCACCTGGGAAGCCCCTCTCCTCTAACCTGTGGTCTATCTTAAACCAGTCCTAGCCCCCATTCCCTCCCAGTTAACCTGACTCCTCCTTGGAGTAATAACCCTACTACTCCAAGTCACCACTGAAATATCCCTTTTTGAGGAAGCCTTCCAGACCACTTGCTCATTCCCACATCAGGTTAGGCTGCCCTGACAGACCCTCCCCTGGCTTAACACTCAACACTTAATATTTATTCATTGTCATTCTCTGCTGTGATACCAGACCGGCATTTCCCAGGTCTTGGCATGCAAAAGAATCTAAGCAGAGTGTGTTGAAAATGCGAATTCTTAGTTGTATGTTCCCAGAAATTCTGATTCTATGCAGAGGCTTGGGAGTCTTCATTTGCCCAAGGTGAATCGCACACAGGTGACTATCAGACAGCACTGTCCCAAAATGTGTGAGCCTTGTGAGGGTCCAGACCATGTCTTAATCACAGTCATTTTCCCACCACTCAGCATCATGCCTGGCATGTAGCTGGCATTTGATAAACACTGAATGAAAATAAGGACATTCTGATTCCAGTTCCACCCTCACGTGACAGCTATTCAGCAGGTGTACCTGCTCTGAATCTTTCACAGATCTTTGCAGCACCTTACTTGTACAAATTCAACCCTGGCATATCATGCCCAGGGTTCCCCAGCTCACAGGGACCTTTCCTTTCCTCTCTTTTGGAAGAATGAACTTCAGCCCATTCCTTTTCCAAATAAAGCTTGCCAGGGAAAAACTGACATGGACTTGGCAAATAAGGGTTTCTATTATTAAAAGCAGGTTGAAGTTGGGGCTCTGTGCAACTGCTTCCTACTTTCTGAAGTGTCTCTATTTTAAGTGTGTGGCTAGTGCTTGAAAAATCCCAGCAGGCTCTAGATGAGAGAGCATCACCCTCATTAACACTAATGGGAGCTGTGCTCATGCACTAAAGGAAGAAAACATCCTCTGGGCAAGATCTAGTGGGTGGCAGGATGGGAACAGGAGGACTTGGGGTGGGGGAAAGGGAGAATACCCCTTAATTTCATTCTTTCCAGGAATGTGGTGACAAGGTAGAAACAGAGAAACCAATTAAAATGGACTGCTAGGCTAAGAAACTCTAAGCTTCTGAAAAGATGCCAACAACATTCCAAGCAACTGAAATGGTACCATGTTGGGGGCATGGAGGGTGAAACATTTATTTATTCAGCAAATGTTTATTTAGCATATATAGGGCTAGGATCCAATAGTGAGCAAGAAGAATAATGTACTTGTTCACATGGAATTATTCTGTAGCAAGAAGTGAAGGGATTATATAATTAACGAGGAAACAAGATATTCCAATGAGAGCAGAGAAGTCATCTGTTTTGTTTATCGTATTCCCTGCACCAAGCACCATAATGTGAATGCAATGAACATCTGTTAAAGGATGAATGGAGAACTGGATGGATGGGTGGCTGGATGGCTGAATGGAAAGACAGAAGGGAAGTTGGGAGAAAAAGTGAATAAGAAAGATTTCTCTGAGAAGGTGACATTTGCGCTGAGAAGCAAGAAAGAGGCAATCACGAATGTTCCGCAGGAAAAGTTCCAGATAGAAAGTACAGCAAGTTCTTGAGGCATGAACAGGTTTGGCATGTCAGAAGGCAGCCAGTGAGGCCAGAGTGTGGTGGAAGCGGCCCAGGGCAAGGGGGACAGGGGCAGGGTTGGAGATGGCAGTACAAGTAGGATCTTAATGAGGATGAAGGATGGAAAATAGCAAGCAGTTGTGATAGTAACTTTATCCATCCCACTAGCATTTTCAGACGAAGAAGGCAATGGCACCCCACTCCAGTACTCTTGCCTGGAAAATCCCATGGGCGGAGGAGCCTGGTAGGCTGCCGTCCATTGGGTCTCGAAGAGTCGGACACGACTGAGTGACTTCACTTTCACTTTTCACTTTCATGCATTGGAGAAGGAAATGTCAACCCACTCCAGTGTTCTTGCCTGGAGAATCCCAGGGACGGGGGAGCCTGGTGGGCTGCCATCTATGGGGTCACACAGAGTCAGACACGACTGAAGTGACTTAGCAGCAGCAGCAGTAGCATTTTCAGAACTTCTGATACATGAAAGACTCAACTCCAGTTGCTATGTAAAATAGAAAGTCTCCTTTACCTCAAAGGGCTCAGCCAGTGTTTTTACAAGAATGAAATCTTAAGTACTTATTTTGCAAACAAAATGGAAGGATCAATCGTGTTTCATAACCTAAAATATGTACATGACATTATTTCTAGACAGCTATTATCTTTATCATAGAAAGATTTAAGCCAACTGATAATCAAAATACTAAGATTCCAATTAAGAAATCCTCAATGAAAAGGAAATAAAGAAGTCACACAAAAAACCTTGAAAAGTATAAATGCACATGTGAAAAAATGTCCAACCACACTGGTAATAAGAGAAGTGTACACCCATATTATGTTCAGTTTTCATTGACTAAGTTAGGTAAAAAAGTAAATTTAGTGGTAATACACAGTATCCACAAAGATGTAGAGAAATGGCTCTCTCACAGATAATCAATAGAGCTGAGCATTGGAAATTCACGTCACTGGGAGATAATCAGACATTATGCCTTAAGAGACATGAAAATGTTCATAAGCTCTGAAGAAATAATTCTTCTTCTAAGATTTATCACTAGAATTTCAAAGTATTCCCCGCAAAGCCCCAGGTTTTGGCAGAGGTACCTCAAGGTCTCAGGCAATTTTGAAAGGGAAACAGGAGTGGTTGAGGATACCTTACCCCATGACAACCAGAACAGTTCTGTTTTATATATTCAGATTCTTGAACAAAGTTTACTTAAAAAGGAAATTGAATTTTTTAAATAACTGCTATCTTAAGGAAATACCAAATTATAAAAATAACTATAAACATAAATATGGTCACCAGTATTATTTACAATAACAAAAAATGAAAAAACCCTCAATTATCAAAAAAGGAAAATAACTTATTATCCCTTAAAATATGGGATATACAATTTTCTATTTTTATAAAAATCATAATCATTTTTACACACATATATAAACTGGAGTTTAAAACAAAGAATACAAAATTGTAGTTATGCCATCATAACTTCCTAAAAAACACACATGAATTAAAAATGGTTTAATTAAAAATTAAATCATTTTCATTATATGATGAGAATGATTTGGTTGTGAAGTCTATATCTCCCTTTTATTTCTATCCTAAGTTTTCTGTAATGTAGCTAAATTACTTTTATAACTTATTAAAGAAAAAAATATTTTAAAATAACCTGGATGGGCAGGGGATCGGGTTTTTTTTTTATTATTATTATTATTACTATCCACATCCCAGCATCATGCAAAAGTACTAGCAGAGACACTCGACAAGTACTGGTTGAATAAATAAACTTTAAATTAATCTGACTCTGAACAAAGCACTAAAGAGAGGCAAGACAGATTCCTTCTGGAGGGCCCAAGGGCCAGGTAGGACAGGCAGCAAGAAGAAGGAAGAAGGGAAGTCAGAACTGGGAGATGGGCAAGCGCTAACTCTGGGAAAATGATGAAATGTGGGCTGCAGAAGCTTAAGGCATCTGGAGGACAGTAGAGGAATATGCAGTGAAAAGATGGTTTGAGCCCTCCGGTCACATAATTTAGATTTGACGTAGGAGGAAGAGGGTTCCAGGGAATGTCTGTGAGTGGAAGTGACATAGTCAGACCTGGACTGGACTGGCTGGGAACTAACGTGGCTGCAGTGTGCATGGCGACGGGACATGTGGGTGTGTAGCGAGTAGGGCCTGGGCTATGGGCATGCTGAACTCTCCAACAACATGCCTGGAATCCACGACGACACAGCATGTGTCCTTAAGAAACCTGTACTGTGGAGGGCAGCAGTCACTCCCTCCTGGTCTTCCCTACTGCAACCAGGCTTCCTTCAAAGCCCAAGCACGCATGCGTGCATACAACAAGTAAATCCTCATCGTTTGTAACACGTGTTTATTAGCAGCCCCAAATGTTTCCTGTGCTATATAAAGTTTACCTTCGACCTCAACTGGGGAAGTGAAGGGTGGAGCCGGGAGAAGGGGAGGAGGCGTGATCTGGGGCACAGTCATTTCATGCACAACCTCCAGTTTTAAAATAATGTATTAACTCCGAAGCTCAAATCAAAAGGCTACAAACTCATACATAAGGAACCGGTGATTTACAGCTCCCTTCTATGCACAGTTCAGCAATGCATGGAATGTAAAAATACATGGAAACCACAACACAGCAGGAATCTTGCAGTGCTGCTGGCAGAGATTGTCGTTTCCCACACAGGCCCTAAATCTGACCCAGCGAGGAAACTTTTAAAATTTGTAAAAATAGAACAGTTGGGAAATCTTAGCCACTTTTAGTTAAAATAAAAAACAAAACCACCATATTTGTGGGTGCGGTTGAAAATCCGCCATACTCCTCCCCACTTTGAAGGAATTTTAATGGTTAAAAAAAGAATTTTTTTCCCCAAATGTCAAACTGCATTTTCCTTTTAGATTACCTAGTGAATACATTCGGGAATGCTCTAGAATATGTAATTCGAGATTTAGAATCTCTACCAAGACCAGTAACAAATATCCCTGCTTAATTTTCTAAAGAATAATAATAGTACAACTACCACTCAGTCATATATTACATGCCAAAATCATCTCTTTTAATCCTCAGTGCTCAATTCACAACCCTGTGATTGTATATACTATTACCCACACCGTACTAACTCTAGAAACAAAATAAATTAATTAGCTCATCCAGGTACATGTAGTAGCCAGGATTCAAATCCAAGACCATCTGATTCTAAAGTCCAGCCTCTTTCTGTTTATTTTGAAGGAATAAATTCCCCTCATCCACTAAAAACAGCCAAATTTAGAAATCAAAATATACCACTGGTTCCTTGATCAGCTCTTAACTAGTTTCCTTGGGCTATTGTGTAAAGCCCATGTAAAACAGAGTGATATTTCTAAGCTCATCCACAGACCTCTCACCTATATGTTAGTATTGTTGAATACAGACAAAGTCTATGCCTTATGGCAGAGCGCACGGTAAATAACAGAAGAATTCTATAGAAAGAAAAATTGTCTGCCTCTCTCTTATAGCATCCTGTCCTTTAAAGCATCTCACTAATATTTATTTCAGAATTGCTATAAACAGTATTATGACATTGGCTTCCTTAAAAAATTTAGCATTCACGATTAGCACTTGAAATGAGCATATCCAGAGAATGCATTTTGCTCAGTGCTTACAACCAAATTATCTCAAGAGGCTATCAAGAGCTCTCAAGTCATTTTGTTAACTATGTTCTCCACTTAACTGAGCTCCACATGGACAGAAGGGAGGGGTAGGAAAGCAAGACTTAAAATGTCACTTAGAAAAAATCCAATATTCGGATCCCTCGCTCTTTCCTTCCCTACCTTCCCCACCCTCCCACATCCGCCCCACCCCCCAAACTAAATATAGAGCCCAAACACCCAAACTCGAAGGTGAAAATTCCCAAAGTGGTAATCAACAAATCATTTTAACATAGAACACAAAAATTAAATGCAATGCCCAAGTTCACATGGGCAGCCACATGGAAGACGGGAAGTGGGGCACACCTGAACACACTTTCGGACACTCTGCACACACTGGCCCTGCTCTGCAGCCGTCTCTTCCTTCCACTCCACAGCACAGGAAAAGCAGACTCTGAGTGTAATACCAGAGCCCGGGCTTTTCCTACCATTAATCGGAAGGTTAGATCCTGGATACAAAAATGCTAAACGATCAACAAACATAAAGTTAGCACTGAACTCAAATGATTTTTTTTTCCCTTTCCCTTTCAACTGAAGGGAGAGAGAGAAAAAAATGCTTCATGTGGCTTCCTTTCCTTGACCTACAATAAGTTCCATTAAACTTCAAAAACAATGCTTTGAGATGCTGGAGGATGCAGACAGGAAACTGAAGAAAAGACCTTACACAAAAGTTAAAAATGTCTTTTTGGAGGGAGAGCTGTGGCAAGGAACAGTTGAATCTTGACAGTGAGAGCTCGTGGCAACTGAGAACCTAATGAGATTTGGATGTCATGTAGCTGTGACTGGGATATATACCACATCAAAACAGACTGACTCTCTAGTCAGAGTAAAAGAAATATGTAAATGCCTGTAAATAATTAATGATAACCTCAAGTTTACAAATTCATAAAATGCCCTACAGATTAAATTCCATCATATTTTCGAGTTACTTGAAATCATCTTTTTTTGCAATGACTATCACTCATCTGTCCATGGTTGATTCATCTTTAAGACTGAAAGAGTCTTCCCACCCACCCACTCCCCAACACCCCTCTGTTTCCTGGAACAATTAATTTATGAGTGCTTAGTACAACAGGATAATCTTCCAAAAATAATATAATAAAAATGGGCTTGTGTGTCATCATCATTAATAAGCCTGTTATTATGAAATGTAGTGTTTGAAATGAAAACCAGGTTTATGTCTATATTTGCTCATCATGCATAAAGTTTGGGGCCATTTTGAGCCTTGACTTAAATGACTCAAATTCAAGATCAGAAAACTGTTTCAAAAATGATATTCAGCAGTGATCTTATTAGGCTTATTTTGGGGAGCACTCAAACAATGCTTTTTTCATTCTGAGCATTATTGGCCCCCTGAATGCAAGAAGGGTTAACCTTGATTGCAAAATCAAGAAACAAAGATACAGGCCTATTGTGCAATAATCAGCCCACATTTCAATGAATAAGTAATATTTCTCACAAACCCAAGTTAGATAGTGGATTTATTTAACCTCTTGGGGTCAGGTAATAAATACTAAGTGAATTATTCAGCCCAATGGCTAATCAATACAATTCCATGATATATTTTTTGTGTTTCATAAAAGGTTGTACACTAAAGGCAGTGAGCAATTATGGAAATTGGGCCAGAGCGCCTCTCAATTCCTCTCCGGCTTGAAACCCCAGCAGGCCACCTTGACAGCAAATCGATTAGTGCTCCAGTGAAGCGGCTCAGTGACCTCTGACCCGCTTCCAGCACGGCCTGACAGAGGAGAGAGTATTTTATATTTATTTTATTGAATTAACTCCATCTTGCCTGTATCAATGCTTTACACATATTAGGCAGCAAGCTACAAGCTACTTCATTGTCATTGTTTTCCATTGCTCTTGCTAAGCAAGCCCCGCCCCATGTCCTGCAGATTTCTTTGTCCTGGTTTTCCTTTCACTTTGGCCTCAGTATAGGATTTTAATCCACCCTGAGACTGATGAAGCTCCAGGTAACAAAAGCCAAGAGCAAAACATGGAATCCTCCCACCCTGTGGTTCCTCCCTACCTAATCCACTCAGGATGGTACCTTTTCCCCATTTTTTCCCTAATAAACAAAGACCTGGCTCAACATGGAGCTCTGTGAAAAACATATATAAAAGAACATCAAGGATTGAGGGTATGTCCTACTAGAAAATCAAAAACAAACTGGAAGCCTTAGGTATTCTCTATTTGGGGCACTTAATTATATTACTGGCTCACTGAAGCCATCAAAGAGAGACAGACCTAGAGATGGAGGAACCAAGCCGGCTGAGTTTACAGCACTATTTCATCAAGAGGGTTATCAACTATCCACAACTGAAAGCTTATGCAAAAGAGAAAATTCCCAAATCATCAAAACTTTCTCAGCTTTACTTCTGCTGTATGGAGCATCAGTAAAAAACCATCAAAATAAACAAAAAGTAAACACCAGGAAGAAGACAAGAGTTCCAAGTCAGAAAATTCAGTTGGCAGTTCTGGGTATTAAACAATGCCAAAGGTTAAATTATCAGCAGAAATGTGATGCTCTTAATCAAAAGATCTTAGACCATATTTGCAGGATGCTGTATAGAATAGTGGTTTAGTACATAGACGCTGAAATTAAACTACTTGGATTTTAATCACAGTTTTTCTACTAATTAACTGTAGACTGTACAAGTCACCTAGCTTCTCTAAGCTTCAACTTTATCTATTCATAAGAATGACCACAATAGTCCTGCATGTAATGAGTAGTACATTATTTAGTAGTACAACCAAATCCCCAAATATTTTATATGCATAGGTAGGAAGTATTTTTTCAGTCTCAGGGGATCAGAATTGACCTTCCAGGTAACTGATCTTCCCAGTTTCAGGCATACACAAAAGTACTGTGATAAACCATCTGTTCCTTAAAATGTCTCTCGGATTTAGAGGACCTTAAGTTTTGCTATTAAAGATTCAGTTCTTGGGTTGATAGCCCCAGAGATCTAAATAGAAGTTCTCATCCTCCTCCCCTCACTCAGTGGTGGAGAACATAAAACTACTTCACTCTATTTAGAGTCTGGTCAGAAGAGACGTGCCTTGGGGAGCACTGGCATCATGTATGCAGAATGAGGGATGGAGTTTATGATGCAGGAAAGGGGACTGAAGAAAGTGGGTGAAAGATCAGAAGAAAAGGATTCCAGAATTGTGTTTCAACTGCTTCATCATCTCATCAGGAATAGGCCAGCACTTCTGAATCCTTTGCTTCTGAAAGAAAGGAAGATAAACTCACCTTTTATATCCCCCAAGTTTCCTCAGCAATGAGGACCACTGTCACCTTCTCACTGGCCACATCAGACACCCTTAAATCTTCCAGCAAAATAGGACCAGGGTCCATGTTCATTTGTAAGAACTATTTCTATGCAAATGCCCTCCACCAAACTCATGGGTAAGGCCAGAGTAACAGGAGATGCTGCCTGCCAAGACTATTTTTGAAGCACTTATCACAGTTCTTGGGGAAACTGTGAAGGAAGAGTAACTTGATTTTTATTTTGTCGCCCATCTTTCTTTGTTCCTTGATGCCCTAGGGATTTGTGATCTTTTCCTACCTGAGTAGTCCATTCTCCCTTGACCCATGCTCACCACACCATTCCTTTTGGCACATAGAAAGGTGGACTTCCCTTCCTCTTCCTTTGACCTACAAACCTCATGACAAAAAGTCAAAAAGCATGGGAGACAGTAGAGGGAAACGTACTCACTCCCCTACCCCCACCTTCTCTACTGAGTACTTACTTATGTGACAGCCCAGATATCCCACACTTTTCAGGCCAACGGAAATAACTTTTTATGTTTATATTCTCCGATCAAGATGGACCCAGTTAATCATACCAAAGAGAGATATCAAGACTCAGGGTCACAAATCTAAAGCAGCAGTGTCTCTAGACTACAAAAGAAGAGGAATTTAAGCTATGATTATGTTATTATGTTGGCAGATATGGGGTAAGGAGAGCTCAAAAACTTGTCCAGAAGCTAAGTTCCACAGCAAGCAAACAATTTTTACTTGGAACGTATCTTTATTTGAGGCGGTCTAAAGGGAGCTGATAGAGACTAAGGGAGGGAGACTAAGACCCTACCTCAGAGTCACTCATCGGGATGCTCACAACCTAGCGACATTTGTTTGTTTTAGGTTGCCTGACCTATTACACTTGCGAGACTACCAGCTAACACTGTCAACGTTCCCCTCAGTCAAGCGCCTGGGCACCTAATGGCCTATCAAAGTCTCAGCCACTTCAACGCGACTCTGGCCAAGAGGGCATATGGGCCTGAGTAGAAAGATTCTGACCCACATGCTCGCTGGCTGTACGACCTTGGGCAAGTCTACTCTTCTCTGGTCCTCCATCCAGAAAATAAACAGGCTATTTCCTTTGCATACACATTCTGTGATTTAATGCGGTTTATTTATCAGAATGTGTGAGAAGCCTGAGATGGAATGTTTACTTCCTTTGGAAAATTGGAATTTAACAGTCAAAAGAGTCTTTTTTTCCCTATGAAAGAATAAAAAGAAATGTATTTACTCAATCTGTTAACCCCAAAACCAAAACAAAGAAGAGTGTGGGGTATAAATGAGCTGGCCCAGACTCCTGCTAGCACTTGCTCATGTGTCAGCCGTGTTCTCTGAGTCTTTCTGCAAAATGGCACGGCACACTCTTCCCGGTCCCACAGAAAAGAAAATCTTTCACACCTCTGTATAACTCTATGCATTAAATCATAAATTATTCTTTCCCTCTCTTCCACTTTCAGAATCTATACAAAAGTGATTACCTCAGTCATTCTTCAATATTACTTTCATACTTGGAAAATGCATTTTCAGAAAGTTATTTATTTTTCACAGCATGTCAGGTTGTTATATTGTACTAGTTGAAATAAAACTACTATAAACTACTGTATACTTTTGCATGTATTACATTTCCTTACAAATGCTGTGAAGTAGAATTTTCACAGGTCTTAGATACATTTATTTTAAGTATTATATTATACTTTATTTTAGCACTGTTCCAGATTTTAAGAAAGCTAAAGTAACTTAGCTATTAAGTAACTTTCTTACTGAAGTTCCCCCACTTCAGAAGAAAAATCATTTAAATATTAAAAGTGGTTTTACCATGAAACTTAAAACCAACTCATACTATTATTCCTTCGCAAGAGCTCTTGAAATAGCTAAAAATGTCCCTTTGGATTTGATTCATGCTCACCTAAAAGCAAGAACTGGGCGGGGAATAAAACATGTAAAACATAAAATATTGAATGCGTACAATCCAGCATTCCTAATAATGGGGCCCACTGGTTCTTGATGTATATAGTGAAGTTTAAAGTATTTCCTGGAGTACCTCTAAATGATGACAAAACAAAACAAAAGCTTTGCTTGAGGTAATTCTAAATTTTCTGCTTGAAATTGTTTTCTGTTCAAACAGAATATTAACGATTCTCTAGAGTGTCATGGATTTCTTTTAAAAGCCACATCAGTTAAAGGCTACACAGAAGGGCCTACACCCAGGCACTTTCGTCGGCATTTGTCTCTTTGACCATGGGAGTCCTCAGCTATGACTGAGGGGTGCTGGCTGCAGGATCAGCCACCAAAACAAAGCTGACCCTTGCCTATAAACCAAAGGAATCACAACTACACACTGGTACCTCATTGGCTTGGGAAATGCTCCTCTCCGGCTCTCTGAGCAGCTGAGTGAGAAGCAGAAAGAGGAAATGCTTAAATATTTAATAAATGATTCTGCAAAGGCTTTTGAGCCCTGGCATGAAGGGTCTGAAAGCATGAGCTACTTTACATCCACTGAGGATGCCACCAAAATGGCTATCTATGATCTAGAGCACAGGGGACTCAAGAAACTAGTTTCTTTTCCTTTTTCTTCTGCATTTGAGTTGACAGCAGCCTATCTTGAAATCTTTCAGAATTACTTTAATCTTTCATTTTCAGTTTTGTCTCATGCCACACAGAATGTCCACCCTCGGTGCCCTAAAGGTCACAGGCATTGAGTTCCTGAACAGGGAAAAGCATGTTCAGAGAAATACAGAGAAAGAGTAGAGAAGAGAAAGCAGATACTCCACATGTATTTTTAATACCACCAAATTTAGCTAAAATGCGCTCCCTGGTAGTGCTTTTAACTAACAAGCAGGCAATATATTGTGCTGTAAAATGTTTTATTTTAACACCTTACAGTTTTTAGCTCTGTGGCTGTTGCAGGTATATCCATTAAAATCAACACAGACCATAAATCAGAATTCCATACCTGTTCACAGCATATGAATCTATTCTCCTGCTGGTAAGCACACAGCTTTCATTGATGCCAATGGGGGGTGACATATACTTATGCAGGAGAGAATAGACCACTCTATACATGTGAATTTATGCTTTTAGACAGGTGGCTGTATGTAGACAAGAGACACCAATAAACAGATTTTATTGGCGCTGTTTAGAAACAGATTCTGTGCTACATATCTACAGAGGAACAGTCATCTTTTTCAAAGGGAAATACAGAGGCAAGCCCCGGGCAGAGTTATGATCTACAAGTTCACTACCACAGTGTGGTACCCATCTTCACACACATCCATGGTCATCCGAACTGAGCCTGGCCAATCCTCGGTGCTTTAATGAACTAATAGTCATTCTGCAATTATACTTAAGTTTATTCCTCACTGCAATGAAAACATAGCAAACACTGCACGGCAGAGGCAAATGTTAACTTATATATATATAAATACATATATATATATATACACATACATATATATGTATGTATATACACACACACACACACACAGGGTATAGACTCTCAAAGAAATGGATTTTTCATGAAGCATAAATCTTTTACATCACTACCAAAGGAGCTGATACTCTGATTTTAAGGAAATACATTCCTGGTGTTTAAAAAATAAATACTAAAATAGTCTGTGTTGCATATGGATTCTGTGTGATTATTTTATATATTTCTATTCTTGAACAATATTTTCTTTTGCTTTCTGCATTTTAGTCACTTTCAAGAAGGGAACCCAGGAATAATGCAAGTTGCAAAAACAGATGTAGCAAATATTAAAAAAAAAAGTAGGCAGCCTATATTTCCATAATTTACAATAGATATTCACACCTGCACAAAGGGGTTGACATTCAGCAAATGTATCTAGCTGTGTATGATGAACAGAGGGCCTTTACCAAAATAAAATATCTATTTCCAAAGAAATAAACCAGACACACCAGCTCCCATTTTCAGCTTCTTCCTGTACTTCATTGTAAAGTCAGCCCTCTAAAAGACATTGGGTCAGTCCACTTTTATTTACTGCACCAAATATTGCTATGATCGACACTGTCATGTCCATCTGTTGCAGAGACTTCAATGCCATGACAATATTTAACTACTCACATTTGCTTGCATGGCTGTGGCAGAGAGAACCACAAAATACTGATCTATCCAAAAGAGAAAAATTAGAGAGTGGCACAGTGGAATTTATGAATGAGAGTGCTTTGGCTGCAAAGCATTCCCATTATAGCCCTCAGCCACCACAAAACTGCCGTGTAATTGGAAGGGAACTTTTTCCCATGCAAAGAAGCTTGCTGTCGGCGCCAATCCATCAGAGATGGCACGCTGGCATTGAGGGACACACACCTGCAGCCTCTCTCACTCACTGGCCACTGCCTGTACTCTCTGCTCGCCAAGCAGAGAAGGATCTGAGAAAGAACACCAGTCACAGAGGCAGGGGCTGAGGGACTGTTAAACTCTGGAGGTCACTTCGTCCACTGGATTTAGAGATGAGGAAACTGAAGCCTGGAAAAGCAAAACAAGTCCCAGGTGCACAGCCAAAGTCAAAGGTGAAGCCAGACCAGGGATCCAATGGTGACCTGCATCCCAGCCCAGGGCCCTTCCTCTTCTATACATCTAAAATTGACCCTACTTCAGAGTTTATTTACCTAAAACCATGATCAACCAATTCAAATGTTATCCCAAATATCATTCTGGTTGGGGGAAAAAAATCAACTTCCTCCAAACCAGCTTAGGCGTACTATTGTTTTCCCAAAGGAAAAAAACTTTTCTTTGTGTGTATGTATGTCTTTGTATGTGTTTATTTTTTGGTCCCCAAGCAACAGAAGCAGTACTGAAGCTCCAAATAATTATCATCTTTTTGGCCTTCCTTTAAAAAAAAAATCCATCTTCTAAACAGAATTATATCACAGATCTCATATATATTAATATCTTAAATTTCAAAAAGACTGTTACTAAGTTCAGAGTATTCTCACATTTTGATTGTTATGCTTCACAACATAAGTGTTGTATATATTATTTTTTATTTATTAAATATTAACAGTACAAAAAAAGTTAAACAAGACATCATGATAAGAATTTGCTTTGAGTTAGGTGGTCAGGAAAGCCTCTGTTGGAAAGCTCTCTCTGGAACATAATGCATAGCACGGGGAACTCTACGTTAATGCACTGTGGTGACCTGTATGAGAAGGAAGCCAAAAGGAAAGGGATATATGTATACTATGGCTGATTCGCTTTTCTGTACAGCAGAAACATGACATTGTAAAGCAACTATTAATTTTTTAAAAAATATGTCTGTAAAAGGCCCGATTTATATAACTCACATTGTGTCACAGATGAAATGATATTAGTAAGCACCTACTATTTAATGGAATCAGGTATTTAAGGAAAGTATTATTTCCACAGTATCTCTACAATATAAAACATCCAGCAGGTGAGATGTGTTTCCCCTGTTTTGCAGATTAAAATGCTTACATTTCAAGAAGACTGAGGTTACTTATTCAAAGGCACACGGCTCGTTAGTAAAAACATTTGAGACCTTTGTTCATCTGATCTCAACATCCTCGCTATTTCTACTGTGCCACATGGAATTCTGACAAAAAGGAGCAGGCAGACATAGAGATTTGTTCTCCATCTGATCATCACGTCCTTGGAGCCACACTCCCTGACTCCTTCAGTCTGTTGGATCTGCTCCACGTACGTCTGATCCCCTCCTCTCTGAACTTCCCTGGTGGTTCAGATGGTAAAAAATCTGCCTGCAATGCAGGACACCCAGGTTCAATCCCAGGGTCAGGAAGATCCCCTGGAGAAGGGAATGGCTACCCACTCCAGTATTCTTGCCTGGAAAATTCCATGAACAGAGGAGCTGGGTGGGCTACAGTCCAGGGGGTGGCAAAGATTCAGACGCAACTAAGCAACTAACACTTTCACATGCCATGCCTGACATTTGTATGCACTTATATTATCCTCCTGCACCTGTCTTCATGACAAACATAACTGTAATCTTACCTTTGTTTATGTGATTCTTTGAATGACTGTCTTCCCCACGAGACTGTAAAGTCTATGCAATGTCTATAATACTCTGCTTGCCACATAGTAGATGTTCACTGAATGAATGAATGAAACACTCCTTCAAACTTAACCTTTGCTGTGAGGAATTCAGTACAAAATACATAGCCAGGAGAACCCAAATTGCTATCACTGTCTTATTGTTCTAGCCAGATCCGAAAACCACGATTTAATTCAAGTTATCTCTTCCATTTAAACATCTCAAAGCAAGATAAAAAATAAACAGCTGGAAATAGCTAAAAAAAAAAAGAAGGAAAGAAAGAAGAGACTAAAATAACTTTAGAACTCTGCCAAAGGTCTTGATGGTAGCAACAAAACCATAAATGTCTCACGGCATTTCATATGTCATGAGGGCTTGCAGATGGAAATGATATCAGTTCCATTCTCTGCTTCTGCTTTGGCTCACCAAGACACTGCTCCAGGAAAAGGTGAAATGATTTACCCTGCATTCTATCATTCTGAATCCTCTATTAACCAGTACTTGTGTAGTCACAGTACAATGACAAATGATGGTCATAATTATGACCCTAATTCACAGCAAGTCACCAAGGTATCCTCCGGATCATAGAAAAATGACATTAGGTGAGATGTTCTTTGAAAGTTGAAACCATGCTACACAATTCTCCCAGGGGCTTCAGACAATACGTACTTGTTGAATAAAACCATATCGATCATATCTATGCTATCATATATGAAAGAGATATTCTGTATTTACCATATGATGAAATTATCTATTAACCAGACTGTTTAATTATATAGAATACTCATTCATCTTTCTTTCAGAGAAATTTATTTCATCCTAAGTGGAAAGTGATGATGATCTTGGGGAAGAATATTTCGTTCCAACCTCCAATTTCCTAAATGGCTAAGAAATTGGGACTTTTAAAGAGCTGTAAGTTAATCAAGGTATTGTGGTTGCTGTTATTGTTGTTTTTTTAATCCACCAGACACTGCTGTCTAGATATTTAAATTCTGATGTAATGAAACAGGGCTTCCCTAGTGGCTCAACAGTAAAGAATCCACCTGCCAATGCAGGAAATGGGATTTGATCCCTGAGTTGGGAAGATTCCTCAGACAAGGAGATGACAGCCCACTCTAGTATTCTTGCCTGGGAAATCCCATGGACAGAGGAGCCTGGCAGGCTACAGTCCATGTGGTAGCAAAAAGTCGGACATGACTGAGCAATTAACACTTTTTCACAATTCAAGCGGGAGAAAATACATAGAACATATACACTGTCATGGCAAGTATTCATGTAAATAATATAAAATTTAAAGCAAAATTATGTTATTCTAGAGTATGAGTCCCTCAGGTTTTTAATCTACAAGTCATATATGTAGTTCATTACTCATTTTTTATTTTGTCATTTATTCAAGGAAACTTGGTGTTAACTAAGCAGTACAATATCAAGAGCACAGTAATTATTAAAATATTGCTTTTTCTGGAGAATACTCCAACACTGTTGATGGGAATGTAAATTGTTGCAGCCACTATGGAAAACAGTATGGATGTTCCTCAAAAAACTAGAGTTGGCATATAATCCAGCAATCCTACTCCTGGGTATATATCCAGAAAAACTATAATTTGAAAAGACATGAACCCTAATGTTCACAGCAGCACTATTTACAATAGCCAAGACATGGAAGCAACCTAAATATCCACTGACAGATGAATGGATAAAGAAGATGTGGTGCATATATATAATGGAATACTGCTGCTGCTGCTAAGTCACTTCAGTCGTGTCCGACTCTGTGCGACCCCATAGATGGCAGCCCACCAGGCTCCCCTGTCCCTGGGGTTCTCCAGGCAAAAACACTAGAGTGGGTTGCCATTTCCTTCTCCAATGCATGAAAGTGAAAAGTGAAAGTGAAGTTGCTCAGTCATGTCCAACCCTCAGCGACCCCATGGACTGCAGCCCATCAGGCTCCTCCGTCCATGGGATTGTCCAGGCAAGAGTACTGGAGTGAGGTGCCATTGCCTTCTCAAAATGGAACACTATTCAGCCATAAAAAGAAGGAAATAATGTCATATGCAGCTACATGGATGAACCTAGAGAGTACCATACTAAGAGAAGTCAGGAAGACAAATACCTATACATCACTTATATAAGGAATCTAAAATATGATGCAAATGAACTTATTGATGAAACAAACTCACAGACAGAAAGAACAGACTTGTGGTTGCCAAGCAGGAGGGTGGGTGGGAGAGGCTTGCATTGGGAGTTTGGGGATAGCAGATGCAAACTATTATACACAGAATGAAAAAGTCCTGCAGTATAACACAGGGAACTATATTCAGTATCCTGTAACAAACCACAATGGAAAAGAATATGAAAAAGAATACACACACACACACACATATATATATATAACTGAATCACCCTGTTGTACAACAGAAATTAATACAACATTGCAAATAAACTATACTTTAAGAAAATAAGCTTTTAAATATATATATATTTTTTATCTTATCTATACCTTCTCTTTTTCTTCTCATTCACTTGCATTTGCAAATTTCTAAAGTAAGTTCTGCCATAATCATAAGTAGTTAATTTTTATAAACAAAACCACAGAAATAAAAAATATCCTCAATATATCATAGCTAAAAAAAGACTCCAAAGAAGGTGAAAATACCAAATAATTTAGAACCTTCAGAAATACATTTAATTAATTACTTATAAACACTTGACTGTCTTCTATTTATGTTTTCATTCTTTTTATTATAAATATAAGCTTTATAAAGTAGTACTCTTTTTAAAAAAAAAAAAAGGAAGAAATGAAACAACAAAAAAAGAAACTGTGGTTTATTATTTAACTTCTGAAAAACCAACATCAAAGGTTAGACATTTAACCTTCAAGATCAGATCACTTGTAATTTCTTCTTTTTATTATTTTTAAAATTTTTTTATGTGGAAAAGAGTCAAAGATCTCAAAAATTCTTATCCAAAGGCTTCTCTTGGCCAAGCTGAGTTGATGGGAATTACTCTTTTGTGCCAAAACCCAAAAAAGAAGCTGCATACGTTCCCTCCCTCCCATCTCTCTCCTCTACATGCCCCTCCCTTTCTGACTCAAAATGCATATATTTATCTTCTTTTTCTCCATTAATTTAAAGGAAGAAAAAACAAAAGTCCCAGCTGAACTGGAAGTGTAAAGAAATGATCTGAAACTCCCAAATTTACTTAACAAACCCACAGTGTTTATTTCAGACCAGGATGAGAGGTGCTTCTTATTTGCATAGGTTATCCTGTGAATTTACTACATGCATAATTTTAAGGTACTTAATGAGTGCTCCAAACAGAAATGGAATTAAGTTGCAGACAATGACAATAATGAAACTCAGGAACAATGAAATAGGATACAAGTGCAAAGCTGTTTGTTGAAATCAAATTGTGTATCCTACAATCCAATTTCTATTGAAACTGCTGCAGCTTGAGATAAAGTTGTCATAAAAGTCCTATCAAGGTTAGTCAAGATAACATGAACACTAAGAAACCACATTTAGATCATTTCAATTCTCCTGTCTCCCACCACAGAAAGGGATGGGTGAGAAAGTGATCCAGGCAGTTCATCTTACTTCTTTTTTCCTTTGCCCCTCACAGCCAATCTGATCCTTCGTTCACCACCCACTCCCTTCTATTCCCACCACCAAAACTTCATCACCTCTGGGCCTTACTATCACTTTAACTGTCTAGTTTGGTCTCCTTGCCTCTGGATTCCACTCTCTACAGCTCTGCTTATCCCTCCAAGTTCAACTCAAATATCACTTATTTGCCGCTTTCCCTGACCCCATAGCGAATTGATCAGTTCCTGATACGGGTGCTCCCTGATACTCTATCATACCATCTAAAACATCTTATTGGTTAGCACTCTGTTTGCAAACATCTACAGCTTTCAAGGGTATAGCCACATGAGAGCAGGAAAAGCCTCTGTTTCACCAACATATGAGCCAGAGGATCTCGCACACAAGAGGCCCTCAATAATCTCGTTGTATTGAACCCATTAGCTGCAGTGCGGAACTTAGCTATACATTTCACTGTGCCAAGTTGTCCATGATGACAAGACTCCTACTAATTAAAACATGCTTCTACAAAAGAAGTAGAATTGTCAGGCACTGTACCAAGTAGGACTGAAACAGCCCCTGGCCTCATGGAGCGTACAGCATTCTACGCTGGGAACTGACCCCTGGAGAGGTCAGTACAAGTGTCTCTGAGAACCAGAGGAAATGCAGCTAGAATCTAACAGATGCACTGAACTTATCAAACAGGAGGGAGTGTCCCTGACACAGGCAGTGGGCACAGAATATAAGGAATCCAGCCTTTATATTAACAGTAATAAGAAACCTCAGGAAGGGCACTAATGGATGTCAACTTTGACAAGCTTACTCTGGCTCCTGTGTGGAGGAATGGATGCTGTTCATAATGGGAAGAGGATAATGTGGTGGGAACCAGAATTGGAAATTCATGTTTGGACACTGAGTATTCAACATGGATTTTATACCGCCTCTTTATGTTAAAATGGCTCCCTACACTAGAAAATCCTTATCACAGCTTTTAGGAGCCTTCGCACAGTAACCTCAAACTTCTTCCCAATCTTCTTTCACATCAGTTGCCATGCTGTTTCCCTCCCTCAGGAGTACCCCCTTGCCAAAATTTTAGAAAACTCATGGAACCCTATCTGTATATCTTTCCCCTAAATCCCCCACCAAAACCTGCTTTCTAAACTTTGGATCTTGGTGAGAGGCAAATGCTCCACATCTAACAGAGTCACCCACCCCAGGACTGCCTATATTTCAGGCTTGAGACATGTAGCTCAGATCACGTCTCATTCATCTTTCTATCTCCTGGACCTGTCAAGAGATAGGGACCACATTTCCATAATCTGGTATCATATTTTTCAAAGCAAAATCACAGCACCTGGTCTGACAACATGAATATACTTAGAGGAAGAAGACAGACTGGCCTTCAGACATACAATAAGTTCTCATCAAACATTTATTGAATATGAATTTGTGTACTCACTGATGGATTCAACAAAGAATCACTGAGCGCTGACGATACCCAGGCACACAGCAGGTGCTCAATAAAGAACAAAGGATGGACTACTAGGTACGAGAAGCTTCCCTCCTCATAGGCTTTCATGCTTAGCCTCTGTAACAGATGCCTCTGATACCTGCCTCCCACCTCTGTGGTCCATTCTGACTTCAGTCATGTAGCTCACCCTGACTGCATGCCATCACAAGAAGGCTTCCTTCCGTGACATGCCCACTCTGGAGGAGTTGCCTGGACTGAAGGCAAACACAGCCTACAAGTATCAAGGTGTCAGTGTACCCAGGGACAACCCTCAACCAATGCGAGCCAGGAAATAAGTGTCCCAGTCTTTAGTCTTTTGGAAACATAATTCTTGGACATATTTTACTTTGCCTCTTAGGAAATCCCAACAAGATCAAACACCTATTGCCTATGCAGTGACTTTGAAAATGCACCATTATCTTAGTTTTCTTCTTTACTTCTTCTCCCTCTTCTCACATCCTGCTTCCTAGGAGCATGCCCACATAAACTACCTGCATCCAAATCCTTGTGGAAGGTTTACTTTCAGGAGAAGCTCAAACTAAGATAGCCTCTAATCAAAAGCAGCCATGTCAGAGTCCATGGGATACTCCAACTTTCACTCTGGCTAACGAACTCTACACTGGAGACAGGGCGAGGGCCATTCAGAAACTTTCAGTTCTGTAGTTCCATAGAGAGGACATCTGTGGAGCACTGCAGTGAAAGCAGCACACGGTTAGTGCTAAACGCGTGCCTTGCAGATTAAGTCCAGGTAAAAAACAACACAGCTTCTTCACTACAGAAAAAGGAAGTAATGTATGTGACTTCCCAAATCATTGGCTTTGTCACAACATTCCCTTGCATTTTTCAGTTTGATCTGGCTCTTTTATTGAACCTTGGCCCAGTGTACTAGAACATATTCGTCAATATATTAAATGTCACTTAAACTTCCTAAAATCATCCCAGAAAAGGGGGGAAAAAAAAAAGCTTCTGATTGCAACATACTCAGCTATCCATTAGCATGACAAAGTCTGTATTTTATTTAGAAATTGCCATTAATAATGAAATGATGTATGATTTCCACTCCTGCAGCTCTTCCTTCCTTGCACAATCAATTATACATTTAAGAAAATACTTAGTGGAAAGAGGCTTCTCTAATTAAGCATCACTTGAGGGAGCCTGTGAGATTCTTAAAACTAGAAAAGCTCTCTTAAATATGTAAGAAGGCAGGGGGAAAATAAACATTCAAAATGTTTGAGTCTTAATTAGAAAAACAAACTTTTATGCATTCTGAACTGCTACATAAGGAAAATTCACATACGCACATATTTTTTAACCTAGTAAAGATTCTGAGGTGAACTAAATATTCTGCAAAGTATAAATTCTTTCTCTTTGTTCCAGCAAAGAAGGCAGTACTAAATTGAAATTAGATATTTTGAGTGAGACTCGGCCTTAGAATTGCTGTCCTTCAGACAAAACAGTCTTTACTGTCAAAATCACTGAGGATTTAAGATGGATGGTTCTTGAGAAGTCTGGAAATTTTCCAAAGCTAGAATCAAACAGAAACAGCTAGCATATGACTTCCCAGAAGGCAAAACAAGGATGGTTTTTCTCACTAAAATTATTACATATCACATCCTGTCGTCAGGAGGGGTGCTTATCTTGGGATAATCTCCAGTATGAATTTGCATCCCGGTTATCCTCAAAAACGAAATCTCTCCAACGCACCACAGCAGATTCACTCAGTTTGGCAAGTTCTAACGCTTTCTCTTTCTCTCCCTCTAGAGGCAGAAAATGAAGCACTAAATAAGGCTTGATTTCAGGGCATTAGAAATAAAACTTGGGATAAGCCACTCCAACAGGAACAGAAGGCTGGCCTTGAAAGAAGACGAGGCGTGTGACAAGAAAGTTGTATAGTGGAGAAACAAAGGACAGTAGCCGAGGAAGGGTGGGGAGACTAAAGACGAGGTACGGGGCATCCGCTTTCCCCCTCTCACCCGCCTGTCTCCATTTACTCCTGTTTTCTCTCCTCCATAGATCCTTTCCCCTCTCTCTGGTTCTCAGTATGTCTCTCTCCCTCCCTTCTTCCACTGGTGGTCTCTGTACTCCTGACTCCCTTTTGTTTTCTATCCAGCTTTCCACCCCTCACATCCCCCAGGACTGTGGGTGGATCCAGACCCCCCTCCTGCCCCCATGACTCCTCCTACAATGGGAGGGATCAGTGAGCTTCTGGAATAGGCTCTATACATGGTTCCATGGATGTCTCCTTTCCCCAGCATCCCTTGGCCCCGGATCCTGGTTCCCAGCTCTCAGACCCTGGGTCAACTGGTCTGGGGCAAAATCAACTTTCTCCCCATGTGCCATGGAGCAGATTTTGTAAATCCTTGTGCATGAAAGAACTTCTAGGTTGCTGGACTCCTCTCCTTCTGCCTCTGTTCCTCCTGCTACCCTGTCCCTCAGGGGGCCCAGAGCCCTCCCTCCTCTCTGGCCAGAAATCTCAGGAGGAAACTCAGAAACTCAGCTGCAAGAAGCAAGTCACTCTGGGAGGTGGGGGGGGGGTGGGGGCGGGAAGGGGACATAGCTGTCCGCCTGTGCTCTTTTTAATCCCACTTTCTGGCAAAAAAGAAAACCTCAGGTCTGACTTTAGAGCCTTTGACACATAATTGGTAGCCAATTTTCCTAAGTGGTGAGTCAATTTTCTGCTTGTGAAATGTAACTTTACCCTGGTGCACACCAGGCCCCAGGGTTTTCAATGTGGCTTAACAGCAATTATATGAATGTTAGGAAGGGGGGAAGTGTTAAAGTCCCTACATTTACATTTTTTCATGGTTTTACCTCTTAAAGGGATAGAATACATCTCCTAACCAAGTAAGCCACGAAAAACCCACCCCAAGAGGGACACAGGATATCCTGAGAAAGCAAGCCAGTTTAGAGCTCCATCACAAAGAGGACTTTTTTTTTTTTTAATTCTCTCAAGTATTCGGACGAGTAATGGCGGGTGGGGGCGGCAAATAACAGTTAAGTGTCAGCGCATCCTTGCCTGGTTCCTCGGAGCTATTTGCTCAGCTCCCACCCTGCCCTCCTCTTCTCCCCCCCAACAAATACCCCGGTGGGCGGTGGCGCTGGCCCCGCTCCCCCCTGAGCCGGGCTCCCGCTGCACATGTGCGACTCATGTTTCGGCTTTCACTGGCGACAAACTGGAGCCGGGGCCTTTCCGTTTCGGAGGAACTCGCTACGTGTCGCTAACAACAACACAAACACCGCGGCCTCTGCTCTGTGCTCCGCTGCCCACAGTGCTCTCGGCACCAGGCTGGATTTATAGCAAGGAGCCCCGACTGTAAGAAGTAATTCATGAGTCCCCACAAAGCCAGCACTGAGAGCGCGGGCGGAGGGGAGACTGCTCCGCGCGCTCCCGCTCCGGGCCTCCCTGGAGCCCATCTCCATTCGCAGAGGTGCCCGGGCACCGGCAGCGGAACACATGCTGCTTGTCCTCGTTCATTTTGTTGTATCAGGAATTTTTTTCTGGATGGGGGGCGGGGGAGGGGGGGAGGTCATCTCGACCACCTCCCTTTCATCATAATTAGTTAAAAACCCACTAGTCTCAAAATGCGTTCTTTTGTCATTAAAAGCTGCAGTAGAAAAGCTATTCTATGCACATATGCTTACGTAAACCTACAGGGCGCGCGTGTGTGTGCACACATACACACACTCATAATACCCTTACATGCAAAAGGAAAAAAAAAAACGATATCACTATCATGAACTTTTCCTGGAAGACTTAACATGTTTGTTTCCAAAAGACATAATTTTAATAAAAGCCACTCTGATTTGGGAAGCATCTTCCATGAATGAAGTTTTGGAAAGGTGAGAAAGAAAACAAAGAAACTGATGTTTAAAAATATCTAACAGGGAAAAAATGTATTTTGTAAAAATTCCACCAATAAAAGAAGAAATCGTGTATCTGGTAGACACAGGTTTATTGCTTCACGCAACACTGGAGAAGTTTCTAAACCATCTCAAAGCAAAGAGGGAAACAGTGCACATGAAAGCTACCCTTTGGACTATCAGAGTTAATTCCAAAAGATACAGGAAAAAAACCACAGCAAAAATATACACATGAAACTTTGTACCAGATTCTGTATTAAAAGTAGGCTTGTCAGGTTTCATGAATACCTCAGTGCTCTGTGGTTACAATGTTCTGCCTTCATCAAATCAGCTTGGGGTTTCTCTAAATCTGAGCCACAGACTGTCTGGATGATCCTTTGCAATATCAACCTTTTAAATCTCCTATCTTTGTTTTTCTCCCCAACGTTCAGATGAATTGTCTTCAAGATCCTGCCTAGGTCAGCCATTCCAAGCTAGAACTAAGAGCCGGACCAGTCCTTTACCCTGAGAATTTGGAGCATCAAACCTTTAGAAGAGGCCCAGGGATGGATAATTGTTTTAGTGAAGCTTACTGCTTCTTCAGTGGTCCGTGAGACCCTGCTGAGCGTGGCTGCTTACCTTTGGCAGTAACCCAGGGCAGGTTCAAGAAACCGTCTCGTGTTCCTGCCCTTAGCCTTGTGTCAGTGAAGCTTGGCACATCTTTTTTTGTGGTTGTAATTTAAATGAGACAACCAACTGCACAGCTGTCTCGGTCAAATTATGCAAGGCCATGTGGCCTTTCTTCCATCTTTAAAAAGTCCAGGGCATCTCTGACCATGTTTGAGGGAAGCCCAGGGGAGCAATGGCCAACAAAAGGAATAGTGATTATGCCAGCAAAGAATGGAAATTTGCCTAAATGAATATATTAAAGACTGTGCTCAGAAAATGGAAATGTTAGTTTTTAAATAGAGGCAGAACGGTGTCATGATTAAGACCCTGATCTTTAGGGTCTGACACAGCAGGGCTGGCATCACAGCTCCAGCATTTAATAGCTGTGGTGACCTTGGGCAAGTTATTTAACCTCTCAGAGCCCTAGTTTCCTCATCTATAAAATGGGGGGAAATAAGGATACTCCCAACATAGAGTTACTGTAAGGATTAAATGAGAGAATCCTTAGCAAATATGTGACTTAATAAGTGTTAGCTATTATCATCACCATCATCAACAGTAATTTTAGTAATTACAACAGTAACACATAGAACATGTAAAAGCCAACACCAGTCACCATGCCATTTTACTTTACCCCTTGCTTTGTATTTTACATATTGCAGAATGACATCCTTGCCAAGTGGCAAATAAAACTTATTCGACTGAAGGCTCCTATAATCTAAATTTTATTTTATTCTGTTTATACTTTCATTGAGTGTTTTAACAGCTCTCTCTCCCTCACACACACACACAATATAAGAATATACCCAGATGCTTTCTACACCATTTAAAGCCAGCAGATATTGATACAGAAAACAAGTACACACACCCCAGAATGAAAGGAACATAATTATCAACTTTTTTTGACAACTCTTTTCAATGATATTCAATTATGAATTGCATGGCAAAAATAAACTCTTTAAAAGACTGAAAGCATGGACCCATTGTATCTTTGCTCCTCAGGGCCCTTTAAAAGCTGAGGTTAAATTATAATTAGATGGCAAAGGATAAGGACCTTGCCTCGGGGCACTTCCTTGGGATAAATGACCAGTTCTTGTCCATGTTGGAAGGGATTGCTGGCCCAAAGCACCATGGGGCCAGTGACCCCTTGCTGGTCATTAATTGTTACTGAATTCCCTGGAACCAAGGTCATTATCGCTAATATAAACCTAAATAAAAATTCCAGAGACATATGGATTTCTTTTAATAGTTAGTCTTATTTCTTTTGGTTTTTATAGGGCATTACTATAGAATTAGTGTTCTATACTTCAGCTCTGTAGTTGGTTTAACAATTGATCCTGCTTAAAGTAAAGGTTTATTACACATAAAATACAAAATGAAAGCAAGCAAACACAAAACAGGAAAGCCTGAGAGGGCCTACCTGGAATTCTCAGAAAGTCATTATCCATGGGACTTATAAGTTTTGTTTCTTTGAGGATCCATCAAACTATTACAATGTTTCTATGAAAGGATTCAAAAATTTCAAATTTTAAAATAGATATAGATACATATAATCTTGTTCCTATCCTAAAGTTTGTTTCTCAGTCTCTAATATCTGCAAATAGCGACCAAAAAAGGCAGTTTTTGAGATTTTGTAGATTCTAATTTCTTTAAGCTTAAGGTATACCCACTGTATTCTCACACACATGCATAAGATACTGGCCGAGCATATGATTTCATAGCTTCAGTCTAAAAATACTCAGAGTTATTTGGTCTTATAGGACAGTATCCTCCCCAAAATACAGATATGCTGACAACTAACAATTACTGCATGTGCTGTGTGCAATTCATTATATATCTTTATACATATATACCAACATTTAGTTGATTTCACCTGGAAGTGGAATGTAAACCAGAATCTGGTTAGACACAGTTCTGGTATGTCATATAGGTAGCTTCTGCTGATGGCCTTTTTGGGATAACTATCTCATGTAGATGAATGTGTTTGTCCACGTGCCTCACATTTTACAAGCCTACAATTTTTGTTTTATAGATCCCTTACCCATCTTGCCCAAGTTATGCTACCAATAAATTTAAATATACCAACTCAATTAGCCTTGTAAGGTACATCATCTAAAGACCTCACCCCAGAGCCACCTGCCTTAATATAAATCTCAGGAATAGATGTGGGCTGTGCTTACTGTCTTACCTTATTATCACTTAGCTGATACCTGGACCAAGGTAATAAAGAAGGAATAAAAGTTGGCTGAGAATATTGCTGGTTGTTTAATTCTAACTGTGAGGCCACTATTTGTAGTACAGTACGTGCTGCCCAAGTAAATGTTTAATAATAGGCTACTGTTCAATGTTACATAGAAGAAATGACCAGATTTATAGGAGTATAGAGGATTAGAACCATTGAGAGAGAAGGAAGCTTAAAGATCCTAAGTGTCCAATTCTCTCATTTTATAAATGGGAAAACTGAAACCCAAAGAAGTTAAGGGACTTGCTGAGGCTCACATATCTAAATAACGGCAGAGGCAGTATTAAAAACCAGGTCTCCTGTGTCCTGGTTCAGCATTCTATACCAGGTTGCTTCTCATTTTCATTATAAATGAAAAATCCGACTTCAGCATGAGTGAGTTAACTTATCAGGCCTATAATAGAAGCGAAGCATGCTGGCTCCTAACAGAAGGATATTCTTGATTTTGGGTATCTTGAAGATCAAAAATTAGCACAGTAGGGCATTAACCTACACCAACTCTGATGTGTAATGAATTACTTCAAATCTTACGTTGGGTATGGGCCAGGGGACCAGGTGATGTCAGGAGAAAGATGAATGATTCACTGGAAATGGTGGTGATCTGGAAAAGAGTTTCCACACTGAACTCGATGTCCTTAGTAAGTGAGGGCCCTAGAAGTGCCACATGGTACCTCCAGGGCTGTCCCCACTAAGGGATGGGGGTTACAATTTATGTCATACAGTAGGTGCTTCATGAACATTTAGTGAATAAATTAACATGCTGGCTCATTTTTCCTACTTGAGGTCAATGAAACCAATGGGTGTTTGTCCTCATCACCCCCATGAATGAAAACAAGGATATACCCCATAATGAAATTAAACAAGGATATACCCCATAATGAAATTATTTTTTATAGGTTTAGCAGAATTATTCTGAGTTCCAACATCCAAATATTTGGGAGAATAAGCAAATTCAGCTTTTTAAACTGCTTATGATAATTTGGGGAGAAGAAGATACATCTTTTTTCATCTTTTTTAAATGAGGGCATAGGCCCTAAATGACCAGATAGTGGACACAGGAAAGACTAAGTTCCTGTCTACATGAGTTTCATAGTTGAACTGAGACAAAAACCCTAAAATTCTTCCTAATCAGCCCCATCACTTAGGCAAGCCAGATAGACATGTCATTCAGAGGCTCAGCTGTTTGTTGCCTCCACCTTCCGCCACATCCTGAAGGAGAACCAAAGCCACCCATAACCCACCCCACCCCCAGCTTACCAGGTGAATCCCACTTTGCCCTGTGGAATTACTCTCCTGCCACTCAGCTTGAGATTATGCCAGGGACTACTAATGTCGCTTAGCACCACACCCCAGATTTCTGCCCCTCCTTGGCAGTTCAAAGGGTGTGACGAACCTGCTCAGGAAACACTGTCCACAAAGGCAGCTTTGAGTAGGGGGAAGTTCAGTGTACTTTTTTTCCCCTTTCACTATGATTTCTTCAGAACTATATTCTACAATATTGCCTCATTTCCTTTATTATTATTTCCGGGAAGAACAGTTTATTAAATTTGTTTAGGATTAAATATAAGGTAACTTTTAAATTAGGACTTACTCTGAAAATTGTCAGACTCTATATTTATGTTTGTCAGTACCTTCCAGAGAAAGATAGTAGAGACGCCTGCCAATGATGAGACATCTAGAATGGAAAGAATTTTCCTAAAATTCCTGCTGAAAGATGACTATTGATGAAATATCTCTGACAAATACAAAGAGAAATTGCTGTTTTTGCATAGTGTTATGACACAGCATAAACAAGCACAGTTGTAAGTGAATGAAATATGTGAGCTTTAAAAAAATAGATAGAATATGATGGGAGTAGTCTGGGCTTCCTCCTCCCCGGGACTGTTATAATTTCTTAGAAACAATTTAACACGTGCTCCCTATATGTGTGATACACCATGCTGGGTCTTGTTGGAGATACTGAGCTCACAGGTTTCCTTGGACCCAAATCCAGAAAATACAAGATACACACTTCCCTGAGGCGGGTCTCCCACAAAGCAAGATAGAGAGCAGAGCAGGACCCAGATGGCCCAGGGTGGCAGAGAAAAGCCACTGGAATCAGAGCCAGGGATTTGGCTTACGGTCCTGGCGCTGAGGCTAATTAGATCTTTGGGCAATGTTACTGAGCTTCTCTTGGCTTCAGCCTTCTCATTTGTAGAACGAAGGGACTGGACTGGAATCTCTGAGAGTTCATTCAGCTCAAAGAGAAACCTCATCTCTTCCTACAATAACCTGGATTCTTCAGAAAACCTGCCCTTGAGACCTGGCTAACTTACTGATTAGCTTCATGAAGCTAAACTACTCATTCTTCATCTCCAGGAAATGGGCACAAAACCCCCTGCTTATCTCACAGGGTTGCCATGGGAACTAAAATGATTTTGGCCAAAGAGTATGAATGTAAACTGAGAGGAGCCAGACCCATGTAAAATTTTTATTTCATTCCCTCAGAGAGGTAAATGAGGGATAGAATTAAAGTGTTAGCCTTCTTCAAGTTATGTTTGTCTTGCTGCTGCTGCTGCTAAGTGGCGTCAGTTGTGTCTGATTCTGTGTGACCCCACAGACGGCAGCCCACCAGGCACCCCCATCCCTGGGATTCTCCAGGCAAGAATACTGGAGTGGGTTGCCATTTTGGTAAAGATCAAAAACTCTTAGCTGAAAGGATGAGGCTCTAACAGTAGAATTCCCAGCATCAGTCAGAGTTGGGTGAGAAAACCATGCCTGCCATCTTAAGAGCTCTGCAAATATTCCTTGTTGTTTTTAAAGTTGGCTGTTTAATCAAACCTCAAGGAGACATTTCTGGTGGAGTTCACAGACTTGCCTAAACTACAAAGGATATCTAAATGGGGTCAAGAATGAGGGACAGGGGAGGGAGTCAGTTAACTACATGTTTTGTTAATGAATAAAGATCCTATATTTCATTGCTGGATATTTTCATGTTATTTTAGGCCCATCAGCAGAAGCATAAAGCAAGCTTAATACACCAGAGGATGCAAAAAGTTCACAGTGACACTCAGCATGTCACCAGTTGAAGGCAACCCCTGGGAAACAGTCTACCCACAGCCCTATCTTGAAACCAGACAGATGAAGCTGTCTGCTATAAAACCGAGATTCCCTTTCACTTTTCCACAATTACAAAATTGTTTGTGGCAGTCCCTGGAATCATTTATAACTGAGAGAACAAGGGAAGCCACCTTTAAACTCCAGTTTCAATAGACCTGAAATCCTCCTGGAAACCCAAAGCAGCTACACCATTTGGTATCCCCAGGGAATACGAGCATGCGATAAAAACCAATCTAACCCAGGGAAAGAAGGGCCACTGTAGAGCTTGGGCTAATTTCTTAGTAACAGTCAGCCCTTACCAAATTTTCCTGCTCCATCATTTCTGTGTACCTTAGAATTTGAATTCATAACTCACTGTGGTTGTTTAGTTGCTAAGTCGTGTCTGACTCTTTTGTGATCCCATGGACTGTAGCCCATCAGGCTCCTCTGTCCAAGGGATTTCCCAGGCAAGAATACTGGAGTGAGTTGCCATTTCCTTCTCCAGAGGATCTTCCCAACCCAGGGATCAAACCAGAGTCTCCTGCATTGGCAAGTGGTATCTTTACCACTGAGCCACCAGAGAAGCCCTTGTAATTTACACCCCTGTTTTAAATTCCCACCTCCAAGGGAGCCAAGAAGGAATACTGACATGTTTATGTCAAGGACCTTCCAAATAGTTACAAAGGGAAGTACTGAGGTAGCATTTTTTTCTTCCCAAATTGGGGGACTGCATGCCTGGCTAATATTACCTCTAAATACCCAGTGGACACCCAGGAACATGGCCACGCTAACCACAGTAGCCATTTCAGTCATGCCCCCTCAAACAACTTACTCCTAGTTTCTACAATATCTGGGTGGCAAAGAAAGCCCAGTGGGTGCTTGTAGATACAAACAAAAGCTTGCTAAAACCACCCTGTCTGGGAAACTGAGACATTCCCAGGCAATCTACTCTGAGCAGCAGACAGAAATAAAAAGACTTGGGAAGAAGAGAAACAGACATATAATGTAACACAGTTTCCTGAAAATCAGTATACCAAACTTCCATGACATGTCAAGAAATCAGACCTAATTCTGCTCTGATTATTTGTGGTATGTCATTATTAATGTTTCAGGAACATTTTTAAGCCACTATCACCACTTTGATGAAAGAAAAAAACTAACATTTCACAAGAAATGTTGAGAGCACCATGATTTGAAAGCAAGTACTATCAGTAAACTAAACAGCACTCTAAATAAAGAAAATGACTGCTGTTAAGACATACTGTTCTGAGAATTATCAGGAAGAGTACCGAAACACTAACACTGCCCTATATAAGAAATTATTCAAGTATGCATTTGAGTAATTCTGCATTTTAATTTAACCCTTTGAAACATTAATCAAACTGTGGCTAATTATAGGAATTAAGGAATTAAACGATGGAATCTTCTAAAAGATATTATTTAAAAGGCAGTTTATACAATTACTTGTATAGATGTTTGCTTTAAAGAGGAAAACAGTTCTACTGTAATGAAAAGGGTCTTAGAAAATTAAATTAACAAGGGGGGACCAGACTGATATGAAACTAAATTAGCATCAAATGCAAATTACAGGGTACTTAATGGTAGAAACAGGTGCAGAGAAGAACCCTAAATGAGATAAATGAATAAAACATCCCTCTCCACAAATGTGGAAGCTGACACAAAGTCAATGATATGAATAATTCAGCAGCCTCCACACTGCTGTTGAGGTCAGCCTGCCTTGACCTTTGAAACAGGAAGTAAAATTCAGTTCAAATTTGAGTGACTGGAAATATAACAGTTATTTATTTTTTTATATTAAAAAACCCACAGAATTTTTTTAAAATACAGATGCAGAAAATATACAATAGAATTATAGCTGAAACTAAAGCTACATAATCAAAGTAGCTGGTAAACAAACAAATTTTAAAAACTGTTAGGCAAGATTTCCCACAAACCATATTTCAATATGGAAATCCTAAAAATAAAATAAGTAAAAACATATGTATCAGGTTATTAATCAAACTCCCTGTGAGAATAAATTTCTAAATTTTTATTTCTTCACATTATTTCATTGTTGATGTTACTGTAAAAAAACATTTCATAATTTTTTAAAACAATCATATATTTTTATTAATAATGCATGGAATCTCTCACTGTTACAAGACAAAATTTGGTTAAACTAGATTTTTAGAAATCTTTTTGAAGCTGCTCTTTTTTTTAAATCCTTCAAACCATGATTTAACAAATGTTGCAGTCCCCAAATTAGGTTATCTGATAAAAATGTAACCCGGGTTCAAAAACAAATCATTCCCATAAGTGAATATTTACTGTGGTTTTATGTGTCTTTTATGCTTTCTTTCCCCCTTCTTTGTATGCTTCAAAAGTATTTTGTACAGTTAACTAGTGAAAGTACTTTCCTTATTTCAAATCGAATTTGGTACTGCTAGAGATTAACACAGTATGACAACAGAGCAATTTCTACAAGCTAGAAAGACACCTCAACTTACACGGTATATCACCCTCATCGTTATTTTACAGATGGCATAAAAGATGTTTGATAATAGCAGTTATCTCTGCCCTCCAATGGCTTCTACTAATGGGACCCACACCTTGGCTATCTACCTTTCATCTATCTACTATGCTTGTCAGATGAAACATTATGTTGAAAGAGGAGGTTAACTTTATTCTCCAGTTTCAGAGAGGGTTAAAGCTATACGCAAGCAAACACACACACACACACACACACATACACAAGGCATCGATGAGGAATGGTAAACTAGTCTACAGTGTAATTACCACAGGAGGAAGTTTGAAATGTGCTCCTTCTAAATAAGTGTTCATTCGGCAGAAGCAAAATTAAAGACTCGGGGTGTGTTTTTTTAAATTATTATTATTATTATTATCTTATTGGCTAAATCACTCCTCGGTCGACATTTAATAAAGGGCGATAGACCAAACACTGCTGATTCGGGGCTTGGCGTAATGACTGACCTGAGTGAAGGTTTGTGTACAAAGTGGCTCCCCATTAAATAGGGCTCTGTGGAAGCAGCTGGTTCTCATTTTGAAACAACCGGTTTCTCTATCCCCAAGTGCTAAAGAAAATAATCCCTGCCATCTATGACTACACACTTTCACAGAGGCAGGAATGAGAATTTGATTGTGGAGATAATTAAAGTCATTCCTGGAACTTCCAAGAAAAAAAAAAGGGGGGGGAGGAAAAGAGGTGGGATTGAAAGAACAGTCAATGACAGTGTTTAAAATTAAACTATGACAAATCATCTGGAGTGAAGGAGGAGGAGGAATCCCCGCCTTTCGCAGAATTTGGTGGAAGCAGTTCTCCTTCCTCTCCACCCCAAAGCTCAAGGGGAGGCCAAGATGCCCCAAGTCAGGGCCACAGCCCCCAGTGTTCGGCTCAGATGCCAGAGAATCTAAACATAGCTCGAGAAACTCCTTGTCAATGATGGCACGTCACGATGAGGTTTTGTTTTTTAAGTTTCAACCTTAAATAAAACAGCCAGAGAGCAATCCATCTGGATTCTGCAACAAAGTCATCCCAGTTGATCTGAAACACTAAGATTATTTCAACATTAAGAAAAAAAGAGAAGATATCAGATCTTTGAAGGCACACTTCTCTCAATCACAAGCAGAGCTTATGTTTTGTTTTAACGCTATGCTGCTCAAATAAGAACCCATGCTCCAATATCCTCAGTGACATTCGGCTGAAGCTGCATTCCCCGAACACCTACAGATTTCACGGGCTTGCGGAAAACTGAAATATGTGTAATCTGTCTGTCTGCACTATCTGCCTTTAACAGGAAGAAGAGAAGGGCTCAATGAAGACAATCCAGGGCCTCCCAATTAACCTGATTAGTTCAGCACATTGCTCTCAAGAATGACACCTTATCTTGAAAATAAGGGAGAACTTCCTTCCTCAAGAACATGCAGGAGCCCCCAAAGCCACAACAGAGATGCAGCCTATGAAAGATGAACGGCCTCTGCTTCTCCTCCCTCTTTCCAGCTCACAGGCAGGTCAGGGAGACCGGCAGACACGGCGACTGATTGGATTTTGTGTCCTAAGGACAGGAGGCAAGCTCCCGTCTGCCCAGGTGGCCTTGGAGAAGGCTGGGAAAAGGGATGCCCTGTGGGCAACTTCAAGCCCCTTCTTTCAGAGTCAACCAGGCACATGATGGGATTGGGGTAGGGGGCAGGGGGGAGTTGAAGGGAGGGGGGGATTCATTAACCCTACAATCTCCAGAGTAGCACGTCAATATTACACCTGCCTAAAAGAAAAAAAGCAGTGAATTCTTGTCTTCAAACATTATATAAAACAAAGGCACTGCTGAAACTTATGGTACCCTAACACTGATTTCACATTTGATACAATAATGGGAGACTAGCAAGTTGCCATACAAAAACAGAGCTTTCCCCCGAACTCTCTGAAATCTACTTGCTTGCAAAGAATACTGTATGTGTATGTGTGTGTTAAATTTATATTATCATGTGTAATAGACATACTAGTTAACAGAATATATTCTTGAAATGTACTTTGCGTGAATGTCAACAGCAGGGTTTTTCACTTACTTGTCTGCTCTGTGATTTACTTGATCAATTAAACAGTTAGGCAATGAGGGGATTTGCATGGTAATCGTGTGAAGATTAACATTTTTAAGTGTAACAAATTTAATATTTTATCTTACGTTTTCTGTTTCTCATCATTCTTTAATGGCAGTGCCTTTTCACTTTATTTTGTAGTTAAAACAAGCCTATCTTTAGGCAGAGAGATTAGAACACCAGATTCAACTCCACTTCTACCTCTTTCCTTCATTTCACAAAAAAATACTCTGAGCACCTACACCACAGCAGTGAGGCCACTGTGCTGAGTGCTGGAGCCACAGCAGCAACCAATATATGCACACCACTGCCATCTGGGGCTTACAGTCTACTTCCTGAAGAGTCTATCTGCCTCAGCAATACAAGAGGGAACTAAAATTAGAATTTCAGAGCTGGAAAGTGTCTTTGAGAGCTTTTCATTCCAGCCCTTTTAAAAAAATAACAGCCACCTTCTACTGACTGTGATTTATGTGCCAGGCATTGTGCTAAGTTCGCTCCATGCATTATCTACTGGAATGGGTTGCCATTCCCTTCTTCAGGGGACCTTCCCGACCCAGGAGTCTAACCTGGGTCTCCCGCGTTGCAGGCAGATTCTTTACCATCTGAGCCACCAGGGAAGCCCACTGATTCCTCACCACAACCCTAAAAAGTAGGAACTACTACTCCTACCCAGTCTCACAGATGAAGAAACTGGAGCTTGGAGAAGTGAGACGATCTGCCTGCACCCCAAAGTTAACATTGGCAGAGCTCAGATTTGATCCCAGGCAGTCTGACTCCCCAGCCTGTGATTTTAACCAATGTGTAGACTGCCTTAGAGGAGTACAATAAAACCATGGAGTTTGCCCAAGTTCAATACCACTGAGTAAGAGCTAACAAGTAACTTTCTTCCCAGGGACATTTTTCCTCTGCATCATGATCTCTGTCGATCTGAAATAATATTCTCTTATTAAATATGTATATATATATGTATATATATATATATTTCTTTCTACACTTACTATTCCAATTTTTTTTCAACTCTGAGGTACTAAAAATACCAGGAAAGCCGGAACCATATGTTCCCTGTATTCACTGTTATATCCCAACCCTGAAAACAATGTCTAGCATATAGTAGATGTTCAATAAACATTCGAGGAGAGAAAAAAATGAGCAACTCTTCAACAAGAGGACTTAACTTCAATAAGGTCATTCTGCTTGTAAGAAAGCTCCATGGCATGCATCCATTAAGAATAACAATCCACATGGAATATTATGTGCAGATTGTAAGAGCTACCTGATTTCAAGCACCTAATATGTGTCAAACTCTGTGCTAGGTATTTTAAACCACACAATTTTTCAAACTTGAGATGATTTTCCCATTTCAAAGATGAAAAAATTAAACCCCATGAGATTCAAATACTGGGAAATAATGGTGGAGGGATTTGATTTTCTGCCAATGAACTCCAAAGTGTAGCCCTTTTCCATTGTACTCTGCCTTTTTCCAGATTTCTCTTTGGATTATGGTCTGTTTTATCCCCTAGTGAAACACACAATGGTTTACTCATCGAATTAAATGAGGACACAAGAATTCAAATATTGTGCTAGCAGTGGGCACAGCAATTTACACTATTACTATTTAATTAATTAATTTTTTTATTGAAGGATAATTGCTTTACAGAATTTTGTTGCTTTCTGATTTATGTTATTGCTGTTATTTTTAATCTCAGAAGTGAAGTGCCAAATCTACCAAGGAAACTGTTTAGATAAAAAGCTTTAGATTAATTCATGGAAAAAAGGAATTGTGGATATCAAGAAAAAGAGGCTGCACAAAATACTGAAAACAGTCTTTCATTTTTTCAACTGAACAACTGAGATGGGAAAAGATCAGACTGAGAGCTAGGACACGAAGTTTCAATCACTTGCTCTGCCACAAATAAAGTTCCTCAGGGGTATGCCTCAGTTTACAGATCTATAAAATGGAGTTAATTTCTGCCCTCACATTTGTATAAAGAGAATTCTCTGAAATACTATACCTTAAAGGTCTCCAATACCTTTGCAAGTTCTATTCAGATGTAACTTACTATTGAACTCATAATGGTCAGAGATATTGTTTATTTTAAGGTGCTCATAGGCCAGGATTCAGATCTGGTCTTCAAGAAAACATGAAGATGTAGCCACAGAAAGAAGAACACAATTTTCTGAAAGACATTTTGAGATGTATACCATTCATCTGAGACTAGAATCTGGCTTTAAGGAAAAAAAGACTGTGTAGCAAAATATGGTTTTAGACATTGTAATAGCTTCAATTCCATAGAATTCTAGTTGATCTATTTCAAATCCTAAAAGATGATGCTGTTAAAGTGCTGCACTCAATATGTCAGCAAATTTGGAAAACTCAGCAGTGGCCACAGGACTGGAAAAGGTCAGTTTTCATCCCAATCCCAAAGAATGTTCAAACTATCGAACAATTGCACTCATCTCATATGCCAGCAAAGTAATGCTTAAAATTCTCCAAGTCAGGCTTTAACAGTATGTGAACCGTGAACTTCCAGATGTTCAAGCTGGATTTAGAAAAGGCAGAGGAACCAAAGACCAAATTGCCAACATCCGTTGGATCATCAAAAAAGCAAGAGAGTTCCAGAAAAACATCTATTTCGGCTTTATTGACTACACCAAAGCCTCTGACTGTGTAGATCACAACAAACTGTGGAAAATTCTGAAAGAGATGGGAATACCAGACAGACCACCTGACCTGCCTCCTGAGAAATCTGTATGCAGGTCAGGAAGCAACAGTTGGAACTGGACTGGTTCCAAATCGGGAAAGGAGTACGTCAAGGCTAAATATTGTCACCCTGCTTATTTAACTTATATGCAGAGTACATCATGCGAAATGCTAGGCTGGATGATGCACAAGCTGGAATCAAGACTGCCAGGAGAAATACCAATAATCTCAGATACGCAGATGACACTACCCTTATGGCAGAAAACGAAGAACTAAAGAACTAAAGAACTGAAGTGAAAGAGGAGAGTGAAAGAGTTGGCTTAAAGCTCAACATTCAGAAAACTAAGATAATGGGATCCAGTCTCATCACTTCATGGCAAATAGATGGGGAAACAGTGGAAACTGCGACAGACTTTATTTTGGGGGACTCCAAAATCACTGCAGATGGTGACTGCAGCCGTGAAATTAAAAGACGCTTGCTCCTTGGAAGAAAAATTATGAGCAACCTAGACAGTATATTAAAAAGCAGACACATTACTTTGCTGACAAAGGCCTGTCTAGTCAAAGCTAGACTAGTGGTCATGTATGGATGTGAGAGTTGAACTATAAAGAAAGCTGAGTGCCAAAGAATTGATGCTTTTGAACTGTCGCGTTGGAGAAGACTCTTGAGAGTCCTTTGGACTGCAAGGAAATCTAACCATTCAATCCCAAAGGAAATCAGTTCTGAATATTCACTGGAAGGACTGATGCTTATGAAACTCCAATACTTTGGCCACCTGATGCAAAGAACTGACTCATTGGAAAAGACCCTGATTCTGGGAAAGATTGAAGGTAGGAGGAGAAGGGGACAACAGAGGATAAGATGGTTGGATGGCATCACTGATTCAATGGACATGAGTTTGAGTAAGCTCCAGGAATTGGTGATGGACAGGGAGGGCTGGCGTGCTGCAGTCCATGGGGTCACAAAAAGTTGAACATGACTGAGTGACTAAACTGAATAGCTTCAAAGATAATTTAACCAACTCTCTTTTCTAAAGAACTTTCTAACAAATAAAAACGAGACTTATCATTTTTCATTTTTGTCTTTGTAAAAGTGTGTGTGAGTGTGTGTGAGTGTGTGTGTGTGTGTGCACGCGCACACACGTGCGCATATGCGAAAGGAACCAAACCTGACACAGGTTCTGGGTTCTCTAACTCTCCATTTTGTGAAAGAATTTAACGAATAGTGCATCCAAGACCATCAAAAATGATGCTTTGGGACTCCTCTGGTGATCCAGTGGCTAAGGCTCTGTGCTCCCAATGCAGGTGGGCCAGTTTTGATCCCTGGTCAGCAAAATAGATCCTACATGTCACAGCTAAGACCCAATGCAGCCAATTAAATAAAATCTTTTAAAGTGATGCTTTAAGATATTACTAATGGATCAGAATACTAATGAATGGGAAACATATTCAAAATAGGGGGAAGTTATTGTTCTATTGAACAATAATAAGTAAATTGTAAGTAGCATTATCTCTCTATAGATAAGAATTAAAAAAAAAAAAAAAAGCTTTAGTCAAACCATGGCTGCTTTCAGAAGGTGGAGGGTGACAACCTCTGACCACTGGCAAAGTTGTCCACCTACACTCTGCCTCCTAGGTCTCACCAGAGCAAGAAGTGACACTGTCCAGTGCGGGCCACACTCGGGGCACAAGTAGAGAGCAGGATCACACGAAAAAGCAGCAGCTACCATCACAGAACAAGACAGCCTAATCTTTCACTTTGATCATTTCCTATTCATTGATTAAAAAAAGAAAAGAAAAAGTTCTTTCAACCTGGAAACACATGTCACCAGTGTTCATGCCCCACAGAAGGGCTCCTTGACTTAGTCACCCACCTCCCCACAGACATAAACAGTATCAATATCTGGTCAATTGAGCAGCAAATAAGCAAAAAAAAAAAAAAAAAGTTCTTGAAAGATTTTTGATATTGATGTTAAAGGGGCATTTTTTTTAAAAAGCCACCATAACCTTGACATGAACCAAAATTTTAGAGTCTTGCCAAAACCCTATACAGTATGTATAGTGACCACATCCAGATTAAAAATTCACACGCCTGCAATTTAATTATTTTCTCTTTTTCCCCCTCTCCTGGCAGGGAAAGTGTTAAAGAAAACAATAAAAGGACAAGTAAGTGTACAGGGCAGGATTTACTGGCATTTACTTTTAATCTACGGCCCTTCACTCTGTAGCTTATCGGGCCTCCGTCAGTCCTTTTTCCTCCTTTATATTTCATGAGGAGCCCCCCATGCTGCTACTGAGAGACAGAGCCCAAGTGCCTATAAGCTTTTTGTCAGGTAAAAAGAGAAGAAAAAGGAAAGGAACAAGAGGAAAAGCAAAGCTAAGAGGCATCTATTAGATGTCACCAGGCTTTTGTATTCATGTCAATGATTCAGGATTAGAGTATTTGAAATAATCTTATTGAGAGGAATCAAAAGGCCCACCGAGTGAGAGGCTGCTCTGTAGCATATGGCAAAGGCTCGAACAATATCTTATTAAAGATGTGTTGGCTAACACTATTACTTTATATTATATTACAAAACTATTGTGCCTCCAACAGTTAGCGGGATGGTATAGTTACCGAGGGCCATTTTGGAGGTTATTGTGTGGGATCGAGCTATATAATTTGCCAGCTTGTCTAGTTACATCTTTCCAAGTAGGGTTTAGAGGCAAGTTTGGAACTGGAACCAAGCACTTCACCTTCAAAAATAAAAATTCCTAAAGCACACTGAAGACCACTCTATTCCCACTGGAAGTGGAATATACATTACGTGGATGAAACGCCAATGGCATTTTCTTCCCCAGAACCGGTTTCATTAAGTTTGCATCATTTACCACATGTGACCCCCTGTCTCCCCCATGAAAAATATGCAGGGTCGTTTTTTTTTTTTTTCTTTGGCTTTATTCCCCTCCTCATGAAAAATACACACACACACACACACACACACACACACTCAGCTTCACACATTAGCAGAGTTAAGGCAATTAAAATTATATTACAATAAGTACCGTAATGTTAAAACCTTCATTTACCTTTGGACAAAGGCTTGTAACTGGAGAGAGAGTTTGAGAGGGAGATTTATCTCCATCTACCCATACCTTTAAAGGCAACACGCAATCAAAGACAAACCTGTAATGTTCACCATTTTTCATTGATTGCAATTGGAGTATTTAGGTCACTTTTATATTATCATGGATGGTATACAATTACACAGTTTGTAAAGGGAGGGATGAGACAGTAGGTGAGAGAGAAGGAAAAAGATGGTCTTTTTCAGATAATACTTAATGCAAATTAAAATGACCAAAATCTCACTACATGCAGAAGCTTCTAAATGGAGTTTTTAAAATCTGTCAATTTTTATTAGAGTCTGGTCAGGTGTGAGCGGTAAGGAAAACCAAGGTAAATTTATCACTGGAGAACTGAGTTGCACTTTAGGAGGGTTTGGGTTTTTTTCCTAGTCTAAGCAATTTCTTTTAGAAAAGCAAAAGCATATTTAATATAGTGATATATTCTCATCACAAAATGACTGCAAAGTTGTTAGATGACACACAAGGGACTTTGTTCAGCTTCTCTGTATTTTTCCAGAACTGTTACAAAGTTATGACGACACAGGATTAAAACCCCACACCATGGGCTGACACCCAGGCCGGTAACACATATGCACTACTGATTCTCCAAAGCTCCCTTAAATACATTTCTTGGAAGTTGCTGCCATTATTTCCTTTACAGGAAAGCTACAGTTGTTCATTATACAGTGTCTGTAGTAGTATTATACTGTATAAAAGTGCTTTGCATTATGATATACTGTCAGCATACTTGAAATCCATTTGAATGTATCCTGGCTGTATATTTGGGAATAGCTGATAGCAAATGGAATATAGACTGCTATTAACTGATTGTATTCGTTACTTTCTTATCATGGTAGGAAACTGCATACAAATGTACGGGCTCATCTCCTATTCAGAATGGTATCTGAGATGTGATAAAATTTAGAATGATAGTCTCTCACATAAGTCTCATCGCTAATAATCACATATGAATTCCCACTGAGAAAACAAATGTTTAAATATGGTAGGATTAATAAACAACCATAAATTCACGCTCAGTGTCAGCGCTGGCTTTTCACTTTTGGAAAAAACGCAAACCTCTCAAACCAACCAAGAGGACAGCAATTATCCTGCCTGCAGCAATTTTAAAGAATGAATTCCTCGTCTTTTTATTTTAATGGGGCATTCAAAGTTAGGAAATCAGGTGATATAAAAGGCATATCAGAACTCTAGGAAATGCATTTATACCTCTGGGTCTTCGAGCTCTAGATAGCTATTTGTGTACCTTACAGAGTGATTATGTTTAGTGGTTGGTCCTTCTGAAAACTAGATGAACACCAAAATAATAAGTTGAAAGGTCAATGAAATAAAGCCATGAAACTCTGACTAAAAGTCTCATCTGCAACTTTAATAAAAGTATGCTTATGTTCATGTTAATTGAGGACTTTCTTTTCACAGAAGATAAAGAAATTTTAGCGCATTTTTGGATTTAAGTCTGATGATAAAAGACAAAAAAATCATTTGTGGTCAAGGGGCCGTGATGCCTTCACAATCTTAGGACTGCAGATATAGGAATTAGAATATAGCCCACCCTGCTCAATGGTTAAAAAAAAAAAAAATACTACATCCTAATTCTAACGTTTTACCATAGTTTTTCTGTTATACAGATGAACATATATGTTACATATATATATCAGGATCAGTTTAATCAAGAAATTAGCTTGGTGTTAAGGCAACACTGCACTTTTCTAAAAAGTCTTATCACAGCACTCAAACCTCTAAGATGAAGAATGAATCAAAAAAAATGTTTTTATGAACAACCCTGATGCAGGTAAAATGGCCATTCCAATATTTTCGTTCTGAATTCTATTTCAGACAACAATCATAAAGCAAATCCATTTAGTGTTACCGAAGTGAAAGTGAACTAGATGTCAAAGATCTTTAGAAAATTCTGGAAAGAAACAAGTACACACTATTTTTTCTTTTTAGGAGACTCTTGGGCAAGTGTGGCCTGAAGAACTAGTTCCAAACAGGCTAAATTCTTCATGTTACAAAATTGGTATGCTTTTTTTAAATGTTGCATGTCAGGGCTTACAGCTCCAAAGTAGATACAGAGATTCTTATAAAATGGAAAAGAAAGACCAATCTATTAAGCTGCAATAAGCAAGCCCCAAATCTTTAGAGGTATATTAGTTGACAGGCTTTAAAAAATCCACGTTTTTAGTACGGGTTATGAAGAACTCAAACTTGTGGATCACTTGAGCCGCATTACATCCCAAAAGGGCTATGTCTAAATTCACACGAGACCAAGAAAGTAATTTGAGGAGGAATTTCATCCTTTATTATTTCTATCTATTAAAAGAAAAAAGTCCACTTGTCAATTCTCAAAATCCACAGTGCAAGGAAATGAAGAATTGGGCTCTTCTTTTCTCCCTTTATTTAGCAGTCCAACTATTTCATCAATCACACTGATCTTAAATTGAAAAACCAAACAAACAAATATTGAGCCATCCCCCTATCCCACCCTACTGGAAGTTAGCAGCACAAATCTGGCTGGAAACTTTAAAGCTCTGTGTGAAAGGAATCCTATAGCATAATTCAGAGAAAGAAATGTTTTTGTAAGACCCATCTGTATTCATCCATGTCATTGCTCAAAGAAAGTTTAGTGAGCCAGGGTAGAAAAATAAAGAGTTTTGTGAAGCAAATCTAGAATGAACAGTAATCCTAACTAACAAGATAAGGAGTAAGAGTCTAGTCTGCACACTTAATATATTCAGTTCAAGCATTTATAAAGAAGTTTCCACATAGAAAATGGAAGATTTTTATATGAATTCAGAAAATCTGGGTTCCCAACTCAGAGTACCCTAGGTGACTTTTGTCATTATCATCTTTTCTGATTCTTACAAAGTAAACCTAATTAAGAACCTCCCTCATTAGTCTTCCAGAAAAATTAGCACAGCTTATGCTAATTACTCCTGCAAAATTTAATAAACTTGTTGAAATGGGAATAGTCTAATGAGGTTTTATTTATTGAACTAAGATAACTCCAAGGAAAAAGGTTAGGACACAAGGATATCCGATGTGGTAATAAAACTACAATTTATTCAATTTCTAAACATGAACTTTATTGCAAACCTTTTAAATTCAAATATGAGTTACTATGTGAATATGTTAAATCAATCTCCACCTTAATCCAATAACTGCAAGTCATTTTTGGCTTTTTACTTTAACAATAATTACCACACATAGCCCTTTACCTCAACGATAATGAAATCTGCTGTTATTAGTTCCTGGTCATCAGCTATTAAACACAACACATTTGACTTTTCCCATGTCTATATATTCCAAATATCTAGATCCTTGCACACAGGCTGGTTTTTATAATTCTTAATCAAACAATTTGGCATTAAACAGAAACACAACCAGGCAGTCAACTCAAGATGCACACATCATCCATTTACAAAAATTTCCTTCCAAACGTTTTTGAAGTGACTTGACAAATTGTCATAATTGTAAAAAGAGTTGGGGTCATATTTTTCTGACTATGTTGCATGCTATCATAAATGAAGCAGAAACACATTTTCTAAATCACAGTATTTAACTGCTGATTTTGTTAATTCCACTTTTTTGATAGACTATGCCAAGCTGACCACTTGCAGCAAACCACTGGCAGCAAATAATACTGCCAAAATTTAACACAGAAATAGCTTATCCTGCACCACTGCCGTATGACCATAAAGCCTCTTCTATCAATCCTATAAATAGTTTTCCTGAATAACCACTACTAAAAGTCTTTCGACTGATAAAAATAGCACTGTTCTTCCAAAATCTGAAGGACAAGCAAAGGGAGCTAAAAATTATTGGTGCCCAAAAGGTGACTGCGTGTTAAAACTATGCTAAATCCTAACACAAGGATTGCCTGTACCCTCAGTCCTATAATTGCAAATTGGATGCATCTTGTAAAAACAGTTACTCCTGCTACTGAATGCAGGCCCCATAACCTATTTTTACAAAATATGCAGGGATTCTCATCCATAAATCTGAAAGCAAATCAAACCCTAAGCACGTAACACAGATATTATGCAATCGGTAATATAGAATCAAAATGGAAACTATGAAATTCAAACACAGTTGCCATCATTTTTTTTCCTTTGCAGCAATTTTATGGAATTGAAAAATCTTTTCTATTTCGCCCTTCCTTGTGTAAGTTCTTTTCCTGTTGTTATTCTCTTGTTAAAAATGGAAGTTTCACATATCAGCACAGACAGGACTGGAGCATTAAAAACCTTTGGCAGACTGAAGGACAAATAAATTCTGAAAACTCAGATGCAAATAAAAATAGCTAAATGGGGTTTTGCATATCAGCTGGCATCGCTGCTTGAAAAGACAGTTCATGGGAGACAGTGGCAACAGCCAGCAAATAAACGTATGTTGGGACTCATGCAGATAACCAGGGTTTCAGCTGCTTTTCCAAGTACCCTTCTCTTAAGAGACCAAGATTGGCTAACAGCATTTTCTACTTTGTCAAACCAAAAAGGAAAAAAATAATGAAAAGGATAAATGTCATGAGTAATATCTCTAAAGCCACCAACAGTATAAAGTGCATACTTATTTTACCTAAATTGTTTGAACTACCCTAGCCAAGAAAAGGTTTTAAGTACCCTACTGGGATAGATGCAAGGCGGCAACAATAGAAGCCACACTAATGCAATCCAGGTAACACAATCCTGTTTCAAAAACACGGGCCGGGCTAATTACAGCGCTGCTGAGTCAAGTTTCTTATGCCATCGCAACCCACAGAAACAGGTCAAAATCAAATGTTATTCAAACCACAGTCATATCAACCTTCTATATCAGAGTCACGGCTTAAAACCAAACGAAGAACTTAAAAGCTTAACCCATTCAAAAGCAAAAAAAAAAAAAAAGCATTTTCATTGCGGGTGGCAAAGTAAGGTTCTTGTCATCATCTAAACCAAAAGAAACTGTGCGACAGAACCAAATGCTGATAGTTACAAAGTATGGGCAAATATTTGGGCTGGTCTTTTGATCAGAACACTTTCTTCCTAATAGAAGAGTAAAATCTGCTTAAAATAACAAATGGTATTTTGAAGCAAGGTATTTAGGTGAAACAAACAGCATAAAGGTTATTTTTTTTTTAATTTATCTGAAGATTTATCTGCCATCGCAGAAAAAGAAACTGCATAATGGCATGTCTGCTTCTGTAGATAAACATGCTATATTAATTCTATAGGCAGCAGACAACTTCATTACACTCTAAAGGTGGGTGTTTTCAGCTTTGAATCAAAGAAGATATTAAGCAAAGTTATCAAGTTATCCAGCAAAGATATGTTTTTGGTGAATATAAGTGAAAGACAGTTCAAATATCTGACTCAAATGCAAGCTTTATAAAACTGCTAGGCAATCAAAATTGGGTTTAAGCCTAAAGAATCACAGAAGTCAAAATTAACAACTAATGTTTTGTCATAAATCACAATGAAGAATACTTTTTCAGTTAACTGAAAAACGATAAAGCCCCCCAAAAGTAAAGAATTGGGAAGATAGATAGATGTGCACCAGCGGGCAGTGGGGGGGTGGAGGGGGTATCCAAAATCAATATTACCAAACCCCAAAAAGGGCTTTTATTCAGCTGTTGATCTCCTCAATGAGAGATCAGTCAGTCTTACTTGCAAGACTCTTCCAGCTAGTGGAGGGTGCTAGCTCTTTTCCTAGCTGACAACTGACAGTATCTATAAACCTTCCAGGCCATTTAACTCCCAATGAGTAATGCTATGTAACAAATGGTTTATCATACATGTTTCCATACAATGAATTTCAATAATTAAAATGTAAAACGAATATTTGGAATGCGACTTTGCATAATCTCTGCACACACTGACTCGAAATTGCGCCGAACAACTAAAACAGATTTATTGTTCTACAATGATTTACTTGGTCATGTCAGATTAGTAATATGGATCTGTTTAAAAACACAATAATTAAGACAAGCAGGATAAATTAATCAACTTCCAATGCAGTCTGAGCTACAATCAAACCCGGGAAATTACTGTAGAAAATCTTGGTTCACAGATCTCTTTAAAACTGCTTTTATGCATAAATAAAACCTTAAAATGTAGATGGATTACGTCCAACAGAACTACTGTAGCTAAAAGTGATAATGATTCAAACATTTTTCAAATAAAAGTTAAATATTTATAAGCACCCAACCACATTTCATAAATCACAAATTATTATTATTTTATTTCTGAAGCTTCCTGGCACAGCATGAGGATTGAGCCACAGAAAGTCAAGAAAGAAGAACATTCCTTTAGGAGCATGAATCAGACACAAAACTGGAGCAATCCAAGAAAGCGGGCCTCCAAAGAACATTCCATATGGCTTTCCCAGGAATCGCAATAGCTCAAAGCAGCAGATGAAGTCATGACCAACAGGCGAATTTCGGCCACATGCCTTCCTAACCCTCACCCGAGAGCCACACGAGGCAGGTGTTTCATTATAATGAGGAAAAAGAACCGACTGAAAGTAGAGTGGTCCCTACCTGTCAATTATCACTGGATCTGAGGGAGTCTCATTTCGGTTGCCACAGCTTTTCTTGTCACAACAGCGGCTGCAGAGCAAAAGCGAGAGGATTTAGTACAACCATTACAAATGTAAAATCATCATTTAGGCAGACAGAAGGTTCAAATTGCTGGGTTGCAAATGCTAGAATTACCACAAGCCATACCTGGCAATCAACGGATCCCTGGGACAGAATATTCTGTTTGGGTCACCTACGGGTTAATGCCAGGTTTAACCTCTCCCTGCACAAAGGCGGGAGGGAGAGGGACTCTCTCCAAGCGAGGACTGACAGTCCTAAGATGGGGTCTCCCCATCACTGCCCGCGGAATTGGAAGACTTCACTGTGAAACGCATTATTATTACATCTACCCAATGAGAATATTCAGGGTTGTGGGTGGCTCAAACTCTCTTCCCTCAAGATCACACTAATTGCGTGGAACACGTCAGTAATGAGGTATGAGTGATTCTCCCCCTCCAGTCATTTTGTATTCAATGGATTCCTTTTTCTTCTGCTTTCTCTTTTATAGGAGATGTTTCCTTCAATCACAGCCTTCCTGAAATGCTAAAACTCTAACGGTCTGCTTTGGAACCGTGTTCAGAATGTAAGAGTGAAAGTACAACACAATAATTAAGACAAAGAGGAAAGACAAAACACAATAGAGATCCACATGTCCTCTGGCTTTTGTGCCTTCCACTGGTCACTGTGTAAGTTTTCTGGAAGCAGTATGGACATGGATCCAAAGGCTGGCAAAGGCCTGACAGTGAATGCTCTTTATTAGATCAGAGAAGAGGCAGTTATGGGCAAGAAAAGCATCTACTATCAAAATCCCACCCCATATGTGACCTTAAAGTTGCCAGTGTTTTCTTAAATTGAGATGCTTCTAAAAAGTGAAAAATTAGAGTTTTTGAAAATTACCCATGGTCAATGGAAGACTATCCATCTGAGACTTGTCTGCAAATAAGAAATGTGTCCAACTGGCCAGTCTATACCTCAGGGCACACTATAAAAGCATGTATTTGATCAATCATGAAGGTGAGGGAGTTATGCAAGGGTTATACATTACCTGCATCACAAATAAAATATGCATTTATCTCCCTCTTACACAAGCACATGCGTGCGCACGCACACACACACACACACACACACACACTCATTTGACCTAGTGAATCATAGAGCCTAAATTTGGAGAGCTGTTGGAGAGAAACAAACACTGAACTTTATTTTCAGGACCCAGAAATATACACCCGCACAGGGGGTCTTTCACCAAAGTTGGGAAGTCTCTCTCTATCTCTGAAAAGAGAATCAGCTTCCAAATTGATGCTCATTTTATTTGTCTCTCATATCTTCAGAAAACAACAGCTAGAATTCTCTCTCCTTTGTCAGAGCCCCAGCTGAAAACCACACCACTCGCCTTAGAGCCATTCCCTTTCTGGTTCAGAGGAAACAATTTCCTCCAGGTCTGAGTTCAGCTATACTAGGACTTTGAGGGAAAGAAAGCCCAAAGGATCCCAACACGTAAAAGAGATGTAGAAAAAAGGGACTGAGAAATCCAGTAGTCGACATGAATGCCAAAAAAGTAATGATAATTTAAAAACTAAACTTTACTATCTCTGAACTCTACTTCCCTGCACCTACATTTCAAGGGCTTGCCAGGAGAGTGCAGTGGTTAAGAGCACCGACTCTGGACTCAGAGTTGCTTGTGGCACTGGAGCAAGGTACTTCACCTCCTGGAGTCTTAGTTTCCTCATCTATAAAATGGAGCGATTGCAGTACCTACCTCTCAGTGTGAGGGCACAGGTCTCCAAAAAAAGCCCATCAACAGAGCCTAAGTCTTTACCCAGGGAGAAAAGCAATGCATGGGAAGGCCTATTTCTCCTTGCTTTTTTCCTTTTCTTTTTCAAAACAGTGATTGGGCAAATCTCCAGAGGTCAAAACCCTCACCATCATCCTGCCTGGACTATTGCCTTCCAGGGACCCTTCCAACTTGCCTGGTGATAGTTTCAGACTAGAATCTACATCTCCAGATGATATGACCCTCTCCCTCCTCACTGCACCACCCTCAACCAAGTCACTTTCATTTCTCGCTTAGACTCTACATTGGCCTCCCCTCCACTCTTCACCCACCACCAACAGCCAGAGTGATCTTTTCAAAATGTCAATGGAACTGTCACTCCACTGCCCTAGACCTTTTAAGGGCTTCCCACCGCACTGAGAATAAATCTATGGCATGACATGGAGCCAGAACACCTCCCCATCTCTTGTCACTCTCCTCCAATGTGCCACACTCCAGCCTCACTAGCCAATTTCAGTCTCCACACTCAGTCTGACCCCAGGCCCAGGTGCGGGCAGGCCTTTGGGCCTGGACTGCTCCTCCTCTATGCCCTCCCTAGCTAGCCAGCCTCTACCCACTCTTTGGGGCATCCCAGGAGACTCAGGGGTAAAGAATCTGCCTGTAATGCAGGAGACCCGGATTTGATCCCTGGAGAAGGAAATGTCAACCCACTCCAGTATTCTTGCCTGGGAAATCCCAGGGACTGGGGAGCCTAGCAGGCTATAGTCCATGGGGTCGCTAGGAGTTGGACATGACTAAGTGACTTCACTTTCACTTTTCACTTTCATGCATTGGAGAAGGAAATGGCAACCCACTCCAATGTTCTTGCTTGGAGATTCCCAGGGACGGGGGAGCCTGGTGGGCTGCCGCCTATGGGGTCGCACAGAGTTGAACACGACTGAAGCGACTTAGCAGCAGCAGCAGCAACAGCAGGCTACAGTCTGTGTGGTCGCAAAAGAGTCGGACACGACTGAGTGACTAAACAACAGCAACCTCCTCTTTGGGCCTAGGCCTCTAGACTCCTTCCTCAGAGAAGCTGATCTTAACACTTGATAGGCTGCTCTAAGTTTTTCCTCTCAGGGCACCAAACAAAAAGCAAATTATATTCTTATGTATATACTTGTGTATTTTTTGTTACTATCGTTCTCCTCCCATCCCTCCCCCACTAACCCATATGTTTCATAAAGGAACACACTGTCAATCTTATTTACCTAGCGGGTAGCTGTAAGGCCTGGGACAGAACAGAGAAGATCAAATAATGGTTGGTCGGTTGATTGGATGACTTCATGAATGAATGTATTATACTAGGGGAAATACAATCCAATAGGAAGGTAGCAGATAAAGGAAGCCTCACTGCCCCTCTGAGCAGACGCTGCCCAAGGAAGGAAAGTTCAGCCCCACCCCACCAACCCCCCAGACCACCTCCCCAGGCAAGGCAGCACTAGGCCTGAGATCTGCCCTGCGCCTTAAGCACTGTCTTCATCCCCTTAAAATATAAGTGCCCTCGAGTGAAGCCAGCTGAATCGAAGCACAGCCTAAGTGAGAACCACCCTCTCTGCTGGGCCCCAGGGGACCCAGGGCAGAAAGCAGATGCAAAGAACAGAGGTGGAGAAGGACGAATAGAAGAGGAATAAAACAAGGAAAATGGACTAATGGGCTGGAGGTGACGTAACATCATTCATAAAGAAAACTTTACACAAAGTATGAAAAACTAGCCCAACAGGTCTCCTGCCTCTCAGGTCATATCACTGCACTGCGCAGTCGTCATCCTCAAAGTGGGATTCCTGGGCTCTGTGCTGCATCTGGGGCGGTAACAAAGTAGTGTCTATGGTTTAAGCCCACTTTAAAAATAAATGCATATACACATACACATATATGTGTGTGTACATACATATGTAAACATGGAACTGTGTGCAGCATTAAAAAGAACGAAGGTGGGTTTGTCCACATCATCACAGAAAGAAGTCTACATCATAGTACGACCTGAGAAAGCCAAACTGCAGAACAGCATGTTTGGTGTATGTGTGTGTGTGTTAGGTCACTCGGCCGCATCCAACTCTGAGATCCCAGAGACTGTAGCCTGCCAGGCTTCTCTGTCCTAATGGAGCGAGTTGCCATTTCCTACTCCAGGGGATCTTCCCAACCCAGGGATCAAACCCACATCTCTTGCATCTCCTGCACAGGCAGGTGGATTCTTTACCACTAGCACCACCTGGGAAGCCCCATATGTATGGGATGGGTATGGTCCAACTTCTGGGAGAAAAAAACCAGTAGGAGAGATGGAGGGAGGAGAGGAAGAAACAAATTGTCATAAGCCACCCTCAGTTCCCTCAAATTTCTGCACAAAGTGACAGCCTATGAAAGCCCTTCCCTTACCACCCCCAGAGCTCTCCAGCCCCTCATCCTGCTTCACTTTTCTTCTGAGCACTCATTTTATATTTATTTTTCTTCTTTATTGTCTGTCCATGAGTACAAAGGTCTTAGATTGTTCTGTTCATCCCTATATCCCCAGCAACTAGAACAGAGCACAGCACACAGTAGGCCCTGTGGAGTAAGTGAAGAAGAGTAGACAGTACATATTCCATTCTGTATTTCTACAATCTTTTGATTGCAATATGATTTCCCTATCAAAAAACTAAAAACTGCAAATTGGGAAAGGAAGGTCTTCCTTTAGGCTGAGCCAGCATCTAACCTCCTGAATCTCCCTACTTCTAATGCAAAGCCAGGCACAACAAAGACCTGTCCTTCCTTCCTTCCCCATGATGGTCCTTCTCTCCTTTCCTCTCTTCTCCAAGCTGAACTGCTCACCAGCCCGCACCCAGTTCCCTCTATTGAACCCAGAAGGACCAAGAAAGGTGGGTACCAACCTCTACCATACACAAGGCAGGCATTAACCAAGAAGGGCAGGATGAAGGGAGAACAGATTCACTTGTGTTTAAGGCAGAAGAGGTCTTGGGCTGAAACAATACAGTACATGGAACAACAGACACAAAAGCACTCCAAGGGAAAAGCTACTGTGTTAACAAAAGAATCACAGTGCTAACTCCATCCTCATGAGGGTGTGACTGATAGACCTTGATCCCCTCAGATGCTGTTCTTGAGAGTCTTACTATGTGTGTCAGGTACTGCACCAGGCACAGACCTGGTATTTGCTCCCTAAAGCAGGCATCTATCAGCGGACTTGGAGTTTCCTCACTTGCCTTGTCACAGAGCAGGATTCCCACTACTTCACATGCGTTCTCAACGTGCACCCCAGTGGCAGGAGACCAATGTGGCCCAATCACAGGAGGGGGGACCCTGCCGCACCTGGGGTCCTATATACACAGTGGACTCAAAACAGCAGCCCTTTCCCCAGCAAGACTGTGTATCCATCCCTCATACAAGCTTGTCCAGGGCAAAGCAAGCTTGTGATTCTCTTTCTGAGCAGCATGGCATAGGTAGTGCCTCTCTAGCACACTGACACATGGCTTCATAAATCAGAGCAAGAGACGCTTCCATCTTCATCTCAGAGACATGGAACTTCTTCCCAGAAGTAGAGGCTCTCTTAACTGGAAGAAAGCATCACCTCCACCTTTAAGCTTTACAACAGAAAGCAAGATTATTTTACCCATTTAGCCAAAATGGCTGGAGAATGAGCATATGGTTATCTGAACAATTTGATTAATAGTAGTAAGTTCATTCTTTCCCTCAGTTAACCAACATATTCAAGTTTTCCCATTCTTAAAAAAACAGACTTGCTCCTCCTTTTGTTGATTTCTTCACTGCCTAACTATCTCCTTGCCAGAGCCTCCATCACTTCTTGCCAGCTGCATCCCATAAAACCTGGTTTTTGGGTTAGCACCTACTTGAATATCCTCTCTTGAAGTTCACCAGTGACTTTCTGGTGTTCTTCTCAGTCTTCAGGTCCATCTGGATCTCCCTACACCTATTATGTGGATGGCTCCCTGCCTCTGAAATACCCTCCTTTCATTTCTATCTCCTGTATGTTCAAGGTTCTTTATCCTAATTCTCGAATGCACTAAAAGTGACACTGTTCCCCAAGAATGTACCCACAGCCTCTCCTCTCTCTAATGCCCCATCCCCCGTCAATCCCACGTAAGGCCATAGCTTCACCTCGCACCTTTGTGAAAAGACCTCAGAAGTTGATTATCCTTCACCCTGACTGCCCAGATCCAGGCCACAGGCTCACCATCTGCAGACTTCTCCCCACAGAAATCCTACTTGGACCACCAACAAATGGACCAAAACACTCCTTCGCACACCCTCTAAAATCCTTGTCCTGTCTCACCTTCCTCCCAATCCCTGCAAATACATCCTCCCTTCTCTGAGCAGCCATGGTATTTGACCTCATGTCTCATCCCAGTCCTCTCTTTCTACAGTGCTGTCTAGTTACCAGCTTCAGGTTTCATCTCCCAGGCTAACCTGTCAGCTCTGCTACTGCAGGGACCAATCCTTTCTGGCTCTTCATTCCACTGTGTTTTTGCAAAGACTATAAGAATGAATGAAAATATCCCTAACCAGCATACCTAGAATGAACAAAGCATGTTAACATCTTAGGAGACATTTCCCTTCCTTTCAACAGTCTCTTACCATCTTTCCCTCTGAGCAACTACATGCCAGGTACTTAGCTAGATGCTGCAGATGCTGCTACTACTGCTCCCACTACTTCCACTGCTTCTATTAATATCAATGCTGATACTCTGCTGTGACTATTGATCATAACAATCAACATTCAGCACTTACTATGTGTCGGGTACCAAGATAAGCATTTACAGGGGTTATAGGATTTAATCTTAACAATGACCCTATGACAGAAGTCACAGTTTCACACATTTCTCCTCATTTCACATATAGGCAAATAAAGGAGAGAGGAAAACTGGACAACTCCTTCAAGGAGCTTAGTCCAGCAAAGAAAGACTTGCCCTAGACACACTGTTACAATGTGCTGAGTGTGCAGTTACAGGGTCTGAAGGAAAAGCACAGGATATAATAGGAGCACAGAATAAGGGGGCCTCACTCAGGCCAACAACCAGGAACACTTCCCTAAAGACACACGCTTCAGTGGGAATCTGAAGAACGAAATGAGAAAAAGCCAGCCCAAGAGGAGGGAAGAACAAGGCATATCAAGGGCCCAGGCCAACCCTGAGAGCTCACGGTCCACAAGGCATGAGGCACTGACAGTGGGGAAAGAAGGTTTTCCTAAAGAGAGCACTCATCCCCTGTGATTGTCCTGTGTCCTGGAAAGGAAGAAAATCTGCTTCCGCCTGCCTGGCGGGGACTGGAAACTGGACTCACCTTCCAAGCAGAGTTTCTATTTTCCCTTCACATTTTAAAGATGTGGTGGTGCATATAATCAAATCCTTTGTGGAATAAATCCTGCTTTTACATTTTGAAGAGCTTCATCCACAAGTATTAACAGAATGTAAAGATGACTGGTATGATAGATTCCAGTTATCCAAAATGCAGAACCTCTCCCAGAATTCCATGGAAAGAGTTCTGTGCCATCAAGTCAAAGGGATTTTGTCTCAAGGAGAGACAGTAATTATAATCCCATGGCAGCAAGTCCTTTACATAGCTCATGCAATGGATTACCCTCTCAACAGAACAAAACTGATTTTTTATATTTGCAACCACCTTATACGTAATTCCCTGATGCTTTTTTTTTTCTCTGCCAACAACAAAACAGAATCAACCCAAGCCCTTTCCTGTCGCTCTAAATTCTCTGTCTCCTTTACCATAGCTTCAATGTTCTATAAATATACCTCTTTTGTGACATAAACGCAAAGTTTTATTGTGCCGTTAGCCTTGATAGAAAGCACTGCAGAAAGTTGTTTAGAAATTAAATATCTAAAACAAGCTATTTTAAAATCCAAGGCCCTCACTATTTCATGTCTGCAATGAAGAAATTTCATCTTAGGGAAAGCAAGCTGTCTTTCACACCATATGGTTAATGGTGGTGCATAGCAATTAGCCAGGCTGATTAATGGTGAACAGACTCTAATTTTATGCTTATAATTGAGCCTGCATTTGCACCCCTGGTGCAAATTCAGCACATCCCAACTTCCACTTACAACAGGCAAGAAATCAAGAGAAATAGGATGGTGTGGAAAGTGAGAATTTTTTCTGAAGCCCCCTAAAGAGCATCAGATTTGCAATTTAAAAGACTGTTAGCCACACAATAGATGACAGGCTTATGTAATAGGGTCATGGCAGCCTGGTAAACAAACAGTACCCCTTCCACATCTATAGGCAGCCAGGAAAACCTTCATCTGTAACATTAGCAGAATGACATTTTGAATATGACTTTTCCCTTTTAGCCACACAATACAAACATCATTTGCCTTCAGTGGCTTGAGGATTTTATTTTTTGCTATTTTTATGTTTCTGAAAAATAGAAAGAACATCAGCAGTAAAGCACCCCAACCAGCATAATAAAATACTTTGGGTCAATGAATTTTAAGAACAAGAAAAAATATAAACTGCATTAATAGAGGGTAGGCTTATGTGTGAAAGGCATAATATATCTTCAAATATTTTAAGAACAGAATTATTTCTAGCATAGTCCAAACATGTACAGATATGAGATGCAAATCTATGATTTACAGATATTAGTCGGCCTATTGGTTGAGATCCATCTTCCTGTCTGTCTCCAGTTTGCTAGAATTATACGGAACAGAATACAGAGAATTCATTCTAACAACATGCTATTTGTGGGAAGGTAAAAGAGAGATATGGTTAGAAATGCAGTCATATGAAGGAGGTCATTTTTTAATGGTCTTCAAAATGATTTTACTCATTTATTCTGAAAAGTGCAGCTCAGCTCTAATTGTGCAACTGCTGTATGCAGTATAACACAAATTTTGCCTAAAAATATCTTCTAAGAAATCCCTGACCATATTTTGGGATTTTGTTGTTGCTTTAAAGTTAGAGAAAAGTAACCTGTTTGGGGAATAATTAATAAATTTTACAAATCACTAAAGTGAAAACTTGTGAAACTCCTGTATATTGTAGAATAATATATTACAGGTATGTTTTTAAAAAGGAGAAAAAGAAATTTCGATTTACGTACATCATTATATATGTAGAGGAAGTTAATATTTGAGACTTCACTAAGCAAACACATTCATCTCTTTTCTATTTTATTTCCACCTGTAGAGTTTTCAGATTGCTTTCCCCACAAGTCCCTGAGCAGAAAATAAAGCCCACCCATGCCGAAGTGGCAACTGAAATCCCTATATGAATTGGTCAGAAATAGACAGGAGTCAGGCCTGCTTTGTGCCAGGAGAACCCGCATGGCTAACAAAGCAATTAGTAGCCCTTCCCTGATACAGAGTGTCATCATCATGCTTTATCCAATTACTCAGAATATATCGGAAGCAAAGTGCCAGTGTTATCTGACAAAGAATAAGAACCTAAACTGCAAGTTAAAAGGCTGTTTTCTGGTTTACTCTCTCCCATACGGAGAGGCCAGGGAAGTGAATGTGGTCTGGTTTCACATGCAGCTTCAGACAAAAATAAAGACACTCATTTGTGGACAACATGAATGTTCACACCTTTCAGGGACTCATCTTTGCTATCTTTCCAAAACCACACTACATTTAAGAAACATTAGCTACACTGTCACCGTTGTATAAAAGGTAACGAAGATTAAGAGATCGGATGCAAGGTAGGGGTAGAGGCAGGGAACCACATTCAGTTCAAGGAGGAATGATGCCTATGTGGATGGTCATATTTTTAAGTGGAAAAATTAAAAAGAGGAACTATAACTTTCAAGTCTTATCCAAACAGAGACTTCTGCTGACATCAATAGAACTCTGACTCATTTTACTAGCAATGCAGTTGAGTGCATACATTAACACTAAAAGGGTTATATTGTATTTCATTCGATTGATAGGAAAAGGGGAAGGGCACTATTTTGTGCCCATTAACAGTGGGATATCAAAATGGAAACATAACTTATAGGATGAAATCTAATAAATAATTGAGAACCACTATGATGTCTGACACTTTACTACCAAATATATCTAACAGTTTTTAGTTTTAACAGAACAGAAATGTATACACCAAAATAGGCCTGAACTCACGTAGAATTCAGAGGTACAAATTTGAGATACAAATTCATCTTCTCTTTGGCAATTAGAGAGAAAACAAGGTATTCCTTACCTGCACATGATCTCGTGTGTGAGCAACACTCGGCACATTTCTGGGTTCTTATCTTGGCCTTCATATACTATGGCCTGTAAACAAAGGAAGGATTTGAGTTAAGAATGGAACTAAGTAGCAGAGGAAAAAACTATCACAGTCGAGTTCTTGACCATTCACCACCCAAGAAAGGCCAATTAGCTTTCAGAGCCGAAGCCCTCACCAGGCTGACCCTTTCAAGACAGTTGATGAGGATCAACCCACATGGAGTGGAAGGGGACACATTCCTCTTTGTCCCATCAACCACCTTGTTATAACACACATCTCTGGATACTTGTATGAGATGGGCTTCTGTTGTCAAGACAACCACAACTCTCTCTTTAATTCAGAATAAAAATAAATCTAATCAATGGGGAAGGGAAAATCCAGAAGGGTTTAGGAGATTGAGATACTAGTGATTTAAAATACACAAAAACACATGGATTTGATTTTTAAATAATTGTTGTCACCTCATCTTACTTCTTTCAGCTCCAAATTGTAATGTTCTAGAGGTAAGTAGTAAAAACAAGTGAGGGTATGAGTCCACTCACTGTCTTCTTTGAGATGATGCATCAATCAGGGGAAACCCTTCCTGCCTACACGAAAACATGTGTTCTCCAGGGCGTATACTCACCCAAACAGTAGAATCTGCCTGCATATGCTGGGGGGAAGGGTTGAGGGGAAGTTAAGCCATAGTTATCTCCCTCAACCAAGAAAAACTACATTTGACTCTGAAAATTTGGAGTCCTAAACCACCTCACCAAAGATGTTTTTGTCTGCTTTTACTTATATGTGTACAAACATTTTCCTTAAGGTCACCAGAAGTTTTCCTGAGATCTCTGCTTCCTGGAAGATCTACCTGTTAATACCTGGGCCAACCCACTCCAGTGTTCTTGCCTGGAGAATCCTAGGGATGGGGAAGCCTGGTGGGCTGCCGTCTATGGGGTCACACAGAGTCAGACACGACTGAAGTGACTTAGCAGCATGGGGAGAGGAGTGCTCTAAATGGGTATACATTTTAACTAACTTAACAATGTATCACTGCATTATACTAATATAACACAGTTTCAAATTGTTAATAAAATTACTTTCACACATTCAGATAACTCTCAGTTTCTTGGTGATGAAACTACCTAAATTAACCAGAGATTATTTTTTTTTTTAGGACACACAGAAAGTACAGTAACTAACTTGTATTTGGCTGAAATGTGCTCTCTTTATGAACCTGGGACTTTTAAAACCATAAATGATGGGGGACAGCTTATGAAATTGTGTGTGCAAACCCTCAGAACAAGCTCTCATTTTATGTAACTCCAGAACAAAACAAAAACTGCAACAACTTAAAAAATGACAAAAAGAACCTGAATAAGGATAAAACCGTTCTCTACCACTGACCCATCAAAAGTCTTTCTTTATGGCTGGCCTGCTATAACCCTGTATTTTTAATGTTTTATTTTACCATAATTTTAGACATACAGAAAATCACAAGAATATATAAAGATTTCCAAGATACTTTACCCAGATACTTCACTTTACCCAGATGCTTCCAATGTTTACATTTTTAGTAAACTAAATTTATTCATCTTTCTCAATTTTCTTTTCCTGAACCACTTGTTAACTGCAGACGTGCCCTAAATACTTCAAGATGCACTTCCTTAAGACAAGAAATTCTCTTACATAACCACAGCACAATGATCAGAATCAGAAAATGAACATTAGTACAACACGATAATGTAAACACCTGAGAGTCACTGGCTGGGCAATGCTGTCCTTTACAGCAAAACAAACAAACACCCTGATAACAATCACTGCATCCAACTGTCATATCACCTTCAATAAGAAATATTCCTGAGTGTTATTTCATGACATTGACACTGTTGAAGAATGCTGCTGCTGCTAAGTCGCTCCAGTCGTGTCCGACTCTGTGCGACCCCATAGACGGCAGCCCACCAGGCTCCCCCGTCCCTGGGATTCTCCAGGCAAGAACACTGAAGAGGGTTGCCATTTCCTTCTCTAATACATGAAAGTGAAAAGTGAAAGTGAAGTTGCTCAGTCAGGTCCGACTCTTAGTGACCCCATGGACTGCAGCCCACCAGGCTCCTCCGTCCCATGGGATTTTCTAGGCAAGAGTACTGGAGTGGGGTGCCATTGCCTTAGAGGCAAGTTATTTTGTAGAACCATCCTCAGTTTGGGTTTGTCTAATGTTTCCTCAGACTAAAGTTACGTAACTCAGGGCTGGAATACCACAGACATGACGCCAAATTCCCAGTGTATCACGTCACTCTGTCAGCTAGTTGCACCAATGGCAGTGAAGTCTGACCATTGGGTTAAGGGAGTGTTTGCCACCCATCAGAGAGCAAAGCCAGATCTGTGTAAAGTTAATACTTCATTTTACGAAATTCATAACTATCTTCTGGTTAGATCTCGTATGTGGTGCTAAACACTTTAAATTACGCACTTCTGCAAAATCCTATTATCACTCCATGTTCTATATGTTCTCTTAATATCCCTGGTAACCTCTGTTTCAACTTTAGTTTTCTGTCATGCTAAACTAATACAAGTAACTTGGAAAACAAAATTCACAAGTATTAATGGGATTTTCCCTCCTGTTTAAAAAATAATAATTTGGCTTTTTTAGGACGAAGGAATATCAATTACATCAGACCTTCTCATTTTGATTCTTTCTAGATAATACCAGTATTATTTTTACTGAGACTACTGATTCCTCTGAAATCAGTGGACCCCTGATGACACTCCATTAAACATAGGCTGCAGTGAAAATATGTTGATGACTCCCCCAAAACAGTAGATGATCCACGGACTCCCAGGAATTCTGTCTTTTTATCTTTGGTGACTGAACATCATTTGCTGCAGGCCCAGGGCCTCCGTAATACATCTCTACCAAATGTCAACCTGCCACTTCACTTCTGGCAGCAGAGACTTCCTCTACATCAAGCACAGAAAAATGAACGCATGAGTTTGGATTTGCTCAGAAATACTTAAACTCTGGGGACAAATGGAAGCAGGAAACTTCTGCTGTCCCTTTCCTTGGGGCCTCTACACAACAAAACTTTTCAGCATATAAACACAGATAAACAAGTGCTTGCTGCTTCTGTGACTTCTGAAATAAAAGCAAGTGAAACAGAGTCTTTTTCCTCTCCTTTTAAAGAATAGAACTAAAATCCTGGAACTAGAGTAATCTAGAACCTCAGTGTCATAGCATTAGCTAGCTATACAGTGGAACTCCATTAAAGGCATCTCCACCTCCAACCTCATCTGTTTTTTTGGTTTTTTTTTTTTTTTTTTTTTTTACTGAGAAAACTTATTAACACACATACCATACCATCTTATAAAAATATGGTCTGAGAAATCAACATTCTGATGAAATCCAACATAGGAAAACAGGATAAATCTATTTTGATAAGTGTCTCTGATGTAGAGTGTCAACAAGACAGAGTCTCTAAAAAATGCCAACAAGTTCTCTCTGGCTTTCACACACATCAAGTCTCTACCATCTACATTTAGTACACATGTTAAGACTGGTTCACAGTTCAGCAAACCCAGACTTCAAGCCTAAAAGGAAAGGGATCCTCCAGCACAACTTAGGGAAAAGTTCTGCTTTTCTTCCTAATTTAAATATGTGCCTCTGTAGGGTGTGAGTAAAGCTCCTTGAGGCTTGGATCAGCTGGGAGATCACAAAAGCTTATAAACAGCATTGACCACTTTAAGTGAAACCATTTTAATAGACAGCTGGTTTAGGACCTAGACAATGGAACACCAAGAAAAAGGCTTATTTTCATCCTCCATAGTAAATCATGCGTCTGCTCACTGGGAAGAAGGTAGTCTGCTGTGAGACCGACAAAGACAACAGTGGTTTAAATAAATCAATGTGTTCATCAGGGGTAAGAATGGGAGGCCTGCTACAGAAGTGGGCAAGAGGGAGAGAGAAAACATATAAAATATATTATTCAAATAAATGAATCAATGGTGAATCAACCAAAAAAACAAACCAAAAAAAAAAAAAATACAGTATCAGGTAGAAAAGATGTTTACGTTAATCCTTCCAATGCAAATATAACCCTTAAGGTGGCAGGAATGCTTCAACAGGAAGAAAAGGCAAAGAATAAACAGCACAAAATTCGTCTCAGCTTTAAAAACCTAGTGAAACTGATAAAAAATAAAGTTGTCAAAACTTGACAACTTTGGAAATTTATTCTTCTGAATATACTAGCCTCCCTTTTCTTAATGTTCTCTTCTAATGAGCATAATGAAATTATCACAATTATTTTAAACACTCCATTGATTTTCATATTGAAGGTTTTTTCAGAAATAATTTTTTATAATTAACAAAAAAGAAGGAAAAATAAGAATTGTTAAAACTTTTATATCCTTACACAGCAACACTGTCAGAAGGTTTACTGTAAGAGGATGAAATGCCAGCAGTTTCAAATGCCCATTAACCTATACCATCTTTGAAAAGAAATAAAATCAACTGAGAAACTCTGCTTCGGTAGCTACTGTTTTAGAAGGCATCTTGTGAAGTACGGTTCATCTTTGCGTTTCTAAAATACCACTGGGTCTTAAAAGTTAACTGAAAACTACTACAGATAAAGACCACGCAGTAAAACAAAAAATACATGGTGAACTTACACTGGGATCACACATCAATGGGATGCCAAAGGAAATACAGAGAACTAAGCATGATTTTCTTTGCTTACTTTTCTAATAGTTTTAACTCTTTGCGTCCAATGCCAAAACAAAATGGGCAAAGAGAACACTTTTGACTTTGATTCATCAAAATCTGAAAGGGTTTTAGGAACAAAATGTTTTCATTAGGAGTCTTCTTGGTTTACAAACAAACCATCAGAGACTTGTCATCATCAACTGAGAAAGACAGAAAGAGAGAATGAAAGGAAAGAAAGAGTTGGAAGGAAGGAAGAAAGGAAGACAGACTGTGGTTTAGTCTCTAAGTCATGTCCAACTCTTGCGATCCCATGGACAGTAGCCTGCCAGGCTCCTCTGTCCATGGGTTTTTCCAGGCAAGAATATTGGAGTGGGTTGTCATTTTCATCTCTAGGGGATCTTCCAGACCCAGGAATTGAACCAGGGTCTTCTGCATTGCAAGCAGATTCCTGCATTGCAGGGGATTCTTTATTGACTGAGCTACAAGGAAAGCCCAGACAAGTTACCTATAACTAACAAAAACTCCTAATTTTCTATTTAAATCAAAACAGCAACCTTAAAAATATGTCACTTATTTTTTTTTCAAACTGAAAATAAAAAGCCAAACCTAATTTGTCACCTTAAAAATACATTCACAAATGCACAAAGTATCTCTCTCAACCAGAAGTAAAGTGTCCTCTAAACACAGTCAACATGACTTTGGCAGCAAAATGCCAAGAACTGAAACTAATCAAAAAATAATATAAACACCTACACTATCAACATACAGCAACATTAATCATTACATTCGACCACCAAGTTCTAGTACTTGTCATTAAAAAAAAAAAGGTATTAGCTAATGTGGTTCGAGAAACTTTTAGTAGGTGAGGGAGTCTCAGTTAAAAATTAACCTATGCCAAAGAAAACACTACAAATTTGACATTTCATAAACAATTGTGTCAAACAGCAATCCAAAATTAATAGTGGAATAAATTTTTTAAATTATTTTGCTTCAATTAGCAGTTTTGCTACTGGTGAACAAATTAATACAAAAACGTAACTTAAGTTCAGCCACTAAGCAGGCCTGTTTGCAGAACTGAATTAGCAAAGTTGCAAAGGAATGATATCATATTCAGTAAGCTGTTCAGCTACATCACAGCCCTGAATAAAAAGAGAATGTGTACCAAAAGCAGTTAGCTTCAGAAGGCATTTTTTGTGCCTCAAAGAAATAAAATCTCTCATATTATCCAAACACCAAGATAAAAACTGAATCATTATAACAATATCGTATGATATTTCTTTTTCTAGCAGTAATAAAAGATATTTCACTCATATGATAACTACATTTACATCTATATTAGCAGATACAACTGGCTTTGTTAACTCAATGGGGTAATAATAGTAATAATACAATAATAAAAGCAGAGAATTTATTAAGCACTTAATATATGCCAGTCACTGTTCTAAGCACTTTTCATGTATGAATTCATTTTCACAACGGAGCTTCCAGGTAGGTGCTACCATTCCTTCCATTAGTTTCCAAATGCTTACACATTTTAATAACTAAGACCAAATCATTCTTGCTCAACAACTATATAAACAATTCACCAACATCCAAACACTTCTTCATCCCTCTCAGCAATATAAGACATGAGAACAGACTATCCATGCAGTCATACAAGTTCAATAAATGCATCGCTACAAATACGTTCGTTTTTAATGCTGTTCAAACATTCACATGGAAACAGCTCTAGCGTAAATATCCCCGAACAAATGGCTGTATATTATCCAGGAGGGAGCAGTTGGACCGCCAGACTGGGAAAGTACTAGGCCATCTGGCTCCAGCAATCTCTCCAAAACCATCAGCTTTGTTTTCACCCCCAGACTCCAAACAACACATTTTCCACTGTGATGAGTTTACATTTTCCCAAACACAGGTCCCGATCATGCATAAAAATTCCAAACTTCTTCATTCCTCTATGTGCAAGGAAATTTAAATCACCTGCATTTTTGACATGTTACCAAAAGAGAAAGCTGCTGAAATATGGCTCCTAACTATAAACTTGCCCTGTCCTTTTTTGTTTGTTTCCTCAAATAAATGAAAGAATCTCTCTGCTGGCCTTGTTGAATTCCTTGGGAAATTATTGATACACTAAAAATGTGTTTATCTACCAATGAAGAACCACAAACAGGAAGAGCTGTTAATCAATTCTACGTAGCTGTGGCAGGATATAATGAAACAATCAATAGGAAAAAATGCACTTGCATCAATAACTTAAAGTACCGGGAACATCAAAATAAATATATAAAGATTAGCTGGAAAGAGAATTATGACAGCAGTTCTGATTATTGTATCTTAGACTTCTCACTGCTCTGGGGCTTTTAAGGGGTCCCCTCACCATACTGCCTACCTAAAAATCCATACATATCAGGATTATGTGAATATTAATTTTCCCTTTCCAAAAAAAGAGCTTTGGTTTGGGGGCAGGGAATGTTTGTTTTTGATAACTTTATGGAATTTAGCACTCTTTCTTTGAACTATAAAAATGTCGCTTTTTTCAAAGCAAGATGGTAGGAGGGAAGAAAAATGAAAGGTTTTTTAAAAAAAAATAACAATAACTCACTGAAGCAATCACAGAACATAATATTTCAAATACTACAGGAAAATCTGAACAGAAGCATATCAAACCTCAGACCTCTCTCACTGAGTTCATTTGAGTGTCCACAGTAGATACTGTTGTTAGATGCAACAGCCATAAACTTCTGGATCCTGCAGGCCTTTTTGCATGCTCTCTAATGGAATACCAAAAACAGCAATGACACAAAAACAACCTATTTTTAGTCCAGCTAAACTTGGTTTTGAAAAACCCTTCCCAAAAACAAGCTTATTTTCTAGTTGCGGACAAGTATTTTAAATATCATTATATCCTTTTTGTTCTATAAAAAAAGTACAGGGATGAGAGGCTCAGATCCTTACACGTTCATTTCTAATAAAGCTTCCCCTTTCCTGGTAGAGTCCAAAATTAAAAGTCATTACCCAAAATAGTGTAATGAGACAGTTTGAAAAGGTGTGAAATACTATGTCATACCAATACATCTTGGTTGATTGAGTACATTTCTGTTTGATCTCAGTGCTACTAACTCCACCCAAGATCAGGAATACTCTACTAAAATATCAAGTGCACAGCTAGTTTTGAATTTTGCTTCCCTTTGAGTTTTAACCCCAACTTGTGAGTCAAAGATATGATATCACATACATAAAGCTGCATCTGATATGAAAAATGTTATGATAAATTAGCAGTTAAGACACTTGAACTATACTGAGATATTCCCTCTGAAATTTATGATGTTATTAGAACTTATCACATCACTGAAATTATTCCATTCTTCAACAAAACTCTAAATATCAAAATTGTGAGTCTATCTATAAGAACTTCACAGGGGGAAAAAAGTGAGTATTTAATCAATCACCCATATCAAGCTTCTGATTGAAGGGGTCACTGCATATTTAACTAAAATAAAAAACTTAAGAAATTTAAAAATCAGACTTGGCATTTTAATGATCATAGAATAATTTCAAAGCTAGATGAGAATCCACAGTTTTACTTATCAAGGCTAGAACAAAATAATTACATCACAGCTAAGGAGAGTCAGGCTCTTCATGCTGATCTGCTTTTTGAAGACTATTGTATTAGCTGTGTACACAAGAAGCTAACCTACTTCCCAAACTCTTACAGCACATAATCAAGGAACAAGCAACCGGATAACGGGGCAGAGATTGCCTTTCAAAGTAAAAGCTACAGAGAAGGCATTAGACAACTATTATAAAAGCAAATATGTATGCCTGGAAAAATCTTTTTTCTTGATATTTTTAGACTAAATTCAGATAATTACTAAACTTTTTTTCAGATCACTCCCCACCAAAATATGTAATTGCCTACATTTACAATTTTAACTTTCAGTGAGATGTCACAGTATGGCAAACAACTTTCTTATACCTGCTCTTACTACACTTTATTTTATTCTGGTCCCACCTCCACCCTCACAACTGATAGAATTTATGAAACCAAGCAGTCAAAGAATGCCTTACACTGTAATTTTTCTTAAGCTCTATGACCCTATTAGTAAAATGATATTAGATGTACTGCTTTATAAAAATCAAGATTATTTTTCCACCCTAGAACAGTGTGTAAAGTCAGTTCATTTCATAATGGGAAAATCAATTCTTGTGGCACTTTTTCTTATTTTTTAACAGGGCCTAAAATAAAGTTTTGAGAGAAGGTATCACTTTAAGCATGTCCTAATTTTATGTTCCTTACAACTGTTCACTTCATAGAGTTGCCTATAATTTAATATTGAAGTGGCCAATATTTCACAGACAGGTCTTATATACTGGTTTGTGGGGATGTTTTTATCTTTAAAAAATTAAACTCTAATAAGTACATAGTTCAGAATATGCATTAGAATTCATACTTTCCCTCTTCCCCTCCCATCTTTTCTTTCCTCTGATGGAAATGGAAGAAAAAGATATTCAAGGTATCAAACACAATTTTTTACACAAAATTCCACTTAAGACATTCTTGTTTTGATATCTTTTTAAGTTACTGAAATCAAGTTTTTGTGGCTTTTTATTTGGCAGGAAAAACATTTAAAAAAATACAGTGTGTCCAAATGAAAGGGAATTAGCCTATATAATGATCAAAGCCAGTATAATAATACAACGATATTAATAAAAGTATGTGTGTATTTACTCTGAACGATCAACTATGAAATAAAACAGATCTTCAAGAAAGTCAAATATTTAAGCTAATAATTTGAAACAGATTTCAAGAGATATGTATGCATCGTTTTAAAAAATACATTTCATCTCATGTTTTTTACTTGGCTCACAATGAAATATGAAGGTAATAATTAAAATTAGCTGTTATTTAATTGGTCCTTGCTGAGTAGATTTTAAAACTTCCAACAGCTGGGTGCATTTTATACAACATATTTAAGCCTTGGGTATCTAAAAACAATTTTTAAATATGCATGTATACCATAAATTGAAACTTTTCAAGCCAGTATCTATGAAAACTATGTCCCCCTTTTTAAAGGGAATATTTTAAAATCACAATCAAGCAAATGAGCTTTAACCCTCTCACTAAATTGGTGGTTAGTACACAATGGGTAACTTTCTCTTTGTTCTGATTTCTTTCCCCGACCCAATAAAACTGTCTTCTTTTTTTGTTACTAAATCCTCCAGCTACCTAACCAGATATTTAATTGCTAAACTTTTTCTTAAAATTAAAAAAAAAAAGTTTCTGCCCCTCGTTAAAACGTCAGACCTCTTTTCTGACTCGGCTCATAATTGTATCTTTTAAACCATAATTCAACCTTAATGTATACTGCTTGGCACCCGCGTGTTGGGTAGCTTAAGAAAACGCCGTCTATGTACCTTTAAGACCACAAGCTCACTCATGCTGCCTGGCTTCTTGCCAAACTTGGAGGCAAGAGCAGGAGGATTTTTGCAAAATACCCTCTAACAATTGTTGCTCCCTCTTCCAATACTACCACCATCGCCATCTCTCTTTTTTTTAATGCGTAGAATGAGTCATCTACGCTCTCGGTCCATCTCCCCATTCCTGGAGAGGCTGCCTTTGCCCCTCACCCGTTCCTCTGCCCTCCACCTCCCGGGGGAGGTCCTGATGGTTTGAGTTTCACAAGTTCAGCCCGATCTGCACCAGGGTCCCTAGGCACTTTCTGCGCCCCCTGGGGCCCCCTGGCCGGGTCACAGGAAGTTCAGCCGTATTCTCCCCCACTCAGCACCCCCAAAGTCTTAATTCACAAGGTCTGAATTTGCCTTGTAAAGAAGGAGCCGTCGAGCCACCTTCCCCACGCGGCGAGCCAACGTGCTCATGGGCATTTGGGAGGCTGCGCTGAGAGAGCAGTCTGCCTAGACATTGAGAGTTCGACTCCCAGTCATCCCGCTAAGCAGTCGCCAGCTTCTTGACTCTCCCCAATTTCGCGGCCGTGGAGTCACCCCCGCGGCGCGAAATTAAGAAACTTACTTGTTTTGTCATGGAGTCAATGAGGCGAACGTAGAAATCCTGCTCGGTCCTTATTCCTGGGGGAGGGAGCGGGGCATAGGGAAACGAAAAAGAATTAAGTGAGAGAGGATCTGCACAAAACAAACAATGGAGCTCCGAGACTGATGGAACTCCGACTGTCCCGGAGAAGCACAGCCGGGACCCCCTTTCCCCAGGGCGCAGATAAGGGCCACTGGCCTAGTTCGAGCGCTTTTGGAAGGCAGCCCCCAAGCGCTGGCAGCCGGGAATAAGATGGTCCCCCCACCTGGGTACTTTCCCTTCCAAAGGCTGGAGCCCCTCTGCGCGCTCTCCTGCAGCCATCAAGGCCCTGACCGCTTGAGCCCCCGAACTCGAGGGACTTTGGGGATGAAGTCTACGCTAAGCTGAGAAGCCCGGCCTTAGAAAGCGGAGGAAGAAAAACAAAGCCGCCCAGCGCGGGTTAAGGCACCACACCTGTGCCCAGGTACGCTGATGCGGCCGCCCTCGGGCCACTCAGAGTCCTCCTCAGGTGAGACCTCTTCAAGCAAAACCGGCGGGGCCACTTTACCCCGAGAATGCCAAACAACTGTGCTTTGCTCAGGGTTCTCGCCCACCTGGAGCTCCCCCACGCCCCCTACCCTCACCCGCAGCCCCGGGGTACTGGCGTGGAACCGACAGGAGCCTCACCGTTGCTGTAGAGGAGCTGGAGCCGGTAGTGAATCCCATTATTGGTCTTTTCGCTGTTGGCTTCCTGGGTTGCAGCAGAACGCAAAGACATAAGAGATGCAGGAGAGGTCGGCGTGAGCTAGTGGACCGACTTCGAGGCATCTTTCCCCAAGTAGGGACCCCGGCCGGGGAGCCGGACAGGCCCAGGAGCAGCAGAAATTGCGGCCAACTATGATCCCTCCGCCGCCCTCCCGACCCTTACTGCTCCCTCTAACTTTCCAGAAAATTTCGTGGGGCGCGCACAGGCGATCCCGTGGCTAGGGCCTGCGGACAAGCAGAGGCAGGAGCTGCGCGTCGTCGCGCGGTCGAGGGCGGGTTCACCACGGAGCCCTTGACCCTGGAGTGTGAAGCCGGGCTCGCCTCTCTCCAGCTCCGGGGAGTCGGTGTGAACTTTTGTGGAGCAGAAGCTCATGAACGGGGAGCCCAAGTTCGCCCAGAACGGGAAGTGGCTTGGGGACCCCGCGCAGGGATGTGTTACGGATGCTCTGCACTCGCGGAGGAGCGCGCCTCCCAAAGCGCCTGGGCCTGCTTCCCGGCCAGGGGGCGAGGGGCAGCGGCGCTGTGCCCACTTACTTTTTCCTTCTCCACGAACCCCACAAAGGCTGTCCTCTCGATCTCCACGGGCTGGCCCTGTCTGTCGTAGAGGGCCAGGACGAAGTGGAAGAAGTTGGATTTCCGCAGATTGGAAGGCGGCTGCTTCTCAAAGTGAGCCCGGGCCAGACCCACCCCGCTGCGGCCAAAGACGCAGAGTTAGACGGCTAGGCGGGACAACCACCCGCGGCCCCTTGTCACCCCTTACACACGCGCAAACACTCAACCACCTTGTCAGCCCCCAAAACGCCCAGTGGGCTCCCTACACGCCCCCTCAGGCGCCTCGGGCCCACCAGACGATGGGACCAGAGTGCCCGCAACTGTCCTGTCCTCCCCGCCGAGAACCGGCGCGCCCCCCGAATTTGACGAAAAGGTGTGAAAGTTTTGTTTGGGTTTTGCACAAGAGATAAAACGCTGTACGCATTTATTCCGACTTGACTCCACTGTGTAGGGAGTAAGAAAAGTAGCAGTGGCTGAGGTGAACCCGATCGCGGCATAGAGACGGTCGTTGACAACTTAGAGGGTGGGATGGGGAGTTGGTTCCCGCCACCCCCTCGGGTCTCCCGTGGCAGGTGAGAATGGAGGGGGGGACATGCTCAGCTCCTCGTTGCAGCAGCCATCCTCCGGGAAACCTTATGTGCCCCCGGGACAGCCGCGGATGCCCGGCATCGGGAAACTGCATGTCCGGCCCCCCGCCGCCCCCCGCTCCCCAAGGAAAGCATGTGAAGGAAAAGGACCTGCGGCTGGAACTCAGAGCTGTCAGGGGTGGTCGCTGTGGGAAACGGAATTGATTTTTTTTTTTAAGACCTGTCCTGACAAAGTTTTACTGTTTCGCAGAAATCCTCACACGCTTTCCAGAAATCCTATGAACAAGGGCTGACGGCTGAGCGCGCCCTCCCGGGGGTTGGAGCCTGGGGCGCCAGGGGCTCAGTGAGGCCACTGACAGCTCGACCTGCCCGGACACAAGGGCTTGCGCACACACACGCACGCGCCACACACAGACATTCACACACACACTTTCGCTTCTAGCCCGGTTACCCAACTCACTCTCACTACCAACCACCCCCATCCTTATTATCACTGGGGACGGGAACAGTGTTGTGGACACTTGTTCCCAGCCCGGAGAAGATGAGGATGATGTAATTAGTCATCTTCCTTCTTCCCCTTCCGCTCTCTCTGGGCGGGATAGAGTCTTGGGCCACCATATCTCCCACTCTCCCAAGCCCAAATGGTGGCCTGAAAAAAAGGGGGGACCATTTCTCAGTTGGGACCAGGAGTCCCCAGAAAGGGTACAGAGGGTGCCCGGGAAAGTTCCCCAGGTCAGTCTCCTAGAGCAGTGCCTCCAGGCCATACAACCTAGCATCCCAGGCGCTGAGAGTGGCAGAGGGGGCTTAGAAGGGGCCATAGTTACAGACTGTAGGGAAGACTTTCAGAAGATGTCAGAATTAAAGTTAGGAGTTGCTCTACCCCGGGTGGACCAAGAAAAACTGAAAGCTACAGAGAGGAAAGGAGAATCAGAGACGAGAAATAAGATGATTCTAGGGGGAAATGTAAAGAGAAAAGGAGTTAAGAGAAGGGAAAAAGGAAAGAGGGAGAAAGTGAAGAAAGAAGAGGCAGGAAAGAAGGAAAAGAAGGAAGGAGAAGGGGAAAGAAAGGAAGTAAAGAAAGGAAAGGAGGAAGAAAGAAAAGAAAGGGAGGAAGAGAGAGAGGCAGGAAAGGAAGGAGAAGGAAAGAAAGTTTTCAAGTGGGAGAAAAGGGTAAAAAGAAAGAAAAGGGGGAGGAAGGAAAGGAAGAAGAGAAAGGGAAGAAGAAGCAAAGAAATGAAAAAAAGGCAAATAAAAGAAAAGCGGGAAAAAATGAAAGAAAAGACAGCCGGCCAGAAAAGAAACAGCAATCACAGAAAAACACAGATATCCAACATCACGCTGGTGAGAGCCTCTTCTGGCTTAAAACAAAATGAAAACAGTCACAGACCGGGCAGGGGAAAGTGCCGGTAAATCGTGGGCTCCTCGCAGGCAGCTCCCGGCTCTTCGGCCGCAGGCAACCAAGACCTGGCGGCCGGGGAACTCGGAGCCTCGGTGGCTAGCAGAGCCCAGCCGTAGACGCAAGAGCGCGGCTCGACCCCGCGGCGGCCACTGCCGCTACCGCCGCCCGGCTCTGCTGCTCGCGGCTTGCCTCCCCGGCCGCGGTCCCCCAGCGGTACCCACCTCTGCGCCGCCGTGTTGGCGTCCAGCACCCCGGCGCCCTGCATCCACGTCCGCACCGCGTTCATGCCGCTGCCCAGCGGCTCTTCCTTCATGCTGCTTCCACTCCGTTGGATGCTTTCCTGAATCCCAAACATGAAAACAACCTTTTCTTGTGGAAAATCTCCTCCCCCTTGAAAATTTGAAAAAAAAAAAAAAAAAAAGGCAAAGAAAACGCCAGCCAGAGATTTTTTTTTTTTTTTTTGAGTCGATGAACTCGCGCTAGATCAAGGCGGGCTGGAAAGCAAATTTTTAAAAAATGTAAACCTTCTCTCAAAATTGAGCGATAACCCGAAAAAAAAAAAGAGAGAGAGAGAGAGAAAAGGAAGGGAAAATCCAACAAAAAGACCAAAATAAAAAAAATAGAGATGTGTGCTTGGCTGTTGGGGGTTGTTTGGTTGGTTAATTTTTGGTTTGGGTGCTTTTTTTTGCTTTTTTTTTTTTTTTGCTTTTTTTTTTTTTTGTAATGATCACAGGCCGGTGAAGGACAGGAGGGGCTGGAGTTTCCTTTTGTAGAGGTACCGTTCACTTGAAGAAGCAGGAAGAAAAAAAAAAAAAAAAAAACCCTGATGGCAATTTAAGAAACAATAGACTCAACTCGCGCTGCCGGCTTTGCTACTTCAAGTGTCATTTTCCACAACCAGGCAAGTTTTTCCTCTCTCTCTTTTTTTTTTTCCTCCTTCTCTCCCAACCAAAGATGTTTCTTTCCTTTCAGCGTGTATAGATGAGGAGGACGCTGGTTGCCGTAGACAGATACACCAGAAAGGGAGAGTAGGGTGGGGGGAAGGGGGAGGGGGTAGGGAAAGACAGAAAGAGGAAAGGAGAGGAGAGGAGAGGGAGAGAGAGAGAGAGGTGCACCCTGCTAGATAGAGATTCTGTTTTCTCCTTGCTAAAATAGAAGTGATTTGCAGGCTTTCCCTATGGAATCCAGTTTGACTCTCCCCAGAGCTAAACACAAGCACACTAACCCCAAAGGGAGGAGGCGGGGCCCGCGCCACAAGGGCCCGCCCCCTCATTTGCATAACGTCATCCTTCCGCCTCGCCGTAGCCAATCGCGGCGCCGGAGCTTCCGGGCTCTCAGCGCAGGGCCACGCTCCCTCATTAACATCCCTCACCGGGTGGTGCAGGGGAGCCGGCCAAAGTTATTTGCAAAGTGCCGAGCGAAGGATCGTTGAGTACCCGCGTCCGAGATGGAGAGGAGCGGGGCTGAGCTGGGAAGTGCCGGGCAGAAGGGAGACAGAAGGAAGGGGAGGAGGATATTCTTCTCAGGGATTTGAGCTGGGGTCTGCAACCTGGCCATTGCAGTCCGCTTAGCATCCTCGCCGCGCTCTGAGCGCGCTCGAGGTGCACAGGCTGCGCCCTGCCAGGGTCGTGTCCTGCTCCGCTGTTCTGGGACGTCGGGGGCAAAAGTGGAGGAGACGGGAGAGCTCGGGCAGAGAAAGCAGGACGCGCATCCCAGGTGCCCACCTCTTCGCTTTGAGGAGGGGGTGGTGGGTTGGAAAAATGGGTGCGCGAGGCCGGCGCTGGGAGCTCGCGGAGGGCACTGCCTCCACGTTGGGAGGGAGGGATGGACCTTGGGCCGGGGCAAGGGAAGCGCTGTGAATCCCCAGGGAGAGGTGGACCGGGCTCTGCCCCTAGTCAGGTCTCTGAAACACTTCTCGCTGGGTCGCTAGCCTGGAGACGGCCGGCGTTAGGCACTGGCCTCACATGCTCACTTCTTTGGCGCATTCTGCGGGATAGGTAAACGGTGGACGAATGCTCTCACTGTAGATGTGCCAGGCTGCGTTTTAAATTTTGCTGGCATTCAATCCCCACCCTCTCCTCTCCGCCCCCCAAATAGATTCTTTCCTTAGTGTAACTACCAAAGCAAAAACAATGTCTCTGATGAGTTACTTGGTGTAGGGTTTCTCTCTTCCTTGTTCTTTCTGTTAAAATTGGGGGCTTGAACAAACCCTCCCCCAACTTCTGCCTCTGCGACCTGTCCAGAAAGAAAGATCTGGAGAAGAAGGGAATGAAGGGAGGGAAAGAGGAAGAAGGAAGGGAAGAAGAAATGGTCCCCTACCTCAGATCTTTCAACATATATGGTTGTGGCTGGCAAAGGAAATAGCTAGATGTTTCTGGGTAATGTGCCCCATCATTTTTTAGCAGGTTGTAACCTCTAATAAGCACATGGTGAACTTCTGTTTCATTGCTCTCAAAGGAACTCCCTGACTGCAGCCAAATCTGCTAAAGGCTCCTTCGGGGAAATTCTCTGCCAGAAATCCAGGTCCCCTTTCTGCCTGCCTTTCTTGGCCCTTTGATTTAGGAAGCTCATGGGGTCAGTGATGGAAAAGTACATATGCCCATGTTGAATGGAATGGAGACAGGAAGAAGTTATGCTTTGTGTTCTTCACAGAGCAGAAAAGCGAGAGCCACTTCCAAATTAGTTGAAAGACTATTTCAGGCCTGAGGATACATGGCCACTGTCTTCAACACTGCTTTATCTCTTGTGCACAAAGCCTGCCCAGTCTCATACCACTTAATTTGGACCACTTAATGTGCTGAGCTTTCTCCCTGGTACCATAACTAATGCCACTTCCTCCAAGATGCTCTTGAAGAGATCCATTTGACCCAGCAGGTTCCCCACACCTTCTACCAGGCATACAGTAGATGTTCATGAGGGGTATGTTGGTGGAAACACTGGAAGGATTATAGATCTGTGAAGAGGCAAAATGGAAGGCTGGACATCCATCTCTACAGTGTTTAACTGCATAATTGAAACTTGGACTGCTGAAAACTTCTCAAAATGCCAAGTTTAGGCCCAAAGGGTGTCCAGAGCCAACCCCTTCCCCTTACTGGACCTCTCTGCCCCCTCTGCCTTCTTTCCTGCCCTGCCTTCTCTGAAGGGATCCTTCAAAGAAGGGGGACCAGGATGCAGAGGCCACCCTCCCATCCAAGAGTCCCAGTTAGCACTGGCAAAAGACAGAGACCTCCCTCTCTTTAACTTCCTGAATCTCTATTTTACACTCCAGTAAATGGTGTTCAGGACTCCAAGTGGAGTCTGGTGAAGTACAAACCCCAGTAATGAGGAACACACAATGAGGGATCAGATCACTGCCAAAGGTAACAGAGAAAGGAGAGACACAGCCACTCTGAGGACCAGGATCAGTGAGAGTAACGCAACAGATGCATTTCTGTGGTGGGGAGTGGCGGGGAGGGGGGGGGGTGGTCAAGCAAATCTAGACACACTCTGCAAATGATGTGTTTGTGAAGGGGCTTGAAGCTGCCTCATCCAAAAGAGAAACTGGCCCAGAGAAATTCAGGCAGCCCAGTTCCTGCCTGAGAGCCAAGAATCTCCAGGAACTACATAAGACAAAGACAACCTCCACATCTACCAGGCCTTGGGAGAAAAAGAATACTAATAAAAGGAGACAGGAAAGTTGATATGACCAAGTCCATTTGTACAGAGGTAGCAGAGGTTTCACCTGGGATGGTGAGTGTGTTTTAATCAAGCCCAGTGTATCTGGAGCTTTCCTTCTGAGTGTGCTTGTGCTTTCTCACTCAGTAATAAATGTTTAAGTAGGAAGGAAGCTAAAGAGAAGGTGGAAAAGAGACAAAGAGGGTGATAGAAAACTGGGAATGACTCCCAGGCCACCAGACTGGTAGCTTTTTGTAGATTTCCTCTGGTGAATACCGAACTAGCCACTGACAAGTTTAAACTTTGAAAAATGTCTTAAACGCTTTTCAGTCTTCCCTCACGTAAGGTTTGCACCACCTCCAAAAAGCAAAACGTGTGTATATAGGGTAACTATATGTACTGAGGCCGTCTTCATCCTTTTTACATTGTAGTCACATCTCCAGTGGAGAGAAGAGACAAACTTGTGTGTATAGCATTGCCAGGCTTTATAGTATATTTGTGGTATGACTTTAGGGTAATTTATAAGGCCAATCACCAAACCCAGCTTATCAGCTTAATCAAAAAGGGGAAGGAGAAATTTTGTTAGAAATGCAGTTTTCCAGGCCATGTCCAGACCAACAGAATTAGGGAGAAAGAAAGTGAGGGGTGAAGAAAATGTACATGAGGAAGATACACAGCAGATCGACTTTATATGTGGATGGAGCATTTGGCAAGGTTTGGTATTTCCTCTGGAGTGATGAGTCCCTCAGAGTTTCTTCCAAGGGATGGTTGGGTGGCAGAGGTCTACATCCCCCTTCTCAGTTGCTCCTAACAGTGAACAAGGCTGCTCAGCCCCCAGGCTCTCCCTGGGCTGGGGGCAACTCAGACCCAGTGAGCAAGCTCCCCTCCCCACCCCAAACTTTGATGCCTTCTCGCTCTTGGCTACCCCAGACACGTCCGGCACAGAGAGATCAATTCCACTTCCAAAAGAGCATCAGTGCCGCAGTAACTTCTGGGGAGTGCGAATAGAAACACACCTGCTCCCCAAAAGGGCAGAGATAAGATAAACACAGCCGAACTAGGACTTGGGGGACATCACTGGGAAAGAGGGAATCTTCTCTGCTCGGCCGCCCCCAGGAGGCCAGATTTGGGACCTGTCACTTTGAAAATTCCCTCATTCAGTCCCCCTTATGAAAGGTGCACGCCCGTAAGGGCTGCCTGTCATGGTAATGCCCCCTACCTTTTGGTGCTAGCCTGATCCCACTCAGTGAACCAGCGGGGAAAGATGCCTCTTTAAATGCTGGGAAAGATGGGGCGATGAAGGTCAAAGGTACCAAGTCCTGCCGCATGCAGCCAGCCCCAAAGGTGGTCCACCCTCAGCCTAGAGTCTCTGGCAGGGGCATGGAGTGGCCAAGGTTCCGCCGAAAGAGGAGAGGGTTGGGAGTAAGTAGGAGCCCGAGACCCTGGGAAAGTGAGGACCCGAGTGGCACGCGACTCCGCTGTGGCCCCAGAGCTGCACCCAGAAGCCTGCAGGGTCGATTGCCGTTGCCTTTGGCAAAAACGTGACCCTTCCCTCCTAAAGACCTCTACCTGCTGCCCTCAAGGAATGCACTGGAGTAGGAGGCAGTGGTTTAACTGGAAATTCGTCTGTCCTTCCTCCTTGCTCTCAGTGCTCTGGCAAGCGGCAAAGAGAAGGGGCCATTTCCCTGGACCGTGAACCCTGATTCCTACCCCTAGGGCTGCAGAGAAAGCCCGGTTTGTTCACCCATTCCGGCTGACACTTCCAGACCCTGGGAGCATGCTTCACCCCATAGTACAGTCAGGGAAAACTGAGGACAGAGGGACAAAGTCACCCACTGAGAGCTAGGAGGTAGAAATCAGGCAAATAACACCGCTGGGACTCTGGCTTGGGAAGCTTAGTCGTCCTAGGAGGGGGGCTTGAGGCAAGGGGTTTCAATAAACCCTTCCCAGGCGAGCCTGCTGACTCTCTTGGGTCCCCTGGGGTGCCCCCAAGTAAGAAGAGATCTCATTTGTTGAAGGTTTGATGGGTACAAACTCACTGAAATCCCACAACTGACAAAGAAGGTGGGTAAAATCACCTCTATTTTACAGGTGAGAAAACTGATGCTTTGTGATTTAAATGAAACAATTTGTCCGGGGCTGCACTGCCGATAAAGCCACTGAGCGGAAATTTCTCCAGAGCCGGTACCCTGAAAATTGGATCCGAACCACTCACCCAGTGTCCTCGTTCATCTCCAGCGTTTGCCTTGGTTCTTGCCCTCCATCGTTCAAAGATCCCTTTAGCTCTCAAGCCTGTACGTATCCCAGACGACCAAGGAGCGTGGGCGCAAGATGTACCCTAAGGGCAGGTAGTAGAGAATAGAGAGGAGGATAAAGGGTTCTGAAAACCGCTAAAATGCGGACTGTATGCACATTCCCGCGGTCGAGGTCCGAGCGTCTCTGGGTGGCCAGTGACAGGGCGCGCTAGGGTCCTGCCGGCTCCAGCCCTGACTGTGCCACGTTTGCCATGAGATCTCCAGTCAGCCGCTTCTCCCCAGCTTTAGCTGAAATTTTAGAGCTCCAGGCGCACGCAAAGTCGCCTAATTGAAATAAACTAAATACAAGATTGTGGGGGGGGGGGGGGCCTGGGACTCCCTTCAGAGGGCAGAAATCTGGACATCTGCGGATGTGCTTTAATGGAGGAAGGCCATATAGCCTTGGAATGACCGCAGCTAAAAGCTCAAGTTATTCTGTGCAGAGAGAATACAGTTGGCGGCACTGCCAGAAAGGTCCCAGTCCAAGGCTGTCCCAGGGCGCGACCGTACCCCTCCCCTGACCCTTCCGCACAGCCCTCCAGCCCGCGGGATTGGAGTCTGATAAGGCTGGTTGATTCTCGAGTATGAATGGCCCTTGCTCCCCGCTTGGAAGGGGATTCCAGGGTGGCAGAAAGAGGCTGCCTGCCGGGCTGTTTACAAATTAGCATTCCTTCAGCAGTGCAAATCCGAAAAGAAAGAAACTGAGTCTTTGGAGGATTTGGAGCGGAAGGGAAGGAGGAGTAGGCCTGTTTGCTTAGAGGAAAGTAGAAGGGAGGAGGAGTTTTTAGCAGACAAGCTTGAGATTTCAGGGTCACAAAAAGTTTTCAGGTGTTTTCCTTAAGGGGCAATTCACTAGATGTTTATGTACTGTTCCGCGCTTAGAGGTCTTTGTTGGATGTGTGTGATTGTGAGTGTGCAAATGTGTTTGTACAAACGAAGAGTGGCTGCATATTGTGGGCCTGTGCCATAGGCGTGTGTGGCAGTGAGTGACATCGTGCACTTGGGTGCATGCGTGTCCATGTGCTTGAGGATTGTTGCACACAACCGTAAATACACAAGGGCATGTCTATAGTGTGTGCATGTGTCACGTGTAGACGTGTCTCGATTGTGTGCATGTGAAGAAATGTGTGTGCACACAAAAGCATCGTACACGTGTCTGAACCTGGGCTCATATGTTATTCGTGTGCCACGTGGGCATGTGAAACCCAGCAAAGCAGTCACAAAAAATCTCAGGTCCAATCAAAGGAAAGGTGCAGTCAGCGTCCTACAACAAGGGAAACTGTTGCTCCTTTGGCCTGCAGGTAGCGGGGAGCTGCCCAAAAGGTGCAGGACCTGCCCCAAAGCTACAGGTTAGCCTGCAGGGAGGGTGAGGCAGGTTCCAGCTGGGGCCCATGATTTATCCGGATTGCTCGGTGATCCCTGCTGGACAGTTCTACATACTTAATTGATCCTCACAGACAGTTTCTGATTATTGACGCCGTGTGTCCTAAAGGAGACTGCTTCAGGCTACCTGCGTTAAGTATTTATTATCTTCATCAACATCATTATTTGGTGGCTGTATGTAGATGGTGCCAGATCCACAAAGATAGCCCTGCCCCGCCTCTCCGAGGCTGCCAAGGGTGCGTGGTGATCCGCAAGCGCCTGAATCTTCCCTTTACGTGGAGCCACAGCGCCACCTCGCGATCACCTCAGCGTCCTTCCCACCACTGCCACCCAAGGCAGAACCTTTTCTGTCCAGACCTCCCAAGTTACCACTTCTGGTTTTCCATTCCCTTTTCATTCCTCTTTCCCTCACTAGAACGTTACACTTCGCCAGAGCCTAAAGGTTTCCCAAACACACCTTTGCCACAGCATCTTTATACAGGAGCAGAATGCCTACACCCCTCTCCACCTGGAGAAGCTCCTCTCCCCTTGCAATCACCGGCTGAGATTAACCTCTTTCGCAAAAGCTTTCCAAACCCATTCTATAAGCAGTCACTCACACCGTTCCCTGGCTCGCCTAATGCTCATATCACACTGGACAGGAAATATCGTTTAAATATCTCCCCCTCCTTCCTAATCAGGGAGCTCCCCAATAATGTCTATTGTCGTGTATAGCAACGACAATAACAAAAATAGCAATAAAAATTAGTACATGCTGAGCACATGGAGCATCTTATGCAGTGTACTGTTCTAAAACACTTGACTTTCATTATCTCATTTAATTTACCCATGAAAACCGTGAAGTAAGCATCAATATAATTTCCCAGTTTGCAGATGAAGCTGGAGTTCCTGTCCATGCTCGCATTGCAGAGCCTAACCTAAGTTCTTTGGTCTAAGGCCAGAACCCACTTTTCTTAACCTCTGTGCCTTGCATATGTATTCAGTTCTATATCCACAGGCTTTAGACAGGGCTAACTAAGCACAGAGTGGGCATTCACATATTTATGAATAAAGGAACCAATGCCAATTTAAATTCTTTCCTCTCCCAGAGAGTTGGATTAGAAAAACATTGCAATTATCAAACACTTTGGTTGAAATATTACCACAATGATTTATCCCCAAAGAGGATTCCCACTCCTAACTAGCTAGCGACCTTGGTCAAGTCATTTCATCCTCAATTTCCTCATTTGTAAAAGCGGGTTTGCTGTGAGGAATAAGTGAGGGAAAAATGTAAAGTATTTGATACAGCCCCTTGTACTGTAGTCATTACCCAATAAAAATTTGCTATTAATATAATTAGTAATGATAGTTTAGAAAACTAAAGCACAAAACACAAAATTGATTTGCCCCTAGTCACAGAGAATTCATGGTACCTCTGTATAAAATTATCTCACTATTATATCTTCATTTCCATCTTGAACATAAAATATGTAATAAAATATGTTTGGTTTATTGTGGTTGGGGTGTTAATGTTAACCGTGCTCTGTTATAAAATTTTAAGGGGCAGGAGGGAAAAATATAATTAAACAGTAAATCAGCAGCCTTTGACTCTTACCCTTTCCTTTTGCTTTGTAGATTTTTACCAAGAAGGATTTAAAGAAAGACTATAAAAGTGCTTATTTTTCTGGAAAGTACAAAACTCTTATATTTTAATTTAGGGGACATTCTGAGCTAGTTTTTTTCCCCCACTTGAAACACTCTGTTGCTAGTAATACACTAAAAGTTTAAAAATATGTAAGCAAATAGTTGTACCCAAATAAAAGAAACAAATGAGAGCCTTTAAACATATTCCAGACCTTCCAACATTTCCCAGAAAGGCTGTTTTAAAGGTTCAAAATCTCTTTTAGAGGGACCTGTTAAACAATTACTCTTATTAGCAATTTAAGTGAATATGAACTTTACTGTCTGACCAGGCTCTAACTTTCCTACTGTCGTATTATTTTAGAAAGACTCTACTGACTGGTATAATCATATCATAAAGAAGGAATTTCTCCTTAAAGAAATGAGTCTAATAAAAATCCACACAAGGCATGGATGTGTCTCCCCACTTAGATGGCCCACAATGCATTTCTAGAAACTTCATCCCAGCCCCACATTTAGTTTAGTTCAATTTGTACCTGTTTCCCATTCTATGCAAGAGTAATAAAGATGGAGTCAGGAAATTTTACCTGCCACAAATTAATGTGTTAAGAGTTTTTCTTGTGCAGCTGAGAGAGATTTTATTACTCCGATTGATGATGTAAGACACTGGCTTTTTGATAGCTGGGCTGGGTAGAGGACCTGTTTCATTTTCTTCTTTTTTTCATTCCTAATATGTTAGCTGTTACAGATGCTCACCAAAATTATGATTCTTCTTCTCCCAGGTGCATGGTAAGATTAAAGTATGCTGATCCTTCTACATTTAGATGGGACCTTGTAATTTGCTTTGACAAATGAGGAATTAGCAGAAGTAGTATGTGTTATTTATAGGCAGAAGCTTTAAGCCCCAGTGTGCAATTCACCAAACCCCCTTTCCCTTATCACAGCTGCTGGCCACCCCCAGATGGAGTTTCACTCGGCCTGCCACTCTTTGCAAAGATAATGTGGAGTGAAGAGCCCTCCAATCCACAGTGGACTTCTAACATGAATAGGAAATAATCTTTTGTCACTGTAAGTCCCAGGGATTTTTTACTGCGGCATAATTGAGCCTCTCCTGACTAGTATGCCTAGGAAGGTAAACTTATCTTTTTCTTTTTGTGGACAATATTAAAATTCTTCTCCTAGGATGAAAAGTAGACTTCCACATCTAATAGAATAACCAGGTAATGAAATCATTCAACCAGAAATCAGAATCTTATTTTCTTATTCAATTTATACATTTCCTGTGGATCAAAACATCATTCATTTGGGAAACTCAGAAATTAGGAAAACAACTGAATTTTAGATACGCAGAAAAGGAATCTCAAAATCATTGTTGTACCTTGATAAGGATTTTCAGTAGATTTTTCTTCCATAATGCAATATTTAACTGCAGATATACAATGAAGGGAATTTTATAGGTTTTGATTAGAAGAGTTTTTAATAGGAGTTATATGAGGAACAGAAACATTTCTTCCTCCATTGTGTTCATCTCTCTAATTTCAGGTTGAGGAAACAGCAAAAATAATTGACTTATCAACTTGTGTAAGGAACATGATCTAGGGCAAATCAATTAAACTTTCCAGATCTTATTTCCTTCATTTGGAAAATAAGACCATCTTTAGGATGCCATCCAGTTCTATTAAACTAGAACTCCAAGATACTTGACTGATTTGAGTTTCAAGAATCCATGCTACAGTAGTACAAGAATCTTCCTGTGTTTCTATCTTCAGCACTGTTTTGTGAGACATTTGTGATTTTTCTCATACTGATCCCTAACTTAAAGCTACTGCTTCTTAAGCCAGATAGTGCTTCTTCTGTTTAACTTCACATTTTTTTATTGTAGGAATCTGCTAGAAAATTGGACCATATAGATTTGGAGTTATGTAAAATACTCTGTAATTTTCTAGCCAGGAGGAAAATTTTGGTTTTTATTATTGGAGAACTATTCTTTCAGAACTATTTTATTATTGGAGAACTATGCACAGATCACCTAAGGAAATTTCCTGTTAATTTTCATGAAATTTTTGTGAGAAAATATTGATGGTGTAACAAGTGCTGTAGGGTGAAATCATTTACTATCTGTTCTTCATCCTCAGTGTGGCATGACTGATTGCCAGAAGCAATACTATTACTTCCTTTGGATCATAGTTTACAATTGACAAGGTTTCACATGAGTTATTACCTTGACTCCTCTCAACAAACCATGCAAGTGACATTTCTCCAACATTTCACAAGGGAGGAGCTGAGGTTGAGATGTGCCCTTGCCCCGAGGCTAGTAAGAAACCAAATTTGGCTGTAACCCAAGAGCCACAGCTGCCCATGAAATTAAAAAAACTGTCTACAACTGTACCAGGGAATACAAAGTGTTGAAACCAACCAGGCCACAGGGCATTCCTTTACAGAAAGATGGAGGATGTTTTCTGTTACACACATTATTGCTGTCAGCTAACTCCTGGCTTCTCTTTCCTCCGGGCACCCCCCAAAATTACAGTCCTCTCCTTGTAGTTAAGTGTGGTCATCTGACCTACTTGAGCCAGAGCATTTGCTTAGAAGTGAGAGGACCCTCAGTAGTCGCTCCCCTCAACCAGAGGTATTACCAAGGATAGATCCATCAGTTGGTATCCTGCAGTCATGATCACAGTGAGCAGAGGTCTTTGCCAAAGCCCAACAGATTTAATGAGAGCATGTGGTTTAAGCCACTGGGGATTTGGGGTTTGTTGGTTATTGCAGCTTAGCTTAGTCTGTCCTGACTGGTTCAGTTTTCTAACTCAAATATAAGTCTTTTGCAAAAAAAACCAAAAAACAAAAAAACTGTCTCTGTGGGGTAGCCTCTTGTAAACTTGAGTCACATACAGTTAGCCCTCTGTATCCCCACATTCTGGATCCAAGGTTGGTTGAATCCCCTGAATGTGGAACCTGTGGATAGGATGGCCGAATGGACTATCCCACCTTTTATAAGGGACTCGAGCATCCTTGGATTTTGTTATCTGTGGGTCATGGAAACAATCCCCCTTGGATACCAAGGGATGAATGAACACATACCTTTTAAAAAGAAAATAGAGTCCTGGATCCCCCATGTTTTTATTTAAATTAATTTTACTATCTTACTTAAATATGCACAAGCATAACACTAGGGATAAATTCTTTATGCACGTGGCACAAACAACTATGAAACCAAATTACAAAAATAATGAAAAAGAAAAGCACCCCAAAAGCAAAGATTTATAAAGAAACAATAAAAAAAAGTCTGGAAACACTGTTTTGTGGGAACTGAATTCCCACACAAATGTCAAGATGCTTCTGAGTTCAATAAAGTAGGTTCTGTATAATTATGTCTTGTGTAATGCCTCAATTCTTCTACCATTTTTCTCTTTTTCAGAACCACCACCAAGCATTCCTTAATTCATGTGGTATAGGAAAAGCTTAAAGCAGTTATTTCAGTATCAAATCCACTTCTGTCCCTTTCTTCCCAGCTTATGACAATAAAGCACCACTGTTGGCACCCAATAAACATAAACTAAAATGTGAGACTGGAAGTTTTATGTCAGTACTCAGTTTTATAGAAATTACTCAGATAAGTCTGACTGTGCTTGACTTTTTAGTATTACCACTGAAATGAAAGCCATGAGCTTTTAAATTCCTATCAAAGTCTAAGAAACTCCCCATTCTCCAAAATATCTTATATGCCACTGAACAGTACACTGAAAAATAGCTGAACCGGTAAATGTTATGTATATTTTACCATGGTTTTAAAAAGCTTTTTTCAGAGAGAATAGCGCAAGTTTCAGAGCAAGATATCCTGACTCTCAAATCCCCACTCCCACTATCTTGATACCGGGTGACCTTGAAGCAAGTTGCTTAACCTCTCTGAACCTCAGGTACCTCATCCACAAAGGAATACTATACTTATTAAACAGTTGTTTTGAGGAACAAAGAAAATAGAGTAATTGAAGAGTCTCACACAGCACTAGTCTGTGTAGAACTGCTATAGGTTCCCTCCTGGGCCATCGCTAAGACTGCACGTCTCTCCTTCCCAAGCAGCTACGTATTGTCTCTGACTTGAGCTCTGGCCAATGAAATGCAGGTTGAATTGATGGACGCCATTTTCAAATACAGCTTATAAAAACCTCCCACAGAACCTTCCACTCCTCTTCCCTCTTCTATAAGCTGAATCAGAGAATCTGAGACAAGATTCCAAAGCTCTAAGGCAGGGCTTAACAAACTTTTTCTGTGAAGTGTTGAGAGTTCATATTTTCAGGTTCATGGGCTCTGCTCCCTCTGTCCCAGGTACTCACTGTCGTTGTAGCATGAGAACAGCTAAAAAGCTCAAATACATATGAATGGATGTGACTGAGTTCCAATAAAACTTTATTTCCAAAAAAAGAAAGGACAGAAACAGTATTTGACCCATAAGCCAAGTTTGCTGACCCCTGCTCTAGGATGAAAGTAATCTGGGTTCCTAAAACTGTCTGAAGAAACACACTTTAGTACAAGCAAGAAATAACCTTCTCTTACGTCAACTCATAAGGGATTTTAGGGTTGTGTCGGTGTTAGCCTACTCTGACATTTTTAGAGGATGTCATGGAAAGGATGTGACCACCTGCTGACCCTCGAGCTGAACCCGGGCAATCAGAGGCTCCTCACCCACTCGCCGGTCCTTGAAACATTTGCCCTCCATTCCCACAGTGAAAACTGTCTTCAAGGACATGGCCTTGAGTCAGCAGTGTGTTGTTGAGACCACCTGGATGGGATAGGTGACTGAATCCCATTAAGGTTTCCACCCAAACTTTTTAGGATTCCAACAGGCAGGTGCAGAGATCTGCTCATCTTGCAGCCACCCAAGACAAGACTCATATTAAGTTCTGCTTGTCAAACCTGCCACCTGCCAGTCTGGAGTGGTCTGCCTCTTTCTTCAGTCTCTCCTTTCCCTCCATGTACAGTGGCCAGTTTCCAGTTCACCCTGGAAGCTCCTTAGGTTTTGGTTTTGTTTTTTTAAATTTTGGGCCACATCTCATGGCATGCGGTTCCTTAGTTCCCCGACCAGGGATTGAAATCATGCCCCCTGCAGGAGAAGGTGGAGTCTTAACCACTGGACTATTGGGGAAGTCCTGCTCCTGGTGTTTTAAACCAACAGATATCATACCCAACCACATAAATTCCTCTTCTGCCCTACATTCCTTTGAAAACAGGGACTGTGGGTTATTCATCTGTCACAAAGACATCCCAATACATGTTAATGAAACAAATAAAACACCATTAAATAGAAAATCATGTGCATGGGGATTAATGAGTACAACAGCTATGATTTTCTAACCCATCTCTGTCCCCTCTCTCCATCCCATCACCCTATTCCTAGACACATATCTGGGTTGTTTGTGCCCCATCCAGGTAACCAGAGACAACATTTGGGAGACAGTTTGCTTGCATGAAGTAAACAGAGCTTGCTTAATTGGTTCATTTTATGTGAACAGTTTGCTCCCTCTTATAATAAATAACCCCCTGGAACATATTACAAAGTCAGCTTTCAGTTGTAGCTCAGCTACGATGTACTAGCACATTGATAGCCTATCACCTACAGCCATGGCTATACCATCACTGCAGTTTGGTACTTTTACCCCTAACTATAGTCGGGGAGCCTGAGACCTCAAGAGTTTAAAAAAACTTTTCCAAGATCCTATGCTGGCCACACCAGAAACCCACAGATAAGCGAGTCTCAGACTTAGTGCTGCCCAAAACTGGATTCTGAAACTTCTGGAAATTCACCCAACTTCCCTACTTGAAATGTATTTGTTGGGGAACAATTAACCTTAGGATGAGTAATTTGTCACCACTCTGTGTGAGTTTCAAATTTTCCCATTACAAGAGGAAAATGAGAAAAATATGTCCTAGATAACAGAGAAAAATGCTTCATTGCCTTAATTGCCTTTCTATTTCAATCAAGGAAGGCATTTAATTATTTCTGAACTACATTCAAAACTCTCTCTCAAGAATATTAGTCTCCCCAGGTGAGTTAACCAAATCTGTGCAAAACATATCTCGTGTCTGAATATTAATATCAAACATTTATTGAGCACTTTTTATATATTCCAATGACTTAATTCCTTCCACTTAATGATCTCATTTTTTTCCTCAGAGCAAGTCCATGAGGTGAAAACATTCCTTATTCTTCCCTGATAAGTGAGGAAACTGAGGCAGAAAACTGAGACAGCATTTGTGTTAAGTGGTGAATCCATGTTCAATCCCAGGCCCCGACCCTTGGGCCACACTGCCCCTCCCTCACTCTGCCTCACTGACTCTGTGTGTTCCCCTCTAGATCTCAATTTCTGAGTAAATGTGCAAAAATCAGTGTGGAAGAGTCACCCATCGTGGTGTCAGCAACTCAAGGGTCATCTGGAACTTGAGGTGGGTCATCTAGAGGACATGGAGTCAGAAAGGGCTGAGTCCACCTGGCTTCTTGCACAAGGAAGGAAGCCCCAGACATTTCACACCACTGCCCTGGGCCCTGGAAAGACCCCACAACCTGCATTCAGGGCCCAGCTCTGACTTCATCATCGCTGCTGGAACCCACAGGAAAAGGAAATAACTTTTCTATGATATGTACATAAGGCCATTATTATCTTACTTTTAAAAAAATGGAAAACAATCAACTCACCCTGCTGCTGTGCTCAGTCTTATCCGACTCTTTGCAACCCCATGGACTGTAGCCCACCAGGCCCCTCTGTTCGTGACATTTTTCAGGCAAGAATACTGGAGCAGGTTGTCATTTTCTACTCCAAGGGCTCTTCCCAACCCAGGGATCAAACCCATTTCTCTTGTGTCTCCTGCACTGGCAAACAGATTCTTTAACACTGTACCATCTGGGAAGCCCAATCAACTCACTGTTTATAGTCCACAACTGAATGGCATGAACACATGTGTTGTATAAGTAAGAAAAAGAAAATATTTTTTTCTGTGATGGACTGTGCCCTTCAAAATGTACTATAAAACAGAATAAAGACTGAATTTTGAAATCTGTGGGCCACATCAGTAGGAAAGTTGACACTGGCAATTTTCACAAGGATTTTAAACTTTACAATATGATAAGCATAGGACAATGAGTACACTTATGTCCTCAGAACAAATGCTTTATAATTTGGGTTAATTTTTTTTTAGTCTTCACAGTAATCTTAATTTCAATAACATGGATATTCTTAAACATGTTAATGAAAATATTCTATTTCATTAACTGTGCTTATAAGTATGTAGAAGAAAACTGATATTTTAAAAATGTAAAATGGCTTGTATTCCTAATAAATAAGAGCAACTATTGATTTCTCAATTGTGTGTCTTTAAAGGCTTCTATTCTTAAGTCTGATCATTTGCACAGATGAATCTATTTTCTCTCCAGTAAATATGTTAACACTTAAATAGACCATATATGCTCAGCTTCTTGTATTAAGACTTGTGGAAGTCATAGACCCTTGAGACATGCAAGCAGTTGTCTAGTAAAGATTTGAACCATATTCTTGAGCAGCTGGAATTACGTAAGAAGTCTAAACAAAGTGCATGTTCCCTTGTGCTGGTCTGCAGCCATGTGTATAGCACTTCCAAGCATTTAAGCACCCAGATTCCACTATGTTCTGGGGACCCCATGCCAACTTGGACACGTTTAAGGATATGAGAGACTAAAAACACCACCACTGAGCTTCCAGTTTCCACTCACAGCAGCTACATCATTCAGATCACTCCCCGCTGCACACACACACACTGCACACATTGGTTTCAAAACTGCCAACAGCTCCTGAAAATGACTGAGGAGCCCAAACAGCAGTCAGGAGTACCCAGGCAAATTTTTGGAGAAAGCAGAGAGATAAGTAGAATTTTGGAAGCGCTTATCCTGCAAGCATTTCCGGTTATTGTTGACTCAGGCTTCTGCTCAGGGACTACATGGGGAGAGGGGCCGCAAACGTCAGGGCACAAAGCCCACAGGAGGTGCGCCCTTTAAGTTGGGGTTTCAAAAAGCTTTAAAAAAAAAAAAAAAAAGATAAAAAGCTGTATTTTCAACGTCAGAGCAAAGTTAGTGGAAACCTCTCTCTCCCTCCCCTAAACTGGGGGCCTTTGGGACCCAGACTCTGCCTCAGGAAGACTGACCTCCAGGAACTCACAACCTGAGCTGGCTGTTTAGTTGCTCAGTCATGTCCGACTCTTTACAACTCTGTGGACTGTAGCCTTCCAGGCTCCCCTGTCCATGGAATTTTCCAGGCAAGAATACTGGAGTGGATTGCCATTTCCTTCTCCAGGGGATCTTCCCAATCCAGGAATCATACCCATGTCTCCTGAATTGGCAGGCGTGTTCTTTACCACTGAGACACCTGGTAAGCTGGCTAAGGAATCTCAAACTGTGAAAATGGTTTAAGGCAACACCCAAGTGGGAGTGAACCCAAAGCTTCTCCCCGGGCAGGAGCACCTGTGCCAGGCTGTGCTTCTCCCTACCAGTAACTTTACAAAAGCAAAGGAGGCCAGCACTCAAAGGCTAGCAGGCACAGAAAGAAGCACCATTCCACTGTGAGATCTAGAAGAAACAAAAGGAAGCAGAAAAGCAGAAACATAGCTCCACTCTCCTCAGACATGCACTCTCCTCAAACAGGCTAAAACACCACCTTCATTACGAAGCTTAAAGAAATAAATGACAAACTTGAAAATACCTGCAGAAAACAGGCATACCATAGGAAACAGATTATGTTATAGGAAACTATCGAATTTGTCATAGTAAACTGGAAACAGAAATGAATAGAGCTGTTGTAAACAAATATTAAAATAACCAGTGTTAAAAATGCAGGGAATGGACACAGGAACATTCCTCTAGTGCAAATACATTTGGGCTGAAGATCCTTCCTGTCTGGAAAGAACATCCCCCAGACATCCCTCTTGGATGATTCAGGTCCTTCAATGTATTCTCAAAGGTCCCCTTCTCAATGAATCCCACACTGATCACAACAGCCATCTTCCCTCTTCCCCACACATTTAGACTCTGAATCACCTTCTTTAAAGCATTTACCAACTTCTGACATAAACATTTCCTTCATTTACTCTGCTCATAGTATACACTCTGCCCCTTACCAATAGATCATATGCTCCATGAAGCCAGCACTGTTTGCTTGTTTTTAGTTCACTGAGGTTTCCGAGATGCAAAAATACTATAAAAAACATCTGACACACAACAAAGATTAGCTGAGTGATTGGTGTAGAGCACCTCCCTATTCTAGAAACAGTATCTTTATTAATTTAAGTCAAGTGAAGTGAAGTCGCTCAGTCCGACTCTTTGCGACCCCATGGACTGTAGCCTACCAGGCTCCTCTGTCCATGGGATTTTCCAGGCAAGAGTACTGGAATGGGTTGCCATTTAACCTTAGCCCAAATGCTGCTCTGTGGCAGCTACAGCACAACACCCACTCACCTTGATGTCAATGCCACCAGTACTTAATGTACAGCCTTTTCCTCCCTTCACCCAGCTCTGTCCTCCCCCACCAACCCTCTTGCACACTATAAAACACAATTATATTTCTCTCTTCAGAAAAGATGAGCCTAGATTTATGGGTCCTATTTTCTAACCAACTGAGTCTCAATTAGACTCTGTCAATCCCTGAGCTTGCATTAGAGCCAGCACTCAAAATACTAGAGCTGAGGGCAGAGCAAGAGAGGCAAGTTTGCAGAGAAGATTAAAAAAAAAAAAAAAAATCAGTGAATGAGTTTAACATTAGATTTGGATAAAATATAGGGAGAATTAATGAACTCATTAATTAGATATATTTTAGTTATAAAACTACCTAGTTTTACATGTAAATTATAAAATATAAATATATGTTAAAAATAAATTAGAATAAACTATCAAGCATGAAACATGGAGTAGAAAAAAAATTAAAAGAGAGTAAGACATAAGGAGGGTATAGTGAGAGAGCTAACATGCATCTGATTAAGTCATAAAAAGAGAGGATGAGGCAGAAGAAATGGTTGAAAAGAAAATGGCTGAGAATTTTCCAGAACTGAAGAAACGCATTCATCTATGGATCAAAGAGATCCAAGAAACCCCACGCAAATAAATAAAAATAAATTGCTAACAAAGTAGATCCTAAAAGTTATCACAAGGTGAAAAAAACTGTCACTGTTTGAAGTGATGGACTAAACATGGTAATCATTTTGCATCATACATGAATGCCAGGTCGTCATGCTGTATGTCAAATATATCTCAATAAAATCAAAAATATAAATAAAACAAAAATTTGCAACTAGATTCGTGACAGTAAAATTACAAAAAATAACAAAGGTGAAGAGAAAAATTCTAAGAGTAAAAAAGACCTTCAAAGACTGGCAGTTAGACTGACCTCTAACCAACAGTCAACTGTTTTCTCAGTAGTAATGAAGGAAGGCATTTTTCTGTTTTTCCTTTACTTATTTCACTAAGCATAATACTCTCTAGGTCCATCTGTGTTGCTGCAAATGCTAAATTTTCATTTTTTGTAGCTAAGTAATATTCCATTGTATATATACATACTACATCTTCGTGATCCATTCATCTGTTGATGGACACTTTCATATCTTGCTTTCATATCTTGACTGATGTAAACAATGTTGAAGATTGGGATGCATGTATCTTTTTGAATTGGTGTTTTCATTTGCTTTGGATATATACCCAGCAGTGGAATTGCTGGGTCACATGGTAGGTCGATTTTGAGTTTTTTGAGGAACCTCCATACTGTTTTCCATAGTAACTTCACCAATTTCGAGTCCCACCAACTGCGTACTAGGGTTCCTTTTGCTCCACATCCTTGCCAACATGTGGAACCTAAAAAATAAAACAAACCAATGTATATAACAAAACAGAAGCAGGCTGACAGATACAGAGAGCAAACTAGTGGGTACCAGTGGGAAGAGGGAAGGGGAGAGGGGAGAGATAGGGGTTGAGGATTAAGACAAGTTACTATATATAAAGTAAACAACAAGGATATATTTCACAGCACAGGGAAATACAGCCACTATTTTGTAATGACTTTAAATGGAGTATGATCTATAAAAGTACTGAGTCACTACGCGGTTGCTGGGACACAACCGGCAGGCATGCAAGGCCCGTACTTGCCCAGGTCTGAGATGGAAGAAAGAGCCAGGAGACCACGAGAGAGACATAAATGATTTATTAAATAGGGCAGGGGTCCCCAAATCCAGGCCGAGGACTCATAGGAACCAGGCCGAACAGCAGGAGATAAGCAGCGATCTGCCGCTCCCCATCCCCCCGACTCCTCTCAATCATCCCTGCTCTCCCACCCCAGTCCATGGAAAAACTGTGTTCCAGGAAATCAGTCCCAGGTGCCAAAAAGGTTGGGGGCCACTGAGATAGGGGATCTTACGCATCCAAAGCAAAAGGATCGTGGAGCCACACCGCATAATGGCAGACAGCAGGCAAAACATAGGAACAAGCTTCGCTACTCAGAAGAGAATAATGCTGCCATTTGCAACGGGAAGTGACGTCAGGCTGGTTCATCAGTTACCAAAGAAACCGGCACCTGGGTTACATTTGTTTTAGCTCCTCACATTAACAATCACCAGGCCAGTTCCCTTTCATAAGCTAGCAGGTGGAACTGTTTTGGCTTAAGGGTTAGAACGGTCACTAGCTGGAGCTGGGGGCAATATATAAACTAATATCAGTTCAGTTCAGTCGCTCAGTCGTGTCCGACTCTTTGCCACCCCATGAATCGCAGCACGCCAGGCCTCTCTGTCCATCACCAACTCCCAGAGTTCACTCAGACTCACGTCCATCGAGTCAGTGATGCCATCCAGCCATCTCATCCTCTGTCGTCCCCTTCTCCTCCTGCCCCCAATCCCTCCCAGCATCAGAGCCTTTTCCAATGAGTCAACTCTTCACATGAGGTGGCCAAAGTACTGGAGTTTCAGCTTTAGCATCATTCCTTCCAAAGAAACCCCAGGGCTGATCTCCTTCAGAATGGACTGGTTGGATCTCCTTGCAGTCCAAGGGACTCTCAAGAGTCTTCTCCAACACCACAGTTCAAAAGCAATGGACATGAACTTGGGCAAACCCTTGGAGATGGTGAGGGACAGGGAAACCTGGCCTGCTGCAGTCCATGTAGTCTTGAAAAGCAGGATATGACTTGGCAACTCAACAACAACAAATCAACTACACATCAGTTAAAATTTTAATTATTTTTTTAAAAGACAATGGTCTGGCATATCAAAAGGAAATAACTGCCACCATAAAATTCTACTAATACACCCCGTGAAAGACAGTTTAAACCTGAATTTTTCACCATCAGATTCTCACTATAGGAGCTCTGTTGATATGCTTCAGGCAGAAAGACAGTGATTTAAAAAAAAAAAAAAAATTGATCCAAGATGCAAAGAAAGTTTGTGGAACCAAGAAAGTAGAGAATGTGGTTAAATAAAATAAGTACCAGCTGTACAAAATGGTAATGAAAATTTCTACTGGGGGTAAAATGAGATTGGCAAAGTATTAGACAACAAAAGCATAAGACTTGGAGGTGGGGAAATGAAGAAATGATAAAAAGGTCCTTGTTGGTAGTTTTTTATGTTCATTATCTATCCAAGAAAAGGTAATGTTTCTGATGACTTCTACACCTGGGAAGGATAATTATGCAGTTTGTAATTTCTAAGGTGTATTAGATTCATAGGACTGACATAACAAACCACCACAAACTGAGTGACTTAAAACAATAGAGATTTATTCTCTCACAGTTCTGAAGCGTGTATGCTGTGCTAAGTCTCTTCAGTCGTGTCTGACTCTTTGTAACCCTATGGACTGTAGCCCTCCAGGCTCCTCTGTCCATAGGATTTCCCAGCAAGAATACTGGAGTGGGTTGCCATGCCCTCCTCCAGGAGATCTTCCTGACCCAGGGATTGAACCCACATCTCTTACATCTCCTGCATTAGCAAGTGAGTTCTTCACTGCTTGCGCCACCTAGGAAGTTGCACTGAAGGGTGCTGCTGCCGCTGCTAATTCACTTCAGTCGTGTCCGACTCTGTGCGACCCCAGAGACGGCAGCCCACCAGACTTCCCTGCCCCTGGGATTCTCCAGGCAAGAACACTGGAGTGGGTTGCCATTTCCTTCTCCAATGTATGAAAGTGAAAAGTGAAAGTGAAGTCGCTCAGTCGTGCCCGACTCTTAGCGACCCCATGGACTGCAGCCCACCAGGCTCCTCTGTCCGTGGATCCTCCAGGCAAGAGTACTGGAGTGGGGTGCCATTGCGCTGAAGGGTAGAAATCCAAAATTAAGTTGATGGCAGGCCCAGTGTCTTTCTGAAGACTCTAGGGAAGAATCCATCTTTTCATAGCCCAGGTTTCACAGAGCCATCTTCCTCCTATCATCCTTCCTTCCTCCTGTCATCATTTTTGTTGGTTGGTTTGTTTGTTTTTAATCTTTTGGCTTCACCATGAGGTATGTGGGATCTTAGTTTCCCATCCAGGAATCAAACCTGCGCCCCCTGCATTGATAGGGCAGAGTGTTAACTACTGGACAGCCAGGGAAGTTCCTCTCATCTCTTTTTATAACACCAATCATATTGGAGTAGGGTCCACCCTGATGACCTCACCTTAATTTGGTTACATCTTCAATACCCTGTTTCCAAATTAGATCACATTCATAAGTATCAATAGCTATGACTTCAATAAATCCTTTGGATTTGGGGCAGGGACACAATTCAACCCAATAAATAATATAAGAACAAACATTGTAGAACTAGGGTGTTGCTTCCAAACTAGTAGAAGAAGTGAACTGGATAATTATGAATATTCAAAATTAAAAATAATATTGACAACAAAACCTAATAAGAACAGGACCATTGCAGGCTAATCTTATTAATGAACACAGACTTTTTTATTTTAAAAAAATTAATAAATTGAATTTACAATATATACAAAGATTTTAAGGTTGATGCAGCATAATAAAGAGCTTCTCTGGTGACTCAGAATGTAAAGAATCTGCCTGCAACACAGGAGACCTGGGTTCCATCCCGGGGTTGGGAAGATCTCTTGGAGGAGGGCATGGCAACCCACTCCAATATTCTTGCCTGGAGAATCCCACTGATGGAGAAGCCTGGTGAGCTACAGTCCACGGGGTCACAAAGAGTTGGACATGACTAAGTGACTAAGTACTCACACATGCAGCATAATAAAAAGTAATATAATTCACCTCATTAATAGATTAAAAAAGAAAAATCATATGCTTATCATATATCAGAGAAAGTAGCATTTGATACAGATAATTAATAGCACCTACCTCCCAGGGTTATAGTGATAATAAAACCAATCTATATCAAGCAATTTTACAGTGCCTGGCACATAGCCAACATTCAATAGATTGTTACCTGTTAGTAGTATTTATAAACTTTAACTGCATTTCACACACATACACAGAAGATATTCAAATGACCAATACATAGACAAGAAAGTACTCACCTTTATTAGGATTCAGGCAAATACAAAATAAAACCCAAATAAGATATCACTATACCCATCAAATTGGCAGAAGTTTAAAAGTCTGACCATACTGAGTGCTGCTTAATATATATAGGAGCTTTCATATACTGCTAATGATGACAGCCACCTTGGAAAGCAGTCTGGCATTATCTATAAAATCTTTTACTCTGTAATCCAGAAATTCCACTGCTAGGTATATACTCTACCGAAGTGCATGTTAAATCAACCCAAAACTTCAGTTATAAATCCCACTTGGTCATAGTGTATGAAAGTGCAAGTGTTAGTATAGCCACTATGGAGAACAGAATGGAAGTTTCTTAAAAACTAAAAATAGAACTACCATATGACCCAACAATCCCTCTCCTGGGCACATACCTGGAGAAAACTATAATTCAAAATATATATGCACCCCAATATTCATTACACACTATTTACAATAGCCAAGATATGGAAGCAACCTAAATGTCCATCAACGAGAAATGGATAAAGAAGATGTGGTACATGTTCACAGTGTAATATTACTTAGCCATAAAAAGAATAAAATAATGTCATTTGCAGCAACATGGATGAACCTAGAGATTGTCATACTGAGTAAAGTAAGTCACAGAAAGACAAATATCATGTGTTATCACTTAAATGTGAAATCTAAAAAAGGGGAGGTACAAATGAACTTATTTACAGAAGGAGAGCCATTGATGTAGGAAGTAAACTTATGATTACTAGGGGAATGGAGGGGGATAAATTGGGAGATTGGGACTGACACATACCTACTACTATATATAAAATAGATAATTAATAAGAACCTAGGGTATCATACAGGGAGCTCTACTCAATAGTCTGTAATGATGTATATGGGAAAATATTCTAAAAAAGAGTAAATATATATATATGTATAACTAATATACTTTGCTGTACACTCAAAACTAACACAACAGTGTAAATCAACAATACTCTGATAAAAGTACGTATGTATGTCAAAACCTATCAGATACTACACTTAAAGATGCAGAGTTTATTACACATAAGTTATACCTTGACTAAGATTTTTAAAATAGTTCAAGATAAAAAAAAAAAACTACCTGCCCCACTCTTTTGAGAGAATAGGTTTGATGACCCTATATATTAACTCAAAGAACCTCATCAAGAAGTACATGAAAAGCCATCACAGCCCATGTCACCAGAAGTGATTGTCTCTCTCTTAACGAGGTTAGTGAACACAGGTTTTTTGGCCATTCCTCCTTTCTAACAGAACAGCCTCTAATTTGGCTGGAGGGGAATTATCTCTTCCCTGTTGTGACACCCTTGACTTAACAGCAACTCTGACTGTAGGAATTCCCTAACAGTTCAGTAGTTAGGACTCTGAGCTTCCACTGCAGGAAACCCAGGTTCAATCCCTGGTCAAGGAACTAAGATCCCACAAGCTGCATGGCATGGCCAAAAAAAGCCAACCTTGAATAAACGGTGGTCACATCATGACCTGAGATGAGCCCAGTGGACCCTGTCCCCCAGGAATTCCTTCTCTGTGGGGTACGGGGTTGGAGTCTGGGAGACGATACAAAGCTGACTCCCCTTAGCCGTTGTTTCCGTGGCGTCCTTTTCATTTCTGTGTAGAAGGGATGGGGGTGGTAATCCGGTGGAGGGTAGGATTTGGGGGACAACTTTGATCTACTTTTACATAGCATTTTGAATAAACATAAGGACTCTCAAGTGCCCTGACTAAGAACTGGGGTGGAGAGCAGTTTAAAGCTCCCTCGAACAAAGGAGTCACCACTAACTCATAAAGACACTGCCAAACAACAGCTAGTACCTAGACTCCCCAGCGTCAGCATGGTTTCTGAGCCACCCTTTACTAATACAATAAACACCTTTTTTGGTGTAACTTGCCCAAAATTGGTTTCTACTACTCGAGCTACAGAAGGCTGATATGGTGAGGACCTGGGCACCAGATGGGATAAATAGATCTTTAAAGCCTCTTTCGATGCTGTGGTACTAAGATAAGCACAAATATAATTAGGCCTCTCTCATAGGAATCAATAGTTATAGATGTGCTGGGAAGACAATACTTAGCTCAGTATCTCAAACAGACATGCTGGCTCTAGACACTTTAAAACAATGAACCAAAGTATAATTTGTAGCTCTAAGGACACACTGGGGATATAGTTCCAGAAATGGGCTCAACTTCAAAACCTTGGAAGGAGATTCTGCCAGAATACCATCATCCATTAAGACTGATGTCAACACAGAATAAAATAATTGAGTGAATGTTGGATGAGGAAGCTGGGGGCAGGAATCTGTAAACATCAAGAGGATAATGGAATCATAAGCATTCATCAGCATCAGAAACAAATGAGGTTAGAGGAAACCTGAATAATTCCTTAGCAAGTCTCAAGTACGTCTCTGACCAGAAGAAATCATGCTTTGTATATCTCGTGAAATCTTTAATATCTACTAACCTGGGTTTGAATCTCAGCAGAGTTACAGCGATGAATACTGAAAAAAGAGAAAATCAGGGGCTTCGCACTCTGAATTGGGGTGGGTGGTAAGAATATAGTTTTACAGAATTTGGTACAGAAAAAGTTTCTATTGATTCAAAATCAACTTTTTATGAAAATTTCTTCTGAAAAGGTCTCTATCTAGTTTTGTTTTTGTTTTTTTTTTACAGATAGGAACAGTGTTTCATGCAAGAGAAAAAGCATTCTAAGCATTCTGTTTTGGTGAACATGGAAAATGAATTCTCAGATTTGGGGCTTCTAATGGCAAATTAAATCCATCTCACCAAGAAAAGAAAATGAGAAAAAAAAACAACTTTTATACTGTGGGAAATAACTGGTGTGCTGATCTTTTTGAATCTCCTGATTGCTTTACCTTGTCATGGTTTTCCTTAATGGTGACACAGATTTAAGAAAATAAAACCCATCTGATAGAAGTTCTGTCTTCCCCCTTTTAAATTATTTAGTAACATTGGGTAGCTAAGAAATTGTCTCTGCTCCTACAAAAAACCCCTATGCTAATTGTGGCCAGAAAAATCAGTAATTATAACAGATTATACAAAGCAGGAACGGCTACACTAACGTTAGGGAGTAAAGGGTGCAATTATGTGGCTCAGCCCAAGACATCTTCACTCTGAATCTCTGTGAAGAATGAAGAAAAAAAAGCTCTACACCAAAATTGAAGGGGACCAGTTTTCTGATTGTGTCCTAGGGGATTTGGATAAAGCTCAAGCAATTTGAAGCATACCCTCAGGTTGTACTCAGCAGAATTCCTGACCTCTGCCACATCCTATCTATCATAAGCCTTTATCAGGAGAAGATGCCAAATCACAAGCCATTTGGTGGCATATAATTGCTTCGACATTGACAGCAGAAGGGTATATATCATCTCCTATGTTAAAAGGGGAGTGAGTGTTTTAAATGTAAGAAGACTGAATATAAAAGCAAATTTAAATAAACACAAAAGAAAAGCTAAACCAATACTAAACTGAAAGGGATATCAAAATAAAATGAAAGCTTAAATATGGACTGAAGAAAACAATTAATAATGCATGATTTCTAATGATCCTTTCTGATCTATTAGAAATGTTGAAGAAGCAAGAATTAAGAAAGAAATGGAAGAAGGAAGGAAGAAAGGAGGAATGGAGAAAATAATATGACTTAGAAAAGCTTATGAGAGCATGGAACTGATTTTATATATGTGAAGCTTTGTGGTTGGTTTTGTGGATACAGAATTAAATAACACTAAGCTGTGCAGAGAGAAAGGTCTTCTAAGTCTCTATTTTTTCACTTACATCACGAGGAACATCTCTGGGCAGTCTGTCTTCATCTTTAACACCTTCAAACCTTCCTTTGAAGAGGAAAAACAGAACAGGCCACAAACTCTGAGCCTTTGGTTGATGACACCATCCAGCTCAAATTTAATTACATTATGTTATTTTTAGTGTATTTATTTTTGTGGTTACCCTCTATTTATGGCAAGTGAACTGGTTTCCATTTGTGATCGGCCTGTAATTTTTTTTCTTTACTTACGTTTATAAAAACAGAGTCAACTTAAAGACAAACATCAGACAGATGAGAGTACAAGGTGAAGAAAAGAAAACCAGTGTGGGTCCGGTGTGGGTTAGGCAAAAACCTTGTAAGGGGCACTAGTGATTTTAGTTAAGAAAATATCAATGTAAAATCATAGACTGTCAGAGCTAGAGGAGGCTAAGAGCAGACAATCTGAATCCCCTCTCCTTGTAAAAGCCCCAAAGACAGGGCAGGAATAGCCAGAGAATGGACAGTACAGCCTGTAACAGCAAAGACAATCTTTAAGCTTGCTACCTCCTCCTCCAGTGCTATATTGTTATTTAATTTGTAGGCCTCTCCAAAGCTATATGTGTTGGAACTGGCTAAATGTGTCTAGTCCACAAGGATGTCAGAATACGGAAGCAGGCGACAAAGGAATTTATATTTTTTATTAACACGGATAAACTTGTGCAACTTGAAGAACCACAGTGACATCTAGTGGTGCTCATTGATAATGCAACTTTCAATGCAATTCTCGGTTTAAGCAAGCTTGTCATTACCCAGAGGGATGGTATGGGGAGGGAGGAGGGAGGAGGGTTCAGGATGGGGAACACATGTATACCTGTGGCGGATTCATTTTGATTTTTGGCAAAACTAATACAATTATGTAAAGTTTAAAAATAAAATGAAATTAAAAAAAAAAAAGCAAAGATTTTTTGGTAGAATATTCCTTCTTTGGGATTTGTCTGCTTTCTCATAAGTAGAATTAATTTTTAACGGGAATATCACATACATGAAGTTGTGCCTTCCTTAATGCATCATACCGAGAGGCACAGGGAGATGGTTTGTTCCAACATTGGTGAATATTAACTTTGACCACTTGGTTTACCCACTGGAAAGTTACTGTCTGTTCCTTTCTAATTAATAAATGAGTTATAAAGTGATATTTTGAGGCCATAGAAATATCTTATCCTTTTCAAACTTTAATCCACTAGTTTTAGTATTCATTAGTGATTCTTGCCTGAATCCATTATTACACATAAGGGTTGCAAAATGGTAATTTCATAATTCTGTTCTTCCTTCTTACATTTGTTTTAATTATTATTTTACTGAAAAGTGATTTTCCTATTTTCTTATGTATTTATGTTTATATTTATTTCTTAGTATGGACTTGTGAGTTCTTACATCATCTATCATCTATACAAGAGGCTATATGTATAGATATCCAACGTGGCTACCATGATGGACAGCGCAGACGCAAAAAATGTCATTAGGTTCCCAACTAACTATGCTGTCTCTTGCCTCTGGGACTTTACCCTTATTGTTGCTTCTCATGTGAAGACCTATTCCCAATAGATTATAGATTATGAAAGAATTCATGAGTATGTGCATGTATGCATTATAAGTCGCTATAGTTGTGCCTGACTCTTTGCAAAACTATGGTTTGTAGGCTGCCAGGTTCCTCTGTCCATGGGATTCTCCAGGCAAGAATACTGGAGTGGGTTGCCATGGCCTCCTCCAAGGAATCTTCCTGACTCAGGAATCAAACCCATGTCTCTCATTTCTCCTGCACTGGCAGGCAGGTTCTTTACCGCTAGTGCCACCTGAGAAGCCCATGCATTGTATGAATGGTATACATATTACATATGTTAGATATGTTGTAGATTATATATTCATGGTATCTATTATAAATCATAGTATTTACTATACATAATCTATAATCTATTGCTATTGTTATTTATTTCTCTTCAAAAATACAAACGTCACCAAAGTCAAAAAAGTATAAGAAACTGCTGCAAATTAAGGAGACTGAAGAGCTATGAAGGCTCAATGTAAAGTCCAATTGCAGATGCAGTTCAGCTATAAAAGACATTTTGGGATAATTGATGAAATTTGAATAATCTTGTAAATCACTTAGTGTGGATTAAATGATGACACTATAAGTGTGTTAAATTCTGTCTTGATCATTTTACTGTGATTATGTGAGAAAACATCCTTGTCTTAGGAAATATACTTCAAAATATTTAGGGGTAAGTCAGCATTATATCTGCAGCTTATTTTTAAGTGGTTCAAAAATCAATCAATTAATTAATTAATATTACATGTGCATTGAGATAGAGGAGAAGGCAATGGCACCCCACTCCAGTACTCTTGCCTGGCAAATCCCATGGATGGAGGAGCCTGGTAGGCTGCAGTCCATGGGGTCGCTGGGAGTCAGACACGACTGAGCGACTTCACTTTCACTTTTCACTTTCATGCATTGGAGAAGGAAATGGCAACCCAATCCAGTGTTCTTGCCTGGAGAATCCCAGGGACGGGGGCGGGGGGGGCGGCGCCTGGTGGGCTGCGGTCTATGGGGTCGCACAGAGTCGGACATGAATGAAGCGACTTAGCAGCAACAGCAGCAGCAGCAGAGATAGAAAATGATAAACAAATGTGGCGAAGTGTGAACAATTGGCCTATCTCATTGAAGGGTACACGGAGACTCTTTGTACTATTCTAGCAACTGTAAGTAGAAAATTTTTGTCAAAATAGTAATGACAAGAAGGGTAAAATAAGGTTTTAAGGAAGTTTTTAAAATTTTTTATTTATTTGTTTTTGACTATGCCTGGGTCCTCATTGCTGTGCAGGCTTTACTCTAGTTGTGGCAAGCAGGAACTTTGTTGCAATATGCGGGCTTCTGATTGAGATGGCTTCTCTTGTTGTGGAGATACTGTAAGCGGGCATGCAGGCTTCAGTAATTTCCATGGGTAGACCCCAGTAGCTGCGGTTCCTGCACTCTAGAGCATGGGCTCTGTAGTTATGGTGCATGGGCTTAGTTGCTTCTCGGCATGTGGGATCTTCCCCAACCAGGGATCAAACTCATGTCTCCTGCATTGGCAGGTGGATTCTTTACCACTGAGCCACCAGGGAAGCCCTTAAGGAATGTTTATGTCTTGTTTATTAATAAAAGAACAAAAAAAGAGAGCAAAATAAACACAAATTTGCACTACAGGCTTGAAAATTTCAAAGTCTCAGTCCTCTTTCCACTGCTGCTTCCAGTTTGAGATAAACGCCTGCTTTTCCATTAGGGAATTATCTTGCCAGTCAAGGAAATCTATTATAAATTACTAGTTTAAATTCTCCAGATGTCTGAAGAATCCCTCAAAAACACACATATTTTATAAAAGCTCATACACTTAATATCATCATGTAAAAAAGATGTTTATCAAGATTTTATCCAACCAACCAGCTGTGATTACTCTTAATTTGGAATAGAAGAAGTTGGCTATGAAAAAAATTGCTCTGAAATATAAATATCCCCATCTTAAAAGGAACAGAAAATGAATACTGGTGAGGATTCAGTCATAGCGAGTGACTTACTGGGTTTGGGGGGAGGTTGATGTGAACACTGTATAAAAATAAAAATAAAAAATTACTTTTGGGCTTTGTAACTAAATAGCCATGGGTTAGAACTGGAGTTCTAGAACTTACTAGCTGTGTGGTAAGATGGGATAATGTTTGGGACCGTGTTTCTACAAGACCTTACTCAGAACTGAGAAAATATCAGTTGTCCATAATAAAGAACCCAGGTGGTGTTTGATGGAGATCATCTGTAAGCTTCTGAACAAATGAAACCTCCAAAGCACCCAACACAGAGAAGTGTCCAGGAAGTAGGCCTTGAGATGTCTTCCTTATCACCTCCACTGATTTTAAGCATAAGAATAAAAAAATTCTAAAAGCATGTGTCTGTGTACAGGCATGAGCCATAATGTAATAGTTAAGCAGATTCCGAAGCCAGCTGCCTGTGTTCAAATACTTAGCACTTTGAACTTTGAGCAGATAACTGGACTCCTCTGTGCCTCAGTTTCATCATCTGGAAAATGGGGATGATAATACCTACCTCAACAGATGGGTGTAAGGAGTTAAGGAGTTTGTTTCATGTAAAGGGATTAAAAGGGAATCTTACAGAGGGCAAGAGTTAGCCATTATTTTGTTGGAGAATATGAGAAAAAAAGGATGTAGTGCTACTTAGGGATAAACGTGTCAGGTATTTAGAAAACATGGACCATGAGGTCAGTTAAATAGAAAGCAGGTATTCATAAGGACTTGGGTGACAAACCTTAAGGGGAAAGAGAGGGGATTCAGTTCCCTGGTTCTCAGAACCTATCTGCTGCTGCTGCTGCTGCTAAGTCGCTTCATTCATGTCCGACTCTGTGCGACCCCATAGATGGCAGCCCACCAGGCTCCCCCGTCCCTGGGATTCTCCAGGCAAGAACACTGGAGTGGGTTTCCATTTCCTTCTCCAATGCATGAAAGTGAAAAGTGAAGGTGAAGTCGCTCAGTCATGTCCGACCCTTAGCGACCCCACGGACTGCAGCCTACCAGGCTCCTCCGTCCATGGGATTTGCCAGGCAAAGAGTACTGGAGTGGGATGCCACTGCCTTCTCCGCAGAACCTATCTAAGTCTCTTTAAATCCAAGGCAGGTGGGAAGCTGCTGTATAACACAGGGAGCTCAACTCGGTGCTCTGTGATGACCTAGAGGAGTGGGATAGGAGGAGAGTGGGAGGGAGGCTCATGAGGGGAGGGAATGTATGTATACTTATAGCTGATTCACATTGTTGTACAACAGAAACCAACACAACATATAAAGCCTTATCCTCCAATTAAAAATAAATTTAAATAAATAACTACAAGGCAGTAGCCACTAAAAGGACTGGGTGGTTCAGTGAAGTGATTGTGCACACGCGGATCCCCTTACCCCCATCCTGAGCATGGTTAGCAGGGGACTGTCGAAGTCCACCTCCTATGATGTCCATGGCGTGTTATCAGTTGTGCCTCCACATTGGATTCTAAAGACATCACACAGCACCTGAGCCCCCTGAACACCCCCCACCTCTGTCTTCAGAGGATAATGTAAAATGTGTGCATCTAACAAAGCAAAATGTTATCTTGTGTTTTCAAACTTTGTGGCCCAGGAAGTGTCTGTTCCATATTTCAGTAAAAGGACTCTTAACTTTACCATCTGTGTGAACCACTGGGTAAGCCCCAAATAACACTGCTTTCTGTCTTTTTATATACAAATATCTTCTTGCCAAATGATCAAGTGTCCTTTGGCTGTTGCTTCCCACCCTAGACACGAATGCATTTCTTAGATATCATCTCTTTGAGCTATTACTTGCTTTTTTTTTTTTTCTTAAATGTGAAAGAAATGACAAAACCTAAACCCCTAAGAGCCTACAGGGTAAAGGCTGGCTGTGGTAGAAAATAACAGATTGAAAGTTTTAAATGTTCTTATGATACAAAGTAACTCAGCTAAGTGGCTTTGGTTTTTACAAAGGTAAAACACTGTGCTTCATTTAGGGAGGAGTTTCAGGGTAACTTAGGGAAGGCTTTGGAAAAGATTTATTAAACAACTAGAGAGAAGAGAGGAATTTATAACATTTATACCTATCTATCCTTCATGTGTTGTCCCTCTGAGCGATGTAATACATGTCATGGGAAGGAAGCAGTTTTATTTCAAATCTAAACCCAGACTTGACTCCCAGTCTCAAATATTTCCCATTTGTTCTTATAAACAGTGTGATCACAGGGTCTGCATGATTTGTGGTTCTAACTACATGGACAGCATTTTCCAAACAACTGGTACAAGGACACTTTATAGCCAGCAGCTTCTAACTTTCATGTCTTGATGAACTGTGGCTTGCCATGTATTAAGATTTATCCTGGGACTTCCCTGGTGGTCCAGCAGTTAAGAATCTGCCTGCCAATACAGGGGACATGGGTTCAATTCTGGTCGATTCCTGGTCCCACATGCCTCTGGGCAGCTAAGCCCATGTGGCGTAGGTATTGAAGCTGTGCTCTAGAGCCCGGGAGCTACAGCTACTGAGCCCACACACCCTAGAGCCCATACTCTACAAGAGAAACCACTGCCATGAGAAGCCCGCACACTGCAACTAGAGAGTAACCCCTGCTTGTGGCAACTAGAGAAAGCCCGCACAAAGACACAAAGCAGCCAGAAATAAATAAACTTGCAAAATCTTTAAAAAGCAGTTCTTAATTAAAAAAAGATTTATCCTGCACCCCAACTTTTATTTATTCATTCTTTTCCCTTTTAAAGCAATTCACCGAAATTTTGACATCACATTGGTAGTTTTAAATTTTATCATACCCCTGAAGTTCTCACTCTTTCATCTCTTCATCAAAGTTTACATATAATACCTTCAAATGTAATGAAACAGCTCTTATGAATGCAACATAACAGATATGGATATTTGGATATCCATATTTGTTTTGAGGTGAGCAGGTATAATAGAAAGAGACCCAGACTGGAATTCAAGAGACCCAAACATTATTTCCGGCTTTGCCATCAACTGTGTGGGCTTAGACAGGTTGGTTAGTTTTCTGTCTTATAAAATAGGACAAATGATCGAAATCTCTGAAGGCTGGTTTACCTCCAAAAATTCTATGGTTCTTTAATTCTGCATGCTTGTGGGAAAGAAACTGATGATGTTTTACCTTAAATATAAATAGTTCCAGACATTTCTGGGTGGTTAGTCAACCAAAGTGGTTGGTAGCCTAGGTCAGCTCTCACGCGTGCACCTGTGCTGACTTGCCCGCCAGACTTTATTGCTTCACTGCAGAGGCCCTGTAGGCTGTTATATCGGCTGCGAGCCTTAACCGCAAGTGTTCCTCAGAGACAAACGTCTTCATGTCTATTTCTTCTCTAAGAATCTTCTTCTGTAAAAGCAGCAGTTCCAAAAACAAGGGACCCCCACCCCTCCTCAACACACACGCTCACCAAAAGAGCAGGAGTATTTGCTCCATATCAACAGTTCTCATCTTCCAATGGGATCAGAATTATCTGTAAAATTTGTAAAAAGGTAACTACTCAGACTCCATCCCAAACCTACCCAATCAGAAGCTATGGGGTGGGCCCTGGGCACTTACATTTTTCATAAGCTTTCCACCTGCTTCTAATGTCTGACAAAAATGGAGAGACACTATAAAAATTTGGTGGTATCAAGAATGCAAAATGCAGTTGTAGATCCAAACTCAAAATACAGTCCAGTGAAACACTTTTCTTATTGACTAATGTAATTAAAGGAAAATGAAAATGTAGATTCTACACTGTCACAAATGAACTCCAGATTTATCCCGATTCTTTGATCAGTGCAGAATATTTGCACTGTGTGATTTTCTTAAAGAAGAAGCCAAACTTGCCCAGTCATCACAGCATCTCTCATGTGAACAGAGGGGGTTTGATGATTACAATATAATTTTCTAGAGCAGATAGTGGTGGAGAGAGTATCTGGGGTGGATTAGAAAGCCCACTCAACCCACCTCAACTTCTGACAACTGCCGCCAGGTGGGAATGTGTAACCCCAGGTGGAAGAACCCCAGTTCTTCCGATTTTTCAAAAGAAGCTAGAAATTGAGTTTGTATGTATAGTCTTGTCATTTTTAAATGATTGGCAAATAATTCAAATGCTTTCTTAAAACATCATCTAAAAATGCACCATTGTGGCCCAACAACAACAGAAAAAGCAAAATTCATCAGCCCAGGTTTCACCTGAATATCTGAAGTTCTGTCTTACAAGTTCTGAGTTCTATATCTGAATTCAGTTAATCAAAAGTTATTATCTGGCAGAAATTACTTCTAGCAGACACGTAATGCTCTCTGCCTCTTGAACAGAATTCTCTGCCATTTTTTAGCTACGGGGCTTATACAGGTGCTACATACTAAGTTCCTTTGTGCACTCAGTGGGTATGGCGAGGCTCTTGTGCTGTGCCAGGCACTGAGAATACAGTGGTCAACCAAACCTTAAAGTTTAATATTTGGCACATCACATTAAAAAAAAAATACATGAAGCTTATCACTCCATCAGTGGTAAAGATTAAAAATATAGATGGGCAAAATTTTAAGAGCAGAATGATGATTCTTTCAGATGAGGTTGAAAACCAGAAAAAAAAAAAAAAAGACTGGCCAACAATCACACAGCTTGAAATGGAGTAAAAATTAAAGCCCGAGCGTCTGTCTTTACTCTAGGCTCCTCTCCCCACTTCTGCTGCATACTTCCCTAAATCTAGAAGGGCTGATAAAGGATCATCAAAGGAAATTAGTAGGTTTAATGCCAACTGGAGAGACGGCTTCAGTTTGGCAAGTTGTCATTTGGAAAATAATAGAATATTCCATCTAGAACTGACTCAGAATTTCATCCAACTTCAAGGAGTTGATTATTTCCTGCAAGTCAGAGGCCATTCTCTCTTACTTTAGAATATATAACACAGTAGCAATGCAAAGAGTTGATTATATCTATTTAGAAATAAAAATTAAGGGTCAATGAGCTAAATCTATAAAAAATAGATTAGGAGAAAAACACCAAGTTTAGTGTCAGTAAGAACAGGGGAGAGAAACGGGACACCAGGAATATGGTTAACAGCAGGGTTTACTGTGTTGACTGCAAACATGCTACCTTTCACTCTCAACCATACTGCAATCAAATGCCCAGTCTGCTGGAGGGAAGAAAGTACTTCTTTGAGTTGCCACAATCACTAGTTCTATAAACTGCTCTTAGTATTTTTTATTCTAAGTAAGTACTAACCTACAAATACAAGCCTATTTTTTAAGGGGTATTCTGTACTTCAGAGGTGGGAGAAACAGGTGTGCCTTAGCTGATAAATTACAAAATTGTTTGGAATGTATTTTAATTTCAGAAGCCTGAATGACAGACAGTGGACTTCAAAAAGAGAAGTGAGAGATACTCGGGTAGGCAGTGTTTGTCAATGACCCTAGTTTTGCTATCACTGAATGTAAAGGCAACTTTGAAGAGACTAATTCCAAAAGTGAGATTATGGGTGATTTTTGTTCTTTTTAAGTTCTTTACTTTCCAAATAGTGTTGAAAAAACAAGGAAACAGGTTTTTTAAATCATGCAGCATTTAAAAAAAAACAATCAAAACCTTATAATTAATTCCTGTTTTCAACTTACCAGGATTCTAAAACTGGAAAAATTCTATTTTTATGAAAGCCAGAGAAGAAGCAACTAGAATGTAAAACTTTTTCTTTAACATCCCCCCACCTCCCTGGCCCAGCCCATGATTTAGTAATACTTAAATCTCTGTAGTAACACTTATATCTCTGTAAGGTTCTTGCTCCTTTACCACAGGCAAATAAAAAACTCTCCCAATTAAACCTGGAAACTGAAAAATTTTTTCCTTCTCCATTAACCATTTCTATTCACATTTTGACATATATCAAAACCTTCTGGGAAAGCAGTGTTTTCAACGTAAAAGGCTCATGAAAACAGGGCATGTTCTTAAGAGAAAACACAGAAGACTTAATGAGTGATTTCAGGGACCCTGACGTTCAGCGTTGGAAAACCAGGCCTCTAGAGACACGCTGTGCAAATAGCATGATTTAGACCATTAGGACAACAGTTGTACACACAAAAAAACAAAACGCAACACAAAGTGGAAATATATGTTGATACCTAGTTTGACAGTTTGTTGTGTAGTACTAATTTTGATGTCAAAGTTCATAAGGTAATAACATTATTAAGAGAAAACAGATGAGTGGAAAGACACATGCATTGTCTGAAAAACAATGGCAATCAAGCAGACAAGATCCATTTTCTCACTTAATCTGATCAAGGATCATAGAAGGGAAATTGAATCTAATTTTCTGGTTTTCTCCTCAGCAGTACAATCTAGGTGGTTAAACTATATATCTTCTTCCTAAGTCAAATGTCTGGCTGTGCGCTGAAGACACATTTAAAAAATGACTGGAAAATAGAAATTTGAAATGCGGATGGCGTCACACAGTGCCACTACCCCAGCATATTAGAACAAGGAACAAATTAAGTCGGAGAAGTTCTCAATGGGTATATTTTGAACCATTCACAGATGTATTCCCAAATTTTACATAATGTGTAAATAAGAAATTAAGTGTTGCTTCAACCAAGGTGTGGCAGTCATCAGCACAATTGATGCCTTCTCTTTCCAGGCCCAGGAGGAAGACTGAACTTCCACAGTCTTGTGTGGATGGGACCACAGCTGTGGCCATGGGGTGGGAAGCAGAGAAGACATGGGTCCACTGCCAGGAGGAGCATGGACAGCCTTCCAGAACCTTTCACTTTGCCGTCACCACCAGGCAGGTTCAAGACCGTGATGGTTCCTTCAGCCTCAATACCTGAGCGCCTGTACCAGACACAGCACCTCACCTGTGCAGGACTTGTGCGGTGTTTGTCGTAAACCTTTGTTCTGAAGCACTGATATCTTGAGGGTTTTTTTTTTTTTTTAACTGCAACATAATCTTGCTCCCCCAACTGAAACCAAAGGATATGCACTGATATTTATTATTGTTGATATTATTATTTGTGTTATTTGTCCACCAGGCTGTTGAACTGAGTGGCTCATGTGACTTGGTAAGTAGAACTGAGGTCTCTGTGCTCTTAGGAGGTTAAAAAGTGTATGGTATTGTGAAACTGATGACAAAGAAGTCCCCATTTTCATGAAAACACCTGAGAACTTTATGTCTACATGACAGCATCCTTTGATGCCAAAGGATGGCCCAGTTCACTGTGACATAAATAATTTTAGTTTCATATGCAATCTTATTCCTTCAAACAAGGCACCAGGAAGCTACCTTTTACACAAGGGCTGATATCGGTTTAAATTTGAGATCACCTCTATGTTCAACAGCCTAACTACACCACCAGAGGGAGCCATCTGCTCTGTTTTCTGCCTCACCAGGATCGCCAGGACAGTGAGAAACTTCCAGCTACACCTGGAAATTCCTTTTGGTCTAGCCACTTCCTTTCTAAATGTAAAACCATGCTGGTGTTAGGCTAGTTGGATAGAATCACGAAGGAAGTTATGAAATGCATGTTCTCGGGTACCCCAAAGGTTGTTGACTCAGTAAGCCTGAAGTGGAGTTTGTGGATGCATGCCAAGTCACTTCAGTCATGTCTTACTCTATGGACCGTAGCCCACCAGACTCCTCTGTCTGTGGGATTCCCCAGGCAAGAACACTGGAGTGGGTTGCTATGTCCTCTTCTCCTGCCCTCAATCTTTCCCAGCATCAGGGACTTTTCCAATGAGTCATCTGTTCGAATCAGATGACCAAAATACTAGAGCTTCATCATCAGTCCTTCCAGTGAATATTCAGGGTTGATCTCCCTTAAGACTGATTTGGGAGATTTTATTTTTGGGGGGCTCCAAAATCACTGCAGATGGTGACTGCAGCCATGAAATTAAAAGATACTTGCTCCTTGGAAGAAAAGCTATGACCAACCTAGACAGCATTTTAAAAAGCAAAGACAACAAAGGTCTGTCTAGTCAAAGCTATGGTCTTTCCAGTAGTCATGTATGGATGTGAGAGTTGGACTATAAAGAAAGCTGAACGCGTAAGAATGGACGCTTTTGAACTGTGGCATTAGAGAAGACTCGAGAGGCCTTGGACTGCAAAGAGATCAAACCAATCAATCCTAAAAGAAATCAGTCCTGAATATTCATTGGAAGGACTGATGCTGAAGCTCCAATACTTTGGCCACCTGATGCGAGGAACTGACTCATTGGAAAAGACCCTGATGCTGGGAAAGATTGAAGGCGGGAGGAGAAGCGGGCGACAGAGGATGAGATGGTTGGATGGCATCACCGACTCAACGGACATGAGTTTGAGCAAGCTCTGGGAGTTGGTGATAGACAGGGAAGCCTGGCGTGCTGCAATCCATGGAGTCACAGAGTCAGACACAACTGAGCAACTGAACTGAAGACTGATTTGTTTGATCTCCTTGCTGTCCAAGGGACTTCAGGAGTCTTCTCCAGCACCACAGTTTGAAAGCATCGATTCTTTGGCATTCTGCCTTCTTTACAGTCCAGTTCTCACAGCCATACATGACCACTTGGAAGACTGTAGCCTTGACTCTACAGACCTTTGTCAGCAGAGTAGTGTCTCTGCTTTTCAACAGTCTAGGTTTGTCATTGCTTTCCTGCCAAGAAGCAGTCGACTTCTGATTTCATGGCTGCAGTAACCATCCGCAGTGACTCTGGTGCCCAAGAAGAGGAAATCTATCATTACTTCCACCTTTTCCCCTTCTATTTGCTATGCAAGATGGAGGTGGACGCCAGGACCTTAGTTTTTTTAATATTTAGTCTTAAGCCAGCTCTTTCACTCTCCTTCACTCTCATCAAGAGGCTCTTTAGTTCCTCTTCACTTTCTGCCATGACAGTGGTATCATCCGCATATCTGAGGTTGCTGATGTTTCTCCCATCTGTCTTGATTCCTGCTTGTAACTCATTCAGCCAGCAGTATTGAAGATTGCAAAGAACTGATCCTTTTCAGTCAAAAAGTTTTGCCATCTGCCGGGCATTTTCTGACAGGGATCAAGATATCAGAAGCCCAGTTGGATAAGCAAAACCTCCTAAGAAAAGAATTTCAGCAAGACACTTTACAGTAAAAATCACCACAGGAATAAAACACTGTTATCTTCAAATTTAAATTTATTAAGACATTCAGCTATGTCAGTCTACATCCAAATCTGCTACTAAAAATAAAATAAAGTCACATCCCACATTAGGAATACCAAGTTGAAAAACACTTTTTGAGCCAAGCCTATTGTATAAATAAATGACTAGTTTCTTTTCATATCAAAATTCCCATAAAAAATTACATTCCCCCCTCCCTAGTTCTACCTGTAACCATGATGAATGTAAAAATTTAAATATGACACATCCTTGTCAAAGAAAAGGTGCAAAGTCTATTAACAGCTTTAAAAGTGGCATTTGCAGAGTGTGATCATACGTTATGTACTCATTCCCCAAGTGCAAATATTGCCATAATTTAACACTGCTTTGATTCAGTTGCCAAGAATTAAACATTACACAGGATTGGAAAGTACACTCAGGGCCTTTCTCAGTGCCCTAAAGCCCTTCCCACTTTGGTCTCCTACACTAATGTGGACTCCAAAGTGTTCATTAGAGTTTTAGTTTACTTCACACAGCCAACACAGTATACAGTGTATTAACAAAAGTTTCATATACATCAAAATATTGAAGACTCCATCATAAAGTTCAAGAGTCTCGGATTACATGAATGCACCCGCAAGGCCCACGTGCCCACCCACCCCCTCCCCCAAAGCACATACGAAGTATGAGCGTGCTTCAATCTTTGAATACAATCAATGCTTTTACATCTTTGATTTCATTTCAGTGCTGTACAGATAATCACCTGACTGAGTTCCAATTAACTGAGGGGAAAGGGGGCGGAGAAAAAGGTCTGGTCACCACTCATACTCTGTAACAAGAACGGTCCTGTTCCGTAGAAAGTGAAGGGTCAGTTCCACCTCTGCCTGCTGCCTCCTGTGCCGTCCTCATGCTTGCCATCCTCCTTCCTTTAGCCCCTTTCAGATGCTCCAATCTGATTTTATTTATCCCTTACAAATCAGGGGCTGTTTCTGAAGTTCCTGAAGTTGAATTTTCTTGGCAAACCTCTACCGATGAACACCAGCATAGGATATATACATTTTGATTAGCATACACTGCAAAACTTCCTCCCCCAGTGTCAAGGGGATGAAAGCAGGGGGTCTCCACTGAGAGCACTTCCTGGATTAGATCCTTGGAATGTCAAGCTTCCTGCCTAATCACCTCATACATCCGCTTCTCAAATCTGAGCACAGATCCCACCATGAGTTAACGTCATCTCCGGAGAGTGAAGTGCTACTCCTGCTGCTTCTCTTCTAGGCCGACCTCAACAGGAAGAGCTTCATCTTCTGCACCAGGAGGATTTTCCTTGGGATCACAAGTCCCTTCCTGGCTATCTGATCTTCTGGCAATGCCTTCGTCCTTATCCCTAGAACCTTCTTGTGCCCCAGGCCCCTGAGGTAGCTCCTGGCCTGGGGCTTCAGTACCTCCCTGGAGTGCGTGCTGCTCAGCTCCACCGGGAGGCTGTGGAACGTCCTTATCCCTAGAACCTTCTTGTGCCCTAGGCCCCTGAGGAAGCTCCTGGCCTGGGGCTTCGGTACCTCCTCGGAGTGCGTGCTGCTCGGCTCCGGCGGGAGGCTGTGGAACCGGATCAGCGCCTAACCCAGGCAGCTGCGAGGAGTTCTTGAGGTGGCAGTGGCACAGAGGGCAGGTCTCCTGGACATACAGCCACTTTTTGAGACAGCCTGCATGGAAGAAGTGACTGCAAGGTGTGATCACGGCAGATTTCATGTCCTACAAAGGGGGGAAAGAGATACCTCATGAACGTCTGTTGTCTAAAACCTTTGCCGCTACGCATGTGTTCTAGTTCCAACTTTCCTTTCCTTTCCTACAAAGTCTCCATAGAAAATCTGTAACACAGATCTTACAATAAAACTCACTGTGTATGTTTGTAATAATCCTCTTGCCATCAGAGACCCCTTTATACAAACAAAACAAGAACCACTGGCTAAGCAATTTCTAAAAGGAAGTAAAAACCAAACATGAGGCAGAAACAACCTATGTAACTGGGTTCTGTCTTAGTGTGAACACAAAGGTATAAAACTATAGCAGTACAATTACTGGGTCTCCACGAGTATAATCAGAACTTCAGGAAGTCTGATGAAGATGGGACTTTCTCCATTTTTCGCTTCTACACAGCTCAAAAGATTATTCCATGATGAGATTATTGGCAAGGAGACAAAATCAGTCACATAACACCAGGGTATTGGCAAGGAAGTGGCAACTTTGTCAGGGACAATGTACATCCCAGTTTCCACAGTACAAGCCAGTGTTTCTTGGCATGCATCAGAACCACCGGAGTGCTTGCTAACCATGCACATTCTGGGGCCATCCCAGACCTTCTGATCTGGCTATCTGAAGATGGCATTCACAAATCCACAGGTACAGCAGGCCACCCATGGGACTTTCATGCACATTTAGGTTCAATAACCACTGGAATAAGCAGTGGTATACTTTACACTAATAGTCCCTGTGTGAGATATATTTGGGGAGGGAAGGCTGAGGATATGAAATTTAAATTATAACAATACACATTTGGTGAATCAACCATTAATTTTGTCTCAAGTCCCAAACCATGGAGTTGTGGCTATCACAGAAATTCCTTGCCAAGAACCAGTAACACCTGGGAGTGGACTTTTAAGCAGAAAGCCATCCAAGGAAGAGCAGCCAGCTGGGAAGGTAAGCGATTCGAGTTTCGTTTTCTGTGTGGTGTCAGCAGGTAGTCCAGGCACCTCAAAAAAAGTGATGTGACAACGAGAAACACAAAAAGAGGACTCTCGAGTCCCAGAGACGGTATACTTAGACATCGGCAGCTGAAGCCAGTGTGCCTCAAATCTGTCTCTGCCGTGCTTTGTCCTGCATCCTACAAGGCTACGGGGCACAAAGGAGCCAGAACGAAGACAACGGCCACTTAATCTGGGGGGAATCTACACTGCTCCTCCATCCCCTCAAATGCAAAACCAACCTGGAAAATATTCTGCTAGTACCCCAAGTATGCTCCAGTAACAATCAAAAAGTGACAGCTGAATTTTACTATTGGGAAAAATTCCTCTTCCTGACAGTCTTAACACACAAGCACATAACATCTATGCTATAAAGCAGCTTGGAGCAAGTCCCAACCCCTGTACACTCACTGACACTGTTAGTCACTCAATCGTGTCCGACTCTTTGTGACCCCATTTACTGTAGCCCAGCAGGCTCCTCTGTCCATGGGATTCTCCAGGCAAGAATACTAGAGTGGGTTGCCATTCCCTTCTCCAGGGGATCTTCCTAACCTAGGGATCGAGCCAGGTCCCTTGCGTTGCAGGTGGATTATTTACCATCTGAGCCATGAGGGAAGCCCCTGATACTATCTATAGTTTTCTTCCGTCAGCCTACACTCTTTTTTAAGAGTGACTGTACAGGAACAGCTTGTGTTGTCACCCAGGATTTCTGCCCGTATTTCCTACAGTACGGTTTAACTTGAGAAGCTGCTGTCACCCTCCTGCACAGGTGACTGCTGACTCAAGTCCAGGGCTGTTGTATGTTATTGCTCTATCTCCAAGCTGATTTAAATACTATCTTTCAATTCCTGATAGAAGGCAGTCATCCTCTACGGAGGGCTCTTGTACCAAAGACGTCACGGAGGCCACCTGTAATGTACACCGACTGGCTGCCTCTACTGTATCTCCTGCCCCCACTTCCACACAGAGCCTGCACTCACCTCAGACACCCCTCAACTATAGAGAAGCACTACTCTCTCCACCTACACTAACTGTATCAATGAACATTTATTCCCCACCCTGGAAATACCAGAAGGGAAAGAGTCAGAATCTTGGCACACCACTTTTCAGAAGTTGCTGACTCCTGATTGTTAGTCTATATTTGATAGTACATACATATGTGTGAGTGTGTATATACTATATATATTTACATATATTCAGGAGTAAATATAAAATACACCTGACCTGTTTTTCCTTTATTTATGGGTGAGCAATGTTGAAAATAACAGTAAATTAGAACTTCAGGGACTAAATTTAAAACTTACTTTTGAAATAAACTGGAAATATTTTATCAGGTTTTTAATAATTTCTGAGGCCCACTATTTTTCACCCAGGAAATTTAACTTGAATTTGGATAATGTGGTTAAAGTCCCGCAGGCCCACCCAAATGGCTTCTTACTGCAAGAGTTACCTGATAACAGATGGCACAAATATCGTTGTGCTTCTCCAGCTGCTCCTTCGTAGCAATGGGTAATGATTTAATCTTATTCACAGCGTCCCTGCGGAGCAGGAAGCTCTTCCACCCCAGCTGGGCCCGAAGCCACACATTATAGTAGGAATGGATGAAGATGATCATTGAGCCCATCACTGTCCATTCTCCAAAGATGGTCTCTGAGACGCCATAGGCCACCACGCACAGGGCCACGAGAAACTCCAGCAGGCGGTAAGTGCCATTCACATAGTAGATGACATCATCCATGTTTTCTACTGGCTCCTTTCTGAATTCCTCGACCATAAATAAGACATAAATAAAAAGTGTTCCGAGAACCTGGGGAGAAAAAAAAAAAAAAGGTATGCATATAATCACTACAAAAAGTTTTTCACAGACTTAAAAAAATAACATATTACTAATACCTCTAGGATGCTAGATTTAATGTGCAGAGGGGACAGTGATGTAATTAAAATGTGGGTGATCTCAGTAATGCAGATCTTTGATACTGAAAAGGACCCTGAGTTAACTTTCCTAATGATGATTCTGATTAGTAATCAGTCTTCTCTGACTTATCCTTTCCCCTGCTCTCCAAGCCCTCAAAATTCTACCTGAATTTTCCTAATTCTGTTATTCACGCCTGTTCCTCAACTTTCGAAGAACCTTTACTTCTACAAGGAACAATGAATAAATCTGTATCACCAGTGCCGCATTCTTATTTGTTACTGATTAGGCAACCAAGCTCCACCTGCAAGTTACAATAAGCTTATCCATTCCATGGTAATAGTTTGAGTGTATATGTGTGTGTAAAGTACATGTCTATGTATCATGTCTGTGTACATCATATCTCTGTAATACATACACAGATATCATACATTTATATACATTATGAAATTATGGATATTTTCAAATAGACATTTACTTAAAAATGTGTTCCAAACAAGCACTAAAATCTTAATATTTTATAGTTACTTATCTATTTAAGGTTTTCATGACAGTTCTATGCCATACCATTTTGAAAAAGAGATATTGCAAAGTTTAATAATCTTGATTAAAAAAATGCAGTGACTTAGATTGGCCTAGTACTTCAATAACCTCTAGTAAAGAGCATGGGAAGGAATCACCTAAAAAGTCCACTTCTAATTGTTAATTTTTAAAAAGTTTGTAATTCCTTTTCTGAAAGGAAAAATAAGAAAGTTATTTATTATACAAAGTTCATTAATCCTGGACTTACCTGAAGAGAGGTGAGAATGCTGCTAGAAATAATAATAAGAAGCCAAAAATCCATGTGGAAAAACTGGCAAATCATGTAAGCCATATAAGCAGGGAATACCAGTAAAAATAAACAAAGGCTCACAGCACGGAAGTGTTTCCATAAACTCCTGAAGAAAGAAAAGTATTCTTTTAATGTGTCTGTCACCCAGCAGGATAACCCACAGGTCTTATGCCATGCTTCAATTTCACAACATTTTACCACACACCCTTCTCCAAGTCACAGGGCTAGATTTCAGGGCAAGTCATGTCCAAGGCATCGTACTTCCAAGAACATGACTGATTTCTTTTCCCTTAACCTGGGGCACTCAGTCAGTTGCCAAGTACTACCAATTCTTTTTTTTTTTTCCTCAATAGTTTGCTTTCAGTCTCATTCCCACTCCTAGCAATTTCAAAGCAATTTCAGGCTTTCACAGCATTAAACCTTAACAGGTTTGACAGTAATTTGCTTTCTTAAGTCATGACATCCTCTCCTCACCCGCAACACCCTTGATGAAAATCTCTCCGGCCATCTGTGTGGCCATTAAGTGCAGTGTTACTGAAAGGAATGGCCCTCGATGAACAGGCATATTACCCCTCACGTGTGCTGAGGATGAGGAAAAACTAGGAACCATGGAAATCTAAGACCTATTAGCTGATTGTCCTCCCTTCTTGCCCCTATTCCTGAATAGATTAATCATCCTAAAGCTCAACTAGCATAATACTGTCAATACCTTCTCTAAACTTCCTAGCCTCGCATCTGAGGGCCTCCACTCCCAATTTTTTGGCTCAAACTCATCAACATCTGATGGCTAATTGTCTTCCCAGAAAAACACAAACAGTCTTAAACATCCCACCAGAAATGTCTCCATCCCATCTTGTTTTCTAAACTCTTTCAATCAGTTCAAGCTAAACAAATGTATTTATACAGGTAATGTAATTTTTTCCCCAGGAATTACCTACCCTCTAAGAATTCTTAACACCTGTACCAATCATACAATGAACTGAAGCACTGTTTCTTTCAATATATATGTATATATAATATGTATTTTATATATCATATACATCTAAATACCTTTATTTATATTTTTACTTTATATTATTTAATTAAACATATTTTTATATATGTACGAACATTAACAAAAAAAAGTCCTACTGTCCAAATTTAAACTGCTTGAAAAATATGATAACTCCAGCTCCTGAGCACAAAGTCATGTTTGAAGTAAGTGCCAAATAAAACCTGAAAATTATTTCTGCTTGAAATTTTTCAAACTACTTTCCATCTATGACTACCTTTTCTTACCTACCCATCTATCCACTCAACTGCAAAGCCCTATGATGTAAGCAGGACAAAAGCTTACCATAATTATTACACACAAGAATAGTTACACATATAATGTTATGCTTTTAACACACACAACATATCAAGAGATTCCTTAGATTTCAGCTTTTGGTTCCATTTGAACCCTCCTTACTATCAATAGTGGAATAGACAGCAGGAGCTCCCTGGTTACCACCAAAAAAGGAACATAATCTTTTCTTTTGTTTACATCTTCATACACTGTAATATTCTAATAGATAATTCCTTAAATATATTCCAAATTTAATACAGACTGTATATCGATTTCTAAAAGAAAAATGACACAACCCTCCAACAGCAACTTCCTTAAGCAGAACTTTGAAAAACTCTATGCAAAAAAAAAAAAAAAAAAAAGGTAGGTATGATTTTCACCTCTTACAAATTTATTGCTTACTTTATATTGGGTTGGCCAAAAAGTTCAGCCCAGTTTTTCCATGCCATTAGGGAAAAATCTGAACACAAACTTTCTGGCCAACCCAATATATTCAATTTATTAAGCCATTTGATGATGGAATGACTTATTACTCCAACAAGGGATTTAAAAAGATTCTGGGTAATTCCACTTACTGGGACAAATAAAAGCCAAAGCTGGAGTAATTTTGTAACATAAGGACCACAAATCTAGAAATCAGCGTGAGCCCCAAACAGCTGTCCCCTCTCTTAAAAACAAAACACAATTATAATCTATGTAAACTGAACACTGAGACTTAAATCATTTAATGATTTCCTATAAAACAAACCCAGATTATTTAAAAACATTATAAGAAAACATGAATTTCAACCAAAATAATTTAAAGTTCATGGCTACAACAAAATTATGCTGCTTTAATTAAATATCAGCATCTATGATATGTTCTCAGATCCATTCAAAGTATTGCAAGGGAGACAGAGTAGTAGCATAAATCATCCTCCCTACCTTTATTATAACACAGGGCGGGGGAGGAAAAGAAAGCACACAAGTACTGTAGTGTGTAGGACTGTCCACATCAGCAATTCTAATTAGAAGAACATCAATTATCATTGTGGTTAAAGTTAAAGCGAGGTACTTTGGAAAGTGTTTTACAACTTTTCCTGTCAAACTTGTTTCTTATGAGATGTTAAGGGACAAACAAACTGCCACTGTAGCTCTGCTTTGAGATTCCAAACTTTTATTTAAAAAAAAAAAAGCAGCCAGAAAGGAATTATTGTAACAACAGCTATAATAGGGCAATTTGCCTGAAAACTTTAAGCGTATTTTTCAAAATCAAGCGAGCTATGATCCACTTACATAATGTAGGTATATATTTACATATTATACATGTACATAGAAAAATAAATACAAAACTATGCTAACAGTTTTAACCTATGTCTAATTTCTGTTTTATACACACACAAACATTATATACATATATATCCTTATTTCAGTTAAAATTAAACAAAAATCTAATTTAAAATTAAAAGTAAAAAGTACAGCATAAAGTGACACTGGAAATTCGTTCCATTAACAGGTTAAGTACTACACAGTGAAAAATAGTTTTTTTAATTCACCTCAGTCCATTTCATTTAAATGTTGATCATTTAAAAATCTGCTATATAATTTGAATAAATAAACTATAGTTGTAAAATTCCATGCTAACAACCATAATCAAATTTACAGATAAAAGTAGCAATTATATCTATAGCTAAAACTATCTGAGGCACCTTTTTAAGTTAAACACTGGAAATTACCTCTAGTCCAACCAATGCCAAAGACACGTGAGGATGTCCCCCTAATAATTACCTCCTTTGTAACAGAGACAAGTAGTGTTTCGGTATCATCTTTTAATAGTTCTTCTAACTTGGAGACTTAGGACATTCTTCATTTCCCTTTTTCAATCCCCAGTGCAGTTAACTGAATTAATCATAATCTTTGATTCAGAATACACTATCTTTATTGGTCTGTGCAAGTCCCTCTTTTTATTAGTTATTAATAATAATCCAATCAGCAATTTTAAATACCTAAACTTTAAAAGGCATTTACACCCTAAGTATTTACACCTGAAGGATTTACACCTGAAGTATTTACACCTGAAGGACTGATGCTGAAGCTGAAACTCCAATACTTTGGCCACCTGATGTGAAGAACTGACTCACTGGAAAAGACCCTGATGCTGGGAAAGATTGAAGGTGGAAGGAGAAGGGGACAACAGAGGACGAGATGGTTAGATGGCATTACCGACTCAATGGACATGAGTTTTAGCAAGCTCTGGGAGTTGGTGATGGACAGGGAAGCCTGGCATGCTGCAGTCCATGGGGTCGCAAAAAGTCGGACACAACTGAACGACTGAACTGAACTGAAACTGTAACAAGCACTCCTGAACCCATCTCTCCGTAAAAAAGAGAGGGCCTGGACCATAATCTACTCTAAGCATGAGGCAGCTGGCCTATTCCAGGACCTGCCTCCCTTCACCCAATGAAACCATTTCATGAATCCTGTGCTCTTCACTCACTTGATTACTTCCTTTTCTATAGTGCTGTTTCATCCACATGTATTCCTAAAGAGTGTATTTTAAAATTCTAACATAAAAATGACATTCTATATTGTCATCTTTCTTGATATACTTACATACTGCTATGAACCATTCATAATGCTTAATGTGTCACTAATGCTTTTAACATCCCACTGTGTCTATTATCACACTGATTCACCCCCTTTCCTGTCTGATTAGTGTATGATTTGCTCCCAGGTTTTTGGTATTGTGAAATTGTGCTATGAACATTCTTCTACATGTCCCTCCTGAACATGTGCAAAATGTCTTGAGTATGTACATAGGAGAAAATGCTAGTTTTCCAAAGTGATTACACTAATTTACATTCCCACCAGAAACCTAACATCCTAGGACCTATGTTTCCTTCTACCTTAGATATCAGCTGACATTCTTCTCTCTCTCTTCTTTTTAATTTTTTAACAAAGTTTATCTATTTGGCTGTTCTGTGTCTTAGTTGCAGCATATGGGATCTAGTTCCCTGACCAGGGACTGAACCCAGGCTTCACGCTTTGGTAGCGCACGGTCTTAAACACTGGACTACCGCCAAGTCCCTCCCCCTTTCTTGTTTCCTTTCTATTATTTATTCATTGACACTTCCATGGATTCAAAACAGTAACTCAGAGAGGTCTTGATTCACATTTCTTTGACCACTAAAAACAGTGAACCTCTCTTCATAGTCATTGTTTGCTCTTTCACTAAAAGCCTGATTTTAGCCACTTCACTCAATGATCTGAGTTGTTTATATATTCTAGATACTAATTCTTGGGCAAGTGTGAATACTATAAATATCTTCTCCCAGTTTGTAACCATCATGTCTAATTTAAGTTACCTTTAGGTTTAGAAAATGTTATTAATTTTAATAATTAGATTTATCACTTCTTTCATAATCATCGTCATTCTTAGTCTTTTCACAACCAGCTCCATCAGTTTAACAAATTTTTTTCCTCCTTGAAGGTCTAAAATATACTACTCTATGCAGATTTAATTTTTTATTTCGACATTTAAGTCTCTACAATTTTGGAGCTAATTCTTTTGTTTACGGCTATGAGACAGGAATCCAATTCCATCCTTTTCCAAATAGAAATCATTTTTTTTCCAGCTACATTACATGACCACCTGCCCCCATCACCTGACATGCCCCTTCTGTCATGCACCAAAGGTCCATATACATATGGACTTGCTTGGGGGCTCCATTCCATTGGTCAAGTTGTCTGTACCTGAGTCAATTATTATAAAAACGTCATAGTATCTCCTGTTGTGAGTGAAATAAACTTTATCTTTCTCAAGTTGTCTGTTTTGATTTCAATATGGATTTATACTGGCTTCAAAGAAGGGGAAGGGCTGGGAGGAAGGTTCTTTCTATGATTTGGAAGTCTGTTTAAAGCATGGATATCTGCTCCTTGGATGTCTGGCAGCACTTGCCTCGCCTGTAAAGCCACCTGGGTCAGGATGTTTACCTTTTGTTTCCATTTCTGTAACAGTTACAGAACTAGCCAAGCTTTTCAATTCTTGAGTCAGGTCTGGTACGTTATATTTTTCTCACAACTTTTCCATTTCATTAAAAAACAACAACAACAACAACAAAAACGTACTGCCATTTAATTCATGGGAAAGAACAGAACCGAATTGTTCATTCCCATCTCATCCTCACACAGCCAGGAGCTTCACTTGCCTCAGGCTAATAATGCTGCTATATACAAACAAGAGTAACAGTGACACCCATCCAAAATTGCCACTCCACACCCACACACAGGGCTTCTCAGTCCTGCTCCTTTCCCTCTAAACTTCCTCTGCACTTGATCTCAGAGGGAAGAAGTCAGTAACGACGCTAGTTCAGCACCCTGGAAAGACCCAGAACTGGATTTACTGATCCTTATGGCACTGAAATTATGATCTGTTTTCCTCTTTCCCAAACTTTCTATAGTATTGTATTAGTCTTCTAACTAGTATAGTTAATAATACTAAAGGATACTGCCAGAGATGACAGAAGAGTAATTGAACTTTGGTCAAAACAATTTAAATGACTATTTAACTGAGTTCACCATTGAATTCAACATCTTAAAAGCTTCTATTGAGAAATTCTAAACCTCAAAACCAAATCTCAAATAACTATAATGATTTAAATTATCTGAAACATATCCAAGAGTTTATTTAAATTGACTCTTTCAGCCATTTTACCACTTGAGAAAGTTTTCAGAATGTTTGACAATCTGGGATACAGGGATAGAAAGGTAAACCTAATTTGGAGTGTTTTAAACTCTTCTGTCAAAATTCTATCTCCACCAAGGCTGCCTGCTCCCTTACTCATAATGTACCACCAAAGAAGCAATTAAATCAGGTTATTTCAATAATCAGAATGTACAGAAGGATGCTGGAAAAAAATAGTGGCACTGAATTTAAGCAATTCTTTAGAGCATGTCCTTATATAAATTACCATAAGCCAAAATGGTATCTTAAAGAGCTAAATCATAATTGGCTTTTATTCATTCAGAAAATTTTTGTAATATGAGATGAATGAATTTGAATCCAGTTGGTCCCATAAGGTGTCAAGAATCCCCATTATAACCTCAGTTAGTTGCAAACAAGCCATCAGATAAGACTGTAAAAATTTCATTAATGCTTGACAACCTTTATTTTTCTCTTCTTTGTTTGTAGTTCCTCAATGTTTCTTCTCCTTAGTACTTTAGTACACAGAATAAAACTGTATATTATTTGTTACATTTACTGGACTAAATTTTATGCTTTATATTATTTCAAAACTGGATAAATATAAAAAAGTGTTACATTTCTCCGAAGAAGAAAAGCTGATGTGTAAATTACTTAGCCTTTAATGCGACTTTTAACTATACAAATGTTGAAGGAAAAACAACAGAAAAGTCAAACACATATAAAAAAAAATAAATTTGTTAATAAGCTAATACCAATTATTCATATTATCTTCTGTATCTAAACAATATCTAAATCTTCAGGCAATGAACTCATGTAAAGAATACAACAAAAATGTCTTTTAGGAAGTTTCTTACTTGTCTCTAGATGCTCCCAGCGCCAAAACAATAGGATCTGCAATCTCTAACATAGACTGAAGAATAGAAGCTACAACAATGAAAAGGATAATACTGAGCAGGAATGCCCGGTGAACAACCTGCAGTTCTATCAGACCAGTCTGCACCGCCAGGATTAACAGCGTAACTCCTTCTGTCATGCCCCTGGAAAAGCGTACATTTTCGGGAAAAAAAAACAGTAATCAGAATCACATTTAATTTTGAGAGAAAATAATCCAGAGGCTTAGACTATTGTTACATATTTCTGTTCTATTCTTAGACAAAACACCTGATCAGAATATTAATGTCAATGTAGTAATATATAATCATAATGTATCACTACATGTGCAAAACATAATAGCTATAATTTCAGCATATAGTGAGGAGAACTAAAGCAATGTCTAAGATAAGTAAAAGTGCTCTAACCAGGCTTTGCTAATGAGCCAGATACCCCTAGCATTCCTAGCTAGCCACTGAATTATATACACTCATATTATGAACTGGGGTTCTCAGGTGGTGCTAATGCTGCCTGCCAATGCAGAAGACGCAGGAGACACAGGTTCCATCCCTGAGTCAGGAAGACTGCCTGGAGGAGGAAGTGACAACCCACTCCAGAGACCCTGGCCAGCTACAGTCTACAGGATCTCAAACAGTCGCACACGACTGAAGTGACTTAGCACGTGTGTTATGAACTGTCTCCTGATTATAAAATACAGAACCATTAGGTGAATGTCTGTATAATCTTTGGGTAGCAAATGTCTCTTTAAGAAGTCCATAAGAACCAGAGACAAATACAAATACTTTTTTTGAAATTCAATTTCTTTATGGAATATATATACAAAGTCCTAAGACCTTTTTATCCCAATGACTTGAATTCTGAAGGATCTGGCAAATAAATGAGAAATGAGCAAAGGACAGGTACAGTTTTCAAATCCACAAATCAGCAAATATTTCAAAGTTTGATGATCAAAGTACTGACAAGGAATGTAAAAAAATATGAGCCAACTAATGTTGAGATATAAATAGGTAAAATATTTCTGGAGAAGAATTTGCTAATAAATTTAAAATTACATACCCTTCAATTCAATAATCTTACTGGTAATTTACCCTATGGATGTAGTACAAAAAGATTTTTAGGATATACAGATACGAAAAAGTGAATAATGGAACACGTCATGTGTTATGGGGATATAATCAGTAAAATCCATGAAAAATTAAGTAGGACAAACAATCTGATGTCTTCAACAAATAAAATTAAAGGGAAAAAATATAGAGATAACAGGGACCTAAATATTGAAAGAAACTTGACAGGCATACCCAACCTCTGAAATATGGGCCTTATTTGGATCCTGAATTGAGCAAACAAAATGTTTTTTACAATTCAGGCAGATAATTAAGGAACTACAAACACCAACTGGGTTATCTGATGTCAAGGAATTCTTCTATTAGAAATGAATGCTCTATTGTAGTTACGTTTTTTTCCTAAAAGATTCAGAGGTAAAATAATACTGTATCTGGAATTTGCTTCAAACAAATGCAGCCAGGTTATGGGACAAAACAAGTGGAATGGATGGGATACACAGCACATGACCCTGGCCACATCACTGGAGATGGGTGCTGGGTACATACATGGGGGTTCACTTTACTATTTTCTCAACTTTTTTGGTTTAAAATTTTCCTATGTAAGGGTTTTAAAAAAGAGATGTGAACAAAGATACTGATAGTACCATTATTTAAATAGCAAAAAAAAAAAAAGAGACACATTATTTTTGTAATAATATGCATTCATCAAAAAGAATGAGATGTATCTGATGTGTTGACATAAAAACAAAATATAAGAAATCTATCTAACCCATGACAAACTAAGGTACAGAACAATGTGTATAGTATGTGGAAAAGAATATATATATATATATATATATATATATACTTTTCCCTATAAGAAATTTTTAAAATCACCACCTGTAGCTGTTATCTTTGTGCAGGGGAAATGGGAAGTAGGAGGAGAAAGTTGTCATTTTCCCTTTAGTGCTCTTTGAATGGTATGAATTTTGTGAACTTAAACAAGAATTATTTTTCTTTCTTGCTCCCACCCACTCTTTTCATTATAAAGGTGTTAGCTGGGACTGGCAGGAAAATTATGGAGCATATGTTTTTTTCTTTTCTGTCTTCAAAAAACTAATATACAACAAAATAAAAATTTCCTCTCAATTTACAAGGTACTCGGCATCTACTACTTCTGAAATATCCCATAAAGATTTAAATACTTCAAGAGGTTATGTAAACTTAAATAAAATCAGTAAACCTCTATATTAATTAAGGTAACAGGAATCATGACAAGTTCTAGAGATAGCTTCCTAATACCAGATCTCAGTGATTTAGTAACAATTGGAATAACTATTCTGCATCCTCATTAATGTGTCTTTTGAAACTTCAATTGGTATAAAAATTATGTTCAAATATAAAAAATACAAATCTTTAAGGGAGTACCCAATATAGAAATCTGATTTTAGCAGAGTGACACAAATTCAAAATGGGAAAAAGCTATCAAAAATCTCTTAAATAAATCTAAGAAAGGAAAAGTATCTAATATACATGTTATGTACATACAATAAAAATACAATCTTTTATACATAGAAATTTAGGGTTTTTTTAATAGCATGTTAACCCAAATATAGCAACCATTTCCCCAGAAAAAGTCCTCAAAATTCCATTTCCTCTAAAATTCATCAACAAAGAAATTCATCATTATTTCTTTAAGTTAGATAAAATTTAAATTTTTAGAACTGTTCGGAGCAAAGAACTTACCGATTCATGGCAGGATCATTCATGAAAGCTCGGTAACCTTGCAAGTAAAACTTGCAAAGTGTCAGAACACCCAAGGCAACAAAAGAAACCGTGAAGACCAAACCCAAAAGTGAGTAAGGAGTGCTGCAGCATTCAGCAATACTAGAAAAAAAAAGAAGGGGGGGATATTGACAGATAAAAATTGTTAACCTAAAGTTAAAACATCTTAGGCCTTTAAATAACCACGAAGTTTGATCTTACCCTCAATGAAAACACCCAAAATCTGAGATGAGATCACCTAACCACTCTGTTACACTAATTTAAATCCACTCTCATTATTATCCTAACCTCATTTTCTCTTTGGCAAATATTTAGTATATAGCACCAAATCCGAAATAGTCTTTTATTTTTATTTATCTATCATCTCCTTCAAAGGTAGTAAAACTTGAAGGGCCTAAACCTTGTTCAAAGCTTAAGAAATATTTAATTAACATACTGATAATATTCAAAGGAAACTCATATGGTTGCCCATTTTTCCTTCTGAAAAGTTCTGGCTGTTCAAATTGATCAGGCTGTACTGCTAATGTGGTTACTCATCAAAATGCCTTCTTTGATCACACTGTTACAGGGCCTATGTTGACACTGCAGCTCCCAACATCTCTCACTCCAACAGTGGCTTTAAGTGCTTTATACTTGAACTTATGTTTAGGTAAATGCATTCTTTTTCTGGGTTATTTCAAAAGTTAAGTCCAAGAAGAGGCCCAAGACCATTTAAAAATAATTTTAATACCAATTTTTAATAAGGAGAACTGGACTTACACTAAATCTTGAAAATACTTTCATGTTTTATAGAAATACAGTCAATACTTTCATTGAACACATTAGAAAATAATTTAACAAGTATTTTGCAAATATATGTAACATTATATACCATTAATTTGGATTTATATTTACAAAGCAACTAATAAAAAAGGTTCAAAGCATAGTATCTCAAGTTTTAAAATTTCAATGAAGAATTTCATTTGCACTGATGACGAATTCATTCAGGCAAATCATTATCTGCCCTTCACTCTGTAGCTCCTTGCCTCTGCTACTTTTGCATTTTACCATTATTTTACCTCTGCTACTTTAAACTGCTTTTAAAGTTACTTTTTATGTGAAAACATCTAATTTCATGTAGACCAGTGTGCATTATGATGTGGAAAAAAAAAGTTTGGTTTTTAGGAGCTGATCATGATAGTTCACAGCTAAAGAATAAAAAATTTTATGGCATTCTTATACACCTAATTTCTGCAATGTTTGACATTTTTCTCAGAAAAATCATTATATAACATGTTTCAACAAATTGCCCAGTAATTTAAAAATATGAGGATCATGGCTATAAATAACACTAAAAATTTTACTTCATTCCCATTGGAAAAGTCTGAAAGTTTTACTGTATGGTCATACAGTTTCTCTTTTCTTGTGTCCATCTATATTTAAAGAAATCTTTTACACCCAAACAGTACGATTTAATTATGTTTTCAAGAGGAGCACATTCTTTCAGTCTTACTTTAAAAGAGTGTGGTGCCATTTTTCAAAAGAGTATAATAAAGAACACAAAAGGTTTCAACCTAGCTTTGGGGAAGTGAAAGAGGTCGGGAAATTTATAAAATTTTTCTTCCCTTCTCTTGTCAATGAGACATTTTATTGATTTTAGTTTCTATTTCCTGACTGCAAAAAATCCCTTCTTTTTGCTTTTCAGCTTGTTTGCTGTGTTTTGTTGGTTTGTTTTAGTCAGGGTATTGTGGTAAACTTGAGATCCTTTTTGTTAGTTAACTTGTTCTTTGGCAAGGCAACACATACACACATACACAAACTGTCACACAAGACCATCGAGAAGGACAAAGAGCAATGCTTAGAGATGCATGCGAAAGAACCACACAGGAACTTCTCCAGTACAAATTAAAACCTTCTTATACTGAGAAGCAGCAATCTATCCCATGTATGGAAAAGGAATAGACAAGAAAATTATTTGGCAAGATGTCTAAGCCTCACCTAAAATCTCAGCATTATTTTCTTACTCCATGAGCCCAAAAGCATTCACAGCTTTTTGATTTGTTAAGCCTCTTACACTATATTATGCTTCATTTGATCATGCTTCACAATGGATAATCAGTTCAGTTCAGTTCAGTCGCTCAGTCGTGTCTGACTCTTTGGGACCCCATGAATCGCAGCACACCAGGTCTCCCTGTCCATCACCAACTCCTGAAGTTTACCCAAACTCATGTCCATTAAGTCAGTGATGCCATCCAGCCATCTCATCCTCTGTCATCCCCTTCTTCTCCTGCCCCCAATCCCTCCCAGCATCAGGGTCTTTTACGATGAGTCAACTCTTCATATCAGGTGGCCAAAGTACTGGAGTTTCAGCTTCAGCATCAGTCCTTCCAATGAACACCCAGGACTGATCTCCTTTAGGATGGACTGGTTGGATCTCCTTGCTGTCCAAGGGACTCTCAAGAGTCTTCTCCAACACCACAGTTCAAAAGCATCAATTCTTCTGCACTCAGCTTTCTTCACAGTCCAACTCTCACATCCACACATGACCACTGGAAAAACCATACCCTTGACTAGACGGACCTTTGTTGGCAAAGTAATATCTCTGCTTTTTAATATGCTATCTAGGTTGCAATGGATAATAATCTGGTTTAAAACAAGACCAATCCCAGCCCACATTTAGGTTATCCTAACCACAGAACTGTGTATCTCTCTTTCCCTTTAAATTCAGTTACTTTTTGGATCATTTAAAAACTCTGAATAAAATTTCCGTAATACTTAAAAACAAGTAACAGTGCAACTTAATAACATGCTGGCCATTAAAACATATTTGATATCAATTTATTCCATGTTTATAGAAGCTACTTTCTAATGAAAAGTCTCAGCACAAAATATGACTCAGTACCAGTAAGTTATTTTATTTGTCAAAATAGGTATCACCCCATGTCATCGATATTGTCATTTAACTTCCTAATGTTTTCAATCTTAATAAGTAACATGCTCCTTAAAGAGAATAAATCTGTCTTAAGCTTCTCCTCCCCTATACCACTTAGTGCATAGTATGCATCATTTTGGATGGCTGGGAACAATGGCTCTATTAACTTAAATTCAAAACTTGTATTCACCTATATTTACTTCCCAGGAGGAGTTTCTTTCTTGCCTTTTAAAGTGTTTCCTTTTAAAGAGTCACAGAACGAAGATGTAGACCCATCTGCCAGATTCTGAGGGCTTGAGATGGAAAATTCAGAAATGTCTAAATGTCTAGATAAGCTCACAAAGACAGGTGGAAAATGGATTCTAAAGACTTAAGATTTAAAAAAATAATAATTTACCTTAAAAACCAAATGTTAGAATTCCTTTCAATTAAACAGCAAAGTACTATGATATACTCATTTTATCATTATTTGAATCTATCTCAATAATGAAGGAAAACATCAAAAATAACAGGGCAGGGAATTCCTTGGCGGTCCAGTAGTTAGGATTTTGTGTTTCCACTGCCTAGGGTGCAGGTTCACTTCCTGGTTGGGGAACCAAGATCCCACAAGCTGAGCGGTGTGGCCAAAGAAAAAAAAGGGGGAGTATAGTGAAAGTGTATACACAGTCATAGGATTTGGACTCAGATGGGGTTTGAATGTCAAAACCCCTTCTTCTGGCACTGTCACCTGGGGCAAGTTATTCTTGGTACAGTTTCCTCAGCTCTAAAATGGTAATGAGAATAAAAGCACCTTTCTTGAAGGGTTGCTATAAAAGTCAGTATGAGTAACTGTTTAATAGTGTGGCTGGCACATACTGTTGTTGTTCAGTCGCTAAGTCATGTCTGATTCTTTGCGACCCCATGAATTGCAGCACACCTGGCTTCCCTGTCCATCACCAGCTCCCAGAGCTTACTCAAATTCATGTCCATCGAGTTGGGGATGCCATCCAACCATCTCATCCTCTGTTGTCCCCTTCTGCTCCTGCCTTCAATCTTTCTCAGCATCAGGGTCTTTTCCAGTGAGTCAGCTCTTTGCATCAGGTGGCCAAAGTATTGGGGTTTCAGGTTCAGCATCAGTCCTTCCAAAGAATATTCAGGATTGACTGGTTGGATCTCCTTGCTGTCCAAGGGACTCTCAAGAGTGTTTTCCAGCACCACAGTTCAAAAGCATCAATTCTTCGGTGCTCAGCCTTCTTTACGGTCCAACTCTCACATCCATACATGAACACTGGAAAAACCATAGCTTTGACCATATGGGCCTTTGTCAGCAAAGCGATGTTTCTGCTTTTTAAAACACTGTGTAGGTTTGTCATAGCTATTCTTCCAAGGAGCAAAGATCTTTTAATATCATGGATCTGCATTGATTCTGGAGCCCAAGAAAATGAAATCTGACACTGTTTCCACTTTTTCCCCATCCATTTGCAATGAAGTGACGGGACCCCAATGCCATAATCTTCGTTTTTTCAATGTTGAGTTCTAAGTCAGCTCTTTCACTCTCTTCTTTCACCTTCATGGAGAGGTTCTTTAGTTCCTCTTCACTTTCCACCATTAAAGTGGTATGATCTGCACATCTGAGGTTGTTGATATTCCTCCCAGCAATCTTGATTCCAGTCTTTGAGTTATCCAGCCCAGCATTTCATATGATGTACCCTGCATATAAGTTAAATAAGCAGGGTGACAATATACAGCCTTGACATACTCCTTTCCCAATTTGGAACCAGTCCGTTGTTCCATGTCCAGTTCTAACTGTTGCTTCTTGTCCTCCATACAGGTTTTTCAGGAGGCAGGTAATGTGGTCTGGTATTCCTTTGTCTATTTACATATTAAATACTCAATAAAAGTAATAGCTATTTTTAGAATGTATTTCTTTTCCAATAGTTTAACATGAAATCGAAAAAACATTTTTACAATTTGCAAAGTCCCTTTCCACAAATCATTTGCTGTACTATGGTCCACAGTGTGGCCAAATAAACCACCATTATTGTATTATTATCACTTCCTTGCACTGCGAGACCCAGGCATCTGCTGAGTGAAAATCCCATTTTAATTACACATGAAGCACTATAAAAAAGACTGACAAAAGTTAATTTGCAAAACTTACTATTCCTGGATCAAAGTTTTCTCTTTCTAAGGCTATATATAATATCATACACTCTAATTAATTACCTTGTCAGGAAAAGGAAAAGAAGCCTCTCTCGTGAGGCAGGCTGATCTCGAGTACTGAAGTAGGAGTAAATCTGAAGAGCAAATAAGACGAGCCAGAAAACCATGAACAATACAGGGACTACCAGCTGATTCCACAGGGACATTCCCAAGGCTAGAAGGCCATACACCTCCACTACCTGAGTACGAAAATAAGACAGGAAAACATCTGTTATCACTTCAATAAACACATTTAAACACAAAAGTGTTTAACCCGCAGTACTTAAAAACTTAATAGCTTTTCTTTTCTTGCATATTAAGCTAAATTCCTTCAAAGTTAGCTGTCCGCATACAATTAGAAAATAGCATGTCTTTTTTAATCTACTAATTTTACATTATTAGCAGTTGACACACACTCATCAAACAGCAACAGCAAACTGCCCTAACGGTTCAGGGATAATGTCAAAATAAAGTCATATTTGGAGGAAAACTACATCACAGGCAGTTTGAAGAGGTTTGGCAAACTTATGTCGAATTAAAATGATCAGAACTAGTGTGAACAATGGGCTTCCCAGGTGGCACAGTGCTAAAGAATCTGCCTGCCAATACAGGAGACAGCAGAGACTTGGGTTCCATCTGTGGGTTGGGGAGATCCCCTGGAATAGGAAACGGCAACCCAGTCCAGTATTCCTGCTTGGAAGATTCCATGAACAGAGGAGCCTGGCGGGCTACAGTTCATGGGGCGCAAAGAACTGGACACGATTGAGCGATGGAACACAGAAAACAGCACAGTGTGAACAACACAATACTGCTTGAGGGGCTAGGAGGAAGGGAAATACACAAGAATCTTCCAGAGTGTATTCAGGAATGTCATGGATGAGAAGTAGTTTGACAGAAGACAGACTAATCACTGGAGAAGTTTACTCTCTTTTGCAGCAGAGACAGTTTAGAAAGTCTTTTCCCCTAGACAAATTAATTCCCCTTCCTCGTACTGTGTATTTATCAAGCAACATTTCTCAAATGATCTGTTTTGCCAAGTGCATTAACACCAGGAAAAAAGGTATACCTAAAAAAAGTTTACTAAGTTACTATAAGTTAATAAATTAGTTGTCTAGTTTATAAAACAATCTCATATGAGATTAATTAGAAGGAATTCTCATAACCTGATTCAGCCTAAGAATACAGATGGTTACCAAGTATTTGGAGTTACCAAGACAGGGACCAGATCCTGGTAACACAACAGAGTTCTGCCAGGTAGATTACAAACTCTATCTAACCTAAGCGGCCAACAGTCTTGCTAGAAGGCTCAATGTGATTCCAGAATGTTTCAAATAACTATAAAGACCTTAAATGAAAATACACTGACTTGTAGATTATTCTAAATTTAAACTTTTCCATCTGTAAATCAAATGCTTTTTTCTAAAACTGAATCAAGAGTAACCCCTATTTTTCCTTAGTTGGAAGATACTGAAAGAAAACAAACTGTCTAGCTTGCTGCAAAATTATTTATTAGCAGCAAACTGATTACCGAGAGGCACAGAACTTTTTCTCCTTTCCATTCAAGGAAAAGACCACTAAAAATCTGACAGTTTCTATTTCTTGCCTATCCAATTCTTTCTAGGTCATGAATTTCATAACCTGTACTTTATTTCCAACTATGACGCTTAGTGATACATGAACCTTATGACAAACAAGAAGGTAAGCATGACACCGTAAAACGGAGGCTTTGTCCTTAGGGTGATTATAAACAGTGAGTCTCCAAGCAATAGTCACTGAATCTCCACTGCTCCTTAGCACCATAGGACTGAATTCAAATAAGAAATACGTAAATGTGTCATCTTCATTCTGAATACAACAAAACTTCGCCATGAAGAACCTCTTTAATGAGACCGTGAAAATGATTTTATCTTCTTTGGAAGATCTACTTTCAGGAAAAGTTGCTCAAGTTGATCATTATGGAAGATGAAGAAATCAGGAGAATCAGGCTAAGGTCAAGAGCTTACAGAATTTTTCTGGGAAATCTGCCTTTGGGGCCACAACAATAAGGAAAGGACTCACTTAGTAGTATCAGTATGGTCAGTCTGAAAGCTTCCTGTACCTTAAGGTCATGTACACAGTAAAGAGGCAGAAGAGAATACCCATTTTAATACTCTCTTCATACCAATGTCAATTTTAAGAGCTGTTCTATATACTGAAACTTATTGATTAAATCAAATAGAACTATTTCTTTCAGTTGGTATGAAACCAACTGATTGTGACTAGAAATAATCCGTTTGAGAACAAAGACTGAAAAAAGTAGGAAAGACAGAAGCACATTATGTTGGCAAAATCAGTCCAAGCACCACATCTAAATGAAATCTGTCATATCATGGCCCAGAACTACTTAATGTCTCGGTTTAAATAAATAAACGTAAGGAAAATACATTAGTCACAGTAGGACTATATTAGGAAAAAACCAGGAACTGACCTCTACATATTCAATTCTATATCACTCCTGTCTTTGTTATGGTAGTTACCACCAAACATCATCTGCCTGGTACTGAACTCATTCAAATCTAATGGCTACCCTACATGTTAGCTACAACAGTTATTATTAGTTCTATCTTTCAGATAAATGAACGTAAGTGACTAACCCTAGGTTACACAGCTAGTAAACAGCAGCATCAGAGTGAAAACTCAGACTGACTGCATACAGATGAACTTCACTTTACTGCTTCTCAACAGAACTTAAGGATCTCAGATGCTCGTAATTATGTTGAAAATAGTTACTATTTTCCAAATGTCAAACATAATGTTACCACAACCATGACTGTGAAATAAAAGTGAATTAAATCTTTAATATACTTAACATTTATGTAGAATTTTATCTACAGTCTTACCTGAACCAACTCCCTGTATGCAGATTTGGCAAGATTATAAGGTACTAGAAGGTTAGACCCAAGAAAATAGAGAACTTCCAAACCAGTAAAAATCATAGCAAATTTGTTGATGATAACAATTGTCTCCAGAGGAACAAGGCAGAGGCGTGCTAGCAGAGGAAGCATGTGAGCTGAGAAGAGCCAAATCTGCTTCGTTTTCATGACACAGGAGCATAACGTACACACCACCAGCTGACCTAAAATGAGAAGGGTAGAAGGCATTTGAGATTTGGTATCCACAAAATAAAAACACTGTTGATAAAGATGATGACACAGCTTTTGAAGAAGTCTAATTAGGATCTCTTAGATAATATTTTAAATCAGATTTTAACTTCATTTGACCATAATTAAATGTTTACATGTTCTGTGAATTTTGAGCACCAATTCCCTTGGACTGATCTGAGAAAAGCAGCACAAATATCCACTGGTCTTTATCACATTCCAGATGGCATATATAATATGGAAATTTTTTAGAATTTCTAATTCAATATTACAATAATTCAGTTACTACTAAACGTATTTAGCTTCTTTTACAAAGGCCCTCAATATTTAACTGTTCTAGTCTAGAGGTGAAAGTATAAAACCCAAGAGATACAATAACTTGTCTAAAATCATGCTGTGACAAGATTTATTCTGAGGTTTTCAATCTTTAACTGCTTTTATAAGACCATGCAAGCCTTCCCATATGGCTCAATAATGAAAAATTAAAACTCAAAAAGTTTAAACACAAATTCTTACAGAGGATTGTGCATGATTATAGAAAGTTAGGAAGTACAGAGAAGTGAAAAGAAAAAAACAATCCATCTCCTACAATCCTGTCACCCAAGTTAGCACTGTTAAGGTCTTGGGTTTATTATATAAAACACTGCGTGCAAAGCTGTAGTATTTTATCTGAATCCTAGGCAGTGCTCAAAAAAAGCTATCCATATTATTTATTACCTTTTCAGTTTATTCTATGGATGTGATTATACACAAATGTTTTATATAAAGATTATAATGTACACACAATCAGCTTTTTTCATTTAAAACATATTATGCATATACCTAACTAATAAATATATATGTGTGTGTGTGTGTGTGTGTGTGTGTATAAATATATATGGGCTTTTTTTTTAGTTAAAAAAACTGAACACATATGACAATGAGCACTCGACTACCCTCAAATATTTTACAAGTATAAAATGCTTTGTTATGAATAAACTTGTACATTTATGACATCCGTGTATAAACTACTTGGAGGACATTTCCGAATGTTTTCTAGCCTAAATTCCTAATAAGCAGGATGACTGAGTCAGAGGAAACATTTTTTTAAAGCTTTTGACACATCTGTCAACTGTTCTACAAAAACAAAACATCCAGTGTACAGGGTGCCCTTTTTTCCACCTATCTGCCAACAGTGAAAATAATTTAAGAAAAGAAAGGGTAGAAATATTTCCTAATTTTTTAAAAATTTGTCTTTTGTCCATCACCAATAGCACTGAACATTACCAGTAAGTATATAAAAGCACTTGCAATTTTTGACAAAATGCTTGTTCACATTCTTTGCCTATTCTACTAGGATATGTAGACTTCTGTTGTTTGAACAAGATATTAACCTTCTTTATCATATAATTATATTTTCCCTGCCACTGGAATATTTTAGTAACTTTTTTCTCTTATAATATAGAAATTTTTATTATAAAGAATCAAATCTATCCACCTTTTTAACAGTTTCTGCCTTTGGTGCCATGGTTAATTACATGGCTCCCCCTACTCAAGGTTATACAAGTAACCACCTATATTTTCTTTTTTTCTTTAATTAAAAAACTAACATATTTGGAAATTGTTTTACAATAAGATAAAAAGCAAAGCTCTAAGTTTATTTTTTCAGATGTGTAGTTAGCTGTCTCAACACTAGCTACTGGAATCAACCAATTCTTTTCTCGTTAATTTGAAATGCCATTTTGGTATACTGCAAAATCATCAGTGTATTTGTGTCTGCATTGGAACTTGCTATTCTTTTTTTTTTTTTCAGTGATCTTCTCTCATGACTGTACACACTATTCCATTTCATTGACTGGACAAGTCTCCTCTCACTGCTCCTCTCAGAATTTCTCAGAAATTCTTGAACATGTTATCTTCCAAATTAAGAATTAGTCAAATTCTCTTCCTTCTTGCCAATGAAAAGCAAAACAAAATATATTTTTCTTACCATCTTATTCATGCTTTTTTGGCGGGGGGGGGTGGGGGTGGGGGTGGGGGTGGGTGGGGAACGCCACACTGCACAGCATGTGGTACTTCCCGGGGCAGGGATTGAACCCACATCCCCTGCACTGGAAGCACAGAATCTTAACCACTGGACCACCAGTGAAGTCCTTATTAATCCTTTATTCCATTTTTAAATTTTTTATTGGAATATGCTGATTTAAATTCAACATTTTTATATTTTAATTTGTGTTCTATTCATATTATTATTAGAAGAATACAAAAGTGGCAACCATTTTTACACAAAGCTGAAAATTTCTTAACAATCTACTATGCTGTATGTAACATATGCGGTATTTTCTCCCACAGAGTATTAATTTTAATCTTTAAAGAACTGATATTCAAATCACAAGAAAAACATTCATAAAGCCATGAAAAAAGACAAAAACTCATAACAATGAAGAAAACTGAGAAGAGAGGCCACTTAATAAGTCAACAAAATTTTAGGGGATAGAAAACAACGATTAGGCCATCTGTCTTTCCCCACCCCGGGAAGACTGAAGTTTGCTCTTTGGAAAGGCTAAAACAGGCTCCTGGACACTGTGCACACCCAAGACAGAGGTGAGGTGTGGTGCCCAAATGAAAACAGAAGATTAAAAGTCTGCATCCACAAAGATAACAGCTCTCTAGGTCTCCAAACACTACTGCCACATTTACTGCCATTCAGCTCTTGTCCCGGCACCAGTCCCCCCCTTCAGGAGATAGATTCGTCTTTGGGAAACTGACCCAAGTCCAGTGAAAAGACCACAAAGATGCACACTTAGGGGGTCTCCCCAATAAGGGTCAGGCTCACCTGAACACCAACTGTGACAAACACCAGTTGGTATGCCTTAAAGAGATTACAACTGGCAACTTAATACTTCACTTTAATACAAATGACAACAGAAGGATATTTAAGTAATAACCAGGTGATTCTAATTCAGGCTTAAGAACTACTGCTGTCCCATGTAAGGCAAGGAGCAGAACAAAAAGAATCTCAGAGAAAATGGAAAGAATGCAAGGAACAAAAGAAAGCTTCAGACTGTCACAATAGAAAGAAAACAAACCCCAGAATACTAAAAAAAAATATAACAAAAAAGAGTTGGGAAATCTCAGAAAGTCAAACAAAAAACAAAGAGACAGAGGAAAAGAAAAATAAAACAGTAAGAAAGTTAGGGGTTCAATGTGGAAGAAAGCTTATCCAATTAAAAGGAATTCCAGAAAGGGACAAAAGAGAAAACAGCAGGGAAGAAATTATGGTGAGCTGAAAGGAGAGAAGCCTCTGGGGAATGATGCCTGACAGGAGAGGAGTGGTGCAGAAAGAGATTTTCATCATAATATTGTGGTATCACCCCCAATAATTTTTTAAAATTGTGTTTATTTCTTGACTTTTAAAAGCATATTTCTTTGATTAAAAAATTAGCTGAAACTCTGAAAAAATACTTAAGAGAAAGTGCTTTAATACTAGGAATATTTAGGAATTTTCATTTTGGCATGTCTTACTTTCACTGTACTCATAGCTATGATATTTAAAGTTCCTTGTTCCGCATGATGCCAACTTCCTCTAAGCTCTTAAAGTTCCCATAAGTCTAGGCCAGCACATTCAGTTCCCAGCTCTGAAGTTAGAGGCTTCAATTATCCACTTTCAGAGAAGAGTATGACTCATATGCTATGATTCTCTTGAAGGGAAGACCACTTCTCTTAGGTGAAAGAAGAAAGGAGTCATACTGTTAGTGGAAATCTTTCCGATAGCTCCAGAAAAATAGAAGGTTGTTCAACTTGATATACCTATTCCAACTGACAATTCTGAATAAAACAAAATCACAATGTACTTTGGATTTCAGGATTCCTTAAGAACTATCTCCAAGAAGTCCATAACCCTAAGAAAGAATGGCATATTCGTATTACTTAGTTTTTCATTAAAAGTTTATTAGTGAAATGGAAGAAAAGGAGTAGAAAGCTACTTTAAAATCAAAGTCTAAAGAAAAAAATGCTACTTAATAATTTATGGATTTCCAGTTAATTAAATCTTGGCTGGGTGAACACTTTCATAAGCACTGATGGGAAAAATTTAGGGAAATATACAGATTTACACTAAATCACATCCATCACAGAATGAAAGAAAACACTGAGTTTTCGAATCAGGCAAATATTTTCATACTTGGCTGAAAATATTACCACTATTGAATATGTGGTAATATTTGGATGTTACCACTATTGAATACAGCCATGGGATATGGCCATAAAGCAACATTATTTTTGTGTTCTACTCTCTTAAAAAGCCACTCTTTGAAGCTAAATGTTCTCCTGCCCCTATAAGGCAAGTCCCATAACTTTTCTAAACTAGTACAGTTTGCACAATCCAATCTAATCTAATCTTAGTCGACTCAAACAATTCTGATTTAAAGTTGAAGGTTTTCCTTGACTCCAGCTGAGGCTCCTATTGTTGTTGTTCAGATGCTCTGTGTGTCCGACTCTCCCATGGACTGCAGCACGCCTGGGTTCCCTGAGCTTTACTATCTCCTAGAATTTGCTCAAACTCATGTCCATTGAGTTGACGATGCCATCTAACCATCTCATTCTCTGTTGCCCCCTTCTCCTCCTGTCCTCAATCCTTCCCAGCATCAGGGTCTTTTCCAATGAGTCAGCTCTTCACATCATGTGGCCAAAGTATTGGAGCTTTAGCTTCAGCATCAGTCCTTCCAGTGAATATTCAGGGTTGATTTCCTTCAGGACTGCTTTGATCTCTTTGCTGTCCAAGCGACCCTCGAGTCTTGTCCAGCATCACAGTTCAAAAGTATCAATTCTTTGGTGCTCAGCCTTCTTTATGGTCCAACTTTCACATCCATACATGACAAAGCTATGGAAAAACCATAGCTTTGACTAGACAGATCTTTGTCAGCAAAGTGATGTCTCTGCTTTTTAATAGGCTATCTAGGTCATGGCTGAAGTCACCAACCACAGTAATTTTGGAACCCAAGAAAATAAAATCTACCACTGCTTCCACTTTTTCCCCTTCTATTTGCCATGAAATGATGGGATCAGACCTATGTAACTCAATGAAGCTATGAGCCCACCATGCAGGGCCACCCAAGAAAAAGAGTCACAGTGGAAAGCTCTGACAAAACATGATCTACTGGAGAAGGGAATGGCAAACCACTTCAGTATTCTTGCCTCAAGAACCCCATGAACAGTATGAAAAGGCAAAAAGATATAACTGGAAGATGAGTCCCTTAGGTCGGTACATGTCCAATATGCTACTGCAGAAGAGCAGAAAAATAGCTCTAGAAAGAATGAAGAGGCTGGGCCAAAGCAGAAACGATGCTAAGTTGTGAATGTGTCTGGTTGTGAAAGTCGAGTCTGATGCTGTAAAGAATACTGGATAGGAACCTGGACTCTTTTGGTCCATGAATCAAGGTAAATTAGGCTTGGTCAAACAGGCGATGTCAAGAGTGAATATCAATATTTTAGGAATTGGTGAACTAAAAAGAATGGGAATGGGTGAATTTAATTCAGATGACCATTACATCTACTACTGTGGGCAAGAGGCCTCCTTTGGGGTCACAGAAAACCAGCAACTGTGAGACGGAGTAGAGAGCTTATGGCAGGCTGCTGCTTCTTTCTCTGCCAGCACAGTGGCATTCTTCCTGACTTACTTACCCACAGTTGAAGCAGGCAGGAAAGGAAAGGGAGAGAAGTAGAAAATTCTTCCTGGACTATTTTCTTACAATGATATGGTATTGGTGCTCTCTGCAGTTGAGATATTTAAGATGGATCTTCTTTCTCCTGGGCATTTTTAAGTGTTTTTCTGATTGTTCCCATTATCATGGATCTCTTATCTGCATGACCTTTCATGCTTGTTATATACCCTCCTCTGGCTGCTTTTGGTTCTTTCCTCAGCTCCAGGGAATCTGGAAGTACAATGCCTGTTGGAGTCTTCTCACCTTTTTAAGGGCCCTCTTGGAAGGATCTAAGAAAACTCCATTGACTCTTGGGACCCTCATCTAGTCCACAGGAAACTAACATTCTTTGCCTACAGAGATTAGATGATACAGGAGAACCTCACAAGACATTTTCACTTCACAGTCAGAAACTCAACAGCCAGCCGGCCCACTAGTGGCCTTTATAAGATTAGAATTATAATATGAGCCATATATGTAATGTTTAATATTCTGATAGCATCATTTTATGAAGTTTAAAAAAGTAAAATTGATTAACAATATATTTTATTTAACCTAATGCATCACAAATATTAGGGCTTCCCTGGTGGCTCAGTGGTAAAGAATCAACCTGCAATGTAGGAGACTCAGGTTCGATCCCTGGGTTGGGAAAATCCCCTGGAGAAGAAATGGCAACCCACTCCAGTATTCTTGCCTGGAGAATTCCATGGACAGAGGAGCCTGGTTGGCTACAGTCCATGGGGTTGCAAAAGAGTCTGACATGACTTAGTGACTGAACAATAACAACAATCCTAAATATTACCATATAGACATTCAATCTATACCAAAAAATGAACAAGACATTTTGCATCCTTTTTGTACTAAGTTTGATTTGGACTAGTCACATTTCAAGGGCTTATAAGGCACTTGTGGCTTGTTTTGGATGGTGCAGCTTTAGATTTTGCACACCTAGGTCAGACACCAGTCTGCAGGATCCCTCCTAAGCCACACACACAAAACAACTCTGAGTCTCCAAATGGTCCCCCACCGAATTCTCTACATGAGAAGGGCTGGGAAGGTATTTCAGAGAAAATAGCTATCTAAAGAAATTCTCCTACAACCTAGAAGGTGTTAACATAAACACCTTCTACATGGGTGAGTTTAAGAAACACATACAAGATTCCTCTCACTTCCTTTTTGCAATTTTGGAATCGTAAGATTTGGTACTTCACTTTGGGCTGCATCTGTGTTGTTCTGGGGTCCTATGCAATCCTTCTATTATAAACATTCTGCTACCTGAACGTTTCAATCACATCTCAAGTTCTCGATGTTTCTGGTAATTTATTGTAGACTAGAGGATAATGGCTTTCAACAACAGTAACCAATATTGCTGCTGCTGCTGCTGCTAAGTCGCTTCAGTCGTGTCCGACTCTGTGCGACCCCAGAGACGGCAGCCCACCAGGCTCCCCCATCCCTGGGATTCTCCAGGCAAGAACACTGGAGTGGGTTGCCATTTCCTTCCCCAATGCATGAAAGTGAAAAGTGAAAGTGAAGTCACTCAGTCGTGTCCGACTCCTAGAGACCCCATGGACTGCAGCCTACCAGGCTCCTCTGTCCATGGGATTTTCCAGGCAAGAGTACTGGAGTGGGGCGCCACTGCCTTCTCCAGTAACCAATATTAAGACATTACATATTTCATTTTAATCTTACAAAGTAATTATTAGCTTTATTTAAAAACCAACCTTCCCAAATACTTAAATTATCCTTAAAAAACACAAGTAATTACAGGCTATATATAATTATAAACATGTAAAATAAGAAACACCTTATTTAGAGAGAAAAAGACTAATAAGAAAATGTAACATTAACAATAACTGTGTTTTCAAAGAGTCATCAAGAATAACTTCAAGTTTTCCAACTTTTTTGTACTAAGTATGAACTAACTTTATAAGAGTAATTAATACTTGGTTGGTTCCTACCTACACTTTTGATTCTTTTATAATACTTACCTATTAAGGCTGTGGTAAATCGATTCATAGAGAGAGGTTCTAAATACATTGGTCCTTCATAGGCAGACTCCAGTTCACTCCTAACATAGTCCCTAATAAGTAAAATGATAAGAATGTATTAGATACATTCTAAGTACATACAGGAGAGAGAAGTAGCTAAGCACAGTATTATTATTAAAAATGTATTATGTTAATAACACTTAACATCTATACAAAGGAAAATTTTAGGTACAAAAAATTATAGAGGGATGACGTTCATCTCCTTGGCCCATGTGATGAAAACAGAATTCACTGAAACTGAATTTTACTTGCAGAGAAGCAGCCAAAACTCCACTTTGTTGGATTCTCTTTCTTCCCACGGTCTCATTAATATAATTTACCCCAGGAAAAAGCCAATTGAGATGCCACCTCTCAACCCTACTACTTAACTGATAACACCTAACACTATTTCATTAATTTCCCCTCTTTTCATTAGCTTCCATTATCCCTCCCATCTTATTTTCCCAGTTTTTTCTCCAGTTATACTTAATTAGCTATAGGTAAAAACACAAACTAGTTAGAAAACTGGCTTGTAGCACGACAATCCTTAAAAGATGTCATTTTCAAGTTTACAGGAAATTTATAATTAGAATTAGAATATTTAAGTAGGCTACAAATTTATTTTGAGATAAATTTTAAATCAAATTAAATTATTTCTTATAAAACATAATTCATTTAACATTGATCACTGAGAAATAACAAGATTTAATTAGTGGTCAAAGAGACTTTACACTCTGAGAAAACAGAACTTTTAGGGTAGAGGCAGAAAGGAAGAATTTATTGTCAGTTAAGTTCAGTGGTAATAGAACATGGTTGTCTTAAATTCTTCTGACATCAAAGTAGGAAAATTTGTGTTAAAAAATTCTCCTTTTCTTCAACTGTTGAATACTTTATTCACTGTACTTTAAAACAGGTTAAATACATCAAGTATTTCTGAAAAACTCATATTTACTTTTTCCATGAAATTACTTCCTATTAGGCAATCAAGTGGAATTCCTTCAGCATAAAACAGCTAACCAAGAAATGATCCTTACATAATCAGCAAGCGAGTACTGCCAAAAATCAAAACAACTAAAATAAAAATTTTAAAGCAGTTTTGGGAACAATTATAAAAATCAATGAATGATTAGGCTTCTTGGGTGATTTAGCTATTCTCCTCTATTACTCTTTGACGATTATTTCTAACAAATAATGTATTAACAGTCTTTCTACTGACAGAGAAAACCAAATCCTCAAGAGGCATGCTTCTAATGCAGTGGTTGTCAACCAGGTGTGAGTTTGCCCCTGAGGGGATATTCTGCAATGTCTGAAAACATTTTTAGTTGTCACAGCTTCAAAGGGTGGAGGAGTGCTCCTGGCACCTAAGTCAAGATGCCTCCAAAACATCCTACAGGACAGCCCCCACAACAAAGAACTGCCCACTCCAGAAGGTCAGTTGTTGAAGCCCTGTTTTAATGTAAAGAGACACAAATGCTACACGTGCAAGTTACATATAAATATCTGATCATGAGATCAATGTAATTAGTATTTTTAATACAGTTTTAGGATAGAAAGCTAAAGAATGAAAAGTTCTGACATTTTAAATAAAATACACATATTAAGTACCATTTACATTTATGAAGTCTTTGAAAATGCTATTAAAAGAAACATTTATATTTAAAAGAGATCTAACTTTGAGTCCCAATGGTGGCGCTAGTGGTAAAGAACGTGCCTACCGTAAAAGGAGATATAACAGACGTGGGTTCCATCTCGGTCAGGAAGATTCCCTGGAGGAAGGCATGGCAACCCACTCCAGTATTCTTGCCCAGAGAATACCATGGACAGAGGAGCCTGGTGGGCTACAGTACATAGGGCCGCAAAGAGTCGGACATGACTGAAGTGACTTAACACGTAGCACACAACTTTTGAGTCCCAGTAGGATCTAGGCCTTTAAAGTCAAGTAATTTCTTTTTGGCCAAAGCATATCTCTCTCAAATAGATCCAGTTTAAAAAAAGAACTAGCGACAATCCATAAAGAGAAAGCAGACTGGTGTCTGCTGGAGGGGAAGTGGGGAGGGGGAATGGAAATCAGTACTCAAGAGTTGCAGGTTTTATTCTAGGGGGACGAAATGTTTTGAAATTAGATAATGGTGACAGTTGCACAACATTAGGACCACACTATATGCCACTAAACTGTTCACTTTAAAAGGTTAAATGTGTTACATGAATTTCACCTCTACAAAAAAGGAGAGCCTGCGGGAGCACGAACTGCAAGCAGGAGAAAAGCCAGAAGATCGCCCAGGAGGACCTCAGTCCCAGGAGCTCTCTCCTGGTGAGGGCGAGGGAAGGAGATGGCAGAGTTGGGTTCCCTATCATGTTTTCTCCCATGTTTGTTTTTGTCATCATATTACTGGTGTTTCATAATAAAACTCAGCAAACTCAACATTATCAAGAATTTCTTACTGCTGAGACATTTGCTAATTGTTTTTGTTTTAATTTCCAAGCCTACTTCAGTTTATCCTCTTTTTAAAAGCCTCTTTGTTTTTCCTTAGTCCATTATCCAAAATTCTAATTTCACATAACAAAACTTCTAAGGCAAATTAACATTTTTTACACTTTTTTATTTTAACTCAAAAGGAATCTGCTGTATACCTGTGTTGCTAGCACACTGGCAGGCCTTGAAAATGCTGCAGTAGACAAGAAAAACACAGTTGTTGTGAAGATGAAGCACACAAGCCAGGAAAGAAGATATACATAACACTTAACCTAACAATTATTTAATTACAATTGTGACAAACGCTGGAAGAAAAAAATACCGAATGTTGTCATGATTTTTTAAAATTTAATTTTTATAGTCACAGCCCTGTTTATTAAAAAATTATCTTTTATTATCTTCACTTCTAGATTTATACTTTCTATTTAGCTTGCTTTTTATCTCTCATTCTATTTCATAAGATTATTATAACGGGTTTAATGCAACAGTTTCCTTTTCTTTTAACCTACTCTATATTCCTTTGGTTGTTTTGGTGTTTTTTAAGTCTCCTCTCAACTTTCTAATTTTTTATATGATTTTCTTTTTTGTTCTTTCTCTTTTTCTATGTTTCACTACTCTGTGATCTGTTGAGATTAGGGGACCCTAGGGAATGTCTCATGCTCGTGCTCAGTCACTAAACTGTGTCTGACTCTTGTGACCCCATGGACTGGAGCCCGCCAGGTTTCTCTGTCCAAGGGATTCCCAGGCAACAATACTGGAGTGGGTTGCCATTTCCTTCTTTAGGGGATCTTCCCAATCCAGGGATGGAATCTGTGTCTCCTGCACTGGCAGGCGAGTTCTTTACTGCTGAGCCACCAGGGAAGCACTACAAGGGATGTCTACATTTCAGAACAACCACCACCTTCAGGCCACAACACCACCACCCTGATGTTAAGCAGTTCCCTTCCTACTAGCTCTCCCACTTCACCCTCTTGAATAGCTCTCTCAATGCTTCAATCTCCCTCAAGGACTGCCCGACTTGTGCAATCGTCCTACCCCAGAAATTAACATCTTCCCTAGGCACCCTAGACCCTCTCTCCTTTGCTCAGATCCCCTCTCTCAAAGACAGCCTTCAGAATCTCTCTGTTTGGCTGACTCATCAATAAGCCCCACTTCAATAAAGACAGCCAGGACCAGAAAGCCCATAGTCCCTCTTGGGGACAGCTGAGCTTGGCTTTCCAGAACCAGCGCTGTGACTTTGGTGGGGACTAAACTGGTCTTGCCAAGCAGCCACTACTGAGCTGTCTCTTCTGAGAGAAGAATCTGGGCACTGTCTCCCAAACTATTATTATAAAAAACTAGAAGAAGAAATAAAACAAAAATAATAATAAAAAAAAAACATTAACAAAGATCTCTACATCTAAGTTATATACAACTTCAGAACATCTCATGCTAGCAATGAAAACTCTTGGTTATTACTCAGTCTCAACAGAGTGGGTCACTTACAACATTAAAAAACACAATGGTAAACCTAAAGAAGAAGGATTCAGAGAAGGAATTATCCAAAATTCCATGAGTCACTTTAGGCCAAAATCTAGTCTGAGGCAAGAGTCATGAAATTCAGATTTTTAACAGAATTTTAAACCTAAAAATTTTAAGACTGAATCGAAGGAGAAGTTCAAAAGTAGAATTAGAATTTTCCAATTTAAAAATTTAAAGAACAGAATGTATTAAGTTGGTCAGAAGCAAGAATTACTGTTTTCTACTTGTAACTGAATAATATCTTCCCCTTCTTAAACCACTTTTTTCACTTATACAATTTATGCAACGCTGACAATTAACACAGAGCACCAATAAACTGAACACTTTGAAAACCCACTTCTCTGCATTCCCCATGGTAGCCTTCTTTCTTGTGGTTACAACTGTTTTGGGGAATAAGGAATGTGTAACAGAGTCGGACACAACTGAAGCGACTTAGCAGCAGCAGCAGCAAGATGTATACCAAGAGCCCCAAGGATGGCTTACAAGTGGAAAAGCTTCTGCTATAAATAGAAGCATAAGAGTTATAAAAAACAATAACAACAAAACCTACAAGCTTATCAATTCATCAGCAGATCAAAATACCTTTCTTTCTAAGTCTCTTAAGCAACCTGGCTGGGTCGCTGGACAACTGAGAACAATCTGCACATTCTGGCCACTTAAAGCTTCCAAACAATAATAATTCCAAAGAAACCCAATCTATGTGTACACAGAACAAAGCGGTGAGCCCTCCAAGTTATCTTTCGCAATGTGTGCAAACAAAAGGCACTACTCACTTAATCACTTGATGGCCAAGGAATTACCCCGAGATGTTCAAACACTGTAATCTGAGTACCTATCACACCCTAAGCACTGAATAGCAATTTAAGAGTTCATTTCCCCAGGGCTTTAGTATTTAAATCTTCTGTGCTACAAGGCCACCCTACTTCTTTCTTCACCTTCTGACTACCTGCTAAATATTTACTGCCTGGATCTGATAATGTCCAAAAGAAGAAAACATATCACACATTGAAATGGGTCAATTGTATTCCTTTCAAAAGTAAAAGTTAAATGTATAGTGAAAAACTTCACTTTTCAGTTCTGTTATCTAACAGCAGTAGTTGTCAGCTGGAAAAATTTTATTCCCCAGGTTATAACATTTGGCAATTAGGGATAGTTTCTGGTTTTACAATTGTGGGGAAGGGGTGCTCTGCAATCTGTGAGCAGAGACACAGTACTGACAACATTCTGTAATGCACACGACTGCCTCACAACAAGTAACCCAGCCCAACATACTAACAGGTCCAATACAAAGAAACCCTCCTCTGTAGCTTTGAATGACACAAGCTTTCCTAAAATGGAGGGCTAGTTTCTGTATGAGACATATAAGTAACTTCTGGGAAAGTTTTACATTTGAAATCAGTTATACACTGAAGACAAGGATGAAAGAGAGTAAACTTTTATTGTTTGAATCCAACAGGTTCTTAAAGTCATACACATACAAAATTGATGCACTGGTTCATAAACCTAACAATAAAACAAGGAATTTAAAAATAATGAAGTTTTAAAAGTTTTAGGAAAAAAACACTTAACTGTGGAGGTAAACCATCAAAACATCCTCACAGGAATCATCATATCAGTTTGTAAAGTTTCTCTTTTTCCACAGTAGTGCTGGAAAGTCTCAATTTTAAAATAGGATTGGTACTGGAAAATATATTCCTTAGAAAGCGGTCTCCAACCTTTTTGACACCAGAGACTGATTTTATGGAAGACAATTTTTTCCACGGACCAGGGGCAGGGTGATGATTTCAGGATGATTCAAGCACATTACATTTATTGTGCACTGTATTTCTAATCTAACACTGCCCTTAATCTGACAGGAGGCGCTGGTCCACAGCCCGGAAGTTGGGGACCCCTGCCTTAGACCACTCAAAATGAGAAGCATAGCTTAGAATTTTAAGAATTAAAGAACCTGACATTTATCAAATTCTAATGAGTTCAATTTGAATAGTAATATTAAATTTTATACTAACTGAGCCCATGGGATGTTCTAAAGTTTAACTTTTCTGAAGTGAAAGTTACATCCATTGTCTTTTATTCATTTTTATTAGAATGTAGTTATTTTACAGTGTTATGTTAGTTTCTGCTGTACAGTAAAGTGAATCAGTTATACATACAGACATATATACATATATATATATATATACATATCAGGTCAGTTGCTCAGTCGTGTCCGACTCTTTTCAACCCCATGAATCGCAGCATGCCAGGCCTCCCTGTCCATCACCAACTCCAGGAGTTCACTCAGACTCATGTCCATCAAGTCAGTGATGCCATCCAGCCATCTCATCCTCTGTCGTCCCCTTCTCCTCTTGCCCCCAATCCCTCTCAGCATCAGAGTCTTTTCCAATGAGTCAACTCTTCACATGAGGTGGCCAAAGTACTGGAGTTTCAGCTTTAGCATCAGTCCTTCCAAAGAAATCCCAGGGCTGATCCCCTTTAGAATGGACTGGTTGGATCTTCTTGCAGTCTAAGGGACTCTCAAGAGTCTTCTCCAACACCACAGTTCAAAAGCATCAATTCTTTGGCGCTCAGCCTTCTTCACAATCCAACTCTCACATCCATACATGACCACAGGAAAAACCATAGCCTTGACTAGACGAACCTTTGTTGGCAAAATAAAGTCTCTGCTTTTGAATATGCTATCTAGATTGGTCATAACTTTCCTTCCAAGGAGTAAGCGTCTTTTAATTTCATGGCTGCAGTCACCATCTGCAGTGATTTTGGAGCCCATAAAAATAAAGTCTGACAATGTTTCCACTGTTTCCCATCTATTTCCCATGAAGTGATGGGACCGGATGCCATGATCTTCGTTTTCTGAATGTTGAGCTTTAAGCCAACTTTTTCACTCTCCTCTTTCACTTTCATCAAGAGGCTTTTGAGTTCCTCTTCACTTTCTGCCATAAGGGTGGTGTCATCTGCATATCTGAGGTTATTGATATTTCTCTCGGCAATCTTGATTCCAGCTTGTGTTTCTTCCAGCCCAGCGTTTCTCATGATGTACTCTGCATAGAAGTTAAATAAGCAGGGTGACAATATACAGCCTTGACGAACTCCTTTTCCTATTTGGAACCAGTCTGTTGTTCCATGTCCAGTTCTAACTGTTGCTTCCTGACCTGCATACAAATTTCTCAAGAGGCAGATCAGGTGGTCTGGTCTTCACATCTCTTTCAGAATTTTCCACAGTTGATTGTGATCCACACAGTCAAAGGCTTTGGCATAGTCAATAAAGCAGAAATAGATGTTTTTCTGGAAGTCTCTTGCTTTTTCCATGATTCAGCGGATGTTGGCAATTTGATCTCTGGTTCCTCTGCCTTTTCGAAAACCAGCTTGAACATCAGGAAGTTCACGGTTCACATATTGCTGAAGCCTGGCCTGGAGAATTTTGAGCATTATTTTACTAGCGTGTGAGATGAGTGCAATTGTATAGTAGTTTGAGCATTCTTTGGCATTGCCTTTCTTTGGGATTGGAATGAAAACTGACCTTTTCCAGTCCTGTGGCCACTGCTGAGTTTTCCAAATTTGCTGGCATATTGAGTGCAGCACTTTCACAGCATCATCTTTCAGGATTTGGAATAGCTCAACTGGAAGTCTATCACCTCCACTAGCTTTGTTCACAGTGATGCTTTCTAAGGCCCACTTGACTTCACACACACTCTCTTAGAGTCCCTTCCCATTTAGGTAACCACAGAGCACTGAGTAGCATTCCCTGTGCTATTCAGTAGGTTTTCATAAATTATCCATTTTATACAAGGTAGTGTACATTTGTGAGTCCCAATCTCCCAATTCAATCCCACACACACCTTCCCCTCTTGGTAATCATGTTAGTTTTCTACATCTGTGACTATTTTTCCTTTGCAAATAAGTTTATTTGTAAAATTTTTTAGATTCCACATATAATCAGTATTATACAGGTTATAACCATTTTATAGACATATTCTAAACATTAAGAAGAATCAGCTTCATTGTGTGAATTAAAGGCATACCTTGTAGATACTGTGCATTCAGTTCCAGACTATCACAATAAAGTGGATACCACAACAAAGTGAATCACATGAATTTTGGGGTTTCTTGGTGCATATAAAAGTTATGTTACACTACACTGTAGCCTCAGAGTGCAATAGCCTTATGTCTAAAACATATGTGCATACCTTAATTTTAAAAATGCTTACCATCATATGAGCCTTCAGAAAGGCATAATCTTTTTGCTGGGACTTCCCTGGCAGTCCAGTAGTTAAGACTCTTCACTCCCACAGCAGGGTGCATGGGTTGGATCCCTGGCGGAGAACTAGGATTCAACATGACACACTGCAGGGCCAAAAAAGAAATCTTTTTGCTGATAAAGGGTTTTGACTCAATGTTGACAGCTGCTAACTGATCACACTGGTGGTTGCTCAAGGCTGGGGTGACTGGCAATGTCTTAAGATGACAAAGAAGTGTGCCACACTGAGTGAGTCTTCCTTTCCTGAAGGATTTCTCCATAGCATGCAATGCTGTTTGAAAGTATTTTACTGATAGTAGAACTTCTTTCAAAATTAGTCAGTTCTTTCAAACTCTGTCAGAGCTTTATTAGTTAAGTTTATGTAATATATAATATTCTAAATCCTTTGTTGTCATTTCAACACTTTTCACAGCATCTTCACCAACAGTAGATTCTATCTCAAAAAACCACTTTCTTTGTTCATCCATAGGAAGCAGCTTCTCATCTGCTAGAAAGTTTCTATTGTGACACGGCAGCAATTCAGTCACATCTTCAGGCTCCACTTCTAGTTCTCTTGTTGTTTCCACCACATTTGTAGTGACTCCCTCCACAGAAGACTTGAACCCCTCAAACTCATCCGTGAGAGTTAGAATCATCCTCCAAGCTCTTGCTAGTATTGCTATTTTGACTTCTTCCCAAGAATCACAGATGTTCTTAGTGGTATCTAGAATGGTGAATCTTTTCCAAAAGGTTTTCAATTTACTTTGCCCAGATCTATCAGAGGACTCACTATCTACAGCAGCTATAGCCTTATGAGATATATTTCTTAAATGATAAGACTTGAAAATCAAAATCAAAATTACTCCTTGATCTATGGGTTGCAGAAATGATATTGTATCAGCAGGCATGAAAACATTCAAATCTGTTATACATCTGACAGAGCTCTTGGGCAACCAAATGCATTGTCAATGAGCAGTAATATTTTGAAAGAAATCATTTTTCCTGAGAAGCAGGTCTCAACAGTGAGCTTAAAATATTCAACAAACCATGTTGTAAAACAGCTATGGTGTCATCCAGGTTTTGTTGTTCCATTTACAGCACACAGGTAGAGTAGATCTTAGCATAATTCTTAAGGTCTTAGGATTTTCATAATGGCTAGAGCATTGGCTTCAACAAGTCACCAGCTGCATTAGCCCCAAACAGAGTCAGCCTGTCCTTTGAAGCTTTGAAGCCCGGCACTGACTTCTCCTCTCTAGGTACAAAGTCCATTTTCTGCCAACAGAACACTGTTTTGTCTATACTGGAAATCTGTTCTTTAGTGTTCAGTTCAGTTGCTAGTCATGTCCGACTCTTTGTGACCCCATGGACTGCGCATCAGGCTTCCCTGTCCATCATCAACTCCCAGAGCTTACTGAAGCTCATGTCCATTGAGTCGGTGATGCCATCCAACCATCTCATCCTCTGTCATCCCCTTCTCCTCCCGCCTTCAATCATTTCCAGCATCAGGGTCTTTTCAAATGAGTCATTTCCTCCCATCAGGTGGCCAAAGTATTGGAGTTTCAGCTTCAGCATCAGTCCTTCCAATGAATATTTAGGACTGATTTGCTTTAGGATGGACTGATTGGATCTTCCTGCTTTCCAAAGGACTCTCAAGAGTCTTCTCCAACACCACAGTTCAAAAGCATCAATTCTTTACTGTAGCCACCTTCATTAATGATCTTAGCTAGATCATCTAGATAACTTGCTTGCTGCAGCTCCTACATCAGCACGTTCTGCTGTACCTTGTACTTTTATGTGATGAAGACGGCGTCTTTCCTTAAAGCTCATGAAACAACCTCTGCTAGCTTCAAACTTCTCTTAGGCAGCTTCCTCACCTCTCTCAGCCTTCATGGAATTAAAAAGAATTAGGGCTTTGCTCTGGCCCTGGTTTAAGGGAATGTTGTAGCTGGTTTGATCTTCTATCCAGATCACTAAAAGTTTCTCCACATCAGCAATAAAGCTGTTCAGCTTTCTTATCATTCTTGTGTTCACTGAAGTAGTACTTTAACTTCCTTCAAGAACTTTTCCATCATATTCACAACTGGGCTAAGTGTTCGGCACAAGTGGCCTAACACTTAGCCAATCTCAAGTTAAATCATTTCTAGCTTTTGATTTAAAACGAGAGACATGACTCTTCACTTGAACACTTCCCATAGGGTTATTAACTGGTCTAATTTCAATATTAGTGTGTCTCAGGGAATAGGGAGACCCAGGGAGCAGGAGAGAGATGTGGGACAGCCAGTCAGTGGAGCAGTCAGTACACACAGCCTTTGTTAAGTTTGCCATGTTATATAGGTGCAGTTTGTGATGCCCCAAACACAATGACAATAGTAACATCAAAGATCACTGATCGTAGATCACCATAACAAATACAATAATAATGAAAAAAGTTTGAAATATTGCAAGAATTTCCAAAACCTGACCAGGACAGGAAGTGAGCAAGCCCTGTTAGAAACGTGACAGGATGGATTTGGTTGATACAAGGTTGCCACAAACTTCAATTTGTAAAAAATGCAGTATCTGCAAATCACAACAAAGGGAAGCCTAACAAAACAAGGTATGCCTGTACATGAATTAAGGAAAAGAGAGACCCAGCTTTTCAAGAGTATGAAATTTTCTGTTTAAGGAATTAATATTTGCAAATGTCTTTTTCTACAGCCAATTTTTGAAGTATCAAATGAGTTATTTAAAATATGCAAGTATTGACTTTCCTTCTCAGGACCATACTATACTCTGCTTTGATATATCTAGACTAGAGTGATATGGAAAATATCTGTAAATCATGTAAGTGATAAGTGACTTCTACCTAGAATACATAAAGAATTCCTACAACTCAATTTTTTTAAAAAAAGACAACCAATCAAATAATGGGTAAAGAACCTGAATAAACATCTCTCCGAGGAAAATTCACAAAGGGTTAATGGACATATGAAACATGCTCAACATCATTAGCCATCAGTGAAATGCAAATCAAAACCACAACGAAATCCCACTCCACACTTACTATGATGGCTATACTGAAAATGACAGAGATCGACAATTATCAGCAAGGGTGTGGAGAAACTGGAACCCTCATACCCTGCTGGTAGAAATATAATAGTGCAGCCACTTTAGAAAGCAGTCTAGTAGTTCCTCAAAGTTTAAACATACTATATGATCCAGCAATCCCAATCCAATGTATAAGCAGCACTCCTCCCTATAGTAAGTATGTCCACACAAAACCATGAATGTTGACTGTTATTCTAACAGGCAACAAGGCAGAAACAATTCAAACGTCCATCAATGAATGAATCGATAAACAAAATGTCATACCACAAAATATGATTTGGACAGAAAAATGAAGTCCTGATACACACTACAGCATGGATGAGCCTTGAAAACATGCTAAGTGAAAGAAGTTAGGCATAAAGGACCACATACTGTACAATTCAATGTACATGAAATGTCCAGAATGGGCCAACCCATAAAGATAGAAAACAGACTGACGTGCCTACGGCTGCAGAGAGGGACTGGTAGGAAATTGGGAGTGACTGCTGATGGGTACAGAGCTTCTTTCTGGAGTTATGAAAATGTTCTAAAACCAATGGTGGTGATGCTTTACACAGTTCTGTGAATGTATACAAAACCACTGAGCTATATACTTTAAATAGGTATGTGAATTATATCTTAATAAAGTCATTTTCTTTAAAGATACTTGTTTATGAAGCTGCCACATGAAATATGAACTGTTAAGCTTTTTAAAACTAAAAAATTCAGCCTTAAGATTCTATGAGATTGGCCAAGACTCAATATTTATTAAACGCTGACATTTTATTAATGATTCAAGAATTAACACATCTTTGCTAACATTTTTGAGATAGCATGATACAGTGTAAATTACACTATGAAGAAAAACACTAAAATATGCCACAACTTGAAATTTGTTAGTTTAATACTAAAACCAACTCCATCAGATAGGCACTGTCTTACTTTATAGTTTCAAAGAAATAACTTGCCATGGTAACATATTTCCTAAGTAGGGAAACTATTTCATATCCTACTAATTCTAAAACTAATTTTCTTTCCATTAACCATGCCCTCTCCGGAAAATTGAACTAAAAATCAGAAAACTTGGATTCAAGTTAAAGTCTGGGATCATCCCCTCCTAGCTGTTTGCACATTTCAGTTCTTTCACCTGTAAATCTCAAAGGATTATAGTAAGGATCAAAATAACATTAAAAAATATGAAATGTTTTTGTACACTGTAAAATTTTGTTACAATTCTTTTTACTGTTTAAAATAGATATAAACGTTCTGATCATGAAAATAAACTTTAAATACTGGTTAAAAATATTCCCATAAACTAAAAGTAGTAAGTCAAAATTGCTCAAGAAGAATGGTTAGAAAAAGGCTTTTCTTCATCTCTGACACTGCAGGGTCCCCTTTATCCCTACATGATAGAATTATGACCTCTCTAGAAAAGCCTGGATGATGATACCGCAGATGAAAATATAGCTACATGGTTTCGGCCATCACTGAACCACACAGAAACCAAAAAACCATAAAGGGAAAGAGCAGGTTCATTGCTTTTTCACCCAGAATTATAATAACAAATAAAATTAATTTTAATAGCTCTGCCTTCAACTTTGAGATTTCTCTGACTGATCATCAAAATCCTATCAACTATAAAAAGCTATCGTTAACACAGCTACAGCATGGAATACTCTGCCATGAAAAAAACATTTTTTAAAGATTAACAACACAGGAAAATACTTACAAAACATTGCTGCGTAATAAAAATGAGACATAATAGAGTAAGTTAAAATCCACTGAGCCCTTACAACATGTCAGAAATTGTGCTAAGAGTTTAACATGCTTAATGATAATAAATCCTTATAACAGCTCCTTAAAATACTATTAGCATTTTACAGGTGAAGAAACTGAGATGAATCTTTCTGAAAAATGACACTAAGGTTACAGAGCAGTAAATAAGAAACAGAGGATTTGAATCTATCCAATTCCCATCCACTTTTCCAAATGGCATTCTTAGCTGCCCAGGAACTTATTTATACACTACAGTGGTAACTCAGGAGCCTACACTCTAACTACTGCATTATACTGCATACATATCATTTTTCTTTAAAAATGTATAAATGAAGATAGGGAAGTGTCTTCACTTTAAGCTTGAGCTGAGATTCAGAAGTGTCTAGGTAAGACCATAGGAATAAATTCTGTCACAGTTTGGGGCTAGTGGAATGGTCCTTCCCATAATGGAAAGGACTGACCCTCTTATGTGAGTTAATACTGGCTCTTGGACTTCTAGTCTAGGTTCAATGGAGAAAGATGCTAAGGGAAAAGGCTTAAGTTGTTCCTGTGAAGGAGGCTAAGTACACAGGGACAATATTTGCATGATACAAAATCAGAAAAGTCAGCGTCTCCACTTTAGAGTGAAGAGCTGGATCTGAAACACTGAGACAATTACAGAAATGCAGCACCACTCTTGCAGCTCCGTATTTTGAAATTCTGACATCCAAGGACATTCCCTGGGCAAGGACAGCAGCAGACCTCCCCACCTCCAAGTACCATTTTGAGCAGGCAATCAACCAGATGCGAACAGGAGAAGGAGGTGAGAAGACTGAGTTTCTAGGGCCTTCAAGAGAAGGAAGATGGAGGTCTTGCATTAACAAAAGGGACTGAGAGTCGGTGACTGTTAGTATACTATTTTCACTCTTTTGTATCCGCTGAAGTGGTGAAAACTGGAGGTTATTAAAAAACTGGAAGAAAATAACAGAATTCTAACAGGTTTGTCACATGGTGATATAATTTCAGGTGATTGCTACTGCCTTTAAATTTTCTGTATAAACTGCCTACAGCGATGAGTGTAATTTTATAATCATGGGGGAAAAAAGGTTTTTAAAAAGTCAACCAATCAATGCTAGTAATATAAAAATGCTATTTCTAAGATTAAATTTCAAGCCTACACCAAAATCTGTGTTTCAAACCTCTAGAAAATTACATCCTGTTATATATGTAAAGTAATTGCCACTCTGCTTATAACTGGGAGTACATTTTGTTACAGGTATACATTTCAATCAAAACAAAAGAAATATTATACCCACAAAATTTATTATACCCCACTACATTTATGGTACGGGCTTTTGGTATACTTGTAATTTATTATTATTGTTTCAAGATTGGAAGCTCATATTCTTTTGGCAGACCAGTCTTCAAATTTAGGACAAGCAGACAAAGACAAACGACATTCTGACCTATACAATTAACCTCATGAAATAATTTATATCAATCATCAACTATATACAAGGTCGCACCTTCCACTGATTTTCATGCATCATAAAGTAACTTCCTAAAATAATGAAAGCAATGAAATCCATAATTGCTATAGTTCCTGAAGCCTGTCTTTGGAAATTTCTTTTCTCAGGTTATATAGAAAAGCTCATGGGTATTTTTGTAAACATACCCTTATGGTCCATTTCACAGTAAGACTAGTTGTAAAAGCAGAAATAAAATTTGAGACACAACCCCAGCTACTAATCCTGTATGATATTTATTTAGAAAACAAGTATAAATAAAAAAAAAATGTTTGGGATACCTATCAAAGCCTCAGCTTCCTAACAGTGTTCGTGAAAAGTATTTTACTGGTAAAGAAAAACTTTAAATTCAGTCATACATTTCAAAAATGGGTCACCTTCTTACCTGGAGATTTGATGTCCAGCATAGAGGAGCAGGGCCGTCAAAAAATATAGATAAAGCTGAACCAGATGCTGCCTGGGCAAGGTTAGTAGCACAACACTCAAGATATAACCTGTAGTAGAAGTGAAGAGAGATATAAATAAAATTCTATTCTAATTTAGTCTTCCAGTTAATTACACTAATAAAAAGAGCTTGAAGTAAATTACTTTCCAGTTCAGTTCAGTTCAGTTCAGTCCCTCAGTCCTGTCCAACTCTGTGACCCCATGAATCGCAGCACGCCAGGCCTCCCTGTCCATCACCAACACCTGGAGTTCATTCAAACCCACGTCCATCGAGTCGGTGATGCCATCCAGCCATCTCATCCTCTGTCGTCCCCTTTTCCTCCGGCCCCCAATCCCTCCCAGCATCAGAGTCTTTTCCACTGAGTCAACTCTTCGCATGAGGTGGCCAAAGTACTGGAGTTTCAGCTTTAGCATCATTCCTTCCAAAGAACACCCAGGACTGATCTCCTTTAGAATGGACTGGCTGGATCTCCTTGCAGTCCAAAGGACTCTCAAGAGTCTTCTCCCACACCACAGTTCAAAAGCTTCAATTCTTCGGCGCTCAGCTTTCTTCACAGTCCAACTCTCACATTCATACATGACTACTGGAAAAACCATAGCCTTGACTAGACGGACCTTTGTTGGCAAAGTAATGTCTCTGCTTTTGAATATGCTATCTAGGTTGGTCATAACTTTCCTTCCAAGGAGTAAGCGTCTTTTAATTTCATGGCTGCAGTCACCATCTGCAGTGATTTTGGAGCCCCAAAAAATAAAGTCTGACACCGTTTCCCCATCTATTTCCCATGAAGTGATGGGACCAGATGCCACGATCTTCGTTAGGTTTCAACAACTTTGAGGTTTTTTACTTCACTACCAAAGCAAGCTTAGCACAGTAAAACCACTTGATTTTTCTATGGAAAATATAAAGCATTTTTCACTTCCTTTGTAGGTTTCTCTATTTTAAAACTGAATATATCACACAAAAGTACAGTAGGATTCTCATCAACTACCTTTCCTTGTCTCCTTGTTTCTTCTACACCAACTGCCTCATTCTCTAGTCCCAGAGGAGGAACAGGGGGTCTTACTGTCCCTCTACTCCTGCACCTCCGGTGTGACTCAGATCTTATTTTTCCAACTCCAAAAGACCCTCTATCTTCTATGTCTTCAATCATTCCTCTGACACCATTCTCATTTCTCAAAGAATGTGTAGGGCTCTTTTCCCCAGTCGTAAAGAAAAACTCGTCACCACACTCATTTCTCCTTTTCCTATTACCTTTCTTTCATTACAATGACAAATGTTATAAACTATCTGTACCAAAGTCTCTAATTTCTGTCTATTATTCCCTCTTTACCCTTTACAATCTTAGATCCTCTACAAACCCGTTTGCTTTCTCTAAAGAAACTTGGAAGTTAACAATTACCTACTAAACAGGAGTCAAATCTAAGACTCAAATTTAAAGTCAAATCTAAGACTCCTATTTAAATCCTTGCCCCAGCACCCGAAGCAACAACCACCCGCAGATCTATTATTCTTTGGCTTTGTGACATGGACTTCCATTTACCCTCTAAATAATTCTCCCCTCTATTTTCTTTTCACCCTTCTCAAGTGAACATAGGAAATTTAGTTTCTGAATAAATTCTACTCTTTATGTAAGTATCTAACTCAAAGAATCTATTTTCCTGCTTCAAACATACCAAATTCTAGATGATACAACAGTAGTTCTGAGAACCTACTACATAAGCATAAAAACCTTAATCATTTCCTATTCTAAGTAGACAATTATAGCTCATAATGTCTGAGGTAAAGTCCACTTAAACGTTCCCATATAGGAGTACAAACTGAGCTCCCATCCTCCTCCCTCAACAGGCGTCCTCTTCCATTCACTCTGACTCAAACCTGAGTCACCTGTGATCACCCAGTCCCACTGAGTCTCTCATCTGTTACCCTTCCTTTGCAGTCGCTATGCCCCTACCTAGCCCTTTCTGTAATACAATAATATATGCTGACTGTTATTTATCTTTCAGTCTCTTCCCCTCCTCATCCATCCTATGCTTTGTTACCAGGGTAATATTCCCCAAACCATCACTTTCTTTTAGACAACTCCCGCTCTAAAACTTTCAAAAGTTTTAAAGAATCTGCCTGCGATGCAGGAGACCAGGTTCAATCCCTGGGTCAGGAAGATCTGCTGGAGAAGGGAATAGCTACCCACTCCAGTATTCTTGCCTGGAGAATTCCATGGAGAGAGGAGCCTGACGAGCTATAGTCCATAGCGTCACAAAGAGTTAGACACAACTGAGCGACTAACACTTTAACCTCTCAGTGTAACGTTAAACATCTTGCAAAAATCTGGCCCTGGCTTATTGTCCTCTCATGAATGAGTCTTCACTAGGGCACAGACATCCCTTCTTAGCACCTAATGTGTCTTAAAGTTTAAGAAACAGGAGCTGTGTTAGGCACTACGTATTTTCCACACATCCTAACTTTAAGAACCATCCAAGGGAAGCCAGAGATACATATTTCTATTTGCTTTTCATTTTGTAAAATAATTTCCTCCAATTAATTCTGTTAATCTCTTTCTCATAGGACTTAAGAAGTATTTAAAAGGATGTTTATTATATTTAGCAAGCATTTTCACTGTTTGTGGCTGAAGGATTTTCTAATCAGTCTACTTATTGCATGAAACGTTTCCTTAGATTTTCTGACGTTTAATAAACTATCATTTTCCTTTGCAGATATCCTTATCTTTCCCTTCTCCTGTGTATCTCATAAAATCAACTGCCAAATTCTCTAGACTGAACATATTCATTTCATTCTTTCAATTATTCAGTCATGCAATCAATCAACATTAGTATGTGTAAAGTATGATCCAGATGCACTCGTGGCCATGGAAAATCCAAGAAGAAAAAATAAAGAAATAACAGTCTCGTGGAAAACCAAACAAGGACAAAAGTGTGATACATCCTTGGTAGTTTCATAAAAATTAAAAGGGCTATGGTTAGGTGATTGTTTGACCTGGACCTCAAAGGGTAAATGGATCTTTACCAGGCTAAGAGAAAGGGGAAACATTCTAAGAGAACAGCAACAGCAGCTCTGACAGCCACAGAAGTACAAAGGAAATTTTCAGGAGACAGGAAACTGTAGACCACACTAGATTTTGGTGTAAGTAGAAAGAGTATTAGGAGGGTACTGGGAGATGATGCTGCTGATAGAGCTGGTGGCTCAGACAGTAAAGAAACCACCTACAGTGCAGGAGACCCAGGTTCGGTTTCTGGGTCGGGAAGATTCCCCTGGAGAAGGGCATGACTACCCACTCCAGTATTCCTGCCTGTAGAATTCGATGGATAGAGGAACCTGGCAGGCTACACTCCATGGGGTCACAAAGAGTCAGACACGACTGAGTGACTAACTCTAACTAACTTAGGATGAGATGGCTGGACGGCATCACGATGCAATGAACATGAACTTGGGCAAACTCCAGGAGATGGTGAGGGACAGGGAGGCCTGGTGTGCTGCAGTCCATGGGGTCGCAGAGAGTCAGACATGACTGGGTTACTGAACAACAACAAGAATTAAGGAGTTTAGCCTGGGCTTATGTTCTCAGATCCTTTAAATACCATATAGGTGAGGTAAGAAAATGAAAAACATATAGATGAGGTAAGAAAACAAAAAAAAAAACGGTAACAAAAACCCTATGGTCATCTATATCCCCATTTTCACATTCCAGTGAAAAAATAACTGTGATCAAATATATTGCACAAGAAGATTTTTGAGAGATTATGAATACTTATGCTGATGTATTAAGAGCTGTATGACTAAATCATCTGAACTACAATAAACAGTTGATCCTCAAACAATGCAGGGATCAGGAACACCAAGCTCTCCTCATGGTATAAAACCTGAGTATAACTTTACAGTCAGCCTTCCGAACCTACAGAGTTCAAGGGTCAACTGTATACATCATCTAATTAGTTGAAAAATACAAAACTACTGCTGATGCAAATATGCATCATTACTCAGACTATAGGATTAACTGAACCAACCAAAACAAACTAAATTGATAATGATGAAGCTTTGTTGTTGTTCAGTTGCTAAGTCGTGTCTGACTTTGCAATCCCATGAACTGCACCATACCAGGCTTCCCTGTCCCTTCATTATTTCTAGGAGCTTGCTCAAACTCGTGTCCATTGAGTCAGTGATGCCATCCAACCATCTCATCCTCTGCCACCGCCATGATAAAGCTAACTCAACAGTAATTTGTAATTAAAAAAAGCAAGACTAGCAGCATTTAAAAATAATGATCTGCTTAAATTAACATTGGTGAACCTTCCTAATGAAATACAAGAATTTCTGCTATTTAAAGGGTTATTTTAGTAGTGGAGAAAAAAAAAAATGAGGACATGGAATAACATAGTAGCTTTGGATATGAAGTTGGCAGGGTCATTTATGAGATATATACTTAAATAGGTCTTAATGGTAATCTACTGGTGAATGGTTGAGAAAAAGGAAGTGAAGATGGTTCTGATGTCTCCAGCATGGGTAACTGAAAGGATGGCTTTGCTACTAAGGGGGCAGAGGCTTGAGGTTAAGTAAAGGTGATGAGATAAGTGATAAGTTGAAGTGCTTGTAAAATATTTAGGTTGAGATAGCTAACGATAGTTAGAAATCATTTATTCATCACCAGGCACTAGTTAGGTACTGATAATACTGAGATAATAGACAATACCATTCCTACCTTAAGGGAGCTAACTATCTAGTTGGGAAGATAGCTAGGCTTATGGACCCTTAGAATGTAGTACAGTAAGTACCATGGTGGAGGTATGAACTGGATACCATGCGATCAAAGAGGAGGAACAATAATGGAGATTAAAGTGGTCAAAAGCAGTGAAAAGTGGAGATAGAGATTTGTAGCCAAAACTATGTGAAACCACCCCAACAACAAAATATGAAAATTAAACACAAATCCTAGGAATATCAACACTAAAGGAGTCCAAAGATACAGCAAAAGACTCAGAAGGAATGATTAATAATCTAGAAGAATTCAGAAAGATTTTTAAGAAGGAGATCGTGGTTAACAGTTTCACAAACACGGAAAGGTATGCAAAACAGGGATACAAATGAAGTTTGAGTTTTACCTTTTAGGTCACTAATGATTTTAGTGATCATAGTTACAATAGAACTATTCTCATATCCACTCTTTTCTTTGCAACTGCTACAAGCCCATGCTGGCTCTTGATCTCATTACCTGTTGCAAAAATCCTAAATGGCCTTCTATCCTCCAGTTTCTCCCCTCCCCAATCCACTATCCTATCCTATTCAACACTGCCTAATCAATCTTAAGATGCAGCTCACCTGCTCTAAATCCCTTACTGACCCACCACTATCTATCAATTTAAGCACAATATCTAACATTTGCATTCAGGGCTTTTCACAAATGGCCCTATTGTTCCTTTTCAATATTATTTCTTTTCTCCTTTATATATCCTACACCCTGCAAACAGTTCTATAATTAACATCTGGAGAGTTACTCTCTCTGCTGTCCTCAGACAGGACCCACACTGGAAAGCTTCTAATTTCAAAGGTACAATTATACTTCATTAACACAATTATTAACACTCCCCACCTTGATTTTTAAGCTCTTAATAACAGAGGATATAAAGGAGAAAAAAACTCACAACAGTAAAACAAACAAAAAACAAACTTAGGAATGAACTGAAAAATAAAAGTCTAAGGGCTACATAAAGAAAACTTTAAAACACTCCATCCAGAAGGATGCAAAAGAAATCATGAACATAGTTAAGTCTCTTGTGTTCTTTCCTAAAGAGTTAGCACCCTTAAGCTCTCTCTTCATGCTAACTTAACTTTTAATAATAAGCAATCCCAGCAAAACAGGGCTGTGTTTGGAAGATTAAATAACTGGGAAGTTCATGTAGAAAACTAACAACAACAACCAAAATAAACTCAGAGACGGAAATAAAGAAAAAGAGACTAACTCTATCAGATAGTAAAATAAAATCTAAATCCTCAATAATAAGAAATGAATAGAAAAAAAGTTCAGAAATGGAATAAGACACCCTGTAAATGCAGATAAATTCTAAATGCAGCAAAGATTTAAATGCAAAAATGAAACAACAAAAAGAATGCAATAAAACATGACATACATCTTTATAAACTTAAGAACAGAGAAGGCTTTTTTAATTGATTAAAAATCCTAAAGATATATGAAAGAAAAAATGATAAATTCAATCACAATAAAAACAAATTTTGTGTGTCAAAAATATCTTTAGCAAAATCAAGAGAACTGAAACTGGAAAAAATTCCAACTCATCACACAGGGGTTATTTCCCTAACATATATCAAACCCCACCAACTAGTAAGAAAAGGCTAACGTCCCATAGAAAAGTGAGCAAGGGACAAGTACTGACAACTCTCAAAGGAGGAAACTACCAATTTTTTAAACACATGAATAAGTTCAATCTCATTCACAAGAGAAACACAAATGAAAACTACATTTTAAAATAACCACTTTTCACCTACATGCCATGTCATGTTTACTAGTTCAGTCATGTCCGACTCTGCAACCCTTTGGACTGTAGCCCCCCAGGCTCCTTTGTCCATGGGACTTTTCAGGCAAGAATACTGGAGTGGGTTGCCACTTTCCTCATCCAGGGGATCTCTTCCCAACCCAGGAATGAAATCCATGTCTCCTGCATTGCAGGCGGACTCTTTACCTGCTGAACCATCAGAGAAACCCACTAAGCAGCCAGATACTAAAGTTGGATAATACTGCTTTGATAAGGATGTAGGATTTCAGGAAGCGTCAACAACTGCTTATGTAGGTACAACATAGTCTATAGAGAGCAGTATCAGTCAATAGTCCCAATGTATGTATGCTCTAATCCAGCAGAATCACTTCTAATAACTCATCCCATGGCTATCTTTGCACCTGTTGAAATGATAGCTGTACAAAACTGTTTAGTACCACACTGAATGAAACAGTAGAAGACAGAAGCTATCTAAAATGTCCTCCACTGAAGTAATTCATGCACTAAATCATGGTACAGTCATACAAGAGTACTATGCCCCTACGAAACAGAACTGGAGGGCTGGGGAAGAAAGTGAGGCCTCAACAGTTCGTCAGAATCTTAAGATCTGGCAGATCAGAATGTGTCAGCATGAAAAAACAGTGAATATCTAAAAATAACATGGCTCTATGATACATCATTTAGTTAAAACAAACAAAAGGTTCAAAAGAGTAATGTACTATGTTATCATCTGTACTAAAAAAGAGGAAAGATATTTACATTTTTATCATTTATATATCAAAATATCTTTATATTTACTTACACATACATAAAATATCTCCAGAATTATGCTGCTGCTGCTGCTGCTGCTGCTGCTAAGTCGCTTTAGTCGTGTCCGACTCTGTGCGACCCCATAGACGTCAGCCCACCAGGCTCCCCTGTCTCTGGGATTCTCCAGGCAAGAACATTGGAGTGGGTTGCCATTTCCTTCTCCAATGCATGAAAGTGAAAAGTGAAAGTGAAGTCGCTCAGTCGTGTCTGACTCCTAGCGACCCCATGGACTGCAGCCTACCAGGCTCCTCCGTCCATGGGATTTTCCAGGCAAGAGTACTGGAGTGGGTTGCCATTGCCTTCTTCACCAGAATTATGCACAAGAAAATAAAAACAGCTACCTGTTGAGACTCAAAGTGAGAACTCAGTAGATGAGGAACAGAGACAGGAGGAAGGTACTTTTCACTGTATACTTTTTATGCTTTTTGGTTTCTGAACATAAATTACAATTTCTAAAATCCATTTAAGGGTGAAATTCTGTAAATTGGAACATTACATAAACACTACATAATGCTATGACACAGAGGTTACTGTAACCAAAAATCTGTTCAAGCTGAAAATATCTACTTGTGCAATCACTGAGCTTACTCTACCATAGCATGAGTGCATTTAAGAAGGCTCAGTTGAGTTCCCAAAGCCAAAGAGTGCAAACTGCAACTGTACGAGAACCAATACAACTTCTAAGATGAATGTTTCTGTTATTAGGTAGCTCTTTTTATAATAAACACTTCCATATATTCAGAAATAATATATGTGATAAGTACATTTTTAAGACCACAGAACAAACTACTTTTGCTGGATTAAGCGAAATATCTAAACCAAGTACCCAACTGTTCTTCTACAACAGACTGGAATTATTTTCCATAAACTAACATACAAACCTTTAACAGGTTAACCCCTTAAAGGGCTGAGAATTAGTATTTTGTAGCATAAAAGAACCTTCTCATTTCAGAGGCTTTCCAAGGTAGTGCCAACTGAGAGAGAGAAATCTACTGTACTCAGATGTTCCGTCTCTAGTGTAGTCTTTTCTACTGTACCTTCCCACAACGGCTTAAATCTCTCAGAACTATAAGGGGTTCTCAGGGCTAGAAAGTTCTTTATAAAAAAAAAATAAATCTCAAAGACAGGACAACCCTTAACAATTTTATAAAAGATAATCTTCAAATTTTAAAAAAGATATACTTGTTGATAGGCAATTCTAACAACAAAAATATTAATAAAACCACTGCAGCACATCATTCAAGCCACATCTTGAGTTACTGATGTTAAATGAAATTATACTATCATTATTATTACATATAAAACAAAAATTAACCTAAAAATTAAGAATCATGACTTTTATTCTAGATGGACTGGATCTTCCCTGACCAGGGATCAAACCCATGCCCTCTGCAATGGAAATACAGTATCTTTAACAACTGGACCTCCAGGGAAGTCCCCTGCCTGTATATCTTGACTTTAATTTCTTAAATCTCTTCACATTACTTCTACCACTGATTCAAAAACAATTGTATCAATTATATATATCAAGCATTTTTAAAAAATATTATAATTTTCCACATTTCATTTAACTGAAATGAATACTATACCTTCAAATGATATTAATGTTTTGGAAGGATAAAGAATATCGCTTACTTTCTGGACTTCCCTGGTACTACAATGGATAAGAATCTGGCTGCCAAACAGGAGACACAGGTTCAATCCCTAGTCTGGGAAGATTCTACATACTGAGGAGCAATTAAGCTCATGAGCCACGACTACTGAGCCCAAGCTCTAAAGCCTACAAGCCACAACTACTGAAGCCTCTGCGCCTAGAGCCTGTGGCCCCCAACCAGAGAAGCCACTGCTCAGTGCAACTAGAGAAAGTCTGAATGCAGCAATGAAGACACAGCGTAACCAAAAATAAATAAATAAGTAATCTAAAAAAAACCTTACATTCTGAATTACTACCAAAACCCAAATTAATGACAAGTTTTAACAGGCCAAATGTCTGGAAAGGGCTTCCCAGGTGGCACAGTGGTAAAGAATCCACTGCCAATGCAGGAGACGCAAGAGACACAGGTTTGATCCCTGGGTCGGGAAGATCCTCTGGAGTAGGAAATGGCAACCCAGTCCAGTATTCCTGCCTGGAAAATTCCATGGACAGAGAAACGTGGCAGGCTACAGTCCATGGGGTCACCAAATGAGTTGGACAAGAATGAGTACAGCACAGCAAACGTCTGGAAAGGTTATTTCCCATTATTTAACTCTACCTATTAAAATCCAATACATGTTTTCTTTTATATACGTCAATTACATCTAATAAACCAGAAGCAAAAAATAAATTAAAAAAAAAAACCAAATGTTTTCTTCTGCTTTCCAGGGTTCATCAAAATATATTTCACAGCAAAATAAATCCAACTCTGTCTATTTTCCTCTACCCCTAATAATTTATATGCAATTGTGAAACAAATAAGACTATAAACATGATTCATAAACATTTATCAACGACTGTATCACTGTCACTTCAATGTAAAAGGACATGATTTTACCCAAATTAAAGAGTATACAAAGACATAGATCAGAATACTCACTAAAAGCTCAGGAAACAGGATGTAGACACTTACCTACATAATGCATATTGAGAGCCAAATACTTGTACTGGAAAAGAGGGTTGTTATTGAGGCTACTTCTTTGGATCTGCTGAAAGAAGGAGCTGACATCCCATCTGTACAGGACATCCAACAGCATGATGCTTGGCACCCGCAGGGCCACATTCAACACCGCCTCCAGTTTCTCCTTTGCAGCCATGTTTTTTCTTGGAGCAGACCTAAACTTCAGGAGATACATATAAAAGAGTAAGTCACCTCAAATAGCTTTTAGATATCCTTTTATGAGTCTAATGGATCACATACTACAAAAACTATGTTGTAATGTAAAAAGCTCCTTAGATGCATCTACTACTTCCAGATATTTAGGAAATAAGCTTTCTATTATGTTTTCACATGGACTCTTGGGTCTGCTTAACTTTAATGCTCTGAGGAAATGTTTGGGCCTCAAAATTTGTTTTTTAAAAAGCTTCTAATTCCAAATCTAGGCACTTAACAAAACAGCCTATAAGAATACTGTAGCTTTTGTCCAATTATCTTGAGAAGGAAAATTCACTCCTATAAAATTCCTTGAGAGTTATGTAGCTTTTTTAATAAAGAGCAAATTTTAAAGTTATTACATGAAAAAGCCTAAGTTAATAAAAATATAATAACTGCACATTGAGTATACAGCATCTCACAGTCTATCCTGTTCCTTATTACTTAAAATCAAAACTGAAGTAAACAATTTACATGATACAGATACAATGCAGAGAACTCAAGATACAGGTAAAGGCAACATGATTTGCAATCCTGTTTCTTTGTATCATTAAAATTAAACTTTTAGGGCTTCCCTGGTGGTCTAGTGGTTAAGAGTCCACCTTGCAATGCAGGGGACATCAGTTCGATCCCTGGTCCAGGAAGATCCCACATGCCATGGGGCAACTAAGCCCATGCACTCTAGAGCCTGTGCTCTGCAACAAGAGAAGCCGCCACAGTGAGAAGCCTATGCACTGCAACTAGAGAAATCGTGCACACAGCAACCAAGACCCAACAGAGCCCAATAAATAAATAAATAAATCTATAAATCTTGAAGGAAAAAAAACCTCTTAGTCTGAAATTCCCACCATCTGCTTTCAAGGTAGGAAAAAGCTCATCAAATTCTTCTCTGTGCCACACAGACATGCTGGCACATGGAAGAAGTCAGGCACTGTGAGTCTGCAGCCTCTGTCTTTGCTTAGCTGTTGATTAGCAGTGGTGAATGGGGGGCTTAAAAAAAAAAAAGGAAGGAAGGAAACGAACGATCTGCCAATCTACTATATAAAGGACAACTTAGTGTAATACTGCTTTATATGATAGAGCTGCAAATTAATCCAAGGAATTACAGAAAAAAAGACAGAAGTGGTAAAGGATAATTTTAGGAGTAACGATAATTCTAGATTGTTGGCTCTGACAATATCCTTTTAAGAACTTTGCTGAGAAAGCAAAATACACTTCTAGCTTTGGCAGTAATTTCAGACATTACAGGACAAATGAAAACATTTATTTCCAAAGAAAATTATAGTGACAGATTGCTATGCTATGGTTAAATATTTGTCAGTATTTCCATTTCACCCTCTAATTTTCATAGCTTCCTAGCTCAGATAGTTGGGGGGGAAATGCTGCTCAGTTTGGCACATCATTAATACAAGTTTTCCCATCACTAAACTGATTTATTATATATCATTCCCACTACTCAAATGTTATGTATGTCCTACCAATAATACAAAATTAACTTTTTTATAAATAAATACTGTAATTCTGATTACTTTAAATGAACAAGACTGCTTTAATAATTTCCATACACAAGAAATGGAGGGGAGGGATAAACTGGGAGACTGGGGCTGACACACTGCTACATATAAAACAGATAACTAATATGGACTTACTGCACAGCGCAGGGAACTCTATATTCTCAATATTCTCTAACAGCCTATATGGGGAAAAAAATCTAAAAAAAGAATGAATTTACATATATGTATGTATAACTGATTCACTGTGCCGTACACCTGAAACTAACACATTATAAATCAACTCTACTTCAAGAAAAAAAATTTTTTAAACGGAATATTGTCAGAGAATCATAACCAAATAGCTGTGTCCTAAGGGGGTAAAAAAAGGCACTGAAAAATAAAATCTCGAATCAACATTTATTACAAATTATACCATTTAGGCATTTAGGAGCCTACATTTCTCAAAGCTTGTGATATTATTAAGAAAAAAAAAAATTCTAGGAAATATTCACATTAACATCCTTTCAACAGTGGCCCTGGGGTGATTTTTATTCCCCTCTATCTTTTTCTGTTTGACAAATGTTTCAGTATACCCATACATTACTAGGAAAAGTGTAATATAATGTGCCTAAGCTATCTAGATAACTTAAGGAAATACACAGGAAGTAACTACTTACTGTGGTGGTCAACCTGGTAACTCAGTGCACTCTTGGGAGTTCATTTCAAAGTGCACAAATGATAGGTTTTTTTTTTTCTCACAAACCACCAGTCACGTGTGAAAATTACCATGGTATGTACCAAGACAAAAATATCACTAACAGGCTTTATTCAGTAATGGAAAAGTAACTACCTTTCCATATTCTATATTCCAATATGAATCAATACTGCTTTTGTAAGTAACAAAAAAGGGGACAATTACTGAGTTAATATTTGTGGTCCATATTCATCTGACTTAGAGCCTTCATATGTTTTAAATGTTTTCTTGTTTTTAAATGTGCCCAGTTTCACTATTTATTGTAGCTCTTAAAGGGGTAAAGAAAAAAAAATTACACAAAATAACCAATCCTACGTCAGAAATCAAGATCCAAAATGCTAAGGGAAAAAACTCCCTAATTCTTAAAAAGGACCGTATCTCTATTACAAAAGAAGGCCATTAGCAGAATGGTACATGCTTCCCCTTAAATTACCACTACTTCACAAACAGACAAGAACAGAACACAAACGGGACAAGAACAGAAGACAAATGGAACAAGAATAAAAAGAAAATCGGGTCCCTAAACCTACTGGTAACAGAAGAACATCCAAGACAGACACCTAAACTCTACTGCCTGGATGGAATGAAATATCCCCTTTAACAACAAATATATTGCTTACTAAATGTTTCATTTATTTCTGTATGTGAGTGACATTTCAGTAAGTCATTGGCAAGCTGGCCATGTATAGGGACGTGGAGGAAACAAATTTAATACGTAGAAAGCTGAATCTAAAATGCTACCAACAAGAGCTATGGAAAGAAAAAGGCGGGGGGTGGGGGGGGGACCATTGTGGACCATTCTTCATAGAAATGCCACATGATAGGGTGTGACCATTACAAATAAATACCATACACTACACTCAAGCTCCACACACTAAACTAACAGCTAAACAAAATGTTGAAATGTATTTTATTTGCTGAAACCTGAAATTACTCACATGTGCCAAATCACTCACATCTGCTAAAAGACTAAATTAAAAACATGAAATAAATAAAAATGCAGCCTTCTCTCCTGGGGTAAAGAGACGATGTTTGGTTCAAGCCTAATTTATCTTTTTCTAAGATTTGTTAAACAGAGCTAGGGAACATATTCTAAGTCAGAGGAAGCTCAAAATTCTCCTAAAACCAAACAGTATCAACTAACCCTCAAAAATAAACAGAAGAGCTGAAGGCAAAGAAAACTCAAAGGCTTAACATTCTCTAAAGCCAAATATATAAGATACTCCCTGCCTTGTTCAGTTATGTACATTTTACCTTCTGTGCGTGATTTTTAAACTTCCTCCTTGAAATGTGGAAAGAACTGAGAAAGTAACATTCCAACAAATTGTCTCTGAAAGTAATGAAAACTAAATGTGATTCAAAGATGCTTTACACAGTGAAACAGCTTTATAAAAAAAAAAAAATCCATCCCTTTCCAGTAACAGAAAAAGAAAGGCTTAACAAAAGCTAACCAAAAACAAGACCACAGGATTTCATTAAATGACATTCCTAGGCTTGGAAGCAGCAAATTGCTACCTAGGAACACAAGAATGTCCTGTACCAGCACAACGCTGCACAATTCATCATTCACTTTTGTGGTTTAGGATACACTAGGGACCTCATTCTACACTTTTCAGAAAATACTACATTTTAGTCTTGAATATGAAGAAATCAAACAAATCATCAACAATATGAAAAATGTAAGTTTTTAACGTCAGAGCTCTTCTCATCAGCTGAAGAATTATGCTAAAAAATAAGAAATGAAAATGTTCTTACCCAAAAAGGGAAGAGAATTCACATCTCCTAGAAAAAACAAAAATAAGAATGCCTTATAACCCGATTTAAAATTATTCAGTACAATATTAGATAACTCCGAAAGTTTTTACACCTTTCCTCCTCAGCATAAGGAGAAAAACAAAAAACTATCATTCATCATCAGTCTCCTTTCTCTGTTCAATCCAATTTGGGGGGGGGGGGGTGGGGGGGTGGAATTCTACCATCAGCTAAAGCCAATCTTAATAAGAAAGACATTTTCTGGCTGTCCGGATGTTAGGATGGTAAGCCCTGAAAATGTTGAGGGCAGAGCTAAAGCCTAAAATCATAAGTAAACTCAGCCAAAAATTCAGATACCGGGGAGAAGAACCCACTTCTTACATAAGCTTTGGCACACGTTTTAAATACAGCTGATCCTTCCCACTCCCACTCATTGCTAGCTAACTTTGTGTATGTACCTTATTTCCACGTAAACTACTAGCGATTCTGTGGTTTCTGGTCATCTCCAAATCGGCAAACATCCACTCTGGGAATCCACTCAGAATACAAGGGCCATCTTTCAACTTAAGCAGCCAGACAGAGGAAATAGAAAACTGCTATCTCTGCCATTGGGCGCTCAGCCTGGGTCACGACTGCAGCACCGACAGCTCATCCTTTGGGCAAGATTCAAGATTCACCAGAACTGCTCAGTCCGTATTTTAAAAAATAAAAAGACACACAGTCCCTCTCCTTTCCTTTCAAACTAGTTTCCTGTTTACTGCAGACTGCGATGCAAAGCCATCCATTAATCTTTGATGCCTTCTCACAGCAGAGCCCCCTTCCTCTCTCCCCGCACCGCCTCCCCCGCCCCCCACGCCTGCTGATCTCAGCCGCGTTTGAACTATAGTAACCCCAGCCCAGCTCGCTGCAAAGCAAGCAGCGCAGCAGCAGCAGCGGGGCCGCTGCCGCCGCGGGGCTAGGGGATTACGTCCACAAAAACTCTGCCAGGAAAGAGGCCCGTGCCAGGGAGCTCCCCTCCCCTCTGGCCAAGGATGTTGGCTCCGCCGCGCCACGCACCAAAAAGATTCTGAAAGAAGACGCGGACTAAGTTCTTCATCCCTGAACAGAAAGGGGATCTATTCCCAAAGGGCGGGCAAGGGTCTTGGGATCCTTGGTTGAGAAAAGCAAAAGTGGAGAGGGATGCAGAAGGCCTGGCAAACGAGAGTAGCAGCGATGGGAACAAAAAGGAAAGGATGAAGACCGCTCATACTGTAAAAAAGGCTGACAGACATGATATAGTGGAAATGGGTCCCCATTTGAAGAATGACTTGGCAGGCCTTTCTGCACCCCAAAACCACCTCAAACCGAATGAAAGGGGGGAAGCTGAGTTTGGGGCTGCGTAAAGCAAAGAAGCGTAGGGTGAAATAAGAGAGGGAGGGAACCTCGTGAGCCAAGTGGACAAAGACGCAAAAGACCGAAAGTTGGAAGTGGGAACTGGAGGAAAGGAGCTGGAAAGGAGCAGCTGGAAAAGGGGCAGCTCAGAAGGGGCTTGGAAAAGGCCCTAAATGGGGTCTCGGGAGGCGATGGGGCAGCGCTCAGAGCAAGGGCATCTTAGGAATGCTGGGGAGACGAGGGCTCTCTCCAGGAGGGTGGGGTTGGAGAGGGGCCGGGCAGAGCCCAGGAGCTGGGAGAGGGGGCTCTAAGCGGGGCCCCGGGAGGGGAGGACAGAGCCGGAAGAGAGCCGAAGCGGGGGCCAGGAGGGCCGAGGGAGGGGCTGGCGGCTGGGAAGGAGGGGGCGCTGCGGATGAAGTGGAGACGAGGATGGGAGAAGAGGAAGGAGACGAACGGGGAAAGGGGCGAAGGGAGAGAAGAGGAAGGAGCGGGCGACGGGATGGAGGAAGGGAGTGAAGAGGGACGGGGGAGGGGGAGAAGAGAGGATGCAGGATGCGGGCGAGGGCGCCGGGAGAAGAAGGGGCCGACCCGGGCGGACGGCTCGTTCACCTCAGGCTGCGGCCTCCCTCCCCACGGGGAGGCGCCGTGGGCGGACTGAAGGGCTCCGCAACTCCCCGGCTCTCTCGCTCGCCTGCCCTCCCGCTCTTCTCGGGCGGCGGCAGCAGGGGCCGGGACCGCGCGGCTCACAGCGGCGGCTTCTCCGCGCCGGGCCTTGGATGCTGCGTCTCGGGAGGCGGCGGCAGCGGAGGCGGCAGCAGCCCAACCCTTGCGGTCACCATCGTCCGCGGCGGCAGGCGCTCGCGGGCCGAGCTCCTTAGCAGCCGGCGGCAGCCATGGCCTTCTTCGTTCACTCCTCCCGCCCCCGGCGCTCTGCGGCCGCAGCAGCCCGGCTTCAGTGCTCTGCGCCTGCGCGCGGCGCTGCCAGCGCGGCGCGGCCCTCCCCCATACGGGCGCGCCTCTGCGCGCCCTCGCGCTCACTCACAATCGCGCCGCTGGGTGGTTCCCGCGCCGCCTCCGGTACACGGGTGGGAGACACACGCCTCTCGCAGCCTACACAGCCAGGCTCCCGCCGCTATGGAGACGTGTGCCACGCCGACATCTGCACGCGCACTGTGACACTCACCATTCTGACACACGTGCGCTCTCACACTCCCCAAACACCAGGAGCCACACGCGCTCACACCCACACTTACCTGCCAGGACCACGTGGGAGAATTGGAGAGGCTGATCCTTAACCCGATGGAACCGCAGTAGCAAAGAGGCCAGATTTTTTTTTTAACTCCCTACTGACTGGTCTAGACTGTCAACTCCTTGGCGTCAGAGACAGTATCTGTGATGGCTCAGCACTGCCTAGCACAGAACAGGCGCCCAATAAAACTTCTATTGAATAAGTGAGTGGATATATGAATAAGTGAATTGGAACTATGCATTGAGTATCTTTAAGAATTCCAACTCTGGTTTAAAGAACTTGTTCAAAGAATTTTACTGTTGTATGTAATTAAATGGTAAGTGTGTGTCCTGTCTTTTAGTCTAAGGTTAAAAACAGATTAATGTACCATCACACTTCCCAAGATTATGTTAACATACCTTATGGGGCAGGAACTGTTCTCCATTTACTCACAGTAAAAAACCTGAAACACATTGTTTGTACCAAGAATGAATCAAGAATGTTGCTGGTCTTCTGGGCTTTATCTACTTCCTTGCCTTAATGACCCTCTACAAATTCCCTCACCCTCAGCCCCTTCCAAAAAAAAAAGGCCTACATTGTTCCTTCCTTTGTCTTTGGTTAGTTCCTAGACAGTCACTTTGAGGTTGGCAATGCCTACACACACAGAAGATCACACACTCAGTAGTAGATAAAATGTTGCCACTAGATTGAATCATCTTGAAATTGTTACAAAAGAAACACACTTACCTGCCAGGACCACGTGGGAGAACAAACACACTGCCTGTTACAAAAGAAATTAAGGTCCTTCAACCTAGATTTGTGTTGGAGGCCCTCCTTGGAAATTCAAGCCTTTGGCATTGGTACACTTAACGGTAAATCCCCAATTCTGAGACACCTTTGTATGCTAAGTCACTTCAGTCCTGTCTGATTCTTTTGCGACCCTGTGGACTGTAGCCTACCAGGCTCCTCTGTCCATGGAATTCTCCAGGCAAAAATACTGGAGTGGGTTGCCATGCCCTCCTCCAGGGGATCTTCCTGACCTAGGGATTGAAGTCTCATCTCTCATGTCTCCTGCATTGGCAGGTGGGTTCTTTACCACTACTGCCATCTGGCAAGCCTATCTCTGTATCTAGCCAAAACTGTAAACACAAGCTCTACATTTAGAAAATGTAATTTCTGGAGGCATCAATCAATCAAATTCAGAGTAACTTCCCTTCCACCAGTTTGATATCCCTAAAGAAATTTAAGTTTTTAAAATTTCTGGGGATTGGCCACCTTTCATCCTTGCGCCTTAGACTACTTTAGAATAATCATTAAGCCTGCTACATGGCAAAGAGGCAGTTTTATGAGTCTCTCGATATAGCCTGGTAAATGAGAAATTACACACACACAGAACTACAGAGGCCACATGACTAATGATTGGAATAGGAAACTGCCCAGGACAGCAAGGCCTTTCCTTTGATTTCCTCCTGTTTTCACAATTTTACTACTGACTCAGTCAAGAAAACGTAAGGCCAGAAATAAGATTACCATGAAGTCAAAACTACATAAACAGATTCTAACTGGATTTATTTATTCTTCCCAGGTGAATGACAGAATCTTGAAAGTATTACTTTAGTACTGATACTGAATTTCTGTGTTTTGTTTAAATGGAAGCAAAGTCTACCTCAGCTCTGACCTTTCCTTTTTTAAAGGGAAAAATTGGGTTCAAAGTCCTATAACCTTTATTGTAAGTTCCCTGAACTTGTAAAAGCAGGAAAAATAAGTCACACTTGGTTTTTATAGCAGCTGCCTATGAATGCTGGGGTTCAAAACAAGCAAAGAAAATTACTCCTGTAATTAAAGGGTTACTGCTATTACACTGCTGCTAATCCAGTTTTGAAAAAGCTCTAAAGAGCCAGAAACAGGTAACCAAATCACACTAAAAAGAAAAGCAGTGGGGTGGGGGTTGGGGTATTAGAGAGGACTGCTCAAATAAATGAGGCAATCTCATGTGACTTTTTTCCTGTTTTTACAATCTCAAATAAAAGACAGCAAGTACTTTCTAGAAACACTCAAAAGCACACAAATCGGGAAAGGTCAGGAGAAAAACATGGTAAGTACCTGGAACCAAGCTTAAGGATATACCCAACTGCCATATCTTGGTCATAAAAGGAATTAACGTAATGTGCTAGAAGGAAATAAGTGGAGTGTTTATGTTTGTGGAATGGCAGGCAGTTCAGGATTCTAAAGGTTATCTTGGTAGCAGTTTACTGACTCAGTCCTGTCTGACTCTTTTGGGACTGCATGGATTGTAACCCACCAGGCTCCTCTGTCCAAGGGATTTCCCAAGCAAGAATCCTAAAGTGTGTTGTCATTTCCTTCTCCAGGGGATGTTCCCCACCCAGAGATCAAATCTGGGTCTCCTGCCTTGCAGGCAGACTCCTACATTTCAAGAGAATTCTTTATCTACTGAGGCATCAGGTTATCTTACTGTCCACTAATCTTATTCAACACTGAGGAAGAAGTCAGCTCAGAGTTTGCAAGAGTGTATATTTCTTACAGTTCTAGCCATTCCAAAAGGCTAGTTTCTGAGTTCCTTATAGAATTAACTCTTGCTAATGGCACCCCACTCCAGTACTCTTGCCTGGAAAATCCCATGGACGGAGGAGCCTTGTAGGCTGCAGTCCATGGGGTCGCTAGGAGTTGGACACGACTGAGCAACTTCACTTTCACTTTTCACTTTCATGCACTGGAGAAGGAAATGGCAACCCAGTCCAGTGTTCTTGCCTGGAGAATCCCAGGGACGGGAGAGCCTGGTGGGCTGCCATCTATGGGGTCACATAGACTCGGACACGACTGAACGACTGAACTGGACTGAACTGAACTGAATGATCCTAAAAGATGATGCTGTGAAAGTGCTGCACTCAATATGCCAGCAAATTTGGAAAACTCAGCAGTGGCCACAGGACTGGAAAAGGTCAGTTTTCATTCCAATCCCAAAGACAGGCAATGCCAAAGAATGCTCAAACTACCACACAATTGCACTCATCTCACATGCTAGTAAAGTAATGCTCAAAATTCTCCAAGCCAGGCTTCAGCAATACGTGAACCGTGAACTTCCAGATGTTCAAGCTGGTTTTAGAAAAGGCAGAGGAACCAGAGATCAAATTGCCAACATCCACTGGATCATGGAGAAAGCAAGAGACTTCCAGAAAAACATCTATTTCTGCTTTGTTGACTATGCCAAAGCCTTTGACTGTGTGGATCACAATCAACTGTGGAAAATTCTGAAAGAGAAGGGCATACCAGACCACCTGACCTGCCTCTTGAGAAACCTATATGCAGGTCAGGAAGCAACAGTTAGAACTGGACATGGAACAACAGACTGGTTCCAAATAGGAAAAGGAGTACGTAAAGGCTGTATATTGTCACCCTGCTTATTTCACTTCTAGGCAGAGTACCTCAGGAGAAACGCTGGGCTGGAAGAAGCACAAGCTGGAATTAAGACTGCCGGGAGAAATATCGATAACCTCAGATGTGCAGATGACACCACCCTTATGGCAGAAAGTGAAGAACTAAAAAGCCTCTTGATGAAAGTGAAAGAGGAGAGTGGAAAAGTTGGCTTAAAGCTCAACATTCACAAAACTAAGATCATGGCATCCGGTCCCATCACTTCATGGGAAATAGATGGAGAAACAGTGAAAAGAGTGGCAGACTATTTTGGGGGGCTCCAAAATCACTGCAGATGGTGCCTGCAGACTTGAAATTAAAAGACACTTACTTACTCCTTGGAAGAAAAGTTATGACAAACCTAGACAGCATATTGAAAAGCAGAGACATTACTTTGCCAACAAAGGTCCATCTAGTCAAGGCTATGGTTTTTCCAGTAGTCATATATGGATATGAGAGTTGGACTATAAAAAAGCTGAGTGCAGAAGAATTGATGCTTTTGAACTGTGGTGTTGGAGAAGACTTTTGAGAGTCCCTTGGACTGCAAGGAGATCCAACCAGTCCATCCTAAGGAAGATCAATCCTGAATATTCATTGGAAGGACTGATGCTGAAGCTGAAACTCTAAGAGCTGACTCATTTGAAAAGACCCTGATGCTGGAAAAGATTAAAGGCGGGAGGAGAAGGGGATGACAGAGGATGAGATGGTTGGATGGCATCACCAACTCAATGGGCATGGGTTTGGGTAAACTCCGGAAGTCGGTGATGGACAGGGAGGCCTGGCATGCTGCAGTTCATGGGGTCACAAAGAGTCGGACATGACTGAGTGCCTGAACTGAACTGAATGATCACATAAAAACAGTCCTTTGTTTCAAATCTGCAGATAACTGGTGGCCAGTTATGTACCACATTTTAGATCCAGAGATAAAATCTCATATACCAGACTTCACATAATGGGGCCAAAATCCAAAGAACCTGGATAGCCAACATTGGAAATATAGGGAAAGGAGCATTTTCATGAATTCATTTATTCAGTCATCTATCTATTCAGTCCTAGTATTTTCTGGGTACTTCGAAGGTTTTCTCTGTTGAATTCAAAAAGAGTTAACTCTCTAGAACAGAAGAATCTTCAGTTCAGTTCAGTCCTGAACTGAACCATCTCCTGGAGTTCACTCAAACTCATGTCCATCGAGTCAGTGATGCCATCTCATCCTGTGTCATCCCCTTCTCCTCCTGCCTCCAATCCCTCCCAGCATCAGAGTCTTTTCCAATGAGTCAGCTCCTTGCATGAAGTGGCCAAACTACTGGAGTTTCAGCTTTAGCACCATTCCTTCCAAAGAACACCAAAGAACACCCAGGGCTGATCCCCTTTAGGATGGACTGGTTGGATCTCCTTGCAGTCCAAGGGACTCTCAAGAGTCTTCTCCAACACCACAGTTCAAAAGCATCAATTCTTTGGCAGTCAGCTTTCTTCACAGTTCAACTCTTGCATCCATACATGACCACTGGAAAAACCATAGCCTTGACTAGATGGACCTTTGTTGGCAAAGTAATGTCTCTGCTTTTCAATATGCTATCTAGGTTGGTCATAACTTTTCTTCCAAGGAGTAAGTGTCTTTTAATTTCATGGCTGCAATCACCATCTGCAGTGATTTTGGAGCCCCCCAAAATAGAGTCTGACACTGTTTCCACTGTTTCCCCATCTATTTCCCATAAGTGATGGGACCAGATGCCATGATCTTTGTTTTCTGAATGTTGAGCTTTAAGCCAACTTTTTCATTCTCCTCTTTCACTTTCATCAAGAGGCTTTTGAGTTCCTCTTCATTTTCTGCCATAAGGGTGGTGTTATCTGCATATCTGAGGTTATCGATATTTCTCCCGGCAATCTTGATTCCAGCTTGTGCTTCTTCCAGTCCAGCGTTTCTCATGATGTACTCTGCATAGAAGTGAAATAAGCAGGGTGACAATATACAGCCTTTACGTACTCCTTTTGCTGTTTGGAATCAGTCTGTTGTTCCATGTCCAGTTCTAACTGTTGCTTCCTGACCTGCATATAGGTTTCTCAAGAGGCAGGTCAGGTGGTCTGGTATGTCCATCTCTTTCAGAATTTCCCACAGTTTATTGTGATCCACACAGTCAAAGGCTTTGGCATAGTCAACAAAGCAGAAATAGATGTTTTTCTGGAAGTCTCTTGCTTTTTCCATGATCCAGTGGATGTTGGCAATTTGATCTCTGGTTCCTCTGCCTTTTCTAAAACCAGCTTGAACATCTGGAAGTTCATGGTTCACGTATTGCTGAAGCCTGGCTTGGAGAATTTTGAGCATTACTTTACTAGCATGTGAGATGAGTGCAATTGTGTGGTAGTTTGAGCATTCTTTGGCATTGCCTGTCTTTGGGATTGGAATGAAAACTGAGAGATATAAAATCGCATTCAACCTGGCTACCTCCATGGTTTGATTTTGAAAGCCAATTCTAAGAGAAAATCTATAGTTTTCTTAGGCAACATGGTTTAGTAGTCACTATTTTGAAATATAATTGAGATATAATTCACATACCATACATTATACTTATTTTAAATTGTAAAATTCAGTGGGTTTTAGTATATTTACAGAATTGTACAACCATCAATTTTAGAACATCTTTATCACTATCCCCCTTTTAAAGAAAAAAATCCCTGTATCCATTAGCAGTCACTTTCCCTTCCTCTAGCCTTAGGCAACAACTTCTGTCTCTACACATTTGCCTATTCTAGATGTTTCATATAAATGAAGTAATACAAGATGCGATCTTTCATGTCTGGCTTATTTCACTGAGCATAGTGTTTTCAAGTTTCAAAAATGTTGTAGCATGTATTAGTACTTCATTTCTTTTAATTGCCAAATAGAATCCGATTGTAAGAATATATTACATTTTGTCTATCCATTCATCAGCTGATGGATATTTGGGTTTTTTCTACTTTTTTACTCTTATGAATAGTGCTGCTATGAACATTTATGTACTATGAGCTTTTGTGTGAAAATATTTTTATTTGTCTTGGGTATAAACTTAGAATTAAATTGCCGGGTTATACAGTAACTCAAAGGCTTTTCTAGTGGCTCAGCAGTAAAGAATCCACCTGCAGTGCAGGTGCCACAGGAGATGCAGGTTTGATCCCTGAGTCGGGCAGATCCCCAGGAGGAGAGCGTGGCAACCCATTCCAGTATTCTTGTCTAGAAAATCCCATGGATAGAGGGGCCTGGAAGGCTACAGTTCATAGGATCTATGGGATACAACTGAAGCAACTTAGCATGCATGCACATGGTAACTCAATATTTAATTTTTTGAGAAACTGCCAGACTGTTTTCCAAAGTGACCACTCCATTTTATATTCCAACCAGCAATGTATGATGAGAGATTTACTCTTAGGTTCAGATGTCCCCCACTTGTTAGATGAGGGATCCTGTCTGTGCCAAGTATACAAATGAGTCCATCTACCATCTGTAAACAGTGATAATGACAGTATTTACTTCACAGGATTATAACAAAAAATAAATAAATGATGTAGGCTACTGTTTATGTTTCAAAGTAAAGTGAAGTCACTCCGTTGTGCCCGACTCTTTGTGACCCCAGGGACAGTAGCCTGCACCAAGCTCCTCCATCCATGGGATTTTCTAGGCAAGAGTACTAGAGTGGGTTGCCGTTTCTAGTTTTCTTCCTCCCATCTTTGGTATTTGGTTGGCAACAGTTAATCTGTAATAAAGTCAGACAGAGATAAAATTATAACTCCCTATTAACAATGAGATGCATAGTTAGTGTTGAATAAATATTTTCATGGATAATTGGAAAAGCAATAGATCTTGTATAGTGCTTGAATACCAAAATAAATTTATCTTTTTCTGCCTCTTGTGCAAGTAATGCCTAGACTTCAGGAAGAAAAAACATAGAAATATGTCAGCTTTTTGTTTGGTCAGCATTTTTTAGCTTTCCCCCCCAAACATTTTTTATTTCACCAACTTTTTATTTTGAAGAGCTTCAAATATATAGAAGAATTAAAAGAATATTAGAATCATCACTCATGTACTCACCATCTAGATTCATTCAACATTCAACACTTGTTAAAGTTTTGAATATTTGCTTTATCTATGTGTGTGTCTCTTGTTGAGCTATTTGAGAGTAAGTTGCAGACATCAACATGTTGCACCCCTAAAGGCTCTAGCCTGCCTCTTCTAAAAATAAGAGCTTTTTCCAGTATTACCAAATGCTATTACTACACTGAAGAAAACAAAGTGTAATTCCCTAAATCTTTTTATTGTCCAGCCAATACTCCATTTTCCCCAATTCTCCTTAAAATATCTTTTACAGACAACTTTTTTCCTAACCAAAATCCAATCAAGTTTCACTCATTATGTTATTGTTATGTCTTATTTGTTTTTAATTAGTCTGAGTGCCTGTGACTATTTTGAATCTCTCACATCAGCAAAGGAAAAAAATGTTTTGTTGTTGTCTTCAGATTTAAGCTACACTGGTGTCCCTCTGTCCTGCCCAGTCACTTTCTTTGTCTTGATTCTAAGTAAGTCTGAGATGGTTAGTAAAATAAAACTGTGTTGCTTTTCAAGCATGATGATATCCAACTAAATACTGGATTGGCCAAAAAAAAGTTCATTTGAGCTATTCCATACCATCCTACAGAAAAACTCAAACTTTTTGGCCATCCCAACAAATGGCTATTGATTGTCATATATATTAATTATTTCCTGTAATTTCATGGACTATAGGAGGCCATCCTAGATCCAAAAGGGAAGAGCCAATTTGAAAATTTGCCAAAGGAAGTAAAAGAACCTCAGATATAAAAAGAAACCAGGACCCGGTCACCATGTATGAGCCCCAACCTAAGCCTCATCTGAAGCTAGCATGTCTATACTCTATCTTTAATTATGTTAGCCAATAAAATTACCTTTTTTGCTTAAGCCAGTTTGGGTTGCATTTTCTGTTATCTGCAGTTAAAAGAGTCCCAAAGCCTTCAATCCTTTAAATTTGCTAGTCAGTAAAATATGCTGTTATGAAGATGAGGAAGTAATTACAAAAAAAATTACGATGATAAGCACAAAGAAACACAACTGTTCAACTGAACAAGTTATTATAAAACACAACCATTTAACTCAGCAGTCCCCGCCCTTTTTGGCACCAGGGTTGGGTTTTATGGAAGATAATTTTTCCATGGACCAGGGAAGGCTGGGTGGGGAGATGCTTTTGCAATGATTCAAGCACATTGCATTTATTTCTATTATTATTATATTAGCTCTACCTCAGATCATTAGGCATTATATCCTAGAGGTTAGGGACCCCTGATTTAACTACTATCCAGAAATAAAAGTTTGATAATACTCTCAGAAGTCTCCCACATACTCTTACCTATTCACAACTGTCTCACTAACCACAGTGGTAACCATTTTTCTGATTTAATATAGTGACTTGTTTTATTTTTTTTGCTTGTTTGACCACCTAAATATGAATCCCTAAATACTGTATTTTCTTTTGCCTGTTGTTGAATTTTATATAATTTTATATAAATGAAATCATATGGTAACTATCCTGTTGTGATGAGCTTTTTCTGCTTAATATTGTGTTTGAGATTCAATTATATTCTTGTGTGAAACTGCAGTTCATTTTCACTGCAGTCTTGATTTCAATCTTATGAATATAACACTATTATTTATTCAGTCTTCTATTTATGAACCTTTGGGTTCATGAACAAATTCCAGTTTTGGTTCCAATTTTGGTTCAAACCAAATTCCAGTTTGAGGCTACTATGAACGCTAATATCAACACTTCTGCACTTGTCTCCTGGTGTACATGTGCACATATTTCTCTTGAAGAGAACTGCTGGCCTAAGGGTCTGCCTGTATTCAACTTTCTCAGATAACTCCAAAATGTCTTCCAAGATGTTTATACCAATTTACACTCCCATTAGCAGTCTATCAGAGTTCTTACTGCTCTATATTCTGGCCTGCAATTAAGATTGTCAGTCCTTTTAATTTTAGCCATTCTAGTGGAGGTTTTAACTTGGCATTTCCCTAATTGCTGACAAGGTCAAGTACGTTTTCACGTTTGGTGGCCTTTTGTACTTCCTCTTTTGTGAATCGCTCTAGTCTGTTACTCAATTTTCTCCTGTCTTATTTACCTTTTGCTTTTTGTTTCGTAATCCTTAGTATTGGGCTGGCCAAAAAAGGTCATCCAGTTTTTTTCGTAACACCTATTTCCAAAAAACCTGAATGACCTTTTTGACCAATCCAATATATTCTGAATGCAAACCCCTTTTAAATTATATATACTGCGAAAGTCTTTTGTTCTACAGCTTCCCTCTTCATTCTCTAGTGTTTTTCTGATGAACATAATTTCATAATTTAAATTTCATGTTGTTTGTTTAATGGTTGTTTTCAGCCTGTTTTTCCTACTGCTCTGTGGTGCCTTCACTGTCATAAATCAATGTGTGTGAGGAGATCTGTTCCTGAACTTTCTATTCCAAAGCACTGATGTGTTTGTCCTTACTTGTGCCAATAACAACAATTTCAGTTACTCTGACTAAATAAGAAGTCTTAATATATGGTAGAGCAAGTCTCCCCTCCTGGTTTTCTCTCTTTTGTTTTGTTTTCTTCAAGAGGATCCTGGTTCTTTGCATTTTCTTATCGATTATGGAATCAGATTTGAAATTTTGGCTTGTTGAGTTTTCCAAGACTCCACTGAGATTTTTAGTTTTTGACATAGAAGTCTTGCATATCTTTTTTATTACATAAATTCCTAAGATATTTGAGGATTTTTATGCTATTGCTAATGGGAATTTACATTGTATTTTGTTAGCCTTTGAGGATATAACAGTAAATTTTAAGAATCTCTTGTCTTCCAGAACTTCCAGTCCCATGAGGTTACAGACAAACATGGAAATGGTTTTAATACAGAATGAACTGGACTGGTTATGATAAAGGTGGGCAAAGGTTACCATGGAAATACAAACAGAAGAGATCAACCCATTTTGTGGGGTTATAGGGTGGGAGGAAGGGAGAGACATTCTAAGTGTTGAAAATAGACAAGGGTCAGCTAGGTGAGTCAGGAGCAAGCAAACAGAGGGGAGGAGAGCACACACACATTTCAGATGATAAGATGGAATCTCAGTGTCAAATGAAGCGCCAAAAAATCTGATTCAGAGACCTGTATGAGGCAAGCTCCCCAGGGGCCATAATTTATAAAAGGAATGTGAGCAAACTAGTTCCAAGATTTCTGGGCTCCTTTAGCTAGATAAGGTTATCAAATGGTGTAAAAGGGTGTGCGGGGATAGAAATTTGGAAAGGTTTCTTTGGAGGGAGCTGTTGCTGTCAGTATTTCTGAGGAAAGCAGTCTTCTGGCGGGGGAGGGGGAGATAATACTTCCTGCTCTAGTCTAGGGATGACGTGATCTTTCAAGGGACCATTCACAGAGGCTAAAATGTATTCCCTGCATTTGGCTGGTGCCTGGTGCCCCCCTGTGAAAGTGAAAGCTACCCACGGCTACAGAAGAGAAGTGGCTGCTTTGGGATTCATGAGCATTGCTAGAGTTTGTCAGTGTGTGTATTTCCCAGGGACCTGATGTATGCCACGTGAGAAACGGGGCTGGTTCTGTTTGTCCAGGGTCCTATACCATAGGACTAAACACAAGGAAAGAAGGATCCAATAGTGAGATCAGATCAGATCAGATCAGATCAGTTGCTCAGTCGTATCCGACTCTTTGCGACCCCATGAATCTCAGCACGCCAGGCCTCCCTGTCCATCACCAACTCCCGGAGTTCACCCAGATTCACGTCCATCGAGTCAGTGATGCCATCCAGCCATCTCATCCTCTGTCATCCTCTTCTCCTCTTGCCCCCAATCCCTCCCAGCATCAGAGTCTTTTCCAATGAGTCAACTCTTCGCATGAGGTGGCCAAAGTACTGGACTTTCAGCTTTAGCATCATTCCTTCCAAAGAAATCCCAGGGCTGATCTCTTTCAGAATGGACTGGTTGGATCTCCTTGCAGTCCAAGGGACTCTCAAGAGTCTTCTCCAACACCACAGTTCAAAAGCATCAATTCTTCAGCGCTCAGCCTTCTTCACAGTCCAACTCTCACATCCATACGTGACCACAGGAAAAACCATAGCCTTGACTAGACGGACCTTTGTTGGCAAAGTAATGTCTCTGCTTTTCGATATGCTATCTAGGTTGATCATAACTTTCCTTCCAAGGAGTAAGCGTCTTTTAATTTCATGGCTGCAGTCACCATCTGTAGTGATTTTGGAGCCCAGAAAAATAAAGTCTGACACTGTTTCCACTGTTTCCCCATCTATTTCCCATGAAGTGATGGGACTGGATGCCATGATCTTCATTTTCTGAATGTTGAGCTTTAAGCCAACTTTTTCACTCTCCACTTTCACTTTCATCAAGAGGCTTTTTAGTTCCTCTTCACTTTCTGTCATAAGGGTGGTGTCATCTGCATATCTGAGGTTATTGATATTTCTCCCGGCAATCTTGAATCCAGCTTGTGCTTCTTCCAGTCCAGCATTTCTCATGATGTACTCTGCATATAAGCTAAATAAGCAGGGTGACAATATACAGCCTTGACTTCTCCTTTTGCTGTTTGGAATCAGTCTGTTGTTCCATGTCCAGTTCTAACTGTTGCTTCCTGACCTGCATATAGGTTTCTCAAGAGGCAGGTCAGGTGGTCTGGTATGCCCATCTCTTTCAGAATTTTCCACAGTTGATTGTGATCCACACAGTCAAAGGCTTTGGCATAGTCAATAAAGCAGAAATAGATGTTTTTCTGGAACTCGCTTGCTTTTTCGATGATCCAGCAGATGTTGGCAATTTGATCTCTGGTTCCTCTGCCTTTTCTAAAACCAGCTTGAACATCTGGAAGTTCACGGTTCATGTATTGCTGAAGACTGGCTTGAAGAATTTTGAGCATTACTTTACTAGCGTGTGAGATGAGTGCAATTGTGCGGTAGTTTGAGCATTCTTTGGCATTGCCTTTCTTTGGGATTGGAATGAAAACTGACCTTTTCCAGTCCTGTGGCCACTGCTGAGTTTTCCAAATTTGCTGGCATATTGAGTGCAGCACTTTCATAGCATTATCTTTCAGGATTTGGAATAGCTCAACTGGAATTTCATCACCTCCACTAGCTTTGTTCATAGTGATGCTTTCTAAGGCCCACTTGACTTCACATTCCAGGATGTCCGGCTCTAGGTCAGCGATCACACCATCGTGATTATCTGGGTCGTGAAGATCTTTTTTGTACAGTTCTTCTGTGTATTCTTGCCATCCATACCATTTCTGTCCTTTATTGAGCCCATCTTTGCATGAAATGTTCCTTTGGTATCTCTGATTTTCTTGAAGAGATCCCTAGTCTTACCCATTCTGTTGTTTTCCTCTATTTCTTTGCATTGATTGCTGAAGAAGGCTTTCTTATTTCTTCTTGCTATTCTTTGGAACTCTGCATTCAGATGTTTATATCTTTCCTTTTCTCCTTTGCTTTTCGCTTCTCTTCTTTTCACAGGTATTTGTAAGGCCTCCCCAGACAGCCATTTTGCTCTTTTGCATTTCTTTTCCATGGGGATGGTCTTGATCCCTGTCTCCCATACAATGTCATGAACCTCATTCCATAGCTCATTAGGCACTTACCTGAGATTAACACATTGTAAATCAACTATACGTCAATTAAAAAACAAAACAAAAAAGTCAGCTAGCTTCCACTACTTGAAGTAGGGTGCTGATTGTTCAGATTCTACAAAACTAGTAACCAGTGTGGAAGGAGCTTGTGCACTCTGCAATAAGGGCCCTATTCTAGTCACTGTATGGAGTAGTTTTCAGAGGAATTAGAGTAATCAGATATTGTGGGTCCTCTTCTATCAATTACATCACTTTCTGCTATATATCCAGTGGTCACCTACCTTTTTGGTTATGGAAGACAGAAAAATTTGTTGAAGATAATTTTTCCATGGACTTGGGGTAGAGGCATGGTTTTGGAACAATTCAAATGCATTACATTTATTGTGCATTCTATTTCTATTATTTTTACATCAGCTTCACCTGAGATTATCAGTCATTAGATCCCCGAGGTTGAGGACCCTTGCAAATATCCTTTTCAATAAGCTGCTATTTAAAAACCAAAAAATAAATTATAATTTTAAAAAAAGGATGTACATGAGGCACTAGAAAAGAAAGATTCAAGTTTAGCCACCTGCCAGATCCAGAGAAACTGAAGACACGTTAACAAGTAAGAACAGCCTCTCCCTGACCTGTCCTGCTTCAGGTGGCTTCCACCCAGGTAGAGTCTGATGCAGCTGCTATTGCACAGGGAGGGAGGGAGAGAGGGGAGAACAGAAGATGACCACAGGCCTTCACACATGGAGAGAACTCTCACTTTTTGAACAGAGATGAAGGCGTTCAACCAATTCCTTAACTATACACATTCTTACTACAAATCAAGACTGTTATTTGTGACTTATAAAATGAGTAGCACTCCACACTAATTAAGAAGTCCTGGGATCTTCCCATGTTTACATTGAAGGGCAGGGCAAAATTACCTGTTCTGAATAAAAATGCAAAGGGCTAGTGGGTGACAGAATTGGATTGTGTTTTGACTACATTAGGGATATTGCTAGGTACCCCCAGAGTATGAAGTACATGCAAGAATGACAAGCATACAATTATGATAGGATCTCAGCTTTATAGTTCCCTGAAGAAGGGAATGGCAACCCACTCCAGAGGAGCCTGAGCAGCTACAGTCCATGGGGTCGCAAAAAATTGGACATGACTGAGCGATTCACACATACACACATACACACAGATTTACAGAGGGAAAGTGGATAGTGATGAGGTAAGCTGGAGTTGGTTTAGGAGTTAAGGAAAGACCTTCCAGGCCATGCTAATGAGTTCAGACTTTAACAAGAAATGGAGCAGCACTGAAGAGTGTGTGCAAGAGAGTAGTTTGTATTGGGCCTTCACTCTGCTCTAGGTTCTGTACGAGGTGGTTTACATGAATCATCACACTTAATCTCACAAAAAACCCTAGGAAGTAGGTAGAATAATTATCTCCATCCTTAAAATGAGGAAACTGAGGTAGAGAGAGGTTAAGTAACTTACAGGAAGTCACACAACTAACTAGTCAAGAGCAGAGCTCAGATTAAACGAAAACACATCTGGGTTGGTTGCGTTACATCCCTGACTACTGTACCCTGCCCTCTGTCAGACTGACCATTCCAGAGAGGTAATGAGTTTGTACAAACAGCCACCTCTCAGAGCCTAGAACTCAAACTCCACTGGTCTCCCTTTGGTAATGAATACATTGTCATTATTTTTCCCTGAACTACGTATACAAACAAGAAGGAGAGTAATTCTTCATAAATATTTCCTGTGAGCACTCTTTGATGTCTGTACAAGACTGCACAAGATGAGAAAGTTTGCTTTGGGACACAGACTTCAGAGCACAGTGTGGAAAAGTTCCTTTTCTTAGGTAGAAGAGGGAGATGGTAGCTAAAAGAGTAGAGCCAGGAGTTACTCTGTCTGGGTTCACACTCTGGTCCTGCTACTTCCTAGGTGTATGGGTTTGAGCAAGTTTTTCAACCTTCCTGTGCCTAATTTCCCATGTAATAACACCTTACTCATAGATTACATTTTATACACACACACACACACAATACACATATTGCTTTGAACAATTCTGGGCACAAGAAAAGCAACATTACCTATTGTTATTATTGCTGTTTTTACTTTGGCTTACCATGCTTATAACTTCACTATTCAAGGATAACAAAGAGACTGAATGTCAGTTAATATTTATAAAGCACATTATTAGCATTTGTTAGATGCTAGATAAATGTTAGATGCTAAATGAATCGGAGCACATAGTTTCTGAAGATGTTAAGTATGATATAAATGAAACAGATAATTCCTGCCTTCAAACCTCTTCTGATGTTAGATGGATGGACTACTTATACTGCCTTGTTTTAAAGCTGCTTTGTGTGTATTTTCTCCTTTGCTTAATTATAAATGCTTTCATGGTATGAGTCAATGTTTATTTTTCTTTTACCCTCTTACCTTCATTCCCTTCTGTTTAGCATACTGTATATAGTTAAGTCTTTTAAAATCTGGTTGAGTGAACATGGAGCAAGCCAGAAACAAATGTACAGGATGACACACTGCTGCAACAGTACGAATGGTATGACTTCATGCTTAGTCACTCTCCCCAGTTCACTAACAACCTTCTACCTGGCTCACTAAGTTCTCTGTCTCTGCTTGTGTCCTCAATCTTGGTGACTTTAGCAACCACATAGAAAATTCATGTGTTTTTTATTCTTTATTATTACTGAGGTGAAATTTACATACAATAAAATCAATTATTTTAAAGTTATTCAGTGGCATGTAGTACATTCACCATGTTGTACAACTAATCTCTCCCTAGTTCCAGAACATTTTCATCACCCTAAAGGAAATCCTGTACCGATTAAGCAATTGTCTCCCATTCTTCCCTCCTCAGTCTCCTAGTTCAACCCTCTCACTTAAACGATCTTTTCCTCCAACCCATCTATGTCCATAGTTACCTCTCAAAATGTCTTTTAACATCAACTTTTACAATTTCTATTTTGAGCATCTTTCTCTCTGGTCTCTCCTACAAATATGTTGATTCTATTTTTTATAGTGCCCACACTCATGTTCTTCCCAGTACCAAGCTTCCAATTCACTGAACCTATCAATTCTTTACATATCCCTCTTAGGTCTTTACATCTGTCTTTGCCCACCATAGATTCTATTGTTGTTGTTGTGTAGTCTCTAAGTCATGTACAACTCTTTTGCAATCCCATGGACTATAGCCTGCCAGGCTTCTCTGTCCATGGGATTTCCCAGCCAAGAATACTAGAATCGGTTGCCATTTCCTTTTCTAGGGAATCTTCCTGACCCATGGACCAAACCCACGTCTCCTGCTTGCCAGGCAGATTCTTTACCACTGAGCCACCTGGGAAGCCCACAGATTCTATAGTCTACCATTTAAATGTCTTGCTTGTAAATGTCCTGAACTTTCTTTCTCCTGTATCTGCCCTGCACCTGCAAGGCTGATATGGCTGGATAAACCACACAACTGATCACAAATCTCAGAGCTTAGCCCTCAGCACTGCTCCACAAACCCACTGCATTGTCCTGATGAGTTTGTTCTCCATTCCCAAGAGTGGTTCACTCTACTTTCTACTCCAACCTCCAATACCACCCATCCTCTCTCTCCTCCACTCACTTTTAGGTAAGTGCGTAGCTGAGAAAACAGAAGCAGTCTGTCAAATTCCTCTTCCTTCCACCAGGAATCTAACAGTATTTAGAATGATATTCTGTGGCTTCCTTCCTGTACAGTAGGAGAAAGTTCCCTTCTTCTGTCAAAGACCAGATCCTCCACTGGGTGATCTGAATTTCAGCCTCTCTGGCTTTCTCAAAGACCTGAATCTGTAGTAATTCCCTTTCTCCTTTGTACCATCAACTTTTCTCCCTACTGGATGACTTCCACTATCATTTAAACATACTTAGGATGGTAATCGTTAAAAAAAAGAATCTTCCCCTGACTTCGTACCCCACAACCATCCTCTACACTCTGAACATGTTCTGAAAAGTTGTCTATAGCCACTGCCTCAACTTCCTTTCTCCTCATTCTCCGCCCCACCCCCCACCTGCCTTGATTCACTCTAATAAGAATTCTATTCCGAATATACAGCTAAAACTGTTCCCAGAAAGGTCATCAAAGTCTTGTCAGTCCTAACCTTAGTCTCCTTCTCAGCCAGCATACCATGGGTCCATTAAACTTCCTTCATAAAACACTTTCATTTCTTGTTTTCTGCACTGAATTCCTAGGCCTGCTGTAACAAATTACCACAAATTGGGTGGCTTAAACAACAACCTGGAATGTAAAGTCAAGTGGGCCTTAGGAAGCATCACTATGAACAAAGCTAGTGGAGGTGATGGAATTCCAGTTGAGCTATTTCAAATCCTAATGACGATGCTGTGAAAGTGCTGCACTCAATATGCCAGCAAATTTGGAAAACTCAGCAGTGGCCACAGGACTGGAAAAGGTCAGTTTTCATTCCAATCCCAAAGGCAATGCCAAAGAATGCTCAAACTACCACACAATTGCACTCATCTCACATGCTAGTAAAGTAATGCTCAAAATTCTCCAAGCCAGGCTTCAGCAATATGTGAACCGTGAACTTCCAGATGTTCAAGCTGGTTTTAGAAAAGGCAGAGGAACCAGAGATCAAATTGCCAACATCCGCTGGATCATGGAAAACAGCAAGAGACTTCCAGAAAAACATCTATTTCTGCTTTATTGACTATGCCAAAGCCTTTGACTGTGTGGATCACAATAAACTGGAAAATTCTGAAAGAGATGGGAATACCAGACCACCTGACCTGCCTCTTGAGAAACCTATATGCAGATCAGGAAGCAACAGTTAGAACTGGACATGAAACAACAGACTGGTTCCAAATAGGAAAAGGAGTACATCAAGGCTGTATATTGTCACCCTGCTTATTTAACTTATATGCAGAGTACATTAAGAGAAACGCTGGACTGGAAGAAGCACAAGCTGGAGTCAAGATTGCCAGGAGAAACATCAATAACCTCAGATGTGCAGATGACACCACCCTTATGGCAGAAAGTGAAGAAGAACTAAAAAACCTCTTGATAAAAGTGAAAAAGGAGAGTGAAAAAGTTGGCTTAAAGCCCAATGTTCAGAAAACGAAGATCATGGCATCTGGTCCCATCACTTCAAGGGAAATAGGTGGGGAAACAGTGTCAGACTTTAATTTTTTGGGCTCCAAAATCACTGCAGATGGTGACGGCAGCCATGAAATTAAAAGATGCTTACTCCTTGGAAGGAAAGTTATGACCAACCTAGACAGCATATTCAAAAGCAGAGACATTACTTTGCCAACAAAGGTCCGTCTAGTCAAGGCTATGGTTTTCCCAGTGGTCATGTATGGATGTGAGAGTTGGACTATAAAGAAAGCTGAGCGCCGAAGAATTGATGCTTTTGAACTGTGGTGCTGGAGAAAACTCTTAAGAGTCCCATGGACTGCAAGGAGATCCAACCAGTCCATCCTAAAGGATATCAGTCCTGGGTGTTCATTGGAAGGACTGACGTTGAAGCTGAAACTCCAATACTTTGGCCACCTGATGCGAAGAGCTGACTCATTGGAAAAGACCCTGATGCTGGGAAAGACTGAGGGCAGAAGGAGAAGGGGACGACAGAGGACAAGATGGTTGGATGGCATCACTGACTCAATGGACATGAGTTTGGGTGAACTCCTGGAGTTGGTGATGGACAGGGGGGCCTGGGGTGCTGTGATTCATGGGGTCGCAAAGAGTCGGACTGGACTGAGCGACTGAACTGAACTGAAACAACAAAAATTTATTTCTAAGTTTAGGAGGCTAAGAGTCCAAAATCAAGGTACTAAGAGGGCTATGCTCCCTCTCAAGGCTCTAGGGAAGACTCAGGCTGCTTCTTTCTAGCTTCTGGCAGTTTCCAGAAATCCTTGGTGTCCCCTGGTTTATAGATGATTCATCCATCATCACAGGGCATCCATACAGAATATCAGTCTTTAGACCCAGGGTACACCATAAACCAGTAATGATGTCATCTGAATTTAATGAATATGTGTGCAAAAACCTTATTTCCAAATATAATCACATTCTGAGACTCCAGGTAGACATGAATCCAGCGGGTAGGGGCCAGGGAGCGGGAAATACATTATTCAACACAGTACAGTTTCTATGATGGCTCACTGCTGGCTTTCTTCCTGCTTCCTGGCTGGCTCCTTCTCTCTCTTCTTTTTGAAGCTCCTTTGTTTTCCCTGCCTTCCCTCTAAATGTTGCAACCACCCAAGGTTTGGCTCAGGGTCCTCAGGCCCTCTCTGGGCCTATCTATTTGGGCCTAAACCCACTATCTCCTGAGGGAAAAACCATCTAATAGTATCGTGATTTTGAAATTTCACTGATGACTCCCAAAATTTATGCTCCAGTCCTCACCTACACCCAAATCCTAGCCACACACTGATAATGGTAACTAACACTCATTGAATACTTATCATGTGCCAGGCCACATAGAGAGTGCTTTATATGTATTACCTCATTTAATTCTTACAACAAGCTTACAGGCTGAGCTCTGTTTTTATCCCTAATTCACAGATGAACAAACTGAAGCACAAAGAAGTTAAATAAATTGTTCAAGCCCTCATAGTGAAGAGGAGCCAGGATTTGAAACTGGGTAAACTGGGTCCAAAGCCTACTCTCTTGACCACTATATACTCTGGTTTTTTACTGGGCTCCTGGATCACATATTCAACTACATATTTCATATCTGCAACTAGATGTTGAAATGTCTGGACATGAACTAATAGAATATCCCTTAATCTTAAACTACCACCTTAATCTTTCCTTCCCTGTTTCCATACCTTAGTATTGTATATGGTACCACCAATACCCAGTTGCTCAAACTAAAATGTGTAGAAATCAAATTTGATTCTGCTCTTCCTTCATCCATCCTTGCCTCTGTTCCCACACCCAATAAATCCATCAGTGAGCCAATTAATAAATTAATAAATCCCCAATCTGACCATTTCCCTCCATTTTCACTACCATCCTAGTTCACACTGAATTATCATCATCTCTCAAGTTACTGCAATTACCTTCCACCTGGTCTTTCTGCTTTCTCTTTTGTAGTTTATCTGTAACCCGGCAGCTAAATGAGTTTTTTGAAACATAAACCAGAATGACACACCCAGTTTCAAAGCCTTCAAAGTACCTGCTTACATTTAGAATAAAATGCATACTCTTGTTTTTGGTCTACAAGTCCCTGCTTGATCTGGCTCTGCTCACCTCTCTGCCTTCACTCCTACCACTCTCCTTTTTTGCTCACATAGCTCTGGACATGACCTCACTTCTGCTTTTCCCAGAATACCCTAACCTTGTGCCTGTACCGTCCATTGTACCTGTTTGTCTTCAAGCTGGAAATGCTGTCATAAATGCTCCACCCTCACATCTTCTTATTATGCAGGTCTCAACTCAGATTCCTTTCCTGAACCCATACTTAATGTTGTTCCCCAACCACTTTCTATCACACTGCCCTATGTTTGTGTTTTAATAGCATTTGTCACTGTTTGAAAATACCTTATTTATGTATTCGTTTATTTGAGCAGAAACTTCAATCTTAACTACAGTTATTTACTCAATGCCTAGAGTATCCAATACATAGCAATTGTTCTGTATATATTTTTAATAGATGAATGAATGAAAATGAGTGAACACACAAGTAAAGTCAATCATGGAAGGCTGTTCGGAGGTCAGTTTTAAGACACAGTCTGAAAGTAGAGATGATAAATTATTAGAGAGGAGAAAAGACATTAGCAAAGAATATATTCAACAAGATGATCCAGTCTTGAATAAGGGACAGAGGCCAGTAACTATACTAATTCAGGTGATGTGGAAACTTGGTCAATACCACAGTACAATTAGTTTATCAGAGCAGGGAGTCATCATTATTTGGTTAAAAATATTGAATGTCAACTTAAGAAGTTTAAATTCATTTATACCTTCAACAGATATTTATCAAGTTTTTACTGGGTGCTAAGTACAATCTCGGAGAAGGCAATGGCACCCCACTCCAGTACTCTTGCCTGGAAAATCCCATGGATGGAGGAGCCTGGTAGGCTGCAGTCCATGGGGTCGCTGAGAGTCGGACACGACTGAGTGACTTCACTTTCATTTTTCACTTCCATGCACTGGAGAGGGCAATGGCACCCCACTCTAGTACTCTTGCCTGGAGGATCCCATGGATGGAGGAGCCTGGTGGGCTGCTGTCTATGGGGTCACACAGAGTCGGACACGACTGAAGTGACTTAGCAGCAGCAGCAGCAAGTACAATCTAGGTGCTTTTCATACAATATGAGCAAGAGAGATATAATCTCTGCTCCCTTGGCGTTTACAATCTAGTGGAAGAAGGATATTAAATAATAACATTCCATAAAAATCTGCAATTGCCAAGCAAACTACCAAAGTGTGTGTGTGTTAGTTGCTCAGTCGTGTCCAACTCTTTGCGACCCCATGGACTGTATTCCACCAGGCTCCTTTGTCCATGGGATTCTCCAGGCAAGAATACTGGAGTGGGTTGCCATTTCCTTCTCCAACCAAAGTGTGTACTGGGTTAATATTCTCGTAACATGAATTAATGTGGTTTCTGCTTCCAGTATTTGCTGTCCCCCTCTGGCCCTTACTTATTCACTCAGCTTAGTATTCTGTATGTAATGACTCAGAAAAGTACAACACAGCAGAACCCAGTAAATAACTAATAGGAATCTTGCCCCAGCTCTTGACTTTAAAATCCCAGTCTTCAGGAGGTACAGAATGTAACTCTGGCATGAAGAGAACTTTTGGAAAATACCCGATGAGTCAGAGCAAATCTTCCCGGCCCAGAGACTAGCACATTTCCAGGTTGGAGAAGAGGAGCGTCAGAAGGGAGGTGATTAGAGCTTAGATGCTGCTGGATCTCTGGGAAAAGGAGCCTCTATCCTCTTTCACTGCCAGGCCATGCTCCAGTGAACGACAGGCATCCAAGGTAGGCCTGTGGTGCATGAAAGCAGAGAATGGAGCTCGCTTCTCACATGCAGCCCAGCAAGCCGACCAGCCTCAGAGTAAACATGGATTTGTGATAGGTCTAGGCACTTGACCTTTGAAGCCCCACAGAGTCACCAGTGCTTCTCTTTGGTAAAGAAAGTGTAAAGTGATCCAAGGGCACAGAGGAGTAAAATTCCAAAAATGCTTGGTATTGTTTTGCAGGCAGCAAGTCTATAATTTTCCACAACCAATTCTCTAATTCTCTGATACCAACAGGGTGTTCAACAATTCAACCAATTTTGATCCTATTACATGGAAGTAGTGCCAACACACAAGTTAAGAGAGTCTGTGGCTCAGTCCCACAAAAATGCCTATACTTTGCATGTCAGTCACAAGCAGGATCCCCAAGCTGCTCGCATCTGCCTAGCTGACTACACATTTGGGAATTCCCACAATTCCCCCTCCCTTAGGTTCAATAATTCACTATAACAACTCATGGAACTCAGGAAAGTGCTATATCTAGCATTACAGTTTTAGTATGAAGCTACAACTCTGAAATAGCCAAGTTAAAGAGATACACAAGGCAATTGGGTAGGGAGCGAGCGTAGATAGTTTCCATATCATCCGTGGGTGCACCAGCCTCCTAACAGATTGATGTATTTGTTCACCAACCTGGAAGAGCCCCAAACTTCACTGTTCTGAAGATTTTATTAAAGCTTTATTACATAGCTTTATTACACAGTGATTGGTAAAATCACTGGCCATTGGTGACTGAACTCAATCTACAGCCCCTCTCCCCTCCCCAAGGTGGAGGTGTGGCTAGAAGTTCCAAACTTCTAATCTTGTTGTTGGGCTTCCCTCACAGCTCAGTGGGTAAAGAGTCTGACTGCAATGCGGGAGACCTGAGTTAGATCCCTGGGTCGGGAAGATCCTCCGGAAAAGGAAATGGCAACCCACTCCTATATTCTTGTCTAGAGAATCCCATAGACAGAGGAGCCTGGCAGGCTCCAGTCTACGGGGTCACAAGAGTCGGACACGACTGAACCACTAAGCAATTCTGGTTGGTACCTCTAGTGACCAGCCCCCTTCCTGAAGCTGTCTGAGAACTGAAGAATCACCTCATTAGCATAAATTCAGGTTTGAATGAAAAGGGCTTGTTATGAATAACAAAAGACATTATTAGACTCCCCAGGTGGTCCAGTGATTGGGAGTCTGCCTGCCAAAGCAAGGGACACAGTTCAAACCTGGGAGGATCCCATATGCTGTGAGACAAGAAGCTGGTGCTCCACAATTACTGAAGCCCATGCTCTACAGTTCATGCTCCACAGCAAGAGAAGCCACCACAATGAGAAGTTCTCACACTGCAGTAAAGAATAGCGCCCCTCCTTCCCTCAGACGCAATTAGAGAAAGCCTGAGAGCAGCAACCAAGACCAAGGGCTGCCAAATACATTACAAAGAAATAATGTTTGGGTTTTTTTTTTTAAAAGACATTCCTATCGTAGATAGGAACCAGGAACAATTCCTGCCAGGAATCCAGAACAAAAACCAAATATATATGTCTTGTATTATAAAACACATAGAGTTGTCCAAAGCTCAGCATGGTGCAAGAGCAGCAGTATGGATTGCCCCCGGCCTAAGAGATAAATGGAAGCAGCAAGGCAGACCTGTACCTGGAGGGTCCTACAGATGAGAGTCAGAAGGTGACAGAAGAGGCCAGTGTAGGCTGTCCCTGGGAAACTGAGGGGACAAGGGACTTCACAGCAGACATCAGCTTGAATGAATGACAATCAAGAACCATACTCCCTCTCCCCTGATGTCGTGGCACTAAGTATCCTGGGACCCCAGGAAGAAAATGAGAGTGAGTACCAATTCTAATATTGTTTTTAATTTCTGGTTGAATGGAGGCGCAAATTATTAATTAAGGTGAGTTATAATTTTAAAAAGTAACAGTTTTTGCAGAACTGAGTTTGTAGCTTCAGATCCATCTCTGTCATTAAACAGGGCTATAGAAACTATAAGAGATACGTGAAAATTCAACTGTATGCTATTTAAATATCAATATGAGATGAGCTGGAGCAGCTTGGAAGAATAAGCTAATTTAGAAATAATTTAACTTAGAAGATAATTTAAGAGATTAAATAAATCCAGTTATAAAGTTAAACAACCTAGGTGAAGGATTATAGATGTGAATTTGACTAGAATTAGTGGGCTGCCATCTATGTGGTCGCACAGAGTAAGACATGACTGAAGTGACTTAGCAGCAGCAGCCGCAGGGCAGTAAATATGGGACCCTTTCTGGCTATGGAATTCCTGTTATAATGAACAAACAGGCCTTAGTGTGTTGAGAGAACACAAAATACTAAGCTTCAGCCAAATCACGTGTCAGTGTGTATCCTCATTGCCATCTGCTTTGAAAGATAACCCCAAGTTGTTTGGTTTAATATTACTGTCTGCTTCATCTGTCCATTTTAACTCCGAAAAGATTTACAATTGAGATTACAGATAATGGAGTAAATGATGATAACTAATTCAAACTTATAATATTGATATATTTGTGGTGGTGGGTTAGTCGCTAAGTCGTGTCCTACTCTTGCAACCCCATGGACTGTTAGCCTGCCAGGCTCACCTGTCCATGGGATTTTCCAGGCACGAATATTGGAGTGGGTTGCCATTTCCTTCTCCAGGGGATCTTTAAGTAGAGGAATAATAGAGGTATGCTTGTCATTTGGAGTGCTTGTTTTGGAGAATCAAACAGAATTGCCTTGTGATTTCAATTTATACTATAAATTGAACAATCACTTGATTTGCGTTTTAAGTCCAATTAATAAGAATATTTTACTGAAGTTAAAGATAGTATTGACATATTTAAGAGAATCGAATATTCACCATATTTATGTGTTTAATATATTACAGTTACTTAAATTATTTTTGTTAGGCAATTTTTTAAGACAACTTAAAGACAATTACATTAGATTTATAAGTGCAATTTTAAATGTTTAAGAAACTAAAATTAAGTTTGTAAATAGCCTCATGCATTAATGAAGTTCTCCTTAAAAGTGAAATGTGTTATCTACTTATAAAGAGAACAATGTAATTTTTATTTTGGATTCAGAGGCTTGTGGATAAAAAATATTGTCTGCCATTCCAGTAAACTACAAATGCTGTCACCGTCAAGCCATCAGTCACTGTAGTTGCCTCTGATATGCCCTGAGGGGAATTCAGAATGGAGATAAACAGGATACCAGCCCAAGACAGTTAAGATGCATATCTAAGTATCTAAGGAATGATTTCACTGAGCTCAGACTCTTGCATCTTCCCATACAACACTAACTTTTTAAATGTCTGGAGGTTTTTTAAGATTAGCAGCAATTTTTTGATGTTTGACAACTATTTCTTTTTTTTCCAGTCAAAACTCCTATATACCCTGGCTCCTCCCTTATGTCTTCCGAATAGTTCCTCAGAATTACCTGAGAGGCTGTCAACCCAGGCTGTAGTTCTCAGGAAGGTCCCCAAATAAAACGTAACTCTCAACTTTTAGGTTGTGTATTTTTCTTAAGTCAACAGACTTAAGAATGAATAGATTCTTGATATTATAACATTCGGCAGAGTATTAAATTTTAAAACCAAACTAATCATTGCTAAACTTTCCCAGACATAAAAACTGCCACCAAAAACTCATATTGACAGTACCCACTATAGTACCTTGAAGGCAACGAACACAATGCCATGAAAGAGACTAATTGAAGGGACTTAATTTCGATTAGGGGTTTAAGGAACCTTTTCTAAGACAGTGTCTGGTGAGCAAAGAGTTCAGAAAAAGGCATTACCAAGGGAAGAATAAGGGAAGGAAGAGAAGAGCCCGGAAAAGAGCCCGTACGGTAGAGGAACTGAAGGAGTCCAGTGTATACCTGGAACAAAAGGAATCAAAGGGAGAGTAGCACAGATAGGGTTGGATGGAGAGGAAGCTTGGGTCTGATCATACAACCCCCCAGAGGTCATATTATGTCATCTATTATACAAATACAAATATGACACAAGTTCTTAAGTGTTACAGAAAACCACTGAGGATTTTAAAGAGAGATCATAGGTCCTGAGTATGGGCACTGCATTGCTCCATGAGACACTGCTGACAAAGTTCCTAGTGTGGCATAACATTGCCTCCCTGCAGATGACACAATCAAATTAAAGATTTAAAAAAAATATTTACTTATTTGGCTGTGGCAGGTCATGCAGGATCTAGTTCCCTGATCAGGGATCGAACCGGGGCCCCTTGCATTGAGAATGAGAAGCCCTAGCCACTGGACCATCTGGGAAGTCCCCAAAGTAGATTTTTAAAAGAAGACTCTGGGTGCTGCATGGAGAAGAATTATAGCCAGAGTGGAAGCAGGGAGATCATTTAAATGGCTAATCCAGTCTTCAATCAAGTGTCCTAGCATAATATTTGCGGACAGATCATGCTTGCTGTTTCCATGGTAAGCAGCAGAGGCTCAGGTAGATTCCTAAATCTGAGAGCAGCTTGATTTAAATGGTGCTCAAGCAGAATCAGTCTTCCAGCCAGCAGCAAGCTGGAGCTAACCTGCAGCACCATGCTCAGGCTCATAAAAGCTGATCGTGTGCACCTCTCCCTAATTCATCATTCAGTGACACCAAGTTAATGGTCTGAAATCTGCCTTGGTAGGAGTATTTAAACCATGAAAACTGGCAAGTGCTACAAAGAAAGCTTCTTTCTCCAGAGAGTTGGTTGTGATATATTTACCAGAGTACTGGCTCTTTTTGACATTTCAACTCTAGAATACTATTTAAAGAATCGCTGCAAATTATATGGTATGAAGTTATGGAACATTCACTAGGCTGCTATAGTTAAAATGAAAGAGACAGTTATGAGAGAGACAGGGAAGAAAAAACTCTGTAGGACCTGACGGTTTATAAATGGCAGCAATGGGAAGAGAGGAGCAGATTGTATTTTCTCTGCTGGAATAAGGAATCATCTCCGGAGCACATCTCTTTGGTGAGGATAACAAAGAGAACATTTCACAATTTGGTTCCCTGTCATATGTATTTTAAATGTTCCTGCTTCAGCTGTCAAGGATTTCAAGTATGTTTTTAAAATTCCACATTACTGTAGCTCTGAATTCTATCACTATTTATTACTGGAATTAAATAAATGGAATTATCATTGAATCCCAAACTCTCAGTCACTGAGTATAACTGTCTTGCCAAAACAAAAGCTCTGCAGAGATCTGAAGGACAGATCTTTAAAACTAAAAAACATCTTCTGCTTTTTGAACGTTGCAGAATCAAGGCAGTCTGGGTGGAGACCAACCCTGGCTTTCAATAGACATGTGATAAGTTCCCAGAAGGGTTTCTAAAGGGCATCAGGAAAGAAAGTAGAAGGAGATACTGAGGGACTGCTCCAAATATTTTTTTTATGTGAAAATAAGTAGTCTGTAGGATTGAAAACTTATGTCCCAAGAATAATACTGAATACCCTTTATTATAAGCTCATACATTTAGCGTTTAGAAATACTAAATGTCTTTTAACACTTAATCAGTATTAAAAAGGTAATTACATAAAAGCATAAATATATAAAAAAATAAAAAAACAAACTCAAAATGGATTGAAGACTTAGATGTAAAACCTGAAGTCATAAAACTAAAAGAAAATATATAGGCAATATATTCTTTGACAGCAGCCTCAGCTATATTTTTTTTTAGATATGTCTCCTCAGATAAGGGTGAAAAAACCCCAAAATAAACATATGAGACTGCATCAAATTAAAAAGATTTTACACAGTGAGGGAAGCTATCCACAAAAAGAAAAGGCAGGGACTTCCCTGAGCATCCATTGGCTAAGACTCACACTCTAAATGCAGGAGACCCTGGTTCAACTCCTGGTTAGGGAACTAGACCCCACATGTCACAACTAAATTTGCATGCTGCAACTAAAAAATCCCACAGGCTGCAATGAAGATCGAAGGTCCTGCATGCCACAATTAAGACCCACTGCAGCCAAACAAATAAATAAAAACAAATATTAAAAAACAAGCAAAAAAAAAAAAAAAAGAAAAAACTGAAAAGGCAGCCTACTGTATGGGAGTAGATATTTGCAAATGATATATCTGATAAAGGGTTAATGTATAAAGAACTCATACAACATACTAAAAAAACCAAACAGCTCAATTAAAAAATGGGCAGAGGACCTGAATGGGCATTTTTTCCAAAGAAGACACACAGGTGACCACCAAATGCTCAACATCACTTATCATCAGAAAAATGCAAATCAAAACCATGATGAAATATCACCTCATATCTGTCAGAATGGCTATTATCAAAAAGACAACAAACAAGTGTTGGCTAGGATGAGGAGAAAAGGGAATCCTCATACACTGTTGTTGGGATGCAAGTTGACTCAGCCAGTATAGAAAACACTTGGAGTTTCCTCAAAAAATTAAAAACGGAATGACCATACAATCCAGCAATTCCACTGCTGGGTATTTATCCAAAGAAAACAAAAATGCTAATTCTAAAAGATACGCATCCCTGTGTTCATTGCACCATTATTCACAACAGCCAAGATATGAAAGTAAACTATGTGTCCACCAATAGATGAATGGATATATATCACATCTCCTTTATCTATTTTATATATATATATATATATATATATAATATACATATATAGGAAGCCCATACATATATGTATGTATATACATATTCAGATCAGATCAGTCTCTCAGTCATGTCCAACTCTTTACGCCCCCATGAATTGCAGCACGCCAGGCCTCCCTGTCCATCACCAACTCCCAGAGTTCACCCAGACTCATGTCCATCGAGTCAGTGATGCCATCCAGCCATCTCATCCTCTGTCGTCCCCTTCTCCTCCTGCCCCCAATCCCTCCCAGCATCAGAGTCTTTTCCACTGAGTCAACTCTTCGCATGAGGTGGACAAAGTACTGGAGCTTCAGCTTTAGCATCATTCCTTCCAAAGAAATCCCAGGGCTGATCTCCTTCAGAATGGACTGGTTGGATCTCCTTGCAGTCCAAGGGACTCTCAAGAGTTTTCTCCAACACCACAGTTCAAAAGCATCAATTCTTCGGTGCTCAGCCTTCTTCACAGTCCAACTCTCACATCCATACATGACCACAGGAAAAACTATAGCCTTGACTAGACGAACCTTTGTTGGCAAAGTAATGTCTCTGCTTTTCAATATGCTATCTAGGTTGGTCGTAACTTTCCTTCCAAGGAGTAAGTGTCTTTTAATTTCATGGCTGCAGTCACCATCTGTAGTGATTTTGGAGCCCCAAAAAATAAAGTCTGACACTGTTTCCACTGTTTCCCAATCTATTTCCCATGAAGTGATGGGACCGGATGCCATGATCTTCGTTTTCTGAATGTTGATCTTTAAGCCAACTTTTTCACTCCCTACTTTCACCTTCATCAAGAGGGCTTTTTAGTTCCTCTTTACTTTCTGTCATAAGAGTGGTGTCATCTGCATATCTGAGGTTATTGATATTTCTCCCGGCAATCTTGAATCCAGCTTGTGCTTCTTCCAGTCCAGCATTTCTCATGATGTACTCTACATATAAGTTAAATAAGCAGGGTGACAATATACAGCCTTGACGTACTCCTTTTCCTATTTGGAACCAGTCTGTTGTTCCATGTCCAGTTCTAACTGTTGCTTCCTGACCTGCATATAGGTTTCTCAAGAGGCAGGTCAGGTGGTCTGGTATTCCCATCTCTTTCAGAATTTTCCACAGTTGATTGTGATCCACACAGTCAAAGGCTTTGGCATAGTCAATAAAGCAGAAATAGATGTTTTTCTTGAAGTCTCTTGCTTTTTCCATGATCCAGCGGATGTTGGCAATTTGATCTCTGGTTCCTCTGCCTTTTCTAAAACCAGCTTGAACATCTGGAAGTTCATGGTTCACATATTGCTGAAGCCTGGCTTGGAGAATTTTAAGCATTACTTTGCTAGCGTGTGAGATGAGTGCAATTGTATAGTAGTTTGAGCATTCTTTGGCATTGCCTTTCTTTGGGATTGGAATGAAAACTGACCTTTTCCAGTCCTGTGGCCACTGCTGAGTTTTCCAAATTTGCTGGCATATTGAGTGCAGCACTTTCACAGCATCATCTTTCAGGATTTGGAATAGCTCAACTGGAACTCTATCACCTCCACTAGCTTTGTTCATAGTGATATTACTTAGATACAAAAGAGAACAAAACTTTGCCATTCGGAAAAACATGGATGAATCTCATAGGGTATTATCCTAAGTAAAATAAGACAGAGAAAGACAAATATAATATTTCACTTCCATGTGGAATCTACAAAACAAATGAACAAACATAACAAAACAGAAACAGAGTCATAGATACAGAGAACATACAGGTAGTAGCCAGAGGAGATGGGTATAAAGGGGGGTTAGTGAAATAGGTGAGTGAAATTAAGAGACACAAATTTCCACTTATAAAATAAATGAATCATTGGGATGAAATGTACAGCATGGGGAATACAGTCAATAATAATGTATTATCTTTGAATGGTGACAGGTGATAAGTAGACTTATCAGGGTTATCATTTTGTAATGTACAGAAATGTTGAATTACTATGTTGTACATCAGAAACTAACATAGTGTGGTAGATCAAGTATACTTTAAACATAAACTCACGGAAAAAGATATTACAAGAGGCAGGGAGAAAAGGGAAACTGGATGAAGGTGGTCAAAAGGTACAAACTTCCAGTTATAAGCTAAGTACTAGGGATATAATGCACAAGGTGATTAATATGATGAGCATTGCTCATCACATTAAAGTTGCTAACAATAAATTCTAAGAGTTTTCATCACAATGAATTTTTCTTCTTTTCTTTTGCATCTATGTGAGATGATGGATGCTCACTGAACTTGTTGTGGTCATCATTTCATGATTATTTAAGTCAAATCATCCTTCTGTACACCTTAAACTTAGTACTGTGGGTCAACTATATCTCAAAAGAACTGGGAAAAAAAATAATGAAATAAAATAATGATTTCATTATTTTCCACTCTTCAGCAAACCTTTGTTGAAGGCATTCTATGTGACAAGTAGTTCCCTAGATTCTGGAGATAAAATGAATAATTTGGACAGAGTCATTGGGGTAGCATGTGTACTCAGTCGTGTCCAACTCTTTGCAACCTCACAAACTATAGCTTGCCACGCTCCTCTGGCAAGAATCCTGAAGTTGGTTACCATTTCCTCTTCCAGGGAATCTTCTCAACCCAGAGATCAAACCCACGGCTATGGTGTCTCTTGCAATGAAGGTGGATTCTTTACCTCTGAGCCACTGGGGAAGACCAGCTGGGGCAGATAAAGTCAAAAACAGATTAGGGGACAAACTGGACAATGCAAGAATTCAGTAGTATTTCGAAGATGCTATGGAAATTCAAGGAGGGCACACAACTCACTATTGGAGGAACAGAGGCAGCTACTGGGGGAATGATATTAATCTGAAGCTTAATGGATAGCGGGAAACCAGATGAAGTGTGTGCATAGAGTGAGGGAATTTCAGGCAGAAGGGAGAGCATGACAAAAGACACAGAAGTGAGAAGTGGCACAGTGATTCAGCTTTATTTTTTATTTAGCTGCACCAAGCAGAGACTCTCCATCAGGGATGGAACCTGTGTCCCCAGCACTGGGAGTGCACAGTCTTAACCACTGGACCACCAAGGTAGCCCCTAACTCGGGTCCTTACCTGAAAGGTATTATAGAAGGGAATAAGGCGAGGAAGTTGGAGACCTCCAAATGTTCAATGGTATACTAAGGAGAGGGCAACTGGAGTGTTTTGCCCCAGGTGCAGGCAAAAAGGGAGTGTACTTTCTGTCGGGTATTTGAAAGCAATAATGACTAAATTGGCAACAGTTCTAAGCAGTAATAAAACACTCCCCTCTGTCAAGGTAGGCACCTCCACTGAACGCATTCTGCATGTTTTTCCTGAAAATCTGGGGCCAGGAAATGACATACTTAGCTTCCTGGTATGTGCAGATACCAGAAGCTGGTGGCAAAAATAGCTCAGTGAGAGGATCTTTTGTTATTATCTTCACTCTCCATCCTATCCAGTAAACATTCTCAGAGCATTAAGCACTTTTCCTTGATAACTTTAGAAGTTTATAATCATGTCTACCAAATGAATGAGAGAGGGACAAAGAAACAAAAATGCAGGAGAAAGGCTTCCAGAAGATACAAACAGAGTTTGGGACTAGTTGGGTTTTTATTACCACTTCCCTGGTGGCTCAGATGGTAAAGCATCTGCCTACAATGTGGGAGACCCAGGTTTGATCCCTGGGTTGGGAAGATTCTCTGGAGAAGGAAATGGCAACCCACTCCAGTACTCTTGCCTGGAAAATCCCATGGATGGAGGAGCCTCGTAGGCTGCAGTCCATTGGGTCGCTAAGAGTCGGGCACGACTGAGCAACTTCACTTTCACTTTTCACTTTCATGCATTGCAGAAGGAAATGGCAACCCACTCCAGTGTTCTTGCCTGGAGAATCCCAGGGACGGGGGAGCCTGATGGGCTGCCGTCTATGGGGTCACACAGAGTCAGACACGACTGAAGTGACTAGGCAGTAGCAGCTTAGAGATGGTAGTCAAATCTTTGGGAGTGGAAGAGGTAACCTGGGAAAACTGAGAAAGACAGTGGGCTGAAGATGGAACACTGGGAAGCTGAATATTTCATAGGTAAAAGATGGAACAACAGTTCAAGAAAGAGATAGTAAAAGGATACTCAGAGGCCTAAGAAGAATCTGGATGGCACAAAATTGTGGCAAGACTTTCCAGGACCAAGGGGAGAAAGAGAATTTGAGATAATTCCAAAGAGTTAAATATTAGCAAGTGTCCTTCAGAAAACGAAGATCATGGCATCTGGTCCTATCATTTCATGGCAAATAGATAGGGAAACATGGAAACAGTGTCAGACTTTATTTTTTGGGCTCCAAAATCACTGCAGATGGTGACTGCAGCCATGAAATTAAAAGACGCTTACTCCTTGGAAGGAAAGTTATGACCAACCTAGATAGCATATTGAAAAGCAGAGACATTACTTTGCCAACAAAGGTTCGTCTAGTCAAGGCTACGGTTTTTCCTGTGGTCATGTATGGATGTGAGAGTTGGACTGTGAAGAAGGCTGAGCGCCAAAGAATTGATGCTTTTGAACTGTGGTGTTGGAGAAGACTCTTGAGAGTCCCTTGGACTGCAAGGAGATCCAACCAGTCCATTCTGAAGGAGATCAGCCCTGGGATTTCTTTGGAAGGAATGATGCTAAAGCTGAAACTCCAGTACTTTGTCCACCTCATGCGAAGAGTTGACTCGGTGGAAAAGACTCTGATGCTGGGAGGGATTGGGGGCAGGAGGAGAAGGGGACGACAGAGGATGAGATGGCTGGATGGCATCACTGACTCGATGGACATGAGTCTGGGTGAACTCTGGGAGTTGGTGATGGACAGGGAGGCCTGGCGTGCTGAGATTCATGGGGTCGCAAAGAGTCGGACACGACTGAGCAACTGAACTGAACTGAACTGAGGAAAGAAGTCAAACTCGTTGTATCTATGTTGGGGGATGAGATGGCTAGACTGTTGGAATTCAACAGCAAAACCCCAGAAGGACTTGGGAATTACAGACTATCATAGTATGGCTTAAGTGGATCTGTGGTTTTGCTACCCAAGTCCCATACTGAGCTAGGGAGGTGACAAGATCTCAGAGTTTACCCTCAGCCCAGTGTGTAAGAGAGTAAAGCAGACATGGCCAGTGTGGTTCAAGAACCCAGTAAGAGTCCCCCTTGACTTAAAAACAGCACGTGCCCAGCGAAGAGACTCACTAGACCAGTAAAGACAGGGTCTTGGATAATGACCAAAGACCAGGTGGGATGAGGCACATTTCAAAGACGCCATTATTCCAAGGGGTGAGGCCCGGATGTGCCTCACATGTGACTCAACATTACTTAAGACTGTGCCCTCAACCCTTGCCTCCACTTAAATCTCAGAAAAACTCACATTATTTAAGCTTTTGTCACCAGGTAGAATAATAACAAAAAATAAAAATTAAGTTCCAGGTATAGAAAAACAACGGAGAAGGCAATGGCACCCCACTCTATTACTCTTGCCTGGAAAATCCCAGGGACAGAGGAGCCTGGTAGGCTGCAGTCCATGGGGTTTCGAAGAATTGGACACGACTGAGCAACTTCACTTTCCCTTTTCACTTTCATGCATTGGAGAAGGAAATGGCAACCCACTCCAGTGTTCTTGCCTGGAGAATTCCAGGGACAGGGGAGTCTGGCGAGCTGCCGTCTCTGGGGTCGCACAGAGTCGGACATGACTGAAGTGACTTAGCAGCAGCAGCATAGAAAAACAAAGTCACATTTCTTACATACTTAACTCTGTAAAATGGAGTCTGTATGTTTATTATTATAGAAAAATAACAACATAAACTTCGTAAATCTGAGACTCACTGGGTTTTTCTCTATATATTTCATTTAAATAAGTACAATGCAAACAGCTAAAAAGAATGCAAATAAAATTCTGAGCTTTAAGTTGCACTGCTCAAAAATCTTCATAGAGGATCCATTTCTAACTCCCAGGAACATTCTTCCTCTGCCCTCTTCTCTGTTCTACATTCTCCTCACACCCCACAGTACTTTGGATCCTCTCATTTACACTTCTACCTACCCAAAACGTTTTTTCCTACAGTTTGCACTGATATTTCACTTTCTAAATTCCCTAATCTTTCTAACTTAGTTCTTTAATAGATTTGTTTAACTTCCCTTTCCTTCTTTATCTCCTCCTCTTTTTTCTTTATTCCTCCCTCCCAAGGTAGAGAAAGATTGTGAATCTATGCAGGCAAAGAGAGCAACCTCTTTATGAGAGGGTAGTCGGGAAATAGAAAACTAAAGGTTAATTTCTTGGAACCTCCCTGGTGGTCCAGTGGCTAAGACTCTGCGCTGTCAGTGCAGGAGACCCTGGTTTGATCTCTAGTCAGGGAACTAGATCACAAAAGCTGCATTAGGGTTCATGTGGCACAACTAAAGATCCCACATGCGGCCACAAAGACCCCGAGGGCCAAAGACCCGGTACAGCCAAATAAACACATATTAACAAATAAAAATACTTTCTTAACCACATCTCAAGAAAATATGAATAAGCAAAAAGAGAAAGGTGTAAATTACCTGAAATTCCACTCCTGTAAACATGTTGATATACCTTCAGACTTTTCCCTATTTATAACACACAACATATAAATGACAAAAAATGACCTCGTAAAATTATATATAGTTTTGGAGCCCCTCAACATTCAAGCATCTTAACTATATTATGAATGTCTTTGTCTCTTAGGCTTTATATGCACATCAGCAATTCTAGGAGCTACATGGTATTCCACTGTTTGAATATGCTATAATTTATGAACGTTGTTTCCATTATAAGACACTTGGGTTGTTTCCCTTGTTGTGTGTGTGTGTGTGTTAGTTGCTTAGTCGTGTCTGACTCTTTGAACCCCATAGACCACAGCCCAACAGGCCCCTATGTCCATGGGATTCTCCAGGCAAGAACACTGGAGTGGGTTGCCATTTCCTTCTCCAAACGAAACTATAGAAAGAAAGAAAGTGAAGTCACTCAGTCGTGTCTGACTCTTTGTGACCCCATGGACTGTAGCCTACCAGGCTCCTCTGTCCGTGGAACTCTCCAAGCAAGAGTATTGGAGTGGGTTGCCAGTTCCTTCTCCAGTTTCCCTTTTTACCCAATTATAAACACTATTGTTTTCCTTTGTTCACTTGTGCAATAATTTGCATATGATCAACTATCAGGTGTGAAAATTCTGGTCAGAGGTACACATACTGCATTCATTTTCTAGGGTTGCTGAAACAAAGTATCACAACATGAATGGTTAAAACAAGAGAATGTACTGTCTCAGGGTTCTGGAGGCCTGAAGTCCAAGATGAAGGCAGGCTTGATTTCTTCTGGGGACCACGGGGAGAATCTGCTTCATGCCTCTCTCCTAGCTTCTGCTTGTTTGCTGGCAATCTTTGGTGTTCCTTGGCTTCTGCTCTGTCACCCCAATCTTGGCGTTAATCTCCACATGGCACTCTCCCTGCATGCCTGTTCATGCCCAAATTTCCCCTTTTTATAAGGTCACAAGTCATATTGCACTAGGCCACCACCCTACTCCTGTACGACCTCATCTATAATGACCCTATTTCCTAATAAGGTGACATTTAGATAACAGATGTGAAAACCAACATACAAATTTAAGGGGACACAATTCAACCCACATCATATCTTTAATACTTTTAATATATGTTTAATAAATTTTTAGAGTGCATCTTTGAGATATGTAAATGAGGTAGCATTGCCAGGATTTGGGGTGACTGATTATAATCAGGAAAGGGATCAGAAGAAAGGAATAGTGTTGGGTGATTTCTGAATATTGGCCATGAGCAACTGAATAAATACAGAAAAAGTATACCGTGAGAAGGAGTTCGCTTGGTGATTACGCTTTAGAGAAACTGAGTCTGAAGCATTATGGAACCAACAAGTGGATATGTCTAATCAGTAGCTATATGTGTGGGTCTGGAGTTTAGGAAAGACATAAATTTGTGAATCATCACTACTAAAGTGGAAGTTGAAACTCATAAAGATGGATGAAATCATCTGCTAAAGTCACCCAGAAACATGAGATAGAAAGAGGACCAAGGGCAGAATCCCAGGAACCCCAATATTTAAAGGATGCTGAGAATGTTTAGTGCTTAGATCCCTTCCCTGTCCTTTACTGCTTACCTCTGTATCAAAAGTGCACACAAATACGGTGATTCTAAAGTAAAGCATGGGTTCTTAACACAAAATTCAGGATGGCTACCTCTGGGTGGAAATAGGCAGGTGATTACAAACTACAATGAATCTCTAAAGGAAAGGACTGTGCTTCTCTGGAATTTATAATCAAGGACCTGAGTTAAGTGAATTCATAAAAGCCTACCTGAGGTAAGGGCGCCTAGTGGCTTGCTGAAGAACGAAGTTAACTGCAACAATGCTTCTCATACTGGAGCACAGATCCCCATCAATTGCTGTGAGATACAACAGTAACTGCAGTCATAGATTTTTTAATAATTAAGAATAAAACTTCATGCAACTAAAAACAAAGGACTGATCATTGGAATTTTGCACCCCTAAAAGAAAGATCAATACTTTTACAAGCTTAGTCTCATTCAGATAGAATTTGGAGGCTTTCAATCTTCTTTATTAATAGCAATATTTTAGAAGGTAAAATTCTGTGTTTCTGGATTGTTTTAGTGAACTCGGCAACAACAAAAATACTGTAATTACCCTACCTAACAAAAGGAATGAAATGGAATCAATTAACTTTTAATTTATAAATTACAAATTTTAATTTGTAAAATTTAAAAAGTAAACACTTCATTTTCATATTTAAATAGTCTAAAGTTATAAAACAATACCTTAAGAATTATTATAATTATTATTATAATTCTATCTTAAATTTGAGTCTTAGAATGACTGCTTAATAGGAACGATACTAAAAGAGAAAATATCCAAATTACTTTGCTAAGTCACTTCAGTCGTGTCCAACTCTATGCAACACCATAAACGGCAGCCCACCAGGCTCCCCGTCCCTGGGATTCTCCAGGCAAGAACACTGGAGTGGGTTGCCATTTCCTTCTCCAGTGCATGAAAGTGAAAAGTGAAAGTGAAGTCGCTCAGTCATGTCTGACTCCTAGCGACCCCATGGACTGCAATCTACCAGGCTCCTCTGTCCATGGGATTTTCCAGGCAAGAGTACTGGAGTGGGGTGCCAAAGATGCATTTTTTCTATGATTCTGACCTTCAAAAATAGACTCATTAGAAGGTGCATAATCACTTCTGTTTTCGAGTTGTGTCGACAAAAACCAAAATCCGGAACTTATCTAAGAGATATTTATTGTTACAGCAAAGGGTGGGCTGGGCCATACTGTGAATTAGTAAAAGACACTGAATTATATTTAAAATGAATTTTGTTATTTGAACTTCACCTCAATAAAAAAAAATTGTCAATATACTGTGAAGTCTCATTGTCTGAAGCATTCATTATATTCAGTCCCAATAGCCTGTCCATGTTTTCTTTTTCTATAACAGCAGCCCATTCTCTCATCCTCTCTACCTTTTCCTGTTTATTAAGTTCATTTATTCTTTCTTTTCATTCTTTAGCTTCCCATGAAAGTACGGTATGCTTTCCTAAGGATAGGCGCTTTGATCCAAACCATCTTTTATTGCCGCCTTGAATTATGCACTAGCAAATGTATATTTTAAGGCTGTTTTGGTTGCAGCTACTTTCAACTGAATATGTTCTGGTGCATTTTTTCAAAGATCAAGTCTCTCTTGTAATGTCAAACTTGTTCCTAATGCTTAGATCTATCCTCAGAGTATCTCTTTTAGCCCCAAGTAAAGAGCTGGATATTTCCATGTGTTTTTCATTGGCCACTGGTTTTTGTGTTTACAGTGATTTGCTCTCAATCTAGTATATTAATAATTTGACTATTTCTCTTTTAGTTTCATTGCTTTCACTTTCATGCATTGGAGAAAGAAATGGCAATCCACTCCAGTGTTCTTGCCTGGAGAATCCCAGGGACGGGGGAGCCTGGTGGGCTGCTGTCTATGGGGTCGCACAGAGTCAGACACGACTGAAGTGACTTAGCAGCATAGAAGTGCTCATGTGGAAGCATGATATAATTCTCAGGATGTTTTAGAAATATATATTATATGAATAGGAATTTTATTAGTAAATTGCTTCCTTTTTTTCCAATTTCTACATAAAGTATGCTATTTTTTGATGTTGCTGTTTAACAAGTCTCTTCTATCGATACTGAAAAACACAATAATTTTGTCCCCTAAAGTATTCTTCAGTGTTTTCTTTAGTTTTTCTGCTATAGTTATGTGATTACACAATTGCTCAAATGAAAGTTCAACAGAACTATAATTTTAAAATTAGTGTTTATAAATTGATGTAAAAGTGAATGCCATTTTTTTCTACCTCTACACAGCATGAAGACATTTCCATTGTACAAGTTTACTTTAAAGTCCCTGATAACATGAACTGTAGTTGTAATTGCTTATGTAAAACTCAGTTACAACTGAGTTTTACGTACGCAATTATGTGTTGTATAATTACAACACATAAAGACATTTGAAATTCAAAGTCTAGTTTTCTATACCAGTGGCTGAATTTACTCTAGTGAAAGACTCATGCACTTATCAAAACAAATTCTGGCTAAAAACAAGCTGTGCTAAAATAATTTCCTCTTCTGTACGACTTACAAGAGGTAATCTAGGAAACAGCTACATTCTTAATTTTCTTATGTCAGTTATGCAAAATAGATTCTTGGGGATTTGGGTTTTCTTTTACTTTCTGATTAAAGACACAATATACCTTTAAAATGAAGGGGGAAAATGTCTGCCTGCGATGTACTTCAAAGACTTACCATGCACACTGACAATTAAGATTGGAATTTCCCTCTGCAGGAGAGTTGGGAGAAGCAGGCAACAGATGTGCTTACACTCAGGTTCTATCTCTCCCATATGCATTCCCTCCTTCAAAGGAATCTTTGTCTTCCTTCTGCCAACTGGTAGTTTGTGTCACTGCAGGTGTCCAACAGATGTTGAGTGAGTTAAACTCCAGTTTGAACCCGTGCACGCAGTTGCTTCAGTTGTGTCCAACCCTTTGCGACCCCATGGACTAAAGCTTGCCAAACTGCTTTGTCCATGGGATTTTACAGGCAAGATTCCTAGAGTGGGTTGCCATTTCCTCCTCCAGGGAATCTTCCTGACCCAAGGATCGAACCTATGTCTCCTGCGGCTCCTGCACTGCAGGTGGATTCTTTACCAATGAACCAACAGGAAAGCCACAGATACTAAATTTGAACCCATAGATACTAATTAATTTTTTACGATGTTTTAAAGACTAAAAGATACCAAAAACTACATTTCCCCCCACAAATGAATTATAAATGCAATAATAGCATTCTAAGTGTTTGGAAGGGGTATTTAAAATTTTCCTTCTGAATCGTGTGATTTAAAAAATTTCCATGCCCAAGTTATGGATTATTTCAATTCTAATACGATAAAATTTGAGGAAATACAAAGAAACTTTAAAAATTCATAATGAAGACATAACAGTATAGAAGAATACTGGAGGAGGCAGAATAAAAGGTTAAAAAGGCACACTCCAAAGCTTTGCTGTCCAGTTCAGTAGCCACAAGCTACATGTGGCTACTGTGCACTTGAATATGGTTAATGAAAACTGAGATGTGCCCTGAGTATAAAAGACACAATGAATTTCAAAGACTTGGTATGAAGAAAAGCATGTATGGTATGAAGATTTGGTATGAAGAAAAGAAATATCTCTTTAATTTTTTATATTAATTACATTTGAAATGATAATATTTTGGATACCCTGGGTTGAATAAAAATACTATTAAAATGGATATTTCCTATTTTTACTGGTTCTATGTGACTACTGGAAAATTAAAAACTATGCATATATGGCTCAAAATATGTATGTTTCTATTGGATAATGCTGCTCTAGAGTCAAACTGCTTGTGTGCAAATCTTCTAATCCCTTGGTGTGTCATTATTATGTCTCCATTTCCTTATCTGCACAACAGGGGTAATGATAATACTTAACCTGGGAAAGGCATTTCTTAGACATATTGATATGGGCATGTGTCAGTGATGAGTAACTTAATATTAAAGGAAACAGCAGAATGATCAAAGAGTGAGCACTTCAGAGAACAGACTCAGAAATTGGATATAACTGAGAAATGGAAGGATCATTGGAGCAGCTTATTAAAGCAAACAAACAAAACCAAAGAGCAATTATAAGCAATATTTGAAGATTCATTTCTCATGGTCATGAAAGCGTCATGTTCAAGTCAGTGGATACAGAAGACATCTAGAAGGAATAGTACCAGATGTCAGATGTGCTGACCATTGCTTAGAAATAAAAATCAATATGACTGAAAAGCAATGCTAATGATACATCTGAGACTGTTTATTGGAGTCCTAAGGTTTCATTCTCCAGCCTTTGAGGAGGCAAAAACTGAGTTAAACTGTGGTTAAATGTAGAACATCAAGTAATGAATTGTGTTTTTAAACAGACTGCTGCCAGTGATTTTCTCAAACAATGAGCAAAATGCAGAATATACATTCTGCTCTTTGTTGTTTTGGGGCAAAAAAACCCCAATCTGACCATAAGGTTATGAGAATTAAATGAAATAATGTACCTAAGGTGTTTACATGAATAAATAATAGCTGTTATCACTGTTATTGCTAATTAGGAATATTATTATGGGAAACTAATGAAGAGAAAGAAGAGTTATAGATTCACTACATCAAAAAGAGAATAGTAATGTGACTCACTTCAAAACTGGAGCTATTCACATGAAATCAAATTCTGAGGGGCAATTTTAAGAAAAAAAAATAATGGAGAGATTTATGTTGATTTAAAATATATCCATATTTGAGAGCTGTGAACTAATTTGGAACTGTTTAATATTTCTTTCTATGTTAGTAACAGTGATAACATAAAATACATTTGCAGGGGGTAGAATTTAAAATTTGTGTAAATCCTGTTTGGCAGGTCCTCAAAAAGTTAAACATAGAGTTACTATATGACCCAGAAAATTCCACTTCTGGGCATCTACCCAAATGAATTGAAAATAAGTATGTCCACACAACGACGTACACAAATGTCTATAGCAGCATTATCTAAATGGTCAACACATGGAAACAACACAAATGTCCATCAATTGATGAATAAATAAACAAAAAGTGGCATAGCCACACAATGGAATCATAAAAAGGAACAAAATACTAATACACATGAGTATATGGATAAACCTTTAAAACACTGTTAAGTGAAAGAAGCCAGACATAAATGCCCATACAGTGCATAATTCCATTTATACTAAATGTCCATCATAGGTAAACCCATTGAGACAGAAAGCAAATTAGTGGGTGCCGAGGGCTAGAGGTAGGGGGAAACAGAACAACCCAACCCCAAAATTTCTCAGGGTGATGGAAGTTTTTCAGATTAGATGGTGGTGATGGTTTTGAATATACTAAAATCCACTGAATTGTGTAATTTAAAATGGTGAATTTTATGGTATTAAAAAAATGTAAATATTCATTCAAATAAAATAAAATAAAATTAGATATATCCAAAGAGGTGATAGAGAAGATGAAAATGAATGATTTGCTTACTGATAAAATGTGACTATTACTGAAGAATAGAGTAGATAAATGAATACTAAATTAACCAGAATGTTAAGAAGAGGAAAAGAACAATATTGAGACCTGTTGGGAGGAGAACTGACACCCTTAAACATCAGTGTAGAAGATACTTCAGGAGTGGCTGTTTGACCTACAGGGAGGCTGTTTTCCTTAAGAACCCTCCCCAGTAGCCAGGGGCAGGCTTAGGCAGAAATTGATGCCCCTGAAGGAGTTGACTGGTCCAGAGATAGACATGTGACCTAAGTTATGCCATCAAGATCTGATCCCAGGATTTTGGAATTTGAAGCTAAGTGATATTAGAGACTGAAAATTATATGAATAGTAACACTCTAAGGATATAGGTCCATGAATTTATTGCAAAAGATCTTAAACTTGCCTTGGTACCTGGTTCAGCAACATTCAATTACTACCCTCTGTCAGGTACTACGCCCTTGCAATATTTTGCTTCTTCCCCACACCAGTCCCCACTTTTGTAGCACAAGCTAGCCTGATTAGGCTTCTATTAGGTAAAACCATAAATAAGATTTCAAAACAAATCACTTGAGGTAATATTTATATACCATTAAGAAAAAAATGTACCACTTTCATGTCATCAATGAAATTTTAAATACTAAATGTAAATACTCTATGACACTTACTTCAATATGAATAATGGAGTTCTGGAAATTCCAGGAAAGATAAACAGACATGAGAGAAGTAATAAAAGCTATCAATAAAAAAGAACATGATTTTTCCATTAAGCTTTATGATAATGCAGTAGGTGATCCTTATAATTCTAATTTTGAAAGTGAAAGATTGATGGAAATCATGACACACATAGGTCCATGGGTGGCTGTTTGAGAACTACTGAATTAAAAACTAAAGATTTAAAATACAGAATTTAAAAGCATATTTTGGTTATTCAATTAGCTCATTTTTGTAAACAGGGATTGAAGTAGTAGAAATTGATTACCTCAAAGTCAGGAGGATAATTTAAAGCCTGCTTCCAGAACCCTGACTAATGCTCTTTAGGCACAAATACATGGTTAAAGAAATGTTTCCTGACAATTAGAAGTATAATGATCAAAACAATGGTAACCTATTCATTACAACTTACTGGTAATCAAAGCTTGCTTGTAAATGTTTGGATTGCAACAGCCTAGATATTTCATTAACATTTATTGCAAGTTTGAGAAATATTAATTTATCTACTTATGAGTCACTGTGGATATAAAAAACAAATCAAACTGCCCTCATAATTTGAAATATTGCAACAGAATAACAATTTGATGTTCTTGTTTAAGACTTCAAATTGAATATTTATTAGGTAGCAGTTGGCAACCCACTCCAGTACTCTTGCCTGGAAAATCCCATGGACGGAGGAGCCTGGTAGGCTGCAGTCCATGGGGTCGCTAAGAGTTGGACACAACTGAGCAACTTCACTTTCACTTTTCACTTTCATGCACTGGAGAAGGAAATGGCAACCCACTCCAGTGTTCTTGCCTGGAGAATCCCAGGGACAGGGGAGCCTGGTGGGCTGCCATCTATGGGGTCTCACAGAGTTGGACGCGACTGAAGCGACGCAGCAGCAGCAGCAGCAGCAACAACAGCAGTATATCTTACAAAATTTTTCATCTCAGAAATAGTTCATTAGTCTAAAATTTGTTGGTTAGGGACATTTATAATTATTTCTTCTGTGACTGAGACGATATGGTCTCCTATGCACATGACTTTGGTTGTAAACCAGAAGCAAAGGTTTTACAGTTAACACTCTGCATGGGTAACTGTCTGCAAGGATACCGTACTGTCTGACCTAGAATTTTTCTAAGAGGATACATCTCATGTTAAGTGTTCTTAATTCAACTTAAAAATTAAACCTATTTTTAATATATATATGTATACATACATGTGAGTTTTGTTTGTATATATATATAACTTGTTTTCAAAATGAAAAAATTTTTAAATCACTTTTTCTTAATTATAGAAGTAATGGAGACTTACTGCTTCAAGATGAGACACAGTAGTTGCATTTCTCCCCATTCCTTCTGCCAAGTACAGCTAAAAACCCTGGACATTATAAAACAAATATAAGAAAACTGAAAGGTGGAGAGAAGTCAGATTGGCTAGTTACCTGGAAAGACAAGGCAGTGAGTTCTATGAGTTTTCTTTCTATTTCATATTTCTCAGATGGGGTTGCTAGAGATACAGGCAACCCAGAAATGCCAGTGGGCTCAGACAAAAAAGCCTGTATTCTCTAGACAAAGAACCAGGAAAGCCAGAGCCTAGCAAGGGAGAAAGCATTTAGCTAATAACCACCTGTGCAAGAAGAGTAAACACTGAAAGCCTGAGCCTGTTGTCTGCAGAAAGTCTATTTGCAAGGTTGGCCCTTTGCTGACATTTGGGAACTGCACCGATAGTTCCCTACATGGGAATTTACATGGAAGTTCCCTACAAGGGATATTAAACCTTTCCTAAATGAGAAGAGTGTCTCATTGTGCCTAGATTGTTCATGGAAACCATGTGGTTTATTATGCTCCCCTCTGTTCCTTCTGGGAGTCTGGAATTAGTATTAGGAAGTGAGTACCTACATGATCAGCCCTCCAAAAAACCTTGGGTACTGTTTTTAGAGTTTCCCAGGGAAAAAACACATCATCGTGTTGTCACAATTCATGATTGAAAAACTGTGACTGAGACAGAACTCTTAGAATGTTGTGCCTGATTTCCTCTGAACTTCATTCCATGAAGGTTTTCCCTTTGCTGGTTTTGCCTTGTTACCTGCTGCTGTAAATCTCAACTGTGAATACAACAAACTGAGTCTGTGAGTCCTCAGGTGAATCATTGAACAAAGCAGTGTTCTTGGAGACTGCTGACAAATCGACACACTCCAGGCAAACATCACAGGGAAAGTGGTGGTTCTATCACCTCTGTCAGCAATAGCCCAGTAGGAAGTCTAGGCCTTCACCCATGCCAGGTTATAAAGAGGTACTCCAACCCTCTTCCAGGATGATGTAAGAGAAGACTGAGCAGGAAGCCAGAATTTTGACTTTCTTCCAGTGGAGGCTGTGTGGAGTAATGATGAAGCACCCTTCTGCCTCCCAACTCAGGTGGTATCAGTTCAGTTCAGTTGCTCAGTCGTGTCCGACTCTTTGCGACCCCATGAATCGCAGCGTGCCAGGCCTCCTTGTCCATCACCAACTCCCGGAGTTCACTCAGACTCACGTCCATCGAGTCAGTGATGCCATCCAGCCATCTCATCCTCTGTCATCCCCTTCTCCTGCCCTCAATCCCTCCCAGCATCAGAGTCTTTTCCAATGAGTCAACTCTTTCCATGAGGTGGCCAAAGTACTGGAGTTTCACTTCAGCATCATTCCTTCCAAAGAAATCCCAGGGCTGATCTCCTTCAGAATGGACTGGTTGGATCTCCTTGCAGTCCAAGGGACTCTCAAGAGTCTTCTCTAACACCACAGTTCAAAAGCATCAATTCTTCTGCACTCAGCTTTCTTCACAGTCCAACTCTCACATCCATACATGACTACTGGAAAAACTATAGCCTTGACTACAGACCTTTGTTGGCGAAGCAATGTCTCTGCTTTTCAATATGCTATCTAGGTTGGTCATAACTTTCCTTCCAAGGAGTAAGCGTCTTTTAATTTCATGGCTGCAGTCACCATCTGCAGTGATTTTGGAGCTCAAAAAAATAAAGTCTGACACTGTTTCCACTGTTTCCTCATCTATTTCCCATGAAGTGATGGGACCGGATACCATGATCTTTGTTTTCTGAATGTTGAGCTTTAACTCAACTTTTTCACTCTCCACTTTCACCTTCATCAAGAGGCTTTTTAGTTCCTCTTCACTTTCTGCCATAAGGGTGGTGTCATCTGCATATCTGAGGTTATTGATATTTCTCCCGGCAATCTTGATTCCAGTTTGTGCTTCTTCCAGCCCAGCGTTTCTCATGATGTACTCTGCATATAAGTTAAATAAGCAGGGTGACAAGATACAGCCTTGATGTACTCCTTTTCCTATTTGGAACCAGTCTGTTATTCCATGTCCAGTTCTAACTGTTGCTTCCTGACCTGCATATACGTTTCTCAAGAGGCAGGTCAGGTGCTCTGGTATTCCCAACTCTTATCAGTAGAGGCTGGTAAAGAACCCTCACCCTCATTCCTGTACAAGAGTAGTGGGGTGCCCTTTCCTGCCCACCTGGGGTGTCAAAGGAGCATAATGAGGAACCTGGACTTCTACCACAACCAGGAAAAATATTTGAGGAAATAAGGTCTGAAAATTTTCCAAACTTGAAAAAAAAACATAGACCTATAGAATAAAAAGTCTGAGTGAATTTCAAACAGAATAAACCTAAATTAATCTCCACCAAGACACAGCATAGTCATCAAGAAACAACAGCTTATAAATAGCAGGAAAAACAATTCAAATGACAGATTTCTCCTCTGAAACTATGGAGGGCAGAGGAAAGTCACACATTTTTCAAGTGCCCAAGGAAAAGAACTGCCACCAGTGAAAATATGCTTTAGTAATAAAGGATAAGTCAAAACGTTCTCAAATGAAGGAAGCCTAAAAGAATCTGTTCCCAGCAGACCTATCCTAAGAGAACAACTTATAACAAGTTCTTTAAACAAAAAGGAATTTTGGAACACCAGGAAGGAAGAACAGTGGAAAGAATAAAAACATGGGTAATGACAACAGACTTTCCTTCTGCTTGAAATTTCTGAGTTATATTTGATGATTGAAACAGAAATTATAATATTGTTTGATATGGCTCTCAATGTAAGTAGAGGAAATAATTAAAACACACATGAACTAGAGAGAGTAAAGGTTAAGATTTTATACTTCACTGGAACTAGTAAAATACTATCACCAAGTAACTGATATTAAGAAGAGGTGGCACGAATATATACAGAAGAACTATATAAAGAATATCTTCATGACCCAGATAACCACAATGGTGTGATCACTCACATAGAGCCAGACATCCTGGAATGCAAAGTCAAGTGGGCCTTAGGAAACATCGCTTTGAACAAAGCTAGAGGAGATGAAGGAATTCCAGTTGAGCTACTTCAAATCCTAAAAGATAATACTGTGAAAGTGCTGCACTCAATATGCCAGCAAATTTGGAAAACTTAGCAGTGGCCACAGGACTGGAAAAGGTCAGTTTTCATTCCAATCCCAAAGAAAGGCAATGCCAAAGAATGTTCAAACTACCACACAATTGTACTCACCTCACATGCTAGCAAAGTAATGCTCAAAATTCTCCAAGCCAGGCTTCAACAGTATGTGAACTGTGAACTTCCAGATGTTCAAGCTGGATTTAGAGAAGCCAGAGGAACCAGATATCAAATTGTCAACATCCACTTGATCATAGAAAAAGCAAGCGAGTTCCAGAAAAACATCTACTTCTGCTTCATTGACTACACCAAAGCCTTTGACTGTGTAGATCACAACAAACTGTGGAAAATTCTTCAAGAGATGGGAATATTAGACCACTATACCTGCCTCCTGAGAAATCTGTAAGGAAGGTCAAGAAGCAACAGTTAGAACCAGACACAGAACAACAAATGTTTCCAAAGGAAAGGAGTACGTCAAGGCTGTATATTGTCACCTTGCTTATTTAACTTATACGCAGAGTATATCATGCAAAGTGCTAGGCTGGATGAAGCACAAGCTAGAATCAAGACTGCCAGGAGAAATATCAATAACCTCAGATATGCAGATGACACCACCCTTAAGACAGAAAGTGGAGAGGAACTAAAGAGCCTCTTGAAAAAAGTGAAAGAGGAGAGATAAGTCAATGTATTGAAGTTATATATATAAACTTATACATAACTTACACATATACTTATAAACTTAAAAAGATATTATGTATATAAAAGTGAAAAAGCTGGTTTCAAGCTCAACATTCAAAAAATGGAGATCATAGCATCCAGTCCCATCACTTCATGGCAAATAGATGGGGAAATAATGGAAACAGTGAGAGATTTTATTTTTTTGGGCTCCAAAATCACTGCAGGTGGTGATTGCAGCCATGAAATTAAAAGACACTTGCTTCTTGAAAGAAAAGCTATGACCAACCTAGACAGCACATTAAAAAGCAGAGACATTACTTTGCCGACAAGGGTCCATCTAGTCAAAGCTATGGTCCTTCCAGTAGTCATGTATGGATGTGAGAGTTGGACCATAAAGAAAGCTGAGTGCTGAAGAATTGATGCTTTTGAACTGTGGTGTTGGAGAAGACTCTTGAGAGTCCCTTGGACTGCAAGGAGATCCTAAAGGAAATCAGTCCTGAATATTCATTGGAAGACTGATGCTGAAGCTGAAACTCCAATACTTTGGCTACCTGATGCAAAGAACTGACTCCTTGGGAAAGATCCTGATGCTGGGAAAGATTGGGGACAGGAAGAAAAGGGGATGAAAGAGGATGAGATGGTTGGATGGCATCACTGACTCAATGGACATGAGTTTGAGCAAGGTCCGGGAGTAGGTGATAGACAGGTGAACCTGGCGTGTTGCAGTCCATGGAGTCGCAAAGAGTTGGACACGACTGAGCGACTGAACTGAACTGGATAGACTGATAAGTTATGTATATATAATACTTAGAGCAATCACTATAAAAATTTATATAAAGAGATACACTTTAAAATAATACAGGCAAATAAAAATGGAGTTCTTAAATCATGTTCAAGTAACCAACAGAAAGACAGACAACATAGAAAAACCACCCAAACCAGAAATCAATAAAGTGGCAGACTGAAGCTTCAAAATATCAATAATTGTATTACATACAACTGGTCTATTTTATTTGTAAAAGCCAAAAGGTGGAAAGAATCACAATGTCCAACAGGTGAATGATTAGACAGACTGTGTTAAATCCACACCTGGAAATCCTCAATCATAAAAGGAAATGGACTACAGATACACACAACTGCTTGAGAAGATCTCACAGGCCTTATTCTGAGTGAAAAATGCCAATCTCAAAAGGCATATACTTGCATAACTCCATTTACATAACATCTGGAAATGAGAAAATCATTAGTTAATGATTAGAAAATTAGAAAATCAGAAAAACATTAGTGATCGAGGGTTAGAAATGGTGAAAGAAATGGTGGTTTCTGTGAGTATGAAGATGCAGCACACGGGGTATCTTTGTGGTGATGGAAGAGTTCTGTATCGATTGCAGTAGTGGCTGTGTGAATCTATACGATAAAATGGCATAGAATTACATGCACACATATTGTAGCAATGTCAATGTCCTGGTTTTGATATTATACTATAATTATCTAAGATGTGATCATTAGAAAAAAACTGGGTAAAGGTACACATGATCTCTTTTTGAAACCTCCTATAAATCTACAATTATTTTAAAATATCATGTATAAACTGTATACCCTTACCTAAAGTACAGAAAAGGTTTTTAAAGATAGGCATAAAAATAGTGGTAAGGACATGTCTGTATTATTTTTGCTATTGTTTTTTTTTTGGGGGGGGACATGCTACAGGGCATGTGGGATCTTAGTTTCCCTAATAGGGATTGAGCCTGTGCTCCCTGCAGTAGAAGTGTGTAGTTTTAACCACTGGACTGCCAGGGAAGTCCCTGTACTGTTTTTAATAAGAGAGAAAAAGAATGTAAAATTATTATAAAAAATTCAACTACAGAAAAATACAAATAAGGTGAAACTCACCTGCTCTATGATGCCATCATGTGATTTCTTTCATTCACTTATGGTGCCATGAATGGTTAACATTTGGTGTATATTTCAGAACGTTCCTGTGCATCCAAAGTCATTTACAAATTATAATAATTATAATCACCAGTGTGTACTATTATATGTATAATATGTATACTATATATATTAATATATATTGTATATATATCTCATTACTTGAAATTCTTTTCATTTATTTTTCATTTCCAAGTATTTATTTGAGTACCTTCTTTAGCCACCATCATGTGAGGCTCTGAGAATATAGTAGTGAATAGAGCAGACATCCATTTCCTCAGAAAGCTTACAGTATAGTAAAAACTGTCACTAAACAAACTGAAAGAAATACACAATTATAATGTCAAGTTTAGACAAATGCAAACAATGCTTTGAAATGCCCAACTGTGAAAAGAGAGGATAGTAGTTATGGCAAGATACCACGGCATGTTTATTATTAATAGAAATGAGACTGCAGAGAGAAAAGAGGTTAAAAATACCACAGCAAGAGAGAGGGATAACTGATTTTCTATGAAAGCTTCCTGAAATAGAAGGAGCCACAGCACAAATATGAATTGGTTTCAGGTAAAAGGAAAATGCCACATTGAAACAAGCATAGGAAGTGAGGACAAGTAAAGCTATAATTCAGTTTGTAGATTTAGAGGTCTGAAGTTCAGGCAATTCCTCTTTGAGACTGCTTATTTCCTTAGCAAAATACAAGACAATGTCATCTACCAAAAGTAAGGATATAAATCAGAAGATCTGAGGTTGGAAGAGAGTTGAGATTTTAAGTAGTCATTTGGGAAAGCAAGATGAGTAGATACATGCAGTAGTACTCTTGCCAGGGGTGAGTTGAGGGCCTGCAGAGTCGGTTCTATGAGGCAGATTCTAACCATTTTCAGCAAACTGACTGAAGTCAGGGAAAAAACAAGTGTACAAACATTCAAAGAGAGAGACAAAGTGCTACAGTGCACTGCATTTTTTAAGAAATTAGAGGATGTTTTTCAACTGGAAAGAGAGGAAGAAAATGGCCTGAGAAAGGGAAGGAAGTAAAGAGAAAGATGGAGATGCAAACAGGGTGACAGCTTTCCAGCTGGGGGTCAGGAATGTCTTTTTGTCCTCCAATCCCAGCATAGTCACTGTGATATCAGTTTATCTTCACTGTGAAATCTTCACTGTGATATCAGATTTTGTGAAACTGTTACATATTTCTTTTTAGTCTCTTAGACCTGATAATCTATCAAACCCTATGGGGTAATTCCCAGGCACCTTCAGTGGCTGCAGGGAAGGATGAATGAGGCACAAGTGTATCATCCATTAGAAGATCAACTCTAGTGAGCAAGAGCAGGCTGACATTTAATTTTTCTCTTATTGGCAATTGTGAGTTGCTGTGAGTCCTTTTTTAGGTCCATTGTATTATATTCTTTCCTAGTTACCAAGTCCAGTTCTTTTACTCAAATGATATCTTTCAATTGACCTCAAGTGTTTTCTCAACATTATTTTTGATTTAATGAATGTTTAGCTAAATATAAACAGACTTGGAGGAACTGAGGTATGGGCATAATTAAAAATCATCTGTTACATGAACCATTTGTAAAATACTCCACAACCATTATTCTCTGAGAAATACTACTGTTAAACACTTGGCTAGGTAATTTATAATTATTAAATTATTTACATTTAGTAATAAGAGACTTATCAGACCCTTTGTACAATGTCTATTCTGTGATTAAAAAGAACCTCCTTGTGAATTTTGTTGCTTAGAAATAGTGAAGCTTAAAAATGTTTTTAACTGATGTTAACAGAAACAGTCTTCTCTAACTGCAATGGCAAAAATACAAAGTTGCCAAGAAGCTGTTTCAGTTCAGTTCAGTTCAGTTCAGTCGCTCAGTCGTGTCTCTTTTCAACCCCATGAATTGCAGCACGCCAGGCCTCCCTGTCCATCACCAACTCCCAGAGTTCACTCAAACTCACGTCCATCAAGTCAGTGATGCCATCCAGCCATCTCATCCTCTGTCATCCCCTTCTCCTCCTGCCCCCAATCCTTCCCAGCATCAGAGTCTTTTCCAATGAGTCAACTCTTCGCATGAGGTGGCCAAAGTACTGGAGTTTCAGCTTTAGCATCAGTCCTTCCAAAGAACACCCAGGACTGATCTCCTTTAGAATGGACTGGTTGGATCTCCTTGCAGTCCAAGGGACTCTCAAGAGTCTTCTCCAACACCACAGTTCAAAAGCATCAATTCTTCGGCACTCAGCTTTCTTTACAGTCCAACTCCCACATCCATACATAACTAATGGAAAAACCATAGCCTAAGAAGCTGTTTAGAACCTGAATAAAGCAAAAAACATTGGGGTGAAAGGTAATTCATTGCCTAGTCCTTCGTATTTTGACCATCTCTTTAGCTAGATTGCTAATATGTGACTTTTGTACAAATTCCATTAATTTTGGGTTTTCCCTTTCTTATTTTTTTAAAATTAGAGGGAATATTTTTTGCAAATACGCTTCATTAAGAAAAATGAGCAGCTATCATTACTAGTGCAATAAGAATTACCAAAAAGGGGGAGGAAAACAGAGTTCTTGTGTCTTAATTAAAAACTGTTAAGACACAAAACCTGGCTCTTTGCTCCCTTTCCAACAGCCAAAAGGGAAACATGGATCAGTTACATGCTATCAAGAAGAAAGAAAATACAAGTAATTCGACTAGTGCATGTGAGTGAAAGTCACTCAGTCCTGTCCGACTCTTTGCGACTGTAGAGTCCATGGGATTCTCCAGGCCAGAATACTGGAGTGAGTAACCTTTTCCTTCTCCAGGGCAATCTTCCCAATCCAGGTCTCCCGCATTGCGGGCAGATTCTTTCATCAGCTGAGACACAAGGGAAGCCCCGACTAGTGCATACGTAGAGGCCAATATTATTTTCACCTTTTCCCTTGCTTTTCAAAGCCTAATACATTTGCCGCCACAGACAACAATCTGCTGCTGCTGCCAAGTAGCTTCAGTCGTTTCCGACTCTGTGCGACCCCATAGACGGCAGCCCACCAGGCTCCCCTGTCCCTGGGATTCTCAAGGCAAGAACACTGGAGTGGGTTTCCATTTCCTTCTCCAATGCATAAGAGTGAAAAGTGAAAGTGAAGTCGCTCAGTCGTGTCCGACTCTCAGGGACCCCATGGACTGTAGCCCACCAGGCTCCTCCATCCATAGGATTTTCCAGGCAAGAGTACTGGAGTGGGGTGCCATTGCCTTCTCCGGACAACAATCTAGTGGGCACTTATTATTATTTTCCTGCTTAACATAAAGGGATGCACGTTGGGAATTCGCTGTACCAGATAGCGGGTGCTCCATATTTTCATTAAAGTCTGTAATTCTTTTGTTAGGGTTTGTAATTGGCTTTCTTAGCATTATGAGGGAAGTGGTAATGGAGGTGGCAATGGGCAGGTAGACATAATTCAATACAAGACTACAGTAATCTCGATGGCAGCTCTTATAACGAGATCAGCTTGCATGATTCTCTGAGACTTGGGCTTGCCCCTTTCTTGACGATCCTGTTTCTTCTGAGATTGGGTAAAACGGGTAGAATTCTTAACTCCTGAAATTACTAGTGTTAGTGGCCCCTGGTGACAGGTCGAGTTCTCAAGTCCTCAGTCCTCAAACATCACCTTTTAGGCCTCATTCGGAACATGACAAAGCCACACGAGTCCTAGGCCCGTCTCCCACGAGGATCTCCGTTCACCTGAGTAAGCCTCAGTGCACTGCCTCCGAACCAGCTTCGACTTTGTCGAAATAATACCACAGACGTCATACTCCCGCGGCTCCCGCCCAAGAGCCCGCCAGCGGGACGCATGCGCAGAACTGGCGCGCGCCCACAGCCAGCTAGGCGTCGCAGGTGTGTGTACACCGGTCACAGTCTCCGAAAGGCCTGCTTCCCTCGTCGCGGCGAGGCAGTTCTTGGCGGCGACTACGTAGTATGACTACACGAAGAGAAACAAAGGAAGAGATTGTCCCGTCTCTGGCGCGCTTCCGTTTCAAACTCTAACTTCCGGTTCGTTAGCCGGTTCCGGTCCCCGTCTCTCACTTCCGGTCGCCGTGGGCTCCTCTGCGGTCGGTTCCTGCATCCGCTGTTGTCGATTCAGCTGTGCTCCAGGTGAGGGAACGCTGGGCATCCCTGCCCACTACCCGCGGAAACACCGTTGGGCTGGAGGACCGCAGCTTTGCTGTCCTCGGTGCGCGACCTTCACTGTGGCCTGGCAGGCCGGCTGGGGCTGCATTAGGGCGTCCCGCCCGCGGCTACCCTGGTCCGTGCGCGGCCCAGGCCTTCGGCCTCGGCCCGCTCATCACAGGGGCCGCCACCCTCGCATCCAGCCTCCTCGCCTGGGTGGAGGGCTTTCCGCGCCTCTGTGGGTTTTTGCGTCCTCCCGTCTCATTCCTCTCTCGTCTGGGGTTTGTCCATTTCTTCCCCCTCCCTGTTGAACGTATCTCAGCCCTTCTGGGTTTTGGGGGTCTCTGCCTGTCTTCTGTGCTGTCCCCTAGCAGCTGCTTCTCTGCACTCGCTCGCAGTTGCTGCAGCCGTGCTGTCCAGAGAACGAGTTGGCAGTTCTTCAATAGTAGGCAGGTTGAAAAGTTAATTCCCCTCAATTCCTAAAGCTGAAGGTCCTTTCAAATTGACCGCCTTTGCTACTTTTTAGTTGTGTGGTCTGGAGCAGCTTGTTTTTCTTTTTCAAATTTCTAGTCTGTATAGTGAAGACAGTAGTTGTCACTTTAGGATTGTGAAGATTAAATGAGATTATTCAATAAAATTGTCGAGCATATTATAATTTTTCTATTTTCACCACCATTTGTATCGCTTATAAGTGCTGTCACAGCTGTTATTGCAGGGCTTAACGCTATTGTCATGGTAAACATTACTACCTTGACTAGACAAGTCACCACTGTATGTTAGGTTGGAAGAATTTATCCAGACAGCCGTTCTTGACCGTAGTTTCACCACCATAAAGGTATGTTCCTTGCTAACTTATTTTGGTTGGATCGCCATACCTACCCCCAAAATCGTTTTTCACTTTATAAATCTGATAAGATCTGGAATGACACAAAACATTAGAATTGTGTAGGGAAAGGCCAAATGTGAAAACAGAAAATGACTCGTGCATTTGCATTGCATTGCTCCATTCTTGTGAATAATCTAAATATTCAAGGAGTAAAGTTCAGTATAACTTTGAAAAACACTTTTAAGGGCTTTTGCATTACACTTTTTTATGGTATTTGTTTTATTGTGCCTAGTCCTTTAGAGCAGTTGTCAGTTTGGAAATCCACTTGTGGCATAGGTGATATGTAACATTTGTATACTGCTTTACTAAGCACGCAGAGCCCATGCCATCTGGCACATTTTCTTTTTTAAGGCTGAGAAAATTGAAGAGCCTCTCTAACTTTAAGATGCCTCAAAGATGGGGGGGAGGTGGCAACAGGGATTGTTAAAACACGAAGTGCTAGGTCTCTTCTTTCCAGGCCCAGTTACATTTCTAACAAGTTACCAAGTGGGGTCAGTGCTGTTGAATGGTCTGGGGACCACACTTTGAGAACACTCATCTAGAGGCACAATGATTTGTCTGCACCCACCTAGAGTTGAGGTGATCTCGCTTCAAATGTTTTGTTCTGCCCAATACAACGTGCTGTATTAGCACTGTTTGCATTCCTAGCTCTTGTAAGTTTTCATTTTTATTTCCACTTCTCACAGAAAAATAATATTTAAATGGTATTTCAGTTTGACACAAAAGGCCTATTTGGCTTTTTTTTTGAGGAGTATAGCATTTGTTAGAGCACGTTCTTGCCAAATAGAATACATTGCTCTAAAGTAGCATACCTTCTTGTAGAGCAGGTTATAAACATAGAATGAATGTAAGTGAATTTATGGTGCTCTTTTCAATGGGCATGCTGAAGACATCTTGAGTTTCCAAATTACATTTGCATGTTAAGATTCAGAATTTGCCTTCTTTCTTGTTGGTTGTAATACTTGAAGAGTGCAGTCATAATATATTATGACAGCATTTGGAAATACCACTACTTTGAGATGAAAAAGATCTAGTTCTCTGACCTGCTGGGGGAACAAACATGAAAACTGGTAGAAAGCTTTATGGCGGGGAAGACCTACCTGCTATCATTGATGAGTGGCAGCTGCTGTATAATCTTTGTGTACTTTATCTGTGCCTGTGGGTTTTGTATTTACTGATCTTTGGTACCTTAAGTTCAATTCAAGAGAGACACAAGGGGAAGAAACTTGAGATTTAGTCAGAAGACCTGTTCATTTATCAGCTGTTTGTGCATAAGCCAATTACATAACCTCCCTGAACTCCTAGAGAATTCCATGGACTGTATAGTCCATGGGGTCACAAAGAGTCGGACACAACTGAGCGACTTTCACTTCACTTCTAAACTCTCTGTTTCCTTCACAGTGAAAGAGAGACAGTTCTTACCAAACAACCTTGTTAAATGAGATTGTGTAAAAACTGTTCTGTGTATTCAGTTCAGTTCAATCACTCAGTTGTATCCGACTCTGTGACCCCCATGAACTGCAGCACGCAAGGCTTCCCTGTCCATCACCAACTCCCGGAGCTTGCTTAAACTCATATGCATCGAGTCAGTGATGCCATCCAACCATCTCATCCCCTGTGAAAAAGTGAAAGTGAAAATCGCTCAGTTGTGTCTGACTATACAATCTATGGAATTCTCTAGGCCAGAATACTGGAGTGGGTAGCCTTTCCTTTCTCCAGGGGATCTTCCCAACCCAGGGATCGAATCCAGGTCTCCCGCATTGCAGGCGGTTTCTTTACCAGCTGAGCCACAAGGGAAGCCCAAGAATACTGGAGTGGCTAGCCTATGCCTTCTCTAGTGGATCTTCCTGACCCAGGAATTGAACTGGGATCTCCTGCATTGCAGGCGGATTCTTTACCAAATGAGCTATTAGGGAAGCCCTGTTTATTAAATCTGAAATAAATAATGGCCATTTACCATTTGTTTAATGCTGTGCCTAAAACACTGCAGTTCTAATTTTTGAAACTATTTAACCAATACTTACTTGCATAGTGCTACCTATGTGCCAGGTAGTATGTGACTTACAAAAATTAACTTACTCCTCATGAACCTTGAGAAGTAGGTAGTATTATCATCCCTATTTTACTGATGAGGAAACCTAGGCACTAAGAGTCAATTAACTTTCTAAGGTTAAATAGCTAATAAGTGGGATTCCTGAACTCCAAATTCAGGTAATCTGACTCAACAGTTTGTGCTCTTAACAACTCACTGTCCTACCTTGCAAATGGTAAATGAACATGGATGGTCCATCATGGAGGAATTTGCCTGTAGCACAAACCTAATATGTAGTTCATGATTGCAGCTTTCCAAACAGGAATAATCTGATAGAATATTAGAGGGTTGTAACTAAGCTAAAAGTTGGGAGCATGGAGGAATTTTAACTTTGACTCCTAATAACTTTTGGTGTTCTGATAACATTTCTATAAGTAGAAAATCCTGTTTCTGTACCATCAAGTTGTAAAATAGGACTCAAAGGATGCAGTTTATAAGACTTAGAGCTTTGATACATCTTTTTAAAAATTTTTGTTGAATATAGTTGCTTTGCAACGTTGTGTTAGTTTCTGCTGTATGACCATGATATCTTTGATACGTCTGTTTCAACATGTATATGGTTTTCTTTCTAGGTATCTTTTTCAGAAGGAAAACTGCCTTATCATATGTTTCAAAGATGGCTCTTCCTATCATTGTAAAATGGGGTGGACAGGAATATTCAGTGACCACACTTTCGGAAGATGATACTGTGCTGGATCTCAAACAGTTTCTGAAGACCCTTACAGGAGTGCTACCAGAACGCCAGAAGTTACTTGGGCTCAAAGTTAAAGGTAATTTTCTTCCTTCTTCAAATTTATTGCATTGATATATTTATAAATCTTTATATTAGCTATTACCAGTTCACCTTAATAAGTCTTTCCCCCTGGAGGTTTCTTTGATAGGGATATCCCTTAAACTATTTTAGTGATACAATAAGAGTATTTAAGGATACTTGGAAATAACACCACTATTAAGATTACTGTTGATTTCCTCTGACGGTTGATGTTTGCTTGTTAAACCTTGGACATGGAAGTCCCAGGTAAAGAGTGTAATTTGTAATATCTGTCTTCTAGTACAGTCTTTTCATTACAGCTTGGGCCTTTTACTCTCTCCAAATAACCTTTTCTCTTTTGAAAGTAATAATGATTTAGAAATTATCAGCAATGTTCATATTCAGTTAAAAGGCACTTTTAAGGTGTTTTTGTTTGTTTTATCATTGAAGAGTGAGTTCTGAGTAGCAGTAAATCTACAGTTATCCCAGGCAGTCAATTTTCAGGACTTTCCGGAAAACAGTTATTTTCATCTTGAACAACAGAATAAGAATAAAACATGAGTTTATTTAGTTAGTTGAATTAAAGATGTTCCTCTAAGACGGAGTTGGGGGAAAAAACCCAACCTTGTATTAATTGCTCTTCATAGTGTGTTAGAAACTGCTAATTCAGCAGTAATCGTTTATTAATTTAAGGGAAAAGAACCTGCTGTGGAATCTTTTAATGTTAGGGTTTTGTATAATGGGATAGTGAAATCAGCACCTGAACTTTAGTGAGAAAACAGTCATTTGCTTGTATTGTAGGCAAACCTGCAGAAAATGATGTTAAGCTTGGAGCTCTCAAACTGAAACCAAATACTAAAATCATGATGATGGGAACTCGTGAGGAGAGCTTGGTAAATGTTTACTTTTGTTACATTTGTCCCATTGAAGATGCGTGTGTGCTTAGTCGCTCAGTCATGTCCGACTCTTTGCGACCCTCCAGACTCCTCTGTCCATGGGATTTTTCTGGCAAGAATACCGGAGTGGGTTGCCAGTTCCTCCTCCAGGGGATCTTCCCGACCCAGGGATCAAACCCACGTTTCCTTCATTACAGGTGGATTCTTTACCACTGAGCCACCGAGGCTGAAGATATTATGATTTATATCACACTGTTACATCATAGTTTTAATTGTGGTAAAATTGTCAGTTTAATAGTCAATAGAAAGTAAAAACTGCACAGTGAATGTGGTATTAACTCAGCAGAAAGCAAACACTGGGGAACTTTTCCGTGTACACAGGCAGCTTTTAGTATAGTAGTAGTGATAATGGTCAAATTTAACGTGGTAAATCTGCCCAGTGAACATATGTAAAATGTGGACGTTTTCCCATAGCGCGTGCTTGCAAGACTTTTGGACTCAATTTGTATCTCTTAATTTTTTATGCTATGCATATATTTGTTATGTTAAAGATAATATGGTAAAGCAATACTGTTTTTCGTCTTAATAGGAAGATGTCTTAGGTCCACCTCCTGACAATGATGACGTTGTTAACGACTTTGATATTGAAGATGAAGTAGTTGAAGTAGAAAATAGGTGAGTGCTTTTCATCATCAAAGGGAATTGGTTGTAATACAAGAAAAAGTGAATCTTTTCGTCTGATTTTATTTTTCATTAGGGAGGAAAACCTACTGAAAATTTCCCGCAGAGTAAAAGAGTACAAAGTGGAAATTTTGAATCCTCCCAGGGAAGGGAAAAAACTTTTGGTACTAGATGTTGATTATACATTATTTGGTAAGTCAGCTGAAACGGTGCTTCATCGTCTGTTACCCGTAACAGCATTTTCCCCTTTTGTGTTTTCCTTGCACTACGAATTACTTGAAAGCATTTCTTTTTATTTTAAAAGTAAATCATTTATTGTAAGCAAAAAAAAGAAGTCATATGTAATCCCAAGATCCAGAGATCTTTTTTTATGTGTTAATTTCCTGGATATTTATATGTATATCCTTTTCATGTTTACTTAATGATATGTTCAACATTTCAATCATTTTGTATTCATTGTGAGTTAAATATATGTATTTTTTGGTCTGGTGATTTTCTAGTTTGTGAATACGTGATACTTTAATAAAGCCGTTACCTATTTATTAACATTTTATGAGGATTATTTAAAAATCATTTTTGATAGTTTATTTCTGGTTTTCTGTTATGTTCAAAACAGATTCTTGAATTTAAGAATTTGACATTTGATACTTCATGTCAACAAAAAAAGATATTCATGTCATCCTTTAATATTGCCAGAAATAATTAGTTAACTCCTGACATTAAAATGATCATATTTACCTCTAATCCTAACCTTTAAGTACATGTCATAAATTAGTGTACATTTATTTTAAAATTTGATTGGTAAATTAATTGAATCTGTTATTTTGGTGAAATATGATTATATTTGGAAGGTGAATGGCTAAAAAGTGAGTATATCTGGCCCTAGTTTGTTTTTCATATCCTAAAATAAGATCTATGTTTTAGAGATTAGAAGAAAACGTACTGTTTATTATATAAGCCTGAATTCTGGGTATTGACTCTGCAAATTGAACAGAATTGATCAGTTAAAGTTGGAGCAAGAATAGTGAATCGTGTGCTTTGAAGATGTCCCTCTGTCAGCTGATAGAAGTTAGTCCGAAGTAGTTAGTATTTTGAGTGTTTCTGTTATATTTCAGAAGTTTAATTGATGTTAGATACTTGTCCATGATAATAAACTAATCATCATTTCTAACTGATTTTCTTTTAGACCATAGGTCTTGTGCAGAGACTGGGGTAGAATTAATGCGGCCATATCTTCATGAATTCCTAACATCTGCATATGAGGATTATGACATTGTTATTTGGTGTAAGCTGTATTTCTTGTTTAGATTTTCATGAAAATAAGGTTGTTGCTTATATTACTTTGCTTTATAAAATGTGACTTAAATTTTATTTTGCAAATTTCTGATGAAGCATGTTTGATACTTTTATCACAGTGTGAACGTATACATGTATTTGCCAATACCACTGAAATACTTAAATATAGGATGAGAGTAGTTTATAGTGTGAAATAAAATGGCCTGTTTTTACAAGACCCCACTTTGATAAGGATCTTTTCTTTCTGATATTTCCTATAGAATCTTTGATGTTTTAGTATACTGTTGCTTTCTCCTTTCTTCATTATTCTAGTCTCAGAACATTAGAGAAACATATGTATTAAAAAAAATTTACAGTGATATAGTTCAGAAATAAAGGCAATGTGAATTTACTTAGGGAAAATTAATAAGTGGGTTAAAGCAGTGTGACTCAGTTGTGGTCTGCCATCCCAGGAACTTGTAGGTCTATGACAAGAGTGAGTTTGCTCCAGAAAAGTAAATTTACTGCATTACTGAGCACACTGTTCAGTTGAGGTGACATTATTTTTTTTGTGGCATGATTTTCTGAAAAGGAAAGGGGAGTGGTGTATTGATTTATATCTTACCTTCCCATAAACATTTTAAGTTTTCTCTTGGCAATGTCATAAGCAGAAAAGAGCTATCCTAATTGTGAATTAATAAACTCCCATCAGCTAAAGATGGTACATTTAACTGTATTAGGTTACTGATTATAGAGGCTACATACTTCTGCAGTCTGTAAATTTCCTTTGTATTTTCTCTTATTAATCAGAGTATTTCAATAGTTTAGTACTAACATGAGTGCATATCTGTTATAACTAAATATATACTTAAACATATAATTTTCTGATTTTTAAGATACAGAGGAGAAAGCTTCCTAAAAAACAGTTTTGTGTTCAGCAATTCTGACTTCTGAGATGACATTTGAGAAAAACGTTTATCCTCTAAATGTTATTAGAGTAGACTTAGGGATTTTGAGAACTTTTTACAATCATATATTTAAAATAGGTTATTTTTATAAATTTCATAGTAGTACATTGAAAAGGGCATCTCATTTTATAGCTAAGTAGACTAAGGTTTTAATTCTGGCTCTGACCTTCCTGATACTGGGCAGGTCAGTTAATCACTCTGAGCCTTAGCTTCTTCATCTGAGAAATGAAGATAAGGAAACCTATATTTCAGGATAGTTATAAGAATAAAATATTGATATAGCAACTAGTAATGTGTCTGACATGTAATAATTGCTTAATAGTTAAGAAATCCTTTTTATTAGCTGAGAATCTGTTTTTCATCTGGGAATTACAGATTCAAAATATATACTGAATTAAAAAGTTATTTTTCCCTATCACATGATTTGTTGTCATTGTAGACACATCATTCTCTAAAATTTTAGTTCAGCTGACCAATTTTGCGTGTAAGGTGATTTTGGTTCTTTTATGTGTGCTAAAGATTTTTATTCCAAGAACTTAGGTACCTCAATTGCCCTTAAAAAATAACATACATGCATGTGTATACACACTTTAAATAATTGAACTCCTTTTTCCCTTTTGAAATATTTTACTCTGTAATACCTATGTAGTTTAAGTCCAGTAACTTGAGATGAGTAATGCACATGAAGCTGAAGGTTGAATTTTAATGTCAGTGATCTCAAAGAGGTTGGTAACTGACAGTGAGCAGGTACATAACATAGATGCAGTTTATGAATTTAGTTGTCCCAGACTTGTTAAAAGCTGCTCGACTCAGTGATCACTAAGTTTGCCAGACCTGGAAAAATTGTAATTTTCATTAGCTTATATTGACATACATACATATTCATCTGCTTATATTGACATACATACATACACACGCCCCCACCCACACAACCCCCGCCCCCGCCACCTGTGTGTTACCTGGCAGGGGGAACATAGAAAAAAATGGAGATCCAGGCACCCTAAATTCAAGTTTAGAACTGATGGAGAATAGTAGCAGGGCTGTTTTTTAAAGGGTGATTAGGGCTTGATTTATGAATTTCCTAGGTTCAGAGTTCCTTTGAGCATTGGTGACTGGTATCTTTTAGAGAAAAGTTAAAAATTGTTGTCTTGAAGACACAGTAAAATAAGTTTGTTTTTATAAATAATTAAAAGAAAATTAACCATAAATTATGCTAGGGATTATTTGTGGTATATTTGAACTTTTAGTATTGCTTAGAAACTAATTTATACAGAAGAAAGATTTTTTTAAATTAAGTTCAAACTTTTCATATATATTGTGTTATCATTCCTCATGTTTTAGCTGCAACAAATATGAAGTGGATTGAAGCTAAAATGAAAGTAAGTGTTAGAAAACAATCCATTTAAGAACATTTTGAAACTGCATTTGTCTTTTTAGAAAATTCTGAATTAATTTCATTGTGATTGGAGGACATTTAGTACCAAAACAAATGCCAATATCAGGAGTTAGAGGTGTTTTTCAAGTCTGCTTAGTGGTGATTTGCTTTGATTACCTACCTATGTCTTTTTCAAGATAAAGTACAGCAAAGCTCCTGTTCCTCTTTCCCTCATTTTATGCTAACACTTTATTTTCCTTCTTTTGTCTGATATGTGATGCTTAAAGGAGTGATGCTCTTCTAAAATAGTGAATTAGGAAGTAACCTGTTTCTGGTAGTATATTGAAAAGGGCCCCTCATTTGGAAGCTAAATAGACTAGAGTTCTTTGGACTACCATTTACTCAATCTGCTTAGTGAAACTAAAATGCTTGCCAGTTGTTGATCAAGATGTGGTAGCCAGGGGGATAGAAAGATGGTATAATGGGAAATTATGCTGGGCTATTCATAAAGCCTGGGATTGTCTACATTATTATATTTTAACCATGTGAACATTTATATTTATAGGAGCTGGGAGTGAGTACAAATGCAAATTACAAGATTACCTTCATGTTGGACAGTGCTGCTATGATAACAGTGCATACTCCGAGGAGAGGATTAATAGATGTAAGAAGTCATTTTTCTTTTATTTAAAGACTTGCTTGTTTTCTGATATATTATTTGCATTTGTATTTATGGAATAAACTACACAAAGAGTTTAGAAATCCGACTGGATAATAAAGTATCAGTTGAGTTTTGACGGAGGAAGCTGTATTTCAAGTTAATAGATTTGAATTTTAGTGACAAAATTAAGAAGCTTAAGGAAGGGCTGTCAGGAAAAGTCATGGTTAATTGTCCTATGATGATAGCAGCACAGTGTTGCTAAAGACAGAATGCTGCTGCTACTGCTGCTGCTAAGTCGCTTCAGTCGTGTCCGACTCTGTGGGACCCCATAGGCGGCAGCCCACCAGGTTCCGCCATCCCTGGGATTCTCCAGGCAAGAACACTGGAGTGGGTTGCCATTTCCTTCCCCAATGCATGAAAGTGAAAAGTGAAAGTGAAGTCGTTCAGTCGTGTCCAACTTGTAGCGACCCCGTGGACTGCAGCCTACCAGGCTCCTCCGTCCATGAGATTTTCTAGGCAAGAGTACTGGAGTGGCTTGCCATTGCCTTCTCCAACAGTGTAGAGGAGACAGAGTAGATGAGAAAAAATACTGGATATCTTCAGGGAAGATAGTAGAAACAGACCAGAACATACTTGTCTTGGCCTATATGAAACTGATAAATAAAAGCAGATACATCATGATGCATGTCTTTGGGGTGACGTATGTGAAGGCCTAAAGAAAATAAGAAGAACCGTCAAAAAAGATTTGTGCTTAAAAAGATTAAGTTTCTTCACTTTGTTTACTCATGAAGTAACTAGTCATACTATGAACTTCTAGTATCTGCAAAGCCCTGCAATGGGCACTGTTGGGAATAAAGAGATGAGAACACCTGGTTCCATGCCTTTTGGAAACACACAGACTAATAGGAATTGGGGAGAACTTAGCAAACTAGGAAAATTTAGAAGAGACAGTATTAAAATTGTCCATCCTAAGTCAAATTATGTGCATGGGGATTTTTCAGTAAAGGAAATTAAATCTACATCAGGAGAAAATGTAATTTATTATCTGCTGAAGTGGTACATTTACTAAATCTAAACGGGGAAAAGAAGTGTGGCAAATGTTAAACATAGGAATGTTTCTAATAATGAAAAAGGAATAAAAAGAAATCCTCAATAAACAAATCCCCACCACGGTAGACAGTTGATTGTATAAATTTTTGTTCACCCATTTAATGGAATGCGGCTAACTATTTGATGTAGTATTTAGTGCTTTAAAATTTTTTCATGATACATTATTAAAGTGAAAGAAGTATTTTAGCAGTATTTGCAAACTGTTAGAAAATAGTTTTTTAACCTTTGTTTGGTTCAGGGTTTCCCTTAGCTTAACAAAAGATCTGTGAACTCTTTGAGGCTGCCGCTGTTTATCAGAAAGACTGGAGGTAAATATACCGGAATATCTAGTTGTAATCTTTGGTACTAACTGGATTATAGATATTTAAAATTTTTCCTTTGTCCTTTTTTGTGTTTTCACAATTTTTTTCCCTACAGTCAGCAATGTTACTTCTCTAATTGAGAACAAAGTAGCGCATGTTTTGGGGAACATATAGTGCTTGACCTAATTACAAAATGACAGCTCTATTTAGGAGGATGTAGGATTGCTAACCCTGGCTGTCATAGAGCTCTTGTCTTATCTCTTGAGACTTTATGTTGGCTAGGAAAACCAAAAATCTGGTTTGTTGTTTCAGTTCCAATATATTTGTCTTCAAGTATTTGGGGGGTTTGTTTCAGTAGTAAACAGATAGTGCAAACACATACAGCAAATAAAATTTTAATGACATTAAAATATTTCAATAACATTTTTTGTAGTAGCAAGAACGCTAAGATAGGAAAAGAGACTTTCTCCATATTAAAATAAACTATAGAAGGAAAAAAGAAAACATTTTAAAATGACAACTCTTATCACTATTTATTACTACCATTTAATTTCATATAGTTAATAGCATGTAATCTCGTATCACAAATGAGACTCCTGCATTCAGCAAAAAGTACTTTTTCTTCTAAAAGAAAAAACTTTTAACTTCTAAAAGTTAGTGTATTAAAAAAATTTTTGAATGTATAAAAAAAGTTCACGTGATTCACAAAGTATGTAGTGAAAAGTCTTCCTCCGTCCTGAACCTTCCAGCCACTTAACTGTCCTTCGTATAGGCAATCACTGTTACTTCTCATGTGGTTTTACAGAGAATTTATGCAAGTATCAACAGATATGAATATCTGAGGAATTATCTTTTTGAAGGCTCATTTTAAGAATTCAGAAATACAAGAAAGAATTTACATATTATGGTATTTTTGAAGTTAAGCAGTCAAATGCTCTAGAAATTGTGCACCTGTACTACTGAACTAAAGAGAAAGTCAATTTTTGCTTTACAAAATATTTAAATATTGTAGTAAAAGAGCCAGATACATTGTTGTTAAGGTTTGCTAGTTTTGAAAACAGAACCCAAGTGAAACCTCAGGTTCTGGGGACATAAGACTGCTCAGCAGACTCTAAATAATTACTAGATTCTTACTTTTTAAATTAAATACTCTTATTTTGATCCCAAATCTTTGTGTTAAAATTATTGAAAGTGTTATAATGGGCTTAGTTCCATTAGACATGAGCAGACCTTTCAGAAGTTAACATTGGGAGATACATTGTCTCTTAAAGTGTGTTGCCTCTCAGTTCTGGTCTGTTCACAGAGCCATCACTGTCTTGTGGTAAAGGAACACTCTGGCATAGTTCTGTAGGCATTTTGCAGTATTTTTGCTTCTAAGAAAGGATGAACTATTAATGAAATTTAAGTTAAATCTAAGTTTTTATTCTAAGGTAAAGCCTCTTGGTGTTATATGGGGAAAGTTTTCGGAGTTTTACAGCAAGAAAAACACCATCATGTTTGATGACATAGGAAGAAATTTTCTAATGAACCCACAGAATGGACTAAAGGTAAGACATAATTTACTTGCTATTCTCATATATGCTGGTATATGTAGTAGAACTTTAGCACTATTGAATTTCATACATTTTTTCAGGTAATGTGTTGGCAAGAAGAACTTACATGTTTAGAAAAATTCGTATAAAATTGAACATTTTCTCTTTCGCATGGTATCTCCTTAGTTAACCAACTCATGTTGATGTTTTATTTTCACTAAGCTCTGAGGAACAACATGAGCTTACTGACATTGACTTTCAGCATCAAAAGTGAAAGCATCAGACATTGTTGGATTAAGGATTGTTGTTGTTGTTAAGTCTTTAAGTCATGTCTTACTCTATGTGATCCCATGGACTGTAACCTGCCAGGCTCCTCTGTCCATGATGATTCTCCAGACAAGAATACTGGAGTGGGTTGCCATGCCCTCCTCCAGGGGATCTTTCCAACCCAGGGATCGAACCAGGTCTCCTTCATTGCAGGCAGTTTCTTTACTGTGTGAGCAGTGTAAAATTGGTGAGAGAGAAATTGAAACTTAAAGTTTTTGGTACCTGTGACTGCCAATGTGTCAGTACAATATGAAAATGGAAAAGAGAGCTTGATATTATGGTACTAATGCAAATGAAATCTCCATTTGAAGTGTAAATCCTGACACTAAGATATTTTTAATCTCAGTCCTAAACTTTTCCACAAGCTGAATTCTTGATGACTTTAAAAGACAAGAGAAAAACTTGAAGCAGATACATTTTTGAAGCTATCCTTGCAGACTATTGATGTGGTCTTCGGTGTACAAGAAGGATAGTTGAGGGAATTTTTATTAATCTAGGCAGTGAATTGTCACAAATATAAAAACTCTTGACTTGGAAGAGAAGTACTAGGGATAGATTGGTGGTTATGTTCCCCTTTAAAAAACTGATTTCTGTTTGAGGCTTTAGGAGAAGTGCTTTTCCCCTGTGTGGTTTACCAGGTAAAAGACACAAAAGTACATTCTTCAGTCTTGAGCAAAGATTCAGTTGGTCTAAGCTGAATCTTGTATGAAACCAATGGTATCTGTACTGGAAAGGAGGTAAAATCATGGTATTCAGGGAATGATTAAAATTTTTTTTTGGTTGAGGTATAATATTAGTTTCAGGTGTACAATATAGTTTATGATTTGATATTTGTATAAATTGTGAAATGATCACCACACTTCTGTCACCATACAGAGTTATTTTTTTTCTTGTGATGAGAATATTTAAGATCTACTCTCTTAGCAGCTTTCAAGTATGCAATACGGTATTACTAACTATAGTTATTATGCTCTACCTTATATCCCCATGACTTATTTTATACCTAGAGGTTTGTACCTTTTGACTTTCTTCGTTTCTCCCACCTACCCATTTCTGGCAACCACCAATCTGTTCTTTCTGTTCTCTGTTAGGTATGAGCTTGGTTTTGTGTGTGTGTTTTGTTTTTGTTTTGTTTTTGTTTTTTCTTAGATTCTGCATGTAAGTAAGACAGGGAATGACTTTTGAGAAGAGCTTAAATTAAAAAAAAAAATATTACTTTCATGTGTGTTTTTAGAAGAAACATTTTCCCAGCCGACATTTGGGCCCTCCTCATCTCTGGATACAGCAAGATGATGATACAAATTTCTAGTACTTTAGAGCAAGATTTTTTTTTTTTTTTAACCAGAGTACTCAGTAGAATCACTGAAGGAGTTCCTAAAAATATATTAGTTTCCACCTCCAAAAATTCTAATTCAGGAGAGGTATTTTTAAGCATTCTGTAGGTAATCTCTCTCATGTCTCCTTTTGAAAACTCCTTCTAAGAAAGTAGTAATTAATGTTCTGCCCACATTGACATAGAAGTGGTTTTGAAATTGAGAAATACTCTTAAACTATGTGTTTGTTAGCACTGTTTCATAATACTTCTGGTAGAAATCTCAAAGATTTCACAGAGATTTTAAAGACTGCTTATTTTTGAAGTAGTTAACTTCTTATAATAAAAGTTTGTTAATCTTAAGGTTTGAAATATAACATAGGAGGCTTTGTCAGTTATAAATATAGTACTGAACTTAAGGAAGTTGAGTTTCGGTCATGCATAAACAGTAGTTACTCTGAACTTCACTTTTATTATCTATATAAGGAAGTGGAAATATAAAAGAATGTAGATCATCTAAATATTCTTAAGTTCCTAAAAATGTTTTTTTGGTTATGCAGCAGTAGGGATAATATATGTTGATCACTTAGATTATTCTTGAGAATGGAACAGTGATTATACTGAAACAGTTGAAGTCAATTTTTTCCACTTAACTGGTTTAACTTTTAGATCTAGAATCTTTGGGTTATTTTAGTTTTGTTAATAGTGCTTAAGACCAATTCAATTGTTTAGAAAGTAAAAGTAGCTTAGTAGGGCCTTGGGTTGAAAGTCTTATTTATTAGGCACTGAATCTGTACTTTCTCTTTCAGTCTAAATCTTTTCCTGCTTTTACACTGGAAATCACTTTGGTACATTGTATGTTAATAGTTTAGAAGTTAGTATGTTTCTTTTACAACCTTTAGTTACATGAGGAAATACTTTAAAATATTACAGTATTGCCCAGGATTGTGCAAAAACTCATGTCACCACATTCTGATATCATGCCTGTTTATACCTAGCTGCAGAGCTTACGCAAGCCCCTGCGGAGACTCTTCTTGATCTCCAGCAGTCACTGCTGCTGCTGTGAAGCAGCACTGCCTGTTTGGAAGTAGGATCTCCTACAAGAGCTTGCATCTGTGCAGATTCTGACAGCTCTTACTGGTGCCAGTCAGCCACCCGCTGACTCACAGCTGTGGAGGTCCTTGGCCCTAAGCTGTTTTGATGCAAGTAGAACCTGGGATGTATGGGAGTATTTTCTTCTGTTGGTTTCAAGCTGCTATTGTGTTTTTCCCATGACACAGTATATAAAAATTCTTGTTAAACCTCTACTCTTGATTGACACGGTAACACTCCCATGGGCTCATTGTTCTCAATATGTAACAGTGATCAAATGTCATATTTTTAAATGTCCCTATGTAAAATTGACCAGTGTGCATTTTCTCTCAGTCACGATAAGGATGTATTAATATTTTACTAAAATGATTTATTCACTTCTTATAGGAGTATGTTTGATTAAAAACAATTTTTTTTTTATAATGGAAAAGTTCAAACATAGAACTGCTTGGAATTGTATAAATTAACCCCCATGTATGCATCATCCTATTTAAACAACTTGTTAATTCATGAATGTTTGCTCTATACCTTAACTGTTTTCCTCTCTTTGATATTTTGCAGCAAATCCTAGACATTATTTCATCTAAAATTAGTTAAAGGTTTATGAAATGCTATCGAGTGGTATATAGATGAGCAGGTTGTTTTAAAAAGTAGAACTCTATTAGAACTTTAACATAAAGAAAAGTACATAAAATGTATAGTTTAACATTATTTTACAGAGAACTTGTGTAACTACCATTCAAGTCAAAATATAAAATTCCTTACTAATTATAGTCTTCAACCCTGTCCATCATCCTGACTTTGATGCTTTTGAAATGAACTTTTTATCATAATAAAATATATTGAACTTAAAAATTCAGAAACCATGACCACTTTTTATGGAAAAACTCATATAATTAAAAATATTTTAATAGAGACTTTAATAATAAAGAAAAATACTTATGATAAAATGTGAGTGAAAACAGGTTATACCAATGCATAATATCTTAGTTATATAAAAATTTAATAGAAAAATACTGATGTGAAATAATCAGACATTTATTTTTCATCATTAGTTTGTTCTTCCATACTAATATATGATAATGATGTTTTATTCTCTAGTATTATAATACAAAGTTGATTTTTTAAATTTATTTAAATGTTTTCTCTTTTCTTTTTTTTAAATAACAAAACAACTATGTGGAGGACTTCTGGGGTTAAATGCATATGTAATATTGCATTTTATTGTCTGATAGTTTTTTATCAGTTTTTGGTCTTTGAAATTATTTGTAATAATAAATTTATGGTTTAAAAAAGTTTATCTCACTCTTCTATAAATCAAGCTTGTATTGTGTACCTTTTTAATGAATGAAGTGACGTGGATGAGATTATTTAATTAGTAAGAAGCAACTAGATAGAAGGGGGAAAAGTCTTAAGTAGTTCTGCAAAGTAGAGAAGCCATGTAGGGTTGAAGTGCTGTAAGATAGCTGGTGTTGTCAAGTTCAGACTGAAAGGCTAATAGAAGACAAATTAGGTGGAAGGGCTCTTCTATTATAAACACACCATGACTGTCAGTGAGATAATATAAAAGTAATTCTTAGTATTGACATCCTTGGTGATATTAATTTCTTTGACTGTAACTTAAATGTACAAGTTTGTACTATTTTTCTTACTGCAATGTGAATTATTGGATAATGTCTGTTTGCTAATAGATAAGACCTTTTATGAAAGCACACCTAAATCGAGATAAAGACAAAGAACTTTTAAAATTAACCCAATACCTCAAGGAAATAGCAAAACTAGATGATTTTTTGGACCTGAATCACAAATACTGGGAAAGGTAAGTGTCATTTGTTTAATCATTTATTTCATCTGTACGTTAATGAATGAAAAAATTATCTGGTATCTGTGGTATACACATAACTCTTATTTTTTATTTAAAATGGGTAAATTCTAAAGCTGTTTTGTAATCTAGTGACATCTCCCCTGGAACTGTTTTTCCCTTTCGTCTTAACCTCTGACTTGTTCATAAACACATCTCTTAAGACCTTCGGTACTTCTTTAGTAGAGAGGCTCTCAAAGGCTAGTGCATGTTTTTAATGCTACCTGTTAATTATTTTGTAACATTTAGTGGGTCACTCTTTTATGAATCATATGAGAATGTAGTCCCTGTTCTCATACTGTAAAATAATGTCAGGATAAAATAAAATATGCTAAAATGTTTTTTGTTAAAAATTACAAGTAACCTCTCTGTAGCAGAAAAATTAGAAAATTAATTCCTTTAGGCAAACGGTTGTGATTATGAAAGATACTAGCTTGATGTCTTGTCTTCTAGTCTTTTTTTCTGAGCACAAATTTAAATACAAATCTACACATAGATTGCATGTAAACATCAAGATTTTGTAGGATAAACCTCTGGAGGTGTGGACAGGATTATGTACTGCAAGTATTCTTTTCAAAGTAGATCTTTAAAGATTGGATTTCACTAATACAGCAACAAAAGAAACTTCATGTAATATAACACTCTGGCTGAATTACACTTTTGGCTTTTCAGATCACTCATACACTTATTTACTTAGATATACTTATATACTTACATAAACTTGTAATATGCTTCTTACTAGAGTCTCATAATATTAGGACTGTCATTTTTATCCCCAGTTCCTATAAATGGTGTAATAACTAAGTCATAGGAATAATAGACACCATTGTGAGCAAGTTTTACCATCAAGACTTATCTAGATCTCCTGATTTTAAGAACTCTTTCTCCACCCCCATAGCTCTGAGTATAGTAATTCATAAATGGGAGAAATAGAGATGTAAAAATTTTAGTTTGTTTGCACACTCCTATAAAATAATATGAAGAAAAATTTGTTTGTTTAGTGAATTAACATCTTTACACTCTTGATCAGAGTTCTTTAGCAGCTTTGGCTGACTACCTTTATGCAGGAAGATCATTAAATGGACTTTGAGTTTTGGGGGAAATTTATAATATTGGCTAATACATTGGTTTCACATTTGGAAGTAAGACAGTATGTAGTGACAGTGTGCAGCCTCCAGAGTCTTGTTTTCAATCTGAACTCCACCACTTTCTTGCTGTATGAACTTGGACAAATTGCTTAACCTCTTGTGACTGTAAAATAGAAATAAATTCTCGTTGAAAACTCCTCATAGAATATTGTGAGGACTAAATAAATTAATGCATGTGTTTAGAACAGTACTTGGCACATAATTAATGTATGTTGCTGCTGCTGCTGCTGCTAAGTTGCTTCAGTCATGTCTGACTCTGTGCGACCCCGTAGACGGCAGCCCTCTAGGCTCCTCTGTCCCTGGGATTCTCCAGGCAAGAATACTGGAGTGGGTTGCCATTGCCTTCTCCTAATGCATGTTAGGGATTATTAACAGTTATTACTTATCTTGAAAAGGTTTGTTATTAAAATAAGCAACTTTCTTTGGGGAGGAGTGTTAGATTGTTAACTTGAATTCAGTGTAATACAGCTTAGACATCTTTATTTTGATTTCTTGCAGGTATCTCTCAAAGAAGCAAGGACAGTAGTTACAAGCTGTACTGGCAGTTATTGAAGATACTTGATTATCCAGGAACAACTTCTCGCTTTTATGCTAAAGATCTTTATGATAGTGCTGGACACTGCAGCAAATACCAACTGCTTATACTTGGTCTTCCAGTTTTTTTGTAAATTTAATTTTATATTTTTTGAAGATCATAGCAATACGCCAAAAAAGAAAAAAGCTCCCCCCATATGAATATACTGTAACTCTTAAAAAATATTTTCTCCAGCATAGAGTAGTGAGTACTGACCACACCACACCCCCCCCCCCCCCCGCCACACACACGAAGTGGCAGAAATGTATACTTAACAATGTTATTTTGTGACTTTGGAAACAAGTATGTCTTGTGTTTTTGTCTCAATGTGTTGTCTAAGCCCAAACCCATCTTGAAACTACTGTTTTTCTCTTTAAAACCAAAAAAAGAAATGTTCTTAGTAAGGAACTTAATTTGGTTTGCTTAAAATCACTAAGATTTTTTTCTTTATTCCTTTGTCATAAACACAATTTCTCTTCTTACTCCACTACTTACATTTCTACATTCTGACCTGTTTCATTTGGGTCTGTATGTGTGTCAGTGTTCTTTGAATAAAACTGGAAAACGTCTGCTGTGATACACATATGTCATAGTATGACAAATAGTAAACATAAGACTGAGGAATGGAAGTCCAGAACTAGAGTGTGTTTCTTTGTGGTGGCCAAGTAGAAGCACTCCTGCCTCAAACCATTGTCCTAAAAGCAGTACATTTTCAAATGGGATGTATCACTGGTTCAGCCCTGAAAAGCATGAACAAAAAGTTTTTGTTCTGTTCCAGCTCTGTCTTGTAGAAGTGCAGACACTGTGTTTCAGTGAAAATACCTAGCCATAAGATGAAAAAAAATTTATTTGCAATGCTTGTGCCTGCAGATATGTAATGTGACCACTGTTTTGTGTTGACAGTATTGCTTTATAGAGTTCTTCTATTTGAAAGGAATCTGATTCTTTCAAATAAACATGGTATATATTGTTCTTATGGGGGACTATTTCAGTGGTGTAAATAATAAATTTCTTTTCTTAAGACATTGGTTATCTGCTCTATATTATCCCAGATATTTTGTCTCTTTGTTGAATCATGAAACAAACACTAGGTTCAGGTAGGCACTTCTTGAAAAAAATTAAATGTGTATAGTTTTTAAAGTGTTTATCACTATTCATGCATTTGGAGTTGATTTTAGCAACTAATTAGGTAGTTAGCTTACTTATTTCTAATAAGCACCATGTTTTCAGAAAGATAAACTGTTTGGGGTGGTTATTATAAAGATATAGAGTATAGAAGCATTTGAGAACCCTTAATTAAAATGATTCAATGAGAGCATTTTAATTAGGCTAAATTTAAATATTTAAAGATAGAATAGAATCTTTTAGAGTATTTCTTTGGCACATTTTCCCACTGTAAAAAGCAGCTTATTATTCTAAGTTAGGCATGGAAAGGGCTTGATCTTTTTAAGAAAGTTGAAAACTTCAAACTGTTTATATACGTTGATAAAGAGCAAACATTTTCTAAATCAGTGTAAACTAGAATATAAAACTTAGCAACCTTCAGGAAGCAAAGCAGAATAGGATTCAAGAAAATTTTTTTTCTGCCGTTAGGTGGTATCCTAAACCAAAGTTTATTAGTGGATATGCTAAATTAAGCAGTCCTGAGTGAACCTTGTCATTGTCAGCTTATTGGAATCACATGTGCTTGTGTGGTTATACATTCGTAGTGTGAGAATTTTAGTTTGTCTTCAGCATCTCATGATTTATTGAACAGATGTATCTATATATATCTGTGTATGTGGTGTACACAACAGAACCAAGAGATGGCTTAATTCAGATGCATATTCTAGTGAAATAGAAAGTTAGTTTTATATATGCAGATATTCCAAACTTTCAGACATTAGTGCCTAACAAAGTATATTTAATCTAAAAACTGCAGAACATCATTAAATATTTGGTTTATAGGGCTGTTTTATTTAAGAAGTACATATAATTTTTAAAGATCACGTAAAATCTCACCACCTCAAGGTAGCCATGATTAACACTGTGATGTACTTCAGGTTTTTGTCAGTGTTCATGTGTGCTGGTGGAATATGTGTACAAGAATGTCAAAATATGTCCTAGGGGCTCTATGTGCTTGAATTAGCCCATGTGGTTATTTTCAGATCCATATAGTTAGAATGATGTTGAAGGTGAAACTCCCAATATTTTGGCCACCTGATTCGAAGAGCTGACTCATTTGAAAAAACCCTGATGTTGGGAAAAATTGAAGGCAGGAAGAGAAGGGGACAACAGAGGATGAGATGGTTGGATGGCATCACCGACTCAATGGACATGAGTTTGGGTAAACTCCGGGAGTTGGTGATGGACAGGGAGGCCTGGCATGCTGAGGTTCATGGGGTTGCAAAGAGTCGGACACGACTGAGTAACTAAACTGCACTTAAATGATAGTTGGAAAGCCCCTGGAAGAAGAGACTATATTTCTTTTCCTCTTGAATTCTTTCCAGGTACATAGTAGGCCTGGTGGATACAAGACAAATATGAGTTAACTAATGAATATATAAACAAGCCATAAAATATACACTTATGTAATGTCATTATTTGAAACATTTGCTCTAAATGCTTTCAACCATAATGAGACTCACGACTATATGTATTTCCCTTTTTGCATCCCTGTATGTTAATTTTTTCCATCTACCTTTGAGGGGTGTATATTGAAATAAGGACAATATTTTCATGAGAACTTATTGTAAAGATGAAATTTGTAAGTTCTAGTTACTGATGCAATGTTGGATGGCTCCTCTGCTATACATTTATGTCTCATGATGCACAGGAGAGATTATCATCTATTTATTAGTACCTTCTTTAGTAGTAAATTGATTCATACAGTTTACAAATGCCTTTACCAAACAATAATAAAAGTGCACAGCACCTGTCTAAACGCCATAATTCCTTCTCATAAACTGATATTCTTAGGGAATTCTGAGAGCTCAAGGCTAGATGATTCTTTTGACTAAGAGGACACTGATAGGTATCATGTAGATGCCACTGAGCAGCAAATCATCAAAAACAAAGTGCTGCCATTTGCCTGCCACCATCCAGTTTACTGAGCAACTAACTAAGCACCCCCACATCCAGCCCCATGGTGGGGCGCAGGAAATGTGCATGGGGGCCCTGGCCTGTAGGAAGTCTTGCTAGGACCACTGACCACCGACACTTCTCAAATGTTAGCTCCCAAGATGGGCCCATATTATCATTACTCCATCAGGCAGCCGCAGCCTACTTGAGAAGGTAGAGAGGTCCTGCAGGTGATCCAAGTCAGGGAAGGTCTTGATTTGAGTAATTAGAGGAATTTAACTGAGTCCTATGTTGGAGTCAGGCTGAGATCTGCAACAGTCTTGAAAGCACCACATAAATGCAACAGGTGGCTCTGAATAACATGGGAGTCAACAGACCCAGGTTGGATCTCCAGTGCTACAACTTATATGAGGGTCTAAGGTAAGAAACACAACCTCTCTGTTTCCTATTGCTACATAACAAGTTACTGCAAACTTACTGGCTTAAGACAACACCCGTTTAGTCCCTCATGATGTTAGGAGTCTGTGTACTGCTTAGTTGGATCCTCTGTTCAGGGTCTCACGAGGCTGCAACAAGGTATCTGCCAGGCTGTATTGGGGAAGAGTCTGCTAGAAGTCAAGTCCTTTGCCCCATTGGGCCTCGTTGGTTCTAACCAGTTTTTGTTGTGTCCTGGCTCTGTCATTCTTTTAATGGTTGTGCCCTGCTCCCTTCCTTCCCCTTTCAAGGTGAGGTCAGACTCAAAGACAGGCAGGTAGCAAATATAGGGGGGCCAGTGAAAACAGATAAGCCATCTCCAGAAGGGATAAAATCTTGTAATCCAGGTAATGAGGATTTTGACAACATTCCTGGGGCATGGGATTGAGATGGGGAGGGGTCTGCTCTAGGTTTTCAATTAGCCACACTTGTATTTGCTAAAGTCTCCGAAATCTGCTCTGGACCTTGGTCACTGGTCCACATGAGTTGTTGCCACCTTAACTCCCATTCCACGCCAGGTCCAGGGATGCTCCTTGTTATGTCTGAACTTCTGCTGAATGTACAGAATTCCTGTGCTTCCCTCAGCCTTGAGTCACTCTGTGGAGCCAACACCCTGTGGTACCTCAGAGCCACTCAGGAGCCTTCTTCAGGTCAGCCTTCTCCCTTCACCGAAGAGGAAGCTGAGCCACGGTATCACTCTGCGGGGCTGTCTAGGTTCTCTCTGCCTAAGGCACACCACACAGCCATTTCTTCTCTGAGATCATGGCACCCCTCGTGGACACTACCTGAGAAGAGAGGCCTGCATTTGCTTTGCTCTCTGATCTCATGAACCTTCATGGAATTCTCCTTGTCCCCGTCCTGGGCTCATTTTCCTATTGCTGCTGCTGCTGCTGCTAAGTCGCTTCAGTCGTGTCCAACTCTGTGCGACCCCATAGACAGCAGCCCACCAGGCTTCCCCGTCCCTGGGATTCTCCAGACAAGAACACTGGAGTGGGTTGCCATTTCCTTCTCCAATGCATGAAAGTAAAAAGTGAAAGTGAAGTTGCTCATTCGTATCCAACTCTTAGCGACCCCATGGACTGCAGCCTACCAGGCTCCTCCATCCATGGATTTTATAGGCAAGAGTACTGGAGTGGGGTGCCATTGCATTTTCCTACTACACTCCCTCAATTCCAGAAGAACCTAATCTTTGTGGGAGGAAGCTTTGATCTAATTCATCACCTGTGTTCCCAAATTTATTGCCTGGCTTTTGAGATTCAAAAGCCCAAAGCTGATTACTTTGCTCTTCTCTGAGGTATCCGTTCCCCACATATTTCTTAGTGAATGGCTCAAAGAGGGGGCAGAACAAGAGGTGCAAAGGAATACAGGGAAAAACATTGTTTGATAGTTCAAGTTTATCAATCCAGCATAAACAGTATGTTGCATTGGGTAGCCATGCAATAAATATGTTTGTGTGAAAGGATCAAACAGTTTTTTCAGAGAGACTTAATGCTTTCAAATCAGGCTGTTAGGGAATGTTTTCCTTGGGAAAACATGATTTACGAATGGCAATCACTGATAAAGTTTGTTTTATACTCACTTTCCTTGGATGCATCTAAGCCCTAAAGCAGAATTACTTAAGTTTAAAATTAGGTACATGAATATTCAAAGCAGCATTATTCATAAATAGCCCCAAAGTGGAAACAACCCAAATGTCCATCAACTGATGAATATATAAATAAAATGTGGCATATCAACACAGTGTGATAAAAAGAGTAAAGTACTGATGCATGCTATAACATGTTTGAACTTTGACAACATGCTAAGGAAAAGAAGGAAGTTGGAAAACTGTGTATCATATAATTTCATTTATGTGAAACGGAATAAACAAACCCACAGAGGCAGAGCAGAAAGTAGATTAGTGGTTGCCTGGGACTGCCAGGGGGAGGAGAGAGATGGTGGGATTGGGGCTGATGGCTAAGGGGTGCTGGGTTTCTTTATGGAGTATTGAAAATATTCTAAAATTGACTATGATAATGGATGCACAACTCTGTGAATATGCTACAGCCATTGAATTTATGCTTTAAGTAGTCGGTTGCACAGCTGTGTGAATTATACTCATTATAGCTGTCAAAAGATTTTGATATTTAAGTTTTAGTAGCCTCAGTTTATGAAGTTAGGAAAATGAAGCCTAATATGAGAGTTTGTTTCTATATATTTAAATAACTTTTTCATTATTTAAAAGTGAAATGGTTCTTTTTGTGGATCTAGGGCTGAGTGTAAAGTCACAAATTTGTTATTTCTATATATTAGTCTTTGGGGGGTCAGTACTCAGTGTTTCTCTTATCCAGTGAAGTTCTGTTACTAAATGCAAATTTGTCTGCCTGACACACAGTGAAGCCAAATAAACCAAAACCCTATATGTATCTATCTTAGTTATCTATCTAGTTACATGGAGTATTCTTCCAGATGAGGAAAGATTTTCAAAACTGTATGTTAAAAAAATTAAGCAGGGGAAGGGAGGGAAATTGGAAGGCACGAAAAGCTGAAGACTTAACAGATGAAGGCTGTCTGTAAATAGAGCATCAGTGGACCAGTTTGGGGAAGGACACACCACAACCACTCCCACTGGCAGACGCACCCAATCACTGCTCCTAAGACAGAACTGAAACCTGGGGCACTTGCTGGAATCCTCTCTGCCCCCCACCCTGGGCTTCTCCCTCACTTCTTTTCAGTCTCTGTCATGTCCTACCTTGTCTGAGGGGTCATCCCACTGGTTGACCCTACCTGAATGGAGGCTTTCTTACCGTATTGTCCTCTATTCCCTCACTCGAGCTCACTTCATGTTTCTTCAAAGCAGTGGGATTTTTTGTTTTGTTTGTAGTTTATCTCCTCTTGAAATTGGAAGCTCCACAGGGCAGGTATTCAGGGCAGGTCTTTGGTCTCAGCACTTAGAGAAGAGGTTGGCATACCATAGGTTCTCAGTGAATGAGTGTTGAATGAATGCCTGATAGATTCAGTTCAGTTCAGTTCAGTTGCTCAGTCATGTCCTACTCTTTGCGACCCCATGAATCGTAGCATGCCAGACCTCCCTGTCCATTACCAACTCCAGGAGTTGACTCAGACTCACGTCCATTGAGTCGGTGATGCCATCCAGCCATCTCATCCTCTGTCATCCCCTTCTCCTCCTGCCCCCAATCCACCTCATGCGAAGAGTCGACTCATTAGAAAAGACTCTGATGCCTGATAGATGAGGAAAAGCAAAAGAAGTGGGTGCTTGGAAAGAGGAGCCAGCAGCTTCACCGTTAGTGCTTATAAATGTTTTCATAAAAGGCAAAGTCATGATTTTTCTTTTTTTAAGAAAAGTGATTTTGTTTTCAAGTACTTAGTATAACACTAGGCTAAATAAGGATTTCTGGAATGCTTTGGGATTTCTTTTAATGACTAGATGAAAATTATATCTAGTTAGCATTAATTTTTATGTGTAAATGGGTACATCCAAATTGTTTAAAAGCAGTTCTCTTGAATAATTTAAACATCCTCTTCACCCTGAAAAGCATTTAGCATACTCTTCCCTCAAAAATTCTATTAATGGGAAATGAAACTATGAGGTTTAAATGCAAAACAAAGGAGATTTTTTTTGTTTGTTTTAGCACATAAGTGAATACCTCAGTAATGGGCAGACCCAAGAATAAGATACTAAGGAACCCTAAGAAACTAACTTGGTGGCCTCTGATAACCTCAAATGTAAGAATGTGTTATTAAAAAGAATACAGGAAGAAGAGAAAGCCTCCTTTATGGTAAAATTATAATCAGTAAATGTAGACAGAATGGTGGAAATAGATAATCACCATTAGGCAAAACTATTGCTGCAGCCAAGTATCATCACTGTATTCTAAAATCAGTGGGTGAAAGTGTGATGAGAAGGAGGATATTAACATAGCCTCCCAGTATCTCTCCACAAGGTAGCTATATTAATCCTCAGGGAACAATAGAACCCCACAGTGGAGAAGCTTGGCGGACACCACCGACATCAGGTGCTGAGCGGTCCTAAGGCTCCAGTACGTCAACCCTGAGTGATGCTGAATCGCCTGACAAGATCACTGAGAAGGCACAATATCGGTTGTGTGGGATCCTTGGCAAAAATGCAGAATCCACATTTAATCACAAGGAAATAATCAGGTAAACCCAAATTGAGAGACATTTTACAAAATAACTGGTCATTGCTCTTCAAACTGTAGCAATAGCAAATGATTAGGGAAGACCACAGAGAAGGCAATGGCATCCCACTCCAGTACTCTTGCCTGGAAAATACCATGGACGGAGGAGCCGGGTAGGCTGTAGTCCATGGGGTCACTAAGAGTCGGACGTGACTGAGTGACTTCCCTTTCACTTTTCACTTTCATGCTTTGGAGAAGGAAATGGCAACCCACTCCAGTGTTCTTGCCTGGAGAATCCCAGGGACGGGGGAGCTTGGTGGGCTTCCGTCTATGGGGTCGCACAGAATCGGACACTACTGAAGCGACTTAGCAGCAGCAGGAGCAGCAACAGCAGGGAAGACCAAACAGTTTAGATTGGATTATGAGGATATGATATTACATGCAGTATTGGATCCTGGATTAGATTCTTGGACAGAGAAAAGACACTAGTGGGACAATTAGAAAAATTTTAATAAGGTCTATGAATTAGTTAATAGTACTGTATCAGCATTAATTTCCTGATTTAGATTCTTATACTAAGATTATGGATGATAACATTAGGAGAAGCTGGGTAATAGTTACAAGGCAACATAGTATTTTTGAAGTTTTTTTTTCTGTCTGAAATGAATTCAAAATAACAACTTGAAAGATAGGTATATTTATATGGTAACTGAACTGAGCATAGTATTAAAGTTAACAGTAATAATACTAGCTGTTGTCTATTGGATTTGCCCCCCACCCTGATTTACATGTTGAAGTTCTAGTACCTTCAGGAGTGTCACCTTTTTTAGAAACAGGGTCCTTCCCTGCAGATGTAATTAAGTCAAGATGATGCCATACTGGAGTTCGGTATCCCCCTAATCCAACTTGTCCTTACAAAAAGGGGAGATTTGGACACAGGCACACAGGGAGAACAAATCCCATGTGAAGATGAAGGCAGAGATGGGGGTGATGTAGCAGAAGTCAGGGAACTCCAGAGATTGCCAGCAAAGCAGCAGAAGCTAGGGGAGAGACATGGAGCAGATCCTCCCTGGCAGCCCTCAGAAGAAATCAGCACTGCCAACAGCTTCATCTTGGACTTCCAGCCTCTAGAACAGTGAGACAGTAAGTTTCTGTTGTTGTAGCCACTTGGATTGTGGTATTTGTTACATCAGTCCTAACAAACCCATAACACTAGTTAACATTTACTGAGAACTTAGAACATTGGGCTCTTCTGCATTATCTCATTTTATCTTCACCCCATCACTTTGCAGGAGGTGTTATTATTGCTTCCAGTTTATAGCTGAGAGAATTGATGCACAGAGTAGATAAGTAGCTTTCCCTGGCTTACACAGCTAGTATATGCTGGGTGGGTTAAAGCCTCTATATTATGATATCACCATATTCCTATCCACTACACACACTTCTGGATGTCAATGCTGAAGATTTCTTACAGAATGTGAAATGGTTACCTTTGGTCAATTTCTCTCCATTTGTTGTTTAGTCACTCAGTTGTGTCCAACTCTTTGCAACCCCATGGACTGTAGGCCACCAGGCCCCTCTGTTGTAGGGATTTTCTAGGCAAGAATACTGGAGTGGGGTGCCATTTCCTTCTCCACAGGATCTTCCCGACCCAGAATCCTATCGAACCTGTGGCTCCTCCCACACCTCTTGTACTGCAAGCAGATTATTTACCATTGAACCACCAGGGAAGTCCAATTTCTCTCCATATCATATATAAATTCCAAGGGTGAAGAATAGCCAAGTGCACAGCTGGATGCCCCCTCCTGTTTCCTTATTGCCCATTCCCCCATAACCACCCCAGCCTGTGAAATCAAATAGCTGCCTCCTTGAAGACACTGTATTTCCTGTGTCTTAGTCTCCCAAGAAAGAAGTGTTAGCCTTCAAGGAGAGAATTGATTTTAAAAGTGAGCAACTAATTTAAGGGAATATTTGGAATTAAGTTATTAAAATACATGGGAGACTGCATTCTAGGGCAGTGGAGCTACTTTAAAAAGTGGAGAGCAAATGTTTCATCTATTTTAGAGCAAAGAATCTGAGAGAGAATAGTCCACTGGGTTTCATTTGTTTGACTTCTTGAGTCATTCCTTCATTCATTTAACCTTTATTGAGCACCCCTGGGCTTTTTGGTGCCAGGCTTAGCCAGTATAAATTGATGAAGAAGATAGTCCCAGGTTTCAGTTAGTCTCTCATTCAGGGTTGGTCCCAAGGCAAAAAAAAAAAAAAAGGTGGAGATGAAAGCTTTTGAAAGCAAATCCCCATTTCCTAATTCTTAACCCTTCTCCTCATAGGCATTGTCTTTTGAGCAACTGAAGGTAATTTTTCTTGTATATACTGGTGATCCCCAGCTCCCTATCTCCAGCCCAAATTTCACTTACAAGTTCCGGATTCTTGTTGTTCAGTCGCTAAGTCGTGTCTGACACTTTGTGACGCCATAGATTATAGCTCACCAGCCTCCTTTGTCCATGGGATTCTCCAGGCAAGAATACTGGAGTGGGTTGCCATTTTCTTCTCCAGCAGGTCTTCTCAGACCAGGGATCGAATCCATGTCTCCTTCATTGGCAGGCAGATTCTTTACCACTGAGCCAACTGGGAAGTCCCCGGACCCATATATCCAAAGTTTATTGGATGCTCCAATTACTTGTCCCTTATATATGTTCTCAGATATAAAGTGGAACTCATCATTTTTATTCCCTCCTCTCGATTCCTTCCCAACTCAATCCTTCTCCTCCCTTCTCAGAGAATGGTATCAACAGTGACCCAATTGATCAAATCAGAAACCTCTCAGTTCCATGTTAAGAAGGACTGGTTGTTTATGCTGAGCCAACATTCTGTGTCTAGCTAGCTCAGTCTTGGACCATTCACTGTGAAAAGTGCAAATAATGACCTGATGAGTGGATGAATGAATGGCTTCATCCTTTCATCCTTCCTTTCTCTGCCTCTCACCACTCCAAGCAATAAACCCTATCAATTCTCTCCATCGTTTCTTTCAAAGTAGTCCTCTCTTCTCGTTTCCCAGTCCAAATTGTCATACTCTCTCACCCAGACGACAGCTGTGACCTTTACCTGGTTCACTTGCCTTCTCTCATGCCATCTCCCAATCTGTTCTCCATGTAGCAACTTGAATGAACTGGTAAATACAGAAATTGGACCTCATCACTTGTCTGCTTAAAACCCTTCAGTGACTTTCTGTTGTCATCATGATGCAGCCCACGCTTGATATTTGAGGACCTACCTGGTTTAGTTCCTAAATATCTGCCTGTCTTTATTTTTCATCTTTCTCCTACACTTCTCCTCTTAGCCCCTATGCTTTCATGGTTCTGTGCAACCGAAGCTCCTATGCTTCAGTTGAAATGAATTTTTGCTGGTTTCCAAACATGTCTTTCCCTTTTCTAGACTTGTGCTCATGTTAGCCCTTTCACCTGGCAATTCTTAATTCATAAAGTCACAGCATGTGTGCATTCTCATTTGGGATCTTGTTTTAGTTTCTATTGCTTCTGCAGCAAAATGCCTGTATTTAGCTGCTTGCAGTAATACCCATTTATTATCTTACAGATTTCAGAAGTCACAGGTCTAGATGGGCTTGGCTGGGTTCTCTGCTTAGTGTCTCACAAGTCAGGGCTGCATTCCTTTATGGAAATTCTGAGGAGCAATATGCTTCCAAACTCATTCAGGATTTTGGCAGAATTTAGTTCCTTGTGGTTGTAGAAGTGAAATCCCCATTTCCTGGAAACGTAGCCCCTCTATATCTAAGCCAGTGATGGCAGGTCAAACCCTTCTCATGCTTCAAAAATCTTCGACTTCTCCCTCTACTGCCATCTTTTGATTGTTTTTTAAAAGTTGGAGTATAATTGCTTTACAGTGTTGTATTAGTTTCTGTTATACAACGGAAGTGAATTAGTTATATGTATACATATATCCCCTCCATCTTGGACCTCCTGCCACCTCCCCCCTGTACCACACCCCTCTAGTTATCACAGAGCACTGAGCTGAGCTCCTTGTGCTATAAAGCAGGTTCCCACTAGCTACCTATTTCACACATGGTAGTGTATATATGTCAATCCCAGTCTTCCAATTTGTCCCACCCTCGCCTTCCCAGCCTCTGTCCATATATCTGTTTTCTGTCCATATATCTGTGTCTCCATTCCTTTCATCTGGACACATCTGCTAGAGTAATGAAAATAAACACAAAAATAAACAATTGGGACCTAATAAAACTTAAAAGCTTCTGCACAGCAAAGGAAACCATAAACAAGATGAAAAGCCAGCCCTCAGAATGAGAGAAAACATTTGCAAATGAAGCAACTGACCAGGAATTAATCTCCAAAATATACAAACAGCTCATACAACTCAATATCAAAACAACAAACAATACAATTAAAAAAAAATGGATGGGAGGTCTAAATAGACATTTCTCCAACTCTTTGACTCTTAAGGGCTCATGTGATTATACTTGTTCCACCTGGAGAATTTGGGATAATCTCATCACAGTCACAGGGTCTGAGAAATAGAGTAGGGAGATATTTAGTGGGGGGGTGGAGGGCGGGTAGTTTTGCCTATTACAGGTGCCCACCTTCAAATCTAGGGTCTATGTCCCTGCCTTGTGCTCCAGTGGCAGGCACTGCTGGTTGCTTCACCAATAACCATTTCCCATTCTTAGCTATAGTACTTTTCTGCTCTCAGAGACTGCCTCCCACTTTGGAGGGTGAAAATGCCAGATTTTTGCTTCCCCAGCCTCTCAAGTAGGTAGGGTATGGGTTCTTCTGCTGGAGGACTCTGGGAAAGACTGTCTTCTCTGAGTAAAAAAAAAAACACAAAAATTTAGAGAACTGCCTTTCTGATCTTTGGGCATGGCAGTGTGAGGACATGATGCTGGGGGCTGCAGCAGCCATCATGAAGGTCACATGTGAGGACAAAAGCTAGCACACTGGAACTAGTAGAGGAGGGAGTTCACAAGAGTCCTAGTTCTTGATGATGTCACAAAATTGCTGAATTGCATCCCACTCCTACTTACCTCCACGGTTCTTATTGGGTTGCCCTTATTGTTCCTTATTGCCCAAGCCACTTTTTAGTAGAGTCTTTCTTGCAGCCTGAAGAATCATAATTTGTAATGCCAGAGAACGCTTTTTCTTTCCTGTGCTAACACTTAGCACACTGTGGTTGTCTGTGGCCTCATCTTCATCTCTCTCAAGGCTGTAAGATCTTGGAGGGCAACTGACCTGTCCACCTTACTAACGTACTTTCTCCTGCACCTATGTACCTGGCACAGTAAACATTTAGCAACTATTGGCTACATAAATGAATGAGTGAAAGCTCTCCCTCTCCTTCAGTTTCCTCTAACTAAGCACCTATTCCTCTTACCATGACGAGAATTGCTATGTATGGTTGGGCAGGTTGTGTACTGCACACAAGTCCCCGGTGGAGGGAGCACGTTGGGGCTGAAATCTAGCCTGAAATCTAGATGAAATCTCCACTTGGAAAGCCAGCTCAGAGGAGAGGGCACTTTATTGTATTAGCAGTAAGGTACTCCAGGACTGGTGGCAGTGCTATCACAGCCCACATTCTGACTTTTCTTGTCTGATAGGGTACATGCCCTGTTGTTTGCTTTCCAGTCTCCCAAAGAGTGGAGTAGAGGATCTTCTTTGGGTCCTGGACACCATATTCCAAGGAGCATGGTGACTATTTGGAGAAACTCATTAGTCCTAAAGTGCTTGTGGGAGCTCCTAGGTTTTAATGTGCCTCCCTCTTTAGCAATAGGTTGGCCATTCTAATAGCAGTCTTCTGGAAATTATAACCTAATATAACAAGAACTGCCAGAATGGGAGTCAGGAGACCCAAGTTCAAATGTGAGCCCTGACATTAATCAGTGCTTGGGCAGGCAGCGACTGCCGGGGTCCAGCCCCGGCTGATCCAGGGTATTTGAAGGAGAGACGGCATCGGCGATCATCAGGAAACAATAGATCAATTAAGCATTAATTGAAGATATAAAGAGTGGTTAAATAAGGATAGCTCAGTGAGGAAATTCAGTGGAGAAAAGAGGCTGAAATAATTCAGCCAGAAGGTGAGAGAAAGAACGACATGGGGAGACCAAGTTTCGGTGAACAAGGCCCGCACTTTATTTTTCAAAGTAGTTTTTATACCTTAAGTTATGCATAGAGGATAATGGGGGAAGGGGTAGAGTCATGCAGTAAGCCAGGCTTTCTTCCTGCAAACTTATCATATGCAAAAGTTTAGGTGATTTGCATCATCTTCTGGCCCGGAGGCCTGTTAACATTTTAAGACCCTTTCTTCAGAAAACTTATTTTTCTCTAAAGGTGATTAGGCAGGCGCCACCCTCCAAAAGCATTAAAGTTGCATTCCTATAGGGCAAAGGTGTGGTGGGCTACAACAAGAAAAAGAATTAACTCAAGGGTCCAAGGTTACAAACATTGAGGCTACTACTTACACCAATTATATTAATCAATACACTGCCAGGGACACAGCAGGTAAGGGATATGGAGACTTAGCAGCAAACATTGGCCCAACAAGTGAAAAACCCTTTACCAATACAATTTCTAATCCATCTTTTAACTGCTCAAAGGAATCTGTATTTAGACAGTTTAGAACATCTCATGCCTCTCACAGTTGGGAGGCTCTGAGCAATCACATGTGGTTGGAAAAACCTATTCAGGCAGGCTAGAGGACTTCCAAAGGAGTTTGTAGGTTGAAACACTATCACACCCAGGAACTTTATTAACTGGAGCTATAAGTTAACTCTTTTTTCAGAGAGAGGTAGTAGGGGACAGCCCCCTGTAAAGTCAGAGGTGTAGGTGAGAGCACAAAGCAGAAAGTAGGCAGACTCTGGTTTGGGGGGTAGATGCTTGAGAATTTCCAGGGGGACTCCTGAGGCTCGATCCCGCCTTTGCATATGCCGAGCCTCCTTCCTCATGACCTTTGCCACGGGCGGAGTTCCTCATGCTGGCTCCCGGCAGTGATAGAATTCCAGTTGAGCTATTCCAGATCCTGAAAGATGATGCTGTGGAAAGTGCTGCACTCAATATGCAATATGCAATATGCACTCAATATGCAATATGCCGGCTCCCGGCAAGTGACCTTCTCTGGCCTTCAAGTTTCCTCACCTATAAAACTAGAGGTTCTCACACGATTCCCTGCAGAGTTTAGGGGTGTTGAGGTGACACCCCAGGCTCTCAGTGGTGAGTAGGTAGGTGAGACTGAGTGGGTGGGAAGCTTCAGCCAGTTCTGCTTTTGTCTACTTTACATGTAGGACTTCATAAAAAATTAATTTTTAATTTTGCAGGAAATCTACTAATATATCCTTCTTGTAAGGAATTAGAATACTGCAGACACAATTAAGGCCCCTTTGGTACCCATCCTCCCACGTCCCTGTATATGTTGGAAATTCATTTAAGATTTCCATTTGACCACAGAGATCCTGGCTCAAACAAGCTAGGGGACCATTGGTCTGATTAGCCTCCAAGGACCCTAAAAACACAAAAAAGAGGGAGTTCAGAGAAAGGGGCAAGCCACCACTGGTTCTACAAGGTTGAATGGAAACCCATGCAATGGTTTGCTGAAATGGAGCATTGCTCTGGGTGCTGTGATTTGGGGGTGGTGTCACTGCTGTGAGCTGGCAATGTACCCAGGAGAGGGCTCATGGGCAGGAGGACATACATTCACAAATTAGAATGGGAAGGCTTGTGTACACGTCCTGAACCTGCCCTCATTGCCGTAGGGAGGGAAGATGAGGTGGCATTAGTGTTGCTTCTTTTTGGTCTGACTTCAGAAAAACAGCAAGTGTACCTAACATTGTTGTGTACTTGCTGAGTGCTGGGTGCTCTGAGCCTGGTCTTGGGTAACCCTCATAGTAACTGTGGGAGGTGATGGCCCTGCCAGCATACTTGTTTTAGAGGTGAGGACACTGAGCCAAAAGAGATTAAGGAAATGCCTAGGAGCACATCACTGGTAAGCAAGTTGTGTGTGCAGATTTGAGCCCTGGGTCACATGTGCACACCCCATTGGCAATCCTCCCACACACTCCCTGCCACCACTTTAACTCCCTCCCACCTGTATGAATGTCAGCTGGTGGGTGTGAGGAGAATAAAGCTGGCTGGACACTGTAATTTGTCTAAGATTTGTCCTGCAACTTTCCTACTCCCTCAAATTCCAGGACCACAGGAAGAATGCTCACTTCCCTAGAGCCCGCCTTGCTCAAGTTAGCAAGCAGTCAGGGAAGATGCCAGGTAGATTGGGATAGAGGGCAGGGGAGAGTCAGTTTGTGCTCCTTATGAAAGGAGATAGAAGTCTCAGGCTAGGCGTATACCCAGAGAAAACCATAATTCAAGATACCTGCACCCCAGTGTTCATTGCAGCACTACTTAACAATAGTCAGGATATGGAAGCAGCCTAATTGTCCATCAACAGAGGAATGGATAGAGAAGATGTATATACAGTGGAATATTACTCATCCCTAAAAAAGAATGAAATTGTGCCCCTTGCAGAGAAGTGGATGTACCTAGAGACTGTCACACAGAGCAAAGTAAGAGAAAAACTAATACTGTATATTAACACATATATGTGGAATCTAGAAAAATGATACAGATGAACCTGTTGGCAAAGCAGAAATAGAGACACAGACATAGAGAACAAATGTATGGACACCAAGGAGGGTCAGAAAGGGTGGGATGAATTGGGAGCTTGGGAATGACGTGTATACACTACTATGGATAAAATAGGTAACTAATGAGAACCTACTGTATAGTACAGGGAACTCTATTCAATGCTCTGCAGTGACAAAGAGGGAGTATATGTATATATGTACATGTATAGCTGATTTACTTTGCTGTACAGCAGAAACAAACCCAGTTTTGTAAAGCAAGTAAACTCCAAAAAAAAAAAAAGTTATATAAAAAGAAAAAAGGAAATGGGAGACTAGTGAGCAGCTGCTGAGCCTTGCAGCCCATCACACACGGGCATCCACCTGGTGAGAGGCTGGGCACAACCGCTGCCCTGGCACCCAGGCCTGCGTGAAGGAAAATGTGAATCAGTTCTGCTTCCCACATAAGGAGGCTTTTCAGTATGCACGCCTGGTCTCTTCTGCCTTCAGCCCAAAAGCTGATTTTATTTTTGTATTTTACGAGCTTGAGAGAGGGAATTCATTTCCTTGGTATAATATGACCCTCTGGAGAAAGTCTTGTCCAAATATATTTTGCTCACAGGTTCTGTCCTGAAGATGGGCTGTACTGAAATGAAACGGAAAGAAATGATTACAGTCTGATTTATAGGTGAAGTGAATTGGTAGGTTTACGCCAAATTATTGCATCCAGGAAGGTGAAAAGCAATGACAGGTTCTTCCTAGAAGCTGTAAACCTTTATAAAAAGAAATTTTTAGGGTGTACATGCTCTTATGCTAGCTAGCCTGTATTTTAATATAGTCGCTGTATTTGGCCCATTTCTCTTTCACTAGACTACAATCCCTGAGGGCAGCAACTGCTTTCATTGCATCTTGGTATCCCCCATGGGGATGTTTTTGCAACTTTATTTATAAGAAAGGCATTCTACACTGAAGACTGTTTTCAGTCTCAAGGGGCTGAACTGCCTCTTTCTTCCCCACTGGCTGATTAATACCGCCTCCATCCCAACCTGGTTCTTAGAGACATCAGGGCCTCCCAACAATGACTCCTCCATCTTACCACCTCCCAAAAGCATGAGTGATAAATTATGCTTCTTTCAGGTGATAAGTAATATGCTAAGACTATTAACAACAAGCTTTTATTGAGTACTTCTATGGATCAGGTATTTTTCTAAGCATTTTCTGAGTGTTGTTCCATTTAATCCTCACAACTTCCCTGTGAGATAGGAACCGTTATTATCTCATTTTACTGAGGCTTGAGGTGCTTAAGTAACTTGCTCAAGGTCACAGAGCTAGTCAGTGGAAATAACTTCAATTTTCTGGGTGCTTATGGTAGACCGGGTACTGTACTGATCACGATAAACTGATGATCTCATTTCATAGTGCTTTTAACCCTCAAGAGGTAACCCCTCATTTCCTCCTCTTGCACCCCACCATGTGAATCCTGCTGACACTCAGGCTGTCCTTGAAGCAGGCTTCCTGACCATGGCAACCCTACCAGGCTAGGTAGGGTATTACCAGGATCCCACCTGGCATCATTAGGATCAAGTCCTCCAGGGCCTCCCCATGGTTGTGCCAACTCTAAGGAGTAGAACTAGATTTTCTGATGCCAGTTCCTTCCTGTGCTGACCTGGCTCCTTTATCTGACTTGGCCAACAGCCTCCTGTAGATGGGGATCTGAATGTTTAGGAGGATGTCTTTATTTAATTTTCAGTTTATTCATTTTCTATTTTAAAAACAGAGTTGTTTAATGGGTACAGAGCCTCAGAAGAAGAGTAAGTTCTGGAGCTGAATGATGGTGATGGTTGCAAGACAGTGTGACTGTAGTTAATACTATTGAACTCTGCACCTAAAAATGGTTAAAATGGTAAATTTTATATTGTTTATATTTTACCAGAATTAAAAAACCACACATATGGGTCTGCTTTTCTAACACAACAGTAAGTCTGGGTTGGTTCAGCTCCTTGATGATGTCACTAGGGTCTCAGAGTCTTTTTCTCTTCACTGTCTTAGCATGATGGTTTCTATCCTGGGTTCAAGGTATCCTCTGAAACATTTTAAATTTCATCTGGTCAAGAGAGGAAGAAGGAGGGGAAGGGAGATACTAGCCATGGCTCTGGTTTTTTAAATCAGGTAAACCCCCAGAAGAGTTTTCTTCTACTTCATGGGCCAGAACTGGGTCTCATGGCCTTGCTAAGAAGCAAGAGCAACTGGAAAAGTGATTACTTAGCTTCCCAACCTTTAAGCTGAGGAGGTACATGGGGAGAAGGCCTCTGGGAGTGAGAACTGGTTATGTCTGGTGCTCTGCCAAAGGTCACATGGTCACACAGCAGGGCTGGCCAGGTCCAGGACCCAGGCTCTGGGTTCCCCATCCTGAGCTTTTTGCTGGGACATTTGATGAATTTTTAGTGGCTATTTTCCCAATAAAAAGGACTGTCCTGGAGAGTATCTTTCCAAGAGGAAAACTCTCCATAACTTATATGTAACTGAAATTAATCAACTGCTAAGAGGTTGTGTTAGGAAAGCACTGGGCATTGGTGGAGCCAGGACACCTGAGTGGTGCCCCAGGCTGGCTGGAAGTTTTGGGAAAGGTCCCCATGTCTCTGTGCTGATGAGGTGTAATTATATTTTTCTTGGTTAGTGTTGTTTATTAAGTGCCCAGTAAGTGTTTTGGTATCTCTAGATGAAAGGTACTCAGGAGGATACATATAGTTACTATTAACCAGTCATGTGCTTTCAAGAGTGGGCATATCACACAAGATGATGTTTCAAATGTTGGATTAAGATGACAGAAACTTCACAACATCTGTCCAGACCAGGAGAGTAGTGAAGTTGGGGATTCAGGGAACACTTAAAATAAGGAATGTAAATAAACATCCCTATCAAAATTACCTTGCCATTGCAAGGTAGCCAGATGTGTACATGTGGCTTTTGAAGATAGAGAATGGACGCCATTCTCTTTAACTCCACCACTTGTTCTTTCCATGGGAGGAACAAAAGAGGAACTGGCAGGCCCTGGCCATTCTTTGAGCACAGAGTAGGCACATCCCCTTCTCCATCAAGCCTTCTTGGGTGACTCCAGGTTATACCGATCCATCTTCATTCTCACCGATCCATCTTCATTCTCACCCCAGGGCGCCATATACAGTGAACATATTAGCACTTAGTGGTGTTGAAGTTAACTTTTCATCTTAGTCTTATAAGCTTTGCCAGGAGTGGGGACTGTTTGGGGGCAGCAACACAAGGATTTTTGGAACTGCTCAAGCCCAGGGCCCAAGCAGTTGGCCAGACACACTGTAAACCCTCAATAAACATCAGAGCTGGACTTACGGGATGGGCTGCCTATGGCTCTACCAGTTGGGAAATTTTTTTCATGATGCTTTGGAAACCAGTAGGATCGATTCCAGGTTAGAAGGTGAAGCAAGAATATCCCATCCCTGAAGGGGCATGATGCAGTTGAGTGCCCTCAAAGAGTCCCCTGTGGTCAGACCACAGTGACACTTCCTGAGGTCAGCAAGACACCAACTTTCCTATAAGGGTAAAGGGTCCATTCTGCAAAACCAGAAACGAAATTGCTCCAAGATGGGGTGATTCTTCAACAACAGGGGAAAAATAATGCAGCCCTGATCAACGTGGGAACGGCATAGCCAGTCAACTGAGAAAGTCCAAAATATTATTGCAAAGAAGAATTATATTTTTATTAGTTCACCATCAGAATATAAAAGTAAATAAGTAAACAGAAAACAAATGGAGTCATTTTACAGAAAGTAAATCATTGTAATGGCTTGGCACTTTCTGGTTATATCCACTTGTCATATTCCCTCATGCTGACAAGAAAGAGATTCTTGGCTGCTTTCTCTGCATCTGTCTGCTTCTTTGTGTGGCTATTAAGGAACAACTGGCAATTATGACAATTTTATGTCCTTTGCCATAACTACACTTGTCTTCTCTCTTGAATTGTAAGTTCTTTGTATTTTCCAGACACTAACAATTTCTCCATATCACTCTCCTATGTCTTACAGATAGAAGGCAGTGGGGGCTGCGAGAAAGGCTGAAGCTGAATTTCAATTTCAATCATCTTTTAAAATTCTGAGTTCAGGTATCCAAAGACTAAACTTGCTTAGAGGTGCAGAAAGCCCTGAGTTATCACCACCACTTCAAGGAAGTCTTCGTGGACACGAGAACTAATATCTGCTGTGTAGGACCTTCCCAGTTTGTGTGTTCATGTCTCTTGTGTGTTCACTATCTCTTGTGTTCCCGTTCATCACAAATATATTATGGTGCTGGCATCAGAACATTGTGTTCTTACTGGTTGTCATAAAACTGATGCACTTGCAGCCTCAACTGAAAAGTTGTCAGTATAAATAACACATAAATTCACATTTTGCATAATAAGGCCCATTCCTTATATCAGGTTATGAGTGTATGAAACATATCTTGGCACACAAATGTTAAATAACAGTAATAAATTAATAAATACATAAATTACTTAAATATTTAAATAACATAAAAGTCAGCTGTGACCTGCTAGCTGGAAACACTATAAATAAATTAGCTGATTGTTTCAGTGGGCATTTAGCATGTAAATATAAAAATACAGCAAAGACATCTTTATAATCTTAAAAAAAAGGAAATTGGTAGAAAATATCTTTGGGGAGGTCTGTTCCGTCATGTCTTTTAAAAATTTAGCATAATGTCTTCCACTTTTCCTCTGAGGTTTCATACTGAGGTTAGAACCTGGAAAAGAATGCCGAGCATCTATGTGGATTCAAAATTCAGTAGCCAACCCTTATTTCACACAACACATTATTTAGGCAGTTGGGTTTTGGGGATTCCATGTCAGAAGGGTCCTCCCCTTCCTTATGTGGCCTAAGATTTTGCTGGTACTATACTTGCCAGAGGTTCTCTTGGGAGTTTTCTTAAAAGACCATCTATCTGATCATGTCATTTCCTTGCTTAAAGCCCTTCAGTGGCCCCAGGGGTCACCAGATAAGATTTTAACTCCTGGTAACAGCTTTCAGGCCACCAGTTCTCTGACTTTCAGCTACTTCTCTCTCTTTGCCTTCCCTTCTGGAAGGGCGGGACCTGTGCCTGCTTTCTTTACTGTAGTGTCCCTGTGCCGAGCATTGTGCTTGGAATACCATGGCCATCAAATAAACACCCATTAATGAACAAATGTACGGTTCTATCTCTGGCGACTATGTGTTAGGCACCGCCCCCCGCTTCCTGCCCCGCACCATCCCCACCATTGTCCTGACCGTGGGTACACTGAGTGCACAAGTCTGGGCTGGGCTTTGCTGGCTTGCTCACCTAACTGCAGGACACAGATGCCCATTCACTCCAGAATGAGCTGTAGTAGCGGTCCCGGGCTTGCACGCGGACATTGGCATCCTTGTGGCATGTGACTTTGGCTGAGGTTTGGTCCATGAAGAGTTTCTGCAAGGGAGAGGGAACTTTTTGACAAAGCAATCACAAGGTGGGCTGGGCATATTTTGACAAGTACAGTCTCCCAAAACATCCACACCTTAGTCTCAGGGCACTACTCTGGGAATTCACAGGGCGTATGTAGAACTTGCGCCACCTACTGACAGAAGCTCTCAGCATAGACACGATTTTTCTACCTTGTAAGCCAAAAGCCTGGAGGAAGAAATTGGTCAAGGCTTCATTTTTTCAGCACAGTTGCCTTGCTTGAAGGCCCCATGTGCACTCGCTCTAGTACTAGGCCAGTGGTAGGCTGAGAAAGATTTCCTCTAGCTGTCCCCTGAATATTCTGAAATTCTATAGTCTGATCCTTTTGTCAGAAATATCTTGGTTCAAACCCAGGCATTGCTGTTTATTAGCCATGTGGCCACAGGATAATGTCTTAGTTTCTCTGTGTCTCAGTTCCTTATTTATAAAAGAGAGATAATCATAATAATCATTCCATTATAGAATTTTATAAAAGTTAAAGTAGCAAAGTATTTAATCATGTAGAAAATGCTCTGTAAGTACTACTATCTATTAATACTATATATTAATAATATATTGAGAAGCACATAGCAAGATTTTAAATAAAATCTAGGTAAAATCTACTCCTGAATAGCCCTTCCTTTCCAGAAAAAAATTCTCAGGGAGTTCCTGAATCATCGAATTTCTACCACATATAAACACTATACTGAATAAGGCCTTTATCTAGTGATTTCTAAAACTGGGGTCCAAGGAGTCTTTGGATCTATAAAAGGGCCTCTAGGAACTTGAGATTATGATGCTCAGGCAAGGAAGTTTGAAAGCCAATGTCTGAGACGACGTTCTGTTCAATAAGATAATTTCACAAGCTAGGAATTATCTAACACTTTAGAAGAAACATAGCATGAATGTTCTATCACCCATTATATTCATTCATTAGAAACAATTATTTTAGGCTCCTAGAGCCCAGATTTTCTATATTGAGGCCAATTCTGAGAGCAAAAATTAATGATCATCCATACTGGTGGCAGTAGGGTCTAAGTGCATGGCCTTTGTGTCCTGGAGACTGAGTTTGCGTCCCGGTTCTGCCACTTCCTAACTGGGTGACCTTGGGCATGTCATTCCACCTCTCTGAGCTTCACAGTCTTCACTAGTGAAGTACACATAACACTGCCTGCCTTTCTGGGGTTACTATGAGAATTAAGTGAGATATGCAGGGAAAACCCTCAGCAGAGTTCCAGGCACATAGAAAGTACCAACCAAACATTAGCTGTTACTAGCTCTTGCCTGGAAAATCCCATGGATGGAGGAGCCTGGTAGGCTGCAGTCCATGGGGTCGCTAAGAGTTGGACACGACTGAGTGACTTCACTTTGACTTTCCACTTTCATGCATTGGAGAAGGAAATGGCAACCCACTCCAGTGTTCTTGCCTTGAGAATCCCAGGGACGGGGGAGCCTGGTGGGCTGCCGTCTATGGGGTCGCACAGAGCTGGACAAGACTGAAGCGACTTAGCAGCAGCAGCAGCAGCAGCATTATTGATCTTCTCCTTGATGTGGGCCTACGTAAACCTGACTACAGAACAGATGGTATCTGAACCACACCTTACCTTTTCTCTCTTGTTCTTTCCCTGGACCTGAACACAAAACGTCAGGGAGAAGTAGGAATGAGGGGTGCTCCACGTGTCAGGGTACTCCCAGCTGACCTCCACCTGCCGAGAATTCTTTAATGGTCTCAGTTGCAGGTTCTTGGGTGGGTCTGGTTTGACTGTAGAAGAGAGAGAAACAGTTATTTTCCTAATGGGGCTTTGGGGTAAGGTAGTTTTGGCTTCTGACCCCACTTTCGCTGTTGACCAGCTCTGAGCCTAGGTCCATATAATAGTTACTGAACTTCTCTGATCTGGTTGACAGACATGAGTCACCCCTGCAAGTGATGCTCATGCTGAAGCCTGTGGGAGGCAGTCCTCACCAACCGCTGCTTTGGCTGAACCTAAGAGAGACTCAGAATCCTTCTCATCACTGTGCAGTTATACAGGCCTCGGGGGTGGAACCACCTCTGTATGGTGCTCAGAGGAAAGATCTCAGAGACAACAAGACTTACATCTGGGCTGGCAGTGAAGGACCACCCTCTGTACAATCGTTCCCCTCTGCACCAAACTCAGAAAGGGTGGAGCCTCTTGCTGGGGACTAGATGAGAGAGTCCCACTTAGTGCCCTTTCTTTCGCCTTTCATGGAAGCTGACACAGACTTGTCCTGTGGCAGTTAAGCCAACTTGTCTCTATGCTCAGTGACACATTCATTCAATAAAAAGCCCTTGTTATGTGCCAGCCACTGGACTGTGCACAGAAAGCACATCCCTGAGTGTCAGAAAGACTCTGTCCTCAAATAATATGCCTTCTTCTAGAAGGATGTAGGGAGGAGAGGGAGTTCATAGAATGGGCTTGAAACATCTGGACCCAGCACCTCCGCACACAAAGACAAAAGACTCCTATATGTTCCACAAATACTCTTTCCTCTTTCTTAACACAATGACATCTTATTTCCTTTAGGACTCAGACAATGCCACCTCGTCACAGAGACCTTCCCTGGCCACCTCACGTGAACAAGAGCCCACCCTCTGCTTCCCGCCAAAGGCGACTCCACAAATGCTAGAGCAGGTTCTGTGATTCTGTCACACTTTACGGCACGATGCATGGTCACTGGATAAAGGGTGAAGGATTCTGTCACACTTTACGGCACGATGCATGGTCACTGGATAAAGGGTGAAGGATTCTGTCACACTTTACGGCACGATGCATGGTCACTGGATAAAGGGTGAAGGATTCTGTCACACTTTACGGCACGATGCATGGTCACTGGATAAAGGGTGAAGGATTCTGTCACACTTTATGGCACGATGCATGGTCACTGGATAAAGGGTGAAGGATTCTGTCACACTTTACGGCACGATGCATGGTCACTGGATAAAGGGTGAAGGATTCTGTCACACTTTATGGCACGATACACTTTATGGCACGATGCATGGTCACTGGATAAAGGGTGAAGGATATGGCACGATGCATGGTCACTGGATAAAGGGTGAAGGATTCTGTCACACTTTACGGCACGATGCATGGTCACTGGATAAAGGGTGAAGGATTCTGTCACACTTTACGGCACGATGCATGGTCACTGGATAAAGGGTGAAGGATTCTGTCACACTTTACGGCACGATGCATGGTCACTGGATAAAGGGTGAAGGATTCTGTCACACTTTACGGCACGATGCATGGTCACTGGATAAAGGGTGAAGGATTCTGTCACACTTTACGGCACGATGCATGGTCACTGGATAAAGGGTGAAGGATTCTGTCACACTTTACGGCACGATGCATGGTCACTGGATAAAGGGTGAAGGATTCTGTCACACTTTACGGCACGATGCATGGTCACTGGATAAAGGGTGAAGGATTCTGTCACACTTTACGGCACGATGCATGGTCACTGGATAAAGGGTGAAGGATTCTGTCACACTTTACGGCACGATGCATGGTCACTGGATAAAGGGTGAAGGATTCTGTCACACTTTATGGCACGATGCATGGTCACTGGATAAAGGGTGAAGGATTCTGTCACACTTTATGGCACGATGCATGGTCACTGGATAAAGGGTGAAGGATTCTGTCACACTTTACGGCACGATGCATGGTCACTGGATAAAGGGTGAAGGATTCTGTCACACTTTATGGCACGATGCATGGTCACTGGATAAAGGGTGAAGGATTCTGTCACACTTTATGGCACGATGCATGGTCACTGGATAAAGGGTGAAGGATTCTGTCACACTTTATGGCACGATGCATGGTCACTGGATAAAGGGTGAAGGATATGACAAATGGCCAAATCTCCATCTGCCAATTTATAAAGAAGTCTCTTTCAAATGCTGGAGAAAGACTAGTTGGGAATAATTGCAATTAGGAGGGGAAGCTCTGGTTCTGCATATGAATATTATGCTTGAGGGACTGCTCTTGGATTCATCATGGAAGGTGCTTGGGTAGCAGAACAGAAGCATAACCAGGAGCCTGCTTTTTCTGAGGCAGTCTAGGTCTGAATTGCTAGCTGTGAGATCTGGGGCAAGTTGTTTAACCTAACCAGGACTCAATTTCCTCTTCCTTAAAAGCAGTAATTGTATCTACATTGTAATTATTTTGGGGTAGAGGTGAAGAGTAAGAGATAACGCAGGTATAAACCCTCACTCCGCCGCATGGAGCACTGTGAACATGTGATGAATGGCATCATCCTGATTAAGCAACATACAATCAAGCAGACTCACTGATGTCCCTGATGAAGAAGCTGCTGGTGTAGTTTTCATACTTGAGCTTGTGCACGGCTTCTACCACGACCTCAATAAGCAGGCTCTCCTCGGCGGCTGGGCAGGCGCTGCCCTCCTGACACTCCACTGTGTACTTGTTATACTCCCTGTGCTCCACGCTGACCTTCTCTGCTGAGAGCGACGCTGCTCCGCACGTCACCCCTCGGGGGTCAGAGGAGCTGAAATCAAAGACAAGTTATCCTGTGTCACACGACTGTAGGTGAGTCCCTAGCCATTGTAGCTAGACATCTGTCCAAGGATGCAATTTCTCCAATTGGTTTGATTTCTCTCAAGGGGATAGCAACTGCTCTCCCCATGAGACCAAGTGTAGCTTCAAAAAGTAGTACAAATGATTAGACACAACTCTGCACTTATATGCCTCTGGCCTAAATGAATCTGAAAATTTTTGGATCCAAAGCTCCTGGTTAAATCTCCTTATCAAACATTTTAATTCATTTTCCTGAACAAAAATCAATACATACCTATTCTTAAGAAGATAAAGATAGTGTATAAATGAAATGTATATGCCTCTTTTAACTCTAGTCCCCCTTTTAACCATAATCTCATGCCCTAGATATAAATACAAATACTTTTCCTGGCTTGTTGTATCCCTCCAGACATTATTCTATGAATATTCAAAGCAGTCATTTATCCACATGTATATATACATAAGAACTTTCCAGGTGGTGCTAGTGGTAAAGAACCTGTCTGCCAATGCAGGAGACGTAAGAGATGCAGGTTCAATCCCTGGGTTCAGAAGATCCCCTGGAGAAGGGCATGGCAACCCACTCCAGTATTCTTGCCTGGAGAATCACATGGACAGAGGAGCCTGGTGGGCTACAGTTTATGGGGTTGTAAAGAGTTGGACACGACTGAAGTGACTTAGCACGCACACACGTATATGCATATACATGTGTTTGTCTATATATACATATATCGGTTTTATTTTTATGAAAAAGGATCAAATTATATATATATATATATAAGATATGTATTTTATAAGTTTTAAAATTCTAACATATTATTATATTATATATGTTGTTGTTTAGTTGCTAAGTTGTGCTCGACTCTTTTGTGACCCCATGGACTGTAGCCTGCCAGGCTCCTCTGTCCATGTGATTCTCTGGGCAAGAATACTGGAGTGGGTTGCCATTTCCTTCTCCAGGGAATTTTCCTAACCCAGGGATCAAACCTGCATCTCCTGTTTGGGAAGCAGATTCTTTACCATTGAGCCACCAGGGACACCCATATTTACATACATATGTATGTATATATATAATTCTGCAACCATCTTTCCCCCTTCTGAACATATGGAGTATTCCATGACACACCACATGGATTGGGTTATTCATTTTGAAGACTGCACAATAAGAGGGGGTATAATGTACCTCACTGTTTAATCTTTGCCCTGCAGATTACCAAGAACATCACGATGAACCCTTGCATCTATGTCTCTGTGAACTTGTATAAGCATTTCTTTAGTAAGCACTTTCATTTTAATGATGAAATAGTAAGACTCCAATGGTTTATTCAGTTAAATAGTGGCCAGGCCAGGGTGATCACGTAGGGTTTGTTCTGTTAGCCTGTTTTGTTTGGGAACTTAGATGAGAGGGAAGGAAGTCACATAGAGGGCTAACGTAGGTTCCGTACCAAGGGAAGTGGTTTCTTGGGGTAAGTTCAAGTGCATTGGACAAACAGTGAACTTCAGATTAGTAGTGCCAGCAGAAGAAAAAGGAGTTGAAGTGGCCCTGGGAAAATTTTTAGAAGCTTCACAGAGCTTTTGGAGTTGGTCTTAGGGCTTACAAGATACATGCCCTAGGGCTCTTGTTTCTATTTTTGACTCAAGGTGCAATTTTGACAAGTCCTTCATAGCTTTGATTTCTCCTTTTATTCTCTCCCTGTGGTGCTATGAGCCTTAATGAAGCATTGCCAGGCAATTTGGTTGTATGGGTTCATACATAGCAGAGGCTATTCCAAGCCCCAATAATATCCTGTTCTAATGCTTACATTTATTCAGGCAACTAGCATAAACCTTCATGTTCTTTCCCTAATTTAGGCAAGGGTGTGTATATGCGGAGGGGGGGATTAAAAACATAGGATTGCTTTTATTTTCTGCCTTCTCATTAACCGATAGGGTATTGCTAGGTTGCCCTTATTTTCTTAATGAGAAAGTTCAAGAAAAATGCTGAGAAACCCCAGCGGTTTCACTTACCCTCTGCTGCTTTTGACACTGAATTTCAAATCAGTACTGATTGCTGTCAGCCACCAGCAGGTGAAGTGTCCAGAATAATCCTTTGCCTCACATTTTAAAAAACTCTTAGCTTTGGGTTCTGGATTTGAAAAGAACAAAAATTCAATATTCAGGGATTTTCTTTCTTTTAAAATTGCAGATTTGTATTGCCATAAATTACAGACCACTGTATGGTATAAGAGTGAAGATTTTCCATTTATGTCCTAGGAAAATGCTGCTGTTCCCCTGGCAGGCAGTTCAGTGAGGACTGGGAAGGTCCCAAGAGGAAGTTGATTCTGTAGATTATACTACACACCTAACATATCAGAGGGAGGTATTAATTTCTTTCAAGGCTATCAGCCCAGAGTTGAGTTACGCACACTGCACGTTAACTTCCATTAGTCATCCAATCATATTACTGCTATTTGAAAAGAACCTCAGGAAAAGCATCTAGATGCCCTCTGAAACTCTCTCAACAGGAGATTTTGGTGGTTGATAATCCAAAGTGTCCAGCAAAGGAAAAACAAAGCAAAGGAAAATATAGGTTTTCGGTGGTTTCAGTAAGGGACTTGGTATGACTTCATTAACCACATTAAGCCTGTCTTGCCTTTTAAATTCTAAATTTTTTTTTTAATCTCTTATGGATCCAAAGAGAAAACTGACACCATCGAAGGGGATGGGATTACCTTTCTGATCCTTTAAAATATCAGTGGACCAAATTCCATCTTCCTTTTTGTGCAGCAGGAGGAGTGAACGACTCAGAGCCTCGCCTCCTTTGTGACAGGTGTACTGCCCAGCATCTCCAAACTCTTTGACTTGGATGGTCAAGGTTTTGCCAGAGCCCAAGACCTCACTGCTCTGGTCTGAGGTCCAGGTGATGCCGTCTTCTTCAGGAGTGTCACACGTGAGGACCACTGTTTCTCCAGGAGCATCAGGATACCAATCCAATTCTACAACATAAACTGGAGAGCACAGGGATTGGAGAACTGGACTGTGTTTTTTGTATCACCTGGGCATCTGAATGGCTGAAGCACAACCTTGCTAATAACAGCAAATGCTTGCTGAAGATGACCTCAGGTTACCAGGCTTCACTTGGGTTCAAAATTGTGGAAGAGAGAAGCTGAGTGTAATAGCTGCCACTGACTGATTGTCAGGCTGCCATTAATAGTTAACTTCTGATTAGCTGGCAGATGAGGAAGACCTTGATATACCAAAAATTACAAACAGCACAATACTCTTTCTCAAAGTCTTGGTGGACATAGGAAACTTCCAGCACAATTCACGTTCATAGAGAATAAATGCTGAAAAAGACTGATGAGGACTGAGATCCTGTCCCCACTAGCTGGCTGGGGAATTTTGAGAAAGATACTTAATCACCATGAGCCTCAGTTTCCTTGTCTGTAAAATGACAATAATAATAGTATCTGCCTTGTCGGTTTGGCTGTGAGGATTAAATGAAAAAAGCATGTAAAACACTTAGCACAGAATCTGTCACTCAGAATTAGTTGTTATTGTTATTCACAGACCAAAGGTTAGACAACTGTGCCAGAAACTGCTTTCCAATTTTCCACAGGGATTGAAGGATTTATTTCCTACTGCATGAAACTCACCAATGGAGATTTTCATTCCCTCTGTGTTTTTAAAAGCGACTTTACACTCTTACGAGGCAGTTCAGTAGATCTCAGTCTTCCCGTTTTATAGAGAAGGGTACTGAGGCCCATGAGGTTAAGCAAGGTTGCATCAAGTTAGAACCGCAAGAGTTATATCTCAGGCCTTTGCCCTGAACCTCTAATACCAGCATCTAAACTGGCACTTGAGGAATGGCCTAATATCTCATTTTGAAGAGTATTTCATATCAAACCTTCATTCATTCATGCATCAATTATTAATTAAATAGAACTGTTTAATGCAGTGGTTCTCAGTGCATGATCATCCAACCACTATCAGCAGCATAGTAGTTGGGCTCTGTTAGAACTACAAGTTCTCAGTTACTGAATCAAGAACTTTGAGCTGGGTCCAGTGACCTATTTGTAATCTCTGCAGATGATTCTGAAACCCACTCTAGAGAGCCATGGTAGTTAAAAGCCCGGATATTGGAGTCAACACAGGTCTGGGTTAGGACTCAGCTCTATCTTTTACACTGTGGCCTTGGGCAAAGCACTCAATTACTCTAAGCTTCGAGTGTCATCATCTTTAAAATAAGCAACATATTAGAACTTGTTTCAGAAGGTGGAGATGTGGTTTACAAGAGCTAATTCATCTAAGAGCTTGACCCAGTGTCCTTAAATGCTCTGTCACTGCTGGCTCTTGTGATTGGCATCCCAATGTGAATCGTTATGGAATATAAAGTTCCCACTTGACATCAAAGGGATTTATAATTACTGATGGGTAACACAGACCTGATGTAAAAGTACCTGGGGCCCAGCTCTGAAAATGGTCAGCTGTGCCGATATAAAACTACACGGCACCTTCGACTTTCTCTGTCACACTGGTGACCGACCAGCAGGGCTATTTTCCTGTCACAATTAAGACTCAGAAGACAAAGACACCTGTCCAAGGGCAGGGGAAACAGCTGCATGAGGAGATGTGTCTAGAACCTAGCGCCCGGCGCATCTCGTCTCATTGCCAGAGTCGCATGCCCTCTCATTGTTTCTCACTTTGACTTTCTGGAATTTCTGTGGTTTACCAAATCAGAAGTAACTCAGGGCAGGCTATGCAAGGGCCATACCTCCTGAGCTCGCTCAAAATCCCAGAGCTGGAAGGGTTTGGAACAGTCATCTGGCTCAGACCTTTCTCTTTATTCAGGGGAGGGTCTAAAACTCTCAGACTCTCCTGAGGCAGAGTAGGGGTGGTTGGATCCTTGTCTTCCGTAAATTCTTAAGAACAGAGGAAGAGCCCCAGATTTCTTTCAGGGACCCACTGTACTGTGTTCTCCTCGCTACTGAAAGATGGTTTCTCATGATCAGCTGCAATGTCTTCACTGTAAATGCATGCCTATTTCCTCTTGCTCAGCTGTCTGAGGACAGAGGAAACAATTGCTTCATGTCCTTCTGGTAAAGCCTTCTTCAAATATTTCAGTGCATAAGCATTGAAGTGAGACAGAATTGGGGTCAAGTTCCTGTTCCACCCTTACTGGGTGAAATTTGGTAAGTTACTTAATCTCTATAGCCTCTACTTTTAACATCGGTAAAATGGGGTATAAACACTTCCTATCTCTTATGGTTGTTGTGAGAATTAAATGAGATGCTGTTCTCAATAAACATTATTATTATACAATTAAAGATAGTAATTGTCTATGTTATTACATTGACATCACGGAGAAATATCTGAGGGCTTTTCAGGAACAGCTAACAATCTGTTAATACACATTTGTTGTGTGTGAGATACTAGAAGGATAGAGGGAATCCCTTATTATAATAATAAGTATCTATTATTCTACTTATAATTTTTATTGATCACTGGGATAATAAATAGATGGCCTTGAATCACCAGACACATTATTTTAAACAACCAAAACAATAATACTAGCTAACATTCACTGTCACTTCGTCATCTGTTGAGTTGTCTTCTGTATTCACTAGTATATTTAATAATCTTTGTAGTAGATATCACTTCGTAAACTTCAGTTTACTTGAGGGAACTCAGGCTCAGAGGTGACCCAGCTCAAGGTCACATAACTAATAAATGGCAGAATCAGCTCTGAACGGAAGTCAATGTGGGTCTAAAATCCTGTGCTTTCCCCAAAGTGCTTGGTCAGAGGTAAGTCATCTCAGTGCCAGCTGAGGGGCTGATATTGCATGGTGGGGGGGAAGACATAGTTCTTATACTTTTCAAATCCCTCACTTTGGAATCTTAATCATAACATACAGCTGATTTTTAGTAATACTGGTAAAGTCTGTATCTCTTTTCCTACCATAGTCCACCAAAAGCTCCTTCTCTGACATTTAATGTGAGAGCCAAACAGTCAAGCCATACAATACAGATATCCTCAAAGGTGGAACAAGGACAGAGGGCCGCCGTTATCCCAGAGTGAAGTCCCAGTGCCTGCCCATTTCAGTCTAATTTCTCAACAGGACTGCCTGACAGTCCTGGCTTAGGCCCTGGGACCTTCGAAGAGAATCAGGAAAGGCTGGTTACCATTTTTCTCCAGTTCCCACATGGCCACGATGGGAGATGCCAGCAAAACCAGGGAAAACCAGGAAACGACCAACTGCTGAGGGTGCATCTGCATGAGGGGCAGAAACAGAGGAGGAGAAGGAAGAAAAGAAAAAAGAAGAGGGATAGGAGAAGAGAAAATGTCAGTAGTTACACAGTCACATTTGCAAGCCATATTCACATTCTATGTATTCCATTTGTCTTTAATCTTTTCTTCCGCTTCCTTCTCTGTGCTGTTAGGTTAATTTGCAGTGAATTCCAGGAGCCCTCTGCCAGTCTCTGGGTAAGAGCATCTCCAAACAGAGAACCACAGATGATCTGGAGCTGAAAGAGACCTAAGGCCAGCCATCTGATACAACCCTCTTATTTTTAAGATGAGAAACCTAAGGGTCAGAGAAGGAGCGTGACTTGTCTGGATTGACATTCAGTCATTATTTACTCCCTAAGTAGAGGGTACTGAGCTAGAACAGCTGAAACTGAAAAGGATTTTTACCTGGATCCTGACTTCCAGGAGCAAATAGTTTCATTCAACAAGTATTTCTTAAGTCACTTTGTTAAATGCCTATCCTCTGGTTGGGGAAATAAGCTATATATCCACATTATTGTAGCACAAGGCAGAATGTGCAGTGACACTCCGGACTGTAGGATTTACGTTGTGGGGTGGGGGAGTCAGATTTGAAGTGATCTTTCAAGTTCTGGCAATGAGTTCAGTCCTTGTTAAAGAAGTCTCCTTTCTCTCCTGTTTAGGCTGTAATTGTTCCAAACACAAAGATTATTTCCTCCCATGTAAGGTATCCAGTGGTTCTCAAACTTGAGTGTATGTCAGAATAACCTGGAATCCTTGCTAAAGCACAGACTGGTGACCCCACCCCCTACCCTGACCCTAAAATAACTAATTCAGCAGTCTGGGTATGGGAATCTACATTCCTTCAAGCTTCCAGGGGAGGCTGATATTGCTGGTCTGAGGACTACTCTTCAAGGTCCATTGATTTAATATATGTCCAGGGTCCAGAGCCCCTGAAAATCAAGATGTTCCTTGGGAGAAGACCATAAAATACTGAATATCTACCACAGAGTAATTAAGTGTATACTTTTGTGCTAAATCAGCCATATTATAGTGAATTCACCATGTTACAGTGAAACTCAGTCAAGATTAGTATTCAGGGTTTATGAAAATTTTCAGACTGAAAATTAGATGGAGATTGTTATTTATTTTCAATCTGACACACCTCTATCCATCTTGGCTCTCCAATGTTCTGTAGGAATATAGTTTCAAAAACCACTGGTCTATATGAAGACCAGACTCAAAAAGTTTTTGGCAAAATACCTTAAAAATAAGCACCCCTTGGTCAGGGTGACTAAATATTGACAAATCATGGCTGTCAGAATGATGCTAATCCTAGGGGCACTTTGCCACCTACTTTATTCCCTTATATTATAAAGGTTATGAGTGGCAGAGTCAGGACTAGAAGTCAGCCCTTCCCAAGCACCATCAGCACTCTTGTCAGGGTCACAGACAAGACTTTAGTTTAGTTTAGTTCAAGTTGTGACTGTAGCGAAATTCTAGTTGCCACAGAGGACCAGTTATTACATTTGTAGGCATGGAGTCCAGCAGCATGGGCTTGAATTCTGGTTTGAGCACTCACTAGTTGCTTTATATTGGCCAAATTACTCTCTGAGCCTCAGTTTCCTCATCTCTAAAATGGGTATAAGACCCATTTCTAAGCATTGTTGAGGGAATGCAATGAGATGACATATTATAGAAGCCAAACCAAACATATTAGCTTGTACCCAGAAGAAGAAATAAAGTAAGAGTTTAATTTCTCTCTTGTGCATGATGGACAAATTAAAAAGTCCTGCCTGTATATATATACACTACTGTGTATAAAACAGATAACTAATGAGAACCTACTGTATAGCACAGGGAACTCTGCTTGTGCTCTGTGGTGACCTAAATGGGAAGGAAATCCAAAAAGAGGAGATATATGTATACATATGGCTGATTCACTTTGCTGTACAGCAGAAACTGACACAGCAGTGTAAAGCAACAGTGCTCCAACAATAAAATAAAATAAAAATGAAAAAAAAGTCATGCCTGGCTATAGGGAAATGCCCAGAGGCACTGCAATTATACAGGCCTATAAAACCCAGATGTCAGCACTCTGGGAATGAAAAAACAGAGATTCCTGGCACCTTCTGGTGAGTCCTTTATGCTCTCTTAACACTGGGGTTTTCCCTTTAGCTAGGTGCCCAGCACTTCCTCTCCGGGCCTCAGATGCATCTGAGAATATCAGGTGAACCATACTTCACAGTCAAGAGGGCCTTGGTGATGGTTCTAAGAAGCAACTCCCATTTTTGTATCATCTACATTTTAAACCACAGGACAGTGGCAGAAGGTGGAGATGGTGCTGGGCTACTCTCTTAATCAAATGCAGGGGAAACCACAAAGAGGCTGCCTGCAGTTACCCTGTTGTTCTCTTGATCATCTGATACCATGGGCTTGAATTCTGGTTCCACAACTCACTAGTCATATGATATGGGCCAAATTACTCTCTAAGCCTCATTTTCCTCAGCCGTAAAATGGATGTAATACCCATCTCAAAGGGTTGTTGGGCTGTATCCCACAGACCACATTTTCTCAACATGCTCAATTTGAGAGTTTTAAGGATTAAATGTTGGAAAATGCAATTTCACAGGTTTTCTAAACTCTTGAAACCTTTATATGATGGATGTCAGATCCCTAGATACTGTAGTGTGTTAAGGCTCCCTAACTCTGGTGTTAACATGGGCATGCCAGTGACGTTTGGCTGAGTGTCTCTCTTTCAAGTTTTATTTCGTTCATTACTTTTTAATCAGAAAAGAGAATTATCATTTAAAGATAAAAAGACATAGTCACAGAAGGCATGTGTAGCAAATGCAAATGGTCCTAGTTTTAGACATAGGCAGCTCTGTGTTGGCATCCCAGCTCTGCCGCTTTTTAGGTGTATGACTCTGGTCAAGTCACTTGCTCTCTTTGAGGCTCACACTCCTAATCTGTAAAATGGTCACCCTGTTGTGATAAAATGATAATGAAATAATTCACATAAAGTATTCAGCACAGTGCCCTGATGAAGGCAGGACTCCCGGCGGTTTCCTCTCAGAGCTCCATTCCTCCTTTGACAGCACCTACTTAAGACAACTGCAATCATATTGCTGCTTCTTTCACGTTTGTTTCCCCTACAACACTGAGCTCTCTGATGGCAGCAGCCACATCTGTCTTATTCTATACTTTGTCCCCAGAGTCTAGCAGAGAGAATCTATCTTAGAGGGATTTCATTATTAGAAGAATGGATGAATGGACAGAAACCATAACATCTCAGACCCCAATAAAATGAAGTCTAAGAGGCTGCCCAAATTCTTTCTAATACCTTGAAATTCCTCATTTGAAAACAAAGTGGGCCATCAGCTCAGGTTTAGTAATCTCTTTTTTAAAATGATATTTTAAACTAATGATTATTTTTTTAACCTGAAAATTATTGTGCATGATTAACCTGGGCAACCATCAGATACCAGTATAGTAGAGATGATCATTTTTCCCTCTTCTTACAGATTTTAAAACTTCACAAAGTAATTTTAAACATTGGAGTTGCTTTCCATTGTTTAAGTGATTAGTTAATCCAAAAGATCTAGATAACCCAACTATTAATCTAGTTGATTGTCACAAACCCACCACAAATATGGGACTAACTATGCTAACAATATACAGTTATGAGGTCTAAGCATGAATTCAATTATTTCTTGAATTTATTATTACTTATTGAATGAAAGGCTTTTAGTAAGTTTACAATAACAAGGGAAGCACCACTCACTTTAGTTCTATACAATCCTTTAACTGATGAATGTTAATATTGAAGAAAACATTTTTATACACATACTACTTTAAAATAAGACAAACCTTTCTAAAAAATATGCTTTCCTTCATAGACCTTAGTAAATAATTATTATTAGTTGACTTTTAAAATGAATATTTTATACCCCTGGACAGCCTGTGGCCTGTGGAAGGGGCGACAGGGGCAGGGAAATGCTTACCTTGCTTCTGCTCCTGCTGCAGAGTTCGCTGGGTCTGAAACAGTTGTTTCTGCTTCTGATGCTGCTGTTGCTACTCTTGGAGCTTATATACCCTACTCCTAACAAGCTTTCTGATGGAAACTTAAACTAGAAACTGACTTGTTCCAAATTGCAACACTGAAAACGACTCTCACAACCTTCTGGGGAATTTCAAGCAGTTCCTTTTTTTCTCTCTCTATGTGTATCAATAGCTCAGAGGGAACACAGGCATCAAAATCCCAGGTAGTGAACTAAGAGGAAATGACTTTCGGGTGGAGAAAAAGGAAGGAGATGGGATGCTCACTTCTTTGAGTTGACATCATGGCCGAAGAGATCAGAGGCAGTAAGAGGCAACCTCCCTGGACTCCGCAGACAAGAGAAGAAGGAAGAACAAGGAGACGTCGAGCCGGAGGATGAGTTCAGGTCAGGATCCAGCAATTGTATGCTGGAGGGTTGGAAAGCAAAATCTACGGTCCTCCTGAAGTCAAAGAGGATGAGATGAGGGCAAAGGTTTAGTATGTCCTGAACGCCCTTCCCCATATTACGCCTTTAACGTGTGGATTTCAGAAACATACTCTTACTACCCATTGTGTCCCTGCCAACCCTCCAACACACTGTGCACACTCATCAAGACACAGCCCTGGGAAGATGATAAACATGTATATTACTACTAACACTCAAAATATGTAGGAATACTGTCTACGCTCACAGGTACTTACTGATAGACGGATGTGAGCAGAAAGTGAAATATCCACAGGCATGTATACAACCAATGCCACACTCAAGGTACACTTCTTTGGGCACCCAGACTTCACACTCATTTTCACACAAATCTATGACCCTAGGAGCTCTACACAGATGCACAGAGGTAGCAGAACTATCTGAAGATTTCCAGCAGAGTTTAAGAGAGGTGCAAAGGTGTACATCTGTTTTAGACACCCCGATTCCCATCTGCGCACGAACAGAAACATTAAAAACACCTACACCAAATACTACAGGGAGCAAGTGCAGGCCGTGCTCAAATACGTACATCGCCGACAGAGGGCGCTGCTGCGAAACGGTCCCCGCGCAGCGCCCGGGGTCCGCGCGTGCTGTACTGACTTCTCCATCCAAGCCTCAGGTCCCAGCCGCGAGGGAAGTTCCTGGGGCCGGCCGGGTTTAAGGTGGGTGCAGATTTCCACACTAAGTTTCCTCGCAGTCTCAGTCAGGGAAAACGGGGAACCCGGGCGAGAGCGGCGGAGCTTCCCAGCCGCACTTCCTCCCTCCCGCCGCTGTCCCGACCGCGGGAGGGCGGGGGCGCTTAGCAGGCAGTCCCACTGGTTATCCAGCCCTGTGCTCTGACTTGGGCGGAGATGGTACCTCCAGCTCAGAGGGGCATCTCCGGGGTCCTCTGCCCTCCAGGCTTGAAGGTGAACGGAGTTCTCAGGTTAAACAACAAAGCACAACGTCGTATGTTTGAGATATATGGTTATGTGAACAAAGTAGTTCACATAAGGTTCTATTGTATGTTGGTGATATGATACTGTGTGTGTGTGTGCGCGCGCAGGTGTGTGCATGCGCTTTTTACAGTGGGCATCCCTTGAGGAGTATAGCTAGGCAGTGATGGGGCCTTTTCACAGTTTGACTTTTTTGTTGTTTTTATATAATATACACATATATTAAATATGTATTAAAATATGTACCAGGTCGAGGAGTCCTTCCTGTAAAAAGACATATATTTCCCCCAGCAAGTCATCAGTGGCTACTGAACAGAAAATTGAAAATGAATTTAACATGACTTTTACTAATTCATTTACAATGGCTGCACCAAAACAGATGAGACCTTTTGTGACCCTTTGTAAATATATACATACATAAAATAAGACAAAACATTTTAAAATGTTCATAAAATCTTCTTCAAAATTAAAAAAAATTGATCTGAAGCATAAAATCTAAGTTAAAATAGTGTGCTTGTTATGCAAAAAATAAAAGCTTCAAGGTAAGCCTTTCCCATCACCACCCTCTTTTCCACTCAGATTGCAGCTTCAGGGCAAGTCTTATATGGAAAGTGTGGGGCCACTACTGTTCACCTATGCCAAGGGCAAATACTATGTGTTTAAGAACATAGGCTCTGAAAGTAGAGACCTGGATTCCAACACCTGCTCTGCAAATTATTAACGTCTCTAAGCCTCAGTTCACACATCTATAAAATGGGATTAATAATAGTACCTGGTCTTAGGTTTGTTGTGAAGATTAAATGAAATATGATGTAATGCATTTAGTACAGTATCCGGCTAAGTGCTTAATAAATGGCTGCTTTTACTCATTTATTCATTTTGTCCTGCTTATCCCAGGAAGACTCTTGTTAGCTCAAATGGGGACATTGAAGACGGCAAGAGGAATGAAAGAAGTCGGGGAATCAATGTGAGGAGCCAAGAAGAGGGCTCCTCATTGTCCTCATGCCATTAAACCACATCACTACAGTTGGGCCATTAATTTGGCTCTGACCATTCAGGTAGCCAAGATGAGAAAGAAGAACCTGTACTTGTCCGACCTCTGCCCAGAGGACTGACTACCTGTTTTGACGAGGCCGCTTCACCCACTGAGGAAAGTAGTTCTCATATGTTATCGACAGATAAGAAAAAAAATTCAGGTTTTGGGGCCCAACCCTCAGAGCTTATGACTCACGAGATCTGGAGTGGGGCTCAGGAATTTCCTTTTTAACAAGTTTGCCGGTGTTTCTGATGTGGGGACTGTTGCCCACATGTGATACATGCTACACAGCCCCTGTGCTCTACCTCCTGGAGATAACATCCACTCCTTACTCATCTCTGGTCACCCCACAAGGCCGGCCAGCACTCTGGTGATGTCAGCCCATGTCCTGATTTCAAAGAAGAGGTTTATCACGCTGTCCCACTTCACCATTCAGACCGAGCCTGACCCCAGGCAAACTGAACCAGAGGCTGTGATCTCCCTGTGGCTTTTCCTCTGGGAAAGGCAGTTCTGCTGACAGACAGCAGCCATGCTGACCTGTAAGATAGAGAGGATTCCCCTAGAAACTAAAAATAACTTGAAGAATTTTTGACCACAAACTTTTTTTTCTAAAAGAATGCTCTGAATTTCTATACAAGTTTCAAAAAAAGGGGAAGCTGTGTACTCTGTAAAATTGAAATATTTAAAAAAAATTACCCAAGCAATACATGTATGCATGCTTGTAAAAACTTCAAACCATACAAATAAAGATAGAATAAAAAGTTAAGGTGCTGATTCATGTGGCTCCCAGAGGTCACCAGTGCTAACATTTTGATGTGTATTCCTCCAGAGACTACTCTTAGCCCTTTTCTATGTATTTATAGCTATCAGAATGGAATCATACTATACATACTCTTCTGCAAATTGCTCTTTCCTTGTGATAGTCTGTTTTGTGTCCAGCAGCCTCCACCTGTCTTTGCAATGAAAGTGTTAGCCAAGTTAGGTTTGCCCCTGAACTGCTAGAGGATCAGGATTCCATAGGAGTGAATACTCCAACCAGATGGAAATGGCAGGTCCCCAAGGGTGTGCCTTTTAGGTGTGCCTGACTGGTTAGTAGTGCCAACAGAGTGACGCAGTATGGCAGTTTTGTGGCTCATGAGGACCAAGGCTTCTTCCCCAAATTGGTCAGCTGCTTTTGAAGGGACACGTGCAGTTTAAAGGCATTGGTGGTAATCCCCACCTGCCCTCTCAGAAGTGTGCTCTTGCAGAAAAAAAATTTGAAGTTTTTTTTTTTTTTAAAGAGTTTTTTAATGTGAATCATTTTTAAAGTCTTTACTGAATTTGTTACAATATTGCTTCTGTTTTATGTTTTGGCTTTTTGTCTACTAGGCATGTGGGATCTTAGCTTCCCAACCTGGGATGGAACCCACACCCCAGGTATTGGAAAGCAAAGTCTCTTAAGCACTGGATTGCCAGGGAAGTTGCTAGAATTCTATAGACAAAAATTTAACAGTGTATATTGGAGTGGTACAATAGTAGATTATTTTTGTCCTTTTTAAAATTTCCTAAATATTCCAGTATGTCTAAAATGAACTTGTATTGCTTTCCTAATTGGAAAATGTCATTGAAAAGGGGGTGAATGAAATATACAAAAAGGGCAGAATGTTTAGTGGTTAGGAAATTGCGTTCTGTAACCAGACAGTCCTGTGTTTGAACATAATCTATATGTCAAATATGACTGAATGTGTTCCTGGATTATAAACTTCTCTGGGGATGAAAGTTGCCAAGTTACTGTGAAGAGCTGTATTTTGTGGACGGTGTTGGAGAGGCGTCTGCCCTAGCTATGATTTTTCCTTGAGGCAAAAGACTTGCCTGAAGTGACCTCATTCAATTACTTCAAGTGTCCTTCAGATGCTATTTTTTGTCTTAGTACTTTGTAAAAGATCCCTAAAGTCAGCTTCATTTTTACCGAAACTAAGATATTTTCATCAGCCTCTTCTCCTTCAGCCATGGCTTTGATCACATTTCTATGTCATCCTTCTTTCCTGGGCTTGTGCTATGTAGCAGCACGTGTTGGATGTAGTCACTTCTGAAGTTCATCAACCAAGTGGGCATCTTTGACCTGCTCTACTGGACTGACTGCAGAGTAAGTCAGATATTCCAGTCGGAAATGGATATTTTAATTTGCATATGGAAATACTTTTCTCTTCATCTCTAAATGCAATTTTATGTTAATCCCAGTGAAAGGAATGGGTGTGTGTGGACAACCGGAAGGAAGTGGGTGTGCTCTGGACTGTAGAATTGCCGAGGTGTTTAAATGCTTATGCTGGAAAGGTGTGGAAACAGTTGGTCTGGTTTTGCAACTAGCAGAGACAGATAGAACAAGGCAAAGTGGGACACAGGTGAGAAGGTAGGCATCTGGGGCGAAGCCCTACCATCTGCTGTCTGATGGTTCCTTTCTACATCAACTCAAACCAAAAAGATGATTATTGCCTATCAACTGGCTACCCTGCATTTGCAGGATGAATTGTTAAACTACCATTTAGTAAAGAATATTTCTGCTGCTCATCCTGGTACACATAGTAAATAAGAAGTAACTTGACCAAAAAACAGGGTTTGTGATTTGGTGCATCTTCCATTGTGACTGATGATTTGGAACTCACATTTGAGGCTACATTCATTTCTTTGTTCACAGGAGTTTGTATTCTTCTGAGCTTTTATTATATCTTGCTCTGAAAGTCTGCTCAGGAAGATAACTATTGACCCTAGTCTCTTGCCCTGTCATTTTCATTCCAATTTGGGGGTTTAAAACTCCTGTCTATTTATGTTTTATGGTGCTTTAAAAAATAACTCATGATTCTGGCTTAAAAAAAATAAAACAGTACTAAGGTTATTAAATGTTTTCCTTCTTGAAGTAGCTCTTGGACTCCCCATTGTGAAATTGTTTTTTACCATAGCCAAGTCAGGCTGTCCTAAACTTACTGTTCACATTTGGTGATAATCTTTTAGTCATTGTATTTGAATATGTGACAACCAAATATATGGAACTTAATTTTACTTATGTTTTTACCAGGTGAAAGATGTTCCTGTAGGCTTTGGGGGCCAAAACTGTCAGACTTGGGTGCTGCCATCAACAGGCTGTGCTTACTCTGGGGAGACCTGATAAGGCCTGAAAGTTAAATGATGCCAAGACAAAAATGTGGCAAGGCACTGAGTGGGTGATTAGTAACCAGATGAATTTATGCCTGAGGCATTATCATGTTTATGGTGTAAGTATCAGTGGTGATGAAACACCACTCTGTAGGATTTGGGATGCCAGAGAAATTTAGCAAAAAGGAAGAGCACTGCTGGGCATACACACTGAGGAAACCAGAAGGGAAAGAGACACGTGTACCCCAATGTTCATCGCAGCACTGTTTATAATAGCCAGGACATGGAAGCAACCTAGATGTCCATCAGCAGATGAATAGATAAGAAAGCTATGGTACATATACACAATGGGGTATTACTCAGCCGTTAAAAAGAATACATTTGAATCAGTTCTAATGAGGTGGATGAAACTGGAGCCTATTATACAGAGTGAAGTAAGCCAGAAGGAAAAACACCAATACAGTATACTAATGCATATATATGGAATTTAGAAAGATGGTAACAATAACCCTGTGTACGAGACAGCAAAAGAGACACTGATGTATAGAACAGTCTTATGGACTCTGTGGGAGAGGGAGAGGGTGGGAAGATTTGGGAGAATGGCATTGAAACATGTAAAATATCATGTATGAAACGAGATGCCAGTCCAGGTTCGATGCACGATACTGGATGCTTGGGGCTAGTGCACTGGGACGACCCAGAGGGATGGTATGGGGAGGGAGGAGGGAGGAGGGTTCAGGATGGGGAACACATGTATACCTGTGGTGGATTCATTTTGATATTTGGCAAAACTAATACAATTATGTAAAGTTTAAAAATAAAATAAAATTAAAAAAAAAAAAAAGGAAGAGCAGCATCTTCAAGTATAGCAAGAAGTAGCACAACAAACAGATCCTGCAGTTGAACAGTCTTGGATTTTGGCCTCAGCTCTGTTCCACTAGCTGGATGATATTGGGCAAATTCCTTCAATTCTGTGAGCCTCGGTGTCCTCCTCTGAGGAAGATGGCACTGCTCACAGTACCTACCTCAGAGGAATTATCAGGATCAAATTGCATTTTGCATAGAAGATGGATCAGTCGATGATAACACTTATTACAATTAAATACTATGAAAGAGGGATGTGATTGGTTGCCAAACAAACATCTGGTCTTACAATGGAGAGATTGTTAGGTTAGATGACATAGCAAAGGTTTAACAATTATTTTGTCTTTGTTTATTTAATTCATTACTTTTTATTTGGCCACACTTTTACTGGGCACCTACTTTGTGCCAGGTGCTATGTTAGTGTAGGAGGAACACTATCCTCACTAGTGATGTTTCATAGGACTGTAGAGGGCTGCCAAAAAGTCAAGAGGCAGGGACACAGCAGTGTGACACATCTTACTATGGTGATCAGGGACAGATGCTTTACAGGCACACGCATTTTTGAAGTGGTAGTCGGGAAAGGCTTCCCAGGAGAGGTAATGTCTAAGCTGAGACCTTGAGAATGAGGAGTTTGTAAGAGAAACAATAATAGCTAACTTTTAAGCATGCTCCTGTCTACTGAGTACAAGCCTAGGTGTTTCACATGTGTTTTCTTATCTAGTACTCACAACAAAACTATGAGGTAGGTACCATCCTGCCCTTTTTACAGATGAGGAAACAGGCTTGTAGATGTAGTTCACTTGCCCTAGAAAATGTAGCTAGTAAATGGGGAAACTGGGATTGAAACATATCACAAGTTTGAGTTCATTGGTGTCATCATGAAAGGCCTCCGCTATGTTTATACAGTAAGGGCAACTCAGATTAGCAGGAAAGACATTATCCTCTCCTTGTGTGTGCCAACTCACTTTGGTCATGTCTGACGCTTTGCAACTCTATGGATGGTAGCCTGCCAGGCTCCTCTGTCCATGAGATTCTCCAAGCAAGAATACTGGAGTGTATTGCTATACCCTCTTCCAGGGTGTCCTCCCTATCCAGGGATCGAACCCTTGTCTCTTACGTCTCCTGCATTGACAAGTGAGTTCTTTACCACTAGCGCCTCCTGGGAAGCCCATCCTCACCTCAGTCATACATATAGAGAAGGCTCAAGGGATAAATGATTTTCTGAGAGGTGGGTACATGTGAAACAGGAGGTGTGGAGAGCTTTTGAGGAGGACCATGATATGATTCCAGTGGTTTCTGAGAATGATGCATCCAGATATGAGGATCCGGTGGGGAGAGGCTGGGGCAGAAGGCCCAGGAAGGAGAGTCCACAGCAAACTGGTATAAGTGGATGCAGACAGCGCTCATGCTTTCTCTCCCTGCATGGAGGGGAGTCACGTGGCACATTTGCTCAGGGAATGTGGGTTCCCCAGGTACTACTGGGCAGATACTGGGGTGCACTGGGCTTACTTTTAAGAAATGAATAAAGCTGGCCAAGAGGGAGCAAGCAAAGGATCGAGAGGATCACGCAAACACACTCAGTGGCAACCTACTGTATTCGGTAGTACTGCACGAGGGAAATCTACGCAGTACTCTTTGGGAACCTAAATGGAAAGGAAATCCAATAAAGAGTGGATATATGTATATGTATAGCTGATTCACTTTGCTGTACAGTAGAAACTAATACAACATTGTAGAGAAACTATACATAATAATAAAAATTAATTTTTAAAATAAAAGCCAACACACTCAATGCATGGGGCCACAGTGCAGGCCAAGTCTAGACAAATTAGCAATAACCCAGCTGAGACTTTCCATTTCTGTCATCCAACTGGATAATCAAAGTACCATACAAAGTACCATACAAACACCAATGGGTCTCGGATTTAATTGGTCACGTATCACTTTTTGCAGTGAACCGTGTATTCTAAAGTGAGCAAGAGTCATTTGGACCCATCAGTTTGGGAGGCAGAAACTTCCCCTAAGAATATGTGGGCCTTGGTGGGGAAATCCTTGAATGCTGTCCTCATAATGGCAGGGAACTTGAACGCTAGCTACTTGCCAGACACCTATTAAGAGCTTTGCAGTTAGTCCTGCTAACAACCTTTTTACAGGCAAAGTGGCTGTAGGTAGAGAGACAGAATGAGCAACTTTTCCAGTGTCTGCCAGTGCAGAGATAGCAGAGCTGGGATTTGTGACCTTAAACCTTACCCTGGACCACCTCTCCCCAGGGCTGGTGATATAATTGGCCCTAATTTTTATTTGAAAGACTATTTGCCAGAAAAACCTCTGAATGCTTTGGACTTGATAGGGCTATGGTCACAGTCCTGACATTTGTTTATTTCACAGTGATTTATTGAATGACAATTATATGCTAAGTCCCTGTGCTAAGTTCAGTGGACAAAGCTGTTAGCAGACAGACAAGCACACTGTCCTGATGAAGGTGAACATGTACGTGGAGAGGACAGAATCCTGTGAAGGAAATGAGCTGTGTGTGAGACAGAATAATGGGGAGAGCTTGCTACAATAGGTCAGGGAAGGTCTTTTTTTTTAAGTTGAGAAAGTCTTATTTTTTTAAATATTTATTTGGCTGCACTGGATCTTAGTTGCAGCTTGTGGGATCTTAGTTCCCTGATCAGGTATCGAACCTGGGCAGCTTGAATTGGGAGCACAGAGTCTTAGCCACTGGACCACCAGGGAAGTCCCCAGGGGAGGCTTTTCTGATAAGGTGGCAGTTAAGATGGGACCTGAGAATAAATCAGGATAAGAGCCAGTACGAAGTTCCCATCATGGGAAAGGGCTTGGAACTGGGAGGAGGGCAGTGTGAGCCAAGCATGGAGCACAGACAGCAGAGGTGCCCTGGTGAGGTTGAGACACTGCCCTGGGCTAGATGCTGTATCAAAAGACCTTGTGTAACCTTGAGCACCAAAAGGTGGAAAATTCACTGAGCTGAAGCAGCCCCAACATCCAAACCATGATCAATTACAAATGAGGTCCCTGGGAGCTGCAAAGCATCACTGATTGGACCAGAGGTTCATGGAAACTTCAGTGCCCCAGTGATTTTTGTTTTTATGGTGCCCTTAGACCAAAAGAAATACATAATGGTTCCATTTATTAAGTAGTTAGTTCCAAACAAGCAAGAATATCCAAGCAAGAATACTGGAGTGGGTTGCCATTTCCTTCTCCAGGGGCAAAACTGCGTCTCATGTCTCCTGCATTGGCAGGCGGGTTCTTTACCACTGGTGCCACCTGGGAAGTCCTGTAATATCTTTATGTCCTAGAAACTTTTTAGCAGTCATTTAAAAGAATATGATACCCACAAATTAAAAGAAAAATATAGTATTTTTATTGCATTCTTAAATCACCCAGTTACTAATGGGATGCGTGTGCCTGATGGTTACTGCACAACTACTCAGACTTTGGAATCAGATTGGACATTGCCACCTTCATTTCCTGTTCCACAGATTTCCTTCTGGGACTTGCTTTTCATCACAGTTACTGCAGAAAACATGACTTTGCAAAGATATGCCCTCATTGAAAGGAATGCAGCCTGATCTCATGAATAAGCCTGACACTGAATAACCCTGAGTTACTGAGGTGTTCAGCAGATGTTCAGTATTTCCCATTTCCCTTGGGGAATTTCAAGCCTCTTCCAGAACTTCTGTAAATTTATATGGTGCCCTGGGGTGACTTGGTATACAGTTGGGAGACCACAGAAATAGACATATTACTTTCAGACTATGGAATGAAGCTATTCCTTTGCCACTAAATCCTTTCTCAAAACCATATTGAGCACATAGTAATATGATACATGAGGATTCTAGGAAGGAAAATCACCACCTTTTCTGGAATTTGTGTCCTATTTGCACATAAAAGAATAAGGGTGGCCCCAGAATGCTAACCCAGTCTAGCTACTTTGGATAAAGGAGAAGAGAGAAAAGGTGAGAAGTGCATATAGAACTTCAGCAGTAGCATGAAAGCATGTGCTGAATATAAATATGCCATGTGTAGTAGTGATTTGGGGGTCCCTGATGAAGCAATGAATGCCAAGATTCTGAAGGGTTGGTGTTGTCAGAACCTGCAGTTAAGCTGACTAAGCATAGTCCCTTGTAAACAGGACCATCCTGCCAGAAGGCGGTTATGGAATGTGCAGAAAAGGAATTCAACACCCGGCTCCCGCAACACACTCCTCTGGTTGCTCTCATCTGTTTCTTTAGTTGCATGCCATTCTTGCTGACTGAGAGACAGTGTGAGGATTAGTGCTCAGAAGAGCAGCCCTGCCTTTGGAATGCCCCCAGAACCTTGATGCAATATGAGTACTGTCTTGTTTCAATCAAAAGTAGCCAGTAGAACCTGTTGACTTTAAGGCAGTTTAACTTTCTCTTTCTGCATGACATCATGTATGCAAATTTTCCAGGCAGCTTGAGACATTGATGAAAGCAGTTCCTGTGGCAACAGGGAGATAACCTTACATCATCCTTGTGATTGCTGTACCCAGGAAAACAGCCAGAGAATCCATAGTATCACTCAGAGGCAAAATGTGTCCTCAATGGTCCACACTTAAGACATGAGAAAAATCTATTCTGTATGAAGAAGCTGGCTTAGGCTATCTCCTTCTATCTGGTAGATGATCAGAGAGAAATACTTACCCAGGGAAAATCCTCACCTTGGAAAATTTGCACTTGTAGTTGTCATATTAAAGGGTCCATGTTCTTCTCCCAAGGTGTAATCATCTGAGTTCCCTCCTGGATCCAGTGACTTGTCATGGTTTGCCATATGGAGAGTGGTTCAAGTAATTAATTTATGGAGAAAAAGCATGGCTTTATTGGGCACTGAGAGTGGGGATGGAAAACAGTGCTATATCCTTTCATACATGGATGAAAGGATACATCCATACTTCAGTACGTATTATATTAGAGTAAGCTCCTGCTACCTTTTAAGATGGAATATGGTGCATAGTTAAAGGTAATGGTCACTATGAGCCCAGATGCTTAAACACTGACTCTACCATTTATTGTTTATACGGCATTGGAACAGATACTTAGTCTTTCTGTGCTGTACTTTCCTTGTGTTAAAATGGAAATGGTTTTTCTAGTACTTGCCACAAAGGGCTGTCATGAAAATTGAAGTAAATGTTGTGCACAGAGGAGAGTTCATATGCTCTATGAACAGGACCTTCATGGCTTACAACAGACACTCAGTACCTGTTAAGAGTTAAGGTTTCATTTTTTTCTTTTTTTTGGAGACTCCTGTCATCCAGGACTAGATAAATATGATGAATGAACAGTCATCTCCCCTTCAAAACGCTCAGGACAAAAGTGCTTTCAGTGCAATGCAGATACCAAACACACCCAGGAAGCCAGGGATCCTCTCCAAGGAAGCATCGAAACAAACACATTTTATTTATTTGGCCATTCTTTCATCCATCACACTTTTATTGAATGCCTAGTGTATTGTTTGGTTGACAGCAAATTCCTTTTCATAAGAAGTTTACAGTCTAGCGGAAATAAACCAAGTGCTCAGATGGCTATTAAACAGGACGGGATGAGAGAAGGGCTCAAAGTTCAAAAGAACTGCTAGGGGAAGGTAAGGCATGTAGAGACCATGCCTACTTGGGAGGTTGAAGATTACATGAAGGAGACGTTGTCACAGTAGATTTGGAGGGGAGGCTGTATTGTTACAAGGAAGAGAACGACAGTCAAGGAGGGGGCATTGAGCTAGGACAATGCAGGGGCTGAGTGTCCAGAAGATACCAGTTTCTTCTACCCTGGAGTCTGGTGTTGACAAAAGAAAAAGTGAAAAAATGAAGCTAGAAAGATAACAGCAGACAGATATACAAATAATTGATAAGAACTGTTGAGCCCATTGAGCAAAGTCCAATTAGGACCAGTTCAGTTCAGTTCAGTCGCTCCGTTGTGTCCAACTCTTTGTGACCCCATGGACTTCAGCACACCAGGGTTCCCTGTCCATCACCAACTCCCAGAGCTTGCTCAAACTCATGTCTATTAAGTCAGTGATGCCATCCAATCATCTCCTCCTCTGTCACCTCCTTCTCCTCCAGCCATCAATCTTGCCCAGCAAGTCAGTTCTTTTCCAATGACTCTTTTCCAATGAGTCAGTTCTTCACATCAGATGGCCAAAGTATTGGAGTTTCAGCTTCAGCATCAGTCCTTCCAATGAATATTCAGGACTGATTACATTTAGGATGGAATGGTTTGATCTCCCTGCAGTACAAGGGACTCTCAAGAGTCTTCTCCAACACCACAGTTCCAAAGCATCAATTCTTCAGCGCTCAGCTTTCTTTATGGTCTAACTCTCACATCCATACTGACTACTGGAAAAACCATAACTTTGACTAGATGGACCTTTGTTGGCAAAGTAATGTCTCTGCTTATCAATATGTCAAGGTTGGTCATAGCTTTTCTTCCAATGAGCAAGTGTCTTTTAATTTCATGGCTGCAGTCACCACCTGCAGTGATCTTGGAGCCCAAGAAAATAAAGTCTCTCACTGTTTCCATTGTTTCTCCATCTATTTGCCATGGAGTGATGGGACCAGATGCCATGATCTTACTTTTTTTGAATGTTAAGTTTTAGGCCAGCTTTTTCACTATCCTCTTTCACTTTAATCCAAAGGCTCTTTAGTTCCTCTTTGCTTTCTGCCCTAAGGGTGGTGTCATCTGCTTATCTGAGGTTATTGATATTTGTCCCAGCAATCTTGATTCCAGCTTGTGCTTCATCCAGCCAAGCATTTCATATGATGTACTCTGCATACAAGTTAAATAAGCAGGGTGGCAATATATAGCCTTGACGTACTCCTTTCCCGAATTGGAACCAGTCTGTTGTTCCATGTCCAGTTCTAACTGTTGCTTCTTGACCTGCATACAGATTTCTTAGGAGGCAGGTAAGGTGGTCTGGTATTCTCATCTCTTTAAGAATTTTCCACAGTTTGTTGTGTCTACACAATCAAAGGCTTTGGTGTAGCCAATAAAGCAGAAGGGAAGCAGGAGATAAGGGTTCAGCTGACAAGGCATTAAAATGGCCTGGATGTCTGGTGATAGCCACTGTCAGCATTTGAGGTTTTAAATACAGGAAGTGAGGAGATTGCCGAGGTCCAGCCCCAGCTGATCCAGGGAGTTCGAAGCAGGGACAGCGTCGGCGAGGATCAGGATACAATAGCTTCAATTAGATATTAATTAGAGATGTAAAGAGTAATAGAACGAGGATAGCTTAGTAGGAAAATTCAGTGGAGAAAAGAGGCTGAGTAGCTTGGTTTACGCTGGAGACCAATAAAACTTCAAGACAAGAAGTTTGCACCACTTACATAGGCCGCAGGCATCCTTCCATTCTCCTAAAGGAGAGGAGACACTGAGGCCTCCCCAGTCGGATCTTAGAAGCCCAGGCAAAATTAGTAAGCTTGGTGGGTTCCGCGCTCCAGATGGAGACTCAGCCAGAGTTTGAGAGAGAGAGAGACATGGGGAGACCAGTATTTTGAGAAACTGATCCCAATTCTTTATTTTCCATGGTCTACTTTTATACACTGAGATGTTATGCTAAAGTCACGTGGGGTCAGCAGTCCTGACTTTTATCAAAGTCAGGTGCTTCATACAAATGTATACAGAGGTCTTAGGGGTGTTACATCATCTTCTGGCCAGGGGGCCTGCTGACAATTTATGACCCTCTCCTTGTGACAGCGGTCAGTCAACCAGGACACTTATTTCTCCAGGGGTGATTATTCTTAAAAAAGACTCCACCTTCCGAAGGTACCAGATAAAGTTACATTCCTATAGGGTGAGGGTGTAGTGGGTTTTAATTAAGAAAAGAATTTACTTAGCCTAAGGTCTAACGTGATTAATATCAAAGGTTAATACTTATTTCTTCTATATATTCATTAATGTGTGTAAGGGCAGGGGATGTGGAGGCTCAGCAACAAACATTGGCTAAACAAACGAAAAACCCTTCACCAATACAATTTCTAATCAGCCCACTGTACTTATACTAATGGTTTTCTAACTTTTCTAAGGAACCTGTTTTTAGAAGGTTTAAAGCATCTCGTGCCTCTCACGGTTGGGAGGCTGTGAGCAATCACATGTAGCCAGACAAGCCTGTCAGGCAGGCTAGAGAACCTTCAAAGGAGTTTGTAGGTTAAAACACTCTTGTCACGCCCAGGAGTTTTTATTAACTGGAGCTCTAAGTTAACTCCTTCTCCGAAAGAGGTGGTGGGGGACAGCCCCCCGTAAAGTCAAAGGTGTAGGTGAGAGCACAAAGTAGTAAAGTAGGCAGGCTCTGGTTATGGGGGTAGATGCTCGAGAATTTCCAGGGGGACCCCTGAGGCTCAATCCCGCCTTTGCGTATGTCAAGCCTCCTTCCTCATGACCTTTGCCACAGGCGGAGTGCCTCACGCTGGCCCCCAACAGGAGATCAGAGCTTTGCTCAACTTTCTGTTTAGTGAGCCAAGCTGCCTACTTTTGAGGCCATACTGTTTTCCAGGGGGAAGCTCTGCAAACCCGAGTCCATGCAGGGATCCAGCTCTAGAGGGATCCAGTCCAGGCCAGAAGAGGGAATGATGTCTTGGCAATCAGGAGTCTCCACTCAGAAATCCAGCTTTCATTCTAGACTTGTCCTTAGATCGGGATGGACTATCACTGGTGCTTGTGTGTGCTCAGACGTGAGGGGAGAAAGAGAAACTGAATAGTAGAAACCCCTCTGCCAGTCATGTGACTTTCTGCGCCGTCTCCCCTGGTTCTCTCTTTTCTGCTGATACTTCCTTCTAAGATCCAAAAGGGCATCACTGACTTTAACCATCTCTAGGGCCAGATATTCCTGGGTGAAAAAGAGGGGCTTCTTGAGAGGAAATGAAAGAAGACAGAGATGTGGTTTTGCCTTAAAGTTTTCTGATGTGAACAGCTGGATTTTTTGAAATTGAAAAATGGGCCTTTCGTTTTGAAATAGAAAGATAAGCCTGAAAGTGTGATGTAAGTGCAGGCGTTTGGAGTCCCTCCTGGAGAACACATAAAGGTGAGTAGGGGTTCTCCAGAATTACCTTGGTGGAGGTTTTGGCTGGGAAGTGGGAATGGAAAGGGCACAGAAATAGAAACCAGGCCACCTAGGATCTTCTGGTCCCGTGTTTTCCAAAGGGCAAGTGCGAGGTGAGGTGATTTTAGACTATAAGGGAACAGCTTGTTAAACAGTTACAGATCTCAAATGAGAACTTTTTCCATTTCAAAGTTTTTCTGATGCAGTTAAGGAGGAGGTCTCAGTTTGGGGTTAGTGCGTCCTTAATACCTCTCCACTGGAGAAGGAAATGGCAACCCACTCCAGTGTTCTTGCCTGGAGAATCCTAGGGACCGGGGAGCCTGGTGGGCTGCCGTCTATGGGGTCGCACAGAGTCCGACATGACTGAAGCGACTTAGCAGCAGCAGCAATACCTCTCCACACTTCTTGTTTTTCCTTAAAAAAAAACAAAAAACAAAAAAAACACCTTTATTTACTTATTTGTTTGTCTGCGCCGGGTCTCAGTTGTGAACTTAGGATCTTCAATCTTCATTGCAGCTTGTAGGATCTTCTTTGTGGTGTGCGGGATCTAGTTCCTTGACCAGGGATTGAACCTGGGCCCTTGCATTGGGACTTGAGGGTCTTTGCCCCTGGATCAGCAGGGAAGTCCCTCCACTACTTGTTGATTTCTCTTTTCAACAGATGCTGAGGTTTTACAAGGCAGGTGTATCAATTCTAGAGGATCTCATCCTTGGCTCACACTACTATTTCCTGAAGAGAGCTTTAAAAATCACTTTTTTCTGGTCTCTTCCTCCCCACTTCCCCTGCTGGGGTATGGCCTGTGCATTAGGACTTTTAAAAGCTCTCCAAGCAGCAGTTTCTAATTAGAATTTTACATTGTATTTATTAATCTATTTATGGCAAGGGATGCTGGTTTTCTGTTTCAGGTAGTGAAGTAAAGTTTCTTCTAAATATCAATTGACTTAAGAAAATTGGTAAGCACCCATTAAAAAAAAACGCAAAAAATAAAAGCAAAAATAAACAAATGGGACCTAATTAAACTTAAAAGCTTCTGCACAGCAAAGGAAACTATAAGCACGGTGAAAAGACAGCCTTCAGAATGGGAGAAAATAATAGCAAATGAAACAACTGACAAACAACTAATCTCAAAAATATACAAGCAACTCCTACAGCTCAACTCCAGAAAAATAAATGACCCAATCAAAAAATGGGCCAAAGAACTAAATAGACATTTCTCCAAAGAAGACATACAGATGGCTAACGAACACATGAAAAGATGCTCAACATCACTCATTACCAGAGAAATGCAAATCAAAACCACTATGAAGTACTATTTCACGCCAGTCAGAATGGCTGCGATCCAAAAGTCTACAAGCAATAAATCCTGGAGAGGGTGTGGAGAAAAGGGAACCCTCTTACACTGTTGGTGGGAATGCAAACTAGTACAGCCACTATGGAAAACAGTGTGGATATTCCTTAAAAAACTGGAAATAGAACTGCCTTATGACCCGGCAATCCCACTGCTGGGCATACACACTGAGGAGACCAGAATTGAAAGAGACACGTGTACCCCAATGTTCATCGCAGCACTGTTTATAATAGCCAGGACATGGAAGCAACCTAGATGTCCATCAGCAGATGAATGGATAAGAAAGCAGTGGTACATATACACAATGGAGTATTACTCAGCCATTAAAAAGAATACATTTGAATCAGTTCTAATGAGGTGGATGAAACTGGAGCCTATTATACAGAGTGAAGTAAGCCAGAAAGAAAAACACCAATACAGTATACTAATGCATATATATGGAATTTAGAATGATGGTAACAATAACCCTGTATACGAGACAGCAAAAGAGACACTGATGTATAGAACAGTCTTTTGGACTCTGTGGGAGAGGGAGAGGGTGGGAAGATTTGGGAGAATGGCATTGAAACATGTATAATATCATGTATGAAATGAGTCACCAGTCCAGGTTCGATGCACGATAGTGGATGCTTGGGGCTGGTGCACTGGGACGACCCAGAGGGATGGTACAGGGAGGGAGGAGGGAGGAGGGTTCAGGATGGGGAACACGTGTATACCTGTGGCGGATTCACGTTGATATATGGCAAAATCAGTACAATATTGTAAAGTTAAAAAATAGAATAAAATAGAATTAAAAAAAAAAAAACGAATAGTGCAGGTAGCGTTTGAATATGGCAAAAACAAAATATGCATTGAGCAAACTTTAATTTCTGACCTCTTGTCAGTCCAGTCTCCTCAAAAACAAAATGGAAATAATTACCCCAGGTCACCTTCTTCTCAGTGGGTTTATGCTGGGAATCAAATGATTGAGCTTTGTTAAGTTTGGTTTGCTAAACAAAGGTGAGGAAGGAAATAAGGCTGCAGGGAGGGCTAGCTGGCAGATTTACTCAGGACTGGATTTCCGGCATCTTGTTTAGTCACTAAGTTGTGTCTGACTCTTTTCGATCCCATGAGCTACAGTCCACCAGGCTCCTCTGTCAATGGGATTTCCCAGGCAAGCACACTGGAGTGGGTTGTCATTTCTTTCTCTAGGGAATCTTCCAGACCTAGGGATTGAACCCACATTTCCTGCATTGGCAGGCAAATTCTTTACCACTGAAACACCAGGGAAGCCTTGGGGCATCTTAGACCAGGTTCTTTGGAAATACTGATTTCCAGGTATTATCTTCTTTCTCTCCCTGCCAGGGTGACCCACTGGTCTTCATTTAAGTTATTATAGGAGAAGGAAATAGCAACCCACTCCAATATTCTTGCCTGGAGAATCCCAGGGACAGAGGAGCCTGGTGGGCTGCCGTCTTTGGGTTCACACAGAGTCGGACACGACTGATGTGACTTAGCAGCAGCAGCAGCAGCCTCCAATAATGATTGATATGCTCCAGTGGTAAAGTAAAGAGCAACTCAAAGTCCCACCAAGGCCTCCAAGTGTTACATGTTCTAACAGTAGCTGAACATCTTGTGTTCCCACCCTCTCAGCCAGGATCTTCTAGATGTTGGTGTGCATGGAGGAAGTGCTGGCCTGGCTATCTGTAAACCGAATGATAGTCCTGGTTCTGCACCTACCAGCTGAGTGTCTGCTTCCAAGGGCCCCTGTTTCTTCAGCAGGAAAATGAGGGGCTTGGACCAGTTTCAGATGAAGTCCAAACCCAAATGCCTTCCACATCAAAGAGGTAACCCAAATGTGAGGCTCTGCCAAGGGAATTGGAAGTGGGCAAGCCTGTGGTCAAGTGGAGAACACAGTGTCACAATAAAGATATTCAGATTCAATTTCTAAAAACCATAGTGTGGTCTAAATAATAATTCTGCAAGATAACAGTTGGCAGTTCTTAGCTGTGGTAGTTTCTAAGATCTCTTTTAGTTCTAAAAATAAGTTTATGATAGTAAAGTATTTTAAAAGTTTCTGTTAGAGGTTTTTTACATGATGACTATTCAGTAATACCCAGGGTGTTCCTTGATAATAAAACCTAACATTTATAGTAAGAGCTAAGGTTCATGTGCCAAAGTCTCTAAAGCCATTATCTCATTTAATCCTTGCCACAGCCCTATGAGGTCAATTCTACTATAACTGCCTCATCATGAATAAGGAAATTGAGGCACAGAGAGTTTGAATCTTTTGTATAAGGTCTCCAGACCTTCCCAGGTGGTACAAGTGGTAAAGAACCTGCCTGCCAATGCAGAAGGTATGAGACGCAGGTTCGATCTCTGGGTCAGGAAGATCCCCAGGAGGAGGGCATGGCAACCCGCTCCAATATTCTTGCCTGGAGAATCCCATAGACAGAGGAGCCTGGTGAGCTATGGTCCATAGGTTTGCAGAGTCAGACCACAGCTGAAGCGACTTAGCATGCTCGCACTTGAATATACTATTGCGATTTTTTAGCCCCTTCCACATAGAGTTTAGACATAATTTTGTATTCTCCAACTAAAAGTTGTGCCACATGTCTTTTGTGTGCATGTGTGTCATGTATCTTGATGAATATATATGTTTATGGGGGAATGGGACACATTATTTGAATTAGAACTTTAACAAAATGCTATCATTTATTGAGCACTTATGTAATAGAGTTCGGTGGAGTGCAGCCCTTAGCACTGTGCACTTAGTTGCTGTGCCATTGCCCCCTACCCTGTCGGGCAGGCAAGGAACGGTTACCTGGGACCGGTATCGGTCCTCTTCAGCCGTTGGTCAATGCCACAGTGGGCCCCTCCCCCAAGCTACCAACTGTCAATGAGTGACCGTTAGTGGTCCTGCTCAGCCATTGGCTGGCAGTGCAGTCGGCCCCTCCCACAAGCAACAGTCAGTAAGCGACTGTTAGTGGCCCATTCAGCCAGCGAACAGAGGAGTGATGGTTGTCAGCCAGAGAGTGAGGTAAGAGGCAGATCCAGGCTTCACCAGGGCCCTCCAGCTCACCCAGCCTTGGATCAATGGGTGAGCCAGGGGTCCCAGAGAACAGGCTGGGGACTGTGTCTTGTAGGTCTCCAGAGACCTTGCCAAGGTCACCCACTGGCCAGGCCCGGCCCTTGAGGAGGTGGTGAACCTCTCCCCAGTCCTGTCTCTGCGACCTAAAAGCAGTGGCCGTCTGCCTGGGGCACAGTTTGCTGGACCTGCCTCCGCCATACAGGTGGCCTGAGAAACGTGAGGGCCAGCTGGGTCCCAGGTGCTGGCTCCCTCAGTGATGACAGCCGGGCAGAGTCTGGGGACCTGGCCCTGAGGGAGCCGCCAACTGAGCTCTGCCTCCTCTCCGCCAGGACCTGGACCTCAGAGGGTGAAAGTTGTACCCGGGACCTCATCCTTTCTTGTCAGGACAGAGAATAATATTCGTTTGGTAGCGATTTACAACCCACTCCAGTGTTCTTGCCTGGAGAATCCCAGGGACGGGGGAGCCTGGTGGGCTGCCGTCTGTGGGGTCGTACAGAGTCGGACACGACTGAGGCGACTTAGCAGCAGCAGCAGCGATTTACAGGAACATGGTTACCTGACCATGACCTGACCTCAAGAACAAAGGATCTGACACCAAGAAGTTTAGAACAACTAACCATGCCCCTCCGTCAGCTTTCCTAGAAAAGGGCTTTGCTGAAAGTTTTCAGGGAGTTTGGGGTTTTTAAAGCATGAGCCAACCATCTCCTTGCATGACCCTCAATAAATCTTTCTCTGTTCCACACTCTGACAGTTTGGTATTGTTTGACTTCACTGGGCATGGTGTCTGGCACATGGACTTGTGCTTCAGTAACATTTCCTGTGTACAAGGTACACTGCCAGGTACCAGAGGCTTCAGACATCTTATTTCATTTAATCCTAAAAACAGCTCCCTGAAGTAGGTATTCTTGTTGCACTCACTTTATAGTGAGGGAACTGATGTTCAGAAGTGTGAAGTAATTTGACTTTAGTCACACAACTAAGTGGCAGAACTTAGACCAAATTCAGGTCTGCTTGGCCACGATCTTAACTGTAATGTGATGCTGTCCTCCCCTCTCTAACTCCAGATAGTACCCCCGGATGGATAATTGCTCTGAGTTTAACCCAAATTGATGATGACAGCAGTGATGATAATAATGGAGTACTATGGTGGGGGTTATGTTTGATTTGACAGTATTTGTGTTGTAGATTAGATTACCAAAGATGTCCCCAAATTATAATTACTCCCTTGGGTTCAGACTTTGTGTGTGGCAGACCCCAGTTAAAATGCAGTATCTTTCTTGGGAGCAATAATAAATTAATACCAATCATTGTGACTACATAAGCAAGAAATAGCCAGTTTTTATCACTAGGGAAGTAATGATCTACTCTAATCAAGTAGAGAAGAAAAATTTGAAATAGTATGCTAGAAGGCAATTTACTTCCCTGGTAGCTCAGAGGTTAAAGTATCTGCCTGCAATGCAGGAGAGCTGGGTTTGATCCCTGGGTTGGGAAGATCCCCTGGATGAAGGAAATGGCAACCCACTCCAGTATTCTTGCCTGGAAAATCCCATGGACAGAGGAGCCTGGTGGGCTATACTCCACAGGGTAGCAAAGAGTTGGACATGACTGAGCAACTTCACTTTCTATACTCAAATGAGAAATTAAATATAATTAGTGGAAAGTATAGTTCACTTCCCTGGTAGCTTCCCTGGCAGCTACTTGGGTTTCCCTGGTGGCTCAGATGGTAAAGAATCTGCTGCAGTGCAAGAGACCCAACTTTGATCACTGGGTTGGAAAGATGCCCTGGAGAAGGGAATGGCCACCCACTCCAGTGTTTGTTCTTGTAGAATTCCATGGTCAGAGGAGCCTGGTGAGTTACAGTCCATGGGGTCGCAAAGAGTCAGGCATGACTGAGTGACTACCACTTTCACTTTGCTTTTCTATAGTTTGCATAAGCATAATGGGCAGGCCAGTGAGGGAAGGGTTTAATAATTGGCAATAATTAGCAGGAAAGTTTTCTTGGGGTAGGTAGCACTTGTTATGAGTCTTGAAATCCTGCTTGACATGAAAACTGTATGTTTGTCTAATAATTCTGATTTCCTAAAACACTCTATAGTAATTTTTTTTTCTGCCTATAACAGTCTATCTTTCTCCATCTTTCTTCTTTCTCTAATTTAAAAAAATGTGACTTGAGTGAGGGCTTTATCTTCTTAAGATTTCTCTCCTATATAGTGTTTAATGGCTTACAGATCAGCACTTGATCTAATTTAGGCCAGTCCTAATACCTAAACTTACAGCTACCATTGATGAGTTCAGTAATGGGTAGCTGACCCAGAATTAGCCAGTTGGATCCATTTGTAGCATTTGTGAGATTGAGACTAGTGAAAGTAAGTCTGGGTTCTTCTGTGGGTTTGTGCATTGTGAGATTTGAGATACTGAAGCTATGAGTCGCCATGTTCCTGGCTAATCCAAAGAATAAAGTTGACCTTACAGAATGAAACATGAGAGGCACAGAGAGGGTCTTGGTGGCATTTAAATTTCCGATTCCAGAGGTCTCTGAGATCCACTTTATGCACTGATTTGGTTGTTCAATCTTCACGTGAATAATTTGTAATAATTCCCTCTCCCACCCCACCCCAATCTATCTTTTGCCCTTAGCTAGTTCTAGTTGAATTTTTGTCACATGCAACTAAAAGAGTCCTGATAAATATTTTATTGTAACTTCATGTTGAAATAGAATAGAGATTATTTTACAGAGAAGAAAATGAGGCTCAGAAAGTAAAATGTAACCAAAATATTGAAAAATGAGTGGTAGATATAAAACAAATACCCACCCTTCTCATACTGGAAAAGATGCAGGGAGATGCAATCAGAAAAGTCTGCTAGTTTAGGAGACTCAGTGTATAAACTGTGAATAAAATAGCTTCCCATTGTTGCAGGTATTCTGAGTGCTCTGACGCCAGATTTTGGTATCATTTTAGCTTTTTTTTTTTTCAGCAAGTTTGGCTTTTGAGGAAAAAGGAGGAAGCCCAATTCCGCCACAGCACCCACTTCCCATTTTACTTAAGGTCCATGGGGTTACCCAGGTATGATATCAGTCAAAACTCTCTGTACCAGTGATATAATACTGAAAAGGATGACTTTTGACAAGGACTAATTTCAAAATGAAACTGATTTGATTGTCTCACTCTTATCAAAGCGCACTTGAATCTGTATTAACTTAGGGACACCAAAAGATTCAGAAAGAACAGTCCCTGGAATTTGACACATTTTGCTTGTGCTGTCTTTAAAAAAAGAAAAAACATTTAACGGTTTATCTCCTTTTTAATTTCAAATAAGACTTAAGGTGGTTTAAAAAGATATAAAATATAGGAAGACAAGTTAAATATAGAAGAGAGATTTTAAAAAATGATACTAAGAGTTAGTAGTGAGGCTCATAAACAACGAATATAACACAGTCCTATACATATGTGTTAATTGGTCCCCAGTTTAGGCTTTAAGCTTTCTTCTCAGTGCAAACAAGGAAACAATCAATTATACAGTTTGCAGTGTCCATTAGATAAACCAAATACTTGAGACAAGTACAGCTATATCTGATCCTATGACCTAAAATAATGTGTCCCTAGGTTCTTACAAAGAGAGTATTGTGTTATATAATGTGAAAGGCCTCAAGTGCTCCTTCCAGGAGACCCAATGATGAAATTCACAGCCCTGGTCCTCATAGCTGGCAGTATTATATCTCAAATTATAATCATCTTTATTATTTTGCCATATCTACTATGTTTAAAATTTTTTAACCTAATATATTTTTAACATAGGTTTTACTTGCATTCCATTTTAAACTAAATTTCATCTTAGCAAGGTAGATGAACTAGTTCTGTTTTTCTAATGCCCTTTAAATTAGTTTATAAGTATTAAAATAAAAAAGTCTAACCTAAAATTTTCTAATGTACCTGCTTGGTGCTACACCGTGGAAAACATTGACTTAGGGAAAAAGAGAAATCCACCATTTGAATAGCCATGACCTCATTATGTTTTAATATCTTTCTCATGATGTATTACGATCATCAGTGTTGAGAAAACTGAGGTCGAAGACTTTGCACAAGGTCCCACAATAACTGAGCCAGGATGAACCTCAAGTCTTCTGATGAAAGTTAGGTTCTAGCTTCTGGATGAACGTGTGGAGGGCCTTTTGCTCAGATCAGAGTTCAGGCTCTGTTTAACCATTTGCCCCTTTGCTTCCTCCCAGAATGCCTCACCCCTGCTTAGTCCATAGTGATGCCAGCCTGTGGTTATTGGAACCCGGTCTGCCGTACCAAAGGGAGGAAGTCTGCCAGGCAGAGGTGGAGCCCAAAAGAGGAACTTCACCAACTGCTGTGGACAGCTCTAGCCCTTTATGTCCCCGTGGACTTTTGGGGACGTATTTTTGTGGCTCACCAGTCTCTTGTTAGGCAAGGGCCACTTGTCCTGGGTTGTCCTTTTCTACTAGTGGAAAGTACAGCTGGGAGATTTGGAATAGTTGCTGTTTGACTTGGATTCTTAGCACAACTGTCACTATGAGCCTTTGTGGTAAGATCTCAAGCTGAAGTTTGTTGCTGAAGATTGCAGAATTCCTTCTAAACTTTGGAACCATTTTGAATCATAATTGGCAGTGGCTTTCTGATGGCATCTTGAGCAAACTCAGAGGAGAAGTCATTATTTTGTCTCACATGAATACAACACTGGGTAAATTACCTTGAACTTCTACCCAGGGGTGTGATCTACATTATTTCTGAGCTTTGATTTATAGGATAAACCTTTTTCTTCCTTTTTTTAGTAAACAGAAGTAGCATTTTCTGCTCTATCCTTCTCTTAAAGAGATTTTAAAGTGTCTTATAATTAAATTTTTTATTATTTAAAAAGTTTAAATTTTGATATAATTGTAGATTCACATGCATCTGTATAAAATGCTACAGAAAAATCCTGTGTACTTTTTACCCAATCTCCCCTAATGGTGACATTCTTAAAGAGATTTAAAATTTGCTGAGATATAATTTAGATATGATAAAATCACTTTTTTATTGTAATATAATTGCTTTATAATGTGTGTTAGTTTCTTATGTACAACAAAATGAATCAGCTATCAGTCAGTTCAGTCACTCAGTCATGTCTGACTCTTTGTGACCCCATGGACTGCAGCATGCCAGGCCTCCCTGTCCACCACTAACTCCCCGCAGTTTACTCAAACTCATGTCCATTGAGTCAGTGATGCTATCCAACTTTTTCATCCTCTGTCATCCCCTTCTCCTCCTGCCTTCAATCTTTCCCAGCATCAGGATCTTTTCAAATGAGTCAATTCTTCGTATCATGTGGCCAAAGTATTGGAGCTTTAGCTTCAGCGTCAGTCCTTCCAATGAATATTCAGGACTGATTTCCTTTAGGATGGATTGGTTGGATCTCCTTGCTGTCCAAGGGACTCTAAAGAGTCTTCTCCAACAACAGGAATATATAAATTTATACAGGAAGGTATAAATGTATAAATGCTATAACAATCAAAATATAGAACATTTTCATCATCCCCAGAAGTTCCTTCATGCTTCTTTGCTATTAACCCCCTCTCCCCATTCCTAGTCCCTAGAAATCACTTACCTGTTTTCTGTCACTATGCTTTTGCCTTTTCTAGACTATCTTTTGGAGAAGGATATGGCAACCCACTCCAGTATTCTTGCCTAGAGAATCCCATGGTCAGAGGAGCCTGGTGGGCTGCTGTCCATAGGGTTGCACAACTTCACAGGCATGCATGCATTGGAGAAGGAAATGGCAACCCACTCCAGTATTCTTGTCTGGAGAATCCCAGAGACAGAGGAGCCTGGTGGACTGCTGTCTTTGGGGTCACACGGAGTCTGACATGACTGAAGCGACCTAGCAGCAGCAGCAGCAGACTGTCTTTTGAATGGAATCATACACTATGTGGTCTTTTGTGTCTTTTTATTCACTTAGCATATTGCTTTTGAGATTCATCCATGTTTCTGACTAGTTTGTTCCTTTTTATTACTGAGTAGTACTCTACTATATGCCATGATTTGTTTATCCACTCACCAGTTGATGGACATTTGTGTTGTTTCCAGTTTGGGGCTATTAGCAATAAATATACAATAAACATTCCTGTATAAATCTTTGGGAAGACATATGTTTTCATTTCTCTCAGGTAAATTCCTTGGAATAGAATCACTGGGTTGTGTGGTTAATGTCAGGATAATGGCAACCTGGTAAAACAAATTGGAAGGTTTTTTTTTTTTTAATTAATTTACTTTTTTGGGGGGGCAAGCCATGTGACATACAGGATTTTAATTCCCTGACCAGGGATCAAACCTATGTCCCTTGCACTGGAAGCTTGAAGTCCTAACCACTGGACCACCAGAGAAGTCCCCAGAAAGTATCCTTTTCCTCTTTTATTTTCAGAAAGAGTTCATGTAGAATTGATATTGTATCTTCTTTAGGTAGAATTCCCTGCTGCTGCTGCTGCTAAGTCACTTCAGTCGTGTCCGACTCTGTGCGACCCCATAGACGGCAGCCCACCAGGCTCCCCCATCCCTGGGATTCTCCAGGCAAGAACACCCGAGTGGGTTGCCATTTCCTTCTCCAATGTATGTAAATGAAAAGTGAAAGTGAAGTCGCTCAGCCGTGTCCAACTCTTAGCTACCCCATGGACTGTAGCCCATCAGGCTCCTCCATCCATGGGATTCTCCAGGCAAGAGTACCTGAGTGGGGTGCCATTAAAACTGAAATTTTTCTTTGTGGGAAGGACTTTAACCATGAATACAATCTCTTTAATAGATATAAGGCCACACAAGTTTTCTCTTTCTTCTTGAATGAGTTTTAGTCAGGGATTTGTTTATTTCATCTAAGTTGTCAAATTAATTGTCAGGAACTTGTTCATAAAATAACATTATCATTTCTAATATCTGATAGATCTTCTATGACAGTTCTTCTTTCATTTACAACACTGGTAATTTGGGTCTCTGTCCTTTTTTTCTTGATCAGGTTTACCAATTTTATTGATCTTTCCAAAGCATCAACTGTCTATATTTCTGTTCTGCTTACTATATTTCTGTTTTCTATTTCAATGTTTTCTGCACTTATCTTTATAGTTCCTTACTTTGGTTTTAATTTGCTCTTAAGTTTTTAGTTTCGTAAAGTGGAAACTTTGGTAATTGGTTTTAGACCTTTCTTCTTTTCTAATATGAAAATTTAATGCCATCTGTTTCTGTTTAAGCTCTGCTTTAATTGCATCCTACACATTTAAAAAAGTATTTATTTGGCTGCCCAGGTCTTAGCTGCGGCACATGGGGTCTTTCAGCTGTAGCATGTGAATTCTTAGCTGTGGCACGTGGGATCTAGTTCCCTGACCAGGGATTGAACCTGAACCACTGGGAAATGGACCACCATAGAAATCTCTGAATCCTACAAATTTATAAGACTTCCTAGCATTTCAATTTAGTTAAAAAATATGTTGTAATCCTCCTGGTTATTTCTTTGACCTATAGATTATTTAGAAGTGTTCTGTTTATTACCTACATATTTCAGAATTTTCTCAGTGTCATTCTGTTGATGATTTATAATTGAACATCATTGTTATCAGAAAATATATCTTTCTGTGTTTTTAATTCTTTTATTGTTAAATTTTTTAAGATTAGTTTTATGGCCTAGAATATGGTCTACTTTTGGATATTTCATGAACATTTGAAAAGAAAGTAAATTCTCTGAGATGCAGTATTCTATGAATTAGGTCGAGTTGCTATTAAGTTTTATACCAATTATTGACAAGAAAAAAGTTGAAATATCCAACTATAATTATTGCTTTGTCTGTTTCTCTCACTGACCATGATCTGTTCACACACTTCATCTGCCCCATTCTCTCTCTTCTCCTTCGGGCACTCAGTTTCATTTATGTCAGGCAATTTGATATTGTCTCACAGCTCTTGGGTTTTTTTCACTGATGGTTCTCTTTTCATTTTTGTATAAAATTTTTCTATCTTCAGATTCACTTATCCTTTCTTCTGCTTGTCCCATTTGTTGACAAGTCTGTCTGGGTAATTCTTCATCTCTGATGTTGTGTTTTCATGTTTAGAATTTTCATCTGACCCTTTTTTAGTAGCTGAAACTCCCCATCATCCATACATTTCCTTTTTAATACTAACTCCTTTAACTTATTTATTATAGTAGTTATAATGTCCCTGTCTGATACTTCTGAAGCTAGGTTATTTGTGGGTCTGGTTCTGTTGTATATTTTCTCTCTTAGCAGGAGGGTATTTTTTCCTTGCTTCTTCATGTATCTTATTATTTTTAATCAAATGATGAAGATTCTGGGTAAAAGAACAATGGAGACAGATATAAATGGTATATGATGCCCAGAAGAGTCGGACACAACTGAGCAACTTCACTTTCACTTTTCACTTTCATGTATTGGAGAAGGAAATGGCAACCCACTCCAGTGTTCTTGCCTGGAGAATCCCAGGGACGGGGGAGCCTGGTGGGCTGCCGTCTATGGGGTCGCACAGAGTCGGACACGACTGAAGTGATTTAGCAGCAGAATGGCATATGTGCCATGGAATTTGTTCATATTTTAAAAATGTTCTTTGGCCATCCAAAGTGGGTATTATTACTCTCCCATTTTAAAGATGAGGAAAGTGTAGGGAGGGGAGGACAGCAACACAGCAGATGGTAGTGCCAGGGATGAATTTGTGTTTAAATCCTGGCTATGTGGCTGATCACTTCCCTCGCCGTTAGTTGGGATCTGGTAGCACTGGGAATAATGGCTGTGGGTTGATTGGGTTAATAAAGACTGGAGGCTGAGAGGCCAGTTAGAGCTGTCTCAGCAGAGCAGGATATGGTGGTAAATGCCCGCCATTGATCATTAACTCAAACACTCAAAACATACACAGCTCATGTAAGTGAATACACACAGAAGTATAAGGCTCAGTATTAAAGACAAACTAGGGAGTGATGGAGACCATGATGAACTAAATGCACATGCTCCTTTCCAGGAGGACTTCTGTGACTCAGTTCTGACTGACTGTGCTAGGTGTTAAACCAAGATGAGTATTATAAGTTCTTGTGTTTTGATGGAAGCCAGAAATCTGAACTTCAGTGTGCAGTATCCTAATTTTAAGGGTTGGCCACAGGTATAATTTTAAAGAATGTTTATGTAAACTATACCTTGAAGATTCAGCAAAACATGTCTTTAGGCTCTCAGGCTACAGGTCACACAAACCTGGATGATGGCAGAGGGACGGCCACCAGATACTGTTGCAGCTGTGGGTATGGAGTTTTACCAGGAATGTTTTTGGCCAAAAGGCTAAATGGCAGACTTCAGGGCATTTTCTATTAACATGAGACTATTCAATTATACATTTATATTCTTTTTTTTCAGATTCTCTTCTGTTATAGGTTATTACAAGATATTGAGTATAGTTCCCTGTGCTATATGCAGTGGGTCCTTATTGGTTATGTATTTTATATATAATAGTGTATATCTATTAATCCCAAACTCCAAATTTATCCCTCCCCCACCTTTCTGCTTTGGTAATCATATGTTTGTTTTCTGTGTGTAGGAGTCTGTTTCTGTTTTGTAAATAAGTTAATTTGTATCATTTTTTTAGATTCCACATATAAGTGATATCATTTGGTATTTGTCATTTTTTATCTAATTTATTTCACTTAGTATAATAATCTCTAGATTCATCCTTGTTCCTGCAAATAGCATTGTTTCATTCTTTTTTATGGCTGAGTAATATTCCATTTGGAGAAAGCAATGGCACCCCACTCCAGTACTCTTGCCTGGAGATTCCCATGGATGGAGGAGCCTGGTGGGCTGTAGTCCATGGGGTCGCAACGAGTCGGACACGACCGAGTGACTTCACTTTCACTTTCCACTTTCATGCATTGGAGAAGGCAATGGCAACCCATTCCAGTGTTCTAGCCTGGAGAATCCCAGGGATGGGGGAGCCTGGTGGGCTGCCGTCTATGGGGTCGCACAGAGTCAGACACGACTGAAGAGACTTAGCAGCAGCAACAGCAGCAGTATTCCATTGTGTGTGTCTGTGTGTGTATATGTGTGTGTGTGTGTGTGTGTGTGTGTGTATGCGTGTGTGTATAATATATATATACATACCACGTCTTCTTTATCCATTCATCTATTGATGGATTCTTAGGTTGCTTCCATATCTTGACTATTGTAAATAATGCTGCTGTGAACATTGGGGTACATGTATCTTTTTGAATTGTAGTTTTCATCTTTTCTGGATATATGCCCAGGAATAGGATTGCTGGATCATATGGTAGCTGTAGTTTTAGTTTTTTGAAGAATCTCCATGCTGTTTTCCATAGTGGCTATACCAATTTACATTCCTACCAACAGTGTAAGAGGGTTTGCTTTTCTCTACACCCTCTCCAGCATAATCAAATTTGTAGACTTTTTGATGATGGCCATTCTGACCATTGTGAGGTGATATTTCATTCTGACCATTGATTTACATTCCTCTAATACTTAGTGATGTTATGACTTGCTTCATATTTCTACCTGCCTCCTATAGTCTCCCCAGGAGTGGCTGTTAGCCCATGTATGCTCTGAGCAAGACAGTGTGAAGGAAGAGCTGTAGTGTAGTGGTTCACAGTCTGGTTTGTTTCTTTGCTTTTCTATTTTCCACTTTTGTCAGAGGATATGTTGTTTACTCTCTTTGTATCAGTTCAGTTCAGTTCAGCTGCTCAGTCGTGTGTGACCCTTTGTGACCCCGTGGACTGCAGCACCCCAGGCTTCCCTGTCCATCACCAACTCCCAGAGCTTGCTCAAACTCATGTCCATCGAGTTGGTGATGCCATCCAACCATCTCATCTTCTGTCATCCCCTTCTCCTCCTGCCTTCAATCTTTCCCAGAATCAGGGTCTTTTCCAAGGAATCAGTTCTTTGCATCAGGTGGCCAAAGTAATGGAGCTTCAGCGTCAGTCCTTCCAATAAATATTCAGGACTGATTTCCTTTAGAATTGACTGGTTTGATCTCCTTTCAGTCCAAGGGACTCTCAAGAGTCTTCTCTAACACCACAGTTCAAAAGCATCAACTTATCTAAAAAATAGGGATAATTTGACCTACCTCCAAGGATGGCTGTGAGAATTATGGATGATAAATATTGAGGGCTTGGAAAAATATCTGGCATATAGTAAATACTCTACAAATGTTAGCTATTATCATTCATATTTCTTCCTTCTTGGCACTTCTGTTTGAGGCATCTATTTTCTGTTTCTGATGCATTAGCCTCCTGGGTGAATTCACTTGTTTCCCAGAGCCCTTAGGATGCCAAGGCTGCTTTTATTAATTCATTCAAAATATTTATAGAGGCCTGCATGTGCCATTCTGTTCTAGGCACTGGAGGATTAGACAGTGAATACAATCGAAGGAGCTTGCATTCTAGAGCCCAAGACTGACAATAATTGTGAAAACAAAGAAATGAGCAAAATAATTTCCCAAGTGCTTACTGTTACGAGGAAAAAGAAAATGATGACATGATAGAGAATGAACAGGTGGCTATTTTAGATTGAGTGCTCAAGAAAGGACACTCTGAGGAGGTATCACTTGACATGAGGTTTGAAATGGCAACCCACTCCAGTACTCTTGCCTGGAAAATCCCATGGACAGAGGAGCCTGGTAGGCTACCGTCCATGGGGTTGCAATGAGTTGGACACGACTGAGCGACTTAACTTACTTGAATGATAAGAAAGTATCTTTTCATTTAAAAATCTAGAGAAATAGTGTTTTATGCTAATGAAACAGTAAGTGAAAGGGCCCTGAGGCAGGAATGAGCTTCACTTGTCCAGGGAATGGATAATAGGTCAGAGTGACTGGAGTAGAGAAATTAAAGGGATAGGAAGAAAGGGGATGAGGCCACTGAGCTAGCCAGGGACCATACCTGCCATAGGCCTGGCAGACTTGATTTAAGTTTCAAATGGCTCACTCTTCCTGCAGCATGGAAGGGTAAATTGGAGAGTAACATGAGGGGAAGCAGAAAGGCCATCAGCCCCACTATGAACTATTGTGGAATGGGTAGGGGAGGTAAGGGAGAATAACTCTTTCCTAAGCGCTTTTTCCTTTTTCTTTCATTGATTCATTCATCATTCAATGGCTCTCTCCTGAGTGTCTGTTGTGTGCCAGCAATGTGTTAGGCCCTTGGACTACACTGATATATGATATTGGCCTGAGCTTTGCTACCATTGAATTTTCAGTCAAATGTCCCTCTTGGTTTCCTAGATCTTCAAATAGTTCTGTCTGTATACATCATCTTTCGTGAACATGAATCCTACAGTGGTTTACCTGAACCACATGTACCTTAATGTGGGCTCACTTCTGGGACTAGTAACCGCATAGGATTCTTTCCTCCCTAGGCACTTGCAGTGTCCTACCTCCCTCAGCAAAACACAAGGGATGCAAATAAATGTGGGGATGCAAAATGGATATGGTGCGGGGGAGGGTGGGGGAGGAAGAGGCCTCTGAACTCACCTGCCAGAAGCCTAGAACCTGTGGAAGCCTGAATACATTTGTGAACATGGGGTGATGGGGCCTCTACTTCCAGGGGATCATTGAGGGAATTACAGATCATAAAGATGACCTTTGTTTCTGGTCTGTTTTCAATAAGGTCATGCTTGTTTATTTTAAGAGAATATTTTTTAGGGTAGTGAAACAGCATTGCCTAGGATGGAGAACACTTTTTCAAATTCAATTCGCAACCACAGGCTCTCATGTGAAATTCTGAGTGTAACCACATTTCTCAAATGGTAAAGAAAATGGGCAATTGACTCTTTTTTCAAATGAAACTGAGCACCTAATAACTGTCTTTCACTGTCTGATAGTCGGGCCTGTGAAAATGAACTCCCAAGAAAGTCTCCTGGATGGGTTAAACTCCTCAACATCTTCTTTGCAAAATAGAAATGTCAGTTACAATTTTTCATGGAGAGAGGAAGGTTTAAGTTCAAGGAAATGACAGGGACTGGAACAATGATTTAGTAGTTTCTGTGTGTTAGGGACTTACTCTTTAGAATGAATGCAAAGAGGAAAATAACCAGGAAAAGGACAGGTGAAAAATCAGTTTAAGCCAGTTCCAAAATTTTTTTCGTGGCTATGGAATCCTTTTTTCAGAATATTCTTCAGAGACCCAACATGAAAAAGAGAGAAAATAGGATCTGTTTTGAATGTGGGAGAGTAATGGGACTCAGCCTTTGGCCACCTACCACATGTCTCCCCATCCCTGGCAAGTCTTAGAGCCTCAGACCTTCAACAAACCCAGCTGGAACCTTGCTGATCTACTTTGTGAAAGAGACCAAAGACTGTGTTAATACCTTTATCCCCTCCTAAGTTAAAATTTCTTCCCCTGCCAAGTTAAATTTTATTTACAGTATACCATATACTAGGCACTTTGCTGAGAAAACAGTTTATATATACACAGTGTTCCCCTTGATCCCATGAAATGAGTCTTGTCACACCTGTTGTTAAGTTGAGGAAACTGAGGCTCAGGGTGGCTAGATCATATGCCCAAAGTTTACACAATTACTAAGTGGCAAATCTCAGCTTCAAATTCAAAGCTGGCACCAAAGGCTTCTGCTTTTAACCAGTAAATTCTCCTAGTTCACCCTCTTTGACAGATTTATTCAATTCTCATCGGAGTCCAAGCATTTCAAGGAACGTTTACATGAAGGAGACAGGGAGGAGAAGGAGGAAGAAAGAGTAATGTGGAGGAGGCAGAGGCAGAGGGAGAGTAGGACTTAAGACTAGTGACAAAGAGGAAATTAGTGTAAAACGATAAAAACCCAGGGAAACAGCTGCTAAGAAATGAAACTCCATGGAAAATCCAAAGAAAGATAATACTAGGAGGAGAGAGAGAAAGAAGAGGTGGGTTTCAGCTGTAAGTTCACTGCTTACTAGTGGCAGAAATGCCAAGATTTCAGCCAGGGCCAGACCCCCTTGGTTTCTATTGTGATCAAATTGACTTAGTCATTAAAAGTGGGGTTAATGTTCATCAATAAACACATTAGGAGACTGGCCCAGGGCACAGGAGATCTCACCAATGGATCAGCCAACTGGAGCTGGGCAATCTTTTTGGGCACCCAACTCATAAGGCCAAATAGTGCCCAACCCCTGGGTGGTGGCTTTCCATGACGCCAAAGAATCATTTTGCCCCTGTTGACTGAAGTTTTGGCTAGGTTGCTGAGATGACTGGCTAGGTTGGGATCCGTGTGCCAATGATAAGCTGACCCAGGGGACAACTCAAAAGACAAAAATCTGTGAGATGCATTGTTCTTCAAAAGAATAAAGCAAGGGAAAGAAACCAGTGAGAAACCTCTTGGCTTGTTTGTTGTGACTGGTCTCTGCCTTTGGCTGGTTTACTTGTGTAGAACCAGTGGCCAATATCAGTGGTATCAATATCGTTGTATTGATACCATACAGCACCCAGGTTGTGGGTAGAGTTGGCAGCATAACTCCAACCATTGTTAGGATGTGGCTAGGTAACTGGGTGACAGTTGTGGAGGTGGCTGCTTGAGTGGCAAGGGGCAGATCATTTCCTGATTTTTTGCCTCCATTCACCCCTCTGAAGCACCCTGATCATACTTGTGATGTGGAGTCACAAGGCAGGAGTGTTGGAGAGCATCTTTCAGCTTCTGGGAAGGAAAGGAAAGAAACATTCAATGAGGACATGCTGTATCCCAGGCAGCTCACCTGACTTCTCTAATTAGACTTTTAAGGATAGGCAGTATTCAGTTCAGTTGCTCAGTAGTATCTGACTCTTTGTGACCCCATGGACTGCAGCATGCCAGGCTTCCCTGTCCATCACCAACTCCTGGACCTTGCTCAAACTCACGTCCATCGAGTTGGTGATGCCATCCAGCCGTCTCATCCTCTGTTGTCGTCTCCTCCTCCTATCTTCAATCTTTCACAGCATCAGGGTCTTTTCCAATGAGTCAGTTCTTTGCATCAGGTGGCCAAAGTATTGGAGCTTCAGCTCCATTAAGCAGTATTAGCTCCATTTTATAAGAAATATTCAGAGGTTTCTGAGATTTGGAGAGATGGTGTTGTTTGTCCAGTTCTTCCACTCCTTTTGCTATCCCCTTCTCCTTTAGGTGCCTATATCCTTATAGATGCTTAGCCCTAACCAGACGGCCCCAGGATAGGGCCCAAAGAGTTGGATTCAGTCCCATTACTTCATGACAAATAGATGGGGAAACAATGGAAACAGTGAGAGACTTTATTTTTTGAGGCTCCAAAAACACTGCAGATGGTGACTGCAGTCATAAAATTAAAAGATGTTTGCTCCTTACAAAAAAAGCTATGACCAACCTAGACCAACCTTTTTAATATGCTTTTTAGCATATTAAAAAGAAAGCAGAGACATTACTTTGCCAACAAAGGAAGGTCCATCTAATCAAAGCTATGGTTTTTCCAGTAGTCATGTATGGATGTGATAGTTGGACTATAAAGAAAGCTGAGCATGGAAGAATGAATGCTTTTGAACTGTGGTGTTAGAGAAGACTCTTGCAAGGCCCTTGGACTTCAAGGAGATCAAACCAATCAATCCTAAAGGAAATCAGTCCTGAATATTCATTGGAAGGACTGATGCTGAAGCTGAAACTCCAATACTTTGGCCACCTGATGCAAAGAACTGACTCATTGGAAAAGACCCTGATGATGGGAAAGATCGAAGGTGGGTGGAGAAGGGGATGACAGAGGATGAGATGGTTGAATGGCATCACCGACTCAATGGATATGAGTTTGAGCAAGCTCTGAGAGTTGGTGATAGACAGGGAAGCCTGGTGTGCTGCAGTCCATGGGGTCACAGAATCAGACATGACTGAGCAACTGAACTGAACTGACTGAGTCCTGGCAGGGCCACTCATTGGGCCAAGCAGATAACATGGCGATGGCAGGCAGTCAGAAAAAGGATAACAGGGAGAGGAGAGGTAAAATGAAAAATGTGTATAAAGGCCTTCAGATGTGAGGAAAACACCCCATTACACTGGTGAACAGGATAAAGCTAGAGCCTTTGGGTTTACAGTGTCCTGATTAGATCATCTCTTAGGTCCTTTTGAGTTCCAGTGTATATTTATTTACTTATTTTTGCCTCCCATCAAAACTAGCATATCCTTTTTGTAGTCTCTTCAGGCTCTGCTTTCTGTTTAGGAGTAGGTAGTGGCAATGAGCTAATCAGATAAGCTAACCTCTACTCTGGGCAGATTAGCTAATGGGCAACTCCTCCCATGACTTAATGCTGTAGTTGGATTAAAGTACATTCCATCTGATCTTGACCTGGGGGATTGACAAATGATGGGGATTCATACTTCCGTATCCAGTGTCCCTGCAACTACACCCTGGGGACAGCACCCAGCCCAGGGCTGGGCAGGAACTAACATGTGACCTAGACTTGTTTCCCTGCAATTGTGGCATCAATAAGATGGCCAGAGCCTAATGACTGGACTAAAAACTTTGGTTTCTGTATTATGTGGTGGCCCCACAGGAGGTGGGAGATGGCAGGGGTGGGGAAACTATGTTAAAGTCATTTTCTCTTGGTTTTATTGAGAAATAATTGACATACATTGCTGTGTAAGTTTAAGGTACCCAGCATGATGGTTCAATTTACATAGATTGTGAAATGATTACCATAGTAGGTTCAGCTAACATCAATCTTCTCATATAGATACAATAAAATGAAAATAAGAAAAGTAAAGGAAAAAAATTATTTTTATGATGAAATTAGGATTTATCTCTTAACAACTTTTCAATACTGTATACACTTGAGTGTAGAAAATATTGTAATGAATATAGAATGAAGGATCTAGAAGGAATTTTCCATAATTGTGAAAGTGGAAGCCCCGGAAAAATTAATACACACACTATCTCAAGTTTTTATAATGCTTTATTATTTACAAAAAGACTTTCCTGTTCACCATTATTTTTGACCTTATTACCAACTCCCCATATGGAAGCAGAAGTAGACAGTATTATTTCCACTGTACAGATGAGGAAACCAAGGTTCCCAGAGGTTGACTTTCCCAACATCCAGTGCACTCATTGTCTCAGGGGCATGGCATAGCAAGCCTTATATCTCACTGGCATCAACTGTCTTGTTGATTTCAGTTGGATTTCAGATGTGGTGAGCAGAGGGTGGAGATGTAAGATAATTCCTCAATTTGCAATACTTGGAGAGGCTGGCTATTTTGCATAGGCTGACAGCCAGCTCTGGTTCAGGTACTCTCCTGACTTCACTTTCCAGGTTTAAATTGGCTCCTGGCCCTGGGTTTCCCAGGCATGGAAATGGCATCACCACTGCTGGAAGCAGAGGATCAGGTGGAGCACATGGTACTCAGCCAGCCTTGCCCTCCCACATCTGAGCAGGTTGGAGGCTGGGTCAATTCTTCCCAGTGTTTGTACTTCACACATTAGAGCCAACTTCTCTCCACACTGTTCTTAACCCTTCCCTTAATTCTGTGCCATGAAATCAGAAATGTTTGTTTCCTAACTTCATGTCCTTTGCCTCCAGGGAGGGTGAATAAGATGGGGAGAAAGTTAGAATTGTTTGAGGTCAGTACAGGTGGTGTGCTCCTGATGTCGGTACAGAGGCAAAAGGGACTTTGAATTCACCCTTTAGGACCACACAGCTCAGTGGGATGGTTGGTCATATACAAAGCAAAATAAGTGAGTTAGGAATTACATTTGGCTTCAAGTAACAAAGAATCAGTGGAAACAGTGACAGACTTTATTTTTTTGGGCTCCAAAATCACTGCAGATGGTGACTGCAGCCATGAAATTAAAAGACGCTTACTCCTTGGAAGGAAAGGACCAACCTAGATAGCATATTCAAAACCAGAGACATTACTTTGCCAACAAAGGTCCGTCTAGTCAAGGCTATGGTTTGTCCAGTAGTCATGCATGGATGTGAGAGTTGGACTGTGAAGAAAACTGAGTGCTGAAGAATTGATGCTTTTGTACTGTGGTATTGGAGAAGACTCTTGAGAGTTCCTCGGATTGCAAGGAGATCCAACCAGTCCATCCTAAAGGAGATCAGTCCTGGGTGTTCATTGGAAGGACTGATGTTGAAGCTGAAACTCCAGTACTTTGGCTATCTCACGCGAAGAGTTGACTCATTGGAAAAGACCCTAATGCTGGGAAGGATTGGGGGCAGGAGGAGAAGGGGATGACAGAGGATGAGATGGCTGGATGGCATCACCAACTCAATGGACATGGGTTTGGGTAGACTCCGGGAGTTGGTGATGGACAAGGAGGCCTGGTGTACTGCAATTCATGGGGTCGCAGTGTCGGACACGACTGAGCGACTGAACTAAACTGAACTGAACAAAGAATCAAGGCAACAGCAATTTAAACAAGACTTTTATTTTTTCTTTGAAATTCCTTGAAGTTCGGAGCTGGGCAACACAATGCTGGTCTGGTTGCTTAGTGGTGTCACCAGGATCGCAGATTCCTTCTTTTCTTCTGATTTATTTTTTCCCTGTAGGATTGCTTCATGGTCAAAAGATGGCTGTTGGAGATCTAGTCTTCATGTCTCAAACAGGAAGAAGAAGAAAGGGCCAAATGCAAATAGGTATGTAATAGTAGGGTATACCCTCTTTGAATCAGTTACCTGGAAGTGATACACCAAGGTATTGAGTTATGTATCTTTGGCTACGGCATTTGCAGAGGTGACTGGGAGAGGTTTTGTTTATCTTTTTTTTTTTTTTTTAACTTAAATTGAACAATTTTTATTTCTGACAATACACTCTCTGATATTATGAAAAGGGAGGAGAAGGAGTGCTGGGTAGATCACTAGTGGGCCTCAACTCATCTGGGCAATTTCAATGCATGATAGTACAGTCCATGTATTCTGCTTAATGTGTGGTTTAGCTAAATAATTAAAACATTCTGGGCCCTACTTTTCTCACTTTCAAAATGGACATAATAATACTCATCTTGTAGTGACTAAATTTTATAAGACTTATGAAAATTCAATGTGAGTATGTATGTCAGTGTCTTAGAGCTATGGGAGGTATACTGTAAATGCCCTATAAATGTTGGCTGTGATGGTAAACACAGCAGATGGTGATGATCCAGACCCAGAACTCAGACTGCCTGGCTTATAACCTACTTACAGTACTTTTTGCTCAGCCGTGGGTGCTGAGTATATCGCAGGCAGTCAAACAACATTACTCATTGTGATTGGAAGCATGGAGAAGGCGAGTGTAAGACTCAGTGAGGTGCAGTTAGGGAAGGCTTCCTGGGCTAGTGGTATCTGGGTTGTGTTCGTGGGTGTAAAGTTGGGGGCCAGTGAAGAAGGTGGGGAGGATGTCATAAGCAGAGCACATGCAGGTATGAAAGCAGGTATGTGTTCAGAGCCCATGGTGAGAAGCTTCTGGTGAGTCTGCTCCCCAAGGTCAAGGTAGGAAAGAGGACAGGCTGAGGTGGAGAGGAAGGTGGTGTCTGGGACTTGGAGGGCCCGTGTGCCACGATGAGGAGACAAGAGCCCAGAGCCCCATCTCATGGGGCTGGTTTCTGAGGGTGGATGCAATCACATTCTCAGACCAGGAATTAACTGATTTGAACAATGCATGGATTATTGGCATCTGTCAACTGCTACCTGTTAACCAAAGGCCCAAAGCTCAAACTCTGCCAGGCTCCTCTGGGAAGAGGCCATGAATCATATAATGATGGCCACTTTGGCACAGAAGAGAATGCTAGTTAGCTGGAGGCTGATTTTATGACCGGAAGAAGGGAAGGCTGTTGTAGGTTTGCATAGAGATAGAAGAGCAAGTTCCATCTAGGTTTCTACAGGGCTCCACTCCCCATTAGCAGATGAGAACAGTTTGGTTTATCAGGATCCCCTGGAAATTAAGGTGTTAGGGCAGCTGAAGAGGTAAATTCTGAGTTGAAACGAGGAGGAAGTGCTAGAGACACAGGGGTACATTGTAGTTAAGGAAACATGGGGCAGCAAAGAGGCAGCTGCAGGGAGGTTGAGGAGAAAGAGCATTTGACCCAAGTTCAAAGTCTTGGGGCCAGTCTCATCTCCAACCTCAAGTTCCTAGAAACAATGTACAGTGTTCTATAAAACATAGATGATAACACTTGCTTGACTGGCCTAACCAAGCTGTTTGATCAAATGAGAAAATATATGTCTATAAAGGCTCTTTGTGGGGGGCACCTTAATAAAAATCCAACCTCTGCCCCAGTCTCCCAGGCCTTCTGATGGATTATAGAACATATTGGCCTCTTTCCCACCTTTGTCTGTGTGCTCCTTTTTCTGCCTAGAACATTCTTCTGCCAGTTCTTTCTATAGTTCATCTAAGCTTATATGCCACTTCCTCAGAAAGGCCTTCCCTCACCTACTGAAAGCATGCACTCCCCTCTGAGCCACTGCTGCCCAAGATAGCTCATGGTTAAGAACCCAGACTCTGAAGCACGTCTCTAGGGTTCAGGTTCAGCTCTGACACATACCAGCTGTGTGACCTGGTGCTTCTCTTTCCACATCTATGAGATGAAGATCATAATAATATTTATCTCACAAAGTGGTATAGACCAAGATGACTTCAAGAGATGTCAACTATTACTACTGTTCATCAGAGCACTGTATTTCCTTTTGAGAACTAACCATGTCTATGATTAATTTATCTGTATGTATGTTTATTATCCAACCCTCACTTTTTTCCATAATGAACTCTCCCCGAGGGCAGTGATCATGTCTTTTTTTATCCATTCTTATATACCACATGTATAGCTCAGTGCCTGGAACCCAGAAGATGCTCCAGAAATAGTTGGATGAGGAATGTACTGAAATGAGCATTTCCTGGAACCAAGCCCTGGGGTGACCCAGGCAGTCCTGGGACCAGCCAAGGAGCTGGTCAGATGGCCCTGCTTTGCATTTCATTCTCCCCTTGGTAGGGCTTTCACTTATGTAATGGAACAGCAGTGAAACCCCACGATACCTAAGTGCTTCCCCTCTAGCCAGCCCACATATGACCACAAAAAGGGGGAAGAAAAAATAAGAGAAAAAGAAGAGCTCCAAACCGCATGCTTCTTGGGACAGAAAAATGAGCTCTCTTTTTTCCCAGAGTCATGTGAGGGCACAGTGACAAACTTGGGCATGTTTTGCTGAGCCTCAGAGCAACCAAGTGGTGAGGAATAAAGGGCCCCAGTCTGAGTGTCAATAACTGAGACTTTTTCCATCTCTTCCCCTAATTTGCTGTGCAACCTTCACTGGGTCACTTTCCCTCTCTGGGTCTCATAAGTGTCCTCATCGGCAAATTGAGAGGGTTGGAATAAATGATTGAGGTAGATTGGGCATGCAATCCTGGTTTTGCCTACAGATGTAGTGTAATTATCAACAATAACCTCTTTCATTCTCTAAGTGATCTGTGACATGATGACATTAGTTGCTCAATATGATGACATTAGTTGCTCAGTCCTGTTCAACTCTTTGTGATCCCATGGACTCCAACCGTCCAGGCTTCTCTGTTCATGGGATTTTCCAGGAAAGAATACTGGAGTGGGTTGCTGTTTTCTTCTCCAGGTGATCTTCCCAACCCAGGAATTGAACCTGGGTCTCCTGCATTGCAGGCAGATTCCTTACTGTCTGAGCTACCAGGGAAGCCACAGGTGAGTTGTACTAGGTGATAGATTATAAGATCTGTTTGATTCAGGTCACTGTTTCCATTTTTTTGGATATGATAAAGAGTATTGCAATGAAGTTCCTCTATTCAACAAGTATTTGATACTTCCTTTATTCAACAAATATTTGATAAGCATCTATTATGTGCCAGGTATGGCTTTATGCTCTGGGGATACTGGAGAAACAAGACAGATAAGATCTCTGTATGGAAAATACATTCTTGTGAGGGAGATAGATAATAAACTAGAAAACAACAACAACAAAACAAATTTTAGATCGTTATGAGGAAAGCAAATGAGAACAATGTGCCAGATGGTGCTAGGAGGTGCTACTTTGTAAAGTGTGGTGGGGAGAGGTCTCTTTGAGAGGTCACATTAGAGTTGAGACCTGAATGATAGGAAGGAGCCAGTTATACAAAATCCGAGGGAGAACGTACAGCAAATGCAAAGGCCCTGAGTTAGGAAATGTTTATGTTTGAAGAACAGAAACAGAGCCAGCATGGCTAAAGTGGTTGGAAATGAGGTTAGACCGAAGATAAAGGCCGGATCATATAGGGCCATATAGAATTTTATTCTAAGTGCAGAATATCTGATTGTATTTGAATCACTGAAAAATCGTAAAATAAAACTAGCTCTGTGTAAAGCAGACTGAGAGCAAAAAACTTCACATATCTGGTTAGTTATAGCACAGAAAGCCATAACTTCACCCCAGGCTGTGTGGCACCCTGGAAAGAAAATGAACATCAGAGTCAGAGTGAATCATGTTCCAATTCTAGCTCCTTTGATCTATAATCAAAGGAAGTGAAAGTGAGATCTTGAAGAGATATTTGTATATCCATGTTCAGAGCAGCATTATTCACAATAGCCATGAAGTGGAAGCAACCCAAATGGTTGGGTGGATAAACAAAATGTGGTATATAAATACAATGGAATATTATTCAGACTTGAAAAGGAAGGGAATTCTTATACTTGTTACAATATGAATGAACCTTATGGACATTATGCTAAGTGCAATAAACCAAAAACAAAAAAAAAGCTTGTATAGCAGATATAATTGTGAAGGAGCCACATGTATGGGGAACTGTGTGCCTGGTACATAGTTAGCGTTCCATAACGGAACAGGTGAATGAACAAAGTGGATGACACGCCTAGCCACGAGTCGTAAAGCATGTAAACAGTAAAGCAATCTGCCTGTTCTAAAATATATGTGAGATTTTTTAATCTGGTACCATAATAGTTGCTTCAGCAAGCAAACTAACTGAAAGCCTTGCCAACAGGGTCTCATATTAGCATCTGCATTGGTTTTCTATTGCTAGAATAGCAAAATTCCACAAATGTAATGGTTTAAACAACATCAATTTATTACCTTCCAGTTTTGTAGGAAAACTTTTGATGTGTGTCTTAGCAGGGTAAAATCAAGGTATCAGCAGGCCTGTGTTCATTACTGGAGGTTCTAGGGAAGGATCTGTTTCCCTGCACACTTGAGTTGTTTGCAAAATTCAATTCCTTGTGGTTGTAGGACTGAGAAGCTGTTTCTTTGCTCATTGTCATTGAGGGCCATTCCCAGCTTCTAGAGGCCACTTACACTCCTTGACTTGTGTCCACTTCTTCCATCGTCAAAGCTAGCAACGCTTCTTCTTCTTCCCTCTCATCTCTCTGACCCAGCACAGAAAGGTTCTCCACCTCTAACTGTTAGTCACTCAGTCATGTCTGACTTTTTGCGCGTCTGACTCTGTAGCCCGCCAGGCTCCTCTGTCTATGGAATTCTTCAGGTAAGAACACTGGAGTGGGTTGCCACTCCCTTCTCCAGGGGATCTTCCTGACCCCCGGATCGAATCTGGGTCTCCTGTATTGCAGGCAGATTATTTACTGTCTGAGTCATCAGGGAAGCCCCTCCACCTTTAAGGACCCTAGTAATTAGATTATTAAGTTCACCCAGATAATGCAGGATACTCCTCCCATCTCAAGGTCCTTAACTTTTATTTTTTAATTTTATTTTATTTTTAAACTTTACATAATTGTATTAGTTTTGCCAAAGGTCCTTAACAAGGTCCTTAACTTTAATGCTATTCATGAAATCCCTTTGAAAGACTGAAAGATCCTGGGGATTGAGTCGTGAATATATTTGGAAGGTTATTTTTCTGTCTACCACTGCATCCATTATCATTTTGGAAGGATTGGCTTCTCAGAGCAGGTAGTTGTCTCTCAGTGAAGAGCTATGGGAAATGAGGTGAGTGAAGGAGAATTTTGGATAAAGAGAAGAGACTTGAGGCATTGGCAGTAAATGTGTTGGCAGGCCTGCGAGGGATGCGACAGGAAGAGGATGTTGGCTTCATGGAATCCAGGTCCCTAAAAGAAGAAAGAAATACTTACAAGTTCCAGAAAGTTAAGCTTATGTGTCTTGCAGTTTCCTTTCTGATTCTGATCTGTTCTGCCAAGGAGAAAGTATTCTTCACCTGCCATGAATAATCATAATATGTTTCCCCATGATTTTAATTAGTTGATTGATGGGTTGTTATTGGTTCATTGCTACCAATATTTGAAGGATGGTTTCTTTGCTGACTTGGTGAAGCTTCCAGACGTTATTAGAGCAGGTATGACTTCAGCTCACCCAGCTAGTAGCATTGGCTCTGCTTTCTCTCATTGGCTTCTATAGTGGGTTCAGCCATGAATCAGGGACCTGGTGACACAGACCTTTATTTCATTTCTGGATCTTCCTCCCTAAAGAGTCCAGTAAGTTATGTTGCTAAGATGCTGTCTGTTTCAAGTCTTTTTATTTCTGTATCTTTGCCATCCTCCTTTTCCTCTTCTCTTTTCTTTCTAGTTTTGTGATGTTTTAGGGTCAAAATAATGAAAAAGAATAGAAACCAATTCAACTCTGGAAATAATCCAGAGATTCAAGAAGGAATGTGCTCAGTTGTTATGTGGTGGTTTGATATGATGTCAAATCCACTTGCTTATGGCAAAAATGAAATTGTTTTTAAGAGTGAAGTTGTTTCGGTTGAAGAATGAAATTGTCTTTATAAGAAAGTCATTTTGATATGAAGAAGCTACATCAAGACATCTCTTGACGTCTACGGTTGCCCATAAGCCCTCAGCAGCTCAGCTGTCCAGGGGTGCCTGGGGGCTTTGCAATAATATGAAGAAACATGTATGGTGAGGGGACATTTAGACTATAAGCACTCACAGTTTGTGAGGGCAATCTGACAGTTTTGGTCTGGGCAAGGCAACCCTTCACTGACCTAAACAGCTAGATCATGGGGCATTAGGTCCTGTGTGGGTAATGGGGTAAGGACACGAGAAAAGCAGTGCAGCTCCTTGCATGGGGGATTATCTTGCCTGTCAACACTGGCATCTTGATTCCCTAGCAACCTGCTCCAGCAACAGGGGACTTATGTTTTGCTGGGAGCTGGGTGTCAGACTCTAGGTTGGTTAATCTGACTTTCCCAGGAACCAACTCATGAAGAAAGGCATACCTCACCTAAATTGGGACTTTATTCCTTTCATCTCATCTTACCTGGAACAAAAGTGTGATTAATACATTATTGGTTTGTGCATGCTTAGTCGTTCAATTGTATCTGACTCTTCATGACCTCATGGACTATATGTGGCCTGCCAGGATTCTCTGTCCATGGAGATTCTCCAGGCAAGAATACTGGAGTAGGTTACCATGCCCTCCTCCAGGGGATCTTCCCAACCCAGGGATCAAACCAGGGTCTCCCACACTGCAGGCAGATTCTTTACCAGCTGAGCTACGTTATTTCTTTACTAGTTTATTGAGAGACATTATCCTATGTTATTTGCTTGTGAAATTATAATTCCTGCAGTGAACCTGTGTTAAATATTGACAGAGACAGTCTCAATCTCTGAGCATAATTTGCCTCCCAAAAAACAAAAATTGACTACTCTAATCTCCTCTGTTCTGATAAAAGGAATTTACAGCAAAGGCAAATATTTCCTGGTTCTCTTTGGGAGAGTGAGGCGGTAAGAGTGTGTGCAGTTTGCTGCCTGTTGATGTAACACAGACTCAGGCCCAAGGGAGGAAATGGCCACTTCTGAGGCTACAGTGGTTATAGGTTTCAGGTAAAGCATGGTTGTAATTCTCCCACATGTCATCCTGCAGAGGGATGGGCAGAGTCAGGGTGGAGATTCTTGCCTATGGTTTGCTCCCAGAGAAGGTATGTGTCGGACTTGGACTTTCTAGTTGCTACACAGTGGGAAGCCAGAGTCTCATTGGGTGTTAGTAGAGGTCAGAACTCGTGGGAACAGAGGTTGTGACACAGAGGAAACTCCCCCCTCTGCCCCTGACCACACCCTAGCTTCTTTCACCCAGTCACACAAGTCGTTTGTTCAGACAGAGGCAACTCTGAGCAGGACATTTGGAAAAGGTGTTACAGGGGTTGAAACTGTTGCTATGGTGTCATCAAGAAGACTCTTTGGGAAACCCAAGGGAAAAAGAGGTAGTAGAGCTGACAAAAGCTACTAGAGTTTTCTTTGGCTTGAAGTATTGTTTATATTTGAATAATAACCAAATTAATGTTAAGAATTATAATATGACTGTTGAGCCACACACTCACGCTACGTTGCTTCAGTTGTGTCCAACTGTTTGCAAGCCTATGGGCTGTAGCCTGCCAGGCTCCTCTGTCCATGGGATTCTCCAGGCAAGAACACTGGAGTGGGTTGCCATGTCCTCCTCTAGGCTGTTGAACCACAATTATGTGCTAATCATGGTTTCACATGGCTTATCTTTAGTTATTACATTAATTCTCACTCTGCCAGGCAGGCATTATCTGTATCATACAGATATTGAAGTTGAGAAAGAGAGCTTGTATGGTGGGGCTGAGATTCAAGTTCAGGTTCTGTCGGGGTCCAGCCCCGGTGGATCCAGGGAATTCGAAGCGGGGATGGCGTAGGTGAGGATCAGGAAACAATTGCTTAATTAAACGTTAATTAAGGATATAAAGAGTGGTTAAATAAGGATAGCTCAGTGAGGAAATTCAGTGGAGAAAAGAGGCTGAATAATTCAGCCAGAAGGTGAAAGAAAGAACGACATGGGGAGACCAAGTTTTGGTGAACAAGGCCCGCACTTTATTTTCCAAAGTAGTTTTTATACCTTAAGTTATGCATAGAGGATAATGGGGGAAGGGGTAGAGTCATGCAGTAAGCCAGGCTTTCTTCCTGCAAACTTATCATATGCAAAAGTTTAGGTGATTTGCATCATCTTCTGGCCCGGAGGCCTGTTAACATTTTAAGACCCTTTCTTCAGAAAACTTATTTTTCTCTAAAGGTGATTAGGCAGGCGCCACCCTCCAAAAGCATTAAATAAAGTTGCATTCCTACAGGGCAAAGGTGTGGTGGGGTATAACTAGAAAAAGAATTAACTCAAGGGTCCAAGGTTACAAACATTAAGCTACTACTTACACCAATTATATTAATCAATACACTGCCAGGGACACAGCAGGTAAGGGATATGGAGACTTAGCAGCAAACATTGGCCCAACAAATGAAAAACCCTTTACCAATACAATTTCTAATCCATCTTTTAACTGCTCAAAGGAATCTGTATTTAGACAGTTTAGAACATCTCATGCCTCTCACAGTTGGGGGGCTCTGAGCAATCACATGTGGTTGCAAAAACCTATTCAGGCAGGCTAGAGGACTTCCAAAGGAGTTTGTAGGTTGAAACACTATCACACCCAGGAACTTTATTAACTGGAGCTGTAAGTTAACTCTTTTTTTCAGAGAGAGGTAGTGGGGGACAGCCCCCCATAAAGTCAGAGGTGTAGGTGAGAGCACAAAGCAGAAAGTAGGCAGACTCTGGTTTGGGGGGGTAGATGCTTGAGAATTTCCAGGGGGACTCCTGAGGCTCGATCCCGCCTTTGCATATGCCGAGCCTCCTTTCTCATGACCTTTGCCACGGGCGGAGCTCCTCACGCTGGCTCCCGGCAAGGTTCATTGATTTTTAAAGTTTATTTTCTTTTTCTTTTCTTTTCCTTCCTTCCTCTTTTATTTCCTCTTTGCCATGCTTGCTTCATGGGCTTCCCGGGTGGCTCAGCTGGTAAAGAATCTGCCTGCAATGCAGGAGAAAGAAGTGAAGTGAAGTTGCTCAGTCATGTCCAACTCTTTGCAACCTCATAGACTGTAGCCTACCAGGCTCCTCCGTCCATGGGATTTTCCAGGCAAGAGTACTGGAGTGGGTTGCCATTTCCATCTCCAGAGGATCTTCCCGACCCAGGGATCGAACCTGGGTCTCCTGCATTGTAGGCAGACTCTTTACCATCTGAGCCACCAGGGAAGCCCCCAGTTCAATTCCTGGGTCAGGAAGTTCCCCTGGAGAAGGGACAGGCTACCCAATCTGGGCTTCCCTGGTGGCTCAGATTGTAAAGAATCTGCCCACAATAAGGGAGACCTGGGTTCGATCCCTGGATTGGAAAGATCCTCTGGAGGAGGGCATGGCAGCCCACTCCAGTATTCTTGTCTGAAGAATCCCCATGGACAGAGGAGACTGGCAGGCTACATACAGTCCTTACGGTCACAAAGAGTGGGACACGACTGAACGACTAAGCACAGTACAGCATGCTTGCTTCATATTGTCTTTTAAAAGAGATGAAATGTGTATAAAGAAACTCTGAAAGTTTACATACAAAAACTAATAACAGTTTTGCATGTGGGAGGACAGAGGGGTGGGAGATGGGAAGGAAGATATTAAATGTATTCCTTAAAGATTTTTGAGCAATGTAGATGGACTATGTTACTTACTTGAAAAAATTAAATTAGAAAGTTAGAGTGGTGTCATACAGTCCATGTCATTCTGCAACTAACCTTTTCCAGTTTGGTTTATGTTTTTGAGGTCTATCCATGTGGTCAGGACCTTAATCTTTCCATTAGTTATGCTGCCTTGAACTGTAGAATCTTACAACTGCAAACACTCCTGGGGATTACCCAGCTCTCAACTTTCACATTACAAGAAAGATAACTGAAGGTGCAGAAATGGAAAGTAATTTGTCCGCAGGTCAATGGCAGAATTGGGGTTGGCCTTAGATCTTCCCACCTTGACATGAGTTTGGGCCTGCCTTCTACCCCAACTCCCAGAGCCAAAACCATCTCCCGATTCTTACTAGGATAACTTTATGTGTTATCCTTTCCTAGGAACATCTGTCTTCAAAAAACAAAACAAACATGAGCAACAACATTCAGCAACAAACTATTATTAGTTTCTGTATGTGAACTTTCAGAGTTTCTTTATGCACATATAGAAAACAATGGATAACTAGGTTCATTTTCCCCTCTGCTGCACAAAATGTAGTATACTCACACATTCTTCTGCACTTTTTTTGTTTTCACTTAATACGTGTTGGAGAAGTTCCCATATTAGCATAGAGAGTGTCTTTATCCAGTAGGGATCATTCTGATCTCAGAAGTCAGAGGGAGATGCTTTGAGGTGACGGGAATGGTTGGCAGGAACGCAACGTGGTGGTGTCGGCTGCCAGGGATGGAGTAAACTTTCTAGTATCTCCTCTCCCTTTTTCTCTTCCAAAGTAGATAAATAGGAAAAGAAAAGGCAGATATAAATAAAAAACAACTAGATCATCACTCACTCACTCTGAAGATAGGTTCTACCTTCAGTTCAGGAAGGAACTAATTAGTGGTTTGAGTTGGTGATGGTATTTTTTTTTAAATTTATTTATTGATTTATTTGTTTTTAGCTGTGCTTCACCGCTGCGCGGGCTTTTCTCTGGTGGTGGCGAGTAGGGGTACTCGCTGGTTGTGGTGTGAAGGCTTCTCGTTGTGGTGGCTTCTCTTTTGTGGAGCACTGGCTCTAGGGTGCACAGGCTTCAGTAGTCGTGGCTTCCGGCCTTTAGAGCACAGTGTTGTGGCACGTGGGCGTATTTGTTTCCTGACATGTGGGATCTTCCAAGTCCAGGGATGGAACCCCGTGTCACCTGCATCAGCGGGCGGATTCTTTACCACTGAGCCACCTGGGAAACCCTGATAATGGTATTATTGCAGATATTGTTAAGGTAACAGAATGCTATCAGACATTTTGTTGCCAGAGAGACAGTCAGAGCACTAATAAGCCCCTTGCCCTGCTCCTCCACAGTGAAAGAAACCATTGCTGGTTAAGTTCTCTGGTTCCTTCCTCTGCCATCAGGCAGGACCCATTAACCGTTCTGACAGGTGAGGACCTTTTAGGATTTATCTTGATAAGTTACCCTAGACCTTCTGGAGTTTGTATAGTCATGTACTGTGTCAGATGCGGTGAGGATACAAAACCCTATAGGATTTATGTACTTTCACTTCAAATTAAATGGCATGGATAGGTATTTCCCAAAATTGTATAGCAAAACATTTGTAACAGTGGAGGAGCAGCAATAATGTGAAGCAGCCCTTCCCAAGCTTTGGTCACATTTGGGATTTTACATAATATTTCATGCATATGCTGGAATCCACTTCTTAATATAAATATGTTTTGCTTTAATATCCACATTTACATTCTACTATCCATTTTTTCTCCCTAGTCTTCTAGTAAAATCTGTGCTTCAACAAGATACCCTGTGTTGACCCAGTGACTTTGTTGGATATCTTATGTATAGAACCCATTCTGGATCTTTGTGTACTCAAGTTTGAGAAGCACAGATTAGCCAGAAGTTGGCAAACTTGTTTTTGTAAAGGGCCAGAAAGTAAACATTCAGGCTTTGTGGGCCATATAGTTTCCATTCAGTTCAGGGCTTCCCTGGTAAAGAATCCACCTGCAATGCAGGAGACCCCAGTTAGATTCCTGGGTTGGGAAGATCTGCTGGAGAAGGGATAGGCTACCCATTCCAATACAGTTCAGTTCAGTCGCTCAGTCATGTCCAACTCTTTGCGACCCCATGGACTCAAGCATGCCAGGCTTCACTGTCCATTACCAACTCCTGGAGCTTGTTCAAACTTATGTCCATTGAGTCAGTGATGGCATCCAACCATTTCATCCTCTGTTGTCCCCTTCTCCTCCTGCCTTCAATCTTTCCCAGCATCAGGGTCTTTTCAAATGAGTCAGTTCTTTGTATCAGGTGGCCAAAGCATTAGAGTTTGAGCTTAAGCTTCAGCATCAGTCCTTCCAATAAATATTCAGGACTGATTTCCTTTAGGATGGACTTGTTGGATCTCCTTGCAGTCCAAGGGACTCTCAAGAGTCTTCTCCAATATCGCAGTTCAAAAGCACCAATTCTTCAGCGCTCAGTTTTCTTTATGGTCCAACTTTCACATCTATATATGACTACTGGAAAAACCATAGCTTTGACTAGATGGGACTTTGTTGGCAAAGTAATGTCTCTGCTTTTTAATATGCTGTCTAGGTCAGTCATAGCTTTTCTTCCAAGGAGCAAGCGTTTTTTAATTTCATGGCTGTAATTAACATCTGCAATGATCTTGGAGCCTAAGAAAATAAAGTCAGTCACTCTTTTCATTGTTTCCCCATCTATCTGTCATGAAGTGATGGGACTGGATGCCATGATCTTAGTTTTTTGAATGTTGAGTTTTAAGCCAGCTTTTTTACTCTCCTCTTTCACTTTCATCAAGAGGCTCTTTAGTTCCTCCTCACTTTCTGTCATAAGGGTGATGTCATCTGCATATCTGAGGTTATTGATATTTGTCCCAGCAATCTTGATTCCAGCTTGTGCTTCGTCCAGCCTGGCATTTCACATGATGTACTCTGCATAGATATTAAATAAGCAAGGTGACAATATATGGCCTTGACATAGTCCTTTCTCAATTTGGAACCAGTCCGTTTTTCTATGTCCGGTTCTAACTGTTGCTTCTCACTGTTGCTTCTTACCTGCATACAGGTTTCTCAGGAGGAAGGTAAGGTGGTCTGGTATTCCCCTGTCTTTCAGAATTTTCCACAGTTTGTTGTGATCCACACAGTCAAAGGCTTTGGCATAGTCAATAAAGCAGAAGTAGATGTTTTTCTGGAATTCTCTTGTTTTTTCTATGATCCAACCGATGTTGGCAATTTGGTCTCTTGTTCTTCTGCCTTTTCTAAATCCAGTTGTAACTGTTTTGTTATAACTAGTCAATCTTGTCTTGCAGTGCAGCAGGAGCAGCCATAAACAACATGCAAATGAATTGCATGGCTGTGTTCCAATAAAACTATATTTATAAAACAAACAGATTTGACCTGGATTTGGTCTGCAGGCTGCTGTTTACCAACTCCAGGATTAGACAATAAATGCCTGATTGTTTATAAAAGGGTAATATTTTCAGTTGGGACAAATAAGGAAGAAGAGTGGAAGTAGAAATTCCATTGATTATTGAGGCTTATACAGTATTTCAGAGAGCAGAGAGGACATAACAGAATTATTAATAGAGGGGCAGTACAAACAAAAGCAAGTATTTTTAGGTTTATGTATAGGTGGGGCTTCCCAGATGAGGCTAGTGATAAAGAACCTGTCTGCCAATACAGGAGATATAAGAGACATGGGTTTGATCCCTGGGTTGGGAAGATCCCCTGGAGGAGGGCATGGCAACCCACTTCAGTATTCTTGCCAGAAGAATCCCATGGACATAGGAGCCTGACAGGCTACAGTCCATCGAGTCACAAAGAGTTGGATATGACTGAAGGGACTTAGCATGCACACATACATAGATAGGGGACAGGAAGGATAGTAAGTACATCAATTTGGTTTAGGGAAGGAACTCATGTCTAAGAGAAGCATTCTAAAATATCAGGGTTCGGGGTTCTCTGATGGTCCAGAGGTTAAGAATATGCCTGTCAATGCAGGGGACACGGGTCCAGGAAGATCTCACATGCTGCAGAGCAACTAAGCCCATGCACCACAACTACTGAGCCCACGTGCCATGGCTACTGAAGCCAGCATGCTCTAGAGCCTGTGCTCTACAACAAGAGAAGCCACCACAGTGAGAAGCCAATGCATCGCAGCTAGAGAGTAGTGAAAGGCTGTTGTTGAATCACGTGAATACACCGGGATTCTTGGCCCCCGGAGGAGAAGAATTCAATCCGGGGCCAGAGACGAGGCTTGATTGCTCAGAGCTTTTGTGTAATAAAGTTTTATTGAAGTATAAAGGAGATAGAGAAAGCTTGACATAGGCATCAGAAGGGGGCAGAAAGAGTACCCGCTTGCTAGTGTTAATAATGAAGTTATATAATCCAAAGAATGTCTGGAGGTTGTAAAGACCTCATCAGACCTACTCCCATAATTTACACTTTAAGATAACAGAAGGTTTAATCCAGGAACTGTCCTTAGGCAGGATACATTATTGTTATATAATCCTAAGGAATGCGGAGAAAGAAAAAAAGTTTGTCCTTTCTTCCTCCTTGAGAATTCCAGACCCCTCTCTCCTTGGGGACCCCTAGACTCCTTATCAACCTGCCTAGGAACTGACTCTCTCAGTAGCCCCTGCTCTCTGTAACCAGAGAAAGTCCTCATGTAGCAACAAAGACCCAGCACAGCCTATCTATATCTATATCTATCTATCTATATCAGGGCTGAAAGGGACTTTGCTGATTATTTGCTTCTCATTGTATTTCCCATTTTTGTGGAAATTGAGCTGAAAAGAGACTTCAGATCTGGAAAGAGGCTAAAGAGTGGTGTGCCTTCAATACTAAGTTAAGGGATCTCTGTTGTGCTGCATACCAGGCAGTGATGTTTTAGCATTTCATCATCTGAATGCTTATTCATTAATCAACTTCCTACATACCTCATGACCAGATGTCCCAAGAGAATTTCCTCTGGGATGGAGTTACTTCTCATCCACTTTACACCATTGTGAAATAGCCCAGTAGAGATAGTGACAAGACACATCTGGAGCAATCACCCGGACAAGTGCCAAGGGGCAGAAACTAGCTTCTCCTGCCATCAACTTGCTGTGAGATCCTGGACCAAATCTTGAGCTCTCCTGTAGCTTTCCCCTTGGTTAAACAAGAAGCACTCATCCTTGTCTCTCCATCAGAACTGGTGGCCTGTTCTTCTCCTACTTCTCTGCCCTCTTCTCCCGCCACCAACCTTGAAGTCATCAATGGCCAGAGGACTCTAGAGGGGGAGGCACCATGAACTTGTTTGACTCAGATTTTATATTTATTCACTAATTTGTTCCCACTAATTATTGAGTACTTTCCATGCCCTGGATGCCGAGGATAAACAATGAATGAGGTAAGCAGGCTCCTACCTTTGTGGAGCTCACATTCTAGTGGTATGAGGTGGTAGGGAACACAAGCAGTGTACAAGTCAACAAATAAAAGAATTTCAGCTGGAGATTACTGCTGTGAATGAAATTGAACAGGTATTGAGATAGTGACTAGAGGGGCTCTTTTGGGTGGTCTATCGAGGGAAGACCTCTTTGAGGAAAGATCTGAAGGTTGAGAAGAGCTTTGCTCTTCCCTCCTAGGCCAAGGGAAGAGCAAAGGGGAAAGGCCATGAGTGTGTGGGGTTCACAGGGAGAAAGTAGATCTGTGTGTCTGCAGGGTAGTGGGTGAAGGGAAGATGGATGGTAGACAAAGATGAAGAGATTGACAGCATGAAATTGATGAGTTTTCATCTGGTTGATCCAGTGACTCAATCTGGTTTATCTTTTTAAAAGAACATTCAGACTGTTACCTGGAGAATGACTTGGATTAAGAGTAGAAGTAAGATAATCAACAAGGCTTGTCCAGGTGGGAAATAATGGTGGTCTAGATCAGATGGTAGCAAAGGAGACTGAAAGAAGTCACTGGATTCAGGATATATTTTGGAAGGAGAAGAAACCAGATCCGTTGAATGGTTGGATGTAGGGTTTTGGGGAGGTGCTTTATTGGTGAAGGGAATATGGAATTCAGGGATGACCATTCAGACTGGGGCTGGAACAACCAGCAAGTTGTGGAATCTTTTATGTTGCTTGTTGAGACTGGACTGCTGGAAGACAAATAGTTTTTGGTGGGGAGTGTGGTCAGTCAATTGGTCCAACCTGGGTGTGCTGAGGCGAAGACGACTGTGAGATCTCTGGGTGGGGACATGCAATTGGCAGCTAGAGATGTATTTTTTGTATGTTTCCAGTCTTAAGAGATTAGCATTTTCCCTAACATACAAGCAACAGTCCTGTGAGACTTGATTTGCTGGACCACACATTTTACATCTGCTCCTTGGCATGTCTGGGACTCTTTAAAGATCTGTGAATTCCATGGATTCATCCTAGATTCTGCATTTTGCCTCTAGCAGACATCCTACTCCCATCTCTGCTCAACCCTTTGCCACCACATTACTTTTCTCCCCATCCTGCTTGGTCCCAGTGTGGATGTTCAAGGGAGCTGATACATTTTGTCAAATAGCCCTTCTCAGTTACATTCCCATCAACAGCAAAGCCATGTCTACTTCCCCACACTCTCATTAACACTGGGCAGTATTATTTTCCAATTTGGTAGGAGATAGATGGTGACACATTTCAGTTTGTATTGCAAAGATGTGCTTTTAGACCATAAAGCACTTTCTCTGTGTAAATTGCAATACACAGACTCATTCAAGAGTTCACAGTCACAATTAATTATTCAGAAATTTCAGGGCACATATAGTAATGGTGGTTAATACTTGTTGAAATCCCTTTGTGTACCAGACACTGCAGTTGTGATGCCTCTTTAATTCCCACAGCATCCCAAATGTGGAAACTGAGTCCAAGGGAAATTAACTTATCCAAATGGCATAGTTGGGATTCATACCCCAGGACAGGAAGAGTGTCCCTAACCAGTGCCTGCATACCTTCTGCTGTCAGGACTGCTTGTCACCCAGGATGACAGCACTAATTGAACTCCTTTTGGAAATCCTTGTCACTTCTTAGCCTCCCGTTCTAACCTTCCTGTTTTCTTTTTCCAGGTTTCTAGATCCTTTGCGGGGTTTACTTCTCACTGACATTTGATCATTATAAATCTGTGATCAGCAAAAACATCCACTTCTACAGAGTTCTATGGAAACAAAATGGGACTGAATAATCTATAATAACTAGAATTAAATAGAATTGACCAAAATGGTGTTAAACATTGTTGAAGAGAATTTGAGAGTACACAATTGGAGATAAATTTGTGTTTAATACCCTGCAAACTGGGGCTCCTTAATAAACCAAGGATAATTTGAGACACTGAGTATCAACCTTTTAAAGACTCAATTCTGATTACCAGATTGCCCTTCCAGGTAGACTGGACCGTCCACAGTTGCTTGAATATGCTCAGTTCACATGATGATGTTCTTTCAGGCCTGGAGAGGTGCAATCTTGATTCATTGGCCATCAGAGGCAATGCTGCAGGGGAAAGAAGAGGGGGCTGTCAACAGAAGGAATTGCAGCCTCAGTAATGTGTGTGGAGGTGAGAGAGAGAGCATGATTGCCCCACTGTCCTCTTGGGGGTGGTGAAAGTTTATGAAGTGAGTGTATATGGATATCAGACCTTTTAAACCCACATTTATTGCCAAATCCTTCCCTTCTGACTCTGAGTCACTGTTCCAACAACCTGCTTCTCAGAGCAACCTGGGAGTCCGAACTTATGAGGTCTAGGATGTAACCCTAATTCCTCTCTCTTAAGGCATAGCTGTCCAGAATGAGGTAGGGGGAGAAAGTAATGTCATGACTGATAAGAAACAGAGAATTTGAAAGATGTGCTATTTGAAAACTAAAACTGACTTGAATTCTAATATAGTCTTTGACTTAGAAACAAGAAGAGGAAGATAGGCTGAGAGGGGAGGTTAGTTTTTAGCTACTGTTTTTTTTAAAACTGACAACAAGGGAAGAGAGACCAGAACCACAGACAAATTTAACATTTTGTACTTCAGTATCATTTGATCTTTAAAAAACTCCCTAATCTTAGAGGGGGTTGTCCCTGGATAAGGGGTTCTGTTCTGAACTGAACAAACATGGGTGAAGTATAAGGTCCCTTCCCCAAATCACTCCTCCTCAGTATCCCATGATGCTGGAAATCCCCGGGGTTAACTTTTCTTTCCTTTTGGCTACAATTAGGAAGCTCCTTTAATGCATTTCACTACTGTGTCTCAGTTTACAGATGAGCTCATTGAGGCTGGGAGAAACTAAATAATTAGTGCAAATTCACACAACTAGTAACCCACACAACCCAGGATTAGAACCTGGATTTGTTTGATTCCAAACTCTATCACACTGGTGGCTCCAGTATACACTCTCTTAGGATTGGGTGCCTTCTCTGTCAATTCTGTTACGTGGTTCACTAAACAAGTAGCCAAGAGCTCAGACTGTGATGGGCTTTGGGGTCAGGAGAGTTTGGGTTAGAGTTTTGACTCAATCACTGATTGATCAGCTGTGTGACTCTGGAAACTTAACCTCAGTCTACTCAGAAGGACGCTAGGATGTGAGGATGAAGTTCAACAAAGCATGTGGTAAGCATTTTACGAGATTATTTTGGTTTTTAAAAGCTATACATTCTCTAGCCATGAGCAACCAAGGACAGAACTGAAGAACAGACAATGATCAGAACATAGCTAACACTTACTGAGCACCCAGGATGGACTAGACACTGTACTAAGTCTTCTCCATGTATTATCTTCATTCATTCTCCTGACAATTCAGTGAGGTCTGTATGATTAACAATCTCATAGCACAAGAAGCAGTGCATCCAGCTGCAAGTAGAGGAGCCAGGACTTGAACCTCAGTGGATGGACCTGAGAGCTTATGCTCACCACCAGGAGGAAAGCTTGTGCTCACCACCAGGAGGGAAGCTTACATGGGCCTTCTTAGCAAGTTGGAAGGAGGTAGTGATGCTTAGGGAGGGTGAATAGGGAGCTTTGGTCCTGGGAGCAGCACATGGGCTTTGGGCATTGCAGGGTGGCGAAAAAGGTGATGAGAAAAGGGTAAGAACATCAAGTGAAAAGCTGGGTGTTTGAAGCAGCTGTCAACTGTAAGGTGATGTTGAGATAAAGTAACTAAAGCTGAATTCTCAAAGTGAATCTGTTGGATCTGCTCTTTCCTTAGAGATGGTCGAGTCTGGTGGCCTTTAATACTGTGTCCTGTGGTCCCTTAGGGTCCCCCAAGGGGTGGGTGGATGGAAGTAATGGGGTAAAGCCTTAGCTAATGGATCTTCAAAACCCTCTGTCTTACTTCAGCCATAGGAACTCCACATTTTTACCTTTTTTTTGAGGTACAACTTACATGACATGAGGTATAGGAATTTCAATGATAAAGCCTGATGAGTTTTTATATATGTATACATCTGTGTAGCTGCTACTCAGATCAAGGTAAAGAACACTCTTTGCCCTCCTGGGCAGGCTGTATGCTGTCCTTCCCAGTCAGAACAACATCCTCCCCACAGGTAACCACCATTCTGATTTTGCCCATTTTGAGCCTTTAAATAAATGAAATTACAAGTTTATGCTCTTTCATGTCTGGCTTCTTTCACTCAAAATTACATCTGAGAGATTTATCCATGTGTTTGCAGGCGGAAGTAGCCTGTCCTTTTTCATGGCTGTGTGGAATTCTGTTGTGTGACTACACCACAATTTATTGATCTTTTTCACTCTTGAGCCCTTGGGTTGTTTCCAGGTTTTGGTGTTATGAACATAGCTGCCATGGACATTCAGCACAAGTCTTGTGGTGGACTGTGGTTGTTCAGTCGTGTCCAACTCTTTGGGACCACATAGACTGCAGCATGCCAGGCTTTCCTGTCCTTCACTATCTCCTGGAATTTGCTCAAACTCATGTCCATTGAGTTGATGATGCCATCCAGTCATCTCATCCTCTGTCGCCCCCTTCTCTTGCCCTCAGTCTTTCCCAACATCAGGGTCTTTTCCAATGAAACAGCTCTTTGCTTCAGGTGGCCAAAGTAGTGGAGCTTCAGCTTTAGCTTCGGTCCTTCCAATGAATATTCCTTTAGGATTGACTGGTTTGATCTTTGTGGTGGACAGATGAATGCATTTGTGTCCAGTGTATATTCATGAATGAAGCATAGTGTGGCTGCATGTTTAGCTCTGGTGGGTAGAGCAGTTTTGCTTTTGAATAGATGTTTCATGGAATGGGAATCTTGATAAGGTTTCACTTGGGGAAAGAGTGTGGTTGCTTAAGAAAAAAATTTTTTTTGAACTTTAAACTTTAAACTCCTGCATTTGTAGATGCAGAGACTGAATCTCAGAGAGGAAAGTGATTTGCTCCAACTCAAACTGTGGCAAAGCCACACCTAGAACCTGATTACTAGGCTGAAAATTTCAGAGGGCTTTTGTGATCTCTGAAACAGGAGCTAAATATCACTCAATCTAGTTGCTGGTCAGATGTGGAAAGGACACCACAACTGAAGTCAGAAGCCTTGGGTTCAAACTAATACTGTCACTAACCAGTGTATGACACAGGGCAGGGCACCTACTGCTGGGAACCTCAGTTTCTCCCCCTGGGAAGTGGATACCCCTGCTTGACAGCATTGCTGGATTAGAGATCATGATACGGAGACACTTTATAGGGTGAGAAACATCACTGGTGTCATTATTGTCAAAATATGTTCCAGGAGGATGCTTTGGTAAGCATGCTGTTTTCTTGCAATAGTATTGCCTATAATAATTCATTGCTTTGCATTTTATTTTTCAGCCTGACTCATTAGTTTTTAATGAGAGCTTTTCTGCTTTCATTAAAAAGCTAGTGTGGCAGGTAGAATTTTCCAAAGATAGCCATAGCAATGTATATCCCACTGTACATGCTGCTCTTTGATGGGATATTTTTGTAATGTGACACATCTCCATTGAAGTTGGGTTGGGGTGGGGGGAGGGTCAGTATTCTCTCCCTTCAAACCCGAGCAGACTTTGGTGACTATCTTGACTAACTTAATTTGGCAGAAATGACGATGTATAAGGATGAATCCAGAGTTAGAAAGGAAAAGTCTACATTTTGGGGTATTTCCTAGAGAGAACAGAAACATCCTGGGAGGAGATACTACAGTATTTTTCTTTCCTGATTTCACTTTGTAGTTCATTTCTCAAGTTTCATTATTTAAACTTTCCATCAAAAGGAAAAAACCTATCTAGCTAATACCCCTTGGATTAAACCTGAGATTAGACCTGGGTGCTTCATACATTCCAACTCAGGTGGGGTTTTAGTTCTTAGTGAAGAGCCATGTGCCTTCAGGAGAAAGGCCCGCAGGCCAGATCCTCCCCTGGGGGCTCAGAGGGGATGGGAGTGTGAGTGAGGGTGCACCTGGGCTGATGGCAGCTCCCCTGAGCCTAAGAGGCCAATGGACTCCTGGTCCCCTGAGCCTAAAGGCAGGGTGACACTGAGCAGTGTGGGTGGCTGAGAATCGCACAGACATTGAATTTTTCCCTCTTGATTTTCCCCTGAGAGCTCTAGGTTTCTGCAAAATATGGTCCTTTTGTCAAGAAGGTCTTTATTAAAAATTTAAAAATAATCAGTTCCTCACATATGTAAACCGCTCCCATATTGAAAAGCAGGTTCTCATGTATTACTTGTTTGATTTTTCCAATAGCCCTGTAGAAACCCAGAGGCTGAATCATTGTCTTCATCTTAATTTTCTATCTAAAGGAATTGACAAGGTAAGGGCTTTGCCCAAGATCCTACGGCTAGCAGGCCGAAACACCACTGAAAGAACCAGGTCTTCTGGCTTCTAGGCTACTTTCCTTTACTGCCTTACAGACTCTGTATATGGAGGAGTTTGGGGGTACCACAGCAATCGATAGAGCTAACTTGAGGGAGTTAAATTATCCTCTCACCCTTTCTTCAGGTCCCAGGAGCCAGAACAGGGCCTGACATACAGTAGTCTCTAAGTGCCTAGTTGTTGGATAATTGAATGAATGAATCAATGAATACACGAATAACCAAATCCAGTCCTCCCTGCATCTGTTTATCTATTCCCTGTAAACATAGATTGGACCTCACTTGTTTTTTTAATTTATTTTTTTATTGAAAGATAATTGCTTTACAGAATTTTGTTGTTTTCTGTCAAATCTCAACATGAATCAGCCATAGGTATACATATATCCCCTCCCTTTCAAACCTTGCTCCCACCTCCCTCCCCATCCCACTCCTCTAGGTTGATACAGAGCCCCTGTTTGAGTTTTCTGAGCCATACAGCAAATTCCCATTGGCTATCTATTTCACATATGGTAATGTAAGTTTACATGTTATTCTTTCTATATATCTCACCCTCTCCTACCCTCTCCCCATGTCCATAAGTCTACTCTCTATGTCTGTTTCTCCATCGCTGCCCTGTAAATAAATTCTTAAGTACCATTTTTCTAGATTCTGTATATGTGTATTAGAATATGATATTTATTTTTCTCTTTCTGACTCACTTCACTCTGGATAATTGGTTCTAGGTTCATCCAGCTCATCAGAACTGACTCAAATGGATTCCTTTTTATGGCTGTGTAATATTCAATTGTGTATATGTACCACAACTTCTTTATCCATTCATCTGTTGATGGACACCTAGGTTGCTATTGTAAATAGTGCTGCAATGAACAATGGGATACATGTGTCTTTCAATTTTGGTTTCCTCAGGGTATATACCTAGGAGTGGGATGGCTGGGTCATATAGTGGTTTTATTCCTGGTTTTTAAAGGAATCTCCAAACCGTCTTCCATAGTGGCTGTATCAACTTACATTCCCACCAACAGTGCAAGAGCTTTCCCTTTTCTCCACGCTCTCTCCAGCATTTATTGTTTGTAGACTTTTTGATGATGGCCGTTCTGACTGGTGTGAAGTGATATCTCATTGTGGTTTTGATGTGCATTTCTCTAATAATGAGCGATGTTGAGCATCTTTTCATGTTTGTTAGCTGTGTGTATGTCTTTGGAGAAATGTCTGTTTAGGTCTTTTCCCCACATTTTGATTGGACTGTTTGTTTTTCTGGCATTGAGTTGTATGAGCTGCTTGGATATTTTGGAAATTAATCCTTTGTCAGTTGTTTCATTTGTTATTATTTTCTTGGACCTCACTTTTAGCTTGCCTTGTCTCTCTGGACAGTTCCTCAATTTCTGTGAGGCTTATAGAGAGTTGGATGCTGCTTTGTATCAGGAAATTGAGAGGCTGGATGTACACTGGAATTTGGAGAATAAAAACAGAGTATTTCCAACCACAATGGCAATAACCACGTACTGAAAGCAAATTATTGAATGCAAAAAAGTGTGCCTGGCATCATTCTTAGCACATATGTGGAGTGAGTCATTTAATTCTAACAATCCTATGACATTGTCCCACCATCAACTCCATTTAACAGATGGGGGAAATTAAACCTTACACAGGAAACACCTGGGCCCCAGGATTACTCAGGCATATTTATACCCAGGTCTTTCTGATAAGACACTGATAATAACATACAGCATATGGAAGAGGGGACTGGTATCCCCCTAACCCAAACAAAAGCGATCCTGCCCCAGGTCCCTTCTCTTCTGAGGCCCCAGAGCAAACCCAGAGAGCAAATGTCCCAGCTGTAAGGGCTCTGGAGAACCTATCTTCTGTGTGCAGTATACAAACCATCTGGCATGTACTGTCTATGCATCCAGCCATGTCCTGTCTGTGCATCTTCTGTATCAGATGACGGCCACCCATTGACTGGCTCACCTTTGTGCCTGTGATATGGCAATGACCATCAGTATGCTGTCTAATGAGACATCTCTTTCTGTCCTGCTGGACTTTGTCTTCAAAAGAGTCCTGGAGAGCAGGAACTCACAGAGAGGCCCAGAATCACACATCCTGGCACCATTGTGGGAGACTTCCATCTGTCTGTGTTAGTCCATTGTCCCTTCAGAAATTGTGACTGCCTGTCTGTCTTCCCTGGCAGTTCTGCAGGAAGACTTGTCCTAGGCAGGTCCCAGATGCTTCTCTTTCAGGAGTCAGTTCACGACTGGTTGTAAAGCATTCTGAAAAACAAGGAAGACCGCAATGAATTCTCTTTGTTATGGAAGGAATGATGGGTTATACCTATCTTGGGACCTCCCTTCCACCCAGGCTCCTCACCAGTCAGTTCCCTGACTGAGGGCTACAGGAAGTAGGTGGAAATAAAGGCAAGGGTGGGCACTTTCTAAGTGTCAGCCTCTGCCCAAGGCTCTTTACCTATGTTAGCACCTTTAGTTCCCGCAGTGTGTCATTGAGGGAAGAACAATTGTTACCCCCCTTTGCAGGTGAGACAAACAGAGAGATTAACTTGTTCAAAGGTCAGCCAGTAAGCAGAAGAAGTGGGATTCAAACTCCAGAGCCCATCCTAACTGCTGTCTTCTGCCGCTTCCCCATTTTCAGTATTATGTTTATTATTTTTGCAACACAGCTCCTATTATTGTTTCTCACTTCATAGATGAAGAAACCAAGGTTCAAAGAGGGTTCAGAGTTGCCCCAGGTCAAACAGCCAGCCAGTGGCAGAGCTGGGACTTGCACTCACATCTTTCAGACTCTGCAGTCTGAACCTGCAGCCTCCCAGGAAGGAGATGGAGTGAGAAAAGATGATATAAGGTAAGTATAGGGGCCTGGTTGGGGATCCCTCACCAGAGGGCCTGTGTTCCCCAGCCTGTGATGTTTGGCTCTAGTTTCTTCAAAAAGATGAGTTTTATTTTCATAGTTTGGAAATCCCATAGTAGGATATAAACATGAGCAACAGCTCTGCCCTAGCCACACCCATCTCCTCTCTTGGCCAAGACTGCTTCCAGGATGTTACAGCAAAGTCTTGCCTCAGAGTTGGAGCCTGCAAAAGTCAGGGCTCCCCTCTGGGTCTGGGGAATAGGTGTTTCAGGACGTGGTTTCATTGTGAGTGGAGAAAACAGCTGTCCAAACACCATCTCACATCACGTTTCAAAACTTTGTGCCAAGCTGGCAGTATTGCTCAGTAGTCACCATAGGCTGGGGAAGAATGAGAGACTGACATAATGAATTAGGCATTGCCTGGTTTCCTGACCAGCATCAGCAACAACTGATGCCCAACTTTCAGAACTGGCCTTAAGGGAATATGAGGATCATTGTGACAATAGCTCACATTTATGGGCAAAGGCTAACAGTTTTGCCAGGAGAATGCTAACATCCTCTAGTCATAGCAAACATCCTCTTCCAACAACACAAGACTCTACACATGGACATCACCAGATGGTCAATACAGAAATCAGATTGACTATGTTCTTTGCAGCCAAAGATGGAGAAGCTCTAGACAGTCAGCAAAAACAAGACCAAGAGCTGACTGTGGCTCAGATCATGAACTCCTTGCTGCCAAATTCAGACTTAAATTGAAGAAAATAGGGAAAACCACTAGACCATCAAGATATGACCTAAATCAAATCCCTTATGATTATACAGTGGAAGTGGCAAATAGATTCAAGGGATTAAATCTGATAGACAGAGTGCCTGAAGAACTATGAATGGAGGTTTGTGACATTGTACAGGAAGCAGGGATTAAGACCATCTCCAAGGAAAAGAAGTGCAAAAAAGGCAAAGTGGTTATCTGAGGAGGCCTTACAAATAGCTGAGAAAAGAAGAGAAGCAAAAGGCAAAGGAGAAAAGAAAAGTATACCTATTTGAATGCATTCCAAAGAATGGCAAGGAGAGATAAGAAAGCCTTCCTCAGTGATCAATGCAAAGAAACAGAGGAAAACAATAGAATGGGAAAGACTAGAGATCTCTTCAAGAAAATTAGAGATACCAAGGGACCATTTCAGGCAAGATGGGCACAATAAAGGACAGAAATGGCATGTATCTAACAGAAGCAGAAGATATTAAGAAGAGGTGGCAAGAATGCACAGAAGAACTGTACAGAAAAGATCTTCATGACCCAGATAACCACAATAGTATGATCACTCACCTAGGGAATGACAAGTCAAGTGGATCTTAGGAAACATGACTACGAACAATGCTAGTGGAGGTGATGGAATTCCAGTAGAGCTATTTCGAATCCTAAAAGATGATGCTGTGAAAGTGTTGCATTCAATATGCCAGCAAATTTGGAAAACTCAGCAGTGGCCACAGGGCTGGAAAAGGTCAGTTTTCATTCCAATCCCAAAAGAAAGGCAGTGCCAAAGAATATTCAAACTACTGCACAATTGCACTCATCTCACACCCTAACAAAGTAATCTCAAAATTCCCCAAGCCAGGCTTCAACACTATGTGAACTTCCAGATGGTCAAGCTGGATTCAGAAAAGGCAGAGGAACCAGATATCAAATTGCCAACATCACTTGGATCATCAATAAAGCAAAAGAGTTCCAGAAAACATCTACTTCTGCTTTATTGACTATGCCAAAGGCTTTGACTGTGTGGATCACAACAAACTATAGAAAATTCTTAAAGTTATGGGAATACCAGACCACCTTATCTGCCTCCTGAGAAATGTGTATGCAGATCAAGAAGCAACAGTTAGAACTGGACATGGAATAACAGACTGGTTCCAAATCGGGAAAGGAGTACGTCAAGGCTGTATATTGTCACCCTGCTTATTTAACTTATATGTAGAATACATCATGCTAAATACCAGGCTGGATGAAGCACAAGCTGGAGTCAAGATTGTCGGGAGGAATATCAATAACCTCAGATATGCAGATGACACCACCCTTATGGCAGAAAGCGAAGAAGAACTAAAGAGCCTCTTGATGAAAGTGAAAGAGGGCAGTGACCATTACCTAATGTGACCTAATGACCATTAGGTCATACCTGAATGGTCTAGTGGTTTTCTCTACTTTCTTCAATTTAAGTCTGAATTTGGAAGTAAGGAGTTCATGATCTGAGCCACAGTGAACTCCTGGTCTTGCTTTTGCTGACTGTCTAGAGTTTCTCCATCTTTGGCTGCAAAGAATATAATCAATCTGATTTCTGTATTGACCATCTGGTGATGTACATGTGTAGAGTCTTCTCTTGTGTTGTTGGAAAGTGGTGTTTGTTATGACCAGTACATTCTCTTGGCAAAACTCTATTAGCCTTTTTCCTGCTTCATTCTGTATTCCAAGGCCAAATTTGCCTGTCACTCCAGGTGTTTCTTGACTTCCTACTTTTGCATTCCAGTCTCTTATAATGAAAAGGACATCTTTTTTGGGTGTTAGTTCTGGAAGGTCTTGTAGGTCTTCATAGAACCATTCAACTTTTTCAGCATTACTGGTTGGGACATAGACCTGGATTACTGTGATATTGAATGGTTTGCCTTGGAAATGAACAGAGATCATTCTGTCATTTTTGAGATTGCATCTAAGTACTGCATTTCAGACTCTTTTGTTGACTATGATGGCTACTCCATTTCTTCTAAGGGATTCTTGCCCACAACAGTAAATATAATGGTCATTTGAGTTAAATTCACCCATTCCAGTCCATTTCAGTTCCTGGATTCCTAAAATGTCAATGTTCACGCTTGTCATCTCCTGTTTGATCACTTCCAACTTACTTTGATTCATGGACCTAATATTCCAGTTTCCTATGCAGTATTGCTCTTTACACCACCCTTATGGCAGAAAGTGAAGAAGAACTAAAGAGCCTTTTGATGAAAGTGAGAGAGGGCAGTGATAAAGTTGGCTTAAAACTCAACATTCAGAAAACTAAGATCATGTCATCTGGTCCCATCACTTCATGGCAAATAGATGGGGAAACAATAGAAACAGTGAGAGACTTTATTTTCTTGGGCTCCAAAATCACTGCAGATGGTGACTACAACCATGAAATTAAAAGACGCTTCCACTTTGGAAGAAAAGGCATGATTAACCTATACAGTATATTAAAAAGCAGGACATTACTTTGCCAACAAAGGTCTGTTTAGTCAAAGCTATGGTTTTTCCAGTAGTCATGTATGGATGTGAGAGTTGGCCTATAAAGAAAGCTGAGTGCCAAAGAATTGATAGTTTTGAAGGAGAAGCATCTTCTGTGGCTTGGAGAAGACTCTTGAGAGTCTCTTGGACTGCAAGGAGATCCAACCAGTCCATCCCAAAGGAAATCAGTTCTGAATATTCATTGGTAGGGCTAATGCTGAAGCTCAAACTCCAAACTTTGGCTACCTGATGCGAAGAACTGACTCATTTAAAAAGACCCTGATGCTGGGAAAGATTGAAGGCAGGAGGAGAAGGGGATGACAGAGGATGAGATGGTTGGATAGCATCACTAACTCTATGGACATAAGTTTGAGCAAGCTCTGAGAGTTGGTGATGGACAGGGAAGCCTGGCGTGCCACATGGGGTTGCAAAGAGTCAGAAATGACTGAGCAACTGAACTGAGATGGAGCACTCGTTATAAACCAGGAGTCAAGCTAAGCGTGATACACTTACCATCTACTGAATGCTCAATCAGAATGCTCAGTCCGCTCTGACATCAGTTTTATCACTACTGATTGAGAGATGGGGAAACAGAGCTTAAGTGACTTTTCCCAGGGTTGAGCCTAGATCTGCACCCAGGTCAGACTCTATGTGCACAAACTGAATACTTGCCCCTTGATTGCTGTGTGGAGGGGCAAGGGTAGAGCCCAAAGACCAATTAGGAAGTGACTACGACAATCTAGGAGAGGCAAAGGGATGCTCAGACTAACACAGTGTTGGAGAAGTATAGTTGATTTATGGTATAATATTAGTTTCAGGTGTACAACTTACTGATTTGATATTTTTATAGATTATACTCCATTTAAAGTTATTGTAAAATATTGCTTATATTCCCTTTGCTGTACATTGTATTCTTTTTCTTTAAGTTTTTATTTTGTATTGGGGTTTAGCCTATTAACAATGTTGTGATAGTTGAAGGGAACAGTGAAGGGACTCAGCCAGACATATACATGCATCCATTCTCCCCCAAGCTCCCCTCCCATCCCAGCTGCCACATAATATTGAGCAGAGTTCCATGTGCTGTACAGTAGGTCCTTGTTGGTTATCCATTTTAAATTGTACATTACATTCTTATATCTTATTTTATATCTAGTAGTTTGGCCCTCTTAATCCCTTTCCCCTATCTTGCTCCTCCCCACATTCCCTCCCCACTGGTAACCTTTAGTTTGTTCTCTGTAGCTATGAGTCTGTCTCTGTTTTATTATATTCATGTTTTATTTTTTAGATTTCACATATGAGTGATATCATACAGTATTTGTTAGATTTACTTCACTAAGCATTTAACTCTCCAGGTTCATCCTTGTTATTGCTAATGGTAGAATTCCATTCTTCTTTTTATGGCTGAGCAACAGTCTATTGTATGTATGTGCATATATATATATATACACCACATCTTCTTTATCCATTCATCTGTGGATGGACACGTAGATAGCTTCCATGTCTTGGCTATTGTAAATACTGCTGCTATGACCAGTGAGATGCACATATGTTTTTGAATCAGTGTTTTCATTGTCTTCAAACATATACCTAGGAGTGGAACTGCTGAGTCATATGGTGGTTCTTTCTCATTATACATTCTTGGTGTGAATCTTGGTTTAATGCATCACTTTACCACCAGACTCTAAATGCATGAGGGCAGGGCCCGCCTGCTTTGCTCACCGATGTTTGTCTTGTGTTGAGCCCAGGACCTGGCACATAGTAAGAGTACAACACAATTGTTGATTGAGTGAATGAGTGGTTGTTTAAAGCAGTGAATACATAAGCAAATGGTTTTCCTTTTGCAGAGCAATGCTGGTATTTCTGAAAGGTTGTTTGAAAGGCAAATATAATACCAAATCTTATTCCATCTACTTTAATTATAATACTAAGGAGGGGGAATAAATCTTGCCCTTGACATGTAATAAAGTCGTATTTTAAAATCTGGACTGTCTCTTCCTCTCACTTATTTTTTAAAATGATAATTTCCTGATAGGACATAAATAATGGCACTTAAAATAGGTTCCCAACTTGGCTCCACTGATATCTAGCTGCTGATCATAGACAAAGTTAAACTCCACCTGTCAGTATCTACCTGTATGGTTCTTGGGAGGCTTTGAGTTGGTGGTGTGAAAGCCCTTTGAAAGCAAGGTCTCATTTATTATCCACTCTTCTCAACCTTGTTAGTAACAAGGAACAGGCTGTGTGCCAGAGATAGCTGAGTCGATTTGCAGGGCTGGATGATTGAGGGTGCTGAGAGAAATGAAAAGGAATGAGATTGGTTGAGAAATACTTAAGCAGGGAATAAAAGGGAGAGGGGGACCAGAGATCATGAAGGCAGGGGTTCATGTCTACCAGACTAAGCAAAATGGAGAGTACTGATTTTTCTGAGCTGGGGAAGATAACCTGAATGAAATCACCCTGGTGGCCGAATTCCCACATGAGGGAAGGATAAAGACTAAACCCACCTTGGTTGGCCCTGTGGTTACATAGGAGTGATGCTGAGTGTCCCTCAGGTGACCTTGGCTGCTCAGGGTTGTGGCTCTGTGGACAGGTTTGGGAGACTGCACAGTGCTTGGCAGCTATGGGAGGGCAGAGAACCAGGTGGAGTCCACTGCCCAGTACAGTCTGGGGCCAGTCACTGGGAGTGGGCACGGAAGTCCCTAGGCCCAGACCAAGAGTAAAGCAGCAGGGCAGAGGCAGGAAAGGCCAGCCATGCAGAGCCCAGGCTAAGGAGGGAATGAGAGGAGGAGGCAGCCTAGAGGAGGGCGTTCCTGGAGAGTCCTGCTTGGGTAAAGGGGCAGTGGCCCCACAGCAACAGGCTGCTGTTCCCTTGTAGGAATAGGGCTCCTTCGCTGCCAGGAGGCTTTTCCAGGAAGGCTGGGTTTTTGATATGGAAACATGCTATTTGCAGAAAAGCAAAAACCAACCAACAAAACAAAGAAGCTGCAGGTCTAGCAGGACATGTCTGATGGCTGTACTTGGGTTTCCTGTTTGGGATCCCATCTGATCCCTCTTCTTTCCCCTCCTCTTTCCAGTGAAAAAACCCTGCAAACTTAAGGAATGAATCCTCCCTCTTCACAAGGGACACGTACTTTCCCGTCTTGTTTACACAGAACTGCTGTTGTCAGTTCTCCGCCAATCTCCTATTCTCCTTGCTGGAGCATTTAATAACAACCAAGTTGGTATTAACTGGAGTCAACTAAAAACAAGTCATTCATTGATCCATTCATTCATTCAACAATATTCAACAAATCTACTTCTAGGTGTTATACACCATTTGGTGCCGTGGACACCATGGGTGATGAACACAGAATTTACATTCTAGTGGGGGGCAGACCACTAGAAGTAAACAAACAAAGTGTCAGCTTATGATAGGCACTGTGAATAAAAATAACGCAGAGAGAGGAGAGCCAGGGAGGCAGTTATTTTAGTAGGAAGGTTGAGAGAGGCCTCTCCACGGTCCCTCCCCCAAGCTCTCAATGATTTAACAAGATTTCACGGAGCTTCCCTGGCCTCACTCATGGGTGCTAAGGAGCAGCTGGGGGTTGGCTGAGTGACTACAGGGATTTAAAAAGGGCTTTCCCTCCGTGCTCTGGCCTCTGAAGTAGGCTCAGCCCTGCCAAGGGGAGCAGGTGCAAAGCTGAAATTCTAATTAAGAGTAAGTATTCCCATTTGCTTGTACAGCTGGAAACATCTGACCGGCTGAGTCTGCTGGGAGGAAGGTGGTGTTGGCTGCCGGACAGCGAGCAGCGGAGGCAGAGGCCATTCCAACTGGTGGTCACCCATCTCCTTCTCAGACAGCCTTCCTCAAAGGGGAACAGACATACATGGGACACAGTGAGTCAGAACGGGCCTCAGTGCACCAAATGTGTCTCCCCCTACCCAGGTCCCCCGGTGGAAATCTTGCCATTGAATGGTCCTGTTTTTGAAGGTGAAATGGCATCTTGAAATCTCTTCTCTGGGGCTTCCCTGGTGGCTCAGACTGTAAAGAATCTGCCTGCGTTGTAGGAGACCCAGGTTTGATCCCTGGGTCAGGAAGATCCCTTGGAGAAGGGAATGGCTACCCACTCCAGTATTCTTGCCTGGAGAATTCCATGGACTGAGGTGCCTGGTGAGCTACAGTTCATGGTGTCACAAAGAGTCAGACAGGACTGAGCGACTGACACTTTTACGAAGGTAAAATGGCATCTTGAAATCTCTTCTTTACCAAGAGAGACAACTGTGGGATGTGTGAATCAGATCAGATCAGATCAGACCAGATCAGTCGCTCAGTCGTGTCCGACTCTTTGCGACCCCATGAATCGCAGCACGCCAGGCCTCCCTGTCCATCACCAACTCCCGGAGTTCACTGAGACTCGCGTCCATCGAGTCAGTGATGCCATCCAGCCATCTCATCCTCTGTCGTCCCCTTCTCCTCCTGCCCCCAATCCCTCCCAGCATCAGGGTCTTTTCCAATGAATCAACTCTTCGCATAAGGTGGCCAAAGTACTGGAGTTTCAGCTTTAGCATCATTCCTTCCAAAGAAATCCCAGGGCTGATCTCCTTCAGAATGGACTGGTTGGATCTCCTTGCAGTCCAAGGGACTCTTCTCCAACACCACAGTTCAAAAGCATCAATTCTTCGGCGCTCAGCCTTCTTCACAGTCCAACTCTCACATCCATACATGACCACAGGAAAAACCATAGCCTTGATGTGTGAATAGATCCATCTCAAAGAGAAAAAGTTTTTACTTTGACCCACAATGCCCTGTATGATATGCAACCTCCATGCCCTGGGTAGGCTCCATAATCTTGGGGGCCCCATACAGAATGACAAGTCGGCCCCTGCATTATTGTGACCTCCCTGAGGGCAGAGTTTTGTCTCTCTTTTGGTTGGATGGCCGCTTTTTTGCCAGTGCCTGGCGCCTGGTAGAGGCTCACGATATACTGTTGTTGAATAAAGGCTCGGTGTTTAAGTCATGACGTGGATGTGTTAGTAGGGCTTCTTTTAACATGTGTTAGGACTTTCTCTGTATCAGATGGGAAGCCAGGTGGCTCAGTGGTAAAGAATCTGCCTGCCAAGCAGGAGATGCAGGTTCGATCCCTGGGTCGGGAAGATCCCCTGGAGAAAGAAATGGCAACCAATTCCAGTATTCTTGCCTTGGAAATCTCTTGGACAGAGAAGCCTGGTGGGCTACAGTCTATGCTGTCACAAAAGAGTTGGACACAAATTAGCGACCATATAGCAGCTGCAGCTGTTTCAGGCACAGGGCTAAGGCAGTGGTTTTCAGCCCTGGCTACAAATGAGGATCCCTCTAGAAATTTCTACTAATCCCAGTGCCAGACTCTCCCCTGCATCCATTCTATCAGAATCTAGACAGGGAGGTATTTTTAAAGATTCCAATGTGAGGTGAAGCTTGACAACCAGGGGTCCAGGTGTATTCTATTTGTTGTTAAAGGCTGTTGTACACCGGAGTCACCTGGGTAGCTTGGCTACTGCTCAGATGCCTGGGCCATCTTCAGAAATTCAGAAACCAGTAAGTTTGAGAAGGGGTGGTTCTGGTAACAAAATCCCAGGGGATTTTGCTCACACTAAAGTTTAAAAATGTAAATTATCTTGTTGAACCCTATGATTATGCCCATTATACAGACAAGAAAAATAGGCACTGAGAGAGATTAAATAGTTTGTCTAAAGTAACAAGGTAAGTAACTGGCAGAACTAGGATTTGAACCCAGGGCTTCTGAAGCCATGGTCTGGGCTTACCCATTAGCTCCCTTGCCTTTCATTTGTAATGAAAACCTGTTTGCTCTGGGAGCAGAGGGTAAGTGGTTGTGAAAATTAAAGATTAACAAGGTGCATGCATGTAACGCTGTTTTGAGGATGGGCAGGTTGGTACTACTACCCGCATGGGGAAGAAATAAGTCCAGCAGGGAACTGACCTCCACCCCTAGGGTCAGTTAGGCTTTAAGGGGCAGAGCTGGCATTGCAACCCTGGTTTCTGGATTTTAGATCTGGCCCATTTCTTCCAGACCTTCAAGTTCCACATTAGCAAACAAATCACTGAGCAGCTAGAATCTTTATTGCTTGCACCTGGTGCAGAGTTGGTTCTCAAGCAGTGATGCCTAAATGAGTAGCCATGGGGATAGCTGGCTGGGTGGGTGGGTGAGGGAGTGAAGGGGTCTGGGTGGCACCCTTGTGTCTCTGGTGGGGTTACTGTCTCCATTTTTCAATTAGAATTGTGACCACTAGAGGGCGATGTCGGACAAGAGAAAGGAAAAGATGCTTTACTGCTGTTTGTAGGACTGGAGAAAACATTAAAAATACATTTCTGGTGTAGATTTAAACCAAAAGGGGAGGCTCTAATTCACAGCACAATTAAAGTGAGCATTGCTTTCCCCTGGGCTTGCAGGCCGCTGAGAACCTTTTTCAAACCACAGGAACACGTGGGCCACCCCTGACCTTTCTAGATTTAAAATCAACAGATCAAGGGGAGGGGGGACATCTTGGTTGGCCTGAAAATTGGATGTTTATAGATAATAGGCAGTTTTAAAGAAAAGACATTTTGCAGTTTCCCAGACTTTTACAACATTGATGGGAGTTAATGTTTCGAGAAATTGTATTATGATGAAGTTGTATGCTGAATTAATTTTCCGTAAATAAAGCCATACATTTCTACAGATTGCTTTTCCTGCCCTATCATGGGGGTGTGCACTCTTGGTGGATGAACATTCTCTCCCCTTCCTCTACCTGCCATGCTCTTCTCCATGAGCCCTGGAGTAAGAGAGACCTGGTTTTGAATCTGGGCCATGTTGCCACAGCTTGTGTGACCTTGGGAAAGTCACTTATGTTCTTGGACGTTAAAATTGTCACCTAAAGAGTGACAATATTCTCCTAAAGAGGGAGAGGAATTATACTTCAAGTTTGTCATGAAGTCCAAAAAGAAGATGTGGAAAGTTTCCAGCTTGGTGCCTCAGGCAAAGACCTCAGCTCATGGGAGCCATCTGTCATGTTATGCTCCCATTTGCTTGGGAGCACAGTCAAGACTGAGAAGTAGGCACAAGTCACTTGGGAACTCCCCCTGGCTTCAGTTCTTTGCCCTTCTCTCCTTTTGCATGGGGCACAGAAAGTTTTGTTGTCAAAAGCAGACAGATCTTCAGTGAGAATTAACCCGTTGCTCCTCCCTAGTGTTACAACTAACTCACCCCAAGATTTGCATTTGTCTGAATTTTGGAAGGAATGATGGTAAAGCTGAAACTCCAGCACTTTGGCCACCTCATGCGAAGAGTTGACTCATTGGAAAAGACTCTGATGCTGGGAGGGATTGGGGGCAGGAGGAGAAGGGGACGACAGAGGATGAGATGGCTGGATGGCATCACTGACTCGATGGACGTGAGTCTGGGTGAACTCCGGGAGTTGGTGATGGACAGGGGGGCCTGGTGTGCTGCGATTCACGGGGTCTTAAAGAGTCGGACACTACTGAGCAACTGAGCTGAACTGAACTGAATTGGAGAGGGAAAGAATGGTGGCCTTTCAGAATCAAATCCTACGTAGTCGTAATAATGATGATAAACATAAGAACATTTCCTGGCACATATAATACGGTCTGCACTGTGCTAAATGTTTTATATGCATTATCTTCTTTAATTTTCACTGCAAATTCTGTGAGGTAGGTGTTTTATCATGCTCTTTTTACAGATGGGGCAATGGAGGATCAGAGAGTTTAAGGAACCTGGGCTGAGATCACACAGCTATTAAGTGGGCAAAACTGGAGTCAAGCTCAGGTCTGACTCCAAAGCTTGCTGTTGAGAAGGAAACTGGAAATAAAAATATGCACATCACTCATGCACTCTACCATGCCGACATCATAGAAAGATGTAGCATGTTGGGAGGTTGAAGGGAAGGAGAGGCACATGTAACAGACAGACTCAGAAAAACTTGGTGGAGGTGATGCTTTCTGAGCAGTGACCTAAAGATTAGCGAGGGTTCCAGCAGGCAGAGATGAGGTAGGAAGAAGCCTTTACAGGTGAAGGCAAAGGCAGAGAGGCTGGCAAGCATGGGGACATGGATATGTTCAGTAATGCATCACCATATGACATTGATGCTATCTGTCATTATGGAGGAGGAAAATGAAGCACAGAGAAGGTGACTAACTTGGCGAAGGTCACACAGCTAAGTGGTAGAGTTGGCATTTGAACTGCCACATGTCTCTTAGACCATCTTTAAGGTGGAGATCACCTATGGATTTTAACTCAGTCATTAAGAGATTGTGGCTTTAGGGAGGATTCCAGGTCCAGCAGCCCAGCCACACCCAAGCCACTTACCATGTGCCCCCACCTAGAAGTGTGTGGGAGCCAGGATGGGGGAGAATACTAGGGAGAAGAAGAATTATAACAAGACTGTACCTTTGCACCACACTTGCTTTTCTTTTCCTCCTGCCTTGGCATCCAGTTACTATCTTGCATTCTTTTCCATTGAATAATAATAATAACTCACTAACCACCTGTCAACCCTGAGATAATGAAGACAGGGTGGAGGTCGGGTGTCATAGTTAGGAAGTGGATGAAAGGTTCAAGAGCAGCCAGTGCCGCTGACCACTCTCCTGCTCCCCTTCTTGGTGGTTCTCTTCCTAGACTCACAACAGCTCCAGAAATGTCTCTGAAGCTCAAGGAGTCTGTCTTGCGGGGCCGGAGACTGTGGAACTGGCCTGGGAGACTGGATCCTGCTTCCTGGCCCAGTGCCGTCTCTGCTGCCCCTACCCTCCAGCCCTCAGGGTCTCTGCTGCTTCTTCCTGTCTGTCAGCAGCAGTCAGCAGTTGCCATGGACTGTGAGTTGCCCAACACCACCACAGATCTCAGCCTCAGGTTCTTGTCCCCTGAGAACTTGGCCTACAGGGGACAGGAACCCCAGGCCACTGGTGGATCTGTTTAAGTGGGTTTTAGGATTCATGGAATCCTAACTTGTTTTACATCTGTGACCAGAAACTGCCTTGGCCCTGGAGGGACATTTGTAGGGCAGGGGTGTATTCACAGATGGACAAGGCACAAACAGAAATCTCATTTAGAGGGAGGTGAGGTGTGAGGGGCACTGGAGGGTATTCCAACTGTGGACTGAGGGGAATTTCCAAGGTAGTGGGAAGAGTGGAGACTCACCTCCATGTCTTCCTGGCGAAGGGAGGAAGAACACGTGTGCATTCATTCTGTCATTCAGTTATTCATCCATTCACTCAGCACACACATGTGCATGTTCAGTCGCTTAGTCGTGTCTAACTCTTTGTGACCTTATGGACTATAGCCCATCAGGCTCCTCCGTCCATGGGGTTCTCTAGGAAAGAATACTAGAGTGGGTTGCTGTTTCCTCCTCGAGGGGATCTTCCTGACCCAGGGATTGAACTCGTGTCTCTTGTGTCTCCTGGATTGGCAGGCGGATTCTTTACCACTAAGCCACCTGGGAAGCCCCAACATGTACACACTGAGCACCTATTCTGTACCAAGCAGTGTTGAAGCAGGGAAGGAAAGAGAAAATTCTTGCCCTCAAGGTGCCCTCACCCCATTCTCCTGGAGATGATAGGGGGCAGGGGTGAGCAAATACCTATAAATAAAGCAAATATCTAGTAAATTAGATGACAGTGACAAGTGACATTGGGGAAAGCAAACCGGGGAGGGGGGCATGGCAGGCTGGTGACGTGGAATCTGTCTATATATGGATCTTCCTTGTAGTTCCAGATGGAGCTAGAATCAGATTCTTTTTCTTCTAATCAACCTGGTCATTATTCAGAGATGCCAGATTCAGATTCACTCCATTTAGGTAAAATGCAGGCAAGTTCAATATCTGGCACCCAGAGTTAAAGAGGGGACTTAACAGTGAAGCTACTGTCTGTTCCAGATGGGGCCCAGGCACACTGAGCTGAGCTGCCAGGGTGCAGGGGAGGTGCCCAGGAACCTGGGGTGGTGGGGGTAGGAACACTTCTATCAGTGGATCTCAGTGCTCAAGGCCAGAATGAATGCATGTCCTGGGCCCTAGAGAGGTGGCCAGGCAGGTAACATGGCTGGGCATTCTGGGGCTTGAGTTTCCCTAACATGAGACTATAAACACAAATGTGGCTATAGGCCAACCATGTTGTTACATGTTAAATGGGGCTCTGGTACCTGAACCAAATCAGCATTGCTGCTGCTGCTGCTAAGTCGCTTCAGTCGTGTTCAACTCTGTGCGACCCCAGAGATGGCAGCCCACCAGGCTTCCCCGTCCCTGGGATTCTCCAGGCAAGAACACTGGAGTGGGTTGCCATTTCCTTCTCCAATGCATGAAAGTGAAAAGTGAAAGTGAAATCGCTCAGTCGTGTCTGACTCCTAGTGACCCCATGGACTGCAGAACCCCATGGACGGAGGAGCCTGATGGACTATAGTCCATAAGGTCACAAAGAGTTAGACACGACTAAGCGACTGAACATGCACGTGTGTGTGCTGAGTGAATGGATGAATAACTGAATGACAGAATGAATGCACACATGTTCTTCCTCCCTTCGCCAGGAAGACATGGAGGTGAGTCTCCACTCTTCCCACTACCTTGGAAATTCCCCTCAGTCCACAGTTGGAATACCCTCCAGTGCCCCTCATACCTCACCTCCCTCTAAATGAGATTTCTGTTTGTGTACCAGGCTCCTCCGTCCATGGGATTTGCCAGGCAAGAGTACTGGAGTGGGTTGCCATTGCCTTAGTTACCTTCTATTTAGGGCCCATAAGCATCTTCTATTTTCACAGTCCACAGGGAGGCCCAAGAAACACAGATTTATGAGAGAATGGCTTTCTTTTGGCCACACAGTCTCATTCTGAAGTACTAGGGGCTGGGCTCCAACATATGCATTTTGCAGGGAACCCAATTCAGCCCATAGCAGATGGGCAGTGGCTAGATGAAGAAAGGCCCAGGAGCTGTGTGAAGGAGCATGGATTTCATCTGAGGTCTCACACAGAGCGACGATGCTCATGTTTACATTTTACAGAGTTCTAATAGATGCAGTGAGGGGAAAGACTTGGTGGAGGGTGGAGATGGGTTTGAAAGTTCTGGGGGTGCTCTCTGAGAGCACCTGGCAGAGGGGAAATGCAGGGGTCAGAAGCAATGACTTGAGATGGGTCAACTGCAAGGGGGCTGGACAGAGTGAGTTAGATTTCTGGTTTGGACTACTGGGTGCACTGTGGGAATTGTAACTGAGAGTCCTGGAGGAGAGTGTGGCCCACGCAAAGGGGTGAAGATGGGTCCACGGTGGTGGGGGGACATGCTGAGTTTGAGGAACCAGTGGGACATCTGAGTGGAGGCCGATCTCCAGCTCTGGAAAGAAATCTGAATAGAGACATGGATCTGGGACTCATTAGCTTGGGTGGTAATTGAAGCCATGGGAATGGATGAGGGAGGGGTACTGGCCATGAGTTTGAAGATTCAGAAGTGAGCTGAAAACTGTTCTTGTTAAAGCTGGAGATGAGTGTGCCCAGAATGACAAATGCTCTGCTGATATGGAAACCCCGCTAATTTTTACGCCCATGTTCTATCTGAGGAGTCACTGGAGACTGGGGGTGAGGAGAGATCCTCTGGTCTCCTGGGTGTTAGCTCTTTTCCCAAGCCCGCAGGGTGTTTAATCAACTTTTGAGACTTAATGAGTTACTGGACACCCTCCCAGCTGAGTCAGCCCAGGGCCCCCTCCTGGGATGATCTGTGAGTGGCCCTCCAAGACAGAACCACCTGCTTTATCAGGCATGGGGGTGTGACTGCCCAGGCTAGCGAGATCCAGCCGCTGGTCTACACAGCATCACTAATGATGCCAGTGAAGGAAAAATATTTGCTGAACTTTGAGGATGCATGACACATAATTTTGGTAGTCTTAGCAGGTTCATCTTTTTAAGATGTCTTTCTTGGACTGCTTTTAAAGTAATACCAGCTGACATGTATAGAGTCCTCATGAGTTCAGATGATGTGTGAAGCATTTTTCCTGTGCTGTCTCACTCCATCCTCACAGATGGTTGTGCCTATCTTCCTAATAAACACACAAAAACTCGGAGAGGGAAGCAGCTTGGGTGAGTTTGTGCAGTTTGCAGTGGAGGGGCCTGGACATGAACCTCAGCAGGCTGATGTGAAGCCTCCATGTTGTCACTTAGCTACTGCCTGGTGTGTTCCTTCATGGAAGGGACACCTCCTCTGTTTCCCTGGCCTCACAGTCAGACACACACCTGGGGCTTGTTTCTAGCTCATCCCATGGGCTGGCATGTGACTTGGGTCAGTTGTTTACCCTCTCTGTGTCTCAGTCTGCTTTTTCTTTTTTTTAAATGAGACCATTATGCCTACTAGAATGGGACTTCAGAGTGAGTTTAGTGATAATGAGGCATAATGATTGTGAAGCATTTGGCTCCATGCTTGGCTCCAGGCACATAGTAAGTGCCTGTGGCAGATGGTTCTATTCAGAGATGGCCACAACAGTATCTGTCCCATCCCATAGGCTCTTTTGCACCTGTGATGGTAACACTTCTTCACTGACCATAGGATTTAGATCCCATCCTCTTGAACCAGGAGGTACCTTTGTAATCACCTTGGCCAACAGGCTAGGATGGAAGTGATGCTAGGTGACTTCTGAGGCTAGGTTATAAAAGTGTCTGCCTGGCTCTCTCAGTCTGTCTTGAGACACGTGCCCAGGGAGCCATGAACCAATATGTAAGCTGTCTGGTTATCCTGTGGCCTCTGGGCTGGAAAGTGCATGTGGGGAGACCCCTCAGAGATAGAGCCTCAGCTCTTCCAGCCCCCAGACCTTTAAGTGTGTCCAAAAAGTGTGTCAATTCCTACTGACTGGGAGTTTATCAGCAATCATAAAGGCTAATTAGATTGTCTGATACCAGAAGGTTTGGACTGTGCAAATGAGGGCAATCAGGATGAGAGCCCTGCATATGGCAGCAGAAGGAGGGGCATTCTCCATCTCTTCCCTGAGAGGCCTCTGTAAGCCAAGGTAATAAGACATCCTTTGGTGCATCATTTTACGCTTCCCCCAACACTTCCATATCAGTAATCTCATTTCAGCTACACCATATGCCTCCAGGTTGGAGTAGGACAAGAGTTATTTACTCCATACTCCAGCTGAGCAAACTGAGGTACAGTGAGAGGAGGGGACAGAATTCAGGGACATATAATTGGTTAGGGGCAGAGCAAAGAAAGTGTGTTCTCCTTGCCTTCCAACCCTAGCTCTTCAACTTGTTAGCTGTGTGACCTTAGGCAAGTTATTTAACTTTTCTGTGCCTCAGTTTTCTCATCTATAAAATAGGGATCGAAATGGCACTCCTTTATAGGGCTGTGGTGAAGATTAATTTAGATATTTCATGTGAAGTGTTTAGGGCATTATTAGACAGTATGGAAAAGCTGGGAATTGGCTGACTAGGGGGTTTCAAATCAGGTAGTCTAACTCCTGACTCCACACTGGTGGGCCCAAGTCCCAGAAATTCCTACCAATCCTCCAAAAGGAGGTCCAACAGCAATATCCCAGGTACTCCCAATATTCCCTGGAGAGCCTAACTTTGAGTCCACCTTGGCCACTGTGCCTTGATTACATGATGCCTAAACTGAAGGCAGCACCATCACCACCTCTTTTTTTAATGCAGTCCAAGATTTCACTGTTTTTTTTTTTTTTTTTTTTTTTGCAGTCAGAGCATACTATTGACATCCTGAGTCGGCAGTAAAATCCAAAGCGTTCTTACCACAGGTACTTACGTCAAGCTGCATTCCTACACATCTAGGATTGACACAGGTGGAGATGTAACAAAACCGACTATGGCATCATTAGTTTGTTACAAAAGATTTTGCTTTGTTGACATCAGCTACTTGGAGAAGAACCCAGATGAGTTCCTCCTCCTTGGGTACTTGGAAATGCCCCTGTGCTGTTTCTAATACACCCTCCTTTTTTTCTTAAGTTCGTATGAGTGGCTTGCTGTTACTTGCAACCAAAAAAGTAAGTGACGGACTGACTTCTGGGTGGTCCACATGTAGGAAGGAAGGAGGTGTAGCATGGATATCTTGCATGGTAGTGTAGAGAAGGCAAGCACTGGGAGCTTGTGCCATGTGCCACATCCAAGCCTGTGGCTGGTGTTATGGCTGATCATGAGTTTTTCCTGCTGAGTCTGGATGTGACTTTAGCTTTGATTAGCGTCACCTGCATGCGAAGAGACTATGTTCTAAGAGGACACTGGTGTAATTAATCAGGCTTCTAGCTTTTTTGTTGTTCAGATGGCTCCCCAGCTCCCTTAATGCACTGCTGTCTCACCCACATTTTTCCAGCTTGCCCACAAGGATGAAATGATATTTTTGTCATGTCTTATTTCTTGCTGAACTACAAATTCTCTAAGTGGCCACACTGCTTGATCCTACTCGTCTAGCAAAACTATGTGTGGTACTTGCTCAGATGGTCACTGGGTGGTGGTCTGTGGGCCCCACAGTGGGTGGATGGGTCAGAGTGGATGGAACCCAACCCCAGAGCCCACTGGGCATCCCTTTTGCAGTCAGCGCTGGGATGTTAACTCCTGTGGGTGCATTTCCACCAGGTGCCTTTGCTTAGGTGACATACGGTACATGGCAAATGGACTCTGTTATGTCTCTGGCTCTTTATGTAGCTCCTGGGCAGTATCGGAGGACAGTGCTGACTCAAGTGGAGGCTGAGCCACCCCTGATGCTTTTCTGCCTTGTCTTTGAATCCTGCAAGTTGTGTCCTACTTGACCCGCATTGTCTCCCCACCTCAGGCCCCAGTCTAAGGACACCTTTCTATTCTGGGGAGATGTAAGTTCACCCTTACTTATATTCTCTCAAATATATTGTCTATGCATAAGCCCTTCTTATTTGCCTGTGCCTTGGCTTTTGAAGCTCGAAGTTAGTCATTAACTTCTTTTTTTCTTCTGCTTTATTTTATACCATCGCTTCCTTAAGGGAAGGAATGCAGACTGCTGGGCTAAATAAAAAAGAAGAGAAACACAGGGCTATAAGGAAATGCCAGAATGGAAAAGCATATTGTTGCATATTTTAGAAATGTTTTCCCACTGCAAAAAGTATAGAAACTTTTTCAACCTAGCCTAAGCAAATTAGAGGAGTTTATGATAACAGTGAGGTTTAGGCAAGGCATGGGGAGAAACATCTGGCTGTCACAAATGATGGGGTTCAGGACCCAGGCAGCATGAAAAGCTGGAAGAAGGCACACTCACCATTGTCACTGCATGGGTCCCACCATCTCTCATCTCTGCCCCTCTTGGAATGTCTACTTGGCTCACCTCTCTCGGGACTGGTTTTCACACGGCTATGGTGGGCATATGACATTTGGATCCCCATCCCTGCCTGTAGCTCAGATGGTGCCTTTGTACCAATTGGAAAAGCTGCCCTTTCACAGAAACACTTTACTACCATCTGCTGAATGCCGTATTAAAAATACATAAATAAGGGAGGATTGCAAATGTAAATATCCACTCCAGAGCTGTTTAATGAACAGTTTATAGTGTTGTGTGCCATGACTGAAAGGGTGCCTCCAGTTATCCTCAGAAGCAGCCACAGAGAAGAACCAACATTCTTGAGTCTGAACCCCAGAGAAACTCTGGTCCAGCCTGGCCCAGGTGTCCACCTGCCTGTGCTTCAGGCAGCAGTCGCAGGGGGCCAACTGGCCAGTACAAAAGTGTCTTCAGACAAGTAGCTGTGAAGGGTGGGCAGACCACCCCAAAATGCACATGCACAGGGATTTATCACATGCATGTTAGGGTATTTCTTTGTCAAACCCCCCAAATTTAACACATCCTTTGAAATACTGAATCAATAAATCTCAAGATAAAAGTTCTTTAGCAGGACTAACATGGTAGTTTCTTTTGGGACCAACCACTCTACAGGTCACCTGATGCATTATTGTCTATTGTTGTTGCTTAAAATGGAATGATCAGCCTAAATGTCAGTTCCTCGGTAAACCTTACTTGATCTCTTGAGGAAACAGCATTTCCTTAATTCAAGCAAGGTTAATGAAGGGCGCTTTCCCAAAGGTGAGGGCAGAGTTAAGGGAATCTAACAGGGAAGTTAATGTATTGCTGGAGCTAGCAAAGGCTGGCAGCCTTACTTCTGCTATACTTGAATAGGTAAGTGTGGGAGCAGCTTTTGGAGTTGAGAAAGTGGTCAGAGTTGTAGGGATTGTGTAGAGGGTGCCTGGCAGGACCTATGGTCTCAGGTAGCAGGGAGGCAGCCAACTTACTAGGGAAGCAGCTGGGAAAGTAAATATCTCGACTTCACTCTCTCCTCCTCTCCAGACTCCTGCCAGTGCCTTGATTGTCTGAATCAGAAGCCAGCAGACAAGAGATGCTGTTAAAACAGCCCATATATGTTAACTTCCTGAGAGTACAAAGGATGGAGATAGATGGAAAGTGAATCTGGGAGAGGCAAATGGAAAATATCCAGCACATCCCAAACTAGGTCCCTCTCCTATTTGCTGCTCCAGATGACTGCATTTCCTCGTCATAATGCTCATTCTAATTTATTGTTTCTGTTGGGAGATTAAGCCTTCCCAGGTGGCTCAGTGGTAAAGACTCTGCCTGCCAAGCAGGAGATGCAGATTCGAGCCCTGGGTTGGGAAGATCTCCTGGAGAAGGAAATGGCAACCCACTAGTATTCTTGCCTGGGAAATCCCATGGACAGAGGAACCTGGCGGGCTACAGTCCATGGGGTCACAAAGAGTCAGATACAACTTAATGACTAAACTACCACCATTGGGAGATTAATCATATGGTAAGGATTGTGTCTGACTTGTTCATTGCTCTATTCCCAGTGCCTACCACTGTGCCTGGTTTGCAATGGTGTGCAATAGTACTTGGGAAATGAGTGGGTGGATATGTCTGAGGTCCCCTTATGGGCTATAAATGTCTTTGAGAACAGTGAATCTCCCAGCACAATGCTTGCACATAAAGGGAGATTTCTGGTGAATAAATATCTGTGTACTTAAGTGAATGGATGAATCCTAAGGATAGGGAACCCAGAAAACCCCATGGTACCAAGTTTATGTCAAGATTCAACCTCAAACTTGTTAAATTTAGCAGAATCTGTTCCTTCCTGAGAGGCCCAGGAGCTTATACATGAGTCTTCTTCTCCAACCCTTTATCCATACAACCTTGGTCTGGTAGCATCCACTCCATTTCCTCAGAAGCAGACTAGGGATGTTCACTTCAGCCCTAGTGGAGAAGTGAACCATGACCAAGGCTGAGACCATCAGTCTCTCCCTGGGAATCAGCCTCTCAAATCCATTAATGATGGAGAATGTACCCCTTTCCTTGCTCTCTATCTTTTTCCCCTCAAATTGATCAGAGGTAGTGCTTGTTCCATGCATTAAAAAACTGATGCACTCAGATACCAGACTTATCAGGTCATATGCTGATGTGTTTACAATCTTCGGCTTTGCAGTTGCACTGTGTGATTTCACTTCCAGCTCTGCTAATTCTTAGCTGTGTGACATTAGGCAAGTTACTTGTCTTCTCTGTGCCTCAGTCAAGGATTCAATGAGTTAAATCATGTAAAAGCATGTGCCTGGCACATGGTGAGCACTCAGTAAATTTTATCTGGGTCTTGACCACTCAAACAACTTGAGAAAAAATAATTGATGGAGTTATACTTCTTTAAGCAGTGGGTAAATGAAAATAACAATCATGGAATAAATTGGAATGAATCAGACATTTCTCGGACACGACTGAGCGACTTCACTTTCACTTTTCACTTTCATGCATTGGAGAAGGAAATGGCAACCCACTCCTGTGTTCTTGCCTGAAGAATCCCAGGGACGGGGGAGCCTGGTGGGCTGCTGTCTCTGGGGTCGCACAGAGTCAGACACGACTAAAGCGACTTAGCTGCAGTAGCAGCAGCAGACATTTCTCAAGGGTTACTTGTGTCTTCCCATCCGCTCTGCTATAGGGTAAGTATAGAGAAAAAAGGTTCGAGAGCTATTTCTAAAGGAAGCATTAAAAATGAGCTGGTGCCTTTTTAATTTTTCAAGAAAATCTAGAGGCCAGTGGATGTATCTGGTATTCAGTCTTCTCTTTCTGCAAAGTTCATGGGTTCTTGGCTCTAAATAAGCTTAGTTCTCTATAGCTTCCCACAAGGAAATTAAATTTTCAGGTCCTGCACAAAAGTTTAGTTATCGCTAATATAATCATCTGTGCTGTCACTGCAGGGCTGTAGGATTTGGGAGGGGGGAGAATGGGATTTGACAGCAATAAAAAAATTCCTCCTCTGGCCCTCCCTCTCCGATACTCAGACATACGTTCCTCAAGCACACACCAGCACAACCATACGTGTATGTACACAAAGGGGTAGACTTTCTCAGACAGTTATCCTGAGTGACTTTTTAAAAACTCAACCCAGCCAGCCTTTTGACAGTGTCTTGTTAGCCTGAACCAAGTGTTGAGGGAGCAGAAGAGAAGGGGTGCCATCAGCATGGTCATGTCCTGATCCTGCCTTCCAGGAGATTCCATAGTGATATGCTGGTGGCAGGAGGGGTGGGGTGGTGGGAGAGAGAGAGAGAATGCTTACCAGGATCTGATACAAGGTAGACTGTGATAAGGGCTATGTGAGAGGTTAAAAAGTTGCTAAAGGTTGCTCTCTCTCTCTAACTTGTTTTATATGTGATTCTGTGTAGTAGTTTGGGAGTTAACCAGACTTGTTTTGCCATCTGGATTTGACTGTGGGATTCACTACTTAAGAGTAGTGACACTCTCTGAGGTTAATTTCCTAGTCTGTAACAGGATAGTATTATCACCTCTCTGTATGTGCTAAGATTGCTTTCTGTGGCAAATAACAGAAGTCAGATGGCAGTGGCTTCACCAAATAAAAGCATATTTTTCTCATGGAACAAGTAGTTCAGGGGTAGGCAGTCTGGAATTGGTACCATTGCTCAAGGGACCCATCAAGGATGTAGGGTCTTGCTGCCCCAGCATCCAGGGCCACAAGGGGGCAATTCCAGCACCAGGCAAAATGGTAAGAGGTCAGCTTTGAAGAGCTTTCTGGAGAGCCCTACTTAGTTTTTCTATCTTATCCTTCATTGGCCACCACTATGCTGGGATGACCAACCCTACCTGCAAAGGAATCTGGGATATCAAGTAGTTTAACTGGACATACTGTTGTCTCAAACATAACTGAGGTCCTGTGAGGAAGCAAGGAGAGAGCCCAGCATATCTGCAACACAATCTTGGGATTTGTTGAGAGGACTCCCTGAGAAATGTCAAGTTCTTGGCCCAATGCCTGACATACAACTATCATTAGCAACTGAAACTCTTTCCAGTGTCTTCTCTGAGGAGGATCCCTCAGTAATGTGGCCATTGGAGACTCAGGCTCCTCACTGACTTGGCTCCCCCTAACTTCTGCTCATCTGAATCTGACTCATGCCTCATGACTCAGGCAATCTCAGCTCCTAGACAAAGTCTTTCCTCACTTCTCTGGTCCTCAAAGGCATCACCTGCTCTATTGAAAACCTGTAACACAAAATAACTACTACATTACTCAAATGTAATTTAACATATGTTTCTTGGTATGACTAATTTATACCTCTGTTTATTTTTTTCTCCTAACAAGATTATAAATTTACTGAGGACAGAAATGATGTTTTATTCCTGCATCCCTGCCTCAAAGCTTTGTTACTTGTTCTTACACAGAGTAGATGCTCATGTTGAATAGATTGTAGGGTTTGGGAGGTGGCCAGCTTTTGTTTAAGTTGCTAGTAGAGCTGGGGATGTGATACTCCAGAGATTTATCCCCATGTGTGCAGTAGTGAATCACATTCTTTGGGTCATCTGCTATTCTGTATACATTGGTTTTCTGAGCAGAGATAGCCAAGATATGGTCTAGTAAACATGGATTGTGGTCACTCTCTGAGAAAAATCAGGGTAAAAAGTGAGGATAGAATGAATGCCTACATAGAATCAAGTATTTATTGATTCATTAATTTATTCAACCGAGTGCCTGCTAGGCACCATGCGAAGTTTGAAGCTCTTGATCCTGTGTCTCTTCCTACAGCTTCTTCCAGTCTTGAGGCAGGATGAGCTCCTTTGCTCAGAAGTACTCACTTCCTTCAGGTTTTGACTCAAGGGGAATTTCCTGATCCCATCAATTTCAAAACCATTTTATATTAATAATCTCGACTCGGCTACTTGCTTTCAAGGGGAGCCCTGACGAATAATGAAGAAAGAAGAACATGCAGTAGGACTACTGTGAGTGGGAAAGCCCCAGGCACACTTGCCCCTTTTACCAGCTCACATCCTGGTCTCTTTTGGGTCCCTGTGTGAGCTATCAGTAACCCCCTTTCTCCCGGTCCCATGTGAGGGAAAGGATTTGTCTTCAAGCAGATTATATTTCATCCCTTAAAATGAATCCAGCAATTGATTTCCGAGCCCTTGTTATGTATAAAGTACTATGCTGGCACTGATGACAAGAACACAAAGATATTAAATCATTTAAAGAACTGATTAAATGTTTGATTAGAGTGTGCAAGCTAATGGGGGTGTCTTCATCTTTGTAAGACTGATACAGCACTTTCTCTGTGCCAAGCCCCATGCTTAATGCCGTACATACTTTTTCTCCTTGGATCCTCTGAGGATTCACAACAACACTGTGAAACAGGTGGAAGATAAAATAATTATCTTTTATCTCCCCCTTTCCCCAACCACTCACCCACCTTCTGCTTAAAGTTGAATCCATGAGGGAGGGGTAAGGGTTAGAGATTTAAAAAGGATCCAAAATTCTGGAAAGAAACCACTTGTTGGCTGGGTGCCCCATACTGATATGGGGTGACACCAGTAGAGTAGAAATAGCAGCAGTTTTTGAGTAGCAGAGGCTTGTGATATCTCCCCTGCATCTTGCCTCTGAGTCTCTTTCGAGTACAGAGTGGGTGGATGTGATCTGAAGAAGTCCCTTAATAGAGGAGAGGAAGGTAGTTAAAAAGTCAGAGTCAGGTGCCATCGATGGGGGTCACTGTGATGTGATTTGAGGTGATGTCATGGCAGAGTCTTTACTGTGGATGAGCCATGGTTGGGGCCTCAGGATCAGCAGAGCCAGGAAGATGCTGAGTCACAGGGAGGAAAACCTGCATGCTCTGTGCCACTATTCAATCAGCTATGGGCACTTTAGAAGGAGGAATGACAAGGGAAAAGCTACCATCCAAGACCAGCAGGATGACATATCTTGGCTGAGGTCAGCTGTGATGTTGAGTGGTACCTGGACCTGCCAGGATGACAGGCTTTATCTGGAACAGATGACCTTCCCATGAGGCCAGGGGGTGGTTTGGGAAAAAAAATCTTTCCAGGAATTTAGCTTCCCCCTCAAGGGAGACAAGAAGGAGAGGGAAAAGGAAGAGTTTTCGATTCAGTGTAATAAATTACCCATAGAGATGCACTTTACCAAGAGAAGCGATGGCATTATTGTAATGTGGTAAGATTGAGGTTTTTTTTTTTTGTTTTTTTTTTTAACATTTTCAAGAACAGAGATTTCAAAATTTTGACTGAGAATTTTATATCCACAAGAGTTTAGGTAAAAATCCTTAAATATTTTCTTTTCTAGTCTCCTACTCTTGGCTTTTTCCTCATAGAGCCTCCTCATAATCCAAAGTGCCTGTCAGGACCAAGGTGGATGTTAAGCCCATGAATAATGGCTGAGGGTTCATTAGTAGACTCCATCGTTTCTCCAAGGGAGCACATATTCATATTCATCTTTTAATCAACAGAGAAACTAGAGAAAGACTTGCCCTGCTGAGCTGAGGGGAAAAACATAATGCCCTTGACTAGAGTCCTTCTAGATTCTAGACTAGGGTCTTCTAGACTAGAGTCTTCCCTGGTGGCTCAGTCGGTAAAGAGTCTGCCTGCAAGGTGGGAGAACCCGGGTTTAATCCCTGGGTCAGGAAGATCCCCTGGAGAAGAAAATGTAACCCACTCCAGGATTTGTGCCTGGAGAATCCCATGGACAGAAGAGCCTCGTGGCTATAGTTCATGGGCTCACAAAGAGTTGGACACGACTGAGTGACTAACAGAGTCCTTCTGGCTCCTAGTTCTTTCTTGGTGGAGTCAAGGTGGCCCTGTGAGAGCACGTGAGGGAAGAGACAGGAGGTGCTGGCGAGAGAGTTGGCAGTTATTCTTCCTGTCAGTGACTTCATCTTTACACAGACCCAGGCTCCAGTTCAGAAGTTCAGCTCCCTTCTCCAACACCCACTCTCAGATTCACACACTCACAGAAGAACCATCCTTCACCACAACAGCTAGCATTGACCCTGCCCTGAGGCCCTTTCCTCTTCCAAAGGCAGGAAGAGGAAGGAACCATGGAAAAAACAACAAAACCAAAAAAACCCACTCCTTTCCGGGGAGTGCAAGCAATTCCACTTAATTTATTTTGCACCAAATAAGGATGCTGAGGAAACTGAAATGGGATGACTCCCACAGTGTGGGTTCAACTTATAGAAACTCAATATACTAATTTACAAGCCAGAGCGATTAAGAGGTGATTATGCACTTTATAGGCAACTGCTTTGCTTCAGTATGGGATTCCTTTGAGCATTTGCTCCCTAGGGCATTTAAGAATTTGGTTATAGATCATGTTGGATGGAAGGAGGAGTGAAGCGGAAAAATAGTAGGAGGCCTCATCTACAATAGATGCAGGAAGAATGAAGAAAAAAACGTGAAGTACTTCTGAAATGATATAAATCAATGGAAAAACAGGATGGATTTCCCAAATTTAATGTATATGCAACTTTGCACAGCATTATAAAATAATAGCTGTCGTGAATGTTTACTACTATATACTGAACCAGTTTACTTACATGAATCCTCACAAGAGCTATAAGACGTAGATATTACTATCCTCATTCTGTAGATGAGTAAACTGAGGCTCAGGATGTGAAAAACTTGTCAGAGGTCTCAGATATTTCAAGTTCATATTACTCTATCTATCAACAGTCATAAATCCAACTGTGGGTATTTGTCTCTCTCTCTTTTGGTGCGAAGCACAAAGGGTTAGTTAGTATTCACTCCTCTATTTGAAAAATGTTCTTTAAAAAGGAAACTATTTTTGGATGGAGTGAATTAAAGAATAAACACGAATCTTACTGTTACTTTATTTTCACTGAGTGCACACACTCCTCCAACAATAATTCACCCAGGATGTGAGCTGGAACTCATTAGGAGTCACCAAGCCTGAGGGAGAAGATAAAACCATGATTAAAGACATCTGAGCCCTTAAGGACAATTTATTATCTTGGATTTCATTTTTAATAGAAGATACTAATTCATACAAGAAGTCCCTGGGGCAAATGAGTGGTGCCCTGTAATTGTTGTAGGTCTCTGGAGTGTCCAAACATGCGCTGGCTCCTGGGCAGGGCAGGGTACCAGATCTGCAAGCAGGTCAGGCCTGGGAACTCCTTGGACCCTTGACCAGCCCAGCTTGGTGGGAGGATGATCTCTGGCAATGCCACAAAGCAGAATGACTCCAAGTGGTCCTATATAAGTTGGCCAATTTTTTTTTTCTCAAAAATCTCTCCATTTATCCCAGTGGGAGGCTGAAAACTTGGCCCTGAGATCAGGTTCAAAGCTTTAATACAGGTAGCGAACGGTCAAGAGGAGCAAGTGACTGTACAGAGAGCCAGATTCTCAGTTAGCAGCATGGATGATAGTGATCCACAATGGACCTCAGGTCCCTTGTCTGCAAAATGAAAAGGTGATGACATAGCCTCAAGGTGCTTTTTAAATCTAAATCTGGGATAGAGTTAGAAAGGCAGAGAGGGAAGCAATCCTGCAGTTCAATTCCTGGTTCAGTCCCTTCCTTTACTGGGGTGCTAGAAATACATATATATAGAAATACAACAGTAGCAAGAGTATGTTGGTTATTTACTGGTGAGACATTGTTCAATTCTGCAAATATTGGGGCAATCTTATGAAGTAGACATTGTCATTATCTCCATTTCATAGTGGGGGAACTGGAGCACAGAGGGACTGGGTGACTTACCCAAGATCACATGGGTTCAGGTAGTATAGCTTTAGCACCTGCATTCGAATCACTACAATCTTCCTCTATAAAGTGGGAGTAATGGCGTATCTACCTCAGAGAGCTATAGTGAAGATGAGATGACATCACAAACTAAAGTGCTGAGCATGGTTCCTGGCACATGATAATCACTTGTTAAGTAAATTAGATTTGTTTAGCTTGGAGAAGCTAATAAGAACAAGAGACTTAATTATTGTCTTCAAATATATGAATGATTTTTAATGATTCACTTATGTTTGATGAGTATTGAGCCCCTACAGAGCCAGACTAAATGCTTTATATTATTCTTAGGTCTGTGTCATTCAAGAAGAGAATTTAATTTTAAACAGGAGAAATTTAATTAGACACAAAAATAACTTGACCTTTACACTAGGTATAAAATTCCAGAATAAATGATGGCTAGTCACTGTGAAGGTTGTGTTCATGGTGCTTAAATGGAGAATCAGTATTTGAACAGCTTCCAGGTACAACTGTGCAGGTTGTATACTGCACAAAACTAGGGGCTGCCACTTACACCATAGTGAATATGTTAATAAGTATTCTTTGGAAGTTACATAATACACAACCTGCATGGTCCTTTGTAGCATTCCTGCCTATTAGTCCTAAAGTGTTTAGGTTGAAGCTGGTCTTATTCCAGCTGAAGGAATCCATATCTTTGCATAAAAGTTGAGAGTTGAGCAATTATCTAGGAAAGGGAAGTACATGACTTGTACAATACAACACATCACCCAGGGTTCCATGGCAGTCGTAGATAATAGGTCATGGCCTCAGAGTCCCTCTCCACATGACTCTTAATAGGGAGTTGCTATCCATTAATCGGATGTGTCATGTTGGCTGAAACAAAAGTTGTTTAGCACAGTGATCAGTTAGTCATTCTGAAGTCAGAATGACTGGGCTTGAATCTAAACTCTGCCACGTATGATACTGGTGACCTTAGTGGATCAGAAGGGCCGCTTTTGACTGCAAATAACAGAAACCAAGCTAAAAGATTACAGAAGGATACCCTTTTGAGAAATACTGTATCACCAAATCTTTTGATAGAGCAGAGGATCATCGCATATGGAAAAACTTGAACATTGATGACTCAATGCAGAAGTCATTCAGGAGAGTTTAGACTTTCAGTGGAAAGCAGACTTAGGAATACCTTGACTAATTTACTGGGTGGTAAAGAATCTACCTGCCAAGCAGGAGAGCCTGGTTTGATTCCTGGGTCAGGAAGATCCCCTGGAGGAGGGCATGGCAACCAACTCCAGTATTCTTGCTTGGAGAATCTCCATGGACAGAAGAGCCTGGTGGCGTACAGTCCATGGGGTTGCAAAGAGTTGGACATTACTGAAGTGATTTAGCATGCATGTATACACATAAGAGAAATAAGTGGTAGAAAAAAAAGTCTAGGAATAAGTGTCTAAATGCACTCTTTCACTAAGTATAATATCAAAATTCTAAATGATCAGAATATTGTGTCATAGGTTACTTGGAAACATTTTTTTTTTCTTTCTAGTTGGACACAACACACACAGTTGTGCATCTTACAATTGATGGCCTCTTAGGTGAGAAGAAATGCAGCTTATCATATCACAAGAAGGCCAGAGGGAAGACAGTGCTGGGGTTGGCTAATTCAGCAGCTCAGGAAAACTGTTAGGGATATAGTTTCTTTTCTTCCCTCCCCATTGCATCCTTGGTCTGTTGGCCTGTTCTTCTAGGTGGCTCCCCTCATGGCCCCAAGATGGCAGCCCCAGTTATAGGTACTGCATGAAAGTGAGAGTGTCCAGAGAAGAAAGCAAGTGCCTCTTCTGTATCCCATTTTGGTCAGCAAGGATTCATAGCAGACTTCTCCTCATGTTTTACTATCTATAATTGTGCTTACATTCCTAATCATTGTCATTGGGAAGGGGATCACCGTTGGTTTAGGCCAGTTAGAGCCAGTTCTTGGGCCCCTGGAAGAACTCCACTCCCCTGAAAGACATGATCCCTTGAACAAAGCTGAAGTTCTGATTGTGAGGCAGAGACACAGGAATGACTGCTGGTTACTCAACCAGAAGGGTCTGCCACTCAGGAAGTTGCTTATCTTTTCTTTGTCTCAGTATCTTCTTGTGTAAAATGGCAATGATAATAGCCACCTGGAAGGACAGTTTCAAGGATTAAATAACATGTAAAGTACTTAGGATAGTGTCTGATATATAGTAAGGACTTAAAAAGTGTTTGTATTATTGGTATTGTTCTCATTCTGATTGTTATTATAATTATAATGTCACCCTAAATCTAGATAGATAAAATCATAACCTGCCACTGAAGAAAAGGGAAATCTGGGCCTCAGTTACCTCAGATATTAGGACAGATATTAGTCAGCAAAGTTTTTTGGGAGCAAATTCTCTGTGCTACATGGTGTTTATAGTCTGCTGCTGCTGCTAAGTCGCTTCAGTTGTGTCCGACTCTGTGCAACCCCATAGACGGCAGCCCACCAGGCTCCCCGTCCCTGGGATTCTCCAGGCAAGAACACTGGAGTGGGTTGCCATTTCCTTCTCCAATGCATGAAAGTGAAAAGTGAAAATGAAGTCGCTCAGTCGTGTCCGACTCCTAGCGACCCCATGGACTGCAGCCTACCAGGCCCCTCCGTCCATGGGATTTTCCAGGCAAGAGTACTGGAGTGGGTTGCCATTGCCTTCTCCGGTTTATAGTCTAGGAAGATTTAAAAGTTCAACGAGTATATGTCTGGTTGCAGATGCAAGACTTACACTTGGGAAACAAGCAGAGAGCCTTTTGCCTCCCAGCCTTTGCACATAGTCTACGTTCTGTCTGTAATCCAGTTTATCATTCATCTCCACTGCCTTAGCCTGGCACACTCCTATTTTTCCTGCTATGTCAGCTTAGTTGCTTCCCTGTCCCCAAACTTAAGGTAACCTGTGTATGCTGAATTCTCTCATAATCTCTATTAGGACAGGAACATTATATTATAGTTTCCAGTGTATAACACAAAGTAATTGTGCAGTGTGAACTTGTTAAAAAAGGAGTAAATGAATGTGTTTCACTTAGAACTCTTTTAGGAGTGAGAGAAAAAGCTAATTTAACCTGACTTAATAAAATAGAAACTTATGGACCTTATAACTGAAGAGCCAGAAGTTGCACTAACTTCAGGTATGGCTTGATCCAGGAGCTTAAGCAATGACATTAATATTCAGTTTCTTTTCATTACTCAGCCCTGCCTTGCCAAGTGTTAGCTTTATTTTCAGGCTTTCCATGGCATTCCTTGGCATCTTCAGGTTCTCATCTTCCTAATTTAACCCCTGTGGCAAGAACCTGCTCCTCTTTTCTATGAATTTTATCAGATATCTCACTGATTCTAATTAGGTCATGTGTTCATTCCTGCAAGAGTCATTATGGCCAGGAGTGGAGTTGGACTGAGAGTGAGAGAGGTAGTGATTCCGAGGGGAAAATTTGAGATACTATATTGGAAGGGGGCTTATGGATGCTGGACCATGAAATAATAGATATTCACTGTAAAATGAACAAGTGGGTGAATAAATAAATTATATAGAACCAAGTTATAAAATCAGATATTGGAAAGAAAGGGCTATAGAATTTGTGACAGGCAGAGTAATGCCCCCATCCTCCGATGATGTCCACATCCTAATCCTTGGAACCTATGACTATATGTTAAGTCATAGATGGAATTAAGGTTTTTAATCAGATGACCTTAGAATAAGGAGATTATCTTGGATTTTCTGGGTATGTCTAACACAATCACAAGCATTCTTAAATGGAGAAGACAGAGGCAGAAGAGGATGTCAGAACAAAGAGACATGTAAAGTACTCAACTCACAGTTGCTGGCTTGAAGATGGAGGAAAGGGACCATGAGCCAAAGAATGTAGGCCTCTTCCAGAAGGTAGAAAATCAAGGAATAGGTTCTCTCCTAGAGACTCTCCTAGAAAGTTATGCAGCCCTGCTGATGTCTTGATTGTAGTCTAGTGAGACTTATTTTGGACTTCTGACCTGCAAAATTGTAGGATAATAAATTTGTGCTGTTTCGAGCAACTATTTATAATAGTGAAACAACAATACAAAATTAATAGATTTCAAACATAGTAAAAGATATTCCAAACAGAATAAATGAATTAACAAGTGAATAAATGAGTGAATGATACAGGATCATTAATGAAATCAAAGTAGAGAGAGAAGTGCCACAGAGTTCAAAGGAGGGACAGCTCTTTGTTCCTATAGTCAAGGAGTGCTCTTGAGGGAAGGCAGGATTGTAGTTGTAGTCTTTTATAAGCTTAACAAAAGGAGAGAGGCTCCTGGCTGAGAAAAATGGAATGTTTAAGAGCAGGAGTGAATTGACATATGGGAACTTCTCTGAAATGGCAGGCTTTGGTTGGAGAAGAGATTAAATGGGGTTGGGTAGGTAGGTAAGGGCAGACTGATGGAGGGTCTACGGTTCTGGGATAAGATATTTCTATTTGTTCCATTTAGCCAAGAGAACGTAGTGTAGACTTTTGAGTGGAAACCTTTTGTGATGAAAACAGTGGCACTCGAGATGGATTAGGGACAGTGGAGGCCAGAGCGGGGCCAGGCTGACAGTGTGGAAATGGAGACAGGCATCTTGTCTCCAGGAACAATGGCTGGAACTCAGCAGTTAAATAGAAGTGAGGGAGGAGGGAAGAGAACCCTGGAAGGCTCTCCTCTGTCTGTGACTCAGGTCATCAAAGGCACTCCTAAGATTAGATGCAAAATTTAGGGTGTTTGCAAGTTTCCCTGGGAAAGGACCTACATACTTTATTGCATTCTCAAAGATCTCTGTGACTCCAGAGGCTCCAGAAAGGTAAAAATCACTGGTTTAATTTTAATTCACTTTACTGAGGAATAATATATAGAGAGAAGTGCACATATAATGAGTATACAGCTTGCTGCATTTGTACCGTCTGAATATCCCTAAGTAACCAGCACCCAATAAAAAAACAGAACCCTGCCAGGACCCCAGAAGCTGTTCCTTAACCCCTTCCTATCACATCCTTGCCCCCCTTGCCATTGTAACCACTGCCTTAACTTCTAGTTTCTGCTAAAGTGTGCAGTTGGGGCTGCTTGGGGCCAGCACCAAAGGAATGGAGCCACCATTTCTAGAAGCAAGTATAGGCTAGAAACCACATATTGTGGTTTTCCTCCAGTGGTTTTAAGATAGAATTGGATGAGACAACCACTTTCGTGCTTTCCAGATGTCCCCACGTGGCTTTAGCTTGACATAGAACCCCTCCAGGCAGACCCCCTCCCAGGTCTCTGACCATCTGACTTGCTGCCAAGACCACGCTCTCCCCCAGGGCCTCAGATCTCTGTTTCACTCTGTTTGCTGCATTAGTCACTGTAATCCTGGAGCCTAGGTCTTGGGAAGAACAAAATCTAGTTTGGGCATTTCATTTTATGAGTTGATCATTATTTGGTTTCCTCTCTGGTTCAGAATCAAGGGTCAGGAACACAGGCTCTTAAGTACATAGTTACCGTGGTGTGTTTTCATGCTGCAGTGAGTGGCTCAAACGCGTTGGAGGGTAAGAGGATTAGACAGAGAGCGGCGTCTGGTAAATATTAATAGGAAGCCATCCTGCAAGGGTGATACGGAGCATTCCAGTGCACCCGAGGCCGGAGGAGACAGATGGGACATAATAGGGTTCAGAACCTACCTATTTGCCTTTTCAAACAATAGTCAAATTAATAAAGGTAACTGGATTTCAGATTCGGTTTCTGCCTAAGCACATAAAATCAGGGAACCCAAGCTTTCCGTGGACTCATCAAGAATAATGGATACTGTCAGGGGAAAAAAAAACAAAGAGGAAAATTAAATTTCGTCAGAAAAACAGGGAGGGTGTTGGGGGGAGGGGTGAGACTGTGGTGTCCTTAGCTCAGATTCAGTGAACAGGCCCTCCCCGCTGGCCTCTCCAGGTACAAGGGCGGATCATAGCCCGTCACAACCCATTACCAGGGGCTGCCCTAATTCTTGAGTTCTGTTGCGATTTTGTGGTGTTTTTGGTGTTGGGCTCAGCATTGGCTGGGCTTTCAAACTCTGTTTTGGAGAGACTTTCATTCAGATGATATTTGTTTTCCTGGGCAGGCCCTGCCCCGCAAGAACTGTGAAGGTGGTAAATTTGGTTTGGGTCACTCTTCCTCACTCTCTTTCCCCTCTAAGCCCCCCTCTCTCTGCATTTTCCCTCTGCTGTGTCTAACACTCAGCTCTCCCTCTTTCTCCAACCTGAATTGACCCTACAGGCCAGGAAAATCCAGCCCTTTCTGAGATTCAGGCTATGTTTTTAATGTAAAAAAGCTGTCATAGGCAGAGATGGTACTTTTTCTTTCTTTTTTGTTGGCCGCAGCATGTAGTAAGTGCTGTCAACCAGGTATTGAACCCGTGCGCCCTGCATTGGGAACATGGAGTCGTAACCACTCCATGTTCCCAATGCAAGTTTCCCTGGGAAAGGACCTACATACTTTATTGCATTCTCAAAGATCTCTGTGACTCCAGAGGCTCCAGAAAGGTAAAAATCACTGGTTTAATTTTAATTCACTTTACTGAAGAATAATATATATAGAGAGAAGTGCACATATTATGAGTACACAGCTTGCTGCATTTGCACCGTCTGAATACTTGTTTCAGTATTCAGACGGTGGACCACCTGGGAAGTCCCAGATATGGTACTTTTAGTGTACCCTGCTGTTCGTTTTTTGTTTTGTTTTAATGGAGAAAATATATGGCCAAAGCTAATAAGATTACAGGAAAGCTCTTTAAGGTGCTAACTTGTTCCTAATTATAATAGGAGGTAAAATATATTTATTTGAACATAAAATAAATAACATTAAAAAGGGGCTTAAAGAGAAAGAATTAAGGTGCCCTGAATACTTCCATTTAGATGTGGCAGAGTGAACAGCACTATTAAGCTGGGTTTCTTCCCTCAACCCAGCTAAAATGATACTAATTAACTGAAGATGGTAAAACTCATAAAGACAAAGAAAGAAAATGAGAAGTCAGCAGGATGGAAGATATGAGGTAGGACTGATAAGGGACTTCTCAAAGAGTTAGGGGAGCTGAGACCTAGGAGCCTGTAAGGTAAGGGGTATGGGGGGCTATAAAAAACATGTTTATTCATCCCACAGAATGTCTAGAGATTCAGGAATTGGAGACACAGGAATTGCAGACTTCTCTGCAAGCCAGAGTGCAAGTGCCCCAAACACAGGAAGAGTTTAAAAGTTGTTTAAAGGGTAGTTAGACTCACAGGGCCTCTCTCCTAGCCTGAGCAGCTGGACAACTCTCCCTTCCTCATCCTAGCTAAAGATGAAATGTGTTTTCTTTGGAGAGGTTGAACTTGAGTTTCTGGGCTTAGGACACAGCTGAGCATAGAAGTGATACTTTTCATTGGAAATGGGTATTAAGTGAAAGGCTCCTCATTGACTATGGAGGACCCCAGCTTCTTTCCATCACTCAGCTCCCAGGATGCTGTGGTCAGTCTCACATCTCTGTACAGGTAGATTAGATGGTGGTTCTTAGGGGAATGGACTGATGCAAAAGACAACTCTATAGCTACTGGGTACTTCCTGGTCAGTGCTTCAAATAGCTGCCACAGTTCAGTGAGAGCCCTCTTCTGGGTTCATAGCTAACACCTTTTCACTGTGTCCTCATGTTGTAGAAGGAATCAGGGAGCTGTGTGGGGTCTCTTTGTAAGAACATTAATCCTATTCATGAGGGTTCCATCCTTCTGACCTAAGCACCTCCCAAAGGCCCCACCTCCTAATACCATCTCGTCAGGCATTAGGATTTCAACATATGAATTTTGCGGGATACAAACATTCAGACTATAGCAGCCTCCTCTCAGTGTAATCAAATACTGAGGATTGCTTCTAGTTTGAAACACAGATATCAAAATAAATTAAAGGGGAAAACAAAACATGGAGGAAACAAAGACAGTACAGTGATAAAAAGAAAGGTTAAAGTTATTAGTATTATCCTCAGAGAGCAAAGAAGTTATATCTATGGGACAAAAATAAGGTATTGTAAAAAGTATTCAACTTTTTGACAGTTAAAAATCTGGTAGAAGTTCCCTGGTGGCCTAGAGGTTAGGATTCTAGGCTTTCACTGCTGTGGCCTGGGCTCTATCTTTGGTCAGGGAAGTTGCATTGCAACTATATATATCTGTATCTATATCTATATATCTATAGATATAAACCGGAATAAAAGTTTCAATAAAAGACTGTATGATAAAGTAGAGGAAATCTCCCTGAAAATAGATGGAAAGGAGGAGAGAAAAGACAGCAGAGAGAAAATGGAGAATCTATCTCTGAGGTCAAACATCAGTTAATAAGAATTCTAGAAAAAGGGAAAGGAAACTAAAGGAGAAGATGGTATCAAAGAATTGACATTTCCTGTAATGGAAGGATCTGTGTTTCTAGATGCAAAGTGTCCACCAAAATGTTCAAAACAAGGACAGTAACAGGACCCTCACATGGTGCATCACTGTTAAATTCCAGAATGCCAGAAACAGAGAAGTTCTTAAAACTTCAGGGGGAAGAAGAAGGCTATGTACAAAGGAGAAAAATCATAATGGCATTGGGTTTCTTAAAGGCTCCATTGGAAGATTGAAGTTAGCAGAAAAGTGTCTTTACATTGTTGAGGGAAAATGACTTTGATTCTGGAGTTGTTTTCCCAGACAAGTGGTGAATCAGTTGTGAAGAATGAAAAAAAAGATACGTATAATCCTGAAAATTTTACATTCCATAGAAATATTTCTCAGTTTGTGTTCTACCACATTGAAAAAGTACAATAAGAAAGAGAAATTCATGAGATATAGGAAATAGGGGATCCAGCACAGATAAGAGCTGAAGGGAATTCCCAGACAGTTGGTGAAAGAGGTTCCAAAATGACAGTTGCTTAGCTGGTCTAGAGAGCACACAAGTGCAGGTTGGAATTGAAGGATGGTGGGTTCTAGGAGGATGTCCCTAAGCAAAACTGTCCTTGAGAGACTGCTAATGGATTTGAGTATGCTGAGAGAAATTCTTAAGAGCTCCAAGGGAATGTTTGGGGATAAATTAGTAATAGGCACATAGAGAACTAAGCAAATGACAATGTCAGTCACAATCACAACAGAAACAAGACAACTCCAGGAAAATCAAAATGTTATGTAAGAAGGAGAAGTAGTAGCATGGCCTTTTCTATGAACCATACACACACAGTTAAAGGATTTTATTTTATTATTGGTTATTTATTTGACCGTGCCAGGTCTTAGTTACTGCATGTGGTATCTTTGATCTTCCATGTGACTTATGGGATCTAGTTCCCTGACCAGAGATGCAACTCAGGACCCCTGCATTGGGAATGTGGCGTCTTAACCACTGGATCACCAGGAAAGTCCCAGTTACAGTATTTTAAATGCTAGATAATGGTTAACTAAATCATGGTCTAAATATGTTAGGAGAGTGGAGAGAGAGGATGGGCATATGAGGAGGAGAACTGTGTGAGAAGGTCAGGGCCACAGTGGGAAGTCTATAGCTAATGTTTAAAATGGAATGTTCAGGAAATATCGGTTCATGAATTTTTTTAGTATATGAAAATAAATAATAGGAGAAACATTCCAAAGAGCTGAAACTCACTAGCCTTGGAGAGGGAGTTAGGGATACAAAGACTGATAAAGGGAAACTCTTGCTTTTCTGGCAAAGGCTTTGTGAAACTATTTCTATCTAAAGGTTTTACAGTAATTGCTCTGATAAATTTAAACTTAAATTTAGCAAAGGAAAAAAAGGATCTTCTAATCTCACCTTCTACATATTAATTATCAATAGTTTGGTGATTATTCTTTTGGCATTTGTTTTCTATGTGTACTATTACAAAAATGAAATTTTTAATTTTCCCATCTTTGGATTGTTGTCTTCCTTAACGCAAATTGTCTTCCATTTTTTTTTCCACTGGTATCTTCAATATTTTTCCGTGTTAGAGAGGTTAATGGTAACACTTTTTATTGAATGTCTGTTTTACCAGTCATAACTACAACCTTCTACTTTGGAGAAAGAGCTCTTCTTCTGAGTGGGAGAGCCAGCCCTCAGCCAGCCCTCAGGACCCCTTTTGTTTCAGGCCCTCCCTTCAGCTGACTCACCTTTGGGTATCATTTGTCCAAACTCATACTCAGGTATCGATCAGTATGGGTTTAATAACTTATGACTCCTCGCAGACATTTGCAGTTTAATCGATAACTCCTAAAGATTAAATAACAACAATGTAATTTCAAGAATAAGCTACTAATAGGAAAATTCCAGGTGCTTTCAAAGAAAGTAGAAGGGCTTGGTTTTGTGTAGAGAATTTTCAGTGTAAATATTTTCCTAACCCTGCTTTCTGTTTAAGGACAGGGAATGCCCCACTGTGTGAGGTATTGGTGGGCGGCAGTGGTCTGCCTTCCCTGTGGAACTCCTCTCTGTCTTCTCCCAACCCCAACAGCTAAGGTATGGACACACGCTCCGGACTTGACACCCTTCTACTCAGGGCTTTGACTCTTATGAGTAATGCAAAGATGAAGAGATGCTCTTGATGGTGGTGTGCCATCTTAGTAGTCGCATCGCTGCTCTTCCTCCCAGCCCCCTGGTTTTGTCACTATGCTGTCATCCACTGCTGCCTGTTCTTGCTCTACCCCCTCTGGCTGTAAGGGTGGGCTGTATGCTCTCTCTGTATATATTTAGGTTGAGCAGAAACCTGGTCCTTCAATTCCCATAGTGCCAAGAAGCCAGTATACAGATTCCAAGCAGAATGTAGTGATGGCTGGGAACAGTGGAGGAGAAAGACACATGCAAGAGTAATACTACAGGGGATAGAACTGCCTCTGGGTCTAGGGCAGATTCACCTTGCTTACAGTCTGCTTCTGTGTTACCTGGAGCAGCAACTTCCCACTTCTGCCCTCCCTCTTTCTGGCAGTGTTCTAGGTATCTTTCGAACCCCAGAGTGCAGAAAGTGTTTCCTCTCATGCATGTGTAAGGACTGGCCTCTTTCCAGGAGCACTGGCAGTGGGAATGCTATTTCCCTTCAGAGCAAACCCCATCCACTTCAAGGAACTTTGGTCAGGTCCTGTGGCCCAGACAAGACTATCACAAAATAGTTTGAGATGGGTACCTTTTCTAAACTCTGGGTGATTCTGTTATTCTTATGGTCACCTTTCACCCTAAAAAGAAAGAGTGCTATTATTGATACCAGTACTGCCTGGTAGTGGCATTGGAGATCTGCCACTCAACCCATGTGTCTGTCCAGCTGAGGACAGAGACACAAGTCTCAATATCTACATGGGAGTCAACAGTCATAGCAGCCCAGAGAGTGCCTGATACATATCCATGTGCAGAAGCTTTGGTGAAAGCTGGACTAGAATATCTGGCGCAGGCTCAAGGCTAATCAGGCCTCTTCTGTGTATCTTGAATATGAATCTGGGGCCCCACGTACTCAGGCATGCTGACAAGCAGTGGGAGACATGCAGCAGATCCCACATCCATTTGCCCAACCAGCAATGTGGACCAGAATGGCAAGCTTGCCACCATCCAGCTGGGATGAGCCAGAAGAACCAGAAGGAATAATACTGCTCACAGCAAAATGTCAAGGGATGATCAGTAGGATTAGCCTACCTTCCTGTGTGGAAGAATGGGTAGAGAGGGATAGACATATGTCCTTCCAGGAGGGAGAAGGGGAAAGGATTCCTCACAATACTTACCAGAGTGTCTGGCACTTGGTGTCTGCCCAGTAAATGTTTATGAATGAGAAACAGCAAATGATCAAAAGCTAATGAGAAACAAAACATAGAAGAGCTCAGGGAAGGCTTCATGGAGGAGGGGCACCTAGAGTCATATCCCCCATCCATCTGTAGCCTGTCAGAGTGTGGAACATAGCTCATCTGACCTTGTATAATTGAAATGTTTCCCCAAGTAGCTACAGAGGGCTATGGCCATGGGAGCAAAATTATCTGTCATCACTTCAGTTGAGTGCTGAATGGAACTTTTGAATCAAGTAGTAATTGTCATTGAAGTCGAATATAAATAAATGATATGATCTAGATGTCCTTTAATTTCACCCCACTAAAATAAACTCATAAAACCTGAGTCTTCTGTGGGATTACTGACAAAAAGAAGAATAAATCTTAATAAACCTTCCATGAACACTTGCCTAACAACTGAATCATATCCAAAAGTCATACCAAATGTGGAGTCTCTCAACCACCATTCTGATCAATAAATCACTCCAGCAGCCAGTCCATGCCCACACATGGATTTTGGATGACAAGTGGCACAGTTAAAAAACTTGAATGTCCCTGGGATCAATGGCAGAAAGGAGGAAGGACACCGAACGAAAGAATTAAGTATGCAGAAGAAATGTCCAGGGGATGGTGAGCACATTCAATTGGTGGATGAGTTAATCTGCTCATTAATCACTCTGCTGCTCTGCCAAAAGGAAGCATTTGATGCTGGTGTCCCAAAGAAACTGCCTTCTTAGGGGAAGAAGCTTATTGACAAGAATTTAGGGGTGGTTAGGGGGTATTCCTCGGAGAAGGCAATGGCAACCTACTCCAGTACTCTTGCCTGGAAAATCCCATGGACAGAGGAGCCTGGTAGGCTGCAGTCCATGGGGTCACTAAGAGTCAGGCATGACTGAGCAACTTCACTTTCACTTTTCACTTTCATGCATTGGAGAAGGAAATGGCAACCCACTCCAGTGTTCTTGCCTGGGGAATCCCAGGGATGGCAGAGCCTGGTGGGCTGCCATCTCTGGGGTTACACAGAGTTGAACATGACTGAAGCGACTTAGCAGCAGTAGGGGGTATTCCTAAAATTTGTGAATGACTAACAAGTTTCCCTCTGTGTGCTTATGAAAAACAATTTTGAGGCTGACCCACTCAGTTCAGACCTCTGCTAAGAAGCTAGATGTGTATTTATTTATTAAGTATAGTTAATTTATAATGTTGTGTCAATCTCTGCTATACAGCAAAGTGACCTAGTTATACACATATAGACATTCTTTTTTTTTTTTTAATATTCTTTTTCCACTGTGGTTAGTCATGGATATTGAATATAGTTCCCTGGGCTATACAGTAGGACTTTGTTGTTTATCCATTCTATATATAAGAGTTTACATCTGCTAATGTAAATCTGCTGTCCCTGGGATTCCCCAGGCAAGAACACTGGAGTGGGTTGCCGTTTCCTTCTCCAGTGCATGAAAGTGAAAAGTGAAAGTGAAGTCGCTCAGTCGTGTCCGACTCCCAGCAACCCCATGGACTGCAGCCTACCAGGCTCCTCTGTCCATGGGATTTTCCAGGCAAGAGTACTGGAGTGGGTTGCCATTGCCTTCTCCATTTTAGATTTCACAGATGAGTAATATCGTAGGGTAGTTGTCTTTGTCTTTCTGAGTTACTTCATTTAGTATGATAATCTCTAGTTGCATCCATCAGTTCAGTTCAGTTCAGTCGTTCAGTCATATCTGACTCTTTGCGACCCCACGGACTGCAGCACGCTAGGCCTCCCTGTCCATCACCAACTCCCAGAGTTTACTCAAATGCATATCCATTGAGTCAGTGATGCTATCCAAACATCTCATCCTCTGTCGTCCCCTTTTTCTCCCACCTTTAAGCATTCCCAGCATCAGGGTCTTTTCAAATGAGTCAGTTCTTCGCATCAGGTGGCCAAAGTATTGGAGTTTCAGCTTCAGCATCAGTCCGTCCAATGAATATTCAGGACTGATTTCCTTTAGGATAGACTGGTTGGATCTCCTTGCAGTCCAAGGGACTCTCAAGAGTCTTCTCCAACACCACAGTTCAAAAGCATCAATTCTTTGGCACTCAGCTTTCTTCACAGTCCAACTCTCACATCCATACATGACTACTGGAAAAACCATAGCTTTGACTAGATGGGACTTTGTTGGCAAAGTAATGTCTCTGCTTTTGAATATGCTGTCTAGGTTGGTCATAAATTTTCTTCCAAGGAGCAAGTGTCTTTTAATTTCATGGCTGCAGTCACCATCTATAGGGATTTTGGAGCCCCCCAAAATAAAGTCTGTCACTGTTTCCACTGTTTCCCCATCTATTTGTCATGAAGTGATGGGACCAGATGCCATGATCTTAGTTTTCTGAATGTTGAGTTTTAAGCCCATTTTCACTTTCACTTTCATCAAGAGGCTCTTTAGTTCTTCTTCACTTTCTGCCATAAGGGTGGTATCATCTGCATATCTGAGGTTATTGATATTTCTCCTGGAAATCTTGATTCCAGCTTGTGCTTCTTCCAGCCCAGCGTTTCTCATGATGTACTCTTCATATAAGTTAAACAAGCAGGGTGACAATATACAGCCTTGGCGTACTCCTTTTCCTATTTGGAACCAGTCTGTTGTTCCATGTCCAGTTCTAACTGTTGCTTCCTGACCTGCACACAGATTTCTCAAGAGGCAGGTCAGATGGTCTGGTATATGGCATTATTTCATTCTTTTTTATGGCCAAGTAGTATTCCATTGCATATATGTACCACATCTTCTTTGTCCATTCTTCTGTCAGTGAGCATGAATTTAAGTTGTTTCCATGTCTTGATTATTGTGAGTAGTGCTATTACAAACATAAGGGTGCACATATCTTTTTGAATTATAGTTTTGTTTGGGTATATGCCCAGGAGTGGGATTGCTGGATCATATGGTAGTTCTCTTTTTAGTTTTCTGAGGAACCTCCACACAGAAGCCAGCATTTTAAATATCAAGAAGACCAGCTGGCTCTACCTCAGACCATGTTCCTTTTACTCCACCCAGTGGAGTGGAGTGACCTAGTGACCTATACCAGTGACCTAGTACTTTCTCAGAGTGGTCATGCCAACATCACTTCTTTTGCTGGGGCAAGGACAGGCTCTGAGTGCATTGGGATAAAGGAGGCACTTGGAACCTGTTCCTTTTCTTTGGCTGTACTACATGCAGAGCTCTGCATTTGCCAATAGACCATTCCCCCATCTCTGTAGACAGGCCTCCTTCTCTTCTGCTGTGGCTGAGCTTCTACCATGTGGCTGAGGACATAGGGTCATGGCCACAGTCACCTCCAAATTCATAGTAACCAAGTCTAGCAACCTTGGGAGAAAAACAGAGGACCTTGAGTTCAGAAGACTTAGAACTCTGGAAGAGACTTATTACTCTGTCTTGGGTCTCTTGCCCTGCATTTGAACCAATCTCTCCAGCCAGGGAGATGAGGATGAGCCATATACTAATTATTTCAGAGAGATGAGCATGGAACTGGATTGGCAGTCCCACCGATAAACAAGAGAAGCCTAATGAAGCGGCAGCAATGCCATGAATGGAGGTGTGTGCACAAGGAGGCTGTGATCCAATGAACCAGAGGAGAGAGAGATTAGATAAAGCAAAGTAACAGATGTCTCCCACACCAGGGAAATCATAAAAAATGAGTAATAAAATTTGGAGTGAAAAGAAGCAAAGCATGGAGAAATTCTGAAGTAGACAGCAGTACTTAAAGATTTCTTTTAGGGTGCTAGAGGCTTTGGGTGTGGATGGAGAGGAAGCTGGGCATTGGCCAGGCCCTGACACTGCTGGAAAAGTAACTGCAAGAGCCAGTCATGCCTCTTCCTATGTGAAGGTCATGGACTGCGCCAGGCTGGAGGGAGCTTGATACTGACCCTTGGTGGCCTCTTGGTTTAAAGTTGTTTTCTCTAACTTAAATAACAAAGATGTCAGGCCCTCTTTCTCACTGCTCTGGGAGGTTTCTTTCGCATTGCTGGTGGTCATTGAGTTGTCAGGAAGGCTGCCAGTTTAGCTAAAGGAAATTTACTGCTCTTGTTTAAACCCTGGAGAAATTCACTGCATCTAGAAAGGCAGTCTGCATCATGGTATGTTGAGCTCTGATGGAATACCATGTTCAGGGAGAGGGATATTTAATATTTAGAAACACAAGAAAGACCACAGGAACTACAGGGAAGATTGAGTCAGTTAAAGGGAAATCTGCTGGTTTCCTAGGAAGGGAAAGTAAATGAAAGTGGCATTGCCCCCTGACATATCTCCAAGGTAATATTTTGGTGTGATGCATGTATCAAAATCATAAATTTGTTTTCCAGGGCTGGTTACTGAGGCTGAATGTTAAAGAGTGCTTGGAATATTGTGTTAAGAAAGATTCTGAAGCAGTATCTAGACTCAGCCAGAAGCAGTGCTACAATGAATTCCAGTGTCATCAAAATGGAGCAGTATACATCTATTATATATGATTTTTCAGTGATGCAAGAATCTCATTTCCAAGGATTTACTTCAGGAAACAATTACAATGGGAGAAAAAAATGCTATATGCCAAAAGCCTTCTCCTTGGTCTCATTTACTGTGGCAGCAATTTGTCCTTTAGAAGAGTAAGAGTCACTTGTCAGAATTAAGTTGTTGACCATAAAAACCATAGGGAAACACTGGAAAATGTGACACATACTAATGTTTAGGGAAAATAAAACATTTATATACAAGAAATGATTGCAAATAGGTGTAAAAAAGGCATAAAATACATAAATATCTGTGTGCATGTGGGGGCCATTTCTTTTTAGTATATGGAATCCAGTTCTTATCACATAGCAGATATACAATAAATATTTGTTGACTATTTTTTGCTAGTTTATATATTTTTACAGTAAAATAGTTCCCCAAAGAGGGAATGGAAACTAAAACAAAAAAATAAACTGCTGAAAGTCAATGTGTTCTCAGAAATAACAATTCGTTCTGCCTTCTTCAGTCAGTTTAGCATCACACTTAGACTCATTCTAGTACTTCACTGAGCAACTCCAAAGACATCTGTTAAATTCCTTCAGGCGTTCACACTTAACAGTAAAGACTTATCCATCCACTTTTGCTCCCAGATGCTCAGGCTTGGGCTTCTGAAATTCTGAAAGCATTTATTATCCTTCCAGAGATTGTTGACTTGCCCCAAATAAATTTTTTCTTTCATTTTTATGTAGTCAGAGAGGTAACTAACTAAGAATGGCTTCGGTAGCATCTTCAAGGCCATTTGAAAACTCTTGATGAAACTCAGAATTCAGATCTGAACTCTATGAATATGGTTACTGGAATGACTGACAGATTGAGGCCAGGTATCAAATGGACCTCAGATGTTGACAAAACCTCTGCTCATTGGAATGAAGTCCAAATATGTGGACAAATGACCAATTACTGTGTAACTTCATTAACTTAAGGAGCTCTTCTAATATTCCCTAATTCCATCGAATAATAATCTTTCTTTTTTCTCTGAACTACACAAAGCACTCACATCCCTCGACTAGGAAATTAAAGTTTATTTTCAATTTCCTTGGGCAAGGCAAAGGCAAGGGTGAATTAACAGTCTGTAGCATGTCTGGAACTAGAAAAGCACTGAAAATGTGATGGGGAGTTACAATGTAGGAAAATCGTCCAAAGACAATGCGATATTTAGCTGATGGTAATCTCAAGAAGACATACTTGGAGGACAGAAGCTGCTGGATGAATAGGCAATATCTCTAGGAGCAAAGAAAAAATGGAGAGCAGAGGCAGTTATTGCAGTGATTTAGACCAAGAAAAAAAAGCCATGGTGTATCTGTCTACACCAATCTAGTATACTAGACAACACAACATCTGTTTCACTGGGTCCAAAATAGTCAATTCACTGTCATATGTAATTTACTCACTATTACAATAATAGTTTTTTGTCTCTCAGCTTCTCACCTGAATATCTTCTGTTCCTAGCCCTTTATTTTCAATATGATACCATCATTTTTTTATTGTAAAACAATTCTGGCATATATTTATTCTACAGATTTTTTGAATGTCTCCTATGAAGAGGCAGTGTGTGAGCATAAGGAATAGAGAGTGAACAATAAAAATAGTCAGGCATACAAGTGATAGCAATTTGGTGTTATGCTGTAAGGGTGTATTGCTGCTGCTGCTGCTGCTAAGTCGCTTCAGTCGTGCCCGACTCTGTGCGACCCCATAGACGGCAGCCCACCAGGCTCCCCCGTCCCTGGGATTCTCCAGGCAAGAACACTGGAGTGGGCTCCCATTTCCTTCTCCATTAGGTGCTCTCAAAGCACTGAAAGTAAAAATGTTAGTCATGTAGTCATGTCCAACTCTTTGTGACCCCATAAACTGTAGCCCACTAGACTCCTCTGTCCATGGGATTTCCCAGGCAAGAATACTCGAAAGCGTTGCCATTCCCTTCTCCAGGTGAATCTTCCTGACCAAGGTATTGAACCCGGGTTTCCTGCATTGCAGGCAGATTCTTTACCATCTGAGCCACCAGGGAGGAGGAGGCCTAATCTTGGTTGGCAAAGGCTTTCTGGAAGCAGTGACAGATAGGCTAGGTCTGAAGATAAAATGGCTTGGGTGGTGGAGAAGCATCCTGTATAGCTATAATCCTCCACAGGTAAAAGAACTGTTAGCATTTATGTGTATTTTATTCTAGTGTTTTTTTTTCCTATTCACATAGACATGTTGGTAGATATACAGATAAAGTAATAATAATGATTAAATAGATATACATAGGTTTTAGAACTGTGATCATAATCTCTATGTACTTTCAATGCTGTTTTTTCCATGCCTTTAAACATGTATTGATAACATGGATTTTGATTCAGTTCAGTCACTCAGTCATGTCCGAATCTTTGGGACCCCATGAACCGCAGCACGCCAGGCCTCCCTTGTCCATCACCAACTCCAAGAGTTTACCCATACTTAAGTCCATTGAGTCAGTGATGCCATCCAGCCATCTCATCCTCTGTCATCCCTTCTCCTCCTGCCCTCAATCCCTCCCAGCATTAGGGTCTTTTCAAATGAGTCAGTTCTTTGCATCAGGTGGCCAAAGTATTGGAGTTTCAGCTTTAGCATCAGTCCTTCCAATGAACACCCAGGACTGATCTCCTTTAGGATGGACTGGTTGGATCTCCTTGCAGTCCAACGGACTCTCAAGAGTCTTCTCCAACATCATGGTTCAAAGCATCAGTTCTTTGGTGCTCAGCTTTCTTTATAGTCCACCTCTCACATCCATAAATGACTACTGGAAAAACCATAGCCTTGACTAGATTCTTTGTTGACAAAGTAATATCTCTGCTTTTTAATATGCTGTCTAGGTTGGTCATAACTTTCCTTCCAAGGAGTAAGTGTCTTTTAATTTCATGGCTGCAGTCACCATCTGCAGTGATTTTGGAGCCCCCAAAAATAAAGTCAGTCACTGTTTCCACTGTTTCCCCATCTATTTGCAATGAAGTGGTGGGACCAGATGCCATGATCTTTGTTTTCTGAATGTTGAGCTTTAAGCCAACTTTTCCACTCTTCTCTTTCACTTGCATCAAGAGGCTCCTTAGTTCTTCCTCACTTTCTGCCATAAAGGTGGTGTTATCTGCATATGTGAGGTTATTGATATTTCTCCCAGCAATCTTGATTCCAGCTTGTGCTTCATCCAGTCCAGCATTTCTTGTGATGTACTCTGCATATAAGTTAAATAAACAGGATGACAATATACAGCCTTGACGTACTCCTTTCCCAACTTGGAACCAGTCTGTTGTTTCATGTTTGTTTCTGACTGTTGCTTCTTGACCTGCATACAGATCTCTCAGGAGGCAGGTCAGGTGGTCTGGTATTCCCATCTCTTGAAGAATTTCCCACAGTTTGTTGTGATCCACACAGTCAAAGTCTTTGGCATAGTCAATAAAGCAATAGTAGATGTTTTTCTGGAGCTCTCTTGCATTTTCAATGATCCAGTGGACGTTGGCAATTTGATCTCTGGTTCCTCTGCCTTTTCTAAAACCAGCTTGAACATCTGGAAGTTCACAGTTCATGTATTGCTGAAGCCTGGCTTGGAGAATTTTTGAGCATAGTTTTACTAGTATGTGAGATGGGTGCAGTTGTGCAGTAGTTTGAGCATTTTTCGTCATTGCCTTCTTTGGGATTGGAATGAAAACTGCCCTTTTCCAGTCCTGTGGCCACTGCTGAGTTTTCCAAATGTGCTGGCATATTGAGTGCAGCACTTTCACAGCATCATCTTTCAGGATTTGAAATAGCTCCACTGAAATTCCATCATCTCCACTAGCTTTGTTTGTAGTGATTCTTCCTAAGGCCCACTTGACATCACATTCCAGGATGTCTGGCTCTAGGTGATGATCACACCATCCTGATTATCTGGGTCATGAAGATGTTTTTTGTATAGTTCTTCTGTGTCTTCTTGCCACCTCTTCTTAATATCTTCTGCTTCTGTTAGGTCCATACCATTTCTGTCCTTTATTGTACCCCTCTTTGCATGAAATGTTCCCTTGGTATCTCTAATTTTCTTGAAGGGATCTCTGGTCTTTCCCATTCTATTGTTTTCCTCTATTTCTTTGCACTAATCGCTGAGGAAGGCTTTCTTATCTCTCCTTTCTATTCTTTGGAACCCTGCATTCAAATGGGTATATCTTTCCTTTTCTCCTTTGCTTTTCACAGCTATTTGTAAGGCCTCCTCAGACAGCCATTTGGCTTTTTTGCATTTCTTTTTCTTGGGGATGGTCTTGATCCCTGTCTTCTGTACAATGTCATGAACTTCTGTCCATAGTTCATCAGGAACTCTGTCTATCAGATCTAGTCCCTTAAATCTATTTCTCACTCCCACTATATAATCATAAGGGATTTGATTTAGGTCATACCTGAATGGTCTAGTGATTTTCCCCACTTTCTTCAATTTAAGTCTGAATTTGTCAATAAGGAGTTCATGATCTGAGCCACAGTCAGCTCCTGGTCTTGTTTTTGCTGACTGTATAGAGCTTCTCCATCTTTGGCTGCAAAGAATGTATTGAGTAGATGTTTCATAATGTATTTGATCATTCTGTTTGTGTCCATCAGAATTTTTGTTCCAAGTCACCAAAACCAACCCCGGCTAAATTAAGTGGAAGAGGAATTTACTGGAATAGTATTACGTAGTCATAGAATTTATGGAAGGTCTGGGAAAATAGGCTATGAACAAGGGCAGGAATCAAGATAGGTTCAGCAGAGGAACCCTATTTAGGGTTAACCACAGAAACAATGCCTTAGGTCTCAGTGTTTCTGAGAAGGAGCATCTTTCTGGTCAAGCCTAGAAAGTCTGTCCCACCCTACCTACAAGGGAATAGACTTTTATAGTAAGAACTGGGGCCCTGTGTTCCACCAAGACTCACCCAATAGGGCCTGTCCCCAAACAGGAAAGGCATTAGGATACGGGTAGCAGAAAACCCCCAGGAATATCCACTCCCTCCTTATTGTTAGTTGTTTCCTTTTATTTTTCCTTTGTATTATAGAACTGTTGAATGTTCTTCAAGTAAAAAAGTTGAGCACTTCTCTGATTATCTCCTTAAAATAAATTCCCTGGAAATAGAATTTCTGAATAAAAGAGTGTGGACATTTTTAAGTCTCTTGATACATATTGCCAAATTACTTTTTGAGAAAGTTGTATCAACTTAAGCTCACTCTTGGAATATGTTTGAGTGTGCATATCTTCTGTGCCCACACTGAGCATTATTCATGTCAACTCCTTTCTAGTCTGTGCTCATGTATGCAGCCTGTACCTCATTAAAACTGCATTTTGAAGTCAGAGCACCTAGTGGCACAGCAAATAGTTCAGTAAATAAGTTGTTTATTTTCTTGAGTGTATTTGAGATAATTACCTTTGTTGATTTTCTTCCTCATTAATTTGATTAATTCAGGGGATGCTTCTTTAATAGGCTGTAGAGAAGGTTTTTTTTTTTTTTTTTTTCATTCTGGAGGGGAAGGGTTTACAAAGCCCTGATTGCATGTGAAATAATAGAGAATTGAATTTTGCAGGTGAGATTCTGAGAGGAGGACTCACCCTCCTTCAGCATGTGTCTCTTGCTAATGCTGTCCTGTGCATCATTTTTCCAGACCTCTTGGCCCATGGGAGGGCACATCTCCAGAAGCAGTTTCTTTCAGAGAGCCATAGCAGTGATATAAGTCCGGTAGTCCCTAAACTGGGATGAATATGAAACCCAGAGAGGTGATGAAATACTTCATGACTCTTCTATCAACTTAGAAGAACATCTTTTTTAGCAAGAAATTGAAAGTCATGAAGAATGTTAAGACCTGGGCTTCAATCAAGAGAATGCAGGTAGGGTCCAGGAAGAAGCATTTGACGAGAAAGGTCTGGGCCCCAGCATGCTGGTCTTGCTTTGTCATCAACTAGCTGTGTGGTGTTGGAGAAATCACTTACATCTCTCTGGATTTCACCAGGGAGTGGGCCATAGGATCTTAAGGAAATTTTCTCTTCTAATAGCCAAAGATCCTAAGGCTACTTAGACTTTGGATTTTTCAACATTATCTTGACTTCAGATGGTAATCAAACCATATCTTTCACTTTGCTTCCAGGTAGGAAATAACTGAATGAATAAACACATATCTTTTTTTCTCATCCTTGGGCTCAGAAGCTTCTCTGGGGCCTGTAAAACTAGCCAAAAGTCAAGCATTAAACAAACTAAATTCTTCTGGAGAAAGCCATCCCCCCACCCTCTATTTGCATAATTTGATTCTCATGTTTTGCCCTTGTCAAGTTCCTTCCTACTTGTAGACATTTATACAATAGGTTATAACTGTATTATTTTATTATTGTTCATTAACCATGGGAGAGTCACCTTTTTAAATGGGCTTATGTGGTTTATTAAGTATTCTATTCATGAGGATTTAGAAATAAATTTGGACTAGAGATTTTGGATCATTGACATGAACAACCATCGCTAGATGTCTGTGCTTGGCAGGCAGCCCAGTTGGTTACCAGCTCTGATTGGTTAGATGGTTTCAGGCCACATGGCCTTGAGTCCAGGCGAGGGTGTGTGGTCATGTGACAGTGGGCAGGGTTAACCTCTCTGTGAGGGGATATTGAGCTCACTGAAAAGTTTGTATAGAACAGAATTGTTTTCAATTTTCCCTAAGTAAATATCTGGCAAGGCCCAGAATTGGATCAGATCCAATTTTGCAGATAAAATGCCCCCAAACATGTTTCCCCTGGAGAAAGGCTGAAAATGTATGCACATTTATATTTGTCTATTTAGGCAAATCTCATTAACATGAATGATGTAGAAAAATATACAGTGATGGAGTGGTTCATATTCTCACACTAGTCTGGGAGGGACTTTATTACGGTCCAGCAGGAGGTTAGCGTTTACTGAGGTTGTTTCTACATGAGGTTTTAAAAAATATAAGACCCTAATCCAAGGATAGCAAATACATGGTCCTTGAGCCTCAACTCTCCCTCCCAAATGCAGAACAGACATCACTAATGGAAGGTGGCATTCTTTGCTTCTGAGGCTACCAGTCAGACATCCGAGGATGAACATAATCATTCTCCCTGCCCCAAGATGTCAACCAGGTTGTCCATATGGGAAATCACCTTTCTTGGAGAAGAAAGGAGATCCTGTTACTTCTTAGATATGATTGATGGAACGGAATTGAATGCTTCTAAGCTTATCAACCAATGTTGTTGTTTAGTTGCCAAGCTGTGTCTGACTCTTCACGACCCCGTGAGCTGCAGCATGCCAGGCTTCCCTGTCCATCACCATCTCCCAGAGTTTGCCCAAGGTAATGTCTAATGAATTGGTGATGCCATTTAACCATCTCATCCCCTGTCACCCTCTTCTCCTTCTTCCTTCAATCTTTCCCAGCATCAGGGTCTTTTTCCAGTGAGTTAGCTGTTCACTCAGGTGGCCGAACTATTGGAGCTTCAACTTCAGCATCAGTCCTTCTAAAGGGTATTCAGGGTTGATTTCCTTGCTTTCAAAGGGACTCTCAAGAGTCTTCTTCAGCACCATAGTCAGAAAGCATCAATTCTTTGGCACTCTGCCTTCTTTATTGTCCAGCTGTCATGTTCATACCAGCATGTTAAATTGATTTTCATTGTATTCTCAGAGGCTTAACTAAGTCCCCATGGTTGAGCGTAGTGAGTGATAAGTACCATGCCTTCTGGGAAAAAAATATGCTAGACACTAGACTCGTCCATGGCGAATTCCTGAGAGTCAGCAAAAATTGTGCCTCCTGTCTATCGCTTATCTCCAGCCTACGTAAGAGGAAGACCAGAAATTGTAGAAGGTGGGATTAACAGAGGGGGTGTCTTAGGAGAACACTTTGAATTTTTCCTGACCACTGCTACCACTTCTAGGCAAATAAGAGAAATATAGAACGAATATCTGGAGGTACTAAGGGGGCATGCCCTTGCCTAGAAGATTCTGCAGGCAGGAGGCTGACTGGAACTGTCTGTGATGGTGGAGCCAGGAGGGAGGGGAGCAGTGGGAGCAACAATCCTGTGTCATTTGTGGGACAGGATGAATGTGTTTCCTATGGGCTGGGTAGGCACAGTGGAGGGAGGGTAGGCAGGATTTAGGCACTCTGAAAGTGCTCCCACCCCAGAGGCCTGCCTGCCTACTCCTTCTAAGTGTTCGTTTAAAGCTTACATCCTCAGAAATGCCTTCTTTGACTGCTTAGACTAATATAGCGCCCCTCCAGTCACCCCTTATTACACTTCCTGTTTTATTTCCTTGATTGCACTCTGGTACCTGTCCAAAAATTTTTTTGGCAGGGGAGGAGTTAATAGGGATGGAGGTTTTGGAGAAGGAATCTCAAAGAGACCATTCTTTAAAGCCATAAAAATCTTCCATGAGAGCAGAGACCATATTCATCTTATTCACCATTATTCCCAGTGCTCAGAACAGAACCTAGCACATAGTAGCTGCTCAATAAAAATATATAAAATAGTAAATCTCTGCCAACAAGAGCCCTGAGAAATCAATAGACATCAATTGGTTCTAAAAATGCAATTTCTCAATGTCTAAGTTGAGAAGAGTTTAGTGGGAGAAGTGGATAGGAACTCTAGACTGGGATAAAGTTTGTATCCTCTCTGGGTTTCTATTTTTCCTGTTTCATGGCCTGGATAACTGAGAAGCAACTCTGTAGTGAAGTTCTTTCTATCCTGGGCTCTCCTAATCTGCAAAGTCTGTGGCACCTGGAAACTCACATGGACACCCTTTCAGTTTTGCTTGATTTGCTTTGCAGGGATGAGCTCTCCTCAGCCTAGCTATGCCTCTAGGCTTCAGGGAAAGTTGAGCACCTGCCCAGATGTTTGGAGACAACCTACAAACATGGAAACATACAAAGGCCGTGCATTTGCTAGTATTGCTTGTGGCTTTCTACACGTAATGTGAAATTAAAATCATTTACCTTAAGCAAGTGTGTTTCCTCAGTGATAAGGACCCCAAATAAAATCATTTATGAGGAGAACATGGGAGAAACCAGGGTATTTTAAAAAGCCATTCATTTCCTATGCATCTGCTTAGAATCACAGATGAAATATCCAACAACTCCAGCCATACAGTGATGAAAGAAATTATAGCCTGTCCTTTCTGTAAGATATGCTTTTGAAAGATAAAAATAAAAATCTCTTACCTTTGAATAGCACTTTGTAGTTTACAAAGATTTCTACCTATGTCATAGAATATGACTGAAAAAAAAGGTAAACCATCTGATAAACTTTAAATCCTTCATAAAACTGAAGAATCTTATGGGTGTTCAGTAAATAAACAAATACCTGTTTGACTGCAATGTTGAGACAGAACCATCATTGCATCTTCCCTCTAGAGTTAGGATTATACCTCAGATTGACCTTGAGTGACAGATCACATTTTGAAAAAATCAGAGAAGGCTGTTTTGAGAGCTACAAAGTATAACAAATTCCAGTCAAGTCCATATCTAAGATTTTCTGGGCCCAGAGTGAGAGTACTTATAAATGGAAGTTCACTTACATATGTGTGAATATTTAAAATGTGTAAACCAAGCCAGGAAACTACTAAATAAAATATATTCCATTCTTCTACCTTGATAAGTAGACGTTCATAATGTTCTGGAAGGCCAGTTTGAATTGAGAATTCTTGAACACCTCAGAAGAGTTTCCCTGTGGAACATGACTGGGCGAGGAGAGTCTGATCTGGGTACCCTTATTCTCTTCCACTTTCATCTGCATCCTGCACCACACATGCACATCCTTCCTTGAGTGCAGGTGAGTGTACACCCAGCCCCACACTGAGCAACATCCACACCCTCTCAGGAAAGTGGACACTAAGCAAGAGGTCTGCATGGTCCCAAAATTGAATGTAGGGCCATTTAGATAGGAAAGAGGTGGTTGCTGGAGCCAGGTAGGCAAGTTCCCTTGGGTCCTGGGAGTCCTCACTCCATGGGGTCAGAGGAGGGAGCAGACAGTCATCTCTGAAGTGCAGGGGCTTGCACAGGCCTCTCGTGGTCAGGTCTACAGGAGGCACTAAATCCAGTGATAGTTGGAATTAAACTGAGTGTTTTTTGCTCTTCAACTTGTATCTAGTTACACTTTAAGTAAACATTTATGCATTTTGCACTAATCAAGGGCCTCTTTAAAATGAAGCTCAACTTCATTTTGATTTTTAAAAATTATTTGAGGCTACTTGGGATAAAGCATCTAATACTTAGACCAAATGGATCTAAATTAGAAGTAGGAAGGTAAAGCATGTTGCACTAGTTTATATAGATGAACCAAAAGAGCAATAACCATAATAATAATGCGTTTACTAGTACAATTCTTTGGTTCCAAAGCTCTATTCATTTATATATATGTACTCACATATACAAATCACTGGATTATTATAAGAATAAACATCAGTACTTTGAAAGATGTATACTCCAGGCAAATAAAAAGGAAACCCTGCTTGTCACTTTGAGGAGTACATTTATAGTTCATTGGCCTGAGGGGGCAGTGTAGAAGGAAAAAACCAAGATGCCAAATAGACTTAATGTGGGGCCAGCTCTAATCTATCCATAGTGGCTGCCTAAAGAGCTTGATTCAGAAAATCTCAGGCCATGCCCACCATTGGTGGCTGGTACTGAATTAGGTTAAGGGAGGGACTGGGATGGCATATGTGCCATGAATGTGCCACCTCTCAGCTTGAAGAATGCATTTGACAGATGATAAGGGTAAGCAGGATTCTTGAGGTCATCCTTAATCTTTTGAAGTTGTCAGTAAGGAGGAAAATCAATTCAAATTCTTAACAAGAATTCTGGCATCCTTGAATACTTCTATCTTCCTCAAACAAAAACGATCCATTCTAGGTTTCTTTGAGAAAGATACTGCTTTTAATGTGTTTTCCTGGTATGGAAAAAGATTGGCCAGACACCTGCTAAGGTGTTAATTGGTGATAACTGGATTAATAGGAGACTTGGGTTCTCTTCTTATCTCTGTCACTAACTAGCTGTGTGACCTTGAGCAAATCCCTTAAACCCTCTGGACCTCTATTTCCTTATCTTCAAAACAGGGATACTATCTCAGTGATCTCTCAGAATTTTGTGAGGCTTAAAGGAGATGATAGCAAAACAAGCACTTGAATTAAAAAATAAAAATTGTATAGATGTAAACTTATGATTCCACTGAAAAATGAGCCAATTGGAAGAGGGTGCCATTTTCCAAAATGTTTTGCCTGGAACATTAGTTCCATGGGATGTCAGTAGGTGTTACACTAAAGCCTCAAACAACAAGTTTTCTCTGGCCAAATAAATTTAAAACTCTGGGCTGAGCAAACTTCAATAGGCATTGTTGCTGTACAGATTATTACAATTTGATGTGCAGTATGAATCTTTAACAGTGAGAAATAGTATACAGTGGTTCATATACTTATTTGAACATAACACTTAAAATATTAGTCCCTAAGAACACAGTCTTTGGAAATCATTGAACAAGCTTTATATAAGTTTACTTCAAACTTGAATGCCCTCTGATTCATTCATTGATAAGCATTTTGTTGTAAAGAAGACAGATTTTTTTTGAAATATTTCAGTCTGTTCAGTCACTCAGTCGTGTCAGACTCTTTGCAACCCCATGGACTATAGCACGCCAGGCTTCCCTATCCATCACCAACTCCCAGTGCTTTCTCAAACTTATGTCCATTGAGTTGGTGATGACATCTAACCATCTCATCTTTTCTTGTTCCCTTCTCCTCCTGCCTTCAATCTTTCCCAGCATCAGGTTCTTTTCTAAGGAGTCAGTTCTTCACATCAGGTGGCCAGAGTATTGGAGCTTCAGCTTCAGCATCAGCCCTTCCAATGAATATTCAGGACTGATTTCCTTTATGATTGACTGGTTGGATCTTCTTGCAGTCCAAGGGACTCTCAAGAGTCTTCTCCAACACCACAGTTCAAAAGCATCAATTCTTTGGGGTTCAGCTTTCCTTATAGTCCAACTCTCATATCCATACATGACTACTGGAAAAACCATAGCCTTGACTAGATGGACCTTTGTGGGCAAAGAAATGTCTCTGCTTTTTAATATGCTATCTAGGTTGGTCATAACTTTCCTTCCAAGGAGCAAGCATCTTTTAATTTCATGGCTGCAGTCACTATTTGCAGTGATTTTGGAGCCCAAGAAAATAAAGTCTATCACTGTTTCCATTGTTTCCCCATCTGTTTGCCATTAAGTGATGGGACCAGATGCCAGGACCTTAGTTTTCTGAATGTTGAGTTTTAAGTCAACTTTTTCACTCTCTTCTTTCACTTTCATCAAGAGGCTCTTCAGTTCCTCTTCATTTTCTGCCGTAAGGGTGGTGTCATCTGCATGTCTGAGATAATTGATATTTCTCCCGGCAATCTTGATTCCAGCTTCTGCTTCATTCTAGGCTGGCATTTTCACATGATGTACTCTGTGTATAAGTTAAATAAGCAGGGTGACAACATACAGCCTTGATGTACTCCTTTCCCAATTTTGAACCAGTCCATTGTTCCAGGTCTGGTTCTAACTGTTGCTTCTTGACCTGCATACAGATTTCTCAGGAGGCAGGTCAGGTGGTCTGGTATTCCCATCTCTTTCAGAATTTGTCACAGTTTGTTGTGATCCACATAGTCAAAGGCTTTGGCATAGGTGATAAAGGAGAAGTAGATGTTTTTTGAAACTCTCTTTTTCTATGATTCAGCAGATGGTGGCAATTTGATCTCTGGTTTCTCTGCCTTTTCTAAATCCAGCTTGAACATCTGGAAGTTCTTGGTTCACATACTGTTGAAGCCTCACTTGGAGAATTTTAAGCATTACTTTGCTAGCATGTGAGATGAGTACAATTTATGGTAGTTTGAACATTCTTTGGATTGCCTTTCTTTTCCAGTCCTGTGGCCACTACTGAGTTTTCCAAATTTGCTGGCATATTGAGTGCAGCACTTTCACAGCATCATCTTTTAGGATTTGAAATAGCTCAACTGGAATTCCATCACCTCCACTAGCTTTGTTCGTAGTGATGCTTCCTAAGGCCCACTTGACTTCACATTCCAGAATGTCTGGCTCTAGATGAGTGATCACACCATTTTGGTTATCTAGGTCATTAAGATCTTTTTTTGTACAGTTCTGTGTATTCTTGCCACCTGTTCTTAGTATCTTCTGCTTCTATTAGGTTCAGACTGTTTCTGTCCTTTATTGTGCCAATCTTTGAAGTGATTATTTATTTTTTATTTTTGGCTATACCATGTATCAGGCAGGATCTTAGTTCTCTGACCAGTGATCGAACCCATTCACCCTGCGTGCGAAGGCTAAGTCTCAACCACCAACCCATCAAGGAAGCCCCTAAACAAAGATTTACAAAGCCCCCATTATGGGCAGACACTATTTGGTGTACAAAATAGAGGCAAAAAAATCCCTGCTTTTCTGGAGCTTATGTCTTAATGGGGATTTGATGTCACTCTTCCAAAGGATGCTTATGCTTAAAAAAGAGACTTCTATCCCTTAACTCAAAGAAATGAAGTATCCAAGTAGAATTGTTAAAAACAGAGTAGGGAAGGACAGTTTGTGGGCAAGTAGGAAACACTGCTCCCAATTATGACTTCTGTAGCTCAGCCTCTGAGCTAAGCTTAAACCATGAGCTTTGATCTGAAGAAGCAGGTAGCTACTGCTTCCTGGCTTCCCTGATGGCTCAGACCATAAAGAATCTGCCTGCCATGCACAAGACTTAAGTTCAATTCCAAATCAGAAAGATCCCCTGGAGAAGGGACTAGCTACCCACTCCAGTATTCTTGCCTAGAAAATCCCATGGACAGAAGAGCCTGTTGGGCTATAGTCCATGGAGTCGCAAAGAGTTGGACGTGACTGAACAACTAACACTTTCCCTTTCACTGCTTCCTGGGAGCACATGATCTCATTCATCCATTTATTCACTCATCCACTTACCAAATCCTTCTGCGCATGATGTGTGTCATACACAGAAGTGTGTAAGACTGATCTGTACTCTCAGAACCAATTTCCAGGTGGGCAAGCAGATAAAGATGTGAGCAATTGCAGCTCATCGTGCCACTCCTTCTATTTACCATAGTGGGACAAAAAGGATGATGTGGGAGCACTTGAGCAGTGCGTCCATCCTCACACTTCAGAGAAGTCATCTCAATGGATGTGACATTTAGTCTGAATTATTCAGAGGTGATCATTTATTTACCAAACTGGCTTAGGGTGAGTGGGGGCAAACGGTGGGTAGGAAAAGTCTTTAGGTAGTAGAAACAGCATGTGGAAAGACCCAGTGGAACTCCCACTGAACTTGTACAACCAGAGTGGAATGAGCTATCTATCTAGGATTCTGTGCCTGATATTCTCTGAAAGAGCGTTTTGTTGTTGAAATAAAACTTGAAAATCATTGGAGTTATCTAAAAGGAAATTCTTGAAGCCCCTACCATCATTATAATTCCTAAATTCTCCCCTTTCTATCATTCTCCTTCCCCAAAGTGTTTTCATTTTCATGGGGATTCTGGCAGATTTAGAATCTCAACTCTTAAATCCAAAGGAACACATTATTACTGGCACATATATTCATCAGAACTATTTTGGTGATAAATGACAGAAAACAAAACTCAAGATGACTTTACCAAAATAGGATATTATCTTACATAGAAAAATCCAGAGAAAGTTTGATCTGGCAGCTCTAGACCCAATCTCTCTTCATCTCTTACATTCTCTGTCCTCCAGGAATTCTTCATTTTTAGGCTCAGTATGGTGGCAAAATGGCTGTCAGCATCTCTACATCTACATCTTCCTTGTCTAAGTCTAGTGGAAGGAGGGTTTGTTTTTTTTTTTCCCCCAAACTCTCATACTGGTCTCTGTGTCACTCTGATTGTACCATCTTATATCATGTGCCCATCCCTGAGTCAATCACTGTGGTTCCTGAGGGTAAAATTACAATGATTGGACAGGCCTGGATTGCATGATCCAGTCCTTAAGTAGGAAGTAGAGACTGATTAGAATCATGTGATTGAGAATGGTTTCCTAAAGAAATTTAGGAGGCTATTAGCAGAGGAACAGATGTGTATGGGAGAGATTATGAGAGAGAAAGAAAGAAAAGAGAAGAGAGGGAGAGGAGAGGGACAGAGAGAGAAATATCAAGGAAGGAAGGAAGAAAGGGAGGGAGGAAAAAAGAAAAGGAAAGAAGAAAAAAGGAAGGAAGGAATAGAAAGAAATTTCTATTTGGAAAGTAAGAAGAACAGAAGAAAGAAAAAAAATCTTTTATTTTAACAATAACATATTTAACAAATGTGAAGGGCTTCCCTGGTGGCTCAATGGTAAAGAATCCTCCTGCCAATGCAGGATACAGGGCTTTGATCCCTAAGTCAGGAAGATCACCTGGAGAAGGAAATGGCAGCCTATCCAATATTCTTGCCTGGGGAATCCCATGGATAGAGGAGTCTGGTAGGCCCCAGTCTATGGGGTCATAAAAGTGTTGGACTCAACTTAGTGGCTTAATAACAACAAAAGATGTGGAAAAGAAATCTATGCTGTGAAACACTTTTGATTGTTCAAAATAGAGGGGTACAAAGGAAGAAAGAGGAAGGGCTGTGCATGTAACATTGGTTCGATTTGAATATTCCCCCTGCGTCTGTCCTTCATCAATTGCATGCCCATCAAATCTACAGGTAGGAGGAAAATTTCGAGGTCATCACTTCCACATGATCATCAAATGCTGGATCTCCTACAGCTAAATGTCAAGCTGGAATCAAGATTTCTGGGAGAAATATCAATAACCTCAGGTATGCAGATGATACCACCCTAATGGCAGAAAGCAAAGAGGAACTAAAGAGCCTCTTGATGAAGGTGAAAAAGGACAGTGAAAAAGCTGGCTTAAAACTAAACATTTGAAAAACTAAGATCATGGCATCCAGTCCCTTCAGTTCAGTTCAGTTCATTTCAGTTGCTCAGTCATGTCCGACTCTTTGCGACATGACTGAGTCCCATCACTTCATGGCAAATAGGTGGGGAAACAATGAAAACAGTGACAGACTTCATTTTCTTGGGCTCCAAAATCACTACAGCTGGTGACTACAGCCATGAAATTAGAGATGCTTGCTCCTCGGAAGAAAAGTTAGGACAAACCTAGACAGCATATTCAAAAGTGGAGACATCACTTTGCTGACAAAGGTCAGTATAGTCAAAGCTATGGTTTTTCCAGTAGTCGTGTGCGAATGTGAGAGTTGGACCATAAGCAAGGCTGAGTGCCAAAGAATTGATGGTTTTGCAGTGTGGGTGTTGGAGAAGACCTTTAAGAGTCCCTCGGACAACAAGGAGATCTAACTAGTCAATCCTATAGGAAATCTGGAAGGACTGATACTGAAGCTGAAGCTCCAATAGTTTGACTACCTTTACTCATTGGAAAAGACTCTGATTCTTGGAAAGATTGAGGGCAGGAGGAGAAGGGGTGACAGAGGATGAGATGGTTGGATGGCATCATGGACTGAATGGATTTGAGTTTGAGCAAACTCCTGGCAATAGTAAAGGACAGGGAAGTCTGGAATGCTATAGACCATGGGGATGGAAAGAGTTGGACATGACTGAGTAACTGAACCACAAAAACAAATAGCCAGAATGAAACCAATGTCCTTGAATACGTCCAAACTAGAGGAAACTCTTTCTTCCTGTTGCTAATCATTTCATGTTGACTGTCTCCCATTATTAGCTTAGGTTAAAAAAAAACAAAATTCAATTGCATAAATGTTAAAACTCTTCTTAGATTTATTTGATGATTCATAAAGTGAGCAGCAGCCCATAGAACAAATAGAAAGGAGCTGTGAAAACTGTACAAAATGAAAAGACCTTTATAGGCAGAAGGGGACAAGACAAGAAAGTTACTAGCAAAGAGTGGATTGCTTGTAGCAAGATCACCTTCCTTTAAGGGACAGCATAGGTCTATCAGGCAGATTAACTCATTGCTGCTCCAAGTTGACTGGTTTAAGATTCCACTCCTGGAAGAGGTTGAAACTGTAATTAACTTCAGTATTGTGTCTCGGTTTGGTGACTTGGGCTTAGTACAAGTGACTCCATTTTGGGGCCTGCTGTCACTCTCTCTTTTTTAATATATAAGTTTTAATATATATATCTTTTTATAGTATATAAATTTTATATATAAAATATATAATATTTTAATATATAATATATAACTGAAAAGTTGAATTTATTATTTTATTTATTTTTATTTACAAAAGTTGAATTTATATATAACTTTGCAGAAGTACCCATAACCCACATTCAGCTGGGCCCCCAACTCAGTTCAGTCGCTCAGTCATGTCTGACTATTTGCGACCCCACGGACTGCAGCACGCCAGGCCTCCCTGTCCATCACCAACTCCCAGAGTTTACTCAAACTCATGTCCATTGAGTTGGTGGTGCCATCCAAACATCTCATCCTCAGTCGTCCCCTTCTCCTCCTGTCTTCAATCTTTCCCACCATCAGGGTCTTTTCAAGTGAGTCAGTTCTTTGCATCAGGTGGCCAAAGTATTGGTGTTTCAAAGTTTCGGCATCAGTCCTTCCAATGAATATTCAGGACTGATTTCCTTTAGAACGGACTGGTTGGACCTCCTCGCTGTCCAAGGGACTCTCAAGAGTCTTCTCCAACACCACAGTTCAAAAGCATCAATTCTTCGGCACTCAGCTTTCTTCACAGTCCAACTCTCACATCCATACATGACTACTGGAAAAACCATAGCCTTGACTAGATGGACCTTTGTGGGCAAAGTAATGTCTCTGCTTTTGAATATGCTGTCTAGGTTGGTCACAACTTTTCTTCTAAGAAGCAAGCGTCTTTTAATTTCATGACAGCAGTCACCATCTGAAGTGATTTTGGAGCCCCCCAAAATAAAGTATGTCACTGTTTCCACTGTTTCCCCATCTGTTTGTCATCAAGTGATGGGACCAGATGCCATGATCTTTGTTTTATGAATGTTGAGCTTTAAGCCAACTTTTTCACTCTCATCTTTCACTTTCATCAAGAAGGTCTTTAGTTTTTCTTCACTTTCTGCCATAAGGGTGGTGGCATCTGCATATCTGAGGTTATTGATATTTCTCCCAGCAATCTTGATTCCAGCTTGTGCTTCATCCAGTCCAGCATTTCTTGTGATGTACTCTGCATATAAGTTAAATAAACAAGGTGACAATATACAGCCTTGACATACTCCTTTCCCAATTTGAAACCAGTCTTTTGTTTCATGTTCGTTTCTGACTGTTGCTTCTTGATCTGCATACAGATCTCTCAGGAGGCAGGTCAGGTGGTCTGGTATTCCCATCTCTTTCAGAATTTCCCACAGTTTGTTGTGATCCACACAGTCAAAGGCTTTGGCATAGTCAATAAAGCAGAAGCAGATGTTTTTCTGGCACTCTCTTCCTTTTTCTACGATCCAACAGATGTTGACAATTTGATCTCTGGCTCCTCTGCCTTTTCTAAATCTAGCTTGAACATCTGGAAGTTCACTGTTCATGTACTGTTGAAGCCTGGCCTGGAGGATTTTGAGCATTACTTTGCTAGCATGTGAGATGAGCACAATTGTGCAGTAGTTTGAGCATTCTTTGGCATTGCCTTTCTTTGGGATTGGAATGAAAACTGAAAACTTTTCCAGTCCTGTGGCCACTGCTGAGTTTTCCAAATTTGCTGGCATATTGAGTGTAGCGCTTTTACAGCATCATCTTTTAGGATTTGAAATAGCTCAACTGGAATTCCATCACCTCCACTAGCTTTGTTCATAGTGATGCTTTCTAAGGCCCACTTGACTTCACATTCCTAGGTGAGTGATCACACCATCGTGATTATCTGGGGTGTGAAGATGTTTTTTGTATAGTTCTTCTGTGTCTTCTTGCCACCTCTTCTTAATATCTTCTGCTTCTGTTAGGTCCATACCATTTCTGTCCTTTATCGAGCCCATCTTTGCATGCAATGTTTGCTTGGTATCTCTTATTTTCTTGAAGAGATCTCTAGTCTTTCCCATTCTATTGTTTTCCTCTATTTCTTTGCACTAATCACCGAGGAAGGCTTTCTTATCTCTCCTTGCTATTCTTTGTAACTCTGCATTCAAATGGGCATATCTTTCCTTTTCTCCTTTGCCTTTCACTTCTCTTCTTAGACAACCATTTTGCCTTTTAACATTTCTTGGCCCCAAACTACTCATGTGGATTTCACCCAATGTTCAGTAAGGTGGGTTCAAGCCTTTTAATTTTATTTATTTTTTTAAAAAATTTTAATTGAAGGATAATTGCTTTACAGAATTTTGTGGTTTTCTGTCATACATGAATAAGAATCAGCCACAGGTACACCCATGACCCTCCCTCCCGAACCTACTTCCCATCTCCCTCCCCATCCCATCCTTCAGCTTATCCCAGAGCCCTTGTTTGAATTTCCTGAGTCATATTGGGCCTGCTCTCTCTCTCTCTCTTTTTAAAATAATATTAGTCCTTTTGGTGATCTGAAACCTTCCTCCTTATAACTCTCTGCTATCTTCAGTTCTCTCTTGTTCTTAAAGAGAAATTCTTAGTTCAGCAGAGGTAAAGTGGTAGACTATTGGCAAATGAGAGTCCCTTGGACAGCAAGCAGACCAAACCAGTCAATCCTAAGGGAGATCAACCCTAAATACTCTTTGGAAGGACTGATGCTGAAGCTGAAGCTCCAATACTTTGGCCACTGATGCGAACAGCTGACTCATTGGAAATGACCCTGATGCTGGAAAAGATTGAAGGCAAAAGGAGAAGAGGGCAGCAGAACATGAGATGATTGGATGGCTTCACCAATTCAATGAACATGAACTTTGGTGAACTCTGGGAGATGATGAGGGACAGGGAGGACTGGAGTGCTGCAGTCCATGGGGTCGCAAAGAGTCAACAACAGAAATGGGCAAATCTGATCGGAGATGAGATCATTGCTCAGCACACTACTTTGAGTACAATTGGGTGCTCCAGGTGGGCAGGCAGGGTCTTTTCCCTGTGGTCTCCACAAATCCCTGTTATCATACTCCCTGAGAGCTTCAAATGTTTGTTTATACTTCCTGCCTGAACTTGGAAGGGATTTGATTTTGCAATTCCTGGTCTAATTCTTTCATGTGGTACTTGATCAAGTACTTTGAAGACTGTAGTGTAACAGATTTAAAAAATAAGGAAGGAAAAAAAGAAAAGAAAAAGGATGGAACTTGAATTTATACTGCCCAGTGAATTCTTCTCCTTCAAAGTGTCACCTTGGGAGTGATATATACTTTCTCTGATGATACTGTTTTTGCTCAAAAGGATTTTCAGACTCCTCTTGGAATTGTTTTTAGGGCCTGAAATAAACTCTTTGAATACCTCTACCTATGGCAAATCCTCAGTCTTTGAGAACATTTCTGACTTCTGGAAGAAGCCAGAGTCATTGAGAACTAAGTGTTCATAAACAGCTTGGCAAGCATGGCTGCCTGCCTCATCCTTTTTTCTGTGTCTTGAGCAAAGTTGCAGTTATGCAATCATGAGGCTGACAGGGTCCTTGTAGGCTCATTAAAATTTTTTTGTTTTATTTTTTACTTATTTATTTTAATTTTGTTAATTGAGTAACCAGCCCATTCACATAGTTCAAATTTCAAAGGGCACAATAGGATGAGTGTTAAAAAGTCAGTTTCGCTTCCTTGTCCCCTGGCCACCCAGTTTTCCTTCCAGATTTTGTATATATTCTTCCAGACAGTCTCTGTGTATTGCTTCAGTGACTTGAAGAAGGCCCAGAGAGGCATCTATAAATAATTGAAGCATTGCTTGAATGCCTTTTAGGATCACTTTACTACATTGTGTGTAAATTCTGATATGTCTATGCCAAACACAGGTCTGATGATTTTTAGTTATCTTACCTTAGGTATAAACTGCTGCCTTCCTTAGGGATAAATTGTGACCCTGAGAAGTCTCTGTAATGGGAGGTGGTCTCCTGGCTTAGCTACCTGAGCTATGTGAGAGACCTGGTAAATGACTTTATCTCTTTGAAATAAAGAGATGTCTCTGGTTTCCTCATCTGTAAAATGGAAAGCAGTCCCCTCGTAGGTTATTGTGAGGATTAAGTGAAATGATGCATGAAAATGATCCAAGGAGGATGTGGTGGTGGATTTTATGTGGTAAATTTGGCCAGGCTATGGTGCCCAGTTTTTTGGTCAAACACTAGTCTAAGTATTGTTGCTGTGAAGGTATTTTGTAGATGTGATTATTTACAATCAGTTGACTTCAAGGAAAGCAGTCATGTCTGACTCTTTGTGACCCTGTGGACTGTAGCCTGCCAGGCTCCACTGACCATGGAATTCTCTAGGCCAGAATACTGGAGTGGGGAGCTCTTCACTTCTCCAGGGCATCTTCCCAATCCAGGGATTGAACCCAGATCTCCCGCATTGTAGGCAGATTCTTTACCATCTTACCATTGCACCACCAGGGAACCCCAAGAAAAGCAGACTACCCTCCATAATCTGGGTGAGCCTCATCTATTCTGTTGAAGATTTTCAGAGAAGGAATTCTTTTTTAAAAAAAGAATTTTTAAATTGGAGTACAATTGCTTTACAATGTTGTGTTAATTTTTGCTGTACAACAACATGAATCAGCTATGTGTATACATATATCCCCTCCCTCTTGAGCCTCCCTCCCCCCACCCCCCACATCCCGTCCTTCTAGGTCATCACATAGCACCAAGCTGAGCTCTGTGTTCTATATACAACAGCTTCCCAGTAGCTATCTACTTTATACAAAGCTAGGGTATAAAATAGTGTATATATGACCCTATGGTAGTGTATATATGTCAATGCTACTCTCTCAATTCATCCCACTTTCTCTTTCCCTCCACTGTGTCCACAAGTCCATTCTCTGCATCTCTATTCCTCCCTTGCAAATAGGTTCATCAGTACCGTTTTTCTAGATTCCATACATATGCATTGATATATGATATTTGTTTTTCTGACTTATTTTACTCCGTATGACAGATTCTAGGTTCATCCATATCACTACAAATGACCCAGTTTCGTTTCTTTTTATGACTGAGTAATATTCCATTTTGTATATGTACCACATCTTCAGAGAAGAAAGAATTCTGCCTCAAGACTGTAACATAGAAATCCTTCCTGTTTCCAACCAGATAGCTTGCCTTATGGATTTGAAAGTCAAGACTGTAATATCAGCCCTTATCTAAATTTCCAGCCTACTGCCTTGCCCTAGACATTTTGGATCTACCAGCCTCCACAATTATGGGAACTAATTCCTTGAGAACCCTGACTGATGCAGAGGGAGAAAACTCTGGATTTTGAGTGTGTGTGTGTGTCTTGGGGAAGAGATTATTTAAAAAACAAAACAAAACAGGTTTTAGTCCTGGCTTTTCCACTGGCCAACTGAGCCGCCCTGAGCAAAATTCGGTACTATTAAGCTTCTTAAAGCCTCGGCTTAAAGCCTTTCAAGGTTGCTGGAAGAAAGATTCTATGAAAATGATTTGTGAAGCATCATACACACACAGGTGATTATTATCTGGTTATGCCTTCCTTTGAATGCACATGTATCTTTAGGGTCACTCTTCAGTGGCCCCCAGGCCTATACCTCTCTATGTCCCTTTCATGGGCATTGATGCTTATCTTTGGCTGTTGGGCCAATACATGGGAATGAAATCCAGTCCTGCAGTGAGTATTTGTCTAGGGGGCTGAAGAGTCCCACCCCTGGCTTCAGTGGGCTCTGTACTCACAGGCATGGGGAAGTGGAGGAGGAGAGAGGAGAAAGTGGAGAGAGGAACTTGTAAAGGTGGGAGCAGGGAAGAGGGAGGGAGCATGAGAGAGGAAGGGGGTCGTGTGCCAGGATGGGTTCCCAGGGGTGTGGGGCTGATTTGCTGGGGTACCTGGATCTGTGCTACAGATTGCAGGCTGATTGCAACAGATTAGCCAGGACTTAAAAGGGGCCTCGTCAGAGTACATGAATATAGCACTGAGTGTTCCATTTCTCTCATCCTGGGACTAGAGCCAATCAAACAGCAGAGGGTCAGGGGGGAGAGGCACTCTGAATAATCTGCTTCCTTTACCATCACAGTGCTTCAAAACACCACTTGGTTCCATTTCCACTTGTTTTTTCCTCTGCCAGGGATTCAAGGGCTGGCACTTGAGAGGGATGAAACTTTCTGTAGTGTCTGAGACTCCCGCATGTTCCCACCCACCCCATCCTGATGTTCTTTATCTCATCACTCAGCCCTATCTTTTATTCCATTTATCACAAGCTGAAATTATTTGATAAATAATTATTTACAAAACCCCCTGCTCTCTCCACTAGCATGTGATATGAGATCAATAACCTTTTATAACTTGTTCATTCCTATAGTTCCAGTTGCTAGTGGGGTTGTACATGGTAATGCTCAAAAATGTTTGTTAAGGAATGGGATGGATATATACCATTTATCAAGGACCCTCTGTGTACCAGACAAGGAGCCTGGCGATGTACAGGCATTTCTCATGTTCTCTTAATGATGGTTCTCTCAAGGAAATGTGACAGTCTTTATTTTACTGATAAGGCTCGGATTGGTTAAGTAACATGTTCCTGGTCACACAGTCAGAGCTGGGATTCTAATATGGATTTAATAAAGTATAGGCTCTTAACCACTATACCAAGAATAAAACGTGCTTTATCTGCAGTGCCAGCATTATTTGATTGGCAGTTGCTTCTAGGAGACTTAGCTAGAAGAATTTTGAAGCAGTTTCCTGACTTAGTAGGAAGAGTGCTGAGATCAATTAGTACTGTCTGCAGGGGGTCAGATGGGATATCTAGTCGTACATACGTTGTCTATTTGCCATTCTTACAATAGATGATATCACCTCCATAAAGATGTACAACAGAGGCAAAAAAATGGAGAGAGGGAGAACATCTAGATTCTTTTTTAGCACTAGTTTTCATTCCTTCTTGAGTTTATCTTTTCTATTGGGAATACTGGGAACACAGCTACTTATGGATTGTTTGGAGGAAAGGATGCAATTGGAGGTGGGAACTAGCTTTGAAGAGTTTGGCAAGCAAAGGTTGAGAACTGCTTCATGAACTAACACCAGGATTGAGTGGGGACGGGTCTTCAGATCATGTGATGTTTCTGTGGGACTCCAAGACCTCTGTGCAGATGTGCTGTTATTATTTCCCAAAGGCCCTTCAGTGAACAAAGGAGCAGGTAGTGTGGTGAGGCAGGTGACAGTCAGGCTGTTGAGCTAGATTTGGTGATGGTGCCTGGTTGCAGGTAAGCCTTTGCAACCCACTTGTCATGAGATAATCATGTATTTATTCTTCCTAACAGAAACCTGGGAGGGGGTACAGTATATAGGTTAAAATTGGGATTTATAGATTTTAGGTCCCAATTTTGCCACTTACTGTGTAACCCTGGATAAATCATATAAACTCTTTGAGCCTTGGTGGCTTACATAAAATAGCATCTATTTTAGGCACCTGCTGTGAGAATGAGAAAAGTGTGCAAGGAAACCATTTGCCTCTGGTATACAGCAAGCACTCAATGCATATTTGTTAATGTATGTGAAGAACCTATAAGCCTATGTGGAAACTGGAAAGTCATTGCAATTATCTGAATCTATCTGTGTTGCCCTAAGCCAGATAATTGTTGATTTTTCATTTCTGTTTGTTTTTTTTCCCCCCTGGTTTACACCTGGGTATTTTGAATACCCAACCTCAGTGCTTTCAGGACTGAAAAAGGGAACAAGGAGGGTTGTTCAGAGCTGTTCATCTTGAAATACAGTCTGAGGTCCGCGTTGCTGCTATCTGGCCTCTCCCTAACTAATCAAGGGGAAAATCCATTCTCCTACTATGTGCTAAAGTTGTGTTTTGAGAATATAAAATTGGGCATTGCTCTGCTTGCCTACAGTGGAAACCCACTGGTCCAGGACAGCCCCCCTCCCCTCTTCCATTAGAAATGGTTTAAATCATGTTTACCTATGGTGATGACTGTCATTTACTGAACACTAAGTGTGCTGGAAATTTCTGCTCTCAGCAGTCCTCAAAGGCAGCCACTATCCCCATCCTGGTTATGCAGGTAGGATGACTGCAGCACAGTATGTTTAAGTTACTTGTCCACAGCCAGTTAGTGCAGAGCTGGGATTCAAACCCAGGCCAGCTGGTCTCAGGGGCTGCTTGCTTAGCCCCGAACAACACTGTCTCCTGGAAACTCTGGCTTGATGAAGATGTCTATTCGGCAAAGGGAGTAAAATGCCAGATGCGTAAGTCAGGGGCAGTGAGAGACCAGGGAGGAATGGGAGCCATGCTTTTTACTCCCTGCTGCACACTTGAATCACCTGAGGAGCATTCATGAAATAGAGGTGCCTGGTCAGACCCCCAAAACTTTGATGCTCTTGATCTTGGATGGAAGTGGAGCTTCCTAGGTGGCTCTGATAGGGTTCCAGGCTTGAAGACCACTGGAGCAGCAGAAGGTCAGGAAGGGTTTAGCAAATTCCTCGTGGTTAGGAACCTTTCTACTCCCTCCTTGGAAGGGACTGATTCACATTGCAGGTGATGTACCTTTATCTCAGTATCCCCATTTGCAGTGTGTGGGCAATGGAGCTTGATAACACTGCAGGGGGTTGGGTAGATAAACAGCCTGTAAAGTGCTGTTTCAATGGAAAGTATTGGGCTGAAATGTCCCTGGGGCTTTGAAGTGACCCTGTTTCAGTTTCAGTGGGATGGTACTCTGGGCCATATCCCTAGCAGTTCCGGATCATTGATAACCATTGGGAACCAGGGTTTGAAGTATCCACTTGTACACCCTGGGGTAACCGGGTAACTCTGATTGCCCCATCCTTTGGTTGAGGAACAGTGCGAGTGCATGCATAATTCGAACCATTAACTTGCTCTCAATATGGAGAATGAGATTTGTGGCTCCCTCTTACAAAGAAAGTATGAAACAGTAAACACACTTCCAGTTATGGATGGGGCTAAACACACCATTAAACTGAATGCTAATGACTGTCTTCTGCTTCCTGGGAACATTTCACCGTGGCAACCAGCAGGTGCCCTTTTCTTGCCTTCTCTTTCATCTTCCCATAATTCTCTTCTGCCATGGCTTTTTGGATAATAACGGGCACATGCCTGAAATAGTAGTTAAAAGACAGATTTTTTTTTTTAAAGCAAATTAGATTAGAGTAGGTTTCCAGCTTATCACATTATTTACTTGTAGGATGTAGCAATCTCAGATACTGAGAAACAGGCCAAGACAGGTTAACATCTTTAATTGATGTGAGTATCTTTAATATATTGCCTATTTAGGGCATCAAGCCTGGTCTGACTTCTGAAGCTTGGTCACTAAATTGTGGGAAGAGCATAATTTAGGCTTAAGAATAAGAGCCAGGAGTTGGACACTTTTGGATAGAAATCCTTTGCTGTTGCCTAAAAGCTGGGGAAATTTCCCTCTCTGTGCCTCTGATTCTTTGTAAATCAGAGATAATAATAACCACTGTCTCATAGTGGAGTGGGGTGATTAACGAAAATGTATGTAAAACTCTTAGTAAATAGTGCCTGGCTTCCCTGGTGGCTTAGATGTAAAGAATCTGTCTCCAATGCAGGAGACCCAAGTCTCATCCCTGGTTGCAAAGATCCCCTAGAGAAAGAAATGGCAACCCACTCCAGTATTCTTGCCTGGTGAACTCCATGGACAGAGGACCCTGGTGGGCTGCAGTCCATGGGGTCTCAAAGAGTTGGACATAACTAAGAGACTAACACTTCACTTCGTAGTGCCTGGCACATAGTAGGTGCTCATACATGGTAGCCATCCATTCTGATGATGTTGGTGATGAGTAACATTGGCTGGGTGATTCTGGGCCATTAACTTACTTGAGATTTAGATCCTTCATCTGTACAAGGCAAGCCAACCATAGTACCTGGGGTCATTTGTTTAAAGCTCTAGATAAGAATTAAATGATGAAAAGTACGTGGCACAGGGCTTGGCACATACTAAGAGTTCAATAAGGACTTGCTGAATGAGTGAAAAAAAATATGCTATACTGGCTGAAGAAGCTCAATCATTAGACCCGAAGCATTTAATATTAGACATGGAGGGAGAAAAATACCAATAGCCCTGGACTTTTTTTGTCTGTTACAATTTTTAGCAGTTTTAGACCTTCCTTTGCTCCCTCTCTCCTCATTGTGCCTACTCCTCTCAGCCCTTATCAAGAGCGCATGCTGTAAAAGAGAAAGCGTCATGCTGATACACATAACTGAATTTCCAGTATCACAGCGGCCACTGAGCAAGGCCTCAGACCAAAGGGCCATAAATAACAGAGCTGCCTGCACGCAATCGCTCAGCTAGTGCAGCTGGCCATGGACTCTTGGTGCCCTGCCCCCGCCCCTTAGGTGTCTAGCCTCTTTTCCTGCAGCCCCATCCCCTCCTCTCTCCATCTAAAGCCCTCTCCCAGGTCTGTTCTCCAGGGCAGTGACTCACGCTCTGAATCTGCCTCCTCTCAGGCTTCTGCCAACTCTAGCTCCCCCATCTTTCTTCCTCCAGCTCTCCCTGGAAGAAAACATTCTGGTAAACCGGGCCTGGCACAGCTGCTTAGTCAGCTACTCACGGGAGTAATTGAAATGTCTTTTAGATAGCATTTGATGGTTTTAATTTCTAGTTTTAAAGGGGATTCATGTTTATTTTAGAAGATTTCAGGGAAAAAATTGGAGAAAGAAGCCAAGCACATACAAGAAAATAAAAATCCTGAGACCCAGACATCCCAGACTGATTAAATCAGTATTATTATGGGTGGGGTCCTGTATCATCATTAATTTTTTTTTTTTTAATTTCAGAGGTGATTCCAATGTGCAGGCAAGCCTGAACCATCAACTTTGAGATACTTGCCGATAGCACTTTGAAGTATTTCCTTTATTTTCTATTTTTGTATTTGGATCATACTGTATATACTATTTGAAACTTGATTTTGTTTTCTTTGGCCTAACAATATGTGATGAACATCTTCCCAAATCTCTAAATATTCTTCTAAGACATAGTCTTTTTTAAAGTAGCTATGTGGTTTAATATCTTATGGCTGCACCATAAATATTTAGCCCATTACCTGTTAATAAACATCTTTCTAAAATTCTGCTGTTTGAACTAATACTGAGATGTATTTCTATTCCTATCTCTGATCACTTACTTAGCTAACACGTATAGTATGTTAACCATATGCTGGATACTGCTCTAAGGCATTACATATATTTCATTTAATCCTTACAACTAGCTTTTCAGGTAGCTACTATTATCACCCTCATTTTAGAGATGAAGAAACTGAGGTTCCAAGAGGCTAAATCATGTGATTGATTAGTGGTGGAGGCAATCTGACTCCCGAGTCCATGCTTGGGAATTAAAATCGCTGAATCAGAAAACGTTTGGGATCAACACGTATGCACTACTATATTTAATTAGCAATAATCACACCTTGGATAAACCTCATTAGCTACGATACTGCCACTGCACAAAGCTACACTACTATATTTAAAATGGATAACCAACAAGGACTTACTGTATAGCACAGGGAATTCTGCTCAATGTTATTTGGCAACCTGGATGGGAGGGAAGTTTGGGGGAGAAGGGATGCATGTATATCTATGGCTGAGTCCCTTTGCCATCCACCTGAAACTATCACAACATTGTTAATCATCTATAATTCAGTATAAAATAAAAAAACGTAAAAATATGAACATTTTCAAGGCTTTTGAAACACACTGCCACATGGCCTACCAGAAAAGTTTTATCCTTATTATATGAGACAGAGCAGGAGTCTTTGAGTTTGAAAATCATTCTATAACTCAGTGAAATCTATCAGTTGAAAACCTCCCTTTATTGTAAGTCTTTTACGTGTTCAAAATATTTTTAGTAGGATTTTATAAGTATTATCTATCAGGTATAAACTGTGGCCTTATCGTTTGTAAAAGATGTGCCAAGCATAAGAGCTGGCATTGTTTTGTGGAGGCAGGGAGAGGGGACTGCCTAGAATTCTTCACTTTGTGGTCTGCTTAGGGGGCCTGGAATGCAAAAGTAGGAAGTCAAGAAACACCTGGAGTAACAGGCAAATTTGGCCTTGGAATATGGAATGAAGCAGGGCAAAGACTAATAGAGTTTTGCCAAGAAAATGCACTGGTCATAACAAACACCCTCTTCCAACAACACAAGAGAAGGCTCTATACATGGACATCATCAGATGGTCAACACTGAAATCAGATTGATCATATTCTTTCCAGCCAAAGATGGAGAAGCTCTATACAGTCAGCAAAAACAAGACCAGGAGCTGACTGCGGCTCAGACCATGAACTCCTTATTGCCAAATTCAGACTTAAATTGAAGAAAGTAGGGAAAACCACTAGACCATTCAGGTATGACCTAAATCATATCCCTTATGATTATACAGTGGAAGTGAGAAATAGATGTAAGGGCCTAGATCTGATAGATAGAGTGCCTGATGAGCTATGGAATGAGGTTCCTGACATTGTACAGGAGACAGGGATCAAGACCATCCCCATGGAAAAGAAATGCAGAAAAGCAAAATGGCTGTCTGGGGAGGCCTTACAAATAGCTGTGAAAAGAAGAAGCAAAAAGCAAAGGAGAAAAGGAAAGATATAAATATCTGAATGCAGAATTCCAAAGAATAGCAAGAAGAGACAAGACAGCCTTCTTCAGCGATCAATGCAAAGAAATAGAGGAAAACAACAGAATGGGAAAGACTAGAGATCTCTTCAAGAAAATCAGAGATACCAAAGGAACATTTCATGCAAAGATGAACTCGATAAAGGACAGAAATGGTATGGACCTAACAGAAGCAGAAGATACTAAGAAGAGGTGGCAAGAATACACAGAAGAACTGTACAAAAAAGATCTTCACGACCCAGATGATCACGATGGTGTGATCACTGACCTAGAGCCATACATCCTGGAATGTGAAGTCAAGTGGGCCTTAGAAAGCATCACTATGAACAAAGATAGTGGAGGTGATAGAATTCCAGTTGAGCTATTCCAAATCCTGAAAGATGATGTCTGAAAGTGCTGCACTCAATATGCCAGCAAATTTGGAAAACTCAGCAGTGGCCACAGGACTGGAAAAGGGCAGTTTTCATTCCAATCCCAAAGAAAGGCAATGCCAAAGAATACTCAGACTACTGCACAATTGCACTCATCTCACACGCTAGTAAAGTAATGCTCAAAATTCTCCAAGCCAGGCTTCAGCAATACGTGAACCGTGAACTTCCTGATGTTCAAGCTGGTTTTACAAAAGGCAGAGGAACCAGAGATCAAATTGCCAACATTTGCTGGATCATCGAAAAAGCAAGAGAGTTCCAGAAAAACATCTGTTTCTGCTTTATTGACTATGCCAAAGCCTTTGACTGTGTGGATCCCAATAAACTGTGGAAAATTCTGAAAGAGATGGGAATACCAGACCACCTGATCTACCTCTTGAGAAATTTGTATGCCGGTTGCCGGTGCCAGCCGGCAAAGTCGATCAGGTCCCGAGAACGTGCACGGCGGGGCTAAGAAAGAAACTAAAGCAAGAGACTACAAAGATGGGGTCGAGAGGTTCAGACACGTCACCACGAAGGGACGCAGTCTGACACCAACTTTATTCAGCATCTTATATTTATACAGAAAAGCGTGAGAAAGACAAGACAGTTGACATTTTTTCTTGGTTGGCCTATACATCTTAAAAACAGTCACAAGAAATCTTGAGAGCATGGGAATGGCTCCCTGTTATTATTTCTTACACCAGATAACATTTCTCTGTGCGTGAGAAGTTTGCACAGAACTCCAGGTGTCTGCAGTAAATAAGTGCCTAATCTCTGGGGTGGCGGGACAGAGAGCTATGTTTGCAAGCAAACCCTCAAGGACTGAGGCAGCTCCCAGAGCCGTGTCCTTCGGACAAAGGACCCCGTTCTCACGGGCAGCTCCCCGCAGCCGGTCAGGAAGCAACAGTTAGAACTGGACATGGAACAACAGACTGGTTCCAAATAGGAAAAGGAGTACATCAAGGCTGTATATTGTCACCCTGTTTATTTAACTTATAGGCAGAGTACATCATGAAAAACGCTGGACTGGAAGAACAGAAGCTGGAATCAAGATTGCCGGGAGAAATATCAATAACCTCAGATATGCAGATGACACCACCCTTATGGCAGAAAGTGAAGAGGAACTCAAAAGCCTCTTGATGAAAGTGAAAGTGGAGAGTGAAAAAGTTGGCTTAAAGCTCAACATTCAGAAAACAAAGATCATGGCATTTGGTCCCATCACTTCATTGGAAATAGATGGGGAAACAGTGGAAACAGTGTCAGACTTTATTTTTCTGGGCTCCAAAATCACTGCAGATGGTGACTTCAGCCATGAAATTAAAAGACGTTTACTCCTTGGAAGAAAAGTTATGACCAACCTAGATAGCATATTGAAAAGCAGAGACATTACTTTGCCAACAAAGTTTCGTCTAGTCAAGGCTATGGCTTTTCCTGTGGTCATGTATGGATGTGAGAGTTGGACTGTGAAGAAGGCTGAGCGCCGAAGAATTGATGCTTTTGAACTGTGGTGTTGGAGAAGACTCTTGAGAGTCCCTTGGACTGCAAGGAGATCCAACCAGTCCATTCTAAAGGAGATCAGCCCTGGGATTTCTTTGGAAGGAATGATGCTAAAGCTGAAACTCCAGTACTTTGGCCACCTCATGCAAAGAGTTGACTCATTGGAAAAGACTCTGATGTTGGGAGGGATTGGGGGCAAGAGGAGAAGGGGACGACAGAGGTTGAGATGGCTGGATGGCATCACTGACTCGATGGACATGAGTCTGAGTGAACTCCAGGAGTTGGTGATGGACAGGGAGGCCTGGCATGCTGCGATTCATGGGGTCTCAAAGAGTTGGACACGACTGAGCGACTGATCTGATCTGATAGGGGGCTGACTTCTAAGGACAATCCTACATATTCATCCCTCTCCAAGTCTCTTCTTTTTTTCTAACTCTCTTCTTTGGGTAAAATAGAGCAATATTTGTTTTTGGTAACATGGAGTAATACTTATTCCTAGAAGAGGTACTGTAAGAGGAAAGATGACTTTATCAGGTAAAGAAAAATTTGTTGAGTTTCTGATGAAGGGATCTGAAGTCCCTTCCTCAAGGGAATCTGATTCAATCTCCTCTAGCTGCCCATGGGGATGAATTGAACTGGTTTTCTGGGAACTCAGGAAGGAGGGTAGAGGGACCCTCACAGCCTAGAGGACAAGGGAGCCCCCAAAGAGGAGGAGATAGGTGAGAAAGAAGAGGCTTCTGGAAGCCCCATGAGGGGCTCCGAGGGTACTGCTGTGTCTCAAATACAAAGTTCTGTGCACCACTCCTCTGGTTTCTCTGTATATTTGTCAAGTTCAGTCATTAGCTTGGCTTTTACTATTTTTGTTTTAGAAAAGGATTGCAACTACATACGATTTCCTCTCTTCCCCTCCTTGCTCCCCACCCATACTTTAATAGTACACACATTTCTGAGCAGGTTCCTATTTATAGCAGGAAAGCAAAAGAACTTGCCACAACTGTGAACTCCTTGAGGACAGGGACCCTGTCTTTTTTTTTTTTTTTAATTATATTCATTATCAGTGGCTCTGGCAGGTCATAATTTTCATTTCTATTCACAGAGCACTCCACCCTGTTAATTGCTGAGAGTTAATGTTAGTGAGCTTTACGGGTCTCCCACTTTGCAGGCAGATTCTTTACTGTCTGAGCCACCAGGGAAGCCCACGCTGGTTGTTACAGAAGCCCAATTCAAATTCTCTTTTAAAAGTGGGGAGAGTCTAGGATCGAGTGGAAATATGGTTGAATTCAGAGTTTTGAAGTATATTCTGTCTGTCTCCTTCTCTGGGCTGGTCTCATTTTCTTACACGTATAACTGTGGCAGATTCATTTTGATATTTGGCAAAACTAATACAATTATGTAAAGTTTAAAAATAAAATAAAATTTTTTTAAAAAAGGGCTCCCTATGGCTGGTTCATATTGAAGTTTGACAGAAAACAACAAAATTCTGTAAAGCAATTATCCTTCAATAAAAAATAAATTAAAAAAAATTTTTTTTTAAAAGGGCTCCCTTCACATGGCCTATGCCTTCTCTTGGATTTAACATGTGAACACTGACTGAGAGAGAGCAGTTCTCTTTTGTCTTTGGGCCTGCCTTATCTGGGTTAATGAGGCTGGAAGCTGCCTGAGCCTGTCTCTTGCTATATGATCTCAGCTTAACCTGGGGGAAAGAGAGGACTGCTCTCCATAATATCCACGTGTCAGTCCCAGAGAGGGACAGGCTACTTGGCTTGAGTCACACCAGATCAATCAACTATTGCATCCAATGGAATCAAGTGTTAACGAGAGGCTGGACAGTTTATATGACACCTTATGTGGTAGGAGGCTGCACCTGGTACCCACAGGAAATGACTGGGAAATAGTATCCGAAGACAAACCAACAAAGAACTGTGTTGCCAGACTCATTGTGTTCTTGGTCTACAGTTTCAGCTGGTCAAGTTAATTCAGATTTTTATTTCTGTTGTTAATGGCCTGTCCTTTCTACTTTTCTGTCTGTAAATAAGATTCATGTGTGCATGCTAGGTTGTGTCCGATTCTGCAACCTCATGGACTGTAGCCCACTAGTCTCCCCTATCCATGGAATTTTCCAGGCAAGGACACTGGAGTGGGTTGCCATTTCCTTCTCCAGGGGATCATCTTCCTGACCCAGGGATCAAATCTATGTCTTCTGCATTGGCAGGCAGATTTTTTACCATTGTAAAAAATCAAAATCTGATTTTTTAAATCCTTACTCTTCAGTCATTGCTTCCTTGTAATTTTTAAACATGCAGATATCTTCACATTTATTGCCAAATTTCTCAAATAAGGAGGTCAGCCTTTGAAGCCTCCATGTCTCAACCAGTTATGCTACAATTCCCTTTAAATAGGGGGTCCAGACACACTCCTCCACTGAGGTGGCTTTTTACAGGCCACTGATCACCCCTGAGTCACTGAAATGATTGTTTGTTCTTGGCCACATTCTCCTACCCATTGCAACACTTCATAATGTGTAATCTTACTTTTGAGTGCCATCTCCATTTTGGGAGCAAAGAATGTCCTCACGAAGGACCTGGAAAAGTTGTTTCTCTTCTTGGCACTTCTGCCTCTTGGGGCTGTCTGGTTTTGTTCTCTGTCTATAAATGGAGGAGGGACTCATTGTTTGCCCCTCCACCCTTTCATCTGGCTATATTTTGACTTTGGCTGGCAGAACTGACTTGTGGAAAGAGCACACGCATTGGACTTAGATAAACTTGAGTTCACGTCCCAGTTCTACTGCTTGCTTGCTGTGGGGCCTTCAGTGAGATGATTTTTTTTTTAAATTTCTTTGAGCATCAGTTCCCTCTCCTGTAATTGGAGGGAAAAAATAGTACCTGCCTCATAGGATGACCCTATAGCTTTATGAGTAATGTGGAGGTACAATGCCCAGCACCCCAGTAGATATTCAATGAATGTGAATCTCTTCCTTCCCCCAAAACATATTTATTTGGTTTGTCCTTGGTCACTTTGGGAATTAGCTGTGTGATGAATCACCAGAGTTATATATCCTATAAAAGTTGCCAATCCACTATATATTTTAAAATATATTCATGCTTTCCATATTCTAAAGTGGCCATTACAAACAAACTTAAAGCTAACTACTCTTTGGTTAAGCCTTCCCTTTTTTTTCTTCTATACAACACAACCTTTTCTTTTTATTCTTTCTGGTATACAGACATGTTACCATGTCTCCCCTGCCCCCTCCTCTCCAACCTGTTCAGCATCTGCTCCATCTCCCATGGAAAGAGCTTACTCCCTTCTTTCAAGAACTGTTCCTCTCTCAGCATCTGGTTTTAGGAGGGGCTAAGGAGAATCATGTGACCAAAGCTCAAACAATCATAGTAGCTCATTCCCTTCTTATAGCAGCTGACTCAGTAGTGGCCCCGTGATCCAAGTTTGGTTTAGTATTGCTGTCCTCCTGAATTTTACATGTGGGTTCTGGGAGAGAAAAATGTTTCTCTTTGGGTATTGCTAATCTGGATTGGAAAATACTGATGCTGGGAGGGATTGGGGGCAGGAGGAAAAGGGGACGACAAAGGATGAGATGGCTAGATGGCATCACCAACTCCATGGACATAAAAGTTTGAGTGAACTCCGGGAGATGGTAATGGACAGGGAGGCCTGGCGTGCTGCGATTCATGGGGTCGCAAAGAGTCGGACACTACTGAGCAACTGAACTGAACTGAATCTGGATTGAAGTCTGCAGTTGTCTGTGCCATGTCTCCTGCTGTGTGGATAAAGGTCTTACATCTTAGGAGAGAATGAACCCAACACATGGAGAGAAGCAGGGAGCTGAGATATGGGGTGAAGGGGGATGGAGGGAGAGAGAAATGATCTCATTTGATTGACTGAGAATACTCTAGTCCTGACCTTCTAAGATATGAGCCAGATAATTCTGATTTTTCCTTAAGCCAGATTGGGTTCAGTTTCTGCTCCTTGAAATCAAGGCTCCTGATAAATTTATTTGTCTGTTTAAAGTAATGGCTACCTTATAAATGAGACTTGTGTATATGTCACCATAAAATTTGACAGACAGTCAAAGTTGCTGATAAGGAATAGAGTCATAAATTGAATTCCTGTTAAGGGCAAAATTATCTAGGGCTACAAAGCCTCTTCTCCATTTGTATCACTGGAAACTAATATAGTTTCTGGAACGTAGAAGGTCCCAGTATGTATGTAGGAATAAAGTAGGGCATGAAGGAGGATGTGACTAACTTGGTCGGTCAGTAACTGTTCAGTGCAGGAGAGTCCTACTGGCTAGTCCACTGACTCTGACATGGGCCATGGCCAGGTTATAGCCTCGCTATCGGTTACATCAGGCCAGTTGTGCATGAGTGAGTGAAAGTGGCTCAGTCGTGTCTGACTCTTTGAGACCCAATGGACAGTAGCCCTCCAGGCTCCTCCGTCTGTGAAATTCTCCAGGCAAGAATCTTGGAGGGGGTAGCTATTCCCTTCTCCGGGGGATCTTCCCGACCAACCCAGGGATTGAACCAGTGTCTCCTGTGTTGTAGCCAGAATCTTTACTGTCTGAGCCACCAGGTTAGGGAACTGCAATGTAGAAAATAACCTCTTTTGCATAAGAAATTGTATTTATCCTGTGGGATAGCAAGTTCATGAGCCTCACAAAAGGGACAGAATAGCAGCCTGGCACTTCACTTGGCTTGTCCAGGCCATTTGAGCTGTCAGTGAAGGGTTTGGAAAGCTGGGGGAGTTCCAGAAAAAGCAGAGCTTTTTCTGTCCTGCTGAGGGTCTCCCCTCGGGCTTCTCTTCCAGAGGAGAGTGGTGACCCTAGACAAAGTGGAGAGTTCCGTGAAGCCACAGGAGCCTGAGCACCTGCCAGAGCATGGCTGACTCCAGAGCAACCGCTGAGGCCTGTGGTGAGAAACAAGTCCATGCGGTGGGGAGGCTGACCTGCCAGCCACCTCTGCTGGACTTAGAGCCTGGGGAAGCAGTAACACTGTTGGTGTCAGCTTGTCTCTGGCCGTGTCTCCAGGCCTTTCCCCACTGTAAGCTGACACTGCTAGAGAGAGGCCTCTCACCTCCTCCTTGTGGGGTCAGGAGGGCTCAGGAGCAGAGTCTGTTGTCAGACACCCAGCAGATGCCTGTAGGGGCTGCAGAGAAAGTGTGGGAAAAACAGCCCCCCACAGAGAGGGCTTGGTGAGGAGAACTTGGCTTTGGAGGGCTGGCATTTGAAGCTGATTTTAATCTTGGCCTTGTATACACAGCAACAGAGTTAACTTGGAGGCAGTCAACTGCACCCAGAGGATAGAGGTCTGGGATTCGCCCAGTTCTCTCTAGGCAGTTGTGGGACTAGGGCCAAGCCTCAGTCTCCTTATGGTAAATTGAGGGAACTGAGGTCACATGGGCTTGGAGGCCTTTTCTTGGTGAGTAATCACACCTCCCATCAAATGACTGATCTAAATTCACTTGCTCAACTGAGATGATCAATCTGGAAAAGGTGGGCCTCACAGTTAACTTTCGTTGTAAGCAGTAGAGCATGAATGAGAAGCAGCATTATTTCCAAACAGAATGACAATAGTAATAATTGTTATAGTAGTGATAATAACAAAACAAGCATTTTAAAAGTACTGACTCTAAGCCAGGTACTCTTTTATGGTACATTACCTTATTGATCTTTTAAAGCATTGCTCTGGGGCGGGGGTGTTGTGATTCTTGTTTTGGAGATGAAATTATTGACGTTCAGAGAGGTTAAGTTACTTGCCCAGCATATTGCTATTAAAAAGGTGGCAAAGCTGAAATTTGAAGCCAACCAGGTGTGCTTGCTTCTAAACCCTATGTTCTTGTCTACTCTGTTATCTAAAGGATGAGTGGTGCCTTCCACTTTATACTGTAAAAACAGGTACATATAAGCAGCAATTACTCCCAGCTCGGCTTGAAAGACGGGACTGATTGTTTCTCAATTGTTAAGATGTCATACAAAGTCATCAGCAACATAGCCCCAGACTTTTTTTTTTTTTTTTTTTATCAAATTCATCCCTCCATCACCCTCACCAAACTTCATGCTCCTCTTAACACAGTTCCTGCTCAAGCAAGATTCAGGTGCCATTATATTTTTGAAGATGTGTTTTGATTTCCAAGTAATTAGCCACAATACCCTTTTGTTTATGTTATAGCATGTATCACATTCTGTAACTTTTTAGTCAACATTCACTTAATGAGTATTTACTGAGTGACTCTGTGCGCTTGACATTCTGTTAGATGCTTGTGAATTTTTTTCCTGCCCACTTTCCCTGTCCTCCAGGCACCCAACACATAAGCAAACTCACAGGTTTTTTTTTCAGAGATATGTCTTATTTCCCTTGAATCTCAAGTAATTGAGAAAGCCTGGCACATCAAAGATGCTCAACAGCTATTACCCAGAACTTACCCTACTTTTGAATAACTGCCTATTTCTTCCCTACGGATCTCCCAATAGAGTCTTAGACTCTTGTGGACAAGGACTTGGTCTTATTTTGCTGTTGTGCCTATTGCTGGGTACAGAGAAGGAATTTAATATGTGTTTATTGAATGAATGATAAGTGAGAAGGAAGAGTTCTAGAGAATGATTGTGTTAATGATTGTACATAATCAAGCCCCCACCATGTGTCCCAGCTTTATTGCTTACAAAGTAACGTGGGAAAGATTCATCAGAGGGAGAAAGCAGGCACCAGCCAGACACCCACCCTGTCCAGAATCACTGCTGGCCCCTGGCCACATCCTCAGCCCATCTGTGGCTCCCATTCCCACAGCTTCCCTCTCTTACAGGGCCCTCTGCCTCTGGGGAGAAATGATTGTGGCCTTTGAAAGAGCCCTGAGTTCTTACAGAGATGATTGCCCCATCTAATTTAACATAAAATAAAGTAGAAAGAAGGATTGTGACCCTTCCTGAGCCCAGACTCATTGCTCTTATGACTGGAAGGAGACAGAACAGGTCATTTGGTCTGATTCTAATATTCTGTCTGCAGAAATCATTGTAGCAGGGTAGACCTATGTTAACACCTGGCCCCAGAATTCCCTTTTGGAGAAAAACTATCTTGAGACCCTGAGGACAAAGTTGGTGGGAGAAAAAGTGGTGAAGAGAGAACTGATTTTTTTTTTTCATAAAAATAAATAGGCAGTTTGCATGAGGGAATTTGAGGGGAGATAGGAAATAGAAGGGAGAGGACTCTAGCTGGGGAATATTAGAGCTTGAAATGTGCATTAGTAGAATTTTAAGAATAGGGATATATAATTTTTGATTGCATTTTTTTTTTTTTTGGTGTGTGTATTAGTGCTATAGTTCATCAGGCACTCTATCAGATCTAGTCCCTTAAATCTATTTCTCACTTCCACTGTATAATCATAAGGGATTTGATTTAGGTCATACCTGAATGGTCTAGTGGTTTTCCCTACTTTCTTCAATTTAAGTCTGAATTTGGCAATAAGGAGCTCATGATCTGAGTCACAGTCAGCTCCTGGTCTTGTTTTTGCTGACTGTCTAGAGCTTCTCCATCTTTGGCTGCAAAGAATATAATGAATCTGATTTCGGTATTGACCATCTGGTGATGTCCATGTGTAGAGTCTTCTCTTGTGTTGTTGGAAGAGGGTGTTTGTTATGACCAGTGCGTTCTCTTGGAAAAACTCTATTAGACTTTGCCCTGCTTCATTCCATATTCCAAGGCCAAATTTGCCTGTTACTCCAGGTGTTTCTTGACTTCCTACTTTTGCATTCCAGTCCCCTATCACGAAAAGGACATCTTTTTTGGGTGTTAGTTCTAAAAGGTCTTGTAGGTCTTCATAGAACCGTTCAACTTCAGCTTCTTCAGCATTACTTGGTTGAGGCATAGACTTGGATTACTGTGATATTGAATGGTTTGCCTTGGAAACGAACAGAGATCATTCTATCATTTTTGAGATTGCATCCAAGTACTGCATTTCAGACTCTTTTGTTGACCATGATGGCCACTCCATTTCTTCTAAGGGATTCCTGCCCACAGTAGTAGATTGATGGTCATCTGAGTTAAATTCACCCATTCCAGTCCATTTCTGTTTGCTGTTTCCTAGAATGTCGACATTCACTCTTGCCATCTCCTGTTTGACCACTTCCAATTTGCCTTCATTCATGGACCTAACATTCCAGGTTCCTATGCAATGTTGCTCTTTACAGCATTGGACCTTGCTTCTATCACCAGTCACATCCACAGCTGGGTATTGTTTTTGCTTTGGCTCCATCCCTTCATTCTTTCTGGAGTTATTTCTCTGCTGATCTCCAGTAGCATATTGGGCACCTACCGACCTGGGGAGTTCCTCTTTCTGTATCCTATCATTTTTACCTTTTGATACTGTTCATGGGGTTCTAAAGGCAAGAATACTGAAGTGGTTTGCCATTCCCTTCTCCATTGGACCACATTCTGTCAGACCTCTCCACCATGACCCGCCCGTCTTGGGTTGCCCCTCAGGACATGGCTTAGTTTCATTGAGTTAGACAAGGCTGTGGTCCTAGTGTGATTAGATTGACTAATTTTCTGTGATTATGGTTTCAGTGTGTCTGCCCTCTGATGCCCTCTTGCACCCTCTGATGCCCTCTTGCAACACCTACAGTCTTATTTGGGTTGCTCTTACCTTGGACATGGGGTATCTCTTCACAGCTGCTCCAGCAAAGCGCAGCCGCTGCTCCTTACCTTGGACGAGGGGTATCTCCTCACCGCTGTCCCTCCTGACCTTGAACGTGGAGTAGCTCCTCTCGGCCCTCCTGCACCCGTGCAGCCACCACTCCTTGGACGTGGGGTAGCTCCTCTCGGCTGCTCCTGTGCCGTCGCAGCCTGGCACTCATGGCTGCTGCCCCTGACCTCAGACAAGGGGTAGCTCCTCTCGACCGCCACCCCTGACCTCGGATGTGGGTATCTATCTATCTCTTCTTGGCCGCTCCTGCGCCGTCACAGCCTGGCACTCACAGCCACCACCCCTGACCTCGGACGTGGGGTAGCTCCTCTCGGCCGCCGCCCCTGACCTCAGAGGTGGGGTAGCTCCTTTTGGCCACACTTCTGTGAGGTCCTTCGCAGCCAGCGTGCTTCTGAGGTTCCTGACATTGTACAGGAGACAGGGATCAAGACCATCCCCATGGAAAAAAAAGGCAAAAAAGCAAAATGGCTGTCTGGGGAGGCCTTACAAATAGCTGTGAAAAGAAGAGAAGCGAAAAGTAAAGGAGAAAAGGAAAGATATAAGCATCTGAATGCAGAGTTCCAAAGAGTAGCAAGGAGAGATAAGAAAACCTTCTTCAGTGATCAATGCAAAGAAATAGAGGAAAACAACAGAATAGGAAAGACTAGAGATCTCTTCAAGAAAATTAGAGATACCAAGGGAACATTTCATGCAAAGATGTGTTCAATAAAGGACAGAAATGGTAGGGACCTAACAGAAGCAGAAGGTATTAAGAAGAGGTGGCAAGAATACACAGAAGAACTGTACAAAAAAGATCTTCATGACCTGGATGATCACGATGGTGTGATCCCTCACCTAGAGCCAGATATCCTGGAATGTGAAGTCAAGTGGGCCTTAGAAAGCATCACTACAAACAAAGCTAGTGGAGGTGATGGAATTCCAGTGGAGCTATTTCAAATCCTGAAAGATGATGCTGTGAAAGTGCTGCACTCAATATGCCAGCAAATTTGGAAAACTCAGCAGTGGCCGCAGGACTGGAAAAGGTCTGTTTTCATTCCAATCCCCAAAAAAAGGCAATGCCAAAGAATGCTCAAACTACCGCACAGTTGCACTCATCTCACACGCTAGTAAAGTAATGCTCAAGATTCTCCAAGCCAGGCTTCAGCAATACGTGAACCATGAACTTACCGACGTTCAAGCTGGTTTTAGAAAAGGCAGAGGAACCAGAGATCAAATTGCCAACATTTGCTGGATCATGGAAAAAGCAAGAGAGTTCCAGAAAAACATCTATTTCTGCTTTATCGACTATGCCAAAACTTTTGACTATGTGGATCACAATAAACTGTGGAAAATTTTGAAAGAGATGGGAATACCAGACCGTCTGACCTGCCTCTTAAGAAACCTGCATGCAGGTCAGGAAGCAACAGTTAGAACTGGACATGGAACAACAGACTGGTTCCAAATAGGAAAAGGAGTTCGTCAAGGCTGTATATTGTCACCCTGCTTATTTAACTTATATGCAGAGTACATCATGAGAAATGCTGGTCTGGAAGAAGCACAAGCTGGAATCAAGATTGCTGGGAGAAATATCAATAACCTCAGATATGCAGATGACACCACCCTTATGGCAGAAAGTAAAGAAAAACTAAAGAGCCTCTTGATGAAAGTGAAAGAGGAGAGTGAAAAAGTTGGCTTAAAGCTCAACATTCAGAAAACAAAGATCATGGCATCTGGTCCCACCACTTCATGGGAAATAGATGGGGAAACAGTGGGAACAGTGTCAGACTTTATTTTTCTGTGCTCCAAAATCACTGCAGATAGTGACTTCAGCCATGAAATTAAAGGACGCTTACTCCTTGGAAGGAAAGTTATGACCAACCTAGATAGCATATTAAAAAGCAGAGACATTACTTTGCCAACAAAGGTCCATCTAGTCAAGGCTATGGTTTTTCCAGTGGTCATGTATGGATGCGAGAGTTGTACTGTGAAGAAAGCTGAGTGCCGGAGAATTGATGCTTTTGAACTGTGGTGTTGGAGAAGACTCTTGAGAGTCCCATGGACTACAAGGAGATCCAATCAGTCCATTCTAAAGGAGATCAGTCCTGGGTGTTCTTTGAGAGGAATGATGCTAAAGCTGAAACTCCAGTACTCTGGCCACCTCATGCGAGGAGTTGACTCATTGGAAAATACTCTGATTCTGGGAGGGATTGGGGGCAGGAGGAGAAGGGGACGACAGAGGATGAGATGGCTGGATGGCATCACTGACTCGATGGACATGAGTCTGAGTGAACTCCAGGAGTTGGTGATGGACAGGGAGGCCTGGTGTGCTGCAATTCATGGGGTCACAAAGAGTTGGACATGACTGAGCGACTGAACTGAACTGAATTAGTGCTGTAAACCTTCTTTGTCTTCAGTAAACACACACACCCACACCCACACACACACACATCCCTGTATAAGTGGGTCTTGGTAGGGGAAAAAAAGAAAGAAATTACAAGGAAAGTGCTGAGTTTCTTGTTTGTATTGGTACAAACAGCCCATACAGAATGCTGAGATTATCCATAAACTAAAAGAATTCAATGGAAACACATGATCAAGACAAGAGGCAATAGGGTATCCTCAGAAAGGTGGGCAGGGATAAGGATCATGCATCACATGTAGGTTGGAACCTCAAACTAATTTTTATTTGACATTCAAAAAGCAAAGGCATTCACTAGGGTTCCTTGGTTTTAAGAAACAGAAATGGATTTTGGCTAAAAAGCAATTAAAGGACATTTTTAAGTGCATCCTGGATAGCTCACAGAACTGAAGAGAAAGTTGAATAGTCAGGTCACATTGAGTAGGAACCAGAGGGTACCTCTTCAGGGCATCCCCATGTGGGTGAATCAGCCCAGCCTTTTGCCAAGCTAAAGAGGTTCCCACCACCCTTCCCCCTGCTCTGCTGAAGTAATGTGGAGTCATTGATTGTCATCATTGACCATCTTCTCAGGACCATGAGCAAGTAAGTGGAAACTTTTCAAAGAAGGAAAAGTGGGAGGACTTATCTGGTGGTCCAGTGTTTTAGACTTTGTCTTCCAATGCAGAGGATGCAGGGTTGATCTTGGTTGAGGAGCTAAGATCCCACATGCCTCATGGCCAAAAAATGAAAACATAAAAAAAGGAAGCAATATTGTAACAAATTCAATGAAGGCTCTAAAAAATGGTCCACATGAAAAAAAATTTTTTTAAAAGGAAAGGGGGTATTTTAGCCAAAACTCAGAAAGGATGCTGGTCAAGCAGAAGTGGCAAATGTCCACAGTCACAGGGTATCTTAGCTAGGAGATGTTGCTGCTGTATGTATTGTTTGTAAAAACAAGGAACGTAAGCACAGGGTACAAAGTGCAACCCTGCAAGAAGGAATAAAGTTACAAGTTGGGCTTCCTTTTACCTTTGAGCTCAGTTTGCCCCATAAAGGCTGCCACTCTTTCCTCTGTCTCCTTCTACAATGCATGTGCTTTCTCTCTCTCTCTCTCTCTCTCTCTCACACACACACACACACACATACACACACTAATGTTGTCACTGTGAGGTCCTGGCATTTGGCCTCAGAGCCCTCTGAGGGCAGAGCCTCCTTTGCCTCTGGGGTACTGACAACTAGAACAGTTTGGGTCGCTGCAGAAGTTCAGCAGCCAACTGCTAAGAGCCAGCTTCTAACAGGAGGGAGAAGAGGGAGGGAAGGGAGACAGATTTTGTCTGAGATCACTTGGTGCCTTGCTTTATGATCTATGAGTTGCTTTTAATTTCCTGTGCTCGGCTGCCCAGCAGCCTGATGAAATGAAGGAGATAGCAGGGCTTCAGATCTGGCCCTGCCTGGCCCAGGGCTTGCCTGCTCACTGCAGGGCCATGATCTCCAGACCCTGAAGAGAGAAGAGCCGAGAGAGCCCTCCCTCCCGCAGCCCCTCACCCTCCTCTGTATTAACAGGGTGAAGAATGGGCTGCTCAAAACCAGAGTTCTTCCCAGGGGGCAATGCAGAGTTCACTACTTGGACTTTGGTTTTGCCTACAGTCTGGGCTGGTTTGGCTCTTGGCTCTGCTGCTTCCTGGTTGGTTGCTTCATTCTCTAAGCTTCAATTTCCTTAATCATATATGGAGAATATTAGTACAACCTACTTCATTGAGTTCTATGAGGATCGAAAAAATATGAATTCAGTGTGAGAAGCAAGGTGCCTGGAACCTGGCATATATTGAGTTGGTGGTTGGTATCATTGTCATTCTATTTACCACATGGCCACCAGGATCAGCTCTCATCAAAATGGCCTAGTTGATGACTTTGTCTTCTACTTTTCCTCTGAACACACCTTTCCCTTTAAGTTATAGTGTGGTCTGATCTTTCCTCATCTCTTCCCGTATAGACAATAGCAACTCCTACTGCTGCTCCTGGCATTCCTATTACCATCGCCACCTGCCACTGATTCAGTAACTTTGTACCAGGCATGGTGCCCTGAATGTAGGGTGTGCCATCCAGTCTGTGTAACAGTTGTTATTCCTACTTCCAGGCTGAGAACATGGAGTCGCAGAGACTCAAGGTGATTTTCTCCTGATTGAGTGAATAATTAAAATGATCAATCTGATGATGGATGTTCATAGTAGGATATAGAGATTTAATGGAATATCTCCATCAATGTGTTTGTATTTTCAAAGAGGTCAGAGCTTATTCTAAAGGACTGAATTAATAATGGGAGCAAGTCATACTTCTTTGATGGGCTTGGGGAAAAAAGAACTGTTTGGAGGAATAAGGAATGCCTTCTTATTACCCTTGAAATAAAACAGAAACTGTTGCCTGCTTTATCAGAAATTAAGATCAATCCTAAATGTATCTTTGAGAAAACAGTGCAAAATTCCTGGCCAGTTTTTATAGAACAGGTAACAGAGAACAGTAATTTTCATTACTGAGAATTCTACTCTCTGATGCATGGGATTGGTTAACAAACACAGACTCTTCCCCCAGACTCAAGATCTAAAGAAAACCAAAGATCTTGCCCCAACTTCAGTGAAGTTCTGCTGCTGGGTGCTGAGCCTTCACCCCGAGCAGCCACAGGGCTTCCTGCTTGTAGATGTTGCTGCAGCAACCTGCCCACCTGGTGGCTGGCAGGCAACAGGGACAGGACAAAGGAAAGGGAAGTCAGGAGAGTAGGAGCTGAATGCTGATACCAAATATGACGCATTCTCTAACTCTTAAGGGATGACCAGTGTCATTCTTTTTACGAAGACTTCCAAGGAGTGGAAAGTGATCAGACTTAGGTTGACACCCACAGCCAGTGACTGACTTGCCCAAAATTCACTTGAAGAAATATCTTTACTGAGAATCATCAGAGTGTGGAACATTTGCACAGCTCATTATTAATCAAGAGTTTCACCTTCTTTCCTTTTTTGCTTTCCCCTTCATCTCTCCCTCTTCCCTCTCCCAACCAAGTGAATTTTCAACCTTTTAAAGATGAGTAGAAAGGACATATCATGCCTCAGTGACAGAAGGGGGACTGAGGCTCTAAATGCTGTCACCAGCCTCAGCAGTGGGGAAACGCTGGTTCAATTAGTCCTCACAATTAACCCTCTGTGGTAACTATAAGTCCAGGAGCAAGTTTCTTCATATCTCTAATCATCTGCTTCCTTGTCTGAAAACAAGACAGTAACAACAGCTACCACAGAGGGTTAATTGTGAGGGCTAATTAAGGTATATAAACTGCTTATCAGAGTATATAGATATGCAGGATGTATAATACTCTATGAAAGTGAAAAGAGAAGGTGTTAGTCACTCAGTCATGTCTGACTCTTTGTGACCCCATGGACTGTAACCTGCCAGACTCCTCCATCCACGGGATTCTTCAGGAAAGGATACTGGAGTGTGTAGGCATTCCCTTCTCCAGGGGATCCTCCTGACCCAGGGATCCCTGAGTCTCCTACATTATAGGCAGATTCTTTACCTTCTGAGCCAATATAGTAACACTCTATACTCGGCAACAAAATTTTTTTTAATCTCTTAAAACTATTGACATCTTCATTATCCTTTCAAAACAAAATAACGTTTCCCTCGCTCTTACCAAAACTCTTGCTTTGATGCCTATTGTAACTGCATTCAGATATAACTATTCTATTAGAAGTAAAAAACCTGAAATTGGAAAATCAAATTGTCACTCTCTTCTAAATCTAACTTCAACCTTATTCCTCAACTGCTCCAACTACTGAAGTGGTACACAAGCTGAACAAATCTCTCATTGTTTACTGTGTATGCAACATATTCTTCCGTGGGAGTGATTAATTCAATGTAGGAAATGTCCCTCCTTCCCACCTCAACAATCTTCAGCCTGCATTCAGATTTCCTTCTAGATTTACTGTGCTCTGAACAAACTTAATTTCCCAAGTTCTGGAATCTGGTTTTCCCCTTAGACGGTATTTTTAAACTTTCCCACATGTCTGATTTCTGTTCACATCTTGAAGGACCTCCAGGACTAAGAGCATCAGCAAGCTTTTGGATTAATACAGCTGACTAAAACCACACCTCATAAACAAAGGGGCTTCCCAGGTGGCGCTAGTGGTAAAGAATCTGCCTGCCAGTGCAGGTAGATGGAAGAGAGGCGGGTTCGATCTCTGGGTCCGGAAGATCCCTTGGAGAAGGAGATGGCAACCCACTTCAGTATTGTTGCCTGGAGAATCCCATGGACAGAGGAGTCTGGCAGGCTGCAGTACAGAGGATCACACAGAGTCAGACCCGAATGAAGCGACTTAGCACACATGCACGCATACACAAGGGGAACATGCCCATGCTAGTAAGGGTGGGACTGAAAGTTCAATCCTTCTACATGATAAAGCTTCTTAGTATACGTCATTTGTTAATAGCAAAGATACAAGGTGTTATAGATTTACTGCCTCAAAGACAGCAAAACGCTAAGTTACAGAGATGGCACAAGCTTAATATCAGAATTACTATATCCTTGAATTATAAGAGATTTAGCAAGTACTTAGCAAGTGCCCAGTGAATGCTCTTTTATCCCTGTAATCCTAAACATTCTCATCATGCAGACTGTGTGCAAATTAGCTAACTTTATGTGCTGGACTTGAGTTTATACTGTGCTTTGCATTATAAAAGATTTATTTTGTAATGCCAATTAAGATATAATTCACTTTTCACTTGGCAAAGATGTTAATACCCAGTGCTGGTGAGCTTGTGGTGAAATGGGAAATGGGCCCTCTCACCAGGACATGCTGCATTTACACAGTGGCAGGGGCACCACTGCATCTTATAGAGTCATATGAGAAGGTGAGCCTGGTTCTCAGGCACCAGTGATTGGATGGACCAGGCTGTCAACTCCAGGAAGGCCAGCTTTGATGTTGTATGTTGAATTCTGCAGGAACTTCCACTGGCAAAGCAATGTAAACTGATGTCTAAAGATGATGAGAAGTGACCTGTAGGGATTTGGGTAAATTAGTAAGCATTCTTCAGAGAGTGGCATTAAAACAAGGGAAAGAAATAAAAAATGACTCATCTACGTGTGTGTGATAAAGTCGAGGAGGAATGTTTCAGACTGTTCTTCACTGAAATGGAGGAGTGACTCCTAAAACCTGTCTACCTTTAAAAACACCTGTAAGCCCATCTGGATGACTCACAGACCTCTTGCCCTTACCTGTCCATACCTGCATTCTTGATTCCATCCCACTGGTTGAACCCACTGCAGTTGACTCCACATGTGCTTAGTTCAAAAACCCAGAAAACTTCCTCAGTGTCTTTGTTGTTTCTAACCCCCATCCAAGTGATCAGAAATCCTGTGTTTTCCAGCTCTACCATGCATCTCTCATCAGTCTCGTCATCTCCCTGCTACTAATACCTCATCACCTGTATGATTATAAACCCTGTAACTGCTTTCTTTCCATGCTTTCACTTTTGCCTCCATGTATCACACACAGCAGGAAGTGACTTTAGGAATCTGGGCAAAGAGCTGGAGGGATCTTTGACAATATAAATTAGGTCACATCATTTCCTGTTTAAAATCTTTTATCAGTAAGATGACGATGGTGAGCACATCTTCCTCCTAGGGTTGATGTGAACAATAGAGGAGAGACCTCATCTTGAATGGTCTGCACACATGTACTCAGGAGAGGTAGCTGTTCTTGTGGGGGGCATGATGGTCCCTGCCCTCTTGGGCTGGATGCCTTTGATAAGAGACAAGGGCCTGTCCTTATTTTCTCGTTAGTTACCTGACTTCATTAGCCCTGTAGTCTTAAATAAACCACTTAACATTCTCTGAGCCTCCGTTTTGTTATCTGTGAACTAGGAGTGCTTGCATGCTCAGTCATTCAGTCATGACTGACTCTTTGCAATCCCCTGGACCATAGCCCACCATGCTTCTCTATCCATGGGATTTTCTAGGCAAGAATACTGGAGTGGGTTGAAATGGGAGTTCCTCCCTCATAAGGTTGTTTTGAATATTCGTTAAGATAGTGCATAAAGTGCTTGGCCTGATGCCTATTGCATAGTAAGTGCTAAAATAATGGTATTAATAGTTGTGAGTTCCTGTTATAATTATTACATCTTACATCTGTCTGGGAGGTGGTTGGTTTTCACCAACCAGCGTCTATGGTGCCCATACCCAGGCATGATTGCTACAGTTTGCCCATCTCTGGGGTAAGGGCTAGACTCCAATACTCAGTATCTGGCAAATAATATGGGGATGGACACACTGGGAGCATTTCCTCTTGTGTCTGCCTTGGCTCCTTGCTGTTTCTTTTCTTTTTTTTTGGCTGTGCAGTGTGGCCTGTGTGGAGCCCAAACCACTGGACTGCCAGGGAATTCCCAGCTCCTTACTGTTTGGGAACTGTGGGCTGTGCACCTTTTGCAGGTAAGGCTTCTGCCATAGCAGGACGAGGATGTCATATTCAGGATGACTGGCTCTGGGTTCTCCACCTGATTGTTGACTTTGGCATTCGGGACTTTGGTGGAGGGCTGCCATGGTTGCATTCTTCAGAGGAGCAAAGAGAAAACAGTGTAACCCTTGCCAATTTCCTTGAGTGCCAAGGGAAAGAAACAAGTAACATGAGTAACAGCATGAAAATGAGATTGGGGTGTGCTAGAATGAGATCAAAGCCTTAGGGGCATGCTTCAGGGACATCACTGTTCCTATTTGGCTGCCCAGGGATTTTTATTTTGCTGGGTGTAATACCCTAACAGAGGGGAGGTAGAATTTCAATGATAGGGTGGGGGTGGAGATGGAGACAAGAGTCTTGGTGACATGGCACCTGGGGAGAGGGAATAGATTGCAGGAAGACTGGAGATAGTAACTAGTGATGTCTGTGGAAGACTAACAGGTCTTGTGTAGTGTGTGATATAAACCTCTCTCCATCCTCCAATTCAAGTTAACTTGCATTCATTTCCAAATGTATGGAGAACTGGGTTTGTTTTGGGGGATGTGGCAGAGTACTGAATGTAAACTCAAGGCTGGCATCAGTCAAGAGCAGAAGCAGTCAGAGGGAACCCTGTATGTATTGATCACCATTGTATTAATATAAAGATGAAATAGCTTGCTTACTTATGCAGATCTAACCCTCCACATGAAATTGAGTGACATATGGAGAGTATTCATATTGCTGTATTAATGTGAATTAATAAGAAAAGCTGGTTGGCATAAGGCTTTCCTCCTCCCATCCTTACTCCTTGGAAAGAGAAGCAACATTGTTTTGCTAAAGCAAACTGAGGATTATATGGGATCTTTGGAAATGGGGAGGAGGAGACAGGAAGTATTCCTTCAGACTAGAGAGGCAGAAGATGCTGATATCTCAAGACTGTTTTGTTTGTTTTTAATCTACTGCTGCTTAAAGAAACATCTCAAAACTTGGTGACTTAGAACAACAATAACATTTATTTTGCTCATGAATTGGCAGTTTGGCCACGGTTGGGTGTGAACAGTGTCTTGTTTTCTCCACTCTGCGGGGGCGGCTGCAGACCTCTTATGGTTTGTTCACTCACATGCCTGGCTGCCAGCTGGGGCCTTGGCTGGGGCTTCCAGCCAGCACACCTACACCTCTTCCTGTGGCCTGGGCTGCTTCTTCACCACGTGGAGTTTCCACGGACGAGCATCGTGGGAGGAAGAGCCAGGCAGAGCTGTGTCACCTTTCCTAACCTAGCCTGGGAAGTGCTGCTGTGTCACTTTAACTGCATTCTCACTCACTCATTAGAAGTGAGTCACCAAGTGTGGTAATTCTCTAGGGCTGTCATAACAAAGAACCACAGGGTGGGAGTCTTAAACAACAGAAATTTATTTCTCATAGTTTTGGAAGCTTGAAGTCCAAGATCAAGGTGTCACCAGGATGGGTTTCTTCTGAGGACTCTCTTCTTGGTTCGTAGATGGCTGTCTTCTCCCTATGTCTTCACATGGTCCTCTGTGTGTGTATGTCCTGATCCCCACTTCTTAGAAGAGCACCAGTCAGATTAGATAAGGTCCCAGCCTAATGGTCTTATTTTATTTATCTATTCAAGGGTGCTATCTACCACTACAACTGGGTAACTGTTAGGGGCTTTGCCAAGTCCCATAGTTGACAAGGCTTTACCTCTGCCCAGTGCCCTGAAGAGGTTATGGAATCTCCAAGAACACTTGGATCATGGCTTTCAAAAGAAAGCCCAGAGATTTGAGCAGCATGGAAGCACTGCTTGTCTTCAAAAAGGACACAGGTTTAAACAGTCACTTCAGCAAGAATTTAGGATTTTATCTGGAGGTTGGGTATGAATCTAGGGAGTGGAAGGACTCTCAGAATCACTCAGATTGAATTTCCCATCAACATGGCACCCAAGGGCTTAAGGGTTGGATTTTATTTGACTTGAAGTAACGCGATGTTTCTTCTAATGGGACTGTGAAGAAAAATTCATACCCATTCCTTGGCATCAGGCACACATAGGTTACAGTGGAATATGAGTTATGTAAGCTTTTCACTTTAGGTGGCTTTGTGCTGCTCCCCCTCCATTCAACCAGAAACAGTATGGTAGAGAGGGTTCTCAACCATCTCCATTCTGACGTGTGATTCCAGACACCTGCTGTGGCAACTGGTGGGATCAGCAGCTGCCATGCTGCTGCTGAGTTGCTTCAGTTGTGTCCGACTCTGTGCGACCCCATAGATGGCAGCCCACCAGGCTCCCCCATCCCTGGGATTCTCCAGGCAAGAATACTGGAGTGGGGTGCCATTGCCTTCTTTGAGCAGCTGCCATAGGTGTGGTTAAAAAAGTAAAATTAAAATGGCATGTTTTGAGTCAGGTGAGATGGTTTGGGAAGTGGAGGATGATTGAGGGAGTTGACGCTGGGGAAGACCACTGAGTCATCGACCCTCCCAAGTGGGTCTCCAACAAGGGTCCTCCTGCCCAGTGTCGTGCTTGCACCAATAGAACAAGAACAAGTTTGGTTCAGAAGCAAAGGGAGGTTTATTCTTTGATTTAAAGGTGGAGGACTGTGAGCTTGCACTCTAGAGCACACATTCTCCTCCGCAGGCTGTGGGTGGGGCTGCTTTAAAGGGTTCTGTCAGTGGGGTGGGGAGGGGGCGGAGTTCTCTTGGGAAGGGCTCAGCTGTGCCGCTCACGCTCCAGTTTGTAGTCCCGGGTGCAACATCTCTGCACACAGCCCGGTGCTGTCGCCATCTTGGTTTAAGGTATTGAGTGCAACCGTTTAGCACTAGGAACTCAGGTCTGAAGTGCTGGGTCAAGGCCTCTGCATACGGGCCCCCATGAGCAAGTGAAACCAGACTAAGACCAAGGGAAAAAGGGAAAAAAGAAAAAAAGGTTAGACTTTATTTTTTACCCAGATTCTGTTTTTATTCTGCAGGAATTGATAGTGGGCTTTGCTGGTGACAGATCCCTCCTCTGTCTTTCTCCTCGTTCTTGAGGGGCGCTGAGGGTGAAGGTCCACTTTCTGCTGCTTTGTGGTGTCCTAATAGCCCCGGGTTGGAGAAGGCAATGGCACCCCACTCCAGTACTCTTGCCTGGAACCTGGTAAGCTGCAGCCCATGGGGTCGCTAGGAGTCGGACACGACTGAGTGACTTCACTTTGACTTTTCACTTTCATGCATTGGAGAAGGAAATTGCAACCCACTCCAGTGTTCTTGCCTGGAGAATCCCAGGGACGGGAGAGCCTGGTGGGCTGCCGTCTCTGGGGTCGCACAGAGTCGGACATGACTGAAGCGACTTAGCAGCAATAGCCCCAGGTAGAGGAGCAGAGCTTCTCCCCAGCTGCCTTTAAATGTGTTTGATTGTCACCAGGCCTGAGCCCTGAGTGACAAATACTTGAAGTTTTATAGGTTCTGACCTTTGGAAACAAAGTATAACAGTTAGTTTAGGATGCATGGCCCAAATATTAGCAAGAGAATAGTGGTCATTATGGGGGCCCAGGAAAGGTAAAAATCAAGTGACGCTAGGAAGGGCCTGTTTTACCACACTCCAGATTTTTTTGGTCAAATTATGCTGAATAGTTTGAAGGTGAAGCTGCTCTCATTTGCCACCATGGCAGTTACCTTTTTTACGGTGATAGTGTTATATATGGTTCCCTGGCCAAGGTCATTAGCACCCCTATGAGTACGGTGATTCCTGCAGTTAGTGGTCCTTTCCTATTTCAATTTGGGCATGATATATATATACATATCCAACTGTCAGTGAAGTTCTGTCCTTTCTGAAAATCCGCGGTCACACTTTTGTTGTTGTTTGGAAGAGAAGCTTCAGGTCAGAGAGAAGTTCACGTGAGTAGTCCAGGGGGTCCATTGCCCCAGTTTGTCTTTCTGGAGTTTGGGGCTTGGAGGCCTTTTCACTTGAGTGTGATGTTGCCACAGAGTAACCCCAGCCGCAGCTTCAGAGCAGAATGAGTGGTCAGGATCACCAAGTGAGCTCTGTTCCAATTAAGAGTGAGTTGGTCTTATGGAATGCTGGTTTTCCAGGTCTTTAGCTTCACCCCATCTCCTGACCAGTAGGAGTAGACAGCCAGTGGGTGTGGGCAGTACCCGGTTACCATATTCCATAAGGGTTTCTCATGGAATATGAAATGTGGAAACCATATTCCTGGTTTCTCCTACCTAGAAAGCAGTGTTTCTTTTGTTCCATTTCTTTTGTTCATGGTGCAGATGGTGCGTTGTTCCATTTCAACAGGGCTAAGATGTTCTTTCTCTCATGAGGCTTGGGAATGGGTCTACCATACATAAGTTCAGATGCACCACTTACCTTTAACATATCTCTTGGAAGTAACCTCATGTGAAACAGGGCAATTGGGAGTAACTTAATCCAATTTTCTTGAGTCTCCTGGTGTATCTGGGCTAAGGTTCATTTTAAGGTCCAATTGAATCTCTCTACTTTCCCTGATTATTGAGGTCTTGGGGCCGAATGTAAGGTTCAGGGCACTCGTATCCCTTCTGTCATTTGAGACATGAATGCTGTGTTGTTACCTCTTTGTCCAAATCCTGGGAGCCCAAACCTGGGCATTATCTCTTTTAGTAATACTTTAGCCACTTTGACTGCCATTTCAGTTCTCGCAAGGTGATGCTTCTACCCATCCTGAAAACATGTCCACTAGCACCATACCCACCAGCTTCAGATATCTGAAGCTGCCCGATGTTCTCAGTGTGACAGTGAAATCGATCGGCCTGTCTTCCCCAGGATAGGTCCATCTGGTCTGAATGGACCTTATCTGGGGGTTTCTGTGGAGGGGGTCTAGTGCTGGGGTTGTTCATGGTGAAGGTGGAATATGTATCAACTATCTAATTACACTTTCATGCCAGGAGTCACCATGACCTCAATTAACCAATTATATAGGACTTCCCACTTACAGTGAGTTCCTTGATGAACCTCCTTAATGGCTTGATAACTGGTGGTTTTGGGAAAGAAATGCTGCCTTTGTTTATTAACTAGCCACACATGGCCTCCTAGATCTCTACTGAAGCCCATTTCTGGACTTGGTTTAATTCTATTTTTGTATAGACTGGAGAGTAATTGGATGGATCTGGCCTCTTAGGTATGAAGGATAATTGCCAAGTTCCTGGTTCTATTGTGGCCCTTTTCGCAGTTTTGTCCACTTTGGTGTTGCCCTTTTATTAGTTCTGCATTCCCTTTATGATGACCCCTACAGTGAATCACTGCTATTTTTCTCGGACACTGCACTGCTTCTAGAAGTCTCAATACCTTCCCATAGCAGGGTTGTAGTACCTGCTACTGCCCATAGGCAAGGAAGCCATCCTTGGTAGGTTGATCTAATTGTTTAGAGAAATAAGCAATGAGCTAAGCAAAGGGCCCCAGTTTTTGAGGGACCAAAGATGATTCCTCTTCTCTCATGAATGTAAAGGTCAAAGGGTTTAACTTAAATCTGAGATGGCAGATTTAGGGCAAGGGCCTCCTTCTAAAAGTAGTTGCTTTTTGAGTTCTTGAGAGATTCTGAATTCCATTCAAAAGGATCATCATCTTTTCCTTTCAACATTTTATATAGAGGCCTAGCTATTAGACCATAGTTAGGAACTTAGATGAGGCAAAACCCATGCACCCCCAGGAAAACCCCTCTAAGCTGTCTTCTAGTTTTAGGAGGGGAAAGGCTGCAAATGACTGCTTTCCTTTCCTTGAGTAGGCATCTCTGACCTTCTTTGAGAATGAAGCCTAGGTAGGTCACCCTAGTTTGTGGTATTTGAGCCTTTTGTCTTGTATCCTTTATCAGGGGGTGGGTATGGGGGAGTCCCCATTGCCATCTTGAATTGAAGTGTCATGAGCCGTGCTTCTGTGGGTTTCAGGAGCAGCCATTGACAACAGGAACTCTGGTCTGAAGTGCTGAGTGCAAGGCCTCTGCATGCAGTACTCTGTGAGCAACTGCACCTAGATTAAGCACACACACACACACACACACACACACACATACATACATGTACACACACACAGATTAGACTAGTACATGGATTTTGTTTTTATTCCTTTGGGAATTGTTAATGGGCTTTGCCAGTCACACCTGGACAAATGTACCCATGCCTCCCTCTACCCTGCCTACAAGTGTCTTTTCCAACAGAACTTGTTATGTTTTCACTTCCCTTTTTATGTTTCTTCAAATGCCACCAATAAAAGATTCAATTACGTTGACATGTCCCTCTGGAAGGCTTGAGGGTGATCAGCGGGTTCATTAGTTTTGTAACAGGACATTTTGGTTGGATCTGGGACTCATTACCCACTCCTCCATTAGTACGAGAGGCCTTGGTTTGTTCTGGGGTGAGATGGCTGAGTATTTGCCCTTATGTAGTTGGGAGCACAGTCACTCCCTGAGAGGAAAGAGGTAGGAACTCCAGCTTAATCTCTTGGAGGCTCAGAGTTTAAAATTTGCCCAATGGCCTTTAGTGACCTCAGCACGGTCAGATTGCAGAGGATCATGAGGCACCAGAAAAAGAATTTTCTGTGAGTGTAAAGGAGAATCAAACAGATGGGCCATCTTTTTCACCAAAGGTGAGACACGAAAGGGGTATCATTCTGGGTCTGTTGGAAAGACTGACTCAGCATCATTCCTGGCACTTACAACAGGTGGACACACAATCCATAGTCTTCCATCCACCCTTCTCTCAGCCTCAAATCAACTTCAAGACTCTGGCACCACAAAGGACAAACTAGCCAAGCAAATGCTTATTCATTGCCTACTCTTTCCACATCACAACTGTCTTCAGAGAGCAAAAAATTAATAAATTCAACTACATAAAAATTCAGATGCCTTTATGGAAGCAAATTCTACAAAGTCAGAGATAACAATAAAATGGTACACACTGTTTGCAACACATACAACAGACTAAAAAGTAATTTCCGTATTTTATAAACAGCTCATACAAATCAATAAGAATAAATATGAACAAACCAACCAAGAAATGGGCAAAGGATATGAAAGACAGTTCACATAAAAACAAATGCAAATAGCCATAAGTGTATAAAGAGATTTTCAACTTTCTCCTAATTAAAGACATGCAAATCTAAGCAATGAGATGCCATTTTTCATGTATCAGATGGGCAAAAATCTAAAAAGTTTGGTAATACCACATGTTGTTGAGTGAATAAAGGAATAGACTCATTTATAGTCGGTGAGCATGTTACTGAATGTTATGTTTTAGTTGGGCATTTGGGCAATATCAATGGTAATTGTAAATGCGTATACCCTTTGATCGATGGGTAAGGGTTCAATCCACATATACATTCACAAAAGTATACCAGATTATAGCTACAAAAATATTCCTTGCAACATTGTTTGTAAAAGAGGAAATTGGAAAGAGAGATAAATAGGATTGGTTATTCCAGTTATGGCATGTTCATATGACAGAATGTTATGCAGCCATTAAAAAGGATGTGCTAAATCATTTCCAGTCTATTAGAAAAGCAAAGTATATAACAGTATGCACAAAATGGTCCTATTTGTGTGAGTAAAAAAGAATATGTATGCTAATTAATGCATGAAACATTTCTAAAAAGATTCACACAAATTTTGAGAGTTGGATAGTCAGGAGTGAGAGAAAGCAATTTTACTTTTTTTCCCATATACTTCTATTATATTCATGTTTTTTAAGACATGGTTTGCATGTCTTGGTTTTATTTTTTTGAAAAGGTTTGCAGAAATCTCCCTAGAGTGTAATATTCTTTTTACAAGTCTGTGTTCCTTATGAGTGTAAACTTGCTGGATAGGGTCGGCCCAGCAGAGGGTGTTTCTGTGTGGGACAGATGCCACGTGGTAATGCCAGACTGATTTATGACATCACACGAGATGCTGATGGTAGTCTCTGGGAAGCTGAGGTCTCCTGTGAACAAAGTAGAACAGAAACAGTGAAATATCTGAGTTAGTGTTGAAATTCCTCTGTTCTTACAGACTGGTGGGAGATAGGAAAACTTGGATCACAGGGATATATTCTCTCCAGCCCCCTAACTTCTGGCTAGTTCCGGTTAAAGTTTTAGGTCAGATTGCATTTGTAGAAGTTAAATGTGCCATCCATTATTGAATGAAAAGAGGGTTTTGTAGATGTCAGCTCTTGAGCACAATACCCCAAGCATGGAAGAGCATTCCTTTGACTTTGAATACATCCTGTGACTTGTTTCCCAAGCAGGAGTACTGGCCCATGCAGGGACAAAATAGAAGTCTAGTAATTGTAAGCGATTCTGCATAAAAATGGAATGAAGATACGTGGCATCAGACCACTCTTTCCTGCAGTAAGTATCAGGAGGAAAAGTGTAACCCATCATGTCAGGGTCCCACATCTTTCAGTCTTAAAGCCAAAGAGTGTGGTCAAAGAATGAATGTAAAAATTTCAAATGAAATAAAAATTTTTACTTCCCATTCTCATTCACTATGGCAGTAATACACAATTTGTGACAGTTCTTGAACTTAAACAGGCATCAGAATCACCTGGAGAACATTTTATAAAGATTGCTGGACCTTCTCCCCAGAGTATCTGATTCAGTAGGTCTGAGAATTTGCATTTCTAGAAAATTCCTAAGTGATGTTATTAGTCCTAGGACCACAGTTTGAGAACCACTGGTTTAAAGGACACTTCATCAATTTTTTCTCTCCCATCAACAACACTTACTTTCCTTAGCTGTTCTCAGGATTTCTCTCTAAAGCTTACCTAAATAGGATGTGGGAGGGAGGCTCAAGAGGGAGGGGATATATGTATGCCTATGGCTGATCCATGTTGATGTATGGCAGAAACAAACACAATATTGTAATTATCCTTCGATTAAAAATAAAGAAATTTAAAAAACGCACCTAAAAACCTATCTAAATCTAAACCTTAATCATCCCTAAACCTTGTACCTCTTTCCCTCTTTGCATTTTTTCTGCCATGTGCATGTGCCAAAGAACACATCTGGTCTCCCTGAAAGGGTGAGGAGAAGAACATACTAAATAGGCAAAGCCAGACTCCACTTTCACAAATAGGGAGTGGACTGAACACTCATGTGCTCATTTTCAGCTTCTCCTCAGACAAATGGACATTCATCTTCTATTAGGGGCTGCATACAGGTCGCAAAGAGTCGGACACAACTGAACGACTGATCTGATCTGATCTGACCCACAGTATACAGCAGCGGGTAGCTTTAATCTCTGAGTCTGCCCTGAGGCTGCCTAAGCATGGCGCCCACAGAGGGTCCTTGTGGCCTTATTCCCAGAAGGGAAATTTTGGCAAGAGCAGAGAAAAGCCATCCAGAATGTTTGTTTTTAGTTTACTCAGGGGGGCCTGGCTCCCTGCAGAATCCTCTCTGTTGTCTTTCCTGCTTCTCATTCTCTCACTACCAGGATCTCTCTTCTGCCTCCTCAGCTAGAGGCTGCAGGAGGCTGCCTTCTAGGGCAAGTGTCAGGCCACACTGGCAGGGGTTATCCCAGAGGCAACAGGGGCTCCTGGGAAGATGGAAGTTAGATAATTCTCTTATTGCAAGATAATAAGATCTTTCTTCTCTCCATTTTCTGGTAGGAAGGAAAGAAGGAAGGAAGGAGAGAAGAGAAGAGAAGAAGTGAAGGAAGAAAGGAAGAATGGAGAAAAAGAATCCAATTTAGTTTATTTAGGCAATATGATCTAATAAACCCTATTCAAAATGCCATCTTTCCACCTCCTCTGAGTGACATTAATCTATGTAAATACAGCTCTTGTGCAAATTCATAAGTACTTTTCTAGAAAGAGGGGAGACTCAAACCTGCAGTTAAAAGTGTAGTCTCTTAGAGCAGTGCTTCCTAAATATGGAGCATATAGGAATCCCTTCCTACACCTTTGGTCTTGGTAAAATGTAGATGCTAGTTCAAGGGGTTCTGGGTGGGGCCTGAGGCTCTGTGTTTCTAACAAGCTCCTAGGGGATGCTGATGCTTCTGGTCTGTGGACAGCACAATGTAGCAAGGTTGTAGAGTGCTTAAAATTAGAAGCAACCTTAGAGATAAACTTGAACCCAGTCTTTTTCACAAATAGGACACCTGGAGCCCTGAGTGGTTGTATGACTTCCCCAAGGCCACACAGCTGGTTAGTGGCAGAACCGTTGTCCCCAGTTCAGCACTCTTTCTACTTCCCCAGGAAGGAAGCAAGGCAGGAGTATGAAGCCAGGCATGCTAGAAAGTAAACACTTAAAAGAAGTATCTGGACCTGGGGAAGCCAATATCCAAGTCCGCTTTGCCAGTGGTCCCCAAGTTGGGACCCTGGACTGTGACCCTCTTCACTAAGGAGCTGGTTGCTACTGACCAGTCACCTAACAGTCACAGATTTGAGAAAAGCAAAACTGCTGGTGTTTTCCTGAGTCGTGGTTGGACCTGGTAATTTATGGTGGTTGTCAAGTTAGGATGTTAAGTGCCTTTATGGTCCATCAGGGACCTCCTGGGGAGACAAAATTGCCTGGAATAATGGGGCTGTGCTAGGAAAGCTGCAATTCTCACCAGGGCAAACCCTTGGGAGAAAATCTAAGAAGAACTGAATGATATACTAGAAACCCAGTGGAAGTTTGATCCCTGAGAGACTTTGCACCTCCTGAGCCCTTTCATTTTCATATTCCTCCTCTTCATTGTTTTGAAAATTGTCCAAGACACCTGGGAATCCTGGAATTGGAAATAAAATTTCCCAGGAGGGAAAACATTTGTTCTGTAGTGTTTATCAGGCCAAACCACTGTGGCAAGCTGGGTTACTACCAGAAGGAACCCTAGATTGGATGTTTGAAAACCTACACTTCAGGCCTGATTCTACTACTCATCAGTCCTTGAGAGGATTTCTGGGAAAATGGTACAATTCATTCATTCATTCACTGGTTCATTTATTCATTCAGTCAATCCACAAACATTTATTGACAACCAACTCATGTGCCAAAATTAAAACACACACACACACACACACACAAATCCTCTAGCTCTCAAGAGATTCATAGTCTAATATGGGAGATGGGTAAACCAACAATTAGTTATAGCTATGAGAGGTGCAGGAAGCATGGTGTTTAGAGCATAAAGGAGAAATAGTGACATCAGACTTGTTGGTGGGTGAAGGCTTCCTTGAAGAGATGATAGTTGAATTGGGTCTTGAGGGAAGAGTGGAAAGGATGGGGTCATAGAAAGAAACTTCTAGGCAGAAAGATTACAAGTTTTTATGTGCAGTTGGATCACAGGGTTTATGGTGGTGTGATGTGGGTGGAGCCAGGTCGTGAAGACCTTGTGTACTAAGCTGAGGCCCAGGTTCAATTAGATAAAGCTGTGATGAGAAATTTTATGTGATTCAGTTCAGTTCAGTTCAGTTGCTCAGTCGTGTCCTACTTTTGCAGCCCCATGAATCACACCACGCCAGGCCTCCTTGTCCATCACCAACTCCCAGAGTTCACTCCAACTCATGCCCATCAAGTCAGTGATGCCATCGAGCCATCTCATCCTCTGTCGTCCCCTTCTCCTCCTGCCCCCAATCCCTCCCAGCATCAGGGTCCTTTCCAATGAGTCAACTCTTTGCATGAGGTGGCCAAAGTATTGGAGTTTCAGCTTTAGCATCAGTCCTTCCAATGAACACCCAGGACTGATCTCCTTTAGGATGGACTGGTTGGACCTCCTTGCACTAATCACTGATGGAATTCCAGGCGAGCTATTTCAAATCCTGAAAGATGATGCTGTGAAAGTGCTGCACTCAGTATGCCAGCAAATTTGGAAAACTCAGCAGTGGCCACAGGACTGGAAAAGGGCAGTTTTCATTCCAATCCCAAAGAAAGGCAATGCCAAAGAATGCTCAAACTACTGCACAATTGCACTCATCTCACACGCTAGTAAAGTAATGCTCAAAATTCTCCAAGTCAGGCTTCAACAATATGTGAACTGTGAACTTCCAGATGTTCAAGCTGGTTTGAGAAAAGGCAGAGGAACCAGAGATCAAGTTGCCAACATCTGCTGGATCATCGAAAAAGCAAGAGAGTTCCAGAAAAACATCTACTTCTGCTTTATTGACTATGCCAAAGCCTTTGACTGTGTGGATCACAAAAAACTGTGGAAAATTCTGAAAGAGATGGGAATACCAGACCACCTGACCTGCCTCTCAGAAATCTGTATGCAGGTCAGTAAGCAACAGTTAGAACTGGACATGGAACAACAGACTGGTTCCAAATAGGAAAAGGAGTTCGTCAAGGCTGTATATTGTCACCCTGCTTATTTAACTTCTATGCAGAGTACATCATGAGAAATGCTGGGCTGGAAGAAACACAAGCTGGAATCAAGATTGCTGGAAGAAATATCGATAACCTCAGATATGCAGATGACACCACCCTTATGGCAGAAAGTGAAGAGGAACTAAAAAGCCTCTTGATGAAAGTGAAAGAGGAGAGTGAAAAAGTTGGCTTAAAGCTCAATATTCAGAAAACTAAGATCATGGCATCTGGTCCCATCACTTCATGGGAAATAGATGGGGAAACAGTGGAAACAGTGTCAGACTTTATTTTTTGGGGCTCCCAAATCACTGCAGATGGTGATTGCAGCCATGAAATTAAAAGACGCTTACTCCTTGGAAGGAAAGTTATGACCAACCTAGATAGCATATTAAAAAGCAGAGACATTGCTTTGTCAACAAAGGTCTGTCTAGTCAAGGCTATGGTTTTTCCAGTGGTCACGTATGGATGCGAGAGTTGTACTGTGAAGAAAGCTGAACGCCGGAGAATTGATGCTTTTGAACTGTGGTGTTGGAGAAGACTCTTGAGAGTCCCTTGGACTACAAGGAGATCCAACCAGTCCATCCTAAAGGAGATCAGTCCTGGGTGTTCATTGGAAGGACTGATGCTGAGGCTGAAACTCCAATACTTTGGCCACCTCATGTGAAGAGTTGACTCATTGGAAAAGACTCTGATGCTGGGAGAGATTGGGGGCAGGAGGAGAAGGGGACAACATAAGATAAGATGGCTGGATGACATCACCGACTCGATAGACATGGGTTTGGGTGAAGTCCAGGAGTTGGTGATGGACAGGGAGGCCTGGCATGCTGTGATTCATGGGGTCACAAAGAGTCGGAAACGACTGAGTGACTGAACTGAATTGAACAGTAAATCTATGAGAGGTAGGTATTGATATTGTAACTATTGTACGGACATAAAATCTGAAGCTCAGGGAGGGCATGTAACTCAAAGCCATGCAGCTGGATGTCTGATACAGAGTGCTTGCTCTGAGCCTCATCAGATCCAGTGCACCCTTTCATAACAAATATTTTTAACCTTCCTTTATTATTATGAAATGAAGTTCAAACATAATACTCATTTAAAAGCATATTTAAAACAAGTATTTATTTTAATTGAAGGATAATTGCTTTACAACGTGGTTTTTTCTTCCATATGTCAAAATGAATCAGCCAGAGGTATATATATGTCCCTTCCCTCCTGAACCTGCCTCTCACATCCCACACCATCCCATTCCTCTAGGTTGTTACAGAGCCTTGGTTTGAGTTCCCTGAGTCATATACAGCAAATTCCCATTGGTTATATATTTTACATATGGTAGTGTATATGTTTCCATGTTACTCTCTCCATCTGTCCCATTCTCTCTTTCCTCTCCCTACCCCTGTGTCGATAAGTCTGTTCTCTGTGTCTGCATCTCCACTGCAGCCTTGCAGATAGGTTCATTAGTATTATCTTTCTAGACTCCATATATATGTGTTAATATGCAATATTTGATTTTCTCTTTCTCACTTACTTCACTCTGTGTAATAGGCTCTAGGTTCATCACCTCATTAGAACTGACTCATATGTGGTCTGTTTTATGACTGAGTAACATAATGTTCAATTAGATACATAATTTTTACAATAATATAATGTATATATTATAAACCTATAATATAAACAAAAAGAAAGATAATTTATAATAAAATAATACACATTTCAATGTGGAAATGCTCTAACCTGAGGGTTATAGAAGCATTATGAAGTAGTTGACGGTTGTATTATATGTAGAATCACCTTGAATGCGATAGCTATGGATCCAAACTGATATCTCTGTGTTGAGGGAATGAAGTAAAAATACTGTGAGCTGTGATGGTGAGAGGGAACTAATATCCTGTAATGGCAAAACATCCTTGGTAAAGTGCTGACTAACAACAAGTGAAGTATTCTCTCAAAGACTGGTATCAGAACTGAGATATGCACCCTGATCAGCTAATTCCAGAGTCTGAGCAAATAATCCCTACATGGGGATGATTGCTTCATCATGGAGGTTATTTCATGTCTCAGGGGTATCCATGGTGGCTGGGAGGGGCCTGAAGAGACCCTTGGAAGACAAGATTTGGTGCTGTGGAGCCCAGGGTTCCCAATGGAACTTGGGATAACAAGTTGGGCTGCCTTGCCTCTTTGATCTTTGCCACGGTTTTCCCAGTGGTTGGGATCTCTTCAGTTCTGGGTTATTGACTGAGAAGGTTTCCCAATTCTTCAGTGGAGACTTCCTTGTTTTTTAATTAAGCTATAGCAGGACTCTAACCTCATCTAGCAACAGATGGAATGCATAACACTTCCCATTGGACTTAAAGAATTAAAACTTGAGAACAAGAGACTATTCAGTTATTTTTACAAGTATTTGCCAACCCCCTATTTTTGTTGTTGTTGTTATATATCTTTGTTGACAAACCATGCCAAACCTTAGTGGCCTAAGACAACAATAATTGAGTATTTTTCAAGATCTTATGGGAGGTTATTCTGCTTCACATGATATTGGCTAGGGCACTCAGATGCTAGTAAGTCATAAGGGACTGTCTATCCTTTTATGTGAGCCCTTCTACGTGGCTTCTTGGGTGCCCTCACAGCATGACTGCTAGATTCCTAAAAGGTCTCTAAGTGGCCAAGGTAGAAGTTGTAGGTCCTTTTAAAGGCACAGCTTCAGGGGTTACACAATCTCATTTTAGCAGTATTCTTGTAGTCAAAACAAGTCATGGGGCTAGTCCAGATTTAAGGGGAAGCTAAAGCAAGTCCATTTTTTTGATAATAAATTGCAGAGAATTTATGGCCATCTTTACTCTAAAACCTACTGTGTTCAAGGCACAGTGCTAGGTTCTTGGGGTTATTAATGGTGAGCAAAATCAGACATAATCTTTGTTCTCCTGAGTTTGTAGTCTAGTGGCAGGAGAAAGAAATCAAATAACCACACACACACTTGCATAAATCAAAGGGCTATGGACGGATGTATCTGACGCTGTAAGAGCATAAAAACAGAACAAAGTCATAACTAAGAAAATCAAAGAAGACTTATGTGATAAATTAATACTCAAGCTGAGATCTGAAGAGTCAGTGAAGGAATAAAAGTTGTTTATATGCCTAGCATATGATAATTCCTCAACTAATATTTGCTGAATGAATGAGTGAGGGACAAGTGCAAAGTCTGTGTGTCAGGAAAACCAATGTGGCTATAGAATGGAGAAGATGGAAGGTGTGGTATGAGAGAAGGCCTGAGGAGGATAGACCATTGTAGACCCTTGAAGCTGTGTTGAGGACTTGGGTCTTCAGCCTCAGAGTAATGGATTTTCAGCTGGGACAAGTTGACCTAATAAGGGCTTTGGGCTTTGAGAAGGTTATTTTGACTGTAATATGGAGAATCAAATAGTTTGGAGGGGTAGGTGGTAAGTGGAGCAGAGAAGAGGGATAAAGGGAGGATGGTTAGGATGTAGAGTTAGAGAAAACTGAGGAGCTCTATCAAAGCTGTGGGAAGAAAATGGTTCTGAACTGGTAGCCAGTTCCTCTTCCCTTAGCTCCTACTGCCCTGGGAGCCTATGGTAGGCTCCATGGGAACATATAGGTTGTCTGGACCAACCAAAAAGCTCTGATCCCTGGAAAGCAGCTTGTGGTGGACTCAGAGAGAGTCACAGAAGAGGCAAACACAACTTGTTTTCACCCCTAGAGCTGCAGTTCAGGCTGGGGCGCCATCTCTCACCTCAGGCTCCAAAGGAGGAATATTGATTTCTGCAACTGAGAGTGTAATTGGGCATTTGCTTTCACTTGCAAGTCTCTCCTCTTATGCTGCTCTTACCCTGGGTGCAGTGAACCCATGGGTGTGGAGATCGATGGCTGTGAACAGGATGAGGTCGAGGAGAGCAGGGTTCTTTACTCAAGTGCGTGCTGTTCCAAGGTGTTGCATGAATCACTGTCAACTCCCTGAGATACAGGAGCCACGGAAACAAGGGCCACACATCCAGGATTTTCCATCAGAGGCATGGTGAGAGTATTGCTTCTAACTGTGTTATTGTGGAAAATTTCAAATTTGTTAAAAAAAAAAGAACAGTATCATGAAGCCGGCCATCAGCTCCATCAGTTCACAGCCTGTCTCCCCTGTATCATTTGGAAGCAATCCTAGGCAGCATTTAACTTCATCTATAAATATCTTATATATATTTTTTAAATATAAGGGCTCTTTAATCTAAAAAATAAGTTTAGAAATATTAACAGTTAGAAATATCATATTTGTAATTATATATTATGATACATTAAGGTGACTGACATCATCAAATAATTGATGTTTGTGCAGTTTTCCATGTTTTATTTTAAAAGTTTCTGTGGTTTAATTTGTTCACTGAATCAGAATCCAAATAAAGTTCACACATTGTGGTTGATTATTATGCCTTTTAGGTCCCTTGTAATTTATAAGCTTTTCCCTCTATTGTTCTCTTTTTAAAATTTTTTCTTGCAAACATTTTGTAGGAGAAAACGAGCGGGTGTCATGTAGAGTTTCTCCCACCTTGATCTTACTGATGACATCTCTGTGGCGGCATTTAACAGATTCCTTGTCCCTTGTGCCTACTGTAAATTGGTGGTTGGATGTTGAAGTTTGATTGCATTCATAATCAGTTTTTTGGGGGACTGCGGCCTCGTTGGTGGTGCTCTGTTCTTCTGTCAGTGTCTCTCTGTCAGATTGTCTGTCTGCAGTATGAGTAATCATTGATCATTGCTCAGATCCTTTCGTTTGTATTGCAAAATGGCATGGACTAATTCCATATTTCATCTTTTTTTAAATTAGCTAGAATACCTCTCTGCAGAGAAAATTTCCCTTGTTAACTGTTTGGTTATGCTGGGGCATAGTTCTTAGAGAAAAATATAATGAATACACAATTATTTTCCTTTATTTACCAGTTTTCTAAATAATATGTTGGTACCACAGCAACCACTATGAGTGATTAATGAGTGTTTTAAAGATCATAAATTTAAATATATTAGATGTGATTTGTTGGTTAGCTACTCAAATTATTCCATCTTGGCTGATGGGAGTCTCTTCAAGTTGGCTCTTAAATCCTTTTGGTATAATCGTCATAATCTTTGATAGCTTCTTTGCTTTCTGGTACGACAAATTTTCCAGGCTCATTTTGTACATTTCCTGCCGCAGACATGAAATCTGTCATTTCTCCAAGGAGCCTAGATTTCTTTTTTGTGAGAAATGGTGTTTAGAGATAGCAATCTAGGCACAAGAAGTGCTCAGTACTTCTGCGTTGTTTTTAGGCCTTTTCTGTGGCTAGAATGAGGAAATATGTATCATACTGATACATATCATACAGATAGCTTTTATTCAAATTCAGCATTATAGGGCTTTTGCTCTCTACCATCTACCTTCCACTTGTCTCTACTTTCACCCATGTTGAAAATCTTGATTTTTTATATTAATACAAAATTATTCTTTGACTCATCTCACAATAGACTTGAAATTACAATACCAACACTACCACCATCAATACAATTACTAAAAACAACTTTTTTCCCCAGTTTCCTTTGTCCTTAGAATATGTCCTAGTGAAGATGTACATTCAATTAACTGCTTTGAATAGTTCTTTCTGTGATCATACCAACAAATGGTTACATATTTAAATATCTTTGCTTCATTTACCTTGAATTTTGTACTTTGTACAACAAGATATGTTTTTGAAAGTCCCTGCCACCTATTTCCTTCCTTCTTGCTATAAGTAATAACTTAAAAATTTTATGATTTATCTTTATATTACACAGATATTGATACAGAGACACATAATGTTTCATGTGTCCAAGTTGTACTTGCATTTCTCCTTTCTCAGATTAATTTTATTAATATACATTAATGTGTATGATTACACATTATTTATCACTTTTTAAGCTTCATAATATGTCCTGAATCAGAAAAAAACTGGTTCATATCCCGTCTATGCCTCCTATGTGAACTTGGACATGTATCTTAAGCTGTCTGAGCCTCATTTTTCTCATCTGTAAAATCAGAGCAATAATGCAGGAGCGTCTGACTCTTTTGTGACCCCATGGACTGTAGCCTTCCAGGCTTCTCTGTCTATGGAATTTTCCAGGCAAGAATACTGTAGTGGGTTGCCATTTCCTCCTCCAGGGGATCTTCCCTATCCAAGGATCGAACTCAAGTCTCACACATTGATGTCAGAGTTTTTACCGACTTAGTCACCAGGGAAGCAAGAACAATAATATCCACCTTCAAGTTCCCATGTAAGTTACATATATATGTAAGTATCAGCACAGCATGTGACACATAGTAGGTGCTCAGTGTAGTACCTCTAGTGGTTTTAGAGATGTTATATTTAGCAGTTCTTACACACCGCCCATTTCCTGAGATGGTGTCATTCCCCACCAGTATCCCACAGTGAAGCTTAAAAGGGGTGGATGGGCAATTTGAGAGTCACTGAATAAAGATTCAAGGAATTAGAATGTTAATACTGGCAAGAGCCCTGAGAGAGCTCAGCCTCTATCCTGCTTGTTTTTCAGAGGGATCCATCTAGAGACCTTGAGAGACCAAATGATTTGCCTAAGGCTACAAACCAGAATGGTAAAAGTCTTCTGGTGATGCCCAGCCCAGTTCTTTTTCAAGGTAACTTTTCTGTAAAACAAGTCCATCTTTTGCAGTTGGTAGAAGTTTCTCCCCGCATTCCTGCATTCTCTCTGTAAAAGGAGAAACCGGGTGAGGGATGGGTCAGGGAAACTATGCCTTGAAGAGAGTTTCTCCCCTCCCTTGCTATGTAAACATAGTAACGGGACTGGGCTGATTCCTATCGCAGAGCAGGGGCTCATGAATACATCCAGTTGGGGATTGCGGTAATGATAAGGAAGTTCAAGGAACAGTCCCTTATCCTCAGGAGGCTTTAAAGCAATTAAAACAACTTTAAGTTCACTTAAAAACCAAACATGGGCTGTAAAAATGTGTGTCAGTGCTTAAAACAAGAATGCATTTTAATAGCATTGTTTTATTTTCATTACCTCAACCTTTGGGGGTTATAACTGTCATTACTTCTGTTGTATATACATGGAAACTAAGATTTAAGTAGCTTCTGTGACTTTCCCAAAGTTACACAGCCAATGAGCAGAAAAGCTGGGCTTGGGTTCAGGTCTGTAACTCCCACCCCCAGGCTCGTCATCAGATGCTCACAGGTGTTGATGCAGTTCCACTCTAATCTGTTTCTGAGCTCATTTGTTTAGGGACAAAGAAAGATGAAACAGAAGGGATATATTCTGGAACAATTTGAAGGCACTTGATACTTAATTAATTAGCTCAGCCATTCATTCATTCATCTCTGTTTCTTCACTGTCTTAAGAGTTTGGACTCTACAGACTGCCTGGTTTTGAATCCTGCCTCTACCACTTACTAGCTAGGCGGGTGACTTACCTTCTCTGTGCCTCAATTTTTTCATCAATATACTGGGAATAATAGTGCCTACTTTATGAGTTGTTGAATTCATTTGTAAAAGAATTTAGAACTACTGCTCCATCAGTTCAGTTCAGTCGCTCAGTCGTGTCCGACTCTTTGCAACCCCACGAATCGTAGCACGCCAGGCCTCCCTGTCCATCATCAATTCCCGGAGTTCACTCAGACTCACGTCCATCGAGTCAGTGATGCCATCCAGTCATTTCATCCTCTATCGTCCCCTTCTCCTCCTGCCCCCAATCCCTCCCAGCATCAGAGTCTTTTCCAATGAGTCAACTCTTTGTGTGAGGTGACCAAAGTATTGGAGTTTCAGCTTTAGCATCATTCTTTCCAAAGAAATCCCAAGGCTGATCTCCTTGCAGTCCAAGGGACTCTCAAGAGTCTTCTCCAACACCACAGTTCAAAAGCATCAATTCTTCAGTGCTCTGTACTAAGAACCTTATAATCATCCTTATGTTGTTCCTGCTGCCAAGCGATGTGTTTGGTGGTCTGTGTTTCAACAAAAAGCCAGGAATCCTGGGATCTGGTTTAGCTCTGCTCCAAACAGCCATGTGACCATGGGCAGGTTATTTGTCACCTGAGAACCTCAATTTTTTTACCTGCAAAAGGAAGGGCTTTGACTCTATGATCTCTCAAGTCTTTCTACCTTCAAGTTTCAAGTTCTGAGGGGTCCTCCTTCTCTTTTCATCACAAATATGGGAACCCATCTTAATAGCATAGTCTTTATAGCTGGAAGCTCATTTTAAAAATGATCTTTTTTCACTCAACAGATCAGGAAAAAGAGGCTGATGCCTTTTCTTTTTTTCCTAGTCTTTTCTTTTCCTTTTTAAAAATTGAAGTATTTAAAAATTGAAGTCAATTAAAAATTGACTGTATTCCCTGTGTTGTACAACATAGCCTTGTCGCTTATCTTATACCTAATGGTTTATACCTCTTACTCCCCAACCTGTATGCTGGCCCTCTGCTGCCTCCCTCTCCCCCCTGATAACCACTAGCTTGTTCTCTGTATCTGTGAATCTGCTTCTTTTTTGTTATTTTCACTAGTTTGTTGTATTTTTTAGATTCCACATGTAAGTGATATCATACGATATTTGTCGTTGTCTGTCTGACTTACTGCACTTCACATAAAGCCCTCCAAATCCATCCATGTTGCTGCACATGGTAAAATTTTATTCTTTTCTATGGCTGAATAGAAGAAAAGGAAGTTTGTACCATTTCTATATGTGTGTCTCTAAGTGTGATCCTTAGATCATCCACCTTAGAACCATCTGGGTTGCTGTTAGAAATACAGATGCCTGGGCTTCAACATACCCACTGAGGCAGAACTTGTGGAGGTGGAGCCTGGATAATTGCCTGCTTAATAAGGATTCCAAGTGACTCCTATGGCAACTCATGTTTGAGAACTGCTGAAGAAGGGGAGAGAGGAAAAAGAGTGCCAACTTTGCATCAGATGAACTATAGTAGGGTTCTCAAACTTGAACGTGCACTTAGGTTAGTTGAGGATCTAATTTAAAAGTGCAGAGTCAGATTCAGGAAGACTGAAATGGAGCCCAAGAGTCTGCATTTCTTACAAACTTCCAAGTGAGGCTGAAGCCACTGGTGCACAGACCAATTTTAGTAGCTAGACTTCCTAGCTCCATTCATGAGTTGTGTGACTTAGGGAAAGTACCTATTTCTCTCAGCTCCAGATTTTTCATAAAGGGAGAGAGATAAGTGCTTACATCAGAGGTTTGTTAGCTGGATTACATAAATAATATATATATATACAGCTGCTTATCACAGCATCGAGCATGTCAGCAGTTATAAAAGGTGTATCTCTAGCTCTATCTGTATATCTATGTATCTGAATGCTATAATAACAAAAGTTCTATTGATTTAGTCTCTTTAGGGAATGAGATGCCTGACATATGCATTTTAAACAGATCTGTAGGTAACCCTTACGTACAAGAAAGTTGATAAGCCCTTTGTCTCTGTCAAGGACAGGAAAATCCCTAACCTAATTCTGAGGTCCTCAAATTCCACAGGCATTGGTTTGAAAATGTTTTATTTAGGAAGCCATGTGGTAAAGTTTTCAATAAAACTGTTGCTCCCCAAACAGTACAAGTAATGAGAGTTTTTGGAGTCAACTTTTATTGCTTTCTGATCAAATGTACATTGGAAGATTCCTGCTTCTCCTTAGGATGTCAGAAATGGACACAACTCATCAAATGCATGAACAGGACAATCTAACTCTTACTAGATAGGTATGGATGACAGGAGATAAATGGGAAGGGGTGCTGGGGATGGAATGCCAAATCATAGGCTCAGAGCTCTAGACAGCAACCAGAGTTCCTCTGGGAGAGAGATCCATTTGCACAACAAACCATTTCCCTTTGCACATGGAGCCTCTGGCTGTATCCTGACCTGGATTTAGAATCTGAAGTTTTCATTTATTGAGTTTGGGAAATGCAATTCAACAAATCTTTATTGAGCATCCATCATGTCAGGAGCTGTGCTAGGTGCAGGGACACAACACTGGTAAGACAGTTAACATCCCTGTGAGGGTAAGTGGCAGGAAGTAAGTATATAATGAAACATGAATAAATATGACCTTTTAGATTCCAATGAGGGCTCTGAAGGAAGTAAGCAGAGAAATATAAAAGAGACAGAAAGAGACTGTTGTTTGAAGAGGTTAGGAAAGACTTCTTTGAGGAGGTGATAATTTATTAAGGCTCATAGCATTAGCATGAATTGGCCCTTCAAAGAGGAGAGGAAGAACATTCCAGGAAGAAGGAACAGTGTGTGTGAAGACTGTAAAGAAGTCGAAGAACTTGGCTTGTTGGAATAACTGGAAAATAATATGGCTAGGGAATGTGTGTGTGTGTGTGTGTGTGTGTGTGTCTGTGTGTCTGTGGTGAAGTAGCCCCAGATGAGACTGAGGAGATGACTAAGAAGAATAGATCATACTTTTTGAGGACTTATACTGTGCTAGGCCCTGTTCTAAGTGCTTTACCTATAATAATTCCTTGATGCTCACAACAATAACACTTTTCATGTCCATTTCACAGATGGTGAAACTGGGGCACAGAATAATTAATTAGGGTCAAAGTCAAGCAGGACCTAATCTACTGACAGTTTGCAGTGTCTGTTCCCTGAAAAATGTGAGATCAGAAAGCCTAATTTGGGAACCATTGCTCTCATGCTTTGTTTTTTCTAGACACCTCTCCTCACCCTTTAATTATTACCTTCTCACTCTCTATTTTTATCTCCCCATTCCCACCACACCCCTCTCCTTGTTACACACAGAATATTAGAAAGGAGGAGTTGAAATCCTGGAAACTGTGGAAGTGGGGATTCTTTTACTTTTGGGACTACCATGCATAACTAGTTAAGTGTTATTAATACTTTTTCTCTTCACTTATAATGATATTAAATAAATAATCATTAAGTGCAGTGTTGCACAGTGGTTAGGGTTAGGAATCAGGTGGAACAGATTTGAATGTCAGCTCCCCTATTCATTATATATCCTGGAGCCTAAGAACCTATCAGTAATAAGAAGCATCATTAAGGTAATAAAGATGGGTCATAGAAAATGTACATTAAAAATACACATCCATTATGAGATTATCTTTATTCCAGAGATGTTAAAGTCAAGGAAATAGGGTGGGACAGTGGGGTGATTTCTCCAAACTTCAGATGTTTTATCTACAAAGTGGGTGCAAGGACCCCTACCTTGTTGGGTTATTGTGGACAGGTCTAGATTTGTGAGCACAGGCAGACTGAATATGTTCTCAAGGTACCAGAGAAGAAGGAAAAGAAATGTGAAATGTTCAGCTTTGATTAATGAATTCTGAATTTTGCAATGACACATCAAGAAAGAAGCTATTTTAATTTCAAAATGCATGCAGGCTTTTAAATTTTGTTTTGCCACGTGTAGTTATTTTTATGTTGAATATAGTTGAGGAAGTGCACTGTCATCTTTCCTGTGACCAAGTCTTTTGAAGGTCTTGTCTGAACCCAGCTGGGGGTAGTGAATGAAAGAGTGCACCGTGAGTGATCAGCACAGTGCCCAGCACACAGCAAGGGCTTTGCATGTGCAGTTTTTCATCATTAGTCCTCCACATTAGACAGTGCATTCTGCACTAGGGTGTCATGAAGAACAGTGACTGGGGTGACCATATAATTGTCACCCAAACTGAGACAATTTTGAGAGTGCAGAAAAGTACTATTACTCAGTTCAGTTCAGTCGCTCAGTTGTGTCCGACTCTTTGTGACCCCATGAACCGCAGCACGCCAGGCCTCCCTGTCCATCACCAACTCCTGGAGTTCACCCAAACCCATGTCCATTGAGTCGGTGATGCCATCCAGCCATCTCATCCTCTGTCATCCCCTTCTCCTCCTGCCCTCAATCTTTCCCAGCATCAGGGTCTTTTCAAATGAGTCAGTTCTTCACATCAGGTGGCCAAAGTATTGGAGTTAATTAAATAGTAATGATGGGTATAAACTGAAACTATCCCTGGTAAACCAGGATATATGGTTTCTGTAGCCACAAAGCCCAGATGCTATTTTCCAGAAATTTACTGGCTACTGGAGAGATATTAACAAATTCATTGTCCTACATTTCATGAGGTTCAAAGCCTATCGAAGGCATGGACAATAATCTACCTACATAAGAGTTCTTTTTTGTTTTTTAACTGACATTAAAGTTTCACATAACAGAGGATTTTGGTTTGTGCATGTAGTTTTATTATAATAAAATTTTTCTTTGCAGAAGCTTCAGCAAGCCGTGGGGATACCATTCTGTGTGATGTAACAAATTCCTCTCCCATCTAGGGAGAAAAGACTTTCATTCTAAAATACAATGTCACAGGAGAAGAAAGTCAGTTAATTTCAGACTCTAATAACCTGGGATTTGTACTAACTTGAGCAAAGGCTGGGACTTGTCTTTTCTTTTGCTTTAGCTGTTGGTAAATGAATTTCTCAAAACATATTTTTCTTCCATGTGCATGAAGTAGAAGCCTGGATGTGAGGTTAGAGGGAGTTAAAACTACATGATAATACTAGCTGATATATTTTGAGTGTTTACTATGTCTCAAGTACTGGGTTAAGCTTTTCATGTGTATTGATTTATCTTAATTCTCATCTCAGCCCTATGAAGTTGGTACATGAAGAAACTGATGCTTTAAGAGGTTTGCTTAATTTTGTACAGTTAGGAAAATGATGGAGCCATGAAACAAATTGCTATTCTCTACCATATCTCAAGAAAACTAAAATATTTTACCTATAATTAATCTACATGAGAGGTTATCCAGGGAATGCTGAAGAAATAAAACATTGTGTAGCTCAAAATTTATTTTCTCTATGAAGCCCACAGCACCTTGTAGATATAACATATAATTATAAATGTTCATTTTTGCCTTTTCTCTAGACTTTGAGCACCTTGTAATTATATGCAAATCTGTAAACATGGAAATCTCTCAATTTCCTCATGTACCACCTTTATATATTTGGTGTCTAGCACATTGCCTGGAACTCATATTAGTGCTCATTACTTTGTTTACTGGCTGATATTTATTATTGAATATTTACTGTAGGCCCTGTGTCCGCCTGCAATGTGGGAGACCTGGGTTTAATCCCTGGGTTGGGAAGATTTCTTGGAGAAGTGTATAGCTACCCACTCCAGTGTTCTGGCCTGGAGAATTCCATGGACTGTATCATCCATGGGGTCGCAAAGAGTCAGACACGACTGAGCAACTTTCACTTCACTGTGTATGTCAGACTCTGCTAAGTGTGGGGATAAGCAGTGAAGAAGACCTGCCTGGCTCTCGTTTGAATCAAGCTTGTTAGCCCACACCCCTAATGTATCATTGTTCAATGAATAGTCATAGGAAGAACAAATTGAGCCACAAATGTTGAAGAGTCTTAAATTCTAACGTGCCTCAGAATCCCAGGCAAGATAGAGCCTTCAGGTTGAGGGTAAGTGGGAAAGGTGAGCTGTTGACTTAGGTGGGTAAGAGTAATGCAATTTTTTTTCTAACTCCAGGGTATATACAAATCATCTGAGGTACATGTGGAGAATGCTGATTCCAGGCACTGCTTTTAGAGGATGTGATTTAGAGAGTCTGGAGGACACAAGATTGTTTATTCATTTACTCAACATATATTTCTTGAGATCCTACTATGTGCCAGTCACTGTCTTGGACCCTGGGGTTCAGCAGTTAATAAGATAGGTATGTTCTTACCTGTAAGGAGCTAACATCTCAGTGTAATCTTTATCAGAGACGATAAAGGTGAATAAATAAGACCATTCCAAATTGGGAAGAATACTATGAAGTAGACAATGGGTTGAAGAATGGCCTGCAGGGAGGGTAACGGGTTACTTTATGCTTAGGGGTCAGAGGAGGCCTCTATGGACATTGGAATTGATTCTTGAAGCATGAGAATGAACCAGCTATGCACAGAACTGGGAAAGAAGGTTCTAAGTAAAGGTTCTGTGGGATTACCATGTTCAAGGAACAAAAAGGAGACCAATATTGAACTAATGAACTATAAGATGAGGTCAGAGAGTCGGGCAGGAGTCAGATCATATAACACCTTGTAGGCCATGATCATGAGTTTGGATTTTATCCTAAGAGCAGTGTGAAGCTTTAGAAAGTATTAAAGCAGCAGAAAGCTTTCACCCTTAGACTACACTTTGAGAAGCACTGATAGTGTGGCTTGGCTTCAGGGAAACTCACTTGATCACCTCCCTATCATGTGCTGTTCCTAGAGTAGCTATCATGTGCAGGGCTGGTCATATTTCTCTGTCACTGTTATTACCTGAGGGCCATGTGAACACATTTGGCTGGGGCGCCGTGACACACAGTTGACACAGTCACCTCATAAAATGTTCATAGCTGATTAAGGGGCATACGCTCCTTCAGAGGCCTGGGTGTCCCGAAGAGAGAAAGAACAGCTGTTTCCTATGCTCTCATTAAGGGCTTAAAGCCTTCTTCACATTAAAGAGCTTCCATAAACAAAATTAGAGATTACTGGATGTTCCCACAAAAATGGTGTAACTGAGAGGCGTCTATATAAAGGGGACTCTTGGTGTTGGCAAATGGCATGATCCAGAGGCCAGGGGGGTAGTGGTGGGGGTGCCAGGGCAGGGGGCCAGGGCAAATTCCCAAGCTGCATGGAATTGTCCTTTCTGGATTAATTTTGTTCTTGAAGATGAATCCTAAACCTAAGGAAGTGGTCATAATAATGTATGTTTCCCAGCCTCTGCCTCTGACTTCTGATCCAGCAGTCTGAGTTTATTATCATGAAGCTTCCCTGGTGGCTCAGACAGTAAAGAATCTGCCTGCAAAACAGGAGACCCAGGTTCAATCCCTGGGTAGGGAAGATTCCCTGGATAAGAAAATGGCTACCCACTCCAGTATTCTTGCCTGGGAAATCCTGTGGACAGAGGAGCCTGGCGGGCTGCAGTCCCTGGGGTCTCAAAGAGTCGGACACGACTGAGTGGCTAACACTTATTCTGCATGGTAGTGTCTTCTTTCTGGGCAGCTCTGAGTCATTCTTGAATTAGGGATGCGCCTTGACTTATCTCCCCCAGGTGGCAGCACACTTTTCTTTTTGGGTTTTTCTTGCCTTGGGGAGCATCTTAATCTTAAATCTCACAAATGCAAGATTACTGAGAAATTTTGGAATTTTCTAGAGAACTCAGGTGATACTAGATGTTACTTACTAACAAGTCCTCTGTAAATGTTGCATTATATATCCTTGAGACCCAGGCTAGCCCTCCATCCTCTTTTCTGAGGACTGCCTTCTCCTTTGGCCTCGATGCTTATAGGATGTGATCCTTGTCTTCCTGGCTAAGGCTGACAGGATGAGATATGAACACCCAAGTCAATGTGGGCCAGACAGGTTCTCTATCCTGAAAGGTTAAAGTGAAGATACAGAGATGCCATCCATTCCTAGCTGGTTGCCAGAATCAAAGATAAGAAACTCTAGATCTGTGCTATCTAGTTTCTGCTGCTAAGCAATGATCATTTGAAAGTGGCCGGTCCAAATCGAGGTACTGTGTAAGTGTAAATTAACTACACATTAGAATTCAAAGACTTGATATGAGGAAAAAGTTTATCTTGTTAAAAACTTCTATGTTGATCAAGTTAAATTGTATTTTGAATATATTGATGAAAAGTAAAAATGATTTTACCTTTTAAACTTATTTTTAATATATCTGCTAAAATTTTTTAAATTACATTTGTGATGAGCATCGTATTTCTATTGGAAAGTGCTGTTCTTGATCTTGTCATATGTGTCTGGAGAAAGAGAAGACTGATCCATAGGGAAAGAAGAATGAAGCAGATGCTCAGAGAGATGCAGATACAAATAAACATGTGGTTCTAGGAGGATAGAGAAATATTGAGGGAGAGAGAAGGAAGGAAGGAGGGAAGGAGAAGAAGAGGTGGAGCTGGAGGTAGACTAGAAAGGGTCAGAGATGGAGAATCAGACAAAGGCAAAGAAAGGAACAGGGGAAGTCTGCCTTGGTTCCTGCTGACAGTTCAGTTCTTGGTTTCAGCTCATGGAGAGGCTGTCAGCATTTCCATTCATTTGGTCCTAAGATATATCTCCATTTTCTTTTAATAAAATGACCTTTTTGGCTTAAGTCTATTTGAACTTACTTGCAATGAGAAGACATACTTCTGAAATATAGCCATCTGTCTTATTGATTGCTGAAAGACAGGGATAAGGTGTGAGTATAGATGGCAAACAGCTGGCACATTTGCTCCCAATGTCTTATCCATGCCACGCTGGACATGGCTCGTCAATCACAACCCCAGGCATAAGTTTAGAATCCTTTCCAATGATAAGTATCTTGTTGTACTATGCTGTGCTTAGTTGCTTAATCACGTCCAACTCTTTGTGACCCCATGGACTCTAGCCCACCAGGCACCTCTGTCCATGGGAATTCTTCAGGCCAGAATACTGGAGTGGATGACATGCCCTCCTCCAGGGGATCTTCCCAACCCAGGGATCAAATGGTCTCCTACATTGCAGGTGGATTCTTTACCATCTGAGCCACCAGGGAAGCCCAAGAATACTGGAGTGGGTAGCCTATCCGTTCTCCAGGGGACCTTCCTGACCCAGGAATTGAACCAAGTTCTCCTGCATTGCAGGCGGATTCTTTACTAGCTGAGCTACCAGGGAAGCCCAGGTATCTGGTTAGCCACCCTCAATAGACTAAAAATGACGTATGAAGATAATCCTATTTGTTATTCTTGAGAAAAATCACTGAAGTAAAAGCCTGAGGAGACACAGATTTTTGGGCCAGTTGAAACATAAACTGGTTTTTTTTTTTTTTTAAGTCATTTCTTTTATCTAAGACTCAGTTGCTGTGTCTATAAAATGACAATAATGATAGTACCTACCCACAGAGTTGTTGTGAGAAATGGGTGTAATAATAGACATTGTAGCCCTTGGGCTTTCCTGGTAGCTCAGCTGGTAAAAAATCCACTTGCAATGCGGGAGACCTGGGTTTGATCTCTGGGTTGGGAAGATCCCCTGGAGAGGGGCATGGCAACCCACTTCGTTATTCTTGCCTGGAGAATCCCTATGGACAGAGGAGCCTGGTGGATGACAGGGGTCACAAAGAGTTGGACATGACTGAACAATTATGCCCACAGCACAGCCCTTAGAAGTAAAAACACAGATGTGAATTGGTGTTCTGACCAAGTCCCTCAGTATTCAGAGCCAGTCAGAGTCTCTCCTCCTCTGCTCTCAGCCTCAAGACATCTTTGTAGTAGAGGGGCACAGGGCTTTGAAAACAATTCCTAGTAACCATCATAAATGAAATGGAGTTGTTTTCAGAAGCCAGCCAAAGCCCATCAATTTCAGGTCTTGTGTTTTATTTTTATTTTCTGCACATAGGAAGTTGACATTAAGAGGTAGTACTGACAAGAGAGATTTTGGAAAATGACTCATCTGGAATTTGCTAGAGTTGCCTAAAATTGGTAGAACTTCAGCCTTTGGGAGGAAAAAAAAAAAGGAGGTGTCTCTGTGTGTGTGTGTGTGTGAGAGAGAGAGAGAGAGAGAGAGACAGACAGACAGACAGACAGAAAGAGAGAAATTGATTTCTCTTCCCCAGTGCTGTTCTGTCCCTGAAGCATCTAGAAAGCAGTTCTCAGGGAGCAAAAGCATAGTATGACTGAGTCTGGGCCTAATGCATGTGGTGTTTCTTCTTGCGCTGTTAAAGCTGTTGAAGAGACAGAGCTGTGGATTCAGGCTAATGAAATCTACTCTTAATTATGACAGAAAGGCAGAACAAAATTCATACTTTGTGTCTCTGTGAAGACCTGGGCCACGAGGCAGGGGGAAGTGAATTCCAGAGCTATTATGAGGAAGGATGAGCTCTTTTCATCTCCAGAAATAACAGTGCAGTATGTCAGAACGGAAACGGAAGTCAGTGACCATGCAGTCCTCCTGGCTTATTTTAGAAATGAGGAAACTGACGTCCAGAAAGGTTAAGTGATTTGCCTAAGATCATGCAGAGAGTCAGTGGCAGAGCCAGGGAGATCACTTGAGTGTCCTAATTCCTGTTCTATTGTTTATCCATGATTCCCTCACTGTTGTGTGGTCCTGATGACAATTCCTGTCCAACTGTTGCCCATGGGTTTCAGGTTAGGTCTCACAGGATGCATCCTCCTCCTCTGCTTTTGCTGATCTTGCCTGCAAGGCAGAATTAAGGTCCCAGTTCAAGTATCATTTCTGACTCCTCTCTTTCATCAGTCATTGTCATCAGTCCACTCTTCAATTTCCCATCAGACTGTTCTTCTCACAGCTCTACTTGACAGTTCATCCCTCCTCCTCTCCGGAGCCTTGGCAGTCCTCCAACTCTCCTAGGATGGTGGTACAGAGGATCACATCCCTGGGTCACAGTGATGTCTCCAGGGTTGTCCATCTGACCTCAGCTGAGTCAATGACACTCACTCCTGGAACTTAGCAAAGGGTTACTCTCTTTCCTAGGGAGTTGTAAGCTCACAGACTATAAGCCTGGTGGGCAACCTGAGATCCTGCTGGAGAACAAAGCAGCATAGTGACAATTCATGGACTTAATTACATCAGCCAATGCTTTCACTTTTTGCTTAAGCCAATTTGAGTTGGATTTCTGAGAATTTATAACCAAATAATTCTGCAATATTCCTAATATTCCAATAGATCAGTATTTTCTCAAGTTTGTTCCTAGACTATCCATTACTTAGATAAATATTGAGTATCTATCATTAAGTATAGGTAACAAAGATCAATAAAGATGAGTAGGACATAGTCCTTGAATTCAGCTGCTCATTATTCTAGCAGGGGAGTGAAGACTCTCTGCTAGAATACTTAAGTGTTAGATGGACAGGGAGGCCTGGCATGCTGCAATTCATGGGGTTGCAAAGAGTCGGACATGACTGAGCAACTGAACTGAACTGAACTGAAGACACTTGTACTTGTGTCTAACATACAAAGTAGTAGGTGAAAGTGGCCTGAGGGAGATGCATACAGTATGCTGTGGAGGTGTGAAGGAGAAGAGTTCACACAAATGGAGAGCAGAATAAGACATTTCTTATAGTGTATAGAATTTGAGATAAAATTTGAAGATTGGGGAGGAACAAGAAGAATCCCAGACAAAGAGACCAACATAAACTAAAATGTAGAAATGGAAACTTTCTGGACACAAAAGGGGAATAAATACAAAATCTAGATTATTCAGAGTAGGTATTTCAAAAGGTCAAGTGTCTGAAAATTCAATTTGTTGTGTCAAATATTAGAAAATATTGTCATATTAATATTATATTAATGCCATTCCACCTAGGAAAGATTAGGACCATATCTATCTGGTAAACAGATAAATCTTCAAAACATTAAAATTTTAAAATGAATGTTTACCCCTTTCTTCCACTACAAGAAACCCCATGAAGGCAGGGAACATATTCTTGGTCTCCATTTTATCCTCAACTCCTAGAACAGTGTCTGGCAGAGTGAACGCTCAATAAATATTGTTGAAAAGATTAATGAATATTATGGAAGGCTTTCAATGTCAGACCAAGGGCTTTTCATTCCTAAAATTTTTAAGGAAAACCCAATGTTTAACGAGCACCAACTATGTGTCATCCACTCTACATATGTGTGACATGATCAGAGCTGTGTTTTAGGAAGAGAGACTGGATAGAGTGAAGACAACGAAGAGACACTGGAGTAACATCACTATTTACTCATATTGAAACTTATCTGAGCCTGATCATGAAGATAGTGTTGTTAGAGCAGAAAGCAGAGGACATACAAAAGATTGAGTTGCTTCTTTGAAAAGATATACAAAATATAAAATTTTTGGAGACTAACCATGTTAAAAAAAAGAAAGAGGACACAATTCAACAAAATGATAAATGAAAGACAAACATTACAACTGATACCACAGAAATATAAAGGATCATGAGAAGCTACCATGAATATATACACCAAGAAACTGTACAACCTAAAAGAGAAGTTTGAATCAATAATAAACAACCTCCCAGCAACAACCAAAAAATCTATGACGAATTGGATTCACTAGTGAATTTTTTAAAATATTTAAAGAAGAATTAACACCATTCCTTCTTGAACTCTTCCAAAAAACTGAAAAGGAGGGAACACTACAAAACTTATTTATGAAGCCAATATTACCCTGATACCAATGCCAGAAAAGGACATTACAAAGAAAGAAAATTATAAGGTCAGTATCCCTGATGAATATTAATGTAAAAATTCCCGATAAAATACAAGCTAACTGAATTCAGCAGCAAATTAAAGGATTATTCACTGAAACTAGACCCATATCTTACACAATTACAAAAATTAACTCAAAATGGATTAAAAGATCTAAATATAAGACTGGAAACCATAAAACTCTCAGAAAAAAGCATAGAACAAAATTTCTTTGACATGGATCTGGCTAATGATTTTCTTGATATGACACCTGAAGTGCAAGCAACAAAAACAATAACAAAATGAGGCTACATCAAACCAAAAAGCTTTGCATAGCAAACGAACTGATCAACAAAATGAAGAAACCTACAAAACGGGAAAAAAATGTTTGCAAGCCATACATCTAAAAATGGGTTAAAATTCAAAATATATAAATAATTCAAGCAACTCAATAACAAAATAATAATAAAATTCAATTTTAAAATAGACAAAGGGCCTGAATACACATTTTTCCAAAGAAGTAGATGAAGGGCAAATAGATACATGAAAAGATGCTCATCACCAGTCATTCAGAGAAACGCAAGTCAAAACCACAGTGGGATATCACAGCACACTTGCTAGAATGGCTGTCATCACAATCATGAGAGGAAAATGCTGGAGAGGGTGTGGAGAAAAGGGGACACTTTAGCCCTGTTGATAGTGCTGTAAATTGATGCAGCTAACATTGAAAACAGTGGAGGGTCCTCAAAATGTTAAAAATTGAACTACCGTGTAAGCCAGCAATTTCACTGATGGAAACATATCCAAAGAAAACAAAAACACCATGCCAAAGAGAGACCTGAATCCCCTATGCGCATAGCAGCATTGTTCACAATAGCCAAGGCATGGAAACATAGACGGGTGAATGGATAAAGATGCTGAGATGTATATAAATATAATGATATGTGTGTATATGCATTCACTATGCAACATTGTACATACATATATGTACAATATTACTCAGCCACAACAAAGAAGAAAATCCTGTCATATGTGACAACACGCATGGACCTTGAGGGTATTATGTCAGAGAAAACAAATAGTGTATGGTGTCCTTTATATGTGGAATAAAAAAAAAAAAAACTAAGTCATGGAAAAAAGATCAGATACATGGTTACCAGAGGCAGGGGATGGGGAACGGGGAACTGATTGCATGAACATGGTCAAAAGGTACACAATTCCTGTTATAAACAAATACTGAGGATGCAATATACAACATGATGACGGCAGCTAACACTGTTGTATGTTTGAAAAATGTTAAGAAAATAGATTCTAAGAGTTCTCATCACAAGGATTACAACAATTTTTTTCCTTTCTTTTTTGTTATCTACAAGATAATGGACATTAACTAAACCTGAGATCATTATTTATTGTAAAAGTCAAGTCATTTTCTGTATTCCTTAAATCTACACAGTACTGTATGTCGATGATGTCTTAATAAAACTGGAGGAAATAAAAAAAATAAATAAAGCAGAGGACAACTGTAAAAGTAAAATGGCAGATTTCTTACAGTCTCAGAAAAGTTGGGAAGAGGCTCTGAGGGTTGGTGGGGCAAAATGTATTTTCCTCAGATGATCACAACAGTATCTTCTATCCAACCACATCAAAATAAAGCCTAATTCCCCTACTCTTGATTTGGAGTGGGCTTATCATTCAGTTGCAACTAAAAGAATATGGTAGAAGTGACACATATAACTTCTCATGGGCAAACATAAAAAGTGACCCAACTTCTGCCATGCTGTCTGGAATGATTTCACCCTTGACATCTTCAGTCACCATGTAAAGAGCCTGACTGTCCAGAGGTTGCAATACTCTAAGAAAGCCCAAACTTGTCGCTATGGAAAGATCACAAAGAGACCCTAAGACCACACTCAGAAAGACAGAGATATACTGGAACAGAGGTGCAGCCCCTCACTTACTGTTTCAGCACTATTAAGATACACCAGAGAAGAACCACTCAGCTAAGCCCTACCTGAATTCCTGACCCACAGAAACTGTGACAAATAATAGGTATATTTGGTTCTAGTCATTCTGAGTATACAAAAGTATCCTGCTGGCGTGATATCCAGCTGTCTGCTGGGAGGATGGACCTGGCATTGGAGTGTCACTTGAAGAGATGTGAAGCTATGAAAAGTAGGAATAGATAAGTTGTCAAAGGAGATAATGTGGCCAGGATAGAGGACCCACATCACCTTTTATTAAATGAGGAAGAGGAGTTGGCGTAGAATAAAGAGACGTTATTAGATCGTGACATAATTATTAATTGGTTCATATGCTTGTTTTCTGACTTCTCTGCCTAGACTATTAGATCTATAAGATCAATGATCAAGTCTGGTTTGTGTTGCATTAATAAGGTCATTAGTTTAGTTTGCAACAGTAGCAAACTACCCCATAATCTATGTTTTTCGGCAACAAACACTTCCTTTTTACCCTTGTAATACTCATGTTCTACTGTAGGTCAACAGTGGCTGTGTTCCAGGCAGCCATCTGCTCCATGTACTTTCTCATTCCAGGATTCAGTGGAGAGAACAGTCTTTATCTGGGACATGCTGTTATTAGGATGTGCAAGAGGTCTGCAGAAACTGGTGATACTTCTGAAAGCTTCTGCCTGAATGTGATGTGTGTCACGCCTGCTCCCATTCCTTTGGCTAGGGCTTGACACATGGCCAACCTGAAAGCAATCTCCAGGAAGCACAGCAAATTACATTGTGCTGAGTGAATATGCAACCCTCTTACAGAGATGTGGGTCAGGGGTGAAAGATTGCAAACCATAACTTACCCCTCCCACCAAGGTAACCCTCATGCTTAGCAGAATCCCTGGCACTTAATAGGTGCTCGCAAATATTTGTTGAATGAACAAATGGTTGGACATGATCAGGGAGGCAAGAGAAGATAAAAAAATAGGCAGTATTCAGAAACTCAAGGAAGATTTGACCTCACAATTTCAGAATTTGAGAGCAGAAAACAATAGACTTTATGAATCCAGTGAGCTCATATAAGTGGACTACACATAAAAGTGGACTATCTTTTTTCATGTAAAATTTCATAGACACCTGATGCAGGTGTGGCTCCTGCAAGATAATTCATTTGCCCAAAGTTCCAGGACACTTCTACTCTGTATCTTTGCTGCCCACCCTTCCTTGATTGCTAGTTTATTTGAAATGAATGCTAGTTCTCTGAAATGGGAGCTATGTGAGCTTAAGATGCAAATGCTCAGTACACCTAGAATTATGTGATAGGAAAGAAGTCATTGTCTACATCTTTTGCTTGGAACAAGATTGGGTCATGCTCTATGAGAACACAGAGAGGTCATTGCAAAACTAGCTGTGGATACAAAGGGGTTTCAGACTGAGGGAGAAAAGGAAATGGGAGTCGTTTCTGTAAACAACAAAATGAATGAGAATGCTGCTGTGTTTTAATTTAGAAATATCAATGCAAGCCATGCTTGTTAGCTTTTTAAAAATTTTTAATTCAAACTAATGAAAAATTGAAAGGAAATGAGATGTTTCATAAGATTTAGCCAAACTGAATAGGTCTTGTGGAATCTGACTGCAAAATTAGTTATGGATGGCTTTTGGCAAAAGCAACTGCTGAGATTAAAACCCTGCCTGCCTGTTCCTCAAAGTTGGTGGTGTGTACTATGAGGAGCCTGGTGGGCTGTTGCAAGGTTCCCTGTTGTTGTCCTGTTTATAATTAACATAGAAGATTAAAAAATTTAAGTATAACTGTAGCATATGAGCGGAGAAGGCAATGGCAACCCACTCCAGTACTCTTGCCTGGAAAATCCCATGGACGGAGGAGCCTGGTAGGCGGCAGTCCATGGGGTCACTAGGAGTCAGATACGACTGAGCGACTTCACTTTCATTTTTCACTTTCATGCATTGGAGAAGGAAATGGCAACCCACTCCAGTGTTCTTTCCTGGAGAATCCCAGGGATGGGGGAGCCTGGTGGGCCGCCGTCTCTGGGGTCGCACAGAGTCGGACACGACTGAAGCGACTTAGCAACAGCAGTAGCATATGAGATGTGCTTAGTTGTGGTTTTTTTGGCCAATGTACCAAAAATCAAACAGTGAAGACAGAAAACTTTTAAGTTAGATTCTGAAATTATTTGTGTGTCTATGTAGTATATATGTATGCATGGGTGTTAGTGTGTGTATGTATATATGGAAATGGCATAGAGATGCAACAATATATGATTTAGAAACCACGAGAAAAGAAAAGCAACTACTGAATGCTTATAATACATTTTTTGCATAAGTATCGCCCGTGAATTTGTCTACTGTCGATATCTGAAACTGTTTTAGGTAATGAATTCTGATCCCCTAAGTGTCCGGGCTTAACCTTATCTTGAAGCCTCAGTGTGAGTAGAAGGGAGAAATTGGAGCTTACTTTTCTTTTCCTTCTAGCCAATGGGTAGTTTGATAGAATTTTGTGTTAATGCAGCAAGAACCTGTGGATTAAATCCAGTTAGTTTTGTTCTGTCATTTAGATTCCATACATCATTCTGGCTTGCCAACCATCTTGAAAATTGAGTAGAAGGTTGAACACAGATTATTCCTCATTGCTAGCAAGCCTTCAAATGTTACTGTTCCATATTCCTCCCATACTGAACATCTGAGCGTCTAAGCTCTTTCCAAGCTCGGGGCCTTTGCAGGCTGTTCCCTTTGCTCTCTTGTCCTGTATAACTTCTCAGGTCCCAATTTTAATATCTTTTCTATGGAGAAGACAAGGGCTTTTCAGATGGTTCAGTGGTAAAGAATCTGCCTGCAGTGCAGGAGATGCAGGAGACATGGGTTCGATCCCTGGGTTGGAAAGATCCCCTGGAGTAAGAAATGGCAACCCACTCCAGTATTCTTGCCTGGAAAACCCTATGGACAGAGGAGCCTGGTGGTCTATAGTCCATAGGGTTGCAAAGAGTCAGACATGACTGAGCTACTGAGCATGCACAGGGACGATGTCCCTAACTTTCTGTATTCCTCCCCACTCTATCTGCACAGTGCTCTTCCTCCACTGAGCTTTCTTATGGCACCCTGCTTTTTCACCAGTTCTCTATTTGTTGTTTAGTTATTTACTGTAAGGGCAGGGATATTATCTGTTTGGTTTGCTACTGCTTTCCCAGTACCCAGCAGAGTACAAGGCACGTGAATGCTTATAGCTTCTGGATAGTAAAAGTTCCACTAGCAGTAGGTTAGTAATATCCAGGAATGTTTCACTTTAGAGAGGGACAGACCTTGGAGGTCATGCGAATCTAATACCAGATCTGTGTTAATTGGTAGCACTTTTGTTCTTTACAGTCTATTCTATGAGTGTGCACAACTTATTTATTCTTCTGGTAATTGACATTTGATTTCTTGCTGGAATAAACAATGTAGTTATCAACATTCTTATGTATGTTTCTTTGTGCATGTTTGCAACAATTTCCCTAGAGCATATGCCCAGCAGTTGAACTACTAAGTAATAGGATATGCATATCTTAATCTTTACAAGATAACACCATTTATTTTCCAGAATGGCTGTTCCAATCAGCACTCCCAGTAGCTGTATCTGAGTGTTCCTGTTACTCCACTTCCTTGGCAACATTTGATTTGAACAGATTTCTTAACATTTACTAATCTTGTAGGTGCAAAATGGTGGTTTCAATTTTCATAAATCCCATCTGTTTAGGCCAGAGGTTGCAAACCAGCTGTGCATGGGCTGAATGAGACCTGCAGTCTGGATGTGTTGTGTTTGATTGAAGGGTGTTTTTGAACCAAAAAAAAAAAAAAAAAAAGAATTAGTTGCCAATATTCAAAAATGGAAAGATTTCACTTAAGAATCTGGATTTCTGTTTTTTTTTTTTTCCTTGGGGGAAAAATGGGATGACATCTGTACACAGAGCCCTTATTCACACCTGACAATGACTGGCAGTAGTTGAGAAGCAGCTGCCTCTGCTTGTCAGGCAGGGGATGTGCTTTGAAAACCGGCTAGAGTTTTATAGCCAACCTATATCTTTTGGTTATCTTGGCTTCCTGGCCCCTGTAGGTTTTTAAATTGTCTGGCCTGTTTTGAGTCTTCATAAATAAAGAAAAGCCTCAGAAGTGGGATAGTGGTAGGGGGTACCCCCTTCACCCAAGTTAGACCTGGAAGAGCCCTGCATAATAGAACCCCGGACACATGGTTACCGATAAAAACTAGAACAATCACTGAGCTGAGGGCCACTTCTCCCCTAAAACCTCTCCATTCATCTTCCTGTGCTCTGTGCTCCCCCTTCTCCTACCCCTTTCTCCCATGTTATCTTTCTTGGTCCTGAATTTCCTGAGCCTTTTGGTCTGCACTCCTTTTGAGCCACCTATTTCTTTTCACCATACATTATGGTTATTTGCGTACTTGCCCTCTTTTCCTCTCTTTCCCTGAAAGCTCCTTAAGGTTTGGGACCATGTATTTATAGGTCTGTCATTTTAAGTTTTGTTATTGTTGTTGTTTTGTTTGCCATAGTACTTTATAGTGGTGGCTTGCACATGGAAGTTTCATTCATTTCAACAGGCATTTACTAAGTGCTTGTATGCCAGACCTTGTGCTGGGCACTAGGATCATGAAATGCCATCATTGCCTTCAAGGATGTGATAGCTCTCTGGGAGAAAGGACCATGTTTGTTCATGCATTCATTCTCTCAAATAGTAGACTTATATGTAATGCTTACAATGGGCCAGGCACTGTGCTAGGTGATGGGGAGCAAAAACAAACAAGATCTTTGCATCACGAAGCTTACACACTAGTGAGGGAAAAGATATTCAGTTGCCTGTAACTCAAGAAACTGACCTGGTCTGAGAGTTGCAAGGGAGAAGACAAAGTGAGACTTGAACTAAGAATGTCATGATAAGTATATGTGAAAGTCTTATGGTGGGAAAGAAGAGGCCCAGCTCACAGACCAGGAAGCAGAGTCCTTGCGGATGGGGCCTAGAGTTTTAGACACAGGGTAGTGAAAGATGAGACTGGAAATGGAGATAAGGGCTATAACCCAAGAGAAAATGAGTGCAGTCTAGTGTCTAGATGCTAAAATGGAGGTGCGTAGAATGGAGACATTCAGTTTTTAATTGAATTAATGCACAGGTAAGTGAATATATGGATGACTATTCTAGAAACTTACCATCTAGTACAGAGGATAGATAGGATGTCTAATAAACAGTTTATTGTTATTCTTTAATCAGAAAGGGACAGAATGGATGCTGAACATTTCAGGGACCTACAAATTCTGTACTAGCTACAATAAGAAGAATGCCATGATCATGGAGATTTAGTAAAGATGGATGGCTCTTTGCCCTCACCCCTGACTAAAAAAAGGAATCGCCTTCCCCAGACTTCTATCATCCCTGAAAAGAGGAGAACTGTTGCCTGTAGAAGATTAGCAGAAATAGGCCCATAATGAGCCTGCCCTAAGTTATTGACAGCACTTGGCCCTTGACTGTAAGGAGCAAGTCTTGTTTCTTAGCTCTTGCCTTGCCAGTGTACCTCGAGGCTTCCAAGATGAACAATCCTAATAAGTAGGCTTTTCCCCTCCCTCTGCAGCATTCAGGCTGACTGAATGCTTCCTGCCCCTGAGTTGATACTCTAGGGCATGCAGACCTTTGTCAGGAATACAGTTGAAGTCTAAAGCATCCTTGGGGAAACCTCCTCCTAGATCCAATGCCACTCTTAAGAATGGAGAAAATTTTTTCTCAGAGAATTTATTAAAGTTGATTCCTGAAAATTATAGCTAATAAGTATAAGCCCCTGCTGCCATGTGGCTGGATTGTTTATTTGTTCTTTGTTAGTTTATCAGATGTTAACAAAAGGAAGGTCCTATCACCCTGATGCTTGGTGCCATGTCTCTCTCTTTTTTCACTGTGTCCTTTTGCCTGGAATGCTCTCCCTCCTTTCAACAGTCCAGTCTTCCAAGAAACTTTCCTCAATAATGCCAGACCGCAATGCTATATCTCTTTCCTGACCTGCCTATAACTCTTAACAATTACTCTGTATATTTTGGTATTTGATCCCTGGTGTCTCAGACAGTAAAGAATCTGCCTGCAATAAGGGAGACCTGGGTTCAATCCCTGGGTTGGGAAGATCCCCTGAAGGAGGGCATGGGAAACCACTCCACTATTCTTGCCTGGAGAATCCCCATGGACAGAGGAGGCTGGTGGGCTACAATCCATGGGGTCACAAAGAGTAGGACATGACTGAGCAACCAAGCACAGCACAACATTTATTTATGCAAGTTTTAATGAGTATATGCCTTGGTTCTTCAATCAGATTACAGCTTGAAAATAGGCCAGCAAGTACTTGCTGAAAGTATTGAATAACAGTAAAGCTTAAGGACAAAGACTAAATTATATCCTTCCTTGCTAACCTGTACCATATTGAGTTCATTTATGGGATCATAAGTTCAGTTCAGTTCAGTCGCTCAGTCGCGTCCGACTCTTTGTGACCCCATGAATCGCAGCACGCCAGGACTCCCTGTCCATCACCAACTCCCGGAGTTCACTCAGACTCATGTCCATCGAGTCAGTGATGGCATCCAGCCATCTCATCCTCTGTCGTCCCCTTCTTCTCCTGCCCCCAATCTCTCCCAGCATCAGAGTCTTTTCCAATGAGTCAACTCTTCACATGAGGTGGCCAAAGTACTGGAGTTTCAGCTTTAGCATCATTCCTTCCAAAGAAATCCCAGGGCTGATCTCCTTCAGAATGGACTGGTTGGATCTCCTTGCAGTCCAAGGGACTCTCAAGAGTCTCCTCCAACACCACAGTTCAAAAGCATCAATTCTTTGGCACTCAGCTTTCTTCACAGTCCAACTCTCACATCCATACATGACCACTGGAAAAACCATAGCCTTGACTAGACAGACCTTTGTTGACAAAGTAATGTCTCTGCTTTTCAATATACTATCTAGGTTAGTCATAATTAAAAAAAATATTTTTGAAGCAGATTAAATGAACAGAAGTTAAGCTGAAAAGCACTATATCACAGTCCTAAAGAACATGCCCCAGTAAAGGACAGAAATCGTGTGGACCTAACAGAAGCAGAAGATATTAAGAAGAGGTGGCAAGATACACAGAAGAACTACACAAAAAAAGATCTTAATGACCCGGATAACCACAATGGTATGATCACTCATCTAGAGCCAAACATCCTGGAGTGTGAAGTCAAGTGGGCCTTAGGAAGCATCACTACGAAAAAGCTAATGGAGATGACAGACTTCCAGCCAAACTATTTCAAATCCTAAAAGATGATGCTGTTAAAAGTATGCTGCACTCAGTATGCCAATAAATTTGGAAAATTCAGCAGTGGCCACAGGACTGGTAAATGTCAGTTTTCATTCCAATCCCAAAGAAAGGCAATGCCAAAGAATGTTCAAACTACTGCATGATTACACTCATTTCCCGTGCTAGCAAAGTAATGCTCAAAATCCTCCAAGCTAGGCTTCAACACTGTGTGAACCAAGAACTTACAGATGCACAAGCTGGATATAGAAAGGGCAGAGGAAGCAGAGATCAAATTGCCAACATGGTTCGGTCATAGAAAAAGTAAGAGAGTTCCAGAAAAACATCTGCTTCATTGACTAAGCCAAAGCCTTTGACTGTGTGGATCACAACAAACTGTGGAAAATTCTTCAAGAGATGGGAATACCAGATCACCTGACCTGCCTCCTGAGAAACCTGTATGCATGTTAAGAAGCAACAGTTAGAACCGGACATGGAACAACAGTCTGGTTCCAAATTGGGAAAAGAGTAAGTCAAGGCTGCATATTGTCACCCTCCTTATTTAATTTATATGCAGAGTTCATTATGCAAAATGCCAGGCTGGATGAAGCACAAGCTGGAATGAAGATTGCCAGGACAAATATCAATAACCTCAGATATGCAGATGACACCACCCTTATGGCAGAAAGCAAAGAGGAACTAAAGAGCCTCTTAATGAAAGTGAAAGGGTTTTGATATTTGGCAAAACTAATACAAAACTAATTAAACTAAAGTTTAAAAATAAAATTAAATTAAAAAAAAAAAAGAAAGTGAAAGGGGAAAGTGAAAAAGCTGCCTTAAAACTCAACGTTCAAAAAATGATCATGGCATCTGGTCCTATCACTTCATGGCAAATAGGGAAAAAATGAAACAGTGACAGAGTTTATTTCCTTGGGCTCCAGAGTCACTGCAGATGCTGACTGCAGGACTGTAGCCATGAAATTAAAAGATGCTTGCTGCTTGGAAGAAAAGCTATGACAATCCTAGACAGAGTATTAAAAAGCAAAGACATTACTTTGCCAGCAAGGGTCCGTCTAGTCAAAGCTATGGTTTTTCCAGTAGTCATGTATGTATGTGAGAGGTGGACCGTAAAGAAGGCTGAGCACCAAAGAATTGATGCTTTTGAACTGTGGTGTTGGAGAAGACTCTTGAGAGTCCCTTGGACTGCAAGGAGATCCAACCAGTCAATACTAAAGGAAATCAATTCTGAATATTCATTGGAAGGACTGACGGTGAAGCTGAAACTCCAATACTTTGGCCACCTGATGCTATCAGTTAACTCATTAGAAAAGACCCCGATGCTGGGCAAGATTGAAGGCAAGGGAGAAGGGGACAACGGAGGATGAGATGGTTGGATGGCATCACTAACTCGATGGACATGAGTTTGAGCAAGCTCTGCAAGATGGTGAAAGACAGGGAAACCTGACATGCTGCAGTCCATGGGGTCACAAAGAGTTGGATACAACTGAGTGACTGAACAGCATAGAACAAAGACTAAGGAATTATGTAGTTATAAGTTACCAGGTAAGGACTTGGGCAAATTCAGTAATTTCTCTGTGCCTCAATTTTCCCATTTGTAAAATGGGAATTTTAGTAGAACCCACTTAAAAAGGTAATGATGAAGATTGAATAAGATAATATGTATACACAAGATTGTCCCATAGCCAAGATTATCTGCAAATGAGCACATGAAAAACTTAAGTGTGCAGGGTTTAACTAGGGCTTCCCTTTGTAAAAGGAGGCAAAGAAGTTGACAACTGTATTGGAGCTTAGAATCAATCTCAAAATACAAAAGGCCTTCAGGGACCATTCCCAAGTGAGTGACCAGTGAAGGATAGTATAAGGGGACACAAGAAAATAAAGCAAAGCAGAATGGAACAGACTGGTATTTCCCAAATTCACAGCCCTCATGCCAAGCCAATGTAGTCATTCCCTTTACGCTCTTTTTCCATTCTCAAAGAGAAAAGTTTGATGAAGTTTTCATTTGATAGAATCAGTTTGGTGGTCCTTGTTCAGCTCCATTTGAACTCCTGCAAATCTCCTTTATATATAAAAGAAGAGTGTTTACCTCAGGCTGTAATCCTTTGATAGAATATCGTGTATTTTTAACTGGAATTCAATATCATCGTTCTATTATTAAGTTTTATGACTATCTTTTATTTAAGTAATACTGTCTTTCCCATTAATAGTACACACAAAGTTTCTTTTTTATTTTTAGCAAAAAGAGAGATAATTAAAAGTTAAGTAAATATTAGGATAGGAGGTCCACAGTAAAATAAAATACCATGAAACTGAAACACAGATGACTGACTGGAAGACCCTTGGGCTGATGGTTTGGGATTGAATTCTGCACCTGTTTTGCCCTTCAGGAGTTACACAACCTTGAAAATTCATTTCCCTTGCCCAAGCCTGCCGTTTTCTGATCTGTTATGTGAGTGAGCTGGGCAAGAGAGAATCACTGTGATTCTGTCTAGCTTGCATATTCTAGCATTTGGTCAGGGAAGAGTCAGAAGACACTCCTTGATGGTGGAGGGCTGCCTTGACTTGGGAGGATTTGCTTTGCAGGGAGGTGGGGAACAGTGGGGCTGAACAGATGCACCGTGCCAGGGACACATAGGGTATATTTATTCTCTGGCTATATTTATTCATGCTTACCAGCCCCAAGTTGCCATCCTTATTTTAGGACTGAAAATGTTCGTTTCAGACACTCAAACTTGGAATTGGCCTATAAATCTAAACCAACATGTGGCTTATTAATCTCTTATTACCCCAGATTTCCTTTCCTTATGACCTTGGAAAAATATGTCTTCACCTCTCCTAAGGAAAATTCTCTAGGTGGATCCTGTTCCCTATTCTCTGTCTATTATGCCCATAGTGATCACTTACCAAGCTTTGAGCATGTACCAGACAATCTGCAAAGCACTTTAAGCATATTATACAGCTTGATCTTGCAACAATTTTGAAGAGAGAGATATTGCCATTATCCCCATATTACAATGAGGAAACTGGGACTCAGAGATAATAAGTGACTTGCACAAAGTCACAGTTTGTAAGAGTCACAAATGGGATTTAAATACAGGCTAGTTGTATTCCAAAGCCCATGATATCAGGGTGTTTTAAAAGTGAAAATTGAGAAATTGCAAATATAAAATTGAGGGTTTCTTTTTTTCTGTTTAAAATTTAGATACTTTCAAGATATTTAAAAAATTTTTTCAAGATATGTTAATAGAGTAGACTTCTATCAGGTTATTAAAGTCACAAGTATGTGGGCTCTGCCAGTATAGGAAAATGTTTATGTGAACTAGAACTCGTGAAAACCCAGTACAAAGGGGAATGTGTGATTGCCGATCTGCTAAAGCAATCCTAATATACAATGGTACAGACTGTGCAGAATTTTGAAGGATTCAGATAGTTCAGAGTTTAAAGTGTTTTAGACTCTTTTTCTCACAGGGTTACGTAACTCCTAAATATACAAAGTTATATAGAAAAGAAACTACTTTTTTTGGAAACTGAATAAATAGGAGTAATTTTTAAAGGAGCCCCACTGTGGCTAGACCTCTGGGATCATACATTATAGGCCCACCTGAAGTATTTAGTGAGCAGGTCATTCCAGGAGAGAATTAAAAATCTCTCCTAAACTCCCAGCCCCTTATTGTCCTGAACCAACTTCACTGAATCAGAATTTAGTGAGAATGTTCCTCTTCCCAGAAGTTCCTAAACATTTTGGGTAACCAACCATATGAAAAATGTACATGTCAATCTGCATGTAATACTTTGCAAACAATTTTAGTGGATCCATGGGCCCCTGGGCTCAGTCAGGTAAAGCACCCTACTAAGAAAAAGTCTTCTGAAATCCCAGTCTAGACAGCTAGAATAAAATTGGAGTGAATCTGAAAGGGTCTGAGTTTCATGGCTGGAGAGCAGATATGTTCATCCTACCAGTCTTTTACCTTGGTGTGGGGGTCTTGTGGGTGGTTTGTTTGTTTGTTTTTACAAAGGACGTTCATGATTGTTTCATCTTCACAACCACCTTCTCGGCTAGACAGAGCAAATGATTTCTACTGTGGCTTTAAGAGTGCAGATTTGGGAGTTAGTTGCCAGGATTAAAATGCCAGCTTTATTATTTACTACCTATGTAAAATTGGGCCTGCTACTAAATTTTTCTAAGCTTGTCTCTTCTTCTGTAAAGGGCAGATGATGATGATGATGATGAGAAGGATGAGAAGGAGGAGGACATTGGGTAGCTTCCTGGGTTGTTGTGAAGATTCAGTGATACACGTCACACAAGCACTTGGCACACTGTCTGGCACAGAGAAAACCCTGAATAGAGTTACCCTCCATATCCACAGGTTCTGAATCCTCAGATTCAAGCAACTACAGATCAAAAATATTTGAAAAAAAAGCTCCAGAAATTTCCAAAAAGGAAAACTTGAATTCACATAGCATTTGCATTGTGTTTACTTATTTACCTAGCATTTACATTGTACTAGGTATTGCCAGGAGAAATATCCATAACCTCAGATATGCAGATGACACCACCCTTATGGTAGAAAGTGAAGAAGAACTAAAGAGCCTCTTGATGAAAGTGAAAGAAGAGAGTGAAAAAGTTGGCTTAAAGCTCAACATTCAGAAAACGAAGATCATGGCATCTGGTCCCATCACTTCATGGGAAATAGATGGGGAAACAGTGGAAACAATGGCCGGCTTTATTTTTCTGGGCTCCAAAATCACTGCAGATGATGATTGCAGCCATGAAATTAAAAGATGCTTACTCCTTGGAAGGAAAGTTATGACCAAACTAGACAGCATATTCAAAAGCAGAGACATTACTTTGCCAACAATGGTCCGTCTAGTCAAGGCTATGGTTTTTCCAGTGATCATGTATGTATGTGAGAGTTGGACTGTGAAGAAGGCTGAGCGCTGAAGAATTGATGCTTTCGAACTGGGTGTTGGGGAAGACTCTTGAGAGTCCCTTGGACTGCAAGGAGATCCAACCAGTCCATCCTAAAGGAGATCAGTCCTAGGTGTTCATTGGAAGGACTGATGTTGAAGCTGAAACTCCAATACTTTGGCCATCTGTTGCGAAGACCTGACTCATTTGAAAAGACCCTGATGCTGGGAAAGATTGAGGGCAGGGAGGAGAAGAGGACGACAGAGGATGAGATGGTTGGATGGCATCACCGACTCGATGGACATGAGTTTGGGTAGACTCTGGGAGTTGGTGATGGACAGGGGAGGCCTGGAGTGCTGCGGTTCATGGAGTCACAAAGAGTCGGACATGACTGAGCAACTGAACTGAACTGAACTGAGGTATTATATGTAATTTAGAGATAATTTAAAGCATACAGGAGGATATGTGTAAGTTATAAGCAAATACTATGCCATTTTATATGAGGGATTGCACGCCTTTGGATTTAATATGGGAATTAGGGAGGTCCTAGAACTAATCTGCTACTGATACCAAGGGACAGCTGTAAATGACTTGCTTAGGCTAACACAACCAGCAATAAGTCTCTGTCTCAGATCATTCCTCAACTCCAAGTCTACTCCTTATAATTTATGATAAATTACAATGGTTTCATTCTGTACTATCTTAGCTAGTTAACTGTGTATCTTTCCCGCCCCACATTTTTTTCCTCTTTCACATAAATTAGTTTTTCAGAGAAATTAGTGAAATGGATCATGAAGTGTTCTTGTCAATAAATTTTATTCCATAACCAGGTTAAAGGTTTGCTTCTAAGACATACTTGAAAATTTTGACATCCAAATCAAAGGCTGCACTGAAGAAAGCTTGCTAATAATTTATGTGAAATTGCTGGTGATTAACTCAGCCCCATCTCTGCCATCTTTCCTCCTTGTTTTCTCTGAGGTCCTTCTTTCCTGATTCTGCCCCCAACAGGCCCCCTCTCAGGACCCCCATCTTTTATATCTTGGTTCTAGTGTTACTTCCTCACCCTTCCCTGATCTCTGCCCTGACCCTTTCCCCTGGCCCTATCTCCACCTCACTGAGAGTTCCTCTGCTTTAAATTTTGCTTTATTATTGTTTTATATTTTTTTCTAACTAAATTGGATAATTATTTGACTCACATCCCCTTTCTCTACCAGAACATAACAGACAGGAAAGCAGAGCCTGTATATTGTGCAGTCACTTTTGCTGCTTAACTTTTAGTTGAATAAACAAATAAACAATTTTGTTTGGGCACTGCCTTGCCCAGCCCTGGAACAGCACATAATGTACCTCTTAGTTCAGTTCATTTCAGTCGCTCAGTCTTGTCCACCTCTTTGTGACCCCATGGACTGTAGCATGCCAGGCTTCCCTGTCTATAACCAACTCGAGGAGCTTGCTCAAACTCATGCCCATCAAGTCAGTAACACCATCCAACCATCTTATGCTCTGTCGCCCCCTTCTCCTCTAGCCTTCAGTCTTTCCCAGCAGCAGGGTCTTTTCATTAACTCAGGTTAATTAGTCAGTTCTTTGTATCAGGTGGCCAAAGTATTGGAGTTTCAGCTTCAGGATCAGTCCTTCCAATGAATATTCAGGACTGATTTCCTTTAGGATTGACTGGTTGGATCTCCTTGCAGTCCAAGGGACTCTCAAGAGTCTTCTCCAACACCACAGTTCAAAAGCATCAATTCTTTGGCGCTCAGCTTTCTCTATAGTCCAACTCTCACATCCAAACATGACTACTGGAAAAACCATAGCTTTGGCTGGGTGGACCATTGTTGGCAAAGTAATGTCTCTGCATTTTAATACTCTGTCTAGGTTTGTCATAACTTTTCTTCCAAGCAGCAAGCATCTTTTAATTTCATGGCTGTGGTCCTACAGTCACCATCTGCAGTGATTTTGGAGCCCCCCAAAATAAAATCTCTCACTGTTTCCATTGTTTTTGCCATCTATTTCTCATGGAGTGATGGGACTAGATGTCATGATCTGAGTTTTCTGAATGTTGAGTTTCAAGCAAGCTTTTTAACTCTCCTCTTTCACTTTCATCAAGAGGCTCTTTAGTTTTTCTTCACCTTCTGCCATAAGGGTGGTGTCACTGAATATCTGAGGTTATTGATATTTCTCCTGGCAATCTTGATTCCAGTTTGTGCTTCATCCAGCCTGGCATTTTGTATGATGTATTCTGCATATAAATTAAATAAGCAGGGTGACAATATATAGCCTTGACACACTCCTTTCCCAATTAGGAACCAGTCTGTTGTTCCATGTCCAGTTCTAACTATTGTTTCTTGGCCTGCCTCACATCAAATTTTCAGGCAGGTAGTTTTTTATTCATTTTATACCCTGAGAGATTGGAAGGTATAAGGGGATAAATAACTCACTTCAGCTAACAGGGTAGTACAATGGCAGAGGCCCTCTGCCGCTCATGATTTCTTGAGGCCCAGGGATATCACAGGCAGTGAAAGGCTGCAGTCTATTTAAATCCCCAGAGGGCTGGGAGCAGGATTCACGGAATCTTACAACACCCCAGAGAGCAACAGTCCACCACTGGTCAATTAGAAGAGCAGTGATCAGAAACCCAATCCCACTGACTAATGAGATGCCAAAAATTAAGATGTCACTTATAATCTCTTTCTTCCTAGACTATCTTGACCAAAATTCTAAGGTATTAAAGAATCATTTCCATCTTTCGAAAAGAAATCTAAACACCTGAATGTTTAAAAACAACTTGTCATTGGAGAGAAAGTTAAAATGGGGTTCAGTATTAACTTCTTAATGATTTTTGAAATATGCCGATCTTGTTGGAGCAGATGTGCCACAAATGGATGGTTTCCAACGTCCTGTTAAAATCTGAGATGCCTCAGAGGCTGTAAAAATAAAATTCTGAACACAATTTCATTCTGGCAAAGGCTGGGCAACTGTTCTGGATTGGACCAAAATATCTAATTGGCTCAGGCAGAGAGGATCAGTGGCATTCTCCATTTGGTGAACTTCTTATGTGGAGATTAAATGGAATCATGTGATTATAATTAGTCATAATTATAGCAATAGTTTCTTCTGTTTTTGTCTCTTTGCTGAGGCAGTCGCCTGTGATGGCTTTGGAATAACTTGTTCCTGAGCCTGGGAAGGGCTGTGAGAAGGAAATTTTCCATTCAATTCTCAAAATCCTATGCATGCTTTAGGACAAAAATGAGTTACTTTTAGAGTTATTCATTTCAAAAGCTTTTTATTTTTTCTTCCTCAAGTGGAAGCACTGGGTTGGGGAGCACTGAGGCCAGTTACAGGGTGCAATCGACTTCATCACTGATGGAGAAACACCAGGCCCAAGTTGGTGTTAGTAATAAGGAATGAGACCAAGTAGAAGTTCACTCCCCTCAGAAGGCCACGAGTCAGAAGCACTACTATCATATTAGGCCCTTTGCACGATTGTGTTTTTAGTTTTTTTCCAGCTGTGGGGAGTTAATGAGAGAGAAATTACTACTAGGATGTCTAGAGCACATCTCCTGTGGGGTACTGGTTCTAGTCTTCCATCTCTCATCTGATTGCTGAGTTCCGTTCTTTTTCCTCTACTCAATAAGAAAGCCCTTTGGTGAGAAACTATACTGTATAGCACAGGGAACTCTACTCAATGCTTTGTAGTGACCTAAATGGGAAGGAAATTTTAAAAAGAGGGAATGTATATATAGATATATACATGGATATATATCTGATATATATATATATATATATATCAGATATATATATCTGATTCACTTTACTGTACAGTAGAAACTAACACAACCACGAATAGTTGTAAAACAAATTACTCCAATAAAAAATTTTTTAAATGAAGAAAATTAAAGAATAAAAAATCCTTTGGTTAAAATATCACTTTATTCCTTTTGTGAGCCCATTCTTTAAAGAGATGGAGAGTGACACAATCCTGTAAAATTCTAGAAACCCTCTAATCTAGGTAAATGCACCTTCTTTGACTCTAGGCCCTACTGAATCTGGAACCATAGAAGACAAGGTTAGAATGCATTTTTATAGGTTCTTTAGAAGGAAGGTCTATCTCGTGAGATTTTTATTCCTCAGAAGTAATAAGAATAATGAGCAACAATTATATGGCAATTATTGTGTGCCAGTCAATCAACAACTCTTTGTTGCAAGCACACTAAGTTGCCAGCACTGTTAGAGTCACGGGGAGTGAACAAGGACAAGGCTGTGGATCCAGTGCGTACTTTTGTATTTATGTTGTTGTGGGAAGAGGCATGTTCGAAGTCCCATATTTGAAGGTTTTTGCAGTGAAAAAGGAATTAGACTTGTTTGATCATCCTGGGAATCAGAGTTAGGGAAGAGAAAGTAGAAATTATGAGGTGGATGGGGTTAGGTCAATGGTTCTCAACTGTGGCCCTAGACGGGTAGCACCTGGGAACTTGTCTCAGGAACACACTCTCAGCCCCACTCCAGACCTACTGACACAGAAACCTATGTTTCACAAACCTACCCCTGATCGTGACGTTTAGACACTTAAGGGACAATGCTCCACCCAGTGAAGTTTTCTAACAGCAAACTGAACCGTCACTGCATGTGGAATAGCATTTCCTATGACAGGATGTGTGCAAACAAGAGGGTTTGAAGGAGTGAAGGGCTTGGACTTCAGAAGTTCCCAAGGTTATTTAATAAAATAATTTTATAATTATGAGGTACTTACAGGACACCAATGGGAGCTTGTAAAATATAATGCACAGTTTCATTAAATAGATTGTACAAAGTCCTTCCACATGAAATGACTCCTGCCAGAAATTGTCAAAACTTGTTCTTTATACTTTATAATGTACAAACAAAATGAATTAGGGTAATAAGATAATTTTAATTTATTAATGTATTCATGGAGAAGGCAATGGTATGCCACTCCAGTACTCTTGCCTGGAAAATCCCATGGACAGAGAAGCCTTGAAGGCTGCAATCCATGGGGTCGCTAAGGGTTGGACACGACTGAGCGACTTCACTTTCACTTTTCACTTTCATGCATTGGAGAAGGAAATGGCAACCCACTCCAGTGTTCTTGCCTGGAGAATCCCAGGGACGGGGGAGCTTGGTGGGCTGCCGTCTATGGGGTCTCACAGAGTCGGACACGACTGAAGCGACTTAGCAGCAGTAGCAGCAACAGCAGCAGCAGCAATGTATTCATATGAATATTTCTAATATTGACATCCTCTCGCCCCTCCCAAATACCTGGTACTATATCAAGAATGTGAAAACTAAATGCTCTGGTGTTTCTTCTGTTCTGGAAAATGTATTCTAGATAAAACTGGAGGTTAGCAGGAATTATGTTTGTGATCTCCCCATCCTTTTCCATGACTTCTCCAGATCTCCATTACTCCCCTTTTTTTCTTTTCCTGGCAGAGCTCCACCCTTGCCTCCAAATCCCTTGGGATGTAGTGTCTTCATCTCCCTTCTTCCACCCCCACCTTCCCATTCTTCTCCTATGTTTTTGCTCCCAGGAAGCCCATGATCAGGCCTTTGTAGTTTATCAGTCCTGGTCACCCTTGTGATTGTCCCTCTGAGTGCAGGGCATCTATCTGCCCCTTGAATCTGTGCTGTTGGGGTAGCAGTTGCTAATGAGTTAACAGTTTATCTCTTGGGGAACCTGTTTCCTTTTAAACTGGAGCCTTCCAGAGCCAATGCCTATCAGGGAGTGAGTTTTGAAATGAGTTTTGGGGGAGGTGCACAAAACATGGAGAGAATTTCTAAAGGTCAGCCCTGGGAATAATTCCTTGCATCAAAATTATTGAAGGATTTTGTTAAAAGTAAATTCACTGCTTTCACCCAACTCCCTTAAATTGTGTCTCTGGAAATGGGTTTTTGGAGCTGCCTTTTGAGAAATCATGTGCTCACTCAGATTTGGAAACCATGGAAGCCCAGTCCCTTCCCTGATTCATATGGAGTCATCTTTCTTTCCTCAGTCAAGTCCAGACTTGACCTGTCTAGTCTTTTCTGGAGAAATTCTTCTTTGGGGTTCTGACTGCCTCAGGAACTGAGATGGAAGGTGAAATATAACCACTGACTTGGCTTGAATTTGATACCGGCTATGGAAGAGACGAGATGTTCTAGCTGCACTCTTGTTACTCTCATGGAGTCTCAGTTGGCTACTTCCTTGGAATTTACAAGTCTATATGCTTTATCTCCAGAGGGTCTAGGGGTGGGGTGAGTGGTGGGAGGATGATGGGATGAAGACAAGGAGACAGGAACACTTCATTTTGCTTTCCACATAATTATAGCATGCAGATAGAGATGTTCACTGTCACTTGCCCTCCATGGTATTTTGGCCTCATTTATAGTGGGAATTAACATGACCAAGAGGCAGCACTCTAGGATCCTTTGCAGTAATCTAAAAATAATACTACAAAGACCCATTCCTTCTTCCCACTAGTTTGAAGGAAGGCAATATTGATGCCCAATAATCTGATTTGAATTCCCAGTAAAACTTGTCATCATTTTGCTAAGCACTTGTTAAATTTTAACAGGCGGTGTCAGTTGGTGCAGAATGAGTTTTGAGAAAGCTTACTCTGGGCCTGTGGGATGGGAAAGCAGAGAAAGGGAGTGAGTCTGTCTCCACACAACCTCCCTGAGAAGGAGGGGATTTAGAGGGATAAGAAAAACTGGGGAAGAGGCTCTGTACTGTTAAGACTTAAGGGAAAAGTATGGCAGAAAAGGGTAAGTTGGCAGGAAAGTAGCATTTTCCAAGAAACTTAAGGACATACAAGTTGTGAATTTGAGGCCACCAACTTTATCTCACTTACTGTTGCCTTCCCATCATCGTTACATGTTTGGTGGGCAATCAGTAAATGCTGGCTGATCAGTAAATGAGCAATGAAAATCATTGTTTGGTAGAAAGTGTAGCCAGAATAAAGAGGAAAGAAAATAGGACCAAGATAGGGAAAGAATATGCTCCTGCAAAGAATTGCAGTGATGGAAGAAAGAGTCCTTGGCTGAAAGACTTGGGCTCTAGTCCTGACTCTGATATTTTATCACTGAGGAAATTCTCATAAATCACCCAATGAAAGAAAGTGGGGACCATATTGCTTTACTGACCTGCCTCCTTTTTCTGGGACTAGAACTCAGGACTCCAAACCTCCCAGTGCTATTTCCATAGATGTCAATAAATTTGCATGCTTAGTGAATGGTTTATTGATTTTTCTAACTCAAAACAGTTGATTTTTTTTTTTAATGTCAAAATGAAGTGGATGGACTGGAAGATCAATAAGATTCTTTCAGCACGACAATTCTGTCATGTATTCTATTATGTTCATCAAGGACCAAGTTTGTTTTGTGTTGTTAGTACCCAAATGTTAGGGTCCCCAAACCTACCTAACTCAGTTAAGGACATGGGGAAATCCTGAAGGGTTATCTTCCCTAGTTCTCTACAGTTATATATGGCTATCAACTTTTGAGGCAAGCCAATACCTAAGAATGAGGCCAACCCAGAGGAAAATAAAACTTGAATAGTGGAGAGATAAATTTCTGGTCACCATTCTATATGACCATTTAGATTAAGTCATACCTGAAGGTAGTTTTACCTCTGGACTCATCAGTTCAATGAGCTGATGAAGTCCCCCTTCTGGTAAACTTTAATTGGGTTTTGTCACTTGCATTGATGAATGTCCCAACTAACACAGTTACTTTGGTACTCAGGGTGATATGTAGGAAGCGGAAAAAAGGATTTCTGCAATGAATAAGCAGGTACGTGAGCATTAGCATATAGTGCTATTGGGTTTGGATAATCCCAACCAGAGGAGGAACAGACTTTAGCAATATTAGTTTGTTATTTTATGGCTGAAATGTAAGTGACCAGTTTATGCCTGCCCTATTATAGTCATAGAAGTAGTATGGCATAGTGAGGGTTTGGCAAAGTAGAGTCCTGAAGTTCTGGGATATTTGTTGAGAATGAAGATTTCTGGGCTTAACTCAGAACTACTGATTCAGAATTGGGGAGTAGAGGACTGGAATTTGTTTTCTTAAAAGATTCTCAGAGTATGCATTAAATTTTGAGATCCAGGGTCACAGTAATGAATGAATGCTCTGATTTTAAAGTTAGTCTGGATTTGAATGTGACCTCTACTTGTGTGATCTTGAGCTAGTAACTTAGCTTTCTTTCAACCTCAGTTTTCTTATCAATAAAATGAGGAATAATAATACCTTATAGGATTGTGAGGCTAAAAGAGAAAATGTATGCATATAAAGCACTTAACCAAGTGTTTTTATATAAGAAGTATTTGGTATATATTTTTATTAAAATCTAAGACTATAAGAGAAGGGAGCAGGCCTAAAAAAGGAACAGAGACAGATAAATATTATGTTTGAACTATGGTAGTCCCCAGAATATGACATAATATACTTTTTTGCTAATGATTCTATAAGATAAGGGATACAAAGGATATGAAGAATGCTAGTTTTATCATGACCATTTCCTCTTTTTCCCATTATTACTAATGCTTTTACTGTGAGCCTCACAACCACATTACCTTACTCCTCTGGGATCCTCGTCACTAATCCTGCCCCTTTTATTGAATGAAGAAACTGGATTCATAGAGGTGACCTCCCACTTTTGGCTCTTAACTTGAGCTGAATTCCCCATATAGAGAGCTCGGCTGGGGAAATGGTAGGGGCACCTGCTTTGTCCTGTGGGGGCCTGGTTTTTGTGCCAACAGCCTACCTGTTGGGAGGCATGTCTGGAATTTCAAGTTGGCATTTGCTAAGTGTCAAAGCTCTGAGTGGTTCCTTTCTAACTGAGCCCCCAGGGAACCTCAGGGCCTAATATGTTAGGCAAATGGAGAATCTTTGAGCCCTAGGTCATGCTGATGGATATTGCACTCTAGCCCTGCCTGCTAGATCTGTATAGCTATCAAACATTCTAGTATCTCTTCAGTACAACTCCTCAAGTAAAAAAAGCCAGCAAGCCACATAAGGAGAAAACAATCGCAGGAGCAAAAATGACTGTGTTTTGGCTATGCTGTAACAGTGCTTGGCAGAGTTTGAAAGATTGTCTAAACCTGAAATACAAGTTGGGCCTCATCTATTAAACAATGTGATGATCTTCAATATTTATTTTAACCTTGGTTATTTAAGATTTTAGATTCCAGGTTTTATTGTGTTATTCAAGATTGTTTCTCTAAGTAAGTCTCTCTATTCCTCTGAATTTTCAACAGCGGGAAACAGGATGGGTGACATCTGCAGTTGAAACCAGGCCATGTTGTTGAACAGTTGGCAAATCTAAGTTACTCTCTTCTCACTAGCATAGGTGCAGGGTTGCATATTAATTTACAATTACTCATAAAGTAGACGGCAAAGGTTTCTCTTTTGTCAACACTTGGACATACAAATGAGGTAATATCGAATGGGCAATGAATATTTCATTTCCACCTTGCCTCATGGTGGAGGCTGCCTTAAATGAGATCAGATTAACATCAGAAGTGACTCACACTTGGTTAGGTATCCAAGTCTGGTCCCCTCAGACTTGCTACATTTTGGCCTCAAGTCATCTGCTGAATTCTGTTACTGACTCTGCAAGCATGGAAGCAGAATCACATAAGGCTGTCTTAAGTTTATGCTGGGTATGAACTTCAGTATTTCCAAGGGTCTTTGGTTCTGACAATATGACAGAGCAAATTTATAGAAAGACTGAATAAAAAGTAGAATTTTATGAAACACTCTGGCATGAAAGACAGAAAAACCTCCAAGTGCAAGAAATGAAGATAGAAATCAAAGCCAGGACAGTACTGGAGGACTGGCATTTCAGCAGAATTTCTGATCCAGATAGAGGCTTTAAGAGCTGAGGGTTGGGGACCTGACACCCAAGATTACCACCTGTCTTACCACCAAGACCATGGTTTAAAATAAGAAAAATTACATCCAGGAAACTAAAACCCCAGGTCTGTGGCACATACGGGTATGGTATCCAAGTATATGCTTCTGAGTTAGCACAAACTGCTCAAGTCAATTAGACGCCGGGTACAACCCAAACAGTTGTAAAACTATTTTATTTGGGATATTTTTACAACTCAAGGCCCAAAGAACTCACAAAAGAAAATTAACCACCGTGAGAGAGAGCCAGCAGGTGCAGCAAAAGGATAGTTAGTACCCCAAGAATCAGAAATAATAGACAAAAGTATAAGAGACTATAAAATAAAAAAAATATTTGAAATGGTTAAAGATGTGAGAGGAGGAATAGTATGATAAAAGAAGCAGAAGATTTTGAAATATACAGATAGAACTTGTATATAGGTTGGCCAGCTATCTCACTTTGCCCAAGACTGAGGGACTTCCCAGAACATAAGATTTTCAGGGCTAAAACAAAGTCTCTGACAAACCAGGATGGTTGTCCACACTGTTTCAACTGATAATTGAAGAGATTATAATAAAGGGACTATTTATAACTTGTGGATAGAGTTTGGGGAACCCAACAAGGAAGGATGCAGCACCCTGGACCTAACAGTAATGGGGAATCAAGACCACCCCTAAGCCTGAAGGAGCAAGGAGACTGAAACCCAGATAAGCTAAATGAAGAAGCTCCATGGAGCATGCTGCCTCATAGGAGACTTTGGTGTAGAGAAACATACCAATTTCCTCCTACCTTCCCTCTGAACTCCTGTTGAGGCCTCTCATTGGCTTAATTCAACTAAAAACCAGAGAACAAAGGAGCCATTGACATAGGTCATAAAAGTCACCCCCTGAGACACAGTGACACAAGGCAAAGAAGGATTCAGAACGGATCTTGACATCAAATGAAAAATAACGAGGACAAACACACAATGAAACTGGTCATCTGAACACTTGTATACGGAACTTCTTGTGTTTCGTAGTGTATATGATATCAGAATGAGGAGAAGGAGTATTAGGGTGAGAATTAGAAGAACTGAGTCTTGGTGACATATCTGGGATTCACAATCCGGGACTCTGAGAAAATACCTTCCTTTATATCACATTATCAGATATGAAATCTTTCCAGAACAGAGGTTTCAAACTGAAAGTCCATGGATCAAATCTTTATGTGTATTGTTTGGCCAATACAGTATTTTTAAATAAATCTGAAAGACTGAACAATATTGAAAAAGTCAGAAGAACTCACCTGTTTAGGAAGCACCCACACCTCCCAGTTCTCAAGGCCCCACCTGGCCCACTTCACTCCTTTATATTACCTGTCTATGCCCCATTGGAATTGGAATTTGTAACACTTGAATGAGCTGTTTCAGCGTTAACAATCTGTGAAATTTAAGGCATGCTGTATTTTTTGCACATGAACATAGACTTTTTGAATTTTTTAGTCTAGGTAAGTAATGCAGTTGGCAGGTGTTAATTTTTGCATATCTTTCTTTACACCTTACACACATCACATATGCAGTTTTAGGAAGCATATGGTTTTCCATGTGTCTAACTACACTGTTGATTTTTCTTTTTCCCTAAGTTCTCCAAAAGCCCAGTAGAATAAACACAAGCTGCCACTTGGAAATCAGTTCTGAGGTAGAACCCAGCTGGGTGGAAGAAAATGAGGGAATCCAAAAAGCTGCCAAGTGACCATATTCTGGGTACAAGTTTCTATAGTTCATGAAGACCGTGATTTTTTTTTCTCCCCCTTTGCCTGGTATATTGTGAATATAGGTGTGAAACAGCTCAGAGGTGGGGTTTCTTTTTGCTCTTTTGGCTAATGGAGAATGGAGCAAAAGGTAAATTCAGCTTTGCAATGGCAGACCTTGAATGGAAACACCTGGAAATGTTTTACTGGGTAATGGGCCCTGGGTTTTACACCTCCTGCCTATAGTCATGGCTGGAGGTCACAGCAAGAAGATTCTTTTCCGGGCTCAGGTGAAAGATAAGTCTGAAAAGGAGTTTTACTCCACGGACCAGCCCAGCTTAATAGAAGCTAAGAGTGAGCTTGTCAGGCCAGGGAACCTTGAGGTAGGCGTTTCTGTGAATTGCACTCACATTCCCAGAGGGACTGAGAAACTGGCCCTGTCTAGCCAGAATTTGATACTGAATATGACTGCTTGCCTGACTCAAAGGATTTCCCTGTCAGCCCTCCCTCAGCACTTTCCCTGTACACTATTTCAGCTATTGCTGGAAGATGATTAGGCCAAAGGATTATAGTGTTGAAAGAGGAGCTTCTAACGCCTTTTCCAGAATAAACAAAGATTCTGTGTTGAACATAAATTGCAAACATGTATTAATTTTCCTCTGGACAAGACTGTTGCTAATCTTTTTGCCTCAAGGAAAGGTGAACGAGTTTTTGAGTCTTGCAGGCTGAACTGGTGCCTGATGAAGTTGTAAAGGAGTGAATTTTGTCTGTTGCCTTTTGTTGCCTACAATTTGCCATTCCTATGCCTTCCTGTGTCCCTGGCACCTCCTGTTATCTTTATGCACATATATGACTTGCTAGCCACCTATCTCAGTTTCTACCACTTACCTCTCCTGTATGCCACTGTGTCAATTAGTGGTTTCCTGCTGGGTTGGATGACCATAGAATTTAGTGTTCAAACCGGGAGTTTTTTAAAAATTTGGGGTATAGTTGATTTGCGATATTGTGTTAGTTTCAGGTATACAGCGAAGTAGTTATTTTTTAAAATTATATTCTATTATAGGTTACTGTAAGATATTGAATATAATCCCCTGTGTAAGTCCTTGTTGCTTAAATGTTTTATGTATAGTAGTTTATATCTGTTAATCCCATACTCCTAACTTGTCCCTCATTCCCTCGACCCTTTGCCAACCATAAATTTGTTTTCTATTTTCGTGAGTCTGTTTCTGTTTTGTATATAGATTCATTTGTATTATTTTTAGATTCCATATATGTGATATCATATAGTATTTTTTTCTTTGTCTGATATTATATGCTATTCTCTAAGTTCATCCATGTTGCTGCACATGGCAAATTTTATTCATTTTATGGCTGAATAATATTCCATTGTATGTGTGTGTGTGTATATATATATATATATATATTTATAAAGCACATCTTTTTAAGCCAGTCATCCACTGATGGGCACTTGGGTTGTTTCCATGACTTGGCTATTGTAAATAGTGTTGCTATGAACTTTGGGGCACATGTATCTTTTCAAATTAGAGTTTCCATTTCTTCTGGATAAATATGCAGAAGTGGGATTGTTGAATCATACGGTAGCTCTATTTTTCATTTTCCAAGGAACCTCCATAGTGTTTTTCACAGTGGCTGCACCAATTTACATCCCACCAACAGTGTAGGAGGGTTCTCTTTTCTCCTCAATTTCTCCAGCATTTATTGTTCGTAGGCTTTTTGATGATGGCCATTCTGACCAGTGTGAGATAATGTTCATTATAGTTTTGATTTGTATTTCTCTAATAATTGGTCATGTGGAGCATCTTTTCATGTGCCCGTTAGCCATCTGCGTGTATTCTTTGGGAAAATGGCTGTTTAGATCTTCTGCCCATTTTTTGACTGGATTGTTTGCTTTTTTGATTTGGAATTGTATAAGCTGTTTATGTATTTTGAATATTAACCCCTTGCAGTCACATGGTTTGCAAATATTTTCTCCCATTCCATAAGTTGTCTTTTTGTTGATGAAAACCAGAACACTTTTAAGAGTAAAAAAATGCTGTTAATAATTATACCTACAGGACAATGTTTTATACACCCAGAGAATATATTTATATTTCCACAGAGGCCTTCTAGCAATTTTTGAAAAACTAAAGTATAGTTGATTTACAATGTTTTATTAGTTTCAGGTATATAACATAGTGATTCAATATTTTTATAGATTATACTCCATTTAAAGTTATAAAATATTCATCATACTTCCTATACTGTACATTACATCCTTATTTCTAATTTATCTTATATCTAGTAGTTTGTGCATCTAGTGATATTTAATCTTAAACCCAACAAAGTTCTCTAATGTTGGGGATTCTGATACTCTGACATACTAATAGGTCAGTTGGATAATTTGGGGGCTTGTAGGGCTTTTGTACCAGGTCAAATTAAACCAAGTGAGTGTCTATGGAGTCCCATTTGAAAATAAATAAATCTGACACCAACCCTTAGAAAGTTGTAATTTAATTTGGAAAGTTAGTACTAGTGGGGATGAAAAAGTGCTTGAGACAGGTTTAGAGAGAAAAAAAGTAACGTGTGTTGCTTTTTAATAAAAACAAATCCTAACACTTTATGCCCACACCTCAACACCATGAAAATTAAAACACTGAACTACTATTGACATGGCTGGTAACTTTTATCCTGTAGACAGGCAGAAAGAAAGTAACTAGATCACAAAATGCAACAAATTTTCAATAAATGGTATAAGTGAAACAATCTAGGGTCAGAGGCAAGCCACCAAGAAGAGATACTTTGAGGGTAGTCAAGGAGGGGTCTCTTGGAGAAGGTGGTTATTTATCTGAGAACTGAAGCATGAGAATGACCCAACCATGTGAAAATATGTGGGAGGGTATCCAGCAAAGGGGATAGCATGTGAAAAGCTCTGGATTACTTGTGCATGTTTCATGTATCAGTACTGCTGCTAAGTCGCTTCAGTCGTGTCGGACTCTGTGCGACCCCATAGACGGCAGCCCACCAGGCTCCCCCGTCCCTGGGATTCTCCAGGCAAGAACACTGGAGTGGGTTGCCATTTCCTTCTCCAATGCATGAAAGTGAAAAGTGAAAGTGAAGTCATTCAGTCATGTCTGACTCTTAGCGACCCCATGGACTGCAGCCTACCAGGCTCCTCCATCCATGGGATTTTCCTGGCAAGAGTACTGGAGTGGGGTGCCATTGCCTTCTCCAGTGTCAGTACTAGTACTGTATTAATTCATTCCCATTTGTTGCTGAGTAGTATTCTATTGTATGATGAACTTTTAAGTTGTTTATGGTTTTTGGCTAATATGAATAAAGCTTCTATAAATACTTAAATGTAAGTTTTATGAAGCTGTATGTTTTCATTTCTCTTGGGTACAATTTTAAGAGGAGTTGCTGTGTTAATGTGGTCAGCAATAGCCTGATTGAATTTTATTTTTGTTTCTATGTATAGGTCACACTTTCTTGTTTGGTATTTTTTTTAACGTATCTCATTTTTTAATAGAAAACTGGACTTTATTTTAAGTAATATAATATGACAACTCTGGAAATCAGATTCTTTTTTCTCCCTGGGGTTTGTTATTGCAGTTTGTTTTGGTTACTGTTGTATTCATGCCTGGAAAATCCCATGCACGGAGGAACCTGGTGGGCTACAATCCATGGTGTCGCAAAGAGTCGGACACAACTGAGCGACTTATGTGCTTGTGTGTTCTGTGTTTGTTTCCTGAGTTTTCTGACCTATTTCTGTAAAATCTGTAATTTTTGTTGAGTGTGACCACTGAAGACAGTTCTTAGTTACCTTGTGTGCGCAGTCATTCACTTGTGTCTAACTCTGTGTGACCTGCCAGGTTCTTCTGTCCATGGAATTTTCCAGGCAAGAATACTGGAGTGGGTTGTCATTTCGTATTCCAGGGCATCTCCCCAACCCAGGGATAGAACCCATGTCCTTTGTGTCTCCTGCACTGGCAGGTGGATTCTTTACCACCGGACCACCAGGGAAGCCCCTTAGTTAGCTTAGCTTCACTAAGATAACTAAGACCAAGAACCAGTGTGACTCCCAGTTTTTGCAAAGGAGCTCTGTATGGATGTTTGAGCATGCCTTGAACACTCAGCCAAGTGGTTGACAACTCTACCTTACCTCTCAATTCCTGCTTGCACAGATACTCAAAGTCAGCCAGAGGTGAGACTGAGAGGCTTTCTCAGGTCTTTCCTGTACCTGTACACAGTCCCATGCATGCACATGGCCTTTTTTATTCTTAGGAATATGTCAGAGATTTTCAAAGCCCCATGTGGTTATCTCATTCCACAACTTTTCCTTTTAAGGCAAACTTTTTTGTAAGTTCATTGTATTATCAGCTATCTCAGACAACCATAAAATTAAGCAATTGCTTGTAACTCCTTTTGATAAATGCTCATAAGGAGAAACTGGGTGAGTTCTCAGGTCAAATAAACATAGACTTGCAAATGAAATCTTCCAGATACGTCAAATGATGGCAATTTTTTGAGAATAGGGCTTAGAATTAGTTCTAACCCTGTAGTACCTCCTCTTATGGGTACAAGGCTACTATTTTTCTCCATGATTTGGGACTGGAAGCTTTCAAGGCTACTCTGAAGCTGAAGAGTTGGGGTGGAACTAGGGCAAGTTGAAATGCCGCAGAGCTTGTGTTCTTGTTGACATTCATTTGTTTTTCTTGAATACTCTGCAGATTTCTGACAGATAGTTTAACTTTCAGAGTTCTGAAAAAGTTGATTTTTTTTTGGCAAGTTTTCCATTGTTTTTATGGAGAAGAGAATTTTTCAGAGATCCTTACTCTGCCATTTTCCTCGTTTGGTTTTAATTTGCATTTTAATGGCTAATAATACTGAGTATCTTTTCATGGGCTTATGTGCCATTCTTATATTTTTTGATGAAATGTTTGCTCAAATCTTTAAAATTCTTCTTTACAAATTAGGGTATTTGTCTTCTTGTTAGTGAGTTCTGGAAATTTTTTATATACAAATTATCAGATATATGTTTAGCCAACATTTTCTCATGGTCTACAGGATATATTTTCAATTTTTGTAATGGTATCTTTCAAAAAGCAATGAAAAATTTTTTGATGAATCTACATTTATAAACTTTCCTTTTATGGTTCATGTTTCATGTTCTTTCTAAGAAACCCTTCCTCAAGGTTTTGTTCTAAAAGTCTTATAAATTTAGTCTTATGTTTAGACTTGTGATTCATTTTGAGTTCATTTTTTGTAATGTATATCCACTTGTTTCTGCACCTCTTGTTGAAAAGCTATCCTGTCCCTCACTGAATTATCCGAATTACCTCAAAAAAGTCAATTTACCATATATTGTGGGTCTATACCATGTATTATAGATTATTTATTCTGTCTCATTGTTTTATATGCCTCTCCCTACACCATTAGCATACTGTTTGATTACTATAATATTACAGTAAGTCTTGAACTTGTATGCTTTGTCCTCAAATTTTCTTTTCCCTTGAATACATGTATATTTAACTGGCTATAGTATTTCAGAGTAATTGTGGATTTTATCCTCCAAACAGCAGTACATTCAAGTTCTAGTTTCTCCACAAACTTTCCAACATTTGGATTGTCTATTCTTTTTTCACTTTCAGGATTCTAATGGATTTGAAGTGGTACCTTATTATAATTTTAATTTGCCTTCCCTCAATAACTACTAATTTAGAGCACCTTTTCATTTGTTTTTTGCCCATTCATATGTCTTTTTCTGGTGAAGTTTCTTTAATTGAGATTTTTGTTTTTGTACTATTGATTGCTTTATATGCATACACTCACACATATTAATCCATCTTCTCAGTCTATGTCTTGTTTTTTCATTTTCTTAATTGTGTCTTTTGATTAACATTAAATTTTTAACTTTGATGAAGTCCAATTGATCTTTTTTCTTTCATAGTTAGTGCTTTATTCTTTGTATCTAAAAAATCATTGCCTTCTCCAAGGTTGTTTTTATTTTTTATGTTCAGAACTGTGATTCACTTTGAATTATATTTATGACCATATAGAGATTAGTTTTTTTTTTTTCCAGAAGTTTATCCAGTTGTTCCAGTGCCAGAATGGATTGGTGATTCTTAGAAGAATATTAAGCAAAGAAGGAATGTGATGTATTTGCTGATGTGAGGGAAACAGCTGGGAAGCAGTGGGGAGATCCATGAAAGGTTATTGCAGCAGTACAGACTTGATGATAGTGGTCACAATCGAGCAGCAGCAGTGAAGGACAGGAGAAGTAGAATTGTTTGTCTAGACCAACAGTGAGTGATTTGTGTTGATGCTGCATGTTTCCCACTTTTACCCATCTCTACAGTTGTATTGCACAGAAAGGGATAGCATAATATGGTGGGCAATAATGAGTCAGTGTTTGGAGTTTTAGTCTAGACTCTGCCATCGAGACTTTACTAATCTTGTGATTTCTCATTAAGATCTCTTTTCCTATTTAAAATTAGGTCATCTATGATGTCCTCTTCTATCCTAAAACTTTTATTCTCTGCTGTTTTCTCTGAATACTCCAGGAGTGGTGGCCAGTAAATTTCTGATATCAGTAAACTCTCTTTGGTTCTTAACTTAGTTGAGCTGTCTGTGAATTGTAGACTTATTGAAACGCTCATCATCCTGGGCTGCAGTGCTTCCCCTCTCTCAGTTCTCCAGTTTTCTCTCTGGCCAGTTTTTCTCAATCTGCAACAGTGCCTCCTCTCCTTTCTTAAGACTTCTAAATGTTGACTCACCACAGTTCTGGCTACGGGCATCTTTTAATTCTATGTCTCTTTTGGGCTATCTCATTTATATTCATGACGTCAGGTTATTGAGATACAATTGACTCACAACTTTCTGCCTCCAGGTGAGGCTTTTCTCTTCTGAATTTTAAACTTAGCTTTAAGACGGTCATTTGTATTTGACTATCTCCCAAGTCCAAAACTTCACTTGTTAACTTCTTCCCCTAAACTATGGTGGTTTACTTGCTAAGTTGTGCCTGACTCTTGCAACCCCATGGACTGTAGCCTGCCAGGCTCCTCTGTCCATGGGATTCTCCAGGCAAGAATACTGGAGTGGGTGGCCATTTCCTCCTCCAGAGGATCTTCCCAAACCAGGAATCGAACCTGGGTCTCCTGCATTGTAGGCAGGTTCTTTACCAACTGAGTTACAGGGGAAGCCTCTCCCTTAAACTATACTGTCTCTTTAATTCCCTGATGACACTTATATCCAGCCTTTTAATATCAGATACCCGAGAATCCATCTTCTCTCTTTGATTCTCCATACCCAGTCCCCCAAACTCTTTTTTTCTTTTCTTTCCTTAATATTTTTTTTGTGCTCTTATCTAAATTGGAACATTTTAAAAATAAAGAGGGCAGAGTTAGTGGTTAAGTTAGGACAACTAGTATAAGCTGGAACCGCTCTAGGCAAACGGGGATTGTAATTAGCCTAGAGATGAGACACAGGAAGAATTCTAGAGTGGTATGAAAAAGCACATTGCTTTTGAAGGACTGCAAGAATTGCAATCTGGTTAGTCTAGGATGTGTGTGTGTGTGTGAGTGTGTGTGTGTGTGTGTTTGATGGGGGAAGGTAGAGTAGTAAGAGACAAAGCTGGAAAGGTAATTGCAGTGCCGGGTTCTGCAGGTATAAAATGTCTTTTACCTTTAGAATTAGCCATGAGTGACAGACTTTATTGGTAGCCTGCTTAGCATTTGTTTCCTCCCTTTCCTAACAAAAGTCATTCCTATGTAACCACATGCTTCAGGAGAAGCTGATCCTACCCCTAGCTCCACTGGGGATCTAGCTGGTCTAAGATCTAGCTGGTCTAAAACACCTGTCCCTTTGCAATGTTTGGTTCATGGGTCACATGACCCTACTCTAGCCAGTGGTATATTCAGGGAATCTCTTGGAGGGTTTCCAAGGAAAGTTTTCTCATTCCTACCAGAAAACCGAAAGGATTGCTGTGTCTTGATGTCATGCCTGTGGTTGCTGCAGCTGTTTTAATTTTAAGTATGAGGTTGAAGCAATCACTGATCATGGAGTGAAGAATTGGAAAAAGCAGGATTCTGGATGACTGTGTGAGCTGCTAAACAACCAATCCCTTCCCTACTCCTGGACTTTATTAAATGTGAAGTGATATTTGCTTTTTTACCTAAGTCCTTTTTGAGTTGGAATTTTCCATAACCAATAACATTCTGATATACTGAGAAACTGAGGGGTGTGAGATAATGGCCTTGATTTTGTGAGATCTAGGGAAAGTGTAAACTGCATTTTTTTTCTCCCTTTCCTAACAAAGGGAGGAAACTTTTCTCTGCTTGTTCAGAGCTGCCTGATAAACCCCTCAACTTCTCTTCTTGTTGCCTTTACATGGCCATTCCTCATATTTACAGGTGACTCCATCAGATCCAGGAACATCTATGTAGCTGGGCAGTGATTTGAGTTGAGTCCCCACTTTCAGGAAAACCTGCAGCAGATGGACACTAATGTACCCACACCCATGAGGTCTAATTGGCCTTCAACTGTCTCTGCACTTGTTTGACAACTATTACTGCTATTTACTTTACCTCATATTGTTGTCTTTCTGATATATATTTTTGAATAAGCAGTAGTCTGGAAAGTTTCTGAATCAAGGACAGAGGTAAGCCTTTTACTTCTGTGTAGCTCCACAATCCTTCATATAATCCACACATTTTTATTTATTTATTCTATTCACATAGATTCTTTCAAAAGATGACTAAAATGTTATCTCTAAATGGAGATAATAATTAGTCTCATCTTCATTGGCTTCCTTTTAAATGTAGAGGGAATTACTGGATGAAAGAATAGGAACACAGTGGCCATGTGGCCTATTGCCCCTGAGTACTATTTGGAGATCAGCCTGGCATGGAAATGACCAGATGTTTGAAGTTGAGCCACTGGTGAGTGAAAGAAATAAGTAGCTCTCATACTTTTCATTTGCATGGACAATTTCTGCATTGCAAAGCCACTGGTGCTAATTATCTCATAGGGCTGCAATTGATCACTTAACCCCTTCTTAAACTTGGAGCTGGAAGACCCTTGAAGCCAACTAGACCTCATGGGTATGGATACACTAGTGTCCATCTGTTGTAGGCTTTCCTGAAAGTTATGACTCAAATCACTGCCTAGGTACACAGATGTTCCTGGATCTGATGGATTCACCTGCAAGCATGAAGAATGGCCAGGTAAAGGCAACAAGAAGAGAAGTTGAGGGGTTTATTAGGCAGCTCTGAACAAGCAGAGGAAAGATGATGGTCTAAAATGTGGAGTAAACCAAAAATAGGCATCTTACAGCTTAGTTAAAGATGGAAACAGAATCCCTCTTTTTTCTAGCCCCCCCCCTTTTATTTTAACATTGATTATTTTTCTGAGTATACTAGTAATATATGTTCTTTGTGGAAAACTTGAGAAATGTAGAAAATGTATAAGAAGAAAATAAAAACCAACTATTCATTTATCTCCTAATATTTCAGTTCATATCCATTTGGGTTTTTTTCCTAATTGTGTGATCACTTATTCAGTCAACAATTCCACAAATATTCATGCTTCCGTGTGTATCAAGCACCTTGCTAGGCACTGAGAATACAGTTGTGATGAATAGTATGCATAATCTTTTACCTAGACTGTGGTTCTAGCAGAAGTGACACACAACTGCACTAAGACGTATTTAATCTCAAATTTGGCAAATGCCACAAAGGACAAATCATGAGTCTTTTGCGAGTATGGGGTTCCTAACCTAACCTATAGTGCATCAGAGAGATCATCTAAGGAACGGACCCTGAAACTGAGACCAGAGTAGTGAGAAATTGCTGGCCAGAAAAGGAAGGTATGTGTTGGGTCAAGGAGATAAGAATTGTGTGCAGGCAGGAAGCAGAATGGAACGGGAAGTCTTTTGGTGGAGGGAACAGCTTTCCTGGGGTCCTGATGAGGAGACAGTGACTAGATGAGAGGGATTTGTGGAAGTTGGAGAGGGAAATAAGAGTCATATCCTAAGGAGCAAGTATCAGCAAACTACTGTCCTTGGGCCAAATCTAGCACACCACCTATTATTAAAAATAAAGTTTTATTGGAACAGAAACATGTATATTAACTTATGTAATGTCTATGGTTGTTTTCATGCTGTGATGTAAAAAAATGTATAGTTGCTTCAAAGACTGAATGACTTGCAAAACCTAAAATGTTTACTAGTTGGCTTTTACAGAAAAATGTGAATGTCTGCTTTAAGGTCTTACAGTTGGACATGCGGTGAAATTTTTAAATCACTAATACACTGAGAAGGCTTTGAGAGGAAAGCAGGGAAGGAACTTAATCAGATTTCCTTTTAAAAGGCAACTCTAGGCACAGTGGAAATCCTTTGCAGATACAGGAAACCTAAGTGTCCAGGAGAGAAGGACTGGTGGTTTGGACTAGGGTTATGCCAAGTGGACACTGGCAAGTGGACATAGAGAGAAATAAATGCATACCTTGGAGACATTGGGTGTTTGGTACAAGTACACAATAAAGGAAATACTGCAATAATAAGAGTCACATGAATTTTTTGGTTTTCCAGTGCATGTAAAAGTTATGTTTATACTATCCTATAGTATACTGTATATACTAATTATGCAGTAACATTATGTCTAATAAAACAATGTACATACCTTAATTAAAAATAATTTATTTCTAAAAAATGCTAGCCATCACCTTAGCCTTCAGTAAGTCATAATATTTTCACTGGTGGAGAGTCGTGCCTTAATGTCAGTGGTTGCTGACCAATTGAGGTGGTAGTTGCTGACGGTTCAGGTGACTGTGGCAATTTCTTAAAACAAGTTAACAATGAAGTTTGTTGCACCAATTGACTCTTTCATGAATGATTTCTCTGTATCTTGCATTAGTGCTCTTTGATAGCATTTTACCCACAATAGAGTGTCCTTCAAAATTGGAGTCTGTTCTTTCAAACTCTGTTCCTGTTTTATCAACTAAAAAATGATACAATATTCTAAATCCTTTGTTGTCATTTCAACAGTTTTCACAGTATCTTCAGCAGGAGCAGATCCCATCTCAAGAAAGCGCTTTCTTTGCTCATCCATAAGAAGCAACTCCTCATCCATTAAATTTTTATCATGAGGTTACAGCAATTAAGTCACATCTTTAGGCTCCAATTCTAATTCTAGTTCTCTTTCTATTTCTGGCACATCTGCAGTTACTCCCTTCCTGAAGTCTTGAACCTCTCCAAGTCATCCACAAGGGTTGAAATCAACTTATTCCAAACTTCTGTTAATGTTGATATTTTGACCTCTTCCCATGAATCATGAATGTTCTTAGTGGTGTGTAGAATGGTGAATTCTTCCAGGAGGTTTTCAATTTACTTTGCCCAGATCCATCAGAGGAATCATTATTTATGGCAGCTATAGCCTTATGAAATGTATTTCTTAAATAATGAGACACAAAAGTTAAAATTCTTCATTGATCCATGGGGCACAGAATGGATGATGTGTTAGCAGGCATGAAAACAACATTAATCTCATTGTTCTTCTCCATCAGAGCTCTTAGGTGCATTGTCAGTAAGCAGTAATATTTTGAAAGAAATTTTTCTTTTGGGTTACAGGTCTCAACAGTGCGTGTGTGTGTGTGTGTGTGTGTGTGTGTGTGTGAGATCTAGGCTTTGTTGTTTCATTTATAGAGTACAGACAGAACAGATTTAGTGTAAGTCTTAAGGGTTCTAGAATTTTCAAAATGGTCAATAAGCATTGGTTTCAACCTAAAGTTATCAGCTGTTTTAGCCCCTAAGAGAATAATCCTGTCCTTTAGAATTTTGAAGCCAGGCATTAACTTCTCCTTTCTAGCTATGAAAATCCTAGATGGCATCTTCTTTCAATATATACAAAATAAAGTTGTTTCATCTACATTGAAAGTCTGTAGTTTAGTGCAACCACCTTTATTAATGACTTTAGCTAGATTTTCTGGATAACTTGCTGTAGCTTTTACATCAGCACTTGCTGTTTCACCTTTTACTTTGATATTATAGGGATGGTTTCTTTATTTAAGTCTCATGAACCAACCTCTGCTAACTTCAGTTTTTCCTTCTGCAGCCTCCTCACCTCTCTCAGACTTCATTTAATTGAAGAGAATTAGGGCCTTGCTCTGAATTGGGCTTTGGCTTCAGAGAATATTGTGAATGGTTTGATCTTCTGTCCAGATCACTAAGACTTCCTCCTTATCAACAGTGAGGCTGATTTACTTTCTTATCATTTGTGTGTTCACTGGAGTAGTGTGTTTAATTTTCTTAAAGAACATTTCCTTTACATTTACAACTTGGGCTCAGAGTTAGGCACAAGAGGCCTAGCTTTTGGCCTAGCTTGGTTTTTCAGCATGCCTTCTTCACTAAGCTTCACTTCTTCATTTCTAGCTTTTGATTTAATGTGAGAGATATATGACTCTTCCCTTTACTTGAATACTTAGAGGTCACTGTAGGGTTATTAATTGGCCTAATTTCAATGTTTTTGTGTCTCAGGGAATAAGGAGGCCCACAGAGAGGGAGAGAGGTGGGGGAACAGCTGGTCAGTGGAGCAGACAGAACACACAGCATTTATCAAATTTGCAGTTTCATATGGGTGTGTTTTGTGGCGCCCCCAAACAATTACAACAGTAACATCAAATATTACTAATTACAGGGCTTCTGGTTCAGGATGGCAGAGGACATGTGTTCATCTCCTCCTGTGACCAAAATTACAACTAGCTGTTGAACAACCATTGACAGGAGGATGCTGGAACCTACCAAAACCAAATACCCTATGTCCAAAGACAAAGAAGAAATTGCAGCGAGGTGGTAGGAGGGGCATAATCATGATAAAATCTATTCCCATACCCGCCGTGTGGGTTACCCACAAACTGGAGAACAATAATACCAAAGAAGTTCTCCCACTGTTGTGAAGGTTCTGACCCCTACGTCAGGCTTCCCAGCCTGGGGATTTGACAAACGGACTGGGAATTCCCAGGGAATCTGACCTTGAAGCCCAGTGGGATTTGATTACAAAACTTCCGCAGGACTGGGGGAAACAGAGACTCCAATCTTGAAGGGCACAAAGATCACTGTTTATAGATCACCATAACAAATCACTAATGACGAAAAAGTGTGAAATATTTTGAGAACTGACAAAATGTGATACAGAGACATGAAGTGTGTAATACCTTTAGAAAACTGGCTTGGATAGACTTGCTCCATCAAGGGGTGCCACAAACCTTTAATTAGTGAAAAATGTAGTAAAAGAAAGTGTAATGAGGTATGACTGTAGATGGATTTGAGATCTCTTTTAGGAGTTGTGTGGTGCAGGGCTTGGTGACTTACTTGGATAAGGGAGATAAGGACAGATTTCTGCCTGGTGCACCTGGATAGATGAGGTAGGGAACACTGGAACAGATGCAGGATTGAGGGGGAAAAGCATGAGCTTTAAGCCAGCACTGCCTGTTTTACCACAAGTGCTGTAAATATAACCCATTCCTGTTATTGGACATATAGATTACTTGTATTATTTTTCTTAAAAAGATGATATTGTGATGACCTCACTTGTGCTTATATATTATGATACAGTTCTATAAGCAGAATGGTTGCATCAGAGACGATGCACATTTTTAAGCTCTTTGATCTGCATTACTAAATTACCTCCCCCCCTCCACCCAAAAATGTCATTTCAATTTATACTTTTGCCCATCTGTGTGGCTGAAGCCAATTTCGGTTCAATAGGCACCAAATTGCCCAGAGTTGGGTGTCGTATGACTTTTTTTTTTAAATCTCGATTTCTTCCAGTTGATAGTATAACTGCATGAAAAATTTTCCTTGTTTGAAGGCATTTTTGTAGTGCTGGCTTATAAATTGAACTTTCTGTGGTAGAATAAGAACATTCTTTAGAGCTGTGGTTGACATCCAAGGTAGGAATCCTGGCACACACGGCTTTCCTGTTTCACCTCTTCTTGGTGTGATAAAAGTTAATTTACTGCCTTAGTCACATTATACCCTTACTATTTGTTAGCTGGTGTTTTGGGCCACATTTCCTCTCTGTTGCCAAAGAGGCTTTTGTTTTATGTGGCACATCCATCTCTTGCAAGGCTCAACAGCCTTTATCCAGCCTGGAAGTTTCAGCTGCCACCCAGTAGCAACTGGATAATGAAAATTTTTGGCACTAGGAGCAGATTTGCAGCATCAAAGCAGCTTTCTGGGATCATAGTGTAGTGAAGTGGGAGGTCTGACTTTGGAGTCCAGTAGCCCTGGACAGGACTCCCAGATTCATCTGTTACTGGTTGTCCATCTTAAGAGGCCACATGACTATTTTGGCTTCACTTTCTCATCTGTAAAATGGATTTGTTAGTAGTTAGTGAATGAATTTTTGCGAGGGATAGCAATAAAGTCTCTTAGGTACTGAGTCCAGTGCCTGGACCAAATAGGTATGGGATAAATGATACTTTGTTTAAAAATAAAGCAGGAGTGGTGGTGTCTGTGGAATTTGAGGGGCTGCTCCACTTCATTCCTCAGCTCCCTAAACTTTGAGACCCTAAAGTCTCTTAATGTACTAAATTGATCACAGTTTCTTATTTAAGATTGAAACATGTCTGAGAAGGAAGAAATGATAAGTGAGGTTAATTGTCCAATCCCTGGTCAGCTCTCAAACAGGAATAAGATAATCATGGGTAAAGTGCAGTGCAGGACCTGTCTTCCCCAGATGTCTTTCTCACCATGTGGATATACCACCTGAAATTCCTACTGTGTATTTAGTTTAAAATGTTACTCTTGTTAAAATACAGATATCTTTTCTGGGTCATGCAAGATGAGGTGGGAGTAAGCTCTGCAACTTGTTAGCTGTGTGACCTTGGCCAAGTTACTTCATGTGTCTATGTCTCAGTTCCAGCATCTATTAACAGTGAGAATAATAATAGAGTTTGATGAGGAATAGGTAAGATAATACCTGGGTCATAAGTGCTCAATAAAAGTTAGCTTTTATTAGAAGCTATTAATAAACTCTGAGAAGATGAGGTGGGTGGCAAATTACCTCACTGGAAATATATTTAAGTTGCTTTCTCTTTCAGGTAGGTCAGTCTCCATGGGCTTTGCAAAATAGGTACTGTTTACCTGTTTCACCTAGAGAGATTAATTGGACCTGAGTCACAAAGCTTCTTCAGAATGCCATCAAAAAACAGGGTATAATGCCCACTCCCCTTTCAGCTGTGATCCTAATAATCTTCTCAAATAGCTTTTCTGCCTTCCCGAGAAAGGGTTAGTGGTGGTAGCCTTTGAAATTCTTCTGGGCCCCCTCCCAAGACAGTCTGTGTTGGAGAGCTCCCAAATGCTCTCCCTTTTGGAGGAGGACAGTGCCCTTGGCTTGCAGAGCAAACTGCAAAAGCAAGGTCAGATCCTAAACCCAGAGGCTATAGAGATTTTACATCTCAGCTCTTATAGCGATGACTCTGCATTTAGAGATGAAAAACCATCTCTGAAACTATATAGGCGACTTATTTACAGATGATTGATCCCACTGTGTACTATGGCCAAGTCCAGTTCTGGCCTCATGCCTGGTAACGTGGGGAAAATACCACGACTGCTGTGTCTTGGGTACATTTCCATCTGCCAGGCATTCTCCCAGTTCCTGGGGGCAGTGAGTCAACAGTCTGTCAATACTATGGATTTAGTGTCTTGATGTGGGTTCTGGTGTGAGAGTTTTTATAATGTTTAACACACTCCCACCCCCACCAGCCACAATTATGATATCAAACCCAGAGGCCAGACACAGACATCTTCACTCCTCCAACTCTAGATTGTCTCCCTGATGGAGTCAGGGAATCCTTATTTAATTCAACAGGTAGTTCATGAGTGCCTACTCTGTGCCCAGCACTATCCCAGAATAAAAGAAAGGAAGTCTTCAGAAAATCTGGTATAATTCAGATGAAACTGAGCTCAGAAAATAATAGTTAAGTATCTCTTATTTATTAAGCACTTCCGTTGTGCCATCCACTGTGCTGAGAACATTATAGCTCATCCTCCCCAAAGCCCATGGTTGAATGTCTATTGCCATTCCTATTTTCTTCTTAATGAAAATAAAACAGAGATGTTAAAAAACTGGTCCCAAATGGCACAGCTGGGCAAGTGATGGAGTCAGATTTCAAACCTACTACAATTGATTCTTGTTGTTCATGATAGTTATAGTCTATAAAGTCTCTACAATGAGTTAGTGAATACTGAACCACTGATTTGAGAGGAAATACAGGGATGGGGTCCTCTTGTTGTCCCACTTCACCTGTAAATGTGTGTGTTGGGTGACTCAAATTGTTCTTGGCTATGCACCTGTCTGTAAATGACAGAGAAAGTACCATGAATATTGATTCTGAAGTTACAAGTTTTAGCAAGCTGGCAAATTAAAAAAATATAGTATCTATTAATAATGAGGATTGGCTGTGAACTTATTCCAGAGTGTCTTTCTGCTCTTCTTCACACTTTACACTGCTTTGATTGGCAGCCCCTAAGATAACCCCCATTTAAGAAATGAGAAATGATTCTCATTTCCTGGTCTTCATGCCCTTGGTAGTCCCTTACCCTTGAGAATATCCTTGAGCTAATGATTGATTTCAAAGTACATAGTAAGATGTCACTTTCAAGATTCAATTACAAAAGGCTATGGCTTCCATCTTGTACAGTCTCCTTCACTCTCTTGTTTGCTTTGTGGGAAGCCAGATGCCACAGTATGAACTGCCCTGTGGAGAGGCTAACATGGCAAGGGATCAATAGTTACAGCAGGGAAGTGAAACCATTGATATAGCAAAGAACCAGTTCTTGAGTAAGCAGATCCCTCCCCAGTCAAGCTTCAAATGAGACAGTGGCCCTGGCTAACATGTTATTTGTAGCCTTGTAAGAAATCTGACTGAAGAAGGAAATGGCAATCCACTCCAGCACTCTTGCCTGGAAAATCCCATGGACGGAGGAGCCTGATAGGCTACAGTCCATGGGGTCGCAAAGAGTCGGACAGAACTGAACAATGCAAAATGCTGGACTAGATGAATCACAAGCTGGAATAAAGATTTCCAGGAAGAATATCAGCAACCTCAGATATGCAGATGATAAAACTCTAATGGCAGAAAGTGAAGAAGAACTAAAGCACCTCTTGATGAGGGTGAAAGAGGAGAATGAAAAAGCTGGCTTGAAACTCAACAATCAAAAAACTAAGACCATGGCATTCTGTTCTATCACTTCATGGCAAATAGAAGGGGAAAAAGTAAAACCAGTGACAGATTTTCCTTCCTTGGGCTCCAAAATCGTTGCGGATGGTGACCGCAGCCATGAAACTAATAGATGCTTGCTCCTTATAAGACAAGCTATGACAAACTTAGAGTATTAAAAAGCAGAGTCATCTCTTTGCAGACAATGATCTGTCTAATCAAAGCTATATTTTTTCCAATAGTCATGTATGGATATGAGAGTTGGACTTTAAAAAAGGCTAATCATTGAAGAATTGATTCGAATTGCGGTGCCTGGAAAGACTCTTGAGAGTCCCTTAGACTACAAGGAGATCAAACCAGTCAATCCTAAAGGAAATCAACCCTGAATATTCACTGGAAGGGCTGATGCTGAAGCTGAAGCTCCAATACTTTGGCCACCTGATGTGATAAGCCAACTTATAGGAAAAGACCCTGATGCTGGGAAAGATTGAGGGTAGAATGAGAAGTGGTTGACAGAGGATGAGATGGTTGGGTGATATCATCTACTCAATGAACGTGAATTTGAGCAACCTTCAGGAGATAGTGGAGGACCGAGGAGCCTGGTGTGCTATAGTCCATGGGGTTGCAAAGAGTTGGACATGACTTAGTGACTGAACAATAACAACAAAGTTAAGCTAGTTTTTAAAATATTTTAAAATGTATTAAGCCATTGAATTTTAGGATAATTCATTACTAGCAAAAGATTAATAATTCATTACTAGCAAAAATGAATTAGGATAATTCATTACTAGCAAAACAATGCAACCAACTTCTTATAGGCTAGATTTGTTATATTACACAGCATTACCTACCATGAGCTAGGTTTTTTATGTGCTCTATTGCATTTGATCTTCACAGTGACCTGATAAGTGACTAATGTTACTTTCATTTTATACATAAAAGCAACTGTCCATTACAAAGTTTGGGTCACTTGTCCAGAGTCACACAACTAAAATAAATAGGTTTTGACCTCAGATCTGATGAACCCCAAATCCCATGCTAGATTTGATTTGCATAATATTAATATGTGGGCCTGAGATTGGAATGCAGACCTCCTGACCTCAAGGCCCATTCCACTCCCCTCCCATTTTTCATTAAAAAAACCACCAGGTCCATCAACACCCAGGCTAAATAAAAAGATGAAATTGAACTAGCCTGTGGGTGACCATAGCAATACTCAGTATCTGCCACTGCTCCTTCCTAATCTTCATCTACCAAAAAAGCCCTTTGAGCCAAGGACTGTGTCACTGTTATTCCTTACAAAATCACCAAACCTGGAATCTAGCTGTATCAGTCTGCTAGGGCTGCTGTAACAAAATACCACAGACTGGATGGTTTCTTTCTTTTTTTAAAATTTATTTATTTTAATTGGGGGCTAATTACTTTACAATATTGTAGTGGTTTTTGCCATGCATTGACATGAATCAGCCATGGATTTACATGTGTTCCCCATCCTGAACCTCACTCCCACCTCCCTCTCCATCCCATCCCTCAGGGTTATCCCAGTGCACCAGCCCTGAGCACCCTGTCTCATGCATCGAACCTGGACTGGCAATCTGTTTCACATATGATAACATACATGTTTCAATGCTATTCTTTCAAAACATCCCACCCTTGCCTTCTCCTACAGAGTCCAAGAGACTGTTCAATACATCTGTGTCTCTTTTGCTGTCTTACATATAGGGTCATAATTACCATCTTTCTAAATTCCATATATATGCATTAGTATATTGTACTGATGTTTTTCTTTCTGACTTACTTCACTCTGTATAATAGGCTTCAGGTTCATCCACCTCATTAGAACTGATTCAAATGTATTCTTTTTAATGGCTGAGTAATACTCCATTGTGTATATGTACCACAGCTTTCTTATCCATTCATCTGCCGATGGACATCTAGGTTGCTTCCATGTCCTGGCTATTATAAACAGTGCTGCAATGAACATTGGGGTACATGTGTCTCTTTCAGTTCTGGTTTCCTCGGTGTGTATGCCCAGCAGTGGGATTGCTGGGTCGTATGGCAGTTCTATTTCTAGTTTTTTTAAGGAATCTCCACACTGTTCTCCATAGTGGCTGTATTACTTTGCCTTTCCAGCAACAGTGTAAGAGGGTTCCCTTTTCTCCACACCCTCTCCAGCATTTATTGTTTGTATTGGATAGCAGCCATTCTGACTGGTGTGAAATGGTACCTCATTGTGGTTTTGATTTGCATTTCTCTGATAATGAGTGATATTGAACATCTTTTCACGTGTTTGTTAGCCATCTGTATATCTTCTTTGGAGAAATGTCTGTTTAGTTCTTTGGCCCACTTTTTGATTGGGTCGTTTATTTTTCTGGAACTGAGCTGGAGGAGTTGCTTGTATATTTTTGAGATTATTCTTTGTCTGTTGCTTCATTTGCTATTATTTTCTCCCATTCTGAAGGCTGTCTTTTCACCTTGCTTATAGTTTTCGTAGTTGTGCAAAAGCTGTTAAGTTTAATTAGGCCCTATGTATTTATTTTTACTTTTATTTCCATTACCCTGGAAGGTGGGTCATAGAGGATCCTGCTGTGATTTATGTCGGAGAGTGTTTTGCCTGTTTTCCTCTAGGAGTTTTATAGTTTCTGGTCTTACATTTAAATCTTTAATCCATTTTGAGTTTATTTTTGTGGTTGACCAGTTTTCCCAGCACCACTTGTTAAGAGATTGTCTTTTCTCCACTGTATATTCTTGCCTCCTTTGTCAAAGATAAGGTGTCCATAGCATGGATTTATCTCTGGGCTTTCTATTTTGTTCCATTGATCTATATTTCTGTCTTTGTGCCAGTACCATACTGTCTTGATTACTGTGGCTTTGTAGTAGATACCGAAGTCAGGCAGGTTGATTCCTCCAGTTCCATTCTTCTTTCTCAAGATTGCTTTAGCTATTCGAGGTTTTTTGTATTTCCATACAAATTGTGAAATTATTTGTTCTAGTTCTCTGAAAAATACCATTGGTAGCTTGATAGGGATTGCATTGAATCTGTAGATTGCTTTGCGTAATATACTCATTTTCACTATATTGATTCTTCCGATCCATGAACATGGTATATTTCTTCATCTATTTGTGTCCTATGAAATTAAAAGACACTCCTTGGAAGGAAAGTTATGACCAACCTAGATAGCATATTGAAAAGCAGAGACATTACTTTGCCAACAAAGGTTCGTCTAGTCAAGGCTATGGTTTTTCCTGTGGTAATGTATGGATGTGAGAGTTGGACTGTGAAGAAGGCTGAGTGCCGAAGAATTGATGCTTTTGAACTGTGGTGTTGGAGAAGACTCTTGAGAGTCCCTTGGACTGCAAGGAGATCCAACCAGTCCATTCTGAAGGAGATCAGCCCTGGGATTTCTTTGGAAGGAATGATGCTAACGCTGAAACTCCAGTACTTTGGCCACCTCATGTGAAGAGTTGACTCATTGGAAAAGACTCTGATGCTGGGAGGGATTGGGGGCAGGAGGAGAAGGGGACGACAGAGGATGAGATGGCTGGATGCCATCACTGACTCGATGGATGTGAGTCTCAGTGAACTCCAGGAGTTGCTGATGGACAGGGAGGCCTGGCATGCTGCGATTCATGGGGTCGCAAAGAGTCGGACACAACTGAGCGACTGAGCTGAACTGAGCTGAACTGATTTCTTTCACCAGTGTTTTATAGTTTTCTATATATAGGTCTTTTGTTTCTTTAGGTAGATATATTTCTAAGTATTTTATTCTTTTCATTGCAATGGTGAATTATTTCCTTAGTTTCTCTTTCTGTTTTCTCATTGTTAGTGTATAGGAATGCAAGGGATTTCTCTGTGTTAATTTTATATCCTGCAACTTTACTATATTCATTGATTAGCTCTAGTAATTTTCTGGTGGAGTCTTTAGGGTTTTCTATGTAGAGGATCATGTCATCTGCAAAAAGTGAGAGTTTTACTTCTTCTTTTCCAATCTGCATTCCTTTTATTTCTTTTTCTGCTCTGATTGCTGTGGCTAAAACCTCCAAAGCTATGTTGAATAGTAGTGGTGAGAGTGGGCACCCTTGTCTTGTTCCTGACTTTAGGGGAAATGCTTTCAATTTTTCACCATTGAGAATAATGTTTACTGAGGGTTTGTCATACATAGCTTTTATTATGTTGAGGTATGTTCCTTCCATTCTTGCTTTCTGGAGAGTTTTTATTATACATGGATGTTGAGTTTTGTCAAAGGCTTTCTCTGCATCTATTGACATAATCATATGGTTTTTATCTTTCAATTTGTTACTGTGGTGTATTACCTTGATTGATTTGCAGTTATTAAAGAATCCTGGCATCCCTGGGATAAAGCCCACTTGGTTATGATGTATGACCTTTTAAATATGTTGTTGGATTCTGTTTGCTAGGGTTTTGTTAAGGATTTTTGCATCTATGTTCATCAGTGATATTGGCCTGTAGTTTTCTTTTTTGTGGCATCTTTTTCTGGTTTTAGTATTAGCGTGATGGTGGCTTCATAGAATGAGTTTGGAAGTTTACCTTCCTCTGCAATTTTCCAGAAGAGTTTGAGTAGGATAGGTGTTAGCTCTTCTCTAAATTTTTGGTAGAATTCAGCTGTGAAGCCGTCTGGTCCTGGGCTTTTGTTTGTTGGAAGATTTCTGATTACAGTTTCAATTTCCATGTTTATGATGGGTCTGTTAAGATTTTCTATTTCTTCCTGGTTCAGTTTTGGAAAGTTGTACTTATCTAAGAATTTGTCCATTTCTTCCAAGTTGTCCATTTTATTTGCATATAGTTGCTGATAATAATCTCTTATGATCCTGTGTATTTCTGTTTTGTCTGTTGTGATGTCTCCATTTTCATTTCTAGTTTTATTGATTTGATTCTTCTCCCTTTTTTTCTTGATGAGTCTGGCTAATGGTTTGTCAATTTTATTTATCTTCTCAAAGAACCAGCTTTTAGCTTTGTTGATTTTTGCTATGGTCCCTTTTGTTTCTTTTGTATTTATTTATGCCCTAATTTTTAAGATTTCTTTCCTTCTACTTACCCTGGGGTTCTTCATTTCTTCTTTTTCTAGTTGCTTTAGGTGTAGAGTTAGGCTGTTTATTTGACTTTTTTCTTGTTTCTTGAGGTAAGCCTTTATTGCTATGAACCTTCCCCTTAGCAGTGCTTTTACAGTGTCCCATAGGTTTGGGGTTGTTGTGTTTTCATTTTCATTTGTTTCTATGCATATTTTGATTTCTTCTGTGATTTGTTAGTTATTCAGCAGCGTGTTGTTTAGCCTCCATATGTTGTAATTTTTAATAGTTTTTCTTCTGTAATTGACATCTAATCTTATTGCATTGTGGTCAGAAAAGATACTTGGAATGATTTCAGTTTTGTTTTTTTTTTTTTAATTTACCAAGGCTAGATTTATGGCCCAGGATGTGATCTATCCTGGAGAAGGTTCCGTGTGCGCTTGAGAAAAAGGTGAAATTCATTGTTCTGGGGTGAAATGCCCTATAGATATCAATTAGGTCTTACTGGTCTATTGTATCATTTAAAGTTTGTGTTTCCTTGTAAATTTTCTGTTTAGTTGATCTATCCATAGGTGTGAGTGGGGTATTAAAGTCTCCCACTATTATTGTGTTATTGTTAATTTCCCCTTTCATACTTGTTAGCCTTTGTCTTACATATTGTGGTGCTCCTATGTTGGGTGATTGTTATATCTTCTTTTTGGATTGATCCTTTGATCATTATGTAGTGTCCTTCTTTGTCTCTTTGTTTTAAAGTCTATTTTATCTGATATGAGTATTGCTACTCCTGTTTTCTTTTGGTCTCTGTTTGCATGGAATATCTTTTTCCAGCCCTTCACTTTCAGTCTGTATGTGTCCCTTGTTTCAAGGTGGGTCTCTTGTAGACAACATATGTAGGGGTCTTGTTTTTGTATCCATTCAGCCAGTCTTTGTCTTTCAGTTGAGGGGTTCAACCCATTTACATTTAAGGTAATTATTGATAAGTATGATCCTGTTGCCATTTACTTTATTGTTTTGGGTTCGAATTTATACACCCTTTCTGTGTTTCCTGTCTAGAGAATATCCTTTAGTATTTGTTGGAGAGCTGGTGTGGTGATGCTGAATTCTCTCAGCTTTTGCTTGTCTGTAAAGCTTTTGATTTCTCCTTCATATTTAATGAGATCCTTGCTGGGTATAGTAATCTGGGCTGTAGGTTATTTTCTTTCATCACTTTAAGTATGTCCTGCCATTCCCTTCTGGCCTGAAGAGTTTCTATTGAAAGATCAGTTGTTATCCCTATGGGAATCCCCTTGTGTGTTATTTGTTGTTTTTCCCTTGCTGCTTTTAATATTTGTTCTTTGTGTTTGATCTTTGTTCATATGATTAATATATGTCTTGGGGTGTTTCGCCTTGGGTGTATCTTGTTTGGGACTCTCTGGGTTTCTTGGCCTTGGGTGATTATTTCCTCCCCCATTTTAGGGAAGTTTTCAACTATTATCTCCTCAAGTATTTTCTCATGGTCTTTTTGTCTTCTTCTTCTGGGACTCCTATGATTCAAATGTTGGGGCATTTAACATTGTCCCAGAGGTCTCTGAGGTTGTCCTCATTTCTTTTAATTCTTTGTTCTTTTTTTCTCTCTGTTTCACTTATTTCTACCATTCTATCTTCTACCTCACTTATCCTATCTTCTGCCTCCATTATTCTACTGTTGGTTCCCTCCAGAGTGTTTTTGATCTCATTTATTGCCTCATTGATTATATATTGACTCTTTTTCATTTCTTCTAGGTCCTTGTTAAACCTTTCTTGCATCTTCTGGATCCTTGTCTCCAGGCTATTTATCTGTAACTCCAATTTGTTTTCAAGATTTTGGATCATTTTCACTATCATTATTCTGAATTCTTTATCAGGTAGATTCCTTGTCTCTTCCTCTTTTGTTTGGTTTGGTGGGCATTTATCCTGTTCCTTTACCTGCAGGATATTTCTCTGCCTTTTCATCTTGTTTATATTGCTGTGTTTGGGGTGGCCTTTCCATATTCTGGCAGTTGGTGGTTCCTCCTTATTGTGGAGGTTCCTCACTGTGGGTGGGGTTGGACGTGTTGCTTGTCAAGGTTTCCTGGTTAGAGAAGCTTGTGTAGGTATTCTGGTGGGTGGAGCTGGATTTCTTCTCTCTGGAGTGCAATGAAGTGTCCAGTAATGAGTTTTGAGATGTCAGTGGGTTTGGTATAACTTTGGGTAGCCTGTATATTGAGGCTCAGGGTTACGTTCCTGTGTTGCTAGAGAATTTGTGTGGTATGTCTTTCTCTGGAGCTTGTTGGCCCTCGGGTGGTGCTTGGTTTCAGTGTAGGTATGGAGGTGTTTGATAGGCTCCTATCAATTAATGTTCCCTGGAGTCAGGAGTTCTCTGATATTCTCAGGATTTGGACTTAAGCCTCCTGCCTCTGGTTTTCAGTTGTGTTCTTACAGTAGCCTCAAGACTTCTCCATCTATACAGCACCGATGATAAAACATCTAGGTTAATGATGAAAAGTTTCTCCACAGTGAGGGACACCTGGAGAGGTACACAGAGTTACATTGAGAAGAGAAGAGGGAGGAGGGATATAGAGGTGACCAGGAGGAGAAGAGGGGGAATCAAAAGGGGAGAGAGCAAGCTAGCCAGTAATCACTTCCCTATTTGCTCTCCACAGTCTGGATCCTTCAGAGATATTCATGGAGTTACACAGAGAAGAGAAGAGGGAGGAAGGAGACAGAGGTGACCAGGGGGATAAAAGGGGGAATCAAAAGGAGAGAGACAGATCCAGCCAGTAATCAGTTCCCCAAGTGTTCTCCACAGCCTGGAACACACAATGAGATTCACAGAGTTGGGCAGAGAAGAAAAGGGGGAGAGGGGAGATAGAGGCAACCTGGTGGAGAAAAAGGAGAGTCAAAAGGGGGAGAGAGCAATCAGGCCAGTGATCTCGCTCCCAAGTAAAAATGGGTACTGAAGATTGGGTTCTTAAAGGTACAAAGTTGATAACAAATACCAAAAAGCAAAGATTAAAAATCTAGAGGTTAGATTCTCAAAAATACCATATTAAAAAAGTCACAAAAATTATTTAAAAAATATATATATAGTTTGCTTTAAAAATAGGGTCTTTCTTTTTCTTTTTCTTTTTTTGCAAGGTAATAGTAAGTTATAAAAATGAAAATTAAAGGAATAATGGGGACTTAAAAATAATTTAAAATAAAAAAATTTTAAATTAAATTTTAAAAATGATAATAGTAAACATATATCTAAGACTTTCTCTGGAGCTATTGCAGACAGTGTGGGGTCAATTCATTTTCAGATAGTTCTTTGGTCCAGCTTGTACTTCTCAAGGTCTATAGGCCCCTTCCTATATAGTTGGTGGTAATTACAGTGTTGCTAGGAGTCGGAAACGACTGAGCGACTTCACTTTCTCTTTTCACTTTCATGCATTGGAGAGGGAAATGGCAACCGACTCCAGTGTTCTTGCCTGGGGAATCCCAGGGACGGGGGAGCCTGGTGGGCTGCTGTCTATGGGGTTGCACAGAGTCGGACATGACTGAAGTGACTTAGCATAGCAATCTATTGCACCTGACACTTCCAAGTGGTTCCCTCTGTTTATTTTAGCTTCTTCTGTTTGCTGGTCTTTTTAGTGTCTAATTTCTGCCCTGATGCAAGGGGCACAGTGGTGGTCACTCTTTTTTTTTTTTTTAAGGCTCGCTTGTTCAGTCATGCTTTGGGGAAGGAGGAACACTGCAAACAAATATCACTGGCATGTGCTCACAGTGATTCAGCCACACTGGGTTTGCCCCTGCTCACAGCGTGTGTCCTTTCCCAGTCTACACTGCTCAGACTCTAGGTTGCTCTGCCAGGAACTGTCTGATGTGGGCCCTGGTTTGACTGCACTTCCCAGGTCTAAGGCGCTCAGGTTCAGGTTCTCGGATACTCCACAAAGGTGCAGACTTGGTTGGGCCTGCGTTTTGCGCCATCCCAGGTCTGAGCAGCTCAGGTGACCAGGTCCTTGGCGCGCATAGTTGCCCCCAGCTGAAGGCTGCGACTTATCCCCTCCCCCGTCCGAGCTGCTGAATTTTCTGGGTGTGTCTCTTCTTGGGAGCTGATCTCCGGCTGCGACTCTCCTGGTGGATGTCAACCTTCCAGAAAAAGAAGTCTTGGTTAGCAATGGAGTCTGCTTGCTATTTGGTATAGGATGCCTCTCTGGGGCCGTGATTGCCCCCTTCCAGCTCTGGCTGCACTCACCTGCTTGTCTCTGGCGAAGGATGGGCTGGCCCGCAGCTGGCTAGCTCCCTCAGTCCTTTGTTCTGCTAGCATGCCTGGTGGTGTCTTAGGTTAGGGCTTTTTGTGGGATAGCTATCCCACAGTCTGGGTTGCTATCTCAAGCTAGTTGCCTCAGATTGCCCTCAGGGCATTCAGGCCTAGTCCTTACCCTAAGCAATGCATCCCGCTTCTCCCTGTCCCGCCCCCGCTTGCTAGTGGGGAATGCGAGCCTCTGGGTTGCTGCTCCGCTGGGAGTTGCCATTAGGCATGTAATCTGTGGATTTTAATTATTTATTTATTTTTCTTCCCTGTTATTTTGCCCTCTGAGATTCCAAGGCTCACCACAGACCCGCTGGAGAGAGTGTTTCCTGGTTTTTGGAAACTTCTCTATTTTTTAAGACTCCCTTCCCGGGACGGATCTCTGTCTCTACCTCTTTTGTCTCTTTTTTTATCTTTTATATTTTGTCCTACCTCCTTTTGAAGTCAATGGGCTGCCTTTCTGGGTGCCTGATGTCCTCTGCCAGCATTCAGAAGTTGCTCTGTGGAATTTGCTCAGCGTTCAAATGTTCTTTCAATGAATTTGTGGGAGAGAAAGTGGTCTCCCCAACCTATTCCTCTGCCATCTTAGGACTGCCTCCTGGGCTTTATATTTTGTTCCATTGATCTATATTTCTGTCTTTGTGCCAGTACCATACTGTCTCGATGACTATAGTTTTGTAGTATAGCCTGATGTCAGGCAGGTTGATTCCTCCAGTTCCATTCTTCTTTCTCAAGATTGCATCGACTATTCAAGGTCGATGTATTGCCGTACAATTTTTGTATTGCCGTACAATTTTTGTATTGCCGTACAAATTGTGAAATTATTTGTTCTAGTTCTGTGAAAAATACCATTGGTAGCTTGATAGGGATTGCATTGAATCTATAGATTGTATTGGGTAGTATACTCATTTTCACTATATTGATTCTTCCAATCCATGAACATAGTATATTTCTTCATCTATTTGTGTCATCTTTGATTGCTTTCATCGGTGTTTTATAGTTTTCTATATACAGGTCTTTTATTTCTTTAGGTAGATTTATTCTTAAGTATTTTATTCTTTTTGTTGCAATGGTGAAATGGAATTGTTTCCTTAATTTCTCTTTCTGTTTTCTCATTGTTAGTGTATAGGAATGCAAGGGGTTTCTGTGTGTTAATTTTATATCCTGCAACTTTACTATACTCACTGATTAGCTCTAGTAATTTTCTGGTGGAGTCTTTAGGGTTTTCTATGTAGAGGATCATGTCATCTGCAAACAGTGAGAGTTTTACTTCTTCTTTTCCAATCTGCATTCCTTTTATTTCTTTTTCTGCTCTGATTGCTGTGGCTAAAACTTCCAAAACTGTGTTGAATAGTAGTGGTGAGAGTGGGCACCCTTGTCTTGTTCCTGACTTTAGGGGAAATGCTTTCAATTTTTCACCACTGAGAATAATGTTTGCTGTGGATTTATCATATATGGCTTTTTATGATGTTGAGGTATGTTCCTTCTATACCTGCTTTCTGGAGGATTTTTTTTTTTTTTTATCATAAATGGATGTTAAATTTTGTCAAAGGCTTTCTTTGCATCTGGTGAGATAAACATGGTTTATATCTTTCAATTTGTTACTGTGATGTATTACCTTGATTGATTTGCAGATATTAAAGAATCCTTGCATCCCTGGGATAAAGCCCACTTGGTCATGATATATGATCTTTTTAATATGTTGTTGGATTCTGTTTGCTAGGATTTTGTTAAGGAATTTTGCATCTATGTTCATCAGTGATATTGGCCCATAGTTTTCTTTTTTGTGTGGCATCTTTTTCTGGTTTTGATATTAGGGTGATGGTGGCCTCATAGAATGAGTTTGGAAGTTTACCTTCCTTTGCAATTTTCTGGAAGAGTTTTAGTAGGATAGGTGTTAGCTCTTCTTTAAATTTTTGGTAGAATTCAGCTGTGAAGCCATCTGGACCTGGGCTTTTGTTTGCTGGAAGATTTCTGATTACAGTTTCGATTTCCGTCCTTGTGATGGGTCTGTTAAGATTTTCTATTTCTTCCTGGTCCAGTTTTGGAAAGTTGTACTTTTCTAAGAATTTGTCCATTTCTTCCACGTTGTCCATTTTATTGGCATGTAGTTGCTGATAGTAGTCTGTTATGATCCTTTGTGTTTTTGTGTTGTCTGTTGTGATCTCTCCATTTTCATTTCTAATTTTGTTGATTTGATTCTTCTCCCTTTGTTTCTTGATGAGTCTGCCTAATGGTTTGCTATTTTATTTATCTTCTCAAAGAGCCAGCTTTTAGCTTTGTTGATTTTTCCTATGGTCTTTTTTGTTTCTTTTGCATTTATTTCTACCCTAATTTTTATGATTTCTTTCCTTCTAGTAACCCTGGGGTTCTTCATTTCTTCCTTTTCTAGTTACTTTAGGTGTAGAGTTAGGTTATTTGGATGAGGCTTTTGGATGAGCTCTTATCGATTAATGTTCCCTGGAGTCAGGAGTTCTCTGGTGTTCTCAGGTTTTGGACTTAAGCCTCCTGCTTCTGTTTTTCATTCTTATTCTTACAGTAGCCTCAAGACTTCTCCATCCATACATCACTGTTGATAAAACATCTAGGTTAATGCGGAAAAGATTCTCCACAACGAGGGACACCCAGAAAGGTTCGCTGAGTTACATGGAGAAGAGAAGAGGGAGGAGGGAGATAGAGGTGACCAGGAGGAGAAGGGAGGAAATCAAAAAGGGAGAGTAATCTAGCCAATAATCATATCCCTGTGTGCTCTCCACAGCCTGGAACACCCAGAGAGGTTCATGGAGTTACACAGAGAAGAGAAGAGGAAGAAGGAGATAGAGGTAAGCAGGAGGAGAAGGGGTGGGGGTTGTCAAAAGGAGAGAGACAGATCTAGCCAGTAGTCAGTTCCCTAAATGTTCTCCACTGCCTGGAATACCCAGAGAGAGTCACAGAGTTGGATAGAGGAGAGAAGGGTGAGGGAGGAGATAGAGGTGACTTAGGGGAGAAAAAGGAGAGTCAAAAGGGAGAGAGGGCAATCAAGCCAGTAATCACACTCCTAAGTAAAAATGCATACTGAAGATTGGATTCTTAAAGGTACAAAATTGATAACAAGTACCAAAAAGCAAAGATTAAAAATCTAGAGTAGAGTTTAGACTCTCAAAAATACAATATTAAAAAAAAAAAAAATCACAAAAATTATAAAAATATATATATGAAGTTTGCTTTAAAAATAGGGTCTTTTTTTTTTTTTTTTTTTTGCAAGGTAATGCTGCTGCTGCTAAGTTGCTTCAGTCGTGTCCGACTCTGTGCAACCCCATAGACGGCAGCCCACCAGGCTCCACCGCCCCTGGGATTCTCCAGGCAAGAACACTGGAGTGGGTTGCCATTTCCTTCTCCAATGCATGAAAGTGAAAAGTGAAAATGAAGTCTCTCAGTCGTGTCTGACTCCTAGCGACCCCATGGACTACAGCCTACCAGGCTCCTCTGTCCATGGGATTTTCCAGGCAAGAGTACTGGAGTGGGTTGCAAGGTAATAGTAGGTTATAAAAATGAAAATTACAGGAGTAACAGAGGACTTAAAAATAAAAGAAAATATAAAAATGTTTTAAAATGATAATAGTAAAAATGTCTAGGAATTTCTCTGAAGCTGTTGCGGGCAGTGCAGGGTCAGTTCAGTTTCATATAGTTCCTTGTTCCAGCTTATACTTCTCAAGATCAATGCTGCTGCTGCTGCTAAGTCACTTCAGTCGTGTCCGACTCTGTGCGACCCCGTAGACGGCAGCCCACCAGGGTCCACCGTCCCTGGGATTCTCCAGGCAAGAACACTAGAGTGGGTTGCCATTTCCTTCTCCAATGCATGAAAGTGAAAGTGAAGCCACTCAGTCATGTCAGGCTCTTCACAACTCCATGGACTGCCACCTACCAGGCTTCTCCGTCCATGGGATTTTCCATGCAAGAGTGCTGGAGTGGGTTGCCATTGCCTTCTCTGTCTCAAGATCTATAGGCCTCTTCCAATGTAGTCAGTGCTAACTATGAGTTTTAATCTGTTGCACCTGTCACTTCCAAAGCAGTTCCCTCTGTTTATTTTGGCTTCTTCTGTTTGCAAGTCTCTTCAGTGTCTAATTTCCGCCCTGACACAAGGGGGTAAAGGTGGTCATTTATTTAGGCTCACTTGTTCAGTCGTGCTGTGGGGAGGGAGGAAAACTGCAAACAAATATCACTGGCATGTGTAGGAAGTGCTCGCAGTGTCTTGGCCACACTGGGTTTGCCCCTGCTCACAGCGTGTGTGGTTTCCCAGTCTACGCTGCTCAGGCTCCAGGTTGCTCTGCAGGGGAACTGTCTAAAGTGGGCCCTGGGTTGTGTGCACTTCCCAGGTCCAAGCAGCTCAGGCAACTAGGTGCTTGGCGAGCGCACTCTCCTCTAGTGCAGTGCATCTTATCACCTCCTCCGTCCCAGCCGCTCAGTTTCCTGGATGCGCAGCAGGAGCGCCGTCTCAGGTGTGCTATGTGTCTCCTCTGGGGAGTTGATCTCAGGCTGTGACCCTCCTGGTGGATGTCAACCGTCCAGGATCCCAGGAAGACTTGCTTAGCAACTGGGAGCCTGCTCGCAGTTTGGTAGAGGATGCCTTCTCTGGGGCTGAGATTGCCCCTTTCAGGCTCTGGCTGCCGCCCGCCTGCTTCCTTGCATCCGGTGGGGGATGGGCCAGTCTGCTGCCGGCTAGCTGTCCTCTGGTATTCACCCAGTCCTTTGTTCTGTGAGCTGCGCAGCAGTGCCTTAGGTTAGGGCTTTTCGCAGAAAAGTTCTCTCTCTCTCTTTTTTTCTCTCTCCCTCTGGCTATCCCACAGTTTGGGTTGCTATCTCAGGTTAGCTCCCTCAGATTGCCCTCGGGGCATTCAGGCCTGGTCCTTACCCTAAGCAATGCAACCCGAACCTCTCTTTTCAGCCCCTTCTTGCTGGTGGCGGACATGAGTGTCTGGGCTACTTCTCTGCTGGGAGTTGCCATTAGGCACATAATCTGTGGGTTTTATTTACTTATTTTTCCTCCTGGTTACGTTGCCCTCTGAGATTCCAAAACTTCCCACAGACCCTCCAGTGAGAGGGTTTCCTGGTGTTTGGAAACTTCTCCTGTTTTATGACTCCCTTCCTGGGATGGATCTCCGCCCCTAACTCTTTTGTCTCTCTTTTTATCTTTTATATTTTTTAATCTTCTTTTGAAGACAATGGGCTGCCTTTCTGGGTGCCTGGTGTCCTCTGCCAACGTTCAGAGGTTGTTTTGTGGAATTTGCTCAGCATTCAAATGTTCTTTTGATGAATTTGTGGGGGGAGAAAATGATCTCCCCGTCCTATTCCTCTGCCATCTTAGGACCACCCCCTGGATGGTTTCAACAGCAGAAATTTGTTTTCTCACAGTTCTGGAGGCTGTAATTCCAAGATCAAGGTATTGTCTTCTGGTGAGGTCTCTCTTCCTGGCTTGTGGACAGCCACCTTCTCACTGTGTCCTCATGTGGTCTTTCCTCTATGTAGACATGGAAAGAGCAAGCTCTGATGTCTCTTCCTCTTCTTATAAGGACATGAACCCTATTAAATCAGATTAGTTACCTCCATAAAGGCCTTGTCTCCAAAACCTCATGTTGGGGTTATGGCTTTCACATAAATTTCGTTGAAGGTGGAGGATATGATTCATTTCATAATGCTCAGTTCAGTTCAGTTCAGCTCAATCTCTCAGTCGTGTCCAACTCTTTGCGACCCCATGAATTGCAGCACGCCAGGCCTCCCTGTCCATCACCAACTCCCGGAGTTCACCCAGACTCACGTCCATCGAGTCAGTGATGCCATCCAGCCATCTCATCCTCTGTCGTCCCCTTCTCCTTCTGCCCCCAATCCCTCCCGGCATCAGAGTCTTTTCCAAAGAGTCAGCTCTTCACACGAGGTGGCCAAAGTACTGGAGTTTCAGCTTCAGCATCATTCCCTCCAAAGAAATCCCAGGGCTGATCTCCTTCAGAATGGACTGGTTGGATCTCCTTGCAGTCCAAGGGACTCTCAAGAGTCTTCTCCAACACCACAGTTCAAAAGCATCAATTCTTCGGTGCTCAGCCTTCTTCACAGTACAACTCTCACATCCATACATGACCACAGGGAAAACCATAGCCTTGACTAGCCGGACCTTTGTTGGCAAAGTAATGTCTCTGCTTTTGAATATGCTATCTAGGTTGGGCATAACTTTCCTTCCAAGGAGTAAGTGTCTTTTAATTTCATGGCTGCAGTCACCATCTGCAGCTAACCAACACCTATTTAGTGTTGACATAATGACCAAAGGTAGAGGTTAAGAATGTCATTCCCAGAGCATGAGCCTGAACCCTGATTCTGAAAGGAACCAAGGGAATATCCAGCAATCCAGTCAACTCCTTTCCTCTAAAGTCCTTTTCCCTAACAGATGCATAAAGACATATCTATAACCTCTGTATTTAGGGAATGTCTAGCCTTAGTAAATAGCCCAACAATTCCAACATGCTCATTTTACAAATGAGGGCCCTGAGGCTCAGAAGGACATAAGGACCTGCCCAAGGTCATAGAGCTGGTTAATGGCAGGGGCAGCACTGAATCTAAGTGTTCTGGCTCTCAACTTTATACTTCTTCCCTTCAGCCAGACTAGGAGACAGGTGTCCTGAGAAAACCAAAGCAGGAGAATACTGAATGATCTCCTGGAAGAGGGGTGATGTACCATGTGGAGTGGGTTATGTATAATGTCAGGGGACTGTGTTTACATCTGGGGAGGCATGTTATGTGTGGAGTGTGTGATATGTGTATGAAACATGGGATATGTATTGGGTGTGTGGGGGCATGTGGAATGTATAGGAGTGTCTGGGGAAGGTGGAGTGGTGGAGTGTGTGGGTATAGAGGCTGTGTAGTGAATTTGTGTGTATCACAGGTAGTAAGCCTGGAGGATGTTGTATATGTGTGTGCATGCCATCTGTGTGGTCTGTGGTGTGTGTGGCATTTTGGTGAGCAGTGTAAGTCAACTCAGCTAGCACTTTTATCTTCCTCATTATTCAATGTCTCTTGGGCCCCCTCTTCTGGTGTAAAAGCCCCTCTTGCAACCCATGAGGGTAGGAATTGGCAAACTTTATCTAAAAAGGACCAGACAGAAAATATTTTAGGTTCTGTGGGCCATATGATCTCTGCCACAACTACTCATTTCTTCTATTATAGCTTTCAAGTAGCCATAGACAGAATGTAAACACATGATGTAGCTGCATTCCAATAAAACTTTATTTACAAACAGATATCAAGTTGTATTTGACCCAAGGGTTATATATTGCGGAACCCTAAAATTAGAGTGCTCCCTCTGTCCCTGACAAACACCTTTATACACATTTCCCTATCATTCTTTTACTTATCTCACTTCATCAGATTCTCAGATTCCAAACCTGGGACTCTACATGGCTCTGTTAGTGACCCTCCTTCTGACTATGGGCCTCAATGTCACTACCACCCCCCCCCCCCCACCATTGTTGTTATCCTGCTCCTGCCAAGCACTGTATTATGTATTATAATCACATTTTGAGTATTATGACATTAACCTCTTCAAAAATACCAAGAGGTAGCTATCATTCCCTAGTTATCAGATGAGTGGATTGAGGCTTAGAGAGCTAAGTAAGTTGTCCAAGTTTACCGTAACTATTTAGTGACAGATTTGGACATGGCTATCCTGATTTATAAATCTGAAGCACTCAATAAATTCTCTATCAGCTCTAAATAGATGGTTTTATTCTAGCATAATGAGAAAAATCAACAAGGTGAAAAAGAACATAAAGTGATAAGTTGACTCTCTGGATCCCAAATGCAGGCTTAGGGATCTAGAGCTGTGATTCCTAGACGAGTAGTTACATGATGGGTGAGGCATCAGACTCTCCCTAGAAGATTGTTAACATGCACATATATTCCTGGACTGAGCCCTCAGGGATTTTGATTTCATAGACAGAGGATGGGACCTAGGAATCTGCCTTTACACCAGCACCCATTTAGGTAGCCTAAGTCTAGTGGGAGGCATCACAACTTCTGAGATCCTACTAGAAAACCCTGCAATCAGAGTGCTGTAATTAAGATGTTTTGAGATGCTCCTCTCTGGGTCTCTGGTCCTGTTGAATGATTCAGTAGCACAACAGTTTTTGCTGATATACTGCTGATCATGACCTAATATTACATCCTTAGCATAACTTGAAGTCTAGCCATAGGAGGACGAGAGACAAAAGGTCTGTTTTTTGTTTTGTTTTGTTTTTTTTCATTTCTGTGTCCTCCAGACCAATTCCTGGCATGTCTATGCATACCAAATGAGTTAATTTCTTCAGAAACCTTTAATATCTTAGTGTTGAGATCTCTAGCCCAACTGAGGCTTTGAGGGGGGGAAAAGGGGATCTTCTGTATTTGAACCTTCTACAGTATCACTAATATAAATAAGGGATGACCCTGCTTAGCACACAAAGGGTTGGCATTTATGGAAATGTGGATGTTATTGCAGATTTTGCACAAATAATTTTTTTCCTGCTTGGTGATTTAGTATCTCAAATCTGTCTCCCTGCAATAGCATCTTAGGCACAGCATGGGAGGCATTGAGAGCTGTATTTTAGAAGGTGGTCCTACGCTTTCACGTTGACATCTTGCTTGCCTTTTGGTCAATCTCTAGTTGCCTGCTCCAGACCATTCTTTCCAGAGGTGTCCCACTCTCCCCATGAATGAGAAATGAATATGTCATTGCAGCCTTGCAGGTGCAATGCATCATTCTGAGCAAGTGTTGGGTTCCTCGGCTTCCACTGCAGGCATGCCATGAATGTTCAATTGGGACCACTGGCGTTCTCCAACCTGACTTCTTATGTAGTGGATATTGTTTGTATGAGGGTGGTGGAAAGTGAGTATTGTCATCTAATTTCATGAGTTACTTGTTTTAATCAAATATTTCAAGGTCTAATGTTCCAAATCCTTTCCCAAACATGCTATGGGAAGAAATGTTGTAGTGTGTTATGTGAAATAGATCAGGTTTATCTCCTCATCTGTTAGAATAACAGAAAACAGCTTAGGCAAAAACAGGAAACAGAGGTCAAGATGTCCCATTTGTAACACAGAATAACTCATGCCTTAGGGCATTTCATGTAATGACTTTAAGTCACAGTATCTGGGAGCACAGATGCCAGAGTGAATCTTGGCTCCATCAGTCACTGCTCTGTGGCTTTGGCTATCTTCCATAACCTTTCTAAGTCTCAGTCTCCTTATCTGTAAAAATTAAAATAATTCTAAAAAAATATCTGTAAAATTAAAATAATAATACTACCCTCATTGGATTGTTGTAAAGAAGAAATGAAACAGTATTTGTAAAAAAAAAAAAAAAGTGTTTACACGTCTGGCATGCAGTAGGTGCTCAATAAATGTTAGCTTTCCATTCATTGGATTTTCATTCACAAAACATGTATGGGATGCCTTTTATGCACCAAGAGCTCTTTTTAGGTACTGAGGCTAATGCAGTGAACAGATTGGAATTCCTACCTTTGTGTCTAACGGGGTCATACAGGAAAATGTAACTTCTTTGTAGCTCAGCTGGTAAAGAATCCACCTGCAATGTGGGAGACCTGGGTTCAATCCCTGGATTGGGAAGATCCCCTGGAGAAATATCAATAACCTCAGATATGCATATGACACCACCCTTATGGCAGAAAGTGAAGAAGAACTAAAGAGCCTCTTGATGAAAGTGAAAGAGGAGAGTGAAAAGTTGGCTTAAAGCTCAACATTCAGAAAACTAAGATCATGGCATCTGGTCCCATTACTTCATGGCAAATAGATGGGGAAACAGTGTCTGACTCTATTTTTCTGGGCTCCAAAATAACTACAGGTGGTGATTGCAGCCATGAAATTAAAAGATGCTTACTCCTTGGAAGGAAAGTTATGACCAACCTAGATAGCATATTAAAAAGCAGAAACATTACTTTGTCAACAAAGGTCCATCTAGTCAAGGCTATGGTTTTTCCAGTAGTCATGTATGGATGTGAGAGTTGGACTATAAAGAAAGCTGAGTGCCAAAGAATTGATGCTTTTGAATTGTGGTGTTGGAGAAGATTCTTGAGAGTCCCTTGGACTGCAAGGAGATCCAACCAGTCCATCCTAAAGGAGATCAGTCCTGGGTGTTCATTGGAAGGACTGATGGTGAAGCTGAAACTCCAATACTTTGGCCACCTGATGCAAAGAACTGACTCATTTGAAAAGACCCTGATGTTGGGAAAGATTGAAGGCAGGAGGAGAAGGGGACGACAGAGGATGAGATGGTTAGATGGCATCACCGACTCAGTGGACATGAGTTTGGGTAAACTCCAGGAGTTGGTGATGGACAGGGAGGCCTGGCGTGCTGCAATTCATGGGATTGCAAAGAGTCGGACACGACTGAGTGACTGAACTGAACTGAACTGAGCAACTGAACTGAACTGAACCTGGAGAAGGGAAAGGCTACCCACTACAGTATTCTGGCCTGGAAAATTATACAGTCCATGGAGTCACATAGAGTTGGACACAACTGAGTGACATTCACTTCACTTATGGTAATATGGGCTATGGCAAGCATGAAGCAGAGAAGAGGGCTGTGGAATGGCAGGATGGGCTCAGCTCATTTTTCTGACCTCCTACCTGTGTGCTGTGTGGGGAGTGCAGTGTGGGATACAAGGAATGTAGGAGTATTGGCAGGTTGTAAAGACTGGATAAGAGGCATTGTAAAGTTGTAAAGACTGGATAAAACCTTGGATAAGAGGCATAAACAGATTAACTCTGACCTGACAGTGTTGAGGCAGAGAACATTTTGGGGTGAGATTGGGGTGATTGTCTTTCATGAACACACAGAATTCTGGTTGTTGTTGTTGTTCAGTTGCTCAGTTGTGTCTGACTCTTTGTGACCCCATGGAACTGCAGTATGCCAGGCTTCCCTGTCCTTCACTATCCCCTGGAGTTCACTCAAACTCATGGCCATTGAGTCGATGATGCCATCCAATGATCTAGTTCTCTGTCACCCCCTTCTCCTGCCCTCAATCTTTCCCAGCATCAGAGTTTTTCCAATGGCTCTTCATATCAGGTGGCCAAAGTACCGGGGCTTCAGCTTCAGCACCAGTCCTTCCAATGAGTATTCAGGGTTGATTTCCTTTAGAATTGGCTGGTTTGATCTCCTTGCTGTCCAAGGGACTGTCTAGAGTCTTCTCTAGCACCACAATTTGAAGGCACTCAGCCTTCTTCATAGTTCACTCTCACATCCATACATGACTACTGGAAAAAACATAGCTTTGACTAGACGGACCTTTGTTGGCAAAATGATGTCTCTGCTTTTAAATATGCTGTCTAGGTTTGTCATAGCTTTTCTTCCAAGGAGCAAGCACCTTTTAATTTCATAGCTGTGGTCACCATCTGCAATGATTTGCAGCCCAAGAAAAGAAAATGTCACTGTTTTCATTTTTTCCTCATCTATTTGCCATGAAATGATGCAACTGGATGCCATGATCTTAGTTTTTTGAAAGTTGAGTTTTAAGCCAGCTTTTTCACTCTCCTTTGTCACCTTCATCAAGAGGCTTTTTAGTTCCTCTTCACTTTCTGCCATAAGGGTGATGTCTGCGTATTTGAGGTTATTTATATTTCTCTCAGCAGTCTTGATTCTAGCTTGAGCTTCATCCAGCCTGGCATTTCACATGATGTACCGTACATATAAGTTTAATAAGCAAGGTGACAATATACAGCCTTGACATACTCCTTTCCCAATTTGGAACCATTCTGTTTTTTCATGTCTGGTTCTAACTGTTGCTTCTTGGCCTGCATACTGGTTTCTCAGGAGGCAGGTAAGGTGTCTGGTATTCTCATCTTCTGAAGGATTTTCCACAGTTTGTTGTAATCCACACTGTCAAAGCCTTTAAAGTAGTCAATGAAGCAGAAGCAGATGTTTTTATGGATTCTTTTGCTTTTTCTATTATCCAAAGAATGTTGGCAACTTGATCTCTGGTTCATTTTCTAAATACAGCTTGAACATCTGGGAGTTCTTGGTTCATGTACTGGTGAAGCCTAGTTTGGAGGATTTTGAGCATTATCTTCCTAGCATGTGAAATGAGGGCAATTGTGCAGTAGTTTGAACATTCTTTGACATTGCCTTTCTTTGGGATTGGAATGAAAGTCCAAGTTCTGTGGCCACTTCTGAGTTTTCCAAATTTGTTCTCATATTAAGTGCAGCACTTTAACAGCATCATCTTTTAGGATTTGAAATAGTTCAGCTGAAATTTCATTAGCTTCACTAGCTTTTTACATAGTGATGCTTCCTAAAGCCCGCTTAAATTCACTCTCCAGGATGTCTGGCTCTAGATGATCACATCATTGTGGTTTTCTGGGTCATTAAGACCTTTTTAATACAGTTCTTCTGTGTATATTTGCCACTTCTTCTTAAAAGAAGAATTCTGGGCCCCTCTTTGTCCATACGTTTAGTCAGTGGAGGCTAGGGAATGGATGCTTTTATAAGCCACGATTAGTATCTTTGCCATAAAAATCTTCTAGCTCGGGATCAATGACTGGAGTGAGAAGGACTTCTGGAACTCTAGAAATTTTATACAAAACATGTTTGTGCAAGGAGTAATTTCATAAATTTAATCTCATATTCGAAGGGAACTCTGACCAAAACAGAATTGGGACTGCTTGCCTCCATGATTCATAGGAAGGGTGGGAACACCAGAGCTACCAGTTCATAGCTAATGTCCACACATAACTATGAACAGTACTTCCTTTCACTCTCCAAGCTGTCTAGATGACTTTTTGGACTTCCAAGCTTTAACTCTCCTACCTTACTTCTTTGTCTGATACAAATGTACATCTCTCAGATGACTTTCAGCCCTAGATTGAAAAGAAGAGTCTAGAACTTTGTTCAAGTGGGATGTTAGGACTACTGGTTATATCTCTTGCTCACCACCTAGGCTGATGTCTCCAGCTACTCACTGCCTGAACAGGAAGGAACCTGAGCCACTCTAGCTTAGGAATCAGTGGTAAGCTTTCAGAGAGTTCTTTCCAATATGATGGAGAGTGTGTTCCTATTCTTTTCCTTAAGTCCTCTTTTCCATGCTTCCTCATTCACCAAGCTGATAATATGACATTGTGCCAATTCAGGCAGTAGGCAGGATGAAGTGAAAAAAAGCCCCAAAGCACCTGGATAATCAACAAGATAGATGATTAGAGCTGACAGCCCCTAACACTGCAGACTTAGGTGGTGAAAATCCCCAATCCCCACTAAACCAAGCTTGAGATATGTGTCTGCATGTCTGAGGGCTTAGTTACAAGGGTGGTTGTAATATCTTCCCCTTCGGGCACGAAAGACATCTGAATTTTGCTTCCTAATTATCAAAACAAACAGAAGTAAAGGGAAAATAAATGTTGAACAACATAAAGAACCAACAGAATTAAATATAGATAAATGAGTTAATTTTAGAATGTCCACCCCCTGATTTTTCTGCCTCTTCTTCTTTTTCTCTTTGGTCCCTTTATAAATTTGCCATTTTCTCTGCAAAAGAAAGATTTTGGCTAATGACTTTGCACTTATTTGTGTCTTCTAACCTCGGAGAGCCGGGAAATAGAGTTGGCATCAGAATAGAGGGAGAGAAAGAAGAACAAGAAACTGGGAATCAGAGTATCCATTGAGACATACATGCCAGCCTCACTCTGTCATTTTTGGGGGACTGACTACTTATATTTGGAAGTCTAAAGCCTTCAGTATTGGCTCCAAGCCTTTGGTATAACAGGTGGAAAATTCCAGAGGTAGACTTTCCGAATGATTCCTATTTCTTATAAAATTATGGAACATAGTAAAAGATCATCCAATATGAGACTATCTCATTTAAACCAAACCTTCCTATTAAGATACACCTTTACATAGGCTCATATACATTCCTTTCGGACAGGGAGGCCACAGTATCCCTGCATTTCCATGTGAATGTGGATTAAAGCTCTCTTTCCAGCAAACACCTAACCTAGCACTGGAGATTGGATCTAGGGTGAGGTCCAGAGTCCCCAGCCAGAGAAGGGACCCTCAAGCATCAGGAGAGCATCAGGACAGCATGAGCCCTGCTGTGGGCCCAAGTGTCAGTAATGTGCTAATGGAAGTTCAGGGTTCTCGTATTTGGTACACGTTACTAGTTTGACTAGTATACATGCTGACTCCATCAGTTTTACTTGTCAGGATATAGGGCCATCGACTTTACATTTAGGCAAATCAGGCATCTCTAATGTGTAGATCCTGGTAGTACACAGTAGCTGTCCTGCTGACATTGATATGATAAGGCAGTATGTGACTTAGTGTCATAATTTAACATATACACCATACTGTGCAAAGGCCATGCTTCATGTTGGGTATGAAGGCATAGTGTTTTGTTGTTGTTGTTTAGTTTTTGCCAAGACACTGTTTGGGTTTTTGTTGTTGTTGTTAATTTTATTTTTTAACTTTGCAATATTGTATTGGTTTTGCCATATATCAAAATGAATCTGCCACAGGTATACATGTGTTGTTGTTTTTGACACATTTTAAAACAGTGAGATTTCACGTGATGATTTTATTTTTGTTGTTTGTTTCTTATATTGCAAGATCTAGTTTCCCTAGGTCCTCATAATCACCAGCCAAACAGGACAGCCCTTTGCTCTCCATTTGGCCCCCATTTCTGCCTGGCACAGTTCTCTGTCCCTGCAGCATTGTCACTCTGCCACCTTGATTTGGAAGCCTATCTTCTCCTTGGTCAATGTGGTGACACCTGAGGCCCCTCTTATACAGTCTGGCTGGTCCAGACTGGTGATGTCCAAGGTGCCATCTAAGGAAGGAACTTCCCAACGACCATCTCTACTCTTTCTAGACAGTAGATCTGCACTGCCAACTGCCACCCACAGAGCTTGGCACATTGTGGGCCAAGTAGGTCCAGGATGGAGAGCCTGCTCTTTTGATCTGTGGCCCGGACTACTTCCTGCTCCTTTACTTCTTGTCGTCATTTTGAGTGTGTTACCCTGGTGTAACATCTCTTTCTCTCCACTCTTAGTGAAGACCTCTTAATATATTTTCACCCTTCCAGTTAGTTAGCTGCCTTGAATTTCACAAGTACTGCAAATGTGAATTGCTTGAGTTGTATCTCCCAGTTGGAGTCTATGGCAGTCAATATTTTCCCAAGATGTTATCTCTCAGCAAGACTGAAGCCAATAAGTGGCAAGCAGGCAATCAACAAGTATTTATTAGTCTCCCAATCTTGGTTATGCTTTCTGAATTACATTTAATTCTTCTTAGAGCAAGTGACAAACATCCCTGTCAAAGTTGCTTAAGTATAGGGGGAATTTATTGGCTCCAGAAACCAAGCATGAATATAAAGTTATGGGAAGGGCAGTGTCACAGCTGGGCCTTGGGAAAACTAGAGGCAGAAACAGTAGTGTCAGGACTCTTTGGTTCTTATATCTACTCTGCCTTGTACTGGTGTCATTATCAACATGGTAGAAGAATGTCCACCAGTGTTCCCTAATTTTACATATTCTGCTTTTGTCACTGGATAATTACTTCCTCATTGTGAGTTCTCCAGAGCCTGTGAAAATTCTAATTCGTCCAACCTAGATCAGGTGCCTGTCTCTGAGCCAATTAGCCATGGTATGGGTGGGAAAAGAGGGAGGTACTCATCCATTGGGAACCAGTCAGCAGTGACCTGGAATGACTCCTTTTGTACTAACATGACAGCTTCCCCTTGTGGAATGGATAAAAGTGGAAAACACAGTCCCAGAAAAGGAGGGAGGGAAAGCCTTAGAAAACTGTCTTAATCTGCTGGGATTGCCATAATAAGATGCCATAAACTGGGTGGCTTAAAGAGTAGATATTTATTTCTCACAGTTCTGGAAGCTGAAAGTTTGAAATGAAGGTACTGGCATAATTGGGTTTGAGTGAGAGCTTTCTTTCTTCAATTTAACTCTGAATGTGGCAATAAGGAATTCATGATCTGAGCCACAGTCAGCTCTCAGTCTTGTTTTTGCTAACTGTATAGAGCTTCTCCATCTTTGGCTGCAAAGAATATAATCAATCTGATTTCAGTGTTGGCCATCTGGTGATGTCCATGTGTAGAGTCTTTTCTTGTGTTGTTGGAAGAGGGTGTTTGCTATGACCAGTGTATTTTCTTGGCAAAACTCTATTAGCCTTTGCCCTGCTTCATTCTGAATTTCAGGCCAAATTTGCCTGTTACTTCAGGTGTTTCTGAGTGTGACAGAAACATACTGACAGAATGTTGTCCACTGGAGAAGAGAATGGCAAACCACTTCAGTATTCTTGCCTTGAGAACCCCATGAACAGTATGAAAAGGCAAAATGATAGGATACTGAAAGATGAACTCCCCAGGTCAGTAGGTGCCCAATATGCTACTGGAGATCAGTGGAGAAACAACTCCAGAAAGAATGAAGGGATGGAGCCAAAGCAAAAACAATACCCAGTTGTGGATGGGACTGGTGATAGAAGCAAGGTCCAATGCTGTAAAGAGCAACATTGCATAGGAACCTGGAATGTTAGGTCCATGAATCAAGGCAAATTGGAAGTGGTCAAACAGGAGATGGCAAGAGTGAATGTCGACATTCTAAGAATCAGCGAACTAAATTGGACTGGAATGGGTGAATTTAACTCAGATGACCATTATATCTACTACTGTGGGCAGGAATACCTTAGAAGAAATGGAGTAGCCATCATAGTCAACAAAAGAATCTGAAATGCAGTACTTGGATGCAATCTCAAAAATGACAGAATGATCTCTGTTCGTTTCCAAGGCAAACCATTCAATATCACAGTAATCCAAGTCTATGCCCTGACCAGTAACGCTGAAGAAGCTGAAGTTGAAAGGTTCTATGAAGACCTACAAGACCTTTTAGAACTAGCACCCAAAAAAGATGTCCTTTTCATTATAGGGGACTGGAATGCAAATATAGGAAGTCAAGAAACACCTGGGGTAACAGGCAAATTTGGCCTTGGAATACGGAATGAAGCAGGGCAAGGGCTAATAGAGTTTTGCCAAGAGAATGCACTGGTCATAGCAAATATCCTCTTCCAACAACACAAGAGAAGACTCTACACATGGACATCACCAGATGGTCGATACCAACAGATTGATTATTTTCTTTGCAGCCAAAGATGGAGAAGCTCTAGACAGTCAGCAAAAACAAGACCGGGAGCTAACTGTGGCTCAGATCATGAGCTCCTTATTGCCAAATTCATAATTAAATTGAAGAAAGTAGGGAAAACCACTAAACCATTCAGGTATGACCTAAATCAAATCCCTTATGATTATACAGTGGAAGTGAGAAATAGATTTAAGGGACTAGATCTGATAGATAGACTGCCTGATGAACTATGGACTAAGGTTCATGACATTTTACAGGAGACAGGGATCAAGACCATCCCCATGAAAAAGAAATGCAAAAAAGCAAAATGGCTGTCTGAGGAGGCCTTACAAATAGTTGTGAAAAGAAGAGAAGAGAAAAGCAAAGCAGAAAAGGAAAGATATAAGCATCAGAATGCAGAGTTCCAAAGAATAGCAAGAAGAGATAAGAAAGCCTTCCTTAGTGATCAGTGCAAAGAAATAGAGGAAAACAACAGAATGGGAAAGACTAGAAATCTCTTCAAAAAAATTCGAGATCCCAAGGGAACATTTCATGAAAAGATGGGCTCAATAAAGGACAGAAATGGTATGGACCTAACAGAAGCAGAAGATATTAAGAAGAGGTAGCAAGAATACACAGAAGAGCTGTACAAAAAAGATCTTCATGACCAAGATAATCACGATGGTATGATCACTCACCTAGAGCCAGACATCCTGGAATGTGAAGTCAAGTGGGCCATATAAAGCATCACTAGGAACAAAGCTAGTAAAGGTGATGGAATTCCAGTTGAGCTATTTCAAATCCTAAAAGATGATGCTGTGAAAGTGCTGCATTCAATATGCCAGCAAATTTGGAAAACTCAGCAGTGGCCACAGGACTGGAAAAGTTTTCAGTTTTCATTCCAATCCCAAAGAAAGGCAATGCCAAAAAATGCTCAAACTACCGCACAGTTGCACTCATCTCACATGCTAGTAAAGTAATGCTCAAAATTCTCCAAGCCAGGCTTCAGCAATACATGAACCGTGAACTTCCAGATGTTCAAGCTGGATTTAGAAAAGGCAGAGGAACCAGAAATCAAATTGCCAACATCCGCTGGATCATCGAAAAAGCAAGAGAGTTCCAGAAAAACATCTATTTCTGCTTTATTGACTATGCTAAAGCCTTTGACTGTGTGGATCACAATAAACTGTGGAAAATTCTGAAAAAGATGGGAATACCAGACCACCTGACCTACCTCTTGAGAAATGTAAATGCATGTCAGGAAGCAACAGTGGGAACTGGATATGGAACAACAGACTGGTTCCAAATAGGAAAAGGAGTACGTCAAGGCTGTATATTGTTACCCTGCTTATTTAACTTATATGCAGAGTACATCATGAGAAATGCTGGGCTGGAAGAAGCACAAGCTGGAACCAAGATTGCTGGGAGAAATATCAATAACCTCAGATATGCAGATGACACCATTCTTATGGCAGAAAGTGAAGAGGAACTAAAAAACCTCTTGATGAAGAGTGAAAGTAGGGAGTGAAAAAGTTGGCTTAAAGCTCAACATTCAGAAAACGAAGATCATGGCATCTGTTCCCATCACTTCATGGGAAATAGATGGGGAAACAGTGGAAACAGTGTCAGACTTTATTGGTTTGGGCTCCAAAATCATTGCAGATGGTGACTGCAGCCATGAAATTAAAAGACGCCTACTCCTTGGAAGGAAAGTTATGACCAACCTAGATAGCATATTGAAAAGCAGAGACATTACTTTGCTAACAAAAGTCCATTTAGTCAAGGCTATGGTTTTTCCAGTGGTCATGTATGGATGTGAGAGTTGGACTGTGAAGAAAGCTGAACGCCGAAGAATTGATGCTTTTAAACTGTGGTGTTGGAGAAGACTCTTGAGAGTCCCTTGGACTGCAAGGAGATCCAACCAGTCCGTTCTGAAGGAGATCAGCCCTGGGTGTTCTTTGGAAGGAATGATGCTAAAGATGAAACTCCAGTACTTTGGCCACCTCAATGGAAGAGCTGACTCATTGGAAAAAACTCTGATGCTGGAGGGATTGGGGGCAGGAGGAAAAGGGGATGACAGAAGAGATGGCTGGATGGCATCACTGACTTGATGGAAGTGAGTCTGAGTGAACTCCGGTAGTTGGTGATAGACAGGGAGGCCTGGTGTGCTGCGATTCATGGGGTTGCAAAGAGTTCGACATGACTGAGTGACTGATCTGATCTGATCTGATCAGGTGTTTCTTGACTTCCTATATTTGCATTCCAGTCCCCTATAATGAAAAGGACATCTTTTTGGGGTGTTAGTTCTAAAAGGTCTTGTAGGTCTTCATAGAACCATTCAAATTCAGCTTCTTCAGCGTTACTGGTCAGGGCATAGACTTGGATTACTGTGATATTGAATGGTTTGCCTTGGAAACGAACAGAGATCATTCTGTCATTTTTGAGATTGCATCCAAGTACTGCATTTCAGATTCTTTTGTTGACTATGATGGCTACTCCATTTCTTCTAAGGTATTCCTGCCCACAGTAGTAGATATAATGGTCATCTGAGTTAAATTCACCCATTCCAGTCCAATTTAGTTCGCTGATTCTTAGAATGTCGACATTCACTCTTGCCATCTCCTGTTTGACCACTTCCAATTTGCCTTGATTCATGGACCTAACATTCCAGGTTCCTATGCAATGTTGCTCTTTACAGCATTGGACCTTGCTTCTATCACCAGTCCCATCCACAACTGGGTATTGTTTTTGCTTTGGCTCCATCCCTTCATTCTTTCTGGAGTTGTTTCTCCACTGATCTCCAGTAGCATATTGGGCACCTACCGACCTGGGGGGCGGGGAGGTTCCTCTTTCAGTGTCCTATCTTTTTGCCTTTTCATACTGTTCATGGGGTTCTCAAGGCAAGAATACTGAAGTGGTTTGCCATTCTCTTCTCCAGTGGACAACATTTTCTCAGATCTCTCCGCCATGACCCATTGTCTTGGGCAGCCCTACATGGCATGGCTTAGTTTCATTGAGTTAGACAAAGCTGTGGCCCATGTGATCAGATTGGATAGTTATTTGTGATTGTGGCTTCAGTCTGTCTTCCCTCTGATGCCCTCTCTCAGCACCTACCATCTTGCTGGGGTTTCTATTACCTTGGACTTGGGGTATCTCTTCATGCCTGCTCCAGCAAAGCACAGCTGCTGCACCTTGCCTTGGATGTGGGGTATCTCTGCTAGGCCGCCCGCTGCTCCAGCACGGTGCAGCCGCTGCTTGCCATGCCAGCATTGCACTTGCCAAATTCAGACTTAAATTGAAGAAAATTGAAGAAACTGGGGAAAACCAGTAGACCATTTGGGTATGACCTAAATCAAATCCCTTATGATTATACAGTGGAAGTGAGAAATAGATTTAAGGGACTAGATCTGATAGAGTGCCTGATGAACTATGGATGGAGGTTCATGACATTGTACAGGAGACAGGGATCAAGACCATCCCCACGGAAAAGAAATGCAAAAAAGCAAAATGGCTGTCTGAGAAGGCCTTACAAATAGCTGTGAAAAGAATAGAAGCAACAAGCAAAGGAGAAAAGAAAAGATATACCCATTTGAATGCAGAGTTCCAAAGAATAGCAAGGAGAGATAAGAGCCTTCCTCAGTGATCAATGCAAAGAAATAGAGGAAAACAATAGAATGGAAAAGACTAGAGATCTCTTCAAGAAAATTGGAGATACCAAGGGAACATTTCATACAAAGATGGGCTCAATAAAGGACAGAAATGGTAGGGACCTAAGAGAAGCAGAAGATATTAAGAAGAGGTGGCAAGAATACACAGAAGAACTATACAAAAAAAAATCTTCATGACCCAGATAATCACGATGGTGTGATCACTCACCCAGAGCCAGACATCTTGGGAGGCAAAGTCAAGTGGGCCTTAGGAAGCATCACTACGAACAAAGCTAGTGGAGGTGATGGAATTCCAGGTGAGCTACTTCAAATTCTAAAAGATGATGCTGTGAAAGTGCTGCATTCAATATGCCAGCAAATTTGGAAAACTCAGCAGTGGCCACAGAACTGGAAAAGGTCAGTTTTCATTTCAATCCCAAACAAAGGCAATGCCAAAGAATGCTCAAACTGCTGTACAATTGCACCCATCTCACATGCTCAAAATTCTCCAAGCCAGGCTACAGCAGTATGTGAACCATGAACTTCCAGATGTTCAAGCTGGATTTAAAAAATGCAGAAGAACCAGAGGTCAAATTGCCAACATCCATTGGATCATTGGAAAAGCAAGAGAATTCCAGAAAACATCTATTTCTGCTTTATTGACTATGCCAAAGCCTTTGACTGTGTGGATCCCAATAAACTGTGGAAAATTCTGAACGAGATGCGAATACCAGACTACCTGACCTGCCTCCTGAGAAATATGTATGAAGGTCTGGAGGCAACATTTAGAACTGGACATGGAATTACAGACTGGTTCCAAATCAGGAAAGGAGTACGTCAAGACTGTATATTGTCACCCTGCTTATTTAACTTCTATGCAGACTACATCATGAGAAATGCTGGGCTAGAAGAAGAACAAGCTGGAAGGAAGATTTCCAGGAAAAATATCAATAACCTCAGATATGCAGATGATACCACCCTTATGCAGAAAGTGAAGAAGAACTAAAGAACCTCTTGATGAAAGTGAAAGAGGAGAGTGAAAAAGTTGGCTTAAAGCTCAACATTCAGAAAACTAAGATCGTGGCATCTGTTCCCATCACTTCATGGCAAATAGATGGGGAAACAATGGAAACAGTGAGAGACTTTATTTTTTAGGGCTCCCAAATCACTGCAGATGGTGGCTGCTGCCATGAAATTAAAAGACACTTACTGCTTGGAAGGAAAGTTATGACCAACCTAGACAGCATATTAAATAGCAGAGACATTACTTTGCCAACAAAGGCCCATCTAGTCAAGGTTACTGAGAAGGCAATGGCACCCCACTCCAGTACTCTTGCCTGGAAAATCCCATGGATGGAGGAGCCTGGTAGGCTGCAGTCCATGGGGTCACTGAGAGTTGGACACGACTGAGCGACTTCACTTTCACTTTTCACTTTCATGCATTGGAGAAGGAAATGGCAACCCACTCCAGTACTCTTGCCTGGAGAATCCCAGGAACCGGGGAGCCCATTGGGCTGCCGTCTATGGGGTCACACAGAGTTGGACACGACTGAAGCGACTTAGCAGCAGCAGCAGTCAAGTTTATGGTTTTTCCAGTAGTCATGTATGGATGTGAGAGTTGGACTATAAAGGAAGCTGAGAGCCAAAGAATTGACGCTTTTGAACTGTGGTGTTGGAGAAGACTCTTGAGAGTCCCTTCGACTGCAAGGAGATCAGTCCTAAGTGTTCATTGTAAGGAGTGATGTTGAAGCTGAAACTCCAGTACTCTGGCTATCTAATGCAAAGAGCTGACTCACTGGAAAAGACCCTGATGTGGGAAAGATTGAGAGCAGGAGGAGAAGGGGATGACAGAGGATGAGATGGTTGGATGGCATCGTTGAGTCAATGGACATGAGTTTGAGTAAACTCCAGAAGTTGGTGATGGACAGGGAGGCCTGTCATGATGCGGTCCATGGGGTTGCAAAGAGTCAGACAGGACTGAGCAACTGAACTTAGAGCTTTCTTACTTAATTGCATATAGCCACCTTGTCTCTCTGTGTCCTAACATGACTTTTTTGTTGTGTGAGAGCCAAGGAGGAGAGTGAGAGAGAGCACTAGTTCTCTGATGGTGAGTGGGTGCTAGTTACTCAGTCATATCCAACTCTTTTTGACCCCATGGACTGTAGCACACCAGGCTCCTGTGTCTGTGGAATTCTCCAGGCAAGAATACTGGAGTTGGTAATTGCCATTTCCTTCTCCAGGGTACTTCCTGACTCAGGGACTGAACCTGTTCTCCTGCATTGCACACAGACTCTTTACTGACTGAGCTACAAGGGAAGCAGGTGGTCTCTCTGGTGGGGTATTTCTTCCTATACAGTCACTAATCCTGTCATGAGGGCCCCACCCTCATAACCTCATCTAACTCTAATTATCTCCCAAAGTCTCCATCTCCAAATATATCACACTGGGAATTAGGGTTTCAGCATATGAATTTGGGAGGGCACATTCAGTCTGTAACAAAGAGTAAACATAGTATCCAGTGCATCTGCTCACAGGATCTTACAATTGAGTGAGTGGGTTAAGATTTACATGTAGAAACATTGGTGATAAAAGCATGCTGTTGACATGTCATTGATTATTTGGAGGAAGCATCCGAAGTGGATGCTTGTATAATCAAGGATGACACCACACACAGTGCTGGCGTTCTCAAGTTGGGATCCTGGGGTAGAAGGAGCTTGAATTAAAGACGATCCTTTTTCCTGCTGCCTCAGTTTTACTCAAAATTGGATGTTGGGAGAGTCCATTAAAACCAATATGTTATCGAGTCTAAGCTCCTTCTGTTCACTGCATGACAGGGCAATAAGTTGGCAGGCAAGGGGTTGAGGCAAGGAATAAAGGGTTTATTTGGAAAGCCACCAGACTGAGAAGATGGCAGACTAGTGTCTCAAAATAACCATCTTATCAGGATCTGGATGCCAATGTCTTTTACAGAACATAGAGGGGAAAGAGGTGAGGAAGTAAAGTAAAAATGCCCTTATTCTTGCATATATCTCCTGGAATGGCCAGCCTTGGTTGGGTATGTGTTAATTTCTTTTTTCTTGCAGCCATTCCTAGGTGGGCCAGGTCAGAATGTTTCTCTGAACAAAGGCACTTTGGTTTAACATTCAGGCAGAGGGGCAGGGTTTCTTGAGGCAGACCATTATGTAAAGACAGTATCCTTTTAGTGAACAAAAGCAACAAGAAACAAAGGTTAAAGTTAAAAAACCAAATCCAATATGTAGTCAGATTTTGTTCTTCCCTGTAACAAACATATAACACAGATATAAAGAATAATACAAAATGTGTATGACTTTTAAAATAAAAGTACAATTCATAAAGTGAAGAAATTCAGGCTTTTTGGCATGAGGTGCCAGTTCCCTTTTTCCAATAGAAGTTCATAGACTACTGTGTTCCATAAAACTTTGGTGAAGAAGTTTAAAAAGTCTGGAGGATAACTGTTGTTAAACATTGCTTATCAAGCACTATGTGGTCTTGGAGTACTTGAAGAATTTGAAGTGGGGGGGGATGGATGAGACAGGCTATAGAAGAAGATCCCTGAACTACTTCTGGTGACAGCATACTGTGTAGATCTTGTTTTTTATTTTACTTTGGGAAGCAGGATTTCCTCAATGGCACCACAAAGCAGATGAAATTTAATTAGCTTATAGTTCTATAATTTCAGTTCTGGGATCTCAAGGTTTAATTCATATATAGTTTGATAATCTCAGTTTTGGGATATCCAGATGGTCCATGTGATTTGAATATCACTTTCGGGACTTTCTAGGTAAATTCTGCTTAAGTAATTCAAATGAGTAGAGCTATTTTGCTAATTAGAGGGATTAGATTGAAGGGCACCAGGCCTCAAACAGATAAAAGACTAGAGAGAGAGTGGAATTAGCTGGGATAAGGTCAGTAGAGACTGGAGGCCAGTGGGTAGCTTTTTTTTTTTTTTTTTAGTGGAGAAAGAATTAGTTTTGAAACTTGAATGGGTCAAGTTTCAAGTTTCTTGAAAACCATTGAAAGGGTCAGCATGCTAGTACCTGTTATTGTTCAATCTCTAAGTTGTGTCCAACTGTTTGAAACCACATGGACTGCAGCATCCCGGGCTCCTCCATCTTCCATTATCTCCTGGAGCTTGCTCAAATTCATGTCCACTGAGTCGGTGATGCTACTTAACCATCTCATCCTCTGCTACACCCTTCTGCTTTTGCCTTCAATCTTCCCCAGCATCAGGGTCTTTTCCAATGAGTCCAATGCTTTTCCAATGCTCTTTGCCTCAGGTGGCCAAAGTATTGGAGCTTCAGCTTCAGCATCAGTCCTTCCAATGAATATTCAGGGTTGATTTCCTTTAGAATTGACTGGTTTGATCTTCTTGCTGTCCAAGGACTCTCAAGAGTCTACTCCAGCACCACAATTGGAAAGTATTAGTTCTTCAGTGTTCAGCCTTCTTTATAGTCCAACTCTCACATCCATACATGACTATTGGAAAAACCATAGCTTTGTCTAGATGGACCTTTGTTGACAAAGTGATGTCTGTGCTTTTTAGTATGCTGTCTAGGTTTGTCATAGCTTTTATTCCAAGGAGCAAGCATCTTTTAATCTCATGGCTGCAGTCACTGTCCATGGTGATTTTGGAGTCCAAGAAAAGAAAATCTGTTATTGTTTCCATTATTCCCCCATCTATTTGCCATGAAGTGATGGGACCAGATGCCGTGATCTTAGTTTTCTGAATGCTGAGTTTTAAGCCAGATTTTTCACTCTCCTCTTTCACCCTCTTTTTAATTCCTCTTCATTTTCTGGCATTATGGTGGTATCATCTGCATATCCAAGGTTGTTGATATTTTTCCTGGTAATCTTGATTCCAGTGATTCATCCAGCTTGGCATTTTTCATGATGTACTCTGCATAGAAGTTAAGTAAGCAGGATGACAGTAAACAGCCTTGTTGTACTCTTTCCCAATTTGGAACCAATCCATTGTACTGTTGCAGGAATAGAAACCCCTTCCAGGGCCTGAGAGTGGGCTCTTGTCTAACACTCAGAATGAATTGTCCAAGGCAGAATATGAGCTGACAAAGCAAGAGACTTTATTGGGAAGGTGCACCCAGGCAGAGAGCAGTAGGGTAAATGAACCCAGGAGAACTGCTCTGCCATGTGGCTCACAGTCTCAGGCTTTATGGTGATGAGATTAATTTCCAGGTTTTCTTTGGCCAGTTATTCTGACTCAGGGTCCTTCCTGGTGGCTTACACATTGCTCAGGCAAAATGGATGCCAGTGAGGAGGATTCTGGGAGGTGGTAGGGCACATGGTGTCTCCTTTTGACCTTTCCCCAACTTTCTGGTTGGTGGTAGCTTGTTAGTTCCTGTATTCCTTGCTGGGACCTCCTCTCATAAGATAGCTCAGGCAAATGGTTACTACGGTGCCTGGCCAGGGTGGGCAGTTTCAGTCAGTGTGTTTCCCCTTACAGTTCCATGTCCAGTTCTAACTGTTGCTTCTTGATCCACATACAGATTTCTCAGGAGACAGGTCAGATGGTCTGGCATTCCACCTATTCCAGTGGAAACCACACCTTTCTCATTTAAGGCAAACCTCTCCACTTGTGTCCTGAGCTCCTTCCTCCCCTTCTTGTTGTTTAGTCACCCAGTTGTGTTGGACACTTTGTGACCCCATGGGGAACATTGCATTAAATGCCCATATTTCTTGAGGTTCTGCCCTAAATGACTTTTTCTATATATTCTCTGTGGAGAAACACATCAGTTTCCACAATGTTCAGACACCAATTCTCTGACACCAACTAGGTGTTCTGCAATTTATTTCAATTCTGACCCTAATTACTTAGACTTAGTGCAGACCCCATAAGTTAAAGGCAAAGTCATTGACAGATTGCCTCCACTTCAGACACCAACCTTAAGTCTCAGGGACCACCCACACTTCAGAATGGCTATAAATTTAGGGATTCCCATGATCCCTTGTATTCAATAGTTAACTGAAACAAATCACGTTACCCACTGAAAGTGCTGTACTTATGATATAGTTTTATTATTAAGCATATAACTCAAGAATAGCCAAGAGATGTATAGGGCAAGATCTGAGGAGGGGGTAGGGACATAGCTTCTATGTCCCCTCCGCAAAGAATTCCAGGTACATCAATCTCCCATCATAGCAATGTGTTCACCAATCAGAAGCTCCCCTAGATTTCCCAGGTGGTGCTAGTGGTAAAGAACTCACCTGCCAATGCAGGAGACGTGAGACACAAGTTCAGTCCCTAGTTTGGGAAAATCCTCTGGAGTAGGAAATGGCAACCCACTCTAGTATCCTTGCCTAGAGAATCCCATGGACAGAGAAGCCTGCCTGGCTACAGTCCATGGGGTCACAAAGAGTCAGATGCCACTGAGCGACTAACACTATGTCACTAAGAGTCATTTCATTAGCATAACAAAGACATTCCTGTCACTCAGTTAATTCCAAGGGTTTTTTTAGAATTAATTTTTATTGGATTATAGTTGATTTATAATACTGTGTTTTTGCTATACAGCAGAGTGAGTCAGTTATACATATACCCACTCTTTTAAATTCGATTTCTGTTGTAAGTCATCACAGAATACTGAGTAGAGTTCTCTGTGCTGTCGAGTAGGTCCTTATTATTAGTTATCTATTTCATATATAGTAGTGTGTATATGTCAATCCCAATCTTCCAATTTATCCCTTTGTGTCAGGAACTGGGAACAAAGACCAGATATACTTTTTATTATATCAGACACATATATACACATGAATCACAAATTTATTAGCTCTTATCTCTTCTCTGAAATTTAGACTCTCAGACCCAGTTACTGCCTGGGTGTCGTTTTTAGAGAAGCCAAGTTCCCTCTAATCTGTCAATATCTAAAAATAAACCCCAATTCCCATCCCACCACCCTGTCCAACAGATATACTTTTTCTCCTATATTTCCTCTTACTAAATATTGATTGTATCACCATCCACCCAGCTGCCCCAACCTGAAACCTATGTTTTATCCTTAATTTTCTAGCTCACATTCTATAGTGTTGCCTCATTTTTGAATGTTAATTCTCCATCTCCCTTTACCTTCCTACTTATCATTTAGATCTCAGCTTAAAAGTCATGGTGCTCAGGAAGCCTTTGCTGGCCTCCTGAGACTGATTAGGTGCTCCTGCTAAGTCACTTCAGTCATGTCTGACTCTCTGTGACCCCATAGACGGCAGCCCACTAGGCTCCTCTGTCCCTGGGATTCTCCAGGCAAGAACACTGGAGTGGGTTGCCATTTCCTTCTCCAATATATGAAAGTGAAAATTGAAAGTGAAGTCGCTAAGTCGTGTCCGACTCTTAACAACCCCGTGGACTGCAGCCTACCAGGCTCCTCCGTCCATGGGATTCTCCAGGCAAGAGTACTGGAGTAGGCTGCCATTGCCTTCTCCATAGGTGCTCCTACACTTCCACAGCCTTGCCATTTTTCATTCAGTGTAATAACTTTCTATTAGTCTTTCTTGCCCAGGAGTTTGGTGACGGCAGTAATTGTGTCTGTCTTATTCAATTTTGCACACTTGTACCTGGCACATAATTAACATTCAATAAATAAATAATGAATGAGTGAAACAATCCAAAATTGGAGCATTTAAAAATAAGATTTCTATATATAATTATTTTTATACTAGTGATTACCCACTTTGCTGTAGGTGATGCTGGTTTAATCCTATTTTGAGAATTAAATAATTTATGTATTTCATAATTTTGAACCAGTCAGTAGGTGGTTTAGTTGCTAAGTCATGTTGGACTCTTGCAACCCCATAGCCTAGCCAGCCAGGCTCCTCTTTTCCTGGGATTTCCCAGGCAAGATTACTGGAATGGGTTGCAGTTTCCTTCTCCAGGAGATCTTCCCTGGATTGAACCTGCATTTCCTGCAGAAATCATATGGACCTAACAGAAGCAAAAATATTAAGAAGAAGTGGCAAGAATACACAGAAAAACTATACAAAAGAGATCTTCATGATGGTATGATCACTCACCTAGAGCCAGACATCCTGGAATGCAAAGTCAAGTGGGCCTTAGGAAGCATCACTATGAACTAAGCTAGTGGAGGTGATGGAATTCCAGGTGAGCTATTTCAAATCCTAAAAGATGATCCTGTGAAAGTGCTGCATTCAATATGCCAGCAAATTTGGAAAACTCAGCAGTGGCCACAGGACTGGAAAAGTTTTCAGTTTTCATTTCAATCCCAAACAAAGGCAATGCCAAAGAATGCTCAAACTACCACACAGTTGCACTCATCTCACATGCTAGTAAAGTAATGCTCAAAATCTCCAAGCCAGGCTTCAGCAGTATGTGAACCGTGAACTTCCAGATGTTCAAGCTGGATTTAGGAAAGGCAGAGGAGCCAGAGATCAAATTGCCAACATCCATTGGATCATCAGTAAAAGAGAATTCCAGAAAAACATCTATTTCTGCTTTATTGACTATGCCAAAGCCTTTGACTGTGTGGGTCACAAAAAACTGTGGAAAATTCTAAAAGAGATGGAAATACCAGACCACCTGACCTGTCTCCTGAGAAAACTATATGCAGGTCAAGAAGCAACAGTTAAAACTGGACATGGAATTACAGACTGGTTCCAAATCGGGAAAGGAGTACGTGAAGGCTATATATTGTCACCCTGCTTATTTGACTTCTATGCAGAGTACATCATGCGAAATGTCAGGCTGGATGAAGCACAAGCTGGAATCAAGATTGCCAGGAGGAATATCAATAACCTCAGGTATGCAGATGACACTACCCTTATGGCAGAAAGTGAAGAAGAACTAAAGAGGCTCTTGATGAAAGTGAAAGAGGAGAGTGAAAAAGCTGGCTTAAAACTCAACATTCAGAAAACTAAGATCATGGCATCCAGTCCCATCACTTCATGGCAAATAGATGGGGAAACAATGGAAACAGTGAGAAACTTTATTTTCCTGGGTTCCAAAATCACTGCAGATGGTGACTGCAACCATGACATTAAAATACACTTGCTCCTTCAAAGAAAAGCTATGACCAACCTAGACAGCATATTAGAAAGCAGAGGCATTACTTTGGCAACAAAGGTCTGTCTAGTCAAAGCTATGGTTTTTCCCATAGTCATGTATAGATGTGAGAGTTGTACTATAAAGAAAGCTGAGCACCGAAGAATTGATGCTTTTGAACTGTGGTGTTGGAGAAGACTCTTGAGAGTCCCTTGGACAGCAAGGAAATCCAACCAGTCAATCCTAAAGGAAATCAGTCTTGAATATTCATTGGAAGGACTGATGCTGAAGCTGAAAGCCCAATACTTTGGCCACCTGATGCAAAGAACTGACTCGTTGAAAAAGACCCTGATGCTAGGGAAGATTGAAGGCAGGAGGAGAAGGGGATGACAGAGGATGAGATGGTTGGATGACATTATTGTCTCGATGGACATGAGTTTGAGTAAGCTCTGGAAGTTGGTGGTAAACAGGGAAGCCTGGCGTGCTGTAGTCCATGAGGTCGCAGAGTTGGACACGACTGAGTGACTGAACTGAACTGAACTCCTGCATTGCAGATGAATTCTTTACCATTGAGCTACCATGGAAGCCAAGAGAATCATATCTATAAACACAGCTGGAACAAAATATGATGGGACCAAAATGTGATGAGAGATATGAGCAAATTCCCATGGGAAATACTGAGTGTGGTAGATTGGATTATTATTCCCATGCCTTCTGCCACATACTTTCCAATGTATGTCACAAGAGTAGGCAGAATATATATTCTCACCCCATTCACTTTGGACTGGGCCATGTGACTTGCTTTGACCAATTAATTTAACCAGAAGTCAAGTCACAGTGTGCCAGTTCTGAGCAGATACTTTGAGAAAATAAATCATTTTTTCATACATTTCAATCTTTTGCCCATAAAGAATGAGTTCCATGTAACCATTGCTCTCTTAGCCTGAGTCCTGGAATATAAAGACACATGGAGCAAATTTGAACTTAAACCATAGACTTGAGTTTAGCCTAACCAATCCACAGGCAACCTACATTCCCATAAACATGAAGTAGATACTTTTTGTAAGCCAGTGAGATTGCAATGGGGTGGGGGATGTCTGTTGCACATCATTGTCACAGCAGAAATCTGACATACACTGAGTATTCATCTAATGACTTTGGTGGGGGCATGAGACACAAAGAAAAGGCTTCCTGGCTAGAGATATTTCCCAAGACACATGCCCCCAATCCCCTGCTGGTAGCAGACTATTAAAAAGTCAATGCAGAGAACTCAGTGCTTTATTCCAATGTTATGAAGCCTGGGAAACAGACATGGAAAGATTTAAACATGGGGCTTGCTGAGATCTGATCTCTCCATACTGGAAGATCTATCTTATATTCACAGATATTTCTCCCACAGCTAGAATTTTCATAACAGAAATTAGACAGCATGGCATTGATCAAGTAAAGCATACAGTTTTAACTGTGCAGAGCATTAGGGCTCTGATATAGCCACTAGGGAGTTGGTACCACTTGAATGAGAAAGCTGGTCTCCCAAGGCAGGGAAGCACATTGCTACCGGCGAGGGTATTGAGTTTCTCAGTGTGGGTTTTCTTTTGTTGGTCATTCATAGTTGTGAATCCAGCTACAATTTATTTATTTTTATGCTAACAATGGACAGCAAAGGGATAAAACTGTGTAAAAGAACTCTTTAATTCCTAATCTCTTTTTTCCCACTGCTACAACTTTTTTGTCTTTTTCTTTTAAACGGGAAGCAGGGGAAGCAGTCAAGAATAGTAGTTATGAAAAAGCCCTGGACTTTCCTGGTGGCCCAGTGGTTAAGAATCTGCCTGCCAATGCAGGGTACACAGGTTTGACTTCCTGGTCTGGGAAGATTCCACAAAACTCAGGGCAACTACACCTGTGCGCTGTAACTGCTGAAGCCATCACACCTAGAACTCGAGCTCCACAGCAGGAGAAGCCACTGCAATGAGAAGCCTGCGTGCCACAGTTAGAGAAAGTCTGCACACAGCAACAAAGACCCAACACAGCCAAAAATGAATAAGTGAAATATAAAAGAGAAAGGAAAAATCCCTATGAATTAGACTTCTTTGATTTAGACTTTGAATTCAGGTCCCATCAAGAATAGTGTAAAACTGACTTAAGCTCTTGTCCTCAGTTTCTTCATTTGTAAAATGAGGCTAACAACAGTAATCTACTCAAAGCTATGGTTTTTCCAGTAGTCATGTATGGATGTGGGAGTTGGACCATAAAGAAAGCTGAGCACCGAAGAATCGATACTTTTGGACTGTGGTGTTGGAGAAGATTCTTGAGAGTCCCTTGGACTGCAAGGAGATAAAACCAGTCCATCCTGAAGGAGATCAGTCCTGAATATTCACTGGAAGGACTGATGCTGAAGCTGAAACTCCAGCACTTTGGCCACCTGATGCAAAGAACTGACTCATTGGAAAAGACCTTTATGTTGGGAAAGATTGAAGGCAGGAGGAGAAGGGGATGACAGAGGATGAGATGGTTGGATGGCATCACTGACTCAATGGACATGAGTTTGACCTCCAGGAGTTGGTGATGGACAGGGAAGCCTGACGTGCTGCAGTCCATTGGGTCACAAAGAGTTGACACGACTGAGCGACTGAACTGAATTGAACTGAAATGAACAGTGCTTATCTCAGGATTTTGAAGAGTTAGTGCAATAATCTTGTGAGGCTTAATACAGTGTCTTGCAGACAATAAACAGTCAATAAATAATAGAAATTATTATAGGGAGAATTTTGTTAGTGCAATTTTTTCTTAGGAAAGCAGCTGTTCATTATAGAAAGACAGGCTGTGTCATGGCATTTACTTTGACCTTTTTACTATTGGGAAAAAAATACCTCAGGACCCAAATCATGATTAATTTATATACTATGTTTATGAACAGCTAAGCTTTCTCCACTTTGGTTCTCTGAAAGGAATAAGTGTCAATGACAAGGAAAATTTGGATTCACCACAAAATGAACACTTCCGGAACCTTCATTTGGTTAAGATCAAAATAGACTGAGCTCTCTGGTAATGAACAGTGGGCATGTTTCCAGACAAACATGGAGTGAACTTGGATCCTTCCACACATACCACACTGGAGTGACAGCAATTGTGCTTTGGAGTGGCCAGGGTGAAATGTTTCTTCAGTGAATTGCCAGGAAGATGATAAGAACATTCCAACAGCTAATGTGTTGCCCAAATGGCAGGTCACTTCATTCTCAGGTCTACTTTTTTCCTGACTGCAGAAAACACCAGAATGGACAGCCTTAGGTTTATGTAAATATGGCTGTCAAGGAAAGTTAATTCTCTTCAGAAACTGCAAGTTGATAATGGTTCAGATTTACAAGAGAAAATTTGTTATAAGACATATTTGACTGTTGAAAGATCTTGCAGTGTGTGTATGCAAGTGTGTGTGTGTGCATGCACATTGCTAGTACCTCTTGTTTGAAATGAGCAAGCAGTTGTAACTTACAAATTAGATGAACCAGCCATTTGAAATATGTCTCAAATTTTTTTCCTGGAGAGATAGAGTATTTTCCCCACTACCCAGGCGTTCTGTTTCCAAGCCCATTTACTTTCTCCTAGCCACTTCAGAATACACTGAAGTCAAAAATAAAGCTAGAGAAACTTACAAATTTATTCTCTATAATACAGAGCTTGGGACTTGCTACCTTTTGAAAAAAAAAATACACACATACACATAGTCACACAGAAAAGAAACAGTTAATTTAATGTGTAATCCTAGAGCAAAGATCAATATGACTCACATGAAAAATTAACAAAGGATCAAAGTAAAAATCCACTTTATTTTTCATTTGTTTCACTACATTTTTTAATGAAAATATAAGGCATTTCACCTCTCTGAGAAAAAAAGAGTAATATATACATATATATTAAACATATATAGGACTTCCCTGGTGGCTCAGACGGTAAAGCGTCTGTCTACAACGCAGGAGACCCAGGTTCAATCCCTGGGTTGGGAAGATCCCCTGGAGAAGGAAATGGCAATCCATTCCAGTACTACTGCCTGGAAAATCCCATGGACAGAGGAGCCTGGTAGGCTACAGTCCATGAGGTTGCAAAGAGTTGGACACGACTGAGCAACTTCACCATGTACAAATAAAAATTTAAAAATACATACAGCACACCTTATGGAAGAGAAGTGGGAGAGTTAGGAATAAAAGAAAAAAGAAAGATAAAGGGGAAGAAAGAGGTATAGGGAGAAAGAGTAAAAGTGAAAAATAAGATGGTTATAGATGACACAAATGCATAAAAGTAATACCAGGCATTTTCAGAGTGTAGGATTACTCTCTTTTAAGGCAGTTGTCAAATTTTCTAACTCTGAACCCCAATTAGGACATTTAGTTTGGGGCTTATGCTCTGTGACCTGATGAAATTTAGTAAGTGGTCAGACCCACCGCATGGTCCAAGGTTTCTCCTGCTCTGCAATAAAATCTCATGGAGACGGGTGGTGTTCTCTTGACTTGAGTAGGGCCAATGACAGTTTGGATCACTCTTTAAGGAGACAGTACTGAATGGCAGATGAAATTAAATTTTCTTTGTATATAACCATTCTGTTTCATTTGTTCCAGTAAGGCATTTCTTTAAAGGAAATAAACATAAAATAAAAGCTTCTCACGCATACACACACCTAGAGAGGCAATCAAGCAGAGAAGAATTCATGAAAGGGACTAAGAAGGAGTGTTGAGGGTAGAGGCAGGAGGAAATCCAGAAACTGTGGTGTTCCAGATGCCAAGGGAATAGTTGGCCTATATCACCTGAACTTCTACTCAATTTTTTCCAGCAGTTTTACTAAGGTATAATTTATACATAGTAAAATGCACACATCTTGAGCATAGAGCTTCATGTCTTTATCAAGTATATAGTCATGTATCCACCACCAAGATCGAGATGTAAAATATTTTCATCTCCCCAGAAAACTATTTCATTCTCCTTTCCAGTTAATAAACTCCATCCGCATTCCCCAAAGCAGTCAATAGTATTCTCATGCCTGTCCTTTTAGACCAGTTTCCTCTGTTCTTCAACTGCATGTAAGTGGGTTCAGATAGTGTCTAATCCTTTGTGTGCCATTTCTTTTTGCTTACCCTACATTTAAAAAATTGATTCATGTGGTAGCAGGTATTAGTAACTCACTCCTTTTGCTGAATAGTAGTCCATTGTATGAATATGCAACATTATTTGCTCTCCTGTTAGGGGACCTTTGGAGATGTGAGGAATAGATGCACTATGAACATTATTTTATGTGTCTTTTTAATCCACTGTTTCTCTTTGGTACAGACTGAGAGTATAATTGTTAAGTCATAGAGTGAGTATCTGTTTAACCTGATTAGAAACTGACAGTTTTCCAAAGTGTTGTGCTAGTTTATGCTCCCATGAGCAATTTGTGAGCATTCCAGCTGCTCCATGTCCTTGCCAGCACTTGGTACCATTAGTCTTTTTAAGCTTAGCCTTTCTAGTGCCTGTGTTGAGTGGTTTCTGGTGGTGGCGCAATTTTCATTTCCTCAGTGGCTGATATCTCTGATTATCCCTTCATATGCTTACTGGCCATTCACATATTTTCTTTCATGAAATGCCTGCTATGTTTTTTTTTTCCTATTTTAAAATTCTGTGTTTTTATTTTTCAATTATTCATTTGTTGGAATGTTTACTACATTTATGTTTAATCCAATTACCAATAATTTGCTCTCCTCCGACTTGTCCATCCACTTTTGCTGCCTTCTTTGGGATTGGTCAAGTATTTTATATTTTTACATTTCATCTTCTCTAGCGAATTTTGCCTATATGTCTTTGTATTACTTTTAGAAATTATTTATCTAGTGGGTATAATGTTTAACATCACAATCCACCTTAAATTATTACTATACCAATCTATAAGCAATGTTTTGCTGTAGTTTAGTCTCTCAGTCATGTCCAACTCTTTGTGACCCTGTGGACTGCAGAATGCCAGCCTTCCCTGTCCTTCACCATCTCCTGGAGCTTGCACAAACTCATGTCCGTTGAGTCAGTGATGCCATCCAACTATCTTGTACTCTGTCATCCCCTTCTCCTGCCTTCAGTCTTTCCAAGCATCAGGGTCTTTTCTAATAAGTCAGTTCTTCACATTAGGTGACCAAAGTATTGGAGCTTCAGCATCAGTCCCTCCAATGAATATTCAGGATTGATTTCCTTTGGGATTTACTGGTTTGATCTCCTTGCTATACAAGGGACTCTCAAGAGTCTTCTCCAGCACCAAAGTTCAAAAGGATCAGTTCTTTGGTGCTCAACTTTCTTTATGGTCCAACTCTCACATCCATACATGACTACTGGAAAAAACATAGCTTTGACTAGATGGACCGTCGTTGGCAAAATGATGTCTTTGCTTTTGAATATGCTATCTAGTTTGGTCATAGCTTTTCTTCTAGGGAGCCGACATCTTTTAATTTCATGGTTGCAGTCACCATCTGCAGTGATTTTGGAGACAAAGAATGGTAAACAATGTTAGAACTTTACAAAAGTATGATTCTATTTATCCCTCTTCTGCCTTTAGCTTAGTCACTCAGGCATGTCTGACTCCTTGCGACACCATTGTCCATGGCAATTCTCCAGGCAAGAATACTGGAGTGGGTTGCCATGTTCTTCTCCAGGGGATCTTCTCAACCCAGGGATTGAACCCAGGTCTCCTGCTTTGCAGGCCCATTCTTTACCATCTGAGCCTCCAGGGAAGCCTGTTAGTCATGTATTTTACTTCAAATATATTATAAACCTGAGGCTGTATTATTATACATGCTTTAAACAAATAGTCTTAAAAAGAAAAATTTTTTTAATCTTCCTTTATATTTATTCACATCAGTTCAGTTCAGTTCAGGCACTCAGTCGTATCCGACTCTTTGCGACCCCATGAATTGCAGTACGCCAGGCCTCCCTGTCCATCACCAACTCCCAGAGTTTACCCAAACTCATGTCCATCGAGTCGGTGATGCCATCCAGCCATCTCATCCTCTGTCGTCCCCTTCTCCTCCCGCCCCCAATCCCTCCCACAATCAGGGTCTTTTCCAATGAGTCAACTCTTTGCATGAGGTGGCCAAAGTACTGGAGTTTCAGCTTTAGCATCAGTCCTTCCAATGAACACCCAGGACTAATCTCCTTTTAAGTGCTTCTCATTTCTCCCTGCAGCTGTGGACTTGATTGGGATCATTCCTCCTGCAGCCTAAAGAACTTCTCTAGCTTTTTGTACTGCAGGTCTGCTGATCATAAATTCTCTGTTTTTAATTGTCTGAAAATATTTGAATTGCCTTTATTTTCAAAGGATTTTTTCACTGAGTAGAACGTTTTAGATTCACAGTTTTCTTTTTCTTTCAGCACATTCAAGATGTTGTTCTACTGTTTCCAATGAGGAATCAGCTATAATTGATGTTGATATTCCTATAATGATTATTTCCTTCTCATTGATTTTAAGATTTCCTATTTATCTTAGCTCTTTAGCTGTATGGCTATTATGTACCTTGGTGTGATTTTTCTTTATATTTATTCTGTTTTGTGTTTGCCATGGTTTTAAAATGTGTGGGTTGAAGTATTTCATCTGTTTTGGAAAATCTGGGGGTATCATCAATTCAGATATTTTTTCTTCTCTGTTCTCTGTCTTTACTCTTGAGATTCCAATTACATTTATGTTAGTTGAATTGATATTGTTCCATGGGTCTTTGATATTGTTATTTTTTTACTTTATTTTTTTTTTCTTACTTTAGTTGTATAATCTCTGGTGATTTACCTGCAGATCACTAATCCTTTGTTCTACCCTGTGCAGTCTGCTGTGAAGCCCATCTGACAATTTCCTTTTCCTAAGATACAATATATTTTAGTTATAGAATTTCTATTTGGTTCTTTTTATAGAGTTTTCATTTATTTGATGGCATTCTCAATCTCTAACCCCATTGACTCATTCTTTTCTTCTGAACTCTTTAACATATGTATGGTAATTATGTCCTTCTCTGAAAATGTCATCATATGACTCATCTGTGGATTTGAGTCTATTGATATGTTTTTATGTCTTTTGACCATGGGTCACTTTTTCCTGCCTCTTCTCATGTCATAGTTTTTTATTGTATACCAGATATAGTAAATAAAGGACCAGGAAAGACTGAAGTAGATGATCATTTTCTCCAAAAAAGGCTGACCCTTCTTTCTCACATGCAGCTATTATTAGGGCCTGAGCTCATCAATCTAATTAGCAGTGAGCTGAAATAGGGCCAGTAGAGTTAGTTTTAGTTCACCTTTGATTTAAATGCCTTGAGGGAGATCAGCACCCCCAGTTCCAGCAGGGTTTGGGAATGTGAACACTAAGATCTCTCTCTGCTTTCCTTACCTTATTCACTTATTGAATGTAATTTCCATGGGAGAAACTGGGTGGATGAGGAGAGCTAACTTTGAGTTTGGGACTCTTCCAGATTCCAGTGTGCCATGCCAGCCTATGCATAGCCTTGAAAAGTCTGTCTGATTTCTCCTTGTTCCCACAAAACTTCTCTGCCTATAGCAGTCCTGCTTCTCCTTCAGACTCAGCAACTCCCTAGAGATTGAAGTAGTCTCCAGTCTATGTGCATCTAAAAAAAAATCTCCCTGTCTTCATTTCAGTTTATTTAGATTTTTATTTTACAGGCTTTAAAAGCTTTAAAGAGAAGTGAGTTTTTTTTTTTTTTTTAACTCCACCCGGTTTTGTTGTTGTTGTTTTGGAGTGATAGTGTTTGATAAACCTAGTATGGTAACTGGTAGTAGAATTCTAGAATATGATTCTGTTAAGTTAAATAGTAGATTCCTTAACAACCCATTTTATTTTAAAAACAGTGATTAATGATTTATGAAATTATAATCCACTTGCAGATGATTTTTCCCAACAAGCTCACCTTCAAGAGTATACTTCCCTGACTTCTTGAGAAGTTGACATAGAGATGATATGAAAGACCTAATTTATAGAAGGGAGATGAAGGGTAACTAATATTTGTGAAGTGCTAGCATATAGTGTGTCCCTAAAATCTCCACTTGGCCCTTTATATACAACATTTTTTAAATGTAAAAATGTTTATTGGGCATTTACACGGGGGTGGAGAAAACTGAAAGAGATGGCAGTTGCATGGGAATCACAGGATCAAGATCCCAGCTAGGGAACATAGATAGAGATGGGGAATAGGTCTTTCTGAGCAAGGAGGGAAGCCAAGTAGTTAGTATTGGACTTGGCAATGCATTTACTTGTTCCTGATTTAGTGTGTACCAGGAGCCAGGAAATGAGGCATCTGGACCCCACATGTATGCTATACACGCTGATGCTTGGTTCTTCGTTCAAAAATAGGACCCCGTAGGCGCCACCAGGGTGGGAATCTCAAACATAGGGCAATCTCACAAATGTGGAATGCTTAGCGACCCTGAATTTCTCACTGCATTATGGACATTTTCCTTATTTTCCCTTTTCTGTTTCCTGGGAAAGATTGTGTTTGTCATGGAAATAATGACACCACATGACCGTGCCCTAAGGTGAAGGGCTAACTTCAAAGCTTTTAATGCAACTTGGGCACAACTGATGAAATTGTGGGTAAGCTACATTATTCTCTATGGGAAATGGTACATTCTGAATGATGTTCTCCCAAAGTTAGGGTGATGCCTGCTGAAAAGAAAATGAGCAGTTTCTTTCTGCTCTTGTTGCTTACTCTGTATTTCTACTCTGTGCAATTTCACTTGCCATACATTTTCTCTCCTCTCCTATTCCTTTCCTTCTGACTTCCTAACCCTGCTCACTCCCTTCTCTTTACTTTCTTTCTTCCTTTTTTTAAAATTATCTCTTCTTTCTTTTCCTTCTTTCCCTATAAGTCCTATTAATTTCACTAATATTCATTTCTAACTTGAGGTGATCAGAGTTGTCTTATTATCTTCTTATGCTTCTTATAAAAACACAGTGCACTTATATTTTTCAAAGCCTTTTCAGATATAATAGTAATAGCTATGATGAAGATAGTCAATACTTGTATAATACTTACTTTTGTTGTTTGCTTTGTTGTAAGTGCCTTACATGTGTTAACTCATTAAAGCCTAACAAATTCTTTTGAAACAGGTATTATTTTACCCTTATTTTGCAGATGCGAAAACTAAGACACAGAGAATAATTTCCTCATGCAGTTGACAAATAGTAGAACTGATTTTAACTCAGGCAATCTAGCTCCAGGGTATATGATTTTAAGCCCTGTTCTAAATCATCTCTTGTTTAAACTACCTTAAAATTCTTACCTAAAGCCCATAGGATTTTTAGGGAAAATGCTACTCTTCTTAATTTAGAGATGAAAAAACTGAAACTAGAACTGACTGCATCACTCTGAAATGATGGACTTGAAGTAATTTTTTGAGAATAGGTCTTCAGCCTTGGGGTTGGGAGAGTGTGTGTGTGAGAGAGACCTTAGGCCATTAGTTGCTTAGGAAAGATCCCTCCCTTATATTTTTATTTCAGGCCAAATGTAGTGGGTTGGGATATTTTGGGCTGAAAATAATAGAAATCTAACAACTAAAATCATACTTAACTTTATTTCTCATAGAAAAAAAGGTAGAAGTCCCAGGGATGATTGGTAAGGCAATAAGATCATTAGAAGCTAGGCCTTTCCATTCTGCCATCCTTGGCATTTTCGTTTTCCTGCTGTCACACTGGAGGCCTCATGATTACAAGGTGGCTGCCTCAGCTACAAGCATCACATTTACTTCTGACTACATAGAAAGACAAACAAAGGCAGCTAAGGTGTTGAGAAACTGCCTCATGTGTGTCTCTCTCTTATCAGGGAGGAAAGTATTTGTCAGCATACTTCCCCTTCCATTTCATAGATGGGTACTCCATCATGTGGCCACCTATGACCACAAGGAGAAGCTGGAGAGTATCTGATAAAAAGAGGCTGCCTTTATCATGGTTGAATTAGCAGAAGCAATCGTGATTCACTTCTCATGGCTGTGTACTTGGCAACCCAAACAAAATCAGGATTCAGTTAGTGCTATATTGTGTACATGGTAATTTACTTTAAAGTACTTCAGTATAAGTGGTGTGATATGTATGTGTGCAAGTTAATAGTAATCAACACTCTAGGAATGAATGGTTAATTAGTATATGAAGAGTCCTTGTTTGAATAATTACCTTTGGGTTAGTTAATTAGCATAAGGAATGTTAGGAATAATTTTTTGTTGGTGAAATGAGTTGTTTAAGATCAGTTAGGATTTGGGTAGCAAGACCCACATGAATAAGGTATAAGAAATGAATGTGCTCAGTTGTCAATACCAGAGATAGAAGTTCTGGAGCCCCTTGGCCTGCATCCTCCCACGGAGGAGCCCCTTTCCTGGTGATAAGATTTCTGATTATTCTTTAAGGGCATCTGTTTCTGAGGGAGTTGTTCCTGCAAAGGGCTTGCCAGGGAACCTAAAGACATAGAGAGGAATAGTCTCTCCTTAGACGCAGAGTGGTTGTTTGCCTGCTTGCTGGTAGACATCTGTATGCTTGTTGATTATGCCTGAGACTTCTTTTTACTTGATGATACGACCATAGAACAAGATTGCAAAAATAGGACTATTTCACCTTCTCTGGCCTCTAACCACCAGAGGCTCACCAACGCACGCTAAAAAGAATGTGGTATTTGCCAAACAAATTGGCTTAGGTCTGTTCACTCGAGTCAGTCAAGGGGAAAAAGGGGGACGGTTGTTGATGAGACCACCAGACCAATATGTCACATAACAAGGTTTTAAACTGAGATCATTTCAGTGGGAGGAGCAAATACAAGAGAAATGAAACTTCAAAGTGAAATGATAAGCCAAAATACAACATTAAAAAAAAAAATAACCAGTTTGGGGGCACTGAATGACCAGGAGTAGATTTGGAAGAAACATTTGTGACAAACAATTTTTGGATTGATCTGATGTTATTTGGCAAGTCCCAACTTCCAGAGGGAGATGTGGGGGATGGTTTACCCCTTACTACAAGTGTAAGGAGAAAGCTTTGTCAGAAGAGCACTTGGAATGCTGATATATGTCCCTTGGACATGAGATAGGCATGGCAGATTAATGTTTGGTACACACTTAAGAAATCTAAAGAATTTTTAGGTGGAGATGTCAAGGCAGAAGGAAATGGAGTTTGCTACTGTATTGGGAGTAACTTCTCTCTCCACCTCTAGCAGGTGAAGATACATGGATACCGGGGACCAGATGTAGAATCTATGGTAGGAATCTTTGCATGGGGCTATCTAAAAAGGAGTCTTGCCCCAAATAGCTTCTTCCAGAAAGCAAGTTACCCAAACAGAAAGCCTGTATGGTGTGGCCCTTTCATAAAATAAACTGAAGCTAAGGAGGGCTGTGGGGAACATTCACACGAAAGAGGGATTTTGCCTGAATCACAGGACTAGCTGACAGAGGGACTCAACTGGGGTTGAGCTCTTGAAGACCCCCTAAAGTGCTCAGAAAATAAAGAACCAGTGTATATCTCTGCCAGGCCCAGAGAGCCCAGAGTTGTCTTACAACAGTGCCAGACAAATAAGTACATTTTTTTCTTCTCTTCCATTCACCTCCTCCTATCCCTTTCCATACTCCAACAGTGGGGAGAACAGAAGCCACAGTTAGCAGTCTGAGGAAAGAGAAGGAGAGAAAGGAATGAAAAGTGGACCCCATGTCCACTGAGAAATCAGGAAGCTGACCCGTGCTGGCTCTACCTGACGGAAAGGAGAAAAGATGTCTTGTTTATGGTCCACTTTGGACTATCACAGAATGTATGCTATTAAATACCCAAATGAGACCATGTTTTGTAGTTAAGGTAGTGGTAGGACTTGCATGTATCCAAGAGTGATACAAAAAGTCAAGGCCTACTGGAGTTTTCACCTGCGTCACTGAGCATATTTAAAAGGATAGAGGAAAGACTCACAGATGGCATAAAGGGACGCCCTCTCCTAGTCCTTCCCCAGTCTGTTACCTCCTTTGCTTTTACCCTAGCCTTCTGTTTCTTCGTTATCTTATTAGCCGTTTCTGATCAGTTATCCAAGCTTCCCAGGTGACACTAATGGTAAAGAACCCGCCTGCCAATGGAGGAGATGTAAAATTAATGGGTTCGATCCCTGGTCAGGAAGATCCTCTGCAAGAGGGCACAGAAACCCACTCTAGTATTCTTGTCTGGAGAATCCCATGGACAGAGGGGCCTGGCAGGCTACTGTCCATAGAGTTGCAAAGAGCTGGACGTGACTGCAGTGACTTAGCATTCATGCATGACCGGTTATCCATTGCTGTGTAACAAATTGCCACAAACTTAGTGACTTAGTGAGCTATTTCAAATCCTAAGAGACGATGCTGTGAAAGTGCTGCACTCAATATGCCAGCAAATTTGGAAAACTCAGCAGTGGCCACAGGACTGGAAAAGGTCAGTTTTCATTCCAATCCCAAAGAAAGGCAATGCCAAAGAATGTTTAAACTACCGCACAATTGCACTCATCTCACACACTAGCAAAGTAATACTCAAAATTCTCCAAGCCAGGCTTAAACAGTATGTGAACTTCCAGATGTTCAAGCTGGATTTAGAAAAGGCAGAGGAACCAGAGATCAGATTGCCAACATCTGTTGGATCATCAAAAAAGCAAGACAGTTCCAGAAAAACATCTACTTCTCCTTTATTAATTACACAAAAGCCTTTGATTGTGTGAATCACAACAAACTATGGAAAATTCTTCAAGAGATGGAAATACTAAACCACTTTTCCTGCCTCCTGAGAAATCTGTATGCAGGCCAAGAAGCAACACTTAGAACCAGACATGGAACAACAGACTGGTTCCAAATTGGGAAAGGAGTACATCAAGGCTGTATATTGTCACCCTGCTTATTTAACTTATATGCAGAGTGCATCATGTGAAGGTACATAGGATGGATGAAGCACAAGCTGGAATCAAGGTTTCCAGGAGAACTATCAATACACTCAGATTTGCAGATGACACCACCCTTATGGCAGAATGCGAAGAAGAGCTAAAGAGCCTCTTGATGAAAGTGAAAGAGGAAAGCAAAAAAGTTGGCTTAAAACTCAACATTCAGAAAACTAAGATCTTGGCATCTGGTCCCATCACTTCATGGCAAATAAATGGGGAAACAATGGAAATAGTGAGAGACTTTATTTTCTTGGGTTCCAAAAATCACTGCAGATGGTAACTGCAGCCACAAAATTAAAAGACGCTTGCTCCTTGGAAGAAAAGCTATGACCAACCTAGACAGCATATTAAAAAGCAGAGTCATTACGTTGCCAACAAAGGTCCATCTAGTCAAAGCTATGGTTTTTCCAGTAGTCATGTACGGATGTAAGAGTTGGACTATAAAGGAAGCTGAGTGCTGAAGAATTGATGCTTTTGAACTGTGGTGTTGGAGGAGACTCTTGAGAGTCCCTTGAACTGCAAGATCAAACCAGTCAATCCTAAAGGAAATCAGTCCTGAATATTCATTGGAAGGACTGAGGCTGAAGCTTAACTCCAAAACTTTGGCCACCTGGTGCAAAGAACTGGCTCACTGGAAAAGACCCTGATGCTGGGAAAGATTGACAGCAGGAGGCAAAGGGGACAACAGAGGATGAGATGGCTAGATGGCATCACTGACTTGATGGACATGAATTTGAGCAAGCTCTGGGAGTTGGTGATAGACAAGAAAGCCTGACATGCTGCAGTCCAAGAGGTCTCAAAGAGTTGGACACCACTGAGTGACTGAACTGAACTGAAGTGACTTAATAAAAGCACATATTTGCTATCTCATTTCTAAGGGACAGAAGTCCAGTCCAGGCCTAGCTGAGTGCCTCTCACAAGGCTTAAATTCAGTGTTGGCTGGTGAACTATGATCTCAAGGTTCCACAGAGGAAAGCTTGGCTTTTAAGCTTATGCAGCTGTTGGCAAAATTCAGTTCCTGGTGTCCTGTTTAACCTAAGGGCCTCAGTTTCTTGCTGGCTGATAGATGAAAGCTGCCCTCAGGTTCTACCAGGGTTTTTGTTTTTGTTTTTTTTTAATATAAGGCTGCCCTCAGTTCTTTGCTGCTTGAACCTTCAGATCATGGGCCTCTTGCTTCACCAGTGCCTGAAGGACAGAGTCTATTTTGCAAGATTGATATTACAAGTTTTCGTAATGTAATTACAGGCTTGACATCTCATTACCTTCATCACTCAGTTCTGTTGGTTGGAAGCAGGTCACTGGAGAGATTATACAGGGGCATGAATACCAGAAGGCACGGATAGTTGAGGGAACATCTTGGAGTGGGTCCACCACAGCTTCTAGTGTCTCTACCTTGTGCAGCTCTAGCTTGGGAGATGGGGATGGGTTAAGTGGCTAAAACACCTTCAAGGTGGAAATGCCTATTAGACAAATAAACTATGCAGTTGTTGAGGCCAAACAGCTCATGCAATATAACCCCAGTGGTTTATTATCATAGAAAGTGTTTGTCCGTTCTCTCAGTTTACTCCAAATGTCCTGCCAGTTTGGAGCATCCCAGGCTGGGAAGAGGATTAGTATGAACTCCAGTCAAGGCAAGGACTTAGAGGATAAGAAAAACCATCCCAATATTCTGACTTGTATGAAGCACCTGCAAAATGTCAGGCTTGTGCTATGTACTTTATATGCAGTTTTTACAACCTATGAGAGAGGTACTCTTATTAGCCCCATTTTACAGATGGAAAAAACCAGAGGCTTAGAAGGTCTAAGTAACTTGCCTTGGTTAAGTGATGGGGTCAGAACTTGAAATGTTGTCAGTCTATTGCCAAGCCTGCTCATGCTGCTGCTAAGTCACTTCAGTCGTGTCCGACTCTGTGTGACCCCATAGATGGCAGCCCACTAGGCTCCTCTGTCCCTGGGATTCTCCAGGCAAGAATACTGGAGTGGGTTGCCATTTCCTTCTCCAATGCATGAAAGTGAAAAGTGAAAGTGAAGTCACTCAGTTGTGTCCGACTCCTAGCGACCTCATGGACTGCAGCCTACCAGGCTCCTCCGTCCATGGGATTTTCCAGGCAAGAGTACTGGAGTGGGGTGTCATTGTCTTCTCCAAAGCCTGCTCATACCACAGCCTTAAAGAAAATGTAGGCACGTAGGCAAGTGGAGGCAACATGCAAACAACACTTCGTTTAGAATCAGGAGATCTGGGTTCAAGTGTAGCTCAGTCCCTTATAATCTGTGTGATTTGGAGCTGCTCAGTTGGCTTCTTTGGTCTCTCTCTCTCTCTTTTCAGTCTCTATAAAGGGAATTGTAAACAATTTCATTATCCATATACCAAAAATGAATCTTGACCTTTACCTTACACTATGCACAAAAATTAGCTTGAAATGGATCAAAGTCCTAAATGTAATAACTAAAACTATAAAACCCAAGTTAGACAAAGATTTCTTAGATGAGCTATCAAAAGAAAATCTATATAAAAAATTGATAGATTGGACTTCATAAAAATTAAGAACCTTTGCTTTTAGAGAGATACCACCAAGAAAACAAACAAAAAACAAAATAAGTCTTAATCTGGGGAAAATATTTACAAAATACACAATGTCTGATAAAGGACCTGAATCTAGACAATGAAATAATTTCTTATAGCTTAGCCATAAAACAAACAACCTAATAAAAAATAGCAAAAGACTTGAATGGACACATAACCAAAAAAGATATTGGAATAGCAAGTAAGCACATGAAAAGATGCTTAACATCATTAGACATTCAGTTCAGTTCAGTTCAGTCACTCAGTCGTGTCTGACTCTTTGGGACCCCATGAATCTCAGCACGCCAGGCCTCCCTGTCCATCACCATCTCCCGGAGTTCCCTCAAACTCACATCCATCGAGTCGGTGATGCCATCCAGCCATCTCATCCTCTGTCATCCCCTTCTCCTCCTGCCCCCAATCCCTCCCAGCATCAGAGTCTTTTCCAATGAGTCAACTCTTCACATGAGATGGCCAAAGTACTGGAGTTTCAGCTTTAGCGTCATTCCTTCCAAAGAACACCCAGGGCTGATCTCCTTTTGAATGGACTGGTTGGATCTTCTTGCAGTCCAAGGGACTCTCAAGAGTCTTCTCCAGCACCACAGTTCAAAAGCATCAATTCTTCGGTGCTCAGCTTTCTTCACAGTCCAACTCTCACATCCATCCATGACCACTGGAAAAACTATAGCCTTGACTAGACGGACCTTTGTTGGCAAAGTAATGTCTCTGCTTTTGAATATGCTATCTAGGTTGGTCATAACTTTTCTTCCAAGGAGCATTAGACATTAGGTAAATGCAATTAAAGCTGCAGTGAGATATCACAAGTTCACTATGCCATATATTAATTATATTTTTTACTTTTTGCAAAAACTGATTAAGTGGGAATCTTATTATTTCCATTTTATAAATAAGGATACTTACTTGTTTTAAGTGAAGATTCAAGGTCACATAGCTAAGATGTAGGGCAACAGGCTTAATATTCAGTATTCTGCTTCCACATTGCTGCCCAAGTGCTATCATGACTCTATTACTCCACTCCAATGTCAGTTCCAAGAGGGCAAGGACCCTGTCTGTCTTGTGCACTGCTGGAGCTCTAGCTCCTTGCATGTAGTAGGCACTCAGTGCTGCTCATTGAATGAAAGTCAGTCAGTGCCTGGTGGGGCTCAGCCAACACTTTTTCCTACCATTAAAGAATCTTTGTGAATGGGCAAGTCATACCCACCATGGTTTGGGATGCCCTTTTATGGTACTTTTTATTTGGTCTCAGAAAACTCTACACGTGGTCTTGAATGGGTCCTCTCTACCATCCTCTTTTCCCTTTCTCCCCTTCTCTTCCCCTTCATTCATATTCTCTTTCTTCTTTTCCTTTTCTCATGGTGTAATGTGACTTTACCTCACTCTGCCCATTGGGAGAGGATACATGGTGTTTCTTACCTCCAGGACCAGGTGTGGGGTTCCCTGAACAGTGCCATCAGAGAATAAATGTGCTGACCCATAAGGCTGCCTAGCCTGCCCCGAGGATCTTTTCTGCCTGTGGCAAGCCTCTGTGGGCCATCACTGCCCTGAATTATAAGGGAGGCTGACTGGCCTATCCCTTCTGATCTAAGGAAGGTGTGTCAGCTTCAAGTCCATCCAATGAGGAGCACAAAAATGTTCCTTTCTAGGAGAGAGAACAGAAGGGTCTAAAAATAGCTGTTGTTGGGGAGGGAGACAGCAGGATGCAGGTTAGGCAGGACCAGGCAACATGAAGCTGGCTGGGACCTGCCTTCCTCTGGCTAGGTTTAGGAGAGACAGGAAACAAAGTTTGCTTCCTCTCCTGCTGAGTAGGGAGGATTGGGGTTAAGCTGGATTTGCTTTCAACTCTTGAATCCACATTGAGGCTGCCTTGTCTGGCAGGCCATATGGTTTTCAGAGAGACAGCTGTGGACTGGGTTTTGGCAGATGGAGGGAGCAATGCTGAAAATGACAGAGTCTAGCAACTGGGGAGGCAAGGGGGCTGTCAGGTGAGAATCTGGGGAGGAGGCTAGGAGCAAGAGGAAAACCTAAGAGAAAGCCAGGAGAGAAAGTTAAAGGAAGCATTTTCCAGTAAATTTGGTAAAGAAATGGGAAAAGTATTATTTGTCTTAGAGAGGAAAGCATCAAGGAGGCCTGCATAAGGATATTTGCATAGCTACAGAAAAATTCCAAGTTGGTTTTTTCTTTTGCCACATTTGTGTGCTACTTATATTATATTTCGGGCTTCCCTGGTAGCTCAGATGGTAAAGAATCTTCCCACAATGCAAGAGATCTGGGTTCTGTCCTTGGGTTGGGAAGATCCCCTGGAGAAGGGAATGGCAACCCACTCTAGTATTCTTGCGTAGAGAATTCCATGGACAGAGGAGGCTGGCAGGCTACAACAGTCCACAGTGTCTTAGAGTCGGACATGACTGAGTGACTTTCACGTTACTTATGCTATATTTCATTAATAGTTGTCTCTATGCTGACTCTTGAAAGCTTCAGTTCAGTTCAGTTCAGTTCACTCAGTTGTGTCTAACTCTTTGCGACCCCATGAACCACAGCAGGCCAGGCCTCCCTGTCCATCACCAACTCCAGGAGTCCACACGAACCCAAGTCCGCTGAGTTGATGATGCCATCCAACCATCTCTTCCTCTGTCATCCCCTTCTCCTCCTGCCCTCAATCTTTCCCAGCATCAGGGTCTTTTCAAATGAGTCAGCTCTTCACATCAGGTGACCAAAATATTGGAGTTTCAGCTTCAAAATCAGTCCTACCAATGAACACCCAGGACTGATCTCCTTTAGGATAGACTGGTTGGATCTCCTTGCAGTCCAAGGGACTCTCAAGAGTCTTCTCCAACACCACAGTTCAAAAGCATCAATTCTTCGGTGCTCAGCTTTCTTTACAGTCCAACTCTCACATCCATACATGACTACTGGAAAAACCATAGCCTTGACTAGACGGACCTTTGTTGGCAAAGTAATGTCTCTGCTTTTTAATATGCTGTCTAGGTTGGTCATAACTTTCCTTCCAAGGGGTAGGTGTCTTTTAATTTCATGGCTGCAGCTCCAAGTTTATTTAAAAAGGAAAATGTATCACTACTGCATGTGGATAATTTGTTATGATTGGACAGTGATCATAATCATAAGGAAAAGGAAAACAGTATGGTGATATTAAATTCTAACTAAATACTATTGCTTCCTAAAAACTTGGACTTGGACTTCTTATTCCTTGAAAAATAAAAAAAAAGAAAGGATGGGGTTTAGAATATTAAAGACATAATAGCATCAAACTAGGACTTCTTTGATATGATCAGAAAGTTTCAAAAAGGAATGATTTTTCTCACTGTGTTAATCAGTGTTGTTTAATGCAGCAGTATATCAGTGATTCATGTTTCACTAGAACATTTTAGAAAACTATGAGGGAGGGGGAAGATCCAACAGGGCCCTAGGAATTAGGAGATCAGGCTTCTGCTTTTAGCTCTGTCATCATCATCTTGGACATAGTTCTTTACTGTGGGTCTCCATTTTCTCATCTATTGGGAGGAATAGAGTTGAACCATGCCCCCCCCAAAAGCAAATTTGTTTCATCATTTGGAATTACATATTGAGAATGATTCTGAACCTGTACCTAAGCTTTGTGTGGGAAAGAATGCCATAATAGATTAGTGATGTCTGCATAGGTGCAGAGCTGACAGTGAGGAGATATGTGTTGGCTATCTGCTAGTTTTATGTTAGAAAATCTGTAGGATACACGCTGATTCTGATAGCCTGTGGTTGCATGATTTATATAATCAACCAAAAATAAACTTGGCTTACTTATTTTCTCACGGCTGATGACAGAATACGAAATGACAAGTTTTTACATGGTAGGCAAACAATTCAGTTCAGTCTAACACTCATTGAGCACCTATATTATGCCAGACCCAGAGTAGAGGCTTAAAGATGAATAATAAGATTTGGTCCCTATCCTGGAAGAGCTCATAGTCCTGGATAGGATGAGGAGGGTTGGTGGCAAAGACATAAACAGATTTCACATGGGTTTCAACATGATGTAGTAAGTACTAGGTTAGAGGTACACTGGGGATGCCGGGGCAGCTCAGAGCACTCAAACAAAGACTTCCTAGAATCATATCCTGACCTGAGGAGTGATGAAGTCAGCACTCTTGCAGTTCTCAGGGGCTCTTGGAATCTGACTGTTATAAGTGAAATAAGTAAGTAAGTATTGGTTGTTCAGTCATGACTGACTCTTTGCAACCCCATGGACTGTAGCCCACCAGGCTCCTCTGTCCATGGAAGTCTCCAGGCAACAATACTTGAGTGGGTAGCTATTCCCTCTCCAGGGGATCTTCCCAACCCTGGGATTGAACCCAGGTCTCCTGCATTGCAGGTAGATTCTTTACTGTCTGAGCCACTGGAAATGGATAAGTGGAACGGTGTCTCTCAAAAAAAGGTATTTTGAAGTCCTAACTACTGGTATTTGTGAACATGACCTTATTTGGAAGTAGGGTCTTTGAAAATTGTTATGAGCTGAATTGTTGCCTTTACTGCTTAAAAAAAGAAAAAGATACATTGGAGTCCAAATCCCCAGTATCTCAGAATGTGACTCTATTTGAAGATAGGGTTTTCATAGAGGCAGTTAAGTTAAAATGATATTCTTGGTGTGGGTCTTGATCCAGTACAACCAATGTCCATATAAAAAGGGGAAATTTGGACAGAGACAGACACGTGTAGAGGGAAGATGATGTAAAGAGTCACAGGGATAAGACGGTCATATAGAAGCCAAAGAGAGATCTAGAAGGAACCAACCCTACCAATAGCTTGATTCTAGACTTCTAGTCTCCAAAACTGAAAGGCAGTATAATTTTGTTATTTATGTCACTCAATTTGTGATATTTTGTTGCTGCAGCCTTAGCAAACTGATACACTAAGACTGTAATCTTTATATGAAGAGGAAATTTGGGAGACACACATAGGGAAGAACACCATATGACAATGGAGGCAGAGATCACAGTGATACATGTACAAACCAAGGAATGCCAGTGATTGCCAGTGACCACCGAAAGCTAGGAGACAGGCATAGAACCAGTTGTCCTTCAGAGGCCTCCAAAAGGAACCAACCTTGCCAACACCTTGACTTCACACTTCAAGCCTCCAGAACTGTGAGAGAATACAATTTGTTTTAAGCCACCCTCTTTATGGTGATTTGTTATGGCAGTCCTAGGGACTAACACTAACCCTTTATCTTGCCCTCTCTTTCCACCCAATTTCCACCTCTTATTCCTCCTCCTTTGGAAAAGGTACTCCCAACATAGAATATGCAGGCTACCAAGAGGAACACCATGCTTAGTAGATGAAAATGTGAGGAAATTATACCTTTGAAATGTTAACCTTGATTTTACCCTGTGTTTTCTATAATGACTGCACCTTTTCCCTATTCTGCCCCCTCACATTTGGACAGCTGGGTGCCAGCTCTCATCGCTTCAGGGGAGTGCACTACTAAGTCTTGGTTTTGAGTTTACAGCGTGAAGCAGAGAATTACAATGGGAAGAAGAGAACAAAGCAGTGGTCTGGAGGGGCAAATAACCAAAGATAGATGAAAGCAGGGGCCTCTCAGTGGATCCCACCTGGGTACTGGCTGTGGTGCTGTGGTGCTGAGGGTTCAGCTCCCACAGCCCTATGAAGCTCAGACACAATCCAGCTGGGTTCAGCTCCCTCAACCCAGGAAGTTCAGACACAATCCAGGGGAGACCAAGGGAGGAGAGAGATGCAAGCTTGATTGATGCTGCTTCCACCACTAACAGAATGAGACGTGTATTAGGAGCAGGATGAGAAGAGGGATCCAGAATACAAGTGAAGTTTGGCTTAGAAAACCCAAAGTAGCTTTTTGTACACCCCAAGATTGAGCAGATATATATTCCCTGGTGGCTCAGATGGTAAAGAGTCTGCCAGCAATGCGGGAGACCTGGGTTCTATCCCTGGGTCAGAAAGATCTTCTGGAGAAAGGAATTTTTTCACTCCAGTATTTCGCCTAGAGAATTCCATGGACAGAGGAGCCTGGTAGGCTATGTCCATGGGGTTCCAAAGAGTTGGACATGACTGAGCAGCTAATACACATACTCACGTACATACCTGCCACAAGAAAGTGATTCTTTCATTTCCCACAAGGGGAAATAAGCTCAGACATGATTTTTGTATTTGAGCTTTTATTTATTTATTATTATTTTTTAGTAAATATAATTGAAGTATTCAGTGCAGTTCAGTTCAGTTGCTCAGTCATGTCTGACTCTTTGCAACCCCATGAATCACAGCACACCAGGCCTCCCTGTCCACTACCAACTCCTGGAGTTTACTTAAACTCACGTCCATCGAGTCGGTGATGCCATCCAGCCATCTCATCCTCTGTTGTCCCCTTTTCCTCCTGCCCCCAATCCCTCCCAGCATCAGAGTCTTTTCCAATGAGTCAACACTTCACATGAGGTGGCCAAAGTACTGGAGTTTCAGCTTTAGCATCATTCCTTCCAAAGAAATCCCAGGACTGATCACCTTTAGAATGGACTGGTTGGATCTCCTTGCAGTCCAAGGGACTCTCAAGAGTCTTCTCCAACACCACAGTTCAAAAGCATCAATTCTTTGGCAACTTGTATCAAATCAAAGTACACAGTTCAACTAATATTCACAAAGTAAACTCAACCATATAACCAGCACCCACACAACAGAACATGACTAGTACTGCAGAAAACTTCACATACTCCCTTCTAATCACACTAATCCACCCTAGAGGGTGACCACTTTCCTGACTTCAAACAATTGTTTAGGATGTTTCCTTTTTTGCTCTTTCTTTTTTTTTCTTTATGGCCTTGCAGCAGGGCTTGTGGAATCTTAGTTCCCTTACCAAAGATTGAACCTGTGCCCTCAACAATGAAAGCCTGATGTCCTAACCACTGGACCACCATGGAATTCCCTAGAATGTTTTTAAACTTTATATAAATGGGATCAATCAAAAAGGTAGTCTTTTGTGTCTGACTTCTTTTGCTGGACATGTTTTTGAGATTCATCCATAGTGTCATATTTAGCTGTAGTTCATTTCATTCTGTGAGGATAAGGTGTTTTCTTATATGAATGTTCCAGTATCTGTGTATCCTAGAGCAATCTAGGCAGGCATTTGGGCTGTTTTCAGTATTTATCTATTGCATATAGTGCTGCTATGAGCACTTATGTACATATCTTTTGGTGTACATATGTGAGCATTTCTGTTGGGATAATCTGAGGAGAGGAATTTCTGGGTCCTGGAGTATGGATCAGTGTCAGCAGGCACTGCCAAACAGTTCTTCAGATGATGTATTAATATGCAAGAGTGCCAGTCTCTCCACATCCTTCCCAATACTTGTATTCTTTTTCATTTCAGTCATTCTATCAATAGTTCTGGCACCCCACTCCAGTACTCTTGCCTGGAAAATCCCATGGACAGAGGAGCCTGGTAGGCTGCAGTCCATGGGATTGCGAAGAGTCAGACACAACTGGGCGACTTCCCTTTCACTTTTCCCTTTCATGCATTGGAGAAGGAAATGGCAACCCACTCCAGTGTTCTTGCCTGGAGAATCCCAGGGACGGGGGAGCCTGGTGGGCTGCCATCTATGGGGTCACATAGAGTCGGACACGACTAAAGCGACTTAGCAGCAGCAGTATCAATAGTTTATGTTAGGATTTTAGTCAGCTTGTTTCTTGGGTGAACACAAGTAGTGAGTTCTAACACACATTAGTGAGGCACTAAGACTCTGCATGTCATTTCTTGGTCACTTTCTATTGTAGATAGCCCCATTCCTTTCTGTACTCCTTCTGCTTGGGAATTTGGAGACATAGAGACAACTCTGTTTTCACTACCATAGAATATTAGAACTGAAGAGGTGTCTTTTAAGATCTTCTGTTTCACTTCCTCATTATACAGATGAGAAAACTAACTGAGCAGGAGGAGATGAGTTTTCCAGAATCTTCCAGTTTACTAATGCCTAAGGTAGGACTAGGACTCAAGCCTCCTGATCCTGAATCCACTGGTTTATCTGCCTCCCTATGCTGTTTCTTCATTATAATTTCCAAATTTCACTACCAAACTTGGCAGTTGATTATATTCTTTGGAGAGAGTAATAAATGCATATCAGACTATGTCTGGACCATGAGCCCATTCCTCTGGGTGGTGAGGACAGTCAGGGTGAAGGTTTTTAGATAGAATGGATGAGTTACATTCCTCAGCCTAGTCGTCTGCCTAGGGATTGAGATGAGATTGCATTTCAAAGCTTCTGGAAGCCTCCCTAATCCTCATTTCTCATCAGCCTTGGCATCTGTCCTCAAAGTCTGTGTCCTAGTTCACAGACAGAGCCATGATATCAGTCAGGATGGAGGGTGGGGATGGTGTTTTCTCTCACTGTTTCCCCACATCATGTGTCTTTTTATGTCAATAAACTAGTCACTTTTTCTTATGTGAGGGGAATACTAACACTTATTGCGTGCATGCTGATATATCAGGCATCACATCATTTAATTCTCACAACAGCCCTGTGAGGCCAGCACTATTTTACCCCTATTTTACATATGAAGCATGGAGATTTTATAGAAATCAACTTGTCCAAAGACTCAATGTGAAGTGGTTGATCCAGGACCTGGTCCCAGGAATTCAAGGCCACACTCTCAATCATGGCTCTGCAACCTCCACTGCTGCAAACCATTAACATGGGAGTGAGTAGGGAGAAAATGATGTTCAGGGCATGCCTTTCTTTAAGAAAACCATATAAAGGAAAATCTGAAGCTGTAAAGCAGATGTATGTCCTTGCAGAAGAAACACAGTGTTGTTTAAATCCAACCCTGCACTGGGAGCACTTAAAGTGTTTCTTTTCACAGAATTTACTACTTGACTTAGGGGCTTGGCAGAACCAGAGAAACACAACTAACTTTTAGCCTCCAGTGATTGTTGGGAAATTAAGATAAAGCATCGCTTCACTGGAAGAGGGGCAGAGAAGCACTGTATAATTATAGATTTTGGAGCTGCTTCATAGTCAGAGATACCTCGGGATATAAAAGGTAATGGGGAAATAGAATTGCATTACATAGGACAAATTCAGGAAGGCTTCCTTTGCAAAAAAGAACGTATACCTGCCATTCATCTCCTGAGACTAGAGAGGAGACTATGGCAGAAATACGGTTTATTTGGAGGAGAATATGGAGAATATGGCAGAAATAAGACTTCTCTCTACAGAGAGAAGTCCAAAGTACATCTTATTCTGATAGTGGAGTAGAGAAATAGATCAACTTCCATTAATTAGGGAGAAGGATGTTTAGGAAAGAAAACTATGACCAAGCTAGACAGCATATTAAAAAGCAGAGACATTACTTTGCCAACAAAAGTCCATCTAGTCAAGGCTATGGTTTTTCCAGTGGTCATGTATGGATGTGAGAGTTGAACTGTAATGAAAGCTGAGCGCCGAAGAATTGATGCTTTTGAACTGTGGTTTTGGAGGAGACTCTTGAGAGTCCCTTGGACTGCAAGGAGATCCAACCAGTCCATCCTAAAGGAGATCAGTCCTGGGTGTTCATTGGAAGGGCTGATGTTGAAGCTGAAACTCCAGTACTTTGGCCACCTGATGTGAAGAGCTGACTCATTTGAAAAGACCTCGATGCTGGGAAAGATTGAGGGCAGGAGGAGAAGGGGAAGACGGAGGATGAGATGGTTTGATGGCATCATTGACTCAATGGACATCAGATCAGATCAGATCAGTCGCTCAGTCACGTCCGACTCTTTGCGACCCCATGAATCACAGCATGCCAGGCCTCCCTGTCCATCACCAACTCCCGGAGTTCACTCAGACTCATGTCCATCGAGTCAGTGATGCCATCAGCCATCTCATCCTCTGTCGTCCCCTTCTCCTCCTGCCCCCAATCCCTCCCAGCATCAGAGTCTTTTCCAATGAGTCAACTCTTCACATGAGGTGGCCAAAGTATTGGAGTTTCAGCTTTAGCATCATTCCTTCTAAAGAAATCCCAGGGCTGATCTCCTTCAGAATGGACTGGTTGGATCTCCTTGCAGTCCAAGGGACTCTCAAGAGTCTTCTCCAACACCACAGTTCAAAAGCATCAATTCTTCGGCGCTCAGCCTTCTTCACAGTCCAACTCTCACATCCATACATGACCACTGGAAAAACCATAGCCTGGACTAGATGAATCTTTGTTGGCAAAGTAATGTCTCTGCTGTTGAATATGCTATCTAGGTTGGTCATAACTTTCCTTCCAAGGAGTAAGTGTCTTTTAATTTCATGGCTGCAGTCACCATCTGTAGTGATTTTGGAGCCCAGAAAAATAAAGTCTGACACTGTTTCCACTGTTTCCCCATCTATTTTCCATGAAGTGGTGGGACCGGATGCCATGATCTTCGTTTTCTGAATGTTGAACTTTAAGCCAACTTTTTCACTCTACATGAGTTTGTGTAAACTTCAGGAGTTGGTGATGGACAGGGAGGCCTGACATGCTGTGGTCCATGGGGTAGCAAAGAGTCGAACACGACTAAGCGACTGAACTGGACCGAACTGTTTAGGAAACAGAGTCAAAAACAAGAAAATTCTGGTTTCCTCAGTGTGTATGCCCAGCAGTGGGATTGCTGGATCATAAGGCAGTTCTATTTCCAGTTTTTTAAGGAATCTCCACACTGTTCTCCATAGTGGCTGTACTAGTTTGCATTCCCACCAACAGTGTAAGAGGGTTCCCTTTTCTCCACACCCTCTCCAGCATTTATTGCTTGTAGACTTTTGGATCGCAGCCATTTTGACTGGCGTGAAATGGTACCTCATAGTGGTTTTGATTTGCATTTCTCTGATAATGAGTGATGTTGAGCATCTTTTCATGTGTTTGTTAGCCATCTGTATGTCTTCTTTGGAGAAATGTCTATTTAGTTCTTTGGCCTATTTTTTGATTGGGAAACCAGAATTGAAAGAGACATGTGTACCCCAATGTTCTTCGCAGCACTGTTTATAATAGTCAGGACATGGAAACAACCTACATGTCCATCAGCAGATGAATGGATAAGAAAGCTGTGGTACATATACACAATGGAGTATTACTCAGCCATTAAAAAGAATACATTTGAATCAGTTCTAATGAGGTGGATGAAACTGGAGCCTATTATACAGAGTGAAGTAAGCCAGAAAGAAAAACACCAGTACAGTATACTAACGCATATATATGGAATTTAGAAAGATGGTAACAATAACCCTGTATACGAGACAGCAAAAGAGACACAGATGTATAGAACAGTCTTTTGGACTCTGTGGGAGAGGGAGAGGGTGGGATGATTTGGGAGAATGGCATTGAAATATGTATAATATCATATATGAAATGAGTTGCCCGTCCAGGTTCGATGAACGATACTGGATGCTTGGGGCTGGAGCACTGGGACGACCCAGAGGGATGGTATGGGGAGGGAGAAGGGAGGAGGGTTCAGGATGGGGAACACATGTATACCTGTGGCAGATTCATTTTGATATATGGGAAAACCAATACAATATTGTAAAGTTAAATAAAATAAAATAATAATAAAAATAAAAGGAAAAAAAAACCAAGAAAATTTACATTGAATTTTGCTGAGGGTAGAGTTCACTGTTGGAAATTTTGATTTTAAACATTTAAAATCAGCTTCCCATAGCTTCCCTCATGTCACTACTCCTAGTCTTCTGCCTAAAACCTACCAATGTTCTCCTGCTGCACTTAAAACTCACTCCATTCCACAGCCTACAAGTTTGTATTTGAACAGGCTCCTGCCTGCCTTCCCAGCCTTTTCTCATTCCACTCTTCCCTTTATTCCACCAGCCATACTAGTGTAGTTTCTGTTCCCTGAACATGTTGTGCTCACACCTGACTCAGGTCCTTTGCATTCACTGGTTCCTCTACCTGGAATTCTCTTTCTTGGCTTTTGCATCACTGGATCCTTCTCATCTTTCAAATCTCAGCTCTTGTTCACCACCTTAGAGAATCTCACACTTATCGGATGATCCTACTTCCTTCATAGCACTCACCAGAATCTCTAATTACCTTGCTTATGTGTTTCTTTTTTTATTGCCTGTCTTCATCCACTAGATTTTGAGCTCCAGATATGAAAAGAAAAAAAAAATTTTTTTTTCTAATTTTATTTTATTTTTAAACTTTACATAATTATATTAGTTTTGCCAAATATCAAAATGAATCCGCCACAGGTATACATGTGTTCCCCATCCCGAACCCTCCTCCCTCCTCCCTCCCCATACCATCCCTCTGGGCGTCCCAGTGCACCAGCCCCAAGCATCCAGCATCGTGCATCGAACCTGGACTGGCAACTCGTTTCCTACATGATATTTTATATGTTTCATTGCCATTCTCCCAAATCTTCCCACCCTCTCCCTCTCCCACAGAGTCCATAAGACTGTTCTATACATCAGTGTCTCTTTTGCTGTCTCGTACACTGGGTTATTGTTACCTTAAAGATTGGTGTCTTCAGGATTTAGAACAATGCTGGAGACTGCTGGGCATTAGACATAAACTTGCTGAATGAATGAATAAAATGCTGGTAGAACTAGATATCTCACTAACCATGTAAAGAATATTCAGACTCCTAGTTCTTATTAATAAACTCTAATTTTAAAAAAGAATAGAATAGGTCCTTTTTTGAAAACCAGCCTAAGCCTTCTCTAATTTTAAGAGTAGCATATACACAAGTTCGATTCCTGGGTCAGGAAGACCTCCAGGAGTAGGAATGGCAACCCACTCCAGTATTCTTGCCTGGAAAATCCCATGGACAGAGGAGCCTGGCAGCTACAGTCCATAGGGTCTCAAAGAGTCAGACACAACTGAAGCGACTTAGCATACCCCAGATATAAACCTATCAAATATAAAGATCTAACGCAGACAGTGAGATCAATTTCTTGAATGATAACACAAGGGACTTTGTGAACCCACTCCCCAGGAAAACTGGGGAAAAGTACTTAAAAATAACCATTTAAATCCTCTGGAAATGGTCCAAAGTGTATATAGTAAATGAAAAAACATGTTCTAGAGAATCTACGAAAATTTTGTAAGAAAAGTGAGAGTCTTTAGCTTTCTGGAAAAAATATCTCTATCCCCATTCAATGATTAGTGGAACTTCACTCTAACGGGTGCAGCCAAGAACACAGGACTCCTTCTACCCCCATCTCCCAGTTGGAGGGCTTTTTTCCCAGGAGGAGCATTTCAGCATTTCCTATTGTGTCTCCAGTGACAAGTTGCTGAGGCTAAGTCCCAGAGCTGGAGACCTTCTTTTTCTGCCCCTTCTCCGCTCATGGAATGAAGCTCTAACTTGGACATGGTGTGCTTAGGATAGTGGCATCCTGGTTGCCCTTACCCTGGCTCATAATTTTGGGGTTTCATGCCAAGAGAAGCAAACTAAGAAGGTCTCAGACTATTGTCCTAGTTATTGGACAGAAGTAGACACCAGCCCCCACCTCAGGATATCTTATTTCCTCTCCAGAGAATTTACATTGATTCTGAGAGGCACTAGGCAGTGTCTGCTGCTTATTGGAACTTGAGGCCTATAGAGCGGCCATCTTGGCCATGGCATGTGAAAAAAACCTGATCGAAGAAAGAGGATGAATCTATTGCAGATGGGTACAGACACAAGAGAAGGTGGCATTCTAGAGACAGGAACCCTGGAATCCAATAGCTTTCCATTTGCTGGTTTCACTTGAACCCATGTACGCTCTTCTTGCACTTTCTCAGAGTTTCATTCCTGCACTCCTATAATAAACTCCCTCTACTTTATTTCTGTCTGAGTGGGTTTCTGTATACTCAGTACCAAAAAATCCTGATTAAGCTACAGGTCAGGAAACATAGTCCAATTTTCTTAACCTTTAATATAACGTGCTTCCTTTCCCCCAAATATGAGAGTTTGGAAGAGAAAAGAAAAGATTGTATCAGAGAGAGTCTATGAAATGGACATTAGAAGGCACCTCTATCATCACATTTTCAACTACAAAGGGTAGCTGGAAAGGCCATCCCTATTTTTAGATGATTACCCAGAAAGAGTGACTAATGCCTGGGGGGCTTGCTTTATACTCTAAACTGTATAATGCTACAGAGTCTTGAGTTCCCCTCTGTAAATGAAAGGCATTAACAATCTACTTCAGTTTCAATACATCAGAAGATTTCTTGTGGAGACAATTATCTGCTGAGGGGGCACATGACCTTGTTGGACCTGACATTTCTTTTCTCTTCCTTTGAAAACAATTAAAATCACATGATTGATATTTTGCACTTCTAATCTTTTGCTTCTTGATGATTACCAGAAAAAATGATGATGATGACAGTGATGATGATTAAATCTGGCTGTTAGCTTGAAATAGACTTTGGAGTATTTTTTTTTTAAGGTTTTTTTTTGGGATGTGGACCATTTTTAAAGCCTTTATTTACTTTGTTACAATATTGTTTCTGCTTTATGTTTTGGGCTTTTGGCCATGAGGCATATGGGATCTTTGCTCCCTGATCGAACCTGATGCAGGATCGAACCCGAACTGCCTGCATTAGAAAGCGACGTCTCAACTACTGGAATGCCAGGGACGTCCCTGGAGTCTTTTTAAAAAAAAAAGGAAAAGAGACAAATAGAAAACTTCTCTGGCTGTACAACAGTTGCAGGGATATAGCCGTGCAAATGTGAAACATTCCTAGCTGTGATGGCTGGAGAAGCAAAGGAAACAGCAGCTACAGTTGCTGGTGTTAGCCCAGTCATCAAGTTTGAGATCCTGGCTGGCTCCGAGTTGGCTTGAGAACAGATTCCATCAATGGTGTGTTTTCACATGCAGAGCCAGCCATTTCCTTATAGCACACCAACCCTGTGCTTGTTCCTTGACCTCCTTCCACAAATCTGGGATAGTTTTCTAGAGAAAGAGATGTTGAATTCTCCCACCTATTTTGTCCTTGATACCCAGCACAAATGCCAAATATAATAACATTTGCATGATGGATTAAGGACCCTCTGAGATCATCACTGTGCTCCATGGCAGACAAGATTTGTAAATCCTTGACTACATTCTGGTCAACAACTTGCTGTTTGTTCTTTTCCTTTACTTTTCAAAACGCCACCTCTTATTATTTGGGGCAGGGGATAGGGAGGACCTACTCACCTTCGTTTCCACATCTCAGAATAATTTTTTCTAATCTACTTTTTGTAGTGACCCTCAACTCCAAACACCTTTCTCATTGGTGCTGATTGAATTCAAATTTTTAAAAATCCTGTCTTCTAACAGTCTTTATTTTAGGATACACATCTTCATTGGTGCAGAGTGTACTAGGCTAGCCCTTGGTTTGGTAAGTCTTTGCTTTCTGGTTCCTAAACCTCAAGTGTCAGGATTAGATATGGAATCCCATGGACAAAAGAGCCTGACAGGGTCATAAAAGAATCAGACAGAGCTTAGCTACAAATAGCAGCAAAAAGTGCTTAAAACATTTTATGAACTTTGTGGTCAAACAGTAATCTCAGATTCAGAAAACTCTCTATTGGCATGAAAGGATTTTATACATTGATTAAAGTAAAAAACAAAGAATAGGAAGAAAATAAGATGATTTCTTGGATGTCAGGCCATAATCAGAGACAGGATTTCTTTGACTCCAGAAAAGTCCCATGCTAGCTTACTCTCATTTTCCTCTTTCAGAAGCCTGTATTAGAATGTGGAAAAGCAGCAGGGGGGAGAAAAAAGTCTGTAATTTTAATGGAACTGCAGAGGCCACTTTGAAATATCGAACATTTTCGTAAGAGCAAATATAATAGCTTCCACCTGATGTCACAGCCACTTGTTCTCTTTAAGAATCCAAGGGTGTAGGCGAATTTTCATGACATAAGGTATGACTGGGTCTTTCAGGACACTGAAGGTGTCACTTGCAGGGGACTGTTGGCTCCCTGCTCTGTGACTCTTCTGTAAGTCTAGGCTTTGATTTCAGTGTTCCTACTCTAAAGCCATGGCCACTGCAGCCGGGCAGTGACTCAAGCAGATGGCTGACTGTGACAAGCCTCTTCTCATTGCTAATAAAAATAACAGAAGCTACACTGCATTGTGTACAAATACGTGAGACTATTGCAGATTCCTTTGTATCTCTAGATTCTATTTTAAGAGTGTGTTGATCTTTTCCATGCAGAACCCTCATGGAATGAGCAATCATATCAGGTGTGTGTTTGAAGCATCTACTGCAGTTTGTGAGATTCAAGATTTTTTTAAAAATCAGCCTTCTAAACAATATTCTTTCCCTCTAAACAATATTCTAAGGGTTCTGACAGACTGCACATGATTTTTGGGTGGAGGGAGGAGAAGAATTTTGATTTTTTATGCAGAAACCATCATAGGCACTCCCAAATTGAAAGGCTAACCCAGTTTATTTTGCCTCTCTCTTCCTTCAGAGATGCTGATAATGAACAAAACAATGAAATGTAGAATTGGGGGTAGGAATGAACATGGAGGCAGAATCTAAATGCTGTGGAAACCATTACCTGGGTAAAAAGTTAGGTAGAGAGTTAATTTCGAACTTCGCTTAGTATTTTGCATCAGATAACAATCATTTCAACATTAGAATCACCTGGAGCGTTTTTACAAGATTGCAGGTTCCCAGGCCCCACCCTCAGAGGTCCTGAAGAGCATGTTTACACTGTAGCCAGGGCATCTGCATGTTGAACAGGAAGTTTGGGTGGTCATATACTGCTGCATTAAAACATGATATTCATAAGTTCATAAGTCATGGGCCAATTGTAAGTGGAGTCAGCTAACTGCTAACTCTGTGGCCTCAGTCTGCCAATCATGAGGATTCTGGGTGGGGCAGTGAGGGGAGTGGGATGGAGTAAACAGACAAGTGATCAGAAGGCTCAGCTTCCAGTCCTTGCCCTGTTATTTATTAGCTGTGTGTCCTTGGGCAGATGTCACCGGGAAGCTCAGTGTGTCATGTGTAGACTGGGGACCATAATTCACACCCTGTTTACCTCATTGGTCAGGAGGATCAAATGAGAAATAACTTTATAAAACATTACATGTTAGAAGGCACAATATTTTTATAAAGGGGCAGTGTTTTCCCCCTTCAACCTAATGATGGCATACTCACACTCAGCATCCTCAGACCAGGCACGTTTGCTCAGTGAACCAAAGGAAGCCTGGAGCAATGTAATGGCTGATTCGGAACATCGTCATCACAACCTGGAAGGCAGTGGTTTTCAGAGTGGCCAGCTGCATGCACGAAAAGGGAAGACTGGAGTTCCATCCTGAATCAGAGTCACTAGGCGTGTGGGTGGGAACCTGCCGTTTTAATAATGCCAGAGATCAGTTGTATTATATTAAAAGTAGGGGGGTCACTGGGCATGACATCAGCACCAGGTCAGCCAGGGTAATATTGGGGACAAGGGTCACTGTCCCCCAGCTGAGTAACCATCACAAGTCAGGCCAGCAGGCCTTCATGCTGGTCAGCGTGCTTCCTGGACTCCTTCATTCTCTCTCCTGTGTTCTCCCTTCCTTTATTTTCCACAACAAGGCAATGGGATGTTTCCTCCCTGGTATGGAAGGTCTCCTTCCTCTGGCCTTTTGTCGTTTTATCACGCTCCAGAGAGTGTCCAGCTCAGCTCTGCTCTGAGAAGGCTGCCATAGATTTCTTACATGACACCAATTCCTTTTCCAGGGAGCTAGCAGCCTCTCTTCTGGGCATGGCCTGGCCCAGGGAGCCCTGATTTTCTGTTTATAGCTTTCTGGTGTGACATGAGGCTTATCGTATCAGAATTCTCAAGGCCAGTGTTTCCCCAAATTACTATTAATGAAAACTCATTTCATGAGTACTGTGTTTAATGAGGGCAGTGTGTCTTCAGCCAGCATTTTTGAAGATTGCTTTTGCTTGGTTTAAGGAATGATATTTTTATTAACTCCCTTGTTTTAAATTGAGAGGAAAAATAAAATGGACAGTAGATTAAGAAGATAAATAGGGGGGAGCAGGACTGAAAAGACTAATTGTAGCAATCTTCAGTGGGGGATAGGAGATGACAGGCCTCCAGTTGGTAAGACAGCAAAGTGAGGGAACTAAGGGTCAGAGAATGCTGGAAACTAGCAAAACTGAGAGGGGCCAGAACATAGTTACCCTTGCATGATATCCTATGTCTTCTAGAAATACTATCAGGAATAATAGCCTGAACAGTCCTGCTGTGTCTCATCAACATTTTGAACAGGGGTCAACAAACTGCCATCTGCCTCCTGTTTTCATAAATAAAGTTTTATTGGAGCAGAGCCATGCCCATTCCTAATCGTCTAAAGTTGTTTTTACTCTGCACCAGCAGAATAGTTACATCAGACCATATGGTTCATAACACCCAAAATATGTGCTATCTGCTCCTTTATAGAAAGTTTGCTGACCCCTGACCTAAACTTTTGTATCCTCTAGAGCACTACTTTATAAACTTTCCCCTTGGCAGCAGAGTGCATTTTTTTAAAGAATATTTTAAATGTAGACACTCATGAAAAAGATATGGGTTGATATGTGGAGGGATAGGAGTCACGGAGCCCACAAGCTCAGCTTTTCCCCTGATTCCCCTCCTCCAGTGGTGCTCCAAAACTCAGGGACTCATGGAATATCATTTGAAAATCACTCAGCCCACATTGCTTCCTGAGGACAGGGTACCACTTTAGTTTTTTATGTGCCTATTTTATGACTGACACATAAAATATACTCAAGGTAAGTATGGTGGAGGAGTGAAGGAGTTAAATGCCTTCAATCCAGATCCCAAGTCTGCATGGCCACTGTCAAATCTATGTCATCTAAACTACCACCAGAGTGATTTATGCCCACTGTCTCTTTTCCCCAAACCCTCACATAGCTGGTTTCTGACTTTAGCCCCATCACTTTGCTGAAACTATTGTTATTGAGGTGCCCAGTGATATTTTTTTAAGGTTTTTTTTTTATGTGGACCACTTTTAAAATCTTTTTTACAATCTTGCTTCTACTCTATGTTTTGGTTTTTTGGTTGCATGACATGTGGGATCTTAGTTCACCAATCTGGGATTGTACCTGCACCCGCTGCACTGAAAGGCAAAGTCTTAACCACTGGACCGCTAGGGAAGTCCTCCACCCCCCACAGTGATAGTCTCAACTTCCACGGTCCTGGATTTTCATCAGTTCCTATTTTCTAGGATAGGATATGCTGGATATTTGACGATTTGAATCTCCCTATACCCAGCCTCTTGTTATACCATAATCTCCTGGGTTTTGTTTTTTTTTTTTTTTTTGGTCTCTCTCTGAACTTTGATTCCCTGTCTCTGAAATGTGCTCTGTTTTCTCTGACCTTAAATGACTTGTGGCATTGACATCACCTCAATTTAAATCTCAATGTTGAGCACTCACAAGTCACTACTTCCTAAATTTCAGGCTCATTTATCTAATCCTCTGCCAGATAGCTTCACCTGTTACCCCAGACACAACCCATCTCAATCGGAATTCTTAGTGCTTGTCATTAGTTGCTTCCTCATCAGTATTCTTTCTTTCACTTGATAACCATCACCTGACCAGTTTTTGTCAACTTCAGCCCTGCAAATGTAGCATTTAAAACCAAACTTCAAAATTATACTCATTTTGTGGTCAAAGGATTTCTTGATTCCATCCCCTTATTCAATCTCTTGTCATCTCTCTTAACTGGTCTGCTGAAGTTTATAGCATAACCCATTCTTCACTGTGCAGCTACAGGGATTATATCTCTCACCCCTCCCTTGACATTTACACACTACATTCTCTAAATAGCTTCCCAGTGCACATGGCATAAAGGTTAAAATCTATGAATATGGTTTCAAGGCACTGCAAGGGCTGTCCCTGTTTGTCTTTCCAATATAATCGTGCATACCTTTTTTCACTCACTGCCTCCTAGCCACACTGGTCTTTTTTTCAGTCAGGTAAACCAGGCTCCTTCCAACCAAGGAGCCTTTATTCATGTTATTTCCTCTGCCCTATATGGTGTTCCCTACATAACTCCTTTTCACCCTGTGAGTCTTAGCTCAAACACCAATTTCTCGGAGATGCTACTTTCCCTGGTCAAACCATGTATAGCCATCATGGATTCCTAGGCCATCACAAAATTCGCCTTCCTAACCCTTGTCATGGGCTTCCCTGGTGGCTCCAGTGGTAAAGAATCTGCCTGCAATGCAGGGGACCTGGATCTGATCCCTGGATCAGGAAGATCCCCTGGATAAAGAAATGGTAACCCTCTCCAGTATTCTTGCCTGGGAAATCCCATGGACAGAGGAGCCTGTGGGGTCACAAAAGAGTCAGCCACAACTCAGTGACTAAATAGCAACAAACTTGTCACAGCTGTATTTCACACTAATCCTTACGATTATTACTTGATATGTATCTCCACTCACTAGGCCCTAACTGCCAAGAAGGCAGGAACCATGTCTGATTTTGCTCTTCCACATATCTGGTGTCTACCCTAGTTCTGTATTATCTATAGTCTCTAGCACAGGGCTGGCACCTGAAATTGTTAAATGAATGAAATTGCATCCCTTCATCCAGAATTGTTTCTCTTAAATCATCGAGTACATCCTACCTGAAAGACACACCAGACCTATCCCTGCCTGCTGTTAAATGGGTCCCCACTGGCTGCAAGAAAAAGTCAAGCTTCACACTATGTAAGCCCTGTCATGATTTTGACCTTTCTCTAGACTCATCTCCTGCCCTCATTGCTGGGCATTTTATATTCCAGCAACCCTGACCCACTTCCTGTCTTCAGCATACTATGTCCCTCCTTGGTTTTGTCATACCTGTAGGCCTTTGCTCCTTGAATAGGCTTCATCAAGATTCACAGATTGTTAACATTTAAGCACATCTGTTCTCCACCCTGTCTCTCTCTCTCTCTCTCTCTCTGTGTATGTATCTCTCTGTGTGTCTTTGTCTCTCTGTATGTGCACTAAGAGGCATATTTGAGAGTAAATTGAAACCATCAATGGCACTTCACCCCTGAGCATTTTGGGAGCTATCATCTAAGAATAAGGTTAACATAATTATCACACTTGGGAAATTTAGCATTAATATAATACTGTTATACAGACAAAATTCATATTTCCCGGTGGTCCCAGTAATGAGTCTTATAGCGTCTTATTTTGTTTTGTGTTCCTTGCTACCTCATTCATGCCCCTCCCCGCATTCTACCTCTGGTTTGCTAACTCTACCTCCTCATCTCCACACTGATTTCAGGAAGGGCAAAGATTGCAAGCTGTACATCAAAGCCTGTTTCTCTTCCTGAGCAAACAGCTTGACTTCATTTCTGAGTCTCCTTTGAAATTAGGTGTGTGATTATGTGACCAAGTTCTAATGGCAGTGATGGGTGCAATGTCAGGGTCAAGATTTTTAAGAAGTAGAAAGATTTTATCCATGCTCTTTTGCTAGTTGAGTGCAGTCAATGAAGACAAAGCTCTAGGCAACAGTGAAGCCACAAGATATAAGGAAACCTGTGTCCTCAGACCACTGGATGGAAGAGAGTCTCATGCCAATCAGGGACATCACCTGCCTTGTGTTGTTAAATGAGCAGAAATACACTTCTATTACGTTAGAGCTTTCACATAATTGGAGATCTATTTGTTAGAGCAGCCAGTGTCACCAAATGAGGTTAATGATCATTCTATGGAAAAGGGGCTATTGCAATCTTCTTGTTCAGAAACTCTTATCTCAGGAGAGAATGAGAAGTAAGGGGGAAGGTTTTACCTCACAGACTGGAAAAGAAAAACAGGTGGTTCTCAGAGCTTTTGCTCTGAGGCAGAGAAGCATGCAGAAGCATAGGACATGGAGACCTGGGTTCCAGACCTCTGTGTTCCCATGTGTGTTTTCTGATGTCTAATTATGCTTTTTTGCAATTAGAGTCCATTGAAATTTTAAGTAGTGGCAGAGAAAATGGTCAACACTGGGGCTTTTTATAAGTGCAGAACTAAGAAAATAAAGGAAATCCATGAAAGTTTGGTTTGACAGTATGAAAATAATATGACTAAATAATTACAGCCATTATGTGAACTTCTCATTTTGTCTAATTACCACACAGCACAGTAAAAAGATTTATCATTAAATATGTCAGATTAGCTCTGTTGTTAATTTATTTGATCACAGCTCCAAACTTTGTTCTTGAACGTACAGTCTGCATTGTTTGTTAACATTGCTGCTCACAGCTTAAAAAATGAGAGGGAGACTTTCTACTCTCCTGTCATAAACAGCTTTATGGCTGAGTAAAATTTAAGAACATTTTGTTGGTATCAAAATTTTATGGCTCTTGTTAGCTTGTTTTAATTTTCAGCTGTGTGAACTGAATTGGAAAGGTGCTGAGGAGTGAGAACTGTTGCTGAGCCAGGGATCTGAAACTTTTGATGAATCCTTTGGTCCAGCCAAAACCTGCCTGCTTCATGCAGCCAGTTAGACTACACTTGTGGTCAGTTGGATTAGCTGGGGTTTGCCAATCAATCTGACTTTGCTCCCAAGTTGTCAACATCTCCATACATTTAATTTAATTGCATGTATTACTGGCAGTATTACTTGTATATGTTAACTGCATAATAATTTACCAATGACATTAAAGTCTTCAGGTAGTTACTCTGTATGAGTAAAAATGGAAAATTTCACTCTCAAATACCAGCTGATGCTAAAAAATAATAACAGCATCTGACACTTACTGGGCAGATACTATGTGCCAGGTACTGTTCTGTTTTACATCCTAACAGATCTTCACAAAAATCCCATGAAGGAAGTAGAGTACTTCACCACTTCCTTACCTAAATTTTGAGAAGGTATAGCTACTGCTGCTGCTGCTGCTAAGTCTCTTCAGTCTTGTCTGACTCTGTGTGACTCCATAGACGGCAGCCCACCAAACTCCGCCATCCCTGGGATTCTCCAGGCAAGAACACTGGAGTGGGTTGCCATTTCCTTCTCCAATGCATGAAAGTGAAAAGTGAAAGTAAAGTCGCACAGTCATGTCAGACTCTTCGTGACCCCATGGACTGCAGCCTACCAGGCTCCTCCACCATGGGATTTTCCAGGCAAGAGTACTGGAGTGAGTTGCCATTGCCTTCTCCGGCTAGGTGCTGAGGACAACTCTATTTTCAAAAAGCTTATGATTTACTTGGGAAAGACTGAAGAGTGAACTAGATCATTATAAGGCAATGGGATAAGTGTGCTGGTGGGAGGAATATAGGATTTTGTGGGAGCTTCTAACCCAAATTTTGAGGGAATCAGGGAAGGCTTCCTGGAGGAAAAGGCATCTGTGCTAAGGCCTATAGAGGATTATTAAGTATTTCTTGAAGGAAATAAACCAGGAAAAGGGTGGAGGTAAGAAAAGAGAGTGCCAGGCAATAGAAACAGCAGTGCTGAGCGGGCCAGGAGAAACTATTACATATAGCCTATTGACAGTACACTGACTTCACCAGATAATATTGAGTGATCCTTTCTAGACAGGTTTCCCCTCCTTGCTACAGTGCCTGATTTTCTCAGTGTGGTGACTAACAAATATTTCTATCAATAAATCAATCACATTTATTACATATTTACATTAGAAGGTATTGGGTGGGTCATTGAGAAGAATTTTAAGAACTCTGAGACCCTACCTCTACCTTCAAAGAGTTTGCTGAGTGTGAAGTTGAAGCATTGTCAGAGGAAAAAGAAAACTTAAATAAAAATGTAGACATTTAAGTAAGAGGAAGAAAGATTTGAGGATTAAATACTCAGGCTCTGGATTCAAATCATAACTCTACCACTTTCTAGCTGTGCAACCTTGCACAGATCACTTACCCTTTCTGGGGTTCAGTTCACATCAAGTTAGAATAATAAAAGTTCCCTTTCTAGACTGTGGTAGAGATTCAACAGGTAATTGCTGTACAGCACTTAAATTCTACTCAGCTCAAAGCAAGCTCTCAATAAATGTTTTAGCCATTAAGATGTTGTTATAATTAATTCACTCTGTAAATACTTGAATGGCTCCTCCATAATGCCTTTTCATTTCAGGCTTCTGGCTTCATGCCACACCTTCCACTACCCTCGTGCGAGTCTACTTTTCCACTGGACTCTGCTCTCAAGTCAGCATCATCTTGCCAAAGAAGCATAAACCACAGGCTCTAGGGAAGCTGGTTTGTCTGGCCACAAGCAGGCCTCAAAGTCTCCTGGGTACCTTCCTAAATTTCCTTGGACGGTATGTCTTACAACACTGTCAGGGTTGGAAGGACTGCTCTCTCCTGACCTCTCAGCTGTCTCTCTGCCTTTCTTAGCTTTCTGTTCTTGTTTGCTTGGCAGGTAATTGCATACCATCCACTGACATCTTTTACCATGTTGTGATACATTTTTATATAGTACTGTTTCTATTAACACTTAACATTTGTTGAGCCCTACAATGTGCTGGCCACTCTCTTCCAACAACACAAGAGAAGACTCTACACATGGACATCACCAGATGGTCAACACCAAAGTCAGATTGATTATATTCTTTGCAGCCAAAGATGGAGAAGCTCTATACAGTCAGCAAAAACAAGACCAGGAGCTGACTGTGGCTCAGATTATGAACTTCTTATTGCCAAATTTAGACTGAAAATGAAGAAAATGGAGAAAACCCCTAGACCATTCAGGTATGACCTAAATCAAATCCCTTATGACTATACAGTGGAAGTGAGAAATAGATTTAAGGGACTAGATGTGATAGACAGAGTGCCTGATGAACTATGGACAGAGGTTTGTGACATTGTACAGGAGACAGGGAGCAAGACCATCCCCAAGAATAAGATGCAAAAAAGCAAAATGGCTGTCTGAGGAGGCCTTACAAATAGCTGTGAAAAGAAGGGAAGTGAAAAGCAAAAGAGAAAAGGAAAGATATACTCATTTGAATGCAGAGTTCCTAAGAATAGCAAGAAGGGATAAGAAAGCCTTCCTCAGTGATCAATGCAAAGAAACAGAGGAAAACAGTAGAATGGGAAAGACTAGAGATCTCTTCAAAAAAGTTAGAGATACCAAGGGAACAAGCAAAGATGGGCTCAATAAAGGACAGAAATGGTAGGGACCTAACAGAAGAAGAATATATTATGAAGAGGTGGCAAGAATACACAGAAGAACTGTACAAAAAAGATCTTCATGACCAAGCTAATCACAATGGTATGATCACTCACCTAGAGCCAGACATCCTGGAATGTGAAGTCCAGTGGGCCTTATAAAGCATCACTACGAACAAAGCTAGTGGAGGTGATGGAATTCCAGTTGAGCTCTTTCAAATCCTAAAAGATGATGTTGTGAAAGTGTTGCATTCAATATGCCAGCAAATTTGGAAAACTCAGCAGTGGCCACAGGACTGGAAAAGGTCAGTTTTCAATCCAATCCCAAAGAAAGGCAATGCTAAAGAATGCTCAAACTACCACACAATTGCACTCATCTCACACGCTAGTAGAGTGATGCTTAAAATTCTCCAAGCCAAGCTTTAGCAGATGTTCAAGCTGGTTTTAGAAAAGGCAGAGGAACCAGAGATGAAATTGCCAACATCCACTGGATCATGGAAAAAGCAAGAGAGTTCCAGAAAAATATCTATTTCTGCTTTATTGACTATGCCAAAGCCTTTGTGTGGATCACAATAAACTGGAAAATTCTGAAAGAGATGGGAATACCAGACCACCTGACCTGCCTCTTGAGAAACCTGTATGCAGGTCAGGAAGCAACAGTTAGAACTGGACATGGAACAACAGACTGGTTCCAAATAGGAAAAGGAGTACATCAAGGCTGTATATTGTCACCCTGCTTATTTAACTTATATGCAGAGTACATCATGAGAAATGCTGGGCTGGAAGAAGCACAAGATGGAATGAAGATTGCCAGGAGAAATATAAATAACCTCAGATATGCAGATGACAACACCCTTATGGCAGAAAGTGAAGAAGAACTAAAGAGCCTCTTGATGAAAGTGAAAGAGGAGAGTGAAAAAGTTGGTTTAAAGCTCAACATTCAGAAAACTAAGATTATGGCATCATCCCTATCACTTCATGGGTAATAGATGGGGAAACAGTGGAAATAGTGGCTGACTTTATTTTTCTGGGCTCCAAAATCACTGCAGATGGTGATTGCAGTCATGAAATTAAAAGATGCTTACTCCTTGGTTATGTCTAGGTTATGACCGACCTAGACAGCATATTAAAAAGCAGAGACGTTACTTTGCCAACAAAGAGAGTTGGACTATAAAGAAAGCTGAACACTGAAGAATTGATGCTTTTGAACCGTGGTGTTGGAGAAGACTATTGAGAGTGCCTTGGACAGCAAGGAGATCCAACCAGTCCATCCTAAAGGAGATCAGTCCTGAGCGTTCATTGGTAGGACTGATGTTGAAGTTGAAACTCCAATATTTTGGCCACCTGATGCAAAGAACTGACTCATTTGAAAAGATCCTGATGCTGGGAAAGATTGAGGGCAGGAGGAGAAGGGTCGACAGAGGATAAGATGGTTGGATGGCATCACCGACTCAATGACATGGGTTTGTGTGGACTCTGGGAGTAGGTGATGGACAGGGAGGCCTGGCCTGCTGCAGTTCATGGGGTCACAAAGAGTTGGACACAACTGAGTGACTGAACTGAACGATGTGCTAGCAGGACTTGGCAACAGCCTTGGTTTGGGAAAAGAGGATTATTAAATTAGGTTGAAACATCTTGTCCTAAACTATTATGGAGTGCGTGCTCAAATACAATCAGTAACCAGGAGCATATTTGCTTTAAAGAAAGAAACACTAAAATCCAGTCAATTTACTCATTAAAAACAGGTAAGGATTTATTATGTGGTGGTTTTGAAACAACACAAAAGCAACTCTTAATTATTTATTTACTTATTTGATGAATAATGTTGAGGATGTCTGCTATGTTTTCCAACACAGTGCCTGGTGAAAGTGGGACCCCTTTAATGACAAGGGATAGCAGGTTTGATGGTACTGGTGTAGAACGATAGACAAGTTCATTTCAAGGCCATGGCAGGCCATTCAAGTGAAACTGTCCAATCAAGCAGTTGATGATTTCAGACTGGAGCTGAAGGGAGTGGATCAGGAAGAAGTAGATTGAGGCATCCTTCCCATGGGGCATGGTCACACTTTAAATAAAATCTTCTGGTGTCAGAGTTCCCAGTGAGGGACACATGTTAACATGGTGAGAAATACATCACCAGGACTACATGTGCTTCTTTGACCAAGATAAAGGAAACTGACTGAGACTCAAGGGGCCTGGGGCCAGCCCCCAGCAGGCTTACCTTTCAAGTCTCCTCTTCTGTCTTAATATATTATGTGAATTTTCCAGTTTACTCTGCAGTATAAAATAAGAGTTTAAATTATTTCCAAGTAAAACTGACTCTACAGGATGACAAGGAGCATTTAGCCTGTGGCTTCACATAGGAACAAATTATCCCAGGCACACCCACATGGAAGGAAGCTCGCACTTTGGCTTAAGCAGTAGGGAGCATTCTTTTCACAAGTTGTTTTTGGTGTTGTTGTTGCTGTTGCTGCTTTTGTTGTTTTGGCAGAAATTTGATCAGTCAGTTAACAGGAGAAACCTTAGAGGAGGGATTGGGACCTCGTGGGGATATTTTGTTGAGGGTGAGACCATCAGGAAAGGTCTGGTTGCTCAGTGGGTATAGGGTGGAGGGACTTGCCTGGGTGATATCAGATCTTTGGACCTTACAGGATGGAGTGAAGGGCCCTGGAAGGGAGAGTGAAGTGTTGGGAAACTGAGTCTTGGCAGAGCTTTTGACCATGAGTGGAAGGAGGGGGAGAATGCTTGGGCTGTGTGATCAGGGCTCTGTTTACTTTGGGACTCTGTGAATCGAGGACTCTAAAATTCTCCGTAGGGCCATTAACAAGCTGAAAGTGAAACAGATTGCCAGAACTTCAGTCCCACAGCATATTTCTCTGACAGACTGGGTGTGATTTTTTCCCGAGATGGGGGTATTTCAAAAGCAGAGGAGGAAAGGGAGGCTGGAAAGGGGGAGATGAGGGGAGAAGACAGCTGTCAGCTTCTGTGTGGCTCCAGGACAGCTCTTGCAGATGTGGGCAGAGCAACAGTTGCCAATTCCCTGAGCCATAGGTGATTCACCACATTCCAAGATTGGGGAGGGTCAAGGCAATCCGGATTAGACGTGGGGATCCCAAGAGATTTTTGGACACAGAGCTAGCTAGCCTCAGGATGGGTACACTTTGCATGTGAGGGAACATCTCTCCTTGCACTACACTGAAGCAGTTTGATCAAAATTTGTAATGCAGACAAGCATAATTAAATTGAAGATTTTAATTAGGCATAGTTTTGATGAAACTAAACGGGAGCCGGCAGGAATACTCTTGCTGTCTATTAAATGTAATCCTGCCTGGTGAAGAGCTCTTTAGTTGATGATCTTTAATACTGTCCAGCTCTCAGCTTCCTCTCTGGTGTTCCAGTCAGCCTGGAGGAGGATGGAAGATGGGGAAGGGATCGGGGGTAGGGAGAAGGAGTGGGACACACAGCCCTCAGGGCGGCATCTCTTTCAAAGTATTGTTGGTGCTAAGCTTTCAGTGTATCCAATTATTTGCATTTCATCTGTCCAAGTGGAGAAATAGTGAAGAGTGATGTTGAGGGCTGTTTCAGGGTAATGAGTCAGGCAGAGAAGGCAGGGCTACCTATTGGCTGAGAGGTGTCTCTCCTGGCTTTTTTTTTACTAATCACTTCAGCTTCTCAATTTTGCTTCACAAAGCTTAAATCTTGCACTGGCCTCCCAGCAGAAAAACCAGAAAGAAGGCTTCTAGGATCAGAGATCTGGAAAGAACCCTCAGCCTACAATTTTGCCATTACTATTTTGGATATTAGTTAACACTGAACAGAGTGATAAATGAGTAAGTGATTCACTCAAGAACTCTGTTGAGAAAGAGGAGCTAAAAAGTATGGGCCAGCAATGGCTGCTGCCTTTCTACAAAACGTGCTTGGACTTCAAAGAGAAATTCTCCCTTCCTTCCTCAATTGTCCTTTTCTTCCTTTATCCAATCAGTATTTACTGAGGCCTCACTGCAGCAAACATTCTACCAGGAACTGTGTAGAATGGGAATATATAAGAGTCTGAGCTCTTTACCTTCATGGAGTTAAGAGACTAGTGAGAGAGACAGGCAGTGGGCACATGTTTAGGACTCATGAGAAGCCCTGAGAAGGAATAACAGACAAGTAATACTTTGGTTTAGGTCAGGGATCAGCAAACTACAGCTGAGAGGCCAAATCTGCATGTTGCCTATTTTTGTAAATAAAGTTTTATTGAAACACAGTCACACATATCATTTACATATTGTCTATGGATGCTTTTGCTACAAAAACAGAGTTGAGGGCTTGCATGCCTTAAGATATTTCCTGTCTGGCCCCTTACAGAAAATGTGTGCTGAATCTTAGCTGAGCAGAGCAAACCTCTTGGAAAAGAGATTTAACTCAGGCTGGAGGAGGAGCCTTTGAGGAATTGAGTACATTGGGAAGAGCAGGAGTGATGACCTTGAAATGGGGAGGAGTCAGGTATGTTCAAGGACCTGGAGGAAAGTCCATTTGATTGGAAGGAGATAGGCCTGGATGAGATGGAAGAGAAGGGAAACCCTGGAAAGGGATTTGGATATGATTCTGAGTGCACTGAAACAACACTGTGGGATCATTAGCAAAGGCATGAGGTTCTGTAATAGAGCCCTCTTTAAGAATCCTCTGACTGCAGTGGTCAGAGTGTCTTGGAGAAGAAATCATCCCAGTTCCTGTTAAATAAAGCAGAAGATGGTGGTGGCTGAGATCAGGGTCATAGAAGTAGAGGTGAAGAGTCACAGGCAGATTTGGAATACATTTGTGAAGTAAGAGTCACAGGATTTAGAAATAAATGTGGAAGGGGGTGGTTAGGAAGAGGGAGGGCTCAAGACTGATCTCCCCTAGGTTTTTGGCTAGAGTGTCTGTGTAAATGGTGGTACCATTTGCTGAGGTTGAGAAGATTGGACTTGGAGGGGAAAAGCTTAGGTGGAATGATTTAAGAGTTCAGTACTTTTCAGCATTCTTAAAATTGAGATTCGTATGAGATGCCAACTAGAGATGACAAGGAGACAGTTGGATATATGACCCTAAAGTGCAGATGAGAGGCTCACAATGGAGATAGAAATTTGTGAGTCATCAGCACATAGATGCTATTTAAGCAACAGGACCGGATGAGCTCACCTAGGGTGGGAGGTAAAGAGGAAAAAAAAAAAAAATGGGACCTTTGACTGATGATTTTCTGCAGACTGCTTAGCTTTAGCTTGGCATGTTACTCATTGATATTTATCAAAGCTTTGGACTAAAGGTAAATTACTGAAGAGACTTAATTAAGGAATACACAGAAAGAAATGCAATGAGTTAGTCTAAAGCATATGCAGTTACTTTGAGATGAGGCCCCCCCAAATGTGGTATCAAATGGAGGGCCTTATATCTTTTTGTATACTGAAAATATTGGTAGTGTATGCATTCCTGAATCTTGCATGAGAGATTTACTCTTCAGAATATTTATATATCCTCCTTCAAGTTGACTGAAAGTTAAGTTGTTAACAGTGGTTGTTCCCAGTCACAGCTTCCCAGCAGAATCACTTGACCAGCTAGTTAAAAATATGAATTCCCTGGGTTCCCACCCCAAGTGATTTGTTATATCTGTGCTAAGTTCCCAGGAATCTGTTTTCAATGACAACCCCAAGGAATTCTAATATGGAAAGCCTATGGTTTGGCATTTGGTAACCACAATCTTCAAAGATATTTCAAAGGCAAACTTGAGATTGTGCCACTCAAATAACCATGTCTTCTAAACTAACAAAGATCCAAATATGTGCAGTTGTGACAGGATTTAAATATTGTGCTATATACAATGAAATTCCTGAGTTTCCTCTTCCTTCCTCTTTCTCAACACCTTGCCAAGGCTTAAAGATTTTAGTTCATATCAACACACGTATACAACACACACGCACACAAATAATGTTTCTCCTTCTCTTTCTTTCTCTCTTCCTCTTGCGCATATGCACACCTGTGTGCACACAGGCTTCTGTTTATCTTTACCAACACTGCCTTGGTTCATGTCCTCCTCATCTTACAATCAGACCATTGTCATAGTTTCCCAACTGCTTGCCTTGCCAGTCCCGTCAATGCTAGCTCTAGTTTATCCTCAAATTGCTTCTGCAGTTATCTTTCATAAATCTGATTCCTTCAAGGTCCTATCTTGTGAGAAAACCCTCTATTGGCTCTTTACTGCCTATTTTAAAAAGTCCAAATCCCTTTATTTAGTATTTAAGGACTGCTATACAATGACACTATCGGAGAAGGAAATGGCAACCCACTCCATGTTCTTGCCTGGAGAATCCCAGGGACGGGGAGCCTGGTGGGCTGCCGTCTATGGGGTCGCACAGAGTCGGACACGACTGAAGTGACTTAGCAGCAGCAGCATACAATGACACTCGGAGAAAGCAATGGCACCCCACCCCAGTACTCTTGCCTGGAAAATCCCATGGACGGAGGAGCCTGGTAGGCTCCAGTCCACGGGATCGCTAAGAGTTGGACACGACTGAGCAACTTCACTTTCACTTTTCACTTTCATGCATTGGAGAAGGAAGTGGCAATCCACTCCAGTATTCTTGCCTGGAGAATCCCAGGGATGGAGGAGCCTAGTGGGCTGCCATCTATGGGGTCGCACAGAGTCGGACACAACTGAAGTGACTTAGCAGCAGCAGCATACAATGACACTGGTCTTGTCAGCTGGGTTCCCTCCATTTCTCATACTAATTCACTCCTTCCCATCCAAACTTCACATCTATACTCACCTATGCACATCTGCCCCTTACATCTGCCCCTCACAGCTGCTCAGCCAACTCTGCCTGTTTTCACCTACCTATCACTCATCTGTCCAAACTCAACTTTGTGTCTTGATCTGAAAGTCATTCATTCCTATAACTACCTGGTCAACTCTGACTCATCCTTGAAGACCGAAGTCTTCCTAGGCTCCAAAGGCAGCTCCTGATATTTCTTCTTTTGTTCTCAAATTAGCAACTTGTACATATTTTTACTGAAATATTTACCATGTGACATTGAGATTATTTCTTTCTTTCTCACCAATCCCCAATTCCTAAATCAACCTGAAATTACTCATCTTTCTATCCATAGCACCTAGCTCAAAGACAGGTATAAAGTGGCCCTTGACAATTCATTGAGAATTTTTCCCCCCTCTTTCCTTGTTGTCAGTTTCTCAATAAGCTGAGTTCTTGAGGTGATAAGTATGCCTATCTATAGCAGCCCAATTTCCATTGTCTGATTTGCTGGTGGCTAGGAAAGCATGTAGCTGAACTTATTAGAATTTTGTGAAAAAAAAAAAATTCTGCATGGCACCAGAGTAACTCTCTTAGAGGGAAGTGCTTCAGTTTTAGTATATGGTCTTCCTGTAGTTTTGTACCTTGCTTCCTTTTGGGTTCTCAGTTGTGTTCTGATAATTTAGGTTATCAGACTACATACTAATCTTTGAACAATCAAGAAATGTGTGCTATATACACTAGTACATGCACCATGGTGTTCATCTATTTGTTGTCCTCATGCTGATAATTAAAGTGAAGAACAATGAAGATAAGTGGTAATGAAAATTCATGGACAGTAGTAGGTGTCCTACTACTTGTGGGAGAAGGCAATGGCACCCCACTCCAGTACTCTTGCCTGGAAAATCCCATGGACAGAGAGAGGAGCCTGGTAGGCTGCAGTCCATGGGGTCGCTGAGTCAGACATGACAGAGACTTCACTTTCACTTTTCACTTCCATGCATTGGAGAAGGAAATGGCAACCCACTCCAGTGTTCTTGCCTGGAGAATCCCAGGGATGGCGGAGCCTTGTGGGCTGCCGTCTATGGGGTTGCACAGAGTTGGACATGACTGACTCGACTTAGCAGCAGCGGTAGATGTACTTATGGACACAGTAAATGTCTTTAACCTAGAGTCCACAGATGGGCTTAAAGCATTCCATGAGTTCTTGCTATGTTGCATATGACATGTATCCACATGCATGTGGATTCTTCTGGGCATAGTTTCCACAGTTTCATAAAATTCTCAAAGGTGCCTAAAACCCATAAGAATTAAGACTCACCAATGTAAAATATTAGGAAAGATTGAAGGCAACAGGAGAAGGGAGTGGCAGATAATGAGATAGTTAAGTAGCACCACTGACTCAATGGACATGAATCTAAGCAAACTCCAGGGGATAGTGAAGGACAGGGGTGCCTAGCATGCTGCAGTCCATGGACTTGCAAGAGTCAGACACAGCTTGGTAACTGAACAACAACAATGTTATATATGTTTTTGTGTTTTTGTTTTTCAATGCCCATCTTTAAAATTAGCACGTGAATCTTAAAAGGTCTTGAGAATGTGAATGATATCTATGCTTGATTCCCTTTTCCTCCAGTTTTCTCAAGAATGTCTGGACTTGCTCTGTGCATCCATTATTTTAGCCTCAAAGCCAAGGAGAGAAAATGCAAAATCACTTCTAACAAGTACTGTAAATAAACCTGGCTTCTGCTGTATTAGATCACTGTAAAACAATTCCCTGAAGCCCAAGAGATTAAATAATAGAAGAAATTCTTTCCATAAAACCATGCAGATGATAGAAAATATTCTCACTATAGTAATTTACACAGATTACTTCATGACAAATTGTTTGTTTGAGCTGATCATGTTGATTACTGAAAAACTGCAGATTTTCTCCTGAGTTTGAAAATGTTGCAAATGCATTGTGTGGCCCAGGGCTTTTGTTTACTGACTCACCAGCATGCAAATGAACTTTAAGAAATACCTGGTGATCTTAAAGTCAGAATGAGTATGTTTTGCTTATAAAACAGTTGTCTTCAATCTTCTATGTCAACATGGAGAAATTGCCAGGGCTCATTTAACAGTTTTTGGTCAGTGCTGCCATCATAGTCTTCTAGGAAAAGGATATGTGATACCCCTTGGTAGGGAATGGCTTTGGTGTTTTCATCTCACCTCCATCTTCCTCCATCTCCGACCTGTTCTTCCCCATGTATTTCCATCTCATTAAATGATATTCATTTAGAGAGGGAACTATGGGCACCATTTGGACTCCTCTCTCTCCTCATAGCCTTCTCCTAAGTCCTGTTGAGCTTTCTCCCATCTTCTCATATGTCTCATTCCCTTTGGTTCAGGACACCAAAATCTCTTGTCTGGATGACAGCTATGGTTTCTAACTGGTCCCCCTCACTCTAACCTGTAACACCTTAACTCTGATAAGGTATCGTTTTCAGGTGTCTGGATGTCACGTGCCCATCAATCTGTTGAGCATAGCGTGGAAACGGTAGTATTTCACGTATTTGTTCATTCCACCCCAGCCTACATTTTATCATCCATCTGGAATACAGCCCACTTTTCCACTGCAAGTTGTGGCCCTATGGAATCCAATTTGAGGCCATACCCTAAGGATTTAATCACTGGTTTCTGTTATTGAATAGCAAGAGGTTTAGAAGACTCAATTCAAGAAAGTCCCTCTTTAATAGCAATAATTTTTTGATTGCCTATTCACAGTCTTCTTGTTTTCCTCTGGGGGATCTCTTTCATTCTCCAAGGCCCTGGTGAGGTTGTCAATTACAGTGTTTCAGCCCCACAATAGGAAACACCTGTGACCCAGACTGGCCAGTCTGCCTTACCCTGACCTCCTGGGCCTAGTGACAGGCTCCCGTCTGGGCTTGGAACCAGACCAAGTCGTTTAGAGCCTCCTGAGAGGCTTCCCAGGTGGCTCAGTGATAAAGAATCCACCTGCCAATGCAGGAGAATTCAGTTTGATCTCTTGGTGGGGAGGATCCCCTGGAGAAGGAAATGGCAACCCACTCCAGTATTCTTGCCTGGGAAATCCCATGGACAGAGGAACCTGATGGGCTACAGTCCCTGTGGTTGCAAAGAGTTAGATGCAACTGAAGTGACTGAGCACACACACGAGATTGATGATTGAAGATAGACAAAGTGAAATCCTCTTTCCTTCGAGGATGCTAAGCTCAAAGGATGTAGGTGTATGGCAGCTGGTAGCCATTTTGTCATTGATGAGACCTTATCCTCAAAATGTAGTCAACAAAGGAAAGTGATAACAGTGGTGGCAGTGGTGGTGACATAACATTTAATGAATTCCAGCCATATGCCAAGAACTAATCTAAATGCTTTACATATATTAACTCATTTAATCTTCATAGAGCTTATACTTATGATCATTATTATAATTGTTGTTGCCATTATTATCATCCCTATTCCACAGATGAGAAAACTGTGATATTTAGTGGTTAAAAAAATCCAGGTTTAAAAAGTTCCTCAGTGGGGAAGGCACAATTTGAGCCCAGACGGCCTGGCTCCTGAGCCTGTGCTCTCAACCATTTTACTCTGCAGCCTCTAGCACTGTGGACAGAAGAGGATCGGGAGAAGGAAGGGGAGGAGGAGAAGGAGGCAGTGGGGAGGAGGAGAAGAAAAGGAGAGAGGGAGGGGAGAGGGAGACAGAGAGGAAGGAGGAAGAGGAGGGGGAGAAGGGGAAGAGGGGAGGAGGAGGGATACATGGGCCCCTAGGACGTTGCTGGAGTTCTTGGATCCTAAACCTGGGGTTCCGGGATGCCTAGTAGTAACCCAGTACACTTTTTTTTTTCAAGTCAGTTTGAATTGGGTTTCTATCCCCTGAAACTTGCCTAAAATATTCTGCCTCTCATCCTCTCTGTCTCTTGTCTTACCACTTTGCCTTAAATGATAATAACTTAAAAAATGAGATTAGAACATGGTAGAAATTTGGAGAATATAAAAAGATAACACAAAGAAGCTATCTTAAGTGAAAATGTCATAACATTTGCATGTGATACAACCAATACACAATTATTATTTTTGTTTTCTTCCAGTCATTTTTTCTAATCATTTACATGTACATGGATACACATATAAGGTTGTACCTATGTTTCTTATCTTTACTTTTTCTCTTGACACTACATCAGGTACATTCCACCATGTTATATATATTTTTTAATTCTTTATTTTTAAAGATTATTTATTTTTATTAATGAATTTATTTTTTATTAAAGGATAATTGCTTTACAGAATTTTGCTGTTTTCTATCAAACCTCAACATGAATCAGCCATCAGATCAGATCTGTCGGGGTCCAGCCCCGGTGGATCCAGGGAATTTGAAGCGGGGACGGCGTTGGCGAGGATCAGGAAACAACTGCTTAATTAAACTTTAATTAAGGATATAAAGAGTAATAGAATAAGGATAGCTCAGTGAGGAAATTCAATGGAGAAAAGAGGCTGAAATAAGGATAGCTCAGTGAGGAAATTCAGTGGAGAAAAGAGGCTGAATAATTCAGCCAGAAGGTGAGAGAAAGAACGACATGGGGAGACCAAGTTTTGGTGAACAAGGCCCGCACTTTATTTTCCAAAGTAGTTTTTATACCTTAAGTTATGCATAGAGGATAATGGGGGAAGGGGTAGTCATGCAGCAAGCCAGGCTTTCTTCCTGCAGACTTATCATATGCAAAAGTTTAGGTGATTTGCATCATCTTCTGGCCCAGAGGCCTGTTAACATTTTAAGACCCTTTCTTCAGAAAACTTATTTTTCTCTAAAGGTGATTAGTCAGGCGCCACCCTCCAAAAGCATTAGATAAAGTTGCATTCCTACAGAGCAAAGGTGTGGTGGGCTACAACAAGAAAAAGAATTAACTCAAGGGTCCAAGGTTACAAACATTAAAACTACTACTTACACCAATCATATTAATCAATACACTGCCAGGGACACAGCAGGTAAGGGATATGGAGACTTAGCAGCAAACATTGGCCCAACAAGTGAAAAACCCTTCACCAATACAATTTCTAATCAATCTTTTAACTACTCAAAGGAATCTGTGTTTAGACAGTTTAGAACATCTCCTGTCTCTCACAGTTGGGAGGCTCTGAATGATCACATGTGGTCGGAAAAACATATTCAGGCAGGCTAGAGGACTTCCAAAGGAGTTTGTAGGTTGAAACACTATCACACCCAGGAACTTTATTAACTTTATTAACTAGTAAGTTAACTCTTTTTTTCACAGAGAGATAGTGGGAGACAGCCCCCCGTAAAGTCAGAGGTGTAGGTGAAAGCACAAAGCAGAAAGTAGGCAGACTCTGGTTTGGGGGGTAGATGCTCGAGAATTTCCAGAGGAACTCCTGAGGCTCGATCCCGCCCTTGCGTATGCCAAGCCTCCTTCCTCATGACCTTTGCCATGGGCGGAGCTTGCTCCCAGCACAGATCAGTCACTCAGTCGTGTCCGACTCTTTGTGACCCCATGAATCGCAGCACGCCAGGCCTCCCTGTCCATCACCAACTCCCGGAGTTCACTCAGACTCACGTCCATCGAGTCAGTGATGCCATCCAGCCATCTCATCCTCTGTCGTCCCCTTCTCCTCCTGCCCCCAATCCCTCCCAGCATCAGAGTCTTTTCCAATGAGTCAACTCTTTGCATGAGGTGGCCAAAGTACTGGAGTTTCAGCTTTAGCATCATTCCCTCCAAAGAAATCCATAGGTATACATATATCCCCTCCCTTTTGAATCTCCCTCCCCATCCCACCCCTCTAGGCTGATACAGAGCCCCTGTTTGAGTTTCCTGAGCCATACAGCAAATTCCCATTGGCTATCTATTTTACATGTGGTAATGTAAGTTTCCATGTTACTCTTTTCATACATCTCACCTTTTCCTCCCCTGTCCCCATGTCTGTAAGTCTATTCTCTATGCCTGTTTCTCCATTGTTGCCGCATGTTATATATTTTTGAAAGCATGACATGACCTTAATGGCAGCATAATGTGCATGTGTGGGTGGGTATGTCTGTCCATTGACATCTCTGTGCTTCCTTTTGCTTGGCATCTTTCCTGATTTAACCTTCTGCTCTAGAATCAGGAAGGATATCAAGGGCTGTGGAGTCAGGCTTGGCTTCTTCCTATATTCCTTGGCCTGTGTCTCAGTGTTCAGGGCTTTGATGACCAGCCCTATACCCCACATCAGCCCCTGCCACAGCTCGACCTTCCAACCAGGAAGGAGACTATCAGAGATGTTGAAGGCAGAGGCCATCTTGCTGCTGTTCCCTCTGCCCATGAGCCAGGAGGGTTCTGCAGCCAGCAGACTGGGAATCAAGACACACTCAGGAAAAGGTCTAAGCCTCTTCACAGATCAGCAAGCAGAACACCAAAATGGCTTGGCAGTTCCAGGCGTGATTTATTTTAAGGCACGCAGAGTTACCAGTTAGCACAGTAAGAAACCTCTTGTTCCTGCCTTTTTAACTCCACACATCAATAACAATTTGCTTGGCAAAACCCCGAGTGCTGGACCTAAATATGCAAACCACTGGGGAGAAACAAAAGGATAATGTTGAGAAATTAGATTTAAAATACCAAATAAACTCTTTTTACCATAATCCTCACAGTGCTATATAAAACCTCATAACATTTATAAAGCATTAAATGCCACATAAATGACTAGTTATTGGTGAGTAGATGAAAAAAAGAGAAGGTGAATGAAGGAGTAAAATTAGCACAACTGTATATAATGCAGATGTCAGTCTTCTATTTGATAAATCTCTGGATGTTAATCCACTGTGAACAGTGGTGGATTAAGAAGATAGTCATTAAATCCTGCAAAGGTACTAAAGGCAAAGGCTTAGAAACAGAAGGAATATTAGGTAGTCTATAACCAAGAAGAACACGAAGCCAAGCCAAAGGAATTCAGAGCATCATAGTCATTCCAAGTCAAGTATTGATGTAACCACAAAAGCAGAAGCATCTACTTGTCCATCCATTCATCCATATTTCATTATCTATCTGTTATACTACTGCTATCACAACTATTAATTATTCAACTTTAAACTTATTAATTACTATCATTTATGTGCAGTAAATGAGGGCTAAGTTTTTGTCATATTTTACAGAATGTTTTATATGAGTCATCTCCTTTAATCCTCATAATCATCCTTTGAAATGAGTTTTGAAAACTACTTCAGAGAGTGTAAGTGATCTATGAAGGGTCAAGCATACAGCATGTATCAGGCCCACAGACCCATCTCTCCAGCCATGATCTCCTCTGTATTATAGCTGCTGAGTTCCTGGCATGTATCAAGCTTTGAATTAGCACTGGGGCTACAAAGGAACCTTCAACAAGACCCATACTTCACTAACTCTGGGGTAGATGAAGTTGAAAAGCTTTGGAGTCAGAAGGCTGATGTCCCAGAGGTTGTCACTGGAACACCCGAAAAACGGTCTGCACAGGATCATGATGACCTCAGAAAGAGATACCTAACTCCACTTGGGTAGATTTGGGTTAACCCAATCTAGATCTTGAGAATGAGTCGTATTCATGAGCTAGAGAAGTGGGAAATATACTCTAGGAGGGGGAAACAGCATAGGAAAAGACAGTTATAATGATATAATCCATAGACTAAAACATTGTGGAAATTTGAAAAATACACCAAAAAATCCACAAAGGAAAGATTTACTGAGAAGCACGAAGAATATGGCTATAGAAAGTGAGTCAAAGTCCACATAGCAGAAGGGAGAGGATGTGGGAACCAAGATACCTTGTGTGCTAAGCTGTGCGTGTTAACATATACTTAATTGCAGCTGAGAGCCTGAGGGTACAAACGTACTAGTGTCACTGTGAAGTTGACAATTCATTAATCCCTACCTAAGTCTTCACCTCTCACCCTGCACCCCACCCCCATGGCTAGATCTCCTTATTTGCTTGACTTTTTCATGGCATTTAATACTGAATTATTATATGAAACTTTTTGCTGCTTTACCGGTTTATTGCTTTTATTCCCACTAGAATATAAGCTACAGGAGAGCAGAGCTTATGTCCACGTTGTTTTAGACATTTTCCTTCGTTGGTAGAATACCATTTGGCATATGGTATTTGTCAAATAAATAAGTTAGCACAACAGAGAAAAAGAACAAGATTCTACTATTGAGAGGTGGAGTAATAAAGTCCTGTTATGGGCCAGGCTCCTATCACTCAGCTGGGACTCATGGATTCTCCCTAATCACTTTTGATTGGTTTAGAGTCAAAATCACTTCTGTTGCCCTTGAATGATTTGGGTCCTAGCTCTGCTATCCAAATGCTTCTTTTTACCACCTTCAGATGCTGGCTGTCAAATTGCTTGCACTTGGTCAACCCTTCCCTCTCTTGTGCCCATGGCAGACATTGCAAATCCAATCATGGCTATTTCTCCTGTAGTCTTAGAATCTTTGTCAATACCACACTCCAGACAGATGCTGCTAATCAATAGGGGGTGATGTTAGAGATGACACTTACTTTTCATCCTGAGCATGAAAAAAAACTAAATAGATGTGAGAAGAAAGTCATGTAACTAGGTATAAGAAGGAAAGCACAATTCTATATTCTAAGAAAATGTGAGCTTTATGTCTTCCCCTCCAATGACAAAGAGAATAGCTTAGAGACTATGTATCACAGTGATTATGAACATAAACTTTGGCAAGCTGACTGGGTTGCAGTCCATGTCGTACAGTTCTAGCCACGTAGTTGTGAGCAAGTTTCTTGAGCCTCAGTGTCCTTATCTATAAAATAGAACTAATAATCCTATCTAACTCATCAGATAGTTGCAAAGGACACAATAAAATAATCCATGTAAAGCACCTAGTCTGGTGCCTAAGGCATAGTAAGTGTTCAATAAATATTAGTTATTGATTTTTTTCTCAGAATTGACAAATTTATAAGCATAAAATTAACCAAGGGCTGGATCTTGAATTTCAGAAATATTTGAGTTGAAATCAGTCCCTTCCCTCTTAGGAACACAGAAGTCAAGACCACTTTCCATGAAACTTCATCAAGTTTTCTATTTCCCTTTTCTGATTTTTATTCATTCATATTTAAACCACAGTTATAAAAACATTAAAGAAAATGTTTTAACCAATAAGCACTTATCCATAATCACAGCCCTTTTACACAACTCATTTCATTTTCCCTGTTCCTTTTCAATCTTTTCTCAAGTGGAGGATAATTTTTTTTTAATGGCAATCTAGGTCTTCCTGTTTTTTTATTAATGCTCTGAGCCATGAGATTTAGTTTTTAGGTTTTTCTTCACTACTTTGTTGCCAAATACAAGTCATATGGTCTCTCTTAGGCTTAGTGCTCCTATCTGTCAAATGAGGCAATAAAAGATGCATTGCTCACCTCATAGATTTGTTGAATGGAGTATATGAGAAAATGAATACAGAAATAATGTTTAAAAACAGCTGTCTCAGCTACTTCAGGGGCTTCCCTGGTGCTTCAAATGGTAAAGAATCTGCTCGCAATGCAGGAGATCCAGGTTTGATCCCTGGGTCAGGAAGATCCCCTGGAGAAGGAAATGGCAACCCACTCCAGTATTGTTGCCAGGAGAATTCCATGGACAGAGGAGCCTGGTGGGCTACAGTTCATGGGGTTGCAAAGAGTCAGACACAACTGAGCAACTAACACTTTCACTTTTCAGCCACCTCAAAGGGGAATTATCTACAGGAGTGAATTAAATGATAAATGTGAAGAAACTTATGTAAAATGGTATTATTAAATGAGCAGGGGAGAGTCAAAATGTAAAATTAAAAGGAAATTAGGAAATAATTCTGTAAGTTGTGGAATTGAAGTCCTTCAAAAATGATAATAACTCTTACATAAGTTCCTTTTGCTGATTATGGCAAATTGTTGGATTTTCGTATATAATTTTATCTTGTTCTCTTTTCTACCAAACACATTCGATTCAACAGCAGTTTCTCTTCATAAGTAATACAATATCCCCCAAAGTTCTCAAATGTTTAGATAACCTGTTGAACAAAATGACCTATATGTTACACTAGGTGGAAAAGGAAAAACTGTCAAATTGAAATCACAGGCAAAAGTAGATAAGCATACAAACTATATGTGAAACCCAGGTATCAATAGATCCTACATCTTTCTGGAGCTTCCTCAAAGGAATCCCCTCACAACAACGGATCAGTGAACAATGTTCGATTAACTGAGGACCTCACAGGAGAGATGACAGAGAGAGTTTAACCACAGTGAACAAACCTGAAATATTCTGCATCAGTCAATAAAATTTAAGTGATGCTGCATCTCTGCATCTCAGGGTCTTAGCACAGCCAAAATTTATTTCTCACTCACATTAAATACCCAAAGTGGATCTACAGGGAGATTCTGCTCGGCGTGCTTCCTCAGGGAGAGAGACTGATAGAGTTTCTATCTTGATATGTGGTTCCATGATCACCTCAGCAAGGGGAAGAATACAAAGCCCATAAGTAACATGTGTTTCTTCTCCTCTCTTCTCCTCACATTCCATTAACTGAAGCCAGTCACATGGTACACTTAACTTTAAAGGAAAAGGTGACTGTGTGTGTCTGGGAGGTAGAGGAAGAGATGTTTGGTACGCAGCAGTAATGACCGTCACTGCTGCTTAGATATTCTTCATCCCTGTGGTCTTCCCAAGGAGGGCTGGAGAACAAGGGAAAATAAGAGAAGGGCTGGAAGGAATCCTTTTTTTCCCTCCATTTCTCATTTGCAGTACTCAGTTTTCCTGGCTTATCTTTCCTTCCAGATTATTCACTGGCCTCTAAATTTCCCAACCTTTTACCATGAAGAGAAATTTCACTGTAGCATATAGTGTTACTTCTCTCAAATTTTCCTATCAAATCCATCACCAGCTTCAACTAATAAAAGGACCTTCCATTACCAGATCCCATCTTCTTCAGAAGCATGTGTGTATGTGTTGGAGGCAATAAAAAAAGACATACTTTTTCAGATACGTATTTATTGGTGAGTGGATATTTCTCTGTATTTCACACTAGCAAAGAAAAGAGGACCAAGCAGTTCAGTTTTGAAGTAAAGAATGTGGGATCAGGGGCCAGGCAGTTATGGACGCAAATTTGGCTCCTTCACTGATCAACTGTGAGACTTTAAGGAAATTTCTTAGCTTCTTTAAGCCTCAGTTTCCTAATCTGTAATATGAGGAATAATAATCCATATTTCTATATAGAAATAATTTGGCACATAGTAAGCATTCAGTAAATACTGGGTCAATAAATTCTGGCTCATCTCCTCCTACAACCTGGAGTCCTTTTCTTTCCTTTTTTTTTTTTTCCCAAGGGAAAAAATATCCATTTATTTAAATGAATTGCAAAGAATAGAATGGAGTGTGGCATTAGGAGTTCCTTTCTTAACCTTAAACTTTGTGGCTAGCACAGAAAACAATAGGACCATCGTCTCCTAGGCGTATTTACTCTATTAAATCACAATATTAAGGATTCTTTGGTTAAAAGTGTCAGGAAACCAAGCACAAAATTTTGTTTTTCCTAAAAACAAAATTAAACAAAAAGCCAGCTCATATGACTGAAAGACCAGGGATAGTAGGCTTCAGGCACAGTTGAATCCTTTGCTTAAATAATTTCATCAGAGCCCTCCATCTGTTTTCTTTATTTTCTTCTTTTTGATTCTATTATCAGGCTGCTTCCTTCCTCATGTTGATAAAAAAAGACTGCCAAGCAACTTAAGGGTCACTTCTTACTTTCCCAACAACCGTGCTGAACAGAGAGATTTCCTTTTGCTCAACATTTTAAATAAAAGTCTCAGAATTGCCTTTGATTTGTTCTGGTGGGAACCTGATTATCCTTGAAATAATCATTGTGGCCACGGGGATGTGATATGCTGATGGGGCTGGGAGTAGAATCAGCAGCACTGGAATCATTTGTGCTGAGAGTGGTGGAGAGGTGTACAACCAGACAAAAGCAGCTTTCACTTATCAGAAGAAAGATGAATGGATATTGGGCAAGAAAAAAACAATAGAGAACTTTGCACATTTTATGGATACACATCAATTTTACCCCACGATTGGCAAATAATAGGCAATATCTGTATCAGTGTCCTCCCATCCTTCACCCAAAGCCAACAGTGGAAATTGATCATAGCCCTCTTGTCCAATGAGCTCAGCATATATCAGTATTTCGGAATCCTACTCAACACAGTGTTCCTGGAGTCTGATAAAAATTGACAGAAGTTTCAATGAAAGATTAAACTATTTTCTCTCTCCAGATCATTTTCAAGTGAACCGTTGAACCATATTATTCCTTCCTCGTGCATGCTGGTTGACTTTTTAAAAATTTCGTAATGTGATGTTTTTGCTTACGATGTTTTATCTTGCTACATTTGGCCTATTGTCCTAGTCTGTTTGGATCTTATCTAGTCTTGCTTTTCTCATTCATGTTTCTGTTATACTTCAAGTTTCTTGTCATCTATAAGGCAGGCCATGTCTGTTTTGATCAATGGAAAGTGGAAGGGCCAAGAATTGAGTTCTTGGTACATCTCAAAACATCACTCTCCAGTTAATTCCAGTTGTGAACAACAAAACTGGTTCTGGAATGGGAATATACCAAGTGCAATATAGTTACACATACATATGCATCCAAGTATTACTACATCTCTGTTATCTTTCTTTCTACTTTTGATTGATCTGGTAAAATAAACCAGTCATACCTAAATTGATTGAGTCTGAAGGGTTAACTAGGACAAAAGGCAATTCTTTTAACAAAGAAAACTTCGATCTGTATTAACTGATTCCATCATAGCTCCAAAATAAAGTATTTTTCTTTTTCCAGCATTGCAAGTTGCAAGAAGCACCATGGCCCTGGAAAACAATGTGCTTGGGTGAAACAGAATCAGTTTGGCTTATGCTGATAGTTTGTTTAGCTTGATCTAGGAAGAATTTAGGGGCATACATGGGGTGGAAGAGCTGTGCCCTGCATCCCGTGGGAATCCATATCTGCAGGGCAGGAGGATAACCCCACATCAGAATACGAGCTCCTGGTATTTGGGAATCTACCTCTGAGCTTAACACAGATTCTGTTCTCACATCCCAGCCTGAGAGGTTCATTTAGGATGCTAAGGAGCAGGCTTCCATGGGACATTTGATTCCTATTGTAGAAGTTTAACCAATAGAGGTCATTGGGATTTGGGTTTTTTTGTTTGTTTGTTTGTTTGTTTTAGTAGGGCAAAAGTGCATGGGACCAAGGGCTGGGCTGGTTGTTTGTACAATACACACCATATCAGTCTTTTTCTTTGGCCATCCCCCTACTGCTTGAAGAAGTCTTTCAGAGTATCATTGCTGGAACTCACAGAGCCAAAAGCAGGAGCATCATCATTTCTTGATAGTTGGCCTTAAACCATCTTTGTATCTCCCAGTTGATCTTATAGTCTTGTTTCTTGACCTAAGACTCTTACTTTTTCAACAATGTCATGTACCTTCTAGCCCCTCCTTCATTTCTACCACTGAAATCACCTTTGTTACAGTGTGCAGAGGCCTCCAGTGTTGGAGAAGCTGGACTAAGCACTTTACATCTATTATAACTTACATAATATTCACTTAGGCCCTAAGAGAGAAGCAGTATTATAAACTTGTTTGCAAACAAGGACACTGAGGCTCAGAAATCCCAAGATCTGGGTACATGAAAATAGAAGCAAGAATCTAGGCCAGGCCTTCCCTCAGAGCTAAGTGGTACCCCAGCATTCAGCACCTTTTCCTCCTAGTGGATGATTCAGCCATTGCAGATGGATGGAATACCTACTATATCGTGCTGGCCTTGTGGGGACATCATAAGAGAGATGATACTGTCAAGTCCCTCAAGAAGCTGCCTGTCATCACTTCAAGCATTGGTCCAGAGCAGGAGGCTTGTAGCCAATTGGAAATTTGTTCATGATCAAATGTAAAGCTCCACCCCTGAGGTGGATCCAGAGATAGCCTTAGATGTGCCTGGAGTGCTGGCTCAACACACCTCCAAACTCCTTTCCAAAGACCTGATATGCCTCTATTAGAGATGTGATCCTTCAGCCAAAGATGCTTGTGACAGCACTAGGTACAGGACCCTGGGGAGGGCCTCTGGACTGCCTGAGTGAAGTCCAGAGATGCAAAGACTGTCTAAACAGTTGACATGGTTGAGATTTACAACTAGGCTTAAAGAAGACACTAGTGAGCCCTGAGTATTATAATATTTGGATGAGATGGGCAAAAGAAGGCCTCTATTAAAAGTATTGCTTCTGGGCTTCCCTGGTGTCTCATTGGTAAAGAATCTGCCTGCCAATGCAGGAGACACAGGTTCAATCCCTAGTCTAGGAAGATCCCACATGCCATGGAGCAACTAAGCCTGTGCACCACAACTATTAAGCCAGTGCTTTAGAGCCCGTGAGCCACAACTACTGAGCCCATGTGCTGCAGCTACTGAAGCCCGTGCATCCTAGAGCCTGTGCTCTATAGCAAGAGAGTCACCACAATCAGAAGCCTGTACACAGCAATAGAGAGTAGCCCCACCTGTTACAACTAGAGAAAAGCCAGTGCAGCAACAAAGACCCAGCACAGCAAGTAAATAAATACAATTTTTAAAAAATGTGTTGCCTTTGGGCAGGGTGGAATGGTAAATGACTGTTTAACTGGTATAGAGCCTCTTTTGAGGTGATGGAAAATTTTGCAGTTAGGTTGAGGTGATGGTTGTACAGCATGGGGAATGTGCTAAATACCATTAAAATGTATACCGTAAAGTGGTTAATTTTATGTTGTGTGAATTTCTCCTCTGTAAAAATAGTTAGAAAAGTGAAAAAAGAATTTCCTCTGCCCAGTGCCATAAGTGCCTGCAGTGCTATTGTTCATGGTAGGGCTAACCATCCTCTACCACCACCTCCCTCCAGCCCCCATTCCCACCTGGATCCATTACACACAACCCTGTACTTGTCTGAAGCATTGAGAAGGTAGCTTCCAGACCTCTTTTTCTCTCTTACTTTGTCTTCCCTGTGAGAAGAAGTGTGCCTTCCCAGCTTGGTGGGGTTGGGGAAAAAAGTAAACTGTCTCATGTCTTTGTCTTAAGGTCATCCGCAGACCTGCTTAGCAGTTCTGGATTTATATTGTTACCAGTTTTACTACATATACTGCTTGTACACAAAGGGACCTGAGGTCCTTCCAGTGCTTTCCAGAGCCACCTCCTTCCTTGCCAGCTGCTCCCTGCGTCACTCCTTGTCATCAGATCAAAGTGTACCTCTCCATTTGTGTTCATGCTCTCATCTGCAGGAATACATTGGCCTCATTTCTCTGGGGAGAGCTTTTCTTTAGGGAACATCTTACCTGCTTCCTCATCCACCTTGAAATTCTCGGTGTTCAGCAACAACCACCAAAAAATGACAAAGCTATTTGTGCAAAAAAAAAATGTAGTTATTGATTTCTTTCACATCAGTTTGCATTTTAAATTCAAGTCAAAGAGCTCTTTTCACAGTCAATCACTGGCAGCTTAGGTTTCATTTGCCCTTCTAGGCTGATGGACACGTGACTAAACATTTAGAAGGACAAGTAAGCTTGCTCTTGGGACATCTGTCATGTCCAGGAATCTGGAATCTCAAAGGAAAACAAAAAGGTCTTCTCATCCTTTTGCTTAGTTTGACTTGTTTCTTCTTTGGAAGCTAATTTCTAACTGTAATCACAGGAGAAAGGAGGTTTGAGCAATTATGCTGTGAATCTGATCTATGGAGGCAGCCCACTGGGATACTGTTTTCTTCAGGAACTATAATTTTAGACAAAATCATCTGGGAAATTTTCCTCTTTTAATTTGTTATCTCTATAGAGACCTTGTTAACCATGCCAAAAATGCTTCACATTTGTATAGCCATTTTAGATTTTTTTCTAAACCCTTGTCACATTAATCATCTCACTTGATCCTCACAAGTCTCTTGAGAGGTGGATAGAGAAGGGGTTGGGACCCACATACTACAGATGAGGAACATGAATCCCAGAGAAGTTAAGTAACTTGTGCAAGGTCACACAGCTTTCAGCCAGAGATCACCAAGTCTAGAGACCATATTTCCAACCCTCTCACTTTACACATAGAGTAAATCACAAACACGGACCTATATCAGAAACCCAGCTGTGAAAGTTCCAAGAAGTGGAATTCCATCCCCGGACATATTTGGTTCACCCTTCTCATTAATATTTGACTTTGGCCTCACAGTTGTTCCTTCAGCATCATGTGTATCATGCAGTGATTTGTTGTTTTTGTTGTTCTCTTTGGTGTCTGCCTGATGCTTGAAAAATCAGAGGATGGGGGAGTGACTTGGGTAAATCTTCTTTTGATCTGTTTTAAATGGAATCCTATTTACAAGAAACACTTCACTTCTTTTGATGTGCAGTTCACTAATTAGTTCACATCTGAGAGCAGGTTCCCTGGGAGAAAAAAAATTAATTAGCTCATTCCATCTAGAAAAGACACAATTCTTGAACTAATTATGGTATTTGAATGATTAATCTCCTTTAAATACACACATGTTCAGGAATTTTACCGTTAGGAGGAATACGTAATGAAAAGAGAGAAAGCAAAGGGCAAAGGAACAAGGTAGAGATTCAAGGCAGAAGTCCTGTTGAGGGCCAGGGAGAAAGTTTGGATATCCTTTATTATTCAGGTAAAATATTATTAATATGCACAATAATCGAGTAAGCAGTATTTGTTCTGAAACCTTCTTGCGTGTCTCATTTTTTCTTCTGTACAAGTCCCTGGAAGCCAGTCTCTTTAAGGTCAATCAAACTACTGTGAACCCACTCCTGGAGTGGGGGGGCAGTGAGTAGGGAAGAGAGAGAGAGTTATTTAACTTATACTGAATAGTTAATGGCTGATATCACTTTCCATCTTGCTTTGCTCCTTCTGCAATTTTTACTCTTTAATAAGAAGCTGAAATTGTATCACAATGACTGATCTTCTATTTGTGGATATTAGGAGATGGCATATATTCCTTTCTGATTGTCAGTGGCTGTCTGATTCATGTCACAGCCTGTTTACAATAGATTTGTGGAAAATAATGCTGATACATTGTGATTTCTGCCATGGGCACAGAAATTGGGAGTAGCTATATATAAATCATGTGTCTACTCTCCTGATTATAGCTTGTGGGAGAGAGCAATATTATTTAGCATAGCAGGGAAACCTCTACATGGTTCATGAAATGACATTGTAAAGGGTATCACCTATTCCACTCAAAAGGTTGGTTGCCACTATAGATTGTATTTCCAGTGGGTAAGGGTTTTTCTTCACTTCAATGTTTATATTGTAAATTCCTTGAGAATAGAAACTTTCTTTTTGTATATCAAGGGTGCAGCTCTAGTTGGCCCTAAATAAATATTTGTTGAAACAAGCACAAGGAGATAACAGTAAGTGCAGAAAGAAATGTGCTACTAAAAAAGGTTAGGTGAGACTGAGGAAGGGTATAATATAACAGACTTGTAGTAGTCAGGGTTCTCCAGAGATAAGATATATAAAGAGGAAGATTGAATGTATTTATATTTATATATAAATATGTATGTGTGCATGCATGCTAAGTCTCTTCAATCATGTCCTACTATTTGCGATCCTATGGACTGTAGCCCTCCAGGCTCCTCTGTCCATGGGATTCTCCAGGCAAGAATACTGGAGTGGGTTGCCATGTCCTGCCCCAGGGGACCTTCCTGACCCAGAGATCAAATCTGCGTCTCTTACATTTCCTGTGTTGGCAGGTGGGTTTTTTACCACTAGTGCCACCTGGGAAGCCCATAAATATGAATATTTTTATAATACATATTATATATATATATGTTTATTATATAATATATACAATAAAATATTTATATATTACATAAATTTATATATTATAAATATATTGGTTTATATTATAAAATATATTTATAAACAATAAATGTATCTAAAATAGTTTCAGATAAATATATTTAATCTTCCTCTCTATATATGCTATTACTTCTGTTTGTTATGAGGGATTGACCCACACAATTATGAAAGCTAAAAAGTCCCAAGATCTGCCATCTGCAAGCTGGAGACTCAGGAAAGCCAGTGGTATAGTTCAGTTTGAGTCTGAAGGCCTGAGAACAAGAAAAGCTGAGAGTGTAAGTCTCAGTCTGAGGGCAGGAGATCGATGTCCCAGCCAAGAGAGAACAAATCCTTCCTTCCTCCATTTTTTGTTATATTCAGATTGAATGATACCCACACATAAGGGAGGCAATCTGCTTTACTGAGAATAATTTCTTCTGGAAACACTGTCACAGACACATCTGAAATAATGATTAGCCAAATTTTAGAGACTCCATAAACCAGCCAATTTAACACATAAAATTAACCATCATAAGACCCCTTGGTCTTCTGTTTCAAGACTGGTGTGTTTCAGTTACCTCTTGGTAACTGAAATTAAGCAGACTTTTAGCGCCAGTCATCCTGGGAGTGCACACAAAATGAGCAACATGTTGGGTTATAGAGTTCTCATTCTATTATTTAAAAACCTATGCAAGTCCATCTGGAGGGACATTTTTCCTTTCGCTAAGTCCTAGGAGAAATATGTCATATGGTTTATCCTTATTAAAGATCATAGAGTAATTGAATGGCCAGATCTTTGAAAAGGGTTTTGTAAATGTTTAATTCAGCAATATTTATAAATGAAGTGGGATTTTTGTTTATTTTGCATCAACTCTGTCTAAGATGTAGTGGAAATAGCATTAAATTGTGAGGCAGTAAAGATATTTTTGAGATAATGTGAAACAAAACAGTATGGTAGGAGAGTTAGCCTTGGAATTCCCGCCAGCTCCCCATCCCTAAGGTGGGCTTCAGTCTTCTCTGTGAACCTTTTCCTTGGGCCTTGTTTTTTTGTTCAGGCCCTCCTGTGCCCTGGGATGGAACTGAGTCTCTCACTATGAGGTACAGCCAGAGTTCACCCTCATACATGGAATAACTTCCTCGATCTCAGCTCCATCAAGTACACTGAGGCCCAGTGTGATGCAAGGAGCAAGGGCAGGTGCAGCCCTGCCTCTGCCTCACATGTTCACATAACCTTAGGTTAATCATTTTCTCTATCATGGCTTTGCTTTCTTCCTTGAAAAATATAGAGAGTTGGATTACCAGGAGTCTGAAAACTCATTCTATAAAGATCCAAATAATAAATATTTTAGGGCTTTGCAGCCCATGTGTTCTCTTGGTTATTATTGTTGTTTAATTACTTAGTCATATCTGACTTAACAACCCCATGGACTGTAACCCACCAGGCCCCTCTGTCCATAGGATTTCCCAGGAAAGAATACAAGAGTGGGTTGCCATTTCCTTCTCCAAGGGATCTTCCTGACCCAGGGATCAAATTCACGTCTCCTGCTTGGCATTTGAATTTTTTACCACTGAGCCACCTGGGAAGGCCTTACAGTTCTTTGCAACAACTTAAATCTTACATTATAGTATGAAAACACTCAATATGCAAAGAAATGGTATCACTGTGTTCCATTGTAACCTTATTGACAAAAACAGGCAGTGGGCTAGATTTGGCCCACCATTTGGTGACCCTTGGATTAAGGGATCAAAAGACAAAGCTGTTCAACAGCACTAGAATGTACACCACAAATGCAAACCATATATGTAATTCGAATTTTCTGATAGCTATTTTCTTTAAGTTCTATTTAAAAAGTAAAATTACTTTCAAGAATGCGTTTTATTTAACTTGGTATATCCAGACATGACTATTTCATTATATAATCAACATGGAAACTTATTCATGATATAGTTTCCCTTCTATTTTTTATACTAGGTCTTCAAAATCTACACTATATTTTATATGCCAGCACATCTCAGTTGGACCGGCCACATTGCATAGGCGCTTGTGGTGAGACTACCTTGCTGGACAGTGCAGTTCTAAGAGGTTTTTTCCTACTCTGTACCTATTCCTGATATTCTACCAGAAAACACAAAACAACAGACTACTGTTCTGTTTCCTCATCCCCAACAATTTAATATACAAATCTGCAAAAAAAAAATGTGATAATGAATGTTGGTAGATCGGTATAGCGTCTAGGTGACTTGATTGCTTCTCCACTGCAATTAATAAATAGCTAATAATGTCTTCATGCATATCTTGCAAGGAGTGCCTCCTCCTGCCCACCCTCAGCACCTTCCTAATGGGAGAGATATGTGAACATTCACTCCTGGAGGTGGTGGAGAGTTAGAGTGAGTTAGAGGCTCTGCTTGCAAAAGCCACAACAAGTAGGACATTTCCTTGAAGTCTCACGTTATACTTTAATATGTATTCAACTTTGTTTTCTGCCCCACAATGTAATCTGATTTAATTTTTAATTTGTATTTCTTACCAAGTAAAGCAGTCGAACCCTTGCCCTGCACAACACCCCTCCAGTCCCTTCCCTTCTCATCACAAATCTGTGACAAATTTATGCTCTGTGAAGACCTACGTTTACTATGGTGCCCTTGGGGATAGGTTTATGGAACAATGTGTTAAACTAGAAGTTTTAACTGAGACCTCAAATGCTAAAGTCAGGTAAGACAGACCATACTGCAGAAATTTTCTTTGGGAATTGGAGAAGGCAATGGCACCCCACTCTAGTACTCTTGCCTGGAAAATCCCACGGACGGAGGAGCCTGGTAGTCTGCAGTCCATGGGGTCTCGAAGAGTCGGACAAGACTGAGCGATTTCACTTTCGCTTTTCATTTTCATGCATTGGATAAGGAAATGGAAACCGACTCCAGTGTTCTTGCCAGGAGAATCCCAGGGGGGGCGGAACCTGGTGGGCTGCCGTCTATGGGGTTGCACAGAGTCGGACACGACTGAAGCAACTTAGCAGCAGTAGGTGACTCTTGAATCCCATGCTGCTGCTGCTGCTGCTAAGTCGCTTCAGTCGTGTCCGACTCTGTGCGACCCCATAGATGGCAGCCCACCAGGCTCCCCCGCCCCCGGGATTCTCCAGGCAAGAACACTGGAGTGGGTTTCCATTTCCTTATCCAATGCATGAAAGTGAAAAGTGAAAATGAAGTTGCTCAGTTGTGTCCGACTCTTCATGACCCCATGGACTGCAGCACACCAGGCTCCTCCATCCCATAGTGAGGGTATAAATGTGTTGAGAGAGAAGATGTGTAGTGAGCATTTTTTGGAGAAAGCTGAGCTGTGGTTTTACTCTCCTCTTCAGTCCACTTCCTCCCAACCTGAGGCCTTTACTTGAGAATTTAAAGATATCCAGAGGGCCTGAGGGTACGCAGGGATTGAATCTGAAGGGTGAGAGAAGGGCTGGTTAGAGTCATAGGTAAGCAGAGAAGAGGTGCTGTGCTGGGATCGGCTTGAACTCCCAGAATTTTCCAGAGTCAGGTATTTCTGCGACCAGATGTGGGCCATGAGTGAGGAAAACCAGATGAGTGGTGGGAGAGGATGGAGAAAGAAACCCACTGGCCCCTTTCCCACACTCATAACCTAAATGAAGGTGGGTGACAAATGTGAGTGAAGGATGAAGCTTTGATCCTTTGTCCTTCTTAGGACCTGAAGTGAGACTGCACTTCAGGAGTTAAAGTGATCAGCACACTTTGTATTGTCTAAGAGTAATCAGGAAAGCTCTCCTCCCACATTGAAAGAAAGAAAATAGGAAAATAGAACATGACTGCGTCATGAAGAAGTTAAGATTTTTGGCCTTAGGATGTTGTAGACTCTTGGATAATATATTTATGTTAAAGAACAGACAGGTGATGGAGGAAGTTTCCTGCCCATTGGATTAACTCCAAAGATGGGATTTCAGGCCCCATTCACTTGGCTGGTCGGGGGGATATTTGGTGGGGGTGGTGGGTGACTCCAATTATACCAAATCATCACTCATAACAGACAGTACAGCTAGCACACAGTCTTAGAAAAACAGGAAGATCCAATCCAGTAGAAGGGATAATCATAATAATAACAGATAATTTACCGAGAGATCTATGTGTGTTATGCACTGTAGTCTTCTTACAGCAACATGATATTTTTATATCATTTTATAGAAGAGAAAAGGGAAGTTAAGTAACTTCCTCCTAGTCCCAGAGGCAGCAGGTAGCAATGCTGGGATTTGATTGAGGTTTTGTTTCCCTTAACCACTGCTCCTTGTGGATCCTCTTTCCCAGCCCAACCATGACCTCAGGGCTTTTATCGTACTTTTCTGTCCCTGTTCTCTTCTTCCTTCATCCTCTCTCCCAGTTGATGAAATTTCATTCTCAGCTAAGCACAAGTCCCTCTAATTTCATCTCACCAGAACACTTGAAATGAACAGACAGACTTGAAACCAGCAAACCTTCTGACTCCGGGGAGCACACCAGGAATCTTAGCCAAATCCTGCAAAATGCTGGCCAGGCAAGAAAACAAAGATGGAGAGAAGCAAGTTCTCACTACTTGATGGAATCAGGTCAGAGTTCTGTTGACATGGGGTTGGGTTGAGGATGAAGAGGGAATCTATCTGAGGGTTCCAAGAAAATATCACAGTTGAAGCTTATAGGATAAAGGCAAAATGCCACCGTCTCATTAATTTGTCTGCCCATAGGGTGTGTCAACTACAAATTGGCTCTTGCCTGTCAACAAACAATAAATTGGCACTTCCCAAGAACATTTGCCAGCAATGGAATGACAACAACAAGGGTGTCTGCCATGTGCTGTGCTCTGCTTAGTCACTCAGTCATGTCCAACTGTTTGTGACCCCATGGACTGTAGTCCACCAATTTCCTCTGTCTATGGGATTCTCCAGGCAAGAATACTGGAGTGGGTTGCCATGCCCTCTTCCAGGGGATCTTCCCAACCCAGGGATTAAGCCCAGGTCTCCCGCATTGCAGGCAGATTCTTTATTGGCTGAGCAACAAGGGAATCCCAAGAATACTGGAGTGGGTAGCCTATCCCTTCTCCAGTGGATCTTCCCAACCCAGGAATCAAACCAGGGTCTCCTGCATTGCAGGCAAATTCTGGATATCTCCCAGAGTTTGCTCAAACTCATGTCCATTGAGTCAGTGATACCATCCAACCATCTCATCCTCTGTCACCCCCTTCTACTCCTGCTCTCAATCTTTTCCAGCATCAGGGTCTTTTTCAATGAGTCTGTTCTTTGCATCAGGTGGCCAAAGTATTGGAACTCCAGAGTTAGTCCTCCCAATGAATATTCAGGACTGATCTCCTTTAAGATGGACTGGTTGGATCTTCTTGCAGTCCAAGGGACTCTCAAGAGTCTTCTCCAGCATCACAGTTCAAAAGCATCAATTCTTTGGCACTCAGCCTTCTTTATGGTCCAACTCTCAAATCCATGCATGTCTATTGGAAAAACCATAGTTTTAACTATACAGACCTTTGTCAGCAAAGGGATGTCTCTGCTTTTTAATACACTCTCTAGATTTGTCATAGCTTTTCTTCCAGGGAGCACATGTCTTTTAATTTCATGGCTGTAATCACTATCCACAGTAATTTTTGAGCCCAAGAAAATAAAATCTGCCACTATTTGTATTTTTCCCCCATCTATTTGCCATGAAGTGATGGGGCCAGATGCCATGATTTTCATTTTTTAAATGTTGAATTTTAAGCTATCTTTTTCCACTCTTCTGTTTCACCTTCATTGAGAGGCTCTTTAGTTCCTCTTCCCTTTCTGCCATTAGGATACTATTATCTGCATATCTGAAATTGTTGATATTTCTCCCAGTAATCTTGATTCCAGCTTGTGATTCATCTAGCCCAGTATTTTGCATGATGTACTCTGCTTATAAGTTAAACAAGCATGGTGACAATACACAGCCTTGACATACTCCTTTCCTAATTTGAACCAGTGTTCTATGTCCAGTTCTAACTGTTGCTTCTTGACCTGCCTACAGATTTCTCAGGAGGTGGGTAAGGTGGTGTGGTATTCCCACCTCTTGAAGAATTTTCCACAGTTTATTGTGATCCACACAGTCAAAGGATTTAGTGTAGTCAATGAAGCAGAAGTAGATGTTTTTCTGGAGTTTTCTTGCTTTTTCCATGACCCAGTGGATGTTGGCATTTGATCTCTGGCTTCTCTGCCTTTTCTAAATCCATCTTGTACATCTGGAAGTTCTCAGTTCACATACTGTTGAAGCCTAGTTTGAGGGATTTTGAGCATTACCTCACTATTATGTGAAATGAGCACAATTGTGCAGTAGTTTGAACATTCTTTGGCATTGCCCTTCTTTAGTTTTGGAATGAAAACTGACCTTTTCCAGTCCTGTTGCCATTGCTGAGTTTCCAGGTTTGCAGGCATATTGAGTGTGGCACTTTAACAGCATCCTAGTCCTTGCATCTCTTCATATATAGAAAATGTCTAAATCTCTTTATGGTGGCATCAGCTTCTCATGACTAGTAGAAAACCTTTTGCAAATTAATTGCTTGATTACATTGAACTCCCCTTTCACCAAAATCTTACATATTGACCTTCCCCACTGCCTCTTTGGAGCAGTCTCTGAGCTATCTGAGGTACTGTTTCCCTGGCTGCAGTCCTCATTTTGCCACAAATAAATCAGCTCTGAACTCTTATGTTGTGCATCTCTTTAGTCCACAGGTGCTATCCTGAGAAAGCATCTGTTTGGTGTCCCTTGCAATAAAGGAGTTTGCCCTTGAAAAATGAATCAGTAGTTTGGCCTTAGGGTCTTCCTTTCTTCTTTCAGGGCAATACTAGAACACACCCATTCAGAACTGCAGGAGTGCCCCCCCAAGCAGTTGCTAGATACCCTCAGAATAGCTGTGTGCATGTGTGTGTGTGCTCAGTTGCTTCAGTCGTGTCCAACTCTGCGACGCTATGGACTGTAGCTCACCAGTCTCCTTTGTCCATGATATTCTCCAGGCAAGAATAGTAGAGTGGGTTGCTGTGTCCTCATCCAGGGGATCTTTCTACCCCAAAGATCGAACCCACGTCTCCTGCATTGCAGGCAGATTGTCTATTGCTAAGCCAGTGGGAAGCCCCCCAAATAGCTGAGCAACATAAAATCGTCTATGTGGGCATTATCTCTTCCTTGCTGTTCCTTAACTCTGCTGAGTTATTTTTCTTAGGCTTCCCTTAAACTGTACTGCTAAGTGTTCAGACAGCCAATATAATCAGCGATTCAGTAGTCCTCCTGCTAAAGCAGCACGAGATTCAAATGACATTTTTTGATAGATAGCATCAGATTTCAGATTTACATGGGACTCTTCTCAGAATAAGCTTCATGACCTAGGAGGAAATCAGCGGCATTTTTTGCCTGGATCTTCTTATGAACTCTGCCCTTGGATGTACATTTGAAAGAACATGATAAAAATTCCTCTCTCAAAGGAACTGATCTGATCCCTGACTAAAATATCTTCAACTCTGAAATTAGTAGAGATCTATGACCAATATGAATGATGGCTTGATCCCAGATGCTGGAGCTTCTTGATGGGGAAAGGGCAAGACTCAGAGCAGGAAGAGGTAACAATTAATCATTGCTGAAACAGAACCAGATGAGGAAGACTCAAAGAGATTCATCTACAAAGTCATTTATCCACTGTTTAAAAGAAAATGTTTATTTAGCCCCTAGTACATATGACATTGCTTAAAATAAGAAGATGGATGATAACAACAGAAAATACTTTCTGAAAATATACATCTCAGTCAGTTTGGGCTGTTATAATGAAATACCACAGACAGTGGCTTAAACAGCATTTATTTCTCATGGTTTTGAAGGCTGGACAAGGCAATGGCACCCCACTCCAGTACTCTTGCCTGGAAAAATCCCATGGACGGAGGGGCCTGGTAGGCTGCAATCCATGGGGTTGCTAAGAGTCGGACATGACTGAGCGACTTCACTTTCTCTTTTCACTTTCATGCATTGGAGAAGGAAATGGCAACCCACTCCAGTGTTCTTGCCTGGAGAATCTCAGGGACGGGGAAGCCTGGTGGGCTGCCGTCTATGGGGTCACACAGAGTCGGACACGACTGAAGTGACTTAGCATAGCATAGCAATCTGAGATCAGGGCACCAGCATGGTTGGATTCTCAGTGAAGGCTCTGTTCCTTATATTCCTTATTTTCTTAAATGGCCTTTGCTTGGTGCATGCACAAGACCTCATGTGTCTCCCTCCTTTTAAGTGAGTTCATGTCTCTTTCTCTTTTTACTAAACCCATCATTCTCATTAAATTAAAATATAAGCTCACAATTCAAAAAAATCACCAAAAACACAAGAAATAAGTCACTATGAGAAAAAAGTAATCAATATCACCAAATTCAATTTTAATTAGGTCCCTAAGGACTTCAAATTTTGAAAGTAACCTATATATGATGTAAAATATATAGGTACAAGATATATTTTAAATGAAATGTTTTTATTTGATGACTTAGCTATCAGTGTGACCCAGTTACTATGAAAAAAAGAAACATTTTGAAAATTCTAACTATTGCTATTACACCAGTGTCAGGGCTCAAGAGCATTGTAAGTATAGCTTGAAATACAATATATAAACATCTTTTCTGGAGTGGTGGAAAAAGCTGGAAAAATTATCTAGAATACCCCATAGGGAGACAAGGAGATGGAAAATATGAGTGATTAAAAGATACAGAAAATAGAAAGAGAAATTATCATTGCTTGCATTGTATAATAGAGATCCAGGACAAGGGAATAGAGAAGGAGATTATTTATAGAGGTAACGGCTGAGAATTTCCCAGAATTGATAGCTGACCTGAATCTACAGATGCAGGAAGCACAGTGTATAACAATCAGGATAAATAAAAAGAAACCCATGTAGTGTACATGCACTGAAGAAAAATCAAAGACAAAGAAAAAGTCTTAAAAGTGGCCAGAGAGAGAAAATACATAAAGACTGGTGTTGATTTCTCAATAGTAACAGTGGATGTCAAATGATAGAGAAAAACAGTTTTCAAAGTGCTGCAAGTTAATACTATCAGACTAAAATTACATGCTAAGTTAAAAACTATCTTGCAGGAATGAAGGGAAAAAAAAAAAAATATATATATATATATTCAGAGAAACTGGGGGACTTACCTCCAGCACATCTGTATTACAGAACTTTTGTTGTCTTTCAGGGAAGGAGAAAAATGATCCCACTCATAATAAAAACTTTCAGTATATGAAAAATAGAAGGGAATTTTCTTAACCAAATGAAGGATACCTATCAAAACCCCTTTGTTTTTTGTTTTTTTAGTCACTAAGTCATATTTGACTCTTCTGCAATCCCATGGACTCTAGCCCACCAGGCTCTCCTATCCATGGAATTTCCCAGGCAATAATACTGGAGTGAGTTGCCTTCTCCAGGGGATCTTTCCAACCCAGGGAACAAACTCACATCTCCTGCATTGGTAGGCAGATTCTTTACCAACTGAGCCACCACGGAAGCCCATCAAAACCCCTATGCAATCTTATTGATGATACAATAACATTCTCTTGAAAATGAGGACCCAAGTAAGGAAGCTGTCATCGGCTATGTTGCACAGGAAGCAGAACCTGAGAGAGGTCAACATACAAAATGCTTGTTGGGGAGTTCTTCTGGAATCAGTATATATGGAAAGGAGAGGAAAAAAGCTGGCTTAGGCAGAGAGAGAAATTGAGCTAGGAAATATTTCCAATGAAGACCTCAGCTAAACTCACAGAGTTTTGGAGCCAGAGTGGCCTCTGGGTCTTTAAACCATCTTGTCAGTCAGTGATTGGATGAGGGTTGGCCCTGGGAAGAACCATACCTTGAGCATGAGTGCTGTCTTCCCAAGGTGATCCCCAGAAAAGACCCACAACTGAAAACCATTTTCCAATAGCACTCCCAGCAGCCATGATAATGACTCTTTGATTCTCAAAGAGTTGTCTGGATAATACATTACATTATCCAGCACATATTCCCATTAACACAATTTCTATTCAATCTTATCTAGAATTTTTCCAAAGAAGACATAAAAGACAGTCAATAGGCACATGAAAAAAAAATGTTTAACATCTCTAATTATTAGTGAAAAAGAAAACCAAAATGAGATGTCACCTTATACCCGTGAGAATGGCTATTATCAAAAAGACAAGAAATAGCAAGCATTAGTAAGGATGTGGAGAAAAGAGGACCCTCATACACTGTTGATGGGAATGTGATTGGAGCAGCCACTATGGAAAACAGTATTAAGAGTCTTCAAAAAATTAAGTATAGAACTACCATATGATTTGGCTATTCCACATCTTGAAATTTATCTGAAGAATATAAAACACTAATTTTAAAAAGATGTATGTACGCTTATGCCAAATATGTACCCTTATGCCTTATACCCATATGTATGACTATGCCCAAGCCTTTGACTGTGTGGATCACAATAAACTGTGGAAAATTCTGAAAGAGATGGGAATACCAGACCACCTGACCTGCCTCTTGAGAAATTTGTATGCAGGTCAGGAAGCAACAGTTAGAACTGGACATGGAACAGTAGACTGGTTCCAAATAGGAAAAGGAGTACATCAAGGCTGCATATACGTACATACATATATACATATATACGTCAAAGCTGTCACCCTGCTTATTTACCTTTTATACAGGGTACAACATGAGAAACGCTGGGCTGGAAGAAGCACAAACTGGAATCAAGATTGCTGGGAGAAATATCAATAACCTCAGATATGCAGATGACACCACCCTTATGGCAGAAAGTGAAGAGGAACTAAAAAGCCTCTTGATGAAGGTGAAAGAGGAGAGTGAAAAAGTTGGCTTAAAACTCAACATTCAGAAAATGAAGATCATGGCATCTGGTCCCATAACTTCATGGCAAATAGATGGGGAAACAGTGGAAACAGTATCAGACTTTATTTTGGGGGGGCTCCAAAATCACCGTAGATGGTGACTGCAGCCATGAAATTAAAAGACACTTACTCCTTGGAAGAAAAGTTATGACCAACCTAGATAGCATATTGAAAAGCAGAGACATTATTTTGCCAACAAAGGTCCATCTAGTCAAGGCTATGGTTTTTCCAGTGGTCATGTATGGATGTGAGAGTTGGACTGTGAAGAAAGCTGAGTGTCGAAGAATTGATGCTTTTGAACTGTGGTGTTGGAGAAGACTCTTGAGAGTCCCTTGGACTGCAAGGAGATCCAACCAGTCCATTCTAAAGGAGATCAGCCCTGGGATTTCTTTGGAAGGAATGATGCTGAAGCTGAAACTCCAGTACTTTGGCCACCTCATGCGAAGAGTTGACTCATTGGAAAAGACTCTGATGCTGGGAGGGATTGGGGGCAGGAGGAAAAGGGGACAACAGAGGATAAGATGGCTGGATGGCATCACTGACTTGATGCACATGAGTTTGAGTGAACTCCAGTAGTTAGTGATGGACAGGGAGGCCTGGCATGCTGCGATTCATGGGGTCGCAAAGAGTTGGACACGACTAAGCAACTGAACTGAACTGATGTACCCTTATGGCTTCCCTGGTAGCTCAGGTGGTAAAGAATCTGCCTGTAATGCAGTAGACCCTGGTTCAATTCCTGGGTCAGGAACATCCCCTGGAGAAGGGAACAGGTACCCACTGTAGTATTCTGGCCTGGAGAATTCCATGGACAGAGGAGTCTGGCAGGCTACAGTCCATGGGATCACAAAGAGGCAGACAAAACTAAGTGACTTTCACTATGCACCCTTATGTTCACCACAGCATTATTTGCAATATAAGTGCCCATCAATAGGTGAATGGATAAGCATGATGTGGTATATACATATATAATATTTTTTAGTCATGAATAAGAATAAAATCTTGCCATTTGTAGCAACATAATTGGACCCAGAGGGTATTATGCTAAGTGAGATAGGGTCAGATGGAAAAGGAAAAATGCCAAATTATTTTACTTATATGTACATTATAAAAAATAAACTGACCAAAAATAATCCAGCCAAAACAGAAGCAATACAGATACAGAAAACAGAATAGTGATTACCAGTGGGGAAGGGTGGGTAGGGTGAAATGAGTAAAGGAGGTCCAACTACACGGTGATGGGTGAAAACTAAATTTTTGGTAATGAGCACACTATTTTATATACAGAAGTTGAAATATAATGTTTTACATGAAATATATATATATATATACACACACATGTATGTGTATACACACATATATATGTGTGTGTGTATGTATTCTAAACATCTAAGCAATGCTGTAAGACAATAAAAAATAGTTATAAGGAGATAATAAAAAGTGATTAAGAAAGTGGCTGGACATGAGATTAAAATACAAAAATCAGTTGCATTCCTAAACACTAGCCAAAACAGAATTTTTACATCGGGTGGTAGGTTCATGGACATTTTCTTGGCAATTATGCTTTACAAGTTGCACATATATTACAAGTACTCTTTTGTATGCATCAAACATTTTGAAATTTTAAAAATCTTTTTAAAGAAAGAAAACCCTGCATCATGAGAGATACTGGGTAAGTGCTGCAGTGGAAAGACTAGAAAGGGCTTCATGAAGAAGCTGGATGAGAACCAGACCTTGAATTACAAATAGGATTTAAAGAATAATGAAACTAATGAGTGGCAAGTGGCTGAAGAGGAGGCAGAGTCCCTCCTACCACCCAGTGTAGTGACAAGGCCGTGCTTAAAACTTTCTTTGGGCAAAAGCGCAGCCTTTTTTAAAATGAGGAGAGAGACCTGTACTTGTTTCTGCCTGTGAGGGTGGTGGGGGCTTTGTGAAGCACTAGTTGAGGTGGAGAAGGCAATGGCACCCCACTCCAGTACTCTTGCCTGGAAAATCCCATGGACAGAGGAGCCTGGTAGGCTGCAGTCCATGGGGTCGCTAAGAGTCGGACATGACTGAGCGACTTCACTTTCACTTTTCACTTTCATGCATTGGAGAAGGAAATGGCAACCCACTCCAGTATTCTTGCCTGGAGAATCCCAGGGACGGGGGGGCCTGGTGGGCTGCCGTCTATGGGGTCGCACAGAGTCGGACACGACTGAAGCGACTTAGCATAGCATAGCATAGCGTAGTTGAGGTGCAGAAGGAGGAACAACGGAGAGGCTGCCCACAATGACAATATTAATACATTACACCTGGGTCCAAGCTCAGGTACCAGGAGAAATTCTAAACTTCTAGAATTTTACCAAAACAAAGCTTCCAACTGCTTTATTTAGCATTACCACAAGGCCAGTTCTTTGGGAACATTGCAGTGTTGCATAGATAAAAGTTTAGTGCCTGGACATATAATGTTTTTGCCTGCCATCCACTTTTCTTCAAGACACCATGCAGGAATTTTGCTTAGAATATCCCCTCCTAACTTTTGACCCTGTAATTTGGAAGGAGTTTTTCCCCATTACCTCCAGGGATGAACAGTTGACCCAGGCCTGGACAATCAAGTCATTTTCTTCCAGTTGGCCATAGTGATGCTTCAAGCTAGGAACTGGTAGGAAAAGAGACAAAAAGACACAATCGGAGGTTTTTCTAGGACTGAGGAGAGAGAGAATCATTTCTCCTATTGAGGTTACTGAAGGCATAGGATCTATGCCTGGTGCTACTGGTGGTCATCTTGTCACCATGAAAGAACAGATTGCCAAAGAAGAGAGTGAAAGCAGAGCCAATAGATGGAGAGGAACAGTCTCCTGACAATGGGTATTCTACTATTTACACTGAATGAACCTTCACTAATGAACCTGGGGTGGTTTGAGAAAGTTCTTCAGTGTTGAACTGGGAGAGGCAGTGTGGTGTGGTGGAAGGAGTCAGACAGCCCTGATTCGGGTTTTCCTCTAGAACAAAATCACTGTAGTGCCCTAGAAAAATTAACACGCTGTGCCTAAGTTTTCTCATCTGTACAACAGAGAGTAATGATGGTACATATCTCCTAGGCTGTCGAGATTAAATGTGATAACAGAGTGCTTGACATGCAGGAAGCACACAGTAAATATCTAATATTATCTGTTATTTTTCCTATTAGCATTCTCACATACTGACTTTTCTACCCTCTGCCACCCTGCCATTTCCTTTATTTTTCTTCATATAAAATTATTTATTTTGTATATACTAGCAGAGAGAGAGAGAGATTATTGATCTAGTCTCCAGGACAAATAAAAGCAATTTAGGCCTGAAATAAGACAAGGAAACGTAGTTTCTTGCCAAGGAAGATTCTAGCAATGACTGCTTAACAGATGACAGCAGAGTTTTCTTTGACGTTGTCAGTCAAGCTTCACTTCAGCTTAATCTGATTGTTACGACTCCAGAGAACTTGTCTGGAAGTTGGGGAGGGTTAATAAACCATACCTCACGACCCCTGTGATTGTGTGGACACCTAACACTTGTCATGTTGGATGTGTCCAGATACAGTCCAGGTTAACTAAATGCTAACATGTCATGAAGAAGCTGGAGCTTTGGGATAGCAGTGCCATGTAAATGTTCCTATTTTCCAAAGAGGTATGAGAACTCCTAGAATACTCAAAACACAGAATGCCTGAATGGAGGGGACTAGGCAATACTCAGAGCCCAAAGTAAGGAACTTGTCCAGGGTTTCTTATTTAGTTAAAATTACAAACCTCTTTGTAGTACTTTCCTCTGCTGGAATAAGGAGGAAATTTGAGCCCAGGATGCCAAAAAATCTTAGCTGACATTCCGGCTCTAAACAATTGTTGGAGTTTGGAGCAGCACTGTATTATGAAGTCTGGCTTTAGAAGAAAATAGCTCTGTAATCAATTAGCAGTACCTGCCATGGAAAACAGCCACAAGTTTGCTGACCTTGAAGACTGGGCCAGCAGGTGGTTGCAGCCACGGTGGGGGTGGGAAGGTCCAATGTTAAGCTGGGCTTATTGTACTCTCTCCCTTCTTCCTGGACAGTCCCTCTCTTTCTATCTATCCTATCATGTACTTGATTTTGCATGTGGTCATAATGACTATAAATCATCATCCCAGGTTACTCCGCATCCTACCTGTGATAAGAAGATAAGTTTCTAAGTCTGGTCCTGGACTAGCCAGATAATAGCTTTTTGTTTGTTTTTCCTCTTACAGAGGGATGTTCACCTGGTCAGATAGGTATCTCCCCAGGGCGCGAGACCAGCCTGCTGCAGAAGCCTATTGTTTCCTTTCCTTTGACTTCTTTGAGGTAAAGATAGCCGAGATTCTAGAACATAGGAGAGGCTTCTGGGATCATCTAGTGCGATCTGATTTTGCAAATGAGGAAGCTGAGGCCAAAAGCAGAAAAGCAGGCTGCCAGACTTTCCATAGTGCCATATTCATTTGCTTTATTATTTTTCCTACTTTATCTCCTCAGTTATGGCCATCAAATTTCCCATATTGAATCTTTTGGGGGAAAAAACAATTAATGGCATGTGACATACTGCAAGTTTACCAGAGGAAGCAGCATAAGTACAAAGTGACCATGACTCACTTATAGCTCAAAAGCAAATAACAGACAGTGGCAAAAGACTTGAAATGGTGGTGATGGTATGTGCTGCTAATGGTAGAGAACCACCTGCCCAGTGCAGAAGACATAAGAGACATAGGTTCGATCTCTGGGTCAGGAAGATCCCCTGGAAGAGGACATGGCAACCTACTCCAGTATTCTTACCTGGAGAATCCCCATGAACAGAGGAGCCTGGCAGGCTACACAGTCCATGGGCTCGCAAAGAGTCAGACACGACTGAAGTGACTTAGCATAGTACACACAGCACAGTGTTATTCTACTAAGGTGTGTATCCCATTTCCAAAGTCCCATCAAATTTTTTTTCTAAGACAGAATGTAAAACATTTCTTTATTTGCAATATCTGCTAAAGGCAATATATTGATAATTGTGCATTTTAAAAGTTTTGATAGTTTTGCATTTGAACAAAAATCTATTCAGCCCCTACTCTGTGCTAGTAATGTTGCTAGGTATTAGTAAGACAGAGATGAATAAAGCACAGTCCCAGATTTGCAAAGCTTATGGTCTAGTTGGGAACACAAGTGGACTGAAAAGTACAGTGCAACATGAAGCAAACTATAAATGTGTATGGAAGGTAATATAATGGCACAGAGGAGGGAAAGGCAGCAGGAATTTTTTATAAAAACATCTGAGCTAGGCTTTGAAGGATAAAGAAGAATTCTTCAGTAGCTCTTGTACACTGATTTACTCAATAAACTTAATAGCACAGTGCCAATTACCGTGTTAGGTACTGGAGGCTGAGATACATGAGATAGAGGCCCCGGCCTCTCAGAACTCATAGACTGGACAAGAGGTAAATATATAAACAAAGAATTACATTGCAATATGGAAATGGTAACCCACTCCAGTACTCTTACCTGGAAAATTCTATGGACAGAGGAGCCTGGTAGGCTACCGTTCATGGGGTCACAAAGAGTCAGACACGACTGAGCGACTTCACTTTATGTTGAGAGCAAGTCATTGAGAGAACCCAAGACAGTCATAAGGAAAGCCACGTTGAGGAAAGGACTCAGTGGGCACTTTCTATCTGTGCTTGTAATGCTCCTTTCAGGAAATACTTATCGGTCATCATGACAGCAATGGAATATCAACAGGAAAGTAACTATATTTCAACAGAATTAATGGGAAGAAGATAAGGACACTGAAAAAGTGATAGAAACCTAAGCTATCAACATCCATTAAAAAAAAAACTTTTAAGCTCCTACCGTGCGCTAGGCACCATACTAATTTGTGAACATACAAGAGAGAGGAATATCAAGTGCCCATAAAATCAAGGGGTTAATGGCATGGATGATGGAGTCAGCCTGCATGGGTTCAAATCCCAGTTTCCCAACTTACTAGCTATGAGATTTTGGACTAGTTGTTGAATCTGTCTGTACTTTAGTTTCCTCATTTGCAAAAAGTGGATAACAAAATAACTCTGGTTATTGTGGTATTGACAATAATAAAGCAGGCAAAGGGCTCAAATTAGTCCTGGACACATGGTAAGTATTCAATAGAAGTGTTACCAGTGAAGAAGATGATTAGGGGGAAGATGATAAACAGATGCTAAATTTGAAGAAACTTGTAATAAATTTGAACTTTTTATTCAACCATTAAAGCCATTAAGAGGTTTTAAAGAAGTGACATGATTCAAATTAAAATTGTAAAATATTTTTATTAAATAGATTTTAATAATACAAAAGCAGAGAACATACTGTAATATAGTCTCATATATATACCACTCAGATTCCACAGATATCTAGATTTTGCCATATTTTCTTCACCTATCAATTTTTCCTCTACTTATGAATTTCAAAGCATCATAAAGCAATCACAGACATAACTGAATCCTTACATACCTACAAATGCAGCTTGTAAAAATATGGATATTTTCTGACAATCCTGCCATGCTGTTTTCATACTTAACAGCATTGTTAATCTCTTGGTATTATCTAAAACTCATTCTATATTCAAATTTCTGTAGTGTCTCAAATGGCTTCTTAGTTGGTTGAAATCAGGATCTAAACAATGCCTATGAATTGCATTCAATTGTTAAGTCTCTTTGTCGTTTTAATGTTTCTTTCATACCACAGTTTAAAAAAAAAGAATTAGATTTGTCTTTGTGCTTAGTTATGGTGTCATTTAACTTGTTCCTCTATACTACAGTTTTCTTATAAGTTGGAAGATAACTGAAATTTTGATTAGATTTGCATTCAACAGATTTTCACAGGAATATTTTGTAGTAGTGTGCCAATTATAAGTGCTTTTCATCAAAAATTGTCAGGTCTCCTTCTGGGCAACCCACTCGAGTACTCTTGCCTGGAGAATCCCATGGAGGGAGGAGCCTAGTAGGCTACAGTCCATAGGGTCGCAAAGAGTCAGACATGACTGAGCGACTTCACTTCACTTCTTCTGGGTATGTGGTAGAATAGCACTTCCTTGCCCCACCAGGTGGTGCTAGTGGTAAAGAACCTGCCTGCCAATGCAGGAGACGTAAAGACAAGTTCCATTCCTGGGCTGGAAAGATCCCCAAGAGGAGGACATAGCAACCCATTCCAGTATTCTTGCCTGGAGAATTCCATAGACAGAGGAGCTTGGAGGGCTACAGTCCATGGGGTCATAAAGAGTCAGACAGGACTGAGTGACTTAGCATGCACGCAACATGATCATGTGACTTGCTTCAATTAATCAAATAAGAGTGGAAGCAAGATGTGTCTGTTCCTGGGAAGAGCTCTGAGAGCCAGTATGTAATTTGCCTTCTTTTTCTTCTGCCAGTGTGATCGTGGGAGGCCATGTTGAGATGCATGCCTATCAGCCTGGATCCTGGTTAGGTAAGTAACCACTTTTAGGTATATATGGTATTGCAATATAATCTTGTCCATTTTGACCAGTATATTGCATCAGATCATAAGGTGCATAATGTCTAGATGTTCCACCTGTAGTAATTGGTTGGTATATTCATCCTTTTCAGTCATGCATGGAACATTTTCCAGGGCAGATCATATGCTGACCATGAAATATCTCAATAAATTTAAAAGAATTGAAATAACACAGTGTGTTCTCCAACCACAGAAGAATTAAATTAGAAATCAACTGCAGAAAGAAATTTGAGAAACCACAAATATTTGCAAATTAAATAACACATTTCTTAATAACTCATGGGTCAAAGAAGAAATCACAAGGGAAATTTGAACTGAATTAAAATGAAAGCATAATATGTCCAAATTTATGGGATGTAAGTAAGGCAGTGCTAAGAGGGAAATATATAGCTTTAAATACCTATGTTAAATAAAAATTATCTCAATAACCAAATCTTTCACCTTAAGAATCTAGAAAGTGAAGAGCAAAGCAAATACAACATAAGGTGAAGAAAGTAAGTAATAAAGATTAGAAAGCAAAGCAATGAAATATAGAACAAAAAGTTAAGGAAATCAATGAAATCATAAGTTGAATGTCTGAAAAGATCATCAAAATTGACAAACCTTTAGGTAACTAAGGAAAAGGCAAGTATCATCAAATCATGAATGAAAGAGAGGAAATCACCATAAAAGCTACAGAAATTATAAAGATAAGGGAAGACTGTGAATAGCTTTGTACCAACAAATAGACCAAATGAAAATTTTTTAAATTCTTAGACACGAATTACCAAAACTGACCCAAGAAGAAATAGAAAATCTGAATAGATCCATACAAGTAAAGAAACTGAATTAGTAATTAAAAATCTTCTGAGAAATAAAACCTAAGCCTAGATGTTTTCATTGGTGAATTCTATCAAACATTTAAAGATTATAATAGCAGTTCTTCACAAATTATTCCAGATAATACTGGAGGAAAGAACACTTTCCAATTCACTTTATGAGACCAGTATTACTCTGATACCAAAGCCAAAGACATAATTCAAATAAAAAAATTTAGGCCAATATCCCCAATATTAGAGAAGGAAATGGCAATCCACTCCAGTATTCTTACCTGGAAAATCCCATGGACAGAAGAGCCTGGTAGGCTACAGTCCTGGGGTCGCAAAGAGTTGGACACGACTGAGAGACTTCACTTTACTTTTATCCCTAATATAGACATAAAAATCCTCAACAAAATATTAGCAAACCATTCATATCATAAAAAGATTAGATATTATGATCAAATGAGAATTATACCAGGAAAACAAAACTGGGTTAGCATTGAAGGAGATGAAAGCTTAAATCCCTCCATTGTAAATTTCTTCATCAACCTTTAAACCAATGATTTCATCCAATGATGATCATTATCTGAATCAATTATTTCATTAAGAATTGCAGAATGATGAGTTTCTAATGCTATCCTTCCTAACACATTTATTAGTTAGAATCCCTTTATGAAAGATCAAAATTTGTCTCATCATCAAAGGTTGTTATGCTACTCTGGAAAATGGTTCTTCCAGGAAAGGCAGGATATATATTTGATTCTTTCACTTTAATTACAAGCTTGCAGAGTAAAGTGTGACCTAGTTACTTCTAACTGCATTTCCAATGATGTGCTTTTCACCTTCTCCTTTTCCCCCTTCCTTTTATTTTCATTTTCTCTTTTTTTGAGTATCATTATGAATTTATGGTTTTTATATATTCAATGTGTTTTAATTAATTTTAGTCATTATTCTGTTGATGCATAAATTGTCCTGCTTTAGCCAGTGGGAAGTCCCTCATGTCAGATCTTTGTCCTTTTAACTGGACCTCATTACTCTGATAGTTTCCTTACACAATAATATATACCCAATTTAATTTTTCTGTTTTCTGCCATTTCCACTGGTATATCTGCTTTATTTTAGTGGGAAGATGTTTAGACACCACAATCTGGGTCTTAGGCTTAGGCCTTTTTAGTGGACAATTAGGAATTAATATTTTTGAAAAAAAATCACAAGTTCATACTGATACTTGCAATTTATTTTGAGAGCATTATGCTGTGTGAAATAAATCAGAAAGACAGGTACTGTATGCTATTACTTAGACATGCAACCTAAAAGAGTTGAGTGTGTAAAAACAGTAAAATGATGGTTATCAGGGGATAGGAATGGGGAAATTGGGATATTACTGTTAAAGGGTACAAATTTGCAACTAGTAGATAAATAAGTCCTGGAGATCTAATGCACAGCATAGTGATTATAGTTAACAATACTATATTATAAACTTTGAAGTTCCTAATAGACTAGATTTTTATAGTTCTCAACACAAAGAAGTGATGATAGCTACGTTACTATAGTAATCATATTGCTGTGTATAAAAGTACCAAATCAACTCATTATACCTCTCAAACTTATAAAATGTTGTGTCAATTACATCTCATTTAAAAATCAAGATATTTATTAACTTCTAAAAGAATAATTCTCTTACTTTGCTGAAGACTTTGTTCTAACAACATTGATTACTTGTTTCATGCTACAATATATAGAAAATATTTCCAAAAGTAATAATATTGCTATAACATACTATATTTGTATTTTTATGAATTAGATTACATGCAAAATATATTTTTATATTTATAGTATAAAATAATATTACTATATTTGCAATAAGAGAAATTTTCATTTTATAGGTCAACAGTGGCCAAATATTGGCAATTTTGTATGGTTCCACTTAATAGTAACAATAAGACTACTGAATGAAGTCCTAAGATTTATTTGCAGCTTTTCTTGGTTTTAAAATATATTTCACAAGAATATAAAGTCAAAACAATTTTATGGAAGTTACTTGAAATGACTATTTTCTTTGTGTAGTTAATAAACATTTGGTTTTTTTGTTGTTTCAATTTGTATTCAATTTTCAGAAATGTCTTACTTTATTTTATTTTTACTTAATGTTATTTTTTGAGTGTGTAAACATTATGTGATTCCAAAGTCAAGATTTATAAGAGGACATTCAGAGAAATTTTGCTGCCAACGTATGTCCTCGATTGTGCATTTCCTCCTCTTTTATTTTTATAAGTATTTGTTTATCTTTCAAATATAAGCAAGTAGTATATAAATATGTGTGTATGAATGTATGTGGTTTTCCCTTTCTTATACTGTTCTGCAGCTTGCTTTTTTCTCATGAAAATATCAGATTAGCATTTTGAAAAGATCACTCCTTCTGTAGGCAGAAGAGACTGGAAATAGACATTCTACTGGAAATAGGGAGGCATATTAAGAGGCCACACTATTGGTGGTGGTTGGGTGGTACAGGGGAGATGGAGAAAAGTGGACACTGGAGGTGAATTTTGGAGGTTGGACGTAAAGACCTAGATATTGTTTGGATGTAAGGAGAACCTACAACTTTGTGCAGGAAATCCAAGCCGTCCCCCTGGTATCATTTATATTCCCAGTGGTATGAAATTTTCTATTGAATAGAATAGCAGACCATATCTATACTTGTTTCTTTTTTTAAGTTATTATAGAAAATTTTAAATATAAATAAAGTAGAAGAGTATACTGAACCCTAACATATTAATCACAGAGATTCAGCCATTATCAACCTATGGCCTATCTAATTTTTTCTATATTTCTATATTTTCTATCACCCTCCACCACCCCTAAGAATATTTTGAAGCAAATACTGGGAATCTTATTATTTTACTTGTCTGTTCCAGTACCTTAGGGAAGTATTGTTATTCAGATCCCACTGTTCCTTTCTCTGATACCTGCCACTCTGCTAACTGACTCATTAAAGTTCACTCCTTTATAGTAAGGCTTTGATCCCTTTAAAAATTCAACACAGCTTGTGTTTCACATAGATACCCAATGCACAGTTTGACTTAAAAATAGAATCCCTTTGCTTGCCGGACGGTGGGGTCGCCAAGAGTCGGACATGGCTGAGAGGCTTCCCTTTTACTTTTCACTTTCATGCATTGGAGAAGGAAATGGCAGCCCACTCCGGTGTTCTTGTCTGGAGAACCCCAGGGACGGGGGAGCCTGGTGGGCTGCTGTCTATGGGGTCGCACAGAGTCGGACACGACTGAAGTGACTTCGCAGCAGCAGTAGTTGGTAGAGAAAAAGGTCAGTTATAATGGTAGTCGCTCAGTCATACCCAACTCTTTGTGACCCCATGGATAGTAGCCTGCACCAAGCTCCTCCGTCCATGGGATTTTCAAGGCAAGAGTACTGGAGTGGGTTGCCATTTCCTTCTCCAGAGAATCTTCCCAACCCAGGGATTGAACCTAGGTCTCTCACATTGTAGACAGAAGCTTTACCATCTGAGCCACCAGGGAAGTCCTATAATGGTGACTTATTCATCCACAAACACTCCCCGGAACCCAACTTCCCCATGAAAACTCTGCAGTGTGGTTAAGCCCTAGCCAAATGCTCTTGTGCTATAAGGTTCTTGTCATGTCATTTCTCCTAGAGAAGCTTCCTGACTCATTTCTGAAGACTCATTTCTCCTTTCTGGAGACTTCCTACTGAGCTGTGACTCAGAGATAACTATCTGCTCTTGTCACCAAACAATTGGACTGAGTGTGTTACAGCCTATAAACTTGCTTAAGTGGAAGGCCTTTCTTCCCACTTAGAGTCTTCATTGCCATGACTTGCAGCCTGAAGCTATCTTGACTTTTCTCAATGTCCTTTGCACCAGTGTCTGTTTTATTGTACTATCACATCTGTAGGAGTTACCATGCAATGCTCAGTTACTGGCAGTTTTCCTAACCTTCCTCAGAACTAAAATAGAGACCATTTTACAACCTATTTCCTAGTGTCAATGTGATGATTAAAGATAGTACCTAAAGATACTAGAACCATGTCTCAGACACACTGTTGTTACTGCATTAATGTATCTCATGGATACTGACTTTATCTTCCTTACTTACTCCATGTTCTGTGTGAACCCTCTTTCCTATTTACTTTGGTTATTGTTATTATAGGGAATAGAACTGTCTGACCAAGAAAAGATTCTTGATCATTGTGAGTCTCAGTATTCTCAAATGTAAAATGGGATTTTAATGTGTTGTGTAAAACATTTTATGGGTTAAACCAAAAAATGGGTATAAAAGTTACAGCACAGCAGCACTGTGCCTAGCACATAGTATGTCTTCAACAAAGACTTGGGGGGATTGTCAGAGCCTTGGCTGAGTCACCACCTGGGATGGGGCATGTCTGTCTCCTCAGGTTGAAAAGATTTAGGTGTCATTCCCCAGGTGGGCAGAGAGAAACAAGCTTTTCCTGCCTATGTAACATGTCTTGTGTCAGAAGGCTATGAACAGTAGTTGTTCTTCTTAGAAACTATTTGGACCCCAAAGCAAGCTTAGCTCCAAACATAATGTTGTTTGAATTAACCCAAATTGTTTAATATGTGCCACAAACTTCCAGAATTCTACAAGTATCTTAAAATGAACCTGTTTCATTATTTATCAATTCTCTCCATATTATCAACTACAGTCATCAACTAACCATTTATCTTGACCTGGAGCTAAGAAATCAATTGATTTTAGGGTGATTATGACTTTAGGAACTAAGTAGCCTTTGTGCTACTAAACTCAGTTAAACAGGCCCCCAGGGATGAGGGGGTGGAAAGGAGACAGCACCATAGTGGAAAAAGTGGTTTTAATTTTAACTTTTATTCGGTATTAACTGTTTTCCCACACTACTTTGTAAATCACAGACAGGAAAAAGCACAAAGCAATAAAAGCAAAATATATTCAAATAAAGCCCCACAGTATAGCATAGTAGTAGGTACTGAAGACTTTTGAGGCTTAATTTTTTTTTTAATGCCTCATTTGCTTTTCAATTTGGAATTTCAGGAAGCAGAAGAAAACCTGTTTTAACTTGTTTAAAAAATAGTTTAGATTGCTGTTGAATCAAGACTAAAGAAATGCCCCCTCAAAGCTCTCTTCCGGGATACCATTCTTGATGATTACCTCACCAATGTTTTTTTTTTTTTTTTTTGTAACTAACCAGAGGGATGCTAGACTCTTACTTCTAAGGTTTGTGTCACACTATTATATTGTTTAAAGTGTGTTAGTTACTCAGTCATGTTTGGTTCTTTGTGACCCTATAGACTGTAGCCTGCCAGGCTCCTCTATCCATGGAATTCTCCAGGTAAGAATACTGAAGTGGGTTGCCATTCCTTTCTCCAGGGGATCTTCCTGACCCAGGGATTGAACCCCAGGCTTCTGCATTTCAGGTGGATTCTGTACTATCTGAGCCACCAGGGAAGTTTCATATTAGTCCATCTCTGGTATACAGTCGAGTTGCATCAAATATGTATTAAACTCTGTGAATTCAGCTGTCTGCATCTGGCAAAAGAGGAGGTTAAGAGGATTTGAAAATTGTGAGCAAGTCCAGCTACTGTTTCACTAGCCCCTAAGCAAATGTTCATTGGTTTCATGGAATGCCCTCATTGCAAAAGTGGTTCTCCAGGCTAAGTATGTGTCTTAGTGCTGGAAACTCAATTTTTTTATAGTGTAGTTTTAAAACTAATTTGGTGATCAAAGGAAGAAAAAGCAATGTCTTACATCTCTAGAAAGAAACATAACAGACTTTGAAGGGTAGTTATAGCTTTATCCACCAATTTCACACCAACCCCCACAAAAGATGGGACTCACTTCATTGCAAGGCAGACATGAGAGCCATGCATCAGAGTGGCAATTCAGATCACAGCAGTTTCCTCTCTTCCCTGGCTGAATGATCCTGAGACAAAGACATGGCTTATGCAAGGACAATAAGATTCTCCATCCAAGGAACCTGAAATCTGAGTAAAAAGATGCAGACAGAGATGTTTCCATAGCAGAGTTATTTGAGTGGCAGCTTCAGTGCCTCCCGGGGCTGAAATCCCCTAAACTGCCCCCATTCCTTCTCTTTTCAAATCGCAATTGTTTGGCAATTCTTATGATTCCGTGAGTCTTCCTAATCTTAAAAGCAGATAGCCAGAGTTGCTTTTTGTGTTTGCAACCAAAAGAACTTTAATTAATATACCAAGTTATCATCCCATTAAGTTAAAAGTTTCTTGAAATTAGAACAGAGTCATTAACAATAGCTTAAAGAGCCTGGAGGGTGCCCACAAGACAAACAGCTCTGGATAATGCAAAATGAAGATGCCAAAGGACAGAACCAGGGTAATCCAAGGCTGTAAACTGGTATTTCCTAAGGTGGGTTCCAAGGATCCCAGCAAATCCAGCAAAATGATTTCTGATTCAAAAGATTCCATGGCCAAATCACTTAGAGAAAAGCAGTATACTCTATTCCTCACCTAGAAAGTCATGCAAATAAGCTCCTCAAACCCACTAAAGACCCAGCAATAAAGACATTTAATTTGTTAAACCAGAATTTCTAAAATGTGTTAAATAGCACCCAATCTTCTCTACCCCGTCCCTCTACTCACTCCCCAAATACCGGTTAACATAATAATAGAAACTATGGGGTGACAATTGCTAGTGAGATGTTTCCTGGGAGCTTTGACTTCATACTCACTGGTCTCCCCATCATGCCTCAGGTGTTTACTGAGAACTGTAACGTGCCCAGACCTGTGTTGGCTGTTCTCAGGGAAGCCATAGTATGGTGGAAGGAGCTTTGTAGGAGGAGTGAGAAGACGTGTTTGGAACTCCAGCTCTGGTCTGAAACTCAAAACTGGCTTTGTTCCCATGGGCAGTCCTTGACTTCATTCTGAATCAATTTCTTTGTCTCTCAAATGGGGCTGGTAAGATCAACCTTACCTCACAACTGGATTGTAAAAAAGATTTAATAGGATAATGCATTTGAGGGCACTTTGCAAACTTTAAGGCATTACATGAATATAGCACCGAAGAATTGATGCTTTTGAACTGTGGTTTTGGAGAAGACTCTTGAGAGTCCTTTGGACTGCAAGGAGATCCAACCAGTCCATTCTGAAGGAGATCAACCCTGGGATTTCTTTGGAAGGAATGGTGATAAAGCTGAAACTCCAGTATTTTGGCCACCTTATGCGAAGGGTTGACTCATTGGAAAAGACTCTGATGCTGGGAGGGATTGGGGGCAGGAGGAGAAGGGGACGACAGAGGATGAGATGGCTGGATGGCATCACTGACTCAATGGATGTGAGTCTGAGTGAACTCCGGGAGTTGGTGATGGACAGGGAGGCCTGGCGTGCTGCGATTTATGGGGTCGCAAAGAGTCAGACACATCTGAGCGACTGAACTGAACTGAACTATTAAAAGACATAAATAACTTAGAAAATGATGTCAGATGTTATGGAGAGACAGCAAGCCTTGGGATCACAGGCTTATAGCTGTGATTTGGGGATATGATAAATGCTTCAGTATCATAGTTGAGCATTAAGTGTGTCAAGATAATTTACTGAATTCAGTAATCTACTGAAATATGAATTTTTATTTGTACCTGTATTTGTTATTTTACATAACAAACTACTCCAAAACTCAGTGGCATACAGTAATCAATATTTATTTCTTGTTTGTGTGTCAGAAGATTGCCTGGGATTCAACTGATCTGGGCTGTACTTGGGTTTGGCTCTAAGCAATGAGTTGTTCTGGGTCTGCTTTACGCGTCTTTTATCTTGCTTGGACATGTGGCATTGATAATGGTAGAGTACAAAAGAGAACACCTAACCACACAGGCACATTTCAAAGCCTAGCTTGGTCATGTCCATTAGCATCCCACTGGATGAAGCAAGTCACATGACAAATCCCAGGGGTAATGACAAATCAATGGGTAAGAGAGGAAGGCTCCTTCCATGGAGGTGAAATAGGGGTAGGGAGAGAGAATATTTGCTGAGCAATACCTCATCCTGTGCAGTCTCCATGATTTTACCTGCTTCCATTTCAAGCAGGAATTCAGCCCCATAAGGGATTATTTCCTCAGGGGTTACTTCGGAGGGAGTAGTAATACTTGTAGACAGAAACTTACCTGTCTGTCATAAAAGCCTAACAGTTACTGAAGCAACTGTATATGTGAGGTCAACTGGAAGCGAGAGAATGCCTTTGAAGTTAACAAGAGGAAAAGGAAGAGAGTTCACAGAATTTAAGTAAAAGTCAATGTGGATGGAAAGATAATTGATCAGAACGTGGCTCCTGGGACTTAAGTGGTAGTCCAATGGTGTTAGGACTTCGCTCTCCCAGTGCAGGAGGCTTGGGCTGGATCTCTGGTCAGGGAACTAAGATCCTGCATGCTGTGTAGGATGGTGCAAAAATAACCCCAACCAGACAACAACAACAACAAAAACAGAACCCCTAAGTACAGAGATGCTATGTCTTGAAAAAAAAAGTTCACCCAGCCCCACAGAAAACTCAGGATAGAGCCTCTGTCCCTAAAGTGATTACAGAGTCACAAGCTCCAAGGACGTGACTGGCCACCATGATAGCTTGACTACCCTAGTCTCTGGACAACACCTAAGGTTCTGAATTGAGATGGGGCCCTAAGAAGGTGCAGGGTCCCCTAACGGACTGAGGCTGAATTTCCTGCTGGTTTGGGCAGTTGGAAGAATAGCTGCTCTTTAAAAAAAACAGAAATGATATAACTTTCATGCCTATATTTATAGCCTAAGATTCATTCCTACCACATGGTTTATTTCTATTTTGCTATTGTAAAAGCAAAACAAATTGTTATGATATTTTGGGGTGATTTGAAGTTTGTTGCTAGATTTAGCAAATCAAAATACAGACACAATTAAATTTGTATTTCAGATGAACAAAATTTTTTTAGTATTAGTATATTCTAGGCAATATTTAAGATATACTAAAATTTATTCTTTATTTCTCTAAAATACAAATTTAATTGGGTGTCCCATATTTTAGTCCATAACACTATGTACGCCTCTGTAAGCATGAAGCATATTTGGACCAGTAAAGGGTGACTTTTGGATGACCTGGCCATTTTTGGCCTGTTCTGCAGCTGTCCAGCAGATTCTTTGAAGCTGGGCTGACTCCAAAGTAGGAGGTGGGCTTCCTACTGGGGACACTTGAGGGGTGCTGAGCTCCCTTGTCCCTGATAAATCGAGCGCTTCGCCCATGCCTTGCTTCTCTATTCAGAAGACATGGCAGGCAAGAGCAGCAGGAGTTCTCATATTCAGCCTGCTTCTTCCCTGCCCTTACTAATTTAGAATGGTTTCAACAATTTTGTGGACATAACTGTATAATCTAATAAAGGTAGATTAAATTACAGCTGAGTATTTTCAGATCTGAACATGGGAAAAATGTATCCTGTTTCAAAAAACTTATCAACTGCCCCGCACTTGTTTTGTTTTTCTTTTATCTGGGAACTGGGCAGACAGGAACTATCTTGGGTTATTGTATGTGAAAGTCTCGAAGCTGTGTCAGTTTTTTAACCAAAAAGAAAAAAAAGAAAGAAAACCCTCAAATCCACAAAATTTTGTCCCACCACATACCAAAGATATGAGGAACCTGAGCTCTTTAGCCTTGTAATAGATATTTCATGTTAAGAAAAATAAAAGTACTCATCTTGATCACTGCCACACAGCACAGATGCAAGCACCATTTCTTAAGGTTCTTCAAGTGAGAAATGCTGGTCACTAAATCACTTAGGTAATTCTGTGAGCAGAAAAAAAAAAAAGAACATGAATTTGAACCAGATGAAATATTGGCTCTGTTCAGGTTCAGCTCACAGCATATTTAGATACAGAGATTTTGATCTGGTTCAATAGGTTTAGAGTATTAGGGTGGTGAACTCTGGTTTTTGGTTCATAGTGGAGGCTGAGTCTCAAGAAAGTGAAAATAATGTTCTTTCCCACTTTGCATCTTTAAAAAAGGACCTTGTGTTTCCCTTTATTTATTTGTGTGTTTATTTATTATGTGGCACTGTTAGCTTTGCCCAGTGTTCTAATGCATAATAGCACATCTCCAGTGAAGTAGAGTCTGTTTGCTAAAAACCTGTAGGTATTTCTTGGCCATTTTCTCATTAATGAAGTATGATGGGAAAGACCCATAGCAAGTCAAAAAGGCTAGGGTTGAACAGAAACCACTGGAAATTCAGTCTAATTCTATTTTGGATACCCTCCAAGAATTTTTTTTTTTCTTCTTGCCTCAGCAAATGGATTTGGAGCTTCCAAGAATTCAGAAGATTCAGCTTGAGATGCTCAGAGATCTAGAAAGTATAAGAAGTTTTCCTTAATTCAGGCAGTACACATATTTAATCTATTGGCTGAGGTTGAATTCTCCATGTTTTAAGAATAAAATATTTGAAAACAAAGTGAGGATGTATACCAAAAAAAAAATCAGAAAAGAAAAAATCTTTGAGGAGTAAAATTAAAGTGTCCAAGTGAATAAACAGTTTTAAACACTAAAATTCTTTAGAAACATGTATGTATTCAGTAAACAAATTACAAACAATTCTTAGTTATTTTTTACTTGAAGTATAGTTGAATTATAATATTTTGTTAGTTTGCTGCTTTACTGCAAAGTGATTTGGATACACACACATGCAATGACACCCCACTCCAGTACTCTCACCTGGAAAATCCCATGGACGGAGGAGCCTGGAAGGCTGCAGTCCATGGGGTTGCTGAGGGTCGGACACGACTCAGCGACTTCACTTTCACTTTTCACTTTCATGCATTGGAGAAGGAAATGGCAACCCACTCCAGCGTTCTTGCCTGGAGAATCCCAGGGACGGGGGAGCCTGGTAGGTTGCCATCTATGGGGTCGCACAGAGTCGGACACGACTGAAGCAACTTAGCAGCAGTAGCAGCACACACATACACACACATTTCTTTCATATCTTTTCCACCATAGGATATTGAACATAGTTCCCCAAGCTATACAGTAGGGCCTTGTTGTTTATCTATTTTATATACAGTAGTTTGCATTTGCTTCCCAAACTCCTGATTTATCCCTCCCCCACCCCTTCCCCTTAGGTAATCCTGTCTTTTTGTCTGTGAGTCTGTTTCTGTTTTGTAAATAAATTAATTTGTGTCATATATAAGATTCCACATAAAAGTGGTATCATAAGGTATTTACCTTTCTTTCTGGCTTCACTTAATATGATAATCTCTAGGTTCAAATATGTTGCTGCAAATGGCATTCTTCCATTCATTTTGTGACTGAGTAGTATTCTGTTGTATATATGTACCACACCTTTAACCATTCATTTGCCAGTGGACATTGAGGTTGCTTCATGTCTTGGCTATTGTAAATAGTGCTTCTGTGAACATTGGGGTCCATATATCTTTTCAAATTACAGTTTTCTCCAGCTATATGCCCAGAAGCGGGATTGTTAGATCATATGGTAATTCTAATTTTCATCTTTTATGGAACCTTGATACTATTTTCCATAGTGGCTGTACAAATGTACATTCCCACCAATAGTATAGGAGGGTTCCCTTTTCCTCACACCCTCTCAAGCATTTGTTATTTGTAGACTTTTGAGATTTGTAACATTGTACGGGAAAAGGCAGAGGACTCAGAGATCAAATTGCCAACATCCATTGGATCATCAAAAAAGCAAGAGTTCCAGAAAAGCATCTACTTCTGCTTTATTGAGTATGCCAAAGCCTTTGACTGTGTAGATCACAAAAAACTGTGGAAAATTCTTCAAGAGATGGGAATACCAGACCACCTGACCTCCTGAGATATCTATATGCAAGTCATACAGGTCAAGAAGCAACAGTTAGAACTGGACATGGAACAACAGACTGGTTCCAAATTGGGAAAGGAGTATGTCAAGGCTGAATATTGTCACCCTGTTTATTTAACTTCTATGCAGAGTACATCATGCGAAATGCTGGACTGGATGAAGCACAAGCTGGAATCAAGATTGCTGGGAGAAATATCAATAACCTCAGATATGCAGATGACACCACCCTTATGGCAGAAAGTGAAGAGGAACTAAAGAGCTTCTTGATGAAAGTGAAAGAGGAGAGTGAAAAAGTTGGCTTAAAACTCAACATTCAGAAAACGAAGATCATGGCATCTGGTTCCATCACTTCCTGGCAAATAGGTGGAGAAACAGTGAGAGACTTTATTTTCTTGGGCTCCAAAATCATTGCAGACGGTAACTGCAGCCATGAAATTACAAGACTCTTACTCCTTGGAAGAAAAGCTATGACCAACCTATACAGCATATTATAAAGCAGAGACATTACTTTGCCAACAAAGTCCCATCTAGTCAAAGCTATGATTTTTCTAGTAGTCATTTATGGATGTGAGAGTTGGACCATGAAGAAGGCTGAGCTCTGAAGAATTGATGCTTTTGAACTGTGGTGTTGGAGAAGACTCTTGAGAGTTTCTTGGACTGCAAGGAGATCAAACCAGTCAATCCTAAAAGAAATCAACCCTGAATATTCATTGAAAGTACTGATGCTGAAATGAAGCTCCAATATTTGGCTACCTGATCTGAAGAGCCAACTCATTAGAAAGGACTCTGATGCTGGAAAGACAGAAGGTAGGAGGAGAAGGGAACAACAGAGGATGGATGGCATCACCAACTCAGTTAAAATGAGTTTGAGCAAGCTCTGGGAGATGGTTAAGGACAGGGAAGCCTGGCTTGCTGCAGTCCATGGGGTTGCAAAGACTCAGATATGACTGAGTGAGTGAACAGCAACAACAATAGACTTTTAATGATGACCATTCTGATGGGTGTGAGGTGGTACCTCATTGTAGTTTTGATTTGCATTTTTCTGATGATTAGTGATGTTGAACATCTTTTCATGTGCCTATTGGCCAACTAAGTGTCATCTTTTGAGAAATGTCTATTTAGGTCTTCACCCACTTTTGATTGGGTTGATTGGTTTTTTGTTATTGAATTATATGAGTTATCTGTATATTCTAGAAAGTTAACCCTGTTGGTTTCATCTTTTGCAAATATTTTCTCCCAGGCAACAGATTGTCTTTTCATTTTGTTTATGGTTTCCTTTGCTATGTAAAAGCTTGTAAGCTTGATTATATCCTATTTGTCTCTTTTAGCTTTTATTTCTATTGACTTGAGAGATTGGCCTAAGAAAACATTGATATGATTTATGTCAGAGAATGTTTTGCCTATGATCTCTTCTAGGAGTTTGATTTTGTTATGTCTTATATTTAAATCTTTAAGCCATTTTGAGTTTATTTTTGTGTATAATGTGAGAGTGTGTTCTAACTTCATTGATTTACATTTGGCTATCCAGCTTTGTCAATACCACTTGCTGAAGAAACTATTTTTTTATCCATTGTATATTCTTGCCTCCATTGTCAAAGATTAATTGACTATAAGTGTGTGGGTTTATTTCTGGACTCTGTTCTGTTCCGTTATCCATATGTCTGTTTCTGTGCCAATACCATGCTGTTTTGATTACTATAACTTTGTAGTATTGTCTGAAGTCTGGGAGGGTTATGCCACCAGCTTTATTTTTTTCCCTCAGGATTGCTTTGGAAATTCTGAGTCTTTTATGGCTCCATATAAATTATAGAATTATTCTAGTTCTGTGAAAAATTTCATGGGTAATTTGATAGAGATCACATTAAATTTATAGGTTGCTTTGGGTAGTATGGCCATTTTAACAATATTAATTCTTCCAATCTAAGATCATGAGATATCTTTCCATTTCTTTGAATCATCTTCAGTTTCCTTTATCAATGTTTTATAGTTCTCAGCAAATATCTTTTACCTCCTTGGTCAAGTTTATTCCTAAGCATTTTATTTCATGTGATTTTAAAAGATATTTAAAAAATACATTTTTTTTTTACTTTCCCTTTGTAATATTTCACTGCTAGTATGAAGAAATACAACAGGTTAGTCTTGTATCCTGCTACCTTGCTGAATTTATCAATTCTAGTAGTTTTTGTTTGGAGTCTTTAGAATTATCTGTATTTAGTATCAGGATTCCCTGGTAGCTCAGACAGTAAAGAATCTGCCTGCAATGTATGAGACAAGGGTTCAATTTCTGGGTCAGGAATATCCCCTGGAGAAGGAAATGGCAACCCACTCCAGTATTCTTGCCTGGAGAATCCCATGGAAAGAGGAACCTGGTAGGCTATAGTCCATGGGGTTGCAAAGAATTGGACACAACTAAGCGGTTAAGCACACGTATTTAGTATCATGTCATCTGCCTACAATGACTGTTTTACCTCTTCTCATCTAATTTGGATTCTTTTATTTCTTGTTCTTGCCTGATTGGTATGGCTAGGACTTCCAGTACTCTGTTGAATAGAAGTGGTGAGAGTGGCCATCTTTATCTTGTTCCAGATTTCAGCAGGGAGCCTTTCAGCTTTTCACAATTGAGTATTATGTTTGTCATAAATACCTTTTATTATGTTGATATATGTTCCCTCTATATCACTTTGTTAGAAGTTCTTATCATAAATTAATGTTGAACTTTATCAAATGATTTTTTTTTTTGCATCTAGAGAAGATCACGAGGTTTTTGTTTTTTCTTTTGCTGATATAGGTATCACATTGATTGATTTTCATATGTTGAATCATCCTGGTGATCTTGGGATGAATCCAGCTTGATCATAGTATATGATCTTTTTTATGTGTTGTTGGATTCATTTTACTAATATTTTGTTGAGAATTTTTGCGTCTATATTCATCAAAGATATTAGCCTGTACTTTTCTTTTTTGGTAGTGTCTTTGTCTTTTGGTATCAGGGTGATGGTGGCTTCCAAGAATGACTGTGGGAGTGTTCTCTCTTCTTCAACCTTTTGGAAGAGTTTGAGAAGGACTTAGTTGTTATCTTTAATGCTTCCCAAAAATCTTTAAGAAGAAATAGATAAATCCCATCTCACCACCACCACTCTACAAATACACCTTTCACCTCTCAAATATGTTTAAAAAGCATGAGAGATATCTGTCCTGGATTGATTATATACTCAGCCCAATATCCTAAAATTGGTATAAATGCAGAGTTTTAAAATTCAGGAACATAGGAATTTCAAGGTATCCTGGGCATAATTACTGATTTTTCAGGTAAGTAGACTGAGGTTCAGAGAGATAAAATGATTTACCCAAGGTCACATGATTCATGCTTTATGGAGCTAGAACCAAAACTTGAATCTCCTGTTCTTACTTAGGTCAAAGCATAAAATAATTAATGGTCACAATAGTGTCCCCAAAACCTCACAACAACTCAAATCCTTCCAGAATGACTGTCCTGGAATGACTGACCTTTAGCCATTCTGCAGTCCTTACTAGGCAAGAAAGAGAACGTGGATATTCTGGAAAGATGTTGAACAATCCCAGAGCTGAAACAGGATTTTCTGCCTGATCCTTAATTATACACAAAAGTTCCAAAACAACCCAATTTCCATAAGCATTCATTGCTGTTTTACATTGTTTGGGGGGCCCTTACCTTCTCTATATTCCCTTTTTCCTTATCCCTCCCCCCCCCCACAAAAAAAGATCTTTTCTAACCCAGGTTTAAGCTACAGAATTTTCTATGTTGTCCTAAGAGGATACTGCATGCCCATGACTTGTTTTTCCTTAAGCACATAAGGTCTTGACTTGTAGGACACTGATATTTGTTAAGCATCATGGGATGATTAATCAATATTTTGCCATATCTCTTTCCAACTCCATCAGGAGGACGTAGTTGTTCAGTTTTCATTCTTTCTTTATGGCAACAACTGCAAACCCCGACTCTTGGTTAACAAAGAAGGAAAAATTTGTAAGCATCTTGGGATTAATTACTACTGGGATCTGTCTGCCCATCCATGCTAATAAAGTATGAGATTTCTCTGTATTTATCATCTTTATTTCCTCAGAGACACCAGAAAACAGCCCCACCACCACCACCAACAGAGTGGAATGAATCTGATTAAGGCAGGAGCCCAGCATCCTGAATCCTTCATCACACCATCAGAGATTAAAAAGGTGTTGGTGGGGGAGAGGCATACAACACAGAGTACCTATGTGACCTTTTGTCTCCTGTACACCACAATTGCCAGCCAGATTAGCATCTGAGGCAGAAAGTGGAAGGGCCTAATGTTCAGCTCTGTGTTTTTGTTGAAACTAATTTCCTTTCCAGCATTTGAGGACTTGACCACTAAGTCTTCCTGTCAGGTCTGATTTTTTTGCCAAAGAACTCAGGATCTTTCTTGTCTTAGAAGAGAATATGCTGTCTCACTGATCTGCAACAGGGTCCTGAGCCCCAAAATGCCAGGTCAGAGCCTTGCTTGTGCTGGTTGTTGACTATTTGCAATGAAGATTGGCCCAAGGCAATGCCAAAACCCTTGGTAAGGTACACCCTTAGTCAGGTCTTCCTGTAAGGACTCAGAAGACTTGCTTTCACTGTGATTTTTTTTACTACTATTTATAGGATCATTTGAATAATGCCTGTTCCTTCTCCATGATGGTAATCTCCATGAAGCCAGCTTCTGCATTCTGTTTCCCTGGTATATGCAGCCCCCAGCACACTCCATGGCATGTAGGACACATTTTTGAAATGGATGCAGTCTGGTGAGACTAAGCAGCTATCATGAGCAACATTTTTTCCTGATAAAGAAACTAAACCCTTAGAGAAGTTAAGCACCTCATCCAAGGTCATGAACTAGTTAGCAACAGTTTAGAGACTAGAACCTAGGCCAACTTAACTTCTAGTACAGCACACTTACTATACTTATATGTATGTAGGTTGTTCAGAGGATCTAGGTTTTAATCTTGACCCTTCTGATTCCTTGCCATGTAACCTTGATGAAGCTACATAACTTTTCTAAGCATCATTTTCCTCATTTGCAAGATGGAGTTAATAAAGTATGTACATTGTGAATCAATATAACTAATATAATAACTATCAACTATTGTTCTAGGAATGCTGTAAAAAATCTAGACTTAATTCATTAAAAATTTGTGGTAGTTTCAGTAAGAACTTGATTGGTGTTGGCCTTTTCAAAATCTATGAAGAACTCCAAGCTCTTAAGAGCTAGTCAGAACTTACTTGAGGGGAAGAGGGAGAGAAGAGATGAAAGATTTAGAATGCAAATGGAAGATCTTAACAACATTTGGGAAACAGTGCGTTTAAACTGCTTAAAAGGACAAATTGTTTTTAAAATGTCAAATTAAGCGTTTTTAGATGCATTTATTTACAGACAACCCTGTTACTATAATTGTAAACACTTCTTCTCTATTCATTAAAGTAGGTTCCCTAAGGGGGTTCTTTAGTACATTTATTAGCCTGCTTCCAATTAGTATTCAGTGCTTAAAAGTAACCAAATTGCATGTCCCTTAAAATATCTTGTAATTGATCTCACTGGTTCCAGGAACCCCACCCCCACCCACCCCCACCCCCTGCCCCCTCATGTTTCCCACCTCCATCTGATGCTGCCATTTCTTTACACAGAGCAGGCTCTTCCATGCCTCCAAACCTCTACATTTGCTGCTTCTGTTGCAGGAATACCCTCCCCCAGATCTTCACAGAGAACTTTCCTTCTTATCACTGGAGCCAGGACATGCTCATTCCTCAGTGTGCACCTTATTAAAAGAGTCCTCTCCGCCTCACACACTTCAACTCACATTGGTTTAAGCTACTTTCATTCCCAACCCCCACTGGGAATTAATCTGAACCTGTGTGGGTTTATTTAATGCCTGTGTCCACCTTCTAGGCTGGAGGCTTCATGAGAGGCGAGGCCTCTCTTTCTTTGTTCCTGCACCTGGAACAGTGCCTGGTATGTTGCTGGTGCTCAGGAATTATTCAGGGAATGAATAAAATGTACAGTTTTAGACCAACTTGATGTCTGGGTTAGAAAAAGCTGATCAGTTCATCCAGATAGGTGCAAACAAGTAAACAGAAGTCCTTAAATCTCTCTAGCATGAAAGCTATTTCTTTCAGAAATAGCAAACAATTTCAGAATTTTTACAGCAAATCAGCTGCAATATTGGCAAACACCGGTAGTCAGGAAGATGGGAACTATTTAAAGGATGGTTAAGATTGACTGATGTTTTAATGAAATGACATACAATAAACCTCACCTTTCTCTCTCTCCTTACCCAGCACACACAACTCCACCACCCTTTTGAAAGCTTTAACCTAGAAATTCTTGAGACCAAATGCCTCATTTTGTGAAATTAATACAAGCTGGAAGAAGGTAGTAAAGGTAGCCTAAGAGGCTTTTCTGTCCATGGGATTTTCCAGGCGAGAATACTGGAGTGGGTTGCCATTTCCTTCTCCAGGAGATCTTCCTGACTATCATTTATACAGGTGCACAAATTCTAGGCTTGAAAAATATTAAATCAGTCTTTCAGGGAAGCCAATATAAACAGTATGATATCACTGATTAATGTATTTCAGAATCTCCATCTGATTTACTCTCATAAGAGCTGGATGGAAGTTTCATTATTTGGTATTGAATATGGTGATGCAACTTTGTATTAATGAGGAAAGTTACTGATCCACAAAGATTACTTGTATTGTTTAAGGAAATCCAGGGAGCCAGTGGAAACAGACGGGAAAGGAGAATTCTAACTCCTCCCTCTCTCTCTACTTGTCAAACCTTCCTCTCCTCACTATGGGTTTTTTCCTTTCCCAGTTGCAATTGTCTCTCCCATTTCACCTCTACTCCCCATCTCTACCCTTCTATACTCCTTTCAAAACCATCTTTCAGGTCTATATTTTGGAGGTAGCTGGGTAAGAAGGAGGTAGTTTCATCAACTGGTACTAAGAATGATACATATAAACTAAGTCTCCCAATGTCAGGTACCTACATGGGCTTACATAATTAAAGTAAGTGACCTAGGTTGAGTGCCAAACAATAGAGAGTGGTGGAGACCGTGTCAAGTAGGAATGGCATGTGCCTCTTTAGAAGGGACGGCTACTCCACAGCTCTGGTCCATTGTTGCTATGAAATGTGAATCCAGCATGACTAGATTTTTTTAAGCTGGATATTTGGGGTTTTATGGAAAGTTCCCCAAATTTTAAAACCCCCAATTTTTTCATGGCTGGATTCAGCCCATTAGGCTGGCTATTTGCAAACTTGATATTAAATGTCCTTGTTTCAGAGTCCTTATCAATGGCTGAACCCACTCCACCTCCCGGGACCTCATCGTCCTGTCTTACTCTCCACCTCCCGGGACCTCATCGTCCTGTCTTACTCTCCACCTCCCTTCCCACCATACCCTCCCCGCCACAGCCCAGCATGTACTCCATGTACTCCTTTTTTTTTTTTTTTTTTAAATTTGTTTATTTTCTCTCTCTCTTTTGCTCTTCCTGTATTCTGATGTTTACAGAGTTGTGTTCCCTCATAAAGCAGAGTTAGTGGAGAGAAGAAAGTTGAGGGCATGAAAAGCGGGACTCATTTACTAGGCTCAGGCTGGAGGCTTGCAGTAGAAGAGAACAGAGTGGAGTGGAGGAACTTGGCTTGGCCATAGCCCCTGGGTACTAATGAACATCCAGCTTAGAAAAATGTGGCAAACAAATGCCAAGGTGGGGTCCCAAGCAACCCCCAAGCTCTTCTCTTATTTTCCTCTCAGCTTCTCCCTCACCAGTTCTCCAGGCTCATGATAACATTGTCCGAAGGTTCCAGAGGCCTCTCCACATAATCTGAGAACAATAAGTAAACAACCAAAGGAAGAATTTATAGTGCCTTCCAAAGTAAAATTCTGGGCTAAAGTTGTGAAGCCAGAGTGGACTCCAGCCCACATTCTGTCTTGGTGAGGAACTGTCTGCCAGCGGTCAGGGTCCATGATGGTAACCTTGAGCAGGAGCTGACATTAGTCACAGCTCTGTCTCCACATCCAAGGCACCATTTAAATAGCCTGTCTCCCTGGAATGGAGAACAGGCCACAATACATAGAAATAACAGTCCCTGTGGAAAGACTCTAATGCTTTACACATATTACCCATTCATTCTACCTCTATGGGATAGGTACTATTAATTTCATTTTATAGATGGGGGAACTAAGTCATAGAAAGTTTAGCTATTTTACCCAAGGTCACAAATACAGCTTTCCTAAGAATACTGTGAAAACTAAATGGGATTCTGCATGTGCTACTGTAATAAGATGCAAAGTACTGAAGAAGTAAGTGTTCATTTTAATTTTAAACTAATTTGCACCAAGCTATTAGCAGGAGATAATATGTTAATATATTATCCTTCCCAGGGGACTCATTCACTCAATAAATATTGATTTGGCATCCACTGTTGCACCCTAGATGTAGGGATGCATAAAGGAGCTTCTAGAATCTCCAAGAATCAGTCCAAAGTGGAGTCATAACAGATGAAGAGTTCCCCTCCTCCCACCATGTGGCCCTAAACTGGGCACACCACATGGCCTTGTTCTTAAGCTAGGTGATTCTTTCCAGAGAATGCACAGCTCAGTGGGAAGAGCCTGCCCTGAGGGCCCCCATGATTTGTAGGGCTGCTAAGGCCCTCTGGCCAGACTGTTGTCTGTCTGTGAGTGGACAATAAATCCTCAAGCCCTGTGTCACTCAATACCACTTTTGCTGCCTTTGCCTGCTTTGTATCAAGGTCCCTTCTGAGACACTCCTTTCTCCTCACACTCCTATTCCTGGGCGCTAGGGTCAAATCCATGGTAGGTTACTTTGACATGATTATAAGTGGCAAGTTCCAGAAGAGGAACTGCTTCCCTTCCCTTCTCACAGGATAAACTCTTTTCTTCTACTTTGGGGCATTTTACAAACATCCACAAAGACCAGTAATGTGGTGGCCCAATACAGTGTATGGGAAGGGATTCAGGCCAGCTGGTGCTTGTCAGCTGGGAGAGTGAATTCCCTCTGGGGAGTCCCATTTTCTCCATGAGTGAATTGGGAAGGCTGATCGAGATGTTCTCTGGGTTTCCTTACTGTTACCACTATCATATTCAAGATCTTCTTAGGCACTCAGCCAGATGGACGGGAATGCAGGGGCACTCTAGACAAAGCCGGGCTTCCTCGCAGGCAGGGTAGACATCCACCTCTGTAGTATAATTCCAGGAGTGGGAGGCCCTTCCACCTTCCTGATGACAGCAACTCTGCCAATATAGTCATTTGCAAAGACTGAACCCATGTTATAAAGCAGTATCATTATAGAATCTTAGCTTTAAGTATACTTAACTCTGAAGGGGAATGCATCTTGGGATTGCATTAAAAAAAAAAAAAAAAAACCTTTCATGGTGGTGTGAAGCCAGCAGTTGCCAAGGGAAATAAATAAGATAGAACTTTTGGGAACTAGCAAGGAAAAAACATTGGGTGAAGTCTCTTGGGAAGAGAAACAGTATTTGTCTTTTCACTGCTATATTCCTGGTATATTCATAGTCCTCTTCTATCTTTAAGACCATCTTTATTTGACAGAGAAATAAATGAACAGTCCTCAGCTTTGGATGAAGGAAGGGAGAGAGAATGCCTGGGAAGAGCCTATGCTTTCTGGCAAAGGGTGAATAGAACCAATCCAAGATTAGTTGAGTGAGCACAGAGAATTCAGATTTGCATAGAGTTGGAGGTCTCATCCACTGGCCACAAAAGAAGGAAGCCTGGAGGAGGCCATCACCAGCCTTCAGCTTTCATTCTTTTGACACTATTCATGTTGGGTGGGGTTCCTGCTAAGAGAGACAGTCTACTTAATGGCTTTGAAATCAGAGATTGAACAGTGGTCCTGTCACCTACCAGTCAACCAGTTTGTGACATCAGAAACATTATTTCATCTCGCTGTGCCTCAAATCCCAGTATGTTAAAACAGGATGTTCATAGTAACTAGCCCAAAGGAGTATAATAAGGGTTAAAGGTGAGACTGTTTGCAAAACACCTCGCCCAGTGCTGCATTGGGCAATGCTCAATAAATGATATGCTGAATATGATGAAGTGCAGACAATTCTGAGGAACTGGGTTTATGAATGTCAGTGTCCCTTGGCTTAGGGGTGAGGGAATGAACCCCATTGTGATCTGATACCAAGGTCAGATCAAGACTCTGGGAAAGTCCCTGGCCCCCTGTGTGCCTCATTTTCTTCTTCTGCAAAAGGAGTATGATAATTATACCTATACCATGGGATTTAAGAGAGGATTCATTTATTCAGCAAATATTTGTTAAGCAACTTTTATGTGCCAGAAGCTGTTCTGTGCACTTGGGATACATCTGTGAACAAAACAGGTAGAGATTAGGAGCCAACATGTAGATCTTCTGAAGGAGTTCCTATAACTTAGTAAGCCCTCAGGGAAAGAAGTTAAGAGGACGTCAGTGACAGAAGAACACCAACAGTCTAATACAACTTCATAGACTCCAAACCAAATTTGCCGGTTCCAGGTTCCCAGCTCTGTGACACTAGACAAGTTCTTAATCTCTTTGGGTGTCAGTCTTTCTCATCTGTAAATACATGGTAACAGCTCCCTTCGTGAGGGCTGTGTAGCACTGAAGTAAAGTGCCTGGTACATATTAGGCCATCTCTGCAAGTTGGTTACTCTATTAGTTTCCTAGGGCTGCCATAACAAACTTGGTGGCTTAAAACAACAGGAATATATCCTCTCATAGTTCTGAAGTCCAGAAGTACAAAATCAAGGTGTTGGCAGAATTGCTTCCTGCTGGAGGCTCAGAGGAAGAATCTGTTCTGTGCCTCTGTTTCTAGCTTCTGAAAAAGAACGTTGAAAAAGACAACCCTTGGCTTTCTTTGGCTTCTAGCTCCATTCCTCCTGTGTCTGCCTTCATCCTCATCTGCTCTACTCTGTGTCTGTGAGTTCTCTCCTCTTCTTCTACAGACACCAGTCGTTGGATTTAGAGCCCATCCTAATTCAGTATGTCCTCATCTTGTCCCGAGTACATCAGCTAAGACCCTTTTTTCAAGTAAAGTCACATTTTGAGCTTCTAGTTGGACATGAATTTGGGAGGGCCACTCTTCAATTCAGTTTAGTCCCTATCTAACCTCTCTTCACTACAAGGTTTCTGAGCCAAGATTTTTGAGTGAGATACAGCAGGCTTCATGTCAGAACCTGAAGCCTTGCATCGCCCCCCCACCCCCCACTGTTTCACCCGTATCCCCTCTAGAACCAGAAAGATCATGCTGTCTCTTTGTAAATACTATTGAATCATCACAGGGAATGGACTAGAAGCTTGCAACCACTTGGGAATCATTTTGCTGGTGAAGGAGGCATGTTTAAGAATTTCCTCACCTGTGTCCACCACCAAGAAATGAGGCATCGCTTACCTTGGAAAATGAGTCCATTCTTTCCAGACCAGTGGTGGTTAAACTCTGATGGGTGAGTAACTAATAACCCAAGGTATTAATGAATCAATCCATTACACTTCTAGCTATTATGTCTACATTTCAGCAGAGACCTTCTATAGGCAAGCTTTTAAATCAAGGGAGTGGCTCTGATGGTGCAACTGTCATGCACTTTGGTGGGCTGCTGTGTGAAGGTGTTTGGAGAAAGGTAGAACTGTGGCCATCCAGTTTAACTCTGCTAACATTTCTTGTAGGGCCTAGCAGCTTCCACATGCAGGGCACTGATCTTAACACCCGAATGGAACTTACTGACTGTAATCCCAATTCCTGCCTATCAGGAATTGATGATAAAGGAACTGGACAAATAACGGTAAAGCAAGGGAGATGCACTATGAAAGAGATATGAAGGACATACATGGGAAAGGCAGAGACTTATTTTGATGATGATGCTGAAAGCTCAGCTCCTGAGTACACTGCTGCTGCTGCTGCTGCTGCTAAGTCGCTTCAGTCATGTCCGACTCTGTGCGACCTGCCACATCAAATCTCGGGGGCAGAATTTTGTTGAAGTAGAAAGATAGTATTTTTACTTTGCCAGGCAAAGGGGGCCACAGCAGACTAATGCCATCAAAACCCTGTGTCCCAAATTAGGAAAGATAGTGAGAAGTTTTGGGTGTGATCAGCTTGTGCACATTCTTCTGATGGGTTGGTGGTGAGAGAAGTAGGAATCACCATCATCAACCTCCAGGTCCCACTGGCCTGGGGTCTACATGCTTCTGGGCAGCATACCATTGTTAAATTTCTCCCACCTGAGGGGATTTCAGTATCTGCAATGTAGCTCAAAGATATTGTTGTGTATATGCTTAGGTGAGAAACAGGACCTTACCCCAAGACTGCTCTTGACCCCTTACTTCTCCCAGGTCTCACATCCCCTTCCTTCCCTAATTAACAACTGCTTGAATCTGCCCATTGGAAGTCAGGGAGGGTCATGGAGGCTGAATGAAGGCTGCGTCCTATAATCAAAGGAAAGCCTTGGGGGACACAGAAAGGCTTTGTGCCCAGGAGCTCTGCAGGGCCCTGCATGGTATCAATGGCAATGAGCTGAGAGATTAAATTGCAAAACCTTGAGGAATAGGCAGATTTTAAAGGGTAAAGTGGCAAGAGAAGGTCACGAGGGATGACATTCCAGGCAGAAGGACCAGCAGAAACAAAATCATGGTGATGGGAGAAGGCAGAGTATACCCAGAAACTATGTGTTATCTAGATTGGTGGCTGGAGCATTCTGAGAGGCTACATGGGAAGTTAGGACTGGAGAATTAAACCCAGTCTTGGTGGTGGAGGACCTGACTGCCAGGGGTTGATCTGAAGGCCACGGCTGATGCAGGAGAGCAACATGCTTAGGAGCAGCAGTCTGCCCCGCATCATGCTGCTGTCCTCCCTTAGTATCACAGAAGTTACTTTTCAGAGCCACTGACTCCTGGTCTATAAAATGTAGGTGGCACTTGTCCTACCTCACAGCTTCCTTGTAAAGATTTCTTAAAGTAATGCATGTGATTGCATAGAACAGCACTGGGTACACACTAAGGAGTTGATAAATGCTCATTATGAACTGCAAAGTTTTGGTAAGGGAAATGATTAAATTGAGGGGTGCTTGGTAGGTGTGTGGGTTGGTTTTTTCAGGGTACATACAGCTCATGGCTACCCAGACAAGCTGCCTGGCTGAGGGCAGGGAACTGAGGGAGGCTCTAAGGCAGGGTGGCTTCTTTTTGGCCTTAGGAGGAGCTGGTCAAGAATTGGGGGCAGGCTAAAAGGAAGGACAGTGACAAGTCTACAGCTGGGGTTGGGCTCACAGGCAGCACCACAGAGGGGGAGCCTGAAGGGAAGCCGAATTTTTTCAGCAGTCAAGGGAGGAATAGTTTGCTTTTGTTATCTCCAAGAAGGAGTTTCTCTTTTCTGGAGATGGTAGACAAGATCTCAGAGTATCCAGTGTGGCCCGCAGGAGCTACTTAACCAAAGCAGGCAAGGGTGGAGGAAACAGCACAGACAAAGGCCTACAGGTAGAACGCACTGCAGGGAATAGCCGAGTAGGCACAGGGCAATTGCATGCATCTTGCAAGCCCTGGTCCCTGCTTAGAGGTGCCCAGAAGGTGAGACTGTCACCAATGTACTGCAGTTGTCTCGTTTATACCAGACCCCACATGCCCACCCTTCCCCGCTGCTTGTGCAGAGCCAACTTGTCCTCTGTGGCCCTGCTCCAGCTCATGCCCTGCTTGGAAAAAACTTTTCCAGCAGCCCAGGCTATGCTAATCTCTCCTGTCTCTGAACTCCAGTTGTGCTAAAGACAGACTCAAGCTGTTTAGCACTGAAGTTGTTATTTACTCTGCCAGACAGGGAAGATGACTACTCAGAGGTTTCTCATGTAGAGTAAATGAAACAACCCTTATAAGCACTCAGCACAGTACCTGGTGCCTAATTAGTGCACAGCAAGTGCTGGCAGTTCTCCTGCTGCTGCTGTTCTTCCTCCTCCTTCACATCGGTATTATTGTCACTGCTTGGGGACACGTGGTAGATGGCATCCTTGGGAACAACACACCACTGGGGCCATGGGTGCGTGAGCGTTAGCTATTACTGCCAGCCCTTTCTCTCCCCCTCAAGAAAACATTCTGGAGAACTAAGTGAATGGATGTGACATTATTATTATGATAACCTTGAATCCACTCTAATTCATGTTTATTTTTTAACCATCTGCCAACAGTGGTACTTTAGCTTCATGAGTCACACATTTCTTGTGGCAGATCTCATAATATATGGTGACTCACCAGTGCACTGTGGCCCTAAAGGTGAAAACTTCTACTCGAGTTTTCACTTGTGTTACTTCTGCCTTCCTGGTTAGATTGTAAACTCTGTGAGGACAGGAACCCTGCTGACTTCTTCCCTCCCCATCATGGTACTCAGTATTCTGGTTGGCATGTGGCTGTTGTTAACTAATCATATGCTGATGAACTGATAAGTCAGACTTAATAGTTTCTGGCTTATATTTCATCAGCAATGCTAATAGAAAGATATAGGTTGTTTAAACGGTGGAAATTTCAGAGGCATGTCTATAGTTTTATCTCATTCTTATGAAAATCTCTATAAAGGGAGAAAATTATATATTCATCAAGACTTTTGGGGTGTATAAGTGATGGAAGCCTAACTGAAACTTCATTAAGCAAAAAATAAAGGGCAGAAATTAGTTCGTATAACTGAAAAAGTCCAAAGGTGTAGTTAAGTTCAGGTAAAGCTGGATACAGGTCCTCAAGTTTTGTCAGCAGGATTATGTCTCAGTCCCTCCACTCTGTTTTTTTTCTTCTAAATTTTCAAGCATGTTCTACACAGCTGGTGGCAAGGAGCTGCCAGCAGCTTCAGGCTTATATTCGATCAGCAGGCAAAATCCTGTCACTTTCCCAGATCATGTTAACATCAGAATGGGCCACACGTCTAAACTTAAACCAGTTCCTATGACTCAGCTTGATCAGTTATTGGTTACCTGCTGAGCTGAGATATTATCCAACACTACTGGGCTGGATGTTCAGAAAGAATGATTTCCCAAAAGATAATCTTTATACAGTTCCTAGAGATAGAAGAAATGGGTACTAAACAGGCAAATATTTTTGGCATTTGGCAAGCCTGAGTAAAGGCAATGATTATGTGTAGAAGCAGGAACAACTGTTTCCATGTCAACTGCTGTCACCATGGTGAGAAAGATACCAATCCATTGCATCATCTGTGCATGCCCGAGGCTTTTTGCAGTAAATTTCAGACTATGACTTTGGTGCTAACATTTCAAAGTTGCACTTATGAGGCCCTCACAGAGAGAGCCTGTCCCCACCAGGCTGAAGAGCCAATGATGGCATCTGCTAACAGGGAAAAGGAACTTTGCATGTTACTGAACACAGTTTACATAACCAGCATGAGGGAAAACCTGGGGACAGCTGCTGGTCAGTTAGCAAGAAGGTGAATAGCCTTTGTCTTGGTCTGATTGCTCTAACTCAGAAATTATCTTTTTAAAAAATATCTGTCTTTTCATTTATTTGGCTGTGTTGGGTCTTAGTTGTGGCATGTGGGATCTTCATTATGTCATGCAGGATCTTTCATTGCAGCACACAAGCTCTCTAGTTGTGGAGCATGAGATCATTAGTTGCAGTGTTTGGGCTCCAGAGCGCATGGGCTTAGTTACTCCTTGGCAGGTGTGATGTTAGTTTTCAAACCAAGGATCAAGCCCACATCCCTTGCATTCCAAGCTGGATTCTTAACCACTGGACCACCAGGGAAATCCCAGGAATTACATTTTCATGTGGCCCCAGAAAAGACAATAATTCACCATTCTACCCCTATGCTTGATCTTTTCTTGTCGATTGTTTTCCATTCTCCATAAACAAGAGTTGACCTTGACCAAAATTGTAGCTGCCTACCACTATGAAGAAATGTATTGGTTTGGCAAAGGGTATCTTCATGAAGATAAAGGTCTTAGCCATTGTGCTCTCAAAGAGAAAAAAAAAATCCCAACTTTCCACTTGTTAGTTTTTCCTGTTAGAGAACTGTACTGAGAGATCTTAATTAACATTGTGTCTATTTTGTAATAATCTGTTAATAGTAAGAGGGGTAGCAGAACAGGGACCATCAAATTTTAGAATAACAAAGTAAGAAATGGCTTTATTAATCATTCCCACCCTGTAGCTTTCTAAGTTCATCAGTGGAATCTATCTTGTTCACTGCTGTATTCCCAGTGCTGGCATAGTGTCTAGAACACAAGGGTGTGCCGCCATTCCTTATCCTTGTTCATGACAGGCATCATTAATCAATCACCTTACTTTTTCCATTGATCAAGAGTGTGGTCTCAGAGGAAACAACCTAACCTACCACCTAAAGGAATTTGAGAAGGGCAAAAAGCCCCAAAGTCAGTAGAAGAAAGGAAACAATAAAGATCAGAAAGGAAATAAATAAAATAAAGCTATAGATAGATAGATAGCACAGTGATAAAGAACAGGAGTCATGGGTTCAATCCCTAGGTTGGGAAGATACCCTGGAGTAGGAAATGGCAACCTAGTCCAGAATTATTGCCTGGAAAATTCCCTGGACAGAGAAGCCTGGTGGGCTATAGTCCATAGGGTCACAAAGAGTCAGCCACAACTGAGTGACTGACCATGTGCACATACACACATACATATATATAAAGATCAATAAAATCAAGGGAGAGTTTTTTTTGTTGAAGGATAATTGCTTTACAGAATTTCGTTGTTTTCTGTCAAACCTCAACATGAATCAGCCATAGGTATACATATATCCCCTCCCTTTTGAACCTCCTTCCCATCTCCCTCTCCATCCCACCTCTCTAGGTTGATACAAAGCCCCCGTTTGAGTTTCCTGAGCCAGACAGCAAATTCCCATTGGCTATCTATTTTACATATGGTAACATACGGTTCCATGTTACTCTTTATATACGTCTCACCCTCTCCTCCCCTCTCTCCATGTCCATAAGTCTATTCTCTATGTCTGTTTCTCCATTGCTGCTCTGTAAATAAATTCTTCAGTACCATTTTTCTAGATTCCATATATGTGCATTACAATACAATATTTGTCTTTCTCTTTCTGACTCACTTCACTCTGTATAATAGGTTCTAAGTTCATCCACCTCATCAGAACTGACCCAAATGCATTCCTTTTTATGGCTGAGTAATATTCCACTGTGTATATGTACCACAACTTCTTGATCCATTCATCTGTCGATGGACATCTAGTCTGCTTCCATGTTCTAGGTATTGTAAATAGTGCTGCAGTGAACAATAGGATACATGTGTCTTTTTCAGTTTTGGTCTCCTCAGGGTTTTTGCCTAGGAGTGAGATTTCTGGGTCATATGGTGGTTTTGTTCCTAGTTTTTTAAGGAATCTCAATACTGTCTTCCATAGTGGCTGTATCAATTTACTTTCCCACCAACAGTGCAAGAGTGTTCCCTTTTCTCCACACACACTCTAGCATTTATTGTTTGTAGACGTTTTGTTGATGGCCATTCTGACCAGTATGAGGTGATATCTCATTGTGGTTTTGATTTGCATTTCTCTAATAATGAGCAATGTTGAGCATCGTTTCATGCGTTTGTTAGCCATCTGTATGTCTTCTTTGGAGAAATGTCTGTTTAGGTCTTTTTCCTACTTTTTGTTTGGGTTGTTTGTTTTTCTGGCATTGAGTTGTATGAACTGCTTGTATATTTTGGAAATTAATCCTTTGTCAGTTATTTTCTCTGATTCTGAGGGTTGTCTCTTCACCTTGCTTATAGTTTCCTTTGCTGTGCAAAAGCTTTTAAGTTTAATCAGGTCCCACTTGTCTACTTTTGTCTTTATTTCCATTGCTCTCAGAGGTGGATCATAGAGGATCTTGCTTTGGCTTATGTCATTGAGTGTTCTGCCTATGTTTTCCTCTAAGAGTTTTATAGTTTCTGGTCTTACATTTAGGTCTTTAATCTATTTTGAGTTTATCTTTGTGTATGGTGTTAGGAAGTGTTCTAATTTCATTCTTTTACATGTAGCTGTCCAGTTTTCCCAGCACCATTTATTGATGAGGGTGTCTTTGCCCCATTGTATGTTCTTGTCTTCTTTGTCAAAAATAAGGTACCCATAGGTGCATGGGTTTATCTCTGGGCTTTCTATCTTGTTCCATTGGTCTATATTTCTGTTTTTGTGCCAGTACCATACTATCTTGATGACTGTAGCTTTGTAATATAATCTGAAGTCAGGAAGATTGATTCCTCCAGCTCCATTCTTCTTTCTCAAGACTGATTTTGCTATTTGGGGTGTTTTGTGTTTCCATATGAATTGTGAAATTTTTTGTTCTTGCTCTGTGAAAAATGCCATTGGTAATTTGATAGAGATTGCATTGAATCTGTAGATTGTATTTGGTAGTATATTCATTTTCACAATATTGATTCTTCCTACCCAGGAACATGGAATATCTCTCCATCTGTTTATGTCATCTTTGATTTCTTTCATCAGTGTCTTATAATTTTCTGTGGACAGTTCATTTGTCTTTTAGGCCAGTTTATTCCTCAATATTTAATTCTTTTTGTTTCAATGGTGAATGGAGTTGATTCCTTAATTGCTCTTTCTGATTTTTCATTGTTAGTATATAGAAATGCAAGTGATTTCTGTGTGTTGATTTTGTATCCTGCAACTTTGCTAAATTCACTAATTAGCTCTAGTAATTTTCTGATACTATTTTTAGGATTTTCTATGTACAGTATCCAGAGAAGGCAATGGCACCCCACTCCAGTACTCTTGGCTGGAAAATCCCATGGACAGTGGAGCCTGGTAGACTGCAGTCCATGGGATCACTAAGAGTCAGACACGACTGAGTGACTTCACTTTCACTTTTCACTTTCATGCATTAGAGAAGGAAATGGCAACCCACTCTAGTATTCTTGCCTGGAGAATCCTGGGAATGGTGGAGCCTGGTGAGCTGCTGTCTCTGGGGTCGCACAGAGTCTGACACGACTGAAGTGACTTAGCAGCAGCAGCAGCAACATGTACAATATCATGTCATCTGCAAACAGTGAGAGTTTTAATTTTTGTTTTTCAATCTGGATTCCTTTTATTTCTTTTTCTTCTCTGACTACTGTAGCTAGGACTTCCAGAACTATGTTGAATAATAGTGGTGAAAGTGAACACCTTTGTCTTGTTCTTGATCTTAGGGGGAATGCTTTCAGTTTTTCACCATTGAGAATAATGTTTGCTGTAGGCTTCTGATATATGGCCTTTACTATGTTGAGGTAGGTTCCTTCTATGCTCATTTTTTGAAGAGTTTTAGTCATAAATGGGTGCTGAATTTTGTCAAAGGTTTTTTTCTGCATCTATTGAGATGATCATGTGGTTTTTATCTTTCAAATTGTTAATATGGTGTATCATATTGATTGATTTGCATACATTGAAGAATCTTGCATTCCTGGAATAAACCCAACTTGATTATGGTGTATGAGCTTCTTGATGTGTTGCTGAATTCTGTTTGCTAAAATTTTTTTGAGGATTTTTGCATCTATGTTCATCAATGATACTGGCCTGTAGTTTTCTTTTTTTGTGTTGTCTTTGTCTGGTTTTGGTTTCAGGGTGATGGTAGCCTTGTAGAATGAGTTTGGAAGTATTCCTTCCTCTGCAATTTTTTGAAAAAGTTTTAGAAGGATAGGCATTAGCTCTTTTCTAAATGTTTGATAGAATTCTCCTGTGAAGCCATCTGGTCCTGGGCTTTTGTTTTTTGGGAGATTTTTTTTTATCACAGCCTCAATTTCAGTGCTTGTAATTGGGTTGCTCATAATTTCTATTTCTTCCTCGTTCAGTCTTGGAAGATTGAACTTTTCTAAGAATCTGTCCCTTTCTTCCAGGTTATCCATTTTATTGCCATATAGTTGTTCATAATAGTCTCTTATAATCCTTTGTATTTCTGCATTGTCTGTTGTAACCTCTCCTTTTTCATTTCTAATTTTGTTAATTTGATTCTTCTCTCTTTTGTTCTTGATGAGTTTTGCTAAAGGTTTATCAATTTTATCTTCTCAAAAACCAGCTTTTAGTTTTAGTAATCTTTCTATTGTTTCTTTCATTTCTTTTTCTGCTCAGATCTTTATGATTTCTTTCCTTCTACTAATTTTTGGGGGGTTTTGTTCTTTTTCCAATCATTTAAGGTGTACAGTTAGGCTGTCTATTTGATGTTTTTCATGTTTCTTGAGGTAAGATTGTTTTGCTATAGATTTCCCTCTTAGATCTGCTTTTGCTGCATCCCATAGGTTTTGAGTTGTTGTGTTTTCATTGTCATTTGTTTCTAGAAATATTTTGATTTCCCTTTTGATTTCTTCAGTAACCTGTTGGTTATTTAGAAACATGTTGTTTTAATCGCCATGTGTTTGTTTTTCTTACAGGTTTTTTTTTTTTTTTTTAATAATCAGTATCTAGTCTCATAGCATTGTGGTCAGAGAGGATGCTTGATATGATTTCAATTTTCTTAAATTTACTGAGGTTTGATTTGTGACCCAAGATGTGGTCTATCCTAGAGAATGTTCCATGTGCTCTTGAGAATAAGGTGTATTCTGCATTTGGATGGAATGTCCTGAAGATCTCAGTGAGATCCATCTCATCTAATGTATTATTTAAGACTTGTGTTTCCTTATTAATTTTCTGTTTTGATGATCTGTTCATTGGTGTGAGTGGGGTCTCTCAAATCAAAAGTCTCCTACTATTATTGTGTTACTGTCAATTTCTCCTTTTATGTCTGTTAGTGTTTGTCTTATGTATTGAGGTGTTCCTATGTTGGGTGCATAGATATTTACAATTGTTATGTCTTTCTCTTGGATTGATCCCTTGAGCATTATGTAGTGTCCTTCTTTATCTCTTGTAATCTTTATTTTAAGGTCTATTTTGTCTGATATGAGGAGTGCTACTCCAGCTTTCTTTTGCTTCCCATTTACATGGAATATATTTTTCCATCTTCTCACTTTCAGTCTATATGTATCTTTAGGTCTGAAGTGGGTTTCTTGCAGATAGCATATATATAAGTCGTGCTCTTGTATCTGTTCAGCCAGTCTGTGTCTTTTGGTTGGAGCATTTAATCCATTTACATTTAAAGTAATTATTGATATATGTATTCCTATTGCTATTTTCTTAATTGTTTGGGGTTGATTTTGTAGATCTTTTTTCTTCTGTTATATTTCTTGACCTTATAAGTCCCTTTAACATTTGTTGTAAACCTGGTTTGGTGGTACTGAATTCTCTTAACTTGCTTGTCTGAAAAGCTTTTTATTTCTCCATCAATTTTGAATTAGACCCTTGCCAGGTACAATAATCTTAGTTGTAGATTTTTCCCTTTCCATACTTTAAATATATCCTGCCATTCCCTTCTGGCCTGCAGAGTTTCTGTTGAAAGATCAGCTGTTAAGCATATGGGCCTTCTCTTGTATGTTACTTGCTGCTTCTCCCTTGCTGCTTTTAATATTCTTTCTTGGTGTTTAGTCTTTGTTAGTTTGATTAGTATGTGTCTTGGCATGTTTCTCTTGGGTTTATCCTGTGTGGGATTCTTTGTGTCTCTTGGACTTGACTGACTATTTTCTTTTCCATGGTGTGGCAATTTTCAACTATAATCTCTTCAAAAATTTTCTCATACTCTTTCTTTTTCTCCTCTTCTTCTGGGACCCCTGTCATTCTAATGTTGTTGCATTTTATATTGTCCCAGAGATCTCTGAGACTGTCCTCAGCTCTTTTCATTCTTTTTACTTTATTTTTCTCTTCAGAAGTTATTTCCACCATTCTTTCTTCCAGCTCACTGATTCATTCTTCTGCTTCAGATATTCTGCTATTGATTCCCTCTCAGTTCAGTTCAGTTGCTCAGTCGTGTCCGACTCTTTGCAACCCCATGAATCGCAGCACACCAGGCCTCCCTATCCATCACCAACTCCCAGAGTTCACCCAGACTCACATCCATTGAGTCAGTGATGCTATCCAGCCATCTCATCCTCTGTCGTCCCCTTCTCCTCCTGCCCTCAATCCCTCCCAGCATCAGAGTCTTTTCCAATGAGTCAACTCTTCGTATGAGGTGGCCAAAGTACTGGAGTTCCAGCTTTAGCATCATACCTTCCAAAGAAATCCCAGGGCTGATCTCCTTCAGAATGGACTGGTTGGATCTCCTTGCAGTCCAAGGGACTCTCAAGAGTCTTCTCCAACACCACAGTTCAAAAGCATCAATTCTTCTGTGCTATATTCATGTAATGCCTTGAAAATAAAACTAACAATTATGTTGAGAGGAAAGCAAAGAAAGGAAAGAAAAAATAGATATGCAAAGTTACATAGAGGTAGATAAAGAAGATTTATATACATTAAAGATTAACTGCAAGGGGAAAATAACAGTAGGAAAAGGAAACAAAGGAATAAATGTGGAAAAATTAATAATAGGTTAAAATTTAAAAAAAAAAAAAAAGGAAAACTCCCCAGAACTGCAAAAGCCCTATGTAGAGGTAGAGGTTTATAACAATAGTTAAAAATGTGACTGAGAAAAAAAAGAAAAGCTCCAAAGCTTAATTAGATTTCATAGTGCCGATAAAATCAACAACTACAACAGAGGTGGGGGGCGGAAAGGAAAAAAATAGAAAAAAAAAATCCAAAAGACTCTCCAGAACAAGTCAAAACATAAGAATAATAAATGTTTTTCTTTTTTTTTTTTTTTTAATTTTTGACTTGGTCTATTTTAACCACAACATTGCAATTTCACAACTTTGAAAGAAAAACTTTTAATTTAGTAGAAATTCTTTTTTTTTTTTTATAGTTTATCTCTGTCTTTATTTTTTATTTTTTTTATTTTTTACCATGAGGTACTTTAGTTATTTTCAGTATTCATCCCACTTGCATAATATCTAAGACAGAACTATGTCATACCATATTCTTTTTTTTTTTTCTGAAAAATTTCACAATATAATGTTGATAGTTTACCATGAAGAAATTAAGAAAAGAGAATAGTTTCTAATGTTTATCCATGTATTGACTGTTCGTAGTGCCCTTTACTCCTTCCTGTATTTCCCAGTTTTGTTTTGATATTATCATCATTCATAAAGGACTTTATCATTTTTTATAGCTCGTGCATGCTTCCTTAGCTTTCATTTCTCTGAAGGTGTTTTCACTCCCATTTCAAAAGATACTTTCAATGAATATCTATTACAGAATTGACAGCTTTAATTTTTCAGCACTTTATTTATTTTTTATTTGATAAATTTAATGCCTTTTATTGCCATACCTCATTTTACTGTGCTTTGCTTTAGTGAGCTTTATAGATACATGTTTTTGTGTTTTTTTTTTCCTTGTTAATTTTCTGTTTAGTTGATCTATCCATAAGTGTGAGTGGGGTATTAAAGTCTCCCACTATTATTGTGTTATTGTTAATTTCTCCTTTCATACTTGTTAGGATTTGTCTTACATACTGCGGTGCTCCCATGTTGGGTGGATATATATTTATAATTGTTATATCTTCTTCTTGGATTGATCCTTTGATCATTATGTAGTGACCTTCTTTGTCTCTTTTCACAGCCTTTGTTTTAAAGTCTAATTTATCTGATACGAGTATTGTGACTCCTGCTTTCTTTTGGTCCCAATTTGCATGGAAAATCTTTTTCCAGCCCTTCACTTTCAGTCTGTATGTGTCCCCTGTTTTGAGGTGGGTCTCTTGTAGACAACATATGTAAGGGTCTTGTTTTTGTATCCATTCAGCCAGTCTTTGTCTTTTGGTTGGGGCTAAATGTTTTTCTTGATTCACTGTCAGAGTCCTTTCCCTTGCTGGGAGTCACGGTCTACCTCACCTCCCTAGGATGCCCTTCAACACTATGCTGATCTCTGGACCTGTTGTAGGGGCAGCTCAGATTCTAATCTGGTCCTACTCTCCTGTGTTCTTGCCTCTAGTGTCCACAGCTATCAGAACTAGTGCATTTTCTTTTGTGAGAGCTTTCAGTGACCTTTTATATATTCCATAGGTACAGAGTCTGCCTAGTAGCTCATGTGGATTTAATCTGCAGCTTGTACAGCTGATGGGAGGGTTTTGGGTCTTATTCCTCAGCCACACTGCCCGTGGGTTTCAACTGTGGTTTTATTACCACCTCTGGATATGGGTCGTTCACTGGGGTTTGTTCCTGAGGCTGCCCTGGAGGACTTGGGTTTGCCCCTGTGAGGACCAGGTGTGGAGGTGGTGCAGCTGATTGGGTTGCAGGGATTCTGGCAGCACCAGGTACTCAGGGGAGTTGGCAGCTAGGGCAGCAGGAAATATAGTGCTCTAGAAGGGTATGGCAACCAGTATTGTCCCCTATGCTCCAGTATTCTTGCCTGGAGAACTCCCCTCCCTGACAGAGAAGCCTGGCAGGCCACAGTCTACAGGGTCACAGAGTTGGACACTACCGAAATGACCCTGCATGCAGAGATGCAAGACTTTTTTGCCTGTGGTAGCTCTGCCCCAGTGAGAGTTGAGCGTGAAGGTGGCAAAGCTGCTTGCTTATGGGGATCCTGGTGGCGCTAAGTGTGCAGGGACACAGACTGCCTCTGCTGCGGGAGTTATGGCCCTATCAGAGTCTTTTTGTGAGCCTCTTGTAGCTGGCGATCAAAAGGCCTCTTTGGCCAGTCTTTCTCCATAGCTCCCCCTGTTCAGGCAATTAGAGGGCTCTCTAGCCTGGGGTCCTTCTCTGTTTTCCAGTGCATTAGGCACATAGAGGGGCATCCCTTGGCTGGGGTCCTACTCTGTAGATTGGAGTGTCAGGCACTTAAAGAAGCACCCTGGGTGGGGTCCTACTATGTAGTTCAGTGCATTAGGCATTTGATCGGCTAGGCTCTCTATTGTTCAACTGCCAACGCTGGCGTTGGGGGGAGAGAGGCTATAGTGATGGCTCCAACCCCTACACGTGACTCAGCAGTATCACCTTGCTTCCATGGCTCCTCAGCTTTCCTCCACAGGCATTTCCCACCACAATCTCCTCCCTCACATCCCCTTGATCTGTCTCTCCACAGTCAGCAGCAGCCCTTGCTCTGGGGTTGCTCCACAATCCCTAACCTCCAGGTCCCAGCCGCTGCACCTTCCAGAGAATCTACATCCCTGTCTGGGATATGTATGGCTGTGGCAAGGACTGTCTGATTCTCATTCCATTTAGGCTGCCACAGATCATATGTTTCACTCTCAGCCTTAAATATTTCTCCTCTGACTCAGACAGTTGCTCTGATGTGGGGATTGGACCCTTGCTTCAGTTCCCCAACCCAATGAGGGCAGGTGCAGTCTTACTAACACTCCTGTTTTTCTCCCTATTTCCTTCATCCTATGGAGTTTTGTGTCACTCTATATTCTTTTCCTTTGGTCAGGTAGACTCCTGTCCACTCTCAGCTGGTGTTCTGCATACACTTCTGTGTCTGAAGGTGTATTTCTGATGTATCCGTGGAGAGAGATGTACTCCACGTCCACCTACTCCTCTGCCATCTTGTTCTCCCCAAGACATAGTTTTTTGAAATCATAAACAAAATAGAAAATTTTTTAGCCAGGCTCATGAAGAAGAAAGAATATCCAAATAAACAAAATAAAAAATGAAAGAGGAAAAAAAAAGAAGAGAAAGAGGAGAAATAACAACCAATACCAAGATACAAAAAAAAAAAAAAAAACAAAAACCATAAGAGGATGCTACAAATAATTATATGTCAAGAAATTGGACAACATAGAAGAAATAGATGAATTTCTAGAAGTGTACAGTCTGCCAAGACTGAATAAAAAAGAAACAATTTAAATAAACCAATCACTAGTAGTGAAAATGACTTTGTAATAAAAAAAAAAAAAATCTCCCAGTGAACAAAAGTCTAGGACTGGAGGGCTTCACAGGGGAATTCTACCAAACATGTAAAGAAGATGCAATACCTATCCTTCTCAAACTTCAAAAAAATCAAAGAGGATGAAACATTCCAATCATTCTATGAGGCCACAATTACCTTCATACCAAAATAACACAAAAACACCACAGAAAAAGAGAAAATTATAGACCAATATCTTTGATGAAAATAGATGCAAAAATACTCAACACAACATTAGCAAGTCAAATCCAACAATATATAAAAAGGATCATGCCCCATGATCAAGTGGAATTTATTCCAAAGACACAAGGATGGTTTAATAATCACAAATCAATCCATGTAATACACCAAATTAACAAAAGTCAGAATAAATATCACATGATCATCTCAAATAATGCAGAAAAAGCATTTGACAAAATTCAACATCATTCATGATAAAAAGTCTCATCAAATTTGGTATACAACCTGTGGTGGATTCATTTTGATATTTGGCAAAACTAACACAATTTGTAAAGTTTAAAAATAAAATAAAATTAAAAAAAAATTTTGGTATACATATCTCAATGAATGACAAACCCATAGTTAACATCAGAGGAACTATGAAAAGCTAAAAGCCTTTCCTCTAAATTCAGGAACAAGACAAGGATGTTCACTCTCACCACATCCATTTAACAGTATTGGAAGTCTTAGCCAGAGAAATCAGATGAGAAAAAAAGAAATAAAAATCATCTGAACTGGAAGGGAAGAAGTAAAACTGTCAGTATTTGCAGATTACATGATACTATACATAGAAGACTCTAAAGTCTCTACCAAAACAAAACAAAACTGTTAGAACTAATAAATTCAGTGAACTTGTGAGATATAAGATTAATATACAGAAATCTGTTGTTTTCCTATACACTAATAATGAACCATCAGAAAAAGAAGTTTAAAAAAAATTACATCCCATTTAAGATAGCATCAAAAAGAAAAAAATACCTAGGAATAAACTGAACCAAGGGAGTGAAAGACCTATACTCTGGAAACTATAAAACATTGGAAGGAAATTTAAGATGCCACAGGAGATGGAAAGAACCTGGGCTCTTAGAATGGAAGAATGAATATTTTTTAAATGGTTTATACTACCCAAAGCAATCTACAGATATCCTGCAAAACAAATAATCTTAGAACTTATTACTAGATGGAACCACAAAAGACCCCAAATTGCCAAAGTAATCTTGAGAAAAAAGAACAAAGCTGAAGGCATCACCCTCCCTAACTTTAGATTGTACTACAAAGCTATAGTAATCAAAACAGCATAGTACTGGCACAAAAATAGACACATATATCAATAGAACAGAACAGAGAGCCCAGAAACAAACTCATTTACTTGTGGTTAATTAATCTATGACCAAGGAGGCAAAAATATACAATGGAGAAAAGACAGTCTCTTCAATAAGTGGCACTGGGAAAACTGGCCAGATTCATGTAAAAGGATGAATTTAGAACATTTTCTCATGCCATATAGAAAAATAAACTCAAAATGGATTAAAGGCCTAAGTGTAAGACCTGAAACCATAAAACTCCTAGAACAAAGGCAGAACACACTTTTGACATAAATCATCAGTTCAGTTCAGTTCAGTTCAGTCACTCAGTCGTGTCCGACTCTTTGTGACCCCATGAATCGCAGCACGCCAGGCCTCCCTGTCCATCACCAACTCCCGGAGTTCACTCAGACTCACATCCATTGAATCAGTGATGCCATCCAGCCATCTCATCCTCTGTCGTCCCCTTCTCCTCCTGCCCCCAATCCCTCCCAGCATCAGAGTCATAACAATATGTTTTTCTCTCTCCCCTAAGGCAAAAGAAATAAAAGCAAAAATAAACAAATGGAACCTACTTAACCTTAAGCTTTTGCATAGCAAAGGAAACCACTGACAAAACAAAAAGCCTACTGAATGGAAGAAAATGTTTGCAAATGATATGACTGACAAGGGGTTAAAATCCAAAATATATAAATAACTCTATCAGGAAAATAAAAGGCCCAAATAAAGTGGACAGAAGACCTAAATTGACATTTCCCCAAAGAAACATACAGACTGCTAACAGGCACATGAAAAATACTCAACATCACTAACTATGAGAAATGTAAATCAAAACAACAATGAGATACCACCTAATACCTATCAGAATCAGTTCAGTCACTGAGTTGTGTCCGACTCTTTGAGACCCCATGAACCGCAGCACGCCAGGCCTCCCTGTCCATCACCAACTCCCAGAGTTCACCCAAACTCATGTCCATTGAGTCAGTGATGCCATCCAACCATCTCATTCTCTGTAATCCCCTTCTCCTGCCCTCATTCTTTCCCAGCATCAAGGTCTTTTTCAATGAATTAGCTCTTTGCATCAAGTGGCCAAAGTGTTGGAGTTTCAGCTTCAGCATCAGTCCTTCCAATGAACACCCAGGACTGATCTTCCTTAGGATGGACTGGTTGGATCTCCTTGCAGCCCAAGGGACTCTCAAGAGTCTTGCCCAACACCACAGTTCAAAAGCATCAATTCTTTGGCCCTCAGCTTTCTTTATAGTCCAACTCTCACATCCATACATGACCACTGGAAAAACCGTAGCCTTGACTAGATGGACCTTTGTTGGCAAAGTAATGTCTCAGCTTTTTAATATGCTATCTAGGTTGGTCATAACTTTCCCTCCAAGGAGTAAGCATCTTTTAATTTCATGGCTGTAATCACCATCTGCAGTGATTTTGGAGCCCAGAAAAATAAAGTCAGCCACTGTTTCCACTCTTTCCCCATCTATCTGCCATGAAGTGGTGGGACCGGATGCCATGATCTTCGTTTTCTGAATGTTAAGGTTTAAGCCAACTTTTTGACTCTCCTCTTTCACTTTCATCAAGAGGCTCTTTAGTTCCTCTTCACTTTCTGCCATAAGGGTGGCGTCATCTGCATATCTGAGGTTATTGATATTTCCCCCTATCAGAATGGCTATCATCAAAAAGAACACAAATAACAAATGTTGGTAAGGATGAGGAGAAAAGGGAACTCTTGTACACCTTTTGGTGGGAATGTAAATTGGTGCAGCCAGTATGGAAAACTGTATTCCTCAAAAAACTAAAACCAGAACTACCATGTGGTCCAGCAGTTCCACTCCTGGGTATACATATTCAGAAAAAAATCAAAATATTAACTCAAGAAAATACATGCCACCTCAGTTTTCATAGCAGCACTATTTACAATAGGCAAGCTATGGAAGCAGCCCAAATGTCCCTCAACAGACAAATGGATAAAGAAGATGTGATGTGTACACACACACACACCCCCCCACACACTGGAATACTACTGAGCCATAAAAAGAATGAAATTCTACTCTTTGCAGCAATGTGGATGGATCTATACAATACAATCCTTAGTGAAACAAGTCCAGCAGAAATAGACAAATACTGTATGATGTCACTTATATGTGGAATCTAAAAAATAAAACGAATGTATATAGCAAAACAGAAACACACTCACAGATACAGAAAACAAACGAGAGATTGTCAGTGGGGAGAAGGAAGGGGAAGGAGCATGGTACAGGTATAAGATTAAGAGATAGAAACTACTATGTATAAAATAGATAAGCAACAAACATATATTCTATAGCACAGGGAATTATAACCATTATTTTGCAATAACTTTTAATGGAGTATTATCTATAAAAATACTAAATCACTATACTCTACACTTGAAGCTAATACTGTAAATCAACTAAGTCATTTTTTAAAAAGTGTGATCTCAGAATCTCAAGAATTTAATGCCAGCCAATATATTTGACACATAAGCCAAAACTGATTCACCATTTCTAACTATAGAAGTTTGTCAAAGGTTTGCAGAATCTTAAGGAAAGATTTCTGTCACCCATGTAGTTTCCACTTAGGAGAAAGTAGAGACTTAGGCAATTATATACAATAAGAATAGTGACTACTTTAGGCTTTGAGCTTGCTGCAGAACTCCTCCATTCTATATTCTTTACATTATTCCTCAGGAGAAATTTAAAAATGAGATACTAGGCACTACAGATTAACTTCTGAGGATTGTGTACTCTTACCAAAGAGTTTTTATTTTAGCTCCTTAGTAATCTGAGGCTAATGATTAGCTTGTAGAAGCCAGCCTACTTCAGCAAAAGATTAGATGCTTAGCTACTCAATGAAGATCCCCAGGAGTTCTTTTCCTTCCTTTAGTGCTGACCATTTAGCATTTCAAGTGGTGAAGAAATGGCACTTGGAATGAATACCTCACTTAGGCAGCACACTCTTTCCTTTCAGATTTTAGGATAAGTGGCATTAGGAAGCAGTCAATTATGGACAATTTGGGACCCTGCAAATAACTGTGGAAGTTAAATTGACCCTGTGTGTAAGAGAAATAATCTCCTGGAAGACATCTATTCAAATAAACCCATTGTGCATGGCCATGGATGCAGCCAAAAAGATCATTAACAGGCCCAGTCAAATGACTGTGGTAATAGGAGGAAGAAAGGAGCTGGATCATTTAGATAACTGGATCTGCAAAGACTCTCTTGTTGTATTCAACTAACAGGTCCCAGATCAGCATCAGTCCCAGTGAACAAGAACTGTAACCACATTTATTAGCAATAAGATCGTGCTTTTAATGCTTGACTGTTAAATTCAAGAAAGAAGTAAGAAAATTGTCATTTCCACCCAGATTGATGTGAAAACTATTATGCAAATTCAAGGAACATATAAATAGAGTCTGCTAGTCCAGAGGCTTCCTAAATTATTACCGGGCTCTGAGGGCAATCAGCCATCCCCTGCTACCTGCTAGGAACAAGCAAAAGCACCTAATGCCTCTTTGGTTTGGGGAGTTATTAGAATGACCTGGTGATTGAGCATCATTCAGCAGCAGGACTCAGTTGCAAGGTCCTGATTCAGATTAGCAGTTGTGAGTTGGGGCATCTCTTTCCATCAGACAGAATGCACCTTTAGGTTTGCATCAACAATTGAAACAATTGTTTTTATACTGCTGCTGCTGCTGCTAAGTCACTTCAGTCGTGTCTGACTCTGTGCGACCCCATAGATGGCAGCCCACCAGGCTCCCCCATCCCTGGGATTCTCTAGGAAGGAGCAATTAATGAGATAGATCCCAGCACTTTCAGAAAGAGGATATTAACTTCTAAACTCACGCTCTTAAGCACAAGCAGTTCTTCCTGCCTATCAGGAAGAGGGATGGGTATGGAGGAATTGTGGAAGAGTGGTTAATAGCTTGGCTTTGGTGTTAGACCTGGGAGCATATCTTAGTTCTGATTCTTACTAGCTGTCTGGCACTGAAACATTATTTAAATTAATTGGCCCTTGGCCTTTTCTCTTTAAAACAGGGATCCATATCACCTATTTCCTCTTCATTAAAATGGAGATATAAAGTAAGCATTGTTGTGAAGATTACATACAAAAAAAAATAGTTAAAGTGCTTAATACTGTTTGTCAGAGAAGGCAATGGCAACCCACTCCGGTGTCCTTGTCTGGAGAATCCCAGGGACGCGGGAGCCTGGTAGGCTGCCGTCTATGGGGTCACACAGAGTCGGACATGACTGAAGCGACTTAGCAGCAGCAGCAGTAGCAATACTGTTTGTAATGTTTATCAAGATAGACCATGTTCTGGGACATAAACAAGTCTTAATACATATAAAAGAATTCAAATCATACAAAATATGTTTTCTGAACAAAATGGAATTAACTCAAGAGATAAGTAACATATAGCTACTATGAAATTCTCATATATTTGGAAATAATATAAACACGTCTTAATAACCCTTGAGTTAAAGAAAAAATCAAAAGGGAAATAAAATCTTTTTAACTGAGTTAAACTGAGTTTAACTGAGTTAACTGAGTTAAAATAAAAATATAGCATATCAGAATTTACAAGAAGCTGTTAAAGCAGTGCTTAGGGGGAAATTTATAACACTAAAATGCCTGTGCTTTAAAAAAGAAAGGCCTCAAATCCATGACATGAGCTCCCACTTTAAGAAACTAAAAAAAGAAGTTAGAGCCAAGGTAAGCAGAAGAAAGGAAATAATAAATAAAAATCAATGGACATATCAATGAAATAGAAAATAGAAAAGCAACGAAGAAAACTGTTGAAATCCAAAGCTTATTCTTTGACATCAATAAAATTCATAAACCTTTAACCAAACTGAATACGATAAAAGAGAGGACATACATCGCTAAATGTCTTGAATGAGAAGTGACAACTCTACAGATTCTATGGATATTAAAGCAATAATAAGAGGATGTTATGCACAACTCTTTGCTTATAAAATAACTAATAAATGCATATAAAATTAACAGCTTAAATGAAATGGATAAATGCTTCAAAAGACAATCTACCATAGTTCACTCAAGAAGAAACAGCCTGGATTTGTAATTAACAAATTTCTCAGGAAAAAAGAAAAATTCAAAGCATAGGTTGTTTCCTTGGGGAATTCTATTAAATATTCAAGAAAGAAATAATACACAAACTCTAAAAAAGTTGAAGAGGAAGCAATACTTACCAATTCATTCTATGAGCCCACCATTGCAGATGAATTGCTACCTAATTTCAAGACTTATTATAAAGATACACTAATCATTAGTGTCATGTTAGTGTCATGATAGATAAATAAATAAATGGGTCAGAACAGAGAGTCCAGAAATAGGTCCACGGACTTATGGACAATTGTTTTCCAATAAAGATGCAGAAGTGTTTTAGTGGAGAAAGGAAAGTCTTTTCAACAAATAGTGCTGGAATAGTTGATATCAGTATGGGAGTTGGGGAGACCAAACTTTAATTCATATTGTAAATCATATTCAAAATTTGGCTCAAAATTGATCATAGACCTGAATGTAAAACCTGAAGCTATAAAATTCCTAGAAGAAAATACAGGAGTAAATCTTTATGGTTTGGGCAAAGATTTCTTAAATATAATACAAAAGCATAATTCATGAAAGAAAAATCAATATCTTGTACTACATCAAAATTAAGAACTATTCTTTGAATTATACTGTTAAGAGAATGTAAACACAAACCACAAAATGAGAGACAGTATTTATAAATTATGTATCTGTCAAGAGGATTATATTCAGAATATATAAAGAACTCTAAAACCCAATAATAAGAAAATGAAAAATCTAATTTTAAAAATGGATAAAAGATTTGAACTTACACTTCACCAAAGAAAATACATGAATGGCAAATAAGCAAGTTACAAAGATACTCAGCATCATTGTCATTGTACTTGTACTCAATCGCTTCAGTTGTGTCTATTGCACTATTCACTTCGAACGTGTACAGATTAGTTAGTTACTTCAGTCGCTCAGTCGTGGCCTGCTCCCCAGGGCAATGGTGTTTTACGCATCCTTCAGTTCAGTTCAGTTCAGTCACTCAGTCGTGTCTGACTCTTTGTGACCCCATGAATTGCAGCACACCAGGCCTCCCTGTCCATCACCAACTCCCGGAGTTCACTCAGACTCACATCCATTGAATCAGTGATGCCATCCAGCCATCTCATCCTCTGTCATCCCCTCTTCCTCCTGCCTCCAATCCCTCCCAGCATCAGAGTCTTTTCCAATGAGTCAACTCTTTGCATGAGGTGGCCAAAGTACTGGAGTTTCAGCTTTAGCATCATTCCTTCCAAAGAAACCCCAGGGCTGATCTCCTTCAGAATGGACTGGTTGGATCTCCTTGCAGTCCAAGGGACTATTATATCTCAATTATACCTCAATGAGCTTGTTTTTTAAAAATGTATTTAGGTTAATACGCAGCCATGTATGATCCCACATGAAGGCAATCTCGAGCTGAGAGGCCTGGAGGTGGGACTCTAGGACCCCATTTGTAGAAAGGCAACCCCAAATGAACATTCCATTTTCTGTAGCTGCTGAGCACCTGTCTGCTACCACTTATACTCCTGATGGTGGCAATAAGAATCAGGCAGATTTTTTTAAAGTATTTAGCACATAGTAGGTACTTTCTTTTGTTTCCAGTTATCCCCTGATTGACTTTGTTGTTTTTTTCCTTTCTTTCCTGATGACTCTCTAAAGTAGGGATGACTTTGATCTCATTGGCCAAATAGATTTGATCTTATAGGTCAAATTCTAATCCATAGGTAATGGCTGTAGTGCACTGAGAGGTGTGATAGGTAGAATAATAAACCCAAATATGTCCTCATCCTAATCCAGGAACATGTGACTGTGCTTTCTTACATAGCAAAAGGAACTTTGCAAACTCATGAAGGTTATGGATCTTGAGACAGAGGTATAACCCTAGATTATCCAGTGGGCCCAATCTAATCACATAAGTCCTTAGAAATGGCTCCCCTGGTGGCTCAGCTGATAAAGAATCTGCTGCAATATGGGAGACCTGGGTTTGATCCCTGGGTTAGGAAGATCCCCTGGAGAAGGGAACTCCTACCCTCCAATATTCTGGCCTGAGAACTTCATGGGCTGTATAATCCATGGGGTCACAAAGAATCAGACACGACTGAGCGACTTAGAAGTGGAGAACATTTCCTGACTATGGTCAGAGAGTGCCAGCAGCATGAGAAGAATTTGGTGCCTTGTTGCCGGTTCTGAAACGTAGGGAGCTATGTTCATGAACTGGAGAGTGGTCTCTAGAAATTGGAAAAGGCAAGGAAATGAATTCTCCCCTTGCATTTCCAAAAAGGAAAGCAAACTTGCCAAAACTTTGAATTTAATCTAGTGAGAACTATTGGACCTCAGACCTGCAGAACTGTAAGATAATAAAATTGTGCTGTTTTAATCTATTGAGTTTGTAGTAAATTGCTACTGTGGCAATAGCAAACTAATCCAAGCAGGAAAGAATACTATGATTGATTAATAATGTCTACCATGGATACCATAGGGGAAAGAAGTCCGTGTGTTATGTGTCTGCCATATTGGCTCTCGTTTTCAAGGTGTGCTGGTGTGGCAGTGAGGGAGGCACCTTCATTTATGGTGTCTACTATACGCCAAGCTCTATGATAGGTGCTTCATGTCAGTTCTATCGTGTAAATAATACTTCCCCTTCTCATAGATAGGGGTAAGAAATTAAGACTTCAACTCCAAATTAAGATCTCAACTCTAAATGATGTTTTCTTTTCCCCCCAAAGAAAACACAGAGCCCTAAAAAAAGCTAGATGAACTAGGTTTCAAGTGTTGATGGAAATAAGAACAAACACGAAGAGCCTTTGTCTTGGAACAATACTTGTGGCCCTGGAAGTGGTTCCCGTCACATTATTAGCACAGTTGGAGCTCCTAGAAGTGTCCTGGGAGTGGGAAAGGAACAATACATTTCTAGTATTTGCTAATTATCATGAAAACTACTTGCTCCTTGTTTACACTTAAACTTCAGAACCGAGGAATGACACTTATTTTCTTTTTAAGCATGCTGTGTGTGACGCATCCAGCCAGCTGCCTCACTGGGCTCCTGGCTCCCTCTGGGAATGGGGCTTGTTTATGCCTCTGCTGAAGGGGATACATAGCCCTGCATCCTTCTCGCCTTTACTCCCTCTTCCAAGATTGCTTCAGAGAGACGTGCTTCAGACAGCACTGCCGGATGCTCTGTCTTGTCATGAAATTGCAACACCATGTGTCGGGGCAAGGGAGGAAACAAGACCCCAGATATCCTTCAAAACAGAGCTGTGGATCCAAGCCAGGTTGCTGTCATTTGCTATTTCACTATCTTTCTTTGGAAGGAAGTTAATGAGTTGGGAAAACAGAAGGAAAAAGTTGAGAGCCTAGCTTCAACACTGAATAATTCTATGAGTTAACCTCTCCAATTTTTAATTTTTTCACCCATAATTTGAGAGTATTAATAGCAACCTCCCTGGGATGCAGCAGTAGTTACAGTTGGTTAAGCACATTCTATGAATTAGTCACTGTGTCAGGGGCTTTACAAGCAAAACTCACTTATCCTAACAGCCTTACAAGAGATATACTACTGTCATCCCATTTTACAGATGAGAATACAGAGGCACAAAAAGAATTACTTACTTGCCTAAAATCACACAGCTAGTTAAAGAAATTAACCAAGCCACTTGACTCTAGATCAGCACACATGACAACTGTGGTGAAGTATTGAGCATAGCACCTTGCATAAGGCATGTGTTCAAAAACGTAAGCTAGAATTATATTGGCTTTAGTATTAGTATTCAGTATTTCGTTAGGACTTCAGGTCCCCTTGATCCTTCTCTCTTTTTATTACTTGTTATGGTGAAAATAATGAAACACAGACATAGAAAGTCACACCAATCTCAGAAGTCCACCCACAGTCCACATCCAATCACAGACACCGACCAAAAGTTACTGTGATCTTGACTTTTGGGGAAACACCTCTTAATCAATTCAGGCTGCTGTAACAGACTGCTGTAGATCTGGTGGCTTATAGATGACAGAAATTTATTTCTCACAGTTCTGGGGGCTGGAAGTCTGAGATCAGGGTGCCAGCATGGCTGGTTTTGGAGAGGGTCCTCTTCAGGTTGCAAATTAACTTCTCATTGGGTCCTTGCATGGTGGATTGAGGGCAAGAAGGCTCTCTAGGATCCCTTTCATAGGCCACTAACCTCATTCATGAGGGCTCTACCCTCATGACCTAACCACATCTCAAAGACCCCACCTTCTTATACTATCACACTGCAAGATAAGATTTCAGCAATTAGAGAGGGGAGCAGGAGATATAAACATTTGGTCCATTGCAATAATTTGTTGAATTTCCTTTTAGTTTTCTCACTCAGTGTGCATTCCCTAAACACTACAGCTAGCTTTGCTCATTCATTAGGATACCTTACGTCTCTTAATCTATAGGTTTCTGCACCCACTCCCAGTTCTTTCTTTCTCTTACAATTTTTCTAACTTGCTTTCTGAGATTTCTGACTCTTCCCTCACTTGTAGCTTTTAACTGAACTCTTTTTTTCATCTCTTTTGTCCATTTCTTGCTCAATTCTTGTTCAACTTTCCAGAAACTTCTCCCCAGTGTGGGTCCCTGTCCTGGAAGGGGAGCCCTAATGGTCAATTTTAGGAGCCCATGATGGCTAGACTGCTCCAGCCCTCCACCCTCTCTCTGAACCCCTTACATTCCTCCGCTACTGACTTCAGCAAAATCTCCCTGGTTCAGCTGCCGCTCTCAGATTGGTTCATGTGTTTTCCAATAAGTTCCTGCTGCCTATGTTGGATTTCTCCTGTTCTCAGGGCTGTCAGATAGCCAATCAATTCCTTCCTTCCTCACCAATAGGCACTGATGCCATGTGAGTCTGCGGGCAGTTGCTGCTTTGTCCCCATAGCTTATATTTTGGGATTCATGGGAACAGCAAATGTTTTTATTTTATTATGTATTTGTTCTCTTTGTTTTTACATGGAAATTGGGGTAAACTCAAAATGATTCTATCACCACTCTCATCTTTCAAAACCCCCTGGAAGTCTTGAGTCCTCCTTTGATCACAGGACCCTGTCCAGACCTGGCTTCTCCCTTATGCATGGAAGACCATCAATATATCCCACAAGTGCCGGCCTCGTGATCCACCCAACCCCACTTTCTATCTCTCAGGGTAGAAACAATCGGTATGTTCTGACAAGACGGGTCTATATTTCTAAACAACAAGGTTTACCTTAACATAAAAGATCATTTTAAAACATTTAGCAATGAACAGAGCTGAGAAGAGATCAAAGAATCCTGTAGTGGGAGGAAATTGGACTACAGATTTAAAATCCCTTCCATCTCTAGTGTCTTAAGACCCAACAGTTTGGGAAGAACTCCCCAAGCTCTCCCAGCTTCTTTTAATTAATCTTATCTTAAGATGGCAGTAAGCATCCTTGGCGTTTGAACCTCCACGCCTTTGAATTTGAGATTTCCAGAGGTCACCAGAACAAGATTGGAATCCTCTACTCACATTTTCATAATTATAGGCATGCAAATGCTATTATATAAGAATTTCCACTTTTGCTTGACTGCCTTAGAAGCCATTCAAAGTGGCAATCATTGCTCTTGCTTTCCATGACCTCATACTCAGAGACAAGAGCATGCTCAGACAATAGCATGGTTGTCATGATTTTACATTTGTTAATATTTCATATCATATTCTTCAGGACCCCCTAAAATAATATTTTCTTTAAGGAGGCAATTCCTCTCTCCCTGTTTGTTTGTTTGTTTTGGGTGTCCACATTAATGGAGAGAAACTTTTGTATCTTTATTTTTAAAGAAAAAGAAAAGCATGTGCAATGAAGAGGTTTTATTGCTGTTCTCACAAACACTGCCAGCAGCTATATTTTGCAAAAATAAAAAATCAAACCTTTTTAGAACACTGGTTTGGGGAGAGCAGACAAGGAGAAGGTCTTAGCATTTTTCTCCTAGCACCTCCCTGTCCACCTTTTTTCCAAGAGGAAAGAGTTATCTGATGGTTCCCACTTGAGGGGGCTAATTGGGTCCCAACAAGAGTGGGCAGTCCTTGTGAGTGTGCTAGAAATCTTTGGTCTTGAGCCTAAGCTCAATATTCTAGCCTAGTTTGTCAAAGAGTTCGCACAGGGGTGTTAGGCACAAGACTAGCTAATAATCAAGTGTTCATGCATTTCTCATGTAATTTAGACCCCTGAGTGTAGAAGCATCACTGAGCTTCGGTCTGATGGTCACAGCACATCTAACCACACAGTTATTTCCAAACTCTTAGTCATTTTGCTGTCTGGTGGGTGGACAAAGAAAGTAACTGCAAACATGACTGGGGGCATATTGTATCTCTCACCCTGCACATGCCTCCTTCCCACTCACTGTGTATTTCATATAGCCTTCATATTGCTGCCTGGACAATTTTTATTTCTGAAGCACAGATAAAATCATGCCTGCTTTCTGCTTCTAAAAAGCAAACCATAAGCAAACTTTTAATGGTCTTATTGCCTAGGAAGTCATCTTGTATTATCACATGGTGTTCAGTTATCGTCTTGCTCAGACTCCAGTCTACCTTTTCAGTTGATTTCCTGCCACCGCCACACCCTCCATCTCCACGTACACTGTGTTGTAGCCATCCTGAGCTGCTCGCATCCCAAAGCACACATGTGCTTTCACACCGCCACGCCTTTTTTCAAGCTGTGCCTTCTGACAGGTATACTCCTTTCTGCTTCCAGAAATTCCTTCCAAACATGTTTATTGACTGCCAACTGTATGCAAAGTACCATTTCACTACAAAAAGCTATCCTAAAAGCATAGACTGTTAACTGCATAGACTGTTAACTGGTTGTTTGTACTTAGTGTCCACCCATACTAATGGTGGAGAAAATCGTAACATTTTGGATTTGAGCAGCTCTCTTATTTCCCTGCTCTGTGGCTTATAAGTCAAAATCTCAATATCCTCATCTGTAAGATGAGGTGAAAAACCATCATAACTGCCTTACCTGCCCTCAGGATTGGTGTGCTGATCAAACATCATGGTATCAATGAAAGTACTGTGACCTAGCTTCCCTCACTGAGTAAAACCTGGAGGGCATGGGACAGAGGGGAGCTAAGTTTGGTAAAGACAAAGAAGCAGGCAAGGATCCAAGGATCAGGAGGGCAACAGATCTGAGCAGGGTAGGGATGCTAAGTATCAGGAAAGTAGTATGAGGGGAAGGAATACTGATCAAGGAACAGAGAAGCCAGAGAATGTTCACGGGAGAGTGTAAAGAGGCCAGGAGGGGTGAAGAAAGAAAAGGGCAGCTTCTTGCCTTTCCTTGGGAAGGTGAGGAGGATGTACCACGTGCCTCCAGTCCAGGGGGGAAGGAATTTAATTACATAGCAAAGCTTAGAACAGTTCAGGGCTTTCTCTATCAGTTTTCCTGAACCACATTACTGTTGGGCATTTCGGAACCATCTCACAGGTTATGAGGCTATTCCCAACCCTAGAGATTCAGTGCTTTTCATCCTCTATTTGATGATTCACTGGGCTTGAGGGCAGAGCCACACTGGTTAGTCACTTATATGCTCTGTGCTATATACACCCCACCCCTACTCCTGGGGAGGAAGGAGTATCCTATCCTAGGACAGGCTGTGAGAGTTAGTGAAGTGAGAAAAAGGGGTGGCATGATCATGCTGACAACCCCACATCCTGTCTACTGAATGATTATGGAACTGCTCTGGCTTCAATCAGAACAACTAAATGGGACTTGTCAGTGAATTAATGTTTCTTAGGTGGCATTGTTAGTTTCATTCTGGTGCTAAAAGGCATCTCTCAGAGGCCTAGAATATTCTCATAGACCCCTTCTATTCTGCTCTGTCAATAGGTTTTCAACCACATCCTGGCAACCAAAGGGATCCAAAGGACATCTTGAGTTCTTAAAAAATTCATCAAATTTCATGTTTGAGTACATATAATCAATCTTAAAATCTGTAACAAGCAAACATCCCCTTAAATATGCTGTATACTAAATTTTAGCTCTTTAAATCTATCATAGATATTATCTTGTGTTGTTGAGTTAAACATTCATTGTGAGTGAGTAGAGATTTGGAATAAAGCTTCTCCAATTTTTTTTTTTTTTTTTTTAAGGAGGAATGTCCTGACATTGTAAGACTACTTGTGGCTACTTATCTGTTTGAATCAGATTTCCTTAATACTGGACAATAGTCAGAAATGTTTTAGTTGCAAGCGACAGAGCTCGAAGTCAAATTGGTCTGAAAGGCAAAAGGGGCATCACTGGCTTACATAATAGCAAATTTCAAGGATCAAGCTGGATTAAGTTCCGGTAAGATCCAGACACTTTGCTAGTGGCATCACATCCTCCTCTTGGCAGAGCTTTCCCCTGTGTTGGCTTCCTGGACAGGTTGTCTGTGTACAACAGTCTCCAGAAACTCCAGGCTGATGCTATTCCAGTTTCCAGGAAGAGCTTCCGTTTCCAGCACTCCCTGTCCCTGCCTCCAAGACCCACTTTCGTAGCTGGGAGTGGGACCAGCCACTCCAGAGCCACTTGACCAGAAATGAGAGATGGAAAATGAGGACTAGGGACTGGGCAGTAAAACAGGAGAAGTCCATCCTACTGGGAAGGCTAAGCAAACTCCCCCAAGGCTGCACTGTGTCCCTTTGATACCAAGCCCCTGAGTTCCCCCCAAATGACCTTATCATCTTACATATTGATTTGGTAATAAGTAAATCTTGTACATTTGAATCTAAAAAGTAAATGTATGCTAATAAAATAGCTCTTTTATTAATTTATATAACTGGCAATTTCTACATAAAAATTTGTCCAAAAATAGTGGGTTTCCTGCATTTGAAAGGTTGAAAACTCATCATTGTGCATATCTCCATATCCAAAGTAGATTTGGTCTCAACAAAGGCTTCTTGGCTACCCAGTCTCATGGAAATCCCTGTCTCTTTTATGTATGTTCCATTTGTTTAAGTCTTGGTTTAAGAGGCCATTGGATAAAGGGGAGGTTTGTCATCAGAAGTTTGGGTGTAGGTTTCCTTGTTTACTGTATGTAAGATGGGAATGGTGATGCCTGTTCCCTAACACAGGGGTTGATTAAGACCAAAGATTTGGGGAAAAGCTCTTTAGAATCAGTGAAATGCTATGGGATTATAAGCCATTATCTTTCATCTTATGTTAATTGTATATGTATTTTATTATATGTTTGGGCTGCAGTCCATGGGGTCGCTAATAGTCAGACACAACTGAAGCGACTTAGCTGCAGCAGAGCAGCAGCATATACAATTTAATTATCTATGCATGCCTCTGTCTAGTCTTCCTGCAGTAGATTATTTGCATCAATGGCCTCATTTTTTATCCTTCCTATACTATGTAACCTTGTAGTGCCCTCCAGCTATTACTCGGTTTGACCTTGTGACTTGCTTTTGTCAATAGTATGCTAATAAATATGACACAAACAGAGCCTTGAAAAACACTTGCACACCTGGGCTTGCTCACTTTTGCTCCTCTTCCCTCACCGTGAGAGTTTGCTTGGGCTAGCCTCCTGGAGGAGAGCCAAGCCAACCAGTCAATCACCCTGGCTGAGGCCACTCTAGACCAATCAACAGTCAACCCCCCAGACTTATGGGCCTAAAGCAGAAGAACTAGCCAACTGAGTCTAGACTAAACTTCCAACTTGCGGATCTGTGAGCTAAATAAATGCTCACCATTTTAAACCACTGAATTTACTATTGGTTTGTTCTGCATCACTATTGTAGCAGTGTTATACTCCCTACCTAGGAAAGCAAAAATCTTGTTTTAAATCTTATCCATTATAATTCTGAAGTTCTCCAATTTCCCTAACCCTCTCAAGAGTAGGGACAGAAGTAGAATCCCAAGATTTTTAAAGCTTCCTAACATTCAGGTACTCTGTGGGGTAGTTTTTATGAAGTAGTTTGTTTACTCTCCACAATATCCTTGGCAGATAGACATTTTTCCATTACACAGATGAAAAAACTGAGGCAAAAGGAGTAGATACCTAAGATCACACAGGAAGAATGGCAGAGCTGGTGAGCCTGCTTCTCGTCAAAGTTCTCAATTTCTATTGTATTTAGCTGCCTTATACCACTTGCTCCTCAAATCAGGACTATTCCACTTGGCCTTATTCTAGATACCATCTTGTTTTCCAGTGGTGTCATATTTGTTTGTCTTGGATCACAGACCTGTCTTTCTCAGATGTTTTCTTCCCTCATCACAGTGGAAGGTTTAACACTTTAAAAAATCACAAACTGTCAATTTCCTCATATTTGCTCTAAGAAACTTTGTTTCTTGTAAATAGACAAGGGGAGGGGAATTGCCTTCCAAAGATCTCAAAAATCTAGCATTTTCTTAGTCCAAATTTGGCCCTCATTCTGGGTTTCTGGCCCCAATATTTGAGTTGTTCCCTCCACACCCAACAGAAGTTATTTTTAAGTTGCAGTTATATCCAAAGAGCATTTTTCACAGAATGCCTTGGAAGGTCCTGCATTTTCTCTTCAGCTCAAGAACTGTCTCTTAGCCTCACCCCCTCGGTCTGGGAATTTATTTTGGTCTATGCAAGAGTCACATGTTTTCTTTTGATGAAGTCATCAGAGTATTTTCCTTCCATGCCCTTGATCATATTTCCTTAAGAAAGGTTGTGCTCTCTGATCTGCCAGGGGCAGAGATACGGGCACTGTTCGCTGTCAGTTCAGAAATGACATCGCCACAAAGGTCATGCCCACAAGCCTCACCCATGGCTTCACTTTTAGGTACCTCTAATCCAAAGTTTCTTTCTTCCAAGTCTAACCCAACCCACTGGCTTCTCCTCCATGAAGAGTTCCATGACTGAGGGCTCATGGAATATCCCTCTTTTCTGAATGATTAGAGCCTGAAACAGTTTATTATGAAATTATTTTGCACATACTTACCTAGTAATACATGTGCCAGGCTCTACCCTCAGAGAGCTATAAGTTCTATTAAGGATAGAGAAGCAACAAACAAGTAAATAAGATACAGTCAGATAGTAATAGTAATAATTTCAAAAATAGGATAATGGAATAGAATGAATAGGAGGATTGGAGGGCTGCTTCATATAAGGTGATGGGGGAAAGATCTCTTGGAAGGTGACATTTGTGTCAAAAAGATACAACCCTCTCCTCAGCAGAAAGAGAAGCCTGGGTGAAGGATATCACAAATCCAAAGCCCTGAGGTAGAAACTAGGCTAGTGAGCAATGTAGCTACAGCAAAGAGGATGAGAGTTTAGTAGTGCAGGATAGGACTGGAGAGGAAGGGCTGGCCCACCAACTATGTCAGGGTGAGGAGTCTGATTTTGCTCTTAATGCAATTGAAGTATTGGAGGGATTTAAGCATAGAAGTGATACCTGATTAATGTTTATTAAAGATCATTTTAACTGCTATGTCAAGACTAGATAAACTGGAGAGACAGGTGAATGTGGTAGCTTTTCCACTAAAAATAAGATTTGGACAAAGATGAGAAAAATTGTCAGGACTTTTTTTTTTTACCAACTTTTCCCTAAATGTAATAATCTCTTTCCTCTGTATGTTCTCTGTTTTCCTTTAAACTTGGACTGAACCTTGTGTTTTGTTCTATTATTTACAAACCCAAATCAGAACAGGACCTGTGGTAGGTACTTAGATAGTTGACCAGTTAACTCAGCTTGGTTTTAAAGCTAGATATTTAAATTGTCCATCTGGTCAACCTCCTTAAGCTACACCTGTGAAATCCTTGGGTTTCAGCTTAAATTTCAATCTGCCAGCTAGTAAAATGTTCCACGCCAACCTTATTCTAGACTGATGCATAAAAGAAAATCCCATGACATTGATACCATGGTAAAAATAGTTGCCTATCTACTTTCAAAAGATGGCTACCTGGGAAAATAACTGTTTTATATAGGCCATTGTGGTCTGGTCTCTGTACCTTGTAGCCACCCATAATACTAATTGATATATATATAATTGGTCACTTAAACATTGTTCAAACATGTCTCTATCTGCTTCCACTCTGTGAAGCAGTCAGTGATGTATAGTGGGTAGTTTCCAGAGGTTCTGTCAGACACTGTTTCAAGGCTTTTGCATGTTTTTAAAGCAGCAGGTAGTACCTGGGAAGCACCCGGGCATTTCCAATGCCTCCTCTTCAACTATTTTCTCATTTGCTGTTCAGATTTCACATCTCACCAACAAAGCTTATTATTCAAGGTGTTTAAACTCCTCTAGGAGAAGTGAGACTATCTTGACCTTTCTCTGTAAAACATCACCCTTTATCTAAACTTTAAACAGTGTCGCTAATGGATGATGAGATGGTCTACCATACACTTTGGTTCCTATGGATTTCTTAGGTTTATTTGAGCAAATCTTCTTTCTGCCCCTGGTAACTGGCTGAGCCAAGGAAATATAAACCAAATTAAACTATTTATTAACCTGTAGTTTCCTCTCAAGCCAGGGGGTTCTTCAGAGGTAAGAGACTATTTGACTATTTTGTATAAGATTTTTATCACAGATTTTAGAGCCAGAAAGGGTCTTACAGTTCACCCAGTCAGTTGGGAGAAGGAAAATATAGAGCAGAAAGTTTAATTTGATTTCCTATGATCATGGATTTGTAGAGTTTCAGTACCAAGGCAGGGCAATCTCTATGTACAAAGCAACTATTATGTACTAGACACTGTACTAGGTTTTAGACACATTAATCTATTTCATCCTTTAATGACCATAGGAAACAGGTGTTAATATCACCATATTACACATGGGGAAACTGAAACCCATAAAGCTACATTAGCTTGACCAAAGTTATAAAATCTTTAGATGATGTGATAGTTGTATTATTATTTGTAAATATTCATTTCCCTCTCCATATTGGAGTATATTATTTCCTACCCCATACATATCGGCTTGGCCATTTGATTTGCTTTGATCGATAAAACCTAAGTGAACACGACATAAATCATCCAAGAAAAAAATTTAAATGTGATGGCTTGCTTCAAATTGGTTTTTTGCTCCTTTGTCCTTTACCATGAGGAGTTATGCCCCAAAAGCTACTTTTCTGGTTACATGAATCCTGGAATATGAAATGGATTTGAACCGTACCATTGCCTGAAGAAGAGGTATAACAATTGACCTGCAGCCACTACCATGTAATATGAGAAAGAAGGAAATGTTTCTGTACGCCATAATCTAGTAAAAGGTACTAAATAAATATAGAGCCAAGACCACTACCCAGACCTGTCCACTTCCAAATCTGATGCCCTTTTATCCATCACACATTTCCTATCTATCCACTCCAGGCTGTTTTAGCCTCACTGGCAGATACTGATTTTTCAGACCCATGCCTTGAAGCTCTCCCCTTTCTAGCACTCAAGATATTTTCTTTTATTATTTTCCTTGCTTCCCTGGTGGCTCAGATGGTAAAGAATCTGCCTGCAATGCAGGAGATCTGGGTTTGATCTCTGGGTCGGGAAGATTCCCTGGAGAAGGGAATGGCTACCCACTCCAGTATTCTTGCCTGGAGAATCCCATGGACAGAGGAGCCTGGTGGGCTCCATGGGGTCACCAAGAATTGGACACGACTGAATGACTAATGCACACACTTCAGATTCAAAATCCTAATCTCACAGAAGCCCTTCTACCAGCTGTCATAAAACTATGAACCTTCCTAGATCACAAAGAAAAAGAGAAACTGTAAGATGAATTCCTTCAACTTCTCCCCTACATTTCCAGATTTAGTTATACCAGAGTTCATCCTCCCTCCTTGCCTCTCAACTCAGAAAAGCAGCTGCATCTCCTGTCCAAGGCTGATCTTAGGCAAAGTTCTCTTCATCTTCCTTCAGACTCCCACTCCATCAGTTTATCTCCTCTCTTTTGTTTCTTTCATTCATTTTCCTCTCTACTTCTTTTCCCTGTCAGCCTACAAGCATGGATGTTTCTTTTTCTAAAATAAAACAAAAAATATCTTCCCTGATCCTCTCTTCTCAGACTACTTTTCTACTTTTACCATTTCTCACCTTCCTTGAACACCAATATCCTCCACAAAATTGACTCCCTCACTAATCTTGCTGCCTTACCACCGTCATTTCCTTACCATCTTCATTTCCTTGTCACGAGCTCACCAATTTTCAGATTTTATTCACACTTCTGTGGTGCAACTGCCCATGTGGAGCACATCAATGGCTTCCTGATTGTCAAAGCGAATGATTTCCAGTCATCCTTTGGTCAACTAGTAGAGTTCACAGATAAAATACAAAATTCCCAGTTAAATGCATCATTTGGGTGCACACGTGCACACACACATACACATATATATATAAACTTCCCTGGTGGCTCAGACGGTAAAGCGTCTGCCTACAGTGCGGAAGACCTGGGTTCGATCCCTGGGTCAGGAAGATCCTCTGGAGATAATCTCCAGAGGAAGATCCTCTGAGATCAACCCACTCCAGTACTCTTGCCTGGAAAATCCCACGGACAGAGGAGCGTAGTGGGCTACAGCCCATGGGGTCCCAAAGAGTCAGACATGACTGAGTGACTACACTCCAATTATATATGTATAATTTATCTGAAATGCAAATTTAATTGGACAGCCTATATTTTTATTATTAAACCTGACAACTGTAGCAAATTTTCCCTCTTCCAATCTTATTTCAGTGGTAGTTCCCTCTTCCTTGGAATTTTCTGTAGTCTTAGGACATGATTTCTCTTCCTGTCTCTGTAATTACTCTATAACTACTCTCCTTGAGAATTCTTCCCCTTTAATCACCACAAATGTTGGTGTTTTCAGGGCTATGTTTCAGCCCTTCTCTCATTGTATGTAAATTTATCCACTCTTGTGGATGCTTCATTGTGGATGTTTCATTGATGCTGAATTCCAAATATCTACTGCCAATTTCATCATGCCTTGCAAGCTCTAAATTGGCACACCTAACAATTAACTGGACATCTCCAATTGGGTGTCCCGTTAAAATCTTAACCTTACATACCTCAAACCTCACTAGCTCCTTCCTAAAAACAGGCCTCCGCCTGTGTTTTCTAGCTCAATTAAAACCATCAAGTCCAGAAATCTTAATTTCCGTGATTCCCATCCTGCCCTTTAGGCATCTCATAAACTTAATGTCTGTTTTTAATTCTCTCCCCTCCTTGTCCCTACAGCATGATCACCGTCCTGGTACAGAGCCTCATCATTGCTTATCTAGACAGATGCAATGGCTTTTCCCTGCATTTCCCTGGTCTTCCTGGCCATACTCTGCACTGCACCCAAGCCCATCTACTAATTCCCAATCCATCCCCTCTCCTACTTAATAATATGATTGGCTCCTATTGTTCATAAGATAAATCCAATCTCCTGAATACGATATTTAAGGCTCTTTGAAATAGAATCTCATTCTATTTCTTCCAACTTTACCTCTTGATATACATCTGTTCATGAACTCGACTTCATAGCCACAGTCGATGACTCATTGTTCCTCAATTACAAACTATACTTTGTCATACTCATTTACTTCCTTTGCAAATATTACAAATAATATTACCATCCTGTCTACCCCAATAGTCTCACCCGTCCTTCCCTACGTATATGCTTCATTTCCCAGGAAAAGTTTTATACCTCCTGGAAAGACCAGTTTTAAAAAACTCCTCTGATTCCCTCTAAAAGATATCTCCCTGGGATAGTGCAGCACATGGTAATTTCTGCTTCAGATTTGTCAATGAGTGAGTGAGTTTTCTCAGACAAGCTCACATGAATGAATACATCTTATCTGACTGTTAAACATCAAAGAAAATTTGGTCCTACTAGAGACTAAAAGAGACTTCATCTTAGTACTCAGGTTTATGTGGTAATACAGAGTATATATTAGTTTAATGTCCTCTATGAAGGTGGTCTGGCTCTGTCCTCTGTTACCTGCAGTTGCTGAGTTGAACTGACTGCTCTGGCTAACTGAGCAAATATCTCTTTTATCCTGTCTAGCTCCATGTGTACACCCCTTAAAGCTCTTAATTCAGGCAAAGAGGCCAACCACCTAAGGCATAAAGCAGGACTTAAAGGATGACAAATGGGTTTTATTCTTGGGCCAACACTTTAATCAATTGGTAATGCCCTCCTAAAGTGCTAAGGAACATCCAGATTCTAAAACCACATCCGGATTTAAAGAGTGGTGTGATTAATTAATTGAGGCTTCCATGGACCTGGAAAAATGAGTAACACTTATCAAGTACCCTTGATAATATTGCCGTCTTATCAAGGGTACCTCTATACCCTTGATAAGATACTGTTGACCATTCAATAGTCACCAAATTAAGCTTTCATGGTTATACTTTCAATATGAAAATGAGTTTCTTTGCCTAAAATTCTAGTGGTATTTACATGGTACTTTTGTTTATTAGAGATAGCTCTAATTAGAAAGTTTAAAGGAAAACAAGTTTTTGAGCATACAGTATTAGGCAAAGGAGCGTGACGTATAGTCTCTGCCTTCAAGGAAATCACTATCTGGATGGGAAGACAATCCACGAACTCATTAAAAGTTTTTTTTTTTTAAATTATGTGGGTTAAAATAACATGAGTAATAATGCCAACTATATCATAGTCCCTGCATGGTTAATTGCCAAATGAGTGCTTTGAATTAGGGTGGTGGAGATAGCATGAAGACATGACTTATGGCCTTAGTCATTTATGTCATTAGGGGAAAATGATGGGTGAGTTTGGATACTTTCTAGAAAACTTAAGATGTAAAATACATGGCACATATATGTGAGATGTAAACACATTACCTGTCAAGATTAGTAAGATAATAAGGAGATTTTAGTTTTAATAGATTACAATTTCCTGGTAGTGATGACTGATTTAGAAAAATCTTTTTCTAGTTCAGGATGGGGAACACACGTATACCTGTGATGGATTCATTTTGATATATGGCAAAACCAATACAACATTGTAAAGTTAAAAAATAAAATTAAAAAAAATAATAAAATAAAGAGTTTCTGCTTGGTTACATCCTGGTAGACATTTGAAATATTTTGATTACCCAACATCACTATATTCCCCTCAATCTTCATACTGTGATATACACTGGGCTCCCCACTCCTTACTCCAGAGATAAACTTGTATCCTAGCACTGAGGCCTAAGTCAGCTGCATTTAGTAGGTACAGAGTTTACTTTGAAATAGATATGTGACCCACACCAAATTAATCAAGTTTACTTGAAGTTCATTGAGGAACGTCACTTGTAAGACCAGGAAGAAAGAACCATTCACACTTCCCCCACCAGGCTTGACCTTGAAGGGCTGGACTTCCTTCAGCTCCCTTGTTATCACACAAAGCCTAAAAAGAAGACACCACACGAGACAGGGTCCTAAATCCAGCTGTGCCTAAAGCAAGTTCCAAATGTCGACTTTTTAGTACATACACCAATCAAATCCTTTTTCTTGATTAATATATTGTGAGTTGAGTTTCTATCATTTATAACCAAGAGTCTTTAGTGTTAGAGTCCTTAGCCTCCCTCCAATATAACATCTTGACTGTGACATCTAACATGCTTCACAAAGAACATTTCATACTATCCTCTTTTACTTGTTCTTCCTAAAGCTGCCCATCCATTAACTTAGTCAATTCCTACTACAATTTTCTGAAGTAGAGTAGGGTAAGAATTATTGATCCCAGTAGACAGAAGCATTACTTTAACCCAAAGAAGCTGAATTACTGTCTCTCTCTATGGGAATCCCCAAATTAAAACAAAATCCCTGAACTAGAGCCCAGGCCATCTGATTCTTAGTTCAGATTCTTTTTTTAAATCTTCCCACAACTTTTCTCTCACATTTCATTTCTGCATCTGCCAGTTTTATCAGAGAAGGTAATAGCACCCCACTCCAGTACTCTTGCCTGGAAAATCCCATGGACGGAGGAGCCTGGTAGGCTGCATTCCATGAGGTTGATAAGAGTTGGACACAACTGAGCGACTTCACTTTCACTTTTCACTTTCATGCATTGGAGAAGGAAATGGCAACCCACTCCAGTGTTCTTGCCTAGAGAATCCCAGGGACAGAGGAGCCTGGTAGGAGGCCATCTATGGGGTTGCACAGAGTCAGACACGACTGAAGCAACTTAGCAGCAGCAGCCAGTTTTATAGCACTGTTTTCAGAATTGTGATTTCCAGTTTGATTTTGGTGGCATAGAAGCACCTTCTTGGCTGACAAACATTTTGGAGGTTGTGGAAGGGCCAAGTAGATTTCATTGATTAGCAATTCTTCACCCAGAAAATTGCCCCTATTATGGGATAATTACAAACCTATCTGATGGGGTTTAATCTATAATGGTGATTGATGATAATGATAATGATGGTGGTGGTGGGTGATGATGATGATGATGATACAGTGTTGGAATGATAAACAATGCCAAATGTGTAGCAGACTCTAAAGAACCAAGATCCAAAGATTGACCACATGTGCAACTAGCAGTGACCACCACTAACAACTCTTTGCCCTTAGCAGCTTTCAGCCTTGGCAGTCACACTTTGTGCTAAATTAAGATGTTCTCAAGCTGAGTGATGGAGTGTAGCATCACTGGAAATCAGACCCCCAGGTGCTGGAAGCCACTGAAGCCTGGCACATAAGCAGAGCCACTTGGCAGTACAACGTCCCCCTCGGGAAGCATACTGGAAGTGAAATAAATGAACCTGACAGTGTGTGCTATTGCCAAGCATAAAAGTGTTTTCCATAAGCAATCACTTGCAAGACAGCAAGAGAATTCTGTCCTCTAGAGAAAAAGTCCCCAATGAGATGGTTAGAACCTCCTGTGGATCTTCGGGTCTTCCCAAGTAGATCTTAGATGCCAGAATGTAGCATCCTTCACCTTCACCTTATTGACATCAGAGCTGACTCACCTCTAAGCCAATAGTAACCATCACATACCCCTTACCCCTGCATCATCCAAGCTTTTTCTTGGGGGTCTCCCACAGAGAGGTTAATCCAATTCCCTCTTCTGGCCCTCTTGAGAATTTTAATGCAGTACCTCTCATATCATTCAAGGACCTTCCACACCTCTATCCATCCCAAATCTTCATGGAGTAGTATGTACTCCTCTAAAAAGACTGACATCCTATAATTCATAAAGGCAATCTAATTATTTGTAAGTCATTTTACCACAGTCAATTTCAAATTGGCTATGAACCCTCATTCATTTTTTCATCTTTTTAGCACAATTTATTCACTGTCTACCGTGCAGAGCTCCAACATGTCCGGAATTGAGAGTTCAAACTATATCAGGTTTACCAGCATAGCACACTACCAAATCCATGACGTGGCACACAGCAACATTCAACAAACACTTGCTGAATAGAGTAATAAGAGGGTTCAGAGAAATTTAGCATAAGACCTGTGCCTCCAGGAGCTTGCAAAAATTGTCCTGCTATGTAAAACTGTAGAAAGGGGTCACTCAGATCCCTCCCCACTCTAAACTTCTAGAATTCATAGCTCTAAGTCTTGGTTAGAAGTCAGGTAGGTAGGTAGGTAGATAGATGAGCCTATATATCAAAAAGATGACAGAGCAGATGTCATAAAGCATTCAATAATAAGGCCCATAGAAGAGATAAGGATTGAAAGTACTAGAAGTGACCAGAGGAGAGAGATCCTGATGGCCTGGGGAAGGAAGTTAGAGAAGGATTTAAGGAGGAGATGGAACTTGAATGAGACCTTGAGGCAAAAAAAAAAAAAAAAAAGGCTAAAAGTAATGCAACTGTTCTATTTACTTATCACATATCTTTACAAACATTCAGCATTATTTATTGAGCACCTAGGCATCCCACTCCAGTACTCTGCCTGGAAAATCCAATGGATGGAGGAGCCTGGTAGGCTGCAGTCCATGGGGTCGCTAAGAGTCGGACACGACTGAGCGACTTCCCTTTCACTTTTCACTTTCATGCATTGGAGAAGGAAATGGCAACGCACTCCAGTGTTCTTGCCTGGAGAATCCCAGGGACAGGGGAGCCTGGTGGCTGCCGTCTGTGGGATCACACAGAATCGGACACAACTCAAGTGACTTAGTAGTAGTAATATATCCCAGGCACTCTCTTCAGATGCTTGGGACACACAATAAATAAAATGGACAAACTCCATGTCCTCATGGAACTCCCACTCTTATGGGGAGAGCAGATAATGTACAAAGTATATTTAGTGGGCTGGATGGTGCTAAGTGCTATGGAGAAAAATAAAGCAGGGAGCAGGGATGGATGTTTAGAACAGAATAGAGGTGATTTTCTTAAATAAAGTGGTCAGGAGGGTCTTACTGAGAACACAATATTTGAGTAACTATCTGAAGAAAGTAAGGGAGTAAGACTTGCAGATGAAGAGCATTGCCAACAGAGAGAACAGTGAGTAAAAAGGCCTTGAGGTAGAATGTGCCTAGTATGTATGAGGGCCAGAAAAGAGGTCACTTGTCTGGAGCTGAGAAAGGGAGGGGGAGACTAGTCAAAGATAAGGTCCAAGAAGTAACATGGGCCAGATGAAGAGGGTCTTATAGTCTATCACGGAGACCCTTGAACCTCAGGATGACTCATTAGCTACCTGTTACCCATTCTCCTTTGCAAAGGAGAGAACTGAAGCTCAAGGAGCTGATGCAACTTGCCCAGGATTAAACAGAAACAGCTAGCAGAGCCAATCTCACCCCTTCTCCTTCAGCTGAGCCCACCGTTCCCTCTCTATGCGCCTGAATGTACATGATCTCACATGCCACATTCACAAACACACGCACACACAGAGTCACACCCACACCCACCCCACTGCTTTCAGTCCTCCAAAACACCAAGCTCTTCCCCACTCACAATTGCTGTTCCCTCTGAGAGGAATGCTCTTCTCCCTGCTCTGCATCTGACCAGTGCATCTCTAGGGCCTTGGTTCAAATGTAAGGACCTCAGAGAAGTCTTTCCTCACCCTCCAATGTACATTGCCCCCATCCCATACCTTCTCTCTCAAAGCCCATAGTCCCACCTCCTTTTATAATTGCATATTTATTTGTGGGTTGGTTTAAATTCTTCCCTTCTCCCAAGCTGAATTTCTACCCTTTGCCCAGCCCAGTGCCTGGTTCATAGGAGGTGCTCAATAAACATGTATTAAATCAATTAAAAGACGAAAAAGGTAAAGAAGACAAAGTAGGAAGAACCCAGAGAGGTTTCCAGGCATCTCTAGGGAAGAGAAACCAATGGCTTCAGTGAGAGAGGTTTGGGGATGTCTCTGGACTGGATCCTTTCTCCTTGATTTTGGAGTGAAACACTACAGCCCTTCTCTGGCTGCTCCACAATCTAATACATTCATCACGTGACTTATCCCCCATCCCCCACCCCCTACCACCGCAGCAGCCTCTGGCATGAATGTTATTTGGAGTACTTAGAAAATGCTAAGGTTTATTTTTAAATGCGATTAGGACCTGTCTCTTGCTTTCTGGACAATCACATGAGCATCTCAGAGATACAAAATACAATCATTCAGCACTCTAAAACCAACTCTTTTTATCTTGTCTTTACAACAAACTTGCTAAGGTGATTTAGAGCAAATGATAACCATCCCTGCATGATTGATAGTAAAACTGAGACTTGGGGGTGATTAAATGCACCATCTGAGTCCCAATAGCTGTTTGGTTACAGAGTCAAGGGCTGATGCATTTAAACCATACAGCAGCTATGTCCACCCTACCATTCCACCTCCCACTATAAATTACAAATACCTCTCCCATGCAAATAATTCAGATAGTCCCCTAAACAGAAGACTATTCTAGAAAAAAGGAGCCACTGCTTTCTTGATCTAGTGTTTTATGTGGTAGCAGGGCAACCAATCGTTCTAACTAGGCCACAGGAAGCTTGTTTCTCTTTAAGAATCCATTAGCCAGCTGGCAAAATCTCATCCTATTACTATGTAAATAAAGAAGGATAAATTTCCCCACCTTAGCTTCCCAGGGTTGAACCGAAGCTCTCCCCCCTGCACATTTTTGATAACCTGCTCATTCTGGAATACCTCACAATTAAAGACAGCATGCCCTGAAAGTCAATAATTCACCGAGGATGGAGAAAAAGGAATGAGATAATTAACATTCTCTGGCTGGCTTTGGCTGGGAAATAGCTTAGTAAGCACAAGGACATTTTTTGGGCTATTTCCATCACGAGGGTAGAATAAATAAGATGGATCCTTTTGCTCTCTGATCCTGAAGGATCCATGTCAGGCTGATTGGCCCCAGGGCTTGGTTGAGCTGGGTTCAGACTCTCCACCTATGGTAAAGGAAGATGACCAGCAAATGTAGCCCCAGGGGCAGGGGGTGGGGGTTATAGGAGGCAAGCGGAGGATGTTTGCAAGCTGATTTTCCTTAAGCCTCTAGTCCACACCCCAAGCTTCAACTTTTCAATGAACTGCTCTCTGATCTCCAATTTGTTTTTCTCCTCTGATCTCCTTTATCAAGTCTAGTCGCTTCACCGAGCCTTCCTTAGTTTTCCCTTCTATGAAAGGGGTTGATAATGCATAGCAGACAGGGTTAATGAGAATTGAAACATCATTAGGAGCCCCTGGTGGCTCAGATGGTAAAGCGTCTGCCTGCAGTGTAGGAGACCTGGGTTCAATCCTTGGGTCAGGAAGATCCCCTGGAGAAGGAAATGGTAACCCACTCCAGTATTCTGGCCTGGAGAATCCCATGGATGGAGGAACCTGGCAGGTTACAGTCCATGGGGTCACAAAGAGTCGAACACGACTGAGCGACTTCACTTTATCCTTATCATTATCATCATCATTAACCTTTATGAATCATTTATAATGTGTCAGGTTTTATGATGTGCTAAATGTAGTTCATTTGCATTATTATATTTGATGCCATCCTTGAAACCCTAAGCAAAATAAGCTAGGAATAGATTTTTTTTTTAAAGTTCTGTGTCACACAGTGGGAAATAAACTAATGAAACACATAACCCCCAGGGGGATGGTGCAGGCAGTTGGAGAGGGTTTGGGTGTATTTATGCATGACAGAGCCATAAATGGATGCTGGGATATACCTAACCTTTATGGTTGACGTCAGGACAGAAACGGTTTCTCTGTCTCTTAAACCAAGGTCAAGATCGAGTACATCACGACTGTGCCCTCTGGGTGCCATCCCATGGGACCTCTGTTGGCAGCAGAGTTTCAGTCTAAGTGGACCATGGGTCTGCCCCAGTATGGCAATTCCTATATTTTATGGTGTTATGACTCTTAAGATAAAAAAAAAAAAATTTAGCCATTACTTTGATTTCTATGATCCACTGACCACTAGCCCAGTCTGTTTGTTCCCTCTGAATTCTATTTTCTTGATCTGAGTAGTGGCATTTTGGTGGCAGTTCACTATAGCAAGTCAGAAAGGAATTGTCCTAAGATGTTGGCATGCTTTAACCAGCACATGGAAAACTGTCCCCTGTATGACCCTTACTTACATACCTTCACTCCCCTACCGCTGTCTTTGCCTCCTTCCCTGATGGAAGGATCATCCTCCTTCAATCTAAGGATAATCCCTCTGGCACTTTGGATCCCACACCCAGCACATACCTCCTGAGAGAACTGACTACTTCATAAACTCTCCCTCTGTCCTTCATCTTCAGCCACTCCCAGCTCCCTAGCTGGCTCCTTCCCAGAAGGAACTAAACTTACAGCTCTCTCTCACCTTAAAAAAAAATAAAGTCCTCTTTTGATCCCCCCTCCTTTTCTAGCTATTATCCTATCTCTTTCCCCATCAAAGCCAATGATCTAAGAAACCTGTCTCTGCTTATGTCTTCAATTCCTCACCCCCCACTATTTCTTCCTGCAGTCAGATGGGCTCCACTCCTGTTCTGCCTCTGAAACTGCTCTCACCAAGACTCTGCTCTTGATGATCGGATCTAGCAAGCTTGCTCTGTGATGATGCACAAGAAGGGTTTTCTTCCCGAAACTCTACTCTCAGGTTTCCCATCACTAGATTTCCTCACATTTCTCCAGGTCCTCTTTTTCACTTTCCTTCAAAGGCTTCCCCTGAATTGAGCTTTTTCCAGGCTGTCCTCACCTCTCACTCAATGCTGTCTTACTGGAAGATCCGATGCTATAGTCCAGTCCATTTGCCAGTGATTCTCCATTATGTTCAATTCCCCATCTCAGATTTTCTCTCCTCAGCTTCTATCCATTCCTATCTGGATATCCCACCAGCCTCTTGCATTGGTTTCCTATTGCTGCTGTAACAAATTTTCACAAACATAATAGTTTAAAGCACACAGGTTTACTATCAATATCTTAAAATTCTAGATGTCAGGAATCCAAAATCAGTCTCAGTGGGCTAAAATCAAGGTGTCTGCAGAGGTGTGTCCCTTCTGGAGGATCCAGGGGAGAATCTGTTTTCTTAGCTTTAATCTTCTATAGCTGTCTGCACCTTGGCATATGACTCTGAATCACTTCAACTTCTGCTTCTCTGGTCATATCTCCTCCGACTCTGACCCTCCTGCCTTGCTCTTATAAGGACCTTGTGATTGCATTGGATCTACTCAGATATTCCAGGATAATCCATCTCAAAATCCTTAACTTACCAACTGACTGACCTGCAACTGATCACAAATTTGTTAAAATTTGTTTTTAATTGAAGGATAATTGCTTTACAATATCATGCTGGTGTCTACCACACAACATGAATCAACCACAAGTATACATACGTCTCCTCCCTCCTGAACCTCCCTCCAAACACAGATATTTGAACGAGCCCAATCAAGACCAGAAGAACCAACCAGCTAACTTCAAGACTCATAGGGTAAATGAATGCTTGTTGAAGCCACTGAGTTTGGGGTGATTTGTTATGCAGAATTATTTTGGTACTGACTAATACACCTAACCTCCAGATTAGGTTAGGTGCCTTTTCTCTGTGTTTACACATCAAACTTGTGTACCCCATCATAGCTCAGCAGGTGTCCTACTCTATTGCAGTTGTCTGATGACTCTTTTTGCTGCTAGCACATATTGTCCATGAGATCAGGGTCTGTATCTAATTCATCCTCAACTTTGTATCTCAGTGCCTATCACAGTAGCTGGCACACAGAAGACCCTCCATAAATATCTGATAAAGAAATTGTAACAAAGCAACTATGACTATTTTTTTTCATCTCACTATGGTTGAGTTGGCAGTTATAATTTACAAATGCTTTTATTTTTTATTCAGAATGAATAAGCCCTCTTCCCAACTCCTAACCCCCAAAGAGAAAGAGATCAAGGTGTTTAGTCTAGATGCAAGGAATAGTTTGTACAACAGGGGAAAGCATTCACAAAGATAAGAAGAGTTGGAGTGAGCCTGCCAGATAAATGTGTTTAACAAATACAGAGCTTCATGAGAATAGGCTGTTAGTACAACTGGGCTTTACTCCCAACTCAACTGCTTATTAGTGGATTTATCCTTGCAGGAATTAAATCACCTTTCCAAACCTCAGTTTCCTTCTCTTTAAAATGGAGAAAGTAGTACCAACTTTGTAAGGTTGTTGAATATATGGACATCCTGTAATGTTAGCCTGGCTAAGAAACAAGGAGGATAGGTAAAGAGGATGTAAGCAACAATTATAACAATTTAACACATAAGCTCCCCTGATTCTGACAACCCTGGGGATTTTAATGATGAATTTTCAGGTAAAATGTTGACAGGGGTGGTGATGAATGAATACAGGGTAAATCCAATCGTCTGATGTCTTCGATTTGGACAAAGGGATGATGGATCCCTAGTGTCCTCAAGGTCCCACAATGTGATCCTGCTTCAATTCTGGGTTCTAGATATATTCCTTTTTCTTTATTTGTTTAGGAGCACAGGCTCTAGGCACATGGGCTTCAGTAGTTGCAGCGATAGACTCAGCTTGTGGGCTCTAGAATGTAGGCTTAGTTGCTCCACGGCATGTGGAATCTTCCTAGACCAGGGATTGAACCCGTGTCTCCTGCACTGGCAGGTGGAATCTTAACCTCTGGACCATTAGGGAAGTCCCTCTAGCTGTCTTTCAATAAAAACTTATGAGGAAGTTGCCCCCATGGGCCTCAGATTCCCTACATCAGTTTTATAAAAAATGAGGGTGCTTAATAGGAAGAGCCCTACTAGCTCTTCTAGTAAAATAACCCATAGTGAGTCCTGTAGATGGGCTCATTTGATGTCCTCTTCAACCTCACTCTAGTGTGCCAAAGCTGGAAAGCTAAAATTGATGCTTTTCAGACTCCCTTTTAGCTAAGATTCAGATGTGTTTTAAGTTAGACCCATTAGATGTATGTGCATAATACTTTGATCTGGAAGTGAACGAAGGAGAGAGACAGAGTAAGAGATGTACATTTTGCCAGTTATGGTAGCATACTTCCAGAGTCAGTGGCCGTGGTGGCAGTTTCTCATTTTGCAGCTCTGTTGGAGGCCCACTTCTATCCTATCGTTTGCAGAGTTGTGTTCTAGTCAGCCCACCCAATAATTATATGAACTATTTAATAATAATCCTCTAACAACAAGAATAGTAATAAACACTGTTGATCTATTTATTAATAAACCTCCTTCTATTTTTTTTTAATTGGAGGATAATTGCTTTACAGTGTTGTGTTACTTTCTGCTATGAATCAGCATGAATCAGCTATGTGTATACACATATCGCCTCCTTCTTAAGCCTCCCTCCCACCACCCCATCCCACCCTCAACATCATTACAGGGCACTGAACTACTAAGCTCCTTGTGCTATACAGCAGCTAAACCTGCTTCTACTTAAACTTACTAGAGTGGGTTCTTTTGCCTACAACTAGGACCTCTCACCAGTATCAAGGAGGAGGAAGGGAAGAAACAGAAAGAGGAGGTGAGGAGGAAATTACCAAAAGAGGGACAGCAATCAAGAAGGCAGCTTATTTTTTTTTTTCTTTATAGATTTCCTAAAAGTATGGTAAACCATGGAAAGATGTCCATGGCAAATACTACATTTAAAAAAAATGTGTATAATATCCAATTTTTGCAAAGAAAAAATATATACACATACATCTGTGTATATGGATAGTAACCATTTTAAAGAACACAAGCCGAATGTTAGCATCTGTTACTTCTAGACAATATTAATAGAATGACAAGAGATTTTAAAAATTACTTTTAATTGTTCTATAATGAGCATGATAATAATAATAGATATGTCTCATTTCCTTTGGATCCCACTCTTATTCTATAATTCTGGCCAGTAACAAGTTTATCACACATATTAATACTTGCAAATGGGTACAAGGCTGAATATATACATTATCTCTGAAAATACTTTTACAGAAAACAAAACCAAGGCTGATTCAACTTAACTCCTTTTAATGTGTTCTTCTCCTGGGTAACAAATGCCAGTAAAGCAACTGGAAGTACTGGTTTCAGATCAGAGTTTGGTGTCCATGTCTGTTTGGTCATTTAACAGTTGTAGAGCTACAGACTCTTCTTCTGTGAGCTTCTGTTTCTTTCATCTGAAAATTGGATATAATAATTTTATAGTACCTACCTCCAGAGTTGGTACAAGGATCCAATGAGATACTACTTGTGAAGTTTAGAACATTGCTTGGCAAATTGTGCTCAATAAATATTAGCTACTATTATTTTATTACTATTAGCATCCTGCTGTAATAGGATTCTAGCACACATATTTCTTTAATTCTGAGAAAAATAAGGGCAAGGGTTTTTCTCCTGGGGCACCTCAAACCATGCTGATTCTGAATTCTGCAAGAGTTGAGATGCTAATTTGAATTAATGAGCAGGTAGATGGATGGAAAGAGGGACAGAGACAAATAAATGGGTGAGAGGTAAATAAATGAGTGCATTACTGGTGGTGAGTATGGAAAGGGAGGACCTTAGGTGATTAGCATGTCAAATGCCTAGGTGGGAAAGCAAATGGTTGAGTGGTGGAGCAGAAGGGTGGATAAGTGATGGAATGGGTGGATGGGTGGATGAATGAGTGGATGGATGGATGGACAGATGGGTGGGTAGGTAGGAGTAAGAGTCTTAGGTGACTAAGTGTGTAGGGAAGGCCCAGATGGATGGGAAGTGTGGTTGGGCCCATAACTGGACGGATGATTGACAGATGGACAGATGCACAGAAGGCTGCTTTTCTCCCCTTAGTCACTGTAGCCCATCCTTCCTCATTTCTGAGGCCTTGAAGTCCTACTAACCGACCCTGCCAAGGCACTCCCGAGGGGTGAGCATCCTTCATCAGTATCCCAGCTGCCCTGGAGCTTCAAGGACCCACGGGTAGGCTGTGCTGCTGTGACCTGCAGGGCAATGCAGAGTGGTGAGGGCTGGGGTCGCACCCCCACTCCCCGGCCCACCCCACACCCAGCGGCAGAGCACCTGCCCTTTGCCTACTCATCTACATTGACCTAGGCTGGGCAATGCAGCTGGCTCTCGGGGGTCCACCGTGAGTTATGATGCACATCCAGCGCCGCTTCTAAAGAAAAGGCCGTGAGTCACCACAGAAACTTACATAGGCACCAGTGCAGGCTGTGCAGGGATGGGAGTGGAGGCCTGTGGCAGCACCCAGGGTGACAGGCTGCTGCGGCCGGGTGTGTATCAAAAGCACAGTGGCTAGGACCCCGGCAAGGGGTTGGGAGGGAGGGAGCCTGGAGTCCTCCGGGCCAGCAGCAACTCCTCTGCCTCAGTCTGGCCGCCCAGCCTGGGTTCCACCACTGTGAGCTCAGAGTCTGTCTTCATGAGATGAAGAACCACTTGTGGCAGGTTGCAAATGGCAGGTGGCTCACATTCCGCACTCCTGAGCACGCTCTTACTCTTAATTCACTTAATCCTTAAAACAGCCCTTAAAGGAGGTGACCTGATCATCTCTCCTTTGCAGATCAGGACACTAAGGCCAGAGAGAAAGGAACTTGCCAGATGTGACACCACTGGTACAACCAAGTCTCTCAGTTTATTCAGTAAAACTGTAGTTTGACAGATACTGTGGAACCCCTGCTGTGTCCCCAGGCCTGTGCTGGTGACATTGAGATGGATAAGCATGGACCTTGCTGGGCAGACACACGAATGTTCTTTCTGTGCCATTTTGCGGGTGCTTACCTGGGGGAACTCAAATCCATCCCTTTCTATTCCACAGACATTTCTGAGCCCTACTCCACAGAGCACAGTGGCAGAGGGAACAGAATGAGGGTTACAGAGGTGACTATGGTAACTTAATTCCTTCACCAAGTAGTTATTAAGCACCTGCTCTGCTCCAGGTGAGCAAGGTAACCCTGACTGACTCCTGCCCTCGTGGAGCCCACACCACCTTGGGAAGATGGGTGAACAAGGTAGAAATGCCACGTCAAGTGCTCAAGGGACACAGCACTGAGAGGGAGCACCCAACCTGACCCAGGATCCCAGTGAAACGACCCTGATGCCAAGCTCTAGAGGGTAACTGGAAGTTAGGCAAATGGACAGGAGGTGGAAAAGAGTTTCAGTTGGAGAGCATGTGCCTAAGCCCAGAAACGTGGGAGATCACCTGAGTTTGAAGAACTGACAAGCATTCAGTATACATATATGCAATGAGGACAAAGGAGCTACAGTGATGAGAAATAGGAAATAAGAGCCAGGGTGGGAAGGGAAACTTCCGAAGGACTTGGGACTCAGCCAGAGGATGGACAAACTAACAATCTGGCACACAGTCAGCTTCTTTTACAAAAAGCAGAGTGATATCGGTTCTCTTTGTGCCAAAGAGGGCAGAAAAAATGCCATGCTGATGCAAAAGGGACACCATGGAAGGCTTCATGGTGGAGGAGGCATTTAAGCTGTGCCTGGTTGATAGACTTTCTGTTGAAAGGGGAAGGGGAGAGAGAAAGAGGAACCATCTTGGAAAGAGGATGGATGATGTAGAACCTCATCCAGCTCTTTATAGACCCTCTGGAGAGGCCAGGGAAATATGCACAGGAGCAGGGCTAATGCAGCATGATCCTGCTAGGCTTAAATGTCTGTGCGAGGTCTAGGTTGTGAATGAAGTAGCCCACAATGACACCATGAAACCAGAAGCACAGACCTGTTCCTTAAAAGGCTACCATTCATTGGTACCAGCAACTAGTAAACAAAATCATTTAAATCTTCAACAGTATGTATGGCATACCTACTATGTATGTGGCAGGTTCTGTATTAGGCACTAGAAATTCAGTGAGAACAAATAAGAATATGGGCTACCCTCATGGAGACTAATTATGAAAGGGAAAATATTAATGCAACAAAAGAGACCTAAATAAATGAATTAGACCCATGAATGGGTATGTGGTACTATGAAAAGGCAGATTTCCCAGGTAGCATTAGTGGTAAAGAACCCACCTGTTAATGCAGGAGATGTAAGAGACATGAATTCAATACCTGTGTTGGGAAGATCCCTGGAAGAGGGCATGGCAACCCACTCCAGTATTCTTGCCTGGAGAATCCCCTGGACAGAGAAGCCTGGTGGGCTACAGTTCACAGGATTGCAAAGAGTTGGACATGACTGAAGCGATTTATCACATGTGTACACACATACTATGAAAAAGAAGGAGAGAATTGCTGTCTCCTGGAGAGCCCAGGCAAAAATCTTAATGGTGTTACAATTGAGACAAGAGTCTGAAGGATAAATAGGTAACAAGACAGAGAAGGGAGGGAGAGTGTTCTAGGCAGAGGAACCAGTGTGTGCAAACCTCTCCAAGAGGAAGATTAGGGTGACTGGGATGGAGAATCAGGGGAGCTTGAGACAAAATAAGAGGCTGGTCAGCAGGGTCTTATGAACCAACATAATGATTGTGGAGTGTATCCTAGCATCAGTGGAGGTCCTTGAAGTGTGTATAACATGGGCAAAATTGTAGCAACACACCCCAAGAGTTCTGGGTGTGCGGAGAACCAGAGAGGAAACAGAGACACACCACTCACTGACCTTGTTCTTTATTCACCTGACCTCATTTAACTTTGACAATGACTCTGAAAGTTTCTAGTCCAGTGTCTTGAAGAGAAACCTGAGGCTCAAAGAAGTTAAATGATTTGCCTGTGTCCAGAGGTTGTTAAGACAGTTGTTAAGACAGTCCAAATGACAGTCTCTATGATGGGAATGAGCGTAGTCTCCCAGAAGAATGGCCAGAAGTTAGTACAAAATAGGACATGGATAGCCAGAAGGGAAGTAAAAAGGCTCTGCCCTTGAGGGTAATCAGCAACATAGAAATGAAACTAAGAATGGCCTGAAAGAGAAGAAATGCAGGAACTTCCTGCATAGAATATAAAGGGGAAAAAAGACTAGAAGGAAATGTACAGAGTTTGCTCACAGAAGCTTACCTCTAAAGGTTATGGATAATTTCTATTGTTTAATTTTTGCTTGCTGTGTTTTCTTAATTTCCCATAATGAAAATTTGTTTCTTGCATAAACAGGGGAAGTACCAGCTGTTATATTTTCAGGGAATCATGTAAGTTCTCCCAGGAAGTTACTATATAATCTTTATTATTTCATCCTCCTATGGATGGAGGATGAAATACCTGGCACATAGTCAGTGCTCAATAGAATAAGTTAAAGGATAAAGTAGTGGAGATAGGATTAAGGATGGTAGAGGGCCAAGTCTGGTGTTTTGTTCTGAAACAATTTTCTGGTCCTCATGTCAAAAATCAATTAGCCTCGTAACAAACTGTTGATTTACCTGCAGTCAGGTAAATCTTCATAGCACAGACCGACCATACCATCAACATATGCCAGTCACAGCCAACAAATGCCTCAGCAAGTTTTAATTGAGCTCTTTCAATGTACCCAGCCCACATAGAGTCTATTGTAGAATAGATACAAGAGCCGTATAAACTGAGGCCGCTTGCCAGAGCAAATATTTTGGTGCTGAGCGATTTGGCTGCATCCAAGCAAGCGAGACCTAAGAACACTGGCTCACAAGGCTGTCTCTTCTAACCAAATGGCACCACGTACTATGATGGTATAATATTAGGTTCTTAATCATGGAAATGCTGGCACCTACTTCGGCGGAAGCTCCCTCCCAGATGGCGTGTCCCACTGTTTTTGTCGTCTGGAACAGTGTGAGGTTTCTTAAATGGTTTTAAGCTTCCAACTCATCTTCCACATAACGGCAGCCTGTTAATTAAGTGGTCCCTTTGTGATTGCATTTGATAAATATGAGATGAGAAGGGTTTATCAAGATGTGAAAAAGAAAGGAAGGCAAAGCAACAGGGAAGAGCTCTTGTGGGCAGAAAGGCCTTTGTGTGGGCATCTTCCGGTGGGCTTCAAGGGACTTGGGGTAGCTTAGGATATGCAGAAAGGAGAAGGTTGGGATTCATAAGCAGAGCTGTCGTCTCTACCCGGTGGACGTCCAGCCAGATGCAAATGGTGTGTGGGTTCATTGTGGCAGCCACACCAACCTGTCTCTTTCCACAGAGGCATGCAGGGAGGTGGAAGCTTTCCAGATCTTTGAGTCGAGTGATTCCAACCACTCGCCTGTGTGCAGTTGTCAGCTATGCTGCCAGGCGCCGTTTTGACTCTAGTTGTCAAGATTCGGGAAGTGCAGCTCCAAAAAAGGTATCTGCTTTGGAAGCAGTGTTCTGTATTCTTGGAGCAGCAGATGACTGGTGACAACGCACAATTAAATATAAATGCTCGGCCCAAGAACTCAACTTGGAGAGTTCGTGAAGTTTCAGGTCTGACTTGTTCAACTTGGCCTATTCCAAAGACCCGGCAAGGTTCTCCAAAATCAGCAGTCCAGGGAATTGGGCCTAATGATAAGTGGAGGCTTCAGTTACACATAGATCTCCTTCAGCCACCCTCCTGCCTTCAGGCAGAAATACATCAGCTGCCAGCTAGAGAAAAGGATCTGTGATACCTAATGACTTCCTTGTCCTGTCTACTGGTTCAGTCTTAGTTCAGCTATTCATGCAGATTATCTATGAGGTGTCTTCTAGGAAGAAAACATATATCTGGGGATGTAATGACTGTGCGGCTGTGCTCCTGCCCTTAGCAACTTACAGTCAAGCAAGCTCATGATTCTGTGAGCACGTGAGGGCAGAGGCTTTCCCTATGTTTTTATACTCCCAACACCTACCCCTACCCTGCTTCCCTGGTGGCTCAGATAGTAAAGAATCTGCCTGCAGTGTGGGAAAACTGGGTCGGGAAGATCCCCTGGAGAAGGGGATGGGTACCCATTCCAGTGTTCTTGCCTGGAGAATCCCATGGATAGACGAGCCTGGCAGGGTACAGTCCCTGGGGTCACAAAGAGTCAGATATGACTGAGTTATTAACACTAACACCTACCCCAGTTCCCGTTGCATAGGAGGTGCTTAATAAGTGCTTGCTGAATGACTGCACAAATGAACACTATTTCCCACTCCCTCCTGTAGTTAATATTGTTTTATATCTTTCCTAACTTTCGCCTCCTGCACTCTGTAATACTTATTTTTTGGCTTTTGTGGTTACAGAGAACAGCTGTTTCTTAACTTCTGTACTGTAATGCCTGGAAATTGTTAATAACTCACCTTTTGGCCATCACCCCTCCAGTTCCCTCTGGTCTTTCCCTGGTGTCAGCATCTGCTCTTGGTCACCTGAAATAAGAAAAATAATTTGTTTTGGCATCTAGTGATCCTTTACAGTTTGCAAAGGTTTTCACTTGTTAAGTATGATTTCAAGAACTGTGAGAGAACCCCTAAAAAGCCCCAATATCCTGGCTGCACACACCCAAATACCACTCCTAACCCACCCCACCTTAACCTTAAAGTACAACATCAGCAGATTTAAACTCTCATTCCATGTTAAAATAAGATTTAGAGATTACCTCCCCTAAAACAAGCATCACATTGACAATCACATTTTTTTAGCACAGTACTGTAAACTATACCAGATCCTGTGCTGAAGGTGGATTATAACACAGTGGAAAGAAAGCTAGAAAAGCACAGGCAAGTCCAGATAATTGACCCCATCCAGACCTGCCCAGCCACAAATCTCTGAACCATAGCAGAGATGTTCAGCAGTTACTGACATGTTTTCATTATTGCTATTATTATTACAGCAACAACTACTACTATTACCGTTAGTGTGTTTCTACTATCTAAACACGAATCCAGTAAATTTCAGCTTCCTTGGTGACATATGAGCTCAACTGTCAATTATGTTTTTACAGCTTTTCATGACTGGGCTGCTCCTTTTGTTTTTATTCACTTTAAGTGTCAACAGATGTTCTCTTAAAATATTCACAAACTATCAAAGGGAAAGGTTTTGATGTCTAGTTAACTTAAATAGAACTGGAACTAAGGAGGAAGGATTTCTTTGCAGGTAATAAGCACAAGACAGAGTTGTGGTCTAAGAGAGACACTTATGTCTTTGTCTCTTAACCTGTTTCTTCTCCTTCCCAAGTTGTGGAGACCCTCCGTTCAGTGGCTGGTTTTGGAAGACTTTGTGATAACTGGTTAAACTCATTGTCACTTGTTCCAGTGGTGAGCCCATAACATCCTGCACTCTGAGCACTTCCCCCGCCTCCACAGGGAGATGCCTTACTTGTTCTTCAGTAAGAAGAACAGCCTCCACCACTCCCCAGGGTGGCTGTCTCCATTTCACACGGCTCCCCTGTAGAAAAAAGTTGATAAGAGGCTTTCCCACTGGTCAGCTGCTCTTGTCTCCTATCCATTACCCAATCTGTTTGCCTGGCTTCTGAGCTCCTGCCATCCAAATTCCATGTATTTCTTGACTCCTCATGTCTGGTCTGCTTGGATTTCTCTCTTCTTGATGTTCCTTTGATACATGCTACCCCTTTGCCTGATTCCCCCTAACTTCCTACCTAGTCTCTGTAAGCCATCATGACCATGTCTTCCCCAACAGAAGAAATACAGAGCTATACCTTCCCCAGCATCTCCTGGAAATGAGATGCTGGAGAAGATTCTTGAGAGTCCCTTGGACTGAAAGAAGATCAAACCAGTAATACTAAAGGAAATCAAACCTGAATATTCTTTGGAAGGACAGATGCTGAAGCTGATTTTCCAGTACTTTGGCCACCTGCTGCGAAGAGCCAACTCATTGGAAAAAACCATGATGCTGGAAAAGATTGAGGGCAGGAGAAGTGGGTGACAGAGGATGAGATGGTTGGATGGCATCTCCAGCTCAATAGGCATGAGTTTTAGCAAACTGTAGGAGATCGTGAAGGACAGGAAAGCCTGGCACACTGCAGTCCATGGGCTTGCAAAGAGTTGGACACAACTTAGCGACTGAACAACAGCAACGACAACAAAGCAGTCTGGCTGAAACTGCTGGACAAGAAATAGGTCACAACTTTTTACAAACAGAGCCTTGTTCTTTCTTATTATCCAGTCCAGGGCCTAAGCCCTTCCTCACTGAGGCTTCTTTAGTCCTGACCAGACTTCCTGGTAAGATGGAAGACACTAAAAATGGCAAATCCATAGAAGAAGTGGAGTTTCGACTTCTCCCCTCTGCCTTGCTCAAAGGGACACAATTTTCTCCAGAAATATGAAAGAGAATTTTTTTTAAAATAGACTTTGTTTTTAGAGCAGTTTTTGGTTCACAGCAAAGTTGAGCAGAAACACAGAGTTCCCATGTATACCCTACCCCAACACATGCACAGCCTCCTCAACTATATACATCCCACACTAGAGTGGAACATTTATTGCAGTTGATGAATTTGTATTAATACATCATTATCATCAAAGTCCATAGCCTACATTAGGGCTCATTCTTGGCGTTGTGCGTTCTATGAGTTTTAACAAATGTATACTAACACATCCCCCATTACTGTATCATGTGGAACAGTTTCATAGCCCTAAATATTCTCTATGCTTTACCTATTCATCCTTCCATCCCCTGGGACCCCTGGCAACCACTGATCCTTTCACCATCTCTATTGTTTTCCCTTTTCCACCACATCATATAATTAGAATCATACAATAGGTAGCCTTTTCCTATTGGCCTCTTTCACTTAGTAACATGCATTTGAGTTACTCCGTGTATTTTCATGGATGGATAGTGATAGTCCATTGTCTGGATGTATCACAGTTTATTGATCCATTCACATGAAAGGCATCTTATTTCCACTTCTTGGCAAATATGAATAAAGTTGCTATAAACATTCATGGAGAATATTGTTTTGTGTTTTTTTTTTGAGAATATTGTTTTTAATTGTATTTCTAATAGATGATTTTTAGGTGAACGAGGATGAGTTACAACAAACATATGTGACTCAGTAAATAGGATACATAGCCACCAACCCAAAGCCTCCCAAGCACCTGTCCCCTCAAATTGTCTGTAGATAAATCTCTCAAGGAGCTTGTAGAAGTCAGATTTTTTTTTCATTTTTTTCTTTTAAATTAAATTTATTTATTTATTTTACTTTACAATATTGTATTGGTTTTTCCATACATTGACTTGAATCCACCATGAGTGTACATGTGTTCTCCATCCTGAATCCCTCCTCCCACCTCCCTCCCCATCCCATCCCTATGGGTCATCCCAGTGCACCAGCCCCAAGCACCCTGTATCATGCATCAAACCTGGACTGGCAATTCGTTTCACATATGATATTTTACACATTTTAATGCCATTCTTCCATATCATCCCACCCTCACCCTCTCCCACAGAGTCCAAAAACTGTTCAATACATCTGTGTCTCTTTTGCTGTCTTGCATACAGTGTTATCATTACCTTCTTTCTGAATTCCATATATATGCATTAGTATACTGTATTGGTGTTTTTCTTTCTGGCTTACTTCACTCTGTATGCTGCTAAGTCACTTCAGTCGTGTCCCACTCCGTGCAACCCCTTAGACGGCAGCCCACCAGGCTCCTCCGTCCCTGGGATTCTCCAGGCAAGAACACTGGAGTGGGTTGCCATGTCCTTCTCCAGTGCATGAAAGTGAAGAGTGAAAGTGAAATCACTCAGTCGTGTCCAAGTCTTAGCAACCCCATGGACTGCAGCTTACCAGGCTCCTCCGCCCATGGGATTTTCCAGGCAAGAGTACTGGAGTAGGTCGCCATTGCCTTCTCCAGTATAATAGGCTCCAGTTTCATCCACCTCATTATAATTGCTTTACAATGCTGTTAGTTTCTGCTGTACAACAACATGGATCCACCATAAGTATCCATATATCCCCCCCTCTTCAGCCTGCCCCCCACACCCCACCCCTCTAGTACATCACAGAGCACTGAGCTGAGTTCCCTGTGCTACACAGCAGCTTCCTACTGGTTAGTTGTTCTACAGAGGGGACCATCTGTGTTGCTGGAACCGTCTATGTTGCTGGGAACAGGTATTCAATCCTGCTCTCCCAGTTTGTCTCTCCCTCCCTTTTCTCCTCTCCCCAGTGTCCACATGGCCTTTCTCAATGGGAGACATAGACTCCCAAAGTCCGATTCAGTCAGCAGGGGAAATCACCAAGTAGAGAAAACATAGGATTCACCTCCAAAAGGAAAGAAACAATGGAAAGTTAAAATATCATTTGCACCAAAGAGGATTATTGTGTACATTGAGGAGTTTGGAAACTAATAACCAAAACTCATCTGATGGAGACATTTTGTTCTTCTCTGAACCTCTTGGGGGAAATGACATGGTGGCTAAAAGAATTGTTGATATGTACTATCGTCTCCCATTAAAAGGAGCTAAAAAAGCCCTGGGCACCAAGATGTGAACTATTTCCTTCAGGGTAGAATGGAGCCACTAAAAATAGCCTTGGAAAATAAGGAGTTGTAGAGGTTCAACAAGGAAAACAAATCAGAAATAAATTTGGCACCAAGAAAGAAAGGAGGAGAAGGAGACGAACTCTCACAAGAAATAAGGGAGAAAGAGGCTATTAGCTTGAGTACATAAAAACAGGTACATTTTTCCCACCCACAGCGCTGCTGGCTGGCATTCCTGCAGCATAAATCAGTCCTTCCAGAGGGGAGGAAGATGAGTCAGGATGAGCCAGGATAGGCTAGGTTAGTCCAGGGTAACAAACAACCCCTCAAATCTCAGGGCTTCAAAGCACAGTGGGTTGTTTTTTTTTCACATTCATACCATCTGTCCAGTGTGGGTGGGTTTGGTGGGTTTACAGTCTCTCCCTGTAATCAGTCAGGGACCCAGGCTGATAAAGGCATTATCTCCCCATGTGCGTCCAGGATCATTATAGAGGTTGGGGGTGTTGCGCTGTTGGGCACCGACAACTGAATGCACCAACCTGGAAATGACGTATAGCATCTTCACTGATGTTTCACTGGCTGGAGCGTCACATCGCCCTGCTTGTGTTGAAGTGGGATAAGGAAGTGAAGAGACATGTGTCCAGGAGGAAGAAAATGAGAAAAAGTGTAAACTCTGCTGGCCACTGACAGAGGAGCCTGGTGGGCTACAGTCCATGCGGTCACAAGGAGTCGGGAGTGGGCTTATCGAATGTCCTTGAGTGTGTACTGAGCCTCATTTCCTCCCTGCAAGAAAAAGGACAGTGTAGTGGTGAACAGCTGAGGCCCTGGAGTCAGGCCAACCCCTACCAGCTGTGTGACCTTGGGCAAATTATTAGTCTCTCTGGACCTCATTTTCCTCAGTTGTCTAAGGTAGATGACAATAGCACCTACCTCATGGGGTTATTGTGAGGATTAAATAAGAACATATGAGAAAAAAGCTTCAGGCCAGAGCTGCTTAAACTAGTCTGTGCCAGCAAACAACTCAGGGAGCTTGGGTACCTGCATTTCTGATCCAGAAGTCTTCCTTGAGGCCTGAGATCTTGCATTCCCAACAAGCTCCCAGTGATGCCCATGTTGCTGGTTCATGGACCATCCCTGAGTAGCAAGGATTTTAGAGCAAACGGTGTTCAGACATGGTAGATTATTCTTAAAACTGGATTGAGGGATTCCAAAGGTTCTGCTGCCTCTGCCCTTGATGAGTGGAAATTACAGCTGCTTGTTGGTGAAAGTTTCTGTGTCTGATGCTTCCAGAGACAAATGTTCCTTGAAGGCTGATGGAGCAGGTGTTAGAATCAGGAGGCCTGGGTTGGTATTCAAATTCTGCTACTCAGCAGTTCTGTGGTTTGCGTGAGTTATAGAAACTCTCTGAATATCTGTATCTACAGCTGTAAAGTGAGCATAATAATACAGATCCACCATTTGTCATCTGTGATTTCACAGTCCAGAGAGCTCTGGATTCTTCAAGTTCCTTCACTAAGTTTGGCATACTCTGACCTGCTGGCAAAAGCTGACCTATACTGACATGAGGCTGTTTATAAGTTTTATTTTATGCTTCTATGACTATTTCTGTGTTTCATTACAGAAATATTGAATGGGTTTGATAATTAAACACTGTTGCAAACCCTTGGGTTTAGAATAATGTATAGCAGGTGTACCATCTACTTTTCAAAAAAACTAAAGTCTCTGATTTGGTGACTTCCCTGGTGGTCCTGTGGTTAAGAATCCACCTTCCAATGCAGGGACATGGGTTTGATCCCTGCTCGGGGAACTAAGATCCCACATGCCACGGGGTAACTAAACCCTCACACTGAAGTGAAGAGCCTGCATGCTGCAACATAGACCCTACACAGCCAAAATTTTAAAAAGAAAGAAATAACTCTGATTTCTGAAACACACCTGGCCTCAAAAGTTTTAAAGCAGACACTGTAGACCTGATAGGAGAAAGGAAAATGTGCTTGTAAGATACTGAACCCCATACCTAACATAAAGTAAGTGCTCAACAAACAGGATTTACTACTGAAGTTATTGTTTATTCAGAGGGAAAGGGAATTTGGGAGGCAAGGTCTGTGGGTCCCCTAAAGACAGACAGGATGGGATCAAGTTTGTCCTTATGTTTTTAGCCCATGATTTGTCTTCTGTTTTCTCCTGGGGGGTGGGGAGAATTTACCATGAGGGTGCAGACAAGGAGATGGAACAAAAGCAAGACTCAGGAAGGTGGAAGGAGCTCTCACTGTGCCCGTGGAGGCAGTCGGCAGGAACTCAGCTTTGCAGGCAGCCAAGGACAGTCACTTTTCTTCAGGCCTCTTTGAACACACTGTTGAGGACTGTTGCCTGAGCAAAGGCCTTGAGTCTTTACCCTGCCACTTACCTGCTGGGGGCACTTGGGATATCTGTCTTCACAGGTCTCAGCTTTCTTAGGTGATAACGGGGCAATAATACAATCCCTGCTCCAGTTGCCTTATTGCAGAGGCCACGTTAAAAGTCACAAATGTGAATGCATTTTGAAAGGGAAACTCTGTGTTCACAGGTTGAGTATAATTATTCATTTGACTACAAGCAGGAGATCAGTGAGAGGACTGACATCACACAGGGAGCTCTGCTTAGCTCGTTCTTTAATCACACTTCTGCTGTCACCTCTAATGGCATTGTTATTTGCACTTGGCTCCCTTCCCTTCATCACCACCATTTGCGCTTGTCAATTAAGGCCAGAGAGATTGAGTTTTCACAAGATTAACTGAGCTGCTCTGGCCCTGCCATTGCTTACAGACAACCGAAATCAAGGCTTTTGAATATTGTTATTTGGACTAACACAGGACAGTTATTTGAAAGAAAACAAGTATAAACAGGACCCAGATTTGAGATTTGTTCTTCTCACTTTTATTGTTAGCTGTGTCTTCAGACTTTTTGGCCAATGACTTTCTCACTGTCTTCATGTTCCATGGTAAGAGCACTGGTTTGGGGTCAGACAGACCAGAGTGAGACCCAGTCCGGATTCTTCTGCTGCCTTGCTGTGTATGTTGTCTAGCAAATTGTGCAACTCTCTGAGCCTCAGTATCCTCATTTTAAAATGGAAATAATTAGAGCTAGCTGGCATGTGTTTTTGTAATGTTTAGGTACCTAGATAGGATGTTAAATTTAAATTTCTTTTGTCTCTAAAATTCACTTAAATCTCCCACACTGAATAATGTAAGTTACTCCTGTCTGCTAAACAGGGGTGCTAGTTCCCTGGGGCAGAAACAATCCAGCAACAGTAACCCCATGAACCAGCAAGGGAAAAAAAGAATGGAAGTTTAAAAGGTGCTGAAAGAGTCTAGAAAGAGATTTTGTTCCATATTCCCTCCCCAGCTCAGGACTGACCCTTCATAACCCAAATGTCTTGGAGGGGAGAGTGCAGCCAAGAGAAATATTTGCAGAGGTTAGAGGTGCCTGGAAGAAGCTAAGGCAGACACTTACACCTGACCATGTCTTCACAAAGGTGCAGAATCAGAGAGTCCAGTGCTATCCTGGGGCTAGGGCCGATAACAGTGGGAGGACTCCTGGGGCAGCATGGCATCCTTTTGGTAGTATTCATGGTCATGAGGCTGGTTTACAAAAGACGGGAGGTTAGTTGGAGACACACAGCACACTCAGGCTAGGAGACAGGACTTGGTAGACAACAGCCTGCCCATTGCTAAGGCAAGAATCCATGAGTGTCCCATGGGCCAAGGGAATGCTGCAGAAGCCAGCAGGGCCTGGGCCCTCAGTAAAAGGCTCTAGGGCAGACAACCAGGGCAAGAGCCAAGAATGTTGCAGGAGAGCAGCCTGAGTGCACAACCAGGGCCTCTGAGAATCTACAAGTGTGCCCATGAGAACACCTAGTAGGCACCTGCCAAAGGGCACTGATTCAAGCAGTCCTGTAAGGGGTCCCTTTTCCCTTCATCCCCACCTCTACTGTGACTCTGAGAAAGCCAACCAGTCACAGGGATAGGAAAGAAAGGTAAGGATATATGAAAAAAGATAACACTGCCCCACAGTCCCCACTGCAGATCCCTATCGTTAGAGTTGTGGGGTGGAGAGGCAGTATTGAATGAAATGAGATATTGAGATATTGAGGGGTAAAGTATTTATTTATTTTGGCTGCACGAGGCTTTGCAGCACATGGGATCTTTGCTGCCACACGTGGGATCTTTAGTTGCAGCCTGCAGTCTCTTAGTTTCGGCATGTAGGATCTAGTTCCCTGATCAGGGATGGAACCTGGGCCCCTGCACTGGGAGTCTTAATTCCTGGACCACCTGGGAAGTCCTGACATATTGAAGTTTTGACCTCATGTCGAGGGGACCATTTAACACCTGAATTGAGTGTAAACAAATAAAACAGAACTTGTTTTCATAACTTAAACTGATGAGAAAGCAACAGATGGAACTGTCCAAGATGTCATCAAGGGGCCTGCAGAGCATTGTGGGTGCAGCATTTGGAGGACTAAAGAAATCCTCTTCTTGGTTGTGCCTCCTTTGAGTTCAGACCACTCAATAAATTGGGTACGTACATCAAGTGCTTAACTGAGGCACTGCTACCTAGCTCAGCTCTCAGATGTCAGTGATTACTACTATTATCTTTATCTTAACATTCATTGCAAGCTGATTTATACCTTTTAGTCAATGTACAGAAACACAGTACACCTAGTAAGTAAGAGGATGGAGACATTTCTTACTCTGCTTTAAAAAATTTAGAAAGCTCCTGTCTTCATGGAGAAAATCAGAACCACCTACAGAACCAGGCTGCTGTGTAGTCCACCGATATATTATGATTCAGAGCTGCAAAGGCACTTCTCACACCTCAGAACATCATGGTGATATTGTGTCTGTCACCAGCTTCAGCCACAGAGTTGGAGCAAGAGGTTACTGATGTGACTGGTTGTCTTCCCAACGCCTCCTTAAGGGGTAATGAAAGTCGGACACCGTGGGTCTCCCATCAGAACAGGGTCCCCAGCATGAGCCTTCCTTTCATTGTTTCTCCCTCATCAAAATCTTCCTGTCCTAGGGCTCATTTCTCCCGGCCCTGCTCTCTGCTTTCCTAGAATGTCTGATAAACCAAGCCATTTGTTGACAGAGCTTCAAGAGGCTGAGGGCTCAAATGTGAATTCCAGTTCTGCCATTTACTATCTAGGATCCCTGGGCAATTTTCCTTCTTTCACTTGGCTTCTGAATTTCCATCTGCAAAATGGATGTTGTAGTGCCTGCCCTGTTTATCTCACAGGGTTATGCTGGGGTCCAATTGCAACTGTCGATGAGAGGGTTAGGAAAACTTTAAAGCACCATATAAGTAACTTTGAGAAACTCAAGTGTGTAATGTCCTCATTCATTAAGTCCACATAACATTCTGCATGTAAATAGATTGGACTCCAGTAGACTTCAGAGGTGGAAATTCTAGCAATGTGATAGGGTCAGTATGCAAAGGATATTTGACAAACTTCAATCTGTCCCACAAACTACTTTAAGATCCATTGGTGTTTCTGGTACTAAAATCCCCTTAGACTCAGTGTTTATCTGGTCCACTCCAGGATCTGCCACAAATTTACAAGTTTAAAAAGAATATAAAATTACTGTCAAAATAAGAGGCTTCTCTAGAACCATTCCCTTCTTTCATGTATACATTGCCCGACTGGGCACTCAGCGCCTTCATAGCAGCCAACACCGTGGCTCAGCCCAGCCCTCCTCCTACGTAAGGGACTGCATGTATTTGATGCCCCAATGCAGGTCCCCTCACTGGCAGAAGTGGTCAGGCTCACCTGTGCATCCCACTGGCCCAAAATTTCTGAGGAAAGGCATTTGTCCTCAGTGCTGACAAGCAGCACAAACTCTCTCAAGCCAAGAAAAACATTTCCATCGTCCCCCAAGAGGTAATGTCCAAGTCCAGAGTGGCTCCAGCCTGAATCGAGCAATTAAATTTGCGTCTGCCCCTACCAAACCTCAAAAATGCTAACATCTTGCACGTGTCAAGAGGGTTATTTATAAAACTATTTGCTTGTCAACCCCAGGAGGACATTCTGTACTTTTTTGCTGGAATACTGTATATTTATGAACCATGGCTTGAAAACTAACTTTGGCAGGAATATCTATGGGCAAAAAAATTCTATCAGCCCCTCGCACAGCGCAGCCTGAGTTCAGTCACTGTGGTGCAGTGGTGGCTGGGCAGGGTCCTGGTACAGAGCTAGTCCGTGGCTTGCTGCGGCAGAGAATGAGTTCCAGATGTGTGCTTCGTCAGGGGAAGGATTTCAATTTTAGATAAGAGGCTTATTTTCTTTCTCCCTCTCTTTTTTTTTTTTTCACTCTAGCGCCACATTCCCAATTTTGAATAATTAGTCTTAAACATGAAGAACATTTAGGCTGTTTGTTGCCTGCTGCACTTGATGCTCTAGCGCCCTGCTCCCTGACCTGGTGAAATCTCCCAGCTTGGACAGCTAGCCTTCTGAACTCCTAGTTTCGGATCTACTTATCTGTTCCTAGCATGTGACACACAGCCATTTGGTTAGAGAAGAGGGGACTAGTGTGATATGGGGTAGACTCTACTCTGGGACAGCGAAAGACCTGCAAGGGACTGTTCCCCACTCTTCCCCAAAGACTGCCCCCAGGGGGCACTTTCATCACATCCCCGCAGTCAGTTCCATCAGCCATAGGGTCTTCTGCTGACAGGGATGCTGAGCCTATCCAACATCACAGCAGATTTCTTGCTCTTTCTTGAGCTTGAGCAGTGAACTTATGATTCATTTCTCTTCTCTCTTCAAGATTGAAGGGCCCAAAGTGGGAGTGGCCTGTGAGCATATGCATATTGTGCAGTGACAGATAAAAGAACTCGTATCTGGGGACCTAGAGAGACCCAAAATCTGCACATGCATAGGATGATGTGTAATCGATCCTCATGCAGTCTCTGCAATATTTTCCATAACTGTAATGCCCATATTTTTTCTTAATATATTTATTTTATTGAAGTATAGTTGACTTACAGTGGTTCAGGTGCACAGCAAGGTGATTCAATTATACATGTACACATGTATTATTTTTCAGATTATTTTACATTATAGGTTATTACAAGATATTGACTATAGTTCCCTGTGCTTTACAGTAAAATTTTGTTGCTTGTTGCACATCTATTTTTTTAATTAGAAATCCAGCATTCTATTCATTCTAAGTCGTTTTTATTCTTAGAAGCCTTTGAACCTTGATTCAAGGGCTCATTCCTAAAAGTCTTGAGCTTTAATGTCCTACACATCTGGTAGGTATACTCGGAGATAAACTGAAACCCCTTTAGCTAATTTCCTTACTGCTGCTGCTACTGCTGCTAAGTCGCTTCAGTCATGTCCGACTTTGTGCGACCCCATAGACAGCAGCCCACCAGGCTCCGCCGTCCCTGGGATTCTCCAGGCAAGAACACTGGAGTGGGTTGCCATTTCCTTCAATGCATGAAAGTGAAAAGTGAAAGTGAAGTCGCTCAGTTGTGTCTGACTCCTAGCGACCCCGTGGACTGCAGCCTACCAGGCTCCTCCGTCTATGGGATTTTCCAGGCAAGAGTACTGGAGTGGGGTCCCATTGCCTTCTCCGAATTTCCTTACTACACTGTGTAATAGTAATACTAAGTTATTATCATTATTGCCATTTATCAAGTATTTGGTATTTAGCACACTCTATTTCTAATTCTTAGAAGTGTAAAAGATTTTGGGAACCTTACTTTTCAGGTTAAAAAAAGCTGAACCACAGAGAGGTTAAATAGTTTTCTAGTAGACACATGACTGATTATAAGTGGAACTGGTATCTGAACCCAGGATGTGTTGGCTCTGTGATGAGAGAGAAGAGATAAGAATTTAAGGAAGTGGGGAGGAGGGGGAGTTAAAGCATAAAACAAGACCATCAGCCCTTGGGAATTGGGTGTTGTTGACCACAGCTGTCCTTCCAGCCTCAGCTGGCCTCCAGGAGTGAGGCACACTCTCCCTGCATGGAGGGCCCAGGGCCCAGACCTCCTGTGGGATAGGAGGTCTCTGTGGGAGAGGACTTGCGTCATCCTTGGGCCTTTGGGCAATGGAGGCATCTGCAGATTCAGCAGGGTGTTATTCAGGGCCGAGTCAGGAATCTAAAATCCCTGAAAGTTCTGGGGCTGGTCACTGGGATTCAAATGCCCCCAAGCATCTCTCCATGCCAAGGTCAGGGTGCAGAATCAAGCTGTCTCTGCTCATTCCTTTCCTGCCCCGGTCTTAGTCCACCCCACCCACAGTTGGTACCTGGCCAACAGATAGCAGTGCCTTCTAGGGGAGCCAGGTCCTCAGGCCTCAGCCACAGTCCAGGCTCGGGAGGCTATGGGAGGGCCTCCAGGGGTGTGAGGGCAGTCCAAGGCCATAAATCCCTGGCCTGGGCACGGGCACAGAGCCAGCGGGCTCACTTAGAGAGCTGTGGACAGGGAGGGCCAACTGCCTGAGGAAAGACCTCAGGCATCCTCCAGACCTTGGCGGGGAGGAGGCTGGGCCTGGAGGCTTCATCCAAATCCATTTCGTTTCAGGGAGTCACTGAATTTCTGAGTCTCCCCCTCTTTACAAGACTGTGTGATTATGTCAGAAAAGCCCCATCCATAAAGTTAAGCCCCAGGCTGGATTGACTCCTTGTTCTGCTGATGTGTGAATTTAAACATGTCTCTTGACGCCTGAAAAATGGGAAGAACACTTTAAAATCTAATAAAGACTAGAAGTTGTGTATTTGAGCTCTTAATTCAGATTGTCTCCTTCACTTCTTGGGTATGTGACTTTGGATGAGTTACTTAATCTCAGTTTCCTAGTCTTTAAAATGGAAATAATGAAATGACTGTTATATAGAAGTGTTGTGAGGATAAACTAGAACATAAATGTAGACAAATTTGGCTCCTGGCATGTCAGTGCTCAGTAATTGTGAGCTTTTAAAAAGTACTATTAATTTAACTTCCTGGAAATAAAACCATAGGAATGATAATGTGCTTTGGGCACTATATATTACTGTGTGGAATTTTGAGTCCCTGTAAACAAGGAGGTAAATTGAATTCAGAAATGTACCAGATTTGGCCATGCTGCATAGCCAAGCATCACTGGTTTGGGAAATGAACTCATATTATAGATGATAATAAAATTGCTCCCAGGTTGACCTTAGTGAATGGAAGTTTATTTGCTGGGGAGGGAGGAGAGCAGGTGGACCAGTTCATGAAAGGGAGGGATGCTCTAGATGAGGCTGTTCAGTGACCATGTTGGTGCAGTTAGACCCTTTGAGGGGATGAGGCCTTTAGAATGTACCTTTCCCAATGGCCCACCTTTGCTCAAGGCCACCACCTAAGGGAAGAAGGACTGCTAAAATTGGGAGGAATTTGTTTTTCAGATTTGGACTGTATCTCAGGCAGCAGAGGTTAGTGGGAAAAGCAACTGCATTGAAGGCAGAGAATCTTAAATTCACATCCTCTCCTAGCCAGTTCCTCACTGACCTTGGACAACTTACTTAATCTCTTTGAACCTCAGTTTCCCCAGGCTCTAAGTTGAAGACAATAAGTGCTTATCTCTAGTTTTCTGTAAGGATTAAAAGAATTAAGTAGAAGGTGCCTTACTTTTTCTTCCTGCTCACCTCAGTGAAATAAATAGTTAGACAAATATTACAAAATAAGAGAGCCCTCCACTATAATTGATGTCCTGATGGCTGAGTACTAGATACTGGTAGACACAGGATCAACTTCAGTCAAGATGGCAGAATGAACAGAGGCAAGGAGTCCTGCCCTCTCAACATTAGAAATACCAAACTAAATAATGTTTTTAATTTTTAACAAACTTTTTGGCTGAAAATCAGGAAAGAAAGCAGTTTCCAGGAATAAAGAAAGAAGACAAAATTATTTAGATGTAGCATGTCTTACAAGGGAAGGAAATCACAGGCGTGGGTCTGCCTAAGGAACTGTGGAAGTTATGGCTGCCCAGGACATGACGTCTGGACTGTGAAAGTTTTCAATTCACAGAGAGTCATTTTTTTCTGGTGTGCTAGCAGGAAAGTAGATAGACCATAGAAAGATTAATCCTGAAATATCCAGAAAATTCTGTTACCCAGAATTCCCCATTCTGCTGTTTTCATTTACTCGAGGTTTTACCATGTATACCAGGAAATGATTGTGCTGACTTTTCCTTTAACCCATAATCACTTAGCGTGTTTAGCTATTTCTCTTTTCTGTATTTCTCAGCTCCTTTGGAGGGAAATGAGAGACCCTCCCCAGGCAAGGATGCAATAATCTGACCATGGTTTTAAGGGACAGTGAGCTTCTTTCCAGTGCATTATTAAACACTATTTACAGAAGGAAGGATGAAGACAAAGGCTTTTAGGGTGGAGGGCATAAGTGAGAGTCCAAGAATGAAGGTGCAAAGCAGTAGAGAGTAGTTTGGTGTGGAGGGAGGGTTGTTCAAAAGAAGGAAAGACCCAGGGTTCAGGTAAGTGGAAGACATTGCAAAGGGGTCCATTTGAACCACGCTGGGTTTGCCAGTCCTCAAAGGATCTGAGGACAGAATGATGTGATCTGAGCCCTGAGGGGAAGAGAATTAGAGTTAGCAAAAAGCTTTGTACCTGCCAGTAAATGTATGATTATTAGGGCCGTGTGGATTTAAAATGCTAAAGAAAAACTCACTCAGAATATATTCCTACAGAGGAAGAGACTGCAAATGCTTACTTATAAAATATCATTGCTTTAGATTCTTAAAAATGCCCCCAATTTAAATCTCCAGCTGATAAAAAAAAAAAAAAATTCTAAGTCACTGATGTAGAGAGGGGAATAAAGAAAATAAAATACAGCTATATCATTTACTAGCAGCATGGCACAAGGATGTCACTTTTTTTTTCTGAACCTAAGTTTCTTCACGTATAAAGTGGGAATGATTAAAGTACCCACTTCATTAGGAACATTGTGAGAATTAAGTGAAATAATGCATTTAAATGTGTGTTAAATACAGTGATGGTTCATCATAAATGCTGTGAATGACCGTGGTTTGAACAGGGCTGTTTGCCCAAGATGCCCATTAGCTGTCCTAGGACCTTAGAGGACTTTACTTTGCAAATGTGATTGTCGATACAGTAGTCAAGTGTATAAGAGCTCTAGTTTAGACAGTTTGAAATTGTATCCCATGTGTGCCATTCTCCAGAGGAGTTAGTTGGGACATACTGTAACCTCACTGAGCTTCATTTTTTTACACACAAAATGGGGGTGATGACAATACCTACCTTAGCAAATCCTCAAAGAGTGGATACTATTATTAATACTATGAGAACAAGGTCCTTCATCTGTTTGGCTTTCCTTCAGTGACCTCTAAAGAGAATAATCACCATATTCACTGCAGGGATTTTACACTCAGGTCAGTGGCCAGCAGACCGACTACAAACAGTGACAAAAAGTGTGGAGTCTCTCATCTGTACAAACTTGATTCATCACAAATTTATCAGGTCAAGAATTCCAGATAATATTTTTTCAGCCTTCACCTGCAGACCATGAAAAATATGGTGGGGATCCATAGCACCTTCATAAAGTTCATATTGTTACCAGAATAAGAAGCAGGAAAGGACATCCGCTGGGGGAAAAGATTACAATAAAGATGTTTAGATTAGAAAAAACATCTACTCCTCCAGTTCACAAGAACATCCCTTCAGTGAATACACAACTGCAAGTGGTTAAACATTTAATAATAAGAATCAAACCCCTGAAGTTGCCACAAGGACTTCCAGCAGAGGAGGACGTGTGTAATGCTTGCCTCAGGAACATGGGAGTTAGCAGTGCATGGCATTTATGGTCCAGGAAGCGAGTAAGTCCTAATGCTGGAGCACTTTCAGATTTAAAAGGCAAATCATCTTCATTTAAAGATGGTGAGAAAATGTTTCTATTAAAATATATTTTGAATAATACCCCCCAGAAAAGGCAAGTTCCAGATTGGTTTACCTTCCCTTTGCAGATTTGAGCTTTTGATGTACTCTAGATCAGACCCATGGTGCTGTCCTTTTCTTGCTGTCCTTTTCTTGCTGTCCTTTTTGCCTTTCCTCCATCCATTATGAAAGAAAGCACGATGAGGATCGTATATCCCCTACAGCCACATCCTGTACTAGGGACCCCATCTGAGCAACTTTCGGGTTCTGGTATTCAAATGACACTGCCATGGTCTCTGCCTCTGAATCACCACACAATTCCTCATCCTTACAGGGACAGCCCAAATATTGGCAGAAGAAATCAGAATTAATATTACTAGGGCAAACAAGGAGGAGGCTTGAAATTACTTAAGCGTAAAGTCAGTTTGCAGTAAACAAGCCTAGTTACTTGTCCAGAAAGAGAAGATTCCATCTCCGCGCCTACTTCTCCCATCTCTTTTGAAATTTGTTACAGAAAGACGAAGGCAAAAATATAGATTTGAACTCAAATTAAGTGACAAGTAAGTCAAAGTATTGAATGGGAAGGAATCTCTGATTCATGTGCCTCTGATTGCAGTTTGTAATTTCTCCTTTCATGTTTAATGGGCTTTCCTGGGCAAGGCTGTGAAGCCATGCAGCAGCCATGTTCTGGGTTCCGGGTCTCCTCCCTCATGTCACGTGCCTGGGCTGTTCCAGGGTCCCACCTCATCGATGGGGCATCAGAGGCAGAAAAAGAAAGAAGTGTGAGCATGTTGGCAGGAATGTGTGGAGTGTTGGAATATTAAGGCCTGGGAACAGGGAAGTTCAGAACCCAAATGATAAGGGAGGACAGACCTGGTCAGCTTAGACAAATGGTTGACTTCTCGGAGTACAAGGCTCCCAACGTATGAAGTTTCATAGGGCTACTGATAGCGTTCGATTAGAGCGTGGATATAAACCATCTAGCACAGGGGCTGTAAGTGGTTTGTGACTTACTCATTCATTGTGTGTTCAGCCAACAGATAAATAGTACCTGATAATTTGAATAGAAATCTCAGGCCCAGAAGAGGCAGGCACCTGGCTGAGGTTATTCACACAGTCATTAGGGTTCTGGGGTCCAGCTCTCAGGCCAGTGCTGTTTCCCTGACCTGGGCAGTAGCATCCTAATCATTCTGCCACTCCTGGCTACTCCCAGGGAATCAAGGCCTGCCCTGTTTTGGAGGCATTCACCAACAGAGCATGATTTGGGGATACTTTGAAACCCCCAAATGCCCCAAGAGGCATCCTCATAGATTTTCCTCCCTCCTAATCTGAAGTTCTCCATGCTATCTGGATTAGGCAACAGAGCAGAAGGGGACTAACAATTCCTCAGTTCCATTATGTGTCAAATACTATTCTTGGCAGGTTAAATATATCTTCTTGTTTATTCCTCATAAGACCACTTCGAGGTAAATATTTTTGTCCCCAGTCTGCAGGTAAAAAACTGAGGCACAGAGACGTTAAGTGACTACTTGGGTTAAATGACATCTTCCCCCAAAACACACACATTGAAGTCCTAACTCCCAGTACCCTAGAATGTGACCTTATTTGGAAAGCGTCATTGGGAATGTAATTAGGTAAGTAAGATGAGGTCATTGGAGCGGGCCCTAATCCAATATGACTGGTATCCTTATAAAAAGGGGAAGTTTGGACATAGAGTCATGCCCAGAGGGAAAACACCACATAAAGATGAAGGCAGAGAGTGCGATGAAGCGTCTAGAAGCCAAGGAACGCCAAAGATTGCCAGAAAACCACCAGAAGCTGGGGGGAAAGGCAGGGAACAGATTCTCACAGCCCTCAGAAGGAGCCAGCCAAGTCAACACCTTGATCTTAGACTTTTAGCCTCCAGAGCTGTGACATAATAGAGTTCTGTCGTTTAAGCCCCCTGGTTCGTGATGCATTGTTACAGCAGCTGTGACAAATTGATATAGTGACCACAGATCCACAAATGACCGCTTTGTTTGTCATGTCAGAAACTTGGGAGTCATTATTGATTCCTCATTCTCCTCTACCCTCCAGTCTGATCCGTCACCAAATCCTACTGACATTTTCCTTCTTAATATTTCTAATTCATCACCTATTTTCATCTCTATTGACATCACTGCCATTCAGGCCACTGTCATCTCCAGCTGCATCACCACAATCTTTTTGCATCAGGTTTTCCTAACTCTTGCCCTACCCCAACACAAATCCATTTTCCTCAGAGTAGCCAGGATAATCTTCATTAAATAAATCATACTGCATCACTCTCCTGCTTGAAAATATTACATTGGCTCCCCAGTCCTCCTGAGGTGCAACCTGAACTCTTTCCTAGGCCAGCAGTTCTAGTCCCTGCTCCAATCCTACCTCATCTCATCCTTGATCTCTGTGTTTCATCCAGGTTCACTTACTTTTAGTTATTCTTGTTCATCAGACTTCACCATTTCACTGTCTTTGCATATGCTGGTCCTTATGTTTGGAATGCTCCCACCCACCCAACATCTGCATTTTTGATCCTGCTAACTGAACTGTAGCCTTCAGCTCTCACCCTGTATTACTCCTCAGAGAGACTTTCCCTGACTACTGCTGCTGCTGCTGCTAAGTCGCTTCAGTCGTGTCTGACTCTGTGCGACCCCATAGACAGCAGCCCAACCAGGCTTCCCTGGGATTCTCCAGGCAAGAACACTGGAGTGGGATGCCATTTCCTTCTCCAATGCATGAAAGCGAAGAGTGAAAGTGAAGTCGCTCAGTCGTGTCCGACTCTTAGCGACCCCATGGACTGTAGCCCACCAGGCTCCTCCATCCATGGGATTTTCCAGGCAAGAGTACTGGAGTAGGGTGCCATTGCCTTCTCCACCCTGACTACTAGCTCCCTCTAAATTATTTCTGCCTTGTTATTTTCTGACTAGGCATCTTGTCCTTTTTCTTCTAAGATCTTACTATAATCTGTGTCTGTGTATTATTTAATGTATATACTTCCCAAGGAGGCTTTATAAGAAGAGAGATTTTGTGTTTTGTACACCACTGTCTCTCTAGTTTCTAGTATGCAGTACCTGGAATATTGTTGGCACTCAATAATTATTTCTTGAATGAATGAATGAAAGTCAGCATTAGCATTTAAACTGGGTTTGATATGACTCAGAGGTTCTTCCACCAGAGCATGCAGGCAATTGCCTCTTGAAGGTTATAGTTAAAATTAACTCATTATATAATTTCTGCTTCCCGTTATGATAGAGCACCTTGATTTTGACCAACTATCCCATCACTTTTAATTAAAAAGAACTATGAAAGCTAGATTAAATTCAAAGACAGAAATAACAACAAAAAAAAGAGTCTGTTTGATGGCATCAGAGAACAACCATGGCAGCCAGGACTTGAGGGCATGAGATTCCAGGGAATAGAGACTCCAAGAGAAGTGAGCCTGGCATTTTGCTCTGCTTTTTACCTTAAGGAATTTGCTGCATCCTAAATTGGGTGGGAGTGAAAGGTCAGGAAACCAAGCAGAAGGCAGCCAGTCAGAAGCTAAAAACTAACTCTCACAGAGCTGGAGAGACAAAGGTGAAGTTCACAGACATTAGAATGAGGAGCCCTACGAAGCACTCTGGGCTTCCATTTAAGACCAGGAGTAAAGACAAACTAACAAACTGGAAGCAGACTAACCCCTGCTAACTCTCAGTTGAGACTCATCTCCATCCCTGATTGGGTAGGCAGGGTCCATTCTTCCTGTAACTGCTGGCCAGAAGAAAATAAAGTTTTCCCTGAAGGGGATGACAGCAGCTAAAAGTACCGCAGTTTCTCATACACCAAGCTCCACATTTTCGTCATTGCAGCTCTAAGAAGTTTGTTGCCTTCGAAGAAGACGTGAATTCCACGTAAGTCTGAATCCCCTTGGACAAGCCCAAACATATGCCAGGGGCAGAGCACAGGGTGACAAGAAGGATCTTGATTGGCAGACAAGGCTGACAACTGGAAATTAACTGAGAGCTCAGCTGCCTGGAATTTCACTTTGAAAACAGAAGATTTTTTTCTGTCTACTGTGCAGCTAGCACATGGACATATGGAGACCCAATACAAATAGCACATAAAGCAAATGTCAGCAAAGGAATGACTTTCCTTTCGACTAGTGATGAAAATGGCTTCAATTATTAGAATAATGTGATACTACAGATGGAAGGACTCTTAAAATTTGTCTAAGCCAAACCTTTTAACCATTTGCTTGTATTGATTGAGGCCCTGAGATGGGCAATGATCTTCCTCTGTCCACACAAAAAATTGAGTTGGTTCTTGAATATAGGCTGCTGGACTCCACATCCAGCTGGACTCCCTCCTTGGTTCACTGCTGCAGTGAAGCTCCAAGATCAGACGATTCCAGCCAGTGGCCCATCAGCACTGCAAACAACTTCAACAAGACTCTAAATGTCATGTTAGACGTCAGATGATTAATGTGACTTCTCCCCAGCAAAGAGCCCTAATAGGAGAAGACAATGGGATTCCCATGGAATTCTTCCTCTCCCTAAGGATACCACAACAATTTCCCATTTAGAGTGTTGTCCTAATAAATACACAGGAAGTCATAATTCACTGCTATTATTTAAAGTAGTAGTGTTGTTCTCACTTTCATAAAGTCACATTGGGCAGGATGTTTTCTATCAAGTAAGCAGCTGGGCCTTTAAAAAACACAGAGCTGGCACTTCCATCTGTGCTGTTACCTTGAAAATATGGATGGAGCCTCAGAGTTTGGGAAAAGGGCAGCAAATGAGGTGGCAAGAGGGCCAGGTTCTTATCCTTGTTTTCGTTTCTGGTCTGGATGCTTTGGGCAAATATCTTAAACTCAAAATAATATGAACTCCTACAGAGCTCTGTGCTAACAGCTGGTAAGTTTCATCTCCTGTCACCTTCATGACGAGCTTCTAAGGTAGCGGCCAAGGAAATGGAGGCTCAAAGGGCTTATTATGACTTGAGTATGACAACTGGGATTCTAACACAAATACAGGCTATTTGGCTCTAGAACCAGAATCTTCTTTGTTGTCTTGTTTTTACCAATGTCTTGTTGCCTTAGCTTCTTCAGTTGCATGCAGCCCCAGTGGCACTGAAACCAGCTATCTTTCAGACATCTAAATAACCTCAACTCAAACATCTCCCCATCCACTGTCTGTGGCAGACTGTAATTTCTCCAGATCCTCAAGGGTATCTCTTTTCATGGGCATTTTTGACTTTGGTTCTGCAAGTCCTCTCTCTGTCCATCCCACACCAACATTCCCAGATGAGAAATCCAGGTCTTATGCATCCATAAAAGAATAAAAGGAAATTGCACCTAGGAGTCCACAGGTTTAGTGAGTTGAAAAACAATCCTGAGGGGTCATGAGAGGAGTCACAGCTCACATTTCACCCTCTCCCTCATCCCACCCTATCTGGCTAATTGTCTCTCTCCTTTCCCCAGGGCCGCAAAATGCAGCTTGGGTGTAGCTTGGGTGCAGCTTTTGGCCCTTTATCAAAAGCCTTGAGGTTGGCTAACATTTGTGGCCTGCAGGAACTCCCTGGCCAAGTAAGCATAGCCAACCAAGTATTGTGTCAATAACGCCAGAGTTTTCTCTAGATAGGAGTCTCGAGCATCTAAGAAAACAAGTCTTTTGCTATACATTATATGCAAAATTGGAGAAGGCAATGGCACCCCACTCCAGTACTCTTGCCTGGAAAATCCCATGGATGGAGGAGCCTGGTAGGCTGCAGTCCATGGGGTCGCTAAGAATCGGACACGACTGAGCGACTTCAGTTTTACTTTTCACTTTCATGCGTTGGAGAAGGAAATGGCAACCCACTCCAGTGTTCTTGCCTGGAGAATCCCAGGGATGGGGGAGCCTGGTGGGCTGCCGTCTATGGGGTTGCACAGAGTCAGACACAACTGAAGCGACTTAGCAGCAGCAGCATATGCAAAATTAAGGAGCTAAGAGAGATCAAAGATGGGTTGTCTGAACACCAATACCATGAACTCTTTTGAAAATTCAGATTAATACAATGCATTTATCTACAGTGAAGGTACATACTATATCAGGTGTCTTTGCTTTAAGCTTGAATTATATCAGCTCTTTGTGGTATCTGTGGTTTTCTCACCAAATTCTGATAACAACTATTTATGATTCTAGTTAATTAAAGAGCTCACATAAATCCTTTACTACGTAAAATTTGATCATTCAATAAACATTTATTGATCAATTAGTCTGTGCTAGGCTCAGGTAAAGAAGATGGTAAAGAAGATGAAGTTGCTGTCTTCAAGGTGGTGGCAGACAGTAAATAAATAAATGTGTCTATTCACAATTAATAAATAAGTTTGTATAACAGTGTTAGATAATGACTTGGGGATTTAGAATTCAAAGATCCATACCTGTATACGTCTCCCTTTTAAATCCAGCCTGAAGAGTTCTGATTATTTTTACACATCTTCCTGGAATGGTTTTAAGCTGGAACACGCTCCAACCAAGAATGCAAGCCCTGGTGAGAATTGGTGTCAATCTTCATTGGATTATGAACGTGGAAATGTTTCTTCGGGGGATATAGAACACTATTTTAATAGATGCTATAGTCTGCACAGTTATAAGCTAGCTTAGTATCTATTTTGCATATAATACAGCTTGGATCTTAATTTAGACCTTGGTGCCAAAGCTTTTCTCCACAGAAAGGGAAGAGGGCAGAGGAAGACGGCTCAGAGAGAGCAGAGTTCCTCCAAATCCCTCGCTTGTGCTTTAATCTCCACAGAGGTGCAATTAACCAGGCGGCCCCTTCCCACCGCTTTCATCACCCTCACTCAGAAAGGAGCTTTCTCCGGGCACAATCAAGTGCTTTCAAAGCTTGAAAGTCATGGCTTTTTGGCGAATGTAGCTTGTCTATTTCCGTATCATTCAGAACATGAAGGAAAGAGATTGCTCTTTGTCAAGTGGACAAGACACAGCGGGTAAACAGGAAGACAAAAGACCAAGAAGAATCTATATTCTGAGAGCATATAAGTTACTCTGTGGAGATGTTTAAATATACAGGACTATGAACAGCCTTTTAAGAATTCATAGACCTACAGAATGCAGAGTTGGAGAAAATTTTAGAGATCTATGAGTCCAAATCTATGCTTGACATGAGGGGAAACTGAGTCCTGAAAAGGAAAAGCAGTCTTTCTAAGGCTATAAGGTTAGCTGGTAGCTGAGTGAGGACTAGAACACTGACCCTCTGGTGCCCTTTCTGTCATTGGACTATTTCCACATTCCCTTTCTTTGCTTATTCTCTTTTAAGTTGTTTTTATAAAATTTGTTCCAGCACATAGAAATCCTCCCTTTTGTACTAACCCAAATACTCTCCAGTTTGCAAAGGGGCAGTCTATATTCCACATGCTTCAACAAGTTAACCTAGTTATTCTAGGAATAATTTCTGCTCCGTCCTCTGAAATCACCCCATTTGTAATCTGAGTCACACATTTGTTTGTGTTGTAGCTTGCAAATGATGGTTTACAATTTAAACTGTCTTAAGTGAAAACAAAAATGGAAAACTTGTTAGCTTAAAACTGAAAAGTCCAGGGGTAAATTTACTTCAGTCATGACTGGATCCTGAGGCTCAGATGACAGGATCAGGACTCAGCAAGGTTTTCTCCATCTCCCGCTTCCTCTGGGTGAGCTCCTTTCTCAAACGCTTCACTTCACAATACAAAAAGGCTGCCAGCAGCTCCACATTGAATCTTGTCCTCTTAACAGTGACAGCAAGAAGCAGATTTCCTCTTTCCCAGCAGTTCCACAGAATTCCCATGTAGGAGTTTCATTGGGTCTGATTGGGTACATGCTTGCTGTTGGCCTGCTGTGTTCACCTCCTCTTAGACCCAGGAGATGACTGTCATCATTAGATAATTGTCATGCCAGCATAGGGACACTTGATTATTATTATAAGACTTGTGCACAATGAAGCATGCTATGTGTTAGTGGCGAACTAAGAAATTGACAAGACTTGCTAAAGTCAATTTTTGCAACCACAATGCTCTGGTTTTACAGTCTAATGCCTCATTGGGAACTTCATGAGACTATAAGGACCTCGTGCCTGATGGGCAAGTTTCATCACCACCAACCCAAGGGCATTGTCCATAGGAAACTAGGGCATCTCAAGAAGTTTAAGTCTCTAAACATCCTACAGCCTGTTGTGTTTTGGTATATTCTGCTGATAATATCCCTTGAGCTTATCAGAATAGTCTGTAACTTCTGTAAGAGTCAGTTCAGAGGGTACATTTTTTTAAAGCTTCAGATAACCTTCTGCCCATGTCTGAATCATTTGCTGTAGCCACAAGGATACGATACTCCTGTTAATCTGGCCTGAGTAACTCCACATGGTAGAAATGACTATAGTTTTGGCTTCTTTAATAGTATATATTTTCTGGAGAATGCTGTATAGTTCCTAATAGCGTGGAGTGTAGAGTGTCATTTCCAGCAAGGAAAATAAAGGTGCGTTACCAGGAAAAGAGGAAATGGATGTTGGACAGAGAAGAGAAATGAAGAGCTATCACAGGCTGTGTTCTCTCATTGTTTCATATGTTAATTTTAAGCTCCTTGAGGGTAAAAACAGAACTCAATATTTAATCAATAATCATTACATTGTTACTGAGTAGTCAAAAGCAAACATTGGGGGGGATACCCACAGAGAACAAGATACTATGATGTTCAACAGGACCTTATTGCTTCAAATTTGGGACTCCAGTTTAGTGCGACAAACATATCCTAAATATCTACCATATGCCAAGCATGGTGCCAGTGCTATGGATACAAAGTAGAACAAAATATAACCCCCACCCATAAAAGGCCTCATCTATTTGGAATAAGAACAGTAATACCACCATTTACTGAGTGTCTACAATATGCCTATATTCCACATTTTGTTGTTCACTCACCCAGTCATATCCGACTCTGCGACTCCATGGACTGAAGTGTACCAGGCCTCCCTGTCCCTTACCATCTCCCAGAGTTTGTCCAAGTTCATATTCATTGAATTGGTGATGCCATCCAGCCATCTCATCCTCTGACACCCTCTTCTCCATCTGCTCTCAATCTTTTCCAGCATCAGGGACTATACATTAATCTTAAATCTTAGTAGAACCCCTGAAAAATATGACATATTATTTCAATATGATTTTACTGAGAACCAAAGAATGACACCTACAATCTGACAGTCATTTGGAAGCCGAATAAAGTGTTGAGAATGCCCAAAATCACACTGTTCTTATGTAGTAGAGAATTCTGGTTGCAAGGTGGATCATAGTCATTTCTGATCATTTAGATATGTATATATCAAGACAGTGGGGTGAAAAACAGAAAAAGGAAAACCATTTCAAAAGCACTTTTAGCAAACCTTCTTTTCTAAAGAGTTCTGAAAAGCTCTTAAACCTTATTGCCTGCTGCTATCTTTAATTTTACTTTTGAACACTTTACATCTTCAGCCCTTTTCTGTGTGAATTACAAAGCCATTCAACCATTAGAGGAGCTCAGTGCCAGATAAATATAATGTATTATAGTTACCATTTTGGTCATAATTCTTTTTTTCTTTAATGGAGCATCTCTTTGTGGCCACTGAACACTACTTCTGGTTGATTAGGCTCTTAGTATTTAGTAAGTTTCAATAGGAAGTGAGCAGAATTAGTACAGTGTCTTGAATAATGAGCTATTAATGTATTTTTAATGACCAAGATGTTCTGACGAGAAACTTGTTGATTTTTGTCACTATAACATTATTGCAAAATGATCTGCATGTAGGCTTCACGGTGCTTTATTATGTGAAGTAAGATATGTTTTAGTACATTCAAAGCAGTACTCTTAGAAGCCAACTCAATTTAGGGAAGTTGTCACAACAAGAAGAAAGAGCTTAGAAGTCTAAATTTGAACTGTAACATTTTTATGGTATTCTAACCATAAACAGACATATTTCCTGTGGTAAATCCCGTTAGTGCCTGTTAACCCGTTTTACACGTGGGTAAAATGGAAAAGTTTGTTATCCTTTCTCCCCCTAAACTAGAAAGATCATTTCTGTCTGACTTTGAACCTCTAATCATAAAGCCAGCTCCCTGGTTTGTTCTGTTTCATTTTCTTTTAGTAGACGAGATTATGTAACCTCTCTAGGTCTTGGTTTCTTCATCTGTTAACTGGGGATAATGAAGCACTTGTGCTCATAGGATGTTTATAAGAATTAAATGAGATAGTTCATGTAAACCACCAGTAGGTCTTCCTCTTGTTTATTCCCTAGGCCAAGTCAATTAATGTCCTCTGCTGGAATGGGTGAATTTAACTCAGATGATCATTATATCTACTACTCTGGGCAAGTATCCCTTAGAAGAAATGGAGTAGCCATCATAGTTAGCAAAAGAGTCTGAAATGCAGTACTTGAATGCAATCTCAAAAACAATAGAATGATCTCTGTTCATCTCCAAGGCAAACCATTCAATTTCATGGTAATCCAAGTCTATTCCCTGACCGGTAATACTGAAGAAGCTGACATTGAACGGTTCTATGAAGACCTACAAGCCCTTCTAGAACTAACACCCAAAAAACAATGTCCTTTTCACTATAGGGGACTGGAATGCGAAAGTAGGAAGTCAAGAAACACCTAGAATAACAGGCAAATTTGGCCTTGGAGTGCAGAATGGAGCAGGGCAAAGGCTAATGGAGTTTTGCCAAGAGAATGCACTTGCGTAGCAAACACCCTCTTCCAACAACACAAAAGAAGACTCTACACATGGAGATCACCAGATGGTCAGTAATGAAATCAGATTGATTATATTCTTTGCAGCCAAAGATGGAGAAATTCTATACAGTCAGCAAAAATAAGACTGGGAGCTGACTGTGGCTCAGATCATGAACTCCTTATTGCCAAATTCAGACTTAAATTGATGAAAGTAAGGAAAACCACTAGACCATTCAGGTATGACCTAAATCAAATCCCTTACAAGTATTCAATGGAAGTGAGAAATAGATTCAAGGGATTAGATCTGATAGAGTGCCTGATGAACTATAGATGGAGGTTTGTGACATTGTACAGGAGACAGGGATCAAGACCATCCCCAAGAAAAAGAACTGTAAAAAAAGGAAAATGGCTGTCTGAGGAGGCCTTACAAATAGCTGTAAGAGAAGTGAAGAGCAAAGGAGAAAAGGAAAGATATACCCATTTGAATGCAGAGTTCCAAAGAATAGCAAGGAGAGATAAGAAAGCCTTCTTCAGTGATCAGTGCAAAGAAATAGAGGAAAACAATAGAATGGGAAAGACTATAGATCTCTTCAAGAAACTTAAAGGTATCAACGGACCATTTCATGCAAAGATGGGCTCAATAAAGGACAGAAATGGTATGGTCCTAAACAGAAGATATTAAGAAGAGGTGGCAAGAACACACAGAAGAACTATACAAAAAAGATCTTCACAACCCAGATAATCACAATGCTGTGATCAGTTACCTAGACCCAGACATCCTGGAATGCAACATCAAGTGGGCCTTAGGAAGCATCACTATGAACAGAGCTAATGGAGGTGATAGAAGTCCAGTTGAGCTATCTCAAATCCTAGAAGATGATGCTGTGAAAGTGCTGCAGTCAACATGCCAGCATGTTTGAAAAACTCAGCAGTGGCCACAGGGCTGGAAAAGGTCAGTTTTCATTCCAATCCCAAAGAAAGGCAATGCCAAAGAATGCTCAAACTACCACACAATTGCACTCATGTCACACACTAGTAAAGTAATACTCAAAATTCTCCAAGTCAGGAGGCTTCAACAGTACATGAACCATGAACTTCCAGATGTTCAAGCAGGTTTTAGAAAAGGCAGAGGAACCAGAGATCAAATTTCCAACATCTGCTGGATCATTGAAAAAAACAAGAGAATTCCGGAGAAACATCTATTTCTGCTTTATTGACTATGCCAAGACTTTGACTGTGTGGATCACCACAAACTCTGAAAAATTCTGAAAGAGATGGGAATACCAGACCACCTGACCTGCCTCTTGAGAAATCTGTATGCAGGTCAGGAAGCAACAGTTAGAACTGGACATGGAACAACAGACTGGTTCCAAATAGGGAAAGGAGTGCGTCAAGGCTGTATATTGTCACCCCGCATATTTAACTTCTATGCAGAGTACATCATGAGAAATGCTGGGCTGGAAGAAGCACAAGCTGGAATCAAGATTGCTGGGAGAAATACCCATAACCTCAGGTATGCAGATGTACCACCCTTATGGCAGAAAGCGAAGAGGAACTCAAAAGCCTCTTGATGAAAGTGAAAGAAGAGAGTGAAAAAGTTGGCTTAAAGCTCAACATTCAGAAAACTAAGATCATGGCATCTGGTCCCATCACTTCATGGGAAATAGATGGGGAAACAGTGGAAACAGTGTCAGACTTTATTTTTCTGGGCTCCAAAATCACGGCAGATGGTGACTGCAGCTATGAAATTAAAAGATGCTTGCTCCTTGGAAGAAAAGTTATGACAGCTTATTAAAAAGCAGAGACATTACTTTGCCAACAAAGGCCCGTCTAGTCAAGGTTATGGTTTTTCCAGTAGTCATGTATGGATGTGAGAGTTGGACTATAAAGAAAGCTGAACGCCAAAGAATTGATGCTTTTGAACTGTGGTGTTAGAGAAGACTCTTGAGAGTCCCCTGGACTGCAAGGAGATCCAACCAATCCATCGTAAAGGAAGTCAGTCCTGAATATTCATTGGAAGAATTGATGCTGAAGCTGAAACTCCAATACTTTGGCCACCTGATGCAAAGAACTGACTCATTTGAAAAGACCCTGATGCTTGAAAAGATTGAAGGCAGGAGGAGAAAGGGATGACAGAGGATGAGATAGTTGGATGGCATCACCAACTCTATGGACTTGAGTTTAAGTAAACTCTGGGAGTTGATGATGGACAGGGAGGCCTGGCATGCTGCTGTCCATGAGGTTGTAAAGAGTCGGACATGACTGAGTGACTGAAGTGAAGTGAAGTGAAGATATTACTCCTTGGGAAATTTTTCATTTTAGTACCCCTTAATATCCTGCCTGGGTTGTGAGCTTCCTGAGCTTAGGGACTGTACCTACAGATTTTCCTTTTTATGTCTTGCATTTAGCATAGTATTGCACACAGAGCAGGTGATCAATAAATATCCATCAAAAGATTGCCTCCAAAGTGCCTTTCGACATTTGCATGCTGTAACTTCTTCCAACAGACCTCTCAAGTAGATACAGATGGCAAATTTATGCCTGGAATTGCCTACTCTTTTTGTAGAAAGAGGGTCTGAGAATCTCAAGGTTCATGTTAAGAAATATGAAACTGACTCACTCAATGATCCTTCACTATATCATCAAAACTTTTAATCCTATTGTAATAATGAATTTAGTTGTAATGAATATGTAGTTAGACACCATGTTTCCCACTAACTTTAACTGCAAATGCTTCCAATTATGAATAATAATATTAAGTTGACCCAAAAAGGATGAAAGAACCCAAAAATCTAGTATATTTATGTATCTTATGTGTAGTATAGATGGTGATTTGATGTAGAACTATGTTGGGGTATTTAAGATCAAGAGGAGAAAGGAGAGAAAAAATATTTGGCATCTAATAGAACATGGATGATGATGATGATGACAGTTACTGTTTTAAGAGCAATTGCTACATCCAGGTACTATGCCAGTTTACATAATTGCGATTTTAAAAAATTCTTATTTTATATGGTATATAGTTGATTAACAATGTTGTGTTAGATTCAGGTGTACAGCAAAGTGATTCAGTTATACATATACATGTATGTTTCTTTTTAAAGGCTTCCCAGTTGCCTCAATTCTTTCCCCATTTAGGTTATTACAGAATATTGACCAGAGATCCCTGTGCTATATAGTAGGTCCTTGTTGGTTATCAGTTTTAAAAATAGCAGTGTCAGTTCAGTTCAGTCACTCAGTCATGTCCGACTCTTTGCGACCCCATGAATCGCAGTACGCCAGGCCTCCCTGTCCATCACCAACTCTCGGAGTTCACTCAGACTCACATCCATCGAGTCAGTGATGCCATCCAGCCATCTCATCCTCTGTCGTCCCCTTCTCCTCCTGCCCCCAATCCCTCCCAGCATCAGAGTCTTTTCCAATGAGTCAGCTCTTCACGTGAGGTGCCCAAAGTACTGGAGTTTCAGCTTCAGCATCATTCCTTCCAAAGAAATCCCAGGGCTGATCTCCTTCAGAATGGACTGGTTGGATCTCCTTGCAGTCCAAGGGACTCTCAAGAGTCTTCTCCAACACCACAGTTCAAAAGCACCAATTCTTCAGCACTCAGCCTTCTTCACAGTCCAACTCTCACATCTATACATGACCACTGGAAAAACCATAGCCTTGACTAGATGGACCTTTGTTGGCAAAGTAATGTCTCTGCTTTTCAATATGCTATCTAGGTTGGTTATAACTTTCCTTCCAAGGAGTAAGCATCTTTTAATTTCATGGCTGCAATCACCATCTGCAGTGATTTTGGAACCCAAAAAAATAAAGTCTAACACTGTTTCCACTGTTTCCCCATCTATTTCCCATGAAGTGATGGAACCAGATGCCATGATCTTAGTTTTCTGAATGTTGAGCTTTAAGCCAACTTTTTCACTCTCCACTTTCACTTTCATCAAGAGGCTTTTGAGTTCTTCTTCACTTTCTGCCATAAGGGTGGTACATCTGCATACCTGATTATGGGTATGGGTTATGGGTATTTCTCCCAGCAATCTTGATTCCAGCTTGTGCTTCTTCCTGTCCAGCGTTTCTCATGATATACTCTGCATATACGTTAAATAAGCAGGGTGACAATATACAGCCTTGACGTACTCCTTTTCCTATTTGGAACCAGTCTGTTGTTCCATGTCCAGTTCTAACTGTTGCTTCCTACCTGCATACAGGTTTCTCAAGAGGCAGGTCAGGTGTTCTGGTATTCCCATCTCTTTCAGAATTTTCCACAGTTTATTGTGATCCACACAGTCAAAAGCTTTGGCATAGTCAATAAAGCAGAAATAGATGTTTTTCTGGAACTCTCTTGCTTTTTCCATGATCCAGCGGATGTTGGCAATTTGATCTCTGGTTCCTCTGCCTTTTCTAAAACCAGCTTGAACATCAGGCAGTTCACTGTTCACATATTGCTGAAGCCTGGCTTGGAGAATTTTGAGCATTACTTTACTAGCATGTGAGATGAGTGCAGTTGTGTGGTAGTTTGAGCATTCTTTGGTATTGCCTTTCTTTGGGATTGGAATGAAAACAGACCTTATCCAGTCCTGTGGCCACTGCTGAGTTTTCCAAATTTGCTGGCATAGTGAGTGCAGCACTTTCACAGCCTCATCTTTCAAGATTTGAAAGAACTCAACTGGAATTCCATCACCTCCACTAGCTTTGTTCGTAGTGATGCTTTCTAAGGCCCACTTGACTTCACATTCCAGGATGTCTGGCTCTAGGTCAGTGATCACACTATCGTGATTATCTGGGTCATGAAGATCTTTTTTGTACAGTTCTTCTGTGTATTCTTGCCACCTCTTCTGAAAAAAAAAAAAAAGGTACAAATGAACTTATATACAAAACAGAAACAGACCCACAGATTTAGGAAAGAATGAATTTATGGTTACTGAGGGGAGGATGAGAAGGTGGGACAGATTGGGAGTTTAGGATTCATATATATATATATCTGTCCCTCCTTCTTATCCTCCCCTCAGTAACCATAAATTCATTCTTTCCTAAATCTGTGGGTCTGTTTCTGTTTTGTATATAAGTTCATTTGTACCTTTTTTTTTTAGATTCCACATGTAAGCAATATCATATGATATTTGTCTTTCTCTGACTCACTTCACTTAGTGTGATAATCTCCAGGTCCGTCCATGTTGCTATAAATGGCATTACTTCATTCTTTTTAATAGCTGAGCAATGGTCCATAGTATGTATATGTGTGTATATATGCATACCACATCTTCTTTATCCATTCATTAGTAAATGGATATGTAGGTTTGTTACATGTCTTGGCTATTCTGAATAGTGCTGCAATGAACACTGGGATGCATGTATCCTTTTGAACCATGTTTTTCTCCAGATACATGCCCAGGAGTGGAATTGCTGTATCATATGGGAGCTCTGTTTTTGTTTTTTTAAGGAACTTCCATACTGTTTTCCATAGTGGCTATACAAATTTACATTCCCACCAAGACTGTGGGAGAGTTCCCTTTTCCTCACAACCTCTCCAGCCTTTATTGTTTGTAGACTTTTTGATGATGGCCATTCTGACTGGTGCAGGGTACTGTCTCTTGGCAGTTTTGATTTGCATTTCTCTAATAATTAGCCGTGTTGAGCATATTTTCATGTGCCTCTTGGCCTTCTGTATGTCTTCTTTGAAGAAATGTCTATTTAGATCTTCCATTCATTTTTTGATTGGATTGTTTGTTTCTTTGTTTTTTTTATATTGAGCCATATGAGCTATTTGTAAATTTTAGAGATTAATCCCTTGTCTTATTTTATCTTCACAACACTAAGAGGTAAGTGCTGTTGTTTCCATTTTACAGATAAAAGAAGTTAGATCCTTTAACTTAGTCATAGAGCCCATATCTAGTAGAGGCAAATTTTTAACCCAGTTCTAATGACTTAAATTACTTTGCTTTTTTGAATTTCTTTTTCTTGGAGATGGTCTTGATTCCTATCTCCTGTACAATGTCACAAACCTCCGTCCATTGTTCATCAGGCACTCTGTCTGTCAGATCTAGTCCCTTAAATCTATTTGTCACGTCCACTGTATAGTCATAAGGGATTTGATTTAGGTCATAACTGAATGGTCTAGTGGTTTTCTCCACTTTCTTCAGTTTCAGTCTGAATTTGTTCATGGCATCACTGACTCAATGGACATGGGTTTGGGTGGACTCCGGGAGTTGGTGATGGACAGGGAGGCCTAGCGTGCTGCGGTTCATGGGGTCACAAAGAGTCAGACACAACTGAGTGACTGAACTGAATGACTTAAAAATTGCATATTTAATCAATTTCCTAGCTCAGTCTCTATCTTCTCCCTTCTATTAATGCAAACAATAAATAGTAGTTTAACTAGAAAAAATTATTACTATATGTTTAGAGAATAAGTAAAACCCTATGTTGAATGGACAGATTTATCTAGCAATGTAATAGCAACTGCCAGCCACTTATTAAGAGTTAACTATGTATCAGACATTTTATACAGAGACATTGCATATTATCTCTCATCCACAACTCTGCATAGAAGATATAATAGCCCTGTTTTATAGATGGGGAAACTAAAGCCCATACCAGTAAAATAAACTACTCTAGTTCCCAAAGGTGGTAAATGGCAGGACACAGATCTTTTTCCTTTTACCTCTCTGAAGCAGTATTATACCAGGAAAATCCTTTGATATATAGAATGAGTGGCTGGAGACAAGCTATGGAAAAGACATAATACTTCAGCTTTTCAAGTTCTAAGACTCAGAAGGGCTTGGGGAAGGGGGGATTGGCTTTGTTTTTCAAGAAAATTATTCAAAAGCATCTAACAAATGTTTGGGATTTAGGTAAGGAATGCTAAAATATGCTTGTTCCCTTGAGAATGTTTTCCTCTGTGTATTAAAGTCTTTGTGTAGTTTCAGGCAAAATTTATCCATATGTTTCTGATTCAGTGCCCTAAACTTATCACTGTGCTTTGCAAGGCCCATTTAAAGTCTGTGACTTTTGAAGTTGCTCTGAGCTACTTGTCTTTAAAGCAGGAAGTTACATTTCCCATGAGGGCACTGGACTTGAGTTTCAGAAGGAAGAGGGTGCATTCCAAGCTCCAAGGTGCACATGGATTCCGGCCTGTGGCTGGGGTCTGCTTTTCTACCCTTCTCTTGGAAGTCTTAGTCCAGCCCAGAATCAGAATCTGTTTCATCTTCCTTTTCCTCCAATTCTCAGTTCAAAATTCAGTATACGGTTGGAACCTAATATTTCTCTCTCTGACTTATTTTTAACTGCATTGAAATTTATTTCAAGGGCAACAGAGATACCTTTTTAAAAAAAAATAAAGAATACATTAAAAATAAAACATTTTCTTTTTTTTTCCTACCACTTCTTTTTTACACATATTCACAAATTCTTACAAAGCTATAGTCAAAGCGGAGATCTGATTTTACATAATGAAAATTTCACTTAATCATAAATATGTTTCTTAGTTGTTACTTAATCTTAAGTCATTTTTATGTCTGTACAACATGCTATTAATTTGATATTCAATAATATAAGTTCAGAATTTTTAGATTCTTTCATGTAGTTTTAAACATATGTATAAAAAGTTAATACTCTGGAAAAAGTTCCAGTGTTCCATTTCAGTGTGGCAAATTAAACTCCTAACAGACTGACCATGCTTCAAACAACTATAAACTTTGGAGAACGTATTTAAAAACTACTCTCAGAAGGCTCCAGGAAATTAACAAAAGGAGGCCTGTTCAGAAGAAAATCAAAACTTGGAAAAGAGAGGCTAGTACAGAATTTCCAGTTTTTATAGCTTTAGCCTCAGATGAGACCTAAGTAGCAGTACAACATGAAGCAGCTAAAACCCCCAAAGAAAACCTACCATCTTTCTAACTTGAAGAACCAGAGGACAGAGACTAGGTAAACACCACTGCTAGACACAGAGATAAACTCAGAAAAGAGAGGAACAGAAAAGGGGGTGCCCCAAATTATATGTAAAAACTCTTCCCTAGTGTCTGGCTAACTCATACACCATGCATGAGTAAAGCAAACATATAGAATCTTTCAGCCAGATCTGAACCAAAATCTGAGTTGTCACTCATCACAGGCAAGAATTTGCCTAATTTTAGTCTAACCAAGTTAATTTCCAGTGAACAAAAGCATCTACACTCTTTCAGGGAATATAAGACAAGCCAGAACCATCACTATGTAGCATTTGTAATATCTAGGATTTAATTCAAAATTCCTCGCAAACGAAGAACCAAGAAAATGTGTATCATTCTCTAAACATGATTAAACTCCAAGATAACCTAGATGTTGGAATTATACATGGACTATAGAGCAGCTAATATAACCATTTAAATGAGAAAAAAATATATCAATACTTATAATGAATTTTAAAAATAGGAAATGTAAGCTGCTGCTGCCGCCACTGCTGCTGCTAAGTCGCTTCAGTCGTGTCCAACTCTGTGCGACCCCAGAGACAGCAGCCCACCAGGCTCCCCTGTCCCTGGGATTCTCCAGGCAAGAACACTGGAGTGGGTTGCCATTTTCTTCTCCAATGCATGAAAGTGAAAAGTGAAAGTGAAGTCGCTCAGTCATGTCTGACTCTTAGCGACCCCATAGATTGCAGCCCACCAGGCTCCTCCGTCCATGGGATTTTCCAGGCAAGAGTGCTGGAGTGGGGTGCCATTGCCTCTCCAAGGAAAAGTAAGCAGGTAAATGGAAAATATTTTTAAACCCAATAAAAATTCTAGAACTAAAAAAGGTAATATTTGAATTTTTTAAAGCCATTGGATGAATTTAATACCAGGATGAACTTGACAAAAAAAAACATTTAGTAAACTTGAAAACAGAGGAATAAAAATGATGCAGCTAAAGAAAAGACAAAAAGATAAAAACTGACCATGGCCTCAGGAAACTATGGGTTAGACAAAAAGATCTAATGTATGTGTAACTAGATTCTCAGAAGGAAAAGGTGGGAAAATATGGAATAAAAAAATGTGAAGAAATAATGACTGAAAGCTTTCTAAACTTTGTTGAAAAACATAAATTTATAGATTCAAAATACTCAGCAAAATCCAAGCAGAAGAGGGGGGGAAAAGCCTAACAGATTATAATGAAGTTGCTAGAAAACAAATACAAAATCTTTAAGGAAGCTGGAAAAAAACAAAACATTATATATACACACACACATGCAAGGGACCAATGACTCAAAAGACCACAAACTTCTTATCAGAAATCATGATGGTTAGAAAACAGGGGAGCAGATGCTTTAAAATGCTGCAAGCAATAAGCAATCAATTTATATTGCTATATCCATAGACATAATTCTATACCCAACCTCTTAAAAAAGGAGATGAAAATGAAATTTTCAGGTAAAAGAAAATTAAGACAGTTTTTTGCCAGAGCACTGTATTACACAAAATGATAAAACATAAAAGCAAATGATGCCAGAGGAAAATTCAAAGTCAGGAAGGAATTAAGAGCATGAGAAATGGTAAATCTCTGAATAAATATTAATGCTATTTTTTACTCTTAATTTCTTTAAATTGCATTTGACAGTTTAAGGAAAAACTATAATAGTGTATTGCTGGGTTTATAACATAAGTAGATAGACTACACATGACAACTATAGCATAAAAGATGACAGATGACAGGGAGGTAAATAAAACTATCATTGCAAGTATTCTGCATTTTATATGCCATGGCACAGTATTAACCCTAAACTTTGAAAAGTGAGAACTTTGTATTGTAGTCCTTTAGCCACTATGTAGTACAAACACATATAGCTAAAAATCCAATAGAGAAATGGAGAATTCTAAATTTAAAATAATTCAAAAGAAAACAAGAATAGAAAACAGAGGGGAAAGCAGAAATTAAACATTGAAATGGTAGATTGAAATCTAGTCAAGTCAATAATTCTATTAAAGGTAATGTTAAAAGTAGGATGTTACTAATGGGGAAACTACATATGTAGTTTATAGAAACTCTCTGAATTTTATTTGCAATTCTTCTGTAATTCTTAAACTGTTTTAAAATACAAACTTTATTTTTAGAACTATGATGGTCTAAATACTCCAACTAAATTATCAGAACAGATGTAAAATCAAAACTAGACTATATACTGTCTGCAACTCATACTTTAAACATAAAAACATATATAGATTGAAAGTAGATGGACGTCCTATGCACATCCATGGAGCAAATCACTATACCATGCACACAGTAAGCATAAAAAGGCTGGAGTGGTTATATTAAATGAAAATTGAACATATTGTGAGACAAAAAAGTGATACCAGAGATAAATAGGGGCCTTTCAAGATAACAGTGTCAATTCATCAAAAATACATGTAATCATAACTAGTTCAGTCACTCAGTCATATCTGACTGTGACCCCATGGACTGCAGCACACCAGGCTTTCCTGTCCGTCACCAACTCCTGGAGCTTGCTCAAACTCATGTTCATCAAGTCAGCGATGCCATCAAACCATCTCATCCTCTGTTGTCCCCTTCTCCTCCTGCCCTCAATCTTTCCCAGAATCAAGGTCTTTTCCATTGAGTCAGTTCTTCGCATCAGGTGGCCAAATAGTGGAGCTTCAGCTTCAGTATCAGTCCTTCCAATGAATATTCAGGACTGATTTTCTTTAAGATTGACTGGTTGAATCTCCTTGCAGTTCAAGGGACTCTCAAGAGTCTTCTGTAACACCACAGTTCAAAAGCATAATAAATAGGTAAATGCCTAATAAAAAACTTCAAAAGACATAAATATGAACAGAGTCAAAGAAATACATAAGCAAATCAATAATCATAATGGAAAAATTTAACTCCACTCTTTCATTAATTGACAGCTACTTTGATGTTACGATAGAGACTCCCAAATATCAGTTGCTTAAACAACAAAAAAGATATTTATGTCTCTTCTTCCATCTTGTTGCTCCACTGTCCCCATGGCCCATGATGGCTCATCACCAGATCCTTACCCTCAGAGTCAGAATAGGAAATAGGAGGGAGCATATCCCTTCACTTTAAGAGCACAGCCAGAGGAAATTGCATGGGTGTTTCTGCTCACATCTCATTGGTCAGAAGTTAGTCACATGGCCACCTTCCACTGCAAAAGAAGATGGACAGTACAGTCTTTCTCCCCTGTAGCCAAACTCCCAGCTATAAATTAGAAGTTCTATTCCTAAAGGTAACTAAAGAAGAGATAGAGAATATGACCAGGAGTCTCAGACATACCCCATTTTCATGATGGTTTTACTTGTAGAAGGAAGGAGCTCTTTGAACTAGCAAAACCATAGGTTGTCATGTCATGTGATCATAGGTTTCAAAGCTCAGGATACTTTAGGGTATCACCTAGTTTAAAAGGCAGAACCATGTTTTACAGGCCATCTCAAAGCTCTTGTGAGCCATGGCTTACTTGCTTGTTCTCACTTCCTCGGCACCTAAAACATTACCTGACATATACTAAAGACTCAATAAACTTGTTGACTAAGTGTACACATGTTTCTCAATTCTATCTCCTCATTGTTTAGGAATTTCTGGGTCTGTTCCATTAAAAACATGAGTTAGAAATCATTTGGGGCTCCATTTGACAAGGAATGTTAGGAATCTTCTGAAGCAGTTTAAGGAAGAACTTTTATGAAAGAGGGCAGAGTGAAAGAGAAGCTGCATCAATCTTCCAGTCAGAATGGACTTCATGTGAAACCCTGAGCAGAGTTGGCCCTCTGGCTTCAACAAGTTTCTTGTGCTGTGACTTCAGGCCCTCTCATTAAAAAATGTTTCCCCCTTGGCCTATGCATAGGCCTGAAATTCCACTACTAATCATTCTTTCGGGTTAACTGAAGCCCCCTATAAAAAAATTATGTGAGAGGGCACTGTGACCCATGAGGATCACAGTGTTAGTTAACAACCCCTTCTAGAAGACCATTCTGTTGGACTATAGCAAGCAGAGTCCTGAAAAACAGGAACAATGAGAATCCAGATTTTTTTTTAATTGTAGGAAGGAGCCCAGATCATAGGGAGCTGCCAGAAAGCGCAGGCCAGAGCAAGAGGAGAAGGTGAACAGAAATAGATTAGCCCAGTCAAGAAGCAGCCTAAGAGCACTGAACACAAGGTGAGTGGGGTGGGGTGGGAGATAGGGACAAGAGATCCAGGCTCACAGCTACAACCCCCCTCACTTTCCAGATGGTAGCAGGTACTAAAGAAATATTTGTTGAGGAGATCAGTGATGTTCGATATTTATTTAACGAATTCATTTAATCAATGTTTATGGCATTACTGACTCGATGGACATGAGTTTGGGTAAACTCTGCGAATTGGTGACGGACAGGGAGGCCTGGCGTGCTGCGATTCATGGCGTTGCAAAGAGTCGGACACGACTGAGTGACTGAACTCAACTGAACTGATATCATGCTTACTATGTGCTAGGCACCATTCTATGTACTTAAACAATATTAACTTGAATTTAACCAAGGCAATGGCTTTGTTAAAATCAGAGTTTGAGAGCCACCACCACCAGATTCTAGCTGTGTGACATCGGGCCAGTGACTCATGACTTCTGAGGCTCATTTCTATCACCTATAAAAGGACTACCATAGTGATTATACCTCAGAATCATTGTGAAGAGCTATCTAGCTAAGAGCCATAAAGGCATTTTATCGACTGTGAAATGTTTTGCAGATCCTGACTTATAAGTAAGCCTAGGACTGGCTCTAGAGTGAATAATAACAACAAAAAGTCATCCTCCTGGTAATCATGATTGCTGTCGTCTTCTACATACCTTGTAGACTCTGGAATTGGATGACTTCATTCAAGTCCACATTCCCAATCTATTAGCTGCATGACTTTAGGCAAATTGCTTTATCGCTCAATGATTCTGTGTTGTCCTCTAAAAAAACTAGGACTAACAGCAGTCTGTATGTCATAGAATCCTTGTGAGAACTTTAAAAAGATGATAAAAGTAAAACACCTGGGGCAACAGCCTGGCGTGAATGCACCAGGAATCGTATACACCTCTGCTCTTTTAAAACTCCCAGTCTTACGAAATAGGTGTTATTATTGTTAATGTCCTAATTTTCCAGAGAAGAAAGTGGAGGGACAGAGAATTTGAATCACTTGTCCAGTGCCACATACCTAGGGAGTGATAAAGCTGGGATTCCTAGACAGGCTTGTTGGAACTGGGCGTTTTTATGGTTGCCTAAGCAAATGTCCTCACTGTCCCTGATGACACACCAGAAATGCTTAGGAGAACTCTTGAGCAAAAGGAAGAGGATTTTAAAATTTAAAGAAAGACAGGTGACAAGTGCCTGATTTTTCCTTACATGCTAAGCTGTCACGAAAAGCAAACCTAAACCTTTCAACACAAACGCTGGGACTGGAAAGGCTCTGAGAAAAGATCCGTGCCCACCTTCTGCCCAGGTAGGCACAGCGCAGCCTGATGGTTTATGAACCAAATTCATCCCCTCTCTCTTCTGGGCCATGACCCAAACCTTGCTCTTATCATATAAATTTAATGCATTTTTCATCTTAACTAAGCACTTATCACACACCGTGGCCATAACTTTTGCAGTTTGAGGTGTGCCAGTAAAACTAGCATGAATTTCTTTTCCTTTCTTCACATTTTCACAGATAGAAGATTCATTTTTAGCGTAAACCATAGCAACTTCAGCATGTGATTTTTTTTTCTTTCCTTATAAAGCAGAGAACCTTCACCTTTCCACTTAAAGGAAGTATTACGGCTTCACTTTGCCACGCCCAAATTGTCAGCCTCACCGCGCTTGCACTTTGGGATTAGTAAGTAAAATAAGGGTGACATGTACCCAAGCACTGCAATACTATGATAGTCAGTCTTAGAACCAGGATGGCTGCTACGTGACTAATAGGCAGGATACACAATGGACAAAGGGAGGATGAACATCCCAGGTGGCGCAAAGCCAGGCAGCGTGATATTTCATCACACTACTCAGAATGGCATGCAATTTAAAACTTGCAAATTGTTTACTTCTGGCATTTTCCATGTATTTTGGGGCCATAGTTGACAATAGAAATCTGAAACTGCGGAAAGTGAAACTACAGATATGGTGAGAATTACTGTATTGAAGATGATGGATCCACAAGATGGAATAGCCCTGAGTCCCTGAACCAGCCCCGAAAGAGGTTATGCCTACCCATCAAAAGTTTTGTCCAACTGAAACTTGACATAAAGCAAAAAGAATTCACTTAGATGGTTGAACCATTATATGGTTTGGGTTTGTTTGCCTCAGCAGCTAGTCTGACTAACCAGTAGAGGACTTTCTAGCATCTCTGGCTACTGACCACCCATCCTCTGCCTAAATCTTTCCAGTGGTGAGGAATTTATTTCTTCCTGAAGTGTGTGTTCACTCTTCATTCAGTCAATCACCTAATGGGTTTTGGTCTGGTTTTAATTGAGGCATGTGGTACAAAATATACGTATGTAAATTTCAAGTATACAACAGTGATTTCACAATTTTTAAAAGTTGTACTCCATTTATAGCTATTGTAAATGTGTTGTACAATATATCCTTGCACCTTATTTATTTTGTGCATAAGAGTTTGTACCTCTTAATCCTTTAACCCTATCATGTCCCTCCCATCTTCCATCTCCCTACTAGTAACCACTCCTTTGGTCTCTGTATCTGTGAGTCTTTTTGTTATATTTACTAGTTTTATTTTTTAGGTTCCACTTTTAAGTGATATCTGACTTATTTCGCTTAGCGTAATTATCTTCTAGGACCATCCATGTTGTTGCAAATGGCAAAATTTCATTCTTTGTATGGCTGAGTAGTATTCCACTATATATATACACACACACACACACACACACACATATACCACATCTCTATCTGTTCATTTGTCGGTAGATCCTTAAGTTGTTTCCATTGGCAATTGTAAATAATGCTATGCATCATCATATTTATACATATGAGTGTATGTATCTTTTCGAATTAGTGGGTTTTTTTTTTCAGATATGTACCCAGAAGTGGAATTTCTGGGGTCCTGTGATAGTTCTATTTTCAATTTTCTGAGGAACATCCATCCATAATCTTTTCCACAAAGGTGGCACCAATTTACATTCCCACCAACAGTCCCTTTTCTCCACGTCCTTTCTAACATTTATTCTTTGTGTTCTTTTTGCTAATAGTCATTCTGACAAGTGTGAGGTGATATTTCATATGGCTTTAATTTGCATTTCTCTGATGATTTACAATGTTGAGCATTTTTTCATATGTCTACTGGCCATCTGTATTTCTTCTTTGATAAAATGGCTATTCAATTCTTTTGCTCATTTTTTAATTGGGTTGATTTTTTTTAATGTTGAGTTGGATGAGTTGTTTGAATATTAACCCCTTATTGGTCATATCATTTGGAAATATTTCCTCCCATTCAATAGATTTTTTTCGTTATGCCCTTGGTTCCCTCTGCTGGGCAAACGCTTTTAAGTTTAATTAGATCCTATTTGTTTATTTTTGCATTTATTTCCTTTGCTTTAGGAGACAAACCCCCCAAAAAATCACTATGATTTATGTCAAATAGTGTTCTGCCTATGGTCTCTTCTAGGAGTTTTATGGTTTTGGGTTTTACATTTAGGTTTTTAATCCATTTTGGGTTTATTTTAATGTATTTTTCATGATGTTAGACTATTTTAATTTCATTCTTTTACGTGTAGCTGCCCAATTTTCCAAGCATCACTTATTGAAGATGCCACTTTGTCTCCATTGTGTATTCTTGCCTCCTTTATCATGAATTAATTGACCATAAGTGCATGGGTTTATTTATGGGCTGTCTATCTTGTTCCATTGATCTATATTTCTGTTTTTGTGCCTGTACCATACTGTTTTGACTACTGTAGCTTTTTAGTATAGTCTAGAGTCAGGTTGCATGATTCCTCCAGCTGTGTTCTTTTTTTCTCAAGGTTGTTTTGGCCATTCAGAATCTAATGTTTCCACATAAATTTTAAAATGATTTGTCCTGGTTTTGTGAAGAATGCCATTGGTAATTTTGATAGGGATTGCATTGAATCTGTAGATTGCCTTGGGTAAAACTAATGTTTATTGAGTTCCTACTATGCACCAGGCCCCATGCTAGGCACTAGGGAAGAAAGGATGAATGAGGCACAAGATTTCTGCCCTCATAAAGCTTTTTTCCCAGACAGGTAGACAGAAATCAAACAAGTGAATAGGCAGTAGGCACAATGTTTATTAACTCTGATAAGTTACTTGAGGGAAATAGGCAGATTGATGGCACAGAATTACTGAGGGAGGGTCGAATGTAGTGGAGGAGGAGAGGGGGAGGAGGTCATGGAAATCTTCTCTGAGGAGGCGAGTGAGACCAGACACAACAACTGGCAGACATCCCTGATTCATTTTTTAAAAATCACAAGGTTTTTGTTGTTGTTGTTTTGCTTATATTAACAGAAAGATAAGTCTGCTTTACCCCACATCGGGTCCTAATTATATAGTCTGGGGTCCCAGAGAAGTCTATTTTTTGCTGTTTCCAACTGACAGCTTCTCCAGCATCCAGCATTTGCAGACAGCTGTCACATCTCTCCAGCCCCACGAGGCCCTCCTCCCCCTGAACCCCTTCAAGCAGCCTCCCGAGGTTTAGGAGACCCAGACATGTCCTGTTGTTACTAAGAACAGACAGTTCCTAATAACAGTTCTTAGTAGAAAAATCCAGGTAAACAAGGGGTCCCAGAGACCCCCACTGTAAAGGCTATGTGGACTCTCCCAACATCTTAGGGATAATTGGTCCAGCTCCTATGACATTGCTTATTCATTTCTCTAGGGCTGTTGCTAACTGCTGGCTCTCATCAGGCATTAATTCTCTGACATTGGTAGGGAGCAGGCGAGGTTAGAAACCTTCAAGTGCTCCCGCTGGAAGCCCTCTCTCTCTCTTGAAAACAATTTATTTTTTTTGATGTTAAAATCTTGTCCCGCCCCCCTGGTTTGAACACCAAAACAAACCCAGCTGTCCTCAATGCTGGGTCCAAACCACAGACGTATGGCTGGAAAGCCAAAGAGGCAGCAGGAGGAGCTGCTCAGAGTCTGGCTTCTCCAGATTCCTTCTGGGCACTGCTCAAGAGGCAGGGAGTCTGTGTTCTGCAAAAGCCCAGCCTCCCCTTCTTCAAAATTAAGCAGGAAGACACCTCAAGGGCAACAGTTCTGCCCTGCCCCCAGGGAGCTCCTAGGAGGCAGAGGCCTATGCAAACTCCTGGGGCCTCTGGGTTAGCTGATACGCCCCTTCCCTTCCTGCCAGGAATGGTCTCCAGCAACTCCAGGGGCTCCCAGGGAGTTAGAAGGCTGAGGCCTGAGACCCCGGCAATGTGCACAACTGTTTTCTTTGCTTGATTTAGAGATAAAAACAACTGCTGCTTCTTGCTTTCTCACACTTTCCACTGAGGTCACTTGGGGCAAGACTGAGTCAAGGCTTCCAGAAGGTCTGGCAATAGCGTGGAAGCAAACAGTGGTGATGTTAGCATAGGACACACTCTACCCAGCCCCCTCCACAGCAGAGGAATCAGAGCTGCATCACACAGCTTGCAAAACTGGCCTTGAGTGGCCTTCCTGCCACTTTGTTCACTTCCTGGGGTCTTCACTCAGCCTCACCTATAGACATGATTCCCCTGACTCATATCACCTCTCTCCCCTATACTCCACCCCTGTCATGCTCAAGGCTGGAGGTAGGATGAGGTAAGTGAGGAACACAGGATACAAAATTAAAGATGACAGTCTTTCTTCAGGTCATGCAAGTTCAGTGTTTTTTGTACCTTGGGTGCCTCATTCTCCCCATTCTACTACAGGTCCTGCATGTGCCACCTAAACTTGCTCCCTGAGGATATATTTCATTTCTCTGACCTCTCCCAAACTAGAAAGAATCTATGCATGGCTTCTCCGTAAAAGATCAAGACTAGCTGGGAGAGGTCTTTTTGTTTGTTTTTTGGCCAGGTAGTACTTGAATTTTTTCTGTTGTTGTTGCCATTACTTAAAACTCAGAAGAGTTCCAATGGGAAAAAACATCCTTGTTTGTAGCTTCTTTTGGCAACACAGAAGATATAGCCTTTCTGGCTGGGGTGGAGCCACAGTTGCCTCTGTCCCACCAGTGCCAACTCACCATTCATATTACCTTCTTAGCCCCCATAGGCATTTGAGGTTGAACCTTTGACCTAAAGGCAGATCATGTCCAGACATGAAGTAGTAGAACTGTCTCTTATGGCATGATTCTGGCAGCAGTGACTAGCCAGGGTGGGAGACTGGGGCAGAAAGAAAACAAGGAAGATTTCCTGATGTCCTTGCATTCAGAACATGGAGGCAAGTCCCCATTTCATCTGCCAGGGTGCAAAAAAGACTAAAACCTGCAATGTGGATGAAGAAATATGTTATGTGACAGTATCAAAAGAGCTGTGGAGACAAACGGACTAAACTTGAGTTGAAAACAGCCCAGGAGGCCTGCCTGTGCATCGCACATTTGCCCCTGACTTCTGTGTGATGTTGGACACAACCCCTCTGGAAGCCTCAGATTCCTCATCTCTTAATAAGGAGAGTCAGGCTGGATTATTTCTGAGATCCCTTCTGGCTCAACTCTCTTGAATGTAATACTTACTATTCTTCAGTGGAATTATTCTAGTAAAAAGAGAATCTCAGAACATTGTTCGAGCCAGCTTAAAGGAGCAATTGAGCAGGGACCAGAAACCACATTTCGTTGACAGCATGGAATTTTGCAAGTTTCTCAGTGCTCTACTTATCTTTTCATAAGTTCTCTGATTCTGCTGAGAATATACACTTAGAGGAGCTCAAACAATAGCTTGACTCAACAATCTCTTGCCTTAACAACTGCCTGTCTGCTTGAAAATTCACTGGATGTGAAATCTAGTCTGCTAAAGGCAGAGTCTCTACCTTGAAGATACTGAAGGAGAAGGAAACTCCCTGTCCATACTGTGGAAGGCAGTCAAAGTGGAATTCAAGGTAACAGGCATTAACAAAGATCCAAGCAGCACTCTATGCAATGTGGACTGTGGGAGGAAACCAGGAACTATATCCAGGAGTAGAGCTCAGTCCTTGTCCTCGAAGAGATTGTGATAGGGCAAAAAGATCAACACAATACCTGCAGAATCCAAATGCACAACAGAGTAGAAAAGTTGATCAGATTATATCAAGTGCTAGGAGGAGTCAAAAAAGGAACGAGTTACATAGGCCTCAGAGGTAAAATTTAGACTAGTAGCGAAGGATGACTAGATGAGGATGAGAAGGAAAGAACAGAAGCTTCAATCACTCATCTACCAAGGCTGAAAGCTTCCTACTGCCTGCCATGACCCTAAGCACTAGGACGTAAGGGTTAACAAGACAGGAGTCCTGCTTTCATGGCACTAACTTTCTGGTGGGGGACTTAGGTTGTGGTTTAGTTGCTAAGTCATGTCCAACTCTTTGCGACCCCATGGACTATAGCCCACTAGCCTCCTCTCTGTCCATGGGATTTCCCAGGTAAGAATACTGGAAAGGATTGTCGTTTCCTTCTCCATGGAAATCTTCCAGACCCAGGGATCAAACCTGGGTCTTCTGTGCTGCAGGCAGTCTCCTGTGCTCCAGGAGGATTCTTTGCCAACTGAGCCACGAGGGACATGCTTAGACAAGTACACAAATACATAGGATAACTTCAGATATTGTTGAGTGCCATGTAGAATGTGAAATGAAGTGATTATCACAGATGGTGATTGTCTGATGGACAGGGAGGAACCCTCTGAGAAGGCTCCAATTATGCTCTGTCATGAGATGGTCTGGAAAAGAGGAACTGCAAATCCTGGATATGGCTAGAGTGTGGGTTCATGTGGGGCCCAAAAAGGGCCAGGCTGCAGAGGAAGATTGAAGCCAGCTCTTAAAGGGTCTTGAATTTTAAGTTCATCCTATAGCGCAGAGGTCATGAGGAGCCATAGGAGACTCAGAAGCAAAAAGTATCACTGACACCTATGCTGGGGAATAGGCAAGGAGTGAGGACTCACCCTCCTATTCAATACCCAAGGGACTAATACTCACCTTTATCAGAGCTGATCTTCTGGATCTTATCCCAACCCTATGTCTCCACCTTTTGGTATGGCTCAACATTGGAGGATGCAGGGGCAAGAGCCAAAAGCCCCGCTGGGAGCACAAGCTCTGTCCAGCAGTCACTCAGGATGGATTCCAGCTCCAAGTGTCAGGAGGCTTTGCCTCTGGAAGGACTGGGAGATGAAACTGCCTTCGTGTGGCTCAGAAAACAGATCCAGCCTTGGCCGCACTTGAGAGCAGTTTGGAAACTTCATACCAGGTTTTGCTTTGTTTTGTTCACAGGCTCTCAAAGTAAGCCACAGGAATAGACTTCTGCAGGCTTGCATACCCTGGCTCCCCAGCTCCCATGAGCAGCCGAGGGCCTTTCTTGGCTTGGAGACACACCCAACTCATCAGCATGGTCATCTTCTTTCCAAAACTGAGCCTACCTTCCACAAAGGGGCCAGCATTCACCAGGTTGGCTCCAGGCAGAGGTGCAGGATGACTAGAGGTGTTAATGACCACCACCACCAAAACACCCCTGATCTATCTAATGATTCCCACACAGTGGACACCAAGTTAAATACATGTATCCTGACATCTGATGGCCAGAACAGTTTAGTGAAGTAGGTACAACTATTTTCTTCATTTATCAGATAAACTGAGGCACAGAGAGCAACTTGCAGCTAGTACTTGGCAGAACCTAGGTCCACAGCTGGTTCTGACTCCAAAGCTGGGTCTCTGTGGCCCCCCCAATCTCCTGTTTCTCAGTGTGCTGCCCCTTCCTCTACCCACCAAGTACCCGTTGCCTTGTAGCTGCAGTTTCTCAGGTAAACATAGTTCCTCCCACATGCAGCTCTTTTTTCAGGAGAGTCTCAACTCTGCCGTGAATTAGTTCTTTGACCCTGGAAAAAGTCCTTTTCATCATTTGTGCCTTGGTTTGCTGACCAATAAAATGGAGTTGCCCTACCTTTTATATAGTCAATGTAGGGATTTAATCCTCTGTTCCTAAAACTTCAGAAACCTGTTTGGGGCACATAACCAAAAGGTCTTATCACATTTATGCAGAACTGACTCACATAGTCAGAGGTTCAAGTCCTGCCTGGGGCAGTGAGTACACAGGAAGTCCCCACAAATGGACTGGAGTCACAGGTGTCTGCACTGCGGGCAGCTCTGTCTCTGCCAGCTCTGCTGGCAAAACTCACTCTTGGCTTCTTCCACAGAGACAAGTCACATTCCACAGCCCAGCAGCCCAGCACCGAGAAACAGCCCTGCCCAGACACAAGGAAAGTGAACATTAAAGGAACTCTGTTTGTTTATAAAAAGTTTGTGAGCCTCCGAGCTCTCATTTGGTGCCAAGGTGAGAAGACAGGGAAGGAGAGAGACTGGGTCCAAGGAAAACATGGAGGATTTCCTTGTTCTTAGCCATTAAATAGAAGCACTGTCTCCCACAGATTAAGGTCAGTAGATTTCCCTACAGGCTGACTATGCACTGCTGTGTTCCCTGCTCAGATCTGGGTCTGACAGACAGTAGCCTGAAAGCATCATTCTAGAGCTCATATCATATCTGCTGTATTCATTTCCTAGAGGTGTTGTAACACATACCCACAAACTAGGCACTTAGAGAAATAGAAGTGTATTACTTAACAGCTCTGGAGGCTAGAAGTCCAAAATCAAGGTGGTGGCAGTTCCATACTCCCTCTGAAATGTATAGGAGAAAGATCCTTCTGGCCTCTTTGAGCTGATAGTGTTACTGACTCTGGTCCTTGGACTCTCTAATCAATAGAAATTGGTAACAGGCCAGATGAGGAATTCAGGCACGGTTTTATTGCTAGCTGTGCTACATGATGAGAGACCAAAAACAAGTAGCAGTTTCCTTTATTCACTCCATGAAGAGGGGTGAGCTGGTTCCTTAAGTGGAAGGAAGGTAGGAGCAGATGGGTGAGTTGGGCCACAGGGGTGGCTTAGGTGGTCTGCCCATCCCTTTAATGGGGCTATGTGCAGATACCATGCGTCGTACCCTGCTTTTGCTCAGAAGTGGAGGTTGGTTTTGTAGCCTTTTTGTATCTTATTGTTCGTAATCACTCCAGCTGTGCATGCATGCAGTTTTTAGTCCCTTTCTTTGTACTGTGCTGCTCCAGGGAGATGTTTGTCCAGGAGCAAGGACTCTAGGAAAGGGTCCCAGGTCCCAGCCTGTCTCAGTAGCCCCAGGATTCCTTGGCTTGTGGCATCATAGATCCAGTCTCTGCCTCCTCCATGGCATTCTCCCTGTATCTTCACACCATCTTCTATCTATGAGCACCTATGTCCAGATTTCCTTTTCTTATAAGGACACAGGTCATTTAGATTTGGGCTCACTCTAATGACCTCATTTTTACTTGGTTGCCTCTATAAAAGCTCTTTTCAAAATTAGGTCACATTCTAAAGTATGGAGGTTAAATTTTAACATATCTTTTGGGGAACACAAGCCAACCCATAGTATCTGCCGTTCTCACACAGTAGGAAAAAAGTTGTCTCAAATGATCTGAATTTGAGTCTGGCTATACCCCTAACTGGAGCTTCCCCAGTGGCTCAATGGTACAGAATCTGCCTGCAATGCAGGAGACGTGGGAGACACAGATTTGATTTGTGTCAAATCAGATTTGATCTGGGTCAGGAAGATCCCCTAGAGATGGAAACAGCAGCTCTCTCCAGTAGTTTTGCCAGGAAAATCCCCTGGACAGAGGAGCCTGGTGGGTCGCAAAGAGTTGGACACAGCTGAGCAACCGAGCACACATGCACATACCCCTAGCTGGCTTCCTAGTTTTGATAAGTGATTTTCAATATGCTTCCCCAACCTGCTGACTTGGGAGAAAGATGAAATGAGATCATAGACATCACTAACTTTATAGTTTGAAGTGACCTCTGAGATCATGCAACATTTCTCAAAGTGTAATATTCATGAGAGTATTAATCCCACAAAGTTCTCTAGGGAAACAGTGGGGACTGGTGTTATAAGTCCCTCTCAGAGATTCTCAGTAATTAGAAGGTCAAAGGCCCTAAGAAGTCCTGCAGTAAAAAAATACCTTTTTGTCCCAGCAGCTCCACACTCATTTCAGCATGGAGCCCTATTATTTAAATAATCTCTGTAACACTCAACGTTCTCATCTAGATTAACACCTCTAGTCCATTAGAAAACCAGGACTTAGACATTGATCACCTCCTACATAAACTACCCCCAAATCCCAAACCCTCCTTTCAGGCTCAACTTTGAGGGGAACCTAAACTGAGACAGATCCTTGTTCCCCAGAGTAAAAAAAAATGGCTTTATAGCTATTTTTAAATTTTTTAAAATTATTTTTAATACTATTATATACTATAATACATTTGTATACTATAATATAAACTCAGTTCACTTTCAAAAACTTCAGAAAAGAATAAGGAAGATAAGTAAAGCTCACCTTAAAGATTCCAACCCCAAAATAACTGACTAATATGAGATGTTTATTACTTCTGCCACATTTTGATTGCAGAAAGAGGTGATGGGGCTTAGAAGCTGGGATGGGAACTGGACCCAGAATCACTGATCTCAGAAACACATCCTAATGTGAGTTCTTGCTCAAATTTTATACAAGTCCCTTGGTTTCCTTATGCACCAGCTTCCTCTTACCACTTTGGGGGGAAATGTGTTTGGCTGGTACAGATTCTGAAGACTGGTAATATTAATGGCTATAATTTCTGGGTACCTACTGGGTATACACAATATTATATTATGTGTCATTTCATCCAGGAAATTAACTTAATTTCATATCTACCCAAAGATACAGGTGAGATTACTGAGGCTTTGAAAATTTAAGTGACTTTCTTAAGATCCTATAGCTGGTAGCAGCAATTTGATCCAGAATTAGAACCCAGATCTGCCTAACCCTGGAACATTCCATGTAGCCACAACTGTATGACATCTTACAACATAGGTTGCAAGCATCAGTTTTGTGTTCTGACTGACTTCTTAGCTCTTCTTAAATGTTTTTTGCTATGTTTGGGATCATTTCTTGCCTGTGCATCCTACTCCTCCAAAGCAGAACTTAGAAATCTCAAATCAAATTCCAGCCTTTCTTGCAACATGAATAAAGACATGTCTCAGGTTCTGCCAATCAGATACACTCCTTTAAACTTTGATTCCAAAGAGAGGAACTTAAGGAAAGAGATTTCCAGGAGATCCATTTTGCTGGCAGAATGGTGGCAAGGAGCCTGAGTTTTGGGATGACAATGTTTACAAGGTTGGCATTCTGGAAGAGGGTCAGTGTGGTTTCCTTGAGGTCTTGGTGGTGCTTCCACCACAGCAGGGGCAGCGGTCCCTCTCAGTCCAGGTCTACGAAGTGATGTTTTCACTGCTCCTAGAAGCTTAGCTTCAAGCCTGGCTCTCCCTTTCTCCTAACAAATCTGACAGCTCCCAAGATCCTTTCAGTAAACAGCTTCTCTGGCAGAGTCACCTTCTGCTACTTGCCACCAGAGTGACACCTGTTCCCCAGTTGCTTTATGTATCTACATAGTAATGAACAGAGCCAGTCAATTTCTAGTCAATTTGGTCAAAGTAGGCAACAAATTCATTCTGATCCCAAAAGGAACTTTTGGCCAGAGTTGTATAAATTGGTTTAAACAATGCTGATCATACAACCCATCAGTGGCTAAATCTCCAGTTCACATTGAACTTTGTTCCTGGAGTCTAGGTGTCAGAAGCCAAAAAGAAACTAGGCTTGCCCGAATGAATCTTCTGAAAGAAGTTTAATTGAAAACTGCAGTTATCCTTTAACCCAGCAGTTCTCAAACATTATATCCTTAAAATGATTTTACACTCTTAAAAATACTGAGGACCTAAACTATGCTTGTCTGTGTAGGTTATATCTATCCATGCCTACTGTATTCAAAGTTAAAACTGAAAAAAAAATATTTATAAATTTATTTTCAAGAACATTAAAAGTACTCTGTGTTCACATAAACATAAAATATTTTTAAAGAAATAATTGTATTTTCCAAACAACAACAAAAATAACTTGTAAGAAGAGTGGCATTGTTTGACATTTCTGCAAAGTTCTTTCCTATCTAGCTTAACAGAAGATAGCTAGATTCTCATATTTCCTTCTGCATTCTTTTTGTTGAGTGTCACATGTCCTGTGGCCTCTGGAAACTCTACTGTGTACTTATGAGAGAATAAGAATAGAAGAGGAGCAAATATCATTTTAACATTATTATGAAAATAGTTTTGACATAAACCTCTTGAAAACATCTGAGGAACTCCCCAGGGTCCCCAGGCCAGTTTGAGAACCATTACTCTAATCTCCGAACCTTTTCATGCCTTACATCCTAGGTTTCAAGTTCGAAGTGCAGCTGGTTGATATGACTGATCACTTTTACATCCTACCTGTCAACCTAATAATGTGGCCCCATCCTTCAGAATTATTCTATTCACTGGTCCATAATCCCTCTGCCTTGAGATGTTATTGTATTAAAAGCTCTGTTCAGGAAGTCAGAAGCCCTGGTTCTACTCACCAGCTGTGTCATCTTGGATAGCTCAGTTGTTCACTGTAGGCCTTAGTTATCCACTTGACAAATAGACAGTTGTTTACTTCATAAGATGGCTTAAAGATTAAATTGAATAGTAGGCATAACAATGCTTTTAACACATGTATGTAATGGGATATTATACCATTATGTAAAATGCTTGTATTATTTAGGATGCTTTGGATTGCCGGTAATAGATAGTATGACTCAAACAAGCTTAAATTTATTGACTCAATTTACTGAAAAGTATAGAGGTGGCATGAGCCTTAGGCATGGTTTGATCCAGAGGATACTGTGTGTCCCTTCTTAGATCTAAACTGGATCAGGTGCCCATCCTTGAACCAGTCGCGAAGGTCTGGATAATAAGATAAGCTGACTGGCTTGATCTGATCAAAGTTTACCCTGGAACTGGGGGTAGAATGACTTATCCAAACCACGTGGCTTAGAAACTCTTCAGTCTGTAAAGAAATGAGAAGATAGCAGTAGTTGTTTGGAAGGTGATTAGTGAATGTCCAATAAACATCACAGATCTGATTTACTGACCAAGGAAAATGATTATAACATACTGACAGTAAAAATTAGGTATATTACAAAATACGTTTGTGTGTGTGTGTATAAAATTCACTCAGTCAAAATAAGTGAGGGATAGCATTACAGGTAACTACGCACTCTTATTTGTTCAGTAGTTTGTTTTGGTTCATCTAGCTTTTATAGAATATAAAGTATGGTACTTTATGTTAATTTTGGTACAGGAACAAGTCTGTTATAAAGATATGAAGCAGGTCACTGAATACCCCATTTACTAGTCCTATCTTAGTCTTGGGTTGTAGCACCCAGTAGCTTTCCATCCTAGGACCTAAGGCTGACTTCGACTGCCATCTCTCATGTCACCTGATGGAACCCTAGGCAAAGGGCTGAGCTAGCCTCAATAAACGTCTCCCATCTGTGTGCATTTTTCTTCAACACCCCTAAGGAATCACTAAGTCAGTGTTTCTTGCTCAGAATAGAAAGTAGTCTATTTTCATTCATATGCAATTCTAATTTTCACTGGTTCTCTTCCCCTTTCCTCCCCCTCTCCCCAAGCCCTCTATCAGCTCCCATGACCTCATCATGATATTTAGAATAATAGTCTTTTCCCACAGGTCATCAGCTTCTAAAATAAATATATTTCCATCAGCGGAAGCTGCAGAGTCACCAAAATTATTATACTTTGGTTCAGAGTCACAAGCTCATTAAAGACTGATTATTGTGCTTTTCCAAAAAGAATGGCAGCGGAAGAAGCAGGATGATTCTTTATTATTTAACTAGGGAAAGAGATGCATAGGCAGATTAAAAGGCAGCCTTTGGAGATGGTAGCTGAGACAGCTAGCAGGTGAGAAAATGAGGGAACAACAATCAAAAAGACCACTAAGTTCCTAATAAGTATTTCGTTAGACTCTGAATTTTTCTGATAGACACCAACAACATTGAGGCAGCTTGGGCAGAAGGAAGACTCCCGAAGCCAGGAATTCTAGGTCCCATACTGCACCTTGATCCACATTCAAACTTGTCCACATTTCTAAACCCTTGAAGTTGGGTAAAATTCCCAGATGGCAAGTGACTGACACCCCTCTACCATCCCCTCTTTCCTCTTCCTGGCAGCCTTCACTAATCCATTCCAGAATCCTTTCCCAGTGAGGCCCAGATGTGGCCTGGGAATCAGCATTGTGCTCCAAGCAACCACGCTCTACCTCCAATTATCAGTGAACATGTGAGGCTGTCTATTAACCGTGGGCTAACAATTTCTAAAATGCCCATAAACTGTGACACTTTCATTTCCTTTTGCTGACCCAGCCTTATTCATTTGTTAAATGCTCATATCTGGTATTTAACAATCGTTTATAACATTATTAACATCATTCATAAAAACAGCTGACAGTTACTGAATGCTTACTTTTGAGAGGAGGTTGAAACAATGGCGACATGCCTGACTTTGAATGTCGGAGGAACTTTCATGTGGAAGAGACAATAAAATCTATGCAGCCCCAAGAGATAAAACTAGGGCCACTGAGTGCAAGTTACAGGGAGACAAATTGTGTCTACGAGGCAATGGGCTGACCCATACGAGAGCATTTCTCTGTTTCTGAAGCTATTTCAGACAAAGTGGGCTCCACCACTGCCCAGGGAGGCTGTAGAACATGACTCACAATGCTAAACACCTACAGGGACCAGGCAAACAATGTAATTACGTGAGGCAGACCCAGTGTACGCAATGCTGGGCGTGGTAAGGCCAATGATGACCAGAAAGCACATGTCAGGTCTAAACGGGACAGTCACCAAGGTGCTCCAAACACATAGAGCCCCCCTTTCATCTTCTCCATGCCTCCCAGCCCCCTGACTTACTCTGTGTCCTTCCAATCAAGCCTCCCTCTTGTTTATCCACTAGGCAGCTAGCAGTGTCTGCCATAGGTGCACATGGGTAAAAAATGAGAAGGTGGTATCCGTGGCATAAGCAAGGTGTCATGGAACACAGAGTGCAGGGAGATGGATATTGTATGATGGGGTTGATAGAGACCTGGCAATCAATGGCACCAGACTCTGAAGCGGAATGGAGTCCAAAACGCAAGGTGAAAAGGAAAGGCCTTCCAGACAGAAAAGTAGCAGAAGTAAAGCCACTGGGGGGAATAAAATGTTGGAGCAGAGGGAATATAAAGAATGAAGAGGTAAAGCTGGAAATGTAGGTCCCATAAAGGTCACAAAGCTGCTCAGATGCTTTATCAAGGAACTTGGGCCTTATAATGTCGTTTTGTTATTGTTGTTATTTAGTTGCTTCATCATGTCCGACTCTTTGCAACCCCATGGACTGTACCCCTCCAGACTCCTTTGTCCATGCAATTTCCCAGGCAAGAATACTGGAGTGGATTGCCGTTTCCTACTCCAGGGCATCTTCCCAACCCAGGGATCAAACCCCGTGTCCCCTGCATTGGTAGGCGAATTCTTTACTGCTGAGCCACCAGGGCAGCCCATAATATACTTTAGAGTTTTATATTGCCCCTTATTCCTCAGCTTTCCCTGAGAAACCTTCCTGGCCACTTGACCCCACTCCTTACTGATGTCTCCCCTGCAGGAGGATGGGAAATAGGCACAAATCATCTGATCCGTGAGTTGGGTTTGTGAGGAAGAAATGAGTATGGGTGGCTTAGACCCCATGGGCCTGCCAGCCCACAGACCACCTGTGTTCTGGCGTGTTCTCTTCCATGGCATCATAGGCCAAGATCTCTGTCCAGGAGGCACATGGCAGTCCTCTGCCTATAGGCAGAGATAAGTCTGTCTTATCCAGGAATGGAAGTGCTAGAAAGCCTATTGGTCAGCACAACTAAAAGCAGCGTTCTCCATCAGCCTCTTAAAGAAGAAAGGTGAATTTCTGTTCCTGGCTTGCCTGATTCTTGTGTTTCCTCATATGGTTCAGAATTCAGGCTCGCAATGGGGTTGGGGAAAGATATGATTGATCCCCTGAAGCCCAAACAACAAACCACTCCCCAGACCTGCTAAATCTCAGAGGTTGAAGCCCAAGCATATGTCCTTTGGAAAAGTTTCCAAAATGTTTCTGAACCACAACCCTAGTTAAGAACTCTTAACTTCAGTTTTAGGGAGGCATAGAAGGTTTCCGGGCAAGAGACTATGGCAGAGACCAAGATTTGCCTACCCAAATATCTATATTCATCATTATCCTTATTAAGAAAACCTCCAAATTCTTTTAGAGCAAAAATGTGTCCTTAAAACATACTACATTTCCCAGGCTCCTTTGCAGATAGATATAGCCATGTGAGTAAGTGCTGATCAGTGAAATGGGAGCAGAAATGTGTGGTGGCAGCTTCTGGGGAACTTTCTTAAAAGACAAGTGGCATGGGCTCTCTTTTTCTATCATATGTTTCACCTTTTCCTGTAAACTTCTCCCTGGAATATGGATGTGATGGCTGGAGCTCTAGCTGTCATCTTGACCTTGAATACAATGGCCATACCCATAGCCTGACAGCTGAAAACTGAAAAGAATCTGAGCTCCTGATTGCCTAGGAGCCACCATACCAGAGAAAGAAATAAGGTCCTATATTGTTTAAGCCTCTGCTTTTTTTAGATTTCTGTCACCTGCCACTGAACCTAATCCTAACTGGAACAGAAGGAGTAGGAACCAAAATGTATTTTAATCACACCACTCCCTGTGTTAGGGTTACTCAAATTAGTCAATCAACAAGTTGAGAACCCATAATGTGCCAGTCACTGGGGAAAAAATGAGGGAAAAAGCAGATACTCCCTGCCCTCTTATTGCTTACAGTCTATTAGAGGATATGATCAAGTAAATGATCAAGTAATGATCAAGTAAATAAATAATAACTACAGAAGGTAACAAGAACAATAAATGAAACAAATATGGTGCCAAGAAAAGGAATGAGGGAGGTAGCAGTGGTCAGAAGCCCTGCAGTAGACATGGTAATCAGGGAAGCTCCTTGGGGAGACGAGTTTAAACAGAGGGCGGAAGAATGACAAAGAACCAGCCCTGAGAAATGGGAATGCAGGGAGGAGATTTGCAATATCGGTGGTGACATATGCAAAGTCCCTGGGACAGGAAAGAGCCTTGACTGGAAAAGAAACTTGAAACTTAAAGCATATCAGGGGAGCTGGGCCATTAGTAGAACAAAGACGACGATTCTCACAGCAACTGGCGTTGACCCACTGACAAGAGGAACAAATCTATTTGAGCATGTATCCTGCTACTTTCTGAGTATAATGGATATCTCTGTGAAGCCAAATGCCTTGTGTTCATGGCCAAAGGGAAGGGGTTAACACTCTTTCATATATTGTGGAGCTGAGGGTCGTGGTGGAAAAACAGATGATTTTCCTGTTAGGAAATAAACTTTCAAGGAAAGTAGAATATGTCCTTTGAGTTTATTCATGAGTCCACAAAGCTTGGCTTTCTTAGCCAAACACGGCACACCCCAGGAACCTCCAGATACCAAATATTAACATCTTTCAGGAATTTCTACTGTCAGGGCAGTGGTCAGTGATAGCTTTTCAGGAGGGAAGGAAAATCAAAATTAAAAAAAAAAAAAAAGGTGGGCGGTGTTGGGGGGTTTGTTTTTGAGTGCTGATTAGAAGGAAGAATCAAAATTTCCTGGCAATTTCTCCAAACCAAGCAGCTGCTTTGACCTAGAACACAAAATTAAGTGGAGGTTCCTTTTAGAAGCAAGTTGCTACTCTAGAGGCATTAGTTCTCAACCCCAGTGAGACTGGGAGTACTGGGGCCCTTGCTTCATGACAGATACTAGGCCCATCTCCAAAGATTTAGGTTCAGTAAGTTGGCAACACATGGCCCACATATCCCAAAAGAAAGACAGAGGTACAGAGACTCCTCAGGAGGTTCACACAGCTGTGTTCATACTGGGCTGGGATAATGCTTGGCTCAACACCTGCAGCTCCTTACCTCCCTCCTTCCCTTCCCTGTGATCTGTGTTATCACCCCCTGCACACACCCTCAGCTCCTCACCACACACCCACTCTGTCCTAACCTCCTGGCAGAACCCCATCCCTGAATAAATCCAATTTCCTTCCACCCTAAGCAGCACACTGTGGCCAGAAAAGAAGGCTTAACAGGGCTGTCAGTTCTTACTTTAACTTCTGGGCTGCAGATCTTAGATTCCACTGATCATCCTACTAAGGCCAACACCTCCATCTGTGCATTTCTTCTTTCCTCCTCAGGGCCTTTGCTGACATCTTTCTCCCCATGTGCTCCTTTGTGAACAAGCTTTCCTTCTTCACTGGCTGATTCCCTAAGCCTACGGGCTGTCTGTAATATCTCCCCATCACCTTGGCATCCACATCTGCCTCCAGTGGCCACCCTCTTTCCTCTGACTTCCCAGAGCAAACCTCCTTTAAAAATTGCCTCTACCTACCACCTTCAATCCCTACCCATGCATTGTCTTTGTCATCCTCTTCAGCCAGGCTTCCAAACCTCTGCTGTACAGAAACGTTCCCCTCTAAGGTCACTCAGTTCAGTTCAGTTCAGTCGCTCAGTTGTGTCCGACTCTTTGCAACCCCATGAATCGCAGCATGCCAAGCCTCCCTGTCCATCACCAACTCCCGGATTTCACTCAAACTCACGTCCATCAAGTCGGTGATGCCATCCAGCCATCTCATCCTCTGTCATCCCCTTCTCCTCCTGCCCCCAATCCCTCCCAGCATCAGAGACTTTTCCAATGAGTCAACTCTTTGCATGAGGTGGCCAAAGTACTGGAGTTTCAGCTTTAGCATCAGTCCTTCCAATGAACACCCAGGACTGATCTCCTTCAGAATGGACTGGTTGGATCTCCTTGCAGTCCAAGGGACTCTCAGGAGTCTTCTCCAACACCACAGTTCAAAAGCATCAATTCTTCAGCGCTCAGCTTTCTTCACAGTCCAACTCTCGCATCCGTACATGACCACTGGAAAAACCATAGCCTTGACTAGACGGACCTTTCTAGCCACCTCCATAATGCCAACCCAGTGGGTTGCTGATCCTTAGCCCCTGCTAGCAATTCTTATTTAAACTACCGGGAGCATTTGACATAGTCGATCACCCCTCCTTTTTCTCCACAGATATCTGGGACCCCATCCTCTCCCAGCTTTTCTACCAACTCTCTGGACCTCCTTCTCTATTTCTTTTACTGCCACATACTCTTGATCTCTCAATGTTGAAGGAGTCCTGAGGCTCTGCCCTGGGTCCTCTTATCTCCAGCTTTTATCTTTACTCTCATGATGATCTCATCCAGTCCTGCCTGTGACTTTGAATATTACCCATATGTGCTCAGTCACTCAGTCGTGTCTGACTCTTTGTGACCCCAAGGACTGTAGCCCACCAGGCTTCTCTGTCCATGGGGATTCTCCAGGCAAGAATACCGGAGTGAGTTGCCAGTCTCTCCTCCAGGGGATCTTCCCAACTCAGGGATTGAACCCAGGTCTCCCACATTACAGGTGGATTCTTTACTGTCTAAGCCACCAGGGAAGCCCAAGAATACTGGAGTAGGTAGCCTATCCCTTCTCCAGGGAAATGTCCTGACCCAGGAATAAGGAGGATCCTCTGGGAAAGGAAATGGCACCCCACTCCAGTACTCTTGCCTGGAAAATCCTATGGACGGAGGAGCCTGGTAGGCTACAGTACATGGTGTCGCAAAGAGTTGGACATGACTGAGCGACTTCACTTCACTTCACTTCACTTCAGGAATTGAACGGGGGTCTCCTGCCTTGCAGGAGGTTTCTTGACCAGCTGAGCTAACTATCCATATGCTAACTCCCAAACATGCATCTTCTGCTCAGCATTCCTCTGAACTCCACACTCAGATTATCTAACTTCTCACTCTTAATGTCTTTTAGGCATTTCAAACTTAATATGTCCAAAGCAGAATTCCTGATTTCCCTCCCTGAATTCCACTTTAAAAAATTCTTCTCTTCCCCCAGTGCTTTATAGCTTAAATGGCACCTCAGTCACTTGGGTTCTCAGGCTAAAAATATGTCATCCTTGGCACATCTTTTCCCCTCACACTCTACATTAATCTGTTAATATTAGCAAGTCCTGTCAGTTCTCACATTAAAAAAGAAAAGAAGAAAGATAGCCCTAAGTTGTGTCGACCCTTGGGATCCTACGAACTGTAGCCCACCAGGCTCCTCTGTCCATGGGATTCTCCAGGCAAGAATATTGGAGTGGGTTGCCATTTCCTTCTCCAGGGGATCTTCCCAACCCAGAAATTAAACCCAGTTCTCTCGCATTGCAGGCAGATGCTTTACTGACTAAGCTACACAGGAAGCCTTCTCACATTAAAGCACATCCCTAATCTGACCACTTTTCATGACTTCCACCTAACACCAGAGCCCACACCCTAATTCCTCTCTAGAACAACTACAGAAGCCTCTCTGCTTAGCTCTCTGCTTTCATCCCTTCCCTGGCCCCCATGATCCATTCATACAACAGCCAGAGGAGTCTTTGCCATCATTAAATCAGACCTCATCATTTTCTTTGCCAAAACTTTTCAACTCTTTCTTTATCACATTTGGAATAAAATCTAAACTCTTAGCAGGAACAATGAAGCTCCACACAGGACCCAGCCTGTCTTGTCAACCTCAACTGGAGAAGATGTATCCAGAAATATTTGAGGATTTGGCTCTAGCTCTGTGCCCAGGAGTGCCCCGCTGCTTGCATTGTATTTCTTGCTTATGAGTCTTATGATGGCATTTATCTCCTGCACTGATACATCTGAGAGATGGATGGGTGAATAACATTGTAATTCTCCTCGTGAAGAATCTTAGGCAATAACCTCATGGGATATACTATAACTATCAAGGACTCTTGTTTGTGAGTTATAAAAAACCCTACTCAGGCTGTCTTCCTACAAAATGGGCTGTATTGGCTCATGTAACAGATAGATCCTGAAGGATTGCTGCTAAATTCGTGGTTTGACGGTCATCCGGACCCGGTCTGTCTCCATCTCTTGGTGGCTCTGCTCTCATTCATGATTTTTCCATTCTCAAGCTTCCTATGGTGTCAAGTGGGCTATCTTCTCCTGACTTTATTCTTTCTGCTTCAAACCCAGTTAAAACATGGATATGCTTCATGCTCACCAATTCTCTTTGGCCAAAGGTAGGTCACATGCCCATTCCTAACCATTCAGTACGGCCAGAGGATGAGTTGCCAGACCTGAATCTACAGGCCCATGCCTGATGCCAAGTTAAAATTACTTCACTCAAAACATGTTAGGAGTTTCTAGAGGAAAATCAGCTATGATAACCAAAAGAAGGGGAGATGGATGCTTGCTGGCTAACAAAAGCCTCCTGTGAATGAACATCTCAGAGACATGGTCCTTCAGCTCCTTCTCGGTTCCCTTAAGGGACAGGAAGCGCACTACCTTGTGAAAGTTATCTACTCCTCTTTTTGTGCTAAATTGTTATCAGAATTGTCAGGTGCTAAATTGATAGAATACACTGGGTCATATATGACTCCCACAAACTGTCTCTGATTGTGGTTCCACAGCAGTACAGAAGGAGCAAATTCAGGCACGTTACAGTCCTTCAGATAATCAAAGATAGTTTTCATAATCCTCTCCAGCTTCCATTCTACAGGCAAAACATCCCACTTCCCTCAACAGTTCTTCGAATGCGATTTCACTTTCCCCCTTGGGAACCAGGACCTGTCAGTGTTCCTCTCAAACTAGAGCAGAGCCGTCACACCCGTCCATCCTGCACCACGTGAGCCATAGCTTACACACAAAGTGGGCTGTGCTTCCTAAATTACCCTGGAACACAGAGGCCATATTGGACACATTGTCACCACTCAAGAAATCTAACACCTTCAGTTTTCCACCAATGTTAGAACGAATCATTGCTCTTTGTTTGATCACATGATCATTTGTTCCATTCAGGGAACACTTGCATTTAAATACATGGTATTGTAATATGTACCTATAGGGAGTACAATCAGACTCAACACAAGGAAGTACTCATGCTTAGAGATACACAAAGGAAATGAAACTAGCGCATCTCAGCTCTTATTCTGAAGCATACACACTCACTGAGTAGCAAGGTAAGCAAAGCCCCTGCACTATTTTACTCTCTCTGTCTCAGTCTCTCTCTCTCTCTCATTCTCTAATCCTGCTGCCCATGCAGGTCTATAGACTTGAAACCATACTTAACTATACTTCTAGTAATGAAATCTATAATCAGCCTCATCATATTTTTAGCAGTCATTTTATATTAGCTAATATTAAACTCATTCTCAACCAAACTTCCAGGATTTATAATCTTTCCACAGAAGAACAATTATCAAGTTGCATCTCCCTGATATTCTTTCTATATATTTGATTATTGGAATCTAAACACTGTACCTTCATATTTACTTCTGTTCAACTTAATTCTGCTGATTTTACCCATGATTCTTACTTGATGATTTGCTTAGAGTTCCCAATTCCATCATACTGTGTATTCTTTACCCTTCCTGGGCTGGTATCAGGGATAGATGTGATCAACCATGGTTCAACCCAAATGCTGCTATAAGTATGGACCCAGTGAGGGGAGCCTGAGTGTAGAGCCTTGAGGCAAACCTCAACCTTCTCATTCTTACTTGCCAGATACAGTTGCTCCCTCAGCAAAAAAACAAATAAATAAACCATTCTAGTCCTATGCCTCATCTCATCCAAAAGAGATGCTCCCGAAGTTCTGCTGAAACCCAGCCTCACCATGTCTACATTCCCCAGAGCCACCAGTCTCACAATTCTCTAAAACCAGATAAGATATATGTGATATGAGTTTTAGAGGACCAGGCTGAAGGACAGCAACTACTCCTTAATCCAATTGCTCATCACTGTCTGTGGGAAAAACATTTTGCTGCCAACTGCCAACAAGTGGCAGAGAAGGCAATGGCACCCCACTCCAGTACTCTTGCCTGGAAAATCCCATGGATGGAGGAGCCTGGTGGGCTGCAGTCCATGGGGTCGCTAAGAGTCAGACACGGCTGAGCGACTTCACTTTCACTTTTCACTTTCACACATTGGAGAAGGAAATGGCAACCCACTCCAGTGTTCTTGCCTGGAGAACCCCAGGGACGGGGGAGCCTGCTGGGCTGCTGTCTCTGGGGTCGCACAGAGTCGGACACGACTGAAGCGACTTAGCAGCAGCAGCAGCAGCAGCAGCCAACAAGTGGAGACTTATTGTCTCTTTTTCATTAAGTTCCATTAGAAACCAGTTTTTCAGAGTTTTCTGTTCTAGGGGAAAAAATAGGGATACTAAAGCTTGGATTTATTCTAGGAGGCTCGGAATACTAAAGCTACAACTGAAGAAGCTTGAATATCATCTTGTCTGTGGCAGGCTCTATAAAGGTTTCCAATGATCCCCAGTAAAAGGATTAGGCAGTTTCACTATTGTCCTATAACTTTTAAAAACTGAAGTATAGTTGCTTGACAATTTTGTGTTAGTTTTAGGTATGCAGCATAGTGATTCAGTATTTTCTGAGGATTATATTCCATTATAGGCTATTTTAAGATAATGGGTTTAATACCCTGTTTATATATGCAAAGTGCTTTTTTTAAAGGTAGATTGTTGTTGTTTAGTTGCTCAGTCATATCCAACTCTTTGTGACTCCATAGACTGTAGCCCTTCAGGGTCCTCTGTACATGGGATTTCCCAGGCAAAAATATTGAAATGGGTTGCCGTTTCCTTCTCTGGGAGATCTTCCTGACCCAGGGATCGAACCCACATCCCCTGCATTGGCAGGCAGATTCTTTGCCAAAGATTGATACATGGTGTATTATTTTGCTCCTCCTCAAGCATGCATGATGAAGTCATCTTGACAATCTCTAAGTCCTATGGTAGAAAAACTTGCCCTACCTTATTTAAGCCAGTGAGTCCCCAACTTATTTGACCATGGAATCCCCATTTTGAATAACACCTATTTGCATCCTGCAAACTTGTGTTCCAAGGTATAGCCTTATGAAAACAATGCTCCCACCCTGTTCCAATGCTGCTCACACCCTCACCCCAGTCTTGGGGGATGGAGGGTTTCTCCCAAGATTCCCCTTTTCAAGGCTGGCTAGGCCTTCAGTCCTCCCTTCCCCTCATCATCCCCTTCTTTCATTTCTGCCAGTATAATTACTTCATCTGGGCTCATGGGATCCTGGAGGGGAATAACTGAATGTAGATCCAGCACAGTCCTTGGGTATTGAATTTCAAGCTCACCAGGAATGAGCTTCCTGGAGTGGGCCAGGAGGTGGGGCTATTTTGGTCCTAGCAAGTGTAAATCTCAGCGCCAAGGCAGCTGCCCACTCCTCACGCTGTCAGGCTGTCCTGTGAGATGTTCTCACTCTCCACTGTCCTGCTGTTGCTCTTCTAGAATGTCATTCTGGCTCTGCGCTGCTGAAACAGAGCTGGGGTGAGCAAGCTGCCTGCATAATGTGACCTGCTTCCCCTTGTTCTTTCCACCTGGAGTTAAAAGAATCCAGTAGCAGAAGGAATTCATGTCTAGAGCTTATCTGGACTAACAGCCTCATTTTACAGATGAGAACACTGAGGTACAGAGAAGCTAAATGACATGACTAAAGCTAGGAATGGGAGGAGGAGTTGAAGCTCGTGGATCCCAAGTCCAGAGTGTTTTCCAGTCAACAACGAAGTGTTAGTAATAGAAAAGGCCTGAAAACAAGTTAGGCTAGCACAAACATCTATGCTGTGAATATATGCACATATATGTGCAGAATATATCTGTACAAAGACATGTGTGTTTTTTAAAAGACAAATAGAATCATATGTATGTTTCTGCAGCTTGCTTTCATTTTATTTTTCATTTACTAATGTTTTGACCATCTTCCCCATGATTACAGCTAAATCTACCTCCTTATAAAATCCTGCTCTCTCTGCTTTGGCTCTTACTTTCTCATCATCCTTGCTGAATACAGCAGTCAGAATAATCTTTTTAAAATGTAAATCAGGTCTTATTACCTCCAAGCTTAAAAACCTTCAGTGGCCTCCCATTACTCTTAAGACAAAGGCCAAACTGCCCAATCTGATCTCTTAAGGCCTTGGGTAACCTTGCTCCTCACTCCCTCCCTGGACTCACCTCTGGCAGCCACATCGGCTGCTCTCATTCCTTAAAGGCACCAGGCTCCTTCCTGTACCTTAGAGCCTTCCAAAGTGCTCTGCCCTCTCATTGAGATGCCCCCGCATACATGCACACACATCTACATACATATAGCACACATTTGCACTCATTCTTAGTTACACATGCATTCATACACATATACCACACTAGTCTTAAAAGTTCAGCTCAAACATCACAACATGTTTCTCCTACCCCGCCCCCCACCACAACTTCCAACACCACTCCAGACTGTAACAGATCTATTGCTTGCTAGATTGTTAGTCACTCAGTCATGTTTGACTCTGCGACACCATGGACTCTAGCCTGCCAGGCTCCTCTGTCCATGGGAAATTCTGCAGGCAAGAGTACTGGAATGGGTTACCATGCCCTCCTCCAGGGGATATTACCAACCTAGGAATCAAACCCAGGTGTCCTTCATTGTAGGTGGATTCTTTACTGTCTGAGCCACCAGGGAAGCCCAAATCTATTGCTACTCACCCTTATAGCAGCATCTATTTATCTTTATGTCTTTATCCAGATGAATATATATATGTACATATATACATACATACATATATATATGTATATATTTGTAAAGTATTTGATGAATAAATGTCTCTCCGGTAAGACTTGTAAGACCCAGGGTGATAGAGGGGTAGCAGGGCAGGAGCCAGTTTTGTGTATCATTATAACTCTCTGCATTTAACCCAGTACTTAACAAATAGTAGACTCTCAGTTAAATTTATGGAATGAATGAATAAATGGAAATGCCAAAAGAACAGAGGGTATGTGCAAGTTGTGATGGAAATCATGTCAAAGGAAAAGATCCTCTTTCCCTGGATAAGTCTATACCGTCAAATCCAAGTTTGAAAGGAATATTGCTGTCTTTATTTTTTTAAATGCTTATTTCCTATTCTGAACCAACAATCTGCCATACTGGAGATTGAGGGGTAGTCTTTTTTTTAATTTTTATTAAAGTATAGTTGATTTACAATATTGTGTAAATTTCTGCTGTACAGCAAAGTGATTCAGTTATATATACATATATATATATATATTCTTTTTCATACTCTTTTCCATTGTGGTTTACCTCAGGATACTGAATATAGTTCCCTGTGCTATAAATAGGACCTTATTGTTTATCCATCCTATATATAATAGTCTGTATCTGCTAGTCCCAAACTCCAATCCTTCCCTCCTCCACCCCCTCCTTGGCAACCACAAGTTTATTCTTTATATGTGTGAGTCTGTTTCTATGTTATAGATATGTTCGCTTGGGTCATATTCCACACATAAGTGATAGCATATGGTATTTGTCTTTGTCTTTCTGACTTACTTTGCTTTGTATGATGATTTCTAGGTCCATCCATGTTGCTGAAAATGGCATTATTTCATTCTTTTTATGACTGAGTAATATTCCATTGTGTATGTATATGCATATATATATACACACACCACGTCTCCTTTATTAGTTCATCTATTGTTGCACTCTTAAGTTGTTTCTATGTCTTGGCTATTGTAAATAGTGCTGCCGTGAACATAGGAATACCTGTATCTTTCTGAATCATAGTTTTGTCTGGATATACACCCAGAAGTGAGATTGCTGGATCACATGGCAACTCTGAGGAGCCTCCGCACTGTTTTCCATTGTGGCTGCATCAATTTATATTCCTACCAACAGTGTGCAAGCGTTCTCTTTGCTCCACAACTTGGAGAAGTCAAGTCTTCTTTGGAGCACCCTATTCCGTCCCAGCATAAGAACAAAGTATAATCAGTATAATCATGTGACACCATGGAAACAGAAAAATGGTCTGCATTCTCCAGCCTATCATGGAAATCACAGGAAGTGTCAAGGTCCACCTCCTACAGTGGTCCTAAAAGCCCAGCAGCCCTGCTCCCTGCGCCCTGCCCTGCTGTGACCCAGCTCTCATGTTCCAGGGTCTTATCTTCCTGGGGTTCCAAGCTGCCATCCCCACAAAGTCTCCTTATGCCCTTAGGGAGTTGCCACCGTAAGTGCCCCAGTCCACATGGCCTGAAGGACCTCCACACACAGCAGAAAGCGCCACTCTTTTGGTGTGTGTATTTTAGGAATTTTATTATTATTATTTTTTGCTCAGCAGCATGTCCTTAAGCTTAATCCATGCCATAATTAGTTTTCACTGTGTAGACTATGTGACAATTTATTTATTCATATGAATGAGTGGCCGTTTGGGTTGTGTTCAGTGTTTTACTACTTCAGACAGTGTCACAGTGGACTCTTGTTCACAGCCCTTGGAGTTCACGTGCAAAAGTTTCTCTAGGGTACGAACCCGGGAGCGAATTGCTGCAGCACAGTGTATTTGCGTCCTTGTTTCATCATGTAGGTAGTACCTAATTAGTAGCTGAGGTGTTACTTAACAGCTGGTATTTTAAACAGCAGCATATAAATGTTTCCTTGCTCCCAGCTGCTTGTGAACCCTTGATTTATCAGTTTTCTCTATCTGATGAATATGAATTATCATCCATAGTGATATTGTTTTTCCACAATTATATAATATGAAAGCTTTAAGAAATATATTTACTGACCACTTTTTTTCCTTTTCTGTGATAATATATGTTTTAAATATTTTGCTCAAATTTTTAATCTTCTTGTTTAAGGAATCCTTTATATATTAGGAACACTAATCTTTTGTTGTGTGTTAGTCACTCAGTCATGTCTGACTCTTTGTGACTCCATGGACTGCAGCCTACCAGGCTCCTCTGTCCATAGAATTCTCTAGGCAAGAATACTAGAGTTGGTTGCCATTCCCTTCTCCAGAGGATCTTCCTGACCCAGGGATCGAACCCAGGTCTTCTACATTGCAGGCAGATTCTTTACTGCCTGAGCCATCAGGGAAGCCCTGATCTTTTGTTTGTTGTATATGTTAGAAATATCTTCTTCCATTTATAATTTGTTGGCTTTTTTTCCCTTTAACTTTTAAAATGATGTCTTTTGGAGAACAGATGTTTTTTATTTAAAATATTCAAGCCTATCAATTTTTCCTTTATAGTTTACCTTGTAATCTTTGTTTGTAACCCTCTTTCTAATACTAGTCTGAAAAATATTCTCTGTATTTTGTTCTAAAAGTGTAGCCATCTTGCCTTTTGTATTTAAATCTGTTTGGTGTTGAATTCTGAGTACAGGCTGAGATACAATTTTGTTTTTCATACGGTGTCTAATTGTGACTTGATGGACGTGAGTCTGAGTGAACTCCGGGAGTTGGTGATGGACAGGGAGGCCTGGCGTTCTGCAATTCATGGGGTCGCAAAGAGTCAGACACGACTGAGCGACTGAACTGAATTGTCTTCATGACTCTGAAAAGGCCATTTACCTCCCTGCTAATCTACACTTCTCTCTGCCAAAAATCAAGTAAGCTAATACGTGTGGGTCTGTCAGAAAGCACCACTCTTGAAGAATGTGCTGGATGCATCACCTGCTTCCTACCCCAGCCTGCCCCTGCCCCAGACCTCTCTTCCCTTTCCATACCAGGACCAACTTGCTCACTGCCTCCTCTTTCTGCACCATCGCCACCCCCCCAAGGACACCCAGTAATATTTCTTCATAAGTTACAGATGAGCTATAGGCTGCTTCTGCTTCTGCTTCTGAGCAAGAAGCCCTGAAGGGCCAAACTACCTGCTTAAAATGGGAAGGAAGAAAAGAATTGAGGAAGTTCAAAAACAAATTACTGTTCCAATAAATCATCTTGCCTCACAAGTCACTCTCATGCCTCACATCCCCCTGCTTCCTGCCTGCACCTGAGCCTGAGCCAACTGTCATTTGCAAGAAGGTTCTTTGTAACTTTTGCTCAGCCCCATGGGAGAGGTTGGGGCTCAGAGAAAAGAGAGGGACTTGAAAAGGGATGGGGGGCTACTAAAAAGACTGAGAGTCAGGAGGTGGGGCATCCATAGCACATTGCCCAAAGGCCTACCTAGAAGACTCTCCACTCACCCCTCACCCCCTCCCCAGTTATGACCCCTTCCTCCCTGTACTGCAATAAGGCACGCTTCTGAGATCTGAATAGGGATTCAGCTGCGTTTAGTCTAGGAAGACAAGAATGGCAGGACTCAAGAACAGGACTTTTCCAGAGTGATGGGTAGTGGGTGGTGGGTAGAACAAGCCCACCCAGTATTGACTTCTGGACAGAATGGGCCACAGGCCAGCTCCTTCACAATGAATCAACCAGAGGGTCTTCTCACTGCATGGGCCCTACCCCTCCAAATTACCTACATGCACCCTTTGAGGGCTTTCTTTTGAGGAAGTTGTGGCTTCTCAGGAGTTAGAAGACAACCAAGAGATGGACTGTGAGACTGTGCTCTGAAGATGGAAGAGTTAGTCACATACCCTTGAGTCTGGATGGCCCCACCCAGAAATCTTTCATCTGAGCTCTGCTGTTATCTCTAGTAGCTCTCAGCCCTCCAAGGAAGATGTGCCCAGCTTCCACTCTGGCGCCAACTCTTGGGTGAACCACAAGTGGCTGAAATAACTTATTCTGTTAGCTAATCTGTAGCAGCCAGTCAGTTGGCTTATGACTCGAAGGCATAAATTCCTCCTGTAGTTCATCAACACTGGTTTCTGCCAAGAAGCTGGCTAGGGCACAGGCTATGACCCCCTGTGGGCCCCTGCTGGTACACAGGCTCAGATTCAGGCCGTGGTAAATGGAGCCACTAGACCTCAGGACCTCAAGCTGTGTCCAAGATGTCATCTGAGGTAGAGTATCTTCTTACCTTGGCTGGAAATCTCCAACAGGATCCTGGTGGTGATAAACACAGTGATTACAAATGCCTCACCATGCCTTTTGCTAGCCAGCGATAAGAACCCCAAAGAACTAAATACCAATGCCTGTCTCAGCCGTCAGTGAATGCTTGTTGAGTGAAGGAATAACTGAGAGGAACATGACTCCATGTCAATAAATATTAATGATCCACATGGGTCTAGAGCTATTTTACATACTTCCAGGGATACAGATGTAGTTTCGGATTCTCTCCATATATGATTTTTCTAGGTGAAGAAACCAAACCATTGCAGTGAGCTGTGTTCACTTATTACACAGGTACTGAGCACCTACTCTGTGCTGGTCACTGTGGTGTAACAACAGCTGTGGCCAGCCCCTGCCCGCACAGACCTCACACTCTCATGAGAGTGACAAGAAATTAAATGAATAATTTATAATAAAGTGTGATGGAAATTTCTGAGTGTTGTAAAATGCAAAAAGAAGGAAGCTTCACTGGAATAGGCCATTCAAGAGAAGTCTTGCTGGAAAGGCAAAAGGAAGAGGAGGGAAGACAGGAACCTGTGCTACTAAGTCTTGAAGAGCAGACCATGGGGGGACATACCAGCTCAAAAGCTGGTACAGAAACTGAGGCCTGAACAGCTTCTCACATTCAAATCCCACCTATCAAACAAGCAGTTGTTTGATCGTGGACAACTTCCTCACTTGGAGCCTCAGTTTCATCATCTGTGATTAGATGGTGATAATATTATCATCTCATAGAGTGGCTGGGAGAGTTAGACAAGTTAATTAATACAAGGAAAGATCTGAGCAGAATGTCTTAATATGTGATAACAAATATTGCTATCATTACAAGAGCTTAGCTGAGGCTAGAGCCAGAAATCACAATGATAGTCTGAATCCAAGTCATCCTGGTGGAACAAAGTCACAGCACTTGGTGACAGGCTATGTAGGTAACTAAGATGGAGGAAGAATCAGCAATGATTCACTCATTGCTGATGAACAGTGTGAAAACTGCAATGCCCTAAATTAGGACATCAAAAGACTTGGGCTTACTCCTGACTCTGACATTTGGTAGGCAGGGAAATTCTGAAAAATCACTTAGGGCTCTAAGCCTCAGTTTTCACGTCTGTAAAATGGAAATTGGCTGCTCTGCATACCAAACCGGGTGGTACTGCAAAGCAAGCAATAGTGGGTGGGCTTGTTCCACCCACCACCCACTATCTACCACCCATCCTCTGCAAGATTCCTGTTCTTGAGTCCTGACATTCTTTAGTCAAATTGGAAAGGACTACCAATATGTGAAGTATTATCATCCTAAAGGTTCTAGCTTAGAAAACCAAAAGTATGTGCTTTGGACAGAATCTCTAACAAAGAGAAGAGTTGAGATTTTTATCTTCTTCTTTTATTTGTTTTTAAAATCTCTAAAGCTTTGCTTCTCATACTTGATTGTGTCTACAAATCACATGGGGTCTCGCCAAGTGTTGAGTATGATTCAGTAGGTCTAGGGTAGGACATGCATTTCAAACAACTCATGGGTGATCCTGCTGCTGCTGGTCCATGGAGCACGCTTTGAGTAGTGAGATTCTCTAGAGGACCATGTAGGCAAAGTGGTTACATTCCTTGGGGTAAGCTGACAGCAAAGTCTAAGGGAAAATGTAGGAAACTGAGAGTATTCAAGATCCACAGCTTTTAGGGTCCTACCAGCCACTCTTCCTTTTTAAAAAAATATACATATATATTTATTTTTTTGGCTGTGCTAAGTGTTAGTGAAGCAACAGTGAGAACCAGACATGGAACAATGGACTGGTTCCAAATTGGGAAAGGAGTGCATCAAGGCTGTATACTGTCACCCTCTTATTTAACTTATATTCAGAGTACATCATGTGAAATGCCAGGCTGGATGAAGCACAAGCTGGAATCAAGATTGTCAGGAGAAATATCAATAACCTCAGATACACAGGTGACACCACCCATATAACAGAAAGTGAAGAAGAACTAAAGAGCCTCTTGATGAAAGTGAAAGAGGAGAGTGAAAAAGTTGGCTTAAAATTCAACATTCAGAAAACTAAGATCATGGCATCTGGTCCCATCACTTCATGGCAAATAGATGGGGAAACAATGGAAACAGTGAGAGACTTTATTTTGGGGGGCTCCAAAGTCACTGCATATGTTGACTGCAGTCATTAAATTAAAAGACTCTTTCTCCTTGGAAGAAAAGCTATGACCCCCCTGGACAGCATTTTAAAAAGCAGAGACATTACTTTGCCAACAAAAGTCCATCTAGTCGAAGCTATGGTTTTTCCAGTAGTTATGTATGGATATAAGAGTTGAAGTATAAAGAAAGCTGAGCACAAAAGAATTGATGTTTTTGAACTGTGGTATTGGAGAAGACTCTTGCGAGTCCCTTAGACTGCAAGGAGATCCAACCAGTCAATCTTAAAGGAAATCAGTCTTGAATATTCATCAGAAGGACTGATGCTGAAGCTGAAACTCCAGTAAAACTTTGGCCACCTGATTCGAAGAACTGACTCATTGGAAAAGACCCTGATGCTGGGAAAGATTGAAGGCGGGAGGAGAATGGGACGACAGAGGATGAAACAGTTGGATGGCATCACCGACTCAATGGACATGAGTTTGAGCAAGCTCCGGGAATTGGTGATGGACAGGGAAGCCTGGCGTGCTGCAGTCCATGTGGTTGCAGAGAGTCAGAAAGGACTGAACTGACTGAAGTGTTAGTTGTGGCACTAAGGATATTTGATCTTCATTGCAGCATGCAGGATCTTTATTTGCTGCATGCAGAGTCCTAGTTGCAGCATGTGGGATCCAGTTCCCCGACCAGGGATTGAACCTGGACCCACTGCATTGGGAGCTCAGAATCTTAGCTACTGGGCCACCAAGGAAGTCCCCACTCTTCCTTTATTGACAGTTACTCTTGCTGAGTGCCAAGCACTATCTAAGCACCTGGTAAATATTTACTCATTTCATCCCCCAAATATCCCTATGTGATTGGTACTATTTTTGCCCTGTTTTACAGATACAAATACTAAGGCCCAGAGAGGTTAAATTGTCTGCCCAAGGTCACACAGCAGATAGTCCTTATACCTCCAATTCCAGAGCTTATCCCAGAGCAGAGATTAATAAAAACACAACACATTCTGTGATCAGCTGCCCCTCCAAACTACAAAGCAGAAAAGTAACTGCTGATATATCATCCAATGCTAAAGCCCGGCTAGATCTGAGTCACTCAATGGCAGTGACCTAAGCAAACATTTTCAGATACATCTGTGAGAACATCTCCTTCCATTCTGTGAGTCCCCTAGGAGCTGCCCAATAATGTATATCACAGATTAAGAAGGCTTTGGATCTGGGACTTCCCAGGCTTCCCTGGTGGCTCAGAAGGTAAACAACTTGCCTGCAATGCAGGAGACCTGAGTTCGATCCCCGGGTTGGGAAGATCCCCTGGAGAAAGGAATGGCTACCCACTCCAGTATTCTTGCCTGGAGAATTCCATGGACAGAGGAATCTGGTGGGCTACAGTCCAGGGGTCATAAAGAGTCAGACACAACTGAACAGCTAACACACTGGGACTTCCCTTCCTTGGTGGTCCAGTGTTTAAGACTACGCTTCCAATGCCGGGGCACATGGGTTTAATTCCTGGCTGTGAAACTAAGATCCCACACGCTGAACAGTACAACTGAAAAAAAAAAAAAAAAAATAGCTCTGGCTCTGAAGGCAGGCTACCTGGCTTCAAACCTTGGCTTCACCACTTGTTAGTTACTTCACTGACCTCCAGAGCTCAGTTTTCTCATTGGTAGCTTAGGAATAATAATAGTACTACCCCACAGAGCTGTTGTGAGGTCTGAATGTGATAATGCACGCTGATCACTTAGCCCAATATTGATGTACACCATGGGCTCCATTACTGTTTTTGCTATGGTCATTAAGGTACAAATAAGAACAGACCTGCAGCCCCTGTGCTATGAAGTCACTCTGCCACACTCCAGCCACTGGACCCCCTCCTCAGACGCTGTGAGGAAGACCAGAGTGTGCTGGCTTAGACAGTATCAATGACTTGTACTTCTGGCAGAAAGTTCAGGCCACGGCACCTGCCAGCAGTGCCTGCCACTGCTTCTTTTAGAAGATGGGGAATGTGTCACATTTATGGGGGCCCTTTAGCGCACATCAGAGAGCACTTTGCACAAATGTTTGGATCAACTTCTCATGACTCTGGCCCCAGGCCTGCTATGAGTCAGTCTTTCAGGCCCGACTCATCTCCACACTCCTCCAGAGATGGTCCTGCCCCATGGTCCCTCCACCTCTACCTTCTGTTGCCAGCCACCACCCTGAATCCCCCAGGAATCCGGGATGGAAAAGAGAGATGTTGAGTGATGTGAATGACAATTGCCAAAGAGCCACACTCGCCCTCCAGGATTTGTTAACTGCTATTAAAAGATATTCCAAGTCATTATTGCAATATTATGGGGACATCATTATTGCAATTATTATGGGGATTAGCTGATTGCAGCTAATCTCAGAGTCCCTTTGTGTTCCTAATGGAGGGGAGCGGCCTTGTGTGAAAAATCCCATTTTGTGCCTTTCTTCTAAAATCTCATTTAAGAAAAACAACTAGGGGCCAAATGTGATATTCACCAGTTGAAAATGAGTAAGATAAGGGTTTAGGTACAGAGCAAGTGAATCACAGAAGAGTCAGGTAGACAGTAGGGATGGCAAACACACAGGATGAGTTAAGGAGTAGAGGATATTGAATCACTTGGTGAGCAAATTGTCCTCCTTCAATTCTCTTTAATGCCTTCCAATTTCATCACTGAGAAACTCTCCTTTAGATATGCCTTTAGCATTCTACAACACTAGCTGATGTCCTTTTTTAACAGAAACAGCTGGCCTGCACCGACAGGCAACATGGGACAGCTTGCTTGGATTAGAATCCCAGCTAAGACACACTGACCTTGAGACTTGGGCGAGTTAATCAACTTCCCTGTGGCTCAATTTATTCATCTGTAAAATGGGGTAATAGTCCCTTTTTCACAGAGTTACTGTGAGGATCAAATGAGCAATTTCACAAGAAGCAGACTTGGCTCAGGACACTCAGCCAGTGGGAACTACTATATTTGGCAGCCAAGAGTATTCTGACTGGAAAATAATAGCTTTGTTCTCACTGTGCTTATTTTTAAGGTTCTCTTCTACTTGGGGGACATGATACAGTTTTCCATTTTTAGTAGCAATATGAAATGAATTATAAAAGAGATGTACTTAAATGTCAGTCAAAAATAGTATACTAACAATAAAACGGGCAATACTGAGCTGTGACAAAAATCACTGGAACTGGGTCTTGAACAACTGAATTTTGGGAAGGCTGATCCAGTCCAGCCCATTCATTCTACAAATGAAGACCTGAAGCCCAGAGAAGGAAAATGACCTTTCTGAGATCACACAGCAAGTTTCAGGCAGCACACATCTAAAATCCAGATCCCTAACTCTCAGCCAAGTATTTTGCTCAGCACACTGTACTCAAGTCACTAAGTTGATAGTGTCTTAAGGAAGGGCAAATTAAAAGGCACCTTTGAAGTGAGTAGCCACTCCCTTTGAAGCCCTAGAATTGGCGCTGTTATAATGGAAAGCCTCAGCTACAATGAGACACACTTTGCTCACGCACACAAAAATGGCACTAATATCGTTTTCGGAGTTTTTAGAGAATTCAAGCAGGGCACAAATTGCTTGAATTTTGAATGGTAATGGCAACTCAGAACCCTAGATACTGTTTTCTTTGGAGCATGTGCAAGATATGTCTTTGGGTTCCTTTTTTTTATATATATATAAAAGCATATTCAGACTAAAGTAGAAAATACTGTAATGATTGTTTTTATAAAAGCAAAAAAAGCAGGCAAGAGGGTGTTTGTCTCATTGGAGAACAAGGATGAACTTACATGGTCCAGTGTAATTGCAGCATAACAAGATTACATCGCAGGGGGAAAATCAGTCCAGTGGCAATTGGAGAGCAAAAAACAAATTGGTATCTAGCCATGGTCTGAGTGCTTACTGGCTCTGAAACTGAACATTGAACTCCCAACCCTCTTTATCTTTTCTCTCTACTTGGTAGGACTGGGGTGAGGGTGGGGGAGTCTTTTAATTTTCACCATTCTTGGCATTGATTATTGATGAATGCTCTGGAGGGCAGGGAATGAGCTTCATTCTATTAGTAGGAAAAACCACCTCCACCCATACCCACTGCAATAAGCAGCATACTGAACTTCACCTCTGAAGAGGTCCTTCCTTCCCTTTAGGAAGCTTGAATTTATGTTTTGTGAATAGAACCTAGAGCAAAGAGAAGGAGCTTGAGGTGAAAGTAGAAAAAAGAGAACAACCTAGGAGTACATTACCCGAGGAGCATGAGTATTCCCCAGCTGTACGTCCCACCCATTGCTCTATGAGGATCACAAACTCAAAAGTCTTCAGGGTAATGGCAAGTAATGGAAATGAGAAGGCCAAGCCCTCTGGGGACAGTGGGGACCTGGAAAATGTGGAACCCTCTAAAGGAGCCTCAGCACCCCAGCTCCACCCACCTGTTGCCTTAGGATGTGGACCCAGTACTGCCACATCTTGCCCAGATGGCTCAGCAGTAAAGTATCTACCTGAAATGCAGGAGACACAGGAGATTCGAGTTTGATCCCTGGGTCGGGAAGATCCCCTGAAGAAGGGAATGGCAACCCACTCCAGCACTCTTGCCTGGAGAATTCCATGGACAGAGGTGCCTGGTAGGCTACAGTCCATGTGGTCACAAATCTAACCTAGATTTTTATGTACTTTTTTTTTTTTTTTTAATAATAGGCTTCCCTGGCGGCTCAGCTGGTAAAGAATCCACCTTCAATACAAGAGACCTATGTTCAATCCCTGGGGTGGGAAAATCCCCTGTAGAAGGGAATGTCTACCCACTCCAGTATTCTGGCCTGGAGAATTCCATGGACTGTATAGTCTATGGGGTTGCAAAGAGTTGGACACAACTGAGCGACTTTCACAGTCACAGAGCACAGCACACACTCCTTCCATCATTAAAGAGAAGCCAGAAACCTAGGTTTTTATGTACTTTTTTTATTTTTAAATGTCAGTGACTAATTCAATTTTTTCTAAAACTCAGTGTAGGCCTCACACAAGCATCTGAGCCCCAGATCCAGCCTGCAGGCACCTCTGCTCTGTGGCCTCTCCCTAAGCAGTCTCATTCCTTTCAGAGCTTAGAGCACAAAGTATGAGCAGTGACCCGCCCCCCAACCCCACCCCCAGGCTATACTTCAGCTTCACCCTCAGCAGTACTCTAGATATGCATTTCTCAGCTCAGGCTCTCCTCCTGTGCTTTTCTGTTTGTTTTGGATCAACATCAAAGGCATGGTGAAGGAGAAGGAGGCAACAAAGGAAAGAGAAGAACCTAATCAATGGCATCCAACATGGTGGAGCTCAGAATGGCCTCTTGTTCTTCCTGGTAACCCCAACCCTGAACCCAGTGCCTGGTGCACAGTAGATATGTAGTAAATGTTTGTGAATGGATGATAAAATGATGACTTCCCTGGTAGCTCAGATGGTAAAGCGTCTGCCTGCAATGGCGGAGACCCGGGTTCAATCCCCGGGTTGGGAAGATCCCCTGGAGAAGGAAATGGCAACCCATTCCAGTTCTCTTGCCTGGAAAATTCCATGGATGGAGGAGCCTGGTAAAATGAAGGATTAAACTGAAAAACAAATGAAGTCACTATGTTGTCCATAAGGAATAATAACCAGGATCCAATATTATCAGCCACTGTAATGGGATCATGAATGGAGAGACTGAAGCTTATGAAGTCAGAGGTCAAACTAGGGAAGAAAAAAAAGAGAGACTTTTAAATTCCATAGACTACATCAAAGTTAGGACATATCATTTGGAGACCAAAAGCCTGGATGTGAGTCATTGTTCTGCAAATTATTAGCCACATGATTTGGGTCGATTCATGGAACCCCACTGGATCTTGGTTTCTTCGTCTGGAAACTGGCGCCAGAATTATCTAGCTCCTAGTGGTGACTTGGGAATAAAATGAGATAATGGAATTTACAATGCTTTGAAAACTGAAAAACACCCCAGAAGTGGGTGAGGGGAACAGGAGAGTCAAGTCACACAGAGGATGATGAGTCAGAAGGACAGTGCAGAGCCAACACGTTTCTTGGGCTGTCTGCATCATTTAACGTATCAAGACGGCTGTTGGCTTAGCTCTTGGCTTAAGTCATCCTGATTAACAGGTGCCTGGCCAGCCAGGAGTTGGACTCCAAGCTGATTGGATGACTAAATGAGGAGGAGCTCCTGAACTTGGACAGTGACAGGAGATGGCTAAGGCAGCAGCCAAGAGAGAAAGCAGCCTTTCCTGTCCAGTTCAAGGACAACTGGGTTGTCTATGAAACATCCTACAGTCTGTCTGCAAGAGTGCACGGATCACAGTTCTTCTGGAGGTCTCACTGTTGATGAAGAGGGTGAGCCAATGAACGAGCTCATTCAAGGTGTGAATTATTTGTGTCCATAACATGCAAGTTTACACAGATCCATTAACAAAAATTACATCTGGCGACTACTTCTAAGCAATTGCAATTACTGGTTTTAAGCAGTGAGCAAGATAATAAAATAGAGCAGCCATCTTCAAGCCTGTAGCATATCCCCTTGACCTCAGCAGCTGGAAGCTGGATAAATGGTTAAGAACATGAGCTCTGGAGACAGACAGACCAGTTCAAATCCTAACTCTGTAACCTGAGGCCACTTAGTCAACATCTCTAAGTCTCAGTTTCCTCAAATGTAAAATGGGAATAATAATAGTATCTACTTTTGAGTGAGATTGTTAGGATTAAATGAGCTGGCATTTGCAAGACACTAAGCACGGTGTTTCCTTCAGAGAAAGCAGTCCAAAAATGGTAGATAAGATGTTTTCTTCAACAGCCCCTTTGGAATTCCATCTTAGATCTATTCCCTTTCTCACTGGGATCCAGAAGATTTCTAAACTGTTACGGGCAGATGTATCATTTAATTAAGACTAGCGAGGGCTTCTCTGGTGGCTCAGATGGTAAAGAATCTGCCTGCAACGCAGAAGACCTGGGTTTGATCCCTGAGTCAGGAATATCCCCTGGAGAAGGGCATGGCAACCCTTCTCCAGTATTCTTGCCTGGAGAATCCCGTGGACAGAGGAGTCTGGCGGGCTACAGTCTGTGGATTCACAAAGAGTGGGACACAACTGAAGTGACTAACACTTTCACTCATTGAGGACAGAGGGCTTTTTTCCTTGGTGCCAGAGAGTATCTTAAAAGTCCATAAGAAGTATTTTAGGGAGACAAAGAGTATCCCAAGTTAGAAAAACTCTAGACAAGGCATGGGCTCTTCACCCAGAAAGGCTCCACTTCAACCTGTTTTGTTTTTTTTTATTGGAGTTCAGTGTAGGATTTTTGCTTGATGAAAATTGTTCAGTAGTAAAAGATTCAACCTCTTTGTTGTACAAAGAGCACATCTGAGACCCAGGGTGAAGAGACTTCTTCAAGGATACCTTGTGAATATAAAACAGACACAGGACTGGCCTTTATTGTCCCCAAACCTCCAAACTTTTGTTAAATATAAATAACAATTAGTCTAAATGATTAGTTGTTGGATAATTACTATCCCCAGTGCAACTATTCTGTCTTTAATCAGATCAAAGTTACATCAGCCCAATATGCTTCTACTTTGAGACATGGGCTAAGAAAACACTATCTCACATCCAGGGATATAGAGAATCTCACTTAAATATTAATATGCATTACGTACCTTGTGCCTGGGATCTACACCTTATATTCCTGTACTTTGGCTTCTATTTTCAAAATAATGGAAGAGCAAACCAAGCCAAATTAAAGGAGATAGGGAGGAAGTGAGGAGGAAAGAAAAAAAAAGAAGGCATGAAATCCCAAATTAGAAGGATTCTGGGCATGTACAGTGTCTAACCCCCTGAAGCACCATTGAAGTATCACTAGCTTATCATCACGTGCATTCTCAAACCTGCAGTTATTGAGTGTTTGGGGGGTTTTTTTTGGTTTTTTTTAGTCACCCACATTCTATGCACTCTATACACATTTTCTCATTTGAATCTCTCAAGGACTGTATAAGGTAAGTATTTATTATTCCCATTTTACGTATAAGGAGAGAAGTAGAGAGAGAATTAAGTACACAGCACCAGATGACAAGACAGAGGTGTACAGTGGACTCACTCTGCTCCCACATGAAAATTACACAGTTCAGCTAATGTTCAAACAATCAAAACAAATAGATAATACAATAGTATAGGTGGTCCCACCTGTCCTTCCCACTGACTTTGGACCCCAGGGAGATCATCAAACAGACTATGTTGTTGTAGCCACATGCCCTTCGTAGCATCATTACTATAGCATGTAGAGAGTAATTATAAACATGATTTTTCATTTAACCTGACCGTAAGCCAGCTATATCATTTGAGAAGCAGCAGCAGTCAGGTCCAATATTGGGAGAAAAATGACTGTGTTTTGACTTCATCAGTCTCCAACCAAGGCAAGTCCTTCAAAGAGATGGTCAAGAAAAATTTTGACCACACACAACTTTTTTTCTTACGTGCTCACTTTAGACCCTAGTTTCCTTAGATGTTATGCCTCCTTCTCTGGATCAGCTGAGAGCCTGATGGGAAGGCAGGAGAGCCAGCTTTTGGTCCTGACCACACCGCCAGTGTGGAGAGCCAGTGCCTCCTCGCTGTCTACCAAATGAGGGACTGGACTAAGCTGGTCACTGAGGAGCCAAATGATGAAGAAGCATGGGCCTGGTATTTGGGCCTAGTCTCTGAAGGCTGAGGGAACTGTTAAGCCAAGCTGAGCTCTACAAGGGGTTCATCCAAATCCTCAGGAGATTCTGGGCCTCACACAGCAGGCACCCACCAGCACCCCTGCCCCCTTGGCGGGAGCTCTGAGTTGTTTAGCAACTGAGCCAGCCTCTTCCTGGATCTACTGGGAAATAAAAGGAACAGCTTCCTGGCCTGGAGGCACAGCCTCAGCTCGGCTGGGACTTGGAATTTGAGCTGAGGAAACAGGCTTCGAAGCCTTTCTCCAACCAAACCAGCCACCCATCTTCTGCCCTAGCCACCAGCCACATGATAATTCATAATCTTGATGACAGGAGAGAGGTGGGGGAGCCAAGAAAAGAAAAGAGATCCTTCCCAGCCAACTGGGATCTGAGCTGTTGAATCCAGAAGTTGTTTTATTCAAAATAAAAAGGAAAAAAAAATTGACCAAGTATAATTATAGAGTGTCTGAGATTGCACGTGGCTGGGCCGCCTGTGAAGGATGAGGACTTCTCCGTCAGCCAGTGGTTTTGTCTACATCATGCCACACAACCTGCCTCATCCTTTGTTTTCTTTAAATGAATTGACCCGTTTTATTTGCACTAACAAACAGACCGATTGTTTGAGTGCCAGGCAACAAACCTTCATACTCTCCTGCAGCTTAGCAAAGTTTCTCACAAAATAGCTTGCCTGCCTTTCTGAGCTGATGAAACATACAACTTAATCACCTAAGGCCATGAGCCAAGGTGATTGCAGAGAAGACAGTCAAATACAGCACCCTGTGTGTAATGAAGGTCCAAGGCTCTTTGGAACTCAGTGGAAAACAATGCTCTTTGGAGCCTCACCCTATTAAGTCAATAGGTCTTCGCCCAGTGGAATTTAACTGGTAAATACTGAAAGAACTAAGAAGCAAATAGTTCTAGACTGAACCATTCTGCTGCTGACACTGAACTTTGTAGTGCAATACCCCCTGACTTCTCAGTTCAGTTCAGTCGCTCAGTCGTGTCCGACTCTTTGCAACCCCATGAATCGCGGCACGCCAGGCCTCCCTGTCCATCACCAACTCCCGGATTTCACTCAAACTCATGTCCATCGAGTCGGTGATGCCATCAAGCCATCTCGTCCTCTGTCATCCCCTTCTCCTCCTGCCCCCAATCCCTCCCAGCATCAGAGTCTTTTCCAATGAGTCAACTCTTCGCATCAGGTGGCCAAAGTACTGGAGTTTCAGCTTTAGCATCATTCCTTCCAAAGAAATCCCAGGGCTGATCTCCTTTAGGATGGACTGGTTGGATCTCCTTGCAGTCCAAGGGACTCTCAAGAGTCTTCTCCAACACCACAGTTCAAAAGCATCAATTCTTTGGCACTCAGATTTCTTCACAGTCCAACTCTCACATCCATACATGACTACTGGAAAAACCATAGCCTTGACGAGACGGACCTTTGTTGGCAAAGTAATGTCTCTGCTTTTGAATATGCTATCTAGATTGATCATAACTTTCCTTCCAAGGAGTAAGCGTCTTTTAATTTCATGGCTGCAATCACCATCTGCAGTGATTTTGGAGCCCAGAAAAATAGAGTCAGCCACTGTTTCCCCATCTATTTCCCATGAAGTGATGGAACCAGATGCCATGATCTTCGTTTTCTGAATGTTGAGCTTTAAGCCAACTTTTTCACTCTCTTCTTTCACTTTCATCAGGAGACTTTTTAGTTCCTCTTCACTTTCTTCCATAAGGGTGGTAACATCTGCATATCTGAGGTTATTGATATTTCTCCTGGCAATCTTGATTCCAGCTTGTGCTTCTTCCAGCCCAGCATTTCTCATGATGTATTCTGCATAGAAGTTAAATAAGCAGGGTGACAATACACAGCCTTGACGAACTCCTTTTCCTATTTGGAACCAGTCTGTTGTTCCATGTCCAGTTCTAACTGTTGCTTCATGACCTGCATATAGGTTTCTCAAGAGGCAGGTCAGGTGTTCTGGTATTCCTATCTCTTTCAGAATTTTCCACAGTTTATTGTGATCCACACAGTCAAAGGCTTTGGCATAGTCAATAAAGCAGAAATAGATGTTTTTCTGGAACTCTCTTACTTTTTCCATGATCCAGCGGACATTGGCAATTTGATCTCTGCTTCCTCTGCCTTTTCTAAAACCAGCTTGAACATCTGGAATTTCACAGTTCATGTATTGTTGAAGCCTCCTGGCTTGGAGAATTTTGAGCACTAATTTACTAGTGTGTGAGATGACTGCAATTGTGCGGTAGTTTGAGCAGTCTTTGGCATTGCCTTTCTTTGGGATTGGAATGAAAACTGACCTTTTCCAGTCCTGTGGCACTGCTGAGTTTTCCAAATTTGCTGGCATATTAAATGCAGCACTTTCACAGCATCATCTTTCAGGATTTGGAATAGCTCAACTGAAATTCCATCACCTCCACTAGCTTTGTTCCTAGTGATGCTTTCTAAGGCCCACTTGACTTCACATTCCAAGATATCTGGCTCTAGGTGAGTGATCACACCATTGTGATTATCTGGGTCATGAAGATCTTTTTTGTATAGTTCTTCTGTGTATTCTTGCCACCTCTTCTTAATATCTTCTGCTTCTATTAGGTCCATACCACTTCTGTCCTTTATCGAGCCCATCTTTGCATGAAATGTTCCTTTGGTATCTCTAATTTTCTTTAAGAGATCTCTAGTCTTTCCCATTCTATTGTTTTCCTCTATTTCTTTGCATTGATCACTGAGGAAGTCTTTCTTATCTAAGGCTTTCTTATCTCTCCTTGCTATTCTTTGGAACTCTGCATTCAGATGCTTATATCTTTTCTTTTCTCCTTTGCTTTTCACTTCTCTTCTTTTCACAGCTATTTGTAAGGCCTCCTCAGACAGCCATTTTGCTTTTTTGCATTTCTTTTCCATGGGGATGGTCTTGATCCCTATCTCCTGTACAGTGTCATGAACCTCCGTCCATAGTTCATGAGGCATTCTATCTATCAGATCTAGTCCCTTAAATCTATTTCTCACTTCCACTGTATAATCATGAGGAATTTGATTTAGGTCATACCTGAATGGTCTACTGGTTTTCCCTAGTTTCTTCAATTTAAGTCTGAATTTGGCAATAAGGAGTTCATGATCTGAGCCACAGTCAGCTCCAGTTTTGTTTTTGCTGACTGTATAGAGCTTCTCCATCTTTGGCTGCAAAGACTTCTAGGTCTGCGCTTTAGACAGTGTCACTCTGCCCCTAATCAGATGTGCTCTGCAGACCAGCCTGCTTAAGGAACCAAGCCTCTCTGTCTCCAAAGTCTAAGACAGGTACTCATTTGCTACCAGTGCACTTATTCTCCAGTTTTAGGAGGTAGTGTGTGTGTATATATACACAGATGTGGGTGTAATTAATATTGTTTAATATGTTATCTTTCTTGTACCTGTGAACTGTAATACAACCCAAAAAAACTTTATCTCTTGTTGCCACTCTTTTATTCTCAAACTTGGCCATGAGTAAGTCTTTCCTTTTCTTACCAGACTATGAATATCTCTCATATTTCTAAATCAAGAGAATTACAGTGGATCTTAAAGGGAAGATATTAAAGGTGCAATTCCACATCCAGCACTTGGCTCCCTGTCTCCTGGTCCCAGAGCCCAGTGCAAGACCATCTTATACTTGACACTCAGTCAATAGTTAGCAGTTCAATCAGAAGTGAAAGTATTAGTCGCTCAGTCATGTTCAATTTTATGCAACTCCAGGGACTGTAGCCCACCAGACTCCTCTTTCCATGGGATTCTCCAGCAAGAATACTGGAGTGGATAGCCATTCTCTTCTCCAGGGAATCTTCTTGATCCAGGAATTGAACTCAGGTCTCCTGAATTGCAGGCAGACTCTTTTACCATCTGAGCCTCCAGGGAAACCTGCAATCAGAAGGTTGGTTAAAAGGCTGACTGGGGCTCACCCCAGTCAAAGGCAGATTCAGGTCTTGGCTCTGTATCCTTGACTAGACTCGAACTACAGGGTCCTCTGCCACTATCTAATAAACATGATGCACACATACAGTTGTAAGCTTCACAAGGACAGGTTGGGATCCCCTTTTCCCAGGGCAGCCTCTAGGTCAAGGACACAAGGGCAAGTGCTTCATTTGGGAGGTGATTCAAAGCAGCACCCATAGGGTGCTTACTTCCCTAATCAGTGAAGTAAGATGGAAAGGAAGGCAGCCAAGGCGAGGTGTGTAAGTGAGCAACTGAGTCATATTCCCCATGGAGACCTCTGGGACAACATGGAGAGCATGCCTCAGTTTGCTCCGCACCAAAGGGTATCTTCTACCAATTCCCATCTGTGAATTAAAGGCTACTCCTGCAGATATCAGAACCCAGACTACCTTGCTTGTAGACTGAGCATGCAGCCTGAGAGAGCATCCAGGCAAAGTCACAGGTGCAAGCAGTAAGAAGCTGGTGAGCAAGAGGAATCTGAGGGTAGGAGCGGGGCACTTACTGATACTGATAGTGGCCGATTAGCTGGATTCCCCAGTGCCTACAGCAGTGCCTGGCATATAGCTGGTGCTCAAAACAAAATTACACAAATGCATTTATTCTGTTGGTTTTATGAAGAAAATTTTAAGGAGGACATTTTCTTCAAAGGAAATTTTATAAGCAAAGTTCAGAGTGTAAATGAGATTAAAATGAAGTTGTCTGATTTAAGGACTGAAGCTCCATCACCTCCTCTCACAACACACAGACAGCTGTGAGGAACATCCAGTGTGCCTCAGCGTCCACGGTGAGAAGCCCTAATTTAATTCCTTCCATTTTACTCATGAGACAGTTGAGATGCCCTGTCTCTGCTGACCTTAGTGCTAGGAGCCACAGTCCCAGAGTCTTTGGGTCGATACGGGTAGGCACAACCCTGAGCATTGGCTCAGTGTCAGTGGGATCCTCCCTGGAAGCACCTGGGAAGCCCTTGCCGAGAGCTGGGATGCTCTTCCCCCAAGACTGGCAGAGGAAGAGAAAACCGTCTGTCACTAAGTCATGACACCTCATCAGTCTCCAAGAACACAAGTGATTAAATCTGTTGTCATTCTCGTCCCATCACTTCAGAACCAAATGTTAGCAGCCAAGGGGGATGTTAGCAGCCAAGGGGGATGTTAGCAGCCAAGGGGGATGTCAGCACCTTCGGTTGTTGCCATCACCTGAATCTGCTTTCCACATCTGCCAGAAAGACTGTCATCTTGGACATCCAGACTCTAAACCCCCATGTAGAATTGGATCTTCTCATTCCTAGGAAGGTGTATTGAGCAAAAAATCCTGAAGAACTTTCAAACACAAGTTCCTGCTAGAAGGCCAAGTCTGAGGCCACTAAACTGGAATGAACTCGCAGTTTGGACAGAGAGAAAGAGATTGAGATGTGGGAAGGGAAGATTTCAGCCTTGACTTCCAGGAGTTCTTGGATTTCCTGTGGCAACATTTGGATCTGTGCGTGGCGCCCACTCCTCTGGCACCCACTCAGCTAGGTTTCTTGCTGCCAGCACTGAAAACTCCCAGTTCAACTGCTTTCCTTCCAGTCTTGATATCAGTCTGAAAACCAGGTGAGGCAGCCAGGGCTACCTACCAGTTTTATCAGTGCAAGAGGGAAATCCCTCCACCTTAGTCTCGCTGGAGCACCCTAACTGGAACTTCCCTCTGCTGACAAGAAAGAGAAAAGAAATAATAAGGAATGGTTTAGTGTGAACCCCAGAGGAAATTAGCTCTTCATCTCTGTCTATTCTCCTAAGAGGAGAGCTCAATGGATCATTCCAACTGAGGCAACTTGCCAAACTCCTCATTTTCACTGATGAAAATTTGAGTCCCAAAGAAGGAGAAGCGACTTGCCTAAAATCTCACAGTTATTTATAGAATATCTGTGACCAAAATAGCAGTATTTCCTAATTCGTTGTCTAGTGCCTTTTTTCTATACTAATTTTAGATAAAATCTTTTTTTCCTTTAGCTGTGCTTTTTCTTTTCATTCTTTCTTTATGTCTGTTTGTTTGTTTAGTTCTGTCTCTGGCATATAAACTCTCATCAGATATTTGTTGAAGGAAAGATTATATGAATATATGAATGAATCTCCCCTCTAAGGGAAAAACTGGGACTTTTTTTAAAAGATGATTTTTTTTTTTTTTTTTTTTTTGGACATCTAGGTTGTTTCCATGTCCTGGCTGTTATAAACAGTGCTGCGATGAACATTGGGGTACACGTGTCTCTTTCCCTTCTGGTTTCCTCAGTGTGTATGCCCAGCAGTGGGATTGCTGGGTCATAAGGCAGTTCTATTTCCAGTTTTTTAAGGAATCTCCACACTGTTCTCCATAGTGGCTGTACTAGTTTGCATTCCCACCAACAGTGTAAGAGGGTTCCCTTTTCTCCACACCCTCTCCAACATTTATTATTTGTAGACTTTTGGATTGCAGCCATTCTGACTGGTGTGAAATGGTATCTCATAGTGGTTTTGATTTGCATTTCTCTGATAATGAGTGATGTTGAGCATTAAAAGATGATTTTTTGACCTTCAGAGATCTTCCAAATGGTACAAACATAAGCATGCTGGACAAACTACATTCTTTTTTTTAATTGAAATATTGTTGACATACGATTTTGTTAGTTTCAAGTATACTACATGTTAATTTGACATTTGCATACATTATGAAATGATCACAAGTCTGACTATCTGCCCCATTCAAATTTATTACCATATTTTTGACCATATGCTTTATTCTTTATGCATATTACATCCCTGTGGCTTTTTTATTTTAAAACTAGAGGTTTGTACCTCTTAGTCCCCTTCACCTATTTCTCCCCTCCCACATCCCTCTCCTCTGCAACACCACCCATTTTTTCTCTGTTTCTGAGTCTGTTTTCATTTTGTATTGTTTGTTTTGTTTTTTATAGTCCACATATAAGTGAGATCACTTAGTATTTGTCTTTCTCTAACTTTTTTTCACTTAGCATAATACCCTCTAGATTTATCCATTAGTAGTGAATAGCGAGATTTCTTTTTGATGGTCAAATAACATTCCATTGTGTGCATACATATATATATATGTGGGTATATATCCATTCATCTATGATGAACACAAAGGTTACTTGCATATCTTGGCTATTGTAAATAATTCTGCTATGAACATTGACATGCATATATCTTTTTAAATTAGTGTTTGTGTTTTCATCAGGTAAATACCCAGAAGTGAAACTGCTGGATCATATGATAGTTCAGTATTTTTAATTTTTTGAGGAACCTTCATACTGTTTTCCATAGTGATTGCACCAATCAACAATACCACACAAAGTTTCTCTTTTCTCCACATCCTCACCCACTCTTGTTATTTATGATCTTTTCAATGATAACCATTCTAACAGACGTAAAATTATATCTCATTGTGGTTTTGATTTGCATTTCCCTTATGATTAGTGATGCTAAGCATCTTTTCATGAATCTGTTGGCCATCAGTATCTCTTCTTTGAAATAATGTATGTTCTGTTGCTCTGCCCGTTTTTAAATCAGGTTGTTTGTTTTGGTATTCAGTTGCATGCTGCTGCTGCTGCTGCTGCTAAGTTGCTTCAGTCGTGTCCAACTCTGTGCGACCCCAGGGACGGCAGCCCACCAGGTTTCTTCGTCCCTGGGATTCTCCAGGCAAGAACACTGGAGTGGGTTGCCATTTCCTTCTCCAATGCGTGAAAGTGAAGTCGCTCAGTCATGTCCGACCCTTAGTGACCCCATGGACTGCAGCCCACCAGGCTCCTCCGTCCATGGGATTTTCCAGGCAACAGTACTGGAGTGGGGTGCCACTGCCTTCTCCAATTCAGTTGCATAAGCTGTTTATATATTTTGGATATTAACCCCTTATCAGACATATCTTTTGCAAATATCTTTTCCCGTTCAGTAAGCTGCCTTTTTATTTTGTTGACCATTTCCTTCACTGTGCAAAAGCTTTTTAGTTTGATGTAATCCCATTTGCTTATTTTTGTTTTCATTTCCCTTGCCTGAGGAGACAGATCCAAAACAATATTGCTATGACTGATATCAAAGAACAGCCTGCTTATGTTTTCTTTTAGAAATTTTATGGTTTGGGGTCTTTTGTTTAAGTCTTTAATTCATTTTGAGGTTATTTTTTTTGTGGCGTGAGAAAGTAGCTCAGTTTGCTTCTTTTGCATGTAGCGGTCCAGTTTTCTCAGCACCACTTATTAAAGAGGTTGTATTTTCCCCACTGTTTATTTTTATCACCTTTGTTGTGAATTAACTGCCCATATAAGCATGGGTTTATTTCTGGGCTCTCTATTCTGTTCCATTGATCACTGCATCTGTTTTTGTGCCAGTACCATTATATTTTGATTATTGTAGCTTTGTTGCATAGTTTGAAATCAGGGAGCATGATACCTCTAGCTATGTTCTTTCTCAAGATTGCTTTGGCATGCAGGGTCTTTTGTGTTTCTATACAGATTTTTTAATTACTTGGCATAGTTCTGTGCAAAATATTTTTGGTATTTTGATAAGGATTGCACTGAATTTGTAGATTTCCCTGGATGGTATGGCCACTGTAACAATATTAATTCCTCCAATCCATGAGCATGATGTATCTTTCCATTTGTTTGTATAATCTTCAGTTTCTTTCATCAGTGTCTTACAGTGTTTAGAATATAAGTCTTTTACATTTTTGGTCAGGTTTTTTCCTAGGTGCTTTGTTCTTTTTGGTGCAATTGTAAATGGGATTTTAAAAAAATTTCTCTTCCAGATAATTCATAATTAGTGTATAGAAATGCAATACACTATTCTCTAATAATTTCTGTATAATATTTTTCCATCCTGCAAAATTGAATTCATTTCTTTGTTCTAAACAAACTGCATCTTTGAGAGAAGGTGATGTTACTGGAATGAGGGTGATGCAGTTCAGAGTTCAAAATTAAAATGAGTGATGGAGATTAAGCATCATTTGGCAGCAATACCACTGCAGCAGCCTCCTCAGAGGGTTCTTGGACCCCTCTTAAGGCCTAGGACAGGGAGAAAGTCATCAAAAACTTGCCTCTTGGCAAGGTTGAAATTATTTCCAGTTCTAAAATTCTGCAGTTCAGTACACAAATTGACTAAAAGTCAGGATCTCTCTGCTACTGTCTATGATCATGTCTACAACCTCTAAATACTTAACTTGATAAGGTGATTTGGGAAAAAAAAAAAGAGGCTATTTTGATCCAAAACAGCTACAGTGGTTTCCACCTAAGAGAGGACTCTCTAGACATAAGCCTATATCTGTTGCAGCCTAAACTTATCTTTCTTTGGCTTTATCTACTTCATATTAGCACTAGAACATTGTAAAGCAAGCAGTAGCTTTTAGTTTTGTTGATTTGAAGTTTTCTATTTACTAGCCATTCTTTTCTTTTTCAATAAAACAGGCTAACTGTAAACACAATTTTTTTAAAGTAGCACAGATGCTAACAAAGAAGAAAATAAAAATCACTGTCAACATTTTTATGAGCATGCTTCCTTTCATTTCTCTGCCTCTGTCACCTGACATTTTAACTTCATCCTGCTGCTTCCAGTTCCCTAGAACTACCTTTCTTTGAATCCACTGGGCTGAGCCACTTATCTTACCTCACCTGATTTTTACAACATCCCCACAATGTGGCAAATTATTATCCCCATTTTATAGGTTGGAAACTGAGGCTCAGAGAATTTGTGCCTTGCCCAAGAGCACACAGCTAACAAGTGACAGAGCTAGGTTTCAACTCCAGGTTTATTTTATTTCAAAAAACATGTCTTAAAAATACATAGCAACCATTTTTTATACTTTTACTATGTGCCAGACACTGTGCTATGTGTCTTACACACATTATCTTAGAACAGCAAATTGATAAAGTAGGTTTTATTCTATTGTTGGGAAAACTAAGGCATAGAGGGGCTAAGTGACTTGCCCTGAACCATACAGCTGATAATAGGCAGAGTTAAAAAGCAGATCAGGATTTTCGACTCATAAATCCATGCTCTTAACCAGGAAAATATATGTATGGTACCCTCCATTCCACTGGTCTAGACAGATTTATGTATATGTGGAGTCATAGTCCACCCACTGTTCTGTCTTTGACTTTAAACTTTTTATGATTCAATCCTACTCCCATAAGTCAATGGTTGGCCTTTGTCCCACCTGGTGGCCCCAGTACTCCATCATAGCCCACACTCTGACCACTCATTTCAACTGTCTTGCCCTCTCTCATACCTTAGCTCCTCACATTGGTCTCAACTGCAGGTGATCATCTTACACCTACCCCTGAAATCGGATACTGTATAGAGACCCACTGACCAGACCTCAGGTTTCAAACAAGCTCTCATCCCCATGATCTGGCCACTTCTGTCCACTCTGGTGAGCCATCCCACCCCACCCAGCCTGCTACCCAACCCTCAACACAAGCCTTTTCACCTTCCCTAGTCTGACTCTGGCTTCACAAGCTAGTCAGCAACAGGGATTCCAAATTCCCTGTAGTTTAAAAGTAATATCCAATGTTACAACTTGAATAAGGAGATAAGAGTTTTTGGTCAATATGCACAGACCACACTACCCTGAGGTTGAATTACACCATCTCTCTGCTTGAGCTCCTCTCACTGTGTGGCCTCAGGTAAGTCACTTCAGCTCTCTTGTCATCAGTTTCTTTATCTGTCACATAACAGGTAGAAATAGATGGTCCCAGTCCCCTGCAAACTCTGAAATTCTATTAGCTCAAAATTAAGGAAGTGACAAGCCGGGTAGATATTATTCCCATCAGTGTTTTTGTCGAATCATCAACCAACCTAATGAGGCTTTTTATACAGTCCAACTTCTAAGTTCACTTTGGGGAAGAAAGGGAGGAATGGAGGCAAATGGACATTACAGGACAGTGCTGGGAACCAAACATAAAGTTGATGGTAGTGTGCTGGTCACAGTGAGAGGAAATCGGTGGGGGGATCCTTGCATAAATAGGGTGCACTTTGAAATGAGCAAGCACTTTCAGTGAGTAAAAAATGTTATCTGACTGAAGCCAAGATGAAATCTACTTTTTAAAAAAATTCTTTTTATAAAGTTTGGCTCAATCTCTTGTTTTTCTCTCTCTTTATGTAATCTTGTGGGATGCGGCATTAGAATATCATAAATCATTCATGGTGCTCCAGGAAAAAAAAAAAAAAATCACTTGTGCAAAACAGTCACAATTTGAAATGTGAGAAGTTTTTTTGTATGAAACCCAAAGAAAAAACGTAATTTGTATGGTTCACAGCCCATGATGATCGCTAATTCCCACAGTCACAATGTGGCTTGGTCATTTGTTTGGGGCTTCTTTTGCTTCATTTTAAATGGAGAGTGAGTTAAAGACATAGCCTGTCACAACTGTACTGCATTTTTCCAGGAGTCTTAGAAAAGATGCTATAGTAATGGCATTTGTGGAGACAATTGGAGCTGGCAGATTTTATTTCCTGTTTGAAGAAACCAAGAAAGCCTGCTCCTTGTCCAAAAATCTCTTTTTCCATATGCCCATCACTGCTGTCCCTAATTACTGAGTTAATTAAATTCCTTTCCTAAAATATACTTTTCCCCTAAATCCACATGCATAGACACAAGTAGCACCCCAGCAGAGGTAACCCATAAAGCTAACTTTCAAATATTATTGCCTTAAATAAAATGGTTTAACTTTAGTATTTCAAATGTGGCAGCTATCTGTTATGAGATTTCTAATAAACAAGCAAGTAATGGGGTTCTTTAAAACTTCTTTCATATTCATTAGCTCACTCAAGCGTCACTGAAGTAGCAAGGACTTATGTGCTCATTCATTAATTCATTTCTACAACAAACATTACTGATCATCAAGCACTGTATATAAGGTGGGCTAAAGATACAGACAAGATAACGCTGCTCGCATACACTCACAGTGTATGGGGTGACAGATAGGTAAAAATCATTATAAAGAGACGAGTTAAAGTGAATACAACTCCCCAGAGTGAAATGCTTTGCCCTGAGTCAAACAGCTAGAAAGCTCTGGGGCAGAGATTTTGTCATAGGTCCCCCAAGTCTAAGCTTAGAACACTCTCAAAGAAATCCTTTAGCTTCTAAAGGACACATTTTGATGGGGAAAAGTGAGGGACAGAAAGCTCCCAGACTGAGGTCCTTTCTCTTAGAAGAATAATCTGGGTTAATTATCTTAGGAACCAATGAGTAACCAGCAGAACTGAGAGAGAATTCTCAGCAGAACAACTGAGGGAAGCACTCCCAGAGGTCAATTTTACAATTTCTTCCTGTTAGTCTACAGAAGATGTCCAGTCTGGCACAGTGCCTGGTTAGTCCTTGAAAACTGTCTGTTTACTCTTTGTCCAATTGAATTCAAATTAGTCATGTGACCACTTGTGGCTACATTACCAAATGACAGACGCTTGACCCAAAAACTTTTGAGATCTCAGTGACATTGCCTTGAACTCCCAGTTCCTCAGCCTTAAACCATCCTCGAGATCTTGGCTGTTTCCTGATGCTGAGAATCTTATTGTTTGATTCACTGCTACCATTCTACTCTCATGTCCCAAGGCACAGTCTTTCCCCCATTTTCCAAGAGAAAACTGTACAAATCATTTGCTAGCTTCCAAGAATTGACTAGACATCACACAGTTATGGAGCATAGTTATATCATGCCCAACCCAGCACAGCTGATTCACTATCTTGCTGGTTCTACTACCCCTTCTCTGTCTCTGTCTCGTATGTCCTACTCCCTTCCCAGAGCAACAAATATGCCCTTCCTCTTTGTTCAGGCACAGTTATACTATATATACAGCTTCTATTGTAAGAGGACTTGTCAAGGTTACTTTTTTTTTCCTTACCAAGGTGAATCTCTTCTTAGAAAGGATTCTTGGACTAACTAGTAAGATAGTCAGAATAGTAAGATAGTAAGAATTTTCTGCCTTTTATTCCACCCAAGACTGAAATCAAAACTGTAGACTACTGCCCTTTATTTTCAGTGTCTCCTGTGGTCACGTGTTGAAAAGTAGCAGAGAGTTCCTATCATAATATCTCAGTGCAAATGTCAGGATTGATTTCACCTCATCCAATGCCTTACATATCCACCTGGCTTTGATTCTCTGGTACCACATGCTGTGATGGTTTCTGGGTCTGTGCAATAAGCAACAGAAAGAAAAGTCATTAAACACCTACTGTATACAAAACACTATGCTGAGGACTGGGAGGAATAAAGAATCATAACTCTGTTCCTGTCCTTTAAGAACTCAAAAACTAATCTCTAGCATAAACTTACTATGAAATCTTAGGAAAATGACAGTGTCCAAACTTCAGTTTCCTCATCTATAATATCATGGTGTCCTAAAAATTTATCTCATAGGGTCACTGCAAGGAGTAAATGAAATAAAGGGAAAAAAGGCAGGACAACTAATATTCTTGGCTTGGCACGTGGCTAACAATAATAATAAATGGAGGGCAAAAATAAAACTCAATACTGATTGCTGAATGAAACAGGAAAACATACACAATATAAGGCAGACTTGGATACCTTTCATTGGAGTGATACAAAGACTAGGGTGGTACATGGGAGAGAAAGTTTCACTCTAGTTCAGAGGATTGAGAAAGACTAGTCAGAGCAGATAGAAGTTGAGGGAGGCATGAAAAATGAGTAGGATTTGGACAAATGGTCTTGGGAAGTTCCCACAAGGAGTTGGTAATCAGTGTTGAAAGTTTTATGTTTCCAGCAGTGTTTCAGTCTTGAAAGTAATGATCTTGGATCCTACTGAAGCAGTATTGCTATACTCAGAAATGATTTGGTTGGTAGAACTCTTCAAAGTTTTATGGCTGAAATTCTACCTGATGCCTATGCAGTCTGTGGGTGACACAGAAGTATAAGCCTAGACATTACATTGCCTGAGGAAACATTTAGACTAATATTCAGTAGATGTCACAACTGTGTGGGCACAACATCCGTGCCAAATTCCTCTAATTATCAGTTCCCACAGCTCCAGTTAAAGGACATTCATCACCAATACAATTTTGACCATAATTAACATGTTGAAAAGAACCAAAAGAGGGGAAATACACCAGGTTTATGAAAGATCGTGATAAGAAGGACAAAGCTTCCAAAAAGTATAATTTTAAAAGGAATCTTAATTTCATTACTAGCTTGACACTAGGTAAGCCACTCATTCTCTTTCGACCTCAGAGTACCTCTCACACTCTTTGTAGCACTAATATCCTTAAACCTTTGATTCAAAATAAAACAGAAATAAAGTATCACATTGCAGAGAAAATCAACTGAAATTAAACATGTAAAACTGTTTGGTAGTTTTTCAACTATAAAATAAAGAGATTTTTACTACTGCTATGAAATCACCCAATTTCAGTTCAACAAGCAGCACACCAATCCCCAAGAATACAAAAGATGAATAATCCCACCCTGCACTTGGCATGCACTGGAAGCCTCGTGTCCATACATGGACACCACAGTTTAATAGCGATACCAGTAGTGAATACCCTATGGTTTGGGGAGAAGCTGGAGCTATTGCTGGGTCAGAAGCTGTCATCTAATTCAAAATTCCTATCAGAGCTATGTGGGAGGGACTAAAACTCTTTTAAATTACTTAGGGCAGAACAAATATCCACAGGTAGAAGTTCCACAGAAGTGAATCTCAGCTTTGTGTAAGGAAGAACATCCCAATAGTTAGAGTTGCCCCACTGGAAAAGTTAGTGAGTCCCTAGTACCAGAAGCATTTCAGAAGGATCTGGAGAACTAATTCTCAGAGTTGCTGTAGGAGACATTTCCACAGGGTCAGGCCAGAAAATGTATAAATGTTCTCCCAGTTCTGAATCCCAAAGTCCCACCATGTATAGGAATATTTATCATGGTTCATTCATTTACCCAATAAATATTTAGTGACTGGTTCTGACTTTGGGACCAGCATGGCTGGGTTTAAATCTCAACTCTGCCACTTCCTAGCTATGAGACTTTGGGGAGGTTAGCTTTACTGTATCGTAGTTTCCTCATATATAAATGGGAATAGTAATAGTTTCTGCTCATAGAGTTGCTATGAAGACGAAAGGAGATGATTTGTGTAAAGCACTTTTGAACAGTGTCTGACACATAATACACAGTCAATCAATAGCAAACATTGTTAACCATAGTAGTATATGTTAGGCATTGAGCTAGACACTAAATCACTAGGGTTAGGAAAACAGACATGAATCCTACCTTTCTTGAGTGTAATGTCATCCAGTAGGGTATAAAAGATATCAGACAAAAAGTCAAAAAATACAAATACAGTTTCAAACTATGACAATTGATTGCTATGAAGGAAAAAAAAAGATGCTATGATAGCATACAAGAGAGAAGATGGGAACTCATTTAGACTGGGAGGTGCAGGGAAGAGTTCTTTGAGAACCTGTTATAATAAAGACATATCCAAGCACCAGTAATTTAAAGGGGTGCCAAATGCCTGGCCTTATTTTAAGTCAGCTAAGAAAACCAGTTATATGCTAGGGTATGAAGTCACTTGTCCATCTGAGTCAAATTTGTGTATCAAGCTTCACCTTAGTGTAAACAGGTTCTCTTTGCTTTGGCTATTAGTTCCCATTTGATTTTTCTCTGAATCTATAAATTCATCAGTCTATCCATCCATCATACATACATCTATTCATCCATCTCTATCGAAGGATTCAAGGATATGTAGATTCCAATCCTAAGGAGCTCCTGTAAGGGAGCCTGAAAAGTGAAAGTGAAACTCACACAGTCGTGAGTCACACAGTCTGACTCTTTGCTACCCCATGGACTATACAGTCCATGGAATTCTCCAGGCCAGAATACAGGAGTGGATAGCCTTTCCCTTCTTCCAGGGGATCTTCCCAACCCAAGGAAAAAACCCGGGTCTCCTGCATTGCAGGCAGATTCTTTACCAGCTGAGCCACAAGGGAGCCTGATATGAGCACAAATTCCTGTAAGTGAAGATACATCAGGGAGATGGAGGGAAATGTTATGCAAATTTTAAGAAACTAGAAATTCAGCACAGATCAGGGATAAGGGAGAATTGTTTGGAAAAAGTGGTATGTTGAAAGCAAAAGCGAAAGTCACTCAGTTGTGTCTAATTCTTTGCAACCCCATGGACTATACAGTCCATGGAATTCTCTAGACCAGAATACAGGAGAGGGTAGCCTTTTCCTTCTCCAGGGAAGGAATCGAACCCGTCTCCCAAATTGCAGGCGGATTCTTTACCAGCCGAGCCACTGTTAAAGCATGCCAGAAAATTCTAAGCAAAGTGAATTTAAAGGAATCAAATCTTACTCAACATTTGGGTTCTAAAATCAGTGCATAAAGCATGATTAGATGAAAAAATCATAACTAGATGATAGTCAACATTCCTTGAAAATCCCTTCAGCAGGAACCCTTCTGGAGAATGATATATCATCTCTCAAGAAATCCAGTAGAGCCAGTGTTTCCTCTAGTCTTGAAGTCATTTACTGTTGGCTTCAGTTGAACATCCGATGAATCTGTGAGCTTCCTTTACAGTGCTATGTTGGAAAATTAGCAAGGAAAAACAAACTTTAAATGATACAATTGACCAGTTAGACGTAATTGATATCTATATGACATTTCACCCCAAAACAATGAATTTCACCTTTTTCTCAAGTGCTCATGAAACCTTCTCCAGGATAGATCACATCCTGGGCCATAAATCTAGCCTTGGTAAATTCCAAAAATTTGAAATCGTTTCAAGCCTCTTTTCTGATCACAATGCAGTAAAATTAGATGTCAACTACAGGAAAAAAAAAACTATTAAAAATACAAACATATGCAGGCTAAACAACACACTTCTTGAACAATCAACAAATCACAGAATAAATCAAAAGAGAAATCAAAATATGCATAGAAATGAATGAAAATGAAAACACAACAACCCAAAACCTATGAGATTCAGTAAAAGCAGTGCTAAAGGGAAGGTTCTGGAGAAGGCGATGGCACCCCACTTCAGTACTCTTGCCTGGAAAATCCCATAGACAGAGTAGCCTGGTAGGTTGCAGTCCATGGGGTCACAAAGAGTCGGACACGACTGAGCGACTTCCTTTTCACTTTTCACTTTCACGCACTGGAGAAGGAAATGGCAACCCACTCCAGTGTTCGTGCCTGGAGAATCCCAGGGACGGCGGAGCCTGGTGGGCTGCCGTCTATGGGGTCACACAGAGTAGGACACGACTGAAGCGACTTAGCAGCAGCAGCAGCAGCAAGGGGAAAGTTCATAGCAATACAAGCTTACCTCAAGAAACAAGAGAAAAATCAAATAAATAACCTAACTTTACACCTAAAGCAACTAGAAAAAGGAGAAATGAAGAACACCAGGGTTAGTAGAAGGAAAGAAATCATAAAAATTAGTGCAGAAGTAAATGAAAAAGAAACAAAGGAGACCATAGCAAAAATCAACAAAGCCAAAAGCTGGTTCTTTGAGAAGATAAATAAAATAGACAAACCATTAGCCAGACTCATCAAGAAAAAAAAGGGAGAAGAATCAAATCAACAAAATTAGAAATGAAAATGCAGAAATGACAACAGACAACACAGAAATACAAAGGATCATAAGAGACTACTATCAACAACTACATGCCAATAAAATGGACAACTTTGAAGAAATGGACAAATTCTTAGAAAAGTACAACTTTCCAAAATTGAACCAGGAAGAAATAGAAAATCTTAACAGACCGATCACAAGCATGGAAATCAAAACTGTAATCAGAAATCTTCCAGCAAACAAAAGCCCAGGTCCAGACGGCTTTACAGCTGAATTCTACCAAAAATTTAGAGAAGAGCTAACACCTATCCTACTCAAACTCTTCCAGAAAATTGCAGAGGAAGGTAAACTTCCAAACTCATTCTATGAGGCCACCATCACCCTAATACCAAAACCTGACAAAGGTGCCACAAAAAAGAAAAACTACAGGCCAATATCACTGATGAACATAGATTCAAAAATCCTTAACAAAATCCTAGCAGACAGAATCTAACAACATATTAAAAAGATCATACATCATGACCAAATGGGCTTTATCCCAGGGATACAAGGATTCTTCAGTGTTTGCAAATCAATCAATGTGATACATGACATTAACAAATTGAAATATAAAAACCATATGATTATCTCAATAGATACAGAGAAAGCCTTTGACAAAATCTAACATCATTTATGATAGAAAAAAAAAAACCTGCAGAAAGCAGGCATAGAAGGAACATACCTCAACATCATAAAAGCCATATATGATAAACCCACAGCAAACATTATCCTCAATGGTGAAAAATTGAAAGCATTTCCCTAAAGTCAGGAACAAGACAAGGGTGCCCACTCTCACCACTACTATTCAACACAGTTTTGGAAGTTTTAGCCATAGCAATCAGAGCAGAAAAAGAAATAAAAGGAATCTAGATTGGTAAAGAAGAAGTAAAACTCATTGTTTGCAGATGACATGATCCTCTACAAAGAAAACCCCCAAGACTCCACCAGAAAATTACTAGATCTAATCAATGAATATAGTAAAGTTGGAGGATATAAAATTAACACACAAAAACCCCTTCAATTTCTATACACTAACAATGAAAACACAGAAAGAGAAATTAAGGAAACAATTCCATTCACCATTGCAATGAAAAGAATAAAATACTTAGGAATAAATCTACCTAAGGAAACACTCATCTCACATGCTAGTAAAGTAATGCTCAAAATTCTCCAAGCCAGGCTTCAGCAATACGTGAACCGTGAACTTCCTGATGTTCAAGCTGGTTTGAGAAAAGGCAGAGGAACCAGAGATCAAATTGCCAATATCCGCTGGATCATGGAAAAAGCAAGAGAGTTCCAGAAAAACATCTATTTCTGCTTTATTGACTATGCCAAAGCCTTTGACTGTGTGGATCACAATAAACTGTGGAAAATTCTGAAAGACATGGGAATACCGGATCACCTGATCTGCCTCTTGAGAAATCTGTATGCAGGTCAGGAAGCAACAGTTAAAACTGGACATGGAACAACAGATTGCTTCCAAATAGGAAAAGGAGTATGTCAAGGCTGTATATTGTCACCCTGCTTATTTAACTTATATGCAGAGTACATCATGAGAAACGCTGGGCTGGAAGAAACACAAGCTGGAATCAAGATTGCCGGGAGAAATATCAATAACCTCAGATATGCAGATGACACCACCCTTATGGCAGAAAGTGAAGAGGAACTAAAAAGCCTCTTGATGAAAGTGAAAGTGGAAAGTGAAAAGTTGGCTTAAAGCTCAACATTCAGAAAACGAAGATCATGGCATCTGGTCCCATCACTTCATGGGAAATAGATGGGGAAACAGTGGAAACAGTGTCAGACTTTATTTTTCTGGGCTCCAAAATCACTGCAGATGGTGACTGCAGCCATGAAATTAAAAGACACTTACTCCTTGGAAGGAAAGTTATGACCAACCTAGATAGCATATTCAAAAGCAGAGACATTACTTTGCCAACAAAGGTTCGTCTAGTCAAGGCTATGGTTTTTCCAGTGGTCATGTATGGATGTGAGAGTTGGACTGTGAAGAAAGCTGAGTGCCAAAGAATTGATGCTTTTGAACTGTGGTGTTGGAGAAGACTCTTGAGAGTCCCTTGGACTGCAAGGAGATCCAACCAGTCCATTCTAAAGGAGATCGGCCCTGGGTGTTCTTTGGAAGGAATGATGCTAAAGCTGAAACTCCAGTACTTTGGCCACCTCATGCGAAGAGAAAAGACTCTGATGTTGGGAGGGATTGGGGGCAGGAGGAGAAGGGGACGACAGAGGATGAGATGGCTGGATGGCATCACTGACTCAATGGACATGAGTCTGAGTGAACTCCAGGAGTTGGTGATGGACAGGGAGGCCTGGCGTGCTGCAATTCATGGGGTCGCAAAGAGTCAGACACGACTGAACGACTGATCTGATCTGATCTGAAGGAAACAAAAGACCTATATATAGAAAACTATAAAACACTGATGAAAGAAATCAAAGATGACACAAATAGATGGAGAAATATACCATGTTCATGGATCGGAAGAATCAATATAGTGAAAATGAGTATACTACCTCAAGCAATCTATAGATTCAATGCAATCCGTATCAAGCTACCAATGGTATTTTTCAGAGAACTAGAGCAAATAATTTCACAATTTATATGGAAATACAAAAAAAACCTTGAAAAGCCAAAGCAATATTGAGAAAGAAGAATGGAACTGGAGGAATCAACCTGCCTGACTTTAGACTATACTACAAAGTTACAGTCACCAAGACAGTATGGTAATGGCACAAAGACAGAAATATAGATCAATGAAACAAAATAGAAAGCCCAGATAAATCCACACACCTATGGACAATTTATCTTTGACAAAGGAGGCAAGAATATACAATGGAGAAAAGACTATCTCCTTAACAAGTGGTGCTGGGAAAACTGGTCAACCATTTGTAAAAGAATGAAACTAGAACACTTTCTAACACCATACACAAAAATAAACTCAAAACAGATTAAAGATCTAAAAGTAAGACCAGAAACTATAAAACTCCTAGAGGAAAACATAAGCAAAACACTCTCTGACATAAATCACAGCAGGATCCTCTATGACCCACCTCCTAGAGCAATGGAAATAAAAGCAAAAATAAACAAATGGGACCTAATTAAACTTAAAAGCTTTTGCACAACGAAGGATACTATAAGCAAGGTGAAAAGACAGCCTTCAGAATGGGAGAAAATAATAGCAAATGAAGCAACTGACAAACAACTAATTTCAAAAATATCCAAGCAGCTCCTGCAGCTCAATTCCAGAATAATAAACGACCCAATAAAAAAATGGGCCAAAGAACTAAACAGACATTTCTCCAAAGAAGACATACAGATGGCTAACAAACACATGAAAAGATGCTCAACATCACTCATTATCAGAGAAATGCAAATCAAAACCACTATGAGGTACCACCTTATGCCAGTCAGAGTGGCTGCTATCAAAAAGTCTACAAACAATAAATGCTGGAGAGGGTGTGGAGAAAAGAGAACCCTCTTACACTGTTGGTGGGAATGCAAACTAGTACAGCCACTATGGAGAACAGTGTGGAGATTCCTTAAAAAACTGGAAATAGAACTGCCATATGACCCAGCAATACCACTGCTGAGCATACACACTGAGGAAACCAGAATTGAAAGAGACACGTGTACCCCAATGTTCATCGCAGCACTGTTTACAATAACCAGGACGTGGAAGCAACCTAGATGTCCATCAGCAGATGAATGGATAAGAAAGCTGTGGTACATATACACAATGGAATATTACTCAACTATTAAAAAGAATGCATTTGAATCAGTTCTAATGAGGTGGATGAAACTGGAGCCTATGATACAGAGTGAAGTAAGCCAGAAAGAAAAACACCAATACAGAATATTAACATATGTATATGGAATTTAGAAACACGGTAATGAGAACCCAATATACGAGACAGCAAAAGAGACACAGATGTAAAGAACAGACTTTTGGACTCTGTGGGAGAAGGTGAGGGTGGGATGATTTGAGAGAATAGCAAATGAAACATGTATATTTAGTTCAGTTCAGTTCAGTCGCTCAGTCGTGTCCGACTCTTTGCGACCCCATGAATGTGGCCCTGACCCACACCAGGCCTCCCTGTCCATCACCAACTCCCGGAGTTCACTCCAATTCATGTCCATCAAGTCGGTGATGCCATCCAGCCATCTCATCCTCTGTCGTCCCCTTCTCCTCCTGCCCCCAATCCCTCCCAACATCAGAGTCTTTTCCAATGACTCAACTCTTTGCATGAGGTGGCCAAAGTACTGGAGTTTCAGCTTTAACATCATTCCTTCCAAAGAACACCCAGGGCCGATCTCCTTTAGAATGGACTGGTTGGATCTCCTTGCAGTCCAAGGGACTCTCAAGAGTCTTCTCCAACACCACAGTTCAAAAGCATCAATTCTTTGGCACTCAGCTTTCTTCACAGTCCAACTCTCACATCCATACATGACCACTGGAAAAACCACAGCCTTGACTAGACAGACCTTTGTTGGCAAAGTAATGTCTCTGCTTTTGAATATGCTATCTAGGTTGGTCATAACTTTCCTTCCAAGGAGTAAGTGTCTTTTAATTTCATGGCTGCAGTCACCATCTGCAGTGATTTTGGAGCCCAGAAAAATAAATCTGACACTGTTTCCCCATCTATTCCCCATGAAATGATGGGACCAGATGCCCTCACCATTGGCCAAACCCAGCTAGAAGCTAGCTGCCACAGAAGCATGGAAACAACAGCTTGCAGAAATCAGTTCCTGAGACATAGAACAGGGGAGGGAGGAAAAGGCATGGATCTGAGGACACACAGGCCCAGGACCAACATGTATTATTATCCCCATTTTATAGAGCAGGTCATGGAACTCAGCAAAAGTTGTTAGTTGCCCAGAGTCACATAGCTAGTAAGTATTAGTATGGATTTTGAGTCCAAGTCTATCTGAATCCAAATCCTGAGTTCTTGCCATGGTCTGATCTCTCTACCATCATGGACATTTCAGTTGTTTTGTCCAATTTCCTTGCTCCAGAGGCAGGTTGGGGGCTTCCCTTGTAGCTCAGCTGGTAAAGAATCCACCAGCAATGTGGGAGACCCCAGTTCAATTCCTGGGTTGGGAAAATCACCTGGAGAAGGGATAGGCTACCCCCTCCAGTATTCTTGGGCTTCCCTGGTGGTTCAGATGGTAAAGAATCTGCCTGCAATGTGAAAGACCTGGGTTTGATCCCTGGGTTGTAAAGATCCCCTGAAGGTGGGCATGGCGACCCACTCCAGTGGGTTCTTATCTGGAGAATCCCCATGGACAGAGGAGCCTGGTGGGCTACAGTCCATGGGGTTACAAAAAGTTGTATACGACTGAGCAACTAAGCACAGAGGCAGCTTAGGGTTCTGAGAGGCTGTTTTAAGATGACCTTCTCTGGATTCAAGATTTTAATTTTTTGAAGGACACAGAAATATACTGCTTCATTTCTCACTTCATGGAAGGACTTGCCATGCCCGCTGCTGTAAATGCTATCAGCTCAAGCAGGACTGTCTCAGCTACAGAGAGCCACCTTGCCCAAAGTTGTGCCCTTCCCTGGCAGCCCATGTCCAGTAACTGATAAAGGCTGGGGTTTTTTGGACACACTTCAGCAGAACAACACAAATGAACATCAGAGTTCTACCTCTCCCACTGCCCAATCCCGAGGTGTTGGTCCATCTCCTTTCCACAGGTGTTGGTCCCTTACACCAACCCTGTCTCTCTACCAGCTTTTACAGAACTCAACCTGTGATGATTTCTGTTGTTATTGTTCTCACCTTGGCCCATAACCCGTCAATCTACACATACTAGTTGATGGTGCAGAAACATCCATTATAGTGGAAGCAATAAGGGTAATGTCACCTACTTTCCTCTTAGACTGTCTACAGGCTTCTAAATCTGCCCTCACTGAGATTGTTCTGATTGAGACTGACAAGCAATTGAAACAACTCTCAGATGGGGAGGCACTTGGCCATTTTCTTCTTGTTCATCCTTTGCTGGTCCTTCCAGAATGAATCACCAGGAAAGCATTTGATCAGAACTTCTATAGAAGCACAACCCCCAGCTCTTTAACTTCATGGCTTTTTTCTTATGCAGAGGGTAGGAAGTGCCTTCAGAATCCCTTACTGTCTTGATGGCAGGGACTGAAACCCACTCTAGCATCCCTTAGCACTTCTTCATGTTAGAGTCTGCCTGGAAGTGGCCAAGATTGGACTTTGCCTTTCTGCAAAATGCTTGAAGGTGTGCTTAAATTCATTGGTTTCTGACTGCCAGCCCTCTCAGCCATGATGAAGGGAATTCTAGAAGACATCAAGTCCGCCTCTCTGACCTTTAAGAAGGAGCCCTCTCTCCAAAACACCCATATTTTTCCTTTAAAGTGAAAGAAATTTCCTTTTTTCTTGGCTCTCCAATCAAATGGTAGTGAGCTGCAGAAGCTCTGTAGGACTCTAGCTAACCTCCCACACACACTGTTTTCTTCCCTGCCAACTAATTCCTGCCCTTAACTTTCTTAGGTGTCAGTACAGCACCTATTATTCATGGCTTCATTGACATTTCTTCTCAATCCCCAAAGCTGGTGGTGACTCATCCTCTCCTGTCACTGAAGGGCATCACTGGGCTGTGTACAATGCACCACATGAAATCCATGCTAGCTCTTTTCTGATGCCTTTCGACAGAGGCACCCTGGAAAATTTTTAATTTGGTGACCTAAAGAAAAACACAAAGATTTCCAATTTTATAGCCTGTAGACTTAAATTAAGCCACCTTCCTGCGTCATGCAAGACTTGCATGACCAGACCCAAGAACTCTGGACTTGCCTTGGGGGAGGAGAGTCCTCAGGTTAGTTTAGCAAGGGTCTAAAATGTCCATAACTTTTGCTTGGAGGATGTGTTTGAACACATCCACCCACCCCCAAATTGCTCTTAGCATGGAAGAGGAATGATACTTCAATGCAAGCCTCTTTCTGCAGACAATGTCTTTGGATTTTCCATGGGATATGTTTTTCCTAAAAAGAACTGAGAACTTACTGGGCTAAGTGGGACTGAGGAGGCTTACTCCCAGATAAAATTTGTGTCTCCACAGCACTAATGATATCATATAGGATGGCAACTTCCTAGGAGGTTGCATCCAACTCCCTAACCTTATTAGCCTCTTGACTGTTTGGTAGGACAGATTCTCCTCACTCCCATCCTTACAGCCTGAACCATAATGGTGTGTGGATAAGAGAAGGGGGTCTCTGGTAATGGGGCTTAGTAGAGAGAATGACAGTGACCCTTTTAGTAAAATCACAAGTGGTATAAAAAGAGGAAGTTCATCCTGCAGGGCGAAGGTTTGCGGTCTTGTAAATGTAGTGTGTTGATGGCAGACAACAGTTATGGCATTTGCTGTCACTTCCCCCATCCTCTATCTCCCATCTCTGTATCTTTCAAGCCACAAACACAACCCCATCCAACAGCAAAATCAGAAAGCAGTCACTCACAACCCACACTTGAGATCAAACCAAGGAAGAGATATAATCTGGGGGCCAAAGCCAAGACACAGTGTGAGACCTCTAGACTAGTTCTCAGATGTGTTGGTTTAGTCCATGCAGTATCTTTCTTTAAAATTTAAATTTACATATAAAATGGTGGTTACACATAAAAATATAGTTTTCTGATTTCTCTTAAAAAATAAAATTATCTTACCACATCATGCTAGAATTGCTGATGGCCACTACCAGCTAGAGCTGGTTAACCGACCCCAGCCACTTTACAAGAAATCCTCACTCTCCAATTTGCTTCTCTTACACAGGGCCTGTTTCACCTTTCTATATGGCTCCTACAGGCAACCAAGTCTGAGTCTCTTGGGTTAAGGCAGGGAACAGAGAGGAAAGAGAGGAGGTCAAATGAGAAGAGGTACTATTTATACTATATATATATATATATATCCATGATGTATGTATGTTAAAATGCTTTGGGATACATATACATATATAACAACATACTGACTAAAAGTTGCTTAAACAGTAAAGACTTTTAATGCTTTAACAGAAATTGGCAAGTTGGCAGAGGCAGGGTTAGATCAGTTGCTCAACAATTTCAAGGCTCTGGGACAGGTTGTCTGAAGTGTTTGTTGCTCTGTCCTCATGGTGACAAGATGATTGCCACAGCTCCAAATGCCACATCCTCACTGAATGACATAGAAAGGAAAGAAAAGAGAGACTAGAGTTTCTCATGTCTCTCATCAAAGACAAAACTCTTTCCAGAAGATTGCAGAAGACTTTGCCACAGGTCTCATTGGTGGGAGCAAGACCACATGACCACTGCTAAGCTAATGGTTAGCAAATGAGAATGGGATTATCATGTTTGAATGAGCCCAAACATGGTTCATCCCTATATCTAGTAGAAGGGTCCACTTTGTACATCGCTACCCACACAGTTCTGCGAAAAAGAAGGGAAGAATGTAGGTGTTTGTAAAACCTACCACCTGTGAAAGATGTGGCCATACAGGACATCCCAAGATTCTACTAAGATGGCTCCATGTCAGCTGGGATGCTGGGAAAGACCTAAAATATGGCTGAGCAGAATCAGCCCCTATGGCGTCTGTAGGAGTTGTAAGATAAGGATGGAATACAAAGTGAAGGACCATTGCCCCTTCTTATTTGCCTAGCTGACAGTAAGATCATCTTGTTATGAATTCTATCACCCCTTTCCACAGTTAGGGGCCTGGCATTTTTGTTTCAGATATTCTTCTGGCCATTGGGAGGGTTGATTCCCATCCTGACCTCATCTAGAATTTGCTCTCCAGGTTTTCTTTCCCCTAGTTCTGCTTTATTGACTATGACAAAGCCTTTGACTGTGGGGATCACAATAAACTGTGGAAAATTCTGAAAGACATGGGAATACCAGAACACCCGACCTGCCTCTTGAGAAACCTATATGCAGGTCAGGAAGCAACAGTTAGAACTGGACATGGAACAACAGACTGGTTCCAAATAGGAAAAGGAGTACGTCAAGGCTGTATATTGTCACCCTGCTTATTTAACTTCTATGCAGAGGACATCATGAGAAACGCTGGGATGGAAGAAGCACAAGCTGGAATCAAGATTGCCGGGAGAAATATCAATAACCTCAGATATGCAGATGATACCACCCTTATGGAAGAAAGTGAAGAGGAACTTAAAAACCTCTTATTGAAAGTGAAAGAGGAGAATGAAAAAGTTGGCTTAAAGCTCACCATTCAGAAAACAAAGATCATGGCATCTGGTCCCATCACTTCATGGGAAATAGATGGGGAAACAGTGGAAACAGTGTCAGACTTTATTTTTTGGGGCTCCAAAAATCACTGCAGATGGTGACTGCAGCCATGAAATTAAAAGACGCTTACTCCTTGGAAGGAAAGTTATGACCAACCTAGATAGCATATTCAAAAGCAGAGACATTACTTTGCCAACAAAGGTCCGTCTAGTCAAGACTGTGGTTTTTCCAGTGGTCATGTATGGATGTGAGAGTTGGACTGTAAAGAAAGCTGAGTGCCAAAGAATTGATGCTTTTGAACTGTGGTGTTGGAGAAGACTCTTGAGAGTCCCTTGGACTGCAAGGAGATCCAACCAGTCCATTCTAAAGATCAGCCCTGGGTGTTCTTTGGAAGAAATGATGCTGAAGCTGAAACTCCAGTACTTTGGCCACCTCATGCAAAGAGTTGAGTCATTGGAAAAGACTCTGATGCTGGGAGGGATTGGGGGCAGGAGGAGAAGGGCACGACAGTGGATGAGATGGCTGGATGGCATCACTGACTCGATGGACATGAGTTTGAGTGAACTCCGGGAGTTGGTGATGGACAGGGAGGCCTGGTGTGCTGCAACTCATGGGGTCACAAAGAGTCAGACACGACTGAGCGACTGAACTGAACTGAACTGAAGGGTGTATAAAACCCCATTGCCCTTGGGAGCAGGCCTGGGACTCAGTCCTGCAGCTGGAAGGACAGTTCATCTGGCTAAAGCTCTTTCCCAAAGGAACTGATGATGTGGCTTCTGGAATTAGAGCCTCAGGTCATAAATCAGGGCTTGTTGCCTGGTCCCTTGTCACCTCTTCCTTGGCTCACTCAGTTCCAGGCATCCTCAGAGTCCCAGGCTCTGGGAAATGGTTAGCAAGTAAAACTTCAGCTCCTGGTCCTATGTACCCTCTCCTCTTATAACCTACTCTGCTAAACTGGAAGGACTGAGCAATGTTGATGGTCCTAGAAGGCCCCAGGACAATAGGAAGACCCTGTCAAAGCCCTTTCCATCCCACTGCATATTAAAATATCAGACTAGGAGCCTAGTCGTGGGAGTCCTTCATGCACTATTTGCCAGATGCCCAATCCATGTCCAATAGCACATCAGTTAGCAAATTTCAAAAACTGAGAAATAAAATAATTATTTCTATACTTTATATTGACATCATGCTCTCCAGGCTTCTGAATACCTTCAAACCCACTGCCTCATCAGATACTGCTGATGACCCTGAGCAGCCACCAGTGATGGGATCAAAGAACAAGTCTCTCATCACAGCCAGCATCTTATTGACTGCCTGCTGCATGCCAGGCAGTGTGCTAAGAACTTTACATCCATTGTCTCATTTAATGCTCTCAACAGCCCTAAGAGGCAGGTATCATTACTGACCCCATTTTACAAGTGAGAGATCCCAAACTCAGAAAGATGGTGCAACTTGCCCAAGGTAGCAAGCGACAGAGCCAGGTTTCAAGCTCAGGTCTGTCTGGTTCCAAAGCCTGGGCTTTTAGTAATCATTATGTTATTCTTTCAGTGGTTTTTTTAATGGTGGCTGGAGTGACTACTCTTCATCTCATGGATAAGCTTGGGCACTATACCATTAATGTGACTCCCTTCCACTTCCTGCTTCTTCCTTCTCTCCCTGGACTCACTTCCTGCTCTCTGTTGCCCTCTGACTTTCCCTGGGAAAACCTTCAAGGCTCAAATTCTGGATTGGGTTCTCTATATTCTGGAAGAACAGGTCCAGGGCTCTTCAACTTTGTCCCATCAGGACTACAAGACTGAACTAGGCCTGAGAATCAAAGATGGAAACTGGCAGGACCAAACACCAGGCTAGTCTCAGGCAATCCTGACATGTTGGGGAGGTCAGGACCAGCAGGCCCAGAAGGACCCACTTGAATCAAGAGTTCATAGGTAAGCAACAGCTCTTACTTATGCCACATTCAGGAACAGGAGCCAATGTGAGGGTAAGGGACGAAGAAGAAGAGCATATGAGGGAAGAACATAGGGTCTGCACTTGGACAACAGGTATCTAGTCCAAGGGATTGCCCACCTCAGCTAGGAGCAAAGGCTTAGGCTCACACGTAAGCCAACTGAGAGCCATGGGAGCTAAGAGGGGAACCCACACTCAAAGCAGGACTCTGGGCCATACAGAGGGCTCAGAAGTAAGGGGCCCATAGAACAAACAGTCCCAGACAACTTTGGCGGTCCCTGTTCTGCCAGGTACAATCTGACCAATTAGTTCAACTAAAGTACTACTGACTGCTTCATATTCAAATTCATCTCTCTCAGGGGGCACATAAGTAACATACTTGTACCATCTCTAATCCTTAGCATAGCCCCCAAACATAGTCAATATCAGTGAGTTACCATTTTACAGATGAGAAAACTGAAGATTGAAGAGCTTAGGTGACCTGCCCCAGGTCCTGTAGGAGAAGAGACAGGATTGGAGCCCTGGTCTTCCTGACTCCCTAGAAAATATTCTTTCCTTTCTAGCATATTTCTTACCCAAGAACCATAACTGGCATCCTCATACACCAGGAAACTGAAGAGATCCTGCATGTATCCAGTTGTCAGCTAAGATCTTCTAGATAAAATCTTCTAGATACTGCCTCTGTCAGGAGTGTTCTGGGTGCTTCAAGTGCAACAGGAGATGAGACACAGAGTCTGCACTCAAAGAACTCCCTGCCCACCTCTCCCATTGGACTTTGCCAGTGTCCCTCAAAGCCCAGCAAAAAGCCAGCTGCCCCTCCTTATCCTTCCCTGGCCCTTGGGAGGGCAGGTTGAGTCTGGTGTTGCATTTGCCCCCATGAACTTGCTCTGCCCATTATGAAACCACAGTGTTGACAGGTGCAGGACCATTGGGTGAGTGGATTAGGCTGTATCATTTTGAATCTAAACTGCATCCTCTGTGATCAGAGGCTTCTACAGGCTCAGAGAGGCTTCTGTTTGTTTGGAGCTGGGAGGATTTGCTCAGATTAGCATAGAGATTGTCTGTGCACCAGGAAAAAGGGCCCAGTGACTGCCTATGGCCCAGCTAGAACACAGTCAGCTCAACTCCTCCCGGTGGACAACAAGCCTTTGAGTGACACAGCACTTCTGTGGGCTCTGGCAGCAACAGGCGCCTGCCTCTAAGAGAGTACAGTGGTGGGAATGACATCTCTTGGTTATCTTATCGCTCTCCATCACTGAAGCTCCTTAGGAATGATTTCAGCCCCCTCTCCAGAAGCCAGGGCTATAAATAAAGATTCCCCAGGGATGCTGAATCCTGCCCTTTATCCCAATCGCCTCTGTGACTCATCCCACAGGCAGATTCTTCTTCCATCTTCTTGATTATAGGGAGGGGGAAGTGAAAGTCTGTGCCTGACTGTGTGAGTGAGTGTGCATGGCCATGCTTGTCTGCATGCTGTGTGCATTTGTTTAGGTGCAGTCTGGGTGCGTGCATGCATATCTGTGCATGGAATTCTGTGTGTATACTATATCTATTTGTGACTTGGAATTTAATTTTAAAGGATAAAAAGAACATGAATTCTCACATAAATTTTGCCATAAGGACTGTTAGCTAAGCCTCCGTATTAAGTCACATCTACTAGTATTTATTAAGGCCCTTCTTTGTGCACAGCCCTATGCTAAGCAAGGAGAATAAGACATAGCTATATCATCTTAACTACAGCTGCTTAAAACAAATAAGATCCCTGAATTGGCAGTGGCAGTTGAGAAAGTATTTCAAGAAAAAACCTCACCTGTGGCAGAGGAGAATCAAGAAAACAATTACCAAGTTCCTTCTCAGTACTAGATCTTTACCAAGTGCCACATCATTTATTTCTCACAACAACAACATCACAAAAATGAGAAAACAGCCTCAGAGAAGTTAGATAACTTACCTGAAATCATGCAAACCATAAAGGTCCAAGGTAAAATAAGAACCTGGAACTTTGCGGCCGAATCTTAGAGGTCCTCTCATCTAAACTTTCCAGAGAAGGCAATGGCACCCCACTCCAGTACTCTTGCCTGGGAAATCCCATGGACGGAGGAGCCTGGTAGGCTGCAGTCCTTGGTGTCGCTAAGAGTCAGACACGACTGAGCGACTTCACTTTCTCTTTTCACTTTCATGCATTGGAGAAGGAAATGGCAACCCACTCCAGTGTTCTTGCCTGGAGAATCCCAGGAAGGGGGGAGCCTAGTGGGCTGCCATCTATGGGGTCGCACAGAGTCGGACACGACTGAAGTGACTTAGCAGCAGCAGCAGCATCTAAACTTTCATCTAATATTTGCATCAACCCTATAAAATTCCTTAAAACTGGCACCATTTGGCCCCTTGGTAGAGAACTCAACTTTCTAGACAAACTGTTCTATCTATAGACAGTGCCAAACTGCTGGAAAGTTCTCTCCTGTATTGAATCCCCATCAACCTTCATCTCATTTCTACCTGTCAACTCTTTTGCCCTCTGGGCCAACAAAGTCTAATTCTTCTTCCTATCACTTCCCTTCAAATAAAGGATGACCACTGTCAAACTGTTTCCTCACCAGTGTTTCCTTCAACCATTCCACACTTGAGATAATTTTGAATCTCTAAATATTTGTTCATCACTGTATCCATCATGCTGGTATGCACAGTACTGACACAATTTGGTTAAGTAAATATCAGTTGAGTGAATAAAACAAGCCCTTTCAGGGTAGATGGTACCATGACTTTTTTCATTAAGATTTTTATCTTAATTAAGGATTTTCCATTGCCAGTGTGCCTATTCTGACTAGTTCAACTGAAAATTCAGGTTTAAAGGAAGCATCCAAAGGACTCTAAAGTAAGCTAAATATGAAAGTATTAAAGGGACTTGTGGAATGAGAACAATATCAGAGAGCACCTACCACCCCCTCTCTCTGCTTCCTCATGTTCTCTAATCTGTACTTTCACTTTTTGTATCTACTATGTTCTCTTCTTGGCATGCTGGTTTCCACTATTGCTCATGGTCCAGCATGATGACTGTCCCATAGCCATATTCCCATATAGCTCCATGTCCATCAGCATAAGTAACAGGGAGTCTGTGTCTCAGTAGAGAAGAACTGATTGGTCATACTTGAGTCAGGTGACTAATTCTAGGCCAGTCAGCAAAGGCTAGTAGGCAACAGGGAGAGATCATCAAGTACAAACATGCATCCTTTAGTACCTCTTTAGCAAAACTTCCAAGAGTATGTTTAAAAGGAAGGGGAGATTCTTTGAAAAAGGAATGTGGGTAAATAGAAATGATGGTACCTCTTGTACACCTTTAAGTATCAGATTATACATCTATCTGTATGGCACATGATGCTCTCAGAGAAGCAGTTTATCCTTAGGATGTCTAAACATGGGCTCTAGGGACTAGGGACTTTCAGAACTTCTAGTGTTTCTGTAATTCCACTTCAGGGCCATGAGGCCCTGAAAAGCCTGACCAGTGGCCATAGGTGGCCTGGAGAGGGCTCAAGCTTTGCACCTGCAGGAGGAGGTTCTACTAGAGTTACTGTGGCTCTTTAAGTCTTATCAGTAATTTTGGCTATCTAATACAGAAGATTCACTCAGCAAATAAACACATAAACAGCCCGTTTTCTTCTTCCCTGTATGCAGAGAGAAGGTATGTGCACATGGAGTGATGAAGGTTATGGTTAGGGAAGTGCTAGAGAAAAGGAGAATGTGGCTGTTTTGTAAAAAGAAATTAAAATTGATTGAATTCTAGACTGGAAAGTCCCTTAGAGATCACCTAGCCCTGTAGTTATCAGACCTCTAGGATTCCTTAAAAACCAAAGGAAGAGGTAACAGAAGCAGTTGAGTAGGCAGATTTCCACCCACCACCACCACCCAGCTCACCTGCATTTTCCCAGCAGCGCAGCAATTCTGCTGTTCTTAATACTATATGTTGAGACAAAGAAGGTCACTACATAATGACCAAAGGATCAATCCAAGAAGAAGATATAACAATTATAAATATATATGCACCCAACATAGGAGCTCCGCAATATGTAAGACAAATGCTAACAAGTATGAAAGGAGAAATTAACAATAACACAATAATAGTGGGAGACTTTAATACCCCACTCACACCTATGGATAGATCAACTAAACAGAAAATTAACAAGGAAACACAAACTTTAAATGATACAATAGACCAGTTAGACCTAATTGATATCTATAGGACATTTTATCTCAAAACAATGAATTTCACCTTTTTCTCAAGCGCACACGGTACCTTCTCCAGGATAGATCACATCCTAGGCCATAAATCTAGCCTTGGTAAATTCAAAAAAATTGAAATCATTCCAAGCATCTTTTCTGACCACAATGCAGTAAGATTAGATCTCAATTGCAGGAGAAATACTATTGAAAATTCCAACATATGGAGGCTGAACAACACGCTGCTGAATAACCAACAAATCACAGAAGAAATCAAAAAAGAAATCAAAATTTGCATAGAAACGAAAGAAAATGAAAACACAACAACCCCAAACCTGTGGGACACTGTAAAAGCAGTCCTAAGGGGAAAGTTCATAGCAATACAGGCATACCTCAAGAAACAAGAAAAAAGTCAAATAAATAATCTAACTCTACACCTAAAGCAACTAGAAAAGGAAGAAATGAAGAACCCCAGGGTTAGTAGAAGGAAAGAAATCTTAAAAATTAAGGCAGAAATAAATGCAAAAGAAACAAAAGAGACCATAGCAAAAATCAACAAAGCCAAAAGCTGGTTTTTTGAAAGGATAAATAAAATTGACAAACCATTAGCCAGACTCATCAAGAAACAAAGGGAGAAAAATCAAATCAATAAAATTAGAAATGAAAATGGAGAGATCACAACAGACAACACAGAAATACAAAGGATCATAAGAGACTACTGTCAGCAATTATATGCCAATAAAATGGACAACGTGGAAGAAATGGACAAATTCTTAGAAAAGTACAACTTTCCAAAACTGGACCAGGAAGAAATAGAAAATCTTAACAGACCCATCACAAGGACAGAAATCGAAACTATAATCAGAAATCTTCCAGCAAACAAAAGCCCAGGTCCAGACGGCTTCACAGCTGAATTCTACCAAAAATTTAGAGAAGAGCTAACACCTATCCTACTCAAACTCTTCCAGAAAATTGCAGAGGAAGGTAAACTTCCAAACTCATTCTATGAGGCCACCATCACCCTAATACCAAAACCTGACAAAGATCCCACAAAAAAAGAAAACTACAGGCCAATATCACTGATGAACATAGATGCAAAAATCCTTAACAAAATTCTAGCAATCAGAATCCAACAACACATTAAAAAGATCGTACACCATGACCAAGTGGGCTTTATCCCAGGGATGCAAGGATTCTTCAATATCCACATATCAATCAATGTAATACACCACATTAACAAATTGAAAAATAAAAACCATATAATTATCTCAATAGATGCATAGAAAGCCTTTGACAAAATTCAACATCCATTTATGATAAAAAAAAAAAAAACTCTCCAGAAAGCAGGAATAGAAGGAACATACCTTAACATAATAAAAGCTATATATGACAAACCCACAGCAAACATTATCCTCAATGGTGAAAAATTGAAAGCATTTCCTCTAAAGTCAGGAACAAGACAAGGGTGCCCACTCTCACCATTACTATTCAACATAGTTTTGGAAGTTTTGGCCACAGCAATCAGAGCAGAAAAAGAAATAAAAGGAATCCAAATTGGAAAAGAAGAAGTAAAACTCTCACTGTTTGCAGATGACATAATCCTCTACATAGAAAACCCTAAAGACTCCACCAGAAAATTACTAGAACTAATCAATGAATACAGTAAAGTTGCAGGATATAAAATCAACACACAGAAATCCCTTGCATTCCTATACACTAATAATGAGAAAACAGAAAGAGAAATTAAGGAAACAATTCCATTCACCATTGCAATGAAAAGAATAAAATACTTAGGAATATATCTACCTAAAGAAACTAAAGACCTATATATAGAAAACTATAAAACACTGGTGAAAGAGATCAAAGAGGACACTAATAGATGGAGAAATAGACTATGCTCATGGATTGGAAGAATCAGTATAGTGAAAATGAGTATACTACCCAAAACAATTTATAGATTCAATGCAATCCCTATCAAGTTACCAACGGTATTCTTCACAGAGCTAGAACAAATAATTTCACAATTTGTATGGAAATACAAAAAACCTCGAATAGCCAAAGCGATCTTGAGAAAGAAAAATGGAACTGGAGGAATCAACCTGCCTGACTTCAGGCTCTACTACAAAGCCACAGTCATCAAGACAATATGGTACTGGCACAAAGACAGAAATATAGATCAATGGAACAAAATAGAAAGCCCAGAGATAAATCCACGCACATATGGACACCTTATCTTTGACAAAGGAGGCAAGAATATACAATGGATTAAAGACAATCTCTTTAACAAGTGGTGCTGGGAAAACTGGTCAACCACTTGTAAAAGAATGAAACTAGAACACTTTCTAACACCATACACAAGAATAAACTCAAAATGGATTAAAGATCTAAACGTAAGACCAGAAACTATAAAACTCCTAGAGGAGAACATAGGCAAAACACTCTCCGACATACATCATGGCAGGATCCTCTATGACCCACCTCCCAGAATATTGGAAATAAAAGCAAAAATAAATAAATGGGACCTAATTAAACTTAAAAGCTTCTGCACAACAAAGGAAACTATAAGCAAGGTGAAAAGACAGCCTTCAGAATGGGAGAAAATAATAGCAAATGAAGCAACTGACAAACAACTAATCTCAAAAATATACAAGCAACTCCTACAGCTCAATTCCAGAAAAATAAATGACCCAATCAAAAAATGGGCCAAAGAACTTGATAGACAATTCTCCAAAGAAGACATACAGATGGCTAACAAACATATGAAAAGATGCTCAACATCACTCATTATCAGAGAAATGCAAATCAAAACCACTATGAGGTACCATTTCACACCAGTCAGAATGGCTGCAATCCAAAAGTCTACAAGCAATAAATGCTGGAGAGGGTGTGGAGAAAAGGGAACTCTCTTACACTGTTGGTGGGAATGCAAACTAGTATAGCCACTATGGAGAACAGTGTGGAGATTCCTTAAAAAATTGGAAATAGAACTGCCTTATGACCCAGCAATCCCACTGCTGGGCATACACACTGAGGAAACCAGAAGGGAAAGAGACACGTGTACCCCAATGTTCATCGCAGCACTGTTTATAATAGCCAGGACATGGAAGCAACCTAGATGTCCCTCAGCAGGTGAATGGTTAAGAAAGCTGTGGTACATATACACAATGGAGTATTACTCAGCCATTAAAAAGAATACATTTGAATCAGTTCTAATGAGGTGGATGAAACTGGAGCCTATTATACAGAGTGAAGTAAGCCAGAAAGAAAAACACCAATACAGTATAATAATGCATATATATGGAATTTAGAAAGATGGTAACAATAACCCTGTATATGAGACAGCAAAAGAGACACTGATGTACAGAACAGTCTTTTGGACTCTGTGGGAGAGGGCGAGGGTGGGATGATTTGGGAGAATGGCATTGAAACATATATAATGTCATATATGAAACGAGTCACCAGTCCAGGTTCGATGCACGATACTGGATGCTTGGGGCTGGTGCACTGGGACGACCCAGAGGGATGGTATGGGGAGGGAGGAGGGAGGAGGGTTCAGGATGGGGAACACATGTATACCCGTGGTGGATTCATTTTGATGTATGGCAAAACCAATACAATATTGTAAAGTTAAAAAATAAAATAAAAAAATATATTATATGTTGCATTTCTGTGTGCTATTTCACTCTTTTATAGGTGAGTAAACTGACTGCCGAGAGGGGAATGACTTGCTCAGGGTCACACAGATAGCCAGAGTCCAAGCAGAGCTGGTTCCAGCTATGCTGACTCCCAGAGCCCTCTCTCTCTGTTGGAACAGGTCATACTGAGACAAGAAAGGGAACAATGATTTTTGACAGGGATAAACATCATGACAGCTAACCATCTGTGTTTTCTTCCTATAGCAAAGTGTCAGGCGTTCACTCCTGACACTTTTCCATCACCCAGTAGCCCAGACATACAGCTGTGCTTGGCAATGTTCAAGCGGTAGGACAGTGATGAACTGGTAGCTTCAGGGCTCAAGCCCCCTAAAGGGCCAAAATTACTCCTTAGGTGTCTATTTTGCAATTACCTAATTCATAAAGGGACCTTATAGCAGTTAGGGTAATTTAATTGCAATCAACAGAGCCTAACTCTAACTAGCACGAAAGAGAGATTGAGAGAGAATATTGAAGAGCCTTCCAAACTGACAATGTCAAGTCACCATGGATGGAATGAATGAAGGTCAATCAATTTTCCCAAGATTGCAAGGTCATGGGAGGAGACAGATGGATGAACATAGGTCACATGACCACCTCCTTAGTATCCACTGGCATTCTTTTGTACAACTGCTTGTTCCAGGCTCTCCAGGTCACCATATTTACTGCTTCCCTTGAGCCAAGTCTTGGGTCGCATAGCTCAAGAGGTTACAGGCTACCTGTTTCACAAGTGCCCCTTGTTCCTTCTCACCTCTCCCACCTTGACCTGCCTTTTGTCAGGCTTTCATCACTAAGAATCATAACACCAAACTATTGTCAGACTCCCCCCCAAGTAGAGTTTTCTTGCTGTCTCAGTATCTTGGAACCTTGTGTTATGATTCCTTCGACTCACACATACAATTTCTTACTGTGCCCTTTCTTCTGGGAATCTGGGGATGGTTACTTTGGGGCCAGAATAGAGGGCAAGATGCAAAAAAGCATAGCATTCAGAATTATCCCCCTTCTTTGACAGACCATCTAAGAACTGGACTCAAATTTAGAGTTGGTTCAATTCAAGAGTTAAGGGTCAACTCTTGTTCCCCATCTCCGTCCATGAATTTTAGCCTAGAGCAAACAGTCAGCTCCAATATATTTCCTCACTAGTTCTCCAAGAAGATCTATGGGAACTTCATAGAGACTGAATCCCTACATCAGAGTCCCTGCAGCAGACACAATTAGGTTCACCCCATGGATTTTGCTGCAGAAACATTTAAACACATAACCTTCAAAGTCACTTCTAGCTCTAAGTGTTTGTGATTCTCTGAGGAAACAAAGGGAATTTATTTCTAAGAAGAGGGTGATGAATGTCTTACTCAATGAGCCATAATTCACTCTGCCAGATGCTGGAGACTTCCTGGCTGATCATTGAGAACACTACCATAATGCTGAATTTCTGCCATTTGCTTGGGAGTTTATGACATCAGACAGCAGAGTCTGACCTGACCCTTGGAGGAAAAATGTTATCTAAACCATGAGGTGATAGATCCTGTCTGCCGTTGGAACCAAAAACATCACTTTCTGGTTGAGTCAGGCCAATTGACCAGTGGCTGAGCAGTTGCTGATAGCTGATTGAACAGACAGGAAAAATGGTCTATGCCATCTGCTCAGCAAGCAGCCTTCATTGTGGCCAAAAGCCAAGCGTAAATTAAAAAGAAGAAAAATCAATTTAATTATGCATGTGACTAAGCTGTGTTTCATGATGAGAGAACTAAAAAGAAATTTGTTGTCCCACATAACTGAAGAATATTTTCCCAATCCGCAAATGGCATGCCAGTATATTTTGAGTTGTTTCTCCAAAATGGGAATGGTTTTTTCATCAACCATCCACACTGATTCTTCTTTTTAAAAAAAGTGTTAGCCATACAATATGTGACCACAACACACAGAAGCACTAGAAATGTTCAAATGTACCACCTTTCAACCCAAAACACTATTTGAGGTGGGCTTGCCATCTTGGGTAGAGGAAGGATTCCCAGGTATGTTTCTGAAGTAGAAAAAGGCAGACACTTTGGCACTTAGTCAACTGTATCATCAGCTCAGTTACACAACTCGCTGTTGTAAGTGACAGTTGCTGGGATCTTGAAATCAATTTCCGTTGGCTGGTTCTGAGTAACTCTGCACACCTGGAGTGTTTGGCTTGACGTATTTCTGAGAAGGAAATAAAAGTTGGAAATAGAAATGGTACATTTCAGTTGCCCTCTCGTTAGAAGAGGCAGGGATCAAGCAGCCCAGCATACACTGAGAATGCTGAGTAAGACCAGAATCATGACTCTCAGAACAGAAAAGAGACAGAGAACAAGCAGTCCAAAGCAAAAGCTGATGATTAAAAAAAGTAATAATAGAAACAGTAAGAGTGAAAATTATGGATGGTAGAGATTTTAGTCAAATGCCTAGCCAGCATCCATATGTCCCTTCTTCTTTCCCAACAGAACTTCAGTTTTCTTCGGACACCCAACCTCCCTCCATGTAGCTTCAGGCAAAGCTGACTGTACCCCTCAGACCCCACCAGGTGAGTTCCACTGGTTAAATGCTTCTTACAAGTAATTGGTCAAAATGGGCATGTGACTCAATTCTTAACAATAAGATATATACAAAAGCTTGTTGGTGAGATTTTAAAAAAATAAAATTTCTTTGCTTCAGATAGAGTCCTAGGACAGACATCCTTCTTCCTCAGGACGTTTGATGTATTTAGATATGGTGCCTGAAAGTAAGGCAGCCATCCTGATAACCAGCCTAAGAGTTGAACCAACACTCAGGATCACAAATAGAAATATGGAAAGAGCCAGGTTCTTGATGATGTCCCTGAGGAACTAGTTTAACTAACCCTGCAGATAGCCTCTCCCTAAACTTTCAGTTATATGAGCTATTACACTTCCTTCTTTAAACAGCTCTTGGATGGAGTTTCAATTACTTGCATCCAAACACATCCAAAGTTAGAGAATGTTTACTATGTTCCAGTCACCGGGCCTGGTATCCTATAAGCAAAAGGGAAATAATTTTCCCTTGTTTACCTTGTGGTGCCCTATAAGCCAAAGGGAAATAATTTTCTCTTATTTACCTTGTAGCAATCCTGTGAGATGAATATCATTGTTATGTGATTCTACAGTTGAGGAAACTAAATCTTGGGGAGATTAAATAATTGGTCAGAATCAGCTGGTAAGTGGTAGATTCAGAATTTAAGCACTTGATTCCAGGGCCTACACTTTTAGCCTTTATACTCTATAACAGAGAAGGAAAAGATTTGCTCCAATCGCACCAGAAGTCAATATCATCCCAGGATTGAAACAGAGGTCCAGTGCTCTTTCAGTGCCCCTGTGGATGGTGAGGATTTCAGAGATCAGGAGACAGTGTGGTCTCTCCTTTAACCAAGATATCCTTTTCCATGGGACCCATACTCTGGCTTAAATGTCTGGCCCTTCTCTTTAATCGTTGGCCACATTACCTGGTTCTCAATGCCCTTCCACTTCCTTTTTCATTTCTGCCTTTTCAGCTCATTAAGTGACTATTTTGCAGCCACGGAAGAGAGACATGATAATCCTGGAACACTCCCCATGGCAGGGGTAACATCATTGCCAGTGGGGAGTTCTCACCACCAGGGAAATTAGGCTGTCAGCTGGGGACTTGGAGGGTGAGTTGGCAGGTTTCCCCTGCTAATTGATTTCAGTTTTGATTCAGTGGGTCTCCCAAGTCAGGTGACAGCTCTGTAGTGGCCAGAAGTCACAGACATGGAAAAAAGGCAGACAACTGGAAACTGCTTGAAGCTGAGAATGGGTCACCAGGGTTCCCCCATTGTCCATGAGTAAGAAGACAGACTGACAATGGCTTGACAGACTGATATCACCATGCTAATAGGACAAACAGAAACAAGGAGCCCCTCCTTACACCATGGGGTTCTAGAAGTAAATAAGCAGTAGGATATCATGATTTTGAGCATAGTTTCATAATTAAGTCCATATGGATTTGACTGCCAATACAGTTACTTGTTAACTAGTGAATGCAAAAAAGTGAGTAATGGAACTTCCCTGAAACTCAGTCTCCTCTTCCGGGAAAATAAGGGTAGGATGAATGTGGGGATTAGACATGATGAGAGTTATGCCTGGCACATAGTAAATGCTCAATGCCTTTGAAGATAATGAAACTGGCTACAATGATGACGGCAATAAAGATGAAGCAAGGACATGTGCAGACTAATTTGAGCAATGTGTGGGCATCATATTTAATTGGATCACCTACTTGTGCCTATATGTGTAAAGCTGAAATACATAGAAGAGATGATCTAGTGCAGAGTTATAACTTTGCTCCATGGAGCCCTAGAGGAATGGTGAAAGTGCTATCAAGGGTTTGGGGCTAGAGGAAGAACAGAGTTCATAGAACTCCAGAATGCCCACCCCTGACTTCCACTAGATCATCTGATTCTGGTTTCCATGTCAGGCTTTCATGTAATATTACTCAAAAAAATTTTTTTACAGTTTGGAAATCACTCTCCTGATTGAACCTACTCATTTTTCAGGAGAGGAAAATACAGCCTAGAGAAGTCATCTGACTTCCAAGTTTGCACAGTAGCTACTAATGGAATCGGGACTAGAATCCCAGACTCAGAGATCAGCACACTTGCCTAAGTAAGGCTACTGAAGCATTCTCTTACAAATATACACTTCTAATCTACATAACTATCACTAAGAATATCAACAAATACCATTGTCATGTACCTCCCTATAAGTGTGTGGTACTGTAGGGCTTAGAGGGGCAGAATGCAGGGGTAATATCAGGAAGGCTTCTGGAGAACTAATGTCTGAACAAAGTTTTGAACAGTACGTACGAGTTAACCAGTTGGAAAGGGGAAGAAATGGGAGTAATTACAAGCATTAAACCTCTTTGAAATAGAGAACTATGTTATAAATATAAGGCCTATTGTTCTGACCAAATTACCAAGTGTATCAATCCAAGACCAGTTAGGAAACACCAAGCATATTAATATTTCAAATCAGAGGATTTAATCCAATGAAGTACTTAAAAAGTGTTGGAAATGCTGGAAGAATAAATAGGAAAAGTTGAGGTAAGCTGGAGACTAGGAAAAAGCAGAAAGCAGCTACTACTCCAAAGGTTCAGACAGAGACAACAGCATGTTATTATCCAAGTGCAGGAATGTACTTATGACTGCATTTCTAGGGGTGCCAGAAAGGGCAATAGAATCATGAAGGAGGGACCTCTGGGTCTGTCGTAGGACCACCAGGGAGGGTTCTTCCAAGCTGGTACTGAACTGTTGTGGCTGAGGTTAGAATCTTCAGAAATGCAGCCACTCCCAAAAATTGCACAAAGAACATATCTTCTCACTTCCTCCCACCTTCCAACATCCAACCACTGCTTCCCCTTGGCTGAAGCTACACAGGGGATATGGAAATTGTGGTTTGCAGAAGTCCAGGCCCTGTAATGAAGATTAAGGTCTGGAAAGGTAAGAATAGTGCTGAGAATAAGCAGGAAATAATCAGCACACCACATTTTCTGAATGTTACCTTTTTCCCAGGAATTTTGCCAGGGTCTGTGCTCTCCCTATAAACACATAATTACAAAGTAATATACCCACAATAGCAACCCAGTAGTAAACACTGCAGTTTGTTTTAATCTGTCCAGTACCTGAAGTATCTTCCTTTTTTAGGAGGGGGAATCCCCCACTATACAAGATGAAACTTTAGATCTTGAATTTCCCAGCTTCCCTTGTAACTAGGAGGCAACATATGACCAAGGCTCCACCAATCAGATACATCTATTCTTAGACTTGGAACCAGGAGCTAGTGACACAAAGAATTAGAGACAGGGAGCTTCCATCCTGATGGACAAGTAGCTATATCCAGATTTTCCAGTGCTGTGGCAACTATGTCCTAACCAAACTGGTTAGACATGATCTAGAGGCCCAGGGATTTTGAAAACTATTTAAATCTTTCTAATAATTTCATTTTCTGCTTAAATCCTCTAGAATAATTATCTGTTGCTTGCAACCACGAACCTCTACTAGCATAAACTCCTTCCTTGTTTTGTAACCAGAGATCTTATGTCTTCAGTCTAGCATGTAAGATTGCCCATGAGTTTTAGGGAGTTTCATCTCCTATAATATCCAAGAGAAATAGGTAATGGCAAATAAGCATACTGGCCTAGAATCCTCTAGAAGTCCTCAGAGGCTGAAGTGTGCTACCAGCTTCCAACATCCAGAGGTGTAGAAGCAAGCCATCTCCAGCCATGACTTTGAAGAAAAGTCACTCTCCTTGAAGGTTAAGTTCGAAACCCACAAGATTCACCCCATCTAGGAAGCTCTTGGCTTTATCACATCTCCCCCTCTCCCAGACCAAGCACTATCATATATTACTAAACTCTACCCCCTTGCAATGTCAGAACCTCTAGCCTCCTTGTAATGTTAGCAAAGGATCTCTAAGGAGTAGGACACTCACCCCACTCCTCTTATTCTAAATTGTCATCTATTAAATTAGTCATCTAATGTTGCACGATAAGTCACTTCAAAACTTAGTGGCTTGAAACAAGAGTGGTTTATTACCTTTCGTGGATTTTGAGGGTCAGGAATTCAGTCAGGGCACAATAGGTATGGCTCATCTCTGCTCCACAATGTTTGAGGGTCTCAGCTAGAAAACTCAAATGTTGGAGGGTCCATACATCTAAAGGTTCATGCACTCATATATCTAGAGGTGATGCTGTCTGCTGGCTGAGGACCTAGCTGGGGTGACCAGCTGAAACACCTCCTACCCATGCATGCCCTCTCCACAACTTGGGCTTCCTTACAATATAGCACTGCATTCCAAGAGCCGGATGGAAGCAGTATTACATTCTAACCTCAGAAGTCATGTGGCATCACTTCTACCACATTCTATCAGTCAAGGCAGTTACAAAGATCTACCTTATTTCAAGGGAAGAAAACAAAGACCTCCACTTCTCAATGGAGAAATGTCACATTGTAAGACAAGCCTGTAGAATGGGAAATACATTTACATGGTTTCCTTGAAAATACTTTCTGCCCAGTCACCTTAAGTAGTTCTCAGGTTAAAAGGGCCCCTTTGGATTCATTCTCCTTTGGTCATGTAGCAGCTCACTCTGCACCTGACCTTCTAAGTATTCCATCCTCAGTGAGTCCATCCACCTTCTAGGAAGGGGACTACACTCAGTGAGTCCCAGGTGTTCTTGTGGATCCTTCTGAGAAGAAGCAATAAATGCAAATGTCATCTCAATAGAGCTCTCGGCTACACACACGAACCTGAAGATACTGATTTCAGTAACGCCTTGGAGCTGTGCCCTGCTTTATGGCTCACTGCACTTTTACTTGCACAGCTTATTTAATCAATAAACTCCAAGATGATTTTTATAATAAATAAATAAAACCACACAGTATTAAGGACGATCGTGGCTTGAAAATTGCTCACCCTACACTTTCTCCACTCAACTTCTGCCACCTTGAATTATATTCATGAAGACCTAGCACCTCGAGGGCTGACACCTCAGCATAAAATACATTCCACTTCAGCAAACTTGTTGAGGTGGGAAAGGAAACCAGGTAGGATGGTGGCTTCCACAACAGAAAAAGGAGGCCCTAAACTTGAATTAACGTCCCTAAGAAAAGGATCCTGCAGGAGGTGGATGATTTGGAAGTGAAAAGACACCAAATAAATTGACTGCTTTTAGCTCTTAGGCAAAGCATCAGTGATTCATTGCTGAGAATTTTCACAACACTCTCCCGCAACCTTGCTCCCTCAGTCCTTTGCTTTAGGCTAGGTTTGACTCCCTGTGAGATGAGATAAAATAATTAAATAAGACAATGAGCTTAAATATAGTCCCTGGTCCACAAGAAGTGCTCATGCAATGCTTAACAAAGATGAAGATGAGGATGAAGATGCAGCATAGAAGAAGGGTCTCCAAGTGACAGTCACAGCCTGGAAACCAAGAATGAGAGTTGAACATATTGTAAAACAAAATGGGGAACAAGATATGCATGTCAGCACCTCAAAGGTAAAGATTTGGGGGTTGCACCAAGCTAGGAAGAAGGGAAAAGGTCAAATGTCAAGAAAGATACAATTCACTATTTCTTTCATTCATTCATCCATTCAGTAGTCATATTTCCCCAGCCCTTGCTACATGTAAGGTGCTCTGTACTGCCAAGGAACTGGTACTGTCTGAGAAAGCTGAGCAGAAAGGCAGTCAAGAGCAATATATCATCAAAAGTCTTTTGGAAATACCAGTCCAGTGATGTGGGGCTATGCTGGTGGGTCAGGAAACAGAGTGAGGACTTGCAGCCTTCTGCTGTAGTTCAGATAGCCTCACAGGCATTGAATCTGCCACCAGGTTCTGGGAATTGAAAATGCTATGGGAGTCTAGATTGGAAAGGCTTGTCCCATTTGGACCATCCCAAGTAAACCAAGTATCTCTTAGAGCCAAGATCTGAGGCAGACCTGGTTTCAGTGGTCTCAGGCTCGCCCCTCACATGGCCAAAAGAGGCAGCTACCTACTTCCACAAGGGGCCAGCCAGCCCAAAGCCATCCTTGTTGAACTGCCAGATACTCCTTCACCAGAGCCAGGCTCATAGGGAGACATCTATTCAGTGTCTCGGTCCATGCACATATACCAAGAGCTTACTATTTGCCAGTCTCTGGTTTAGGCCCGGAGATACAGTATTAAATAAAACAAATGAGGTCTCTGTCCCTTGGGGTATATGTTCAGGTTGGGGAAACAAACAACTAGAGAGCCACAATCCCTTATCTGAAACAGTCACCACCAGATGTTTTCTGGGGGGATAGAAAATTTTTCACATTTTAGAGAGGTCATGCTGTTCAAATTTCATAAGATACTTTATACCCCATAGAGTCTGGGCCAGCTCTTCATAACCAAACACTTTAGCAGCTCTGTAGCTGCACATATCCACATTTACACTAAGACGGATAAATTAAGGAGACAGATAGTTTCACATCAGTTCAGGTCAGATTTTGCTACAAAAACTGAAAATTTATATCAAGAACAAACTGATGAGTGCCAAACCCATTTTTTTTAATGTTCCATTTTCAGGGCGTTTGGAATTTCAGAATCACAGAGGAGGACAGTAAACAAGATAATTTTAGATAGTGATACAGACAATGCAGATAATCAAAAGAGGATCATATAATCCTGAGTGAAGCAGCAACAGAGCAGCCTCACAAAGATGGGTTCTTACCTGAAGCACCATGCAGGGCCCTCATACACACTGTCTTGGGTCAAGCCTCTACTCCCTGGGATGTAATGCTGTAACTTCCACTTGACTGGGACTGGAGAACTGGTACTCAGAACCTCGCTCTAGGCTGGTATTTCCCAGATCCCCACAGAAAAGTACCATTTGTGGTTTTACCATGTTCACATACCTTAGGGTTTTTCCTTAGGGTTCTCCTTTAAATCAAATCAGTTTTTTTAACTTACATAAATTTATTTTTAAAGGAAGCATTATAGAACCACTGTAAATGGAAAGATGGTGTCTTTGCAGTACACATAAAAATGTTGGCCTCCACTATGGAGAACAGTGTGGAGACTCCTTAAAAAACTGGAAATAGAACTGCCATATGACCCAGCAATCCCATTGCTGGGCATACACACTGAGGAAACCAGAATTGAAAGAGACACGTGTACCCCAATGTTCATCGCAGCACTGTTTATAATAGCCAGGACATGGAAGCAACCTAGATGTCCATCAGCAGATGAATGGATAAGAAAGCTGTGGTACATATACACAATGGAGTATTACTCAGCCAATAAAAAGAATACATTTGAATCAGTTCTAATGAGGTGGGTGAAATTGGAGCCTATTATACAGAGTGAAGTAAGCCAGAAAGCAAAACACTAATACAGCATACTAACACATATATGTGGAATTTAGAAAGATGGTAACAATAACCCTGTATGCGAGACAGCAAAAGAGACACAGATGTATAGAACAGTCTTTTGGACTTTGTGGGAGAGGGAGGGGGGGATGATTTAGGAGAATGGCATTGAAACATGTATAATATCATATAAGAAATGAATCACCAGTCCAGGTTCAATGCAGGATACAGGGTGCTTGGGGCTGGTGCACTGGGATGACCCAGAGGGATGGTATGGGGAGGGAAGTGGGAGGGGGGTTCAGGATGGGGAACATGTGTATACCCATGGTGGATTCATGTTGATGTATGGCAAAACCAATACAATATTGTAAAGTAATTAACCTCCAATTAAAATAAATAAGTTTAAATTTTAAAAAAAGAATAAAATAAAATATAAAATTCAAAAAAAAAAAAAATGTTGGCCTCCACACCACCTATAGTTATCTATGTAGACCATACTTGGAGAAATGCTGACCTAGGCCAACAAGTGGAACTCAGCCTGAGCCCAGTATTCTTCCTCTTGCCAGGCATTACCTTTCTAGACAAGGATGGCAGCAAAGACCAAATGGACCTATTTTCCCAGCTCACCCCACATCTTAGACCCAAAGGAGTCTTCATCTTCCTAGGAATGTGTCTGGAATAAACTCTGAGGGTTGAAGAAGAGAAGTAGCCTCTAGGCACTGTGTTAAGCGCTTTATAAGTAGGGCCTTGCTCAAGCTTGACAACCCTGGGGTAGATGACACAACTACCTTCATTTCACAAAGAAAGAAAAGGACACTAAGACAAGGGGCAGCCAAGGTCACAGAGCAACCAGAGGTAGAACTGGAATTCATACTCACCTCTCAGACATCCAAAGCTTGCATCCAATATTTGTAACTGCAGCCTTCCCCAGTATCATTCCCATCCTCCCTTTGGCATTCCAGAGTGCTCTGCTACACAGCTCCACTAAAGTTCTTACAGAGTAGTTTGCAGGTGTTGTGGCTGTTTTTTTCATCCACCAAGCTGAGAGCTCCTAGAAGTGCTTCCTAAAGACTGTAAGATCTAAGAAAGCAAGGATCATCGCTGTCTTGTTCAGCTCTGTGTCCCCTTCACATAGCGCAGTGCCTGACACCTGCAGGAAGTACTCAGTAAATACCTGTTGAATTAATGACTAGATTAATGAAAGAATGGCTGAGCATCTACCCACGAATCTTGTATCCCAGTTCCCAGCATAGTGCTTGGCATATAGGAAGATCTCAGTAAAGATTTGTGGAATCATAAGAGAACACTCCTGTTACTTACAGATTAAGCAGAATGAAGAATTTCTGATTCTATTATCTAGAATTCAAAAGAAAATGAATTTTAAATGGAACATTCTTCTGTTTCAATAAACAAGCTATCAATAGGCAAAGAAAGAAGAGGAAACACTTTCAATTCAATTATTCAAGATCAGTTCAGATAAACTTAAAATGTTAAAAGCCTTGGATTTGAAACCAAACCTGAGCCTGAAAAGAGGTGTCTTTTCAGCAGTGTGCTACCGGAAGAACATTTGCTATAATTCCCAGCTTTTGTATCAGTTCCCCAGAGATTGAAGGCACCGACCAATTTTAAGTGATTAAATGTGTTCCTGGAATTCTCCAGTGTACTCCTGACTCAGATGGAAGGTGTGTGCTCAGGGAAGGGAGGGAATATCTGATGATCTCTATTGTTCAGTGAATGTGGGTGTGGAAGGGTGGGGAGGAAGGAGAGGGACCCATGAATCCCTTATTTCACAGGGCTTGAAAATTTAATATAATGCAAAACCAACCACATGTTGAAGAGCACATTAAGTTATCTGTCAAATCTATTCTTGTTTTCCGATGTGATCATCTCAGGAAACATATTCATCAGCCATGCTCCACTGGAATCTCAGATGTAACATCCTCCTGGACAAAATTCTCAAGGGCAGAGGGTACTGCCTAGGACAGGGCAGATCAAGCATCTTATTCCTCCAGGTTGCTAAGACAGATGCAGGATCATTAAACATATTCAGTGATTGGGGGAAGTGTCTAACTCAGTGCCCAGCATATAAGAATCCAAGAAGTCCCTTCTGAAGTGATTAAAAAAAAATTCATGTGGGACTTCCCTGGTGGTCCAGTGGCTACGACTGTGCTCCCAGTGCAGGGAGCGTTTGATCCCTCATCAGAGAGCTAGATCCCACATGCCTCAGCTAGATCCCACATGCCTCAACTAAAACCCAGTACAACCAAATAAATAAAAATAGATTAAAAAAAAAAAAAAAGCTCCATTAACCAAACTCTGTCCAAGTCCCAAATAATTATTTATATAATATGGGCAATTTAGAAATTGCCTGCATTTCTTTCCTTTCACTTTTTCCCCCAGAAACCCTTTGAAACCTTTTGACAACAGCTTTATTATCTCCATGTAGCTGAGCAGGCAATCAAGGCTCAGAAAATCAAGCAACTGACCAAAAGTCACACAGCAAGGAGGTGGCAGAGCTGGAACTGAAGTTTTGGACTCCAGGGGCTATTTCCCTGCACTCCTTGGCCTCTCCCACTGGCTCCTATGGCTATCTTGACCAGCCCCACATGTGGATGAAACAGGTAGTCATTTAAACAGATTTTTAAAACTTTCTCTATCTCCAGAAATGTCTCCTCCAATGATCTTCCAAGTTTCCTGAAATCTTTGTCCACCTCTCTTCAAGGTTGAATGCCAGCAGGTAACTCTTCACAGAGTTGTCCCATCTGGGTCCTCAAAAGGACCCAGACCTGTCCATGTTGGTAAACATTTGAGTCAAGATTTTCCTTCCAGACTCCCAGTGCTTTCATCTTTAAAACGAATAGTTTGGGTCCATGATCTTCAAAGTCCCCTCCTGCTGGGACCTTCTCTGTCACTCTGATCTACATGGATATGTAAGTAGTTTGGCCACCTCTTCCTTATCCAGTTATAAAATGCTCAGTAGCGGGATAAGAACAGAGGACACTGGCACCTGAAAAAACAAGTATGCCTGAGAGCCCAGGGGCTGGCACAGCTCCAATTCCAATGCCATCAAGCTAATAACACTCACCACCCCTCCCTGTTCCCTCTCTCTCTCCCTTCCCCTCTCCCTCCCTCTCTCCTCTTCCTGCCTGGCCAGGATGGCAAACCACAGTCAGAGAAGCCCTGGGCAAGGCTGGTCTGTGGTATCTCCACTGGTTCTGCCAATGATTCCACCAGCTGTGCTGGTTTGAATTAGAAGGGGAGAAGTAAAACTGTCACTATTTGCAGATGACATTGTACTATGTGTAGAAAACCTTAAAGTCTCCATCAAAAAACTGTTAGAACTAATAAATAAATTCAGTAAATTTTAGCATACAAAATTAATATATAACAATCTGTTGCCTTTCTATATACTAATAACAAACTGTCTGAAAGAGAAATTAAGAAAATAACTCCTTTACACTTGCATCAAAAAGAATAAAATACTCTTAAAAATATAAAACATTGATGAAGGAAATTGAAAATGATACAAAGAAATGAACAGATATCCCATGCTCTTGGGTTGGAAGAATTAGTATTGTCAAAATGTCCATATAACCCAAAGCAATCTACAGATTTAATACAATGCCTATCAAAATATCCATGACACTTTTCACAGAACTAGAACAAATAATACTAATATTTATATAGAGCCATGAAAGACTTTGAATTGCCAAAGAAATCTTGAGAAAAAAAGAACAAAGTTGGAGATATTATGCTACCTGACTTCAAACTATACTACAAAGTTACAGCAATCAAAATATTATGATACTGACACAAAAACAGACATATAGATCAATAGAACAAAATAGAGAACTCAGAAATAACCAATAACAAGGGAAGCAATAATATACAGTGGAGAAAAGACAGTCTCTTCAATAAGTGGTTCTGGGAAAATGGGAGAGCTACATGTAAAAGAAGAAAATCAGAACATTTTCTCACACCATATACCAAAAAAATAAAAACAAACTCTCAGTATGTAAATGTAAGTCCTAAATGTAAGTCCTGAAACCATAAAACTCCTAGAAGAGAACACAGGCAGAACACTTTTTGACATAAATCATAGCAATATTTTTTTAATTAGTCTCCTAAGGCAAACATCAAGGCTGTATATTGTCACCCTGCTTATTTAACTTATATGCAGAGGACATCATGAGAAACGCTGGGATGGAAGAAGCACAAGCTGGAATCAAGATTGCCAGGAGAAATATCAATAACCTCAGATATGCAGATGACACCACCCTTATGGCAGAAAGTGAAGAGGAACTAAAAAGCCTCTTGATGAAAGTGAAAGAGGAGAGTGAAAAAGTTGGCTTAAAGCTCAACATTCAGAAAACGAAGATCATGGCATCCGGTCCCATCACTTCATGGGAAATAGATGAGGAAACAGTGGAAACAGTGTCAGACTTTATTTTGGGGGGCTCCAAAATCACTGCAGATGGTGACTGCAGCCATGAAATTAAAAGATGCTTACTCCTTGGAAGGAAAGTTATGACCAACCTAGATAGCATATTCAAAAGCAGAGACATTACTTTGCCAACAAAGGTCCGTCTAGTCAAGGCTATGGTTTTTCCAGTGGTCATGTATGGATGTGAGAGTTGGACTGTGAAGAAAGCTGAGCTCTGAAGAATTGATGCTTTTGAACTGTGGTGTTGGAGAAGACTCTTGAGAGTCCCTTGGACTGCAAGGAGATCCAACCAGTCCATTCTAAAGGAGATCAGTCCTGGGTGTTCTTCGGAAGGACTGATGCTAAAGCTGAAACTCCAGTACTTTGGCCACCTCATGCGAAGAGTTGAGTCATTGGAAAAGACTGTGATGCTGGGAGGGATTGGGGGCAGGAGGAGAAGGGGACGACAGAGGATGAGATGGCTGGATGGCATCACTGACTCGATGGACGTGAGTCTGAGTGAACTCCGGGAGTTGGTGATGGACAGGGAGGCCTGGCGTGCTGCGATTCATGGGGTCACAAAGAGTCCGACACGACTGAGCGACTAAACTGAACTGAACTGAAGGCAAACGCAAAAGGCAATGGCACCCCACTCCAGTACTCTTGCCTGGAAAACCCCATGGACGGAGGAGCCTGGTAGGCTGCAGTCCATGGGGTCGCTAAGACTCGGACACGACTGAGTGACTTTACTTTCACTTTTCACTTTCATGCTTTGGAGAAGAAAATAGCAACCCACTCCAGTGTTCTTGCCTGGAGAATCCCAGGGACCGGGGAGCCTGGTGGGCTGCTGTCTATGGGGTCACACAGAGTCGGACAGGACTGAAACGACTTAGCAGCAGCAGCAGAAGCCTAAGGCAAAAGAAACAAAAGCAATAATAAACAAATAAGATCTAATTAAACTTAAAAGCTTTTGTACAACAAAGGAAACCATCAACAAAATGAAAAGACAACCTATTGAATGGGAGAAAATATTTGCAAATTATATGACCAATAAAGGGCTGATATTCAAAACCTATAAATAACTCAATATCAAAAAATCAAACCAGCTAATTTTTTAAATGGGCAGAAGACTTGAATAGACATTTTTTTCAAAGAAGATATACAAATGGCCAACAGACACATGAAAAAATGCTCAACATCATTAATCATCAGAGAAATGCAAATGAAAACCAGAATGAGATAGCACCTCATACCAGTCAAAATGTGTATTATCAAAAAGTCTACAAATAACAAATATTGGCAAGAATGTGGAAGAAGAGGAATTCTCATACACTATTGGTGGGAATGTAAATTGTAAATTAGTGCAGCCACTAATGTATGTAGTACAGCATTTCCTCAAAGAACTAAAAATAGAGCTACTGTATGATTCAGCAATTTCACTTCTGAGTATATATCCAAAGAAAATGAAAACAGTAATTTGAAAAGATATATGCATCTCAATGTTTATTGATATATGCAGGATTATTTACAATAACCAAGATATGAAAGCAACCTAAGTGTCCATCAACATATGAATGGATATATACAACATCTTATATACCATATATATATACTGCATATATATATATACGTATATATGCAATGAAATATTACTAGACATAAAAAATAGTGAAATTCTGCATTTGCAAAAATGTGGACAGACCTAAAGTATATTATGCTTAGTAAGATAAGACAAATACTATATTTGATATATGTTATCACTTATATGTAAAATCTAAAATATAAAATAAATGAACGAATATAACAAAATAGAAACAGACTCACAGATACAGAGAACAAGTCAGTAGTTCCAGTGGGGAGAAGGAGGGGAAGGAGCCAGATAGTGGTATGGGATTAAGAGACATAAACTGCTATGTATAAAATAAATAAGCAACAAGGGTATATTATACAGCACAGAGAATGTAGTCATGATTTCATAATAATTTTAAAAGGATTATAATTTATTAAAATACTGAAACTAATATAGTATTGTAAATCAACTATAATGTTTTTAAACATTTCTAAAGAAAGAAACAAATTATGCTGGTCTGTGATTCTGTCGAATGTATTGGGCTGCTTCTGCATCACCCGTAAGAACTACTGAAGAATTGTCCCTGTTGACCCTGTCACCACCACAACCCAACACGTTCAGTGGTTTCCTGCCAACACAGAAAACAAGGGAAAAGAGAGAGAGAGAAAGAGAGAGAGAGACTCCTGATATAGTCATAAAGCATAATAACAGAGAATTATGCCCTTAGATTTTAAAAGTCACTAGATCACAGAACCTGATCCCCAGAAAGAGTGTGTGTGTGTGTGTGTGACAATTGAAGCTACGATAAGTATCTTTTTTGGTGGGGGAGCCATATGCTTAACAGATTTTTTATGTATTTAAAAAAAAATTTTTTTTAATTGGAGGAAAATTGCTTTACAATGTTGTGTTGGTTTCTGCCATACAACAGTGCAAATCAGCCATAATTATACATATATACTCTCCCTCTTGGGCCCCCTACCCTCCCACATTGCACCTTCTAAGTCATCACAGAGCACCAGGCTGGCTTCCCTGTGTTATATAGCAGCTTCTCACCAGCTATCTAGTTTTCACCTGATGGTGTATATATATATTGATGCTACTTTCTCCATTCATTCCACTCTCTCCTTTCCCAACTGTGTCTACAAGTCCATTCTCTACTTCTGCATCTTCATCCCTTCCCTGCAAATAGGTTCATCAATACCATTTTTCTAGATTCGATATATATGAGTTAATATACAATATTTGTTTTTCTCTTTCTGATTTACTTCACTCTGTATAACAGGCTCTAAGTTCATCCACCTCACTAGAACTGACTCAAATTCAGTCTTTCTATGCCTGACTAATATTCCATTGTATATATGTACTACGTCTTCTGTATCCATTTACCTATAGATGGACATCTAGGTTGCTTCCATGTCCTGGCTATTGTAAATAAAGCTGCAATGAACTTTGGGGTATGTGTGTCTATTAGAATTGTGGCTTTCTCAGGGTATGTGCCCAATAGTAGAATTACTGGGTCATATGGTAGATTTCATTGGAAAAGACTCTGATGCTGGGAGGGATTGGGGGCAGGAGGAGAAGGGGACGACAGAGGATGAAATGGCTGGATGGCATCACTGACTCGATGGACGTGAGTCTGAGTGAACTCTGGGAGTTAGTGATGGACAGGGAGGCCTGGTGTGCTGCGATTCATGGGGTCGCAAAGAGTCGAACACAACTGAGCGACTGATCTGATCTGATCTGATGGTAGATTTATTCCTAGCTTTTAAAGGAATATCCATACTGTTCTCCATAATGGCTGTATCAGTTTACATTCCCACCATCTGATAAGCATCTAATTATCAATTATACTCAGCAAATTATGCCTCTGACTTACATTTGTAACCTAGGGGTTAAATCAAGAATATAGACATTAGAGGCTGTTAGCACGTTAAACATATGTTTATATATTCCAACAAGGTGATTTTTAAATATTTTATTATAATTTTTATTACTAATTATTGACCATTTGCAAGATGCCAGTCACTATCTAAGGATTTTATATGTTACCTCATTTAATCTTTAAAACATTCTATGACATTATCCTGGCAGTATTGACTGCTCCTTTTGCTTGGGAGTTTTCTCACTATCTGATGTTAGTATCAGTGAATAGAAGCTAAGCTAGAGACTTGGGAGAGAATCTCTCACTGAGAGATGGGCAACAACAATGACAACAAAAAAGTCCAGAACCTCAAAGCATTTATAATTTAGAAGGAAAAAATAAGACAGGTGTCCAATCAAATCAAACATTATGTGCTGGATGGATCATAAAAATAATATTCAAATGTTAAATGGTTTTCTAGGCAAACTGTCAGGCTCTTCTTTCCTTCATTCCATTCTGGATCCTTATGTGCTCTGAAGTAAATACCTACAAGGCTCCTTACTAAAAACTGTCCCTCTCTTATCCATATGGTCTCCATGGGTGCCATCCCATAAAAATGTGATGCCCTTTCCCTGGCCAGTGTTGATGATTCAGGGCTGGTCACCTACCAAAGCCTATCCAATGACAGAAGCCATTGCCTAGTGACAGCTGATTGGTTCAGATATAAACCCCGACCCTCAGATTTACCTGAACCCTTCCATGGAAGTTTTGGGACAAGACTGATGTAAAGGACCCAGGCTTTTTGTGGCTGCCCACATGCTAAGGTATAAAAACTGGGACTTTTTGTGGCCTTGTTTCTCATCTTGTTAATCACAGGAAGAGGGTTTCATCCTGTGGAAAGAAACAAAGATGAAATAAGGTATGTGAGGAGTTATTCAAAGGGTCTTGAACCCTGAGTCCAATTGCTCCTGAAGCACAGATACATGCCAGGTTCTAAATTGCTTATGATACTCAACTAACACAGTAAATTGCTGTTTTCACTTAATCCACTTGGAACTAGTTTTCTAGAGGGTCCTTACAAGTACATGGTCCTGGTAGGTCTCACATCTCTGGTTCCAGTTTAAGTCCACCCAGCCAGATTTGGTCACTGCCTGATTCCTGCATTTAGACCTTCCTGGATGTGAGCATTGACCTACCTTTCAACTTGATGTCTTTGTTCTCTCAGTTGGGGCTTCCCCACCCTCATCCCATTCTGCAGAACTCCATCTTGAATCTCCTGCGAAGACAGGGGAATTGTTCTTTGGACAGGTTCCAAAGAAACTGTGACACCCAGGGGCAGCTGTGGACAGTGCCGAAGCTGTGTCGGATGGCGCCAGAGCTGCTGTGGGAGAATTTGAGGAAGGAGCAAGCGGATCCAGCTACAAGGGCCAGGGAGGTCCACAGGGATTTAGCTAACCCTCCAAGGCTGGTGGGACTCTAATCAGTGGAGAGGACTGGGATTAAGTGGAAGGAAACTTGAAATGAATACTTCAAGCAGAAGGAACAAAATAAGCCAAACTGTTTGTGAGGAAATGGGTAAGTCCAGCTTTAGTGGATCTAAGTAAAAAAGCCTTCCATCCTGATTCCTATATTATTCAGTAGATTTGACTCCAATTGACTTCATCCTTTCAAAAAATTTTTGCAGGGGGAGGGAGACAGTTGATTACAGGCCTGCTGTTTGCGAAAAAAAAAAAAAGAATACCTTCAGAAAATATGGAAAATTATGAAATCACCTATAATCTTTCTACCTATTCAGATACAATCTCAACTAATATTTGTCTATCTGCTTATTACCTCTTTTTAAAGCATCTAAACATTTATATAAAAGTAGATTTGAGCCATTTATACAGTGTGGCATCCCAGTTTTTTTCACTTTCAATATTTTATGAGCAAAATGTCATTAAATATACACAACATGATTCTACATTATTGTCATTAAAAGGCCTCATGGCATTCTCTGTGTGGGCTTATAGTAATGTCTTAACCAGTTCCCCCTTGGCAGACATTTAAGCTGCTTCCAATCAGGTTGCGAGTATGCGTGTGTGTGTCTTTGCTTTTATATAAAAAACCATGATGACAGATCTTTACACATTTGTTTGCTTGTTTTAGTAAGATAAATTTCAACAAGTGGGATTGCTGTGTTAAAGGACTTTCATATTTTCAAGTCCTTTGATATATATTGTCAAATGCCCCTTAGCAATGTGCCAGGTTACATGCCCACCATCACTGTATGAAACAATTTTCCTCACCCTTTACAGACTTTCTAGACTCAGTTTTATTCTTTACTGTCTGTCCAGTAGATAAAATCCAGATATCATGGTTATACAATTTCAGTTCAGTTCAGTTCAGTTGCTCAGTTGTGTCCGACTCTTTGAGATCCTATGAACTGCAGCACGCCAGGCCTCCCTGTCTATCACCAACTCCCGGAGTTTACCCAAACTCATGTCCATTGAGTCGGTGATGCCATCCAACCATCTCATCCTCTGTTGACCCCTTCTCCTCCTGTCCTCAACCTTTCCCAGCATCAGGATCTTTTCAAATGAGTCAGTTCTTCACATCAGGTGGCCAAAGTATTGGAGTTCAGCTTCAACAACAGTCCTTCCAATGAACACCCAGGACTGATCTCCTTTAGGATGGACTGGTTGGATTTCCTTGCAGTCCAAGGGACTCTCAAGAGTCTTCTCCAACACCACAGTTCAAAAGCATCAGTTCGTCAATGCTCAGCTTTCTTTATAGTCCAATTCTCACATCTATATATGACTACTGAAAAAACCACAGCCTTGACTAGACGGACCTTTGTTGACAAAGTAACATCTCTGCTTTTTAATATACTGTCTAGGTTGGTCATAACTTTCCTTCCAAAGAGTAAGCATCTTTTAATTTCATGGCTGCAATCACCATCTGCAGTGATTTTGGAGCCCAGAAAAATAAAGTCAGCCACTGTTTCCACTGTTTCCCCATCTATTTCCCATGAAGTGATGGGATGCCATGATCTTAGTTTTTCTGAATGTTGAGCTTTAAGCCAACTTTTTCACTCTTCTCTTTCAATTTCATCAAGAGGCTTTTTAGTTCTTCTTCACTTTCTGCCATAAGGGTGGTGTCATCTGCATATCTGAGGTTATTGATATTTCTCCTGGCAATCTTGATTCCAGCCTATGCTTCTTCCAGCCCAGCGTTTCTCATGATGTCCTCTGCATATAAGTTAAATAAGCAGGGTGACAATACACTGCCTTGACGTGCTCCTTTTCCTATTTGGAACCAGCCTATTGTTCCATGTCCAGTTCTAATTTTTGCTTCCTAACCTGCATATAGGTTTCTCAAGAGGCAGGTCAAGTGGTCTGGTATTCCCATCTCTTTCAGAATTTTCCACAGTTTATTGTGATCCACACAGTCAAAGGCTTTGGCATAGTCAATAAAGCAGAAACAGATGTTTTTCTGGAAATATCTTGCTTTTTCAATGATCCAGTGGATGTTGGCAATGTGATCTCTGGTTCTTCTGCCTTTTCTAAAACCAGCTTGAATATCTGGAAGTTCATGGTTCACATACTGCTGAAGCCTGGCTTGGAGAATTTTGAGCATTACTTTACTAAAGTGTGAGATGAGTACAGTTGTACGGTAGTTTGAGCATTCTTTGGCATTGCCTTTCTTTGGGATTGGAATGAAAACTGACCTTTTCCAGTCCTGTGGCCACTGCTGAGTTTTCCAGGTTTGCTGGCATACTGAGTGCAGCACTTTCACAGCATCATCTTTTAGGACTTGAAATTAGCTCATCTGAAATTCCATCACCTCCCCTAGCTTAGTTCGTAGTGATGCTTCCTAAAGCCCACTTGACTTCACATTCCAGGATATCTGGCTCTAGGTGAGTGATCACACCACTGTGATTATCTGGGTTGTGAAGATCTATTTTGTATAGTTCTTCTGTGTATTCTTGCCACCTCTTCTTAATATCTTCTGCTTCTGTTAGGTCCATACCATTTCTGTCCTTTATCGAGCCCATCTTTGCATGAAATGTTCCCTTGGGATCTCTAATTTTCTTGAAGAGATCTCTAGTCTTTCCCATTCTATTGTTTTCCTCTATTTCTTTGCATTGATCGCTGCAGAAGGCTTTCTTATCTCTCCTTGCTATTCTTTGGGACTCTGCATTCAGATGCTTATATCTTTCCTTTTCTCCTTTGCTTTTCCCTTCTCTTCTTTTCACAGCTATTTGTAAGGCCTCCTCACACAGCCATTTTGCCTTTTTGCATTTGTTTTTCTTGGGGATGGTCTTGCTCCCTGTCTCCTGTACAGTGTCATGAACATCCATCCATAGTTCATCAGGCACTCTGTCTATAAGATCTAGTCCCTTAAATCTATTTCTCACTTCCACTGTATACAATTTACATGTCCTTTATTAATATACAAATTTTATATGATTATTGATCACTCATGTATTTTATTTATGATTTATACATTCATATCATTTTCACATTTTTATAATGAATGTTACTCACCTTTTTGTGATTGATCAAAAGAATTTTTTAAATATCTAATGTTAATTACCTATTACTTAAACAAGTTGAATGTATGTTCTAAATATATCTTTTGTGATTTAACTTGATAATGTGAGAGGTTTTGCCACATAAGTTTTACATTTTTATTTATAGTCATATTCTTTCTTTTATGGTTTCTGATATTAATGCCATTGCTAAAAAGAATTTCCCTAACCCTAAGAAGCTGAAACTATGCACCTATGCTTTCTTTTAGTATTTTCATGATTTAGATGCTTGCATTCAATCTCTATTTGTGTGGAATTTATATTTATAAATATATATATATTATATTGTAAGGTGAGAAGTAAGGCTCTAACTTTATTTTTTTCCAGATATCCAAAACTGACACCATTTTTGTCAATTTTATCACATATTAATGTCACCTTTATCACATATTAATTTTCATGCATAGTTGATCTTGTTTCAGATGATCTATGCTCTTCCAGTGATCTGCGAGCCTACCCTCTGCCAGTCTCATTATCCAGCATTTGAATCTAGTAGGGCAATTCCCTGGAGAAGGCAATGGCAACCCCCCCAGTACTCTTGCCTGGAAAATCCCATGGACAGAGGAGCCTGGTAGGCTGCAGTCCATGGGGTCACTGGGAGTTGGACATGACTGAGCGACTTCACTTTCACTTTTCACTTTCATGCATTGGAGAAGGAAATGGCAACCCACTCCAGTGTTCTTGCCTGGAGAATCCCAGGGATGGGGGAGCCTGGTGGGCTGCCGTCTATGGGGTCACACAGAGTCGGACACGACTGAAGCGACTTAGCAGCATCAGCAGCAGCAGGGCAATTCCCTCCATGTAGCCTTCCTTTTTTGAAAAAAAAAAAAAAGGCTATTCTTAAGCATTTATTCTTCCAGAAGTACTTTGGAATCATTTTGTTAAGTTCCTTCCAAATCCCATTGATATTTTGGATGGAATTGCCTTAAATTAATAGATTAAACTGTGGGACATTGACATCTTTACAAGACTTCCAGAAGGATAATAAATCTTTCTGTTTGTTCAAGACCTCTTTCATTCTCCGTACTAAAATTGTGTCATTTTTTCCATTTAGGTCCTGTACATTTCTTGTTAAAGTTATTCCTGGGTGTTACATATTTATTTGCTATTGTGAGTTAAATCTCTTTGGCGTAATACTTTATAGAAAGTTCATGCTGGTATATAGCAAGCCACTGAGAAATACGTATGTATAGATGGAGGTGGAGGTAACAGGTAGAGACTGAGATAGACATTGTTGAACCTGTCTGGTGCAGCAGGAGCTATGGAAGAACTCCTGAGAAAGAGGATGAGAGAGAAATGTCCTGACTTCTCTGTTTCATCCCAACACTTTTCTAAAAGTTTCTTGAGGGGTTTCGTGTTCATCTTGGCTGTCCTCAGCACCTACTGGATGCTAAAAGAATGAAGTGAAGTGAGGTGAAGTGAAGTTGAACCTACTTAAATACAAATGATTGACATGCTGACTCTCTGGAGCCCTGCCACACTTTGACATCCCGCCCTGGTGATGGTTCCCTGTTTCATGTCTTCTCCCTTTGCTTAGTTCAGCATTGTTGATGGCAGAGTCTATGTTTTTTCCATGTTTGTGTTCCCCACATGATCTAACCCAGCCTGGCACAAAGCTCAACCAATGCTCATGTACTCCATGAAGGAGCAGATGTCCTCATCTATAAAGTGGGAGTCTTGAACATCTGCCCTTTGAACAGCCTGTGTGATAGAGTGATTCCTCTTGGTCTCCTAGCTTTGGGGAGGTGAGAAGTGGATTTTCCTTCCTTCTGTGCTGCCTGCATGTGTCTGTTCTCCTCCTGATGAGTCATCTGGAGCCAGACACCATCGCTCTCAGACAGAACATGTCAGGTACTTGCTCAGGAGCAGCGGGGCCATAAATCTATGCTGTGTCCCTGTGGTTACTTAGGGAACCCTGGGGCCCAGCCAGAAAGAGGGGCACTGCAGACAGAGAAGGCTCTGGCCAGTGTCCCAGCCTCCCGGCGACAGCCCAGCCAGCACTTCCCTCTCTCTAGTTTGGAACCAAGGTCCTGTCCCCTGTAGAGGGCAAAGGTGGCCTCCAGCCAAGAGGTTCTGAAATGCACCAAGATCCTCCTACCAGACATTCAGAGAGACAGAAGGGATCAGTTAGCAAAATGACTGTGACAGGAACCAGGGCAGCTGGAATCTGGTTCTGTACTTCATTCCTTCACCATTACACAGGCAAGCATAGGCAGATCCCCCTTCTACTCTCTGCGGGTGTGAAGAGTAAATGAAACATTATATTAAACTGCTTGGCTTAAGTCCTGATCACAGCAAACAATTAACAGAGGCAGTTGTAAATGTCATTATTATTATTTGTACTGAGAGCAGCAATAGTAACTTGTTCTCACTATAATCTCCAAAGTATTTATCCCACTTTAAAGACGAGGAAACTGAGCCCAGAGAGATAAAGTGACTTGCTCAAAGTGCTTCTACTGAGAATCAAAGTCACTGGTTAATAGCCAGCTAGTTACTATAATGCACAGGGATTATTCTACTAAGTCCTAGGGGAAGGAGAGACACTATCATTCAGCTCCATTCAGCTCCAGAGCCAGACAGGTGCCCTCACTGTCGTTGCATGATGGCTGGAATACTTCCAGAACTTACTCTAAATGCTTTGTAGTCTAATTCTCAAATCCCATGAACAAGGAGTCCCTGGGCTCTCATTGGCTCCGATTGGGTCAGAGTGTCCACTTCTAGAGCTGGAAGGGAAGGTCAGCCTAAGCCCAGCAGACAGTAGTGGGCACAAAGGGATGTGGAATGGAGGCTAAGGGCCCAAGCAGGATGTGTGTGTTTATGTGTGGTCTTAAAACATTTGCCAAAATGTTTACAGAGATGCTTTCTCTGGATAGTGGAATAAGAAGTTGATTTCTCTTTTGTTTTCTATCTTTTCCAGAGGTTTACCATAAGCACATAGTTTGATAATTTTTTAAAAGCTGTTTTCATTTAGTGGTTAAATAATGCAAATAATATACAGTTATATTAGATATGTTGAATTTTAAGAGTTTGGGGCTGGATATTTGAAGCCTCAGTCCCAGTTCTGGCTCTGAATGACCATGGTCATGTCACTTGTCTGGCCTCAATTCCACTATCTGTAAATGAGAGAAGGGTCACACAACCTCTGCAGTCTCTTCCAGTTATGATTCTCTCCCCTTCTGTGTACATACAGCAAGTGAAAAGGTACAGATCAGCTGGGTCCTAGGAGATCTGCCTGAATGTGAAGAGACTCTTGAACAACACAGCTTTGAACTCTATGGATACTCTTACACAGATTTGTTTTCAGTGAATATGTACTATGTAACATAACTACACAATCCCCAATTGATCTGTGGATACAGAAGACCAAGGCTGACTGCAAACCCTTCTGTCTTGACCCCTAAGCTCCTTCTCAGCCCCTCTCCCCACCCGCGTTGTTCTAGAGTCAACCGCTACTTTCTCTAGTTGCCGCAAGCAGGGGCTACTCTTCCTTGTGGTTCATGGGCTTCTCACTGCAGTGGCTTCTCTTGTTGCAGAGAATGAGCTCTAGGGTAAGTGGGCGTCAGCAGTTGTGGCACACGGGCTTCGTTGCTCCCAGGCCTGTGGACATCTACCCAGTGTCCCCTGCATTGGCAGATTCTTAACCACTGGATCACCAGGGAAATTCAGTTTTTTGTTTGTTTGTTTGTAATTTTTTTTTAACTGAAGTAGACTTACTGCATTGTGTTAGTTTCATGTATACAGCAAAGTCATTCAGTTATTCAACTGTATATGTATATATATATTCTTTTTCTGTAATTATTGCTTAATAGAAATCAGTTCTGAATAAAAAATGGGCACATTTATGTAGTTGAGAGAGTTTCTTCAGAAGTTGAACATGCTCCCAGAGCTCCTAAAAGAGTGCCCTCCTCAGTGGAGACCAGTTAGCTGACTCCAGCCCTGAGAAATCTCTCCCTCCCTAAGAGAGAAGAATTAGCATTACTGGCTGGGCCTACTATGTGTCCAGCCTAATACAAAGTATGTTATAGACATCATCTAATTTAAACTCATAATGTTGTTACCATCATTTATTCGACAAGCAACTAAAGTCTCCTGCACCATTATTGAATGCTTGCCTTCCCATGAAGATCCTTGGGAGGAAGAAATGCTCTTTGTTCATCTTCATATGTCCCTCAGACCCTAACACAGGGCTCGATAAACACTTGCTAATCATTAGAAACCTCCTATCACTGCTTTTTGGGCTCCATAGAGGATTATTCCTAATATCAAAGGTTTGACCAGCTCTTAGGTTAAGAGAATGATGATCAGATTAAAAGGGAGGATAAGGAACAACAGATTAGGTGATTATCCACTGTTGACAGGAAGCTGTCACTTTAAAGAGTTGTCCTGCTATGCACAGGGCATTCAGGAAATAGGACATTGGATAGGTAGACTTTGATCAGAAGCAGGTTAGAAAGGTCAGGATTAGGGGTGTCTGGAAGCAATCTGAGAGCACTGGGAATTTTATTTTTATTGAAATACAGTGGCTGTACAATATTATGTTAGTTTCAGGTATGCTCCATAATGATTTGTCATTTACATACATTATGAAATAATCACCACAATAAGGCTAGCAACCATCTGTCCCCAAACAGAGCCATTACTACAGTACTGACCATATTCCTTATGTTGGATATTACATCCCTGTGACTTGTTTATTTTATCACTGGAGATCTGTACCTCTTCATCCCTTTCTCCTATTTTGTCTACCCTGTCATCTCTCTTCATTCTGTTTCTTCTCTATACCTATTAGTCTGTTTTCCTTTTGTTTTGTTTGTTTTTTAGATTCCACATATAAATGAGATCATGCAGTGTCTTTTTCTATCTGATTTATTTCACTGAGCATAATATACTCTAGATCCATCCATGTTGTTACAAATGACAAGATTTCCTTTTCTTATCAGATGAATAATTTTCCACTGGGTGTGTGTTTGTGTGTATACATATATCACATCTTTATCCATTCTATCTATGGGCACTTAAGTTGCTTCTGTATCTTGGCTATTGTAAATAATGCTGCAGTGAACATTGGAGTGCATATATCTTTTCTAATTAGCACTTTTGTTTTCTTTGGGTAAATACCCAGAAGTGCAATTGCTGGATTATATGGCAATCTATTTTTAATTTTTTATGAAGATCCATACTGTTTTCCATGGTGGCTGCACCAATTCACATTTCTACCAATAGCGCAAGAGGGTTCCCTTTTCTCTACATCCTTGCCAACACTTATTTGTTGTCTTTTTTATGGAAAACAAAAGCAAAAATAAACACATGGGACTATATCAAACTAAAAGCTTTTTACACAGCAAAGAAGACTATCAGTAAAATAAAAAGGCAGCCTACTGAATAGGAAAATATATTGGCAAACAGTCTATCCAGTAAGAGATTAATATCCAAAATATACAAAGAACTAACACAACTCAATATCAAGAAAATAAACAACCCAATTTAAAAATGGGCAGAGGACCTAAATAGATATTCTTCCAAAGAAGACATACAAATGGCCAACAGACACATGAAAAGATGTTCAGGATCACTAATCATCAGAGAAATATGCAAATCAAAACCACAGTGAGATATCACCTCACACCTGTCAGAGAGCACTGGGATCTTGGACAAGGGTTAGAGTTGAAAGGAAGGGAAGATTGCAGGAGGAGAGTGGATTTCCAACACAAAATTCACTGGAAAAATAGAAAGAGTAAAGAAAGACAGACAATCAAACAAATCAAACTTCCTTCTACACAATTTTGCCTATAAGAAGCTCTGGTTTTAGGGATGGGATTAGATGTTGGGATCAAAAAAGTGGGTCAAAAACAAGAACAAAAAAAAATGTCTAGAGAAAGTCCATTGAAGGACAAAAGTTTCACAAATTTTCCCTTATTTTGTGTTTCAGTTAAGTCTGAAATCAACCTGCCCTTTTCATCCACTCATTCATTCCATTACTCACCTAATAAATATTTATTGAGCACATAGAATCCATCAGACAGTGTACTGGCTCCTCAGATGAGCAAAAAGAAACAATGTGCCTGCTCTCATTGAGTCTGAAATCTAGAGAGAGAGGCAGATATTGATCCAATAATCACATGAAGGTGTGAGTATAAAACACAAACCAGGTGGAATGCCATGAAGGAGAGAGATGTGGTTTTCTGAGAGCAGAGAAAAAAGGAACCTCACCTAAACTGGGGTGGGGAGGGGAAAGACAATCTTCCCGGAGGAATTGACCCCTGACTTGAGATGTGAAGAACCATGGGCCCCTGGCAAGGAACAAACCACAGCAAGTGGAGTCATTTTTAATGGGTCTAGCCAAAGCAAAACTAGTAGTACTGGTATGCAGACAATCTAAGGTTAAGACCTACACCTTCCAAGAACCCACCTATGAGACATTCAGCAAAGTCATTTGTACTTTCTGGGCCTCCATTTGATGATCTGTAAAATGGGAATGATGGACTAAAATGACATTTCTCAAAATGTGGTCTGCTGATCTTCTGCAGCAGAAGACACATGAAAAATGGGTTACTTGTGAAAAATATAAATTCCTGGACCTCACTTCATACCTACTGGATCAAAGTATCTTGGGCTACAATTCTTGTACCTCCTCATATCTAGAAAAGAACTAAAATTCTTCATGCTGATGTCTGCTCCTTGTGACTAACAGAAACTTTTTGCAAAAAAATATGTGCTTGATTGTATGTACTCCCCCTTCACCAAAATCATATATGTACTGACCTTCCCTTCTACCTCTTTGGAGCTATTTCTCAGAGCTGTCTGAAATGCTGTCTTCCTAAATAAAATTTAACTCACAACTCAAAAAAAAAAAATTACATATATATATATATATGTTGCTAGGTCCCAAGATCTGCATTTTAAGGCTACTCTAGGTGGCTCTTATGCTCAATAAAGTTTGAGCATCTGGGTAGGCAAACTTTTACCTGCTAAGTGGCTCTTTATTTCTTTCTAAATTCCCAGGTTCCCAATGGAGCAGCACCAAGAAGAGGTAAAGTGGGCAATCCTCCAGACTGAGAGAAGGAACCTACTAAAGTTTTCAGGTGACAACAAAAGATCTGAGCTTTTATACCTGGAGTTGGTCCAGTTGTTTTAGGGACAAGTTCCCCAGACTGACTTGAGAGAAAACAGCTCTAGACTGATTTTTTTTTTTTTTAAGGTTTATGAGTGTTTTGTTAATATTTATTTTTGTTTATTTATTTATTTGGCTCTGCTGGATCTTATTTGCAGCACATGAGACCTTTGATCTTTGTTGCAGTGTATGGTATCTTTAGATGAGGCATGTGGGATCTAGTTCCCTGACCATGGATAGAACCAGGGCCCCCTGCAATGGGAATGCAAAATTTTAGCCACAGGACCACCAGGGAAGTCCCTGAATTTTTTTTTTTTTTTTTCTTTTTTACCTTCCACTCCACTCCTGGGATTCACTTGAAAGTATATATTTACTGAAGTCTGTTCCCTGCCCTTTTCCCTCCCTTCTTCTTTCCCTTCTCATGACTCTGGTTCTCTGCAGTTTTGGGAGCCAGTGGAATTTCACATAGGTCTCCCCTTCCTTTCCTGCCTTTCTAGGGCATGATTGGTCACCTCTGATGTGAGCTGCCCTGCCGGCTGGGCCAAGCTGTTTCCCTTTCCCTCTGCACAGCAAGCTCATAGAACCCACCACCCACATACCCCACCCCACCCCTAAGGCACCAACACCCATACTGGTGGTCTCCAACCTCATTTTGAGTCTCTGTGTGAAGAAATATTTCCAGCAGGTCCTGAGCTCTCTAGGTGTAGTAGAGCCAGTCTCACAAGTTGCCTTTCAAAGGCCAGGTATATTATTTCCACCTACTGGCCAAAATACTTGTATTAAAATGAAATAGTGCATATAAAGCACATAACTCCAGCCTAGCACACAGAAAACTCTCAACAAATGTTAGTGTCCTTTATATTTATGTTATTTTTCCAGCCACTGTTTGTTTAGGGGTATTTATAAGGGAAGAAAAAAGAAATCAGCTATATCAACTGGCAAGTAAGAGGTTGAAAGTATCAGCGAGAGATCAACTAGGAAGATCTGTACCTACATGTTCCAGATACTGAGAATCCTGTTGTATGTTTTTAAGATATACAGAACATCAACAATAACTAGCTGAGAGCTTTCTATGACCAGGCAAAGTTTCATTTAATCCTCATAGGAGTTATTAAAATCCACATTTTACAAATAAACAGAAGCTTAACTAAACAAAGTCCCGAAGTGACAAAGCTAGGAAATGGCAGCAACTTGAATTTAATCCGATGTTTAATAAGCTACTTCCTTAGGTCTAAATGATATCTCTCATGCTGTCTTAGGAGGCTATATCTGCTCTCTCTGTCTCTCTCTCTGAGATAGACAACAGTTGATTTCCATCATAAGATTAATAACTTTTGCAGTCCTTAAAGGCAATTTTTAAATCAGGTCCCCTACGCTTCTTCTTGGAAGAAGTAAGGCTCAAGCCTGATACAAGCTCTTACCCTCACTTGAGGTTCCCAGGGAGGGGTTAGCAGGAAAGATGCAGTCCTCAGATCTCACCCAGAGGAGGACCCACATTGTGTGGCAGCACACAGATCAGAACAAATTCTGTCTCTCTGACCAAGGTCTCTGACCTGCTGAGATATCCAGAAATTCCTGTCACTTTATCTGTGAGGTCAGCCTACAGTCAAACTCAGGTTATCTGAGAGGTGAAAAGGGCCACCTTTAAGTCAAACCATATCTGTTCTAATCCCATCTCTGAATAATCTTGAGCAAATTAATAAATCACTCTTATCCTCAGTTTCCTCACCTGTGAATTAGAGCCAATAGTGTCTTCTACAAAAGTGTTGTTTGCAGGGTTAAATAAGATGATGCCTGTGAATTAGCCTGACACAGGCTTGATGCGTAACTGTACTCATAGTTAATTAACATAGGGCTATTGGAAGAGGGCAATGCTTATGTCTAAACGGATAGTACTCTAAAGAATTAGGGAGATATTTGGAAGCTTTTTCAAGAACTTGTAATTCATACCATGCCCTAACTGCTCTGTGCTATGTGCTCAGTCGCTTAGTCATGTCCAGCTCTTCGCGACCCTATGGACTGTAGCCTGACAGGCTCCTCTGTCCATGGGGATTCTCCAGGCAAGAATACTGGAGTGGGTTGCCATGCCATCCTCCAGGGGATCTTCCCAACCCAGGGGTCAAACCCAGGTCTTCCGCATTGCAGGTGGATTCTTTACTACTGTCTGAGCCACCAGGGAACCCCCTATCTAGAAGTTTCTACAAATTCTTCCACATACCCTATCCCCGAGCACTTACCAGGGCAGTCCCACAAAAGGCAGAAAACCAATGCTCCTCCTCCTTCTCCCTTCATCTTTTCATGACTCCCAAGGCAACCTTCCAAATCTGTGGGTCTGGCGTCCAGTAAACAGTAAAGAAACGCTGGGCATTTCCTGTCCCAGCGTTCCTCAGGACACGATCGAGATGGGCAAAGCCAACTGCCTCTTTCTCACAGGCCTCCCTCCTCCACCATGTCCACGGGGCCTGACGTGATCTCACACACATTTCCCAAACATGTCCACCCCGATCCCTGGGTCCTGCCCAGTCACCTCTGCCAAAGAAGCCAGAGATCACTCTATGACATCACTTCCTTGCCTTGCTCCCTAGGGCCCGGTCTGTCTACTCCAAAGCTTGGCTCTAACACTTTGTCCAGATACAATTTTTAGATGCCCCCAAGGAAAAAGGTTCCCACCACTTCTTTTAGACCTTTCTGAACTTGGTGGTCACCACAAGTGAAAATCCCCCAAAAGAGGTTTGATGGTTTGGTTCAAAGAACCCAAAAGAGGAAGAAGAGGAAATCAGAGAAACACGAGACCTATGTCAAATATTTATGTGTTTCCTTATTTAACTCACATTACTGTTCAATGTCAGGCACAATTCTCTCTACATCCTCAGATGCACATTCCCATTATCCATCTTACACTGTGAACTCCAGGAGGACAAAGAAGGCTAGCGTCCATTTACTTTATTCTATGCAATTTCTCCTCCACAATCAATGGTAAAACACTGAATTCGTTCTGTTGCTCAAGAGTAGTAGAGGTTACACCAAGATAAAGTTAGAAGGAGCAAACAAAAATAAGAAGCAACAGGGTGGCGATCAATTGATCAAGGGGCCCTGCCAAGAATTTGTCACTGAAGGAGCCCCTACTAGGGATTCAGAAAAAGTGTGGAGTAAAGCAACGTGTCCACTGCTTTCAGTAGATTCTCAATAAGGTCTAGAACCCAAAAAGATAAAGAACTGGGAAGGGATATCACTTTTTCTTTTGAAATTTGGACAGAGGGCAAGGAATAAGATTAATACATATAAAATTGTGGGTGTGCTAAGTGGCTTCAGTCATGTCCAACTCTGTAGGACCCTATGGACTGCAGCCTGCCAGGCTCTTCTGCCCATGTGATTCTCCAGGCAAGAATACTGGAGTGAGTTGCTGTGCCCTCTTCCAGCAGATCTTCCTGACCCAAGGATCGAACCTGTGTTTCTTACGTCTCCTGCACTGGCAGGAGAATTCTTTATTACTAGCACCACTGGGAAGCTCGATATTACAGAGGACATCAATATAATAGTAGTGCTGTTTTTGGATGAGTGTTTTTTATGAGCCAAGTCCCAGGCTAAATCATTACAGACTAGAGTTGCTTTACTTCTTGCAACCACCTATGTTGCTGTGCATTATCTCAAGAAATAGAAAGCATTATTCCCAAGTCTCAAATGAAAAAACTAAGGCTGAAAGAGTTTATGTAGCTTGCCCAAGGTCACACATCTTGTCAACCAAAGCTAGGATTCAAACTCTGAGTCCATGCCAAGCTGCAGGAATTGATGACCTCAGTGGCATAAAAAGCCCTGGGGGAGGAGTCAAACCATCAGGCTATGGAGCCTGGTTCTGCCCTAGGTAAATCCCTCTCCCTTTCTGGACTTTTGTATCCCTGCATGTAAAATAAGAGAGTGAGATTAAATAAACAAACATTTGATGCAACAGTGTTTACAAAGTATGCAACAGTGTTTACAAAGTATGCAACAGATATTTTCTGTAATGGGTCAGAGAGCAGATATTTTAGGTTTTGCAAGACAGCCTGTCTCTGTTACAGCTCCATAACTCTGTCATGGTACCGTGAAAGCACCCAGAGACATACCCAAGTGAACAGGCATGGCTGTGTTCCATAAAACTTTATGTACAAAAATAGGTACAAGGCTAGATTTGGTCCATGGGATTATACTTTGCTGCCCCTGGGCCAGATGATCCGTAGGGTCCTTCTGAGTCTGACATTTCAGAAGTCTGGGTCCTGATTGTAGCAGTGGAGCCCAAAGGGACCAATGCCTTGAAAAGTCAGCTGTACAGAGCTTGTTGCCATAACTTTTGTTTTGTCATGTTTGACAATGTCAACAAGTGTGGTTAGAAAGTAAATCCTGGGGATTCCTGGTGGTTCAGTGCTGAAGAATCCGCCTGCCAATGCAGGAAACACGAGTTCGATCCCTGGTCTGGGAAGATCCCACATGCCATGGAACAGCTAAGCCTGTGTGCTCCAGCTATTGAGCCTGTTCTCTAGAGCCCAGGAACCGCAACTACTGAACCCACGCCTCCTAGAGCCTGTGCTCTGCGACAAGAGAAGCCACCACAATGAGAAACCTTCACACCGCAACTAGAGAGTAGCTCTCGCTTGCCGCAACTAGAGAAAAGCCCCCGCAGCAATGAAGACCCAGCACAGCCAAAACTAAATAAATGAAATTATATAGACACACACCCACATTAAAAAAGAAAGAAAGCAAACCCATTGCTCAGGGGGAAAAAAAAAGAAGTAAATCCTGGCAGTGGCAACACAAAGCAGCTCAGACGAGATTTAGCTCCAGCAAAATCTCCATTGACACCTGATGTGGACAACTATTAATACATCTGTCTTGTGAAGAGCACGGTGCAAACACAGCTGTGTGCCCGCTTTTAAACCAGACTGCAACCCAAAGACCATTTCTTGAGAAATGTGGGGGCCGCCACAGATTTCTGAACAAAGTGATGGGCAAAGCCCATGGATGATAATGGCACAACCAGAATCTCTCAAGAAAACGGCAGGCACTCCCCTTCGCCTCTGCAGCCCTGTGAGCTAGTGTTGGTGATCCTTTTACCTTGTCCCAACAGGAGAAGCTGCTAGGGCATAGGGCATAAGGAAGAAAGGACACATTCTTGGTTCCAGACTCAATAGGCTTTTCACACCCTGTGCTTTGACCCCCTTAAACCCCACCACCCCTCCCAGTTCAGGGCTCCTGGGCTCTCCAGGACCATGTGATGTGATTTTAGCCCCTGGTGACTTGGCAATTAATCTTCACCAGCTTACTGCAAAGGGCTGCTCTGAGCTCTCTCTCTCTCTCACTCTCTCACTCGCTTACCAGGAGACTCGGTGCAACTACAATATTTGGGCTGGGGAAATCGTTGCTCACCAAAGACTGACAAACTATAATCACCAGAGAGAAAAGCAAGTTTGCCCCGAGGGAGCTGAAATCCCTCACTCCTGGGAGCCTCTGACCTGCTGTCTTTGGAGGCAGAGGATGCCTCGACTGCAGCCAGTGTCTCCTGCTCAGAAGAAAGGGTGCTTCTCCTCTCCCTCCTGGACCACAGCAGGGACAGAAATCCTCCTTCAGGTCCCCAGAGACCCTAGCGTACCTCATGAAGCAGAGGCCTCACACCTCCCAATTCTTTTTTCATTTTAAGTTTCATTTACTGGGTACTCTGTATACCAGCTGTACCACCTGCCAGCTGTCGCCTTGGGCAACCACTCTGAGACTGGGTTTGTTCATCTCTACAATGTCAATAATAACAGCATCTATAATATTATTATCAGAATTAAACCAGAAAATGTACATAAGGCATTTGGGGCACAATGTCTACTCTAGCACGTGGTAAGCACTAAACTCCTGGCTGATAGACTATTACACTGTGCTAGGCACTACACACAGTATCACATTTAATCCCCACCTCAGTCCTCTGAGATAGGCACTATTATGATCTTCATGTCACAAATGAGGAAACCACAGCTCAGACTGGTTAAGTGACTTGTCCAAGGACACACAACTAATAAATTAACAGGCCTGGGACATAAACCCTGGTCTGTTTGGTGCCAGTGTTCAGATTCTTAGTTACTTTACTAGCCTGCCCAAGGTTGCATTAGCAGCTACTAAATAAAGGAAGCAGGATTAGTCACCAAGTTGGCTCTTAGATCTTCAGCAGACTGAGTGCTGGCCTGGGAGGCAAGAAAGCCTGACCTATGGAGTTCCTCTACAGAACCTTTTCACCCAGACAGCTCTGCCATGCCGTCCCTTGCCTGACCTCTGCCTCACTCAGGAACCTGATCACATTGTATCTTCTACTGTAATTTCCTTCAGGGCTAACACTGAACCTTCTGCTCCCTTTTTTTTTTTTTTAAATCTCAATCTGATGCAGAGAGAAGGATGCAAGCTTTGGAGCCAGATAATAATGCTTTGAATACTCATGCTGCTTATTCATTGAATGGGTTTGGCCATGTCACAGGACCTCTCTGAACCTCAGTTTCCTCATATGTAAAATGGGGATATTTCCTACCTTGCATTGTTGTAAAGATTTGAGTAAGTGCACACAGAGTACCTAAAACAGTGCCTGCCACAGAGTAGGTCCTCTCTGAAGGGTGCTTTACCATCATCATCATCTCCTAAGGCACTTAGCTCAGTCTAGTTTATTACTTGCTTGATTTACCCACAGTGCCTAGCATGGTGCCTTACACAGAGTAGATGCTCCTATGTATGGCTGGCTGAACCAAAAACTGGAGAGAGGTAGAGAGGGAGTACCATGCAAAAGTGCACGACCACAGTTGAGAGGTCTCTTCCCACAGGTCCTCTAAGCAGATCTCTGAATTTCCCACAGCCTTGGTCTCCCCACAGGTCAAACGCAGTGGCATCTTCTCCTAGAGGGCTCACAGAAATGGGAGTTTGCAACATCAGAGGTTTCTAATGTAATCAGATGGATAATGAAAAGGTTCTTCTTCCCTGAGCCTTGAGTGAGTCAGAGCTCTGTGCCTGGCATTGCCCCGGGGAGTACCAAGAAAATGAAATATCCTCATGACACCTAAACAAATGGTCAATTTTGTGGGTCAAATATCAGCCAGAGCGGTTAAGAGGCGTCTCCAGTGAAGGGAGGAAAGGAGCAGCAGATCATGAACACGGTGCTTAGTGGAGTCCTGGTACACGGTTCCTGTTAAGGCTGATACCTGTTTGCCTTATGATGGGATGTGTGTTTTGCTTTCGTGAAAGATGCTGATAAATGACAACATGTCTGAAATCCACATCCGGACACCTAAATCAAGACATAAGTTCTCAATTAGGTAACAAACTATCTGCTTTTGTAACAAGTATAAACCAACTCTTTATCTCATACTTGCTCTTCCCCCCCCCCCCCGGCCTTTTGCCACTGTAGAAAAATGTCAGATAGGCTAAGTTTTCACACTGCAGCTGGTTACTGTGATTATGTAGACACAGTCTCTATAAATTCAGTGTGTGTTGCTGGCTGTTCAATAGCTGGTAAAATTAATGCCCAGGGAAGTGGGAAAGGGGCCGCCACAATCAAAATGTGGACTTCAAACTTGCTCGTCATTTGCCCCACTCTTTCCCTCCCACATCCCTGACTGTGCTAATCGCCAGCTTTCCGCCAACTTACTGGCGTTCTCTTCCTCCTCCCACGCTGCCTTGGGAGTAAACCAGTTCAAGAGAAGCGCCATCATCCTAGACTTGAAGATACATGAAGATGATGAGAGCTTAGCGTATGAGACCCCGCTCCCACCCCCACCATGGATGATGCATGGGAGAAGGGGGCAGCAAGGTTGCTGTCAGAGGCCACTTTATCCAGCAAAGGAAGCTGACCACTGGAAACTAGAAAACCTCAAAAGACCATCTAGCTCAGGCCCTATCTCCAGACATGAGCCATTAGTCATTAGTACATGAGCCACCCAAGACAAAGGACAGTCTCTTCTCTTCACAAGGAACCCTGGCAGAGGCCTGCCTAAGTTGTCCCCATCTCACATCTCACTGTATAAGTCATGAGTAGCTGCCATGTGTGGCTTCCTTCTGCTCTGTGGGCCAGGGAAATGGAGTTTGAGAACCAGCTCTACACCTGAATAGTTATGGGAGTTCACCAACTTCCTCTACCTCCTGGACTACCTCCAAAATGAGAAAATGGGCAAGTGAGGGTTCTGCCAGCTCTGGAAGACCTGAATCACTATAAACCTGTGAATCTCTTATTTTAAAATCTTCAAATACAACTTAAGCCAGTTTAATTGAAATAGAAAAAGTGTTTTCAGGGTTCTCTCAACCACAGATTCCTTAATCTTAGGGAACTCCTTGAAATTCTATATTTTATGCATTTGAGAGTCTGTAAATTTTGGTGGGAGAAGAGTAAATCCTTAGATAGGTGTACACCCCAAAAGAGATTAGGGACCCACCTCTAGGATGAAGAACTGAAGTGTAAATCATCTTGAGTGGTTTCCCGGTTCCCCATCCCTGAACACCAGGCTATAGTGATTATCAAGGGCAGGAAGTAGGAAGATGCAGGATTCTGGATGAGAATAAAGGAAAGCATCGGGCTTTACTTTTCAATCTCCAGCTACCACTACCCATTGCTCTGCTGCATGTCTGCTAGCCATACAACCTCAGAAATGCACTAACTCTCTCTGAATCATGGTTTTCTCAACTTTCAGTGGAGCGTGGTATGTTTCTCTTAAAGGTTGTTGTGAAGAATAAAAGAAATTGAGTAAATGCTTGACTATCCGTGGAAACTCAATAAATGTAAGTTTCTTCCCACAACTAGTGGCTCGGATCCCAAAACTGACTATTTTGAAGATAGCTCCATCTAAAACAATCAATTAACCTTTATCTCAAATGTAAATTGGTATAGTTACTATAGACAACAATAAGGAGGTTCCTCAAAAAATTAAAAATAGAGTTACTATATCACCCAGCAATCCTGCTTCTGGGTATATATCCAAAGCAAATGAAGACAGGATCTCAAAGAGATATCTGTACCCCCATGTTCAATGCAGCATTATTCACAAGAGCCAAGACTTGGAAATAAGTGTCTATCAACTGATGGATGAAGAAGATTGATATATATACACAATAGAGTATTATTCAGCCAAGATAAATAAGAAATCCCACCATTTGCAACAACATGGATAAAACTTGAAGGCATTGTGCTAAGTGAAATAAGTCACACAGAGAAAGGCAGATACTACATGATATCACTTATATATGAATCTTAAAAAAAAAAAAAACTCATAGAAACAGAGTTAAGTGGTGGTTACCATGGGTTGGCAGAGAAGGACCAGGTGGGGAGATGTTGGTCAAAGGATACAAACTTCCAGTTATAAGATGAATAAGTTCTGAGGATCTAATGTACAGTATGGTGATTGTAGTTAGTAATACTATATTATATACTTGAAAGTTATTAACAGAGCAGATTTTAAATGTCTCACCACAAAAAAAGAAATGGTAATTATGTGACATGTTGGAGGTATTAGCTAACACTGTGATAGTAATCATTTTTCAATTTATAAGTGTCTCAAATCAACTTACCTAATGTTATATGTCAGTTATATCTCAATAAAGCTGGGGGTGGGATTCACCCCCTTCTTGCTTCTGGAGGAAAAGCATGACATAGCAGCTAAGGGCTCAACTTTGGGTAGACATGCGTCTGAGTTCAGCTCCCAAATTCTCTGCTTGATGGCCATGTGAACATAGGCAAAGAGTTCAATCTTGCTGCACCTCAGTGTCCCATCTGCAGAATGAAATGGTCATGAGAACAGTCTATCTTTCCTAGTGTTGTGAGAAAATAGGAAAAGTACTTAGCACACTGTCTGGGACTGGAACATATGGATAAATGTTAGCTAACGTGAGGCTCTCCCTCAGCATCCTTAGCCACACCTTCTCTCCTAGGTACCATTCATCCACCTTTGGGAGTGTGTCCCTATAGCTGAATGTCCAACATGGATATCAAGCAGAAAGGGGGAAAAAATCAACAAATAATATGGATTCTCCAAGTCCCCTCCCTACCCCCACCCCCACTGCCACCCCCAGATAGCCTACAGTTTGTTGCCATTTCTTTCAGGTCATGACTCAAACATCACTTCAGTAAAATCCTGAGCACCCAGATAAAATTTCAAATGTGCCTCCAAACCATTCCTTTTCCCCAACCTTGCTTTATTTTCTGTTACACCTGTCCACCTAGGGCACATCTCAGAATTTGCCGACTTATTTGTCTGTCTCCTCCCACTAGAATATAAGCTCCCCAAGGACAGAGGGGGTCTTTATCTACTTGGTTCAGTTGCTATACCCACAGCACCTAGAAGAGAACCCAGGGCAGACAGTGGATGCCCGATTAACAATCTGTTTAATGAATGAGTGAATGAGCGAATGAATGAATGACAAAAAGCTTCCCACCAGAAAGGCTGCACAGGGAGGTAAGGATGGGGGTTGGTCTCAGACCTGACTCAAGGCCCTCTAACCTGCTTAACCATCGAATTCTGCCCCTTTTAGGTTCCACGCAAGTTGTATAGCCCCTTAAATCTGGGTGCTCACTTCAGACCCCCCTCATTAAAAACAAGCACCCCCACCCCCATTTTGAAACTGCTCGGTGAACAGGAGGGAAAAGAACCCCAGAGGGCCACTCGTGGGGGTGGGGGGCGGGTAGATGGAGGGCAGGGGGAATCCCCACGCTGAGGTCGCCCTACCCCGCCCCCCTCACTGCACACCCTACCGGCTTGCCCCCCGGGGGCGGCGGGGGCGCAGCCGGCCTCGGGGCTCTACTGGGTGGCGGCGTCGGGGCTGCGGGCGCCTTCGCTGGACCCGCATTGCCCCCTAGTGCCGCGCGGAGTCAGGGCGCCGGGCTCCCCCGCCTGATGTCACCGCCGTGCAGTCAGCCCAGAGGCGGCTCATTGAAAGCAGACCCTCCTCGGCGCTGGCTGGGCGGAGGCGCCGCTGTCCGCAGACCCGCCGCGGACCGGGCAAAGCCGGGCGCCCCCTGCCCCGCCACCCTCTCCTCCCCGCCGCTCCCCGCGAGCCCGGCCTGGCGCGCCTGACGTGGACCATTAAACTTGGAGCTGCCGCCTCGTCCCTTCTCTCCTCCTCCTCCCTCTGACAGGCGAGCGAGCGGCTCGGTGCAGGCAGGAGACGTGCTGCCGGGCTGGGCTGCCCGGGGGAGATGACTTCTCGCCAGGAGGGCACCTCTGGGAAGAAGACCACGGGGGCAGCAAAGTTTCAGGGCAGCTGAAGAGCCTTCCCCGCAGCCTTCTGAGCCCTGTCACCCCCCTGGCTATGGAGGGCGGACTCTAAAATGAATCCCGATCTGGACACCGGCCACAACACATCAGCACCTGCCCACTGGGGAGAGTTGAAAAATGCCAACTTCACTGGCCCCAACCAGACCTCGACCAACTCTACACTGCCTCAGCTGGACATCACCAGGGCCATCTCCGTGGGCCTGGTGCTGGGCGCCTTCATCCTCTTTGCCATCGTGGGCAACATCCTAGTCATCTTGTCTGTGGCCTGCAACCGTCACCTGCGGACGCCCACCAACTACTTCATCGTCAACCTGGCCATTGCCGACCTGCTGCTAAGCTTCACCGTTCTGCCCTTCTCTGCTGCCCTGGAGGTGCTTGGCTACTGGGTGCTGGGCCGGATCTTCTGTGACATTTGGGCCGCCGTGGATGTCCTGTGCTGCACAGCCTCCATTCTAAGCCTGTGCGCCATCTCCATCGACCGCTACATTGGGGTGCGCTACTCTCTGCAGTACCCATCACTGGTCACCAGAAGGAAGGCCATCTTGGCGCTCCTTGGTGTCTGGGTCTTGTCCACAGTCATCTCCATTGGGCCTCTTCTTGGGTGGAAGGAGCCGGCACCCAACGATGACAGGGAATGTGGGGTCACTGAAGAACCCTTCTATGCCCTCTTCTCCTCCCTGGGCTCCTTCTACATCCCTCTGGCGGTCATTCTGGTCATGTACTGCCGCGTATACATCGTTGCCAAGAGGACCACCAAGAACCTGGAGGCTGGAGTCATGAAGGAGATGTCCAACTCTAAGGAGCTGACCTTGAGGATCCACTCCAAGAACTTTCACGAGGATACCCTCAGCAGTACCAAGGCCAAGGGCCATAACCCCAGGAGTTCCATAGCTGTCAAACTTTTTAAGTTCTCCCGGGAAAAGAAAGCAGCCAAGACCTTGGGCATTGTGGTCGGCATGTTCATCTTGTGTTGGTTACCCTTCTTCATCGCTCTACCACTTGGTAAGTTGGGGACTGGCCAAGGGGAACTGGGCATCCTCAGCTTTGGGGATTACTGATGAGCTTACTATAAAGTAAGTTCATGGGTTTTGGTTTTTTTATGCAGTTTGTGTGTGTTTGGAGGCTGGGGAATATTGTTTGTTCTGCAAAGGCTTTGCAGATTGGGTAGCTGGCTAAGAGCCAACTCAGGTGTTAGCAGAACACGCTAAGGGGAGGTACAAGTTACTTGAAATAGAACCATCGGAGGAAAATCTGGTATGTGGAATGACTCATTCAACAGCCTTGGTTTAATAATTAAAAAGGACACTGGACTTGAACATCATTCCAGCATTATTTCAGTTGTAATGATGTGTCGGCTAAGGCAGTGTCTGTCACTAATGCAGCATACAAAATAGTTTGTAGTTACCGCAGACACGGCATTTGGGAAGCAGGGAGGCAGCTCAGACACGGGAAGGCAGTTTTCATTCAGCATTTCCAGTGCTTTTGCAGAGACCCACGGTCCTCTAAAGCTTTGCAGAGGCTGCGTTCTGCCCCCATCCCTTACCACTTCCTCTCACCTCCACGTACTCTCTTCATTATGAGTTAGTAAGAGCATTTTATGCCTCACACCCCCAACCAACCTTAATCTAAAGCTTTGAGATTTGAAAGAGAAGAATGATGGTCAGAGGGTCATCCAAAAATATCCCAAAATGTCCCAAACTCTGGTGATTGATGGAATGCCCAGAATTAAATTATAGTTGCCCCTCACCTTCAGCTGCTAGACACCAAATCCTGCTAGTATGAAACTGAGCCCTTCCTATCCTATAAACATGTGCCCATCTTCATCTGACTGGGAAGTCCTACTAAGTGAGTTGTTCGAAACGCTACCTGACTTCCTCTAAGGATGAAACCGAGGTATGGTTAGGAGGTAAACCTAGAAAAGGATACTATGCCATCCTGTCCACATAGCTCAAGAAACACTTGTTCCTTCTCTGAGGCAATGATCTGCTTTAGTTTCTTTTCCTGTCCCTGGGGGACGCTCCAGAAAATGAATGGAGGGAGGTGATCATGGCAGTCATGTGCTGTGATATCAGAAGAGGCCACGGCTGCTACGTGCCATGGACCACTAATGCTGCAGTCACACCAGTGGCTCAGTTGGAACCGAACATAACCAATCCCTCAAGTCACGAAAATCCTAAAGACACACTGCTTCCAAAAGAAAGAACCAAATAGAAAGAGGGCAAGCAGATGTGAGGAGTTTCCGTTTAAGAATGACGAAGAAAAAAAGCTGTTTAACCTACTGTCATATTGTAATTTCTAAGGCTAGCTTTTGAGCTAGTGCCTTTCAGAAATATTTTCATTGTGCTGAGCAGAGAGGCTTTGTAGCTCTATACACAGTAGCGGTCACATCCCACTGCCCAGCTTTCTTTTCTTTCCTGAGGTCTCAGGGCCCTTTTGCAGGCCTGTCCAGTTCAAGTGGATGACAGTTCACACTGCACTGGACCATACAAAGATCACAGTCACACATGGGGTGATTTGGCTACTAATTAGCCATGTGACCTTGGGCAAATGATTACTGCTCTGTGAGCCTCAGTTTCTTCATCTGTAAAGTAGGGCTAATTACTATTGCTCCATGGGGTTTGCACTAGTACATGGAAAGGACTTAATACAGTGTTTGGTACACAGCAAATGCTTGATTATAGGTATAATCCTATACCTGTTATTAAAGGCTCAGAAAGGAACTATTGACTAGATCTTATCCTTTCTTCCTTCTTCCCCTGATTCTCAACTGACAGAGGCTGTGCATCCTCAGGAAAGACAAGGTCCCAGCAAGATGCGGGAATGGATCACAGTTGCAGACTTTCACTTTAGGGGCAAGGGAAACAAGTGAAAAGGCTGCCAACATGTTCCAAAGGAATGCTTGATGTGAGCTTTGCCATCAATTAGCTCTGTGGCCCTAGGTGTGTTGCTTTACCTTCTGGGCTTCAGGTCTCACTTCCAGGGAACACCGAGGGCTGAACTGAATCAAGGGCTCTCAAACTTTAATAAAGATCAGAATCATTTGTGGATCTTAATAAAAATTCAGCTTCTAAGGCCTAACACATAGAGAAACTAATTCAGTAAATCCCAGGAATCACATGTTTAACCAGCCCACCACCAGGCTTTGGGAAGCACCAGCCAGGGGATCTCTCAGTTCCCTTTAGCCTCCAGCCTCCTGGACACCAGGGTTTTTAAACACTGCACAGGTTAGCACTTCCCCACCCACATGGTGGTGCAGGACAATGTGGCTGCTGTCTGCATTCTGCTCTTCACACCCACCATCAGTTTTCTCTCCCTTTATACTCTTTCAACTTCTGCCCTCTTTCTGTCCATCCCTTTCTGAGATCTTATCTTCCTAACAGCTCAGGCCCTTGGCTTCCATGCCACAGAAAGTGAGGCATTCTTGCCACCCAGAGATTTATCACAGCTTGTTTCTCTTCTGCTTGACTTGAACACTTTCTGGCCAGCCATTATCTCCCAATGTGCTGTCCCTGAGCAGACTCCATCCACACACTTCTCCCAAGGACCTCCAGCCCCTGGAGGGTAAGGAATGCGGACTCCAGGCATTAAGTTTGGGATGGACTTCAAAAGTTACTCAAGAGTTTCAAACAGAGAAGGTACTTGATTAACATGCTCTTACTAATTTAGAAAGAGCATCTGAGCACAATGGAGATGTGGACTTCTACTTCCTCTGAGTTCAGATAACACCCAAATAAAAGTAACATGATGTAGAACAATAATTCCTTTGGAATCTGAAGCAGATTCCAAATTCTAAATTTTCCATGAAAGGCTTTTCACTCTGAAGAGGAGAAAGCAGATCTGGGGGGAGACAGCAGCTGGCAAAGTTCAGGTAGGAGTAAACTTCCAGTGGTGATAGACAGCCAGGTGCCTGGGTGGCACCAGATTTCTGTCTCTGTGTTTTTCTTCTCCATGGGAGAGGAGGGTTGGGATTCCTCTTGGGAAGGAAATAGCTTTGCCCCCTACAGGGTCCTGGTTAGGGGTTCCATTTGTTTTCTTTCCTCCCTTGTTTTTATTTTGGAGAGCATGGTTGGGCTGCCTGCAGAGACAGGCCTCCTATCTCCTATGCGGCCCTCCCCACCTGTAACACCCTCCCTATCTCCTCCCCACCCTTTCCCTGTGGCTTCAACAGAGTTGGGCCAGGGACCAGCTCTCACTTACTCAGGAGCAGGGATGGATCCACCAAACAAGAACGCCTTTATTCAGCCCCTGGAATCAGGCCACGGAGGGACAGGAAATAATTGGAATATAATATAGCAGCATTTCTACTTGATGGGCCATGTGCAAGATGTCCAAGCAGTCTTCAGCTTCCTGGCATTATAATGAAGGCCAACTCCCACCGCCTGGGGTGGTCAGGGTCAAGAAGTGCCTGGGCTATTGAGGGATGTGCATTGCACTGGGGAGGGTGGGGGAGGGGTTTAAGATGGGAGTGGGGGTGGGTAGCAGGAAGCGCTGGGCAGCCAACTGGTAGCTGAGCTTGGTGTGTTGTTTAGAAAACACTGGAACCTTGCCTCGCTCCAAATCTTTCTTCCGTCTTTTAAAATGCTGAAAGGCACCAGGAAGCCATTATTGAACTAACTGCTTTCCCCTCCAAATAAATGAAGGTCAATTTCAAAGAAACAGTTGTGCTCTCTGTAGTACTGGAACCAAATCGGAATCCTTCTGTCCATTGATTTGTTTCTCTAGTCCTCTCATTCAGATCAGGCCTGATGAATTTCCACCTCCCGCAGGAGCATAAGGGAGGGTGGGGGTCTCAGGGATGACTCAGAACGGAGCCACCCCCACAAACACAAGAAATTTCTGGTTCTGAGGTTTCAGAACACAGGGATTTGAGTTGCTCACAAGGAAAGTAACTGGGTTTGAGTGAGGGGAAATTTTATACACAGGGAATCCTTCCTAGGGGCTTCCCAGGTGGCAAAGAAACTAGTGGTAAAGAAACCACCTGCCAGTGCAAGAAACATAAGAGACATGGGTTTGATCCCTGGGTCAGGAAGATCCCCTGGAGAAGGGCATGGCAGCCCATTCACTTCTTGCCTGGAGAATCCCATGGATGGAGGAGCCTCGTAGGCTACAGTCCATGGGGTTGCAGAGAGTCAGACACCAGAGAAGCAACTTATATGCATTCAATCCTTCCTAGAAAAGGGAAATCTTACTGAAGGAAAATATATTCAGCCACCTCTGAAGTCATTAATGAAGACTTCCTAAAGCACCTACTATGTACTAGACACTGTACTAATCCCTGGGTTCTTGTGCCAAAGCAAACATGATCCCTGCCTGCAGGAGGCTCATAGCCCAGTGAGGTCATATTATCATAGAGCACATACTATGTACCAGGCATTCTGCTAGACCCTTTACAGACATTATCCCACTAATCCTCTCAGCTGCCCTGACAGGGGAGCTCCTTCTTGACAGAAGATACTGAAGCTCGGAGTGGTTAGACTTCTCGCCCAAATTCACACAGTAAGTAAATGATAGAGACAAAACTTGAATCCATGTCTGTCAGAACAGGTACTTACCTGGCCCAGGGCACAAAGGAGATGTCTGATCTTTTTGCTTTCTGATCCCAACCTACTCTCATAGCAAATGTTCTCCAGGAACCCCAGAGCCACCTTGTCAAAAGCTGATTATTCTAGTTCTGTTACAAAACCCTGTTACAAAACCTTCTATTCCCTTTTCACCCTTTAAAAAGATTGACTCATAAAATATTAGAGAAGATCATCCACATTTTAGTTCAAGGCTAGGCCTTCTCTTACCTCCTGTAAGGTGTAGGATATGGGTCTCTCTACGCTGGGCATCTAGTCATCCCAACCAGGAAGAAAAAGTGGGATCTTGACCTTCATCTGGAAACCTGGTTCCACATCTTTATCATACATTCCTTCATTCACTGAATAATGATATATTTATTGGAGGCCTACGAGGTCCAGGCACTGTGCTGCAGATCCAGTGGTGAGCAAAGCAGCTATTCCATGTTCTCATAGAATTTAGTTCTAGTGGGGAACACAGGTAATCTGAAAAATACACACATGCAAATAAACATAAATGGTTTGACGAAAAGGAGTGTGCTGCTATTAGAAGTATACACCAGAGATCAGTATATCACAGGGGTTCCTGAGTGGCATTTAAGCAGAACCCTGAACAGTTTGGAAGAGTTAATTCAGTGACATAGCAGGTAGAAGAAGAGAGCTCCAGTCAGACGGAAGGGCACACCTGAACGTCCTGAGGCAGGAGCTGGCAGGGAACTAACAGAGCCTGGAGAATAGAGGGCCCGCAGGTATGAGTCAAGGCTGGAGGTGTGGGCAGAGGCCAGGCCACGCAGGGCTTTTAAGCCACATTAAGGATTTTAGGTTTTATGATGAATTGCACCAGCTACTACTGAAGGATTTGAAGCCAACAAGGTGTACAGTATGAATTATGTGTTTAAAAGAGGAGTCAAGCAGCCATATGGGGCACAGAGCAGAGATGGGGCAGTTAGAACATAATCCCAATGAGAGCTAATGGCAATTTAGACTAGGCTGGTGGCAGTGAAGGTGGAAGGAAGATGGTTCAGAGACTTGGGGATGGATCGGTTATGATACAGGAGAGCAAGAGATATATCTGGAATATCCTTGAGGTTACTAGGTGAAACACAACCAAGAAGATTCCTCCCAGGCTCTCCTCAGACCCCATTTATCAGGGCTCACAAGACACCATGCTAGGAGTGATATGCCAGACACTCTGCTGAGTTGAGTAGGGGCTTCCCTGGTGGCTCAGACAGTAAAGAATCTGTCTGTAATGCAGGAGACTAGGGTTCAGTCCCTGGGTTGGGAAGATACCCTAGAGAAAGAAATGGCTACCCACTCCGGTATTCTTGCCTGGAGAATTCCACGCACAGAGGAGCCTGGCAAGCCACAGTCCATCAGGTTCCAAAGAGTCAGACACAACTGAGCAACTAACACTTATGAGTTGAGTAGACAAAATGTCCCAACACAAAAGTCAGAACCCATCAGCAAACCCAGATGCTCAGTAGAAACATCTGGCAGGGAACTGCTTTCAAACGCATAGATTGTTGGAATTCCCCTTACAGACCCTTTGTATCAGACTTTCTCATATGGGACCATGAATCTCAACTTTTAACCAGTTCCCACAGGCAATTATGTCACCAGCATAGCACCAGTCCTCCCCATGCCTGGTACCTGGAATGAACACTCCATGGGGAGCCAAGAAAGTTTGGTTAAACTTCGCCCAGTGTAGCCAGAAGTATCTTCAATCCTGCCCAGTCCTTCAGGCCAGTCCATATGGCAGAAGATTGGAGGCTCTTCAAACTAGAGTCTCCCTGGAGAAGGCGAGTTGAATGAGCACTGTGGAAGCAGGTCTCCAGTGTAGCGGGTACGCTGCTCAACACTGAATATTCTGTACAGCTTATAACTCTCTCAGCCCCTCTGCAAAGCCAGTATCATCACCCTGCATCTAGAGTTCAGAGAGGTTCATTACATTTCCCAAGGTTGCACAGCTAGTCAATGGAGTCTATCTGACTCCATATTTGGCACTCAGTAAACGTTTGTTATATTATTCTTGCTATTACTACAGTACTTCCAGACCTTTGTCTGAGGTCTAGTGCCCATGAGTGATAAAATTTTTACTGGCTCATGACAAAAATGAGAAAAAAGTTAGGATAATTCTGTGTTTTTCCAAATGTACTCAATATAAATGATTGTTCTTTTATTCTAAAGACTGCGTCCTATTTTGGGAAACTGAAATAACATTTCTTTAATGGAATGATGGTAATAAGTGGTGATGATAGTCACTGTGTGTGTGTGTGTGTGTGTATGCGTGTGCGCAATGTTCTACTTGACAAGATAAAAAGTTGGTAACCCTATGTTTGTCCCCACCAAAATCTTTTTGAAATTTCTCTGTGAGTTTCCTAAAGTCTTAGAATCGTGGAAGACACCATGATGATTAGACATGACAAGTATTTGTGGAAGAAAGGAGGAGGATGATTTATCCTCTCAGTGATGGATAAACAAATTAGCCTCAGCTTTGCTGTAAGAGTCAGAGGCCTGCGGCAGGGGTTGGGGACGGGGAAGGATGATGTGTGTAGGGTCATGATTGTCAGATATGATAGTCTGGGGCCGTCTGTGGAAGCACCCAGTACTGCTGGGATGAAACAGAGCACAGAAATGCCAGCGGGTGTGTGTGTGTAGCTGCAGTGCCATCACAGATGGCCCTCGTAAGATCTGTAATGCAGGCGATGCCTTTACCTGAGTGTGTGTGGCTCATAAAAATAACGGATGGCTGTCAGGCCACACTGGGAAATTGCTTTCTCCCACATCTGCAGGATGTTTCCGCAGTCACTGTGCTCCCTAACCATGTCTGCTAATAATAATACTAATAGCTCCATTTATTAGGTCTTGCCGTGTGCCTGGCTTACACCGCAATAAGGGTGCTTTCCATGCATTCCCTCATTCACTCCTCTCCAGAGACTTACCAAGTGGATACTATTGTTGTCCTAATTTTACAGATGAGGAAACTGGAGTTCAAAGATTGAGTGATTTGCCTCAAGCTACCCAGCTGATTGAGGTTTCCCTGGTGGCTCAGACTGTAAAGAATCTGTCTGCAATGCAGGAGACTTGGGTTCGAACCCTGGGTTGCGAAGATCCCCTGGAGAAGGAAATGGCAACCCACTCCAGTATTCTTGCCAGGAGAATCCCATGGACAGAGGAGCCTGGTGGGCTGTAGCCCATGGGGTCACAAGAGTCGGACACGACTGAACAGATAACATTTTTACTTTTTCACTTTTTTCACCCAGCTGATTAGTGCCAGAACCTGAATTCACAGCTAGGCAATAAGATAAGACTAAAAGGGTTCATTACCAAGGGGATCCTAGGTGTGGGACTCTAAGTCCTGATTTTTGGAAGCTTAAAGAGGCCCTAGGGAAAGCAGAGTCTATTCTGAGAAGGTGGAAAGGAAGGGCGAGTGGCTGCCTATTATTCAGCCACCAAGAGGCATCATATCCTGGTGAGAACATAAAGAATATAAAAATAACTGGGTCTTTCCCCTAGCAGGCTAAGTCACAATTTCTCTTTTATTATGGGTGCTTTAGACTTTTTTCAGCTTCTCAACACATGACTGATGCCATATACCTTTTAAGGCTTTTATCAAATTTGGGCTCTGGGGTTAAACACATAAAATTTAGAACACTTTTCACAGCCTAATTTCTGGCTGTATACATTTCAGAGCTGGATTCACCTCTGCACCACATAGGTGTGGTTGAGACCATATGCACCATAGGACTCTCTCCTACCTTGAATCAGCCTCTGGTCCTACCTCTTGATGTCACAAAGGCTGGCATCATGGACAAGAGAGTATTTCTAAAAGTTGGTTTTCCACTTTGCAGTAATCCTGACTAGTGATAACCTAGCCATACAAAAAGAAAATACTGCACACCACATATGTATTTTCAAAAGAACCCATGGGAAACATATCTTTAACTCTTAGCTGGTTCCCCAAAATGTCCATGACCCCTATACTAACATGCACATGAAGGGAAATACAGCAGAGGGAAGTTGGAGTGGAAATAGACAGTGGTCCAAACACATTGCAGGTAATAGATCTTACTCATGAGAACTTTACAAAATAGTTCAACCCGGAGGAGACACACTGGGATCCTTCCTGGGGCTCTGGAGGGCCCCATGAAGAGAGGAGCCCTGAGGTTAAGGAAGTGCCCGCGGTCCACCCCAAACACTGCAGCAATGCTCTCTCTAGCAACCTCGTGACTTGCATGAGAACTTCTTGTAGGCAGGGACCACATCTTTCCATCTTGCTTAATACGAGTGCTAGGTGCGTGCTGTGACTCAAATCGTTTGTCGTTTCCCCAAGTACACCTTGTATTTCCCTCCCGCTGTGTGTTTCTCCATACTGTCCCCTCTGGCAGGAATGCTCTTCCTGTACCCTTGCCCGTATCCTGCCCATCTGTAGACCCCTGATTTTGTGGACACCTCTCTTAGGAATCTTTCCTGGCCCCCACCTCTTTCCCAGGCAGTGATGGTTGCCTTTATACCCTGTATATGGTGCTTGTCACGTTTGTTCATGGGAATCGGGACTGACAGGTACATCTTCAGCAGTGTTACCAGACTGCAAACCTCTGGAGGAAAGGGTTCAGGTTTCACTCATCTTCCTGTCCTTCAGGCCCAGAGACGTGTATTTGCTAGACTCCCAGTAAGAACAGCAATTGCAGCTATGATTCGTACAGTATGTGCCAGACTTCACCTACTATTTGAACCTGCCAATGACCTATCAGATTGGTATTAATGTTCTGCTCACTTTACAACTGAGGAAACAGATTTAGAGGTTAGGTGACTTGTCCCATTCCTTGAGACCACCACAAGCACGTTGAAAGGAAACTGCCTTGACTGCTTTTGTGAAACCAAAATGTCAGTATGGGTCTGCTTATGGGGCCAATGAAGAAAGATAAGATAGGTGAAGACCAGAGTGGACACAAGGTATGAGCTTGAAAATTAGACAACACCTTAATTCTTTATGAAAGGTTGCCATTCCACTGCCTCTGGGAGACCTGTCTGTTGCCAGTCAGTCCCCATTTTCCCTGACCTTCCCAGCCCTTGTCACCTCCCTCTGACCTCTGGGAGGGCTGTGGTCAGAGCTGATCACCACAGAAGTGGGAGAGGAGGGCACGATTCTGGTGACTCTACATCAGGGCCCAATTAAGACCTTTAGAAAGGTCTGAGATACTGAGAAGTGAATGCTGCCCCTACTTCCGAATGTAAAGTCTAAATTCTGTCTCACACACACACACTACACACGGCCCTAAAATAAATGGGAAGAAGGCCAAGATTCTAATTTATCCGAGGAAGTCTACTTTGATTTCTTTAACAACAAAGTGAAAGTCTCTTAGTCATGTCCGACCCTTTGCGACCCCATGGACTATACGGTCCTTGGAATTCTCCAGGCCAGAATACTGGAGTGGGTAGCCTTTCCCTTCTCCAGAGGATCCTCCCAACCCAGAGATCAAACCAAAGCATCTCCTAAAAAAGTGAAGGTGCCCAGCAGCTCTGCTAACACTCTAAAGATACACTGAGTCTGTTTGTGGGTGACATAGCATTGCTCCATAATGAGGTGACCAGACATCCCACTTTGCCTGGGCCAGTCTCCACTTATGTCTGTTACCAAGGGCTCTGATGATTACTATCAGTTCAGTCAGTTCAGTCGCTCAGTCATGTCCGACTCTTTGCGACCCCATGAATTGCAGCATGCCAGGCCTTCCTGTCCATCACCAACCCTCTCTTATTCTCAAAAGTGTCTCAGTTTGAATGATAAAAGTGCCTTGATATTTTAACTCCGGGAGTAACAGTGTTTACAGTAGAACAGCCAAGGGTGCGTTGATTTCCCTGAGAAACCTGAGATGGGGGTGGGAGGAGTATGGCACCCAGACCTCAGCAGTACAAGAAAGATTAATAATGAGAGAATGAACTGGGCATGAATTTAAGGAGGAAAGACACAACTTCATGTGTGTGTTTTTGTGGGAAATGGATTAATGTAAAAGTTGGTTGTTAATGTTTGTCTTCATCAGTGAGTTTACCATGTGTGCACAAGTGAGTCACTGAGCTGGAATCTGAATCCATGGCTGTCTGACCCTTAAACACTTCACAAGTGCATCCATTTCAGCACAAGGCAAATGGTGTTATCTGAATGATGAGTGTCTCCAGAATAGAGGAGACAGAAATAAGGTGGGCCAAAATAATATTTGAGGGAGGAGAAGAAAAGCGAGCTATGTCTTAGGGACTTAGCAGGCTGGAATAACAGTAGGGGTGGGGCATCTCCAACCATCCTTCACGCCCATCCTGGGACAACGGAGCATAGGTCGGCTCAGAGTACCGTCCTCACTGGCAGGCTTGTGTTTCTTAGAATTCTGTCAACAACACACTCGTGACCACACCCAGGGGCAGGACACGTGAGCCCCCTCGGAGCACTCAAGTGCCCCTCTGTGGTGTGAGCACATGAAGTGCACTATAAAAGTCACGCCAATGAACAGTTCACACTGAAATGTTCAGAAACAGAATGTCCTAACACATGCAAGCGGACCATTCCTTTCAGAGCCCCATTTAATTTTTTCCAGGGGTATCTGCCCACAGTGTCTTGTTCCCCTGAAGCTGGGATACATTTGGGGCTTGGCTTAGCACACTTTTTAGAATTCCTCTTTAAGACAGTTTCCTGCCAAGCTAACATGCATCGCTTAGGGGCTGAACTCAGCACCCTGGCCATGCCCCAGAAGGAGGTTAAAATAGGACCAAGGGCAAGCCGGGCTCACTGTCATTTGCAAGCGTGGGCCCCAGGGCTCACACCACCAGCACAGGGCTGGGCAGAGATCCAGAGAGGCAGCTGGCGGGGGAGGACGGGGTGCCACCAACTGGAACAAACAAAAAAAAATTGCATCTCTGATTTCTATATTCAGGCCATCAATCACCCCCTGGCATCATGAGAAAGTGGTACCTGCTTCCAGGTACACCCTCAGAGAGTCATCTGCGGCTCCTTGTCCCCAACTCTTCAGAATTTATCTTAAACAGAGGCTCTTGGGATTTTTGTTCCAGGGACCCCTTTGGTAATCTGGTGAAGCCCCTTCTCACAATAGATACATAAAATAAGATACACAGGATTTCAAAGAAAATCAATTATGTTAAAATAGCTATTATAATGTTGATAAAACAAATTTATTGTGGAGTAAAACAATGTTCTTCTTTATTAACATATTAAATAAACAAGTCCTAGCAGCAAGTCAAATAAATAACTACTATAATTTGAGGCAGTGACAAGTGGGAATATTTCAAGATATCTGCAACAAATGTAATATAACATCATAAATCTGATTTCTGTGGGTGACAAACCCTGCTAATTCTTCTGTGGCTGGTTGCCTGCCTTTCTGCTAAAGAAAATGCTAACTTTCAACCAAAGGTTAATTTTTTAAAAAGAGACAGAGAGAGGTAATTTTTCCTATCCTAATTCAGAGACTCCCTAACCCCAGTACAAGAACCCTGTCTTATGACATGATAAAGATGTACTTCAGGACATGAGGTTTTCTATTGCTGTGTTCTTTCAGATTATATAGTCTTGGGACCACAGGGAACTTGTACACCTTCGTGCTTTATAACTATCTGGCATGTTTACTCATAGCAATTCTTAAATCTCGTTTCTTTATTTAAGCACCATAATAAAAAAGTCTATAATAGCACATAGACTTTTATTTAAAACAGAAAGAAGAAAAAAATAGAAAAATTATTCTAAGCACACCAGACCCCAGGTCCCCCTGTATCCAGCACCCTCAGTCTTTCTCTCCAGGAGCAAACATTGTTAACCAGATTGCATATAATTCCAGAAATAGTCTATTTATTTGTAAGCATCCACATACATACGTGTGTGTGTGTGTAAATATTTGAGTTGTATGTGTGTGGAATGTGTGTGTGCATCTGTGTATTTTTACAAACGGTATCATTTTATAAACACAATAGTGGAGGTTACATTTTACACTCAATAGCATATCTTGGACATAGTTCTCTGTCAGAATTCTATAGTTACTGTTTTCCTTTTCATGGGTGTGTAATCCATTTATGGAGTATCCTACTTTATTGAACATTTTCTCCGTTCATTGACATTAGGTTTTTTCATGCTATGAACAGTGCTGCAGTGAGCACTCTTGTCTCTGTGTCTGTGCCCACGTACTCAGGATAAATTCCTAGAAATGGAATCACTGGAGCAAGAAATATTTGGTATTTTAGGTTTAACATGATTATGTTCAAAAATTTACTATCTAAGGAATTTAAAATATATTAAAATGTAAAGTTGTTAATATGAATAGGTTAGATTTATCATGCAAGAGGGTTGTTCATGATACTGAAGTGAAAACGACAATTCACAGGATTATATATAATCTTATTTTTAAAAACTATTAACTTAGTCACCTTCAGGAGTATCATGAAGTGAGGAGGAGTAGATTTTAACTTTTTATACGCCTCTGTGTTACTTCATATTTCACATTATTTCACTTGTGTGCCTGTGTGTATATACACAAATAGGACCACATAGTGCTTTTATCACTAAATATAAAATGTGGACTTTTTACCATTTCAATAAATCTGAATCATTTCAGTTTTTAATTTATATTTCACATCTTTTTAATGATGTATTGCAATCCATAATGAAAAGTGTGTGTGTTTAGTTGCTCAGTCATGTCTAATTCTTCTTGGCTCCATGGACTGTAATCTGCCAGGCTTCTCTGTCCATGGGATTTTCCAGGCAAGAATACTGGAGTAGGTTGCCATTTTCTCCAGGGGATCTTCCCAACGCAGGGATGGAACTCATGTCTCTTGTATCTCCTGCATTCGTAGGCAGATACTTTCCCACTAGCACCATCTAGGAAGTACCATAATGTGATTAACCAATCCACTTATGACAGTAGTGGTCAGATTTATCTTAATAGGTAAGACACACACAAGGGATCACATTCACAAGGCCTGAGTGCAGAATGCAAACATGTCCCTCTCCCTTCCTTGGTTCCTACCTATCTAATTTCCCTCCCACCTATCTAATTTTCCTCCCTGGAGGCAACTATTATTACCAGTTTCTTGCACATCCTTTCAGAAATATTCTATGCATATAAAAATATATTTATATGCTCTCTTTAATAGAAATAACATGCTGTTCTGCACTTTCCACTTCAAGATAAACAGAGCAACTTTATTCTTTTTGTTAACTTCATAGTATTCCTTTTTTCCCAAATAGACTTCCATAGAAGAATATTTAGGTTGTTTCAACTCTTTTATTATTACAAACCACACTGTAGTGAATATTCCTATACATACTTCACTATTTCCCACATTCTATGATTAAAATCCTGAAAGTGGACTATTCTGAGGAAATTTTTAATTTTTTATAAATATTTTCAAATTGTTCTTCATAGTGATTGTACCAATTTGTATTTCTTTGACTGACATTTGAGAGTGACCACTCATTTCCTAATAGTTTGCTATCAAACTTTTTGATCTTGCCAACTTGATAGGTGAAATTTCTGTGAATGAAGTTACACGTCTTTTTGTATGTTTGATAATCCATCCCCTCTTGATGTACGATTGCTTTGAGTTTTTAGCTGTGACAAATTTTCTTATATATGTATTTTTCCTTTAATATCTTTTGTACACTTGCTCTTCAGGATTGCCTTAGGATAAAATCCACTTTGAACGGTTAGCATCCAAAGGTAGACTCCTGTGAAACGCCTCAGACACATTATCAGATTACCCTCTGGGAAAGATGTAGCAATTTGCACTCCCACTAAGGGTGTTTCAGCATAGCTAAAGAAACCACTTTTTATGCTGATAGCTCCTCACTGCCTGGAGAAGCTTCAGACATCTGTGTGACAAGTCAGCTTCCCCTCAGAGGTGATAAGATGGCTTGAAAGTTTCAAATCCTTCCAAATAATTTGGTATCAGCCTTCCAGAGTTCGGGCTAGCAAGCTGCCCTCTTGGAATGCAACATCCCATCCATCAGGGGGGCCGAGCAAGCGGCAACCTTGGAATGTGTTTATTTCATACAGGATCCGAGAACAAAAAGCAGTCACCCACAGTGTTTAAACAGATTTGATCTTTCACAGGGCTGGCAGACCCACCGTGATCCACATCAATGGTTCGAGGCCCTGGGGCTTATGTACCCATTAAAAACAATAACTAAACAAGATACTCCCCCACCTCCCTGCCCACACACCCCAGGAAAACAGTCAGCTTTGAGGCACTCAAGGATGAGTTAATAAGGAAGGATTCCTTCGGGCATCTAAGCTTGCCACATCCGACCATGAGGGCCAGTCTATATTTAGAGGAGGGTATTGCAAGTGCACCACATTTTAGTTGCAAAATTCAAATTGACTCTGGAAGATGCCAGCCTCATGAAATGAAAATTGAATTGAGCATTACTTAAGAAGCAAGGAGAAGGCCTGTCAAGCAGATCCTGCTGGGGAAGAAGGCTTTTTGAGAGGCAGTCCAGGGGCCCTGGTCATCAGGGTGGTGATGTACTCTTGACCTTGAACTGCTGGTCTGGGATGGAGAGGCAGGGTTATTTTCAGACTGTACTAAATCTAGAGGTGTTGGAACCAGCATCCTAGACAGGGAAGGGGGGAGGTGAACTTTGACCCACTGCCACCAAGTTGGGAGATCAAGAAGATCCTAAACCAGGGATTCTCAGAACCTCAGGAAAGCCTTTCCAGTCACCTGTCTCTGTCATGGCCATCGCACCCCTCTCATCCAGTAAAGAGGGTGGGCACCTTTTCTTCTCTGCAACATCCTTGTTAGCCCTTCACAAGTTCTGTTTGACTGGCAGCTTAGAGTACTCGAAAGAACAGGGACATTGAAATCAGATGAATCCAGGTCTGAAATACTGACTCTGCAGCTCATCTCTCTAAGCCTCAGTTAATATATCTGTAAAACGAGACTGAGACCATCTCATAGGAGTGGAATGAGGAATAAATAGGAAAATAGATGAAAAGGACTCAGCTGAGTCCCAGACACTTGTAAATATTTCAAAAATATTAACTATTAATATTTCAGCTATTAACGTTTTGAAACCTCTAATATAATATCAACTTTGCAGAATACATTTAATAAGTATCTGTTGACAAGATGGGCTATGTCTTTGGGGGAAATAAAAATGGGATCAGTTTCTTCTCATTTAAAGATTGCTGCTGCTGCTAAGTCACTTCAGTCGTGTCCAGCTCTGTGAGACCCCATAGACGGCAGCCCACCAGGCTCCCCCGTCCCTGGGATTCTCCAGGCAAGAACACTGGAGTGGGTTGCCATTTCCTTCTCCAATGCATGAAAGTGAAAAGTAAAAGTGAAGTCGCTCAGTCGTGTCCAACCCTCAGCAACCCCATGGACTGCAGCCTACCAGGCTCCTCCGTCCATGGGATTTTCCAGGCAAGAGTACTGGAGTGGGGTGCCATTGCCTTCTCCGCATTTAAAGATTAGGAGATCAAAAATAATTTGAGACACCATGATACCTATAAAGAAAACTGAGCACCAAAGAATTGATGCTTTTGAACTGTGGTGTTGAAGAAGACTCTTGAGGGTCCCTTGGACTGCAAGGAGATCCAACCAGTCCATCCTAAAGGAGATCAGTCCTGGGTGTTCATTGGAAGGACTGATGCTGAAGCTGAAACTCCAGTACTTTGGCCACCTGATGCGAAGTGTTGACTCATTTGAAAAGACCCTGATGCTGGGAAAGATTGAGGGCCAGAGGAGAAGGGGGTGACAGAGGATGAGATGGTTGGATGGCATCACCAACTCCATGGACATGGGTTTGGGTGGACTCTGGGAGTTGGTGATGGACAGGGAGGCCTGGGGTGCTGCAGTTCATGGGGTCACAAGGAGTCTGATATGACTGAGCGACTGAACTGAACTAAACTGATACCTATGACAGCCCTCCTTGGGGCTTCCCTGGCAGCTCAGATGGTAAAGAATCCGCCTGCAATGAAGGAGACCCTGATTCAATTCCTAGGTTGGAAAGATCCCCTGGAGAAGGGAATGGCAACCCACTCCAGTATTCTTGCCTGGAGAATTCCATGGACGGGCCATGGGATCACAGAGTCTGATGCGACTGAGCAACTAACACACACACACACACATAACTCCTACACCCAGATTTAACCAATGTTAACATGTTGCTGAATTTGCTACCTATCTTCTTTCTTCTCTTAAGAAATGAAATGTTGCAAGTACATCTGAAAGGCCCCACTCCTTGTCCCGTTCATCTCTCTCCTTCTCAGAGGCCATCACCAGGCTGCCTCTGATTGAGTAGATTCTCTTCTCTACATTTTCCTAAATGGGTCCTCTCAGAAGGAAGGAGGAGAGTGGTCCAAAATGAGGCCTTGGAGTAGATCAGTTCTGAGTTCAAATTCTGCTCCTGCTCCTTTACTAGCTGGGTAGTCTACAGCAAATTGCTCAACCTCTCTGTTCCTCCTCTCCCCCAGTCTTCTCTAAAAATGGGACAAATAACACTTCACTGGGTTTTGTGAGGATGAGATAAGACTATTCATGTAAAGCAGTGGTTCACAATCAAGGATCAGTTTGCCCCACAGGGGACATTTGGCAGTGTCAGGAGACATATTTGATGGTCACGACTGGGGTGTGCTATTGGCATCTAGTGGGAGAGACCAAGGATACAACTAAGAGTCCTACAGAGCACAGAACAGCCCCCCACAACAGAGGAGAACCTACCCCAAGATCTCGGTTATGCCAAAGTAGAGAAATCCTAGTAGAAAGCATTCTATCATTTTGTAAGGGCTTTAAAATATTTATTCAATAAACATAATAAATTATAATTTTATTTGTTACAACATTGTGTTAGACATTTCCACATGCATTATCTCACTAGTAGTCAGTGAATTGCTTCTTCTTAGTAAAAAGAATGATAGAAGGCAAACACTGTTGCTTCTGCATATCTGAGGATATCTTATTCTACTTGTTAAAGTGGTAGATTTACTTAAAATATAAAATTTCAGGCTAATAGATTAACTGGAAGCTGTTACTCAGATTCTAACCCTTCCTTGCTGTCTGTAAAGAACAAATTGTATCAGCACTTTCAGCCACAAAATGGGTTCATTTAAACCACAAATATTCCTTCAACCTAAGCAAGCCCAGGGACTAGCATAGCAAAAAATTAAAGCATCGTAATTAAGCTAGTCTTTTTGGCTCCTGTTCACAAGGACTGGCTCCCAAAACTCCAAGAAACTACAGAAGCGGGGTAGAATATGGGGAAAAGGAGAGAGGCCATAAGGCTGCTTCTCTGATTCACCGCAGGCTCAAGTCTGGGCTATACGCAGAGAGCACCCACTAGGAAATGCTTTTGCTCCGAGTCTCTAAGTGTGGTCCCCAGCCCAGCAGCATCCACATCACCCAGGAGCTAGTAGAGATGATGCCCCAGTCTACTGAGTCAGAAACTGGGGGTTCAGACAGGCAGTCTCGGTTCTCAAGTACTCCAAGTGATTCAGATGCACTCTCAAGTTTAAGAACCACTAATCTAGTAAGATGGCTCACAGTAAAGAATCTGCCTGCCAATACAGGAGATGCAGGAGACGGAAGTTGAATTCCCTGGATTGGGAAAATCCCTTGGAGGAGGAAACAGCAACCCACTCCAGTATTCATGGCTGGAGAATCCCATGGATAGAGGAGCCTGGCAGGCTACAGTCCAAGGGGTCACAAAGAGTCAGACACAGCTGAGCATACACACAACCTACTAAGGCCACATCTCACATTCTCTGTGGGTCCATTTCCTGTCGCCCATGGCCCTCACTGCTGTAACAAAGCTCACAGAGCTCACCAATACCTGTTCAGAAGTGGAGAAGCTACTCTTTATTGGCGTTTCTCTTGGGCTGGAAGCTTCGCATATATTTAACTTACATAAGAATATGAGGGAGATACTGTTATCCCTTTTTCCAGATGAGAAAATTTCAGCTGAGAAAGCTGAACAGCTTGCCCAGGGTCATAGCTACAGAAAAGGATTGGAATCAGGATCTGAATCTAGGTCAGCCTGCCACCAAATCCTATCCTCTTAACAATGACATCACACTGCCCACTGATGATGAAGAGAGACAGAACACGAACTCCTCAGCCCTGCTGGGGCCAAACTGTAAGCCTTGCCCAGTTAGTCTTTAGTGCCCCTCTGTTACCTGTCCTGGGGTTCACCTGGCCATAGGTAATCCCCTGGGAAGCTTAACCCCCAGTGACCTGATTCTTCCCCCTAGAAGCCAAGGCTGCCCATACTGTCATGTTCTTCTAGCCCTTGCCTCATATCCTGGGACTTCAAATCCTCCCTCTTCCTCTTACTAGCTGTGTGTCTTTGAAGCTGACTTAACCTCTCTGTGCTCCTGTTTCTCATATGTAGATCAGTTATTGTAATACCTTCATATCAAGGTTATTAAGAGGATTAAATGAGATAATAAATATGAAAACATCTAGCCCAGTGCCTGTTGCATAGTAAAAACTAATTAACTCTTGTTTTTTTTTCCCCATGCTTTATACACCAACAGCTATCAAAACTACTCAGTCCAGGGTTGATTCTATTGCAGTCTCATTTATTGGCCAATTAGCTACTATGAGGAGCTAATCTTCACTGAGGTATTAATTCATAATAATGGTTTTCTGTGTTTGCCTCCACCATACCATTTACACTTCAACCAGAGGCCCTTAGTCCTTGAAATTGTGCAGCTTGGGAGTGATTAAGGACAGAAATATTAGGGAATATGGAAGGCCAGAGGGGAGCCTTTCCCTATCCTTCATATTGCTCCAATGCAACTCTAATAGACAGGGAATCCTGGAGAAATGAGAAATGGGACAAGAGAGGGAAGTATGCCTTGAAGGTTGCATCTGGCTTTGAAGAGAAACAATGAGCTACTGGCATCTGAATATCAGGATAGGTGGGAATGATGAAAAAAAAAAAAGTGAAATCAAAGACTAATGAGCCGTTTGCCAACATTTAATACAATTGCTTGGTATCTGCGTGGTTGAATGTAATAAAGCTTTATTAAAAAGTAGTTATAACAACTAATAAGTCTCTAATTAAATTACCTTTCACTGGGCAAGCTGCTTGTGAGGTCTTAATTAGGTTATTTGCTGCCATTGGCCTAGCCTGGGAACAAAAGAAGATTCTATTATATCCTCCATGATCCCTAGAAAGCCAGATCTCTAGTCTCATGCAGAAAATGCTGAGAGACTCTGAATCTGAGGGCAGCTGGTCTCAGCCTATCTTAGCTCTCCAAAAACCATGATGTGTGGCCAGAGTGAAATCCCTTAATAGGTCCCACTGCTCTTAGGAGCCAGACAGTTTAAAAGATGGAAAGGGCATTTAAAGATGGAAATTCTAAGAACTTCATATTACAAAAGAGGCCCTGAGAAATTATTTATCCGAGGTCTTCCAGCCAGGAGCAATGTCCCCTCTCCACAACCTCCTCCTGCTGTGGCCTGGAAAAGACAGAGAACTCAAGCTGCTAGTATGGATTTTCATTTGGGAAGGGAGAGAGAAACAAAAGGCACTGGCTTCTCAGAGGCTCCTGTCTTTGAAGCTGTATGTGTGTGTGTTTGATGTGTTGAAAGTAGTTCAGTAATTGAACTACTCAGGTAATTGAAGACCTACTTACAGTGTGGGTTGAGCTCTCTCCAAAACCACCAGTGCATTGCTGCCACAACGATCTTCCTAAAACACAGATCCAGTCACACTAGCATCCTGCTGAACTACCAGGGGGTAACTTCTGAGCTTCTGAGCAGAAATATTTTTCCGCAATTGGGCTCCACCACTCAAGACTGGAAAAGGAGTACGTCAAGGCTGTATGTTGTCACCCTGCTTATTTAACTTACATGCAGAGTACATCATGAAAAATGCTTGGATGGAAGAAGCACAAGCTGGAATCAAGATTGCCGGGAGAAATATCAATAACCTCAGATATGCAGATGACACCACCTTTATGGCAGAAAGTGAAGAGGAACTAAAAAGCCTCTTGATGAAAGTGAAAGAGGAGAGTGAAAAAGTTGGCTTAAAGCTCAACATTCAGAAAACGAAGATCATGGCATCTGGTCCCATCACTTCATGGGAAATAGATGGGGAAACAGTGGAAACAGTGTCAGACTTTATTTTGGGGGGCTCCAAAATCACTGCAGATGGTGATTGCAGCCATGAAATTAAAAGACGCTTACTCCTTGGTAGAAAAGTTATGACCAACCTAGATAACACATTCAAAAGCAGAGACATCACTTTGCCAACAAAGGTCCGTCTAGTCAAGGCTATGGTTTTTCCAGTGGTCATGTATGGATGTGAGAGTTGGACTGTGAAGAAGGCTGAGTGCCGAAGAATTGATGCTTTTGAACTGTGGTATTGGAGAAGACTCTTGAGAGTCCCTTGGACTGCAAGGAGATCCAACCAGTCCATTCTAAAGGAGATCAATCCTGGGTGTTCTTTGGAAGGACTGGTGCTAAAGCTGAAACTCCAGTACTTTGGCCACCTCATGTGAAGAGTTGACTCATTGGAAAAGTCTCTGATGCTGGGAGGGATTGGGGGCAGGAGGAGAAGGAGATGAAAGAGGATGAGATGGCTGGACGGCATCACCGACTTGATGGACGTGAGTTTGAGTGAACTCCAGGAGTTGGTGATGGACAGAGAGGCCTGGCGGGCTGCAATTCATGGGGTCGCAAAGAGTCGGACACGACTGTGCGACTGAACTGAACTGAACTCCAGACTGAATTTTCTGAACTGCCAGTAAATGCACCAGGATTGCTGTCACAAAGATGCCTCACTAAAAAATATTAAATAGAAAAGTTAAATAGAAAAAAAAAAAAAAGGCTAAGCTTTATGCTCAACAAACAGGAGTCCCAGTTTTGCTCTCACTAGTAGGTAGCCTTGAGAAAAGTACTTCCTCTCTCAGCTCCCACCTTCTGCCTATAACATGGGGATGACATTTGACTTATCTCATCAGGGAAATAGGAGAATTAAATGACAGTAAAGCAGATGAGCCACAGGGGACCCTGGTATTACCTCTTTCACCACACGAGAGCACTCTCCCTTCCCTGAACACGCCTGCTCCCTCGTGTCCAAAGCCTTTGCACACACTCTTCTCTCTGCCTATAGTACCCTTCCCCCTCTTCTCTGTGTTGTGAATTCTTCCAACTCAAATGTACTCAAATGTGCATTTGCCATCTTCTACAGCTCCCCACAGTGTAGTGGACACTCCTGTCCTGTGCTCCCCTACCCTTGCTTCACCCCATCAGAACCTTGTCACCCTGGGCTGAATGGAATCTTGGTGTCCCTCTCCCCCAGGAGACTGGGTCTTGCCCAGCACAAGCCCAGCACACATGAGGACACAGTAAGTGAATAGCACCTTATCACAGGAACTATAAAAAGGAGCTGTGAACAAGAAAACAAGATTGGTTAGTTCCACTATCACTTTTGTTCCTGTCCCCAAAACTGAAATATAAATAAATTCCATTCATGATCACACACACAGACACACACACACACAGACACACACACTTAAACACACAAGATATTAGCAGCAATTACCTGTAGTCTGTGTTTTCTTCTCATGTTTCTCTATGCCAAATATGTGTTACTTTTGTAATAAGAACTAAATAATAAAGACAGTTCTTCAAATTGAGTGAGCTGAAAGCATAAAAGAGATACGCAAAGGGCCAGTTTTCCAAATATATCTCTGAAAAAGTTGGGAGATTGCTGAATTTCAATGTGGTGCAATTCTGATTTAAGATCTTGAAGTCTCTGAATTTCTTTTCTATCATGTCTGTGACAGGATCTAGTTTGGAGCTCAGAGGTACAGATCAGGCAGAAGGTCACTTTCTCAGTATCTTCAAGGTGATTTGGGGGGGAACTTAGAGTTTTTACAGGAAGGAGAGAATAAGTACTCTGCTGTCCAATATGGTAGCCATTGGTGATAAAACATGAATCATACTTTATTTATTCACTGAAAGTAAATACAATTAAAAGTTCACAAAATTAAAAGTTCCTAAGTCACAGGTGTCACATTTCAAGTGTTCAGCAGCCGTACGTGGCTGGTGGCTGACATATTGGACAGCACATCTTTGCAGAAGGCTCTACCAGGCAGCACTGAGTTAGTGTGTTTCTCAGCTTGCTGTCAATGTGGTTGGTGATATCTCCAGAGAATAAACACATCCATTTACCCCATGAATATGTTACATTTTACTTTAAAATATATGCATGAATGTTAGTTGCTCAGCCATATCCAACTCTCTGGAACCCCAAGGACTGTAACCCGCTTGGCTCCTCTGTCCATGGAATTCTCCAGGCAAAATACTAGAGTGGGTTGCCACGTCCTCCTCCAGGGGATCTTCCTGATCCAGGGATCAAACCCATGTTTCCCACAATGCAGGCAGATTCTTTACCATCTGAGCACCAGGGAAGCCCTTAAAAAATAATATATACATACATATTTTTTATATTTTACATTCATTGCAATGTAAAATGATGCAGTGACTTTGGGAAACAGTTTGGCAGTTCCTCAAAAAGTTAACCATAGAGATGCCTTATGGCCCAGTAATCCCACTTCTGACATATATGCAGAAGAATTGAAACCATATGCTCACAGAAAAAATCTGTACGTCAACTCTCAAGGCAGCATTATTCATAATAGGTGAAAATTGGAAATAACTCAAATATCCATCAGTTGAAAAATGGATAAACAAATTTGATAAATACATACAATAGAGTATTATTTAGCCAAAGAAAAGAATGAAGTACTGATACATGCCATAACGTGGATGAACCTTGAAAAGGCTAAGGGAAAGAAACCAAATAGGTCACATATTCTGTGATTCCATTATACAAAATCTCCAGAATGGGCAAATCCACAGAGAGAGAAAGTAAATTAGTGGTTGCCAGAGGCTGAGGAGAGGGGGGATGGAAGTGACTGCCTGTGGGTACTAGGTGTTTTTGAGGGTGATGAAAATGTTCTGTAATTAAATAGTGGTGATAGTTGTACAACTTTGTGCATACACACAAAACCACTAATTGTACACTTTAAAAGGATGAATTTTATGGTGTGATGTCTCAGTGAAGCTGTAATTAAAAAAAAAAATACTCTTCTAATTGGGAAGCAACCTAAATGTCCACCTGTAGGCAAGTGAGGAAAAACCCCTGACACATCCATACGGTGAACTTCAGTGCAGCACTTAGAAAGACTGGATTCGATCTAGTGAAGAAAGATCTGCAAGACAAATTGCTGTGGGGCAGAAACACATTTCAGAGAGTTGCGTACAGTGTAAAATGTAACATTTTTTTTAAATCCCAAATATTTTATTTTCTATGAGTGTATATCTAAAAATGCAGACATTTTGATGCATTTCTCTTTATTGCACTTAGCAGATACTGTGCTTTTTACAAATTGAAGGTTTGTGGCAAAACTGCATTGAGTCTATGGGCACCATTTTTCCAACAACACTTGCTTACTTCGTGTCTCTGTGTCACACTTTGGTAATTCCCACAATACTTCAAACCTTTTCATTATTGTCATATCTGTGGTGGTGATCTGTGATCAGTGACCTTTGAGGTTTACTGTAGTGAGGAGCGGAGCAAAGCACAAACCATGCCTGTGTAAGACTTCATTGCTGTTGTTTAGTCATTAAGTCAGGTCCGACTCTTTGCGACCTCATGGACTTCAGCATACCAGGCTTCCCTGTCCTTCACTAGCTCCCAGAGTTTGCTCAAACTCATTTCCATGGAGTCAGTGGTGGCATCTAACCATCTCATCCTCTGTCACCCCCTTCTCCTTCTGCCCTCAATCTTTCCCAGCACCTGGGTCTTTTCCAATGAGTTGGCTCTTCACATCAGGTGGCCTAAGTATTGGAGCTTCAGTTTCAACATCAGTTCATCTAATGAATATTCATGGTTGATTCCCTTTAGGATTGACTGGTTTGATCTCCTTGCAGTCCAAGGAACTGTCAAGAGTCTTCTCCAGCACCACAATTCAAAAGCATAAATTCTTTGACACTCAACCTTCTTCATAGTCTAACTCTCACATCCATACATGACTTGCTTAACTGATAAATATTATATGTGCTCTGACTGCCCCAACCACTGGCTGTTTCCTTATTTCTCTCCTTCTTCTCAGGCCTCCCTGTTCCCTGAGACACAATAATCTTGATTTAGGCCAATTAAAACCCTACAGTAGCCTCTTAAATGTTCAAGTGAAAAGAAGAGTCACACATCTCTCACTTAAAAGTTAGAAATGATTAAGCTTAATTGAAAAAGGCATGCAGAAAGCCAAGATAGGCCAAAAGCTTGGCCTTTTGTTAGCCAAGTTGTAATGTAAAGGAAAAGTTTTTGAACAAAATTAAAAGTGCTACTCCAGTGAACACAAGAATGATAAGTGAAACAGTCTAGGAGAGGTGATAAAACCAGTCACAACATTGCCTTAAGCAAAAGCCTAATCCAGAGAAAGGCCTTCTCACCAGTTCCACAAAACCTGAGAGAGGTGAGGAAGCTGCAGAAGAAAAGCCTGAAGCTAACAGAGGTTGATTGATGAGGTTTAAGGAAAGAAGCCAACTCTACAACATAAAAGTACAAGGTGAAGCAGCGAGTGCTGATGTAGAAGCTGCAGCAAGTTATCCAGAAGATCTAGCTAAAATTGTAGTGAAGGTGGCTACACTAAAGAACAAATTTTCAATGTAGAAAGAACAATCTTATATTGGAAGAAGATTCCATCTAGAACTTTCATAGCTAGAGAGGAGAAGTCAATGCCTGGCTTGAAAGTTTCAAAGGACCAACCGACTCTCTTGTTAGGGGTGAAAGCAGCTGGTGACTTTAAGTTAAAATCCGTGTTCATTTCTCATTCTGCAAATCCTAGGGCCCTTAAGAAATATGCTAAAATCTACTCTGCCTGCTGCTTTATCAAGGTAGCAACAAAGCCTGGATAATAGCACATCTGTTTACAACAATGGTTTACTGAATTTTTTAAGCCCACTGTTGAGACCTACTGCTCAGAAAAAGATTCCTTTCAAAATACTACTGCTCATTGACAATGCACATGGTCACTCAAGAGTTCTGATGGAGAGCTATAATGAGACTAAGGTCTGTTTTCATGCCTGCTAATACAACATCCTTTCTGCAGCCCATGGATCAAGGACGATTTTCAGTTTGAAGTCTTATAATTTAGGAAATGCATTTCATAAGGCTGTAACCAGCATGGACAGTAATTCCTCTGATGGATCTGGACAAAGTCAATTGAAAACTTTGGGAAAAAATTCACTGTTCTAGATGCCATTGAGAACATTCATGATTCATGGGAAGAGGTCAAAATATCAATATTAACAGAAGTTTGGAACAGCATGGTATTGACACTAAAACAGACATATGGATCAATGGCACAGAATAGAGAGGACAGAAATAAACCCATATACTCAATATGCCCAAACTCCTACAGTCAGTCTTTTACAAAGAAGGCAAGAACATACAGTGAAGAAAAGACGGTCTCTAAAACAAGCAGTGCTGGTAAAGCCGGACAGCCAAATGTAAACCAATGAAGTTAGAACACACCCTCACACCTCACATTTTTAGTTGGCTACATAAAAATAAATTCAAAATAGCTTAAAGACTCAAATATAAGGCATGGCACCATAAAACTAGAAGAGAACATAGGCAAAACATTCTCTGACATAAGTCATACCAGTGTTTTCTTAGGTCAATCTCATAAGGCAATAAAAATAAAAGCAAAAATAAACAAATGGAATCTAATAAAATTTATAAGCTTTTTTTTACAACAAAGGAAACCATAAACAAGTGAAAGACCAACCTATAGACTGGGAGAAAATATTTGCAAATAATGTGACCAATAGGGTTTAACTTCTAAAATATACAAACAGCTCGTATAACTCAATAACAACAAAAACAACAAAACAACCCAATGAAAAATGGACAGAAAATCCAAACACATTTCTCCAGAGAAGACATACAAATGGTCACTAGGCACGTGAAAAGATATTCAACGTTGCTAATTATTAGAAAAATGCAAGTCAGAACTACGATGAGGTATCACCTCACACCAGTCAGAATGGCCATCATCAGAAAATCTATGAATAACAAATGCTGGAAAGGGTTTGAAGAAATGCTACCAATGTTGTTGGTAGGATTATAAATTGTTGCAGCCACTATGGAAAACAATATGAAGATTCCTTTTAAAAAATAAAAATTGAGTTGCTATATGATCCAGCAGTCCTATTCCTGGATATATCCAGATCAAACTGTAATTTGAAAAGATACATGCCACCCCAGTGTTCACAGCACCACTGTTTGTAATAGCTAAGACATGGAAGCAACCCAAATGTCCATCAACAGATGAATGGATAAAGAAGACGTGGTACATATACATAATGGAATACTGCTGCTGCTGCTGCTAAGTCGCTTCAGTCGTGTCCGATTCTGTGCGACCCCATAGATGGCAGCCCACCAGGCTCCCCTGTTCCTGGGATTCTCCAGGCAAGAACACTGGAGTGGGTTGCCATTTCCTTCTCCAGTGCATGAAAGTGAAAAGTGAAAGTGAAATTGCTCAGTGGTGCCCGACTCTCAGTGACCCCATGGACTGCAGCCCACCAGGCTCCTCCATCCATGGGATTCTCCAGGCAAGAGTACTGGAGTGGGGTGCCATTGCCCTCTCCGGATAAAGAAGATGTGGTACATATACATAATGGAATACTATTCAGCCATAAAAAATAGTAAAATAATGCCTTTTGTAGCAACATGAATGAACCTAGAGATGATCATACTAAGTGAAATAAATCAGAAAGAGAAAGAAAATACTCTATGGTATCACTTACATGTGGAATCTGAAATGTGATCCAAATGAACTTATCTATGAAACAGAAATGGACTCACTGACATAGGAAACAAACTTACAGTTACCAAAGGGGAAAGAGGGTAAGGGAGGGATAAATTAGGAGTTTGGAATTAACAGATACAAACTTCTATATATAAAATAAACAACAAGGTCCTGCTGTAGTACAGAGGACTATATTCAATATCCTCTAATAAGCCATAATGAAAAGAATATGAGAAAGAATATACATATATATGTATAAATGAATCACTTGGCTGTACATCAGAAGCTAACACAACATTGTAAATCAACTATACTTCAATTTTAAAAGTTTTTTAAAACCCAGAAGTTTGCAAGAAGTTGATTCCAGCCCTCATGGATGAACTTGAGGGGTTCAAGACTTCAGTGCGGGGAGTCACTGCAAATGGGGTGTAAACAGCAAGAGAACTAGAATAAGATGTGACTGATGGGCTGAATTGCTGCAGTCTCATGGTGAAACTTTAATGGATGAGGGATTGCTTCTTATGAATGAGCAAAGAAAGTGGTTTTTTGAGATGGGATCTGCTTCTGGTGGAGATGCTGTGAATATGGTTGAAATGACACCAAAGGATTTAGATTATGTAAACTTAATTCATAAAGCAGCATCAGGGTTTGAGAGGACTGACTTCAGTTTTAAACGAAGTTCTGCTGTGGGTAAAATGCTATCAAACCACATTGCAAGCTACAGAGAACTCATTCATGAAAGGAAGAGAAATGACACCAAAAGATCTGGAATATCATGTAAGCTTAGTTCATAAAGCAGCAGCAGGGTTTGAGAGGACTGACTTCAGCTTTAAAAGAAGTTCTGCTGTGGGTAAAATGCTATCAAACAGCATTGCATGCTACAGAGAAATCGTCCTGAAAAGAAGAAGCCGTAGATGTGGCACACTTCATTGGTGTCTTATTTTAAGAAATTGCCTCAGTGACCCCAGCCTTCAGCAACCTCAGTCAATGACATCAAGGCAAGACCTCTACCAGCAAAAGGATTATGACTCACTGCAGGTTCATGGTGATGATGGTTAGCATTTTTTAGCAGTAAAGTATTTTCACTTAAGGTACTATATGTAGGGTATTTTTTACATAATGCTATTGCACACTTTAAAATAAAGTGTAGTATATAACATAAGCATAACTTTTATATGCAATGGGAAAAAAATCAGGTGATTCGCTTTACTGCATATTCACTTTGTCACAATGGACTGAGCCTAAATCTGCAATATCTCCAAATACCTATACAAAGGGGAATAATACTGTAAGGTTATCCACCAAAAAAACATCAATAGCTACATAAAGGAAGGACTCTGAAATCGAGGGCAGTTGTCAAAGATAGGTTCTTAATTTTTACAAAGAAAAAGTGCTCATTTGTGTGTGTAATTAATGATTTTTAAAGCTCTCTTTATTAAAATAAAAGCATAAATTAGATCATCCCTATAGGAATAAAGAGAAATACAACAAAGAGCTTGCTTCAAAGAAATAAACTACCTAAGTGTAATCAGATAGTTTGTTAATTAACCTCTTATATTCTCCCAGGTAAAGCAAACTACTTTTTTTTTCTTTAAATTGGAGTATAATTGCTTTACAATGTTGTTTCTGCTATACAATGAAGTGAATCAGTTATCTGTATACATATATCCCCTCCCTCCTGGGTCTCCCTTCCACGCTCCCCCCATCCCACCTATCTAGGTCATCACAGAGCACTGAGCTGAGCCCCCTGATAAACATATTTGCAGGGCAGGACGAGAGACACAGAAGTAGAGAGCAGACATGAGGGCCCACTGGGGGAAGGGGACAGTGGAGTGAATTGGGAGATTAGCACTGACCATGTATACACTACCACGTGTGAAATAACTCGTGGGAAGCTGCTGTGTACAACACTTCAACTTTGCCTACCCCTGAACTCTCTAGGGCTGGAAATTCTCCTGTGGGGCTCCTTCCTCTGGTTTCCTTGCTGAGGAAGCCCCAGACCTGAAGGACCCGCACTCCAACCTGATTAGATTTGTTAGCTGGGTGAGTTCCTCTCTGTGTCACTGTCACCACCTCTCACTAAGAGGTCTATCTCGGTGAAACCCTGAGATTCTTTCATGCTTCCTGTAGCCTGTGCCTCTTCTGAGATGGTTGAGAACACTGCATGTGACCCTATTTAGGGGATTTTTTTTTCCCCCCACAGTTTGGGAAGAGAGATCCTTTTCATTCGATTTTTCTGAATTTTTTTCCCAATCTTTTCTTCCCCAAATCACAAGGGAAAAAGGTAAAATGAGAAAGAATACAAAGGAATACTTTCTCATTATGTAGCTAAAATGCCATGGTGATTCTCTTCCAATCAGTATGTTATTACTGAGTGACTGACTTACGACCAGAGTTGGCTCCCATTTTCCTTCATTCTCTCTCACTTTCTCTGACTCTCATTCTCCAGTTTTATTTTTCTGTGTGTTCTCTTCCTTTCAGATCAGTAGCTCTTTATCATTCAATGAGGATCTTTACTCAAGATGTGCCCATTTATTTACATCATCATCTTACAGAAAGCACGTTTACCTTTGGGAACTTCTTAAAATAGACAAGTTCTGTTTCCTCTGAACCTTTCAAGCAGCCTTTCCTTTTTTTGACAAAACATTTCTAAAGATACCAGTTTATTCAGAATGTCCCAAGAATAAATGATCCCATTTGTTAGCGGAGAGCCTTGGCAATCTGCTTTCTCACCGGCCAACATCTCCTGGCTGGAGTCTCCTGCTCCTGTGTTTTCATTTCTTACATCTGACCCTGGCACAGTGTCCCGCAGGCTGCTCATTCTTCTAGATACAAATTTCATCTGCCCTGCGTTTTGAAGGATGATCGCAGCACAAGGTCTCTGTTAATCAGTCAATAATTGATTAACATGTAGAGAATGGCAAACAGCCAAAGAAACATCAGGCTGATGTTGGGAAACCTGGTCCCTCGACATACCGTGTTACAATTTTGTCAAAGTGTCCCTAATAAAAGATGACTGCTTGCTCATGATAAATGAATCAGAGCCCTCTAGTAGGTGTCAACTTAACAAGACCCTGCTGTTAGCACCAGGCAGCACAGCCACCATTTGTATGATGTGCCGGGCCCTGTGCTGAGTGCCTTACATACATTATTTCCTCCAGTCTCCACAACAACCCTAGAGAGGAGAAGAGAGGCTTATTATAACCTAATTTTACAGATGTCTGTAAAGGCAGGAAGGAAGGACATATTGAGGTTCAGAGACTGAGAAGCTTATAAAAATCACACAGTCAGCTCACATGTTAAGTACCTACTTCGTGTCAAAGTCTCTTCCAGGCAGTGCAGCTCTAATGAGACAGGCAAAGCCTCCACTTTCCTGAAGCCATCATTCTTGGGGAGTGGGTCTGGACAAATGCTCCGTATGTAAGTGAACAATATGTCCAGTCACTGTAACTCCTAGAGAGGAAATAAAATGAAGTGGTGGACTAGAAGGGTACAAGAAAGTGGCAGCCAGAGTGCTAGAGTGAAGAGAAAGAGGAGAGAGGTGACAAAGGATGTCAGGTTGAAAGACAGCATGGACATTTTGTATGATCTTCCTGGTCATGATAAAGAGTTTAGTTTTCTCTGAGTGTAGTAAAAAATCATTGGAAGGTTTCACAGAAAATAATATCGTCTGATTTATGTTTTTAAATACCTCTGTGCATAAATGGAGAATTGATTTTAGAGACTCAAGAGTGGAAGCAGGAAGGACACTTTTGGGAGGCAGTTTAAAAAGTGGTCCAGGAGAGAGGTGATGGTGGCTTGGGACTGTGCTCTGTTTTTGTATATAAAAAGCGAAACCATCCAGGAAAAATAAACGTGATGTAGGATTTACAGAGGACCCTTCCTTCCATACTAAATTGACTTGAGACATCTTTAGGCCTTGTCCCATCTCATACTAAATGTGTGCAAAGTATATACCACTTGTTTTTCTTTACACTTTTTATTGAAGTGTGACATACGTACAGAAGAGCACACCAATCATAAGGACAGGGCCCTGTTGGTTTTCATAAAGTGAACACATCACTGTAAGCAGCACCCAGACCAAGAAAGAAAAAATTTTCCACACCCCAAAACTCCCCGTCCTGTCAGTCTCTGGCATTCCAAGTATGTTTTTCCAGAATGACATTCTGTAAATCAGTTTTCTCAGTCTTGCCTAACCTATGACCCCTTTCTCCAAACCGAAAGTTGCATGCCCTCTGCCATCAGAGATTCTCTTACACAGCCAACCAAGAGATTTGAGCCTTGCATTCTGTGATGGGTAGTATGAAAACAACAGTATTTTCATATAAATAAAAATTCTAATATAATGTTGAATGTGCTTTTTTCAAACCTGACATAAACTCCCATTCCCAGATTCTGTTAGGCCCCCCTCTTGAGAATCACATGTCCAAATTCTGTTAAGATTGCAAGTTACCATTGTCTAGAACAGTCTGGAAATCTAACAGCACAGACGATAGGACTGGGATACATGAGTCTGTAATAGAACAAAGCCATGATTTCCAGGGTTTGTTCAGGGGACAAGACACTGGCAGAGAACCAATATTTACTGAACACTTATTATGTCTCTGGCACTGAACTAGGTGTTGGAGTATGTTTTCTTATTTAACCTTCACCACCCTTTGAGGATGGAGTCATTCTCTCCACTGAATAACTAAGAAAACTGAGTCTGTGCTGTGCTATGCTTAGGCGCTCAGTCATGTCAACTCTTAGCGACCCCATGGACTGTAGCCCACCAGGCTCCTCTGTCCATCAAATTCTCCAGGAAAGAATACTGGAGTGGGTTGCCATGCCTTTCTCCAAGGGATCTTCCCAACCCGGGGATTGAACCCAGGTCGCCCACATTGCAGTGGATTCTTTATCCTCTGAACCACCAGGGAAGCCTAAAACTGAGGCTAAAGGCGAAATAATTGAGCCAAGTTCTCAGGACTCATACTGACCAGACTTGGAACCACCTCTGTCTGCCTCCACATCCCATGCTCATTTCACTCAACCAAAGCAGCCTCTCTCATTTTTTTTTTCCTCTGATCTGTACTTAATAAATTGAAAATGTTGTTCCTGAAATAAACCACATTTCTTCTAATGGTTTCCCATTTACATTTTTTAATGCATTGAGTTTGAAATTAACGGTGAGGCAACAACAACAACTTGTAAATGAAATGGAAAACCTGGCTATAACTTTGCTTTCTTCCAGAAAACAAGGGCTCTTTAAGCCTGATGAAGTTTAATGCTTGCTGTAAATCCAGGAAAAGAATGAATGAGCACAATTTAAATCCCCCAACTCAGAGCCTGGCCACTAGAGGAACATAGGGGCCATAGTGTGTCTGTTATTGAGAAGGGAGCCAGCAATTTACAAACAATCTAAATTAACCGCGTTAACATCTCTGGCAGAGCAATTCATGTTCTCTGGCTTTCTGGAAACTCCAAGCTCAAGCTGTCCCTAGGTTCTTTGGCTTTGCGTCATGAAGGGAATTGATTTGATCAATTACATTGCTGCCGCCTAATTAGTAAGCATGGCCACACTTGCCCATCCGTTTCACAGAGATTAAACTTGGGATCCTGACTGCAGACCAATTTTTGTAGCTAAAAGTCGCTGTGCCTTTCATTCTCAATCCATACCAAGTTCCCCAGAGTTAATCATAACAGGACTTTAGAGCTGGAGGCAGGTTGTCAGAGTCCAGACAACTGGGTCTCTGGGGGCCTCCTGCATGACAACGAAGATTATTTTGGGAAAGCTATTCTGGTTAAGAACCCCTGCCTTTCTGTGCATGTCAGGTATCACCCTTCACAAAGCACATTCACCCCACCCATTCATTTGGGTTTCCCGGTTTCTCAGGAAGAAAGAGGTACAGCTCTCATTTTAGACACAAAGAAAGGAACCTTCACAGAAATAGTTACTCAAGGCCATTTCTCAACTAAGATTAGTCATCTGTTTTTATTTTTTATATAAGTAACTTTTACTGAGTTCAGTTTAGTTCAGTTCAGTTCAGTCACTCAGTCATGTCCGACTCTTTGCGACCCCATGAATCGCAGCACACCAGGCCTCCCTGTCCATCACCAACTCCAGGAGTTCACTCAGACTCACATCCATCGAGGCAGTGATGCCATCCAGCCATCTCATCCTCTGTCGTCCCCTTCTCCTCCTGCCCCCAACCCCTCCCAGCATCAGAGTCTTTTCCAATGAGTCAACTCTTCGCATGAGGTGGCCAAAGTACTGGAGTTTCAGCTTTAGCATCATTCCTTCCAAAGAAATCCCAGGGCTGATCTCCTTCAGAATGGACTGGTTGGATCTCCTTGCAGTCCAAGGGACTCTCAAGAGTCCTCTCCAACACCACAGTTCAAAAGCATCAATTCTTCGGTGCTCAGTTTTCTTCACAGCCCAACACTCACATCCATACACGACCACTGAAAAAACCATAGCCTTGACTAGATGGACCTTTGTTGGCAAAGTAGTTTTATCTTATTGTTCATTTTTAGAAGATACAGAAAAACAAAAAGGTAATAAAATGCCATTGTTCACACATAACCACTGAAATGTTTGATGTCTATTTATTTACTCAGCCATTTTTCTATGGGATGATACCATACATGCTATTCTGTAACCTACTATTACCATATTTTTCCAACCATATTCAGTAATTTAATCTTTAATGGTTGAGATATATGGATCATTAAACCAAACACTTATATTGAATATTTGAGATTGGTTCAAAATTTTAGTTATGATAAATAATGTGGCAATAAAATTCTTATATCTAAATAATAACTAACATTTATTGAGCATTTATTGCTCAGATTCTGTACTAAGCATTTTACATGTATTATCTTTATTTATTGATTGATTTTTATTGAAATATACTTGATTTACAATGTTGTGCTATTGTGCCACTCTCCGCTATACAGCAAAGTGACTCCGTTATACACATATATATGTATATATTTTTTAAAATTCTTTTCCATGATGCTTTATCCCAGGAGACTAGATATAGTTCCCTGTGCAATACAGTAGGACCTTGTTGTTTATCCATTCTATATATGCTAGTTTGCATCTGCTAATGCCAAATTCCCAGGCCATCCCTCTTCCCCCCTCCTCCCGCTTGGCAACCGTAAGTCTGATCTCTGTGTCTGTGAGTCTGTTTCTGTCCTGTAGACGGGATCATCTGTGCCATGTTTTAGATTCCACATACCAGCAATATCATATAGTATTTGTCTTTCTCATTCTGATTTACTTCACTTAGTATGATAATTTATGGTTGCATCCATGTTGCTGGAAATGGCATTATTTCATTCTTTAAATTTATTTTCTTAATTGAAGGAGAATTGCTTTACAGAATTTTGTTGTTTTCTGTCAAACCTCTGAGTAGTATTCCATTGTATGAAAGTGAAAGTGAAGTCGCTCAGTTGTGTCTAACTCTTTGAGACCCCGTGGACTGTAGCCTACAGGCTCCTCCGTCCATGGGATTTTCCAGGCAAGAATACTGGAGTGGGTTGCTATTTCCTTCTCCAGATCTTCCCAACCCAGGAATCTCGGGTTGGGAACACAGGTCTCCCGCATTGTAGGCAGACACTTTACCATCTGAGCCACCAGGGAAGTATATTCCATTGTATAGAACCACATTTTCTTTATCCATTGATCTGTTGATGGACAATCAGGTTGTTTACATGTTTTGGCTATTGTAAATAGGACAATAAGGTTGTTTACATGTTTTGGCTATTGTAAATTGTGCTGCTATGAACATGGCGGTGCATGTGTCTTTTTGAATTACGTTATAGTTTTGTCTGGGTATATGTCCATGGTAATTCTATTTTTGGTTTGCTGAGGAACCTTCATACTGTTTTCCACAATGGTTTCACGAACTTACATGCCCACCAGCAGTGTAGGAGGCTTCCCTTTTCTCTGTGCTCTCTCCAGCATTTGTAACTTGTAGACTCTTTAATGATTGCCATTCTGACCAGTGTGATGTGGTACCTCATTTGTATTATCAAATTTAACCCTCCCAAGAGTCCTATGAATAAATAATATTACCTTCATTTCATAGGTGAGGAAACTGAGGCCTAGAGAGATTGAGTAATTTGCCAACAATGACATAGATAATGACTCCAGAGGCAGCGCCCTTAATCACTAAGATAAATACTTAGGATTGTAATTTCAGGATAACTAAATACATCAGATTGTAAGGTCTCTGAGTCATATTGCCCAATTGCCCTCTAGAAAGCATGTCCCAATTCATATTTCCACCATCAGGATATGAATGCCCACTCACCTGCATCATCACCAACACTGGGCATTATTAATTTGTGTTGTCCTTAGAGAAATAAAGTCCAGACTTCTGATAGCTTATTCATGCTCTTTAGAGCATGCGTGCAACCTGGTTCCCAATCAAAACATTGATTTCCTTTAAACCAATTATTCTTATTCTTTTCTTGGTACGTGGGCCCCTTTGAGAATCTAATGGAAGCTCTAAAGCAGCTACACAGAAAATGCACACATGCACATCAGATGACCTTGTGTTTTTGGGAATTCACGGACACCATTAAGGACTCCTGTGCTTTCAGTGAAACTAAAACTAAAAACAGGGCTAATGAACCTTGTCAAATGCTGGTTTGACCAGATGATTCTTTTTAACAGTCCTGCAGTATAAGGAACCAGATCAGAAGAAGCTGGAATAAAATGCCCAGGCACAATAATGGTCCATTTGCCCTGTGGAGGAGTGGTACCCAGGTCAAAACTCTCTTCTGAGGTCACGCTGTCCTCCACCAAAGCAGCAAGACCTCAGAGCAGATGGACAGGCCATCCCTGGCCTGCCCCCATTCCTGCGCTTCAGCAGCCTCCGAAGAACAAGGCTGGGCTCCTTCTGCCAAATGTACTTCTTCACACACCAGTGTCTTTCACGATCTCCCCTCGCATCCTGCTCCTTTATGGTTGGGAAAACCTCATCCCAGATCCATCAAGCCTCTCCTATCACCAGCAGTGGAGGAAGACAAGAGGGGAGGGGAGCATGAGGGCCGGGATCTCGCCCATCCATCTGCTGTGATGCCACTCTGCCAGAAAGGTTTTTTCTGGGAACTTCCCTTGGCCAGAGCACATGCTTTGGGGGCCGTTTTTAATAATGATCCATTGAGGCTCAGTGGCACTTTCAGAATTATGGGTGGAACATCTGGTCCCAGCCTTCAAGGAAGGAAGGGGACAGAGGAATCAGCACTCTTGAGTGCACTGCCCTTTGGGGTGACCCAGTGGAAGGTTTAGCTCCATCTGGATAGACAGGCTGGGGCCACCAGACCGCCAGGAGGCACACACGGAGGCTGCAGGCAGCTCCTCAGCTGAACCCTGGGCTCCCTGTCCTTGCTGCCTGTCCATGGCCACGTTGGAGGTCTTATTCTGCACAGGACAACCATATTCTTGTCATAAACATGAGAAGGAGTGGTAATGAAAAGGGAGCTTCTCTGTCCTTTTATTGTCTGGCTTAGCTCTTTCTTTTTATCTCTGTTTATTAATTTTTGTTCATCCTGGGCCCGATCCTCTCACATTTGTTCTCAGCACTGCTGGTGATGGAAGGGTTTGTGGGTTAAATGTCCCTTTACCTCGCATCTTTTTGGGTCCCTGGGGCTTACTTTCACAAGGCCAGGAGCTGACAGGCAATGACTTTTCAATTCTAAATAATTACAGTTCCTCCTGGATTTGGCCGGGAATATGAGTCATCTGAAAACTAATATATTCACACCCCAACATAGCTCTTCTGTTTCCCCTGCACCCTCTTGTATCCTCTTGTGGAATCTGCTCTGCTTTTTAAAATGTCCTTTTAGTCCTTGGTGTTTTGGTGGCCTTTCTCACCAGGTCCAAATGGCAAAATATAGGACAGCAGAGGCTCTACTACTTAATATCTCTGTGACTCTAAAGAAGTAACTTCTCTTCTAAGCCTCAATTTCAGTATTTGTAAAATGGGGACAGTAAATGTACCTCCCACGCTGAGTTGTTTTGGGTACTGAGATAATGCATGTTAGGGGTTCAGTTGGAGAAGACAATGGCACCCCACTCCAGTACTCTTGCCTGGAAAATCTCATGGACGGAGGAGCCTGGTAGGCTGCAGTCCACGGGATCGCTGAGGGTTGGACATGACTGAGCAACTTCCATGCATTGGAGAAGGAAATGGCAACCCACTCCAGTGTTCTTGCCTGGAGAATCCCAGGGACAGGGGAGCCTGGTGGGCTGCCGTCTATGGGGTCGCACAGAGTCGGACATGACTGAAGTGACTTAGTAGTAGTAGTAGTAGGGGTTCAGTACAGCCCTTGTCTCTCATATGCTCCCAGTAGATGGTAACGGCTATTATTATTGTTGTTGTTGTTCAATTCAGATCACCACCATCTTCTGTATCTTCTTGGGCAACATCATAAGGATTGAGTCCATTTCTAGCTATCATGAGAGTCACCCCAACTTCTCCACCTTCCTTGTGATCAGGACACTGCATAGGACATCAGACCTCCCTACTCAAGCACTAAATAGTCTAAGGTCACCAGCCCTCTGGAACACACCTGCCTGCTGAAACACACCTGCCCCACTCCTGTTACACCCTCACTCACAAAGGGGAAGCAATTCCCTGTCTTTTCAGCTCTTGTCTCCTCAAAATGTGCAAAGATGGAATTGGTTTTGCAGGAAATTTCTCTGAAAGTAGCAAAATCTAATGAAGTGAAGTGAAAGTCACTCAGTCATGTCCAACTCTTTGAGACCCCATGAACTATACAGTCCATGGAATTCTCCAGTGTGAATACTGGAGTGGGTAGCCATTTCCTTCTCCAAGGGATCTTCCCAACCCAGGGATCGAACCCAGGTCTCCTGCATTGCAGACAGATTCTTTACCAGCTGAGCCACCAGGGAAGCACAAAATCTAATGACCCTTTCCCAAACTATCACCCACCAACACCTCTCCATTTTAGCAAGTAACCATCATCTCCTGGTTTTCTTCTAGGCCCCTTCACAAAGAATGTTCCAGGGAAATAGCAAGTCTCTGGTCTGTGGGAATCAGCACTAAGATGCAGAAAGATCAGATGCTCTGGGATTATGCCTGGGATTGAATCCTATCTCCACCACTATGTAATCTTTAATTGCTGTAAACCATAGTTTTCTTCATCCATAAAATGGGCATGATGGTTGTATTAAACTCACCGGCTTAAATCTCCTTGCTTTCCCAGTCAGTGTTAATCTCCTGGATTAAAATATCAACCAGTTCCAGACACCTAGGAGATGTTGTTCAATAAAGACTCTGTGAAGTGGAGCAAAGTTTGGGGCCCTCTCACTGCAAGCAGTAACCTAAAAACATAGATCAAATTGAGAAAGAAGCATTTATTTACATGAAAGAGATAAAGAAATTGTATTTTCTGAAAATATGGTTCTTTGAGGAAAGGAACTGTCTTTAAGAAAATATCTTAATTAGAGCTGAAGGTGGAAAATGAAACCCATCTCCTCACATCACTACCCACATCCTGTCTTCCTCATTGCCCTCAATAATGCTGATGCCAAAGCTACCAGAAGAGAACAGAAATTATTGCCTTAAAAACAATAAGAATTTGGAACCCCTGAAGCAATGTGGGAAGAAAGAAGTTGAGGTGAGAGAGAGCAAGAAGAGGGGCAGGGAGCCCAGCCCTAAGCACTGCTTTAAATTCCTGGTGCAGGTGACTTTCCTCTTCACTGCTTCCGGGTGCTATAAGCACTGCTTCCGGGCGCTATAAGCACAGCAGGCATCTAGGGAAATAGAGCCAAGAAACAGGAGAGACGGGGATGAAGTTATCCCCCCTGCCCCACCCAGGAGCCAGGAACATTGAGGGAGAGTTTCAGATATCCCGGGGTTATGGAAAAGGGACATTCAAGATTACCTTGCCTAGCTTTCAAGGGGAGGAAAGGCTCCAATTTATGTCAGGGCTACATATATATATAAACAACATAGGCAGTAAATACTGAACAACTACATCCTGTCCCTTCACAGAAATTCTCAGAAAACATTCTTCCAGGGTCTCAGCAAGCCCAGCCAGCTCTCTGGCCTACAGGCCATCTCTGAGTTGAGCTCTAAATGGTCTCCTAGGCACTTGCATCTGCAAAGTTTCCTAGCAGCGAAAAGCCTTTGAGCTGTGAGAAAGGGCAGCAGTTTGGGGGTCATTTTATGGCAGGTCTGTGAACCTGGACTGAGGAGCAGGATGAGGATTTGCTGAAATCTGGACAGCAGCACGTATTCAGCAGCAAAGACTAATCATTTCATCATACAATATTCATGACACCCGCGATGTCCCTGGCCCTCGGGATACAGAAAGGTAGGCGAGGGCTCTGGTGAGAAGGCAAGACGTCCTAGATAGAGCGGGCTGGCGCCGTGCACCCTGAGGGCCGCAGGTGACAAGGGAGGCATGACGCGCGGGTGTGGTCCCCTCTGGAGGAGTGCGTCCTAAACCAGGCCAGACCAGTGGAGAGGAGATGTAGAGCTGTCCAGGGGTCCCAGCCTGGACCCGGCAAACCAGCAGATAAGATTAGACTCCCACCAGCCAAAGGACAGAACAGAGGGATGAGTCAGAAAGAGGAAGGCAGTGGGGGTCAGCAGACAGCTGCTCAGAGAAGGGATGAAAGGCATCGCACGGTGCCTAATGGCCTAAGTGGTCCCATCTCAGCGTTTTACCACCTGATTCCCCAAGGCCAGTAATGGTCCCTGTTCTCTCTGGAGCCTTTCATCCCACTGCTCTGAGCATCTCGGCCAGGCAGCAAGCTATCTGCTCCTCAGAGGGCAGGCTCCAGTACTTCACTGCCTGTTTGTTACAGGCTCGAAGGCGCTCTGGCCACAGGTATATTCCTGCCTTCTCCTCTAGTCTCCCTTTCACCTTGACAGTGGGGTGAACACAGCTGAGAATCCAAGAAACAGGGAGCATGGGTGCTAATGCAACCCCCTGTTTCACACATGAGGAAGTGGGGCCCAGAAATGTGATGACCGTGCATAAATATCAGTCAGTTATTTAGCCCTAGGCTAGCTTTTTTTGCTAATATTTTCAACTTCTATTTCTCTCTCTCCTTTTCCCATCTCCCCTCTCTCCCTATTTCTAATTACAAAAGTAATGATTATTCATTGCAAAAATAATTTTAAATAAAAAGTGAAAATCTTCCCCTAAAGCCTTCCTCCAAAGATAACCGTTACGAAGTTTTTTCCACCCAGATTTTTTCTATGAACATGTGTGTATATGTGCTCAGTCATGTCCGTCCAACTCCGAAACTGTATTGGGCTGTAGCCTGCCAGGCTCCTCTGTCCATGGAATTCTCCAGGCAAGAATCCTGGAGTGGATTTCCATGCCCTCCTCCAGGGGCTCTTCCCGACCCAGGAATCAAAGCTGCACCTCCTACATTGGCAGGTGAATTCTTTACCACTGAGCCACCTGGGAAGCCCTATGAACATACACACAGACACATACACACATACATGCACACATGTGTGCACACACACATGTTTTTCTATAAGAATCAGATCATACTAGACTTTCTTTCCTGAAATTTGCTTTTTTCTACTTAACTGGGTCATGAGCCTCATTTCAGGTAGACCTAGCTTACCATTTTAATAGATGTATGGTTTTTCAATGCATGAATGCTTCATGGTTTATTTCACAATCCCCTATTGCTGGAATGTAGGTAATTTCCCATCTTGGGGGGACATTACTGGAGTATCCTGTACTTTTTAAAGATTTATTTATTTATTTGGCTGTGTTGGATTTTAGTTGCAACACACAGGATCTTTGATCTTCATTGCAGCATGCTAACTCTGTCATGGCAGGTGGATCTAGTTCCCTGAGCAGGGATCAAACCTGGGCCCCCTACATTGGGAGTGCAGAGTCTTAGCCAGCGGAACACCAGGGAAGTCCTCTGTACTTTTACCTTTGTTCTGTTTACAAGTACTTCTGTAGGATATATTCCTAGATGTGGAGTATTTATGTCAAAAGCAAAAGCTAAGATCATTTTAATTGTATTAAATAACACCAGGTTTTTTTACCCAAAATTTGCACTCCCACATAGAATGTATGAAAATTTTTCATATATTTGCCAAACTAATAGACCTGAAATAGTTTTCTGCTTCTTAATTTGCATTATTTGCTTGGTAAAGGAATTTTATGATGTTTTCATGAATTCACTGGCTACTCGTACTTACTCTTGTTATTTGCTTATCCATATGGTTTCCTTTGTTTTTATTGAATTGTTTTCTCTTCTTGATTTGAAAGAGAGTTTTGTGTATTGGAAATATTACTGCTTTTACTGTTGTTGTTGTTTTTTTGTTTTTTTTTTTTTGCCATTGCTTTCTTTTTCTTTACTTTACAATATTGTATTGGTTTTTCCATACATCAACATGCATCCGCCATGGGTGTACACGTGTTCCCAATCCTGAACCCCACCCCACCACGTCCCTCCTCATACCATCCCTCTGGGTCATCCCAGTGCACCAGCCCCAAGCTTCCTGTATCCTGCATCAAACCTGGACTGGTGATTCATTTCTTATACGATATTATACATGTTTCAATGCCATTCTCCCAAATCATCCCCCCCTCCCTCTCCCACAGAGTCCAAAAGACTCTTCTATACATCAGTGTCTTTTTTGCTGTCTCGCATACAGGGTTATCGTTACCATCTTTCTAAATTCCATATATATGCGTTAGTATACTGTATTGGTGTTTTTCTTTCTGGCTTACTTCACTCTGTATAATAGGCTCCAGTTTCATCCACCTCATTAGAACTGATTCAAATGTATTCTTTTTAATGGCTGAGTAATACTCCATTGTGTATATGTACCACAGCTTTCTTTTCCATTCATCTGCTGATGCACATCTAGGTTGCTTCCATGTCCTGGCTATTATAAACAGTGCTGCAATGAATATTGGGGTACACATGTCTCTTTCAATTCTGGTCTCCTCGGTGTGTATGCCCAGCAGTGGGATTGCTGGGTCATATGGCAGTTCTATTTCCAGTTTTTTAAGGAATCTCCACACTGTTCTCCATAGTGGCTGTACTAGTTTGCATTCCCACCAACAGTGTAAGAGGGTTCCCTTTTCTCTACATCCTCTCCAGCATTTATTGCTTGTAGACTTTTGGATCACAGCCATTCTGACTGGTGTGAAACGGTACCTTATTGTGGTTTTGATTTGCATTTCTCTGATAATGAGTGATGTTGAGCATCTTTTCATGTGTTTGTTAGCCATTTGTATGTCTTCTTTGGAGAAATGTCTGTTTAGTTCTTTGGCCCACTTTTTGATTGGGTCGTTTATTTTTCTGGAATTGAGCTGCAGGAGTTGCTTGTATATTAAAAATATGGAATGCTTCATGAATTTGCATGTCATCTTTGTGCAGGGGCCATGCTAATCTTCTCTGTATCGTTCCAATTTTAGTATATGTGCTGCCGAAGCGAGCACTGCTTTTACTGTTGTTTGAGTTACAAATGTTTCTCTCAGTTCTTATAGCTTTGTTTTCAAAGTTTGTGACTTTATAGAAATGTCCAGGCAAATACAGCAATACTTTACAGATCCTGAACTCCTGTCATATGTAAAAAGGTCTTTCCTATTTCAAAACCATATAAAAATGTTTACTATATCTTCTAATATTTTAAATAATTTTTAATATTTAATATATTAGATCCATCTGAGGTTTATTTTAATGTAAAAAATAAAGTAAGGATCCAGCTTTATTTGTTTCTAAATAACAAGACTGTTGTCCCAACACCACTTATAGAATAATCTTTTTTCCCACAAGCATTGAAATGACATATCAAATTCTCTTGGATACTTTATTCTCTTTATAAACTATATAATTGCATTGATCTATCTGCCTTTTCTTGCACTTCCTGCCCTCAGTTCAGTTCAGTTCAGTCGCTCAGTCGTGTCCGACTCTTTGCGACACCATGAACCACAGCACGCCAGGCCTCTCTGTCCATCACCATCTCCCGGAGTTCACTCAAACTCATGTCCATCGAGTCAGTGATGCCATCCAGCCATCTCATTCTCTGTCATCCCCTCTTCTTCCTGCCCCCAATCCCTCCCAGCATCAGAGTCTTTTCCAATGAATCAACTCTTCACGTGAGTTTCAGCTTTAGCATCATTCCTTCCAAAGAAATCCCAGGGCTGATCTCCTTTAGAATGGACTGGTTGGATCTCCTTGCAGTCCATGGGACTCTCAAGAGTCTTCTCCAACACCACAGTTCAAAAGCATCAATTCTTCGGCGCTCAGCTTTCTTCACAGTCCAACTCTCACACCCATACATGACCACTGGAAAAACCATAGCCTTGACTAGATGGACCTTTGTTGGCAAAGTAGTGTCTCTGCTTTTGAATATGCTGTCTAGGTTGGTCATAACTTTCCTTCCAAGGAGTAAGCGTCTTTTAATTTTATGGCTGCAGTCACCATCTGCAGTGATTTTGGAGCCCCCCAAAATAAAGTCTGTCACTGTTTCCACTGTTTCCCCATCTATTTCCCAGGAAGTGATGGGACCAGATGCCATGATCTTCATTTTCTGAATGCTGAGCTTTAAGCCAACTTTATCACTCTCCTCTTTCACTTTCATCAAGAGGCTTTTTAGTTCCTCTTCACTGTCTGCCATAAGGGTGGTGTCATCTGCATATCTGAGGTTATTGATATTTCTCCCGGCAATCTTGATTCCAGCTGTGCTTTTTCCAGCCCAGCGTTTCTCATGATGTACTCTGCATAGAAGTTAAATAAGCAGGGTGACAATATACAGCCTTGACGAACTCCTTTTCCTATTTGGAACCAGTCTGTTGTTCCATGTCCAGTTCTAACTGTTGCTTCCTGACCTGCATATAGGTTTCTCAAGAGGCAGGTCAGGTGCCCTAGAGTCTTTTAAATACTTTTATAATGTGAGATGACTTTTTGGTAAGTTTTACTATCTATACAGGTAAGTTTCCACATTTTCCCCACACCACTCCGGTCATTCCTCTTGTTTTAATTAACCTGGATATTTTTTTCTTGGTTATTCTTTTATCATCTATATTCTTCCATATATTTAGTTTGGGATCATTTAGGTTCTTCTCTCTACCCACCCCAGTCCCTAAAAAATACCATAATGATATTTTATTGAGATTGTCTTGAATTTACAGATGAATTCAAGGAGAACTGAAGTTGTCTTGGATAGAGACTTTCTATACTCATTAGAAAAGACCATGATTCCGGGAAAGATTGAGGGTAGGAGGAGAAGGTGCAACAGAGGACAAGATGGTTGGATGGCAGCATCAGTTCAGTGGACACAGGTCTGAGCAAACTCCAGGAGATAGTGAAGGACAGGGAAGCCTGGCGTGTTGCAGTCCATGGGGTCTCAGTTGGGCATGACTTAACAATGGAACAACAGCAACATACTAAAGCAAGCTATGTCTCTCCCTTTACATGTCTTCCTTTTATGTCCATTCATAAAGTCATATGGCTTCCTTCACATAGATCCCATCAATGCTCAATTTTAAAAGTGTTCTATTGGGAAATTTCCATTAAGGCCAAAGTTTGGAACACACTCAGTTTGGCATCAAAGATAGACCCTTAAGTGCTACAGAAACCACTCCATCCCATCTGCTCCCAACTCTGGGCCTAAGCCAAGAGGTCGCTTCCCTCTTTGAAGTGGGAATGGGTCCATCAATTAACCAGTGGGCAATTGATGTCCCTGACCTGATCCCCAGTCCTGTGCTAGAAATATAGGACAGACTCCATCTTCAAACAGCTTTGATGCTGTATAAAGAGACGAATGGCACTTAAGAATGACATTCCATATTGATGTATGTGATATGGCCTGTGTTTTGATGAAAATACAGGAGAAGAGGCCTGGAGCAGTCAGGAAAGATTTCAGGAAGAGGACAAAAACTGAACTGGGCATTGGCCTGTGGTTACCTTTTGAAAAATATTTATCTATGTGGGTGTGTCAGGTCTTTGTTGCAGCATACTGGCTTCTTTCGTTGTGGCTCATAGTGTGAGCCACACTTGTAGGCTCCAGACTGTGCAGGCTCAATAGTCATGGTGCACAGACTCTACAGTGCATGGGCTCAGTTGCCTAATGACACGTGGGATCTTAGGTCCCTGACCAGGGATCAAACCCACGTCCTCAGCATTAGAAGGTGAATTCTTAACCACTGGACTACCAGGGAAGTTCCTGTGGTTACCATTTAAACATATAAAGAAGAGGAAGGAAGCACACTATAAGCAAGAAAATCACCCCACACCTACCAGGAATCACATAGATACTGGGTTAGGCACGTAAAGAGGAGGTTATGTGCTCAACAAATAGTTTTACACATTCACTATAACCCAAGCTCTGTGTTTGGTGCTAGAAAAACAAGACGAGTAAGACTGACCCTGGCCTTGAGGAGCTTGTGGACAAGGGAGACAGACTGTTAAATAAACAAGTTCAGCAGCTGTTGTGATAGAACTCTGTGGAGAGAATAGCAGAGACTCTTAATCTGGTGACTGCATCTCCTGGGCACCCATGGATGGGATTCAGTGAGTCTGTGAACTCCTGAAATTATGCAGTGCTAAATTACTTGCATAACCAGAATACTTAGGTTAAGAACCACTGAGGTACAGTGCCACAAAATTCTTGGTTTCTGTGTTTTAATGGCCAGATAAGATATATGTAAAGACACCATTACAAATAGAAAGTAAATAATTCTGGTCTTCCCCCAACTTAGAAGTATTTTAAGAGTTCAGAGGCTGTATTGTCTGTTATGAAAAATGCCCAGCTTTGGGACAGGCAGTGAAGTGAAGTGTTAGTCATTCAGTCGTGTCTGACTCTTTGTGAGCCCATGGACTGTAGCCCTCCAGGCTCCTCTGTCCATGGGATTCTCCAGGCAAAAATACTGGAGTGGGTTGCCATTCCCTTCTCCAGGGGATCTTCCCAACCCAGGGATCAAACCTGAGACTCCTGCATTGCAGGCGGATTCTTTACTGTCTGAACCACCAGAGAAGCTCATGCGACTTGGGTTTGAATCCCAGCTCTACAGTTTAATAGCTGTGTAACATTGAGTGAGTTCTATACACATGAAGACTTGATTTCCTCATCTCTAAATTGAGAATTACAGAACCCACCGCTCCCTCCTGCCTCATGTGAGAGCGAGATTAGCTAAGCTGTGTCAGTTACCTGGATCTGAGCAGGTCTTCACAGCCTGCCCCTTCCTTCTATTTTCACACTTCAGAGGAAGCTGGGCATTGTGGGCTGAGGTTATGAAAAGGAGGAATTTGAGCCAGGCCTACAAGGGATGGAGAGGAGGAGGGGAAAGGAACCGACATTTCAGATCAGTGGACACAGTAGATGAAAGGAAAAGAGCAAGAAAAGTCAACTCTTATGTTGCAAAGAATCAGTCCATTGCAGCCGGGTTGAACAGGTCTTAAATTCCAACCTAAACAGTTTGAAATTTATCCTATAAACTACAGGAGCCACTGGAGGGTTTGGGACAAGGAAGTCAGTCCCTTGTTGAGGTGGCTTGCGGCCCAGCCTTTGCTCATCCATGAATTCCAAGATACCCAGGAAAACAATTTTTAAAATAAAATTGTAATGTGGACTAAGGCAATGCTTCTCACCTTAGGATCTTGTTAAATAGTAGATTCTGATTCACGGGATCATGGAGATTCTGCATTTCTAACAAGCACTCAGGTGACGTTGACGTTGTTTATCCATGAACCTCACCTTGAGTAGCCAAGGCCTAACATATTTTGGCTTGCTGTCTTTATTACTAATTATTATTCTTGCAACACATGTTGACTGAGTAGCTATTCTGTGTCAGGCACTATGCGCGGCCCTGAGTAGAAAGGGAAGAATCAGACATGAACTCTCTTTTCTAGAAGCTCACAGTCTAATCTTAGATGAGGCATAGCCCTAAGCAACTGTAATTCAAGATAGAGAGTGATAAATGCCATATTTTAGCTTCAGATAAAATACTGTGACAGTTTAGTGAAAAGAAAGATTGTTCCAGTTGAGGGGGAAATTGCCTAGTGCTTAAAGAAATGAATAGAAGCTTCTTTTTCTTATTATTAAGCAATGAGTAAGAACCCAGACTTTAGAGTTAGATTTTAATCTTAACTCTACCTCTTACTAGACATGTGACTTAATTAATCTCTTAAACCTCCGTTTCCTCATCCATAGAATGAAATATAATAATAGCAATGCTTCTGGAAGGATTGGATGAGAGAATGTTTGTAAACATAGTACCTAATAACTGGTTCTTAGTTCATTATAAATGGTGGCTCTGGTGATTATTATTGTTTTCAACATTTACTTTAAAACTTAACATGGGTCTGTTTGGCCCTGAGGATATTGTATTTGTTGGACAATTTTGTGATCTCTTTCCAAGGTTAAGTGGCAAATGAAAATGGAAAAACCTCGAAGGGAATTTCCAAATCCAAGGAAACCTCCTTCTCAATGCTGAAAGAATTAGTAACTAGTATTTGACATTTTTTGTTTTGTTTTTATTGGGCAAACGGTTTGCACTGGGAAGACTTGGCTTGGCTGAAGATGTAGCCAAATGCTCCTAATAACAGCCCCATTGAAAGGGAGTTCCACTCTATTTACAAGCTGATCAAAATGGTTTTACCACCCACTGGCTCCCTTGAGGTCATCTGCTTGTGTGATGCTGAACATGAAATAAGTCAAATCAAATTTATAATCCTAGAGACCCAGATTGTCAGAACTCAGAAGGATGTTACAAACCACCCAGCCCTGGGGGGACCAGACAAATGATGCTCTGCATCTCTCTATGCCTTGGTGCAATCCCCACCCACTGGTCATTCCTTCAACCAATATTTAATGAAGGAATATTACAGGGTCCATAGTAAGAGAATAAGGTACATCAGGGGACCACAGACACATCAGGAACTAACAGAGGAGGCTGCTGGGCTTAACAACGAAAGGTCTCATTTCAACCCCCCTCCCCCCTTACCTGCAGAGAGCCTTGAACAAGCGCTGCCTTCTACTTACAGCTCTGTTTCTTCATCTGAAAAGTATGGATAATCCCACTTTGCTCATAGAACTGTCATGTGGATTATATTTAAATAGAACATTAAAAAAGTGTCTTTTGGTTCATTTTTTTGTCTTTTAAATAATATTCATTGGATTTTTCCCAATTACAAAAGTAATTCATGTTTATGGAGAAAATGTTGGAAAACACCAAAAAGCCCAGAAAATAAAATTTCACCCATAATTTCAACACCGAAGGATAAACACAGTTGATGTCTCCTTTCATGTCTGTTTTTCCAGTCCTTTAGACACATCAGCATGTGTATTTTGTTTCCCCATGAATTGTATTGGAAGTGATTAACAGCCTCTGTAAGGGCTTCCTGGATTCATATTCAAACTCTGCCCCCATTAGCTCTGTGACTTGGAGCTAGTTCCGTTCCCTCAAGTGTAATAGTCGTGGCCTCCAGGGAGTGCCCTTATGTTGGATCCCCAGACACCAAGGAGTCCAAGCGGGCAGAATGGTGCCCCCTAGAGCCATGCAGGGTGCAGTCATGCTGAGCTGTCTTAGCAACAGAGCTGGTTGAAGAAGTAAAAAAGGGTGTAGAGATGGTTAGGCATTTGGCCAGTGACTGACACAGAATTTGTTGTTGTTGTTTAGTCACTCTGTCACGTCCCACTCCTTTGTGACCCCATGGACTGTAGCCCATCAGGCTCCTCTGTCCCTGGGATTTCCCAGGCAGAATGCTGGAGGGGGTTGCCATTTCCTTCCCCAGGGGATCTTCATAGTAGCTGCTGCTGCTGCTAACTCGCTTCAGTAGTGTCCAACTCTGTGCGACCCCATAGACTGCAGTCCACCAGGCTCCCCCATCCCTGGGATTCTCCAGGCAAGAACACTGGAGTGGGTTGCCATTTCATTCCCCAGGGGATCTTCATGGTAGCTACTATTCCACAAACCTTGTGGTTTTGAAGAGTGGGGATTCACTGTTCAGATTCGTTGAATAGCACCTTAAGGATGACCCACCCGGACCATGGTCCAGCCAAGAAGTACTTCTCCTTGTGCTGATCCTGCTTCATTTTAGCTTTTGGATCCTTGTACTTCACCATCCCTCTAAGTCACCCTTCAGCAGGCAAAGCCCATGTGATATGAGTGGGCTCACTGCACCATCTGCTTGCTGCTTTATCCCTTTCCTCTCAAGTTCTCCCTCTTACTTGCCCCACCCAGATGTGAAGCTTTCAACCCCTCCAAGCCCTTTCAGAGGTGTTCTCTCATTTGATCTGTTTAAAAAACCTCAGTAAGAGACTAACAGGAGGCATCCTAATGGAGCCATGGGGCCTCCTACAAGTGGTTTCCCAGAGCTGTGCCCACAGTGCTGCTCAAAATGACTACGGATCTGAGTGCAGTGCAAGATGGCTTGAAACGCCAACCAGAGATGGCACCAACTGAATCACATATTCAGTCAGTCAATCAGTGAACAAATATTTATTTAGCACTATTATGTGCCAGGGGCTGGGTTCTCTAGTGAGGAAATAGTCCCTGTTCACTTCTCTTTCAATCCTTCAGGTCCTCAAAGAGGAATGAATGCCCCTCAGTTTAAAGCCAGCAAGTCTTCAACACCCCTCAACCTGAGCTAATCTCCCTCTTTGAAAAAGAGAGGAGGCTCAGACACACTACACTATGGAGTCATCCAGAGCTACTAATGTTTTGTCTTCATCTTCTTTTTCTCTGCCATTGCATTCTGTTTATAGCAAATAATGCAGGTTTTTAAACAGTAATAAAAAGCTTTCTTTAAAAAAAAATTTAGATACCAAAAGTGAATTTATTTAGAGAAAAGCATTAAGTAATGGGTGGTCCAAGGAGTGGAGTGACTGATGCTTAGGAAGCTCTAGACTTGAGATGGGTGAGGCTTAAACCTTTGAGGGTTGCTGACCCCATCAAGCCCATGATAGCTATGGATTCTCCCCCAGAAAATTGCATGAATATCACATACAGTTTCATCAAGTTCCAGAACCAGCTGGAGCCCTATCCCTGGGCCTGTACTGGGAAGAGCAGCAGGGTGAGAGTCCTGACACCTGCTCTGCACAGGAGAGCTTGTCTTCTTCTGCATTTCCTTCATCTTGGTAGCACTAGCACTGGCAGCAACAGCAGCATTGGCAGTAGTAACGTAGTTGTGTTTGCAGCAGTCGAATAGCTGTACTTATTGAGTACTTTTAACATGCCAAGCACTTACCAAGCCTAAGCTCAACTCATCCATTCAGAAAAGAATTATCACCATTCCTGTTTTCCGAGAAACAGAGCTCAAGCAGCTTCTCCAAGTTCACTCAGCTAAGAAGTCAGGGTCAGCACTTGAACCCAGGTGTACCTGCCTGTGTTCGCTGCTCCTGCTGCTAAGTCACTTCAGTCGTGTCCAACGCTGTGCGACCCCGTAGACAGCAGCCTACCAGGCTCCTCCGTCCTTGGGATTCTCCAGGCAAGAACGCTGGAGTGGGTTGCCATTGCCTTCTTCAATGCATGAACGTGAAAAGTGAAAGTGAAATCGCTCAGTCGTGTCTGCTGAATAGGTCCTTAATCACTGAGCTCCACTGTCTCGATAAATGTTTTTTTGGATCAAGTGAAGGACACTTAAACAGGTTCTGGCTCTCGTACTGCCATTCACCAGCCAAGTGACCTTGTAAAAGTCACTCACCCTGACTGACCTTCCCTTAAGGAAGAAGATTTCCCAGTTCTGCCAAGCCATGATGCTAAGACGCAGGGCTAAGGCGCGTGGAAACATTTCATGGGCAGGAGATGTGGAGCCAGGCTCAAGGACATGCACTGAGAGTTGGTAATCCTGGCAAAGAGCAGACACCGGCCTTACTTCCAGCAGAGAGAGCAGGCTTCCAGAAACCTACATTTCCCATTGATATTTGCTCCCTCTTTTAGCATCTTCGTGCTCGTTGCTCAGTTGTGGCTGACTCTTTGCGACCCCATGGACTATACTCTACCAGTTCCTCTGCCCAAGGGCTTTTCCAAAAAAGAATACTGGTGTGGGTTGCCCTTTGCTTCTCCAGGGGATTTTCCAAATGACCCAGGGCTGGAACCTACGTCTCCTGTGTCTCCTGCATTGCAGGCAGACTCTTTATCCACTGAGCCATCAGGGAAGCCCCTTGGCATCTTCACTGGCGCCCAAAGGTCCGTTTTTGTGCCCAGAGAAAAAAGGATTCCTGTCACCAACATGCTTTCGTGCCCGAGGAGGCTTGGCACCTTCCCTAATTAATGAGGGCTCTTGGCTCCCACCAGGGCATGCTGGTGTTGCAAACAGAGCCCCTAATCCCGATGGCTACTGTGCTGCTGGCAGGAGAGAGAGGAAGGAAGGGGCCGAAATATGTGTGGAATCTGAGGCGCGTGGCAGTCCAACCCCTGACCCGCACTGCCCCTCTGTGGTGGGTCTGGAGAAGCAGGGATGGGCAGGGCTTCTAGCGCTGGGCTTATGAAGACTGTGAATGATACGGCTGGACAGGACTTGGATCAAACCACTCAACTAAAGGAGGGAAACTATGTCAAATTATTAGGTACTGAACCTGAAACTAACATAATATTGTCCATCAACTCTATTTCAGTAAAATAAATAAATACATTTTTAAAGGAGGGAAACTGAGGCCCAGAAAGGGAAAGCAACTGACCCAAAATGATACATCAAGTTAACAAACATCGATTTCCTGTAATTAGATTTCTAGCCTAATGAGTGGTTTATAGGAATAAGTATCATTTGGTTAATTAGCATTAATGCAGAGTTGATTTAGGTGGCAGGAACCTGGTACCCAGCATGCTAATAAGAGCTTTACATGTTTTATCTTGTTTAATCCTCAAAACAACCCAGGGAAGGTGATACTCTTATTAGACCCATTTTACTGATGAGGAAACTGAAGAAGCTTAGGGATAGTATGAAGCTTGCTCAAGGTCACGGGTCTGGTGAGAGAGCCAGGATTCCATCCCAAGAGTCAGAATCTAATGAGAAAAGGGCAGTCCCTAGCAGAAGTCACCGAGGGCTTGCTCAAGGTGGGAGAGCCATTCTGGTCTGCTGGAGGACGAAATAAAGGAGAATGCAAATGGAACAAGAGGGCGGGCAAGGTCATTATGCAGCTCCCAGATACACGAGGATTCAAAACTGACCACACCACAAAGTTGTGGAGATGTGGGGAAAATATCACACTCATTACACAGTCAGTTGGGATAGTAAATTGATACAGCCAGTCAGAAGGCGGTTTGGCTAGCTGTCAGGACTTGAATGTGGAACCTACCCAGTGATTCCTCATGAAGAATGTTACCCTGCAGAAACACTCAAGTGTGCAAAAACACAAGATGCACGAGGCTTTTCATTACTGCAGTTTGTAATAGCCCGAAATTGAAAATCACCTATCTGACTACTATCAGGAAAGAGTTAAGTGAAATACTATATATCCAGACAGCAGGATGTAATGCTGTGACATGAAGAAATGTCTTTTATATATTCTAAGTGAAGAAATAAATTTGGGGAAAGGTATGTGTATGACCCCATTTTAAAAATCCATCTGAAAGGATAAAAACAGAACTGTTGACTCTGGTCCTATCTACTTGAGAAAGAATTTTCACTCTATATTATATAGATTCTTTTTGTACTGTGTAATTTAGCAGGTGTCACTTTTTTAATGTGACAGGTTTTTTTAGTAGAAGTTTAGGTAATTTATAATATTTGTTACTTTCAGGTATACAACAAGGTGATTTGTTTATATATATATATTCTTTTTCAATTCTGTTACATTATAGTTTATTATAATCTATTTTGAACTGTGGTGTTGGAGAAGACTCTTAAGAGTCCCTTGGACTGCAAGGAGATCCAACCAGTCCATTCTGCAGGAGATCAGCCCTGGGATTTCTTTGGAAGGAATGATGCTAAAGCTGAAACTCCAGTACTTTGGCCACCTCATGCGAAGAGTTGACTCATTGGAAAAGACTCTGATGCTGGGAGGGATTGGGGGCAGGAGGAGAAGGGGACGACAGAGGATGAGATGGCTGGATGGCATCACTGACTCGATGGACGTGTCTGAGTGAACTCCGGGAGTTGGTGATGGACAGGGAGGCCTGGTGTGCTGCGATTCATGGGGTCGCTAAGAGTCAGACATGACTGAGCGACTGAACTGACTGAACTGATTGAATATAGTTCCCTGTGCTATACAGTAAAGCCTTGTTGTTCGTTTATTTTATATATGGTTGTGTGGATCTGTAAGTCCCCTTCTCCCAATGTAGCCCTCCCCTGCTTCCCATTTAGTAACCACGTTTGTTTTCTGTGTCTGTGAGTCTGTTTCTGGTTTGTGAATAAGCTCATTGGGTTGTTGTCTTACTTGGCTGCTCTGGGTCTGAGTTGCGGCACACAGGTGCTTTAGTTGCAGCGTGTGGGACCCAGATCCCTGACCTGGGATCAGACCCAAGCCCCCTGCACTGACAGTGCAGTCTTAGCCACTGAATCACCAACGAAGTCCCATTTGCGTCATATTTTAGATTCCACATATAAGTGATACCATACAGTGTTTGTCTTTCTCTTTTTGACTTATTTCACTTAATATGACCATCTCCAGGTCCATCCATGTTGCTGCAAATGGCATCATTTCATTTTTTTTTTAATGACTGAGTAATATTCCTGTGTGTGTGTGTGTGCGCACATGCATGCGTGCCCACCACATTTTCTCATCCATTCATCTGGTGATGGACACTTGAGTTGCTTCCATGTCTTGACTATTGTAAACAGTGCTGCTGTGAACATTGGGGTGCAGGCATCTTTTTGAATTAGAGTTTTCATCTTTTCCAGATATATGCCTAGAAATAGGATTACTGAATCATATGGAAATTCTATTTTTAGCTTTGTGAAGATATGTGTATTGTGTGTTAGTCGCTCAGTCGTGTCCAACTCTTTGTGGCCCCTGGACTATAGCCCACCAGTCTCCTCTGTCCATGGGATTTCCCAGGCAAGAATACTGGAGTGGGTTACCATTCCCTTCTCCAGGGGATCTTCCTGACCCAGGAATCGAACCTGAGTCTCCTGCATTGCAAGCAGATTCTTTACCATCTGAGCCACCAGGGAAACCCTCTTTTTAAGGATGTGAGGTTTTTTGAATAGTCTTAATTTTTTAGAGCAGTTCTAGGTTCACCTCCAAATTGACAGGAAGGTACTGTGGTGAACCTATATTGACACATAATCGCCTGAAGTCCTCAGTTCACATTAGGGATCAATCTTAGTGTTGTACAGTTTATGGGTTTGGACAAATGTATAACGACATATATCTACCAATATAGTATCATACCAAAAATTTCACTGCCCTAAAAATTCTCTGTGCTCCCCCTATTCATTCTCCACTGTGTCACTTTTATAATAAAAATATAAAATATTAATAAAATGTAATAAAAATATTCTTTCCCTGGAATGGAAAAGAAATAAAGACATGGTTTCTGCCCAGAAGGAGTTTACAGTATGAGTGGTAAACAAGGACTTAGCCAGCCCTGGGATGGCTCAGCAACATTAACAGACAAACGATAAAATAACAGAATAAGATCTGATTGTATATGTTCCGAGGAGTACAGAATAAAGGAGTCACTCTGAGTCAGGTAGGGTTAATCAGCAGAGTTCCTGGAGGATGCAAATGAATGGGCCAGGATATAAAGTATATTTGGAAAATGGCTACCATTTATCAATTTTCAAGGTGCCAGACCCCATATCAAGTGTTTTAACATGGATATTTTCATGTATTCAGAATAATCCTATGAAGCAGATGTTATCCCCAATTTGTGGATAAGAAAATTTAGCCTGAGAGAGCCAGTTAACTTTTCAAAAGTCAAACAGCCAATACTCCAAAAAAAGGATGCAAAACCAGGCCTCTGTGATTGCAAACTCTGAGCTCAAGTCACCAGGCCACATTGCCTAAATTGGCTAAAGGCAAAGCATGACCTTCTCAGAGGAACAGGCATCTCAGGGAGCCCAAGCTCAAATTATGGCTGTAAATGAATGCCATGAGAAAATCAACATCATCCCCCTTCCCTTTGGCTGAGCACATCTCAGCCCACTGGTCCTTGGAGAGTGCTTGGTAAAAAAATAAAGACAAACTTCCAGCCCATCTTTATCCCTAACAAGGTGCTTTCAGTGTGATGCAGGTGAAGAAGAACCTAGGGAGAAATGCCATATGGCACAGAAGGAGAGAATGGCATTTATGCCCCTATCATAATGTTATGTGTGTTCTGGTGCAGTGAACTGCCCCCTCACAAGCCTGTGGACTGCCACAGGACAGAAACACCCCTAATGTATCCCCACAGTTTGGCCTCATGCCTGACACTTAGCAGAGCTCCATATTTGTGGAATTAATGAATGAACAAATGAAAGAATGAATGTATAAAAATGTAAAAAGCTACCACTCATATGCTGGTGTTCTGATTCATAATATGGGACCAACTATAGTCCCTTCATCTAGAGATTATTGTGATCATTAAACAGGTGAATGGTGTAAAGGGTTTAGTGTAGGATGTGCATAAAGCACACACAATGTGACTGATGGTTCTGATGAATATTAGCTATTAGTATTATTGTAATTCGTGTATCCTTTAAAAGCTGGTCCTTCAAGATACAGCCCTGTTAGGCCATTTTACTACCATCTTCAACAGGGTTGGCAAGCAGAGTTACAAGTCTGTCTTCAGCAAGGATGCTCTCCTGCTCTGGACCCTCCCCACCTTTGCCACAATTGTTTGTTCCCCACCAGCTCAATCCCAGGCCTTAACATGTCCTCATGGATGGTGTGCCTACCTGTGCATATGCTCACCAACATTTACCCTCTAGAGTAATGCACAAGGTTTCCAACTGTTAGCTCCCTCTCTCCACTTCCCAGATTTATTCTCCAGGTTCCCATTTTTTTCAAGACCATTCTAACTATTCCCTTTAGACTCTGTGACAGAAACAAGACCATCCACATGGGCAAAAAGAACTCGCCCCATCATGGATACTGGGTGTCCACACGTCATATTTGCATTTCCACTAGAGCCTTCTATCCAAAGGATAATCTTGGACAGTCAGTTCAGTCACTCAGTCGTGTTCAACTCTTTGCGACCCCATGGACTGCACCATGCCAGGCTTCCCTGCCCATCACCAACTCTCAGAGCTTGCTCAATCTCACATCCATCGAGTCGGTGATGCCAACAGTGGGACCAAAACCCAACGGTGCAGACCTTTTCATGAATCAGACCACGAGGTGGCGCCCTCATTGGCCTCACCTAGCCCTAACCCAGAGTTGAGACGTCAACATACTTATAGTTAACACTAGATGGCACTAGTGGCAAAGAACCCGCCTGCCAATGTAGGAGACGTAGCAGACGCGGGTTTGATCCCTGAGTCGGGGAAGATCCCCTGGAGGATGGCATGGCAACCCACTCTAGTGTTCTTGCTGGAGAATCGTATGGACAGAGGAGCCTGGTGAGCTACAGTCCATAGGCTCACAGTCAGTCACGACTGAAGCAGCTGGGCATGCATGCAACAAGTATGGATAACCCTCTTTCCAAGTTTAATCCCTCTCTGACTTAACCCTGCAGCAGGAACCCTGGTCAGCCACCATCCCTCTATCGCCAAGCAGAGAATCAGGAGGCTCCCTGTAACAACAAGCCAGACTCAATAATCAAGAAGGTCAAGTACTGCAGGGGGAAAACTCAAGTGCAATCCAAAATAGGGATTCTTACGGCATCTATGCAACAACTATGGGATCTTCAGCTACTTTCTGGGTCTCAGTGTCTCCATGGATCAAGTGAGGAAGTTGGATTTCGAGATTTGCTACGATTTCTCCCACTCATACGCTCTTCCTTCAAATGGATTCAAAGGTGATCTCAAAGACCAGGCTCTTAGGAAGCTCACAGTGTAACAGAGGAGGTTAGACAGGAATACGAAAGTCACTGTGCTACAGGTGGAGTGGCTGGTTTAGGGACATGGTTTGAAGTTACAGAATGTTCTGTGAAGTATAATTGCATTTTTAAAACATTTACATATGTATATACAACAAATATATGTTCATTTACATATGTATGTGTATCTACAACATTTACATGTATATATGCAAACATTTACATGTGTATTTACATGTGTAGTATATACAACAGGAAAAAAATCTGGAAGTTTATGTACCAGAATGTGGTATCTCTACATTGAGGGTTTATTTGTGCTTTTAAAATATTTTTTCTTTTCTTTTTGCTTTTTAATAGCTTCTCATTTTTCCACAAAGGGAAATTAATAGCATTCAAAACAAACAAACAAAAATGTTTCATATTCAAACAGAATTGAGTTTAAATCCCAGCTATATTACAAACATGCTATGTGGCCTGGGGCAAGTCATTTAACCTCTCCAAGTCTCAGTTGCCTTGTATTTAAAATGGAAGTAGTTTTGAAATTAATTTTGCATTACATGCTTTTGGACCTCGATTCAGACGCATGAGTTAGTCATGTTTCTCAGTTATCAGCATCCCATCATCATAGGTCTAAGTCTGGCATCTCTCTTATTTTATTGATTCGTTTCCTTTTATTCCTATCTCCTATTCCCCTTTCCCTCTGCCTCACCCATAGACACCCATTTTGCATTTGATATGTATTTTTTAACTCGAAAATGTTTTTGCAAATGAGTTTGATTGTTTGGTGTGTTACTTAAAAGATGTTATGTTATAAAGCTCATTCTGTTTCCTTTTTTTTTTTTTTTTTACAAAGAACAAGGTATTTGAGATCTTTCCATATTGCTATTTGGACTTTTAGGTACTGCGTAATTGCTCTGCTATGCATGTCCAAACTCTACTTTTCCATAATTCGCAATGAGGGGCACCCAAGTGTTTTCCAACTCTGTCACCATAAACACCATCACCCTGAGCATAGTCACACATGGCCCCTGCTGACCTGTGTGAAAATTCTTTCAGATCCCTGCCCTGGAACAAAATTGCTGGGTCAGGAGGTATCTGTATACTTAATGGGATCAGGTCTTCACAGCCTGTGTCCGCCACTAGCAGGAGACTCCCCATGTTTCCACACCCCTGCCTGCACTTGGCACTATTGAGCTTTCTAATTTTTGCCAGTGTAACAGATATGTTCTCTCACTTTGTGGCTCTCACTTAATTTGACTGCCTAATATTTTGAGCACCTTGGCATATGCTCATTAGCCCTCCAGTTTTCTATTTTGTTGAAATTGCCTGTTCCTTTTCTTTGCCCACGTTTCTACTAGGAATGCTTTTTCTTGTTGACTTGCAGGAGTCCTAATGTACTCTAAATACCAATCCCTTGACAGTCTTAAGACATTGTAAATATCTTCTCCGACTCTTGCCCCATAGTTTATCTTTTTGAAGTGTTAAGTCGTTTTTCTTCACCTCTCCATCGGTAAGACTGTCGTTTACCTTGTTTTCTTTTACCTTATAAAGGTTTACCTTTCACCTTTAGGTCTTTAATACATCTCATATTTCCCATGGAAGTACTTCATAGCATTCTGTGAAGGATAAAGTAGTAGGTGAAGAACCAACACAGTGCCGTTCCAACAGCTGTACAAGAGCTATGTATAATTGTTATTATTATAATTCACGAAGAAACTGGTAAGCGCTATCCTAAGAACGTTATAGATACAGTTGTTTGAATCCTGTTTAGCTAAATCAGGAACGATTTTATGGGCGAAGGTGAAGAGATGGAGGTTGGACTTAAAAAAAGCATGTAGGAGTCATGTGTTTTGAGATGGAACGGCAGTATTCCTGGCAGAGGAACTGGCCTGGGCAAAGGAGGCAGGAGACAGGAATCCACCGGTTAACAGTTTGTGGGCAAATCACATGGAAGAGAGGGTCTGTCTGCTCACCGACTGTTTGTCTTTCTGCCCGTGCCCCCCCACCCCCACCCCTTCCCCCTGCAGGCTCCCTGTTCTCCACCCTGAAGGCCCCCGACGCCGTGTTCAAGGTGGTCTTCTGGCTGGGCTACTTCAACAGCTGCCTCAACCCCATCATCTACCCGTGCTCCAGCAAGGAGTTCAAGCGCGCCTTCGTGCGCATCCTCGGGTGCCAGTGCCGCGGCCGCCGCCGCCGCCGCCGTCGGAGGCGCCTGGGCGGCTGCGGCTACACCTACCGGCCGTGGACGCGCGGCGGCTCGCTGGAGCGCTCTCAGTCGCGCAAGGACTCGCTGGACGACAGCGGCAGCTGCCTGAGCGGCAGCCAGCGGACCCTGCCCTCGGCCTCGCCGAGCCCCGGCTACCTGGGCCGCGGCGCGCCGCCGCCCGTCGAGCTGTGCGCCTTCCCGGAGTGGAAGGCGCCCGGCGCCCTCCTGAGCCTGCCCGCGCCCGAGCCCCCGGGCCGCCGCGGCCGCCGCGACTCGGGTCCGCTCTTCACCTTCAAGCTCCTTGCCGAGCCCGAGAGCCCCGGGACTGACGGGGACGCCGGCCTCGAGGCCGCAGCCGACGTGGCCAACGGGCAGCCCGGCTTCAAAAGCAACATGCCCCTGGCGCCCGGGCAGTTTTAGGGTCCCCGCGCACCGCTTCCTTTCCCTGGGGAGCCCATCATCGTGGGGGGAGGGCGGGCGAAGGGGGGACGGGAGTGTCGGCGCCCGGTAGACTCCGGGCCCCACCGGGAAACGGGGGGAGGGGGGCGGGAAGAGGGGCAGCTGCTTTTCTGGCAGGGGCATGGGTGCCAGGTACAGCGCTGAGAGCTGGGCCGAGCATGCTGAGAGCCTGGGGGACCCGACGCCGGCCGGGATTTCCGTCTCTCTCTCTCTCTGTATATATCTAAACGAGTCCTTCTGTACATGTATTTAACTGTGGGGTCACGTGCGTGTGTCTGTGCGATGTGCGTGTATTGCGTGTGTGCGTGTGTGGGGCCGCCCGCGAGGGGGGCAGAGCGAGTGTGCGTGCGCCCAGGAGGCGCCGGGGCGCTGTGTGTCTCCTGATTTCTTACCTCTCAGGCCCCTCCTGTACTTCCCTGAAGGGTGTCACTTTGGCGGGGTTGGAAACAAAAGTCGGACATTAAAGGTCATTTCTCCTGTGCGGCTTTGAGTGGTTTGTGAATGCGGTGGCAGGTAGGCTCTTGACTTTCCTTTACCTTCGCGTTCAGGTATGCCCCTCTCTCCTGCCGACCCTGTGGGTAATGGTTGTGCTGGCCCCGGCTTGGCCCCGGTATCTGCCTTTGCTATTCCTGCCTTTAAGGGCTGCACTAATCTAACCCTGTGGCTGAAAGTGACCCCCTGGACTTGTCCCATAAATCCTGCTTGTCTGCTTTTGATCCTTAGCAGTTGTAAATCCTCCTGCCTTGGGCAATGCCTGCCCTGGTCCAGATCCCCAGGACCCCAATCCTAGCTGGGGCTACCTAGGTGGGCCTGTCACCTGTGAGGGCTTGGGTCCCTTACCTCCTCCAACATCTTTGGACAAAACACTGCATTGTTAGCCTGTGCCCATGGAACTGGAAAAAGAAAGCCAGACTGCAGAATTTTCTGGACAAGGTAAGGATCCATGTGTGGATACAACATATATGGGTGTAAGAACTTTCCTAAGCTCTGCTAACTGAAGAGCCTGCCTGGAAAAGAATCACTGAGGAAAGATTTGCAGAGAGGAGGAGCATACCTTGAAGAAGGTAACTTCTGTTCTATTCTCACAGCTGCTTCCAATTTAGTATATGACCTTGAGAAAGTCACATCGCCTCTGGATCTTGGTTTCCCATCTGTGTAATGTCAAGATTGATTCTAAGGTCTTTTCTGCCTCTAAAAGGCACTGGTTTGCTAAAAGAATAAAGGATGGGGAACAAAATAAGGAGCATTCTTCTTCCCTGAAATTGAAAGAAAAAAAAAAAACCCAAGAGGAAACCCCCTCAATCCCTTTCTCTTCCTGTTTTGCTTTTTCTATGTTGTGATTCATTAATTTTTTAAATGGCAGTAGCTTCTTCCAATAATATTAGCACATCAGTCATTTATCCTATAGATGATTGAAATAGAAAATGCCTTAAGAAGGGAGGAGCAGTCATTTATTTAGCTGAAAAATGTTAGGGTATCAGGCATGGCTGGATCCAGGAGCTTAAATAGTACTGCCCACTTGCTCACAGGCTCTTACTCATTGATCTAGCTTCCATCTTTTAGCTCTGCTTGTCTTTATAAGTTTCCCTTGTTTCCTTTCTCCAAATAGTTTTCTCACACCATTCTTATAACCTTAGCCCCCTCCCTAAGGAGAAATATGATTCCCTAGCATATCTGCCAAAAAGAGAAAAAAAAAAAAATCCTGAAATGCTAGATGTTCTGTATCACAGACCCCTTTGAGATTCTGATGAAAGCTATAGGCACACCTTCCAGGGGAAAAAAAATGCATACAAAAAAAATTACTACATGTTCATCAAATTTCAAGTGACTCAGCTCTGTTTAAGATCCTATGAACTAAGCATGATATCCCAGATTCACTGGTGACTTGAATGAAACTGGATGTTCAGAATTATGTTGGCCAATGCCCTCATCTTAACAGATACAGAGGGTGAGGTAAATAACTTGCCAAGTCACACTAACCTAGGACTAAGACCTGCTGCAACCCTGTCCAGCATGTTTCCCTTCCCTTGTGCTGCCACCTTGGGATTGACTATATTCTCCAACAAAGAGCAGGTATCTCCCTGCCTCTATAGAAAAAAGGGAGTCCTTGGGAAGGAAGAGCCTGCACCCAATTCCCAGAGAAGAAAGTACCATTTGAGAGAGTCCTCTGAAAATATTTTCTTAGCAATACAAAAATTTCAAACAAGTCTGTCACAGAATCCTGAGGCAAGTGTGGCCTGGAGTGAAGTAGGAAAAGGAAGACAGAGCCTCAGCCCCTTGGCCTCCTCCTGCACCTCCTCAGCCCCTTCCCTGGCCTGCCCCAAATACTCAAGGGCTCCACAGCATGAAGTCTGAAGATCACCAGTGAACGGGAGTTGGAGTCAACAGGACCTGGGTTCAAGATCTTGGGCAATTGACCTTGCCTCTTCTCATCTGTTTCTGCATCTATCAAATGGACACGATCATCAGAGCCCAGCAGGACGCACAAAGCATTCAATGAGCTCACTGTGGTGTAAACACTGAACTGTGAATCACTGGGCAGACGCAAGTTATAATTTGGACCTCGGGTATCTGAAGCCACAGTCACCAAAGGTATTCCTTGAGTTGCTCAGTTCCAATGACCTCAGACATGATTGGTGTTTGGAGGCCACCCAGGCAGCACAAATAGCAGTGACAGCCTCATACCTCTTTCCAGAAGGAAGGTTGACCAAGCTGACTCACATCCCCAGAGAATGCTAGGTTCCAGATCTGCCCCCAGCCAGGGCCTGCATTACACTGACCTCTCCAGGAAGTCTCACTGCGGTGTACCCCAGCCAAAGCCATGAGTTCATCAAGAGCCCTTGGGGAGAGCAGGTCCTCTCTGCTCTGACCTCGCAACTGGCCGTAAAGCAGCCCTACTTTATCATCTCCAGCTACCCAACCACTGCTGGGTCATTTGTCACCCCTGAGGCATGCACAGGGATACATTTTTACAGCAACTAAAGTAAAGAGGGCAGTGGCTTGGCAAGGGCAGTAGTTAATCCTGCAGTTCTGGGCTCAAATCCCACTCCTGCCACAACCTCAGTTTCCTCAACTATAAAATAGTAATAATAATAATAATACTTACTTCATAGGGATATTAGAAAGATCAAATGAGATTATGAGGGTAAAACCACACCGTGCCAGTCACTTGGCACCCTGAGATAAAGGGTAGCTATTCGCAGAGTATTAGTTATTCAGTTCATTACTTTGATATATGAAGTTCAGAAAATCTGAGTAAAAGGACAAAGAAAAAAAATTCAGTGCTATTCATCACATGTCAGGGTTTTAGGACTCAGGTCCAACTTGAGGAAAAGAGACACAAGTTTATGATAGAGTAAAAGAATTTTGTGTCTTATAGCACAAAGAAACGTATCACTCAAAGCAGTCAGCCCAAACTAAAAGGAAAAGTGAAATTTAATAAAAAAAATAATGTTATAGAACATTCTAGAGTGACAAAGCCAGAATATGTGTGTGAGGGAAGCCTGGGTGTCTTAGGGATAGTGCATCCCGTGATAAAGGAGTGGGAGAAGGGGACACTGGGCTGCTCTGAACATGTACCTGGGTTCAAGGCCCATCTCCACTGTCTGAACCAGCTACTCAGGCCTGAGATTGATCGCCCTGCGTGAAAATAGTGGATACAATTAGCACTGACCTCACAATGGGATGAGACGAAATACAGAAGAGCTTGGCCAGACTGGGCATTATTTTTAATATCTGTGGGCCACCTTATGTGTACTGAACCTTCTTAAACCAACAGCTCCTTTAAGAGTCTGATAAAAACCAGAGAAAACTGAGCATAACAACCCAAATCTCCTAACAGATACATGGATTTCAACAGATTTTACTCTCTTGATATATAGAAGTGGCCAAATCCAGAGAGAAACATACACAAGAGAGATGGAGCCCTCACGGAGCCCAGCCTGGATGAGAGGTGGCTGAGTCACCAGGGAATCCCATTTACGTGTGTGACAGGATTTGGGGTGGGGTGGTGTCTACCACCATCGTCTCCTGGTGAGACCCCAAGTGTCAGGCTTCGTCTACCATCTGGGGCATGGAGGTGATAGGTAAGTGCCCTGGGACCTTGGGAGGGTAGTGCATGGGACCTAGGCAAAGTACTGAGCATCACTTCTCCAGATGAAGGTTGGCCTCACTCTGCCTGTTATCCCCAAGCGTCCTCAGCAGATGCCAAAAAAGAGAAGAGCAACCAATCCTCAGCTCAGATTCTGGGTGGACTTCCACCTGGCCCTGGAAACAGACATGGTAGCTTCCAGCTACCTGACCTGCTCTCAGTAGATTCCTTCAGGACCATCTTCACCCTCCCTATCAGTCCACAGAAACTTTATTTAGGCTGGCTGAGGGTGAGAGTGAAGCTATGAAGAAATGTCATGTCACTTCAGAAGAACGTGCATCCTCTCACAGTCCTCCCACCTTGTACCTGGACCTGCCTTCTGAAGCTTAGCAGCCAAGAATTGGCCATGTTTGTCTTCCTATTTAGTTCACTGAAGAGTGTGCGTTGGGAAGTGGGGAGTGAACAAATGTTCAGTCTGCTCTGACGTTCTCTCCCAGGCCCCTCCCCTTCCCTCGCTCCGTTGTGGCCACACTGGCCTCTGCTGTTCCTCAAATTGGGGAACACTCCAGTACTCTTGCCTGGAAAATCCCATGGATGGAGGAGCCTGGCGGGCTGCAGTCCACGGGGTTGCTAAGAGTCAGACACGAGTGAGCGACTTCACTTTCACTTTTCACTTTCATGCTTTGGAGAAGGAAATAGCAACCCACTCCAGTGTTCTTGCCTGGAGAATCCCAGGGACGGTGGAGCCTGGTCGGCTGCCGTCTATGGGGTCGCACAGAATCGGATACGACTGAAGCGACTTAGCAGCATCAGCAGCAGCTCCCTACTCAGGGCTTTTGCACTTGCTGACACCTCTGCCTAGTTCCCCTTCTGTCCATGTGGCTTCCTCCCTCAACTCCTTTCCATCTTTCCTCAAATGTCACCTCTCAGGGGTCATCTGATTCCTCTGGCTGTCCTATTTAAAACTGAACTCCTCACCGCCCACATCATTCAGCGCTTATTGATGCCTAGCATGTTATATGACCCACTGGAAAAGACCCTGATGCTGGGAGAGATTGAAGGCAGGAGGAGAAAGGGATGACAGAGCAAGAGATGGTTGGATGGCGTCACCAATTTAATGAATATGAGTTTCAGCAATCTCCGGGAGATGGTGAAGGACAGGGAGGCCTGGCATGCTGCAGTCTATGGGGTAGCAAAGAGTTGGATACAACTGAGCGACTGAACTGAGCATGTTATATATTTTTATCTGTTTTTATGTTTTGTTTTTTGTCTTCCTATGCTCACTAGAAATGCAAGCTTCGTGAAGGTGGATATTATTGTCTGTTTTGTTCACTGTTATATCCTCAGCATCTAAAATAGTGCTTCTCATACAGTAGGTGCTTGAATATTTTTGAATGAATGAGTGTATGTTACCTCCCATGAGTGTCAGAATGCTTTCACAGCAGAACAGAGTGCTAGGGGACCTCATGGCAGGGGCTCCTACCTCTAACCTGGGAGCTGGGCCAGGGGCAGTCCTGGTCAGGGAAGACTTCCTGTAGGAAGTGGCATCTGAAGAATGTCAGCTGGGTCCTGCCTACCCAGCACCCCTGTGTTTTTGTAGTTAGTGCTTTCATATACCCCTCAGTGGAGGCAGGAGTCTGAAGGCCAGGCATCTGATCATAGCCCAGCTCTCAAATCCCCACCCTTCTCTAGGCTTCTGTCTATTGTCTGACAATCAGAAGCACTGAGTCAAAGACAACCCCTAAGCTCTGCCAATCTATGATTCCACTTTTGTTCTCTCCTCAATGCACAATCCTCCGAGACAAGCTATTTGTGGAGACAACTTCATTGGGATTAGTAAGATAAAGAGCATTGGCCCTTGCTGATGGCCTCATTCAGAAAAGCAGCATCTATATACAAAGCTTCCAGAACAGCTCAGGAGCAGATGAAAGTGTAAAAACCTGGTGACTGTTCTCACATGTAGTGCCAGCTGCTACTGCTGGAAGCACGTTCGTGTCTCTGCCAGACACCACCTGAAACCCAGCAACCACTCACACCTGTACTTCACTCCCCCACTGTTCTTTCACTTATCCTACAAGCTATTGTTGAGCGCCTACACAAAGCCAGGAGCCAACGAAACAAAAGCAAATAAAACACAGGGTTTGTCTTGTGAAAATTTCAGTCTGGAAGAGGAGATTGGACATTCCCTGAAGACACAGGAATTTTGGAAGGACACAGTGTCATTGCCATTGGAGGCCAGTAGATAAAGGGGTTTGGGAGTTCCAGGGAGAAAGGATTCGAGTTGAAGCCCTAACCTTCGATGTGTTGGTGTTAGGAGGTGGAGCCTTCGGGAGGTAATTAGGTTTAGATGAGGTCAGGAGGGTAGGGCCTCCATGATGGGATGGGTGCTCTTATAAGAGGAAGCAACACCAGAGCATCCTGTCTCAGTCATGAGAGGACGCAGTGAGAGGGAAGTCACTTGCAAGTCAGAAACAGGGTCCTCACTGAGAACCGAGTCTGCTCGTGCCTTATCTCAGACTTCCAGTCTCCAGAACTGTGAGAAAGAAATGTCTGTTGTTTAAGCCACCCCGTCTGTAGAGTTTGTTTGGCAGCCCAAGCTGATGGATACAGGAGGCTCTAAGAGGCAACAAATGAGAACCTGGATGAAGAGGCATGTCAAAGAGGTGAGAGGTGATAGGGTGGGTGTCTTTAAAGGACTGGCCAGGGTGGGTGTCTTTAAAGGACTGGCCCAAGCAGTTCCATGTCCACAGTGTTCCCAGAGCAGTTTCAGACAGGCTTAGCAGGTACAGGAATCCCCACCTGACAGACTGGGAAGCTGAACCTCTAAAAGTTCCTTTCCAGGGTCACATGGCTGATAAAGGGGAGAGTCAGAACAAGACTAAACACTGCCTGGCCCCAGCCTAGAATTCGTCCTCTCCTACCAGGTCTGTCTGTGTGATAGACGTGTTTCAAGCCTAGGTTCCAATCAGAGCATAGCTTGGAAAGTGGCAGTATAGCCTGGTCATTAGGCTGAGTTCAAACCCTAGCTCTGCACTTGACCAGCTGTGTGGTCCCAGTGAAGTGATTTAACCTTTCTGAGCTTTAGTTCCCACACTAGTAAAACCTCCATGATAGAATCTTCTTCACACAGTTGCTATGAGGAAGAAATGAGCCAATGCATGGAACTGAGAAGTGTTGGGCTTACAGAAAGTGTTCAACTAGTGTTAGTGATTAGCTCAGTGTGGGGACACAAGGAAAACCAAGGGTCTCAGAACTGGCCAACAGGAAAGTGAAAACCTTCTGTCTGAACCAGGGTTAATGGGTGTTAGACGGTTCTCTTTTTGCTGCTCCACACCAGCATGTGGAATCAGAGTCTCCTGACCAGGGATCAAACCCAAGACCCCTGCATTAGAAGTGCACAGTCTTAACCCCTGAACCACCAGGGAAGTCCCAGAAGGTTCTCTTCTGAAGCTACTTATGTCCACACTCCAACTCTCCTGGGAGAAATCCTATTTGGGGAGATCTGACAATAAAGGCAAACCAGGAGAAAACAAATAGTGCATTCAGATCCTCTGAGCAGGGACAGATGTCATTAGGGCCTGGTGAGCAAAGCTCAGTGGCAGAACTAGGTTCAGGAGCTGGACTTCCAAGCAGTCTTCTAGGCTAGGGAATCTCAAGCTTTTTGACTACAACCCACAGAATGGAACATTGCACACTGCAACCCGGTACACGTAGATATCGATATATAGGTATACATATACCAGGGTTTCTTGAGGGTTTGAGTTGGATAATTTATTCCTAAGGGAGTGGGGAGAGGGCTCTTTTGTGAATTGTAGGATACTTAGCAGCATCCCTGGCCTCTACCTGCTCAATGTCGGAAGCATTTCCTGTCCCGCTTTAGTTGTGACGATCAAAACTGTCTCCAGATATCTCCAAACATCTCCTTGGGAGACAAAATTGTCCACGGCTGAAAAGCACTGAGGCATACAGATATAAGGAACATAAGTTTCATAAAGTTTATACTTGCTTTGTACTCTATTTCCCATTTTGTATTATTAATTAGATGGTCACTTAAAATAATGCTAACTGTGGCCCACTAACTCAATTTCACAGTGCAAGAAATGTGGTTTAAGGAATGCTGTCCCAGGTGAGGGTTTCTACTTATCTCAGACCAGAAACTCAGTTGTAACTGTTTTCCAATGTCCCCTGTCCTTCCTGGAGAAGAACTTTTGCTAAGAATTGGGAAGATGTTTGGGTTGGGAAAGTTTTATATTATCTTAGGACCCCTGTCCTACCCTCTGTACATTGGGCGTCAAATGCCTACCTCAAAGGCTTGGGTGGATAGTAATGAGATAATCCCTAGAATAATCACTGCTGCTGCTACTGCTGCTAAGTCACTTCAGTCGTGTCCGACTCTGTGCGACCCCATAGACAGCAGCCCACCAGGCTCCCCTGTCCCTGGGATTCTCCAGGCAAGAATACTGACGTGGGTACCTCTGAGCAATTGCTACGTGCTAGGCACTACAGTTGGGGGTTTACACACATGCTCATTTAGTTCTCAACATTCTATGAACAAGGTTACCATTACTTTGTAGATAAGGAAACTGAAGCATGAAGAGGCTAACTTGCCTAAGGATACAGATTTTAGAAGATGTGGTGGTTTAAAAAAAAACTTCTACAGCTTCCTCTTATTAAGAGGCAAATAGAATGCAGGGTCCTAGTGACCCTGTAGGACTTCCGAAGTCCTGTAACATAATTCAGTTTCCCCATGTCTTGCTCTCTTGGGATGCTTGCTCTTGGAACCCACCTGTCATTTTATGAGGAACCCTAGGCCACTTCAAGGGGCCACAGTAGATGTTCTTGCCAGCTGAGGTCTCAGCCAACAGCCAGCCTCAACCACCAGGCGTGTTAAGTTACCCTTGAGTAAGAATCACCCAGCTGAGCTCAATCAACTCCCAGAATCATGATAGATAACAATTAATGACTCGCTGTCTTGTATAACCAAGTTTATTTTATAGGAACAGATAACTAGTAAGGAAGGGAGGACCTAAGATTTCTACATGGACAGTCTGATCCTGGAACCCACACTCATAACCATTACCCCTAGCACCAGCAAATGCCTGTGATATGTTCATTCTGACACAGCTAAGGGAATGCTGGGCAAGATTTAACTTATAAAGGAGACAGAGGGCATGATAAGAAAGAATAAAGAATCTGGGCAGGAAGCGTTTGTACTTTGTGGTTTGATTTTTTTTTTCCCCCCAGCTTTACTAAGATGTAATTGAAGAGTAAAAATTGAATAAGGTGTATACATGATGTTTGATATAAGTATACACTGTGACATGATCACCACAATCAAGTTAATCAACATATCTTATCACCTCACGTTACCTTTGAGTGTGTGTGGCAAGAATATTTACTATTAGCAGATTTCATCTATACAATTCAGTATTATTAACTAGAGTTAACCATCATGTACGTTAGATTTTCAGAACTTACTCATCCCTCATAACTGAAACTTTGTACCCTTTGACCAACATCCCCCCATTTCCCATACCTCTCAGCCCCTGGCAACTACCATTCTACTCTGTTTATATAAACTCAATGTTTTTAGCTGGTCAGACTCAGGGAGTAAGAGAACTGCTGCTGCTGCTAAGTCGCTTCAGTCGTGTCCGACTCTGTGTGACCCCATAGACGGCAGCCCACCAGGCTCCCCAGTCTCTGGGATTCTCCAGGCAAGAACACTGGAGTGGGTTGCCATTTCCTTCTCCAATGCATGAAAGTGAAAAGTGAAAGTGAAGCCGCTCAGTCGTGTCCGACTCTTCGAGACCCCATGGACTGCAGCCTACTAGGCTCCAGTCCATGGGATTTTCCAGGCAAATACTGGAGTGGGGTGCCATTGCCTTCTCCTAAGAGAACTACTCCCGCAAATGTAACACAGACCCACGGCTACCACCTCTGGCCTCTTCCGGCTGATTTAGTATATGGAAGTAAAGCCCTGTAACCTGCATTTTTCGCAAATGATTCCCCTGGTGGGTAGACCACATTTGGAGAAGCACATGTACCCTGTCAGGAAAAGGATTAGGTTTTACTCCCCTTCCACATACACCAGAGTCTACTGTTTTCCAGGACCTGCTTGGGGAAACACCAAGTTAGCCATCTGCCTTAAGCCTAGGTGGCTTCAGAGAAACGAAGTTTTTCCTCTGATCCTTCTGGCCCAGGTTGTTGACCTCCCACCCCTGCCTCCAGCGAGTAAGAAGCCAGCGGCGTGTAAAGGAGCGGGGCGGCGGGAAAGGATGGTGTTGTAACAAGCTTGGGGAGCCAGTTCCCAGAAATCACACAGCAGTTGTTACCATGTCTTTTAAGTCACACCAAGAGGTTTCAATTTCCTTCTCTAGCAGGCTCATAAATAAGTGGCGTAAGATTTCTGTTTTCTGCCGCTGCCAGGAGTTGCGACCCCTGTTCAGTAGCGGGGGGCTCAGTGCGCGCCGAGGTGCGCTGGGCTCCTGCGGGGCTGGCGCCGCCGCGTCTCCAGCTGTGCACAGCGGGACGAAGCCTCCCGGGACCACTCCTAGCCTCCCAGAGTCGGGCTTCCTTCCTGTGTACGTGCAGAGACTGGGAAACAGTACTTTAGACACTGCAGTGACCGACACCGCTCCAGGGCTCCTTCTCCGGAGCAGGTGCTGGGAGCGGAACAAGCTCTGCAGTGAGGCGGACCCGGGCGCCACCTGTCGTCCAGCGCGCCTAAGCCAGAGGAGTGTGAAGGTATGAAATTGCTTTGCAATTCCCTGACCTCCCCAACTGACAAGTCAAAGAGAGGGAAAGTGCACCAAACACTGAGTGAATTTACTGAACTTCCTCCCTGTACCAGACAGGTAAGTCTACATCTGAGTCTCTTTTGGAGAACTCTGGGAATAGTGAGGAAGATCAAACTAAGACTGCATTTTTCTACCTGGGTATACAGATGTGCCAGGGACTTCACAGAAATGTGGGATCGATGTGGGGCATCTCCTGAAGCACCAATTTTATGGGGTGAGACATGTATTAAAACATTTTAACTATAAAACTAGAATCTTAAACTGAGGGATTTGAAAGAAATTTTCCTCTCCCTATGCTATGCTCAGTCGTGCTCTACTCTTTGAGACCCCATGGACTGCAGTCCACCAGACCCCTCTGTTCATGGGATTCTCCAAACAAGAATATTGGAGTGGGTTGTCATTTCCTCCTCCAGGAGATTTCCTGACCCAGGGGTGGAACCCACATCACTTGCATCTCCTGCATTGGCAGGCAGATTCTTTACCACTGAGCCACCGAGAAACCTTGAAATTGTGCTCCCCAGACATTCCAGGTTCTGCTTTCACTCTCTCCTGCCGGTAGAGAGATTTTGATGGGTAAGCCTGAAAAGCTCTAGATTAAGAAACAGGTGCTGTTGAAGAAGCAGTGGAAGGTGCAGTTAGATAGGCCTGGACTCCATGGAGGCCTCCAGGCAGGAGGTGAGGCCCAGGCATCCAGGAAAACTGCTGAGGCGGGGGAGCTGCAGCCCACTAGAAGGATTTGGAAAGGGACTGGGGGTAGTAGGGTCAGGGAGGACATTCCTAGAGAGAGAGAGAGCAAGAACAAGACCTAGCTGGTGGCCACTGTGTTAGTGGAAAAAGTGGGCCATTTGGCTTGGGTTCTGGGGGCTTCTGAAAGCCCAGCAGGAAATATTTTTTAAACTGATAATCTAGTGAGAGTGTGAAGACAAGGCCACCTCATGCAGTACTAGGGCGTGGTCTTAATGAAGATGTGTTGGAAGGCAGTTTGGCAATATCCGTAACATTTTAAGGGAACATTCCTTCAACAGAGCACCTGTAGGCTTGTGACCCACAGGGAGACTCTTACAAGCCCACAGGGATGTACAAGGATGTTTACTGCAGCTTTGTCTGGGGAAGGGGAAAAATGGAAACTATGTAACTGTCCATCCAGAGAAAAATGCTTAAATAGATTATGCACAGCCCAGCTATGAAATGCAGTGTGATGGTTAGAAGGAATCCACTCACTGGCTGTATACTGACATAGAAAATCTCTAAAATGAGGTGGACACTATGGAAAGGGCAGATTACCTAACCATACATACAGTTTCACTCCATTTACGTACGTTTTAAAGCTATATATTTGTGTGTGTGACTCTCAACAGGAAATGGGAATGAGCGTATGTACTAGAGAGAAAAAAGAACAGACAAAGGTTTTTCTTTTTAATTGTATATTCCCTGTTTGGCTTTTTTTGTATACAGGACATATATATATACACACACACACACATTCCTAAAGTGCTCTAAGGTTTTTTGGTTGGTTTTTTTTTTTTTTTAATTGCAGTCAAATACACATCACATAGGGCTTCCATGGTGGCTTAACGGGTAAAGAATCCGTCTGCAGTGCAGGAGACCAGGGTTCGATCCCTGGGTTGGGAAGATTCCCTGGAGAAGGGCATAGTTACCTACTCTACCTCTCCAGCATTCTTGCCTGGAGAATTCCATGGACTGTATAGTCCACGGGGTTGCAAAGAGTCAGACACAACTGAGTGACTTTCACTTCACTCACACATAAGATTTACTGTCATACCCATTTTTAAATGTGTAATTCAGTGGAGTTAAATATATTCATTGTTGTATACCAATCTCCAGGATCATCTTGCAAAACTGAAGCTCTGTACCCATTAAACAGCTCCTTATCCACCCCCCACCTCCCTGCCCTGCCCCGTCAACCACCATTCTGTTTTCTGTTTCTATGAGTTTGACCAGTCTAGACACCTCACGTACAGTATTTGTCTTTTTGCAATTGGCTTATTTAACCTAACATAATGTTCATCTATGTTGTAACATATGTCAGTTTCCTTTCTTTTTAGGGATAAATAATATTCCATTGTATGTATATACCACAGTTTGTTTATCCATTTATTCTCTGATGGACATGTAGGTTCCATCTTTTGGCTTTTGGGAATAATGCTGCTATGAACATGGGTGTATGAATACCTCCTCAAGACTCAGATTTCAATTCTTTTAGATATTTATCCAAAAATGGAATTGCTGAATCATCTGATAATTCTAATTTTTTGAGGAACTAACGTATTGTTTTCCATAGCAATTGCACCATTTGACATCCACACTAACAGTGCCCAAGTATTCCAGTTTCTCCAAATCTTCATCAAGTTATTTTTTTTTTAATAGTAACCATCTAAATAGGTATGAGATAGTATCTCATTGTGGTTTTTTAAGATTTTTTTTAATGGACCATTTTTAAAGTCTTTATTGAGTTTGTTACAATATTGCTTCTGTTTTTTATGCTCTGTTTTTTTTTGGCTGGGAGGCTTGTAGGATCTTAGCTCCCCCAACAGGGATTGAACCTGCACCCGCTGCATTGGAAGGCAAAGTCTTAAAAACTGGACCTCCAGGGAAGACCCTCTCACTGTGGTTTTGGCTTGCATTTTCCTAATGGTTAGTGATGTTCAGCATCTTTTACATGCTTGATGGAAGTCCTTTGCCCATTTTTAAATTAAATTACTTCTTTTTTATGGTTGAATTTCAAGTAAGTATTTGAGTCAGTTTTATTGGGTATAATTTATATAAAATAAAACTCTTGGAGATAAACTAGGAGTTTGCGATTAACATATACACACTACTATGTATAAAATGGCACCCCACGCCAGTACTCCTGCCTGGAAAATCCCATGGACGGAGGAGCCTGGTAGGCTGCAGTCCATGGGGTCTCAAAGAGTCGGACATGACTGAGCGACTTCACTTTCACTTTTCACTTTCATGCATTGGAGAAGGAAATGGCAACCCACTCCAGTGTTCTTGCCTGGAGAATCCTAGGGACCGGGGAGCCTGGTGGGCTGCCATCTATGGGGTCGTACAGAGTCGGACACAACTGAAGCGACTTAACAGCAGCATGTATAAAATAGATAACAGGAACCTACTGTATACCACAGGGAACTATATTCAGTGTCTTCAAATAACCTATAATGCCATGGAATCTGAAAAATATATATATAGTTTACTCACTTTGCTGTACACCTGAATCTAATACAACATTGTAAATTAACTATACTTCAATTTTTCTTAGTAGTTTAAAAATCTTTTTAGACTTACTCTCTTTTTTAGTGTATGGTTTGATAAATTTTGACAACTGTATACATTTGTGTGACCAGTACTGAAATCAAGATCCAGATTTCAACACCCCCAAATTTCACTCATGCCTGTATGTAGCCGTTCTCCTCCCTCTTTCAGTTCTAGAAACCACTGGCATTCCCTACAGTTTTCCCCAGTGTCATGGATATGAAATCCTCCCTAGAGGAACTAAATATGGGAAAAGTGAAAGTCACTCAGTCCTGTCTGACTCTTTGCAACCTCATGGACTATACAGTCCATGGAATTCTCCAGGTCAGAATCTGGAGTGGGTAGCCTTTCCCTTGTCCAGGGGATCTTCCCAACTCAGGGATCTAACCCAGGTCTCCTGCATTGCAGGTAGCTTCTTTACCAGCTGAGCCACAAGGGAAGCCTGACTGTTATTCCCCTCATCAGACTCTGTGTTTCTCACAGTGGAATCTTATGAGCTACTTGGGGTTTTTTCTAGTGTCTGAAACACAAAGCCTATATAGCATTTTTATCTGGCATTTTTGAACTTCATCCCCTGGAAAACTCTGTAAAAGCAAAGACAAGGCTGATAACTTACCATCTTATATGTCTCCTTTGTGATGGCTGAAAATATCCTGTAAACACGTAGCAGACTGACCTCTGCTGGGGAGGCCTTTTCAGCACAGCCAGCAGCTGAGGACCTTTGTGTGTGAACTTATGGATGTTGGTCTTTCTTTGGGGTATATAGCTAAGAGTGGAATTGTTGTGTTGTATCATAACTTTATCAGAACTTCTATACTGTTTTCCAAAATTGCTGTACCATTTGCATTCCTGTCAACAATGTGTGAGATCTTTAGAAGCTCCACATCCTCACCAACACCTGGTAATGCTACTCTTTTCTAATTTAGTCATTCTAGTAGATATATCGGAGAAGGCAGTAACACCCCACTCCAGTACTCTTGCCTGGCAAATCCCATGGACAGAGGAGCCTGGTAGGCTGCAGTCCATGGGGTCGCTGAGGGTCGGACATGACTGAGCAGCTTCCTTTCACGCATTGGAGAAGGAAATGGCAACCCACTCCAGTGTTCTTGCCTGGAGAATCCCAGGGACGGGGGAGCCTGGTGGGCTGCCGTCTATGGGTTCGCACAGAGTCGGTCATGACTGAAGCGACTTAGCAGCAGCAGCAGCAGCAATAGGTGTATAGCTTCTATCGTGGCTTTAATTTGCATTTCCCTAATGACTAATGATATTGAACGTCTTTTTACGTACTTATTTTTATGTGTGTTTCCCTAATGACTAATGATATTGAGCATCTTTTTATGTGCTTACATCTTTGATCATATGTCTAAATTGTCTGCTCATTTTTGTTTTAAATCTTATTGATTTTTAAGAGTTCTTTATATATCTTAAGCCCAATTCTTTGAATATATATATGCTTTGCAAATATTTTCTCCCAGTTTGTCTCATCTTTTTATTTCCTGAAGTGTTCATGCTTTTTATTGTCCTATGTGTTTTTTGAATTTAAGAATCAAGCAAACCCAGCAGACAACCCTGCATGCTTGATGAGGTTTTGAGGAAGGGAAAAGTTGTTCTCCGGGCAAAGGAATGCAGAGAAAGGAAAATTCATCCTCCTTCGTTGGACTAAATGGAAAAGGGGAAAGACAATTGCTCCAGGTTCAAGGAGTGTCCAAGGCCTCATTGCTGACTGTTCTGCAGAGTGAAGGTGGAGCTCTCCAACAGGACCAAATAATGACATGAATAAATATGTAACTGCAAACAGGAGAAGGTGTTAAAAAGGCGAAATGCACAGTGCTCTAAGAGCTAAGGACAAGCCCCCTGGCCTGGTGGGGGGTGGCTTTCCTGGAGAATGAAGCCTGAGCTAAGCTTTGAGGATGTAGGAAGGGAGCATTCCAGGCAGAGGGAACTCTCCATGCTCTGGCAAGAGGATGCTTTCTGAAAAGGCCTAGGTGGAATGGTGCCGGTTGAAAGGCCAGACAAGGACCAGGTCAAAGTCTGGAGGACTTGGGATGTTTTTTGTCTTCATCCTAAGAGACTGGGATCAAAAAAGCAGATGATGTGATCAGAGGTGCATTTTGGAAAGATTAATTTGTTTGCTGAGTGGAGAATTAATCAGAGAAGAAATGGAGAGTTAGTGTTCAGTCAAAGTTAGTTAGTCCATCTCTCTAAAATGGCTACAATTTAACAAACAAACAAAAACCCCAGAAAATAACATGTGATGACAATGATACAGAGAAATTGGAACCTTTGTACATCGCTGATTGAAATGCAAAATGGTATAACCAACCCATGTGGAAAATAGATAGGCAGTTCCTCAGTAACTTAAACATAGAGTGACCATTTAACCTGACAATTCCACTCCTAGGTATATACCCCAGAGAACTGAAGACAGGGACTCAAACAAAACTTTGTATATGAATGTTCATAGCAGCATAGAGCAAAAGGTGGAAGTAACCCAAATGTACCTCAGCTGATGAATGGATAGACAAAATGTGGTACACCTGTAAGTGGAATGGTGAAAGTAAAGTCGCTCAGTCGTCTCCGACTCTGCCACCCGGTGGACTGTAGCCCACCAGGCTCCTCCATCTATGGGATTTTCCAGGCAAGAATACTGGAGTGGGTTGCCATTTCCTTCTCCAAGAGATCTTCCCAACCCAGGTATTGAACCCGGGTCCCCTGCAATGTAGGCAGATGCTTGACCGTCTGAGCCACCAGGGAAGTCCCTGGTGGAATATAAATGGAATATTACTTAGCCATAAAAAAATAATGAAAAGTACTAATACATGCTACAACATGAATGAACCTTAAAAACATCATTCTAGGTGTAAGAAGCCAGGTACAAAAGGCCAGATGTTGCATGATTCCATTTATATAAAATTGTAGTATGCACAAATCCATAGGAACAGAGATCACATTAGTGGTTGCCAGGGCTAGGAGAGGGGGGAGTGAGGAATGACCGATAATGGGTCCAGGGAGGCCTCTGGGGATGATGCAAGTGTTGTGGAACTAGAAAGCAGTGATAGTTGCACAACACTGTGAATACACTACATGTCACTAACAGTGAATTTCATGTGTGTTTGACTACAATAAAAAATTCAGTTTGTCCTCATCTCCCCTTATTTATGCAAGAAGGAAATTGATTTCATTATGACCTTCTGATCCTTTTTAAAAAATATTTATGGAGAAGGTAAAGGCAACCCACTCCGGTACTCTTGCCTGGAAAATCCCATGGATGGAGGAGCCTGGTGGGCTGCAGTCCATGGGACCGCGAAGAGTCGGACACGACTGAGTGACTTCACTTTCACTTTTCACTTTCATGCATTGGAGAAGGAAATGGCAACCCACTCCAGTGTTCTTGCCTGGAGAATCCCAGGGACAGGAGAGCCTGGTGGGCTGCTGTCTCTGGGGTCGCACAGAGTTGGACACGACTGAAGCGACTTAGCAGCAGCAGCTGGGTCTTAGTTGTTGCACTCTGGATCTTTGATCTTTGTTGTGGCATATGGGGTCTTTAATTGCAGCATGTGGGATCTAGTTCCCTGACCAGGGATCAAACCTGGACCCTGCTTGCACCACCGGGGAAGTCCCTCATCTTAACTTCTTAAGATCCTGTAACTGCTCAGCTAGAGTACTTTGCACGCTGCCTACCTATAGGATGACCTAAGTAGAACACTGAATAGGCAATAATATTAGACCGTAAAATGAGAAAGTACTCTCTCTTCAGTTTCCTTTAGTCCTTCCGATTACATCATATTGAAAGTCTGACTTTGGTGCTAGTAAAGCCCAAACACCCCTCTTTCACTTTCCCCTGTTTCTCTCTTCCTCCCTCCCTCTCTTGTTTAAGTAAAGAAGTCGCATACCTTAGGCCCAGGGCTTTAGGCAGGCAGCCTCAGAGCTCAACTTTAATCATATTGTTTCATTTTCATTGTATTTACTTCTGCTGAAAGCTTCTCTTTAGAGCAAGTGGGACTAGTATTTCAACTATGCAGATGACATAAAATTTTTCCTTTTAAAATATATTTTTTAAGTGGTGAAGTTATTTTTTGTTCAGTCAGAAATTATTTTTAAATATACATAATTTATTATTTTTATTATCTTAAATATACAGAAATAATAGAGGACCCCAGAAATAGCAAAAATTATGCTGTGACTGTACTAATGACTGAAGTTTGGGAAACAATACACTGTTCAAATACTGCTGTTACTTTTCAGGAACTGGAGCCCATCAAACCTGTGGAAATTATAGGCTTGTGGACCAAGTTCTGGTGAAGGCTCAACTTGTAGCAGCCCCCACCCACCCCACCCTGTCACTGTGTCACTCTGAGGGAGTACGTGGAGTGAGCCAGGGAGGCCTGCGGCTTGGAAATTAAAGCTGAGGAGGCAGAATCTGGCTTTTCCCTGAAGGCCCTTGGAGCTGACCTCGAGGGTAACTGGGGACTCAGCCATGATTCTCTCACAGAAGTCCTCAACAGGGGAAGGGATGGATGAGTGGTGACAAGAATCAATCAACTTGATGTGTTTCAAAACTATTTTAATTTTTTTTTTTCTTTTTGCTGTGCTACAGCATGTGAGATCCTACTTCCCCAACTAGGAATGGAACCATGCCCCCTGCAGTGGAAGCTCAGAGTCCTAACCACTGCACAGGGAAGTCCCCAAGAATCAGTCAATCTTGTCAGTCTCACTACCTCCCAAACCCCAACTCATCCTCCTCAAGTGAGAGGATCTTCTAGAAACAGGTCTTCATGAGTTATGTTCACAGTGCTTGTCATAGCTATCCTCCCACGAGGATGCTACCAGCAGAGTCCACTCCTCTCTAAGTAGCCTCGACGATCACTCAGACTTCTTTTCATCATTCATCCATTCAAGGAGCCCCTCAGGCAATGATTACTAAGAAGCCCCCAAATGAACACTATTTCTAAATCTAAGATCTAAAAGGCTATTCATTTTAAGGTATAATAAAAGCAGCTCTCTGCATTTTAGTCTTAGAAAAATCTTCCTAGATAAGAAAAAACATTCTGAGGAGTTTCCAGTGTCCTTCAAATTGATGCCTTGAGAGCCCCGTGACTTTAATGTCGACGACTGGATTAAATAGCACGCCAGCTCTGTAGCTTCCAGGGGTGGACAGGGAGTGGGGCGGGACCTATAAAAAAATGCTAAAACATCACTGGCGTAAATAAGTGGAAACGTTAATTGGTCTCATTCCTGCTCTAAAAGACAGTTCTTGATGTGGACTTTTTTTTAACCCCTCTTTTCTTAAATAGGCCTAACTTTGTGCAGTACACGTGTTTGGTCAGAGTCAACAAAACATTAGTAATCACAGCAAAGAGAATATTTTTAAAGTTCTACTTCTGCCTGTGCCTGGGAACATTCTCATACAAATGTTTCTTCTCCCTTTAAAAACATAATTTAAGAGAAAAAGAAAAGATGTTCAAATAGTGATTATATTTTGGCACCAAGTGTGTCACAAATCAACATACAACTTTGTATAATTCCCCAGCAGAACCTAGCCAAAAGAAAGCCCTCCCCAGCTGAACTCAGCTTCTAGGGAAGAATAGTCCTGTTTACAAACATGGAAGAGATGGGCAGTAGGAACCTGGTTCTGGTTTAGGGGGCAAGATTGGAAGGGCAGGCATGGAAGGGGTCCTTGTTGGACCCCGGAACTTCTCATATGTATCATCAGCACATGGCCTCATGAGCAGCTCTGTCCTTGGGCTTTCCTAGACACAGGAAGGGGAGAGCCGAGTTCTACACTCTGATCCAGAAGGAGCAGTGACTTTGGGTAAGAGATTTCCACCTAGAAAATAGGTCCCGATCTCAGGGTGTCCCTTGTCCCGAAGTTAGGAGAAAGAGGAGTGGAATTCAGACAGCCGATGTTGCTTCTTGCTTTTCCTTTATGCCTACATGAGAGAATAAGTAGTTTTCTTCCTAAGTGCCTGGTGGTAAAAAGTGATAAATTTCTTTGAACCATGCAGATGGGATAGAACTAAAGCATGCCAAAAATAATTGAAGTTAGCTTCACCATAGCTGAAATTTTGACACTAAATAATGCACAGTGTGAACCTGTTTATGAGGACTGGGTAATTTGTTAAATAGTCTTCATTTTGCACCCTTTAATCTGCCTCCCCAAAATTTGTCTGATTCAGAAAAATCACAAAAGAGAGTTAACAAGAAAATAAGTACATGGAACAATAAGAGATACTCCCCTGAATTTTTTTCTTAGAACATTAATTTTGCTTTGCCAGCAGAAGTGGACCCGTCTGGATGGTTAATCCATTTCTATGCATTTGTATTTCTAGAAAATTGGTTCCTTCTCATCCTCACTCAATCAAATCTAAAGGGGAAAGTTTGACAGTATACTTGAGATAATGTGGGCAAACGTTACCATGTAGTGCTCCTAGGAATGGAAGTGAAGAAAATCTCTTAAGGGGGAGGGCACTTCAGCCATCCCTAAGCTATGGAATAACAAAAGCTGACTTTCTCCTTGGTAAAAGGAGAAAGGAATAGAGAGGTTGAACACAATGAAATATTTTGATACATTGTCTGGCTCATGGACTTACATAATGAAGTATTAGTCATCCCAGGTGGCCAAACCACAGACTGGGTGGCTTAAACAACAGAAATTTATTTTCTCATAGTTCTGGAGGCTGGAAGTCTAAGATCAAAGTGTTGGTAATGTTGGTTTCTCCAACGCCTTCTCACCATGGCCTGACATGGCCTTTTCTCTGGCCTGCACATCCCTGGTGTCTCTGTCTCTTATAAGGTAATCAGTCTTATTGGAGTGGGGCCCTACCCTTATGATTTCATTTAACCTTTATCACCTCCTCATAGGCTCTATCTCCCAATACAGTCACATTGGGAGTTAGAGTTCTAACCTATGAACTGGGGTGCTAGGGGGTGGGCTGGGGGGACACACAATGCAGTCCATTACAGTGTATGGAAATTTTCTGGAAGGATACACAGCAAATTGTTGTTAATATAACTTCTGGGGAATGGTGCTGGGGTTCCAAGTTAGTCCTATTTCTTCTACAGGAATTTTTTAAATGACACTATTTTAATAGTTGGTGATGATGATAAAAGGATATTAATTGGAAGAGGTGCCATATTTTAGCCTGCCCGTTACACATACAGAGCCCCAACCAGCCCTAAGTGCAGAGAAGTGCTCCATGCCTAAGGAAGCCTACTTGGAAGGCATTAGCATCCCAAGTGGTCCCCAGTCCATCACTGCTGGGGCAAGAGATGTCTAAGGAAAAAAAGGACCGAGTGGGGAAATAGCACCATCCTGTTGTCAAGACTCATAAGCAAGAGTGCCATCCATAGGACCCCAGCTTGGGTGGTAAAGGGCCAGCAGAGTAGCCATGGGAGCATGGTGGAAGGGGCATTTGGGGTCTGAAGGCTCTTCACAACACCCTCCAACCTCTCCACTCACTCCTCATCCCACAGTCTTCCTGTGAAGTCAGCATTGCTGGTTGGAAATAACATCTCCAGGGCTTATGCAAGAAATCTGAGGAATAAATGAGAAGTTGCTTTCATTCCCTGAATTTGTATAAACCTCCTAATTGCTTCCATGCCTGTGGTTGTTAGCCACTAATTATTAGGTGTTCTGCCTCTGTCAGCATTTTCACAAACTATTCCTTTCTGTGAGACATGATAAGCACTTAATCAAGGTTGAGTTAGAGGCATGTGTACCAGAGGGAGGGGGAGAGGGGTTTTGAGGGGGTGGGAGGGTGGATAGGAATGGTGAGGCTGTGTACGTGGTTTTGCAGCTGTGAGCCAATATGGAAGAAAGAGCACTGAACCGCAAGACACTAAAACGAGCCACAAGGCACTGAAACAATAATAGTAACAGCAGCTGCCTTTTTCAAAAAAAAGTTGAAATGTAGTTGATTTATAATGATTTACAATGTTGTATTAATTTCTGCTGTACAACAGAGTGATTTAGTTACGTATATATTTTTATATTCATTTCTATTATGGTTTATCATAGGATATTGAATATAGTTCTCTGTGGTATACAGTGGGACCTTGTTTTTTATCCCTTCTATATAATAGTTTGCATCTGCTAACACCAACCTCCTACTCCATCCCTCCCCCAGCCTCCTCCCCACTTGGCAATCACAAGTCTGTTCTCGATGTCTGTGAGTTTCTCTATAAGTTCATTATGTCATATTTTAGATTCCACATATGTGATATCATATGGTATTGGTCTTTCTCTTTCTGACTGACTTAGTATGATCATCTGTAGGTCCATCTGTGTTGCTGCAAATGGCACTGTTTTGTTCTTTTTTATTTTTTGTTGTTCTTTTTTATGGTTGAGTAGTATTCCATTGTATATATGAACCACATCTTCATCCATCCATCTGTTGTTTCCATGTCTTGGTTAGTGTGAATAGTGCTGCTAGGAATATAGTGGTGCATGTATCTTTTTGGATTAGAGTTTTGTCTGGATATATGCCCAGGAGTGGGATTGCTGGATCATATGGTAATTTCGTTTTTAGTTTTCTGAGGAACCTCCCTACAGTTTTCCATAGTGGCTGCACCCACTTACATTCTCACCAGCAGTGTAGGAAGGTTCTCTTTTCTTTACATCTTCTTCAGCATTTGTTATTTGTAGACTTTTTAATGATGGCCATCTGACCAGTGTAAGGTGGTACCTTACCGTAGTTTTGATTTGCGTTTCTCTGATAATTAGCAACATTGAGTATCTTTTCAATGGCTCATCTTTCAAATGGCTCATTGGCCATTTGTATTTTTTTATTGAAGAAATGTCTATTTAGATCCTCTGTCCATTTTTTTGATTGGGTTGTTTGGTTTATTTTGTTGAGTTGTATGAGCAACAACAACTGCCTTTAACTGTGCACTTGAAATTGAGCCAGGCACTGTGCTGAGTCCTCTGTATCCTCTGTATCCTCTGATCCTCACCAGAAAATCTTGATGTTGCTCTTACAGATGCAAAGCTCAGAGAGAGTCAGCCACCAACCAGCAAGAAGCGTGTGTCAGTGAGTGAACTGGCTACACATAACAGAACACAAGTAGCAGTGGCTTGAACAACTCAGAAGATTTTTTTTCTCACGTGAGAAGTTTGGGAGTAGTTAACCCAGGGCTTGTGTGGTTGCTGCTTACCATTGAGGATGGAGGCCCCATGTCCCTTCTAGCATTTGCCTGCGTTGTCCTTCTAATGTGGACACCAGGTCTCTCTTCTGGACAGGAAAAGGAAAGGGACAAGAACAAAAGGCACATCCTGCTGACTCCGTCCCCCTTTTATTTAAGGAGATTTCCAGAAAGTTCTATCTCTATGTGCTTCTACTGTATCACCTGGCCTTTTTTTTTTTTTTTGCAAGATGGCTATTGTGTGCCTGATACTGTGCCAAACATTCACATGTATTGTATTTATTCTTCATAACAGCCCTGTATGAGAGCTTTTAACAACCTCTGGGCTCTGGTTTTATCCTTTTTATTATATAGCTAAGCAATCCAAAGTAATCGCTTTCTAACCCACCATTTTCTCATCTGTTTAATGAAGGACTAGACTAGAGAAGGAGTTTTTAAAGTCTCCAGACCCTACAGGGACCATGGATAAAACCTAGGAAGAAGGGTTGTGAATTTGGATGGGGAAATCCATTTCATTCTTATTTTCTCTAACCTCTAGTTGAAATTTAGCATTTCTTTCTATTATGACTGTAGACAACAGACCACAGTAATAATAGCAGCTTCTGTGACTTTTTTACCAAAGGAAATCACAGATATTTTAGAGCCTATTATAGCTGTTTCAGATATGTTAAGATGTCATTTATGTTCATCACTACCTAAAACTGTGGTCATTATTACACCTGCCATATTTAATATGTTAATTAAGAGGCATACATCTATATAGATCTACCTTACAAATTTTGTTTTTAATATTTTAGTAACTTAAAAAAAATGGGGCTTCCCTGGTGGCTCAGTGGTAAAGATTCTCCTGCCTGTAATGCAGAAGTCACAGGAGACTTACATTTGATCCCTGGATTGGGAAGATCCCCTGGAAGAGGGTGTGGCAACCCACCCTAGTATTCTTGCCTGGGGAATCCCATGGACAGACAAGCCTTGTGGGCTAAGGTCCATAGGGTTGCAGAGTCAGACATCATTGAAGTGACTGAGCATGCATATTTCAAAGTAATTTATTTTCTTCATAATCATATGTATTTTGCTTTATGCCTTTAAAAACATTTTCTGAGAAGGGATCCATAGGCTTCATCAGACTGCCAAAGAGCCCATGGAACAAATAAGACAAAGCTCCTGAAATATGAGAACTCTGCCTCTCTGGCTGTAAATGAGACTGTGCCACTAACTATCATGGTCATCCTGAACAACTCCCTTCAGTGCTCTATTTCCTCAGTTTTCTCTTCTGTAAAATGGGAATAATACTAGCGTTATCTAGTTAAGAGCTACTAAGAGAACCAGAGAAATCTGCATGTGAGTACACACAGATGCAGAGCTTATGCCTGTTCAGGTGTGCAGTCAGCTTCTGAAGTGGTAATAAATGAGAGTTATTAAGTTGTTCAACTTTAGACCTATTTCCCAGAGATCCTGATTTTTTTCAATCACTTCTAGATAAGTGTCCTGAGATAGTCATATAGATTGGGATTGACCTAGGAAAAAACTCAATAATAAAGGGGAAATTGAAAAAAAAAAAATAAAGGGAAATTGCACCTTAAATGCACTTGAATAGAACTTCTGAAGAACACAGGAGAGAAAATGAGATTTTTCCCAATGGATCATATAACTCCAATTATCCTAGGCTCTGAGAAACTAGGAGCCTAGGAGCCATGGAATTTTCCAGCCAAGAGTTCTGGAGTGGGTTGCCATTTCCTTCCCCAGGGGATCTTCCCAACTCAGGGGTTGAACCCAGGTCTCCCACATTGCAAGCAGACGCTTTTACTGTCTGAGCCACCAGGGAAGTTGGGCTTCTCTGATAGTTCAGTTGGTAAAGAATCCGCCTGGGTTGGGATGATCCCCTGGAGAAGGGAAAGGCAACCCACTCCAGTATTTTGGACTTCCCTGGTGGCTCAGATGGTAAAGCATCTGCCTACAATGCGGAAGACCTGGGTTTGATTGCTGAGTTGGGAAGATCCTCTGGAGAAGGAAATGGCAACCCACTCCAGTACTCTTGCCTGGAAAATCCCACGGACGGAGGAGCCTGGTAAGCTACTCCATGCATGGACTCACAAAGAGTCGGACACACTGAGCGACTTCACTTCACTTCTGAAAAACTTCAGTCAATAAACCATGGCTAAAAGAAAAAAATCACAGATCAATCAGTCGTTTCCTCTGTAATCTCTAAATACAGGGATAATTGGACAAATGACTAGAAAGTTGAGAAAGTTGGTTTCTTTCATAAGTCTGTGCCTTTAAAATATCTGTGAGTACTTACCAAATATTTATTCATCCAAGAAATCTGCTGAGGTGACTAAAATGTTTTAAGTAGCAAAGTAAATATCTACAAATATCTTATTTGTTCAACAATATTTTAGAAATGAGCTCAAATTATGTTTGGGGTATTAACTTCATGCTTTCATAGTCTTAAACTCAAAGACACAGTGTACTGGAAGGTAGTCAGCTTGGCCAAGAAAGATGGTTCCTAAACAAGGTGGTATTTTGATGGGTTTCCCCAAGGACTTTTGGAAATACCCTGGGATGTTTTTGTTGAAGAGGATGTCTGGTTTGCACAATGGAAGCTGCCCTTTTTTTCTGGCTTTGAGAGAATGGAAGTCTGATTCTGCTGTCTTAGCCAGATAGAGAAGAACTCGGCTAAAAGGTAGAATTGAGGAAAACTTTTATTCTACTAAAATAGAAAAAAGCCTACTTCTATATTTAAAAGAAAAACAACAGAGAAAAAACTCTGGTTTTCTTATCTTGATATTAATGAGAGGTCATTCATTCATTTATTTACAAGTGTTCCTTGATTGCCCACCTTTAGCAAGGCACTATGCCAAGCACAACAGATGTGGCCCCTGCCCTCCTGACACTTAAGACTAATGTTGATAACATTAAAAATTTTAAGAGACAGGCTCTGTGCTAAGTATTTTACTTATGTGAATTCATTAACGCTTCCCAGTCATCCTAGAAGGAAAATACTGTTACCCCACGTTACATCACAGATAAGGAATCACAAGTTTAAGGAGCGTGTTCAGGTTTACAGGGCTAGTCAGGGACTGAGCTGGGATTCAGTCTTGGCCAATCTGACGCCACAATCTGTGCTCTGAAACAGGGGTTGGCAAACTACAGCCCACTGGCCAAGTCCAGCCCAATGTCTGCTTTTGTAAATAAAGTTTTATTGAAACAGACAAGTTCCCATTCATTTACATGATGCCTTTGGCAGCTTCCATGTAACAGTATTAGTCCAGTAGTTGCAGCAAAGACCACATGGCTCATAGAGCTTAAAATATTTACCTGTCCCTTTACAGGAAAGAGACTGCTCTAAAACTCCAACTCCCACTGCTTCCTCTCCCACATAAATGACAAGAGGTAAGTAAAATAATTGAAAATAATTTTTTAACATACCATGATTCATGAAATGGAATCCTGTGAAAGAGAATCACTGGAGTGGTGGAGCATGAGCTCTTTAAAATGTGAGTCCCCAGAGAGGGGACCTTGAAGCTGGGATCTGAAACCTGGGACAGAGCTTCTCCCTGAAGAACTTGTAGCTTATTTAGCTCCCCCTATATCCACTACATCTGCAAAGGATGACAAAGAAGACAGTCTCCTTTCTGGAGTTAAAAGATTGCCTCCCCCTTTAAATGGGAGCCTGGGAGGATTCAGTGAGGGGAATGACAGAAGAAAATGTTCAGCATGGTACTTGACACCCAGTTGGCACTTCCCAAACAGCCCTCCTTCCTTCTGTCTCCCATCCTTGCCACCTGCTGAACCAAAATTGGTCTGCTGCCTAAACTTGCAAAGGTTTATACATCATGAACACAATGCTTTATGCTTTAAAATGGGCATTGACATTTAATATAGTAAAGTGAGGGTTGGAAGTATGTGTCCTAACTCAGAATAAATTGTTTGGTCCAGTGGATGAGTCCCAAGGGGGAAAAATGTGCTAGCTAAGTCATTCCATTTGTGGTTAGGGCACAGATTCCCTCTCTTGATCCAAATGGCCAAGGCTGAGGGCTGAGGCGGGGTTGGGCGAGTGGGTGCAGGATGCTTGCCTTGGCAGTCTTCTGCGTGAGTCCCTCTAAGACTGTCAGGCTCCATTTTATATGGTACCTTCATCCATCCATTACCAACATTAAAGGCCTCATCTTTAACCGGGCTCTGGGCCATTTGCTTGACAGTGAAAAACTGCTGAGTTTCCCCGCCAAGTATATATCCATATATTTTTTATAGATATAAATTGCCTTCAAGGCCACTTCTCCTCTTAACAGTTAAGGTTACTATATCTGCCCACCCCTTTGGTTCTTTAGAAAAACACAGACTTTGTGGTTCGACCTGGCTTTATGCCCTTGTTCTGTTCAACTAGCTGTATGACCTTGGGGAAAACTTTTAACTTCTCTGATCCTAAGTCTTGTCATTTGTAATAATAATATCTATTACTGTTATCCATTTATACAATATTTGAGTGTTTCTTGTGTGCCAGGCACCGTGCTGGGCTCTATGGATTTCACAGCAAACAAGACAGATGAGATCTCAATCCTTGTGGCTCTTATAGTCTAGTAGAGGGAGTTATAATCAAGTAAATAAATGCTTAAGATTGTTACAGATGTGATCAGTGATATGGAGGAGACAGGGTGATATAATAGAGTGAGCTACTTAAGTGATACTGAGGCAAGACCTGTAGAATAAGAATGAGCAAACTATGGGAAGAGCTGTAAATTACATCAGGCAGAGGGAGAAAGGTCTGGAGGCAGGGAAGATGTGTTTTAGGAAGACAGAGTAGTCAGTATCCAAGAGGCGCAGTGGTACAAGACAAGGTCAGAGAGGTGGATAGAGACCAGCTCACATGGGCCTTATGGGTCATGACAAGGAGTTTTAGGTTTTATTCTGATCAGCCTGAGAAGCCAGTGAAAGTGATTGAGATATGTATAGGAATCGCATGTTTAAAAGATCTGTCTGGTTACTGCATGGTGAAGGGATCATAGGGAAAAAGGGTGAAAACAGGGAGGCCAAGGTTGTAAGGATTACCTAAAATTACAAAGGTAAAATAATAAGCATACCTCCTGACACATAGAATTTCTCTATGAATGTTAGTTAGCTGTTTTTCTGAAAAATCTAAGCCTGTCTTATCTAATACAGTAGACAGTGGCTTCATGTGGCTGTTGAGCATTTGAAATGTGACTAGTGCAATCATGTAAATGTGTTTTATTTCATATTAATTACATTTAAAAACTAGTATTTGACTCAGTCACTTGGGAAGAACTTTTGAAAAACTTGTATATATGAGTCTATTTTTTAGCTGTAAATTTTATGAAATCTGAGTACAGAGTCAACTATTTTTGATGAAAATTTAATGTCCAAATTGAGATGTTCTATAACAGTAAAATGCACATATGATTTCAAAGATTTAGTATGAAAAAGAAAATGTAAAATTCTGTTAATAATTTTCATATTGATTATATGTTCAAATTTTGGACATACTAGGTTAAATTAAATATTATTTAAATAAATTAATTTCACTTATTTTACTGTTTTTAAAGCTTTAAAAATTTTTTTAATTAACATATGTTACTGAGTCCAAGATTACTACTTCTTGCCATACAACAAGCTAATAAATTAAGAGGTGAGATGTTGGGACAAGGAATAGAGACTTTATTCAGCAATCCAGCAGACTGAGAAGATGGCAGACTAGTGTCCCAAAGAACTATCTTCTCTAAGTTAGAATTCAGGCTTCTTTTATGGTAAAAGGAAAGGGGGTGTGGCTTGATGTTGCAAACCTTGGTGCCAGAATCCTTTGTTCCTGCCTTCTTTGTAGGTCTGTTTGGTAACAATGTTCCTGTAAACCTCCAACAGGACAAATGTCATTCTCTGTTCTGTGGTCTTTAGAGGAAAAGTGTTGTATCTTTAAAGGTCAGAGCCCTGAGAATGGGTTCTCCTGTATATTGCAGGCTATAGGCAACATTCTTTCACAAAGGTGCAAAGCCAGCATGACTAAGCATGGGCCACAGAGCACATGGGTTAGAGCTAAAGAAATAGATCCAACATGGAGTCAGGTTTATTCTTGTCTGTTACACTTATTGTCTCGTGTATTACTATTGGACATGCTGGTCAAACAGATATAGAAATCTAGAAATTTAAACACACAAGATGTTAACTCTTGATTATGTCTCCTATCTAGAAATCTCAATTTGAAGATTAGAACTGGGAAAAAATAAAAAGCAATAGCATCTTTTGGAAACACTAAGAATACAGGATCTGCATGTTAATTATATATTTGATGTGTATCTCAACCTCAGGGAATTCTTTTGGCACCCCTGACTATTCCTGGATATTGAACCTTACTTTAGTGAATTCAAGCACTCCAACTCTGGGAGAAGGAGCCCAGGACTTAAAGAACCTGCAGGTGTAAAGCTGAATCCCCAAAGCCAAGCTTAGTAACCTTGTGGTATTAATATATCCACTTTGAGCAGGAAAAGGACCAAGTAAGTCTAGCATAGATTGAAATCTCTAGCTTCTATCCAGGGAGCATAGATGCACAGAGCCTCCTAAAGGTTTAGGACAGTGTGTTCATAGTAAATCACTGGGACAGGTAGGAGTGATTTCCATCTCTGCTTGCAGATTCTCCACAAAGCAATGAAATAAATTGCTTTAACTTAAAGTATAGTTAAAGTTTGTACCAGGGTCTGTATATAGTGCTTTAGGTTCGTTATCCCATTCAAACTTCATGAAACTTTCTGAGGTAGGTGTTAAGGTTTAGTGACTTGTCCAAGATCAATCATATCACACAGCTGCTAAGAGGCAGAGCAGGGATTCAAACCCAGGCAGCCTGACACCAGAACCTACACTCTTAGTCACCATACAGGCAGCAATCCTGTTGACATGCCAGTGACCCAAGGGACCACCCTTGAATATAAGACTTCTTCTCTACTTCCATCACTTCTAGCCATTGTTGACACTCACTTAGCCCTTGCTAGTCCCTGCTCTGCTCCCAGCCCTGAGCTAGCAGGCCACGACTAAGTGGGCAACTCCTTATGATTGAGAGATGGGTGTGTGCCACTGAGAAATCTCCCAGTTGCTCCCTCCAGAAAGAAAAACAAAGAGTAAATGATTATTTTGCTATTCTCCAGATATATCACTGTACCCACCACAGGGTCTAGTATGCTGCATTCAGGTTCAGCTTTCATTCTTTGAACAAATTTATGTGATCAGTTCCCTGTCTTGTGAGATGTGAATGAAAACTTCACAAATACTATCACTATTAGTAATATTACTGGTCATCATTAGTAACACTAATAATCAAGTTATATTACTATTAGTAATTGGTCTTAATAATGGTAATACTGTAACACCTTCATTAATAATATTTGTGGAGCACTTGCCATGCTAAATACTATTAATATCACTTAATTAGCACTTAGTAATTTTTTTTCTATCTTGAGCACTTAATTTTCTGTGTTTAATTCTCACAACAATGGTATAAGGAAATTCCAGAAGCCTCAAAATACTACACAACCCATGAGAGCACTGGGTTATTCAGTGTTTCATTCACCCGTGTGGTAGCAGGATGTTCACTGACCCCTTACAACTGTAAACAAAACAGACATGGTCTCTGCACTGGGAAAATCACAACAGAACCGCCCCCTCGATGGAAAACGCTTATTTTCCTTTTACAGAGCAGGGTTGCAAGAACGAAGAGACAAAATCTCTACAGTTTCCAGAATTGACTGTTGGGCTCGCATCTCTAAAAATGTTTCTTGTCTCATGCTCTATACCTCTGCAACATCCAACTCCTTCTCATTCCCCAAAATGCTCCGAAGGTTTTCATGATGTCCTCCAACCTCTCTTTTTGTCCTTTTTATCCTCTTAATGAATTATTCCTCCTCCAACAGACTAATTCAGATATCTTCTTAGTGAAGATCAACCAAACAGGTCCAACTGCCTGTTTGTTCTTGGTATAAAAAGAAAAGAATGGAATGCTTCTTCCTTTAGGCTCAGTAGTGCCTTCCTTCATCCCCAGTCTCCGAGCCTTTGCCTCTAGCCTGTGAGCTCATGAGGATGGAGGAAGGCAGGGACTGTTTCTTATTAGGTGTCCTGTACCCAGCTATTGTCACAAGGCCTGTCACATATTATAATTGTCTCTAATGTGCATTAAATATTATGTGCCAAGCCTGTGGGTCCTTGTCTTCTAGTTTATATCATTTTCTGCCAAAAAACTGAAGAGGGAGTAACCACTGATTTGTTGTTGTTCAGTTGCTAAGTTGTGTCTGACTCTGCAATCCTATGGACTACAACATGCCAGGTTTTTCTGTCCTTCACTATCTCCTGGAGCTTGCTCAAATTCATGTCCATTGAGGCAGTGATGTTATCTAATCATCTCATCCTCTGTCACCCCCTTCTCCTTTTCCTTCAATCTTTCCCAGCATCAGGGTCTTTTCCCATGAGCTCACTCTTCACATCAGGTGACCAAAGTATTGGAGCTTTAGTTTCAGCATCAGCCCTTCCAATGAATATTCAGGGTTGATTTCCTTTAGGACTGACTGATTTGATCTCCTTGCAGTCCAAGGGACTCTCAACAACAGTTCAAACGCATCAATTCTTCGGTGCTCAGCTTTCTTTATAGTCCAACTCTCACATCCATACATGAGTACTGGAAAAACCATAGTCTTGACTAAATGGACCTTTGTTGACAAAGTAATGTCTCTGCTTTTGAATGTGCTATCTAGGTTGGTCATAACTTTTCTTCCAAGGAGTAAGCGTCTTTTAATTTCATGGCTGCAGTCACCATCTGCAGTGATTTTGGAGCCCAAAATATAAAATGTGTCTTTGCTTCCACTTTTCCCCCATCTATTTGCCATGAAGTGATAAGACCAGATGTCATGATCATAATTTTTTTAATGTTGAGTTTCAAGCCAGCTTTTTTCACTCTCCTCTTTCACCTTCATCAAGAGGCTCTTTAGTTCTTCATTTTCTGCTATTACAGTGGTATCATCTGCATATCTGAGGTTGTTGATATTTCTTCCAGCAATCTTGAGTCCACCTTGTGATTCATCCAGTTCAGTTCAGTTGCTCAGTCGTGTCCGACTCTTTGTGACCCCATGGACTACAGCACGCTGGGCTTCCCTGTCCATCACCAACTCCCAGAGCTGACTCAAACTCATGTCCATTGAGTCAGTAATGCCATCCAACCATCTCATCTACTGTTGTCCCCTTCTCCTCTCGCCTTTAATCTTTCCCAGCATCAGGGTCTTTTCTAGTGAGTCAGTTCTTTGCATCAGGTGGCCAATGTACTAGAGTTTTAGCTTCAGTATCAGTCCTTCCAATGAATATTCAGGACTGATTTCCTTTAGGATAGACTGGTTGAATCTCCTTGCAGTCCAAGGGAGTCTCAAGTCTTCTCCAACACCACAGTTCAAAAGCCTCAATTCTTCAGCTCTCAGCTTTCTTTATAGTCCAACTCTCACATCCATACATGACTAGTGGAAAAACCATAGTTTTGACTAGACAGACCTTTGTTGACAAAGTAATGTCTCTACTTTTTAATATGTTGTCTAGGTTGGTCATAGCTTTTCTTTGAAGGAGCAAGCATCTTTTAATTTAATGACTGCAGTCACCATCTGCAATGATTTTGGAGCCCCCAAAATAAAACCTGTCACTGTTTCCGTTTTTTCCCCATCTATTTTCCATGAAGTGATGGGACCAGATGCTATGATATCAGTTTTCTGAATGTTGAGTTTTAAGCCAACTTTTCACTCTCCTCTTTCACTTTCATCAAGAGGCTCTTTAGTTCTTCACTTTCTGCCATAAGGGTAGTGTCATATGCATATCTGAGGTTATTGATATTTCCCCCAGCAATCTTGATTCCAGCTTGTGTTTCATCCAGCCTGGCATTTCTCATGATGTACTCTGCATAGAAGTTAAATAAGCAGGGTGACAATATACAGCCTTGATGTATTCCTTTCCCAATTTGGAATCAGTCTGTTGTTCCATGTCCAGTTCTAACTGTTGCTTCTTGACATGCATACAGATTTCTCAGGAGGCAGGTGAGGTGGTCTGTTATTCCCACTTCTTTAAGAATTTTCCACAGTTTGTTATGATCCACACGGTCAGAGGCTTTGGCGTAGTCAATAAAGCACAGTAGATGTTTTTCTGGAAGTCTCTTGCTTTTTCTATGACCCAACTGATGTTGGCAATTTGATCTCTGGTTCCTCTGCCTTTTCTAAATCCAGCCTTGAACATCTCTAAGTTCATGGTTCACATACTATTGAAGCCTGGCTTGTAGAATTTTGAGCATTATTTTGCTAGTGTGTGAGATGAATGCAATTGTGTGGGAGTTTGAGCATTCTTTGGGATTGCCTTTCTTTGGGATTGGAATGAAAACTGACGCTTTCCAGTCCTGTGGCCACTGCTGAGTTTTCCAAATTTACTGGCATATTGAGTGCAGCACTTTCACAGCATCATCTTTTAGGATTTGATATAACTCAACTGGAATTCCATCACCTACACTAGCTTTGTTCATAGCGATGCTTCCTAAGGCCCACTTAACTTCGCATTCCAGGATGTCTGGCTCTAGGTGAGTGATCACACCATTGTGGTTATCTGGGTCATGAAGATCTTTTTTGTATAGTTCTTCTGTGTATTCTTGCCATCTCCTCTTAATATCTTCTGCTTTTGTTCAGTCAGTTCAGTCGCTCAGTCGTGTCCGACTCTTTGCGACCCCGTGAATCACAGCACGCCAGGCCTCCCTGTCCATCACCAACTCCCGGAGTTCACCCAGACTCACGTCCATCGAGTCGGTGATGCCATCTAGCCATCTCATCCTCTGTTGTCCCCTTCTCCTCCTGCCCCCAATCCCTCCCAGCATCAGAGTCTTTTCCAATGAGTCAACTCTTTGCATGAGGTGGCCAAAGTACTGGAGTTTCAGCTTTAGCATCATTCCTTCCAAAGAAATCCCAGGGCTGATCTCCTTCAGAACGGACTGGTTGGATCTCCTTGCAGTCCAAGGGACTCTCAAGAGTCTTCTCCAACACCACAGTTCAAAGGCATCAATTCTTCGGCACTCAGCTTTCTTCACAGTCCAACTCTCACATCCATACATGAGTACCGGAAAAACCATAGCCTTGACTAGACGGACCTTTGTTGGCAAAGTAATGTCTCTGCTTTTCAATATGCTATCTAGGTTAGTCATAACTTTCCTTCCAAGGAGTAAGTGTCTTTTAATTTCATGGCTGCAGTCACCATCTGAAGTGATTTTAGAGCCCAAAACAATAAAGTCTGACACTGTTTTCACTGTTTCCCCATCTATTTCCCATGAAGTGATGGGACTGGATGCCATGATCTTCGTTTTCTGAATGTTGAATTTCAAGCCAACTTTTTCACTCTCCTCTTCCACCTTCATCAAGAGGCTTTTAGTTCCTCTTCACTTTCTGCCATAAGGGTGGTGTCATCTGCATATCTGAGGTTATTGATATTTCCCCCAGCAATCTTGATTCCAGCTTGCGCTTCTTCCATCCTAGCATTTCTCATGATGTACTCTGCATAGAAGTTAAATAAGCAGGGTGACAATATACAGCCTTGACGTACTCCTTTTCCTGTTTGGAACCAGTCTGTTGTTCCATGTCCAGTTCTAACTGTGGCTTCCTGACCTGCATACAGATTTCTCAAGAGGCAGGTCAGGTGGTCTGGTATTCCCATCTCTTTCAGAATTTTCCACAGTTTATTGTGATCCACACAGTCAAAGGCTTTGGCATTAGGTCCATACTATTTCTGTCCTTTATTGTGCCCATCTTTGAATGAAATGTTCCCTTGGCTCCATCCCAATTTTTACGTATGAGGTACATTTATATATTAAGCTTAGAAGCATTAAGTAATTTGTCCCAATGTCACACAGCTAGTCAAATGACAGAGCTAGAATTAGGATTCAAATAATCAAATCATCCACCTAGAGCATTTTTCACAGCATATAGCACCTAATAAGCATGTAATCAATAAAGGCTAGCTACTAGAACTATCATCCAAAGTGGGACAGCTATTAAAAAAACTTGAAAAAAAAAAGAAAAAGGACCCGATGTGAGGATATTAAAAGATAAATTTGCAAATGTATGGTAATTAAAAAAAAAAAAAAACTTGACATTGTAATGTGTCTGTTGAATTTATTTACTTTCTTAGTTTTGCTCTGAAATTTACAGCCTATCACACCAGAATTTAACAGGACTTCTTAAAGATCATAAGACCTGACCACTTAACTTTTTGAAGGTCTTACTGTATTTAAAAAAATAAAAAATATAAAAAGGTTTCTAAAATTCTGATATATTTTTAATATTTACTTTGGGCATATTAAAACTTTTGATTTACACAAAAATATAACTGTATGTATAACCTCATTCAGACACAAATTCAAAAAGCAAATGTTATACCCTTCTTGAAAAAGTCACTTCCAGCTTTCTCTGCAGTAGGTTCTGTGAATTATAGAAAACTAACATTCTGCTGTTATCCTTGGTTATGTATCTGGCTACCTTAAAGGGATATCTCAGTTCTGTATTCCTAGTGGGCAATGCTTGGGGTCTAATTAACATTCAGTAAACATCTCTTGAATGAATGTATAAGCCAACAGTTCGCTTTTGGTTCCAGGACTGCTTAACACTCTCAAATATCATTGAGGACCCCAAAAAGCTTTTGTTTATGTGGATTCTATCTATAACTGAAATTAATATCAGTTTATTAATTCACTTAAAATAACAATACACCCATTATATGCGAACATAAAAAATCTCTCTATAGATAACTAAGTTTTCCAAAACAAAAAATGTACATATAGTGAAGAGTGGCATTGTCTTACATTTTTGCAAATCTCTGGCTTAATAAAAGACACCTGGATTCTCATTGCTCCTGCGTTCAATCCATTGCGCTATCACAGGACACATATCCTCTGGAAAAATCCATTGTACATTCATGAGAGGAGTATAAAGTGAAAAGTGAAAGTGAAGTCAGTCGTGTCGGACTCTTTGCGACGCCATGGACTGTAGCCCACCAGGCTTCTCCATCCATGGAATTTTCCAGGCAAGAGTACTGGAGTGGGTTGCCATTTAACAACCTATCAACACTGTTTTGATCTAGCTGTAGACCCCTTTCGACAAAAATACACTTTGAGAAACATTAGAGGGAAAACTATTTTTGAACAGGTTCATGCTTCTGTACACAGCACAGCTGGCATTTGAGAGGTCAGAGCAGAGGAGTAAAAGGAACACTACAGAAACAGCCTTTCTCTTTTCCTTTTTTTCTCCAGAGCCCGGTATCGCGGAGTCTCGCCGTAACCCAAGATGGCAACCATTGCTCATTTTCAGTCCGTACAATGACGTGATAGAGCGACAGTGCCGCACCCTCTCCCTGAGGTTTTACTACATTTCCCAGGATGCTTTGCCAACGCCGACGATATTGGCCGGCGCCGACGGAAGAGCACCTGACTGAGCGGAAGTAGAGATCTCAGAGGCGAGGAAGGTGAGGACGAGAGGAACAGTGAAGCTGTGAGTAGCCACATGGGCCTTTAGTCTTGGCGGTGAGGGACACAGCTAGGGGAGGAACGTTTGGGAAGTGTAGGGGTGGCCCTCCTTAACTCAGGAGCCTCAGACTCCTGTGTTCTTACACTAGGCCTGGGAGCTGGGAAAAACAAAACGTTGCTGTGGAGGCAAAGTCTCCGTATTAAAATCGTGCTGTTTAAAGTTTTCTTGGGACGAGATAGGGGCGAATTCGGGTTTTGTCGCAACCCAAGAGTCTGCGTGATTTTACTGCGACCGGAGGAGTGGAGCTGCTGACGGTCTGACTCAGCGTCTACAGCACTAGTTCTCAATTGGCTGCACCTGAAAGTCACCTGGGATGCCGTTTTAAAACTACAGATGCCCTGGCTCCACGCCAGACTAGTAAATCAGAATCTGTAGAGTATACAGTCTGGTCAGCAAGACTTGCTAAAGCGTTTTGAGTGTTAACGTTGTGCATCCAGGGTTAAGAACCACGCTTTTCATGGCTAATTCTGACCCCTTCGGGAATCCTGATTAGGGCTACCAGAGCCAAGGCCTCCCTTCCACTGTAACCTGCGTGGGCTGTATCACATGCAAGTGGGTGAAGTTGATGATTGCTCTGTTGACACGGATTATATTTTGAACTCTACCAGAAACTTATTTTTGAGCTTCCTGCGGTGGTGCTGGAAATTATTTACGACCTGGTTATTCAATCTGAATAAAAATTAGAAACGCATCGTTTTTCTTGCCATTGTTTTCGCTTCTGCCAATTTTTTGCAACCCTGAAAAACTAGGAGCAATAGAAGATGGAAGAATCACATTAAAAGCGGTGTCTCCTATTGGCTTGTAAGAAGTTCTGAAAAGGGTAGCAGTTAGAATTACATTTGGCATTATTTGTGGGCTTATGAAACCCTTTATGTATGAATATATAATTGAATCAATGAAAAGAAGTTCGGATGTGATTTGATGCAGAAGTTTGTTTAAATGTGATAGTTAGGATTGGATAGGCAGGTAGATAGCATTACTTAACCTATTTTCTCTTTCGCAGTTTCGGCTTCACCTCCCTCACTGATTGAGCAATGGGGGAAAAGTCGAACTGTAGGGTTCCAGAGGATCTGTTCACTGGTTTGAAAGTTACAGATCCCCAGGAAGCAGAGTGTCTTCACCCTCCAGTATCCAGTGGCAAAGAGCAGCATTCCCAGAGCGAGCTGCTCAAGGATGTCGACGCCCAGCCCCAGGAGGACCAGGGGGAGGAGGAGTGCTTTCATGACGCCAGTGCCTCATTTGAGACGGAGGAGCCGGGAGCCGACAAGCTTGAGAACAAACCTGAGGATGATATGAATCCCTCTGAACTAGATGAAGAATATCTAATGGAGGTGGAGAAGAACATGCCAGATGAAGAGAAAAAGGTACATATTCTATTTAGTGTGCATGATTTGCCACATAAACTTTTGTAAAGTGCTAAATTTGATTGATACTGTTATCATAGATTGCATCATTTGTGGTAAAGAGTGACTTGCCCATCTGTGTCCTTATTGCTTTAGTAATGATGCATCTGAGATAAATCAGTGACATGGTGGGGCCGCATTGAGTGTATCTGTTTAGCGAAGAAGTTTCCACTTTTTTTCTGTGAACTTTGTTCTTACTTTCATCTTGTGTAACTATTTCTTATATATATACCCTTTAGCTTTTTTTTTAATGACCTTATTGATGGTTGGCTGCTGAAATTCCTGTCGTGGATATTTTTTGGTCAGACTTTAGAATTTGGTATGCTGCCTGTTTGTTAATCCTTCTTTAGCAAAAAATGACTGCCTGAATATCCTGGTGTGATTCGCTTACAGAGGGCAATGACTGGGACCTGTGTCATTTACATTTTGTTCTTGAGGAACAGAATTATGTGTGATAGTAACTCATTTGTTAAGCACCAGTAATATGCCAGCCACTAAGCTTAAAATGTTGCTTGTGTTTTCATTTAATCTTTACAACATGCCTATGAAATGTATACTGTTAGTATCTCCATAAGATAGCAACTTAGGGTAGTACAGTAACTTGCCTAAAATCACATATCTATTAAGTAGTAGAACTGTTTCTCAAACCCAGATCTCTTTGATTCCAAAGGTAAAATATAATGCAGAATTTAATAACAAAAACAACTGTCTTCCTACAAAGCAGATCCACTAATAAAATGTATATTGTCCTGCTACTCTGCCCCTGGGCTAGTGACTGAGCAAGCATTTATTTTGGGAGACAGAGGCTTGGTGTCTTCTATATATTCTTCCTTCTGATCTCATAAGCAAAGTGGCTTAATGAGGTACTATAACATCTGAATTTGTCTGCAGAGAATATGAGTGAGATTTGTAGCTTAGGGCTCTGAAGCACTCACTCAGTGAACAGGTTATGATGCATTGGTGATGCGCTGAGATGGTAAACATGCAGTGTAATGATGGGCGGGGGAATGTAGCAGGAAGTGAGGAGAAGCATCTTAGGCACTTTTCATTATCAAATCTTTTGGTTTTAACATGCATGTGTTAGCTTTTGTGCTAGTGTATGCCACTAGAGGAGAACGATAAAGGGCAAAAATGAGCCAAGGTCATAAACTATCTCCAGCAGAAACGGCTCAGAAAATTAAATCAAGTACTATTTAATAACATTAGAGAAATGATTTTCCAGAAAGTGTTTGGCTTAATTTTCGTAACACTGGTCCTTTTAAAAGTTAAGATATAATTTACATGTTGTAAAACTTTAAGTTATAATGTGTACTACTCACTGAGTTTTGACAACTGTGTATACCTGTGTAACTCACAGCAGTTGTAGTATTAGCTTTCTTTTATGATGCTTTGATAAATATCTTTGTGAAATTAGTATTAGGAAATCAGCTAAACAGATGAAGAAATGTCTCTGTTGCACATAAGGTTTAGTTTTATAGGTCATTGGGAAAGGGATATGTTTAAGCTTGATTCTTTTAAAGTAGACACAGTTCAGATAATTCAACAATAAAAATAAACACAAAGGGCCACACGGGAAGACTTTCAGTCTCAGTAATAATTTTTAAATGCAAATTAAAACATATGTCATTTCTCAGATGAGAACATTGTTCGGATGTTGACAAGAAAAGGAAGTAGCAACTAATGTACCAACAGTGAGAGTTTGAATTGCTATATCATTTCTATAGTGTACAGATAGCAAATTTTTATATGAGCATTTCTTTAGATCAGGGATACCATGGAACCTTCTGCAGTGATGGAAATGTTCTGTATCTCCACTGTCCAATATGGTAGCCACTGCTACTACATTTTAACAGTCATCTGGCCATTAAGCAGGTAAAATATGGCTAGTACAGCTTACAAAATGAATTTAAAAATTATTTTTTTAATTTTAGTTAATTTAAATGGTCACACATGGCTGGTGAGTACCATAAAGACGCTTTGCAGGATCATTCATAATTTCAGAAAACTAGAACTAATGTTGAACAGAGGGGATTACTTTAAACAGTTTTGGCATATTTATGTGTGGTGTACAACATAATCATTAAAAAGAGATAAATCTTGTATCAACATGGATTAATGCCTGAATGTTAAATGAATTAAGCAGGTGTTATAATATAATTTATAATAAATATGTATTTGGTGTTTATCCAGTTCCTGACACAGAGTTCCTAAGACCTTTGACATTTCCTAAGTGGAAAGAGATGAAGGTTTATTTTGTTATTCATAGCAAGGCTCTTTCAACCACATCTGAGTTAATGAGATGACTTTGGGAAAACCCCTAAGGATGAGGTCTGGTTGTCAGTTTGGGGCTCTCAGCCCCACTCCCACTCCACCCCACTTCTGGGGAGGGAAGAGATGCTGAAGGTTGAATTAATCAATCATGCTTACTTAATGAAAGCTCCATAAAACCCCTAAAGGATGGGGTTCAGAGAGCTTCAGAGTTGATGAGCACATACAGAAGCTGAGAGGGTGCATATCCATAGAGCCTGGAAGCTCAGTGCCCCTTCACACAAACCTTGCCTTACGCATCTCTTCCATCTGACTGTTCCTGAGTTATATCCTGTATAGTAAAGTGATAATCTAATAAGTGAACTCTTTTTCTGAGTTCTCTGAGCCCCTCTAGCAAATTAGTTGAACCTGAGGAGGTTGTCGTGGAAGCTGTCCATGTATAGCCCATGGGTCAAAAGCAGAGCTGACAGCAGCAACACGGGTGGACTTGGAGGTCGTTATGCCAAGTGAAAGAAGCCAGAGAAAGACAAGTACTGTATGACACCACTTACATGTGGAGTCTAAAAAATAAAGCAAAGTGGTGAATACAGCAGAAAAGAAACAGACTTGCAGAATCAGGAAAGCAACCGATGGTTACCAGTAGGGAGAGGGAAGAAAGGAGGGGCAGTGTAGGGGTAGAGGAGTAAGAGGCACAAACTACTGTGTATGCAATAAGCTATGGGATGTGCTGTACAACACAGGGGATATAGCTGATATTTTATAATAATTAGAAGTGGAGTGTAACTTTTACAATCATGGATCACTGTGTTGTACACCTTTATATATAACATATAATATTGTGCATCAACTGTAGTTTAAAATATGTATAAACAGACCCCCCCCCAAAAAAAACAAACAAACAGCAGTGACACCCTGGACTTGCAGTTGCCATCTGAAGTGGGGATGGATCCAGGCTTGTGGAACTCAGCCTATAACCTGTGGGGTCTGGCACTGTCTCCAGATAGATTGTGACATAATTAAGTTAAAGTGTAGCACACTGGCTGCTGTTCACTGTAGAGCTGGAGTTGTTTGGTGTGGGAGAAACTTCTACACATGTTCTGAGTGAGTGTTGAGAGTAAAAGAGACATGCAGGTGTTTTCTTTATCAGAGGTTATAGAACAGTCTGGAGAAGGCGATGGCACCCCACTCCAGTACTCTTGCCTGGAGAATCCCATGGACGGAAGAGCCTGGTGGGCTGCTGTCTATGGGGTCGCGCAGAGTCGGACACGACTGAAGCAACTTAGCAGCAGCAGCATAGAACAGTCAGTGATTCCTTTTAAGTTACAAACCTGTGTGAAAATAGTTTATACATGAAAATACGTTAATACAGGAATGCTTGGAAGGGTATACACCAAATTATAAAAAGTGAGTAGCTCTGAAGGATGTGGTTATTGGAGAATTTTCATTTATATTTAATATAATTTTATAATGTTTGCAGGATTTTTTTTTATGGTAAGTATATGTTACATTTATGACCAACATCAAAAAAAGTAACTCCAATTTGAGTATATAAATAAATAAAATTTCTATTCTTTATAACCAGGGCAGACTTTTTACTAAAGTAAGTACACAAAGCTGACCTTTGGAGATTTGGGAAAGATTTACTATCATAGGATCTATGTATTGCCAAACATATCAGGTATCAATAGCTGAAGTCTGTTATTCGAGTTGACTTGACTTGCCCTGTGGCTGAGAAGATCCAGGCTCAAGTGAGTGCCAGTTCTCAGCAGAACTCGTAGATTAGGAGTAATGGAGGAGGGAGGCAGTTAAGGTTTGGTTAAAACTGGCAGAATCTCTTCGAGAAAGCACTGTGTGTGCGCGTGTGTTTCAGCAGCAATCCTGACTATTTGTGAAAACTTAAATGTAGACATGAGTACCCAGAGGGATGGGATTTTTAACTCACATTTGAGATGTACTAGATCTGCAAAGCAAATAAATGATTTTTAAAGGCTTAACTGAGGTGGACTTACCTGGTAGCAGATGAGAATTATTACTATAATAATATTATGATACAAAGATGCTTATAGTTTGGGAAACTATAGAATATATTTCTTTGTGGTGGTATTGATGTAAGAGAATCATTTTTTGTGGGCTGCTTATCAAAGTGGAGTTCTCTGGGTATTCTTATGCACACACTAAAATTCAAAGACCACTCTCTTGGAACCTTGCACACTGTCTTCCTTCATTATATAGCTGAGTAAGTAAGGTTTTCTCTCTCCCATGAGGGCCAGTAATTGCTCTTACAGATATCAGAGATTTTATCATTCATTTATTCAAGAAATATTTGCATTTCTTCCACATGCCACACATTGTTTGAGACATTTAGGAATACAGTGGTGAATAAAACACTCATCTCTCATATTCTAGTTGGGAGGTATGGGTGGAGGTGGGGGGAGTGATGAGAAACGCATGGGGCCTGGTGGGATGGGTGGGACTACTTTATTTTTTTTAATTGGAATATAATTGCTTTACAATATCGTATTAGTTTCTGCAGTACAACAGCGTGAATCAGCCATATGTATACATGCATCCCTCTCTCTAGACCCTCCCTCCCACCCCGTCCCTCCTCTCTAGTCGTCACAGCACCAAGCTGAGCTCCCTGTGCCGCGCCGAAGCTTCCCGCTAGCCCTCTGTCCAACACATGGTGATGCGTGCACGTCAGTGCTGCTCTCCCCATTCGGCCCACCCTCTCCTTTCCCCTCTGTGTCCATAAGTCCGCTCTGTATGTCTGCATCTCTATTCCTGCCCTGCAGGTAGGTTCATCGGCACCATTTTATAGATTGCATATATGTGTGTTAATATATGGTATTTGTTTCTCTCTCTCTGATGTACTTCACTCTATGTTATAGATGCTAGGTCCATCCACATCACTACAACTGACTCAGTTTCACTCCTTTTTATAGCTGAGTAATATTCCATTATGTACCTGCACCACATCTTTTTTATACGTTCATCTGTCGGTGGACATCTGTCTAGGTTGCTTCATGTAGGCAGGACTACTTTAAATTGGTTGGTCAGGGAAGACCTCTCTGGGGATGTGCCATTTTAGGAAAGACTTTTCGGGAAAAAGGAGTCAAGTGTGTGAGGATCTGATAAGAAAATATTCCATATAAAGGGAGCAGTTAGTATAAAGGTTGTACAGTAGCTGTAAACTTGATGTATTTTTGGCATGGGCTTCCCTGGTGGCTCAGATGGTAAGGAATCTGCCTGCAATGCGGGAGACCTGGGTTCTATCACTGGGTCAGGAAAATCCCCTGGAGAAAGGAATGGCCATCCACTCTAGTATTCTTGCTTGGAGAATCCCTTGAACAGAGGAGCCTGGCGGGCTACAGTTTATGAGCATGCAAGGAATGCAAGGCCTGGGAGCTGGAGCAAAGTGATTAAGGAAGAGAATGGGATGATGAAGTAAGAGAGAGTCTGATGATGGAACACCTTGAGAGCTTGAGTAAGGAATTTGAATTTTTTTCCGAGTGCACAGATGGAAAACAGATGGGAAATTTTAAGCCAGAGGAAAGATGAAAGTTATTAACATTTTATTGATATTCTGTTGGTCATGGGGACAGGGATGGTGCAGAACACTGAGACCAGTTAGGGCTTAATCTGTAGCCTGTGAAAGACGATGGTAGCTTGAACTGTGGACTGAGTGAAGATAAGTAAATACTTCAGGATTCATTTTGGAGGAGAAGTTGACGAGGCATACTGGATTCCTTTGGGAGGGCTGGACAGAGGAATAAGCATGATTCCTTGGCTTTGGCTACTGGGTAGCTGGTGATGCCCATTAGAAATACGCAAATGAGGAGGGCTTTTTGAGCTTGTCAGGTCTCTGGTGATTTCATTTTTGTGTGCAAATGAAAAAGGTTTTTTATCTGTGAGCGAGAGCGCAGATTGCTTCCTTTTAACGGATTTGCTCCTTGTTGCCAGTTGTGTGCACATCGAGTTCATTTACAAAAAGTCTGTTGCTTGGTGAGCGTGGACTCAGAACATGTTGTTTCTGCGATTTTAAAACATTTTCCTTAGGTTCTGAAATTGAAAGGATTGTTTTTTGCTTTAGGGCTGTTTAATCTTTAACCAGGAATAGTTATTGGTTTAGTGCTGAAGTTCTTTATTAGTCTTTCCACTGTCACTCCCATATTTCTTAAATCCCACATTACTTTATCCTTTTGATTTCCATGTATCTGCTGCCTCATTGCATTATATTTTTTTAATATTATTTGTTTTATTTATTTGTCTGTGGCTGGTCTTAGTTTTTGCATGTCGGATGTAGTTCCCTGACTCGGGATTGAACTCAGGCCCCCTGGATCGGGAGCACCGAGTCTTATCCATTGGACCACCAGGGAAGTCCCCATTGCATTGTTTTCCTAGTCTTATCAGTGTTGTTGTAACTGTGGGCATGATGACCAGGAACAGTTCTCTTGATTGCTTCCAGAAAGTTTTTAGTAACTTAGTGCCCTGCATATTCTGTTAACTTCATGAGAAAACCCTTTCTGATTTGTTCTTTTCCTTTTATTTCATTTCTAATGTGCATTCTTTTGAACTAAGCTTGCCATATTTAATTTTATAGCGTTTACCAGTATTAAGTTTAATGAATGCTACTGACAAGTGATTAAATAAAATCCTAGAATTTAAGAACTGGAAGGGACCTTAGATTTCTGATCCTGATTTTAAACCAGGGGAAGTAAGGGTCGTTTACTCTAAAACATTTGGAAGTTATTTGCAGATGAAAGAGTTAAAATGGCATTCAGTGTTTCTTTTGTTTACTAAGGAAGATCTCATTGTGTAGATAAGTGGTTCTCAAACTGAATTGTGTCTGAGAATCACAGGAAACTTGATAACCATGCAAAGCCCTGATAAGTGTCTGCTACCACAAAATTGTGAGGTAGCAGCCAGTAATCTCCTTTGTTAACAATTGAAGTTAGTTGATTAACAGCGTTGTGTTCATTTCAGGTGTACAGCATAGTGATTCAGTTGTTCAGTTCAGTCGCTCAGTCATGTCTGACTCTTTGCGACCCCATGAACTGCAGAACGCCAGGCCTCCCTGTCCATCACCAACTCCCAGAGTCTACCCAAACCCATGTCCATTGAGTCGGTGGTGCCATCCAACCATCTCATCCTCCATTGTCCCCTTCTCCGCCTGCCCTCAATCTTTCCCAGCATCAGGGTCTTTTCAAATGAGTCACCTCTTCGCATCAGGTGGCCAAAGTATTGGAGTTTCAGCTTCAACATCAGTCCCTCCAGTGAACACCCTGGACTGATCTCCTTTAGGATGGACTGGTTGGATCTCCTTGCAGTCCAAGGGACTCTCAAGAGTCTTCTCCAACACCACAGTTCAAAAGCATCTATTCGATTCAGTTGTACTTTTTCTCAATTATATTTCTTTATAGGTTATTACAAGATATTGAATGTAGTTCCCTGTTCTATACAGTAAATCCTTGTGGCTTATTTTCCATGTCATTTTGGTTCAGGTAGAACTGTGACTCCACTTTGGGAGACAGAGAGCTAGATGGATGCAAATGATTAAGCTTCCAAAACAAGAAGTATTGACTAACCAGTATACTGACTCCATCTAACATCAGAAGAAGAGCTTACTAATAGGATATATATATATATTTTTTACCCTGATCTTGCGCTCAGGGTTCTAAAAGATGAAAAGAATGTAAGCAGTACCAAAATAAGAAAATTTATTTCTGTTGAATTGAGTTTTGGGAGATGGGATTTTCTGAGTTAAGAAACAGGAAACTGTTTCCAAGATCAGTTGTCTTTCCTCAGAAGGACAAGGCTTAGTGAGAGGTTCTAACTACAGCTTCAATCTAGAGATTCTCCCTCCAAGCTCCTAGTAGACTAATAAAAGTGACTTGTGGAAAGAGCGAATGTGTGAAGCAAATGATGTCTTATTTCAAAGAAGACAAAACTGAAGCTTCTGTTTCCTTTTTAATGATAAACCATTCCCTTCAGGATAATTTGTAGGTCAGTGTATCTAGCCCTTTCAGTGTAGGGATTCCTTTTCCCACCTAAACAGGGCTGAAGCGGAAAGTTTTGTCTGTGCTTCCACTTTCCAGCCCTTTAGCAAGTATGTAACTTTTTTTATTCCTCTTTTTTAACCAGATAAGATTGATCTCTGTTTGCTGCTGCTGCTGCTGCTAAGTCGCTTCAGTTGTGTCCGACTCTGTGCAACCCCATAGACGGCAGCCCACCAGGCTCCCCCGTACCTGGGATTCTCCAGGCAAGAATACTGGAGTGGGTTGCCACTTCCTTCTCCAATGCATGAAAGTGAAAAGTGAAAGTGAAGTCGCTCAGTCATGTCTCTGACACGACTCTTCGAGACTCCATGGACTGCAGCCTACCAGGCTCCTCTGTCCGTGGGATTTTCCAGGCAAGAGTACTGGAGTGGGGTGCCATTGCCTTCTCCAGATCTCTGCTTACTGTGCTAGTTTGTACTTTTTTATTTTGTAGCAATTACTTTACAAAGCTGCAGGGGGAACCAGAGAGCTGCTGATAGATTTACAATATGGAAATTAATCTGCGGATAGTGAACCTCTTGTTTTTTTCCCTGTTGTCTATAAACACATATTCACTACAGAATTATTTAATTATGAGAAGTTTTTTTTAATGTACTTAATGCAAGTTTTTATCATTTAATAATGATAGAAGGCATATACACTTGTAAGTTCCAAGTCAAGCTTATTGTATTTATGTTTTGTTCACTGACCTAAAGTATAGGAAATATCCCTAGCCAGCCACTGCATCGAGAGGGTCTCTGGTGGAGAGTGGATGTTTTGTGATTAATAAGGGAACGGTTGAACACCTTCTGATATTTTTTCCAGGTTACACCAATATCTAAAGTTGTGTCAGTTGAAATTCTGTAGGATTCTGAGTTACAGAAAGCCATTCCCTACACCGAGCTTAAAGAGGAATTCACCTGTTTTTTCCCAGTAGTTATAGATTTTTACATTTAGATCTGCAGTCCAGTTGGAGTTTATTCTTGTGTGTAGTGTGACATAGAAATCCAAAGTTTTCATTTTCCAAATAACTACCAACTTGTCCCAGGACTGTTTCAAAATGTCCATCTGTGCCTTGAAGATCTAGGTATATTTTAGTGTCAGCTGGGTTCGTTTCCTTTCCCAAATGCTTACCTTCTTCCTGTTTGTCAGATTATCATTTAAATTTAGGTTATAGTGGCATTAGAACCTCATTTAGATTCAGATTGGATTACCAGAGATTTGAGTAGTAATAAAATTTTAAAATAACTGGAGAATTATTTTAAAAGTATAAAAGCGTGCTGTGGAGATGGCTTTCTGCAGTATAATATTTTAGTTCTTTCATAAAGGACTGTGCCCCAAGTCATGTGAAATTATTTTACCCTATGACCCAAGAAAATAATTTCCTAGAAAACAGAATAAAAGATCCCATGCATCTGTATATTTGTAAGGGCAAAGAATAAGGGAGACATGGGTTCAATCCGTGGGTTGGGAAGATTCCCTAGAGAAGGGAAACGCTACCCACTCCAGTATTCTGGCCTGGAGAATTCCATGGACTGTAGTCCGTGGGGTTGCAAAGAGTTGGACATGACTGAGTGACTTTCACTTTCAAAGAATAAGTACTTGCAGATTGAATTCATCCATCTTCAAGGAATCCATTTTGCTAACTTACTGGAAAATGAACTTGGATTAACTATAGAAGAAAAACCCAAGACCAGTGGTACAAGTCCCTGATTCACAGTGAGGTAGAGGTTTATTTTTAACATAGGTCTCAGAATCTTTATAGATCAGATCTCTGTGACTTGATGAATGTTCTGAAGTAGTGTCATCTTCTTTCAGGTGCCCTAATTCTTGGTAGCAAGGGAATTTAAAGTCACTTTTTCTTCAGGACAGTGAAACGTGTAAGCTCTGTGCTTTTACCTTTGTGCAGCAGTTTCTATGTCTTGCTCAGTTATTTCTTCCTGCAAACAATTTGTTATTTCCATACAGTGAAAAACAATATACTCTTGTAGTTAAAAGCATGAGGGGTTAGACAGATCTGTCCTAGTTCCATCATTTAACTTGGTGTAAGGTGGGATAATAGTACTACCTTTCTCACAAAGTTATTGTAAGGATTAGATGACTAGCACATGAAAGCAATCAGGCAGTGTTAGTTGTTAGCGAAGTTGTAGCTAAACTTCAGTGGAGTGTAGTCTGCAAAATACTTAGGGGCCTAGAGCAGCCTCTAAGATCTCTGGAGTCCTTTCTGGATACGTTTCTCACAAGGTGGCAAGCATAAGTGAATATTTCAGATTTTTAGAATTATGTTAACCTCAGTTAATAATACATAAATTATTCAAGTTAATTTATGAAGAACAAATTGAGTGTTTGCTGGGGGATGTGGGACTGGGGTGAGAAAGAAGGTATTACAGATTTGGAAGGGACACCTGGGAAGCGTCTGAGGTTCTGGCAGTTTGTCTTCTTTATGTATTTTATAACTTTACCACTTTACTGTTAGGTAGATATCCGTTTTTATAGCTATTATATTTTCCTAACTTGACTCTCCTATCATCATGAAATGTTCCTTGTCTCTAGCAATATTTCTTGTTTTTAAAACTATTTAGTCTGATACTTCTAGAGGCACTGCTATAGACAATATTTTCATCCTCCCTAAATTTATATCTTCGACGCTTACTCCCAATATGACGGAATTAAGAGATGGAGCCTTTGGAAAATGATTAGGTCGTGAGGGTGGAGTACACATGAATGAGATTTGTGCTCTAATAAGAGATCCAAGAGCCCTTGACCATTCTGTCACATGAGGCTGTAGTGAGAAGACCCTTAGGATCCAGAGAGCAGGCACTCACCAGATATTGAATCTGCCAGCCCCTTAATCTTAGACTTCCAGCCTCCAGAATGCTTGTTGGTTATAACCCAGTCTTTGATACTTTTGTGATAGCAGCCCAAACTAAGACATCCACTCTCTTTTATGGTTACTGATTCATATATTTTTGATATCCTTAAACTTTCATCCTGTTTGCATGTTTGAATCTGAAGTGTGTCTTAGAGACAGCATGTAATTGGATCTTCTTAATTTCAGTCTGACAGTCTCTGCCATTTCATTAGTGCTTAGTCCATTCACATTATGCTTATTGACATGGTTAAATTTATATCAGACTTTTTGTCTTCTATACGTCTCATGTCTTTTTTATTCCTTTTTCCTTTACTACAGTCTTTTGTGTTAGATAATTTTTTTACTGTACCATTTTAATATTTCTGATTTAGCCATCTGTTTCTTAGCTAAATTTTCTTGAAAGTGAAAGTTGCTCAGTCATGTCCAACACTTTGCAACCCCATGGACTATACAGTCCATGGAAATGTCCAGGCCAGAATACTGGAGTGGATAGCCTTTCCCTCCTCCGGGGGATCTTCCCAACCCAGGGATCGAACCCACGTCTCCCACATTGCAGGCAGTTCTTTACCGGCTGAGCCACAAGGGAAGCCCTAAAAGAGAAAATAACGTATTTATAGAGCATTTGGTGTATTTCCCATTTATAATGCCCTTCATTTCTTCATGAACTTTTACTGTCCGTTGTCATTTTCTGTCCAAAGGACTCCCTTTAGTATGTCTTGTAAGGCAGGTATGATAGCAGCAAATTCTCTGTCTTTATCGTGAATGTCTTTATTTAGCCTTTATTTTGAGGTATGGTTTTCCTAAATATCTAATTCTTGATTGACAGTCTTTTTTATTTTACCATTTAGAATGTGTCATTGTACTGCCTCTGCCCTTCATTGTTTCTGGTGAGAAATCAGATATTGACAGTTTTGTTGTTCCCCTGTACTTGATAAGTTGTTTTTATCTTGTTGCTTTCAGATTTTGTCTTTGAGCACATTTGACTCTGGTGTCTCTTAAGAGATGGATCTGTGTACTTGGGGTTCACTGAGCTTCTCGGATCTTTAGATTAACTCTTCATCACAGTTTTGAGATTTTTAGTCACTTTTTCAAATACCTGGTCTCTCCTCATTTCTGGAACTCTAATCACATATATTGTGACAGGTCCATTTTCCGCCCCCCCTGTCTTTTTTTCCCGCCCTTAGTTCTTCAGATTGGATGTCTATTGCTCTAACTTCAAGTTTACTTATTCCTTATGCTGATATAAGTCTGCTGAGCCCATCTGTGAATATTTTATTTCAGTTAATGACTCTTCCATCTTTGTTTCATTTTGTTTTTCTTTGTAAATGTCTGTCCTTTTTTCATGGATCTGTTTTTTTAAATCATTGTCATCATGCTCATTTAAGTTTTTAAACATACTCCTTTTAGTTTTTGCAACAAATTATTTATAACTGGTTTTTTATTTTTTATCATCTTAAAATTTTAGAAATTTATATTGGAGTGTAGTTGATTTATAATTTGGTTAGTGCATATATACAGCAAAGTGAATCAGGTGTGTGTGTGTGTGTGTGTGTGTATATCCATTCTTTTTCAAATTCTTTTCTCATATGTCACCACAGAATATTGAGTAAGACTTCCTTGTGCTATAGTCAGTCTTTATTAGTTATCTATTTTGTATTTAGTAGTGTGTGTATGTTAATCCTAATCTCCCAATTTATCACTTCCTCCCTGTGTTTTTCCTTTGGTAACCATAAATTTGACTTTGAGATTGGTGGGTCTGTTCTGTTTTGTAAATAGGTTCATTTGTATCATTTTTTTTATTAGATTTCACATATCAGTGATTTCATATGGTATTTGTCTGACTTAACTTCAGTTAATATATCTTTTGATGATGGCCATTCTGACCAGTGTGAAGTGATATCTCACTGTAGTTTTGATTTGCATTTCTCTAGTAATTAGTGATGTTGAGCATCTTTTCATGTGCTTTTTGGCTATCTGTATATCTTCTTTAGAAAAATGTCTGTTTATATATTTCACCCATTTTTGATTGGGTTGTTTGTGTGTTTTTTTTTTTGAACTGCATGAATTGTTTGTATGTTTTGGAGATTAACCCCTTGTCAATTGCATTGATTAAAAATATTCTCATTCTGTGAATTGTCTTTTCGTTTTATTTATGATTTCCTTTGCTGTAGAAAACTTAAAGTTTAATTAGGTCTCATTTGTTTATTTTTATTTTCATTACTGTAGGAGGTGGATCAAAAAAGATATTGCTGTGACTTATGTTGAGCCTATGTTTTCCTCTAAGAGTTTTATAGTTTCCAGCCTTACTTTTAGGTCTTTAATCCTTTTCATTTTTGTCTGTGATGTTAGGGAGGGTTCTAATTTCCACTATTTTACATATAGCTGTCCAGTTTTCCTAGCACCACTTATTGAAGAGACCATGTTTCTGCATTGTATGATCTTGCCTCCTTTATCACAGACTAGTTGAAACTAGGTGCGTGGGTGTATCTCTGGATTTCCTGTCCTGCTGCACTGATCTTTACTTCTGTCTTTGTGCCTGTGCTGCATTGTTTGGATGACCATGGTTTTGTGGTATAGTCTGCAGTCAGGGAGCCTGGTTCCTCTAACTCCCATCTTTCTTTCTCACGATTGCTTTGACTATTCAGGGTCGTTTGTGTTTCCATACAAATCCCTAAAATTTTTGTTAGCTAATTCTGTGAAAAATGTCGTCAGTAATTTGATAGGGATTGCATTGAATCTGTAGATTGCTGTGGATAGTATGGTCATTTTGACAGTATTGACTCTTCCAATCCAAGAACACTATATATTTTTCCATCTGTGTCATCTTTGATTTCTTTCATCAGCATCTTGTAGTTTTCTGAGTACAGGTCTTTTTGCCTCCTTAGGTAGGCTTATTACTAGGTATTTTATTCTTGATGTGATGGTAAATGGGATTGTTTCCTTAATTCTCTTTCTGATCTTTTGTTGTTAGTTTATAGAAATGCAAGAGATTTCTGTATATTAATTTTGTATCCTGTGACTTTACCAGATTCCTTGATGAGCTCTAATAGTTTTCTGATGGCCTCTTTAGGATTTGCTGTGGGTAGTATCATGTTATGTACAAACAATGACAATTTTACTTCTTATCCAATTTGAATTTCTTTTATTTCTTTTTCTTCTCTGATTGCCATGGCTACTACTACTATTAAGTCGCTTCAGTAGTGTCCGACTCTGTGTGACCCCATAGACGGCAGCCCACCAGGCTCCCCCGTCCCTGGGATTCTCCAGGCAAGAACACTGGAATGGGTTGCCATTTCCTTCTCCAATGCATGAAAGTGAAAAGTGAAAGTGAAGTTGCTCAGTCGTGTCCGACTCTTCACAACCCCATGGACTGCAGCCTACCAGGCTCCTCCATCCATGGGATTCACCAGGCAAGAGTACTAGAGTGAGTTGCCATTGCCTTCTCTGATTGCCGTGGGTAGGACATCCAAAACTGTGTTGAATAGAAGTGGGAAGAGCAGACGTGCTTGTCCCTGGTCTTAGAAGGCGTGGTGTGTGTTTGCTGTCCTGTCTTAACTCTTTGCCCTCCCATGGACTCCCCGTCAGGCTCCTCTCTCCATGGAATTTTCCAGGCAAGAAATAAGAGTGGTTTGCCATTTCCTTCTCCAGGGGCTCTTCATGACCCAGAGATCAAACCTGCATCTCTTGCATCTCCTGCATTGACAGGCAGTTTCTTTACCACTTGTGCCACCTGAATGATCTAAATTTTTCACCATTGAGAGTGATGTTAGCTGTGGGTTTGTCATATGTGGCCTTCATTTTGCTGAGATAGGTTCTCTGTACCCACTTTCTGGAGATTTTTTTTTTTTTTAATGATAAATGGGTTTTTGAATTTTGTCAAATTCTCTTTCTGCAACTGTTGAGATGACCGTATGGTTTTTCTTCTTCAGTTTGTTAATGTGGTGTATCACACTGATTGATAAGCATATGTTGAAGAATCCTTGCATCCCTGGGGTAAATCCCATTTGATCATGGTGTATGATCCTTCTCATGTATTGTTGGATTTGATTTGCTAATATTTTAAGGATTTTTGCATCTGTGTTCATCAGTGATATTGGCCTGTAATTTTCTCCCTTTTGTAATGTCTTTGTCTGAATTTGGTATTAGGATAATGGTGGACTCGTAGAATGAGCTTAGGGATGTTCCTTCCTCTGCAGTTTTTTGGAAACATTTCAGAAGTATAGGTGTTAACTCTTCTCTAAATGTTTGATAGAATTTGCCTGTCAACATTTGTTGCAAGTGTTTTGATCACAGTTTCAATATCAATACTTATGATTGACATGGTCATATTTTCTGTTTGTTGTTCAGTCTTGGAAGATTGTACCTTTCTAAGAATTTATGATCTTTTGTATTTCTGTGATGTCTATTGTAACTTCTTTGTCATCTCTAACTTTATTGTTTTGAGCCTTCTGCCTTTTTGTATTGGAAAGTCTAGCTGAAGATTTATCAATTACATCTTTTCAAAGAACCAGCTTTTAGTTTCGTTTATATTTTCCTTTGTTTTCTTCATCTCTTATTTCATTTGCCTGCTCTGATCTTTATATCTTTCCTTCTACTAACTTTGGATTTTGTTTGTTCTTCTTTCTTTAGGTGTAAGGCTATGTTGTTTGATATTTTTTGTGTTTCCTAAGGTAAGATTGCATTGCCATAAACTTCCTTCTTAGAACTGCTTTTGCTGCATCGCATAGGTTTTGGATCGTCATGCTTTCGTTATAATTTGTGTGTAGGTGTTTTTTAATTTCCTCTCTTATTTCTTCAGTGATCTGTTGGTGGTTCAGTGTCAAATTGTTTAGTGTCCATATGTTTGGTTTTTTTTTTTACAGGTTTTTTTTCTGTAATTCATTTTTAATCTCATAGTGTTGTGGTCAGAAAAGATGCTTGATATGATTTCAATTTTCTTAAATTTACTGAAGCTTGATTTATGGCCCAAGATGTGACATATCTTGGAGAATGTTCCATGTGCACTTGAGAAGAAATTATATTCTACTTTTGGATGAATTTTTCTGTGAATATCAATTGTCTGTCTCGCTTAATGTGTCATTTAAGGCCTGTGTTTCCTTATTGATTTTCTGTCTGGATGATCTGTCCGTTAGTGTTAGTGGGATGTTAAAGTCCCCCACTGTTACTGTCAGTTTCCCCTTTTATGACTGTTAGCATTTGCCTTACATATTGAGTTCAGTGTATATATATTTTATAGTTGTTACATCATCATCTTGGAGTGACCCCTTGATCATTACGGAGTGTCCTTCCTTGTCTCTTGTAACAGTCTTTTTTAAAAAAGCCTGTTTTATCTGATGTGAGTATTGCTACTTCAGCTTTCTTTTGGTTCTGTTTGCACAGAATACTTTTTCCATCCCCTCACTTTCAGTCTGTTTGTGTTCCTGGATCTGAAGTGGGTCTCTTATAGGCACCCTGTACACAAGTCTCATTTTTGTATATATTCAGCTGTTCTAAATCTTTTGGTTGGAGCATTTAATGTTTACATTTAAGGTAATTATCTATCTGAATTCTTAACTACCATTTTGTGAATAATTTTCAACTTGATTTTGTTAGGTCTTTTTTTTCCCCTTCCCCTTTTGTTCTTTTGTGACTTGAGGATTATCTTTATTTAGTGTTGTGTTTGGGTTGCATTTCCTTTTTTGTGTGTGTTGTAGTTTTTTGGTTTGTAGTTCCCATGAGGTTATGATATAGCAGTCTATATCAGATCAGTTCAATTCAGTCACTCAGTCATATCCAACTCTTTGCAACCCCATGGAGTGCAGCACCCAGGCCTCCCTGTCCATCACCAGCTCCCAGAGTTTACTCAGACTCATGTCCATTGAGTCGGTGATGCCATCCAAACCTCTCATTCCCTGTCATCCCCTTCTCCTCCTGCCTTCAGTCTTTCCCAGCATCAGGGTCTTTTCAAATGAGTCAGTTCTTCACATCAGGTGACCAAAGTATTAGAGTTTCAGCTTCAGCATGAGCCCTTCCAATGAATATTCAGGACTGATCTCCTTTAGGATGGACTGGTTGGATCTCCTTGAAGTCCAAGGGACTCTCAAGAGTCTTCTCCAACACCACGGTTCAAAAGCATCAATTCTTCGGCGCTCAGCTTACCTTATAGTCCAACTCTCACATCCATACATGAGTACTGGAAAAACCATAGCTTTGACTAAATAGACCTTTGTTGGCAAAGTAATGTCTCTGCTTTTGAATATGCTGTCTAGGTTGGTCATAACTTTTCTTCCAAGGAGCAAGCGTCTTTTAATTTCATGGCTGCAGTCACCATCTGCAGTGGTTTTGGAGCCCCAAAAAATAGTCTGACACTGTTTCCACTGTTTCCCCATCTATTTCCCATGGAGTGATGGGACCAGATGCCATGATCTTAGTTTTCTGAATGTTGAGTTTTACGCCAACTATACAAGGTTGTTTTTAAGTTACTGGACTTTTATTTTCACATGCATTTCCCACTTCCTGCAATTGTAGTCTCATCTCACAGTTGCTGGTTTTAATATCTTACTCGTATGGATGAGTTTTTACATTTACTGTTTATTTGCCTTTATTGGTGAGCTTTCCCACTTGTGATTTTCTTGTTTCTAGTTATGGTCTTTTTCTTTTTCCTTCCTTTCTCCCCTCACCCCCCCAACCCCTGCCTAGAAAAGTTCCTTTTTATCATTTGTTGTAAAGCCAGTTTGGTGATGCTGAATTCTCTTAGCCTCTGCTTGTCTGTAAAGCTTTTGATTTCTCTGTCAAATATGAATGAGAGCTTTGCTGAGAGTATTCTTGGTTGTAGATTTTTCACTTTCATCACTTTTAATATGTCATGCCATTCTTTTCAGCAGAGTTTCTGCTGAAAAATACCTGATAACTATGGGGATTCCCTTGTATGTTAAAGTTATTTGTTTACTGTTAATGTTTTTCTTTGTGTCTAATTTTTGTTAGTTTGGTTAATATGTGTCTTGACGTGTTCCTTCTTGGGTTCATCCTATATAGTAATATCTGTGCTTCCTGGACTTGAGTGTTTTCTTTCTCATATTAGGGAAGTTTTCAGCTATAATCTCGTCAAATATTTTTTTCAGGGCTTTCTCTTCTCCTTCTGGGACCCCTAAAATGTGAATGTTGGTGCATTTAGTGTTCTCCCGGAGGTCTCTGAGATTGTCCTCATTTCTTTTCATTCTTTTTTCTTTATTCTTTTCTGTGGTGATAATTTCCACCACTCTGTCTTCCACCTCACTTATTTGTTCTGCCTCAGTTTTTCTGCTCTTGATTCCCTCTAATTTAGTTTTCATTTCAGTTACTATACTGTTCATCTCTATTTGTATTTTAAATCTTATAGCTCTTTGTTAACAATTTCTTGTATCTTCTTGGTCTATTCCTCCATTCTTTTTCCGAGATTTCATATCATCTTTACTATCATTACTCTGAATTCCTTTTCAGGTGGATTGCCTGTGTCTTCTTTAGTTGTTCTTGTGGGGTTTTATCTTGTTCCTTTGTCTGAAACATATTTCTCTTGCCATGTCATTTTGTGTAGCTTTCTGTGTTTGTGGTCTCCTTTCCACAGGGTGCGGGAGAGTAGTTCCTCGTTCCTCTTGCCTCTAGTGACTACCCCCTGCTGGGTCTTGTCCCTCTGGTAGGTAGGGCCGTGTCAAGGAGTATGTTTTGAGGTGGCTGTAAACTCAGTGCAGCTTTAGGCAGACTGATGTTGTGGTGACCAGGGCTTGCACTGGATATTGAGTGGGACCTCCCCTTTGCTCTGTGGTTACACTGCCCTGTCAGGGGCGGGATCTGCTCCCTTGCTATTGAAATGGAGTAGAAGCCCCTGGAGGTGTTTCTGAGGTACGATTCTGAGCTGTGGTGCAGGATAGATGGGATTGGAGCACTCCCACGGAAGATGTCCCTGAGTGCCTCCCTTGGAGCTGTCCACCTGTGCGTGTGCTCTGTTGTGTCACGTTTCACCGTTGTGCGGGCTCATGAGTTACACCGTTGTTGGCACTGCTCTCAGCCCTATCGTGACCATTGGTAGGCCTGTGGTTGGCCCTGGTGTCTCTCAGGCGTTATTTTCACCAGGCCACCGGCACAGATTCACTGAAGGTGGGTCTCAGCACTGTAGTAGCCATGCCCCTGGGCTTGCTGTGGTAGCTGTGGCAGCAGCTCAGCCTCTGGCCTGGCCCAGCCCCCTTGTGTATCTGCCCACAAAGCCCACAGCTCTAAAGCTGGACCCATCTCAGCTTTGAGAGCACTCATTGTCTATTGGGATGTTCTGTAGGTGCTGAATTTACAGAATCAGCAGCACGGATGTAAATCCACAGTTCGCACTGCCGTGAGCAGAGATATCATCTCTTCTCTCTCACTCGCATGGCTCCTGGGACTCAGCTGGGGTGTCAGCCCCCTTCTCCATGTGCGCTCCCTAGCTGGTGTCTTCTCCTGAGGCTGCCCCAGGGCACATGAGCCTGCCCAGGCAGAATGGGGCCAACGCGCAGAAACCTGGGTTTGTGAGTCTGCCCACATGTGGTGGTCAAGCCACCCCTCCTAGTGCCCATGGTGGCAGGGGCCAGGGTGAAGGGGAGAGGCTGCAGTGGAGGCCACGCCCGCCGTGCACTGCTCAACCATGGAGCTTCATTTCTGTGGAGGCCCAGGCTTCTTCCACAGGCATTCCCGGTTCCTGGTTGTGGACTTCCTCGCTCCCATCCCTACAGGCTTTTTCTTCATAGCCAACAGCAGTCCTCTACCCGGGTCTGTTCTCCAAACCCCACCTTCCAGCCCCCAGCCCCCATCCACACTAGCAGACCCACACTTCAGGCTGGGGTGCGTGGGGCTGTGGCACACAACATCCGGGTGGGTCTCACTCTGTCCTGCCTGCCGCCGACCAGTTGCTGCACGCTGCTCCAAGCCCCCAGAGCTCCTTTTCTGACCCTGCTGATGTCCCTGCTGGTGAGGGGGCTTCCCCAGGTGCGGGACTTTTTCTTTTCCTTCAGCTCCTCACCCCTCCCCAGGAGTGCAGGTCCTGTGCTGCTTCCTCTCTTTCCTCTGTCTTGCCCCTCCTGTGGGGATCTTGTTTGTCCTTCAGGTGTCCAAGGTCCTCTGCTGGCTTTCTGTGGGTACTGTGTGAGAACTGTTCCATTCGTAGTTGTATTCTTGATGTATTTGTGGGGAGAGATGAACTCCGTGTTCTCCTGCTCAGCCATCTTGATTCCTCCCTTCTATAGCCGCTTTTTGTGGGTTAGATCTAGTATCCCTGTATAATCAGATGTTTCTGTCAGCTGCTGCTTTTTCCTGATTGTGGTCAGACTTTCTCTTTGCCTGTCTTAAAATTATTTTGTTGTTGATGAATCTGGGTATTTTAAGTAATATTGTTGCAACTGTAAAGTCTGACCCTCCCCCATGCCCCAATTATTTTTGTTGTTGCTATTTTGCCTGTCTGCTTATATGTGTAGTAATTTATCTGGACTTACCTGGACTTAGCTGTGTGATTCATTTCCTCTGGGATGTGTGGCCACTGATGGCTCTGTTTAGTTGGTTTTTGTTTTTGTTCTTGTTTTTTTTTTTTTAATTTTAATTCTGGCTTTCTTGAGGTTGTGTCTGTTTCTACACAGTGTAGTGGCCATCCAATACTGGTCAGAGATTATATTCAAACATATCAAACCAATATGGCTTCCACTTACTATCAGTGGATCTATATGTGAATTCAGAAGTATATTCCAGGTTTAGATAGTTTTCAGGTCTGCACCTCTTGTGTTTCCTTAGTACATGTGCACAGGCTTCTGATAAAACAAGGATGTGTGAGTAGTTTCATCCTTCTCGAGCGTGCACACCAACTCCAGTTAGCCAGGATATTTGAAACGCTTGTCAAGTGCCTCTATGACTCTCTCTCTTTTTATCTTCCCATTACATTTTTCTGTCCCATGGCTTTTTTACGTTTGTCTTTGCCCAACCAGGACTGCAACCACAGATCAGTAGAACCCCTGGCTTTCCCCATTTGCTTAGCTCTCAGATTACAGCACCACGAGGCATGGATTATTTCACCTTCTTTAAATCAAGTCAGTCCTCCAGCAGTAAAACTGCTGGTTATTCACAACCTACCTTGTGGTGTGAAAATTACCACACTGAATGATGGGAGGAAGAAAGGGAGCAGTCCCTAGGAAGTATGCCAGGGATTTTCATGGTGATTTCCTGAAGTTCAATAGTTTTTTCATAAATAAGCATTGTTCAATTTGTCGTAAGCCTGTAATCCATTTCCAGGACGCTGAAATGGTTGTGGTTGATCTTTTTGTCGTTGCTCTTAGAGGGTTTGGAAACCTCGTTTAGCCACATCAGAAGTCTCACTTAGTATTGTTTTGAACTGTGCAAGTATTTTACACTTTCAAATGTTAAAATTAAATCAGAAAGGATAATTAACCCTTAAAATGGGTTACAAACAGAAACAAATTGCTGTAACTATATCAAATTGATTACATGTTAGCATAACTATTTCAAGTTAATTACATAGAGAAGGTAATTTCAATAAATTTGGACATAATACTCTGGGTGTATATCCTTAGTAGAATATATTCTAAAGTTGGAAAAAAATGAGATCTTGAACTTTATGTAGTAGATAATAAGTAGTAATAGTCGCATAGTGTTTGAAATTTTTGTTTATTGTTGGATAGAGCAAAATGAGTTAAGTATTTTGCTGTTACTGGGATTTCTGTTTTATTTCTGTATTTACTCCTGGGATTTCTGTTTTATTTAAGATGTATTTTCATGAATCTCTTCACTGAGAGGACCTAAAAGCAATGACTCCCTCATAACATCTAGATCTTGGTTTTGAAAAAATGACTGATTCCAGGTACAGGGAAGGCAGAGTACAAACTATTGCACTTGGAATATAATGTATGCCTGCAGCAAAGCTTACCCTTAGGGGGATAGATCCAGGCGAAGATTCGTGCATATCCTGAAAGTGGGCTGAGAAGTCTTGGGTAAGAACTCTGGAGTATGGCCTAAAGGGGCCCCACAGGAGGAAGAGTGCAGTCAGAGGAGGAGCTTGACTGGCCTGTTTTGCCCAGGCCTAAGGAATGTGGAATGTTCAACTCATGAAACCATCTAAGCACTTTGTAACCATCTAGACTTTCTGCAGTGCTTTTTTAAAAAATTCTCTTAGAATTTTTAAAAATAACCCGAGGTAGAATTGAATTGCCCAGTTAGAGGCGTTTTGTACAGTTGACATTCAGAGGAAGATCATGTGGGGAAGGAAGTGAAGGTAGTCCTGGGGAAGAGGTCTGGTTTGTGTTAGACTTGGAAAACAGCGAAATTTGGTTTGGGCAGTTGAAAGGAAAATCTGGAAGAAAAACAATGGCATTTCCAAGGTGGGTGCATAAGCAAAAGAATGGAATGAAGAATAAGAGATCCAACTAGTTAGAAGAGAGGACTTGTGTAGTAATGGGAGATAGGACTGAGTAGGTTGGAATAGAAGTTTGTTGCAAAAAATAAAAGATTTCTGAATCTTGAATTTTTTTTTTTTTCTAACCTGTAAAACAGGTAAATACCTACATGCCCATCTCTCAGAATTGTCTTGGGAAACCGATGAGTAGAGCTCTAATGTGTCTGATAGCAGATGTCAAGCAGTGAAATCTATACTGGTAGAGTTTATAGTGAACTGAATAACAGGCTGAAAAGTTGGCAGTTGCAGTGATAACTGTTGAAATAAACTCCCTTCATCAAGGGCATTGTGTTTTTGAGGTTTTCCGTGACAGCTCCTGTGATGATTCACAATACAAAATAATGTCACTATTTCCCCCTGAGCTCTCAGTGATGGGGAGGTCTACTGAGTTTAGAGTCCTGTAAAATTTCTTTGGTTCCCATTCTTAAGGAAACAAAATTCTAGAACAGATGTTACCCCATGCGGTCTCCCCAGAATCTGGAGGCATGTGAGAGGGCCCTTAACCACATTAGACCAGAACCTGGAAGATTTGCACCCAGTAATGCCGCAGGATACCAGCCCTGCCAGTTCACTTATGTGTGATGCTCTTGGCACTTGGCAGGCTGAGTAAGACTATGCACTGTGGAGTCTGTCCTTGGATTCCACAGCATTTCACAGTGTGCATGCCATCCTCGGGTTAAAGAATGTGTTCCGGCGGCAGAATAAATCCTAGTCTTTGTACTAGGATCAAGTTAGTCTCCTGGCACAGCCGGGAGACAGTGCAGCGTTCTTTTCAAAGTGCTATTTTTAGCTGTTACCAAGGAGATATTCAGCATGATATTGATAATTGCATTAATCCTCAATTTAACACAGTCTGTGAAAGCAGCAGCTCTTTTCCAGTGTTTATTACTTAATGGGTCACTGAGTTGTGATTTATCAGACCAAAAAAATAAAACGCCTTCCTTAGAATAATTGGCCTCTGTAGTATGTTCCAGAGCCTCTTGGCCAGTTCAACTTTTAGGCCCAGTTGTAACAACACTGTGAACTTCTCTCAGGCTGCCTGCTCAGGCTGGCCCCCGTCAGTAATTCCTTCTGGGTATACTTTGGATCTAGGCTTTTCTTGTTGGAATATTAATGTTCTAAATTTACCAAATAATGATTAAACTCTTAAAACACACTCTTCACGAGAGCCTGATCTGGCAGTCTGAATGACTGATCTGTGTTCATAAAACATTCCTGGTAAGTTGGCATTGGAGAACAGATTATAGATCAGAAAGTAGCTTAAAATTAGAGAGATTGAAGTTGTTGATGGATGGGCATTGAACTCTTCATAACTTAATGAACCGCCCTTCCCTGAAGAATTTTTATTTTTGATAGTACTGTTTTAAAAAAATATATTACAGACCTGTGATACTCATGTGATATTCATGTGATCCTATAATTTTCTCTTAATTCATTAATATGCTACCCTGCATTAATATATTTTCTAATGTGAAACCAATTTTTCATTTCACTGTTAGAACTTTATTAGCCAGTGATATATGGTTGTTTGTGTGAATTTAAGATTGATTGAATGAAGTCACTACTATTTATAGGGTTTTCATTTTGCCCTAATTGAAATTACTTTAGAATTTTTAAGTGGTTTTTTTTTTCCCCCACCCATTTCTCCACATACCCTCCTGCCCCAACCTTTGAGCTTGGTGTTTTTTGTGTCATAATTTGTTTAGATTCTGCATAGAAGAGAGAGCATATGGTGCTTGTCTTTCTCTGATTTCTTTCCCTTAGCGTAATACCCTCGAGGTCTGTCCCTGTTGTATCAGATAGCAAGATGGCATTCCTTTTTTTTTTGTCTTTTTTGTCTAAGATGTCGTTCTTTTTATGGCTAAATAATATTCCTTTGTGTGTGTATAACCGCAGTTTCTTTATCCATTCATCCTTTTTTTTTTTTTTTTTTTTTGAGGTATGTTTCTTCTGTCTTTGGCTGTGTTGGGTCGTCTTTGCCATGTGCAGGCTTTCTCTCATTGTGGTGAGCAGGGGCTGCTCTTTGTTGTGGTGGGTGGGCTTCTCGTTGCAGTGGCTTCCCTTGCTGCAGAGCACAGGATCTAGGCACGTAGGCCCGCCCGCGCTAGTTGCAGCACGTGGGCTTAGTTGCTCCATGGTATATGGGATTGTCCTGGACCAGGGATTGAATCTGTGTCCCCTGGATTGGCTGGTGGATTCTTAACCACTGGAAAGCCAGGGAATTCCCTATCCATTTGTTCACTGATGGCCATTTCGGTTGTTTCCATATCTTGGCTATTGCATATAATGTTGCTGTTGAACATGGGGATGCAGCCATCTTTTTGAGTTAGTGCTTTCATTTTCTTCAGATAAACACCCAAAAGTGGACTTGCTGAATCATATGGTAGTTCTATTTTTAAGTTTTTAAGAAATGTCCATATTGTTTTCCATAGTGGCTTCACAATTTACATTCCTACCAGCAGTGCTCAAGGGTTTTCTTTTCTCCACATTCTTGCCAACACTGGTTATTTCTTGTCTTTTGATAATAGTTATTCTAACAGGTGTGAAATGATATCTCATTGTAGTTTTGACTTGCATTTCCCTGCTGATTAATGATGTTGAACATCTTTTCATGTTCACCATGTATGTCATCTTTGGAAAAATGTCCATTCAGATCTTGACCCACTTTTTTAATAAGGTTGGGGAGTTTTTGCTTTTAAGTTGTATGAGTTCTTTTTGTATTTTAGATTACCGCCTTATCAAGTAGATGATTTATAACTATTTTCTTCCATTCATTTTGTTGATGGTTTCCTTTGCTGTGCAGAAGCTCTTTAATCTGATGTGGTCCCACTTGGTTATTTTTGCTTTGAGTGTCAGATTCAGAAAATCATCACCAAGACTTACTTCAAGAAGCTTACCACCTTTGTTTTCTTCTAGGAGTATTATGGTTTCAGGTTAATCCATTTTGAGTTAACTTTTGTGTGTGGTGTAACACAGTGGTTTGTTTTCATTCTTCTGCATGTGGCTGTCCAGTTTTCCCAGCACCACTTACTGAAGAGACTGTCCTTTCCCCAGTTATATATTAGTGGCTCCTTTATCATAAATTAATTGACCGTATGTGTGTGGGTTTATTCCTGAGCTCTCTATTCTGTCTCACTGATCAGTGTGTCTGTTTTTATACCAATACCATACCATTTTTATTACTAGAGCTTTGGAAGTGTAGGTTGAAATCAGGGAGTGTGATGCCTCCAACTTTGTTTCTCCAGGTCACTTTGTCTATTTGGAGTTGAAATAACTTTTAACTGGATTCTTTGTGGGGTTTTCTTTGCTTCCAGCATAGAATTCCCTTTCTTATGTGGAGAAAGTTCCCCTTGTTGAGTGCTGGTCAGTCCCCTGTGTTCACTCTGGTCTCTTGACAGCCAAGGCATGTGACTACGCTTGGCTCATTGGAGGCTTCTGACCGAAATTTAAATCTAAATTAGGACAAAGAAAGGGGAATGGTTAGGGTCTGTTGGCTGTTATTACAGCCCTATCTTGGCGAGACTCTTCTCCTAGAAGACACATCAATATTTTTTAGCTTTTTGACTTCAGAGTTGCCTTGAGTCCTGTCTGTTTTATAAGCCCATGTTTTAGGCCTCCCTGTGATTGTGTGAGCCCCACGGTAGCTTTCCAGTAAACTTATGCCCTTAAAAAAAATTTTTTTTTTTCTTTTTTGCCCAAGATAGTTCTTTTGCTTGCCTCCAGAAATCCTAACCGGGCTTCCCAAATGGCTCAGTGGTAAAGAATCTGCCTGCCAATGCAGGGACGTGAGTTTGATCCCTGGGTTGGGAAGATTTCCTGGAGGAGAAAGGGGCAACCCACTCCAGTATCCTTGCCTGGGCAATAATGGACAGAGGAGCCTGGCGAGCTGCTGTCCACGGGTTCGCAAGGGTCAGACATGACTTAGCGACTAAACAACAAAAACACTAACCAGTTCAATAGAGGATATTACAGTTCGGGCACCTTCCTCTGGGTGGTAGTAGGTAAATGTGGCCACATTTTTATATTTTGATTGTCATCACCACTACCCATCTTATTTTTTCCTGTATTCCCTTGGAATAGGCCTTCTTCAGATATGTTATAAATGAATTATTATTGTCTGCTGAACATCTGGCCTGTAATAGATGTCGTAAAAATTAGATTCTGTTTATACCTATTTCTTAGTTTCTTTATTGAGATTCATCAAGTGTTCTGTTTCTTTCAGAGTATAGTAATAAGGTATTTGGAAAGCACCCAGATCTCAGCAGCTCATTTACAGATCTTCTCCAGAAGCATTATATTTTTTTAATTTGGTTCCTAATATTTAGAGTACCAACTGTTTAGGATGTCAGCTTGTACTGTCGATGAAAGAGTGTGCTAATTTTGTTTCCTCCCATTGGAGTTTTTATTGAGTCAGAAACTTCAAGAATGAAGGAAGAGATTTTTGGAGATTCTCTTTTTTTTTTTTTAATGCTGTCAAAGGTGGCATGCTAGCTCTGCTTATGCCGGCCAACTTGCTGAGGTGTTCAGGGCTGAGAGCACACAGGGGCTCGGCACGTGTCTTTTTGGCTCCACAGACTAACATTCACTCTGCCTTTGAGTCCCATGAGTGCTCTACCATCTGTGTGAAATTCTGTTGATAGAAGAGGCTAGGAAAAGAGATTCCTCTGGGTTTCTTCAAATTCCCCTGTGTTAGCCTGCTAACAGCATACCGCCTGACCCTGCAAATAAGACTCATCCCCCATAGTGCACTCTGCCAGCCTCTCTATGTCTGCTTCATGACACAGAGTGCAGTTGTAGCTAAATAAGTATTACACTATTTATTTTATAGAAAAATAATAGCTAATTTTTGAACCCTTATTCACCAGTGGATTGGAAACTTTACATACGTTATCACATTAACCCATAAATCTATTAGCCTTAATTTTTAGATGAAGAAATTAACGCCCAGAAAGATCTGAAACTTGTCCAAGATCATCTACAATTAATAAGTAGCAGATCTAGAATTTTAATTTATAAAGGTAAGCATACCAGTGGGTATATTAGTTTCATTTTTAGTAAATGGAAATTACTGTCCATGCAAAAGCCGGAAACAAAGAAAACCTGGGTTTTGTCTTTTTAGTGTCAAGAATTCACTGGATGTTTAGCCAGATGGTCATGTGTTTTTTTTCTGTGTGTTTGAGATGTAGATAAAACTGACCCAGTTCTCAAAAGTCAAGCTGCTGCCAGTTGAATAGCCTAATGTGTAATGAAAGCTGGCCTTTCTGTTCACTTATCATAATACTGTATTTATTGTCATTCTCTGATCTTTTTCAGAGAAGGAGAGAAGAGAGCTCTAGACTAAAGGAGGAGGGAAATGAGCAGTTTAAGAAGGGAGGTAAGATGTGTTTTCAGCACTGATGCTGGCTGTCTTGACTCATTCTTTTGTAGAGTCTGTGAAGAAACACTGAAGAATGTTTGGAAACAGCTAGCAGATCTGAACTGCTAACAATGCTGAAGAACAAAGCTCTTTGAGTTTTTGCTTTGGGAAACTCTGATCTGGAATGTTAAAAGGCTATTTGCTGCATTGCTGTCAAAAGGGGGTCTCAGTTCCTCACTTTGTGACAGTGCTGTGAATACTGGCCCAGTGCGTCCTGTGCTGCCTAAGAAGGGTTTTGCTTACACTTCAGTTGCTCTTTCAAGTTCCTTTTTCTGTAGATGCCTTAACTAGAGAGATGGTCCTTCTGCATTTCTTGTATTTGCTTAGGGATAGTTGAGGTTCATTTTTATAATTTGGGAGAACTGTTTGACCTTATTATCAAATTTGTCACATCTCAGAGTATGTATGCTTTGGATATCTAGGAGTAGTAACATCTTCCCTTTGTTATTTTTAGGTTAAAAAAATTTTTTTTTCATATATCCTGATTTATCAATTATCACTTCTTTTTTCTAAGAGAACTAAAGGTTCTCTGAAAGTTTTATCTCTTTATATTTTAGTATTAAATATTTCAAACCTGAGAAAGGAGTGACTAGGCAATTATCTTTTAGTATCCTAACTATAATTCTGTATGTGGCAAAGAATGTATGAGTTGATCACCATTTTCTCTCTAAGGTATTTAGTCAACTACTGGTTTTTAACATAGTTGCTTTTAGCTCTATAAAATGTCTCTCCAGACATTTCAGGAAAGCATTTTTAGCCTGGTTGACTCCATGAAAGCAGAATATCTTTAATGAAAAATATATAGAGTTTTTTCTTCATCCTGGGCTGTTAATTCCAGATTTTAGTCTCTTTCCTCTGTCCAACAAAACTCTTTACTAAATTGATAAGCCAAGTGAAAGGTGAATGTATAGAATGGAAAGCTATACATCCTGAGGTCATTTGGAATACAGTGATATCAGAAATAAAATCATAACGACTTCTTATATTTTCCCTTCTCCTCAGATTACATAGAAGCCGAAAGTTCTTATACTCGAGCCCTGCAGACGTGTCCCTCCTGCTTTCAGAAAGACCGGTCTGTTCTGTTTTCCAACAGAGCTGCAGCAAGGATGAAACAGGTATGTGTCTTGGACCCTGTCTTTTTCAGAAGCACATGGACTTGCACTGTGTTTGTAGGCTAGCTTCTCTCCGGAAACAAGCACAGGGGCTTTAAAGTCACTGCCTCTCTTTTCCTACCCCTATATTTCGCTGATTTAAAGGGCATGGGAAGGATAGAAGCATAATTTTGAAAAACTTAAGTCAGATTACTGTTCGTATTCCTTATTAAAGTGGCTGAGTGAATACTTTCACAGAAGGAAGCCTGGCACAGTTTCTACCAAACCAGGGTAGGTTAATGAATCAAACAGCCAAGTAGTACATGTCCTAGAATAGCTCCAGCTGCTTATTTCAGGCCTCTGAAACTTCAGATAAGACTCGAAGGGACAGGAAGCAGTGCTTGAAACTGGACTTCAAGGTGCTTATCCCTGAGATTCTGATTTTCTGTTGAAAGTATGGATATAGGGAGAAGCATCCAAGAGTTGGGGTGAAAAGTACCCTTAAATGCAAAATAGGAGTCAGGGAAAATTCAGAAGCATTTTTGTATTTCCAAAGGATTGAGAACCTGATGTTGCAGGGTGAATGTAGAGTAGAGGAGAATGTAGTGATATTTGTTTGGTATCATGTTGGTATTAAAAGTTAGATTGGTGATTTGTTGATATTCCTGTTTAGACACCATAGTAAATCTTGCTGGATTGAAATGGTGAGAGCTTGAAAAAAAAACAGTACCCCTTCTTAAAGACTACTTATATTCAAAGCACAAGGGTAGAGGTTTTTTTTACCTTTAAGCAACCACAAAGCAGGCATAAGATTGGGTGAAGTGGTTTTCTGTTTGTTTTGATCAGGTAACTATGTCATTTTCTTTTTGATGTCGACTGATGAGGGTTTTTAAAGGGGAGAGTTGGGGGGTGCACTTGAATGTTTGGACATTCAAAAAGTTTTATTTTAATCCAGGCTTGTATGTTTTGTTACTGGATTCAGTGTCCAGGGTGAAGTTTTTAATACTTTTAGAGTGATTCATGTGACACAAGAGAGGGAATAATTCTAGAGCATATAGAATATACAAACAGACATTTTGTATTAGGGGAAATAAAACAATTTTTAGATTTATTTAAAACAACATTCATTAATACGTTCTACCATCGATCAGAATTCACAACTAACGGTCTTTCCACTTAGCTGGAAAATTCTGATTTCACTTTTGCCTCTGGGAGATATCAAGCCACATTCATAGACTGGAAATTGTCATTGTGAGTTGAGATCGAGGACACCTTCAGTGTCAGAGAAAACACACCATACCCATTTGGCTCCTGAAATTTGGGATTCTTTGTTCTCACAATTACCAAAATTAGTGACATTGCTAGCATTAGGCTGCTGCTGCTGCTAAGTCGCTTCAGTCGTGTCCGACTCTGTGCGACCCCATAGACGGCAGCCCACTAGGCTCTTCTGTCCCTGGGATTCTCCAGGCAAGAACACTGGAGTGGGTTGCCATTTAGGCTAGCATTAGGCTAGTATGAGCAACTCGTTCCTAAGTTAAGAAGATGGATGGCCTTGTTAGTCTTCTGTCTGTCACAGCCGAGGGGAACTCAGACTTGCTCTGTAACTCTGACCTCTACAAGGGATAAGTTTGCTACTGGGCTCTTTTTGTTTGTTTTATTCTTTCAACTTTCATTCTTAATATTTTAAGAAGATACTAAAATTACAGACTTGGAGACTTTCAGGAATGCACTGAAATGATTTAAGGAGCCTATTCTGAGTTTAAGGAAGTGATGGGTTAACTATTTTAAGAAGAATCTCTGAAAGACAAGTTTGCAGGCTCAGCATCCCTGATTGGGTATGCCTGGCCAAGCTTTATGTTTCGCGTCTAGAGGGGGAAAAGGCAAACTTGGAGTTAGGGCAGGTTTCAGCTCTAGGCCTGACTACACAAGAGTAAACAAAGTCCCCCAAAAAATAGGTTCTAAGAATAGCTACTTGGGGGCACAAAGAATACCACCACATCAGCTGTACACACAAGTTATAGAGATTTACTTCTATATCAGAAATTTTAAAAATAACATTGTGTGTGTCAGACTTAACAGTTATCTAAAAGTTGGGAAAATACTGACTTCCAGTTTTCTATACTGCAGGACTTCTTGTTAGAGTTTTTAATATGTGAATTGCTATTTTGGACATTGGAAGAGATAATGTAGTTAGTGTTTCCCAGACAACTCTGGAACCTTTTTTTGCTTATTGTGGGTAAAGTACACATACTATAAAATTGACCATTTTAACCATTTTTAGATATATTCATAGTATTAGCAATGATCATCATGTCCAGTTCCAGTAATTTTTTATGACCTTAAGAAAAACCCATTAAGCAGTCACTCCCCATCCTGGAACTGTTTTTGATTGAATCCTGAAACTCATTTGGTAGACAGTGCTCTGAAATATTCTACAAAGTATTTGGCGTTTGCCATAGTAGCCATTATGGAAGTATTAAACACTTACTTGAACTAACATCTCTCTAACATTGTAGAACATTTCCAATTTGGAAAAAAATAGACATTTTAGAGCCTAGAAAAATTAAATAGCAGATGAATATCAGAGCTAGAATCTAGTTCTTTTGAGAGTCTGGTTCTCAAGCTAGAATCTAGTTCTTTTGAAATCCTGTGTTCTTTTCACTACACCATGCTTCTCAATTCAGCAAATTAAATTAGATATTTGGCAAATTCTTTTGTATTTTTGTTTGGTCAGTGAATCAATTAAGGTTCATAACTGAGACTACATGACAAGCCATGCTCTATCTGTATATGAACCACCTCTGTACTTTCTGGAAAATACCACTTTGGGTGTGATATGTAACAGTTCACCAAAGAGGAAGGTTACTCATTCAGTTATTCATGTATCAGTCATTTGTCCTGTTTATTGATAGAGTTTTCTCACTATCAACATTCTAATGTAAAATGTTGCAGGCCAATTGCAGCAGTCTTTAAATAAAGATACTTCAGGAGGAAGCTCCTTGAATAATTTGTTGCCAGGAGACTTTCAAGTCAGCTGTCAGCATAGTTTGAATTTTAGCTTGGAAGTGGCATGCATGTTTTGGTGTGATTTCCTTAAAGAGCATGCATCTATCTCTGTAAGCAATTATTAATGATCAGTTTATGTCATTGAGCCTTTAAGCTGTTGAGACAGAATTAGGGTGACACATATTAATGATCTATTTCCTTTTAGGAGAAGAAAGAGATGGCCATCAGTGACTGCAGCAAAGGTACAGCTTTTTGGTCTTGTACATGTTAACATACAAGAGCATTACCTCAGCTGTCTGCTGAGTTGTGACTGACTCTTTTGTGACCCCATGGACTGTAGCCCACCAGGCTCCTTCGACCATGGGGTTCCCAGGCAAAGAATACTGAAGTGGGTTGCCATTTCATTCTCCAGGGGCTCTTCCTGACCCAGGGATTGAACCTTTGTCTCCTGCTTTGGCAGGTGGAGTCTTTACCACTGAGTCACCTGGAAAGCCTGTTAGTTCAGCTAGACAGCAAATACAGAGGCTCTCAGCCAGGTGTGTACTTGTACACATGCACCCTTCTGGGGCTGCTAAATGAGAAGCTTTGGGTCTTTCTCGGAGGTGTACTGTGCAGTAGTCATCTTAGTGAAAGCATTTTTTGAATGGATAGTTCAGTCAGTTTATCCTGTATTGGTAGATATGTGGAGAAAATTTAAACCTACCTTGGCCACAGAAACAGTATATACTTCTTGTGTGCTTGCCTTTGAAATGAAGATCTCAGTTGTTGCTGGGGCTTCTGAATCTGTGTGCTTGGTTAGTGGTGGTGGTTGCTCTTAGGAAAATGGTACTCCATTCAGATGTTGTACTTAATCCAAATCTCCTTGCCATCATTTTTTATCAAGTTCAACACAGTGAACAGTCTTTGTCATCTGATGTCTGAGTTCCATAATGATCTTTGCATTCTACCACCTCATAGAGACAGCTCCAGACATAGGGTCATTATTGTTTTTGTTTTTTTTTCCCCAAAATTTCCTGACAGGCCAGATGGTTGTCTTGTCTTTATAACCTGCTTGGTGTGGGAAACACACATAATCTTGTTCCTTGCATCTTGCTACTCGCACGAGTTTTTTCAAGCTAATATTGTTTTTTAAATTTGTATTTTCTTTTCCATTTTGGATAATATTTTCTCTGAGAGAATCAGATTTTAAAAGAACTTTATTTTAAAAAAAAAAGAAGAAGAAGAACCTTATATATTATCTAATCCTTCTCTCAGACCAAGCATGAATTCCCTCAATTGTTTTGTTTCTTTCGATTTTTTAATAACATTAACTAGTCACCCTCTCTTCTTTATACTTGGCAATTCATTAGAGTCTCTGAATGAAACTTAACACATTAGGATCCAGCAAACTTATTCTGATCTATTACTGTCTTCAGCTGGAACTAATTCTAAATGTACTGTTTTGTTTGGAAGAAGGTATTTAACCTTAATCTCTGTGAGATGTGTGGGTTTGACGAGTTTAAATTAGGAACAAGCTGCGATTTTCAGAGTTCTTTTCTTGGTAACCAAATGGAGAGAAAATGGCTTGTAAGCTGATTAGCGGGGAATATACTAGAAAACTACATTTCTAGCTGTCGCTCTCAGTCTAGGAGCCAAGAGAATGAGAGGAAGTGGGGGGAAGTGTTTGTTTTCCAGATTTGTTTTTGGTTTTGGTTAAACCAAAATACATGTGCTTATACTTAGTTGTTATGGCTACATATGGTTTATTGAATCCATGCGCAAAATACATTAACAATAGTACAGTTTATTTGGATTAAGTAGTACAGATTATTTGGATATACAGGACCTTTCATTCCCCTGCCCCCCAAATAAACGCATGCCCACTCTGTGTACAAACTTTGGCAAAGGACTTAACTCATTTGGAGCTCTTTGCTATGAAATACTATCTAAGAAACTGTGTGAAAACTGTGGAACAGTATTTAATGCCAGTCACCTTTATGCTTTTAGCCTTAGCAGGTAAATAAAGTTTAATTCTCTATAGGGATTGAGAAAGCAAATCACAAGTTAGAGTGATAAGTTGGTGTTAGAGGTTTCTATAAAGTAGTCATAGGGAATTCCCTAGTGGCACAGTGGTTGGGACTCAGTGCTTTCAGTGCCGGGGCCCGAGTTCAGTCCTTGGTTGGGAAACTAAGATCCTGTCAGCTGTGCTGCCAGTAAGAAGAGCAATCCTGGAAGGATTCCATCTCTTCGGTCAATATTTGCATTGTTAGAAGTTATCCACTAGTTGAGAAGGGGGCAGTATAGGAGTTAAAATGTAAATTAGAGGGTTCAGTTTTTTAAAAGATGGCGTGGTAGAGGTCACTGGAGTATTTTAAGAGAATATGGTATGCTAGACTAAGGGGAGGTTGACAGTGTGTAAAGATGAAATCCTGCAGTTTATGTTCTTTCAGAAAACCTTCTCCTGAACCACTATCCCCTTCCAGCCACTGCACCATTTCTGTCATCTGCTTCATTGAAAGACTGTCTGCCTGTCTATACCGTGTGGTTTATATCTTCGGCCCTGCCCTGTAGTCTGGAGCCCTGTACCCCACTGCAAACTTGACATCTCCTTGGGACATCTGGTCCCATGGCGTAGCAGATGTGCCCAGAACAGACTCTGGTGCCTCCCAGTCCCCCACACATACATGAATGCATGAAAACAACTTGGTAGTTTTTTTCATACTAGTAAATGGCATTATTATCCATTCACTTGCTGAAACTTTAAAACCTTTGGAGTCATCCCTGAGTTATTCTCTCATTCCACATGGCTTAATTAATTAGCAAGTCCATTGGGCTCTGATTCAGAGACATTCCCTTAATCTGGCCTCTCCTTTCCATCTCCACATTTAGCAGCTTAGTGAGCACCCTCTGTCATCTGGGCTATTGCAGTGACCTCCCAGCTGTCTCACCGCTTCCACCCATACCCTTCACACTGTAGCCAAAGTGAGTTTTTAAAACTGTAAATCAGATTATGTCTTAATCTGCTTGAAACGATTCCAGTGGCTTCTTACCACACTTAAAAGGTCTAGTAAATGAACTATATTCCAATAAAAGTTATAATAAATAACTAAAATATACAATCAGCAAGGACTTACTCCATAGCACAGGAAACTCTACTCAGTACTCTGTATTAACCTAAATGGGCAAAGAATCTGAAAAAGAATAGATGTGTGTGTGTGTGTATATAACTAAATCACTTTGCTCTACACCTGAAACTAACACAACATTGTGAATCAACTGTATTACTCCAATATAAAAACTTTTTAAAAAATACAAAATAGAAAAAGTCCAAGCTCCTTTCCCTGGCCAGCAAGGCCCCCATGACCTGCTTGTTGTGTATCTTCAACCTCATCTCTTCTGCACCTCTGCCTGTCACCAAGATGCCGAAGTTATTCCTGCTTTTAGATCCTTTACTCTTTTTAGTTCTTTTTCCTATACTGTCTCCCTCAGCTTTTCAAATAGCTGGCTTCCCTCAAGTAATCCCTTTTCATATTCTTTCCACTCTTTATAAAGTCACTTATTCCCCTCTTCTTTTGAATTTACATCACCTTGTTTTATTTTTCTCTGTAGCTCTACAGCTATCTGAAATTATTTGTATGCCATCTTCTGTTGCCTCCTGGAATAGGTTAAAGCTTCATGAAGACTTGGACCTGGTCTGTTCTGGTTACACTGTACTCTGGAGGGTCACTACCCTAGGTGCATATATTAGGTATAAACAAACAGTTACTGAAACCATGAATGAATTTAAAAATGAGGATATCATTTGAAAAGAAAAAAGTTTTAGAGTCATGATACTGCTTTTTAACAGAAAAAATAAAAAACACAAAAAATAATACAAGAATGTAGTGTACTTGAACCAAAACATGGGCACCGGATTATTATAAGGCATTTGTTGTTGGATAAAAGAGAGGATATTATACACTAGTCACCTAAGGGTGTTAGAGCAAGAGTTTGAAGGAACAGTGAGGATTTAGCTAAAAATACCACCTCAGTTGTCATTATGTGACCTCCGTAGTTGAGGCCTAGAAAACGAGAGTAAATGATAGTCTGCCACTGTTCTGCCTCAGTTCTTTAACATGCACCTTCAAATTCCCTCTCACTTTTTCACTGTACACTTGAGCTCTGTTGTTCTGGATTGTTCTGAAGTGGGTGAAGGATCTAGGTGGAAACCAGGACTTGGGGTATAGACCAGGGTTGGGTAAACTACAGCCACAAGCCAAATGCAGCCTGCATGCCACCTGCTTTTGTACAGCCTGCAAGCTAAGAATGGTTTTTACGTTTCTAAATCATTGGAAATAAAATCAAAAGAGAAGTAACATGTTAGGACACATGAAAATTATGTGAGATTCAGATTTTCGTACCCATCAATAAAATTTTATTGTAATACAATCACCCTTATTTGCTTAGGCATTGTCTGTGCCTGCTTTCATGCTGCAATAGCAGAGTTCAGTAGTCGTAACAGTCTGTCCCACAAAGCCTGAAATCTTTACTACCTGCCCTTTACCGAAAAAGTTTGCTGACCCTAGGTATAACCTTTAACAAATAACTCTTCCTATGGAGCCATGAAGAATGATTATTGAGGAAACTTGATATAACTGAGGGTGTGTAGGCCCTTTTTCCTCATGGTAACAGTTACTTCTTCCCTTTTTACAGCAATTCAGTTAAACCCCAGCTATATCAGGGCAATACTGAGGAGAGCAGAGTTGTATGAGAAGACTGACAAGCTGGATGAAGCCCTGGAAGACTATAAATCCATATTAGAAAAAGACCCATCAGTACATCAAGCAAGAGAAGCTTGCATGGTAAACCTGATTTTTTACAAAAATATTTTCTATTCCTTGTGTTACTAGTCATTGAATCTTAAATAATCTTCTGAGACACAACTACATGCCATTCGTATGCTTTTGAAAAGCTTATTGGAAGGAATATGCAGGAGATAGAGCTTTGAAATGGTGGCTGCAGCGCACTGCACCCTGTACTGTTTAACCTTCATTCTAAAACTGTTGTATAAACCTTTGACCTCTAGGTTAACAAGAACTTTATTTTGTTGTTGGACTAGGGAAACCTTGTCTGCTTATAGGTGTACAGTTTAGTCGAAAGTGAGCCTTAGTATTATAGATAATAAATTTGTGGTTTTCTTTTCCTTACTCAGTCACCAAGTTTCTACTCATTGTCATATGTGCAGAACATTTCCAGTTAAACATATCCTAATCTTTTTATCCTTCTTAAAATGACTCTAGTTCTTGTCCTTGTCACTAAAAATCCTTTTCCTTCTAAATGTCATATTTTTATGTCAGTAGTAAATTAAAACTAAATATTACTTGTTTTCCTCTCTTTAAAAGTAACTGTATGTTTGTGCTTTTACCTCTATCATCACTCTTTATCTCCAATGCATAGGGTATACTCTTAAGGATTTCCTACAAAATTGGATGTGTGTCTCACTGCCCCAAAATAATAGGTGTTCAAATAAGTTTGACTGATACTGGCTTTAACTAAACAGGTTTCTTGATTGCCAGACTTTTCAGAGGGCATTAGAATGGAGAGGTCTGTCCTGAACCCAGTATGTAGCTGAGATGGCAGGAGCCAGAGAGCTACAGGCATCTTTTATTTAGCCAGACTTTTTGGTTTTGTTTTTTTAATTGAGGCTACATACCAACATTTAAAAATGGAAAGAATTTTTAAATGAATAAACTTTTATCCATTTCAAGTGGATAAAATTAAATGGATAAAAATCTAAGTTGGGCTCCTTTTGAAAGTTGGAAAATGTGGACATGTGGGCTCCTCCTTGCACTCGCACATGCTGGCGTGGGGCTGAGTGCTCCGATTACATGGCTGAGCACACCAGTGCTATTGGCTTACACCCGGTCCATTACTTATTTACGTTTCCTGTCAGTTCCCTGAGGGCATCTGAGCCCCTACTCCACAGGATCTCCCATTTAGTTCATGGGACTGTTTTTCCACCAGGCAGACCTGAGAAATGTTGACTCGTCTCCATGCATTAATATCAGTATCCTAGGTAGTTTGGGTTTTCTTTAGCTTTGTTTTTATACCCACTTGAGGTGAGTTCCTTCGGTTACAACAGGTCTTTTATTTACCTAGATATGGAGTAATCGGAGAAAGGTTCATTTGGGTAATTAAAATACATACGCAATTTGAAAGCATTTTTAATCCTTTATCTGAGTTTTAACGTATCTCTGAATGGTGTTAGGATTAACTTAAATTGGACATGAGGAAAGGGAATAGAGTACTTAAAATCTTGGCTAAATTCATGGTGGCCTTTATCCTTGTCAAATTAGTGTTAAGACAAAGGGAACCTTTTATTAAAGCTTGTTGTTATAGGCGTAAAGAATTTATTTTATCTTGAATTATTACAACGGAGTTAATACTGGAATCGCAGAGTGTGTGGGGGCAACTCTAGAGCTAAAAGTGCCCAGAGAAGATCTGTGGCTCTCAGCTGGAGGCGATCTGGTTCCGGGGGACATTTGGCTATGTGGGGGGTCACTGTGCCATGGTGGGGAGCGTCCTGTTGGCATCACTAAAGGCCGGGGGTGCTCTGACCACTGCACTGTGCACAGGGCAGCCCCGACAGCAGACTGCCCCGTCCAGACTATCGGGCCAAGGTTGCAAAACCCTAAACTGGATGATCGTTTCAGAATATCAAATATCGATCTGATGCTTTCTCAACAATTAAGTTACATAAAGAAAGGACTTCAAGTTAAAAAATACAAGTGAGCAGAAACTATTTATAAATATCAGCCATTATCCCACCACCTGAATATACCACTGTAAACATCTGATGTTTATCCTTTCAGATGTTCTGTGTGTGTGTGTGTGTATGTGTATTTTTCACCAAATTTTTATTGAGGCCCTGCTGAGTCCACTCCAGTGATCCAGGAACTGTGTATAGCATTGAACCAAACAAAACTCCTGTCTCTGTAGTGCCCCCACAGAGAAATATTTGGGATTTTTCTATAGTTGGTAGGATCATATATGTGTGCTTTAACCTGATCTCATTTTCACACAAGGTTTGTAAAAATGTTTCTCAAATTCAAAATAAAGCCAAAAGATTTTCACAACCCTGTTTTGGTGCTTTTTCCCTCAGAGATTACCTAAGCAGATTGAAGAACGCAATGAAAGACTGAAGGAAGAGATGTTAGGTAAGTCTGCCTCCCTTGCCTTCTCTTTACCATAAACAGCTCAGAAGCTGGGGGACGCAGCCATCCGTCCCTTTATTCATTAGAGGAGAACTCAACAGTTGGAAACAGCTTTGAGGCCTTTCTGTGGTTCAGTACCAGTATCATGGGGCACCAGCAACTTGGGGCTCATGAGTTCTTACTCAGTTTTGACTCTAAAGGACCAGTGTAGTTTAGAGTGGATATCAGCTTTTCAAAAACTAAACTTCCATTTTGCTTTTATTTTTTTGGTAAGTTTTCCTGCCTTCAAAATGCAAACATAATTAACTCCCGTCCCTGGGGGTGCCACCAATCTCTCTTTCAGATCATCAGTTTCATAAAAACGGTTGAGTTTGTTCACTGAGGAAACAATTTCAGTTTTTAAGTTCATTAGGATGCAATCAGTACAAGCCAGTACCCTGTGAAAACCAAGGGGATTTTTGTTTTGAAAATAACATTCAGAGGCCCTTTAGTATTTGAGAAGACATGAGAGGGTAAGAATTAGTAGTAAATGGGAAGAGGGCAAAAAACTCTGTGGGTGGAGGGTCAGGGGAAATGGTTTCATTTGACCCGTGTTTTAGTTAGTTCTTATATTGGCCAAACCGTGTTTATGGTTGGGATTAGAGGGCTCTTCATTGGAAACAGTCTGCATGACCAAGAGGAGTAAAGGTTCCTGGACAGAGACCTGCCCAGCACAGTCTGCTTAGAACCTGTGTGATAGTTGTCTGTTCATGATCTCCTGTTTATTTTCCTTATGAAGAATCTATATCATGAATTGCAGTCACATGGGCCAAAAGGAAAGATCACTTAAAATAAATTGAGCCTGACCATTTATGGCCTTTAGGAATCAGTGTCAGAAAATGAGACAAATTTCCCAAAAGATCACTGACAGAGAGTTGATTGAGGAGGAACTACTGACCCAGTAAATCCAAGTGTGGGCCCTGCTGGGTGGACTCAGACTCCCAGGAGAGCTGCTTCAGACGTGGGCAGATCTCTGGAGCCTTCCTCAGTTCTTCCAAAATTGGCTCTTTCCCTAATTTACATTTTTAATCAAATTTGACACCATGTTTGAGCCAAAAAGTTATTTTGGAGGTACTTTTTCTTCAAAGAAGGAAGAAGAGTATTCCTCACCTATTCAAAATGATTATTTATTTTAGCAAAAAGGAAAAAGGTGTTTGCATTTAGCTGAGCTGGATTTTGTGCTGAAAGAGAAGACTTGGTGAATGACCATACTGGTCACTTAGGCACTGATCTCTGGGTCCATTTTTTTTTTTTTTAATCACCATGAAACAATAAATGGATAGATATAAACTGAATCTTACTGCCATTGTCAGTTCCAGATGGAATTAAGTTCCATCTGTCCTTGTCACTCAGGTCTCATAAGCTAATGTTTCTTGTCTTGCGGTTTTGGCAGTTACTTACGTTGTTCCTTTCATGAAATAACGTAAGTTGCTTGGTAAATAATGCGTCAGTCTGTTGTTACACATCAGTAGTCTGAATGAGCGGACTCCTTTATTTTCTTCATGAATATAATGATAGTGCATAAAATACTGCTTCTTGGTAGCATCTACCATAGGAGAGCCTTAAAGGGAGAAGTCACTCTCAGCATTGTATGAGCTTCCTGATGTGTCCCTCCTCGTTACGCATGAACTAGCTTTGATTCGTGCACTTTAAGATCCTTGGAGGCTGGTCCCTCCAGATGCGCAGAGCCGTATCACTTACTCAGAAGTCCCGTGCAGGCTTTTTGCAGTGGACTGCATGACTTTTAGTTTGTTCGGTACTCTTGATTTTCTTTTCCTTTTCTGTCTGTAACTTGACTTCCTTTTTGTTGGAAATGTACCCCCCTCCTTGGGAAAAAAAGTTCTAATTGAAACTGTGAGTGGGCAGAACATACTTGCTCCTCTCTTCTTAGCCTGTCGTTTGTAAATGTCATCCTTAGAACAGGAGTGGCCATTGGTCATAGTGCCACAGTCCTTGCCAGAGAGGATGATCGTGCTGACGTTAGATTAGAGGAAAGGGGTCAGTCACTGGAGTGTTTACTGGTTTGCCCTCTTCTCTTCTCTGGGAAGACAGCCTCCCTGTTGTAGCCAGGGAACATAAGGTTTAAAAGGACTGCAGGGTATAGTCACTGGTTTGATGAGGTGGGAAAGATGCCCTGGACAGAGCATCTAGCTTCTGTTCCACCCATTCCAGATGATCTGTCTTCCCACCTCAGCTGAGAGTCTGTCCTGACCTGGAAAACCTAGAGCTGGACATGAAACTTATTGACTCCTTCAAAGGTCAAGAGCCGTGGGCGAGGTGTTGCCCCAGTGACCCTGCCTTTCTTTCACTAGCTTCCAGCTGCTCGGCACACACGGGGACTTTGTTCGTCATCCAGTCCAGCTTTCCACTTGTACCATCCCCTCCTTCCACCTTCTTGGAACATGTTACCAGTCCCCTGAGTCCTGAAGTTATTCAGGTGTTTGCTCCTGACCACTAGCATCCTAATGAGTGTGCATTTGTGAACTAAATTAAGAACACCACCTTGTATGATCCATGTTAAAAAGTGAGATTTGGAGCTGGAAGTAACTTGTTCGTGTCATTGTAAGGGTTCCTTTGACTATTCCTTCGCATTAAGGGCTTCTGTGCAAGTGATTCAGGGTCCTAGAATCTGGTCGTTCCCTCGCCTGTTACTGGCCCTGAAAGCTGCTGCAGCCAGGCTCCTTTCCCACATTTTTCTTCCTGCTGCACTCCCTAGTCCTTAGCTCAGACTGTGCACTTGCCATGTAGTGGGTCTGGCCAGCAGAGAGTCTCAGCCAGCCCGCGTTGCTGTTGCCCCTCAGTAGCGAAGGCCAGTTGGGGGTTTTCAGTGCCCTCCCTGCACTTTGCCTCATTTCCTGGTTGCTATTCCCATAGCTCCTCCTCTCGGGAGAATCACTCCTGCTGCTTTGATAGTTAGCTTGGTAAGGAACTGACTTCCACTTTCACCCAGGAGCTAATATATAAGCATTTGAATTGGGTGTAAATTTTATTTTCTGTTTTCTGTGCTGTCTCTTAATTTGCCTTTTGCTCAGAGGACATTAGGAGTCAGCTGCATGGCTTAGTTTCCTGCCTCAGAAGAGGAAATGCAGTGTCAGGATTCACTTGTGTGCAGTCTGGTTCTCCTAATAGAGGATCTATTCCACGAGGCCTCCCCCTCAGTGATCTTGAGAAGGTGAAAACAAACTGTCTTCCTGCCTCTCCTGACAGTAAGCTGACTACTGCCCAGTCACTGTCTCCAAAGAGAAGTGATGTATAACAAGTCAGTTGGTTTATTACAATGCAGTGTTGCTTGCAGACACAGAAATTCAATATTTATCAGAAGTGGATCCAGTGCCAAGCCTTGGTCTCTAGTCCTAAGTGTTCTTGTCTGAGCCCAAGCACTGTTGGACTCTTCTCTTTGCCATGGGATCTGGTCTGAGAGGTGAGATCCTTACAGTTAAGGACATGTGGACACGTTCAGGCCGAGTGGGGTACCAGGTTTGCTACAAGTGGAAAGAAGGGAACCTGATTGATTACTGCCCAGATAAGGGGCGGGTGAAATCTGGCAGCCAGTGGAGGGTGTCGGAGATGGGCCAGATGGCAGATCGTCCTGTCTGGGGTGTGCAGAAGCTGCTTGAGGCTCTGAGAGTCCAGCCTGACTGAGCAGCAGCAGGAAGTCTGAGCATGTGATCGTGTGCACAGCCGAAAGCCTGCTCTCACTGAAGGTGCTTGTCTACCACCATCGTAAACGGTAAGGGTGAGTTGTGCAGACACCACAGCTTGGTTCTGCCTTAATGTTGGGCTCTGTCTCCTTATGTCCCCATTGGTCCTACACTGATTTTAGAGCGTTGTCAAATTGAACTGTAGTTGATTTACAAAGTTGCTCAGCAGAAGAAAAAAAAATACCTGCAGTGCAGAAGAGGCAGGTTCCATCCCTGGGTTGGGAAGATTCCCTGGAGAAGGAAATGGCAACTCACTCCCGTGTTCTTGCCTGGAGAATTCCACGGACAGAAGGGCCTGGCAGGCTGTAGTCCATGGGGTCGCAAAGAGTCGGACATGACGTGACAACTAAACAGATCATCAGCACCACTGTGTTAGTTTCAGGTATACAGCACAGTGCTTAGGTATTTTTGCAGGTTATACACCATTTGAAGTTTTTACAAGATAACGGGTATAATTCCCAGTGTATCTTTTTGCTTATCTATCTTATATATAGTAGTTTGTGTCTTTTATTTCCATACCCCTAATTTCAGAGCTTCTTTACCCGACAGCATAGACATCAGCTGTTTGTTCAGTGAATAAATGGCCTCTTTCTTGTAATGTTGCACTAGCTCTCTGTCAGAACCTTTGGGTTTGTTCTTCACTTTGCCGCACAGCATTATTAACACTGAAAACTGTTCTCCAACTATCAGTGGCCTTGGCCGCACCCTCCCACTTCCTTTCAGTCCTGTGGACTTGCCGCCCTCCCTTGCCCCCGTCTCCATCCATTTTCACCGCACTGCCTACTCCCTCTGTCTCAGACCGTTGCAGTTCTGCCTGTCCTTGGTGACTGAAATGCAGATTCACGTACACAGCTCTGCCAGGTCTCCCTCCTTCCTGCCCAAGCTGGAGGGGATCATCTGCTTACTGATTCTCATAGCATTTTACGTCTTGACTCCATGTGAACTGCCTTGTGTGTATGCTTTTCCATCAGACCTAAGCTTATTTTGGTATAAAGACAGTGTCATGTATCTTTGCATCCCCACTGCACATACGTACTTGGTACATGTTGGTTAATTCAAGTCAGGTAACCTCAGGTGTTCTCTTACATGGAGACTGTTTGATCATGTGTCTTTATTACGTGTCTGGTACCTGCCAGGGATTTTATGTGCGTTATCTATTTAGCAGGCAGACTTCCCATCTTCTGTTCTGCTGGTGGTAATAGTCAAGCTATTGTGGAATGTTAGGAGGGCAGAGATACGAGAATAAAAGGAAAAAGTGATGCCACACGTGTTAGGTTGGGACCTTGGAGAAACAGAAGCAAAGATTGGATTAGAAATATGAGGGGTTTATTAGAGGGAACACCTGCGAGGGGAAGTGAGCAGAGACAGGGAACTGGACGTGACTGGGATCCCGTCAGGTCCCTGAGAGGAGTAGGGACCTGGGTCAGAGAAGTCCTGCCTTGCAGGTTAGTCCCAGGGACGCTTCAGCAAAGCCACTGGGGAGCCAACACCGCCTGTCACAGGGGCCCCTGCTCTGTTCTGCAGGGCTCGGTCACTGACTGAACAGCTGTGGGACCTGCGACCTTGGCGTGGAGGCGCCCTGCATCCAGAGAAGTGCGTGTTCTGGCTGCCACTCAGTGGAATCAGCCAGGCCAAGGTTCCCAGCTCCTTGCGGTGCAGGCGCTTCAGCCTGATGGGCAAAGCGAGGGCCGGTGCACAGCCCCTGCTCCACTCTGTCCTCAGTGTGAATACTCGTGCTCTGGTTTCACTGCCATCTCCAAGGTACAGGGGCCTCCTCACCACCTTCAGTACCTGCTCCCATCCTTCAGGGCCTCTGCCCTCCTGAAACGCCTGCCTCACACCCCCGCACGGGCCTGGGGGCTCCTCTGCACTCACCCCAATCTGTGTCTGCCTGCTAGACTGTGAGCATCTCAGAAGTTACACCAGAGTAACTCGTATTTTTTAGATCCCAGTGCCTCCTGTAGTGGACACCAGATAATACACACATTTGCCCTGGAGATTGTTGTTCCGGCCGTGGACATGGCCATGCAGTGATCCCTTCCCCCGGGTGATGGCCCCAGGCTTGGCTGACAGTCCAGAGCCTTGGGACAGGCACCTCCTTGCTTCACTCACTCTGTGTCAGAGGAGCCAAGGATTGTGCCAGCAGTGACATTTTAGTGGGCTTCTTTAAATGTTTGGTTCCCTCCCTGTCCTCTTTCTTCAGTCCCAAGACAAACTGCCAGAGTTCTGGCTGACTTGTGCTCTCCTGGGGAGGCCCTGTCTTTCCTGGCTTCCTATTCACGCATCTGTCTCCTGCCCTACATGGGGCCTCTGTGTGCTGCCCCCGGCGCGCAGGGACGAGGCCTGTGCGATGACTCTTCCTCCACACTGAGCACATGTGTTCTGGGTTTGGGAAGCCTGTCTGGAGAGTGGTCAGTCTGGGTTTCTGTGAATATGGTGAGCTTTTCTGGGGGCTAAATCTCAGACTGAGTCCAGAAGTTCTTTCCAAGAGTTCCCAGGAAAGGCCTTGGCATTTAAAAGCATGCATCTTTAAGTTCTTTATCTGGGATTTATTTCAAAGTGGGAGATCTTAGAGTAACAAAGCTGCCAACAAGGGCAGCAAGGTGAGAAGGAATCTGTACCTCTGATGAGCAGGGGTTTCTTTTTCTTTTATCCTCTTCCTCCTCTCCACTGGAAGCAGACCTGCAAGAAAAATTTAGAACCGTTTAGAAATGATTGAAATGCATATTTACTCATCTTAGCCAAGATTTTCCAAAACACCCTAGTTTCAAATATTCCATCCTGTTGCCCCACAAATCCCAGTCTCCCAAATGTCCTGGAAACTCCTACTTTTGTATAAGCTCCATGTCCCCCTTACATGGAGAATCAACATAAAAATCCATGGTTATGCTGTGTGTGTTCATTTGACTTTATGACGTGAACTCACCTGGTGATTGACAAAGAAAGCCCGAAACTCAGGGAGGGAAACTAGGCTGTTGAGGTTGATGGAGCTGTGCAGGAGAACAAGATCTCCCGTTTCCCCAGAAATGATGAGTTTGGTTTGGAAGCTGAGACTTGACTTGGAAAAGCAGGAGGCTCTTGAGTTTCAACCTCAGGTTCAGTAGAAATCTGCTGAGTGGAATTAGATTCAGCAAGTGGCTCTACTGTTTCATGGAGAACAGACTTGGAGGCGCCTCAGCCCTCCCCGCCAGGCTTGGCCTTCAGTCCCCGAGGCAGCAGCTCATCACTCAGCCCAGAGAGCCTGTCCCCTGGGGATTCTGGCCAGTGTGGCCAAGAAGCTTTGCTGTCCCAGCGGGGCCCCTTGTGCTCATCTGTGCAAGCAATGGCTCAGGTGGATGGCACTGAAATGACTGCTCTGCTGTTGGTACATTGAGGGCTGAGGGTTTCATAATTTTAAAAGCAGGAGTTTCTTTAACTGCAGAGGAATACTGTGTTTTGTAGTCAGATAGGAAGGCAGTTGGAATCTCTTGCTTCTGCCGACTCCCTGTTTTTACTGGACTCTCTGCTTTTTACGTTGCAGGTAAACTAAAAGATCTTGGGAACTTGGTTCTCCGGCCTTTTGGACTCTCCACAGAGAATTTCCAGATCAAACAGGATTCCTCTACTGGCTCCTACTCCATCAATTTTGTTCAAAATCCAAATAACAACAGATAACAAAGATAACAATAGCTTTTAAAGCTGGCTTGGAAATTGTGTGCTGCTTGGATTAGCAAGGGGAAAGGCCCTGCCAGTGTTTAACTTCTAAAAGCATCTGATCTCAGAGACAGGCTGTCTCGTAGAGCCCAGCGCTCCCTTCTCCCCCTTGTTTTACGATCAGGGTGAAATGCACTTCCTGATACAGTGAGCATAATTTGATTTCCATTTTACGGTGGTGTCTGTGCTGCTGTTGCCCTGGTTCCAGCTGTCCTTTGTTTTGTCCAGGAGAAAGCCTGCTTATCGAGACTCACCTCCCTGAGCTCCACAAACACAAACCCAGCTGGAGTCTCGTGGGCTGAGCAAACCTGCTGGGCAGAGACCACCCGGCCATGTGTGATGGGGTCCCCGCCTGCTGTCCCCTCGCCCCAATCGCACACACTGCCCTGCGTGGGCTCCAGCATCTCCTGGTTTCCTCTGGTAATAAATGCTTTCTGTGACAGTCTGAGCTGGGTTGTGAATTTTGTCCCCAAAATAACAGCTAGAGCAGAAGGCGTTCTGGCTGTAGGAGGCAGTGTTGATTTCGAGCAGTGTTACTGGAGTCCAGTCCTCCCAGAGCCTTAGCTGCCACCTTGAAGATGATCGGGAGGAGCTGAGCATCCACCATGTACTAAGATTCAGAAACCCCACCTCACAAGCTGTCCCGGGCCTCTCAAGGTTTGTGCAGATGCTTATGAAATCAGTGTTTTTGACCAAGTAACCAGTCTTACTTAAAATGGCTTCGTTTAGGAATGCTGGTATGTGAATCCCAGAACAAAACCATCTTCTCTTAGATTCCATGAACCCAGAAATTTCAAAGGTAGTTTTTTTCTAATCCTCAGTGCTGGTGAAAAGCTTTTGATTGTTATGGTTTAAGTGTTAAAAGCAGTGACATTCAGGTTTCATGTTAGAAATGAAGTACACGTATAATTCTGTAAATGACATGCAGTATGCATGCTCCCAGTGTTAAGAATTGTGCTGTTTTTTTGATCAGTTCCTCAAAGCTTCTTAGCGTCTGTTGTTAGGCAGTGCAATGATCTGCTGTATCCACAGTCTGTGGTTCGCTAAGCCTGTCTCCCAGGTTTTTTGGCAGGGGCAGCATGAGAGATCTTAGCTCCCCAACCGGGGATTGAACCCATGCCCCCTGCATTGGAAGCACTGGACCCCCAGGGAAGTCCTGTCTCCTAGATGGAAATCAGATTCTTCATGCAGTTTATCAGGGGGAAGGAAAAAGAATGTGGTTAGTTTTGCTTTGCTGTCTTTATGATAAATCTGGTATCTAATTTTTCCCAGAAGGTGTGTGAGAAATCACACACGTAGCACAGAAACCTTGGCTGAAAGCTGCATGGCCCAGCTGGCGGTGGCACATGCTCCCTGTGCAACAGTGCCCTGCTGGCCCAGCACTCCACCGACCTCTCGATCTCAGCACTACTCCACGCTCAGAACAATGATGTAAGGAGGGGACTTCCCTGGCAGTCCTGTGGTTAAGACTTCACGCTTCCACTGCAAGAGGCATGGGTTCAGTCCCTGGTCAGGGAACTAAGATCCCACGTGCCACAACGTGCTGCCAAAAAAATAAAGCAAAAAAAAAAAATTTAAAGAGCTCTTTGATTTATGTGGACTAATGTCTTGATATTTATCAATATTTATATAGAAGTTAAAATAGAAATTTTTAAAATATTCCTTTAAAATAAAATTTATTTTTTGTTAGTAAGTTATTTCATAACCACTATGAAAAGTTTTGACCTCGTAGACATCTGAAAGGGTCCCAGGAACCCTTGGGGAGCCTTGGACCACCTTGAAAGTCATTTGTCAGATTACGGTGGCCTGTATTTACCTCATGTTATAATATGTATGATTTAAAAGTCTGTGATGCTTTTGTCACCCCACAAAAAAGGTATACCAGAATAGACTTCTAAGGTAATCCACGCTGAGACATTTATTTTTATGCCAGTGACACTGCAGTGGATCACAAAAATTTTGGATCTTCTAGAATTGCCATTACTTATTCCTTACCTGCCTCCATGAATAGACCGTGAGCTTCTGGAAGGTAAGGGCCATATTTATCTTAATAGCACCTACTGCTTTACTAGAGAAGCTTAGTGAACTCTTGTTGAAGGCTGTTCCACAAGAAGTGGTCTCAGTGTGAACAATCATTCTATCCAAACGTCTCTAGGTTCTGTGGCCTTTCTTTCTTTATTTAGTGCCTGTGGTGGTTGATTGGTTTTTTGCAGCTCAAAAAGACATTTGTAGAGAGTCCCTTAAAGCCAGTCGAGCCCATGTTGTGCAGCCACGTAGAATAGCCTCAGATGGTGATCATTCACCCTGGCCTGTAAACATAATGCCTCCTGATTTTTAAAAATTTTCATTTCTGCATCTTGGATATTTACAAGGATTTATCTTGAGACTTTCAGAAACCCCCAGCTTGTCCTCTGCTTTCATGCTCCCCTCCATCTTCCAGGTCACCTTATATTCTCTATTTGTGTGTCCGCAGTCTCAGCCACCTCCTGGTTCTCACGTGAGCAGCTTTCTCATACATGGGAGCCTCTGCAGTAGGCCTACCCAGGGCTTGGCTCTGTTACAGTCACACTTGGGTGGTAGTTTTTCTGTGCAGAGTGTACTGTGGGTTTAGTTCATTTTGCACATGCATCATGGATCTGAAGTATGGTTAAATTCTATTCTTAAAACCCAGCCCTTTTCTAAGAACTCCTTTTCTATGTTTCCATCACAAGCATTGCAGCTGGGTTTTTTCCCTACCCTTTTGCACCTTGTCTGACCCACTGCCCAGATACCGTAACTTAAAGTTATCGTGCTTACTGGACTAGAGAATGTTAACCGCATGCCGAGATGCTGAGGCAGGGAGTGGCCGAGCTGCTAGGTTATGACCTGAACGTTGCAGCACTGGGCCTGTGTTTGAGCTGCAGTAAGATGACAAGACCTCACACACTGGACCTCCAGAGTTTCTCAGGTAGAGTCAAAGGTGTGAATGTTTAGTCCTACAGCACTTTGTGTAGTTGAAGATAGAAAACTGCTTGAGGAAATGTGGCTGGGCCTGGTGATTCTTTCTGGTGCTCCTTGATCTCTATGCTGGTGTCCGAGCCTGTTGCTGAGTTTCTTACAGCTCTCAATCCAGACTGCTGTAGGAAGAGGCACAGGGACTTTATGGAGGCATGTTACTGTCAGGTTGGACTGGCGTGGAATGGGGAGCTGGCAGTGGCTGTTAAATCTAAGCCCGATTAGAAGGTGTACTCGGAAGGTTATCTGTTCCCAGGAGCTAATGAGCAGACCTGCAAATTGCCTTACAATTGCCGGTTTAGCAAATCTTGGAATGTCAAAGGGGAAGACTATGATAGGAGGCCAAGGAGAATGGAAAGAAGTTACTGGCTGCTTTAATCGTGAGAAGGATCTTTAAAGCACAGGACCCAATAACCTTCCAAGACTAGAGTGTAAACCTGGGACACCACACCCGACAGGAGCCAGCAGCAGCTTAAACTCATTTCCTCCTCAGCTCTGGGTGTGCACTCCCCTGTGGGAAAGGAAGGCCCTTGGCTGCCAGAGCTCAGTCTCACTGAGCCTGCAGCCCAGGGGTCACTGCCAGCCCACAGCTCTGTCCATGTTGCTCTCTGATCACTTCTGCTTTTGACCCTGCCTTACTTGTTAAGGCACTGAAATCTTCCTCAAATCCTCCTATGGGTGTATACTGTGTACCTGATAACACATTCCCACACCCTAGGAAAAATCTCCTGGAAGCAATTTCAGTGAGATGTTCCTCATCCTTTGCAGCCTACCCCTCTCTGCACTTCAGTAGTAAGCAGCTGAGTCCTTCTCTCATCTGGATTTCCTTTAGAAAAGGAAGCATTGATATGTGAACATTCCACCAGAAGTGGCTGGAAATTCTCTTTCTTCAGGGAAGCTGCACAGCTAATGCAGAGAATGGCAGTTTCCAGTCACTGTCTGTTGTCTGGAGAGCAGCCTTGAGCTCATACTAGACTGAGTCCATTAGTACTCCTGAAAATGAGAAATGGGTTACTTGCTACCAGCCAGCCCATAGAGCATCAGAGTGACTGTGTAAGAACTTCCAAAGGGCAATCAAGGAAACTAGAGGTTAGTTTATGAAAACTAGTGAGGATGTCCTCGTATTTCAGAGTATCAAAAATTTCAGTCTTCCTGTGAGTAAGTAATTTTTTAAGGTAAAGATGGGTACATGGGGTTTATTTCTTATACCAGTCTGCCTTTACAGATGTTTGAAATGTTCTAGGGTTAAAAAAATACTCCATTTTCTTCTAATTTCTCAACCCTCTGAGGGCTGCAAGCTAGGAATAAACTCCTGAGAATTTCTATCGGCCAGACTAGAATTAGACTCCCTACAGCTTCCTTTCACATTCCCTCCCACCTTAGCTGAAGCACGGCAAAGCCTGTCACCTCACTGCCAGGGTAGCCCACAGCTAATAATCTGTGGGTGAGATCAAGTCCCAGCTGCTAGTTGTACCTTGCTAAAAAAAAAAAAAAAAAAAAATACAGCCTACCCAGATGGCAACCCCAAGTCAGGCACTGGGGCTTCTCCAAACATGTCATGATTGACAGATGTGAAGGGAATCAACCCAGATGCTCTTCAGGAAGCCTTTAGTTCCAGGTGTGAGGAGCCAGATCTGCAGACAGTGGAACTCCTAGTACCAGGTGGAGTGCTGTGCCAGCGGAGGTCCGCATCTGACACCCCATCACACCAGGCACACTGCCCTCCAAGTCAGAAATCAGCAAGCATGAGCATCGTCAAGCAAACTAAAGACAAGGAGGAGGCCAGGGTTGGGAAGCAAGGGAACAGTGTGAGATGGGAAAGTGTTTGCATTTCAAAGGATGGAGGCTTTGGAGGACTCTCTGGTACTTAGTCTCAAGGACACAGGACTGTTGTGTAGGGATAGTTTGGCTGCCCAGAACAGATATGCTATCTGCAGCGCTACCTCAGGGAGTTAGCTGGGAAACTGTCTTATTTCCAAGAGCCGTGTGACTGACTGGATTCTCAGTCGGCTCCAGAGGCCAGGAGGCAGCTTTTCCAGCCGCTCCCTTTCTACCAGCATGAAAGCAGCTCTGTGGAAGCGCGTTCTGTGAGGTCGCTTTGTGTCTCACTGAAGCCCCTGGCCCTGCGTTTCTAGAGCAGGGACACATCAGGCTCCTCTTTACCTCGGGGCACTGCCCATTGCTGAATCCGTTTGCCTCTGTTAGATTACAGGTGTGGGCGGTCTGCTCAGTATCCACAGGCTTCAGGCCCTGGGCACAGGCAGAATTCAGAAAAGTAGGATTATTCCCTGAGTGAACTATTCTGTAGAGTTCCCTGATGTCACCTGTGTTTTTGGCCTTGGCTGAATAAGAACTCGAGCTAGTTGAGTGAGACACCTGTTTTCCATACCTCATCTTGGCCAGTGTGGCCACTAAGTGATTCTTCTGTCAATAAGGTAACTGATAGAACTAAGATTAAAATACATGTCTCTACTGAGTAAAGCAGGTTATTCTGTACTGCAGGCAGATTCTTCACTGACTGAGCTACAAGGGAAGTGCCTGTTGAGATAGAAGCATCATCCTAATATCACCCACTCATTTTGCCTCCTGTATGTGAGGTTGCTTCTAAAACCGTGCTCCACAATGCAATGAAGGGCTAATCCTAGAAGTATTAACTCTTTAGGACAATGACCTAGCCACTGGTTTAGCCAGCTCTTTCTTCCTCTGGCACAGAATGCCTGAGTTGTATTCTTTCATCGCAAGGTCATCACCCTTTGATATCAAAGCAAAGGCCATGAAACTTCTTTGTGAATAAGCCAAGATTTGGCAGGGTGCTGTTCACCAGAGAAAAGTATGCTTAAGAAACACTTACAGTATACTCTCTTCAAAGCACTGAGGGAAGAATCATTACTTGAAAGAGTAGAAATGAGCTGTCACGTATAAAAGCAAGAAAACGGCTTACTTTTATGTGCAGTGACATGCCAGCATTCCCAGGGAGATACTCCAGTGGCTTCCTTCTTACACATTTAGGTAAACTGAAATGGGAGAATGTTTGCAGTTAAAGACTCTTGTGTATATACTCTGGAATAACAGGCAGCCTTCTAAAGGATTGCTTTACTTAAATGAAAAAAAAAAAAAAAAAAAAACAATTTACCTGACTTTAGGTTTCTAGATCAGCCTTTTTAAATCTCAGCTGTCCAGTAGGTGTCCAGAGGCTAATTTTTCCTAACAACTGAGTGTTTCTGGTCAAACACTTGCCCTCAGATTGGAGGTACTCAGCTTTTAAAGAAGCAACCATTTATCCATAAGAGTAGAACTACTTGAAATTAAGACAAACCCAACAGTACATGTTTAGTTACATCCAGCTCTGAATGGTAGATTATTTGTTTCTATCAGAAAACAGTAATGTTTGTGCACAAGTTCCTTATTAAGCTAGTTTCCCTTCCTCCATCCTTGGTCATAAAGACATCCCATAAAATCTCCCAGTGATTATAGGCTGTTCTCCTAAGGAAGCAGTGCTGCTTAAAAACAGCTTCCTAGAGAACAAGTGGTTGAATCTTAACAGTTTAAAAATAATCTTTAAAACCTAACTCCTAAGTAGTAAACAAATAGTTTTTAAATAACTAAATTTTAAAAAAATCAAGACTTTATTGAATATATGTTACACAACATTCTTTAACATTTAGGTCTCAGCATAGTTTAGATGAGAAACAATTGTCATTCAAGTCTACAAAATGAAATAGGCTTGTGAAGATTTGAAATACAGATGAAGGTAGCATGAAGCAAAGCTTAAATATTAAGCAACTAAAGCAATGAAGGTGAAATAGCAAACATGGTATGTCTAGATTTTAAATACCACCAAGTTTCATTTTTCAAAAAAATGAAAGTCTGGTTTATAACAAACACCACTGAGAATTGTCATAAAAAATGTTTAGATACTTAAAACCTGATCTCTCCCAGTTCTTTTTGCCTTTATGTTACTTCGTCATTTCCATCACTCTGCAATTAGAAGTTTTGATTATGCAAAATCTGCTATGATCTGGGAGTTATCAGGTTATCAGAAATGAGCCTGAAGTGGTACTGCTGGGTTACGGATCTGAAAGAACAAGAGGGACCCCAGCCTAAGCTCTGGGCCAGAGCAGAGCGTCGCTTGTGTTTAGAGCTTCCTGCTGCTGCAGTTCCTGAGCTGACTCTTTCAGACTTGATCAAATGTACAATGACTTCATAATAAAAAATTTTCTATAAAGACAATCTTAGAATGGAATCAAGACTTTTAGTTACAGCGTAATTAAGGTTGGCATTAAACTCGCTAGAAGCAAGACTGCCTACCTTTTCTAGGGTTGTAAAACAGATCCTAGCTGGTATAGTAAATGTTCTAAAACTTACCCAGAACTGTGTGTTAATCCTGAGTGTGGGGTTAATAAGTAATTCCAAACACATATAGTAAGATTATGCAAAGTTTGAGCACTGAAGCCAAATGCTCAGTTATCATTTATGTTGCTTCAAATGAATTTTGTATTTTTATTTTTGGCATTTTTTTCCTTTTGTATTAAGTAATCACTATGGATTACCTTTCTGGTTTAAAAAATAAATCAGTATTGCCACTAAAAAACTTCAGGTATATTATTAAAAGTACGGCACCATCAAATATAAAATGCCTTAAAAATGTAGTACTAACAAGTTCATCTGGTTTTCTCAATGTTTTCTCCATTCATTAAAAAAGAAAAAGTAAGGTCTTTTATAATGTGTAATTTTCATAGATAAAACATTATGGTCTCTGTGAATAAGAATTCATACTTTATGCATGAAAACTTCATCGTCTTTATGGTTCCTGCTGCTTGTTCCCCAGGATCAAGTCCCATCGGACACCTCTGAGGAATTCTTGCACTTATTAGAAAGAGGGGCTCTCTGTGGAGAGAGGTCAATATCAAAATTCAGATATTATCACCTTTTGTGAACTCGATAAAATCAGTAAGGACAGGAAGAATAAAGCCTTTCCAGCTCAGCAGGATTAAGAACTAGTTCCTAGAGAGTATGTTTTCACTCCAAGATTGACAGTAGCCTATCCACTTGGAGTCAGAATTTGAAAGTTAAGAATGTAGTTATGAAAATGTGCAGAAAACATTAAATACTGGTGGCAAATAAATACATCTTAATATGTTCTAACAAGCAAATGTATATTTAAGATAGCATAGTCCTGCTTTATTAAAGAAAAGATCCAAATTTTCTTGGTGGGGTATAGGGACACTTTACCATCCTTTTAGTAGGATGTTAGATAATCGTTTCTGAGCTGATTAACAGTAAACCTTGGAGAAAGCAGTTTTAATATGAAAAATAATTCAGCATTTCTGTCATCATCCTGTGCCTTTTAGGCGTGTCCAAACTGTACTGAGAACTTCACGTTCAAAAGAAGGTACTGTCAGTGATTCTTCACACATAGAATTCAAGAGTTCTTTGCGTATTTCACATCACTTTCCTCCTCATCTCATGCATAATTTATTGCAATAGGTTTTTTTTAATAAAATATTCCCCTAATACCTTTTCTTCAGTTTAATATAGCACAATATGCAAGTGCCTCTTTATAGACTGTTGGTTTTAATCACTGCCTGAACATTTACTTCTTAGTGCAGCTTTAAAAATCTGAGTCTCCAATTTCATTCAGTCCTGATGCTCTGGTGTTCTCTGTCATTGTGGTACAGGTCCATGAAACCAGCAGCCTGCTAATGTCTTTGTGCTGAAATATAGTAAAGAAAAGGAAGAAAATGTAGTTAAGCACAAGTAATTATGATAAAAATGATGTCCTTGTTTTTTTAAGCCCTATATAGATTGTGGGATCACACCTGATTTTTTACTTAAAATCAATTAAATTTGACCAGTGTGCATTTTTTTTTGAGAAAACAACTTACTGCCACTATAAACCAGCAGAAGCATTCCTATTCTTTCCAAAGTATATCTGGGCAAATTCCAACACAAATAAAATGGTTATCACCGTCACAGAGTCGATCTGCACTTGAGTATATTTTTCAACACTTATTTGTGAATGTTTGCCTAATAAAAGGGGGATTTTAGCTTTGTCCTTTACGCTGCCATTTCACAAGTAACAATAGAAAAGTTTGCAAATCAGTTTTGCCGCTGTGGACCATGAAACACCAGCAGTCTTCCTCTAGCACAGGCTACCTACAGGATTAAGAAGCAAATTTATATACAAAACCAGGTAAAAATTGCTGCAGATGACACTGTCTACACACATGTAAGAACGAAACAGAGAGAGAGGGGTGGAGGGTGCCTCCCCGGGGTAGACACGCAGCACATCCAAAGGCATCAGCAGTACTGTTTTGCAGCCAGAAGACAACTGGTTCCATTGACCACAGTGTCCTTGGTACACCAGCAGACCAAGTTACCAGCAGAGCCACTCTGCACTGTACCTCCAACAGAAAGCCTGACTCTGAACAGAATATTTATAAGGATGAGGCTTATCAAAATCACTGCTAAGGAGCATGACCAGAAGGCCCAACATTACAACCTCACTTTGATCCCAGGAAGTGGTACAATCCCACTGAAACCCTCTACAGTTGCCTTTCCAACCTGGAAGCCTAAGTACCAGTAAGGGTTTGAGTTCCAAAAGAGGTGATCTCTGGAAAGAATAATGATTTTTTGTCAAATGTATTAAAAAAAAAAAAAGATATGGTATCTTCAGTGGAATAATAATAGACAAAGCAAAAAGGGAAAAAGGAAAACCATCCCCGTCCTTCCCAGTATTTGACTTCCAGACATTTCAGAGTAGGTGTAGTTCTCATTTTTTGATAGCACTCTTGATCTTATGTAAACTTCCCAGTGCTGCCAGGCTTCATTCACTTACTGGATCAAGGCTTATAAATTTCACAGGGCATCTATCACATTTCTTCTCCAGCAATAGAAAGTTACTTCTAGCCATAAATACTGCACACATCAAAACAACAGTAGTCCATGCTTACTAAAGCAATGGAATCATTAACATGATTTTAAAATCTGACATTGAGCTAAGAAAAGTTTTTATTTTCTAAGACTATTACACTAATACTAATAAATTTAGACTCATGGAAATTTGGAAGTAAATATCCCCATTGTAAAACTGAAAGAGAAAAAAAGGTAAAGAGCCAATTCTATACACAATTCTATTTCTATTTTTGACTCTCCCAATATCTGGCTTCAACCTTAGTGAGGCCTATTCAAGTTGGCAGGAAAGCCAAAGATTGAAGTTTACTATGCTTCCTGTGGGAGATGAAGAAAACTGAAAATGCTATTCCCTCAAGGGGTCACCAGTACCTAAGACTCCTACACAATATTTAGAGTCCAAAATATTCTAGCCACAATCTCTGATCCAAAATGTGCCATTCTGACCTGGTTTGCAAATTTCAGCTCATACACAATGATACAGCCCAATTACAGCTCTTCACTAGCTTCAAACAGCAGAGTTAAGCAGCATTAATTCAAGGAAGCAAAAAAAAAAAAAAAAAGATCCTAAATTCAAAAGCAGCATGACAACAAAAATCCCTAAGCCCTTCCTGCCTTACAAAAGCCCCAAAGAAGCTTTTTGTGCATTATCCAAGGAGGTTTTACTAAATGTGAAGAAAGATTACAGCTGTACTTCAGCATTATCTTTTGCCACCGTCTTGAATTTTGATTTGCCTCATGTAAATGACAAATGAGGTTGATTTAATTCACTAAGTGTATGTTTACATACAGATATATATTCTTAATATATATATTAATGACTAAATAGTTAATGAATATAAAAGAGACAAAAGACTGAGAAAAGACAAGTCCACTAGTTGACTTTCTGTGGAGCCTCAGTCACTACTTGACATAATTCTGCAACTGGACACCCAGCTTCTCCCACCCTAGGAGATAACTCCTCTCCATCATGAAGTGCTCCGGAGGCGGCTCTCCTTTTTTTTTTTTTTTTTTTAAACACAACAAGTAATAGTGACTGAAAGCTATTTTCACTCACAAAAACTACCACCAATATGAGGTACACCCAGCTACCAAGGTCAATGAAAACAAAGGAAAAAGAACCAGTGCATTCTTTTATGTCTAGCCTAATCTACTTAGGGAATGATAAGTGATGACATGATGCCCTCTTCACTTTGTGGCAGGGCTTAGCACAGACAGACCTGCCCGTTTCACTGTTAACTTCAATGCTCCCAGTCTGAATCCACAGTGGTCTGTCAGACACTGTAAGGGAGCAGCAGCGCTCGTCACTGTCTGATGTAATAGCTGCCATTTGTTGAGACCTATGGTAGAAAAAACCAAGTTAACAAAAATAGAGCATTTGAGTTCTTTTTCATCCATTTACCAAAAAAAAAAAAAAAGACTAAAATTCAGTTGAATTTTCATAATGAATTTATTCTAGATAGCTTGCTGGCTTCACACAATGGGAAGCGCTGGTAGACTTGAGGTGTGTACACACCAGTCTTGGCCAGGAGAGGGCACTCTCCAGCCCAAGTCAGTTGAGCCGCAAAATGCCTTAAGGCTCATGAAAATGTTGCCCGCCAATGCTAACTCATGGTTTAATTCTGACAAAAATCTTGTACTAGCCTAACACTAGCCTAGTGGTGAGAGAGTCCTGATTGTCTCAGTATTCAACAAGGGCCAAAGCTGTCATCCCTACCTGCATTAACGAGCTCAGAGACTCTGCTTTGAAGAATCACCAAAACTGCCTGAATCCCTTTCTCTGTAATGCCAGTGGCACCTCTGCGTACCATTCAACAGCTGAACTTACTGTGAGGTCAGACCTGTTTGAAATAGGTTTGACAAGGAAAGCTTTCTCTGAGGCTTTCAGAAGAGAGACCAAACACCAAACACTAAAGGGTTACTGTTCAGCCTTATTTTTTATTAACCTATTTGCTTGTTTCCTTTTTTCTCTAAGTACAGTATATAGTATATACTGTATATATATATAGTATATATAGTATATATATAAGTAACAACTCATGTATCATATCAGTGTAGGCAACTCTGGGATCACTGATTTAGATAATGTCCAGTCCCTATAATATTAAGTTCTAAATCAGAAATAGTAGCTAATCAAAACCTTAAAATAGGCTTTTCTGATACTGAAAAAGAAGAAACGTTACACACCTGATCTATAAACATGATTACTTACTGAATTTTAACTCAACAGATTCCTTAAATGATGTTCAATAATGAGGTTATTTACCCTTTTGTTTATGGGGAAACAAATATACTATTAGCTATAACCCAACAGCAATCACACAAGTAGAAATATGAATGCACAAAAAATTATCTTTTGAACCTCTCTCCCTCCATGGGTAAAACTTAGGTTTCAACAATGATTCTAAAGAATCTCCTTTTCACATCTAGGCAAGAGGGGGTCAAAAAGCTGCATCAAAGAATAATCTTACCCTATGCATTAACCCCACCAGTGCCCAGAAATGCTGTGAAAATATTAACATGCAAGACCCCAGTCCACAGAGCCTGGCCTGTGAGTCTTTTGTGCTAATGCTGAGTTTCCCCTCAAAGCTTTTAGGGTCTCAAGGTTTTTCTTTAGAATTGACCACACAGGATCCATTAGGAAGAACCAGGAAACCCTGACAGTGAGGTAGTAAATAGGAGAACCTCATGAAAGGCAGGGATTTCACTGTAAAGTACTTATTTTTGTCCTTTTTAAGAGAAAAGCTTACATGCAACAATGGCAACTACTCCCTGGGATGCAAGCAAAGACATAAAGGGGCAAACCAGAACAGGTAAGAATTTCCCTTTTTTAGAGCACATGAAGGAATGAAGTAGAGGAGGTCACACTCTTAGAGCAAAGCCCAGAATTAAAAACTAAAGAACTAAAATTACATACATCCTGCTGCCTCTCTTAATACAGAGTAGCATGATGCAACATGAACCACCAGGAAAAACATTTTACAGTAGACATTCTGGTTTTTCAGCCTCAATGCTGTTTTTCTAACCAGTTCTTTTTTAGGGTTTTAGACAAACTGCATAGTTCTTCCCAGCATTCCAGGACTCCCACCAAGATGTGCCACTCCCAGCTGGACTCCCTGCTAAAAACTAAATGGTGAGGGGAAATCACAGGTTGGTAAACAACAGCACCTCAAAAATGAGCCGCAGATAGAAATGACTACTCTCTGGAAAATACAACCACAACACACACAGATCAAGGCCTTGGAATGTGAGGTATTTCCCTGCTAGAAATGGGAAACGATCTCCTACTCAAATCACACCAGTGGCACTAAGAAGGAATGTTCAAGTTAATGTCCACTTTTTCACCAATTGGCAAAATATTAAAATAATAAACACCAAGGTTCCAGGAAACAAGAAAACCAAAAACTGCTAATTTATGCTACTTAAAAGCTGAGAAGTATACCTCTGTAGCTCTAATGCCTTTGGAAAGTCTTCCTAAGAGGACTTCTGCCCCACTGAGCCCCACCAGCTCAGACGCTGCTCATGCCTTTGAAGGCCTTCTGAGATGGTGACTGGTCATTAGTACACAAGTGTCTGAAGCAAAATTACTCTTCATCATTCAAGAGCTGCAGTGTTCATGGACTTCTCACTATAACCTCCATGACCTCCAACCCAGTTGCTCTCCACAGGTGACTGTTGAGACTACTCAGATCATGCCACTTTTAGGTATCTGATCATACTATGATTAGTGGGATTTTCAGATTTAAAAAATGGCAACCCACTCCAATACTCTTGCCTGGAGTATTGGATGGATGGAGGAGCCTGGTGGGCTAGAGTCGGACATGACTGAGCGACTTCACTTTCACTTTCAGACAAAAAAATTTAAGTTGTTAAAAAAAAGTTTATACTGCATGTATGTTGCAGAAAGATACTATCCGAAGCTACCAGAATGAAATTTCTATGCCACATACAGAAAGTGGTAGTTATAACAGCAAGTATTTATGTTAAGTGTTAGGGCCAGGCACTTTATTGCTCTGAAAATTGAAATTCTCACAATTACCTTTTGAAGAGGTAATATTTTTCTCCCCATTTCACAGATCATGACACTGAAGTAACCTGCCCAGGATCACACAGCTTGGAAGTGGCAGATCCAAGTCAGGTTTTGCATAGGAAGTCTATCTAGCTCAAGAGCCTGTACTTTCCACCATGTGCCTGAAAAGTGAAAAAGACCGATCCTTTGCTCAATTAAAAGACTGATACCAAGTACTATTAGTGCAAAAATGTTAACAAACATTCCAGCTCACCTGCATCTGGCAAGTTATATTCTCATAAGTATCCATTTCTATCATTTACACTCAACAGGATGATCCTCTCACATTTCTTAAAAAAAAAAAAAAAAAGTCGTCTCCCCAGGCAAGCAGGGGAGGGAGGGGAGGAACCCTATTATAAAGTACAATAGGTAACCTACCTGGGGGAACAGGGTCCTGGGAGGGGATGGGGATGTGCTCCGTGCTCCTTCCAAGCTTTTTCAATAGCTTTTGTGCTCACTTTGGCAGCACATTTATCAAGCTTTTTTGGTAGCTTTTAAGTGAATCTTTGTGCTGCAGACAACTAAGTGAGGGATACTGAGGATTACAAAATTATTTTAAATATTTAAACAACAAAAAGACCTTGCTAAACCTTGATGTGCATTATAATTACAAGTTTTTTAGTTTACATGAAACAATTATAATACAGCTGTAACACTTGGCTATGTAACTAGGGGTACCTAGTTTTACTTCTAGATAGCTACACCGGATAGAAAAAAAATCACAAGGAGGTTTAAATGACGGTTCTGGTAATAAAAGCGCTCTAAGATTTCTAAGTCAATAAAAGGAAGTTAACTGTCACATTCTTAAAAGGAAAATTCCATTTTTTAATGAGATCTTACAAATATCAAAAACTTAATATTTATGTTCAAACTAAGCTTAAAGACAAGTAATTTTAGAACTGGCCAGTTTTCAACATCAAAGTTTTATGGTTTCACAAACCAAAATGTCTAAAACAAAAGGCCCACAAGTTAGACTACATATACTACAGCCATCTAATTTATTCTGTGAACAGTGAGAATTTGACTCAAATTCACTGTTTCAATAAATCCTGGTAACTTCTGAATCTGGTTTCATTTCCTTTACACATCCCCACAACCAGTCTTTAATTTATGCTAGCATGACATAGGATCATATAAGAAAAAACTCAAGTTTGGCAATTAGTTTTTTCAAAGATTAATTAGATGCATTAAAACCTGGCTCTATCCAAGATGGATTTTAAGACAGGGTATAAAAATTCAGTATTTCCTACCAGAGTGTGATAAACAAGATGATCTCAGAATTCCAAACAGAATTATCTACATATGTCAAGGAATATCTGTTTTTTCATTAGTAGTACTGACATAAAAAGTGGAAAAAGCAGTACCCATATTATGAAAATATGGTAAAGAGTGGGATGGCATGTAAACAAGTTTTGGAAACTAATTAATTCCATTACTAAAATCATTTAAATGATTTTCATATTCACAAAATTGTTTTTGTCATTAGGAAGTGATGGTTTTAACCCAAAACCTACTCTGGTAAATACAGTCATAAGCAGGGCAAAGACTAAGAGAGTTTTGCCAAGAAAATGCACTGGTCATAACAAACACCATCTTCCAACAACACAAGAGAAGACTCTACACATGGACATCACCAGATGGTCAACACCAAAATCAGATTGATTATATTCTTTGCAGCCAAAGATGGAGAAGCTCTATACAGTCAGCAAAAACAAGACCAGGAGCTGACTGTGGCTCAGACGATGAACTCCTTATTGCCAAATTCAGACCTAAATTGAAGAAAGTAGGGAAAACCACTAGACCATTCAGGTATGACCTAAATCAAATCCCTTATGATTATACAGTGGACGTGAGAAATAGATTTAAGGGCCTAGATCTGATAGATAGAGTGCCTGATGAACTATGGAATGAGGTTTGTGACACTGTATAGGAGACAGGGATCAAGACCATCCCCATGGAAAAGAAATGCAAAAAAACCAAAATGGCTGTCTGGGGAGGCCTTAAAAATAGCTGTGAAAAGAAGAGAAGCGAAAAGCAAGGAGAAAAGGAAAGATATAAACATCTGAATGCAGAGTTCCAAAGAATAGCAAGAAGAGATAAGAAAGCCTTCTTCAGCGTTCAATGCAAAGAAATAAGAGGAAAACAACAGAATGGGAAAGACTAGAGATCTCAAGAAAATCAGAGGTACCAAAAGAGCATTTCATGCAAAGATGGGCTCGATAAAGGACAGAAATGTATGGACTTAACAGAAGCAGAAGATATTAAGAAGAGGTGGCAAGAATACACAGAAGAACTGTACAAAAAAGATCTTCACTACCCAGATAATCACGATGGTGTGATCACTGACCTAGAGCCAGACATCCTGGAATATGAAGTCAAGTGAGCCTTAGAAAGCATCACTACAAACAAAGCTAGTGGAGGTGATGGAATAGCAGTTGAGCTATTTCAAATCCTGAAAGATGATGCTGTAAAAGTGCTGCACTCAATATGCCAGCAAATTTGGAAAACTCAGCAGTGGCCACAGGACTGGAAAAGGTCAGTTTTCATTCCAATCCCACAGAAAGGCAATGCCAAAGAATGCTCAAACTACCGCACAATTGCACTCATCTCACATGCTAGTAAAGTAATGCTCAAAATTCTCCAAGCCAGGCTTCCGCAATATGTGCACTGTGAAATTCCTAATGTTCAAGCTGGTTTTAGAAAAGGCAGAGGAACCAGAGATCAAATTGCCAACATCCACTGGATCATGGAAAAAGCAAGAGAGTTCCAGAAAAGCATCTATTTCTGCTTTATTGACTATGCCAAAGCCCTTGACTGTGTGGATCACGATAAACTGGGGGAAATTCTGAGAGATGGGAATACCAGACCACCTGATCTGCCTCTTGAGAAATTTGTATGCAGGTCAGGAAGCAACAATTAGAACTGGACACGGAACAACAGACTGGTTCCAAATAGGAAAAGAAGTACGTCAAGGCTATATACTGTCACCCTGTTTATTTAACTTATATGCAGAGTACATCATGAGAAACGCTGGGCTGGAAGAAACACAAGCTGGAATCAAGACTGCCGGGAGAAATATCAATAACCTCAGATATGCAGATGACACCACCCTTATGGCAGAAAGTGAAGAGGAACTAAAAAGCCTCTTGATGAAAGTGAAAGAGGAGAGTGAAAAAGTTGGCTTAAAGCTCAACATTCAGAAAATGAAGATCATGGCATCCAGTCCCATCACTTCATGGGAAATAGATGGGGAAACAGTGGAAACAGTGTCAGACTTTATTTTTCTGGGCTCCAAAATCACTGCAGATGGTGACTGCAGCCATGAAATTAAAAGACGCTTACTCCTTGGAAGGAAAGTTATGACCAACCTCGATAGCATATACAAAAGCAGAGACATTACTTTGCCAACAAAGGTCCGGCTAGTCAAGGGTATGGTTTTTCCTGTGGTCATGTATGGATGTGAGTTGGACCGTGAAGAAGGCTGAGCGCCGAAGAATTGATGCTTTTGAACTGTGGTGTTGGAGACTCTTGAGAGTCCTTTGGACTGCAAGGAGATCCAACCAGTCCATTCTGCAGGAGACCAGCCCTAGGATTTCTTTGGAAGGAATGATGCTAAAGCTGAAACTCCAGTAAGTACTTTGGCCACCTCATGCGAAGAGTTGACTCATTGGAAAAGACTCTGAAGCTGGGAGGGATTGGGAGCAGGAGGAGAAGGGGACGACAGAGGATGAGATGGCTGAATGGCATCACTGACTCGATGGGCCTGAGTCTCAGTGGACTTAAAGTTGGTGATGGACAGGGAGGCCTGGCGTGCTGGGATTCATGGGGTCGCAGAGTCGGACACGAATAAGCAACTGATCTGATAGTTCTTAAAAATGGGCACCACTAGCACAGTGCAGGACTATAGGTTGGTTAGGAAGGAATGCTGGAAACCAGGCTGCCAGAACAATACCACTCAAACTTAGAAGATTTCTATCCAAAACCAAATTACAGATGGATAATAGTGACGACTACTCAACAATGTAGATGCACTTAATGCCACAGAACTGGTTAAAATGGTAAACTGGGTTAGGTATATTTAATGAGTTTTTAAATACCAAAAAAATAAAATCTCAGCAAACTACAATGATCTATTAATATAAGAGAAGAAATGAGTTCCACCTACAGTCACAAAAAAAGTAAACAGGAAAAAGGCCCTGTTTGAGTCTATAAAGGTTAAGTCTCTTACTTGAGTAAACAAAGAGCTGAGCTGTTTCTCTTCTCATCTCAGCATCAACTCTCCATGGTAAAAACACCAAGACATCCTGGAAAACTAAAAATGCATAGATCATCTATATCCCCAGGACTTTAACTGCTAAAGCTTCCATCTGTTAACATTTCTGTTCACTCTTTGTTGAAATAAGGTATACAGTAAACATACACAAGCAAATAGAGTATAAAGAGCCTAGTAACTAAGTCAGAATGAGGTAAAAGTAATTGAGACAGCTTAGCTGTTTTATTTCTCCTGACAACTGGCACGGCACCAGCCTCCTGTTCTATTTCTGAATTCCCTCTATCAGGCATTTTAATTGTTTTAATATCAACCATACTTGTACAGTCCCAAAGAAAAAAGTAAATTTGTCCCAACTTACAAATAGAGTCTTCAGAGTTTTCTGGCAAATCCCCTACTGGAGACCACCACTGGATACAAATCAGAACACTGTCCTCACTTTACATATTACCAACTTTTCTAGACATTTCCCAGTCTCTTCTCTGCTATGCGTAGTAACAAATGTGAACCAATGCAGCAGGAAGTATAGAGAAATTCACACCTTACAAGGGAAAATATTATTTTTTAGATCCAAATTATTGGTTTCTTAAGGTATTCCAGTTCCCAACTCAGGTATTTAAGGATGTATATGTCTATAATGGAATGTGAATGTGTTCTTCAGCATAAGCACCAGCTCAAATATGGGTGCAACTCAGTATTTTCACATTAGATATTCAGACTTAATGTATACATTCATTTAGTTGATTTTAAGTTCCATATTCCTCTGCCTGCAGCCCACCCTCATATCTATATTCCTACTGTCTTTTCTACTCACTACTATAAACGTTATTCAATATCCAAGTAGGGACACTGTCAAGTCCTGCAAATGGGCTTCAGACGAGTGAATTCTACTTTCTCTGTTTCACTGATAACTTAGATCTCTGGTTCTACATCTATAAAGAGCTCCTTCCAAATTTAAACCAGACTCTTTCTGATCTATAAATTCTAGAAAACTAAAACACTCTCTGATGCTTTACATTTAGAAATAGACATCTCTAGCCTTCATAGCTTTTACTTTGCTTAGTTTTTCACCCTTGCTAATCTTGTTCTAACCAGTCTTCTTGGACCACTAGAGACTTGGCCTAAGCCTAGCATTCTCTCTGTTCAGGGGGAAATACCCACTTGGTTGTCTCCACAGATATCAGACAGTAAAGAAACTACCTGCAACGCAGGAGACCTGGGTTCAATCCCTGGGTTGGAAAGATCCCCTGAAAGGGCATGGCAACCCACTCCAGTATTGTCTGGGAAATCCGATGAACAGAGGAGCCTGGCAGGCTACAGTCCACGGGGTCACAAAGAGTCAGACACAACTGAGCGACTATGCACAACACAAAGAGCCAAGTGTCTCCTTTTTTGTCATTAAAAAGAAACTTAAAGAGAAAAATGACTACAATTACCCAATCCAATTCTATCTCCATCTACAGTGGACCCTGGACAAATATATCTTAGCTGCTTAAAAAATTTCTCTTTGAATAAAACACTGTTTAGTATGCAGCTATTGGATTAGTGTTTAGAACATAGAGTACATCTTAAAAAGATTACAGAATTTCTTTCAAACTAGTTTCCTTATTGAAAATTCAGATGAAATATACCAGACTGCTGGTTTAAAACTGAGGGCTTACTTGGCATGATTAGAGGTCATGCACAATTGTGATTATGCTTCAACTTTTTCCTCCAAGGTATGGATTGTATCAAATTCAGTTTTACTTTTATATTCAACAATCATGATTTTTTCTTCTTTCCCCATGGCTTCTGAAACAAATTTAGTTCATCCCACAAGAGCATTTGCCCAAGCACTTGACTCCATTAGCAATATCCGCTGTCAAAAGCATGTTAGGATAAAACTCACCTGTATCATTTCATGAGACGTTGGAATGACATAACTTAGGTGACTCTGCCTATGTTTAAAACTTCCTAAACCTTAGATTTGAAACTTTCAAAAAATAATGAACAAATTCACTAATCTGAAACAAATACTCTGAAAACCTTTAAGATACTTCCTTAAAACCCCTCAATCACACTGAACTTCTTTCAGCCTATAATCAAAGAATTCAAAAAATACTAGTTATTTCTGTTTGCAGGAAAGAATATGTTCAAGTGAAACATCTTTTTTAAATTGTGTGTTTATTATAATCAAAAAGCATTGACTGAGTTCCCCAGAAAAAATTCTACTTGTAGAAATCAGTACCTTACCTTAAGGAAGCTGACAGACTATTGATTTCAGTCTCCATTAAAATCTTTTCATAATTCCATAGGAACTACAGTATTTCAAACTGGTTACTTAGGAATCCACAAAAAGTTGCTCTCTTTAAAAGTTCCAAGTTTCCAAAAGTGTCAAATTGACATTGTATCATACTTAAAGGTTAAGTTGGATGCATACAATATGAAACCAACTTACAAATATTGGGAGAAACTTGCCTCCAAAAGGCCATCAGATTTTTCACTAAGAATAAAAAAATCTAAAAATGGAAAATAAGAGATCAAATCTTAGGGACAGATGGACCATGTAGAAAGTAGTTAGCCAAGTTACAAGCCCCAAAAGCAATGATACCTGAGGCAGAAGATCAAGCAGAAAATAGAGTCTTTGTAATTACCCAAATGTAAAACAAACCAAAAAAAAATGAAGCATGCGGTGAAATATTAAAGCTAAATATGAAGTAATTAAAATCCATGTACTTATGAGAAATTGGCTGGAGGATGGGCTCAAATCTAGAAGCTTATCAGACCTCTAAACTACAAAACCTCATTTTAAGACTATATTGATTAGTCCCTCATTTGAATTGTATCTATGCTCAGATTATATATTCCCTGATAGGGCAAACAGGAAAATATAGGTGATTTTTTTTTCATCTTCTCTATATACTATTACAAAGAATAATTCTCTACCATCCTGAAATTTTTCAAAGCTTTTTGAGAAACACACACAAATAATTTGGATTTAGTCGATTTTATTTACAGCTTGTTTTTTTTTGTTTTGTTTTTTTACATTTCAAAGCATTACACAATTACAGTTTCTCATTTTCTGACCTGCAAACAGATAACCTTAAACGGAAATATTTTTTTAAAAATTATCAAACTAGGTACATCCAGAATGCAACAATTACATATATGACAATTAATTCACAAAGTGTAATTTACCAGGACATATCCTAAGAATTTAGGAACAGCCAGTCAGTCAGGAGAAATCTGACCAAATTTAGCAATCAACTATTTACATATCCAAAGACAAATCTATCTAAACTCCCAAACCAGAAGTTTGAAAGTTTTTGTTAAGTCCCCACTGGACAAGAGAGAGGGCGCGATGATTCAGACCTAGCCAGCCTTGACAGTCTTAATCCTCAGGACTGGGCTGCTTCCCCAGTTTGCACCTTCACAGCAAGCAGCTCAGTTTGTCAGACATCCAAATATCAAACTCCTGTGCCATTATGCACGTATTAAGTACTGATTAATAAAAACTAAGAAGTCATTAAATATCACTATTCCCCCCAGCTCACCAGCCCTTAACATCCCAGATATGCAACCTGTGTCACATAGTGACAGGCGATATTTTATATATGTATGCATCTATGTACACACACATACATGTACATGTGTGTATATACATATACACATACACACAGTACTAGGTACAAATGACAATTAACAGTCCCTGCAAAAATTCATTTTCAGTTGAGGCTATGGCTCCTATGCCTTGTGATGGTTTTAGACTTCAAAACTGAAAAATACTGCTAAAATCTCCTTTCCTAAAGACAAAATTTGATTGCTTGTTCAGTTTAAGCTTCTCTGTCTAAAAATGGCTATAAGATTAAGTATAAAAAAGCAGCCAACTGAGTGCAGTTTCTCTCTCAGGTTTAGCCAAGCTGTCTCATAGAAGTTACCCCTCACTAGACTAGAAAACCTGGGGCGCCTCCCAAAGGTTCTTGCCTACCTTACTGTCCATGTTCACGATTCAAACTGTGTCAGCAGAGACCGCACTTCAGGGGTCAGCTGCTTGGCAGCCTTAGCTGCCTCTGTGATAGCCTTGCGATACAGGCCCTTTCTCTTCTTATTAAAGCGTGACTGGAAGTTTTCTAAAAAGGGGGAGAGTTGCGAAAGAGCCAGAAAAGATGTTGTTGGAGACCCAAACCATGAAATACGGGCCTCCTGTCGGACTAAAATGCCGCTATCTTTCCGGCTCACAGTTATGGTAAGAATACGGGCTGGCCACCAGGGGAAGCCATATATCTTGGCCCAGACAATGTCCCCTACACATACGGTCCTGCCATCTGGTGTGACGCACTTAGAGACGTTTTTGGAAAAGACTTTCATTTTCAAGGAATTACTGAGCTTTTTCTCTTCCTTCGAAGAGGAGGAAGTGGAGGTGGAAGGTGCATGCATACAGCCTGGAGGAAAATCAAAACTTTCAGAAGAACTACACTCAGAGTTGGAGGATTTCAAATCATCTGTGCTATCAATGCTACACACTGAAGCACTGGAAGAGTCAGACTTCTTTTGATTTAGGGCCATGTAAACAGAGATACTGCTTTTGCTGCCCTTTCTGCCCAGTGTCTGCGGTTCCTCCTGCTCACCAGGCACAAGCACTTCAGTTGTGTCCTGAACCCCACTGCTGGCCTCTTCAGGGCCTGTGGAGGGACTCTGATTTTCTGAAGGGGCCTCACCTGCTGAGCGGGTAGAGGTGCAACGGGACTGGGGCTTGGGTGCCATCTTGCTGCTTCGCATTTTCTCCAGTCCGGTCTTCAGAGAAGAGTCATTTTCTTCATTCCTGTACCTCTGGGGCTTTAAACGAACCCGGGGTGGAAGGGAGCCTGAGCTAGGGTTCTGATACCGACGTGTGAAATGGACTTTTGAATGCGCACTTCTGGATGTAGAGGTTTCACTCTGCTTCTTCTGTGCCTTTTCTTTGGCAATTTTCAGCACTTCCCGAGCTTTTGCATGATCCATGTTTTTATTCTGGAGCACTTTTTTAGTATTTAACTGAGCTTTTGATGTATTTGCCTGAGCAGAAACTTTGACTACTCTGCCTCTGCTGTGAGGAATATTTGAAACCTTAACCACAGCACTTCTTTTCTGGCTTTCATTTTGGCTTCTCCCATCCACCTTATGGTCAGTTTTCAGTTTTTTGTTCACAGTAGTTACACTTTCACTTCTCCGTTTTTTATCTTCATATTTAGAAGGGTCACTTGCACTACCACCTTTCCTAATTTCTTTTTTTTCAGCAACAACACTGTTTTTACACTTGTCACACAAAACTTGCCTGGGTCGTAGTTTAATAGCATTCATTATTGAAGTAGGTTCTTCCCTGTACATTTTTCGTTTGGGTCGCTTAATTTTCCGAGGAGGCGGCTGAGGTATTGATTGGTTATATGTGTCCCTGATAAACAAAGGGGGAGGATAAGGTGCTCCTTCATGGAAGAGAGGTGGTGGTTTGGAAGTCCACAGGCTTTCGGCCAAGCTGAGCTCAGGAGGCGGGACGGGAGAAGGGTCATTGGGAACAGCACCATTCACTTCACACTTGACTTCTGTCCCTTCTTGGAATGTATTACTTTGGAGCTGCATGGCTTCGGGTTTATCCTTATATTCCCTTTTGGGAAATACTGTCACAGGGATCCCATGGGGCCCAAACCTTTGAAAGAAATGAAAGGAAAAAAAGAAACCATTAAGTTAGCATCTACAATTCCATTTCTTGAAAGACCACCTACTGTTTATGTGACCTTCCTTGAAAGCTATTTCACTTTAAAAAACAATCCAAAAACCTACGGATGGACCTCCCCACAAAAGTCCCAAAGCATACCATTCCATTTTTTTGGTCTTACATTTTGGCATACACTCAACAGGAAATACTCAATAGTTGCTCTAAGCAATGCCATGATAGCTGCTGTTATTTTAAATAGATCTTTTCAGTCTTGAATCAGTAAGGAGTTTCTGTCAGACAGCTTAATATTTAATGTCATTTGCTGTAACACTCTCTCAACTAGACATGTCCAATAAATGCAACTATAAATGTGTAGTATATGGATCTTCCTCTGGTTATATAATAGCTTTTAAAAGCTTCACAAAGCAAATTTGGCCTTACCTACTCCAAAATATTGAATCAGTAAAATCCTATCTCAACTTTATTGTTTAAACCCTAAAGATTCACAGGTATTTACTTCTCTACTGTTCTACCCTAGCTCATCCCATTCATCCACCCCGCCCTATCCCCAAGGGGGTGGGGGTGCAGGGAAACAACACAGAAATATTAGAAATTCAGATAACCTCAAAAGCAGAGAGCTACAGAACTATGGCTTTTGAGCTTTTTAAAATCACATCACACATTAAGAAATATCTTCACATTGCAATCCAATAAAATGTTTATGCATGTATACATGCATGCATACATATGTAAATGCACACAACTGAGCAAAAGCGTCACTAAATACTTAACCTTACAATATGTTATACATAATTGTATTTTTTTCTACTCTGGTCTATTTTCATTTGTTTTGATGCTAATCAGATGCAGTAAATGGATTTCCGAACTTTACAGATCCAAACCCAGTTTGTGAAGCAATGGTAGAGAACAAAGTCTCTACAATGATCAATTTCTAATAAAACAGGAGTCAAATAACCTTGCTTCTCAGGTGGACTTACTGTGGTTTGATCTGCCTGAGCTGAACATCAAGAACCCTTAAATCTAAACTTGCTATATACGCAGAATCTTGCACATAAAAATAAAAGCACACTACCAATTTCATCAAGTACATGTTAACATGCTAATTTTAAGCACTAATTGAGTAAAACAGTATTGAACACAATACAGTTCTAATGCCAATCCTCTAAAGCAAAAGTGCGTAGAACCCAAGAACTGGCTTCAAATAGTCAGATGGAACCCCTGACCTTATTAGATGCAAGTGTTTTATATAGATCTGTTTTTCTGGAGAATGGTTGAGTCTTGGTTCTCACATTCTCTAAACCATCCTTATGTCCCTGAAAATGTACTGAATTCTTCACTGGAAAGAAATCTTGAGTTCTTAGGGCTACAGATACCTAAACTTGGGCAGGGATACAGGAAGAGCCAACACCAGGATATTTGGTTCCAAGGCCTGAATGGTTTTCTTCCTGAAGTCTTTTGTTAGCTTGACTACCACAAACCAGCAACTTTTAGCAAATATAAGTCACAAAGGAAGAGGAACGCCGTCTTTACCTAGGGTGGGACAAGTTTGGGTCTGTGCTAATCCACAAAGGAAAGACAAATTCCTCTCTATGTCAGACTGCAAAATTAAATTTCAACTGTATACTTCAATACAAAAAAAAAAATTTTTTTTTAAGTAGCTTTCTATTCCAGGATAGCATTTTGTACCCAAGTGTTTGCTTCCTGACTACTTAATTGCAACGTACTTTGAGTATTTGCCCTTATACGTAAGTGCTCAACACTTTTTCAAGATGACAAGAAGGCAAAGGTATTTCTGTGTTTTCTTCTGGAGTGACATAAAAAACTTAATGAGGTGAGACCACCATTTGTATTAACAGAATTCCCAAATTTGTATAAGCCATCATTTTGTCCCATTATACTTTCACTTATTTCTATAATTGAGAAAAGAACAAATTTCCTTCCTTTCATTAGGGATAACTAAACTGCAATCATCTTACTTTGTTTTATTTTTTTTTAACAACTTTGTATCCTCAGGCAGTCCTGAACCCCTCTAAATTTAGTTTTTGCTTGTATAAAAGAAAATAGCACTATTTCCTACCTTAGAGAATTCAGGGAGGTTAACAGGTCAATAAATGTTAACCATTTTTCAAGTAATTTAATTTTACTTTCAACTAACAATTTACCTGAGTTTCAGATCCTTTTCTGTGTATCTTACGTATCATCTGGCCAATTACTTTAAATCTGTTTATGTCAAATAAGCTGTGAAATCTCATATGTCCACCTTCATGCAGTTTTTAATAAGAACATTAGTTTCCCCACTAGATCTTTTGCCTTTCCCTCTCACGCATATACAAGTATTACATATTTTTAATAACATAGGGAAGCACTTGATTGTATAATGATAATGGAAAAAAAAAGAGGCCAAAAAAGAGAGGAAAAAAAAGAAAGAAGCCTAACTGGTAATTGTGGGTAGTGGATTGGCAAATATTTTTTAAACTGATAACAAAACTTCCAAAAAGAACCAGAATGATAAATTTAAGAGGAAAAAGGCATCAATGTCCTACTCCATCTTAGTGATCATTTTGGTTACCGTTCCAGGAAGAACACTTAATACCATGGCTGTTTTCAAACTAAGTGTGGAAAGGCTGGTTGCAAAATCAACAGTCATGTCTATTTGTGAGTCATGTCTATGATTTAAATTTTTAAAAATGTGTAAATATATGTAACTGCAGTGCATCTGTCTCATGTAATATGTATATATACGGGGTCACAGATAAAATACATTCGTTACTATGCTCAAGTATGAAAGCCAATGACTTATGAAACTGTAACCTTAATAAGAATATAAAGTAGCAACAAAACTATGGTCTTCTAAAAACCCTAAAATCTAATTTCTCAAATACAGTTGGGGAAATCTACAACACACCATGACTCAACGGTGTTTGAAAAGGGAGATTCTTAAGCCCTGCCCCAAGACTGAATGTGAAGACTCTCCTAGGCTGGAACACAGGATCTAAATTTTTAGCAAGTATATCTGCTTTACCTTTTTCTAAAGTGAAGATATTTATGTCCCATGTGAATGCTCAAAGGGTGGCCTCAGCAGAGGAAGATTTTAATGATCAGTGGAGAGGAAGAAAGCAGACTAGTATCCCTTGCATGAGCTTCTTCCAAAAGAACTTTTAACAAATACTTCAAGCGTTGAGTAGAAAGATTCAAACCATCTCTCTTTCCCCTCCCCTTCTTTGTGCAGCATGAGGATATTTATTAACACATTAGCAACAACTCATTCTAACTCCTATCCATTTCCAATCTTTAGTACCCAAATCTTCTAAAGGAAAATTATTCAGGTATTATAGCTTAATTAAAAATAGCTTTTGGATATAAAGTAGACAGGAGACCTCCCTGCCCTACTTCTGTGGATTCCTGTGAATTTAGTTCAGAACTAGTTTAAAACTAGCCATCATCTTAATAATCTAGGAGTAATGAATATCAAAATTCTGAGGGCAAATAATGGGGCTTAATAGTTATTTTGTGTCAAAGCAAGAGAAAATCACTATGAAAAAGAATCTTCAGCCAATGCAGATGTGAAACAATTGCTCAGAAAAGAAGTTCAGGCAAGTTAGTTGAGACAGACGCCAGAGTTCCGTTTGAACCAAACCTCCCTCCATTCAAGTGTATGAAGGAAAGACAAAGGGAAACCTTTCTCTCTCAGAATTCTTTTCTCTTATAAAAACCTACAGTAGGAAAAAATTATATGAAATTAACCCATTTTTTAAAATATCTAGATGTACTTATTTCAAGCAGATGTTTTCAGAAATCTACCTCCCTCCTTAAATCACCAATAGGTTCAATCATAAGGGAGGGAAAACTATAAAGCAAGCTGATTTTGGTTCACAGTGCATCTCTGCAAGATTGGTTGTTAGGTCAAATGAAATTAGTTCAATATCAGCTACGTGAGGTAGAAAATTAAAATACAATGTACATATATGCTTCAAAAAATTAAACACATCTACTTCTGAGTATTTAGCCAATAACTGGAAGAAGAAAAAAAAGGTTTCTCAAATATCTCAAAGATATTTGCACACACACATACATAGCAGCATTCACCATAGGCTAAAGATGGAAACAACCCAAATGCCTATTTACAGACAAATGTATAAAGTACAATGCACTATGACTCAGACTTAAGAAAGGAATCCTATCACATGCTACAACATGTATTATCCTTGAAAACATTATGCTAAGTGAAATAAGTCCATCACAAAAAGACAGTACAATTCCACTGATAGTAGTCAAACTCACAGGAGTTACTTAATGGGTACAAAGTTTCAGTTTTTTAAGATAAAAAGTTCTGAAGATCTGCTTCACAACAATATGAATGTACTTAACACTGCTGAACTACATACACTTAAAGAGTATATTTTATGTTTTTACCACAATTAAATTTTTTTAATTGTCTAATGAAGAGGGGCAAGTTTGATGAGAAGCAGTATATTTCCATGGTGATAAAGGAATTATTACTGCAAGGGAAATAGTAATTATGATGGAGAATAACAGAACAACACCCTGACCTGAGAGAAGACTCAAACGGAACATCACCAGTGAGGCCACATGACCACAGACCCGGTGCCCTGAGCACACAACATTGCCTGTATAACCTGAGCCTCTGGTGAGTAAGAACAGGCAACTAAAGGGAGGAAGAGTCCCCATTTCATACATTCTATATTATACTGCAACTAAATGCAGTACATTTACTCAAGGAAAAAGTTTTAAAGGACACTTTTGGGAAAATTGACAAAGTAATGAAACATGAGCTACAAAACAGATAAATGTTCTCTTATCAACATTTCCTGAATTTGAAAACTATGCTGTGGTTATGTAGGAAAATATCTTTGATCTTAGTAAATAAATGCTCAAATATTAAGGGGTAAGAGAGATGATGTATGCAACCTACTCTCAAACAGTTCAAGAGAAAAACGTGTTTATATAATGAATGATAAAGCAAATGTGGCAAAACGTTAAAAATCAGTGCAGCTAGGATAAAAGAGTTTAAGTTCTCTATTTTGAGATTATTTCAAAGTGTAAAAATTATTCTAAAAAGTATAATCTTAAATTTAGTTTACACCTCAGTTCCCTCAAAACTTTCAATCAGGGACTTCCCTGGTGGTCTAGTGGTTAAAACTCCAAGCATCCACTGCAGGGTACACGGGTTCGGTCCCTAGTTGGGAAACTAGGGATGCTGTGGCACAGACAAGACAAGGAGGAAAAAAATTAAAACCTCCAAAGAAGTATATAAAAAAGAAAATTTGTTCTGCTTAAACATAAATGCCCACAAACTCACCTCAAGTACCACTAAGCACAAAATCTATTCAAATACAAGTATGCTAATTAGTCAGATAGTATAAAACTAGTTCCCAGCCCTAGGATCAACTGCAGTAGGTGAGACAGAATGCATGAGTCCCTGCTAAAAAAGGGTTCTAGACTAGAGGGAAAGAAAGCACTGAGGATTAGTGGCTAGGCAATGAGCCTTGCAATAGACTATACCTAGAAGGGCCCAAGCAGATTAAGTAAAGAGCAAAACAGGAGTGGCAGAGAGTGGTTGCCTGTTTTTGAATGTTGGTAACCAACTAAAGTTAGGTTTTAAAAAAGCAAAAAACTTAAGCCAGCCAAAGAATCTGCTTACCTGAATGTGTTTCTGCAGAAATTTAGAAAATGCTGGCAATAGGAAAGCCATGTTACGAGCCTTAAAGACATTGAAGTCATTAAGGTCCCTGAAAATGGCTACAAGGCATTTTAATGGTGGGAAATACTTAATAAGATGTGCTATTTTTTTTGTAAAGTGAAAGTGAAGTTGCTCAGTCGTGTCTGACTCTTTGCAACTCCGCGGACTATAGCCTACCAGGCTCCTCCGTCCATGGGATTCTCCAGTACTGGAGAATTCCAGTACAGAATACTGGAGTGGGTTGCCATTTCCTTCTCCAGGGGATCTTCCAAACCCAGGGATTGAACCCGGGTCTCCCACATTGGAGGCAGACGCTTTAACCTCTGAGCCACCAGGGAAGCCCCTTTTTCTTTCTTTTTTTTGTAAAGCTTCACTGTAACTAGTGCTAACAACTTGGGAGTTTGTAAATTTTAGTAAAGCCACATTTGTTTTTTAGAAAAAAAATTAAAAAGCAAAAAATAAAAAGCCAACAGGTGATAAGATGCAGCACAGGAATTACCCATCAGCAAACTGACACCCCCTTCCATAGGAGACAGTTCAGAGGCTTACACAAGCAATAAAACACAGATAATCCATATAGTGGGAAAAGAGGACATGTTGATGAGCGTGTGTATGAGGGAGGGTTAGGTAAGAGTGCAAGGGAAGAAGAGTACTAGTCTCCTAAAAAGACAATGCCAGTGCAGGTTTCTGATTACATAGTGATGGGACCAAAAGTACAAATCACTTGTTAAAAAGTTCAGCTGTTCTAGTCTGGTCCCACCATTTAATAAGTAAAAAGAACACAAAACATCTTCCGTTCCCTAAGTTTGAAATTTGTCTTCATCAAAAGTGAGCCCTTTTCAATTATGTTTTAGAAGCATGTAATAAGCAGGACTAAATTTCCCAAATGACACTGTAACTTTCTCTTCATGACAAAGCCCATAATTCCCTCAAAATCCACCTGCCCCAAGGGGTTACTGGAAGAAAAAATTGAGACACATCCCTCACCATCCATCATGAAAACTCCTACTTATCTCACTCCTTCATAAAATATAAATGTCATCCTTCCTTATTAAAATGGGAAAGTTATACTTCACCAGTATTACTTGAAGCTTACAGACGTTTTCAAGTTATTTGAAGATGCAGATTATACTGCAGGCCACAATGCATTAGGCTGGGTGGCTATTCAAGCAAACCTATTTAAATGACTGTAACAGCTGCTGTCATCTTAGTTCTGCCACTTAATAGCTACTTCATAAAACTATGAATAGTTAACAACTATATAGTACTTTGTGCTAGGCACTATTCTATTTACAGCAACTGATTAATCATCACAATTTGTAGCTGATGAAAAACTAAAGCACAGAGTGTAATGACATTCCCAAGATCACATAGCTAGTTAGCAGTACAGCCAAGATACAAATCCAGGCAGTTGCCCCCAAAATCAGAATCTTAACCACACTACTGCTGCTTCCCCTTACTTCATCAAGCTACTTAACCCCTCTCCTCCACCTCTAAGGGAGTGGAGGAGCTAACAGGCCCACATACTGTTTTCTGAACCCCATCGAGGTGGACAGGCCTCAGAATTTTTCCCAGCTTTCAAAAGATAATAAGCACTGATTCATCAAGCATATTACTAGTTCAGTGGTGAAATGAAACAACTTCACGCTAAATGGGATAAACACATATAATATCCTCATATAACTTCAGTCAGGTTAGGTTTTGCCACCAAAAAATTTAACAGAAAATTGGTTTCAGAGCTTTTTCAATATTGGAATTGAAGTAACTTGACAGAATTGTCAAGATTAATTAAGAGTATAAATAATTACTGTATACTAGGCCTGGTGGGCTGCCGTCTATGGGGTCGCACAGAGTTAGACATGACTGAAGTGACTTAGCAGCAGCAGGTATAATATATGGTAACTATTATTATAGTAAAATTAATACATATCTGAGACTTCCCTGGTGGTCTAGTTGTTAAGACTCTGCATTTAACTAAAGGGGGCATGGGTTTGATCCCAGGTTGGGGAACTAAGATCCCTGGTTGGGAATCTGTACAGCCTAGCCTAAATAAATAAAACAATATTTAAAAAATAAAATATATTCAATTTTGTTAACCGAGTAAATGGATATTTTTAATTAAATCCCCAAGTATTATAAAGGCAATCTGCAAAGACTGTGGGTACCCAAATGGGTGAGGGAGGGAGGGAAGATGACTTTAGCAACATAAAAACAAAACATCCACATATTATGAACAAGAATGCCAGGAAAAATTAACTAGGGGTGGGGAGCATGGACAGGCTGCATAAGTTTTAAAAGAACATCTCTGTAATCCTAAGGATCTACTCCATCTTCTGAAAAGTCCATGCAATTCCCTTTCATAAATATAGTTTTTGGAGGAAAAGAAAAAAGAGGTTAATCGTGAATAATTTAGAGTTTAAGCTCCCACTCACATACCTTCAACTAATCCTCTGAAATAGGGGTCCCCAACCTCCGGAATCTAATGCCTGATGATCTCCAGTGAAGCTGATACAATAACAATAGAATCAAGTGTACAGGAAATGTAAATGTAATGCACTTGGATCATCCTGCAACCACCCCCTCCGACCCCAGTCCGGGGAAAAACTGTTCCATGAAACCAGTCTCTGGTGCCAAAAGGCTGGTAACTGCTGCTCTAAAAACAACTACTTACCTGGATATTCTGGAAATATGGAAACAACTATAAAGAAAACACACTTCCTTCTTTTTCAAAGCAAAATGGTCATAACATCTGTATGGTACTCAAATTATTTAACTCCCTAACAGTAAATTCTTTTAAAATAACCATCCAAGAAAATGATAATGACCATGAAGCGGCAAAACATTTTTAAGAGCTGACAAATCTTGACTTCACTTTTGTATAACATCACTTAGAGAAAGATACTTGAAAATGAACACTGGTATAATAAAAGAATCTTAATTATCAACAAAATACTCATCAGTTTTCAAACACTTGGAAAGAATTCCCTTGGTCCTGGCTCTAAGACACCAATACATAGTCTTAAGTTCTCTATGTTTCCATTATTATTTCTATGTACTTTTGATATTTCTGTATTATATCCAATAGGATCTATCACACAGAGGTCTAAGTTATTTCTCAATGGATGGACTTTTTTAAAAGCAACTAATTCAATTAATTTCACTATTTCTGTTTTACCACAAACAGGTTTCCAACAACTTACTATAGGTTAGTCTTTAAAGTCTTTTCCAACTCAATCATCCAGCACTTAATCAATGTGATCTTGTGCTCAACAAGCTTCCAATCTGACATTTTGTGATTCCTCCCATGAAGTAGACTCCACTGTTGCCAGGACCAGGCCAACCAAGGCAAAACATTTAAGACCTAGGACCATATATGAAGAAGAAACCCCATTTTCAAAAATGCCCCAAAGAGTTCACTAAATTGAACTAACTGAAAAGCAGCTCACAATTTAAAGTCAAGCAGCTACTCTTGGTGGCGTGAGAACAGAGCGCTCTGCCATTTCTACCTAGCAGGGTAACTCCCCACCACAATTGTAAGCTAAATGACAATGGGAAAAAATAGTTATATGTATTCGAAGTAGAACAAGGCTGTTTGTAAATCTTAAAGAATTGTATGTCATTCAAAAACGCATCCTCGGGGACTTCCCTGATGGTCCAGTGGTTAAGATTTCGCCTTCCAATGCTGGGCAAGGAGGTTCGATCCCTCCTTGGGAAGTTAAGATCCCACATGCCTCTTGGCCAAAACACCAAAATCTAAAACAGAAACAATATTGTAACAAATCCAATAAAGACTTAAAAAAAAAAAAATGGCTCCTCAGTGCTTTCCTATTCAAATCACAAAATGTAGTTCTCACAAACCACTGTGACTATCAGCTGTTCATCTTATTCCATGAGCAAAAAGGTGTCTTCGATACACCTGCTAATTCCTACCACTTATAGTTTTAGGCAATTAACTTAATCTCTGAGCCTTGGTGTCTTAATCTGTGAAATGAAGATTAATAGAATTTAACTTCATTGGACTTCCTAGAGTAAAATGAAACAATATCTACAAAGTACCTGGCACAGTGCCTCGAATGGGAGTGGGAAATACATAGTAACTATTGTTAATTATAGAAAGTAAAGCTTGGCAACCTTTTTAAATGGTGGGAATAAGCAGAAAAGAGAAGTCAAATATTATAGGAATTATTTGTTTTAAAAAAGGCTAAAAGACCCCACAATTTTGTTAAGGCCACTTGGTCCAAAGGTAAAGAGACAAAAATTGACTTCTTAAACTTCTAGTGGGCAACCAGACTTAAGGAACAATTTGCAAGTCTAATTACCAGTTCTACACAAAGGATCTGACCTGCCACCCAAGTGGCCCATGTATTGCTTACTTTGTAACTACATTCCAGTCAAATTACCCAATAACTTTAAAAACAGGTTTAACAAATTTATGGTCCTACTATCTTGGCAAAACTACCCCTAAAAGTCAGTTATCTCCAAATATGCTCTAAGAGTCATCTGTATCAGAATCAGCTTGTTAAAAACAAATTGGTGGAGCGAAGCTCAGAAATCTTAAAGCACATTTGTTTTGAGAAAAACTGCTCAAAAGATTTTAGCCAAAACATTCTCTATTAAATCCATCCAGAGTATAATTTAACCTCCACTTTCCTGCATGATCTGCCACTAAAGCAAGCTCTGTTCTGGTGTGCCTGAACTAATGAGGGAATTAAGATAGAATGGGACCAATAAATATCAAGAAACAAGGATGTACTTCGGAGGCACAAGTTAACTACTAAAAATATCTTTCATTTTTAATCAATGTGAAATTAACTCAGCCATAACAGAGAAGATGAACACAAATTCTTTAATGGCCCCCCACAGAAAAGCTGATCTCAGGAAGATTAAACTTAGTTCCATCAAGAGCATTGCTTTAAGACAGTACACAGTGAAGTATGGTCTTATTCACACATAAAAGGCTGAAATTTAACCTCATTTTATTGGAGACCCAACTCCAAAAAAACATGCCTGGCATAATTTGTGTGTAACACATCTAGTTATCTAGTCTACAAAATTCATTTTCAATACTATGATATTACAAGATTCTTTACATTCAAACTAGACTTTTAATGTTCAATAGCTAATCACTTCCAAAAAAATCACTGTAGTCCAACCAGCAATGAAGAGTTCACTCTCAATACAATATATATACAAGTACAGCAGTGGCTGTCCTAAAGCTGCCTGGGTCAAAGTGATTGGCACTCATCTCTACGCTATTTTACTGTCGAAATTCTTTATCAACACGTTTGGATATAAGCAGAATAATCAAAAATATTTTTAAGTGTTTCAAATATGCACAACTCAACACAATCATTCAAGCATACTACTTCAGGGCCTAAATTCTCAGCCTGGACACTTAGTATAAGCTACTCATACCACTACTCACTGCTTCACCAGAATGGCTGTATATTTTTCCCACCAAAAGTAGGGCTATTGCACCATACGTTTCATGATGTCTGTAAAGAAAAAAAATTATTGTCTTGGTTTATATTTCCTTAAAAAAACAAGTAAATCTATAAACTGTCTTAAGAATTTAGTGAAATCTGAAGTTGTCTATTAAGAAATCACCTCAGTTCTTATTAATACAACCTGCATATACAAAAGTCAGTTTTGTAAAAGATCATTTCCAAAATACAACTAGCTACAATCTTTAATAAGTACGTACCACAAAATTAAAAACGCACAAGGACTTTTAAGCGTTAAGCATTTACTTCATGATCCCTTAATTCATATCAGTTCCCAAAATACGGGATCAGAAAGATTTTTTAGGACTTCAACGTAGCTTTATAACTTTAAAGATGTGAAGAATAGTAACAAACAGTTTAAAGATCCCTCTTATAGAAAGAAACCACAGGTTTCATACATATGTCCCTTCAAAAGACTCAGTGGTAAAGAATCTGCCTGCCAAGCAAGAGACCTGAGTTTGATCCCTGAATCAGGAAGATCTCCTAGAGAAGGAAACAGCAACCCACTCCGGTATTCTTGCCTGGAGAATACAATGGACAGAGGAGCCTGGTGGGGCAAAGAGTCAGTCACAACTTACAGAAAGACTTATTTTGTTTCAAGTATAGATTGAGAAGCTCTGGCTGAAGGCTTTTGCCCTCAGCAAGTTATCTTGCCTGGTTAAACTTTTCTATGTTTGGAATTACTAAAGTTGGAGGTGTGTTTAAGGGAGAGGCCTAGAAGTCTGCAGGCAGGCAAAAGATATTGTATCATTTCTACTGACCCAAAACAAGGCCCTTGGGGGCCTGTAGGGGGCTACAGTTGTCCCATCTGTTTACTCCTGAGGGAAAAGAACTATTTTTAAAATGTTATGGAAATGCATCCAAGGGGATGCAATTGGAAGAAACTCACAATGTGGAAAATTCTACCAAAAAGGCTATGGATTAACAAATAAACTGCAAGGGAATAAAAGTAATGGTAGGAGAACTACAGATGAAAACCTTAAGGAACTTAACCAATTGCAATGTAATAAACTTTACTTGAATTCTGATTTGAACAAAACTTAGATGTTAATTTTGAGACGCTGACTGCATATTATGATGTGAAGGAATTGCTACTGTATTAGATATGACAACAGTAGTACAGTTAAAATTTTAAAGTCCTTATCTTTTTAGAGATCTGTACCAAAATATTTATGGTAAAATGATGTTTACGATTTGCTTCAAAATAACCCAGTGGAGGTGTGCGTATGATAAAACAAATCTGGCTAACAGTTGACATATGTCAGAGCAAGGAACATCCACTTACCATAATACCATGGATGTTTATTTACCATAAGAAAATTAAATATTGTACAACCAATGATTATTCTGTCTAAAATAAGCATTAAGACAGTTTAGCAACCTGAAGGAATGTTTACTATATAATACTATATAATGCCAGATGAAGAAACAAACGTACCAAAGTCAAAATTTCAAAAGCATAAGGTTAAGGAAGAAAAGACAATAGGAACACCAAACTACATTTGGGAGTTACCTGATTACTTTATCTGCTTGTCATCAGACTTTGCTAAAGTAGACAGGGTTAATTTAAACTACCTAAGAGGGCTGAGGATAAAATAGTGGATATGCCTAGAATAAACTAAATAATGCAAGCCTCAACTTAAAGCCATTCAGTTTCAAACAAATACTCCACTACACAATATCTGTTCTAACTAGATATTCAAATATCCTCATTTTTAGGGTGACCATGTTTTTCACTTGCCAAAGCAAGTTACTTTGAATAAAGAAAGGAGATCAACAATCAAACCAGGTACAGGAAACCAGGTACCTGTATAGGATGGTACAGGAAAACCAGATCACTTGGTCACCCTATTTAGGTCTATAAATTGAGGTGTAAAGTTTGTTTGCTTATTTGTGTGTAAAGTGAATTGCCTTAAGTCAAAATGAATTAGCCTCATAAAGACTAGATAGAGACTGAATCCCAGACAGGCAAAGAGATTTGCCCAAAGTCAAGGTATTAACTGGAGAGGCAGATGCTAGAAGTCAGCACCCATGTACCCTGAAACTCTGTCCAGATCAATGTACCATTCAGCACCACTTTCTTTTCTTTAGGTTTTTTTTTTTTTTAATTACATGTGTCCTGCTCCTTTTCCACAAAAAGATTCTCTTCAAAAATGTCTTCTTCAATCAAATAATTCTAAAAATAAAGGAAAAAATAATTCAATGACAGGAAGGTAAAGAATGTCAAGCAAATGCTTACAAAAAGCAGACTCTTGATCAAGCCACATATATATATATAAAATCCTGTACTCTAGGATCAGACACTCTTGCTACATGAACAACTCTTCCAACTTTGAAAGACATTTCTGTGCCACACGTCAGAATAAAAAAATTAATAAAAGCATGAACTGGCCCATTGGAAGACTGAAGAAAACCACGTACTAGGAGGCACCTAGTAGCCTCCCAAATGTTCATTATTTTCTGACATCTCACTGAGGAGGCAAGAACCAAGGCCTCAGAGTTTACTCCGTTCCCAGTATACAGCTATGAAAACGGGGAGTCTCCAGAGCAGGTATGGCTATGAGCTGACTAAAAATATCTGCCTGGCTCCAACATACACAACCTCTGTATTATCCGATATAGCTATTAACAGAAGGATAAGCATATATTTCAGAAGCATGCACTTCTTTACTTACTACTTAACAGGAAATTTGCCAGCCCAACTGCCTTTCTAATATGAAATTAGAAAACGCACAGGCTTTAGAATCAGATCAACTACATCTGAATCTTTGCAATTTACAAGCTAAATAACTGGCCAAACTGATGGAATTTCCTCTCATATAAATGAAAAATACCCCCAGAATTGAAGCATGAGGTTCAAAGCCTGTTACTTAACAGGTACTCAAAAAAAAAAAAAAAAAAAAAAACAGGGAAGCTCTTGTCTTAATTTTTATGTTGGAGTCCAGCTGATTTGCAGTGTGTGTTCATTTCAGGTGTACAGCAAAGTGATTTAGTTATACAGTCTATTTTTTTCATATCCTTCTCCCATATAGAGGAAGCTGTTGTTATTTCTACCTAAAGGTTTCACTCAATGGCCAATTCAAATAGGAAACAACTTATTTTTATTTATCTCTTGGTCATGCGGCCTTGTGGGATCCTAGTTCCCAGAGCAAGGATGGAACCCGGGTCCAGACAGTGAGAGTGCAGAATCCTACCCACTGATCGGAGAAGGAATTCCTGATACAAACTATTTTTAAAGCAACTGATGACTATACTCACAGTCTTGGTAAAATCTGTAAAGATTTCTCTCCTGGATCATCAGTTTAACCCCAAAACTGTGCATGAAAGTATGCAAAGTAAGCACAGATTACAAAATAATATTGGCAGATCTATTTTTCCAAATTATATTATGAAAGGATATTCAACTAATCAATCACTGACCCAATACTTCCTCAAAGAGCTAAATTTTAAAAACTGTTTTATTTCCTCACCACTTCCATAATGTGTATGCTTCCCATGTACGTTTCTAGGAGGGTCAGATTGTGTCTCATACATATAGTATTCAGAATAGCTAGGAGGGTGCCTTACATAAATGTGCTCAACAAATATTTGTGGAATGAAAAGTTAATATGGTTCCCTTAATGGCTTTTTAAAAAATACTTTAATGACAGGATCTTTTCATTTCAAAACATTAAAATGTAAAAGGTTCATAACAAGAGCTACAAAAGCTGCTGTTCATTAGAAGTACTGTAGGTAAAACAGAACTGCAATTTCCTATGAAAGAAAAATTTTAAAAACAAACAAAACACCTGGACAATGAGCACCTCAAAACAGGAAAGCAATATGGATTCCATTTCCAGAAACAACTTACCTTTTTGCACCTTCCTTTTGCAGATTTGAAATCCAGATTCTCACACAATCACTGCCCTTCACTTCTGTTTGATTCAATAGCATACACACTACTGACCATACATTCTCTCGCTTGCTAATAAATACATCAGTAGAAAGCACACTGGTCTTATTCTGCTTTCTGTTTTACGAAAACAAAAGTGCAAAAGTCCTAACCCAAAATTCTTTATAAATAAAAAAACTAAAAAAAATTTTTGAGAAGTGTTTGCGGTAATGGTAAAGGCTCCCATCTTTTCCCATACTTCTATTACGCACTTCTTCCCCAAACGAGGAAAGATTCTTGTGTCTTGATGGGAGGGCAAGCAGTTAAAAGCAAAACACACTAAAATAAGCCATTTCTAAACAGGTGAAATACCATCAGAGTGTGTGCTGTTGCAGGAAACAGAATGGAGAGCCGTGAATGGGAGTCTCTGCACTTCATATCTGCAAAAGAAGAGAATAAAAAGGTTAACTTAATTCTAGACTCGGAACACAGTATCTTCACCTGTATAAACCAAAGCCCCAAAACAACCTAATGTAAGAAATGAAAATGTGCTAAAGAGGTTTATGGGTGAACTCAACCATTCAAACTGTATCCAGTTTTAGAAGTTAGTATTTGAACACTTTTATACCACATCATCTTGATATTAAAAGTTAAATAACAAAAATCCCATCTCTTCTTTAAACTTCTCTTAAAATTTATCGTAATTACCCAAATATGCTTCCGTATTGAACAGTTATATAGGGGGAATTAGTTCTAACATTGAGAATAACAATCAAAAGGCTCATTTTGAATAAATGCTCTTCCCTTTATAAGGAGTGACAGTTAACGTTTCCGGAACCCCAACGCACACACCCCTTTCTCCAACCTCATTAAAGATTAATTTCGGAACACAGCAATCTCCCCCACCCTGTATCCCGTACTCTGCGAAAATTCTTCTGCGTTTTGCATTAATCCACCCGACTCAGTGTGGGTGAGCCAGGGTCAGGTGTGAAAGGAGGCTGGGACTGGGGTTGGGGGGGGAGGGTGAGACCCAGGAGCCCCTCAAGCACTCGCGCCCCCCACCTGGAGGCACACCTGCCTCCAGGCGCCCACCTGGGGCAGGGATCGCCCTTTCGCGGCCCCGCGCCCCTGCCCCACTCGGAGCGCGCGCCACGCGCCGCGCGGTACCCGAGGGCGGCGCAGGCGGCGGGACGCCTGAGAGGCGGGAGCCGGGTGTAGATGGGCAGCCTGGACTCGCTCCCTCCCCGGGGACCGAGCGGGCCGGGGCGTCCCGGGGGGCTGCTGGGGGCGGGCGCGGTACCTTTTGGACAAATCCATGAGGACCCCGGAGAAGAGCTTCTCCCCGAGGCGGAACGACACGACGAGCGCGTCCTCAATGATGTGGTCCAGCGTGACCCGCACCTCCGAGCCGGGGATCAGTTGCGACACCGCGGAGTCCCCGCCCGCCGGCGGTACGAGAGCCGGGGCTGCTGGCTGGGGCAGCGGCGGTTCCTGGCGCTCCTCGGGAGCCGGGGGCTCCTCCGGCGGCGGTACAGGAGAAGGTGGCAAGCTGGGCCCTTCCGGAGGCGCGGCTGCCCCCGGTTCCACTACTCGAGCGGGCAGCTTCTCCTCAGGCTCCAGCTCCAGCCCCGCCGCCTCCGGGCTGCGGGCGAGCTCCCCCGGCGGCGGCGGCGGCGGCGGGAGCGGCGGTTCATCGGCCTGAGGAGAGGACTGCTGCCCGTCAGCCTCTCCGTCCGGCACAGATGCTTCAGTAGCCGTGACCGGGAGGGGGTCAGTGCCGGCCTCGCTGCCGGGGATGGGCTCCATCTCCGGCTCGGCCTCGCCGGCGCCCCCCTCCCCGGGGGACGCTGCAGTCGCTGCCGCCTCTGCAGCCACGGCCGCCATTTTCTTCCTGGCTTCTCCCTCCTCCAACTCGGGTTGTAGCGGCGGCGGCGGCAGCGCTGTTTGGTTCCCTAGGCCTTCCCCTCCCTCCAGCAGTTTTGTCCCGCCCTCACCCCGATGCTCGTTATTGGCACCGCGCCATTGGTCCTGCCCTACACCCCTCCCACACTTGTGACACTTCATTGGTCAGGTGGGGATGTCTATCATTCAGTCGGTCCAGCCTTCTCATACAGAGTAGGAACTTCTCATTGGCCAGACGAGTTGTCAAATGCCGAATCTTAGAGGAGAAGTGGGGGGGCGGGCTCAAAGGGGGCGGGGGAAGTCACAAAAGCTGAGCCTTGTACCTATCGCCTCTTTTTATTGGATGGAAGAGAAAGTAAAGTCTTATGGTTGGCCTATGCTCCTGCCCATTATCAACCAGGTTTTCTCGGAGGTGGGATAAAGGAGGGAATCACGTGGCGTGCCTGTTCTTTCAAAGGCTACAGAGGGGAGGAGTAACGAGGTAATGAGGGAGGGGAACCGCTTCCCAAGACTCTCTGCGCAGAGGTCCTTAGAATAAATGTTATTTCTAGGAGCGGACCTGCTTGCGGCCGAGTGTGGGCAAGAGAAGCTTCTTTGGGAAGGACAACTAAAGTTTGAAGATAATTCTACGAACACTTTTTGAGCTCCTCCTATGCTAGGCACTGTGCTAGTGCTAGGGATAGAAAGATGTGAAAGACATTCTCCATAACCTCATGGCAGCCGCTTCAGCTCCCACACAAGGAGTGTCTCATTGAGTACTCTCCACTTTCTAGGAACAATGCACCTACTTATTTCGAAGTAGGAAAATGCTAATGAAAACCAGAAGAACATCATACACACTGGATTAAGCTGATGAATGTTTCAGAGACTAGTTCTGCGGCATTGCTGGACTTCACATGAATAGCAATTTTTCAACCCAAATTCACTGGAAAGTGGTCACACCTGGTTTCTTGCTTCAGCCTTTATCGTTGCCTCGTGTATGCTACAGGTGCAAAAAGCCTCTCTCTTCAGGGTTCTAATGCCCCTACTTGTCTATTCCCACTTTAAGTTTCTTGATTTGTTTGTTTGGAATACTCTACTGAACCCATTTCTCTCAAAGTGTACCTCAGAGTGAGCCTTTTCTCCAGAAGAGATCGTATGCACTAAGAATGCCTACAGGAGGAAAGGAAGAAAGGTTACCAAAATTAGGAGTGAAAAAGGGAATCATAAAGACTCATCACAGCCAGTACTTACTAAGCATCCCCTATGTGCCAGGCACTAGTACAAGCACTTGGTATAACACCTCATGTAATCCTTAAAATACTCCTATAAGGCAGTTACTGGTAATGTTACTTAGTTGCTAAGTTGTATCCAACTCTTTTTCCACCCCATAGACTGTTAAGTGCACCAGGTTCCTCTGTCCATAGGCTTTCCCAGGCAAGAATACTGGAATGGGTTACCATTTCCTTCAGGGGAGCTTCCCAACCCAGGGATGGAACCATGGCTCCTGCCACATTTCCTGCATTGCAGGCAGATTCTTTACCACTGAACCACCAGGGAAGCCCGACTGTTATTACACCTGTTTTATAAATAAAGAAATTGAGGCACAAAAAGGGTGCCCAAGGTCATACAGTAAATTGCAGAGTCAGAATTCCAAGGTTTTGTGTGTTTTTTTTTTTTCGGGGGGGGGAGTGGGGGATAGATACATTAGGAGTTTGGGATTAACAAATACACACTACTATATATAAAATAAACAACAAGGACCTACTGTATAGCACAGAAAACTATAGTCAATAGTTTATAATAACCTATAATGGAAAATAACCTGATAAAGAATATATATATATGAGTGAATCACTTTACTATACACCTAAAACTAATACATTATCAATTATCTATTATCAAGATTATCAATCAACTATATTTCAATTAAATATAAATCAACTAATTTCAATTTTTTAAAAACCTACAGTTTTACATTGAAAGGATTGAAAATGGGAAAGAAAAATCGCCATAGGCCCTATTTCAAGCCCTGGAGCTCTTGGGAAAGGCAAGTCAAAAATCCCAATCAGGGCAGGTTCAGCATCTCCAAAGTAACAGAAGGAAATAAAGGTACTGATCCATTGTGTACCAGAGATTTCCCCCATAAGCTCTTATTTAAAACCCTGTGAGTTAAACCTTCTCCCTGTTCTACAGGTGAGAAAACTGATCCTTAGCCAGGTTACAGGTCTTCTTAGCCATCACACAGATGGCTAGCAACAGATCCTAGAGAATGCAGGTCCTTCAAGAGCATGATTGTTTCACTTATTCATTGAACAAATAATCTGTCCCCTGCAGGCTAGATCTCTTGCAGGAAACAGCCATGGATCCCACCTTACAGAGTTTTTACCATGATTGCTTTTCTATATTTCAACATAATCAATTAAACATTACATATAGTTCTATGAAACTTGGAGACCCACACAGAGTTCCCACATTGCATAATATCCTACAGGGAGAAAAATACAGTTCAGGTCCTAGGATGTGATTACCTCTTGCAGTAATTCACTGCAAGATGCTGCAGTAAATCCTTTAAATTAAGGATTTATAGCAGGTTGTGGGATACCAAGTAACCCTTCTAAATAAATCACCATTTTCAGCCTGCAACTCAAGATTCTCTACTGGCTTCCTAGCCTCTTCTGCTTGTCCCTCAAGGCTCTCTCTGTTCCTACTTTATCTTTTGGGGTCTGCTCTCCCTTGCTCTTCAAGCTTTCTAATACTGGGGAGATCTTTCATCCATTTATTCAACAAATAAATATTCAAGGCCTACTATATGTCAGTTGGGGATTCCCAAGTGGCTCAGTGGTAAAGAATCCACCTACAATGTACGAGACCCGGGTTGGTTCCTTGGGTCAGAAAAATCCCCAGGAGAAGGGAATGGCAACCTACTCCAGTATTCTTGCCTGGAAAAATCCCATGGACAGAGGAGCATACCAGGCTACCGTCTGTGGGGTCACAAAGAGTTGGACACAACTGAGCACACACACACTATATGCCAGTTACCAGGCTAGCAGTCAGAAGACAGGCAGAAAGAACATGTAAGCCTCCTGGGACTTATTTCTCTACTTAGGGAACTAGAAAATAAGCAATGAATAAATAACATGATTACAAATTGTAAGCAACGCCATACAAGAAATAAACAGGGTGAGGTGATAGGGAATAGCTAGGGGAGAGGCAGAGAGTGTCTCTTTCAGATAAGGTGGTCAGAAAAGACCTCTCTGAGGACAAGACATTTTAACCAATGCAAAGGATTAAGAAGGAGCCAGGGACTTCCCTGGTGACCCAGTGGCTGGGACTCCAAACTCCTAATGTAGGCGGCCTGAGTTCAGTCCCTGGTCAGAAACTAGATCCCATATGCCACAACTAAGACTCAACGCAGCTAAGTAAATAAATACATTTAAAAAGGAGGAGGAGCCAGCTATTGACATTGCCGAAGGAACATTTGGGTCAAAAGGAACAGCAGTTGCTCAAGTCCTGTGACACAAGAGGGCTTGGTTTACTCCAGAGAAACCAGTGCGACTTCCCTGGTGGTTCAAATGTTAAAGAGTCCTCCTGCAATGCAGGAGACCACAGTCGAATCCCTGGGTCAGGAAGATCCTCTGGAAAAGGGAATGGCAACCCACTCCAGTATTCTTGCCTGGAGAATCCCATGGACAGAGGAGCCTGGCGGGCCACAGTCCATGAAGTCCCAAGAGTCAACCCTAATGATCGAGAAATCTCTCATTCAATGTGGTTGAAGAGGAATAAGAAGATAAGCTAGGGAGATAAGGCTGGAAAGGAAAACAGAAGTCTTATTTTATGTACTTCAAATACAAAACCAAGGATCTGCCCTCAGGGGTTTCCAGATCTACTCGGAATCCAGTTTTTACATGTGCTGCTATATCCTAGTCTCCACTGCCTTCAGCTTTCTCCTGGCATAGGGTAAGCATAGAGGAGGTATTTGTAGGATGGATGAAGTGAAAGTGAAAGTGAAAGTCGCTCAGTCGTATCCGACTCTTTGCGACCCCATGGCTGTATAGTCCATGGAATTCTCCAGGCCAGAATACTGGAGTGAGTAGCCTTTCCCTTCTCTAGAGGATCTTCCCAAACCAGGGATTGAACCCAGGTCTCCCACATTGCAGGTGGATTCTTTGCCAGCTGAGCCACAAGGGAAGCCCAAGAATACTGGAGTGGGTAGCCTATCCGTTCTCCAGCGGATCTTCCCAACCCAGGAATCGAACCAGGGTATCCTGCATTGCAGGTGGATTCTTTACCAACTGAGCTATGAGGGAAGCCTGTACAGAATGGATAGCCACATGGCATTTGTTGCTGAATTGAGAAAGGTTTTGATGAATAGTTGAAAGGTTGGTCCATTTATGCTGCTAGAGCAAAATGCCACAGACAGGCGACTTATAAACAACAGAAAGTTGTTTCTTATAGGTCTGCAGCCTAGAAATACAAGATCAAGGTGCCAGGACAGTTCAGTGAGGGCCCTCTTTCAGCTTGCATAATTCTTGTTGTATGCTCACTGGCAGAAGTGGGCAAGAGTGCTTTTTTGGGCCTCTTTCATAAAGGCATTAGTCTCTTTTCATAAGGGCCTTGTTTTAGTGATCTAGTGCTCAGTCACATCTGACTTTTTGCAACCCTCTGGATTCTAGCCCACCAGGCTCCTCTGTCCATGGAATGTTCCAAGCAAAAATACTGGAGTGGGTTGCCATTTCCTACTCCAGGGGATCTTCCCAACCCAGGGAATGATCTACCTGCACTGGCAGGTAGATTCTTCACCACTGTGCCACCTGGGAAGTCCAATCTAGTGACCTAATCATCTCCCTAAAGTCCCACCTCCTAATACCATTGCCTAGGTGGTTGAGATTTCAACATTTGAATTTTGGAGGGACACAAACATTCAGACCATAACAGATGAATAGTTGTTTGGTTGGACAAATTGTTGAAAGGATGGGTGGATTGACAGATGAATGTCAGGGATAAGAAATCCAGCTGACTAACCAAGTGGATTCTCACTGTCTCAAACAGACTTTGATCTGAGTTCTCCAGAGTACTACAATTTGTGTATGTGTTCAGTTGCTCAGTTGTGTCCAACTCTTTGTGAACCCACAGACTGTGGTTTGCCAGGCTCTTCTGTCCATGGGATTCTCCAGGCCAAGAATACTGGAGTGGGTTGCCATACCCCCCTCCAGAGGATCTTCCCTACCCAGGGAAGATAAAGTAAAAACCCAAACACTGGAGTGGTGGTTCATGAAGACGGATAAATATGGCTAATTATGTTTTAGTAGTTTTTGTTTCCTGGGCCTGGTCTCTCGGGAAATCTAATTACAGAAAGACAAAAGCATGGGTCCTGGAGACTCAGGACAAAAGGAAGTAACTATCAGCACATGGTCGTGAAGTCATAGTGGCTGAATAAATTGCTCCTCCTGTTCTAGGCCTATTTCTGTCCAAGTAACCAATATTTCTCTTCTAAAATCAGATGACCCACTCCCAGGCCAAGACTGTGATGATAACTACCGACAGACATGTCACTGGCTTTCCATGTGTCTCAGCGGTTCTCAATGTATTAAGGGATCTCTGAGAATCCACTAAAAAGTTGTTTTACGTACTGTGTAATCACATTTATATAAAGTACAAAAACAAAGAAAACAAACTTACTACTACTACTACTACTAAGTCGCTTCAGTCGTGTCCGACTCTGTGCGACCCCATAGACGGCCAGGCTCCCCCATCCCTGGGGATTCTCCAAGCAAGAATATTGGAGTGGGTTGCCATTTCCTTCTCCAATGCACGAAAGTGAAAAGTGGAAGTGAAGTTGCTCAGTTGTGTCCGACTCTTAGCCACCCCATGGACTGCAGCCCACCAGGCTCCTCCACCCATGGGATTTTCCAGGCAAGAGTACTGGAGTGGGGTGCCATTGCCTTCTCCGAAAACAAACTTATGCAGTTACAACTCCTCCTTTCTTAGCAGGAGAAAGGGGACGGTACATCTAGTGACTAAAAGGGAATATGAATGGAGTTTCCTGGGACTCTGATATTTTTCTGTTTTTCATCTACTCACTAGTTATAAGGAATGTTCAACTTATAAAAATTCATCAACCTGTGCACATATGTGCTTTTTTGTATATAGATTTGTATTAGTTTTCCTTTACTGCTAGTGTCTTAAACACCACGTTTATTTTATCAGTGTCTTGGGTCAGAAATTCAGGCAAGGGTTAGCTGGGTCCTCTATTTAGGGTCTCTCTCAAGGCTATAACCAAAATGCCAGCAGGGGCTGCAGTGTCATCTGAAAGTGTGACTAGGGAAGGGCCCACTTCTAACCTCTCTCTCATGATCCCGGCAGGATTCAGTTCCTCAGTGGCTGCCGGCCAGAGGCTGCCCTCAACTCCTTGCCATGTGTGCCTGTCCAGAGAATAGTTTGTGACTGACAGCTTGCTTCATCAGAGCACGCAAATGAGAAGAGCCAGGGAGAAATGGTGCAAGGAAGACAGAAGTCACAGTGTCTTATAGCCTAATCTCAGAAGAGGCATCCTGTCACTTCTGTTGTGTTCTGTTCAAAAGCAAGTCACTAGAGCCAGCCCAAACACAAGAGTAGAAGATCACACAGGGATAGGAGTACCAAGAAGGCAAGGATCACTGGGAGCTGATGGACACCTCATTTCAAGGTTTTAAAAGATGAAAAGAAAAAATATTCTAGATGTTTCCCCAAACCTCCCCCCATCCTGACACACTCATCCACAGACCCTGCTGAAGCCTCTTATTCAATGCAGATGCTTTCCACACCATATTACCTGCCCCTAGTAACAGATCCTCACCTCAGACTGGCAGGTGGAAGGGGCCATCATACTAAAAAAAATAAATCCTGGGATTTCCAGTGGGTAAGACTCTGAGCTCCCAGGGCAGGGGGCCAGGGTTCAATCCCTAGTCAGAGAACTAGATCCTACTCAGCGAACGAGATCCTGCATGCCACAGCTAAAGATCCTGCATGCGACAAGGAAGATTGATCTTGCATGCTGCAACTGAGACCCAGCACAGCCATATAAATAAATGAATATTTAAAAAAAAAAAAAAAGTAAATCCCAATATTGAAGAAAAGACAGCCGTCATCTATCCAGCTATTTAGTGAGCACCTATTATGTGCCAGGCTGAGACAGCAGCCAGATGAGCCTGGGGGAATCAAGCACATCACAGGTGGGCACCATCCTGAGTCATCTTCCTCCCTGGTCTCAGGTGTTCCTTCACATGGTCCCTGCCCCTCTCTGTATATGCTCAACAGCTGCCGTGTCAACATAGTTCCCTCAAAAGGGACCCTAAGGGTACTGCTTGGGAGGGAGTGGTTCTAGGCTGAATGTCTCAGTTTGTCTGGAACTGAAATATTTCCTGTGACACAGGATGTTCAGTGTTAAAAGTTGAACAGACCTGGAATTTCCCTGGTGGTCAAATGGTTAAGAACTAAAATCCTGCATGCTGCATGGCACGGTCCAAAAAAAAAAAACCAAATTAAAAAACAAAACAAAACACCACTCAGGCCTAGCTAGGCAAACCCTAATGGTTGGCCAGACTTCATGCTTCGTATCTTACAGAAATGAACATTGATCTTTGCAACGACCGAGCAAGAGGGGGAGCCTCGGACAGGTCAAAGAAAGCTTCCAAAGCTAGAGACTGGGCCTCATAGTCTCCAAAGAATGCGCTCTCGGCAACTTTGATCTTTTGGCTGTTTCTTATGTTTCCTTAGCCATTCCCTGGGACAGGATCCTTGGGTAAATGGCAAATCAGTGTGCATTTTTTGGGTCTAGCCTTCTACTTTCAAGCCGACAGGTTAAATCTGACCTTTAAAGTAGAAAATCTAAAAAAACAAAAATAAAACCTGACCTTAGATTCTAAACACCTCTGATTGAACCCACCCCCTCATAATAATTCCAAGAACTTTTATTTACTTAACATTCCTCTAGGTTGGGTTCTCCCCTCATGTCAAATGTGGTAGCTATTAGATTATTAGATCCTTGTAAAGTAAGGACTTAATTTTATAACTTCCTTAGCACAGTGCTAGGCCAAGTAATAACGTCTAATATTTATCAAGTATTTACTTTACATCAAGCCTTAAATCAATTAAGCCCTATGAGGTATAATCACTTAATTATCACCATTACAGAGTAGGAAACTGAGGAATAGAGAGGTTAAGTAAGTTGCCCAAGGTTACACAGCTAGTAAATATAGGCACCAAAGAGTAACATCTATTTGCTTGTTGATTACAAAGAGCTCCCTGTGCTTTTTCTGAAAAAAACTATCATTTGCTCTGACAGACTTAAGTGAATCTTTCTGAAAAACAGGTGGAAACCTCAGCTAAAGAGATTCATATGATATGACATCCATTCTTGAAAAAACACAAACTCATTTTGATAGAATTACTTCTGTGTCATCACAGTTTCTCTCTGTCTTGCTTTCCTTGTCTCTGCCTCTAATGATAATGATCACCTCTACCTCAAAAAAACAATCATCTCTACCTGGATCAGGGCTGTGAAGCAGCAACTGTTCTTACTATCCCTCCCAAAGGTCTGAAGGCCTGGGTGGGAGTGTGGAGGTCATTTGGTTCACCCAATGTAAGTGTTGGGCAAGGCTAAGCACGAATACAATATAAATTCAGAGCTAGAGGCTGCCAGCCAGGCCCTAGTCTTGGCATTCAGTTCATGGCTACTCATTTCTAAGCAGCTATTTCCGTGCTTACCCCCAGTAATTTCTCTCACTACACAGGTGCTGGGCTTCCCAGGTGGCTCAGTGGTAAAGAATCCACTTGCTGACGCAGGAGATGCCAGTTCGATCCCTGGGTCAGGAAAATCCCCTGGAGAAGGAAATGGCAACCCACTCTGAGACAGAGACAGAGGAGCCTGGTGGGTTACAGTCCATGGAGTCACAAAGAGTTAGAGATGACTTAGCAGCTAAACAGCAACAACAGAGCTGTTACATTTGCAAATACAAACAGAATAGAATATTCAGTTCTATGTTGCTTTGGTTCATTTTTATATCAAGTTCCTACTTTCTGTTGTATTTGTTTTTAAAATAGCAGAGATTCTTCTTAGGAAGGAATGTGCATACAGCTACACGTAGAAAAAAGCCCTTGTGACATCAGTCTTGTGCATCATTTGACCTCTCCCACAGAACGCAGTGCTTCGGCTCAGTGGTAAAGAATCAGCCTGCCAACACAAGAGATGCAGGAGACATGGGTTGGATCCCTGGGTCGGGAAGATCCCCTAGAGGAGGGAACAATAATCCCATGCAATACTCTTGCCTGGAGAAGCCTATGGACAGAGGAGCTGGAGGGCAGGGATCGGGGGCGAGGGGGGGCGGAGGGGGCGAGGGGGGGTGGGGGGGGGCGAGGGGGGCGGGGGGGGTCCACTCCATAGGGTCTTAAAGAGTCTGAACACAACGGAGCATGCACAGAGCACAGTGCCTGGCATACAGCATACCCTCAAGAACATTTGTAGTAACCTCCCTGGCAGTCCAAGTTAAGACTTCATGCTTCCCCTGCAGGTGGCATGGGTTCAGTCCCTCATCTGGGAACTAAGATCCCACACGCAGGACTGCCAAAAAAAATTGTAAAATTCATAAACATGACTAAATGAATAGTTATTACTAGGGAGTAGGATCACTGTCGGAGAAGGCAATGACACCCCACTCCAGTACTCTTGCCTGGAAAATCCCATGGACAGAGAAGCCTGGAAGACTCCAGCCCATGGGGTCGCAAGAGTCGGACATGACTGAGCGACTTCACTTTCACTTTTCACTTTCATGCATTGGAGAAGGAAATGGCAACCCACTCCAGTGTTCTTGCCTGGAGAATCCCAGGGACAGAGGAGCCTGGTGGGCTGCCGTCTACGGGGTCGCACTGTCAGACACGACTGAAGCGACTTAGCAGGATCACTGTGGCTCTCTCTCTCTTTTTGCCCATCTACATGTCCCAGTTATCTTAATTTTCTCATTTTTCTACATAGAACATGTATTTCTTACAGAAAATGTTTAAAATCTTTCTTCAGCAAATAAATAAGTGTATAAAATGGAACCTGGGTAGTCTTGTAACAGGAAGATCACAAACATGGGCTGTCTAGGTTGGGTGTGCAGAGCCTCAGGCATGACTCAGAGACATGGGTTGTGATCGGGAGAAGGCACAAGAGTTCCGATCTGAGAACCCAGAGCCTTCGCCAGCCTGCCCTTTCCATTCTCCTTTGGGTCACAGCACATCATATTTTGCTCTCATATGTTTACTGGGTGAAAACAAGAAGCAAGTCCTCAAAGAGTTTTCAAGGACTGAGAATGATTCATAAGGAGCTCTTTGACCTTGACTGTTTCTGTGGCTCAGCATTCGTTAGAGGTGGCCCGGCTCCCACCCTCCGCCTGTCCCTGAACCCTCAGAGGTGACCCGTTTCCCCATATCCAAATCTGAATTCCTTCCATACTCAGCCCTCTCCACCCAGGTTTGTGGCTGCTGGGGAAGAAGGGAACAGACAAGCCAATTTAGTTGTCGTCCTCGCTTTGTTCGCTTGACCTTGAGGCACTTAACTCAGCAGAGCTCCTGGTGGGGGGGAGCCCAGTGTGGGGAGGCTGGCAGACTTCTGGAATGAAATGCTAGAGACCTTGGAGGGCTCTTGGAGCCCGCGCTCCTTCTCTTGGCTTTGGTCACCATAGTGACTTCTCTCTGAAGCCTCAACCCTGTGGTTTTTGCTCGATATTCATTCATAACAAGGCCACCTCTGCATTTTCCACCCACGGGGGAACAGGCACTGAGTACATTCACAGTCATGCAGCTGACACACTGGGCCTTTAAAGCAGGGAGGGGAGGGTGGCAGGGCGATGGTGTGCAGGGAGCCTGAGCCTGATGGAAGGGAGGCAGTGTTCTGCTGTGCAGAGGGAAGGGTCAGAGCTGGGAAGGGGTTGAGACCCCTTCCAGTTCTGTCCCCTCAGTTTATAGAGGAGAAAGGACTCACCCACAATTTCTCATCATCAAGGGTGTGCAGGGCCCATGTTCTCATCCTAAATTTTCTAACTTCTTGGCCTTTTGTGCCAAGCACTGGGGTCCCACTTCCTGGGACTGTCACCAAAGGTTACCAAATTTATGGTAATCAGATTGTGATGAGCCCCTGGTGAAAGGCCAGTACTAGAGTTCCTGTAGGGAGACAAAGCATTTTGATTTCCAGTACAGATTTGCAAGTAAATTAGCTCATTTAATCCTTAAAATTACCCTGCAAAGTGACTGTCATTGTTTCCTTTTAAATTGAGAAACCTGAAGCTTCAGAGAATGGTTGAATCTGTCTACTTGGAGTCAGAGGCGAATTTGAATGATACTCTGCAATTTACTAATGATAAAGGATGGTACAATAGCTCATTAGTTCAGGCAATGACTTCAAATTCACTGAGATCAAGTCCAGCCATTGTCCAGCTGTGTGACTTTTGACAGTTACTTCACTTCTCTGAGCCTTTATTTCTGCATCTGTACAAACATGATAATAGAACCTACTTTATAAGTCATTGTGAGGATTTAATAAAATAATGAATATAAATCACTTAGCACTATGCCTGACATTCAATAAGTGGTTTTTGTTATTCCAAAGTTACAAAGTACTCTCCTGCTAGAACTTCTGGTCACAGACAAAAACAGAAAAGTCTACAATCTTCTCCCAGACTCACCCAGAGCCCAACACCTTTGCTGTGTGTTAGCCAAGGAGCAGAGTACTTGAAAAAAGGACATTCCATAGGGAGGAAGGTGAATTTGGAAAATGCTTTTCATAGCTTGATTTTCAATTTTCAAAAGATTTAGACAAGGGAAGAGAAGGGAAGAATGGAAATCTGTACCTCCCTATAGCCTTGCTGCCAATACTTTCAGAGCTATGCTGCCCAGCAGGGTGGCTGCCAGCTTTGTGTGGTTACTGAAGACATGAAATGTATCTGGTCCAAACTGAGATGCGATATAAGTATAAAATACACACTGACCCTTAAAGACTTGTGGGAGAAAAATTCTATATAAAATATCCCATTGTAAACATCAGGATCCTACGGTATACCACAGAGAACTATATTCAACATCCTATGATAAACCATAATGTAGAAGAATATATTAAAAGATGAATGTGTATATATATATGTAGAACTGAATAATTTTGCCATATAGCAGTAATTAACACAATACTGCAAATCAACATAAATAAAAATAAATTATTAAAATTCAAAAATAGAGTATCTTCATGTTGGGAATAATTATATATATATATATATTTTTTTTTTTTTTTAACCCCCCCGCCGTGCCATGTAGCATGCTGCCCCTGCTGCTGCTGCTAGGTCGCTTCAGTCGTGTCTGACTCTGAGCAACCCCGTAGACGGCTTCCTACCAGGCTTCTCTGTCCCTGGGATTCTCCAGGCAAGAACACTGGAGTGGGTTGCCATTTCCTTTTCCAATGCATGAAAGTGAAAAGTGAAAGCGAAGTCGCTCAGTCATGTCTGACACTTAGCAACCTCATGGACTGCAGCCTACAAGGCTCTTCCGTCCATGGGATTTTCCAGGCAAGAGTACTGGAGTGGGGTGCCATTGCCTTCTCCAGCCATATAGCATGAAGGATTTTAATTCCCTGACCAGGAATTGAACTCACAGCCCCTGCAGTAGAAGTACAGAGCCTTAACCACTGGACCACCAGGGAAGTCCCTGGAATAATATTTTAAGTAAAATACATTATTAGAGTTAATTTCACCCATTTCTTTTCATATTTTTAATACAGCTACTAGAAATTTTTCAGTTATATATGTGATACATATTGTATTTTTATAAAACCGAGGTGGTATAGAAAATTCTAATTCTAGCTCAGCTGACCTATGTAGAACATCATCTCACATTTCTCTCCTTTAATTGTCACAACAATATTATCTGAAAGATATTGTTATCTATATTGTACTAGTAGAGGACAAACTTAGGGATACTAACCCTTTATTTTGCCAGATAAAGTCACCAAATCACTATTATTATGTACTATATCATTTCATAAAGAAAAGACTTCTTTAGTAAGAATAAAATTGAACATTTCAACTATATAAAACAGTATGTTAACACCCACAACTGTCTCCCATAAGAAAAAAAAAAAAAGCAGGCATTCTTATTATTTTGCAGGCACTGGGATAATATATACTTTATACCATTCATTTCTATAAAATCCATGAGATTGGTACTATTATCCTCACTTAACAGATGAGGAAACTGAGGCTCCGAGAGCCATTTAGCTTATAAATTGGGGTTATAAAAATATAGGTTACAAGGTCCCCAGAGAAAGAGAACCAGGAATGGCTTTCTTGATATAAAAGAAGCCATTTTGGCCTAAGCCATTTTGTAATCAGCCTGGCTGCACTGCTTGCCCTTGAACACGTCTCAGTAATCCTTGATTTTAGAAAACAAAGAAATGCAGGAGCAGGGAAAAGGCAGTCAGACAATAGTTCAGTGGTAAGTCCTAGTTCCTTCCTCAGCGTTCAATGCAAAGAAATAGAGGAAAACAACAGAATGGGAAAGACTAGAGATCTCTTCAGGAAAATTAGAGATACAAAGGGAACATTTCATGCAAAGATGGGCTCAATAAAGGACAGAAATGGTAGGGACCTAACAGAAGCAGAAGAAGACGTGGCAAGAATACACAGAAGAACTGTACAAAAAAGATCTTCACGACCCAGATAATCATGATGGTGTGATCACTCACCTAGAGCCAGACATCCTGGAATGTGAAGTCAAGTGGGCCTTAGAAAGCATCACCACGAACAAAGCTAGTGGAGGTGATGGAATTGCAGTTGAGCTATTTCAAATCCTGAAAGATGATGCTGTGAAAGTGCTGCACTCAATATGCCAGCAAATTTGGAAAACTCAGCAGTGGCCACAGGACTGGAAAAGGTCAGCTTTCATTCTGATCCCAAAGAAAGGCAAGGCCAAAGAATGCTCAAACTACTGCACAATTGCACTCATCTCACACGCTAGTAAAGTAATGCTCAAAATTCTCCAAGCCAGGCTTCAGCCATATGTGAACCATGGACTTCCAAATGTTCAAGCTGGTTTTAGAAAAGGCAGAGTAACCAGAGATCAAATTGCCAACATCCGATCAGTTCAGTTCAGTCGCTCAGTCGTGTCCGACTCTTTGCGACCCCATGAATTGCAGCACACCAGTCCTCCCTGTCCATCACCAACTCCCAGAGTTCACTCAGACTCATGTCCATTGAGTCAGTGATGCCATCCAGCCATCTCATCCTCTGGCGTCCCCTTCTCCTCTTGCCCCCAGTCCCTCCCAGCAGCAGAGTCTTTTCCAATGAGTCAACTCTTCGCATGAGGTGGCCAAAGTACTGGAGTTTCAGCTTTAGCATCATTCCTTCCAAAGAAATCCCAGGGCTGATCTCCTTCAGAATGGACTGGTTGGATCTCCTTGCAGTCCAAGGGACTCTCAAGAGTCTTCTCCAACACCACAGTTCAAAGGCATAAATTCTTCAGCACTCAGCCTTCTTCACAGTCCAACTCTCACACCCATGCATGACCACAGGAAAAACCATAGCCTTAAAAAAAAAAAAAAAAACACCCATAGCCTTGACTAGCCGAACCTTTGTTGGCAAAGTAATGTCTCTGCTTTTGAATATGCTATCTAGTTGGTCATAACTTTCCTTCCAAGCAGTAAGCGTCTTTTAATTTCATGGCTGCAGTCACCATCTGCAGTGATTTTGGAGCCCCCAAAAATAAAGTCTGACACTGTTTCCACTGTTTCCCCATCTATTTCCCATGAAGTGATGGGACCGGATGCCATAATCTTCGTTTTCTGAATGTTGAGCTTTAAGCCAACTTTTTCACTCTCCACTTTCACTTTCATCTTTCAAAAAAGCAATAGAGTTCCAGAAAAACATCTATTTCTGCTGTATTGACTATGCCAAAGCCTTTGACTGTGTGGACCACAATAAACTGTGGAAAATTCTGAAAGAGATGGGAATACCAGAGCACCTGACCTGCCTCTTGAGAAACCTATATGCAGGTCAGGAAGCAACAGTTAGAACTGGACATGGAACAAAAGACTGGTTCCAAATAGGAAAAGAAGTACATCAAGGCTGTATATTGTCACCCTGCTTATTTAACTTATATGCAGAGTACATCATGAGAAACGCTGGGCTGGAAGAAACACAAGCTGGAAGCAAGATTGCCGGGAGAAATATCAATAACCTCAGATATGCAGATAACACCACCCTTATGGCAGAAAGTGAAGAGGAACTAAAAAGCCTCTTGATGAAAGTGAAAGAGGAGAGTGAAAAAGTTGGCTTAAAGCTCAACATTCAGAAAACGAAGATCATGGCATCCGGTCTCATCACTTCATGGGAAATAGATGGGGAAACAGTGGAAACAGTGTCAGACTTTATTTTTGGGGGCTCCAAAATCACTGCAGATGGTGACTGCAGCCATGAAATTAAAAGACGCTTACTGCTTGGAAGGAAAGTTATGACCAACCTAGTTAGCATATTCAAAAGCAGAGATATTACTTTGCCAACAAAGGTTCGTCTAGTCAAGGCTATGGTTTTTCCTGTGGTCATGTATGGATGTGAGAGTTGGACTGTGAAGAAGGCTGAGCACCGAAGAATTGATGCTTTTGAACTGTGGTGTTGGAGAAGACTCTTGAGAGTCCCTTGGACTGCAAGGAGATCCAACCAGTCCATTCTGCAGGAGATCAGCCCTGGGATTTCTTTTTTTTTTTTTAATTATTTTATTTTTTAACTTTACAATATTGTATTGGTTTTGCCATATATCAACATGAATCTGCCACAGGTATACACGTGTTCCTCATCTGGAGCCTATTATACAGAGTGAAGTAAGCCAGAAAGAAAAACACCAATACAGTATACTAACGCATATATATGGAATTTGTAAAGATGGTAACAATAACCCTGTACACGAGACAGAAAAAGAGACACTGATGTATAGAACAGTCTTTTGGACTCTATGGGAGAGGGAGAGGGTGGGATGATTTGGGAGAGAATGGCATTGAAACATGTATAATATCATATATGAAACAAATCGCCAGTCCAGGTTCGATGCGTGATACTGAGTGTTCTTTGGAAGGAATGATGCTAGAGCTGAAACTCCAGTACTTTGGCCACCTCATGTGAAGAGTTGACTCATTGGAAAAGACTCTGATGCTGGGAGGGATTGGGGGCAGGAGGAAAAGGGGACGACAGAGGATAAGATGGCTGGATGGCATCACCGACTTGATGGACGTGAGTCTGAGTGAACTCCAGGAGACGGTGATGGACAGGGAGGCCTGGAGTGCTGCGATTCATGGGGTCTCAAAGAGACAGACACGACTGAGTGACTGAAGGGAACTGAACTGAAGTCCTAGTTCCTCCTCAGGGGATATACATAATAATATATCTTTTAAGTTCTGCATGAACAAAGGCCCCACCCTGGTGGGGAATGAAATGATGATGTTGACCCTCCGGACTTCAATTAACTAAAGGTTAGCTGTGACCTTGGCCCCAATTCTATTGTGAATCCTCCTCTGCTCAAGCCTGTTCAGGACTTCGCATGTCCATGGGGTCAAAAAAAGTGTCAGACCTGATAGAGCCATTAACACTTTTTTTTTTTAGCTTAAAACTTTGCTCTTGGGGAGACACTGCTTTAAGAAAGATCCCCAGTGTTCTCCTCACCTGCTGCTAGTAATAATAAATCCTACCTTCTAACCCCATCTTTGGTTCAACATATACCAAGAGCGAAGAGGCAAACCCATTTTTCAGGTAACAAAATTTAAACATTAAATGACAAAAATAATGCATCTTAGAAATGAATATTCTGTCCTTTACTTATGTGAAAACAACCCATGGATGGGGAAGTACAGTGCCTCACAAGCAGAAGAGCACTCCTTCTAAAGGGTTTTGGGCAAAAGAGCATCAGATGAAGGGATGTGGAAACAGGGTGTGATTGACCAGGAGATCAGGGAGGTCCTGCTCTCTAGGGTAAGGTAAGCCAGCTTTAGCTGAGTTGGAGGACTGTAATTAGTTTCCTAGACAGTCAGGTGTTTCCAGATAGTGTGGGCTGACTTAGGTTTAGATTTATAACTTGGATCAGGCCACTGGCGTGCTTAGTCGCTCACCCGGCCTCTTTGCAACCTCATGGACTGCAGCCCGCCAGGCTCCTCAGTCCATGGGGATTCTCCAGGCAAGAATACTGGAAAGGGTTGCTAGGCCCTCCTCCAGGAGATCTTCGCAACCCAGGGATTGAACCCAGGTCTCCCACATTACAGGTGAATTCTTTACCATCTGAGCCACCAGGGAAGCCCCAGGCTCCATTTTGTAGGTCCTGATATATGAATGTGATTTATCAATTTGCCACATTTAATCAATACTCTCAGTTTTACTAGAGCATTGATTAAAACTTAAGGTGTTAGCTCTGCTCTGCACTACTGCTTTCTGTGAATGCTGGGATCAGGTTGGATCTCTAACTGGAATTCATAGGCTAGGATAACCAGGGTCTTGGTCCCTGAGTTAGCTATTTTCTTCATCTCATTTTTGACATTCCGAGGCAGGAGATAAATGGGCCCCAGGCTCAGCAGCCAGAGTTTGTCCCCCTGGGGACAGATACTCCCAGATGAGGATTCAGAGAATAGCTAAATCCTGCCCAGATAAGAGATAAAAGACCACATACTCCTCATTCTCCAAGTCCAGGAGACCTTCCCAACTACACATGCACAGAAAGACTCCTTGAAGGTCAAGAGGGAGGGGGCATCACCTCATAATAAGTGATGTCAAAGTACACATAAGCCTCTTGACTAGAATCCATCTTGGCTAAGAGATGCACAAGTACACAGGGGAGGGTCTTAAGATATGCCAAATACACTCAGAACTAGGAAAAGCAAGGTGATTGGCCAAGGGAAACCCAGAAGAAATACCCTTGAAGAGTGATTCAAATCACCGCAAGGGTGCGACTCTCTCTGAGCTTGCCAGTGTGTCTATCCACACTTACACTTTTTTCCTCCTGATAAACATATTGTTAGTTTCACTACTTTTCATCTCTATGTGGAAATTCATTTCTACACAGCTGACAAGCCAGGGTCTTGTCCCTGGTGGTCTAGTGGCTAAGACTCAGCACTCTCTCTGCAGTGGCCTGACCTCAACCTCTGGTCTGGAACTAAAATCCTGCATCAAGCCCCCACAGGCTGAGGCCACCTGAGATCAGCTCTAGGCAAACAGAGATCATTTGTCTGGTCCCCAGAGGCTGCGTGCATGCATTTAAAGCCTTTGAGAGAACATGGCACACCAGGGAGATTATTAGCATGATTATAAGCAGGATGCCACCCAATATTTGGAGGGTACTTTGAGGCCAAGGTCCCTGCGACGCAAACCAACTCAGACCAGATAGATGAAAGTAAAACCCTGTTGAAGGAGTCACCTTCTTAAGTAAAATGGTTTGCTCAGTGATCTTACACAGCCGAGTCTCAACTTTCCTAAATTATTAATCCAAGGGCAGCAAGTGGTGTTGGCCACAGTACAGATACCTCCTTGTTCATCTAAAAGATAATCAAGGGCTATCTATTATCAAGAACAACTTTGGTCAGAGTCCAGGGATTTTTGTTGGGCAGCTATTGATTTAGCAGTTCAGGCACTCAGACAAGCTTAAAAGTCTGCCACTATTTGGCACTCTCTCACTCTCCTCCTCATGAAAGAAAGTGCTGATAGCTTGTAAATACTTCTTCCTGTTCTTATGGTGTGACATGGAACATAAGATATGGAAAAGAGATTGTGGGAGAACCAAATGGCCACCCTGAATATCCCAGAGCTTGGAGATCTTATTGATATAAAACATTTTGAGGTGATCCAAGGCTTCAGCAATACGTGAACTGTGAACTTCCTGATGTTCAAGCTGGTTTTAGAAAAGGCAAAGGAACCAGAGATCAAATTGCCAACATCTGCTGGATCACTGAAAAAGCAAGAGAGTTCCAGAAAAAACATCTATTTCTGCTTTATTGACTATGCCAAAGCCTTTGACTGTGTGGATCACAATAAACTGTGAAAAATTCTGAAAGAGATGGGAATACCAGACCACCTGACCGGCCTCTTGAGAAATCTGTATGCAGGTCAGGAAACAACAGTTAGAACTGGACATGGAACAACAGACTGGTTCCAAATAGGAAAAGGAGTATGTCAAGGCTGTATATTGTCACCCTGCTTATTTAACTTCTATGCAGAGTACATCATGAGAAACGCTGGACTGGAAGAAACACAAGCTGGAATCAAGATTGCTGGGAGAAATATCAATAACCTCAGATATGCAGATGACACCACCCTTATGGCAGAAAATGAAGAACTAAAGAGCCTCTTGATGAAAGTGAAAGAGGAGAGTGAAAAAGTTGGCTTAAAGCTCAACATTCAGAAAATGAAGATCACAGCATCTGGTCTCATCACTTCATGGGAAATAGATGGGGAAACAGTGGAAACAGTGTCAGACTTTATTTTTGGGGGCTCCAAAATCACTGCAGATGGTGACTGCAGCCATGAAATTAAAAGACGCTTACTCCTTGGAAGGAAAGTTATGACCAACATAGAGAGCATATTCAAAAGCAGAGACATTACTTTGCCAACAAAAGTCCGTCTAGTCAAGGCTATGGTTTTTCCTGTGGTCATGTATAGATGTGAGAGTTGGACTGTGAAGAAGGCTGAGCACCGAAGAATTGATGCTTTTGAACTGTGGTGTTGGAGAAGACTCTTGAGAGTCCCTTGGACTGCAAGGAGATCCAACCAGTCCATTCTGAAGGAGATCAGCCCTGGGATTTCTTTGGAAGGAATGATGCTAAAGCTGAAACTCCAGTACTTTGGCCACCTCATTCGAAGAGCTGACTCATTGGAAAAGACTCTGATGCTGGGAGGGATTGGGGGCAGGAGGAGAAGGGGACGCCAGAGGATGAGATGGCTGGATGGCATCACTGACTTGATGGATGTGAGTCTGAGTGAACTCTGGGAGTTGGTGATGGACAGGGAGGCCTGGCATGCTGCGATTCATTGGGTCACAAAAAGTCGGACACGACTGAGTGACTGAACTGAACTAAACTGAATGGCTAAGACTCTCTGCTCCTAATGCAGAGGGTCTGGGTCCAATCTCTGGTCAGGGAACTGGATCCCACATGCTGCAACTAAAGATTCCGAGTGCTGCAACGAAGGTTGAAGATCCCATGTGCCACAGCTAATACCCTGTGCAAGCAAATAAACATTTTAAAATATTTATTTTTATTTATTTGGCTGCATTGGATCTTAGCTATGGTGCATAGGGTCTTTTTTTAAGTTGTGGTATGTGCGATCTAAAATGGTTAGGAAATGAGCAAATTTAATTCAGATGACCATTTTATCTATTACTGTCGGCAAGAATCCATTCACAGTAACCATCACAGTAATCTAAGTCTATGTCCGAACCACTAATGCCAAAGAAGATGAAGTGGAACAGCTCTATGAAGACCTACGGGACCTTTTAGAACTAACACCAAAAAAAGATGTCCTTTTCACCACTAGGTACTGGAAAGCAAAAGCAGGAGGTCAAGACATACCTGGTGGTGGTGGTGGTTTAGTCACTAAATCATGTCCAACTCTTGCAACCCCATGAACTGTAGCCCGCCAGGCTCCTCTGTCCATGGTATTCGCCAGGCAAGAATCCCACTGGAGTGGGTTGCCATTTCCTTCTCCAGACATATCTGGAGTAACAGGCAAATTTGGCTTTGGAGTACAAAATGAAGCAGGGCAAAGAGTTTTGCCAAGAGAATGCACTAGTCAGAGCACCCTCTTCCAACAACACAAGAGAGGAATCTACACATGAATGTCACCAGACAGTCAAATACTAAAATCAGATTGTTTATATTCTTTGCAGCCAAAGATGGAGAAGCTCTATACAGTCAGCAAAAACAAGACTGGGAGCTGATGACTGAGTACATGAACTCCTTATTGCAAAATTCAGACTTAAATTGAATAAAGTAAGGAAAACCACTAGGCCATTCAGGTATGACCTAAATAAAATCCCTTATGACTACACAGTGTAAATGACAAATAGATTCAAGGGATTATACCTGATAGACAGAGTGCCTGGAAAACTATGGACAGAAGTTCATAACATTGTACAGGAGGTGGTGACCAAAACCACCACCAGGTAAAAGAAATGCGACAAGGCAAAATGGTTATCTGAGGAGGCCTTACAAATAGCTGAAAAAGGAAGAGAAGTAGAAGGCAAAGGAGAAAAGGAAAGATATACCCATCTGAATGCAGAGTTCCAAAGAATAGCAAGGAGAGATAAGAAAGCCTTCCTCAGTGATCAGTGCAAAGAAATAGAGGAAAACAATAGAATGGGAAAGACTAGAGATCTCTTCAAGAAGATTAGAGATACCAAGGGAACATTTCATGCAAAGATGGGCTCAATAAAGGACAGAAATCGTATGGACTAACAAGCAGAAGATATTAAGAAGAGGTGGAAAAAGAACTGTACAAAAATGTTTTATTCACTCAGATAACCATGATGGTGTGATTACTCACCTAGAGCCAGACATTCTGGAGTGTGAAGTCAGGTGGGCCTTAGGAAGCCTTGTTCATGTTCTACGAACAAAAACCAGCAGAGGTTATGGGATTCCAGCTGAACGATATCAAATCCTAAAAGATGAAGCTGTTATAGTGTGGAACTAAACATGCAGCAAATTTGGAAAACTCAGCAATGGCCACAGGACTGGAAAAAGTCAGTTTTCATTCCAATCCCAAGAAGGGCAAATAGGATTTAGAAAAGGCAGAGGAATCAGAGATCAAATTGCCAACATCCGCTGGGTCATAGAAAAAGCAAGAGAGTTCCAGAAAAACATCTACTTCTGCTTCATTGAATATGCTAAAGCCTTTGACTGTGTGGATCACAACAAACTGAGATGAGAATACTAGACCACCTTACCTGCCTTCTGAGAAGCCTATATGCAGGTCAGGAAGCACCACTTAGAACCAGACATGGAACAATGGACTGGTTCCAAATTGGGAAAGGAGTAAGTCAAGGCTCTATATTGTCATCCTGCTTATTTAACTTTATGCAGAATACATCATGCAAAATGCCAGGCTGGATGACTCACAAGCTGGATTCAATACTGCCAGGAGAAATATCAAAAACCTCAGATAGGCAGATGACACCACCCTAATGGCAGAAAGCAAACAGGAAATAAAGAGCCTCTTGATGAAAGTGAAAGAGGAGAGTGAAAAAGCTGGCTTAAAATTAAACATTCAAAAAACTAAGATCATGGCATCTGGTCCCATGGCAAATAGATGGGGAAACAATGGAAATAATGACAGACTTTATTTTCTTGGGCTCCCAAATCACTGCAGATGGTGACTGCAGCCATGAAATTAAAAGATACTTGCTCCGTGGAAGAAAAGCTATGATGAACCTAGACAGCATATTAAAAAGCAGAGACATTACTTTGTCCACAAACATCTGTATAATCAAAGCTATGGTTTTTCCAGTAGTCATGTACAGATGTGAGAGTTGGACCATAAAGAAGACTGAGCACTGAATAACTGATGCTTTTGAGCTGTGGTGCTGGAGAAGACTCTTGAGAATCCCTTGGATTGCAAGGAGATCAAACCAGTCAATCCTAAAGGAAATCAGTCCTGAATATTCATTGGAAGGACTGATGCTGAAGCTCTAATACTTTGGCCACCTGATGCGAAGAGCCTGTTAATTAGAAAAGGCCCTGATGCTGGGGAAGATTGAGCTCAAGAGGAGAAGAGGGCGACAGAGGATGAGATGGTTGGATAGCATCATCAACTCAATGGACCCGAGTTTGAGTAAACTCTGGGAGATAGTGAAGGACAGGGAAGCCTGGTGTGCTCCAGTCCATGGAGTGAGAGAGAGTCAGACACAATTGAGCATCTGAACAACAGCAAATGTGGGATCTAGTTCCGTGACCAGGGATTGAACCCTGGCCCCTTGCATTGGGAGCTCAGAGTCTTAGCTACTGGATCACCAGGGAAGTCCCCTAAATAATTTGTTTTTAATATGATTTCTAGTATTGGTGTCCTTAGTAGGGGAAGTGTGGATGCAGTGACTGTGGCATGAAAATCTTCCCATGCCTTTCTCTGGTATTTCAAGCTCAGTTCTTTAAGAGTGATTTTAATGATAGCGTGTTTAGAAGGGAGGAGAATGGTGGAGAGAAGAACTTTGACTTATTCCCTCTTTTTAATAGGAGTTGCTTATCTACCATGCTAAGGGCATGGTGGCTATCAGTAAATGTTAACTGCTTTTTCTTGAGTTATGATGCATGCTCTTCTGGTCAAGGCAAATAATTCTGCCTGTTGTGCTGAATTACCTGCAGGAAAGGTCTGCATTCAATGAACTCATATTGAGTAGTGACCTCATCACCAGCTTGATATTTTCACTGTTTATTTTCAGTATGAGACCCATCCACACAGAGAACTAAACCTGGGTTATATAGGCCTATGTCCTTTAGATCTGGATGTGGGGTACCTAATTGAAAAGTGACTGTCTCGCAGCCATGTTCTTCTGCACATGATAAGGGAAGCCAAGCCAGGCAGCGTTTAAGATGTTAGATGGAGACAAAAGCAGAATCTATAAGCAGTGGGTCTACTTGAGAGAAGATGCTGATCTTAGTACAACAGTGTGAAATGTTTGAGATAAACATCAGTTCAGACCTGTTGAGGCTATTATTAACTGAGTTGCAGCTGTGACTGCCGTAAGCTGATTTGCGTGAGCCCTGGCTCCCATGTTCAGCGGCCTGCTGCATATTTGGCAGGTCTCGTTCTTCCTCTCTCAAAGCCTGGGACTTTCCTCATAGTCCAGGGGTTGAGAATCAGCCTTCCAATGCACAGGACATGGGTATGATCCCTGATTGGGCAACTAAGATCCCACATGCTGGGTGGGACAACTAAGCGCCTATGCCACACTTAGAGAAGCCGTGCACAGCAACTACTGAGCCCACGAGCTCTAAAGCCTGTGAGCTGCAAAAAGAGAAGCTGGAGAGCTGCAAGGAAGACCCTGCACAGCCAAAAATTAAAAAAAAAAAAAATTCCTAAAGCCTGGTTTTTCCTTTCATGGAGGACTACAAAGACTTGTCATAGCTGGGTAGCTCCGGTGCCGGGGATTTTGGAGGGCTGTCTAAAGGTCAGTAGGTGCTTGTTCATGTTTGTCTTCCCCTGAGGATGGTTCTGGTGTGGTTTTGGTGAGTTCCTAAAACAGGGAAGCTTTTGAGGAAAAATTAGGAATCCAAAGCCTGCAATATCCTGCCAGGCCTAAAACTTTTTTTTTTTGTTTTGTTTTGTTTTTATGGTAGGCTTGGGAAAGTTTTGTATTCACTGTATGCACTTCAGAGAAAAGTAAAATCCCCTAGTGCTTTAAATCATGTCCTAAATAGCAAATATACTGATTGCAAAATTCACGTTTTTTTCTTTGAGGACTTGTGACCTTTGTTTGGAAACTGTTAGAGTAAATATATTGAGTCTAATTTAGAGACTTCCTGTGTGGGTGAATATACCAACACATCACCCACATATTGTAAAACTGAGGGGATTGTAGGGTGCTCAGATCTTGGTAGAGGGATTGGGAAAAATACGTGGAAGCCTCAGTAAATCCTTGAGGCATTGTGGTCCAAGTGTATAGCTGAGTGTTCCATGAAAGACAAATAAATGTTGGTGATTCAGGTCCACAGGGATGCTAAAGAAAGCTGAGCTTAAGTCTACTACTGTGATCCATTTAACAGTTGGTGGGACCTGTGATAATAGGTCTTTGGATCGGGTAGAACTGGAAAATGAGGAATCGCGATTTATCGACCTTAGGTCTTGGACAAATTGCCATCCTTGCCCACTTGGTGTTTTAGTTGGGAGGATGGGAGTATGACAAGGCCTGGTGCAAGCAACAGTAATCTTTGTAAAATTTAAGATTCAACAATGGGGATGATTCCTTGTGTAGCCTTTGATATTAATGGTATCCAATCAATTTAGGCAAAAGTTTGGTAGATTATGTTTTTCTGAGTTTAGCACTCTTGATTTTCCTAAATGTCTGATGATAGAGTTGCCCACAGATTCTGGGGAACTTCAGATAACTCTGGAGTCTCATAGGGTGAAACATCTTCAATACTATTCATTGCAGATTATGGCGTACATAATGATTGTGATTCGGGTGGGCCAGGGAATTCAAGGGTTATTTCTCCACTGGGTGTGATCTTTATGTGCCCTTGTAATTTTTTTTTTTTTGGTGGCTCAGCTTGCAGAATCTTAGTTCCCTGACCAGGGACTTACCCTGCGGCCATGGCAGTGAAAGTGGAGGGCCCTAACCACTGGACTACCCGGGAACTCCCCTTACCCTTGTAACTTGTTTTTAGAATATTTATTTATTTGGCTGCATCGGGCCCTAGTTGTGACGCTCGGGATCTTCCTCGTGTAATATGGGACCTTTTGTTGTGGAGTGCGGGCTCTCAAGTTGTGGTGTGCAGCCTCCAGAGCTATCAAGCTCAGTAGTAGCTGCCACGCACGGGCTTAGTTGCCTCGTGGCATATGGGATCCTAGCTCTCCAACCAGGGATGAAACCTGCATCCTCTGCGTTATTACCAGGTGGGTTCTTAACCACTGGACCACCAGGGAAGTCCCTGATGTTGTAATTGAGATCAAAAATCTTAGCCCATTAAACTCTAAAGAGGCTGAGTCACAGAGTAGAAAGGTATGATTGTTGCAGATTGGTCCTACAGTCACCTGGACCTGTTTTGATTCCAAACTGTATCTTATTTGAAATCCCATTTTATCTTGTTTTCTTACTCTGAGAGATAGGCTGTTTTTAAAAGATAGGGCTTGACTTAGGTTTAGATTTGTGACTTGGGCTGGGCCGCTAGGGCAGCCTCCATTTCCTGATGGAGGAAATGGGTCCTGATGTGTGAATTTCCTTTATGAGAACCCACATCTGGTCAAACAAATCCAGTTCTCCATCAGTTCTACCTCCCAATAATTGTCCCAGAAAGGGACTGCAGTTTGCATTTGGTTACAAATTTGATGAGCTGTTGTGGCTTTTGTTTTCCTTTTTAGAGTCCCATTATAGATTCACATCCTTTCCTTCCCTACCCACCCCAGTCTATACTTGAATTTGCAGAAAGGTAATTACAGTTGAAGTGACACGTGTACTTAAGAGGAAATCAACACCTCTGCCTTCATCCTGCATGAATATGGAAGAGGAATTTCTATCTAACTAATCTCCCTCATTTTCGCTTCTGCTGGCAACTGTCAGGAATCTCTGGAGAAGGTCGGGCTGTAGCTGGCTGCCTGTCTCTGTCTTACCCACATCTTACCCACGTCTTTCCAAACAGTGCCTGAGGCCCTGGGAGACCACTCCAACTTCTGCCCTCTTTCTACCTGACAGGGGATTAGAATCGAGCTTCCCATGCTTGAGTTACAATTGATTTCTAACTTGTCTACCTCCTGGTTTTCAGCTCTCAGGGAGATCATACTTCTGAAAGCTGAGGAGAAACCTGCTGGGTGTGAACCTCCAAATTCAAATCCTGACATTGTAAATTTGCAGGCTGGGTGATTAGAGAGGCTGGCATCTTAAAGCCACAAGTATAAAGGGAGGCCATAATCACATCTTTTAGTCATACTGGGCTTGTGATTATAATAACTATTACTTGATAGATGCTTTGCAAATAAGAAATCATTTTGTTCTCACAGTAACTCTTATTCATCATACAAATGAGAAAACAGACTAAGGAAAGTGAAGTGATTTGCCCCTGATCACACAGTTGGTGATAGCTAAGCCAACACCGCAAGCCTGGCCTAACAGACTCCAAAACTTATTTGTTGTGTGTGTGTGTATATATATATATATATATAATTTTTTTTTTTGTCACACATCACAGCATGTGCAACTTCCCCCACCAGGGACTGAACCCGTGCCCCCTTCGGTAGAAGGACAGGGTCTTAATCACTGGACCACCAGTAAGTCCCAGACCCCAAAGCTTGGAACTGTAAACTAGCTTCCCCAAGGTCGTGTCATGGTTTGTAAGAGATGGAACCAGAATTCCAATTAAAACAAAAATGAGAGACCATGGCTTTTCCCAGAGAACTTGTAAAGATGAAAGAAATGGTGATATCAAATGCTAGTGAAGGTGAGTGAGATGAGCTTTCCTTTAGGCACTCAAGCCTCTGCAATTTGATATTTTCTTTTTAAATAGCAACTTGATAATATAAACAAGGTCCTTAATTTTTCAATTTCTAGGTAAGTGTTTTTTTTTTTTTTTTTTTTAACTTTATCTACAAAGAATTTTATCACTATGCACCATGGCTCAGTTGGTAAAGAATCCACCTGCAATGCAGGAGACCTGGATTGGGAAGATCCCCTGGAGAAGGGAATGGCTACCCGCTCTAGGATTCTGGCCTGGAGAATTCCAAGGATTCTTATAGTCCATGGGGTCTAAGAGAGTCGGACACGACTGAGTGACTTTCACTTTCACCTTGTTAAAGGGGAGGGAAAAGGAACAACCTAAATTTCACTAACAAGGTTTGGTAAATTAATTATAATATGGCCACTCAGTGGTATATTATGCAACTTTAAACGTTGTATTCAGATTGCTGCTGTAAAAAATGATCTTTGAATTTGGAATGAAGACTTTACCTTGTTCTTGGGTCTCAGACATGTGAAGAACAGTATACCATTGAGAAATTCTAAGAAAGCTTTGAAAATTCACCACTCAAAAGTAAAAGAATATTATCACCATTAAAAAAAAACTTGTATTCATAAAGATTTGCATTAACATGAAAAGTGTTTATGATATAAGTCTTTGGATATAAAGTATTACAATATTATTTAAATGCATAAAAACTCCTGGTAATACTCTAAAGTATTAATATTTTACATTTGAATGTTAGAAATAGAAGGCATTGTAATTTTTCTTCTATTTTTCTGCATGATTAAAATTTTCCATAAGGAGCAAACTTGACCAAGGAGGTGAGACTTATATGCTAAGAACTATAAAACATGAATAAAGGAAATTAAAGATGATTCAAAGAAATAGAAAGATATCCCATGCTCTTGGATTAGAAGATTTACTATTTTTAAAATGGCCATACTACCCAAAGCAATACATAGGTTTAAAGTGATTCTATCAAATTACACAAGACATTTTTCACAGAACTAGAACAAATTATCCTACAATTTATACAATTAAGGGAACCATAAAAGACCTAGAATTGCCAAAGTAATTTTGAGGAAAAAGAACAAAGCAGGAGGCATAATCTTCTCGGACTTCAGACAATACTACAAAGCTACAGTAATCAAAACAGCACAGGACTTCCCTGATGATCCAGTGACTAAGATCTCATGATCCCAAGGAAGGTGGCCCAGGTTTGGATCCATGCTCAGGGAACTAGACTCCACATACTGCAACTAAAGATTCTGCGCTCCCACAACTAAAATATCCCACATGCCACAACTATGACCTGTCACAGCCAAATAAATTAAAAATAAACAGCATGGTATTGGCACAAAAACAGACATATAGACCAACGGAACAGAAATAGGGAGCCCAGAAATAAACCCACATACCTATGCTCAATTACTCTTTGACAAAGGAGCAAGAATACAAAATGGGGAAAAGATAGTCTCCTCAGCAAGTGGTGCTGGGAAAGCTGGACAGTTGCGTGCAAATCACCATGTGCACACACAAAAACTCAAAATGGCTGAAAGACTTAAATATAAGACACCATAAATCTCCTAGAAGAGAACATAGGCAAACCATTCTCTGACATAAATCACACCAATATTTCTTAGGTCAATCACCCAAGGCAATAGAAATAAAAACAAAAATAAGCCAATGGTATCCAGTCAAACTTACAAACCTTTGCACAGCAAAGGAAACCATAAGCAAAACTGAAAAGAAAGCAAAACTGAAAAAACAGCCTATATAATGGGAGAAATATTTGCAAATTATGCAACTGATAAGGGCTTAATTTATAAAATATACAAACATCTCACACAACTCAGCAACAAACAACAACAGGATCAAAAAACGGCCAGAAGACCTAAATAGACATTTCTCCAAAGAAAAAATACATTGGGCTATACTCACATTAACGGAGAAGGCAATGGCACCCCACTCCAGTACTCTTGCCTGGAAAATCCCATGGACGGAGGAGCCTTGTAGTCTGCAGTCCATGAGGTTGCTAAGTGTCAGACATGACTGAATGACTTCACTTTCACTTTTCACTTTCATGCATTGGAGAAGGAAATGGCAACCCACTCCAGTGTTCTTGCCTGGAGGATCCCAGGGACGGGGGAGCCTGGTGGGCTGCCTTCTGTGGGGCTGCACAGAGTCAGACACGACTAAAGCAACTTAGCAGCAGCAGCAGCATACTCACATGAAAAGATGCTCAACATTGCTAATTATTATAGAAATGCAAATCACAGCTACAATAAGGTACCACCTCAAATCAGTCAGAATGACCATCATCCCTAGTGGTCCAGTGGCTAATCAGAGGGCCCCAGTTCCATCCCTGGGGCCACAAACTAGAACCCACATGCCACAACTAAGACCTGGCACAGCAAAATACATATATATTTTTTTTAAGTCTACAAATAACAGGACTTTCCTGGTGGTCAGGAATCTGACTGCCAATGCAGGGGACATGAGTTCCATTCCTTGTCTGGGAAGATTCCACCTGTCAAGGGACAACTAAGCCCATGCCCTGCAACTAGAGAAAGCCCACCTGCAGCAATGAAGACTCATCACACCCAAAAATAAATAACTACAAATAACAAATGTGGAGAGGGTGTGGAGAAAAGGCTACCTTCCTAAAATGTTGAAGGGATTTAAATTTGTGCAGCCACTATGAAAATGAGTATGGCAGTTCCTCAGAAAACCAAATATGAATGGTATCCAGCAATTTTACTCCTGGGCAGATATCCAGACAAAACTATAATTTGAAAAGATACATGCACCCCTATCTTTACAGCAGCACTGTTCACAATAACCGAGACATGGAAAAACCTAAACGTCCGTCAACAGATGAATAGATAAATGCTGCTGCTAAGTCACTTCAGTCCTGTCTGATTTTGTGCGACCCCATAGACAGCAGCCCACCAGGCTCCTCTGTCCCTGGGATTCTCCAGGAAAGAACACTGGAGTGGGTTGCCATTTCCTTCTCCAATGCATGAAAGTGAAAGTGAAGTCGCTCAGTCGTGTCTGACCCTCAGCGACCCCATGGACTGCAGCCCACCAGGCTCCTCCATCCATGGGATTTTCCAGGCAGGAGTCCTGGAGTGGGGTGCCATTGCCAGGTGTTATATATTTACAATGAAATACTGCTATTGCTGCTACTGTTTAGTTACTAAGTTGTGATCGTCTCTTTTGCCACCCCATGGACCGTAGCTTACCAGGCTCCTCTGTCCATGGGATTCTCCAGGCAAGAATACTGGAGTGGGTTGCCATTTCCTTCTCCAAGGGATCTTCCCAACCCAGGGATTAAACAAACAAAATAGTGCTGTTTGCAGCAACATAGATGCAACCAGAGACTATCATACTAAGTATTCAGTAAGTCAGAAAGAGAAAGGAAAAATACCATGATATGACTTACTTGAGCAATCTAAAATATGACCAATGAACCTGTCTGTGAAGCAGAAGGGCTTCCCAGGTGGAGCAGTGGTGACGAATCCACCTGCCACTGCAGGAGATGCAGGAGACTTGGCTTCAATCCCTGGGTTGGGAAGATCCCCTGGAGAATGAAATGGCAACCCACTTCAGTACTCTTGCCTGGAGAATTCCATGAACAGACGAGCCTAGCTGACTACAGTCCACGAGGTCGCAAAAAATTGGACACAACTGAGCACACACGTAGACACACACACGTGAAGCAGAAATAGACTCACAGACATAGACAACGGACGTGGTTGCCAAGGGGCAGAGGAGGTGGTGAGGGGGATAGACTGGCAGTTCGGGGCTAGTAATGCAAACTATTACTTATAGAACGCATGGGCAACGAGGTCCTATCATATGGCACAGGGAACTATATTCACTGTCCTGGGATAAACCGTAATGAAAAAATATAAAAAAGAAATATGTATGTGTATGAATCACTTTGCTGTATAGCAAAAATTAACACCACATTGTAAATCAATTAAACTTAAATTAAAAAAAAATTTTCCATAAGGATATTTTCCCCTTAATGGATAAATATTAGCCACTATAAGAGTATTCCAAAGTATGTACTCTGGTCTTTGAAAGCTATTTCAAGAGAAGGAAAGTCATAATCAATAACAACATCTTTGGACTGGGTATAAAGCAGCTCAAAATGACTAATTTGAAGAAAGAATGATCATCTATTCAGACTCTGCTCCTCTCCCTTTCCTTTATACCCCTTTACTTGTTTTATTTTCTTTTCACCACTGGTCACTATAAGGAATGATGGTTGTCCCTTCCATACACCTCCCTCACCGCTCCCACCCCTGCACTTCGATAAGTCTCTAGCTGTCAGTAGGCCTCAAAAAAACTTTGCAGAAGGAATGCATTCACTCTTGCCTGACTTTCCCCTAAGGCCAAAGTGCTGTTATCGTCACTCCAGCCAGGAGTTCAAAGAAGAGAAATGGAGAAGGGAAGGACAAGAATGTAATATTAAAAGATCTTGGGAACTTCCCTGGTGGCCCAGTGGTTAGGATGCCACATTCCCCATGCAGGGGACCTGGGTTTGATCCCTGGGTCAGGGAACTAAATCCCACATTTGCAACTAAGATCTGGTACAACCGAAAAAAAAAAACAAAAAAAAAACATATTTGGGGCTTCTCTGGTGGTTCAGTGGCAAAGAATCTGCCGGCCTGACAGTGCAGAAGATATGGGTTTGATCTCTGATCCAGGAAGACCATGTGCCACAGAGCAACTAAGCCCATGGGCCACAACTACTGAATCCTGCAGGTCCTAAGAGCCTGTGCTCTGGACAACAAGAAAACCACTGCAGTGAGAAGGCTGCGCACCACCACAAAGACCCAGCACAGCCATAAAGAAATAAATAAAATTACCAAAAAAAAAGGATCTCTGATCCGTCTCATTGGCAGCCTGCAATGGGTCAGGATTCCCATAATAAATCATGCCCACTGCCAAACTTGAACAGAATATTTCATTGTTGGCCAAAAATGTTAGTAAAAATAACTTCCATATTTGGAATGCTCACCACATGCCAAGGTCTGTGTTAATAAATGTTTATGTATATTAATATCACCTCATCTTTATGACAGCCCTATGGGTAGGTATTATTATCCTCATTGAAGATATTTAGTCTCAGAGAGGTTAAAAGTCACCCAGATGGCAGGTGGTGGAGCCAGCATCCAAAATGAGAGCGTTATGGTTTTGTTTTCACTCCTTGCTAAGCATGAGAGAATAGAGATTACCAGACGCCACCTAAAGTCACCAACTCAGGATTTCCCAGTGTCTGGCCCTGGGATGCACTGAAAAGTATCCATAGGTGACCTGAAACCCACCAAAAGTTGAAGACCCAGGCCCAGTTTGGTCTCAATCCAAACTCACCTTTTTAACCATTCACTCACCTTGGACCCAGTACCAATCATATTTTGTTACTTCCCCAGAAGAATCTTTGTTTGGTAAAACCATTGATGGTCTTTGTGAAGGCTGTGGTCCAAAGATCAGCTTTCAGCATGTGATTCTGTCTTTGGAGTAATGGAAACCAGCCCACAGGCTCAGAGGAATCTAACAGAAAGGATCTCAAAAACCCAGATGATCTCATAATATCTTTTAAGCTCAGAAAGGTGCTTTTCTTTCAGCCTGGAGCCCCACACCCTCTTTAGCACATTCCCCTCTATCTTTCAGGTCACAGCTTCCCACAAAGCTTTTCCTATTTACTTGTGTGATTAATATTTGTTGTTTCCCCCTGCACTGGACCAAACAGAGCAAGGACCAGGGCCTTGCATTGCTCATCTCCAAACCCTAGCCCCAGACCTAGCATGTGGTAGGTGCTCAGTAAATCATAGCTAACCTTTATAGACCTCCTACTATGTGCCAGGTTCTGTGCTGAGCACTTCATGTTTGTTAAGTCACTTAATCCTTGCCACAATCTAATCCCCCTTTCACAAATGAACACACTGAGGCATAGAAAGACCAAGTGGTCACAAGTCTAAAAGGCTCAAACACACCACACTAGTCCACGTGTAAAGCCCAGTTTCAAACCAAAGCTGTCGAACTCCAAATTTGAAACTCTTGACTGATTCATATTATGGAGGTTGATCAATCGATGGTTTCATTAATGCCCTGTGGAGCAGCCACACCCACAGTTCACCTGCTGGCAGTCAGACAGAATACTACGCTCAGTTGTGTCCAACTCTGCGACCCCATGCACTGTAGCCCACCAGGCTCCTCTGTCCATGGGATTCTCCAGGCAAGAATACTGGAGTAGGTTGCCATTTCCTTCTCCAAGAGACCTTTCCAATGAAGGGATTGAACCCAGGTCTCCTTCATTGCAGGTGGACTCTAGCATCTGAGCCACCAGGGAAGCCCTGCTGGATATTAGGGCTAATGTCTGCCTGGGCAGGGCTGATCAAAGTGTCCAGGCAACGTGGCCAAGCACCAGCCATAAGAAAGATACAAGGTACCCTCAAGGTACCCTTGAGATACATCCTGGCTCCATCACTTACTCTCTCTGGACTCCAGATCTCCCATAGGCTATGTGGGCTAGTAATTATCACCCTCAAGATTATTACAAAGGTTAGATGACCTGATATTCATGAAACAATCTCCCACAATGTGTCATACCTGGAAGCAGGAATGCAACACAGTGTTTCCTTAATCAACTTCTCCCTTTCTGCATCTCAGTCTAAAGACTGAGCTCAGGCTCTAGCTTTTCCAACAAATGTTCTCCGGCTGAGATACAAAAGCAGCTGTGGCCTTTGCTTGCATCTGCCTGCTGCCTCACTGAACACTTCTGCTATTTCTAGCTCGTCTCTCATCAAGGTCCTTTTCTTTTTCCAAGGTAGCTAGGATACAGGCTTGCTAGACCTGGCTCTGATTTCCCAGAGGTGGCCGAAGCAGGGCCTTGGACAAGTAGCCACATGGAGAAACTGAAAAGCACAGAATCAAGAGAAAAAAATTTGCCCTGAGAACGGAATCAAGCCCAACCAAGCCATCTCCTCTGACAGCATCTCAGAAGCAGAAACAGGCAAGGGGGTGGGGATCTCTATTCATTCTATCTTTCCTTCCTTTCTCTTTCTCCTTCCCTCCAACCCTCTCTTCCTTTCTTCTTTCTTTCTTCCCTCCCTCCCTCTCTTCCTTTCTTTCTAGACAAAGGTCAGTACTTTTGAAAGGACTGAATGATTTGGAACTCCAAATGACCCAAGTCTCATGACCAACTAGGAAGGACAGTATTTTTGTAGGGACCGGCTACTGTGGCAAGTTTAAGCATAAGGAAAAGTCAGGCTCAAAAGCTTGTCCCAGTGGGTCTTTGTTTTGGTTGAGTAAACTTCCTGCTTGGCTGCGCAAATAACTGGCAGAACCTCTCCTGCAAGGACAATGGATCTCTTTCTGAAATCACTCTCTGGAGCACCAGTGAGAATAGGGGAAGGGGTACAGGAGGGAGTTCGCACACAGACCTAGGTCCAAATGTCCCCTTTTCAAGGTAGGCCTCCGCATTCCTCTTTATATGTAACACGTGCACATAGTGAACACTCCAGACCACTCAAGAGAACAGAGTGAAAAGTTAGCCTTCTACCCCAGTTCTTAGGATTTGGGGTACAACTATTACTATTATCTTCCCCCGCCCTCCAAAGTATTACGTAACATCAGGTCTCCTAGTCCAAGCGTTTTGCTTCCTGTGCATTATTTCAATCACCAAAATGTACGGAGCCCCTTCTATATGGCAGGCACTAGGCTAGGTACAAAGGATACTACAATAAGAATAGATCCCAGCCCCGGGCCTCAGAAAGCCTACAGTTTAGAGAGGAAGAGCACTAATAAATAAGTAACTGTGGGAACTCCCTGGTGGTCCAGTGGTTAGGCCTCTGAGCTTCCACCTCCGTGGGTGGAGATAAGGTTGTGGCTTTGATCCCTGGTTGGGGAGCTAAGATCCTGCAAGCCATACGGTACAGCCAAAAAATAAAATAAACAAGTAACCTCACATAGCTAGCTCTGAAAAGTGCCATAAAGGAAAAGTACAGGCATAGAGGGCTTCCCAAGTGGTGCTAGAGGTGAAGAACCTGCCTGCCCATTCAGGAGACATAAGAGACAAGGGTTCAATCCCTGAGTCAGGAAGACACCCTGGGGAGGGCACAGCAACCCACTCCAGTAATCTTGCCTGGAGAATCCCATGGACACAGAAGCCTGGCAGGCTATAGTCCATAGGATCGCAGAGTCGAGCACAACTAAAGCGCCTTAGCACACGCACACAGGCATAAAAAATGCCTGGCCAAGGAAATGATATTCAAGCTAGCACCTGAAGAATTTTAGGAGTTCAGTACAAGCAGGAGAAGGTTTTTCTGCCAGAGGGAAGAGAATATGCAAAGGCCCTGCAAAGGGAAGGCATCTGCAGGAAGAACTGGAGAGGGCGGTGTGGCTGCAGAGGGAGACGTAAGGTGAGGTTCGAGGGCAGGCAGGCCTGGCTCACACAGCCATCTGGCAGCTCTGGCAACCAGCCCAAAGCTTTTCAGACTTGAGACCATAACAAGGCCCTGTGCCAAGCACTTTGGAGAAATCAAAGACCGTTCAAAAGTTGAAAAAAAAAAATGGACAAATGAAGCAAAGACTGATAACATGGAATTCAAGCCAAGGAGGCAGAACAGTCTTTGGGTGGGTTAGGAGGCAGGACAGAAGCCTTCACCAGGCCAGGGAGGGAGGGAATAAGAGTTGTTTGTACACTCATGCTCACAGCAGCATTATTCACAGTGGCCAAAAGGTGGAAGCAACCCAAATGTCCATCGATGGATGAACAGATAAACAAAATGTGCTATAGACAAAGGAATATTATTTGGCCTTAAAAAGTGGGACATTCTGACACATGATACAATATGGATAAACGTTGAGGGCGCTATGCTACGTGAAATAAGCCAGTCACAAAAAGACAAATACTGTATGATTCCACTTATGAGATACCTAGAATAGTCAAATTCAGAAAGATAGAAAGAATCAATGGTACACAGGTTGCTAGGGGCTGGTGAGGGGAGGGGAATGAGGAGTTGTCATTTTATCGCCTATATAAGTTCCTTTGTCCACACCACAGGCAAGATACAGAATAGCTCCATCACCGGAAGGATCCCTCGTGTTGCCCTTTTGCAACCACACTTACCTCCCCACTTCATCCCCAACACCTGCAACTCATCCATCCTCCATTTCTAAAATTTTTTCATTGCAAAGCATTATGTATGGGACTGTCCCACTTGACAAGTGCTTAAGATTCAGTTTCAATCCCTGTTTGTGGAACTAAGATCCCACATGCTGTGCAGAAGTGCTTAAGATTCAGGTTCAATCCCTGTTTGGGGAACTAAGGTCCCACGTGCTGTGCAGAGTGGAGGCCCCCCCCCCCCAAAAAAAAAAAGTGTTGTATAAATTGAATGATACAGTATGCGGTCCTTTAGAATTGACCTTCTTCCACCTCAGTTCCATGGAGATTCATCCAGGTTGTTGCATGGGTCAGTAGTTTACTCTTTTATGTTATTAAGTGATAAATTATTCCATGATATGTACTTCAGTTTGCTTGACCTGTCACCACTGAAATATATTTGGGTTAATACCAGTTTTTGACTATTACAAATAATGTTGCTAAGAGTGTTTATATACTGGCCTATTTTGTAAGCATAAGTTTTTATTTCTCTGGGGAAAATGCCTAGGAGTGCTATTGCTGGATTACATGCTAATTGCAATAATTAGTTTTTAAAGACACCGCTAAACTATTGTCCTGGATGCAGGACAAGAAGCAACAGTTAGAAACAGACATGGAACAATGGACTGGTTCCAAATTGGGAAAGGAGTACATCAACACTGTATATTGTCACCCTGCTTATTTAACTTACATGCAGAGCACATCATGCAAAATGCCAGGCTGGATGACTCACAAGCTGAAATCAAGATTCACAAGCAGTGAGAAATATCAACAATCTCAGATATGCAGATGATACTATTCTAATGGCAGAAAATGAAGAGGAACTGAAGAGCCTCTTGATGAAGGTAAAAGAGAAGAGTGAAAAAGCTGGCTTAAAATTCAACATTCAAAGAATGAAGATCATGGCATCTGGGTCCACCACTTCATGGCAAATAAATGGGGAGAAAGTGGAAACAGTGACAGACTTTATTTTCTTGGGCTCCCAAATCACTGCAGATGGTGACTGTAACCACGAAATTAAAAGATGCTTCCTTCTTGGAAGGAAAGCTATGACAAACCTAGACAGCTTATTAAAAAGCAGTGACATTACTTTGCCAATAAAGGTCTGTACAGTCAAAACTATGGTTTTTCCAATAGTAACGTATGCATGTGAGAGTTGTACCATAAAGAAAGCTGAGTGCCAAAGAATTGATGCTTTTGAACTGTGGTCCTGGAGAAGACTCTTGGAGAATCCTTGGATAACAAGGAGATCCAGCCAGTCCATTCTAAAGGAAATCAACCCTGACTATTCACTGGAAGTGCTGATGCTGAAGCTGAAACTCCAATACTTAGGCCACCTGATGCAAAGAGCCTACTCATTGGAAAAGACCCTGATGCTGAGAAAGACTGCTGTCAGGAGCTAAAGGGGGCGACAGAGGATGAGATGGTTGGATGGCATCACCAATTCAATGAACATCAGTTTGAGCAAACTCCAGGAGATAGTGAAGGACAGGGAAGTCTGGCATGCTGCAGTCTATGGGGTCACAGAGTCAGACATGACTTAGTGACTAAACAACAAACTCTTTTCCACTGACACTCCCACCAGTAAAATGTGAGTGATTCCTATTCTCTGCATCCTCATCAGTATGTGTTGTCTAATTTTTATTTTAGCCATTCTGATAGATGTGTAATGGTGTCTTATTGTGGTTTTAATTGCATTTCCTGATAGTTAATAATGTTGAACATAAAGATGTGATTATTTGTTATCTACATATTCTTTCTGATGAGCTTATTCATGTTTTTAACCCAATTCTAATTAGATTGCTTTTTAAAACTACTGACTTTGACGGTTCTTGATATATTCTAGATACTAGTCCTTTGTAAAATACATGGTTTCCAAATATTTTCTTCCACTGAGTAGCTTACTGTTCATTGTCTTCATGGGGACATTCACAGATCAAAAATTTTATATTTTGATAAGGTCCGATTAATCAATTTTTTCTTTTATGAATCCTACTTTTTGTGTTAAATCTAATAACTCTTTACCCACTCCTAGATGTTTCACTCTTTTTCTAAAACTTTTAAAGTCTATGATCCATTTTGATTTAACTTTTGTATGAAGTGTGAATACTTCTTCATCCAGTTGGGGCTTCCCTGGTAGCTCAGTCAGTAAAGAATCTGCCTGCAGTGCAGGAGACCCAGGTTTGATCCCTGGGTCAGGAAGATCCCCTGGAAAAAGAAATGGCAACCCACTCCAATATTCTTGCCTGGAAAATCCCATGGACAGAGGAACCTGGTGGGCTACAGTCCATGGGGTCGCAAGAGCCAGACACAACTTAGCGACTAAACTACCACCAGAGATGAAGTGTGAGGTTTATGTGGAGGCTTTTTTTTTGCCTATGGACATCTAATCGGACTTGTTTGATTTTTCAGAAGACACATTTATTCAGCATCATGATCAGACTTTGGCTTCCCTGATAGCTCAGTTGGTAAAAAATCTACCTGCAATGCAGGAGACCCCAGTTTGATTCCAGGGTTGGGAAAATCCACTGGAGAAGGGATAGGCTACCCTCGCCAGGATTGTTGGGCTTCCCTTGTGGCTCAGCTGGTAAAGAATCTGCCTGTGATGAGGGAGAGCTGGGTTCGATCCCTGGGTTGGGAAGATCCCCTGGAGAAAGGAAAGGCTACCCACTTCAGTATTCTGGCCTGGAGAATTCCATGGACTATATAGTCTATGGGGTCTCAAAGAGTCAGACACGACTGAGTGACTTTCACTTTCTATGATCAGACTATTAGATTTAGTCATCAGCAACAAAACAAACAAAGAAAAAAACCCAAACCTACGTTAGAACCCTTTTGTTCTGATTAAACTCCTAGAAGAGATCACAAGCAAAACATTCTCTGACAAGTTTTCTTAGGTCAGTCTTCCAAGGCAATAGAAACAAAAACAAAAATAAACAAATGGTACCCAAACTTATAAGCTTTTGTATAGCAAGTTATAAATAAAACTAAAAGACCACCTACAGAATGGGAGAAAACATTTGCAAATAAGGCAACTGACAAGGCTTTATTGCCAAAATGTACAAACATTTTGTACAACAGTAAAAAAACAAAAAACAATCCAATCAAGCATTTGCCCTGGAGACCTAGTCTTTGCACAGGTTCCTTGAAGGATAGGATATTAGTAGCAGCGTTTTAAACTGGAAGAAAGTCAAGGAGAGGTAGGAAATAAATTCAGTAAGGTTACGGATACGCTTAATGGAACTGAAATCTAACAAGAAAATCCCTTCTTGGAGCCCCATGACCCCCTTGGAGCCCTGTGATACCTGGAGGTGGTGGAGGAATTTCCCAAGCATGAAAAGAATGGAAGCAACTCATGGAAGAAGGAATAATATATGCAAGAAACTAGTGGTGTGAAAACATGGAGACATGTGCTTGGTGACAAGGAAGTAGTTCTAGGAACCTGCAGTTGGACAGATCATAGGCACAAGTCACCTCTAACAAGAAATCAAAACAAACCACTCAAACAACCTTACCCTCCAAGGGCAAAAACCAAAAGAAAGAAGGAATATAACCCTAAAGCCTGGGAAAAGGAGACCTCAAGTGGAACAAGTTAGGGGAAAAAAAAATCCAATAATAAAACAGGCATTTATCCAAAGAATAGATAAACACATGGCCAACAGGCACACAAAAGATGCTCAACATCTCTAATTACAGAGAAATGCAAATCAAAAGTATAGTGAGGTACCACTTCACACAAGTCAGAATGACCATCATTAAAAAATCTCCAAATAACAGATGCTGGAGAGGATGTGGAGAAAATGGAACCCTCCTCCACTGTTGGTAGGAATGGAAGTTGGTGCAGCCACTATGTAAAACAGCATGATGGTTCCTCAGAAAACTAAAAAAAGAATTACCATATAATCCAGCAATCCTGCTGCTGCTGCTAAGTCACTCCAGTCGGGTCCGACTCTATGAGACCCCATAGACGGCAGCCCACCAGGCTCCCCCGTCCCTGGGACTCTCCAGGCAAGAACACTGGAATGGGTTGCCATTTCCTTCTCCAATGCATGAAAGTGAAAAGTGAAAAGTGAAAGTGAAGTCGTGTTCGACTCTTCTGGACCCCATGGACTGCAGCCTCCCAGGCTCCTCCATCCATGGGATTTTCCAGGCAAGAGAACTGGAGTGGGGTGCCATTGCCTTCTCCTACCCCAGGGCATATATCTGGACAAAACTATAACTAAAAAAGATACACTCACGACCATCTTTATAGCATCACTACTCACAATAGCCAGTGGAAACAACCTAGCTATCCATTGACACAAGAATGGATAAAGATGCGGTAAATATATACAATGGAATACCACTCAGCCATAATGGAGAACAAAACAATGCCATTTGCAGCAACATGAATGCAACTAGAGATTATCATACTAAGTGAAGCAAGTAAAAAAACAGACAAATACCATATGATATCACTTACATGTGAAATCTAAACTATGACACAAGTCAGTCTACTTATGAAATAGAAACCGGCTCACAGACATAGGGAACAGACTTGTGGTTACCAACGGGGAGGGGATTGAGGGAGGGATGGAGTGGGAGGTTGGGGTTAGTAGATGTAAACTATTATATAGAATGGATAAAAAACAAGGCCCTACTATATACCACAGAGAACTATATTCAGTATCCTACGATAAATCATAATGGAAAAGAATATTCAAAAAAAGAATACAAATGTATACCTAAATCACTTTGCTGTACAGCAGAAATTAACACAACATTGTACATCAATTATACCTCAATTTAAAAAAACTCTTTGTTGTGAAGCTTTACATTTTCCCACAGAACAGAAAGTAAAATAATCTTTTATACAATTAGTCACAAATACAGTCCTTGAGTTTTTTGCCCCTACACATAAGGAGCGACTAAAACACTTCTCCTTTGTAGAAACTAGGCCCTGCCACCACCTTGCTTGGCCGAGTTCACAAATCTCTTGTAACCTGTAGCTTCTCTGTCACTTCTCTGGCTCTCCTCTCCTGCTAAGCGTAATTTCCTGGCAGTAATTAAAACCATCTGCCACTGTCATAATTACTACTGCTGCTGGAACTGCCATAACCACCTTGGTTTCATGGTTTGACAAAGTATTGGTCTCCACCACCAGAAAGGCCAGAGTTTTCATCTCCAAGTTTCCTCCTTTTGTGGGCCTCAAATTAAAAAATTAATTGTAATTGCCCTAGCAACTAAAATATCACTAGCTTCCACCACCTCTGAAACTGTCTTCACTATTACCAAATCCATTACCGTCGTCCCCACTGCCATAATATCCACCAGTACACCATGACTGCCAAAAAAGCCGCACTGACCACTGAAGTTTCCTCCATGACCAAAACCGCCTCGACAACAACCACAGACTTTCAGAATCACTCCTTGGCTGGATGAAAGCACTAGCTATTTCTTGCTTAGCCCAAGCTTCCTTGCTTCGTCAGTACTATTTTTTTCTCTTTCTCTATGTTCCAGCTTTATTGAAATATAGTTGACAGATAACACTGTATAAGTTTAAGGTCTGCTATGTGATGTTTGCGGAGAAGGCAATGGCACCCCACTCCAGTACTCTTGCCTGGAAAATCACATGGATGGAGGAGTCTGGTAGGCTGCAGTCCATGGGGTCGCTAAGAGTCGGACACAACTGAGCGACTTCCCTTTCACTTTTCACTTTCATGCATTGGAGAAGGAAATGGCAACCCACTCCAGTGTTCTTGCCTGGAGAATCCCAGGGACGGGGGAGCCTGGTGGGCTGCCGTCTATGGGGTCACACAGAGTCGGACACGAATGAAGCGACTTAGCAGTAGCAGCAACGTGATGTTTGATATACATATATATTGTGAAATGATCGTCACATTACAGTCGGTTAACACAGCCATCACCTCATACAGATACCATGTGTGGGGTAAGAACACTTTGAGATCTATTCTCAACAAACTTCAAATATATCATACAACACCGTTAACCACAGTCACCACACTACACATCAGATCCCCAGAATGTACTCATAACTGAAAGCTTGTACCTTTTGACAGTATGGAGTCACGGCCATCAGCAGTTACAAAAACATAGATGCCTTCTTCTCGCCACTGCTTCAGTCAGTCATGCTTTCAGACACTTCAGTTTTCTCACAGTGTTCAAAAGAACCTCTTGGATGATGTTCTTCGGTATCTTCTTTAATGCAGCCAGCAAAAATATTTGTCACTGTTATCCTCTCTGGACACAGCCCTCTTTGGTTCCACGACTCTGCCACGCACCTCGTGTGGCCTCGCACCCACGGCTGCAGCCCCCTCCTCCACAGTGGCAGGGGACAAGCCCAAAGCCCTGGAATGCTAGGGGTTTGGACCTTTCCTGACCTCAGTCAGCGAGCAAGCGTTCCCCACAGCTCAATATGGCTCCTCAGACTTTGATCTGTTGTTTCAAATTTCAAGGCTCTAATGAAGAGCCTCGCAGCTGTTGGCCCTCTTTGGGAGCCTCTAACTAAACAGGAGAGCAGTGGGAGGGGGCTGGAGCATGCTTACTCAGCACTGACCACCAGGAGAAAGTGGGTTTGCTTGACTTTGAATCATCACCTGTCTCCTCGTTACTCACTCCCAGTACACACAGAGAGGCTCCACTCCTTTAGGACACTCGGATTTAGGTTTTGTTAGATAAACTGATATTACCTCTTTTATAAATATTCACAGAATCTCCCTAGGGTACTAGAGACCTTTCTAGGTGTCCTCAGAATAAGTTTGGACACCACTGTTCCAGAAGCTTTGGGAGTTTGATGTACTGATTGATTTCACATGATTTCACATTGCTTTCACATGACAATCATGCTAACAGTTACCACATGTGATGTACATATGCCAATTGCTTTGCACTATTTATCTCTTTTTATTGTCACAATATGCCTAGCAATTAGGTATTTTCATGCCTATTTTATGGATAAGAAACTGGGGATGAGAGAAGTTGATAGGAGAACTGGAATTGTATTGAAAGTGAAAACAGAACCCACAGAATGGGAGAAAATTTTTGCAAATCATATCTGATAAGGGAGCTTTATCTAGAACATATAATATTTCTTATAACTCAGTATTAAAAACACAACCCAATTTAAAAATGGACAAAGACACTGAGTACACTTTATTCTGGAGAAGATATACAAATGGCCAAAAAAGCACATGGAAAGCTATGTAATGTCATTAGCCATCAGTTCAGTTCAGTTCAGTTCAGTCACTCAGTCGTGTCCAACTCTTTGCGACCCCATGAATCGCAGCACGCCAGGCCTCCCTGTCCATCACCAACTCCCAGAGTGCACCCAGACTCACGTCCATCGAGTCAGTGATGCCACCCAGCCATTTCATTCTCTGTTGTCCCCTTCTCCTCCTGCCCCCAATCCCTCCCAGCATCAAAGTCTTTTCCAATTAGCCATCAGGTAATGTAAATTAAAGTTAAGAGATACCAATCTCACCCACTAGGATGGCTATTATATTAAAAAGATGAAGAACAGCAGTGTTTGGTCAGGATGTGAAAAGGTTGTGACCCTCATATACTCTTGATGGAAACGTAAAAAAAGGTGCGGCTGCAGTGAAAGGGTGCAGCTGGGTGTTCCTCAAAAGGTTAAAACAGAGTTACCACGTGACCCAGCAATGCAAATCCTAGGTAAATATCCAAGAGAAATGGAAGTGTTAGGTTCACACAAATATTTGTATGTGAAAGTTCATAGCACCATTATTCATAATAGCCAAAAAGCAAAAACAATTCAAATGCCCGTCAACTGATGAATGAATAAAGGCACTGTGGAATATTATATAACAGAAAATTATTTGGCAACAGAAAGAAATGAAGTACTGATACATGCTATAACCTGGGTGAAACTTGAGAACACCATGCTAACTATAAGAAGCCAGACACTGAAAGACTATATATCTTTTGATTTCATTAAGTGTCCAAAATAGGCAAATCCAGAGAGACAGAAAGGAGACTAGTTGTTGCCTACAGCTGAGGGAAGTCTAGGGGAAATGGGTCTGAGAACTAAGATCCCACATGCCACGGGGCAACTAAGCCCATAAGCTGCAACTAGAGAGAAGCCTGCCCAATGCATTGAAAGATCCCATGTGCTGCAAGCAAGACCTGATGCAGCCACATAAATAAATACTAAGAAAAAGGAAAAAAAGGATCAATATTCGGCCATACATACCCCTGCCGTGCAGATGTCACTAAAATAGATCACACCACTCGATATTCAGCCTCAGAATCTTCTCAACTCAGTGTTCTAATCAGCTACCGTACCGTACCACCGATGGCGCAGAGTTAGTGCATAAGCTTAACACCTACTAGCTATGTGTCTGAATTGGGTTGTTTCTAACATCCTGATGAATCTGAGCCTCTAGGTTTGCAATCACAAAAGAAACGGTATGGGAGTGGTAGGAAAGGAACACAGGCATTCGAATCAGAAAGTCCTGGGTGTGAATCCCAACAGTGCCCCTTACTAGTTTTTGCAATCTTGTGTAAATTAGCTCTCACTGAACCTCAGTTTAGTCTTCTCTATAAAACAGGATCAGGGTCCGATACATATACAGGGTTGTACAAATTAAATTAGATAGTGGTTGTAATGTAGGTTTTGCTTGCACACAGAACACAGACCCATGCGGCAAGTGTGTCCGACACTAGGAGACTTGTCTTCCACCCTGCTATGCCCCCCTCTCCATCCCTCAGAGCAGAGAAGCCCTGACAAGTGGCTCCTGACATGTGCTGCCTGAAGTTCCCTCCTCCCAGGGCTGTCTCTTCTGTCAGTGTCAGATGCTTCTCTGCCCTTTCAATGCCCCTGGGGCCTGCCAGCACGTCAGGGAGCTCAGAGCAGCCTCACAGTCTTCTGGGCAAGGCAGAAGCTGGAAAGAACCTTCAGAGATCAGTGAACTGTGGGCTTTCCCTCTGGTTTCACGCTTGGCTTCTGCTTAACAACAGCAGCACCAGATGCTGGATGCAGGTGTGGATATAGTTTCCTAGAAGCAGGGCTGTAGCTAGGCTATTTTTTTGTCATTTAGTATAGGTACCCAGAGCCATTGTGGGAAAACTGGGCTTATAATTTCTCTAGGTCCTAGATGGCAAGTTCATGGCTCAAGTATCACAAACCTGCCCACCTCATCCCACCCCCCAACCCCATGCTGTCTGAGAGTGGAATTCTCTGGGAAGTAGACTCTGAGATAGAGATTTGCATGTGAAAAATTTACTAAAGATGCTTTCAGGACCAACAGCAGTCGGGTGGGAAGGAAGCAGCCTGGAGCACTGCAGAAGTTGAATTATGATGTATATGCAACAAAGGTCCCAGTGCATCCTACTGGGAGCTCGGGAGCTGGAGTGACCTGGGCAGCATTCCCTCCTACTCTTGATGTACATTGACCAGTGGGGTGTAACACTACAACCACGGGCAAGTTCTGGAGAGGCACCCCAATAACACCCTCAGCAGACAGGCGAAGAACAGCTTGATCCTGGAGTCGTAAACCTGCTCAAGGATCCATCATATGTGGTCATGATATGTTGTATTTCTTCTAAAAGGCAAAATGGAGCTTCAGGATTCTCCTCCAGACTGCTCCAGGCAGCCGTCAGTAATCCATGGGGGCTGACATGCTAGAGAAAACATATGTGTGATCCCTACCCTAATCTTAACCCTTCATTTTGCCGAGTCTAAAGCTGAGGCTCAAGGACTCCCTGGCAGTTCAGTGATTAAGACTTCCCCTTCCAATGTGGGGGGTGCAGGTTCAATCCCTGGTTGGGGTGCTAAGATCTCACATGCCTTGGGGCCAAAAAACCAAAACATAAAACAGAAGCAATATTGTAACAAATTCAATAAAGATTTAAAAATGGTCCACGTCAAAAAGAAGAGGCTAAAGCTCAGAGAAAGAAAGCCACTTGCTCAACGCCACACAGATGAGTTAAAATCAAAGCCAGGACTAGAGTACAAGTCCCTTGGCTCTGAAACTGATGCTCTAGACCTGTTCAGATTTAGATTTAAATTATTCAAATTAAATAAAATTAGAGACTGTTTCCAAATCGGGAAAGGAGTACGTCAAGGCTGTATATTGTTACCCTGTTTATTTAACTTATATGCAGAGTACGTATATACGTGAGAAATGCTGGACTGGATGAAGCACAAGCTGGAATCAAGATTGCTGGGAGAAATATCAATAATCTCAGATATGCAGATGACACCACTCTTACAGCAGAAAGCGAAGAATAACTAAAGAGCCTCCTGATGAAAGTGAAAGAGGAAAGTGAAAAAGTTGTCTTAAAATTCAACATTCAGAAAACAAAGATTACGGCATCCGGTCCCATCACTTAATGGCAAACAGATGAGGAAACAGTGGAAACTATGACTGACTTTATTTTTGGGGGCTCCAAAATCACTGCAGATAGTGACTGCAGTCATGAAATTAAAAGACACTTGCTCCTTGGAAGAAATGTTATGACCAACCTAGACAGCATATTAAAAAGCAGAGACGTTACTTTGCTGACAAAGATCCATCTAGTCAAAGCCATGGTTTTTCCAGTAGTCATGTACGGATGTAAGAGTTGGACTATAAAGAAAGCTGAGTGCCGAAGAATTGATGCTTTTTGAACTGTGGTGTTGGAGAAGACTCTTGAGAGTCCCTTGGACTGCAAGGAGATCCAACCAGACCATCCTAAAGGAAATAAGTCCTGAATATTCACTGGAAGGACTGATGCTGAAGCTGAAACTTCAATACTTTGGCCACCTGGTGCAAAGAACTGACTCATTGGAAAAGACCCTGATGCTGGGAAAGATTGAAGGTGGGAGGAGAAGGGGACAATAGTAGATGAGATGGTTGCATGACATCACCAACTCAATGAACAGGAGTTTGAGTAAACTCCGGTAGTTGGTAGACAGGGAGGCCTGGTGTGCTGCAGTCTATGGGGTCGCAAAGAGTTGGACCCAACTGAGCAACTGAACTGACTGAACTGAGAGTTTAGTTTCTCATTTTCACTTGCCATCCTTCAACAAAGCTAGCAGAGGTGATGGAATTCCAGCTGAACTGGTTCAAATCTTAAAAGATGCTGTTAAAATGCTGCACTCAATATGCCAGCAAATTTGGAAAACTCACCAGTGGCCACGGGACTGGAAAAGGTCAGTTTTCATTCCAAACCCAAAGAAGGGCAATGCCAAAGAAGGTTCAAACTACAGCACAATCTCACTCATTTCACATGATAGCAAGGTAATGCTCAAAATCCTTCAACCTAGGCTTCAACAGTACATGAACTGAGAGCTTCCAGCAGAGATCAAATTGCCAACATACAATGGATCATAGAAAAAGCAAGAGAATTCCAGAAAAGCATCTACTTCTGCTTCATTGACTCCACTAAAGCCTTTGTGTGTATCACAACAAACTATGGAAAATTCTTCAACAGATGGGAATACCAGACCACTTTACCTGCCTCCTGAAAAATCTCTATGCAGGTCAGGAAGCACCACTTAGAACCAGACATGGAACAATGGACTGGTTCCAAATTGGAAAAGGAGCAAGTGAAGACTCTATATTGTCACCCTGCTTATTTAACTTATATACAGAGTACATACAGAATGCCAAGCTGAATGACTAACAAGCTGGAATCAAGACTTCCAGGAGAAATACCAATAACCACAGACAGGCAGATGACACCACCCTGATGGCAGAAAGTGAAGAGGAAATAAAGAGCCTCTTGATGAAGGTGAAACAGGAGAGTGAAAAAGCTGGCTTAAAACTCAACATTCAAAAAACCAAGAGCATGGCATCCAGTCCTATCACTTCATGGCAAATAGATGGGGAAACAATGGAAACAGTGACAGACTTTATTTTCTTGGGCTCCCAAATCACGGCAGATGGTGACTGCAGCCATGAAATTAAAAGACGCTTCCTCCTTGGAAGGAAGGTTATGATGAACCTAGACAGTGTGTCAAAAAGCAGAGACATCGCTTTGCCCACAAAGATTTGTATAGTCAAAGCTATGGTTTTTCCAACAGTCACATATGGATGTGAGAGTTGGATCATAAAGAGGACTGGGTGCTGAAGAACTGATGCTTTTGAACTGTGGTGCTGGAAAAGACTCCTCCTGAGAGTCCCTTGAACAGCAAGGAGATCCAACCAGTCCATCCTAAAGGAGATCAGTCCTGAGTATTCATTGGAAGGACTGAAGCTGAAGCTGAAGCTCCAATACTTTGCAAAGAGCCTGATGCAAAGAGCCTACTCATTGGAAAAGACCCTGATGCTGGGGAAGCTCAAAGGCAGGAGGAAAGGGGGGCGACAGGGGATGAGATGGTTGGATGGCATCACTGACTCAATAGACATGAGTTTGAGCAAACTCCAGGAGACAGTGAAGGACAAGGAAGCCTGGCATGCTGCCGTCCATGGGGTTGCAAAAAGTGGAACATGACTGAGTGACTGAACAACAACAACAACACTTCAAGCACTCAATAGCCACATGTGGCTGATAGCTACTCTATTTGATGAACACACGTTATTAGAACAGTTGCATCATGGAGAAAAATTCTACTGGGCAACACGGCCCTGGACCCACCACCCATGCTGCCCCTTTTTCCTCAACTTCAAAAGTTAGGACATCCCCCAAACACCTTTGTTTCCCTTAGCAACCCATCTGTCAGTGCTTGGTAATGGTGAGTCATGATACGGGATATGTAAGTGTGAATGTTAACAGAAATATCTACCTAAGTGCAAGTCCTCCTGGGGCTACTAGGGACCCAGAGATGGATTGTTTTCTGCAAAAGGAAGTCATTATTTGTCAGGAAAGATGTACAGTTCATACTTCATTTACTCATTCATCTATTCAACAAATATTTTATCAAGTTAAGTCTAGATTCAGGCACTAAGCTAGTTACTGGGGATTTGCTGTTATTATTGATGGTTTGGTTGCTAAGTCATGTCTGACTCTTTGCAACCCCATGGACTATAACCTGCCAGGCTCCTCTGTCCACGGGATTTCCCAGGCAAGAATACAGGAGTGGGTTGCCATTTCCTATTCCAGGGTAACTCCTGACTCCGGGATCAAACCCAAGTGTCCTGCATTGCATTTCTTGCATTGTAAGCAGATTCTTTACCACTGAGCCACCTGAGAAGCCCAAATACTACTGGTACTTTTGGGAATTTATACATAGCCAACCAAACCTTATCATGACTAAGAATGAAATTAACTCCCTAATAACTCAGCCAACTTCTTAAGTTAAATCAAGAAGTTTAACTTAAGTTTAACTTAAGAGATTGTCACAATAGAATATTCTAGAGTATTACCATAGTCATTTTCTCAAAGAATGAACCAGAGATCAAATTGCCAACATCTGCTGGATCATCGAAAAAGCAAGAGAGTTCCAGAAAAACATCTATTTCTGCTTTATTGACTATGCCAAAGCCTTTGACTGTGTGGACCACAATAAACTGTGGAAAATTCTAAAAGAGATGGGAATACCAGACCACCTGACCTGCCTCTTGAGAAATCTGTATGCAGGTCAGGAAGCAACAGTTAGAACTGGACATGGAACAACAGACTGGTTCCAAATAGGAAAAGGAGTACGCCAAGGCTGTATATTGTCACCCTGCTTATTTAACTTCTATGCAGAGTACATCATGAGAAACGCTGGACTGGAAGAAACACAAGCTGGAATCAAGATTGCCGGGAGAAATATCAATCACCTCAGATATGCAGATGACACCACCCTTATGGCAGAAAGTGAAGAGGAACTCAAAAGCCTCTTGATGAAAGTGAAAGAGGAGAGTGAAAAAGTGGGCTTAAAGCTCAACATTCAGAAAACGAAGATCATGGTATCCGGTCCCATCACTTCATGGGAAATAGATGGGGAAACAGTGCCAGACTTTATCTTTTTGGGCTCCAAAATCACTGCAGATGGTGACTGCAGCCATGAAATTAAAAGACACTTACTCCTTGGAAGGAAAGTTATGACCAACCTAGATATCATATTCAAAAGCAGAGACATTACTTTGCCAAAAAAGGTCTGTCTAGTCAAGACTATGGTTTTTCCTATGGTCATGTATGGATGTGAGAGTTGGACTGTGAAGAAGGCTGAGCACCGAAGAATTGATGCTTTTGAACTGTGGTGTTGGAGAAGACTCTTGAGAGTCCCTTGGACTGCAAGGAGATCCAACCAGTCCATTCTGCAGGAGATCAGCCCTGAGATTCCTTTGGAAGGAATGATGCTAAAGCTGAAACTCCAGTACTTTGGCCACCTCATGCAAAGAGTTGACTCATTGGAAAAGACTCTGATGCTGGGAGGGATTGGGGGCAGGAGGAGAAGGGGACGACAGAGGATGAGATGGCTGGATGGCATCACTGACTCGATGGACGTGAGTCTGAGTGAACTCCAGGAGTTGGTGATGGACAGGGAGGCCTGGCGTGCTGCGATTCATGGGGTTGCAAACAGTCGGACACAACTGAGCGACTGAACTGAACTAAACTGAAACAAAGATATTCTTACAAAATGGGTATCATATCCTGGAACCCAGGTGCTGGGGATACTAATACCAGTTAGATGCAGGTCTTGCCCTTGGGATCTAGTAGGGAAAACACGAGGTATACCTTGATGGAAGCTTCTAGGAGGGACACCTGTAGAAAGTTTTCCAGGTAGGTAAGTGCTTTTGCAACCACAAAGGACAGAGAAGTGAACAGTTGTAGAGTGACTGTGTCCCCCAGGGAACCTTTGGCAATGTCTGGAGACACTTTTGGTTGTCACAACTGGGGAAAGGGGTGCTACTGGCAGCCTAGTGGGAAGAGACCAGGGATGCTGCTGACTATCCTACAATGCACAGGGCAGCCCCCAGGACAAAGAATGATCCCACCCAAAATCCTGCTACTGTCAGGGTGGAGAAACCGTGGGCAGGGGCTACACTGGGGATCTTCAGGTGCCACCTTCAGTGGCACGGCCATGAGGAGGGACGGTGAGTAAGAGCACACAGGAACTGAGAAGCGAGGTTAGAGGGCCTCGGGAGGCTACTGAAGAAGCTGAGCAGGTTCAGTGGCAGGATTAGATCTGCACCTGAGAAAAGCCCGTGTTGGGGTCCAGGGTAAGCCACCCCAAAATGTGCCTCAATGGCATATTGATCATTTTGAATTAAACTTTCTTACGAAATGGCCAATGCAAGAGTGACAGTCTGGCCTCCTTTCTGTTTCCCTAAAAAGAGGAAATCTCTCTCCTGTGAAAAGGTACATTTCTTGCATCTGGAGGTATAGAAGTGTTGCAGGAAGGGGGACCCCTTCCAGGGTCTGCAAGTGGGCTCCTGTCTAACACTTGGAAGTGAATGATCTGAGGCGAACACACATACTGACAAAGCAAGAGGCTTTGTTGAGAAGGGGAACCCAAGAGGAGAGCAGCAGGGTAAGGGAACCCAGGAGAACCGCTCTGCCCTGTGGCTCAAAGTCTCGGGCTTTATGGTAGTAGTGTTGTCTCTGACCAATCATTCTGACTCAGGGTCCTTCCTGGCGGTGCACGCATGGCTCAGACAAGATGGATTCCAACGAGAAGGATTCTGGGACTTTGGCAGGACATATGGACTGGCATCTCCTCTCTCCTTTGGACCTTTCCCAAATTCTTCCGACTGATAATGACTTGTTAATTCTGTGTTCCTTACCAGGACCTCCTGTTGTAAGATAACTCATGCAAGAGGTTACAATCTTGCAGGGCCAAGGCAGGTGGTTTCACTCAGTGGGTCCCCTAACAGAAGGACACCCTTATCACCAAAGATAAGGAATTAGAGATGAGAATCCTATATAAACAAACCTTGTTACATCTTTTATTTACTATTCCAAGCCCAAACTCTGTTTAGATTCTTCATTAATTGAGCACCCAAAGCCTAAGTGTCTTTGTCCTGTCAATTCCTCACAAATATATTGCTTCTTTGTCTAAAAAGTATAAAAGCCGCCTGCTTTGGCCACTTCACTCCTATGGGACCTCTCTGTACACAAATTAAGACGTGTTTCTTTTTTTCCTGTTAATCTGTCTCTTGTGCCAATTTTATTATTAGTCCAGCCACAGAACTCAGCCAGGATAGAAGGGAAATTTTCCTTCTCCCCGACACCCCTCCTAATTACTGGGTGACCAACAGACTGAAGGGCTTGGAAGCTGGGAGGCCTCGGGAGGCTGTTGATGGTGGTGGCCATGGAGACACAGCGAAGAAGGTGGACTGTGGAGGAGCCATGGCGCCTGGTGAAGGGCTGAGGTAGAACAGGAGCAAACAGCACTTGTCACTGCTGTGACTGAATAACTTTTTGTCTAACTGAAACTGAGCAGGACCCTGCAGGGCCCTCCTGGGTACAAAAGGCCCTCTGTGCCCCCCTGTTCTTGTTTGCAGAAAAAGGCTTTAGTCTCCTAGGTCTTCCCTGAGTTCCAAAGAGCAGACTCAAGCTGTTACTAATTAGGGAAGTGAGGGAATGCAGAAACAAAGGAAAAGCAGTCAAGAAACATTAGTTCAGCATAGGAATCCTAGTTCGTCCTCAAGGGATTTACATAACACTCTAACACACAACTTTGAGTTGTTTCGATGGAACTAGGACCCCCACTCAAGTGGAGGATGGTGACTTCACGCTGAGCATAAACACACAGACCCCAGACTGGTTGGAACCGGGAGGTAGGTGAATCAGATTACCAAAATACCACCCTGTTATCTCACCACCAATCAATCAGGAGAAAATCCTACCTCACGCCAAATGCTACCTATAAAACCTCTCCCCTGAAAGCCATGGAAGAACTCAGGCCATCTGAGCACAAGCCGCGGTACGTCTTGTGCGGCACCCTGCAAATATACGCTGTACTTTCCTTTAGCACAGCCCGTGGTGTCAGCATATTGGCTTTGCTACATGTCGGGTGAGTGAACCCAAATTCAGTTCAGTAACATAATTAGCTGCTTAATGTCTTTCTTCTTCCCCACTAGACTGAAGCTCCAAGAAGGCAGGGATGGCATATCTTTTCATTCACTTCCTGGACCTGGGCAAATTAATTCTTTTGAGCTTTGGTTTTCCCATTTATAAAATGCAGATGACACTGGCAACCCTCCTTCTTAACTAAGTATTAGGATTAAATGGACAATCCAGCAATTCCACTTCTGGGTTATAAAGAAAAAATGTTGCCATTCCAGTTTTCCATGAATTTAGCCACTAGCCACTGCTGTCACCCACCTGAGGGTAATTCAGGATGGAGAAGATAAAACAGGAAGCATTCTGTGCTTTAGATATACTGGCCTCTAGAGAATTTAAGTGCATATGTAACAAAAAATGTCAAACTACCCCATACATTGCTGTTGCTGTTGCTATAGTTGCTAAGTCGTGTCCGACTCTTTTCTTACCTGGTGGACTATAGCCTGCCAGGCTGTTCTGTCCATGGAATTTACCAGGCAAGAATACTGGAGTGGATTGCCATTTCCTTCTCCAAGGGAATCTTCGCGACCCAGGGATCGAATGTGTGTCTCCTGCATTGGCAGGTGGATTCTTTACCACTGAGCCACCAGGGAAACCCTTACTCCATACATAAGAAATACTAAAATCATTGACTTGAGATGTCTGTTCTTTGTGATTAGCAGTAATCTTTCCATGCTTGATTACATATTTCCCCAGCAAAAAGTCTATATACATTCTGGCCCCTCCCTTTTCAGAGCAGTTTCTCAGAGGTATCTGAGAGGCTGCATTCTAGGCTAGAGTCCACAGTAAGGTCCCCAAATAAAACTTAACTCACAACTTTTACATTATGCATTTTTCTTTCAGTTGGCAGAGTATATACCCAAAAGAACTGAAAGCAGGAAGCTAAACAGATATTCGTACATCCATGTTCATAGAGAGTAGTTTCAGTACTATTCAAAATAACAAGAAGGTAGAAGCAACCCAAATATCTGTCAGTGGGTGAATGGATAAACAAAATGTGGTCCAAACATACAACAGAGTATTACTCATATGTGACTAAATGAGATTCATACATGACTAAATGAAAGTTTTATAATGCTACAACATGAACCTTAAAGACAACATGCTAAATGAAATCAGCCAGACACAAAAGGACAAATATTTTGTGATTCCACTTTTATCAGATGCCTAGAATAGGCAAATTCATAGAAATAGAAAATAGAACAGTGGTTACCAGAGGCTGGTTGCACCACAGTATGAATGTACTTAATGCCACTGAATCGTATGTTTAAAAATGGTTAAGACAGCCAGTTTTATGCTGCATATATTTTACCATCACCACAACAAAAAGCTTTTTTGTGTGTGTGCTGTCTGTTGGCTTCTCTAGTTGTGGCATGCAGGCTTAGTTGCCACATGGCATGTAGGTTCTTAGTTTCCCAACCAGGGATCAAACAAGTGTCCCCTGCATTAGAAGGCAGCTTCTTAACCACTGGACCACCAGGGAAGTCCCAACAAAAAGATTAAATGACATTATTTTATAAGGCCTCTTAGCATACAAATATTCATTATTCTCATTTTTTTTCCCACTATGAATGTTCTAATAAAGGGAGGAACCAAGAGCTAGGGGAGCAGAAGCAAGCAAGCTGGCTCACTGTCTGCTGTCGCCCCAGGGACCATTCACAGCTGAGATAACACTGGAGTGAGGCTACAGGATGGAGGGTACAGGTCTGGGAAGCCAAAGCTATGGCTTCTATAAGCCTGAAACCAGCAGGACTATCAGTCTCTAGAAGGGTCTCCACACCCCTCCAGGGCAGGAGCTGGGGTGGGGGTGGGGAGTCCACCTGGGCCTTGCCCCCTAACAGCCTGAGGGTCCATCCTTTGTCTTCACCAGGCAGGGATTTCTGGGCCTCGAGACATTTGCATTTGGTATCTTGACTGCTGACCTGCCAGCAGCTGCTAAACCATGATATGCTCTCTCTGAAACTCAATGGGCAGGCAGCAAATAAGTCAACCTGGCCTTCCCAGTTTTTGTGTCATAATTCGTATTTTATTCCTTGTGTAGACAGAAAATAGCCAGAGCACCTGCTCTTAGAGGTGTCAGTTGCCACCAGGTGTCAGTTGCTCTTAGCGGTGTCAGTTGCAACATTATATGTATACCATTTTAGGGGAAAGATTTTTAGCAGCCTTAATCTAACCCACTCGTTTCACAGCAAAGCCAGCACCATGCCAGAGAAGTCTACAGACTCGGGTTCAAATCCCAGCTGTCTATTTACAAACTCTGCAACTCAGAGCAAGTTCTTTAACTTCTGGAAACCTCATTCGTTCTCAGTAAAATAAGGATTATGATACCTTTCTCTTGGAGATCTTCTGAGGAATGAACTCCAAGGCAGCTGGCTGGAGGGAAGCTTGGCTACAACTCCTCCAAGAATGCCACCTGCACGAACCCCACCTTTCCACACTCTCACCTGGTGTTACTGTCTCCCTGACATTTATCCTCACCTGAGATTGTCTATGTGTATACTTGTTGGTTTTATTCTTCGCCCTTCCTCTGCCAGAAAGTAACTCTGACCCACATGGTTCAGCACCAGAGGCTAAATCTAACACGTTGATGGCATTTAGTAAATGTTTGTGAAATAAATGGCACTCAAGAGTCACTCTGGGGTTACACTGAGCCTTGTTTCTTCAAATTGTCATACAACACATGGGCACTTTAGGTAAATTATTTCAGTAACTGTTAAGTCATCAGCCTAAGAGAGATACATTTAGCTGTGTGGACAAGAAATAGTTCATATCTCCAAGAAAAGGAGAGAAATAAAGGCCTTTGTACCAGACACTCCTCTGCTGGAACCCAGTGTCTAGGTAACCTGGGAGAAGCCCTGTGTTTCTGAGGGTGAAGGTGGGAAGAAGATGGATGTAAAGAGGATAAGGCTGAGTGGGAGAATAAAACAACCCAGAGTGGGACTGGGTTTTCTAGGATTCTGACTCTTGTCTAGGCAGTATATTGTGGACTTGGGTTCTTAGAAATCACTGTGTCAAACCAGGGCAGCTTAGCAGTGAAATACATAGGCTCTAGGTCCTAGGACCATCCCTTACCTCCTGTGTGATCCTGTAACCACAGAACCAGGCCACACTGGCCCTATCCTGGTCCTAACAAGACACTGAGCTGTTTTTCAGAAGTGATAAACAAAACTGCAAGTCATGCAGAAACATGTGCAGAGGAGAAAATTTTGACCTCAAACAACACCTGGAACCAAATTCACCTTCCACCGCTCCACCCACGGAACCAAAGGACCGGGACAAGACTGGAACTTGAAAGCTGGAATCCAGAAGGGAAGGACTGGTTGTCCAGGAATATCCGGCTGAAGCCCCTTTCCCACACCTGACCCTAAATGGCCAGGTTCCAGAGCCCTCCAATCAGAATCTGCCTGGCCAGGGCTTTAGCATACCAACCCCCGACTTTCTTGACAGTCCAGTGGCTAGGATTTTGTGCTTCCAATGCAGGGGCCACAGGTTTGATCCCTGGTCAGGGAACTAAGATCCTGCATGCACCGAGGTGAGGCCAAAAACAAACAACAAAAAGAAGCATACCAGCCTTCCTCCCCTAATTCATAAAAATTTGACAGAGCCGCCAAATGGGGAAACAGATTAGAGCTGATCCTCCTATCTCCTTGCCAGCCCACCATGCGATACAGCTCAGTCTTTTCTCAAAGCCTGATGCCATAGTATCAGTTTCTATGCACGTCAGGCAGTGAGCCCTTTGCTCAATAACAACCTGAAGTCAGGTGCATTTCCTCTCCAGGTTTCAGTTTTCTCATCTGTGAAGTGGGATGATAATAATACAAGGTACTTTACAAAGATAATTACAAAGTTATCTTGTAGTTGAATGAGATCAGTCACCCAACAGTCAGCATGGTGTGCTATTGAAATATATTTCTATTCCTGAGACGAAGCCACTTCCGCCTGGGATACCAAGTCAGCAAACCAAAACTCAGATAACTTCCATGTCCCTGTAAATGTTCCACCTGACCAGACACACAGTATGCCCAGGCAGCCAATCACCAAAACCCACACTAACCTTGGGCTCTATACTAATTTCCTTGTTCCTTATTCTTTATCCTATAAAAGCTTCCTACCTTCTGGCCCATTTTGCAATTCTTTGGATCCTTGGGAACAGGGACTTCCCTCTTCATTAAGTGTTAAAGTGTTTGTATCACCTGAATTGTCTTCTTTAGTCATTTTTAACAGCACAGGAGAGCAACAGAATCATCCTTAGCTATGTTTTCATTCAGGTGAAATGTTGAGATCCAGCATAGAGAGAGACATGACTGTCAGTTGGTGGCAGGGCTTAGAACTCACTGCTCTCCATTCCTGCTGTGTCCACTCTCTGTGGTGGCTGTCATCTCTTGTCCCCAGGGCCTTAGGTCTAAGAGGGGAGCCTGAATATGTAAAAAAATAAATCTCAGTTACAAGCTCAACCACAGTTCAAAAGCATCAATATGAACTGTGGTGCTGGAGAAGACTCTTGAGAGTCCCTTGGACTGCAAGGAGATAAAACTAGTTAATCCTAAAGGAAATCAACCCTGAATATTCATTAGAAGGACTGATGCTGGAGCTCCAATACTTTGGCCACCTGATGCAAAGAGCCTACTCATTGGAAAAGACCCTGATGCTGGGAAACGTTGAGGGAAGGAGGAGAAGTGGGCAACAGAGGACAAGATGGTTGGATAGCATCACTGACTCAATGGACATGAACCTGAGCAAACTCTGTGGGATAGTGCAGGATAGAGAAGCCTGGCAGGCGGCAGTCCATGGGGTGGCAAAGAGTCAGACACGACTTAGTGATGAACAACAACACAAGGATGACAAATGAGGCTTAGTATGTACAGTAAAGTAGACACATGTCTTACGATGTTAGGGTCTTCAGAAAGGACCCCTATCCAGAATGACAGTAACAAATATAGTTTACTGAGTGCTTTCTCATATGTGTAAGACATAGTTTGAGTGTCTAAAATGATTATGTTAATCTCCAGAGCAACCCTAGCAAGTAGGAGCTGTCATCACTCCCACTTTATAGATGTGGGAATTAAGGCCATAAGAAGTTTAACTGATTCAAGGCCATAATAAGAAAGTTTTGGGACTTCCCTGATGGTCCAGTGGCTAAGATCCACACTCCCAATGCAGGGTACTTGGTTGCGATCCAGATTCAATCTCTGAGGAACTAGATTTGCAACTAAGCGTTCACATGCCCCCAACTAAAGATATGGTATGCCAGAACTAAGACCCGGCTCAGCCAAAATAAATGAATTAAATAAATATTTTTAAAAGTGCTAGGGAATTCCCTGGCAGTCCAGTAGTTAGTGGCATGGGTTCAATCCCTGGTCTGGGAACTAAGATCCCACAAGTCACAAGCCATGACCAAAAAATAATAATAATAAATATAAAAATTTTTAAATTGAAAATAAGAAAGTTCTAAGTGGAATCATGTGGCATTCCGTCCTTACCCTACCGCAGATTGACGTTCCAGTATTAAAAAGTCCTCCTGTGGATCATAATATCTTTTTTTTTCCTCTTGTTTTTTTGGCCATAATATATGGCTTGTGGGCTTTCCCAGGTGGTACAGTAGTAAAGAATCTGCCTGCCAATGCAGGAGATGTGGGTTTGACCCCTGGGCCAGGAAAATCCCCTAGAGGAAGAAATGGCAACCACTCCAGTATTCTTGCCTGGAAAATTCCATGGACAGAGGAGCCTGGCAGGTTGCAGTCCACGGGGTTGCAAAGAGCTGGACATGACTAAGCAACTTGCACACACGTGCTTGCACACACACGGGCACAATACTGCTTGTGGGATTTTAGTTCCCCAACTAGAGATCAAACCCAGGCCCTCAGCAGTGAAAGCATAGAGTCTTAACCGTTGAACCACCACGGAATTCCCAGATCATTACATCTTATATACTATACTTACTATAACATATAAGACTATACTAAGTCCTGGCAATTATGTGCATATTCAAAATGTATGAATCTGTTCACAGTAGAATCTCAGTGCTGACAGGACTATTAGCAATAATAACAGCTAATATCCTGTCAACTATTCTGGCAAGTTCATGTAAACTTTATAAACAAGACCACAAAGTAGGAATGATTATTATTCTTGTCCAACAGAGGCAGAGAGAGGTTAAATAAGTGGCCACTGGGATGGCATGGCGGATGGCGGATAAGTAGAGCAGGGGGTTGAACCCAAGCAAGCCCCAGGCAATTCTGTGTCTTCACCTTGCCTGTCCTCACTCTTGGTAAATGACCTGCCCTGCTGCTTGATAATCTGTTTGAAGGTTCAGGTGACCCTTTGTGAATCTGAACAAAATAAAAAGTCATAAATACTCTCCTTAAACACATAACTCTTTGTGATTTTAGGGACTTTCCAAAGCCTCTGTCTGATATTTATCAGAAAACCTCCCAAAAGGAATCTCAGCTCAACCTAGACCCTCTGCTTCTAATCGCCCCACAACACCCTCATCATTGGCCTTCAACCTTGCTTGACCATCTCCAAGACTGGAAACATCCTACCTCCCAGGCAGCTAATTCTTCAAACAGCAAGATTCAATAGCAACTTCTCCCCTCTGCCAAGATGATGGTGCCTCCCAGAGCTCAAGCACAGAGCCTGGAGCCTTGGAGAGCACGTCAGCTCCCAGATGGCTCTTCAGAGGACAGCCCTGGGTCTGTCCCATCCCACCCTTGCTTCCTAGAAAGCTTCTGATAGGCAGGGAGCCCAAGCCTCTCATCCAGTTCCTTATCTCCCTCTTGAAGCAAGAGAAGTAGAGATGAGGGCAATGCTTCAGAAAGGATGTCCTTGTCCCTGCTGGTGTGGATGGAGGAAGGAACCTAAAGACCCTTCTCAATCCAAGAAGCGCAGGTGTGGATACCCTCCCACTGGCTTACTATGCATCCTTAGTCAGAGACTGGACTGCACCTTTCTGGGCCCAGGTTAGTCCTTTTGCAAAACTGCAGTGGGGATGGGGGTAATTATATTGAGGTTGCAAACCCAAATGTTCACTGGGGCCAAGCTAATGATAGAAATATCCAGGAGTATTTATTACCTCTACAAGAAAAAGGTTCTCTTCTGATTTCCTTAAAACACGCCACTCTCATTTTCTATTTCTTATGGAGCTCTGGAGGCAAACTATCTAAAGTAATGAAGACAAAACTGCCAATGGTGAAGAAAATGGCAAGGGGCACTTGGTCTCAGTGGAGGGGACAAAAGGGGACTGTAGACCCTTTCCTGCCTGCAGGGGCAGCTGAGGGATGCTGACTCTGTCGACAGGAGCGGCTGACCCTCAGCAGCACCCATGTGGACACGCAGGTCTGGTATTAGCATATCTTACGTGCTTTCTAAAAAAAACCGGACACATGAATTTCTATGTGAAACCTCCCAGCTTTTAGAACGTTGGCTCAAATTTTTCTTAAACAGTGGGAGAGCCAAATACAACATGTTCTGATCTGCAATCCACCAGCCTGCAATCTCTGGAGCCGGTGTTTTTAAAGCTTCTTTTCTGCTGAACGTTCTCTAGAGGAGAAGTGAGGAGAGGAGGAGGACAGGAAGGAAGGAAGATGGCAGGAGCCGCAGGGGAATCTCTGAGACCTGGTTTGGCCTCTGCTGAGCCTCAGAACCTCTGCTGGTTCAGCAAAGGGGAGAGGGAGGGGGAGCAGGGGGTCCTTTCCAGGCTGGGAGGCTGTGTTTACTAAACTAGCCTTTCCTCTTGCTTTCAGTTCTCACTCGGGAGAAACATAATGGCCCCAGGCCTCAGGAGTGTCTGAGCAGGTCTGAACAGGAGGCTCCGGTTTGTGGTTGGAGAGGCGGTGCCCTGGCTGCCGGGCTGATGGAGAGAGGACAAGAGAGGAGAGGAGAGGAGAGGAGAGGAGAGGAGAGGGGGCCCAGCATCCTAGGGCAGAGGGGGCCCTAGGCCTCAGCCTCAGGCTGGACTGCTGCCTGCTCCCTGGCTTGCTTCTAGCTCCCGAGGAGCCCTGGATATCTTTCCAACTGTGTCAAGGAGGGAGTTTATAGCCCATGGTCAGCATGGCCGACTGCCAACCTGGCAGGTGGCCAGAACCCAGAGCACATTGAAAAGGAGTATAAACAAGGCCCCTGGTGGGCAGCTGTGACCCAGAATCTTCCAGCAGAAGAGAAGCAATCAGGGAAGAGGAACACTAGAGGGACCCTGCCCCCTGCCTCTCAGGCTCCCAGGACTCAGCCACCAGCACGGACAGAATGGGCACCAGGCAAGCAGCCATCATAAAAGAGCTGCAGGAGTTCACTTAAGGGGCCTTTCAGCCTCTGAGGCTCTGTGAGCCCATGACTGTGATTCAGCTTTTCTCTCTGTACAGAGGGCATCTGTGGTTGCCCCTCGCCTGGAATCCACTGTGCTCCTTTTGTTGGCAGCACCCTAGTTATCTTTCCAGAAGCCACTCCTCCTCCACTCTCAGCCCATGTGGATCAGGTGAGGCTAACCTGGTCTTCCTTCCTTCCTGGCTCCAGGATGGGCAAATGGGTCAGGCCTGGCCTGACTGATCAGCCCATTTCTTCTGCTGGAGACCAGCAGAAGCCTCTGATGGCTTCTGGTCTCATTGCATGAGACCACCCCAAGGAATTTTGCTGGAACTCTTGGGAAAAGAGACATTGTCAGCAATCAGCTTCCTGCACAGCTGGAGGTGCTTGGAGACCATCTGGCCATGACACAGGGGGAGCTTGCTTGAGGAAGACACCATCACAGAAGGAGACCCCATGCAAAGAGAGGCAGAGAACCAGACAGAGGCAGGGAAAGGGAACCAGACTGATGGATACATTGACATGTATGAGACAGTCAGAGACGTGATACCTGATGCAATAGTTAGAGCCTCTGGATCTAGTTTTTAACTGATGAAGTATTGAATCCCTAGATGTTTCAGAAAGAGAGTCAAGAATATGCCACTGTAGCATAAAAATTACTTTGAGCAGAAGGCATTTTGAGTTCCTGATATTTTTTTAATCTGTTTAAAAACATAGCTTCTCAAAAGAACTCAATTGTCCTAAATCCCTCCCTGGGGAGCAACAAGGGACGATTGATCAGAGAAGAGAATTACCCACATAAACAGACACTGTCATAAAGTGATCCTATCTCCCATCTAGCCTCCTAAAGGCCCATTTCTCTTTCCTCATAGTCATTTGTTTTCCTGGAAGTGCCCTTCTCTCTCCTCCCCCTCTCCAGTTAAGATGGTACCTATACCCCAAATTCTAATCACATTCTTGAGTCACATTTTTCTGTAAACTCCTAGTTGTTGTGAATAAACCTATCTATTTTTCTTAATAATTTGTCTGTTGCTGGTTTAATCTGCAGGCCCCCAGTTATTAACATAAGAGGGTAGAAGAAAAGTTTTTCCTCCCTTACCTCAGTTATATAAGCAAAAAAACAAACTACCTCTGACATCAGTTTCTAGGACTCCAACATTTCATACGAGATTATATAATTATATTATGTAAATCTATCATTTAATCTATACTTTGCTTAAGGAGTAAATTCTACTTAATCTACATTTTTTTTCTTTAGGCCACAGAGAAGCCAGCAATGACCCAGGCCTCTGAAATCCTGCCCTGGTTGCCGGAAACTAGAGGTGTTTTCCCAAGAAGGCTCAAGGATCCTGGCTGCATCCCTACCCTGCCTGAACAACCAGCATATATCCTAGACAGCCCTAGTCAGTGCCTAGACCTGCGAAAGAGAATGTCATAGGTCCCTGCAGTGCCTTTATTCATTCATTTGTTAATTCAGCACACATTTATGGAGCACCAACTGTGTTCCGAAATGAAGTTCTTATCCTGAGATCTAGAATTTGGTGAGAAAAACAGATCAATCAGAAGAATTTCATCAGAATGTGATGACTGCTATGCTAGAAAAAAACACAGAGAAGGGACCTCCAAGCTGGGGAGAGTGACAGGCATGTTGTAGAAGCTTCCTAAAGGAAGTGACCCCTGAGATGAATTTCACGGGATGAGAAGGAGTCAGCTCAGCCAGATAGAGGGTAGAGGATGTGCTTTCCAGGCAGGTGGAAGGAACAGGAGATACAAATTCCAGGGGGTGGGCGGGGCTTCGGCCTGCCAGTGGGACTGACCAGGAGAGACGGGGAGCAGGAGGAGGTGCATGGGATTGCCATCAGGGAGCAGGGCCTGTTTGACAAGCTGCTTTGGATGAGCGCTGCTTCCTGTGTATGTGATCACACAGATAGTTCAGCACCAAACATGAGGCCAGGGCAAAGCCTGACTCATGCCTCAGAGGAAAAACAAAGCAGAGGATCCTGAGCCAGGGCCCTGGGTCAAGAGTGTGCAACAGAGCCTCGCCACACAAGTATTGGTGATCTCTGCCCACAGAGGGAGCTTGGCCCTCCCTATTGGAAATGACTGAAGGCAGGGCCCAGAATCTCGTCTTCCATCTCCTCTCCCACTCCTTTCTCCTTGAGTGCTGCAGGGCCTGTGAGATGGGAGTGATCATGGGTAAAAGCAGGTACTTTGGGAGCCAGGCAACCCTGGGCTCCAGTCCTATATAATAGCTGGGCCATGACCCCTCAACCTCTTCCTCAACCTGTGTCTCCTCCTCTGCAAACTAAAGCTAACAATAGTACTGATTCAATAAAGGAAAGCTTATCTGGTGAGTCATGAATTCAACCATTTACTCTTTTTTTTAAAACATTGTCTCATAGCATCCCTCTCTCCTGGGATCCACACCATGCTATGTCCTCCGTTAAGGCTTTCAGTCACAGGGACTTCCTTGGTGGTCCAGTGGCTAAGACCCAGGCTCCCAATGCAGTGGGCCTGGGTTCAGTCCCTGGTCAGGGGATTGAACACATGCTGCAACTAAAGATCCTTCATGCCACAACGAAGATTAAAGATCCTATGTACTGCAAGTAAGATTGTGCTGTTAAATAAATATTAAAAAAAAAAAAAAAGAAGACTTTCAGTCACTGAGCTTTGGCCTCTTCCATGCCACAGGGATGGGGCATGGACTGTGCCCAGCCAGTTATACTGTCCTCTTTTGGCAACAGTGATTGATCCCTAGGGTGGATTAGAGACTCAAGTGTGCCAACCAGAGTCTGGATCTCTCCTCCCTGGTGGTACTGAGCTGGAAGAATATGAGTTTGGGGAGAGCCCGTCTACCTGTGGGTGAAGTCACTGCTTAGAAGGAAACAGAGCCAAGATAATGGCAATGATAACCACCATCACGATGATGGCATCATCATGCATTGCTGCTGCTAAGTCACTTCAGTCGTGTCCGACTCTGTGCGACCCCATAGACGGCAGCCCACCAGGCTCCCCCGTCCCTGGGATTCTCCAGGCAAGAACACTGGAGTGGGTTGCCATTTCCTTTTCCAATGCATGAAAGTGAAAAGCAAAAGGGAAGTCCCTCAGTCGTGTCTGACTCTTCGAGACCCCATGGACTACAGCCTACCAGGCTCCTCCATCCACGGGATTTTCCAGACAAGAGTACTGGAGTGGGGTGCCATTGCCTTCTCCTCATCATACATTACTTAAAGTCAAATATGATCCTGAACTTCGTGGTTTGAAGAACAAATTCATTCACATTTTTCCTCATGCCAATCTAGTTTGGTTTCCTTTGCCTGAAGCTCCAAGACTCTTAAGCCATTTGGCATGTGAAACCCTGAGCACAAAATCTGTCCCCATAGGAAGAGCTCAGTGAACTGTCACCACAATGAAAAAGGTGAAAATGGTCTTAAGCTCCTTCGCCATCACCCCTTTGCTTCCCAGAACACAGTCTCACCCTTTTCCATCCAGCCTGGGGAATGGGCTGCTGACTGTGTTGGCTTCTCATTTGTAAGAATGGGCTGGGGGTAAAGGGTGGGAGGGAGGTTCAAGAGTATGTATGTATACTTATGACTGATTCATGATATACAACAGAAACCAACACAACATTGTAAAGCAATTATCCTCCAATTTAAAGAAAGCTGGCTAAAAAAAAAAATCAGCTCAAGATTTCCCTTCATCAGAGGCCTTCAATCTGGTCTCCCTCCCTGTGAGCATGGAACTTCCTTGGTGTAGCTTCATAGGAGGCTTTGGGCCAGAAGGAATCAGTATGTAATAACCCTTGTCAGCTTAAAGCAGAGAACCTTGGGGCTTCCCTGGCGGCTCAGTGGTAAAGAATCCACCTGCCAATGCAGGAGACACAGGTTCTATCCCCGGACCAGGAAGGTTCCACATGCCTTAGGGCAACTATGGCTATGTGCAACAACTATTGAGCCTGTGCTCTAGAGCTCACAGGCCACGACTACTGGGCCTGTGTGCTCTAGAGTCTGTACTCTGCAACAAGAGAAGCCAGTGCAATGAGAAGCCTGCAGCTACGGAGTAGCCCCTGCTCACCAAAACTAGAGAAAAACCCTCGCAGCAACAAATACCCCACAGTCAAAAATAAATAAGTAAATAAAATTATTTAAAGTGGAGCACATTGAATTTGTCCTGTTTTATACATTATAATTTCATGTAAGAGTTATTGGAAATAAATGTCTCTATTACCAAAAAAAAAAAAAGAATGGGCTGGCCAAGCACCCAGTGCTTGGTAGTTAGCATAGCATAGAGCTGCAGCAGCCCCTCTAGGCCTCCAGCCTGCCCACTGAGTATGATTTGGATCTACTGCCTGGTAGAGTGGCCATCACCTGGAGCCCCCCTGGCCTGAATCCCGTCACTGCAGAAGCGTGACTCAGTCACCATCTTTCTGGGCTTCTCTTTCCTTGTCTGTAAAACTGGGACAATAACATCTCCTGTCTCTCAGAGAAGCTGTGAGGACTAAATGAGAAAAAAGTGAATAGTCCCTAGTATCGACAGTATGCGCGAGATATTCCAGGTGTTGTTCTAATCACTTTACAAACTTAGTCCAACTGACTTCCACAATAAGCCAAAGAGGTAGGTACTACTATTATCATTCCCACTTTACAGATGAAGAAACTGAGGCACACAGAGGTTAATAACTTGCCCAGGGTCTCAAAACTAGGAAGGGGTAGAGATGAGCTGTGAATCCAGACATTCTGACTTGAGTCCACATAAGTGGCTCAGACTCTAGGCTCCCAGTGTAGGGGGCTGGGGTTCGATCCCTGGTCAGGGAACTGGATCATGCATACCACAACTAAGAGTTCACAAGCCTCAGTTAAAGATCCCCCATGCTGCAATTAAGATTCACCGAAGCCAAATAAATGAATATTTAAAAACAAACAAAAACCCATGCCAGACAGTTCAAGATAAGGAATTTAATATGGGCAACTAGTTAGAGAGGGGCTAGAAGAGATGAAAACCAAGGAAAGGTGGGGCAACTATAGAGATTAACAACTGTATGCTTGTGTGTGCTCTGTTGTATCCCGATTCTTTGTGATCCCATGGACTGTAGCCCGCCAGGCTCCTCTGTCCATAGAATTTCTCAGGCAAGAAAACTGGAATGGGTTGCCATTTCCTTCTCCAGGGGATCTTCTTGACCCAGGGATCAAGCCCACGTCTCCCGAACTCACAGGCGGATTCTTTACCACTGCTCTGCCTAGGAGCTCTAACAACCATATAGGAAATCACTATTTCTCCAGGGCTAAAGGGACCAAGGGAGGAGTTGGTGTCACTGCAGCCCAAGAAGGGCCTTGGCTCCTGGTAGGAGCTAGGATATTGGAGGAAGAAGCCATCCTCTGGAGTCATTGCCAGAGGCTGCAGAAATGGTGGTGTCAAGGGTATGAGGGGGTGAGGAGGTGGGCACAACCCACGTTCTCCCTACCCTCTGCTCTCTGATCCTCCAGTACCTCCCATTGGCCAAACTTAATAGGAAGTCCCTGTGTGGCTCAGTTGGTAAAGAATCCGCCTGAAGTGCAGGAGATCTGGCTTTGATCCCTGGGTTGGGAAGGTGCTCTGGAGGACAGCATGGCAACCCACTCCAGTATTCTTGCCTGGAGAATCCTCATGGACACAGGAACCTGGCAGGCTGCAGTCCATGGGGTCAGAAAGAGTCAGACATTTAGACCGAGGGACTAAGCACAGCACAATAGGAAGTCAGTGGTCAAGGGATAGATCTGAGAGCAAACAGTAAACGACCCGCACGCCACCACCTCCTTGTGCCATCTAGCCTCCTCATCAAAATGCAGGGCACGTAAGGGCAACTGCACCCACAAATGGGAATTGTGGGGACAAGAATTTAGATCCCTGACTTCTAGTTTAATGTTGTGTCTGGTACAGGAGCAGAACCTAGCAGTTATGAGCATCCTGTAACACTGAAAAGCAGAGGGAGAGGCCACTGGGGCTCCTGATGGTGCCTCTGGGTCGTGGCCTTGGCACATCTAGAAGCTTCTATACACAGCTCTACACAGCTGGGTGCAGATCTGCCACAAGAAGCAAGCATTGTTTTTCTGTTTAAAGGGAGTGAGAGCAGCCTGAATATCCCCAGCAACTGCTCTGAGATCTGAGAGAAACAGATGCAGCTGCTGCTGAAAACCAGGAGGCAAGTAAGTGGGGTGAGGTGCCTCTCAGCTCCCCACACCCTCCTTTTGCAGAAGCCATTGTCTCAGTCCCTGCAGAGTCCCCTGCAGGCCCCGTATAGGCTCCGTGAGAAGCTGGGGAGCAGCTGCCACTTGCAGCCCTGGAAGCTGGCAGGATTCCACAGGTGCCAGCATGAGCATGGGCAAAAGGTCCAGGCCAGAGCACAAGAGATGTCAAGTCTGAGCAGGTCCTGCCAGGATGGAGAAGAGGTGGTCATTGGAACCCTTCCCTTTGACCAGGATTCTGCCTCTAGGGATTTATCACAGAGATAATCTTGCTGCTGCTGCTAAGTCGCTTCAGTCGTGTCCGACTCTGTGCGACCCCATAGACAGCAGCCCACCAGGCTCCTCTGTCCCTGGGATTCTTCAGGCAAGAACACTGGAGTGGGTTGCCATTTCCTTCTCCAATGCATGAAAGTGAAAAGTGAAAGGGAAGTCGCTCAGTTGTGTCCGATTCTTCGAGACCCCACGGACTGCAGCCTACCAGGAAAATCCATGGGATTTTCCAGGCAAGAGTACTGCAGTGGGGTGCCATCGCCTTCTCCGGAGATAATCTTACACAAGTGCATAAAGGCTTCTGGACAAGGTTATTCACCGCACTGTGGGTTATGATTCACAGAAGACCAGGGGGGAAGAAAGTAGCCAATTGGAATTGATTTGATTGAGCAAATAATGGTGTAGCTGAACAACAGAATGCTCTGTGCATCTACAAGGAATGAAACATCTGTATGAGCTGTAACAGATTCTAAAGTAAAAATGGCAAGGGACAGAATAGTGTGCCTAGTGTACTGAGGGGGCAGGGCAGCAGGGGATATTTTACATATATTTACATATATATCTATGTATATTTACACAAGCACTTCTTGCTATCCAGATCTATTTGGTTTCCGAATTCAGATAGCAGGGATTCAACGCAAGGGATGCTACATTATTGGAATCTTTGACTCCTGTCTTTCCTTTCAGATAGCAAATAGCAGGAGTTCATTAACAAACATTTCATCCAAGAGGCTATATGAATCTATTTTGTCCCTGAGTTGGAATAGTGTTTGGATAACCAGGGTAGACAGTAAGGATGTCTGTATGTATAAAACTATATGTCTGTTTATGGAAAGAAAAAAAAAGCCTGTGTCTGTGTATCTTCTCTCTGGAAAGATGCACAGGGAATTAATTAGTAGTGGTTGCCATGAGGAAGGGTAATTCAGCCCTGGGGAAATGAGGACTTGTTTTTCAGTTTACAAATATGAGTTGAGGTGGTTTTAAAACTTGGCCCCCCAATTCTTTGAGAGGTGGAGTCTATGTCCTGTCCTGTTCCATCAGAACTGTTCTGCATTTGCTTAGAAGGATGAAGAATGGCAGGCATGATACTATGTGACCTTGAAGCCTAGGTCATAAAAGGTCCTGCAGTTACATCTGGGACACTTTCTCTCAGATCCCAGCCACCATGCCAGAAGTCCAAGCCACGTGGATCGGCCCTGGATGGGCACTGTAGTCCAGCGCCACTTGGGCTTCAGCTAAAAGCATATGCAACCACGTGAGAGAGCCATCTTGGAAGTCAGTCCCCCGAGGAGCATTCAAATGACTGCACCCTTAGCTGCCACGTGACCAAATCAATGCCAGAAACCCCAGATGAGAATCCCCTATATGAAGCGCATCCCCATACAGAACCACAAGACTCAATGACACATTGCTGTTTGAAGCCACTGAGTTTTAGGGTAGTTCTTTGTGTGTATGTGATTATTAACTGAAACATATATATCCTCACACATATTACCTATTCAAAACTAAGAGCATCTTCCTTGTAAACACACAGGGATGGTGCTAAATGTTAAATGTGCGGTATCTCAATGATTCCTTGCGAGTTCACTGTATCTCCATTTCACAGATGAGAAAACTGAAGCTCTGAGAGTTTCTTTGGTTACTTGTCCACGATCACACCTCAAGAAAAGAAGCCCTGTGGGACTTCTCTGGTGGTTTAGTGGCTAAGACTCCACGTCTGCAATGCAGGGGACCCAGGTTCAATCCCTGGTCAGGGAACTAGATCCCTCATGCCACAAGATCCCATATGCCACAATGAAACCAAAGATCCTGCAGGGCATAACTAATACCCAGCAGGGCCAAATGAATACTTTTAAAAAAATAAACATTAAAAGAAAAATATGGCCCTGAGATAAGAAACAAGGAGGCCTCTAACGTCTCAGGGCTACTGGACCTCCTGGGACCCTGCTCTCACTCTTTCCCACTATGGGCCTCACCCTCTCCGGTGAGGGGTTGGGGAGAGGTGAGAGTTGGAAACTCACAGCCCACAGGGGCCTGGTCAGTAACACAGAGGGCCAAGGTGGGCATGGTGGACTCAGCTTCTGAAAGCCGGCTCAGAGTAGCTAGATCCTTGGATTTTTAAAATAGAATCCAAAAATCAGATTTTTATGCACAATCTATTTTTGTTTTAAAGTTAGCAACTAGTCTTTTTTTTTTTTTTTTTAACTTAGTAGACTGAAAAGCAAAACAAAGACAGAAGCCTGTGGGTTTGCCTCTCTGGACTAGAAGATCTCCAAGGAGTCTTCTGCACAGACATCCTGACTTTCAGCAGAGCCTCACTGGGGAGACGGTGCAATTCCCAGGAGGCTCAGATCTGAGAAAGGAGAGGGGTGGTGAAGACAGAGATGCCCCAGCCTCTCCAGCGGTGGTGAGGGGAGGCAGGGGGTGCCAGGAAACCAGGCCACAGGGAGCCACAGCAGTGCTGGAGGGCAGCTGAGCCTGCGGTCAGCTGCCCAGAGCTGCCCGCCTCCCCCAGCTCAGTCTGCTCCGTGGGACCAAGGGAGGCAGCCAGGGCACCAGGGGAGACTGAATTTCCGTTGCAATGGGAAACCACCTCCGCCCACACTAGCCGTTTTCTCCACCTCTCCTGCTCACCCTGCTGCTTTTCCAATGGGAACCCTGTCCCCCTCCTCCTGTGACCGACCCTCCTTAGCGGAAGGGGATCGATCCCCTCCTCAGCCATCTCCTTGGGCCTCTCTCCCCACCCCCCACTCCCTAGTGTCTTCGATTCCCTCCTGAGCCTGCTGCCCATTCCATCTTCAGCTGACTAGTCTTCCTCTGAGATCCAGCCTGACAGAGCGCAGCAGAGTGATTGATGAGCTAGGGAGCTCTGGCTGGCAGGACAGCCAGCCAGAGACAGGGCTCTCACAAGATAGCTGAGCTGCCCAGGGAAAGCCCCCAGCTACCAGTGTGCTCCCTGAGGTTCCCCCCTGCCCCCCGATCCCCGTGCAGCCCAGACTGACATAGCAGCCACTCTGGACAGAGCAGATAACCACAAGGGCCGCTGGGTATACAGTATCTGGCACACAGCAGTCCCTCAGCCAGTGAGAGCACTCTGCTCTCTCTCTGTTCGAAAAACAGAGACCCAAGGCGATGAAGACGGTGAGCTTCTTAGGGCTGGAAATGTTCTCATTCAGCCATGCCTCTCAGTTCAAGTGTTTATAATTTGTACCTCGTTCATTCATTCATGCAGCCATGAGAGTTTGCTAGGAGCAACTAAGATAATTGCTAGTGTGATCAAACCACTGGGACACGGGGGTTTGAATCCAGGCTCCATCACTTCCTAGCTGTGTGAACTTGGGCATATCACTTTACCTCGTTGGTGGTTCAGCCACTAAGTTGTGTCTGACTCTTGCGACTCCCATGAACTGTAGCCCACCAAGCTTCTCTGTCCGTGGGATTCTCCAGACAAGAATACTGGAGTGGGTTGCTATTTCCTTCTTTAGGAGATCTTCCCCACCCAGGAATTGAACCCAGGTCTCCTGCATTGCATTTCTACTCTTCTAAAAAGCTGTTTTCTTTCCTGCCTCTGAGCTGTGCACGCACAGTTGCCTCTTCTAGGATTGCCCACTTCTCAGGCTGTTTCTATCCCCTCTGTGTTCATCTCAACTTAAATTTTTTTTTTTTCTGAACTTGTTAAGACCATCTCCTGCTATAAGAATCTGTATGGGCTCAGGAACAGACTGTGTCTTTCTTACTTCTGGATCCCAAACCCTTGGCACAGCCCTGCCCTTGGTAAACTCTCTGAGTATAGGTTGAATGAATGAGTGAACAAATGAATGACGGTGAGACCTGAAAAATGAATTGAGTTAGACAGGCAAAGAGCAGGGAAGGGAGTGCTAGTCCAGCCAGAGGGCTTGACTTGTGCAAAGACCAGGAGGCAAGAGAATGTGGTGTAATTGGAAAATCAAGAAGACCGACAGATCTTCAGCTACCTGTATTTTCTCCAAGCCCTCTGCCCAGCTAGCACACGTGGGATACTCAGTAAGCACGGAGGCCTCCCTATTCTCTCTCACGTGTCAAACAGAGAAACAATAGTAGGATGAGCAGAGCTCGAGAGCCCCCCGGGGAAAGCTGCCTCACTCTACACCAGCCTCAGGCTGACGCATCGTAGGCCCTCTATAGTTTTTGGACAGTGACTGAGGCTGAAAGGACATTTACGCCTCCGCTGCAAAAGTGACAGGACTTGATCATTCCAGAAAGTTATTACAGCTCCAATAAAGTCTTTACAGCCCAACCTGCCCAGGAAATGGGGAAGGAGGAAACTGAGACCCAGAAAAGGGGATGGATTTGTGTTAGCTCACCCAGCAGATCAGTGTCAGAGCTGGGATGGGAGCCCGGATGTCCTGCCTGCTGACACAGAGCTTCTCCCTCCAGGACTCCACTTCCCCAGTTCCCCTCCCTCCCTCTCTCCCTCTCCAGGCTTTGGCCTTTCAAGATGTCAGAAGCCAGCAGATTGGAGCCAACAGAAAATCTCTGAGTGCCTTTTACAGAGTGAAGGCGTTGTGTTACAGGGAGGGCAGATGGGGCGACCCATTAGTCAGCTAACACTGAGTTCCTGTGGGTTCCATTAGTGCCTCTGATTAACCCATTAGCACCCACTGGAAACAGGAAGCACAGAGACCCCCAGAGGGGATGAGTAATGGAGTGAGCCAGCTTTGATAAGGCCAAGGGAGCAGAGCTGGAGAGACAGATAGGGATCTTTCCTTTTTCCTTAGAAGGTGAGTTTCCTTGCAGAGGGTGCCAGGTAGTGTCAGCGATGAAGCCCAGGAAGGACTCAGAAGTCCGACATTTCAGAGCCGGAGGGAGCCAGCTGAGCTGATCCTTTGTAGAGATGTGAAAACTAACAGCAGAGAAGAGGAATTTGTTTCTGAGTCACTCATGGAGAAGTCAGGATTCCTGGCCATTATACTATATTACAAGACTCAAGTGTGCTGCAGGAATTACAGTGAAACATAGAGCCAGCCGTTACTGGAGCACCAAGCTAACTGCTCTGCATATTTATCTTATTCTCACAGCAACCCTGGGAGGTAGGTACTTTTACCCCAAAACTGAGGCTCAGAGTGGTTGAGTCATCTGCCCCGAATCACAAAGCTAATAGGTGGAAGAGCCAATATTCAGATGCACGCATACTGATTGCCAAGTCCTAATCTTTGTCATCATGCTGTCTTGCTGAGCAGCAGAAATAGATAGAACCACCATTTGATAAACACTGTCTGCAGAGCCCTTCACTTGGTCGTGCTTTTTATTTTAAGCACTTGAAGACGATATTCTCTTATTTTACAAGGAGAGCCCAAGGCACAGTGAGGCCAAGGAGCCCACCTAATGTCATACACACAGATATTGTCAGAATCAGGATGCAAACCCATTGATCGTACTCCATTGTTAAGGCTCTAGGCCACTCCACCACATGATTGTGAAGACCCCCCCACTCTAGGACAAGTGTGTGAATGTGCTCTCTGCTTGGCATGCAGGCTGATCCTTCTTCTACTTATTTATCTTCATCCACTCAGACAACAAATGTAATATTGAGGGCCTGCTGTGTCTGCCAGGCCCCTACTTACAAGACCAATGGGATTCCAGTACTTGTGCAGTTTCCATTCTACTTGAGGGACAGGAAAGACAGACAGCAATTTCATTAGGGTAGGGATGACCTAGTCCTAGCGGACAGAGAAGGCCAAACTGGGACTTATAGGTCAAATAAGTATTTCCCAGGCAGAGGAGCTGGGAGCAGGACATGCAGTGGTCCAGAGGTATAAAAGTCCACCAAAAGCTGGGTTGGGCCAGAGATTTATCTCTGGGAGGAGCCAGTGGAACTGGAGATTCAGGAAGTGGCTGGAAGGAGGATTTTATCCCCAAGAAAATGGGGACCACTTTTGAATATTATCTGTGCCATGAACATCTGCACTGAGAAAGCCAGACTCTGGAAGAAGGATGTGATGGGCTGAGGGTAGATGCCTGGAGGCGGGTTTGGTGGAGTTTCCAAAGATAAGGAGGACTAGGGTGATTGATTAGATATGGCAATGAGAGGCAGGGAAGAGGTCTGGTTTCTGACTGGGCTGACAAGAGAATGGGGGTGGGGGTTGGGAGGATGAGAGACAAGTTCCTTGGACTTGTTGAGTGTGAGAACCCAAGGGGCTCTATCTAAAGTATGGCTGGACTTACTGGCCTGGATTTCAGGCCTATGGGTCTTAAGATTTTGCAGAGAACTGACTCCAGACTTCCTTACCCCATGCCTCTGTTTCCTCATCTGTAAAATGAGTAATAATAACATAATCTCATAGAATTGTGAAGATTAAAAGGATATAGAGTATATAGTTAATGTTGAAAGCATTTAACATAGTCCCGGGTATGTGGGGGTGCTTCTTTTTTTCCTTTGTGTGCTTTTTATTGGCTATCTAGATCATTCCACCAGGACCTGTGATTTTCCATCATCTGAAACTATGTAACACTCAATGCAGCAATGCTGTTATTGCAGGTAGGATGTTAGTGCTATCTAGCCTGATCTTGAAATTGGAGTAGACCCATCCAGTTAACTCTGGAGATTCAACTCACTCACTCCACAGAGAAGACTTTTAACCATTATCTTAATCTCTCTACCACTCTCCTCCTCACTTGTCCTCATTATCTGCTTCCTCTTGAGTTCTCTCCTTTAATCATTCCCTGTTATATAAATCTCCCTCCATTACTCCATGAGGATGCTTAATAAAGGTTAGTGGAATCAATATATGAATGGATGATTCTTTGGGCCGTGTCTGCTACAAGTTATTTGGAAAGAGTCATGGACCTTTTTTATACACCATGATCTAGTGGGATTTATCCCATGGATACAAGGACTTTTCAATATCCACAAATCAATCAGTGTGAAACACCACATTAACAAACTGAAGAAGAAAAACCATATGATCATCACAATAGATGTAGAAAAACTTTTGACAAAATTCAACTCCCATTTATGATAAAAACTCTCCAGAAAGTGGGAAAAAAAAAACAAAACAGCTCTCCAGAAAGTGAACACGGAGGGAACCTGCCTCAACATAATAAAGGCCATATATGACAAACCCACAGCTAACATTCTCAACAGTGAAGAGCTGAAAGCACTTCCTCTAAGATCAGGAACAAGACAAGGATGTCTACTTTTGCCACTTTTACACAATATAGTTTTGGAAGTCTTAGCCATGGCAATCAGAGAAGAAAAAGTACAAATTAAAAGAATCCAGATTGGAAAAGAAGAAGCAAAACTGTCAGTCTTTGCAGATGACATGACACTCTCTGCAGAAAATCCTAAAGATGCTACCAGAAAACTACTAGAGCTCATCCCTGAATTCTGTAAAGCTGAAGGATACAAAATTAATACATAGAAATCTTTTGTATTTCTATACACTAACAATGAAAGATCAGAAAGAGAAATTGAGGAAATAATCTCGTTTACCACCACATCAAAAAGAATAAAATATCTAGGAATAAGCCTACCTAAGGAGGCAAAAGACCTGTACTCTGGTACTCTATAAACTATAAGATGCTTATGGAATAAATTGAGGATGACACAAATGGCAAGCTACATTTGAAATGGCAACCCATGTTCTTGGGTTAAGAGAATCAATATTGTCAAAATGAGTATGCTACCTAAAGCAATCCATAGATTCAATGCAATCCCTATCAAAATACCAATGGTATTTCCACAGAAATAAAACAAAATGTTTTAAAAATTTGTATGGAAACACCAAAAATTCTTAATAGCCAAAGCAATCCCGAGAAAGAAAAACAGTGCTGGGGGCAAAGCAGACTATAGTCAGTGTTGGCCCTGACACCAGACTATACTACAAAGCTACAGACATCAAAACAGAATGGTATTGGCACGAAAACAGAAATACAGATCAGCAGAACGGGACAGAAAGTCTAGAAATAAAATCACGCACCTACGGTCAAATAATCTATGACAAAGGAGGCAAGGATACACAACAGGGAAAAGACAGTCTCTTCAATCATCAGTGCCGGGAAATCGTGACAGCTACATGTAAAAGAATGAAATCAGAACATTCTATAACACCATACACAAAAATAGGGGGTTTCCCTGGTTGTTCAGTGGCAAAGAATCCACCTGCCCGTGCAGGAGACACAGGTTCGATCCCCTGATCTGGGAAGATCCCACATGCCATGGAGCAACTAAAGCCCATGTGCCACAACTCTTGAGCCTGTGCTACAGAGCCCAGAAACTGCAACTACGGAAGCCCCAGTACCCTAGAGCCCATGCTCTGCAAAAAGAGAAGCCACTGCAATGAGAGGCTCAAGCACCTCAACTAGAGAGTAGCCCCTGCTTACTGCAACGAGAAAAGCCCACACAGGAACAAAGACCCAGCCCAGCCACAATAAATAAATGAAATTATATATACAAAAATAAACTCAAAATCGATTATTAAAGCTCTCAATGTAAGACAGGATACTATAAAACTCTTAGAGGAAAACATAAAAGCAGTGCACTCATTGACATAAATTGGAGCAATATCTTTTTGGATCCACCTCCTAGAGAAATGAAAATAAAGATAAAAAAACAAATGGGACCTACTTAAAGTTAAAAGCTTTTGCACAGCAAAGGAAACCATACACAAAATTGACAGACAACCTACAGAATGGGATAAAATATTTGCAAATGAAACAACTAATAAGGGATTAATCTCTAAAATATATAAGCAGCTCATGTAGGTCAATATAAAACGACAACAACCCAGTCAAAAATGGGCAGAAGACTTCGATATTTCTCCCAACAAGACATATAGGTGGTCAAAAAGCACATAAAGAGATGCTCAACATCACTAATTATTAGAGAAATGCAAATGAAAACTATAGTGAGGTATCACCTCATACCAGTCAGAAGGGCCATCACCAAACTCTACAGACAATAAATGCTGGAGACGGTGTGTAGAAAAGAGAACCCTCCTACACTGTTGGTTCGAGGGTAGACTGGTACAACAACTATGCAGGTTCCTTAAAAAACTAAAACTAGAATTACCATATGATTCCCTGATTGGGGAACTAAAATCACACAAGCCAGAAAAACAGCAACAAAAAAGAGGATATCAGATCAGATCAGATCAGATCAGTCACTCAGTCGTGTCCGACTCTTTTCGACCCCATGAATCGCAGCACGCCAGGACTCCCTGTCCATCACCAACTCCCGGAGTTCACTCAGACTCACGTCCATCGAGTCAGTGATGCCATCCAGCCATCTCATCCTCTGGCGTCCCCTTCTCCTCCTGCCCCCAATCCCTCCCAGCATCAGAGTCTTTTCCAGTGAGTCAACTCTTCGCATAAGGTGGCCAGAGTACTGGAGTTTCAGCTTCAGCATCATTCCTTCCAAAGAAATCCCAGGGCTGATCGCCTTCAGAATGGACTGGTTGGATCTCCTTGCAGTCCAAGGGACTCTCAAGAGTCTTCTCCACCACCACAGTTCAAAAGCATCAATTCTTCAGCGCTCAGCCTTCTTCAAAATTTATGGTTACTAAAGGGGAAAGGCTGGAGGGAGGGATAAATTAGGAGTTTATAATTAACATATACATACCACTATACATTGGAGGAGGAAATGGCAACCCACCCCAGTCTTCTTGCCTGGAGAATCCCATGGACAGAGGAACCTGGGGGACTACAGACCATGGGGTGGCAAAGAGTCGGACATGAGTGGGCCACTGAATCACCAGCACCAGCACCACCATACATAAAATAATTCACAAGAATCTCTATTTTGAAACTTTCTTGAGATAAGAATGATTTGTACAGTTTTAAAGACTGGAAAAAAATTAGGCAAAGGGAAATATATTACCGAGAATCTCGGCTTCCCTTATAGCTCAGCAGGTGAAGAATCTTCCTGCAATGGAGGAGACATAGGTCACATGCATTCGATCCCTGGGTTGGGAAGATCCCCAGAGAAAGAAATGGCAGCCTACTCCAGTATTCTTGCCTGGGAAATCCCATGGACAGAGGAGCCTGGTGGGCTCCAGTCAACGGAGTCACAAAGAGTCAAACACAACTGAGTCACTGAGCACAAACAGGAACCTCCTGTATATCATAGGGAACTCTACTCAATATTCTGTAATAATCTACATGGGAAAAGAATCTGAAAAAGAATGGATATATGTATATGTATAACTGAATCACTTTGCTGTATGTATGAAACTAATTCAACATTGTAAATCAACTACACTCCAATATAAAATAAAAATTAAATTTAAAAAAGGGGGGAAATAAACCATGGAGCTTTTTCCTCCTTCTTCAATATTCAGGGCTGGATTGGAGAGTAGGGGAGAAGCATAGTAATGGCAATGTTAACCTGGAAAGAACTGGGTAATAGAGGGGATGGTGCCTTTTCAATCCTCATCCCCATCCTGGAGACACGCACACATCTTTGAAGGTAAAACCTTTGCTAGATACTGAATAACTATAAACCTTATCAACTGGGGGGAATTGGAGGTGGGGATGATTGGAGGATATTTTATGGGTATAAGGCTTTGGGATATTGTTTTGGAGGAAAGGAATGGCCAGGCCTTTTCTGTGCTCACTCTCAATGGAGCTGGGGATCTTTCTGCATGAAAGCACATTTTAATGTAGGGAGTAAAGAGCTCAAGGTAGAGCTCAGAATTTTCATTCATTCACTCACTTATTCATCCATTCATTCAATTAATTCAATGGTTCTCAATCGGGGTGATTTTGCCCTCTGGTGAACATTTGTCATTACTTAGAGACATTTTGGGGTGTCTCCCCCAACTGGTGGGGGAGTATTACTGGCACTCAGTGGGGAGAGGCCAGGGATGCTACTAAATATCCCAAAATACACAAGATAATCCCTACAACAAAGAATTTTCTAGTTCAAAGTGTCAGTGCTGTGGTGGTGGAGAAATCCTGATCTAGCTAGTACTTACTGAATGCCTATTGTGTGCCTATTAGGAAATACTGCAGGGAGACAGTCAAATTTACTACCAGGAAGGGGAGACACACAATACATTTATCAGGTAATGATAAGCATTATCAGGAAAATGTGGGGGCTGCAGCACAGAGAAGGGACCATGATGTTTCAATTGCAAAGAGCTGGGGGAATGGAACCGCCAGGGCAAAGGCCCTAAAGGCTGTGGGGAATTTGGTTTTATTTATTCTGAGCTTCCCTGGTGACTCAGATGGTAAAGAATCCACCTGCAGTGCAGGAGGCCTTGGTTCGATTCCTGGTTGGGAAGATCCCCCGCTCCAGTACTCTTGCCTGGAGAATCCCTATGGACGGAGGAGCCTGGCAGGTACAGTCCATGGCATCACAAAGAGTCAGCCATGACTGAGCGACAAAGCACAGCACATTCTGAAAATACTACCGAAGTGCCTCCTGTGCGTTAGGCACTGTCCGAGGTGCACAGTATAGATCAGAGGGAATATTTATCTTTATAGATAGAGACACAAATTCCTGCCCTCATCAACAGTGCTGGCTCTGGTGCCTAAGGAGACTTTATAACAAAACGAAAAGTGCCTCCTCTGGGCACTGAGAAGGTGACCCCAAACCAATATCGGAAGTGAGAGAGTGAGCTTCCCAGGAAGTGAGGGCCACCAGTGCAACAGTCCTGCGTTGGGAGGGAGCCTGTGGGAGGAGTGAGCGGCCAGAAAGGGGCTATGGTCTGAATGTCTGTCATCCCCCACAAGCCATATGTTAAAATCCTAACCTGCAAAGAGGAGGTGATTAAGTCAGAAGGGCTCTCATGGGATTTAAGCGAAGTCAAATGAAGTCACTCAGTCATGTCCAGCTCTTTGCGACTCCGTGGACTGTAGCCTGCCAGGCTCCTCTGTCCATGGGATTTCTCAGGAAAGAATACCAGAGTGGGTTACCATTTCCTTCTCCAGGGAATCTTCCCGACCCAGAGATCAAACCCAAGTCTCCCGCATTGCAGGCAGATTCTTTAATGTCTGTCTGAGCCACCAGGGAAGCCACTCATGGGATTAGTGCCCTTATAAAGGAGGCTCCAGAGAGATGGCTGTCTTTCATTTTTTTCTGCTGCTCAGCATGAGGGAATCTTAATTCCCTGACTAGGGATTGAACCTGTGCCCCCTGCAGTGGCAGCTCCAAGTCTTAACCGCTAGACCCCAATTCATGTTGTTTATAAGCCCTCAGTTTGTAGTCTTTGCTTACTGCAGCCTTAACAGACTAAGACGGGCCATGTAGGTCACGGTAGGGATGCTAGCAGATGGGGTAGAAGGAACCAGAAAAAGAGAACCAGGCATGGCTTTCTTGACTTAAAAGAAGCCTCTCTTTTTTCTTGGCTCTACTACATGGCTTGTGGGATCCTAATTCCCTGACCAGAGACCAAACCCAGGTCCCCGGCAGTGGAAACTTGGAGTCCTAACCGCTGGGCTGCAAGGGAATCCCCAAGAAGTCATTTTTGACCTAAGCCATTTTGTGATCTAAGCCTGGCCACAAAACTTGCCCTTGAACAAGTCTCAGTAATTAGTGATCTTAAGGGAAGTGAGGGAATACAGGAACAAAAGATAAACAGTCAATAAACAATAGTTATCAGTGACAAAACAGTCCCAGTTCCTTCTCAAGGGATAGACATAACAATCTGATTATGTCTTTGAGTTCTGCGGGAACTAAGGCCTCCACCCTGGTGGGGAATGGAATGATAATGTTGACCAACATGACTTTAATCAACCAAAGCTTAGCAGTAGTAGTGTGTGCTCAGCTGTGTCTGACTCTTTGTGACCCCATGGACTGTTACCCACCAGGCTCCTCTGTCCATGGGATTTCTCAGGCAAGAATCCTGGAGTGGGTTGCCATTTCCTTCTTGGACTTTGTCCAATATGGCCCCAATTCTGTGATGAATCCTCTTCGCCTAGAACCCCTTTATGAATATGCATTGATTGCCTTTAGCTTAAAACTTTCCCAAGTCTGCTGTTCAGGGAGACACTATCTTAGGAAAGATCTCTGGTAAGTAAGATTCTCCTTACTTGCTGCCAAGTGATAAAGCTTTCCTCTCTCCCATCTTTGGTTTGGTTGTATCTTTCCCCTGACACCCACTAAAAGGCAGATCCAGTTTCTAGGATTAAAGGCAATGTCTGACCAGTGAGAGCTGCCCAGGAGAAGCCTGTAAGAAAGAATAACAAGAAGAGTTGTGGGCAGTCTAGACTGGTAGTAATTAGTCCACAGGAAGCAGCGTGGACAGAGGAGAGAAGTGGGTGGCAGAGTTCCACAAGGAGCAAGCAAGCCTCTACCCTATAGACTGATCTACAGGGGTAGGCGAGAAAAGGAACAGCTCCCCCTGAGGGTCCCGGTAGGGGTGTTAGGTGAGGGAGCCGGGGGAGGGCAGGTTTCCGGCCAAAAAGGGGAAAGGAAGGTGGAGAGAAGAGGCTGAAAACCCAGCAGTTTTCTGATAGGACTGTGGTCTCGTGACAGCACCATGGCAGGGTGGTCGCAGAAGCAGGGACCCTGGGTCAGATTAGGAGCTGTGCGGGGAGGGGTGGGGCGGGGGCGCTTGTGGGAACCAGGGTCCAGGGGAGGAGGGACGGATGCGGTGCGAAGCTCGGGTTTGTGGTGGTGAGGGATCTAAGAGTTTGGCAGTTACACCTATTCTGATCCACACCTTTAATAAATGTTTACTACTACTTCTACTATTTCTCCAGGCAGCCAGAGGAAGGAGCTTCTGAATTCCTCCGGGGCGGCTCTCCCAGTTCACCCCGGAGGGAAACAGGCTGGGGCGGGTCTCGGATTCCAGCCGCGCTGCTGGAGCCACTGTGCACCCTTCGGCTGCCCTCGGGCAGCTCCAACCGATCCCTTATCAGCCAGTAGCTCCCCAACCTGGCGCGGATCAAATGCTGCTTTCAGAGCTGAAAGGAGCTGGGCGTGTCTTCCATGCTTTGCAAAATCAGGGGGTGCAGGGGGAAGCATGGGCGAAGTTGGAAAGCCTGGGCCAATCTTCTGGCCCTAGTAGGCCAGAGCAAGCAGAGCACGGGACTCGCCTTAGAGTTGGGCTGCAGCGGGGTGGGGGCCGAAGCCGCCGGAGGCACCGAGCGGAGAACCGGGGAGCAGAGACCGAGCGGGGAGGCGGGGCGGGCGGGCGACGGAGACCGAATCGCAGGGACCTCCCCTTTCCCGCTTGGGAGAGGCCTCCACAGACACCCCCACACTCCCCCGCCGCTGCAGGCCCCCTCCGGCCCAATTGACCCTTAGAGGCCCCAGGGGCCGAGGCGCCCCCTAACCCAGCGCTGGTCCACGCCTCTCTACCCTGAGGGAGGCAGTCCCCAACCTGGCTGTTAGCCACGTGCTGGGTGGCCTTGGACAGGTTGCCTCCAGGCTCTGGGTCTAAGTTTTCACGTTAAAAAGAGGACGCTGGACTCAAATTCTCCAAGGAGAATTTCTCTCAGCTCCAAGGAGTTGAGCTGGACTCAGCTCCTCCAGGTTGTAGCAGTTTCTGCAAGGACACACCTTCCGATTTGGAACTCTTCTTTCCCCTGTGGCCTTCAGGTGGACCCTGGGTTATCTCAGATGCTATTTATCCATTTTGTATTCTTGGGGGCAGAACTGTTCCTGTGCATCTGTGCTTCCCAGCAGAGGTCTGCACACTTTTTCTAAGAAGGGCCAGATGATAAAAAGTTTAGGCTTTCTAGGCCATGAGTTCTCTGTCACAACTATTCAACTCTGCCCTTGGCAGCAAACGCAGCCATGGAGGATGGTGAACTAATGAGCGGCGCTGTGTTCCCATAAGACTTTGTTCATGGCAGCTGATTTCAATTTCAATTTCAATTCTTGGGTATCAAGACAATATCGCTGTTTTTAGATATATCGTTTCTTTCACTTAAAAACGCAGAAAGCATTCCTAGCCTAGCAGGCTGCGCTAAATCAGTTTGTAACCCCTGGTTTACAGCCCAGGCTTTGTAATGTGGGGTTTGGAGCTGATTCCTTCACTTTTCTGGAGCTGTTTTCCCATCTACAAATCCCTGACAAACTTCAGCCTGGTTGTGGATGAAGCCAGGCCACAAATGAAGCTACTACATAATTGATGTTATTCTCTGTGTTGCAGCTGGTGTCCACAGCAGAAGATGGTGGCTTAGAAGTCAGGATGGTGTCTTGTGGGGTCCCACACTCCCCCCATTTCCTGAGTGCTTATTATGTGACAGGCACTGTGTTAGCGGTTTGCATGCTAAGTCGCTTCATAGTGTCTGACTTTTTGCGACCCTATGAACTATAGCCAGCCAGGCTCCTCTGTCCATGGGATTTCCCAGGCAAGAATGATGGAGTGGGTTGCCACTCCGGGTGATCTTCCCGACCCAGGGATGGAACCCCTGTCTCATGTCTTCTGCACTGGAAGCCCGGTTCTTTACCATTAGCATTACCTGCTAAGCCCACTGGGTTAGCTGCTCACATGCAAATCTCAATCATCCCAGGCTTAGAGCCAGAAATTGTAGGCAGATAGGGTAAGGGGTCCCAGAGAAGGAGAACCAGGCACGGCTTTCTTGACAGAAGAGAACCATTTTTTGGCCTAAGTCATTCTGTGATCTAAGCCTGGGGCACAAAGCTTGCCCTTGAATGGGTCTCAGTAATTAATGATCTTAAGAAGGGACGTGGCATCACTGACTCGATGGATGTGAGTTTGAGTAAGCTCCGGGAGTTGATGATGGACAGGGAAGTCTGGCGTGCTGCAGTCCATGGGGTCACAAAGAATTGGACACAGCTGACCGACTGAACTGAACGGAAGAAGGGATGGGAGGGAATGAAGGAACCAATGAAAAGCAGCCAAGAAACAATGGTTCAGTGATAAAACAGCCCTAGGCCCTCCTTAAGGGACATATACAACAATCTGATTATGTCTCTGAGTTCTGCAGGAACCAAGGCCCCCACCCAGGTGGAGGAGGGAATGATGATGTTGACACTCCTGCCTTCAATCAACTAAAGCCTGGACTGTTCATGAATATGAATGTACCCTTAGCTTAAACATCTACTTCTGCTTCATTGACATCACTAAAGCCTTTGACTGTGTGCATCACAACAAACTGTGGAAAATTCTTTGAGAGATGGGAATATCAGACCACCTTATCTGCCTCCTGAGAAATCTGTATGCAAGTGAAGAAGCAATAGTTAGAACCGGACATGGAAAAATGGACTGGTTCCAAATTGGGAAAGGTGTATGTCAAGGCTGTATATTGTCACCCTGCTTATTTAACGTATATGCAGAGTAAATCATGAGAAATGCCAGGCTGGATGAAGCGCAAGCTGGAATCAAGATTGCTGGGAGAAATATCAATAACCTTAGATACGCAGATGACATCAACCTTATGTCAGAAAGTGAAGAGGAACTAAAGAGCCTCTTGATGAAAGAGGAGAGTGGAAAAGCTGGCTTAAAGCTCAACATTCGAAAAGCTAAGATCATGGCATCCAGTCCCATCACTTTATGGCAAATAGATGGGGAAACAATGGAAACAGTGACAAGCTTTATTTTCTTGGGCTCCAGAATCAGTGCAGATGGTGACTGCAGCCATGAAATTAAAAGACGCTTGTTCCTTGAAACAAAAGCTATGACCAACCTGCTGCTGCTACTGCTAAGTCACTTCAGTCGTGTCCGACTCTGTGCGACCCCATAGACAGCAGGCTGTCAGGCTCCCCTGTCCCTGGGATTCTCCAGGCAAGAACACTGGAGTGGGTTGCCATTTCCTTCTCCAATGCATGAAAGTGAAGTCGCTCAGTCGTGTCCGACTCTTCGTGACCCCATGGACTGCAGCCTACCAGGCTCCTCTGTCCATGGGATTCTCCAGGCAAGAGCACTGGAGTGGGGTGCCATCACCTTCTCCGATGACCAATCTAGATAGCATATTAAAAAGCAGAGACATTATTTTGTTGACAAAGGTCCACCTAGTCAAGGTTATGGTTTTTCCAGTAGTCATGTGTGGATGTGAGAGTTGGACTGTGAAGAAAGCTGAGCGCCAAAGAATTGATGCTTTTGAACTGTGGTGTTGGAGAAGACTCTTGAGAGTCCCTTGGACTGCAAGGAGATCCAACCAGTCCATCCTAAAGGAGATCAGTCCTGAATATTCATTGGAAGGACTGATGCTGAAGCTGAAACTCCAATACTTTGGCCACCTGATATGAAGAACTGACTCACTGGAAAAGATCCTGATGCTGGGAAAGATTGAAGGCGGGGGGAGAAGGGGATGACAGAGGATGAGATGGTTGGATGGCATCACTGACACAATGGACATGAGTTTGAACAAGCTCTGGGAGTTGGTGATGGACAGGGAAGCCTGACGTGCTACAATCCATGGGGTTGCAAAGAGTCAGACGTGACTGAGTTACTGAACTGAACTGAACTTAGCTTAAAACTTACCCAATTTTGCTCTTGGGAGACACTGCTTTGGGAAAAATCCCCAGTGTTCTCATTGTTATCATCTACTTGTTTAGTTGTGTCTGACTCTGAGACTCCATGGACTGTAGCCTGCCAGGCTTCTTTGTCCATGGGATTTGTCAGGAAAGAATACTGGAGTGGTTTGCTATTTCCTCCTACAGGGGATCTTCCTGACCCAGGGATCGAACCTGTATCTCCTGCATTGGCAAACAGATTCTTTTTTTTTTTTTTTAATTTTATTTTATTTTTAAACTTTACATAATTGTATTAGTTTTGCCAAATATCAAAATGAATCCGCCACAGGCATACATGTGTTCCCCATCCTGAACCCTCCTCCCTCCTCCCTCCCCCCTCCTCCCTCCCCACACCATCCCTCTGGGTCGTCCCAGTGCACCAGCCCCAAGCATCCAGTATCGCGCATCGAACCTGGACTGGCAACTCGTTTCTTACATGATATTCTACATGTTTCAATGTCACTCTCCCAAATCTTCCCACCCTCTCCCTCACCCACAGAGTCCATAAGACTGTTCTATACATCAGTGTCTCTTTTGCTGTCTCGTACACCAGGTTATTGTTACCATCTTTCTAAATTCCATATATATGCGTTAGTATACTGTATTTATGTTTATCCTTCTGGTTTACTTCACTCTGTATAATAGGCTCCAGTTTCATCCACCTCATTAGAACTGATTCAAATGTATTCTTTTTAATGGCAGAGTAATACTCCATTTGAGCCACTTGAGAAGCTCCTGTGTTCCAGTGTTAATCCTTCCTTCTCCCTTTTTGGAGCTTGGTTGTGTCTTTTGGCTCAGCATCCACCAAGAGGTGAACCCAGTTTGGGGTTAACAAGATGACATATTCCTACTTTACAGGTGAGGAGGCCGAGACTCAGAGCCCAGATTTGAACTGGATGTTAGATTAGAACCCCTTTCCTTGTTTCCTTGTTCTTCTGTTTGATAAAACTTAGAGTTGCTTAGTTTAGCAATGTGATCTCAAACAGAACACTATTTTTCTAGACATTTATAATCTCTCTGGTCAAAGGACGAGAATTAATTCCCATTATGTGCATCTGTCATTTTGCTCCCATTTTTTTCAGAAGAGAAAACTGAGGCTTGAAGAGGTTGAAGACTGAAGTCTGGGCCTGGCTGAGCCCTAAACCGAGCCCTTTTGACTGAGAACAGCTTCCATGTAACTGGTTAAATAGGCTCCAAGCCCAAGCCCCGGCTGGGTTTCCTCCTGTCCCTTCCCCCACGTCCGTGTTGGCAAGTTGTTTTGATTCATCCTCGAAAATATATCCGGAACCTATCATTTGAGGGAGGGAGAAGAGCTGCTTTAGGGCTACTGTGATCTTTTGAAAATGTAGAGTAAAACACTGGGAGCTTTCCTAGCTGACTTGGAATGAGATCCCAAACCTTCCCCAGCCCACAGGACAATGTGCCATCTAGCCCAGCTCTAGCCACTTCCTGTCTCCCACTCGTGGCCACATTCCCTTGGTCCCTGCCTCAGCGGCTTCCTACCTTCCACTGTAACAAGAGACTGAAAGAGAGAACACAGGCGCAGTATGGTCACAGGGCAACCGCCTGGTAAATGGCAGCGTGATGACAGCGTGATAGTCCCTCTCAGGCTCAGCACTGTTGACATTTGGGGCAAGATCGTTCTTTTGTTGTGGAGGCCATCCTGAGCCTTGAAGGGTATTTAGCAGCATCACTGGCTCCCACCCACTAAAGGCTGGTGGCATCCCCTCTCAATTTATGATAACCAAAAATGTTTACAGGTATTTCCACATTACCCAAAGAGACACAATTGGATACAGCTCAGAATCATGGATCTCAGGGAAAATGCCGCAGGAGCCGAGAGGGTGGCGTGGAGGCAGCAAGAACAGGAGGTGGATGTGAAAGGCAGCAAAGCCTGCATCCCCCTCCTTGCAAAACTCCACTGTCAGCTCCTCTTGCTCTGTCCCAGGAGACCCTTTGTCTCTGCAGGAGGCTTCCTTCTGATAAGGCTGCAGTAAACTGCGTGCGTGTGTGTGTGTGTGTGTGTGTGTGTGTGTGTGTGTGTAGGAGCTGGAGAGGGAAGGGAGAGAGGGAGGAAGAAAAGAGACAAAGAAAGGAGACAGTGATGGGTATGAGAATGAGAGAGGCTGCTGATAGAGGGGGAAAGAGCTCTGTGAGGCTGGAAGCCCCTCTGGCCTCCAGGTTCCCAGCCTCTGAACTCTCTGAGCCATATCCCTGGGGGCTTATGGCAGTAGAGTCTAGGGTCCTTTGCCCCTCTTCTAAGTGAGCCCAGGAGATGACTCAGTGGCCCTATCCTCAGGCTGGATGGAGTGTGGAGGAGGAGGCACCAGCCTGGTCTCGCCCCTCCACCTGCGGCCCACCAGCTGTTCCTTTCCATCTGGCCTCTCAGATTCCTCAGAATCGGACTCCGCCCCACTCTGGTTCAGCAACCACCCTCCTGTATCTGGAGACCTGGAGTCCTCTCCTAGCTGCCTCCCTGCTTCCACCCTCACCCTTCCTATCATTTGTTCTTCAAGCAGATGGAATGACCTATTATTAAAACTGCAGTTCAGATCACGCCATCCTTGCTCACAGCCCTCCAGTGAATTCCTTGGACCCCGGAATCAAAGCCAAACATCCAAACCCCTGGCACACATTCAGGCAGATGTGGTCCTCAGCCCCCAGCTTTTACCTGACGTTCTGCTGCCTGCTCTCCCCAGTCCTGTGTCTGCAGCATGCCTGGCCAGACAGGCCTTCCGTTCCCTCCTCACCTTAAAACATTCCCTCAAACGTGGGCACTTCTCCCGTAGCATGTTTTTCAAGGCACTTTGAACCACACGGCTTACCTTCTTGGTTTGTCTGGCTCGCCTTGCCTGGAATCTCAATTCCTTGTCTGTCATTAATTCCTGCATCCACAGGGCCCATGTGGCTGGCACATAGTAGGGGCTCCATACACACTTACTGAATAAACAAAAGAATAAACAATTTGATGGTCTCAAGAGCCCCTGTCCTTGCTATGACTCTGCCGACTGAAAAAAGACCTACAACTTGAGAGCTGCGAGTTAAGGTTTATTTGGGGCAAAATGAGGACTGCAGCCCAGGAAGCAGCATCTCAGAGAGCTCTGAGAGACTGCCCGAAAGCAGCAGTGAGGGAAAGTCAACATATAAGGTTTTGGTGAAGGGGGAGTTCAATACCGTGAAGCACTCAATTTACAAAAGGTTTTTTGATAGTCATGAGGGTCTGATGTCACCATGAAGGGATTTAGTGCTTCTCTAGATAAGAGGAGATGCAAGGATTGAGAGCATAAAATCTGTCTCTATAAACATCCATCTATCTAAAGACCCGTCCCACCAGATTCCCTGGAGCACAGAGTGTCTCAGTCCACCCTGAACTCTCTCAGGGATTGTTGAAGGTCAACAGCTATAGCAGCATGGGCTTCAATCTCCGTGGAGGCAGACGGTAAATGCCTTCGTTATTCAGTCATTGGCAATGCTCTTGGTAAGTGCCGATTTGTAGTTGACAGCTCTGTGCCTCATCATAGGCTTTGTGGCCTTGGGCTCAGTGAGGCTCACAGGCAGGGCTGGCTCAGCCTAGAGTGATGGGGCAAGAGGCACAGATTCAGCAGCCCTGTGAACAGGTGAAGATGTCATCAGAGGCAAATGTGAGATGTCCCTGGTCACAGTGGAGGGGGACACTTGGGGAGTTACACACAGAAAGACTCTAATGATGACTCCACAGCTTCAAGAATCCTTTCCCTTCGTCAGGGGCGCTCTTTTTGAGAGTGCCTCAGTGTTACTATTATTAAGCTGGCTTCCCTCCACACGGAAGGACAATCCTGGGCGTAGTGCCCGCCTGTGCCCAGAGATGATCCTGTTGGGGAAAAGGGGTCGCCCCTCCTCCCCTGGGCCCCGCCTGCCCAGGACAGCCTGCGGAGCGCACCACCAGAGGGCGCTCCAGGTCACCGCATCTCCTTGCAGCGGCCGCAAGAGGCAGCGGGGCTGGGTTTTGCTGCCTGTCCCACCTGCTGGGGCCTCTCTCTCTCTCCCCATCTCCCTTTCCTTCTGCCTCTGGCTCTCTTTCAGGTCTTCCTGTAAGAAGTGGGGCTGTACATGGCCTTCTCCATGGAGAGAACTCCACATCCTCACCCGCTACCTGCAGCCAGTTCCTTTCTGAGCCCCTCACTGTGCAGTCACAGGCCACGTGACTTTCTGAGATGGAAAAGGCTTGTCGGGGTCTCTCTGCTTCACCTCACTGAGGGTGAATCTAAGGCAGTGAAACAAGATGTTAAACCTGGAATTTTTCTTTTTCGTCCTGATAGCTCGTGAGGTCTTAGCTCCCAACCAGAGATCCAGCCCAAGCCTCTGCAGTAGAAGTGCAGAGTCTTAACTGCTGGACCGCCAAGACTGGATATATATCTTGACTCTGTCACTTAAGACCTGGGCCGCCTTGAGTTGGTTCCCTAATCTCTGAGCTCAGGCTGCAAATGTTCCAGCCTCTTAGGGATGTGGGAAGTTCCACATGCAACATGTTTATCGCTGTGCCTGGAGCTTCCCTGGTGGCTCACACCATAAAGAATCTTTCTGCAATGTGGGAGACCTGGGTTCGATCCCTGGGTGAGAAGGTGTCCTGGAGAAGGAAACAGCTACCCACTCCAGTATTCTTGCCTGGAGAATCCCGTGGACAGAGGAGCCTGGTGGGCTACAGTCCATGGGGTTGCAGAGTCCATACGACTGAGAGACTACTACTTTCAGTTTCTGGAGAGAGCTATTATCATTGTGAAAGTGGCCTACTTAAGGCCACCTGTCAAGCCAAGGTGGCAGACCTGGGCCCAGAATCCTCTCACTCAGGCCCCAGCCCTTCCTCTGATGGGCAAGGGTCACCTCTGGTTGCTTATGGGATCTTAGTTCCCTGACCAGGAATTGAACCCAAGCCCTTGGAAGTGAAAACTGCAGAGTCCTAACCACCAGACTGCAAGGGAATTCCCAAGGGAGATTTTCTTTGTGGCCCTTTTTGTTACTCTTGAATACTGAAACATGTGAATATATTACCTATGTTGAAGCTTAATTCTAGAACTCTCTTTAATGAAAGAAAATGGTGACCAAAGCAAAATTATATAATATAACATAATATGATAGGACATGATATAATGTAATATATTTGGGTTGGAGAGAACTCATCTGGGATTCCTTCTCCATCCTCTTCTTCCCTCCTTTCTCTACTTCCTCCTCCCTCTCTTCAGGGAACTGCCTTCTCTGGACCAGCCCAGATGGTGAGCTGTCTCAGAACTCATTCATTCATTCACTTGTCATTGATCTATTCACCAAATGTGCTCTGGGACAGAAGAAGGATTTAGGCAGACATAACTCTACTTTCTGCTGTCTATGGGGGAGAGAGAGATTATGAACCCACAACTACCCAACAGAGTCACTGCAATTAGTATGAGTGCCGTGGCAGAGAGGTAACGTGGAGGCACAGAAAATGGACCTCACCTAGCCTCCAGGGTTAGAAAGGCTTCTCTGAGGAAGTGACTCCCCCACCCCTTTTATTCTTGAACAAGCTCTTATACTTTCTTTTGAAAGAACTAAAAAATGTACAAAAGTATAGAAAATATTATCATGAACCCCATGCAGCCATCACCCAGCTCCCGCAATGAGCAGCATGGTTAATCTTGTTTTGCTTCTGCACCACCCACTCCCCCACTTCACCCAATTATTTTGAAGCAAATCCCAGGCGTCTTATTATTTCGTCTTTAAATACTTCATTGTGCTGTGCTGTGCTTAGTCGCTCAGCCGTGTCTGACTCTTTGGGACCCCATGGACTGCAGCTCACCAGGCTCTTCTGTCCATGGGGATTCTCCAGGCAAGAATACTGGAGTGGGTTGCCATGCCCTCTTCCAGGGGATCTTCCCGACCCAGAGATCGAACCCAGGTCTCCCAAATTGTAGGCAAATTCTTTACCATCTGAGCCACCAAGGAAGCCCAAGAATACTGGAGTGGGTAGTCTATCCCTTCTCCAGGGGATCTTCCTGACCCAGGAATCGAACAGGGGTCTCCTGCATTGCAGGCAGATTCTTTACCAGCTGAACTACCAGGGAAAACCAAATACTTCATTATGTATCTCTAAAAGATAAGGAAGAAAAATCTGCGTGCAATGTGGGAGACCTGGGTTTGATTCCCAGGTTGGGAAGATTCCCTGGAGAAGGGCAGGGCAACCCACTCCAGTATTCTTGCCTGGAGAATTCCATGGATAGAGGAGCCTGGTGGGCAACAGTCCATGGAGTCGCAAAGAGTCAGACACGACTGAGTGGCTAACACTTTCACTTTCAAAAGATAAGGACTCTTTAAAAAGAAAAATATCTCAGTGGTAAAGAATCCACCTGCCAATGCAGGAGACATGGGTTAAATCCCTGATCCCCTGGAGAAGGAAATCACAACCCATTCCAGTATTCTTGCCTGGAAAATCTCATGGACAGAGGAGCCTGGTGGGCTACAGTCCATGGGATTGCCAGAGAGTCAGTCATAGCTAGTGACTAACCAACAACAACAAAAATCACAACACCATCATCATGCCTAAACAAAAGGAATGTTTCCTTAGGAGAGGAAGTGACATTATGCTTAGAGCAGGAGAAGCAGGTGCAAAGGCCTGAGGCAGAGAGGGGCATTATATATATATATATATATATAAAAGACCTGTGTGGCCGAAGCAAAGAAGAGAAGGGTAGTGGCAGCGGCTGGACCATCTAAGGGTTTGTAAGCTGCAGTAAGGACTCTGGCTTTGAACCTTACCCTTATAGCCATAAGTAGCCTGTGAGAAAAGTGAAAGTGAAAGTCGCTCAGTTGTTTCTGATTCTGAATTCTCCAGGCCAGAGTACTGGAGTGGGCAGCCTTTCCCTTCTCTAGGGGATCTTCCCAACCCAGGGATCGAACCCAGGTCTCCTGTACTGCAGGTGGATTCTTTACCAGTTGAGCCACAAGGGAACCCCAACAATACTGGAGTGGGTAAGGTAGCCTATCCCTTCTCCAGAGGACTTCCCAGCCCAGGAATCGAACCAGGGTCTCCTGCATTGCAGGCAGATTTTTTACCAACTGAACTAGAAGAGAAGCCCATAGCCAGTGAGTGGCTTTAATCAATGTTGAGAGATGATCTGTGGGCAGTGAAAAAACAATTCCAGCTGAATACCTGGGTCTCCCATTGAGCCTGAACTGTGCTTTCATGTTTTGGAGGTTGAACAGTTATTTATCTCCTTCAAGATGTTCAGACAAGGGCTTCCCTGGTGGTCCAGTGGCTAAGACTACGCACTCCCAAAGCAGTGAGCCTGGGTTCAATCCCTGGTGGAAGAACCAGATCCCACAAGTTGCAACTAAGAGTCTGCATGCAGCAACTAAAGATCCCAAGTGCTGAAACCAAGACTCGGTGCCACTGAATAAGTAAATTAATAAATATTAAACAAAAAACATGTTTCGACATCTGTGTTCCTGTTTGACAGAGTGTGAGCTCTGGAACGAGGCTGATTGGAATTCAAATCCCACCTCTGCTCTTTATAAGGGCTGTGAGTGGGGAAATTTCTCTCCCTTTCCAAGCATCGTTTCCCTCCTCTATAGAAAAGACCCACAGAGTCCTTGCTTCAGAGTTCCCTGTTGAAATGGGGTGAAATTCCATAGGGTAGTTGCAGGCTTCCCTGCTTCCTGACCCCGCCATATTGTCCTTCCTGGGAAATGTGCTGTAGAGTGAAAGAGAAGCCCAGGGTTCAGGGCCCACCAGGGTAGGAGGCACCCGGCCAGCAGCCTTGAGCTCCACTTCCTGCTCTCTCTGAAATCTCGACCTGAAGTTTACAGCCCCTTGGGTGGGGCTAGGGTGGGGATCATGGAGGGAAGCCATATGGCACCTAAGCTTGCCCATTGGCTGTTGGAGAATGGTGGTGTCCCATGGCAGCTAAGCTTGCCCATTGGCTGTTGGAGAATGGTGGTGTCCCAGGTAGAAAACTGCAATCTCTCAGGGAATCAAAAAATGTGGTGGGTCCCCTCCTCCACTGCTGATAGTGTGGTTTTAGTTTTTGATAAGGCCTGAGTCTTCTTCCTGGCTCGGGACCCAAGGCCTCCCAGTCAAGGGCAAGATCCCAGTGATGATTCAACTGTTACCCTTGGCCAGGATTTGCAGTGTCAGCGTATTCACCCAGGAAAGCCACAGCTCGGGCAGGTCAACCCCACTGACTTTTCCTCTTTTTGTGTGCCCACACGCGAGCTCCTGGCTCAAGTGGACGCTTGCACCTACACGCACATACACGTTATATATTTGTGTGTATATGCACCTTTCTCTACACAGACTTGAGTACCTACGTGTGCACCTACACGTGCATATATGCACATAAGCAGGTGTGTGTGTGTAAACCGACACATACACACACGCACACATATACACACTGCCCTGCACATACCCACATTCCTTAAAAGAAACACACACAAGCAAAAGTGCACATGACCAGACACACCCACCTTCCAGTTCAGGTAGAGCTGAACCTCCTGCTGTGGTAGAACGTCTTTAAAGATGGCTGGCTGCCATTACTTCTTTTTCTCTCTGCGTGTGCATGCTGCCCTACCTATCCAAAGGTAAATTCTATTCCTTTCCTCTTGGATATCTGTGGAAGAAGTAACATTCTGAGATTTCTGAATCCAAGCTTTATGAGGACTGGCAGTTTTACTTCCTCCTAGCTGGAAGTCAGCAGCTATATAAGAAGTGCAAACATCCTGAGACCACCATGCTGTAAGGAAGCCCATGCTAGTCATAAAAGACAGAGAAGCCATGCTGAGGGGCGTTCACATGTCAGACACGCAAACTTAGACCTTCCAGCTCAGCCCACTTACTAGAGGAATACAGCTTTGTGAGTGACCCCTGATGATGCCATTTGGGGGAAATGACCATCCAGCCATACCCTGCACAAATTTTGATCCACAGAATGATGGGAAATAATAAATAAAACTTTGCTGGTTTAAGCCATTATATTTTGGAACAGTTTGTTATGCAACAGTAGGTTATCAAAAAACCACATGCAACACATAATCACTTATGTTCACATATACAAAAACTCATGTACACTTCTGAAAAGGCATACCTGCATACATGCACATATCTTTGTACTAGATATCTTTTTTTTTTTTTGCTGTGCCATGCAGCTTGCTGGAGAAGGGAATGGCAACCTACTCCAGTATTCTTGCCTGGAAAATTCCATGTTCAGAGGAGCCTGGTGGGCTACAGTTCATGGGGTCACAAAGAGTTGGACTCAACTGAGCACAGCACAGCAGCATGCATTTAGGAGGATTCTCTGACCAGGGATTGAACCCAGGCCCTGGCAGTAAAAGCCTAGAAACCTATTAGACTACCAGGGAACTCCTGTACTAGACACTGTTGACTGTCTATCCAACTCCCATTCCTACTCGTCTTCCTTCCTGACTGAACTGTCAGCTGACTACCATTCCACCAAGCAGCTTTGGGCTTTCAAAGGCTGTTTGCATCCTCAGTTCCAGGAGAGGGATCCTGATGAGTCTAAACCAAACTTGGTGGTCTCATCCCCTCAACAAATAGGCTTAGCTTGGCCATGTTTAGTTCTACCCCGTGAGACATGGGGGGAGGCAGGCTTGAGCTTCTGGGAAAACTTTCTCTCCAGAGAAAGCCACCCCAGAAACACTGGAATTTTTTTTTTTTTTGCTGTGCCATGAGGCATGCAGGATCCTGGTTCCCCAATCAGGGATCAAACCCATATATCTGCAGGGGAAGTGTGGACTCCCAACCACTGGACCACCAAGGAAGTCCCCGTCACTGGATTCTTAATGTCTGAGTGTGGGATATGGAAATGCTACAGTCATTTTGTGACCATGAGAATGCAGAATTAAGCCAAGAGGAGAGGTGGTTGTTGTTCAGTTGCTAAGTCATGTCTGACTCTTTGTGACTCCATGGACACCAGGCTTACCTGTCCTTCACTATCTCCTGGAATCTGCTCAAACTCATGTTCATTGTGTCAGTGATGCCATCCAACTATCTCATCCTCTGTCGCCCCCTTCTCCTCATGCCTTCAATCTTTCCTAGCATCAGGGTCTCTTCCAGTGAGTCAGTTCTTTGCATCAGGTGGCCAAAGTATTGGAGCTTCAGCTTCAGCTTCAGCATCAGTCCTTCCAATGAATATTCAGGGTTGATTTTCTTTAGGATTGACTGGTTTGCTCTTGCTATCCAAGGGATTATCAAGAGTCTTCTCCAGCACCACAATTTGAAAGCATCAGTTCTTTGGTGCTCAACCTTCTTTATGATCCAACTGTCACATCCATACATGACTATGGGAAAAACCATAGCTTTGATTATAGGGGTTTCCTTGGTGGCTCAGATGGTAAAGAATCCACCTGCCAATGCAAGAGACCTGGGTTTGATCACTGTGTTGGGAAGATCACTTGGAGAAGAAAATGGCAACCCACTCCAATATTCTTGCCTGGAGAATCCCACGGACAGAGGAGCCTGGTGGGTGACAGTCCATGGGGTCGCAAAAAGTCAGACACAACTGAGCAGCTAAGCATGCATGTATGCACCTCTGTCAACAGGCCCTTAAAGACATTATTGATCAAAGCGGTCAGTCAGCTTGAGAGTCCTCCTTCCCCACCTTTGGAATTCCATTCACGTGAGATAAAAGCTTATTTATTGTTTGGGAAGGGTTGTTTGCTTGTTTTTGCTTGAAGTCTAAGGCATCCAACTAATATCTACCCTCCCTTCAGTAAATAAACACTCTCACATAACTATATACAAACAGATCCAGGTCATGCTCAGAAAGTCACAGCTGAGCACATGTGCACTCTGCTTTGCATGGAAACACCAGCACATAATAATACTCCACATGTATACCCCATGATGTATAGTCTTCTCTTGTGATGTTGGAAGAGGGTGTTTGTTATGACCAGTGCATTTTCTTGGCAAAACTCTATTAGTCTTTGCCCTGCTTCATTCCGTATTTCAAGGCCAAATTTGCCTGTTACTCCAGGTGTTTCTTGACTTCCTACTTTTGCATTCCAGTCCCCTATAATGAAAAGGACATCTTTTTGGGGTGTTAGTCCTAAAAGGTCTTGTAGGTCTTCATAGAACTGTTCAACTTCAGCCTCTTCAGCGTTACTGGTTGGGGAATAGACTTGGATTACTGTGATATTGAATGGTTTGCCCTGGAAACGAACAGAGATCATTCTGTCGTTTTTGAGATTGCATCCAAGTACTGCATTTCGGACTCTTTTGCTGACCATGATGGCCACTCCATTTCTTCTGAGGGATTCCTGCCCACAGTAGTAGATATAATGGTCATCTGAGTTAAATTCACCCATTCCAGTCCATTTCAGTTCGCTGATTCCTAGAACGTCGACATTCACTCTTGCCATCTCTTGTTTGACCACTTCCAATTTGCCTTGATTCATGGACCTGACATTCCAGGTTCCTATGCAATATTGCTCTTTACAGCATCGGACTTTGCTTCTATCACCAGTCACATCCACAGCTGGGTGTTGTTTTTGCTTTGGCTCCACCCCTTCATTCTTTCTGGAGTTATTTCTCCACTGATCCCCAGTAGCATATTGGGCACCTACTGACTCTATACATGGACATCACCAGATGGTCAACACCAAAATCAGATTGATTATATTCTTTGCAGCCAAAGATGGAGAAGCTCTATACAGTCAGCAAAAACAAGACCAGGAGCTGACTGTGGCTCAGACCATGAACTCCTTATTGCCAAATTCAGACTTAAATTGAAGAAAGTAGGGAAAATCACTAGACCATTCAGGTATGACCTAAATCAAATCCCTTATGATTATACAGTGGATGTGAGAAATAGATTTAAGGGCCTAGATCTGATAGATAGAGTGCCTGATGAACTATGGAATGAGGTTCGTGATATTGTACAGGAGACAGGGATCAAGACCATTCCCATAGAAAAGAAATGCAAAAAGCAAAATGGCTGTCTGAGGAGGGCTTACAAATAGCTGTGAAAAGAAGAGAAGCAAAAAGCAAAGGAGAAAAGGAAAGATATAAACATCTGAATGCAAAGTTCCAAAGAATAGCAAGGAGAGATAAGAAAGCCTTCTTCAGCGATCAATGCAAAGAAATAGAGGAAAACAACAGAATGGGAAAGACTAGGGATCTCTTCAAGAAAATCAGAGATACCAAAGGAACATTTCATGCAAAGATGAGCTTGATAAAGGACAGAAATGGTATGGACCTAACAGAAGCAGAAGATATTAAGAAGAGATGGCAAGAATACACAGAAGAACTGTACAAAAAAGATCTTCACGACCCAGATAATCACGATGGTGTGATCACTGACCTAGAGCCAAACATCCTGGAATGTGAAGTCAAGTGGGCCTTAGAAAGCATCACTACGAACAAAGCTAGTGGAGGTGATGGAATTCCAGTTGAGCTATTCCAAATCCTGAAAGATGATGCTGTGAAAATGCTGCACTCAATATGCCAGCAAATTTGGAAAACTCAGCAGTGGCCACAGGACTGGAAAAGGTCAGTTTTCATTCCAATCCCAAAGAAAGGCAATGCCAAAGAATGCTCAAACTACTGCACAATTGCACTCATCTCACACGCTAGTAAAGTAATGCTCAAAATTCTCCAAGCCGGGCTTCAGCAATATGTGAACTGTGAACTTCCTGATGTTCAAGCTGGTTTTAGAAAAGACAGAGGAACCAGAGATCAAATTGCCAACATCCGCTGGATCATAGAAAAAGCAAGAGAGTTCCAGAAAAACATCTATTTCTGCTTTATTGACTATGCCAAAGCCTTTGACTGTGTGGATCACAATAAACTGTGGAAAATTCTGAAAGAGATGGGAATACCAGACCACCTGACCTGCCTCTTGAGAAATTTGTATGCAGGTCAGGAAGCAACAGTTAGAACTGGACATGGAACAACAGACTGGTTCCAAATAGGAAAAGGAGTATGTCAAGGTGTATATTGTCACCCTATTTATTTAACTTCTATGCAGAGTACACCATGAGAAACGCTGGACTGGAAGAAACACAAGCTGGAATCAAGATTGCCGGGAGAAATATCAATAACTTCAGATATGCAGATGACACCACCCTTATGGCAGAAAGTGAAGAGGAACTCAAAAGCCTGTTGATGAAGGTGAAAGAGGAGAGTGAAAAAGTGGGCTTAAAGCTCAACATTCAGAAAACGAAGATCATGGCATCCGGTCCCATCACTTCATGGGAAATAGATGGGGAAACAGTGTCAGACTTTATCTTTTTGGGCTCCAAAATCACTGCAGATGGTGACTGCAGCCATGAAATTAAAAGATGCTTACTGCTTGGAAGGCAAGTTATGACCAACCTAGACAGCATGTTCAAAAGCAGAGACATTACTTTGCCAACAAAGGTCCGTCTAGTCAAGACTATGGTTTTTCCTGTGGTCATGTATGGATGTGAGAGTTGGACTGTGAAGAAGGCTGAGCGCCGAAGAATTGATGCTTTTGAACTGTGGTGTTGGAGAAGACTCTTGAGAGTCCCTTGGACTGCAAGGAGATCCAACCAGTCCATTCTGAAGATCAGCCCTGGGATTTGTTTGGAAGGAATGATGCTAAAGCTGAAACTCCAGTACTTTGGCCACCTCATGCAAAGAGTTGACTCATTGGAAAAGACTCTGATGCTGGGAGGGATTAGGGGCAGGAGGAGAAGGGGGTGCCAGAGGATGAGATGGCTGGATGGCATCACTGACTCGATGGACGTGAGTCTGAGTGAACTCCGGGAGTTGGTGATGGACAGGGAGGCCTGGCGTGCTGCGATTCATGGGGTCGCAAAGAGTCGGAGACGACTGAGCGACTGATCTGATCTGATCTGATCTGATACCCCATGATACACACCTACACACAAAGGAAGTATATATCCTTCTACATACACAGATACAGGGACACTACACATACTTTCTCAGGACATGCATGCAGTGTCATTGTAGAGTACCGCAGATACAAATGCTCCTGGGCAATGTGCATTTTTGTACAGAGAACACAGACGCACACACTGGCCACATTAGTGTCAACATGAATTTAGCGATTCCTGCCCATGTCTGAATAGCAACAACAAACAGAGCTCTGAGGGGCTCCCTGGCTGCAGTGAGAAGCCACTGGCAGAGGCCAGCAGCACCTCACGTGGGACTGACAGAAAGTTCTGGAAATAGGAAGAGGGACTTGCAGACCAGAACATGGCCCAGGAGGTGGGAAGTCAATTCCAGTGACCTAGACATGCATGGCAGCCTCATGGTCATGGAGGCTGAACTCAACACAGCACCAAGGAAGGCTGTGAGAAACTTGTTTCTACCCTCAAAGGGGAAAGAAAACCTCCCCCATAGCTGCCCAGCACCTTCTTCCACACTAACACAAAAACCTGTGCTGGAGGAAGCCCAAGCTAGCTTGCCCTCCAAGGGCCTCTTCTGGCTTTCTCTGTGGGCAAACAGTTGACACTGCATGAAAGAGGATTTTCACCATTTATGGCCATGGGCATTCCAGTTAAAGATGAATACATGCAAAGGCACTGTGGTGCAAAACAGCATCGTGAGTGTGTGGGGTTCCAGTGACCATGGGTTTGCAGCAAAGTCAGGGCATAGCAGAAAATGAGGCTGGGGAGGGGGCAAGGGCCACATCAGGCCCCTGGGTTTATCTCTAAACTCCGCAATCCCGTTCAATCACCCTGACTCCCACTGCCAAGCAACTCTGCACTTAGGCCTCACCCTCCACTCACTGGTCTTCTCATGCCAAACTCCTACATCAAACTGATAAACCAGATGTTTTGGGAGATAAGGTAGCAATAAGCAAATTTCCTTTCTGGCTTGCTAATGAGGTTATTTGGACTTTATTCTCTCAATCTTCCTTCTTTTGTATCTTCCTATAACCCAGTCGATCTACCAAGGATATTTTTGTTAAATTAGTTTTTATTTATCATCTGATAATGTAAACTCATCTTTCAGAAATTTCATATTTCTAAAGTTTAATAAAACACAAGTTCTAAAATAAAATGTATGATACAATCCTATTTTGGGTAAAATGTTGGCATGTATATTTATGTGCATATCATAATAACGTCTGGATGGGTACATACACCAACTGGCAAACAACTGTCATATCTGAGTTATGGGATTACAAATGATCTTTCTAGTTTTTAAGCTTTTCTGCATTTTTCGAAATTTTATGCAAAAACCATAACTTTTAACATCAGGAGAAAATGAAGTCAAACTAAAAAAAGATTTTAGGGACTTCCCTGGTGGTCCAGTGGCTAAGACTCTGTGCTTCCCCTCATTCCCCCTAGTGCAGTGGGCCCGGGTTCGATCCTTGGTCAGGGAACTAAATCCCACACGCCACAACTAAGAGTTTGCTGCTGCTAAGTTGCTTCAGTCATGTCCAACTCTGTGTGACCCCATAGACGGCAGCCCACCAGGCTCCCCGTCCCTGGGATTCTCCAGGCAAGAACACTGGAGTGGGTTGCCATTCCCTTCTCCAAGGCATGAAAGTGAAAAGTGAAAGTGAAGTCGCTCAGTCGTGCCCGACTCTTAGTGACCCCATGGACTGCAGCCTACCAGGCTCCTCCATCCATGGGTTTTTCCAGGCACAGTACTGGAGTGGGGTGCCATTGCCTTCTCCAACTAAGAGTTTAGATGCTGCAATTGAAGATCCCATGTGCCACAACTAAAAGATCTCACATGCCAAAACAAAGATTGAGCATCTATGTGCCTCAACTAAGACCCCACTTAGCCAAATAAATAAATAAAAATAATATATGTTTTTAACGAGTTTATCTACTTTTTAGCCAAATGCATAAAGCTGGTTGTTAGACAGGAAGAATAAAGAGAGAATTTCAGGGAGAAATGGGGAAAGGAAACATGAAATCAACTTGTGGATGATAGACTTTTCCAGGTGTCCTTAGAGCCCTGACCTAATCCTTATCGCCAGAGTCTCGCAGCCATGCTCTGAACCAAGGCCAGACAAATAGGTAAAGAAGGTCATAGACACAGCTGCCACCTCAAGGATCGTCTGATGCCACTGAGGTGGCAACCTGAGTCACATGTGCAGGAAATGCATGCCTGGCAGTAAATGAGAGGTGAGCTAGAGAGCTAAGTCAGCTGGGGGTGAAGAGACATGGGTTCTGTTCCCAGCTCTGGCACCCAGCAACCTTGGGCAAGTTGCCTCACCTCTGTGAACCTCAGTGTCTTATCTGTCAGAGGTATAATGACGATAACTGGGATACTGTGATGATCAGATGAGATAACCTATCTGTGACAGCTTTGTGAACTCTGACGGGTGCCATAGGTCACCTGTCAATCTGCAACAGGGCCTGTAATGTAAAGGAATCCATCCCTATGATGAAAATTCAGACTCAAGCTGTAGGCCATGTGGGGCAGGGTCACCTTTGGATGGGGCTTCCCTAGTGGCTCAGCAGTAAAGAACCTGCCAGCCAGTGTAGGAGACATGGGTTTGGTCCCTGGGTCAGGATGATCCCCCAGAGGAGGAAATGGCAACCCACTCCAGTATTCTTGCTTGGGAAATCCCATGGACAGAGGAGCCTGGTGAGCTGTAGTCCACCAGGTCACAAAGAGTCAGACATGATATAGTGACTGAGCATGAGAACCACCTTTAGATGGTCTTTAAAAATCCTACCACACAGACTGCAGCCTGCTCAGCTCTGACATTACATACAGAACATAAACTCAGGAAGGGCATTCATGTCTTCACTCAAAGACCCACACAGCTGGATCCCCACTGTAGAGCAGTACAACCCAAGGAGAAAAAAATAGAAGTGGCCACTTCCTGGCCTTCTCTGAGTGTTCAATCCTTTCCATAATTTAACTGCCTGCTCTGGGTAATTACTTTTCTCCTGCTTATGAGCTTAGAGCAATAGTAGTTCCAAATTACTAGAGACTTAATAAGGCTAAATTATAATGAGTGTCCCGTGGAATTACATACCGCATTAGCACCAAATGAGTTCATTAGAAATTCATTAGGAGTGATTCCTATGGCTGCCACAGGTATTAATCATGGTTAGCCAGCGGCAGGAGAGGGGGCAATGAATAACTTCACAGGAACTGTATGAAGACCTTTCGGCACCTGACTTTGGCCTGAAGCAATATTTTTCAAGGGTCACAGGCTGCTTTGGTTCTAAGTTTGGAGGGCAGGTTGTTTGGATGTTGTTGGGTCTATCCTCCTTGCTTCCTCCTCCTTGCTGGCTATGGCCCCAGCAAGGGTCAGACCGGGAGACATGGCGGGGTGGCTCTGAGCTGCTGAGAAATTATGAAGAGGATTCAGGGTTCTTGCCTGCCCAGCATGCACTCCCCCTTCCTCTGTATGAGGCCTTACCTGTTCCCTGAAGGGCTGCCTCTGCCCCTGCTGCACGTGGGTCTTCATGGGACTGTCAGTCAAGACCTTCCACCCACCCCCAGGAGTTGAATACAACCTAGTTAGGCCAACAGAACTTTGTCTCCTGGTACTTTTTTTTTTTTTTAAGCGAGCTTGCTCGGTTGCTCAGTCGTGTCTGACTTTTTGTGACCCCATGGATTGTGGCCTGCCAGGCTCCTCTGTCCATGGGATTTTTCAGGCAAGAATACTAGAGTGGGTTGCCATTTTCTCCTTGAGGGAATCTTCCCAACTCAGGGATCAAACCTGAGTTTGCTGTGTCTCTTGCATTAGCAGGCAGATTCCTTAGCACTAAACCACCTGGGAAGTAATAATTTATTACTGGTTCAGTAATAAATTATTTATAGTATTATGTGCAATTTAAAGACAAAAATACACACAAATACAAACCTATGCATGTTAAGTCGGTTCAGTCGTGTCCATCTCTTTGTGACCCTATGGACTGTAGCCCACCAGACTCCTCAGTCCATGGGATTCTCCAGGCAAGGATACCTGGCTATAGTGGATCGCCATCCCTTCTCCAGGGATGGGATATCTTTCCAACCCAGGGGTTGAACCCACGACTTTTACATTTCCTGCATTGGCAGGCGGATTCTTTAGCACTAGCACCACCCAGCACAAAACTACCACTGTAACAAAAGGTCATGGTATTTTTAACAGCTATGCATTTCTGTGTATGATTCCACTTGACTCAAGAGGCTCCTAGGTCATTTGCTATAAATGGAATTTCCAATTAAGACTTGGAAATCATAACATAAATAACACTATAGCACCTTGAGACTTTGCCTGCTTTAATGATACTGGCTGAATTGACTGGCTGTTTTAAAAGCTATTTTTAATCTTTTTCTATTTTCAGGAGAATTTTTACATTCTCTTATATTAATAGTATTCATTAATATGATTCAGTATCATTTAAGGAAAAGAGGCTCACAAGGTGAAAAGTCAAAATGACCACTAAAAAATAGTCCTTTAAATTAGGTAGCATCTATTAAGTATTTGCTAGGTCTTATGTGCCTTCCTTGGAGAAGGAAATGGCAACCCACTCCAGTGTTCTTGCCTTGAGAATCCCAGGGATGGGGGAGCCTGGTAGGCTGCCGTCTATGGGGTCGCACAGAGTTGGACACGACTGAAGCGACTCAGCAGTAGCAGCAGCAGCATGCGCCTTCCTACATACCTTCATGTGTTGGGTTATCCAGTTCTCCCCATGTCTCTAGGAGTCAGGTTTAACTGTTAGCCCCATTCTGCCCACAAGGAGTCCCAAACACAATATAGCCAGTAATTGGTTGAGCTGGGAATTTGAGTCTCCAGTGGAGGACTATAAGAAGGGATGGTGGGGGACTTCTCTGGTGGCTCAGTGGCTAAGAATCCATGCTCCCAATGCAGGGGGCCTGGGTTCAATCTTTGGTCAGGGAGTGAAGTGAAAATGTCAGTCGCTCAGTCATGTCTGACTCTTTGTGACCCCATGGACTGTAGCCCACCAGGCTCCTCTGTCCATGAAGAATTCCCAGGCAAGAAATACTGGAGTGCGTTGCCATTTCCTTCTCCAGGGGATCTTCCCAGCTCTGGGATCAAACCTGCATCTCCTGCTTGGCAGGTGGATTCTTAATCACTGAACCACCAGGAAATCCCCCAGTATATTCATATGGTGGATTAATTTAAGGTCATTAAAGTGATAGCAGGGGATAGGGCTGGCAGGCAGGCAGTGGGAGTGATGTAGAAGACTTGATAAGGGTAGTTGGCATAGATAATGGAGTTGGGAACCACCACTGATGAGGGTAATACCACTGAGCTGTTCAAAACTTGGCTGAGAGCTGACCATGAATTTGTAGTGGTGATGCGCTCCTCCCCCACTTTCAGTTGTGTGTTTTCTTCTGGTTGTAGTCAGCAGTCTAGTGAGGGGAGTGGAAAGACTATTTTTTTTTTTGTCCAAAGATGGGACCTGGGAAGCCAGGGTGGCCAAAGGACATTGAGAGTCCTAGCAAAAGAAGTAAAGCATCTAGGATTTCCCTGGGGGTCCAGTGGCTAAGAGTCTGCCTTGCAGTGCAGGGATGCAGGTTCAACCCCCAGTCCAGTAACTAAGACCTCACACACCGTGGAGAAACTAAGTCTACGAGAGGCAGCTACTGAGCCTGCACGCTGCAACTAGAAAGTCCGTGTGCTGCAGCGAAAGATCCCACGTGAAACAACGAACATCCCATGTGCCACAACACAGACCCAGTGCAACCAAATAAACAAATGTGAAGCACCCACGGGCTGGATAGGAAGGGAAATGAGGCCAAGAGTAGGAGATGAACCTGGGGAAAGGGAATGAGCCATGAGGCTAGGAGATTCATTCAATGGGGTGGGGACTGTTTTCTCTTCTGCTGTGTATCTTCCTTCCCTAACACAGCCAGGTTTGTTAGGGAAATACAGTAAATGTATTTTGAATGAATGAATGCATGGATTGTAACTCTGATGTTAGAGCCAGACACTGGCATTCTGCTTTTCATCAGAGAGCCATAGTGGTGGCAGATATCACTTCAGGTCAGAAAAAAAATGAGTTCACACCCAATCTTGATCAACAACAAGCTGTGTGACCCTAAACAAGCCACCTAACCTTTCTGAGCCTAGGCTTTCTTTTCTGTAAATAGGGATAAGGACAGATTTCTCAGAAGTTTGTTGCAGGGATTAAATGAGATGCCATGTGTCGAGTCCTTAGCACTGTGTCTGGCATTTAGGGATCACCTGCTAAGTACCATAGGAGGAATCATGGTCTCCAAGAGCCTGCCTGGTTCTGGAGGCTGCATCCAAATTCAACTGCTGCATTTAGTTAGAGGTCACGACTGCAAGACCTGAAGTAAAACTGCTTTCTCAGTCAACTAACCGTGACATTTCTGAGCCTGTTTCCTTATTTATACAGTGGGGATAATATCAAGACCTACCCAATAGACTGGTTGGGAAAATTTGAGTAATAATTTATGTAAAGCATTTAGCATGCTGTGGGTGCACAACAGATGCTGGCTGCTAGGATTCCCCATTATTGGAGATGAGGAGGAGTTGGCTTTGTTGAGGGCCTAAGAATAGGAGTTTTGACCTGTCAGTCTGAGATGGCACAAGACATGAAGTGGAGCTGTTAGGTGGGCAGCAAAGGACATGGGTTATAAAACTGGTCACAGAACTAAAATCCCACATGCTGTGGGCAACTAGAGATCCCACATGCCTCAACTACTGAGCCTGCACATTCTAGAGCCTTTGCACCACAAGAGAAATCCATGCATTGCACAAAGACCCAGCACAGCCAAAATTAAAACAACAGTAAGAAACCAGCTAAAAATTCAGCATTAAAAATAATAATAAGCCCATGGACGGGATGAGATCACCAAGGAAATAAGTGCTTAGAGAAAAGGCAAGAATGAGGACTGAACTCGGGGGCACTGGATGCTTAGCGATGATGGACATAATTGTCACTGCAAAGCTGGTGACCAGACACAGTGATGCTGAGGCTGCATAGCCAGCCTGCCCCAGCAACATTAATTTAACACGCTCTTATATACTGTGCCAGGCTCTGAAAAAGTTGCTTTATGAAAATTAACTCATTTAATACTCATAGCAACCCTTTAAGTTAGAAGCAATTATTATCTCCATTTTGCAGATGAGAGAACTGAGACACAGGAAGATAGCTAATTTAACCAAGTACACTCTGCCAGCAAGTAGCAGAGCTGGGATTTAAACCTAGGGAGCCTGACCTCAGAGCCTCTATCTCCTCTAATTTTAAATTTCTAGGTTCTATTTGTGGATAAACCAAGTGTCAACTGGATTTTCCAAGAGAATGCTTAATTTCTTATTCTCTGACCATTGAGAGCAAAGCTAGGAGAACTGTCGTGGAATAAATTGCCATCAGAGGTCTCACTCAGCCTGGGTACTCCAGGAGTAACCCTAGTTAGCATTTCAGATTCTTGGTTGAGGAAAGAAGAGGAAGGGGATGGGTGGCTGATCAAGGAATCTATAACTCTGATGGATCACTCACTTCATACATGGCCCTGGAAAGTCCTGGGGTGAGGAGGTTAGGGGGAGGTCAAGGGTTCATGTTCCAACTGTGGACTCAAGCACCTGCATTTGCTACTTTCTTCACTAGTTATTCTCAGAAATAATGGTGGCTGATTTGACGCAGGAGCCAGAGTCCAGGTGGGAAGTTGGGGTGGCCCAGGGGGGATTAACCTTGGGGCCATTCTTTATCTCCATGGGGAATAACTGCTCTAGGAGTTCAATTGCCCCCATAAAACCTCACTGTTACACGGAAGCAGTTTGAGTTCATTTACTCCTCTTGGAAGGTTCTCAATGAGTGTCTGAACAAATAGGTGAACCTCAGTTGAAGAGGGAGAGAGAGAGAGAGTGGGTGGGTGGAAGGCTGGAGGGTGGGTGGAAGGCACAGGGATTCCAGTTAAGAGGAACACAGCTGAGTCAGGTGTCCTGGTGCCAAGCCTGTCCCTTCCCACACCCCTGCCCCTCCCATCCTGTCTGTGCTGCTGGCTTTGGATGAGCTACTGAGGAGAAAACGGTTCTGACCATTCACAAGGAAGTCCATGTGAGAGAGTGAAGTCGAGGTCTGGTGAATCCATCTGGTCCATCTGCCAGCCGCTGCCCATGAACCCTGGCCTGGAGCTTCTCGGGGTAATACAGCATGACTACTGGGGATTCCAGGGCCCCACCAGGCTGACCAAATCAGAACTCCTGTGGGGCAGGGCCCATAGGTTTCCATTTTTCACAAGCCCTCCTCTCCTGCACCCTTAGCAGTGTATGATTAAGACCACACTTGGAAAACAGTCTCACAGCCTATTCCAGACTGCTCTGAACCAATAAAACAAAATCAGAGGTGTCCCAGTGCTTACTAGGTACACAGCCATAAACAAGTAGGAAATGCAGCCTCTTTCCTTAAAGGGATTATAATCTGATTGGGAGATAAAAGACACATTTTGTGAAGAGTTAAACTAATGCTACAATAAATAGCGGGCATCCCTTGTGGCTCAGTGGTAAAGAATCTGCCTGCAGTGCAGGAAACTTGGGTTCGATCCCTGAGTTGGGAAGATCCCCCGGAGAAGGGAATGGCAACCCACTCCAGAGCCTGGTGGGCTATGGTCCATGGGGTTGCAAAGAGTCAGACATGACTGAGCCTCTAAGCACACGCACACACACACACACAGAGAGAAATAATAGTACCATTCAATGAACACCTACAAAATGCTAGATCCTGTGCTAAGCCTTTTATTTATATACTCTCATTTAATCCTATTTAGTCTCTGGAAGACAGGTCTGATTCTGTTTTATTTATTTGGCTGCACTGGGTCTTAGTTGCAGCACCCGGGATCTTTGTGGCCACGTGTAGGATTTTAGTTGCAGCACGCAGGATCTAATTCCCTGACGAGGGATCGAACCCAAGTCCCCTGCATTCAAAGCTCAGAGTCTTAACCACTGGATCACCAGGGAAGTCCCAGAAAATGGGTATTTTTATTCCAGCTTGTCAGGATGCCCGAGTGGTCTAAGGCGCCAGACTCAAGCTTCGGCTTCCCACTTACTAATGGTTTATTTGCCAATTTTCCTCACACCAGCCTTCCCTGACCCTTAAGAGGTGACAAGAGTGATGCCTCTGTTTTTCAAAATACTCCGATGTAACAGCCTTTATCTCATTTATCACACCACGTGGCAACTGCCTGTTTACTAGGCTGGGTCTCTCACAAGACTTGAGGACAGGTACTTGGTAGTTCCAGGGTCTAGTGCACAGTAGGTACTCAGATAGTGTTTTCTGAATGAATAAAGACTCTGTCTGAAGTCTCGGTTAATATTGTGACTCTAAAGCCCAGGTTTCCCCATAAGCCATTACAAGCAGCTGGTACACACCAGGCAGATTCCTGTAACTGATTTATCTATAGGTTGGAGTAATAGAAGAAGGCTCCCTGGGGAAGGTGGAGTTGGGAGGACAATTCAAATTTGGAAAGACAGGTGAAAGGTGAGCAGTCATTTCAGGTGGGCCAAGGCACAAAGGTAAAAGGGCATACTTCCTAGAGACCCCAGGGGATTTGAGGAGACTATATCCCATCCCCTAAACCTCTCTAGCTTAACCATCTTACATCTAACCTACATCCCAAATACTACTGTGGAATTACTTTCCTCCAAGCTTTCCTGGGAGACGGCAAATGCTCTTATTGGCTTCCTACGCCTGCTGCTGCTAAGTCACTTCAGTCATGTCTGACTCTGTGCTACCCCATAGATGGTAGCCCACCAGGCTCTGCCATCCCTGGGATTCTCCAGGCAAGAACACTGGAGTGGGTTGCCATTTCCTTCTCCAATGCATGAAAGTGAAAAGTAACTAGACCAGTGGATTTCTCCGTTTGGAAAGTCCCTTTAAATAGTGAATGGGGTAGTTTCAGTTTCCATGAAGAAATAAGATCCATTAATGTCTATGATATACTGCTAGGTGGGGGAAAAGGCAAGGGAAAACAGTGTCTTTAGATATCAGCAACTGAGCAATCAGGGGCTAACCCAATTCAGTCCCAATGTGGCAACACATATTAAGAGTTGTAAGAATGTTCCAGATCCCATAACTTTGTAATCCTTTAATGCAAGAAAATACACGTAAACAAGCTCACTGTGGCCTCACATTTAAAGGGGTAACCTGGGCACCCCCTAAAATTCCAACAGCAAACATTATGCAGCCGTTTCTAACAATAAACATGGCAGCTCTGTGACCTCCCTGGCGGTTCAGCAGCTAAGACTCTATGCCCAGGTTTGATCTCTGCTCGGTGAACCATATCCCTCACGCCACCACTAAAGATTCTGAATGCTGCAACCAAGACCCAGCACAGCCAAACCTATATTGACATATAAATGGCAGTTTTACAGAAACAAGGGACTGTATTTACAAACCAATACTGAGCAAAGAAAAAGAGAATGGAATATTGCATTTACATGGTGACTATGGCTATTATATATCTGTTATAATTAGAGTCAGTGAGAAAGAAAGCAAGGATGAGAGAGGAGAGAGAGGAGCCAAAGAGATAAGAGAAAGAAAAAGTAATGGGATTATGGAAGGTTTTTGGAAATGTCTTTAAATGATGCTGAAAATTGTCTTGGTAGTAAATACGAACTACACACAGGGACTCTGTGACTCTGAGTGGGATACTTAACTTCTCTGAACCTTGGTTTCCTGGTTTCCTCCTTGAAAAAATGGGGACAGTAATGGTATTTACTTCATAGAGTTGTTTGGAAGATTAAATGAGAGAATCCATGTAGAACACTCAGCATCACGCCCAATGGATGGTAAACACTCAGTAGGTGTTAGCTATTACTGTCATTGTTATGTCGCCAATGCATCTCCTGGGTCCTGCATTGGCAGTTGGATTCTTTACCATTGAGCCACCTGGGAAGCCCTATAATAGCCACAGGCACCATGTAAATGCAATATTCCATTCTCTTTTTCTTTGCTCAGCACTGCTTTGTAAACACAGCCCCGTGTTTCTATAAAGCTGCCATTAAATATATATACACCTGGCTGTGCCAGGTCTTGGTTGCAGCGTTCAATATCCTTTGTTGCGGCATTTGGGGATAAGGGGAAATGGATCAATGAAGGGAAATCCTCATATGCTCTAGATAGGAGTGTAAACTGTTCTAGTATAGATACAGTTTTTAACTTACATCTAAGTTTATATATAACTTTAGGTACAAAATCCCTTTGTTCTAGGAATTGCATGTCTAGGAATTCATCTTTAGTAAATAATCTTAGTAAATAAGCCGACGTGTACACCAAGGGGAGTGAATGAGAATTTTGTCTCAGAGTTATTTATAACAGAAAAAGATTGGGAACAACCTAAAGGCCCAGCAATAGTTATATAAATTGTGAAATATACATACCGTAGAATGTGGTATACCTTTATGTAATGATACACACATGTACTTACATCATTACATAAAGAATACATGACAGAACAATATAATCTTATTTACAGAAGAAAGTATAGGTATTCACTTAAAAGTCTGAGAGGACAGATACCAACTGTTATCAAGGACATCTCTGCCAGAACTGTCACTTGCTCTGAATTATGAAATTTTAATATATATAATTTAGCATCAGAAAATCCAAGATAGGGTGGAGGGGAGACACTATGGGTATGTGTTGATGTTGTTGTTGTTGTTGTTGTTAAAATAAGACCCTTGGCTGGGGTAAGGAATTCTAAAATTGAAAATTGTAGATTTGCAGAATGTGGCAAAACTGGTTTCATCAGTTCAGAAACCACTCAGTCCCAGGTCTGAGGTTAGCAACTGTGGTGAATTCTGCTTTGCATATAGATGATGGGGATTCTAAGGGACTTTAAAAAAGGAGACAGATGCAAAACTTTCCTTAATAATAATAAACATGAAAGCCTTTGTAAGTGCTTCATACTTTGCATGGCCAATCTATTTGATCCAGAGAGCAGTCCCATGAGACAGGCAGGGCAGGAGTTATCACAAGGGGATGGAGTCCTTGAGTGTCAAGTGGTGTCAGAGTCAGAACTGAGACAAGGGGACTTCCCTGGTGGTCCAGTGGTTAAGTATCTGCTTTCCAATGCAGGGGACACAGGTTTGATCCCTGGTTGGGGAACTAAGATCCTGCATGCTGTGGGGCAACTAAACCTGTGTGCCACAACTAGAGAAGCTGTGCCTTACAATGGAGATCCAGCACAACCACAGAAGAACAGGGACAGGAAGTTGGGGCCGGACGCCTGGCCCTCTCAGTTGCTTAGCTGGAACAGACTGAAATTTGCCACACTCCCAGCCCATGCCTGGCACATAGCTGGTCTCTAGGGCAACTGGCACTGCCTCCTCCAATTGGCTCCCTGGCTCATGGGCTACACTCCATGGGTGCAGATGATCACACCATCTATACCTATCTCATGCCTGCGCTTCTGCAAGTGTTCTTTGCTACAGACAAACTCATTGTTTCCTTTCTTGGTGGCTGTACCCACCTTCATCACATTGATCTCAACTTAAAATGTTATCTGCCTCTTCCAACCTTACCACTTCTCTAAACATCCAAATTCGTTCAAGACCTGTATTAAATGCCACTTGCTATGCAAAGCTGCCCCAGCCAGCGGGACCCCACTGCTTCTTCCCCAGATCTGGGCGTCTCAGAACACACCCCATCCTGTGTGCACGAGGATTCTCTGCAGCTGTGTTCTGTCACTGCACCAGACTGGAAGCTCTCTGGGGAAGGGGGTATGTCTCACTGTTTCCTCAGTGCTGGCCCCACACTGAGGTACCTGACACACTCCGGTCAGTGAATGCAGGGGTGACTGAGTAAAGGAGGGATGCTGGGAGCATGGATGGAGGACATGGATGGCTGGATGGAGGAGGGCTGGGCAGAGATGGATGATCACTCAAACCCTGCAGCAGAGCCATCCCTAGCCTTGCCAATGGCAATGGGATTCCAGCCAGCAAGTCCCCAGGGTGAATAACCTCGGGGTTTTTGCTCCTCCACGTCCTGCCCACATCATAAAATTGCAAGTGCTTCCTCTTCATGGGTGGGAAGGAGAAGTGGGGTGACTTTGGGGCTGAGCCTCAGCATCCAGGAGGGTTTATAAGCGGAGGCACCAGGCCCCTCAGCACCACAGCTCTTCCTTCTCATCCTTTGCTCCAGAGGCTCCAGCTCTTCGGCAGCATGGCCTTCACTGGCAAGTACGAGACTGAGAGTGAGAAGAACTACGATGAGTTCATGAAGCGCCTGGGTGAGTGAGCTCCTGAGAGCACCTTCCTGGGGTTGGGCGTCACAGCCAGCTCTGCACAGGGAACCCAAAATCCATGAGGCTCAGAGAAGTCGAGTGACTAGTGCAAGGTCACAAAGCTAGTAATGGGTGAGATGGAGAGTTGATTGGTTTATTCACTCAAACATTTATTGAATGCTTGCTGTATGCATGGGCCAACCTAATGTTATCGATGGGGCATTTCAGCAAGAACTGCCCACGGTCATGCATCAGTGCCAGAGGTCATGAGACCCCCCCGGAGCCCAGGATGAGATGAGTGATGTCACCACATGCTGCCTGGGGAGAGGTGACAAAGGGGTGGGAACACAGAGACCAGGGTTGACAAGCTACTCGTTCACTCCATCATTCAGCAAACAAGGGCCTCTTACAGTGCTAGGCACCATGGGTGGAGATCAAACACCCCACTCTTCTGACTGCTCGATTTGTAACACTGGTTGAGAGGGACCAAAGAGACAGTGGACTTGACAATCCTGCAGAAATCTTGGTGTGTCAGCCAAGTGTGAGGCAGTGCAGCTGTCTAGATTCAGAGGACAGCCGCAGGGGACCTGGGCCCTACCTGGGTCCAGGTAGGAAAGGGGCCCCAAGAGCAGGGTCTGGGGCCATGGGGAGGAAAGAGCCCTTGTGAGTCAAGTACTGGGACTGGCCCTGAAGGAACAGTGACCTGGCTTCACCTACAACAGTCTAGTTGCAGGAATCCGTATCTGTAAAACAAGAGCATTAGAAGACAGTCTTGCAGGTCTCATTCATTTTAGGACTTTGTGAGCGTGGGAAATTTCTAGCATACTACTTTTTACTATACTAGTTTCTAGTAGTACAGTAGTAAATTTCTAGTATAGTTAAGAAGAGCAGCTATTATTGTCAACTTCATGCCGGCAGTTTTACCAGACACAATCACTGTCATTTAACCCCTGCAACAGTCCTGAGAAATGGGCCTTATTATCCCCAGTTTGCAGATGAAAACCCTGAGCCTTGGAGAGATAGTAACTTGCCCAGGCCACATGGCTCATGACAGAACTGGGGCTTGTGCTCTTGACTGTCACACTAACCTGCCATGGGGGAAGCAAGCTCGTGCCCAAAGCCACAGGTTGTAGGCAGCTCTTACACGGCCACTCTGCTTGTCCCTGGGCCCAGGGCTCTCCAGCGACAGGATTGAAAAGGGCCGCAACTTCAAGGTCATCTCGGAGATACAGCAGGACGGGCAGAACTTCACCTGGTCCCAGCACTACCCTGGGGGCCACTCCATTTCCAACAATTTCACCATTGGCAAGGAGACTGAGATGGAGACCGTGGGAAACAAGAAGTTCAAGGTGAGAGCCTGCTGGCTACCCCGCCCTCCTTCCCCAGGCCTCTGGCTGACTTCTTGGTCCCCACCATGTCCCCTGGGGCTGCTCCCTAAGCTGAGGCTTCTTCTTGAGTCTGTGTGTGAGTGCTAAGTCGCTTCAGTCGCATCCAACTCTTTTGTGACCCTATGGACTGTAGACTGCCAGGCTCCTCTGTCCATGGGGTTCTCCAGGCAAGAACACTGGAGTGGGTTGCAATGCCCTCCTCCAGGGGATCTTCCTGACCAAGGGATCAAATCCAGGTCTCCTGTGTCTCCTACATTGGCAGGTGGGTTCTTTACCACTAGCACCACCGGGGATGCCCTTCTTCTCAAGTCTAGTCTACAGCATTAAGAGCTTGAGTTACTTGGCAACTTAGCCATTCTTGGTTTTTAATGATACGTCAATAATGGACACAATAATGATGATAAAAATTGTTCCCATCTGCCGAATCCTTCACACATATATCCCCAACACTAGCTGGATCTGTCCCATATCTTAATGCAGGTAAGCCCGTGAGGTTGCTATAACTACTGCCCCACTTTACAGATGGGGGAGTTGGGCTGAGTCATGTGATTAAATAGTTGCCTAGATCCCACAGCGAGGCTGGGCCTGCACACCCAGGCAGTCTGGTTCCAGAGAGCATAACCACATTTTTATGCTGCCTGTAGTGTGACCTAGAGATTAATCTTCCCAGGCCCTAGAACTAGACTCATCTGGGTTCGAAACTGCAATCATGGGTAGCAAAGAAGTGAAAGTTGGCTGTTTATCCCCTTCCTACCCAGAATGGCCCCTCAGGTCTTCCACCCATCCCAGGTCCCCTCTGTAGCCCCCAACCCTGACCAAGAAAGTATTCCGCTCCTCAGATTGCCAGGGTGGGGATAAGCAGTCATAATATTGATATTCTGCCACTTGGGTATTTTAAAAATTTAACAACTTCTCATGGTATCTTTCCTTGTCAGCACATATTGAGTTGCCTTAGTCTTTTCTTAATGGTGGTATTGTGTCCAACAGTACGGAAATGCTAGTCACCATTCCCTCATTAATAGATATTTAGGCTATTGACTGGAGGATAACATAAGTTGAATATTTAGGTTGTTCACTGTTACAAACAATGCTGCAATCAACACTCTCGGATGACATCAGCATCACTTAATAACGATGATCATAACAGAGTCTGCAGCTAACAAGGAGTGCTTAGCAGGGAGCCAGGCACTGCTCTAAGCACTCTACATATATCATGATATCATGTGTGACTGCTCAGTCACGTCTGACTCTTCTAGGGAATCTTCCTGACCTCAGGATCGCACCCTCCCCTTCTGAATTGGCAGGCAGATTCTTCGCTTCTTCACTGAACTACCTGGGAAGCCCACATATATGACAGTAAATCACTTAATCTTCACAGTAACCCCATGGAGTAGGTACCAGTACTACCCCCATTATTGAGATGAGAAAACCGAGGCACAGGAAGGTCCAGTGGCTTGCACAGATTATCTGTATCTTTGGATATATGCAATCACATGTCTTTGTTGTTGATGTTGTTCCGTTGCTCAGTTGTGCCCAACTCCTTTCGATCCCATGGACTGTAGCATCACATGTCTATAGGACAAATTACTTCCTAGAGGGGGACTGCTGGGGCAGGAGGCAGGTCCATTCACCCCCGAGGGCTGGTCTGCATTTGTGGGGGCTCTGCAACTCAGGCTGCCTTTTGCTTCTCTTTCAGGTCACTGTGAAGATGGAGGGTGGGAAAGTGGTGGTGGACTCTGCCAACTACCACCACACCGTAGAGATTGTGGATGGCAAGCTGGTGGAGGTAAGTGTCCTGCTGGTTCCCACATAATATAGAGGATGGTCTTCTGCCCTGAGAGGCAGGCCTCTGGGAAGCTGGCTTCACAGGCATGGGCTCTGTGCTGATCGCTGGATGCACATGACTTCATCTGATCTTCATAATCATGCTATTAGGTAAGGGTTTTTATTCCCATTTTGCAGGTGAGGAGACTGAGGCACGGGGTGACTAAGAGATTGGCCAGAGGGCACAGAGCTTTTTTGACAGAGCAGGAATTTGGTGTTAGGCGCCAGACTCCAGTGCCCGCACTCAGCCACCTCAGGGGCACAAGTCTGGACTTCCCAGAGTATAAATGAAGCAGGGAGTCCTGGTGGGCCCAAGCACAGCTGCCACTCCCTCACTTCCATGAGGGACTTCAGGCCCTGAATGCTCTATCTTCTGGTGTTGCAAGAGAAGCTGGAAATTGGCACTTCAAGTGAAATTTCCAGACTAGCCAATATTGGCAACTAATTAAAAGATTTCTAAAAAAATGTTGGCGGGACCAACTCACACACCTGTGGACTGACCCCTGCCACAGGCCGTTTCCTCCTCCAGGGGATCATCCTGACCCAGGGATTGAGCCCTCGTCTCCTGTGTCTCCTGCATTGGCAGGTGGGCTCTTAGTAAACACAGGTTGGAGGTGCTCCATCCCCCATTCAACTCTTTCCCCAGGGGCTCCACAGTTTCCCTAGGTGAAGGAAACGGATGTGAGGTGACGAGAAAAAGGAAGATGCTTCTACATGTCGGTCATTTCCCCCTCGTGAGCCTATGTCTTGGGCTAGAGTACCCCCAGGGGAGGTCTGGGCTGTCCTCCCCAAGCCTCTCCAGGAGGACATGCTGAGGGAGGCAGGGTCTGCCACCCTCATTCCTCTCTATCTTGCAATCTCTTCCCCGTTTCCTTGTTTTCCTCACCCAAGTCCAGTCTAGAGAAAAGCAGCACATGGCTCCAGAGCCTCAATGCCCTCACATTACTCTCATTTTACAGAGAAGCCATAGAGGCTCAGAGACATAGGCAACTTGCCCAAGGCCACACAGCTAGTCTGTGGGGGAGGCAGATGAAATTGGCTGATTTCTAAACTCTGCCTGCTCTTCCCAGGCCATGGGTCTTCTTTCCCTCCCTTCATTTTAGTTTAAAAAAAAAATCTATAGTGTTTTAAAATATGTCTGTGTACATATATGTATACCCATATATACATACACATATATATATGGCATAGGCTTCTCCAATGGCTCAGCAGTAAAGAATTCTCCTGCCAATGGAGCAGATGAGGGTTTGATTCCCGAGTTGGGAAGATCCCCTGAGAAAAGGAAATAGCAATCCACTTCAGTATTCTTGCCTGGAGAATCCCATGGACAAAGGAGCCACGCGGGCTATAGTCCATGGAGTTGCAAAGAGTCAGACACTACTGAGCAACTAAGCACAGGCACGAGCGTTTTTTTCTGGATGGAAATTGACCTCCTGGAGAATCTGATGAAAGCTAGAGGACACTGACTCCCAGAGGCAAGGCTCCCCAGCCTGGGAGAGGTGCAGGAAGAACCCAGGGCAGAGCCTGTGAGGGGTACAAGGAGAACCCAGGGCAGAATGAAGCACATTTGTGCCCGACAGGAGAACTCATCTTCCCCAAAGAAACAAATGTTTCCTAATTCCTGGGGGCACCTGACCATGGAGTCTGTACAGTGGGAGCAGTGCCCAGAGTTCATGGCCATCACACACACACACGCACAAGAATGCACACACACATATGCACATGGACAGACTAGGTACCAGAGAGAAGTGGTCTTGGTTGCATATTTCCTCCCATCTCTGGAGACCCGGAATTATTCTGGACACCCTCCTCCTTCTCCACCCACAGGGATGCATTTTGTGAGCATCCCTCTTCCTACCTCCACCCACCACCAGCACCCCTTCTCTCATCACTTCTCCTCTAGGCAGAGCCCTGGCCTCCCCCTCCACTCCATCCTCCATCCACCCCATATGAAAATCACACATCACTGTACTGCTGCCCTTAGGCAAAACTGCTTCCACAAAATTCCATTTGCCACCCATCCCCTCCCACAAGAAAGCAGCTCTCCTCTGCTGGGCATCAGGACCAACTGATGCTATAAGCACATCCGATGACAGCGTGTCTTGGCCTTGAGCCCAGGGTGCTGCACACAGCGGGCCTCTCCTGAACAGCATCCTCTTTTCAGCCTCTTCCACAAAACCTTATACTTCCCAAGGGCAGAGACTGTATCTCCCCATCACTGAGCACAGGGGCCCCATAAATGCTAAATGGTGTAGAGGGTGAGTGTGGCCTTCCTCAGAGGGGTGATTGACTTCTCTAACATTTAGCTTTCTCATCTGTACAATGGGACAAGCTCAGTATTGGGGGGAATGTGACTGGCATGGGTGAAATGAAATGGATGGACGAGTTGAAGGTTATCCCAAGGAAAGCCACATCGTGCCAACATGTTAACACTTTGGCCACATAAAAGTAAACAGAGTGAGCCTTGCAGCAAACTGGGAACCAGAGACCCAGAGAAACGGTGCCACATCCCATCAGGGCTGGGACTAGAGGCCAGTCTACCTTCCCTAGGCCCCATGGTCACCTTGGGCTCCCTGCAGTGACTCCCTCTGTTCCCGCTGTTTCTTCCAGGTCTCCACCTTTGGAGGCGTGATCTACGAGCGCGTGAGCAAGAAGGTGGCCTGAGCCGGTCTGAGTTGGCCGGTAGGGCTCTGCGGGGGGCTGTAAAGCCGTATCAATAAAACTGGTATAACAAGACTTTCTGCTCGTTCCAGAACCTCTCTTTGTTCTCTAGTGTCTTGGGGCAGTTCTGGCTGGTGGAGATGGGAAACCCCTGCAGATGGCTGTGCAGGCCACACCTTGGCCCTGAGGTCCCTGTGGGTCCCATGTCACCACAGAGACTTGGGGTGTGGACACGTATGGACGTAAGACCCCTGGCCCCAGAGAGAGGGCACAAGCGGTGCTCGAGAGGTGTGGTGGGCACATCTCTGTGGTCCCTGCCCCTACCTGCCATCCACACTCAGGGTGGAGAGATCACTCTTTCTCGAGACACATGTCCCCTGGGAGGGTGACACACTGACTCTCAGATGGGCCACAAGAAAGTGCATCAGAAGCAGGGGCAGGACTCGCTGCTGCTGGGCGCCAAGGCTGCGCAGACACTGGGATGGACGCGGCAGCCAGGAGCGGTGCTTCAGCGTGGCTGTGGTCTCTGCTTATTCACTGCGGAGTCCTTCCTCTGGGCCTCAGCCTACCCACTGGTATGAGAGGGCCAGGAGGACCAATGAGGAACTGAGGAGAAATGGGAGTCTATGAGATGACAAAGGGGTTATGTGTGTACCAGGCAGGAACTGAAACGTCATGGATTGAACTAGCGGGCTTGGATGGGGGGCCAGGGAGAAACTTGGAGAGGCGGCAGTGGGATGGGAAAGGTGATCAGAAAGGTCACTCTGAGCCCCCCGTAGGTGCCTGGATCCCTGCATCAGGGAAGATGCCAAGGCCGCACCTGGCCTGAGCAAGTGTCCCTGCCTGATCGCGGGCATGGGAGAGGCATGGGAGAGGAGGAGGGGGGTCTGCCTGTCCCTTGGACAGATCATCCCTAACCTTGAATGGGATTTTTTCATTCTTCTTTCCTCGGTACCACCCTGAGTTCTTCTCTCTTTTGTTTTTTAATTGGCTATGCCACACTGCACACAGGATCTTTAGCTCTGGGGGTCAAACCTGTGCCCCCTGCAGTGGAAGTGTGGAGTCTTCATCAGTGGACTACCCACAAGTCAGGGTGAAAAGTGCTTCACCCTGACTTCTTTTTACCCATACTTTGCTCCATACAATTCATTTGTTTTTACTACAAAGGAAACTTTATATCACTTTCATACATGGAAAGCCATCATCATTTTCCATAAATAGATTAAAACTATTTTAAAAAGTCAAAGCTGAACAATATTGACTTTGAGCTCGATTCTGTTGTCAAAGCTGTGAGCCTTAGGCCTCCCTTTGTGAAAAGGGAAAGAGCCGCACAATAGCCAGTAGCACCAAACAGGAAACTGTCTCCTTCCCTCACTAAAATGCCTGCAGGACTCCATGACAAGAGAAGAACGCACCCTCTTTAAGAATTGAATTATCTAAGTGTCCATCAGTGGATGAATGGATAAAGATGTTTCTCACACACACACACACACACACACACGAATACTATTCAGCCATAAAAAAGAATTAAATCCTGCCATTTGCAACAACATGGATGGAGCCTGAAGTGAAGTGGAAGTGGCTCAGTCGTGTCCCACTCTTTGCGACCCCATGGACTATACAGTCCATGGAATTCTCCAGGCCAGCACTGGAGTGGGTAGCCCTTCCCTTTTCCAGGGGATCTTCCCAACCCAGGTTTCCCGCATTGCAGGTAGATTCTTTACCAGCTGAGCCACAAGGGAAGCCCTAAAGCCTGAAGGTACTATATTAAATAAGTCAGAGGGAGAAAGACTTTTCTGGTGGTCCACATGATTTCAAAATAAAACAAACTCACAGATACAGAAACAGATTAGTGGTTACTAGAGAGTCTGGCATACAACAGGTGCTTAATAAGTGCTATGCTACCTGACCTCAGGTACTGGCAGCCTGTGTAATCTAGTCTTCCACTCTCAGGAGCCTGCCTCAGCCTGGACAGATGGCACAGCCCAGCTCACTGGCAGTGCAGTCCTTGCCTCCTCCCACATCGTGCCCTGAAACTTGTTTCTTTCCAAGAACAGCACTCAGCCTCCCCTACCCACCCACCAAGTTAGGACCCTGTGAATTCCAGCATTTTGCCAAGACTTATTGCTAATTAAGTGAACTAGATAAGCATTAAATTAAACTAGCAGTGTTCCTGTTTTCTGTTCAGACTGAATAATTACTCATAATGAGCTTGGATAATAAGTCTCTAAATAACAGAGTTAAATACAACTAGGTGGAAAACTGAGAGAGAGAGAAGGGATAAGAGAAAGAGTAGAAAAGAAAGGAAGAGCTGGGAGGAGAGAGACTGTTTTTGCTTTGGCAACGGACTCAAGAACAAATTCAAACACTGCAGCCAGTGTTACAGAGTCACAGACTCAGAGAACAGAAGAACCTCAGAGCTCAACTAAATTCTGTATTTCAGATATGAAAACCAAGGCTCAGAGAGATGAAGAGATTTATCTAAGGTCACATAGCTGAGCAAGTCTCTTGAGAGAAATGTGGGGCTGGGCATCACCGGCTGATGGAGGCTTCAGTTTTTAATTCCAGTTTATGGGAGTAAGTGGAGTAAGGTGAGATGGGGTGAGGTATCCATTTTACCTGCATCTTGGGAAAGAAGTTTCCTTAACCAGAACGGACAGAGGTTAAGAGCTCTGACGCTTAACACTGCCAGGGTCACATTGCCAGGGTTCAAATCTCTTCTGCCACCTAGAAGCTGTGTCACCTTGGGGTAAGTTCATCCATTTCTCTGAGCCTCAGATTCCTCAACTGTCGGTGGGGATAAAAACTGCACTTACCTAATAAGAGTTGTCATGCTATGAATTAACTAGCCACTGCGACTAGGACCACCATCACCTCCATCATCAGCACCATCGTTCTCAAGCCAGTGTGATGGAAGTGCTAGGAGTGCCCCCTCCACTCTCGTGTAAGACATGTGGGCGTGCTGCAGTGCTTCTCAGGGTCTTGTCTTGTCCATGTGTAAAACAGCTAATAAGGCCTTCCCTTCTTGGGTTGTAGAGGCGTTTCAAGGGTAAAAATCCATGCCAGTGGCCTCTGGAGAGTTAGACGCGCATCACCATTCTGCTGCACGGTCCAAGGTGCCCCTTTACCCTGACGCTTGGGAATCGTCGCTATCCATCACTTCCCTTCCACCTTGGTGTTAACAGGAGCTTCCAAAGTATCCTTAAAGACCACCACTAGGTGGCGCTCCACCGCGCACCTGTGGTCCCAGGGACCCCTGGGTGTGCATGTATGCTGGAGGCGGGACAGGTGGTTGACCAGTGAAATCCGGAGTGATTGGGCCTTGGGATGGGTTGGATGTGTTCTCTGGGGGGTTGGGGGGGGGGCAACTCAGAGGCCACATGGTGTGAGACCTTGGGCCTCTCTGAACCTCAGTATCATCTGGAAAACTGTGATAGTAAATAATGCTAGGGCATGACGTTGAGAGGACAAAAGAGGAGCAGGGGGTAAGAGAGCATGAGGAAACTGTCATGTACAGGGCCTGGAACACAGTAAATGCTCACTGAACAGGATCGTTATGGGTGGTTTGACTGGTGGAATGGGCATACAGTGGGTCAGAGCTTCTAGAACAAGAACACCAAATTCAGATATGCACACACATTTCCTTGGGGCCATATTAAAAGGGCAGCCCAGGCCCAAACGACCTACTGAATGGGACACTTTAGGTATGAAGACCAGACAGCTGTAATTCTTCCGAAGTGCTGTCCAGCCAGGTGTGACCTTGCAAACCATTCCAGTCCAATCCTCCCATTTTGCAGATGAAAAAACAGACCCAGAAAAGGGGACTGACCTGCCCATGTCTACACAGCCAGGGGGTAGCAGAAGTTCTGACTTCTAGTATATGCTGTCTGCTGTGGCTCTGGCAAAGGCAGAACCTGAAACACTTGTTGGAGATGGGCCAGCAGAAGGCTGACCACTTAAGTTCCTCTCCCTTAAAAGTCAGAGCTGGGCTGGAGGGAGGTGAAGCTCTGGGGCTCATCTGAGTACCACCCCTCAGAAAGGAGTGGTCCACTTTTGAGTCCTCAAAGGACGCACTGTTGGATAATGATTCCATATATTCCATGCTTTCTTATCATAAATCTAAAATGCAGTCCAGCCTGACAACGTTCCCACCTTTATAGATGACGAGACAGAAGTTCAGAGGCGAGAGGAAGCTCTTCTCAAGGTCACCTAGCTAAAGGCAGGCAAACTCAGATCTTCCACCTCTTAGGTCCACGCTCTTGTCTGCATACCAGAAGTTGCAAGTTTCCAGGCTAAGAATCTCCCTAACCGACAATGTGTTTCATTAGTCTTCTATTGCATTACAATTTTTTTGGTAGTTTTTAAAATTACAAATAATTAGACGTCCTAGAAAGTGACGGAGAAGGCAATGGCACCCCACTCCAGTACTCTTGCTTGGAAAATCCCATGGACGGAGGAGCCTGTTAGGCTGTAATCCATGGGGTCGCTAAGAGTTGGACATGACTAAGCAACTTGACTTTCACTTTCCTGCATTGGAGAAGGAAATGGCAACCTACTCCAGTGTTCTTGCCTGGAGAATTCCAGGGACGGGGGAGCCTGGTGGGCTGCTGTCTATGAGGTTGTACAGAGTCGGACACGACTGAAGTGACTTAGCATAGCATATCATAGTAAGTGTAGACTTCCAGATTCTCTGAAAACCTGAAGTTGTGGCAACATACAGCTTACATCCCTGAAAGGCTGTAGTCAGTTAGTGCTGAACAGAAGCTAGTCGTATCCCTTACAGGGGAACACAGGCTTCAATAGTCCCCACCATCTCACACTGTCTCAGTCATCCAGCTGATCTACTCCCTATGTTACCTGCCTGGTCCTGATGGGCCTTTGGATTTGACACGCCTCCTAAAGGCTATGGCCTTTCTGCTGAAATTTGCCACAAGCGGCTTCACTGAGGAACAGAGAATGAGATTAATAAGGCTGCTAAGAGTCTTTCACTGGAACTCAGTGCCAGCTATTGCCAGAGCCAGCCCAGAGGTACGGTCCCTCCCAGGGGATGCTTGAGGAATGCCCCAAGCAGGATCTCAGATCTTCACCTTCACAGATGAGGCTGGGGGATCCCCTCCTAGGTCAGAGCCTGTTGGAGGCAGGCAGATGGGAGCTGTAAATCATATTAGCCTGTGGCAGCTGTGCAAAACCATTTCTGTCTGCTACTGAGCATGCTCTAAGAGCCCCTTGGGACCCTGTCAATCAGGAGCACGAATGCCTGGCAACCCTTGTACAAACCCATATCCATTACTCTGTTATGTCTCTTCCAGCAGGTGAGCGGGATGGCCGGTGGGAGCCTTGTACTCATCCAAAACCCCTGAGGCATCTCAGGGTGGCAGGGCAGCTCCTGGCTGCCTGAGTTTGAATTATGGCTCCTTCCTTCACCTGACCTTAGGCAAAGAACCCCTCTGTGCCCTTTTTCTGGTCTGTAAGATAACAGCTGGTAATAGTTCCTACTTTGGAGGCTTATTAGTAGGATTATAGGAAATAATATGAACGAATTCCTTAGCACAGTGCTTTACGCAGCAAATAATAAACACCAGTTGGGTGATGAGCACTACTATCTACAAGTATCTATACATTCTATGGGCTGGAGGTGGTTTAGGGCACAGCCATCAAACTCAGTAAACGGACAAGATGATTCCAGGTGATTTAACAGCTACGATGGAAATGAAAGGGGTAATGAAAGGGACCTGGGGGGTGATAGAGACCTCACTGGAAGGTGTTCCGGGGCTTGAGGTTTTTCAACCACGGCACCGTTGTCGTTTTGGGCCAGGCTGTTTTTCACTGTGGGGACCGTCCTGTGCGCTGCAGGGTGTTTAACAGCATCCTGGATTCTACCTGCTAAATGCCAACCATGCCCCTCTCCCAACTGTGACCACCAAAAATATCTCCAGACGTTGCCAAAATCCCCTGGAGGGCAAAAATGAGCCCTGCTGAGAATCACTGATTAAGGGGTTAGTAGAGAGGAGTGTTCAGATGACAGAACAGATGGCTTTTGGAGAGATGAATTTTGAACCTAGAGGGCATGAGGAAGTGGAACCTTAGCTCTGATCCTAATGCAAGCATTCACAATGTTTGGCCAATTCTCTTAGAATAAATCACTCTCAATTAGCTCTGTTTTTCTGGAGAGCCCTGCCTAATTTGGTGGTGGTGCTGGGCTGACTCTTGCAGCCCAGCCCAGGCCCCAGGGAGGCGTAGCTCCAGCTCAGAGGGCAGGAGCTCATCGTGCAGTCACCCACTTGTCCCTGACAACCTCTGGGTACCAGTGTGGATCCCTGGGGCTGACGAGGAAGAGAGAAGAGAGGGCTAGCGGAGAGAAGGCCAGGAAGAGAACCCAGAGAGGCCACAAACAGGTGATGTATTTATTGCAGGACCACTCTTTCTCTGGGCTGGGCTGGCTGTGAGGCTCTATTTGGGGGAAGACCCTCACAAACGGCCAGACCCAGAAAAGACAAACACAATAACTCGGAATCCAAACCAGTTGCACATAAATAGAAGGAGGCTGGCAAGGAAAAAGAGAAAACAAACGAACGTGCACTTTCCTATGCTAGTGTGACAACGTGACCCCTCCGTGCCGGCGTCCAGGCTCTTCTTTCACTCAGCTTCCGTGCTGAGGCTCCCATCAGCTCCGAAAACCACCTTCGGATCTGACTTCCCGCAGTCTCTCTGCCAGTCTCCTAGACTGGCAACCAAGTCAAGAAAACTAAAATGGGTTCTTCTTTAAGAAACAAACCAAAATACGCTTCCATGGTTCTTTGCACCTCCTGGTCCCGGGGGATGAACAATGTGACCACTGACCCCAAACCAACCAAAAAATAAAATACACTGAGCACAAGCCGTGAGTCAGAATAAAAACATATTGCACATGGTTCCAAGAGTCTTCCTGAGAGCCCTCTCACTGCAGAGACCCAAATACTGGCTTTTGATCCAACCCATCGCAGGCTGTCAGTGGTGTCACAGACCCCACATGCCCCCAAATCCAGCTGGCGTCAGGCGTACATTTCACATTATGATCCTTTGCTCTGAGCCAAATGCAAGGCCAAGGCTGGGTTAAACCTCATGCACTAGAAGCATGCGGTGGAGGGAGGGAGGTGGGGGTTGCTGGTGTTAAATCTTTGTCTACTTTTCAACAGTCTTTTTTCTCTGGGTGGTTATCGAACTTCTACAGATGAACAGAGCATCCAAGATGTGGCATCTTCTGGAACCGAGAGCTTGGAAAGTGGTTCTCCCCAACCATACACTTTTGCAAAAGGGAGCTCTGTGGTTAACCAGGGGTCCATCCCAAGCGGGGTTAAAACCTACGGCCCACGCATGGGACAGGCAGTGTAGCAATCACCAATGTTTTTCTCCTAAGGAATTTTCAAGTATCACAAAATCCCTGATATAGCATGTAAACAAGACATCTTACTGAACAGAAAGCTAGGTCACTTCGGGAAGCAGCAACACGTGAAATATCTAAAAGGCCGGAGAAGGTTTTAGGCTCCGCAATAAATCAAGACAGCTGCTCACTGTGTCTCGGGAGGCAGACGCACACCCAGGCCCCTGCGGATGGAGCCAGATGGCACCTACTGGGGTTCCTGAGAGCACGTCAGGCCACGCCCTTTCCAATGGTGTAGCTGCCATCAGCAAAGAATAAAGGTGTCTTCGATGCTAAAACATGGAGGTGCTCGTGGACTGTAGGTCTGCATCCAGTCTGCAGCCTCCTGGCCTCTTCCCAAGCCTTCCTCGACCCGCTGGGCCCCTCTCCAGAGGGTGGCCACCGAGCCACCCTCCTGCACCCTAGCCACAAGTGGAAGACATTTTTCTAGAGGAATGCTCTCGGGTGAGGTATGTCATTGCCTGTTTTGCTCCGGGTCAGTTTTATTTAAAAAGACCACAGACCCGCTCTGTTCAAGGGCCCTGAGGCTCTCTGTGGGGATGGCCCCTCCCAGGTGTCTTGCTGGGCTAGGCTCCCCTGGTCAGCATCTTCTTCCTCTGCCCGGGTCTCCAAGGCCTCCCTGTGTGGCTAAAGGTGCCCTATCTATCAAAACAGCCTGCGGGGAATGCATGACCCCCACTGAAGTAACTGCTCCCATAGGTGGCGGCGAGGCAGTGCCTGGGCTCGGTTGCAATCGCCATCTGCATGCTGAAGGACGCAGGCAGCGGCACAGGACACACGTCCAGGGGCTGGAGGGTGGGGTACAGGGCGTGGAGGGATGAGCTGGTGCCCCCTGAGAGCAGGGTCCCCGAGCGATGGTGGGCTTGCAGCGAGTCCCGATAGGCCAAGCACAGGTCCTGCACGGGGTTCTGGAATTGGGCCAGCGCCGTCGCTGACGGCTGGCTGAGGCCCGGGTAGGCGGGTGGCTGGAACAGCACCTGGGTGGGTGAGCCGGGCACCATTGCCAAGGCCTGGCTCTTGACAGCAACGGCATCCTTGAGGACGTTGTCATAAGCTCTGAAAGGAAAGGACTGGGTGAGACTTGGGAGGCCAGAGGCCGCAGTGCCAGTCACCTGCCTTGCTGAGTGGGATGCGACCCATGTGCTGCTGGCCTCTCCTGGCTTGTGCTCACTGCCTCAGCTGATCTCCGACTAAACCCAGGCTCCAGATCTCAGTTTGGATCTGCTTCCCACAAAAGCCCGGCAACCCTCAAGACTAACCTAGCTGTTCATGCAGACCCTCTGCACTGCCCCCACTTGGCGGTCAACACTGCAGACGGTAAGTTTCAGGTCACTACGTGTCCCTATGTGTCCCCTACTGTGGAGTTTAAGCTTCGCGAGGGAGGGCCCGTCTGCTTTTGCTCATCACTGCATCCCCACACAGGGCATAGGAACTGCCCCCTGGTGCTTAGGTGAGCATCCCTTCTGCCTTCAAGGCACTTTTGGTCAGCTCCATCCTCGGCTGAGACGGAGTTATGAGACTTAGCAGATTTCAAACAGGGTGCCCCCAGGGGCCTAACTGTCTCCATCTGAAAAGCAGGATAGAACAGGTTTTTTTCCATCTCAAAAAAAAAAAAAAGCTTCCCATAATAAATTTGTTTTGGGAAAACAATTAGAGGCTTTGCTAAGAAAGAAACAAGTGAAGCTGTAGCAGGTCTCAGCAGGGGGCTACCCCAGAGCCTTGTGGAAGAGGCAGGGCTGGTGGCTAAGTATCTGGGACACTTGTCCTCATTCAGGTCAGACCATATTCTCCAGCTTTCAAAAGGCAGAGATTTTAAAATCAGGGCTAGGGAGCATGACTGATTTCAGAGGATTGAGACAAAGGCAGCTGTACCAGGAGGGTGAGAGATGGCTCTTCAGAGGCGTGGTCCCGAAGTGAGTGGGACCAGCACGCAGGAGATGCTGCCAGCCGCTGGATGCAAGAGAGACCAAGTGCAGCCAGGTGAGAGCTTTCTGTCCTCTCTGTCCTCCTCCCTACAGTCACTACTCTTTGGCCTCCAATATCAGTTTTAGGGTGCTGTGTCTTTAAGCATCCTCTCTGAAACACTGAACATTTCCTCCACAAGATTCCTAGGCTATGGTCTCTTAAGTGAAGCCACTCTGGGCTGAGCAGGCTAAGAGTTCACTTTGTGACCACGTCTGAGAAAAGCAGCTCATAATGAGGGTCTCTCCATGTGATCACCCAAGAAGACTGACTGATACACTGGGTCAAAGAGCCCAGACACTCAGAAAAATGTGCAGTGAGCCCCTCTTCTCCTGCACTCTTGACCTGACAATTGCAAACCCAAAGCTACCCAAAACAGGAAGGACCAACTCCCCAAATCTGAATTCTATCAGGAGTCACGGTGGTTCACTTTCTGTGAGCCACCAGGACACCAAAAGCCTCAAACTGCGGGAAGTCACCTGAGGTGGGCCTTATGAGCAAGCGGAACTTGGCTATTTCAGAAACACGAAAGGATCAGGAGAGGAGCTTACACCAGCAGGATTTCGATGCACGTGCTGAGATGTTCCAGGGAGTAGTTTGAGATCCTCTGCAGGTCTCTGGTCCAATAGGGAGAAAGCTGAAGGCAAATCCTAGAGGCCCCAACGCAGGCTGCGGCCACCACGGAAGGCTGGAATTTATAGAAAATGTGATCTGAAAGAGAATCACAGAGAGAGAGTCACCATCAGAAGCCTGGCCTTGGAGCTCTGCCTTGTGCTCCCTGGGAACCGGGAGACAAATGATTAGGTCCAAGGTTGTTCACCATACATGCAGTGCAGAGGGTCTACATGAAAAATTAAAATAGCATGAATTTTCATTCTTAAAACACCTCAGCTCTCGGTCTGGGATTTCTGATGTCAGCCTAGAGCAGCGATTGTCAAAATACATCCCTGGCTTCCAGGGGCTGCAAGGGACTTGCTGATGCTACAAGGAGAAACACTAAACATCTGTCCTTCCTTTGAAAGACAGTGGTGAACACACACCATTTCTAAGACTTCTGTTTGGGGTGCTGACTAAAGGCTATTTAGTAACGAAGCCTGGCGCACAGCAGGAACTCACTGAAAATCTACTGAAGAACGAACCAACAAATGAATGTCCATAAGAATTTGATATTCATAAATTTACTGGATAATCTTCTCCTCACCCCACCCCAGATTTATTGACAAACAACTGACAAATACTATATATTTATGATGTACAGTGTGATGTTTTGGTACAAGTAAACACTGAAATAATATGAGAACTCTTAATGTCCTACTAAGATATCTGGCAACCTGGCAAAGCTGGTACTAATATGTGCAAACGCAAGCTGCTCAAATTTCCACAGTTCTCAGGAAGAATAGCTGGTTATCCGCATATTACTTTCCTGTCTTAAACTGTTCATGACTTTCAATGATTTCAACATTTGCCTCTTAAAGTATGAATTAGGCAGGGTGGTACGGTTATAAGCACAGTCAAGAGTCAGACTCCCCAGCTTCAAATCCTAGCAATAACCTTAGGATAAGTTACTTCACATCTTGAGTATCAATTAAGGAAACTGATTTGTAAAATGAGAGCAGCATAAATGATCTTCATGTGAAGTTGCTGTGAGGTTCAAATGAAACAAGACATGCAGAGCACTGCCTGGTGTACAGTAAGTGTTCACTTACTGCTTAATATCACAATTGTTGATATTGTTACTCATAACCCTTTTGGCCTGGAGTGGGTTATAAGGTGGTTAAATCAACAGTATTTCTGACCTAGTGTTGTGCCTAACACCTAGATCTTAATACCCAGATCTTAAGACACTTTAAGCAAAAGTCTCCAAATGGTAAAAGTGTATTGCTAAAGCAGATGGAAACAAAACCCTCTCTCCCATCCTACCTGTATGATACTCTTTCAGAATGACCTACCTGTGACTCTGGGCTACTTAGATGATTGGCAGTGTTCCAAGTGAGTTAAACACTACCAGGTAGGTGATCGGTAAATAGACAGACTACAGGCTGCCTGCATACAAGCTACTCCTCCTTTACACATTATTGCTAACTCACCCCGTCTCTGCTTACCCCTGCAAATCTTTCTCTGCCTATCCCTGCAAAATGGGGTGATCTGGTGATGTGGGTGCACTGGCCCCTGACCCTGGCCCCCATGTGGGCGGGGAAGGGTGGACAGGCCTTGACACTGGCCCCACCTTGCAGCGTGACCTCTAGGAAGTAGTGGGCATACTCCTTGAGGCACTCTTTGGTCTTGCGGGGGCAGGTGGTGGGCCAGCTGTGGCAGTGGTGGTCCTTCTGGCTGACGGAGGCTAAGAGGTAGTAGTCGAGGAAGTGGGCGGGCGTAGGCAGGCAGAGGTTCCAGCCAAAGGCCTCTAGCAGCAGCAGCTCTGTACTCAGCAGCTCCTTCCTGGTGAGGGAGAAGTTTTGGCTGCTCAGGATCCTGGTGCTGTTTATCTGCTCCAGCTTGGGGACGTGGTCTTCCCGATCCTCGAACTTACCTAAGGGAGAAGCAGAGATTACGTGAGACAGCACTTGCTGGAAAGGCCCTCTGTATAGTACCCAGATGGTGCTGGCAAGGAGAAGAGTAAGCCCAAAGGCACATATTACAGATCTGTCACATTTGACCTCGAATCCCCACACCATCACTTCCAGCTGTGTGATCATGGACACACGTCTCATCCTCTCTGTGCCTCAGTTCTCTCCTATGTAAAATGGAACTTATACCTCCTAAAGCTTTTGTTAGATTCAATGAGATAACACACACCAATGTACAGACCAGCGCGTGGATCACAGAAGATGTTCAACAGCAGTTAGCAATAGCAGCAAGGGCCTGGGCCCTCCTGTCTGGTCTGTACTAACTCAACATCAGGACTGGTCAGGGGGCCATAGCCACGGTGACCTTGTAAATCTGGCCTGTCCCTGCAGATATGGAAGAGCTCTTCAGTGGCTCCCCAGTATCCTCAATATTGAGCTTTAACTCTGTCAAGGTTTCTGAGTTTGGATTCCCTTAAAACAGTTTTCTTGGGAGGTGAGCCCAGGGAAGATCTATAAGTAGTAAAAGACAGAAAAGGGATGAAAGCCAAAGGGGCATTTTATCTCGAAGAGGTATCTAAACCCCATGTTCACTGCAGCATAATTCACAAGAGCCAAGAAAGCCTAAGTGTCCACTGACAGATAATGAATAAAGAAAATAGTTATTTATACACAATGGGTCCCATCATTTCATGGCAAATAGAAGGCGGAAAAGTGGAAACAGTGACAGACTTTATTTTCTTGGGCTCCAAAATTACTATGAATGGTGACTGCAGCCATGAATTTAAAAGATACTTGCTCCATGGAAGGAAAGCTATGATAAACCTAGACAGCATATTGAAAAGGAGAGACATCACTTTGCCCACAAAGGTCTGTATAGTCAAAGCTATGATTTTTCCAGCAGTCATGTACGGATGTGAGAATTGGGTCATAAAGAAGGCTGAGTGCCAAAGAATTGATGCTTTCAAACTGTTGTGCTGGAGAAGACACTTGAGAGTCCCTTGGACTTCAAGGAGATCAAACCAGTCAATCCTAAGAGAAATCAACCCTGAGTATTCACTGGAAGGACTGATGCTGAAGCTGAAACTCCAATATTTGGCTGTCTGATGTGAAGAGCTGACTCACTGGAAAAGACCCTGATGCCAAGAAAGACTGAAGGCAGGAAAAGAGGGGGGAACAGAGGATGGTTGGATGGCATCATCAACTCAATGGACATGAGTTTGAGCAAGCTCTGGGAGATGGTGAAGGACAGGGCAGCCTGGCGTGCTGCAGTCCATGGGGTCGCAAACAGTCGGACACGACTGAGCAACTGAACGATAATATATTTGTTGTTGTCACGTCTGACTCTTTGCGACCCCACGGACTGCAGCACGCCAGGCTGCCCTGTCCTTCACTATTTCCTGGAGCTTAAAGGGATATTATTCAGCCACGAAAAGGAGAAAATCCTGCCATTTGGGACAACATGGATGGACCTTATGAATTATGATTATGAATGTTAACTAATTGTGATTTCACAATATATGCATACATCAAACCAGTATGTTGTACATCTTAGATCAATACATTATGCCAAATGCATCTCAGTGAAACTGGAAAACATGGTGTCATGTAACTTCCAAGACAATGCTTTAAGAGGCCTTACAACTTTTTAAAAAATTATTATTTTATTTTGGCTGTGTTGAGTCTTAGTTGTGGCACACGAGGTCTTCATTGTACCACGGCAGACCTTTCATTGCAGCACGTGGACTCTCTAGCTGTTGCTTGCAGTCTTAGTTACTCCAAAGTATGTATATTGATTTATACTCCATTTCCCTTTTTTTTTGATATTTAGAAAGTGCAGATTTAACAAAAGGTAGCCATATCCTTTCTATGTACAATGCCAATTATAATTTATTGCAAACAACAAAACTGTCAGTCTGTTACCCAAAAACCCCAGTGTTTAGCTCTCAAACCTTAAGTCACTGAATTGAGTAAGGATTAAAGAGGGTTAAAAGTAAAAAAGCTACTGCCACATTCCAGATAAAGAAAAACAACAAACACATTAAAAATTAATCTAACAACAATAGGTTTAACCTAAAACTTTTGAGAAGCTTAACATCATTATTATTTTTAGTGGAAAATTAGGGATTATTTGGCAATGCTGCTTTTACTAGTAGTAAACAATGATAAAGTCAAGTGAGGGGAAAACCTAACAGGTTCCCCAACCAGGGATCGAACCCACATCCCCTGCATTGCAAAGTGGATTCTTAACCACTTGACTACCAGGAATGTCAAGAGAGGCCTTACAGATTCAACTTGGCCCTACCTGGAGTGTCATTCCCAGACCTCCATGTAAGGAAGCACATTTAGCCTCCTGGAGTCAAAGAAGCCACAAGGATGAGAATAGACATGCCCAGGCAACATCCAGCACTGCGTCTCAAAAATGTGAATGAGGCCACTCTCGACCTTCCAGGCCAGTGGATCCTCCAGCAACTGTATGAATGAGCCAAAGTGAAACCAACACAGAACCACTGTGCAGTGCACATTGCTGTTGTTTTAAATCACTAAGTTTTGGGGTTGTTTTGCAGGAACAGATAACTGGAATACACTCATATCAGTGCACAGTGACAAAAAGATGTGAAACCCCACAGACAGATCTGTCACATAGCTCGGAAAATACTCAAGAAACAATGACTACAGGGACTTCCCTGGTGGTCCAGTGGTTAAGAATCTGCCTGCCAGTGCAGAGGACATGGGTTTGATCCCTGGTCTAGAAACTAAGATGCTCAGAGGCCACTAAGCCCATACACCACAATACTGAAGCCTAACCACCCTAGAGCCCATGCTTTGCAACAAGAGAAGCCACCACAGTGAGAAGCCCTTGCATCACAACTAGAGAAAGCTCTCACGCAGCAATGAAGACCCAGCGCAGTCATAAATAAAATTAAATAATTTAAAAAATTTTTTTAAAAAGAATAACCGAGTCCAGAGATAAACAGGCTCCAGGTTAGACATTTACAACTAGCTTCCTATTTGCATTTCTTGGGGCAGGAAGAAGTAGGCTTCAGACTGGACACTTCTAACCAGTCTCCTGTTTGCATTTCCTGAGATAAGAGATAGGTGGGCTCCAGTTAAGGCATTTACAAACAGCCTCCTATTTGCCCTCCAAAATGGAAGTAACAACAGAAACAGGGTAAGCAGCCAGTCTTTGCCTCTCGTAAACACCTTAAGGTAATAGTTATGGCAACAGTCAAGGTAATAGTCATGGCAAGGACAATGAGGGGCAAAACCCTGCTGGAATAAAGGATTAAGGAATTTCTGCTCCCCACTTTTTTGGATAGAGACACTACACATGCACAGAAAGGCTTCTTGTGGGCCAAAAGTCAGGGCATAATGCTGGACCATAATGAGTCTTGATCCTCCCAGAAGACTTCACTTCAAAATCTATCTTGGTTGAGGGTCCCAGGGTAGGTCAGATGTGGAAAAAGAACCAGACAATTGGCTAAAGGTAAACAAAGACCTGTAAGAACTGACCTGTACAAATGACTTAACCACCTCTGTACTACATTCCTCCTCACTAAGGGGGACATCCACAACCTTTCTCTTCCAGCGTGCATCTCTGCCTTGCTTCTGTCTTAACAAACTGCTTCTCTGTGTGCTCTCCCACCTGTTATGTGGTTTCTAATGATAAACTCTGTACCTACATTTACAGTTCTTGTCTCCATGATAAATGCATTTTTCACTGGGGGCAAAGATCCACGGAAGAATAGCTTCTAGCCTGTAACCCTCATTGGTCTGGTGGCTGGGATTCCTGGTTTTCATCCAGGCTACCTCTCACCTCATGCCACTGCTCACTGCTGCCTCACTGAGATCATGATTACATACTGGAAGATCCTGGAAATAAACTACATGAAATACATCCAAATGGAGCTAGATACAAACAAAAATAAAACACAAACCTCGGGTTATCCTGCTCAGGGTCAAGGGAATGGAGGATTTCCATAGTAATGCTGCTGGGCAGTCATCCACGGGGAAGCCCCACAGGCAGCCTGCGCTGGAGGCAGCTCTACCGGAGAAACTGCTGGGGACTCCTAGCCTTCACACCAATGCTCAGGGAAACCACTCACACCCGACTGTGGCCTTGGCCACTGAAGTTTTCTGAAGGCACTGTGCCCTCCTTGCCAACGAGCCTTGGTTAGCGCAGCTCCCTCTGCCCCAAGCACCCTTTCCCAGCGTCCTGTCATTTCACCAAGCTCAGCCTGTCCTCCACCTCAAAGCCATGCCCCTTCGGAAGCCTTCCCTGACCACGGGCCCCACGTGCTGCTGACACCCACATCAGATGGTGCACCCCAAGGCCTGACCTCGGTCCCATTACGTTGGCCTCCAAGTCCAACCTTGCTGTGTGCAGGACAGCTGCTGGAGCAGGTGTTGGAAAAGGCAATGGGCGACCCAGTTGAGCTGGGAGCACACATCTGTTCCGACAGCGGGAACAGCCAACAAAGCGTCCACACACCTGTGCACAACTGCCAGCGCCCTGTGACCCAGTTCTCAGCCGACGCTCTCGCTCGCCGAGAGATAAGAAAGTAATCACTTCAGGCAGGCGGCCCTGCAGCAGAGACAACACATTCCTCACCAAGGCCTCAGAAAACGTCACTGAAAAACGAAACACCGACTCTGGGAAGCCTGCATCTTTCTTCTCAGGGAGCCAGGCAACAGCCAGCCCACCGGATGGGCAGAGATGATGACATGCACTTCCGGTCTTCGCCTTGGAGGAGGGAAGGAGATGATGATGACCAGTGCAACCCAGACTCATCTCCTTCCCAGCCTGCCAGGCACGGCCCTGCCTCCAGACCACACACCTTCCCTTGTACCAGGGCAACTCGGGCAGGAAAAGGTGAGGACAGTGCTGCCCCTTCCCCAGGTGGAAGAGGCCTTTGTATGATGAAATCCTGGGAGGGGGTGCTGCCTGGGGATCAGGCCTTGCCACCTTCTGCAGCCTCGGGGCTCCACGCCCTCCCCAAACACTGGATCCAACCACACCTGAAACGTGACCCCTCCTCCAGCGGGGTGTGCTCATGCCCTCACCCACCTTATCACGTGTCCTCCAGAGCTTTGATCAGAGGCCACTCGGTGACATCAAGGCACTTCTCACACTCAAGATTTTTTAATTTCAAATATTACTGTCAGTGGCTAGCACCTGGCCATTAATAGGTCACTAACAAGTATGAGAGCTTCCCTGGTGGCTCAGTGGTAAAGAATCCACCTGTCCATGCAGGTGACGTATGTTCAATCCCTGGGTTGGGAAGATCCCCTGGAGAAGAAAATGGCAACCCACTCCAGTATTCTTGCCTGGAGAATCCCATGGACAGAGAAGCCTGGAAGGCTACAATCCATGGGGTTGCAAAAGAGTCAGACACGACTTAGCAACCAAACCATCAACAAGTGTGAGCCCCAGAAGAACAGGAACCACATCCCACACGTTCTTAGCTGTGCCCGAGGTCCCAGCACAGTCCCCAGCACACAGTAGATGTCCCATGCCTATTTGTGGAGAGAATGAATGGTTCTCTCTGGATAGTTGAACTGTGTTTGTTGCTTCAGTCATACCCAACTCTTTGTGACCCTAAGGGCTGTAGCCCGCCAGGCTCCTCTGTCCATGGGATTCTCCAGGCAAGAATACTTAAGTGGGTTGCCGTGCCCTCCTCCAGGAGATATACCCCCGCCCCTGCCCCCGCCCCACCCAGGGATCGAACCCACATCTCCTGTGTCTCCTGCACTGTAGGCACATTCTTTACTGTCTGAGCCACCAGCGAAGCCCTACTTGAATTGCAGGCCGTTTCAATTGTTCTCTGATGCTCTCTGATTATCTGTACTCCCTAATTTTTTTCTCCAATGATTCGCATATTCTTTTGGCAACTTAAGAAAAAAAATTTTTTTGGTCAACTTATTAAGGTTTCCCTGAACCTTGGGCTCACTTGAGTCAATGCTGTTTGCAGGCACTCAATAGCTAGAGCTCTTTTCTTCCCAGAACAGAAGGTGAAGGTGAAGGTCACAGCTCTGGCAGAAATATCAATCATGCTGGCAGTGGCACTGAGACCCTTCCATGGCTCTGCTGGCAGTCAGCAATCTATCCCAACAGGCTGCTGCTGCTGCTAAGTCATTTCAGTCATGTCCGACTCTGTGCGACCCCATGGACTGCAGCCTACCAGGCTCCTCCGTCCATGGGATTTTCCAGGCAAGAGTACTGGAGTGGGTTGCCATTGCCTTCTCCTTCTATAGATGAGGCTGAGGTTATTCAATGAAGCTGGGAAGCAGCATATCATATTTGAGAACCAGAAGCCTCAACATCACCTAGGAACCTGTTAGAGCTGTGAATCCTTCAGCCCCACTCCAGACCTGCTGTATGAGACTCAAGGTGGGGCCTGGAAATCTGCATCCTAGCAAGCCCTCCAGGTGGTTCTTCGGCACACTCAAGTTTGAGAACCCCTGCTCTGGCACACTGTACTTCCTGCAGTTCTGTGGAAGTAGAAGAATCTCTCATCCAACCCATCCCTTTAGATTAGTTCAACGTCGTACTCTGTGAAGCCTTGTCAAACTCCTCAGTCAGCAGACTGGGTTCCTAAAGCACCTTATGTTGCTCCTATCAGAGCCTTTGCCACACTGACTTTAATTGTCTCTGATGCTGGGCTACCTAAGGCAAGGAAGGGCATCTTATTCATCTCTATATCTTCAGCACTGGAATATAGTAGGCACTCAAAAACCGCTCCTAGAATGAACACATGAGTGAATAATTGATGCCACAGTGCAGAGTGGAGGAGGGGGTGGAGGGATGAAGGGGTGAAGAGGAGGAGGGTGCAGAATGACCTCCCAGGGCCTTTCCGGCAATTTGTTCACCCTGGAGTTGACTGAACCCCAATTAACTTTTTTTTTTTTTTTGGCCTCACCCTGCAGCATGTGGGATCTTAGTTCTCCTACCAAGGATCGAACCTGCGTCCCCTGCATTAGAAGTACAGAGTCTTAAGCAATGAACCACCAGGGAAGTCCCAAGGCCCAGTTTACTTTGACCACCCTTCCCTGGCACTGGCCTCTGAGGGCACATATCCCAACAGGCAGATGTACTCAATCAGATTATTTCCTCCCTGCCCTTGTTGCCAGAGAAGGCAATGGCACCCCACTCCAGTACTACTGCCTGGAAAATCCCATGGACGGAGGAGCCTGGTAGGCTGCAGTCCATAGGGTCACTAGAGTCGGACACGACTGAGAGACTTCACTTTCACTTTTCACTTTCATGCATGGGAGAAGGAAACGGCAACCCACTCCAGTGTTCTTGCCTGGAGAATCCCAGGGATGGAGGAGCCTGGTGGGCTTCCGTCTATGGGGTTGCACAGAGTCGGACACGACTGAAGTGACTTAGCAGCAGCAGCAGCAGCCTTTGTTGCTTTCAAACTTTTCAGAGTTGTGCCTTTCCCACAGCTACCAGGACCCAAAGAATCACCCTGAAATGGAAGGGCCAACGATTACTGAGGAATCTGATTCTCCAGCTCCCTCTGCTCCCCACACAGGGGAAGCTTCCTGGGGACTCACTGCACTGCAGGCCAGAGCAGGGCAGAGCTGGGTCTGAATCCTCAAGTTGACTCTGGACCTAAAAGCACTGAAATCCACAAGCTGTTCATTTCCTCTCTAGGAATATGCCCCACGTGGAGAAAGCATGGCTGTGCAGTATGCAAAGTTCTCTAAGACATACCCAGCACAGAGAAATGGTTGGAGCCCCATGCTTGGCTGGGCACTGGGCTTTGTGCTGGACACACGCTGGATGCCCCAGGTAGGTTCTGTTCAGAGCCCCAGAGACTCAGAGGAAAAGGTTCTGCAAGCACTCAAGTCCACACCTAGGAGCGACCTCACAGCCCATGCTCTTAGAACAACACATTTCATAGCCAGCAAAGATTTTATGAGTTTCCTGACACTGCATATGCCCAGCATCCTTCTTCTCAGGTCTGGGAGCCAGGCAGCCCTTTGTCCCCAGCCTGCCAGCACCAAGCACCACCACCCAGATGCTTGCTCCTGTTGACAAAGGGCATAGACAACAAATGCCAGGAGTCTTCAGGCAGGTCCCTGGAGGAGTGGGGGACAGAAGTCTGAGTCTTTCCAAGTCAGGCAAGAGCCACAATTTGCCTCCAACTTGTTTGATGTACTTTTTATTAGGAAAATTTTCAAATCCACAGGAGAGATGAAAGAACAGAACAATGAACCCAGATGACCCCTCCCCAGAGTCACCAATTGCTGACACAGAGCCACAAAATTGCTGTGTGTGTGTGTATGTATGTAGTATATAAATATTGGTTTTGCTGGACTATTTTAATTAAGTTGCAGACATGACATGCCACCCCTCGTTACTTTAGCGTCCATCCCTGAGGTCATTTTCCTATATTATAATGCCATTAACAATTCTAAGAACATCAACATTAATGCAGTAACATTTTCTAACATTCAATCCATATCTGGCTTTCCCCAAGGGTCCTGAAAATGCCTTTGTTTTTTGGATCCAGATCCAACAAGGCTACACATGGTGTCTATTACATCTCTTTGGTCCCACTCTTTGTTTTTCATGACACCGACTCTGGATAAATCTGGGCCAGTTGTCTGGTACGGTGTCCCATATCCTGGACTTCCCTGATTGTTTCCTCATGATCAACAAGACTATAGAGGCGATGCTTTGTTCCTACTGGGTCTCCTTAGGAATTATACAAGGTCAGTTTGTCCCAGCAATAGTGATGCTACGTTTGATCACTTGGTTAAGGAGCTGAAACCAGATCTCTCTATTTTAAAGGTACCATTCTCCTGTGAAATTAATAAGTCATCTGTCAGGTGATACCTCAAGATGAAGTGAACACCCTGTTTCTCAACAACCTTTAACTCAATGGTTTGGCATCCATGGATGATTCTTTCCTAAAAAAACTGTTATACTGGGGTTGAAAAAAAAGAATTTCATCTGCATTTCATCTACCATTTCATCTACACTTTTCTTTTCACACTGTTCCAAATTTGAACAGTGGGAGCACTATCAAGATACTAAGGTTAAAAAAAAAAAAAAATCCTAAACTTCCCTGGTGGCTCAGAGGTAAAGAATCCACCTGCTAACGCAGGAGACACGGGTTCAATCCCTAGACGGGCAAGATCCCACATGCCGAAGAGCAACTAAGCCCACGTGCCACAACTACTGAGCCTGTGCTCTAGAGCCGGAGAGCCGCAACAACGAAGTCCACGCACCCTAGAGCCGCTGCTCCACAACAAGAGAAGGTACCACAATGAGAAGCCCGTGTACCGCAGCTGAAGGGTAGCCCCCTACTTGCCGAAACTACAGAAAAGCCCTCGAGACAAGGAAGACCCCGCACAACCAAAAATAAATAAATGAAATTATAAAAAGAAATCCTAAGCCTATCAAAGCACTCGCCCTGAATCTGGGAGGCCAGTCAAGTGCACATGAGCCCAGTGTTGGTGGTGACGGTGAAACGTGCAAACAACACCTTTGGGGATGCTCTGCGCATCAGCTGGCTGACTGCTCCCACACTCCTGGGGGCCGGTTCAAAGAGAGCCTGAGCCACTCTTGGAAGGTCACAGTCAGTAGACTGGTGACATGTGTCCACCAAGTGGCCTAAACCACAGTCTCCACCACAGTGGCCAGACACTGCCAAGCCAGCAAGCCTTGGAAGGGATATCCACACAATAGCTTTTCCTTTTTTAAAAAATGTAGTAAAATGCACATAACATAAAATGTACCACTTTAACCCTTTAATTGTACTGATCAGTGGCATTAAGTACATTCACACTATTGTGTAACCAATCTCCGGAACTCTTTTCATTTTGCAAAAATGGAAACTCTGTACCCACTTAACAACTCTCTGTTCCCCTCTCCCAGGCCCTGATAACTGCCTTTCTACTTTCTGTCTCTCGGAACTGACTAAAGATTAGCTCTTTCTTATTCTACCTACTGTCCTGACAATCAAGCCTTCAGTTCAGTTCAGTTCAGTCGCTCAGTCGTGTCCGACTCTTTGCGACCCCATGAATCGCAGCACGCCAGGCCTCCCTGTCCATCACCATCTCCCAGAATTCACTCAAACTCACATCCATCGAGTCGGTGATGCCATCCAGCCATCTCATCCTCTGTCGTCCCCTTTTCCTCCTGCCCCCAACCCCTCCCAGCATCAGTCTTTTCCAATGAGTCAACTCTTCACATGAGGTGGCCAAAGTACTGGAGTTTCAGCTTTAGCATCATTCCTTCCAAAGAAATCCCAGGACTGATCTCCTTTAGAATGGACTGGTTGGATCTCCTTGCAGTCCAAGGGACTCTCAAGACTCTTCTCCAACACCACAGTTCAAAAGCATCAATTCTTTGGCACTCAGCTTTCTTCACAGTCCAACTCTCACATCCATACATGACCACTGGAAAAACCATAGCCTTGACTAGATGGACCTTTTTTGGCAAAGTAACGTCTCTGCTTTTGAATATGCTATCTAGGTTCGTCATAACTTTCCTTTCAAGGAGTAAGCGTCTTTTAATTTCATGGCTGCAGTCACCATCTGCAGTGATTTTGGAGCCCAGAAAAATAAAGTCTGACACTGTTTCTACTGTTTCCCCTTCTATTTCCCATGAAGTGATGGGACCGGATGCCATGATCTTCGTTTTCTGAATGTTGAGCTTTAAGCCAACTTTTTCACTCTCCACTTTCACTTTCATCAAGAGGCTTTTGAGTTCCTCTTCACTTTCTGCCATAAGGGTGGTGTCATCTGCATATCTGAGGTTATTGATATTTCTCCCGGCAATCTTGATTCCAGCTTGTGCTCCTTCCAGCCCAGCGTTTCTCATGATGTACTCTGCATAGAAGTTAAATAAGCAGGGTGACAATATACAGCCTTGACGTACTCCTTTTCCTATTTGCAACCAGTCTGTTATTCCATGTCCAGTTCTAACTGTTGCTTCCTGACCTGCATACAGATTTCCCAAGAGGCAGGTCAAGTGCTCTGGTATTCCCATCTCTTTCAGAATTTTCCACAGTTTATTGTGATCCACATAGTCAAATGCTTTGGCATAGTCAATAAAGCAGAAATAGAGCATATAAAAATATAATACTGACTTTTCTGAGGTAGGACCAAGAGAAGCAATATTTTTAATTGCTTAAAAAACCCCTCAAACTCTTAATTTCAGAAAATTTTAAATATTACAAAAAAACCCACAAACCCCACAGAGAAAATGTTATAATGAAATCCCATGAATGCATTATGAACCTTTAATGATCATCCACATTTATACTGTCTTTAGAAAAAGTCTTGCAATTTCCCTGGTGGATCAGTGATTAAGACTCTGTGCTTCTACTTCAGGGGGTTCAGGTTCAATCCCTGGTTGGAAAACTAAGATCCTGCATGCCACACAGCCAAAAGAGGGAAAAAAAAGAAAAGAAAAGAAAAATCCTTAAACAAAAAGGTAAACAAGCACAGAATAGGAGTTTTTCTTTAAAAAACTGGCCTTTTAATAAAAAGTTGCCTGTTTCTCATGCCCGAGCTCAGTGCTGCCCACTCTCTACTAGACAGATTCCAGTTAATTCCTACAAGAATCCTACATCCCTGGCAAGACACACGCTTGAGATTCATTTAGGATTGCCTGCTGCTCATTCAGGAGCTAAACCTAGGCTCAGACATGCAGCCAAGGCCTCCTGGCTAAAGAGACCAGCTTTTAATGCAACAGCTATGAAATCAATTCTTCTTTGCTAAAGAAGTGCAATGCCTTTTAAAACAGGCAAAGCTGCTCTTTCTCAAGAAAGGCCACTCTCCTATTTTAAAGTCTCCCCCCACACCCACCGCCCCCGTTTTTCATCTGAGATGGAGAAACAAAATGTTCTTGATCAGGGATTGAGACCCCACGGCTACTCCTCCTTCTTCCAGCAGCCCTCGGCCCTGCTCTTTGTGCAGCCGATGATAAAGGGAAGGGTGGTAAGCAGGTCGGAGGGTAAAGAGCCACTCTGGTGACTGCCTGGCCCTCCAGGTGAACCTAAGATCTTCTGACATGACAGAAGAAGGTGCTGGGTGGTAGAGGAGGTGAGGACCCAAGAGGAAAGAGAAGGCCCTGATGGAAAGGGCTTTTCCCCAGTGGCTGGGAGAGGAAGTACTCGACCCTTTAGCTCCTAGGCTGGGCCAGGCAGAAAGGAGACCTTTCTGATGCAAATTCTTCCTTAGATTCTTCTTTTAAGGAGGGGAGAGAAGTGGCCTTCAGGAAGAGCAGGATTTTTTTGTTTGTTTGCTTTTTGTTTTTGAGCAAGATATTTAATGAGGGCTGAGCATCCTGCTACCAGGGGAAGCCCAGATTCTGGGGGAGGGGGGTCCTTAATGGAAACAGACAAGAAATGCCTCCTCTTGAACCCTCACCCCCAACCCCACCAAGGATTTCAAGGTCAGGCCTAGGTGCTAGTTCTCCATCCTCACTGCTATTATGATTTGCACGATTCTGGGCAATCACATGGAAACCTACACCCCAAAGGATGGTTGGGAGGGCTCAAGGAGACAGAAGGTATTATGATTGGCAAAGGACCCAGGGTAAAGCAAGGGCTCCATAAATGGTAGCAGCTGCTGCTATTATTTACTGAACTTGGTATTTATTCTTTGCACCCTGGACCTGGGATCTTCTTCTAAAGTTGTGTTAGTTGAGTAGAGACAAACTAGCGTTGGCAGTCAACACAACATTTTCTTACGGGGTCTGAAAAAGGGGTGAAAGTAAGTCCAACCAAAGGCTCCCTCAGCCCCACTGATCCCACCCGCCGGGCTGTACCAGACCCCCAGAGAGAATGCCAGAGTGGCTCCAGCCTCCTTGCCCTAGACTGTGACCTTAAATTCCACCCTCCTGCTAGTGATTTCAAGGTTAACACAGCCTGGGAGGTCAAGGGCAGTGTGGGGTCCAAGGCCTTTCCCGGATGGGTCCTCCTCACAGGGGAGGGACTTTCCTAGTCTAGCTGGTTGGCAAGAGGCAGAGAATCCACACATTAGAATGTGAGCCCCAGAGGTCACGTGGTTCACTCTGGGCTCCCCTCTGTCTCGAAGGCTCCAGCACTGCAAAGCAGGCATCAAACAATGCAGGCAGCCCTCAGGGAGGCCCAGCCTCAGGAACTGCCAAGCAAACTCAGTTCATTCTGGGAACAACCCAAGAGGTTTGGGAGTGTTTTCCTCATGGAATTAGAAGCTCAGAAAGGTTAAGTGAGTTGCCCAATCACCCAGTTGTGAAGAGCAAGAGCAAAATGAAAAGTCTGGGTAGCTCCTTATTCCATGAGGATGGGAACACACCCGTCTTTGTAACATTATACATGCCCTTCACTTAGCACAGCAGCCAGCACAAATTTAATACTTAAGTAGTTCTTTTTAAAATGAATACATAAATGGTTCCAAAGTCCAGAGTTTTCTATTCCACAAGCAAGAAATCTCAGATACAGTCACAAAGATCCTTGCAATCCCAGAAAGTCTCTGAGAGTATATTTATCTGGGCACAGGAATTCCCATGAACATGGGTGTCAGGCCAGCTGCAATCTCCCCATCTAACCACCCTGTTGTCCACAAATACTCATCTCTGTCAATCCTCCTCTTTATGCCATTTAGTAATTTAATCCCAGAGCCTTTCCACTAAAGATGTGTATGATCAAAGAGACTTAGTTTTTTCTTCCAAAGCAAACTTTCTGCAATAAAGAATAGCCTCCCCTAGAGGATGTGGGGAAAAAAGGAAACCTCCTACATTGTTGGTGGGAATGTAAGTTGGTGCAGCCACTGTGCAAAACAGTGTGGAGATTCCTCAGAAAATTAAAAACAGAATCATCATATGATCCAGCAACCCCATTCCTGGGCATATATCCAGGCAAAACCATAATTCAAAAAGATATATGCAGCCTTATACTCACATCGCATTATTCACAGCTAAGACATGGAAACAATCCAAACGTTCATCAACAGATGAACAAGATGTGGCACATGTATACTACGGAATACCACTCAGGCACAAAAAAGATGAAACAACGCCATCTGCGGCAACGTGGATGGACCTGGAGATTAGCTACTAAGTAAGTCAGAAAGGCTATGGTTTTTCCTGTGGTCATGTATGGATGTGAGAGTTGGATGTGAAGAAGGCTGAGCGCCGAAGAAGTGATGCTTTTGAACTGTGGTGTTGGAGAAGACTCTTGAGAGTCCCTTGGACTGCAAGGTTTGCAGTTTGATGGCTGTGCCCTAAACCACCTCCAGCCCATAGAATGTATAGATACTTGTAGATAGTAGTGCTCATCACCCAACTGGCGTTTATTATTTGCTGCGTAAAGCACTGTGCTAAGGAATTCGTTCATATTATTTCCTATAATCCTACTGCAAGGAGATCTAACCAGTCCATTCTGAAGGACATCAGCCCTGGCTGATGTCCTTCAGGCTGGCTCAATTCCGGAGTTCAACTCTGGACTGGAGGTGAGGCTGCGGGTAGTTGTTTTCTCCAGGAGGAAATTGTAAAAATGCCTCCGAGTCAGAGGTGGCATTCAGCCAGCTGGGTCACACACCGGCTTCCCTTCTGGCAGTGAGGGCTTCCCTGTCTCAGGATGGAGCAAACTGGCGTGATGACTTCACTCGCTGACCCCAGCTAAACCTGGGCTCCTCTGTGCTCCTCTTTAAAAGGGACTCAAATAATTTCACTGAGTGTAAAAGCAGGGGCGTGCAACGTGGGCCCCTGTCATGTACACGGCTGGTTTCTGGGGCCAGGGTCAAGCAGTGCTTTGTGCAGTGGAAGGGAGTTCTCCCCTGTAATGAAGGCCCCTGCTTTGCAGAATGCCCCTGCCAGCTGACCCGGGTAGCTCCGGACCAGGCCTGACGGGGCTGCCAGCGGCAGAAAAGCTGACAACAAGTTCTCTTCTGAGCTGAAGGCGTGGATGTCGGAGTTCTGGATCCTTTGTTATTCCAACGTCTCTGCTTGGAGAAGGGAGGGGGGGAGGGGGAGGAAGAAGAGGAGGAGGTGGCAGGAGGAGGAGCAAGGCAGCAACCTTGGCTGCCTCTCTCAAGGTCAGGGGGGAGCTGCTTCCAATCATGAGGCCTGGTCCCTGGGGCTGAAGCTTCCACCCAGGTCAGCTGAAACGCAGCTCAGCAGACTCAGAAAGCAGAGGAGCCAGGCATCTCCCAGCAACCTCTCCGGCTGCTGGTTTGAGTCTTCTGCTATGGCCAAGGAAGAAAGTGACCTGCTTGGTGACAAAGGCTGATGTTGTGTTGTGGCTGAAAGCAAGGACTCAGGGCCACCTGGGTCCTCATCCGGGCCGCTCACCCAATGGGCAAGTTACCCAACCACTGGGTCTCGGTTTCCTCCTCTGTCAACTGGAGGAAATAACAGTGCCTACTTCACAACGAAGGTTCCTAAATCTTCATTGAAGATTAAATGAGCAAATCCACATAAAGAGTTCAAAACACCGCCTGGCCTGTAAACAATAAATCTTAACCATCCCATGATCACTGAGGCCAGGATCTGCCCTCCACCGCCAAATTCTGATTGTAGGAAAAAACGCAGTGGGTTTGCAACTATCTTTTATTGTATGCTTTCTACTTTTTTCTATTTTCTAGTTTTCTACAAGGAACAAATATCATTCTGCCGCTGAGGAAAAACAGTTTCAACTTCTCAGAAATCAAGACGCCATTGCTGGGACTCTAGAAGCCAGAACCAGCAAAGTAAGTGCTAGAGAAGGTTCCTAAATGTGGATCTGCCCTCATTCAAGATGAGGATGTAGGAAGAGGTGAGGCATGCTCCCTGAAGACCATCTTGAAAATCTAGGCAAACACAAATAATACAATCTCATCTTGGGGGAATTTCCTGGCAGTCTACTGATTAGGATTCCACACTCTCACTTCTGAGGGCCCAGGTTCAATCCCTGGCCTGGGAATTAAGATCTGCCAAAAAAAGAAAAAGATTAATCTCATCTGACCTCCCAGGGAAGGCTAGGCTGGCACATTTCCTTTGGGTCTGAAAGGAGTTTTAAAGCAAACCTCCTCTCTCGCCTCGTTTCCAAGATCACCGAGAAAAGAAGGAACAATGGTCCTACAGAAAAAAAGCCGTGGTCATGTGCAGCCTGTTCAGAGCACCAACTATGCCCAGTGCACGCCCAAGGATAAGGCCATTAAGAAGTTTGTCATTCAGACTTCCCTCGAGGTCCAGTGGTTAAGAATCCGCCTCCCAATGCATGGGGCATTGGCCCCTGCCACCCCCTGGTCCAGGAAGATCCCGCATGCCTCGGGGCAACTAAGCCCACGCCACAAATACTGAAGGCCACGCCCTGGAGCCCGTGGTCCGCAACAGGAGAAGCCACCGCAGTGAGAAGCTTGTGCACCACAGCTAGCTGGCAGCCCCGACTCGCTGCAACTAGAGAAAGCCCATGCGCAGCAACAAAGACTCAGTGCGGCCAAAAAAAAAAAAAAAAAATTGTCATTCGGGACATCATAGAGGCCGCAGCCATCAGGGACGACAATTTTGAATCAAGTGTTTTCGACATCTCTGTGCTTCCCAAGGTGTACGTGAAACAACATTACTGGGTGAACTGTACCATTCACAGCAAAGTAGTCAACCAGGCATCATTCTCAGAAAGCGCACCCTGAACACCACCACCCTGATTTAGACTGCAGGTGCTGCTCCATGACCTCCACTGAAGCCCATGAAAGGAGATGAATCCTTAAAGACTGAAGAAATACTGTTCTCTGAAAAGACAATAAAATGGAAATCATACGTTTCTTTTTTAAAAATAATTCTATTTATTTTTTTCTTTGGCTGTGCTGGGTCTTTGGTGCCTTGAGAGCTCCTCTCCTTTTGCAGTGCGTAGGCTTCTCACTCTTCTTGCAGAGCACAGGCTCTAGGGCGCGCGAGAGCTGCAGTATTTGCAGAATGTGGGCTCAGTGGTTGCGGTGCATGGGCTTAGCTGCTCCGTGGCATCTTTCCAGACCAGAGTTCAAACCCGTATCTCCTGCATGGGCAGGTGGATTCTTTACCACTGAGGCACCAGGGAAGCCTGGAAATTATACTGAAGAGAGGAAAAAAAAAGAGAAAAGAACCAAAAGCTGCCTTGCTGGTCCTACTGTAACCAATGCAGACAATTGGTGGGTGCCTCATGGAGGGCAGAATGCTGTGACCAGAGGTGTGGACACCCCACCACGCAGAGCCCAAGTCTCCTTGGCAAGGCAGGGAAGGGCTCTAACCTGGAGGACAGACTCTGGGTGTGGAGAACTGGTGGCCCAATGATGAAGGATTCTGAACTCTGCCCTCTAAGCCTTCAGCATTAGCAGGATACTTATAATGCAATCCTGGCTGTGACAGCAGAGAAAGAACTGTAAGACACCGAGCATTCATTGCTCGGTGGGTTCAAGGTTACTGTAAATAAGAAAATAAAGATGCCTAGATCCCAGCAGCCAAACTGCAGATAGCATGAGGAGCAGACACCATGCCCAATGTCAATATCCTAGTCATGGTGTGAACCGAAATGTTCTCTTAACAGTAAGGACACTTCGCTCTTCTCAGCAGGGTGACTGGCTTGTTCTTGGCATGTGCCCAGGACTTGCTGGTCACGCTTGGCTTGAAGCCTGCTTAGGATGCGGGCTTGATCTGCTTTGTGCCCCGCTATGTGCTGCTGAGTCTTCCAGGTGAACTCCTACTGTTCACCCCGTCTCCCTGAGGTTGACCGCTATGTCTGGCATACAGCAAAGGCAGAATACAGGTTATTTTTGACTATTTTACCCATGTGGGGTCAAGGGCTCTTGAACACCGCATGATAAATCAACTCATGCAGCTCAAGATTCCCCCTCCCCTCAAAAAATCTCTGAGACCAGAACAGCAGGCCTTTGCTGAACAGGTCTGGGTACTAGACTTGCTAGGGCAAATGGCGCAATTTCTCAGTTTCCAGCCCAGTCAGCTGTCTGACAGGCACTTCACACAGAATCCCTCCCCTCAAATAGTTCTAAGCCTGCCAGTCTGCAGAAACAGGAAATGGAAAATCACCACGTCCTCGCTACAGTAACACTGGAGCTGCTCGGCGTGGCACTCACGTGACAGACCACTGTTTCTAGCCTGCCTTGTGCTGTGCGGCCACCGCTGAAATACTATAGATTAGAACACGCACCACGGACACTGCAGCAGCTTTCTGGAGGAAGTAACACACACTGGTCGTATCAAGCGCACGCATCAAAGGTGAGACCCATCCTGACTTCTGAAATGTGAAACCACGGCAGGAAGGAAATACAGGGCCGACCACTCTTGCACGAGAGGCAGGGAGCGCTGAATTATTTCCTGAACAGGGACAGCCAAGTTTCCTTGCAGATTTGAGTCTAATCCTATAAATAAGTCTCACACTTTTTTGAAGCACAGCCCTGAACAAGGCTACCTGGAAAAATTGCCCCCACTTCCATCTGCTGAGACAATCCCTGGGTTGGGAAGGTCCTCTGGAGGACGAAATGGCAACTCACTCCAGTGTCCTTGTCTGGAAAACCCCATGGACAGAGAAGCTTTGAGGGCTACAGTCCAAAAGGTTACAAAAGTTGCTCCGACATGACTGAGCATGCAGGCACACAAGCAGCCTGTGATTGGTGCCCCAGTGGGGTCCCAAGAATCCCTGGCTTTAGGGCGAGCTGGGGCATCTTCCTTCATCCCTGTCCAGGAGGGACATCAGGAGGGATTAGGGTTGCTTTCAAGTTTCCGAAATCTCAAAGTCTCAGAGGGAGCGACCCCATCCCCCCACTCCGCTGGCAAAGAAGCTGCTTCTCAGCTGCTAAGTAATCAAAGCAGGGGAAGGGGAGGGGAAGGATACAGGGGTGAGAGAGAGAGGAAGACAGTTTACTAAGAGAAAGACAGGTCTCTTCTAGAATCTACGGAGGCCCAGAGGCAGTGCTTCTTTTGGTACCTTCACTAAGAGATGAGGCTATTGATGTCTGGCTTAAGAAGCCTTAAAAGTAGTTGTTGTGGGAACTCATTTCTTACCTGGGCATCCTGGACAGGACAAGGCAGAAAGGCGGGATGCAAATGCACTCCCCGCTGGGAAGCCCTAGTGGACAGTGACGAGGGGCCAGAATGGGGGAGGGACGTGGCTCTCCTTCTGATGGTGGAGAAGTGTGGCTCCAAAGGCTCCTGCACACTAAGTTCAACTGAAGAAACAAAGGATCTCCTCAGCTGTTGGTTTCAGTGCAGCCTACCAAAATCTTAAATGCACATACCTCTGACCAAAGCCATTTCATCTCTGGGCATTTATCCCACAGACATACTTCAGTGTGCAAAGATGCAGGGAAGACAGTTGTTGTCACATTGTGTAAAGCAGTGTAAAAAGAAAAAAAGGATGACAGTGTAAATATCCATTGACAGAGAAATCATTCTATGGATGTCGGTGTTTATAACATGGAGAACTCTGCACTCAGTATAAAGAGTAAGGTACCTCCACAAAGACTGATGGGAAAGACATTCCCTAAGGTACCACAAAGAAAGCATCTTTGGTGTTAACCCACTTGTGCAGATCTAACTGATCCTGATTCTTCACGGTGCACACTAATCTGGTGAACACAGAACCATGCTCCTAGAGGGAAGATACAGGGTTAGGTTCCTGTGAATCTGATCACAATCAATCAACACATAAGCTTTTTTGGACTAACACTAAGCTTTTTAGTTAAGAATCAATCCCTGGTCCAAGAAGATTCCACATGCCATGGAGCAGCTATGTCCATGTGCCACAACTCCTGAGCCCATGTGCTTAGAACCCAAGCTCCAAAAGAGAAGCCATGGCAACAAGAAGCCCACCCACAGAAGCTAGAGAAAGCCTGAGTGCAGCAACAAAGACCCAGTGGAGCCAAAAAACCCGCTACGTAACCTTTTCTGTGTATTTTTGTTTAATATATCATTGATTTATGATCACTGAACTCACAACTAACAGCACTATACCTTTTGCCTGAACAAAGCTTACCTAACAAACAAATGTTCTCCTAAGAAACATAGAGCACAGCCTTCCTAAACGCAAGAACAGAATACTGTAGTTCAACATGATGGTGGGGGCTCATTTCACACAGCAAAATCAACAACAAGCAGAAAAATCCGAAAACAAGGCACTAAACAGAGCCGAAAAGGCCACCTGATATTTGCTATTAGTGTGAGAGCCGAAATGAGAAAGCACAGAGCTGGCCCCCAAAGTTCCAGAAGCATTGGTTTTGGAGTCACAAATAAATTCCAGTGAGCAGGTGAATTTGCAAGTATGGAATCTTGGCTCATGAAAGCTGACTGTATGTTTGTATACACACAGAATATTCCTAGAAAATACATTCAATCGGTTTTGGGCAGAGATATAAGAAACTGTTCCCATAAGTTGTCTCTGGAGAGTGGGATGGGTAACAGATTTTTTATTTTAGTCTTTGAATCTTATTACAAGTGAGTGTACCACTGCTAATTTTAAAACTCTACCAGTGGGAGATGTGCCTACTACAGGTAAGCACAGAATAGCAAGACTGACTCGGGCCCGGCTAAGGGAGCCTGCCCTGCATGAGGACCCAAGGACAGAGAGGGGTCCTTTCCTTGCAGAGACCATGGGATCACCCTCCTGCTTGATGCCTCCCTCTCCTGGGGAGAAGGATGAGAGCTGAGATGAAGGCTAGCACTGGACTCAGGCTCAGCTGCAAAAAAATGGAAGTCAGAATTTTATCCTAAGAAACACATGGATTCATCTCCCTGAGCTCCCACAGCTTTTCACAAATCAGAAGTCGGGCAGGATGCGGCTCACCAACAATTCAGCACTCAGAAACATTGTTTTCTCAGGGAGTGGGCAGGGGTCCGAAAGTCACAATGAAAGAAAACAGACGCTTGCAAAGAGAAAGTATAATGGAACTGGGATTAGCTGGCAAGAAATAATGAAAAAAAAAAAGAATGATAAAAGGAGGAAGGGAGGAAATCTGGCAATTTTGTTTACTGGGCAGTTTATTCAGCTGTTAACCTACGATTCATTCCCTCCCCCACTCTGAGAAATGAAATTTATTTTCTCAATTACAAAAATACATAAGTACATCTAGATCTGGACTGATACACCCCAAACTTTGGGAATGGGACTATGGATTTGGGGAGAAACTAATTTTTTTATGCTAGGTGCTTCTGTTCCTTTTGGATTCTTTTTAACAATAAAAACATACAGTAAAAAAAAAAAAAATATATATATATATATACATATATATAGTAAGTCTCCTACATATGAACCTTCAAGTTGCAAAGATTCAAAGATGCAAATGTGTGTTCCATCAATGCCAGGCATGAGTGAAATTGCAGCTTGCTCTCTGTCTCCTATTGCTGACGATCCTTCAGCTCTACCATCTCCCCCTCCTCTCCCCCCTCCCGTCAGTAACTCTTCTTGCCCGTTCAATCGATACCAGCCCCTGTATGCCAGCTGTTGTACTGTACTACTGTACTTTTCAAGGTACTGTACTGCAAGATTAAAAATGTTTTATTTTTTGCTTTTGTTTTTGTGTGTTATCTATATGAAAAGTATTACAAACATTACAGTACAGTACTACATAGCAGATTGTGTTAGTCAGGTACCTAGGCTAACTTTGTTGGACTTATGAATGCACTCTCAAAACGGAATTTGTTCATATGTCGGGGACTTACTGCATCTCATACTTTTTATATCATCATCGTAAGATCTTATACTACATTTAAGGCCTTGCCATCCTAGCAAAATGCCACTGGTCATGCCTCTTGCCTTTCTGATTTTCTTTCCTTCCCTCTCTCCTTTCTCTCTTTCCCCGGTCCATATCCTGGGGATAAGGACTCAGCACACATTCATCTCTGAACGGCAATAACGAGGCAAAGGCGAAACTCCAAGTTTCCTTCAAAAAGTTCAACACAGAATAACCACATCTGGGCAGCAACTCCACTCCGACGTTGATAATCAAAAGAATTGAAAATAAATGTTCAAACAAAATTGGTGCTCAAATGTTCACAGCAGCACTAATCCTAGCAGCCAAAACGTGAAAACCACCCCCATGTCCATCAACATGTGAATGGATACACAAATTGTGGTCCATCCATGCAAGGCTGTACGTATCCATACAGCCATAACAAGGGATGAGGTACTGAAGTACTGACACATGCTACAACATGGATGAATCTTAAAAACTTAAAAGAAAGCAGACATAAAAAGGTCACATATTGTATGATTCCTTTCCATATGCGATATCCAGAACAGACACAAAACAGACGGGTGGTTGCCAGGGGCTAGGGATGGGCAGGAATGGGAACTGGCTGGTTAATGGGGTACGTGGGCCCCTTTCGGAGTGATGGGCACGTTCTGGAACTAGAAAGAGCTGATGGCTGTGCAACAGTGGTACGTGAACTAAATGCCACAGAACCGCACACTTTACAGTGGTCAGAATGGTAGATTCTATGTTGTGATGTGAATTCTACCTCAATTTAAAAAAACAAAGCAAAATTCCAAACTGTGTGATTTGGGGCCTCTCTGAACCTACAGAATGGGCGGATGACAGCACGACTACCCGGGCTGGGTGCAAGGCTTCCAAGTGACGTGTGTATGAAGTGGCTGGCACAGGGCTGGGTATGTAGAAAGGGACCAGTAAACAATGCAGCCAGCCCATCAGGACGATGATTATGGGGCACCATCAAAGCCAACTCACCTGCAAGTGGTGGGGTTTCTGTGTTGTCAAACTGCCCTTTTAATTAAACAACAACAACAACCAAAAGACAGCTAGCGAGGGGTGCTGTATAAGACAAAAGACTCCAGAAGACAGTGGCTCTATTCAATTTATGGCACACTTAGATCTAGATTATACTTACAGAAGGAGTCTCTCCAGGGTATCCTGGTGGCTCAGTGGTAAAGAATCTGCCTGCCAATGCAGGAGATGAGTTTGATCCCTGCGTCGGGAAGATCCCTTGAAGGAGGAAATGGCACCCCACTCCAGTACTCTTGCCTGGGAAATCCCATGGACAAAGGAGACTGGGGGGCTACACAGTCTACGGGGTCACAAAAGAGTCAGACACGACTTAGCAACTGAACAACAACAGGAGTCTCTCCTCTGTTAAGGAAGGAAATGAAGTTAACTTGGTCATACAGGGACTTCTCTGGTGGTCCAGTGGTTAAGAATCTACTTAGCAATGCAGGGGATGAAAAATAAATAAATGAAACTTGATCACAGAGAGGCAAAGGGCGGCTCTGCCCCTGGTCCGCCATGGACCAGCCCACAAACTCTTGCTTTTCTTCCTCCTTCCGCAGTCTGGAGACATGGGTTCTCGACCGGCTCCTGTTTTATGGGAGCAGAGAAAGTGCATGTGGGTGAGAGGGCTCCATCTATGCAAGACTCTCACCTGGAAGCAGCTGCAAAAACCCAAGAACTGTCACCCTTCTTATCTGGGAATTAATTATTTGCTAGGAAATGAGCAGAACTCCGAACCTCCTGAGCAAGGTGACCTCCCTTGTGGCCGACAGTTGGCCTGGGGAGAGGCGAAGGAGGAATGAATAGGATTTCAGGCTGTCATGGAAACTTTTCTTGCCTGGGGCCCCTGAGCATATGGCAGGTGTCCTGAAAAATCCATTCCTGCCACTCGAGGCTGGCTGCCACCCTCAGACATGCGGGTGTGTCAGGGGTCTGCCTCTCTGTCTGAAAGGCACCCCCCTCTGCCCTGGCAGCCGCTGCACAAAGAAGTCCCCAGTGAACACCTCCCACCCCAGCTCCCCAGACAGACGCTGGAGCCTCGGTGGCCCCGTGGAAATCCAAGTCCTCCGCCCCAGGGCCCTCGATGCAGACCACAGATCACAGACAGCAGCAAGCCAGAGGCCACGGCGCAGACTCCCCGAGGGCCCCCCGAAATGCGACGTCCGTGCTGCCTTCCACTGACAGGGACGTCTCGCCAGCCCCCAGCTCCTCCCAAGACCAAAGAGAGCTGCGTGCTGATTTGGGACTTTGAAGTAGCAAGCAGGCCAGTCTCCCAGCAAGCCAAGATCCCCTATATCACAGGGGAAAGCCAGCTGGTCCAAGGTAGAGAAAATCACAAATTGAAAGGCTGTAAACCCAAAGCTGGCACAGGGATTATAGATAACAGCAGGTGGCAGGTGTCAGGGTGGAAAACAAGGCAGAATGCTAAAAACTCTAATGCCATGTGTTTGGAACTGCATGATGGTGATGAAGGGTTCACAGCAGTGTGCCAGGGACAGACAAAGCCACTGGAGAAAATGGGCATGGTCTTCTTGAAGCATCAGCGGGAAATCAAAGAATGGGGAAGGGCCCCCTGTAATAAAATAGGACAGTAACGTAATGCAGCGACGAAGGCAAAATCTGATTAGATATCAAGGTAATGTGACTGCAGCTGGTCTAATGTGACTGCAGCTGGTCACTGTAGGGTATGTGCTCCTCTGCATTAAGGGCAACTTGGAGAAATGTGGATGTTCCCACTCTAAGGGAACCCTTGGCTCCATTCATTTCCTTTAGTCCACAAATACTATATTCCGAGGCCTTCCTATGTGCTCCTTTCCCCTCTGAAACTCACTGCTTAGTGGGGGTGTGCTGCTCAGTCACTCAGTCCTGTCCAACTCTTGGACTGTAGCCTGCAGGTTGGACTATGACCCCATGGACTGTAGCCTGCAGGTTCCTCTGTCCATGGGATTCTCCAGGCAAGAATACTGGAGTAGGTAGCCGTTCCCTTCTCCAGGGGCTCTTCAGGAATTGAACCAGCATCTCCAGACTCTCCTGCCTCTCCTGCACTGCAGGCAGATTCTTTACAGCTGAGCCATCAGGGAAGCCTGCTTAGTTGGGGAGGTGGGTTTTAATTAAAAATCCACGATGCCGTGGAACTGTACATCAGAGACACCTTACATACGCACCACTCACTCTGCAGGCAGTGGTGGAGGCTTTCTTGGGGATGCAAGTGCAGGGCCTGAGTGCCGTCTAACCAAGACCAGATGGGCGGGGGAAGAGAATGGAGGGTCTGGGCAGAGGGAACAGCAGATTCAAAGCTCTGTGACAGGGGAGCAGGGGGACTGGCTGGAACCCAGGGAGGTAAGAGGAGAAAGGCATGAGGTCAGAGAGGCAGGACCCTGACGGCTGATCCTTTTAAGACTGTCAGCAAACCAGAGGGCGATTTTAAAGTGGCAGCATGGCATGGCAGACTCTGTTTGGACCAGACCAGGAGCATGTTCATTTCCTACCCAGGCAGACAGACAGATGGTCAAAGCCATGCTGTGTTTTAGTGAGGCCTCATTGAAAGAGGCCTGTGCCCAGGCCTGACTCCTGCTTGGGCCCCACACAAGCAGTCACACTTCTAAACATGTCTAAGGACAGTGGTTGCTAGAGTTCCCCACCCACCCACTTAGCACATTCAGAGGCCCTATGTCAGAAAGGAGGTAACATGGGGTTAAGACACAGATTCTGGCATCCTGCATTTCTGGGCTCAAATCCTATCTGCTATAGACCCAAGCAAAATTTCTTAACCTCTCTGTGCCTCGGTGAAATGCAGGTACTCAAAGATCTGTCTTCTAGAGTCATTATGTGGATTCTTTTAAGACCAAGTTGCTAAAATCCTTATGCCTTATAGCCTGGTATATTTTAGATGCTAAAGAACATGTTGATTATTATTACTATAGCTTGCATTCAGCTAGGGCTTCCCTAGTAGCCCAGATGGTAAAGCGTCTCCCTGCAGTGTGGGAGATCCAGGTTTGATCCCTAAGTCGGGAAGACCTACTGGAGAAGGAAATGGCAACCCACTCCAGTATTTTTGCCTGGGAAATCCCATGGATGGAGGAGCCCGGCAGGCTCCATTCCATGGGGTTGCAAAGAGTCGGACACAACTGAGCAACTTCACTTCTTCGCATTCAGCTAAGGATGAATACAGAAGATGCACAAAGATCACGGAAATGTAGAACAATTCGGGAGCACGTGGGCTCGTGGAGCAGGAGGGCACGGCACAGGGAAGGAAGCAGGTTCCACGTACTTGCGAGCAGGAGGCAGGAGACCGCCACGGCGTAGAGCTGCTTGGAGGTGGTGATGTCATAGCGATCCAGGAAATGATCCAGCAGGTAGACAGCCAGGTGCCGGGCAGCGGGGCAAAGCTGGCAGTGGCTGCTCAGCAGGGTCAAGATGTCGACAAAGAACCGGCGGCTCTTCAGGAGCGGGGAGTGGGCTCGGAAGGTGGGCAGCTTCAGCTCCTGGAACAGGTAGGGCAGAAGAGGGGGTCAGGGCTGCCTCCCAGGAGCCTCACGGCCCACCTGCTGGCTGGTGAGGGAGCATCAATTCCCTCCATTCCCTCTTCGCTTTCCTTCAAGCCCCAAATGGCAGTCGCTCTATTCTAGAAACTCTTGGACCATCCCCCTCCTGCCCTCGCTGAGCTCAGGCTCGTGAAGTGTCAAGAACGTGAAGACAGAGGCAAAGGAAGCAGCCTGGTCATTCCCAGCAAAAGGTCGACTGCCTGAGATGCACAAGGCCATAAAACACACAGGAGGACTTAAGTTGGAGTCCCAAGTCCAAATTCAGGTTTTTCCACTCAACCAAGTTGTATGACCTTGGTCAGCCCACCTTCACCTTGGCTTCCTTTCCAACAGCTGAGGATTAAATGAAAAATGGATGTAAAGTACCAAGCACCCAGCAACCTTTCAGGGTCCTCGGCTTAATTTCCTCTATGGGTGCGATTGTGAGAAACACTGTTTTGAAAAAAATTCAGTGTAAGAAAGGTTGTTAATTTTGAGCATAAGGACTTCCCTGGTGGTCCAGTGGTTAAGATCCACACTCCCAATGCAGGGGGGCCAGGTTCCATCCCTGGTCAGGGAACTAGATCCCACACGCCACAAGTAAGACTTCACATGCCACAACTAAAGATCGTGTATGCCACAACTACAACATCCTGCATGACACTATGATCGGAGACCCTGAGTGCTACAACTCAGACCTGGCCCAGCCTAATAAAAACTAGAGTACAGAGAACTCCAAATAGCCTTCACCCAGATTCATCAGTTGTTACCTTACCTTTTCTTTCTCTATATACACACTTTTTCTAAGTTTCAGCCATCATATGTCCCCTGAGGAGGTGACTCTTCCTTCGTAATTTATGTACTTCTGTGTCATCCCCACTCCAGTACTCTTGCCTGGAAAATCCCATGGACAGAGGAGCCTGGTGGGCTGCAGTCCATGGGGTGGCTAAAGAGTCAGACATGACTGAGCGACTTCACTTTCACTTTTCACTTTCATGCATTGGAGAAGGAAATGGCATCCCACTCCAGTGTTCTTGCCTGGAGAATCCCAGGGACGGGGGAGCCTGGTGGGCTGCTGTCTATGGGGTTGCACAGAGTCGGACACGACTGAAGCGACTTAGCAGCAGCAGTAGCAGCATCTGAATTTATCAGTCAAACACAAGCAAGTGCAACAAGAAAACTATGTCACCCAAGATTTTGATGAATGAAAAAATTTTCTTATACCTCTACCATACATTTAACCAAGCAGACCAGACACAGTTTAGTAAGGAAATGTCTTAGCAACATTTTGTCAAAAAGGGAAACAAAAAAGAAGCAAAAATCCAGGAAAAACATAAAGAAGAAGCTGCAGAAAAGGAACTGTGAGAGCTCACTAAGGCCAGGTTAACTGGGGGATGAGATTAAAACAAACTGGTGACCCTCCCCTGCCTAACACCCGCTCTTAACCCTGGGGCTGTGAATAGCAACAGCTTTGGGACAAGGAGATATCTGTTCATTCACTCATTTAAGAGATATCAATTCATTCATTTCACTCAATAAGTATCAAGTACCTTCTATATATCAGGCATTATTCTAGGCAGAGGGGGGTACAATCAGGAATGAGACAGACACAGACATGAATGTAAGATTAAAACTGTAAAACTCTTAAAAAGAAAAAAAAACAGGAACAAATCTTTATGATTAGGTTAGGCAGTGGTTTCTTTGATATGATATCCAAAACAAAAGGAATAAAAAAAGAGAAAAAATTGCATAAGTTAGACTTCAAAATTTAAAACTTTCAAAAGATACCATCAAGAAAATGAAAAGATAACCCACGGGATGGGAGAAAATATTTGGAAATCACAGATCAGTAATAGACTCTAATTCAGAATATACAAAGAACTCTTACAAATCGTCAATAAAAAGACCAACAACCCAATTTAAAAATGGGCAAATGACTGAACAGATATTTCTTCAAAGAAGGTATAGAAATTGCCAATAAGTACATGAAAAGATGCTCAACATTACTTTGCTGCTGCTGCTGCTGCTGCTGCTGTGTCGCTTCAGTCGTGTCTGACTCTGTGCGACCCCACAGACGGCAGCCCACTAGGCACCTCCGTCCCTGGGATTCTCCAGGCAAGAATACTGGAGTGGGTTGCCATTTCCTTCTCCAGTGCATGAAAGTGAAAAGCGAAAGTGAAGTCGCTCAGTCACGTCTGACTCTTTAGCGACCCCATGGACTGCAGCCTACCAGGCTCCTTCATCCATGGGATTTTCCAGGCAAGAGTACTGGAGTGGGGTGCCATTGCCTTCTCCACAACATTACTTTAGGGAAAATGCAAATCAAAACCACAATCAGATACCACTTCACATCCATTAGAATGGCTATTATAAAAACAAAAACAGAAAATAAACACATGCTGGTGAGAATGTGAACAAACTGGAACCCTCATACACTGCTGGTGTTAAAGAAAAATGGTGCAGCCACTGTGGAGGATGATTTGGCAGCTCCTCAAACTGTAAAAGAGTTACTGCATGACCTAGCAATTCCAATCCTTGGTGTACACTCAAGAGAAATGGAAACAGATGACCACACAAAAACTTGAACTTAAATGTTCATAGCAGCATTATTCATAATAGCCCCCAAATGAAAACAACACAAATGTCCACCAACTGATGAATGGAAATATATGGTATACCCATCCTATGGAATATTATTATTCCACAAAAAGGAATGAAATACTGATATGCATTACAACTTGGATGAACCTTGAGAACATTATGTTAAGTGAAAAAAATCCAGTCATAAAAGGCCACATATCATAGGACTCTCTTTATATGAAATGTGCAGCACAGGAAAATCTGTTAGGGAATTGCTGACCAAAACTGTCCACCTGGGTCAGGCATGGTAATAACCACTTGCATGAGCTGTCTCACAACAGGAGATCAGAGATCCCCATAAGGAACACGGTGCTGCCACTGAAAACTAACCAGGAAAATTTGGGAGGGGCCAAAAGGAGAGAGGAGTCACCAACCCATAATATGTCCTGCCAACCTCCCAGAAATCCTCCCTTGGCAGAGAGATCCTGGTGCCATCAGGAAGGACCCTAGTCAGACCAAAAGTGGGCACAGCAAGATGACTGGCCACAGACAACCTTGTAAGCTAATCCCATTACCATAAAAACTGAGTGAGCCATGAGGCAGAGGAACCCTCTGGCCAGGAGGAGGGAACCCCCTCCTGGGTTCTCTCATCCCACTGTTCTCTGCCTGGGCGCCCCTTCTCAATAAAGTCTTTTGCTTTGTAAGGACATGTGTATCCTCGGACACTTCGCTTCCAAGTGTTAGACAAGAGCCCACTCTTGGGCCCTGGAAGAGGCCTCCCTTCTGGTAACAAATCCATACAAACAGAAGGTAATCAGAGATTACTGGAAGCTGGGGGCAGGTGGGAAGGTTAATGGCAGGGGGAACCTGCTAATGGATATGAGGGCTCTTTTAGGAATGACTAAAATGTTTTTAAATTAGACAGTGTCGATGGTTGTACATCTCTGTGAATACACTAAAAAGCAACTGAATGTGACTTCAAAAGGGTGAATTTTATGGTATGTGAATGATATCTCAATAAAGCTGTTATAAAAAAAAATAAGACAGACATATCACCCACTCTAATGGAGTTTATGGCCCTGTTGGAAAGAGATGACCATCAAAGAGTAAGGCAACTGCAGAATTCCAAACCGGGATCAGCACTGCAGAGGAAAGCTGTGGACACTGGTAAAGCTGCTCGTCTTCCCTGAGGGAGGGGAGACCTGCCCTCTGAAAGCGAAGCCTGGTAGAGATTTCATGCTAGGATCTCTTCTCTGACTTATTTCCCCAGAACCTGAGGCCACAACACCTCTGTCTCCGTAGCCCTAAAGCTGTGATCATGGAAGGTGCCCAATGCCTGATGAATTATTTCCTGTCCCTAACATTACACATGAAGAAACTGAGTGTGACAAAGTCCTATAACCCCAGGGCTTAACTAACAAGAAATATTAGATCTGAGACTAGAAGAATTTGAATGTATCCTTTTCCTCAACCTTTTACTATTTTTTTAAATCAATGAGAAAATCTTTTCTAATAAACAATTTTTAATTGAAGTATAGTTGATTCACAGTATTTTGTTAGTTTCAGGTTACAGCAAAGTAATTCAGTTAACATATATACATTTTCAGATTCTTTTCCACTATAGGTTATTACAAGATATTGAATACAGTTCCCTGTGCTATACAGTAAATTTTTATTCTTTATTTTATATGCATCTGTTATTCCCGTATTCCTAATTTATCCACCCCTCCTTTCCCCTTTGTTAACAAAGTTTGTTTTTTATGTGTGAGTCCGTTTCTGTTTTACAAATAAATTCAATTGCATTATTCTTAGATTCCACATGTAAGTGATAACACATATTTGTCTTTCTCTACCTGACTTACTTCATTTAGTAAGTCACATGATAATGATACTCTCTAGGTCTGTCTGTCCATGCTGCTGCAAACGGCATTATTTCATTCTCTTTTATGGCTGAATAATAATCTGCTGTATATATGTACCACATCTTTATCCATTCATCTGCTAATGCACATTTAGGTCGCTCCCAAGTCTTGGCTATTGTGCTGCTATGAACATTGGTGTGCTTGTATCTTTTAGAGATAGAACTTTCATCTTCTCTGGATATGTGCCCAGGAATGGGGTTTCTGGATGATATCACAAATTTTTTTAGTTTTTTAGGGAACGTCCATACTGCTTTCCACAGCGGTTGTACCAATTTACATTCCATTCCCTGGTGGTTCAGTGGTAAAGAATCCACCTGCAATACAGGAGATGTGGGTTCAATCCTTGGGTCGGGAAGATACCCCTGGAGAAGGAAATATCAACCCACTCCAGTTTTCTTGCCTGGGAACTCCCATGGACAGAGGAGCCTGGTGGGCTACAGTTCACAGAGTCACAAAGACTTAGCAACTAAACAAAACAGTGTAGAAGGGTTCCCTTCTCTCCACATCCTCTCCAGCATTTATTATGTGTAGACTTTTTAAATCATGGACAAAATCTTCACTTCTTTAAGGAAAGGATTTGACTTCTTTGGGTATTTTTCATCTTCATTGTTTGATGGATTCATGCTACCACCACAGGACTTCAAGCTGCTTGAGGGTGTGAGTCTGGATCTGCTCTTACTCCTGCTTGTTTTGCCACTGCCCTGGTGTGACAAGTACATGGTCAGATGCCTGGAATTAAATGGTGAAGGAGTGAAGGAAGGAACGGGGAGAAGAAGGGAGGGACTCAGTGGTGAGTACTGACTGCCCAGGGCCCAGAGGAAGGTATGGCCACTTGTGTAGAGTAGCAAGTCAGTGGGAACCTCAAGGAGACCTGTCTAGTCAAATTCTGGAAGGATGTCTAGGAACTAACCTGTTGAAGATGAAGGGGGAAAGGAAGTTCAGCTGGAAACACAGAACCTGCAAGGCCACACTGGTGTCCCGTCTGGGGAAGCTGGAGCCCTTGGAACAGCCAGAGAGGGAGAGTATGCTTGAACAAAGCAGGCTGCAAGGCTGGACAGGGTCTCAATCTATATGTCCTGCTAAGATGGTAAAGAACACGCCTGCCAATGCCGGAGACGTAAGAGTCACAGGTTCAATCCCTGGGTCGGGAAGATCCCTTGGAGGAGGGCATGGCAACCCACTCCAGTATTCTTGCCTAGAAAATCCTATGGACAGAGGAGCCTGGCAGGCTACAGTCCATGGGGTCGCAAGAGTTGGACACGACTGAAGGGACTTAACATGTAAGATATCCCGCCTGCCCTGTGGGCAATGGGAGCCAGTGAAGGGTTTGGAGCAGGGCAATGACAGTAAAGGGTTTAGAGCAGAGTGGCCTTGCAGGGAAGATCTCTCAGTCAGTCTTGCCCTGGCTTATAGCCAGACAGCTGGTAGCAGCAGCCAATTTGCGGTTGCAGCCCTCTCATCACCAGGACCCCCTCCCCACCCTCCAGCAGCTCCCACAAGCTTGCAGCCTACTTGGGTATTTCCTCTAAGCAGAGGGTTCTAAGGCTCTTGACAAGAAGCAACAACAATCTCAGATACTTAGTGTTCCATAGGCAACAGCTGCTGGAAATTAGCGAAGTGACCTTTGGCCCGGGTTGCACTGCCCTCATCCAGGTGGTTCAAAGGCTCCAAACACAAGAAGTCAGATATGCAACGTTCTGACTTCTCTCTGGTTTTAGCTCAGCCCGACAGAGCTTCACTCCCATCCTCTGCATTCTCCCTTGTGTAGGAAAAGCTCAAAGCAAGATGCTGTATGTCTTTCCTCTGCACACCCTCCTGCAGAAAGAGCCCACTGGCTTGAGCAGATTCTCTGAGGAAGCCATCGGTACATAAAACAGCTATGGACCTTTGGAATAGGCAATAATAGCTCAAGAAGGAGTCAGCAGGTAGGGCTTCATGGAAAAGGCTGTTCTCAAGGGTGTGCAGGCTTCTAGGAAGGAGAACAGCTGTCTGTGATGCTCCTCAGCTCCACTTCTGCTCATCCCTCAGACAGGTTTAATCATCACTTATAAAGAGAGGCTTTCTCTGATCCCTCATCATTCTAAATCAGGTGCCCCTTGTTAGCATGCTGTTCTTCAAGGCCAGATATTTACTTATTTATGTGTCTCTTCCTGCTAAACTCTAGCTGCAAAGAGCAGGAGCCACATCCACCCTGCCAAACCAACTGCCCAGAGCCTGGCATAGGGGCAGGTGCTCAAAAAAAATCTCTGCATAAGTTAAAAAAAAGGAATGAACGTCCATCAGAAGGCAAGGAGGAAACATACATACATGATTCCAACTATATGACAATCTGGACTAGGAAAAACTATGGAGAAAGTAAAGAAAAGATCAGTGGATGCCAGAGGTTGGGTGGGGGAGAGATAAACAGGGGGAGCATGGAGGACTTTCAGGGCAGTTAAACTACTGGGTATGGTACTATAATGGTGGAGACATGTCATTCCACATTTGTCCAAACTCACAGAATGTACACCAGCAAAAGTGAACGCCAATGTAAACTGGTCTCGGGGTAATGTGTTTATGTAGGTCCACTACAGGAGCGCTTCCTGAGCCGCCCCTCACTGGCTGCTCTTTACGTGAGGATTTGTAGCTTCACTGACTTGTTAACAAATGGACCCTTCTGGTGGGGGTTGTTGATAGTGGAGGAGGCTGTGGATGTGGAGGGGAGGCGGGGTACATGGGACATCTCTGTACCTCCTGTTCAATACGCTGTGAACCTAAAACTGCCTGAAACACAAAGTCAGTTAAAAAATAAGAATGAACACAAGGACATCCCTCCCTGTTCCAGATACACTCCTCCACATTTAGGGGAACAGCCTGACACGGATTGCAACATTAGGCAGTTCTGGGGTGGAATCTCACCTCTACTGTTTACTAACCCTGGACATGTGAATTCTGAACTCCGGTGTCCTCACCTGAAAAGGAGGTCACACTGTCATAATGTAAAGCGTGTGGCACTTAACAGCACTTGCCTGCCTTTCCCTCAAACTGGGCAATCAACCTTCAGATAAGTTGAGCTTATCTGCCTCTGTCGGGCTCTCAAAGGATCCTGATTTGTACTGATGAAGGAGACATTCTACCTGAGGGTTTATAGCTGGGCTGGGGTGGGGAGAGGGGGGTGGCAGGGCAGAGAAAGCTGCCTGCCTCCGCATGCTCTGCAGAGACTCTGAGCCTTCACTTCTACTCAGCACCTCAGAGCAGGGTGATTCTTTGGGAAATGAACAACAAACCAGGACGCCAGCATGCCTACCCTGTTTGTTGAGAGTCTGGCCAATTATTCCCCTAACCCAATTGTGAGGGGGGGGCGGCGCCGGGGAGTGGGGGAAGGCATCCATTACAAGGGCTTTGCTCTAAGGATCGCATTCCTCTCGGAGCACTCTTGACCTAAGGCAGCTCGAAGCAGCTGGGTGCACGAAGCCAGCCCCTCTGCTGAGCTGCCTGAATTCCAGAAACAAAAAGGCAGCCAGCGAGGGGCGGCTCAGGAAGCGCTCCTGGATTAGGCAGGCACTTGGCAGGCAGGCAGGCAGCTGCTGGAGAGGGCGGAAAGGGGGCAGGAACAGGCCAGGCAGGGTGATCCTGCTCACAGTGGGGCCAGGGGCAGCATCAGTGTGGCCGGCACAAAAGCCACACTGAGAAGGGGCAGGGTGGAGGGGCAGGCAGAGGCTTCCTGAAACTCTCCCTCCCTAGACCTTTATCACCTGAGCCAGACGGGAGAGCTTTTATCTGCCCTCCCAGAAGGTTGATTGCCCAGTTTGAGCAGGTGGGGGCACAAAGACAGATGGTTGTGATGGGGTTGGGGAGGGCAGGTAGGTGGGACTCCACCTTTAAAAAAAAACAGCAAAAAACCCTGCTTTTGCTATCTCAGTTGTTGTTGTTTAGTCGCTAAGTCGTGTCCGATTCTTTTGCGACCCTATGGACACCAGGCTCCTCTGTTCATGCAATTTCCCAGGCAAGAATAGTGGAATGGTTGCCATGCCCTCCTCCAGGGGATATTCCCGAGCCAGGGACTGATCTGGATCTGGTACAGTTAAGGGCAAATGAACATCTGGTGAATGAGGGGATGAATGTATTAATGAATGAATGGAGTGTTCTGTGATGAACACAGGTACAACCCAAGCAACACCAACTGGGGGGACTTCCCTCCACCTGGAGCCTTCTCTGCCCTCCTCCCCTAGATCTCCCTTACCTGGTCCTGCACCCTTCCCTGGGGGTAACCAAGACGGTTGGGGGACAGTCCCAGGGTGAGAAGCCCCAGAGGTGCCATCCTGGAGGAGAGGAAGGTGATGGGTGTCAAGACAGGCTGGAGTCCTTTAGAAACACTCTCCTGCCTGCCCAAGGGCTCTTCTAGAGGCTTCCAAAGCAGAAAGAGGACCGCCTGAGAGGGGCAGGGCTCCGAGAAAGACCAGGGACAAGGGAATCACGACCTACATGAAGCCCCAAACCAAGTTACACACAGGAGGCAGGGCCGCCCGGAGTCCAGGCATGCAGACCCCTCCCTCACCCCCAGCACAGAGGCACTGACCTTGGCAGAGGTGGCAAACCCCGCACACCTGCGCTGTGCTCAGATGTGTCTGGGAACAGGAGCGAGGCCAGCTCCAAGTGCAGTCTGACAGACCCGGAGCCCCCAGCCAGGAGAGCTGGGTGGGGACCGCAGCCTGTCACTGCTGCAGGACAGATGGGCAGGAAATTCAGAGTGTGCTCCTCACACAAAGGCTCTGCTCACATTTTGAGGCTAACCTCAGAGGGCTCTGAAGGTCACATGCACTGTGAAAGTTCAGCCAGTCACCCCTGGTTTCTCACGATGAGAGGAAAGGAAGTCTTCATTTGACCCCGTGGTGTCCTGCGCTGTGTTACTTTCTAATTGCCTCTTAACCCACTCCTCCTGCCGATCTCAACTTAAAAGTCACTTCTGAACAGAGTGTCCCCAGGGAATGCCCCTGTCAGAACTCAGGGGCATCCAGGACTTTCTATCCAAATCTCCATCCATCAATCCACTGTCCTTCTTCACCCCTGACTGCAGACATCATGAGGGCAGGGGCAGGGTTCGTCTTGTTCAGCTCCAGGACACCAATGCCTGACACAAAAGAGATACTCAATTCTTCTTCTCCAAATTTGGGGAATGGTAAATACTTGAAATGAAAAGGCAGGAAAAAACTAGTTGCTCCTGATCTTATGTTGAATAAAACTATTCATCTAGCTGGGCAATTCAAACTACTCAAAGCCCGGCAGTGTAGGGGCAGGGGTTGGGGGTGATGCTGAATTCCAGGGGAAAGAGAATGTTGTCCTTGCCTTGCAGTGGCATGTCCCTCAGTCTACCCAACAGCAAGGAGGGTAGGGTAACCAAGGAGGAAGCAGGTCAGTGTTTACAGAGGACTGGAAGCTTTAAGAATCTAAATCATACTCTCCATACTTGGTCATTCCAAAGATACTGGTTGCTGACATGTGTCCCATGACACCCCGGCCCCTGAAGAAGAGGCTTCTGTGGGCCATTCGTTTGGGAAACACTGCATACCACATTCTGTGTGCATGCTCAGTCACTCAGCTGTGTCCAACTCTTTGTGATCCCAAGTACTGTCGCCCACCAGGCTCCTCTGTCTATGGGATTCTTCAGGCAAGAATACTGGAGTGGGTTGCCATTTCCTACACCAGGGGATCTTCCTGACCCAGGGATCAAATTGGCGTCTTCCTCAAAGTCTCCTGCACTGCAGAGTCTTACCTCTGAGCCACCAGGGAAGCCTACTACTACATTGTTCCTTCCTAAAAAGCATCATATATTAGCCCATTAGAGGCCCAGAAACATTTGTTCAGAAAAAACTCACAGTTTTGGGAAACTCTAAGTTAAATTTATCCAGGGACCACTATCACCCCCACCCACGCTTTTTGGTGATTTACAGTGCTGGCAGCTGGGACTCCAGCACATCTGCAAAGCAAGACTCTGGTGAAAATCCCTGGCACACTGTCTAGTAATCTGATAACTCTAAATTTAGAGACTAACTGAAAAGTTTGCTGAGATGGAAAACCACAGCCTCTACCTGCAGAATGGCCCCTGCTAAGAACTTCCACATGGTGGTGGTATTAAGGAGCCTAGGAGGGGCACAAGAGGCCAAAGACTCCAGCCGTAGAAGCCCCAGGCAGCCAGGTGCTGGGTGCCCTGCCTTGAGGGGTCCGGGGACTGGGCGCCAGATTAACCCCCGCCCACCCCGTCCCATCTCATGCCTGTGCTATGAACTCGAGCTCAGTCACCTCAGTTGTGTCCGACTCTTTGCAACCCTATGAACTGTAGACCACCAGGTTCCATTGTCTATGGGGGGGATTCTCCAGGCAAGAATACTGGAGTGGGTTGCCATGCCTTCCTCCAGGGGGTCTTCCCAACCCAGGGATAGAACCCGTGTCTCCCGCAACTCCTGCATTGCAGGCACATTCTTTACTGCTGAGCCACCAGGGAAGCCCATCTCACACAAATATATATATATATATATTTGGCAGCATCCTGTCCTCCATAAACACAGACCTGGGTTCCTCCTTGATACTCTGCTGTTACTGGATAGACTGAGGTACATGCTACCCAAGGCAAGGACAGAGCTTTCTCTCTCTCCTGGATTACACCTCCCCTCTGGTCTTCATGAGAATCTGGACTTGCTCATTATGACGAATAGTTTTATATAACCGTCCATTTCATATATATGTATCATATATATATATATATATATCATATATCACATAATTTGAAAGCTTATATGTCATTAGCCAGACACTATGTCTCATGCATTTTGTCCTCTCATCCTCCAACAGGCCCACGAGATGGGGATCATTGGCGTCCTGGTGTTCCAGACCAGGATGGCTCAGAGAAGCTAAGTAACCTGCTGAAGGCCATCGAGGTAATGAAGGTCATATCTGAGTCTGGGCTTTCTGACTCTGTGCTCTTAACATTATGTTTTGGGGCCTCCATGGGATAATTTAGGCTTGTGTTTTCCTTCCAAAATAATGTTATATGAAACCATTTATAAAATAAAGGCAATGGCACCCCACTCCAGTACTCTGGCCTGGAAAATCCCATGGACGGAGGAGCCTGGTGGGCTGCAGTCCATGGGGTCGCTGGGAGTCGGACACGACTGAAGCGACTTAGCAGCAGCAGCAGCACTATAGAAATTTTAGAAAATATGATGAGTACTAAGATGAGTACATTAAATCACCAGTAATCCCGCACTGGGAGATAACTGTGAGCCCATACAAGTCTCGTTACATGCCCTTCTGACATTGCTTCTCTACACAGAGATGTCCCCCAACAACTTAACCCATTCAGGCTCTCCTCTCAACACTCCCTGTCTTGAGGTGGGCCCAGGCAGGGGAACTGCCACTAACACCAGCAGAACCCAGGAGACTGAGGCTCAGAAGTGCAATGGCCCAGGCCACTGCAGGTCAGTGGCAAATCCTGGCGTGGACATCAGAGGAGCTGGCTGGGCCTGGGGTGGGACACGGCTTTGAGTGTGACAACTGCTGCATAAACACGCCAAGGTGCGGGGCACGGCCGAGCTGCCCTCCCACACCAGCCACTGAAAGAAAGCCACTCGGGGTCTCGTCCCATGTGCCTCCCACCAAGCTCTTCCTCCCTGCTGCCAACTGCTGCCTCCCTAGGGAGGCTGGGCCTCCAGGCACCGGGCCAGCTGCTTGGGAAACAGCTCCAGGGCTTGAGTCCGCCAGAGAACAAAGAGCAGCAAGACGGTGAAGAAACACCATGGGTAACCAAGGTGACCAAGAGGAAGTGGAGACTTGCAAATGGAAAGGGAGAAAGAAAGGGGAGGGGTGGGCTAATTCTTCAGAGGCCTCAGGAGGACAGGCCACAGACCTGGGAGGCCCTGCAAAGCCAGAGGATCACCCAACCCCTCCCTCCCCCTCGCAAACCGATTGCTTCATAGAGCCTGAGGAGGCATTTTCCGTAAAGAATCAACTTCTCTGCGGGAACATTATTTCAACATCCTCGAGAGGGTGGCCTGCGGTACATGAAGCCGACAAGGCTGGTCACATCCTCCCCTGCTGATGTCTGGCCTGCAGCTTCCTTCCAGCAGAGAGAGGTCACCCTGAGCCACCCCACCTCTCATGGGGCCCCCCTGAACTCTGCAAATCATAGGAGGGCCAGCTCCAAACACACTTCCTCATTCCCAGGAGACAGAGCCACTGCCCTTCTGGGCACAAAGGCAAGTCTGAGCACCCAGTCCCCCGCCCCACTCCCAGGTGACACCCTTACACTGCCGCCCCCCCATAAAATGCCAGCACCCCTCTGAGTTCTTCCTTAACAGCTTCCTGATAGGATCCTGTCCCACACCTTCTATACTGGAGGTGCCCCTCATTCTTTCACACCCTCTGTCACCTAGGGGCAGGGGTCATGGTGTGCCTCCTTCCACGCTGGTTCTTTGCAATAGGTCCAACCCTCACAACTGTTCTCCTTTTCCCCTGGTCACCACTCCTAAGCTGCAGCTTTCACTCCACACTTTCAGCTGCTGCTGCTGCTGCTAAGTCACTTCAGTCGTGTCCGACTCTGTGAGACCCCATAGGCGGAAGCCCACCAGGCTCCCCCGTCCCTGGGATTCTCCAGGCAAGAACACTGGAGTGGGTTGCCATTTCCTTTTCCAATGCATGAAAGTGAAAAGTGAAAGTGAAGTTGCTCAGTTGTGTCCGACCCTCATCGACCCCATGGACTGCAGCCTACCAGGCTCCTCCGTCCATGGGATTTTCCAGGCAGGAGTACTGGAGTGGGGTGCCATTGCCTTCTCGTACCTGCCCTCATTTCCAGATTCCTTTTGATGCATTCTCCTGGGCATCCTGACCCTACTGTGCAGCCAGAAATGGGTCGGTAGTGGTAACCACCACCACTAAGCCCCAGCTGCTCCAGCTGGGATTCCAGTCCCCGGCTGACCTGGGCTCCCACACCTGTGGCCAGTTGATCATAGGCACTGGAATCTCCTGGGAATCTACTCAAACATGGAGGCTGCCCCCCGGTACTGAGTTGGATGGCATCTCCGCAAGATTCACGTCCACCCAGGACCCTAAAACGTGACCTTATTTGGAAATAGTGTCTTTACAGAGGCAATCAAGATAAAATGAGGTCATACTGGATTAGAGTGGGCCCTAATCCAATGACTGGTGTCCTTATAGGAAGAGAAAACAGAGACACACAGGCACACAGAGGGAAGACCAGGCAAAGACAAACACAGGAAGAGGGCCGGGTGAGGATGGAGGCAGAGAATAGACTGATGAAGCTACACGCCAAGGAATGTCAAGCATGGCCAGCAATGACCATATGCTGGAGATCCTCCCTGCAAGCCTCTGGAGGGAGCACCATGCTGTAAACACCTTGATTTCAGACTTTGCGGCCTCCAGAACTACAAGAGAATACATTTCTGCTATTGTAAGCCACCCAGTTTGACGCAGCCCTAGGAATCTACTATACTCCCCATTTCCTGTCTTGCTGACTCAATTCTCCTGGGATGGAGCTGGGCATCTCTCTGCGCTTTACAGGCACTTCATGTGAGCCTGATGCTCGGCTGTAAGCTCCATGAAGGTGGAAAATTTTGTTTTGCTCACCACTTATATCCCCAGTGGCTAGCAGTGCATGGCAATGTGATCAACTGCTAAAAAACATGTGCTGAATGAAAGAATGAAGATAGACCAGCATGCAACAACTAACTCCACCTTGGTCAGGGCACTTCAGTTCTTTTCAGTCGCTCAGCTGTGTCTGACTCTCTGCGACCTCTTGGACTGCAGCATGCCAGGCTTCCCTGTCCATCACCAACTCCTGGAGGTTACTCAAACTCATGTCCATCAAGTCAGTGATGCCATTCAACCATCTCATCCTCCGTTGCCTGCTTTTCCTCCTGCCTTCAATCTTTCCCAGCATCAGGGTCTTTTCAAATGATTCAGTTCTTTGTATCAGGTGGCCAAAGTATTGGAGTTTCAGCTTCAGCATCAGTCCTTCCAATGAATATTCAGGGTTAATTTCCTTTAGGATTGATTGGTTTGATCTCCTCACAGTCCAAGAGACTCTCAAGAGTCTTCTCCAACACCACAGTTCAAAAGCATCAATTCTTTGGTGCTCAACTTTCTTTTTAGTCCAACTCTCACATCCATACATGACTGCTGGAAAAACCATAACTTTGACTAGATGGACCTTTGTTGGCAAAGTAATGTCTCTGCTTTTGAATATGCTGTCTAGGTTGGTCATAGCTTTTCTTCCAAGGAGCAAGCGTCTTTTAATTTCATGGCTGCAGTCACCATCTGCAGTGATTTTGGAGCCCCCCAAAATAAAGTATGTCACTGTTTCCATTCTTTCCCCATCTATTTGCCAGGAAGTGATGGGACTGGATGCCATTATCTCAGTTTTCTGAATGCTGAGTTTTAAGCCAGCTTTTTTACTCTCCTCTTTCACTTTCATCAAGAGGCTTTTTAGTGCCTCTTCACTTTCTGCCCTAAGGGTGGTGTCATCTGCATGTCTGAGATTACTGATATTTCTCCCAGCAATCTCGATTCCAGCTTGTGCTTCATCCAGCAGAATTTCGCATGATGTACACTGCATATAAGTTAAATAAGCAGAGTGACAATATACAGCCTTGAAGTACTCCTTTCCCAAATTAAGCAACTTTAACAATTAAATGAGATAATGTGCACCAAACATTCAACAATATCTGGCATGTGGCACCTGATAAATGCCTACTCCCTTAATTTAGAGGGCAGTGGGAGCCTTGAAAAATTACACAGAAACTAGCAATTGCTGGAAGGAGCATTCCAACAACAATCTTCACCATGAAAAAGGCCAATCCCTCAGCAATGGAAAATCACTTTGTTCCAACAAGTAAGAAACATTAAGTCTTTCACTCTGTTTGTTAACTGGTTCCTATGATCCTATTGCCTAATACTCTCAAGTCTTCCCACTTCCTGCCCCGGTTCAGAGGCCATCTCTTTGGAACACTGCCAACACCTAGGTCTTCAAGGCCAAGGATACTTTTCAGTGATCCAGCCCCCATTCCTCAGAGTTCTCTATGTCTCAGGATAACCGTAAATGTCTACCGAGACCCACATCCCAGAGCTGATACTCCTGGTCCACCTGCCCGCCCCCTACTCATCAGACTGCCCCAGGCAGACCACCAATGCATGATCACCATATGCTGCAGCCCTGGGCCCTAGAAGATGAAATTCCTCTATGTCTCACCTTCTTTTGGAAGCTTTTCGTATTTCCCCAGGCAATGGGATGTCATCATGGGTATAGTGGTTAAGAGTGTGCACTTTGGAGCCAGTCTGCCTGGGTTCAAATCTTGACTCTTTCATCTACCTGCTGCATGACCTTGGATAAGTTATTTAACTCTGTAAACTTTAGCATCTGTCTCATCTGTAAAGTGGGGGTAAAATGAAGATAATTTAGTACCTACTAGAGGACTTAGGGGATTCCCAGAGGGCACTAGCAGTAAAGAATCTGCCTGCCAATGCAGGAGACTTAAGAGACGCAGGTTCGATTCCTGGGTCGGGAAGATCTCCTGAAGGGAGGCATGGCAACCCACTCCAGTATTCTTGCCTGGAGAATCCCACGGACAGAGTCCATGGACCCTGTCCGCCAGGCTCCTCTGTCCATGGGATCACGAAGAGTTAGACATGACTGAAGCAATTTAGCAGCAGCAGCAGAGGATTTAGATAATGGGAGGTAACATAAGTCAGGCACACAACAAGCACCCATTAATGGGGAAGAGCTTTGCCAACTTTCACTGGCTATTATGACCACTGACAAATACAACAGCCAGAAGTGGTCTGAGATGATTATCCTCAGTTGTACTAAGAATAACCTCCCCCCCAGGAGTGAGGCTAGGGGCTGTGCTATCTTCTGTACAGCTTCTCGGTGTCTGCAGGTAACACACGAGGTTTTGTGACCCCATGGACTGCAACACGCCAGGCTTTCCTGTCCATCACCATCTTCCAGAGCTTCCTCAAATTCATGTTCACTGAATCGGTGATGCCATCCAACCATCTCATCCTCTGTTGTTCCCTTCTCCTCCTGCCTTCAATCTTTCCCAGCATCAGGGTCTTTTCAAACGAGTCAGTTCTTCACATCAGGTGGCCAAAGTATTGGAGTTTCAGCTTCAGCATCAGTCCTTCCAATGAATATTCAGGGTTGATTTCCTTTAGGATTGACTGGTTTGACTTCCTTGCAGTCCAAGGAACTCTCAAGAGTCTTCTCCAACACCACAGTTCAAAAGTATCAACTCCTCAGTGCTCAGCCTTCTTTATGGTCCAACTCTCACATCCATACGTGACTACTGGAAAAACCATTGCACTGCCTGATAAAGAAGTGATCAGCCAACAAGGCACGGGACAGTTCAAGGAAATGAACCAGAATTTGTCTTCCCAGACTCAGAGCCAGGCCACCCTTCCTCCTGATCTGACTGCTGTATCCCCTTCACCCAAAACAGGCTTCCAGAGAGGATTCCTAGCTGGGAAGGTGCTGCTAGTGGTTTGACGAAAATTCCCCCAGAATTTATGGCCCATCTTAAAAGAAACCATGTAGGGACTTCCATGGTGGTCCAATGGCTAAGACTCCGAGCTCCCAACGCTGAGAGGCCAGGTTTGATCCCTGATTGGGGAACTAGATCCCACATGCCACAACTAAAGATCCTGCAGGGTGAAACTATGACCCAGTGCAGCCAAATAAATTTTTTTAAAAAAGTAACCATGCAAAAGAAATGCTGAAATGTTAAGGGATAACAGGGAATTGCATCTGCATCCTGATCCAAGAGAGGAAAAAAATGTCTAAAGAAAGAAAAAGGTGATGATAAGTCAAATGTGTTAAAGTGTTTACAACTGTGTACTGTGCTGGCAACTCTGCTAAGTTTGAAATTATTTCAAAACAGAAAGTTAACACAAGAGACCCATGAGAGATTTCCACTCAGAGCCAACAGCTCTGTACCACTCGCCCCCGCCTTCTCACCTCCCTGTGTGGGTGCCCAGGTGTTGCCCCGCCGCCAGGGGAAGTTCCTGTTACATACCACTGCCTTCAAGGCTGCATGCAACTCTGCTTGCTGAAAGTCAGATTTGGGACAGCAGATCTCGAGGTTTTAAGGTCCCAGCTCTCCCACTTAATGTCCAAGTGCTGAAGTCCTTGGAGGCTGTTTCTCTCCCAGCAGATGGAGTTACTGGCAGCCATGCTACCTACCCCACCAGGCAGTGAGGTCCAGGAAGGTGAGGTGTGGACTATAAAGCACAGACCCCAGACCAGGCGTCAGTGATGAGCACATACCAATGGGGGGAGGGGAGCTGCTCATATGCAGCAGCTGCTCTGCTCAGAACTGGGGAGACACAGTCCCAGCCTGTCCTCACAAACCTGCCATCCAGGGAGATCCAAATGGAGTAATTCCATTAATAAGTATACAATTACAAATTGTGCTTCGTGCTGAAGGAATAATCAAAGGTTGTCTAAGAACATAGCAGGGGCCCACATTGACCTTGTGTGGCAGCCAGGGAAGGTTCTTCTGAAAAAGTGATGTTTGATTGACAGCTAGAGAACAAGAAGGTTACAGCATGTCCTAGTCCCACAGAGTAGGAAAGTACACAAGCCAAACTTAACAGTGAAGTTAAGGACACCATGAGGAAGTAATAGGTCAAATCAAGAATATGGGGTGTCCTTCAGGACATATTAGCCAAAATTCAATGGCATGAAAAATAATTTTTTAAGGCAATGGGAGGCAGGGAGACCATTATAGAATGAAAGACTTAAGAATAATTTTTTAAAACCTACTGAATAGTAGAAGTTATTTGCAATGATATGACTGATACAATTCAACAGATCAAATACAAATCAAAAAAACAAACAACTGGATTTTTAAAAGGGTAGAACTAAACAAACATTTTTCAAAGGAAATGCAGATGGCCAACAGGCACATGAAAAGATGCTCAACATCAATAATCATCAGGGAAATGCAAATGAAAACCATGAGATATCACCTGACATCTACAGAATGGCCATCATCAAAAAGAACACAAGTAATGGACTTCCTTGGTACAGTGGATAAGAATCCACCTGCCAATGCAGGAGACAAGGGTTTGATCCCTGGAGTGGGAAGATTCCACGTGCCACAGAGCAACTAAGCCAGCGTTCCCACAACTACGGAGCCCCTCCTCTAAGCCCTGAGAACCACCACTAACAAAAACACGTGCCACAACTACTGAAGCCTGCGAGCCCTAGCACCTGACTGCCCTAAAGCCGGTGCCTCGAAACAAGAGAAGCCACTGCGACAAAAAATCGCCCCCCACTTGCCGCAACTAGAGAAAGCCCATTTGCAAGAACAAAGACCCAGCACAACCAAAAGGAAAAAAAAATACAAATAACAAATGTTGGCAAGGAGGTGGAGAAAAAAAGAGAACCCTCCTACACTACTTGTGGGAATGCAAACCGGTACAGCCACTGTGGAAAACAGTATAGAGATTTTCCAAAATATTAAAATAGAACTACCATACAACCAAGCAATTCCACTCCTGGGCAGATAGCCGAAAAAACCAGAGACACAAATTCAAAAAGATATGTGTACTCCAGTGTTCAAAGCAACATTATTTACAACTACCAAGGTATGGAAGCAACCTAACTGTCCTTCAAAAGCTAAATGGATAAAGAAGATGTGGTGTCTACATATATACAACGGAATACTACTCAGCCCTAAAAAGGAAATTTTGCCATTTGCAGCAACATTGATGGATGCTAAGTGAAATAAGTCAGAGAAAGACAAATATTGTATGATATCACTTATATGTGGAATGTAAAAAATGTTAACTAGTGAATATAACCAAAAAGAAGCAGACTCACAGATATAAACAACAAACTGCTGGTTACCAATGGAGAGAGGAAAAGAGGAAGGACAATATAGGAGAAGGCGGATTTTAAAAAAGTGTTATTACAGGATTATATTAAATCATGTATGTGAAACTTCTGAAACTTTTATAGCACTATAGAATTTAAAGAACCCTCTTAGTTTTCTGAATGCTGAGTTTTAAGCCAGCTTTTTCACTCTCCTCTTTCACTTTCATCAAGAGGCTCTTTACTTCTTCACTTTCTGCCCTAAGGGTGGTGTCATCTGGCAATACAGCACCAGGGAAAAGGAAATTTTGCCATTTGTCATTCAATTAAGAAAATGTAACGCATGGACCTTATCTAGATCATAATTCAAATGAAACAACTATAGAAGCCATTTATGAGACAGCTGGGAGAACTGAACACGAACTGAGCCATGCTGCTGCTGCTGCTGCTAAGTCGCTTCAGTCATATTCGACTCTCTGCGAGCCCATAGACGGCAGCCCACTAGGCTCCTTTGTCCCTGGGATTCTCCAAGCAAGAATACTGGAGTGGGTTGCCATTTCCTTCTCCAATGCATGGAACTGAGTCATAGAAGACTATTAATGAATGATAGTGAGTTTTGTAAGAATGGCATAGTTGTTATGTCTTTTTAAAATGGCCTTTATCTCAGTAGATATTTATGGGTGAAATGACATGCTGTCCAAAGAAGAAGCAGGTACTGAAGCTAGGTGTAGAGTACACAGGGATTCACTCCACTATTCTCTCTACTTTTGTGTATCTTTTTAAATTTCTATAATAAAAAATTAAGGACAAGTTCACTCCAAAGAGTCAGACCTATTAAGTCATTTGATCACTTTTACAATGATCAGAAAAATCAATTGTTATTAAGTATAAAGTTATGTACCTCTTCACATCTAATAATTCCACCTATTTTAGTGCATGGATGAACCACAGTGAAACCAATTCCTCTCTGACGCGCACTGAGGTTTTCTACAACTTTTCCTTACACTAGTTCAATCAATCCAATTCCTGATGCTTCTTGCTGTTCTTATGATCCTCCCTACCCTTCCCTGTCATCCCAACCCACCCACTCAAGTCACCAGACGATCATTTTTCAACTCAGTAAGTAAGTAGCTGGTGCTACCAGCAGGGATGTCCCTACCAAGAGAACATCCAGGCTCTGGTACCATCTGCTCCAGTGACCTACAAGGGGGCCAGCGCCTCAGGACAATTCAAATTCAGCCTCAGGATTCAGTTTCCAAGTGACTCCATGCACACACTGTGGTGGCGGGGCGCAGGGGGAGCCTGGAGAGTTCTGTGGCCTGAGTCCAAGGTGAGCAGGCCTCCCCTAGCATGACATGAGTCTCAGGATGGTTCTCTGCTGCAGATGGGCCTCCCCAGATCCTGGAAAGTGTTCAGAGTTCTCTACCGCTTCCTTCGCATCTTTTAGTACTTTTCCTATTCAGAGTTCCTGATTCTTTTTAAACACAGACAAGAGACACCATTTTGACCTATTAAAATGGAACAGACTTTTTCTTTTTTTACCATTTATTTTAGTCTTAGTTGCAGCATGTGGGCTCTTCGTTGAAGTACATGGACTCTCTAGTTTTGGCTCGCAGGCTCAGTAGTTCTGGTGTGTGGGTTTAGTTACTCCAGGTATGTAGGATCTTAATTCCCCAGCCAGTGATTGAACCCGCGTCCCCTGCATTGCAAGGCAGATTCTTAACTACTGGACCACCAGGGAGGTCCCTGGACTTTTAGAAAAGGCTAATACCAGGGTTGGCAAAGTTACTGGGAAGCAGACACCCTCCCACACCACTGGTTCAAGTGAAAGCTGGTGCAACTTTTGAGAATTTATTAACTGGTGAAATACAAAGTTCTTAAAATCATACCCTGTGACAAGCAATTCCATTCTAGGCGTTTATTCTCATGAGCACACTCATAGACAGCAGAGTAGGATCACCACTTCAGTGTTGTATAAAATCAAATGGAACAAGAGAAATGACCCAAAAGGCCATCAAGAGGGGGATGGACAAATTATCTAATATACATACAGTGGAATATTACTCAGCAATAAAAAAGAAACAAACTCCTAATAGACACAACACAGGTGAATCTCAAAAGTGTTAAAAAACTAACACTTTAAAAAGACAGACAGAAAAGAGCATATACACGTAACTCCATTTCCACTCTGGAAAAGATAAACTAATCCACACAGACAAAAAACAGCTCAGTGACTGCCTGGTGTTGGGAGCAAGACGGGGTGAGTGACTGAGAAAAGGTACCTGGGAACTTTCTAGGTTGATGCCAATGTTTTATCTCTTGACTATGGTGGTTGCTACATGTATATACATTTGTCAAAACTTGCTGCATACTCAAAACTGCAAAATTACTTAAGATCTGTGTGTTGTATCATATATAAATTAACTTCAGCTTAAAAAAATGAATAAGCAGCTCCATTTAAGTATTCAACAAAGAAACAAGTTAATCCAATCATGGTATATCCATACAATAGAACATTATGCATGATACCTGTAGACCAATAGTTAACTTAGAAAGTTATTTAGTATATACAGTTAACAAAAAAATTATGAAACTATAATATACTGTAATACACTATGACAACATTTATATAAAATAAAATGTATACATTTGGATAAAAAATGGCCAAAAAGAAACATTTCATTCATTCATTCAACACATATATACTGAGTATCTACACTATACCTTTATCGTTACAGTGAGCAGAAAAGACCAAAAAAATTCCCTTTGGTCATGGGGCTTCTGTTGGTGGTTTCATAAAACATTTGAATTATTAAAATGTAAACATTTAAAAAATCAAATGGTACAGGGAAGTGTATAAATTCTACTACCACTTGTGTCACAACACACACACATGGTTTATTCATATACAGGATAACTCTGGAAAGATTCAGGAGAAATTGGAGTCAGTGGTACCTTTCAGGGAGGGAACTAGAGCCTCTTCACCATCCAACCTTTCATATGTGTTTCTTTCTTTCTTACAATGTTCTTATATTGTCTATTCTAAATAAACACAATGAATTGTTTCAAATTTTTTGCAAAAGTCCAATAATCAGGACTGGGTGAAGAAGAACGATATGGAAATGTGAGCATGATATATTATGAAATCAACAGTGTTTTAAGAAAAGATATTTTCCATCTTCACTAAATAAAAGCTGTACAGAAATGTGATGACACACACACACAAGAACAGAAGAACCTACACTAAAATGTTAACAGATTACTCTGAGGAGTGGGGTTGTGGGGGGAATATTACTTTCTTCTGTTTGCTTGTATTTATTTTCGTAGTTTTCTAGAGAAACAAAAAAAGTACTTTGTGTGTTTAATAACTTTTTTAAAAAATGAAGGGAAATCCCTGGCCATCCAGTGGTTAGGACTCAGTGCTTCCACTGCAGGAGCATGGGTTCAATCCCTGGTCAGGGAACTAAGATCCTGCAAGTTGCGCAGAATGGCCAAAAGAAGAGAGAGAAAGAAAAGGAAGAAACAGCAGACCAACAATGTCACCTCTCTCTGGCAGGTTCTCTCAGAGAGAATTGCTGGCTGCACTCCCTTTACCCAAGTGGCTGTGTGGTTTAGGAAGACAAAGAACAAGTCAAGGGCAAGGGCACAGAGCCAACCGGAAGTCTTAACTGTCCTCCCTTCACTTAGGGAGCACAGACTTCCCCAGCCAACTAGGATGCCCGCCAAGACCCTTCCCCACTCCACAATCAGAGGCCCGGGAGACGGAAGGAGGATACCCATACCCATTTTCTCCCAGGATACCTGGGAAGCAGGGAGCAGGAATCACTCTCCTGGTTTACAGATGAAACGGGGCCTTCGAGATAATCTACTTCTTCCACAGAAAACGGATAACATGCAAAGATCTAGTCTCAGCTGAGTGTTGAGGGCACACTGGGGCCTTCTACAGTCTAAGGCTGCTAGGACTTGAGAGAAAATGCCAAGTTCTGGTTCAGTTTTGTCCCCAGCTTCCTAGAGAATACAGGTAAGGCAGAGCAGTCAGTGAGTCTGCAAGCCAGATGCCACTTTGAAGGCCATCTCCTCCTGCCTCTGAACCCCATTTCTCAATCCACCTTCCATCCTCTGGCTGCACACACCTCCATAGCAGTCTGCAGCAGCTCTGGAGGATGCATGCCAGAGACTTCTGCTTCCGCTAAAAGCTTCACCCTTACCTCTGGCTGGCTGTCTTCCCACTTGAAGACCACCACCACAAGGTGCCCCTGTCAGTCCCCAAGGGCTTGTCCCAGCCAGCATTCGGGTTTGAAAGGCCTGGGAGACACATTCCTGGAACTAAGCTGGGCAGACACATCCCAGTACATGGTACATTTTCTCATGGGTGGACCTGGGTGTACCTCATGATTTAGGAAGAACTGCTCCCTGGGGGTGCAGAAACCCAAAAATGAGGGGGAAGGGAATAGAAAAACCAAGTAAGAGGTAACCTGGGTCAACACCTTCTATAAGGAGACAGATGTTCAGCTCTGCAGTGGGGACATTCAAGCAATGTAAGGGAAGGAGTGAGAAGAGGGACCACGGATGTTGGAAAAGAAAAATAAAAGAATGTGCGCACTTTAGGAGTCACTACGAGACAGCGGTTTTAATCCAGGTGAAGGACAGAGCTGGGATGAGACCCTACCACACGCAGCTGTCCGAGTTCCAGGAAGAGGAAGGTCCCAAGGCACCTCACCCTTTTCCAGCCGGGAGAAACAGGAGCAGCCCCCCAGGTGCACCCCAGGGGCAGGAAACAGCAGAGGCCAGATCACTTCAAGGTGAGAAGCGCCATGCACAAGTGGGGCAGGGGACCCACCAGGACCAGATAAGCGAGGCCCTGCCCTGGGAGTCAGCAATTCCCAATGCCCAGGTTTCTCAGGATGGTTTAGGGAGAACCCAGCCCTTGGAGAGCCATCGGACCACAAACTAAGATACAGAGCCTACAGCGTTACGGAGGGCAGAGCCTTGGTTGTTCCTGGCGCTGTACTTCCATTCTTGGCTAAAATGGGTGGTTTTCTCCCAAACAAATTTATGTTCAGGCTCTGATACAAGCAGGGATTTGATCTCACGAGAGTTACTGACACACTCTGTCTTACAGTTTCCATCTACAGGGTCAGTCCCAGAACTGGGGCAAATATGAAGTGTGAGATAATACACAGGGGCGTGCTTGGCACACTGTCTGAAACATATGAAGTGCTCAAGAAGCGGTAGCCACCAACATTATCATCACTAAACATCATTTCTGTTGGTGTTTCAGAATTTCTCTGGGTAAATTTAGTCACAGATCAGTACAAATGTCCTTTAACACTCCACTGGTTCAAAAAACACAGTCTCACACAGTTAAAGGCCTTTATGTGTACAAGAAACCCAGCTTCAGGAAAACTGGCTGGGAAGAGAAAACTGGCTGTTTTAGGGAATATACATTCCGTGGCTGTTTGCTCTGAAGATCTCAAATCTAGGGTGATGGAGAAGACCCCAATGGTACCACGTGACTCCGATCCTGGGAGAAGGTGAATGCCTGATGGAGGAAGAGGGGGCTGGAGGAGGAGGAGGCCTCTGGCACACAGGCTCCCAGAGTCCTGGAAGAGAAAGCTACCAGCGCTGTCCACGTGGCTTCGGGAGGGTGGGGGTACTTCTTCCCCAAGTACTCCTCTGAAATCCCCATATTCAGAAAGTCTTCCACATACCCAAGAAGCCTTAAATCACAGTGATGAGAGCTATTAAACATTCTGTTTTACTAACATAAGCACTTCCTCCTAACTGGAATGATGATTATGTATAAAATGGACATAAGTCAAAAGGAGACCAGAGTGAGTTCTATCTATTGTACTGCTCGTCCAAAAACAAAATTCAGGGAGGAAAATGGAACCTCCCGGCAGAAGTGTGGGAGGAATGATCTAGGTTTCTATTATTCGGGCTAAACCTGTAGGTCTTTTCCTACAATCCCAAGGCAGGACTTTGGTCCAGGTCAGTAGATCTGTCTTTGCGGGGAATTATTTTCCTAGTCCCTCCTCTGTTCCTCTCCTCCCCACTCCCACTCCCACATTATCCCAGAAGAGAATGAGACTATCTACTGTCTAAGTCCATAGGAGGCCAGGAGGCGGCCTTCACCTGATCCTGTCCCTGGCACCACGGCCAGCACTGCAGCCACTCACATGGACAGCCCCCGCCAGGCCAGGGCAACCTCCTGGGGCATGCTCGAGACCCGACAGAGGGTTCCTGGGAAGCACTCCTGCACCACCATTCGAGTGCCCCAGGAAGTCCACCTGAGCCTGGTCCTTCGCCTCTGTGCTCCCCCAGTGGCTGTGCCTGCAGCAGGTGAAGCAGTGGACACCCCTTGTCTTCCCTCCATACCACACGCTGGTCTGGTAAAGTTGAGATATCACACAACACACCGCATGCCTGTGAGAGGCTCACAGTCTGGTGAGTGGGACACAGGTAACAGGACCATGAGGGAAGCATGAGTTTGGGGCCAGGGCACTTGGGGGAGGGGAGAGAGGCTTGAAGGACCACGAAGTTGGGCCTCAAGCTGAGAGCCATCCCCAGCCCTAATTCCATCATGTGTATCCAGAACCTGTTCATTTTAAATGGCTGGATGCATCTTTTGGCAAAAAAAAAAGAAAAAAAAAAGTGGAAGTCAGTCTAATCCGAACACTCCTTGAGCCATATGCCTGAAAAACATCACCAACAGCCTCACTGTCACCACTAGCCTGGTAGGGATGATCTGCTCCTCTCTCGTGTTCAGTGAAGAAGTTCAAGGGCACAGGTGTGATGGGGAAGAATCCTGACTCCCCTGTACTGGCTGGCACCGCCAGGCCCCAGCAGAAAAGTAGTTAAATGAGGAAGGGCTCTAAGGCTGCTTCAACAGAAGCAGCAGGGCCAGGTAGGATACTCAAAGGAGTACTTTAATATTCACAAATGATGTGACCTACAGGGCTCAATTTCCAAAATATACAAACAGCTCATACAACTCAATAACAAAAAAACAAACAACCCAATCAAAAATTGGGCAGAAGACCTAAACAGACATTTCTCCAAAGAAGACAGACAGATGACCATTAGTTACATGAAAAAATGCTCAACATCACTGATTTTTAGAGAAGTGAAAGTCAAAACTACAATGAGGTATCACCTCATACTGCTCAGAATGGCCATCATTAAAATGTCTACAAACAATAAAAATAATGGAAAGAGTGTAGAGAAGAGGGAATCCTCCTTAACAGTTGGTGGAAATGTAAATTGGGGCAGCCACTATGGAAAACAGTATGGAAATTCCTCAAAAAACACAAAAATTGAGGTGCCATATGATCCAGCAATCCCACTCCTGGGTTTATACCCAGAAAAAACACAAATTTGAAACACCATTCACAACCCAATGTTCATAGCAGCACTATTTACAATACCCAAGACATAGGAGCAACCTAAATGTCCATCAACAAATGAATGAAGATGTGATATGCATACAATGGACTACTACTCAGCCATAAAAAGAATCAAATGATGCCATTTGCAGCAACATGGATGAACCTAGAGATTACCATACTAAGTGAAGTTAAGTCAGAAAGGAAAAGACAAATACCATATGATATCACTTACATGCGGAATCTAAAATATGATACAGATGAATTTACTTACAAAACAGAAACAGACTCACAAACTTTGAAAACAAAGTTATGGTTACTGAAGGGGGAAGATGGGAGGGGAGAAATAAACTAAGAGTTTGGGATTAGCAGATGCAAACTTATATAGAGAACAGATAAACAGTAAGGTCCCACTGTATAGCACTGCTAAGCTGCTAAGACGCTTCAGTCATGTCCAGCTCTGCGCGACCCCATAGACGGCAGCCCACCAGGCTCCCCCATCCCTGGGATTCTCAAGGCAAGAACACTGGAGTGGGCTGCCATTTCCTTCTCCAATGCATGAAAGTGAAGAGTGAAAGTGAAGTCGCTTAGTCGTGTCCGACTGTTCGCAACCCCATGGACTGCAGGGCACCAGGCTCCTGCGTCCATGGGATTTTCCAGGCAAGAGTACTGGAGTGGGGTGCCACTGCCTTCTCCGATCTTATAATGGAAAAGAATATGAAACAATATGTATATATATATGCATAGCTGAATCAGTTTGCTGTACACTAGAAACTGACACAACATTGTAAATCACCTGTACTTCAATTAAAAAGAAAAAGGAACTAATAAGACCAGTTTTAAGTCACAGGTGACTCTGAGCACTAACTCAAGTGAGTTTTCAACCTCTAACACGTAAGACCTGGACAAACCCATCCTCCCTCAAGGTAGGCAGCCCAACAGTGAACTAATACGACATGGGTGAGGCACAATTAATGGGGAACTGCCTGCCCTGCTCCTTTGAGTGGCTGAAGGAGAGATTAGAACATTCTTATTTATATACAAAAGGTCTAGGATTCTCAGGTAACTGAGCTGGTTGAGTTTATACTGCTCTCAGAAATCCTTCGGAGAAGGCAATGGCACCCCACTCCAGTACTTTTGCCTAGAAAATCCCATGGACAGAGGAGCCTGGTAGGCTGCAGTCCATTGGGTCGCTAGAGTTGGACACGACTGAGCGACTTCACTTTGACTTTTCACTTTCATACATTGGAGAAGGAAATGGCAACCCACTCCAGTGTTCTTGCCTGGAGAATCCCAGGGACAGGGAAGCCTGGTGGGCTGCTGTCTATGGGGTCGCACAGAGTCAGACAGGACTGAAGTGACTTAGCAGTAGCAGCAGAAATCCTTCCTGCCAGAAAGGAACCAATGAGGTCAAAGCCATTCCCCTAAGCTACAAGCAGAACTGACAACCACTGGCACCTGCAAAGAACAAGGAAACCCAGTTTTTACAGCAGGCCTCACTAATTCATCTAGCCACCACCTCCAGAAAAGGACCAATCCTTATTACCTGGTCTACCACTCCCACTCCCTGCATGTTAACTGAACCATCAAGATCTGGATTTCTTTTCCATATGCCTTGATATGCTTGCACCTTGGGCCATACTGTTCTGGGGAGAAAAACCAAGGGAAGCAGAGGAAAGCCACAGCCCTGACAAGCAATGCAAAACAGAGATTGCCTAGTAGGTACAGGAACAAAGATAAGATAATTGGACTGGAATACAGCTACCCCCTCATGAGGAAAAAACTCTGAATAGCTAATGACTTTTTAAGCAGAACTCCACAGACATTGGGTGCAAATGCACTGGATGTGGGACCTGTCTATGCAGGGACCCAGGAACTCCACTAAGGAGACCTCCCCCTCCCCGTACTAGGTTGGATAGTGTCCCCCCAAAATTCATGTCCACCCAGAACCTCAGAATGGCTTTATTTGGAAATAGGGTCTTTTCTGATGTAATTAGTTAAATTAAGATGAGGTCAAGCAGCCCTCATTCCAACGAATGGTGTCCTTATAAAGCGAGAAAACAGAGGCACAGACAGACATACCGACAGAACACCATGTGACAAGAGGCAGAGACAGAGTGATGATCTACCAGCCAAGGAAAGCCAAGGAGTAACATGGCCCTGCTAACACCTTAATTTCGGACTTCCAGCTTCCAGAATTGTGAGAGAGCACATTTTTATTAAGTCTCCAGGTTTGTGGTAGCTTGTCCAGCAGCCCTAGGAAACCAATATACACCTTTTACTACACACCTGTTCCCCAAACCACCCTTCCCAGTCTCAGCTCAGGGACAGGAGACAAGATACACAGGCCATACCTCTAACCCACCTGGACTCCGCCACCTTCCCAGAGCCCATCAGCACCTCTCCCTTTAAGGGGTTGGGGAGAGCAGAGATCTCTCTCAGCTGTCCCCATCTTCTGCCAGTGGAGGCACACTGGCAGGGGAGTGCTGGTTTTCTCCCCACATTCTCCTAGTTTTGTAGCCTCTCCTTTAGACTAGTGTTTCTAAAATCTTATTCAGTCCCATTCTAGATATATTTGGGGTGGGGCATAACTACATACGCCTTAGTCTAGCATTAACCTAACTGTTCTTTATACCATGTTACTACTCTTACTTAAATAAACTTATATTTAAAGGAACTGCTATATCGTTACAATAAATGGAAAATCAGCATCATTTATTCTACGCAGAGCTTGCTAGATACATGTTTTTAAACTGTACATTAAATACACGGTAACTTTTTTAAGTCCGTTCATGTATCCTTTAAAATAATCTCGGGTGACAATACTATGGGAAATACCACCTTAAGGAGTACAGTTTAGTTGTCTAACAACTCTGGGCTCCTATGCAGAAAAATCAATTTAAGCTCTCCAGTCCCGTTTCTCATTCCCCTTCTTCCCGCGAATGTCCCAGAAGGAGGCTAAGAGCAGAAGGAAAGAAAGGCACCAGGAGTTCCTAGCTCCGACGCAGGGCGACCCGAGGATATGGAGTCAAGAGCGAAAGGGACTTTAAATGCCCAGTCCTGCGAGTGACAAGGACGAGGAGGGACTGACCTTCTCGCGCAGGGTGCAGTGGACGTCCGAGGCGACGCGCCCTTCCCACCACGGCTCATCCATCATCGCGTCTGCAGCGCCGCTCTCCGAGGCTACCGGGCTCTGAGGGCACACCCTGAGTGGACACAGGCAACTTCAGAGCCCGCAGCGCGCCCCCCAGCTCCTACCCCGGCATCCCCATCCTCTCTGGTCCTCGGCCCGGGCCTCCGCCGGGCGCCCCCTTCTGCCCCACTCAGCGGAGGACGGTCGCCTCCCATCCCAAGAAGGCTGCAGCGTCCCCTCCCCTTTACTCACGGGACCTGAGGCGATCTGGAGCTCTGCAACAACTTGCAGAATTTTTATCTTCCTTTTTGCAAAAGTTGCACAGAAAGTTGCAGACTCCGCTAGCTCTCCAGAGGCCGGGGCTCCGGCAGCGGCCACCGGCTCGCCGTCCCCAACTCCTCCCCCGCCGCCCAGCCTTTGTCCTGCTCCCACATCCTGCCCTCCAGCCGGGGCGAAACTCACGCATCCCTCTCCGGAGGTGGGGGGCTGCGGGCGCCGGGCCCTTCCCAGGGCCGAGCCGGCTGTGCCCTCGGGTGCCTGCAAGCGAAGGGGCCCCTGGCGCGGGGCGCTCCAAGCTCTCGACCGCCGCCTCCGTAGCCCTGCTCACCCCTGCCGCCGCCGCGCCCCTGCGTGCGCTCGGGTCCCGCCGCTGCTCGCAGCCTCTGGGCCGCCGGGGGCCTCCCTCCTTCTCTGGGGGAATTGGGGGCCGGGCCTCGCGCATGCGCCGCCGGCCCCCGCACCCCGCGGGGCTGGGGGCTGGGAATTGGAGTCTTTCTTTCGCCCGAGCTGGCTGTTTTTCCTGTCCGCACTCCACCCCCGCCTGGGTGGAAAGCTTCCTCTCACCTTCGCGGGGACTCCCGGTGGTCTCCTGGACACCACCGTGTGCTCACGCGGGCAGCGCTGGGACCGCGGCGCCACCTGCGCGCGCCACTCGTGAAAGGCGCGGGCAGGATGCCCCCAGAAAGTTCTATCTCTCGCGTGCGCTGTTCTACCTTTAGTCGGTTCCACCTGCTTTTTGTTTTTAACTAGCCCTGCAATGCGGAGGTGAATGTCTAAATGTAAAATTCCCACGGAAGCCCCTAAAACCCGCTCTTGATTATCCACTAGTCCCTGTTTCTAAAGGAGGCTCAGTAAATCAACGGGTTTTGTTTTGTGCTCCTGCAAAGTATAGATCTACTCATTACATTGAGAGAAAACCAGTGTTTCTGGATGGTCAGGTGGATGGAAAGCATTGTCTTTTTAATTTAGTTTTAATTTGTTTTCGGAAAGACACTCCCTTGAATCAGCCCCTCTGATGGAGCAACAGATTGATTGCTTTTTGTGATACTTTTGGAGATTCACAGACTCGTTTCAAATCCAGCTACCGACTGGATAACTTTTGCCATGTTCCTCAGACTCTCTGGGAACCCTCACGTGGAAACGGGGAATAAAAACCACACCAATCTGCTGGAGATACTGCATCATTAAATAAGGTAATTCGTATAAAGGGATAATCCCCATGGCAAATATAAAACACTCAATAACTAACTGCTACTAAGGAGGCTTTGGTTTCTGACTAGTTTCCTACAGGCAGGTACCCACCTGGAAAGAAAATTTTAAATCAGCTTTGATAAGCTTCAATAGGTGCTTAAAGAGAAGTTTTAATGTTAAAAAGAAAAAAAAAAACCTTGTAAAAATGAAAAATATTAATGAATAAGCATTAATAAATATAGGCTTTTAATAAAGACATTATAAAGGTTGAGCAGAATAAGAAAAGTTTGAGGAAATAGAAAAAGGTGAAAATACCAACTTTACACAAATTAACTTTTTTAATAAAATTCTAACGATTGTGGGTAGATGGGCAGTGGGGGAGGGATGACAACACTTCTAACACCTAAATGGAAGAATATCAGTGAGTAAAGCTAAGATTTTTATCTTTTAAAAATGAGGGATAAAGCTGTATGTTGCCAAATCTTAAAACATATTGCAGATCTATGATTCAAACAGTGTGGTATTGACACAAGAATAGGTGGATAAGTATCAGTGGAATAATCTAAAGTTTAGAAATATATCCCACATACTTAGAAACTATGATAAATGTGGCATTTCACTTTTAAGGGGAAAAGGATAAATTCTTCAATAAACTGGCCAGGGGAAATTAGTTAATTTGAGGAAAAAAAGTAAAATTAGGGATTTATTTAAACCATCATCAAATTAAAAATAAGAACCTGTTAAATGACAAAACTAAAACAATTTAGTGATGGTTTGATGTTATTTATTTAAGGGAAAATAATTCATGGATTGGGAGAGTACAGTGCCTTACAAACAGTGGAAGATTCTTCCCAAGGAATTTTGGGCAAAAGTGAATTTTATATGCATAATAATGGAATCTAGAAAGTTAGTACTGATGATCCTACTTGCAGGGCAGCAAAGGAGACACAGACATAAAGAACAGACACGGTGGGGGAAGGAGAGGACCAGATGGGATAATTTGAGAGAATAGCATTGAAACACATATATTACCATATGTAAAGTAGATAGCCGGTGGGATTTTGGTGTCTGACTCAAACACCTTGAGGTGATTGGCAGGGAACTCAAAGCTGGTGCTCTGTGATAACCTAGAGGGGAGGGATGGGGAAGGAGGTGGGAGGGGAGTTCAAGAGGGAGGGGACATATGCATACCCATGGCCGATTCATGTTGATGTATACCAAAAACCATCACAATCTTGTAAAGTAATTATCCTCTAATTAGAAATTTTAAAAGGGAGATAGTTTATTTATAGAGTGTTAGAAGGAGCAGGAAACAGGGCATGATTGACGAGGAGGTCCTATTTTTTTAGGGTAGGGTGAGCCAGCTTTAGCTCACTTGGAGGACTCTGATTGCTGTACTTAGGTTCCCTATATAGTGAGATGTTTCCAGTCAGTGTGGGCTGGCTGACTTAGGTTTAAATGTGTGATGTAGGCCAGACCACTGGGGTGGCCTCCACATAACAAATTAACTTTATCAAACCCAAAGAACTACAAACAAATGACAACCTACCCCATAAAAAAAAAACAAAAACAAAAAACGCAAGATAATTAAGAAAGAAAACATAGGTGAATTATTTCAGAAGAGAAGGTCTAGAGGTTAAGGCACAGGAAGAAACAAAAGGCCAGGATGAGTATATATAGATTTGAATAAATAAACCCAGAGAATCACATGGACAGAGGAGCCTGCGTCCATGGGGTCACACAGCCGGACACGAATGAAGTGACTTAGCACTCAGCACTCAGCCATCAAATATCGCCAAAAAGGCAAATGATAAACCAGAGAGAATGTTGTTAACAAATGTGACAATGGTTGATCTTACCATATAGACCTCTTGTAAATCCCTATGTAAGACACTAACACCTGAGATGCAGGAATGGATGAACATGCATGCATGAAAGAGGAAATTCAGATAGACAGTTATCACTTTTAAATAAGCTTTTTTTAAATGCTCATACTCACTAGCCAAGACATTAAACATGTTTTAGAAACGGGGTGTATCTCTGACAAGAATTTTTTAAAGCACAATATACAGGATTGACAAATACAACGTTGGTGGGAATGAAAAGTAACACGTCTTCTAAGAGACAATATAATTGTATTCAGACGCAGTTCTAAGCTGACTGGGAAGCAGACGACACAGCCCAAGGGCCTGGGCCCTGCGTGGCCCACAAAACTGACCCACATTCTCCCCTGCAGCAGGGCTTCCTCCACTTCGTGGTGAGCTGAGCGGGCATCTTATTCCTGGAAGGTGCCTGGCCCTCAAGTCTTCGTCAGAGACAAAGATCGCTATTTGCAAGCCTCAGCTAAAACCATTTACAGCCTTTCTACACATATCTTATAGTCACTTTTCTCTCCAAAACCTTAGACTTTTGCGTTTTTTGTTTTTTTTTTTTTACTTTCACTGATACACTTGATTATTGTCTTTTATATTGAGATGCTGGAAAAGCAGGAGATAATTGTGTCTCATCTATTATTGTAAAAATATAACAATAAACTTACTCAAACTAAAAAACAAAACAAAAACAAAAAACACCTTAAAAAAGTATCACTGGATCCAACTATTCCACTTCTGGAAATTCACTCTAAAAAAATAAGCATATGAGTACAAAGATTTCTTTACAGGGGGTTTCATCACAAAGCTTTTCCATTATAGTGAACAGGGACTGGTTAAATATTAATTTAGCTCAACATTTTTAAAGAGAATAAATAATTATCTGAGAAAATGTTCACAAGATATTAAGTGAAAAAGCAGATTAGATTATGATCCCAATTATACATTATGCTCACATACACACACTCAAAAAAAAATGTCCATAAAAACATTCAGTCGGTTCAGTTCAGTCGCTCAGTCATGTCAGACTCTTTGTGACCCCAAGGACTGTAGCACTCCAGGCTTCCCTGTCCATCACCAACTCCCGGAGCTTACACAAACTCATGTCCATCAAATCGGTGATGCCATCCAACCATCTCATCGTCTGTTGTCCCCTTCTCCTCCTGCCTTCAATCTTTCCCAGCATCAGAGTCTTTTCCAATGAGTCAGTTCTTTACATCAGATGGCCAAAGTATTGGAGTTTCAGCTTCAGCATCAGTCCTTCCAATGAATGTTCAGGGTTGATTTCCTTTAGGATGGACTGGTTGCATCTCCTTGCTGTCCAAGGGACTCTCAAGAGACTTCTCTAAAACCACAGTTCAAAAGCATCAATTCTTTGGCGTTCAGCTTTCTTTATAGTCCAACTCTCACATCCATAACATGACTACTGGAAAAACCATAGCCTTTACTAGACGGACCTTTATCAGCAAAGTAATGTCTCTGCTTTTTAATATTGCTGCCTAGGTTGGTCATAGCTTTTCTTCTAAAGAGCAAGCATCTTTTAAAACATTACCCTGTGTAATCAGAGTGGTAATATTATGGGAAATTTTAATTTAGTTTTTATTCTAGTATATCTGAGTTTTCTAAATTTTCTTTAAGAAACATGCATTACTTTCACAATCAGAAAAAAAGAATGAATGCTATTTAAAAAAAAATCACTTGATATATTTACAGAGTGGCCTTCCATTGAATAACAATTCACAGGGTTGTTTTGTTTCTGATTTGGTTTTATCTTTTTTATAGCAGTATTATTTCTTTCTCAGGGTACACCAAAGGAGGTCAGGTCTTTATTGTTCTTTGATTTGGAGTTCTCTCTTCCTAACTTCAGGTTCTCAGTTATCCAGAGTCCCAATAGCTGAGCAAGATGCAGAGACTTTGATCTCTTCTCCCAGGGCTATTTTAAGAGGATACTAAACATCATTCATATTATTCAGTCTTTTGGATATCATTCTCAGGAGTCTCTCATTTTCCCTGTGTCTCTGAAAGATGAAGACATGTTGCACTGATGGTTTTGGTAGTGAGTCCTGTCCACAGGTAGAAATGATGTCGGTGCCCTTAGCAGAAGAGGCTTCCTATGGTAGATGACAGAGGACAAATGCAACTGGAGTTACTTCTCCCACTCACTGCATTATGAGAAGTAAATAAACCAAGAAGTATTCATTCATTCATTCAAAACCTACAATTTTATCAAATATGAACTATGAACCAATTACTGCCTTTCCACTTCCAATCTCTGAAACTCACAGGATGGGAACCAAAGATTTAGAGCAAGACCATCTTACCTATCTAAAACTTTCCCAGGTATAAAATGAGAAAATAATTTTTTTTTCTCTGATCTTTCCAATCTTCCTCAGAGGACAAATCAATCTAATATTATCAACTGCTCACTTTTTTTTTTTTTTCACCTGGTCACTTTAACTTTCCTTTGTCTTTTTCCCCCTCATAGAATACAAGCCCTCACATTATAAATGTATATTTATGGTGAAAAGGATGTGTTCTCATCCTGTTCCCAGGCTTTGATCTCCTCAGCGCCTGATGTTTCCTTCCAGAAGTGATCCATGCACTTACCAACATGAATACCCATGCCTTTCCCCCTTTACATGAATGGCAGCGTATGGAACACATCCTTCTGCATCTTGTTTTTCCCTCTCCGTGTCCCATGGCAGTGCCCATGGAGCTGCACAGCTACCCCGTGTGCTCAGTAGATCAGTCAGGCTCTTTGTGACCCTTTGTACTGTACAAGGCTCCTCTGTCCATGGAATTCTTCAGGCAAGAATACTGGAGGAGGTTGTCATTTCCTTCTCCAAGGGATCTTTCCAACCCAGGGATCGAACCCCCATCTCCTGCATTGCAGGAGAATTCTTTACCACTGAGCCATCAGGGAAGCTCCACAGTCACTCCATAGTCGCATAGTATAGATCCATCCATCATGATATATGGACCCAATCTTCTTCTGCTGGACATTTACATTGTCTCCAGCCTTTTGCTGCCATAACCACACCACAGTAAATATCCTGGGTGGCAGGGGGGTCCATGATACAAATTCTTCAGGCACTCAGCTTTGCAGGTCCTAAGCTGAGGCTAGACTTTGAGTAGTATTTCCTTGGAGTCTTTGTCTCTTTTAAAATTTTTATTGGTGTATAGTTGATTTACAATGTTGTGTTAGTTTCAGGCATATACCAAAGTGAATTAGTTATACATACACATTCTTTTTTTAGATTCTTTTCCCATATAGGCCATTATAGAGCAGTGAGTAGAGTTTCCTGTGCTTTACAGTAAGTTCTTATTAGTTATCTATTTTATATATGGTAATGTGTATATGTCGGAGAAGGCAATGGCACCCCACTCCAGTACTCTTGCCTGGAAAATCCATGGACAGAGGAGCCTGGAGGGCTGCAGTCCATGGGGTCGCTAAGAGTTGGAAACGACTGAGCGACTTCACTTTCACTTTTCTCTTTCATGCATTGGAGAAGGAAATGGCAACCCACTCCAGTATTCTTGCCTGGAGAATCCCAGGGACGGAGGAGCCTGGTGGGCTGCCGTCTATGGGCTCACACAGAGTCGGACATGACTGAAGTGACTTAGCATTAGCATAGCACTAGCAATGTGTAGGAGAAGGCAATGGCAACCCACTCCGGTACTCTTGCCTGGAAAATCCCATGGATGGAGGAGCCTAGTAGGCTGCAGACCATGGGGTCGCTAAGAGTCAGACACGACTGAGCGACTTCACTTTCACTTTTCACTTTCATGCATTGGAGAAGGAAATGGCAACCTACTCCAGTGTTCTTGCCTGGAGAATCCCAGGGACGGGGGAGCCTGGTGGGCTGCTGTCTATGGGGTCGCACAGAGTCGGACATGACTGAAGTGACTTAGCAGCAGCAGCAATGTGTATATGTAAATCCCAATCTCCAAATTTATCCCCCCCCCACTCCCCATTATTTCCTTAGTGTCTTAATGGTTTGCATTGCTCCATTTAGGACCAAAAGCATGAAGCCTGGCTCAGTTTATAGGGACAGAAGGAAGACATCTGAGCTATAAACCTTGAGACATAAGCCTTGTTTACCACTTTGGTCTTTAACCAAAAACCAATTCAATTCCTTTAAACTCTTTCTAGCTCTGTGCTCTACAGAGTCAAAAGAACATTGACCAAATCCTTTATGATCCTTCATTAGAAATTCTTGACTTATAACTCTACAGATTAGGTCTGAGACCCCAGCAGGATGAATTTTTTTAAAAGCACCATTTTGCAAACAAAACTTGAAACCTAGGATATTTATAAAGCAGGCCCATACTACTTTTTTCAATTAAAAGGTAGTGTGTGTGGCATCTAGAAGCCACAAAAGAAATAAGAAAAAATAAATTTCCCTCTCACTGGGTCAATTCCTGGGTGCGCGACTTACGCAGCTGTACGGGCTAAAGCTCAGAAGGGCCTTGTGCTTTTTATGTTCTACTGTCACACCTTGAAATTCTTAGAGTTTTATCTTTGAATCTGTATTTTGTAAACGAAGTCCAGGACAGAGGAGCATGTATGTGAACAAAGGAACTTTGTGCCATAGGTATCTGCTATTCCTTGCTGCCTTGGGAATATGGAATTCCAGTGGACCGACAAGGCACAGGAGTTCAGTGAAATCCAAAGAAGTAGAAGGTAAGTGTGTTACATCTATAGCTGCAGGTCACAGGGCGGGAAGAACTGACAACCCTGAGATGCTTTACTTTCCACCTGAACTAGACTTGCTTTGAATGCAAAAAGAAGGTGTGACAGTTTCCCAAAGGCTGCTATTAACAAAATACCACAAACGGTGTGGCTTAAAACAACAGATCTGTACTCGCTCACAATTCTGGAGCCTAGAAGTCAATGGGGCTATGCTCCGTTGGAGGCTCTGGGTAGAATACTTCCTTGCCTCTTCCAGTTTCTGGCAGTGGCTGTCAGCCCATGGTGACTTGGCTTCCATCTGCATTTTCTTCATCTGCCTTCATCTTCATAGTGTTCTTATAGGACACTAGTCAGTCAACTAGATTAAGGGCTCACCCCACTACTGTGATCTCATCTTAACTAACTATAACTAGAACAACCCTATGTCCAAATAAAAATTAAAATACTTTGGTGGGGGCACAGTTCAGCCCATAACAGAAGGCAGTAGCATTCTGAGAAATATGAACAATCACAGAAGCTTATCACAGTCTTTCTTACTGGTGTTGCTTACTTGTATTAAGCAACCACATATTATGACAAAGAAGGAAAGGAAAAGATGGGGCAACCGTCGTTCCTTTTCCTTTCCTTTCTTCCCTACCTTGGAGAAGGCAATGGCACCCCACTCCAGTACTCTTGCCTGGAAAACCCCATGGATGGAGGAGCCTGGTAGGCTGCAGTCCATGGTCACTAAGAGTCGGACACGACCGAGGGACTTCACTTTCACGTTTCACTTTCATGCATTGGAGAAGGAAATGGCAACCCACTCAAGTGTTCTTGCCTGGAGAATCCCAGGGACGGGAGAGCCTGACGGACTGCCGTCTATGGGGTCGCACAGAGTCGGACACGACTAAAGAGACTTAGCAGCAGCAGCAGCTTCCCTACTCATGAGTGAGCCAGAGGTAGAGAGTATTGATAAGATGTGCACATCTGAAGAAGTTCACTGCAGCAGTATTCACAACAGCCAAGACATGAAAACAAACTAAGTGCCCATTGATGGATGAATGGATAAAGAAATTATAGTATATTTACACAATGGCATATTATTAAACCATAAAAATGAAGGGAATCTTGTTATGGTTAACAATATGGATGAACCTGGAAGGCATTATGCTAAGTGAAATAAGCCAAACACAGAAAGACAAGTACTGTATCACTTACACGTGGAAACTAAAATTGAATCCATTGAAGCAACAGAACAGTGGTTACCAGGAGTGGGAGCTAAGGAAAATGGGAAGCTATTATTCAAAGGGTACAAAGTTACAGTTGTGTAAGATGGACAAGTTATGAGGATCTAATGTACAGCACAGTGGCTATAGTTGATAAAATTGCATTGTAGGAATTTCCCAGGTGGTCCAGTAGACCAGGATCCATCCCTCCAAGGCAGGGGGTATCGGTTCCATCCCTCATCAGGGAACTAGGATCCCACATAAGGCATGTCCAAAAACAAACAAACAAACAAAAACCGCATTGTATACTGGAAATTTGCTAAGAGAGGGGATCTCAGGTGCTCTCACCACCAAAACAAACAAAAACAAAACCTTAGGTAACTATATATTCTGATGGGAGTGATGGATACGTTAATTAGCTCAGCTGTAGTAATCATTTCACTGTGTATAGGTAAGGCTTCCCTGGTAGCTCAGAGGGTAAGGAATCTGCCTGCAATGCATGAGACCTAGGTTCGATGTATGTGTATATCAAAACACATGTTGTAGACTTTATATGGTTTTTATTAAAAAACAAAAGTCCCTCAGTCACCGGTTCCTCACCTCCAGGCAGCTTTGTGTGGGGGTGAGGGTGGTAGGGAACAAAGGAGCCGAGCAGAGGTGCAGCAGAGGGTGGGCGACCAGGATGGGGCAGAAAGAGAACAAGCCTTGACCTCCTGAGATGGTACTAGATAGAGCTCCTTGGTGTCCACTGGCCCCCGGCCCAGGAGCGGACGAGGCTCTGCCTCCACGAGGGCTTGCCTGCCCTCAGCTGGGGATTCGACGTGTGGCCAGCAGTCTCAGTCTTGGCCACACAGGTGCCCTAGGGCCCAAGACTCTCCTGGGCCTCCGTTCCTACTGGCAGCAACTCTGGAAGCATCTGGAGTGGCTCTAGACCTCTTTGCCTTGAGGGTCTGAGCTGGGTCTGGCTGTCTGGAGGGGGCTGCTCAATGAGCTCCCCCAACCCCTGCCCTGCACAGATGGCCAACGGCTGATAAGCTGGAACTAATATTTATTTTAGGGAAACCTCGTGCCCACTGTTGAAGGCTTGGGTCAGCCCACTACACTCTTGTTGGCCAGCTGGTGGTTCTTTTGTAGGGGAAGGGCCTGGTGCTGGGCATTGCTTGTGGCCCGCCCGACTTCTGGGGCAGTGGTTGGTAACCCTACTCTGCCGCACGCCTGACCTCGCCCCGGCCCTGGCATGAGAGTGAGCGCCCTCAGCTGGCCCCTGCGGGCCCAGTGCTTCACCTGCCCTCAGAGGCAGGATGTGGAGCCCTGAGCTCACCTGCTCACTTCCTTCCTCCTCTGACTCTGGGTGGCCTGAGGCCCCACCTCCATACACTCCCCTAGAGCTGTCTCCTCTCTCTGTCCTTCCGCATTGCTCGGGTGCAGACCTGCATGGCTGGAGAGCTGGGTCCTTAAAGGCCAGAAAGTGAATCCGAGAACAACTGTCCTAAACTGAGAACTACAGGCAGAGGGTTGGGCTCCAAGATGAAGATTAGCCTTCCTCATGTAAAGAACCTGGGTTGACGTCCATTTTGCAGCAGATATTTTAATCTCACTGGTGGCCTTCTCAGGCAGAACACAAAAGCAATTTATTCTCTGTGAAAACGCTGACTAGAGCTGCAGATGGGGGCCACAAGCTTTTCCCATACACAGGCGGCTCCTGCCCTGTTTTGACAGAGCCACGTAGCTGGTAGCTGGGGCCCCGGGGAGAAACAGGCAGTCACATCCATGGAGAAGACAACTTGCCATCCAGAAAATGGGGACATTTAAGTGACAGACAAAAATACCTTTTAATATGCATCAGTATTTTTTGTTCATAAAAACTGGTAGATTATTGAAACAAGAAACAAAAACAAACAAAATAGAAGTGAAATAAAAAGATGGTGTTACGGAGTAGGAAATGGCAACCTATCCAGTATTGTTGCCTGGAAAAGTCTATGGAAGAGGAGTGTGGCAGGCTACAGGCCATGGGGTCGCAAAGAACCAGACACACCTGAGCACAAACAAACAAGGGGTCACCTTAATCCAGGTTGATCTCATCTCAAAATCCACAATTACATGTACAAAGATTGTTTTTCAAAAGGAGGTCATCTTTGCAGGTTCTAGGGGTTACAACTTTGGCATACCTTTGGGGGCCACTATCAGGAAGCAACAGTTAGAACTGGACATGGAACAACAGACTGGTTCCAAATAGGAAAAGGAGTATGTCAAGGCTGTATATTGTCACCCTGTTTATTTAACTTCTATGCAGAGTACATCATGAGAAATGCTGGACTGGAAGAAACACAAGCTGGAATCAAGATTGTCAGGAGAAATATCAATAACCTCAGATATGCAGATGACACCACCCTTATGGCAGAAAGTGAAGAGGAACTCAAAAGCCTCTTGATGAAGGTGAAAGTGGAGAGTGAAAAAGTTGGCTTAAAGCTCAACATTCAGAAAACGAAGATCATGGCATCCGGTCCCATCACTTCATGGAAAATAGATGGGGAAACAGTGGAAACAGTGTCAGACTTTGTTTTTCTGGGCTCCAAAATCACTGCAGATGGTGACTGCAGCCATGAAATTAAAAGACGCTTACTCCTTGGAAGGAAAGTTAATGACTAACCTAGATAGCATATTGAAAAGCAGAGACACTACTTTGCCAACAAAGGTTCGTCTAGTCAAGGCTATGGTTTTTCCTGTGGTCATGTATGGATGTGAGAGTTGGACTGTGAAGAAGGCTGAGCACCAAAGAATTGATGCTTTTGAACTGTGGTGTTGAAGACTCTTGAGAGTCCCTTGGACTGCAAGGAGATCCAACTAGTCCATTCTAAAGGAGATCAGTCCTGGGATTTCTTTGGAAGGAATGATGCTAAAGCTGAAACTCCAGTACTTTGGCCACCTCATGCGAAGAGTTGACTCATTGGAAAAGACTGCTGCTGGGAGGGACTGGGGGCAGGAGGAGAAGGGGACGCCAGAGGATGAGATGGCTGGATGGCATCACTGACTCGATGGACGTGAGTCTGGGTAAACTCCGGGAGTTGGTGATGGACAGGGAGGCCTGGCATGCTGTGATTCATGGGGTTGCAAAGGGTCGGACACGACTGAGGGACTGATCTGATCTGATCTGATCTGATTAAACCTGCTGCCATCTGAAAAAAAAAAGTTGGTGTTAGTCGTGTGCAGCATTTCCACTGCTATTATGTAAACTAAATATATATGTACATACAAACTGTGAAATATGAATTGTGTAATTTCAGGAATCCTGATTATTAGTTAAATTCTCATTTTTGAGGTGAAAAGTGACAATGCACAATATAAAGATGAATGATAAAAATCACAGTAATATTTAAATTAATTTCTTTTTCCTTTTAAAATTTTTGATCTGCCAGGTAGCGTTTGGATATCTTAGTTCCCCAACCTGGGAATGAACCTGAGACTGTGGCTTTGGCGGTCAGAGTGTTGCAGGGATAAGCCAATTCTGACTCCATATTGGAACTGTTTCTTTGACGTGCCTTTCACTGCTTTTGTTCTTATAATCAAACATAATGGCCTGCCTCAGAGAATACTGTCCCTCTGCCTCACTGTTAAACTGAAGTGCCTTTGTTCAGAACCCTGTCCATCTGTAGATGGCAGGAAGGAAGAATCAACACGTAGCCTGCCTGAGGCTTGCCATTCTAGGATATATTTGCAGGATTAACGGCCTTTTTACTTTCTTTCCTCACCTCTCCCCATCTCTGATCTATAGAAGAACCTGGCATTTGGCCCTCACCTCATAAGCTAGTTATTTTGAGATATTTATCTGCCACCTTCTCCGTCAATCAGCTCTCTGAATAATATTCCTCACCTCAACATCTCATCTCTGATCCATTAGCCTGTCATACTGAGATTGGACTCAATAACAAAAGCTTGGAGTCCTAACCACTGCACTGCCAGGGAATTGCCAATTTTTCTTAACTTAGAACATTAAATAGCAAATAAAACCATGACAAGCTGAGAGATGGCAGATGAAGTGGAAAAAAACTATATTTTAATAACTTTAATAGCACTTTTCTGTGCTTTTTGAACAAGGGGCCCTGTGTTTTCATTTTGCACTAGTCCCTGAAGAGGACCAGACCTCGCCTATCTCCTGGCTCTGGTCCTCTGACCTCTACCTAAGGGGAAACCCACTGCTATGGTCTGAATGTTTGTGTCCGCCCCTCCCCCCACCTCCCAAATTCATATGTTGAAATCCTAACATTCCAAGGTGACACTGTTAGGAGCTGGAGCCTTTGGCATACACGTAGGTCTTGAGGGTAGTGCCTTATGAAAGAGACCCCAGAGAGAACCATGGCCCCTTCAACCACGTGGAAGACACAATGAGAGAGTGCTGGCGGTGAGGCAGGAGGAGGGCTTTCACCAGAACACGACCATGCTGGCATGTGGATCTCTGTGTTCCCAGCCTTCTGAACTTCTGAGAAATAAATTCCTGTTGTTTATTTGTTTTTTTGACTGTACTGGGTCTTAGTTGCTGCACACAGAAACTTCTATCTTTGTTGTGGAATGCAGGATTAGTTGCACCTTGTGGGACCAAGTTCCGTGACCAGGGATGGAACCCTGGGCAGCTGCATTGGGAGTGCAGAGTCTCAGCCCCTGGACCACCAGGGGAGCCCTCCTGTTGTTCCTAAGTGACCCAGTCTGTGGTATTTTGTCATAGAAGCCTGAACGGAGTAAGACACCCATTTATGTTCCTTCCAAAGATAGTCGTATACCTTACAATGCTTAATCTGAAGTAACCCATCCTCCTCCATGGGCAATTGTTGGGGCAAAAATTTCCCCTTCTCCTCACCCTCAGTATTTACCCTTACAGTATTTAGGCTCCTTGAGGAAAAGCACAGTGCCTTATGTAAAGGAGGGGGTCAATATAGGTTACCTGAATTAACAGATAAATGAGGAGCATGTAGCTAGCAGAGCTAATAGGGTCTGAAGGAATCACCTGGCTCAGACTTCGGCTTGGCGAGGCATTACCCCCAGTTTTTGAATGTGACGCCAGACACTTCTGCTCTTTGGTTTTAGAGTGGAGGAACTTTGTTTCTTAAAAGACTGTTGTGATGATGAAAAGTAGGGGGGTGAGGGACTTCCCTGGTGGTCCAATGGCATCAGGGGTCCCAGGCTCAATCCCTGGCTAGGGAAATAGTCCTCACATGCAGCAATTAAGAGTTTGGATGCCACAACTAAGAGTGTGAATGCCACAACTAAAGATCTTGCGTGCTGCAACCAAGACCTGGCACAGTCAAATGAATGAATTTTTTCTTTATAAGATTCACTGAAAACTTTTTTTTTTTAGTTTTTTGTTTTTATTTTGTTTTTTATTTAAATTTATTTATTTTAAAGACAATTTTTTTTTTTTTCAAAAAAAAAAGAAAGGTTAGTGGAAGTACAAAGTGCTCTCTAATAGCGTTACTCATAACAAAACATGCCAGAGCCTTCCTAGGACATGGCACTTTAGAGCCTGAAGCAAGTCCTGTGCAAACTCACTGTAGGGACTTGATAAGCAACACTTCTTCCACAGGGCTCAGTTTCTCCTTCTGTCAAAGGAGGGGAATCAAAGGAGAGGATGGGATTAGATCCTGGCAGGGGCTAGGGGAGCACAAACCCAAGGGGATCAACATGAGAGAATCTTGTCGGGTGGAAGAAAGCTCCCAGCCCTCCTGTGTAACTCCCCCACCCCCACTCCTCATTCTGAAAGAGATGGAGGGATGGACAAGTATTCTTCTCTGTGAGGAAAACAGCAGCCCAAGCTTGATGGTCAACAGCCATGCCACCAAAGACAACCAGGGTGCTGAGGACTGAGGTGAGTCAGACCGCTCACGGCACATCCAGAGAGGCCCCTCTGTGCTGCTCTGATTGTTCCAGCTCAATTATCACCAGTGGTTAGATTTTTCAAAGAAGAAACTAAGACATCTGACTTTTAAAATACTGGCTTTTTTCCTTTCCCTTCCTGTTTTTTTAGATTATGAAAGTATGATAACACATTTACAGGAGACTTGGAAAATACAGAACTACATGTAGTTCCACTATATATTAATAATTATTTTTTTAGGTAGATAATGTATGGATGTCAGAGTTGGACTGTGAAGAAGGCTGAGCGCTGAAGAATTGATGCTTTTGAACTGTGGTGTTGGAGAAGACTCTTGAGAGTCCCTTGGACTGCAAGGAGATCCAACCAGTCCATTCTGAAGGAGAACAGCCCTGGGATTTCTTTGGAAGGAATGATGCTAAAGCTGAAACTCCAGTACTTTGGCCACCTCATGCGAAGAGTTGACTTATTGGAGAAGACTCTGATGCTGGGAGGGATTGGGGGCAGGAGGAGAAGGGGACGACAGAGGATGAGATGGCTGGATGGCATCACTGACTCGATGGACGTGAGTCTCAGTGAACTCCGGGAGTTGGTGGTGGACAGGGAGGCCTGGCGTGCTTCGACTCATGGGGTCGCAAAGAGTTGGACACGATTGAGCGACTGAACTGAACTGAAATTAAGATTTGTAGTTGGGGTTTCAATATCAAACATTCAAAAATTAATAGAATGAATACACGGAGAAGGCAATGGCAACCCACTCCAGTATTCTTGCCTGGAAAGCCCCATGGATGGAGGGGCCTGGTAGGCTGCAGTCCATGGGGTCGCTGGGAGTCGGATACGACTGAGTGACTTCACTTTCACTTTTCCCTTTTATGCATTGGAGAAGGAAATGGCAACCCACTCCAGTGTTCTTACCTGGAGAATCCCAGGAACAGGGAGCCTGGTGGGCTGCTGTCTATGGGGTGGCACAGAGTCGGACACGACTGCAGCGACTTAGCAGCAGCAGCAGCAGCAAACAACAGTAGGATACAAATTGTATTCAAGTTCCCATAGACTGTAAACTAGGAAACACTGGAACATATCCAGGGACATAAAACGAGGTGCAACAATTTCATGGTCTAAAGTTATCGAAATCATAGAGTCTTATCACTGTGGAATTATGTTAGAAATCAATATCAAAAGATATTTGAAAATAATCCAAATATATTTTCAAGTGCAATGTGAGATTTACCAAGAAAAATCTTCAACTTAGCCATCAAAATCCTCAATAAAATTAGACTGAAAAAAACACAGAGGGTGATTGCAGAGAAGAAAGCATTTAAGTGAGAAATTAATATTTAAGACACTTTAAACAAATTCCCACGTATTTCGAACTTAAATGTCCATTTTTAAATGATGCATGTATCTCTTTTTTCCTTTTTTTGTTTTTTTAATGCTTTCGGCCACACTCACAATCAGCCCCAGTTTGTGAACTCTGGACTAGGTGTGTGATAAGGAGCATTCCAGCCTGACTAGGAGTCTGTGGGGAACAATGGAACAAGAGCCTAAGAACGGCCCAGACTCCAGGAGGAAATAAAAGCCATCATTAACTTAAAAGCCCCTGAGCCTGCCAGACACCCCTCCTCTGCCAGACAATGAACAGGAAGGAAACTGAGACTGGACAGTAAAAGCAACCAGACAAGCCTGCTGGGGCCTGTCCATGGCACCCTCAAGCGGAGAGAGTCCTGACCACAAGCGGCCTGCACCACCTTCCTTGGGCCACAGGATGCCACGAAGTCTCCTTCCGTGAGGGGCTTCCAAAGCTTGCAAGTGCTCAGAGACCCAGGCTCAAAGAGCCAAGAATTAGGGCGGCAGTTGCTCAGCTGGGGACCCTGAGGCCAAGGGTGGGGGAAGGTGCTGGGCAATCTTCTGTTTTGATGTTTTTAAGTTACACAGGTATCACTCTGCATGAAACATTATTAAAGCATGTTTAAAATATGTTTAAGATCCTGAACAACCCCACTGCCCCAACTACCACTAGGCAACCATACGGTATCAGTGTGATGGTGTCCTGGGCTGCGGACATAGATGGTGGGGGCAAGAGCAACCAGGTCCGAGGCTCAGGGTGGAGGCGATGGGGGAGGTGAGAAGGGGTCAGACTCTGAGCATGTTTGGGAGTTAGAGCTGATAGGATCTGCTGATGGACCAGATGTGGGGTGTGAAAGAGGGGAATGAAGATGAAACCAAGGCTTTAGTTCTGAGTATCTGAACATGGAAGTTGTCATTTCCTGAGACCTTAATCCTATCACCCAGGATATTTTTAATGTCTCACCCTCTCCTACCCTGGCCTCTCTGCCTCCTGCAAGCTCCATGATTCAATCAGAGACCTGAGTGAGACTGCCCAGACTGCAATCTTTTTTTTTTTTATTAATTAATTAAAAAAATTTTAATTGGAGGATAATTGCTTTACAATGTTGTATTGGTTTCTGCTGTATAACCATCTGAATCAGCTATAAATATACATACATATATCCCCTCCCTGTTGAGCCTGCTTCCCACTCCTCCTGCATCCCACCCTCTAAGTCATCACAGGGCATGGAGCTAAGCTCCCTGTGCTGTATAGCAGCTTCCTACTAGCTATTTATTTTACACATGGTAGTGTACATGTCAGTGCTACCATCCTGACCTTGCTTCTTTCTAGTTGATGATCTGAGGCAAGCTACTTAACCCCAGATTCCTCATTTGTAGAATGGGATAATAAGGAATACCTCCTTTATAGAGTTATATGAAGATCAATTCATGCCTGGTATGTAGATGGTACTAAGTGTGAACCAAAATTAGGATATAATCATGAAGTTGTAATCACCTGAATGCAGTTTTGCATCCTGCTGCTTCTAAGCCCCAGATTATCTCATGAGTATTTTTATGAACTATGTTAAAAATATCTTTCAAAAACATTTTCAAGGGCTTCTTTGGTGGCCTAGTGTTTAAGATTTTGAGCTTTCACTGCCGTGGCTTGGGTTCAATCCATTGTTGGGGAACTAAGATTCTGCAAGCTGCCCAGCACAGCCAAAAATAAAATAGTAACAATATTTTTCAGTGGCTGCATAATATTCTAGCATATTGCCAAAGCATTTATTTAATTAGTCTTTTATTTTTGGATAATTTAAAACACAACTAAGAGTATTGGTAACACACTGTAGGGGTGGTTTTTTTTTTTCTTTTGTGTGTGTGTGTGTGTACAATATAAACAAAATCCTAAAGACATACTGTCTTTATGCTTCTCCGATTCTATCCTGAGGATTCACTCCTAGAAGTGAGATTGCTGTGATAAAGAGTATGACAGTTCTACGCCTTCTAAAATAGATTATAAATGGGCCTCTAGCAACGTTCTACCAAAACACATCTCTGTCAATACAATGTTAGAAAGTACCTACTTCCCTGGACCCACTAAGACTAAATTATCATTAAAAAAAATTATTTTTAAAGAGAAAGTATGTTAAAATTTTCTCCAAACTGATTATGAAATTGAATATACTGTTTCAGTTCACATTTCTTTGCTCTCCAGTGAGACTGGAGTTTTAAAATGTGATTATTTGTGTTTCTTCTACAAACTGCCCTTTATTCATCTTTGTGTTGGCATATTAGAGTTTTGCTAAAGGAAGTGCTAGTTATATATTAAAACTAGCAAGACTGTTAAATTTGTGGCAAATGTTTTTCCTGCTGTCTTAAATGTTATGTTAGATTTTTATGATATGTATAGTCAAACGTATCTTCCCTTCCTGAGAGTATGTGCTTCCAACCGCACCTGGGAAGCCAGAGTGCAGGCCCTTCCTGCCCGAACTTGACGTGCACCTGCAGGCATGTGACACCTGTCAGATCACAGCGTCTCTGCCTGGCAGTGGGGGGCAGATCCGATTAGACCTCGGAGCTTCCTCCCAGCTCTGGCATCCTCTGATTCTAGTTCTAGAACTGGAAATTTGCCTCTGAGCCCACATTTCAAGAAGCCGTCATTGCCAATTACAATACTCTCTGTCTTACCCCGGGCTGCTATGACAAATTACCATAGCCTGGGTGACTTAGACAACAGACATTTACTTCTCACAGTTTTGGAGTCTGGGAGTCCAGGTTCTGGGTGCCAGCATGGTCCGATTTTTGAGGAGAAGCCTGTTTCTAGTTACAGATGGCCTCTTTCTTGCTGTAGAGAAAGAGGCAGAGAGAGAAAGCTCTGGTCCCCCTAAAAGGGCACCAATCCCATCGTAGGGGCTCCATCTCTCTGACATTATTCAGACCCCATTACTTTCCAAAGGCCCTACCTACAAACACCATCACATTGGGGATTTGAAATTCAATGTATGAATTGAGGGTGGGGGATACAAACATTCAATCCCATTTGCGATCCCTTCATGGTCTGATCTTTTGTTTGTTTATTTATGGCTGTATTGGGTCTTAGTTGCGGCATGCGGGCTCTTTCGTTGTGGTGATGGGCTCAGTAGTTGCAGTGCGAGGACTTAGTTGCCCTGTGGCATGTGGTATCTTTGTTCCCCAACCAGGGGTTGAACCCACATCCCCTGCATTGCGAAGAGGATTCTTAACCACTGAACCGCCAGGAAGTCCCTTCATGGTGCGATCTTTAAGTGGCATTGCTATCAACGGGGACCTTCCTAAAGGGAAGCTCTGAACACCCTGCTCAAAGTTTGTTACCAGACTCCAAGCAAGCCTTTGATCTCCTTTCCTGTTCTCCCAGGCTATCGACCTCTGCTGTCTGTCAAAATGAATATTTGTGGTTCCCCAAATATTTCTGTTCACACCATTACCTTTGCCTTTACAGTGCTCCCACACTGTAAATTTTACGTGGAAAAATATTACCTAACTTTTAACTCCAGCTATGCACCACCTTCTCGTAAAGGCTTTAGTAACTGCTTCCCAGTCCAGAGAGAATTTTCTCTTTGAACGACAGTGTCTTTCACAGGCCACTTGCGTTATGGCTATTGATATTTATGCCTTACTTCCTGAACAGAAGTTTGAGGCAATATGAGAAGCCACTGTATATGGTGAGTGCAAACTGGCAGTCTATATGATATTTTCAGAACTGGGAAATTTCACGTAAAGTCCCAATTCCCATCTTCTGTTGGAAAATCGGAAGATCTGGACTACATTCCTTTAAGGCAAGGGTCAGTAGACTACAGCCCATCACCCATCATCTGTTTTTGTAAAGGATGTTATTTTATTGGAACACAGCCACACCTATTTGCTTACAAATGCTCAGTGGCTACTTTCTTGCTACAAAGCAGAGGTGAGTAGCTGCCACAGAGATTTTACGGCTCCCTAAACCTATTTACTACCAGGCCCTTTGCATAAAAGGTTCACTGACCCCTGCTATTAGACACCAGCTGTGGGCCACCACCGGAGCTTCCTCTAAATGGAGCACGTGCCCTCCAGTTTGTGGTAGATCTTCCCCAGTTATTCTTATATCAAACCAGGCCAACTCCAAGTATTTAACTTGCTCTGCAAGGCCTTGGAGTCATTTGCATTTTTTATTCTTATTCATTCTCTAAATCACACCCTAATATCACATGAAAGCCGTTATGCCATAGAAGCAAGACAATCTCTAAAAAGTACCTAAAACCCTTATACTGCCAAAACTAAATGTGATGACCAAGTCTAATGATCTTTCTCAGTAACTGTAGCTGCTGAAGAGGGAAGTTCTTGTAGTTCTCAGCTTTGGGGCCTAAAGTCAGAGTGCTTGGGTTGATAATTCCAGCTGTACCATGGCTGCAACCGGAAGTAAGCAAGACTGAGTCTTAATTTTCTCATTGAAAAATGAGGATAACAGCAATACATACACTTGGATTGATGAAGGGATTACATTCCTTCAACTAGTATTTATTGATACCTGCTATCTGCCAGGCACCATGCTGGGCTCTTGGAAAATAGCAGTGAGCAGAAAGAACAGTCTTCTCTCACTAAAAGTTTACGCTGTAGTGGGGAGACAGGCAGGCAGCAGACACCTGAGCCTATAGTAAAGGCTTTCAGCCTCGCTTTGAGTTTAGATAGACCTGTGCTGACTTGCCTCTGGTGGCAGGTGTTAGTTGCTTAATCATGTCCGACTCTTTGCAACCCTCTGGACCGTAGCCCACCAGGCTCCTCTGTCCATGGGATTCTCTAGGCAAGAATACTGCAGTGGATTGCCATCCCTTTCATCCAGGGAATCTTCCCAACTTGGGGATCAAACCCAGGTCTCCTACATTGCGTGCAGATTCTTTACCATCTGAGCTATCAGGGAAGCCCAGAGCCTTCTCCAGTACAGCTTTGCAGCTGAAACTAGCTTGGCCCAAAGGCAAGCAGAGCCTAGAACAGGGAATTAAAGCCTCAGAGGCAGCCTTCAGTGAAAGAGCCATCAGAGCCAGCAGTTGAAGACGTAGCCCCTATATATAGCAGGACAACCCTGTGAGGTGTTCTCTGTGCTTAAAATGGGGCTAATAATAGTATCCAACACAGAGGGATTTTGTGAACATTAAGTGAGTAAACTTATCGTGGAGGGGGTTAGGACAATGCCTAGCATCCAGAAAGCCCTATTTGAACTTTCCACTCTTTTCTTTCTTTCCTTCTTTTTGGCCACCCCGCTTGTGGGACCTTAGTTTCTGACCAGGGATCGAATTCCCTGGTAGTGAGGCTGTAAACATACATGCCTTTGCACCCTCCCTGCCTCACTGTCCTTGCGTTTTCACTACTGCTTTTTGGCCACGTCTTCCAAATAAGCCATCTGCACCCAAATCCCTGTCTCAGTCTCTGTCTGGGGGGGGAATGCAGAGTAGAACAGACACAAACAAAGCAAACAGTGTAGCGAGGATCCTCAGAGAACTGAAATTGGCATGAGCGAAATTAGTGAGCAAAGGGACATTGGGGATATGGAAGAGGCCTCATTTGCGTTCTCAGGGATGAGAAGAATCTAGCTGTGCACAGACTAGGAAGAACAATCACCTGGGCAGAGGAAACAGCTGGGCAAAGACCCAACTCAGGAATGTGCTTGGCATGTTAAGGAAGGGAAAGGTCAGTGACTCTGAGACGTAGTAGGTAAGGAAATGAGGTAGAGAGGAAGACCAGATGGTGAGGGACGTAGTAATCCAGGAATAATGATCTGGGACTTCATTCTAAATGCCACGGGTGAGCAGTCAGAGGTAGATTGTAAGCAGAGGACTAACACAGATTGATGTGCAGTTTTGAAGTATCACCCTGGCTGCTGCGTGCGAGTGGGTTAGAAACGGGAGTGAAAATAGGACTCCCAGTGGGCAATGACGATGTCTTGGACCAGTGTTATCACAACAGAGGTAGAGAGAAGGAGATTTGGGATATGTTTGATAAAGAATGGAAAGCACAGGGGAATTCCCTGGCTGTCTAGTGGTTAAGACTCTGTGCTTTCACTGCCAAGGGCCTGGGTTCGGTCCCTGGTCAGGAAACTAAGATCCCACAGGCAGAGTGTCCCCCCCGCCCCCGGCCAAAAAAAAAAGGAAAGAAAAGAATGAAAAACACAAATAGGGCCTCCTGTATGCTAGGCATTCTTCTAATCCCCTCCATAATTCAACTCATTTAATGCTCACAAAATCCCTCTGTGTTGTATACTATTATTAGCCCCATTTTACCATTGGGAAAATGGAGGTGCAGAGAAATTAATTTGCCTAAAGTCACCCAGAGCAGAGATTTGAACTAAGTTCATCTGACTCCATAGTCTAGGCTCTGACTGTGGCAGTACCCTCTTATCCGTGGAGAAAACATTTCAGGATCCTCAGTGGTGGCCTGAAATCTCGAATAGTGCCAAATCTCATGTATATACCATGTTTTTTCCTACACGTACATACAACTCCAGTATTCTTTTTAAAAAGTGTCTCTATATTTGGCCTCACTGAGTGGGTCTTAGTTGCAGCCTGCAGGATCTTCAATTTTTGTTGAAGAATGTGGAATTTTTTCGTTGTGGCATGCAGAATCTAGTTCCCTGATCAGGGATTGAATCCAGGCACCCTGCATTGGAAGCAGAGTCTTAGCCACTGGACCACCAGGGAAGTCTCCACTCCTGTATTCCGGCCCGGAGAATTCCACAGACAGAGAAGCCTGATGGGCTACAGTCCATAGGGTCCAAAAGAGTTGGAGGTGACTGAGAACTAAATGCACACACACGTTTTTTTCCTACACATACATACCTATGACAAAGTTTAATTTATAAGTTAGGCACAATGGGAGATGAACAACTACTGATAAAATAGAACAATCATAGCCATATACTGGAATAAAAGTTATATGAATCTAGTCTCTCAAAATTTAATGCCTTGTACAAATGTAATGCCTTTTCCTTCTTAACAAAACACTTCTCACACACCGTGGTTGTAACTTTTGCAGTTTGAGGTGCAACAGCAAAACTAGCACAAGTGTTTTTTTCTTAGTCACAAGTTGATAGAAAATTCATTCTTACTGCAGATCTTAGCAACCTCAGTGTATTTTTTTTCTCTTATTAAGTCAACTTTCACCTTTCCATTTAAAGGAAGCACTTCCAGTTCCTCCTTGGCAGATGTGAATCACCAGCGTCGTGGACGGCCCTTGCACTTTGGAGCCATGTGAGTAAAATGAGGTGACTTGGACACACAAGCACCGTGATTCTGTGATGGTCCATCTGATGACAGAGACTAGAGTGCTAAGGGATGATTCTGGGAGCAGGAGGGCGGCGGCTTTCATCACACAACTCAGGGCAGCAAGCAATTTAAAACTTATGAATTGCTTATTTCTGGAATTTTCCTTTTAATATTTTCAGACCAAGAGTAACTGAAACTGCAGAAAGTGAGCCCTTCCCTTGGATAAGGGGGGACTTACATTGCCCTGCCTCATGGGAGGGTGGCGTGCTGGGGAATCTGATGGGAAGGAGGCAGCTGGGAGTCAGTGGGAGGCCCAGAGTCCCAGGTGTTCCTTTAGGACAGGCTTCCCTCAGCCCCCAGGCCCCTGCATTGGTGCAGTGCACCACCACCTTCTCTGTGCTCCAGGCAAGACCCTGCCCCTCCGGCTCCCCAACACTCACAGCTTCACCACCACACGATCCCCCTCTTCAGCCCAGGTCTCCCGGGCCTCCTGTCCCTTCCCCAGGCTCTCATCCCCATGCTCACCACCCTCCCTTGTTCTAACCTGTCCCTAAAGTCCACCGTTTTCCCTCTAACCCCAGGCCAATCCTGGGCAAAGCCCCCCACATCCTCAAAATCCTCTCTGTGTCCCCTTTAGCTTCTATTGTCATTCCCAGGCTGCACATTTAAGTCACCTCCAGGACTCAAAAGCACACTAAAGTCCAGGCTTCTCACCAGACTAATTAAATTAAAATGCCGGATGGTGGGGTCCAGGCACTGACAGAGACACAGAGTGCCCCTACGTTGATCATCTGTGGCTCGGGTGGAGAACCACCGACCCTGCTTCTGCAGGGAGCTCAGCTTCTCAGCCCTCTCTGCAAGTGGAGGTTGTGGTGCTCCTGTCTCTCTTCTTATGGACCTGGAGGTGGGGGGCTCTCCCTGCTCCCCCTTGTCTCTGCCGGACCTTCCTCCATTGTCGTTCCTGTAAAAGCTTCTGGCTTGGAACCACTTGTCATCAGAGTGCAGCTCCTGTCACCTTTCCTTATGGCAGTCACCTCCTGACCACTAGGCCATGACTTCTTTGCTTGAGGATTTTAATGCCTGTCTGGCTCACTGTCACTCTCTCTAACCAACTTCTATTTTAATTTTTGTATTTTTAATATCCAAGCAGATAGATGTACCTTCCAAGATTCTGGCCTCTTGTTCCTTGACTTCCCATCTTCCAATCACCCCATCTCCCTTACCATGGTCTCACCCCATCCATAAACTCAGTTTATTAGTTTTCTCCCTCTAGAACCCAGACCCCAATAATCCTTGAAGTCCTGAATCCTAATACCTCTCTACTGTCTCACCTTGTCCAGATTCAGTTCCAAGGTCAATCAGTTGAGTCACTCTGGTGGCACTAGTGGTAAAGAACCCACCTGCCAATGCAGGAGCCATGAGAGACGTGGGTTCAATCCCTGGCTTGGAGAGATCCCCTGGAGAAGGGCATGGCAACCATTCCAGTGTTCTTGCCTGGAGAATCCCATGGACAGAGGAGACTGGCAGGCTACAGTCCATGGGGTCGTAAAGAGTTAGACATGACTGAGCGACTGAGCATGCATGCACCAAAGATTTCAGCCTGATGATACTGGTGGCTTTCTCTTAGATTTATGCTTCATCTTACAAATTGTCACTGACTTGCTTTCAGTGATGCATTAATGCTGACCCAGAAAGTACCTTTTCATCTGTTACCCATATTTGCCAAGAGGCAAGCTGTGGTTGACTAATTGGAAACACACAAGCAAATGGATTGACTTTATCAATGTGTTCTGCTCACCCAAGGCCATGGCCCATTTCCCATCAAACTTCAATATTATTCAAAGATTTGGCTAAGAAAAACATATTGTTTCTGTGTTCATACAATGTTAATGAGTAGAATGTCAGTCACATATATTTTAAAGATTAAAACATGTCAGCAAAATTCAGGAGCTGGGCCATGGAGCAAAAAATCAACAGATGGGAATTGTGGTAGGAGGCTCCATCTGCCGAGGTCCTGCTAGTTGAGGATTTGAAAGAAGGCTGTGTGTCAGCACTGTGATAGAGGGAACGGCCTGACCTGCCTGAGCAAGCATCAGATGCAATGACCTTTGTTGTTGCTATTTAGTTGCCAAGTCAAGGCTGAGTCTTTGTGACCCCACAGACTGTAGCCCACTTGGGGTAGAACCAAGCATTGTGGGTTCAAGTCTCTGGTTTTACGCTTCTAACTGCAGGAGTCTTCATTATTATCTGAAATGGATGACTCCAGATTGCCTCAATTCTGTCATTCACTTTTTGACATTTCTAATATTGAGAGTGTGTCTTAAAATTAACCTATTTGAAGGAATACTGTTTGTTTTTAAATGAAAAAAGAATAAAACAGAAAGCAATTCTGTTTCTTAGTGTTGAGTTATAGTGAAGCAGAGAGGCCCCTGATGCAGCACATAAGGCTGTTGGGAGGATTAAGTCAGCAGAAATGAGTTGTTGTAGGTAAAGCATTTAAGGGAGTGCCTGGACCTGGGGGCCGGGGAGGAAGGGACGCTGTAGCCCTCTGTGTCGCCCTTCCCAGGCCCGAATGCTGCTAAGATTTCCGTGGCATCCTATCTACGCTGCGACCTGGCAGAGCAAGGCGGAAAAAAGGAGAAGAAAAACATCTACAGGGTTACTTCTTATCTATAATTTGTCGTAACGAGGTTCAGGGACTTGGATTTCTGTGATGCTGTTTCCTACCCCCCTTCCTTTATTTTGTTGATCACCTTGAATCCTGTTTCAGAACCCTGTCAGATCTCGCCCACACGTTCAGCACCTCCACAGGGGGACCTGCAGCCTGCATTTACTTCTGGTTTACCTGTGCATCATTTATGCAAAACCATTGTTCAAACGCTCCAGGGACTCTCCAGGTTCAGTTCAGTCACTCAGTTGTGTCTGATTCTTTGCTACCCCATGGACTGCATCATGCCAGGCTTCCCTGTCCATCACCAACTCCCGGCGCTTGCTCAAACTCATGTGCATTGAGTCAGTGATGCCGTCCAACCATCTCATCCTCCATTGTCCCCTCTGCCTCCTGCCTTCAATCTTTCCCAGCATTAGGGTCTTTTCCAGTGAGTCAGTTCTTTGCGTCAGATGGCCAAAGTATTGGAGTTTTAGCTTCAGCATCAGTTCTTCCAATGAATATACAGGACTGATTTCCTTTAGGATTGACTGGTTTGATCTCCTTGCAGTCCAAGGGACTCTCAAGAGTCTTCTCCAACACCACAGTTCAAAAGCATCCATTCTTTGGTGCTCAGCTTTCTTTGTAGTCCAACTCTCACATCCATACATGACCACTGGAAGACCTATAGCTTTGACTAGATGGACCTTTGTTGGCAAAGTAACATCTCTGTTTTTTAATATACTGTCTAGGTTGGTCACAGGTTTTTTTCCAAGGAACAAGCATCTTTTAATTTCATGGCTGCAGTCTCTCTGTCTGCATGCTAAACCTATGTGAGGTCAAAGGCCCTTAATGATCTCCTGCCATTGATTCTCTAGCCAAGGTGGCCAGTTGGCCGAACACAGGTGTGCGCTGCCAGCTCAAGCCTTTGCCTGTGTCATTCCTTCTGCCTGAAATGCTCCCCTCCCCCATAGCACCCTCAGATAGTTGCAACTCATCCTTGAAGAGTGAGATGGCTAATGCTCAAGTGCCACCTTTGCAGTAACACCTTGGGTTTCCCTGGTAGTTTAGCTGGTAGAGAATCTGACTGCAATGCAGGAAACCCTGCTTTAATTCCGGGGTCAGGAAGATCCCCTGGAGAAGGAATAGGCTACCCACTCCAGTATTCTTGCCTGGAAAATCCCCCTGGACCAAGGACCCCGGTGAGGTACAGTCTATGGGGTTGCAAAGAGTCAGACAGAGCTGAATGACTAAGAACAGCATAGTTCACCTTTTCCGTTGTTAAATTCCTTACCTGCCTCTAACAAGCTCCCTATGTCCTCTCCTATTTTATTCTCTCTCCATAGTAATTAAGAACACGCAACATATTATACTTTTACCTGGTTTATTGCCTCTGTTTATTAGAGTACAAGTTTCATGAAGGCAGGAATCTTCCTCTGTTGTGTTTGCTGCTTTATCACCACAGTCCAGAACAGAGCTGCACATATGAGGACTCAGTAAGAACTAGTCTTTAGGTGTCCCAGGTGGCTCAGTGGTAAAGAATCTGCCTGTCCATGCAGGGGGCACAGGTTCCATCCCTGGTCCAGGAAGATCCCACATGCGCAGAGCAACTAAGCCCATACGCTACAACTACTAAGCCAGTTCTCTAGAGCCTGGGAGGCACACCTACTGAGCCCACTTGCCCTAGGGCCTGTAGTTCACAATAAGAGAAGCTACTGCAGTGAGAAGCCAGCACACTGCAACTAGAGAGTAGCCCCTGCTCTCTGCAAGTAGAGAAAATCCCACATGGCAATGAAGGCCCAGCACAGTCAAAAATCAATCAATCAATCAAATTATTTAAAAAGGAAATAGCTAGTCTTTATATGTTTCACATATCCCTTCTTTAAATTGGAACTAAAAGAGGAGGCAAGAGGACTGGGCACAACCTGCAAAAGAATGACATAATCCTTGAGGATACAGCATAAATCGGTTAGACCCAACTAGGTCCAAAACGGGGGAAGATTCAGCTTCCAGGAGATCCTGACCTCATTACATGCTCATTGTAATATAGTCATGCATGCTAAGTCAATTCAGTCATGTCTGATTCTTTGTGACCCTATGGACTGTAGCCAGCTAGCCTCTGTCCATGGGATTCTTCATGCAAAAACACTGGAGTGGGTTGCCATGTCCTCTTCCAGGGGATCTTCTTGACCCAGGGATCGAACTCAAGTCTCTTACTTTTCCTGCCTTGGCAGGATAGTTCTTTACCACTAGCACCACCTTGGAAGCCATTGTATTACATTTGCATAAGCTAAATGATACCCATAAGCGCCAGGACAGTTCCAAGGCTGACCATAAAAGGACCAAAAGTGGGTGGTGGCCCAATTGCTGCAGATTTCCACCCCTTCTTCCAAAATAGTGGTATAAGCCTCCCACTATTTAGCCTATGAAACTACCCAGCCCATAAAAACTAGCCACCCCCGTATTTCAGGGTATCTCACCTTCTGAGATGGCCTCCACTTTGTCTGTGGAATGTGTTTCTCCCAGAGCCCTTCTTGCTTTTTGAGACAGACTGCTTGTTGTCTGTGGAATGTGTATCTCTCTAAATAAATCCACTTCTTACCTATTACTTTTTCTCTCACTGAATTCTTTTTATGTCCTTGTCACATGCGAGATCTTAGTTCCCTGACCAGGGATCAAACACCTGTTCCTGCAGTCCTGCCAAGGAAGCACAGAGGTCTAACCACTGGACTGCCAGGGAATTTCCCTAAATCTATGATCAATTTCGAGTTACTTTGTGTAATAAAGTGTGAGATTAGGTTGAAATTTTTTTGTTTGTCTTGTTTTTCCTAGGGATGTCTAATTCAGAGCCTGCGTTTTAACAGATCTTTGGGAACATCAAGGTCTGAGAAATTTCCGGGAGGGATTGGTAGGATTTAGATGGTGATGTGATGGTAAATGTTTCACAGCCAGATCTTGGTGGGGGAGGGATAGTTTCCGTGGTATAAATACAACACTTCTAGCTGATTGCTAGCAAATAATAGGATGCCCCTGAGCACAGAGTTACGAAGACATTCGTAGGAGCACACTGTTATGTAATACACTCACACTTACAATAGATGCACATGACGTCAGAAGTATAGAGAATAATAAAAGGTGGTAGGAGGTGATGCGTTTTGAGTATTTATCAACTTTATTTTAAATATAACGTTCAATTTTAAGTGTATGTCAAAAACTTTGGAGGTTCTAAGAGTTTGCCGTACTTGCCAACTAATACATTGTCAGTTTCACGGAAGCTGACGGAAGACGTGAGACTCCTGGGTCAGAGACAGTGGACTTTATTATTTACAGCAACTGCAGTAACTAAAGTGTCAGCATTGTCTTATACGGGGTCCCTGAGCCCAGTTCCCAAATGGTGATGCAAAATGGACCAGCTGGCCCTTGCACGTGCCGTGAGTTGTACATAGGAGAGGAATCCTGAGCTTAGGGACCCAAATCTTTTATAATGCTGAGTAATCATCTTTAATAATGCTCAGAGCCAGACATTATTTTTATTATTCTGGACGATAAGCAAACCTGCCCTTTTTTTTTTTTTAAGGGAAACACGATACAAACAAGCTTGAAAAGATAATCCTGAACAAAGACTGTTAGTGCTCCCTCTCACAGGACCAACTGAAACGAGAGAAACTCTTAAAGAATTGGCCTCAAACAGCTTGTATAATTTAATTTTTAATAATGGCTGTGTTTAACAACCAGCCCACAAAGTTCCTGAAAATGGAACAGTAGGCCCTCAGAAGCCAGTACAAATTGGCTCCAGTATTCCAATGTATTTTGAGGGGAAAAAAAAGGAAAGACAAAAAGGAGAGACTCCTTCTGGGTTGATTTCACAAGCTGGGAGCCCAGGAGGCCTCATCCTCAGAGAAGCTGTTTTAGTGGTTTGTTTTCCAGAATGTTTAATTTTTATTTTTGGTTGGGTCTCCTGGCATATGGGATCTTAGTTCCTTGACTATGGATAGAACTTGTGCCCACTACAGTGAAAGCTCAGAGTCTTAATAACTGGACTGATAGGGAAGTCCCAGAATGGTTAGTATTATAGTGGAAATTCTACTAAGGGTTATTAAAATAAAAATAGCAACTATTCTTTGTTGCCTGTGAGTACAGTTTATTCATTTGGTGGGCTTTTTATCTCATTTAATCTGTACAATGATCTATGAACAAAGGACTATTACTATCCTCATTAATAAATGAGAAAACCGAGACTCCTAAGAGGTCAAGGAAAAAAGCTGAGCTGCGATTGAACTTGTCAGGCAAACTCTAACACTGAACAGTTGAGAACTCATAGTCTTAAAAGCAACTTTTCCGTTCACGTCAACTGGCATTATGGGGACCCTGCCTGCCTTTTCTCTGCCCCTCTCAGAAGCAGAGCTGTGTGGTGTCATACTGGCAAGGGCCAAGGGTGCAGATTTCCGGTCTCTGTTCCCCAGTGAGGTCCATTGTGACCTTGGGCAGATTGTTCATCTCTGTACCTCTATTTCGTCATCTGTCCAATGGGCTGATGATACTGTTCTGCCAGTCTTGCAGAATTATCCTGAAAATCAAACGTGCATCGACATCATCTGTGGTTGTAGTTTAAACTGCATGACCTTGCATCAGCCATAAAATCTCTGCAACAACCACCCCCCGAAGTTTTGTATTTGCCTTATGGGGACAGGGCGTATGCAGTCTCCATAAAGCTGTCAGATTCTGAGTCTCTAAGTGAGATAATAGCTCCAGAAGGTTCTGGAAAAGGCAGAAAGCAGCCCCTAGATGTGAGGTATTGTTTTTTGCTCTCTGCTGCCCCATCTCTTTCTAACTTCTTGCGGTTGTGCAGTCATGAGTCAGAGAGGATCAAGTAAGCATTTGTGACTTGAGTCTTTGGACTGCAGGAATGATGGTGGTTCAGGGCAGGGTGGGGGCTGGTTTCCCTGGGGGCAGATAAAGACTTATCCCAGGTATCAGAGAGGAGGTGTCTGGGAGGAGCAGGAGCCTTGGGTAGAGCCTGCTTCTGTGCCTCTCAACTCAGAGTCTGTTCAGAGCTCTGTCGGGCCCCACCTGTGTTCCAGACCTGGAGTTGCCAAGTGACTGGCTGGGGGAAGGCATTCCAAGCCCAGGGGCCAGCAAGTATCAAGGCCTGGAAGGGAATGAACTGGGCAGGTTCAAGTGGCAGCAGACCAAGTGGCTGGAGAGGGAAAAAGGAGAAGGTCAAATACCCACATCCTGCTCCAAGCAGCAGAACCTCCAAGAAGCCAAGCAGGCCCAAGGGGGCAGGTAAGAGCTGTTCCCACTACTTTCTAATGCTCCAGAGGCTCTCAGAGGAGTCCATCAGTCTCTGGTAACAGGGCCCACCTGAGATCAGCTGACCATTTCTTCCTCCTCTCCACTTGTCTGCAGGCTGGGTCTGGGCCAAAGGTGAGTGGCTGACAGGGCTTAGAGATGCAGCCTGGAGGACTTGGCTTTCCCTGCTCACCCATTAAAGCCAAACTGATGTCACTGAAGTCCCTCAGCTTTCATTTGTCAGTTCCTGAAACCTAGTCACTTTGGGAGAAAGGCTTCTGACAGCAGAACTGGTGAAATCACAGCCAATCTGAGCAGGAAGGGAATTCACAATAGACTCACCTATCCACAAAAATTCCTAAAGTCCTGGCTGCACTCCGAGCTAATTACATCCTAACCTCTTCCGGGGAGGATTTGAATATGTACACCCCACTCAGGTGATTCCGTTGTGCACCCTCGGTTGAGGACCAGGGCTGTGGCCCCTAGGAGCTTTCGGTGGTTCGGAAGTCAGATGAAATTTGATTTGAGCTCCAGCTCTGCAACTTCACCAACTGAATGAGCTCAAGCCACTATCTGAGCCTCTGTGAACCTTGATTCCCTCATCTGTGAAAAGTGCATCATAGTAATACAAATACGTTACATGTTGTTTTCAAGGCCAAAGATATTCATGCATGATAAACACACGGCACAGAGGGCTCATTCCTAATAAAACACAATCAGTTCAGTTCAGTCACTCAGTCGTGTCTGATTGTTTGCAACGCCATGGACTGCAGCATGCCAGGCTTCCCTGTCCATCACCAACTCCCAGAGCTTACTCAAACTCATGTCCATTGACTCGGCAATGCCATCCATCCATCTCATCCTCTGTTGCCCCCTTCTCCTCCTGCCTTCATTCTCTCCCAGCATCAGGGGCTTTTCAAATGAGTCAGCTCTTCACATCAGGTGGACAAAGTATTGAAGTTTCAGCTTCAGCATCAGTCCTTCCAATGAATATTCAGGAGTGATTTCCTTTAGGGTGGACTGGTTGGATCTCCTTGAAGCACAAGGGACTCTCAAGAGTCTTCTCCAACACCACAGTTCAAAAGCATCAATTCTTCAGCGCTCAGCCTTCTTCACAGTCCAACTCTCACATCCATACATGACCACAGGAAAAACCATAGCCTTGACTAGACGAACCTTTGTTGGCAAAGTAATGTCTCTGCTTTTGAATATGCTAACTAGGTTGGTCATAGCTTTCCTTCCAAGGAGTAAGCGTCTTTTAATTTCATGGCTGCAGTCACCATCTGCAGTGATTTTGGAGCCCCAAAAAATAAAGTCAGCCACTGTTTCCACTGTTTCACTTCTATTTGCCATGAAGTGATTGGACCAGATGCCATGATCTTAGTTTTCTGAATGTTGAGTTTTAAGCCTATTTTTTCACTCTCCTCTTTCACTTTCATCAAGAGGCTTTTTAGTTCTTCTTCACTTTCTGCCATAAGGGTGGTGTCATCTGCGTATCTGAGTTATTGGTATTTCTTCCGGCAATCTTGATTCCAGCTTGTGCTTTATCCAGCCTGGCATTTTGTGTGATGTACTCTGCATATAAGTTAAATAAGCAGGGTGACATTATGCAGCCTTGACGTACTCCTTTCCTGATTTGGAACCAGTCTGTTGTTCCATGTCCAGTTCTAACTGTTGCTTCTTCACCTGCATACACATTTCTCAGGAGGCAGGTAAGGTGGTCTCGTATTCCCATCTCTTTAAGAATTTTCCACAGTTTGCTGTGATCCACACAGTCAAAGGCTTTGGCATGTCAATAAAGCAGAAGTAGATGTTTTTCTGGAACTCTCTTGCTTTTTCCATGATCCAACGGATGTTGGCAATTTGATCTCTGGTTCCTCTGCCTTTTCTAAATCCAGCTTGAACATCTGGAAGTTCATGGTTCACATACTGTTGAAGCCTGGCTTAGAGAATTTTAAGCATTACTTTGCTGGCATGTGAGATGAGTGCAATTGTGCAGTAGTTTGAGCATTCTTTGGCATTGCCTTTCTTTGGGATTGGAATGAAAACTGACCTTTTCCAGTCCTGTGGCCACTGTTGAGTTTTCTAAATTTGCTGGCATATTGAGTGCAGCACTTTCACAGTATCATCTTTTAGGATTTGAAATAGCTCAACTGGAATTCCACCACCTCCACTAGCTTTGTTCATAATGATGCTTCCTAAGGACCCTTGTAGAACTGGACATGGAACAACAGACTGGTTCCAAATAGGAAAAGGAGTTTGTCAAGGCTGTATATTGTCACCCTGCTTATTTAACTTATATGCAGAGTACATCATGAGAAATGCTGGACTGGAAGAAACACAAGCTGGAATCAAGATTGCTGGGAGAAATATCAATAACCTCAGATATGCAGATAACACCACCCTTATGGCAGAAAGTGAAGAGGAACTAAAAAGCCTCTTGATGAAAGTGAAAGTGGAGAGTGAAAAAGTTGGCTTAAAGCTCAACATTCAGAAAACGAAGATCATGGCATCCGGTCCCATCACTTCATGGAAAATAGATGGGGAAACAGTGGAAACAGTGTCAGACTTTGTTTTTCTGGGCTCCAAAATCACTGCAGATGGTGACTGCAGCCATGAAATTAAAAGACGCTTACTCCTTGGAAGGAAAGTTATGACCAACCTAGTTAGCATATTCAAAAGCAGAGATATTACTTTGCCAACAAAGGTTCCTCTAGTCAAGGCTATGGTTTTTCCAGTGGTCATGTATGGATGTGAGAGTTGGACTGTGAAGAAGGCTGAGCACCAAAGAATTGATGCTTTTGAACTGTGGTGTTGGAGAAGACTCTTGAGAGTCCCTTGGACTGCAAGGAGATCCAGCCAGTCCATTCTGAAGGAGATCAGCCCTGAGATTTCTTTGGAAGGAATGATGCTAAAGCTGAAACTCCAGTACTTTGGCCACCTCATGCGAAGAGTTGACTCAGTGGAAAAGACTCTGATGCTGGGAGGGATTGGGGGCAAGAGGAAAAGGGGACGCCAGAGGATGAGATGGCTGGATGGCATCACTGACTCGATGGATGTGAGTCTGAGTGAACTCTGGGAGTTGGTGATGGACAGGGAGGCCTGGTGTGCTGCAATTCATGGAGTCGCAGTCAGACACGACTGGGCGACTGATCTGATCTGATCTGAAGGACCCTTGACTTCGAATTCCAGAATGTCTGGCTCTAGGTGAGTGGTCACAACATCGTGGTTATCTGGGTCATGAAGATCTTTCTTGTATAATTCTTCTGTGTATTCTTGCCATCTCTTAATATTGTCTGCTTCTGTTAGGTCCATACCATTTCTGTCCTTTATTGTGCCCATCTTTGCATGACATGTTCCCTTGGTATCTCTAATTTTCTTGAAGAGATCTCTAGTCTTTCACATTCTATTGTTTTCCTCTTTCTTTGCGTTGATCACTGTGGAAGGCTTTCTTATCTTTCCTTGCTATTCTTTGGAACTCTGCATTCAAATGGGTATATCTGTCCTTTTCTCCTTTGCCTTTAGCTTCTCTTCTTTTCTCAGCTATTTGTAAGGCCTCCTCAGACAACCATTTTGCCTTTTTGCATTTTTTTTCTTGGGGATGGTCTTGATCACTGTCTCCTGTACAATGTCACAAACCTCCATCCATGGTTCTTCAGGCAGTCTGTCTTGATAGACTAGATCTAATCCCTTGATAGACTAGATCTAATCCCTTGAATCTATTTGTCATTTACACTGTATAATCGTAAGGGATTTGAATTTGTAAGGTCCAGTGGTTTGAATGGTCTAGTGGTTTTTCTTACTTTCTTCAATTTAAGTCTGAATTTTGCAATAAGGAGTTTATGATCTGAGCCACAGTCAGCCCTTGGTCTTGTTTTTGCTGAATGTATAGAGCTTCTTCATTTTCAACTGCAAAGAATATAATCAATCTGATTTCAGTATTGACCATCTGGTGATGTCCACATGTAGACTCTTCTCTTGTGTTGTTGGAAAAGGGTGTTTGCTATGACCAGTGCGTTCTCTTGGCGAAACTCTGTTAGCCTTTGCTCTGCTTCATTTTGTACTCCAAGGCCAAATTTGCCTGTTACTCCAGGTATCTCTTGACTTCCTACTTTTGCATTGCAGTCCCCTATAATGAAAAGGACATATTTTGAGGGTGTTAGTTCTAGAAGTTCTTGTAGATCTTCATAAAACTGTTCAACCTCAGCTTCTTCAGCATTACTGGTTGGGGCATAGACATGGATTATTGTGATATTGATTGGTTTGCCTTGGAAACGAACAGAGATCATTCTGTCATTTTTGAAATTGCATCGAAGTACTGCATTTTGGACTTTTTTGTTGACTATGAGGGCTACTCCATTTCTTCTGAGGGATTCTTGCCCACAGCAGTAGATATAACGGTAATCTGAGTTAAATTCACCCATTCCAGTCCATTTTAGTTCACTGATTCCTAAAGTGTCAAGGTTCACTCTTGCCATCTCCTGTTTGACCACTTCCAATTTCCCTTGATTCATGGACCTAACATTCCAGGTTCCTATGCAACAAAACCCAATTCATGTGTTTATTGTTATTACTTTTCCAAGGTTAAGCATTCCATTGCAAAGCTCCTCTTTAGGTTAAATTGCAATGGCTACAAGAGTGATCTTCTCAAAATCCAAGTTTGCTTATGTGACTCATCCACTTAAAATCATTCTGTTGTTTTCCTTTATTCTCAGAGTCAGGGCAGAAGTCTTGAATTTGACCTAACAGCCTTCAAGCTCTGAGCTCGGCCCCCTCACCTTATTATTTTGCAGTGTCTCTCCATCCCCTCATCATGACCTGGGGATCATGGTGGTCATCACACTTTGATTCCCCCAACCTGCCCTTCTGGTCCCACCACAGGGCCTTTGCATATGATGATCTCTCTTCCCTTCTTCCCTCAGATACCTTCCCCACCCTGCTTCAGGATTTCCCTGATAGCTCAGCTGGTAAAGAATCCACCTACAGTGCAGGAGACCCCGGTTTGATTCCTGGCTCAGGAAATTCCCCTGGAGAAGGAATAGGCTACCCACTTCAGTATTCTTGGCTTCCCTGGTGGCTCAGTTGGTAAAGAATCTGCCTACAACGTGGGAGACCTGGGCTTGATCCCTGGGTTGGGAAGATTCCTTGGAGGAGGGCATGGCAACCCACTCCAGTATTCTTGCCTGGAGAATCCCTCTGGACAGAGGAGCCTAGCAGGCTGCAGTCCATGGGGTCACAAAGAGTTGGACACCACTGAGTGACTAAGCACCCACACACCCTACTTCTCTAATAATTTACCCTGTAGTTTTCAGCTTGTTCATATCACTCAACCAGTAAAGTTCTCCTACCTTGCCATTCTCAGGACACCATCTGCCAGCTGACAGTTTACATTTACTACCCTGGTCATTTGTCCAATGCTTGTTGCCTGTGCTAGACTCAAGGATCCAGGAAGACAGAGACCATGTTTGCATTTTGCTTATCATCCCCAGTGCCGAACTCAGGGTTTGGTGCTGAGTTGCTGCTGCTGCTGCTAAGTCGATGCAGTCGTGTCCGACTCTGTGAGACCCCATAGATGGCAGCCCACCAGGCTCCGCCATCCCTGAGATTCTCCAGGCAAGGACACTGGAGTGGGTGGCCATTTCCTTCTCCAATGCATGAAAGTGAAAAGTGAAAGTGAAGTCGCTCAGTCGTGCCCGACTCTCAGCGACCCCATGGACTGCAGCCTACCAGGCTCCTCCATCCATGGGATTTTCCAGGCAAGAGTACTGGAGTGGGGTGCCATTGCCTTCTCCTTGGTGCTGAGTTGAGGGCTGTTCAAATATCTGTTGAATAAACGAACTAGCCAAAATTGGTCTCATGATAAAGTCCACCAGTTCAAGTTCAGCTACTCACAGCAGTCAGTGCCCTGGACTACAGGACTTCCTTACAGGAGTGGGCAGGTGCCCTGGGGACCCCTACTCTTCTCTCCTCTCCATTCCTTACAGAAGGTGGCTCTTCCAGACCTCCGTGTGCTCAGGAGCTTAAGTGTGATTTGTCTGTGCAGTTGTGTCAGGTGAAGGGGCTGCTCAGAAGTGTTTCAGAATTTAATGCCCTCCTTAACCTTTTACCTCCGAGGCCCTTGTTCTCCATGTAATTAAGCTTATACATTAAATGAGTTTTATAGAACGGGAAAGCCCCATGTGGAATACCAACTTTTCACACCAGGAGGCCACTTGGGGCAATTGTCAGCCTCAGCTTGAAAAATCACTTGGGATAGAGATGAATGTGTGTTGTGAGTTTACAAGGGTGTCGGTGAAAATAAATTCCAAGGATGAAGGTGAACTCTTCTTTTTTGTTTCTTTAAAAAAATTTTTTTTTTCCTTTTTTGTCTGTGCTCTGTGGCTTGTGGAATCTTAGTTCCCTGAATAGGGATTGAACCCAGGCCCATGGCAGTGAAAGTGCAGAGTCCTCACCACTGACCGGCAGGGAGGTTCCTTCCTTTTTATTTTTCATCAGGGTCAATCTGAGGCAAAATGATAAAGCAGATGATGGATGTCTTTTTTTTTTTTTTTTTAAAGTGACTTGCCCAGAGCCATTTGGGGTGCTTTCTGAGAAATTCTGTTTAGGCTTTTGTCTCTGAAGCAGGGAGAGGCCTGGAATTTTGCAGAGATTCTTAGGAACCAGTAAGTAAGCATCTGCCCTCCTCATGCCCTTGGCTGCTGCCTGAGGAGCTGGGCCTCTCAGGGGAGGTTAGCTTCCATCTCAACCTCAGAGTGCCACGGCCAGCGGCCACCGGGGCCTGAGGACGGCTGCGGAAGGGACTCCAGGAAAGGAGAAAATAACGAAAAAGGGACACACACGTTCCAGCCTCCGTTACAGGCTCGAATCTGAGTCTTTTGTTTGGTGGTTTTCCCCTCAGCCTGGCCCAGGGATTGGGAAAGTGGCTGTACTCCAGAGTTGGCTTGAGGAGCCTGGTTAATGGGCCAGACTCCCAAGCCTCACTGAGGAAGCTGGAAGAGGCGTGGCCGTGTCCACACCCTCCTCTGCCCTGGGAGCTGCTGACCCCCCACCTGTCTGAGGGCCCATGGGCAAGCCCCCTGGCCTCGCCACACTGAGGCCTCAGGAGGTGTCTGCTGAAAGTGAAATCTGTAGTCTGTAATAGTTTAGACAGAATCCTGTGTTGTGGGAAGGAAGCATTTGGGGCCCAACCCGAACTGTGCAGGAGTGCTTCTAAACCTGGGCTGTCTTGATTTCTCTGGTTCCCCTCCCACGGGGTGGGGGTGGGCACACAGTGTGGCAGGGAAGTCCTGTTGCCCACCAACGGGCCCGTTCATGGCCAATGTCGCTCAAAGTGCAGACTCTAGATTCACCCATTTGGTTCCAGTCTTAGCTATTGGATTTGATCTTGGTGAGGCAGCAGTGAGTGGACGCGTGAGGTGAGATCTTAATTTCCTACCCAGGAATTAAACCTGGGTAGCCTGGATGAAAAGCAGGAATCCTAGCCACCAGACCAACCACGGATATAGGCTAAAGATCCAGGGGCAAATGCCCCCAGTGAAAAATACATTTATCACAGAGGCAAAAACTATAAATGCAGGTATAAAATTTATTACTAGACACATAGCACAACAACAATTTGTTGTGTGCTATGAGAGCACACAGAGAAATGACTTGTTTAGTTAAGACAGAAGTAAGATAGAGATGTACACCCAAAGAGAAAGGGTGTGAGTGTCCCCCTAGTGAGGGGGAGCACAGTAAAGTGTGGTTAAGTCATTGATATAGGTCAGTTCTTCCAGGTCTTTATTTACCTTTAGCCAATTATCTGGTTTCTTTTTCTACACCTGCCCTGCCCTGCCCTAGGAAACTCCTCTGAGTATGCATGCACCCCTCAGCCAAGATGGATCTTAAAGTGAAAGCTTCTGGGAGGAACAAGACTCATGGACTGGCGTTATCCCCTGACTTTTGAGCCACAAGGAGAATTTACATATGTGTAGTGTCTTCTTTCGAAGAAGGCAATGGCACCCCACTCCAGTACTTTTGCCTGGAAAATCCCATGGACCGAGGAGCCTGGTGGGCTGAAGTCCATGGGGTCGCTAAGAGTCGGGCACGACTGAGCGACTTCACTTTCACTTTTCCCTTTCATGCATTGGAGAATGAAATGGCAACCCACCCCAGTGTTCTTGCCTGGAGAATCCCAGGGACAGAGGAGCCTGGTGGGCTGCCGTCTATGGGGTCACACAGAGTCGGACACGACTGAAGCGACTTAGCAGCAGCAGCAGTGTCTTCTTTGTCCCCAAAAAAGGTGGTGGTGGGGGGATCGGAGATCGTAATCCTTTACTCAAACAGGGTTTTGTCCCTCGTGGTCCGTGTCGTGACTGTTACCGTAAGGTGTTTACAAGAGACAAAGACTGGCTGCTTGCCTTGTCTCTGTTGTTACTTTCATTTTGGAGGGAAAACAGGAGGCTGATTGTAAAATTGCTTGTCGTAGGAAGTGCTCAGAGTTGTAAGCATCCAGCCTGAAGCCCACTTCTTTGTGGCCCATGAAATGCAAATAGGAGGCCAGTTGTAAATGTCTAACCTGGAGCCCATCTATCTCCTTTGGCATTGACCCAAGCTTTTGAGGACTCAACGGTCCCCATCTGTAAAGTGGGAGTGCTGGTTATGATAACTGCTCACAGCGGGGTTGAGAAACTGAGAAAAGACGATACATGTAACACCCAGCATGTGGCTAATGTTCACTAGTAGTGAGTCTTCTTGTCTTCCAGCTCAGGAAACCTAATAATAGCAACCGACGATTGTCTTCCGAAGAAGCGGAGGGCCAGATGTGAAAGTTCAGTGCTTCAGAGCATGCTGGCTTGATTCATCCCACTGTTTTAATTTACGTTTCAGTAATTTCAGGCTCTTTTCTTAGCTCTGTCTTGGAGACCGAAGCACAAATGTTTAGTGCTAAATGGATTCTGAGACCTCATCTGATCCATCCTTTGCTTCACAGATAGTGATACTGAGGCCATCTGACGTGAAATGACTTGGCTGAAGCCACACAAGGAATGGGAAGACAGAGCTAGGACTGGAACCCAGATTTCTTGTTTCCTGGACAACTGCTGTATTCCTGCACTCTGCCAGCTGCCTCTGTAATTGTGAATGTACGCACGGAGAAGCCTGGTGGGCTACAGTCCATAAGGTCACAAAGAGCCAGACACGACTGAGTGACTGAGCACAGCATGCATGCACAATCCCTTTAACTGAAAATGCTAGGGAGATGTGTGGCTCTTGGGTTCTTTTTCTTTTCTCCAGCAGAGGGTCATAGTCGAATAATATCATGGATCAGAATCTCTCTTTCTCCCCACCTCCCACCCCCGCCCTTTTTTTTCCCCTTTGGCTCAGAATCTAGAAACAGCAGAGAGAAGACGCCAGGGATGTCTTCCAGCCTCTAAGCGGCGGGACTGATGAGGTTTGTGTGGTAGACGCTCGCCCCCTAGTGGAAAGAGTGAAGATGACACCCATGGGACTGAAGAAGAGTTTCCGCCTCTAGGGCCTGGCTGCCCAGGGAGTCTGCATGCTTGCATAACTGGGCCTCCCTTACCTTGCCCGAATGCCGGCACTGTCAGACCCCATCTTTACTTAACATTTTGATATTTTGTTCATCAAAACTTTTTTGTATTAATTTTTATTAAAATGTTGCATTAAAATATTATTTCTATTGACTACTTTGGGAGGCACCCCTTGAATTCTGTGCCTGAAGTGACTGCTTTGTTGACCTCCCCTTGATCACAGTCTTAATTCAGAAGGTAGCATTGGAAGACCCTGCCGGTACCTGATGTGCTGAGCCGCTGTCGTCAGAGGTGCCCTGAGGTCGGGCGAGGGCTGGGCTGGGCTGGCCTGTGAGGGCAGTGTGGATCTGGGGCTCTCTGCATTGTAATAGAGCTGCAGATTCCCCAGGCGTTCTCCAGAAGTGAATGGTGACACAGACATTCTCCTTGCCCAAACTCTAGTCAGGCTCCTTCTTCTTTACTGGGCCTGTGGATTGCAGCCATAAAGACTTGAACAAACACTAATAAAGCTTTCAACAGCTCAAGGCCACATCCTTAGGATGACCCATCCCCCAACTTAAAGTGTCTGCCTGAAAACACTCAAGGCAGCCAAAAGAATGTACTGATCGTTCCACCCAGCATCTGAAGATAGCACCCCATTTCCCAGTCTTTGTGGGAGGGTAGGAGTCCCATTTTGATAAAGGCCTGTTTTGTTTTTTTTGTTGTTGTTCAGTTGCTCAGTCGTGTCTGACTCTTTGTGACCCCATGGATGCAGACACCAGGTTTCCCTGTCCTTCACCATGGGCTTGCTAACAGGCATAAGGGCACATCCGAGATTCACCTGGATCAGCCCCTACCCCTTCTGTAATTTTCCATTTCCCTGAGTCTACAGAGCTCCTCCCCCCCAGCCCCACCCCCACCCCCTCATCTTTCATTTAAAACACTGTCGCATAAACCAAAGAGAGTCCAGTTCACACTGGACTCTTCCCTACCACAGTGATACATGACTGATTAAAATCAGCCCTTACCACTTTAACTAGTGATCAGCTTTGTTCCTGTTTGGTAATGGCTGCCTTCTGAAGTGTGTCTCTTATGAGAAAAGACCCTGGGGCCAAGGGAAATTTTATTCCACAAAGATGCAGAGTTCTTCATGACCCAGATAATCACGATGGTGTGATCACTCACTAGAGCCAGACATCCTGGAATACGAAGTCAAGTGGGCCTTACCAAGCATCATTACAAATAAAGCTAGTGGAGGTGGTGGAATTCCAGTTGAGCTATTTCAAATCCTAAAAGATGATGCTGTGAAAGTGCTGCACTAAATATGTCAGCAAATTTGGAAAACTCAACAGTGGCCACAGGACTGGAAAAGGTCAGTTTTCATTCCAATCCCAAAGAAAGGCAATGCCAAAGAATGTTCAAACTACTGCACAATTGCACTAATCTCACACCCTAGCAAAGTAATGCTTAAAATTCTCCAAGCCAGGCTTCAACAGTGAACTGTGAACTTCCAGATGTTTGAACTGGATTTAGAAAGGGCAGAAGAACCAGAGATCAAATTGCCAACATCCGCTGGATCATCGAAAAAGCAAGAGGGTTCCAGAAAAACATCTACTTCTGCTTTATTGACATGCCAAAGCCTTTGACTGTGTGGATCACAGCAAACTGTGGAAAATTCTTAAAGAGATGGGAATACCATACCACTTTACCTGCCTCCTGAGAAATGTGTATGCAGGTGAAGAAGCAACAGTTAGAACTGGACATGGAACAACAGACTGGTTCCAAATCAGGAAAGGAGTACGTCAAGGCTGCATAATGTCACCCTGCTTATTTAACTTATATGCGGAGTACATCATGCGAAATGCTGGACTGGATGAAGCACAAGCTGGAATCAAGATTGCCAGGAGAAATACCAGTAACCTCATATATACAGATGACACCACCCTTATGGCAGAAAGTGAAGAAGAACTAAAGAGCCTCTTGATGAAAGTAAAAGAGGAGAGTGAAAAAGTAGGCTTAAAACTCAACATTCAGAAAACTAAGATCTTCGCATCTGGTCCTGTCACTTTATGGCAAATAGATGGGGAAACACTGGAAACAGTGACAGACTTTATTTTTTTGGCTCCAAAATCACTGCAGATGGTGACTGCAGGCATGAAATTAAAAGACGCTTGCTCCTTGGAAGAAAAGTTATGACCAACATAGACAGCATATTAAAAAGCAGAGACATTACTTTGCCAACAAAGGTCCACCTAGTCAAAAATATGTTTTTTCCAGTAGTCATGTATGGATGTGAGAGTTGGACTATAAAGAAAGCTGAGCACTGAAGAATTGATGCTTTTGAACTGTGGTATTGGAGAAGACTCTGGAGAGTCCCTTGGACAGCAAGGAGATCCAATCAGTCAATCCTAAAGGAAATCAGTCCTGAATATTCATTGGAAGGACTGATGCTGAAGCTGAAACTCTAATACTTTGGCCACCTAATGTGAAGAACTGACTCATTGGAAAAGCCCCTGATGCTGGGAAGGATTGAAGGCGGGAGGAGAAGGGGACGACAGAGGATGAGATGGCTGGATGGCATCACCAACTCAATGGACATGAGTTTGAGTGGGCTCTGGGAGTTGGTGATGGACAGGGAGGTCTGGTGTGCTTCGATTCATGGGGTCGCAAAGAGTCGGACACGGCTGAGTAACTGAACTGAACTGCACTGAGTTCTGGGTCTTCCTCAGTGCCTAAAGCATAAGGGCCTAAAGACAGGCGCTGTTTGCCGAGTCCCACAGGAGGCAGCCAGACTCGGAGGAGGGCCTGGTGCCCCAGGATGTCTGGGAAGGCCACCTTCTTGGAACACCTTCCTCAACTGGGCTTGCATCCTGCATCACCTGCTGGAGGACTCCAAGTCCTCATGGCACCTAGGAGGCAGGCACCCTCAAAAGTGTTAGGGGTACATCAGCCCTCATCCTTGCTATCAGAGACCCCTCAGCCGTGTCACCTGCTTCTGTCCACCTGCCACAAACCCAGCAATCCTATCTCACCCTTTCCAGCAGCCCTGGGCCACATCCAAGGAAGACGAGACCCTGGCCCTTTGGTCCTACAAGGCCTCTGTATGCCTCTGCCTCACCCCCACAAAGAGTGCTGAGTGATCCCCATCATCCCTACCACCCTTTCTGGGGGTTTCCTGGCAGGCTGTTAATGGGACATGGGCTTAGGTCAGGCCCAGAAGTGGCAACCACGGACCTTCGGGGCCCTGCCCACCTTTATCAGGCTGGATTTATTACCCAGGCGTCACAGGATTGTCACCTGCCTTCAAATATCTGCAGCCCTAGAGGAAGGGAGAGGAAGTGGCTAAAGATGCTCTTTTAAAAAGAGTAAAAGAAAGAAAGAGACAAAAGAATTGTTCGTAGACAAAGATGCTTCTTGAGCTCAGAAGCTGGCTCTTTTTTACAGGGAGCTGGGGAGGGTCCCAACCACATACTAATCTACTTGGGCCCCAAACCCTCCCCGCCCCATAGATTTTATACATCAAAAAGAATGGAATTATTTTAAGCAAACTCCATTTTGTTTATGGATGGGTCCACTCCTTCCAGGACTACTCCAGGCAGTGTTTCCTGTCCCCGAGGGCCCCCCTACTCCTACTTTTCCAGCCAGAAGTCAGTCAGCACAATCTGCTAGCACTGTGGCTCCATCAGAAAATCCTCTCCAGTAACCAACCTGGGAGGGAAGGGGGCCTTCTCAGCACCAGCCTCTCAGATCCCTGCACGCTGGAAACCCCTGGTCCGGGGGCAAGATTCGTCTATAGGCTCCTCACGTCTGCCCGGTGGTTCTCAGGCAGGCTGGCGTACCCCGTGTACCCCACTGAGGGAGAAGTGGGCCTGGGGCCGATTTGTAACTGATAAAGAAGCACTTAAGTATGACGTTGACTTGAGTCATGCCTGGAACCGACTCAAGGTCATCCCTATCTGACTGTAGAATGAACTCTTTGCCGTGGCCTGTGAGGTTCTGAATAAATTTCCGGCTTTGTATCTCTTGTCCTTGTCTCCTTTCTCACTCACTCATCCCTCTGGCCTTCAGCTGGTTCCTCGGATAGGCCAAGCTCTTTCCTGCAGTGGGGCTGCTCCTTCTGCCAGTACAACCCTCTCCCCTTTTGTCTTGCTATAGCTCGAGTTTCGGGGCCCAGCTTTAAAATTAACCTCTTTATGTACTGATGTGGAGGGGACTTCAGATTGCCTTGAGGAGTTGGGGAGCTGGTGATATTCTGTACTTGTTCTACACAAAGGTGACAAGGTGTGCAAATACATGAAAATTCACTGAGCTGTCCATTTAAGATTTGTAGACTTTATGTGCATGCTAAGTCGATTCAGTCATGTCCAACTCTTTGTGACCCCATGGACTGTAGCCTGCCAGGCTCCTCTGTCCATGGGATTCTCCAGGCAAGAATACTGGAGGGGGTTGCCATACTCTCCTCCAGGGGATCTTCCCGACCTAGGGATCAAACCTGGGTCCCCTGCATTGCAGGCAGATTCTTTACTGCCTGAGCCACCAAGGAAGCCCAGGTTTTATGTAAATAAACCCCAAAAGACAATATCTTTAAAAAAATAATTTCACCCACTTCCCTGTCTCCTGTTCTATGACTCTCCACCGCGGCACGTGCCTTCCCATCCTGGTACAATAATTACACTATTTGTTGTTTTGTTTGTAAATTGTTTCTCCCGTTAGAATGTAAGCCCCATGAGGAGAGAACCTTGCTCTGTCTTGTTCACTGAGGTACCTTCTGGAGTGTAGCGCAGTGCCTTTCACATCGTGCCTATTAAGAAAATTAGCAAATGGATAGATGGAAGGATGAATTAAAAAGCTTGGATTTAATGATGGAGGAAAAACGGGTGGAGGAGGTTGGCCTGAGGTTAGATGCTCCTGACTTCCAGCTCCCAACAGTTTAGGGGTCTTGTGCTGGAAGCCCAAGTCTAGGAGCAGCTGGGAGACCCAGCACTGTCCCGTCTACACCTCACTGGGGTTGTCCTGGTCGGCATAGATGAGGAAGCCCGTGAAGAGGCTGTCAGTCCAGTATGGGTCGTAAAAGAGCCCATTCTGCTCAGAGTAGAAGATCTGCAGCCAGACCTCGTCCCCCTGCCTGAGCGCCAGGATGGTGGAGCCCGAGGCCACGTCGTGGTTGCCCGTGTTGGCGTCGAAGGTCCGGATGCGATACTGGCCGTTGTGCACCAGGCCGATGGCCAGGTGCTTGTTGGCCAGCGTGATGTCGTAGGTGAAGTAGTAGATGCCCGGCACGCCACAGACGAACTTGCCACTGGAAGCGTTGTAGTGTCCGCCCTCGTTCATTAGTATCTTGTCGAATTTGATGGGCAGCCGCTCCCGCGGATAGCTCTTGGTCACTGCCACGGAGAAGGCCGACTTGGCGTGGCTGCTGCCGCAGCTGCAGGGCCCCGGGAGGCCTGGCTCCCCCTTCTTGCCCTTGGGCCCCTTCTTGCCAGGTGTGCCGTGCTTGCCCGGGGCACCGCTGACACCTTTGGGGCCACGTGGGCCGGCCCGCCCGATGGCCCCAGCTTTGCCCTTCGGGCCTGGCTTCCCCCGGTTACCTGTCCGGCCAGGTGAACCTGGAAGACAGAACAGCTGGTGTCATGGAGGGGACCGCAGAGAACTAGGCAGAGGGCTCGCTCTGGCTTTCCATCCTTAGAACACAAGGCTTTGGGTAAAGGAAAGAACACAGTCTGTGCAGTCACACAGAAATGGATGCAAATCATGACATTACCAGGGGCATTTCTCCCATCTTATCTGGAAAGTGGGAATGGTAACATGTGCCTTCCAGAATCATGTGGACTGGGGCAAAGATAACTTGTCACAATTCATGCCCTTCCCTTGTCCTGCCTTTGAAGGAAGAGTCTGGTTCGTCTGCCAGGTCAGCCCTTCCCCAGGCTGTGCTAATAATGGGTTGAGACAAGAATTGTAAGAAGCCTCTTGACTTCAAAGCATTGACCTTAGTGAAATCCTTGACCAGTGCCTGAGATCCCTGCCCATGGGGGCACGGGTTTTTACAGCAGTATTGCTTACAATAACAAAAACTAGGAACAATTAAATGCTTATCCAAAGGGAGATGAGAAAAATTATGGTCCATCCCTTATATGCAATTATCTGTATAATTTTTTACAGAGTTTTTAAAAAAATGACACAGATTTACACATACCATATGAAAACTTCTCTAAAATATACTGTTAAGTGGAAAAAGAAGGTGGCAGAAACTCTTTTTTATTCAAAGGAAACCACAATGCCAATTTGCACATTTGAGTGCCTGGCACCTAGTAACCATTCGCTAGATGTATACACTTGGTGTATCCTGCAGAACATTTCCATGGTAATGTTGCCTGCAGAACACCTCTGGGTTTTTAATTCCCATATTCTAATAATGTGCATTTCTCTCAACACAGTATTTTTGGCTGATGATTATATAAAAACACTTGTATTTATGTCCCCCAAACTCAATACAACATTTTACATTTTAAACAAAACGTACAGGTAACTGGAGTCATATCCAAACACAATGGTTAATTGAAACTGTTGGCAGGCTGGCAGAGCTGGGGGGTGGGCAGATGTTTTGGAAAGCATGTTCATGCTTAGTCATGTCTGACTCTTTGCGACCCTTTGCACTATAGCCTGCCAGGCTCCTCTGTCCATGGGGCTTCTCTAGGCAAGAATACTAGAGTGAGTTCCCAGACCCTCCTCAGGGGATCTTCCCAATCCAGGGGTTGAATCTGGGTCTCCTGTGTCTCCTGCATTGCCAGTGTATTCTTACCCGCTGAGCCATCAGGGAAACATGCTGGATGTCAATTAAGGAGCCTGCGGCTGGAGGTTGCTAGGTGTAAGCAGTGTCTTAGCATCACTGCTCACAAAGCAAGGGTCCGTTAACCACCCTATGAACTGGGTGATCAGCAAGTAATGCTGCAGATATTTTACATCCTAACAAGGTGCTTTGCTTCTCATATGTATATATGCAGGCCTTTTTGTGTGTGTGTGATTTAGAGTTTTGGGTTAATGTGTAATGCATTTAAATTTTTCCTATTTTAAGTAATTGGGAAATAAATTCCCAAACAGCATTTTCTCACTGAACATCTAGTTTTCAGATGTTCAGATTGCTTATGCTAAGTACTTGGCAACGTTTGGTATTAGTATACATATATGTAAATACACAGAAAGGGACCAGGAAAGACATGCATTAACCGGCTGACAGTGCTAACCTTTGTGGGATGACAGGAGGACGCTGCGGTGGAGTGGGCAGTCTCCAGTGGGTCTGTTGTCTGCCTGGCACCCCTTCCTTTGGAAAACTGCTGTTCACTGCTTAATGTGGTCCTAGTGAGGCTGTCAATCACAGTGATCAACTGCCCTCACCACACACACAAGGCACACTCACACCCAGGGGTGGGCATTTGACCCAGTCCTGGTGAATGGTGGTACCTCACCTCTATGGTCAAAGTGATTGGTTCAGAATGAATATGTGATCAAGAAGAATCAGTCATCCTGAGAACTGCTCTATGGATCAAGTGGGCATTTCATAAATTCCAACCTTTGTGAGAACCAAGCTAATATACAGAGAAGCAAAGCCTTGACAATATTTGAGCTCCTGGATGCAGCTATTCCTGAAGCTTGGCTCTTGGACTTTCTAGTTGTATGAACCAATAAATTCCATTTGGGGCTATAAGTTGGGTTTCTTTTTAAACTTTTATTTATTTATTTATTTAAATTGGGTTTCTGTTTCTTGCAACCTAGCGAGTTCTGAGTACTATTTCAGGAGACTTGCTTAAAGTCACTGAGCAAATCAACAGTGCAGCAGGGGCAGGGACAGGAAATTTGAGCCTCACTGTTCCTTTCCAGAGAATACACTTTTTTTTTTTAATTAAAAAAAATTTTTTTGGCCGTGCTGTGCCATGTATGGGATCTTAGTTCCCCAACCAGGGATTGAACTCGTGCCCCCTGAAGTGGAAAGTCCTAAACACTGGACTGCCAGATAATTCCTACTCTGTTTTTCAAGGAGACATTAGTTTGGTTTATAAGGAAATAAGATTCATATATATTAGTTTTCATAACTTTGCAAACCCCTTTTGAGTCAGATGTTATCAACGGGTGGGAACAGGAAGGACAGGGACTGGGCTTCTTACCTTCCTCTCCGGTCTCCCCTCGGTCCCCGTCCTGGCCATCCTGGCCATCTCTGCCTGGAAAGCCCATTCTTCCCACCATTCCTGAGGGCCCTGGGGCTCCTGGGGGGCCGGGTGGACCCTGGGGGCCAGGCATGCTGCAGATGAGTTGAGGGGAGCCCTTCTGGAAGTCTCTACGGGCAAAGGCAGCCAGCAGTGGGTCGGCCGCACAAGGAAGGGCACAGGCCAGGAGCACCCAGGGGATCATGGTGGCCACCTGTGGGAGGCAAGAGAGCTGTGAGTAGGTGAGTCTGGCCATGGAGCTAACTGGAGGTCAGCCGTCCAGAGAAGGAGAGGGCACCTGGGAGAGACATGGTTATACTTCTGCTCCTCCCTCTCTCTCACATCACACGCAAGTAGCCGGACAGTGTTCCCACACCCGGACGTCTCTCGATGAGCTGAGTCATGGACTCAGAATACACTTTGGAGGGGTCCTGGATTGGGGAGGCACTCCTCCTCACATGCTCATGCTCTGGAGTGGCGGGACTGAGCCCAGTGACCACTGATGGGGACAAGCTGTGGATGGAGAGACTCGATCCATGGTTTCATTCAAATACGTGGCCTGAATGGAAAGTTACAAGGGCAGAGATACTTCAGACTGCTGGTGGTGATTTGTAACTATGCTAGAGGATTCGGGGCAGCACATTAGCGGGTGAGAAGTGAGGCATCAGTTCTGAGTGTTGGTGCCGCAAGCCTGAGCAGCACTGGCAGACGATGGGCACAGCTCTTCTGCTGAGGGCTCCCTGTGTACCAGGCCTGGGCCAGGAGCTTTCCACACATTACTTAATCTCATAGCATCCTAACCAAATAGATATGAGGAGGAAAGGGAGCTCAGAGAAGTTCACAGGGTGACTAAGGCAGGCAATTATTGTGGCAAGGCTGGGATTTGAATGAGGCCATGAAGATCCAGAGCTCGTATGCTTTGCTCCAGGCTACACTGTTTTTGTTTTCATTTAAAGAATAATAAAAATGATATACTCACATTGTTATAAAGTCAAGTAATAACATAAAGCTTATAATGAAAAACCATGTGTGATCTTCAGCACTACCCATCCTCCACATCAACCCCCTCCCCTCCCCCAAACTCTTTTGGCTATTTCTTCTGGAAGTGACATTAAAAGATAATATGCTTACGTAGCTTATTTTTATCTGTTTTAAAGATGTTTGTTTTCTTTCTTTCTTTTTTTGTACTGTGCTATACAGCATGCAGGATTCTAGTTCCCTCACCAGGGATTGAACCTGTGCCCCTTGCAGTGAAAGCTCAGAGTCCCAGTCACTGAACCACCAGGCAGGTCCCATCAATTTCAGACATTGCCTTTTGAATTCCTATTATGACAGATGAGGATTCAGCCCTCTTGCATCACTCAAGATAAGGATTCAGCCCTCTTGCATCACCCTGTTTTCTCCCTTATGCTGTTTAAACTATGCTGTTTAAACTATGCTGTTTAAACTATGCTGTTTAGTCAAAAACTAAACCAAAATTCACTCCTTTAAGTATTATAACTATTATTTACTGCTAAGCTAAGCACCATACTATAATTATACTTCCTTTGTTATATACACTTTTCTTACTGGAGATATTAATAATTTTATTTGCTTAGTTTTCTACATCACTGATTTGTACATTATCAAATATATCAGATAATTTACCTCTCCCATTTATTTTCCTGAAGACGTAAGTCCCAGAGCCCTCCCTCCTCCCGTTCCAACTTGTGTACACACTTTACAGCCCAGGATTTTCCTTTATAACCATCATGGTGATTCTCTTTGTCTCCTGTGTTTTATCTTCTGCTTTGGACTTCCCTGGTGGCTCAGACGGTAAAGTGTCTGCCTACAATGTGGGAGACCTGGGTTCAATCCCTGGGTTGGGAAGATCTCCTGGAGAGGGAAATGGCAACCCACTCCAGTATTCCTCCTGGAGAATCCCATGCATGGAGGAGCCTGATAGGCTACAGTCCATGGGGTTGCAAAGAGTTGGACACCACTAAGCGACTTCACTTCACTTTACAAATCCATGCCTTCCTTTTATTTTTTTCACTCTCCTACAGTAGCTTCCTGGATAAGAAGTGTGGGATGTAATTTTGGGGGACATTTTGCAAGTCTCAATAAGTCTTAATTTCACGCCATGTTCTTAAGGCTGGGACAGTGGCGACATGATCATACCAGAGACCAGAGTGTTACATGACCAGAGATTATCTACCCCAGCCCCTGTCCGGGAAGATGCCAAAGCAAAGGCCCAGAGCAGAAATAAGCCACTTGTTCAAGATCTCGCGACAAACTGACTCAGTCACTTTGCAATGAATAGCTTCTCTCCTAGGAATGAAATATTGTCCCTAGGAGGGAGAATATTCTAAGCAAGACTTTCTGCCTCTAGGATGGGCTCTGAAGTGGTAGCTGGCTTTGTGAATTTAGGTAAGCCCTTTTCCCTCTCTGGGCCTCAGTTTCTATGCCCCGAAACATAAGGGATTGGAGGACTTCCCTGGTGGTCCAGTGGTTAAGAGTCCGCCTGCCAAAGCAGGGGATGTGGGTTCAATCCTTGGTCTAGGAAGACTCTACATGCCATAGGGTAACTAAGCCCGTGGGCCACAGCTACTGAGACTGGGCTCTAGAGCTTTCGAGCAGAAACTACTGAGCCCACGTGCCATAGCTACTGAAGCCAGCACACCCTAGATCCCATGTTCGAAAACATGATAAGCCATAAAATGCGAAGCCTGTGTACCAAGGAGGTGACCTTCCCAGACACCCTGGGGGACCGGCCCTTCCTCTTCCTGTGTGACTCGGCAAACACCATCTATCTTTAGGCCTTCATGCTTTAATCACTGAGGAAGACCCAGAACTCAGTGCATCTCTCTGAAATACAATTGTCCTTGGTCCCAGGGTCTTTTCTCATAGGGACACACTTCAAAAGGCGCAACTAGAGAAAGTCCACACTCAGCAATGAAGACTCAGCACAGCCAAAAATAAAAATAAAACATTTAAAAAAATCTACTAAAAATAAGGGGTTGAGTGTGCATCAGATTCAACTGGAGGGCTTGTCTAAGCCCAGATTTCTGGGCCCAACCCCCAGAGTTTATGGTTCAGTAGGTCTGTGTTGGGGCTGGAGGATTTGAGGTACTTTGGGGCATGCTGAAGGTGGTGGTCCAGGGACCCATTTGACTGCAACTTGGGCTTCCCAGGTGGCGCTAGTGGTAAATAACCCACCTGCCAAGGCAGGAGACACCAGAAACACGGGTTTGATCCCTGGTCAGGACAATTCTCTGGAGGAAGGCACGGCAACCCACTCCAGTATTCTTTCCTGGAGAATCCCTTGGACCAAGGAGTCTGACAGGCTACAGTCCATGGTGGGGGTCACAAGAGTTGGACACAACTGAAGCAACTTAGCACACATACAGACTAGATGATTTCTAAGGTCCTTTCACCTCTGATGCTGACTGAGACTCTCAGACTCCACTCTGCCCTCTCTTAACAGATGCAAAGCCTTGCTGGCTTCTCTGTTCCCACATAACCTTCGACCACTTCATCAGAGCCTTCAAGCATGAGAGGGCTTCCTGTAGCCATAGGGCTGGCAGTAAAGTTGAAACACTGCTCAGGTCTCACCGTCAAGGCTCACACTTCCCTCCTGGGCCCTCAGTCTCCCTTCGCATCCTGCTTTGCCTGGGGCCTGGGAGCCTGTCCAGACCTCTGTGTTTGCTCTGGACACAGGCTGACCCTGCCCCTCCTTCTGGCCCCTCCAAATCTTTAACCCTGGGAACACATGAAGAGGAGAGACGACCAGGCCTCCCCTGCCGGGAAGAGGAGTGGAGATGGTGCTGGAACTCAGGGAGCTGCTCTAGTTTCAGCTCTGTGCTCACCAACCTGGTGACTTTGCACCAGTCACTTTCCTTCTCTGGACCTCAGAGAAGAAGCGTCCCTGGCCAGGGAGAGATGATTTAGAACCAGATACTGCCTTAAATAACATGTAGTAACAAACTTATTATCTTTTCAATTTCTGTAATCCTAACTAAGTAAAGAAAAAAGGTTTCAGTTTGCTGACAGTATACCTTTCGTGTCTCCATACCCCTTCCTAATATCCCTTTTCAATGAAGAACACTGTCATCTGTGGTAGCACACTCATTCTTATGAAATTTTGTGCAATTTGGAAACCTTGGAGACCCCCAGACAGGACTATGGTGCCAGACACCCTGGGATAGAGCATCTGCTGGGGTGCAAGGAAGGCCTGTGGCTCGATGTGAGGAAAGGGACTCAACAAGGGCACAAGTTAGCTCTGGGGATCTAGTCATTTGGAGACGATGCAAAGAAAGACTTAGTAGGTGATAGAAAGAGTGTTAAAAATCCATATTTTCATCTGGGCACCAGGACATATGCGAGGACATATTGTATGCTCAATTGGGGGGGTCAGGCCAAAGTGAAGAACTGACAAAGGAGGAGCCTTTTTTGTTGTTTTGTTTTTAAAGTTCTTTTTCTTTCTTTTTATTTATTTACTTATTTTTGGCTGCACTGGGTCTTCATTGCTATGCACAGGCTTACTGTAGTCACAGCGAGCCGGGACTACTCTCTAATTGCAATTCACAGGCTTCTCATTGTGATGGCTTCTCTTGTTGCGGAGCAGGTTCAGGAGTTGTGAATCTAGAGTTCATGCTCAGTAGCTGTGGTGCAGGAGCTTAGCTGCCCCATGGCATGAGGGATATTCCTGAGCCAGGGATCAAACCCGTGACCCCTGCATTGACAAGCAGATTCTTAACCACTGAACCACAGGGAAATCCAAAGGAACAGTTTTGAGAGCTCATTCCATGACTCTGGGCACTCTTGGATTTTAAAAGGCAAGCTTTGGGAATTCCCTGGTGGTCTAGTGGCTAAGATACTGTTCTCCCAATGCAGAGGGCCCAGGTTGGATCCCTGGTCAGGGAACTAGATCCCACATGCTGCAGCTAAGAGTTCACATACTGCAACTAAAGATCTCGAAAGCCACAACAAAGACCTGGAACAACCAAATAAGTAAATATATATTTTTTAAAGTGCCACTCTTGAGTCTGGGAGGGGGAGAGCTGTGGACATGCATCGAGGACTGCATGCCAAGTTGGCCGCTGGGAGAGTAGCTGCCTGCCAAATGGAAGGAGGAAGAGAGCTCTCTGGGGCACAGGGAGGGAGCAGACTGCCTTCTCACCCTCCTCGGTACACAGAAGGTACCAGACATTCTGCAGTAGGAGCCAGCCTGGGCCAGAGGGACCAGGACAGGAAGTGAGAGGCCCAGCAGGGATAATCATGCAGGGTTATCTAAAAATAAGAAGCCTGGACTTGCCTGCAAAATGAAAGTGTGACGGACTGCTTCACAGTTGTTACAGTCAGAGGGCTTAACTTGGGAACGCCCAAGAAGGTACACCCAAGAAAGAGACATCATCCGTGTCTGCCGGGTCCAGGGGAGCTTAGCCCTGTCTCAGCCATGAAACAGGAACCATCTGTCCAATTAGTGCTTCTTTTGCTCCTTCCTTCAATCTGGAAAGAGGTGAGCTAAGGTGTCCCAGCCAGCATCACAGCTCCACTGCGGGACAGGAGGAAGCCTCACTTTTGAATGATGATTGAAGAGCAGATTACCTAGGAGTAGACTGCCAGGGGGAGCACCTTTGAAGAGGAAAAGTTAAAATTTTACCTCCTTCTCCTTCTGCCTCTGTAACTCAACTTGCTCCTTGCAAAGTCTAGATCATGTAGGTCTCAGAAAGTGGGGACTCACAATACTAGGAACTGGAGCTTATCTCACTCACCCTTGTCCTGCTCTTTGCCGTCGCCCTAACCCCTGCAAACCCGAAAACCTGCTTAATCACGCCTGTCCATGTATTAAAAACCTCTGTAACCCCTTTGTTCAGGGCTCAGAGCTTGGAGTGTTAACTCCTCTGGACCCTCCAGCATGATAAACCTGAGTTCTCCAACTTTCCAAGTGTGGTGCTTGGTTTCTCGAGTGCTGGTTTCTGCAACACCTTCACTGGCTAAATTATAAAGGGGCATGCGTGCTAAGTTACTTCAGTTGTGTCTGACTCTTCGATCCTGTGGACTGGAGTCCTTCAGGTTCCTCTGTCCATGGGAGTCTTCAGGCAAGAATACTCGAGTGGGTTGCCATGCCATCCTCCAAGGGATCTTCCGACCCTGGGGATCAAACTCTTATGTCTCCTGGATTGCTAGGCGGGTTCTTTACCACTAGCGCCACCTGGGAAACTCTATAGAGGAGCTTTATAGTACCTAAGAATACTGGAGTGGGTTGCCATTTCCTTTTCCAGGGCATCTCCCTGACCCACGGATTAAACCTGGGTCTCCTGCATTGCAGGCAGATTCCTTACCATCTGAGCTATAGGGAAATCCCTGTAAAAGAGCAGAGGGAGGCCAAAATTAAGGGGCAGTTTAATTAAGCTGCTGTCTTCTGGTGTCTCCTGTGCTCAACATGGGCTGTGTAGTTACTGGTAGAGATGGGAGGCAGACTTAGGAAACGGGGTGGAAGCTTACATGTTTGATGTACTTTTGGAAAACTGTGTCCTAGATTCCCCAGGCTCCAGGAATCTCCATCTCTTTCCCTTGTCTGCTTGACGAGAGTCTTGCAAAACTGGTCTTAGTGTTACTTGTGAGCTGGGACACATCTGGGACCCCAGAAGAGAAACCCACTTCTCAAAGCAGATTTGAAATAATTTGGAAAGTTACAACCTGCAAATATTTTGGTCGAGGGAAGGAGGAAAGAAGGAAGGAAGCAGGTGGGAGCAAGTCTTCCAGGCAGATGAGAGTCTGCAAGACAGGCAGGAAAGAGAGAAGGCAAGAGGAGAGAGAGAAAGGTGAAAGGGGAACCCTGTGCTTTGGGTTGGCTCCCCTCTTGCTTCTCATCTCTACTCTGGACACACAAGCCTGGCAAGAGGGAGCAAGGTCTGCGCTCTCCAGCCTCTGTGGACAGCAGGGGATCTGGCTCAGTGAAGCTGGCCCAGGGCAGGCCCCAGGGGCTGGGTGGAGGCGTGGGGCTCTGGAACTCGAAGGGAGGAAGGGATTTCTCTGAGCTGGAGCCTGAAGGTTCCTGCAGCTCCAGCCAGCAACTGTTTTGGAAATAGAGGCGGGGAGACTAGGTTCTGACTCCAAACCCAGAGGGAAGGAGAGGAGAGGTTCCTTTCCTCTGGGGCACCTCCAAAACAACCAGCTCTACACAGCCCTGCTCCCAGCCTACTCTCCACACCACAGTGGTGAAAAAACTAGGGGTAAGTGCCTGGAGAATGGACAAGTACCCAGGCATCCAGACAAGTGAACTCTTGCTGAGTTTTTAAAATAAATATAGGTGCTCGCTTTGGCAGCAAATATACTAAAATTGGAACTATAGGGAGAAGATTAGCATGGCCCTTGCACAAGGATGACATGCAAATCTATGAAGTGTTCCCTATTTTTAAAAATATATAGCCAGCGGGAATTTATTATATGACACAGGGAGCTCAACCCAGTGCTCTGTGACAAGCTAGAGGGGAGGGATGGGGTGGGAGGTGGGAGGGAGGTTCAAGAGGGAGGGGACATATGTGTACCTATGGCTGATTCATGTTGATGTATGGCAGAAACTAACACAACATTGTAAAGCAGTTATCCTCAAATTAAACATAAATATATTTTAAAAATTTAGAATTACAAACTTGAGGAGAGCCCCAAGGGACCATCCAATCCAACCTGATTGGTTACAGAGAGGGAAACTGAGACATAGGCAAACTGACTTAACTGGACACCTAACAAGTTCCTGGCACTGTGCAAAGCTCTTTACTGGGATTATTTTATTTGAAGTTTACAATAAGCCCTACAAAGCAGTAAACTTACTGTCTCACTTTTCATCAGAAGAAACAGAGGCTCTGAGAAATGAAATGATTTACCCCAAATCACACAATTTGAGTTCTGGGGAGAATATTTGAACCCAAGTCTGACGGGCTTTGGAGACGATGTGTAATGTACTACACCTTGTTTCCTTCTCTGCTATTTCTTTTTTCTCCCTCTCTGATATATAGAAGAGGAAACTGAACTCAGAGAGGCGAATTTGCTCATGTTTATACAACTAGTTCGTGGCAGAAGTTATATTTGAATTTGGGTTTGGCTGACCCTAATGCCCAAATGCTTTCCATTAAGTCAGCATTTCTTGGATTTTTCTTCCTAAATATCCCAAATCATAGCAAGCACAGGCCAAAGCCATGCACAGCAATAGAGAAATTTCTTTGATATCTTTTTATTATATCATTTCAAACACAGACACACATGCCAAACATACACACATATATAAAATACGTGATTTGGAACATGTAAAAGTGATGCTTTTTCTCCCTCAGGATATTTGAGATCGACATTTGCGGGAAACTCCTGTCTTCTGAGAGGCCCGTACATGGCTTAGCCAAGGTGATTAGGAGCAGTCTTCTGAGCCCTGACATCCCACCATTGGGATGCCCCTTTGGAATGTCAATGGGATGTTCCCAGGGGCTGAACCAAGAGATGAGGGTGCACAAAGCACCTCCCCCAAACACCATCAGCTCATTCCTGGCTTACAGCTGGCAAGCGCCTCTGCCCAGGTCTCTTGCTCCCCTGATGGCCATTTGCCTGCCCAAGCCAGAGGGATCATTTACAAATGTAGCTCAGCCACATCACTTTCTAGACAGTCTCACTCCAGTGGCTGCAAAGAGCAAATATTGGAACCCCTGATGCAGACCTAAAGGAAATGGCCCCCTGCTTCCATCCTAACCCAGGCTAGTCCCCTCTCTTCCTACACTCCCCTCCCCTTCAGGCCAAGCTCTAACCCACCCCTTGGTCTGCAAGCTCTGTTCCACCACCTTCTTTTTCACCTCATAGAGCACAGGGCTCCACCCCTCCTCTGGGGAGAAGGCTTGCAGAATATTTTACACATGGCAGATCCTCCATAAATATCTGTTCAACTGATAAGAAAAAAAAGTATCGGTCCTTCCTTATCTTTTATTTGCTTATTTATTTGGCCACATTGGGTCTTAGTTGCAGCATGCGGGATCTAGTTCCCTGACCAGGGACTGAATCCAGGGCCCCTGCATTTGGAGTGTGGAGCTTAGCCACTGGACCACCAGGGAAGTCCCCTTCCTCATCTTTAAAAAAAAAAACTCTCTTAGTTCCTAAATTGTCCTTGGTAGTGTGAGTTGAACAGGGAAGCCTGCATGGTAATTTTCCTGCCGAAGGGAAAACAATATTAGTTGGTTCAGCCCCTAAAATGGAATCATGAGGTGCTGAACTTGGATGAAGTTCTTCAGTCTGGTTTTAATTTGCTCAGTCCCTGGGTTCCTCATCTCTCAGTTAAGTAGTTAATGAATCATAAAGCCATGTGTTCTAGGAAAACAGTAGGAGCTAAAGGGCCTCGGCCTGAGGTCCACCGTCAGGACCTCCTCCCTGCTCTTGTTCATGGTCCTCAGGACACAACCCCTGCTTCATTCCCAAGGGCCCTCTATTCACACAGTGACCTGAGAAGGGCCAGCAGCGGGGACATGGGTCTCTCACTGCCTCTACCTGAATGTGGCTGCCAGTGCAAACTCCAGAGACACTTGTCCGGGCCTTGAGGCTGCTGAGTCTGAGTTTCGCACAATCTTCCTTGGAGACTGGAAGATATAAATTGTGCTCAAATAAATTTGACCTGTTAGATACCAGGTCACACTGACAGGTGGTGGTGGTGTTTCACTCAGTGCTAGTAGCTATAGGAAGCAGTCACTTAGTTTCCTCAACTATCCAAAGGGAATAACAGTATATTCAACTCATGGAGTTTGCGCAAGAATAATAGCTAATGTATTCAAAGCGTCTAGCCCCAAATGTGACACAGTAAAAAGTTCAGCAGCTGAAGAGAACTCTGAACTCTGCCTAACTGCCTTCCCTTGGAAGCCTTCAGATAGCTGCCTGCCTCATGCTTCACGTCTCAGGGCTCACGCCTCTTCAGAGAGGCCCACCCCTGCCTGTTTGCTCAGACCACCCTGCTCTTCCTTCCAAAGCACTTGGCCCAAGTTGTGATTATGTATTTTTTGTTTCTTGGCTCATTAACTTTCTGCTCTGTCTTCCCCCTAGAGTGGAAGGTTCAGGAATATAGAGGCCCTGCCTATCTTGCTCTCTGTTATGTCACCAGTGCCCAGAGCTCAGCTCAGCTGTTCAACAGCCTTGAATGAAATAGTCACTCGTATGTAATAAAAGAGCAACAGGAGCAAAAGGATGACAAAGCCACACTTGGCCTCTGAGGGAAACCCAAGGAGACCACTGGTCTTGGATTCAGAAGAGGTGGGTGCCCGTCCTAGTTTTGTAACTCACTGGCCATGTGGCTTTGGGAAAGTCATTTCCTCTTAGTTGGGCCTCCACTTCCTCACCTGTAAGATGGACATCACAACCCTCACCCTGGCTGCCTTACAAGGTTCTTCTGAGAATTTAATAAGATAACCAAAGTTGAAAGCAAATCATGATACAAAAGTTAGAGCCTTGTTTAAAACAGTAACTGCCACCAACTGCAGCGGAACTAACAGCAGCACCATCCTGACCTCCCAGCAGAAGCCCCCGGAATGCTTCAGGGGAGGACACCTGACTCTGACCCGGCCAGGCAATTCTCCCTGTGTTTGCAGTTGAAAGAAGAGGGCTGGTGGTGGGAATGGGGTGGGGCTTGCTCGCTGAAAATTCGCTTTGATGGGAGTGAAAATTCCATGATGAAAAACATCCCATGCCCTCCCTGAATTCCAAGAAGCAAATTGGAAACAGCTTCTCTGAGAAGCTGAAGAGAGGCCCGATGGGAAGAGAGAGGAGCTGGCTGCCGATCCTCCCACAGGGCTCACGGAACGAGGTCTCTTTTTCCTCGTATCTGGAGACGGATGCCCATGTGGAAACACTGCAGCACCGAGTCTAAACACAAAGGATTAAAAGTCATGGGGCCCACTTGCCAGGAGACCTCCGAAAATATCTGATCTGCGGCTTTTTCCTCCCACCCTCTGCCCGTTTTTGGCTCAGTCTAGCACAGAGTCGTACACAACTAAAGCGACTTAGCAGCAGCAGCAGAGAATAAAAAGGATCCAGCCGCAAAGCGTGACCTAACGAGGCTTAGGAGCCAGATATCGCGAGATTTGCCTCAGCTGGAACTCTGACTGCACACCGAAAGTCAGCCTGGCGGGCACTGCAGTATGCCACCAAGTTCTAGTCTCTGACAGATAGAGCCAATCTCTTACACACCAATGCACGTGACATGTGGTGGGCGTGCAGCCCGCTCTCTGGGCCCGAGGCTGCTTCACATGGGACCTCAGCTGTTGGAGTCAGACTCTGAGGCGGCTGAAGCCAAAGCCGTCTGGTTTCAGTGCTACCCACGGCTTTCTCTGCCCTGGAGACCAAAGACCGTAGGGAGAGAAGCAGGCAGCTGATGTATAGGGTGTGAGGACGGGCGAGAAGGCCCGAAAGTGTTCAGCTTCTACTGAGTTCTGCCCTCCAAGTGGCCTTCCAAAGGGCTGCCCAATAGGAGGAGGATATGAGTCACATGTGTCTTTTTAATTGGTTTCACCGCCAGGTGAGAAAGATAAAAAGAAGCAGATGAAATTAATTTTCATGGTATTTAGCCCCATATATCTCAAATACCATCATTTCAACATGTAGTCAGTGTAAAAGTTGTTGAGGCATTTTACATTCTTTAATTACCACTAAGTCTTTGAGGCCCAGTGTGTATTTCACACTTGCAGCACTGGCCACTAGCTGTGGGTCCTTCTGCAGGTTACTTATGCTCCCTCCCTCATCCTCCTCCCCACTCCAAAATGGGGATGATAATAATGGTACCTACCTTAGAAGGTTTTTATAAGGATTTAACTTTCCTAGAGTAAGGCCTGGGATAGGGGAAGAGATATAAAAGCATTGCCTATTCTGTCCTTCTGAAAAGCAAACAAGGTGATGGATTTTTTTTTTTTTTTTTTTTTTGATGATGGAGTTGAAACATGATACAGAAATTCAGACCTTGTTTAAAATTGTCACCAACAGAAACTGAATCAACCAAAAATTACCCTCACCTCCTCCACGAGTCCTGTGGCATTTCACCTGGAGCCTCTGTATTCTCCTAAAAATTATCCATTTTCAGGTGAGATAGTTTGTTTTTCTGTTTCTTGCTACCAAAGGAGAGTCCTATGGAGGCTTGGCCTTCACTCCTGCCATTCCATCAAGAGGGAAGAACGGGGGTGTCTGGCTTGGCCCCCTACCCCTGATCCATCTGGCAGGTTCAGGCTCCACAGAACAGAAATAGGGGAATCAGTCAGAGTGTTGATCTCATTAACTGACAGGAGGACTAAATGGGCTATCATGTATGCAGATACTTGGTACTGTTTCTTGGAAAGGATGCCTAATGGTGTGGCTTATTCTTATTGCGTTGGAGCCTAGACATTGGGGATCTGAAGATGAAAAGATGTGGGTGCTTCCCTTATAGGGCACACGGTCTGATTATACTGAGGGTCCCACTGGCATACCTATGCCACCAGGCGAGAAACAAGCCTTGCTCCTCCTTTCTCTTTGATCTAGGCTCCCTTGAGGAGCATCCAGGACCACACAGAGGCAGGGGAAGGCAATTTGGGAACTAGTTGATCCCTTGGAATGGTATGGAAGGGACTATGTTTGAGGATTCAGGAACTAAGGGAGAGGAACAAAGTCTGTACTCTGAGGGGTTCGGGAGAAAAAACTGTTTTCCTTGACTTCCTTGGGCTTGCTGTTTTCCAGGAACTCACTTCCAGTCAGGCCATGATGGGCATTCAGGGTAACTTTAAAGGTGTGACACAATGCTAGCCTTTGAGAGCACATGGCTGAACTGGTGGTTAAGAAGTGGTTAACAGTCATTTTCTAGCTGTTTGACCTCTGTTACGTTATTTAAGCTCTCAGTTTTCTTGTCTGTGAAATAGGAAAAGCTATGTGTATGGTCTTATTTGAATTAGTAAATTTGAAAAAAAGCATGGTATAAAAATATTTATTGTTTTACTTTATATGTGAAAATTTGTTAAGAACCTTGCAAGGATATTCTAATAGGTGAGCAGAAATTCTAATGGGTAAGCAGAAATACCTGTCATCCTTCAGCAGGTGAGTATTGAGTTACATCAGTTTGAATTATTTGAGGACTTTAGGAATGTCTCCATGAATAATTTGATTGCTCATACCTCATTATAGAGTAATTGTGAATATTAAATAGGATCATTCAGTGAATAGCTCACAATAAGCCCTCAGTAATATTAATAATGGTATTATTCTGATATAATGATAAAATTTGAAGACAATGAGAGAGATAATGGGAGAAGGATAAACGAGCAGACCTGGGTCTGCTGTTTCCTCATCTGTAAAATGGTGAGAACAGTGACCTTGTGAGGAGTTGAACAGTTGTGAGCTTTGGGATAAACAGCATTGAAGGCAGTTGTAACAGTTGAGGGGGTTTTATGGCATGGCATGAATGCAAAGGTGCAGGATTTCTATGGGTGTACCCTACTTTAAACAAGGATCTAAAATTGCAATTTAGTCATTCAATGATCAGCTTTTTGTTGAGATTGCAATGTGCAAGGACTTCCGGCTGAGAGCTGTGGAAGATGGTCCTGCCACTGATGAAGTTATAATCTAGACAAGAGGTGACCAACTGGCTTATCAATGGCCTTATGCAAACCACAGACTGCACTGTGCTTTCATTCATTCATTTATTTATTTTTAAATAAACAATTTGAAATTGTTGCCAATATAAAATTTGGGAGATTTTATGTTAAAATCAAGATTTCAAAGTAAAATACAGAACATATCTAACCAAGGAGGTAAAAGGCTTGTACTTAGAAAACTATAAGACTTTGATGAAAGAAATTAAAGATGACAGAAACAGATGGAAAGATATATAGTGCTCATGGATGAAATAATTAATATTGTTAAGATGACTATACTACCCAAGGTAATCTACAGGTTCAGTGCAATCTCTATCAAAATACTAATGGCATTTTTCACAGAATTAGAACAAATGATTCTAATATTTGCATGGAAACACAAAAGACCCCAAATAGACAAAACAATCTTGAAAAAGGAGAACAAAGCTGAAGGTATCATGCTCCCTGATTGCAAACAATACTACAAAGCTGCAGTGTGGCTCTGGCACAAAAACAGACACTTAGATTAATGGAACAGAATAAAGAGCCCAGAAATAAACCCATACTTGTATGGTCAATTAATCTATGACCAAGGAAGCAAGAACATATAATGAGACAAAGACAGCCTCTTCAAACTTGATGTTGAGAAACTGAACCACTTTCACATACTATATACAAAAATAAACTCAAAATTGATTAAAGACTTAAATGTGGGACTTGCAATCATAAGACTCCTAGAAGAAAACATAGGTAGTATGCTTTTTGACATCACTCTGAGCAATAATTTTTTTAGTATGTCTCTTCAGCCACAGGCAACAAAAGTAAAAATAAACAAATAGTACTACATCAAATTAAAAAGCTTCTGCATAGCAAAGGAAACTATCAACAAAATGAAAAGACAACCAACTGAACAAGAGAAAATATTTGCAAACAATATATCTGATAAAGGGTTAATATCCACAGTATACAAAGAACTCGTACAACTCAGCAGCAAAACAAACATGCTAACAAAAACAAACCTGATGAAAAATGAACAGAGGACCTGAATGGACATTTTTCCAAAGATGGCCAATAGACACATGATGATGCTCAATATCACTAATCATCAAAGAAATGCACATCTAAGCCACAATATCATCTCACAGTTGCCAGAATGGCAGTTATCAAAAAGACAACATGTAAATGTTGGACAGAATGGGGAGAAAAGGGAACCCTTGTACATTGTGGACAGGGATGTAAATTGGTGCGGCCACTGTGGATAACAGTAAGGAGGTTCCTAATAAAATTAAAAGTGGAACTTCCATATGATCCAGAAATTGTACTTCTAGGTATTTATCTGAAGAGAACAAAAGCACCAATTTGAAAAGATATGTGTACCCTTAGGTTCACTGTAGCACTATTTACAATAGCCAAAATATGGAAGCAACCTAAGTGTCCATTGATAGATAAATGGATAAAGAAGATATAGAATATTACCAGCCATGAAAAAGAATGAAATCTTGACATTTGTGACAACATAGATAGACCTAGAATGAACACAGAGGATTTTATTTCACAAGAAATAAGCCAGAGAAGAAAATCAAATACCATATGATTTTCACTTACATGTGGAATCTAAAAAAGAAAAGAAAAACATAACGAAACAGAAACAGAGTCATAGACACAGAGAACAAACAGATGTTTGCTGGGGGGAGGCAGAGGAGACATGGCTGAAATAGGTGAAGGAGAGTAAGAGATAAAAAATTCCAGTTACACAATAAATAAGTCACAGAAATGTAACATGCAGCCTAGGGAACATAGTCAATAACATTGTAATAAACTTTATAGTAACATGATAACTAGACTTACTGTGATTATTTTGTAGTGGTAAAAATATTGAATCACTGTGTTAGACATTTGAAACTAATATCCTAAGTCAGTTGTATTTCAGTTAAAAAAAAGGTTTCCAGGCAGCCCTGCAAACGTGGCGCTGTGAGCAGCCGGTGCGGAGTGTTCAGGCTGTGGTCCGTTGCCTGCGCACCATCTCTGCACCCAACGTGCCCTGCCCACCATGGTCCTGGGGACCCCGCTCTGAAGACAGTGTGGAAATTCATAGAAAAACATGAATGGGTAACAACAGAAAAATGGTGTTGGATCAGTGGCAATCACCAGTTTTGCACAGGAAGTTTTGGGAGTTTATTGTAGTCTGCCTGAATTGGGGACAAAACTGAAAAAACCAGGAATTTGGTGCTTTAGAAATTGTGAAAGCTGTTAGGGAACTCTTTTCTTTTCTATCAGGAGAAGTAACTGAAATTAATGAAGCTCTAGCAGCAAATCCAGGACTTGTTAACAAAACTTGTTATGAAGATGGTTGGCTGATCAAGATGACACTCCATAACCCTTCAGAAATAGATGAACTAATGAGTGAAGAAGTATATGAGAAATACACAAAATCTATTGAGGACTGAAAATGGAACGCCTAAATAAACTAGTTTGAAACAAAAAAAGATTTCCAGCTGTTTTTCAGGATCTGAAGGACCTGGCAACATTCTGGCAGGGCACCAACTGACTGCCTCTTGGACAAGGTATTATGGCTGAACTGTGTTTCTCCAAAATTCATGTGTTGAAGTCTTAACCCCTGGAATCCCAGAGTGGGACTGTACTTAGAGACAGGATCTTTAAAGAGGTAATTAATGTCAAAGTCATATTGATGAGTCCTAATCCAATATGACTAATATCTTTATAATAAAAGGAGGTTAGGACACAACACCCAGACCAAGGGATGACCATGCGAGGTCACAGTCAAAAGGTAGGCATCTGCAAGCCAAGGAGAGAGGCCTTGGAAGAAATCAAATCTGCGATCACCTTAATCATAGACTTCTAGTTTCCAGAACTGTGAGAAAATACATTTTTGTTGTTTAAGCCATCCAGTTGTGTTACTTTGCTAAGACAGCCCTAGCAAACTAATACCAAGGACGTACGTTCTTCAGTGTCCAGTCCTCACCACTCCTAAATGCTATGCATCCTGTTCACTTACGTATCATGCATGGTCCCTGTTGGCATATGAGTTTGCAACCCCTGATCTAGAGGAAGAGGGTATTCTCCATATGTGTTCTCCATATAAGTTGTGTGTTTCTATTTCAAAGCTCTCGTGTTCATTTTCTCCTTTCATTTCCCCCAAACTTCTAAGAGGCTGGTTCTGTCATCCCCATAGGCAGGAAAGAATACAGAGCTCAGAAAAGTGAACTCATTTTTCCCAGGTCAAAGCTGTGACAGAACCCAAGCCTTAACTAACTGGACAGCTGTGTGTGTGTGTGTGTGTGTGTGTGTGTGTGGTATAAGCCAGTTACAGCAATGCACAAGTCCAAAGGAAGATTATTTTCTTGAAAAAATATTTGGCACAGGATTCCCTTCACAAGTGAAACCTAGATTAGAACTTGATTAACAGAAATCTGACTTATGCAGCAGTTTATCTCACGGAGGCAGTGCCAACTTGGCAGGCCTTTGACCTGGGGGAAAGTGGGGGAAGCTATGAGTAACACAGGGACTGTGCTGCCCATAATGAGCATTTGGGAGTAGAAAGCATCAGAGCCTGGGACTGTGGCAGAGAAGGTCCAGTCATCTATGTCCAGTCTGCAGGTGAAGATGAGAGGAGGAACAGCAAGACAGGGAAGAATGGAGGGATGTGCAGAGAAAGAAGTAACTTCCTGGGGGAACTCGCTGAATATCTGATGGAGGCGAGTGGCTTTCAAGATGCCCCAGACTTGTGAAAGAAAATTCATTTGTGTAATGCCACACTATACACAGGAACAAAGTATATGCAGATACAGAAAGATGAAAAAGCAAGTTGCAGCAGGGGATGTCAAATATGCCTTTTCTTTGAGTTAAACAAGAGATAAATAGAGATGTATATCTATATGTATGTATATATAGACAGATTTTATATATATAATGAAATTTCTGCAAGGACACACATCTTGTTAAAGGGCTTACCTCCCAGAATTGGGAAAGAGTATGCGGGTTTTTACTTTTCAGTTTTCACCTTTATATACTGTGTGAATTTCTTAAGATAAATGTTGTTAGTTTTGTGTCATTTAAAACAAAAGGTAACCCTAAGGCTTGAGGATTGGAAGATAGGCAAGGTTGTGTCCTTGCTAGGGAATGTGGAGAAGTCAGACATCTGGCGAGAAAGGAAGCGTGTGTTGCACTGGATGTATTAGCATGAAGGGCAGTAGGGAGGGTGTGAGAAGTGTGGAGGGGTTGCAGAGGGGCAGTTGAAAGTGGACGTAATGGATATGATTACCAGACAACAGAATGAATCAGAGGAGAGCTGTGTAGGTGGGAGGGCAGAATGGAGGAACAGAGAGGATTTTGAACAATGCTAGCTGAGCATCAGCTTTGGGTTGACAGATATAGGACAGTTGCTGCTGGTTCAGTGGGGTCCCTGGGAGATGGCAAGTCTAAGGAGGGGACCCTTGAAGGATTCCACACAGGGGAGTTTTTCAATCAAAGGGAGAGGAGAATTGCACTGAGGTTGTGCAAAGTACTGACCTGAGCTGCGAGGCTGCAGGGGGGCAGTGCCGCTGTTTAGTTGAGAGGAGCAGTCCCAGAAAGGGGCAGTGGCAGTGGGGATGGAGAAATAAGAACAAAGTAAATAAGACAAGGCTTGGAGAGAGGCAGTGGGGAGGGAGAGTGAAGAGCGTCGTGAAGAACTGAGTGCATATCTCAGCTTGCTGGTTGCATATCTCAGCTTGCCCATCTGTATGATATATTTAATTAATGCAATGTCAAGAATCAATGAAATAATGCACTTGATAGGTAACTATGATCGTTAGCTCAGGTATTGGGTTCAGACTTACCAGGGTTCAAATCCTTTTACCACCAACGACTAGCTGTGTAACTTGAGCAAGTCGTTATTGTCTCTGAACCCGGTGCCCCTTCTGCAGGTGGGCATAACGTGTTGTTATGGAAATGATGCTGGCAGGGCCTGGCATAAAATAAGCGCTCCACAAACGGTCGAGCTATTACCATTACTATCAAGAAAACCACTGAGCACAGATCCTGCCACAGGCTCTGTAAGCGCTCAGTAAATGTCAATTCATGTTGTAATTTATAAGGCAGAGGACGAGAGCCAGGAATCCGGGGGTTGCCCGGCCTGCTTAAAGGGGCTGTTGGCGGTTCCCTCCCTCGTACTTCCTATCCCCGCAGTCACTGCGTATTCTCCCCATCCCTGCCCGCACTTAATGTCCCTGCCGGAGGGCGGCGGAGGTGCGGGCTGGGCGGACCGCGTGTGGACACTTACCCTCACCGCCGCCGGCCACGTCCAGGGGCGTCTGCAGCCACGAAGCTCTGGGCCGTCCCGCCTCCCGCTGCTGCAGCTCAGCCGGCGCCCGCCCCAGGCATACTTTTCCCATCCCGTCATGGGCGGGAGACTTTTCCACCCGGTCACGTGGGCCGGCCCTCAGAGCGGCCGCGCGCTCTTGGGCTTTGGTTGGAAAAACCTTTCAGCTCCTGTGACAACTTGATTGTGTCGATGGATCGTTCTGTGCGTAGAACTTGTCAGTGCATTTGAAGATTTCTGTGCAGAAGAGTGATCCTTATCCAGGCGTTTGCAAGGGTGTGGGTATGTGGCACATGTCTAATGAGGCCTGTGTGTGAGCATGCATCTCGCTGTGAATCTAGGAGTACTGTGGACGTGACAGCTTATAAAAGAGTACCTTTCTATGTGTACTGAATGTAAGGGTGGTTGAGAGAGATTATGAATTACGTGTATGTGTTTAGCTGTATGTGTGTGTGTGCATAAGAGCATGTGTCCAAATATACATTAGGGCTATGTCTGCACATACACATGCATATATCCAAGCTTGCAGCTTGGTGTGCAACAGAAGTGTACTTCAGTTGCGGTATGTACACACTAGTGTTTGGATTTCTATGTTGGGTGCACGTTTAAATGTATGAGTAGGCAATAAGTGCTTATCAATGTGTATGTGTATGATACTGTGTGGCACCTGTTTGTGCAGTGTTTATATGTAAATGTACCTTGGTGTGGGTTTTGTCCAGATGTGACTGTGCGCACATACATAATAATGGTTGGGGGCCCCTGTGACCCCACCCTCATCTCCCTCCTCCCCAGAGGATGAGGCTTCACTGGCCTCACTAACTATCTGGCTTAGCCTCAGGTCCTTGAGAGACATGCCCCTGCTGGAGGACTCCAGCCACTAGATGGGCAGGGTGACCATGTTTAGGTAGCAAGCAGACACCAGAGGAAAAAAAGGTGATTAGAGGCTTGGCTTTTACTTCTCTCTATTCCTTCCCCTGCTCTCTTTCATTAGCTACCAGTATTTCACTTGGCTGCCAGAGCATCTGATGAACAGATGGTATATGACCCAGGGTTTATTTGAATGCAGATATGTATTCAAATTCTCATGCTGGTTCCACCACTGTAGACTCGTCAGTTACCCCAGGTGATATTTCACTTTCTGAAAAGTAGGGAGAATAATAATTATATTACTTGCCCTGTCTTTCCCCTTGGAGTTGTGATACTCACTCACAGAGAGGTTTGGTAAGCCATCGAGCTATGTAGAGAATTAATATTAAGTAAATATTATTTGAGGATGAAAGTTAGTGGGCTCCGCAAACATTTAGTAAACATCTTGTATGTGTCAGCCCCCATCTAGGTGCTGGGGATCTAGATGCACCCGTACTCAGTTGTATCTGACTCTTTGTGACCCTACGGACTGTAACCTGCCAGGCTCCTCTGTCCATGGGGTTCTCCAGGCAAGAATACTGGAGTGGGTAGCCGTTTCCTCCTCCAGGGGATCTTGCTGACCCAGGGATTAAACCCATGTCTCCTGTGGCTTCTGCATTGCAGGCAGATTCTTTACCACTGAGCCACCTGGGGATCTAGAGGTAAACCAAATAGACTTGGTGCCTGGCCTTCTGGAACATGGAATCTAGTGGGGATGATTCAGGTGGTTTCATGTGAAATGTATTACAGAAGAGGGAGATACTGAATATGAAACTGGGAGGTCAGGGGAAGATCTAGGGAAGCAGCGTTCAGTTGAGCCTGAGGGATGGCGGGGACTTGTCTAGGTGTAGGGGACTTGAGAGGGTGAGAGCGCTAAATTGACTGAAAGATAACATGTGAAGTGGAGTTAGTGTTTCAGTTCACAGGAAACGGGACCTTGGTCTGTTCCCAGACATGTCAGGAATAGACAAGGTGAGGGAACCTGGCTAAGGATGCCTGGAGGCCATTCAGAATCTAAAAGGCTCAGGAAAGCCCCTCTCCTAGGGTAGGGTAAGAATCTCACCCCCCACGGGTCTCCAGTGTAACTCAGGTTGAGATCACTGGCATGCCCTTGTTGGCAAGAAAATGGTTAATGAACAGTATAGGGAAAGGCAGTGGTGCCACTCTTAGCACCGGGCAGCATCTAATAAGTGTTTACTGGCTGCGTTAATGCGAGTGGATGTTTTCCCAACTTTTGGAGGTACCCTGGAACCCAGGTCCCCTGAAGCCGAGGAGATTCCTGGGGCCCTTGTCCTGTGGGTCTCTGCAGTGGTGATGGTTTCACAGAGCAGGAAATCTAAAATATTCATGACATGGCTATTCTGGGAGCTACTTCTAGCTACATGGGGGCTCAAGACTTCTTCTCACTAACTTGTTTATGTTTTTTATTCAGTCCACAAACATGTATTACCTGTTATGAATGTGGAGACAGAGAGATGAACTTCTGGTCTACAGGGAAATGAATGTGAGTACAAATTACTCTAAGATACAAAATACAGTATGTCAGAGGAGTAGTGCAATGTGCTATAAAAAATGAGAAGGCTTTCCCCCTTTGATTTAGTTCAGTTCATTTCACAGTTTCATTCATGTCTGGAGAACATCCTCACCGTTGAATGAGAGGGGATGAGTACATTAAGATACGGATGACCAGAGAGGGATTACAGTCTGATAGGGGCAGCCATGTACCTGACAGGGTAAATTTGCTTTTCCACATCTGTCCACGCCTCTCATGAGTGTGCCATTTCATACTGCAGAGATTGTTGTTGTTCAGTCACTCAGTTGTGTCTGACTCTTAGCTACCCCTAAGGACTGCAGCATGCCAGGCTTCCCTGTCCTTCGTTATCTCTCTGAGTTTGCTCAAACTCATGTCCATTGACTTGATGATACCATGGCTGGAAAACTAAAAACCCGTTTGCTAGGCTCCTTGCTGCTGGGTTCCTGTTTGAGATTTAGGTTTAGCTAGTCCTGTGTGCTTGTGCAAGACCTGAATTCAAAACTGAGTAGGAAGAAAAACTGATTGAGTTTGGAGAGGAGGCAACAGCCTGGGGGAAATCCATTTTGCTGGGATCAGCCCAAAAGGCACAGCATGGCTCTGGCGTTCTGACGGTAGCTCCTGGTCTCAAGATTATACCTAGGATGGTGTGTTCCTATAGCCAGAGACTGGGCCAGTCACCCTGAACTCTAGCTTCCAGATTAGATGTGTGTGGGGCAGGGGGGTTTGGGGGTCTAGTACTATGGTTGGTGTTCTGGGAATCATTCCTGGAAGCCCAGGCAGAACTCGCTCTGTGCTGATTCTGAACTCACTTGATTTTATTATTCCATGTTTTCTTAAAATAGCTAGAAGGGTTTTATCTCTTCACTTGAACCCTAATTAATATGTTATGCTGTGAAGTACAGGTGCCAGAAAAGTCAGAGAAGGGACACGAGTGCACAGTGGAACAAGCAGGGAAGAAATCCAGAGGACTGCAGTTCTTTCCTCTTTCAATTCCACCTCCTACCCTCAGCCCTCTGTCATCCTATAATCCATCTTCAAATGAACTAATCAATTGAATTGATTGTGTCAAACAACTACAGTGCACAAGGCACTCTGATGTTGAGGGTCACAGTTGTGAACGGATACACAAGGTCTCTGCTTATGCAAAGACGGATGCTCTACCAGCACTCAAATAAACACAGAATTCAAAATCATGGTAAGAGTTATGAAGGAAAAGAAGAGGGAACTGTGGGAGAAAATGATGGTGTGGAGTCTGCAAGAGAGCTTATTTTGATTGGGAGGTCAGGGAAGATTGTTCACGTAGGTAACATTTAAGGTGAGCCGCACAGGAATGAAAAAGAGCCAGCTGTGCCAAGGGCAGAGGAGGTGCCGGAGAGGTGTCAAGCAGCAGGAACAGAGTATGTAAGAGCCATGTGAGCCTTTCTCAACATCTTCCTGTTGCTCCCTGTGTAACAGCCATAGGATAATGCCTCAATCCTTAGCCTTTTTGTGCCTCAGTAACTGAAAGCCCTCTGTGATTTGTCATCCTCCCAGACATTTCTCCTGCACTTCCCATGTGACGGTGTTCCTCAGTCTTGGCCTTAGTGACGTCTGGGGCTGGATGAGTCTCCACTGTGGGGACTGTCCTGTGCCCTGTTGGATGTTACTCCTGGCCTCTACTCTCTAGGTGATAGTACTCAGGCCTCTAACCCTAGTTGTGACAACCAAAAATAACTCCACACATTGCCAAACGTCCCAAGAGGGGCAATGTCACCTTTCTGTGAAAACTGCTGCCTCCCCTCCTGCTCCCCGCCCCCTCCGCTTTGGTCAGGTGGTCTTCTTGCTGGCTCCCAAATGCACCTTTACCCTTGTATGTTTCTGCACCTCCACTTACGCAGTTCCCTCTAATTATTACCTGCTCTTCTGCCCCTCCACAAAGCCTTACCCATATTTCTAATAGAAATGCATTCTCCTATCTACCCAGCATCCCTCTGGCCTTTGGGGCATTTGTACTGGATGACTCTCATGTGTTTGAGTGGTAGAGGAACAGTGCCCTGCCTGCCCAGGTGTGTGGACCTTTCCTTCTGTGTCCAGTTAAGAGCCAGGGGCTGGATGTGAACCAGCCAGCCATCTAAGCCAAGCCAGCCAGGCTTTCCATGGGCTCTCCATGGGAGGGCACTCTTCTGAACTGTTAACGCTAAGTACAGAGCCCTGGACCGCCACCGGCAGGGAGCCTACCACTTAGAGAGGGCCTGCTGCAAGCCTGTGACCACGTTATTAGAGCCTTTTGTTCAGAGACTTGTGCTAAAGCATTCACATTCTATGTTCTCTCTCACCCCGCTTGAGCTAGTTTGGATTGTTTCTGTCAGTTATCATGAAAAGTGTCCTAATTCAATTTCCCTTAATCCCTGGTTCAAATCTCTCCCCTTTCATGAAATCCTCTCAATTTAGGACATGCTTGCTGAAGGAAATGCTTGCTTTGAATCCATTGCTGGTGGTTTTCTGGAGCCAGCAGCCAATTCTTTGCCTCTTTTCCCAAGTCTGAGTTTAGTGACATCAAGGCGCTATTTGAAATCATCATCATTTCAGTTCAGTCGCTCAGTCGTGTCCGACTCTTTGAGACTCCATGAATTGCAGCACGCCAGGCCTCCCTGTCCATCATCAACTCCCGGAGTTCACTCAGGCTCACGTCCATGGAGTCAGTGATGCCATCCAGCCATCTCATCCTCTGGTGTCCCCTTCTCCTCCTGCCCCCAATCCCTCCCAGCAGCAGAGTCTTTTCCAATGAGTCAACTCTTCGCATGAGGTGGCCAAAGTACTGGAGTTTCAGCTTTAGCATCATTCCTTCCAAAGAAATCCCAGGGCTGATCTCCTTCAGAATGGACTGGTTGGATCTCCTTGCAGTCCAAGGGACTCTCAGGAGTCTTTTCCAACACCACAGTTCAAAAGCATCAATTCTTCAGCGCTCAGCCTTTTTCACAGTCCAACTCTCACATCCATACATGACCACAGGAAAAACCATACCCTTGACTAGACGGACCTTTATTGGCAAAGTAGTGTCTCTGCTTTTGAATATGCTATCTAGGTTGGTCATAACTTTCCTTCCAAGGAGTAAGCGTCTTTTAATTTCATGGCTGCAGTCACCATCTGCAGTGATTTTGGAGCCCCCCAAAATAAAGTCTGACACTGTTTCCACTGTTTCCCCATCTATTTCCCATGAAGTGATGGGACCAGATGCCATGATCTTCATTTTCTGAATGCTGAGCTTTAAGCCAACTTTTTCACTCTCCACTTTCACTTTCATCAAGAGGCTTTTGAGTTCCTCTTCACTTTCTGCCATAAGGGTGGTGTCATCTGCATATCTGAGGTTATTGATATTTCTCCCGGCAATCTTGATTCCAGCTTGTGCTTCTTCCAGCCCAGCGTTTCTCATGATGTACTCTGCATAGAAGTTAAATAAGCAGGGTGACAATATACAGCCTTGATGTACTCCTTTTCCTATTTGGAACCAGCCTGTTGTTCCATGTCCAGTTCTAACTGTTGCTTCCTGACCTGCATATAGGTTTCTCAAGAGGCAGGTCAGGTGTTCTAGTATTCCCATCTCTTTCAGAATTTTTCACCGTTTATTGTGATCCACACAGTCAAAGGTTTTGGCATAGTCAATAAAGCAGAAATAGATGTTTTTCTGGAACTCTCTTGCTTTTTCGATCATCCAGCGGATGTTGGCAATTTGATCTCTGGTTCCTCTGCCTTTTCTAAAACCAGCTTGAACAACTGGAAGTTCACAGTTCACCTATTGCTGAAGCCTGGCTTGGAGAATTTTGAGCATTACTTTACTGAGATGAGTGCAATTGTGTGGTAGTTTGAACATTCTGTGGCATTGCCTTTCTTTGGGATTGGAATGAAAACTGACCTTTTCCAGACTGGAAGAAACACAAGCTGGAATCAAGATTGTGTTCATTGGAAGGACTGATGCTGAAGCTGAAACTCCAGTACTTTGGCCACCTCATGCGAAGAGTTGACTCATTGGAAAAGACCCTGATGCTGGGAGGGATTGGGGACAGGAGGAGAAGGGGACACCAGAGGATGAGATGGCTGGATGGCATCACTGACTCAATGGACGTGAGTCTGAGTGAACTCCGGGAGTTGGTGATGAACAGGGAGGCCTGGCATGCTGCAATTCATGGGGTCGCAAAGAGTTGGACACGACTGAGCGACTGAACTGAACTGAACTGAAGTCTTCAGAATCTCAAAGGAGGAAAGGTCTTGAGAAATAATTTGGTCCAAGGTCTTCACTTCACACACAAGGACAAAGAGATCCAGAGACCTTCAGTGACTTGGTAGTTAGTTGTGAAGTCAAGATAAAGCCCGAGATCTTTTGACTTCCACACATGATTAAATACAGGCCTTCCTGGTCTTCCTCTGTGCCTTTTTCAACCTTTCCTTTTTCAGATTTTGGTACAAAAAGGGTTTTAAAATGATTGTTGAATCATTCCAAATAGCTAATGTTCACGATCCAAGTTGTCAGTGCTTACATTCAACAAGGGACTTTGAGGTTGTGAAGTCTCCAGAATGAGATCATTCCAGATGGGGTCTTAATATGTGGCAACACTGGGGAGACAGCTGTTCACAAAGGAGACTTGCTACTTTCCCAAGGGAAGATCACAATGCTGGAGTGAAGATTCCCTGCCCTGGGAGTTGTAACACTTAGAATGAAACAAGATGATAGTTGAATTGCAAGGAAAGCTTTGCAGATTTATAAAAATTCAAAATACACTATTTTTTAAATATAGGTGTTCTATGTCCAGTAGTTTATCCTGGAAATATTCATAAGGGTATCCATTGCAACCTTGTTTGAACTAATAAAAGACTGGAAACAATTTAAATGTTAAGCAATAGGGGACTAATTAAAGAAAGAATTATATATATATGTGTGTGTGTATATATATATATATATATATATGTATGTATGTATGTATGTATGTATACACACACATACACACACAGGCAGAACTCTATATACTGTTATGGAATTTTCTCCAAGACATACTGTTTAGTTATAAAAATAAGGAACAGAATGGTGTGTATAGTTTGCTGCCATTCAAACTTAAAAAAGAAGAGGAGAGGCTTCCCTGGTGGCTCAGTGGTAAAGAATCTGCCTGCCAATGCAGGAGACATGAGTTTGATCCCTGGTCTGGGAAGATCCCATATGCCACAGAGCAACTAAGCCTGTGCACGACAACTACTGAGCCTGTGCTCTGGAGCCCGAGAACTACAGCTACTGAAACCTGTGTGCCCCGGAGCCTGTGCTCCACAACAGGAGAAGCGATCACAGTGAGAAGCCTGTGCACCGCAACTAGAGAGTAGCCCCCACCACAACGAGAGAAAAAAAAAAGCTCACACAGCAGTGAAGATGCAGCACAGCCAAAAATAAATAAATAAAAAAATTTTAAAATAAGAGGTGAGGAAAACACAGGTGCATATGGATATATGAGCATATTCTGTCTCTAGGAGGATATACAAAAAGTTGTAACAGCAAAAGTTGTCTCTGAGAGAGGAACTGGAAAATAGCAATAAGAGAGAGTTGTATCTTTTCTCTTATGTCTTTTGGAATAATTTGATTTTTAAAACAATAGATATCATTTACTTAACACTCAATAAAATAAAAAATAAAAAAATGCTGTGTTGTGCTTCTTAGAAATTCTTTTGCTCTGATAGATGAGTCAGATCTGGGGATGTGGCAGAGAGTTTAGGGAGCTAATAATAATACCCGCCCCCCCCGCCTCACCCGACAATTATATACTTACTTAAAAAAAAACATTCTCAAAGAACAGTCTGTTGCAGTCTTCCACTTTTGGGACAAGTATCTCCCCTCTTGTACAGTTGAAGGAACTGGGGTCCGGAAGCGAGGCTGTCTTCCCAAGGTCACACAGTGAGAGAGGGGCAGCACTGGGATGAGAGCTCAGAAATTGCCCAGGCTTAAGTTCCTTCTTCTTGGCCATGTTTAGCTGGACAGAGGGCTTCAACAAGCATAGTTTTCATGGGAAGAAAAAGAAGAACCAGAGAATTCTAAGGGGCTTTTCTGGTCTGAGGTTTCAGGAAAGTTAAAGGCCTGAGCCAGCTACAGTCCCAGCACAAATGAAGTCAGACCAAAATAGACACCACTTATTCAATGGGAAATGACCCAGAAAAGATCCAACCAGTTTCCAGATGTAACTTGAAAGGCTTCAGTTGGAGAGACTTCATTTTGGAATCTGATGCAAAAACCTCTTGATGAGATTTCTCTCAACTCAGTTTGTGGATCGAAAAATGAACAAACGTTTGATTTGAGGGAGATGTTCTGTTAAGAAAGTCTAGAGCCTTCTGGTTTGTAGAATCAAGCTTAGAGAAAGTAGCCTATGAGTATAGAAGGCAAATCTTTGCCATGCTTTGCCAGCATAATTTTGGGAGGGAATATGTAAAATACAGGGTCTGTCCCTGCCTTTTGGCTGAGAGGAAGTGCAGACATCCCAGATTGAGGGAATGAGGCTTGTTGAAACTGCATAAATGAGATTTACCTTGTGGTTAGAAAGAAATGTTTTATTCTGTTAGCTGCTGTGATGTGGAAAGAGATTAATTTCTCTAAGTCTTATATTTTAAAAGATTTCTGCAGATTTAAGAAATACTCAGAAGACACTTAACTCTACACATCTCATCCACTTTATTATAGGTATGATAAATTTAAAAAGCACACAAGAGTCTGTCTAATGTGCTACTGATTATGAAGATAAAAGTTTATGTGCACACACATTTTTAACCACTCTTTAAAGACATGTAACCTGGTAGCCGTGGCTGCCTCTTAGGAAGAGAACTGTGGAGCTGAGATGGGGTGGGAGGTACAGCCTTCACTGTACTGTCTCAATTTACCATATATCTGTTTCACATTTTAAAAGTAAAACATGCTCTTAAAAACCTCAAAGGGAAAAATATACCTTTATAATGGAGAGATTTGGTGGCCACTCTGTTAATTAAGGACGGAAATTTAGCATTACCAAGTGCATGAAACCTGACGTTTACATGATACATCCAGGGTTTAACCTGACTATAATTAAACCTTCACACCTGACCTCTGATTAGCAGAAAGCGTAGGGAATAGAGACACTCAGTAAACAAAACAGGAGAAAACAATCAGTTCAGAGAGTGAGGCATTCTTCAAAATATTAATGTCATAGAAATATTAAAAAGAGGTTTAAAAAATTAGGAATAAAAAATATTTGGGGGGCAATTGGAAGAAGTCTGAATATGGTCTGAGTATTAGACAATATTAGGGAATTATTGGGAGAAGGCAATGGCACCCCACTCCAGTACTCTTGCCTGGAAAATCCCATGGACGGAGGAGCCTGGTAGGCTACAGTCCATGGAGTTGCTGAGGGTCAGACACGACTGAGTGACTTCCCTTTCACTTTTCACTTTCCTGCATTGGAGAAGGAAATGGCAACCCACTCCAGTGTTCTTGCCTGGAGAATCCCAGGGATAGGGGAGCCTGGTGGGCTGCCGTCTCTGGGGTCGCACGGAGTCGGACACGACTGAAGTGACTTAGCAGTTAGCAGGGAATTATTGATAATTTTCTTGTGTGTGAATAGTGGTTTTGTGGTTATATAGGATAACATCCTTATTCTTAGCGGATGCATGCTGAGGTATGGAGGGAGGAATCATGATGTTGGGAACTATTTTTAAATGGTTTATAAAACACACAGAAACTCACATACACACATGAACAACCCCTCCACTCTACCCCACTCCCGCTACACACACACACAGAGTTGATTGATATTAAGCTGTAGTCTTAGTTTCAAACTGAGCTATGTGATGTCAGGGCTGGGACTCTGCAAATGACGTTTCTCCTCTGCCACTGGACCTTCTGTTAGTCTGCCTGTAGGGGGCTCTAGAAGAGAATTAGGAGTCTAAAGGAGTCGCAAAGAGCTTGCTTGTTTCTGTTTTGCTTCTGTTACTCTCAGCCTCACCCAAGCAACAGTCCCTCACCCTGGGAATGACATTTATTTCCTGTAGGAGCAGCTTGTTTAAGTTTACATTTTTCCCACAATCTCAGAACCAGCCTCATTATGCTTCTTCAGACATACCTGTTATTGTTGTTCAGTAACTCAGTTGTGTCTGACTCCTTGAAACCTCACAGACTGCACTTCCTTGTCCTTCACTATCTCCTGGAATTGTTCAAACTCATGTCGGTGATACCTTCCAACCATCTTATCCTGTGTCCTTTCTCCTCCTGTCCTCAATCTTTTCCAGCATCAGGGTCTTTTCCAATGAGTCAGTTCTTCATATCAGGTGGCCAAAGTAATTGGAGCTTCAGCTTCAGCATCAGTCCTTCCAATGAATATTCAGGACTGATTTCCTTTAGGGTTAACTGGTTTGAACTCACTGCAGTACAAGGGACTCTTGAAAGTCATCTCTAACACCACAGTTCGAAAGCATCAGTTCTTCGGTGCTCAGCCTTCTTTATGGTCCAACTCTCACATCCACACATAATTACTGGAAAAAACATAGCTTTGACTATACAGACCTTTGTTGGCAAAGTGATATCTCTGCTTTTGCATATGCCATCAAGGTTTGTCACCCCTTTCCTTCCAAGGAGCAAGCATCTTTTAATTTCATGGCTGCCGTCACCATCTGCAGTGATTTTGCAGCCCAAGAAAATACATGTATCAGCTGGCTAATGCCGTCTCTGTCCCAGCTCCATGGGACCCCTAATCCAAGCTTCTAAATTCTATTAATCCTGAGCTATTCTCCTATTTTCCAAGCCCTAGGGATGGTAACTGCTTTCTGTGTTTACTACAGTATTCCTTTTACCTTTCTAGTTCTCTAATACCTGGTTGCTGCTGCTGCTGCTAAGTCGCTTCAGTCGTGTCCGACTCTGTTCGACCCCATAGACGGCAGCCCACCAGGCTCCCCCATCCCTGGGATTCTCCAGGCAAGAGTACTGGAGTGGGTTGCCATTGTCTTCTCTGATACCTGGTTGACAGTTCTTTAAATTCTTTCTGCAAAAGTAACTGGTGGCGTTTGTGTCTCCTGACTGAACCTTGACTGATGCAGAAATTGGAACAAGGGATCTCAGGAAACAGACCCCCTTTTTTAGGTGTTTGGGTTTGTCTTTAGACTTGAGTGCAGTGTTGAACTCCTTGTCATGGAAATGAGATGCTAGTAACTCATGGCATGGAGTGGCCCTGATTAATCAAATTATTGGCTGTAGATTATTGTGATAAGGAGCCTCCTGGGGACTTCCACTGCAGGGGGTATAGGTTCAATCCCTTGTTGGGGAACTGAGATCCTGCATGCCACAAGGTGCAGCCAAAAAAAAAAAAAAATCTCCTAAAGCAGGTACTGTAGGAAGCAAGTACAAGAGAGAAAAAGCAGACCCCAGGAAAGGCATGCAAAAGCATTATCAATCTTGCAGACAAGACACCTCAAGACATATGACTCTTGGATTAAGTCCAGAGGGAACAGAAAAACATCTTGAAAGCAGGATGTGTGCCTGGAGGTGGGAAGCCATCAGGGTGTTCCATGACCTGGCGTCGCTGAGTCAAATGTGTTTTGTATCTGGGGCTTTGTTATTTAGACAGCAACCTAAATCATTAGTTAAAACTAAGTCTTTCTTAGTTAATCTTCATGTCACATTCCTAGCCTATGTGTAACAGCCATATGGCTCCATATGCTTCTGAGAGCACGTTCTCCCTTGCACGTACTCCCCTGCCTGAAAACATCTAATAAAGCTGACTTGATCAGTTTGGGCACCTTCACCTTGGAGTGGTGTTGGTCCCCTGATCCTCGCTTTCAATTCTTGTCTCTTTCTCATTCTTTCTCTGTATTGTGCTTTCGGGAAACCCTGGCTTGTTGAACTGGATTCGACAAAGTGGCGGCCGAACAGGGATCTGAAAGTGAAATCAGCCTATGAGGCTCAGCTCAGAGCAGTGGAGAACACAGGGAAATCCAGCTGGTGCAGTGGACGAATGAAGTACTTGGTAAGTACACCCCCGTGTATGAACAAATGAAGTACTTGGTAAGTACACCCCCGTGGATTTGTGAATGAGGGTAACAATGGGGCAAAATCCTTCTAAGCATGCAGAATATATGCCAGTCTTAAAGACTTTGTTGAAAAGCTCGGGAGTGCAAGTCTCTCAGTCTGCTGTTAGACTTATTTTCTGCTATTGAAAAACATTGCTATTGGCTTGATCCAGCTAAAGGAACTTTAAGGTATAAAGAATGGCAAGAAGTAGTGCACTGCTTGCGCCGAGCTTATGAAAGTAGAGAAAAAATACCCTTGTCAGTATGGTCATTAGGAAATCTCATTCTCACAGCTTTGGGTCCACTACAATCCAAGGTCTCTGAGTCTGATGATTCCACTTCTCAAACAGAGACACAATTAGAAGAGTTACATATATATGATAACAGTGATTCAGAGGAGGAGAAAAAACCTTTAAAAGCAAAAATTAAAAGAGGGAAATGTTATGGAAGTAATGAACAAATTTTGTTTGCTAGAACAGCTCGCCCATCTGCACCCCTTGGGTGAGCTTCCTCCTTTTGATCTGGAGACTCCTTGGGATGATGGCTTTATGTTAAAGCCACAAGTAACCCTTCCCAATCCGATCTCTCCATTTCATAGGGGAGTTCATATGGCTCATTTACAAGGTGATGAAGATACTTTAGCTCTTCCTGTAATAGTGACACAGGTTCCACCCAGACCTCAATTCCCACATAGAAGATTAAATTATGATTATAGCCCTTTACTTTCAAAACTATTAAAGAGATCAAACAGGCTTGTACTCAATATGGAACTAATTCTCTTTATACTATGGGATTGATTCAAGGTGTGTCACAGGCAGAAAGATTGATCCCTCATGATTGGGAGATGGTTGCTAGGACCTGTTTAACTACTTCTGAATTTTTACAATTTAGGAGATGGTGACAAGATGAGGCTAGTCAGCAAGCTGATAGGAATGCAGCCGCCAATCCCCCCTGACCCCCACCCCCGCCCCGTTAACATTTCTTTAGAACAATTGATCTGGTGCATATTTTGGAGTTCAGGCCCTTAACAGAAGAAAAACTAGAAGGTTTAACCACATTAGTTAATGAACAGAAAGAATTGGGACATGTCATAGAATTTACTAGCCCCTGGAATTCTCCTGTGTTTGTTATAAAGAAAAAATCAGGAAAATGGAGAATGTTAACAGAAGCTATATTTGAATGGGTATTTTTACCTCATAAACAAGTAAAATTGCTAACCACCTATATAGATATGATCAGCAAACTGATTTTTAAAATACATAATCGTACTCAACATCTTCCCGGATATGATCCACATAATATTATAGTCCCTCTTTCAAAGGAATAAATTGAAATTTATATATGCAAAATATTGAAAGGCAAATGGCTCTCTCTAATTTTATAAGTAATATTGATTGTCATTTTCCGTCATCTAAACTTATTAATTTTCTAAAAAAACATACCCTGATACTACCCAAGATTACTAAATCAGACCCTATAAAAGATGCTGATATTTATTTTACAGATGCAAACAAAGATTTTAAATCTGGATATTTCAGCCCTATAGAAAAAATTTGACAATCGCAATATTCTTCTGTACAAAAAGCTAAATTAGATGTTATTCTTACTGTTTTGATAGATATAAATGCCCCCATTAATATTGTTTCTGATTCCCAATATGCTATAAAAGTCACATCTCAGATTGATTACAATCCCTACATCCAATTTAATAATATATCAAATATTTAAAAAGTACAATCAGTAATAAATAATAGGACTTATCCTTTCTATATTACCCATATTCGTTCCCATTCCCAACTTCCTGGACCATTAGTGGCTGATAATGAGACAATAGATACCAGACTTATCTCTTTTATGACACCCACTCAATTTCATGAATTAACTCATACAATGTAAGAAGACAACAATGTAAATTTCAAATTTCACGGCAACAAACATTGTTGCTGTGACATCATCTCACAATGCCCTGCTGCTACTGCTGCTGCTAAGTTGCTTCAGTCGTGCCCAACTCTGTGAGACCCCATAGATGGCAGCCCACCAGGCTCCCCTGTCCCTGGGATTCTCCAGGCAAGAACACTGGAGTGGGTTGCCATTTCCTTCTCCGATGCATGAAAGTGAAAAGTGAAAGTGAAGTCGCTCAGTTGTGTCTGACTCTTAGTGACCCCATGGACTGCAGCCTACCAGGCTTCTCCATCCATGGGATTTCCCAGGCAAGAGTACCGGAGTGGGGTGCCATTGCCACAATGCCCTACATGTCAACAAACTAACGTCATCCCATCTTTACCAGAAGGCGTTAATCCTTGAGGATTATACCCCAATGTTATATGGCAAACAGATGTAACTCATATGCCATCTTTTGGAAATTCTGGACTGATTCATGTATTGACACATTTTCAGGAATGATTTTTGCTTCATATCATGTAGGAGAGACTACTTTCCATTGCATTTCTCATTTTAAACAAGCCTTTGCATATATGGGACTCCCCAAAACTATCAGATAATGACCCAGTGTATAAAAGCCATACTTAAAAATTATTTTTTGAAGATTGGTCAATTCAACATATAACTGGAATTCCCCATAATCCTCAAGGTCAAATGACAGTAAAAAGAGACCACCACACATTAAAACAAATATTATTAAAACAAAAAGGGAGAAAGAGGTATGCATTAGGGCCTAACTTCCCTAAAAATAAACTTGCTATAGCCCTTTTTATATTAAATTTATTTATTTTATATTAAATTTATTATTTATTTATATTAGGGGAAGTAATGAAAAGCCAGCAGCTGAAGTACATTGGGATGAAGTACAAACATCTCATGAAATAACTGGTAAAAAATAACAAACACAGACAGTTCACCAAAAAATAATGTGGAAGGATGATAAACAGTGGAAAACAGGGCTTATGCTTAAACAAGGACGAGGTTATGCTCTTATTTTGACAGAGGACAATGAACATCCCTGTATCCCAAAATGAAAAATCTGGTATTAGAAAGAAAAGAACATGGTTTGACATAGATCCCCCGTTTGAGCCACCGATTGGAGCCAGGTCTCAATTAATACTTAGACCAGGTCCATCCAAAACTAAACGGACACAGAGCACCACTCTACCAACATGGGGACAAATAAAGAAGCTATCCCAAGAAGCTGAAAAGATAGTACATAGGCGAAAACTTGCTAAAACACCTGACAGCCTGTTCTTGGCCATGGTAACATTGTTAACAATGGCAGTAAGTGTACAGGCTAATTCCAATTATTAATATTGGGAGTGAGCTTCCCTGGTGGCTCAGACGGTAAACGTGTCTGCTTGCAATGCGGGAGACCTGGGTTCGATCCCTGGGTGGGAAAGATCCCCTGTAGAAGGAAATGGCAACCCACTCCAGTACTCTTGCCTGGAAAATTCCATGGATGGAGGAGCCTCGTAGGCTACAGTCCATGGGGCCGCAAAGAGTCGGACGTGACTGAGTGACTTCACTTTATTTCTTTCTATGTCCCTAACCCACCTCTATTACGACCAGTTACATGGGAAGATTCAACAGTTCCCATTTTTGTCAATGACTCAACTTGGCTTCCCAGCCCCTATGATCAAAGTTTCCCAGATAAACCAAAAGAAGCAGGATATATATTAAATAATTACACTATTGGGTCTGAAAGTACCCCTATTTGCATTGGACATGGAGAGATCTATTTAAAAACAGATTATCCAAAAATGGTTATCTGTTGTTAAATCTACTAAAGATGATAAGACTTCCTTTTTCCTTGTAACCGCTCTCACATTTTTAGAAAAGGAAAATAACATAATACATTATAGTCCTCCTGATATTCCAGAATGTATTATGAGGATAGGACATGGAATAGAAGATTGGATACAATGGAATAATTGTAAAGGAGCAGAACGCCATCTATTGATCAATACTACTGAAGGTCCCATAATTGTTTGGGGACCCAGAGGGACTCCAAAATTAAAAGACACCAATATCCCCAGTCCTTGGGTATACCAAGGGACTCTTCAGTTTAGTTCAGTTCAGTTGCTGTTGTGTCCAACTCTTTGAGACCTCATGGACTGCAGCACGCCAGGTCTCCCTGTCCATCACCAACTCCCGGAGTTTACTCAAACTCATGTCCATTGACTCAGTGATGCCATCCAACCATCTCATCCTCTGTTGTCCCCTTCTCCTCCTGCCTTCAATCTTTCCCAGCATCAGGGTCCTTTCAAATGAGTCAGCTCTTCGCAACAGGTGGCCAAAGTATTGGAGTCTCAGCTTCAGCATCAGTCCTTCCAATGAACATTCAGGACTGGACTCCTTTAGGATGGACTGGTTGGATCTCCTTGCAGTCCAAGGGACTCTCAAGAGTCTTCTCCAACACCACAGTTCAAATGCATCAATTCTTCAGCGCTCAACTTTCTTTACAGTCCAGCTCTCACATCCATACACGACTACTGGAAAACCATAGCCTTGACTAGATGGACCTTTGTTGGCAAGTGATATCTCTGCTTTTTAATGGGACTCTTAATACATTTGGTAATGAATCTTTGGTTTTGCATGGGGTAGGATTTGCCCCTCCCTTTCCAAATCTAGTTCATAATGAGATCCTATTATGAATATTATGAATATCATCCTATTAATAATGAGATCTGGAAAATACCTATGGCTTTGAAAATTCCTGAGACATGGAACGGGTGATACACTGAATATATTTTAAATGATCCTAAAACAACTTTTACAAAAAACTCTACTCATAATATCCAAGCTTGTGTTAGACTTCCTTTTGTATTCATGGTCAGTCCAGCTAATTATGATAAAATTACAGGACTTATAAATTGTTTGAGTTCAGTTCAGTTCAGTTGCTCAGTCATGTCCGACTCTTTGCGACCCCATGAATTGCAGCACACCAGGCCTCCCTATCCATCACTAACTCCTGGAGTTTACTCAAACTCATGTCCATCGAGTCGGTGATGCCATCCAGCCATCTCATCCTCTGTTGTCCCCTTCTCCTCCTGCCCCCAATCCCTCCCAGCATCAGGGTCTTTTCCAATGAGTCAACTCTTCACATGAGGTGGCCAGAGTATTAGAGTTTCAGCTTTAGCATCAGTCCTTGTAAAATTGTTTACAGTGTTCCTTTTACACATGTTTAAATAATACTATCCCATCCAGTGACAGCTTACAGAGTATTCTTAAAACTAGAGTGGACATTTGGATACCAATAGATTTACAAAGAATCTTGGCAAGAAAGTCCTACACTGTATGCCATTAAATAAATTATTAAAGGTTTAAAATGTGCCAAAAGATTCATTGGAATGCTTATAGCTGCTATTTTAGGTATTATGGCTATCACTACCACTGCTGTGGTGGCTGGAGTAGCTTTACATCAATCTGTTCAAGTAGTACAGTTTGTACAAGAATGGCATAAGGATGCTGACATTTTATGGTCCACTCAACAAAAAATAGATGGAAAATTAGGTTCTCAGGTGGCTGATCTCCAACAGATAGTAATACTATTGGGAGATCAACTGGTTAGTTTACAAAAGCAGCTAAGATTAAAATGTGATTGGAATTACACCTCTTTTTGTGTTACAGCACATAAATACAATCAGTCAAGGTTTAATTGGGACAAAATCAAGCAACATTTATTAAATCAAGAAAATATTTCTCTAGATATTCAAGATATACAACATGATATATTAAAAACCTTTAATAAACAGTTAGATATAATTTCTGGATCTAATTTACTTGATACTATTACTAATGCCAGGAAAATCCCATGGATGGAGGGCCTGGTAGGCTCCAGTCCATGGCGTTGCTAAGAGTTGGGCACGACTGAGCGACTTAGCAGCAGCAGCAGCGTTACTAATGGTATATCCTCTCTAAATCCTCTTAAACAGAACAAGGCCTATGGATATTGAATTATGTTAACCTGTGCTATAATTTTAATTGTTTTCTTTTGCTTCTGTGTAGTCTGGAGAAGAACAGCGAGATGACAACAACATCACCAACAAAAATTAGCCTTTCTTACAATTACTTCGCTTGCTGAAAAAAAAAGGGGGAGATGTAGGAAGCAAGTACAAGTGAGAAAAAGCAGACCCCAGGAAAGGCATGCAAAAGCATTATCAATCTTGCAGACAAGATACCTCAAGACATATGACTCCTGGATTAAGTCCAGAGGGAACAGAAAAACATCTTGAAAGCAGGATGTGTGCCTGGAGGTAGGAAGCCATCAGGCTGTTCCATGACCTGGCGTCTCTGAGTCAAATGTGTTTTGTATCTGGAGCTTTGTTATTTAGACAGCAACATAGATTGTTAGTTAAAAGTAAATCTTTCTTAATCTTCATGTCACATTCCTAGCCTATGTGTAACAGCCATATGGCTCCATATGCTTCTGAGAGCACGTTCTCCCTTGCACGTACTCCCCTGCCTGAAAACATCTAATAAAGCTGACTTGATCAGTTTGGGCACCTTCACCTCGGAGCGGTGTTGGTCCCCTGACCCTTGCTTTCAATTCTTGTGTCTTTCTTATTCTTTTGCCGTATCGCGCTTTCAGGAAACCCTGGCTTGTTGAGCCAGACTCGACAGGTACACTGGGGGACCCAAGTGGCTGCTGGAATAACAGTGACTACAAGGACTGTGGGGTGAGATGCCTCCTTCTGAATGCTCTGGAGTGCTTACAGAAAGAAAACACACTCAGCCCTTTAACATCTCAGCTCAAGTCCCAATCAGAGAACTAGAGAGGGTCTATGACAGCCCCTAAAGGTATCCCAGATCCATCAGAGTTACTAACTCAGACACAGGATTTCATTGTGAAGGTTGCAGAATTTAATGTAGATTGAGTTCACAGCTGATGTCCCACAGTGAAAGTCAGGATGAGGATTGGGGAAGTGTCCTCTGGACTTGGAATGAGGACGTCCAGGTGGACTCAGATGAAACTGAGAATCTTAACCCCTAAGTCACTCTGAGCCTTCCCCTTCTGTGTCTGAGATTGGGCTTCCTTTGCTTGAAGTCCCTGGAATAGCCTCACCTGAGACAGGTGACTGAAGGAGACACCTATACTCTTTAAGCCCTACCTTACTGCTCTTCGCTGCCACTAGACCCATAACTAGGGTCAGATCCAGCACATTCCAAGGCAACAAGTACAAAGTCTGAACCTGGAGAAAGAATGTATAATCCAAAAGAACTACAAGATTTTTCTAATTTATATAGGCAGAAACCTGGTGAATAGATGTGGGAATGGGATTCTAGGAGCGTTAGACCAAAAAAGGCGGGATATAACAGGCCAAAGGCACTGATTGGGTATACTTATCAGGGATTCTGGACTTAATATGTTAGCTTGTGTAAGCATTCACTTACTTGGAGAACTTGGACTGAACAGTGACCTACATATAATGAGTTTGAGATCCCAGAACTTCCCTGGCACAATGAAGAGAAAGGAATTCAGTGATCTGGGGAGACAGAAATGTTGGTAAACTTGTATGTAGGACCTTTGAACTTCCCTCACCCACTACCCCCAGTGCTATATGATTCAAGAGGGCCCAGAGGACACCCCTTCCCTGAGATACTGAGCAATACATAAGTGAGGAGATCACCGATATCCTCAGAAATCCCTGCGGTGGCTGTTCTCTGTGGGCTGGTAGAAGGTGCTGCCACTGAGATGAGTTCATGGATTTTGGTGGGGTCGACAGGATCCTGGAGTAGCGAGGGCCACGTGGCAATGTTCCATCATGAGGGAAAAGGTGGATGCACTTAGAGCACAGCAGAGACAAAATGGAAATCAGACTGTTTTGACCCACAGGGATTGTTGATAGTAGCTGTGGTGGTTAATTTTATGTGTTGACTTGGCTGGGTCACCAGGTGCCCAGATATTTGGTCCAACATTATTCTGTGTGTTTCTGTGAGGGTGTTTTTGGATGAGATGAATATTTGGGATGAGGCGGGCTTTGAGTAAAGCAGACTGTTCTTCAAAATGTGGGTGGACCTCATCCAGTCAGCTGGAAACCTGAACAGAACAAAAAGACTACCCTCAAGCAAGAGATCATTCTGTAAATGGCTGTCCTTGGACTGGAACTGCAGCATTGGCTCTCCTGGCCCTATGGTCTACTGGCTCACCCTGTAGACTTTGGACTTGGCAGCCTCCATAACTGTGTGAAACAATTCCTATCATTAATCAATCAATAGTACTGATTCTGTTTCTCTAGAGAACCCTGACTAAAACAGCAGCGAAATGGTACGGCACATCTAGGAATGGAATAGATAGACAGTCTAGTAAAGCACTGCTTGATCTTTATAACAGAAAAAGCACAAGGTCTGATGCCCAGAAATCCGATTAAAGTCACTATGGAGAGAATCAGAATCTCTCCTCCAGTTTCTAGACCTAAGTCAGTTGTCAGATCCAGAGTCCCTGGTTTGAAGGACATGTTGAGTTCCCTTAAGAACTCCACAAGGCTTCCCTGGTGGCTCAGTGGTAAAGAATCTGCCTGCCAATGCAGGATGCCGGTTTGACACTGATCTGGGAAGATCCCCCATGCCGCAGAACAACTAAGCCTGGAAGCTGCAGCTATTTAAGCTTGTGCACCCTAGAGCCTGTGCTCCACAAGAGAAGCCACTTCAGTGAGAAGCCTTCACACTGCAAAAAATAGCCCCCACCCTCAGCAACTAAAGAAACACCCGTGCAGCAATGAAGACCCAGCACAGCCGAAAAAATTTTTTTTAATTTAAAAAAAAAGAACACCACAACACTGCCACAAGTATATACTAGAGACTTCCTTCAATACTTCCTCAGAGACCTGTAGTCTTTAATAGGTGACTTAGTATTATGAAAAAAGGAAATCCTCAGATCTTTTAGGGATTAAATAATAGGCACTCACCCTGAATTAAGGCTAATTCCTGGGACCAAAGTACTGCAATGGTCGTCCAGTTGCAGTGAGAACTGGTGGTGGTCAGGTAATGAGAGGAGTATTGGCCCAGGCTAAAATCACAGAGAGCCTAGCAGGTCTGTGAACCCAGTGGTTATATCTCTAGTTTGTGAATATGTAATTGGAATAGACGTTCTCAATTCCTGGCAGAATCCTGATTCACTCTCTGATCCATGGAGTGAGGGCTATTACGATAAAGAGGGCCAAGTAGAAGTCTCTAGAAAGTCCCTTCCCCATCAGGGTGTGTGTGTTTAGTCTCTCAGTTGTGTCCTACTCTTTGCCGCCCCATGGACTGTAACCCGCCAGGCTCCTCTGTCCATGGGATTCTCCAGGCAAGAATACTGGAGGGGGTTGCCATGCCCTTCTACAATATATCTTCCTGACCCAGGGATCTGAACAAGAGTCTCCTGCATTGCAGGCGGATTCTTTACCAGCTGAGCCACCAGGGAAGCCCCTCCCTACCAGATTAGTAAACCAAAATCAGTTACCACATTTCTGGAGGAAAGTGAAGAGATTAGTGTCACTATCATAGGCTTAATTGGAGAAGGCAGTGGCAACTCCAGTACTCTTCCCTGGGAAATCCCATGAACGGAGGAGCCTGGTGGGCTGCCGTCTATGGGGTCGGACAGAGTTGGACACGACTGACATGACTCAGCAGCAGCAGCAGCAGCAGCAGCATAGGCTTAATATGTATCACATCCCCATTTAAATTCACCTGCTTTTCCTGTGCATAACGTTGTTGGATCTGGACAATGACTATGGATTACTGTAAACTGCACAGATGATGACTCAAATTGCAGCAACTGTTTCAGATGTGTAACTCTACCAAAGAGAATCAGCATAACCCTTGGCATATACCAGTAGTGATCTGGCAAATGCTTTTGCCCCTCTATACCAACTTAACTCAGATGACCATTATATCTACTACTGTGGGCAAGAATCCCTTAGAAGAAATGGAGTAGCCCTCATAGGCAACAAAAGAGTCCGAAATACAGTACTTGGATGCAGTCCCCAAAATGACAGAACGATCTCTGTTCGTTTCCAAGGCAAACCATTCAATATCACAGTAATCCAAGTCTATGCACTTATGCACTGACCAGTAATGCTGAAAAAGCTGAAGCTGAATGGTTCTATGAAGACCTACAGGACCATCTAGAACTAACACCCCCAAAAGATGTCCTTTTCATTATAGGGGACTGGAATGCAAAAGTAGGAAGTCAAGAGATACTTGGAGTAACAGGCAAATTTGGCCTTGGAGTACAAAATGAAGCAGAGCAAAGGCTAACAGAGTTTTGCCAGGAGAATGCACTGGTCATAGCAAACACCCTCTTCCAAAAACACAAAAGAAGACTCTATACATGGACATCACCAGATGGTCAATACCGAAATCAGATTGTTTATATTCTTTGCAGTCAAAGATGGAGAAGCTCTATACAGTCAGCAAAAACAAGATGGGGAGCTGACTATGGCTCAGATCATGAACTACTTATGGCCAAATTCAGACGTAAACTGAAGAAAGTAAGGAAAACCACTAACCATTCAAGTATGACCTAAATCTAATCCCTTACAATTATACAGTGGAAGTGACAAACAGATTCAAGGGATTAGATTTGACAGAGTGCCTGAAGAATATGGACAGAGGTTTGTGACATTGTACAGGAGGCAGTGATCAAGATGATCCCCAAGAAAAAGAAATGAAAGAAGGCAAAATGGCTGTCTGAGGAGGCCTTACAAATAGCTGAGAAAAGAAGAGGAGCGAAAGGCAAAGGAGAAAAGGAAAGATACACCCATCTGAATACAGAGTTCTGAAGAACAGCAAGGAAAGATAAGAAAGCCTTCCTCAGTGATCAATGCAAAGAAAGAGAGGAAAACAACAGAATGGGAAAGACTAGAGATCTCTTCAAGAAAATTAGAGATACCAAGGGAACATTTCACGCAAAGAGGGGCACAATAAAGGACAGAATGGTAGGGGATACCATTCTGAAGCAGAGGATATCAAGAAGAGGTGGCAAGAATACACAGAACTATATAAAAAAGATCTTCATGACCCAGATAACCACGATGGTGTGATCACTCACCTAGAGCCAGACATCCTGGAATGCAAAGTCAAGTGGGCCTTAGGGAGCATCATTATGAACAAAGCTAGTGGAGGTGATGGAATTCCAGTTAAGCTATTTCAAATCCTGAAAGATGATGCTGTGAAAGTGCTGCACTCAATATGCCAGCAAATTTGGAAAACTCAGCAGTGGCCACAGGATTGGAAAAGGTCAGTTTTTACTCCAATCCCAAAGAAAGGCAATGCCAAAGAATGCTCAAACTACCGCACAATTGCACTCATCTCACACGCTAGCAAAATAATGCTTAAAATTCTCCAAGCCAAGCTTCAACAGTATGTGAACCATGAACTTCCAGATGTTCAAGCTGGATTTAGAAAAGGCAGAGGAACCAGAGATCAAATTGCCAACATCCGCTGGATCATCGAAAAAGCAAGAGAGTTCCAGAAAAACATCTACTTCTGCTTTATTGACTATACCAAAGCCTTTACTGTGTGGATCACAACACACTATGGAAAATTGTTAAAGAGATGGGAATACGAGACCACCTTACCTGCCTCCTGAGAAATCCGTATGCAGGTCAAAAGGCAACAGTTAGAACTGGACATGGAACAACAGACTGGTTCCAAATCGGGAAAGGAGTACATCAAGACTGTATGTTATCACCCTACTTATTTAACTTATATGCAGAGTACATCATGCGAAATGCTGGGCTGGATGAAGCACAAGCTGGAATCAAGATTGCTAGGAGAAATATCAATAACCTCAGATATGCAGATGACACCACCCTTATGGCAGAAAGCAAAGAAGAACTAAAGAGCCTCTTGATGAAAGTGAAAGAGGAGAGTGAAAAAGTAGGCTTAAAACTCAACATTCAGAAAACTAAGATCATGGCATCCGGTCCCATCACTTCATAGCAAATAGATAGGGAAACAATGGAAAGAGTGAGAGACTTTATTTTTGGGGGCTCCCCAAATCACTGCAGATGGTGACTGCAGCCATGAAATTAAAAGATGCTTGATCCTTGGAAGAAAAGCTATGACCAACCTACACAGCATATTAAAAAGCAGAGACATTACTTTACCAACAAAAGTCCATCTAGTCATAGCTATAGTTTTTCCAGTAGTCATGTATGGATGTGGGAGTTGGACTATAAAGAAAGCTGAACACCAAAGAATGGATCCTTTCGAACGGTGGTGTTGGAGAATACTCTTGAGAGTCCTTTGGACTGCAAGGAAATCCAACCAGTCAATCCTAAAGAGATCAGTCCTGGGTGTTCATTGGAAGGACTGATGCTGAAGCTGAAACTCCAATACTTTGGTCACCTAATGCAGAGAACTGACTCATTTGAAAAGACCCTGATGCTGGGAAAGATTGAAGGCAGGAGGAGAAGGGGGCAACAGAAGATGAGATGGTTGGATGGCATCACCGACTCAATGGACACGAGTTTGAGCAAGCTCTGGGAGTCAGTGATGGACAGGGAAGCCTGGCGCACTTCAGTTCATGGGGTCGCAGAGAGTCGGACACGACTGAGTGACTGAACTGAAATCAATTTCAGTGAATACCACAAGGAAGTTGTTTTCACCTTGCAGAACCAAGAGATCACCTTCACAGTTGTGCCCTAGGGCTACATCGACTTCAGTTCAGTTCAGTCGCTCAGTCGTGTTCAACTCTTTGTGACCCCATGAATCGCAGCACACCAGGCCTCCCTGTCCATCACCAACTCCCTCCCAGAGTTCACTCAGACTCACGTCCATCGAGTCGGTGATGCCATCCAGCCATCTCATCCTCTGTCGTCCCCTTTTCCTCCTGCCCCCAATCCCTCCCAGCATCAGAGTCTTTTCCAATGAGTCAACTCTTCGTATGAGGTGGCCAAAGTACTGGAGCTTCAGCTTTAGCATCATTTTTTCCAAAGAACACCCAGGGCTGATCTCCTTTAGAATGGACTGGTTGGATCTCCTTGCAGTCCAAGGGACTCTCAGGAGTCTTCTCCAACACCACAGTTCAAAAGCATCAATTCTTTGGCGCTCAGCTTTCTTCACAGTCCAACTCTCACATCCATACATGACCACTGGAAAAACCATAGCCTTGACTAGACGGACCTTTGTTGGCAAAGTAATGTCTCTGCTTTCAACATTGACTTCAGTTCAGTTCAGTTCAGTTCAGTCGCTCAGTCGTGTCCGACTCTTTGCAACCCCATGAATAGCAGCACGCCAGGCCTCCCCGTCCATCACCATCCCCTGGAGTTCACTCAACATCAACTTAATGTCTGCAATAATCTAATCTGCAGAGATTTTGATGATTTTGCCATTTCACAGATCATCAAATTTGTCCCCCTCACTGATGACTTACAGAAGGATCTGATAAGAACGCAGAAGAAACTACTTTAGATGCCTTAGTAAAATGCATATGAGTCAGAGAGTGGAAGATAAACCTCATAAAAATTCGGGGACTCATCCACATTGGTGAAGTTTCTAATGTGCTAATGGTCTGGAGTATGTTGCAAAAGTCTATTCCTTTTTTAAAAAATTATCTTAAAAAAATAAAATAAATAAATAAGTAAACAAAAAGCAAAAAATTGTCTTTTTTTAGTTGAAATATATTTTTACATAACATTGTAAATTGGGACTTCCCTGGCAGTTCAGTGGTTAAGACTTTGCCTTCCGAGGCAATCAATCCCTGGTGGGGGAGCTAAGATTCAATATGTCTCTAGGCCAAAAACCAAAACATAAAACAGAAACAATATTAACAAATTCAATAAAGACTTTAAAAATGTTCTACATTTTAAAAAAATCTTTAAAAAATAACATTATCAGTTTAAGGCTTACAACATGCTGATCTGACACATTTATAAATTATGATTGCCATTGTAGTGATGTTAGCACCTCTGTCCTGTCACATAATTATCGTTTCCTTTTGGCGGTGCAATAATTAAGATCGAGTTGCTTAACAAGCTGATGATTGTAACACAACACTTCTGTCTGTACTGCACTAGTCCTTACAAGGGACCTCTCTTGCCACTACAACAGAGGCACAATGCTTGATGGGCCTTTTTGGCTTTTAGAGGCAACATACAGCACATTTAGGTGTTATTCTGACCCACAACATGGCCAGGTTGAGTGGAGACCTGAGTGCCAAAACGTTCTGCAACAAGCCCATGCTGTAGTGCTTGCTACTCCACCACCCGAGACCCAGCAGATCCAGCGGCACCCGAATGTGGCAAGTAAGGCTTCTGTGTGGGTTCTTTGGCAAATGCCAGTAGGGGAATGGAAGCATAGACCCTGAGGATTTTGGAGCAAGTCCACACCTTCTCTTTTTTTCACACCCTCTTTTGAAGATTGCTATTCTCCTTTTGAGAAATAGATCTTGGTTTGCTACTAGGCCCTGTCAGAAGTGAACACCTGACCATGGGATTGGGTGCTGTATGATCTAGCAAGTCATAAATTGGAGCGTGCACAGCAGTCATCTCCTGTGAGCTGGAAATGGTATACAAGGGGTAGAGATCAGGCAGGTTGGGAAGGCATAAGCAAGTTGCTTGAAGAGGTAACTCAGCTCCTGTGACAATTACTCTTCCTGAAAGCCTTCCTTTCCTCTCAGTCTGTAACTCCTGGCCGTGTGGGGAGTTCCTTAGGACTAGTTGACTAGGAGGAAGTAATTTAGGTCTGGTTTACAGTTTATTCTGCCCAATATGCTAGAATCAGCTGGTTGCTGAAAAAACTTCTGTAGCAGTACAATTCCAATCAGGTATGTCTATGAAAGATTCTACTGAAGGGAATCTTCTCAGGGAGCAGAATTTTGAGCAGTACATTTGATTGTCTATGCTGTCTAAATTGAGCATGATCCAGAAGTATGGATCTAAACTCTAGTATTCAAGGTCAGTTACTCATTTTTTAAAAAAAATATTTATTTATTTGGCTGCACCGGGTCTTAGTTGCAGCACACAGAATCTTTAGTTTTGGCATGTGGCATCTAGTTCCCTGACCAGGAATTGAACCCAGGTCCCCTGCATAGGGCTTCCCTGGTGGCTCAGATGGTAAAGAGTCTGCCTGCAATGTGGGAGACTTGGGTTCAATCCCTGGGTCAGGAAGATCCCCTGGAGAAGGAAATCACTACCCATTCCAGTGTTCTTGCCTGGAAAATCCTGTGGACAGAGGAGCCTTGCAGGCTACAGTCCATGGGATTGCAAAGAGTCAGACAAGACTGAGCGACTTCACTTTCTTTCCTTTTTTTCACCCCTGCATTGGAAGCATGGAGTTTTAGCCACTGGACCACCAGGCTCACTCGTGGTATGATGGATGGTGAGGGTCTTGGAAAGAAAAGACATAGAAGACAAGTGACAAAGGGTCTGGGGGTGAGATATATGGAAGGACCTCTCAGTGGACAGAGTTGAAGGTTATTGTGCTCTGGGAGAATGTTCACCAAAGGACTGTGCAAACCTGAGAATACACTCTGAAGACATACAACTACGGGGAACACAATTAACCAAAGCCCTAGCTGCTGCCCTCTAATGCATACCACTGTACCTGGGCTGGTTCACACTTCCCATGAGCTGTTCCCAGCAAGTGACTGAGAGAGGCAGGGATACTCAGTTCAGTTCAATTGCTCAGTCATGTCTGACTCTTTGTGACCCTATGGACTGCAGCACGCCAGGCTTCCCTGTCCATCACCAGCTCCTGGAGCTTACTCAAACTCATGTCCATCGAGTTGGTGATGCCATCCAACCATCTCATCCTCTGTTGTCCCCTTCTCCTCCCGCCTTCAATCTTTCCCAGCATCAGGGTCTTTTCCAATGAGGTAGTTCTTTGCATCAGGTTGCAGTTTCAGCTTCAGCATCAGTCCTTCCAATGAATATTCAGGGTTGATTTCCTTTTGGATGGACTGGCTGGATCTTCTTGCAGTCCAAGGGACTCTCAAGAGTCTTCTCCAACACCACAGTTCAAAAGCATCAATTCTTCTGTGCTCAGCTTCCTTTGTAGTTCAACTCTCACATCCATACATGACTACTGGAAAACCAGAGCTTTGACTAGATGGACCTTTGTTGGTAATGTCTCTGCTTTTTAATATGCTGTGTAGGTTGGTCATAGCTTTTATTCCAAGGAGCAAGTGTCTTTTAATTTCATGGCTGCAGTAACCATCTGCAGTGATTTTGGAGCCCCCCAAAAATAAAGTCTCTCACTGTTTCCATTGTTTCCCCATCTATTTGCTATGAAGTGATGGGACTGGATGCCATGATCTTAGTTTTCTGAATATTGAGTTTTAAGCCAGCTTTTTCACCCTCCTCTTTCACTTTCATCAACAGCAGGCCTATTCCTGTGACAGCTGCCTTTGGCTCGAGGACTTCCTATTGGCCTTGCTGAACCTACATTAATGAAGAGGAAGCTCTCAGTAATCAAGAGGACAAGATGATGTACTTTGCAGTGATTAGTCAGCCTTTCTCCAATCATCCTAATCCCCATGGGCCACGTACAGCAATGGCCACACTGGCCAAGAATGGAGGCTCAACAACATGGATCTCCCTCCTCCCTGTCCCACTGAGTGCCTGAGCTGCCAATTGCAGAGACCAATACTTAGCCCCAAACATGGGCACCTGGTGATAGACTTATTACATTAGATTCCTTCTATCATGGAAGAGGCAGCTGCTTAGTCTCACTGGAAAAAGACACACCATCTGGATGTAGCTTTGTCTTCAGTGCCTCTGCCAGCCTTATTGTGTTGTTGTATCCTGCACCACACTGAACCTTATCAAGCAGCAGCAAAGGAGTGTGTGTTAATCTGCTTGGGCTGCCATAAGAAAATACCATAGACTGACTGGCTTAACCAACAGAGACTCTTCAGTTATGGAGGCCAACAAATCTGAGATCAAGGTGTGGCAAGATAGGTTTCATTCTGACCTCCTTTCTTGGCTTGTAGGAGGCTGCCACCTTTCTGTGTGCCCACATGACTTTTGTGCACCAGAGATACAGAGCCAAGACTTTCATAAAGGCATTAATCCCATTGGGCCAGGCTTCCACACTCATGACTTCATCTAAACCCAACTTACCTCCCAAAGGCCACATCTTCAAATATTATGCATTGGGGGTTATGACTTCACCATATGAATTTGGGAGTGGACACAGACATTCATAACAGAGTGTAGCAACAGATTGACACCTATGGAATTTATTGGTCGTGTCATGTACTTGATCGCTCAGAAGCACCTAGTCTGTTAGAATGACAGAATGATCTACTTAATACTGTTACTTACAACTGGGAAAAACTAATCTAAAAGCTAAGGTTCTTATAGGATGCAATTATGCTTTGTGAAGTGAAGTCGCTCAATTGTGTCCAACTCTTTGCGACCCCATGGACTGTAGCCTACCAGGCTCCTCCCTTCATGGGATTCTCCAGGCAAGAGTACTGGAGTGGGTTGCCATTTCCTTCTCCAGGGGATCTTCCCTACCCAGGGATCGAACCCGGGTCTACGCGTTCCAGGCAGACACTTTAACCTCTGAGCCACCAGGGAAGCCCCAATTATGCTTTGTATTGGTCACCAATGAATATACTTTTATCCACCAAGCCAAAATACATTAGTCTGGGAATCAGGGGGTGAGCACCTAATAATTCACAGAATTTTTGCTTCCCATTGCTGTGACTGTGACTCCCTTGGTTCCCAAAGGAGGAAATGTTTTCACCAAGGGACCCAACAGTGTTTCTACTGAATTGGGAGTTGAAACTCTACTGACCTTATTTGGCTTGTGCTGTTGGGGTTAATGCCAGTGGGCCTGAAATTGGTCTGGTCAAGGCATGGCATATCCTGATGAATAGTGTTGTTTTGTAACCATGTATCTGAGGAGTTTTAGGGTGGTTTTTTTTTATTGTTTATTGTAACAGTGAGATAGATGATTTATACCTGGAGACTTCTTTTTTGCCCACTCAAGCCCACACAAAAAAGTTGGTTGTTGGGGCTAGTTTTTAGGCAACAGAATAATTCAACGGCACTGTTACTAAATGTGAGGAGTTAAGACTTCTGTTTCCTCATTCTGGGGAGAAGGTAAAGCATCTTTATTTGTACAGAGGATGGTGGGCTGCAGTGCATGGGGTCGCTAAGAGTCGGACACAACTGAGCGACTTAACTCTCACTTTTCACTTTCCTGCATTGGAGAAGGAAATGGCAACCGACTCCAGTGTTCTTGCCTGGAGAACCCCAGGGACAGGGGAGCCTTGTGGGCTGACATCTATGGGGTCACACAGAGTCGGACACGACTGAAGTGACTTAGCAGCAGCAGCAGCAGTTACATCTTACGAGAGCCACAAAGCTATGTTCATTGTATAGAGATTCAATTATGGATAGAAGGATGAGCAGCCAAAAAGATGGGCTGTGCTGGTTACTAAGTTATTGTCTTTCAGCTTCAAAGACAATAGACAATCTCTAATAGTAGACAACCTCTCTACTTCCTGTCACTTGCTTTGTCATGCTGGGGCTGGGATCTCACAAAGTACACTTCTTTATCACCCAGCTTTCTGTTAAGCCCCGTAAATAAGGGGTAAACAAGAGACATGGTAGAAATCTAGAGGAAGGACCAGGGACTTGCTCCTTCCTCTTTTGCTTCCTACTGCTGATGACATCATCTGTGCAGTGATTCTTCACCCTGGCAGTGAGAGTTAGTTTAGGAGCAGCAGTTGGTTTAGGTTTTCAGTGTTTTCTGGAGCCAGCCTCATTATACATGCTTAGAGAGAGCAGCACCAGCTGGCTGGCACACATTCTTAAGACTTTTGAGCTCCTAAGACATTAATACCAGTCAGGGCCTCTTCCCCAGACACCCGAGTCTCATTTCCAAGGGATCCCTCATTCAAGCTTGTGTTTTAATAATGTCAGCCTCTTTTCTTGTTTAACTAGCCCTATTGATGTTAGCTGTTTTGTGCATTTATTATCTCTGTGACACCTCAGTATCCCCTTTTGCCTTTCCAGTTATCTAGTAGCAGGTCAGTGATTCTTCACTGTGGATACTATTTAAAAATGGGTACAGTTTCTGTTCTTACTGGACCCTGTTGGATACAGGGACACCTATACATTTATATAAACAGATAACTATAGCAAAATGTTAACAGTTTTTGAATCTAGAAAATAACCATATGGGTGTCCACTGTATTACTCGTCCAACTTTTTGGTATGTTTGAGACCTTTCATAATACAGCATTAGAGATAAAGGTCTCTTACCAGAATAAAAAAGTAAACCTGATAAAGGGTGAAAGTGTCCAAAATTCTAGGTTACGTCTTTTGTTAGTAGAAGGAAATGATACATAAGAACTGTGATTGCTCCAGAAACCAAGCTGATGCCATTACCAAAAAGAAAAAAAAAAACAACAAAAAGTCTATTTTTCTATTTATATCTAGGAAAGGGTCTACTATGTCATACCATCAAAATTCAAATTAAGCAGATGAAATATGACCTCTGTAGAAAAAAATGAAAAGGTTCCCTAGGGAAAACTTGTCCAATTGTTTCATCTTATAGGGGACAAGTAAGAGTTGTCCAAAATTGATAGCAAAATTAATGGAGTAAAAACTTTCCTATTAGCCATTCATAAAAGTAAGACTGGAAACCAAGTATATGAAGTAAGTCTCTTGGTTGCATGTGACAGGAAACTGCAGAAGAGGGAATTAGTTTATAGAACTAAAAAGTTAAAAAAGTATAATGCATTTAGGTGCGGAAGCAACGTTGTAAGGAACCTCTTTCCTTTTCTTGGCTTTGTCTCTGCTGGCTCCACCCTCTGGCAGGGAAGTTGACAACTGGAAGCTCCAGACTCACACCACTTTTCTAAAGATGCTGAAAATCAGATATTTGGGGAAATTGTAATGAGAGTAAGTTTGCTTTTAACCAATCATCCACTAAGAGTGACATCTGCTGGTTATAAAATTATGTCTTTATACTTTATACATCTTGGCTTTTTGCAATTATCAATGACCTCATATTGTGAAAATACAAGAAAAAAATTATTTCTTCCTTGGAAGAAAAAGAAACAACATATAGGACTTAAACCTGCCAATATATGTACCACTGAAGATTTTTTAAATTAAAAAAAGAAGAAATTCAAGTTTTCATTTTAGCAGACACTGCAGTCTCTTTCATTTGATCAGAGGAAAATGAACTGTTACAGAATTTAAAAAAGAATGAAGAACTTTGTTAGCCGTTGCCTTCAGAATGTCCTTTGGATTTTTGTTACAGAGCAGAAATTAATGAATGTAGTCTAAGAGAAAATTCTAGTGGACTAATGGCTGGCTATAAGTCATTTGCTTTTGGCACTTCATCCTAATCTTGCTATTGTATTGTTAGGTCCCAGGCTTCATTCATGCCTTTGCTCCCATCCCTACTTCCTTCCTATCTTTAGATATGCATACATATTAAACTTCGTATATACTCTTCCAGATTTTTTCCTGTATCAGCTTTGGAAATTTCTCCCACTGCTCTTGATGTTAGATTATACTAGGAAAAATTAGGACTTATATTTTCTAACTAAAATTTTTATAGAAAAGAAGGGGTGTATTTATGTTCATTGATAAAGCATTTTGGTGGATAGTGATAAAGTTTAGTTTTGTGTAGGAAATATAAATTTCAATTTGCATACTCAAGTGGCATCTAAATTTGATAGATATCATTCCCCTTCAAGTTAAAAAATTTGTTTTCAAAAATGCTATGATTACCCACCTTATAAACTTTGTGGACACCCCTGATTCTTTCCATGTGAGAAATTCCTAGAGGGAAAAAAATCTTCAATCAAAGGGCTATGAAGAATCAACAGAGGAAGTAAAATTAATACTGCCATGACAAAAAACTGGAAGTAGTAGGAGATGGATGCTTTATAAATTCAGTGCTTACATATTATCTAGAGGAGTCAATATATAACTTCTGACTCCTATAAGTCAAAACTGGTGTATGTATATTTGGTGTAACATATTACTTAGATATTTTGGGGGGGACTATAAATTGTTAAAACAGCAACTGTTAAGGTAACTGGGTAGGAAGGGGACTGTGGCTTTTCACTATACGACTCATTTCTTCTCCAGCTTTGAGCATACAGGGCTTGGATAAAACTGTTATGATTTTTATTTTTGAAATAAAAATCCTAGTTTCTTTACGTTTACAAACAAATCTAGCCAATTATCATCCAGGAAAGTATACCAACCTAGAGTTCCACGGGGACTTTTTTTTGGTGGCCCTGAGTTACTACAGTGACTTCTATGTTAATTTCTCTATTATTTATATTTTGACCCATTCAAAAGTTTTAATCTTAGAAAAATACATATAGCATAAGGTATAAAATAAGTGAAGAAACTGGGCCAAAGGAAAACTAAGTGTAGGAAAAATAAGATGAGGTGAGAGGGCCAAAGAATCCATCAGAACCGTCTGGAAAGCTGGTTGAGAATGAAGCTCCTTGGCCCAGGCCAGTTAAATTAGAATTTCTTGAACAGGGCTCTAGGATCTCCTCTTTAGCTGCCCCAAAGACTTGGGGTCTAGATATAACTTAAAAGAAGACAAGGAATGACTACCAAGATATCAGGATGTTTATTAGTGTCATGGAATTTAGAGCATAGAACCAGAGGAATGGACATTCAGACTAACTCCAAATAATACATTTAAAAATAAATCTTATGTTAACTAGGATCATCCTTTCACTATAACATTTCATAACCCTCTTCTGATAACATTATGTCCCTAAAACAACCCTTAAGCACATGGAAGGACTCAGTATGTCATTTCATCCTTTGACTTTGACTTTTAACGTGAGATGGTATGTTCTGGGAGGTCTTCTCTTTTTCTCTTGGCTCTATTCATAGCCTATTATGCCAAATAGCTTGGATATTCCAGTGTTTGGGTGTCTTTTTTATATGTATCACATCAAAAGGCTAAACAGATACTTAGAAGAATCCTATATATTAGTAGCACTTAATCTTTTCTGCTGCTTGTGCTCTTAATTCTCAAAACATATTTTAATGTCTCACATGAAAATCGAAAGTTAAAAATGCTGAACTTTCTAAAACATAGGATTTGGTATATCATAAATATAAAAGAGAGAATTATAGCTTAATTTTACAATGGACTGAAGAATATGTTAAAAATTATACACAAAAAGTTTGTCATTTTACAGTGACTTCTGCTGGAGCTGTAGTTTTTGTTCAATGATATCTGAGAAACGAGGAACTTTTTTTGAAATAGCCACACGGATGTCATCACTCATATTCAAGCAGCTTCTGGACTTGGTTTTAAAATGCAAAAGTGATGAAAATCCCAACTCACAAAGGTATGTAGTTGCAAATGGTATAAGGATTTCTAGTGCTGTCTTTGCCAGGCTGGGAAACACTGTGAATTGAGCACACCAGAAATCCTCAAGCTTCATTGTCTCAAATTCCATTAGGATTTGGCCACTAGCTCGTAATTCAGCAAGATCATTTTTCACTAAATAACCATCATCGACAAAGTCCAGATTAAAAAGAAATGGATCCAGTATCCATTTACTTGCCTCATCAAGATCTCCAACAGAGAAATAGCCGTTGAAGAAGCTGCTCAACTGTTGTAGGTGCAGGGTTATTTCAGCTGCGATGCATAAAGCTTCATTATCGGAAACAACAATTTCTTCAAGAAAAGGAAAGTTGGTAAAATTTCTTTTCTCAATCCGCTTTAGCCAAAATGGAAACTTCCTAACAAAGGCAGACAACTTCTCTCTAGCTGATACTGTGTTCATTCCAGTCCTTTGCATAGATGCACTAAGTTCATTTAGGTGTTTGAATAAATCTGCAAGGTATGCAAGGTGAATTTTAAACTCTTTGTTTTCAAAGCCATCAACTAAATTGCTGCTTTGGTGGTGAAGAAACTGATTTATTTCTTCATGCATTTCAAAAATATGAGTAAGTATCTGGCCTCGGGAAAGCCACCTCATTTCAGTATGGAAAAGGAGAACACTATACTCTATTCCAATTTCTTCAAAAAAAGCCTGAAACAGGCGATGATTTGGAGCTCGCCCTTTGATAAAATTTATTACCCTCACCACAGTAAAAAGAGCATCCCTCAGTTTTGTAGGCAATGTCTTTGTGACAAGTGTATGAGGGTTCAACAAACAATGTGTGATCACGATATGAGGTACCTCTTTTTTCACACAGCAAACAAACTCTGAATTTTCTCCTAGCATAGAAGAGGCACCATCAGTACAAACAGAGCCGCATACATCGAGTGCTATCTTATGTTTCAAAAAGAAGTCTCTGAACAGGTTAAACACATCTTTTCCCTTCATTGTTAACTGCAGTGGTTCACAGAACAGGAATTCTTCTACAATCTCTCTCTCTCTTATGTATCGCACAAATGCCATCAGCTGACTGCAGTCATCCATGTCTGTTGTCTCTGCAAGCTGAATACCCACTTTAAGAGGACTGGCTTTGATATCTTCTAGAACTTGCTGTAAGATATCCTGGCTCATTTCATCAATTCTAGAATGGATGACATCATCTGATAAGGGAACCTGCTGAAGCTTCTTTTGTGCATCTGGTCCCAAAACTATTTGTGCTATTTCCAGTGCACAAGGTTTCACTAATTTTTCAGCTATTGTATGAGGATTCTTCTCTTTGGCACATAAATATGCGAACTGATATGATGCCTGTAGTAAGGCATCTTCCTGAGATGCAACTCCAAATGTTTTCAGGGTTTCACTCTGATCAGCTGGTACTGGCACATGTTTCAGGCTGCTGAGATCGTGCCCACCTATACCACCATGCTGTCTGTTAAAATGGTCAGACAGTTTTGACGGTCGGAGGTCAGCATTTGAAAATACCGAGTTACACAGTACACACTGTGGGCGCTGAGTCCCATCAATCTCTGTCACACAGGTGAACCAGTAACGAACATAGTCATCGTCCCATTTGCGTTTCTTCGACATGGCACCCCAAACTTCTCACGCAGTATTCCACAGATGTTGGAGACTTTTGCTTGGAAGTAAAATATAACCCAGACATTAAAAACCAGTGGCTAACTGAAATAAAACAAAGCCACTTCTCATGCCATCCCGTCATCTGTGTACACGTCAATAAATATCCTGTAACATGTCAGTTCAAAGTAAGCCATGACAATATGACAACTTAAATTGAGCAAACTCACAGCTAAAGCCTTGGAACAAACACCTTGCCACCAAGTTATATATGAGAGATTAGGGCTTATGCAAATTGTGAATACCCTGTAAGTTCTCTATTGGTGAGCTGCAGTTATGGCTTACTATGTTTTCAATGATGTATATTCCAAACAAATCTGGTACGTTTTGTATCCCCAGAAAAGGCATCTCACTGCCATCCCTCCCTTCCATCCTATGCTAGAGATGCATGCACACCCCCAGTTATAAACTAGTGAATGGAGAAGGAAGTCTTCACTAAATACTCTAAGGACAGATTCTGACATGGTGGCTAGTTCTTTCTAATATATAAGGATTTAAATCAAATAGTCTATAAAACTAGTTGATCCTTGAGTGGCTCTGACTCCAACCTAAGCAGAGAATTTCAAACAGGTCTGACTAAGCCACGTGTGACACAGAAGCAGGATACGCACTATCAGTCCGTGATTCATACTGTCATATAAAAAAAGCAAGCAAGTGGCTCAGGAGAAACACAACTACTCTTGTTATTGAAATTTCAGAAAAAGTCCTCTCATAGAGGAAAAGCCTTAATTATAGTAGGAAAGGATGTAGAAGGCAGGTTTTCTTTAGTTTACTAAATAAATGGAGGAATCATCTAAGTCTCTTGCTAAAATACATATTCCTGGACAGCTCTGGAGTAGGAGCCCCAAATATGTACTCTAAATAAAGTGTTTTAGATAATTTTCCTGAATAGTACCCATAACAGAAATCTCTTGATGAGATTGCCTATCACAATCACTGGGAGCACTTCTGAAAGAAAACTTTTCCCTGTACCACCTCAGAACTAATACATCATCATTCTCCAGAAGTAGGACAAGAGAAGCGAAAATACAGTTGTCCAGGTGATTCTGATACACATCCAAGTACACAGACAGATTTAGAGGAATGAACACATCCCCAGGCCAGTTCCTAGCCTTATAGATATTCTAGGTTGCTAAGTAAACACTAAGTGCTTTAAGACCCATTTACCTTTTCTGAGTTGATGACAACTTCCTATGAAAGCTGAGGGACCTAAAAAGAAAGATATGTTTTTCTTTTTCTCTTTTTCCCTCCTGAGCAATGAGTAATGGTATAATCCACATGTAGGCTCAAATATGCCTTAGAAATCAATTCTGTCTCCCATATAAATGATTCCCAAAGTTCTGTACCACAGAATATGCCTGAAATAATGTAACAGGGGTACACTGAAATCCAAATACCCACTTTAGCCATAAAAAAATCACAGTAAGTTAGCCAAGAATATTTACTTAAAGCCCTAGCTTGCTAGAGGCTCTGCCAAGAATAATAAGTTGTAAATTGTGCTTCTATGTAACTAGCCAAGTTGATCTACCATATGGTTGCTATTGACCAGTTTAAAATTGAAAGATGTCTGCCAGTTGGTAAAGATAATTTAGAGTTGATCTTAAGCTTTCTTTTGTCAAGTGAGGAGATCATGGGCAGACTGTGTTTAGAACCTCTCCTAACTGATAACAGAATTATGAGATGAACATAAAAAAATGCTTATCTTTCTGTATATTGTTATGTATATTTTGTGGGTACAGAGAAAGTGAAGGAGAAAGCTTTACTTCAAATGATTTTCTTTACTTCAGGTTTATTTCTAATGACTTCTAACTAGAAATTATAGGATGAGTTAAGAGTACATTCCTATCCATTCTATGCTACTCACATATATTTTGATTGAAGATTAACCTGTTTGGAACAAGAGAATTTTTAGAAAAATTCTTCTCCCTCCCACTCAAAAAGGGAGAACAGGTAGCAAGAAATTTTAAGATCCTCAAAGATGAACTTACCGCCCAAGAGGCTTTCTTGTGTTATAGAATCTCACAATTCTCACTTGTTCCTTTGTGGTATTTAGCAATCACAATACCCTAAAATATGTAAACATTAAAAAAAGCATCATCTTATTAAGGAATTATTATTAACTGAAACAGTGTGATCATGGTATGGCTGTGTTTTTTAAAAGTCTTCATCATTAGAAACACAGACTTAATTATTTACTGGTGGAATGATGACTGGGCTCTCTGAAATACAGTACTTCAGCACACACACAATGCAGGTAGAAATAGAAAAGGACTGGTCTTGAGTTGGCTGGCTGATGGACACACATCATTACACCGTACTCACTCTATGTATGCTGGAAATTTCCCATAATAAACAGTAAAATAAACAAAAAGGCTTACTTACTAAGATAGACATAATTAGTTTTCAGAAAGATTTTTGAGAATTTGCTGAAAGCCATCTGAAGATGCAGAATGAAAGAACAGATGCAACAGAGTAAAATGTTTTACAAGTTTATGAAGGGTAGATATGAAACAGTATCACAATTGAGAGAAAAATCAGTCAGTTACAAGTAAACATTCATACAACAGAAACACCCGGGGAAGGCTAAAACATCTATGTCAGCAGTGACACCACCAAAGTGCGGCAGTAAACCTTAAACACCAAACCAAACACAATCAGACTTCTACCTGGCCTCTGCCTATGCCAGTCCATGGTAGGTGCAGGTATCCAGGGAGGCAGAGGATTGAAAATTCACTATTTTTACGTTATTAAAAGCAAAAACCAGGAGAGAAGGTAAGGGAATGCAATAGCCGAGCAAATGCACCAGAGGCAAACGCCTGGGATGCTGGCTTTGTCACTTAGAGGCTGGGACCTGTCCAAGCTTCAATGCCTCAACTGGGGATGACAACAGTACCTACCTTATAGGGCTGTTGGGAGGTTTAATTATGAGCGTGCAAGTAAACGACATGGGCTTGTAACTGGTAAGGCTTGGTGTATTATAAAGGACGGAGCATTTAGGAGGCTGCCCGGGCGAGCTAAGGACGCCGGCGGCGCGGGAAGAAGACTGCTCGGTCTCCAGCCGACGGCTCCGAGACACAGGCGCAGGCCCAAGGGATGCTCGGGCTTCTTTTAGGCGCCCGTTTCGGGCTCCACTTCCCTCTCTGCTCAGGCTGGGGCTCAGCCTCCAGGAGCTGGAACCAGTCTAGGTGGCGGCTTCTTGGGTGCGACCCCGGAGCAGGACCCTGCGAGGCGCGGTGTGATAGCTGCGCCCGCAGCGTCCCCCGCTCCTACCGCGCCGGGCTCCATCCGGGTTCTCCTGGAGCCTTCCCGCCCGCAGACAGGGCGAGGCGAATCCTCGCACGCAGGCGCACTGGCAAACGGCTAGGGCCCCCCCACCGCCTCCAGGAAGGAGCACGCGCGCTGGTTCTCTTTTCAGGTTGTGTACGTGGAGCTGGGAATTTTCTGCATGTTCTGTCTGCAAAGAAGATGCATCGTAGAATCTCAGGGACGAAAAGCACTGTAAAGCCACATAGTTCTACTTTTTAATATTCAGAGCGCTAGAAATAAAAATTTATATTGTCAGGCTTTGATCCTGGCGATTATGAAGCTCCAATAATTAACCATTTTCTTTGCGGAATCAGTGAGGAAGAAGAGAAAGAAGTTAATTCTACTTCCAAACTAAACATCCAGGCAAATGAGACAAGCTGTAAATTCTGCTAAGATCAAATGGTAGAGGATGAGCTTGTGTCCTCTTGCCCATGCTGGTTGCCCCCATCTCCCCATTAATTACAGCGTGTGGGTGAATTTGATGAGAATCATCATCCATCTTAGATAAATGACTTTTAAGATTCTTTTAAACAAGACCTTTAGAGAAATAAACCCATATCAGATTTTAGGAAAAACCCTAAAGTAGAAACTAGAAAATGTTGAATGAAACAAACCTAAATACAGTCCTCTTTTCTATTTTAAGGGTTTTTCATGACATCACATTTCATTCATTTTTGTATAGTCAGTCTTGTGAGAGGCATCCCACAAGCCTACGGGAGGGAGAAATGTCAAAGGTGGGGCAGATACCTCATTTTCAGGTATTGAGGGTAAGCCTGATAAAAACACTGAGAGCCTGCCTAAGGTTTCTGTCAATGAGAGAAACTGCAAAAGACCAGCCTTCCTGGTCCAAAACTCTGGGCCTTAGAGAAAGGAATAGGCTTAGAGTCAAAGACTTTGGTTTACGTCCTGACCCCAGCCTTTTACTGTTAGGACCTGGGCAAGCTACCTGGACTCAATGAGTCCTTATGCTTATTGTGAAATAGGATATCATCCTATTACTCACCCCATGAAAGTCTTCTGAGGGATAACATGTGCAAACTATAGCACATAGTTCCAGCACTCAAGTCATCTATAACTGAGATAATAAAACCAAAGCTTGTATCTTGAGTAATGTTATAGATGTTGCCTTTTATCCAAAATGAAACAGGAATAAGCCATGATTTCAGATATTATAGAATTCTTCCTAAAATCAGCTTAAATTAGGTTTCACAAAACAGAAGCCCCAAAATGTTAGGTGACACATTTTTTTGAGTTAGTGTCCTGAAATTGTCCTGAAATTTTCTAATTCAAATGTGCAGAAGCTAACTCAGCCTTCCTGCCAGTTCTATAAACTACTTTTCTGCCAAATATTTGAAATAATGCTACAAATCACTCAGTTAAATATTTCCAATTATATATCTTTATTAACAAAAGATAAATAAAATACAAAATAGACACTAATATCAGATTTTATGTTGAACCAGCCTATGTTAAGGTAGGAATATGAAAACAAAAATTTTTGACATTCTTAAAGTAGGTAAGAATTAGATCTGTTTGCATCACTGTTTCATACTGGTCTGAATCTAGATACAATGTATATCCACAGTACTTGACAATCTGATTCAGTTACTTTCCCATCAGCAGTATTTCTGAGATGTTAACTTAATGCAATATTCTAGTGGGTTTTGGTAGTTCAGAAAAGCCAGTGAACTGTTAAAAGTCAATGCACTTGTGTCAGGGGTTTTAAACAGGCTGTTTTCACCCATCCCACTCTGTCAGTACTATCTTCCCAATGTTATTAGAAGCAGCTTAAAGATCATATCATTCTCAGATACGAACAGCCCTACAGGCTGGCTATGCTTGTAATATTCTGAAGAAACATTCAACTTCAGGTTTCACTTTTTGCAAATTTTACCGAGAGACACCTGCTGGCTATAAAGATTAGGTACAACAGATACTCTACAATCTATTAAAAATCTAACATTCATGACTGTTATATAAAGGCAATCACAATTAAAATAGCAATTAGTATCACAAACCATATTCTCTGTGACAAAGGAGAGGATTTCAGTGTCTGAATACTCCTGTCCAGACTGGTAAAAGACCTAGGACTTACCAGTCAACACTGACTCAGGGTGAAAAACTTTTTTCCCCATTCAAAGGCTAACACATTTAGTTCTGAGTATAAGATACAAGGAAATGTTTTGAAAGTCAAAATTTCATAACCAAGTGGGAAACAGAATTGTTACTACATAGACTGACATGAGGGATAAAGTTATTCACACGTTCCACAGATTTCCTTCCAGTAACCCAAAGCTCAAGATAGATTATCAGTTTCAGATCAGAAAAATCTGAGAAGGTAAAAAGAAATGATTATTAAATAACTACAGTTATAGTTACTATTAATTAAAAAAAAACGAAGCCCTTGTTTCTAGAAAGAGTAATTAATTGCCTTCACAATGAGTCCTAACACTAAAGGGCCATAAAAATTGAGGAAATAAAGTTTGAAACTTAATAAATAAATGTTGAGAAGATATTCATGATAGGTGGAGAACTAAGATCTTTTCCCACATCACTAATATAAAATTGGAAATAAAATCTTAATCTGCACTTAATGTACCACTTTTTTCTTCTTTGTTCTCCACTGTGTAAAGGAATGAATTTACTATGAGATTTCTGGATACTTTATTAAAGTCAGGTAGATTCCTTGCTTCCTGACTTTAACGAGAACAGATACGGATTTTTCCATCGATAATCAACAGCAAGAATCTAAAAGAATGTATCAGCAGAGTCTGTCTTGGGTCACCGTCAGTGACGAGTTACTACTGTCCGAGGAAGGAGGCCATGGGGTCATCTGGCCTCTGACGTTTCATTCTGTAGGCCTCCATTTCCTCTTCAGTGGGTTCCCGAGTTTCATATATGCTGTTGTAAGGTCGCTTCCTCTCATCTATCTGCATGATCTCCTTGACATGAAGAAGACGGGCCTCCTCTGCATTCAGTGCCTATAGTGAGAAGAAATACATGAGTACCATGGCTCTGAGTCAGATCCCTTTGGTTCAGAAGTGGCAGAGTACCAAAAGACCCCACTGACTATGAATTGTTACATCAAAAACCTAGATTGCTTCTGCTTGGGAGTCAGCTCTATTGCTGTCGAGCTACAACTAATCATTATTTGGCTCAAAAATTTTCATAGAGCACAAAACATCCTATGATATTTTCAATGTTAAAGAAATTTTATTTAACAACAAAAACTGAATGAGGTTCATTTTACTGACAGAAGCCAGCAACCAACGCTTTTGGTGGAGAATACAATTCTGACTTTTCCCAAGACTTGCTGAAGCTTACAATTATAGCATTAGATGGCAATTCTCTCTGGGGAACATGTCAATAACTCTAATAACAGCTATACCAACCATTTTTCTTCTGTGCATTAGTGATATTCAACAAAAGTTCAAAAGGCAGGCAATATGGAGACACACAAAACCTCCATTTGTATTCTAGACCTGACAGGTGACCCAAGCAAATCACCCAGTCTTCGAGTTTGTTTGCTCATTTTTAAAATGAGCTTGGGAATAAGACAAGATAATTTTCTAAGATTCCTACAAATAAAGAAGACTGTGGTCACTTTTACTATTTATTTAGGCTTCACAAAGTACCTTTTTCAATTTTTCGTGTTTCTTTTCTTCATCATCACTCTCTGAACTGCTCTTTCGATGCTTCCTTTTCTTCTTCTTCTTCTTCTTTTTCTCCTCTTTCAGTTTTTCCTGATGCATCTGAAATGGAGCATTTACACACAGTGTTATTAACGCAAAACCAAAGTTCTAGTGCAAGTTTTAAAGTCTTCCCTTTAAGACTTAAAAATTCAGGACAGCTGATCATGGACATACCTCCATGAGGGTTTGAGGTTTTTTCACAGATTCTTCTCCAGTTGCATCATTTATAATACATTCCTCTGAATTCTGTGGAAAAATATGTGTAATCTAACTTGAGTATCATAGCTACCAATCATCTAGGAAAAAGTTAAAATTTGAAACATAAAAATCTATGTTTCATACAGATTTTTGACCTAAGAGCTTTGGCTGTTTTTACGAACTAGAGGACAATTACTTACAGCAATCTCCTTCCCAGCTTCTCCAGTACAATAGGAATACTTGAAAAAAGAGTGACAGCATTTGTATCCCCATCGGCCTTCTTTCCAGTAAGATCCCCAGATATGCTGCAGAGAGAGAGAGAGAGGTTACTTAAAAAGGAGCCTGAAACTAAGGTTTCTCATATACTGTTTTTCTTTGTAAAAAAACCCTATCTTTAATTAATCGTATTATTTTCAAAAAACTGAAGTATAGCTGATTTACCGTGTCATGTTAGTTTCAGGTGTTCAGCACAGAATATATACATATGTATTTTTTTTTTCTCTTTCAGATTCTTTTCTCTCATAGGTTATTAAAAAATATTGAGTATGGTGCCCTGTGGTATACAGTAGGTCTTTGTTGGGTTAGTCTCACATGGTGGTGATAAACAGTGATAATTACAGGGACTCCAGGGTTAGCTAACAGGGAAAGTGTGTGGTTACAATGGTCTTACATTCTATTCTCACTCTCCCCCCCAAATTAAAAAAACTAGGCTACTTGACTTCTCTTGAAAAATTCAGAAGGATTGGGAAATTCTAGGCACATTCACACTTGTCAGTAACTGTCTGTTGCTGACCAGCGGATGCTTCCTGTAGACAGGGCTCGTGTTCTCTAGTTTGTAAAATCTGTCTGGCTCATTTCACTCATACATGATTACTGGCCTGGCTCTTACTAGGTAGCTAGGTTTTTGACTCTTACTTAGAAAGACAAGTGTATTTTGGGTACTATAAAAGTACAGCAAATTAAATAAGCTTTATCATGTGATACAATATGCAATATGACATATACTTTGTCATCTGTGAAGTGTCCCTGTCAAAATATTTAACTTATATCAAGCCTTTGTATCTGAATTCCTGTTTATAGGAAATACAGGGAATAAAGCAACAGTATTACAATAAAAATTAATTAAAACACAGATGAATGATAAAGAAGATGTGGTATACAACAGAATACTACTCAGCCATAAAAAAGAATAAAATTTTACCATTTGCAGCAACATGGACGGACTTGAAGGGGCATTATGCTTAGCGAAATAAGTCAAAGACAAATACTATATGATATCACTTACATGTGGAATCTAAACAAATACAACAAACTAGTGAATACAGAAAAAAAGCAGCAGACTCACAGACGGAACAAGTGGTTAAAACGGAGAGGAGGGGCGAGGCAGCACAGGGATTGGAGAGTGGACGGTACACACTACTGGGTATAAGACAGGCCACAAGGGTGTACTGTACAATGCAGGCAATACAGCCAATACTTTGTAAAAACTGTAAATGGAATATAACCTTTAAAAGTTGTTAAAAATAAGAAAGTTAAAATACAAGAAACCAAAACACAACGACTTACTACTGGAAAATATAATCCAGAACAAAATGCTAACAAGGACACAATATAATTCTAGTTCAACACATACTGTATGATTGTTGATCTTCACATCTTCCTCGTACTTGGAGCAGGCGACAGCCCGCTCCTGTCCTTTGATGACTGTCCCATGTCTTGAGTACTCCACATAGTCTTCAGTCTGAGCCAAAAGCAATTCGGCTGGAGGAGCATCCAAGTGTTCTTGACCACCATACTAAAAGGACATTGATCATTATTAAATATATTTTACAAAGATTTGCATTCAAATCTCTACTGAGGGGTTTATTTCCAATCACAAAGATTAGAGGACTATTATTCATGGGCTTTGTTATATAAAACACAGTGGAAAAAAAGCCACCAAACTTTCATAGGCAAATAAAAGATGTCTCAATTGCTATTCATCTGTTGAGTGTGGTGAATTATAAAAGGCTCATATGAAATTCCCCTTATCCTGTATGCATGCCCATTTGCCACATGATTTTGGTGCTTCATCCCTTGGATCTGGGCCTGGCCATGTTACTTGTTCTGGCCCCTGGAATACTAGCAAATATGATGTAAGCAAAGACCTGAAAAACACTTGTGTACCAGGGCACACTTTGTTGCTAATCTCTGGTATCCTAAGAATGTCACGTAAAGAATCTGGGCTAGCCTATCAGAGGATGAGAACCCACGTGGGGTAGAGGTGAGGCCTCCTTGGGACAGAGGAGGCCGGCTACCTGCTAGAAACCAAAGGGAGGCCAGTCTAGATCATCTGGTTTCAGATAGGTGGGCTCAGAACAGGAGACGCAGCTGATGTACAAAACGGTGAGAAATAAGAAATGCCTATTCAAACTATTAGGTTTTGAGGTGGCTTGTTTTGCTGTAAAAGCTCAATGATATAGTTATACTGATACTGTATACCAACTGCACCTAATCCCAATGGATTAAAATGGACTGTGTATAGATCATAATCACCTTTTCCAGGATGCTTTCTTTCTGCTGTTCTTTGAAGTCTTCTTTCTTGACTTTGAAGGATTTGTACAATAACTCTAGTTTTGTAGGATCTGCTTGTAGATGCACTTCAGACCCTTTGTCATAGGCTTCCCAAGCAAACACTAGGGTAATTAAAACCGTCGTAATGAGTTGTCAGCTACACTGTTTGCGGGCTTCTTGAAAACAAGCTTTAAAAAAATGTCCCCAAATTTCTTATGAGCTGACATAAAATACCTTGACATAGAAGAAACACTTACATTGTGTCTGGGCCATTGATATGGTATCACCTGTGTATCTAACGAAGTTATCCCCTGCGTAGCTGACTCTGTTTAAAATAAATTTAAAAAAAACTGTTTCAGAGATTAAGGAAATTTTTTTCTGACCCAATCATAGATACTCATTTTAATTCAGATTGCATTTTATTAATAAAAACTCCCTCCCCTACCCTGAAATCTTTACAGTGAACTTGTTACTTACTCATCTGGATTCTTTCCAGCATTCGCATAGGGATTCTCTCTCATTGCTCTAGTTTTGGGATCATAGTAAGCAGAGTTTGGATCTAAATTCCGCAAATACTAGAAAGAAAAACATATTTTAAGACTGTGTTAATGTTTACTTTCATCAAAGATTTTAGAAGACCAGTAGGAGGAGACAATTAAGTGAGTGAGTGAGTGTGTGTGTGTGTGCGCATGCACATGTCTGGGAGTACAGCTGAAGAGAAAGAAATCCAGAATGATCTACTTTGGAATGACTGAGTATATTACCCATATACTATCCAGATACCATATGAGTAGACAAAATTTAGGTTGGGAAGACAAATGTTTTCTGAATATGTATGTTAAATTGGCAAGGCTTACTTTTGCAATATCTTCTCGAATCCTGAGATTCCGGACAGTAATTCGTCTCTTAGAGTCAAAATTCTGTCCAGGCATGTCAATATCATCTGCATATTTATCTTCATCCTCATCTTCACTGTTATGATCTTTTTCCTGAAAGAGGAAGAGAGAAGGGGAAAAAAATTCAAGAAAAAAAGAGCAGCATCTAGCTCTTATTTTCCCTTTAACCCAACCCTTACTCCTTGTGTTCTTTAAGCTTATTATTATTATCATGAGTTATTACTAACATTAGCCATCAGAAATTTAAACCTTAATGTGTACCCTGATAGGACCTGTATGTCTTACCGTCTGAGAATTCGGTTCCTCTTCTCCCCACTGATGTTTCGGAGAATTCTATGCCACAAAAGAAGAAAATGAATTTGTGATTTTATTATACTGAATCAAATGAATATTTAACACTTTAAAAAACATAGTTAAAATAATAAATTTAACTGAACAAACTCTCGTATTTCTCACCTGTAGTGAGCACAGAAGTTTTAAATACAAGTATGTCATTGTGAATAATTTTATCAGACTGTCTACAAATCCAAAATTTTCATTGATAGGATTATAATCACAAAAATGTAACAGAAAGATTAAGTTGATCAATATACCTAATAAATATTCATTTCATACATTTTTATCATCAGACATAACATTTTCATTAAATTTCACTGTTTTTCTATTAAGGCCAAAAGCAAAGTTACCAGGATCATGTAATAAGTATCTTTAGAGGCAAAACAAGCCTTTGTAAAATTTCAGCAATGAAGAAATCTACTCAGGTGACAACATACTGTGATTTGAGGAGGTGTGAACTCCATGCCTCAAAGACACCCTTTCTTAATTAGTAGTTGGTCAGGATATTCTCTAACTCCACAAAATGCCTGGAACAAAGTGCTCAGTATTTCATTATGTCCCTTTAAAAGGCTTCACATCTTATAGCTCAGTAGGCGGATGTGGAAATATGTATGTATAAAAAAATATATATATACAGTACATTGGTGGAAGCAAAAATTTTAGTACAGCCTTTTAAAATGCTTGCTAAGTGATAAGTCATCAGATTTTATATATGCATATTCAGTGCATCAACAATTGCACTTTTAGGAATTTATTGTAAGGAAATTAGTATGTCTATTATATAAAGATGTATATATTATGTAAGACTCTAATGTTATATACTACTGTACAGATAACTGAAAAAAACAAATCAACAAGAGATGAATGGTTATATAAATTATTGCACTCAATACACACTGAACAACCATTAACGTGATTTGTCCAAGGTGCAGAAAAATATTAATATGTATACTTTGGGCTCCCTAACTTCCTGGTGGCTCAGATGGTAAAGAGTCTGCCTACAATGCAGGAGACCTAAGTTGGATCCCTGGGTTGGGAAGATACTCTGGAGAGGGAAATGGCAACCCACTCCAGTACTCTTGCCTGGAAAATCCCATGGACAGAGGAGCATGGTAGGCTACATCCATGGTGTCGCAGAGTCGGGACACAACTGAGTGACTTAACTTTCACTTTCTTTCTTGGGCTCCCTAGTGAGTGAGATGGTAAAGAATCTGCTTGTAATGCAGGAGACCCAGGTTCCATCACTGGGTTGGGCAGATCCCCTAGAGAAAGGAATGGCTACCCACTCCAGTGTTCCTGTTTGGAGAATTCCATGGACAGAGGAGCCTGGTGGGTTTCAGTCCATGGGGTCGCAAAGAGTCAGCCACAACTGAGTGACTAACATTTTCACTTTTCTTTTTTCTTTTCATACTTTGCTACCTTTTTTTGTTTGGAAAGAAGAGGGAAAGATGGGAATTAGATTATATATTTGTATTTGTATTTACATAAGAAACTCTGAAAGGAGCTGTAAGAAAAATAAAAAAGATTATGGGGGGTGAGGCTTAGAGACAGGATGGACTGAGGCAGGAGCGGGAGACTTTTCACTGCATATCTGTCTTATTTTGATTATTGAACCATGTGAGTTTATATAAAAAAAAAATGTTAAAGGTCTGCATTTAATGATACAGAAAACAAGTCCTCATTGTACTGTATATTATTTAATTGAAAAAGTAGATGATAAACGAGAATGTAAAGATGAATCCATTTAAAAAACATGTTGCATTACAATCATACAATACATGGATATATGTGAGGGAGTGGACTGGGACACTAAAAGGCCTATTTTAAAATGTTAATGGTTAACATAAGGAATATTTGTCTTCTTTATAATTTTCTATATATTTTTTCTGAGTATGTGTTACTTTCAAAATTGGAAATTTTTTTAAAGCATTTTTTTGAGTTCTTGCAAGTTGCCAGTTCAACAAAGGATATTTATATTGCTAAATCTCTACAGTAGACACAGTCCTACTATATGTAGTTAATCTTCACATCCAAATGGGCAAAACTCAGCAGTCCCTTACAAACATTTAAGTTTGACTAGGAAAATAAATTATAATATGTTTACAAGACACAACAGAGAACATATTAGAAAAACAATAAAAAAGCCCTCTTCTTTCTTCCAGAGTTGGTAATGATAACAATCACAACACTAGCTACCAATTACCAAGTGTTTACTGTGTGACATGTATGCTAAGCCTCCTGTGTGTGTGTGTGTTGGGGTGGGTAGGCGTTGTTATCTCTGCTTTAGAGATGATAAACTGAGGCTCAGAGAAGCAAATTAATTTTTCCAGGACCATCTTGCTAGCTAGGGGCACAGCTAGATTTTAACATCATCTCTCTGTTAACTTGTGCTTTGAACCTGCCTCTGTGACTACTCACTTGGTGATTAACTTACCTAGTTCTGTTTGCTTTATAATTATACTTGCTAAGGGTCCCTTTCTAGAGAAGGAAATGGCAACCCACTCCAGTACTCTTGCCTGGAAAATGCCATGGACGGAGGAGCCTGGTAGGCTACAGCCCATGGGGTTGCAAAGAGTCGGACACGACTGAGCGACTTCACTTATTAAAGGTCCCTTTTAGAAATTTAAACTTGGTAACTTGAAAATGTTTTTTACTGACACCATAAATTTGTTAAAAAGAAACTTTCACAACTCTAATAAGCATAACTTAACTATTAAATTGACTGACTGGGGGAAAAAATAGGAAAAAACCTGTCTGCAATATATCTTTTTTTTTTTAGTTTGCAAATTCTTTTTGCCTTACAAGTTCAAAGTGTAGGAAATGCTAAAATAAATAAAAAGAAAAATCCACTAATTCTATACTAAATGAGAACTAGTGTTTTAATCTCTATATTAAATGAGAACTAGTGTTCTAGTCGTCTTCCCTGTAAGGTAATATGATATTTTACATGTGTTATTAAAATATGTGTTCTCCAGTGTTGTTACTAAGCTTGATGAAAGCCATTTTAAGAGCTATGCAACATTCTCTCATGCACAGGAAGGATAGCTCACTTTACTAATTCCTTATTAAACTATCTTCAATTTCTTAGTGTTGTAAAAAGTGCTGAAGTGAACATTTTTGTGCAAAATGATTTTTCTGAATACTAAGAAATTTTTAGGATGGATGGATCTACTAATTTAATTCCAGAAAAGGTATATAAATGTTTTATGGCAATATTCTCTCCAAAATGACTGCATCAATTTATAGTCCCTTGAACCTTTAATGTGTCAGTTTCTCTATTTCCCCTTGATAGTGTTTCTCTCCCTCTCTCAACTTTCTTCTAACTGGAGAGATATAAAATGAATTTTTGGGTCAATCTTCATTTTTTGTTTACTATGAGTTTGAAATTTTTTTAACAATCATTTTGTTACTTACAGCCTGTTCCACTAATTTTCCTGAGGCTAATTCTTCTTGGAGTTTTTGGGCTTTCAGCGTTCGTTTTGCCTAAGGAAAAAGAAACATTTGAAATTTACTTTCAATATTCAAATGAACATTTAATTTTTTAAATATATTTATTTTAATTTATTTATTTGGCTGTATTGGGTCTTAGTTGTGGCATGCAAAACCCGTAATTGTAGCATGTGGGATCTAGTTCCCTGACAAGGTAATGAACCCCAGCACCCAGCACTGGGAGTATGGAGTTCTGGCCATGGACCACCAGGAAGTCCCATCAAATGAGATTTAATTTTCATATCAATAAAACGCATAAGTTTACTGTTTTCAGAAAAGGTCACTGGACAAGGCTATCTTGTAGCTCTAGACCTCTGGCTCCTGAAGAACACGAGTTCAGGGAAATTCCCTGGTAGTCAAATGGTTAGGACTCTGTGCTTTCACTGCCAAGGACCCAGGTTTGATCCCTGGTTGGGGAACTAAGATTCCACAAGCTACATAGGGCAGCCAAAAAACAAACAAAAAATGCCCCAAACTATTCAATGCTGTAGTGGCCTAAAAAAGGAGGTGTGTACGTATATACGCAACTGTTTCACTTTGTTGTGTAGCAGAAACTAATAAGCAATGGTATCATAATAAAAATTAATTAAAAAACCAGATGAGTGAATAAAGATGATGTGGTATACAATGGACTAGTACTTAGCTATAAAAAAGAATGAAATTTTGTCATTTGCAGCAACATGGATGGACTTGGAGGGCATTATACTAAGTGAAATTGGTCAGAGAAAGACAAGTACTATACGGAATCTAAAAAATACAACAAACTACTGAATAAAACAAGAAAGAAACAGATTCATAGATAACAGAGAACAAACCAGTGGTTACCAATTGGTAGAAGAAAAGGGGAGGGGCAATAGGCAGGTAGGAGATTAATAAAAGGGGGTTTATTATGGGATTATATGAAATCATGTATGTCAAACTTTTGAAAATTCTAAAGCACTGTAGAATTTAAAGAATCTTTCATTTAATAAAAAATAAATTAAAAAAAAAAAACCCAAAATGAAAATGAGTCAGATCCAATTGGCCATATTTAAGCAAGAGTTATAAAGTCCTGTTTGAGTCAGGCATTAATATAAACCAAGCTAGATAGCACCAGGGATAAACTGCAGGGAGCAAGCCTTGCTGACAAGGTGCCACTTGACTCCAGATGACTGACTCTTCCCCGGCTGGCCCAGGATTACCACATATTTCATTGTTTGAGAAAAGATAAAATTCAGATTTTATTAAAATGTGAAATCCCATGGTCTTAAATGTTAACTCTATTTAAAAAAAAAAGGGGGGGGGAGACACAAAACCAAAAAACAGAAGTGACTACGGTATTTTAAAAAATGGGAGTGAGTAGGTGAAATCGTAACAGAAAAAACTGAGGTTACATTAAAATAAAATTCAGTTTCCTGAAAGGAGTTATCCCATTCTTCTTTCTCCACCCTCAAATGCTATGTGAGACAACTATAAAACAGGCCCATAGGCAAGATACAGTCTGGGAGTCAAGACTTTATAACCTCAGGAAGCCAAGAGTTTTGAACATGAATCTATTTTCATACTTCCAGTATTTCCTGCAAACTAAATCAGGGAGTAATGGACACTATGAGAATAAAGTAAAAAGAAACTGCTGCCAAACAGGGTTAGTATATACTGTTTATTTCACTATTCAATTAGGCTTGCTACTACAATAAAAATGCAATCATTTTTATACTGCATAAAGACAAAAAACAGAGTTGCTAAACTACAGATATACCAAAATACACATTCTTTAAGGAGAGCAGGAAAGCAGTGAACTGTGCTTACCAGGTCAACTTTGGCATACTCTTCTACAATTTTCATGTGTTCTTCTGGATTGTAGCCATTCCACCGATCCCTCTTCCCATCGTAGTCAAACATCAGCTGAGGCTGGACATGTTCATCTGGAGCTATATTAGTCCCTGTAAATTTTGCTCCAACTCGCCTAGGTCTCTGGAAAACAGAGTAAGATTAAATTTTTCCCCTAAGTATCTGAAGCCATGAGGAAAATTTCATATAACCTTTACAGAGCAGTGTGAACATACCATGGGACTTTATGGTTTATTCAATTATCAGTTAGTCCTCCTGCAAAAAATTTTGACGGTGCTGAACTAATTTCATTCAAATTAATGTTTTCATTTAACTTGTACCTAAATATAGGTAATTTAAAAAACAGAATTAAGTTCTCTGACACAAAGAAAGAAAGAGACCCTCTGACAGCAGTTTCCAAAATTCTCAAATGTGAGCTTACCTCGAAACAGTCTTTCTTTTTGTGTGTCATGGCTCCACAGTTTTCACATGCTCCTTTTCGGTATTTAGTAGTTATGGAGTTCTGTAAGTGGATATAAAGAAAACCAATGAAAATTTTTATTTATCTAAATAAGTTAAAAATAACTTTGGCTCTCATTACTGTACTGCCTAATGAAATGACTTATTTGTTAAGAGGAAAACCAGTTATAAATGAGAAAGCTTAAAGATTTTAGCAATATCAAATTTATAAAATATAGAAAATAAAGTAGTATGTATTATGAATTTTAATACCAGATAAAAGGTCATGTAATCTGTTTATACTTTATATAGTATTACATTAGAGGTTCTTATATTAAGTTCTTAAAAATTTCCATTTCTACACACATATATACATGTTGCGTACCTACCTCTTTTACACCCCTCTTGTACCATTCTCCCGATGAGCTGTACTGCTTTTGTTTCTCTGGCTGTGGTCTCTGGTGCTTTAAAGTAGGCCTTTTTGATGGATCAATATACCATGGCACTGAAGAAATATACTGAGGAATATGAGGATTGATGTCTCTGTAAAAAAAAAACAAAACATTTAAAAAAAAAAGTTGTAGAATGTAAGGATATCCTTACAGAATGTAAGGATAGAGATATTGCAGTGGGAGGGGGAGAGAGAATATACTTGTTATCACTATTAATAAAAAGAGTTAAAAATAAAATATATTAGACTGAAAACATTTTAGAGAAACTAAAAATAGTCATGTAACTAAAGATGCAGAAGAGATGAAGGAACATAGAGATATATGTTAGTGAGATTAATCTTTTATCAGAACAAGAAGTTAATAATGTCGAGTTGATTATAATAGTAGTAGTATAGGTATGTTATTTAGATTCAGAGGTATCAACCAGAAAAACTCAAAATAGATTGACAATTCAGTCCTCGCTTGGTCTCTGAGAGGGACTGGGTCCAGGACCTGCCTCAGATACCAAAACCTGTGGAAGCTCAAGTTGCACAGCTGGGCCTCTGTACCTATGGGTTTGGAATCTGAAGATTCAACCAGTGGCAGATTGTGTGGCACTGCATGTACTTACTGAGAAAACAACAAATCTGTGTTGTTCAAGGTCAGCTGTAGTCACTTGTATACAGTAGGACAGGGAGTGGGAAGAACTAAAAAGGGCCATAGTTATCATTACAAGTCCTTCATTATTATTTATTAAACTTTATACATATGAGTTTGATACAATAAATGAAAACAAAAATGACGGAAATGGTAAAGATGGTTTCCTGTCAAAGCAAAGGATGAGAAATAGGTAAACTAAGTAGACATGAATTTGAATTCTGAATGAATAGATCTTGCAAAAAATTTAAGTACTTACTTTCCTTCTTCATCAACTTCTGCAGGGGCATTACCCAATTTTCGCTGTTCTTCTAGCTCCTTCTTCTTTCTCCAGTCCTCTCTAGTCATCTTCTTTGGTTCCTCCAAACTCATTTCTTTGGACCCCGACAAGGGGGCTGCATTAGCTGCATCCACAGCTGCAGCTGACATGGTTATCTGGCCTCCTGCATGAAAAGGAAGAAGTATCTATTAGAATAAACTAGGCCTTCCTGAATTCACCAGAGAAACTATCAAAAGTACACCCTAATAACACATACTGTGGGTTATATAGAATGTTTCATATGTTCTTTTTCTTTCATAGCATCTGTAAGGGAAAGGTCTCCTTCTCCTCCACTGATGTATTTCTACACTGTTGCAGTTGTGCTTTCAACTCTAATTGGTTAAGTGGAGAGAGACATGCACATGCATTTAAAATTTCATGAGATTCATCCTTTCATGTATATATTCCTTATTTCCTCTCTACATATGTGTCTCAAACTTTTCTACCACGCTAAACAGACTGGTTCCAAATAGGAAAAGGAGTACATCAAGGCTGTATATTGTCACCCTGCTTATTCAACTTATATGCAGAGTACATCATGAGAAACGCTGGACTGGAAGAAACACAAGCTGGAATCAAGATTGCCGGGAGAAATATCAATAACCTCAGATATGCAGATGACACCACCCTTACGGCAGAAAGTGAAGAGGAACTAAAAAGCCTCTTGATCACAGTGAAAGAGGAGAGTGAAAAAGTTGGCTTAAAGCTCAACATTCAGAAAACGAAGATCATGGCATCCGGTCCCATCACTTCATGGGAAATAGATGGGGAAACAGTGGAAACAGTGTCAGACTTTATTTTTCTGGGCTTCAAAATCACTACAGATGGTGACTGCAGCCATGAAATTAAAAGATGCTTACTCCTTGGAAGGAAAGTTATGACCAACCTAGATAGCATATTCAAAAGCAGAGACATTACTTTGCCAACAAAGGTTCGTCTAGTCAAGGCTATGGTTTTTCCTGTGGTCATGTATGGATGTGAGAGTTGGACTGTGAAGAAAGCTGAGTGCCGAAGAATTGATGCTTTTGAACTGTGGTGTTGGAGAAGACTCTTGAGAGTCCCTTGGGCTGCAAGGAGATCCAACCAGTTCATTCTGAAGGAGATCAGCCCTGGGATTTCTTTGGAAGGAATGATGCTAAAGCTGAAACTCCAGTACTTTGGCCACCTCATGCAAAGAGTTAACTCATTGGAAAATACTCTGATGCTGGGAGGGATTGGGGGCAAGAGGAGAAGGGGACGACAGAGGATGAGATGGCTGGATGGCATCACTGACTCGATGGACGTGAGTCTGCGTGAACTCCGGGAGTTGGTGATGGACAGGGAGGCCTGGCGTGCTGCGATTCATGGGGTCGCAAAGAGTCGGACACGACTGAGCGACTGATCTGATCTGAATCCTTATTGAGTACACAGGGTCCTATCTCTGTTCCTCTTAAAAACTGGACGATTTAAGATCACCTACATTCATTATCTCTATTTCCACATTATCTGCTGCCCTTCTCAATCAGTCCCCTCGCTGCTCCAAAGATACCTCTACGTTAGCAATGTGCTAAGTCCTCTGGACATTTTTCAGTTCGGTTCCTCCCCCTTTTGATATATTCTTATACTTTGGCTGATGTGACACCATATTTCCCTGGGCTTTTTTGTACCCCTTTCACTGCTCCTCCTGTATCCTTCATAAGTTCTTCCATTTCTGCCCAGTTACTGAACTTTGGATTCCACAAGGCTCAATTCTTCATCACTCTATAAACTCCACCAGAAGACAAGTTCATCTATTTCCAAGGTTTCAATAGCCACGATATACAACTGTTGGCTCTCCAATTTATTTCTCTACTTCAGATCTTTTTTCTGAGCTTCAGATAAATATAGTCCAATTGCTTACTTCAAAGTACCTCCACTTAGATGTCTCAAAGAAAACTGAACTCAATTCTTAATTCAGATTCATAATCTTCTCTATGAAATCTGATCTTCTTCCACTGTTCCCTCTCCTGATGAAAGATACCACTATCCATTCCTTTTCAGAAGTGTTCCAGCTAATTCCCATACCTATTTCATCACGAAGTACTGTTATTTTCACTTTCTGAATATCACTCGAATTCATCTACTTCTATCAATAACCTGAGTGTATTACTTTTCCCTACTAGTCTCTTCTGATTCCTGCCAATCAGTTCTCCACACTGCAGTGTTATTTTTTCAAACACAGATTTGGTCATATCATGTCCCACTACCCAAACTGAAAACCCTTAAATGAAATGCTGTCCAAGAGAAATGTACCACCAGCCCTATATGTCATTTTAAATATTCCGTAAACATATTAAAAAAGCAAAAAGAAACAGATAAAATTACTTTTTTGCAATATTTTTCCTAATTACCAACACATTTTCAGTTCAACATAGGAAAAAATAAACCAGTTCTTTAAAATCCGATACGGATTTTACATGTATTCAGATTGGCCAACATTTCAAGTGCTTAAGAATTACAAGCACAGTTCAGCTCCAATAGCACCTTAAAATTCTTAGTTTAATAACCACTGAAGACACAATCCTGGTCTGACTGGACACAAGTACCACTTCTGAGGCCTAGGACAGCTGCTTCCTTGGTTCTCGGTCCCCGTTCCCTTCTCAACCTTGCGTTCATCAATCCCGTGAGGATATTCCCAAGAATTAGGAGCCTCTGGCCCTCTTCCTCGAGTTTTCCACCTTCACCCTCCTCCTCGTTCCAAGTTCTTACAAGATTGCCTTACCCGGTCCCAACGCTGCTGACCCTAGTACAGTTCGACAGGAATGAAGACGATCGCCAATGTTTACTTCCTGACTTCCTCCCTCTCCCGGCAGCCACTGCGGCACTTTCCGGGCGACCCACACAGGCGCACTTGGGCCTCGGCCGAGCCGGGGGGGCGGGGCCAAGCAAAACTGGTCTCGCGAGATCTCGAGCTGTTCCTATAGCTCTACGGCAGGTCAGTCGAATGGGTTAGGTTTGAGCAGCTGTTTTTCTGCTCCTTAGTTTTCATCTCTTTTAGAGTCGACGAATATTACGACGTAAAGCAAAACAAAACAAATTTCATACGGAGAACAGACAATAGCGTAAGCATCGCTGGAGCGCTACGAAGTGCGTGAAGTTAAAACAGTTAAAATCACTATTAATTAGTAGCCAGGTAGTGTAACACGCTGGGGACAAAGTAAACACAAAATTGTCTTCCTCTCTTCGAATTTACATCATATAGAGTGAGTAAGACTGAATTATTTAAGTAATTTACAGTTCTAGAAAGCCTCTATGAAGGGTGTACTAGGTGCTTTGAAGACATAGGGCAATTCAGCAATTGTAACACCTCGCCCCTGGTGTTGATACTGTATTTTACCATTAGGAAAAAAATACTGCTTTGAAGACATAGGGCAATTCAGCAATTGTAACACCTCGCCCCTGATGTTGATACTGTATTTTACCATTAGGGAAAAAATACTGTAAAACTTTTTTCATTGTGGAAAGACAATGTCATAGATATCTCCACCTTGCTTTAAAGAATAATATTTAATAAAATACTGGAAAATAATAATTTTGGAGTACAGTTCCCCTGCCCCCCCCCTCCTTAAATCTTATCTGTTCTGGTAATGTTTTATTTTTCAAAACAATGTGTGTTCCTTTCAGATATCAAAATGACATCTTTGCCTCTAAGAGAATCTCATCATACTCTTACTAAGAATTTTTAGTGCATAGAGCATAGCAATGTAAATATTTGATTTTACAGGGCAAAAGATGAAGGAATGGAAATTGTCAGAAAATAGTCTGAAAGTGAGTAATCTATGAATCACTCACACTTAATTTTTATCTCCTTAATACAATTTCTGAAATTTGTTTGAAAGTGTTAAGATCTGTTTGGTTAAAACTACCAGGCACAAGTCAGGGAACACATCTCCCAGTGGAATTATGGAATGTGCTGGACAAGAGGGAAGAACTTTTTGTAAGGTTCAGATTCCCCCTGGAGGATTCTGAGGAGCATCTGAGAAAGCAGGGATCAGTTCTGGACGGGATGGCTGTTTGATAAACTGGGAACAATTAGGATCTTGGTGCAGTTGTGAAGTGAGGGTAGTTTAGCAATTTGGATATCACCAGTAACAGTCCAGGGCATAGCAAAGTGAATTTGGGGCATCATTAGTAAGAAAACAAAAGAGTTGGTTGTGGCATTTTACAGTTACCTTGGGAAACAGTGCTTCCTATCGTAGGAGGGGAGACTTGGCCTAGGGAGATAGAAACTTTGCTTCCAAAAATCTCAGGAAATAAAGAATTCCCACTTGGAAGCTGTAGGTGCTGTTAAAGAGAAAAGCCACAGGCCCAAAATGGCTTTACTTGTGCTAAAACCCTTTATACAAAACTTATATTTGATAACTAACCTAATCACAACTTCAAAATACAATCACCGGAAATGTAATCCAGTCAACCAGTTGGGAATTTCCTGGTCAGTACTGAAGAAGTAATCTGGCACGTGGCACCTTTCCGTTATCCCCTCACCCCTACCCTGTCTCTCAGTGGAAGAAGAGGCAATTAGCTGTGAAAACCTTGCTGTTCTTCCTTTCTCCCCTCCAAAGAGGTCCTGGCCTATAAATAATCCTTTCTTTTATTTTACTAATAGCTCCCATGCCCCACCCTTTTTCCTCTAAAAACTTCTTAGTTTGTACAACCCCTTGGAGCACCCTTCTTATTTCTAGGTGGGAGGCTGTCTGATTCTTGAGTCATTTAATAAAACCAATTAGATCTTCAGATTTACTTGATTGAATTTTTTCTCGGTGTTGTGCAGACTGGGTTTCAATATGAGTATTTTTGTGTGCTAATGATGTAATTCAGAGCTGAGGCACTTAGAAGGAGATACAGGGAGGAAATAATGGGAGGGTTACAAAGGTCTAGTCAAAGCTATCGGTTTTTCAGTAGTCATGTATGGATGTGAGAGTTCGACCATAAAGAAAGCTGAGTGCTGAAGAACTGATGCTTTTGAACTGTGGTGTTGGACAAGACTCTTGAGAGTCCCTTGGACAGCAAGGAGATCAAACCAGTCAATCCTAAAGGAAATCAGTCCTGAATATTCATTGGAAAGACTAATGCTGAAGCTGAAGCTCCAATATTTGGCCACCTGATTCGAAGAACTGACTCACTGGAAAAGATCCTGATGCTGGAAAAGATTGAAGGCAGGAGAAGTGTTCAACAGAGATGGTTGGATGGCATCACCGACTCAATGGACATGAGTTTGAGTAAGTTCTGGGAGTTGGTGATGGACAGGGAAACCTGGCCTGCTGTAGTCCATGGGGTTGTAAAGAGTCGGACACGACTGAGTGACTGAACTGAACTAATAAACTAGGGATAAAAGAGGATATGGAAAGGGCAAAAAAGATCCCCTCTTTTTTCTCCCTCTTCTTGATGTCTAGCACAGTGACTAACATTTAATAAATATTTATTGAATGAGTCATTCAATGTTTTGGCCCTGAAATGCCAGGGAAGAAGGGACAATGAACTGGTATGTATTTTGAACCATATCTATGCCAGGTGTAGTGCTAAGGCTTTTGTGAAAGAGTAATGTAGGCTTAACTCCTCCCTCCCAACTTACCTGTTAAGTTAAAAAGTATCTGGTGACCTGTTGGGAGTAGAGTTTGGATGGCACAGATCATCCTTGGTCTTTTGAATTGATTCCTTTATCTTGTTTAATATATTTCCATTTACCATTGAAGGGCTTCCCTTGTGGCTCAGCTAGTAAAGAGTCCGCCTGCAATGCAGGACACCTGGATTCCATCCCTGGGCTGGGAAGATGCCCTGGAGAAGGGAAAGGCTACCCACTCCAGTATGCTGGCCTGGAGAATTTCATGGACTATCCATGGAGTTGTAAAGAGTCAGACAGGGCTGAGTGACTTTCACTTCACTTCACCATAGAAAGGAAAAGGTCACCAACTTTTTAAAGCAAAATTTCTCCACATCTTGGAAATTGGAATTCATTTTGTATGTCTTTATAATTCCTCTGTTCTTTTTCACTTGTTAACCCTGCTGTCCTTCCCCACCAGCTTTGATGAATATATTGTTGAGATGTTAAAGGTTTAAAGTAAGTATATTGGTACTTGCCTGGCAGTCCAGTGGATAAGACTCTGCTCTTGCACTGCAAAGGGCACAGGTCCCATCCCTGGTTGGGATACTAAGATACTGAATGCTGCACAGCGCAGCCAAAAACAAAGTCCTTATTAATTGATAGACTTTTAAGTTCAGAATTGTGTACTCATTAGATCATTGTTTTGTTCCTAGGGTTGCAAAGAGTCAGACATGACTGAGCAACTGAACAACAGATTCTGTATAATGGAGACACCATCCTATCCTGAAATACTGATGATAGTCTTGCAATTAAGAAAAAATCAGTACACTTAAAAAAAAATTGAAGTCTAATTGACTTACAATATTGTATTAGTTTCAGAATCACTCCATTCTTAATCATAAGCACAACAGAATGACACAAACTTGCCATTTTATCTATCTGTACTTTCATTTCTTCTTAATGTTTAATTGTGCTGTTAATATTCTCTAGATCTAATATGGGTTTTCCCCCCACCGACTATTTATTGACTATATATGTATTTTTTATACCTCTAATTTGGAATACAGTTGTTACGTATCCATCTTATGTAGTCATTTCCCCGATGACTACAATGCCTTTCTTCCCGTGCTGCCTCTTTTTAATTTGATCCGGTGTATCTACTCTCTGGAAAAACAGTTGATTATTTCAAGACTTTAGGAAAATAGTTCTGTCACCATCTCACTTTGACTTTTTGAAGTTCACTATCTTCTCATTTAAAAATGTCTTGGACACCCAAGACTTGGGCTTCCCTTGTGGCTCAGCTGGTAAAGAATCCGCCTGCAATGAAATTAAAGTACAATGAAATTGTGCTTTAAAAAGTTGGTGACCTTTTCCTTTCTATGATGAAGTGAAGTGATAGTGGCTCAGTCCTGTCCAACTCTTTGCAACCCCATGGATAGTCCATGGAATTCTCCAGTATTGGAGAATTGGAGTGGGTAGCTTTTCCCTTCTCCAGGGGATCTTCCAAACCCAGGGATGGAACCCAGGTGTCCTGCATTGCAGGTGGACTCTTTACCAGCTGAGCCACAAGGGAGGCCCTTTCTATGGTAAAGTGAAAGTCGCTCAGTCCTATTCGACTCTTTGCGACCCGAGGTCTCTCGCATTGCAGGCAGATTCTTTACCAGCTGAGCCACAAGGGAAGCCCTTCTATGGTAAATGGAAATATATTAAACAAGATAAAGGAATCAATTCAAAATGAGGGAGACATTGGTTCGATCCCTGGGTTGGGAATATCTCCTGGAAAGGGAAAGGCTATCCCCTCCAGTATCCTGGCCTGGAGAATTCCATGGACTGTATTGTCCATGGGGTCGCAGAGTTGGACACGACTGAGCGACTTTCAGTTTCATTTTGGACGCCAAAGTGTCTCAGAAAAAAAAAAAAAATCGCAAAAGCCAACTCTGTATATTGGTATAACATTAATAATAACTTTCTTGGAATTAAAGACCGTACCTACTCTCCTCTATCTCTCTGGGGCGGGGGGGCGGAGATTAAAAAACAACCATTAATGGACATCCACGACCAAGCTGTGAGAGGGTTTAATTTTTTTCCTTCCGGAGAACAAACTAAGAATTTGCCGGGAAAAGCTTTCAGGGCGGAGCCCAGGGAGCTTAGTTTCCTACCATTGGTTCTTCCGGAGCCTCCGCCCCGCCCCTGTCCTGCCTCCTGGATGGATGAACCAATAAGGGCGTAAGTTGTGGTTTAAACGCGGAGTCTGGCGCGTCCGTTGGAGAAGGGGCTTGCGAGAGTTTGGCTGTTACTCCGAACGTGGGTGAACCGAGCGGTACCGAGTGGTTGGGCGGGCACGGTCCGGCGGCGTAGGAAGCGGGAGTAGGCTCTGTGTGTGTGTGTGTGTTTGTGTGTCGGGGGGTTTGGGGCCTGGGAACCGGGGTCCGGGTGTCTGGGGGCCGGGGCCTGGGATTTAGGGGCTGGGACTTCCCTGGAACGTCAGACGCGCTCACCCGGCTTGAGCCACGGTCTTGAACTGCGTGCGCGACCCACGCAGTTTGGTTCCAATGAGTACCAGGGCCTGTGCCAGTCCCAGACCGCCAACTCTTCAGGAATTTAGGGACCCTGACGCAGGCGTCAAGAGTTAAGAACTGGATTAAATGCTTATTGGCTCAAGATCCGGCTTCTACCTCTTCTTAGCTCCTGTTTTTGCGTAGACGTCCCTAGGGTAGAAAGTTGGGTCAGTGCTACACTTTAGCTTCTTTCATCTTCCCTAACTCCCAAGGTTTAACGAGTGTTTCACACCTCTAGTTGATCCAGAATGTCTACTCTGATCTATGTTGATAAGGAAAATGGAGAACCAGGCATCCATGTGGCTCCTAAGGACGGGCTGAAGCTGGGGTCTATGCCTTGTAAGTATACAGGCGGCTATCAGGTACACAGGTATTGTGAATCAGTGGTGGGTGTGGCTTGGAGCTGGGGAAGGCCCAAATATACTTTGTGGGCAGTTGGAGTCGTGCGTGCTAAGTCGCTTTAGTCATGTCCGACTTTTTGCGACCCTATGGACTCTGTAGCCCGCCAGGCTCTGCTGTCCATGGAATTCTCCAGGCAAGAATACTGGAGTGGGTCGCCATGCCCTTCGCCAGGGTATCTTCCTGACCCAGGGATTGAACCGGAGTCTCTTAAATCTCCTGTATTGCCAGGCGGGTTCTTTACCACGAGCGCCACCTGGGAAGCCCAGTGAGAGTCGAGTTGACCCAATACTCTTACTGCCGAGTACTTACGGGTCTCTTCATGTTCAGTATCTTTTTTTTTTTTTTTAATTATTTATTTATTTTTGGCTGTGCTGGGTCTTTATTGCTGCCTGGCCTTTTCTCTAGGTGCGATGAGTCAGGGATACTTTTTATTTGTGATGCCCAGGCTTCTCATTGCAGGAGCTTGTATTGTTGCAGAGCATGGGCTCTAGGGGATGCTGACTTCAGCAGTCGAGACAGGTGGGCTCAATAGTTGTGGCTCCAGAGCACAGGCTCAATATTTGTGGCACATGGACGTAGTTGCTCTGTGGCATGTGGGAGTTCCTGGATCAGGGATCAAACCCCTGTCTCCTGCATTGGCAGGTGGATTCTTTACTATTGAGAAACCAGAGAAGCCCTCATGTTCAGTATCTTAAAGAGATTATTTAAGAGGGTAGTGAACTGAAATGGTGTTAGGCATAGGACCATCCCACTGTCAAAAGTGGGGGTTAAGTTTGGCTGTGAGAGTTAGGCCAAGTTTATAGGCACAGTCAGCTTTCAAGTTGCACAGGTATTTACTGCTGGAATGATCTTATGGTAAGACTTTTTCTTTAGCAGTCAAAGCTTTGGATGGGAGATCCCAGGTTTCAACACCACGTGTTGGCAAAATGTTTGATGCTCCACCAGCTTTACCAAAAACTGCAAGAAAGGCTTTGGGAACTGTCAACAGAGCTACAGAAAAATCAGTTAAGACGAATGGACCGCTCAAACAGAAACAGACAACTTTCTCTACCAAAAAGGTAAGTGTTGGCTATAATTAAAGACTTCAGCACTTTAACTCTTAAAATGACTACTGGCATCTTACCTGACACTCTCCTCTGTGAATGGAAGGAAATAGAGACTAGCAAAGTAGATTAACAGAAGAGAATCATCATACAGTGTTTATCAACTTCTCTGTACCTTGAGATCACATGTATCAGGAGCAGCTGGTTAATATTTTTGCCTCACCTGTCTTTAACAAGTGTCTTAAAACAGACTACTGAGTACTGTGAAAAGTGAAAGTGAAGTCGCTCAGTCATGTCCGATTCTTTGAGACCCCGTGGACTGTAGCCTACCAGGCTTCCTCTGTCCATGGGATTCTCCAGGCAAGAATACTGGAGTGGGTTACCATTTCCTTCTCCAGGGGATCTTCCCGACCCAGGGATCGAACCCAGGTCTCCCACATTGGAGGCAGACACTTTAACCTCTGAGCCACCAGGGAAGCTTTTGAGTACTGTGAGGGAGGGTACTTTGCAAGAGGTCATGATGCTAATATAACAGCTCAGGTGCTGCCGTCCTCTTCCCCTCCTTTCAGAGCAAGCACTAGCTTTGTAGGTTATAACTTGGTAGCATGTTGACCTTTGTACATGTGTTTACAAACTGTAGGTCAGTGCATCCCAGACTGAGAGGATTTGGCTGTGAAAGACGACTTCAGCATGTGAATTAGCACTGCATTTCAGTAATTGTTTTAATGTGTATTAGGAAAAAAACAACTAGTATACTTGATGTCAAACTGTTATGTGTGGTTTTAGGACAAAGATGTCTTTTTTTAAAAAAAACTGAGTTGAGTAAGAGAAATGCTAAGTGCAAGTATTGCAAGGATATAGCAAAAATGATGGGAACGTGACAGAACTGAAATGTGGGAAGCCTTGTCCTAGTAATTTCCTCTAGGCATGCATGTGTGATGTAGGAGTAAATCAAGACTCTACAAGCTTCCATTTTGGCCCACCACCATCATGGACTGCCTACCAGTTCCAGACTAGAGAATTATCCACGGTGGGCATCTAAATTCCTTGACTGTCTTTGACTGCCTCTTACTCAGTGTTGTGTATTTGAGGAACACAAATTGGTTTTTAATATTAACCCAATAATTTAGGTAACACTGATGGAAAATCACATTTCCAAAAGCCAAAAATGGCTTCTAGGATTAGTTTCTATTCTGGGTGATTTATGCCCATTTTCTCTTCTATTAGGTTAGGTTGGGCTATTGAGTCAATTAGCTCTGAATTAACTCTACTCTGGGGCTTCCCTGGTGACTCAGTAGTAAAGAATACACCTGCAATGCAGGGGACTCAGCTTTGATCTCTGGGTGGAGAAGATCCCTTGGACAAGGAAATGGCAACCTACTCCAGTATTTTTGCATGGGAAATCTCACGGACAAAGAAGCTTGGTGGGCTACACAGTCCTTGGGATTGCAAAAGAGTCAGACACGACTTAACTGACTGAAAACAGACTGTGCTCTGCATTTTGATAAATTTATGCTAATTTTTGTGCTAATACTTGTATTTCAGCCTTAACTTTTGAGCCATGATACTAGAATTGATTGCTGAATTGTATTTGTGTGTGATTTTGAGAATGAGGGATTATGGTTTCTTAGAAATTGAAAACAAATTTAAAATGTGGTGAAGCAATCCCATGTCTTGAAGAATCTCTCCAAACTCTTGTACTAATCAGTTGACAAGGCTTCCAGTCTTACTAATGGATTTTTCTTGGGTTTGTTTTAGATTACTGAGAAGACTGTTAAAGCAAAAAGTTCGGTTCCTGCCTCGGATGACACCTATCCAGAAATAGAAAAATTCTTTCCCTTCAATCCATTAGGTACTCTTGGTATTGTCCAAATTCTTTAGCTTTCAGTTTCTCTTAGGATCCAATTCAACTGTAACTTGATATGACTCTGAATATGATTTGTGATCTAAAACTATAACAAGGCTGTCTGAATCTGGGGTGCTTTGGACAGATAACTTGTGGTTTTATTTTTAAGGCATCATCTTAAGTCAGAAGAGGAATCAGAGCAAAGATGGGAAAACATTCTTGTCCTCAAAAGCTAAAACCATCCAGGGGGAGATTACTTGTTCAGTGTTAGCAGACAGACTTCCTAGCAAGCGCACTTTTAGAAAATGGACTTGATGTCAAGTTGAACAATGAAAAGCAAGCCTGAAAAATCCACATAGCCAGTGAGAACACGTGCTTTTTGACTTCTTCAACCTCCTACATGTATCTGAAATATTTTCTATAATAGAATTGGCTTTTTTCAAGCTTTAATGTACTCACATTGAGGAGAGTAGACTGTATGCCAGGCGCTATTGGCTTAGGATGTAGTGGTTAACAAGGCAGGCCCCAGCCTGAGGAAGCCCAAGATTTGGAGGGCAAGTCAGACACTGAACAAATCCTTTCACTTTGAGTGTGAGCCAAGGAGAAAAACAGGGCTTGTTAGGGGGGACTGAACCTAGCCTGGAAGAGCAGGGAAGTGTTTTCTCAGAAAGTGACTTCCAGTGGAGGCTTGAAGGATGTAAGGAGATAGTTGGGTGGAGAAGGGGTAGGGCTGGGCGCCAGCACTGTACCAGATGAAAGATCCTGAGGCAGAAAGGAGGACTGGAGTGGTTCTGGAAAACTGAAAAGCAGGGTGAAGAATGACACTGGTGAGGAGGTTGGCCAAATCACACAGGGTCTTTGAGATTCCTGAGCTGGGTTTTTTTGCCTTTTGATCCAGAGAGCATTTAATTATTCCACTAGTATACATCTAGGCTGTTTCTGGCTTTTATATATGTTACAAAACAATTCTGCAATTATTGTTGAGAGTTTGTGAGTATACCTAGAGAGTAAACTCCAAGAATTACTGGGTCTCAAAGCTTTAAGTTTTGATAAAATGTGGTGCATCTCATCATTATCATTCAGGAAAATGAGGTAGATTTATGCATATTGAGGGCTTCCCAGGTAACTCAAATGGTAAAGAGTCTGCCTGTAATGCAGGCGACCTGGATTCAATCCCTGGGTTGGGAAGATCCCCTGGAGAAAGGCCTGGAAACCAACTCCAATATTCTTGCCTGAAGAATTCCTCCATGAACGGCCTGGTAGGCCACGGTCCAGGAGGTTGCAAAGAGTTAGACATGACTGAGCGACTAACACTTTCACACTTTAAGCATATTGGCCAGGAAAGAGGACTATGTACAATAGCTGTGTTGGGGGAAAGAGATATTGCTAAACTGGCTTCCAAAAGAGCAGCGTAAGTTACTGAAACCACCTTCAGTGGATGAGGATGCCCGCTTTCCCCTTGTTCTCTAACTGCAGATGTTTTAAAACTATCAGAAAGATAATTGGTATTTTGTTGTTTAAAATTGTGGTATGTGAGTGTGTCTGAGCATATTTGACTATTGGTCATTTATAGTTTTTAAATTTTCTGTTTGTATCTTTGTTTTCTCTTGATTTTTGTGACTTTCTTATACTCTGTGTGTAAAGAACTCTCTGGATAAAGGTAATTAGCCCTGTGTGTTGCAGACTTACTTCCTCTGGGGTCTTTTGTCTGTTTGTTTTTCTTTACAATTCAGTGGTTTAAATAAGTAGTCACATAAACTGTTTCTTAAATTTCTTTTAGGATTTTTACACTCTTAAAAATTAGTGAAGACCCCAAAGAACTTTTGTGTGTTGTTTTATATATCCTATATTTTAAGTTAAAATTGAAAAGCTTAGAAGTGTTAATTTGTTAAAATACAATTAACCCATTACATTAATGTACATAGCTTAAAACAAAATTTAATAAGAAGAGTGGCGTGGTTTTATGTTTTTGAAAATTTGCTTAATCTGGCTTAACATAAAACAGCTAAATTCACATGGGATTGTGCATTCCATCTGTTGAATCTGTTTTTGGTTGATGTACATGAAGAAAATCTGGCCTTTTGCAGCCATGGTTAGGAAAAGAGAAACATTTAAAGTCTTTTCAGATAAGTATAGATAGATTTCTTTGCTATTACACTAAAATTCAACTTGTGGCTGCTTCTGTATGCATAGTTGCAATGTAGAATCTGAAACCATTTCAGTAAGCATTGTATTATTCTCTGACACTTAAATCCATTGGTCTGTTTTGCACTTTGAATGTCTTTTATCCTGCATTTATCACCATTGATCATTTAGAAATACTGGTTTGCTGGGAAATGTAGTTCATCCACAAGTTGAAATGTTTCTTTATGCGTGTCAAAAGCACACTCATTAATGCTCACCACTGACCTCATCAGAAAAGTCTTCAGTACTAGGGAGCTGTCAAGCTAATGATTGCAAATAAGTTTTCTGAAATTCTAGGGGTTTTATTCCTCTTGAAACTGTGGATTTTATCATTGGCAACAAATACTGCTTCTCTTGAACTGGTAGACTTTCATTGCTTGGAGAAAATGTGCAACACATATCCAAGTCTGAGTTACCAAAGTTTGTTTTTCAGTTTTTTATAGTAAATGGTGTCCAAAAGTAACACCTCTGGTTTAGCTTGCAAATCAAATAATTGCACATATCTTTTTTCTTGGAAAACACCACGGTACTTCAGTATATGATTTCACAACTTATACAGAATACTAAAAAGACATGTTTTCAAGGGTTGAGAGCTCATAAAATTAATACTTTTTTACTGCATATGATAAAGTGATATGTGGAACAGGCACTTTTTTTAAATACCAGTGAATGGTAGTGAGAAATCCTGCCTTGATTTGTGCTAAGGCACAGAAGTTTTATCCTCTGTTGCTTTTGGACCACCATTGCAGATGTCAGCACAGTGGGAAAAGGTATTAGTATTATTATGAAAATAGTTTGAGCTCTTGGGCCCCATGAAAGGGTCTCAGACTGGCAGGGTGCCACTCACCACCCTGAGAATTGCTGCCCTGACAAAGTGCTTTCTGTGGCAGATTTTGAGAATTTTGACCTGCCTGAGGAGCACCAGATCGCCCACCTCCCCTTGAGTGGAGTGCCTCTCATGATCCTTGATGAGGAGAGGGAGCTTGAGCAGCTGTTACACGTGGGCCCCCCTTCGCCTCTGAAGATGCCTCCTCTGCTGTGGGAGTCTAGTAAGTGAACAAGTGCCCTTCTAGAAGGGCTGTAAACAACCTGTGTCATAATACGTCCATTACTGTGAGGATAGGGTTGTGCAGAAGGCTAGTAATTTCTATCCTTCAGACTGAAGGAATAAGGTTTCGGGATAATGAAAACTATTCTCAACTGGTACTGTTTTTTAGTTGCAAATACCCAGTAAAATTAAGTCATTCTGGAATCTGGACAGTCTTACATACAAGCAAAACAAGGTGAAATTTAGTGTATAACTTTTTACATTAAGAGTTGATGTAAAATAAACTTGCTTGAAATGAGAGTTCCAAGTTAATCCAAAGCTCATGTAGGATCAAGACCCACACAATAGCAGGAGGTTTTAGGTCTTGGTTCAGACTGGTGGTCAAAAGCCACTATCAGCATGTTTTCTATTATATCTGATGGAATAACTTACATTATTTGCCAGATTACAGTAGTGATAATTGTTGGCAGTTACTTGGGTCTCTAAGAGAATTTGGGGTACTTCTATGATTTATTTCATAATGAAGGTTAATTCTGGGACCATAGCCACCTTCTAAGAAATAAGTGAAAAGGTGTATGTAGATGTATGTAGGTGGGGGCAGGGGTATAATTCATGAGACAAAGGGAAAAAGAGTTTGAGTTCATGATTAAAGTGAAACCAATGTGGGTGTGGACGGACATGCAGATTTGCAGATACTGAATAAGAAATTCCTGTTTTCTAGATCTGTTGCAGTCTCCCTCAAGCATTCTGTCTACTCTGGATGTTGAATTGCCACCTGTTTGCTGTGACTTAGATATTTAAATTTCTTAGCACTTTATAGTTTGGCTATGTATTAATGGTTGTATTAATGGTTTGTATTAATAAAGCAATTCTTTGTTTAACAGACTGTTCCTAATATTGTGGTTGGTATTGTTTAGAATTTGCTTAAAATGTAGCAGGCTACAGGCTGCACAGCCCTTAGCCCGCTGTTGCTGTTGGTGCCTGCTGCCTTAACCTTGCACCCTGTCCAGGCAATGGTGACCATGAGACTTATTAGTGGTCCTGCTCAGCCATTGGTTTGTACTGTGGTGGGCCCCTCCCCCAAGGGACCAACTGTCAGTGAGTGACCGTTAGTGGTCTGCTCAGCCATTGATTGGTGCTGCAGTGGGCCCATCCCCCAGGCAACCAACTGTCAATGAGCAACTGTTAGTGGCAGAAGTGGTTGTCAGGTGGAGAGTGAGGTAAGAGAAGGATCCTGGCCTTTTCTCTGCAGGCCTCCAACTCACCCACCCTCAGGCCAGTGAGTGAGCTAAGGGGCCCAGGGAACCGGCTGGGAGCTGTCTGTGCCCTGCAGAGCTCCAGAGCCCTCACCAAGGCTGGCTGCTGGCCCGGCCCAGACCTTGAGGAGGCGATGAACCTCTCCCCTATCCATATCTCTGTGACCGAATGGCAGCGGCTGTCTGCCTGGGTCACAGGTTTTGGGACCTGCCCCTGCCATACGGGCAGCTTGAGGAGAGTGAGGGCCAGTTGGGTCCTGGGTGCCTGGCCCCCTCAGCCACGACCAGAGTCTCGGGACCTGGCCCTGAGGGAGCCACAAACTAAGCTCTTGCCTCCTCTCAGCCAGACCCCAGACCTTGGAGGGTGGAAGTTGTACCTGGGACCTGGTCCTTTCTTGTCAGAACAGAGAATAACTTTTATTTAATGTAACATTTACTTGACCATGACCTGACTTCAAGAACAAAGGATCTGACACAAGGAGTTCACAACAATTAGCCATTCCCCTCCCTCACCTTTCCTAGAAAAGGGCTTTGCTGAAGGCTTTTGGGGAGTTTGGGGATTTTAAGGCATGAGCCAACCATCTCCTTGCATGGCTCTCAGTGAACCTTTCTCTGTACCATACTCCAACGCTTTGGTATTGTTTGGCCTCACTGGGCGTGGGGCACACCAACTTGTATTTTGGTAATAAAAACTGTGAAAACTAGTAGACATGTTTAACAGATGAGAGTCTATAATGTGATGAGAAGTTTGTCTAAGTTGAAAAACTTACCCTAAAACCCTCTGGTTTAACAGCTTATTTTAAAAGCTGCCACTGTTTTCCCTGAAACATATACCTCTCCATGTATACTTTACTCCGTTTTTGTGGCCATTAACTGGTGACAGTTATTAGACCTCTTAATTAGAAGAGCCACTTCCAGCTCATTAAGTGTCTATTGCTAGGAATTCTTTATTGCTGTTTCTATCTAGTTTCTAATGACTTTAATACCCTGTATTCAGTGATCAGAATTTGAAAGACTCTAAATCTCTTGAGAAATCTGCCTTCTTGAGCTCTTCAACTGGGCTCTTTGAAGACCACAGCAGATAATTTACTGGTAGTGAGATCTACTCTTTACCCTAGGAAACTATTTAGTTGCTAACTCTGTGTTGGGAATTGTTTTTAAGTCTTTAATAAGCGTTATGTTTCATGTTCATGATCCTGTTTTTCAGAGGAGGACATTGAGGTTTAGAAGCTTCATGTGCCGAAGGCATGAAGTGCTAGAAAATGATAGAACTGGTATTTTGAGTCCATAACTGATACCAGAATCAAAATATCAGATTGCTAATGGTTGCCTCTGGATTTTTTTTCTTATTGGGCAGAAAGGGTTAATGATGATTTAAAAAAATTAACTGTTGCCACTATTTTAAGTTAGAGTTTTACATATACTTATTTTAGAGATTCTCTTTGAAAGGCAGACCTGTTAAATAGTAGGCCCTTGTTTCCAGCACTGGGTCGAGTGGTGAGAGTGCTGGCTGCCTTTAGGTGGAGTGTGGGTTCTGTCTTCTAGACCCTGTGTAAGATGGCTTGAAGGGAGAAGTGAAGCATTCCTCTTATTCTGTCTCTTCTGTGACCCAGCCTTTTTAACTCACTTAACTTGCCTGGCCAGTCAACTGAATTTGATCCTTGCTTAATACTAACCTATACAGGAAATCTTTCTCCTGGAATGTCTGTAGCATCCATAAGCAAGTTACAGTGTGAGCCCTTTCTTTCCCATTATTATTAGAGGAATCTACAGGATACTAGGCATGAAATGACAGGAGCATACACAGTCACTGGTCCTGACTTTAAAACTTTGACCCTCTAAACATTACTGAATCAGTCTGGATTTCTGAAATCAGTAGAAAGATTTTTAAAATAAGACAACTTGGCACGTGACTTTAAGGAAGAGGATTAGACTTCACATCCTCAGGTATAATCAGGCCAGTTTGACAGCTAAGCCTAATTCTGAGTGGCTTTCATACCCTATAATAAATACATTTAGAAACTTTGGAAAGTGGTTTATTGTGGAGGAAACAAAGATCTAGGAGCAAGAGGTCAGTTCTTTACCAGGTCCTTGGTCAGACCTGAGCACAAATAATCTTCTCTCCACTGTTTATCAGAACTCAAAGTGCTTAATATTTGTTGACTTTGAGAATTTTAAACAGATGCTTCTTTGATATAGATAATTCTCTTTTTGTGGGTATTGTTGCTGTTTGTAGCAGTTTACTAAGTATCACGTGTTGTTTGGCTTCATTAACAGAAAGCTTATGAGAAGGCTTGTTTGGAAATCTGATCTGTCCTAAATGTAGAATTAGTTTATTCCTTTCAATCACACTGTTCCCCTACACTGCATTTAAGCATAATCTTACTTATGTAAAGTTTATCCACACCTAACTTATTTTTGCATTGGCATTTTTTCAGGTTTCAAATTCCAATTAACCTTCAATAGGAACACAATTAGAATTTTTAAAAAATATATTGTTAGTATTCTCTATTAGACTGCTGCTGCTGCTGCTAAGTCGCTTCAGTCGCGTCCGACTCTGTGCGACCCCATAGACAGCAGCCCACCAGGCTCCGCCATCCCTGGGATTCTCTAGGCAAGAACACTGGGGTGGATTGCCATTTCCTTCTCCAATGCATGAAAGTGAAAAGTGAAAGGGAAGTCGCTCAGTCGTGTCTGACTCTTTACAACCCCATGGACTGCAGCCTAGGAGGCTCCTCCATCCATGAGATTTTCCAGGCAAGAGTACTGGAGTGGGGTGCCATTGCCTTCTCCCTCTATTAGACTAATTCTGATCTGACCTGTATAAGGAAAGTTAGTCCCTATACCAAGTCCCAGAAGGGTTAGTACTATGATGGAAATCCTAATTTGACTTTGTTCTTTCCAGTCATTTAATCATTTATCATTTATTAGGCCCAATGTGCTAGGAACTAAGCCTACTGTGGTTAAATAACAATATTGCCCCTGCCCTCAGATGTCTGGCATCAAGTAGGGAGAGAGGTATCAAATGCCATTGTGATACAGGAAGATGCACATGGGGTGGGGAGGATCAGTTCTTGGGGAACACTCCCCAGCCCAGTCTAGGGAAGGCTTCCTGGGGAAGTACATGTGGATGGAGCCTTGATGGAAGAGAAGTGTTCTGAGCAGAGGGAACAGCTTTTGCAAATGGCAGGAGGCAAGTGAACACAGCTTGTTAAATGAAAATTGCCTTTGTTTTTTTCCTGCTTTAGGTTTGAGCAGTGTGGTTGCCAACAAAGGAGAGTGAAGCAAGGACCATATGGCTATTTGAACTGTGCAAGGGGTTTTGAGTTTGGCATGGGGGTGTTGGGTGCCATGGAAAGATTTTCTTTTGTTTTTCATTTATCATTTATTTAATAGTATTTTTCTGCAAAATCATAGCAAAGTATTTTCAGCAATGAATATACATATATCTTAAACTGTATACATATACCTCAACTGTATATAAAACAAAAAAATATTACAGAAAAATTTGAAATTTTGACAAGATACGTAGCAAAATCCACTTATTGAAAAGAGTATATATGGGGTGGTTAGTTGTGCTGCCTCTGTATCAATATACACTTTGAGTATCATCCTTCTGTACTATTGATGCATTTAATTTTTTCTTATATCTGCAAATATAAATTTCACTAATATTTTCCCTTTGAAATATAGAAACAACTCTGCAGTGTTCCAGGGATCCCATAATGAGAAATGCTCTTTTGTATATACCATCTTGAGTTCTTAAAAGTTCTTTTGCTCTCATAGAAACCATATATACTATTTCCAAGGTGCACTATACGTTAAAATTTTTTTTTTATTTTATATTGGAGTACAGATGATCAACAATGTAGTTACTTTCAGGTGTACAGCAAAGTGATTCAGTTGTATATATATATATGTATTCTTTTCCAAATTCTTTTCCCATTTAGGTTATTACAGAGTATTGAGCAGAGTTCCCTGTACTATACAGTAAGTCCTCGTTATCTGTTTTAAATATATCAGTGTATACATGTCCTAAACTCCCAATCTATTCCTTCTCTCCACCTTCCCCTCTGGTAACCATAAGTTCTCTAAGACTGTGAGTCTTTCTGTTTTATAAATAAGTTTATTTGTGTGTGTATATATATATATTTAGATTCCATGTATAAGTAAAATCACATGATATTTCTCTTTCTCTGACATGCTTCACTTAGTATGATAATCTCCAAGTCCATCCTTGCTGCTGCAAATGGCATTATTTCATTCTTTTTAATGGCTGAGTAATATTCCACTGTGTGTATATATCACATCTTTATCAGTTCATTTGTTGATGGACATTTAGGTTGCTTCTGTGTCTTGCCTGTTGTAAACAGTGCTGCAGTGAATACTGGGGTGCATGAATCCTTCTGAACCATGTTTTTCTCTGGATACATGCCCAGAGGTGGGATTGATGGATCATATGGTACCTCTATTTTTAGTTTCTTCAGGAAACTTCATACTGTTTTCTATAGTAGCTGTACCAATTTACTCTCCTACTAACAGTGTTGGAGGGTTCCTTTTTCTCCACACCCTTTCTAGCATTTGTTATTTGTAGACTTTTTGATCATGACCTTTCTGACCAGTGTGAGGTGAGGTAAGGTAGTTTTGATTTGCATTTCTCTAATAATTAGTGATGTTGAGCATCTTTCCATGTGCTTCTTGTCCATCTGTAATTTTTTTTTTTGGAGATTTATCTATTTAGGTCTTCTGCCCAGTTTTTTATTGTTTTTTTTTTTTTTTTTTATTGAGCTGCATGAGCTGTCAATAAATTTTGGAGATTAATCCTTTGTCCCATTTTTTGCTAGTATTTTCTGCCATTCTGTAGGTGGTTTTTTTTTTTGTTTATGGTTTGCTTTGTTGTGCAAAAGCTTTTGAGCTTAATTACATCCTATTTGTTTATTTTTATTTCCATTACTCTCATAGATGGATCAAAAAAGATATTGCTGTGATTTATGTCAGAGTATTCTCCATGTGTTTTTTCTAAAAGAGTTTTATGGTATCTGGTCTTACATTTAGGTCTTTAATCCATTTTGAGTAATTGTGTATGGTATTAAAGGTTATTTAATTTCTTTTTTTTACTTGTAGTTTTCCAATTTTCCTAGCACCGTTTTCCATTGTATACTCTTGCCTCCTTTGTCATAGACTAGGTGACCATAGGTGGGTTTATTTCTGGGCTTTCTATCCTGTTCCACTGATCTATAGCTCTGTCTTTGTGCCAATACCATACTGTTTTGATGACTGTTGTTTTGTAGTATAGTCTGAAGTCAGGGAGCCTGATTCCTCCAGTTCTGTTTTCCTTTCTAAAAGTTTCTTTGGCTATTAAGAGTCTTTTGTGTCTTCATAAAAATTTTAAGATTTTTTGTGTTAGTTCTGTGAAAAACACCATCAGTAGTAATTTGATAGGAATTGTAATGAATCCATAGATTGCCTTGAGTAGTGTCGTCATTTTGACAATAATGATTCTTCCAGTCCAAGAACATTGTATGTCTTTCCATGTCTACATATGTAGATCTACTTTATCCTTTTTTAATGAACATATTTTATTCCATTGTATAACTGTATCATATTTTCTAATTCTAAACTGTGCAACAGCAAACATCCTTGTAAAAACAGCTGAGGACACTTGTATGAGGGGTTGGTTTCTGTGTACATTTTTGACTCTTTCTTGTGCTTTCTTCCTACCATTTGTCATCCTTCCAGTTCCAACTCCTTGATTCCTCCTGAATCCTTAGTCTTGTTTCCACTGTTATCTCCTCAAGATCATTTCTTTGTCATCATCATGATCTGTAAGAGTCCAAATTGGTCTCCCTACTTCCAGAGCAAGTATGAAAATATCTGTAAAGCTATGTGTTCATCTCTTACCAGGATTATCTTGTGTGTGTGTGTGTGTGCGTGCGTGCACACACGCATTTGAGATTAGCATAATATTATGAAAATTTGTATATTAATAGGATTATACCATTGAAAGAAAGAAAATGCCCTTCCCTTTGGAACCTTGAGGGCCTGGAGGTTTGAGAGATTGCCTTCCTATTGTTGATTACCCACTGACCTCATTGTGGAGTTGGGAGTGTCAGGTTTTGACCTTGCCTTACTGCCTGCTCCGAAGGTTGTAGGATGTCTGAACACTCAGTTTGTGACTTAAGTTGGAGATTGGGCAGCTGATTCTGGGACAGCCTCAAAAGAGGCTGGGGATTGAATGCCGTACTGTCGTATGTTAGTGTCTTTGAGAACTGAAGAGCATTCCCAGAGAAAACCATCTTCTGCAGCTAGTTAGCATCCCTAAGGATTCAGGATCAACCAGCTTTGGGAGCTGACCCCACGCAACATGGCCTGACAAGTTTTACACTCATACTTATCCTCCTACTTTGAGTCAACTGTTTTCATACCTCCTCTCTTTTTTTAAAGTGGCAAAAATTTTTATTTAAAAAATTTTATTTTATATTGGGGTATAGTTGTTTTACGATGTTGTGTTAGTTTCATGTATATAGTAAAGTGATTTATTTATACATATATCTATATTTATACATATATCTATTCTTTTCCCATACAGGTCATTACAGTGTACTGAAGAGAGTTCCCTGTACTATATGTATAGTAGGTCCTTGTGGCTTATTCATACCTTCTCCACTCTCTAAACTTCTACCTTTCTCCCCAGCACCCCTGCCTCTCAGGTAGGGTACCTCTCTGTAGCAGAGGAAGGCTCCCACCAACAGTCATTTATTCTATAAGCTGCCTGAATCCTGCAAAAGAGGTGTCCTTCCTGCGATCATAGGCCAGTGTCTCCACATGTGCTCCGGGTCACTTCCCCTCTCAGTTATCATCTTCCTCTCCATTTTGTTTTATTTAATTTTTGCAACTTCTTTAGTCTCAACTTCACCTTAAAATCCTTATCTCCATATCTATCTTAAATGTCACATTGTAAGGTCTCAGTGTTGGCCTCTCTTCTCACTCTACAAACCTTCTCCTTGTGATCTTATCTACTGCTGCAGTTTGGAATCCCACCTCTGTGCTGTGTTTGTGTCTCTAGCCCACTTCTCTCCCCTGAACTCTGAGACCCCTGTCTATAGTTGCTTACCTCAGATCTCATCTAATATATATAAATTAGAACTCTTGGTTCTCCCTGCCCAAATCTGCCCTTTGCTAGCCTTCTCTACCTCCATAAAGGGCATTTACTCATCTCAAACTAAACGTGATGGTTCTGCTTCTAGTATACATTTCTAGTTTTAGTTTGCTCACTTCTTTCCCACTCTTCCGATGCAAGCTGTTATCTCTCATGACAATCAAAGGCCTCGAACTGGTCATTCTGCTTCTGCTTATGCCACTTCCAGTCCATTCAAACCATCGACCGGAGTGACAGTTGAAAAGGCCAATCTAATTGTCAGTCCGCTGCTTAGACTGTAATCCAAGTAGATTCCCATCCTACCTCAGGTAACATCTGAATTTGTCTCCCTGGCCCTGTAAGCTCTGCCTGATCTGAGCCCTACCTGGCCTTCCAGTGTCCTCCTTTTCTGTCTTCCCTCTCCCCTGAAGCCAGATGTACCCATCTTTCAGTTTTTGAGGTTACTGTTCCTGTTCCCGGTATGGCCCCTATAGGAGGCATCACCTGATTTCACAGCAGATACCTCCTGAATTGGGCTTCGCAGGTGGCACTGGTGGTAAAGAACCCACCTACCAATGCAGAAGACACAAGAGATGCCGGTTCAATCCCTGGGTTGGGAAGATCCTCTGTTGGAAGGCACAGCAACCCAACTCCAGTATTCTTGCCTGGAGAATCCCATGGACAGAGGAGCCTGGCAGACTGAAGTCCATAGTGTCACATGGAGTCAGACACGACTGAAGTGTGCAAGCACACATCCTGAGGGCTTCCCTTGTGGCTCAGCTGGTAAAGAATCCGCCTGCAATGCAGGAGACCTGGGTTCGATCCCTGGGTTGGGAAAATCCCCTGGAGAACAGAAAGGCTACCCACTCTAGTATCCTGGCCTGGAGAATTCCATAGGCTGTATAGTACATGGGGTCGCAAAGAGTCAGACACAACTGAGTGACTTTTATACCTCCTGAATTGCATTTCCATTACCCATTTCTGATTCCACGTAAGGCACAGTTGATGCTCCCTGACCTCACCTCAAGTGGAGAAGCTGCTCACTTCCCATCATCTTACATTTCACATAGTCACCTTCAGCTTCCTTACCTCACACACCTGAGCACTCTACCTCATCCTGCCAAGTCCTTCTCTTAAATGTTTCACAAAGGCCTGCTTCTTCCAGTGCATGTCATTCCTATGCAGACCACCATCTTTTCTCACCTGGGATGTTCTCAGTTCAGTTCAATCGCTCAGTCGTGTCTGACTCTTTGCAGCCCCAAGCACGCCAGGCCTCCCTGTCCATCACCAACTCCCGGAGTTCACTCAAACTCATGTCCATCGACTAGGTGATGCCATCCAGTCATCTCATCCTCTGTCATCCCCTTTTCCTGCCCCAATCCCTCCCAGCATCAGGGTCTTTTCCAATGAGTCAACTCTTCACATGAGGTGGCCAAAGTATTGGAGTTTCAGCTTTAGCATCAATCCTTCCAATGTACACCCAGGACTGATCTCTTTAGGATGAACTGGTTGGATCTCCTTGCAGTCCAAGGGACTCTCAAGAGTCTTCTCCAACACCACAGTTCAAAAGCATCAATTCTTCGGCACTCAGCTTTCTTCACAGTCCAGCTCTCACATCCATACATGATCACAGGAAAAACCATAGCCTTGACTAGACAGACCTTTGTTGGCAAAGTAATGTCTCTGCTTTTGAATATGCTAACTAGGTTGGTCATAACTTGCCTTCCAAGGAGTAAGTGTCTTTTAATTTCATGGTTGCAATCACCATCTGCAGTGATTTTGGAGCCCCAAAAAATAAAGTCTGACATTGTTTCCACTGTTTCCCCATCTATTTCCCTTGAAGTGATGGGACCAGATGCCATGATCTTTGTTTTCTGAATGTTGAGCTTTAAGCCAACTTTTTCACTCTCCTCTTTCACTGTGATCAAGAGGCTTTTTAGTTTCTCTTCACTTTCTGCCATAAGGGTGGTGTCATTTGTATATCTGAGGTTATTGATATTTCTCCTGGCAGTCTTGATTCCAGCTTGTGTTTCTTCCAGTCCAGCGTTTCTCATGATGTACTCTGCATATAAGTTAAATAAGCAGGGTGACAATATACAGCCTTGATGTACTCCTTTTCCTATTTGGAACCAGTCTGCTGTTCCATGTCCAGGTCTAACTGTTGCTTCCTGACCTACATATAGGTTTCTCAAGAGGCAGGTCAGGTGGTCTGGTATTCCCATCTCTTTCAGAATTTACCACAGTTTATTGTGATCCACATAGTCAAAGGCTTTGGCACAGTCAATAAAGCAGAAATAGATGTTTTTCTGGAACTCTAGCTTTTTCGATGATCCAGCGGATGTTGGCAATTTGGTCTCTGGTTCCTCTGCCTTTTCTAAAACCAGCTTGAACATCTGGAAGTTCATGGTTCATGTATTGCTGAAGCCTGGCTTGGAGAATTTTGAGAATTACTTTGCTAGCATGTGAGATGAGTGCAATTGTGCGTAGTTTGAGCATTCTTTGGCATTGCCTTTCTTTGGGATTGGAATGAAAACTGACCTTTTCCAATCCTGTGGCCACTGCTGAGTTTTCCAAATTTGCTGGCATATTGAGTGCAGCACTTTCACAGCATCATCTTTCAGGATTTGAAATAGCTCCACTGGAATTCCATCACCTCCACTAGCTTTGTTCGTAGTGATGCTTTCTAAGGCCCACTTGACTTCACATTCCAGGATATCTGGCTCTAGGTGAGGGATCACACCATTGTGGTTATCTCGGTCATGAAGATCTTTTTTTGTACAGTTCTTCTGTATATTCTTGCCACCTCTTCTTAATATCTTCTGCTTCTGTTAGGTTCCTGCCATTTCTGTCCTTTATTGAGCCCATCTTTGCTCAATGAAATATTCCCTTGGTATCTCTAATTTTCTTGAAGAGATCCCTAGTCTTTCCCATTCTGTTGTTTTCCTCTATTTCTTTGCATTGATCGCTGAGGAAGGCTTTCTTATCTCTTCTTGCTATTCTTTGGAACTCTGCATTCAGATGCTTATATCTTTCCTTTTCTCCTTTGCTTTTTGCTTCTCTTCTTTTCACAGCTATTTGTAAGGCCTCCTCAGACAGCCATTTTGCTTTTTTGCATTTCTTTTCCATGGGGATGGTCTTGATTCCTGTCTCCTGTACAATGTCACGAACCTCCGTCCATAGTTCATCAGGCACTCTATCTATCAGATCTAGTCCCTTAAATCTATTTCTCACTTCCACTGTATAACAGTTTCTTATTCCTACTTTAATATTATTTTCCTAAAACCATTCTCCAGTTGGCACCAAGAACAAGTTTTCCCACTCAGCTAATGTTATGGTATCATTTAATTTCAGACACTGTAGTTTTCACCTCTAGAAATTTGATTACAGTCTTTTTTTTAATATCTTCTCTCTAATCAGTGTTTTGAAAATATAGAATACAGTTATAATCTCTGTTTTAATGTTCTTGTCTGCTCATTCTGACATCTGTGTCAACTCTGGGTTGGTTTCGATTGACTTTTTTGTTTGTTTTTTTCTCCTCTTTACAGTTCATGTTTTCCTACTGCTTTGACAATTTTTAATTAGGTATCAGATGTGAATTTTACTTTTTTTTTTAATGGAGTATTTTTACATTTCTAGAAACATTCTTAAACTTTGTTCTAGGATATGAATAAGCTATTAATACTTGGAAACAGTTTGATTCATTTGAATCTTACTTTTAAGGTGTTTTAGACAGGACTAGGGTTAATTTTTGGGCTTCCCTGGTGGCTCAGAGGTTAAAGCATCTGCCTCCAATTCGGGAGACTTGGGTTTGATCCCTGGATCAGGAAGATCCGCTGGAGAAGGAAATGGCAACCCACTCCAGTATTCTTGCCTGGAGAATCCCATGGACAGAGGAAGCCTGGTAGGCTACAGCCCACGGGGTTGCAAAGAGTGGGACACGACTGAGGAACTTCACTTTCACTTTCATTTTCAGGGTTGATTTCCCCTTAGTACTGAAGTACAACTTTTTTACTGTGTGTTTTCCCATGTGTCTTTATCAAATGAATCTTTGTGTTACAAATGAGGAAGTGAGGCTTCCAAAGTTTGTGAGACAGGTGGCAGGTTGTTGGAGCCTAGAGTCACACTCTTGTCTGTCTGACCCCAGTCTCTGTGTTTTCCTTCAGCTTTATTGAAACATAACTGACATAGAGCACTGTGTAAGGTGTACAGTGTGTTGATTTGAGATACATATATTACAAAATGATTACCACTATAGTGTTAGCTAACACCTCCATCACATGTTCATCTTTTTTTGTGGTGAGAACATTTAAGATGTTAACAACTTTCAGTTATATAATACAGTATTCTTAGCCATAACACCTTGCTGTACATTAGATCCTAGGGACTTATTTGTCTTATAACAAAGTTTGTACCTTTTGATCAACATCTCACTCTACTTGTTTCTATAAATTTGACTTTTTAAAAATCCACATACAAGTGACACCATACATACAGTATTAGTCTTTCTCTGGCTTATTTCACTTAGCATAATGTCCTCAAGGTATATTCATGTTGTTGAAATGACAGGATATCCTTCTTACTGCTGAATAATATTCCATGGTGTGTGTCTGTATATATGTATATCACATCTCTTTAACCCATTCATCTGTTGATGGACACTTAGGTTGTTTTTGTATCTGTGAATGATACTGCAGTGAACATGCAGCAGACATCTCTTCGAAATCCTGTTTTCATATTCTCTGATGTGTGCTAGGTGTGCTGGATCATATGGTGGTTCTGTTATTAATTTTTTGAGGAATGTGGTTAAGACTCTTAGTAGTCCAATCACCGTTCCATAAATTATGAGGTTTTACAGCCTGGCTGTTGGGAACGGTGCTATTCCCAGCTCTGTCTGAGCTCTGGCCTTCTTCCCTTCAATCCAGTTTCTTGCATGCATGTAGTGGACTTGACAGAGACCCTCTGCAGATTTTCAGGGTTCTCTCTTCCTCTCTAGTGCTCTAGCTGCCATGGTCTTCTCTAAGTTTCTGCTGTTTCTTCAACTCTGGGGACTGGCCACTTTGTGGCCTTGAAGCCCACAAAGTAATATGCTGGGGCAGTCCTAGAACTCACTTCGTTTGTTTCCCATTCCTCAGGGATTGCTGTCTTTTCTTGCCCAACGTCTATTCTCCTGGAAACCATGTTTCTTAGATTTGTCTTGGTTTTAGTTGTTTTTGGCAGGAGGGTAAATTGGTCCTTATTCCATCTTACTTGGTTGAAATCAAAAGTTCCCTCCAGGTATCATCTTTTCTTTTTTTTTTCCAGGTAAAATTACATACATCAAATTCACCATTTAAAATTTTTAACCATTTAATGTGTACAGTTCACTGGCTTTTAGTACATTTGCATTGCTAGGCAGCCACGACCACTACCTAATTTCACTGCCCATTAAGCAGTCAGTCCTCATTTCATTTACTTTTTAATGAAGCCCATTTGGCCTTGGGATAAATTCTACATGGCTCCTAAGGTTATGTGGTGGCTCCCAGGGACATGATGATGTGAGGAATCACCTGGAAATCTCTTCCTAGTGACTCAACTCACACCCGTCCATCCTTTAGCTCTCCACAGAGACAACTTCTCTTACCAGAAGCTTTTCCTAATACCCTAATATTAAGTTAGGTTCCTTTCTTTTTGCTCAATTAGCCCCAGACCCTTAAACTTCTAGTGCTTATCAGACTAAGGTGTGTCTGGCTGTCTCTTCTGCTTCCCCAGCAGCTGGATGAGGTCTATCTTCTGTCTTGCCTGGAATGTGGTAGGTGTTCCAGTATTTGCTGAAATGAGGGACTGTGTCCAGGGAGATCTGGTGACTGCACTGTGTCCAATGTTAACATCATGCAGAGTCAGGGCTGAGGAGCCTTCCCTCATCAAAGGTTTCCGCAGAGAGTTGTGGGCAGAGCAAAAATATGGGGCTGACCTCCCATTCCATCCTCCCCTCACCCTGCCCTGGTAGATGATTGTTTGTGTTCTGAGAAGTTCCCAGCCATCGGGGTAGAAATGTGAACCGGTTTCCTTTCTTCAGTAATTACTACCAGTGGTGTTTTGTTGACCTTGCCTTTATGTTGTTCAGTCACTCAGTTGTGTCTGAGGCTTTATTACCCCATGGACTACAGCGTGCCAGGCTTCCCTGCCCTTCACTATTTCTTGGAGTTTGCTCAAACGCATGTCTATTGAGTCGATGATGGCATTGAATGATCTCATCCTCTGTCACCCCCTTCTCCTCCTGCCATCAATCTTTCCCAGCATCAGGGTCTTTTCCAATGAGTCATCTATTCACATCTGGTGGCCAAAGTATTGAAGCTTCAGCATCAGTGGTTCCAATGAATATTCAGGGTTGATTTCCTTTAGGGTGGGTGGTAGGTGATGCTTAACAGGATTTCAACAGATTCCATAGCTCTCTGGTTACTTTTGGTCAAAATGAATTTGGAGCTTAGAATACAAGGCTCAGTGCTATTTGTCTAAAAGCTCCAGTATCAAACTCATTGCAAGCCTTCTCCCTGTGGCCCAGCATAAGCTAGTGCTGGGACTGAACCAACGCTGCATGTTCTTCTCTTGACCCCCCTCCCCTGCCCTGAAGCTGCCAAGCCCCTCATGGGTCTTCTGCAGCCCAGTGCTGGGGGGCGGGGGCGGGGGGCAACTGGAAGAAGAGAGATTCTCCTTGTGTGACTGACTGCATGCTGGTTATGGGGAATGTCCTGGCTTTGCTCTGGGTGTTGCTCTGTGTAGTGCTGGTGGCCACCACTGTGTGGGTATGTATGTGTGATCACATGCTCCTCCATGGCTATGGATCCCTGCCCTCCCGAGAATGGCAGCCATGCCTCTTCCCACACTTCTCCCTTGTGGGACTCCTCTTGCTTGGTCCCAGGGCCATCCATGGCCTCTGCCCTTCCATGAATAACCACCAGGGTCCACAATAATAACCATAGGGCCCTTCGAGGGCCACAGAGATTTGGATGGGGTGAAGGTTTTTGAGGCACATCACATCAGAGGCTCTTTAGACCCTGTAGTCCTGGGCTACTCTGGCCCGTGAGCCATCTCTGGGCCAGGAGCAGCACCATTGTTTGAGTTCATGTCCCCACAGGCCAACAATCCCCTCTCCGTCCCCATGATGCAGTGAGAAGAGTAAAAGGACACCCACCATGTTCTCAGACAGGATGCTCCTCACCATGCCCTATTAGTGGCACCAGGAGGGCCTGTAATTTCTGCAGCCCAGCAGGTGTGCATCTGGGGGACACCTTCTTGCAGGTCCCCCAGTCTTCATGTGAGATTTGTTTAGAGCTACTCTTGGCTACAGGAGGGGAGGAACCATGCTCTCCCACCATGGAGGTGGGTTTTCCCTTGTTGCTCAGTCATATCTGACTCTTGTGACCCAAAGGACTGTAGCCCACCAGGCTCCTCTGTCTATGGAATTTCCCAGGTAAGAATACTGGAGTGAGTTGCCATTTCCTTCTCCAGGGAATCTTCTTGGCCCAGGGATCAAACCCAGGTCTCCTACATTGGCAGGTTGATTCTTTACCACTGAGCCACCAAGGAAGCCCCTGGGTTTTCCCTGCAGACACCCCAAAGCTAACTTTATCAGGCTTTCCTTCCCTGATGGTTGATGGCTGGTTCTGACATCTCTCAGCAAGCCCAGAACAAACTTTAGAAGACGCTGCGCTTAGTGGCTTTTGGGGACCTAAGCCCCATGTGCTCAAGCAGTGGGAACAATGAAATGGCAGATCTTCCATTCGTCCCTAGCTCAAGTGATCGCTTGCAGAGGAGTGGTTTATCTTTGCGGTCTCTAAGTCCACAGCCCTTTCAGGGGTAGACAATCAGTTTGTGGGATTGAGTTACAGCAGGAAGTATGACAAGTGGCTGCTGGGTGTTGTCTGTGTCCTAAAAAACACTAGTCATATTGGATTAGGGTCTACCCTAAGGACCTCGTTTTGATTTAATTAGCTCTTTCAAGGCCCTATGTCCAAATGTAGTCACATTCTGAAGTACTGGGCTTAAGAATTCACCATATGAATTCCGGGTGTGGTGAGGAGAGACCAATTCAGCCCCCAACAGATGTGTCTTTCCATTAAAGAGGCAAGGCTAAGTGGAAGTGGCATAAACATAACTTGGACTTCACTTTTAAACCTGTTAAAACTTCGAATAATGATTCTTGATAAATTCTGAAAAATTGCTAGGTGCTTTGCAGTTTAAAATTTTATGTAGAAGATGGCTTAATAGCTTTTTTAATTGTTTGAAATAGTCATAATCCAATTTCCTTTTTCATGTAGAAAATATCTATTGAGTGGTCACTAGGTGCCAGACACCATTCTAGGTACTAGGAATATAGTTGAATAAAAGGGATACAAATCTCTACCTTCATCCTAGTTGGAGGAAATAGACTATCTGCAAAATAATAGTAAGTTATACCGTATGCTGTAGTGATAAGTGGCATGGAAAAAGTAAAGTAGGGGAAGAGAGTGTATGTCCTTTGGGTTGATGGGTTGAAATCTTAAATAGATTATAGATGGTCACATTGAGAAGGTACTTATGAACAAAAATTTGAAAGAGGTAAGGGAGGAGTCTTGAGGACATGCGCCTTCAGTAGGACTGCCTAGGCAGAGGAGAGAGCAAGTACAAAGGCCCTGAGCTAGGAATGGACTTGTTTGAGAAAATGCAGAGGGGTCAGAAGGGCTGGTGGGTTGTGAATAATAGGAAGAGGACTGGGAGACAATGCCAGAGAGGTAGGCAGGGACTAAATCATGTAGAATCATGAGAGCCATGAGTTTGAGGAAATGAGTTGGATCCGAAGTGTTGGTCCCTGGGGGACTAAAGGATTGTTGGGGCCAGGGTATCACTGAGCCAGGAAGCGGGAGCCTGGGGTGCCTGAGGATCAGATTATAGACAGTTTGAAGTTGTTGGCAGTGATATCATCCAGGAGATGACCACAGCAGTCAGTGACTCAGGTAGTGGAAGCCAAGTGCGTTGGAAGAGAACTACGGGAATTTTGAGAGCGGGGTCTTAGAAGGAATAAACAGAAAGAAGGAGTGGTTTTAGAGAGAATGGCAGTGAGCTAGTAGTTAAATTCTTCAAGCAGGGGAGGGCCTGACCCAGGCATTTGCAACAAAACTGGCAATGGATGGTGTATTCTGATGATGAGAGATTGCAAGCTGGGGTTTCAGGGCAGAGGGGCGGGGTGTGTGGTCTGGAAGCAGCAGTGGAGCAGAGGCCCCTCTTAACTGATGCTCATGGGCAGCCCGGGAGAGATGGCAGCTGGGGGCCATGATTCCCTCTAGCTGTGAAATGTGACTGACTTTTAGGATATTGCTGTTGATGACTACTTAATAAAACCTAAATGATTATAACTTCTTAATATTAGGCTTCTTAGTCTTGATAAAATTGAGTGAGAGTTTTTGAGAAGTTCTTTTCCTTAAAAATGGAATAGCAGGAATTAATCATTTATGCTCCTTGGTCTTCAGATAGAGGCATCTAGGATTAAGGCAGAACCTCTCTTCACTGCTTGTAGGGTTCCATCTTGAGGCTCATCATTGCCTTGACAGGCTACATCCAGAGCGCAGTGAGAGAAAATGTTGACTTAGTAGAAGACATGCAGTTGCCAGGAGAAGAGCAAGAATGGAGGGAAAAAGAGAAAGAAAAGGTGTTTGAAAAGTCAGTAGGAATCTTTCAGGTGGAATGAACTCCTGGGAGAAGGGACTTATTCACCGTATAGATGGGTGGTCACAAAGCGGTGGTTCTCCAAGGGTGTCTGGGTCTCTATTAGGGATGTGTGAGGTTAAGACCATTTCAGTAATCACACTAACATGTTATTTGCCCTTTTCATAAGCATATAGTGCAGTTTTATAGAAGTATGACACCACAGCTGATTGCGGTGGCAGATATGAAAACCCAGTTGTCTTCTTGTAAGCCAGATATTAAAGAAATCTGCAAAAATGTGGAACAGTGGCAGTCTCACTAAATATTTTTTTAACGTTAAAGGGGTTATAACAATATTTAAATCAACTAGTAAATATTTCAAATAAGCATTTTGAGTTGTAATGCTGTATATACTGATAGATATAATCCTTATAAGCAAAACAAAAGCTCTTTATGGTCCTTAATAATTTTTAAGATTGTAAAGGAATCTAGGGATCCAACAGTTTGAGAACTAATAGATAAGAGGCCAGGCTCTGGAGTTAGTATGCTTAGGTGGGAATCTAGGCTTTATGATCTTAGGCAAGTTTCTCGACCTCTAAGACTTTAGAGAGTCTATGTCTATGAACTAGGCCACTTCAGGCAAGTGTTGTGAACAAGTGAAGTAATGTATTATAGTCACTTTGCACAGTGATATTTGGGTACAGAGTGATCATTTCACAAATGTTGATTATTACTTCATGTAACAACTGACTGAGTGCATAACTCTTTGCTAAGTGCTGGCAGGATGTAAAATGGCATAAGTCACAGCTCCTACTCTGAAGAGGTTTGCTGCCCAGCAGGGTAGAGATTTCTGGATTTGTAGTTGGCATCTGCGAGTTCAATTCCCAGCTCTACCCTTGACTCGTGACCTCACCTTGAGCAAGCCACTTCCTGTGGGTAAAGTCAGATAATAAAGGCATTGTGACAGTCCACTGAGGAGACAATAAATTCCTGCTGTGTCTTCCAGGCATTGCTGTCCCTAGAACTTAATTTAACGTGGATTTGTCCTTCTTGAAAATAACACTACCTTTTTCTGCTTTCCATTTTCAGAACCTGCCTTTCTTCCCGAGATATGTAACTATGCCAGTAGAGGGCACCTTCTACCTTCTTATTCATCCACTGGCTCCTTTCTCTAATTTGGAAATGTTCTAGCTGAGATGGGTGGCAATTGCCGGTTTTTGTCTTAGGACACTCATAACTTTGTGAGTGTGCTAAATTTTGTCTGAAAATCCTGACTCGTTTTTTTATCAGTTAATACAGATTTATTGAGACCTCTAAATAAATAAAGGGGCTTTCCTCATAGCTCAGTTAGTAAAGAATCCACCTGCCATGCAGGACACCCTGGTTTGATTCCTGGGTTGGGAAGATAAGAGAAAGGCTACCCACTCCAGTATTCTGGCCTGGAGAATTCCATGGATTGTATAGTCCATGGGGTTGTGAAGAATCGGACATGACTGAGTGACCTTCACTTTTCACTCACTTTAAATAAAACTGAAGGGAAGGTGTTGGTGGAAAGGAGATTGTGGGTGTGGCCACCATCATCTGACATTGAGAATCATGGACTATATTCCAGGCCGTTTTAAGTGCTTCTCTTGCAACATTTCCTGAACTCTCAGACCACCACCAGGGGTAGGTTATGGGCACTCATTTAATAGCTATAAGCCTGGGCTCTGATTGGTTAGGTAACTTGTGTGAAGTCCATTGTGGTGGAGCTGATTCAAATCCAGAGGAAGTGTGCTGATAGCAGAGGAGGATGAGATGGCTGTGAGCTGGAAAGGGAGGCAAGATCTGGACAGAAGGAGAAGACCAAAGAGAGTCTTGTCAGGCAGGGGAAATGGTCTCCAGTGGAGCTTGCCCTCAGTGGTGAGCCCTGAAAGCAGGGAGCAGGTCTTACTGCTCCAAGATGGTGATTCTCAATCTTGTCAGGCACAAACGCCCCTTTCTTTAGAAAGTATTTTGTAACACCTATCGTACTATCCTGAAGTGAAATTCTAAAGTAGTACATATCTGTGTTTACATATATGTTTACACTTAATACAAAAGCAAAGTATTACTTCCTATCACTTGAGTAGCAGGCCTGCTGGTGACACAGACCAGAGAACGCAAAGTGCCGGGCTAAATTCCCAAACTGTCCACCAGGGGGCGGTGTATCTCGTCCTCGGCTGCGAACAGCTCCCCAGTCCACGTGCGTTATCTTTGGGCGGCTCCCCTCTCCGTCGCAGTGGCCTCATGTCACACTTCTCCTGAGGTGGCGTGATTTTCTCCCTGATGGCTCCTAACTGGTCTGGGGCGCGTGGGGAGTGAAGATAGGAAGTCGCAGAGCATGGAGCTGACCTCACCAAGTTGGTGTGCTAGATTTCTAGTCACATGAACTCGCCAGGATTAGAGTCATGTTCTTTCAAGTTTTACTTTTGTTGTTCAATCTTTTGCTTAAAAAGTGATCACGAAGCTATATGTTTGTTTTATTTTCATTGAAATTATTTTTTAGGTTACTTTGTATTATAGCAAGCTGTAGGGACCTGGGGCTTCCCTTGTGGCTCAGCTGGGAAAGAATCCACCTGTAATGTGGGAGACCAGGGTTCGATCCCTGGATTGGGAAGATTCCCTGGAGAAGGGAAAGGCTACCCACTCCAGTATTCTGGTCTGGAGAATTCCATGGACTAGTCCACGGGGTCGCAAAGACCCAGACATGACTAAGCCACTTTGAATTTTCAACTATTCATTTAATCTTTTTCTCTAGTGGAGTTTTCTTTAACCTAAATACATATATTTAAATAGAAACTTTAAATAAATGTATAAATTTAAAGCTTATATCACTTGGCTTAACTAGAGGGTAACCAAAACAAAACCCCCAAAGAAATAAAGCCAAATTACTACATTCTTATTTATATTTTGGTTATTTATATCTTGGTTTCCCACCAAAGGTCCATTGTCTCTATAAAAAAGGAGCTTAAGAAGTGTTAAAGACATAGTCATATCAAACCAAGACTATCCTTAAAGTAATCAGAGAGCTAAAAGAAAAGTGAAAGGGAATATTTTTCTCACTGTTTAAGAGAATCCACATTATTTAAACTTTTATCTGTGTACCCTATAGCAGTGGATAAAAAGTTTCCCATTCTGGAGACAGGTATAGCAGATGGCTTCCTGAACTTGGAGTCAAGGGACCACTTACTAGCTGTGTGTCCTGAACTTATCACTTGCCCTCTCTGGGCCTCTCTGGCCTCACCTGTAAAACGAGCTTCGAAGAGATGATCTCTAAAGTTCTTCTGGATCTAATAGTCGAAGACTGAAGCCCTGATTCTCATCTGAAGGAGATCTAGGACTTAAGGTGGGTATCCTTCTATTGTGTGTCTAGAACCTTTGAAGGGGGTTGGGGGAAACCACGGATTCCCAGAAATTCCGACCAGCACTGTCTCTACCTTGGGGCAGCTTAACCTAACGTAGCAGAACAGCTGGGTGTTTAGAACCTGGAGTCCAAGATACCTGGATTTAAATCCTTGCTGTGCCTCCTGTAAGTATTGTCCTTGCCGTACCTCTGGCATGTATGTATAGTAACTTTGAGCAAGTTACCCTCTTTGGCCCCCGTTTCTCTAATTAAACAGTAGGGACAGTGATAGAATTTATCCATATTGTGAAGATGAAATTATAATGTTAGGTGCTTACTCCAGCTCCTTGTCCATGTCTCAGCAATGATTCCTGTTTATTATGGTACTTCCTAAGATTTATTTATGTATTTTAAGTGAAACTTGGAAGCAAGCCATTGGGGAAACTGTTTGGTGGCCCTGTCCCCAATATCTTAAAACTGATGAATGTTTCCCAATAAGGGGAAGCCTAGTCTGAGAAAGGCAAATGTGAATGTGCAAGGCTGTCTAACTTACACACAGCCTTGGTGCTAAATATGAGGGCCGAGTGTATTTGTGTGGGTTTTAGGACTTTTGAAAAAAATAATTTTTTTTTCAAAAGCTTTAGCTGAGCAGCTTGTGGCTTTCCAGCCCACAGGTTTCCTGCGTCTCTGCCTGGCCCCCTTGGTGCAGGTGGCTGCGTGTGTGCGTGTGGGACCGAGGAGAGAGTGGAGCGGTGAGGTGGGGAATAGCAGAAGAACAGAGTTCCCCTTGATGGCCCCTGACCTGCTCTGTCACCATGGCAGGCCTGTTCTCGCCCTTGTGGGGCTGGGCAAGGTGGCTGGGGCAGCAGAGCCTGACATTTCAAAGAGCAGTATTGCTTGTCCTGGGCACACCTGTCTTTGAGATCTTGCTGCCACTGCTGGGACATTCCTGACCAGGTGGAATTCTCCTGATGACATTTTTTTTGGATGATCATGTGACAACTCCCTGAAGCATAGAAAGTTCTGTTGTTAGAGCTGTGGACCTGGATTTTCATTCTGTCCTGACCACTAATGAGCTCTCTGACCTTTCTGAACACTTTTGTTTCTTCCTTTCCTTATTTGTAAAATAAAGGTTAGATCATGCTCATGGTTTTTAAGTTACAACTTATTTGTGTACGTGTGGGGTAGATGTCACAGAGCCTTTGGACAAACTGATGAGAGTTATATAGATTCTGTCTCCAGAAAAACATAGGTCCCCACTCATTTTGTATAAAATTTGAGGCTATTTCAAGACACCCCTGGAAATCCTTCCATGGAGTCCAGGTGGCAAACCACTGATTCTATGCTTTTTTTGGCTTGCAAGCTTCCGTGAAGCCCATGCCTTCAAGGCGTTCCTGCTGAACCTAAAGCAAATGAAGAACCTGTCCATTTACAAACGTGTGTTTAGCATTCTCTCCCTCACAGTCCAGCAAAGTGAGCCTCAGCCCTGCTAGCAGGGGCATGCAGGAGCCGAGCTACCAGGGCCTTTGCGTGTGGCTGTGCAGGTTTTTTCCTGCACAAGGCATCCCAGTTGATGGCCACACCTTTTCCTGTTCACACTAAAGTGGGACCTGGGCCAAATGTAGCCTTTGCAACATATACTTGTATACAAAAATATAAGGTCCAGCAGGAAATTCTCTGCCCAAAGACTTGACATGAGGCTGACTCTCCCTGTGTGGGCTCAGGAGACAGTATTATTTAGTGACTGGAGAGAGGGGTCATCAAGAGACCAAAATATGCACTTAAGACTTGGGCAAGACTGAGATCCTTGAATGAGTTAGGATTCTTATGGAAAGTGACTGCATTTGTTGGAGTTCTTAGTTTGCAGATAACAGAAACCAATTCAGCTGACTTAAGCAGGAAGGTGATGTATTGAAAGCGTGTCAGGTGGTTCATAGAAATGTCAGGAAAGCTACAGAACAGGCATGAGATACAGAGCGTGACAATGGAGGTGAGGCCTCAGCCACAATAGCGGTCTGAGTGATGATGCAGCCCCAACCTAGCATGGATGCCACTGCCTTCAAGCAATCCCAGCTTACCTCACTGCCACTGGTGATGCTGGATGGAAGGTGTAGCCGTTGCCACCAACCACTAAGATGCATCCTTGAGGGCTCCACTCCATTGCATGTAACATCTGGTTGATTGCACATGGATCATGTGCTTGACCATCCCAGCTGCGCAGGGTCCTGGGAGAGTGAGTGACTGACATGTTCAACTTCTCTGTTTCCCACCAAGACTCTTAAGTGGGGGACTTCCCCAAACCATCACAGGCAGCCCTCCCAAATCAACAGACATTCTGCAGACACAGCAACCAGCTAGAGTTAGCCTCAGTAAAGAGAACTCTTGAAGACTGGAGGGCGTTTTGTGAAAGTAAGGACAGGAGGGAAGCCAGACCTTCAATGGCCTGGAACCAGGAACTTGAACATCAGTGGAACGCTTCCTCTAGCTCTCATCTCTGCTGCTCTGGGCTCCTCCTTCATTTTCTCTCTCTGCTTTCTGACATTTTATGTTCACAGTCCAGGAGGAAGCATCGTGTGCTAAAAACAGGGTGTTTTTAGCCCCCACCTGTGGCTCTAAGGGTCCCTGTCTGGAAGGAGAGCTTGGCATTCACTATGATGGGTGGCTTCCACCCACTTTTTACCTTCATTCTGGCTGCCCCAGATGGGTCTCTGCTGTTCTACATGGGCCCCTCATTGTGGAGGTCCCTTTAGATAACCTTGACACACCTCCTCATATTTTTTTGAGGCTGCACTTAGCTTCTCTGATATTCCCAGAATGTCAGATCTTCCTCATTTTACTGACGGAGGGTCTAGGTTTTCAGAAGAATGCTAGCATGTGGAGAACTCAACAGGTGCTAGTGATATCACTAGGGTTTCTTTTCTTCTTCATTTCTCTCCTCTCTTTCTCTTTCTCGGCACCCTCTGTCCCTTCTCCATTTGTTCTTTCCAAAATATGTACCATGTGCTGGGTACCTTCTACTTACTGAGAACTCATCTGTTAATAAGACACAATTCCTGCCCTTCCAAGGCTTTTAGTTCAGTAGGAAGCAGTATCATGATATGATTTAGAGTAAAAGAAAATTATTTTTATCAGGGAGCCACAGTTTGAGGGAGGTTCTTCACCCGAACCAAACTAAACAACAACAATAACACCCAACTGACCTGTACTCTTCAAAATATGGCAAGATCAAGCAAGACAAAAAAGGGCTGTATATTGAATTTGCACATTGAAGATATATAACAATTAAATGCAATGTGTCATTGGGATCAAAACCCTGATTGGGAAAAAGCTATTCTAAGGAACACGACTAGGGCAATGATGAAATTTTGTAATGTACTTTTTTTTTTAAGGTAAGAGTATTGCATCATTGTTAAATTTCCTGCGTTTGGTAACTTGACTGTGGTTATGTAGGAGAATTTCCTTGTTAGGAAATAAATATATGTGAAAGTGTTTATGCATAAAAGAATATGATGTCTACAATATAGTGTCAAAAGGTTCAGAAAAAATATATGTAGAGAGAGTGATAGAGCAAATATGAAATGACTTTAAAAATTGGTGAATCTGTATGAAGAGTAGACTTAGGTTCTCTATTCTTGCAACTTTTTTGTAGAGGTGATTAAGTTTGTTATCTTGCTATTAATACTGTTTTCTACTTATTTCATGTGTTCTTTGATCCTTTTTTCTGTCTTCTTTGGATTGATAATTTTTTTTAAAAATGGACTTTTTCGATAGCTCTTTTTTAAGAGGTGACTTTGAGTTTATAGTATACATCTTGAACTTATCATCATTTACTTGCAAGTGATCTATCACTTCATATATAGTAAGAGCCTTGAACAATATATTGTCATTTCTCTTGACCCTCCCTTTGTGCTATTGGTGTCATAATTTTTTACTTTCTAGTATATTATGAACCCTATTGTACATTGTCAATGTTTTGTTAAACAGTCAATTATTTTTAAAAGAGATTTAAATAACAAGAAAACATCATTTTTCTCAGTGCTCTTCCTTTGTGTAGATCCAGATTGCCACCTGGTATCTTTTCCCTTCTGCCTGGAGAATTTTCTTTAACATTTCCTGTAGCCTGGGTCAGCAGATGATGAATCCTTTCAGCTTTGTACTTCTGAAAAAAGTCTTTATTGCCAGATCCTAGGTTGGCAGGTCTATTCCTTTCAGTGCTTTAAAAGTGCTGCTCCACTGTTTTTTCTTTTTGCGTTTTTCTTTTTTTCAATAAGGGGAAATGTGCTATTTTCTTATCCTTGTCACCTTGTGGGTAATGTCTTTTTTTTGCTGGCTGCTTCCTCCCTCCCCCACTTACCACTGATTTTGCATAATTTTTGCATAATTTTGCATAATTATGATGTACTTTCCTGTGGTTTTCTTCATGTTTGTTGTGTTTGGGGTTTGCTGAGTTTCTTGGATCTCTGTGTTTATAGTTTTTGTCAAATTTAGAAAATTTTCATCCATTATTTCTTTAGTTTTTTTCTTTCTGTCCCCATTCCCTTCACCTGCTTTGGGGACTTATAACTCACTGATGCTCTTTTCATTCTTTCCCAACGCTTACTTGACAGGCCATTCCTAGACCTCAGCCCTAGAGATGTAGGTTCCAGTGTTCTGGGTTGGGGCTTGGGAGCCAGTACAGTTTTTTTTTTTTTCGTTTTTCTTTACTTTAGACCTCATTAGAAGCTGAGCAAACACAATGTTAAAGAACCGTACACAGAGGTGACTGAGTTTGTGCTCCTGGGACTGACATACTGAGTTGAGTTGCAGCCTATTCTTTTTGTGATTTTCCTAGTCGTCTACGTGGGAGAAGGCAATGGCACCCCACTCCAGTACTCTTGCCTGGAGAATCCCATGGACGGAGGAGCCTGGTGGGCTCCCGTCTATGGGGTCGCACAGAGTCGGACACGACTGCAGCGATTTAGCAGCAGCAGCAGTCATCTACGTGATCACAGTCATCAGCAATGAGAGCATGATTTTGTTAATCAGAAGTGACTCAAAACTTCACACTCCAATGTTCTTCAGCTACCTTTCCTTTGTAGATCTCTGTTATGCCACCAATGTCACTCCTTAGATGCTGGAGTGACACCAATGTCACTCTCTTATCCAAAAGGAAATCCATTTCCTTCCTTGATTGCTTTATACAGTGTTACTTTTTCATTTCCTTGGGGCTCACAGATTGCTATATGCTTACAGTGATGGTTTATGACCGCTACGTGGCCATCTGCAAACCCTGGTTATAAGGCAGTAAAATGTCTCAATGTGTCTGTCTCTCTCTCATTGCTACTCCTTATAATTAGGTAGGTAGGTAGATTTAGTCGCTAAGTCCTGTCTGACTCTTGTGACCCTAAGGGCTGTAGCCCGCCGTGCTCCTCTGTCCATGGGATTTCCCAGGCAAGAATACTGGAGTGGGTTGCCATTTCCTTTTCCAGGGGATCTTCCTGACCCAGGTATTGAACTCGGATCTCCTGTATTACAGGCAGATGCTTTACCCACTGAGCCACCAGGGATGCCCACTCACTCCTTATATTTATGGCTTTGCAAATGGTCTTGCACAGACCATTCTGGTGCTCTGTCTCTCCTTCTGTGGACCCAATGAAATCAACCACTTTTACTGTGAGAACCAACCTCTCTTTGTCCTGTCCTGCTCAGATACTTATGTCAATGAGACTGCCATGTTCATGGTGGCTGGTTCCAACCTCCTGTATTCTCTCTCGATCATCTTCATCTCCTACATTTTCATTTTCCCAGTCGTCGTGTGTATTCGCATGACAGAAGGCGCAAGGCCTTCTCCACCTGTGGATCCCATCTGACAGCTGTCACTGAGGCATCTGCCAGTACAGTATTTTTAAACCAGTCTCTGGGAGATTCAGATGCATCTGGTCCAGGACCATGTTTTGGGGCTTTTTAAAAATTAATTCTATTTATAACTTAAAATATATTTTCAAACTTAAAAGTTGCTAGAATAGTTGTAAAAAATTCCAAACACTCTTTAACCAGATTTACCAGTTGTAAACATTTTGCCGTATTTGCCCCAGCCCCCCAACAACAAACACACACGCTTTTTTCCCTTGGACTATTTGAGAGTAATTTACACCAAGCCCCTTTACTCTTAAATCCTTCAGAGTATATTTCCTAAAATGAAGGCTGTTCTCTTACACAACCACAGTGGAGTGACCAAATTCAGGAAATGTAACATTGATACAATAATACCGTCACCTCATCTTTGGTCCATATTCTGTTCTCTCCAGTTATTCTTTTTTTTTTTTTTTAAATTACTTATTTTTAATTGAAGGATAATTGCTTTACAGTGTCGTGTTGGTTTCTGCCAAACATCAACATGAATTAGCCATAGGTATACATAGGTCCCCTCCTCTCCCGGTTCTTATAGTTATTCTATATCCAGCCTGGGATCTGCCTGAGGTCATAAATTCCACCTACTTGTCCTTTCTCTTTAATGACCCAAGGGTCAAAATGTGAAAAACCCTACTGTAAAACTGGTTGGTAGTGGGAGGAGAGGGATACACTTCCTGAAAACTGCTGAAGCTGAGGAATGGCAGGACTGGCGCGGGGTAGGGGTGGGGGGTGGGCAAGAATTTCCTGCTTAGTCTCCGAGGGGCTTCCATGGACCCAGGGCCAGCGTGTGAAATGCTCAGGCTCTTCTTGCTGCCCAGCTGTAGGTCTTAAGTTCCCCATATGAATGGCCTTATTATTTCCCTTGCACTTTCTGCCCTACCCCCACTGCTTAAGGCAAACAAGCATGTCTCTATTATGTGTTACTGAGAATGAGAAAGGAAAGAAAACAATGAATGGTGAGAAGAATGGGAAAGATAAGTAGAAAAATGGAATAAACTGCTCTGCCTTTAGATCCACAAATTGCTGGATGACTTTGAGCAAGTTGAAAAATATTTTCCAGTATCAGAAACAACATCAAAATTAAATGGCTCTTATTTTCTGTATCCTGAGACTGAGATAATGTTGTCAGGGCCTTGGAGGTTTTATTGTCAGATGAAGGATGGGAGAAATCTGCAGACAAGGTTGTATACTTATGAATATCCCACCTCATCACACCGGGATATCCACCTTCATGTGGATTTTGCCTGAGTTTTTTTTTTTTTTTAAGGGAGTGAAAGGGAACTCAGTGCACATGACATTGATGGGCTGAGAAAAATTCCTATTTAGAAATCTGATGCAAAAGCCAAAGTCATCGTTCTCAAATCCAGACTTGATTCTAACTCATTGGCCAAACTAGTGCTTCTGCACAGGCTTTGGTAAGTTCTCCCAGGCCATGTCAGAGAAGGCAATGGCACCCCACTCCAGTACTCTTGCCTGGAAACTCCCATGGACGGAGGAGCCTGGTAGGCTGCAGTCCATGGGGTCGCGAAGAGTCAGACATGACTGAGCGACTTCACTTTCACTTTCCTGCATTGGAGAAGGAAATGGCAACCCACTCCCGTGTTCTTGCCTGGAGAATCCCAGGGACAGGGGAGCCTGGTGGGCTGCCGTGTATGGGGTTGCACAGAGTCGGACATGACTGAAGCGACTTAGCAGCAGCAGCAGCAGCCCAGGCCATGTACCTGGAGGCAATTCTCCCAGGTGTGCAGACGGGAGCTTTAGGAGCAGGGTTTGTGCTCTGTGAAGCTGGTGCTGAGAAATGCCCAGGGAGGGATGCCTTTGCTTGCAGGTATAACACCTTCTGACATGATCTGGTCCCACTGTGCCTCCTTTCTGTCCACGCCCCACTTCCCAGTCTCTGTACAGCCATGCAGCACCTCTTCAACTCCTCCAGATCTGGTGATCATCGTATTTCCTGTCTATTCTGCTTAGAATATTCTTTCCTGGTTCTTTGTCGTCTTAAATCCTGCTTCTCTTTCTTTCTGTTCTCAGCTTTGAAGTCACTTCCTAAGCCTTCACTGCCACCCAAGCTTGGAGTAGGTGTCCCTACCTGAAATCCCAATGTGCCATGAATTCTCCTGACCTAGCAAGGTTTTGATGGACTGTTACCCTGCCTGCACTCCATGGTAGATGCTAAGGCCTGTGAGATCCAGCGCTGTACTTCCTTTACTGTTATATTCCTGGCTTATATAATAGTCCTTAATGTACAATAGTGCTCAATAAAGATTTATTGGATGAATTAGAGAAAAGCTGGCTCACATTTGATAGTTTGGAAATGAAAACAAAAAGGGTGAATTGTGTTTGGCAACATTATACAAGCTCACATGTACCCACCCGCCTCCCTCTGATATGGAGCGCTCAGATTTATTGCCTTAACCATAAATCTGGAGTTTATCTTGAGCTTCTTCCTTATCTTCCCCAGCTAAACATCTAAGTGGTCTCCAAGCCTGAGATCTATCAGCGTCCCTCCTTTCATTTCTATTCTCACTGCCAATACCCTCATCACCTCTGTGTTGGGTCAAGAAACTCCATTGCTCCTCAACTTGCAGTATCTACTTCGTACTGGAGTCTCCTCATCACAGCATGTGAAATCTTGCCCTGATGGGTCCACTGGGCTCCTGTGATGGAGGTACCCATACTGGACTCTTGGCCATTTCTCAGGCATCTTTTTTTGCTTTATTTTTTCATCCTTTTTGCTTCTTTTGCAAGGAATCCACCCCACACCCATACCTATTGAATCTGCCTACTTGTCTTGTGAAGCTTAGATCAGATTCTTCTTTTAAGTTTCTTAAGACTAAAGATATCCCTTACTCTCTGAATCTGTTTTGTTCCATTTCTGAGTTCATATATCATCTTTGGGCAGGGAGGGACAGTTGGTTATCAAGAACTAAGAGGTTCCTGACTTTGAAGGAGTGAGTGGCTGGTGTTCAGATGAAGAAAGACACCTGCCATAACCATGGCCTGTGCTCATCACCATTAACAAGGACCAGGGCTGGGCATCTCACCTGCCTTATCTACTTTAGTCTTCATCACAGCTCTTTGTGGGTAAGTGGAGGAAGTAAGTTCTTTAAATATCCTGATTTTGCAGATAAAGAAACAGAGGTTCAGGGAGGTGACTTGATTTTCCCACAGTTGCCCAGCTAAGAAGTGGTGGATTCTTGGTGTACTTGGAATCTGCCCCACCTCCCTCCAGAGCTTGAGCTGGTGCCTAGAAGAACCTGAGTGGGTAGCTGCTCCTAGGTATGTCGCTTTGCACATAGTGAATGCTCTAACAATCTTTCAAATGAATGAATGCTTTCCATTTGGTCTTGACATTATACTCTTTCATTGTCTTCTACCATTAGCATTGATAACAATATGATACATAAATGCGGGCCTTTTGTTTATTTAAATAGAAGTGCTGCATGTGAGTGATAAAAAAAATCAAGTAGTGCAAGAGCATATAGAATGAAAATGAAGTTTCATTCCCTGTCAGGCTGCCTAGTCTAATCCCCAGAGACAACCACTGGTAACAGTTTCTTGTTTATTGTTCCGGAAATATTCCACGTATAAATCAGCATATGTGAATATGGGTTTCTTTAAAAGAAACACAAGTGGGAGCCTACTATGCATTGCTCTGCATCTTGTTGTTTTCATTTAGAAATGGGTTCTGGAGGATTCCATTCCTCACATGCAGGTCTGTCTGTCTGTGCTCTCTGGCTGTTACTCAGAGAGCACTTTAGTGTTCTGTGGAATGGATGTGCCGGGTTTGGTTTGATGAGCACTTAGGTTGATGGGTATTTGGTTTATTTCCCCTATTTTGCTATTACAAACAATGCTGTGAAGAATACCCTTGCATACACTTCTTTGCCCTCATGGTAAGTGATTTGTATCCCCTCACATGCAAATGTGTACATTATGAGATAACTCTGGGTAATTGCTTCCCTTTTAAAAATAGGAGACCAAGACACGGAGGTTTTTATGAATCTTCCCAAATGAAGGCAGGGAAGGAGGGAGGAGAAAGGGAGGAAGTCAGAAGCCTCTACATTTTTAGAACAGGGTCAGATTGGAAGGTTAAAAACATGGAAAGATAATGCTTCTCCCCCGTTAGTAAGAATCGTTACTTTATATAAGAAAAATGTTCAGATGTTTTTTCACTGTGGTGTTTTTATTGAATTATCTTTTGCTTTTAAGACATTCCTGGACTTCCCTGGTGGTCCAGTGGTAAAGAATCCGCCTGCCAGTGCAAAGGACATGGGTTTGACCCCTGGTCCGGAAGATTCCACATGCCTTGGGGCAACTAAGCCTGTGCGCCACAACTGCTGAGCCCAGCACCACGACTACAAAACCCACGTGCCCTAGAGCCCGTGCTCCTCAACAAGAGAAGCTGCTGCAGTGAGAAGCCCGCCCACTGCAACGAGAGTAGCTCCTGCTCTAAAGGCAGAAGGGAGAAACTGTTTTTTTAAAAAGACATTCCTTTCTTGGTTGCCCTGCTTTTTCTGAGACCTAAAACCTGGGCTTAGCTTGCCTTTGATAGTGGCCAGAATAAGGAATGGGGTAGCAGGAAGAACAGGGGTCCCTGGTCTGGGCTTGGCCAGGGTCAGAGCTCAGAGAACAACAGAGCCTGAATTCACAGCCCTTATTCCAGCCACCCACCCTACAGATGAAGAAACTGAGACTCAGACAGACGTCATGTGACTGTCAGAGACTAACTGATATCATCTTAATGCAGGTCTGCCAACTCTCAGGCTAGTGGCGTTTTTAAGTGAAACCCTAGGCAGCTGCCAGTAAACAAATATAGCCCCAAGGCTTCATTTTTATTTCACAAGTGAAAACAGGCAGCATCAGGAGACTCATGAACCTACTCTGGATCAAGGTCCTGTTGAATGTTGGCCATATCCTGCCCTGAAAGGATGCACTGCCCAGACAGAACTATGATTTATGATCTCCTGGTAGATGTGGAGAGCAACAGTCAGTGGGTCTCAGGGGCCTAATGTGTGCTGACACTGCCCATAATTCAGACATTTGGATGGTCTGGAGAGTGATGGTCAGCTGTCTCTTAGATAATATTTCAAGGCTGGCCCTGGTATTATCTGTCTCGTGCCCTGTTGACATAGCTTGGAGAACTCCCAGACACTGCACTGATCTAGGTAAGATCTGAGCTGGCAACATTTCCTGTTGAAAGAACCTTGTAATTCAGAACTTTCCAGTGAGCATGCAGTGCGGCTTTGGTGGTGATGTGAGTCCTTGGGGACAAGGAAACTTCTGGGCGCTCCTTGGTCTTTACATGCACGCAACCCTCCTGTTTATTTTTTCTTCATTCTGGCCCAAGTGTGGGCAGTGTGGTGTGGTGCTTGGAGAGTAAGCTCAGGAACAAGCAATGTCTGCATTCACATCCACTACACAGAGCAGTGGGAGCTTGAGTGAGTTACTTAAGTCTCATTGGGCCTTTAGCCTGGACAGGTGCGTGGTTCTCCCAGTGCAACTGCGAAGATACAGTTAAGGAGTTTGGTGATTATTAGTGGCTTTCTGGGCTTTCGCTTGCATTACAAAGGCCTCTAGCCTGAGAGGAAATCAAAGTTGAAGCTGGGGAGATAAGAGCATGGTTCTGGATCAAGGCTGCTGTGTTTGGATCCCACAGTGGGTTCTTCCCCCGTCCCACTGTATGACTGTGGATACCTCGCTGTGCTGGTCTTTGCTCAAGTTCCTTCAACCCTAAAAGGGGTAACAACACTACTTAAGTCACAGGTTATTGTGAGGATTGTCTGAGATATGTGTGTAAAGTAACACAGATCTCATGAAATATGCGCTAGGTTACATGCATATTCATATCTTTGACTCCCCTGCTCCCTCCTCCAAATACAGTATGCCTTTCCTTTTTCCTACACCTAAATATCCTCTAATTGTTGAAAGTATATGTGTAACAAAAGATGCTCTCACACACGTGTAATTCATTCATATTTATTCAACGAACACTCATTAAACTCATCCTGTGTGCCAGTGACTATGTTCAAGGTACTGGGGACACATCAGTGAACAAGACAGACACAAATTCCTGCCCTTGGGGAGCTTACGTTTGTTTGGAGAAGACAGATGACAACGAAGATAATAAGTTGTGTGTTAGAAGATGATGAATTGTATGGAAAAAAATAGTGGGGAGTGGATAAGACAGGAAATACTGAAGTGTGTGGGCTGTTTAACATGTGGGCACCTCCTTGAGAAGGTGAGAGTTGATCAAAGCCTTGAGGTGGGTGAAGGAGTGAGCCGTGGAGACAGTAGAGAGGAGAGTTCTGAGGGACAGTGAGAAGGCCTTTGTCACCCATTGGAGGGGGCAGGGCTGATGGTAGAATATGAGGTCCCAGAACTGAGACGTGTGGTGGGTTGGGTGCAGATTTCCCTGGGCTGTGTAGGCCATCAGAGGGATTTTAATTTTGCTCTAAATGAGACCAGGTTCCAGTGGAGATTTTTGAGTAAAGGAGTAGCATGATCTGATGTAGTTTTAAAATAAAAATTTAAAGTAGTCTTTTCAGCATTGGTCATTTGAACAAAGACTGTTAACGACCTAGATGCCCATCAGTAAGGAACTGGGTAAACAAACACAGCTGTAGAAAAGAAAGCTTGTTCTGTATGGATATGATACTGTATGCAATGTACTGAATGTTCATGTCCTTCCAAAATTTGTGTGTTGAAACCTAATCCCGAGTGTAGAGCCTTAGGAAGGTAGTTGGGTGACAAAGGTAGAGCCCTCATGAGATTAGTGCCCTTGTAAGTAGAGAGAGGGAGAACTCGCTTTTTTCTCTCTCTGCTCTCCATCACCTGAGTATACAGCAAAAAGATGTCTATCTGCAAACTAGGAGGAGGGTCCTTATCAAGAGCCAGACCTTGCTGGTGCCCTGATCTTTGACTTGCAGCCTCCAGCACTGTGAGAACTAAATGTTTGTTGCTTAAACCACCCAGTCTCTGGTATTCTGTTACAGCCACCTGAGTTGACTGAGACAATAGCATATACAAGTTATATTGCTGCTGCTGCTGCTGCTAAGTCGCTTCAGTTGTGTGTCTGACCCTGTGTTACCCCATAGACGGCAGCCCACCAAGCTCCTCTGTCCCTGGGATTCTCCAGGCAAGAATACTGGAGTGGGTTGCCATTTCCTCCTCCAATGTATAAAAGTGAAAAGTGAAGGTGAAGTTGCTAGTTGTGTCCGACTCTTCACGACCCCATGGACTGTAGCCTACCAGGCTCCCCTGTCCATGGGATTTTCCAGGCAAGAGTACAGGAGTGGGACAAGTTATATTATCAAGTGAAAAAATGCAAAGTGCAGTATCTGTACCATGCATACATGCAGAGATCTGTTTTTATGTTAACTATGTCTGAAAATGCATAGGAAACTGATAGCCCATGGGGACTTGGATTCTCTGGAGGGTGGCGAGAGGAGGACATCCTTTATTTATACGGTTTTGTCTCTTTTGAATTTTGAGCCATGTGATTATATTACCTATTCAAAAAAGAATGATCAAAAATAAAAAGCATACATGTCTGTACCAAGTCAGATGATAAAAAATTAAAATATAAAGAAAAAGTTAATAATGGTCCCTTCTGTCTTCCATCTCTACCCTTTAAGAAAACCAATGATGTATATCTTTTCTACGTCTTTTGCTATGTTTAAACATGAGTATATAAAACTTATAAATCCATCTGTGTTTTCTCCTTAAAAGCAAGAAGCCAGCAAAAAATGGGATTATATTCATTAGTCTGCAAGTTACTTTCCCCCATGCTTCATAAAGCACCATGGCCATTCTGTAGACCAAGCGAATAAAACTAACATTATTATTTTTAATAGCAAAAGCATTCATCATAAGAATGTGGCATAGTTTAACAACTTACTACTTGGGGGACATTTGTTTTTAGTGTATGTGTGTGCCTGTGTATATGTGTCTTTGTGTATGCTACTTCTAACAGTGCTATAATGAACATCTTTTCATGTCTTTTAACTGCTTTCAGATACTCTTATTTTGGGAATCCTATGGGGTGAGGGCAGACAGTTAATCTTCTTCCTGTTTGTGAAGCACTGCAGTGGGTCCTATGAAGAGCTGGGATTTAGTCCAGTTTGGCCATTGACTGACTGGCTGTGTAAATTCTGAGCAAGTCTCTCCCCCTCTCTGGGTTTCAATCTTTGCATCTGTCAAAGAGGGAATTGGACTAGGTGATCCTGAAGGTCCTTTCCACTTCTAGGATCTTCATGGGGTTGTAAATTCCACAAGGAGAGGGACCACGTTTGTTTTATTGACTGTTCTTTCCTGAGTATTAAGCACACAGTAGACCCTTAGTGAGGGCTTCTCAGGTGGCTCAGTGGTAAAGAATCCACCTGCTATTGCAGGAGTCAGGAGTTCAATCCTTGGGTCAGGAAGATCCCCTGGAGGAGTAAATGGCAACTCCAAGTATTCTTGCCTGGAGAATCCCATGGACAGAGGAGCCCCGTGGGGTACAGTCCATAGAGTCGCAAAGAGTCAGACACAACTGAGTGGCTGAGCACTGCCACAGACCCTTAAAGAGTATTTATTGATCAAACAAATGAATGGACTATCTTGTTAAGCTCATGAAGTTCCATCATAGCAGAGCTGTGTGAGTGCGTGTTCCTTTTTTCCTCTACATCATGCTGCCTCTCGCCTCTGAAGTATCTTTGCCCTTAACCTTTAAATCTTGTAACCACATGACCTTTTGTTCTTCTACTGATACTCATGTGATGTGTGTTTCACTGTGATGTGTCTTTTACATATTAGGCTAGGGTTCTAATCTTAGTGCCCTCATTTACTACCTGCGTGGCCCCTGGGGCAAATTTTCTGACCTTGTTTCCTCCTCTATAAATAGGAATGGAAGTTCGCTATTTACCTATGCACATATGCTCTGCAGTAAATTATCTAAGAAATTATGTGTGAATTGCCTAGCAAAGCCCCTGGTGAACAGTAGGTATTCAAAAAATGGTTGCAGTTGTGGTTTGAACGGGGTGTGGCCTACAGGGTGGGCATTTCAATTTGACTCGTGATGGTTGGGATCTGTTATGTGGGAGACAATGGCCTGGGTGCCCTGGCGATTCAAAGCTGAGTGATAACATGCCCTGTCCTTCAAATAAGCTCATCAAAACATCCTGAAAACATCAACTTTGTGATAGAATTTTGTCAAAATGGTTAAGAATATTGTCACAACATGCGTATTTCTTGTTTTCCTTCTTTGTAATTAACCACATTAAAAGACACATACAACATAGAATTTTATGCATTTGACTCTGAGTTTTTTGTTTTTTTTTTTATGTGAACCATTTTTTAAGTCTTTTTGGATTTGTTACAATATTGCTTCTGTTTTATATTTTGGCATTTTGGCCATGAGGCATGTAGGATCTTACTTCCCGGACCAGGGATCGAACCTGCACCCCATGCATTGGAAGGTAAAGTCTTAACCACTGAAATGCCAGGGAAGTCCCTGACTATTTTCTATGTTTTTCTTTTTGCCAGTACCTGGACCATTTTTCAAGTCATGTTGTTGGTTTTGGAAGGTACCTTGGAAATTGGGGTGGGTTGAAATAGTTGAGGTAGGAAAGGATCAAGGAAGCTGAAGGCTTGTTTTCTTTCATTTTCTTCGTAGAATGATAGCCTGAGACTCAATTAAATTTAATTGATGTAGAGAATGCCTGGAGCATGGTTCCAGGGAAAAAAATGCAAAGGACTGTTAATCTCAGAAAAAGGAATTGATTAGTCCTTCTTGTGTGCAAACTACAGAAAGCCAAAGGAAACTGGCTTAAGTAATACACGGTTTATTGCTTCACATAATTGAGTTGTTTAGTAGTTCAGTCGCTCAGTCATGTCCGACTCTTTGCGACCCCATGAATCACAGCACGCCAGGACTCCCTGTCCATCACCAACTCCTGGAGTTCACTCAGACTCACGTCCATCGAGTCAGTGATGCCATCCAGCCATCTCATCCTGTGTCGTCCCCTTCTCCTCCTGCCCTCAATCCCTCCCAGCATCAGAGTCTTTTCCAATGAGTCAACTCTTCGCATGAGGTGGCCAAAGTACTGGAGTTTCAGCTTTAGCATCATTTCTTCCAAAGATCACCCAGGGCTGATCTCTTCAGAATGGACTGGTTGGATCTCCTTGCAGTCCAAGGGACTCTCAAGAGTCTTCTCCAACACCACAGTTCAAAAGCATCAATTCTTTGGTGCTCAGCTTTCTTCACAGCCCAACTGTCACATCCATACATGACCACTGGAAAAACCATAGCCTTGACTAGACGGACCTTTGTTGGCAAAGTAATGTCTCTGCTTTTGAATATGCTATCTAGGTTGGTCATAACTTTTCTTCCAAGGAGTAAGCGTCTTTTAATTTCATGGCTGCAGTCACCATCTGCAGTGATTTTGGAGCCCCCAAAAAATAGTCTGACACTGTTTCCACTGTTTCCCAATCTATTTCCCATGAAGTGATGGGACCAGATGCCATGATCTTCATTTTCTATTTAGTAGTAGGGCTAGCCTAAGGTAAGGACCAATCCAGGGACTCCAGTGATATCATCAAGAGCTTTTTTAATGATGGCTTAATTTCCAGCTCTTACATGAGGCCTTCTGGCAGCTCCAGACTCCCGTTATGGTCACTAAATGTCTGCTGCAGACCCATATCCATAGACTACATCTTCCAGGTGGGGAGAGAGGGTCTCTTTTAGAGATTCTGGGCTGAGTCTCCCCAATGTTGGGAAAGATTGAAGGCAGATGGTTGGATAGCATCACTGACTCAGTGGACATAAACTTGTTCAAACTCCAGGAGATAGCGAGGGACAGGGAGATCTGGCATACTGCAGTCCTTGGGGTCGCAAGGAGTCGGACATGACTTAGTGACTGAACAACAACATTGAGTCTCAGAATTGCTTCTCTTTCATTGACCTGAATAGGGTCATCTGCCCTTTCCTGAACCAATCTTCATTGTTCAGAAGAGTGGTTTAAGTCAATCAGCAACCACATTTGAAAGGGAGAGTAGGATCAATTCCATTCAAAATAGAAGGGATGAGAACAGGGGAGCAGTGATTTCACAAAGGCATGTTTGGAAGGGAAATGGATGCTAGGCAGCCAGTATATAGTAAGTGCCTAGTAGAATCTTCAATTAGGTATGTTTGGAGTACCTACTGTATGTTGACTATAGTTGTAGACATTTTATATGCATCAAACTCACTTAGTGCTAATGAAAACCCTATGAAGGACTGCTATTTTTTTCTATCCCCAGGATGAGGCAACAGAGACCAAATGAAATGAAGTTGTCTTCTTGAAAAGTGACATGAATTCAATGTAGGCAATCTGGTTCTGGATCCACTGCTTCAATGTTACACCATAGTTTTTTTTTTAACCAGACCCAGTTGTGATCTCAAGTAGTTCTGCTCTGCAAAATCACTTCCCTAATACTATTTTCTATGAACTGTATTTTTTCTCAGGATGCTTTTTGAAGAAGATTATATTACAACTTGTTCTGGATCATTCTGCTTAGTTGAAAGCTTTTGGTTATTTTCAGGGTCCCATCATACTTTTAGGAGCACATAGGAAAGACAAAGTATTTTTTTGCTTAAAATTACTGTTAAATTGCATTTATCTTTGATCTGTAAATGTTTATGCTCTGTTAATGCATAGGATATATGTTCCTGGGCTTTTATCTAGAATCTTTTACTAGCATCAGTAGCAGCACGGCTGGTGTTTTTCCTTAGCAGAGGTTTTGAAGAAAGCAGAGCAGAAAGATTCGTAGAGATGTAGCTTGGTAGGAGGATGTTTATGAACCCCTGCTTGCTGACCTCCTTTCCTTTTTTCTTTCTCCTCCTCCTCCCTTTTCTTCCTTTCTCTCTCTCTCTCAAACACTTTCCCTCTTTTTGTAAAAGCAATACACTTGAATTATTTTTTAAATGTAGAAGCACAGATGAGAAAATTTAATGAACATCTCACATAGTTACATCTCCGTTTTGTACATTACTTTTCTTGGTGTGTTGCTTTCACTTTTTTTTTTAAATAGGAATTACATGACAACATGTATTTTATAGTGTTATTTCCCTTTTAAAAATATCTAGAAGATCTTGAAAGCTGCAATGAAGCATTCTTTAGCATCATTTTAAATAGAGTGGATACAACTCTTTGGTAGATACACCATAATTTATTTAGCCAACTCCCTATTTTTAAAAATTTTATTGGAGGATAATTGTCTTACAGTGTTGTGTTGTTTCTGCTGCTCAACATGAATCAGCTGTAAGTATGTATTCATATATAGCCCCTTCCTCTGGAGTCTCCCTCCTATTCCCCCATCCCACCCTTCTAGGTCGTCACAGAACGCTGGGCTGGGCTCCCTGTGTTATATAGCAGCTTCCCACTAGCTATCTATTTCACACTATTTTTGACAGACTTGCTGCCAGTGTTTTGATGTTAAGACAGTTTTATTCAGTCTTCCACATCCAGAGATAAGGATGCTGTTTCACTCGTTCAGGCCCACTGTGTTGTTCCCACCTTGAAGGTGCATGGCTTTCAGGCTCAGGAGTGGCCTCTCAGAATGCAGAACATGGCTGGCATCCTTATTATTTTCCTGCCTGTTTCCGTCACAGTGTAGTATCATCTCTTCATTGGGCACTGCCTCTCTCGAGGTCCAGCTTGGGGAAAGGCCACTCAAGAAATACAAAGTTATTTAATAGGTGATCTTTTTACTCTGTCATTTTCAGGGCCTGCCAAGGATTATGTATTATATTTGACACTTAACTGCTTTTTTAAAAAGAAATTTAAGCTTTAACACACCCCTGTGAGATAGGAGTTATTCCCAATTATATTAGAAATCAATAAGCTTAGTTTTTCTCAGCTGGAGTTTAACGTCTGGCTCTCTGTACTACTCCTTGTTGTCTTGAAGGGTGTCAAGTTGGAGAGACGAGTCGTGCACAAATGAAACGTTAAAAACGTTGGACCAAGCATGCATGCTGGACAGTCCTGTGATATGGCGGAGGGAGGGGAAGCTGGGATGTGGCAGAGTGGAGGCCTGCTGCTGCTCACATGCTCTGTAGGTGGGACCCAAGCAGAAGGGCACTTGGTGACATGGGGTTTTCCTTTGGATAGAGGCAGTCCACTAGGCATAGCTAATCTTCCCTTGGCCCTGCAGAGGGGAGGATGAATTGAATCCTCATTCTGGGCTCCAGCTGAACTATAAGCTGTTTGAGGCACCAGCTCTAACCCTCACCCTTACAGAGCCTGTCTTATTTGGGGATTTCCTGGGTTCAAGAACCCCAAACATCTCAGCAACCCAGTGGGCTGGAAACACAAGCATCATCGTGACACTTGGGGGTATTTTTCATAGCCACCTATGTCACAGTTTCCTAGTACCAAATCACAGGGTCTGATGGCCAAAGAACTTAGGTAGAGATGTCCCCAAAGCAGTCAGGGGCACGTTTGAGGTCATCTTTCCAGTCTGACCTTTTTGTACCCCTGAACCCACACTGTGATATTTAAGGTGGAGAGTGGCAAGGTTCTCAGGCTTCTTGTAAGTGTATCATGAATCATGGAGCAAAGCTATCTCTTAAACATGGACCCAGGTAACATATCAGAGTCTCTAGACACTACCTATCTGTCCTTTTCCAAGGCTCATGCGGGAGGAACTCAATGGCTCCAAAATTCAAAAAGAATCCTACAAAACCAATGTTAATAACAATTAAATGCCTCCTCAGCATAACATCAGAACGTTGTATGAATTTATGAACGTTAACCCAACATTAGTTTTAGTTAACACAGTGTTGTGAAAAATCAAGGGCTGCCTTATATGTAATATTTAGAAAGTGGGGGATGGGTGAGTGAATTATTCAAAAGGAAACGTGGCCCTGCTTGGATTTAAAACAACGCAGGGATCAAATTTTTTCATTTGATATTGTACCCTTTGCCTCCCAAGTAACTGGGTGGAAAAGAGCTGCAGCCCAGTAATCCTATTAATTTTTGTGTTTGTGAGCACCTGGAAAGAATAGCACAGCATTTAGTTTAGTTAGATTGGGGCTCCAAATCAGGAAAGGCAGTGTTCTTGTCACCCAGGAGATTCATACTCACTCAAAAATTCCTCTCCTCCCAGCATCACCTTCCTGGGTCTGTAACTCTGGGAAGTGATGAAACCTCTTTGAGCCTCAGTCATCTGTAAATTCTCATCTGTAGGATGGGGATGGTAACATCTATTTTACGTGCATTAAATGAGAATGTAGCTAAAGTGCCTGGAACTTTGCCTGGCATATAAATTCCATAAATTGTATGTAAGGTCACCCCTCCCACAAGATAAAAATGATATCAATTTTGATTACAAAAGGAGGCTAAATTCTTATATTATCCATAAAAACTTGGCTCAAATTTAGGGGTTTGTATGTGAGGTACACACAGCTGGTGGCATATTGTTTTAGTTGCTAAGTCATGTCAGACTCTCTGCAACCCTATAGATTATAGCCAGCCAGGCTCCTCTGCCCATGGGATTTCCCAGGCAAGAATACTAGAGTGGGTTGCCATTTCCTTCTCTAGGGGGTTTTCCTGACCTAGGGATTGAACCTGTGTCTCCCGTATTGGCAGGTGGATTCTTTACCACCCAACCACCAGGGAAGACCCAGCTGGTGGCATATAGTATTTAAATCCCGGCTCTGTCCATACACGGCTTGGTTTCTAGAAAACCATACCAACGGAGACTTAATGCAGACCCAGAAGTCAAGTTAACTGACGAACAGGGTAATGAACTTGTTAGCAGAAACCAGCCAGGCCTGGGTTTCTTCTGTTTATCCATTTGCATTAAGCTCCAGTTAATGGGCCTAAATGGTTCTTTAAACAAGGTTGTCACTAATTGACATGATGCAGCTCTAAACCTTTTATAAAAGCTTCACAAATAGATCTGGAGAAGGAAATGGCAACCCACTCCAGTGTTCTTGCCTGGAGAATCCCCAGGGACGGGGAAGCCTGGTGGGCTGCCATCTCTGGGGTCGCACAGAGTCGGACACGACTGAAGCGACTTAGCAGCAGCAGGCCCCTCCTCCCACGGAACTCCTTTTTCACGAGAGTCTCACAGAAGCACAGAGTTTTGGTGTTGGCTCCCTTAAGTGGCAGTGGGATGCAGCACCTGGGGTTCAGAGCTCTGAGGAGAGCGAACCTCAGTTCAAACCCTGGCTCTGCTCATTTTTGGCTGTGTGACCTTGGGCAAGTTTATAACCTCTCTGAGCCTCAGTTACCCCATTTATAATCTGGGGATAATAGGATCTGCATTTTGGCATGGTTGGGAGAATTGAACAAGAATCTGTATGTATGTACAGTGCCTTGCATGTAATGAGCACTCAATAAATACTTGCTTTTTAAAAAGTTACCTATAATAGAAGTTCAAACAAAGCTTTTGGGAGCCCAGCAAGTGAGCAATGAACACCTTGGTGAGGTCAGGGAAATGACTAACTATACTTGGAAGCAAACAGCTTTAAATTGGCTCCTTTCTGTCCATGGGTAAATTCCCAGTGTAGGGAAGGGTAGTTATTTTGTCTGGGAATCTTCATTTACAATGGCATATTCCAAAGGTTTAGGAAGGCTTTTCCAGCTTGGAAAAAGGATAGGGTACCCCTGGCAGGAGTTACTAATTGTGTGACTTTGGGCAAGTTGCCCTGGCCTGGGAGATAAAATTCCCTTATCAGTACGATGGGATTCATTTTACTGGCTCCCTGCCAGGCTGCTGTGGGATTAGGAACGATCTTGCCTGTGAAACATTTGAGTAGGATGCCCGGTGCATAGTAAGAATCAATTAAAATGGAGCGATTATTGCTATTAGCTGAGTGAAACGGCTCTGTACGTCCACGTTTCAGAGAACAGTACTAGGAAGAACATTTCTGGGTCTACTGCCTGCTAGATCAGCGCTCACTTCAAGCAGCCAGTTTACATTTCAAAGCATCTATTTGTTCAAACCGATCCAGGCCTTGTATATCTGCAGCAAGGAAAGGAGCTTTCTGCCCGATCCTGACCCCAAAGGCTGCTTCTCTTTGCTTTCTTCTTTCTTTTTAAAACGAATGCCTTGCACATATGTTATTTATTTACTTATTTATGGTTAACGTTAAATTGAGGTTTGTACCGAAACTCAACCTGCATATACTTGAAAAGCCGACAGGCTCGTTGGGCAGCGGATAAATCTCTCGGGATTTCCCCGCGGGGCTGCGGAGAGTACAGACAGGAAGCCCGGGACCGAGCGCCTGACCAGAACTTCCTCGGGGGAGGCTGGAGCAGAGCAAGAGCATCGCGCTCAGAACTCCCCGGAGCGCGCAGGCCCGGGCCGTCGTCGGCTCGCATCGCGCGCAGGGAGAGGGTCCCAGGCCCCCACCCGAGGGTCCAGACCCAGCGGGCAGCGGGAGGCAGGTTGAGGCTATTCCCCGGGGAGAGGCTGACCCTGCCAGGCTGGAACCTTCCATTCCGGCCCAGCCTCTTCCCCCCTCTCTGCGCCGAGGAGGGATTCGAGAAGGGACTTTCCAGAGAGCGTTAGCGTGCAGGGTGTGGAAATGGAATAAAAGCATATGCAAATAGGCCCCTGCGTGCCTTCCTCTGCCCCTGCGAGCAAGAGCCTTTCTCTAGAAAGATGCTCTTGCTCCAAGACTCTTGACAGCCCTCATCCTTCCTTGGACGGCGGCAGCAGAGCCGAGTGGAGTTGGTAACACCTGGGCCAGGAGCTGGGCCAAAGGGCGGGTGGGCTGGACGCACAGAAGCGAGTAGCAGAATGAGGAGGGCGAGAACGGCCGCTGAATTGGAAAGATAAAGTAAAATGAAATTTTAGGAGCTCTCTGTGAGTATGAGCTGGAAAAAAGAATGATTGCAAGCTGATTTATTATGTACTTATCTTCTGTCTGAAAGGCAGCTGGCTTTTGTACAGTGGGTTATTGCAGAGTAAATGGCACATTAAAGATATAATCAAGATGTTTAAGGCATATTGAATGACACTATGAGTTAAAGTAGGTGAGACTTATGTCATGGTCTATAAATACAAAAATGTCAGGGGCTTGGAGAGATTTCCAGTGCTTTAGTTAAGATGTGGCTCCAGTTTCACAAGGAAAATATTTTTAACCTTTCGTTATTTTCAGGGTGAGGTGGGATGGGGCCTGGAAATGGTATAGAATCCATAGGGATGATAAAATAATATGCTTTAAACCCTGGAATTGTAGACTGTAGTCTCTATTTAGCAAGTCATAAGCTTTTTTTGTAGTGAAAATAGCATGGAAATATTGCACAGTACATATGGTGTAACTTGGGGGCTACACAGTGAGGAATTATGACCATTTTGTCAGTTTTGTTCCTATTTTTGATCTCATACAACCTTTTTTTAAATTTTTATAATCTTTTAATTTTATACTGAAGTATGGTTAAGTAACAAAGTCAGGTTAGTTTCAGGTGTATGGCATAGTGATTCAGTTACACACATAGATGTATCTATTCTTTTTCAGATTCTTTTCCCATTTAGGTTGTTACATAATGTTGGATCTCATTCAGTCTTTAAAAGTTTTCTTTTTTGGAAATAATCTTTTTTTTTTTTTTAATTTTTACATGCTGAACCTGACTTTAATGGGGGCAAATAGTGTAGCTTTTCTTTTCCTGAAGGCTTAATTACTGTATGATTGCATTTTCTTGTCTTTTGGGACTTTTGCAATCAGAGTCCATTATTTCACTTGCCTGCCCAGAATTCCCCTCAGCTTTGTCCCAAACTCTTCTGATTGCCCTGCACTGCTGACATTTGCCCCTGTGTTGTAAACTATGGGCTTTTGAATAGAACGGATTTCTCTTCCTTTGTTTAATAAAAATCACCTTGCTGTCCTTAGGCATTGCACTTCTCAGAACAGATAAGCAATAACTCTTCATGGTGGAGTTCACAGAGGGAGAAGAAAGGAGAAACCTTGACTTTGGGGTTTGTTCAGATAGTTCGGAGTTGCTTGGGTTGGTAGCACGTGGGCTGTGTGGAGTTGGAGTCTTTTCTTCAGGACCTCACCAGGCCCAGGCATGGGATGGAGTGCAGTGCTGACTGGAAGGCCTCTGATGTTTCTTGGTCAGCCTCTAATCTCTGAATTCCTATCATCCCATTTTTTCCAAAGACCCTGTAGAAACTTGGTGGAGTCTTACCTTCTTTGGGATAAATCTGTAGCCAATGCTTTTTTTTTTTTTTCCTGACTGTCAGCATTTTATAGGCTTGGGTGTGGTTCTTAAGAGCGCTTTTAAAAATTCAAATGGTGATTCCTCCCTCTGGTTGTTCTGAATACAATCTGGCCAAAGTTCCTTATTTTGGTCCTGGCCTCAGTCTTAATAACAGTAACAACAACAAGACATTCTTTTTATGTTAATGATGACTGAAAGAAGTATTTTTACAATTTGCAAAAGCATTTTAATGAGTCCTTTATGTAATTCTCCTTATCTGTAAGATTAGTAAAGACAGTAGAATTGGCACATAGTGGGAGCTTATTAAATATTTGTTGAATGAATGAATTATATCCATTTTTCTCATTGAGACGCAGAGTGCAAACATCCTACCCAGGGCCCCACTGCCCAGGAATGACTCCAACTCAGATCCTCTGATTTTTTTCCAGTCCAGATCAGCTGTGATATAGAGTTTTGCATGATATTTGTTGTTATTTCTCTTGGAAAATGTCTTTGATTCTTAAAAGATATGGAGAAAATGCAAACGGATGGTTATACTATCAAAGAGTGGCAGAAAGCTTCCCTATCTCTTTATACAGATTTTTCTTAGGTCCTTTACTCTGCCAGAAATTTGTATCTTATAAGATCATGATTATTTGGATATATTTCTTATTGGAGATATAGGTCATGCTGAAAAAATGACCATCTTGGATTTGTAGTATTTCTTGGACCTGTAGGCACAAAACTGCACAGATCGCTGCTGCTGCTAAATCGCTTCAGTCGCATCTAACTCTGTGCGACCCCATAGACAGCAGCCCACCAGGCTCCTCTGTCCCTGGGATTCTCCGGGCAAGAACACTGGAGTGGGTTGCCGTTTCCTTCTCCAATTCATGAAAGTGAAAAGTGAAAGTGAAGGCGCTCAGTCGTGTTAGATTCTTCACGACCCCATGGACTGCAGCCCACCAGGCTCCTCTGTCGATGGGATTTCCCAGGCAGGAGTACTGGAGTGGGCTGCCATTGCCTTCTCCGCAGGGGAAACGAAAACCAGAGTTTGGAGTGTATAGCTGAAAAGTTATCCCAGCTTTGTCTCCTGAGGCACAGGGAGACGTAGGCAGTGCCACCCTTCTGGCCGGGGCCTCCTGTGCAGGGACCAGAGGTTGCCTGGCCTGTAATGGTTGTGACCACTGCTCGAGGAACTGTCACCCAGATCAACTTGGATATTAAAATAGCAAGGAAAGAGCCCCTTGTTCTCTCAAAGCTGAGACTTAGGCTCTAGCATTGCACCTATGCTTCACTAACACTCCATCTGCTTGCCAGAGACTTCCTCCAGCCCCAAGACACCAGGAAAGAGAATTTCCCTTCTAAATCTAAAGCTCGTTAGAGAGAAATGCCAGCAGGAGTCCGCCCTGGCCCTTTCGCTTTGACTTCTGTAATCCGAGATTCAGAGCTTTGGCTGTGAAATTTCTCCCAGAGGAAAGCTGTTAAAAGCAATTCTGATTTCCTTCTCTACTGAACTGATACTCCTGTCTTCAGTGTGCCAAGTGTTTGGCCACCTAGTGTTTGGCCACCTAGGTGGTCTCAAACCTGCCAGTCTTTCCCTTGCTGGTTTAGTTGCCTTAAAAATTTTTTTATTTATTTATGGCTGTGCTGGGTCTTCACTGCTGTGTGTGGGCTTTCTCTAGTTGAGGCGAGCCAGGGCTACTCTTCATTGCAGCGCGTGGGCTTCTCCTTGAGGTAGCTTCCCTTGAGGAGTGGGGGTTCTAGAGTGTAGGCTCAGTAGGTGTGGTACATGCATGGGTTTAGTTGCCCCACAGCATGTAGTATCTTCCTGGACCAGGGATTGAACCCATGTCCCTGCACTGCAAGGTAGATTCTTGACCACTGGACCACCAAGGAAGTCCACGTGCCTTGTTTAGAAAGGCCTTTCTCAAGTGAAGGCTATAAAGATTTATTCTTATATTTACTTATGAAACTTTTATAGTTTAAATTGTTATCACATTGTTTATTTGCAGTTAACTTTTTCATCCAGTTGAAGTGTATTTTCATAAAGTGTTAGGTCTGATGTTAATATTTTCCTCTATAGATAACCAGTTTTCCCCTCTGCTGTTTTTTTTTTTTTTCAATAAGCTTTTAACTTTAGGGTAGTTTTGGCTGTGTAGACAACTTGTGTAGACAAGTTGCATAGAGAGTATAGCACATTCTGGTAAACCTCTCTCAGCTGCTTTTTGATTTGAAAGGATATTTTCACGTGGCTCTAAATTCGCACATATACACAGATGTCTTTTTAGAATCTTACTTTCATTCTACTGATGCTTTGGCTATTTCTGCCCCAAACAGCATATGTTTAATTAGTATTATTTCTAGAGAGTTCATAGCTCTTGATAGGGAATCTGAAATCTCATAGGCTTTCAAGAGGTCACATCCAGACCTCAGGCAAGGATGGTAGCATTAGCCTTGTGTATGGGTGTTGCTGCTGCCGAGGTGACTGGCCAGGAAGGAGCACGTGTACCTCTCTAGTACGTAGGGAAGGGGTCACTGCTGGAGACCTGCCTCTTGTATAGGAAGCCCTGTTTCCTGAGCATAGCCCTCAGAGACGTGGATGAGGCTCTGGAGTAGGATTTCTCCTCCCCAGTACCATCGATATTTTGGGACTGATAAAATTCTTTGCTTTGGGGACTGTCCTGTGCATTGTAGGATGCTTAGCATCATCCCTGGTCTCTGTCTACCAGATGCCTTTAGCAGCCCAGACTACTCATGACAATCAAAATTATGTGCAGACACTGCACGTACTCCTGGAGGCCAACATCCATGCCCACTGTCATCCCAATTGAGAACCACCAGTCTGGTTCTACCTGCCTGAGTGTTAACCCTGGCTCCACCTTTCAGTAGCCGTGGGCCTCTATTTCATCCTGTGTAAAATGCAAGCAATAATGGTGTTTGTCTCCTAGGATGGTCCTGAGGCCCAATCAGGCAGGTACACATAAGCACTCAATACAGACACGGGTGGGACAGATCCTAGCTCAGTGTTAGCTATTATTGATGCTATTATTAAAAAAACCCTTCATCTTTTCTCACACTTCAAATAAACACACAGACTTCCCATTTTTCTACTACCTCAATAGCTTCCCCACCATGGAACAAATGTGTTTAAATCATAACAATGTTCACTCCAAAGTTACATATCTGTGTTAATGAAATGGAATTCGATTTTCAGGGCTCTGTAACTGCTAATTAATCAGCTCCCATGATAAACTTGTCCCAGCTGCCCGTGGTTTTTATTTGCAGCCACAGAAGAGCAATTCCAGTTAGTAAACAGGCTTTTAAGTGACAGTCTTGCTCTGTAGAGCAGAAGGGCCCAGAAAGGATTTTCTAAGTAAGATGATAATGCCACTGGGAAAAGAGAAATCTGGGATGAGGAGAAGACTGAGGATTTGCTTGATTCATTCACTTGGTGTCTTTGGGAACCCTGTGTTATTTACTGTTGAAACACACCAATCGTCTTGCAGTTCAGAGAGGGCTGGATGGAAGACTTGTCGTTCACCCATTCATGTGACTTTGTCACCCAGAGGGCTTTTTTTCCCTTTTGTAAAACCATGTTTGCTATGAAGCTTATCCAAGAACCCCTTTCATGGGGATGATTATTTCTAGTGTCTTAAGAAAATCTGGCTGACGTGGTGGGTGTGAGCTGTTTCTACCCTTGTCTAAAAGGCTCACTTCCTCCAGTGAAACCAGGAATGGTTTGAAGAGGAGAGGACTGCTCTGGCTCGAGCTGGAGTGTGTAGGCCAGGTGGGGCTCTTTAGTTTGCTGGCTTTGGTGAAACTTGGTTAATTCACTTAGCCTGAGCAACTGGGCTGTAGGGGACCTGGGTTCAAGAATCAGAATGATTAGGTTGAAATCCCAATTCCTTAACTTGCTGACTGTGTGGCCTTTGGTAAGTCATTTGAACTTTTTCCCATCTTTAAAATGACATTGATGATAGAACCTACCTCACAGCTTTGCTGTGAATTTTACGTAAAATATTTCATTTAGCCCCGTGGCACATAATAAGCACTTAATATATCTTAGCTGTTATGGTAATTGTTATAGTTATCATTTATTTGAGTATCCTCTGTGAACCAGTCATTGTGCCAGGGGCAGGGAGTACCCCTGGCAGGTCAAATTCTACATTTTGTGCATCCACAGAGTTTAATGCCCTGGAAATTTGTGTTTCTGCAGGTGAGCATGCTAGCCTGGGGAAGTGGGAGAGAGTCAGAGAAATCCCCAGAAACTGGAACCTTAGTAACCACAAAGGCATGGACCCTGGATATGGCAGAGGCTATGCACAGAGGGAGAGCCGGTCAAGGCCATTGGAAACAGGACAGGAAACTTGGAACCCCCCTCCCCCATCACCTCCCCCTCCTTAATAGGAAACAATTTCCTTTGAAGTGGATAAGCTGGACTACCAGAGAGAGAGGTATTGCTGGCTTCTGCTGAGTGAATCCAGCCATCAGTTTCTGCAGATTTAGGCCTATTATGCAGTAATCTCTGTCTAATTCCTGGCCCACTGGGCCCCAGAGCCTCGAGGTGCCTCCTTGACCCCCTTCCCATACATTGGCCACAATCAGTTGTTTTGTGAGTTGTGTTTTATTAAGTCTTCCGTTCACAAGAACTTGCCACCTGTTTATAAGAGGATTTTGTTTTATACAAAGGGCTGACGAAGTTTAACCCTGGAGAATAACCCTGCAGTTTCTTCCTGGCAAAGATTTGTTGACCCTATTTCTTTACTATGGCCATGTCTGCTCCAGCTTTCCTTCTAAGGCTGTGTGTGGAGACCTAAACAGGACAATTATGCAGACTGTTTTAAAAAAAATTAAGTGCTATGTAAGGGATATTTTTTTAGTGGAGAACATATAAAGCAATTTGGATGCCTCTCCTTTAAACCTTTTGGAAACGACTGGAAGACCAGGATTCATTTAAATTTGAAAGGATTTTAGGTTTGCAAAGTTATACTAGATTAGTTAGTAGCTCTCCTCAAAGTCTCACATGCTAGACACTCATTCCTATATTCTAACTGTATATAGCCAGAGCAGGGTGCCATGGTGGTAATTTTGGGGGGCAAGATCATATTTATGACAACATTTGGGTTAGTTTTAATTTTTCCCTCAAAGAGTAGGGGAAATGCATGATGGAGAAGGGCATGAATTCTTGGAAACAAATGAATAGTTCATCTAGCATAACACATCAAGACCAGGTCAGGTGTGGGTTTCCTTCCACAGGATAAATTGCATACATTTACCCAACAGAGTTATACAACAGAATTCTGTCTTGTGTACCTGGAGAATTCAGGTTTTTATTGATTTCATACAACTTCAGATTTTTCCCCTTGGTTCTGTCCTGGGGAAGTGCTAATAATGGGTAGAACAGGAGTGTTGATAAATGCAAACAGTCAGTGGTTAAAAGGCCTTCATATTATTCTTTTGTTTCAGTGTGTTCTGACTGCAGATCTCATGAAGTTGATAAACTATCTCACAGCGCAGAGTACGTCCTGGTAAATAGCAGGCAATTACTTTGCTGAGTTGCTCAGTCCTGTTCTCCATTTCGGCTGAGAAATGGTTCTAGCTGTGTAGTTGAAGTTCACTCTGGCCTTCTTCAGCAGCGCAGGTGTGAACTCCTGCCTCACTGGTGATACAGACTCTGAAGAACCAGAGGTTGAAGGGTCTGGCTGACTCCGATGTCCCCTGTCCGGGCGATGCAGTGTATGTTCAGAGAGCTTGTGAGGAGGTTATCTGAAAGGTGTGGTGGTCTTCAGAACCAGAATGTAACAGTGGCAGAGGGTGCGGGACAGTTGGGGACAGGAGGGAATCTTTCAGAGGGCAGAGGCAAGGAGTTGTTCGTTATAAGAAAGACATAGAGTTTGTTATCACAGAATAATTACCCAAGAAATGTTTTCGAATTGTATATCATGTGCAATAGACACCTATTTTTGAGAATTTCGGTCTCACAAACATGCACTGATGGATACAAGAACCCACAGGATCATTGCATGATCAGATGATGGCTAAACAGGACTATTTCATGCCCTTCCTCCACTTGTTCATCGCATCTGGCCAGAATGTTTTAAAAAATGCAGTCAGGATCACATCATTTCTATGCTGCTTCTGTTTTTCCCTAATTCCTAAGAAAGGGTGATACGAACTGGATCTTGGCTGCCTGGGCCTCCGTCACCTCTGGGATGACCTTATCATCCCTGGTCTCAGTACCCTCCCCAGGAGAGGGGTCCCTCTCAGTCCCCACTTGTGTGCCTACTCCTGTCCCGTCTTACAGTGTCAGAACATTCTGTTCCCTCTGCTTGGACTCCCGAACACAGCCTATTCATCCTTCAGGATTTCTCCTTAAATGTCACTTTTTCCTAACTACCAGGTACTTGATAGGATCGTCTACTTTTCCACTGATAGTGTTTCTCACATTTGAGCTCACTTGTTTTGTGAGATTATCAGTAAGACCTCAGTCTCTCCTGTTGTTTGGTCATCTCCAGGAAGACCAGAGCAGCAACCACGCTCGTCTTGTTCCCTGCTGAACCCCTAGCATCGTGCTCCAGATCGTGACATAGCAGGTGCTCTGTGAATGAGTGATGGACGAATGGATAGCTGGATGTAGATGGAGAGATTCCACTGTCCTTTCAAAGCACTTTGTCCCTCCTCGTATGGGAGCACTTGGTATGTTGTATTATACTAAACATCTTGCCTACCCTCACATGCATAAAGCTGCCAGAGAGCAGGATTTGGATCATAATTGTCTTTTCATCTCCAGAGTCTGGCTAACATAGAAACCAGTGAAGGTTTATGGATGAAGAATGTATTGTGCATGAATTGGGGGTAGGTGGCGCTTTTCTGGGTTTTAAAGCATGCCTGGGGTTGAGGTGAAGGAATAGTGAATTTAAGCATCCAAAATAATGGTAAGAGTTGGGATGCAAAATAAGATTAGGGTTTTTTTTTTGTTTTTTTTTTAAACAGCTGAAAACCTGAATTAGAAAAATACCACATAGTCACCAGACACCACTTGACAGGATGTACTCACTTTGCAGATTGGAGGGTTGGGTGGGGAGGTCGCTGGGAATTTCCTGACCTGAACTTGATACCTTGAATAATGTCTGTCTTTCAGCGTGCTGTCCACCTCAGGCGATTTATCTGTTCTACAAATATTTAGCAAGTACCTGTTCTCTGCATTCCAAACAGGGGAACTATCACCCACCAAAGGCACAAAAATTGGTCTGTGGGAGGTGAACAGCTTCATTCCTTTTGTATATAAAGCACAGATATACATATAGTACATGAACAGATATATGACTTATCTATGGTGTTAAAATTTCATAGTGGAGATGATTAGGAAAAATCTCTAAAAAGGCTCTTTTGAGAGATGATCATGAAAAAAAAGGTAGAGAACTGACCTGCTCCTTGTCAGGCATTATTCTGGTCAAGGTGCCTCTCTTCCTGGAACTTTCATTCTTGTGGAGCAGGCAATAGACAAATAAGTAGCTGTAACTTTCAAATAGTAAGAAATTCTGTAGAGAAAAAAAGAGCAGGCATAGACCTAGAGTCCTTGGGGGGTGAGTGTGGGTGTGTGTATGGTTTTGTTTTTAGGTGCGGGGAGGTGTTCTGGTGACTCAGACAAGGTGACACTTAAGAAGACTCTGGAAGAAGGGGGAAGAACATCCCAGGAGAAGGCAGCAGCATGAAGGAACTGGAAACAGCAAGGAGGCCAGGTGGGGAGGAATGGATGAGTGAGGGAAAGATGGCGGGAGATGAGGCTGGAGCTGGGACAGGGACCAGATCACACAGGCCTTATGCACTGTGCTAGGGGGACTGGGTGTTGCTTTGAGAGAATTTGGAAGCTTTATGCAGGGCAGTGGCTGAGCTGCTTTGCCTTTGGAGTGGCTCTTCCCAGCCACCGTTTGGAGGATGGGCAGCAGGGGCAGGAGTGGAATCGGGGGCCCAGCGAGGAGGCTGTTGCCAGGCCCTCAGTGGGAGGTGATGGTGTGGGTGAGAGAGAGAGAGGCAAGGCTCCTGCGTGCTCTGAAGGTGGAGCTCACAGGTTTTGCAGAAAGATGGAAGGGAGGGTGAGAAAGAAAGAGGAGGCAGGTAAGCCAAGATCTAGCCCAGGCACTGGGTTCCCTTTATGGACACAAGGTCGATTGTGAGGGGAGCCTTCCTGGGAACCGTTCCTATTGTGAGGGCTTCTTTCTACCAGCTCAAGGTCCTTCTTGTTGGTGCCAGGATTAGCATATACATTTCTTCTTTTTTTTTTCCTTTTGGCTGCTCCACACAGCATGCAGGATCTTAGTTCCCTGACTAGGAATGAACCTGTGCGCCCTGCAGTGGCCGCGTGGAGTGCCAACAACAGAACTGTCAGGGACTTCCTATTTTTTTAAAAAATTTTAATTAAAAATTTTAAAATTTTATACATTTTTAAAGGCTGCTTTCCATTTGCAGTTATTACAAAATATTAGCTGTATTACCCATGTTGTGCAATATATCCATGAGCCTATCTTAGCATATATTATATGTTGCCTTCTACAGTTAGGGCTTCCCTGGTGGCTCAGACAGTAAAGCATCTGCCTGCAGTGCAGGAGACCCAGGTTCGATTCCTGGGTCGGGAAGATCCCCTGGAGAAGGAAATAGCAATCCACTCCAGCACTCTTGCCTGGAAAATCCCATGGACGGAGGAGCCTGATAGGCTACAGTCCATGGGGTCGCAAAGAGTTGGACACGACTGAGTGACTTCACTTCACTTCTACAGTTACATATTTTTTATCTATATACATCACCACCTTACCTAATCTTTACGTTGCTTTAGGGAAGGAACCTTTTCCAAGAGGCAGCCAGTGGGGCAGAGTGGTTACAATTGTTGTTGTGTGTGTGTGTACTAGGGTGAGGGTTTTAGCAGCTTAGCCTTTATCCTCTTTCCCTTTCTCTTCCTCTCCCTCCTCAAGTTCTTCTTTTTTTTTTTTGTAAAGTGGAGAAGGCAACAGTATCTGCTTCCTACCCATTTGCATGTGAAGTGCCTTGTGTGGGTCTGGCAAGCAGTTGGTTGGTGCTCGGTGGTTTTCACGTTGTGTGCCTCCGCACCTCCCGTTAGATTCCAGTGTTGCTCTTATATCTCAGAGTCATTTAAGTTGGAGCTTTTTGCAGTAAGGGTATCCCCCTTTCCCCTTCCATGTTCTTGGTTTTCCTTCATAAAAAAGGGAGGAAGTGAGATTTACTGAAGCAGTGAATCAGTGGAGCTTCTCAAATCTGGGTATTTGCATTGTGCATGACATTGAATTTTAAGTGTGACAGGTTGAGTTGAGGATGGTAGAGAAGGCTTTCCACACCCCCCGGGGGAAGTGAGTGCCAAGTGGATTGTTTACAGTAAGCAGAACTGATGCTGTAGTGTGAGCAATGCATGGTGTTTATATAGTAATCACCAAATTGTGTGGATCCAACCAGAATGAAAAATGCCTGGAGCCTTGGCTTAGGGCCATGGATGAGCAGAGCATGAAGCCTGGCATGGAACAGGAGTGGAAGGCATGGGTGATAGATATAAACAGATGTACATTTAAGTAGAGATCAAAATATGTGGCTGCCTCTTTCCCTCTTTGCACTCGTGGCAGACTTGGTTCATCTGTCACATCATTCATTCCTGATTCTGATGGAAAGCTCATATTACTTGAGTATTTACTGCAAGTCAAGCCCTGTGTTCTACATCATGTTGCTTACTCCCACAACAACTCAGTGAGGTGGGTCTATTATCCTCCTAGTCAGATGAGGAAACAGTCCCAGAGTGGTCAGTAATGTGCCCCGGGTCTCCAAGCTGGCCAGTGGCAGAGCTGGGATTAGAACCTGGTCACCAAACACCAGAGCATGCTACCAATTATTGTGCTTTACAGCTCCTAGCTATGCCCAGATACTACCTCAGAATCCTTCTACCCCATAAAAATTCATCCCCATCTGCTTCATTAAGGTTGTGGGACAGAGGTTCATGCTACATGTGCTCATTCGTTCATTCAGCTGCTCATTCACTAAACAGTGCTTCTGTGCATCTGCCATGTGCCTGGCGCAGTATTTGGTACTGAGGATTCCTCAGTGAATGAGACACAATCCTTGCTCGGGGAGTATACTTAGTAGAAGCATCACATCTTGTCTGGGATGCTCAGTGAGTAGAAAGACTCAGAATTTGAGTGATTCTGGATAGAGACTTCCCTATGTTGAACCAGAAGATACCCCAGTTAATGACGGGAATCAGCAACAATCTGAAGAATGCATTATAATGCCCCAGCATGCACCCTGGACCAGAAATCGGGCCATCTTCCACCTTTTTCTGACTTGACTGATTTAGCGATTTGATCTTGGGTCTCAAGAGTTATAACTCATGTTCAAGCAGTGCTTTCTTAGGCATTCGTTCACTTTGTTCCTTCCGGTACCTGCTTGGAAGGAGGAGTTCTCTGATGTGCAGAGAGATTATGTGACCTGCTTGGTTCTCACAAGCTGGGAATAGAACCCAGGTCTAACTTCTAGCTCCTTGTTTTTGTTATCTCATTGTGCAGCATCTTAATGTCTCAAGGCTTTCAGTTTCCCCATCTGTAAAACAGGGAAATTAAACCACATGGTCCCTAAAAGTTCCCCCCTTCCTCCCTTCTTCCCTTTCTTTCCTTTCTCCCAAATCACTGCAGTGCGTACATGAACTATACATTATGCTTGAAGCTGGAAATAATGTTATGGAAAACAGACGCACATGCGTCAAAAAAGTTGAAAGAACCCATAGAGTGGAGAAAATATTTACAAATTATATGCATGGGACTTGTATCCAGAACATATAAAGCACTCTTACAACTCAGTAATAAAAAGAAAAACAGCCAAATTAAGAACTTGGTAAAGGATCTGAAAAGACTTTTCTCCAAAGAAGGCATGCAGATGGCCAGTAAACACATGAAAAGAGGCTCCACATCATTAGTCATCAGGCAAATGCAAATCAAAACCACAATGAGATATCACTTCACACCCAGTAGCATGGCTATAATCAAAAGAAAGATAATGACAAGTCTTGGTGGAGGATGTGGAGAAATTTAAGCCCTCACACACTGTTGGTAGTGTTGTAAAATGGTGCAACGACCCTGGAAAACAGTCTGGAATAGAGTTACCGAATGACCCGGCAATTCTATTCCTAGGGGTATACCCAAGAGAAATGGAAATATAGGTCTACACATATGCTTTTACACAGATGTTCACAGAAGTATTATTCATAATAGGCGAAGAGTAGAAACAATCCATTTGGATTGTTTGAAGAGAATATTTTAAAATTGATTATGTTGATAGTTACATAACTCAATATACTAAAAACCAAGTTGTACACTTTAAATAGGAAGATAGTATGATATGTGGATTGTATCTCAATAAAACTATTACATATACTTTAAAAAACCCTAGCATGAGGTCTGCCACTGTGGTGAACATAATCTTGTTGGGGAGATAAATACTGCTTAAATTTTAAATTAAATTGCCATACAAAAAGTTTTGTAGTTAGTCAGTTTTGGTAAATACTATGAAGGGAAAGAGCCAAATCTTACGACAGAGACTAGCAGCAGTTACTAGGGGTTAAGGAAGAGGTATTTGGAAAACTATAACATTCAAGTGTTCCAACAGAGATCCTCAAATAATAGTGGCTTAAGCCAGGTAGAAGGGGCTTCCCAGGTGGTGCTAGTGGCAAAGAACTTGCCTGCCAGTGCAGGAATATGGTACATATACACAATGGAGTATTACTCAGCCATTAAAAAGAATACATTTGAATCAGTTCTAATGAGGTGGATGAAACTGGAACCTATTATACAGAGTGAAGTAAGTCAGAAAGAAAAACACCAATACAGTATACTAACGCATATATATGGAGTTTAGAAAGATGGTAACAATAACCCTGTGTACGAGACAGCAAAAGAGACACTGATGTATAGAACAGTCTTATGGACTCTGTTGGAGAGGGAGAGGGTGGGAAGATTTGGGAGAATGGCATTGAAACATGTATAATATCATATATGAAACAAGTTGGCAGTCCAGGTTCGATGCACGATACTGGATGCTTGGGGCTGGTGCACTGGGACGACCCAGAGGGATGGTATGGGGAGGGAGGGGGGAGGAGGGTTCAGGATGGGGAACACATGTATACCTGTGGTGGATTCATTTCGATATTTGGCAAAACTAATACAATATTGTAAAGTTTAAAAATAAAATTAAAAAAAAAAAAGAAAGAGACACAAGTTCGATCCTTGGGTTGGGAAGATCCCATGGGGGAGGAAATGGCAACCCACTCCCGAATTCGTGCCTGGAAAATCCCATGGGCAGAGGGGCCTGGTGGGCTACAGTCCATGTGGTTGCAAAGACTCAGACTCGACTGAAGCGACTTAGCAAGCAAGGTAGATGTTGAATTCTCATTCATACAGTAGCAGAGGTGTAAGCAGTCTGGGCCTTGTACGGAAGCCCACAGTTTCAGGGATCTCCTGGTGTGTTGCTCTGCCTTTCCCCAGAGAGGGACGCTGTCCTCATCTGCATGGTCCATGGTGATTCTCCACCCTGTCTATAGTCCAACACTAAGAGAGGGAGGGGGCCCTGGAAAGCTCTTCATTTCTGCTCTTATCCAAGGCTTAATCACATGAGGCTGGGAAAGGAAGTCATATGCCAGATGTCATGTGCCCTTAGGGGCTCTGTTATAACCTTGGAGATCCTATTATTCAGAAGGAGGGGAGAAGAGATGTAGGGTAAACAACTAGCAGTTTCTGCCAGAGATGGTCTCTCTGAGGCAGTGACATTGAAGGTGAGAACCTGAGGATGAATTGGTGGAGAAAGGGAAGAGTTTTCCAGGCAGGGGAAGAGCGTGTGGGAGGACCAGAAGGCAGGAAAGCCCAGCTACCATGTTTAATGATATGCATGTCTGAGAGGTGGGCTTCCCTGGTACTCAGATGGTAAAGAATCTGTCTGCAATACAGGAGGCCCGGGTTCAGTCCCTGAGTTGGGAAGATCCCCTGGAGAAGCAAATGGCTACCCACTCCAGTATTCTTGGCTGGAGAATTTCATGGACAGAGGAGCCTGGCAGGCTATAGTCCATGGGGTCACGGAATCAGGCACAACTGAATGACTAATACTGTCTGTGAAGCACATCCCCCAGGTGGTTAGGACTCACAAGTGCCAGAACTAGACGTGGTCTAGGGAAGCGGCAGCTCTGGGTTCACCTGACTTTTGTCTCTTGTGTCTTACAGGGTTGGGATGGACCCGGACCGTGATGAGGGGTCTTTGTGCCAGACTCTGGAAAGCCCATGTGTATCCTCAGCTTTGAGAACTGAATTCCATAGGTTGTGTCAGTGTCAGACCTGTGAAGTTTAGTTCTTTAGCTGGGATATCTCTATCATCCTAGATTCGAGAGATGTTGGAGAGAACAAATCCAAGGTCGGCTGGAGAACTTGGAAGACTGGAGACACAAGGGCCAAGTCTCAGGCTCTGAAGGAATAGTCAGGGAGGGTTCACGGGAGGAGCTCTCATTTAACTGTGAGAAGACTTGGATTCTAGCTGAGCAGTGTTCCAACTAGCTAAGTGGATGCTCTAGGCAAGTCATTCTTGCTGCTGCTGCTTTTACTAGTTTATATTTATTGATTACTTATGACATTCCAGGTACTGTACTAAGTGCTTTCCATGCTGTTATAGGAGACTCCTGGGAAAAATCGCTTTAATGAAGCTTGAGATGCCTGGCACTTCCATGCAATGATTTTTTCCCCTCTGCATGGCATCAGATGGAATTAACAGAATGTGACAAGTAGTATTTAGCATGGACTGCTGAGCTAATTGATCCCTTTTTAGAATGAGACACATGGATACATCCCTCTTGTGGTCCCCCTCTCCCTTTATTTGAATCTTTATTTCCTTGCCTTCTATAAATACATTAGGGCTACATTGTGTTTTTGTATTACAAACTAGGAAAAAGGAGGATGTGATTAGACCTTACTATGGTGCCCAGTTTCTTCCGGGGCAAAGGAATATGAGGGTTTTGAAGGCTCCCTCCCTTTGGAAGGAATGATGCTAAAGCTGAAACTCCAGTACTTTGGCCACCTCATGCGAAGAGTTGACTCATTGGAAAAGACTCTGATGCTGGGAGGGATTGGGGGCAGGAGGAGAAGAGGACGACAGAAGATGAGATGGCTGGATGGCATCGCTGACTCAATGGACGTGAGTCTGAGTGAACTCCAGGAGTTGGTGATGGACAGGGAGGCCTGGCGTGCTGCGATTCATGGGGTCGCAAAGAGTTGGACACAACTGAGCGGCTGATCTGATCTGATCTGATCCCTTTGCCAGTATGGCCAGCTTTATGCTATGGGTGAAGCTGTGTGTTGTCCTCCTATGTCCTAGGTCAGCTAGGTCTGCTCTGAAGGTCATGTTTGCTGTGATGATGGTGATTTCGCTCTTTAGGCAGAGAGCCGCATTCTGTGTGAGTAACATCTGGGCTTTGTTAGGCTTTAGATTTGATGGGGAACTGGGCATTCCCATCCTTTGGAAACTCATCTTTAAGGGTCTTGGTGTCCTAAATTGTCCATCCCTTAATGTCTGCAGAATGCAGGTGTGGTCTGGCCCAGTGAGGGAAGGCAGGCCCAAAGTGGGAGACCCTTTTCAGTGACACTGATGCTTACTGAGTGCCTGCTATATGCTGGGCACTGGGCTCAGTGCATTTTGTGCATGATCTCAATGAATCTCACATCAAGGGTTATCTGGAAACTGAGGACAAATTAACCAAAAGATGTCAAATAAAAAAGTGTAGTGATGTTATGTGATGCAAAGGAATGCTTGGTTCTTGTGAAGGCCCCCCTGCATGGGTGTTGGGACATGGGTGTGCTCTCTGAGCTATATCGATGGTATCAAGGCCCCACCCCCAGTCTGCCCACTTCCTCCTTTTGCTTACTAGACCTTTAGCCAGTGACTCATTTTAGAACCAGAACACTGGTGAAACTCAAATGAGATCAGAGATCAGTGTCTTTAGTCCTAGATACTAGAGAAAATCCAGAATTTACTCCAGAAACTTGAGATGCTCTGAGTTTCTGACCATCTGTGTTGTGAACAGGGACTTAGACTATGGATTCTGATTTACTGCAAAAGGCTAATCCTTAATGCAGGTGAACTCTTCCTAAAGCAGACCTGGTAAATGAAATATGGAATTCACACACACACACACATACACACTTTAAACAATGATGAAGTAGATTTATGAGGAGTAGGCAAAAATTTACTTTATGAAGAATGTTTCTTTTCATAAGAGGACTTTTTTAAAATTCAGAGGTGATTCCAGTGTGTAATGTATTTCCCAAGGATTTTTGAGATTGTATTTGCTGTATCAAAACTTATTTTCTGTAAGTGGAAAAAGCAGGTTACAAAATAGCATGGATTATATGATTCAATTTATGTAAAATAAATGCATAAAGGAATATGTGCATTGAAAATATACATCAATTTATCAACAAGGATTATCTCTGGAGTGGTGGGAATTAAGATGGGTTTTCCTTTCTTTGTATTTTCCTCTAGTGTTTGATTCTTACACTGAACATGTTTAATTAAAACAATAAAGTTACTGAAGATGATTTCACACACAATTGTGATCAATCTAGACAAATGCTCGTTCTATGCATTTAGTAGAAGTTATATGGAGGGAGGTTCCTGATGTGTTCAGTGAAGGAGTGAGTGTAGAAAAATGTATAGTGTGATTTTTTTTTTTTTCCAAGAGGGAAGTGTACATGTGTGGGTGTGTGTCTCTATGGAATCCAGTGGGTCGTGGCTGGTGAGGTAGCAGGCGATTTTTCTCTCTTATACCTTCTTGTCCAAATAAGAAGAAAAAGAATTCTCAATGTATATATGTTACTTTCTAAGAATCCATCCATTGTGTAAACCAGTAGTTTTCAAGTGAGTTTCCTGGACAAGTAACATCAGTATCACCTGAGAACTTGTTCAAAGTGTAAATTCAGGGTCCACCCTTAACACTTTAAGCAGTGTTTTTTGACCTTTTCAGACTCTTTATTTCCCCTGTACCCTTCCTTGCATTTTTTTTCTCTCCTTCTCATCCTCTCCCTTCCTGCTGTGATCAATGGGATCTCAGAGGCAGATTCATCATGCTTCTGGCTCTGCTTGGGAGAGGACATGTCAGATACTCTTGGAGAGGTGCTTTGGGAGTAATAATACTAATGGAAGTATTGATTTGCCATCCTCAGATAAAAGGGAAAGGCCATGATTTATCAGCTTGCATTGATGGGACCCAGTGGGCAGCTGGACGCATGCTGAGTAGTTGCTATCTATCCATATGACGAGGCTACTGAGACTTGGTGATTTAGGGACACAGTAGTTTCTTGAGTCCTCCAAGCTGTCAAACCTCTGTTAGTTAAGGTGAAGATTCCTATATTAGGGTGCTGCAGAGAAACAAGAACCAATAGGATTATATATACTTGGAGATTTATTATAGGGAATTAGCTCACATGATTATGGAGTCCCACTTGGTGGGGTTAGTCAGCAAGCTGGAGACCCAGGAGAGCTAATGGTGAAGTTTCAGTCTGAGTTTCAAGACCTGAGAATCAGAGGAGAGGGACCAGGTGGTATTCCAGTCTAAAGGCCAACAGGCTTAAGGCTCAGAAAGAGCTGATGTTTCAGTTTGAGCTCAAAAGCAGGGGCAAAATAGTCCCAGCTCAGCAATCAGAGAGGAGGTATTCCATCTTAATCCCAGGAGTTCAGGTTTTTGTCTATGTAGGCCATCAACTGATTGGATAAGACCCACCCACACCAGGGAAGGCAATCTGCTTTACTCAGTCCACCAATTCCATTTTTTTTTTAATCTTAATGGCAAGCCATTCCAGTATTTTTGCCTGGGAGACCCCATGAACAGAGGAGCCAGGGGGGCTAAAGTTCATGGAGTCACAGAGTTGGACGTGACTGAGGAACTGAGCACATGGTTACCTTACAGTGTGATGCCAGTTTCTACACGGGTGCATGCTAAGTCGCTTTAGTTGCGTCTGACTCTTGGCAACCCTATGGACTGTAGCGCACCAGGCTCCTCTGTCCAAGGGATTCTCCAGGCAAGAATGCTGGAGTGGGTTGCCATGCTCTCCTCCAAGGGATCTTTCCCACGCAGGGATTGAACCCACATCTCTTATGTCTGCTGCATTGGCTACCACTAGCGCTGCCTGGGAAGCCCTGGTGTTAGTTTCTACCATACAACAAAGTGTATCAGTTATACATATACACGTATCTACTCTTCTTATTTCCTTCCCATTTAGGTACCTCAGAGCACTGAGTAGAGTTCCCTGTGCTAATCAGTAGATTGTCATTAGTTGTCTATTTTATACACTGTATCAATAGTGTGGGGCTTCCCCTGTGGCTCAGCAGTGAAGAATCCACCTGCAATGCAGGAGACTGGTTCAATCCCTGGTGAGGAAGATCCCCTGGAGGAGGGCATGGCAACACACTCCAGTATTCTTGCCAGGAGAATCACACGGACAGAGGAGCCTGATGGGCTGCAGTCCGTGGAGTCGCAGAGTTGGTCGACAGTTGAAGCAGCTAAGCACCACACTATCAAGTGTATATATGTGAATCCCAATCTCCCAATTCATCCCATCACCTCCTTCACCAATTCCAATGTTAATCTCATCTAAAAATCACCCTCACAGATACACCCAGAACAATGTTTGACCAAGTATCTGGGCACCTTGTGAGCCAGTCAAATTGACATATAACATTAACCTCCACAGTTCCTTTTTCATATTTCTTCACATCTAGATTATCTTGCCCTCTTTCCTAATAATATTTCAGAGCTTGGATGTAAAGTGCTCTGGGGTGTGGGAGGGACCAAACACCTTGCCCTGTTCTTTGTTCTTCTTTGCCATTAAGGTGCTTTGAGGAACTGTTTTTGAAGGCAGTCCTACTTCTACCTCCTGAGGCAGCCCTTCCAAGTAGAAGAGCTGTTTCAGTTATTCCTAGCAAATGGCTACAGTAAAATTACAACTTTCCTATATTATGTGTTTGCAATGCTCCAGGTGTCACAGATGAAGAAGTATGTCTAGATGAGAAAACTGAAGCTCAGGGAGGTTATATACCTTGCTGAAATATCACACACTAGGAAGTGTCACTTACTGTTAATCAAGGCTGCCTAATCTGAGCCTATGTTCTTTTCACTAAAGTTTGTACTGGGCTTTACAGTTTATGAAGTACTTTAACACACATTATTTCATTTGCTGGCCATAGCTTTCCCCAGTGAAGTAGATATATCCATAATTTTAGAGATGGGGAATGCAGTTTTCAAAGGCTTCACACCTTGTCTATCTCCTGTGTCATGTAGCTAGTAACTAGTGAAGCTGAGCCACAAATCCAAAATCTCAAATAAAAAGATAACTTTTATTCTAAAAAAATTCATACGAAGCATATAAGCTTCTTGGAGGATAAAGAAAGAGCACCCCTGCCTCAGTTTCTCTAGTGTAACTGAAAACAGACCAGTATACATTGAGGTTCACCCTAATTCACCTGCCTATGTCTTTGGTAAGCAGGAGTGAGCCCTTGTAAATGATTAATTCCACCCTCCACAACACAGTTATACTTTAAAATATATTACAATTATGTTGTTGGTAGCTTTTAAGAAACCATAACGTATTTTTTGCCTTGGGTCTTGCCATACTACAAACAGTAGTCGGATTCCATCTGCCTCTGGGCAACAAGTGTGTTTTCTTGTTTTAAAAAACTAACATATTTTATTGTATAAGTTTACTGCAAAGGAACTCTGCAAATGGAGAAAAGTATGAAAGAGAAAAAATTTAAATTATAAAAAATTTTTACTATGCAACAAAATATTCTTTAAATTGAAAATTTGGGAAATTCAGAAAATCGTAAAGCAGAAAACTATCCATAAGCTTATAGATGTCTATTTTGGGGGCTAACCTGATGGCTTAGCTGATAAAGAATCCACCTGCAATGCAGGAGACACAGGAGATGCTGGTTCAACCCCTGGGTTAGGAAGATCCCCTGGAGGAGGAGATGGCAACCCACTCCATTATTCTTGCCTAGAAAATCCCGTGGACAGAGGAGCCTGGTGGGGAGCCAGAGGAGTCCACGGGGTTGCAAGAGTCGGACATGACTGAGTAGGTGTGTGTCTATGTCTATTTTGGCTTATGCCTTATCATTTTCACTTAAAAAAAATACAGTTGGGATTGTTACTTAAATGTAATATGTCTGTGTGTCAGTTCTGTTTTCCTGTTATTTAACATCTTGTCATAAGCATTTCCTCATTTCCTTATAGATCTTGCCCATTCATTTTAAACTGATAAGAACAGATACTACACTTGATCTTAGCCAAAAGGCCAAGAAGCGATTTTCATGCAGTTTAAATGGCTGCATATGTAGTTCGTAGAGTGGCTGTGCCTTTGTTTGTTTATCTTCCCCTCTTATTGGACATTTAGAACCTGGATCTTCTAAATCCAAATCTGTTCTCCCGCCCACACATATCTGCTTTATTTCCTTTTAGCCTTTTGCTTACATTGATTCAGGCATTATTTGTGATGACCTTAATATTAAAAAAAAAAAAGCCTAGTCACTTCTTAATCAGTAGTGTGCAAAAATGCTAATGTTAAGGCTTTACTAAGTACTGAGTTCTTTCTTCTTTAAAATAGTTTTTATTGGAGTATAGTTTCTTTACAATGTTGTGTTAGTTTCTACTGTACAGCAAAATGAGTAAGCCATTCATATACATATATCCCCTCCCTTTGGGATTTCCTTCCCATTCAGGTCACTGCAGGGCATTAAGGAGTGTGTCCTCATCTCGTGCATGCTAAGTCATTCAGTGTGTCCCACTCTTCATGACCCCATGGATTATAGCCCGTCAGGCTCCTCTCTTCATAGGATTCTCCATGAACAGAATACTGGAATGGGTTACCGTGCTCTCCTTCAGGGGATCTTTGCATCCAGAGATTGAATGCTGTATCTCTTATGTCTCCTGCATTGGCAGGCAGGTTCTTTACCACTAGTGCCACCTGGGAAGCCCATGTTCTTATTAGTTATCTATTTTATACATGGTATCAATAGTGCATATGTGTAAATCCAAGTTCTGTTTTAAGACTTTGAACAGATTTCATTAAAGTTACCATTTCTGTTATTCTCGTCATACAGATGATACCACAGAGGCACAGAGAGGTTAAGATAAGTATCAGAATGCACTCACTGGTACTGAACAACATAGTCAATTTACAGAACCTTATACAAATAGTTATTTATTCAGTCTGCAATGAATTGACACTTTTGAACTGTGGTGTTGGAGTAGAATCTTGAGAGTCCCTTTGACTGCAAGGAGATCACATCAGTCAGTCCTAAAGGAAATCAGTCCTGAATATTCATTGGAAGGTCTGATGTTGAAGCTGAAACTCCAATACTTTGGCCACTTGATGCAAAGAACTGACTTATTGGAAAAGACCCTGAAGCTGGGAAAGACTGAAGGCAGGAGAAGGGGACGACAGAAGATGAAATGGTTGGATGGCATCACTGACTCAATGGACATGTGTTTGAGTAAACTCCAGGAGTTGGTGATAGACAGGGAAGCCTCACGTGCTGCAGTCCATGAGGTTGCAAAGAGTCGGACACGACTGAGTGACTGAACTGAAAAAGCAGCTATTGGTACTGGTTTGGAAGCTCAGTGACATTGAGACTGCTGTCACTCCAGTCCTCTTTTCCTGTGCCTCTTGGTTTTAACATGGCTGTGTGATTGCTCTAGACATCACATTGCCCTGAATTGGGATGTGATTCAATTTAGGGCAGAAGTTCTGACTTAACACTTCTGCCCCTTTTGTCAGGAAAGCACATCTTCTTCCCAGAACTCCCTTTTTCACTCAGCAGAGTTCCACTCATGAACTGTGTTTTACATGATCATTGCCAACCAGAGAAGAGTCTGGGGAAAAACTTACTAACCTCTGGAGAGGAAGTTGACCAGATGAGAATGATTGGGTAAGGACTGTTGTGTCAGTTAACCTACAGTGACCACCACAAGATACTTGCCAAGGTCAAGTGTTGGTCTTATGTGATCCAACCAGCCTGTTTCACACAGGGGCTAATGCCTATTAGCTGGGAATGTTTTCTTACACCTTAAAAAGTGGCTGGACTAGAAGTGGCCTGGAGTCTGCAAACCTCCTCTTTCACTGAGCATAACAGTATCTAATACATGCTAACATTTTCATCAATATTAGTGTCACTGCAAAGTGCTGTTAAAATAGAAGTGTTTTTCACACATTATGTGTCTATGGTGTGTCCACCGCATCATTCTTTTGCTGGAGCGCCACTTTCTTGGCATTTATAACTGGGTAACAAATCTGCAGCTCACTGGGTTCATATCCTCAGGCTGCAGCAGAAGGAGAGGAGGATCTGTGAGCTGTTTGGGCTAAAACAAGTTGCTGTATTACTTTTGTCTCAGCCCTGAGCATATTCATCAGGGGCCTGGCTACAGGTGAACTGAGCTAGAGGCTGCATAGTGGTAATGCTGAAAACTATGGCTGGACCCCACTTCTTGAAAATACGGCTTTATCTAATTAGGAGGGGGCTCAAAAAAGATCCATCATTTACTAGAACTATTAAATTGTGGCTATTTCTAGAGCAGAAGTCTAAAGTAGCAATTAACAGGAATGTTTTGTTTAGGGCTGGGATGAGGTGAGTGAGGTGCTTAGAATGTGAAATTTGAGGGGACGTTCACTCTCATGGTCACTTGCATGGCCCTGGTTTTATTATGTCTTTACTAGTTGTAGTTGTTCATTGTTCAGCCACCCAGTCGTGTCCAACTCTTTGCTACTCCATGGACTGTAGCATGCCAGACCTCCCTGTGTCTTACCATCTCCTGTAGTTTGCTCAAGTTCATATCCATTGCATCGGTGATGCCATCCAGCCATCTCATCCTCTGATGCCCTCTTCTCTTTCTGCCCCCAGTCTTCCTCAGCATCAGGGACTTTCCCAATGAGTCAGCTGTTTGTATTAGATGACCAAAATATGGGAGTTTCAGCTTCAACACTAGTCCTGTCCTTCCAATGAGTATTCATGGTTGATTTCCCTAAAGACTGACTGGTTTGATCTCCTTGCTGTCCAAGGGAATCTCAAGAGTCTTCTCCAGCCCCACAGTTCGAAGTAACTCACTAGTTACTAATGTCTAGAAAGTGGGATAATTATTTACCAAATATTTTTTGATCACTTCTGTGTGCCCAGCACTATTCCAGTCACTGGGGATACAGTAATGAATAAAATAGTTGTTATTGTTCCCATGGTATGGATATTCTAGTAAAAGTGAGATTTCATATAGAAATCTGGACTTTTGGCTCAAAGTATCAGAAGAACTGATAACTGTGAGCAGGCTTTCCCATAAGACAACTGTCACTCAGATTTGAGGAGCTGCTATCTCCTTTTAGTTGAGGTGTGAGTTTGTTACACTTTCCATCACTCCCTACTGTGATTTTTGATCCTAATGGGATCTCTATAAGTGGATACCACTATTATTATTATTGCCATTTTGCAGATGAAGAAACTGATGCTTAAAGAGATAAAGTGACTAGCTTGGAGTCTTCTGGCTACAGAGGGTAGAGTGGGTTCTTTGCAACTTTGGAGGCTGAGATTGTTTCCACCGAGCACAGCAGTGATTTGGGAGTCAGGAACACAAGATATATCAGCAAGCAAAAGCATCCAGCCTATACAAGATCAAATTAGAGAGAGGTATCAGCAGGAAACAGGTGGCACCTCGAATTAGGAGAACTCAAGAAGTGTTCATAAAGAAACTATTTGCAAAAGTGTGGACAGAGTGTAGGGAAACCACAAGGCACAGTGCAGAACCCCAGATTAGTAACAGTGGGCCTCTATTGCCACTCTGAGACCTCTAAGGGCAGGTGACAGACTGGGTTAATGGAACTGGGGAGACAGGACTGTGGAGAAGCCTGCATAGTTGAGCTGAGACCTTAGAATGCAGCTGGCCCTTGGGGACCCCACTGGGAGGAAACTTGGAGAATAAATCTCCCAAGTTCTCTCTCCTCCTTCCCATTGATCACTTACCAGTGACAGACTCAACTGGAGGTCAGAGGATGAGGAGTCAGTTGATGCATCCTTCCAATCTGGGCGTCCTGGGGGTACAGCAGAGCAGGGTGGAGAGCAGCAGGGAGTGGCTCAGGAGGGGCAAGCAGAGGCACCTGGCACAGGGGCTGGTCAAAGCCAAGGGCATTTTAGGGGACAGGGCGATGATGGGTAGGGGAAGAAATGAAGATAATTGTGAATTCAGGGTTCAACTTTGTTTTAGTTTTGCCAATATATTTTTTAATTGAAGTGTATCTAGTTTGCAGTGTGTTAATTTCTGTTGTACAGCAAAATGATTCAGTTATATGTAACATCTATCTATGTATGTACACATTATATATATATATACTGTTAAAAATATTCTTCTCCATTACAGCTTATCACAGGATATTGAATATAGTTCTCTGTGTCATACAGTGAAGCCTTGGTGTTTATCCATTCTATGTATAAAAGCTTCCATCTGCTAAGCCCAACCTCTCGCTTCATCCCTCCCCTAAACCCCTCCCCCTTGGCAACCACCAGTCTGTTCTTGATGCTCGTGATCCTGTTCCTGTTTTGTAGACAGGTTTGTTTGTGTCATATTTTACTTTTTTGTGGGGGGAGGTTGTGCCACGTGACACACAGGATCTTAGTTCCCCAGCCAGGGATTGAACCCATGTTCCTGTAGTGGAAACATGGACTCTTAACCACTGGACCACCAAGGAAGTCCCCATTTGTGTCATATTTTATATTCCACATATAAGTGATATCATATAGTATTTGTCTTTCTCTTTCTGACTTATTTCACTTAGTATGATAATCTGTTGTTGCATCCATGTTGCTACAAGTGGCATTATTTTGTCCTTTTTATGGCTGAATAGTATTCCATTATATATGTACTATCTCTTCTTTATATTTTAAATGATTGTTTTGCATGTTCGTTTATTTATTTATATTTGGCTGTGCCAGGCCTTCATCGTTCGTGTGGGCTTTCTCTAGTTGTGGCAAGCAGGGGCTACTCTTTGTTGCAATGTGCGGGGTTCTCATTGTGGTGGCTTCTCTTGTGGAGCACAGGCTTTAGGCAAGCAGGCTTCCAGCACAAGGGCTTGGTAGCTGCGGCTGTCGGGCTATAGAGCATAGGCTTAGCAATTGTGGTGCATGGGCTTAGTTCCTGAACCAGGGATCAAACCCATGTCCCCTGTGTTGACAGGCAGATTCCTATCCACACCAGCACCAATTCCTATACCATAACTTCTGGTTCTATTCATCTGTCTATGGACATTCCATATCTTGGCTACTGTGAACAGTGCTTCTATGAATATAGGGGTGCATGCATCTTTTTGAATTAAAGTTTTGTCTGGATATATATCTAGGAGTAGGATTGCTGGATCATATGGTAATTCTCTTTTTAGTTTTCTGAGGAATCTCTATACTATTTTCCACAGTGAATGCACCAGCTTACATTCCCACCAACAATATAGGAGGGTTCCCTTTTTCCCATACCCTCTCCAGCATTTGTTATCTGTTGACTTTTTAATGATGGCCATTCTGACTAGTGTGAGGTGGTGTCTCATTGTAGGTTTTAAAAAATTAATTCTTATTGGAATATAGTTTGCATTACAATGTTATGCTAGTTTCCTGCTATTAGTTGAGTTCAGTCACTCAGTCGTGTCCGACTCTTTGTGACCCCATGGACTGCAGCAGGCCAGGCCTCCCTGTCCATCGCCAACTCCCGGAGTTTACTCAAACTCATGTCCATCGAGTCAGTGATGCCATCCAATCATCTCATCCTCTGTTGTTCCCTTCTCCTCCTTCCTTCAGTCTTTCCCAGCATCAGGGTCTTTTCAAATGAGTCAGTTCTTAGCATCAGGTGGCCAAAGTATTGGAGTTTCAGCTTCTGCATCAGTCCTTCCAATGAATATTCAGGACTGATTTCCCTTAGGATTGACTGGTTGGATCTCCTTGCAGTTCAAGGGACTCTCAAGAGTCTTCACCAACACCACAGTTCAAAAGCATCAATGCTTCGGTGTTCAGCTTTCTTTATAGTCCAACTCTCACATCCATATATGACTACTGGAAAAACCATAGCTTTGATTAGATGGACCTTTGTTGGCAAAGTAATGTCTCTGCTTTTTAATATGCTGTCTAGGTTGGTCACAACTTTTCTTCCCAGGAGCAAGCATCTTTTAATTTCATGGCTGCAATCACCATCTGCAGTGGTTTTGGAGCCCAAGAAAATAAAGTCTGCCACTGTTTCCACTGTTTCCCCACCTGTTTGCCATGAAGTGATTAGACCAGATGCCATGATCTTAGTTTTCTGAATGTTAAGTTTTAAGCCAACTTTTTCACTCTCCTCTTTTACTTTCATCAAGAGGCTCTTTAGTTCTTCTCGCTTTCTGCCAGAGTGGCGTCATCTGCGTATCTGAGGTTATTGATATTTCTCCCAGCAATCTTGATTCTAGTTTGTGCTTCATCAGCCCCAGCATTTCTCATGATGTACTCTGCATATAAGTTAAATAAGCAGGGTGATAGTATACAACCTTGACGTACTCCTTTCCCTATTTGGAACCAGTCTGTTGTTCCATGTCCAGTTCTAACTGTTGCTTCCTGACCTGCATACAGGTTTCTCAAGAGGCAGGTCAGGTGGTCTGGTATTCCCATCTCTTTCAGAATTTTCCAGAGTTTGTTGTGGTCCACACAATCAAAGGCTTTGGCATAGTCAATAAAGAAGAAGTAGATATTTTTTTGGAACTCTCTTGCTTTTTCAATGATCCAGGGGATGTTGGCAATTTGATCTCTGGTTCCTCTGAATTTTCTAAAACCAGCTTGATCATTTGGAAGTTCATGGTTCACATGTTGTTGAAGCCTGGCTTGGAGAATTTTGAGCATTACTTTGCTAGCGTGTGAGATGAGTGCAATTGTGCAGTAGTTTGAGCATTCTTTGGCATTGCCTTTCTTTGGGATTGGAATGAAAACTGACCTTTTCCAGTCCTGTGGCCACTGCTGAGTTTTCCAAATTTGCTGGCTTATTGAGTGCAGCACTTTCACAACATCATCTTTCAGGATTTGAAATAGCTTAACTGGAATTCCACCATCTCCACTAGCTTTGTTCGTAGTGATGCTTCCTAAGGCCCACTTGACTTTGCATTCCAGAATGTCTGGCTCCAGGTTGGTGATCACACCATCGTGATTATCTGGGTTGTGAAGATCTTTTTTGTATAGTTCTTCTGTGTATTCTTGCCACCTCTTTTTAATATCTTCTGCTTCTGTTAGGTCCCTATATGTATACATATATCCACTCTTTTTCAGACTCCTTTCCCATTTGGTTACCACAGAGAATTGCCTAGAGTTCCCTGTGCTACACAGTAGGTTCTCATTAGTTACCTATTTATACATAATAGTGTATATATGTCAGTCCCAGTCTCCCAGTTCATTTCACCCTACCTTCCCTCCATGGTAATCATTCATATTATAATTTTGATTTGTGTTTCTCTAATAGTTAGCAATGTTGAACATCTTTTCATGGGGCTATTGGCCATCTGTGGGCTTCCCAGAATCCTCCTGCTGAGCAGGGGATGCAAATTTGAACGCTGGGTTGGGAAGATCCCCTGGAGGAGGAAATGCAACCCACTCTAGTATTTTTGCCTGGAGAATTCCATGGACAGAGGAGCCTGGCAGGCTACAGTACATGGGGTCACAAAAGAGTTTGACACAACTTAGTGACTAAACCACCACCACCACCATTGGCCAACTATGTTTCTTCTTTGGAGAGATGTTTGTTTAGGTCTTCTCCCATTGTTCAGTTGGCTGTTTATTTTGTTGTTGTTGTTGAGTTACATGAACTGTTTATATAGTTGGGAAATTAAGCCCTTGTTGGTTGGATTGTTGGCAAGGATTTTTTCCTTTTGGTAGGCTGTCTTTTCATTTTGTTTAAGGCTTCCTTTGCTGTGCAAAAGCTTGCAGATTTGATTCAGTTCAGTTCAGTTCAGTCACTCAGTTGTGTCTGACTGTTTGCGACCCCATGAATTGCAGCACACCAGGCCTCCCTGTCCATCACCAACTCCCGGAGTTCACTTAAATTCACGTCCATCGAGTTGGTGATGCCATCCAGCCATCTCATCCTCTGTCATCCCCTTCTTCTCCTGCCCCCAGTCCCTCCCAGCATCAGAGTCTTTTCCAATGAGTCAACTCTTCGCATGAGGTGGCCAAAGTATTGGAGTCTCAGCTTTAGCATCAGTCCTTCCAAAGAACACCCAGGACTGATCTCCTTTAGAATGGACTGGTTGGACCTCCTTGCAGTCCAAGGGACTCTCAAGAGTCTTCTCCAACACCACAGTTCAAAAGCATCAATTCCTCTGTGCTCAGCTTTCTTCACAGTCCAACTGTCACATCCATACATGACCACTGGAAAAACCATAGCCTTGACTAGATGGACCTTTGTTGGCAAAATAATGTCTCTACTTTTGAATATGATATCTAGGTTGGTCATAACTTTCCTTCCACGGAGTAAGTGTCTTTTAATTTCCTGGATGCGATCACCATCTGCAGTGATTTTGGAGCCCCAAAAAATAAAGTCTGACACTGTTTCCACTATTTCCCCATCTATTTCTCATGAAGTGATGGGACCAGATGCCATGATCTTCGTTTTCTGAATGTTGAGCTTTAAGCCAACTTTTTCACTCTCCTCTTTCACTTTCATCAAGAGGCTTTTTAGTTCCTCTTCACTTTCTGCCATAAGGGTGGTGTTAGGTCCCATTTATTTATTTTTGTTTTTAATCTTGTTGTGTCAGGAGATGGAAGGTCCAGCTTTGATGGGGCTGGGATATCTCTTGCTCCTTCTCTCTCCCTGTTGGCCATGCTTAGCTACCTTGCCTTCTAGAAATGTCATTGATTCCATGTCAGAGATTCTGCACGTTTGTAACACAGGGCTTGAGACTTTCGTCTTGGTGACTTTTCCAAATGCACAAAAGGTTGAACAATGCAGGGAGGTACCTTCTTCTAAGTTTTCAGAAGGGTAGAAGAGCTCATTGAACCCTAGGGTTGTAGAAAGCTGTATCTTCAAACATTCAAGACTGACCTGTTTTTAAATTTTTCCTCTAAAAGCTATTCAGTTTAATACTTCTTGTCAAATACTGTATATCCTGCTAAATTGAGCCAGATATTACCACTACTAAAAATCATTTACTTGCTTGCTTTCAGAATTCTGTTTCTGAAATCAACCTAGACCAAGGTTTTGGATCTTCAGTGGATTTTAATCAGTGTGTTTCAACCATCTTTACAGTGACATTTCCCATAGGTTTATGAGTATCAGAGGTTTATGAGTATCCCTCTCAGCATAAGTAACAGTAACAAAATCAGTAGCACTTTAGCTAGTACTATAACAATGCAAATAGTCCTTAAACCTAGTATTTGTGGCTCAGAAACACATGTACTTCTGCAAAGCCATAGCTTCAGGGAGGGACATAGAATGACTGGGTGAGAATATTCACAAGAGGAGCATGGTATCATAATTAATTTAGGGAACAGCTGTGACACAATTGATTATGTTTTTGTGAGCTTTTCTCACTCTTTTTCCTTGTTAATAGAACCCCAGTATTGTTCAGAGACTAGGCAAGTCATGGGCCTCTCCAGTCTTAGGGAAAAATTGTTTGCCTATTCCAGGCTGAATAACTTTGTCCCCTTTACCAGTGATTGGGTTAGCAGGGACACGGAATGCAGGCCTAATAGGATGTGAGAAGTCTGCTATGGATAGTTCTTGAATAGGTTCTTATTGCTAAAAAAGAGTCACACAGAAAGAAATAGTTGCCTCTTTTTTACCGGATAGTATCACAATGGCAGCTGTGGCACCAGGTGATGTGAAAGGAGCTCATGTAGAGGGTGGAGAGTGCAAAGATGCTCTAGAATGTCATAATTCAGGTAACCACAGGATTCTCTGACCCAAGTCCTAGCCTAACTTAGGTCTTATATGAGACAATGCATTTCTGATGGTTGACATCACAGACACAGGCAGCTCAGATCTGCCTACCCATGAACAAGTTCTGTTCTGAGAACATAAGTCCAATTTGCTCATAAGTCCAACAAAGTTAGTCTAGGCACCCAACTAACACAATTGGCTAAATAGTCCTGTACTGTAATATATTTATAATATTGATGCTTTTCACACAAATAATACATAAAAACAAGCACAAAAAATAAGGAAAGCATTTTAAATCTTACAGTACAGTTGAAAAGTTCAGTAGTACAGTAAAACAGTTGGCATACAGGAGCTGGCCTCAAGTGAACAGGCAAGAAGAGTTACTTGACTGGAGGAGGCAGGGGGGTGGGAGATGGTAGAGCTGAAGCATGGTCAGCAATAGGAGACAGAGGGCAAGCTGCAATGTCACTCATGCCTGATGTTGATGGAACACATGTTCACACCTTTGAAAGTTTGCAACTTGAAGGTTGCAATATGTAGGTTCATATGTAGGGGGTTTACTGTACATAGATGTAAAACTTCAGTCAAAACAGAAATGTTAAAAATGGAAACTGGAGTTAATCCTGAGTTCTCATCACAGGGGAAAAGTATTTTTTATTTTGTTTCTATATGAGATGGGTATTCACTAAACTCATTGTCATCATTTCATGATGTATGTAAGTTGAATATTTATGCTGTATACCTTAAACTTATATAGTGCTATATGCCAATAAAACTGGAAGGCAAAATTAAAGAAGCTGGAAGCCACCTATAATTCTCTACCTCCTACCTACTATATTAATTGTCATTGTTGTTCAGTTGCTCGGTCGTGTCTGACTCTTTGCAACCCCACGGACTGCAGCATGCCAGGCTTCACTGTCCTTCAGTATCTCCTGGAGTTCGCTCAAACTCATGTCCATTGAGTGATGTCATCCAACCATCTCATCCTCTGTCACCGCCTTTTCCTCCTGCCCTCAGTCTTTCCCAGCATCAGGGTCTTTTCCAATGAGTCAGTTCCTTGAATCAGGTGGCCAAAGTATTGGAGCTTCAGCTTCAGCATCAGTCCTTCCAATGAATATTCAGGGTTGATTTCCTTTAGGATGGACTGGTTTGATCTTTTTGCTGCCCAACGGACTCACGAGTCCATTGGGCAGTCTTCTGAGTCTTTTCCAGAACCACAGTTTGAAAGCATCAGTTCAGTGCTTCAGCGCTCAGCCTTCTCTGTGGTCCAACTCTCACATCTGTACATGACTACTGGAAAAACCATAGCTTTGACTCTATGAACCTCTGCGGGCAAGGTGATGTTTCTGCTTGTTAATACTCTTTGTCATAGCTTTTCTTCTAAGGAGCAACCGTCTTTTAATTTCATGACTGTAGTCACCGACCGCAGTGATTTTAAGAGCCCCAAGAAAATAAAGTCTGTATATAAACTATGTTAATATGATGTATAAAAAATAGGATCTTGAATAGACATACTTAACAGGACATCTTAAATTCTTTTATATGAAAAATGTAGATCTACCTCATTCTTTTCAGCAATTGTGTAATATTCTGAAGCATGGCTAGATCATATTTTAAAGACCTGAAAAAGTGGTACTTTAAAAAAATGTGATCCATGGGTAGCTATTTTATGTTCATCTCTGCCTGATCTCTGCCTTCTGTCATTTCCAGCAAAGGTTGCTGTCTTTCAGAAAGGCACACACAGGGAGAAGGCATGTGGCCCTGTGAAGGGACACAGGATTTGGGGTCAGGCAGATTGGGACTGGGATTCAGCCCTACCATGCCCTAGCTGTGTGATCTTGGAAAATAATTCAGTGCTTTATATCTCCATTGCCTCACCCTCCCACACAGGGATAGTAAAACCTACCTCTTAAAGTTATTGCAAGGGTTAGAAATAATGTATTAGATAACCCATGACCTAGACTGATACTCAGTGAGTAACAGCAATTATTCTATGAAAGAAGCCACTTCCATGAACTAATGTAATTGTCTTTATTTTCACTGAACACACAATGGACAAAGATGCAAAGGATTTGTTAGCCCAAAATAATTTCTTGAAATTATTGAGCAACTGTATCCCAAGTGGCACAAAGTAGGTCCATGAAAACAAATAATCTAAATTCATGTTTGTGTCACTCTTGTTAAAGGAGTTAATGTAAACAATTAACCTTCATTTCATGGACAGAGTCCTGCAGATACATACAATATGAGCGATTTATCAAATAGGCCAAAAAAACAAAAAAGCACAGTAAGATGATTTTAGTAGGCTGGAGTGATAGGCTAAATTAAGCAAGATGAACTTTATTAGGGGAATGTGTAAAATTCAACTGTTTGGTTCCTTTTCTTTATTTGCATAATACAGAATGGGAGAAGTGAGATTTAATAGCAGATATGAAAAAGGCTTAGGTTTTATGTGGCTGAAGCTCATTGTGAAGCTGTGACTGAGCAACTTCACTTTCAATTTTCACTTTCATGCATTGGAGAAGGAAATGGCAACCCACTCCAGTGTTCTTGCCTGGAGAATCCCAAGGACCAGGGACCCTGGTGGGCTGCCATCTATGGGGTAGCATAGAGTTGGACACGACTGAAGCGACTTAGCAGCAGCAGCAGCAGCAGCAGCAGCAGCAGTGTGATCCAGCTGTCTAATTAGGTAAATGAAATCTTAGTCCTTCCAAAGTCCTTGTAAACTCAGGATGAGGAAAGTGATGCGTCCACTTAGTTTGCCTTCTCAGATCACATGAGCTTCCCTGGTGGCTCAGCCGGTAAAGAATCTTCCTGCAATGCAGGAAACCTGGGTTCGATTCCTGAGTCGGGAAGATCCTGTGGAAGAGGAAATGGTTACCCAGTCCAGTATTCTTGCCTGAGAAATCCCATGGATAGAGGAGCCTGGCAGGCTACATCCATGGGGTCACAAGGAGTTAGACATGACTGAATGACTAACAGTTTCATTTCTTTCATATCACATGCTATAATATGAGGATGATGAGTAACTGGCATACAGGCTGAGGCTTCGTGTTTGCATGCCTCAGCATATAACTCTAATTCATCATATTCCACTGCATTTAGAGGTAACCTCTGAATCCTTCTCAACAGGTCTTTAAGGTGGTCAATATTTTTATTATTATTATTTTTAATTTTTGGCTGCACCCCATGGCACGCGGGACCCTAGTTCCTGACTAGGGGTATAACCTGCTCCCCCTGCATTGAAAGGCAGAGACTTAACCACTGGACTGCCATGAAAGTCCAGCCAATATATATATGTTTTTAATATTTACTTTTATTTATTTGGCTACACTGGGTCTTAGTTGTAGCATGTAGGATCTAGCTCTTGGACCAGGGACAAAACCCAGGCCCTCAGTGTTGGGAGCATGGAGTCCCAGCCACTGCACCACCAGGGAAGTCCCCAGCCAGTATATTTTGAATGGAGTTGGCATGCAAGAAGAAACCTGTTGGTAGCCAATGGACTGCAGGCTTCCTCCCATTGTCTCCTTCCAAGGACAATCATTATGCTTAAATCATGTAATCCAGCCTTTTACTAGCCACAGTGGATTGGATATAGACTCAAGGTCTGCCAATCCATAGGCTGGTTAAAGAGCTTTATCCAAACCAGAACAAGTTCCCTCACTTTGATTCTTCTGGAAGTCTGAACTGGGGAAAAAAGGATCATGTCAGGAGGTTGGCAGCAGGCCAGGGAGCTATTGCAGAGGCCAAGGCGGGGACATAAGAAACATAAGAAAACAGAAGCAAGAACAAGGAAGCAGAAGCTATGAAGTAGAGAAAATCTACAAGAGGAGGGGGATAAGGAATTGGCTGGTGGCAGCAAAAGTGGTGGAGGCAGAGCTCTGAAGGTAAATGTCACCCTGCTGCTAAGGGATTAACAAGGTCTCCTGTCCCCTGTCTGGAGATCCAGCTGTGTTGCCATTTCTATTTTTCCCAAGAGGCCTCATCAGCCTGGTGTCCAGTCAGGCTGGCCAGAAACTTGAGGTTCTTGTTTTTCTGAAGTCTGCTATAAACACCTCCTCTTGCTTGAGGTGACCTGAGGGAATCTTTGTTCCTTGAAACCCAAAAACATCTACTTAAGATTCTGTGTCTAGCTCTGGGCACCATACTGGCAAACCAGAGCAGGTCCCAAAGAGAGACAGACTAGAATGGTAAAGAAGTCTGGGAATCTCACAGAGAAGGCACTTTCAAAGGTACAAGGGTGTTCATTCAGAGCAGTGGTTCTTAAAGTGTAATTCCCAAGCAGCAGCAGTGTCAGCAGCATTGGCATCTTAGAGAGGTAGATTTCTCGGCCCACCCCAGACCTACTGAATCAGAAACCCTAAGGGTGGGGCCCAGCACTCTGTGGTTTAGCAAGATCTTTACATCTGATGCATGCTCGAGTTTGAGAACCACTGGCCTAGAGAAGACCACACAGAGTATGAGCACCATCTTTAATTATCTGAAGGACTGTCAGGGGAGGTGTGATATGAGACCCTCAAGGGCAGCGCTAAAGCTAGAGCTTAGACAAAATGTGGAGACAGATTTCAGGGCAATAGAAGGAGGACTTTGCAAGCAGTTAGTGTGGTTTGAGAATGGTTTGTGACTGCTGGGTAGTGAGCTGCTTGTCCCTGGTGGTGTTCAAGGAGGAAGCTACGTGACTATCCAGTTGATAGATATTGAAAAGGGCTGTGAAGTCCACAGGAGGGAGAAGAGGAGACTGAAGGAGGAAGTGTGAATTAGGAAGACTCTGTAAACCAGGAACAGCGATTGAGGACTGGCATCCTGGTGCCTTGTTGCCATGGTGACAGGGGGGCTGGGGCAGTAACAAGACAACCATGTGTACAGGAGTTACAGGTGGGGCTTCTTGCTGTTAGAGGCAGATCCACAATCCTGGTCTCTGTCACGAAACAAATCCTAACATCTAGGACCAGGAGTCTGCGTTGGAATTTGCCTAATATCCCTATCTGTAAACTCTAGCTCTTCATCAGTCTTAAGCAAAGGCAGAGACTCTGATATTGGGGCAAACATATGGAGGCAACCTAATCACTCACTCACCCAAACCTCTTGCTTGGGACAGGCAGCTGCATCTAGAATAATGAATGCCAATATCAAACTGCCACATTGCACTTAGTGGATGCAAAGGTTGGCTCTGGAATCAGAAGGCTGGACATGTAATTGCATGACTTGAGCAAGGCTACTTCTCTCTGTTTTATTTTTATTGTCTTTTATTTGTTTTAATTTTCTTTCAATATTTATTTATTTATTTGCTGTGCCAGGTTTTAGTTGCTGCACATAGGAACTTTAATTGCGATTTGTGGGATCTTAAGGGTTGGCATGTGGGATCTAGTTCTCTGACCAAGGATCGAACCGAGGCCCCCTGCATTGGGAGTGAGAAGTCTTAGCCACTGGACCACCAAGGAAGTCCCTTTCTTTTCTTTTAAATTGAGGCTTGTCTTAGTTGCCATCTCATAGGATTGTTTCAGGGTTGAGATAATCCATGATGAGCACTCAATACATTTAATTATTATCACTGCTATTACTGTTGGACCTCATCAAACTCCTAAATTACCCATGAGGAAGGTAGGGTAGGTTTTAGCACCCCCATTTTACAGCCCAAGGAACCACAGTGCAGGATGTGTAGGAACAGGCTGACATCACACTGCTTTAGTATTAGTGGCAGATAAGAACTAGAAGTTAGTTTTCTGACTTCAGGTGGCCAGGACAAAGAACAGATCCTGTTTGTGTGTTCCAGAAAGGAGAGCAGAATTAGTTTTTTGAAAAGGCAGTATATGCATGTGAGAAACATTCTACAAAAAGGCATGTAGTGAAAAGTCAGTCTTTCCACGCCACTAACCTCTGGTCTCCTCGTCCCTTTCTGTTGATGGACTCTGGGCGACCTCCAGGACCTGGTTCACATGTGGACAAACCAGGGTTATATGGATCCCTGGGCACTATTTCTAAGGCCTGATACTGTTTCTGTCTCCAGTTCCAGGCGTGTGTGTGTGTGTGTGTGTGTGTGTGTGTGTGTGAGGAGGGCTTATGAGGGCATGTAGGGGTTTGGAATCTAACCTTGCCCTTGGATCCCTGGGCACTATTTCTAAGGCCTGATACTGTTTCTGTCTCCAGTTCCAGGCGTGTGTGTGTGTGTGTGTGTGAGGAGGGCTTATAAGGGCATGTAGGGGTTTGGAATCTAACCTTGCCCTTGGAAAGAGAGGCCAGTGGGTTTGTTGCCATTTAGTTGTTAAGTTGTGTTAAACTCTTTTGCAATTCCATGGACTGTAGCCCACCAGGCTCCTCTGTCCATGGGATTTTCCAGGCAAGAAAACTGGAGTGGGAGGCTATGTCCTCCTCCAGGGGATCTTCCCAACCTAGGGATCGAACGTGAGTCTCCTCTGTCTCCTGCATTGCAGGTGGATTCTTTACCACTGAGCCACCAGAGAAGCTCTCAGTAGGTCTGGGAAGTGCCAAGGTGACCCAGGGCCAGTGCTGGGTGACCTCCTTTGGCCTCCCTCAGGGTTGGGGACCTGTGAGTTCTTCACCGTGTTCTTGAAGGCACAGGAAGGTGGCCTGGAGGCATAAACCTGAGACCACCTCCCCTCGCTCTGAGTCTGGCTTTTATCTCTTTCTTAAGGTGCTCTCATTCCCTCTGCTCCTTCCAGTCTTCTTGGGGAAGAAATCTGAAGGGGACCCCTCGACCCCAAGCTGTTGGATCATCACTCCTGCAGCACAGGACAGGGGTGGGGACTCAGATCATGGATCTACAGGTTGCAGGCCCAGGGGTCCCAACTCCTTGGCTCACTCAGACTCACTCAGTTTTAGTAATCCTGACACTTTCCTAGCTTAGAGGAACAAACTTAGTATTTATTATTACTATTATTATTTAGCTTCTAGAAGCTGCTCTCTGACAAACACCTCATGCTTGGTAGCCTGCCAGTTTGGTCAGGAGACAAGGGATGGGGCCAGCCAAAAATACAGTCCTTTCCAGGGTCAGCTGGGCAGAGAGAAAGGCTCTCTGTGCTGAGACCATCAGAGCAGATTTCTGTGCTTCCTGGTTGCTCTTCCAGGCTTAGTTTCTGGCTTCCCCTTTCCTTGGCCTGGAGTTTAAAAGATTCTGTGAAGGCCTTGCTGTGTTGCTTCACTGAAGCTGTCCTCAGCTGGGTCTGGACTCTCTGATGCCTGGAACTATTTAAAAACATCGCTGTCAGTTAGCTCCTTGCTGGACTATGCAGGCTTGAGTGTGTCCAGGCAAGGGGAACTCACCACTTCTGGAATCTCTCCATCTCATTCTTAGATGGTTCTAGAGAGAGAAGAGCAGAACCAGAATTTGTGGCCATGGCTGTTTTGAATTGGCAGCTACTGGGCTCCTAACCTCAAATTCCTCTTTCACTTAAAAGTCCTATGGGTTCTTGATCCCAGGATGTCTCTGAACATTTTTCTTAGGGTCAGGTTTCCACTGGCCCATCTAAAGCTTGGATGGGCTGGGCTGGGCCTGTTGCTCATGGGAAGGAGTGTAAATGTAGGAGAAATCCCTTTGTCACAAGAGAGAATCAGGGAGGGGATGGACAGAGTGACTTCTGAGGTCCTGTCCTTAGGCATTTGGGCTCTGCATTCTCTTATTCTCTGAAGAAGCCAGAGTCTGCAACTTGGGGGCCTTATCCTTAGTGCAAGGAGAACAAGTTGGAGAAGTTACCGTGTCCTGGGATGAGCCCAGGAGCTTTCATCTTTTTCTCACTTTGCTTCTCTTCTTTTCCCCACCGTTTCCTGCCTGGGTTGGGTACAGCCAGCAGCCAGAGCTCCGGAGCCCTGTTATTTAAAAATTCAGCTGTCACCATGGCAACCTGCATCCTGCTCCATTTCAACCAGAGATACAAAGAAGCAGTGAAAGGGAAAGTTTAATAAGATTTTTTTTTTAATTTTATGAATCTTACTGACAGTGTCTATCTTTTTGGGAAATAGAAATGTTCCATTTCGTGTTGTTATCAAAATGCCATTCATTTTCTGCCCCTTGGCTTCTGGAGGGTCACCATTACTCCTTGCTTTCTAGGGGTTGCTAACATCACCCCTACTCTCCCTCCAGAATGGGTGAGGGGTCTTACTTGGCATTTCAGCTTTCTGAAAGACTTTGAGGCTGGGTTAACACTAGAGCATGTCCATGGCTTTATTCTTCCTTCCATTTCCCTGTCATCCAATCAGAGTCACATAAGGTTAGTTAAAGCATTCAAGATCACTTACTCTGCAGTGCCATTTCTGATTTTGCATGTCTAGCGACTATTTGCTCACATTCTGAGAGTACTTCCTTCATCACCCCTGGGGGTGCCTGGTTTCTGGTTTTGTCAATCCACGTGATTCTGGTGGAGCCCAGAACTTCTCCTGACCACAGCAACTGGCTCATGTGTGGGCATGTGGCCCAAGGGCACCCACAAGGCAGTCCAGAGAAAGCCCCTCTGTTTTTCTGCTGTGGGGATGAAAGCCTGGAGCTGCTGGAGATCCCCATATATAAGGAACATTCCAGAAAGGGAACCAACAGGGAACCAACACAGGAGAGAAGCAATGCTGAAGGATGGAGGAGAGAGACCAGGCTGGGAGGAAGTTGCTTGATATCCTGGACTAGTCAATCCCGAATCCATGACTTTTAGATTTCATGAGTAATATGGATCCATCTTTTGCCTCCTTAGGACAGTTTAGGTTGGGTTTTCTGACACCTGAGAACCAGTGGCTTTGATGCTGCACACCCAAAAACTTTGGAAATGGGACAACAGAGAGCCTGTGAAGAAAGGCACCATCCAAGATCACACAGAGAGGCAGCTCTGAAGGTCAGGTCTTCTGATGTCCATGTAGCCACTTAATCTGCTGGTCTTCCGTTCTTGGGCTGGTTTCCCCTCCATGGCAGGATTGAAAGCTGAGCTGGTGGGGGCTGAACGTTAACAAGTGTAATTACGGTAAAGACACCTGCCCAGCTACCTGCCCCAAGGGTGATGGTGACCATTTGGGGTGATAGTCAAGGGTGGTCTCTATTCTCAGAAGATTTTTGTGCCTTTTATAGGTTAGGAGGGATCCCAAGACATGTCAAGAAAAGCACTGATCACATAGCCAGCACTACATAGCCCTGAAAACCCAAGAAGCTCACCTTTCTCCATTGAGGTTTACTTTTTAACTTTGTAAAAGCTATCATTCAGCCATTTAACCAGCACTTGTAATTTCGCTAATTTTGCTGAAAAGCATTAATTGAGGGCCTCCTCTGTGTTACTCACTAGTTTAGGGGCACGGATTCAGACAGATTCAGTAGTCAGCAAGATAGCCCCAGTGACTGTCCTCATGGAACTTACGCTTTAGTGTGGGCATGAAAATAATCAGAGAAACACAGACTTAGGGACTGTGAAAGTTCTTATGAAGGATACATACCCAGAGCTATGACAGCATATAAAGAGAACCATGTCATCTGCTGAGGCAAGGGAAGTGCTGAACAGAGATGGGCAGAAGGAGCAGCCATTAACTAAGCAGAATGAGGACCAGTATTTTGAATATTGGACAGAGCTTGGGTAAAATTAGGGGGCAAGACTTTAATTCATTCATGCCAGTGTTATTTGGGGGGTACCATGTGCCAATATTCCTCTCTTTTGCTATTTTAGGTCCTTTTATTCCTGCCCCATCAGATGCTCAGAGCTTATGAGTCCTTGAGTTATATAATCTATCTTCAACCTAGGATCCTTGGTGCTCTGGCTTCACGTCTCCGCAGATTCAGATCCGCTGCAGGCTAATGTCTAGTTAGTCACGCTTTTGTGTATGAGGTTAAGAAATCCCACCATCGTAACCAAGCCTTCTCTTCTAGAGAAGGATACGGATTGCCTCTATTCCTCTTCAGAAAAGTCTCAACTCAATTTCCCTTTCGTTTGTCTGAAGAATATGGCTGCGGTGACGTTTGCTGCCACTAGGGGGCAGGAGCGCCAAAGCAAACGACTAAGTTCCGTGAAGAAAACAAACGAAGTCCGCAGGCAACACGCTTAACAGTCGGACAGGGTTTGCGCTGGTGTGGGACCCGTCAAGCTCCCAAGCCCAAGCTCTGCGTGTCTCGATTCGGACACACCGAGTGTGCTTACAGCATGGTGTTGATTGCTTACAGGTGCTAGTGCCATCAAAGAAAATTTAAAAGTGAGCTTCTGGTGGGGATGGTTCGTATTGCCTGTAAAACAAAGGAATGGAGTCTTGGATTAGAATTTAAGCTTTAAGAGTCCTTCAAAATGTGCAGCGGGTCTAGGGGGCCTCAGTCTTGGTTCTCAGTGTGCTGTGTGATCTTGCTTAAGAACATACTCTCTGGGTCTAAACTGCTCTTTTATAAAAGGATGATACAATGTGAAAAGTCGCTTCTGATTCGAAGAATCCAAGTGGTAAAGACAGTTAAGAGTGGAGAACTGCCCCCCTCAGATGCCTCCTGTGTAATTTCTAATTTAGGGGGTTTTCCCCTGAAGGAGTTCTGTTTTCCTGACTCATACCTCCTTTCATTTTACAGAAGAATATACTTTACCACAAAGTAATGAAGAGCTAGGGCAGAGTTGGCAAGTGATGAGCAAGATACTCTTTTCAGATCACACAAAGACAGTCAGAATCCTCTTTGCCTTTTGATAGAGATGAGGCATTTGGCCTGATACGGGAGACCGGGTAAATACATGCGAGAAGCAAGGTTCTCCCTGAAACTCAAACCCTCCATGATCCTGGAATCCAGAGCCTTTCTGAAATAGCTCAGGAGGCTAACAACTTGAAAAGAAAACTTGTGGAAACAGGACTGCTCTGGGATTGAGGGATGCTTTAAGGCCCCTTTCTGCCTCCGCATTCTAGAGTTAGAAGTTTATGGCCAGACAAGACTATCTCTGGGAGGCCCCGCTAAGAAGTCGGGCTTCTGCCTAAAGCTGCGGGCTTGTTCTAAGAGGGGGGACCCCCTGGGACTGGCCCCAGAGGACCTGTGGTGTCCTTACTCACCCCTTGATGCCTCGGGCTGGGGTGGACCGTCCCAGAGACGAAAAACCCAAACAAATCAAAACCAGCAACAACAAAAACCCTATAGAAAAACCTCCTTTCTCTGGCAGCACCAGTTTCTGGGATTTGCAGTACAGGGTGGGAGGGGTCCTCTGGAGCCATGGAGGCCCGGCTTGGAGTCTCATTTCTTCCTTGGGTGATGGTCGCTCCTCCCACCGCTACCTGATTGACAGCAAGCGGCTGCCTCGAGTGGCTGCTGAATTCCTACAGGATGTGATAGATAGCTTTACTCAGTTAATATAGATTAGCATCGTGATTTGTGCATCTCTAAAGATTATTTTCATGTTTATGTACATTTTAGGGCAAGTTTTTTTTTTGGTTGGGTGACATCAGTACCATAATTTGTAATGATTGCAGAATGTTCTAGTTTAAGATTTTTTTAGTTTTTCTTTTTGGCCACACCGTGCAGCTTGAGGGGGTCCTAATTCCCCAACCAGGGATAAACCTGTGCCCTCTATAGTGGAAGCAGAGTCCTAACCACCAGACCCCCAGGGACTTCCCCTCCCCCACCGTTTCAACTGGCAGCTCACCACCCGCCTCGGCACCCATCGCACATCCCCTGTGTTGCCTCTCTTCATCTTGAGGGGTTGGTCATGGCATCCTAGAGCTCATCCTCTCTAGCCCTTCTGCTCTGTAGAGCGAAAACTTGGCTTCCAGCTGATGGCCAACCAGGGCTAGAATTCGGGTTTTCTGAGTTGCTACCCCTGTCAGGCTTATTGAAGGTGGCCAGGAAGGGAAGAAGAGGGGACTTCACACTCCTACGTCTGGCTGTTTACAGATGCTTAAGAAAAAGGTCCCTTCTTACACAATTTTACAGTCTATTCCATGTTACTGCAAGTGTCCCAAATCCTGTCCTTGGCTGCTTGCGTTTTGGACAAATTTGGTCTGCTCCTTCTTCCTGCAAGTGGCATTTTAAGCCCTTCCTTCCTCTCTCCCAGATCTGTCCCACCTCCACTCTCTCCAGGATTGAATTTCCCAAGGGCGACTGCCACACAGCGCTAGCAGTCCAGTCACAAGATGGCTAAATATACACCACACAGACTGAAAATAAACCTCCATGATCGTCTGCTCCTTTGTTTAGCTTATTATCCTCCCAAATCAGACTGGTGAGGAGGCATGCGCCTCGAACGTGCTGGGCAGGATCCGGTGGGTATTCATGTCCCCCAGGACCAACCAAACAAACACGACTCTGCTGTGTGAAGAGTTGTTGCCTTCTCTGTGGAGCAGGCCCTGCTCTCCAGATAAAGCTGACAGTCCTTGGGCTTTGACTTCCAAAGCAAATAACTGCAGATCACATCAGTATTGGGAACAGATGCAACAGTCTGGCTGAGGGCTGAGTGCAGTCAGGGACAGAGAGACGTGGCATGGCGTGTTGCATCTCCATCTCCTCAGAAGAGGACAGGGAGTGGGGGACAATGAGGTGGGCAGGGGGTCCAGGGTTCAGAGGTGTGCCTCCATCCTGGAACATGGCATGTAGACATAGTGACCCCCAGAGACACACATTTTTCAGTGGGGACTTCTAGTCAATTAGTAATGTCTGATGCAATGCCAAAGAATGTTCAAACTACCGCACAGTTGCACTCATCTCACATGCTAGCGAAGTAATGCTCAAAATTCTCCAAGCTAGGCTTCAGCGGTACATCAGTCAAGAACTTCCAGATGTTCAAGCTGGATTTAGGACAGCCAGAGGAACCAGAGATCATGTTGTGAACATCCGTTGGATCATCAAAAAAGCAAAAGAGTTACAGAAAAGCATCTACTTCTGCTTTATTGACTACACCAAAGCCTTTGACTGTATGGATCACAACAAACTGGAAAATTCTTAAAGAGATGGGAATACCAGACCATCTGACCTGCCTCCTGAGAAATCTGTATGCAGGTCAAGAAGCAACAATTACAACTGGACATGAAACAACAGACTGGTTCCACATTGGGAAAGGAGTGTGTCAAGGCTGTATATTGTCACCCTGCTTATTTAACTTCTATTCAGAGTACATCATATGAAGTGCTGGGCCTGATGAAGCACAAACTGGAATTAAGATTGCTGGGGGAAATATCAATAACTTCAGATATGCAGATGACATTACCCTTATGGCAGAATGTGAAGAGGAACTAAAGAGCCGCTTGATGAAAGTGAAAGAGGAGAGTGAAAAAGCTGGCTTAAAACTCAACATTCAAAAAACTAAGATCATAGCATCCGGTCCTATCACTTCATGGCAAATAGATGGGGAAACAATGGAAACAGAGAGAGACTTTATTTTTGGGGGCTCCATCACTGCTGATGGTGACTGCAGCCATGCAATTAAAAGACGCTTGCTCCTTGGAAGAAAAGCTATGACCAACCTAGACAGCATAGTAAAAAGCAGAGACATTAACTTTGCTGACAAAAGTCCATCCAGTCAAAACTATGGTTTTTCCAGTGGTCATGTATGGATGTGAGAGTTGGACATAAAGCTGAGTGCTGAAGAATTGATGCTTTTGAACTGTAGTGCTGGAGAAGACTCTTGAGAGTCCTTTGGACTACAAGGAGATCCAACCAGTCCATTCTAAAGGAAATCAGTCCTGAATATTCATTAGAAGGATGGATTCTGAAGCTGAAGTTCCAATATTTTGGCCACTGGATGTGAAGAACTGACTCACTAGAAAAGACCCTGATGCTGGGAAAGATCAAAGGCAGGAGGAGAAGGGGACAACAGAAGATGAGATGGTTGGATGGTATCACTGATTCAATGGACGTGAGTTTGAGCAAGCTCTGGGTGTTGGTGATGTATAGAGAAGCCTGGCATGATCATGGGGTCACAGAAAGTTGGACACGACTGAGTGACTGAACTGAACTGATGTGGACCCAGGTTTGATGGGTGTGCCACATACTTGCCATCTGTGATCTAGAGGAAACCAATCTCAGGAGATAGGATTTCTTGGTATGTAGGGTGTAGTGGTGGCTCCAGAAAGTTACAGCCTTAGCTGAAGCCTCAAACTGTCATGTTGAAAATAGCCCTAGTGTTCAGGATCTCATAAATGGTTGGTTTTTCCCAGAGTTCAGGTCTGTTTTGTACCCTGGATGGTCATGGGGACAAGTCATAGGAAAGAACCTGTGTTTGGAAAGGACCCCAAATGGGATGCTATCATGAAAAGGCACCTCAATTTCTGATGGATATTTCTCCATCTTCATCTTAAATGAATCCTTGTCCGTACTTGATGCCACTGGCTATTTCTTCCTTCCTTCCTTTTTATTTATTTTTATTATTTATTTATTTGGTGTTGGTTGCTCTGGGTCTTTGCTGCTGCGTGCGGGCTTTCCCTAGTTGTGATTGGGGGCTGCTCTTTGCTGTGGTGCGTGGGCTTCTCATGGCGGTGGCGTTCCTTGTGGAGCGCAGGCTCTGGGTGCACGGGCCTCAGTAGTTGCAGCATGAAGGCTCAGTAGTTGTGGCGCATGGGCTTAGTTGCTCTGAATCATGTGGAATCTTCCTGGGCCAGGGACTGAACCTGTGTCCCCTGCGTTGGCAGGCAGATTCTTATCCACTGTTCCACCAGGGGAGTCCCTTTTCTTCCTTCTTAAGTTATGTTCTTTCATTGCTTAAAAACACTGTTCTGCTTTTCCTTCTGTCTCTGGTCTCTCCTTAATTTCTCTTAAGGTGCATCGTCTTCTGCTGTTAAATATTATGGTCCTTGTCCATAGACTTGTCCTAGGCCCCGCTTCTTTTCCCACCCTGTGTTCTCTCCCTTGGTATTCTCTCATCCTAGCCAATTACTTCAGTTCCCACCTACATGGATATACTTTACCTTTTATATCTTGAGCTACACAGAGTCTCTCAGCTCCAGTGGCCTATTTAGCATATCTGCTTGGAGATCCCAAAGGTGAGTCAGACTCAACATGTGCAAAAGCAAGTCTGTGATCTCCCTTCTGTACCCAACTGGAACTCTTCTAATCTCTCTTATCTCCAGTTAAATAAGCCCCTCCCTCTCTCTTCCTGTATCCAATCCATCACCTAGCCCTGGTAATTTTTTTTTTTTTTTTTGCCATTTTTATTGAGATATTGTGGACATACAAAATAATGACTTGCTGTGTAAGTTTAAAGGATACAGCATAATGACACACATATACTACAAAATGATTAGTTTCGTTAACATCCATCTCATATAGTTACAAAACCATTTTTTTCCTTGTGATGAGAACTGATAGGATTTCAGCTCAGTAACTTTCATATATATCATATAGCAGTGTTAGCTGTAGTCACCATGTTGTACAGGACATCCCTGGAGTTTATTTACCTTATAATTGGAAGTTTGTGCCTTTTGAACACCTTCATCTATTTCCTCCACACCCCAACTGTGTTTCTAGTAAACACACATCTGTTCTCTTTTTTTGAGTTTGGTTTCTTTTTTTATTTTTGATTCTACATATATATATAAGATCTACACACACACACACACACACACACACACACACACATAGATATAATTTGTCTTTCTCTGCCTGGCTTATTTCACTTAGCATCATATCTTTAAGGAATACCCATGTTGTCACAAATGGCAGAATTCCTTCTTTTTTTATGGTTAATAACATTCCATGGTGTGTGTATCTCTCTCACATTGTCTTTATCCATTCACTTGCTGTTGGGCACTTAGCCTGATAATTTTACATTGTAAATATTTTTGAATTTGTCCACATTTTTCTGTCATGACCACCATCCTAGATCAAATTACAACCAACTTTCCTTTCTTGCTTGGACTAAGATGGTCCAAAACACCCCAGTTCCTTTCCTTAAATTAATTCCAGGTCCCAAGTGGTCAAAAAAGATCTTTGGCAAAAGGCACCTTGGCTCACCCTCTCTTTCTCCTCCCTATGCTTCTACTCTGATGTTGGCCTTTAGTTTACTATAATGCTGAGAAGGACTGGTAAAATCCTAGCATTCATATGGTGCTTTCGTTTTAAGGCAACTTATTTTACATCATCTGATTTTATTCTCAACTAGGCCCATGAGTGGGTCACAATCACCTCATTTTAGGGATCTTATCTGTCTTTCTTGGAAACAGTTTTGGAAACGTGCTGTAACTCTTCTGAGGTCATCAGTGGTTAGCAAGGGGGCCACGTCTGCTGACTGCTCACACTGACCTCACTGTTTTCCCCCACTACTCACAAGAGGACTTTGGATGAACCAGAGGCCCTTTAAGGCGTATCTAGCACCAACAGTCTGTGATTCTGTGGTTTGCAGGGATCAGGAGGAAGTTGCAAAAAATTTTCAAAGAGAACTTTAAAGGCAAGGTTGAGAGAAAAGCTTCAAAGTGAAACTTGCCTTTCTCCAAGAGTGAGTTTCAGATCTAAAGCCGGGAGACAGCAGATCAATTCTCTCCACCTCGTGGCTGTTTTTTCTCTGTCCTCTCAGTGACCATGACTGGAGGTTGACTTACAGCCTTATATTGACCCAAGAAAGGTCCAGGAATTTTAATCTTGCTTGGGGAAAAGAATGAATGTGGGAGGAATGAAAACCTCACTGTTTTGTTAAAAAGTGTGCTGAGAAGTGAAAATAACTCACTGTGAATGAGCCCTTGTGACAGCTTGAAGTAGAAGCAGGTGAGCCATAGGGATGGAGAATTTGAGGGAGAAAAGGGTCAAAGCAGTAAAGGGCTAGCGATTTCAGGTTCCCAAATGCAATCCATATAGTTTACATCTGAGAACATACCAGAAGTTTCTATTCATGGTATCATTGCTATATCTTCTCTTAGTGTGTGTTAATTAAGGGCTTCTCAAGTTGCAAAGAGGTTGTTAATGGACTGAATGATCAGGAAGGACTCCTTTTGATTAGATGGTCATTCTTCATGAACTTTTCATTAAACTGGAAACAAAAATAGAGACATTTCCTTTTCCTGCGTGTGCATATGACAAATGGCCAAGCCTGTGGATGATGGAGAGTAGGGGTGGTAAATAAGTGTAATTTCCCATCGTACCCCGATTGTGTACATGGTTGTGGCTGACTTTGTTCATTTTTCAGACATATAAAATGTCCAGAATAGGAAAGATAGAAAGCAGAAAGTAAATTAGTGATTGCTTAGCCCTGGGATTGTAGAGGAAGGAAGAATAGGAAGATGACAGGTAAAGTGTACAGGGTTTCTTTCTTTTAAAAACTTTTAATTTTTACCTCCCATTTCTCCCCCCAATCCCTCACGTCTGGCAACCACCAATTTTTTTCTCTGTATCTGTAAGTTTTTTCTTTTTTAAAAAAGAGTCTACATATAAGAGATATCATAACTCTAATTTATCTTTCTCAATCTGACTTATTTCATTTAACATCACACCCTTGAGATCTACCTATATTGTTGCAAATGTCAAGGTTTCATTCTATTAATGGCTGAAAAATATTCCATTGTAGTTATATAATCCACAGTTTCATTCATCTGTCGATAGACACTTGGGTAGTTTCCAATATCTTACCTATTGTAAATAATGCTTCATTGAACATGGGGGTGCATGTATTTTTGGAGTTAGTATTTTCGTTCTCTTCTGATAAATACCCAGAAGTGGAATTGATGGATCATATGATAGTTGTATTTTGAGTATTTAAGGAACCTCCATACTGTTTTCCATAGTGGCTGCGCCAATTCACATTCTCACAACAGTGTGTGAGGGTTCCCTTTACTTCGCATCCTCACCAACACTTGTTATTTCTTGTCTTTTTGATTATAGCCATTCTAACAGGTGTGAAGGGTAGTGGTTATCTTGAACATTGGGATGAGGAAGATTTTAAAACCAAACACGGGCTACGTGGGGAAATGTGTGATGATTGATTAGCAATGTCTGCTGTGGCTGAGGAATGAGGCGTTGGGAGTGCAAGTACTGACCTGGATCAGTGCTGCTCAAAGAGTGATTTGCAGATGGATGCAGGTCTTCAAATATTTGTAACCCATGAGGAACTGAGTACAGAAATGGTCAGTAATCATATGGAAACTTTTATAGAAATCTGACATTGCAGCCTCCTCTAAGTATTTAATTCCTACTATCTTTGTAAAGTATTGATCCGTGATGGATTGAAAATGAAATTAAAACTTGGCCCTTTACCAGAGATAGTTTGAGAAGCACTGGCCTGGAGGACCGTATTTGACCCCATTAGTTCCCATAACGGACTTTGAAGTGCTCCGGATTTGGAAAGCTTATGAATACAGCCAAAGTCCTATACACATCAGCGTTTACATGGACTTGGTGACTGAGCCTGGGTGTTTGCCAGCTTTCCTCTCTTGCTTGGCAGAAGGATTAAGATAATAGCTACTCAGAGATTGCCAGAAATGCCTTCTTTGCTTTCTCTATACATTTCTACTTTCCATTTATTCCATAAAGCCTTCACTAACATTGGCTTCTTCCAGTGGAGAGTCAGTGAGGCCAGCAAAGAGGTGATGTCATTGAAGGACCTGAATGGTGATCAGAGAGAGGTGTCCAACATCAGCTGTTGTATTGGCCTGGGTGACCACTGGGATCATACATGAAATCATCCATTCATGCATTCCCACTCCTTCATTCTGTCATTCAACATCTCTTTGTGGAATGCCAACTGCAAGTGTCAAAGTGCCAGGTCCTGGAGATATGATAGTGACCGAGGCATATGAGGTCTCTGCTTTCATAAAACTGACAGTTTAGGAGGGGAGACAGATATTAAATTGATAATATGTATGAGTGGTGATGTGAATCCGGCTAGAGATTCTGGATAAATGGAATCCCACTAGGTGCTCTGCTGGAGAAGAGTTGGTTGCTCTGAGAGTGTTTAGCAGGGGCTTTATCCTAGCGAGGGCATCTTGGAAGGATGTGACAGGTCTTTCAGAGTGACTGGACCGTGATGAATGACTGAAGTGCAAAGGAAGTGACTCAGGACCATCCTGGGGCCGTGGGCAAAGGACAGATGGTACAAGGCCTTGCAGGCTGCAGAAGGAGTTTACTCTTGATCCCAAGAGCAGTAGGCAGCCTAATGGAATTACAGATATGAATAAGATATGGTAAGAGACCCAGAAGCACTGTGGGAGAGAAAGATACCCAAACAATTAACTAATATAATGTGATCTGGATTGTATAGAGGTGTACACATAGAAGGGAAATGGTGGGGTTAGGGGACTGAGATGCTTTAACAGATGAAGTTTGACCCAGCCACTGTTGTGCTTTAAACACTTCTGTGGTTGCCTGTTGTTAGAATATAGTTAAGATCTTTCTATACTGCTTCACATGATCTGGTTGTTCCCTCCTTGCCCAGACTTTTCTGGGGGCAGTCACTTGCTTCCTCCAATTCTGACTGGCATCCTGACTGGTCTTTAAGTTCCTAGAAACCACATTCTGTCTCCCTACAGAGCAACATTTTGTTTGGAATGCTTTCCCTACACCCCACCCCCCTCTGTCTGCCTCACTCATTCTTTAATTTTTTACATCTCAGCTTAAATATCCCTACCTCCCCAGAGGACTTCTCCCTCTAAGTGCTTAGGACAAAAAGAATTCTTCTTTTTTTCTTTTAGTATTTATTTATTTGTCTGCCCTGGATCTTAGTTGCAGCATGTGGAATCTAGTTCCCAGACCAGGCATCAAACCTAGCTCTTCTGTATTGGGAGCGCTGAGTCCTAGCCACTGGACTGCTAGGAAAGTCACGAGTAGAATTCTTTGTTTGTGTGATTAGTTGTTTAATGTCTGTCTCCCCTGATGAAGTAGGCGCTAGATACATAGTGAATGAATGAATGAATAAGAAGACAGCTGGCCTGGCCTGGGAAGATGGCAGTGCTGGTGTGAGAGAACGGACATCGGGCATGGAGTCTGAGTCGAGGGTGGAGGAGTGGGGATGACTGGGCTCAGAGAACAGCCGTTTCTTTGTTGGCTTTTTCTCTGTCTCAGGCAAGTGTAAAATGGGCCACAACATGATGGGATTCTCTGAAAGCAAACTTTTAAGAGATCATCAATGCCAATCCTTAACTCTTCAGGGAAAGCAAACATTCCAGGTGGATAAACAGTACTTAGTCCTATCTCTGTGAATTATAAGTAAACCCTTCAGTCGTTAAGTTGCTCAGAACTACAGAGCTTCTGTTGAGGTATGTCATTCAGCAGGGGATGAATACGTTGAAAGGCTGGGGGCTGGGGCTGTGGTCTGCAACAGTGAGCTCTTCCTCTTCATTCCCCTCTGACCTGTGTGAGTCATGCCTTGCTGGCCTTAAGGTTTTGGTTCCAGAACTAACAGTCCCCGTGTCTATAAAATTTTCTGTATGTGTCATCTATTGCCATATAAGAGCTTATCTCCAAATTTTGTGGCTTAAAATAATGATTATCATTGAATTTCTCACATGGTTTCTGTGAGCTTCCCCGATGGCTCAGCAGTAAAGAATCAACCTGCCCTGCAGGAGGCTCAGGAGATGTGGGTTCTGTCCCTGGGTCAGGAAGATCCCCTGGAGGAGGGCATGGCAACCCACTCCAGTATTCTTGCCTGAGAATCCCATAGACAGAGAAGACTGTCAGGCTGTAGTCTGCAGGGTCGCAAATAGTCAAATACAACTGAAGCAACTGAGCACAGCACAGCTCAGCACGTGGTTTCTGTGGGTCAGGAATTTAGAGTACAAGGGGCATGCTTTGTGTCTGATGCACCAGCTCTGGGCCTCAGCTGTGGGACAAGCAGGAAGGGTCAAAGGCTGAGTGTTGAATCATCTAAGGCAGTGGTCTCCAACCTTTTTGTCACCAGAGACTGGTTTCCAGGAAGATGGGGTGGGGGTGTGGTGCAAGCAGTTCTGTGAGTGACGGGTAGAGATGGGGAGTGGCAGATGAAGCTTCACTGCCTCAACTTGGTTGCTAGCAGGGCATGGACTGGGTACTGGTCCATGGCTTGGGGCTGGGGACCCCTGGTCTAAGGTCTCCTTCAAGTATGAGTCTGGTGGTTGATGCCATTGCAGGCTGGGGGCCTAGCTGGGTCTGTTGGCCGAGACATCCATGTGTGGCTTTTCCTTGTGTTTGGGTTTCCTCACAACGTGGTGGCTGGATTCCAAGGGCAAGCATCTCAGGAGACAGCCAGGTGGAATCTGAATCCGTTTTAGAACCTAGTTTAAAGTCACACAACCTCACTTCTGCTACATTTTGTTAGAAGCACTAAATCCTCCTCATATTCAAGGGGGAGGAAATTAGACTCCAGTTTTTATGGGCATATTTTAAAACTACCACATTTCCTTAAAAGCCCAGAGAGTATCCTGGAATAGCAGTATACACTCAAATGTAAAAGAATAACATCGTAGCAAAAATTTCATTTCTGAGATTTTGTAGGACCCTACTCTAGGCAGTGCTTTAGCAGCTTCTCCCAGCTCCCATCTCCCTTTGGGAAAATGCCCTAGTTTCTGAGAAGCTTCTTTACCCCTGGTTAAATAAACATAGAACAATCTGATTGTACTGTGTGTGTGTGTGTTTGTGAGTGTGTGTGTGTGTGTGAGTGTGTGTGTTTGTGAGTGTGTGTGTCTGTGACTGTGTGAGTGTGTGTGTTTGTGAGTGTGTCTGTCTGTGAGTGTGTGTGTGGGTGTGTGGTGGGGACCACCCACAGTTCACCCGAAACTCTGCAGACAGGCTAGTCACTGTCCTGGAACACTGGGCAGATTCTCAATGTTCAGTAGATATTTGTGCTATTTTAGAGCTGCCAAAGAGATAATAAAGAAATAAATAAGCCACACTAATAGTGAAGAGTTATATTTAAGGGAAGGTTCTTTGACTGAACTAGTTTAAATGTTAATTTTATTACTCAAGAGAACACTTTGGAACTCCCTGTCATTATCAAACAATTAAACTGTAGTTCCTTATTAATTTTTACTGCTTTCCTAGGGTAATTAGTGGCACATAATGTGAATTACATCCCATCAATGAATAGATTTTTGAATGTGAATGGGCAGAACCTTTTATTTGGCTATCCAACAAGACAAGGCCCATGAAAGGAAGAAAAGGTGGACCCTTGCCAGAATAGATGGCCTCTGCACACCTCCCTGAGTCTACAGTGAAGCCCAGCATTCCTCTTTATAAAACACACAATTATCCAGGTTTCAGGAAGAATGAAGGTCCCAGCACCTTCCTTGAACTCAAAGTTGGCAGTCAGAAAAAAGGATAGTTCTTTTGGAAGAAAGATTTGGAAACCAAAACCAAGATACGGAGATTCTTGAAGTCTTAAAGGAAGATTATCAATTGAGGATTCTTTTTTTTTTTTTTTTTAAGCTTAAAAAAATTATTTTTGGCTATGCTGGGGCTTAGTTGCTGTGCACGAACTTTCTCTAGTTGTGGTGAGTGGGGACTATTCTTCATTGTGGCTTTTGGGCTTCTCATTGTGGTGGCTTCTCTAGGGTGGGCTCTAGGGTGAGTGGGCTTCAGTATCTGCAGCTCGTGGGCTCCGTAGTTGTGGCTCATGGGCTTCGTTGCCTCTCGGCATGTGGAATCTTCCAAGACTAGGGATCAAACCTGGGTCCTCTGCATTGGCAGAGTGGATTTTTAACCACTTGACCACCAGGGATGTCTGGGTTTCCCTGGTGGCTCAGATGGTTAAGAATGCGCCTGCAATGCAGAAGACCCAGGTTCGATCCCTAGGTCGAGAAGATGCTCTGGAGCAGGGAATGGCAACCTACTCCAGTATTCTTGCCTTGAGAATCCCCATGGACAGAGGAGTCTGGTGGGCTACAGTCCGTGGGGTTGCAAAGAGTCAGACACCACTCCTAAGGAGTTCTCCTTTTCGTTTGTTGAGAATGAAGTTTATGAAGCACCTAGTATGTGCCTGGTACTTTACCTGACAACGTGAGTATACTATTTAATTCTCAGCACTCTTTCATGAGATCGCTATTACTGTCTCCATTTTGTAGACAAGGAAAACTCATCCTGGGCTTAAAAACATGAGATCATATAGTAATGACAGGTCTTGGCACTGAGGCCAAGTCCAGCTGAGTCTCAGGCCCAGATTCTTAACTATTGCATCTTACTGTGTTATGGTTGGGCCATATCTTTATTCATATCCTCTGTTGCATCACTGATTTAACATTTTTCTTGTTAGTAGATTCTATAACTAACAAAATTGAACACAAAGGTTAAAGGGCCTTAGAGATGTAATGTGATCTCTTCCTCTTTTTTTTTCTCCTTCATCTCATAAATGAGGAAATTGAGGCCCCCAAAAGAGAAGGGACTGTTGACTTAAAACAAATGTACAACATAAAAATTGAGAATTATCTTTTATTTGGCAGACTTTCTGAGGACTTAAGCCTTGGGACACAACTCTCAGATACCTCTGAAGGACTACTCGGAGGAGGTAAGGAAGGAGACAGGATATTAGAGGTTTTTGCAACCAAGACCAGCTTGTCAGAACATTAAAAGATTACCATTAAAGACAACCAGACATCTCAAGGTAATGAATTTAGTACTTTTTTATGTATGGGAATATGCAAGAGTCTGGGCTCACTGAAATCATTCCTTTCACTTGCACCTCAGCTGTCTAGAACCAGCATCCTGTTCTTTCCCATCCTGTGTTGCACAGTTGGAGTGACTCCAGTGGCTGAGGATTTGGCAGTGGGCAGCCCCTCTGTCTCCATCCTGAGTTCCTCAGGGCTCACCATCAGGGGTGGCTGTAGTAGCTTGATGACTGAAACATCCTTTGTTTACTGTTATGGCAGGCAACTTTTTTCATCCGCAGGACCATCTGACCCAGTGAGAGAGCAGTGAATCTGGTTCCATGTACATCCTAGAAGTGGTCCTGGCTGCCAGCATTCCCCTGATTCCTGTTCTGTTTGCAGGATCCTCAGATCCTAACAGAGAGACTGACCTCTGGTTTCCTGGGTGGGCTTTTCACCAGCAGTGTCACCTGCTCTGAGCATCTAGGTAAGCCACATTCCCCATGTGGGAAAACTGTAGCCAACTATGTCTTGCTCACTTGCAAACCAAGTGTCACCAGCCTGGAAATACAAATTGTGTGGGCATAAGTTCGCACTTTCTTGGCTGACACCATTCATCTTCTACCCGCTGCCCCTCAGTTGACCTGGGGGTGGGGGAGTAACTGAGACCACAGGAAGCAAAACTGCGGATAAGGGGGATTACTGCATAGGAGAGTCTGGATCCTAATGGTTTGGTTAAGCTGCCAAACCAACTCTAAGGCTGTCTTCCTCTGGGCTTCTCATTTAAAAACAATCAGTGCAGAATGGTTCAAGACATTCTCATCCTCTTTATCAGATATTTCCTGCTGAAAGCTATACTAACAGATAGCAGTATGTTGAGTGACGGGAACACAGTCCTCGCCCCCAGGGAGCTTACATGCAATCCATAGATGGAGAGATGCTGAGAAGGGAAGAGAGCTGAGCTGTTGGCACAGGCAGTTCCTGGGTGCCAGCTCAGCTGTCTCTTCTGCTTTTCAGAGGAGAAGAACAGCATTCCTTGCACGTTGCAAATCTGCTCAATATAATTAAATTCCATCTCTATTTGCTTTTACTTTTAACTTCAAATTTCTCAGAGTAAATATGAGCCTGGAAGAGCTGACCAAGGAAGCAGCTGCTCCTAGGAACCTGGAGGGCCAGCAGGCAGCTGAGGTAGATTGTGAGCTCATTCAGAGAATACTTTTGGATCAATGATGATTTCAGTTCCACCAGAGGCCGAGGGTTTGGAGCCAGTGTCTCTGGGCGGAGTGATGCATGTATTTGGAGTGCTGGGGCTGCAGGTAGGGGCTGTTTCCTTCTCACTTCCTCTGCATGAGGAGATGTAATTTCTTTTTTGACTGAAGGGTTGCTAAGTTAGTCCACCCTGGCAATGGTTGATTCACCGTTCAGATTTTCTCTCCCAGGTGGCAAGTGTTGCCAAGGGAGAGGCAGTGGAGGGTGATGGTGAAGAGTTCCGCTCTAAGAATCCTCATTCTACCTTTTTACATGCTGTATGACCTTGGGCAAGTTACTCAGCCTAGCTGAGCCTGGATTTCTTTATCTGTGCTCTGTGGACAATGACAGGAGACCAGGTTTCTGCTGGCTCTTGGCAGACCTTACATAGATCTTCTGAAGAGCAGGGTCACCAAGAGCTGGAATGGGACAGAGTGAATTTGTGGAGTGCACAGAAATGAAAACATCCCCAGCAGCTGGGGGTGTAGCATCAGTCAAGGCACAGAGGTCAAACAAAATAAAAACAGAAAACAAACCCCAAAACAGGTGTTACCAGAAGGTTTGGAGATGAACTCTGTCTCCCTGCCTGAATCTGGTACTTCCAAGGTCCTGCCCTGTGAGAAGTGCCCCTTTTTAGAACAAAAAAGAACTAGAACAAGCCCCCAAGCTTGATATCCATAAGCAAATATTTTAAAATGATATTCAAAGTTTCTATGTTTTTAATGGAAGAAATAGGCACCTTTATAATGCTGGTAGATCTGTGTCTTATTATTAAGACATTTTAGTAGGACAATAGTCAGCATGAATCAAGAGTCCTAAAAGTGATCATATCCTTTCACCTGACAATTCCACTTTCAGGAAATGGTTAAAGGAAAAAGTATGATTGTGCAAAAATTTAGTTAACATGCTTCTGGAACAGTGTTGTAAAAATAGAGAGGAACTGTTCTTTAATTTCTTAAATTCTAGTGAATGTGTAAGTGGAATATCACATTACCATTAAAAAATGTAGGATATTGCTTTTTAAAAAATTTTATTGAAATATAGTTGATTTACAATGTTGTGTTAATTTCTGCTTGACAGCAAAGTGATTCGATTAAACACACATACATATATATACTATATTTATTATTTTCCACTTTGCTTTATCACAGGATATTGAATATAATTCCTCGTACTATGCAGTAGGACCTTCTTGTCTAGCCATCCTATATATAATAGTTTGCATCTGCTAATCCCAAACTCCTAATCTTCTCTCCCCTATCTAGCCCTTGGCAACCACAAGTCTGTTTGCTCTATCTGTGAGGCTATTTTTATTTCATAGATATGTTCGTGTTGTATTTTAACTCCATATGAAAGTGATAGCATATGATATTTGTGTTTCTCTTTCTGACTTACTTTGCCTAGTATGATAATCTCTAATTGCATCCATGTCCTGGCAAATGAGGGTATTTCATTCTTTTTAACGGCTGAGTAATAGTCCATTGTGGGCTTCCTGGGTGGTGCTAGTGGTAAAGAACCCGCCTGTCAATGGAAGAGACATAAGAGACAAGGGTTCAGTTACTAGGTTAGGAAGATCCCTTGGAGGAAGGCATGACAACCCACACCACTATTCTTGCCTGGAGAGTCCCATGAACAGAGGAGCCTGGTGGGCTATAGTCCATAGGGTTGCAAAGAGCTGGACATGACTGAAGCAACTTGGCTTGCATGCACGTGATGGTCCATTGTATCCGTCAGTGGACATTTAGGTTGCTTCCATGTCTTGGCTTTTGTAAATAGGGCTGCTATAAACAAACAGGTGCATGTATCTTTTTGAATTACAGTTTTTTTTTTTTTTCTGGGCATATGCCTAGGAGTGGGACTGCAGCCTTCCAGGCTCCTCCATCCATGGGATTTTCCAGGCAGGAGTACTGGAGTGGGGTGCCATTGCCTTATCTGTGCTGGATCATATGGCATCTCTAATTTTAGTTTTTTTTTAAGGAAACTCCATACTATTTTCCATAGTGGCTGAACCAGTTTACATTCCCACCAGCAGTGTAAAAGCGTCCCTTTTCCTCCACGCCTTCTCCAGCATGTATTATTTGTAGACTTTTAAATGATGACCTTTCTGACTGGTGTGAGGTGGTAGCTCATTCTTGTTTTGATTTTCATTTCTCTAATTATTAGCAGTGATGAGCATCTTCTCATGTCCCCCTTGGCTGTCTGTATGTCTTCTTTGGAGAAATGTCTCTTTAGGTCTTCTGTCCATTTTTTGATTGGATTGTTTGTTTTTTGTTACTGAATTATAGTAACTTTTTATATATTTTGGAAATTAAGCTCTTGTCAGTCAGTCACATAAAAATGTAGAAAGCCTGAGAAAAGGCTCAATGGATCCAAATATGAAAGATGAAGGCTCCAGTCTTCTATAGTTCTGAGGTTTAAACCTGCTTCTATCACTTACTAGCTGTGTGGCATTGGACAAATTACACAGTTTCTCTGTGTTTAGGATTTTTCATCTGAAATGGGGATTATAAATTATGATTGCTTAATGAGTTTAGTATAAGTGAGATAATGCTTGCAAAACTCAGGACAGTGACAAGTACATGGTAAATCCCTCATCTATCGTTAAGTGAAACTATGAGGACATGTTTCAAAAAAAGAAAGAAAAGCGTATGTGGTTAAAAAAAAGAATTTATTTTTTATTCAGTGCATGTTTACTGAATACCTCCCATGTGGCAGGCTCAGGAAAAAAATAGTGAACAGAAGAAGCCCAAATGTCTGCACTGGCAGTGCTTACAGTTCCAAAGGAAGTCATCGTAAGAATTGCTGGGGTGCCTTTCAAAATTCAGGTGCTGGGGACTCATCCATGCTCAGAAATCCGGATTCTGCAGATGTGGGGGGTAGGCCTGGGAGTCTGATTTTGTGTGTGCACAGGGAGATTCTGCTGCAGGCTTTGGGAGACTGTGCTGGTTGATGTACTGCCAAGCGATGGTTAGAGAGGGATGTGTGTGCTAAGTTGCTTCAGTCATATCTGACTCTGCCACCCTATAGACTGTAGCCTGGCAGATTCCTCTCTCTGTGGGATTCTCCAGGCGAGTATACTGGAGTGGGTTGCCATGCCCTCCTCTAAGGGATCTTCCCGACCCAGGGATTGAACTCATGTCTCACATCTCTTGCATTGGCAGGTGAGTTCTTTACACTAGCACCACCTGGGAATCCCAGAGAGGGATGAGGAGTGACATTTTTTTCCTTGTATTTTTAAAGTTTCAACAGTAAGCATTAAACAAGAAGTAATGCTTCAACAAGAAGCATTTTTTATCATTATAAAGATAAACATTTTATGTGTTTAAATATTTAGCAGCTCCGCCCCTCCCGGCTGCCTTCCCCCAGGCCCAGCACAATCCTCACCTCTTCTCCAGTAGCAGAAGCACATCACTGAGACTCCAGATTAGGAACACCTCTGGGAATGGATGCTGGGGCTGTGATTCTCAGAGAGTTGCAACATCACAAAGGGAAGGTGGCAAATTTCTTGTTCAAATCATCTACTTTTGCTCAAATCTGCCTCGAAGCAGATGCTTCTATAAGGGACCTCTTTAAAGAGGCATTTAATTTGCTTTCTTTTTCCCTGAAAATTCTCCTGACCTTGAGATTTTTCCCACGGCTCTAGTAATTGGTGCTGAGTCCAGCATTATTTGTATGGACACTGTGTAACGTGGAGGTTGGGGGAAGAAATAGCTGCAGTCATCCTGTGCTTGTAGCAGGTGAATTTATATTTTATGGGTTTTGGTCAGATTGATTTTTGTGAAACACCCTGGGGTATTTGCAAATATGAAAGCTCTTGTAGTGCTGGTCGCTTGTTTGCATGTACAGGAAGAATTAAAAAAGAAAAAAATTTGCTCTGTCTGTCGACAAACCCCATTGTCCCCAGGAGCAGGTAGGGAAGCAGATGAAGGGCTTCCAACAGGACAGAAAATTAGAGACAGGGAGATCGGAGATCAGGATGAGAAGCTGCCAGTGAGGACTGATCTGCCCTGGCAGTCACTGGCAGGTGTGGCTGCATGGTTTTAAGTACTGGGTAGATTTCACTAAGGGGCTTCCCTGGTGACTCAGCGGTAAAGAATCCACCTGCCAGTGCAGGAGATGCAGGAGACACAGGTTCCATCCCTGAGTCAGAAAGATCTCTGGAAAAGGAAATGGCAACCCACTCTAGTATCCTTGCCTGGGAAATCCCATGGGCAGAGGGGCCTGGAGGGCTAGAGTCCATGGCATCGCAAAAGAGTCAGATACAATTTAGCCACTAAATAACAAGTTCTCACCAAAGAAGTAGGTTAAGATAAACATAGCAGTTAACACAACTGCTATGATTATGGGTTTTAACATCCCTCATCTCTTTTATGAGTGGGCTCTGTGGTCTTACCTCAACTTCATTCTGTACAATTTGGGCTGATCCATTTTGGGTCAGTATCCATTTTGGGCTGATCTTAGTAATTGTGAATACACAAGAATATCCAGAAAAACATCCCGACCTGAAACATCCTCCTTCTTGTCCATTTGATTCTTGTTATTTAAGGCTTAGCTCATGGTCCATATCTTTATGCCAAAGTCTTTTCTAAATACCCAGCTGATTTCTCTGTAAAGTCCCAGACGATTTACAATTTATTCTACTCACTTGGTACCAAACATCTTCTGCTGAAACATTTGTTCCCTTTTAATGTCCACGTACTGTTCATGGGGTTCTCAAGGCAAGAATACTGAAGTGGTTTGCCAAAAAGTAATGCTCAAAATTCCCCAAGCCAGGCTTCAGCAGTATGTGAACCGTGAACTTCCAGATGTTCAAGCTGGTTTTAGAAAAGGCAGAGGAACCAGAGATCAAATTGCCAACATCCCCTGGATCATCAAAAAAGCAAAAGAGTTCCAGAAAAACATCTATTTCTGCTTTATTGACTGTGCCAAAGCCTTTGGCTGTGTGGATCACAATAAACTGTGGAAAATTCTGAAAGAGATGGGAATATCAGACCACCTGACCTGCCTCTTAAGAAACCTATATGCAGGTCAGGAAGCAACAGTTAGAACTGGACATGGAACACACTGGTTCCAGATAGGACAAGGAGTATGTCAAGGCTGTGTATTGTCACCCTGCTTATTTAACATATTCTCAGAGTACATCATGAGAAACGCTGGGCTGGAAGAAGCACAGGCTGGAATCAAGATTGCTGGGAGAAATATCAATAACCTCACATATGCAGATGACACCACCCTTATGGCAGAAAGTGAAGAGGAACTCAAAAGCCTCTTGATGAAAGTGAAAGAGGAGAGTGAAAAAGTTGGCTTAAAGCTCAACATTCAGAAAATGAAGATCATGGCATCTGTTTCCATCACTTCATGGCAAATAGATGGGGAAACAGTGGAAACAATGTCAGACTTAATTTTGGGGGGCTCCAAAATCACTGCAAATGGTGATTGCAGCCATGAAATTAAAAGACGCTTACTCCTTGGAAGGAAAGTTATGACCAATCTAGATAGCATATTAAAAAGCAGAGACATTACTTTGCCAACAAAGGTTCATCTAGTCAAGGCTGTGGTTTTTCCAGTGGTCATGTATGGATGTGAGAGTTGGACTGTGAAGAAAGCTGAGCACCTTATAATTGATGCTTTTGAACTGTGGTGTTGGAGAAGACTCTTGAGAGTCCCTTGGACTGCAAGGAGATCCAACCAGTCCATCCTAAAGGAGATCAGTCCTGGGTATTCTTTGGAAGGACTGATGCTAAAGCTGAAACTCCAGTACTTTGGTCACCTCGTGCAAAGAGTTGACTCATTGGAAAAGACTCTGATGCTGGGAGGGATTGAGGGCATGAAGAGAAGGGATGACAGAGGATGAGATGGCTTGATGGCATCACTGACTCAATGGACATGAGTTTGGTTGAACTCCGGGAGTTGGTGATGGACAGGGAGGCCTGGTGTGCTGCAGTCCATGGGGTCGCAAAGAGTCGGACATGACTGAATGACTGAACTGACTGCCTGAGACAAAAAACCTTGTAGACAGGGTCTGAGCCCTCATGTTCCTTTGTTTTGAGTGTATGTGTTAGGCAAAAATGACTTGTTGGGAGGGAGGCTCCGGAGGGAGGGGATATATGTATACATATGGCTGATTCACTTTGTAGTAGAACAGAAACTAACACAACATTGTAAAGCAATTATATGCCAATTAAAAAAAAAAGAATTATCTGTCTGCCCAGGGCTGGTGGGAGGAAGGGATGCTGGTGGAGGGTAAATGAACCTCATTTCATCTACTCTGTTCTCTGGTTGAAGCCCGTACCTGTTTCCAATTGAGGCCTTTGCAATAGGATTTAAAACATAGGCTGTCTGTGGGTTTTCACAAGGAAAGCTAATGCGGCAATGAGAGAGATTAAAAAGAGGATCTGGAGGGTGCTGAGCATTTTACCACCAACCCTAGGCAGTGGGACAGAGCACTGAAAGAAGTTTCACTTCCCTTTGGTTGTTCACACCCTAGTAGGAAATGGTACAATATCCAACACCCAAAATCTTTTAATCTTTAGTTTTGCCATTAGGGAGGAATTGCATTTTATCAAAGCATTTCTTTTCACTGTCACTCTGCCTTGCTCAAAATCAGGTGTCAGGGCAAGTAGATCTTATTTTGTATATTGGACATATTTCTTAGTAAGTGTTAAAAAATAAATATTCTCCCTAAAAGTCATATAAATTTCATTGTTTGAAGCACAGAGAAGATAAATAATAGAAATCAGACTTAATGTTCAATTTCTGTTTTTATTTTGTGTATTTCCAGATTGCATAAGGGTGTTTTATTCAAAATGATTTTCCTTAATCACAACGTCAACATATTTGTATTTTACTTAGAGAATATATTTCTAATAAATCCATAAATTTATAAAAATATATTCAATGAAAAATTGGTACCAGTCACTGAGCATATAAATGACCATTCTTTTCATATTAATTAATACTAAGGTAGAAGTTATTCAGAACCAAAAGTCCAGTGGAGAACCTGAAACCCAAAGGCATGGGATCTGGCTAAGGTCCAGGCTTTGTTAATACAACTTGAAGAAAATGACCCCCAATTTTCTATCACATCCAGACATGCATATATCCAGTTTCCATAGCTAGTTGGTAAATTCTTTGATATTGGAGATCCAGCTTCTAGCCCAGGCTGTCTGATTATCTGTGTGATCATTGACAAGCAACTAGACCAGTAATCCCCACAGTCCTCATCTGTACGATGAAGAGGTTGGATGAACTGTGATTTGCACACTGTACTCCTCAGTACCTTAGGGTTCCCTGGGGAGGAAAAGGGCAGCTCTCTACCAACTTCTCCCGCTACAGTGGCTCTGTTTTTAATTTTTTTATTTTTAAATGCCAAGAGACATTTAAACTCATGGTAGTCAGTGATTAGGTTACCCACAGTATAAAAACAAAAAATTGAGACTTGAATATGGGTATTTGGTTGAAATGGGGCTTCCCTGGTGGCTCAGTGGTAAAGAATCTGCCTGCCAATGCAGGAGATGCAGGAGACGTGGGTTCCATCCCTGGGTTAGAAAGATTCCCTGGAGAAGAATATGGCAATCCACTCCAGTATTCTTGCCTGAGAAATACCATGGACAGAGAAGTCTGGTCAGCTATTGTCCACGGAGTCACAAAGAATCAGACATGTTTAGTGCCTAAACAACAATAACAATATTTGGTTGAAATAACATAGTCAAGTAAAAAATAAGCAATGTTTTACATTATATCATACATACATCAGAATATTTTAAAGGTGAGCAAATATTGGCAAATCATAGAAACTCTGTTTTTAATTATTATTATTTTTTTGGGGGGTTTTACAATTAAGGTTCGATTTAGGAAAAATGAATGATATCTAATGCATTGTTCAGCTTTCAAAAATCATATGTCCAGTCTCTTCTCCCAAGGTCTAGTTCAGTGAACACAAAAGGGCTTAATACATTTTATTGGCTAAGAAAATAAAAGGAAATAATGAATTTGTGAATAATGGTTGACATTGTTGGGCTATCTAAAATGTGATAAATGCTTCATAATTATTATTTCACTTTTTCCTCACCACAGCCCTGTGAGGTAGTTCTACTCTAATCCTTGTAGAGAAACTGAGATTGCTGAGACTGTTAAGCAACTCAGCACATTACTGGTGAGTTTTAACTATGCTGATATTTTAAAAGTATTTATGAAGTACTCATATTTGGGCCCCATTCTCAAACTTTTGTGTACCATTGTAGTTTTTCCTTGAGTTCTCTCATCTCCTCTATTCAAGAGTTCATACCTCTCCTGAATCAAAGTTTTTAAAGAGTATCAGGAAAAAAATCAGAAAATCATTTCTCTAGATCTGTGTTCTTGAGGCTGCTTTAATCATTCAGGGCACGGGAGGCAGAGGACTAGATGAAATGACCTAGTAAGATTAATTTCCAAGTTTCTCATTCTATTTTCTCATACAGTGGTGGCCAAGACACCTATTATATCCAAGACCATGTTTCTGAACAGATTTCTGTCTTCAGCATCCAGGGGACATGTGCCCTCTAATCAGCCCCACCTCAACTTCCTCAAATAGAAATTATATACCTTAAGTGGTTCAAGATGGGAATTTTGCAGGGTAGGTGGTGAGGCTAGGTTGAGGCTTTATGTTTGAATTCTCCTCTTGTGGTACAACTTTAATGAACTAATATTTCCAACATGTCCCCTGTAAGCAAGAGTCAAAAAGGGAGCAGCTGGGGTTTTTAGGAAACTTGGAGAATAACTTTCCCAACTTTGTCTTCTTAGGAATCGATGTGATAGTTTCTTGGTGGCCTATACCTGGGTGTTAGATTGGTGGGTGGTAGTGATACCAGACCATCTGACCTGCCTCCTGAGAAAGCTGTATGCAGGTCAAGAAGCCACAGTCAAAGCTGGCTTTGGAACAGCAGACTGGTTCCAAGTTGGGAAAGGAGTACATCAGGGCTGTATATTGTCATCCTGCTTATTTAACTTATATGCAGAGTACATCATGTGAAATGCCAGGCTGGATAAAGCACAAGCTGGAATCAAGATTGCCAGGAAAAATATCGAAAACCTCAGATATGCAGATGACACCACCCTAATGGCAGAAAGGGGAGAGGAACTAAAGAGCCTCTTGATGAAAGTGAAAGAGGAGAGTGAAAAAGCTGGGTTAAAACTCAACATTCAAAAAATGAAGATCATCTGGTCCCATTACTTCATGGCAAATAGATGGGGAAACAATGGAGACAGTGATAGACTTTATTTTCTTGGGCTCCAAAATCATTACAGATGGTGACTACAGCCATGAAATTAAAAGACACTTGCTTCTTGGAAGAAAAGCTATGACAAACCTAGATAGCATATTAAAAGCAGAGGTGTTGCTTTGCCAACAAAGGTCCATCTAGTCAAAGCTATGGTTTTTCTAGGAGTCATGTATGGATGTGAGAGTTGGGCCATAAAGAAAGTTGAGCACCCTTGAAGAATTGATGCTTTTGAACTGTGGTGCTGGAGAAGACTCTTGAGAGTCCCTTGGACTGCAAGGAGATCAAACCAGGTAATCCTAAAGGAAATCACTCCTGATTATTCATTGGAAGGACTTATTCTGAAGCTGAAGCTCCAATATTTTAACCACTCGATGCTAAGAATTAACTTTTTGAAAAAAAACCCTGATGCTGGGAAAGATTGAAGGCAGGAGGAGAAGGGGACGACAGAGGATGAGATGGTTGGATGGCATCACTGACTCAATGGACATGAGTTTGAGCAAGCTCTGGGAGTTGGTGATGGATAGGGAAGCCTGGCGTGCTGCAGTCCATGGAGTTGCAGAGGATCAGACATGACTGAGCGACTGAACTGAACTGAGCTGAGGGAAGGTGTACTGACCCTGGGGTAAGGTTGGATAGGTTACACGGTGAGCTCAGGGCCTTCCAGAATGATCTTAGCTTTTTAGTCCCATGAAGATCCCGTTCTCCTATATCCTCATGGAACATCTGATGAGTCTCCTGAGGTTTCTCACTGTTACTGGAAGTTGAGCAGAAGAGTATCTTTCTCTTCCATGAAACTGTAAGCTCCCCAGAGGTTGAGGAATAATCATGTGTGTGTATTTGACCTCTGTTATCCAGTAGGATCTTCTTCCTTACATCAGCACCTGGCTTTTCTTTCAGCAGAGGCTTGAGGTGTTCCAAATACAAATTTTTCTGGAAATTTCTGTGAGTTGGAAGCATCTGTGTCTAGCTAGTGTTTGCCAGCACTGCAATCAGGATAATGGTAGGTGCATTTTTTTTCTGTGAAATCAGAAAATCGGTGAGCTTCAAGGACGCAAAGAGGAATGTTCATCTAATGACAGGTTCCACTCAGTAAACTCCGATTTCCACACTCCTGTTTGTCCTCAGTGTGATATGTCATCTTGTCGGCTTGTATGCTGCTCACTTAAAAAAAAAATTATTTGTTTATTTGGCTGCATTGAGTCTTAGTTCAGCACAAGGATCTTCATTGTGGTGTGTGGGGATTTTGTTGCAGTGCATGGGTTTTTCTCCAGTCACTGTGGGCTTCGGGCTCCAGGGCATGTGGGCTTACCCTTTGTGACTCACAGGCTTAGTTGCTCTGTGGCATGTGGTATCTTATTTCCTCAACCAGGAATCGAACCTGTGTCCCTTGCATTGGAATGTAGATTCTTAATCACTGGATCCCCCGGGAAGTCCCTGGCCCACTTTTATTTGATCTGTTTGAAATACTTGCCAGCAGCCATCTGTGAGAAATCTTCTATTCCATCTTCATCCCATCTCTACACCAGGGGTTTTGAGCACTTTGGGGTCATGCATTCCACTGATACTATGATAATGGATATAAACCCATTCTCTGGAAAATTCATGTATGCACAGAATTTTGCACATAATCTCAGTGGATGTGATGACCTAATGACTTATGAGGCAATCATTTATTTACACATTTATTCATTTACTTGCTCATCACTTATTCACTTGTTCATTCATTTACTGTTAGCTAATGCTGCAATTTAGGTGCTGTGTTAGGTCTTGGAGACTCAAGAACAATGATCCCTACCCTCAAGGATTTTATAGACCAAGCTTACAGATGGTAAGTAAACCATCTGTGATGATAAATTTTATGTGTCAACTTCATGGGGATAAGGGATGCCTGGACAGCTGGTAAAACATTATTTCTGGGTGTCTGTAGAGGAAATTAGCATTTGGTTTTGTAAACTGAATAAAGATCGCCCCCACACCCCAATACTACTGAGCATTGTCCATCTATTGAGGGCCTATCTAATATAAATAGCAGATGGAAGGGCAAGTTTGTTCTTTTTCCTGGGCTGGGCTATCAGTCTTCTGCCCTTAAACATCGGCATTCCTCGTTCTCAGGCCTTCAGACTAGGACTGCAACTTAATGCTGGGCTCCCCTGGTTCTCAGTCCTTCAGACTAAATTCTGTTACTGGCTTTCCTGGTTTTAGAGCTTGCAGTTTTTATGGTGGTAAAATATATACAACATAAAATTCACCATTTTGACCATTTTAAAGTGCACAATTCAGTGCCATTAAGTACATTTACAATGTTGTATACCCATGTGCTGTGCTCAGATCAGATGCTCAGTCATGTCCTCCTCTTTGCAACCCCATGGACTATTATAGCCCACCAGGCTCCTCTGCTCTCCTAGCAAGAATACTGGTTGGGTTGCCATTTCCTCCTCTGGGGGCTCTTCCTGACCAGGGATCACATCTGTGTCTCTTACATCTCCTGCAGGCAGACTTTCCACCACTAGTGCACCTCCACCACGTCACTATCCGTTTCCAGAACTTTTTCATCACCCCAAACAGGAACTCTGTACTCACTAAACAGGAGCTGCCTCTTCCCCACTCCCTTCTCCCCAGCTACTGGTAATCTTTATTCTTCTTCTTGCCTATAGGAATTTGCCTATTCTAGATACCTTGTATAAGTGGAATCATACAAAATTTTCCTTTTGTTTTTGGCTTACTTCAGTTGGCATAGTGTTTTTGAGGTTCATCCAAGTTCTAGCATGTATCAGAATTCATTCCTTTTTAAGGATGAATAATATTCCATTGTGTATGTGTGTGTGTGTGTGTGTATATATATATATATATGGATAGCAGTTCATCTGTTGACGGACACTTGAATTATTTCTACCTTTTGGCTACTGTGCATAATGCTGTTGTGAACACTGTTAAAGAAATATGTGTTTGAGTCCCTGCTTTTGATTCTTTTGGGTATATATCTAGATGTGGAATTGCTGGATCATGTGGTAATTTTATGTTTAAATTTTTGAGGCTATATATATTTTTCTCAAAAGAAATTTTTAAAATAATTTTCAAATTGTGCTTCGTGAATTGCTTGACTATTATTTATGATTGGTATTTATTATTTATGATTGGTTATTTTAGATTTTATTCTGTAAGATTATTGTCCTTTTACTTTGGTAATCACCTAGCACAGTTATTCTCATACTTAAGCTTGTATCAGAGTCACTTGAAGGGCTTGTGCAAACAGAGAATTGGGCTCCATTTCCAGAGTTTCCAATTTGATAGGTTGGAGGTGAGGACTAGAAGTCTGTATTTCTAGCAAGTTTTCAGACAAGGCTGATGTCACTGTCCTGGGAACCGCGTTTTGAGAACCATTGACCATGCCTACTTGGGAATTCTTGAGGTAAAATAGAGCTTACCATCTGTTTTCAAATGTAATAATTTTATGAATACTAAACCTAATAATTGCTGAAGTTGGCATGATATTATAAACATTCATTGTAACATTGTAGTTTTACTTTTGTATTTTGTAATCAACAATCTTTTCAGGTCTCTAACATTTTTATAGCCCTCCCCCCCCCCCCCAAACTTATAGGTCTTAATTATTGTGCCCAAATCATTGATGGAGAGAATGGTTTTGCCCAGTGCCTATGTGTGCTCAGTCACTCAAACATGTCTGACTCTTTCGGACCCTGCCAGGCTCCTCTGTCCATGGGATTTTCCCGGCAAGAATACTGGATCACGTTGCCATTTCCTACTTCAGGGTATTCTCCTGACTCAGGGAACAAGCCCACGCATGTCTCCTGTGTCTCCTGCATTGGCAGGGGAATTCTTTACCACTGAGCCACCTGGGAAGCCCACCCAATGCCTATAGATTTGCCTTATATATATATATTTGAACGACTGGGTTATTAACCCATTGTGTGAATGGGTCATAATTAATCACACCCAATCAATCAATCAATAAAATCTAGCTTGTTTGTATTGTTTTCCTTCTATAAGCAAAGCTTCAGTGACTACTCCTCTGTCTCAGGTGTTTACACTTCTGACTGCGTGTTAGAATCACCTTTCCTATTTTGTTCTCCCCGAATGTAAAGGGTTTATTCTCTTCTATCATCAGGAGTACGAAACACAAAGTCTCCCCACTCCCCTCCCCACCTTCGCACCCAGTTCCTCAGTGTTAACGGTGATGAGATTGTCCAGGCAGTGCTGCCGTCCACTCCCAGCCTCAGGCCTCGAACGTGGCATAGCTGGCACTCAGCATTTTTCTAATCAGCTCTTCTACTCCTGTGCTTGGATCTCATTACCCGAGGTTTTGATTTTATTGGCCTGAGTGCTGCCCAGGCATGAATATTTTTAAAAAGGTCTTCAGGTGATTTTAATGTGCAGGCTGGGGCTAAGAGTCACGGTTGTACATGCATCTTTGACCACGTGTACTGTGTCTTGTCTGGGCCAGGAGAGTCCCTAGAGATATGATGCTAACCCAGAAGAAGAATCATTATCTTTGTAAAAAATGATGTTGAAATGATTGTCCCACGAGTCAAGACATGCTGTGTTATCACAGCAGCGGCAGCGGCAACAAGTGTCCTGCTGGTTCTCCTCTGCTCTAAAACATGCGCACCCCCAGCCTTTCCTGGTGTAAATGCTTGTCTTTTAATTACCAGGGAGGAGGGAATGAACGTTAAAAAGACAAGCTTCATTGCAAGAATCAGGACGGTGGCTTATTCCTTATTCTTAATAGAGTTTCTGAATTCAGTTGTTTTCATAATTTAAATTCTATTATCAAAGAAATCTTCAGTGTAGAAACAGTAGGACAGATTAATAAGTGAAAAGAAAAATACACAAGCGTCTATTTTCTATTTAATGAAAAATAATGAGAATCAAGTCTAATCATCTTGACAGCAGTGTTCAAGTGCAAATGTTACATTTTGGGTCAGAGAAGATGAATGACTAGCAGCAGATGCAGAAATTTTTGTCACTGTTGTATGTACTTAAAGACAGATGTGACTTTGCATCAAGCCAAAAACCCGAAGGTGATATTCAAAATGTGCAACAGCTGGTATAGCATGGGGCCTGGGGCTAGCCAGGACATTGTTCTGGTCTGTTTTGACCAAAAACCTGCCCTCCAAATACATTTGATACAGTGGTAGTAAGATTCTCCTGCTTTCACAAGCCTACCCCTCTTGTCTGTCACACTGCCTGAGTGAGATTCCACCCCTCACTTGAGTAAAAATTTTACTTTCTTGAAAGAGAAATACGGATATTTTTTTAAAAAGAGAATATGTGTTTGTATATGAGAACGTCCCCTCTTAATAGCTTTGTGCCTTGGCTACTGATTACTTTATAGTTTATAATATGAGTAGGTTCCCTGCTGGAAAGGTTTCCTGGTGGGCAGGACATAGATTAGTTTAGTGTTGGTGGGGAGAGAGAAAATTCATGACTCTGGGCTTCTGCCTGGGCAGAAAAGGCCTCACGTATGAGGTTATGTTATTAGGAATGGGGGCGGAATGGGAAGAGGACTTGAAGATCAATGAGGCCTGTTTTTTTTTTTCTGTTTTTTATCATTTTGCCAAGTAATTAACTTTAGCAAAGATGGCTAGATCTAGAAGAAACTAGAGATCATCTCTTCCACATGACCTAATTTATATGTAAGGAAGCTGAGCCCAGAGACAAAAAGTGACTCGTTCAAGGTCACGCAGTTGTTTAGGTTGGCAGTGTGGGAAGAACCGTAGTGTCAGAACCAGCTGTAGGGTCTGGCTCTGATCCCGATGAGGTGTGGCTCTTCTGCTGTCCTACAATATGGGGAATAAATTTCAGAAAATTTAAAACATATGAAGGGATGAAGAAGTCCAGAGTATACCGTTGTTGCATAAAATTTATTTTGCGCTGAAGCATTTGAGATCCTGAAATTGCTTATCTGCCTAAAAGCTCTCAAAAGAGCTCAGTTCTCATAAATCCCCTCCTCGGGAACAACTCTCTAATCTTCTTGGAGATGTAAAGCTGGCACCACACCAAAGCAGACATTGCTACAAAACTATTCTATCCCCCATATCTAAGTGTCCTTTCTTCCCTCTCTTTCTAAAAAGTCATTTGTCCCCAGAAGTGCCCTTCTCCTCCTCTTCCCTGATTAAGATGGTATATAAACCCCTTTGAGTTGCATCTTTTTTATGAACGTCCATGATTAAATCTATTTCTTTGCTTACTAATCTGTTCTTTTGAGCTTAATTTGCAGGCCCCCAAGAACTGAATATAAGAGGGTCAAGGAAAAGTTTTTCTCTATGACATGAATTATACAAAAGGCAAAAAACATTTAAAGATTTTATTCAAAGAGGATAAAGTTGATTCCAAAAGAAAATTTAAGAAACATTTATATAGTATGTTAGTCAAACTATATGGATGGATGCGGAAATGAATTTGTTAAAAGATACAAAATTGGTTAATGTTCTACAGGGCAATGAAATTGTAACTTTTGGGATAGAAATTTGCAAGTTGACATTATTTTCACAATGTTTGTTCTCTAAACAAGTAGAATGGCAAAATCAAAGAAAGTCCTAATTAATACTCCTCTGATGATGTTGAAGCTGAAACTCCAATATTTTGGCCACCTGATGCGAAGAGCTGACTCATTTGAAAAGATCCTGATGCTGGGAAAGATTGAGAGCAGGAGGAGAAGGGGATGACAGAGGATGAGATGGTTGGATGGTGTAACCGACTCAACGGACATGGGTTTGGGTGGACTCCGGGAGCTGGTGATGGACAGGGAGGCCTGGAGGCTGTGGTTCATGGGGTTGCAAAGAGTCGAACACAACTGAGCGACTGAACTGAACTGAACTGAACTGATGAGTTAAAAACAATGATACTGAAAAGACATACCTTTATCATGGTAGTTTATTTCCAAGTTGGATAAATTTGGCTTAGTATGTGAATATGATGGGAAAAAAAAAAAAGTCTGAAGTACTCCTCAATTGTTACTATCTAGAAGGAATATGGGTTTCTGGAGTGTTCTGGGTCCTTGATTCTTTGAGGGTTCATCCATTTGTATATTTCCTATGTATACACTGCAAGAGGAAGTTATCCTAGGAAGGAGAAGTCTTGTTCCATACCATCAAACCTCCCACTATCAACCAGCCAAACTGCTGAGTATTGAAATCCTGAACCCAGGAGGGACCTACTCTTTGCTAGATGCCAGAGTAAACAGATTTATTTGTCAGTTTAGCCAAGAATGAGTGGAATTAAGTGAAGATTTAAACTTCCTGAAGCAGAAGACCTGTTGAATTGGGAGTGGGCATTGGGCAATGACATTTCTCTCCTTCTGTTTTGGGAGAAGGGAATGGTGCCTGAAATCATTTCACTTCTTCTCACCTTGGTAACAAAATCCGGCCACATATCTTGGTGATTCTCCAAGTCCAGGACTTGTCCATGAGGTCTGGTCAGCGCTGAATCTGCCCTGGTCAGGGTACTTTTGGGTGTCTGCTTCTCAATTTGCCTCTGTTTGCATTTCAAACGCTTCAGTTATTTAGTTAAAAACTAGTCTGTTCCTTGTTCTTAGGCGGGCAGTGACCCCACTGAAACAGTTTGGAAATGCTGCATATATTTGTATCTCTCAGCTCCTGTCTCTGGGCTGAATTCTGTGTCCACTGTCTCTCACATACATGCAGAGGCATGGCTGTCTCTGGTCATGTTGTGGAATGTTTGGGGAATACATTTCTCCTTGTGCCTCTGGCCCTATTGAGGTATAAAGGGGGATGCCTTTGACACCTCCCACTCCAGTTCTCATATCTCCGACACACCGCAATAGAATGGAGATAAACACACTATTTATTCATACCAGAAGCACAAGGAATAAATGACTGACAGCTTTTAATTTGTTAACTATCCTTGAGGTCTCATTTTTTCAAAAAATTGAAGCATTCTTGATTTACAGAGATCCCATTTTTAAGACATGTACTTTTTTTTTTAATAAGAAAAGTCTTGTTCATTTTGAAAGGCTTAGGAAATTAAAAAATGTATTGAAAAGAAAATTTAAATCACCTAGAATATCACTATCCAGGGATAACAAATGTGGTTAACATTTTGCTATATTTGCTTCCAGATATACACATACTTAAAAAAAAAAAAAACTGAGATTCAACTGTTTTATTAACTTTTTAATTGTGGTTGAAGCCAATTTCAAGGGTGTAATTTCATGATTCAGTTGCTGCTGCTGCTGCTGCTGCTGCTGCTAAGTCACTTCAGTCGTGTCGGACTCTGTGTGACCCCATAGACGGCAGCCCACCAGGCTCCCCCATCCCTGGGATTCTCCAGGCAAGAACACTGGAGTGGGTTGCCATTTCCTTCTCCAATGCATGAAAGTGAAAAGTGAAAGTGAAGTCGCTCAGTCGTGTCCAACTCTTAGCGACCCCACAGACTGCAGCCTACCAGGCTCCTCTCTCCATGGGATTTTCCAGGCAAGAGTACTGGAGTGGGGTGCCATTGCCTTCTCCGGAGATAGTAGTCTAGAGTTCTATTTTTACATAGGGTTAGGCTGTTCTATGGGCTTCCCGGGTAGCTCAGCTGGTAAAGAATCCACCTGTAAAGCTGGAGACCCCGGTTTGATTCCTGGGTAGGGAAGATCCCCTGGAGGAGAGCATGGCAAAACACTTCAGTATTCTTGCCTGGAGAATCCCCATGGACAGAGGATCCTGGCAGGCTACAGTTCATGGGATCGCAAAGAGTCGATACAGCTGAGTGACTAAGCACAGCACAGGCTGTTGTATATTCAGTCTCTTATGCTGTATTTGCATTCAAAACTTAATGGTGCTTCTTTGATGAACACTTGGAGACAACTTGATTGGAAAGTAACTACTGTTGTTGTCATCTCCATTTACCTAGAAGAACCTGAGAGTCAGAGAGGTTAAGTAACTTACCCAAGATCACACAGTAAGAAGAGCCTGGCTTTAAACTTTGGCAGCTTTCACTCTAGAAACCACCACCTTAGACTACCTCCCTTAGCCACTTAGAGACTGGAGTCACTCTGTCTTTGCCAGTATGTTAGCCAGTAAGAATTTAAAATGCAACCTCTCCATCAGCAGAATTTACATTTTGACAGCTACTTCTATTCCCGAGTAAGGCAATCCATTCTATATAACCTAACTCAACTTTTATCTTCTCAGTGAAACTTAACTCCATTCATCCCATTAAAAAAAATTAATTTATTAAAAAAAATTTTGGCTGCACTGGGTCTTTGTTGCTGCATGCAGACTTTCTCTAGTTGTGCCTCACAGGCTTCTCATTGCTGTGGCTTCTCTCTGTTGTGGAGAAGCCACCTGTGCGCCTGTGGGCTCTAGGTGCACAGGCTTCAGTAAGTGCAGTACGTGGGCTCAGTAGTTGTGAATTACTGGCTCTCCAGCCCATGGGCTTCAGTGGTTGTGGTGCATGGGCTTACTTGCCCCAAGGCGTGTGGGATCTTCCTGGACTTCAGAGATCGAGCCCACATCCCCTCCGTTGACAGGCAGATTCTTAACCACCGGACAATCAGGGAAGTCCCCCATTTCCCTTTGAAATATCCAATGTGAAACCATTTGCCTCAGATTGGGACTTGAACCCATGTGCTGGGACTCGAACCCGGCCAAAACCCAGTTCAGGACTCAAACCCATGTGACCAGGACTTGAACCCAGCTAAATCCCATGGTACCTGGTTTCAGGACATGATGAAGTTCAGGTTCTTAATATCTGCTCGCAGAAAGAATTCAGTGAGAGACAAAGTGATAGGTAAGAAGTGGATTTATTCAGATTCAGAGAGGATTACACTCCACAGACAGAATGTGGGCCATCGCAGAGGGTGAGTGTGGGGGCCCTGAAATGTGGAATGGTTAGCTTTTATGGGCTGGGTAATTTCATAGACAAATGAGTGGGAGGATTATTCCAACTATTTTGGGGAAGGAGTGGAGATTTTTAGGAGTTGGGTCCCTGCTCACTTTTTGGTCTTTTGATAGTGCCTTGGAACTGTCATGGCCCCTCTGGGTGTGTCATTTAGCTTGCTGACTGAGGATCAAGGTCTAGTCAAAGTGGACTTGTCCGCCATCTTGGATCCATTTGGTTCTAATTGGTTTATGTTGTATCCTTGGGTTAGACTTTCCTGGTGGCTCAGACGGTAAAGCATCTGCCTACAATGCCGGAGACCCTTGGGTTATGCCATTCTTTTAAAAGTTGTACCCTGCCCCCTTCCCTCCTGTTTCAAATTGACTGTAGAATATGAAGGATTGAATCTCTGAGAGGAAAATAGAAAGTGTTGTGACACCCACTGTACACACACCCAGAAGTCAGACTGCCTGGGTTTGGTTCTCAGCTCCCTCACTCAGTAGTTACAGACCTTGGGCTGACCTCTGAATTGATCTAAGCCTCCATTTCCAAATCTGTAAATGGGGATGATGGTACAATACTACCTGTCTTATGAAGCTTAAAGATTCAAATATCAGACATAAAGCGCTTGCAAATGCCAAGGCAGATGGTAAGTTCTCAAGGTCAATTAAAACAGAAATACTCTAAGAAGATTCTCTCCTATAGCTTTAACTAACGAACTGTGGAAGTGGGAATTTAATTGTCAATAGTCTGGGCTGGAAAGGGAGGGGAGAACAATCCTACAGAGTACTCTTTTTCAAAAAATTGTCTGGGGCAAGTGAAGACTTCTCAAAGAAGTTGACAGAAAGTGGCATTGCCACCCATCCGGCTCCCTCCCCACACATACTTCCCACTCACTTTTGAGATCCTCCGATGATTACAAGGGAAAAGACTGAATAAGATTTCATTTTTACTGATTGAGTTGAACAATTGGTCTTTGTAAATCCAAGTAAATACACAACACATTAAGGACTTCAAATCTTCAAATCCTATTTTATTTGTCTTCTGTGGGTCACTGTACTTGAAATAAGTAGAAGCCAGATAAATAGGCATCCACTGGAGGAACAATACAGGGATGCCCAGCCTTTTGTTTGCTGAAATAATTGCATATCAAGGGCTTTATCCTCTACTTTGGTACAAAGCACAAAAGAATAATTTAAATTTCCAATTTAACAAAATAAAAGAGATCCGCACCCCCAGCACAGTTTATTCTGTCTTGGTGGCATCTCCCCATCCAGGGAGGATGTGGCACAAGGAGAGAAAGAATTGGCTTGCTCTAGCAGTGCCGCAGCCTCTGGAATCCCTGGGTGGCCAGGGAAAGGTCTCTGGACCCCTGCCTCATGACTTCAGGAGGGTGGTGAGAGCGTGGGTGCAGGTGCACCTGCGTGAATCGGGGTGGAATTTGTGGAAGTTCTTATCTGATTGCCTCTGTTTTCTAATGAATTAGAGAAGCAAAGTCAAGTGCTGAAAAGGGGGATGGGGACTTGTGGTTTGCAGTGAGGGGCAGAAGCATGAAAGAATTCTCAGTGTGGGTGGAAGAGTGAGTGGACTAGCAATGGGAGCCACTGATGTTCACGGTCATGACTTGACAGTGATCAGTCGGTGTGGTTATATTTTTCTCTAGCCCCTTTCAGATCTCAGTGTATAGGGACAGAACAGGCAGAGACCTGATTTTAACTGAGAAATGTATGTTTTAGCCAAGTGAGTCTGACAAAGTGAGAAAAGGCCAGGGGATTGGGCAAGCGGGAACAAGGATTACAGTGGGCAGGGAACCCAAGCCTCTGTTCACTGTCCCTCCTCCTCCCCCATGCCGAATCCTCACTTGGAGAATGGAATGCTTGAAAGCTGAGATTTTGAGGGGTTTTAGTGATTGGTAATGACAAGGTCTAGGGTCTGGGGTGAGACCATAGGAGAGGCTGGTGGAGTGGCATAGAGACCAAGCTCATCAGAGGCGAGAAAATCAAGGAAATGCGTGAACAGGATATTGGAAGGGTCAACAATAGATACCAGAATCACCAGTAATTAGGACTGATCTGGTACTGCAGAGAAGAACAGTAAGCCAGGAACTAAGTATTCAAGGAATAAAAGGGGTGATGCTGGGAAAAGGACTGTGACAACAAAAGGTGGTGGGTGGTCTAGTCTGAGAACACAAGATTCAGAGCTGCAGAGGTTTTACAGAGGAAGAGAGGAGAATGGTCTGGAAGAAAGGATAGATACTCCCTCTCCAGAGGATGGAGAGAGTGTAGTTTTTACTGGGGGGAATCTTTAGGACAAGTCTCATTCTCAGGGCAAAGCCAGGATTCTGTTAAAAAGGTCCCTTTAGAAATTCAGCCAACAGAGTAAAGGGGTAGAGAACGATACATAGTAACCCTAGAACAGAGTGGGATAAACATGCTGTTGTAACTACTCAGAGACCAGGCAGGTGGGAGGGTTCTGGGTAGAAGGTGACAGTTGATCTGAGTCTAAGGGATGGGTACGAGTTCTCCAGGCAGATGAGGAGGAAGGAAGGCGAAAAAAAGAGCCCAGACAAAGGCTTGGGGGCACGGTTGGATGTGGGGAACAGAAAATAGGCTGGTGAGAATAGAGGAGGAGGGATGTGGGGCTGGAGAGTCTGAGGCAGGGGTCCCATCATGAAGGGCCCTGAACGCCATATTTGGAGGCTGAACTTTTCTTGAAAGTGGTTATGTGCTGTTGAAGGAGTATAAGCAGGACAGTGGCTGGATTTTTAAATATTAGTAGTATTGAATTCAGTAAAGCAACCATTCTGTGATTTGCATTTTTTTTTTTAATGTGTGTATCTATGAATACAGATATCTATTTATCTATATAATCCGAGATATGAAGCTGATTCCAACTGTTCCATACCAGATTGTTGGCATCTTGGACTCAACCAAATACTAAAGATTTAAGGCAGAGGCCAGAGCATTAAGTGTCTTGGGGAAGGGCCTAAAGACTCCCAGGGATTAGGAGTCTTTGCACAAACATAGACCTGAATTGGATTCTTAGGTTTTCAATGACTAGTTTATTGCCTAGGACAAAGTACTTAACTTCTCTGACTCTGCTTCTTATCAGTAAAATGGGATTAATAGTCCCTATTTGAAGGTTTGTGTGTGGATTAAATGAAATCATGCAGTAACGTACTCAGCAGACTGACTGTCACATGATAATTGCTCAGTAAATATTAGCTGTTGTTTTAATGATGTGTGAACTTCAAGTCCACACATGTACCTACATTACTTCGTCTTGGGTTTGACTGCATATTGCAATGGCCTAGTTCTACTTTTAAAAAACAGGCAGGGGCCTCCCTGGTGGTTCAGTGATTGAGAATCTTCCTGCCAGTGTATGGTTTGATCCTTGGTCCAGAAAGATCCCACTTGCCCCAGAGAAGCTAAGCCTGAGCTCCACAACTACAGAAGCTTGCGCACCGAGAGCCGGTGCTCTGTAACAAGAGAAGCCACCACAATGAGAAGCCCGAGCACCACAATGAAAAGTAGCTTCTGCTCGATGCAACTAGAAAACGCTGCAGGCAGCAATGAAGAAAGACTCAGGGCAGCCAAAAATAAGTACCTAATTAAAAAACAAACAACCAGTATAACCTGGTTCCACTCCAGGGATTATGATGAATTTTGTCAAGGGTACAGCCTAGGTATTTTTATAAACTCCCCAAGGTGATTTTAATGTGCAATAAAGTTGAGTGCTGTTGCTTCTCAGGGGCAAGACCTTGTACCAGCATCAGTAGCATCACCTGGGAATTAGTTTGAAAGGCAAAATTTCCCTGATCTGTTGAATCAGAAACTCTGGGGGTAAAACAGCAATCTGTGTTTAAAGAAGCTCCCCAGGTGATTCTCATCACACTCAAGTTCTCATAAGTCCTGATCCAGGGCTAGCGGTTCAGCGTGGTCATTTCAGCTGTTGACCTCACTTACATTGACCCAACAGGTCTTTCCAATTCTCCCCTTCCATTTCCTAGGCATTCACTCACCTGCCTTCCTTTTTTTCCTTCCCCTCTTAACAAGAGGTTAGATTTAGGGTTGAGGTTTCTTTTCTTTCGCTTATTTAATTTTATGTATTTTATTTTTATTCTATCAGGTACTCTTGCATTCTCCAAACAAAATGCTGATGTTGGGAAAATGGAGGAAATTTCCCCAACATTTCCTGGAGCTTAATAAGGAAAATACAGTTCCTAAGCCCACGGAATTCCCAGTTGTCATATTGATTTATAATAAATGTATGTTTGGTCTTTGTCCCCACTTCTGGCACAGACCTCCAAAATTGGAATTTCCCTTGGAATTTTCTGTGATGAGAGCATTAAAAGTGTCTTTTGTTGTGTTAATGGTGGCTTCTGGACAACACCTAAGGAAGGAGGCTGGTTGCTAGGAGACCCAATCCTGTGATTACAACTTAGAGTTCCACCCCCTGACCTCAGAGCAGGGCGGAGGGGATGGTCAATGAGTTCGGTCTCCAGTGGCCAATGATGTAGTCAGGTGGACCTACATAATGAAGTGGCCTTAAAAGCCCAGGAGGCCTGGGTTCAGAGAACTTCCCGGGGAAGATGGGGGCCCTGGAAGGGTGTTGAACCTGGAGAGGACATGGATGCTTTCCCCCGCCCACCCTCCACCCGTCTTTTCAGGGAGTCTGGTAAGTAAAATGTTCTTTTGAGTTTTATGAGCCCCTCTAGCGTATTAATTGAACCTAAGCAGGGGGTCTTTGAAACCTCCAATTATTGCTGGTCAGTCTTAAACCTGGGCTTTCCATTGGTGTCTGAAGTGGGGAGCAGTCTTGTGGGACTGAGCCCTTAAGTTGTGGGATATGATGCTACCTCTGGGTAAACAGTATCAGATTTGAGTTGAATTGTAGGACATCCAGGTGGTGCTGGAGAATTGCTTGGTGTGGGAAAGGACCCACAACACATTGGAAGTGGAGTCAGAAATTTACCTGCATTAAAAATAAAAGTGGCTACCTGGATGGAAGGGAGGTTTGGGGGAGAATGAATACAGGTACATGAGTTTGAGTGAACTCTGGGAGCTGGTGATGGACAGGGAGGCCTGGCGTGCTGCAGTTCATGGGGTCGCAGAGTCGGACACGACTGAGTGACTGAACTGAATACATGTGTATGTGTGGCTGAGTCCCTTCTCTGTTCGCCTGAAACTATCACAACACTGTTTGTTAATTGGCCATGCAGCTGCTGCTGCTGCTAAGTCGCTTCGGTCGTGTCTGACTCTGTGCGACCCCATAGACATACCCCAATACAAAATAAAAATGTAAACAAAAAAAGTGGCTAAACTGTGCCTGCCTCGGGCAGACTTGTGCAGGGTGATTTAAGTCCTAGGCTTGCCTGTTTTATATCCTCCTCCTTCCTGTAATTTTGTACTCTCTGCTCTGCCCATGTGAAAATCTATTCTTACGTTTGGCCCTACCTCAGCCATCCATAAGTTAGTTTGAGCTACTCTGAGAATAAGCCATGTTTGCTTACTAGACTGCATGCACCTGAGGAAAGGGGCTGTGTCTTTATTTCTTCCCGTGCATACACTTCTCCAGTTCAGACTCCTGTAATAACATGCCACTTATATTTTTCAATTGTTTAATTGAAGTATTGTTACTTTACAATGTTTTAGTTTCTGCTGTATAGCAAGGTGAATCAGCTATTGTAGTTCTGTTGCTAAGTTGTGTCCGATTCTTTGAATCCTGTTGGCTATAGTGCGCCAGGCTTCCCTGTCCTTCACTATCTCCTGGAGTTTGCTCAAATTTATGGGCATTGAGTCGGTGATGCTTTCCAATCATCTTGTCCTCTACCATCCTCTCCTCCTTTTGCCTTCAATCTTTCCCAGCAGCAGGGTCTTTTCCAGTGATTCGGCTCTTCACCTCAGGGGCCAAAGTATTGGGGCTTATACATATATCCCCTTCCTCTTGAACCCACCCCCACCCCCATCCCACTCCTCTAGACCATCACAGAGCTCACAGCTGAGCTCCCTGTGCTATGCAGCAGCTTCCTACTAGTTGTCTGTTTTACACATTGTAGTATATATATGTCAGTGCTACTCTCTCATTCGTTTCAGCCACTCCTTCCCCCACTGTGTCTACAAGTCCATGCTCTATGTCTGTGTCTCTATTCCTGCCCTGCAGATAGGTTCATTAGTAGCATTTTTCTAGGTTCCCTATATGCGTTAATATACAATACTTGCTTTTCTCTTTCTGACTTACTTCAGTCTGTGCGGACAGACTCTAGGTCCATCCACATCACAGCAAATAACCCAATTTTGTTCCTTTTTATAGCTGAGTAATATTGCATTGCTTATATGTATCACTTCTTTATCTATTCCTCTATCAATGGACATTTAGGTTGCTGCCATGTCCTGGCTATTGTAAATAGTGCTACAATGAACACCCCCGGTGGCTCAGTGGTAAATAATCTGCCTACCAAAGCAGGAGATGAGGGTTTGATCCCTGGGTGGGGAAGATCCTCTGGAGAAGGAAATGGCACCAGTATTCTTGCCTGGAAAATTCCATGGACAGTGGAGCCTGGTAGGCTACAGTCCATGGATTGCAAAGAGTCAGACATGACTGAGCAGCTGAGCATGCATGAACATTGGGGTACATGTCTTTTTGAATTATGTTTTTCTCATCCACTTGCATTTTTAAGTGCTGAGCAGCAGTGGCTTTGGCACCACAGAAGAGGGTTTGTCTGCAGCCAGCTAGCCGTGTAACCTTGAACAAAATCATGGAACATTTTGGCACCTCAGTTTTGTCATCTATAAAATGGGCTTGATGATGGTTAACATCATACAGTTATGAAGACTATGTAAGATGATGCATGAAAAGTGCATTGGTCAATACTGAGGGTATTCACTGAGAGCACTCAATGAATGGTATGTATTAATCGTTATTTATTAAATTTCACTTCTGCTATGGAAGGATAGGTTTCAGCCAGGGCAATATGATAAAATGAATGTCAGACGCTAGTGAGCTGTTGGGAAGCTTTCGGACAGAGTGTTTTCCCTGAGTTACAATTCCTACTCTGACAACCCCCTTTCTAGGCAGCCCAGAACTCTCCTCCACCAATGTCTCCAGAAACACCCGTTGCTGAGCCCATCTTATGCTTTCCTGTGGGCTCACCAGTGCTGGTGCGAAAACTGCCTGGTGTGTGTGCCTATGTGCTAAGTCACTTCAGTCGTGTCCAACTCTTTTTGACCTTATGGACTATAGCCCGCCAGGCTCCGAAGCTGCCTGGAGCAAGTCTTAAATCTTTTCAGGGAGTTTAATACCTTGCAAAAGCCTAAAGTCTATTTTAATTGAATTATTTCATTCAATGTCAGGCTTAAAGAGCACCCTACAGAGACTCAACTCTGAATGAATGCATTAAGAAATCAAATAGTATAGATGACGGCATAATCCTCCAGGCAGATATAAATAGAATCTCCTCTGTTGCCCTTTCATTTCCTTGCATTAGTTAATAAACACACTTTTATAGCATCTTTTTTTTTTCTTCCCCTAATATTCTTTAGTTGCCTTAGTACAAAAGAGAACAGAATTCATAATAAAAAATATATTGGGGAAGAATTTACTATCTGGATTTTCAGGGCTGGAAGGGATTTTCTACATTATATATATATATATAAAACTTATAATTAATACACATAATTTACCTGGTGTGGGGCAGAGATCTAGAGGAGGAGATGACTTGGCCAAGGTCACAGAGCTTCACCTCCAATGAACTCAGCTTGAAAAAGACACAATCTTTGTTCTGGATGAGTATTGGGAGCCATAGAAAAACTTGGTGTGGAAAAATGAGTAGATCAGGGCAGAGGTTAAGCGGGAGGGGTGCACAATCTGGTCTCAGATTACTGGGGGGTTGAATCCTAGTCCATCTCATGATTGGGCAAGTGATTTAAAATCACCATTGCTGAGGTGTAAGTTTCCTTTCCCCCAAGTAGGGGTAATAACACTACCTACCCCAGAGTGCTGCTGAGTCCAGCTACAGTTCACTAAAACACAATACTGTACCTCAATACATATTAGCTGTTATTGTTGTTAACTTTTTTTTTTTTTTTTTTAAAGCTCTTATTGGGATGGTAATGGGAAGGTTCTCCATCTTTAGTGTTTTATGGCTCCTTGTAATGAGTCAGTTTCTGGCCCCTAAAAAGAAAGTCCCAGTGGTCCTTAATTTAAGGGCTGATTTCTCTGCTAATGAGAGTAGGTAGAAGAAGGGCAGGTATGAAGGGTCAGCTCCATCAGAGAGGGCTGAAAACAATGCCATTTGATCCTCTGAGACTATCAAAGTGAATTTAAGAGCTTAAGAAACATGGGAGCTCCGTGAAAGGAGGTGTGAGTAACAAAAATAAAATGTTACCAAGTACGTTAACATCCATTGTCTCACTTGATTCTCAATTATATATGATTATATATTCTATAGATTCTATGTAGTAAGCCATTAACTCTCTTGAATAAACAAATGAATAGTTGGATAGGCATTATTGTCCTATTTGAATGAGGAAATGGAAACATACTCTTTGCTAGGTAACAGACTTCCCTGACATTTAGTAGCTGAAAGCAACAATGACTCCTTAAAAAAAAATTTTTTTTTATTGATTTACAATGTTGTGTTAATTTCTGGTACGCAGCAAGGTGATTCAGTTATACATATATATATATATATATGTTTTCCATTACAGTTTATCACAGGATATTGAATATAGTTCCCAGTGCTATACAGTAGGATCTTATTTATCAATCCTGTATACACTAGTTGGCATCTACTAACCTCAAACTCCCATTCCATTCCTCCCTTCCACCCCCGCACTTGGCAACCACAAATCTATTCTCTACAACTGTGAATCTATTTCTATTTCACCAGGAAGTTTATTTGTAACGACTTCTTCATGATTCTGTAGTTTGGCAGGGTGGCTCCTCTGCTGGTTTTGCCCAGGTTCAAGATGCTGGAGAGTCCATTGGATTGGAGGGTCCAAGAGACCTTAGTGGTGTATGTGGCAGTTGGTGTTAGCTATGGGCTATGATGCCTTGCTTCTCCCCCACGTGGCTTCCCCTCCTCCACAGACTAGATGAGCTTCCTCAATTGGAGGTCTCAGGAAAGCAGTCCAAGATGGTGAAGACAGAAGCTGCAAGGCTGTTGCTTCTACCACATTTTATTTGTCAAAGCAAGTCTCAAGGCCAGCAAAGATCCTAAGGTTGGAGAAACTCCCTCTGTTGATGAGAAAAGCTGTAAAAGCGTAGTTATATTTATTAGGAGATTAGCAAATTTAATCCTTTACTAGCACTTGGTCAAGGTCCCAGAGTTCATACGAGCCAGGGCCATAACTTGAATGAGGCTTCTGTAACTCCAGGGCTTGTGGCCTTTCTCCTGAAGCATGATCACATTTGTGGTATGAGTAAACATAAACATGCCTCAGGGGTAAGGCAAAGGCTTTTTGCCCTTAGACATCTTAGGACATTGGGGACCTGATGTGTCTGAAAAATGTCATAATCCTGAAACACTGTGGTTTGGACATAACATTCTTTATTTGTAAACTGTACAAAAATAAAATATTTTTAGGTAGTATAATTCAGAGTAGGCTCTTTAAAATGAGAACAGAGTGGCTGGCCCTTCCGGGAGAACTAACGTACTTTTATGGCTTGAATTAAGAAACATTCACTCTCTGTTATTCATAGAAATACAGATCTAGGAAAATAAACTCTTTAAAAAATGAAGTATGAGGAAAGGCCATGTGGTTCCTAAGCATTCAGCTGAAGCTTGAGAAGATGAAACAAGGGAGATTGAAGACAAAAAGATCAAATTTCAAGCCAGCAGAGGCTCCTCTAAAACCTTAGAAGAGAGTAGTCTGTTGAATAGAAGCCTTGTAGGAGAATCTGCCTAAATAGAGTGCCAAACCATAGTGATCTGTTAAGAGCAGTAGAAGAAAATGATTCACAAAATGATTTGTTATACTTTCTTTTTCCCTCCTGATGCTTGTGATGGTGCAAACTTTAGAACTTTACTGTGATTCCCCAAACATACTTAATGGCACTCAAAATGGTTCCTTGGAGGAGAAAAGAGTAACATATAAATGCCTGGTCTCCCATTCCTGGCTGCTAAGGAGAAGGAGATTGGTGCTCAGCTGCCTGCCTCTGCAGTGCTGACTGAGGCAGTGGACAGAGCCTCGGGACAGAACAAAGTGCCAGGAGGTGTGCCACTCTGCAGGAGAAGGGCCCTAGGCCACCAGCGAGAAAGGGACGCACCTGAGAGGCTGTGAGGGAGGAGAGGACACCTTTGGGGAGAAGATGTGGATCGTCTGGGAAGATTTTTAGGAAGTTCAGTCTTGTTCTGTAATGGAGAGTGCAATTCCCCTTTTGTGCTTAAGGACACCTCTAAATTCTTTGATCCTTGAGACTCCTGGGGTGTGTTTATTTTGAACATAACCCCACAGAGAGAAGCAGGAATTGGAAGACCTAGTTCCATTTGGGTTATGCTCCATATGGGTTATGCCCTCCCCACCCCATCCCTCTGGGTTGTCCCAGGGCCCTGACTTTGGGTGCTCTGCTTCATGCATTGAACTGGCACTGGTCCATGCTCTTTTGCTCAGTCATGTTTGACTCTTTGTGACTCCATGGACTGTAGCCCACAGGGCTCCTCTGTCCGTGGGTTTTTCCAGACAAGAATGCTGAAATGGGTTGCCATTTCCTTCTTCGGGGATCTTCCCGACCCAGGGATCTAACCCTTGTCTCTTGTATCTCCTGCGTTGGCAGGTGGATTCTTTACCACTGTGCCACATGGAAAGCGCTTGGGTTATGCTAGCTTTCTTTTAATCATATTTTCCAGGCATTTTCACCTTTACAATCATGATTTTTTTTTCCCAGATGGTGGGGGTTTACCAATCCTATAGTTTTTTTTTTTGCTTCCCTAATTTTGTTGTTGGGATGTTTTGCTAGTGTTGAGTTCTGGTCTCTGTATACAAGGTTCTTGATGAGAAGTGCTCCCTGGCCAATAGTGAGAGTTCAAGATATTGCTGATCCAGCAGCAGGCTTGTTCAGGGCCCAGCGCAGGCTGCTGTGAACTGCACATCTGAGCATTGGCCTGGTTTCTCTAGCCCAATATTGCAAGTAATCTAGCAGCCATGTTACTGCCCCAGAGTCACCCTGGTATTGGAGCCAGCAGGCATTAAAGTCATGGTCATTTGTATTCCTAGGTGTTTCTAGACAAGCTTTGTTACTCATGAGAGTCAATTGTCATCTTGTTTCATTTTCCACTTCCTGCTCTTTCATGTTCTTTTTCTGGCTCTGGAAAGGGCATCTGAGTAGCGGGATATTTGGATTAAGATGAAAAAACAAGAGGCTTCCCTGGAGTGCTGTCAAAGCCATAATGATGATAATGAGAGCACATACATATATAGGTTTGTTGACTCTCTTTTTTTTTTTCCCCCCTTTTAAATTAATTTATTTATTTTGTGTGCTTAGTCACTCAGTCATGTCTGACTCTCTGCGACTGCATGAACTGTAGCCCACCAGGCTCCTCTGACCATGGGGATTCTCCAGGCAAGAATACTGGAGTGGGTTGCCATGCCCTCCTTCAGAGGATCTTCCTAACCCAGGGATCGAGCCCAGGTCTCCCACATTGTGGGCAGATTCTTTACTGTTTGAGCCACCAGGGAAGCCCCGAAATACAGTCCATGGAATTCTCCAGGCCAGAATACTGGAGTGGGTAGCCTTTCCCTTCTCCAGGAGATCTTCCCAACCCAGGGATCGAACCCAGGTTTCCCGCATTGCAGGCGGATTCTTTACCACCTGAGCTATCAGGGAAGCTCTTATTTATTTTAATTGGAGGCTAATTACTTTACAATATTGTGATGGTTTTTGCCATACATTGACATGAATCAGCCATGGGTGTACATGTGTCCCCCCATTCTGAACCTCCCTCCCAACTCCCTTCCCACCCCATCCCTCTGGGTTGTCCCAGAGCCCTGACTTTGAGTGCTCTGCTTCATGCATTGAACTGGCACTAGTTATCTGTTTTACATATGGTAAATATACATGTTTCAATGCTATTCTCTCAAATCATCCCATCCTTGCCTTCTCCTGCAGAGTCCAAAAGTCTGTTCTTTACATCTGTCTCTTTTGCTGTCTTGCATATAGGGTTGTTGTTACTATCTTTCTAAAGTCCATCTATATACATAAATATCCTGTATTGGTGTTTCTCTTTCTGACTGACTTCACTCTGTATGACAGGCTCCAGTTTCATCCACCTCATTAGTACTGACTCAAATGCATTCTTTTTTATAGCTGAGTAATATTCCATTGTGTATATGTACCACAGCTTCCTTATCCATTTGTTTGACAATGGACATCTAGGTTGCTTCCATGTCCTAGCTATTGTAAACAGTCCTGCAATGAACATTGGGGTACACGTGTCTCTTTCAGTTCTGCTTTCCTCAGTGTGTATGCCCAGCAGTGGGATTGCTGGGTCATATGGCAGTTCTCTTTCCAGTTTTTTAAGGAATCTCCACATTGTTCTCCATAGTGGCTGTGCTAGTTTGCATTCCTACCAACAGTGTAAGAGGGTTCCCTTTTCTTCACACCCTCTCCAGCATTTATTGTTTGTAGACTTTTTGATGGCATCCATTCTGATCGGCATGAGATGATACCTCATTGTGGTTTTGATTTGTATTTCTCTAATAATGAGCGATGGTGAGCATCTTTTCATGTGTTTATTAGCCACCTGTATGTCTTCTTTGGAGAAGTGTCTGTTTAGTTCTTTGACCCACTTTTTGATTGGGTTGTTCATTTTTCTGGTATTGAGCTGCATGAGCTGCTTGTATATTTTGGAGATTAATTCTTATATACTATATATATTTTAAGACCACTTGGCAAATAATATAAGTTTTAGTGCATATTATTAACAAATCATTCTAATTTTCAAGTCTTTTTTTAGATTTTTTTCCAGTTTTATGGATATATAATTGACATATAAGTTTAAGATACACAACTGACGTATATAACATTATATAAGTTTAAGATATACAATGTGTTGATTTGATACACTTCTAAGTTGTGAAATAACTACCATAGCATTAGTTAATACCTCCATCACATACTTAGTAACTTTTTTTGTGGTAAGAATATTTAAGATCTATTCTTTTAGCAATTTTCAAGTATATCATATAGTAGTGTTAATAATCACCATGGTGTACATTAGATTCCCAGAACCTTTTTATCTTATAAGTAGACATTTGTATTCTTTGACCAATATCTCCTTTCCCACAGTTGTTGGTAACCACAGTTCTTATCTGTTTCTATGAATTTAGTTTTTTTGATTCCAAATATAAGTGATACTACAGTATTTTTCTTTCTCTGAATGACTTATTTTACTTAGTGTAATGACTTCAGGGTTCATACATGTTGTCACAATTGGCAGGATGTCCTTTCTCATGGCTGAACATATCCCATTGTGTGTGTGTGTGTGTGTGTGTGTATGAATAAAATACATACTACATCTTTATCCATTCATCTGTTGACTACCACTTAGGTTATTTTGATAGTGTGGCTACTGTGAATAATCCTGCAATGACTGTGGGAGTGCAGATATCTCTTCCAGATGCTATTTTCATTTTTTTCAGATACATACCTAGAAGCAGGATTGCTGGATCATGTAGTCATTCTATTTTTAATTTTTTAAAAATTATTTATGGCTGTGCTGCATCTTTCTCTAGTTGCTGCCCATGGGGCTGCTCTTTATTGCTGTGGGCAGGCTTCTCATGACTGTAGCTTCTCTTGCTGCAGAGCGCAGGCTCTAAGGGTGTGGGCTTCCGTAGTTGTGGCACATGGGCCTAGTTGCCCTGTGGTATGTGGAATCTTCTGTGCCAGGGATTGAACCTGTGTCCCCTGCATTGGGAGGCATATTCTTAACCACCGGGAAAGTCCCAATAATTTTTTTTCCCTTTGAGAGTAAAGACCATTTTTCTTTATTCAATCAGTGAAAATTTACTGAGCATGCATTTTAGAGAAGGAGTATACGAAGATGAGTAAGACAATGTCTCTGTTCCCAAGGAACTTACAGTTTATGGGAGGGACAGGGCAATCACAAAATAGGATAACAGAGATGCACCAAAAAAGAGAATAAGGGTATAAAACCCAAACTGGGAGGTAAGGAATCATGTTGTGTTTGGAGGGAGAGAAAACAATTTATTTTAATTGAAGATCATAAAAGAACTTCAGATCCAGAGTTCTCTAGGTACAACTGCTGGTCACAGAGCCATAGTCAGACATTAGAAACTGGAAGGTTCAGACCAAGTGCATCATTTCTGAGTCTGGATATTTGGTGAAACCAAGACATTCTTTGTTTATTTTTAAAAATTTCTTAACATTTTTTTTTGAGTATAGTTGATTAGTTTCAGGTGTACAGCAAAGTGAATAAGTTATCTGTATACATGTAGATTCTATTTCCATACAGATCATTACAGAGTACTGAGTAGAGTTCCCTGTGCTATACACTGGGTGCTATTTAGTTATCTACTTTATATATAGTGGAGTGTATACGTCAGTTCCAATCTCCCAATTTTTGCCCCCTTTCCACCTCCATAGCCATAAGTTTGTTTCTATATCTGTGACTCTATTTCTGTTTTATAGTAAGTTCATTTGTAGCATTTTTTTTTTTTGATTCCACATATAAATGATATTGGGCTTCCCAGGTGGTGCTAGTGGTAAAGAACCTGCCTGCCAATGCAGGAGACATAAGAGATGTGGGTTCGAACCCTCAGTTGGGAAGATCCCCTGAAGGAAGACGTGGCAACCCACTCTAGTATTCTTGCCTGGAGAATCCCTAGGATAGAAGAGCCTGGCAGGCTAGTCCGTAGGTCACAAAAAGTCGGACACGACTGAGTGACTAACACTTTCACTATTATAGGGACAGGTCGGACAGGAGCTGGATACCTGCTGGATTACTTAAGTCCTGTGCCTTTTAGGACTCTAGATACCAAGGCAGAGAGGGCATCCCATCTCAAATGTGTAAATTCATGGAGGTCCTTAATGACTTTCTATTAGAGGCTACTAGGGTCAAGAAGAGTTTCATCGGAAGTATACCATCTGGATAAGTCTAGATGGAAAAACTTCCAGGCTGCCCATGCCTTTTCTTCCTGTATATAGGTAGGTAGAGGAAGTGACTGGGGCAGGGATGAGAGCTCCCTGTCCTGGGGCTTCTTTAGAGGTAGCCTGCTTAGCAACTTGGTCTGCAAACTGGTTTCCCTTTGTAATGTCAGATGAGCCTCACTGATGGCCTTTGAACTATGGCTACCTCTGGGGGCTTCACAGGTGGCGCTGGTGGTAAAGAACCCACCTGCCAATGCAGGAGACATAAGAGACATGAGTTTGATCTCTGGGTTGGGAAGATCCCCTGGAGAAGGGCAGGCAACCCACTCCAGTATTCCTGCCTGGAGAAGCCCATGGACAGAGGTGCCTGGTGAGCTACAGTTCATAGGGTCGCAAAGAGTCAGATATGACTAAAGTGACTTAGCATGCGCACACACACATGGCTACCTCTGTAGGCAGGTGGACAGCCTGGATTAGCTGATTAATGAGGGCTGTATTTAACAGGGCTGTTTTTGGAGATTAGGAATCCTTTCTTTGCAGATGGCTACACAGGCATGTAGGATCAAGAAAGCATATTTAGAATCAGTGTAAATTGTGACCCTTTTTGATTTGGCCAATTCTAATGCTCAGGTGAGTGCAGTGACTTTGGCAAGTTATGGGGATGAGCACTGAGGCAAGCCCAGGCCTCAGTGACCTCGTGGAGGGATATGGTGACATATTCAGCCTTGTGTTTTCCCTCTGCTGTATTACTGTTTCCATCGGTGAACCAAACGTGGTAGCATCAGCCAAATGTTGATCCGAGAGGTCCAGGTGGGCATTTAAGAAAATTGTCAAGACCTTGGAACAAAAATGGATAGGAGTTTTACCCCCTGGTATGAGCAAGATTGCTAGATTTAGAGTCCAACAAACACCCAAGATATCAGGGTTTTCAAAAAAAAAAAAAATGGGGAGGGGGGGTGGCGGATTTGATATCTGAGGATCTTACTGTCTGAAAGCCAGGCTGAAGCTGGTTATTAAGTAAATGTGGTACATGCTGGGCAGTGAGAACCCAAATGGGTGCTCCCAGGGTGAATTTAAGGGCCTCCTCTCTTAGGAGGGCCCTTAAGTACCCCCTGTGCCCTAAGACAGGGAGCCAAGCCCTTCACAGTAGGACCCTACTGTTTGGAGAGATAGGCTACTGGCTTTGGAGTTTCTCCTAGTCTTTGGGTGAGGACTTCTAAGGCAACACCCCCTTTTTTGTGGGTGGAAATTTGGAATAGCTTGGAAGGGTTGGGTAATCCTAAAGTTGGAACTCTGGTAGAGAGATTTCCCCCCCCCCTGCAAATCTCTTTTGGCAAAGAGATTTTAAAGCTGGAGCTCTGGCAAAGAGGAGGTTTCTATGGCCTCCTGTTGGGATGGCCTCCATGCAAGGGATATTTAATAATCTTTGCATTTTTGGGGTTAAATAACCTCAGATATGCAGATGACACCACCCTTATGGCAGAAAGTGAAGAGGAACTAAAAAGCCTCTTGATGAAAGTGAAAGAGGAGAGTGAAAAAGTTGGCTTAAAGCTCAACATTCAGAAAATGAAGATCATGGGAAATAGATGGGGAAACAGTGTCAGACTTTATTTTTTTGGGCTACAGAATCACTGCAGATGGTGACTGCCGCCATGAAATTAAAAGATGCTTACTCCTTGAAAGGAAAGTTATGACCAACCTAGATAGCATATTGAAAAGCAGAGACATTACTTTGCCAACAAAGGTCCGTCTAGTCAAGGCTATGGTTTTTCCTGTGGTCATGTATGGATGTGAGAGTTGGACTGTGAAGAAGGCTGAGCGCCAAAGAATTGATGTTTTTGAATTGTGATGTTGGAGAAGACTCTTGAGAGTCCCTTGGACTGCAAGGAGATCCAACCAGTCCATTCTGAAGGAGATCAGCCCTGGGATTTCTTTGGAGGGAATGATGCTAAAGCTGAAACTCCAGTACTTTGGCCACCTCATGCGAAGAGTTGACTCACTGGAAAAGACTCTGATGCTGGGAGGGATTGGGGGCAGGAGGAGAAGGGGACGACAGAGGATGAGATGGCTGGATGGCATCACTGACTCAATGGACGTGAGTCTGAGTGAACTCTGGGAGTTGGTGATGGACAGGGAGGCCTGGTGTGCTGCTATTCATGGGGTCGCAAACAGTTGGACACGACTGAGTGACTGAACTGAACTGAACTGATATGGGCTGTGCAATGAAACTATAGTTGGGTATCTGAATACAATACCTGGTTAGGCCCAGGAATGCTTGCAGCTGCTTACAGGTGGTGGGAGTCTGTAGGTCAGATATAGATAGCTTTTATACAGTCTGCCAAAATGCTGTGCCTGTCAGTATTGTTCTGAGATAGGAAACTTACTGTTGTACTAGCAGAGCCTTAGATTTGGACATCTTATAATCCCACTTGGCCAAGAAATTAAGGACCTGATTGGCATGAATGGCCTAGGGTTGAGAGAGGAAACAAATCAAGAGTTCATCTACATACTGTATGAAAGCTCCCCTCTCAAGTGTTAAATCTTGTAAATCTCGGACTTAAAGTCATTCAGTTGTGTCCAATTCTTTGCAACCCCATGAACTGTAGCCTGCCAGGTTCCTCCGTCCATGGAATTTTCCAGGCAAGAATACTGGAGTGGGTTGCCATTTCCTTCTCCAGGGGATCTTCCCAACCTAGGGATCAAACCTAGGTCTCCTTGCAAACTGAAAGAATTGCAAGCAGATTCTTTACCATCTGATCCATCAGGGAAGCCCTGATCTCAGGCTAGCGCCTGTCTAAAGAGGTGGGAGCTATCCCTAAAGCCCTGCAGCAAAACAGTCCAGGTCAGTTGTTGAGGTGCTTGTAATGGAGATTCTCATTTGCATGCAAACAGGTATTGTGATTCTGGGGCCAATAGGATGCAGGAGAAAGCATCTTGCAAATCTAGGGCTGAGAACCAGCTACTATCTGGGGGTAGCTTTCCCAAAAATATGTAAGGTTTGGAGATTGTTGGGTGTAGGGGAATTATTGCCTCGTTAATGATTCACAAATCATTAACGAGGCAATGATGGACCAGGTGGTAAGTGCCATCCTTTGTCTTGACTGCTAGTATTGGGGTACTTCAAAGTGAATTTGTGTAGATAAGGAGTCCATGAGACATCGTGGATTTGGATATGATGGGTTGAAGTTCCATGTGGGCTTTGGACCTAAGGGGATATTATGTCTTTTGGGGAAATGTATGTGGGTCCTTTAGAGCTGTCGTGACCAGTGTTGCATTTTTAGCTTTTCTTTGGACACCTGGGTCCCAGGCCAGTGGGTTGACTTGTAGCTGGTCTGGCCCAGAGGAATTTTTGATATCTTCATTAATTAGGAGAGTTCCTAAAGTTTCCCAGAGTTTGCACCCTGGATGGGGTCCATGTGATGCCCCCTAGGAAGAGAGAAAGAATGGCATTCCATTTTGTAGTACATCCCTCCCCAGGAGTCATCTAGGACAGTCAGGCGTTTGTAAAAAACTGTGGGAGAATCCAGATCCCTCCCAGACACAGAAGATGGGTATAGTAGAAGGCCTATTGAATGGCTTTCCTGTGGCTCCCATGATGGTGCGGGTCTATGAAGAGAAGGGTCCAGAGAAGGAAGTCAAGACAAATAGGTGGCCCCCCAACTGAGTAAGAAAATGATTGACTACCTGCCACATCCATTTGTGCTCTTGACTCCACTCCAGTGATGTGAATCTGTTGTACTGGGGCCAACTGGAGGGGCCCTCCTCAGTCTTGGGCAGTCATCTGGGTAGCAGCCTCTGGTCCTTGGTCTCTTTGGATCAAGGGGCAAAGGGCTGCCCAGTTTCCCAACTGTTGGCATTTATAGCAAGCAGTCTTAGGTTTATCCCAACTGGGGCACTTCTGTGCCCAATGGCCCATCTGGCAACAAATGTGACATTTGTCATTTTTTGAGCTGTAAATTCAGGGTACTCTTGGGGGCAGCTTGACCCTTTAGGGCAGCCATCATTTGGGCATGTCTTGATTCCTTCCTTCTTTCCTTCTCCCAGGCCTTGGCCTCAGTCTCTTGGTCACGGTTATAGGAGACTGACGTTTTGTTCACTAGTCACTAAGGTGACATTTAGGTCTTCAATTAGTTTTTATAATTTGTCTCTAATATCAGGAGCTGATTTAACTTGTCCCTCATATGAGTCCAGCTCTAGATTGGTATATTTAATAACTGCTTCCCTCAGCCTGTTAAGGAAGGCTGTTGAATTTTCCCTGAGCTCCTAGCTGATTGCTATTACTTGGGAGTAGTTTATGATTAATGTTGGGCTGCCTTAAAGCCTGCTTTGATACAGATGATAAAATTGTTTCTTTCCCATTGATGTTCTTTCTGATTGTAGTTCTGTTCTTGATCAATGCTGGGGCCTGCTGTCTCGTCAATGGGGTATTTAGTATCAGAAAGGTGCAGTCCATCAGCAAATTTTTCTTGCCTCTCTTTCAACTCATTCTATATCAGTATCAGAGAGGGTCTGGTTTGGACTATGGTGATATCTTTCCAGGTCATTTCATAAGCCATAGTAATATGTTGGAATCCCTGGATATGTTTAGTGGGATTGTCTAACAAGCTACCAGATTTTGCCTTGATTTGATTTAGTTCTACCAATGAGAGAGGCTTATGGACTAGTTGTGGGCCAAATTCGCTTCCTGGTGCTTCCACCAAGAGGTAGACTTTAGCTGATGGAGATAACAGAGGTCCCTCGTAAAGTGGTGGGGCAGAACTAGATGTGATGTGGCTGGTAGAACTGAGGGATTTTCCTTAAGTAGCAGGGTTGCAAGGGTGGGAAGTTTACAAATTGTAAGGAAATCCTGGCTATTCCATAGGACAAAGGAAAGTTGTACATATGGGATCTCAGACTATTTGCCCTGCCTTTTGCAAAATAGGTCTAACTGGAGAATAGTGTTATAATTAATGGTTCCATTTAGGGGCCAGGATTCCCAGACCCAAAGGTGATATTGGGTCTAGACCATATTATAAAGAAAATGAGTCTCCTCTTTTGTAGCATGGCAGGGTCATGGATGTTTAGCTGAAGAAGTTGCCTTTTGTTCTCAGCTAACTTCCTGCCTAACAGAGAGATGAGTGAAATATGTTAAGGGGATTTGTTTGTTTGTTCAGTCTCTAACTTGTGTTCAACTCTTTGTGACCCCATGGATTGCAGTATGCCAGGCTTCCCTGTCCTTCACTATTTCCCAGAGTTTGCTCAAACTCATGTCCATTGATTTGGTGATGCTATCTAACCATTCCATCCTCTGTCGTTCCATTCTCCTCTTGCCTTCCATCTTTCCCAGCATCAGGGTCTTTTCTAAGGAGTCAGTTCTTTGCACCAGGTGGCCAAAGTATTGGAGCTTCAGCATCAGTCCTTCAGTGAATATTCAGACTTGATTTCCTTTAGGATTGACTGGTTTTATCTTCTTACAGTCCAAGGGACTCTCAAGAGTCTTCTCCAGCAGAAGTATACATTTCCATTACAAAATAAATGAGTCACAGGGCTGAAATGTACACCAAGTAGAATATAGTCAATAGTAATGTAATATCTCTGTGTGGTGACAGATGGTAACTAGACTTATTGTGGTAATCGTTTTGTAATATATAGAAATCTCAGATCATTATGCTGTTCATCAGGCACTAATTAAATTTTTCTTTTTTAATTCCAAACAGCCAGAATGAAAACTTAAAGAATTTGGCTGCAGCTATTTAACCTAAGGGGTAAAACATGTTTTAGTCATAGAGAATATCTGCCAGCTGGTATTTTTTTTTTCTTCGTCTCAGAAAGAAAGACGAAGAAAAAGACAAAAATTGCAGCTTGAGGGAATGAAGCTAGGAATGAAAAAAAGATCCCTGACAGTATGGTGATGTTCCTTGGACACTGGAATTGATTACCAAGTATTTGATCAGACTGAAGTTTTGCCTATAGGTGATCTTATCGATAAACCACCTGAGAGCTCAGAGTTTTGACAAGATAATTTCCACAACTCCTTGAAATCTGTGTTTGGCAAAGATCAAAATGACTGGGGTGCTTCAACTGGGGTTTTGCATCTTTAACAAGCTTTCTTTATTAGTCATTATCTAGTCAGAGAAATAGCAATGTCTTCCATTTAATGAAAGGGATCAGTTATTATAAGATTATCTGTTGGGAGGTTACAGAACACCCTAAAACTAGTGGCTTAAAGGAACAACTGTTTGTTACTGCTCCTCAGTCTAGTGGACAGCTGGGCTGCTCATCTGATCCTGGCTGGTCTCGATCGTGTGTCTGTGGCAGATGTCAGGTCAGCGAGGTGCCTCTGGTCCTGACATCTGATGGATGTTGGCTGGGGCACTTTGTTTCTCCTCTGTGAGGTCTCATTCTTCAGCAGACCAGCTCAGGCCCATTCATGCAGAAGCTTAGTGGGATTCCAGAAGAAAGCATGCAAGGTTTTTAGGTCTAAAATCAGAACTGGCAGTGGGTTTGTGGCATATGGTCTTTATTATGTTGAGATATGTTCCCAGTATGCCCACTTTCCAAAGTGTTTTTATTGTAAACGGGTGTTGGATTTTGTCAAAAGCTTTTTTTGTATCTATTGAGATGATCATATAGTTTTTATTCTTTGGTTTGTTAATGTGGTGTTGGACTTGATTGATGCACATATGTTGAAGAATCCTTTCATCCTTGGGATAAATCCCACTTGATCACAGATTGTTGGATTGAAATGAATATATGCAATATAAAAAAAATCAGAACTGGAATATTGCTTTTGCTACTATTTATTGGCCAAAGCAAGTCATAGGTCCAACCTAGATCCAAGAGGTGGAGAAAGACATTACTTGTTGATGAGAGGAGCTTTATAGTTGTACTGCAAAGGGGAATGGAATAGGCAGTCGGAAGGGATTAATCTGGACCATTTTACATACTATCATTAAAAAAAAAAATAAGGAACTTCCCTGGTGGCTCAGATGGTAAAGCGTCTGTCTACAATGAGGGAGACCTGGGTTCTATCCCTGGGGCGGGAAGATCCCCTGGAGAAGGAAATGGCAATCCACTCCAGTACTCTTGCCTGGAAAATCCCATGGACGGAGGAGCCTGGTAGGCTGCAGTCCATGGGGTCGCAAAGAGTCGGACATGACTGAGTGACTTCACTTCACTATTATAAAAATAATGGTGTTGGGAGAACCAGAGGAATGAAAGGAACAAGGAACGTGCTAAGGAATAGCACTTCTTAAATATGATTTTAATGGGACTGCTCCTTTGTAGGAGGTGGAGTCTCCTCCATCTCTTGAGTCTGGGTGCGCCTTACAGCTTGCTTGGCTGACAAATGATAGCAAAAGCAACACTGTGTCAACAAGCAGCGCTGGGGTCTTGGAGGGAGGTGTGCCCTGCCGCTGCTTGAATTACTTATGAGATACCACCTCTGCTAGGACCAGGGTGACTTCTCCTTTCCAGATGCCAGTGACTCATATTGAATGAACCTAACCAAAAGCCACTGAAAAGAGAATCTGGAAAACCTAGCATGCTTCCAGGCCTGGCAGTATAGAGTAGGAGATTGAAAGGGGAGTGTGGGGCTGTGAGCAGATTGGAAAACAACCACACAGTTCCACAGTTCCCTTTGGAATTCTCATCGCATCACAGGTATGAGATCTGTTGCTCTAGCATGCTATGATTCTAGGGGGGTAGTTTGTCATCCCAAAGACAAACACTGGCTGAGTCAACTGTGTCTTGGTGATCCTGGGGAATTACTCTTGCTGATTTTGACCTGTAACTAGGCTGGAGCTAGGGGTGTTCACAAGATAACTATGGTGAATGGTCAAGAAAGTCAGATTTTGGTCTCATTCATTATCTCAAAGGAGGTTATCTGTATGGAGAAGCAATGTGCATGCTCAGTTGCTAAGTCATGTCTGGCTTTCTGTGACTTTATGGACTTTAGCCCATAAAGGAGTATCCCACCATGCTTCTCTGTCTGCAGGATTCTCCAGGCAAGAATACTGGAGTGGGTTGCCATATCCTTCTCCAGGAGATCTTTCTGGCCCAGGGACTGAACCTGAGTCTCCTGCATCTCCTGCGTTGGCAGGCAGATTCTTTACCACTGAGCCACCTGGAAAGCCATATGGAGAAGTAATAGATAACAAAAATTTTGATGTTTGTCTTCTGAGAAGTTGCTTGGCCAGTGGTCTCGGCCATCAGCACAGAGGATTTGCATGATGCTATGAGTGAATGGGGTATGGAGAGGCAGGCAATCAGCATGAAAAAGTACAAGAATAGTAATCTAGTCAGTCTTGTAAGAAGTTACAATTCTGGATTCTCTAATTAGAAAGAATTTACATAATATTGGAGAAATCTGGTAGCTTCCACTTGAGAGTCAGATAATGACTAATTACGGCAGCTGAGGGGACATCTGAAGGGTGGGGCAGGGGTCAGGAAGGCACAGGCAGGGTGACAAATAGTACAAGAATGACACTGTTACTGGGGAGTTTATAAAAATTCCACACTGAGCACTGCAGAAGCTTAATTATGGATTCTGAAGACATCTAAATATGTAATGGACTGATCTGGCATGGATGTGTTTTACATATGTATTACTTTCCTGTTAAGAACTATTTAACAGTGATTATTTATACTGAGACTTAATCAATTAGTGTTTGAAATTGGACTGCAAATGTGAAAAAAAATAACTACTTAACCTTAGCTCTTTAAGACATGTTAGAAATCATCTATTCCTCCTCTCATTGTGTCTGTAATGAAACTGGGGCCCAGAAAGGTGACAGAGCTGGTCTGAGGTCATGCAGCTGATTAAAGACAGAATCAGGACTAGAACTCAAGCTGGGTGATTCCCAGTCAGATGAGTTTTTATTCCCTTTACCATAATTTCTACCTTGTATTTTGACAGAGGTGAGGCCTGTATCTAAATGAAGCTTGAAGAAAGTGTTTTCTAGATTCATCAGAATCACCCATGGGTGCTTTTATAGATCTGCCTGGAACCTAGCCCAGAACTTCAGAGGCAGAATTCTGTGTATTTTAACAACCACCACCACCTGCTTAGAGGCATTTTTGATGTCCTGTCTCCCTTTTATCTTGCCTAGTTCTGTGTAAGGATATGGTTTTAGGCATTGATTAGCAGGAGAGAACTCTTTCCAGAGGTTTACATGCTTTCAGTTAGGTAAGGCTTTTGCCTAAAGCTCCCCCTCGACACCTTTTATACTTATTTATTGATATTTGGCTGCGCTGGGTCTCAGTTGCAGCACACAGCATCTTCAGTCTTCATTGTAGCACATGGCATCTTTCTAGCTGTGGCACGTGGGATCTAGTTCCCTGACAAGGAACCAAACGTGGGCCCCACTGGGCCAACAGGGAAGTCCCTGAAGCCCGCCCCCCACACCTTTTTTTTTTAATTTGGAGGCTAATTACTTTACAATATTGTGGTGGTTTTTGCCATACATTGACATGAGTCAGCCATGGGTGTACAGGTGTTCCCCATCCTGAATCCCCCCTCCCACCTCCCTCCTCATCCCATCCTTCAGGGTCAGCCCAGTGCACCAGCCCTGAGCACCCTGTCTCATGCATCGAACCTGGACTGGCGATCTGTTTCACATATGATAATATACATGTTTCAACGCTATTTTCTCAGATCATCCTATCCTCGCCCTCTCCCACAGAGTCCAAAAGACTGTTCTATACATCTGTGTCTCTTTTGCTGTCTCACATATAGTGTCATCGTTACCATCTTTCTAAATTCCATATATATGCGTTAGTATACTGTACTGGTGTTTTTCTTTCTGATTTACTTCACTCTGTATAATAGTCTCCTGTTTCATCCACCTCACTAGGAGTGATTCAAATGTATTATTTGTAATGGCTGAGTGATATTCCATTGTGTATATGTACCACAGCTTTCTTATCCATTCTTCTGCTGATGGACATCTAGGTTGTGAAGCCCCGTCTTTACTGAGCAACCTCCTGAGGGGCTCATGAGCTGTGACCCCTCACTCATTAGAGATTTCCATGGGCCCCTCCTGGTACAGAGAGTAGTAACACTGAAGGTGCAGTGCTGGTTATTGGCAAGTTGGTTCCTCCAAGTAAAATTGTAGGATGATATTCAGTTCAGGCCACCTCAAGTGTTGATCTCTAGGTGCCAGGTTGTTGGTGTGTTTGGCCAATGGTGAGTGTGAGTTATAAGGGAGAGAAGCCAACCCTAGGGATAAGTGAGTCTTTCTTGCCCTTTGTGGTATCTGCAGCTCCTGAAACAGTACCTGACATATATTAGGTGCTCAATAAATATTTGCTGACTGACTGAATGAAATGAAGCCCCTTATTGGATGCCAGCTGTGAAATAGCTGTACTTAATGTATCACGAGTCAGTAAGTGTCCTCTTTCCAGAAGTGTGGTTGGATTCTGAGTGTAGTTGGGATTCATCCTATAAAGCTCCACAGGGCCTAATGTATAATGATAAATCATAACCCTCCTAGGTGTTCAGAATCAATTTCACACCTCATCTGTTACCACAAGCAGAATATGTGAGAAAGTACCCTCGTCTTTGTAATACATCAGCTCAGAAAAATGAAAAAATGCCTGAAGATCAGAAAAGGGAACACTGTTATAGTGCATGGTGCTTAATCAGCTACCCAGACAGTGATGGATTTCAGGGGATATTTACATTTGAATTATGACATCTAAAATGTCTCAAGTACAACCCATAGTTTATGGGCAGCATGGAAGCAGTTTTAAAAAATCATTTCTCATTATCTGTAGTTAAAAACAAAGTCTCTCTTTGTAGACATATTCTTTCTACAAAAGTAATAATAAAAAACTGAGGATAAAGTCCTGTCTAGATTAATGATCGGCTTGGAGTCCTCACTGTGTCCCTGACAGACATCACTGATTGATCGCAGTAGATTTTCCTGCTTCACCTGGTACAGTCTCATTACTTCTCAATCCAAGGCTCTAAGAAGCCATTGCTGATTGATCTGAGTTGACTGAAACTCATTGACCATTGCTGATCTAGAGTTTGTCTTTGTTCTCTGAAAAGCTAACAGTAGTAGATAATAAGAGGATGGAGGGAAAAGCAGAGGAAAAGCTATTGGTTTGGAAAGCATCATGGATTAATCAGCTGATCCACTTCCTTGCTTCTGGACAGGATCATATTCAAAGCCATGGACAGAATAATGATTTCCTTGCTGGTGGTGTTTCGCCAGTTGAGATTCTGGGGCCAGGTGCATCATGGGTGATAGATACTGTAGGAACTTGTGCCTTGCTTAAGAGACAATGGATCAGAACCTCTGGGCTTGAAGTCAAGGAGGCTGCATTGGAACTAGTACTCCGGTGCATCTTAGTCACTTAAAGTTGGCGATGATGCCCTGTGGATATCTGGGGGTCTAGTCTCACCTCTGTTGTTTACTCACCATGAGAACCTGGACTTATCCCTTACCACAGCCTCAATTTTCTTATGGAGAAATAGTAACATTGTGCCATCAACTCCTAGGGCAGTCATGAAACTCACTTGGGACTTCTGAGAATGCTTTCAGGCAAAGTGAGTGCTGTAGACATGGAATATATTGTTGTTTATCTGTTAAACTTTGTGGGGGAATTGGAGTATGCTTTTGAAAGTTTATTTTAACTTTATCAAGAGCTAGTGATCTACTAAAACCAGAATGGCACTGAAAGGTAAAACAACTCTGTTGAAGAGACCAGAGCAGTAGTTCTCAACCATGCTTATAAATTAGAAACATAAGGGAAGTTTTTTAAAAAAATTTATTTTATAATGGAGTATAGCCAACTTAAAATATTGCGATAGTTTCAGGTGGGCAGCAAAGGGACTCAGCCATACGTGTACATGTATCCATTCTTTCCGAAACTGCTGTTTCATATCCAGGCTGCCACATAATATTGAGCAGAGTTCCTTGTGCTATACAGTAGGACCTTGTTGGTTATCCATTTTAAGTATAGCAGTGTGTACATGTCAATCTCCATCTCTCTAACTATTCCTCCCCCTGCTATCCTCCCTCACCTAGCAGCCATAAGTTCATTCTGTAAGTCTATTTCTGTTTTGTACGTAAGTTCAGTTGTATCATTTCTTTTTAGATTCCACATATAAGGGATATCATAGGATGCTTCTCCTTCTCTGACTGACTTCATTCAGTATAACAATCTCTAGGTCCATTATGTGGGGAAATTTTAAAAACTGCCTAAGCCAGAGCCCCATCCAGGACAGAGTTACAAGAATTCAGAGAGTGAACTTGAGCTTGGCATCTCTTGTGGTTTGTAGTCTGGCTTCCAGCCTTTCTGAAGAACGGCTGACCTCTTGGTCTTTCAATCCTATCAACATTTCAGTATTTTTCCAATACATTTCATTTTAAATTACTCAGGCTCACATTTGTTGCTTGTGACCAGAAAACCTGAACTGATATCTCATTAGTCAGTTAACCTTCAAAGCTGGGGACTGTGACTGTCTCCTTCACCTCTGGATTCGGAGTGATTCACACCAATCCTGACACACAGTGAGATGAAAAACTGGCTTAACAATTTGAGGTAGAATTTTTTAGATTATTACAAACCTTATGGAGTATAAGAGTTATAACATTGTAGTACTAATGTCCAGGTGAATTCTTTGGGTAATTTTACTTGGGTAAAATTCACTTGGGTAATTCTATCTATATTTGGACAGAAAAATTTATATTTGAGTAAGCAGTTTTTTTCCTACAAGTCAGTGATAAAGTGGAAAAAAGCACTGATTTTTTTATTTTTTAACTTTACAATATTGTATTGGTTTTGCCATATATCAAAATGAATCCGCCACAGGTATACATGTGTTCCCCATCCTGAACACTCCTCCCTCCCCATACCATCCCTTTGGGTCGTCCCAGTGCACCAGCCCCAAGCATCCAGTATCGTGCATTGAACCTAGACTGGCGACTCGTTTCATGTATGATATTATACATGTTTCAATGCCATTCTCCCAAATCATCCCACCCTCTCCCTCTCCCACAGAGTCCAAAAGACTGTTCTATACATCAGTGTCTCTTTTGCTGTCTCGTATACAGGGTTATTGTTACCATCTTTCTAAATTCCGTATATATGCGTTAGTATACTGTATCGGTGTTTTTCTTTCTGGCTTACTTCACTCTGTATAATCGGCTCCAGTTTCATCCACCTCATTAGAACTGATTCAAATGTATTCTTTTTAATGGCTGAGTAATACTCCATTGTGTATATGTACCACAGCTTTCTTATCCATCCATCTGCTGATGGACATCTAGGTTGCTTCCATGTCCTGGCTATTATAAACAGTGCTGTGATGAACATTGGGGTACATGTGTCTCTTTCCCTTCTGGTTTCTTCAGTGTGTATGCCCAGCAGTGGGATTGCTGGGTCATAAGGCAGTTCTATTTCCAGTTTTTTAAGGAATCTCCAGTGTTCTCCATAGTGGCTGTACTAGTTTGCATTCCCACCAACAGTGTAAGAGGGTTCCCTTTTCTCCACACCCTCTCCAGCATTTATTGCTTGTAGACTTTTGGATCGCAGCCATTCTGACTGGCGTGAAATGGTACCTCATAGTGGTTTTGATTTGCATTTCTCTGATAATGAGTGATGTTAAGCATCTTTTCATGTGTTTGTTAGCCATCTGTATGTCTTCTTTGGAGAAATGTCTATTTAGTTCTTTGGCCCATTTTTTGATTGGGTCATTTATTTTTCTGGAATTGAGCTGTAGGAGTTGCTTGTATATTTTTGAGATGAGTTGTTTGTCAGTTGCTTCATTTGCTATTATTTTCTCCCATTCTGAAGGCTGTCTTTTTACCTTGCTTATAATTTCCTTTGTTGAAAAGCACTGATTTTGAAGGAGTCAACTCTCTCTAGTAATATGCCTTAAGGAGAAGCCACAGAAAGTCTCATCTAAGTAGTGAACACATCTGATCCTGTGTGGCTTCTGAGATCAAAAGAGACAAGAAACAGAAATCTTTGGGCTGGTGAGGTTGGGGTAAGAGTACGCAGGGAATCTCTGTACTGTTTCGTAAGTTTTCTGTAAATTAAAATTATTTCAAAAAAAAAAATTGACTTAAATTGAGAGCTACCCAAGTGCTGATCCTCACTGTTGTTTAGTAGCTCAGTTATGTCCAACTCTTTGTGACCCCACGGACTACAGCACGCCAAGCTTCCCTGTCCTTCTCCATCTCCTGGAACTTGCTCAGACTCATGTCCACTGAGCTGGTGATGCCATCCAACCATTTCATTCTCTGTTGCCCCCTTCTCCTTCTGTCTTCAATCTTTCCCAGCATCAGGTTTTTTTCCCAATCAGTCAGCTTTTCACATCAGGTGTCCGAAGTATTGGAGCTTGAGCATCAGTTCTTACATAGAATATTCAGGGTTGATTTCCTTTAGGATTGACTGGTTTGATCTCCTTGCAGTCCGAGGGACTCTCAAGTCTTCTCCAACCCCACAGTTTGAAAGCATCATTTAAATCTAGGTTTCCTCAAAGTAAAGAGATAATGCATGTAAGATTCTTGGCATTTATGTGTGCTCTGATGGTAAAGCGTCTGCCTACAATGTGGGAGACTGGGGTTCAATCCCTGGGTTGGGAAGATCTCCTGGAGGAGGAAATGGCAGCCCACTCCAGTATTCTTACCTGGAAAATCCCATGGACGGAGGAACCTGGTAGTCCATGGTGTTGCAAAGAGTTGGACACAACTGAGCAATTTCACTTTCTTTCTTTCACTTTCACTCAGTGAATAATTGTAGTGGTTGTTTTTGAAGACTGTGGGGATATAAGGATGGGGGAGACTTAAATGAGTTTGTGGTAAATAAAGTTTTATACTGATAAAGAATGAAAGTCAAATGTCATTGGAACATGGGCATGCTCATTCATTTGTGTTGTCTATGAGAGATTTTGTGCTAAGAATGTAGAGTTAAGTAGTAGCCACACAGACCATGTGGCCTGCAAAGGCTATAATATTTATTTTCTGGCTCTTACAGAAAAGATTTGCTGACCTCTGGTCTAACAGTGTAGGCTGGATAAATGGGTGTGTGCTGCATATCCTCCCTTTGCCCCACAGGGTCAACTTTTCACCCTTTCCACCCTGTTCTGTACCCTAGGAGGCTGGGGTCTAGGCTAGGGTCTCTGGCAGTTGGTCTCAGTGTCTAGTCCTGGAATTGGCATCATGCCAGCATCACTAGTGATCTCATGGAAGATTCTTAAACCCCATCTATCCTAGACCAGTTGAATCGAGAAATCTGGGGAAGGGGCCCAGGAATCTTCAACAGTCCTTGGGTGAACCTGATGTATGATTTTTTTTTTTTTGGATTATTGATTTTTTAAATTGGAGGATAATTGCTTTACAGTGTTCTTTCTGCTGTACAACAAAGAGATTCAGCCATAATTATAAATATGTATGCTCCCTTCCTCTTGAGCCTCCCTCCCCACTTCTATCCCCCACTTATAGGTCATCATAGAGTGCCAGGTTGAGCTTCCTGTTTTATACAGCAGCTTCTGATGAGTGTTAATGTTGAAGAACCACTGGTCTATGAGTTTCTTTGTCCTTCAGCTTCCTGTCCATTTTGCCAGTGAGGAGCATCAGCAAAAGATGGGTGGAGAGAGAGAGGGAGGGAGGAAAAAGATCAAGGCAAGGGATTTGTTCACTGTCTCTTACCCAGTGGAGTGATTTGTGTGTGTGTTTGTGTATGTATGTACATATGTATATATGTATTTAAGCATATATGCATGTATTTATTTATGTGTTTTCCCATCTGGGATTTTTTTAAATGAAGTATAGTTAATTTGAAATATTGTGTTAGTGTCAGGTGTACAGCGGAGAAGGCGATGGCACCCCACTCCAGTACTCTTGCCTGGAAAATCCCATGGATGGAAGGCCTGGTGGGCTGTAGTCCATGAGGTCGCTAAGAATCGGACACGACCGAGTGACTTCACTTTCACTTTTCACTTTCATGCATTGGAGAAGGAAATGGCAACCCACTCCAGTGTTCTTGCCTGGAGAATCCCAGGGACGGGAGAGCCTCATGGGCTGCCGTCTATGGGGTCGCACAGAGTCAGACACGACTGAAGCGACTTAGCAGCAGCAGCAGGTGTACAGCAAATTGATCAACATATACACACATGTATATGTATATATATAAATTTTTTGGCCAGATTACTGCCATTATAGGTTATTATAACATATTAAAGTTCTCTGTGGTATACAGTAAGTCCTTGTTGCTTATCTATTTTATGTATAATAGTTTGTATTTGTTAATGCCATACTCCTAATTTATCCCTCTCTGACCTCCCTTTCCCCTTTGGTAACTAAAAGTTTGTTTTCTGTATCTGAGAGTCTTTTTATGTTTTACATGTAGACTCATTTGCAAAATTTTTTGGATTGTACATGTAAGTGACATATATAGTGTTTGTCTTTTTCTGACTGACTTCACTTAGTATGATAATCTCTAGGTCCATCCATGTTGCAGAAAAAGGCATTTTTTGTTCTTCATGGCTGAGTAATATTCATGTGTGTGTGTGTGTGTGTGCATCTCACATCTTCTTAAGCCAGTCGCCTGCTGATGGGCATTTGCTTGTTTTCTTGTCTTGACTATTGTGAATAGTATTTCTTTTTGAATTAGAGTTTTCATTTTTTCCTATGGATTTACTTGATTCCTCAGCTGATAGTCACAGTTCCTGTAAGGCACTACTCTCCAGGCAACCTTTTTTGTATTGGGTCCCATTGGCCATAAGTGTTCCCTCTTCTCATCCTTTTTTTGAACTGGGAGTGGTTATGGGGGCCTCTATTGCCAGACTTGTGGCTCACACTGGCTTCTGTAGTTTCCCTCTAACTTTTCCATACCTTTGTAAATAGTCCCTTTATTAAACACTCTTCAAATTATTCTAAAGTGAATACACTTCTTGCTGGAACCATGGCCCATAGAACACATAAGCTGTTTTAAGGTGTTATAAAGATGGAATGAATGGTAGTAACCATTTGGGGAGCCCAGAGGACACAAAGTCTTTCCAGAAAGTTTTAGGGGCTAAAGTGCACAAAGCCTCAGAGAAGGTGTGACTTCTTGGTTGGTCTCTTAAAGATGGGTAATATTCAGCTAAATATAGGAAAACTTCCAAGTGTTGGATAGTATGTATGACTTTTTGGGCAACAGTAAGCTGTTGAGTTTGAACATATATGTTGGGTTGAGAGCCACTGTTGTAGGCAGTAACGTGTCATTGAAACTGTCTAAGCAGGTAAATGATGTGGAGATGGCTTAAGAGTAAACAATTCGGATTTGGTGGTTACGTAAACAGACTATGGGCTTAGAGGGACCAAAGTTAAAATTGAGGCCTGTGTCATACTAGTTGTGTGTCCATCAGTAAGTAATATCTCTGAGCCTTAGTTTCTTCTACAAAACAGAAATGGTGAAAACTTTTACAGATGTCATAAAGATTTAGTGAGGAGGTGTATGTAGAGCATTAGTACCGTGGCTGGAATATTGTAAATGCTCAAGAAAGCCTATCGTTATTATGGTTACTCTTATTATCCTTCTCAACCTTAAGAACTTACAACATTCCCAAGAGTTGTGAATATTAGAAAGGAATCTCAGTGGCCTGGGTTCTGATAGCTAAAGTTGGCATCATCATTGTGACTTAGTATCATCCTCCAACACGCTTCTCCTTTCTCTGATGGCTTCTGGAGAAGTTGCTGTGTGTGCTGTAAGCAAGCTACTTTCCCTACAGCTGTCTTTAAGGACACAGTGTCAAAAGGGTTCTCATTTAGGATGTTGGTACCATGATTCCTGGGTCAGGAAGATCCACTGTAGAAGGGATAGGCGATAAAATTAAAAGACAATTAAAAGACACTTACTCTTTGGTAGAAAAGTTATGACCAACCTAGATAGCATATTGAAAAGCAGAGACATTACTTTGCTAACAAAGGTCCGTCTAGTCAAGGCTATGGTTTTTCCAGTGGTCATGTATGGATGTGAGAGTTGGACTGTGAAGAAAGCTGAGTGCCAAAGAATTGATCTTTTGAACTGTGGTGTTGGAAAAGACTCTTGAGAGTCCCTTGGAGTGCAAGGAGATCCAACCAGTCCATTCTGAAGGAGATCAGCCCTGGGATTTCTTTGGAAGGAATGATGCTAAAGCTGAAATTCCAATACTTTGGCCACTTCATGTGAAGAGTTGACTCACTGGAAAAGACCCTGATGCTGGGAGGGATTGGGGGCAGGAGGAGAAGGGGACGACAGAGGATGAGATGGCTGGATGGCATCACTGACTCGATGGACGTGAGTCTGAGTGAACTCCAGGAGTTGGTGATGGACAGGGAGGCCTGGTGTGCTGCGACTCATGGGGTTGCAAAGAGTTGGACACGACTGAGCGACTGAACTAACTGACTGCCTGACTGACCCACTCCAGTGTTCTTGGGCTTCCCTTGTGGCTCAGCTGGTAAAGAATCTGCCTGCAATGTGGGAGACCTGGGTTCAATCCCTGAGTTGGAAAGATTCCCCTGGAGAAGGGAAAGGCTACCTACTCCAGTATTCTGGCCTGGAGAATATAGGACTATATAGTCCATGGGGGTCACAAAGAGTTGTACATGACTGAGCAACTTTCACAGAAATAACTAGCACATTCTTAAATTTTCAAATTTTAAGTATAGTTGATGTACAATATATGTTACAGGTGTGGAACACAATGATTCACAATTTTTAAAGATTATATTCCATTTATAGTTATTATGAAACATTGTCTGTATTCCCTATGCTGTACAATATATTCTTGTAGCTTATTTTATATCTAATAGTTTGTATCTCCTACTCTCCTAATCCTATATATTGTCCTACCCTCCTTCCCTTTCCCTACTGATAAACACTAGTTTGCTCCATCTGTGAGTCTGCTTATTTTTTGTTATATTCACTAGTTTATCATGGTGTTTTTTTTATATTCCATATACATGTGATATAAAGTATGTCTTTTTCTGTCAGACTTATTTCACTTCACATAATACCCTCCAAGTCTAGCCATGTTGCTGCAAATGACAAAATTTCATTCTTTTTTTGTGGCTGAGTAGTATTCTATTGTGCATGTATATATCTGCATTTATATCACATTTCTTAATTATTTTGACAAAGTATAGTTGATTTGCAATGTCAATTTCTGCTGTATAACAATGTGATTCATCTAAACATATATATATATATTTTTTTAATGTTTTTAAATTATGGTTTAACATAGGATTTTTTAAAATTAAAAAACGTATTGGAATATAGCTGATTAACAATATTGTAGTAGTTTTAGGTGAACAGCAAAGGAACACAGCCATATATATACATGTATCCACTCTCCTCTAAACACCCCTCCCTTTCAGCCTGGCACATAACATTAAGCAGAGTTCCATGTGCTATGCAGTAAGTCTTTGTTGGTTATCCACTTTAAATACAGTTATATATAGGGATAGTTAGGGACTTTGGGAAGGTCATGTACACAATGCTATATTTATCATAGGATATCGGATCATTGAAAAAGCAAGAGAGTTCCAGAAAAACATCTATTTCTGCTTTATTGACTATGCCAAAGCCTTTGACTGTGTGGACCACAATAAACTGTGGAAAATTCTGAAAGAGATGGGAATACCAGACCACCTGACCTGCCTCTTGAGAAACCTATATGCAGGTCAGGAAGCAACAGTTAGAACTGGACATGGAACAACAGACTGGTTCCAAATAGGAAAAGGAGTACGTCAAGGCTGTATATTGTCACCCTGCTTATTTAACTTATATGCAGAGTACATCATGAGAAATGCTGGGCTGGAAGAAGCACAAACTGGAATCAAGATTGCTGGGAGAAATATCAATAACCTCAGATATGCAGATGATACCACCCTTATGGCAGAAAGTGAAGAGGAACTAAAGAGCCTCTTGATGAAAGTGAAAGAGGAGAGTGAAAAAGTTGCTTAAAGCTCAACATTCAGAAAACGAAGATCATGGCATCTGGTCACATCGCTTCATGGCAGATAGGCGGGAAAACAGTGGAAACAGTGTCAGACTTTATTTTTGGGGGCTCCAAAATCACTGCAGATGGTGACTGCAGCCATGAAATCAAAAGACGCTTACTCCTTGGAAGGAAAGTTATGACCAACCTAGACAGCATATTCAAAAGCAGAGACATTACTTTGCCAACAAAGGTCCGTCTAGTCAAGGCTATGGTTTTTCCAGTGGTCATGTATGGATGTGAGAGTTGGACTGTGAAGAAAGCTGAGTGCCGAAGAATTGATCTTTTGAACTGTGGTGTTGGAGAAGACTCTTGAGAGTCCCTTGAACTGCAAGGAGATCCAACCAGTCCATCCTAAAGGAGATCAGTCCTGAGTGTTCATTGGAAGGACTGATGCTAATACTCCAGTACTTTGGCCACCTCATGTGAAGAGTTGACTCATTGGAAAAGACCCTGATGCTGGGAGGGATTGGGGGCAGGAGGAGAAGGGGACGACAGAGGATGAGATGGCTGGTTGGCATCACCGACTCGATGGACGTGAGTCTGAGTGGACTCCGGGAGTTGGTGATGGACAGGGAGGCCTGGCGTGCTGCAATTCATGGGGTTGCAAAGAGTCGGACACAACTGAGCGACTGAATTGAACTGATTGAATATAGTTCCATGTGTTATACAATAAGATCTTGTTTATCCATCCTATATATAAGCTATTATGCATCCTATATATAAGCTATTATGTATAGATGGAACTATATTCAATATCCTATGATATATATATATATATAACAGTGTGTACATAATCTTCCCAAAGTCCCTAACTACCCCTATATATAAATATACATATGCTAACCCCAAACTCCCATTCCATCCCTTCCCCTTAGCAATCACAAGTCTAGTCTCTATACCTAGGAGTCTGTTTCATAGACATGTTCATTTGTGTCATGTTTTAGATTCTCTATATAAGTGATGTCATATGGTACTTGTCTTTCTCTTTATCACTTACTTTGCTTAGTTGATTATCTCTGGTTTCATCCATGTTGCTGCAAATGGCATTTTTTGTGTGTGTGTTACTTTTGTTTTTTTAATCACTGAGTAGTTTTCTGTTGTGTATATGTACACATTACATCTATGTTCATTCATCTGTCAATGGATATTTAGTTTGCTGCTATGTCTTGCTATTGCGAATAGTGCTGTATGAATATGGGGGTGCATGTGTCTTTTTGAATTAGTTTTGTCTGGATATATGCCCAGGAATAGGATTGCTGGATCATATGGCTACTCCAGTTTAAGTTTTTTGAGGAACCTAACACAATGGCTGAACCAGCTTCCATTCCCACCAGTAGTTAGAAGGGTTCCCTTTATCCACACCCTTTCTAGCGTTTGTTATTTGTAGACTTTTTGACGATTGTCATTCTGACCAGATGGCTCAGTGATAAAGAATCGGCCTGCCAATGCAGGAGATGTGGGTTTGACCCCTGGGTTGGGAAGATCCCCTGGAAAAGGGACTGGCAATCCACTCCAGTATTCTTCCCTGGAAAATCCCATTAATAGAGGGGCCTGGCAAGCTACAGTCCATATGGTCCCAAAGAGTTAGACACAACTGAACACAGGACATGTCTTTGGAGAAATATAGATTTAGACCTTCTGTCCTTCTTTTGGATTTTGTTGTTGTTATTATCGAGTTATATAAGTTGTATATTATGGAAATTAAGCCTTTGTTGGTCGTATCATTTGCAGATATTTTCTCCCATTCCATAGGTTGTCTTTTTGCTTTATGGTTTCCTTTGCTGTGCAAAAAAGCCTGTAAATTTGATTAGGTCCCCCCTTTTAAATTTATTTATTTAAAAATAATTTCTATTGGAGTATAATTACAATGTTGTGTTAGTTTCTGCTACACAGCAAAGTGAATCAGCTATGCATATACATATATCCCTTCTTTTTTAGATTTCCTTCCCATATGAGCTATCATAGAGCATTGAGTAGAATTCCTTGTGCAATACAGTAGGTTCTCATTATTGTTCAGTCACTAAGTCTTGTCTGACTCTTTGTGACCCCATGGACTGCAGCACACCAGGCTTCCCTGTCTTTCACCATCTCCTGGAGTTTGCTCAAACTCACATCCATTGAGTTGGTGATTCCATCCAACCATCTCATCCTCTGTCATTGCCTTCTCCTGCCTTCAATCTCTCCCAGCATCAGGGTCTTTTCCAGTGAGTCAGTTCTTCACATCAGTGGCCAAAGTATTGGAGCTTCAGCTTCATAACCAGTCCTAATGAATCTTCAGGGTTGAGTTCCTTCAGAATTGACTGGTTTGATATTGCTGTCCAAGGAATTCTCAGGCATCCTCTCCAGCACCACAGTTCAAAAGCATCAATTCTTTGGCGCTCAAGCTTCTTTATGGTCCAACTTTCACATCTGTACATGACTATTGGTAACCATGGATAGCTTTGACTAGATGGACCTTTGTGGGCAAAATGATGTCTCTGCTTTTTAATGCTGTCTAGGTTGTCATGGCTTTTCTTCCAAGGAGCAAGCAACTTTTGATTTCATGGCTGCAGTCACTGTCCACAGTGATTTTGGAGCCCAAGAAAATGACTTCTGTCACTATTTCCATTTCCCCCCTCTATTTGCTAGGAAGTGATGGGACTGGATGCCATGATCTTCTGTTTTGAATGTTGAGTTTGAAGTCAGCTTTTTAACTCCTCTTTTACTTTTATCAAGAGGCTCTTTAGTTCTTCACTTTCTGCCATTGGGGTGATAACATCTGCATATCTGAGGTTATTGATATTTCTCCTGGCAATCTTGATTCCAGCTTGTGAGTCATCCAGCCCAGCATTTCACATGATGTACTCTGCATAGAAGTTAAATAGGCAGGGTGACAATATACAGCCTTAACTTGCTCCTTTCCCAATTTTGAACTGGTCTGTTGTTCTGTGTCTGGTTCTAACTGTTGCTTCTTGACATACATACAGATTTCTTGGGAGGTGAATAAAGTGGTCTGGTATTCCCATCTCTTTCAGAATCTTCCAGTTTGTTGTGATCCACACAAAGGCTTTAGTGTAGTCAATGAAACAGAAGTAGATGTTTTTTTCTGGAATTCTCTTTCTTTTTCTATGATCCAACGAATGTTGGCAATTAGATCTCTGGTTCCTCTGCCTTTCCTAAATCCATCTTGTACATCTGGAAATCCTTGGTTCATGCATTGTTGAAGCCTAACTTGAAGGATTTTGACCTCTACCTTGCTAGACTGTGAGATGAGTGCAATTGTGCAGTAGTTTGGACATTCTTTGGCATTGCCCTTCTTTGGGATTGGAATGAAAACTGACCTTTTCCAGTCCTGTGGCCATTGCTAAGTTTTCCAAATTTGCTGGCATATTGAGTACAGTATTTTAACAGCATCATCTTTTAGGATTTGAAATAGCTTTGATGGAATTCCATCACCTCCACTAGCTTTGTTCATAGTAATGCTTCCTAAGGCCCACTTGACTTCACACACTAGGATGTCTGGCTGCAGGTAAGTGACCACACCATTGTGATTATCCAGGTCATTAGATATCCATTTTGTACATAGTAGCACATATATATTTTTGAGGGACCTCCATACTGTTTTCCATAGTGGCTGTATCAATTTACTTTCCCATCAACAGTGTAGGAGGGTTCTCTTCTTCTCCACATCCTCTCCAGCATTTATTATTTGTAAGTTTTTTTTTTTTAACTCATTCTTTTTTTAAAGAATTAATTTATTTTAATTGGAGGATAATTAATTTATAATATTGTGGTGGCTTTTGCCATACATCGACATGAATAAACCATGGGTGCACATGTTTCCCCCCCATGCTAAACCTCCCCCGCAACATCCCTTTCCCCCCCACCCCTCTGGGTTGTCCAAGAGCACTGGCTTTGAATGCCCTGCTTCATGCATCGAACTTGCACTGGTCATCTATTTTACATATTGTAATATACATGTTTCAATGCTATTCTCTCAAATCATCCCACCCTCACCTTCTCCCACAGAGTCCAAAATCTGTTCTTTATGTCTGTATCTCTTTTGCTGCCTTACATATAGGATCATTGTTACTGTCTTTCTAAATTCCATATATATGCATAAATAATATACTGTATTGGTGTTTCTCTTTCTGAATTACTTCGCTTTGTATAATAGGTTCCATTCACCTTATTAGAACTGACTCAAATGCATTCTTTTTTTTTAATAGCTGAGTATTCCATTGTGTATATGTACCACAGCTTTCTTATCCATTTGTCTGCCAATGGACATCTAGGTTGCTTCCATGTCCTAGCTAGTGTAAACAATGCTGCAATAAACATTGGGGTACACGTGTCTCTTTAAGTTCTGGTTTCCTCAGTGTGTATGCCCAGCAGTGGGATTGCTGGGTCATATGGCAGTTCTATTTCCAGTTTTTTAAGAAATCTCCACAATGTTCTCCATAGTGGCTGTACCAGTTTGCATTCCCACCAACAGTGTAAGATGGTTCCCTTTTCTACACACCCTCTCCAGCATTTATTGTTTGTAGACTTTTTGGTGGTGGCCATTCTGACGGTGTGAGATGATACCTCATTGTGGTTTTGATTTGGATTTCTCTAATAATGAGTGATGTTGAGCATCTTTTCATGTGTTTATTAGCAATGTGTATATCTTCTTTGGAGAAATGTCTGTTTAGGTCTTTGGCTCACTTTTTGATTGGGTTGTTTATTTTTCTGGTATTGAGCTGCTTGTATATTTTGGTGATTAATTCTTTGTCAGTTGTTTCATTTGCTATTATTTTCTCCCATTTTGAAGGCTGCCTTTTCACCTTGCTTATAGTTTCCTTCATTGTGCAAAAGCTTTTAAGTTTAATTAGGTTCCATTTGTTTACTTTTTGTTTTTATTTCCATTACTCTGGGAAGTGTGTCATAGAGGATCTTGATGTGGTTTATGTCAGAGAGTGTTCTGCCGATGTTTTTCTCTAAGAGTTTTATAGTTTCTGGTCTTACATTTAGATCTTTAACCCATTTTGAGTATATTTTTGTCTATGATGTTAGAAAGTGTTCTAGTTTCATTCTTTTACAGGTGGCTGACCATTTTTCCCAGCACCACTTGTTAAAAAGATTATCTTTTCTCCATTGTATTGCCTCTTTTGTCAAAGATAAGGTATCCATAGGTGCTTGGATTTATCTTTGGGCTTTCTATTTTGTTCCATTGATCTATATTTCTGTCCTTGTGCCAGTACCATACTGTCTTGACTGTAGCTTTGTATCAGGGAGGTCGATTCCTCCAGTTCCATTCTTCTTTCTGAAGATTGCTTTGGCTATTTGAGGTGGTTTTTTTTTTTTTTTTCGTTTGTTTCCATACAGATTGTGAAATTATTCTAGTTCTGTGAAAAATACCGTTGGTAGCTTGATAGGGATTGCATTGAATCTATAGATTGCTTTGGGTAGTCTACTCATTTTCAGTATATTGATTGTGCCAATCCACGAACATGGCATATTTCTCCATCTATTTGTGTCATCTTTGATTTGTTTCATCAGTGTTTTAAAAATTGTCAACTTGCTTTAAAATTTTTTTAATTTTATTTATTTTTGGTCGCGTTGGGTCTTTGTTGCTATGCATGGGCTTTGTCTAGTTGCAGCCAGTAGGGGCTACTTATTAAGGTGTGTGGGCTTCCCATTGGATGGTTTCTCTTGTTGGGGCGTATAGGCTCTAGACATGTAGGCTTCGATCGTTGTGGCACATAGGTTATGTAGTTGTGGCTCATGGGCTCTGAGTGCTGGCTCAGTAGTTGTGATACAAGGGGCTTAGTTGGTCTGTGGCATGTGGAATCTTCCTGGACTAGGGATGAAACTCATATCTTCCACAGTATCATACTGTATTGATGACTATAGCTTTGTAGAATAGTCTGAAGTTGGGGAGCCTGCTTCCTCCAACTCCATGTTTCTTTCTCAAGATTTCTTTGGCTATTCCAGGTCTTTGTTTCCATACAAATTGTAAAAGTTTTTGTTCTAATTCTGTGAAAAATGCCATTGATAATTTGATAAAGATTGCATTGAATCTGTAGATTGCTTTGGGTAGTATAGTTATTTTCACAATATTGATTCTTCCAGTCCAACAACATGGTATATCTCTCTCTCCATCTCTTTGTATTGTATTTGATTTCTTTCATCAATATCTTATAGTCTTCTGAGTACAGGTTTTTTGTCTAGGTAGGTTTATTCCTTGGTATTTTATTCTTTTTGTTGAGATGGTAAATGGGACTGTTTCCTGAATTTGTTTCTGATCTTTTGTTGTTAGTGTATAGGAATGCAAGAGATGTCTGCGTATTAATTTTGTGTCCTGAAACTTTACCAAACTCATTGATAAGCCTTTTTAGGATTGTCTATGTATAGTATCATGTCATCTGCAAACAGTGACAGGTTTACTACTACTTTTCCAGTTTGGATTCCTTTTATTTATTTTCTTCTCTGATTGCTGTAGCTAGGACTTCAAAAATTATGCTGAATAGTAGTAGTGAGAGTGGACATCCTTGTCTTATTCTTGATCTTAGAGGAAATGCTTTCAGTTTTTCATCATTGAGAAAGATGTTTGCTATTGCTTTGTCATATACTGTCTTTATTATGTGGAGATAGGTTCCCTGTATACCCACTTTCTAGAGAGTTTGTTTTTTTTTTTAAATCATCAATGGGTATTGAATTTTAGCTAAAGCTTTTTTTTCATCTATTGAGATGATCGTACGAGTTTAGTCTTCAGTGTGTTAATATGGTGTATCCCATTAATTGAATTGTGTATATTGAAGAATCCTTGCATCCCTGGGATAAATTCCACTTGATCATGGTGTATGATCCTTTTAAAGTGTTGCGGTTTGGTTTGCTAATATTTTGTTGAGGACTTTTGGTGTGTGTTCATTTGTGATATTGGCCTGTAATTTTTTTGGTATGATATCTGTGTCTGCTTTTGGTATCAGGGTGATGGTAGGCTCACAGAATGACCTTGGGAGTGTTCCTCCCTCTGCAATATTTTCAAGAGTCTGAGAACAATAGGTGTTAGCTATTCTCTAAATGCTTGATAGAATTCGCTTGTGAAGCCATCTGGTCCTGAACTTCTGTTTGTTGGAAGATTTTTAATCACAGTTTCAATATCAGTGGGAGAAGGACATGGCAATCCACTCCAGTATTCTTGCCTGGAGAATCCTGTGGACAGAGGAGCCTGGAGGGCTCCTGTCCTTAGGGTCGTACAGAGTAGGACATGACTGAAGTGACTTAGCATGCATGCATGCATTGGAGAAGGAAATGGCAACCCACTCCAGTGTTCTTGCCTGGAGAATCCCAGGGACGGGGAAGCCTGGTGGGCTGCCATCTATGGAGTCACACGGAGTCGGACACGACTGAAGTGATTTAGCAGCAGCAGCAATATCAGTGCTTATGATCTGTTTTCTGTTTCTTCCTGTTCAGTCTTTGAAAATTGTACCTTTCTAAATGTGTCCATTTCTACCAGGTTGTCCATTTTGTTCACATATAGTTGCTTGTTTTTTGAAGAAGTGAAGTTGCTCAGTGGTATCTGACTCTCTGCTTCCCCATGGACTGTAGCCCACCAGGCTCCTCTGTCCATGGGATTTTCCAGGCAAGAATACTGGAGTGGGTTGCTATTTCCTTCTCCAATAGTTGCTTGTGGTAGTCTCTTATGATCCTTTGTTTTTCTGTGGTGTCTGTTGCAACTTTTCCTTTTTCATTTCTAATTTTACTAATTTGAGTCTATTTTTTCTTGATAAGTATGACTAAAGGTTTATCAATTTTATTTATGTTTTCAAAAAACAAGTTTTTAGTTTGATCTTTTCTATTGCTTTCTTCATTCCTATTTCATTTATTTTTGCTTTGATCTTTATGATTTTTTTCCTTATACTCACTTGGGGCTTTGTTTGTTCTTTCTCTCATTGCTTCAGGTATAAGGTAAAACTGTTTATTTGATATTTTTCTTGTTTCTTGATGTGGGATTGTACTGCTATAAGCATCCCACTTAGAACTGCTTTTGCTGCATTCCCTAGATTTTGAGTCATTGTGTTCTTTTTTTTTTTGCCTGTTTTTTTTTTAAATTTTATTATTTTTTAAAATTTTATTTTATTTTTTAACTTTACAATATTGTATTGGTTTTGCCATATATCAAAATGAATCCGTCACAGGTATACATGTGTTCCCCATCCTGAACCCTCCTCCCTATCCCTCCCCATACCATCCCTCTGACGTCCCAGTGCACCAGCCCCGAACATCCAGTATCGTGCATCAAACCAGGACTGGCGACTCATTTCATATATGATATTATATATATTTCAATGCCATTCTCCCAAATCATCCCACCCTCTCCCTCTCCCACAGAGTCCAAAAGACTTCTATACATCAGTGTCTCTTTTGCTGTCTCGTATACAGGGTTATTGTTACCATCTTTCTAAATTCCATATATATGCATTAGTATACTGTAATGGTGTTTTTCTTTCTGGCTTACTTCACTCTGTATAATTGGCTCCAGTTTCATCCACCTCATTAGAACTGATTCAAATGTATTCTTTTTAATGGCTGAGTAATACTCCATTGTGTATATGTACCACAGCTTTCTTATCCATCCATCTGCTGATGGACATCTAGGTTGCTTCCATGTCCTGGCTATTATAAACAGTGCTGTGATGAACAATGGGGTACACATGTCTCTTTCCCTCCTGGTTTCCTCAGTGTGTATGCCCAGCAGTGGGATTGCTGGGTCATAAGGCAGTTCTATTTCCAGTTTTTTAAGGAATCTCCACAGTGTTCTCCATAGTGGCTGTACTAGTTTGCATTCCCACCAACAGTGTAAGAGGGTTCCCTTTTCTCCACACCCTCTCCAGCATTTATTGCTTGTAGACTTTTGGATCGCAGCCATTCTGACTGGCATGAAATGGTACCTCATAGTGGTTTTGATTTGCATTTCTCTGATAATGAGTGATGTTGAGCATCTTTTCATGTGTTTGTTAGCCATCTGTATGTCTTCTTTGGAGAAATGTCTGTTTAGTTCTTTGGCCCATTTTTTGATTGGGTCATTTATTTTTCTGGAATTGAGCTGTAGGAGTTGCTTGTATATTTTTGAGATGAGTTGTTTGTCAGTTGCTTCATTTGCTATTATTTTCTCCCATTCTGAAGGCTTTCTTTTCACCTTGCTTATAGTTTCCTTTGTTGTGCAGAAGCTTTTAAGTTTAATTAGGTCCCATTTGTTTGTTTTTGCTTTTATTTCCAATATTCTTGGAGGTGGGTCATAGAGGATCCTGCTGTGATGTATGTCAGAGAGTGTTTTGCCTATGTTCTCCTCTAGGAATTTTATAGTTTCTGGTCTTATGTTTAGATCTTTAATCCATTTTGAGTTTATTTTTGTGTGTGGTGTTAGAAAGTGCTCTAGTTTCATTCTTTTACAAGTGGTTGACCAGATTTCCCAGCACCACTTGTTAAAAAGATTGTCTTTAATCCATTGTATATTCTTGCCTCCTTTGTCAAAGATAAGTTGTCCATAGGTGCGTGGATTTATCTCTGGGCTTTCTATTTTGTTCCATTGATCTATATTTCTGTCTTTGTGCCAGTACCATACTGTCTTGATGACTGTGGCTTTGTAGTAGAGCCTGAAGTCAGGCAGGTTGATTCCTCCAGTTTCATTCTTCTTTCTCAAGATAGCTTTGGCTATTCGAGGTTTTTTGTATTTCCATACAAATTGTGAAATTATTTGTTCTAGCTTTGTGAAGAATACATTGGTAGCTTGATAGGGATTGCATTGAATCTATAAATTGCTTTGGGTAGTATACTCATTTTCACTATATTGATTCTTCCGATCCATGAACATGGTATATTTCTCCATCTATTAGTGTCTTCTTTGATTTCTTTCACCAGTGTTTTATAGTTTTCTATATATAGGTCTTTAGTTTCTTTAGGTAGATATATCCCTAAGTATTTTATTCTTTCATTGTAATGGTAAATGGAATTGTTTCCTTAATTTTTCTTTCTATTTTCTCATTATTAGTGTATAGGAATGCAAGAGATTTCTCTGTGTTAATTTTATATCCTGCAACTTTATTATATTCATTGATTAGCTCTAGTAATTTTCTGGTGGAGTCTTTAGGGTTTTCTATGTAGAGGATCATGTCATCTGCAAACAGTGAGAGTTTTACTTCTTCTTTTCCAATTTGGATTCCTTTTATTTCTTTTCTGTTCTGATTGCTGTGGCCAAAACTTCCAAAACTATGTTGAATAGTAATGGTGAAAGTGGGCACCCTTGTCTTGTTCCTGACTTTAGAGGAAATGCTTTCAATTTTTCACCATTGAGGATAATGTTTGCTGTGGGTTTGTCATATATAGCTTTTATTATGTTGAGGTATGTTCCTTCTATTCCTGCTTTCTGGAGAGTTTTTATCATAAATGGATGTTGAATTTTGTCAAAGGCTTTCTCTGCATCTATTGAGATAATCATATGGCTTTTATTTTTCAATTTGTTAATGTGGTGTATTACATTGATTGATTTGCAGATATTGAAGAATCCTTGTATCCCTGGGATAAAGCCCACTTGGTCATGGTGTATGATCTTTTTAATGTGTTGTTGGATTCTGATTGCTAGAATTTTGTTAAGGATTTTTGCATCTATGTTCATCAGTGATATTGGCCTGTAGTTTTCTTTTTTTGTGGCATCTTTGTCAGGTTTTGATATTAGGGTGATGGTGGCCTCATAGAATGAGTTTGGAAGTTTACCTTCTTCTGCAATTTTCTGGAAGAGTTTGAGCAGGATAGGTGTTGGCTCTTCTCTAAATTTTTGGTAGAATTCAGCTGTGAAGCCGTCAGGACCAGGGCTTTTTTTGCTGGAAGATTTTTGATTACAGTTTCAATTTCCGTGCTTGTGATGGGTCTGTTAAGATTTTCTATTTCTTCCTGGTCGAGTTTTGGAAAGTTGTACTTTTCTAAGAATTTGTCCATTTCTTCCACGTTGTCCATTTTATTGGCATATAATTGTTGATAGTAATCTCTTATGATCCTTTGTATATCTGTGTTGTCTGTTGTGATCTCTCCATTTTCATTTCTAATTTTATTGATTTGATTTTTCTCCCTTTGTTTCTTGATGAGTCTGGCTAATGGTTTGTCAATTTTATTTATCCTTTCAAAGAACCAGCTTTTGGCTTTCTTGATTTTTGCTATGGTCTCTTTTGTGTTTTTTGCATTTATTTCTGCTCTAATTTTTAAGATTTCTTTCCTTCTACTAACCCTGGGGTTCTTCATTTCTTCCTTTTCTAGTTGCTTTAGGTGTAGAGTTAGGTTATTTATTTGACTTTTTTCTTGTTTCTTGAGGTATGCCTGTATTGCTATGAACTTTCCCCTTAGGACTGCTTTTACAGTGTCCCACAGGTTTTGGGTTGTTGTGTTTTCATTTTCATTCGTTTCTATGCAAATTTTGATTTCTTTTTTGATTTCTTCTGTGATTTGTTGGTTATTCAGCAGCATGTTATTCAGCCTCAATATGTTGGAATTTTTAATAGTTTTTCTCCTGTAATTGAGACGTAATCTTACTGCATTGTGGTCAGAAAAGATGCATGGAATTATTTCAATTTTTTTGAATTTACCAAGGTTAGATTTATGGCCCAGGATGTGGTCTATCCTGGAGAAGGTTCCATGTGTGCTTGAGAAAAAGGTGAAATTCATTGTTCTGGAATGAAATGTCCTATAGATATCAATTAGGTCTAACTGGTCTATTGTATCGTTTAAAGTTTGTGTTTCCTTGTTGATTTTATGTTTAGTTGATCTATCCATAGGTGTGAGTGGGGTATTAAAGTCTCCCACTATTATTGTGTTATTGTTAATTTCTCCTTTCATACTTGTTAGCATTTGTCTTACATATTGCAGTGCTCCCGTGTTGGGTGCATATATATTTATAATTGTTATATCTTCTTCTTGGATTGATCCTTTGATCATTATGTAGTGACCGCCTTTGTCTCTTTTCACAGCCTTTGTTTTAAAGTCTATTTTATCTGATATGAGTATTGCTACTCCTGCTTTCTTTTGGTCCCTATTTGCATGGAAAGTCTTTTTCCAGCCCTTCACTTTTAGTCTGTATGTGTCCCCTGTTTTGAGGTGGGTCTCTTGTAGACAGCATATGTAGGGGTCTTGTTTTTGTATCTGTTCAGCCAGTCTTTGTCTTTTGGTTGGGGCATTCAACCCATTTATGTTTAAGGTAATTATTGATAAGTATTATCCCGTTGCCATTTACTTTATTGTTTTGGGTTCAAATTTATACACCCTTTTTGTGTTTCTTGTCTAGAGAATATCCTTTAGTATTTGTTGGAGAGCTGTTTTGGTGGTGCTGCATTCTCTCAGCTTTTGCTTGTCTGTAAAGCTTTTGATTTCTCCTTCATTTTTGAATGAGATCCTTGCTGGGTACAATAATCTGGGCTGTAGGTTATTTTCTTTCATCACTTTAAGTATGTTTTGCCATTCCCTCCTGGCTTGAAGAGTTTCTATTGAAAGATCAGCTGTTATCCTTATGGGAATTCCCTTGTGTGTTATTTGTTGTTTTTTCCCTTGCTGCTTTTAATATTTGTTCTTTGTGTTTGATCTTTGTTAATTTGATTAATATGTGTCTTGGGGTGTTTTGCCTTGGGTTTGGGACTCTCTGGGTTTTTTGGCCTTGGGTGATTATTTCCTTCCCCATTTTAGGGAAGTTTTCAACTATTATCTCCTCAAGTATTTTCTCATGGTCTTTCTTTTTGTTTTCTTCTTCTGGGACCCCTATGATTCGAATGTTGTAGCGTTTAATATTGTCCTCATTTCTTTTAATTCGTTTTTCTTTTATCCTCTCTGATTCATTTATTTCTACCATTCTGTCTTCTAATTCACTAATCCTATCTTCTGCCTCTGTTATTCTACTATATGTTGCCTCCAGAGTGTTTTTGATCTCATTTATTGCATTATTCATTATATATTGACTCTTTTTTATTTCTTCTAGGTCCTTGTTAAACCTTTCTTGCATCTTCTCAATCCTTGTCTCCAGGCTATTTATCTGTGATTCCATTTTGATTTCAAGATTTTGGATCAATTTCACTATCATTATTCGGAATTCTTTATCAGGTAGATTCCCTATCTCTTCTCTTTTGTTTGGTTTGGTGGGCATTTATCCTGTTCCTTTACCTGCTGGGTGGTCCTCTGTCTCTTCATCTTGTTTAAATTGCTGAGTTTGGGGTGTCCTTTCTGTATTCTGGCAGTTTGTGGATTTCTCTTTATTGTGGCGTTTCCTTGCTGTGTGTGGGTTTGTACAGGTGGCTTGTCAAGGTTTCTTGGTTAGGGAAGCTTGTGTTGGTGTTCTGGTGGGTGGAGCTTGATTTCTTCTTTCTTTCAGGAAAACTTTATTGATCCACAAATCTGACACTTGCAAATGCATGCTCCTGTTACGGCCCACAGACGACGGCAGGCTCTGTGCAACAGAATTCTCCAATAAAGTCTTGGTAGGCCAATAGGAAGTAAACAGTCAAGAAACAGATCAGCTGAGCTCTGCCTCAGCTGAGCTTCAGGATAAACAGCAAATACCTTCAATGCCACTGTTAGGTTTCATCTGTTTCTGGTCTCCACTAGCCCACTGCAGCAGAGACTGCTGGACAGCTCTACACGACCTGCACAGCTTGCATTATTTCTCTAAAGTACAATAGTCCTATGGTCTTTTTGATAGCTTTCCTATCTTCACCAAGTCTCTGGAAATTTTCTGTGGCGCGGGAGGGCTCCCCGGCTCCTACGCCCTGAGTCCTCCTCCCCGCCCACTCTCTCTCTCCCTCAGCCTCTGCTGGGAGCTGGCGGGGCGGGCCGCGCCTCACCCAACCAGAGAGGGAACAGGGTGGGGTGGAGGTGGGGACTAGTCATTGTGTTTTCGCTGTCATTTGTTTCTAGGTATTTTTTTGATTTCTTCAGTGATCCATTGGTTATTTAGTAGCACATTGGTTAGCCTTCATGTGCTTGTGTTTTTTATAGTTCCCCCATCCCCCCAGTAATTGATTTCTAGTCTTAGTGCTGTAGTCAGCAAACATGTTTGGTATGATTTCAGTTTTCTTAAATTTACTGAGGCTTGATTTATGAGCTTAAATGTGGTCTAAATTGGAGAATGCTGTGTGTACACTAGAGAAGAAAGTGTATTTTGCTTCTGTTGGATGAAATATCCTATTAAATATCAGTTATTGTGTCTAAGGAGAAGGCAATGGCACCCCACTCCAGTACTCTTGCCCGGAAAATCCCATGGACGGAGGAGCCTGGTGGACTGCGGTCCATGGGGTCTCGAAGGGTCGGACACAACTGAGCGACTTCCCTTTCACATTTCACTTTCATGCATTGGAGAAGGAAATGGCAACCCACTCCAGTGTTCTTGCCTGGAGAATCCCAGGGACAGGGGAGCCTGGTGGGCTGCCGTCTATGGGGTCACACAGAGTCGGACACGACTGAAGTGACTTAGCAGTAGCAGCAGCAGTTGTGTCTAATGTGTAATTTAAAGCTTGTGTTTCCTTATTTTCTGTCTGGATGATCTGTCCACTGGTATAATTTGGATGTTAAAGTCCACCCCTATTACTGTGTGACTGTAGATTTCCTCTTTTATGGCTATTAGCATTTGCCTTATGTGTTGAGGTGCTCCTATGTTGGGTATATAAATATTTACAATTGTTATATATTCTTCTTGGATTGATCCCTTGATCATTATGCAGTTTACATCCTTGTCTCTTGTAACAGTCTATTTTAAAGTCTATTTTGCCTGATATAAGTATTGCTACTCCAGCTCTTTTTTGATTTCCATTTGTATGGAATATCTTTTGCCATCCCCTCACTTTTAGTCTGTTTGTATCACTAGGTCTGAAGTGGGTCTCATACACAGCATATATATGAGTCTTATTTTTTATTCATTTAGCCAGTCTGATGTCTTTTGGTTCAGGCATTCGGGTTTCCTTGGTGGCTCAGGCAGCAAAGAATCTGCTTCCAATGTGGGAGACCTGGGTTCAATCCCTGGGTTGGGAAGAGCCCCCAGAGGAGGGATGGCAACCCACTCCAGTATTCAAAGTTGGTCTTTTGTAGACAGCATATGAGTCTTGTTTTTATCCATTCAGCCAGTTTGTCTTTTTGTTGGGGTATTTATCCCATTTATATTTAAGGTAGTTATTGATATGTACATTCCTATTGTTATTTTTGTGATTATTTTTGGTTTGCTTTTTAAAAAAATATTTTACTTATTTTTGCTGAAGCTGATTAGCTTTTTTTAAAAAAAATATAAATTTATTTATTTTAATTGGAGGCTAATTACTTTACAATATTGTATTGGTTTTGCCATACATTGACATGAATCTGCCATGGGTGTACATGTGTTCCCCATTCTCAATCCCCCTCCCACCTCCCTCCCCATCCCATCCCTCTGAGTCATCCCAGTGCACCAGCCTGGAGCATCCTGTATCATGCATCAAACCTAGACTGGCGATTCATTTCACATATGATAATATACAGGTTTCAATGCCATTCTCCCAAATCATCCCACCCTCTCCCTCTCCCACAGAGTCCAAAAGACTGTTCTATACATCTGTGTCTCTTTTCCTGTCTCACATACATGGTTATCATTACCATCTTTCTAAATTCCATATATATGCATTAGTATACTGTATTGGTGTTTTTCTTTTTGACTTACTTCACTCTGTATAATAGGCTCCAGATTCAGCCACCTCATTAGAACTGATTCAAATGTATCCTTTTTAATGGCTGAGTAATACTCCATTGTGTATATGTACCACAGCTTTCTTATCCATCCATCTGCTGATGGACATCTAGGTTGCTTCTATGTCCTGGCTATTATAAACAGTGCCATGATGAACATTGGGGTACACGTGTTTCTTTCAATTCTGGTTTCCTTGGTGTGTATGCCCAGCAGTGGGATTGCTGGGTCATAAGGCACTTCTATTTCCAGTTTTTTAAGGAATCTCCATAGTGGCTGCACTAGTTTGCATTCCCACCAACAGTGTAAGAGGGTTCCCTTTTCTCCACACCCTCTCCAGCATTTATTGCTTGTAGACTTTTGGATTGCAGCCATTCTGACTGGTGTGAAATGGTACCTCATTGTGGTTTTGATTTGCATTTCTCTGATAATGAGTGATGTTGAGCATCTTTTCATGTGTGTGTTAGCCATCTGTATGTCTTCTTTGGAGCAATGTCCGTTTAGTTCTTTGGCCTATTTTTTGATTGGGTCATTTATTTTTCTGGAATTGAGCTGTAGGAGTTGCTTGTATATTTTTGAGACTAATTCTTTGTCAGTTGCTTCATTTGCTATTTTCTCCCATTCTGAAGGCTTTCTTTTCACCTTGCTTATAGTTTCCTTTGTTGTGCAGGAGCTTTTAATTTTAATTAGGTCCCATTTATTTATTTTTGCTTTTATTTCCAATATTCTTGGAGGTGGGTCATAGAGGATCCTGCTGTGATGTATGTCAGAGTGTTTTGCCTATGTTCTCCTCTAGGAGTTTTATAGTTTCTGGTCTTACGTTTAGATCTTTAATCCATTTTGAGTTTGTGTATGGTGTTAGAAAGTGTTCTAGTTTCATTCTTTTACAGGCGGTTGACCAGTTTTCCCAGCATCACTTGTTAAAGAGATTGTCTTTTTTCCACTGTATATTCTTGGTTCCTTTGTCAAAGATAAGTTGTCCATAGGTGCATGGATTTATCTCTGGGCTTTCTATTTTGTTCCGTTGATCTATATTTCTGTCTTTGTGCCAGTACCATACTGTCTTGATGACTTTGGCTTTGTAGTAAAGCCTGAAGTCAGGCAGGTTGATTCCTCCAGTTTCATTCTTCTTTCTCAAGATTGCTTTGGCTATTCGAGGTTTTTTGTATTTCCATACAAATTGTGAAGTTATTTTTCTAGCTCTGTGAAAAATACTGTTGGTAGCTTGATAGAGATTGCATTGAATCTATAGATTGCTTTGGGAAGTATACTCATTTTCACTGTATTGATTCTTCTGATCCATGAACATGGTATATTTCTCCATCTATTAGTGTCTTCTTTGATTTCTTTCACCAGTGTTTTATAGTTTTCTATATATAGGTCTTTAGTTTCTTTAGGTAGATATATCCCTAAGTATTTTATTCTTTTTGTTGCAATGGTGAATGGAATTGTTTCCTTAATTTCTCTTTCTATTTTCTCATTATTAGTGTATAGGAATGCAAGGGATTTCTCTGTGTTAATTTTATATCCTGAAACTTTACTATATTCATTGATTAGCTCTAGTAATTTTCTGGTGGAGTCTTTAGGGTTTTCTATGTAGAGGATCATGTCATCTGCAAACAGTGAGAGTTTTACTTCTTTTCCAATTTGGATTCCTTTTATTTCTTTTTCTACTATGATCGCTATGGCCAAAACTTCCAAAACTATGTTGAATAGTAGTGGTGAGAGTGGGCACCCTTGTCTTGTTCCTGACTTTAGAGGAAATGCTTTCAATTTTTCACCATTGAGGATAATGTTTGCTGTGGGTTTGTCATATAAAGCTTTTATTATATTGAGGTATGTTCCCTCTACTCCTGCTTTCTGGAGGGTTTTTATCATAAATCAATGCTGAATTTTGTCAAAGGCTTTCTCTGCATCTATTGAGATAATCATATGGCTTTTATTTTTCAATTTGTTAACGTGGTGTATTACATTGATTTTTGTGAAAACTGAACCAGGAAGAAATAGAAAATCTTAACAGACCCATCACAAGCAAGAAAATTGAAACTGTAATTAGAAATCTTCCAGCAAACAAAAGCCCAGGTCCAGATGGCTTCACAGCTGAATTCTACCAAAAATTTAGAGAAGAGCTAACACCTATCCTATTCAAACTTTTCCAGAAAATTGCAGAGGAAGGTAAACTTCCAAACTCATTCTATAAGGCCACCATCACCCTAATACCAAAACCTGACAAAGATGCCACAAAAAGGAAAACTACAGGCCAATATGACTGATGAACATAGATGCAAAAATCCTTAACAAAATTCTAGCAATCAGAATCCAACAACACATTAAAAAGATCATACACCATGACCAAGTGGGCTTTATCCCAGGGGTGCAAGGATTCTTCAATATCTGCAAATCAATCAATGGTTTGCTTTTGTATGTCTTTTTATTTTTCCCCTTCCTCTTCTGTTCTCTCATGATTTTTTTTTGCGTATAAGTTCCTTTAGTAGTTACTGTAAAGCTGGTTTGGTGGTGCTGAACTCTCGGAGCTTCTGCTTGTCTGTAAAGTTTTTGATGTTGCCATCAAATCTGAATGAGTAGAATATTCTTTGTTATGTTTTTCTGTTTTATCACTTTAAACACATCCTGCCACTTCCTTCTTGCCTACAGAGTTTCTGCTGAGGAGTTAGCTGATAACCTTGTGGGATTTCCCTTGCATGTTATTTGTTGCTTTTTCCTCATTGCTTTTAGTATTTTTCTTTGCATTTAATTTTTTTTAGTGTGATTAATAATTTTCTCAGTGTGTTCCTCCTTTGGTTTATGCTGTACAAAACTCTGTGCTTCCTGGACTTTGGTGACTATTTCCTTTCCCATGTTAGGGAATTTTTTGACTATGATCTCTTCAAGTATTTTCTTAGGCCCTTTCCCCTTTTCTTCTTCTGAGACCCCTATAATTTGAATGTTGGAGCATTTAATGTTGTTTCAGAGGTATCTAAGACTGCTCTCATTTCTTTTCATTCTTTTTTCTTTATTCTGTTCTGCAGCAGAGATTTCCTCCATTGTCTTCCTGGTCACTGATCCATTATTCTGCCTCAGTTATTCTGCTATTGATTCCTTCTAATATGTTTTTCATTTCAGTTATTGTCTTATTCATCTCTGTTTGCTTGTTGTTTAGTTCTTCTAGGTCTTTGCTCAGCTTTTCTTTTATCTTGTGGATCCACACTGCTTCTGTTTCTGAAATCTTGGATCATCTTTACTATCATGACTTGAATTCTTTTTCAGATATATTGCTTATTTTCTCTTCATTTAGTTGTCTTTATAGGTTATTTTGTGTGTAATTTTTCCTTAATATATGTTACTGAAGTACAGTTGACTTACAATGTTTCAGGTGCACAGCAAGGTGATTCAGTTATACACATACTCATATTATTTTTCAGATTATTTTACATTATAGGTTATTATTAGATACTGACTATAGGTCCCTGTGCTATACAGTAAACCATTGTTGCTTGTTGAATATCTACTTTTTCAAATTAGAAATCTAGTATTCTATTTATGCTAAGCCAAATAAGTGGAATCAAAATGTCATTTTTTTTGTTAGGCAAATATTCATCCATTTTATAAAATATTTGTTATACTTACTCTTTATATGTATACAAAAGCTTTTGTATTACATTTGATAAAAGCTTGAGAGAAAACATCAGAAGAAATGGAGAAACTGAAAAACATAAATGAAATGGGAGCACTGAATATGAAACAGATAAAGTGAAACAAACAAGATAAAAGTAAAAGATTATCATATAGTCCAGTTGTTTTTAAACATGGCTGCTCATTAGAAGCATATCTGGAGCTTTGGAGAAAAAACAGCAATACCTGGGCATTTGAATTTTTAAAAAAATTCCAAGATAATTCTGATACTCTTCTGGATTTTAAAAAGTGATTACAAGTTTTTCTATAAAATGGTAGTTTTGGTGATATAGAACTCTATAATTTTTATGTTGACCAATCTTGATACAATGGTATTATGTTCAATGGTTACATAATCACGATAGTAAAAGATGTTTATCAGTTTTCACAATCAATAGCCAGACAAAAAATAAAAGATACTTACAATTGCAAGCCATAATAGGAACATGATTAACCTAACAATACAAAATGCATACAATCTAGGGGGTCAAGCAGAGTGATGTGGTAAGTGGAAGTGCATACATGCACATGTTTTCATCTACCCAGCTAGTCTTTGTCTTTTGGTTGGAGCATTTAATCCATTTACACTTCAGGTAGTTATTGACATGTATGATCCTACCATACATATCACCATGGCTTCCCTGGTGGCTCAGTGGTAAAGAATCTGCCTGCAATGCAGGAGACCCAGGTTTGGGTGGGGAAGATCCCCCTGGAGAAGGGAATGGCAACCCACTCCAGTATTCTTGCCTGGAGAATCCCATGGACAGAGCAACCTGGTGGGCTACAGTCCATGGGGTCACACAGAGTCAGACACCACTGAAGCGACTAACACATACACATGATTCTATTACCATTTTCTTAATTGTTTTGGGTTTATTTTCTGTAGGTCTTTTCCTACACTTGAGTTTCCTGCCTAGAGAAGTTCCTTTAGCATTTGTTGTAAAGCTGGTTTGGTGGTGCTGAATTCTGTTAACTTTTACCTATCTGGAATGCTTTTGATTTTTCCATCAAATCTGAATGAGAGTCTTGCTGGGTAGAGTATTCTTGGTAGCAGGTTCTTCCCTTTCACCATTTTAAATATATCATGCTATTCCTTTTTGGCTTGTAGAATTCCTGTTGAAAAATCAGCTGATAGTCTGATGGGAGTTCCCTGGTGTGTTATTTGTCGTTTTTCCCTTGTTTTTAATCTTTGTCTTTGATTGTTGTCAGTTTGATTACTATGTGTCTTGGTGTGTTTTTCCTTGAGGTTTATCTTGCCTGCTACTTTCTGTGCTTTCTGGACTTAGTTGACTATTTCCTTTCCCATGTTAGGGAAGTTTTCAGCTATTATCTCTTCAAATGTTTTCTTGGGTCCTTTCTCTCTCTCTTCTTCTGGGACCCCTATAATGCGAATGTTGGTGCATTTAATCTTGTCCCAGAGGTTCCTTAGGCTGTCTTTTTTTTTTTTTTTCTTTCCATTCTTCTGCCTTATTTAATTTGTTATTGATTCCTTCTAGTGTATCATTCATCTCTACTTGTTTGTTTTTATTCTTCTAGTTCTTTTGTAAAGGTTTCTTGCATCTTCTCCATTGTTTTCCCAAGATCCTGGATCACCTTAAGTTATCATTATTCTGAATTCTTTTTCTGGGAGGTTGCCTATCTCCACTTCATTTAGTTGTTTTCCTGGGGTTTTATCTTGTCCCTTAATCTGGGACACAGCTTTCTGCTTTTTCATCCTGATTTACTTTCTGTAATGTGGTTTTTGTTCTAGCCACTGTGGGATTGTGGTTCTTCTTCTTCTGTCTGCCATCTGATGGAGGAGGCTAAGAGGCTTGTGTAAGCTTCCTGATGGGAGGGACTGGTGGTGGGAAAAACTGAGTCTTGGTCTGGTGGTCAGGGCCTTGCTCAGTAAAGCTTTACTCTAATTACCTGCTGATGGGTTGGGATTGTGCTCCCTCCCTGGTAGTTGTTTGGCCTGAGGTGACCCAGATCTGGAGTCTTCAGACTCTGTGGCAGGGTTAATGGAGACTTGAAGAGGGCTTAAACCAAGGGGGACCTTCCAGGACTGCTGTTGCCAGTGTTCTCATCCCTGTGATGAGCCCCTGCTGACCTACATCTCCACAGGAGACCCTCCAACACGAGCAGGTAGTTTTGGTTCAGTCTTCTGTGGGGTCACTGCTCCTTTCCTCTGGGTCTTGGTTTGTGCAAGATTTTGTTTGTGCCCTCCAAGACTGTAGTCTCTGTTTCCCTCAGTCCCTTGGAAGTCCTATAATCAAATTCCACTGGTCTTCAAGGTCAGATTTCCCTGTCCTGTTGTTGGATCTGTGGGCTAGGAAGCCTGACATGGGATTCAGAACCTTCACAACAGTGGGAGAACTTCTCTGGTATTATTTTTCACCAGTTTGTGGATCACCCACCCAGTGGGTATGGGATTTGACTGTATCATGATTGTGCCCCTCCTACCATCTTGCTGTGGGTTCTTCTTTGCCTCTGGACATGGGGTATCTTTTTTGGATGGGTTCCAACATTCTTCTGTGATGGTTCAATAGCTAGTTGTTGTTTTGGTGCTGTTGCTGGAGGAGATGAGCGTATGTCCTTTTACTCTACCATCTTGAACCAGAAATCCTCTTGTAGCTTTTTATATTGCTCCTTCATCTGCAACATATTTCTTAGTTGTCTAATTTTGTCAGACTTACTGTGTTTGTGGTCTCTTTTCCACATGCTATAGGATCATAGTTCCTCTTGCTTCTGGTGTCTGTCACCTGGTGGGTGAGATTGATTCAGATGCTTGTGCTATTATCCCATTGATAGGGGTTTGGTTGGTGTTACATGGATCAGAACTGCCCTGAATGTTGAGTAGAGACTTGTTTTGCTCTGAGGTTGTAGCTACCTTTTGCGGGGTGGGGTCTGTTCCCCGGTTGTTGGAGTAGAGGCCCCAGGTCTGTTTCTTGGTTGTGATTCTGATCTGTAGTGTGAGGTAGGTGAGATTGGAGCACTCCACTGGGAGGTTAGCCACTGAATTTTCCTCCACTGGAGCTGTTCACCTGTGATTGTGCTCAGTTTTGTCCCGTATCGCCTATTGTAAAAGCTCATAAAGTATACTATTGTTGGAAATGCTCTCCGTCCTGCTTAACTGTGGGTATGCTGGCAATGGGCCCTGGTGACTCTCAGTTGGTATCACCCAGCCACTGATGCAGGTTCACCAAGGTTAGGTCCCAGCAATGCAGTAGTTGTGCATCTGGACCCTCTGAGAGAGACTTGTAGGACTGCTCAAACTCTGGTCAGGCCCTATCCTTATGTTACATGCCAACAGAACCCACCGTTACTAAAGCCAGACTTGTAAAGGGGATTTGAGTGGTATTATGGTGACCAGAGCCTGCTCTGGATATTTAGTGGGACTTCCCCCTTTGCTCTGTAGTTGCCACTGCCCTTCAGGGGCAGAGTCTGCTCCCTAGTTGTTAGAGTAGAGGCCCCAGATCTGCTTCTTAGCTGTGATTCTGACCCACAGTGTGAGGTAGGTGGGATTGGAGCACTCCCACTGGGAGGGAAACTACTGAGTATTCCTCCTCTGGAGCTGTCCATCTGTGGGTATGCTCTGTTGTGTCACCTTTTATCCAGTGTGTGAGCTCTCAGATCATGATGATGTTGACACTGCTTTTGGCCACACCTTAATTGTGGTTGTGCCTATAACTAATTTTGATATTGCTTTCACTAGGCCACCAAAGTATCACTGCAGTCAGGTCCCAAGATTGCAGTAACCATGGATATGGACCTGTTGCAGGTGTTATGAAGGCAGATCTGACTTTAGCCTGGCCCAATCCCCATGTGTATGGGCCCACAAAGACTACAGTTGCTAAAGCTTGGTCCATCTTGGCTACAGGAGTTCATATATTTGATAGGTGCTGAGTTTTTATCAAGCCGGTCATGAAGGTATTAATTCATGGTTGTGCAGCTGCAAGGAGAGATTTCAGTTCTTCTTCCTTAGTTGCATGACCCCTAGGGCTCAGGTGTGCTTTTACCCCCACCTCTGTGAGGGGCCACCCACTGGGGTCTGCTCTTGAGACTGCCCTGGAGAACTCGGGTCTGCCCCAGTGAGGACAGGTCACAGGGATAGCATGGCTGCTGGAGTCTCAGGTGCCCTAGTGGCCCCAGATGCGTGCAAGGAGTCAGTGTCCGTGAGAGAGCTGCTCCTGTTGGTGGCAAGACATGGGGAAGTGGCCATGGGCATGAGAGATTTGACCCTAGTGGGAGCCTTTCCTACCTCCTAATGACCGGCATGTCAGAGCCAGCCCTGGTGGGGGCCTTTTCTATTCTAGTGCCTGGAAGCAGGCATGTAAGTGTCAGCTCTTTCCTTGTTCCTGGCAGCATGTGTGTGTGGGGCCTTCTTCTAGTGTTTGGTCACAGGTATGACAGATCTGGCCCGGTGGAGACCTTTCCTAGCTCCTGACCACCAGCATGAGATGGCCAGCCCTGGTGGGGGCCTTTTCTAATGCCAGAGAGAAGGTACCAGAGGGTCAGACCCAGCAGAGACCTTTCCTAGCCCCTGGGTGGAGGGCAGGGGCTGGTGCTTGGGGAGAGAGGTTGCAAAGGCGGGTCCAGTCCCTGCACATTAGTCAGTAATGGTGCCTTTCTTCTACTGCAGTCCAGGTATCCTCCACAAACATTTCTGGTTGTGGATTTCCTCATTCCAGTCCCCTCAGGCTGCTTCCTCACATCCAGCAGCAGTCCTCTCCCTGGGTTTGCTCTCCAGTCTCCATGTTCCTGCACCCAGTCCCTCCCAGTCCCTGTGTGTACCTGCAGACACATGTCCGGGCTAGGGCGTAGAGGGATGTGGTCCCGACCATCTGTCCTGCCTGCCACGGACCAACTATTTCACTCTCCTCTAACAGCTCTAGATGTTCTTCTTCTGCTCAACTTATCTCCCTGTTGGTAAGGGGGTTCCTTTGGATGTGGGAACCTCTCTGCTTTTTCAGGTCCCCTCAAACCTCAGGGGCATGGACCCCATCCCATTTCCTCTCTTCTTTTTTTCCCCTTTCTTCTGTCCTACCTGGTCATCAAGGATCTTTTTTGTACTCTCCAGTGTCCAAGGTCTTTGGCTAACGTTCAGCTGGTTCTCTGTGAGAACGTTTCCATCTGTAGATGTATTCTTGATGCATTTATGGAGAGAGATGAAACTCGATGTCCTCCTACTCCTTTGCCATCTTTCCTCCTCCCACCTCCAATTTTTTATTTTTTATTTTATTTGTATTGCCTTGGGAGGCTGAAAGTGAAAGTGAAGTCGCTCAGTAGTGTCAGACTTTTTGTGGCCCCAGGGACTGTAGCCTACGTGGCTCCTCCATCCATGACCTAAGAAAATATTGGTAGGATTTATGTTAGAGAATGTATTGCCTATGATCTCTTTTAGGAAAATTTTTTTAAAAATATTTTTTAGCTGTACTATGCTGCATGTTTCCAGATTAGAAATCCAATCCTTGCCCCCTGCATTGGAAGCATGGAACCTTAACCACTGGGCCACCAGTGAAGTCCCTCTTCTATGGTGTCATATCTTATATTTAATTCTTTAAGCCAGTTTGAGTTTATTTTAGTGTCTGGCGAGAGGGGTGTGTTGTTGTTCTGTCCTGAATTCTTGTCTGATTCTGCAATCCCATGTAGTATGCCAGGCCTCCCTGTCTTTCATGGTTTCCCAGGGCTTGCTCAAATTTATGTCCATTGAGTCAGTGATGTTATCTAATGATCTCATCCTCTGCTGCCCACTTCTTCTGCCTTCAAGCTTTCCCAGCACCAGTTCTTTTCCAATGAGTCAGTTCTTCATGCCAGGTGGTCACAGTATTGGAGCATCAGCATCTTTCCTTCCAGTGAATGTTCAGGGTTGATTTCTTTCAGTATTGACTGGTTTGATCTCCTTGCCAGCCAAGGGACTCTCAAGAGTCTTCTCCAGCCCCACAATTTGAAAGCATCAATTCGTTGGCCTTCAGCCTTCTTTATGGACCACTTTTCACATCTGTATACATCTACTGGAAAAACTATAGATTTACTATATGGACCTTAGTTGGCAAAGTGAAGTCTCTGCTTTTTAATTCATTGTCTAGGTTTATCATAGCTTTCCTTCAACAAACAAGTGTCTTAATTTCATGGCAGCAGTCACTGTGATTTTGGAACCCAAGAAAATAAAATCTGCCACTGTCTCTGCTTTGCCTCTTCTATTTGACATGAAGTTATGGGGCTGTGTGCCATGATATTCATTTTTTGAATTTGGAATTTCAAATTAGTTTTTGCACTGTCCTCTTTCACTCTCATCAAGAGCCTCTTTAGTTCCTCTTCACTTTTTGCCAATAGAGTGGTATAATATGCATTTCTGAGGTTGTTGATATTTCTCCCGTCAATCTTGATTCTAGTTAGTGATTCATCCAGCCCGGCATTTAGCATGATGTACTCTACATATAAGTTAAATAAGCAGGGTGACAATATACAGCTTTGATGTATTCCTTTCCCAATTTTGAACCAGTCCATTGTTCCCTGTCCGGTTCTAACTGTTTCTTCTTGACCTGCACATAGGCTTCTCAGGAGACAGGTAACGTGGTCTGGAACTTCCATCTCTTTAAGAACTTTTCACAATTGGTTGTGATCCACACAGTCAAAGGCTTTAGATTGGTTAATGAAGCAGAAGTAGATGTTTTTCTGGAATTCTCTTGCTTTTTCTATGATCCAGCTGATGTTAGCAATTTGATCTCTGGTTCCTCTACCTTTGCTAAATCCAGCTTGTATATCTGGAAGTTCTTGGTTCAAATACTGCTGAAGACTAGCTTGAAAGATTTTGAGCATAATCTTGTTAGCATGTGAAATGAGTGCAATTGTATGGTAGTTTGAAATTCTTTGGCATTACCTTTCTTTGGGATTGGAATGAAAATTGACATTTTACAGTCCTGTGGCCACTGCTGAGTTTCCCAAATTTGCTGGCATTTTGAGTGTACTTCTTTAACAGAATCATGTTTTAGGATTTGAAATAGCTCAGCTGGAATTCTATCACCTCCACTAGCTAGGTTTGTAGTAATGCTTCCTAAGGCTCTCTTGACTTCTCAGTCCAGGAAGTTTTACTTTAGGTGAGTGAGCACACCATTGTGGTTATCTGAGTCAATAAGACTTAAAAAAAAAAAAATAGTTGTTCTGTGCATTCTTGCCACCTTTTCTTAATCTCTTCTGCTTCTCTTAGGGCCTTATCATTTCTGTCCTTTATTGTGCCCATTTTTGCAGGAAATGTTCCTTTGGTATCTCGAATTTTCTTAAAGAGAGTTTTATTCTTTCCCATTCTATCATTTTTCTCTTTCTTTGCATCTTCACTAAAGAAGGCTTCGTTACCTCTCCTTGCTATTCTCTGTAACTCTGCATTCAGTTGAGTATATCTTTCACTTTCTCCTTTGCCTTTTGCGTCTCTTCTTTCCTCAGCTATTTTTAAGGCCTTCCCAGACAACCACTTTGTCTTCTAGCTTTTCTTTTTCTTGGGAACGGTTTTGGTCATCACCTCCTGTACAGTGTTATGAACCTCCGGCCCAGTTTCAGGCATTCTGTTTGCCAGATCTAATCACTTGAATCTATTTCTCACTTCCACTGTATAATCATAAGGGCTTTGATTTAGGTCATAACTTAATGGCCAAGTGATTTCCCCTAGTTTCTTCAATTTAAACCTGAATTTTGCAATAAGGAGTTCATGATCTGAGCCACAGTCAGCTCCAGGTCTTATTTTTGCTGACTGTATAGATCTTCTCCATCTTTGACTGCACAGAATACAATCAATCTGATTTCAGTAGGACTTTCTGGTGATGGCCATGTGCAGAGTCATCTCTTGTGTCATTGGAAGAGGATGTTTGCTATGATGAGTGCATACTCTTTTGTTCTCTCTCTCTCTTCTTTTTTTTTGTCCTAGAGAAGTTCCTTTAACAGTTGTTGTAAAGCTGGTTTGGTGGTGCTGAACTCTGCACTTTTTGCTTGTCTGTAAAGCGTTTGATTTTTCCATTGAATATAAATGAGAGCCTTGATGGGTAGAGTACTTTTGCTTTATGTTCTTCCCTTTCATCACTTTAAATATGTCCTGCCACTTCCTTTTTTCTGTGGAGTTTCTGCTGAGAAGCCAGCTGATAATTTCATAGGGTTTCCCATGTATGTTATTTGTTACCCTTCCCTGGTTTCTTTCAATATTTTTTAAATTTTAATTTTTGTTAGTTTAATTCATATTTGTCTTGGTATGTTCCTCCTTTGGTTTATCCTGTATGAAAATTTCTATGCTTCCTGGATTTGCTGACTTTTTCCTTTTCCATTTTAGAGATGTTTTTGACTGTGATCTCTTCAAATATATTCTCAGCCTGTTTCTCTTTTTCGTCTTCATCTGGGACCCCTATGATTTGAATGTTGGTGCATTTAATGTTGTCTCAGAGTTCTATGACAGTGCTATCATTTCTTTTTATTCTTTTTTCTTTGTTCAGTTCGGCAGCAGAGATTTCCACCATTCTGTCTTCCCAGTCACTTATCCTTTATTCTGCCTCAGTTATTCTGTTATTGATTACCTCTAATATATTTTTCATTTCAGTTATTGTCTTGTTCATCTCTGTTTGCTTGTTCTTTAGTTTTTCTTGGTCTTTGCTCAACTTTTCTTATATCTTCTGGATCTGTGACTCTTCTGTTTCCAAGATCTTGAATCATCTCTATTAACGTTACTTGAATTCTTTCAGATATATTGCTTATTTCCTCTTCATTTAGTTGTTCTTGCAGGTTTTCTCTTGCTCCATCATTTGCAATGTATTTCTTAGTTTTCTCATTTTGTCAGACTTATTGTGTTGTGGTCTCTTTTCCACATGCTCTAGGATCATAGTTTCTGTTGCTTCTGGTGTCTGTCCCCTGGTGGGTGAGATTTGTCCAGACCCCTGTGGTATTATCCCCTTGAAAGGGGGTTTGATTGATGTTGTGTTGGTCAGAGCTGCCATAGATATTGAGTGGAGCCTTCCCTTTGCTCTGTGGTTGTGTTTGCCTTGTGAGGGGCACAGTCTGCTCCCTGGTTTTTGGAGTAGAGCCCCCCAGATCTGTTTCTTAGCTGTGATTTTGACCTGTAGTGTGATATAGGAGGGATTGGAGCACTCCCACTGGGAGAGCAACCACTGAGTTTTCCTCCACTGGAGCTGTTCACCTGTGATTGTGCTCAGTAGTGTCCCCTTTCACCTGCTGTGAAGGCTCAAAAACTACACTGTTTTTGGAACTGCTTTTGGTCCTGCATTAACTGTGGGTTCCCAGTGACTCAGTGGTAATGAACCTGTCTGCAATGCAGTAGCCACAGGAGGCATGGATTCGATCTGTGAGTCAGAAAGATCCCCTGGTTAAGGAAATGACAACCCACTCCAGTATTCTTGCCTGGGAAATCCCATGGACAGAGCAGCCTGGTGCACTACATCCATAGGGTCACAAAGAGTTAGACATGACTGAAGTGACTTAGCAAACATGTACTGGTAATGGGCCCTGGTGACTCTCATTTGTTGTTATTAATCAGCCACTGATGCGGGTCTGTTGTGGTTCAGTTCAGTTCAGTCACTCAGTCGTGTCTGACTCTTTGTGACCCCATGAATTGCAGCAGGCTAGGGCTCCCTGTCCATCACCAACTCCCAAAGTTTACCCAAACTCATGTCCATTGAGTTGGTGATGCCATCCAGCCATCTCATCCTCTGTTGTCCCCTTCTCCTCCTGCCCCCAATCTCTCCCAGCATCAGAGTCTTTTCCAATGAGTCAACTCTTCATATGAGGTGGCCAAAGTACTGGAGTTTCAGCTTTAGCATCAGTCCTTCCAAAGAACACCCAGGACCGATCTCCTTCAGAATGGACTAGTTGGATCTCCTGGCAGTCCAAGGGACTCTCAAGAGTCTTCTCCAACACCACAGTTCAAAAGATCAATTCTTCGGTGCTCAGCTTTCTTCACAGTCCAACTGTCACATCCATACATGACCACAGGAAAAACCATAGCCTTGACTAGACGGACCTTTGTTGGCAAAGTAATGTCTCTGCTTTTGAATATGCTATCTAGGTTGGTCTTAACTTTCCTTCCAAGGAGTAAAGTCTTTTAATTTCCTGGCTGCAGTCACCATCTGCAGTGATTTTGGAGCTCCCAAAAATAAAGTCTGACACTGTTTCCACTGTTTCCCCATCTATTTGCCATGAAGTGATGGGACCAGATGCCATGATCTTTGTTTTCTGAATGTTGAGCTTTAAGCCAACTTTTTCACTCTCCTCTTTCTCTTTCATCAAGAGGCTCTTTAGTTCCTCTTCACTTTCTGCCATAAGGGTGGTGTCATCTGCATATCTGAGGTGATTGATATTTCTCCCAGCAACCTTGATTCCAGCTTGTGCTTCTTCCAGCCCAGCGTTTCTCATGATGTACTCTGCATAGAAGTTAAATAAGCAGGATGACAATATACAGCCTTGACATACTCCTTTTCCTATTTGGAACCAGTCTGTTCCATGTCCAGTTCTAAGTGTTGCTTCCTGACCTGCATATAGGTTTCTCAAGAGGGAGGTCAGGTGGTCTGGTGTTCCCATCTCTTTCAGAGTTTTCCACAGTTTATTGTGATCCACACAGTCAAAGGCTTTGGCATAGTCAATAAAGCAGAAGTAGATGTTTTTCTGGAACTCTCTTGCTTTTTCCATGATCCAGCAGATGTTGGCAATTTGATCTCTGGTTCCTCTGCCTTTTCTAAAACCAGCTTGAACATCTGGAAGTTCATGGTTCATGTATTGCCGAAGCCTGGCTTGGAGAATTTTGAGCATTACTTTACTAGCGTGTGAGATGAGTTCAATTTTCGGTAGTTTGAGCATTCTTTGGCATTGTCTTTCTTTGGGATTGGAATGAAAACTGACCTTTTCCAGTCCTGTGGCCTCTGTTGAGTTTTCCAAATTTGCTGGCATATTGAGTGCAGCACTTTCACAGCATCATCTTCTAGGATTTGAAATAGCTCAACTGGAATTCCATCACCTCCACTAGCTTTGTTCGTAGTGATGCTTTCTAAGGCCCTCTTGACTTCACATTCCAGGATGTCTGGCTCTAGGTGAGAGATCACACCATCATGATCATCTTGGTTATGAATATCTTTTTTGTACAGTTCTATGTATTCTTGCCACCTCTTCTTAATATCTTCTGCTTCTGTTAGGTCCATACCATTTCTGTCCTTTATAGAGCCCATCTTTGCATGAAATATTCCCTTGATATCTCTAATTTTCTTGAGGTTAGGTCTCAGTAATGGAGTAATTGTGCATCTGGACCCTCTATGGGAGCTTTATAAGCAGCTCAAACTCTGGTCTGGCCCTACCCCCATGTTTTGTGAAAACATAATCCATAGTTATTAAAGCCAGGTCTGTGATGGGGTTTTGAGTGGTATTGTGGTGACCAGAGCCTGCTCTGGATATTGAGCAGGACCTTCCCTTTACTCTGTGGCTTTCACTGCCCTGTTAGGGCAGGGTCTGCTCCCTAGCTGTTGGAGTAGAGACCTGTAGATCTGCTTAGTTGTGGTTCTGACAACAGTGTGAGGCAGGTGGGATTCGAGCACTCCCGCTGGGAGGGAAGCTACTGAGTATTCTTCTGGAGCTGTTCACTTGTGGGAGTGCTCTGTTGTGTCACCTTTCACCCTCTGGGTGAGCTTTCAGATCATGCTGACCTTGGCACTGCTCTTGCCGCACCTTAGCTGTTGGTATGCCTGTTACTTGCCCTGGTATCTGCCAGAGTCTGCTTTCACTAGGCCACCAGAGTAGATCCACTGAAGTCGGTCCCAAGATTGCAGTAACCATGGATCTGGACCTGTTGTGGGTCTTATGGAGACAGATGTGACTTTAGCCTGGCCAAACCCTCATGTATATGACCCCACAATGTACACACAGTTGCTAAGAGTAGATCCATCTTGATGGCTGGAGTACTCATTCGTTCATATATTTTGTAGGTGCTGAGTTTTTATTAAGTTGATCATGAGGGTATCAATTCATGGTTTTTGAAGCTGCAAGGAGAGATTTCAGTTCTTCCTCCTTAGTTGCATGGCCTCTAGGGCTCAGGGGTACTTTTACCTCCACCTCTGTAGGGGGCCACCCACAGGGGTTTGCTCTTCAGGCTTCCATGGATTACCTGGGCCTGCCTGGTGAGGACAGGGCATAGAGATAGCAAAGATGCTGGGGTCTTGAGAGCCCTAGTGGCCACTGGTGCATTGGGGAGTCAGCAGCTGCAAGAGAGGTATTCCTGTAGGTGGCAAGACATGTAGGGAAGTGGCTGTGGGTATGAGAGATTTGACCCTTGTGGAAGCCTTTCTTAGCTCCTGGCCACAAGTATTTAGAGACCTAGCCTCAGTAGTGGTCTTTTGTAGTCCCTGGGGAAAGGGCAGGTTGGTGCTTGGGAGTGAGGTTAAAAGGGTGGCTTGCATATCGATCAATAATGATGCCTTGCTTCTACGGCCAGTCAGGTTTCCTCCACTAGCATTTCTGGTTGTGGATTTCCTCACTCCCATCCCTTCAGGCTGCTTCCTCACATCCAGCAGCAGTCCTTTCCCTGGGTTTGCTCTCTAGTCCTCATGTTCCAGCACCCAGCCCCTATGCATACTGGCAGACACATGCGGGCTGGGGCGCACAGATATTGGCATGGACTGTCTGTCCTGCCTGCCACAGACCAGCTGTTTCGCTCTCTTCCAACAGCCCCAGATGTTCTCCTTAGGCCCCAACTGATCTCCCTGTTGGTGAGGGGGTTCCTTTGGGTGTGGGAACCCCTCTGCTTCTTCAGGTCCCATCAACCCCCCAGCGGTGTGAGGCCCATCTCATGTCCTCTCTTCTTCTTTTCCCCTTTTTCTTCATTCTGTTCTACCTGGTCACTTGGGGATCTTTTTTGTCCTCTCTATTGTCCAAGGTCTTTGGCTAGTGTTCAGCTGGTTCCCTGTGAGAATTGTTCCATCTGTAGATGTATTCTTGATACATTTATGGAGAGAGATGAACTTGATGTTCTCCTACTCTTCTGCCATCTTGCCTCCTTTCACCCCAAATTTGTTGTTTTTGATTACATTTCTATTGCCTGGGGAGACTGACATGAGGAAATATTGGTAGGATTTTTATTAGAGAATGTATTGCCTGTGAGCTCTTCTAGGAGTTTTATGGTGTCATATCTTACGTTTAACATTTAAAGCCATTTTGAGTTTATTTATTGTATGGTGAGTGGAGTGTGTTGTTGCTCTGGTTCACTCACTAAGTTTTGTCTGACTCTGCCATGGACCGTAGCACAACATGTTCCCCTGTCCTTCACTATTTCTTGGAGTTTGCTCCATTGAGTCAGTGATGCTATCTACCTATCTCATCCTCTGCTGCCCTCTTCTCCTTTTGCTTTTAGTCCTTCCTACCATTAAGGTTTTTTTCGAATGAGTTGACCCTTTGCATCAGGTGATCACAGTATTGGAGCTTCACCGTCAGCATCTGTCCTTCCAATGAACGTTCAGAGTTGATTTCCTTTAGGATGACTGGTTTGATGTTGCATCCCAAGGGACTCTCAAGAGTTGTCTCCAGCACCACAGTTTGAAAGCATTAATTCTTTGGCACTCAGCCTTCTTATAATCCAGTCCTTATGTCCGTATATGACTACTGGATAAACCACAGGTTTGGCTATATGGACCCTTGTTGACAAAGTGGTGTCTCTGCTTTTTAATACATTATTTAGGTTTATCATAGCTTTCCTTCAGGAAACAAGTGTCTCTTTAATTTCATGGCTGTAGGTGCTGTAATTTTGAAGCTAAGAAAAAAAATGTCATTTTTTTCACTTTTTTACCTTCCTTTTGCCATGAAGTTATGGTTCTAGATGCCTTGATCTTAGCTTTTTGAATGTAGAGTTTTAAGACAGCTTTTTCACTCTCCTCTTTCACCCTCATCAGGAAGTTCTTTAGTTCTTCTTCACTTTTTGCCATTAGAGTGGTATCATCTGCATTTCTGAGGTTGTTGATATTTCTCTGATCATTCCATGAAATGTTCTGTTGATATCTCCAATTTTCTTGATCTCTAGTCTTTCCCATTCTGTTGTTTTCCTGTATTTCTTTGCATTGTTCACTTAAGTAGGTGGTCTTATCTCTTTACGACTCTCTGGAACTCTGCATTCAGTTGGGTACATCTTTCCCTTTCTCTCTTGCGTTTTGCTGCTTTTCTTTTGTCAGCTATTTTTTTTGTTTTATTTTATTTTTTTAACTTTACAATATTGTATTGGTTTTGCCATATATCAACATGAATCTGCCACAGGTATACACGTGTTCCCCATCCTGTCAGCTATTTTTAAATCCTCCTCAGACAACCCCTTTGCCTTCTTGCATTTCTTTTCTTTTTTTTCATATGATAGTTTCTTTTTTTTAAAATTTTTTTAATATTTTCATATTTATTATTTTTTTTAAATAATTTTTAACATTTTTAAATTTCAGGTATACACATGCTCCCCATCCTGAACCCTCCTCCCTCCCCCCTCCCCATACCATCCCCCTGGGCCATCCCAGCGCACCAGCCCCAAGCATCCAGCATCGTGCACTGAACCTGGACTGGCATCTCGTTTCATACATGACATTTCACATGTTTCAATGCCATTCTCCCAAATCTTCCCACCCTCTCCCTCTCCCACAGAGTCCATAAGACTGTTCTATACATCAGTGTCTCTTTTGCTGTCTCATATACAGGGTTATCATTACCATCTTTCTAAATTCCATATATATGCGTTAGTATACTGTATTGGTGTTTTTCCTTCTGGCTTACTTCACTCTGTATAATAGGCTCCAGTTTCATCCACCTCATTAGAACTGATTCAAATGTATTCTTTTTAATGGCTGAGTAATACTCCATTGTGTATATGTACCACAGCTTTCTTATCCATTCATCTGCTGATGGACATCTAGGTTGCTTCCATGTCCTGGCTATTATAAACAGTGCTGCGATGAACATTGGGGTACACGTGTCTCTTTCCCTTCTGGTTTCCTCAGTGTGTATGCCCAGCAGTGGGATTGCTGGATCATAAGGCAATGGGATGGTTTTTGTTACCGCATTCTGTACAATGTGATGAACCTCTGTCCATGGTTTTTCAGGCACTCTGTCTGCCAGATCTTGTTGTTGTTCATTCACCCCATCATGTCTGACTCTTTGCAACCCCATGGACTACAGCACATCAGCCTTCCCTTCCTCCTCTATCTCCTGGAGTTTGCTCAGACTCATGTCCATTGAGTCAATGATGCCATTCAACCATCTCTCCTGTGTTGTCACCTTCTTCACCTTCTGCCACTAAAGTGGTGTCATCTGCATATCTGTGGTTGTTAATGTTTCTCCTAGCATTCTTGATTCCAACTCAGGCTTCATTCAGCCTGTCATTTTGCATGATGCACTCTGCATATAAGTTAACTAAGCAGGGTGACAATATACAGCCTTGACATACTCTTTTTCCCAATTTTAAACCAGTCCTTTGTTCCATGTCCAGTTATAACTGTTGCTTCTTGACCTGTATACAGGTTTCTCAGGAGACAGGTTAGGTGGTCTGGTATTCCCATCTCTGTAAGAATTTTCCTCAGTTTGTTGTGATCCACACAGTCAAAGGCTTTAGCATAGTTGATGAAGAAGAAGTAAATGTTTTTCTGGAACTCTCTTGCTTTTTCCATGATCCAAATGATGTTGGCAGTTTGATCTCTGGTTCCTCTGACTTTTCTAAATGCAGCTTGTACATCCGGAAGTCTTTGGTTCATGTATTGTTGAAGCCTAACTTAAAGGATTTTGACCATTACCTTGTTGGCATGTGAAATGGGTACAGTTGTGCAGTAGTTTGAACATTCTTTGGCATTGCTCTTTTGGAATGAAAACTAACCTTTTCCAGTCCTGTGGCCACTGCTGAGTTTCCCAAAGTTGCTGGAATATTGAATGCAGCACTTTAGCAGCTTCATCTTTTAGAATTTGAAATGGCTCAGCTGTAATTCTGTCACTTCCACTAGCTCTGTTCATAGTAATTCTCCCTAAAGGCCACTTGACTTCACACTCCAGGATGTCTGGCTCTAGGTGAGTGATCATTTCATCATGGTTATCCAGGCCATTATGACCTTTTTTGTACAATTCTTGTGTGTATTCTTGTCACCTCTTCTTAATCTCTTCTGCTTCTGTTAGGTCCTTACTGTTACTTTCCTTTATTGTGCCCATCTTTGCAGGAAATATTCCCTTGGAATCACCAATTTTCTTGAAGATTTATTTAGTCTTTCCCATTTTATTGTTTTCCTCTATTTCTTTGCACTGATCACTGAGGAAGACTTTCTTATCTCTCCTTGCTACTCTTTAGAACTCTGCATTGAGATGGGTGTATCTTTCCTTTTCTCTACTCTTCTTTTCTTAGCTCTTTGTAAGGCCTCCTAACACAACCATTTTGCCTTGCTGCTTTTATTTTTCTTGGGGATGGTTTTGGGTTACTGCCTCCTATCAGATCAGATCAGATCAGTCGCTCAGTCGTGTCTGACTCTTTGCGACCCCATGAATAGCAGCATGCCAGGCCTCCCTGTCCATCACCAACTCCTAGAGTTCACTGAGACTCACGTCCATCAAGTCAGTGATGCCATCCAGCCATCTCATCCTCTGTTGTCCCCTTCTCCTCCTGCCCCCAATCCCTCCCAGCTGCAGAGACTTTTCCAATGAGTCAACTCTTCGCATGAGGTGGCCAAAGTACTGGAGTTTCAGCTTTAGCATCATTCCTTCCAAAGAAATCCCAGGGCTGATCTCCTTCACAATGGACTGGTTGTATCTCCTTGCAGTCCAAGGGACTCTCAAGAGTCTTCTCCAACACCACAGTTCAAAGGCATCAATTCTTCAGTGCTCAGCCATCTTCACAGTCCAACTCTCACATCCATACATGACCACAGGAAAAACCATAGCCTTGACTAGACGGACCTTTGTTGGCAAAGTAATGTCTCTGCTTTTGAATATGCTATCTAGGTTGGTCATAACTTTCCTTCCAAGGAGTAAGCGTCTTTTAATTTCATGGCTGCAGTCACCATCTGTAGTGATTTTCGAGCCCAGAAAAATAAAGTCTGACACTGTTTCCACTGTTTCCCCGTCTATTTCCCATGAAGTGGTGGGACCAGATGCCATGATCTTCATTTTCTGAATATAGTGTTACAAAGTTCCATCCATAGTTCTTCAGGCAATCTGTCTATGAGATCTATCCCTTGAATCTATTTGTCACTTCCACTGTATAATCATAAGAGATTTGACTTAGGTCATACCTGAATGGCCTAGTGTTTTTCCCTACTTTCTTTAATTTAAGTGTGAATTTGTAGTAAGGAGTTCATGATTTGAACACAGTCAGTCCTGGGTGTTCTTTGGAAGGAATGATGCTAATGCTGAAACTCCAGTACTTTGGCCACCTCATGCGAAGAGTTGACTCATTGGAAAAGACTCTGATGCTGGGAGGGATTGGGGCCAGGAGGAGAAGGGGACGACAGAGGATGAGATGGCTGGATGGCATCACCGACTCGATGGATGTGAGTCTGAGTGAACTCCAGGAGTTGGTGATGGACAGGGAGGCCTGGCGTGCTGCAATTCATGGGGTGGCAAAGAGTCGGACATGACTGAGCAACTGAACTGAACTGATTCATTCTTTCTGGAGTTACTAGTAATTGCCCTCTGCTCTTCCCCAGTAGCATATTGGACACCTTTCAACCTGGGGGCTCATAATCTGGTGTTATATCTTTTTGCCTTTTCATACTGTTTATGGGGTTCTTGGATCATGTTTTTCAAAGCCCTTCACTATGACCCATCCATCTTGGGAGGCCCTGCACAGCATGGTTCACAGCTTCATTTAGTTGCCCAAGCCCCTTCACCACGACAAGGCTATCATCTATGAAGAGGTGGGCTCTAACTTCATTAATTTACATGCATCTGCCCAACTTTTCCAACACCATTTACTGAAGCAACTGTCTTAACCCCATTGTATATTTTCATCTCCTTTGTTAAAGATTAATTGGCTCCAGGTGTGCAGGTTTATTTTTACACTCTATATTCTGTTTCATAGATCCACATGTCTGTTTTTGTGGCCATACCACACTGTTTTCATTAGTATAGCTTTGTAGTATTGTGTGAAGTCTGGGAAAGTTATGCCTTCTGCTTTGGTCTTTTTCTTCAGGTTTACTATATCTTCTGTATTCATTCCTCTGTCAGTCGACATTTAGGTTGCTTCCTTATTTTGACTATTGTAAATAGTACTGCTATGAACATTGGAGTGCATATATCTTTTCAAATTAATGTTTATTTTTTTGGATATATATCCTGGAAAGAAATTGCTGTGTCATATGGTAGTGCTGTTCATGGGGATGGTTGGATGGCATCACTGACTCATGAGTTTGAGCAAGCTTCAGGAGCTGGTGATGGACAGGAAATCCTGGCATGCTGCAGTCCATGGGGTCACAGAGTTGGACATGACTGAATGACTTCACTTTCACTTTTCACTTTCATGAATTGGAGAAGGAAATGGCAACCCACTCCAGTGTTCTTGTCTGGAGAATCCCAGGGATGGTGGAGCCTGGTGGGCTGCCATCTATGGGGTCGCACAGAGTCGGACACGACTGAAGCGACTTAGCAGCAGCAGCAGCAGCAGAGCGAATGAAATGAACTGATGGTAATGCTATTTTTAGTTTGTTGAGAAATCTCCCTACTGTTTTCCACTGTGGCTGTGCCAATTTTCCCCCCCATAATTTTATGTATTTATTTTCAGCTGTGCTGGGTCTTGGTTGCCCCATGGGCTTTCTCTAGTTGCAGAGAGTGGGGGCTACTCTCTAGTTTTGTCGGCTTGCCATTGCAGTGGCTTCTCTTGTTGCAGAGCATGGGCTCTGGGACTCATGGCTTCAGTAGTTGCACAGGGGCTCAGTATTTGAGGCTCCTGGGCTCTAGAGCACAGGCTCAGTTGTTGTGGTGCATGAATTTAGTTGCCCCATTGCTGGGAGCAGGAGCTCCGCCCGTGGCAAAGGTCCTGAGGAAGGAGGCTCAGCATACACAAAGGCGGGATCGAGCCTCAGGAGTCCCCATGGAAATTCTCGAGCATCTACCCCCAAAACCAGAGTCTGCCTACTTTCTGCTTTGTGCTCTTCACCTACACCTCTGACTTTACTGGGGGCTGTCCCCTACTACCTCTCTCTGAAAAAAAAAAGAGTTAACTTACAGCTCCAGTTAATAAAGTTCCTGGGTGTGATAGTGTTTCAACCTACAAACTCCTTTGGAAGTCCTCTAGCCTGCCTGAATAGGTTTTTCCGGCCACATGTGATTGCTCAGAGCCTCCCAACTGTGAGAGGCATGAGATGTTCTAAACTGTCTAAATACAGATTCCTTTGAGCAGTTAGAAGATTGATTAGAAATTGTATTGGTGAAGGGTTTTTCACTTGTTGGGCCAATGTTTGCTGCTAAGTCTCCATATCCCCTACCTGCTGTGTCCCTGGCAGTGTATTGATTAATATAATTGGTGTAAGTAGTAGCTTTAATGTTTGTAACCTTGGACCCTTGAGTTAATTCTTTTTCTTGTTATAGCCCACCACACCTTTGCTCTGTAGGAAGGCAGCTTTATCTAATGCTTTTGGAGGGTGGCGCCTGACTAATCACCTTTAGAGAAAAATAAGTTTTCTGAAGAAAGGGTCTTAAAATGTTAACAGGCCTCTGGGCCAGAAGATGATGCAAATCACCTAAACTTTTGCATATGATAAGTCTGCAGGAAGAAAGCCTGGCTTACTGCATGACTCTACCCCTTCCCCCATTATCCTTCATGCATAACTTAAGGTATAAAAACTACTTTGGAAAATAAAGTGCGGGCCTTGTTCACCGAAACTTGGTCTCCCCTTGTCGTTCTTTCTCTCACCTTCTGGCTGAATTATTCAGCCTCTTTTCTCCACTAAATTTTCTCACTGAGCTATCCTTATTTAACCACTCTTTATATCTTTAATTAACATTTAAATAAGCTGTTGTTTCCTGATCGCCTATGCCCTCTCCCCTTCGAATTCCCTGGATCCAACAGGGCTGGACCCCGGCACCCCATGGAGTGTGGGATCTTCCTGGACCAGGGATCAAACCCAAGCCTCCTGCATTGGAAAGTGGATTCTTTACCACTAAGCCACCAGGGAATTGGTGGCTCTGCCAATTTACATTTTCACCAGTGAGAGTTCCCTTTTCTCCACATCCTCACAAACATTTGTTGCCTAGTCCTAATTTAAAATGCAAGAAAAGGGGTAAAATTTTCTCCTCATGGAATACCACAAGGAGTTGTTACACTGCATGCAAAGGCACTTGTGTGTCCATGGTGTTTATTGGCAAGTGGTTTCATTTGTGGGAAGGTAGTCATTTTGACCATTTAAATCTATTTGTCTATTTGGCTGTGCCAGGTCTGAATTGTTGCATGCAGGATCTCCAGTCTTTGTTGTGACATGTAAGATTTTTAGTTGTGGCATGCAAACTCTCAGCTGCGGCGTGTGAGTTCTAGTTCCTGAATACTGAAAGAGAAACTCCCCAGGTCAGTAGGTGCCCAATATGCTACTGGAGATCAGTGGAGAAATAACTCCAGAATGCTGGGAGGGATTGGGGGCAAGAGGAGAAGGGGACGACAGAGGATGAGATGGCTGGATGGCATCACTGACTCGATGGACGTGAGTCTCAGTGAACTCTGGGAGTTGGTGATGGACAGGGAGGCCTGGCGTGCTGCAATTCATGGGGTCGCAAAGAGTCGGACACGACTGAGTGACCTGATCTGATCTGAAGGATCAAATTCATGTCCCCTGTTTGGAGAGCATGGACTATCAGCCACTGGACGACTGGGGAAGTCCCTGACCATTTTAAAAATGAGCAATTCTCAACTAAGACATGCTGGTGGATACAGACAAATAACTGGGTATTCTGGATATGGCAGCCTCTCTTCTTTCCTGATGCCCCTTTGAGGAAGGACATGGAAGTTTGGTCCATCTCCCAAGTAGATACAGCTCCAGGGAGTGTCCAGGAGAAGTGACATTTAACTGAAGACTCTCCTTGGCAATTAGAAGAGAGACATACCTTTATACATCTTGTTCTTCTCTCTAGAGTAATTCTTCCTTGCAAACCACCTGTTGTACCTCTTTTTTTAAATCACAAATCTCCAATATTAACAAAACAAAACAAAACTCTCTTACTCTCTGCCATTTCACCCTCACCCTGTACTTGCACAGCTGCTGCTGCTGCTGCTAAGTCGCTTCAGTCGTGTCTGACTCTGTGCGACCCCATGGATGGCAGCCCACCAGGCTCCCCCGTCTCTTGGATTCTCCAGGCAAGAACACTGGAGTGGGTTGCCATTTCCTTCTCCAAGGCATGAAAGTGAAAAGTGAGAAGTGTCTCAGTCGTGTCCGACTCTTTGCGACCCCATGGACTGCAGCCTACCAGGCCCCTCTGTCCATGGGATTTTCCAGGCAAACTTGTACAGCTACACTCAGCAAAATCTAGCATAATAAGGTGTGTTACTGGTTTCCCTCACCCTCCCCTGTCAATGAAATGGGGGTAGACTCAATTAAGGTCTCCATTTACCATATTCCTGGTGGAATCCAGCTGGTAATGGTGGTGGAATTCCAAATAGAAAGGGGTTGGGTTATGATTCGCTAGGGAAACAGTGGGTCTTAAACACAATAGGCTTTTAACATTATGACCTGCATGTCTTTTTAAAAAAAATTAAGTTATTTTATACAATTTTAAAAGTTACTTTCCATTTACAGTTATTATATTCTCTGTGCTGTACCTAGATCCTTGAGCCTGTCTTACACCCAACAGTTGGTACTTTCTAACCCCCTCTGTTCCTCCCCCCACCCCCCTGCCATTTCTCCCCGCTGGTAACCAGTAGTGTGTTCTCTGTATCTGTGAGTCTGCTGCTTTTTTGCTCGATTTACTAGTTTGTTGTGTCTTTTAGATTCCACATAGAAGTGATATCACATAGTGTTTGTCTTCCTCTGACTTACTTCACATAGCATGCTGTTCAGTCGCTCAGTTGTGTCCAGCTCTTTGTGACCCCATGGACTGCAGCATACCAGGTTTCCCTGTTCTTCGCTATTTCCTGGAGTTTTCTCAAACTCATGTCCATTGAGTTGGTGATGCCATACCACCATCTCATCCCTCTCTCAGCCCCTTCTCCTCCTGTCCTCAATCTTTCCCAGCATCATGATCTTTCCCAATGAGTCAGCTCTTGGCATCAGGTGGCCAAAGTATTGGACCTTCAGCATCAGCGTTAGTCCTTCCAATGACAGGGTTGATTTCCTTCAGGATTGACTGGTTTGATCTCCTTGCAGTCCCAGGGACTCTCAAGAGTCTTATCCAGCACCACAGTTTGAAACCATCAGTTCTTCGGTGGTCAGCCTTCATTATGGTCCAACTCTCATATCCATACCTGACTACTGGAAAAACCATAGCTTTGACTATACGGACCTTTGTCAGTGTAATGCCTTCCAAATCCATCCACATTGCTGCAAATGACAAAATTTTGTTCTTTTTTTTATGGCTGAGTAGCATTACATTGTGGGTGTGTGTATGTGTATGGAGCTTCCCAGGTGGTGGATAAAGCGGATAAAGAATCCGCTTGCCAATGCAATAGACACTAGAGACACAGGTTTGATTCCTGGGTCAGGAAGATCCCTGGAGTAGGAAGTGGCAACCCACTCTAGTATTCTTGCCTGGAAAATTCTATGGACACAGGAACCTGGTAGGCTACAGTCCATGGGGCCACAAAGGATCAGATGTATATCTATCCCCCACATCATCTTTACCAAGTCATCTGTTGATTTCTGGTTTCTGTCATCTGCCTGGTTTCTTTTGAGGTAGTAACTGAAGAATCTCTTCTCTTGGACTAATCAGTTTTCCAAAAAAAAGAGTTCTCTGATCTCGTGCTTGGTTTTGGAGCCTATATTCTAAGAGCTAAGAGCCTAAACTTTTGATCAGGGAGGACTTTGTTCTCAGCCTGTTCTCTGCTCATGTTACCTCTTGCAGAATCTTAATTTCAACTCCTGCCTGGTTTGGGGAATGGAAGTTCCATGTCTGCACTGGTTGGGGGAGGGGACCTGGCTCAGACTTTGCAACACCTTATTTTCAGCTCTACTCTGTGGACCCCCATTTTCAGAGTTACTTGGTGCTTCTGATTCCCAAGCCTCTGAGAGCTATTGGTAGGTACTGCCTGGATTCATGTTGGTTTCTCACCCTGCGGGTCCTTAGCAGAAAGAAGAAAGCTGAAATGTAATCCAGTTACCCTTCCTTTATTTCCTTTCCATTTTCTTAAGTTTTGTTGACTTTTCTTTGGCTTTATTTCTCTCCCTTTTGATTTGTTCTTGAGGATTTATACCTTTCTACTCTCTTAACTCATATTCTAGTGGGAATTTAGGAGAAAGTGGAGATAAATATGTATATCAATCCATCTCATTTAATTGGAGGTTGAGCTGATATTCTCTTTTTATGTTTCAAAAGTTAAACAACTGTCTGTTGTCATTGGTTATGTGGGTCTTTCAGGCTTTCATTAACCAGAATCATTTGTTTCCATCCTGGAGGACCCATAGAGATTTCTTTTAGGTTTCAGATTTTTGTCTTTAGAAGATTTTCAGTCAAGCAGCTGACACTTTCCCTATTTTCAAAGCTTGCATGTGTGAGCAATGCACCCGTTCAAGAGAGAAGGGGTAGAAAGTCTTATTAGTCTGGACTTGTCAGCCCAGATCCGGGGGCCTTCTATCTGCCCAGGAAATCTGCCATAGAATGATGCTGAGCTATCTTAGTTATTAAAGAACACCTGCACATCTCTCAAATCAGTTCTCAGCTCCCCTGCGCTCTGAGTTTCTGTATCTACAGTCATTAATATCATCTCTGGGTGTTTTCTCTGCTTCTCTGGGGTGCCATGTTGATCCCTTTCCTTGGTCCTCATGGCTCTTTCATCACTCAAAACATACAGCTGCTCTATTCTAGTGTGGCAGTTTCCTTACACCATTTCAGTTCTTCCTACTTCATAGGCTCCACAGCTACGGAGGATTTTAGGTATCACTTAGTAGCTTCAAATTTGTAGTCTACAGATCAAAAAGAAGAATTTTCTTTCAACAGAATCTTGGGGCAGAGCCTGCCACATGAATCAGGTAGAATGATAGCTGCTGTGGGTAATGCAGGCGAGGGAATCTGCCGTCCCCATCCTGACCACATCTCCCTAGGGAGATGGACTGACTGTGCTTGATCCCATTTAACTCTCCTCTTGAATGTAAGAGGCTGAGTCCCTGAGAGGGGGAATAATTTGCAGAAGGTCGTGTAGAGGATTAGTTCAGGACTCGAATCAAGTCCTCCTTATACTTTACTGCTGCCTCTAGATCCACAAATGATGAAGCCTGGAGGGTGATTGTGGAGACTTTCAAGTGAGTGATCAAACAGTGGCTGCCTTCTATTAGTCTGACTGCCCCTTTTTTCAAAGCCTCAGAAGTCTCCACTGCATCCATAGTTTTGCATGAAAAAATCATAAATAATAATTCTCACAGAAATGGCCTCCTTCCTGCCCCAGAATTGGTGTCCTGCTGGCTTGTTAATTTTAGTTTGGGAGTCAGAGACCTAGTGACAACTGCTCTCATGCAGGGCTCCTTGGCTGTTCAATAAATGCTAATAAACCATAAGCGGGAATCCTATCACTGCCGCCCAAACTGAAATGCAAAAGCAAAGATGACTTTGGTCTGAATTGGATTTGAAAAGGCTGAGAGAACAGGCTTTGAGTGTGCCGTGGAAATGCCAGTTGAATATTAATTGTAGCAGCAGTGCCGGCCCAAGGAAGGTGCAATGCAGACGAGATGCTTCTGGCTATGGAATCCAAGTGTGGCTTCACACAGAGGCCAGGGAGCCTCTGGTTTTCTGTAGATCTCCTGGTGTTCAGAAAGGTCTTTCTGGTCTCATTTGCTCATTTTCTTTATTCCTTAGACTCAACAGGATGACTCAGCCAGGAGCTATCTTAGGGGTAGGTTTTAATTAGTGACTTGGGGATTCTGGAAGTGGCAGCAATGTAGGTGGGGGCTCTATAACCTCTTTGCCCCACTGATTATTCCCCACATTCCAGGAATGGGATGTTTGGGTCCAGGATGAACCAGACATGGAATTATTGGGTTGGCCAAAAATTTATTCAAGTTCTTCCATAGGATGTTACAGAAAAACCCAAATGAACTTTTTGGCCAACCCAATATAACAGGTCCCTTTAATGCACCAGGTGTCTTAGCCTCCCGTTTGCTTCCACCCCAACACACACAGCATTAATGGCATGGGGGATAGAGGTTTGCTGACTGAGCCACAGGCAATAGATAATGTCCATATATCTCATCCCACCTAGGTAAACTTTTAAATTATGTATCCTGTAGAATTTCCTACAGCTCTAACTGCCCCATAGATTGTGTAGCTAATTGTTTCTTTCCACTTCAATTGGGAGCCTCCTGGTAGGCTGTATGTTTTGGTGCAATTATGTTGCCTGGACCAGGGCTGAGGCCATTTTAGCCACCCAAGGGGTGTGCTAATTGTTCTGAAGTGTGTAGCCTGGGGTGCCCCTCATTGCTGTAGTGGTTTTAATGGAACTTCTAATTAAAAATAAGCAGTGAGACAGGGCTGGGTGCACTCCTCCCACATCAGGGGTTCAGGCAGGCCCCTTTGTGCACAATAGTGTGAACGCGCCCATGATGGGAGCCAGCTAGGGCAGAGATTGATGTGCCTCTGGTGCGGTTTGTCTACAGGCTTGGTGCAGGCTGTTTGAGCTCTAATTAGAGCGGGGCCAGTGTCAGCGTGGCAGCCAGTTCTTCTCCTATGCTCTGTGTCAGTGTTTGGATGGGGTGCCTGTGGAGGAACTGGAAGGGGAGGAGGCTGGAAAGTTTAAGTAGCTGGAGGTACAACCTGAGACTCCGAGGGAGTTTGTGAGACAGGAGTATTCTGGAAAATCATATGCCCTGCATGTCACATTCCCAGAGACCAGGCTATCTTGGTTATTAATTACAGTGTACTGGGAATCTGATCTGGGTTTGGAATACTTAGTTCTGTCTCTTGTTAACAGTGCATCTTTGGGGAGATGGCTTAACTTTTCTGAGCCTCAGTTTGTTTTTCTACAAAATAGGGATAAAAATACAAATTAAGTTGGGTATTTTGGCATAATGCACATAGAAATCAGGAATGCCTGCACCCCCCGTGGGCAATCACTTCTGCTCTTTGTGGGCCTCCACTTCCCAATTCCCTCACTCTCTTGTCCTAGTCTAGTGCCACAAGGAGCATTAGCAGGATGGGAACAAGGATAACTTATTTATAACTGAACCCCATGAGCCAAAGTAGGAGAAAGAAAATGGAACAAATGAGAGGTTGGCTTACTCCATGAGATGAGCCTCAATTTAGTGTGCTGGCTGACCTCATGGAAGGAGGAAATGCAAGAGAGAGACTGTATCTCCTTTAGGACATAGGCCCTCAAGAACCACTGATTTGTCTGGCACTTTGACCTTTGGGTCATCCTCTGGTCTTTGCCTATAGTGGGGGCAAGAGTGGGAAGACAAGACAGAGATGTCATGGCATGGGAGAGGCAGAAGAAATACTCCCTCTCTCTCTGCATCCTAGATTTATAGTCAGGATTAGAAGGTAGAACATTCTTATGAGCTAGTCTGCTACTGTCACTGACCCTAGAATGACCTAAAGTTGAATCCTTCATGACCTGTGATATCAGGCTCGGATAATCTGTCGGGAATGATTGGAAAAAGAAAAAAGAAGAAAACCTATGAGAACCTAGATGTGAGTCTGTATTGAGTTCTGTAAGTGGTCTGCAAAGAGATTTGAAAGTCCCATGACTAGGGAAATCTTTATGGAAGAAGTGGTTGAGAGATCTGAATTTGAACTATGTGTTTTGAGCAGGTGCTCTAGGTAGAGAATGTGGCCTGACCAAAGGCACAGAGGTTGTTTAGGATGGCAAGAAACCTGTTTGCCTCAGTCATAGGCTCTGAGCTTGGTGAGGAAGGTCATGGGCACGCAATGGAGGCACAGTGAACGCCTGGTTCAGGAGTTGGGGCATAAATCGAGCACACGGCTCTTTCTTATCTCCTTTGTTGTTCAGTTGCTCAGTTGTGTCTGACTCTTTGTGACCCCATGGACTGAGGCATGACAGGCTTCCCTGTCCTTCACCATCTCCCAGAGCTTGCTCAAACTCATGTCCATGGAGTTGGTGGTGCCATCCAACCATCTCATCCTCTGTCATCCCCTTCTCTTCCTGCCTTCGATCTTTCCCACCATCAGGGTCTTTTCCAATGAGTCAGCTCTTTGCATCAGGTGGCCAAAGTATTGGAGCTTCAGCTTCAGCATCAGTCCTTCCAATGAATATTCAGGACTGATTTTTCTCAGGATTGACTGGTTTGATCTCCTTACAGTCCAAGGGACTTTCAAGAGCCTTCTTCAACACCACAGTTCAAAAGAATAAATTCTTCAACACTCAGCCTTCTTTATGGTCAAACTCTCACATTTGTACATGACTACTGGAAAAACCATAGCTTTGACTATATGAACCTTTGTTGGCAAAGTAATGCCTCTGTTTTTTAATTTGCTATCTAGATTCGTCATGGCTTTTCTTCCAAGGAGCAAATGTATTTTAATTTCATGGCTGCAGTCACCATCTGCAGTGATTTTGGAGCCCAAGAAAATAAAGTCATTCACTGTTTCCATTGTTTCCTTATCTATTTGCCATGAAATGATGACACTGGATGCCATGATCTTAGTTTTTTGAATGCTGAGTGGTTTTAAGCCAGCTTTTTCACTCTCCTCTTCATCAAGAGCCTTTTTAGTTCTTTCTGCCATAAGGGTGGTATCATCTGTATATCTGAGGTTGTTGATATTTCTCCCAGCAATCTTGATTCCAGCTTGTGCTTCATCCAGCCTGGCATTTTGCATGATGTACTCTGCATATAAGTTGAATAAGCAGGGTGACAATATACAGCCTTGATGTACTCCTTTCCCAATTTTGAACCAGTCCATTGTTCCATGTCTGGTTCTAGCTGTTGCTTCTTGATGTGAATACAGGTTTCTCAGGAGGTAGGCCAGATTGTCTGGAATTCCCATCTTTTTTAGAATTTTCCCGTTTGTTGTGATCCACACAGTCAAAGGCTTTAGTATCTTATCCTTTAGATTCCCTCCCTGCCACCTGCTTACTTTCCCTGTCCCTGCCTTCCAAATATGTTTGTGGTTTGCTAATACTTAGCTGGGAGAAGGCAATGGCACCCCACTCCAGTACTGTTGCCTGGAAAATCCCATGGATGGAGGAGCCTGGTGGGCTGCAGTCCATGGGGTCGCTAAGAGTCAGACACAACTGAGTGACTTCATTTTCACTTTCCACTTTTATGCATTGGAGAAGGAAATGGCAACCCACTCCAGTGTTCTTGCCTGGAGAATCCCGTGGACAGAGAAGCCTGGTAGGCTGCAGTCCATGGGGTCGCACAGAGTCAGACACAACTGAAGCGATGTGGCAGCAGCTAGTCAGCAGGTTTTCAATCCATTCTTTAAAAATAATTTTGTTTATTTATTTAGTTTTGCCTGTGCTGGGTCTTCATGCTGTGTGGACATTCTCTCTAGTTGAGGTGCTCAGTCTTCTCATTGCCGTGGCTTCTTTTGTTGTGGAACACCGTCTCTAGTCTTGTGGGCTTCAGTCATTACACCCCAGGCTCCACAACACAGGCTCAGTAGTTGTGGTGCATGGGCTTAGTTGCTCTGAGGCATGTGGGGTCTTCCTGGACCAGGGATCAAACCCAAGTCCCTACTTTGGCAAGTGGATTCCTTACCACTGAGCTCCAAGGGAAGCCCTTTAATTATCCTTTTGAAGAGCTGATTGGCCTGGTTTCAAACACATCAACTCAAAAAAAGATTTCTTATTGATAGCTTGAGTGAAAGCTTCAAGGGCATTTAGGAGTCAAATGAGTACATGTTCTTCCAGAAGAGAATCACCAATTTGGAAATACGTAAAGACCTGAGAAATCTCCTGGCCAACCTCTTTATTTCATACACAGAGAATAAGAGGAAAAAAAAGTTTCCCAGTAAGAAACTTGTAGTTTTGGGAACCAGATCTCTTGTCTCTAAATTTATTCAGGGCTTTTTCAGTGGGTTGTAGAAGGAATGTAGCCTAGAGGTTAACATTTTGGGCCCTGGAATTGGGCATCTTGGGTTTGAGTCTTGGCTCTTGGCCACATAATTGCCTGTTGACTTTGGGGAGAGCCTCAGTTTATCCATCTTTAAAATGGGACAAGAAAGCCAATTTGTTATCTGCAGGGAACAAAAAAAAGGGTATACATTCCATTTGTCCTATTGTACAAGAGCAGTCTGATGTGTAGGCAAGGGTTGATGTAAGGGTCTTTTAAAGAAAGAGCCTCTTGGCCAAAGGTATTCATCTCCCCCTGTGCCTTACCACCCTGCATGAAGAACTCCTGTGTCTGTTGCTTCTTCTGTTTTAACCCCAAACTATTGTTAAAATAGATGAATTAACAAGATGGGATCTCACATTAGGTCATGATGTTCATTAATACTGTGGTCTGAATGACATCCTCCAGTTTATCCTGAGCCAGTTGATGGATGGTGAGGCTAGGAGGGTGACCTGAGGGCCTGCTTGGAAGGGCACCATGGACCCATTTGGTAAATCACCCTTTGAGGGTACACGGGTACCCCAGAGGTTCCATTTTCAACATGGAACAGATCTTCTAATCACTGTCCTCTAGCCACCAGGGCCAATTGAGGGTGGCAGAGGTGACTCTCAACCTCTAGCAAGTTCACGTTTCTTCTTTCGGCCTTGTATCCCTCTCTGGTTCCTCTGTGCTCTTTAAAAAGAGGACAACTTTGCTAGAAACCTAGCAAGCATTAAGTTCCCTGTACTCTCTTCTTGAAAGCTAAGTCTTCCTGATAGTCTTTGTAAATATTTATGTATGTGTTTGCTGCATTGGGCCTTAGCTGTGGCGCGTGGGATCCTCATTGCGGCGTGTGGGCTCTTCCGTTGCGGCACGTGGTATGCAGGCTCCAGGGCACAGTTGTGGCGTTGCAGGCTTCTCCGTGCAAGCTCAGTAGTTGTGGTATGTAGGCTTAGTTGCCCCGAGGCGTGTGGTGTCTTAGTTCCCCCAACCAGGGGTTGAACCCTCGTCCCCTGCAGTGGAAGGCAGATTCTTAGCCACTGGACCACAAGGGAAGTCCTGCTAATCTGTTATAAATGGGGAGCAAACGTGCGCTTCTCTTTACACTTTTGTCTTTTGCATCCAGTAAAAGGGACAAATGCTGCTTTGTGTGTGTGTAGAGGGGGACGGGGAGGAGAATGCGAGTTCTCTTAAAGGCAAGATTTGAGGCTCAGGAGCTGCAGTTGGTGGGGCTTCAGAATCCTGTTTCTGCTTCTGAGGACCAGAGAACTCAGAGGTGACTTCTCACTGGAAGAGGCCCATCCTTCACCCCCAGGCGGCCCTTTCACAAATGGGGTGATATGAAGAGTTCTGGATTGATTCCATAGTCAGACAGATCTAGGCTGGCTCACCAGCTATGTGGTCTGATATTTTAAAATTTTACCCTTTAGGGTTAATCTTCTCTTTTTTAAATGTCCAAGCAGTTCTGGAAAGGACTGCCGGTTAATCTCTTGCTATTGGTTGAAGAGTTCTCCTTGGGGAGTGTCAGGAAACTCCAATTCCAGTCTCTGTTCTAACTCCAGATTATGGGGTGACCCTGGGGAGAGCCACTTATCAATCATCTGAGTTTTGTCATCTGCATCTACAGGAATCTCTCCCACCTCATCGTGTGGGAACATAGGTGAGTTCGGATAGGAAGGGCTCATGACACGGAAGAAAAATCACTTTTCCTCAAAGTTGAGTCAAGTGTCTGTCAGGCAATCTCCCTTTGTTGCACCGTGATCTGAAGAAGGCTCCGAGGTGCCTCCCTGGTGCCTCCCAGGTCAGCATCCCTCACATGCCTGAGACCACCTTTCCCCAAGCCTGACCTGTGAGGAGCTGGCTCCTCTTGCAGCCTGAGAGTCAGGGGAGAGCTGGGGGCTGTTTAAATGTGGGCAGAGGAGGGGCATAGGGGCAGTGGTGTGCATGGTACTGGAGCTTGTCTGGGTGTTTTATTTATATAGTAAGCAGTTGTGTTTATGGAGAAGCATGGAGGTACTGATGGAGGTTACTGGAGAGTGAAGCTCCTTTTTGTCCATCCGTTAGCACTTGGAGTGAGCTGACAGTGGTGAGGAGAGGCGTCCTGCCTCGGGCTCCCTCCTGACAGCTGAAATGGTGGCTGCCCTGCCGCTTCCTTGGGTGTTTGTAATTCTTTAGTACCTACTTATCTGAGAAAGGCAACCTGGGGCCTCAGTGGGGCTTAGGGTGTCCATTATCTTCCCAAATGGTTGCTGCCTTCCTGCCTTCTACACTCACCCCGAGACCAGTCCCCATCTATGATTTTCCTCAACAGCAAGAGTTACCATATTACTGGGCTCTGCCATGTGCCAAGCCCTGGGATTGCATCAGAGAAGATCACAGACTGCCTCCTGGTGGTATCTTCGTGTGTGTGTGTGTGTGTGTGTGTGTGTGTGTGTGTGTGTGTTGCACATGCACAAGACTCAAACAACTTCACCAGTAGTAAATTGATTTACCAGGGGTCCTTCCCTTACTGTAACCAGCATCCCCCAAATAGTTTTTAGAATCACAGGATGTTGGAACCAGTCCAGTTTCTGTCCTGAGTGTTTGGGGAATCTGAGTGAACCTCACTTTGAGGTTGAAACTTGGGGAAGCTTTGTCCAGAGTCACAGCAGAAACTGTGGGCAGAGCTGGAGTGGTAGGCCTGTCCTCTGACTTCCGGCTTGGCTCCCCCAGGTCCTGTTATCCCTGCTGTGGCTGCAGGAGGAATGCAGCGGTGCCTCTGCCAATGCTAGATGCTAGGTGGCACCAGCACACCTTGGAACAGAAAGGCTCCCATCTAGCTTCTATCTGAAAATGTTTGAATCCTCCAGTGTGGGCAGCCTGGAGTCCTGGCTGAGCGCTCTCCTCTCCTAAGGCCCTCGTGAGGCCTGCCTGCCTGGGGGGCCACCCCAGATCCCAGTCCCGTCTCCTTCATCCAGGGAACCCATCCCAGATGCCTTGGGGATCGGTTTGCTGGCTACCTGGAAGAATTCACTCCTGTGTGACTGATTTCTTCTGGGGGCTCTCTGTGCAGACTGGAAAGTTCTGCTGGGTGATCTTTCCAACTACTCTGCTGAGTTCTGAGCCAAGTTCTTTGCGGTTTCTGTTCTTTCAGGACATTGTTGCCATGCAACAAGGCTGGCTGATGCCACTGAGGATGAGAGGCAGTGTGGAGGGAGACGCCAGCCACCCAGGCCAAATTGCCCCCTTGCAGCATCGTGAGTATGTGCGTCAGTTTTGGGGTGGTTTGTTATGTTGCAGAAGCTGATTGAAATAGGAGAGAACAGCGCAGTAGTCTCTCCTTATCCATGATTTTCCTGTCCATAGTTTCAGTTACCTGTGGTCAATCTTGGTCCAAAAATACTAGAAAATTCTAGAAATAACTTATAAGTTTTAAATTGCATGCTTTTGTGAGTGGTTTGATGAAATCTTATACCTTCCCACTGTGACATGAATCATCTCTTTGTCCAGTGTGCCCACATGGCATATGCAACCCCACTGCTGGTCCCAGTATCACAGTGCTTGTGACCAAAGTCACCCTTACTTTACTTAATAATGGCTCCAGCACACACCAGTAGTGATGCCAGCAATTTGGATATTCTCTTATTGAACCTAATTTATACATTTTATCATAGGTAAGTGTGAATAGGTAAAAACATTGTGTATGTGTGTATGTATAAAGTGAAACTGAAAGTCACTCAGCCACGTCTGACTCTTTGTGACCCCATGGACTATACAGTCCATGGAATTCTCCAGGCCAGAATACTGGAGTGGGTAGCCTTTCCCTTCTCCAGGGGATCTTCCCAACCCAGGATTGAACCCAGGTCTCCCGCATTGCAGGTGGATCCTTTACCAGCTGAGCCACCAAGGAAGTGTGTGTGTGTGTGTATTTATGTTTTATATATATATATTTTTTATAAATATATATTTATATTTCACTGTTATATGTGGTTTCAGGCATCTACTGCAGGTCTTAGAATATAACCCCCTTGAGTAAGGGGGGACTGCTGTATCTACGTTGAAGGGTTGCAGTGAGGTTTACATGATAATATGAACTTAGATCTGCGCCTAGGACACAATAAGTGAATACAGTTGTTACCATCAACAACATCATGGGGCACTTCCTCTTGCTTTTTGGGTTCTAGTCCCAGTGACCTCCTTTCTTTTCTTTCTCCTCCTCTTCTCCCTCTTCCTTCTTCTCCTTCCTCCTCCTTTATTATATATCAAACTGTGCTTTTTTCAGGGCTTTCATACTTAATTCTCTCCATTCAGAATGGTCCTTCCCTGTACCTTGTTTTCATGGTTAGGGTCTCCTCCTTGAAAAAGCCTTCTCTGATTACCCCAAGAACCTCCTGCCTCCCATCATTTCCATTCCTGTTTCATTTAATTGTGTGTCATTATCACATTTATTGATTCCTTGAATATTGTCTGGGTCCCCTTCTAGACTAAATCCCTTGAAGTCAGGGGCTGGGCCTGTATGCTTGCTACCCACCACCCTGCTGTGTACAGGGGGAACTCACTTAGTGTTTGTTGAATGAGTGGGTGAAAAGAGGCACCTAATCAGTATGAGTTTGAGGTTGGTGTCAGGCTTCTAGGAAGAGGAGACTATCCAGGTTGGAGATTCAGAGAGAGAGGGGAGAGATTGTGTATGCTGCTTCTAATTCTTACAGCTGTTTAGGTTTGTGTCAGTCTCTGTTGGATCAATTATCTTCCTGATACCCTGTGTCCAACAAGGATATGGGCTTCTTCAAGAAAGAGATGGGTTTCTTACAACCCCAAGCGCATTGTCAGGCATCTAGTAGGGGCTTAACAGAAGTTTATTGGATCAATAAATGGATGGATGAATGAGTGGATATCAAGAAAGATGGAGGGGCAGTAGTATTCAGACTGTAGGCAATGATAAACATGGTTTCCCATTTTTTTTCTTTTAATAAAGCATAATATATTCCCAGTCAATCTGCAAAAGGTCATGAATGTATAAAAATGTATTAATTACAATCATTAGCATTATGTTACAGAGAAAGAGTTGTTATAACCTTTTCCCTAAGATGGCACTTGGACAGACACAGTTGGTTTGCTTCACAAAAAAGGGTAAGAGTAGGTGACCAGTTGGCCTGGTTGGCCCAGGACTGAGGAATTTCCCAGGCTGTGGGGCTTTCAGTGCTAAAACTGGGAAAAGCCCAGGCAAACTGGGATGCTTGATCACACAGGAAAGAGAGCAGGATGAGAATGCAAGGTGTGCTTTGGCATTTATGTACAGGTGATATTTTCTCAAATTTTCTCCATGATTTTGCTTCCTCTTAGCTCTCAAATAAAAATCCCTGTGTTATTATCAAGGATGTGACAGCTTTCAAAGGGTTTGAACAACCCCATGTAATTTTTGCTTAATCCTTATGCTGAGTCTAGGAGGCAGGGCAGGGGAGGCATGCTAAGGCAATGCTCCTGGCTCCTAGAGAATACGGGCAGAGAAAAGGCTCCCATCTCCATTTCCTGAGGCCAGTGCTCTTCCCACTACTCTGTTCTTTTCTGAAATGTCCCACCTGTCTCATCTGGCTTTCAGGAGTAGACAGGAATTATAAAGGAAAAGGAAGGACCCTGAGATCCAAGCTTTGGCTCAGTCCCCTCATTTGGGACAATTTATATTATTACTGTTTTGCCTGATACATTCACCTGCTCCTCCTCAAGCCGTCCTCATGAAGGATTCCCCTGAAGTCCCACCAGCTGGCCAGTGCTGGCACCATTATGTGGCAAAGTCAGTGAGAGAGATCCGGTGTATTGACTCAGGATGATTCCCCAAATGGCCCTTCCAGTTAAGGTTTGCCATCAAGATGGCCAGGAGACCAGCTCACTCTGCCATCTGTTGGCTTGATTGTTGAGCTCTTTTTGGGTGCTTTTCCTAAGAAGTTATTCAAGTGATGTCAATCTGTGGGGTGGCTGTGACTTGCCACGATTTTTTCCACCCTTGTATCAATACTTTTTGCTCAGTATCTACGTACCACCTTAAGGCGGGTATTCACCTTAAAAGGCTGGGCTAGCCTTGCCCATTGTAGAGCTCCCTTCTCTTGACAATGCATTAGAATCCTATCATCCATTCTTTTATTCCAACACTGTTTTCCATACAAGTCATCTATGTAATTCTTCTTTTTCCTGTGAAGTGAGACTTCCTCTGGCTCTCCCTTATTCAGCTGAAGCCTGTGATGTTCTGGATGAATGGGGTTTAACATTGGTTCTACTCTTTCAGATGCTGTTGTTTGGGCTCAGAGTTGCTCTGTCATCTGGGTTGTCTATTCTGGGTGCAGCTGTGCAAAAGTTTGATCTTGGAGTTTGCCTTTTCTGAGAGCAGAATGCGGATGGGTACAGGTTTTCTCTGCAGCCTGAAAGCAGAGTGTTTCTATGAAAAATTTCATAAGCTGAAATGGTATAAACAATGCAGCAGTTACCTTAGGATACATCTTGCTAACAGATGTACAAAATACATTGAGATAAGGCACAGATGCTCAGATAGAGTTCAAAGCTATGGCGGTTTGATTCTGAGGTGCTGTGCAGTTCCCAGGGAAGGAGGTTGGCAGCGCCACTGAATGCTTGGGTAGAGGTAGCCTGTACCTCTAACCACTACCTCTAACCAATGGCTGCAAAATGAATGCTGAATGCTCTTTTCACCTTTTGTTTTGGTAAAAGGAAAATTCTTTTTGGATTTCTTTTGGGTAGCAACAATAGGTACTAACATAGGTTTTTCCTTAAAGGGAAATGGTGTAAGGCAGACTTTGGAGAACTTGGGGATATTTATACTTTTATTTAAAAATAAATAAAATAAATATCTTGAAGAAGAGTGTTGCCTATGTCCTCTTGGTAGATTCCCCAGACTGTGGGACATGTGGCCTATTAGCTGAAGCATGGGGTTACCGGTGTACCTCTTCACTTTCACATGTTGGTTTTCTTTCTGCTCTTACGCTAGCTGTGGCCTTAACACCTTTGGAAGTGTCTGTGGCTCTGAGTTCAAATCTGGTTTTAATCTTCAGATGTCCTTTTCTTTGGCTTAGAGCAGACCCAACTCTGAGAATGGAAGAGGTGTTAACCCTGACATGACCATTCCTGCAATACTCTTGAGATGAGGCTCTTGTGTGTATGAGATTCTTCTGAAACTTGAACTCTTGGCACTAAGGGATGAGGTGATGGTTTGAGAAGGCCAGAAACCTCCAGATCTTGAGAGGTCAGTTAGGTCAAGACACTTCTTGGCATCTTGAAATCTGATGCAACCCAGTTGCATTGGGTTGTAGGCTGTCATTATCCAGAGGGTCAGAGAATCTCTCCGGGCTAAAGAATGAAAAAGCTCAATGCAATAGAAATATAACCTCCTTATAAAAAACCATTTACAAGATGTGCTGCCTGGCAGCAGGAGAAAACTAGAGGTTGACCGATTTCCAGTTCTTTTTTGTTAACCCCCTTGGGGCCAGTATGTCCTCTAAGGGTGGGGAGAAGAGAGTAAGACTGGCACATTCTTTCCTCCTTGAGGAGGAAGAGTCACGGTTAATTAAGCCACTGATCAGGTGGCCTCCTCTGAGTGTGTACAGATGTCTGTAGGCCCCTCATATGGTCAGTGAGCTCTGGGATCGGCGGTGGCCACCCCGGCTGAAGGGCCGGTTCGAGTTAGTCTGTCCACTTGAGTAGGCGCTGGATGCCACCATCCTACTAGGCTCCAAGAGCAGGTGCTCCCCAGATGAGAATTTAGCCCAGGAGTCCGCTGAGTATGAGTCATCCCTTGTGTGGTCTCTGCTGCATCTCTCTCCAGGCAGTACCCAGTCCTCCTCATACCTCCGCTTGGCAGGGCTCAAGTTCTTTGGGGTGCTGCTTCTGAAGCTCTGATCTGAGGCAGGTGACCCCAGACGGTTGGTGGGCTGGGCCTCTCCAGGGATGGTGGCAGGCCTCTGGTGGCTTCTCCAGCTCTGGATTTCCAGCTCTCTTTTGTCCACAGGGAGTTTGTCAATTTTCTGAGCTCTTAGGATTGGAGACTTCCCATATGTCCCTTGTAGAGTCAGGAAAATGTACCTGGTGGGAAATAACAGAATAAAGATATTTTGTGACTTCTGACTTCTCGAATTTCAGCATTGAAAGGACCCTTAGAATCCAAGTCCCCACCCAGTGGAGGATCCCCTTTGCCACTCTGTTAACTGATGGATCAAATCTATGTCCAGGCACTTCTGGTACTGGGGGAGTTCAGCAACAAAATGTAACAGCTAACATTTGTTATGTACTGTACACATAACTCATGTTATTCTCCCCCAAATCCCAAACAGTTGTTACTTTTGTTGCCTACTATGTACAGACATGGAACCTGAGGCACTAAGAGACTGAATGATTTGTCCAGAGCCATAGAGTGGTTGAGGTGTGGTCAGGACCCAGTGCCCTGGATTCTGATGCTTTCCTCTCACCTACTGTGCATGTGGCCATTCTATTTCTGGGCTGTTCTAATTTAGGCAAATTTATTTGCTTTGGAGTGTCAAATCTTTGTGGAACTTAATAATTTTTAAGTAGTTTCCCAATACATATTCTTTTATTGAATCCATGGGCTATGCCAACTTCAGAGCATCAGTATATTATCACTATTTGCTAGATGACGATACCATCGAGGCTCCAAATGATGAGCTGGGTTTCCTAAGGTCTCCTGAGAAGTTGACAGATCTCCCTGATGGTTAACTCATGGTTCCTCTCTCCTACCAAGCTGCCTGTAGTGGACTCTGGAATAGAAGTCTCTATATGTGGCTCAGATCATGAACTCCTTACTGCCAAATTCAGACTTAAATTGAAGAAAGTAGGGAAAACCACTAGACCATTCAGGTATGATTAAATCAAATCCCTATGATTATACAGTAGAAGTGACAAATAGATTCAAGGGATTAGATCTGTTAGGCAGAGTGCCTGATGAACTATGGATGGAGCTTCGTGACATTGTACAGGAGACAGGGATCAAGACCATTCCCAAGAAAAACAAATGCAAAAAAGCAAAATGGCTGTCTGAGGAGGCCTTACAAATAGCTGTGAAAAGAGAAGCAAAAAGCAAAGGAGAAAAGGACAGATATACTCATGTGAATGCAGAGTTGCATAGAATAGCAAGGAGAGATAAGAAAGCCTTCTTCAGTGATCAGTGCAAAGAAATAGAAGAAAACAATATAATGGGAAAGACTGGAGATCTCTTCAAGAAAATTAGAGATACCAAGGGAATATTTCATGCAAAAATGATGGGCTCAATAAAGGACAGAAATTGTATGGACCTAACAGAAGCAGAAGATATTAAGAAGAGATGGCAAGAATACACAGAAGAACTGTACAAAAAAGATCTTCATGACCCAGATAATCACGATGGTGTGATCACTCACCTAGAGTCAGACATCCTGGAATGTGAAGTCAAGTGGGCCTTAGGAAGCATCGCTACGAACAAAGCTAGTGGAGGTGATGGAATTCCAGTTGAGCTATTCCAAATCATAAAAGATGATGTTGTGAAAGTGCTGCACTCAATATGCCAGCAAATTTGGAAAACTCAGCAGTGGCCACAGGACTGGAAAAGGTCAGTTTTCATTCCAATCCCAAAGAAAGGCAAAGAATGCTCAAACTACCGCACAGTTGCACTCATCTCACATGCTAGTAAAGTAATGCTCAAAATTCTCCAAGTCAGGCTTCAGCAGTATGTGAACCATGAACTTCCAGATGTTCAAGCTGGTTTTAGAAAAGGCAGAGGAAGCAGAGATCAAATTGCCAACATCTGCTGGATTATGAAAAAAGCAAGAGAGTTCCAGAAAAACATCTATTTCTGCTTTATTGACTATGCCAAAGCCTTTGACTGTGTGGATCACAATAAACTGTGGAAAATTCTGAAAGAGATGGGAATACCAGACCACCTGACCTGCCTCTTGAGAAACCTGTATGCAGGTCAGGAAGCAACACTTAGAACTGGACATGGAACAACAGACTGGTTCCAAATAGGAAAAGGAGTATGTCAAGGCTGTATATTGTTGCCCTGCTTATTAACTTATATGCAGAGTACATCATGAGAAACGCTGGGCTGGAAGGAGCACAAACTGGAATCAAGGTTTCTGGGAGAAATATCAATAACCTCAGATATGCAGATGATACCACCCTTATGGCAGAAAGTGAAGAACTACAGAGCCTCTTGATGAAAGTGAAAGAGGAGAGTGAAAAAGTTGGCTTAAAGCTCAACATTCAGAAAATGAAGATCATGGCATCTGGTCCCATCACTTCATGGCTGAGAGACTGAACTGAACTGAATGCAATTAAAGTTCAATTAAAAATAAAAAGTACATGATATTTTACATGTTTCAATGCCAGTCCAGGATCGATGCACGATACTGGATGCTTGGGGCTGGTGCACTGGGACGACCCAGAGGGATGGTATGGGGAGGGAGGAGGGAGGAGGGAGGAGGGTTCAGGATGGGGAACACATGTATACCTGTGGCAGATTCATTTTGATATTTGGCAAAACTAATACAATTATGTAAAGTTTAAAAATAAAATTTAATTAAAAAAAAAAAAAAGTAATCCAACTGGTCCAGAGGACATCTAAGGTCTTTTCCAAAAATAATCCTTAATTTTTTTTAACCTTCTAAGAGCCTTATAAGCAGAGATGCTCTTATCCTTCTATTATGTCTAAAAGATTCCAGATGACCTCAATGTGAGTAGGGGTTTCTGAAGACCACAGTAGATCCTACGGAATCAGAAACTTTCGCCCACTCTTTCTCATCTCACTCAGGGAGGCAGTACAGGTGGCCATGCCTATGTTTTTCAGGAAAGACTCAACTTTTGCCTGGAAACTAGAATTTCCACAGTTTAAACATTTCCCCCAAGCTATGAATTTCCTTCTCTGTGCATTTAGAACAAATAACTGTCAAGTTCCTACAATGGGCCAAGCCCCAAGGGATTAAGCTGTGAACCAGGCTGACAGGATTCTAGCTGTCAGAAAGCACAGGAACCAGAGTTAGAAGCCACGGAAACAGTGAGTGTGTCACACACATGATCTGATGTTAGAGACTTTCCTCGAGGAGGAAACAATAAGGCTGAGGGCTGAGGGATGCACAGGAGGGAGCCAGGCAGAGAACAGGTGAGAGCCAGATTCTGGGCCGGCTGCCATGTGGAGACTGAGGGCAGGAGTTGGGTAAGAGGTCACGGGTGTCGGTAAGGCCAGAGCAGGCAAGGACCGCGGGGAATGTCTTGGGTTTTGTAATTATTGTAAAGGCCTTGGCAAGCCCTTGGAAAGTTACAAACGTGACATGATCACACTTTGACACAATGATAATGGATTAGAGTAAACCCAATAGGAGACTATTGAAATAATTGGGAATGAAAGAATTATAACCTATCTATGGTGGGGGCTGTAGAAATGGAAATAGCAGATGGATTCTGTTTAACAAGATAAAACTACCAGGTCTTGGCAATGGATAAGAGAGGGCCATGTGGTGGTGGGTGGTGTCTCATGGGCCTGCCTTGATCCTCAGTGGGTAACAGTGGATACAAGGAACTTGGGAAGAGAGCCATGTTTCTGGGAGGGTGATGGTGATAGAAGGTAGATCATGAGTTAAGTTATAGATGTCTGCCACTTTCCTCAGACGTGCCATGTCCAGTGCTGGTGAGGCTCAGGTAGCTAGAAAGATGTATCTGGGATTCTGGAGAAAGATCTGGGCTGGGAGTTTATATTAGAGATTCATCTGTGAAAAATGACATTTAACTTCACAATAATGGTTGCTATGTTTATGGAAAGGACTAAAGTTAGAAGACAAAAGAACCCAGGACAAAGGCTTGACGTATACCATGTCATCTTTGAACCAGTAGAGGAAACAAGAGGTAGGAGAAAAACCAAGAGTGTTGTGTTACTGAAGCCAAATGAAGTGTACAAGGACTGTTGGGGCCTAGTGTAGCTAATTATGCTGCATTATGTTTTAAAGTTGTGTGTTAGTAATTTTACAGATAAAAGTTGCTCTCAGTTTAAGAGAATCATACAGTTCCTTTATACTGGTTGAATTAATTAGACTAAGATTAGTGAGGTCATGGTTAGTGGCTAATTATCACAGGCTTTGTGAGTGAAATCAATCATTATAAATACAGCTTACATCTTTAAGTGAACAAATACAGTTTTCTACAGCAAACATTCTGCCATATAGATTTCTGTAACAGAAATTAATCGTTCCAAGGTTATAAGTTAACAGTCCTTGGAGCTATTAAAATAATCCTTTCTCTGTCAAAGGAAATCTCTTTGCCTTTTTTAGTAAACAGAATTAAGTAGGAATTCAAGTTTATGATGATCTTAGAATGAGCAGAGATTTAACTTGCATGCTATGGTAACTGGCAAGAAAATATTTGCTAACTTTCCCTAGCTTGTCCCTCATCTGTTTAACAAGATATAATGGTGAGTATTTGTCTTTTCCAAGAATGTCTGTGCTTTTCAACCACCCTTATCAAGCTGGTAGCCTCTGGCTCCAAGTGTGTCTTCTAACCAAGAATAAGACAAAGAACCAGAACTCTTTGTAGATGATGAACTCTTCCTCTACCCCAATTAAGACACCTCACAGAGGAGGTCAGTCCTTGGTCAGAGGTGATCACAGCCATATTTAACCCCAAAAGTGTGGATGAAAGCATTTAACACAGATACCTGATATCCTTTTCCAATGAGGACAGGACCTTCAAGGTCTTTCCCAGGATCTGTCGTCTCCCAAGCGGGGGTGGGAAATATGTCCTCCGAGGCTTGTGCTTACTTGCCTCCCAGTCTTCAGTCTCAGGGCCCTTGATTAGTGCTAATCACTCTTACCTGTATTATATGTCTGAATTGTCTACTGGATGGTAGACTTCTTGAGAGAAAGAGCCCTATTTTATTCATCTTTCTGTTTCTTTAACATCTTTTTTTCTCATTTATCTCCGAGGGCAGCCTTTGTGATAAGAACTATGCTAAGTGTGGGTTATATAATGATAACAAGCAGGATACTTCTTTCTAGGAGTTCATGACAAACAGATAAAACAGACAGTACGTGGGATAAAGGCAGTGACAGATACAACCAGGTAATGGGAACACATGATCTGTTTCAGCTTGAGGGTGGTAGGTGAAGTCACAAACGGGTTCAGGAATTGGTCACACCTGGAATGATGTCAAAGGATGAGGAGGTCTGGTAACAGGAAGGACATTTTAAGTAGAAGGGTCAGCATGAACACAGGCAGGAAGACAAGAGGGCATGCAGACTTTAGGAAAGGTCCAGGAAGAACGGTGATGTGGAGCCCAAAGTTTGAGGCAGGGACTAGGGAGATAAGGCTGTGGAGACCAGGAAGGGCCAAGCAGGGAGACCATGTATACTTAGAACAAAACCATCTGTTGAGTTTACAGGAGTGTTTGTCATCTTGATATGCTCAGCCTCTAAACCCTGCATCAGATGTCAAGGTTCTGAGGTGTCTTAGGAAGAAGAAAGGGAGCCCAAACTAGGTTAAGCATGTTGCCAAACTCATTAAAGGAACCAAAGTGTGCTAATGACTTTCTGCCTAATTTTGGATTAGAAAAAGTTCTCCACAGTATTGTGATGGCCTCTTGACTATGGCTTATAATGGTAAAGTAGCTGAATTTCAAAGATTCAGAGTGACAAGATCCTGAGGATGGAGAGGGGCTAGGTCTTGCCTTTGGGTACAGCATCATTAAGTTCACCAAATACTCTGACATAGAGTGTGGGCTGGAGAATAGAACACTGGCCTCTGAGTTGGGAGAACAGACTTCCCCTGTGATTGGTGGTGAGCTGGTGGACACATTCTGGTTCCTCTTGGGACCTCAGCTGTCCCATGAGCAAGTGGGACTACAACCACAGCTCTAATTTCTTAGGTGATTTTGAAAAAGTAAAATAATGAACTAGATAGAAAAGCATCTGTCAAGAGTAAACTCCAAGGACATGTGAGGCATTGTTGTTGCTATTTTGTTTTGAAAAGCTGACTGTAGAGGCTATAGACTGGAAATGTTAGAAATGGTCACTCTGAGGAAGTGATTTATTTGGCTAATATAGGGTGTGTGTATGTGTATGCGTCTGTGTGTGTTTTAACAAATTTGAGTAGTATTTAAAACCTGGATATTGCCTGCAAAATTTGTGGGAAAAATCTAAAGCTCTGAAATGCTCATCTTGGTTTTTCCTTGTGGCAGTGATAGGCTGAAGCTTAGAAGTTCCTTCCCCAATGCCTGTACTCCACCTGGCTTGCTGCCATTGCTTACCTGTCCCTGAAGGCATTTGAAAGTGAGACTCCTGGGCTGATGAATAAAGGACTACAAGAGCTTTTCAAAATGATTCTTTATACACAACAAGATTTGTATGGCAGGAGGGGAGAAATTAGTACTCTCATTCTACAGGTGTCATAACAGAGGCCATGCCAGATTCGGTGACTTTGCCGCTCTGTGGCTGACCTGGGACCAGAGTCCGTGCTATTTGCCTCCAAGTTTATGGTTCTTTCTGTGCTAGCTCCCTCCCTTTGGAACAAGAGCCTCAAGCATCCCAGCTGGGGTCAAACTCCTGATTCTTAGGCTATGAGAACGGCTGATGGAGGAGAGTGGTAGTTCTAGGAAGGAAACAGCACCCGCTGCTCAAACCTTGGGAGAAGAGCCACGGCCGGTGTGAGGAAGCAGACAAGGTAGAACGTGGGGTCTGAGAGCTGGCCTTCCATCACCCAGTAGGGATTGGTGGGGCTGTTGCAGGTGACGCAGATGGCATTGTACGCAAGGGACACCACAAAGTACATCAGGAAGCTGCCTGCGAGAACAAGCCCGTGGATGGTGGTCTGCAGAAGGAAGGAAGTAAACACTGCTGAGGGGACAGTTTAGATCTGCGGGGAATGCGCTCATGCTACTTTAACTTTGTTTTACACTTTTCTTTTTGGGAAATGCAACATACCGTTTTTAAAAGTGTGCCATTTAATGGCTTATTATAAAGTAAATACCTATGTTGCTACCACCCAGAATTTGAACACAGATACCCCAGACACCCCTAAATCACCTTGACTTTTGTGATAATTTTCATGATATTCTTTAGTCTTAAAAAAGTTGTATTTTGTGTGACTTTTGTCTTTTTTCCTTAATGTGATGATGAATCAGTCTCTTCCACATGTGGCCATCAGGTATTCATTTCTGAAGCAGCGCAGTCTTCTGTAGTCTGATCTCATTTTGTCCTGCCTCTTTTATGCTTCTTCCAATTCCTGTCCTCTTGTAAACTTACTGATGATTTCATATAATTTCATTTCCACCTCTACTAGTTTGAAAGTTATGTATTTCATTTCTATTCTTTCAGTGATTACTCAATAAATGACAGTGAGCAATCTTAACTTACTGTAGTATAAAGTTTATATTTCCCTCCTCCTAAACTATGCAAGGGCTTTAGAATAAATTAACTGTTTACCTTCTTCCTGATTTCTGTCTTATTGCTACTGTATATTTAAATTCTATCATCTTTGTAAATCACACAAGTCGTTATTACAGTTTAATATGGTCAATAGTCTTTAAGATTTACTTACATGCTTGACACTTTCTATGCCTTCATTATCTCTTGCATTTTGGGTTTTCCATCTTAACTGTATTTTCTTATACTTTTAAAAAAAAGTTTATATTGAAGTGTAATTGATTAACGATGTTGCATTAGTTTTAGGTGTATAGCAGAGTGATTCAGTTATATATATACACAAGTATCTATTCTTTTTCAAATTCTTTTCCCATTTAGGTTACTACAGAATATTGAGCAGAGTTCCCTGTGCTATATAATAGGTCCTTGTTGGTTATCTATTTTAAATATAATTCTGTGTACACATCAATCCAAAACTTCTAGTCTATCACCTACCCTTTTTCCCCCTGGTAACCACAGATTTGTTAAGTCTGTGTTTCTGTTTTGTAAATAAGTTCATTTGTATCATTTTTAAAAGATTCTGCATGTCAGTGATATCACATGATATTTGTCTTTCTCTGCCTGACTTCACTTAGTGTGATAATCTCCAGGTCCATCCATGTTGTTGCAAATGGCATTATTTTACTCTTTTTAATGGCTGAGTAACATTCCATTGTATATATGTACCACATCTTCTTTATCCATTCTTCTATTCAGACATTCATTGGACATGTCTATTCAATTAAGACAATAGCCATGTCTTGGCTATTGTAAAGAGCGCTGCAGTGAACATTGGGGTATCTTTCCTTGTACTTTTAGTTGATCGTTGAACAACAGGGGTTTGAACTATGTGGGTCCACTTACATGTGGATTTTTCTCAATAATACTGCAGTATTGCCTGATCCATCATTGGTTGAATCCACAGATACAGAGGACTGATTATGGGACTTGAGCATCCACAGAATCTGGTGTTTGCATTGGGTCCTGGAACCAGTTCCCAGTGGATACTGAGGGTGGCTATACATCCTTTAGAATTTTTCTTTAGTGGAAGTCTGCTGATGATATATTTTCTCATTCATTATTTCATCCTCATTCTTAAAAGATATTTTTGATCTTTTTTGGAAGTTATTTTCTTTTAGTATATTTAATATAGCATTTCACTATTTTCTGGGCTTTCCAGGTGGCTCAGACAGTAAAGAACCTGCCTGCAATGCAAGAGACCTAGGTTCAATCCCTGGGTTGGGAAGATCCCCTGGAGAAGAGAACGGCTCCCACTTCAGTATTCTTGAGGCTTCCCTGGTGGCGTAGATGATAAAGAATATGCCTGCAGTGTGAGAGACTTGGGTTTGATCCCTGGATCGGGAAGGTCCCCTAAAGAAGGGAATGGCTACCCACTCCAGTTTTCTTACCTGGAGAATTCCATGGACAGAGGGGCCTGGTGGGCTACAGTCCACGGGGTCACAAAGAGTTGGACATTATTGAGGGACCAACTTTCACTATTTTCTGGCTTCTATTGTTGCTTCTGAGATGTTAGCAAAACTTTTTCTGTTGTTCCTTAGAAGGAAATCTTTACCTCAAAATCTGGCTGCTTTATGATCCTTATTTTTGTCTTTAGTGTTCTATAGTTTTCTTATAAGTGTGGCGTTTTAAAAAAAAATATCTTGCTTGAGTTTTGCTAAACTTCTTGACGTAGCTTGATGTCTTTTGTTACTTTTGCAAAATTCTCAAGTCACTATCTTTTCAAATATTACCTCAGTGTCTTTCTCCTCCAAGACTCTAATCAAATGTATGTTAGATCTTTTAAGATACCCATCTTATCTTTTATATATCTCTTCCATAATTTTCAGTATTCTACTTTTGTTTTATATTCTGGATAATTTGACCAATTCACCAATTTTCTCCTCAGCTCTGCCTAATCTGCAGTTAAGCCAGCCATTGAAATTTAAATTAGTTATTTGATATTTTAATTTCCAAAACTTTTACTTGGTCTTTAAAGACAATCTTCTAGGTTTCTTTGTATGGCTTACCATACATTCTTGCAGATATTTTAAAGCTTATTCGTCTTTAAACATAGCAAACAAATCTTTTCTATGAGTTATTTCTGATAATTTTAATACCTTAAATATTTGTTACTGATGTTTGTGCTTGTGATCCTTATTGATGAGTCCTTGTTTCATTTGAACTTCATTATTTGTGTGTGTGTGTTTAAAATTTTTTCTTAACTCATTTGAGTTATTTAAATTTCTTAATACAATCAGTTGTTATATAGTACAAATATCTTAATGTCTACTGTTGGTTATTATAATTGAGGTAGAGTTGATTTACAGTATTGTGTTAGTTTCAGGTGTACAGCACAGTGATTTAGTTACATATATATGGTCCATTTTCCAGGATGAGTCCTTTATATCGACTCTCCCTGATCTGTTCAGCACAGTGGGGGACAATCCCTACAGTCTCTGCTGGGGAAAGGAATGCAGGTAAGTGTACTCTTACTCTGAAGGTAGAGCATTTGGGGCCCTAAAGTAATGTGATCTCTTATTAGATTGTCACTACAGGAGCCTGGGTTTTAATTTCTGAATATTATGTTCAATGAAGTCTGCCAAAAAGTTCATTTTAGACAGGGTTGCAAACACTCTCAAGAAAACATAGACTTTGGCATAGCTTGCTTCACTACAATCCCACTTTTCAGAGGTGTTGGTCTTTAATTATCCTATCAGCCTTTTCATACTTTTAGAGATGTATACATATATATACATACTCTTTGTATATGTTTATATATATATATATAATATATTAAAATGTATATACACACAAATTTATTTTTTTTCAGTGGAAGAGATGTTTTGAAATATCCTAGCCCCTGTTCCTAGAGAAGAAAACAGTTAGCTAACATTTTTCAGTCACTTAGGTGAGGACTGTGAAAGCTGACACAGCTATTAAAATTCATGTTAGATTTTGAGACTTCCCTAGCTATCCAGTGGTTAAGACTCTCTGCTCCCAATGCAGGGGGCACAGGTTTGTGGAACTATGATCCTGCACGGTACAGCCAAAAAAAACCTCATGTTTGATTTCTACCCAGGGAAGACAGACACTCTCCCTCTGCTTCAAGCACTTGAAAAAGGGAAATACTTTCTTCATAATGATGGTAGTAGCTGACTCCTTTCCCCGGAGCAACAAAAATCACCAGTGACTACCAGGATACCTGGTCTAGAGATGCATTAGGTGGATTAATAGTGCTGAATGGTGAGTGAAAGGAACAAGTTCTCTGTTTTAAAACATGCAGTGCTCTGAGAAAGAAGGCTGAATGACCAATCATTACTCACTTAATATACATTGCGGTCTGATTATTTACAGGGCATTTTTGAAAGGTTAAAAAAATATCTAATGGTTAAGAAGGTCATGGAGAGAAGAGTTCCTCTTGTGAAATATCTTGTGCTACTGTTTAAAAAAGAATGTAATTACTGTGAAATATTTCAAGCAGACAAACAAATCTCATGCACGCGATGTCCAGCTTTACCAGTTTTAACCTTATGCCATATATATGGGAGCAGAATCTGTCACTCCAAAATGTGTCTCTGGCATCAGGATTGCCTTGAGCTGATTGTTTTTAAGAAACAGCAGACAGAGGAGAAGCTCTGAAAACTGAATAGATGCTTTCTTTTTGTAAGAGATATTTATACTTATAAGAGAAATCTCCATTTGTAAGGGTGTCTCCCTCTCTGTACCAGGAAAAAGAAACATTCTAAATTTCTAGAAAATCTATCAACTTCCACATCTGGCCTCCCCTAACCCCAAAACTTCTTTTGTCTTTAGTTGTAGTATTTAAGGTGGTGGCTAGGGCCATAGTTTCCTGGTCTCTCTCATGTGTATAGGAAATACTGATTAAACTTTTGTTTGTTTTTCTCCCATTAATCTGTCATTTATTACAGGAATGTCTAAGCTGAGACCTAGAAGGGTAGAGAGAAAATTAGTTTTTCTTCCTCTACACACATTTGCCTCAGATTTTATTAAAAGGAGCCTTACAGATACAATTCTACCACCATGTATCCCTTGCAAATGCCTTTTCTTTCATCTTGAAAATAAATTGTGTTCATCATTTTTATGTGTATTTTATATGTACATGTTTATGTATCCGTGTTAATGGATACTTTAAAAATTTTATCATGTAGATATCCTTCTGAATTCTTTTCACTAGCCAGTATGCTGTGGAGGTTTATTTTTGTTGCTAAATGCTGTTCTATTCATTTTAACTGTTCTAGTATATGACTATGCTACTATTTGCTTTCCTGTTGGTGAACATTTAGGCCGTTTCCAGTTTTTAAATTTTGCTTTAAAGAATAATGATGTAATATCTTATATATGTCTATGTATGTCTATGTATATACATGTGTAAAAGGATCGTCCAGGTTGCATATTTAGAAGTGGAATTGTGTCACAGCCTGTGAATACTTCTAGCTAACTCTTCTAACATATTCTTCTAGCTGTTTTCAAATTGCTTCTCCAAAGTGGTGCTATCAGTTTATAGTTTACCAACAGAATATGAAAGTTCCTAGGTTAGGCTTTATTATCTTTAATGAAGTAGTATTAACTCATACTGCTGCTGCTGCTAAGTTGCTTCAGTCATGTCTGACTCTGTGTGACCCCATAGACGGAAGCCCATCAGGCTCCGCAGTCCCTGGGATTCTCCAGGCAAGAACACTGCAGTTGCCATTTCCTTCTCCAATTAACTCATATTATACTACATACCATACGATAGCATATATACTATATACTACAGTAGTATTAACCCACACTACTGAGTTAATTTGCCAATATATTATTTAGAATTTTTACATTTATGTTCATTGAGGAAACTGCTTTGTAATTTTGTTTCCTAGGACTGTCCATGCTCATTCTGATATCAGAATTATTCTAGCCATGAAAATTGGATTTGAATCCATGAAAAAGTTGGTATGACATAGGAATTATTGGTCCCTTATAAACTTGGTCAAACTCACCTTTACAATCCTTTGGCTTTGTAACCTTAGGGATAAGATTGCTGATTTGGTTTCTAGAATGGTGATTGGTTTATTCAGCTTTGATGAATGATTTTGCCTATAGCTTGGTAAATTTTATATTTAAAGGATTTAACTTGGCTTAACTGTTCAGAAAAATATTAACAATATTGATTCCATTGACCATTGTATACATGAGATCTGCATCCATGAAAACAGAGGGCTCAACACCATTTTATATAAAAGACTTGAGGATCTGTGGATTTTGGTATTCACATGAGTCCTAGAATCCATCCCTGCAGGTACTGAGACACCTGTGTATCCATAATTGCAGTCTTTTTCATTTCTAGTACTGTTTTCGTGGCCTTCTCTTTCTGTCATCTTTTGGATAAGTTTTGTCAGAGGTGAGTTTTTTTCCCATTTTTGGCTACACTGTGCAGCATGTGGGAATCTTAGTTATGTGACTAGGTATTGAACTCATGCCCTTGGCATTCGGAGCATGGAGTCTTGACCACTGGACCCCCAAGGAAGTCCCAAGAGGTGAGTTTTCAGTAGTGTTTGAAGAGCTCAGTTTTGGTCTTATTGACCTTTCTTTGATTTTTCTCTCATCTTTTTTTCTCTTCCATTTTCTTTAGGTTTACATGGTATTATTTAAAGTTTCTTAAGTTGAAATTTTAGCCTCTTTTTAATCTTTTTGTTTTTAAAAGTAAAAGCTTTAGCTGCATCCCACAAGTTTGCATATATATTTTTATAGTCATTCAGCAGGAATAAGTATAATTTCCATCATGATTTACTTTTGACCTCCTAAATGACCTGTTTAGATGTGCATTTTGAAATTTCCACGCATGTTAGGCTGTACTTTCATTGTTTGTATTTATTAATCTAAATGCATTACTATCAGATAATAGGTTCTTTATGATACTGATTCTTTCAAATTCCTTTGTGATTTAGAATTTGGTCTTTAAATTTTTGGTGTATGGTCAGGTGTGTTTGAAAGATGCATATTTAGTATCTGTTTAGAGCAGGATTTTACATATTAGGGCTAACTGCAATAGGTCAAGTGTGGTAATTTATTCAAAGCTTGATCTGTGTCTGTTTTGATAGAGTTCTATAAAAACATCATTCTAGAATTGTAATTTTTTCCATTTCTCTTCATATTCACGGGATGAGAAAGTCCTATCTGATACTTCTGGCCATCATTTTCTTTGTTCTTACCTTTTCCTCTTCCCTTCAGCCTGGGGAATTGATAGTTTCCTATATTCCTCTAATTTCTTCCCTCTCCTTTATGTTAATCTTAAGTTTTTAGTAATTGTAAGTATTAAGATACTTTAAGATTTAGGAGGTACTAAATAAATTAAGACTTTTAGTTGTGTATTTCTTGTCCTATTCATACAATGAAGACTTCAGCATAAATTACCTACAGAATAGCCTTTCCTTACCATTACGTTTTTTCTTGCAGTTTTAGCTTTTATTTTCTTTCAGGTTCTTGCATATTTCTCTCTTCCTTTAGTGAGGGTCGGAGAAGGCAATGGCACCCCACTCCAGTACTCTTGCCTGGAAAATCCCATGGACTGAGGAGCCTGGTAGGCTGCAGTCCTTGGGGTCGCTAAGAGTCGGACACGACTGAACGACTTCTTTCTCTTTTCACTTTCATGCATTGGAGAAGGAAATGGCAACCCACTCCAGTGTTCTTGCCTGGAGAATCCCAGGGACGGGGAAGCCTGGTGGCTGCCGTCTATGGGGTCACACAGAGTCGGACACGAATGAAGTGACTTAGCATAACATAGCATAGGTGGTAGACCTTATAGAGTTTATCTAAAAATGTCATTTTTTTTTTTTAACCACAGGCTACTAAGAAGGGACAGAAACATGTTATATACAGGTAAGAAGGGGAAAAAAGCAAACATACAGCTGTATTATTTGCCTTTGATTCTGGGGTTTGATAAAAATAAATCATTTTCTCTGACTGAATGAATATAGCAATGACCTAGGAGATTTTTGTGGCTTTCTTAGAGAATTAAAATCAGTGTTTCTGCACTGGTTGGGTGGGTGTACTTCCCTTGGGAATCTTTATTTATCAGTCCTAAGTGAACTATCACTTAAGTGTAGTGCTTGTGTACAAACAGTGTGACTGTTTGCTATTTGGCCTTAAGTCTTTGAAGATAATTGCTCCACTATTTTTTGGTTTCTATTGTTTAATTGCTGTTAATTTTCAGGTAATCTGTCCATAGTCTCTGGCAGATTTTAAGACTGTTTCTTTTATACTGTACAGTTTTACTACCAGGCACTATATCCAGATTTATTTTGATTGTCATTCTCAGTGATGACCTCTTCAGTACTTCTCTAACCATTCTTTCCTTGTTCTTCTATTCTATGAGTTCTATTATGTGGCTGTTAGAGTCACGTATTCCAAATATCATTCCTCTTGATTACATTTTCATATTTCTGTGGCATTCTGCATGAGTACACAATACTTTCCAATTTTGGTAGTTTACTCTTAGCCAGTGTCCAGTCTAGAGTGGATTCCACAAATTGCATTTTTAGTTTCAGTGACAAACTTTTTGCATTTTCAAGAGTTCTAAATATTTCCTTAGCTTGGTTCAGTTCCTAGTATTAAAATTATGACTGCCTTCTTCACAGTTTCTGATAAAACGAAGTGGTTTCTCTGGTGGTTCTGAAAGAGATTTATTTAAGCTTGACTAGGCCTTTTTATCACTTTGTTCTATCTGTCATGGCATAAATTGGAACTACGGGGTTTTCAAGATGGGAACTCTGTGATCTGGAAGCCCCCTTGGGCGGCTGCTATCAGCCACTGCTTGGTCCAGCTTGTGACAGCAGGGGGAGGGAAGAAGTTCCACTGTAGAAGGTTGGGAATACCCTGAGCCTACTTAGGGAAGTTTCTAAACATTTAATACAAATGCTCTCAGAAAGATTTGGTTTTTGCCAAGCTGAAATGGTTCTTTCCATAAAGTGGTCTCCCTGCACCCATCAATCTTACCTCATCACACTATTGGCACAGAGGTTAAAAGGTCAAGAGTCAGCCAGCTAGGCTTTAGGCTTGCTTCTGTCTTGTACTGCTTGGGGAAAGTTTAACCTCTTTATATTCATTTCTGTATCTGTAAGATGGGAATTAAAAAAAATACCTAACACATGCATATGTTGCAAAATGATTTCCACAATAAGTTTAGTAAACATCCATCACTTTGCAATACAGTTGACTCTTGAACAACACAGGTTTGAACAGCATAAGTTCACTTATACACAGATTTTTTTCCCACTAATTACATACTACAGTACTGCATGATACAGTGTTGCTTGAATCTGTGGATATGGAACTTCAGATATGGTGGGACAACTGTAAAGTTACATGTGGATTTTCCCCTGTGTGGAGGATTGGTGCTCCTAAACCCTAAATTGTTCAAGGATCAACTGTGTATGTCAAGTCATTATGTTGTACAGCTTAAACTTATCCAGTGCTCTGTGTCAATCATATCTAACTAAAAAAAAATCTTATCTAAAGGGCTTTGGGAAGTTAAGAAAGTACATTAAAATCATACAGGTGTGTACCTGGCATGTAATTTTAAGCTCTATGTTTTTTATAATTATTATTGACTAGTCAAATTTAATAAGAAAGCTAGCGTTACCGTTTTGAATTACTAAAAAGTGATATTTGGACATACTCGATACGTTATGTGGAGACAGTCTTCTAAGCTTTTACCCCCAATTAAATGGACAGCACAGCTCTGTAACATCGTCTCAAGTATGATCAGTCAAATGTTTCCCTTGTCTCTCAAACACCCATGACTTTTGAAATCGAAAGTACCTGTTTTGGCAACACACTGCCTCATTGTATTATATGTCTTAGTTATTTCATCCTGACTAGATGGTGAGCAAGTTGAGGCCTGCAATTCTATCTTCTCTACTTCTTTATCCCTGTTGAAGTGGACCACAGGTATGAGCTCAGCATTCGTGTATTCAGTGGATCAATGATATGGAGAAAAGCAGCTCAAATCTGAATGCAGGTGATGGAGAGGAACACAATTTTTAGGCCCAAAGGGCTTGGGGGCACTTACCCAGGTCTTCATTTCCATTGCCTGGTGCAAGAGGATTGTGGCAAGGGAGATGGTGTTGATGGGTGTTCCAAAGGTAAAAACGTCGATATCAGAGTCCTTGTAGGTCTGCAGAGCAGGAACAAACAGGCACTGTCAGCTGTGCCCAGGGACTGAAGGCCTTAGTTTGGACAAGTAAAGCATCAGTGGAGGCAGGTGTCAAGGGAGGGGAAGGAATGGGGAGAAGCTGTCCAGCTACTGTCGTGTGGAACTGACTGCAGGGACAGACAGGAGGAGGAGTGAGTTGATAGGACTAAACTCTTCAAAATGCATTTGCAAAGGAAGCCATGAAGAGTATCCCAGAGCTTTGCAGAATGAGTAAACAAAAAATTGAGTACCTACCAGGCACAATGCCAACTGCTAAAGATACTCCTGTGTCCACTTTCAAGGAGTTTAGAGTCTACCAGGCAGGGCAAATGTGGTACAGTTTAAGGGTGTAAATGCTAAAATGGAAGCAAGTACAAGGCACTTTGGGAGTAGAGATAAGAAGTCAGCTGAGACTGTAGTAAGGGGAATTGTTCTCTTGAAAGGAGAGAGAAAAGGCAGATCAGGCAGAGGCCAGAACTGAGGGTGAAAAGTCCAAATCATCCTAGATGGAATAGTCCTAAGTGGTAAGTCTGTTGATCACACAGTAAGGGCAAAAGAGGCCTGACTAGGGAGGGTGTTGTAAACCAGGAAATTCTGAGAAAGCACAAAATGCTTGCCTCCTCAACACCCATCATGTTGCTGTTTGCAAAAGAACATGATCCAGAGACTAGGCAGATACCACTGTTTTCCTGGCACAAATTACTCCACATCTGAGCTCCTTGTCTGAGAAGAATACAGCTATCCTATGCTACATACATTCTCACTCTGTAAACTGGGGAACTGAATTGAGATGGGGCTGGTATCCTGTGCTCCCTGTATTCTTATTTTATTTCAGATAAGGTAGTAACTCTTATTATCAGAACTTGGAAGCACAAATGTAAATACAAATCAAGAGGTGTAAACTCAAATACCTTCAATGTTCAAGTAAGAAGCAGTAAATGAGTGAGTGAAGATGGCTAGGCGTGACACAAAAGGGCATGGTGGGGACTATGACAAACAAGAGAACAGGTCCCCTATCTAAGCAGGGTGGTGAGCCAACTCTGGATTTTGCCATGACCCAGTGTAATAACTGCTTTTAATTTTTCCGAAGCTGGCAGAAATTAAGATGTTTTGGTAAAGTATTCTGACTTTCTGAATATGCTGGGTGGAGTCTGCAGGCCTCCTATTTGGAGCCCCTGCTCTGAAGAGTCCAGAAAGATACTATTTGTCTGGGATTTCATATTAACGGGACTAGCTCTACCCTGCTGTTTGTATGGTTAGAATGGGACCATACAACTTACCAGGTAGGGGATAAAGAAACAGACGAGGCTCTGGTAGAACGCGTCAGCCATGGAGATCCAGAAAGTCAGCAGGTTATAGCACTGTCAGGAAAGAACACATCGACAGTTACCACCACCCGAGCAAGCCTCTGTTCCTTGTAAGCAACTTTCTTGTGCTGGCTGGGCCAGACAACATGGCATTTACAATGTTTCCTACCCTAGAGGCAATACAATGGAATGATCGAGAGCACAGACCTGGGAGTGACAGGACCTCAAGTCGAGTTCCAGGCCTGTGTGACCTTAGTGAAAGTCACTAGACTGCTTTGGGAATTGTTTCTTCTTCCATAGGAAGTAGATAAAGACGATACCAGCTAGATTTCCTTGAGTTTCAAGAGGTCTAAATACAACTGTGCTTTGGTACCTAGAAAGGGCTCGGCTGTTAATGATCATTAATACTAGTGCTAATACAAACTTGGTAAGTTTAGAGATTCTGAATAGCATCTGAAAAGGAGCTCTCAATCACCGCCCAGGATCACGAGTTCCCAAGAGACAGCTCAGTGGCTTCGGAGATGAGCTTTCTTATTTTGTGCTTCCTTCCTTGGGAACACTGAAACCATTTACAGTGTATGTTTCTGCTACATTAACTTCTTTTAATGTTAGATACTAAAGGGATACATTATGCAGCCAACTCACCTATGGGAAGGGGACAATGAGAAGGGCCCAGGATGTCATGCGTCATCTCCACATCTCCCTTGCCTGAAGTGCTGGGGTTGCTAAGTTGTTCTCCACCTGTCTTTGGCTGAATATGGGGCTTGGTTCTTCACTGGTTGTCCACAAAGTTTAACCAGCTCTCAAGCACCACAGCTGGCTTTACCCTCCTTATCTGAGATGTAGAGCTACCCTAGTGCATAGCAACATCCCTTTTCCCAGAGCTCCTCCTTTGAGGCCATCAGGTTCCCTCTCTGCCTCCAGGTTCCCAGCCTGTCTGTGCTGGTCAGACTGCCTGCTGTAGGACCTTCCCAAAACTTTTAGGGCATCAGTGTGGCCTCTGTGCCTTCTAAGAAACTATTTTTATGGCTTTTAGCCCCAGGGATTCCCAAACCAAGCCTTGGGGGTTCTGCTGAAGGCCTGCAAAGATCAGAGAAAAGTGATGCAGTCTTTCTGTGAGCCCTCTTCCCCTTTAACTAGCACAGGCCCATATTAATGTGTGATATAATTAAGAAATAACTAAAAAGAAAAATATCCACCTGGTCCATCACCTTCAACAGCAAATGAGAAACATGCCAGGAACAGGGAGCAGACTTCCTGGGTCACATGGGAGGTAAGTGGCAGAGTGGTGACCAGAACACAGGATCTCCGGCCCAGCACGCCTTCTCTGACACCTCTAGGGAGGAGCTGAAGGTCACCTTCCAGTCCCCCTGCCTCTGCCCGGTCCCCTTACCTCAGAGTTCTGGCCGCTCTTGTACAGTTCGGGCAATGCCAAGAGTGTTTCCATAGAGATGTCCTTATCGAGGACTCCGAAGACAAGAGGAGGCAAGGAAGTGAAGAAGAGGTTGAAGAAGATCAGCTGCCAGTAGTCAATCATGGTGGAGCCAGAGAAACCGCAGAAGAACTGGTACCAGAAGAGCAAGTTGACGTAGCACTGTGGGCAGAGAGCGGGCAGAGAGCATGGCCTTGGAAGTGAGGGCAGCCATCACCAGACACTGCTTAGGAGCTCTGACAAATAGCTGCTCGGACCTGGAGCTTCAATTCCCTCACTTGTTACATGCAGGGTTGTGTAAAGATTAGAGGTAATTCTCATCCTTAGATTCTGCTCTTACTATTACTACTGCTGCTGCTGCTGCTAAGTTGCTTCAGTCGTGTCCGACTCTGTGCGACCCCATAGACGGCAGCCCACTAGGCTCTCCTGTGCCTGGGATTCTCCAGGCAAGAACACTGGAGTGGGTTGCCATTTCCTTCTTTAGGACCTGAAGAGAATTCTATCAACTTGTAAAGTATACTATGGTGGTTTTTGGAGGCAGGGAGGACTGGCTTTGAATCCTCAGTTCTGTCATGCACTAGCTGTGTGACCTAGGACAAATTCTTTAACCTTTCTGAACATCATCTTGCCACCTTTCATATGGGAATAGTAGTATATAGACCATGGCCCGTGAAACCAAAAGGCAGTAAGTAGTTATGATTAGCAGTGCAGTAAGAGGAAAGACTTGACCGTGGGCAGGATGGCTGGTGGGAGGAGGACTTCATGAGGAGGTTGACCTCAAAACCCTTTCCTAATGGTTACACAACTCAGAGGGTGAAGAATAAAATCTTATGCTGAAGTGTTGCTTTATGCTTTCTAAAGATCTTTCCACTAAAGACCTCCTCACTGGAGAAGGGCTGGGTCACAATTATTGTCTAACATATTGTGATGTGGTTTGGTGACTTGACCAAGGTCATGATAACAGCTGGTCCTGGTGTTAGAACTAGAACTCAGCTCCATGTGGCTGAGGCACAGAGGGGTAAAGGGTTTTTAATGTAAGGAATCATTCAGCAGGTCTGTGTTCAAGCTAGTATTCTCATCCCCTAACCACTGGGCCAACATTACTTTTAAGAGGCTCTCTGATTATTATTATGCTACTAGTAGTAATATTAACATTCATATTATTAATACTACAATTATTATTTGAGCTTCTATTTGTGATGGATGTGTGGTAATAGTATATTAGTATACAGCACATTAGGTGGCGCAGTGGTAAAGGATCCACCTGCCAATGCAGGAGATGAAAGAGACAGGAGTTCAGTCCCTGGGTTGGGAAGATTCCCTGGAGAAGGAAATGGCAACTCATTCCAGTATTCTTGCCTGGAAAATTCCATGGACAGAGGAGCCTGGCAAGGTACTGTCAATGGGGTTGTAAAGAGTTGGATATGACTGAGCACACACACAGCACATTAGTAGATATGCAATATACATAATTTGTCCCAACAGCCTAGCAAGATAATGTTATTGCTAATAATATAATAGTACTATATTATGTATTATTAAATAATATTTAACATTACCTATAGACGAGGAATTTGAGGCTCTGAGATACTCACTTGTCCCTTGCCTATGTTCGGAGCTAGGAAGTGGCACAACTAGCCTTCGAGTTTTCAAAGCTTCTTCCTCAACCACTCCAAGCCCTCTTAGTCCCATCTTTGGATAATGCCATAACAATGCTGACCCAGATTCTTCCATCCAAGAAGCGCCATCCTTTGGCTCTCATGCCCAGATGACTAGTGGGGAGTCTGAAGGAGACCCTGGTGCTCTTAGATACCCTAGGCCTTGCATTTCTCTGAGGGCTGGGGTCCCCTCCGTTTCTGCTCCAGGGCTTCAGGTCACCTCTTCCCACTCTAGTCCCGTGATGCTGAAAGGGCTTTTCTGCTATGAGTTTTTGATGAGGTTATTTCTCAGAGAAGGAAGGAGAGGGCTCAATCTGTTTCCTGGGCAGACTCTGAGTCCCCAAAACAACATCACCAACCATTTATGCCCTTGACAGGGTGGCTTTAAGAAGAACCAAAGTGGTAAAGTCTCCTTGATACTAGTGTTTAGCAATCGTATGAGGCTTTGGTTTTTGTCTTTTGGCCCTTTGAGCACCTTGCCTTGCTTCTCCCTCTCCAGCTGACTGCGAAAGACACTCACTCTTAGTTCCATGTACACACAGGTGGCTTGAACGGCTCAGATGGGGTGACTGACTACACTAAGGCTGGAAGTGACCCATCTACAGACAAGGCCAAGAATAGCAATGGCAGCAGTAATAACAAAGACTCCTAAAGCACTTCCTAGGGGCCAGGCTCTGTACTGACCCATTCAGTCCACTTACAAGCCGGATGAGGCAGTCACTGCTATCCTCATTTTACAATTGAGGAAACTGAGCTTTGGAGAGGTCAAGTCATGGGGCTAGGGTTACAGACTAGTAAGTAACAAAGCTGGAGTCCAGACCTAGATGTTCAGGCTAAACAATATGCTGCTAAACAACCAATGGATCACTGAAGAAATCAAAGAGGAAATCAATAGAGACAAATGACAATGAAAACATGATGATGTAGCAAAAGCAGTTCTAAGAGGGAAGTTTATAGCAATACAATCTTATCTTGGGCTTCCAATCTGGTGCAGTGGTAAAGAATCTGCCTACCAATGTAGGAGACATGGGCTCAGTCCCTAGATTGGTAAGATTCCTGGGAGTAGGAAATGTATTCATTTCCACTCTAGTATTCTTGCTTGGGAAATCCCACGGACAGAGGAGCCTGGTGGGCCACAGTCAATGGGGTCCCAAAAAGTTGGACACGACTGAGCACAAACATACACACACAATTTTACCTCAGGAAACAAGAAAAATCACAAAGAAACAACCTAACTTTATGTCCAAAGCAGGTAGAGAAAGAAGAACAAACAAAACCCAAGGATAGTAGAAGGAAAGAAATCTTAGAGTAGAAATAATGAAACAGAAATGAAAACAATAAAAAAGATCAATGAAATGAAAAGCTTGTTCTTTGAAAAGATAAAAAAATTGATAAACCTTTAGCTAGACTCTCAAGAAAAAAAGGGAGGGCTCAAATCAATAAAATTAGAAATGAAAAAGGATACATGTTACAACAGACACCACAGAAACACAAAGGATCATGGAAGACTACTACAAGCAACTATGTGCCAATGAAACGGACAGATTCTTAGAAAGCCACAGTCTCCCAAGATGGCTTCACGGGCGAATCCTATCAAACACTTAGAGAAGAGCTAACACCTATCCTTCTGAACCTGTTCCAAACAATTGGAACACTCCCAAACTCATTCTATGAGATGATCATCACTCTGATACCAAAATCAGACAAAGACACCACCGACACAGATTACAGGCCAATATCACTGATGAACATAGATGCAAAAGTTAAGTCGCTCAGTCATATCTGACTCTTTGTGACCCCGTGGACTGTAGCCCACCAGGCTCCTCCACCCATGGGATTCTCCAGGCAAGAATACTAGAGTGGGTTGCCATTTCCTTCTCCAGGGGATCTTCCCGACCCAGGGATCGAACCCAGGTCTCCCACATTGCAGGCAGAAGCTTTAACCTCTGAGCCACCAGGGAAGCCCTGCTGCTATTGCTGTGAAGTCGCTTCAGTCATGTCTGACTCTGTGCGACCCCATAGACGGCAGTCCACCAGGCTCCCCCATCCCTGGGATTTTCCAGGCAAGAACACTAAAGACGCAAAAATCCTCAACAAAAGACTAGCAAACCAAATCCAACAACACATTAAAAGGATTGTGCACCATGATCAATTGGGATTTATTCCAGGGATGCAAGGATTTTTCAAGATCTGCAAATCAGTGTGTTATAGCACATTAACAAATTGAAGAATAAAAACCATATGATCATCTCAATAGATACAGAAAAGCTTCTGACAAAATTCAACACCCATTTATGATAAAAATTCTCCAGAAAGTGGGCATAAAAGGAACATACCTCAACATAATCCCACACACCTATGGTCAACCTATGACAAAAAAATGCAAGAGTATACAATGCAAAGACAGTCTCTCTAATAAGTGGTGCTGGGAAAACTGGACAACTACATGTAAAAGGATGAGACTAGAACATTCTTTAATACCATATACAAAAATAAACTCAAAATGGTTTAAAGACTTAAATATAAAACATGACACCATAAAACTCCTAGAACAAAACACAGGAAAAGCATTTTCTGACATAAATCATACCAATGTTTTCTTAGGTCAAGGCACTAGAAATAAAAGGAAAACTAAACACCTGGGACCTAATCAAACTTACAGGCTTTTGCACGGTCAAAGAAGCCATAAAACGAAAAGACAACCTATGAACTGAAAGAAAATATTGCAAATGAAGCAACCAACAGGGGATTAATCTCCAAAATATACAAATACATGAAACTCAATATATATTAAAAAAAACAAACCACCCAGTCAAAAACTTGGCAGATATAGACATTTCTCCAAAGAAGACATACAGATGGTCAAAAAGCACAGGAAAAAATGTTCAACATCACTAGTTAGTAGAGAAATGCAAGTCAAAACTATAATAAGGTTTCACCTTATAGCAGTGACTGAGAGACTTCACTTTCACTTTCATAGCAGTCAGAATTGCCATCATCAAAAAGTCTACAAACAATAAAGGCTGGAAAGGGTGTGGAGAAAAGGGAACCTCCAATACTGTTGGTGAGAATGTAAATCAGTACAATTGTTATGGGGCAGAGTATGGAGGTTCCTTAAAAAACTAAAAATAGAGCTTACTGTATGATCCAGCAATCCAGCTCTTGGGTATACATCCAGAGAAAATAACTTGAAAAGATACATGCATTCAATATTCATTGCAGCACAATTTACAATAGCCAAGACATGGAAGCAACCTAAATGTCCATCAACAGATGAATGGATATAGAAGATGAGGTATATATATATACACACAATGCAGTGTTTCCTGCCATAAAAACAATGATATAATGCCATTTGCAGCAACATGGTACTAGAGATAATCATACTAAGTAAAGTCAGAAAGATAAATATCACATAGTATCACTTATATGTGGAACCTAAAAAAATGATACAAATGAACTTATTTACAAAAGAGAAATAGACCTATGGATTTTGAAAACAAATGAAAGGTTATCAAAGGGGAAAGGTAGGGGGAGTTTGGGATTAACATGTACACTCCATATAAAATCCATAATCAACAAGGACCTGTTGTATAGCACAGGGAACTCTGCTCAATAGTCAGCAATATATATGAGAAAATTTGGGAAGGAGTGCATAGGATATATGTATATGTCTGAATCACTGTGTACAACAGAAACTAATGACACAAATTTACATTTATAAACATAATTTAAAATTATAAACATTATAAATCAACTATACTCTAAAATAAAAATTAAAAAGAAATAATCGACTGTATTATTAGATTATCTCGGTGAAGGAGGGCTGAGAGGAGCTACTCCATGTTCAAGGTCAGGAGGGGTGACCTTGTCCAAGGTAAGGAGCAGCAGCTGTGCTTTGCTGGAGCAGCCCTGAAGAGATAGCCCACATCCAAGGTAAGAGAAACTCAAGTGAGATGGTAGGTGTTGCAAGAGGGCATCAGAGGGCAGACACACTGAAACCATAATCACAGAAAACTAGCCAATCTGATCACATGAACCACAGCCTTGTCTAACTCAGTTAAACTAAGCCATGCCGTGTGGGGCCACCCAAGACAGGTGAGTCATGGTGGAGAGGTCTTACAGAATGTGGTCCACTGGAGAAGGGAATGGCGAAGCATTCTTGCCTTGAGAACCCCATAAACAGTATGAAAAGGCAAAATGATAGGATACTGAAAGAGGAACTCCCCAGGTCAGTAGGTGCCCAATATGCTACTGGAGATCAGTGGAGAAATAACTTCAGAAAGAATAAAGGGAAGGAGCCAAAGCAAAAACAATAACCAGTTGTGGATGTGACTGGTGATAGAAGCAAGGTCCGATGCTGTAAAGAGCAATATTGCATAGGAACCTGGAATGTTAGGTCCACGAATCAAGGCATATTGGAAGTGGTCAAACAGGAGATGGCAAGAGTGAACGTTGACATTCTAGGAATCAGCAAACTAAAATGGACTGGAATGGGTGAATTTAACTCAGATGACCATTATATCTACTACTGTGGGCAGAAATCCCTCAGAAGAAATGGAGTAGCCATCATGGTCAACAAAAGAGTCCAAAATGCAGTACTTGAATGCAATCTCCAAAATGACAGAATGATCTCTGTTCATTTCCAAGGCAAACCATTCAATATCATGGTAATCCAAGCCTATGCCCCAACCAGTAACGCTGAAGAAGCTGAAGTTGAATGGTTCTATGAAGACCTACAAGACCTTTTAGAACTAACACCCCAAAAAGATGTCCTTTTCATTATAGGGGCCTGGAATGCAAAAGTAGGAAGTCAAGAAACACCTGGAGAAACAGGCAAATTTGGCCTTGGAATATGGAATGAAGCAGGGCAAAGGCTCATAGAGTTTTGCCAAGAGAACATACTGGTCATAGCAGACACCCTCTTCCAACAACAAAAGAGAAGACTCTACACATGGACATCACCAGATGGTCAACACCAAAGTCAGATTGATTATATTCTTTGCAGCCAAAAATGGAGAAGCTCTATATAGTCAGCAAAAACAAGACCAGGAGCTGACTGTGGCTCAGACCATGAACTCCTTATTGCCAAATTCAGACTAAATTTGAAGAAAGCAGGGAAAACCACTAGACCATTCAGGTATGACCTAAAGAAAATCCCTTATGATTATACAGTGGAAGTGAGAAATAGATTTAAGGGCCTAGATCTGATAAACAGAGTGCCTGATGAACTATGGAATGAGGTTCATGACATTATACAGGAAACAGGGATCAAGACCATCCCCATGGAAAAGAAATGCAAAAAAGCAAAATGGCTGTCTGAGGAGGCCTTACAAATAGCTGTGAAAAGAAGAGAAGTGAAAAAGCAAAGGAGAAAAGGAAAGATATAAGCATCTGAATGCAGAGTTCCAAAGAATAGCAAGAAGAGATAAGAAAGCCTTCCTCAGCGATCAATGCAAAGATATAGAGGAAAACAACAGAATGGGAAAGACTAGAGATCTCTTCAAGAAAATTAGAGATACCAAAGGGAACATTTCATGCAAAGATGGGCTCGATAAAGGACAGAAATGGTATGGACCTAACAGAAGCAGAAGATATTAAGAAGAGATGGCAAGAATACACAGAAGAACTGTACAAAAAAGATCTTCATGACCCAGATAATCACGATGGTGTGATCACTCACCTAGAGTCAGACATCCTGGAATGTGAAGTCAAGTGGGCCTTAGAAAGCATCAGTACGAACAAAGCTAGTGGAGGTGATGGAATTCCAGTGGAGCTATTTCAAATCCTGAAAGATGATGCTGTGAAAGTGCTGCACTCAATATGCCAGCAAATTTGGGAAGCTCAGCAGTGGCCACGGACTGGAAAAGGTCAGTTTTCATTCCAATCCCAAAGAAAGGCAATGCCAAAGAATGCTCAAACTACCGCACAATTGCACTCATCTCACACACTAGTAAAGTAATGCTCAAAATTCTCCAAGCCAGGCTTCAGCAATACGTGAACCGTGAACTTCCTGATGTTCAAGCTGGTTTTAGAAAAGGCAGAGGAACCAGAGATCAAATTGCCAACATCCGCTGGATCATGGAAAAAGCAAGAGAGTTCCAGAAAAGCATCTATTTCTGCTTTATTGACTATGTCAAAGCCTTTGACTGTGTGGATCACAATAAACTGTGGTAAATTCTGAAAGAGATGGGAATACCAGACCACCTGACCTGCCTCTTGAGAAGTTTGTATGCAGGTCAGGAAGCAACAGTTAGAACTGGACATGGAACAACAGACTGGTTCCAAATAGGAAAAGGAGTACGTCAAGGCTGTATATTGTCACCCTGCTTATTTAAATTATATGCAGAGTACATCATGAGAAACGCTGGACTGGAAGAAACACAAGCTGGACTCAAGATTGCTGGGATAAATATCAACAACCTCAGATATGCAGATGACACCACCCTTATGGCAGAAAGTGAAGAGGAACTAAAAAGCCTCTTGATCACAGTGAAAGAGGAGAGTGAAAAAGTTGGCTTAAAACTCAACATTCAGAAAATGAAGATCATGGCATCTGGTCCCATCACTTCATGGGAAATAGATGGGGAAACAGTGGAAACAGTGTCAGACTTTATTTCTTTGGGCTCCAAAATCACCACAGATGGTGATTGCAGCCATGAAATTAAAAGACGCTTACTCCTTGGAAGGAAACCAACCTAGATAGCATATTCAAAAGCAGAGACATTACTTTGCCAACAAAGGTCCGTCTAGTCAAGGCTATGGTTTTTCCAGTGGTCATGTATGGATGTGAGAGTTGGACTGTGAAGAAAGCTGAGCACTGAAGAATTGATGCTTTTGAACTGTGGTGTTGGAGAAGACTCTTGAGAGTCCCTTGGACTGCAAGGAGATCCAACCAGTCCATCCTAAAGGAGATCAGTCCTGTGTGTTCATTGGAAGGAGTGATACTGAAGCTGAAACTCCAGTACTTTGGCTACCTCATGCGAAGAGTTGACTCATTGGAAAAGGCCCTGATGCTGGGAGGGATTGGGGGCAGGAGGAGAAGGGGACGACAGAGGATGAGATGGCTGGATGGCATCACCGACTGTATGCACATGAGTTTGGGTGAACTCTGGGAGTTGGTGATGGACAGAGAGGCCTGGTGGGCTGTGATTCATGGGGTCACAAAGAGTCAGACATGACTGAGCAACTCAACTGAACTGAACTGAATTTAATATAAAAAACTGAAGCTGTATTAAGTCTAAAAATAAAAGAAAAAATACAAGATTTCTGACCTTTTGTCTTGGACTTTTACTACCATATCATTTTACTTCTCCACCAGGGATTTTCAGTTAGAGACATATGCACAGTACACCCATGGGGCTCAGTGGTAAAGCATCCACCTGCCAATGCAGGAGACACGGGTTTGATCCCTGGGTTGGGAGGACCCCTTGGAGTAGGAAATGCAACCCACTCCAGTATTCTTGCTGGGAAATCCCATGGACAGAGCAGCCTGGCAGGCTACAGTCCATGGGGTCACAGAGAGTCCAACAGGACTGCGCACATGGGCACACCTGCTCAGTGCAGCAGTGCTACTTCCATGGTGTTCACAGACCTGTGTTGATCCAGGAATGTCCATTCCTGGTCCATGATAAAAAACTGAAAGTCAGCTTTTAGACACTTATATAAGCAATATGACCGAGTCATTCATGTCTGTTGAATGTAATAAACAATTTGAAACTGTGTTTAAAAAAATACTCAGCATCTTATTCCAGGTTACAGGTGTGACCAAACTCCTCCCTTTATGTTCCTGATCTACACTCTTATACTTCCTTTATAACTTCCTTACTGCCTTGTGTTTTTTACTGAAAGTCACTTACACTTGGTTTTGGAATTAGATATAACATATGTTATAAAATGATGAGTAAACTTTCTGAAATATTTCCTGTAAGGACTCAGGTTGTCAAACGTCTCCTCCTTGGTTGGGGAATGGAGTAACTCATAGTTGAATCTTGTCTTTCAGGAAATAGCTTAAATGCTATTTTCTTCTGGATTGATTAGGTTAAAGTCTTCTGGCAATATATTCACGGCACCCTGATCTTCCTCTAGGGGAGATACACCAAGAAAATGTTTTAAAAGTTTTCATTTCTTTTCCCCTGTCCCAGTGCTTGTCAAGCTTTAAGGTTCATATGGATCACCCAGGGATCTTTCTGACAATGCAGATTCCAAGGTAGGTGGCCTGGAGTGCAGCCCAAGGATCCCATTTCTAACAAGCATCAATATGATATGAATGCTGCTGATCCAAAAACCACATTTTGAGAAGATTTATTGAAACCAGGAGGTGACAAACTACATTCTGCATGTCAAGTCCAGCCATAAATAAAGTTTTACTGGGACACAGTCACAGTGATTCATTTGCATATTGTCTATAGCAGCTAGAGTGGAGCTGAGTTGGTGTAACAGAGTGACAGAGGCTGTACTTCCACAAAGCAGAAAATATTGATGATTAGACCCTTTGTAGAAAAAGTTTGCTAAGCCCTGACTTAGACCATACACCTCATGAGAGCAGGGAACATGTCTGTCTAGATGTCTGCTCCATATCCAATGCCTGATCGTGTTCCGACACAGCAGCTGTTCAATAATTTTCTGAATAAATGAATTACATCTTGGTAGTTCTATGGTCCTAACACCCAACCTGCAGTTTGAACATGAAAGTGTGTTTCCTTCCCCCACAGGTCATGTTAGGACCTTGCTTGATTCTACTTGCTCTGCCTGGCTGAAATCTCTGCACCCCGAGGGGAGAGTGCTGAACTCCGTGATGGCAGATGGCATGGCTGAGATTGGGTGTCTGCTTTTCCTCCCAAGAAGCTACAGTGCATAATTAATTCATTGTTCACATTTCAGAGCAGGCAGGGTTTTAATCCCCTCTGAAATTGGTTTCGGATGTGGAAGTCATAGTTCTCCACCCTCTAATTGCAAAGGGGAGATAATACGGCATCGGTATTGAAATTTTGAGCACGGCATTGGGCTGGAAATAAATATCATTTAAGCTTTGAAAGCATGGCTGGCTGGAAACGTTTCCTTTTCTATTTCACAAATTTAATGCAGAGAAGTTGTGCTTATTCAAAAGAATGATTCTTTTGGAGACAAGGAGAAAAAAACATTAAATGGGGGCATTTTAAATTCTAAATAAGCAGTCTTTCAAGTCAGATAGAGACTTGTTTGCATAGACTTGTTGAAATCATGGTGCCATCCAGTTTCTCCCATTTACATTATTAGTTGTCATGCTGCTTGTTTACATATACATTGAACTCTGCACAGAAATGCTTATTCCCGAGTCAGGGTAACTATGACGGTGCCTGAAAGCAGGCCTGGGAGAACAGATATATGCCATTTTGTAATTTCTATTGGCCTGATAAGTTTCCCTTCCATCACTCTGGTCTTAATCCTCCCCTTTTCCTTATGCAAACAGGATTCTATTTGGAGTCTCCTGGGAATTATTTAAAGGTCCCTGAACTGGATAATGGGAAACGCAGGCCCTGTTTCCTCACTTAGTAAGGCAGTGCTCTGGCTTCTTCCTATGCCCATTGTTAATCAAGTGCTTTGCAAACAACAACCTCTGACAGTTTTAATACCTCAGCTGGTGTGTGCCTGCTTTGGGCCCTTATCAACAAGACAGAAATACACATTTTTTTAGAGAAACAATAATAGCCCAAATGACTATATAGTGCTACATGCTACCCAGAAGTCTGATGATAAAGCCTCTCGATAATGGTCTCTGAGGACAGAGAGAGTCCTAGGCTCCCCATGTTATTGATGAGGGAGTCAAGGCTCAGAGAAGTTAATTAACTCTTTCAAGTTCACACAGCATATTAGAGTCTGCTGCTGCTAAGTCGCTTCAGTCGTGTCCGACTCTGTGCGACCCCATAGATGGCAGCCCACCAGGCTCCCCCATCCCTGGGATTCTCCAGGCAAGAATTCTGGAGTGGGGTGCCATTTCCTCCTCCAAGGCATGAAAGTGAAAAGTGAAAGTGAAGTCACTCAGTCGTGTCCGACTTGTAGTGACCCCATGGACTGCAGCCCACCAGGCTCCTCCGTCCATGGGATTTTCTAGGCAACAGTACTAGAGTGGGATGCCATTGCCAGACTAAAACCCAGATGATCACTGTACTCAAGTATTTTTGCAAACAGATACTTAAAAAAAATTATTTTTGGCTGTACCACTCAGCACGTGGGATCTCAGTTCTTTGGTCAGGGATTGAACCCATGGAAGTGCAGAGTTTTAATCACTGGGCCACTAAAGAAATGACAAGTCCTGGCTGGGAAGGCTGGCAATGCTGAAGTGATATGTAGGGTCTTGGGTGGAAGCCCAGGATTCCAGCCCTAAACCTTTCTCTTCACTCTCCCAAGAGGCAGAATGGGGCTCTTGCATTGGTCTGTCTCTATCTGGGGAGGAAACCTAAGCTACAAGACACACTAGCTGATCTTCCAATCCTTCCTCCTTGCAGCCAGAAAACAAAGCTCAATTATGGAGTCCCTCTGAGAGTTACAACAGCAGTACCAAAGATAAAAAAGAATGGCTAATGTTAGAGGGTGATCACTACATGCCAATCACTTTCTACACAAGCTGTCATTTCATCTTCATAGCGAGCATGTGAGAAAGCTACTATCACCATCCCCATTTTTCAGACGGGGAAATGAAGGTATGAAGCCATTACTGAATACAGGAACCTGTATTTGAATCAAATCTGACCTGACTCCAGAGTGCATGCTTGGAACTACTCACAGTACTGCCTATGTGCCATGTGCTTTCCAGACAGCACTGCTAGTCTTTGCAATAACCTCACTGAATAGTACTAGCCCCATTTTATCAAAGAAGAAATTGAGGCCCAGAGAACTGAATTGTCTTGCCCAAGGTTCCCTGGTGGCTCAGATGGTAAAGTGTCTGCCTGCAATGCGGGAGACTTGGGTTCGATCCCTGGGTCGGGAAGATCTCTGGGAGAAGGAAATGGCAACCCACTCCAGTACTCTTGCCTGGAAAATCCCATGGATGGAGGAGCCTGGTAGGCCTCAGTCCATGGGGTTGCAAAGGGTCGAACATGACTGAGGGACTTCATAAGTACAAGGTCACTGAGCTGCTAAGGGGCCGTTGCAGGATTCAAAATCCAGGTCAGCCTGACTCATTCCCTTATGCTGAGATGCTTTGTCTGCCTGGGGGCGGGGTGGGAGGCTGCAGCCGGGCTACTTACCACGTTCTTGTAGAAGTAGTATACCACCATCCTGGCCAGGCGTGAGTAACACCAGTGGCCATGCACAAGCAGCAGCTTCTTGAGGTGTCTGAAGCGGGAGATGGCAAAGTCGCTGGACATGACAGCCTGAGAGGCAGAGCAGACATATCAGCTTCCATCCACCGCTGCTAATGGATCAAAGAGGCTCCCCTGTGGGTGGTGCTCTGTTCTAAGGTTTGCAATAGGTAAGGCCTTCCCTTTGTCACATACAACACCCTTGGATGACTTTTTGGACTCTGACACCCCCCTGCCCCTCCTCTGGGAAATCTGGATTTCACTAGAATCCAAGAAGGGTGGTCAGAAGGGACCAGTGGTCTGGTCTGGCTCTTTCCCTCCTTCCACTTATCCAACAAGCATTTACTATGAACCAGTGTGTGTTGAGCATCATGCTAGGCATGTGATGGTTGACCAGAGACTATGGGCTTCCGTGCAAATTATCCTCAAACCTCTCAATACCCTTGGCCACCTCCTGAGGCAGGCCTTCCACTCCAGTCTCAGGTGGAGCTGCTGGTTGGATAGCTGTTTCTTTCTGCAGAGCCAAAATGTGTCTTCTGCCCTTGGGATGACTTAGAACTAGAAACAGTTCATATTACTTTTCAGAGTAGGAGGTTTGGACATGCCTGGTTATAAATCCTAGTCAGAGTCTTGGTCGAAGTGTTTAACCTCACTCAGCCTCAGTTTCCTCATCAGAAAAAAGTGGAATAACAATCCCTAACACACAGGGTGGTAGTGACTGCTGAAACTGGGATAAAAAATGTGAAGTGCAAATAGAGTGCTAGCCTATGATAGACACTCAAAAAGTGACAGTGTTCGTTCCTCCTCACCAACAAATTTAGGTAACACCTAATGTCTGCGCTGGTGGTGGGAACACAGTTGTTAATGGTTCAGAACTACAAACTGGGGTCTGTCTGAATGGGGAACACAGCAGCTCAAGTTAGCATGCTTGTTCCAGGCTGAATTTTGAGTAATTTTGGTACAAGCAATGTGTAGGTCCATCTAGCCATCACAACTAAAATGGCAATTGAAAATTGTTTTCCAGTTGCTCACAAAGGGTGTTGCAACCTTGATGTGGGTGGCAGTCGCAGGGAGGAAACATGGAATCAGGGGAAACTTAGTTTTTCCTGAATGGCTGGGTACTATTTGGCTTTAGAATACAGGTATAGTCAGCTGTCTGTAGAACGCCAAGCATCCTTTGATCTCTGTTCTGAAGGACTGGCCAGTAGGGATGTGGTGATCGAGGTTATGTATAGGCAGGGAAGCCCCCTGCCTCTCAGATGAAAATTCTGCAAAGATATTTCGGAGTTCCTCCAACACTGAGGGGGAATTCCTTAATTCACCAATAAGGATAAAGGAGAGTAAGAAAGTAACAAGAAGAGTTGAAGGCACTGATACCTGCATGCCTTCCTGTCCAGATATTCCAATCCCAATATCAGCAGCTTGAATCATGCTTACATCATTTGCTCCATCACCTGAAAGGAGAGTAGTCATGAGATCCTGGTCCAGCTGCTGTGAGACAATGAGAAGTTTTATACAAGTGGCTCTAGATAGTCTCCATTTGCACATAATTGAATCCTTTTAATGTTGCTTTGAATAGTCCTCTGGAAAAGCCATTGTTACAGTCACTTAGCCTGAGAGATGTCTTTTCTTCTTTGGACAAAAAATCCTACTTTTCTTTTATTGTTCAACAAATACATGCACACACATGCCACCTTTCATACCAGCGTTGTAAAATGGATTTTTGTGTGATAGAAATGTCCTGTTCTTTATTGTCCAGTTTGAAAACCATTGGCCTCCTATGAACACTGAAATGTGGCTGGTGAACTTCTGTTTAATTTGAAGTGTAACGTTGAATAGCCACATATAGCAGGTGGGAACCATTTTGGACAGCACAGCTCTGTCAATCGTGAGATCTTTTTCACAAGCCTGGCTTTCTCCAATGCCTTATCCTTCAGACTTAAGTTAAGCAAACTTGTCCTGCAAAGGGCCAAATAATAAATATTTTAGGCTTTATGGGCCAAGATGCAATATTGAACAACTGTTCTTTCTGAATGACAAATAGATTTTTATGCATCTTACCAGTAAAAACACAAAATCCATTCTTAGCATCTCTACAGAAATATGCAGTGGGCTGAACTCAGCCTGAGGGCCGCAATTTGTAGACTGAAATGACTTCCTTTCTCTCCTGGCTCCACCTGTTTTTCTAGTAGGGTCTCATAATAGTGTGGAAATATATGATATTATAAAGAATATGCAATTGGGGGAGAGAATTTTCTCCTAATTGTCTGGCAACAAAATTTATTAATCCTAAAAATGTTGCCATTGTAACTAGCTGTTACTCTTCTAAGGATGTTTTCCTTGCTAGCATAGCAATGCATAGTTTTCCTCTTCCCTGTGGCAGAACAAACCTACCCTTTAACCTCTTCTGTTGGCAAGCCAGGGGAAGTAGAGGTGTGGAATCCTATTTTTCGCCCTGCTGGTTTTGTTTCTGCTGTGGTGGCACTGAAGCCAGCCCTTTACTCCAGGGAGTTGATCCTGGGCTATTGCCTTAAATGTGTCTGAAGCTTTTAAGAGGACAATTTAGGGATTAAAATTAGGATGCAGTTGGTAAAACTCTGCTCCCTGTATTCTTTCTGCCTATCCTCTCCTTTTTTTTTTCTCCTGGTTTTGAACTGCTTTTACCTGAAGACCAAGAGGGGAAAAAACCAAAAACCAACCCCATACCCCAGTGAAAAAACAAAAAACCAACAACAATGTAAAGTAGGTCTCTTATTTGAAATGCCAGGAAAGAAAATTTCTTTCCATATCTGTGTAGGAGGAAGAAAACCTGAACCATCTGTAAGAATGTCCCTAAATTAAAGCAATGTTTACCACGTGCTTGGTATGTGCTGAGTGCAGGATGGAATTAAGTAAGACTGACATTGTCCCTCCATTCAAGGAACTCCTGGTCTCCTGGGCAGCCCATCACCAAGTCATAACAGTGCTGTGGAGCCAGCAGAGTGTACAGTAAAGGAATATTGGTGTGATTAGAGGAGGTTTTACAGAGGAAATGACTTGAGCAAAGGCCAGGAGGTGAGAGAGAGTGAGGATGCTGGAGAATGGTAAGCAGCTTCCTACGGCTGGAACACAAGAGTGCTGAATGTTGGGGCGAGGGAGGTAGCTGGAGAGGTAATGGAATCCAGATCATAAAGATTCTTATAATCCAGGTTTGGATGTTTCTGGAAGGTTTTAAGTAAAGACAGTTTTAATTTCTCTGCTTCAACCACGACTAAAATTTAATCTCCTGTAAGGAATTTTTCCTCAACCTACAAGCCACCATTTATTGAGGGTATGCTTTATGTGAAGTCTTGTATTTAGAAATGAATGTATATACATTCCTTTAAATGTGGGGCAGGCTCCACTTTTAAAATCTCCCCACTAGCCATCAACACTCAGGAGAATATCAAGTCCACAGGCACCGGAGGTGCATGGTATTAGAATTGAAGGGGACATGGTCTGCATCCCAGAATGAAGGGAGCCTGAGTGTATACTGATCTACCTGGATGTTCTGAACTTGGCTTTGGCCTCCTTCCAAGTCCTGACATTTCCTTAGCAGAGAACTTGGGTTCGCTCTCCCATTCTGCTTAGCCTCTGTTTCCACTGCTGTCATGTCTTGATTGTCACTTTGACAGTGCCCTCAGCCTGAGCATCCTGACTGTGACACGGGACCTCCTGGCTCTGGTCCAGGTGTTGGGTCAGAGTGGCCTTGCCCAGTCCCTCACCCCCTCTCCCATCTCTACATGCCAGGTACCTATGGAAAGGGTCATGGCTCTCAGCCTCTCCCGCACCAGCTTGACCAACATGCTCTTCTGCAGCGGGGTGGAGCGGCAGCACAGGACAGAGCGGCAATACCGGGTCAACTCCAGAAATTTCTCCTCCAGTTTTCCCTGGAAAATGGCGTTTAGTGTCTTCCCATCGATGACCAATCCAACATCTGGAGCTGCAGCTCCTGAGGCGGGGGGCGCAGAAGGTAGGCGGAACCCAGAGAGCTTGCTGTCTGGCTTCAGAGGTCCATGAAATTGCTTTACCTCTTCCAGTGCCAAGTTGAGGATGGAGTCACAGGTTTCCTATAAAGAGTATAAAGAGCAGAATAATCAATTTGGTGTTAGTAAGCAACACTGGAAACATAGGTTAAAAGCCTCACTTTATCCTCTGGTAAAAGAGTTATAAAACTCTACTACCATAGAGATGACCTGGGAATCACTCCCTGATTTTGACATTTCTCTGCAGTATTTCAAACAGCATCAGAGCAAGAATAACTTGGAACCACATTTATGGCCCAAAGAGAGAGTGAGCTTGGGAACGAGAGTGAAGATAGCTCAGTAAGATGGGGACTGATACAGTGATGGTATCATTTATAAATGAAACTGATGAGATGGTAAATGATGACAATGTGTCAGGCTGGTATTGGGCTTTTCATTTCTTACAAGTCATTTCCCTTCTTTGTTCCTCAGAACATACCTGTGTGGTAGGTAGGGTGGGTATTAATGACTTTAGCTTAGAGATGAGGAAATTGAAATCCTTAGTAAGTTGTCTAAAGTCATCCAATTTAGTAGTGGAGGCAGATCATTATGATTCAACTTGTGGCTTTGTAATTGAAAAAATACATTGTGTATTTATCATTGGTACTCGTTGAAATTGACCATGTATACCATCCTAAAGGAGATCAGTCCTGGGTGTTCTTTGGAAGGACTGATGCTAAAGCTGAAACTCCAATACTCTGGCCACCTCATGCGAAGAGTTGACTCATTGGAAAAGACCCTGATGCTGGGAGGGATTGGGGGCAGGAGGAGAAGGGGATGACAGAGGATGAAATGGCTGGATGGCATCACCGACTCGATGTATATGAGTTTGTGTGAATTCCAGGAGTTGGTGATGAACAGGGAGGCTTGGCGTGCTGCGATTCATGGGGTCGCAAAGAGCTGGACATGACTGAGCTACTGAACTGAACTGAACTGATGAGTCTTATTGGTTTCAAGAAACTTATTTTTTTTTATGTTTATCTTGAAATATGGGGAAGAAGCTATTTTCTCTTATCAATTCTTCTCCATTACTTTTGATTGTATCAAAGATAAAGACAGATTTGGACCTAAACATATCCTTAATACCTCTTTCACTTATGTAAACATCACTTTTAAATAAAGATAGAGAAAAGTTGTGGCAGTCAGCTGGAATACCAATTTTAATGGCATTGTTTTGTTCACAGGGTCTTTATTTAGCAGTGTTCTTTTATCCATGGCAAGAGATGATATTTCATTTATTGTGCTGCTAAAAAATTCTTCTAAAAAGAAATTTTAAAAATTTCAGTCTATTTAAATGAACTTATTAAATAAATAACAGTATAGGTAGTATATGGATTTAGACAAAAATTGTGAAGTTTGTTCTGAAATGGCAAGTTTGAAGACCATTCATCTAGGAGCTTCTAAGACTATTTGGAATAATTTCTTCTGAAGTGAGTAGAACTTCAGTTCATTATTCTGGAGCCTTCCTTTAGGGGATGCTAAACTGAGCATTGCAAGCAATAGGGCATGCATAGGACCCAGAGGAGCCACAGGAAGTAGTTCAGGAGTAGGTGATTACAGCTGAAGCATTTCTCTGGGAAAGAGAGCAAAGCAGTCCTTGCTGGAAGCTGGGGCTAGCACAATTTACATACAGGCATACCTAGGAGGTATTGTGGGTTTGGTTCTAGACTACTGCAATAAAGTGAGTCATGTGAATTTTTTGGTTTCCCAGGCCACATAAAAGTTATGTTTATATTGCAGTCTATTAAGCATACAGTAACATTACATCTAAAAAAGTGTACAGGTATGTACAGAATGAATGTTGTGTCAGCAGGCATGAAAACAAAATTAATCTCATTGTACATCTCCATCAGAGCTCTTGGGTGACCAGGTGCATTGTCAGTGAGTGGTAATATTTTGAAAGGAATCTTTTTTTTTTTTTTTTTCCTGAGCAGTAGATCTCAATATCGGGCTTAAAATATTCAGTGAACCATGTTGTCCACAGATGTGCTGTCATCTAGTCTTTTGTTATCCCCTTTATGGAGCACAGGTAGAGTAGATCTAACGTAATTTTTAAGGGTTCTATAATTTTTGGAATGGTAAGTGAGCACTGGGTTCAACTTAAAGTCAGGAGACACATTAGTCCAAGAGAGTCAGCCTGTCCTTTGAAGCCAGGCATTGAGTTCTTTCTAACTAGAGTCCTAGACAGCATATTTTCCCCAATATATGGCTGTTTTGTCTACATTGGAAATCTGTTCTTTAGTGTAGCCACCTTCGTTAATGATCTTAGCTAGATCGTCTGGATAACTTGCTGCAGCTTCTACATCAGCGCTCAGTGCTTCACCTTGTACTGTTACATGATGAAGATGACTTCTTTCCTTAAACCTCATGAACCAACCACTGCTAGCTTCAGATTTTTCTTCTGCAGCTTTTTTACCTTTCCTAGCCTTCATAGAATTGAAGAAAGTTAAAGCCTTGCTCTAGCTTAGGCTTTGGCTTAAGGCAATATTGTGGCTGGCTTGATCTCTCCAGATCACTAAAACTCTCTTTATCAGCAATAAGGCTGTTTCTCTTTCTTATCATTTGTGTGTTCACTGGAGTAGCACTTTTAATTTCCTTCAAGAACTTTTCCTTTGCATTCAGAACTTAGCTAACTGTTTGGCACAAGAGGCCTAGCTTTCGGTCTCTCTTGGCTTTCCTCATGCCTTCTTCACTAAGCTTAATCATTTTTAGTGTTTGGTTTAAAGCTAGAGATGTACTTTTCCTCTCACTTAAACACTTGGAGGCCACTGGAAGGTTGTTAACTGGCCTAGTTTCAATACTGTTGTGTCTTAGGGAATAAGGAGGCTTGAAGAGAGGGAGAGAGATGGGGAACAGTTGGATGGTGGAGCACTCGGAACACACACAGTATTTATTAAGTTCACCATCTTATACAGGCATAGTTTGTGGCACCCTAAAACAGCAAGATCACTGATCACAGATCACTATGAAAAATACAGTAATAATGAAAGAGCTTGAAGTACTGTGAGAATTACTAAAATGTGACACAGAGACCCAAAGGGACCAAATGCTTTTGGAAAGAAGGCATTAACAGACTTGCTCAATTCCATGAAACTTCAATTTGTAAAAAACACAGTATCTGTGAAGTGCAATAAAATGAGGTATGCCTGTAAAGTCCTCCAACATATGACTGCAGCAAGTCATTGGAAATAGAAGCTTCAAAATAAAATCTCTGAATGTACTTCCTTCCAATTGTCTATATAATAATCACAATTGTTACCATTCATTTACCATTTAGTATCTGTCAGGTATGGTGACAGGCAGCCTTTAAGACGGTGCTCAATGATCCCGATACCTCCTGATAGTCATGTCCTCCTCTGTGTAATCTCCAACCCTTGATTGTCATTATGACTAATATTTCCTTTCTAATGAAGCAAATTTTGTAAAAGTGATGGGATGTCACTTCCCAGGTCAGTCTATCAAAAGACTGTGGCTACAATTTGGTACTCTTTCCCATTCTCTCTCTTGAATGGCTTACCCTGGGGGAAACCAGCTGCGATGTTGTGAAGCATCTCTATGGAGAGGCTCCTATGGAGAGGAACTGAAGCCTACTTACAATCATGTCCACCAACTTGGGAGGAGGAGGACTCCCCATCCCCAAATGACCCATCCAATTGAACCTTTAGAGGAGCTCACATCCCTGACTGCAGCCTCAAGAGAGACCCTGAACCAGAGGCACCCAGCTAAGCGCTCCTGGACTCCTAACCCATAAACACTGTGGGATAAGAAGTGTCCACTGTTTTCAGCTATTAAGTTTTAGGGTAATTTGTTAACTCATACAAATCCTGTGTTAATAACTATTTTTCTTCTATGATCTTATTTAATCCTCCCAATAGCTTCTGAAATAAAACTTTTTAATTTCCCATCTTACAGATGAGAAGACTGAAGTTTGGTGAAGTATGGTATCTGGACCATAATAAGTCTTCAATATATGTTGTTAGTGATAATAATAATAGTTGCTATTACTAGTTCCTATCTAACACTATAGGTTCCTCTGGTGGCTCAGTGGTAAAGAATCTGCCTGCCAATGCAGGAGACACAAGTTTGATCCCTGGGTCAAGAAGATCCCCTGGAGAAGGGAATGGCAACCACTCGATTATTTTTGCCTGGAGAATTCCATGGACAGAGGAGCCTGGTGGGCTACAGCCCATGGGGTCACAACAGAGTTGGACGGGGCTGAGCGACTAAGCAACAACATCTAATACTATATAGTCCCTTCTAAAATTCCTTGACAGATCAACACTTCCAGTGATGGGTTGATAATTCTCTCATTTTATGGATGAGAACCCTGAAGTTTTGAAAAGTCTCGTAACTTGCTTATAGCTTTAAGATAGAAACAGTAGTCCTAAATCAATGTATATAGAATTAAACAGATTAAAACCATTGGAAAAAATACCTACAGAATATGTAATTACATTAAACTGGGATTTAAATAAGTCAGATTTAGAATTAATTTCCCCCATTTCTGTCTTAACATATCTCTGTTGTTGTTGGTCAGTCATAAGTTGTGTCCAACTCTTTGTGACCCCATGGACTGTAGCACACCAGGCTTTCCTGTCTTTCGCTATCTCCTGGAGTTTGCTCAAACTCATGTCCTTGGAGTCAATGATGCCAGCTCTGTGCTCTCTCTGTACCCACGACTTTTTCAACAGGATGAGAAAGCCTAATCTTTCAGCTTTCTTGGGCCCAGAGGTGTGGGCAGTGCTCAACATTCAGTTACCATCTTGGAGAGTCATGGACATCTTTAAAACGGTTGACAGTGACTGAGCTCAGCTTGGGTGTGACCTGCTGTTTCTTGGGAACTTCGGCTAATTAATCAACAAACATCCTCAGCTTCTTACAGGAAGGCATTGCATTTAACAGAATCCACAGAAAACCACTCCACCCCTCTCAGGAGGACTCACAGGCATGTTGATGTCTTCCTCCTGGAAGTGAAATGATCACTGCAAATGGAATTGCCATTGCAAGCTGGACAGGCAGACATCCACTGTGTTACAGGGATCAAGCACTCAAGCGAGATGCAAATTACTTTCTTTCTTGAGCATAATATTAATGCCAAGATTTCCCTGAGATTATTTTCATCTTGAGAATTCACTGGGGTTTCATCTAATCATAGCATATTTGTGCACCTGACAAGAAAGTAAATGATTTTCCTAATTCATCTTTGGGCCACTTTAGGGTCTCTGGCATTTTTTATTAGGATACACCACTTCTTTTAAAAAAAAATACATGGATTCTTCATTGAATGAAAACGAAACTGAAACCTGTAAGCATCTGTTTTAGGTCCACATCAGCCTCAGGCAAAAGAGAAGGAGTGAGATTCCATCATCCTTCCTGCCTCTCTCTCTCTGTGCTGTTCTCATCTCTCATCTTCCTCCCTCTCTTCATCCTTCTCCCCATGGAATGTTCTAGGTCTCCAGTGCCCTCCACCCACCACCTCCACAACCCAGTGTCTTTCTTGTTCCAACTCCACATCTAATCCAATACTGCTCCCTTTGATAGGGGCAACTGACTCAACACCTACTTCCCATATTCATCAGCCAAGGAGCTAGTGAAATTTTACTTTATTCAGCTTACTTCCTGAAAACAGATTTTTTCTTCCTAAATAGAACAACCACTGCAACTTTAAATACACTTCTTTAGACTTTATACACCCCTCTTTCTCCAAACATTGTTCCCTGCCACTCACAACCTATTAAGGCTGAAAATTGCAATTTTTGAATTTGGCTTATCTTTCTCTCTCTCCCATCCCATCAAAACATACTGGTTTTGTGTACTATTCTCTTCAGATTTCATTCTGTGGCAACCAGTTTGATATTACAAATTGGAGCTGAAAATTTAAACTCAGAACCATGTCAATTTAGTTAGAGTTTTTCAATGGATGAGTTAATCCAAAGTATAAGAAACTAACAACTGAGACTCTGTGAGCAGACAGCCTGGTATGAGGCAAACAGCACTGGCCTGACCAGAGAAGGGCACTCGAGACTTTGTCTATCAGAGACCACACGGTGGCCCTGGGGAGGTGACTCAGCCCCTCTGTAGGCCTCAGTTTTTCACATACAGAATGGGGAGACTGGCGAAGGGTGGGATTCGGTTGCTACTTTGTTTTGCTAGACGAACATAAATAAACCAGTCAACCATGTGTGGGGATGAAGCAGAGGACCAGGGCTGCGTGAGGGCCAAGATTTGGGGGTGGGGTGGTGGTGGTGCTGCCCCTGTGTACCTGTAATCCTGTCTCCTGTTGGCTTAGGTGTCGCTCTGCACTTGGACATCTAGGCTCTACTTTGGCCTCACCTGACTTTCTGTGTTAATGGAGTAAACGGTGTCCGTCTGGTCTAAGAGTCTACAGGCATAGGCGATGTTGACTGCAGTCTCCTGCTTATCTCCAGTCAAGACCCAGAGCTGGATCCCAGCCTCCCGCAGAGCAGCAATGGTGTCTGGAACACCTTCCTGCAGCCGGTCTTCAATCCCAGTGGCTCCTGGAGTGAGGAAAGACAGCATAGCTCACATTTATGTTGGGAAAAGGAGCTGCTTAGGCCCTATCAAACCAGGCAGTGATTATTGATTATCTCCATGTTCTAGGCTGTGCTAAGCACCCAGGGTCCAGCAGTAACAGAGACAGAGCTGGTCCCTACCCTCTCTGCACTCAAAGGCCTGTTGAATAAGGATTTATTACTGAGTGATGTGAGGAGAGAAGCCCAGAGTGCCAGGCAACCATATACCCGGAGACTTGAACTTCATCTAGAAGGTTAGGGGAGGCCTTGCTGAGGAAGAAAAACAAGTGAAAGTGTTAGTCACTCAGTCATGTCCAACTCTTTGCAACCCCACGGTCTGTAGCCCACCAGTCTCCTCTGGCCATGGGATTCTCCAGGCAAGAATACTGGAGTGGGTAACCGTTCCCTTCTCTAGAGGATCTTCCTGACCCAGATTCTTCTGCATTGCAGGCAGATTCTTTACCATCTGAGCCACCAGGGAAGTTGGAAGTGCCATTCAATCTCAGATGTGGAAGATAAACCCTAAAGGTGGGGAAGGAGGAGAATTCCAGGCAGAGAGAGCAGCATGAGTGAAGGTTCAGAGGTCAGAGTTGAAGATGACACAGAAAGGGAGGCAGAGCTGGGTGAGAGATGAGGCAGGGAGGGGAGGTGCTGGGTCATGGACAGCCCGTCAGGGCATGAAGAGATTTGGCATTTACTTGGTAGCAAATTAAAGGGGGTTAAGTTGGAGAGTGATGGACAGTTTTGAATTTTAAAAAGATCATTCTAGAGACTGGATTGGAGGGTGGAGGAAGCAGGATGAAGATCACGGCTAAGAGTCAGAGGAAAGCTGGTGTGGCTGGACCGGCATAGCAGCAATAGGAGTGGAAAGACATGGGGACACTAAAGTCTTTCCTCTGCAAGTGCTCACCACAGAATTAATAGAGCTGGGTTTTTAAAATAATATTCTTAGAGGGAATTAAAGATGTGAATTACATCATTTTTTGAATGGTCTCAAGCTTTGAGCCAACCTTGATGAATATATATACCCAAACATGCAATGGTTGCCAAGTGATTAAGCAAAAATAAATCTGCATTTTAATTGAGATTCGTTTCAGACCACAGACTAATGGCTGTCCATTTCACTCTGGGCAGGAGTGAAGCATGCCGTTTCTTTTAATAATCCCGAGTGACAAAAGGTTGGCAAAGCAGTCATGCTGGATGCATATTGAAAAGATCATTTTGTACTGGGAGAGCCGGTGTGAATGCAATGCAGCTTCTGAATGGCAAGGCAGTTTCTTGATGGCAGGATGAAGTCTCTTCCCGGTCCCTGTCTGCTCTATCCTAAGCCACTGTGAGGGAAGAAAAATAAACCTCTCCATCCTGAAATGGGCCCATTTTGTATTTCAGGCCCAAGTGCACTGGAGAACAATCCCATGAAAAATGATGCCTGACCCTCATCTTTTCCTCCAAGCATTAACCTGGAAGGTGAGAGACTGAAGCTGATGTGTATTACAGGGAAGAAGAGTGAAGGAAAGAGGAGGAAAAACACATTTAGTGGTGTGAGAGAGAAAATGAAACAGGTGGTGAGAGGCTTTCTCAGCCAGGGAAGCCGACAGGTCCTAACACATGTGTTCTCTTTTATGCCGAACTGGCTTAGGGGTGCTTCTCACGAGCGGGGGCCAGAAGGCTCCCCTGGAACAAGGGGAAAGGTGTGCAGGAGTCAGGGGCCCTAACGGGATGACATTCTGGTGGTGGCCTGGTGTGCTGGATGGAGCTGTCTGCACTAGCTACCCCCTGGTTCCTGTTAGAGTGAGTTCTCCAGGCCAGCTTTCCAGGGAGCCTCGTGAGACAGCAGACAAAGGCCTCTGCAGTCCAAACAGGAAACAAAAGGCTGAAGGAGGTATGGTGCAAAACTGCCTCCCCTAGCTCACTACTCACCCCACTAAATCTTGCTGCTATGTTTTAAGTATAAAGAGATTTTACCATCTTCTTACAGGAACACCCAAGGTCTCCCCCTCCACCCTGGCCTGGCTGAGTTAGGTGGAGTGTGATTTATCCAGAGGAGGCAGAGAGGCTCAGAGGGGTGCGGGGAAGTGTCCTTGGGCACACAGAGCCAAGATGTGGCCTTCATCCCCAGGGCAGCACTGCCTCCCACAGGAGGCTGTTGCCCTGTGGCCACACGGCCAGGATGTGCATGCTGCGCAGGCATCACCTTTCCTAGATCTTGTTCCCAAGCTGTGAGGAGACGAATCTGAAAAAGAAAGCCTCCTCCTTCTCCCTTGGCAACGCTTTTCCTTCAACAGAAATCCATCGCTGTCTCTTAGCTGGTGCTTTTCATATTTCCCCCAGGGTAGCCATCTAATTTCTATACAGCAGCAGTCAGAGTGATTTTTGTAAAACATAAATCTGTCCCTGCTTTAACTCCCCCTCTCCAAACCTTTAGCATACGATTTACATGGCCCTTCATAATCTACATCCTCCTGAGCTCTCTTACCTCAAATGTCTCCCTTACACTCCGTGGTCCAGCTAAGGCAGACCTCTAAGTCTCCGGCTAGCCCAGGCTTTCTCACCTCCAGACCTTCATTCAGGCCCTTCCCTCTTGTGGAACACCCTCCCCCTTTGATGAGCTCCCTTTCTCCAATCAGCTCAAGCCCTCCTGTGCCCTCCTTGGCTCTGCACTAGGTTGCCACCTTTTCCTTTGTGCTTCCACCCCACCAGCTACATCTCCCAGCCCCACTCTTGTCACACTCTGATGAAATTACTTATTTAATCATCAAGGGCAGGGTCCGTGGCTCTTGTTCCCTGTTGAAGCCACAATACCTAGCGTGCTACTTGGCATACAGTAGGTGCTCAATAAACATTTGATTGACTGGAGGAGAAGCAACCAGGCTTCCTCCAGCAGGGAGTGCAGGAATGCTCCTGGGCATCCTCGGGAAGCAGGATGTAGAGTCTGGTAGGATGTTGGCACAGCTCACTGGCGCCAAATGCCTGGAAGGGCGCCCCAGGGAGGCTCCTAATTGAGACACATTTGTAATAGTGTCAGAATCAAGGCCACGCACGCCATTTCCAGCTTGCAGCATTCCTTTTAAAAAATGTAACAATAAACTTATTTTTAGCTACCAAGTAAGGTGAGTTGATTCTCCAGATGCTGTGCTGTCTCCAAGAGAAGCTCATCTCTGTTGTTGAGGGATGCCTCAGCCTGACGCCGGAAACTGGCCCATCGCCTGAAGTCCTCTTCACTCAAGACCTGTGAGATGGGAAGAGGCTCGTTCACAACTCTGGGTGTCTCCTTTCCCTGCCCACGTGCTGGACCTCCTTCAGGCCAACTTGAGCTTCAGTATACAATTAGATGGGGCTTTCCCCTCCATGACTTTTTTTTTTAGATTCTTGAATTGATGAAGGATCTTCATGTTCCATTATCATCAAATGTCTGTTGACCCCTGTGATGCTCTGGGTACTGTAGATATAATAGTGATCAAGAAAGATAAGAGCCCTACAGACCTGGGCTGATATGCTAGTAGAGGGTAAGAGACATTATCTAAGTGAATAATTTAAAAGAATGGACCATCCCAAGGACTATACAGAAGACAAACAGCATGTGACTGGGTAGGGGGATAGCTGTGGGAAGAGGGGTTATTTTTGTTTGGATCGCCAGGACCCTTAGACAAGGTGACGTACAGGCTGAAATCCAATGATGAGAAGTGTTCAGTCATGGGGAGAGGCAAGTTCAAAGGCCATGAAACAGCAGTGAACTTGCCTTTCTTTCTGTTCTTTGAACACAGCAGTTGGCTTAAGGATGGAGAGCCAGATGGAGAGGACCAGCGATGAGGCTGGAAAAGTAAGTAGCAGACAGGTCTTGTGTAGCCTGGTAGACTATTCCACTAGCTCCTGGAGGTGTCCAGTGGCTGAAAGAATCCAACTAGAGGACACAGGGGGCTTCCCTGGGAGCTCAGTTGGTAAAGAATCTGCCTACAGTGCAGGAGACCTGGGTTTGATCCCTGGGTTGGGAAGATTCCCTGGAGAAGGAAATGGCACCCACTCTAGTATTTCTGCTTGGAAAATCCTATAGACAGAGGAGCCTGGTGGGCTACAGTCCATGGGGTCGCAAGAGTCAGACACGACTTAGAGACTAAACCACCATCAGAGGATAGAGTTCCTCTTCTGGAGTCCATAGCATTTTAGACCCCTCTGTTGGCATTATACGCACACTGTCTGTTACAGTAATAAATGATTCTTTTGTCTAAGCATCAGATATTCTTTAATTTCCCACCCATGCATGGCACTGTGGGGAAAACAAAGGGGACACAGGTAGGTCTTTTGTTTTTGAGGAAGAACAGTCTTATCAGAGGAGGCGAAATAGAAATAGATAATTTCAATAAAATACAGGAAGTGGTAAGGTTTTAATTACAATCTATAGAGTAGAAAGTGCTAGTCACTGTCCCAGCATTACTTGTGTCATCTTAGTGAATCTCCATGACAACTGTATGAAGTAGGGAACACTAGCACCGTTTTACACATGAGAACATCCCAAAGCTCAGAGAGGTGAAGAACTTGCCCAAGGCCACATCACTGATAAGTGACTGGGACTTGTCCCAGGCCTGGCTTTAAAGTGGATGGTCTTAAACCTTATGGTGTACTAAGCACCACAAAAGTAAGGAGCCACTGCTCCTTCCCCTCATCCAAGGTAAGGAGCAGTGGCTATGCTTTGCTGGAGCAGCCGTGAAGAGATACCCCACGCCCAAGGTAAGAGAAACCCAAGTAAGATGGTAGGTGTTGCAAGAGGGCATCAGAGGGCAGATACACTGAAACCATAATTACAGAAAACTAGTCAATCTAATCACACTAGGACCACAGCCTTGTCTAACTCAATGAAACTAAGCCATGCCCGTGGGACAACCCAAGACAGGCGGGTCATGGTGGAGAGATGTGACAGAATGTGGTCCACTGGAGAAGGGAATGGCAAACCACTTCAGTATTCTTGCCTTGAGAACCCCATGAACAGTATGAAAAGGCAAAATGATAGGATACTGAAAGAGGAACTCCCCAGGTCAGTAGGGGCCCAATATGCTACCAGAGATCAGTGGAGAAATAACTCCAGAAAGAATGAAGGGAAGGAGCCAAAGCAAAAAGAATAGCCAGCTGTGGATGTGACTGGTGATAGAAGCAAGGTCTGATGCTGTAAAGAGCAATATTGCATAGGAACCTGGAATGTCAGGTCCATGAATCAAGGCAAATTGGAAGTGGTCAAACAAGAGATGGCAAGACTGAATGTCGACATTCTAGGAATCAGCAAACTAAAATGGACCGGAATGGGTGAATTTAACTCAGATGACCATTATATCTACTACCGCAGGCAGGAATCCCTCAGAAGAAATGGAGTAGCCATCATGGTCAACAAGAGAGTCCGAAATGCAGTACTTGGATGAAATCTCAAAAATGACAGAATGATCTCTGTTCGTTTCCAAGGCAAACCATTCAATATCACAGTAATCCAAGTCTATGCCCCAACCAGTAATGCTGAAGAAGCTGAAGTTGAACGGTTCTATGAAGACCTATAAGACCTTTTAGAACTAACACCCAAAAAAGATGTCCTTTTCATTATAGGGGCCTGGAATGCAAAAGTAGGAAGTCAAGAAACACCTGGAGTAACAGGCAAATTTGGCCTTGGAATACAGAATGAAGCAGGGCAAAGACTAATGGAGTTTTGCCAAGAAAATGCACTGGTCATAGCAAACACCCTCTTCCAACAACAAAAGAGAAGACTCTATACATGGACATCACCAGATGGTCAACACTGAAACCAGATTGATTATATTCTTTGCAGCCAAAAATGGAGAAGCTCTATACAGTCAGCAAAAACAAGACCAGGAGCCGACTGTGGCTCAGATCATGAACTCTTTATTGCCAAATTCATACCTAAATTGAAGACAGTAGGGAAAACTACTAGACCATTCAGGTATGACCTAAATCAAATCCCTTATGATTATACAGTGGAAGTGAGAAATAGATTTAAGGGCCTAGATCTGATAGATAGAGTATGATAAACTATGGAATGAGGTTTGTGACATTGTATAGGAGACAGGGATCAAGACCATCCCCATGGAAAAAAAATGCAAAAAAGCAAAATGGCTGTCTGGGGAGGCCTTACAAATAGCTGTGAAAAGAAGAGAAGCAAAAAGCAAAGGAGAAAAGGAAAGATATAAGCATCTGAATGCAGAGTTCCAAAGAATAGCAAGAAGAGATAAGAAAGCCTTCCTCAGTGATCAATGCAAAGATATAGAGGAAAACAACAGAATGGGAAAGACTAGAGATCTCTTCAAGAAAATTAGAGATACCAAGGGAACATTTCATGCAAAGATGGGCTCGATAAAGGTCGGAAATGGTATGGACCTAACAGAAGCAGAAGATATTAAGAAGAGGTGGCAAGAATACACAGAAGAACTGTACAAAAAAGATCTTCATGACCCAGATAATCACAATGGTGTGATCACTGACCTAGAGCCAGACATCCTGGAGTGTGCAGTCAAGTGGGCCTTAGAAAGCATCACTATGAACAAAGCTAGTGGAGGTGATGGAATTCCAGTGGAGCTCTTTCAAATCCTGAAAGATGATGCTGTGAAAGTGTTGCACTCAATATGCCAGCAAATTTGGAAAACTCAGCAGTAGCCATAGGACTGGAAAAGGTCAGTTTTCATTCCAATCCCAAAGAAAGGCAATACCAAAGAATGCTCAAACTTCTGCACAATTGCACTCATCTCACATGCTAGTAAAGTAATGCTCAAAATTCTCCAAGCCAGGCTTCAGCAATATGTGAACCATGAACTTCCAGATGTTCAAGCTGGTTTTAGAAAAGGCAGAGGAACCAGAGATCAAATTGCCAACATCTGCTGGATCATGGAAAAAGCAAGAGAGTTCCAGAAAAACATCTATTTCTGCTTTATTGACTGTGCCAAAACCTTTGACTGTGTGGATCACAATGAACTGTGGAAAATTCTGAAAGAGATGGGAATACCAGACCACCTGATCTGCCTCTTGAGAAATGTGTATGCAGGTCAGGAAGCAACAGTTAAAACTGGACATGGAACAACAGACTGGTTTCAAATAGGAAAAGGAGTACATCAAGGCTGTATATTGTCACCCTGCTTATTTAAATTATATGCAGAGTACATCATGAGAAACATTGGACTGGAAGAAACACAAGCTGGAATCAAGATTGCCGGGAGAAATATCAATAACCTCAGATATGCAGATGACACCACCCTTATGGCAGAAAGTGAAGAGGAACTCAAAAGCCTCTTGATGAAAGTGAAAATGGAGAGTGAAAAAGTTGGCTTAAAGCTCAACATTCAGAAAACGAAGATCATGGCATCCAGTCCCATCACTTCATGTGAAATAGATGGGGAAACAGTGTAAACAGTGTCAGACTTTATTTTTCTGGGCTGCAAAATCACTACAGATGGTTCCTGCAGCCATGAAATTAAAAGACACTTACTCCTTGGAAGGAAAGTTATGACCAACCTAGATAGCATATTCAAAAGCAGAGACATTACTTTGCCAACAAAGGTCCAGCTAGTCAAGGGTATGGTTTTTCCTGTGGTCATGTATGGATGTGAGAGTTGGACTGTGAAGAAGGCTGAGTGCTGAAGAATTGATGCTTTTGAACTGTGGTGTTGGAGAAGACTCTTGAGAGTCCCTTGGATTGCAAGGAGATCCAACCAGTCCATTCTGAAGGAGATCAGCCCTGGGATTTCTTTGGAAGGAATGATGCTAAAGCTGAAACTCCAGTACTTTGGCCACCTCATGCAAAGAGTTGACTCATTGGGAAAGACTCTGATGCTGGCAGGGATTGGGGGCAGAAGGAGAAGGGGTCGACAGGGGATGAGATGGCTGGATGGCATCACTGACTCGATAGACGTGAGTCTGGGTGAATTCCAGGAGTTGGTGATGGACAGGGAGGCCTGGCGTGCTGCGATTCATGGGGTCGCAAAGAGTCGGACACGACTGAGCGACTGAACTGAACTGAAGTGAAGCACCACAAAAGAGATGAAGAGCTCTGGGATTTATGGAGAAGAAACCACCTCTATTCTTTTTTAGACTCTTTTCCCATATAGGCCATTAGAGAATACTGAGTAGAGTTCCCTGTGCTATACAGTAGGTCCTTCTTACTTATCTATTTTATATACAGTAGTGTGTATATCAATCCCAATCTCCTAGTACATCCTTCCCCCTATTACCCCCTAATAACCATTAAGTATGAAAAGAATCTAAAAAAAAAAAGGATATATGTATATGTATAACTGATTCATTGTCCACCTGAAGCTAACAACATTATAAATGAATTATACCCTAATTAAAAAAAAATCACTTCTAACCATCTTGAAATGCATGCCCATTGTAGCTCCTCTATTTGATTTTAGGTGCTCTGGCTCTGGGATTCACAGCTCTTTGCTTGCCTTTCCTGTAGGGGCTTCAAACTGAAAGACCTGCAGGTTCCAGGGAAGGTAACCTACTTGAATCTAGCTGGGCCAAGGCCATGCGATAGAGAGTGGTAGGAACTATGACCAATCCTGGAGCACAGAAGAATATATTCCTCAGCAGGAATCTGCTGCTACCTGACTATAGTATTTGAAGCTGTTCAAGAATGGTAATCCAGTTTTCCAGATCCTCTACATTTTCAAGAGAAACCGCAAATCTAGATTTGTATGTGATCACATAAAATCTCCCAACTTCTAGATCTCAGCAAATGATGCAAATGGTAAGAGGATATTTAAAGGCAAAATTACAACATTAAAAAAATCATGAGTTATAGGTTACCAATTACATAGACAATGAAAAGCAGGGAACCACAAGGCCACACTGATAAGGAACCTTACCACTCAGATTTCGGTCCCAGCAAGATTGTCAAAAGTTGTGGGTCTGTGTGGTCAGGATAGCCAATTTTGAAAATATTAGAAGAACCAATATTGAGGATCTTCTAACAAGAAACAGAAAAGACACAAGCAGGGTTGGAGCCTTTCAGCCACTAAACGCAGAATTTATTCTTACCTTCTTGGCGATACACAGTGTTCGAAGGCCATCTCTTGCATACAAGTCTAGATGCCTCTGGGTCCGGGCTCGGATTTTCCTCATCTTCTTTTCCACATCAGTGTCACTCACTGTCAAATAGTCATTGTTCCCCATGAGGTCATGGACAAAATGCTTAGGGATCCTGTTTCTAACACCCTGGAGTCTTTAGAGGAGGAATTCCCTTATACCACCCCCACCCCCCCACACATACCCCTGTCACAAACACCAAGCTGCTCTTCCAGGCTGCCCTGCAAAGTGGTAACTCCATGGGTCCTTAAACTGTCCGCTTTCTATATCTGATCATCAAAAGTCTGGCTGAGAGAAGTACTATTTAGGGAAGTTAGGTGGCTTCAAGTATTGTTCCCAAATGCTTGTTTGTGGAAATTCCCTGACTGTCAAGTGGTTAGGACTCTGTGCTTCCAGAGCAGGGCCTATGTTCCATCCCTGGTTGGGAAACTAAGATCCTGTATACTGTGCAGGAAAAAAAAAGCATGGAAAACTCAAATACCTGTTTGCATCAGAATCACCTAGGAACTTAAATAGAGACTTGAGGGTCCATTTGAAGGCCTGCTGAATCAAAGAACAACAAGTCTTCCCTGTGACTAGTTTAGCCCTGAATAACCAGCTGTTTACATGTGTGCTAAGTTGCTTCAGTCATGTACAACTTTTTGGGACCCTGTGAACTATAGCCCATCAGGTTCCTCTGTCCATGGAATTCTCTAGGCAAGGATACTGGAGTGAGTTGCCATTTTCTACTCCAGGGGACCTTCCTAAATCCAGGGATCAAACTCTAGTCTCCTGCATTGGGAAGAGGGTTCTTTACTACTAGCATCACCTGGGAAGCTCCAACCAGCTGTTTGCTAAGTCTTAAAAATGCTATCCATCACCTGCTCTGTAATCTACTTTAGTCCTTATGGCAAGTTGCTTCCAAGATGAAGAGAGACCTAAATCTCATTGCTAAGTTCTTTACCATACTGGGTTTGCTGAGTCAGGCTTCAAAAAAATATTTTTTGGATTCCTATAAATCTAGCATGAAAAATATTTCATTGTGTAGCACAAAGTCCCCCTTTTGAAGTCCTATATAATACATTTCTCTTAGAAGAAATTTGTCTTTTTCGTTTGAAATTCCAGTACTTTTATCTATCAGATAAAAAAGAATTTTTCAGCCTGGGCTGGCGGTTATGGGACAGGATCGATGCCATCACCACTTCCTTCATCTGAGATATCACAGACATCCCTAATCAGTGGCAGCAGTTTGTAAGTCTAAGCTTGAAAAAAGCATCAGACTCCTTACCAGGGCTGGCTTGAGATCTTTAGTAACCTTAAGCAGTAAACAAATTTTATGCCCCGTGTCCATCCCTCCATATAATGCAAAATTAAAAGTACAATTCTTTACAGTAAGACAAGTATGAGGAAGTCCAATAAAGCTCTGATTTTTTTCCCTGATACTACTCTAAGCCTGCTTTTACGCAGTATAAAATCCCTTCAAGATGATTTTCTTGTTTTTCAGATGTTACTGGTTTCCAGATGCCTTAAGCACAATCTTTGTGCTTTGTCTTTTGGAGCACTATCTATGATGTTTTATTTTCAAAGACATCTGCTCCTGAGATTAAAAACACCTTTTGCCTTCTACCTGTGTACTTCTGAGTTTACTTTATTGCTCAGGCTACCAGGAACCTCAGGGTCAAATTGACTGTTCCAAAATTGTGCATATACTAAACCTGAGGTTATTTTCCCCCCTGTTTTGAAATCTTTGCTTCTCAAATCTCATAGTAACATCGTATATGTATCTTTTATTGGAGGCATCTCTCATCCGTTTTGGAATCAGGTGAGGAACAAAGAAATATCTCCAGGGCAGTGTGGAAAGCTGTTGTGCAGGAATGGAATGCTGTGGCTCCCCTGACTCCGAAACACCGAATCCACTTGCCTGCCAGAGTCTGGGGATGAAGACACTTAACTAGCTCCCTTCCCATTCTAAACGCTCATCAATCCCCATGAACCTCTTGGCTCTGATCCATAGCTGACAGTGAAGGAGGCACAGGGCTGCCTGGGCGATTCTGAAACTTGGCTGGAATCTCCTGTCCTGGGAGAATCATAGCCCCATAACTGTCTTCTCCTTGTTAGCAATCAGGAAGTGGCTACACACTAATTCATGCTGCTCCAAAATTGGACACTGAGAATGTAGGGACTTTGGAACATTTTTCTGGCTTGGAGCAAGTTAATGAAAATCCATGTTGTGGGGGCTGGGGAAAGGGATGATAAAGAGCATCCCCTGAGGTTTCCCAGAGCAACTCGAGCCCAGTGCAGAATTCTGGTGGTGTGACAAAAGCTCTGAGCCAGGATTTAGGACACCTCCTCTAGGATTCACCACTAGTGAGCTGAGCTTCTTCTTTTACGTCACTTCCCTCTTCAGGTTCAGTTGGCTTCTCCCCAAAACTAAGAGTTAGGACCACAGTATTTTCTAGGGTATATTGACGGATGTCCTGGGGTGGGGGGTAATTTGTGTATGGAACATCCATGTTTAAATGAGTTTGGAAAATTAGGAACTGTGATAAATAAAGAGGTTCCTCTTGTTTAAATGCCTTTAACAAGCTCTGTAATTCTGCAGGTCATGGAGATGTGGAGAGCAGTGTGTTAAGGAAGATGCTATGAGGAAAACATCTCGAGGGCTTGTGTTCCAGCTGGGACCTGCTGGACTGAGTGACACCATAACTCAAGACCCCAGTTACCATTCCATGCCACCAGATAAACACCAGAACCCTCTCTGCTTGGACCCTGATGAGACAGACTCACTGCAGGCTGGGTCTTCCAGCAGGTCCATGATAACGCAGTCGGCACCCTTGGTGTAGACGACGATCTCACCGGTCAGCGGGTGCCTCACGACCACAGACATCCTCTTCCTGACAGAGTCGAACTCCAGGGTGCAGAGGACGTCAAAGGTGAGGCAGGTGCCCTGGGGCAAGCGCACGGTCACTTGCTCGGGTGTCCGGGACACCAGTGTGAAGCTGTAGGCACGGGCAGCATGCACTAGGGCGGCCTCGTCAGGGCTCTCAGCCTCATAACAGAGCTCGGGACCAGCTAGGCTGAGGGCTGGGGCCTGCAGCACCTCCTCCAGGGAGGCCCTCGGCCCTGCCCCCAGGATGTCGCCCTGCTCCCACGTGCTGCTCTTGTAGCCACCATCAGTGGAATAGCCGCCGCTGCACACTGACCCGTCGTCTCTCTCTTCTGAGTCCGTGGTGGGGATGTTGGCCCCCAAGCTCTCCCCCAAGTCCATGTCGGAGGGTGCAGTGGATGAGAAGGACTGACTGAGGCTTGAAAGCTTCAACCTGTGGAACAGCTGCTGGATCTTCTCCAGGGATGTCCCCAGAGCCTTGGTCGAGGGTGGCATGGTGACCTTGAGGCAAAAGAGGAAAGGAGAACATGACTCTCCAGGTTGGGAAAACTATCGAGCTGCCTTATGGCAGAATATGAAGCTCATTTTGCAGAATATGAAGCTCATTTTGCAGTCATCCACTTCAATGATGGTGGGCAAGCCTCTCCCTTCTGTGAGCCTTGGTTTACCCAACTATAACGTGAGAGGGTTAGGCCACTGGTTTCCTTCCAGCCCTGACTTCCTAGGGATTGGTGGTGACATCCCACTTTGATCATGGGCCAAGCAAAGCAAAGGAGACAGAAGCCAGACTCAGGTTGCAGTTCACACGCCCTGAACCCTTATCATCACCTTGCCTGCTTTATTTTTGCACGCAGCATCTCACTTCATCCTCCCAGCAACAGTGCTAGGGGATCCTATCATTATCCCGACTTCTGGATGAGGAAACCAAGGCACAGCGAGACTAAGTGGGCTGTGATCACTCAGCTTGTAGGTGGCAGAGCTGGCTCTCACATCGGGGTCTGTCTGACTCCAGGGGCTTCTGAGCTACCTGCCAGCTGCAGCCTTCCATTAGCTTGAAAATTGAGAATTGGAGGGTATACTTCTTTCTTTCTTGAACATAGAACTTCTCAGATAATGCTTCCTGCCTCCCAAAGTTCCCTGCAGACCTCTGATTACTTGCTGACTTTTCAGGGTAGTTTAGAACCTGGGTGTAATAATAGGGGCTCTGGTTTGGTACCTGGATGAACCCTCTTTTTCTTGATTTTTGTGGCCAAGTGTTGTAACACCATTAGTCTTATTCATCACTTACAAGAGAGCTTGGGTGAGAGTATGTGGATAAAATAAATCTATCTTCAGTACTGAAAAATAACTCCAAGTATGCTGCTGCTGCTGCTGCTGCTAAGTCGCTTCAGTCGTGTCTGACTCCTAGGGACCCCATGGACTGCAGCCCACCAGGCTCCTCCGTCCATGGGATTTTCCAGGCAAGAGTACTGGAGTGGGTTGCCATTGCCTTCTCCAAACTCCAAGTATAGTCTTTTATAAATGGCCATCCAGCTGTGTTATCTCTAACTTTGCAAAACCTCACACAAGGTGTTCATTTTTTTTAACCCACCCTTTAAAAATCAGATACCAGTAAACCGTGATATTATGATAGAATCATACAGATGGTTCTGCCATGTATTCACCATATGTCCTTCATTAAGTTACTCAAGTTCTCTGAGCCACTGTTTCTTCACTTGCTAAATCCAAAGACATACCCCACAGGATTGCTGGGCCATAAAGATTAAATGATAGTGCAGGCGACGTTTGGCATAGAACCCTGCACATAGCAAGTGCTCAGTAAATATTAACTTTTAACGTCTACCCTGCAGAGAGACACAAAATGTGAAACCTACACAGAAAACTCATATGGAACTTCTTATATTGTATTTAAAACATAAGGGGATTGAGGCCCAGAGAGGACAAGAGCTTTGTTCAAGGTCTCACAGTGATGACGTGGTGACAGTGTGACTAGGACCCAAGTGTTTTGCGCTATTGTGCAGGGTACCCCCTTCATGCCTGTGCTCCTCCCATCCATTCCACCCCCACCATCACCGGTCGTTACCCTCTGCCGGGGCTCGGTAGTCGTGGAGACCATGACAGAGTTGCAGATGGTTAAGGCAAGGAAGAAGTCAGCAACGGAGGAGGCAGTGGCAAGGGAAGGCTTGGGGGGTCTGCCCTCTGACAGGGTCTCCAGCCACAGAGCTGCGTCTCGCACCTTGGACAGGAGATTTTTATCTGGAGTCACGTCTTTTTCCTGGGAGAGAAAGGCTAGAGTCAGAGTTTTTCCTGAAGGGACTGGGGAGGAAGGCCCCCTGCAGCAGATTCGCTCATGCCCGGGAAAGGCTGATACAGTCCTCCGCGCATCCTGCACCCAGCATGTCTCCCCTACTCTGGGTCTGCTCACCTTAGAGTCTGATTTGGCTCCTTCTCTTCCCTCAAGCCCATGTGTCCATCAGTTATATAGACTCTGGTGGTTCTGCCCCCACAGCATCTTCCCATCATTTACCCCTCATTCCTGATGCTTCCAGCCAGGCTCAGACCCTCTAACCCTCCAGCCTGGGTTTCCACATGCATGCATGTGTGCATGCTTGCTCAGCTGCTTCAGTCATGTCTGATTCTTACAACCCCATGGACTGTAGCCCACCAGGCTCCTCTGTCCATGGGATTTTCCACGGAAGAATACTGGAGTGGGTTGCCATGCCCTCCTCCAGGGGATCTTTCCAACCCAGGGATCGAATCCACATCTCCTACATTGTAGGCAGATTCTTTACCATTGAGTCCCCCAGGAAGCCCTCTGGATTTCCAATTAAGCCTTTAAAGTGAGGTGACTGCCTTTCACCTCATTTAGTTTGAACCCTTCATATGTATATCACCCATACATCCTTCTAAGACACCATTTCCCTCAAGGTATTCTTGAGACTAAAAAATCTTCAGATCTTCACTGTGAACATGATCATTTCAGTCTGGCATCTAAATTGTTTCCCAGTTTGCATTTCTCCTGTTGATTTCCACCACTCTGCATGTGGTCCTTCAGCTCAGCCAGGTGGTCTGGTGGCTGCCTCCTGGGGGTATACTCCCCTCCTAGGCCTCTGATCCCACTCTTATGGAAGTGCTCTCCTGCCTACCCAAATCCTACCTGGACTTCATAACCATAAAAACTCCACGGGTTCATGAGATCTGACTCAGCCACAGTGAGTAATCTGTCTTCTGAGCCAGAAGCTTCAGCAGCAGCTTCTTGAACTGAGAATATCCACAGGAGTCAGGCAGGTAAGGTGAATGAGGGAACATGGCCGAGTTACAGATGAGGATGCTATGGGCTGGGGGAGTGGGGCTGTGAGACCCGGCAAGTCCCACCCCATCTAAAAGGGGGTGACTCTTCTGCTAGTAAAATGCTCCAAGGCTGGTGCATTTTGCTAAATCTCTGCATTTTTCAAAATAAAGTAGAGAATGATGTAAGGACTGTTTTTTGTTTTTTTTTTTTTCTTTTTAAAAAACTCTGCGGACTGGATCTGACTCATGGATTTCCAATTTTTTCACATCTTGGTTGAAACTGCCACTTCTTCCATCCCTCTAGAATTCACTACATATTGCCTATATTTTAAATTAAATTTTCTTATGTCCATGTTTAATCTCCCTAGAGATAAACCAAGAGCCTGAAAGATGGATTGCCTTTTCTATGAAGTTGTATCTTCTGGAACTCCAAAGATTGCGTGATGTGAAGCAGAAGTTCAATAAACACCAGCTCTTCATAGATATGACAAAAGCCATTCTGTAAAGACGTTTTTACATACAGCCATTTCTATCAATGCTCAGAGTTCACAGGCTCATTCAAGTTTAGAAGAGTCAATGATTGAAAAAGATGCACTGAGGGAATTTTGACTGATACATGCAGAGAGAAGACTGAGGGCCAATAAGCCGGCAAGTTTTACAAACTAGAACCCAAGTTGAAATTAAAAACATCCTGTGGGGCAGACTTAGAAAATGAACTTATGGTTGCCAGAGGGAAGGGATAGTTAGGGAGTTTGGGAAGGTCATGTACACACTACTATATTCAAAGTGGATAACCAACAAGGTCTACTGTAGCACATGGAACTCTACTCAATGTTACGTGCCAGGCTGGATGGGAAGGAAGACTGGGGGAGAATGGATACATGTATGTACGGCTGAGTCCCAGCGCTGTTCACCTGAACCTACCACAACATTGTTAATAGGCTATACTTCAATACAAAATGAAAAATTAAAAAAAAATCCTGTGGGGAAGAGTCCTCAGACTGTGTCTTCTCTGACTACCAACTGCAATTACCCCAGCGGTCAGATTCTAAGCTCCCTGGTCTGCTGGCATAGGTGAGCGTCACAGGGAGGAAGCACAGTGGGGCGTGGAGGTGCTGGAGGGATGAGATTCTGGTCTCCACCTGCACAGTTGATCAGGGGAAGCGGATAGGATGTGGAGTGCACACTCCAAAGAGCTCTAACCTTCATCTGGGGGACTCTCACAGAGCCAGCACCTGCACTTCCATCTTGTTCATCCCATATTAAGAGGAGAGTTTCCTGCAAAGAACCTGTTTATGAAAAGGAAGAGCACTAGTAACACCGCATCATCTGCATCTCCTCTCACTGCCCTGTAATGAGTATATGGTGGGCCATCCGTACCATATGGTGTCTGTGCTTTCAGAAAGCGTAGGAAGGAGCGAGGACCACCTGTCCTCTCTGCCTTTGAGTGCAGTTGTCACAGCAGGAGCTCACAGTGATGGAGCTCATCCTACCTCTCCAGCAGGGTCATTTATGCATCTCACTGGGTTTTCACAGCCCCAACCAGAGATGAAACTAATCTCAACTGAAACCCAGAACGATGGGCTGACTTGACCAATGCCACTCAGTGAGTCAATGTAAAGCCAGAATTGCACATCAGACCCCTTGATTGCTAGTCTAGGGTCTTCCTGTCTGTGGTCATATAGTAAAGTAGTATTCTCCCTTCATAATACTCCCATGCTGACTCCTCTAACCTTACTTCAGGGTCCCTCCAGTACCTGTCATCAGTTTACCAACACTGTTCAAAGAACTCTGAGCCAATTTATCCTAACAGTAATGAGAGTTCTTATCTGTGGAGTGTTTCTGATGGTCTGTACATCTGTCATCTCACTGCATCCCTGCAGCATGTTATCTATACTCTCAGACATTCAAGCTGGACTTAGAAAAGGCAGAGGAACCAGAGATCAAATTGCCAACATCTGTTGGGTCATAGAAAAAGCAAGGGAATTCCAGAAAAAACATCTACTTCTGCTTCATTGACTAGGCTAAAGCCTTTGACTGCATGGAGCACAACAAACTGTGGAAAATTCTTTTTTTTTTTTTTTTAATTTTATTTTATTTTTAAACTTTACGTAATTGTATTAGTTTTGCCAAATTCTTAAAGAGATGGCAACACCAGACCACTTACTTGCCTCCTGAGAAACCTGTATGCAGGTCAAGAAGCAACAGTTAGAACCAGACATGGAACAATGGACTGGTTCCAAATTGGGAAAGGAGCGTGTCAAGGCCTGTATATTGTCACCCTGCTTATTTAACTTATATGCAGAGTACATCATCTTAAAATGCTGGGCTGGATGAGGCACAAGCTGGAATCAAGATTGCTGGAGAAATATCAATAACCTCAGACATGCAGATGATACCACTATTAAGGTAGAAAGTGAAGAGGAACTAAAGAACCTCTTGATGAAAGTTAAAGAGGAGAGTGAAAAAGCTGGCTTAAAGCTCAGCATTCAGAAAACTAAGATCATGGTATCCAGTCCCATCAGTTCAGTTCAGTTGCTTAGTCATGTCTGACTCTTTGTGACCCAATGGACTGCAGCACGCCAGGCCTCCCTGTCCATCACCAACTACTGGAGTTTACCCAAACTCATGTCCATTGAGTCAGTGATGCCATCCAACCATCTCATCCTCTGTCGTCCCCTTCTTCCCCTACCCTCAATCTTTCCCAGCATCAGGGTCTTTTCAAATGAGTCAGCTCTTCACATCAGGTGGTAATGGTATTGGAGTTTCAGCCTCAACATCAGTCCTTCCAATGAACACCCAGGACTGATCTCTTTTAGGATGGACTGGTTGGATCCCTTTGCAGTCCAAGGGACGCTCAAGAGTCTTCTCCAACACCACAGTTCAAAAGCATCAATTCTTCGGTGCTCAGCTTTCTTTATAGTCCAACTCTCACATCCATACATGACTACTGGAAAAACCATAGCCTTGACTAGACGGACCTTTGTTGGCAAGGTAATGTTTCTGCTTCTTAATATGCTGTCTAGGTCCCATCATTTCATGGCAAATAGATGGGAAAACAATGGAAACAGTGACAGACTTTATTTTCTTGAGCTCCAAAAATCACTGCAGATGGTGACTGCATCCATGAAATCAAAAGATTCTGGCTCCTTGGAAGAAAATCTATGACCAAACTAGACAGCATATTAAAAAGCAGAAACATTATTTGCTGCAAAGTTCTGTCTAGTCAAAGCTCTGATTTTGCAGTAGTCATGTATGGATGTGAGAGTTGGACCATGAAGAAGACTGAGCATTGAAGAATTGATGCTTTTGAACTGTGGTGTTGAAGAAGACTCTTGAGAGTCCCTTGGACTGCAAGGAGATCAAACCAGTCAATCCTAAAGGAAATCAGTCCTGAATATTCATTGGAAGGACTGATGCTGAAGCTGAAGTTCCAACAGTTTGGCCACTTGATGAGAACTGATTCATTAGAAAAGATCCTGATGCTGGGAAAGATTGAAAGCAGGAAGAGAAGGGGACAAAAGAGGGTGAGATGGTTGGATGGCATCATGGACTCAACGGACATGAGTTTGAGCAAACTCTGGGAGATGATAAAGGACAGTAAAGTGCTACAGTTCATGGGGTCGAAAAGAGTTGGACATGACTGAGTGACTGAACAACAACAACCACTATTCTCCCAGTTACCTCTGCATTTCAAATGAAGAAAGTGCTGCCCAGGGAGATTAGGCATCTTGCCCAGGTCATATAGTCAGTTGATTCAAGAAAGTTCAACTCTAGAATTCATGCTCTTTAACCCCCATGCCAGGCAAGATCCCCCACGAGAAAGAAGTAGCCTTTGATTCTTGCTGACTGCTGGCATCTTTAGTGTCTGGCATCTCAGTGAGCTTGCATATCTAATCCTTAGGGCTCAGCAGACAGTCCACAAGATTATAAAGGGGATTATGGGGGTCTTTTCCAGAAAATATTTTATCTTTTTTTTTTTTTTGGTGATGGTACATAAATGGGGTGCTTTTAACCCTTACCACAGATACCCAGAGTTGGGAACAAGCTTGGATGTCATCACAGCCAAATCCCCTATTTTCCTGATGATAAAACTGAGTGCCAGAGAGGAGGGAAGTGAACTTTTCAAGACTGCACATTGAATCAGGGTCAGAACTAGGACAGATTTCACACCACCTGACTCCAGCCCAACAGCACACTGCTTTGCTCCAAGCTATGCATTATGTAGTTCCAAACGGTGACACAGATAAAATGATTTAATGGGTATTTATTGCATGTCCATTTACTCTCTAGTCTCTTAAGTGCCATGAGGGCAGAGACTGCGATGTGTCCTGGTGCCTGGCAGCCTGCAGGCACTCGCTCAAACCTTTGTTGCCTAACTCCTATCTAGGGCAAGATATTACCTCACCACTGATGAACTAACAGGGGCTCTTTGTTAAAACTCTTCCTTAGTATTTACTTTCAATCATACAGCAACGCATTAAAAAGAAGTTCGGCGAAGGGCCTACTTGTCTCTGGCACTGGCAGCAGGCCCAGTCTGCAGGTGTCAATGGCAGATGTCATGGCAGCTTTATCCAGACACACAGACTTGTTTCTGCAGGGCAAGCTTCTTCGTGGTTCCCTTTGCCCACAGCCCATTGGTTTCCTATCCGGTTCATTAACACTAGGAACTTGGCATGTAGGACACTTAGCGAGAAAGCAGCACCCCTTATCCACCTTGGGGCCCTTTGGCTAGTCTATTTCTCTGAAGGAAAAGAAATACATGTCTATGGGGCTACTGGTTGTTCAGATTAGAGCTTTGTGGCAACCTGGCACCCAACCGGTTGGATTTCTTTCTATAGCAGAACCCCCAAGTCTTCCTCTTTGAAGAAGGTGCTCTCTGACCTCACACCACACCCTCAAGGATCCTGTTATTATCACTGGATTGTGTCTATTGACAACTTACAGGAAAGTGATTGCTATGCTAAGTGCTTCCATGTGTGTGTTAAGTCACGTTAGTTGTGTCTGACTTTTTGTGATCCCACGTAGCTTGCCAGGCTCCTCTGTCCATGGGATTCTCCAGGCAAGAATACTGGAGTGGGTTGCCTCCTCCAGGGGATCTTCCCAACCTAGGGATTGAACCTGTGTCTCTTCTGTCTCCTGTATTGTCTGGCAAGTTCTTTACCACAAATGTCACCTGGGAAGCCTGGCTTCTGTGTATATTATGTCATTATAACAGCATTAAATAGCTATTATCATTCTCCCACTTTATTAGTGAAGTGAATGAGGCTCACTGCAAATAAATAACTTGTCTAAGGTCTCAAAATCAATAAAATAGCTCAGTCCTGAACCCAGTTCTGCTGATGCTAGACCCAAACCCTTAAACATGATGCCAGTACTTCCCAAACTCTAACATGTACATGAATCAGCTAGGCATCTTGTTTAAACACAGATGCTGATTCAGCAAGTCTGGAGTGAGGCCTAAGCATCTGCATTTCTATAAACTCCCCAAGTGGTGCTCCTGCCTGCTGTGGGTCTGAGGACCACAGTTTGAGTACAAGATTCTAGGCTATATGGCTGCCCTATTTCTCCCATTTCCTCTCTGGCTGGGAGCATTTGACATTGAAAGCTGTGAGGAGGTGGCCAAGCTCCATCCACTACTCTCCTCTCACTTTAAATGACAGGTCATTCACAGTCACATTGTTGACAATCATTGATTGAGTGCAGCAGGCTGCTGCTGTGGGAACCCACAGAGCCAGCGGTGGAAATGAATAGGAGCCCTCGTGTGCAGGCCTGGAACAAACTGTGGCCTAGTCCCTCCCATGCCTCCATCTCCTCTTCCCCTCTCTATGACCTGTGCCTCTTATTCCAGCTACTGTTTAGAACTGCAAGTCTCCATTTGCTTGTATGGAATGTCTCCCCTACAACAACCTGCAACCCCCCCAACTAGATGGTTTCTTCTCTTTGCTCTGGTTAACCTTTAATTTTGTCTCAAATTCAGCTCCGATGCTAACCCTTTCAGGAAGCTCCCCCTGACTCCTAGTTTGATGTAAGTGCATTTCCTTTGGGCTTCTATGTACCTCTGCCCCCTTACATCCCAGCCTGAGAGCAGTGTCACATAGTCACTGGGGTTCTTCTTGCCCCTTCCTTGGACTGCAAATGCCTGAAATCAGGGATGATGCCCCATTAGACTTTATATCCCCAGTGGCTAGAATGGTACTTGCCACAGTGTAGATGCTTGTTTCGTATTTGTTGGCTGACTGACAATAAATTAAAGGCTAGTCCAAGAAAAGTAGATACTGAGAATATATAGAATTGACAGATGAAGAGGAAGCAGACCCTTCCATTTGCTATTGGTGAGTGTCTGGACTGGTACAACCACTGGGGTAGTATCAATCCAAATTTTAAACATGCACAAAATCTCAATTTAGCAGTTATGCTCTAAGAATCTATAAAAAAAACTTACATACATGTAGAAACAGATGATGGCTCAACCAGTCAACAGATTTTAACAGCCATTTAAAAAATGACAAGGCAGCTCTCCACTGAATATCTGTCCATTTGTCTACATACATGCAATATTCCTCAAGATTCATTAGGTTAAAGAGAAGTTCAGAGTCCAAGACAGTGCACGGTGCACTTTTATTTGTAGGAAAGGATGTGCTTATGTGAATATTCCACTTGCATGCTTTTATTGGGTTTTCCAAAAAGTTCCTTTAGGTTTTTCCATAAAAGCATATGAAAACCCAAACAAACTTTTTGGCCAACCTAAGATATAGCTTGGAGAAGGCAATGGCAACCCACTACAGTACTCTTGCCTGGAAAATCCCATAGATGGAGGAGCCTGGTAGGCTGCAGTCCATGGGGTTGTGAAGAGTTGGACACGACTGAGCGACTTCACTTTCACTTTTCACTTTCATGCATTGGAGAAGGAAATGTCAACCCACTCCAGTGTTCTTGCCTGGAGAATCCCAGGGACAGGGGAGTCTGGTGGGCTGCCGTCTGTGGGGTCGCACAGAGTCGGACACGACTGAAGCGACTTAGCAGCAGCAGCAGCAGCAGCAAGATATAGCTACAAGCACCTCTGGGAAGTACACAGGAAAGCTCAAATAATGGTTGTCTTTGAGTGGTGGGGAACAGAGGAGGCAAGGAGGCTTACTCTCCCATCTGCCCTTTGGTTCCTTATGAATACTTAGCCATGTGGTTGTATCCTATTGTGGACATAAACTTTCTCGGTTGCTGGGGAGTTGAAGGCTGAAGTAGTATTTAGGGTAGTGATGTTTTTGCCCTTGCTGAGGTTGTGGCCTTGATATTGAGTTTGGGTGAAGAATAGGGAGATCCCAGTGTTAGTAACTGCATCCATGAAATTAACGAGATACTTGATCCTTGGAAGAAAAGCTATGACCAACCTAGAGAGCACATTAAAAAGCAGAGACATTACTTTGCTGACAAAGGTCTGTCTAGTCAAAGCTATGGTTTTTCCAGTAGTCATGTATGGATGTGAGAGTTGGACCATACAGAAAGCTGAGCACTGAAGAATTGATGTTTTTGAACTGTGGTGTTGGGGAAGACTCTTGAGAGTCCCTTGGACTGCAAGGAGATCAAACCAGTCAATCCTAAAGGAACTTAGTCCTGAATATTCATTGGAAGGACTGATACCTGGCCACCTGATGTGAAGAACTGACTCATTGGAAAAGACCCTGATTCTGGGAAAGATTGAAGATAGGAGGAGAAGAGGACAACAGAGGATGAGATGGTTGGATGGCATCACTGACTCAATGAACATGAGTTTGAGCAAGCTCTGGGAGTTTGTGATGGACAGGGAAGCCTGGAGTGCTATATAGTCCATGGGGTTGCAAAGAGTTGGACATGACTGAGTGACTTAACTGAACTGAATGTTAGTAAATATTTGCTTAAATAAAAGCACATGGATTGTTAAGGTGAACTTTTCCCAAATGAGACAGAAACTCCAAGGGAAAAACTCAGTCGACTAGCAAAAAGAGAGTTCCCTACAATATTGATTCATTATAAAAACCCTTACCAAAGTGGGTATAGAGGGTACATGTCTGAACATAAAAACCATCTATGACAAACCCACAGTCAACATAATACTCAATGGTGAAAAACTGAAAGCCTTCCCAACTAAAATCTAGAACAAGACAAGGATGCCATTTCTCACCATTTCTACTCAACTTAGTATTGGAAGTCCTAGCCACAAACATCAGACAAGAAAAAGGAAAGGCATCCAAATTGGAAGGAAACAGATAAAATTGTCATTATGTGCTGATAGCATGGTAATATATGTATAAAACCCTAAAGATTCCACACGAAAACTACTAGAACTACAAGGTGGCAGGGTACAAGATAAACATTCAGAAATTGGTTGTGTTTCTTTAAAACAAACAATGAACTATCAGAAAGGGAAAATTAAAAAAAATCCCTTTTAAAATCACATCAAAAAGTATTTAGGAATAAACCAGACCAAGGAGGTGAAAGATTTATATTCTGAGAACTAGAATGTATTGATATAGGAAATTGAAGATGATACAAAGAAACAGAAAAAGAGTCCATGCTCTTGGATTGGAAAAATTAATACTGTTAAAATGGCCATATTACCCAAAGCCATCTACAGATTTAAAACAATCTCAATCAAATTACCAGTGACACTTTTCATAGAACTAAAACAAATAATACTAACATTTATATGGAACCATAAAAGACCAAGAATTGCCAAACAATCCTGAGGAAAAAGAACAAAGCTGAAGGCATAACTCTCCCAAACTTCAGAAAATACTATAAAGTTATAATAATAAAAACAACATAGTATTGTCACAGAAACAGACATGTGGATCAATAGAACAGGATAGAGGTCTCAGAAATAAACCCACACTGCTGCTGCTAAGTCACTTCAGTCGTGTCCGACTCTGTGTGATCCCGTAGACGGCAGCCCACCAGGCTCCGCCATCCCTGGGATTCTCCAGGCAAGAACATTGGAGTGGGTTGCCATTTCCTTCTCCAATGCATGAAAGTGAAAAGTGAAAGTGAAGTTGCTCAGTCGTGTCTGACTCTTAGCGACCCCATGGACTGCAGCCTACCAGGCTCCTCTGTCCATGGGATTTTCCAGGCAAAAGCACTGGAGTGGGGTGCCATTTCCTTATGTATTTTAATTGGAGGCTAATTACTTTACAATATTGTGGTTTTGCCATACATTGACATGAATCAGCCATGGGTGTAAATGTGTCCCCCCAGTCCTGAACCCCTCTCCCACCTCCCATCCCAACCCATCCCTCTGGGTTATCCCAGTGCACCAGCTTTGAGTGCCCTGTTTCATGCTTTGAACTTGGACTGGTTATCTATTTCACATATGGTAATATACATGTTTTGATACTATTCTCTCAAATCATCCCACCCTTGCCTTCTCCCACAGAGTCCAAAAGCCTGTTCTTTATATCTGTGTCTCTTTTGCTGGCAAGACCTAGTTCTTACGAATAGGGCTATGGGCCCCCATTTGGGACCCTGAGGGAAGCCAAGCTGAGACAGGCCTCATCCATTTATTGCCCTGTGTAGTCATGTCACTTCCTAAAGGATTTTGCATGCTAGGTTAGTTAAATCCAGACTCTTATCTAACCTTGTTGTGGGAGTGTGTGCATGTGGGCTGTCCCAGAGCAGACAACAAGTGTGGCACAAGTATCTTCCCAAGAAGGAAAGGAAGACCAAGTTTCAAAAAAGAGGCAGAGGGCCAAAGACAGCCTTCTTTACTTTCCTCCATTGCATTCTTTCCAGACAGATGGGTGAGGCTGTGCCCACAGAAGGGAGAGGTGGTGAAGTATGGAGCCTAACCCACCCTGATGCAAACTTTATGATTAGGAAGATAGTGTTTGGTCTGATGACTGGAAAACATTTTTCAAGCAACATGTCTAAACAAAGACTTTGTACTCCAATCTTGGCTGCTCACAGACTGGGGGTGGGGGTGGGGTGGGCAGGGAGGGCATTTCATTTCCCATCTACCAGGATTCATAAATACTGGCTAAGGACTCCTTACTTTCCTAAGTAGTGATATATTACCCCACCCTAAAGTCACAGATATGACGGCAGCCAATTAAACAACAATTACCAATGCTACCTTGTTCTTTGTAGTAAAAGAAAAAAGTCAGCTTTTGTTGTGGTGGTTGTTATTGTTGATGCACATTTTATTTTTGGTTTAGAGCAAAGGGCCGTGGAGGCCAACAATGGGCTTCTTTGAAGGGGGTTGGGTGCTCCGCCATGACCTGGCATCTCTGGGGCTTCAGAGGCAAGTTCTGGCTGGGTTTACAAAGGTAAGGTAAAGCACTGTTGGTGCCAAGAGATTATCCAACCAAATTGGATGCCAGATGGGCAGGTGGAAGATGAGACAGCATAGAGTTTGGCAAGAGTCGGTGGGGGTGGGAGTCAGGAGCTAGGAGCCAGCGCATCTTCCTGGGGCTGCCACAGATGTTCTCCACAGACAAATTCAAGGATCTGATATTCCAGCCACAGAGAGTATACAGGTTAGTATCAGACCCCTTTAAGGCAGCTTAAATCACCCCCTTCAGCCAATGCCTCCCAAGTTGTAGAAGGCATCTATTTGAACCAAATGAAGACTATTTCTGAGTGGGGTGATAGCGTGCTTAGAGAGGTTCTTAGTGGCTGCTCAGCAGAATCACTAGAAATCAAAATATAAATACTCAGGCCCGACCCTAGACCAAATAGTCCAGAATATCAGGGGGGAGGATTCCACGTATTTTATGAAAACTCCCGTTTCTTCTCCCTGTCATCACTTATGTGAACATTTGTCCAAGGCAGACAGCTTTCCTTTAAAAGGTCATTTAAAACTTCTATTATTTATCCCTCTGTCTAGAACACAGTATTTTAAGGATTAAATCCTTGAAACCAACAGTAATCCTTTCTTGAGATAAGAATATTGAGGTTTCCACCCAGTGAACTGGCCAAAGCCACAGAGCTGATTACACAGTGGAGCTGAGATGAACACCTGGGGGCATGTGGCCCCAAACGTGCCTAATTACAAGCGTCATATTCTTTGACTTTTATTTATTTTTTTGTGAGATAATTAAAAATATTTTCTTTTTAATTGTATTTTTTAACTTTACAATATTGTATTGGTTTTGCCATTTATCAACATGAATCCACCATAGGTATACACGTGTTCCCCATCCTGAACCCTCCTCCCTCCTCCCTCCCCTATCATCCTTCTGGGTCGTCCCAGTGCACCAGCCCCAAGCATCCAGTATTGTGTATTGAACCTGGACTGGCGTTTCATTTCATATATGATATTACACGTTTCAATGCCATTCTCCCAAATCATCCCACCCTCTCCCTCTCCCACAGAGTCCAGCCAGTGAGAGATGAAACAGGGACACAAAGAGGTTTAGCATGTTGCTTAAGACCACCCAGCAAACCTCGGCAGAGTTGAAACCAGAGCCCACATTTCCTGACTCTAGGCCTAGTGCCCACACCCCCAGACAAGTAGCTGGGGTGCTATTGTCTGACTAACCCCAGATTTTCAGTCTGAAAATTTAACAGTTCATAGAAGGAACACATCACCATCTTGCCCTGCCCAGGCAACAAGAATTGGATATTACTGTGTCAATTTCCTTATCGTTCATGAGTGAATTTAGCTAGAACTGGACTTCAAATGTGCCAGCCAGGGCAAATCGATGACATTCAAGATCTGGAAATAGCTCATAGTGCACGTGCCCCTTTCAGTGACCATCAGCTAAGGGCCCTGAATAAAAGTTATACTGACTGAGTCAGGGCCGCAGTTTTTCCTGGGCTCTGAAATTTGTGAGACTGAACAGGGACCAATGAATCTGCATATCCCAACTGATATCTACACAGGAAAGTTTCCTTTTTCTCCTGGAGGAGACATTCTCAGATACACAGGATGCCTGTGGTATCCAGAACTGGAAGAAACCAAAAGACTCCAGCAGCGCAAGATTTAGTTCCTGTGCCCAAAGAGAACTCACTGAATCCATTGTCCAAACATTTAGGTAAAGAGCTGGGGGAAGAGGATTCCATTCAGAGGGGACGGAATTAAATCAGAGAAAGACTTGACAATATGCATATCCTATTGTTACTTCTTTTGGGAAAATCAAAAAGAAAAATAAAAACCAAAATATTCCCAGAGTCATCAATGGATCATTCTTCTTGTAGGTTTGTAAGTATCACATGTCTTAACACATTGCTATTTTTTATCCTTGCTATTGTTGTGTTTATGTGCATGATAATAACATACATGCACAGAATGTACATTATTACATGCAGTATATAATTACGTAAGTATGTTAACTTTGTACTTAAATTAGATAAACAACAACCCAGAAGATACAGACTCACAGAATTTCCTGTCACAGTCAGAAAACACAGTCCTGGGTAATGAATACTAGGTAGCAATGTAGAAAAGGCTTTTGATATCATGTCAGAATCCAAAAAAGCAGCAGGTACAATTTATGTATATGATGACTGCAAAAATGTTAACACATGTAGTTTGTGTGTGTGAGTGTGTATGTGTATAATGAGTGGAATGAAAGACGAGTGAAATTTACCAAAATGATCATTCTGAAAATCTAATGCTCTAACAGGATGATAGCACTTTCGGTCCCTCTGTGAGTATATGTGTCTTGTTCAAGCTACCAGGGGTCCTTGAGGCCTTCTCTGTAAGTATTGAAGACTCTGAATGATGTGTTCCCTAGAGGAAGAGCTTGATGCAGAGGACAGTGGAATGGGACAGGAGTCAGAGGCCCTGGCTCTGGCCTTGGCTTCTAGGGCATGCTGCCTCATCTTGTGAACAAACTCAGTGTCTTCATGCTACCTAGATGTTTAATGGTAACTGTTCCAGTGGATCGAATGTGAAGGGACCATATGCAGAAAACCCCAAATTTGCAAAGTTCAACATCCTAGGGGCCAAGCAGTTAGCCTAAGAGAAGGAGGTGGGCTGGGTAAATTTGACAGAGATGTCCTCTGCTTCATAACAACTTAAGACTCTCTGATTATCACAATAAATACATTCTCCCATTTTTCTTGAAGCCTGTAAGCCTTATAGGTTCACCTTTCATTTTTCCACTTTATAGAAACATGGATATGTCAGATATCTCTCTTTCCTATCAACTGTATTTTGGAAAAATGTACATAGTGAACTTGCTGCTGGGCCTCAGTGCAGGGATGCGTATAGAGAGAGGGGGTGGGGGACACGATGAGCTGAGGATGGCACACCCAACCTGGGGAGCGCAGACTTCTTAATTCAAATCAGTTATCACCACAGGGAAACACTGGCTTAGTGAGGAGACTTTTTCTAATTCCATTTCGAAATCTCTCAATGTCAAGACATTGAACATTTGAAATTAACAGACTCGTACATGCAAAACCTATACAGATTACAAACAAGACCAAGGGCTGCCATTTTGAGAGCAATTCAGGGTTTATACACCCTTCTCTTTCATGCCCTGGAACCATCCCCTATCTCTCCTCAAGAAAGGTCACTTGCAATTCAAAGAGGGAAAGGCAGGCACTTACTATGGAGCTGCTGAAGGCCACAGAGGGCTGTGAGATTTCACAGCGCCCCATAGACCTTTGTCGTGAGTGGCCCTGGATGGGTACACGGGCACTCTGGCTCCTCCTCAGAGGCTGGGACCCTCCTTGGCCCCTCATTGTTGCTGGGCCCTGGTCCCTTCGGGCTGGGAAGGACAAGCACCGGTATTGGGTCCACTCTTCACTGTCTGAGTCCAGCTCCTTTGGGGTCTCCAGTCGCTTAGCTGCAAGAAAGGAATCTTGTTATTGCCTCAGTCATACCTCAGCCAGATCATGGCTGGGGAGATGGTAGACTTTGGGGGTGAAGCTAAAAGAGCATGGTGTAAGAACATTATGCTGCTCTAGATTACAGATAGCTGGTTACCCTGACTGGTGAAAGTGGGGTACAACTTGGTCACACAAGTTCAAATCCTGGCCCTCCTACCTCCTATCTATGTGACTTTGAGCTTCGCATAACCCACGCCTCTACTTCCTCAATTAGGGGTTATAAAAACTATCCAACTCATTGTTTTGAAGACTTAATGATATAATGGTATGTATAAAAGACTTAATATATAACGATATAAAAGTGATAAGCATACTCTAAGTATTGGTAATGGTAGCTGTAATTATTAAGATTAGAAGCTCCCATGTACCTGGTTATCACTTTGGCAAAGGGGATTGGACTGCCTATTGGTACCTTCTCTTTTCTCTTTCTTAATCCCTCCCACTCAAAAGAATGAAGAATGAAAGAAGTGATCGGGAGGAGCCGGGATGGCGGAGGAGTAGGATGGGGAGAACACTTTCTCCCCCGCAAATTCATCAAAAGAGCATTTGAACGTCGAGTGGATTCCGCAAAACAGCTTCTGGATGCCGGCAGAGGACATCGGGCACCCAGGGGGGCGGTCCAACTCTTCGGAAGGAGGTAGGAAGAAATGTAGAGGACAGAAGGGGAGACAGAAGAGGGAGGGACGGGGCTCCGTCCCGGGGAGGGAGTCTTGAAGGGAGGGAGGTTTCCAGACACCGGGAAGCCTTCTCACTGCCGGGTCTGTGCCGAGCTTTGGAAGCACAGAGGGCAACGTAACAGGAGGAAAAAATAAATGAACAATTAAAACTCGAAGATTGCGAGTCCTACGGTAGCTCCCCCAGTTGAGAAGCAGCGCAGACGCCTGCAGGCGCCATTAGCAAGCGGGGGCTGGGCAGGGAGGCGCAGCGCGGGCTGCATCGCTTAGAGTGAGAGTCTGGCCTGAGTGCCTTGAGCACTGTCTGAGCGAAATAGTTTGGGCTAGCAGACCAGACTGTGGGATATCTACTACGCGAAAAGCCAGCCCCAACCTAAGACCGCCAGGCCCGTGCACGGAACAAGGAATTGAACAGAGATGGCCGGCTGCAGACCTTCCCCCTCCGGTGATAGGCAGCCAGAGCCGGAAGGGGGCAATCGCAGCCCCAGAGAGACATTATCTATAAAACTGTAAGCAGGCTTCTTTGCTAACTAAAACTTCTTGGGGGTCTGGACGGTTAACATCTGCCTGAGAAGGTGCGCCGGTTTTGCGCCCAGATGACCGAGTGGCGGGGAGGCGATAAGTCGCAGCATTGGCGCTCGCCAAACACCTCATCACTTGAGCTGCTCGGACCTGGGAAGAGCACAATACTCAGGCCCAACTGAGTCTGCGCCTCTGAGGACTATCCGAGTGCCTGAACCTGAGCGGCTTGGACCTGGGAGGTGCATGCAACCCAGGGCCGGCCTTGGATTGTTCCCGGCGGAACAGCCTGGAGCCCGAGCGGTGTGGGCGGGGAGGCTACACGCGCAGTGAGCGGGGGCAGACCCAGTGTGGCTGAGGCACTGCGAGCGCACGCCAGTGTTGTTTGCTTGCAGCATCCCTCCCTCCCTCCCCACAGCGCGACTGAACAAAGAGAAGAAATACAGTTCCACCCATCAGAACACTGACACAAGCTTCCCTAACCAGGAAACCTTGACAAGCCACCTGTACAAACCCACACACAGTGAGGAATAGCCACAATAAAGAGAACTCCACAAACTGCCAGAATACAGAAAGGACACCCCATACTCAGCAATTTAAACAAGATGAAGAGACAGAGGAATAGCCAGCAGATAAAGGAACAGGATAAATGCCCACCAAACCAAACAAAAGAGGAAGAGATAGGGAATCTACCTGATAAAGAATTCCGAATAATGATAGTGAAATTGATCCAAAATCTAGAAATTAAAATGGAATCACAGATAAATAGCTTGGAGACAAGGATTGAGAAGATGCAAGAAAGGTTTAACAAGGACCTAGAAGAAATAAAAAAGAGTCAATATACAATGAATAATGCAATAAATGAAATTAAAAACACTCTGGAGGCAACAAATAGTAGAATAACAGAGGCAGAAGATAGGATTAGTGAATTAGAAGATAGAATGGTAGAAATAAATGAATCAGAGAGAATAAAAGAAAAACGAATTAAAAGAAATGAGGACAATCTCAGAGACCTCCAGGACAATATTAAACGCTACAACATTCGAATCATAGGGGTTCCAGAAGAAGAAGACAAAAAGAAAGACCATGAGAAAATACTTGAGGAGATAATAGTTGAAAACTTCCCTAAACTGGGGAAGGAAATAATCACCCAAGTCCAAGAAACCCAGAGAATCCCAAACAGGATAAACCCAAGGCGAAACACCCCAAGACACATATTACTCAAATTAACAAAGATCAAACACAAAGAACAAATATTAAAAGCAGCAAGGGAAAAACAACAAATAACACACAAGGGAATTCCCATAAGGATAACAGCTGATCTTTCAATAGAAACTCTTCAAGCTAGGAGGGAATGGCAAGACATACTTAAAATGATGAAAGAAAATAACCTACAGCCCAGATTATTGTACCCAGCAAGGATTTCATTCAAGTATGAAGGAGAAATCAAAAGCTTCTCAGATAAGCAAAAGCTGAGAGAATTCTGCACCACCAAACCAGCTCTACAACAAATACTAAAGGATATTCTCTAGACAGGAAACACAAAAATGGTGTATAAATTCGAACCCCAAACAATAAAGTAAATGGCAACGGGATCATACTTATCAGTAATTACCTTAAACGTAAATGGGTTGAATGCCCCAACCAAAAGACAAAGACTGGCTGAATGGATACAAAAACAAGACCCCTACATATGTTGTCTACAGGAGACCCACCTCAAAACAGGGGACACATACAGACTGAAAGTGAAGGGCTGGAAAAAGATTTTCCATGCAAATAGGGACCAAAAGAAAGCAGGAGTAGCAATACTCATATCAGATAAAATAGACTTTAAAACAAAGGCTGTGAAAAGAGACAAAGAAGGTCACTACATAATGATCAAAGGATCAATCCAAGAAGAAGATATAACAATTATAAATATATATGCACCCAACACGGGAGCACCGCAGTATGTAAGACAAATGCTAACAAGTATGAAAGGAGAAATTAACAATAACACAATAATAGTGGGAGACTTTAATACCCCACTCACACCTATGGATAGATCAACTAAACAGAAAATTAATAAGGAAACACAAACTTTAAACGATACAATAGACCAGTTAGACCTAATTGATATCTATAGGACATTTCATCCCAAAACAATGAATTTCACCTTTTTCTCAAGCGCACATGGAACGTTCTCCAGGATAGATCACATCCTGGGCCATAAAGCTAGCCTTGGTAAATTCAAAAAAATAGAAATCATTCCAAGCATCTTTTCTGACCACAATGCAGTAAGATTAGATCTCAATTACAGGAGAAAAACTATTAAAAATTCCAACATATGGAGGCTGAACAACACGCTGCTGAATAACAAACAAATCACAGAAGAAATCAAAAAAGAAATCAAAATTTGCATAGAAACGAATGAAAATGAAAATACAACAACCCAAAACCTGTGGGACACAGTAAAAGCAGTCCTAAGGGGAAAGTTCATAGCAATACAGGCACACCTCAAGAAACAAGAAAAAAGTCAAATAAATAACCTAACTCTACACCTCAAACAACTAGAAAAGGAAGAAATGAAGAACCCCAGGGTTAGTAGAAGGAAAGAAATCTTAAAAATTAGAGCAGAAATAAATGCAAAAGAAACAAAAGAGACCATAGCAAAAATCAACAAAGCCAAAAGCTGGTTCTTTGAAAGGATAAATAAAATTGACAAACCATTAGCCAGACTCATCAAGAAACAAAGGGAGAAAAATCAAATCAATAAAATTAGAAATGACAGTGGAGAGATCACAACAGACAACATAGAAATACAAAGGATCATAAGAGACTATTATCAACAATTATATGCCAATAAAATGGACAACGAGGAAGAAATGGACAAATTCTTAGAAAAGTACAACTTTCCAAAACTCGACCAGGAAGAAATAGAAAACCTTAACAGACCCATCACAAGCATGGAAATTGAAACTGTAATCAAAAATCTTCCAGCAAACAAAAGCCCAGGTCCAGACGGCTTCACAGCTGAATTCTACCAAAAATTTAGAGAAGAGCTAACACCTATCCTGCTCAAACTCTTCCAGAAAATTGCAGAGGAAGGTAAACTTCCAAACTCATTCTATGAGGCCACCATCACCCTAATACCAAAACCTGACAAAGATGCCACAAAAAAAGAAAACTATAGGCCAATATCACTGATGAACATAGATGCAAAAATCCTAAACAAAATTCTAGCAATCAGAATCCAACAACACATTAAAAAGATCATACACCATGACCAAGTGGGCTTTATCCCAGGGATGCAAGGATTCTTCAATATCCACAAATCAATCAATGTAATACACCACATTAACAAATTGAAAAACAAAAACCATATGATTATCTCAATAGATGCAGAGAAAGCCTTTGACAAAATTCAACACCCATTTATGATAAAAACTCTCCAGAAAGCAGGAATAGAAGGAACATACCTCAACATAATAAAAGCTATATATGACAAACCCACAGCAAACATTATCCTCAATGGTGAAAAATTGAAAGCATTTCCTCTAAAGTCAGGAACAAAACAAGGGTGCCCACTTTCACCATTACTATTCAACATAGTTTTGGAAGTTTTGGCTACAGCAATCAGAGCAGAAAAAGAAATAAAAGGAATCCAAATTGGAAAAGAAGAAGTAAAACTCTCACTATTTGCAGATGACATGATCCTCTACATAGAAAACCCTAAAGACTCCACCAGAAAATTACTAGAACTAATCAATGATTATAGTAAAGTTGCAGGATATAAAATCAACACACAGAAATCCCTTGCATTCCTATACACTAATAATAAGAAAACAGAAAGAGAAATTAAGGAAACAATTCCATTCACCATTGCAACGAAGAGAATAAAATACTTAGGAATATATCTACCTAAAGAAACTAAAGACCTATATATAGAAAACTATAAAACACTGGTGAAAGAAATCAAAGAGGACACTAATAGATGGAGAAATATACCATGTTCATGGATTGGAAGAATCAATATAGTGAAAATGAGTATACTACCCAAAGCAATTTATAGATTCAATGCAATCCCTATCAAGCTACCAACAGTATTCTTCACAGAGCTAGAACAAATAATTTCACAATTCGTATGGAAATACAAAAAACCTCGAATAGCCAAAGCGATCTTGAGAAAGAAAAATGGAACTGGAGGAATCAACCTACCTGACTTCAGGCTCTACTACAAAGCCACAGTTATCAAGACAGTATGGTACTGGCACAAAGACAGAAATATAGATCAATGGAACAAAATAGAAAGCCCAGAGATAAATCCACGCACATATGGACACCTTATCTTTGACAAAGGAGGCAAGAATATACAGTGGATTAAAGACAATCTCTTTAACAAGTGGTGCTGGGAAATCTGGTCAACCACTTGTAAAAGAATGAAACTAGAACACTTTCTAACACCATATACAAAAATAAACTCAAAATGGATTAAAGATCTCAACATAAGACCAGAAACTATAAAACTCCTAGAGGAGAACATAGGCAAAACACTCTCTGACATACATCACAGCAGGATCCTCTATGACCCACCTCCCAGAATATTGGAAATAAAAGCAAAAATAAACAAATGGGACCTAATTAAACTTAAAAGCTTCTGCACATCAAAGGAAACTATTAGCAAGGTGAAAAGACAGCCTTCAGAATGGGAGAAAATAATAGCAAATGAAGCAACCGACAAACAACTAATCTCAAAAATATACAAGCAACTCCTACAGCTCAACTCCAGAAAAATAAATGACCCAATCAAAAAATGGGCCAAAGATCTAAATAGACATTTCTCCAAAGAAGACATACAGATGGCTAACAAACACTTGAAAAGATGTTCAACATCACTCTTTATCAGAGAAATGCAAATCAAAACCACTATGAGGTACCATTTCACACCAGTCAGAATGGCTGCGATCCAAAAGTCTACAAATAATAAATGCTGGAGAGGGTGTGGAGAAAAGGGAACCCTCTTACACTGTTGGTGGGAATGCAAATTAGTACAGCCACTATGGAGAACAGTGTGGAGATTCCTTAAAAAACTGGAAATAGAACTGCCTTATGATCCAGCAATCCCACTGCTGGGCATACACACTGAGGAAACCAGAAGGGAAAGAGACACGTGTACCCCAATGTTCATCGCAGCACTGTTTATAATAGCCAGGACATGGAAGCAACCTAGATGTCCATCAGCAGATGAATGGATAAGAAAGCTGTGGTACATATACACAATGGAGTATTACTCAGCCATTAAAAAGAATACATTTGAATCAGTTCTAATGAGGTGGATGAAACTGGAGACTATTATACAGAGTGAAGTAAGCCAGAAGGAAAAACATAAATACAGTATACTAACGCATGTTTATGGAATTTAGAAAGATGGTAACGATAACCCTGTGTACGAGACAGCAAAAGAGACACTGATGTATAGAACAGTCTTATGGACTCTGTGGGAGAGGGTGGGAAGATTTGGGAGAATGTCATTGAAACATGTGAAATGTCATGTATGAAACGAGATGCCAGTCCAGGTTCAGTGCACGATGCTGGATGCTTGGGGCTGGTGCGCTGGGAAGGCCCAGGGGGATGGTATGGGGAGGTTGGGAGGGAGGAGGGTTCAGGATGGGGAGCATGTGATTTTTTTTTTTTTTTTTTTTTTAAATAAAATTAGAAAAAAAGAAAAAAAAAAAAAAAAAAAAAAAAAAGAAAGAAGTGATGTGTGTGTGTGTGTGTGCGTGCACGCGTGCACACGTGTGCTGTGGGGGGAAGGAACCAAGGGGATCAGTCAGCTGTATCAGCCACCTTCAGTCTATGCAAGATGACAATCCAGGCATTTTCTAGCCACATCCCCTAAGGCAAAGCTTTGTGTCAGTGACCCCAAGAGGTCAGTTAGCATGGAGGGCATTTCCTGATTGTATCCCATGTGCTTCCACCTGCGCCTGTCCTGTCAGGTAAGGTAACCTGAAAAATTCCTAAACTTTGGTTGCAGGACTGGAACATAATTTGGACATCTTCTCAGTGCATTCCTGACAGGTAAATATCCTCTGTGTCAATTATACCAGGCAAAGATCCACTGAGGACAAAGATCAACCACCTGGAGGGCTACCACACAGGAGATTACCCATAGCCTTCAGGAGCAAATGAAAGTTTACAAGTGATAAGAACAGCATTGATCTGTGACAAGGAGGCCGCAGGGATACAGGATGCTACTTCCCACAGAACCACTAAGCCTTTGCCGAGAGCCAGGAGAATGGGTTTTAATCACCACTCTCTTAGGAGAGCAGGGGTGATTTCTTTATAAGAAGGATGGGGCCCCCAGGAGCCCCCTCGTACCATTTTCTTGGTGAGAATACTCGTGGCCCATGATGGTACAACGTCGGAACACCATCTTGTTCTCGGTCAGTGTTCCCGTCTTGTCGGAGAAGATGTACTGGATCTGACCCAAGTCCTCAGTGATGTTGAGGGCTCGACACTGAATGGACAAGTCAGTCTCTTCATCATACAGGTCAAGGTCGTTGTGCAGGAAGAAGACTTGCCCGAGCTTCACCAGCTCAATGGACACGTACAGGGAGATTGGGATCAGTATCTGTGGGGAGATTGAGTCCCACTGTGTCAGATAAAGAGGCTGGTCTGCCATCTCAGGACCTTCCTGAGTGATGGAGTAGCAAAAGCATTTCATGAAAAGCTCAGGTCAGCTCACGCAGTGGGTTTTCTCTGAGAAATTAAAGCTCAGTGACCTCATGCCTGCCTTGGGATCCTTAGGAGAATCTGAAAAACACATAGGCCTTCCTGAGCCAGGAATATTTGGTATGGGGTAGACACTCACCACTGCTTGTTAAATGACTGAGCTGGAAGGAGTAAGGAGCTCTAGTTACAGAGTCGTGTTGGGTTCAGGTGTGCAGCAAAGTGATTTCATTCTCTCTACATAACATTGTATATACTTTTTCCTGTTCTTTTCCATTACAGTTTATTACAAGATATTGATAATACTTTATACACTAGATTCTTGTTATCTGCTTTATATATGGTAGTTGCTGCTGCTGCTAAGTCACTTCAGTCATGCCTGACTCTGTGCGACCCCACAGACGGCAGCCCACCAGGCTCCCCCGTCCCTGGGATTCTCCAGGTAAGAACAGTGGAGTGGGTTGCCATTTCCTTCTCCAATGCATGAAAGTGAAAAGTGAAAGTGAAATCGCTCAGTGGTGTCTGACTCTTCGCGACCCCATGGACTGCAGCCTACCAAGCTCCTCCATCCATGGGAGTTTCCAGGCAAGAGTACTGGAGTGGGGTGCCATTGCCTTCTCCAATATATGATAGTGTGTATCTGCTAATCCCAGACTCCTAATTTATGTCTCTCCCTCTCTTTTCCCTTTGGTAATCCTAAATCTGTTTTCTATTCAGATTTATTGTTGATCACTGTCCACTGATGTAGCTCAGATGGTAAACAATCTGCCTGCAATGTAGGAGACCTGGGTTCAATCCATGTGTCAGGAAGATCCCCTGGAGAAGGAAATGGCAACCCACTCCAATATTCTTGCCTGGAGAATTCCATGGACAGAGGAGTCTGGTGGGATACAGTCATGGGGTCGCAAAGAGTCGGACACGACTGAGCGACTAACACACACAAATACTGAATGCTGTTTTAGGTCCTTCAAATGGCAATGCCTGGAAAATCCCATGGACGGAGGAGCCTGGTAGGCTGCAGTCCATGGGGTCGCTAAGAGTCGGACAAGACTGAGGGACTTCACTTTCACTTTTCACTTTCATGCATTGGAGAAGGAAATGGCAACCCACTCCGGTGTTCTTGCCTGGAGAATCCCAGGGACGGTGGAGCCTAATGGGCTGCCGTCTATGGGGTCGTACAGAATCGGACACGACTGAAGCGACTTAGCAGCAGCAGCAGCAGCAGAACAAAAGCCCTGGACTTGAAGACCTCCCAGTCCAGTAAACAAAGAAATTCTATATTGAGTGGTGGGAAGTCTCATGAAAAAAAATAATAAAGTAAAGAGTGAAGGCTGGGAGGGCATATTTCAGAAACCACAACCTTTGTGCTGAAACCTGAAGAAACGAGGGCGTGAGCCTGAGGTTATCTGTGGGAGGAGGCATGTTCCAGGCAGGGCACGGGCCGGCAGCTGGGTGTCTGCAGGGCTGCGGTGAGAGTCAGCAGGCGTGTGTGCGAGACAGCTCAGAGATGTGGTCCCCGAGGGAGTGGGGCCCAGATCACTTAGGCCTTGTTGGTCGCCTCAGAACTTTGTATTTCCCTTTGTATTTATTTCACTTTTGGTTATGAAGCCTTGTTGGTCACCTCAGAACTTTGTATTTCCCTTTGTATTTATTTCACTTTTGGTTATGAAACCATCAGAGGGTTCAGGGCAGAGGAAGAGCATGACTTCCTCCTTATATTTAAAAAGGGTTACTTTGCTCCATGAATGAATGAACTAATGAATGAAAAACGTTGCCAGTTGGATGGCCAAGAAACATGCTCAAGTACTGTAAGAACTCAAACAGATGGGGTTTTGTCAAAACAAAACTACAACTTCCCCTATCTTTTCATGGACTGTAATTCTTATTGGGCCTGAGGGTTTTTTTTTAAATCTCTTTATACCTCACTGCAGGTGTTTACCTACAAGTAGGGGCCTTTCTTACCTCTCTCTTACAGGTAGTCTACATCCTTTGCCTTCTTTTCTCCTATGTAGTGCTGGTTCTTCTTCAACCTAACAAATATGACAACGCTAACCTGTGGTTTCTTTCTCTGAATGCTTGGGGCTCGGAAGTTTTCATTCTTTGTGCTGTGTTATCGTTGTGGTTCTCAGGTCAGAAGGTTCACCAGTTCTAGATCTGGTGGCAGGACAGGCACCCGTGGATCTCTGTTGTAATCTTACTTTTAAATTACAAGAGTCTGATAAATATTTCCCTCTGTTATTATCTGAGGCCAAGGTCCCCTCCACAAGGCAGGGCTGGTCCTGACATTATACCAGATACGAATACCTTCAAAGACCCATAAGAAGCAATCAATGTTTTCTCATCTCAGTCCAGTTAGTTCTTTCTCAGGGTCAGTACTGAGTTTTCTTTTTCTTTTTTGCAAAGTTGTACAGGTGTTGGCCGTTAGTCTTTTGAGCCCCGAGATGGGGAGGACCTCCTACCTGGAGCAGGATGATCATGGTGAGGAACATGTAGAAGCCCCCAAGGGCAAGGGGAAGGTAGTTGCCCTTGGCATCTGGAACGTCAAAGGGAGGGTGCTCTGTGAAGGTTCCATTCCAGAGGCCGTGACCTGAGAGGAGGCAAAGCCAAGCATGAGGCAAAATCTCCACTTAATCTTCAATTGGTCAATTACATCAGCCCGTCCCTGACCTACTGCCAGAAATCAGTGTGCTTTGGAGGAGCACATCCTTGTTCTATATAACACTGTGTGTGTGTGTATTCATTTAGCTCTAAGTGGTCCTTCACATACCCTACATTTCAATCTCTCCTCCTAGCAGAGGAGACTAGCATGGTGATTATTTAGATTTTGTTTAAATCCTATTATAGAGGAGTTGGAAGTAGAGAAAGGGACAAGAGTTTGTTTGTTTTCTCCTTCATGCACCCACCCATCCAATCATCCATCCCTCAATCCATCCATCTACCCACCCACCCATCCATCAACTCTATTTACTCACTCCTCCCTGCCTCTCTCCTTCCCTATATCCAAAATTGATTAATTCAAAAAGGAGTTGGTCCTACTTTTTGTCTTTGAGGAGTTCCCTACCAAGTCAGGGAGTCTGATGTAAAGATACAAATCTCACCTGGCATGAGCTAGATCCTGGAATGCTATAAGAGCCCATAGCAACAGCCTCAGATACGGACTGAACTCTCTGTTTCTCTAATTATAAATGGGGATAGCAACACCCATCAAGTGCAGATTGATAAGTGCAACTGGCACTGAGCTCTCTGAATCTCAGCATCCTTATCTATCAATTAGTAACAGTACCTTCCCTATGGGGTTACCGTGAGAACAGGATCACCTATGTGTATAATGCTCTTGACTCCAGGACAGAAACTATAGAGAATAAAAGGCAAAAAGGATGCCACCCTGACCCTAAGATACTTCTTTGCCCAAGAGGTTGGACCAAATACCATCATACACAGCAGAATAAAGGAGACTTATAGATGTGAGGTTAAGGGCCAAATATATGGTACAGAGTAAGGATCACTGGCTTTCAGAGGAGCTAGAGATCATAAAAGAAATCAGAGCAGGCTGCCTGGAGGAGGCCTGGAGGGATTCTGAAGCCCAAGTGGGTACTGGGTGATCAGAAAGGTCTGGGGAAGACAATCCAGACAAATAAAAAAGAAATTCCATCTTCATACATTAAAGTAGTGAAGTGAAAGTCGCTCAGTCGTGTCTGACTCTTTGTGACCTCATGGACTATAAAGTCTTTGGAATTCTCCAGGCCAGAATACTGGAGTGGGTAGCCGTTCACTTGCCAGGCTCCTCTGTCCGTGGGATTCTCCAGGCAAGAATACTGGAGTGGTTGCCATTTCCTCCTCCAGGGGATTTTCCCAACCCAGGGATCAAACCCAGGTCTTCCACATTACAGGTGAATTCTTTATCAGCTGAGCCACCAGGGAAGGCTGGTAAAGTAAATGTGTGATAAATAACCCTGGAATGGTGCTCATTTGTGAGCCATCCCCTCCTACAGGAGCTATACTTTAGTTAGGTGCCAACAGAGGCCTGTCACTCTATGAGTTGTTATTCTCAGACAAGAGAATCCTGCCCCTCCCCATTACTTTCTCAAAGTATTTCTTATTTTGGGCAATCTTCCAAGCTGCTTCTAGTTTGCCTGAATCTTGTCTAACTCTGTGACCCTTTAATCATTAACCTCCTTTCTCTAGAGACATAGTGACATGATCTTCAATGTCCTTTCCCGGTTTGACAGTCCCTAAAAAACCTTCCCCAAACAGAGCCAAGAGTTTTGCAGCATCTCTGCTGACACAGATGGACCACAAAACCAATCGGTGGCTTTCTTGTTTGCTGGCTTCTGCTCCCTGCAGGTACTGCCCTTCCAGCTTTGAGCCCCCCTTGGAGTGCCGTGAGATACACCTGGGAACTGCATTCATTCAAAACTCCAGGCCATGCACAAGACTAACCCTGTGGTCACACATAAGAACTTTGTGGGCTGGGCAACGTTTTAGGTCTTGGACACTGTCTTAAAAACAGTGATGAGGACTTCCCTGGTGGTCCAGTGTCTAAGATTCTGTGCTTCCAATTGCAGGGGGCCTGAGTTCGATCCCTGGTCAGGGAACTAGATTCCACATGCTGCAACTAAGACCTGGCACAGTCAAATAAATAAATATAAATAAATATTAAAAAGAAATAGTTTCTAAAAAATAAAGTATAACAACAGTGATGGGTGCGATTTCTGATAGAAGCAAGTGAAGAGCAAACGAGACAGCTGCTCCCTGGTGCAGAGTCAGCAGGGGGCTCTGGACTCAGCATATGAGTTCTTCAATTTGATCCTCCCTGCTTCTTTTAAGGCCTCCTTTAGGGTGTCAAGAACCGTCCTTAGTGTTGAGCCATAGAGCGGGAGAGTAAGAACGAGGATCGTACTCGCTGCCCTGCCTACCCTCCAAGGATCGACTGAAGTAACTCCGGATCACTCCTCCCACAGCGGTCTGCATTGGCTGTAGTAGATCTGGCCTCAGCCTGCTCTGTTCGGGGTTCCATTCTTGGCTTTGCTCTTGCCAAATAGCCAAACTCTCCTCTGCAAAAGAATGATTTTCCCTCCTGCCACTGTGCTTTGTCTGTGCTGTCCTTGGAGTAAAGTGTCGTCTCTTTTCTTTCACAGCTGCCGGCCCCATCCTGTCCCTGCCACCTCCCTCTTCTGGTGAGAATCAGCTTCAGCAAGACTTCCTTCCTTGATGTTCCCATAACACCAGCAGCAGGCTGAATGCTGTCCCCTAAGGTGTCTGTGTACTCAACCTGGGGCCCTGTGAGTATGCAGAAGGGACCTTGCAGACAGGATTGAGTGAAGGACCCTGAGATGGCGAAGAGGAGCCTGGGTTATCCGGGTGGGCCTGATGATGGTGTTACAAGTGTCCTTATAACAAGGAGGCACAGGGGGATATGCCCACAGACAAGAAGGAGATGTGAAGTAAGGCGCTTTGAAAACGAAGGTGTGTGTGTGTGTGTGTGCTCATTCGCTTAGTTGTGTCTGACTCTTCATGACCCCTCTGGACTGTAGCCCTTCAGGCTCCTCTGTCCGTGGGATTCTCCAGGCAAGAATACTGGAGCCATTTCCTTCTCCAGGGGATCTTCCTGACCCAGGGACGGAGCTCGAGTCTCCTACGACTGCTGCATTGGCAGGCGGATTCTTTACCACCTGGAAGTCCTGAAAATCTCCCAGTGCCGCAAATTCGGAAACCCAGGTGGCCAGCAGAAACCAAAAAGACAAGGGGCTGCTCCCCGCAGCTCAGGGTCTCCGGAAGGAGCCGGTCCTGCAGGCACCCTGGTTTTAATTCAGTGAAATTGATTTTGGACTTCTGAACCCTGGATATGTAACAGAATCAGCTAGTGTTGTTTTAAACCACTCAATTTGCATTAACCTTTTACAGCAGCACTAGGAAAGGAACACAGTACCTGGTGCCGCCCTCACTGAATGTGACAGATGGTGTTATTGATTCTGCTCTCTGGCTGGACTTGTTCCTGCTGGACTCTGAGGACCTTCCTGCTCTCTGAGGACAGTCCTGTGATTGATTCATCTGTTACCCTCTCTGGGTAAGGGGGTGCCTGGGTTCAGGAAGTATTTCCTGAATAGACACATGCCAGATGCTCTTCCTAAGATTTAGGGCACATACAACTTTCAGAACAATGTCATCTGCATTTTGGCTGAATGGGCACCCTGTTAAATACAGAGTAGGCTTGTTTTTATTTATTAACTTCTTTTTGTAGATAAGGAAACTGAGGCTCTGTGTTGAGGCAACTGGCACAAAAGAAACAGAAGATGCCTGTGGGGTTGTTCTTTCCAGAACATTCCATACCTACAGCTCCAATGAGGCACATGAGGAAGAGGATGCCGATGCAGGAGAAGATGTCTCTGTTCATGCGCCGCTCGATCTTGCTGCGTTTGTACCGCGGGCCGCTGTTGTTCAGCATGGCTTTCGTCTCATGGCCTTTGTGGGAGAAGTCAGATCGTCAGTCTTTGGCCCCCCGTTTGCCTCTGGCTCTTCCCGCAGGAGATTTACCTCTGTGCGGGGCAGGGACAGAGTGCAGACGGAGAGAATGGATGTGTGGACACAGGAAGGGTCTTGGGGTGGTGGGGGGATGAAACGGGAGAATGAGATTGATATGTGTACACTATTGTGTATAAACAAGATAGCTAGTGGGAAGCTGTTGTGCGGCACAGGGCGCTCAGCTCAGTGCTCTGTGATGACCTGGAGGCGTGGGGTGTGGGGGGGTGGGGGGGAGGCTCAAGAGGGAGGGGATATATGATACAACATATGTGTATACAAATGGCTGGTTCATGTTATTGTACAGCAGAAATTAACACAACACTGTAAAAGCACATCTACTCCAATTGAAAAAAAAAAAAAACCTAAAAAATTAACAAAACAAGAGAGGCTTCATTCTCTAACCTGGATGTGTCCTGGCATAGGGAGGTTCTGGGAGCAGCTGGAGAGACCTCACACAATTGGTCAGCGGGTTTTTACGGAACACCCCCTACCTGCTGGACATGGGGGTGGGGAGGGGGCGTGGACCAGGCTCCTGTGCACAGGCTGTGTCCTACACAACTCAAGAGGCAGCCCTCACTTTGTAGCTGTCATCGATTTGTAAGCCTCTTAGGACACATTTCTAGCAAATGACAGAAGGCTGTCTTGAGGAAGGGCCATCTTCTAATTTTCACAAAGGGGCTGTTATGGGTTAGTGGTGGGATACAGTAGTTAAGACAGACGATTCACATGCTGGTGAAGATACGCAAGCAAACAAGTAAATAAGGTCATTACAGTTGGTTGTAAGTCCCATGAAGTAAACAATAAATAAGGGCTAGAAAAATAAGAGATGCCGTTAGAGAGCATGGTCAGGGAAGGCTTCTCAGAGGAGGTGACATTTAAAGGAGACATGAATGGAGAGAAAAAGTTGGTAGAAAAGGGCTTTGGGCTGGGGAACAGTACATGCCAAGGCCCTGTGGCAGCACTGTACTTGAGGCCAGTCATTTTCATGCTTGCTTCTTTGCTAAGGTGTTTGTTGCTTGTACAAGAGCATAGTGGCCAAAGGCCTCCACCCCAGCATTAACTCTGGGCAGCTCCTCTCCTGTCTTGGAGTTCTGCATAAAATTTTGTTCAAAGAAAAAATAATAAAATTTAAAAACTACTGATCTTATCCAGTCGCCCCTTTTCTCCAGTTGGAGAAACCTATGATGGAAGCATAGAAGGGACTTGTTCCAAGTGAAAGGATACATGAACATCAGAGCCGCATGGAGAACCCAGGATGCTGATTCCCACTCTATTTCTCCTTCCACTGACCCCTGGTACCCAAGTCACTCAGCTAAGAGCTGACAGTGTAACTAAGCCTTGTCTTTAAACAGAGCCTTTCCCTTGGGGCTGCTAAATTTTAATTACTGTGCCATACCCCTCAGAAGACAAATTAAAAGACACCATCATACGTTTCCTGTGCAAAATGAAAGAGAACCAATACATCAGCTCTAGCAGCGAGTGGTTTAATGCTGTTTAGCTGGTGGCCTTGTGGATTTAAAGTGGCAGTGAAACCGCAGGAGTGAGCACACTCTGGGCTTATCATGTCAGGCTGCAGTTGTTCAAGGGCTGCCATAGCTGGGGTCCCTGCCTGCCCTGGGCTCACCCCATACAAGATGTCCTGGGACCACCCCCTTCACCCACTCCTCACTTCCTAAGACTCTTCTGTCCCTTTGGCAAAATGTGGTCTCATGGGGGAGGCATCACGGTGTGGTGGATAGAACGTGGGCTCCAATGTCTGACAGAGTTTGGCTCTCAGGCACTTGACCTTGGGTTGGAGGGAATTAATCTCAGGAGACATATGACCTTGGTGGAATTAATCCTTTTGTATCTCAATTCCTCATCTGCAAAATGAGATATTATGGTTGTGTGCTCTGGCATAAGGGAATGAACGGATACATATAAAGTACCTAAACTAGTTGGTACACAGTAGGGCCTCAATAAATGTCTGCAGTGAGAAGCATACACCTCCACGTGGAATTTCTTCCTCTTGGAAAACTCGACTTGGCTTTTTTTTGATCCTGAGGCGCTCCTGTTGTGTCCATCTATACCTCCAAGGCAAAGAGTACAGCTCCCGACCAGTCATTCTCCGCAGGGGACTTTGTTCCCCAGGGCACATTTGACAAAGTCTTCAGAAATTTTTGGTCATCATCTTTGAGGAGGTGGCACCAATGGCATCTAGTTGGCAGAAGCCAGGGCTGCTGCTAAACATCCTATAGGGTGCCCCCCCGCCCCCCACAAAGAACAATCTGGGACAAAGGTCACCAGTGTTGATGCTGAGAACCCCTGCTCTAGATGACAACACTTAACACCATTAGTACCATGTTGGCTCACATTTTTTGAGACCCTGATGTGTGCCAGGCTAGTGTTAAGCCCTTTTCACAGATCATCTCATTTGAACCTCACAGTCCTATGAGAACAGGTTAGCAGTGCCTTTTGTGTGGAAAGCTTGACCAGCTTTTCAGGAACTTGCAGCCAAGGGCTCGTTTAGTGTGTATGAAAGTCGCTCAGTCATGTCCGACTCTTTGCGACTGCATGGACTACACAGTCCATGGAATTCTCCAGGCCAGAATACTGAAGTGGGTAGCCATTCCCTTCTCCAGGGAATTTTCCCAACCCAGGGATTGAACCCATGTCCCCTGCATTGCAGGCAGATTCTTTACCAGCTGAGCTTCTAGGGAAGCCTAGGGCTGGTTTAGCCCCAGGCAGTCTGACTCCCAGTAACCATGATTAACTCCCTCTCTGTAAGACTTCTCATAGGCCACTCCTGTCATCCACTCAGAGATTTGTTTCTGCTCAAGCAGAGAAGAAAACTCAATGTTTATGAGGGTTTTTTGGTGGGGCAGGGATTATTGAAGGGGTCATGTTTAGAAAGTCTGTCAGACAGCACTGAACTCCACTGTCAAAGACCCTTGAAAGCAGTGACCTGTGTTGACAAATATAGCCAGCTAGATTGTGACACTATTTCAAAAAAACCCTACTTTTCTCTCACAGTCTGCCAAAGGGAGTCATAGGGTAGACTGATGTGTTAGTGCTCTTCCCTGTCTAACAAAGTTTGGATTCTATGCAGACAAAAACATACCAACTAAAAGTAAACAAAATATTATAAGGTGTCCCAGTGAGTGCAAGATCCAGGGAAACTTATTCTGGAGGGTTCCAGGGAAGGTAGACACTCCAGGGAGACTGTGTTACCTCCATAGAGGTTTGCGGTTGTTCAAGTGAAAACAGACATGTGCTGAGCACCCGTGGAGCGCCAGGTGCCAGGTACTGGGGGTTCAGCTGTCCCAAGACCCCCTCCAAATCTCATTATGAGAAGTGCTGCTGTTATCTTTTTTCAAGGGGAAGCAAAATCAAAGTGCAAAGAAGAGACAGACCACCGTATACAGAACCACAAAATGAATAAAGCTTATAATAAAAACAACTGCAAAAACAACAACCAAGACTCATCATGCCCTCATGTGCTACACACGGCACTGGGTGCTTTCCATGTCTGGGCCACTGTGCTCTCAGGAGTGCTTTATGAGACAGATACAGATGTTATTCCCATTGTACAGATGAGGACACTGAGGCAGACACGGAGATGTTGCTAAGTTTGGTGAGGTTACTCCTCAAGCTCAAGAAGATGCTCTTCAATCCCACCTATGGTTAGTGTCACAAAACCATTAGGGATGCATGAGTCCCCCTCCCCGTGTTATCCAGATGAGTGACAGTGACTCAGAATCGAATTAAGTCTCCTGTGGACCAAGTGAGCTGCTGTGATTCCAGCCTTAGTTTGCTTAGCTGAGAAACAGGAAATCACATGCTTCTACCCGTTAGAAGTGATGTGAGCTCCCACCAACTAAAGATGAATTTGGAGGAGGTTTTGGAGGAAGGAGGAGAAAGGGCAGGGACATAGGAAAGTGTTCAGGGACAATAACCTGCGTAGATGACAATGCCAACAGCCACTTCAGTGTTTCTGATGGTGCAGCCTCGAAGCAGAAGACTCTCACTGCCAAAGCCTGTCCTGGTCTGATCGGGATGTTCCCTGGAGATGATGAAAGACAAAAATGGTTTGGTGGCATCTCCACACTTTCACTGGTTAGTGTCTCAGAATTAGAAGTGGTGAGTAAACACGATCCCTCTTCTCCCTCTTCTTCAGAAAGCAATAGTAACTTGGAAACTAATTCCCATGTTTAAATGCAAGACTTCATTGGTCCTAGGACACCTAATGGGGACTGGACCATTAGAGGAGAATTACCCAACCCTAAGGATGTGATTTTGCCTAAGAGGCAGAACTCCAATGAGGAAGATTTAAAATGGTTTTAGGGGCAAAATGTGGGGGAACTGGCTTCTGACCCTGCAAGGATAGGTGCTGTGCTCCCTGAGGCAGTGTTCACACGCCCATCACAGCTGCTGGGTCTGCACCCACACAAGCTGAACTCTACACACACAAGTCTGTAGAGGACAGGGACAGTCCCACCTCTCTTATCATGAGACTTTGAGGAAGGGCAGCCCAGAGGCTCCCCTCTTAGCCTCTCTCGCTCCATCCTCATAAAATAAACAGACCTCACAGCAGGAGGACCAGTGGCCTCTGTGCACATCCTGGGAGGCAGCTTCTCAAAGGGGAGATCCGTAGAGTTCTTCCCTTCTAGACTCAGGAAGCATCACAATTTCCCACTTCACTCTAGAAACTTATGAGTCAACCCACACCAGGGTTGACTCTGTCTGGTCCTCATTCAGTCCCGATGCCCTTCCCCTCTGGGATTTTTAGGAACTTTAAATATAACTTGCCCACAACACTGGGGAGAACAGAACAGTAATCATCTGAACCCTAACGGATTTTCTCTCCTTCTAACTCTTTAATACTTCATTTCTCTAGGTCCAGTTTTGTTTCCTACGTATTAAATAATGGTCATGACAACCTTAGAAGGTAGGTCATGTTTCATACCCATTTTAAAAATAGGAAAACTGAGGCAATCATAGTACATGGCAGAAAGGGGATTCAAATCCAGGAAGTCTGGCTCCAGAATGCTACAATACCACTCAGTACACTCAGAATAATTCTTTACTGTGTTTATAAACTATATTACTTACATGATTTTATTTGACTCTTCACAGCTCTGGGAAGTTAGCAGGGTGATTATCCTTGCTTATGAGAAAGTTGAAACTCAGAAAGGGTGAGAGATCTTTCCAAGGACATACTTCCGGGACATAGAACATCCCAGGACTTGGGAACCCAGACCCCAAACACCAAGCCTCATGTGATTTTCACTACATTGGAATTCTTAAAGTAGCAGCCCATTAATTTATATTGAATCAGTCATTTCCATTTGCAATTCTTTTGAATTTAACAAGGAAATATCTTAGTTTATCTCTGTTAATCCTTTCTAACACTTATTTAATTTTTTAACATGGAGGAGGTTTTGGCAATAGTCTGTAGTTAGAGTACAATAACTGTTTTGATTTCATTTTACTAATTTTGCTGTTATAAAATTTATATATGGAAAGTAATACTGCCATAAATCTATGGCAAGCTATATATAGCAGTGATTCGGGTTGCCCATAGTGCCAGTAACATAACTTTTTCTTCTGAAATAAATTAAGAGAAAAATAAGCCAATTAAAAATCTGTAATATATAGTGTTTATGAGTGTGATACAAATCATAAAGGTGGCTGAAGTTGAAGACGCACCTGTCCTTATGGAGGGAGCTGCTACAGATGGAATATGGAATGATTCACTGTTTAGTAGCTAGTGGTTTAAAGGGCATTTTTATGATGCTCTAAGGTGATAACCTATGACAGCATCTTCCTCGTCTCCTGGTCATAATGTTCCTTCATAGCCCTTCTATTTAGTGCACTGTTTACAGGGATGCTTTATCTAACTGACTCACGGCAGTATTTCTCCACCTTGATACTACTGACTGTTTGGGTGGGATTAGTCTTTGTTGCGGGTCTGCTCTGTGCCTTATAGGATGCCGAGCAGCATCTCTGACCCCTGCCCACCAGATGCCAGCAGCACCTCGTCCCAGCTGTGATAATCAACAACGTGTCAGACACCGTAAAGGTCCTTTGATAGAGAGGAGGGAAGGGGTTTGAGAACCACTGCCCTGGACTGATCTTATTGCTTAAAAATTGCATCGTCAAATCTGACATTCCTCATCTTCAAAGCATTAAAAACTACTCAGTTTCTAGCCAGCCTGGGTAGCCCCAAGAGAGTTCCTACATTAAGGAGGCCCAAAGAAGCTTCTGGACACCTGGAGGCATCAGACCTGTGGTTTGCTCAGCAAGAGAGTGTAGGTCATCTGTGGGTGGTGGGCCTCGGTAGAGATGTGGGAGCATGGTGGAGAACTTGCCAGCATCCCATGGACTGGCTGGTAGACTGACCAACTGCACTTTCCGGGCTCACCCAGTCCTGGGCAGGTGGGGAAAGTTGCCTTTAGAGGCAGTGACCAGGAAGAGGAGGTTCTGGGGGTTGAATGGAGCTGGGAAAGTTCTGTCTGAGATGAGCCCAGGCTGAAGCTTAGAAAGGCTGGATGCTGGCATGAGCTGTTTGGGGGAGAAAGGATTATAAATAGAAACCCAGCAATGAGGCTGCTCTCCAAGAGGATGGAGAATGACTCAAGGCATGGGAGCCTTGGGATGAACCAAATCCACAAAACTTGTGCATGAGGGGAGGACTTCTTGCCCAGGCGGGTGACAAGCTCCAGTTCGCCAGATGCCTGCTATGAATCCTCTTCTCCTCCAGGAACTTGCGCCCTTCTCTGTCTGTCTCCATCTGTGCTCTTTAATTTTTTAAAAAGTAATTTGCACTGAAAATCTGCCATTTCTTTTGCATTGTTCTTGCTTTTCCCCCTTTTATCTTGCTCCTCAAGACATCTCATATGGCCTGGGGAACAGTGGTTGGCGGGAAAGCCCTGGCACCTGCCTCCTGAGAAATCTTCTGAAGTCTCATTGCAAGCCTATTGGTAGAGAAGCTGCCATAACATGTCTGCGCTCATCGTCTGCATGTAGACAATGCAAAACACAGGGGTTAGAGTGAAAAGACAGGATGCAAGTCCTGGCCCTGCCTTGTAGCTGCTGTATGCCCCTGAGGGAATCCTGAAAACTTTTATCATCAGATCTCCCGTCTGACAACTGGAAATCAGAATTCTCACTTCCCTGGGTTGTTTTGCAGATTAAATGAGATGATGTTCTGAGAAAGTCCTCTGAAAGGCTTAAAGCCCTGAATAGGGCCTTTATTCACATCTTTCACCACTGCTCTTTTTTTTTTTTTTTGGTCTTTTGCATTAAGACCAGTTGTCAAATGTGGGAGCAAAATTACAGCAAAACTCTCAGGCTGAATCAAAACTGAAATAATAACAACAGTAATTGCAATAGCAGTAACATCATGAACTATCTACTCTGCCTGTTTTCATGCTTTGTGTATGATCAACTCTCAGACAAGAAAATTCCTGTGATATAATCTTTATTTTACAGGAGTGGCAATGAAGGCCCAGAGAGGTTAATTAATTTACTCAAGGTCACACAGCTTATAAGTGACAGAGCCTGGTTTCAAACCTAGGTCTGTCAAACTCCAAAGTCCCCTTTCTTACCCACAGTGCAATAAAGGCTCCTTCAGAAATCTGGTCTAAATTTAATCATATTTGCCTCCCCTGAATCAGAGTGTGGTCTTGATTTTGATGCTGTTTCACAGAGTTCTGAAAAAACTATTAGTGAATTTAAACCTGCGAGATAATTAAATGTCACTCCATCAGCAACAAAGACTGGAAAAGGTTTCTCAATTTAGTTAGGTTTCTCTAACCCCTTCTTAAGATAAAAAGAAATAAACTTTCTTAGGATCCAGATGCTTATTTGTTTGGCCATTTTGAGACAAAACTTCTAGCTGCAGAGGCAATATTTATAAGCAACACACAGGTGGCAAATACTTACATATAACCTTTAAATTTGTTGAGGTGGTTGTTGGGCTTCTCACACACGATGGTGTTGTGGAAATGTTCTGGTTGGAACTGGACCTCCTGTGAGAGAGGGAATGCCGTGAGGTTATTAAGTCAGAGGGATCTCGTTTTAATAGGATCACTGGGAGAGCTAATCATAGTTAGAACCATTGCAAATAAGGTAATCCCCACTTTGTTGCACAGTGATAATTGTAATGTGTTAGAAAAAACAGCTAACCTCCTCATTAAGGAGGAAGAAGTAGATGCAGATGAAAACTTGAGTGCTTGGTAAAGGGAGGGTCCTGTCCTGACTAATTTTTTCTGGCCTGGATTTCATTCTCTAGACTCAAGTTGCCCTGTAGAACTTACTGCCATGATGGACATGTTCTATGTCTGCACTGTCTAAAGTGGAAACCACACATCGTGTGTGGCTGTGGAAATATGGTAGTATGACTGAGGAACTGATTTAACTTTTATTTAATTTTAATTAATTTAAATAGCTACCTGGGGTTAGTGGCTACCAAACTGGACAGTATAGAAATAGATGATCAAAAAGAAGAAATTATAAATCACACCACCTACAGCTAGCCAATATTCTTGCGTATTTAGAATTTCCAGAGTTTAAAAAAGTATGTACATACACCTACACACATTTATGTATGGGCACACACCCACATTTATGCATTTCAAAAAGTGAGACTTAGTGGTCATATAGTGAACATTTTTACACATTATTACATTTTTCTACATCTCTTAAACACCTGGATAGAAACCTATTGTATAAATGCCACCATATTTCACTACTGAACACTGACCTGGTTTCAACTGTTGGCTGTTGCAAAAATGCTGTGAAAATAATAGCTAATAAAACAAAATAAGTAGCATTTACTGGACTCTTACTTCTGTCAGATGCTGTGATGAGAACTTTAGAAATGCTATTTTTTCTTCAAGCTTACAATTCTTCTATGAAGTAAGAACTTGGCTGCCGTCTATGGGGTTGCACAGTCAGACACGACTGAAGCAACTTAGCAGCAGCAGCAGCAGAGATGGGAAAACTATGACTCAGAAGGGTTAAGAGGCTGCCTGTGGTCATATCAGGACCAGAATTTGAATCCGAGTCTGACTGCCGACCCTCTGTTCTTTACTTGTACACCACACTGCCCCCCACCCCCTACTCCCACAAACATTCTTGCAGCCAAGCATTTAAAACACATTCTTGCCTCTTCATTTTTTCTCTTTCGTTAGGTATTTTAGTTTACAATCTCTTAAAGTCCAACCTGAGGAAAATACAACTAGGGGTGAGGAGATCTTTCCTTTTAATTCTACCCTACATTGGCTAAAAGTACATTCAATCATTGAGCCTCCATTTTCTCATCTATAGAATGGGGCTAACACCACTGTGCCTCAGAAGACAGAATTTGTGTGGGAAAGTTTTGAAAGATGTAACAGGCCATGCCATAGAAGGAAGTAGTGCTAAAGGTGGCATTGGAACTGGTTCCCTGGGTAGAGATTTAGCCTGAGTAGTGAATTTATCACTCCAAGCTGCAAGGTACAACTGTTCAAAGGGGTAAATTGATTAGAAGAAATGACAGCGTCTTCTGGCTTGGTGTAAATATACTGTCCATTGGTTCTGTGGGGGTGCCAACATAAATAAACTCTCTGCTCACTTGAAATAAATTACCCATCCAGGAGTTTCTAAAAATACAGCCCTTTCCGCCTCCAAGTATTGATTTTTTCAGGGACAAACACTTGCCGACTTCTGAGATGATGACAAATAACACTGTGATTTGTCAGCTGCCTTCGCGGTCCTGATTAAGCCATGTGCTTCCCTCTGGATCCATACCACTCGGCTCACTCTGGCTTTTGGAATCTGAACTCATTTCAGATGTCTGCAGCAGCAGGTCTGAGAGCTAATGATCACCCTGCAGTGAGACTGTCGCCCGTTTAATCATCGCCAGGGATCCCTGGCTGTCTTGTCCTCCAGCGGGGCTTCCCAGTGACCTTCCTTCTGAAGTGTCCTGTGTTCTTTTATTCTTCTGGGCACTTGTCTTGGGTGCTCTGTCTGTCTCCTTCTCCACATGGAGAGGTGATTTTGCCCTTCCTAGCTCCCTGGACCCTGGGCTCCTTCCATTCTTCCCTAGATGGACTGTGGAGAAGGACACACGGGCCCCACAGTCGCCAGACAGCCCCTCAGGATTGCTGCCTTCCCTGGCTTTGCTGTAACTCACTCCAGGCAGCTGCTCGGAGAACCCAAGGACAGCGGTGGTGGGGGACTGTCAAGCCCTACAAATCTGCCAGGGGCCTTTATTTACTTTTTTGAGCTTGTAAAATTTATTTATTGGAGTATAATTGCTTTATGATGTTATGTTAGTTTCTGCTGTACAACAAAGTGAATCAGCTATATGTATACATATATCCCCTCCCTCTTGGACCTCCCTCCCTCTCCCCTCATCCCATCCCACCCTTCTAGGTCATCACAGAGCACTGAGTTGAGTTCCCTGAGCTACACAGCAGCTCCCTACTAGAGTTTCTGATCCACTTCTGGCTCACTTAGCTTTTCTTACCTTGGGGATAAAGCCCACTACCCACCTTTTCTTGCTGACCCAGCCTATTACCAAAGGCACCACCCTTGAGGAAAGTAATAGCCATCAGGGTACAGGAAAAGATAAGCCCCTTCCATAGAGGACAGCATCGTGTGTGGTTCTTCAGGTCAGACACAATGATGTGGGGCATTTACTGTGTTCCAGGCACCTGTCATTAAGTTTTCACAGTAACCTTAAGAGGTGTGGACAGAAGTGCAAATGCAGATCAATAAAGCAATTGTCTTATGGTTGGTAAGTAACAGAGCCAGCATTGAAAGCCACAACATCGGAATCTAAAGCCAGTCATCATTATCACCACAGTCATTGTTATCATTGTCATCATCATCATCAATACATTTATTCCACTTTCTCTTTCTATGATTATTATTACAGCACTTATTGGATGCTTATTAAGTGTCAAGAACAGCTAAATATTTCACACATGCTCCTCTCTTGAAGTCACACAATAAACTGATCAGATCGGCACTATTATTACCCTATTTTATAATACAGAAGAAGGGACTGAGGCTTAGGGAGAGTCAGTGAATTTCCCCAATGGCACACAGTTAGCAGAGCAGAAGACAGAATTTCTGATGCCATACAGCCCACCCTCTTAAACCACAGTGCTATTCTGATGCACAAAGGAAAGACGATCATTTAAGAACTCCTTTCGGTCCTGTTCCCTTTTCTATGTTCCTTTTCCACTTCCTATGATCAAAGTACCTGATATGATAAATGAGGTCAACATGTAGTTGACCCTTGAACAACATGGGTTTGAACTGTGTGGATCCACTTACACAGGTTTTTTTTAATAAACACTATGGTATTACCTGATCTGTGGTCAGTTGAATTGGTAGATGTGGAACTGTGACTACAAAGGACTGACTATAAATTATAAATAGATTTTCCACTGTGTGGATGGTTAGCATCCCTGACCTCTGTGTTATTCAGGGGTCAACTATATGTGGAATCTAAATTTTAATAAAAGCTGTTGCCAGAGTCAGGGAGTGGTGGGTGGGTGAAGGAAGTCAAAAGTTAGAAGCTTCCAGTTAAAAGGTAAATAAGTCAAGAAATATAATGTAAACATGGAAACTATATTAATACTTACTACCGTGCATATTTGAAAGTTGTTAAGAGAGTAGATCTTAAGAGTTCTGATCAAAAGAAGAAAAAGTAACCATGTATGGTGATCAGTATTTATTTAGATTTGTGATCATTCCACAATATATACAGATAAAAAGTCATTATGCTATACATCTAGAACTAACATAAGGTTATATGTCAGTTATTTCTTAATAAAAAATATAAGCAAACTCCAATGTCTAGGAATCATCATTACCACCATCACTACCACCCTTCTTAACTTGGGTCAAATAAGGAAGAATCAAAAGCTAAAATACATAATATTGTCATGCTGACCTTTGATTTACTGCTATTAACATTTTTGTATTACTCTGTTTCTAAAAGATTTATTTTTATGTTTCATGAAAGGTTTTGCACTCTCATTGTCTTTTCTAGTATCTACACAGATACCTGGTTGGTTGGCAGGTCAAGGTGTTTCTAAGACCAGGGTGGCTCAACCTTGTCACTCTTGACATTTCGGGCCAGATGATTCTTTGATGTTTAGCAGCATCCCTGGCCTTTACCAACTTGATGCCAGTAGCACCCTCCCTTTCTCCCCCTCAGTTGTGACAGCCAAAAATGTTTACAGACATCTCCAGATGTCCCTTGGGGCGCAGGGAAAGAACTAAACATTGTTCTCAAAGAAGTTCCAAGTTAACATGAGATGAAGTTGCAAGGATTCTCTATCTTAACCGTCCATTAAGAAAGGACATGATCTGAATTTTTCTATTTTCTTTCTCATCTATTGGAAAAAATATTAGGCTTTATGCCTGGAGGTCATAATGACTTATAATAATAGAAATCCATATACATCACACTATACTACAGAAACTATTATATAAGCATGTTGAGGGTCTAGGTCATAATGACTTGTAATAAGAGAAATCTGTATATATCATTCTATACTATAAAAGCTCCTGTATAAGCATGGCTGGATCACTTGCAATATGTGTACTATCCTATGGTTAAAAATAAAGGGAGATTAATTTGGAAAAAAATTATTTTTTATATATTGTAGAAAATTTATGGGATTTCCCTAGTAGCTCAGCTAGTAAAGAATCCACCTGCAATTCAAGAGACCCTGGTTCATTCCTGGGTGGGGAAGATACCCTAGAAAAGGGATAGGCTACCCATTCCAGTATTCATGGGCTTCCCTGGTGGCTCAGATGGTAAAGAATCTGTCTGCAATGTGGGAGACCTGGGTTTGATCCCTCAGTTTGGAAGAACCCCTAGAGGAAGGCATGGCAATCCACTCCAGTATTCTTGCCTAGAGAATCCCCATGGACAAAGGAGCCCGGTGGGCTACAGTCCATGGGGTTGCAAAGAGTAGATGGAGTAAATAAGCACACACACACACACACAGAGAGAAAATATATGTAAATTACTACAACTAATAAACAAGGCAGTGTGTTACCTCTTTCAAGTATATTTGCAATTTAAAGTAGGGTACTTTCAAAGAGTAGAGGCTAAGACACAAAATTGCCTTGATATAGAACATTCTTTGAGAATTATTAATTTTATACATATATTTTTAACATTTGAGATTTTTTTAATTTGCCACCTCCTCTATGCTGCTACTGCTGCTGCTAAGTCGCTTCAGTCGTGTCCGACTCTGTGCGACCCCAGAGACGGCAGCCCACCAGGCTCCCCTGTCCCTGGGATTCTCCAGGCAAGAACACTGGAGTGGGTTGCCATTTCCTTCTCCAATGCATGAAAGTGAAAAGTGAAAGTGAAGTCACTCAGTCGTGTCCGACCCTCAGCGACCCCATGGACTACAGCCTTCCAGGCTCCTCCGTCCATGGGATTTTCCAGGCAAGAGTACTGGAGTGGGGTGCCATTGCCTTCTCCTCTATGAAACCTATCCAAATCCCCACAGTTTTACCTCAGTCAATAAGAACTGTTCTTTTAACATGTTTCCACATGAACTCTCATGCCTCCATTTAACACTGGTGTATCTAGGTCTCTGCTTTCTTGAGCAAACTGTCAGCTTCCTCTAGAGCACCTCCCATGACACCTTGTGTTAACAGGCATACTATAAAGATTTGGAGCTTCAGCTTCAGCAACGAATATTCAGGGTTGAAGAAAATCTGAATATTCATTGGAAGGACTGATGCTGAAGCTCCAATACTTTGGCCATCTGATGTGAAGAGCTGACTCACTGGAAAAGACCCTGATGATGGGAAAGATTGAAAGCAAAAAGATAAGGGGATGGCAGAGGATGAGATGATTAGATAGCATCACTGACTCAATGGACATGAATCTAAGCAAACTCCAGGAGACAGTGAAGGACAGGGAAGCCTGGTGTGCTGTAGTCCATGGGGTCACAAAGAGTTGGAAATGACTTAGCAACTGAATAACAACAACATAAAGATTTGTAAAGGCAAGGTTAGCTGGAGAGATGAATATTAGGACATTAAATACTGAAAGGTGATGTATGAGGAGATAACAATGAAAACCTCTGTAAAGACCTGTAAAAGCACCAGGTACAAATGTTAACTTTGATTTAGGGGAATAAGATTGCTCTTGCAAGGAAATGTGGCTCAACTAAGAAAAGAAAATCTAATTCTTTGGCTCAACTAATAAAAAAGAAAAAGGAGTCAAGGTCCTAGATCCCAACATGGGCGAGACTAGTCTCCCATCCTCCACATATTCAACCATTTATTGAATATTCATAATGTATGAGCCATGGATGAAGTGAGAGAGAATCAGAGAAGGAAGAGGTTATTGACACAACTCAATTATTGCAGCCATAAAACAGCTCAAAGTTCCCAGGTTAGTCTGGTGTGTCAATTGTGGTATCTATGAAAGCTAAGGAAAGTGAGCCAAGAGTTAAAGTGTAATGACTCTGGGATTAAGGTACTCTCATTGACCTATGCCCTAGATACAATAAACCTCCTGGGGCCACCGGGAAAGTCAAGGTGAAGTAAAGAGGTTGAGATATATTCCTATATCTAGAAGAGGCTATTCCCCTTAAATTAGCCTCAACTTTTACTTTCTTAGTTTTTTTTCAGTATTATTCATGTTGATCAACAAATGTGATTACATAAATGTATCAATGATCTTTTGAAATTTGTTTTCTGTTCACTCATTCTCTATCCTGTTCTCCTTTCTTTAACAATCCTTTAACTTCCTTTTGGGAAATTACCTTTTCTCCCTGGTTCATAATCTTCATGGGACTATAAATCAAGATGCCCTGCCCACTAGCCTATCTCACTGTGGGACTTTGACTTGAGTAGAATAACTCAAAGAAGGAAAAACAAAGGAGACTATTAAGTAATTGCTGCTACTAATATTCTCCTGCTGCATTAGTTCTTGTTTTTGTGCCTGGGTCTTCATATGAAGCTGAAACTCCAAAACTTTGGCCACCTGATGCGAAGAGCTGACACATTTGAAAAGACCCTGATGCTGGGAAAGATTGAGGGCAGGAAGAGAAGGGGACGACAGAGGATGAGATGGTTGGATGGCATCACCGACTCAATGGACATGAGTTTGGGTGAACTCCAGGAGTTGGTGATGGACAGGGAGGCCTAGCATGCTGTGGTTCATGGGGTTGCAAAGAGTCAGACACGACTGAGCAACTGAACTGAACTTCATATTTCCTTGGCTTCTGTGAATCACACCATGTACTTCACTCCTTCTATTTCACCTCCCAGCACATTTTTGTAATAATCCTGTTTTGCTTAAGTGAGCCAGAGTCATTTCTGTTCCTTGAAAACAAAAATTCCAGTCAACACAGCGGTGTGCTCAATCTATTGGGTATCTCTGGGACTTTAAAAAATAACGATGTTTATTTACTTGGTAAAATCACACTTCACAAAATGCTGTCCCTCATTTGCTTAATCTTATTTGATCTTTCCAACTCTCCTGTAAAGTGTTCTGGACAGGTTAGTCTCATTTTATAGGAGAGAAAACTGAGTGTTGCTAATGCTAAGTAGCTTGCTCAAGGTCACATAGCTCATGAACATCCAGTTTTGTCTCATTCTAAAGTGTGTGCTTGTTCTTTGCTGGATGTAAGCATTTAATGCTGTCTTCTTACACAACAAACCCTCTGGGCCTTTTTCATGCTTTCTTTGCAAGTTTTCCATATTTACAATTCTCTTAAACCTTCATTGCCAGGCTCAAGGGTTTTACCTCTTAAGGACCCATCTATCTACCACAGATCACAGCAATTTCTCCTTTCTTTGATTCTAGACAATTTGCAGTATCCATACCCCCATTTAGAACTTGAAGTATTTTATACTTTTAATTGTCAAATACCAAGTTATTTCTATAAGCCAATTGGTAGATGAAACATAGCAACTTGTCTATAAATCCCCATGTGTACCAAAATGCTGTCTGTGGTCAGAGTAAAAATAACTCTCACACATATATGGTTTTCAATTTTCTGTAGGAATTCCTGAGGTCAATAAATACAAATTTATTTTTAAAGGTCACCAAATTAATAGTAGATTTTAATTTATTTTCTTAACTAATAGATGCTGAAAAGACAACTACTTTCAGAGGAAAGGGATTGGGGTGTAAGGATTATATAAAATTTTTTTTAATAAAAAGCTTAGAGTCCTAAGCTCTTAAAGGACAGAAAGTATGTCTTAGACCACTTTGAAACCCCTCAAGGGCCATTAGGAAATATTCAAGAAAGATTCTTCTAGCAAGATGGCAGAGTAGGAAGACCTTGAGCTCACCTCCTCCCATGGGCAAATCAAATTATAACTATTTACAGAGAAACTATGAATGAGAATGATCTGAAGACTAGCAGAAGAGATTTTTCAAAATGAAGGATATAATGAAGGAACCACAAGTTGTTGAGTAGGAGGTACAGAGATGTAGAGATGTAGTGATAGTCAAGATCCACACCTCCAGGTAAGAAACTCACAAATGGGAGAGTCACAATTGCAGAGGTTCTCCCCAGGGAGTAAGGGTCTGAGCCCCACATCAGGCTCCCCAGCCCAGGAGTTCTGTACCAAGAAGACAAGCCCCCAGAATATCTGGTTTTGAAGGCTAGTAGGGCTTGTGTACGGGAGAGCTGAAGGAAACAAAGACTTCATTCTTAAAAGGCACATGCAAAATCTCACACACTCCGAGACCCAGAACAAAGGTTGTCATTTGAAAGGAACCTGGATCAGACCAACTTACTAACCTTGGAGACCCTTCCAGAGTGGCAGGAGGCAACTGGGACTCCCTCTGTGAGAGGCTGGTGGCAGTCATTTTCAGAAGCTCATTCTACCATGAAGAGGCTGGTGTTGGCAACTGCCAGTTTGGAGTCCTCTTTCTAGCCTCTTAGAGCTGGGACCTGGGCCCTGGCCCCTCATGGCAGAGGACACTGCTCTTAAAACTGCTTTTGTTGTAGTCTATAGATTTTGAATCATTGTGTTCAAAAGCAATTTTAAGAGTAAAGCTATAGAGATACAAGCTTACTTCAGGAAACAAGAAAATTCTCAAAAAAACAACATAACCTTATACTTAAAGTAACAAGAAAAAGAAGAACAAACAAAGCTAAAAGTGAGTAGAAGAAAAGAAATAAATATCAGAGAGAAAATAAATAAAAGAGACTTAAAAAAAATAAAGAAAGAAATATTGATGAAATTAAGAGCTGATTCTTTGAAAAGATAAAACTGATAAACCTTTAGCCAGACTCATCAAGAAAAAGAGAGAAAACTCAAATAAAATAAACCAGAAATGAAAGAAGCTATAGCTGACACCAGAAAATACAAAGGATCAGAAGAGATTACTATGAACAATTATATGTCAATAAAATGGACAATACATAAGAAATGGATAAACTCCTAGAAATTTATAATCTCTCAAGACTGAGTCAGAAAGAAATACAAAATATAAACAGACCAATAACACTAATGAAATTGAGTCAGTAGCCAAAAAACTACTTATAAGCCAAAGTCCAGGGCCAGATGACTTCACAGGTAAATTCTACTTTAGACACTTAAAGAAGAATTAACTTCTACACTTCTCAACTATTCCTAAAAATTGAAAAGAAATGCTTTCAAATTCATTTTATGAAGCCAGCATCACCCTGATTCCAAAACCAAAGACACCACGAAAACATAACAGGCCAATATCAATGATAAATATAAATGATCCTGAACAAAATATTAGCAAACCAAGTCTAACGATATATTAAAAAGATCATATACCTTGATCAAGTGGGGTTTATTCCAGGGATGCAGGAATCATTCAATATCTTCAAATCAATGTGACATACCACACTAACAAACTGAAGAAGAAAAAATCATGTGACCATCTCATAGATGCATAAAAATCTTTTGACAAAATTCAACATACTTTTATGGTAAAAACTCTCAACAAAGTGGGCATAGAGGGAATACATCTAAACATAATAAAGGCCATGTAAGACAAACCTGTAGCCAACACCATACTCAACAGTGAAAAGCTGAAATCATTTCCTCTAAGATCAGGAACTAGACAAGAATGCCCACCATTACCACTTTTATTGGAAGTCCTAGCTATAGCAACAAGATATGAGAAAGGAGTAACAGGCATTGAAATAGGGAAGGAAGAAGTAAAAGGTCACTATTTTTCAGATGACATAATACTGTCCATAGAAAATCCTAAAGATGTCACCAGAATAACTACTAGAACCCATCACTGAATTTCATGAAGTTGCAGGATACAAATTAATACATAGAAACCTGTTGTATTTCTAAATACTAACAATGAACTATCAGAAAGAGAAATTAAGAAAACAATTTCATTTAACAACTGCATCAAAAAGAATCATACCTAGGAATAAATCTAAGGAGATTAAAGACTTATATTTGGGAAACTATAAGACACTGATAAAAGAAATCAAAGACAACACAAACAAATGGAAAATAAACAATTCTCATGGATTGGAAGAAATAATATTGTTAAAATGACCAGGCTACCCAGTGCAATTTATAGATTCAATGTAATCTCTATTAAAACACCAGTGTTAAATTTCATAGGACATCTGTCTAGTCAAGGCTATGGTTTTTCCTGTGGTCATGTATGGATGTGAGAGTTGGACTGTGAAGAAGGCTGAGTGCTGAAGAATTGATGCTTTTGAACTGTGGTGTTGGAGAAGACTCTTGAGAGTCCCTTGGACTGCAAGGAGATCCAACCAGTCCATTCTGAAGGAGATCAGCCCTGGGATTTCTTTGGAAGGAATGTTGCTAAAGCTGAAACTCCAGTACTTTGGCCACCTCATGCAAAGAGTTGACTCATTGGCAAAGACTCTGATGCTGGGAGGGATTGGGGGCAGGAGGAGAAGGGTATGACAGAGGATGAGATAGCTGGATGGCATCACTGACTCGATGGACGTGAGTCTGAGTGAACTCCGGGAGATGGTGATGGACAGGGAGGCCTGGCGTGCTGCAATTCATGGGGTCACAAAGAGTTGGACATGACTAAGCGACTGAACTGAACTGAACTGAGGACAAGTAATTCTAAGATTTGATTGGAAGCACAAATGACACAGAATAGCCAAAATAATGTTGAGAAGGAAGAAGAAAACTAGAAGTATCATACTCTCTGATTTAAAACTATACTACAGAGCTACAGTCATCAAAACAGTATGCCACTGGCATAAAAACAGACACATAGATCCATGGAACAGAATAGAGAGACCAGAAATAAACTCATGCTTATATGGTCAATTAATCTATGACAGAGGAAGCAAGAATATACAATGGGGAAAGACAGTGTCTTTAATAAATGGTGCTGGGAAAACTAGACAGCCGCAAGTGAAATAAACTATACTATTTTATCACACTACATACAAGAATAAATTCAAAATGAATTAAAGACTTAAACGTAAGACCAGAAGAGATTACTATGAAGAATTATATGCCAATAAAACAGACACGACAGAAGAAATGGATAAACTCCTAGAAACATACAGTCTCTTAAGATTGAGTCATAAAGCTCCTAGAAGAAAACATAGCCAGTATATTCTTTAACATTAGTCTTAGCAGTACTATTTTGGATCCGGTTCCTTAGGAAAAAGAAACAAAAGCAAACTTCCAGTTACAAAATATATGAGCTATTGGGATGAAACATACAGTGTAGGGAGTAGAGTCGTTAATAATGTAATATCTTTGTATGATGTCAGATGGTGCGGTGATCATTTTGTAATGCACAGAAATATCGATTCACGATGTTTTACACCAGAACTAACATAGTGTTATTGGTCAATTCTATTTTAATATCAGCTTACCAATCAAACTCATAGAAAAAGAAATCAGACTTATAGTTACCAGAGGTAGGAGGTGGGACAATTGAATGAAGGCAATAAACGGCACAAACATCCAGCTATAAGAGAAAGAAGTACTAAGCATGGAATGTACAATATGATTAACATTGCTGACATGAATTACCATTGCTGTATGTTATATATGAAAGTTGTTAAGACAGTAAGGTGTAAGAGTCCTCATCATAAGGAAAAACATATATTTTTAAAAATTTTGTATCTATATGAGATGATGGATGATCATTAAACTCATCGTGGTAATCATTCCATTTTGTGTGTCAGTCAAATCATTACACTCTACACATTAAACTGAAAAAAGTGCTGTATGTCAACTATATCTCAATAAAACTCGAAGAAAAAGAAAATAAAAAGCAAAAAATAAAGAGCTAAGTGCATTAAAAAAATAAAGATTCTGTTAATTGAAGAAAGAGAAACAGCTAATTTCTTTCCTCCAACACAGAATGCATTCATATATTGAGCTTTTATCATAAGCCAGAGATGTATGTGAAAAAGAAGAGTTGAACTAGGGATCACCAAGTTTCTGTGACGCTCTCAGAGTGTGTTTTTATACAACCCTCAGGTTAGATGACTAGAAGAGCCACTCCCACTCTACACTGGGAGGGAGAATGACAAAGCAGCATCAGTAATTCATTTGTGTTCTCTGCGAGGACTCATGGGCTCACAGGGACTCTGCAAGGGCTGGGGGTTATGGGCTACACAAACCACATCAACCTGGGCAGCTACACAAGAGATACACTGCAACCTTAGAAGGGTACTACTTAAAGTGGTTAAATTTTTTTTTTTTAAGCAAACTAGCTTGGATAAATGGTAGAATTAAATGTCCTTTATGCCCTAGCTACTGGGTCAGGTGATAAAGATTTACCCCCTGGCATGCAAATTAGCCCTGTGATTGCTGAGAATTCTATCTGAAAACTAATGACATTTACCAGTGCTTGATAACCTTCCCGCTTCCTGGTCAGAGTTCTTTTCAAGATAACCTGCAACAGAGTGACTGGCAGATACTTTCGTCTCTAACTCTGGATGAAGATATGCTCTGCACGTACGAGCACCCGAGGCTCCCTGCCCGCTCCAGTGATTCCCACACAGAACAGGCTGGAGGGCTGTGGGAAAAGGACTCTTAAGAGTTCTTTACAGTCTATGTTCCCTTTTTTAAAGTGAATAAATTCTCTGGTTTTTATTCAGGGTTAAGATTAAATTTATTCTTGAAACCTTCCCATGACATTTTCCAACCAAAAAGGCATGGGTTTGGCGTGTGAAGCAAGTCCTGAAAAATTGATGATTTCTTCTGTTATTCCTAAAAGGAATCAACTGTTTGTGGAATGGTTAACAACTGTCTGTCTGATTCCCCCTTAGGCCCGTATCTCTCTTATTTACACCTGGACCCCCAGAGTATACGACAGCACTTGGCACAGAGAAGGCATCCAGTCAATATTTGGTGAACGAAAGCATGAATGCATGATGCTGGAAACACGGGCAGCTGCCATCAGATGGGCAGTGGTGCCTTAAGGGAGTGTTGCAAAGAAACTCTTTTCCGTACACATTTTTCTCGCTGTGGATAACTGAGATGTGAGAAAATGACATGAGATCCAAAATTCTGTACCTCATGTTTTGGGCAAAAGAGGTCACAAAGAAGAGAGTCTGAATTCCAGTCTGAGAAAGTCCATATTCAGTTATTCCTGGAAGATATGACCATAATGTATCATGTGTTGATTGAGTAAATGAATTTATTAAATGAAGCACAAAGAGGTATGTGCAGTGGTTGAGAGTAAGAAGACTGAAGTCTGCGGGAGCACAAAGAAAGGAGGGATTTGTCCCGGATACTTTGTAGAGAAGGCTGCCTGGCAGAAAAAGGGCAGACAGGAAAGGGCTTTCGGGGAAGAGAGAATGCCACTGGGAGCTTCAGGAGAGAGGACACCGGGCCCCTCTCCTTCAGCATAGATGAGCTTGGTTGTACCTAAGTTAGGCTTATCTAGCCCTGATGCAGAATAGATGCAATGACTATTTATTGCTGTGTGCTCAGTACTCTCCTGCCTCACAGGGTAGTTTCACCCACGAAGGTGAATTAGAGGATGCCAAGGACAGAATCCTTTGCCACTGGCCAGAGTGAATTAGTTGAGGGTTGTGCACACATGATTCCAGCCAGACTGATCACTCCTTCTCCCTGGCATGCTTTCCAAACTGGACAGCAGGGAAGGTCCCTAGTCCCTTCTGGGGGATGGGGCATAAAGGTAGGTTTACTGGTACCAGTTTTTCTTCCACATGAAGGAAACTGGTTTGAGAGATTGAAACCAAATGCAGAGAGAAATGCAAACGAAAGAGATGCGGACAGTAGAGATGAATTGAAATTTCCAGTTCCACCTTAGTGTAAGGTGCATCTCATCCCATATCCTTCCAATAAGATCCCTTTTTGTCCAAGCTACTTCAAATTGGAGTTCTCTCACATGTAATCAGGAGTCTTGACTAATCCATATACTAGATTAGAATGTCTTTCCTTTGAGAAACTAAATACTTCTCACGTTGGCCTAAAATACCCACAATTATCCATACTGGTTAAGGCAGAGAAGGCCACTATTATCATATAAATATGTTATCATGGGGTATGGAGGGAGTGGGAGGGAGAAAACCTTTAAGCTTTCATCTATTAACACCTTGAAAGAGAGTTTCAGTCGTGTCCAACTCTTTGTGACCCCATGGACTGTAGCCTGCCAGGCTCCTTCTGTCCGTGGGATTCTCCAGGCAAGAATACTGGAGTGGGTTGCCATTCCCTTCTCCAGGGGATTTTCCTGACCCAGGGATTGAACCCAGGTCTCCCATATTGCAGGTGGATTCTTTACCATCTGAGCCACCTGGAAACACCTAAATGTGGTTATATCTTTCACACATAAGCCAGCAGAGCTTCCTCATGAGGCCCCACAGAGATAAAAATGGAAAAAGAATGGTTAATAGAAATGTGCAAATAGTGCTTTTAACATTGGAAGGGGGGATCCTATGTCTGTGGTGTGTGTGTGTGTGTGTGTGTGTGTGTGTGTGTGTGAGTGTACTCATGCCCTAGCAGGACTATGGAGGAGAGGGTCACCAAAAGGAAGTCTGAGAGCTGTAAAAATGAAACTAACAGTTCTTTTGTAGAGTTGTGTCTGTCATAGTCAAATTAAGTATTATTATAAATAATTATAACTAAAACTTATAATGCTTCAATATTTTCATATATATAAAAATTATAATCACTTGAGAAACGGAAAATACACATTAAGGAATTTAAAATTTACTTTAGCCATGGGAAAAATAATCAGGTACATCAGAATTGAGCTCCATTTCTGTCTCCACACTGTATTTATTAGCTGGGTTATCTTTGATAAGATTCAATCTCTCTGAAATTGTTTTCTCATCTTGAAAATGTTGCCAATTCCACTTCTAATCCAATATTGACTGTCAACTATCAAAAGGGAGCTGTGTAGTACAGTGGTTAAGGACTTTGCTTGATGTGATAGAAGGACTTATATGTTTAATATTGATGAGGTTGAACAAAACTCTCTAGCTCTGAATTTGAAGTATCAGCATAATTTCTGATGTATTTAATCTTTGAGTATAATTGCTTTATAATGTTGCATTAGTTTCTGCTGTGCAATGAAGTGAATTAGATATATGCATACATATATCCCCTGCTTTTGGATCTTCTTCACCCTCCAACCCTTCCCTCTAAGTCATCACAGAGCACTGAGCTGAGCTCCCTGTGATATACAGCAACTTCCCACTAGCTATTTATTTTACACATGGTAGTGCACATATCGGAGAAGGCAATGGCACCCCACTCCAGTACCCTTGCCTGGAAAATCCCATGGACGGAGGAGCCTGGTAGGCTGCAGTCCATGGGATCTTGAAGAGTCGGACACGACTTCACTTTCACTTTTCACTTTCATGCATTGGAGAAGGAAATGGCAACCCACTCCAGTGTTCTTGCCTGGAGAATCCCAGGGATGGGGGAGCCTGGTGGGCTGCCGTCTATGGGGTTGCACAGAGTCAGACACAACTGAAGCAACTTAGCAGCAGCAGCAGTGCACATACATCAATCCTAATATCCCAATTTGTCCCACCCTCTCCTTCCCTCCATGTCCATATGTTTCTATGTCTTCATCTCTATTCCTGCCCTGAAAAAAGGTTCACCTCTACCATTTTTCTAGATTTCATATATATAAATATTCATTAATATACTATATTTGTTTTTCTTTGACTTGCTTCACTCTGTACGACAGACTCTTAAAAAAAAGTCCTAGTTCTGTTTATTTAAATGGCATAGAAACAATGATCAATCTGATAGCAAAAAGTACCTCTAGTATGTACTTATCATGATTTCTAAATGCCATTTTCTATCAAAAAGGACCAGATCAATCTAAGACTACTGAGGTCATGGCCAAAGATCTCAGAAGCTAATTTGAAGAAGTTCCCACTGGCTAAAGGTGGGATAATCAATAAAGATAATATAACAACTGCACTGATTTGATATACATCAAATATGCTTAGATCCAAGAGTTCATATTGATATTAGAAAAGAAAATCTCATTGGTCAACTTTGCAGAATGTTAGGAATCACCTCATTATTTTAAAACTAGTAAATACAAGGAAACGATCAAACACTTATCTTGCATTTAAAAAGTGGAAACAATGGCATATTTTATTTTCTTGGACTCTAAAATCACCGCAGATGGTGACTGCAGCCATGAAATTAAAAGACACTCCTTAGAATAAAAGCTAGACAGTGTATTAAAAAGCAGAGACATCACTTTGCCGGCAAAGATCTATATAGTCAAAGCTATGGTTTTTTCAGTAGTCAGGTACGGATGGGAGAGTTGGATCATAAAGAAGACTGAGAAATAAAGAGTTGATGCTTTCGAACTGTGGTGCTGGGAGAAACTCTTGAGGACAGCAGGGAGTTCAAACCAGTCAATCCTAAAGGAAATCAACCCTGAATATGCATTGGAAGGACTGATGTTGAAGCTGAAGCTCCAATACTTTGGCCACCTGATGTGAAGGGCCAACTCGTTAGAAAAGACCCTGATGCTGGGAAACATTGAAAGCAGGAAAAGTGAAAGTGAAAGTGAATTTGTTCAGTCTGTCCAACTCTTTGAGACCCCATGGACTATAGCCTACCACGCTCCTCCATCCATGGGATTTTCCAGGCAAGAGTACTGGAGTGGGTTGCCATTTCCTTTTCCAGAGAATCTTCCTGACCCAGGGATCGAACCCGGGTCTCCCGTGTTGTAGGCAAATGCTTTACCATCTGAGCCACCAGGGAAGTTAAAAAAGCAGGAAAAGGGGATGACAGAAGATGAGATGGTTGCATGGCATGACTGACTCAATGGACATGAATTTGAGCAGGCTCTGGGAGATGGTGAAGGACAGGGAAGCCTGGCGTGCTGCAGTCCATGGGATTGCAAAGAGTTGGACAGGACTGAGCAACTGAACAACAACCTGAGGCGAAGCACTGACTCGCTGGAAAAGACCCTGATGCTGGGAAAGATTGAGGACAGGAAGAGAAGGGGGTGACAGAAGATGAGATGGTTGGATAGCATCACTGACTCAATGGACATGAATTTGAGCAAACTCTGAGAGACAGTGGAGGACAGAGGAGCCTGGCATGCTCCAGTCCATGGAGTTGGAAAGAGTTGGACATGACTGAACAACAGCAACAACCACACAGTAACCAAATATTTTTTTTAATTAATTAATTAATTTTAACTGGAGGCTAACTACTTTACAATATTGTAGTGGTTTTGCCATACACTGACATGAATCAGCCATGGGAGTAATACTTCATGAGGGGAAATTCCTTTTTATACATGACTTAGGGTAATAGCATTTTGCAAATTCCATTGAGTTCATGGATACAGACAATAATCATCAATGACTATTTACATTGAAAAAAGACAATTAGACATTTTGTGCCTTAAGAGGGTAGCACATTTTTTTCCCTATAATGTAATGTTGACATAAACACGCACACAAACACAAGTCTAAACTGAGTCTGATTTAGGCACTAAATTCAACCACCAGGTTATAGAAATATAGTGGACAGAAAAATATTAAATGGAATCACAAGGAGATCAGTAAAATCCAGACTATGGGAAATTTTACAGGGCAAACATCTTGGTTTATTCAACAGTAAAAACTAAATATGCAAGGGGGAAAAGAGAAAGCTGAGTAGAGAAACTATAAAGTAAAAGAGATTTAAGAAAGTAATTTTAGTATTTGACCTTATTTTGATCCTTGTTCAAGCAAACTGAAAATACTGAACACTGACTAAAGTTGAGATTAAGGAATTATTGCCACTATTTTGGGCTTTCCAGGTGGCCCAGTGGTAAAGAATCTTTCTGCAGTGCAGGAGACACAAGAGATGTGGGTTTGACCCCTGGGTCAGAAAGATTCCCCAGAGAAGGAAATGGCAACCCACTCCAGTATTCTTGCCTGGGAAATCCCATGGACAGAGGAACCTGGTGGGTTACAGTTCATGGGGTTGCAAAGAGTCAGACACGGCTAGAGCATGGACACAGCAGCCACTATTTTAGGCATAACAAAGATGAAAGTGAAGTGAAAGTCTGTCAGTCATGAATCTTTAACATGGGCAATGAAAAAGATAAGCACAATTATTAATTACATTTATCAGGGATGCCCTAGGCCACTGCTTTCAAACTTTAATGTGCACATGAATCATCTGGAAATTCTTAAACTTCAGATTCTGGTTCAGTTTGGGGTGGGGCCTGAAATTTTGCATCTGACAAGCTTTTAGGCGATGCTGAAGAGGCTGGCTCCTGTCTACTTGGTTTCGTAAGTTCTGTGTCACTGGGAAATGATCTCACAGACACTTCAGTAGGACTTTGGTCTTCAGTGGTTTGGATAAAAGATAACTAGGAAATTGCTCTGAAATACTAATTGGAAGAATTCATTTCTGATTCCTTGGTTTTGGTAAATGTTCTATCTACTCTGACTTGGTTGGTCCAAGTTGCATTCTGAGAAAAGGATTTTGAAACTAACTCTCTGGCAGCCTTGAGGATGACGTGTTGTGTCACAGAAGGAAGATCCTTTAGAGAAGCTCTTTCATGTTTATAATTTCTCTGAACCTAGACAGGAAAGGCAAGGATGAGCTGCCTAAGCTGTGCTGATGGTTGGCCTCTGTGTCGCTCTTCAGCTGACTGATCATGTGGTTCCCCACAATGTAGATTACTATTTTCCTCAAGCTTCCATAGGAAGGAGAAAAATGATTGTGCCCCAATAGTTCTGAGGTTAAATTAGTTTGGAAAGCTCAGAGTTAAAGAAAGATTAATGGACCTCCTCCCTCCAGGTCTTTTCTGAGATCTTAACATATTCTGGACAATGGAACCTTTAAGAGGGGTTGACAGGACACGGGCCGCCCAGTCAGATTTGACCATGGACCTTGTTTTTTAACAACTATCTCTTGAGATAGGGTTTGGCAGACTTCACCTTGAGAAATGCTGATCTGGGGAGCTGGGACAAAGTTTGTCTTACTGACTTTGAATTCACCGAACTCAGTGGTGAAAATGGGTGTATGTATATGATATAGAGTTGGGAGTTTCTAGAAATCTTTGCAATTAGTAAACACTCCCTTTTGAAAAGATAAAAGTGTCATCAGATCAGATCAGATCAGTCGCTCAGTCATGTCTGACTCTTTGCGACCCCATGAATTGCAGCATGCCAGGCCTCCCTGTCCATCACCAACTCCCAGAGTTCACTGAGACTCACGTCCATCAAGTCGGTGATGCCATCCAGCCATCTCATCCTCTGTCATCCCCTTCTCCTCCTGCCCCCAATCCCTCCCAGCACCAGAGTCTTTGCCAATGAGTCAACTCTTCACATGAGGTAGCCAAAGTACTGGAGTTTCAGCTTTAGCATCATTCCTTCCAAAGAAATCCCAGGGCTGATCTCCTTCAGAATGGACTGGTTGGATCTCCTTGCAGTCCAAGGGACTCTCAAGAGTCTTCTCCAACACCACAGTTCAAAAGCATCAAGTCTTTGGCTCTCAGCCTTCTTCACAGTCCAACTCTCACATCCATACATGACCACAGGAAAAACCATAGCCTTGACTAGATGAACCTTTGTTGGCAAAGTAACGTCTCTGCTTTTGAATATGCTATCTAGGTTGGTCATAACTTTCCTTCCAAGGAGTAAGCGTCTTTTAATTTCATGGCTGCAATCACCATCTGTAGTGATGTTGGAGCCCAGAAAAATAAAGTCTGACACTGTTTCCACTGTTTCCCCATCTATTTCCCATGAAGTGATGGGGCCAGATGCCATGATCTTCGTTTTCTGAATGTTGAGCTTTAAGCCAACTTTTTCACTCTCCACTTTCACTTTCATCAAGAGGCTTTTTAGTTCCTCTTCACTTTCTGCCATAAGCGTGGTGTCATCTGCATATCTGAGGTTATTGATATTTCTCCCGGCAATCTTGATTTCAGCTTGTGTTTCTTCCAGCCCAGCGTTTCTCATGATGTACTCTGCATATAAGTTAAATAAACAGGGTGACAATATACAGCCTTGACGTACTCCTTTTCCTATTTGGAACCAGTCTGTTGTTCCATGTCCAGTTCTAACTGGTGCTTCCTGACCTGCATACAAATTTCTCAAGAGGCAGATCAGGTGGTCTGGTATTCCCATCTCTTTCAGAATTTTCCAGTTTATTGTGATCCACACAGTCAAAGGCTTTGGCATAGTCAATAAAGCAGAAATAGATGCTTTTCTGGAACTTTCTTGCTTTTTCCATGATCCAGCAGATGTTGGCAATTTGATCTCTGGTTCCTCTGCCTTTTCTAAAACCAGCTTGAACATCAGGAAGTTCATGGTTCACATATTGCTAAAGCCTGGCTTGGAGAACTTTGAGCATTACTTTACTAGTGTGTGAGATGAGTGCAATTGTGCAGTAGTTTGAGCATTCTTTGGCATTGCCTTTCTTTGGGATTGGAATGAGAACTGACCTTTTCCAGTCCTGTGGCTACTGCTGAATTTTCCAAATTTGCTGGCATATTGAGTGCAGCACTTTCACAGCATCATCTTTCAGGATTTGGAATAGCTCAACTGGAGTTCTATCACCTCCACTAGCTTTGTTCATAGTGATGCTTTCTAAGGCCCATCACATTCCAGGATGTCTGGCTCTAGGTCAGTGATCACACCATCATGATTATCTGGGTCATGAAGATCTTTTTTGTACAGTTCTTCTGTGTATTCTTGCCACCTCTTCTTAATATCTTCTGCTTCTGTTAGGTCCATACCATTTCTGTCCTTTATCGAGCCCATCTTTGCATGAAATGTTCTTTTGGTATCTCTGATTTTCTTGAAGAGATCTCTAGTCTTTCCCATTCTATTGTTTTCCTCTATTTCTTTGCATTGATCGCTGAGGAAGGCTTTCTTATCTCTTCTTGCTATTCTTTGGAACTCTGCATTCAGATGCTTATATCTTTCCTTTTCTCCTTTGCTTTTCACTTCTCTTCTTTTCAAAGCTATTTGTAAGGCCTCCCCAGACAGCCATTTTGCTTTTTTGCATTTCTTTTCCATGGGGATGGTCTTGATCCCTGTCTCCTGTACAATGTCACGAACCTCATTCCATAGTTCATCAGGCACTCTATCTGTCAGATCTAGGCCCTTAAATCTATTTCTCACTTCCACTGTATAATCATAAGGGATTTTCTTTAGGTCATACCTGAATGGTCTAGTGATTTTCCCTACTTTCTTCAATTTCAGTCTGAATTTGGCAATAAGGAGTTCATGGTCTGAGCCACAGTCAGCTCCTGGTCTTGTTTTTGCTGACTGTATAGAGCTTCTCCATCTTTGGCTGCAAAGAATATAATCAATCTGATTTCGGTGTTGACCATCTGGTGACATTCATGTGTAGAGTCTTCTCTTGTGTTGTTGGAAGAGGGTGTTTGTTATGACCAGTGCATTTTCTTGGCAAAACTCTATTAGTCTTTGCCCTGCTTCATTCCGTATTCCAACACCAAATTTGCCTGTTACTCCAGGTGTTTCTTGACTTCCTACTTTTGCATTCCAGTCCCCTGTAATGAAAAGGACATCTCTTTTGGGTGTTAGTTCTAAAAGGTCCTGTAGGTCTTCATAGAACCGTTCAACTTCAGCTTCTTCAGCATTACTGGTTGGGGCATAGACTTGGATTACTGTGATATTAAATGGTTGGCCTTGGAAACGAACAGAGATCATTCTGTTGTTTTTGAGATTGCATCCAAGTACTGCATTTCGGAGTCTTTTGTTGACCATGATGGCCACTCCATTTCTTCTGAGGGATTCCTGCCCGCAGTAGTAGATATAATGGTCATCTGAGTTAAATTCCCCCATTCCAGTCCATTTCAGTTCGCTGATTCCAGCCAATAGGAATAATAAGCTAACAGAAGACTTTAATTACTTAAATTTCGAAACAAACCACATCTGCAGGTTCAAAGTCTTCTCTGAGACAAGTGGTGCAATTTGCCTTTTCCGTACCCCCAGATTGTCATCATCAGATGGAGAAACGGCTACCTCACAGGGTAGTCACGAGGACGAACGAAAATGGGCACAAAAATGCTAGCACACAAAAGACGTCTATAAGCGATGGCCTTATTTTCATTATTACAATGAAATTCTTCTGGAAGTAGCACCTTCCTTTTCTTATATAGATTTTTAAGCAAGTGATTGTAGGTTCATATTATCTTTTGGGAGAACATTTAAAAAACATGCATGCCCAGACCCCGTGAATTATAATTTAGTGATGATAAAAGGGAAGGATACATGTATATGTGAAAATGTTTCTCCCTGTGATGGCTATGATACATCTGAAATACCTTCAGTGCATTTAAGGCAAATCTCTAAGTTGTGATCCCACCTCTCCTGCAGTAGTCCTGGTATATGGTCCTTGCAATAAAAGGTTTCTGTGGTTAAATAATTAGAAATGTTACATACTAGAACTTTCCCTGACCCCTCCTCCTTGGGGGTTATTAAAATAACTGAGAAGGCCTGCAATACACACTATTTGAAAACTTGGAACCTATTGTTGTCTGATCTTACTTAACAGGGCAATACGTATTTTTTTCTTGCAACTCTCATGGACATCTTTGTTCAACATATTTGAGACATATTATACATAGAGTTAGAAGAGAATTCTATCCATATTCAGAAATCTTTTTGCATTAAAGACATAAGGGAGAAGCAAGATAGCAAAGAGCAGCTAAAATTCCTACTCCCCTGGGATCTGGCTAGGTCTGCTTTTATCCTTCCTGCCACTTGTTACTTAAAAGTGGAAAGGAATATTGAAAATGATACATGTGTGCTTTCAAGTAAGCAACTCTGGGTAAAAGGTGAGTGAGAGTCAAAGGACCAGGGAAACGAGCTACTACACATTTTAAGAGCTGAGACTGGACAAACTTGGCTTTGGATTGTGGTTCCAATACTTCCCAGCTTGATGACCTCGGACAAGTTACTTCACTTCTCTGTGTCTCATTTGCCTTATGTGTAAAAGGACTTTAAAAAGATACATTAAAGCAGAAATATAGACACAGGCATAGAGAACAAATGCATAAATACCAAGGGGGAAGGGGGCGTGGGATTCACTATGTGTAAAATAGATGACTGATGAGAACCGACTGTATAGCACAGGGAACTCTACTCAATGCACTGGGCTGACCTGAGTGGGAAGGAAATTCAAAAGGGAGGGGATATATGTATACATATAGCTGACTCACTTTACTGTACAGGAGATATTAACACAACATTGTAAAGCAATTATACTCCAATAGAGATTAATTTAAGAATGCATTATTAGTAGTACTATTATCACTGTTCTTAAAGAAATGGAAAAGCACACTTCAGCAAAGTGAGAGGGAGAGTCAGTTATTGAAATAGAATAGAGAATTCTGAAAACTTTCAAGATCAAACAAATCTTATACCCTTTACAAATGAATTTTATTTTTTTGTAAATCATTACATCAAGTATCCTAAGAGAAGTCAGGGTTAGAGTTTGAGAGATGTGATTAAATTGAGTTGGTTGGTAGCAGTGGAGCGTGAATGACCCTTTCATCCAGCTCTTCATTCTGGTCAAATCCCAAACCATCAGACTAATTAATACATAAGAAACAGCTTGGGGCTGCTGCCAACAACAAACAAAAGAAGTAAGTGGGTGAAGCAGCGACACCAGATAACTACCCAAGAGTAAAAGGACTCAGATTTGTGGGGAGGCTGTTGGGGTGGGCAGCCTGAAGGGAGATTTGTAAATGTACACAAGTTTTACTGCTCTGCTCCCAGGATTTAATTGAAAATTTGAATTTTTCACACTCAGTTTCAGTCAACACATATTGCCTATGAACGCCACTTCTATTTACTGCCAACTACTTATTGGTCTCTTATTACGTGCCTAGCTTCATGCTAATTCATGTACCTATCATTTTATAACTGAGCAGGACTTTATGGGGCCATACTGGGGCCAACCCTTACCCCATACCCTCTGCTTTAGTTCCTTTCTGAAGTACCTAGATAATAGTTTCTGATGTACATTTCCTGAGTTGTTGACATGAAAGCCCTCACCAAATGGAAGATGTGAATTGCTTAATGATCATGAGGACATAGCCCCGAGGTCTACAGCACATAGCCCAGGCAACTGTGGACACTGTGACAACTGCCCTATTATCTTACCACCAATCAGAGAATTGTGCATGAGCTGATCACATACCCCGTCCCCCTTTCCTTACTTAGGCTTTAAAAATGCCATTTTGCTCTTTAAAAAACTAAAAATAGAACTATCACATGACCCAGCAATCCTATTACTGGGGACATACCCAAAGAAATGGAATATATACAATGGAATATTACTCAGCCATAAAGAGGAACAAAACTGGGTCATTTGCAGAGATGTGGATGCACCCAGAGACTGTCATACAGAGTGAAGTAAGAGAAAAACAAATACCATGTATTAATACATCTATGTGGAATCTAGAAAAAACGGTATAGATGATCTTATTTGCAAAGCAGGCACAGAGAGCAAATGTATGGAAACCAAGCAGGGAAGGGGTGGGTGGGATGAATTGGGGGATTGGGATTGACAAACACACATTGATACTATGTATAAAATAGATAACTAACCAGAACCTATTGTATAGCACAGGGAACTTTACTCAGTGGTCTGCTGCTGCTGCTGCTGCTAAGTCGAATCAGTCGTGTCTGACTCTGTGCTACCCCATAGACTACAGCCCACCAGGCTCCCCTGTCCCTGGGATTCTCCAGGCAAGAACACTGGAGTGGGTTGCCATTTCCTTCTCCAACGCATGAAAGTGAAAAGTGAAAGTGAAGTCGCTCAGTCGTGTCCAACTCTTAGTGACCCCATGGACTGCAGCCTACCAGGCTCCTCCATCCATGGGATTTGCCAGGCAAGAGTACTGGAGTGGGGTGCCATTGCCTTCTCCGACTCAGTGGTCTATTGTGACCTAAATGAAAAGGAAATCCAAAAAAGAGGAGATATATGTATATGTATAACTGATTCACTTTGTGGTACAGTAGAGACTAACACAACATTGTAAAGCAACTATACATCAATAAAAATTAACTAAAAAAAAAATGTTATCTGGAAACCCATCAGGGAATTTGGGCCTTCTGAGCACTGGCTGTCGTGGACTACTTGTACGAAGCCTTAGAATAAATGCTGTGTTTTCCTTCACTATGACCCAGCGTCAGTAGATTGACTCTACAGCACATGGGCAAGCAGAATCAAGTTTGGTTCAGTGACAATTCAGTCCTCAGAAGCATGCTATAGAAAGGATACTATTTTTGTGTCCATTTTCCAGATGAGGGAATAAAGGGTGAGACAGTTAATAAACGGTAGGTTTGGGCTTTGAGTTCAGCTCTGCCAGACTCTAGACCCTGGGTTCTTAACCACAAAATGATCATGATTTCTCCATGATGTCCACGGTATCATACACATAAACATTAAATTAAATTAAATTAAAATGTTGATGATCATTCCCTGTTCTTAGAGATTTCAGTACTGTCATGAAGGTAAGACATACAAAATGAAAAAATGATTCAGGATACCTTGCTGCTTTTATGCTGGTATCAAAGGAACACTAGAAAAAATTCATAGAGGGAGAAATGGCTGGAGCTGATCTGGACAGAATGAGTGGGGATTGGATAAGCACAGAAAAGTGGGCTGGTCTCAAAAGTAACTGAGCAGATATTAGACTCCTTGGTTTAGAGCAAAGAGCAGTTTCTTCAACTAAACACACGGGTCCCCTTTTAAGGGCTCTGAGGGTTTCAGCAAGTTATTTACTTTCCCAAGCCTCAGTTTCCCCATCTGTGAGAAGGGGATGATATTTATCTTAGAGAGTTGCTGGAAAGACTGTGTGACTGCAGCGTTGAAATTAAAAGACACTTGCTCCTTGGAAGAAAGGCTATGACAAACCTAGACAGAGTACTAAAGTACAGAGACATCACTTTGCCAACCAAAGTCCATCTAGTCAAAGCTATGGTTTTTCCAGTAGTCATGTATGGATGTCAGAGTTGGACCATAAAGAAGGCTGAGCGCCAAAGGGTTCATACTGTCAACCATGGTGCTGAAGAAGACTCTTGAGAGTCCCGTGGACAGCAAGGAGATGAAACCAGTCAATCCTAAAGGAAATCAACCCTGAATATTCATTGTAAGGACTGATGCCGAAGCTCCAATACTTTGGCCACCTGATGCGAAGCACTGACTCATTGGAAAAGACTTTGATGCTGGGAAAGATTGAGGGCAGGAGGAGAAGGGGCTGAGAGAGGATGAGATAGTGGGATGGCATCACCAACTCAATGGACATGAATTTGAGCAAACTCTGAAGGATACAAATCCTGGTGTGGACCCTGGCGTGCTGTAGACCATGGGGTCAGAAAGAATCGGGCATGAATCAGTGACTGAAAACAACAACAACAAAATGCTTGGGAAAGGAGCATCTACTACCTTCTCCTCTATCCACCAGATTATATCCAATTTCCAAGTAGAGTTGGCTGACATCTTCCCCTGGCCCTCCAGTTAAAGACTTTATCTTAGAAAGAGCCCTACCTGCTGTGAGAAGCCCTTCACAACCCGCCTCTGTTTGAGGTTGGTCTCTCCATCCAAGTTGGCGGTTTCCAGATGGCAGACCCCACTGGGGTCCGAGGAGAAGAGGAGGAGTATATCGGCTGGGATGATCTCGTTGCACTGCATCTGGATGAAGTCCCCCACATGTACATCCTTCCAGCACTTCTGCACGTAGCTCTGCTCTTTCCTGGGGTGGGAGAAAGACAGGGGTCAGAGCGTATGTTAAGGTTCTCAGAACATAAATGAATGAATGGAAAAAGTCCCCCTCCCTGTACCTAATATCCCCCAATCAACTTGTCACAAGACTGCTCCGTATTATATGTGCCCCAAATGACCACTAGCATCATCTCTAGAAAAGCTAAGCATAATCTATAGTATCCCACTAGTAAAGATCTCTCCTGATGACCGTGTGGAGTTTTGACTGACTGCTGGCTCTTGACTGGTTGCTGTGCTCAGCCCTTGCATCCTGGCAGGAGAAAAAATTTAAAGGAGAAGGTGACCATATATTCATATTAACATCATATTCTTTATAAACTTCACTTCCCAGAATACCCAGTTATCACTGAGGAAAGCAGGGCCATAAAAGACTGGAGAATAGGACATATGGCTTCTGGTTTTAGGTGGAGAGTGGCATTGGAAAGGTGAGAATATAGCCCACTGTCTAGGAAGATCTGAAGGGTGCTGAAACAGGAAACAGGGAATTAGGGAGACGGCACCAGGAACATTGACAGGATGGGCCCCACACTGATCACAGAGTCAGAGGGCTAAAGAAGTCTGAGAAATGATGCACTTGCTCTCCCCATCCAGTTTATCAGAGCTTACACAATGATCGGGGCAGCAACAACTGTGAATCTAGCATTTCTACCATGCCAAGCACTGGTATAAATTAATACTTCATTTGCTTACATAATAATCTACTGAAGAACATATTATTATACCCATTTCACAAAGAGGGAATGGAGGGTTTAGAAGAAATTTCCCAAAGTTTTACAAAAACAGAGCTGGACCCTGAGTCTGGGTCCACCTTGACCCCAAACCCAGTTTTCACTGCTGCACAGGTATCCTACCTCCTCGAAGACATTCCCCTCTTTCTTCTCCAGTGAAATGGCAGCATCAGCTATTATACCCCCAGCAAAAAGACTCGTTATTCCCCAAGGCAATACATTTCATTTCCAAGAGCCCTCATTTTTACAAATTCTTCCTTCTGATTAACCAAATATTGAACTCATTCTGTTCTCCCAGGCAATCTGATTTATTCCATCTCCTACCATTTAAGAAATATTTTGAAGTATTCATCAGGCATGCTCTGAAGCCTTTTGGATTTGCCAAGTCAAATTGAACTTTATAAGTGCTTTCAATTATTATGGGTGGCATAGTTTCCAGATCTGTCTAGAAGTGAGGGCTCTTTTAAGACTGTTTGGAAATCTCTTTACATGTAAGATTTGGGACCAAACCTATATTCCAGATGTGGTTCTTTTGAATTAGGCCCAGCTGGCTTTCAGGTGAACACCTCTGAGCCCAGCCAGGCCTGGAAAGGCAGCTCTCCTTTGCTATTTTTCTCCATGGATGCTGAGCCCCTCTGGGCATGCTGTTGGTTCTGTTTCTGTAGAAATAGGAGCTGCCCTGAGCAAGACAGGACCACTCTTCTGCAGACAGAGAGACGTGACTGGAATGTCACTTTTCTCCTCAGACTGAAGATAAAGGTTTGAGCTTTCTCCTTTCTTTGGGGCACTCTAGAAAACCCTGAGCAAGCCCTCCTAAGACTGGATTTTCCTTGTCATAAAAGACCCATGTGAAGGACTCCCCCCACTTTCCTAAAATAGATGTATATCCTTTGGAAGCCTTTTGGAAGGCCATCCAAGAGAAGATCTGATCGGAGTCTATAAAATAATCAGGAATTGCAATTAGGGAGCAGTCTTAAAACTCTCAAGACCCATAGAATTCTTCAGAAGTGCCCAGAGCTCAGCAGCCACTGGTTAAACTAATCGGTGGGCAATATCGTCCCAATGGACACCACTTCTGAGCATTTTGAGGGCAGTGCATCTGTAGCATTTCAGTAATTCTTTTAATGGAAAAAGTAGGGTTCTAAGCCCTTTTCGTTCCCTCAGCTTGTTTTATGCTCTCCTGCTTCTCTATGTTATTTTTAAATTTTTTTACCATAAAGAATAGAGATAGTTTCCCCAGATTTGTTTCTCACTGCCATTTCAGAGAAACACTTATATCCTGATTCAGGAAAACTTTCTTTAGAGCAGCCTTGGGAACACCTGTTAAATGTCCAAATATAAGGCTACTTAAAGAAATTGGAATCGCAGATACTTTCCATGGGAAAAGGATCTTATGTGGTGAAGGAGGGAGGCTTTCTCTATTGTTTTTTCCCCCTTTGTGAGAGGGCACTTAAAAAAAAAAAGATTCTTGAATAGTATAGCAAAATTGTTCCAAAGGATTGTCATTCAACTTGTCTATATTCTTCTCCACTTCCCGCCTTTGACTTCTGTCCTTTGGGAATGGCCCAGTCCCAAAGGTGACCTCAGCACTCTGCTTGGTACTTGAGATGGGGTTTCATGAGAACAGCACTGACTCTGAGCAATATTCTAACTGCCAATACTTTCAGAGAATGATGGTTCAAGAAGTTTGCAAAAGCTAGTTGGGAGTGCCGTATACATAGACATACCAAAGGCAGGCCAACACACCTCCACCCATCAATATTGAATCTCATTCTTCTTCCTTCTCATAAAGGACTCCACTGTTTATTACTGGAGGAGGAAATGGAAACCCACTCCAGTGTTCTTGCCTGGAAAACCCCATGTACAGAGAAGCCTGGAGAGCTACAGTCCATAGGGTCGCAGAGAGTTGGACACAACTGAGCACGCACGCATTACTTATTATGAGTTGTGAGTAATTAAGAGAATGGAAGATAGAAGTCATGCAGATGAATTATGAAACATAAATATCTATATCTATATAGATAATTATGAGGAGTCACTTCTGTGAGTTAGGCTGGAGTGTTGTCTTGTCAACTCCCATGGTGATGATAGGTATCGCAAGATCAATGGAACCACACAAGAAGCTACACATCAGGCTGGTCTCTAACTTCATTCCATCATTCCTTGGATCCCAGGGAGGTCCTGTCCAGTACTGCTGTCCTGGTAACAATCACCTGTCTTTCCTTTAGATGCAATCTTCTCTTCCTTAAGATGACATGCAGTGCTGAAGAACACTCTTAGTCCCTGTTGTAGGCTTACCCTCCCCCAAACAGAGATTGCCCACCTCCAGGTCATGCTGCTCAAACAGAGGCTCATACACCTGCAAGCATATATCCTGTCATGTGTCCAGGAGCACAGAAGCTATGGAAGCAACAGATTCAGGAGAGGGTGTTTAAAATTTTTTTTTTTGGGGGGGGACATAATTTAGTAATTTAGCTGGTATAGAATTTGAATTACATTTGTATTGATTGACCCAAACAAAGTAATGTTACAGAAATGGAGTTAGATTTTATAGGAATTTGGGATGAGAAAAAGTGACATTGGAGATATTTCCTTCTTGCACAGGGTTATCCTGTGCTGATTTTCTGATCCCCTGGGGACCCACTCTGTCTCCTCAACTGTTAGAAATATAACTGTGGAAAAGGCAAGGGTGCACAGCCCTGGGATCCAGCCCCAGGAGGTGCTGAGTGGCTGAATCCCACTGAGGCAGAAAAGTGGTGTGCTTCTGCACTGAGGGATGCCCAGATGTGGCCAGCAGCTGGCTGGGAGCCACCTGCGGGAGTCATTCCCTGGTTAATCCAGCCCATTTGGAACAGATGCCCCGGGTGGACACGTCCACACGCTCCTGATCGTTTCCCACATGCTCAGTGAGTCCACACCTGGGAACTGATTGCTATTTTAGTTTCGTGGCATGTTCACTGCTGCTTAAAAATAAGACAAATCAACATGGCTGGGGACAAAGACTCCATCTGGCAGATTCTGCCTCGGGGAGAAATTAAGTGATGCAGTGCTAAATGGCTTTCTGAGAGGAGCTAGGGCTTATTAAGAGGTAAATAAACAGCATGAGAGGTTTGTAAACAACTAGATCCTGTGGGGAAGCAGGTGAAAAGTGGGGAATGGAGGAGGAAAGGGTGTTTAAGGTCCCATTTCTCAAGTACTATGTGGGTTTGGGGTTCCCCAGGTGGCACTAGTGGTAAAGAACCCACCTGCCAATACAGGAGATATAAGAGACGTGGGTTCGATCCCTGGGTCAGGAAGATCCCCTGGAGGAGGGCATGACAACCCACTCCAATATTCATGCCTGGAGAATCTCATGGACAGAAGAGCCTGTTGGGGTCGCAAAGAGTTGGACATGACCGACGCAACTTAGCATGCACACAATGAAGGTCTTATGTTTTAAGGAACTAGAGTAGAGGGGATTTATCAGGAAGCTTAGTTGTCTGTAGGATTTCCAGCCGGTATAGGATGAGCTGACCTGGACTGTCCTTCAAGAAGCTGGCATGTCACGCCCCAAAGGGTCCGTGTCATTACCCCAGGGTGAAAGGGGAAGCCAGTGAGAGTGAGTGCAGTATAGGGACTAAGAGTGGGCTTGAATCTCAACTTTACCACTACTACCTGAGTGACCTTGGGGAAGTAACTTAATCTTTCAGAGACTACCTTCAGTTGAAGGTAATACTTGTATTTGCCTCAGAGGGTTTTTAAAAGGATTGGTGACATGACCCATGTAAGGGACTGAGAGCTCGGTTCTGCACTGAATAAGGACTCACTAAATACAAGCTGCCTTTATGCTGCTGATGACAAAGATTGTCAATGTTAGGGGGAGGGCTAACCACCACTGCTGCCCCAGCATTTTCTTCTTCATGTTACTGGGATGCCCACTTTATGTCTGTAATTACATTTCATGAGTTGGGTTCAGACACATAATGTCCAAACACACTTAAAGAAACTTTAAAAATCCAAACATTTTCCCCAAGCCCCAAAACAAGGGCCAAATTCAGCCTATGGAAGACTAAGGACTCTGAATGCTGGTTACTGGGCAAATTCTCAGAAATATATATCCTTAAAATCAGGGCTTCCCACCAAGTTTTTGAGGATGTTGAAAAACTATGAATAGTTCTAAAGTTTATATAAAGAGCCAAAAAAGGCCAACTAGCTTTAAGACTTACTATAAAGCTACAGTAATCAAGACAGTGCAGTGTTGATTAAGAACAGAATAATAGATCAATAGAACAGAATAGATAGCCCAGATATAGATTCATATAATTATAGTCAACTGACCTTTGACAAAGGAGCAAAGGCATACAACTGAGCAAAGATAATCTTTTCAACAAATGGTGCTGGAACAAGTGGACATTCAAACGACAAAAAAGAAAAGAATAGAATCCAGACACAGATCTTATACTCTTCACAAAAATCAACTCAAAATGGATCACAGGCCTAAATATAAAGTGCAGAACTATAAAACTTTAAGACAACATAGCAGAAAACCTAGATGACCTTTGGTATGACAATGACTTTTCGGGTAAACACCATAGGCACTATTCATGAAAGAAGTAATTGATAAGCGGGATTTTATTAAAATCAAAAATTTCTATGAAAAATGATGGTAAGAGAATGAGAACACAAGCCACTATCTGGGACAAAATATGTGTTTTGCAAAAGACACATCTGATAAAGGGTTGTTATCTGAAACATACAAGAACTCTTAAGCGTTAGTCACTCAGTTGTGTCTGACTCTTTGCGACCCCCATGGACTATAGCCCACCAGGCTCCTCTGTCCATGGGATTCTCTAGGCAAGAATACTGGAGTGGGTAACCATTCCCTTCTCCAGGGATCAAACCCGGGTCTCCTGCATTGCAGGTGGATTCTTTACCATCTGAGCCACCAGGAAAGCTCTTAAAACTCAACAATAAGAACAAAAAACCCAATTAAAAAATGGACAAGAGACCTAAACAGACACCTCAACAAAGAAGATATACAGATGTCAAATAAGCAGGCAAAGAGCTCCCCATCATGTGTCATCAGAAAAATGCAAGTTAAAATGAGATATCATACATCCCTATTTAAATACACAAATCCCGAACACTAACAACACAGCATTTTCTTCTTCATGCTACTGGGATGCCCACTTTATGTCTGTGATTACATTTCATGAATTCGGTTCAGACACATAATGTGCAAACACATTTAAAGAAACTTTAAAAATCCAAACATTTTCCCCAAGCCCCAAAAGAAGAGTTTTTTTGTTTTTGTTTTTAAATAAAAACAGGAGAGGAAGCTGAGCAACAGGCACTCTCATACATTGTTTGTAGGAATGGTACAGGCATTTTGAATGGTACAATGGAACAGCCACTCTGAAAGACAATTTGTTGGTTTCCTAAAAAACTAAGGCCTATGGCACTTAACCTATATTACCATTTAACTGCCTACTTTTATTGTATTATTACTGCTATCTCTGTTTCATAGATGAGGAAACTTAGGCCCAGAAAGGTTATCCAACTTGTGTAAGGTCACACAGGTACATCTACCAGGACACAGGAATGACAGCTGTGGGGGCTTTCCAGCTCCACATGGTCTCCTGGTTCTGTTGGAGAGTGAATACAGAGCAGATGAAGCCTCAGCATCTGGTGACATAAATGAAACTAAGAACAGGGGGTGAGAACAGGAGCCTCAGCTTTTGGAATTGTGAGCTCCATCATGGCGAGCCAGAGGCTATAAATCGTCATCCGCTCAGAAAAAAATCATGCCTGTTGACAGGAGTCCAGAGGTCTGGGGACACCAGGATTCTTGTTTTATGATTCTTCTACCGATTGAGTTTGGGGGAGAACCTAATGCATTCAAACCCGACATGATAAGCTGAATTGGCCCAAATAGTGTATGGCCTGCTGTGAGTGCAGGGTGAGGCTGTGGGAGTGGGGTGAGCCCTTGCAAAAGCAATGCTTCAGAGAGGAGAGAGGGCGTCTATTTGGCTGGTGCCAAATGCAGAGCAAAGAGCCTCAGGGTGGATGCAGCGGTCTGCTGGTCTGTCAACTCCAGCCAGTGGCACGTTTAATAGTCATGCCTCCAGTGACACTATGTTTCTCTGTTATGTGCATTTTTCAGATTCTTCCCCAGACCTATTTTGCTTTGTTATTAGAGCTTGGATTCAAGCTTTATGATAAAGAGTTTGTCTTCCCTGCAGTTCAAATCCCCAGCCAATGGTCTATCTTTCTTACTCCCCTGGGCTTCTCTGGTGGCTCAGCTGGTAGAGAATCTGCCTGAAATGTGAGAGACCTGGGTTTTATCCCTGGGTTGGGAACATCCCCTGGAGAAGGGAACAGCTACCTACTCCAGTATTCTGGCCTGGATAATTCTATATAGTCCATGGGGTAGCAATGAGTTGGACACGACTGACTGACTGTCACTTCACTTGGATCAAGCTTATGGTGACTCCTGGCTATCAAGCTTATAGAACTATCCTTAGTAATATCTTAGCCAACATTTGCTGATAGCTACTGAATGCCAGCCACTATACTAAGCATTTTACACGCATTACTTCATACAACACTTACAGCAAACCCAGGAAAGTAGCTTTCAGGTGAAGAATTTATGAGTGTATTTTGATGTTCGGATGGCCCTGGTAAAGGCTCAGTTCTACCCTGTCCATCATTCCATCACCTTTGGGTTTACCAGAGGGATGGTATATGGAGGAAAATAATAATAGCATGGGGATCAAATAGCTATTAATATTAAGAGCCACACAAATATGATATTCTAATGTAGAATACCATGTGTTAGAAGTTGGGTTGGGATAATTGGCCTGGGCTCTAGGACAGATGAAGCCACCTAAATCCCTTGTATTATCTAAATCTCAGCCTGCGTGTACTCAGGAGTGCTATGGAAAGGGTTTGGGAAATGGAAACCCAATGGAAAATGTGATTCAGTGAATGCCTGTGACCTATGCCAATAAAACAGGCAATTCCTCAATTGTATGGGTGGAGAATGTAGCAAGGAAAATGAAGGTTCAGGTTGGACCTGGCTTTGAAAAAATTAGAGTTGAAGTGACTGGGAAAAAAAATAATAATGTAGTGCTAATTATAGTGCAGGCATTGAGTTAACAGTTTATAAGGATTATTTCATTCAATCCACATGACCCTGGGAGACAGGTGCTAATACTGGTCCCATGTTACAGAAAATGAAATGGAGGCTGCAAGGATCAAGTAACTACAAATGTCCATGCATTTAGGAAGTGGCAGTTCTGAAACAAGCCCAGGTGTGACACCGAAGTCCTTGACTCCAAGTGTCCAGTAAGACATCACATTTTAAACATCTTGTGGAGGCCACTTCATGCGCCCTCCTCTGGAACTGCACCATCTGGTTGTTTTTATAGCTCTGCTACTTTCAAGCTCTCTCACATGTCATCTTTTCACAAAATGTACCGTAGAGGGACTATGATCACTGGAGATGAGACAAATGGGGCCACGACTGACTAAGTGGCTTCGTTTAGGTCATGGAGCTAATAGTGACAGACCCAGGATCAGGATCTCTGGTTTCCTCAACTCTCTGGGTTTCCAGGGGCCTCCAGCATGGAAGGAAACTGACATACAAATAAAGCCAGGTTGCAGGCCAGGCATCTGCCTTCTCCAGCAGAGCTCGCCATGGCTGGGAGCCTTCATGACCATGCTGTCAGAAGACTGGCCACAATCCTGTAGCACTGGGAATTCTTTTTATGTTACAGCAGCCAACTGACAGAAAAGACATAAAAGACATAAAACTGACAGAAAAGAGCATCTCCAAGTTTTGGTAAAAAGTCAGAATTTAAAAGTTTTCAGGGAATTCTTTGGCAGTCCAGTGGTTAGGACTCAGAGCTTTCACTATTCTGGGCCCAGGTTTGATCTCTGGTCAGGGAATTAAGATTCCGAAAGCTGCGCAGCATGGCCAGTTCAGCTCAGTTGCTCAGTCGTGTCTGACTCTTTGCGACCCCATGAACTGCAGCACGCCAGGCTTCCCTGTCCATCACCAACTCATGGAGCTTGCTCGAATGTGGCCAATAAAATGAAATGAAACTTTCTAATTGGAACCATTTCTCACCTAAGCTCCTGACATCTCTTGATCCTGGTCTTTTGGTACCAGAATAAGTCACATGTACAACCTTTGGGTGACACGTCAGGCTGTGAGTTGACATGTTTTCTCTGCCTGTTTGAAGTTGCTCATCCTTCAGTGACCTCCTGAAATGTCACCTCTTCAGGGAAGGCTTCCCTTGGCTGGTTCTGATATTTTTGGCAGGCAGATGTGTCACTGCAGCCCATGCATGACTGTGACCCGCCATCCACAGGCAGGGGACACTGTAGTTGTTTACCAGTTCCTCATGATCTATGGACCGAGAGCCCTTCGAGGCTCAAAGGGTCTTCATGTTCACGCACATGCACTTGGTCCCTACTTGAGACCTGCTGAACAGATGTATAAGTGTGTGCTTGGCTGCGGAAACACTGAAAGGCTTTTACTGCATTACAATATGGTGACAGAAACCTTCACGGATTTTTTTGCTTCTCACTTCTGCTTCCTTATTGCCTGTTTTCTGAATACCAATAAAAATGTATTAAGCTCGATGGAAAATTACAAATCTCTTGCTGGGTATGGTTTCTAGATTCATTAAATTGAGCCCTGGGAGAAACTAAGCTAATACAATTCTGAAGCTAATCTCTCCTTGAAGTCATTCCGTAAATCTGATTAATGGGTCACCTTAAGACCACAAGCACAGTGGCTATATTAAAAGAAAATGCTCTAACAGGATTGTAATTCTGTTAACAAGGATTCTGCTGTTTGCAAAAAGATTTTCTCACAGTATAAATAAGTCTAGGCTGGATGATGCATGGGATTAGGGGGAGCAACATTCTAAAGGTCCTAGTATTCAACTACACAAAAATGAAGACATTTGACATCGGTTTCTCAAATGTGTGGAGACAAAATGGATAGAACTAGTGCTTGAGATATAAACTTTTATAGGGCTTCTCAGAAAAAAAAACATGTCCTCTCAGATCTTGTATTCTTTGCCTGAAATTCTGTCATATACCATCGATGGTAGAAGTGAATGCTCCTCACCATCATTTGTTTATCTAACATTTTCTGGCTCGCTATTCTGGGGTCTTTCATAGAATTCATCCACTTCAGGGTTGGAAGAACTTTAAAGATTTATATTACAGAATGTTCCAAAGTGTGTCTGTTCCTGTTAATATGTGGGGAATAATTCACAAGGACTTGGAGTTCAGAAATATTTTAAGGTGACGGTATTGAGGACATGGAGGCGGCCTCTCCAACATCTGCTCCTCCTTCTCCTGGAAATAACTCATGTTTTCATTAGGATTTGTCACCTTCCCTGGGAAGCCCATATGCTTTCAGGGAGGTGAACCTTCTTCCTGGGCTCTGTGACTCAGGTGTAACCTAATTAGAATAATCTCAGCTCCTGCTCACAAGGATTGGTTAAGGGATGGGCATGTGACCCACTGGGGTTCTAGGAGGTACTAAGAGGTAAAGAAGATCTGGGGAGTAAACTTCCTGAACCTTCTGAGAATGCCTCCAAAAGTCCTTTTGTTTCTCCCTTTGTGGGTTATTTTATGTAGATGTGAGGGCTGGAGCTGCTGCAGTCATTTCAGTATCATGAGGGAAATCTGCTGCTGCTGCTGCTGCTGCTGCTAAGTCGCTTTAGTTGTGTCCGACTCTGTGCGACCCCATAGACGGCAGCCCACCTGGCTCCCCCGTCCCTGGATTCTCCAGGCAAGAACCCTGGAGTGGGCTGCCATTTCCTTTTCCTATGCATGAAAGTGAAAAGTGAAAGTGAAGTCGCTCAGTCGTGTCTGACCCTCAGCGACCCCAGGGACTGCAGCCCACCAGGCTCCTCTGTCCATGGGATTTTCCAGGCAAGAGTACTGGAGTGGGGTGCCATTGCCTTCTCCATGAGAGAAATCTGCTTGAGGGTAAAGATGGCATAGAGGGGGACCCAGTGAAAAGGACAGCTAAGTGCTGCAGCTAGTATACCACCGACTGACTGACTGAACTATGCCTGATCACCTGCCCACCTCAGGACATCTGTAGTGACTTAAACAAAATCTCTTCATTGTTTGAAATTGTTTGAGTTGAGGTTTCCACTTCTTGCGGTAAAGAGTATCTCAACTGACACAACAGTTCAATAAAGTCGGATAGTTCCTTACTGAAGGTTCTCCCAGAATCCTTATTATGAACGTTCATTTGTTTGACTCAAGAGATTTATAAAGTAATTACTATTTTCCAGATTTAATTGGCTGTGGGTTCTGTTCTTTCGAAGTTCATCCCACAGGACAAGATCTAGTCTGACTTCCGGGTTTTACAAAAGTAGAAGCTGAGACCCAAAGATTTCAAGGACTTTTCTAAGCTACCACTAGTAGTTAGAGACAGCTCTGGGCCTAGAGTACAGGCCTTCTGACACCAAGGCCTGCGTTCTTGCTTCAAGTTCATACCACCTCTCTACAGAGATGTTCCCTCCCTGAAGATAAATCTCAAAAGGAGAATCTAATTATTCTTTTGCAGCGATTCCAACTTCCTATGATATTATAAAGTGGAAGTTACAAATTAGGGGGCTCAAAGGCAAAGTAAGAATTTTAGGTCAAATAAAATAGGCCTGAAGTGTTTAAAAATGTATCAGTTGTCAACACTTACAAATCAGGTCATTTCAGGACTTGCCTGGAGGCATAGTGGATAAGAATCTACCTGCCAGTGCAGGGGACACAGGTTCAGTCCCTGGTCAGGGAAGATCCCACATGCCAAGAAGCAGCTAAGTCTGTCAGCCACAGCTACTGAAGCTTGTGTGCTCTAGGGCTCACAAGCCACAAATACTGAGCCTGTGTGCCACAGCTATTGAAGCCCACATGCTCTAGGGCCCAGAGCCAGTACTACTGAGCCTGTGGGCTGCAACTCCTGAAGGCTGTGCCCCTAGAACCTGTGCGTTGCAACAGGAGAAGCCACGACAATGAGAAGCCCATACATCAAAATGAAGAGTAGTCCCTGCTTCGCACAACTAGAGAAAGCCTATGTAAAGCAACAAAGACTTAGCACAAAGCGACAAAGTCACAGGACAGCCCCCATTCCAAAAAAAAAAATCAGGCTATTTCAAATAAAACTATTAATTTCTGCTGCCAAGTCGCTTCAGTCGTGTCTGACTCTGTGCGACCCCAGAGACGGCAGCCCACCAGGCTCCCCCATCCCTGGGATTCTCCAGGCAAGAACACTGGAGTAGGTTGCCATTTCCTTCTCCAATGCATGAAAGTGAAAAGTGACAGTGAAGTCGCTCAGTCGTGTCTGACTCTTAGCGACCCCAGGGACTGCAGCCTACCACCAAGCTCCTCCGTCCATGGGATTTTCCAGGCAAGAGTACTGGAGTGGAGTGCCATTAATTTCTAGCTCCCCTAATAAAATTCAGACACTCTGGCAACATTAGGCCTGTTTTCCCACGTGGTAACCAGCCAGAGCTCAGTGGCCAGTTCTGTCCCCTAAGATGAATGCGTGGCCCTGTCTCTCAGTTTGCCGCAGTTCCCGCCACTCCCTATTGCATCCTGGCATTGATGTCAAGTGTCAGTTGCCATCAATCAGTACGTCAATAATACTGCTTTCCTTTTTATATCCAGTCTATTTAATTCAATCACTTGCCTGGTTCTTACAGTCAATTACTTCATAATACTGGAAAAATTAAAATTTCTCAAATTGAGATACTATAAAATCTTTCCAAGATTTTACAAGTTTGGGACAACACTGAGTTAATCAAAGATGAACAGGTTTGTTGTAATCTTTTCTTAATCTTTCATGAACCACGGGTCTAGGAGGGCCAGTGTACATGTCTCTGTTCATGAATTTTTTTTTTTTCCCCAGAGACCATCTCTTGTCACTATCATTCCACTGAACACACTTTGGGAAACACTACCACAAAACCCCCTTATGTAAACAATAAGAACCTACTATATAACAGAGGTAACTATATTCAACATCTTGTAATAACCTATAAATGGAAAAGAATCTGAAAAAGAATATATAGATATGTATAATTGAATCATTTTGCTGTATACTTGAAACTAACACACTGTAAATTAACTACAGTTCAGTTGAAAAAAATCAGATAAGGCAATGGCACCCTACTCCAGTACTCTTGCCTGGCAAATCCCATGGATGGAGGAGCCTGGTAGGCTGCAGTCCATGGGGTTGCTAAGAGTCGGACACGACTGAGCGACTTCACTTTCACTTTTCACTTTCATGCATCGGAGAAGGAAATGGCAACCCGATCCAGTGTTCTTGCCTGGAGAATCCCAGGGACGGGGGAGCCTGGTGGGCTGCCGTCTATGGGGTTGCACAGAGTCGGACACGACTGAAGCGACTTAGCAGCAGTAGCAGCAGTTGAAAAAAGAATTTGTAAGTCCTCCCCAGTACATATAGCATGATATAAGCATTCCCAAAGTAATTTTTAAGTCCTGACAACTATGATAATCAAGTATTGAAATAAATTGAACTTAGATTCTGGTTTTCAAATACTCTCTGGGTTAAATGATGATTCACCAAAATAACTAAGAATGATCAAACCCATTATTATTACTAAACATCGATGTATAACAATTTTGAGAAGATATCTCTGAAATTATATTATTAAGAAAAAAAATAAAATGATATTATAGGTTTAAAAAAACAAAAGAAAAACCTTTATGTCCCTCTCTACCAGTGGCCTGGGAATAAATGTCTTTTTCTCTGGATTGTTATCACCAATTTATCATTTATTGCTGTTCTTCTGGAAGTTATTTTGAGAGCAGAATGACAACATCCTGGCCTGTGTCAGGCCAGCACCCAGCACAGGTCAGTCTGACTAACCCTGAAATTACCCCAGAACAGGCCCATTTTTATGGGATGCTCTGAACAGAGCAGGGAGAGCAGGACCAAGCTGACTGAGGTCCACACGTGTCCCTGCTTCACAGGAACCAGCTTCACAGGGCATCTTCTATGGGAAAAATAGTAAAGGAAACAAAGGAGAAAGACAGAAAAAAAAAAAGCACAAAACCAAAGATAATGGGGCGGAGGTGGCGGGTGAATGGTGACAAGACAAACAAGGCTTTCTTTAAAAAAACAGTCTCTTTGGGAAAAGTGACACACTCCAACAACTATTTTTTCTCTCTTAATAATGTCCTTATCCAAAGCTGAGGAATGATTCAGTCTTAACTCTAGGTATGCAGTGTGCTAACCACATTCAACAGTTAGATCTAGCCGGGGAGGAGGGGGTGAGAACATCAAGGCTTCAGGTTAATATTTTTAGGTATGCAATTGTGGCCTTGCGGGCACAGGGACCAGAAGCTCATCTTTCACTGAGGGGAGGGTATGGATTCTCTTAGGGGTGCCCGAGGGCCCGCTGAGTCCCTTGCATTACATGATCTCCTGAGAAGCTTCCCCAGGCTACAACTTTCTGAGTGGAGTCTGGCTGTTAAACGGTCTCATCAGCCAGCTCTAAGTCGATAAGTAACATGTTTTTCCCCAGGGAAGAGGGCTTCTTAGAAAGCAGCAGCCCCTGAACAGTGGCAAGGCACACCCTGGAGCAAGCTCCTTTCACCCCAAGAAGGACCAGAGTGACAGTACCAACTTCTGCTAAACTGGGATCCATGGAATGAGAGGGAACAAGTCAGAGTGACGGTGCTTCTCAAGAGAGATGGACTTTTTTCTTACTTGGCAGGAAGTCAAGCCCTCACCTGCTGCAATTGACTGACTCATCTAAGGCGTCTCATTGCCAGACCAGAAAGCACCCTTTGTCACTGAAATCTCACTGCAAGCCCAGACTCCATTCCCTTGCTTCTTTCTAGGCTATAGGAATTGTCATAAAGTTGAGATACGTGATAACTCGACTATCTTCCCTTACTGACTGGGAGCATGTTCTTTTCCCAACAACCCACTCTGGTTATTGACTCAGTGGAGTATTTCTAAAACAACAGCATATATAAAATTATGTTTTATAGCATGGCAAGACAAGTGGTGAGCCGTTTTTGTTTGGGTTGGGACATTGGAGAGAGAGTCTTGAGGAAGCTAATATGAGTTTTACATTCTAAAAATAAGGCCACGATGGCTTGTATACTGACTATCATACAACAGGAGCAGTGCTAAGTACTTTCCAAGGATTATTACACTCAACTCTCACGACCACCTCAGGAAGTGTTCCAATTTTACAGATGACAAAATGAGTCTCAGAGAGGTGAGGTCCCTTGCCTAAGGTCACACAGAATTAATGACTGATGGAGACAGAGTTCAGTGTGGGCAGTGTGTCCGGGGCTGATTCTCTAATACAGTGCCCACCACTCCCCTGAAAAACAGTGATGCCGCTTTTCTCTGAGGGTCTCTAAACATGCTCCAACATGCTTATGGCCACACTCAACCAAAATGAATGTGAATTTATGCAAAATTCTTAAACATCTAACACATTTACACAGCAAAGGAAATGTCACATAAATAAAGATCTCCTAGTTTTAATAAATGATGGACTCAAATCTCAATTTCTTTTGTTTTCTGCTTTATATATATATGTATATTTATATATATATTTATATATAATATATACGGTATATATATAATAGTATCCCTAAGCAAAACATAGCTTTCATTATTTTTAAAAATTTGTGTCCATTTAAAATTTGCCTATAAAATGCTACTACTGGTGTGTGTGTGTATATATATATATTTATATATTCCCCATTGTGGAGAATCAAACATCTTCACTACAATAAAATAATGCTATCTCCCTACCCCATCCTTTCATAAACAGCTGCTGCAGTGGCAGCAGCCACAGAAAGATCAGAGCTGGGGTCAAGACTTCCCCGGGTGTTCGGCTTTACCTGCTATAGACGAGGCACTCTCGGCTATTGATCACTTTATCAGATTTGTACCTCCGGAGGTCTTCCCAAGCATCCTTGATGGCAGTGACTGCCAGGATGATACAGATTGGTATCACGCTCACCTCTGGCTGGAATGCATTGACCATGGGGATAAAATTCAGAACCACGATGCCCACAAAATAGAAGTTGGCAAACCGGTGCAGCTGCTCAAAGATGTTCTTGGGTATAAAGGACAACACAGTGTACTTGCTGGTCTTGATTTGATTCCCACGATAATGTCTGTTGGGGTTCTCTTTGTGGGCCCATCTTTCAAAGGGCAGGTTGGAAACCACCACTCGTTTCTTGTCTTCTTTCCTTTTCCGCCTTTTCTTGCCTTCCTTTCTCATCTCTGCTCAATCCTGTCTCTAACTCTTATAGCAGGACACTCGAGTTTCCCATAAAAGAAGTTCTTTTCTGATCATTTCCATTGTTCAGCTGCCAGCAAGTGATGACATCTTTGATTTGCCTTCTTGGCTGAAAATTTCTCTCTGTTTTCAAAAGGAAAACTAAAAATAAAAAGCCGGTATATAAACACTAAGGGACAAGGATGTCAAGGAAAGAGCTTGCAGAGAACAGGTGTGTATCCACTGGTCACTTCCTTCTACTTGTTGAGACTCCACCTGTTGGAATGCAGACGTCATTTACAGGTAGCTTCCTTTTCCACCCCAGGCAACCCAGAACAGGTGTGCCAACTCTGGGTCCTAAAACCTACCCGGTTAAGTTCTAAAGGCAAGGATTTACAGCCAAGAGCCACAGATGCTCTAAAAATGGTATATATTTTCTGGTTTGGAGACATTGCCCATGAGTCTTCAAAGAGCTGTTCCTGAAGTTGGTCTCCTGAGATGAGTCAGTCAATTTCAGAGTTTAATTCTTAAAGGAAAAAAAAAAAACAAACTATCTATCTCTCTGTCTACTATTTGGCTGTGCCAGGTCTTAGTTGGGGCACTTGAGATCTTCATATAACATGTGGGACTTTCAAATGTGGCATGCAAGATCTTCAGTTGCAGAATGTGGGATTTACTTCCCTGACCAGGGATTGAACCTGGGTCCTTTGCATTGGGAGCGTGGCGTCTTAGCCTCTGGCCCACAGTGGAAATTCCTAGAGTTTAAGTCTTGAGCTTTCTATCCTCCTCTTAATAATGTAACATCCTAGGTTTAATAATATGGCGTTTAGAAAGAAAGTGAAATTGCTCAGTCGTGTCTGACTCTTTGCGACCCCATGGACTGTGGCCTACCAGGCTCCTCAGTCCGTTGGATTTTCCAGGCAAGAATACTGGAGTGGGTTGCCATTTCCTTCTCCAGGGGATCTTCCTGACTCGGGGATCGAACCCAGGTCTCCCTCATTGTAGGCAGACGCTTTACCATCTGAACTACCAGGGAAGCCCTAATATGGTGTTCACATGAGTTAAATTAAGGTTTCTAAACCTCAGCACTAGTGACATTTTGGACAGGATCATAATCTTTGTTGTGGGAGGTTTTCCTGTATATTGTAAAATGTTTAGCATCATCCTTGGTTTTACCCACCAGATTCCAGTAGGACCTTCCTTCCCAATATGGCAACCAAAAATGTCTCTAAAACAGTTCAGAAGTTCCTTTCATGGGAAAATTGCCCTGGTTGAGTATCACTGAATTAAGTGAATTGAAAAAAAAAAGTGAGAAGAGAGACCAACTTTTTGAGGATGCTAATAAGTTTACACAATCCACAGAGAAAACAGAGGAATACTTGCTCTTACCATTCGTATATCTGGATGTTGGAGCAGTTAATCTGTCTATCAAAGCGGTATCTCCTAAAGTCCTCCATGCCATCTTTGACCATGATGATGAACAGGACAATGGCCAATGGTAACATGGTGATTTCCCTGTGGAAGACTTCCAAGGTGGGAATCCAGTTCAGAATCACCAGGAACAGGAAATAGAGGTTAGCCCATCTGGAGGGGGCAAGAAAGGTGTGAGTGAAAACTACGGAGAAGAAAAATATAGTTGACACACTATTTCTTCCCCACTATTGCTGCTAAGTCACTTCAGTCATGTCCAAATCTGTGCAACCCCATAGACGGCAGCCCACCAGGCTCCCGCATCCCTGGGATTCTCCAGCTAAGAATCCTGGAGTGGGTTGCCATTTCCTTCTCCAATGCATGAAAGTGAAAAGTGAAAGTGAAGTCGCTCAGTTGTATCTGACTCTTAGCGACCCCATGGACTGCAGCCCACCAGGCTCCTCTGTCCATGGGATTTTCCAGGCAAGAGTACTGGAGTGGGGTTGCCATTGCCTTCTCCTCCCTACTACTAGCTCTTACTAACTAATATGACATTCTCTTTCAGTGTCACCTTGAATGTCACGGTAAGGGCTTTGAAGTCAAATCCATCTAAAATGAAGATAGTACTACGTACTTTAAAGGTTTTCTATACTTATTACATGGGATGGTATTTACTATGTATGCAATAGAGGGTTCCAGAGTATAGTAGTTGCTCGATAAATGGTAGGTGCTAATAATTACAAAATTTAGGATAATGTCTGGATGCATACTTTGCTTTATAATTAAAATATAATTTTGCCTATATTATCTCAAAACAATGACTTGCAAGTTTTAAGCTTTCCAAGGTACATCTTGCTCCTTCTTGCCACATTGCCTTCACACATAAGGGTCTGCCTGAAAGAACATTCTTCTGGCTCCCTTTTCTGACTTCTCTCTGCCTCTTTCCACCTGGTTAATGCATTCTTTTCTTTCAGGTTAGACTTCCACTGTCCCTTCCTCCTGGAAGTCTTTCTTGACTTTCCTAACTAGGCCTGATTTCTCTTGTGTTCATTCTAACAACAACACATACCTCTCCTTGGAAGTACCTATGTGAATTACAGCTTACACCAATTTATATAACTTCTGGGCTTCCCAGGCGGCGCTAGTGGTAAAGAACGTGACTGCCAATACAGGAGACACAAGAGACATAGGTTCAATCCCTGGGTTGGGAAGATCCACCAGGGTAGGAAATGGCAACTCACTCCAGTACTCTTGCCTGGAGAATCCCATGGACAGAGGAGCCTGGTGGGCTACAGTCCACAGGGTCACAAAGAGACATGACTGAAGTGACTTAGCAAGCATATAATTCCTAAAATTAACATCTGGTTTCCTTCATTAGCCAACATAGTCAGGACAATGCGTCTTTCTTTTTTTTCTCCCTCATCTATCTCTAATACACAACACAAGACCTAACACCGAGTAGAATCTGATAAATATTGAATGAGCAAATGAACGAATGACAAAGCTTCCCAAGGTACATGCATTTGGATACTAAAGGAAAGGTAGCCCAGAAAGCAGCATTTCTGAATTCATCCAAGTGGCAAACGCATGGTTAAAGCACACAGCGTTCAGCCAGGCGGTCGTGTACCTGTGAAACTGCTCTAGGAGATTCCGGGGCAGGAAGGTGAAGAGGGTGTACTTGGTTGTACAGATTCTGTTGCTGGAGTATCGCCTGGAGAACTTTGCCCAGTCCTGGTGGAACGCGTGATTGTTGGGGAACACGACCCGCTGCTGCGCCGGATTGTAGTTCCGCGTCTCCTTCTCTGCGAGCAGCAGCGGCGTGGCTTCCGACGGAGACTGGGGGCAGCCGTCTCTGACTCGCCTCTGCCACCGGTGCCAAGACGAGTCCACTGAGAGGGCCATGTCTTATAGCAAGCTCCGATCTGAAAAAGGACACAGGAGGTTACCGTGGTCAGGAGAAATATGTATTGTGTCAGCTTAACACATGGCTATGGTTAAGAGAAACAGGTGGGATATTGGCCCATCCATGTGTCCATCCAAAACCATCCATGGTAGGCTGTGGAACAGAAGGTGAGAAAAATAGGTTTAATCCCTATAATCCTTGTATGATAGAGTGAGAGACATTAAGCTAACAATCACATAAATAGTGACTTCCCTGGTAGTCCAGTGATTAAGAATCCACCTGTCAGTGCAGGGGACACAGGTTCGATCCCTTGTCCAGGAAGATTCCACATGCTGGGGAACAACTAAGCCTATGCCCCACAACTACTCAGCCTGCACTCCGCAGCAAGGAAAGCCACTGCAGTGATAAGCCTGCACACCACAACTAGAGGAGGAACCCCTGCTTGCTACAACTAGAGAAAGCCTGCGAGCAGTAACAAAGACCCATCACAGCCAAATAGAAAAATATAATTTTTAAAAATCACATAAATAAAAGTACTATGAAAGCATTGAAGCTGGTGGGTGGTATGGGGAGTAAGTATACTCACTGGGGCAAAAGCATAGCCATGAGGGCTATGGCCCCAGGGATCAGAATTCTAGCTGTGATTCATCCCTGACTCCAAACTGTCCCTTCATCTCTCTGGTGTTCAGTTTTCTCACCAGAATATGAGATCTAGTCTTGCCTGGAAAATTCCGTGGATGGAGGAGCCTGGTAGGCTGCAGTCCATGGGGTCGCTAAAAGTCAGACACGGCTGAGCGACTTCACTTTCACTTTTCACTTTCATGCATTGGAGAAGGAAATGGCAACCCACTCCAGTGTTCTTGCCTGGAGAATCCCATGGACAGAGGAGCCTGGTGGGCTGTAATCCATGGGGTCGTTAAGAGTCGGACACGACTGGTGACTTCACTTTCACTTTTCATTTCATGCTTTGGAGAAGGCAATGGCACACCACTCCAGTACTCTTGCCTGGAAAATCCCATGGACAGAGGAGCCTGGTGGGCTGAAGTCCATGGGGTCGCAAAGAGTCGGACATGACTGAGCGACTTCACTTTCACTTTTCACTTTCATGCATTGGAGAAGGAAATGGCAACCCACTCCAGTGTTCTTGCCTGGAGAATCTCAGGAATGGGGGAGCCTGGTGGGCTGCTGTCTCTGGGGTCGCACAGAGTCGGACACGACTGAAGCAACTTAGCAGCAGCAGCAGTCTTACTCAACTTTTTTCACAAGCTTTTTGTGAGGAACAAATTGGACAGTATGTGAAGTAAGTGGAGATGTATCTTAAGGGGAAAGATATTTATTCTTCAGGTTTTCTCTCTCTCTAAAGTTTCTGATACTGATGATATTTCAGAGTACCTCATCTGTGGTCAGAACCTCACATGAGAGTAATTGGTGAAACAAAGGAGAAAGTTTATTTCTAGGAAATTTGGGCCTGAGGTGAGCGGACTTCACTAAATGTGCTTCTATGAACACACAGGGTTTTTCTGATTTGGTTGTCAGGGGCGGGGGTTTCTTTCTCTCCTTTCCATTTGGTGGTTTCTAAAATTGAGTGCTTAGTCTGAGATGGAGGAAGCAGGCTGATTTTTCTAGGGTATTCCAGGTTCTGAGCTCTTCTAACAACTTATTGACTAGAGACATATTAATACATCTTTTTTACCTAAACATTATTGACCAGAGACTTTTCAATATTCACTTACATAACAAATCACTAGCCATAGGTGTTAATTTCTGCAAAAATCCCCCAGTCAATAACATGTTAATAGAACCTATAATCAAGCTTCCAAGGTTCCTTTTGGTCATATTTTGCTTAGAGATCCAGAAGAATCTATTCAAATACATAATTTATAAGGTTAGAAGTTGTACAGAGTTTTCTTCTCACCTAGTAGGCTTGCAGAATGATTTTCTTTTGAATAAATGGATGAGTGAATGTCAGGTATTATTAATCTTACAGTGACCAACTCCATCTGTCATTGAAAATGAGATTCACTAAAGGAGAAAAAGTTCCATTTCTCGTTTAAATGGTAATATTTTATCTTCCTGATGCTCCTATGATCTGACCCTTATCCTAATCCTCCTCATGACTTTAATCAATCCAAATGATTTCCAATTCATAGACCCCAAGGCTGCATGAAGCTCTTCGGAGACTTAAGTGAGCCCTTGTATCAAGCATGAAAAAGTAAATGCAATTACTGATGCCCATCATGATGTGACCAAAAGCAATATTTTGACAGCTGGTAAGACTGAAAGAATAATATATATCTTTTTCCTCATTATTAAAATAAATGTCCTTTTCATAGATTCTTTTTTATAAAATATTATGATTGTAAAAGAAAAGGAAATGAAAAGATCATTCATGAATAGAATAGAAAATGCAAATGAGAAATCTTGCCTTGACTAATGCCATACATATGAGACATCTCTCAGTTTTATGTGATAAGATCTTCATAAAGGAAGATTGGATTGATATGGGAGATGCAGGTATTTTAGGTAAGGTAATTTAGAAAGTCCATTTATCATATCACGTTCCTTTTTTTCTTTATTAACAATGTTAACTAAGCTTCCATAAAAATAAAACAGATATAAAATGGATGTCAAATTAGTAGATGAAAGCTTGATGAGGAGCTGAATATCCACATAGCTTCAAAGTCTCTTTCCTTCAAATTATTAATTACAATGGTTTTAAAAAAGAGAAGCACTTTGTAGTGGAGAAATGTGGCAGACACCAGCTTCTCCAAGAGATCAAAGCAAACATCACCTATTTGGGGATAATTTGACATCTTAAGCCCCTTGACACAATATACTGAGAAGGACATCGCTTCTGTGGAAAACACAGGGAAACAATGAAAAATCTCAAACTGAGGGCTAGTCTACAAAATAACTGGCTTAGGTTTTTCAAATGTCAAAGGTCAAAGAAAAGCAGAGGAACAGTTTCTGATTAAAGAAGGTTAAAATGTAATGTGAGATCCTGGATTGGCTCCTGGACAGGGGGAGATCAAAGAGGTATAAAAGACATTACTGGACAATGGGGAAAATTTAAACATGAAGTGCGGATTAGAAACAGGATTTTAATAATGTTAACTCTCCTGATGATGATAAATATATGGCACTTATATAAGAAATTGTTCTTGTTTGTAGGAAATCCATCCTAAAGTAGTTATGGGTAAAGGGGCAAGACATTGCAATGATTCAGAAAACAATACGCTTAACTACTATATTTAAAATGGATAACCAGCAAGGACCTACTGTACAGCACAGGAAACTCTTCTCAGTGTTATGTGGCAACCTGGATGGGAGTAGGGTTTGGGAGAGAATTGATACATGCACACGTATAGCTGAGTCCCTTTGCCGTTCACTTGAAACTGTCACAACATTGTTAATCAGCTATACCCTAACACAAAATAAAAAGTTTAAGTTGGTGGGGGGTGGGGGGGAACATCCTTTGGGGAAGAGTCCTCAGACTGTCTTCTCTGACTACCAACTGCAGTGACCCCAGAGGTCAGCTTCTAAGCTCTCCAGGCTGCTGGCACAGGCGAGAGTCACAGGGAGGAAATGTAAACAGGCCCGGAGGTGCTGGATGGCTGGAGGGATGAGAGTCCTGTCTCCACCCGCCCAGGTCAATCAGAGGAAGCGGGTGGGAGGTTAACTGTTAATCAGCTATACTCCATACAAAATAAAGTTTTGTGTTTTTTTTAAAGAAATAAAATATGTTTGTGTGTGTGTGTTTCTATGTGTATATGTATATAGACACCATTAGCTAGGTAGAAGGTTGTAAGAGGGTGTTCCAGGTAGAACTGGTTCTAGAAACAAGATTCACAGGACTCTCCCATAGAGGTAGCAAAAGGAGAGCGTGTAGAGATGACAAGGGCCAGGTGGCCTATTAAGGCTATTTATGATGCTGAGGGGAAGAAGCCCTGGAGACTGTCAGGCAGGGACCCAAGGACCAGAGCTGTGGGCCCCAGGCCGTGCTCTGCTGGAAGCGCAAAGCAATGGGCTGGAGGGGCAAGATGGACAAACTCCTTGACCCACTGCTTCCCCCTTGCTCCTGATAAGTTACTTCCTTGCAAAAGTAGAACAGGAAACAAAGGGGGATTGTGTAATCCTTTTATCTGAGGTGTGGTTTTAATTGCTTTCAGAAAGGGAGGGGCATATCTGAAGCAACTCTCCAAGGTCCTTCTAATTGTAAAGTCTTCCTCTCATTCTAATTTTTCAACTTGGCACCTCCCACTAACAATAAACTTGGGGATTATTTGATTTTGCTAATTAACACTCACGTCACCTCTGCTTGTAGCAGTAATCCTCTCGGGTATTAATATCACTTTTCCACTGGGCAGGATTTCCTCTAGATGGGGGTGTGTGGAGGGACCATTCTTCTATGGTGGATCATGGGTCTAAAATACTGGGTTAATTACAGTTTGTTAACAAATTTTGTTCTTATTCCCAAATTTACTCCGTCCTGCCTGGCTCACATTTTCAATTAATTCTAGTTCTTTTCTTTTACATTTTAATGAACTCAACTAAACCCCATCTTTAGCAAATTCCATTTTTATTATAGGGGTCAATTAAATAAAAGCCATGGGTTGCAAAGAGCCGGGCACGACTGAGCTTAAGATTAACACTTTTACTTTTCAAACACTTATTCATTGAAACAAGCAAACAAAAAAACCACTTATTAAACTTTTTGTTTTGTACCAGGTGAGTAAAACCTAGACATCTATCCCTTTCCTCTTGGAGCTTGCATTCTAGTGAGGCTGAGAGATTTTATTTTACTATTATTTTTAAAATTTATTTATTTTTAATAACCCATTAATTAGTTTTTATTTCATGGTTTCTGCTTTTTGCATTCTATTTAAGAAATTGTTCCTATCTCTAATATCATGAACATATTCTTAATTGACTTAGGGGAATTCCTAAACTTTAGCTGAGAGATTTTAAGCACACACTGATAGAAATAGGTACATATTCACCAATCAGGATAAGGGCCACAAAAGAGAAGAGGGTACTGTGTGACTGCAAGACAGAGGGATATGACCTTGTCCCTGAGCAGGTAGAATTCATTGAGCTGAGATTAGGGGATTACAGGTAACTGGATGAAATAGTGAGTGTGTGTTATATGTCTAAGTGTCTGGAAGTAAGCAAGCAGCTTAGCAAGAAGTCACACATGCAAGCTTCCTGCACCTAGAGAAAACATGTTGAATTTAAAAATGGAAAGAAGACCCAAGTGGGACTATAAACGGGAAAATTGGTTACTAGAGAATTATTTTCCCTTCATGTACTGTTCTCTACAAAGTGTATCAGTTGGTCAGGGCCAGGGGAGGTGGGGAATCCTATAAAACTAAATTTAATCTACACTTAGATTCTTGATAAATAGTACACTATCCTGACATTAGAATTAATTAGAATGTAAGAAAGTTTGGTGGGTTTTTAAAGCACTCCACCCTGAGGACAAATAGTATAAACTCACAAAAACAATTTCCTGTCAGACACCGAGTTAAACAATAACCACCATAGAAGAAATAGTCTAGGGTTAATGTGTCTTTAAATCATTTAATTACATCAGTTTTCCCCAAATTGCAAGCATTTCCAATTTTTGCTGTACCCTAATATTATTTGTTTTATTAAATGCAGTATATTTTAAGTCAGCTCACTTTTAAAAAGCTTAATCACCTTTGGCTTTGTGCTAAAACATTGATATTAGAAATTAGGGCTTGAGACATTATTTTTTTAATAGATACTAATAAGACCTACTTTTATCAAAATGAAAACTGTTGGTCTGTTACTACAACATTTGCTCCAGACCATCTATTCCTCTGTTTGCTGTCTGGGAATCCGGTTCAGAAATATCACCAGTCACTCAGTATCAGTCATTTTCATTATCTGAAGCTTACCAACCACTGCAGGAAAGGCTACTAATATGTTTTGTAAGGTATTTGTTCCCCATAGATGTTTTGGGGAACAAAACTCAAAACAGCAAAGGCAACAACAAAAGGTTTTTCATCAGCCCCAAATTAAAGAAAAAATCCACTGACCACTTTCCTATACATTCCCCAAACGTTTTACTAGATCAAGGAAAGATTTTCAATAAACACTCTTATCAATTTCTTATTCATTTTGCCTTTTCCATTTATTTTGATTGGATTTGCTTGAGGAAATGGCCTTCACCCTATGCAGTTGTCTACCTACGTTACTCATACCCATTTTATAGATGAAGAAACAAAAATAAAGGAAATAGAATACTGTCTCCATAGAAACTGTCATTTCTTTCTACTCCCTTTCAGGAAAACCTGCTATTACTAGAATCCAAGATGTAATCCCTTCACCCCCTCACACACACGCTTCAGTATTTTGAACCCAGGATATGTCATATATTTAAGTTTCTTTTATGATGTAGACCATTTTTAAAGTCTTTATTGAATTTGTCACAACACAGTTACTTCTGTTTCATGTTTTGGTTTTTGGCCACAAGGCATGTGGGATTTTAGTTTCCCAACTAGGGATTGAACCTGCACCCCCTGTATTAGAAGATGAAGTCTTAACCACTGGACCACCAGGGACTTCTTTATGTTACATTATTGATATGGTTATATACAGTTATGTTTCTTTTTTTTTTTCTTTTTACCCTCACAACATTATTCAATTGATAGCATTTTTGATTCAAGAAAATACATTTAGTTACAGGCCAGAAAACAGAAATCATGGTTTGAAAGCCATTCACTAAGGTTTCTAGCTCTGGGACCTGCCCAGGAAAGTTCAGTAAAGCTTGCTATGAAAGGAATGGTCAAAGGGGAGAATGGTCAAAAGGGAGACCTTATCCTGCAGCAGAGTTCATCTAGGCTAGAAGCCTCGAGGACAGTTCAACTTTAGAGCCTTCACTGGCCGTGAACTCAGCTATGGGAGTTTACATACAGCTGCTGTGTGCTCACAGTTCCTGCAAGCACCGGATGTGCTCTGTCCTCCCCAAAGGGAAGGGCAAGAGCTGTGATTGTGCCTCATTCACAGACTACAAAACGTGTCCTATAATTAGGATGCCAGATGCTGCCTTCCTCCAGAGAGGAAGCAATACTGAATAAGAACTGAGTCTGAAGGACCTTGCATAGAGTGGGGTGGAGATGGCTGCCTTTAGAGATTGGTGAAAGTGGGGACTAGCGTGAAAGGAGTTGGGGAATGAGAAAGAAACAGCAATCACCTTAAATATTAACCAAAGGATGCAGTTCTGCAGAACAGGGTTCCCCAATCCCCAAGATCTAAAGCCTGATGATCTGTGATGGAAGCTGATGTAATAATAATGGAAATGAAGTGCACAATAAATGTAATGCCCTTGAATCATCTCGAAACCATCCCCCATCTCCCTGGTCCACGGAAAAACTGCCTTCCATGAAACCAGCCCCTGGTGCTGAAAAGGTTGCGGACCACTGCTGTTGAAGATAATGAAAATACTTGACAAATGAAATCCTTATAGATGAACCTGTGCGGGAAAGGAATAATCAAAGACAGATTTTTATAAGACTTAGGTATCATAACATGCCCCACTCAGAATTCATCCTAAGTCTAGGTGGTGCTTTTGTCCCTGATTGATTTTCTGTTAGCTTCTAAGTCCATGAAAGCCTTACTCCAACAGATTTTCAAAGACAACTATTTTTTTAAACAGATGAGATTATTTTTGTAGTCTGCCATGTTAAACGTCATTATCCCCCAAGTTCATTAGTGTTTAGGGCATCACCAGTTATATAGCAAGTTGATTTCCCATTCAGTGTATTTGGAGCTCAAACCTCATTCATGGGCACTGGATGGGGGTAATCCCTTTGCCTACTTGCCATCTCCATTGCTTTGCTGGATATCACAATTTAACATATCTAGAGGTCTTGGATTCTCCCCAAAATTCATTTTGGTTCCAACAGTCTTTATTTTCATGAATAGCATCTTCAATTACCCAAAGGATCAATGCTACTCAGTGATGTCTAAGTCTTTGCTACCCTATGGACTGCAGCACACCAGGCCTCCCTGTTCTTCACCATCTCCTGGAGCTTGATCAAACTCATGTCTTTTGAGTTGGTGATGCCATTCAACCATCTCATCCTCTGTCATCCCCTTCTCCCACCTTCAATCTTTCCCAGCATCAGGGTCTTTTCCAATGAGTCAGCTCTTTGCATCCAGTGGCCAAAGTACAGGAGTTTCAGCTTCAGCATCAGTCCTTCCAGTGAATATTCAGGACTGATTTCCTTTAAAATTGACTGGTTGGATCTCCTTGCAGTCCAACGGACTCTCAAGAGTCTTCTCCAACACCATAGTTCAAAAGCATCAATTCTTTGGTGCTCAGCCTTCTTTATGGTCCAACTCTCACATCTGTACATGACTACTGGAAAAACCATAGCTTTGACTAGTGGAACCTTTGTCAGGAAAGTAATGTCTCTGCTTTTTAATATGCTGTCTAGGTTGGCCATAGCTTTTATTCCAAGGAGCAAGCATCTTTTAATTTCTTGGTTGCAGTCACAATATGCAGTGATTTTAGTCTGCATTTTAGTCCAAGACAATAGTCTGTCACTATATGTGTTTCCCCATCTATTTTTCCATGAAGTGGTGGGACCGGATGCCATGATCTTAGTTTTTTTGACTGTTTTTTTTTTTAATTTATTTATTTTAATTGGAGGCTAATTACTTTACAATATTGTATTGGTTCTGCCACACATCAGCATGAATCCACCACGGGCGTACACGTGTTCCCCATCCTGAACCCCCCTTCCACCTCCCTCCCCGTACCATCCCTCTGGGTCAGCTTTTTCACTCTCTTCTTTCACTTTCATCAAGAGGCTCTTTAGTTCTTCGCTTTCTTCCATGAGGGTGATGTCATCTGCATATCTGAGGTTATTGATATTTCCCCCAGCAATCTTGATTCCAGCTTGTACTTCATCCAGCCCAGCATTTCGTATGATGTACTCTGCTTGTAAGTTAAATAAGCAGGGTGACAATATACAGCCTTGTTGTAATCCTTTCCCAATTTGAAACCAGTCTGTTGTACCATGTCCAGTTCTAATTGTTGCTTCCTGACCTGCATACAGATTTCTCAGGAGGCAGGTCAGGTGGTCTGGTATTCTCATTTCTTTAAGAATTTTTCACAGTTTGTTGTGATCCACACAGTCGAAGGCTTTGGCGTAGTCAATGAAGCAGAAGTCAATGTTTTTCTAGAGTTCTCTTGCTTTTTGTATGATCCAATGGATGTTGGCAATTTGATCTCTGGTTCCTCTGCCTTTTCTAAATCCACCTTGAATATTTGGAAGTTCTTGCTTCATGTACTGTTGAAGCCTGGCTTGGAGAATTCTGAGCATTATTTTGCTAGCATGTGAAATTAGTGCAATTGTGCAGTAGTTTGGACATTACTTGGCACTGCCCTTCTTTGGGATTGGAATGAAAACTGACCTTTTCCAGTCCTGTGGCCACTGCTGAGTTTTCCAAATTTGCTGGCATATTGAGTGCAGCATTTTAACATCATCATCTTTTAAGATTTGAAATAATTCAGCTGGAATTTCATCATCTCCACCAGCTTTGTTTGTAGTGATGCCTCCTAAGGCCCACTTGAGTTCGCATTCCAGGATGCCTGGCTCTAGGTAAGTGATCACACTACTGTGGTTATCTGGGTCATGAAGATCTTTTTTGTAGAGTTCTTCTGTGTATTCTTGCCACCTCTTCTTAATACCTTCTGCTTCTGTTAGGTCCATACCATTTCTGTCCTTTATTGTTTCCATCTTTGCCTGAAATGTCCCCTTGGTATCTCTAATTTTCTTGAAGAGATCTCTAGTCTTTTCCATTCTATTGTTTTCCTCTATTTCTTTGCATTGATCACTGGGGAAGGCTTTCTTATCTCTCCTTGCTTTTCTTTGGAACTCTGCATTCAGATGGGTATATCTTTCCTTTTCTCCTTTGCCTTTAGCTTCTCTTCTTTCCTCAGCCATTTGTATGGCCTCTGCAGACAACAATTTTGCCTTTTTTTCCCTTAGGGATGGTTTTGATCACCACCTCTTGTACAATGTTACAAACCTCCGTCAATCGTTCTTCAGGCATTCTATCAGTTCTAATGCTTTGAATCCATTTGCCATTTCCACTGTATAATTGTATGAGATTTGATTTGGGTCTTACCTGAATGGCCTATGATTTTCCTACTAGGACCTAGTCAAAGAATCTAGTCATTATCTCTGATTCCTGCTTCATTTGCTACAGCCAATCTCTTTTTGGTCTATCCATTTTTGTCTTCTAAATATTCTTCAAATCCATCTGCTTCTCAACATTTCTGCTGTTTTCTAATAAAAGGCATTAGCATCTCTTGTCTTGGATGAATTGCAACAAGCTTTTAACTGGCTCCTACAGCCTTGCTTGTTGCCTTTCCAATCTAGCCTTCACACAGCAGCCAGAGCTATTTTTCTAAAGTGCAAATTAGATCACGTCAGTTCTCTTCTTATGCTCTTTATGGTTGCCTTTGCACAAAACCTAGACTTCTCATTGTGGCCTACATTTCTTCATATGATGCAGCTCCTAGCTACCTCTTTCCTTCCTGCTCAGTATTCTCAAATACCCAAGCTCTCCTTCTCCCTCTCTCTCTTATATCTAGGTGCACAGATCTAGGTATTTAGCAGTTCCTTAAAAGCTCTTTTTTCACTTTCATATATTAGTCAGGCTAACCTATGCAAGGGGCTTCCCTTGTGGCTCAGTGGTAAAGAATCCCCCTGCAAATGTAGGAGACCTGGGTTCAATCCCTGGGTCATGAAGATCCCCTGGAGAAGGAAATGCAACCCACTCCAGTATTCTTGCCTGGAAAATCCCATGGTCAGAGGAGCCTGGTGAGCTTCAGTCCATGGGGTCGAAAAGAGTCAGACATGACTTAGTGACTAAACAATAGCAACAAAAGCTATGCTAGCTTGTGAAACAAATAAGGCTCCAAATCTCAGTAGTTTAGCACAACCTACAAAGAATCTAGAGGTCCACGTAACTTGCTCCCATCCAGAGTCTTATGGATCCAGACTCCCTCTCCACATCACGATCTCAACATGTGACTTTAAATGTAGCCATAACAAGGAACCATAAGTGAATAACATTACTTTGCTCAAAGTCAAATGGCCGGAATCAGTCACATGGCCTCACCCTGACTGCAAAGGAAGCTGGGCTACTCGGGAAGCACAAAGAATCTTTGGTGGGTATTAGCCATTCTCTGCCAGGTCCCAGATTAAAAGACATTTAGTCAGAGAGTTAAACAACAGATGAATCCAGTGAGGGCTATTGGAGTAATGTGGACGATAACAACATGACATGGTCAGACTTGTCATTATTGCTGTTAGCTGGAGAAAGAGTTTATATTTTCCAAACACCCTGACACCTCAACTTGGGTGTCATACTACAAATTTGAGGCCAAGAGAGTAGCCCCTAAACTCTCATCCTATACTTTTCTCTGAGCTAGGCCACTGACAGCAAGAGGTCAGAGTATTCAATGCCCTCCTGGCATAGTCTGTAGATGGAACACATTCTATGCTGCATGCTGCTGCTGTTAAGTCGCTTCAGTCGTGTCCGACTCTGTGCGACCCCATAGACGGCAGCCCACCAGGCTCCCCCGTCACTGGGATTCTCCAGGCAAGAACACTGGGGTGGGTTGCCATTTCCTTCTCCAATGCATGAAAGTGAAAAGTGAAAGTGAAAGTGAAAGTGATGTCGTGTCTGACTCTTCTCGACCCCATGGACTGCAGCCTACTAGGCTCCTCTGTCCACGGGATTTTCCAGGCAAGAGTACTGGAGTGGGTTGCCATTGCCTTCTCCATAGGAGTCTCTATTTTAAAGTTTGGCAGTTACTTTAAGATTCTTTTGATGTGGATAAATTTTAAAGTCTTTATTGAATGTGTTACAATATTGCTTCTGTTTTATGTTTTGGCTTTTCTGGCCATGAGACATGGGGGATCTGAGCTCCCTGACCAGGGATCAAACGAAAATGCCCCATATTGGAAAGCAAAGTTGTAACTTCTGGACCGCCAGGGAAGTCGTGGCAGTTACTTTTAAGATAGATATATTATAAATTTGTCTGAAGACATTACTGATTTCACAATAGGATTTCACTACTATGCATTTTCTCAACCCATGATTACTAAGTGTTTGTCGCTCAGTTGTGCCTGACTTTGTGCAATCCCAGGAACTGTAGCCTGCCAGGCTCCTCTGTCCATGGGATTCTCTAGGCAAGAATACTGGAGTGGGTTGCCTTTCCCTTCTCCAGGGGATCTTCTTGACCCAGGGATTGAAACCAGGTCTCCTGCATTGCAGGCAGATTCTTTACTGTCTGTGCTATCAGGGAAGTCACACAAAAATTAAAATTACAGCAAATTTCAGGTAGAGGTTGTAAAGTTCTTTGATGACAAAAGGGATCTTTGGGCTCTGAAAGGTTGGAAATACTGGTGTGGTAGTGGAGCCCAAGAGTGCTGACAGGGGACTTGGCTCAGTACTGAGTGACTGATCTGTAAGGAGAGTTCCTGACCTAACAAACTAATTATAGACATGGGATGTGCACACAGGACAGGGGATGCATAGGCCATTGATAGCGGACTGAGTAAGTACAGACAGCAAGCCGTGGCAGTTGTCACAGACAGAAGAAAAGCTGTTTGAATAGGAAGGACAAGGCAAGCTTCCTGGAGAAGCAGAAGTGGCCAGTTAGTGACGATGAGGGCTTGGGTGTCCAGAAGTAGGCATGAGTTCAGAATGTGAGAAAATAGGCAAGTAAGAAGCCCCATCTCTCATCCCCACCTCTCAGATCTAATGAATCAGAAGCTCCAGGGCTGGGGTGGGAAACCTGCTCTCTTAAACAGTTCCCAGAACATTCCAGGACAGGGGTTGCCCAAGAGCATATCTGGAGAAGCCCTGCCCTATTCACTCCCATGTATGGGAGCTTCTCTGGTGGCTTAAATGGTAAAGAATCTGCTTGCAATGCAAGAGACCCAGGTTCGATCCCTAGGTTGGGAAGATTCCTTGGAGAAGGGAATGGCAACCCACTCCAGTATTCTTGCCTGGAGTATTCTACGGACAGAGGAGCTTGGCAGGCTTCAGTCCATGGAATCACGAAGAATCATACATGACTGAGCAACTAACACTTAACTTATATACTTCCGTACCTGCTCTCCACTGAAAATAACTTTTTCCATTTTCTCCTCTCTATTCCAAGCCTGATTTCTCATGTCTCTTCCTTAATGAAAGACAAAAGGTTTTGGAAAATAAAAAGACAATGTGGGCAATCTTGTCTTTGCAAGAGGCAGGTAAAATGAGATGCATAATTTCATTTTTTATATCCCCCCAGGCAGGAATGTGATTTCACTTAAAAGTTGTTTTATAGATTCTTTTGGTTTGTTTTACTGACAAAATAATTAAGTTGGATCTAATTAAAAGTGAATAAATTGCTCACAGAAGCTGAATAAATCAGTGCTGAGCTGAAGGGTGAAGAAAGTTGTTCCAAGTCTGCAGGTCTAAAAGCAATTAAAAGACAATAGTACACATTGATGGGCTCAGTTCACTTAACTCAAGACATATGCATGCTTATATGAGTTGCATGCTGACTAGCAAGCACAGGAAAGCCTGAAGTGGGGGCAGACAGGGAGCAGGACCTGCGAAATTTGGGAGGAGCTTTCTACAAGGTCAAATGGACTAGTCATCTGGTATATGCAAAGAGTGTAGGACCAGATTTGTTAAGTGGGGTGAGAAAAATGAGTATTTTAACAGGTGGTTCTAGAGTTTCCTTAGGGAGGGAACATCTCCTGATTAGCACCTGGGATTAATGGCAAGGAGACAAGAATTAAGTGGAAAAGAGAAAAGGAAGTGGGGAGACTCATTTGGCAAAAGCATGAGAAATGAGATTAAGATGTCAGCAGGTTGGTTCTTGGTTGTCAAAAAAAGGCAGAGGGGCTATTTTTCAAAATTGAGGCATAATGGACATATAAAAATAACATTATATTAGTTTAGATGTATAGCATAATGATTCTATAATTTTATACCTTGCAAAATGATCAGCACAAGAAGTCTAGTTAATATCTGTTACCATATATAGTAACAAATTTTTTCCCCCCTTGTGATGAGAACTTTTAAGATCTAGTAGTCTCAGCTCAGTTCAATTCAGTTGCTCAGTCATGTCCAACTCTTTGCAACCCCATGAATCGCAGCATGCCAGGCCTCCTTGTCCATCACCAACTCCTGGAATTCACTCAAACTCACGTTCATCGAGTCGGTGATGCCATCCAGCCATCTTATCCTCTGCCATCCCCTTCTCCTCCTGCCCCCAATCCCTCCCAGCATCAGAGTCTTTTCCAATGAGTCAACTCTTTGCATGAGGTGGCCAAAGTACTGGAGTTTCAGCTTTAGCATCATTCCTTCCGAAGAAATCCCAGGGCTGATCTCCTTCAGAATGGACTGGTTGGATTGCCTTGCAGTCCAAGGGACTCTCAAGAGTCTAGTAGTCTCAGTAACTTTCAAATATTCAATACAGTACTATTAACTATAGTCACCATGCTGTATCTTACTTTCCCATGACCTAATTTAAGTTTGTACCTTTTGACCCTCTTCAGAGGGCGACAGAGGATGAGATGGTTGAATGGCATCACCAACTCAATGGACATGAGTTTGAGAAAACTCTGGGACATAATGAAAGACAGGGAAGCCTGGCGTGCTGCAGTCCATGGGGTCGCAGAGTCAGACATGACTTAGTGACCAAACAACACACTTCACCCCCTCACACCCACCTCTAGCAACTACTAATCTGTCTACATTCCACATGCAAGTGAGATCATACAGCATTTGTCTCTTTCTGGTTTATTTCACTTAGCATAATCCATACTTATGGTACACCCATGTTGTTTCAAATGATAAGATTTCCATATTTCTTTATGGCTGAATAATATTTCATTGTATAAATGGTACTTTAAACAATATTCACTTACAAATATGTATGATATTATAATATGATACACTATCCATCCATGTTACTTTAAAATTGTTAATAAAACTTAACAACACAGAGTGGCCTTGACTGCTTGGTATCATTTGATTGGGGGTAGGGGTCTAGAAGTCAAGGAGGAGTTGTCCCCATATTTGGCTCAATGAAAAGGGGAGAAGCTAAAAGAGCCATAAGAAAGAAGAGAGTGAGGAACTTAGCAAACATTGGAAAGGAGAACCAGAGGTGACTGGGAGAAACATCAGTCCCACAGGAATTCACAGAAGTTGGGGAGGGGGGAAGTGATGGTGCAGGGTTTTCCACAGAATATGGGATGGGGTTCAACTTGATCTCATGTAGATTTCAAAGGGCAGATTAAGACTCCAATTGACATGTGGCTTACAGATCCTGCTAACCAGCTGTGTGACCATGGGCAGGTCAGTTACTCTGAATCAATTCTTTTCTCTATAAAATGGAGGAATTGGACCAGTAATGGCTATGGCCCATGTATATCTCCCACACTTTCACTGTATCTTTAATTCACTGTGTCTTTTCTGAAGTCAAGGGCATGAGTGACCCTGATGAGGGATCTTGACAGATGGCAGATTATTTCCTCCCCAGATGCCAGCCTATCCATAAAAGGACGTGATCTCACAGCACATCATTGTTAAGCGGCTGATGTTTTCTCCTTTCAGAAATGGAGCTTTCTTATCTGTTTTGGCTGAGTTACTCTCTTGTACATGTCTTGGACTGAACATTCTCTTATTTCCAAAGATATTCTCTTATTATAACTAATGCTCTCCTTTTATTATTTCTCCTGTTATTAGATTAATATATTAATGGACAAGGTTCTCAAAAGGCCTCCATATGTTTCAAACTTCTCTTCTCAAAGTAGGGAGAACTTCAGGAAAGATCCATCCATCTACTGGACATCACCATTTGGACATCTCTTGAGAATATCAAGCTCAGCTTGCCTCCAGATAAACTCATCATCTTTACTCCTACATCTGCTATTACCTCCTATTTCCTATCTCCATGGAATGTCAATTCTACAGCATCATTTCTCAAGTTTTTGATTTTTCTCTCACTCATTGTACCTAATTACCAAGTTCTGTTGGTTGTAACTTCTATACATCTGTCAGTTCTGTCCTGTTTTTTCTGGGCTGATTAACACCATACCAGTCCACTCCACTCTCATCTCTTGTCTTGATTACTTATCATAGTTTGTCCTTATGCTTCCAATTTTTCTTCCCTCCAATCTGTTTTTCCACAGTGAGGTCAGAAAGACGTCATCAAACTGTCAATTCATTTATGTCATAACCTTGCTCAAAACCCATTCTGGCTTCAATTTCCCTCAGACAGGGTAAGGAACAAAACTGTAACATAACTTACAACTCCTTACCTCCATCAACTAGAGATGGCCTCTCTTTGTAGCCTCATCTTTTGCTAATCTCTCATTGGTTCATGCTCCATTCTAGCCAAAGGAAATTATTGTATTTCCTCTTGTGCCTGTCTTTCTCTGTCACACCAGTGCTGTTACCATCAGCACTCCCCAGCTCCCATCCCCCTAAAGCCTAGCTAATTTCCATTCATTTTTTAGGACTTAGATGTCACCTCCCCCAGAAAGCCATCCTTTGTCTTGTTGTATAATTGAGATACAACATTTCAAAAATAATTTCATTTGATGAGCTACTCATTCACCTCATAGTACTCTGACCTTATCCCATCTTAGCTCCTAGTTTTGTGTATTAAACTTTTATACTTGTAGGCATTGAGTATCTCTATAGAGTCATCCATCACCACTTTACCCACCAGTGTGTCCTGGAAGCAACCAGCACTGTATACCTCCTTTCCCAGTGCAGTGATAAGCACCGAGACATGCTTGATTTTTCGAATAAAAAATCTGTATATCAATATTATTAATATTTAAAAAAAATTCAGAGAACTTCAACTCTATTACAAGTGTACCTTGGAGATATTGTAGGTTCAGTTTCAGACCACCACAATGAAGTGAATGTTGTTGCAAAATAAAGTGAGTCACAAGAATCTTTTGGTTTCCCAAGGCATTTAAAGTTATGTTTATAGTAAACTGTAGTCTATGAAGTGTGCCATTGCAGTGTGTCTACGGCTGCTGACTGATCATGGTGGTGCTTGCTAAAGATCAGGGTGGTTGTGGCAATTTGAGAAAACAACAATGAGGTAGGTTTGCTACAAACGATTTTTCTGTAGCATGAAATGCTGCTTAATAGCATTTTATCCACAGTAGAATGCCTTTCAAAGTTGCAGTCAGTCCTATCAAACTCTGCCACTGCTTTATCAGCTAAGCTTATGTAATGTTCTAAATCCTTTGTGTCATTTCGATAATCAGTTCAAAGTCTTATATGGGTGTGGTTTGTGGCACCTCAGAACAAATATGATGGTAACATCAAAGATCACTGATCACAGATCACCATAAGAAATGTCACAATAATGAAAAAGTTTGAAAGCCTGGGAGAATTGCCAAAATATGACACAGAGACATGAAGTGAGCAAATGTTATTTGAAAAGTGGCATCTATAGACTTGCTCAAAGCAAGGTTGCTACAAACTTTCAACTTATAAAAAACACAGTATTTGAGAAGTGCAATAAGATGAGGCATGACTGTATTCCGTTTTACCTTCAAACAGTCCTTTGAGGTAGGCTAGGTCTGTACCACAGTGGTTCTCCCCAGCTGTAGGTGTTAAGCTCCTCAACACACCCATTCAGGTAAATCTGTGGTTAAGGAACTTTAGAACTCACAGAAGTTCCCTTTCCTTGTGAACAAGTTTGAGAGTGTAATACAAAATATGTTGAACAAAGCAGTCAAGGTACTGTACTACATAATGTCAATATCAATGCCATTTACCTTTTAAAATAACCATTGGTATGGTACACTTCCATTCAGAATCTGCTCCCTACAGCCTTTTAATGCTTGCCTCCCCTAACACGAGAAACTTGAAATTAATTTTGTTTGTCACTAACATCTGTTATGAAGCATGAAAACAAAATTGTTCTGATTTATGACTCAGAGCTTTTGATTTCTGGCTCCTCAGATCTCAGAGACTCTAAATGACTGGATTTTTGAGATGTGCAAATTACTGGGGGAAGTGTTGCTGAAACTTCCTTCTCATGACACATTGTTACATGTCCTTAACCTTGCTCAGGAGGAATTCTGATCAAAGTACTTTAACTAAAGGCTCTCACACCTCTCAGCAAAAGCTTTCCCTATAAACCCAGGGTGCGGTTCTAAGATCATAAGTCACATGCTTTCAATATTCCTTATCCTTCCATATTATGTCACACCGATCTTTACTTCCAATATACCATCTTCATTCCTAACTCTTTAGTTACTTGTTCTCTTCGAAATGACATGATAATTGCATATACTGAAATTGAAACTGCCTGGGTTAACCAGAAGATATGCAGAAGTAAATCTGCTTCTACCAAATTTTTGTATTTGGTGAAATCATGGCTTGGAGAGTATAACTATGGATAATTCTGAACTTTTCCATATTTTGCAGATCAATGTGATTGCCCCTTTTCTCTGGAATAATAAATAAAATGAGGAGGGGATAAGTGACTTGCTCAAGGTCACAGAAATTATCAGGGGTAAAGTTCACATCAGTTTCCTAATGCATAGGTGGAGAACTTGGCTTTTGGTTTTTCTAAGTCAGTGTGAGCCATTTATGTTTATTCCTGTAATTTTAGAAACCTGTGATTGCCCTGGTTTATTTGTTTAAAAATACACATCTGATTTTGGAATATTCTAGGTTTACAGAAGAGTTGCAAAGGTAGTACAGAGATTTCCTTCATCTGAGATTCTCCTACCCTTAGAAAACTAGAAAATTTTTGTCATAATGAGAAATTAGTGTACAATGCACTTAACTAAACTATAAACTTTATTTTGGTTTTACTTTGGCTTTTGTAAACTTCTCAAATCACAAAGCATCTCACATTAGAGAAAAGTACAGACTCTAACCCCAGGACCACAATACTTGATCATTGGCAGCAAGAGACTCAATCAGTTAAACACTGGTTTGTGTATTGTTTTCAGATTCCTTTATTCCTATCTGAAGTGATACTAAGTGACTTTCTCATGTGACCCACACTCCTATCTCACTCACTCAGGAAGAGCCTTGAGCTGGTGTGGGTGGGCAGGGGGCTAGCTCCTCAGGGCACTAACTTTCATGCCAATCACGGATCACTAGGTTCTTGCCTCATTTCGGACTCTGAAGTGTTCTTTGGTTGTTTTATGGCCAACTGAACTGCAGGCAGGCAAATTTCTAGACAGAGACTTCACAATGGCACATGACAACATTGCATACTCTTCTTCGTTTTTTGTAATATACACAGTTTATCTTCAGGATAGGGGCACACAGATCTACATATGGCTTTCTGGAGAATAACAGACACAGTTGTTAATGTTCGTTTCCCATGGTAAAGAAAAGTTGGCTTATATCAGATGACTGAATGGAGGTCTACAAGACAGTAAAGCAGAGGGACTTCTCTAGCAGCCCAGTGGTTAAGACTCTGTGCTTCCACTGCAGGGCCACGGGTTCAATCCCTGGTCAGGGAACTAAGATCCCACATGATGTGTGATAAGGCCAAAAGAAAAAAAAAAGATTGTAAAGCTGACTATGACTGTGGTTTCCTATGGTGAGACCACAATCCCAGAGATGGGAGAGGAGAGAAAAGAGACAAAAAAGAAATGGGAAGAAAGGAGGAAAACAGGCTTCACAGACATTTAAATACTGTCTGGCTTAAATGACAAAGGCTCGTGGAGACAGGGGAGCAGCATGTGTGATTAGCCACATCCAGCTCTTTGTGACCCTGTGGATTTTAGCCACCTTCTCTATCCATGGGATTCCCTGGTGGCTCAGATGGTAAAGAGTCTGCCTGCAATGCAGGAGACCTGGGTTCGATCCCTGGCTTGGGAAGATCCCTCGGAGAAGGAAATGGCAACCCACTCCACTATTCTTGCCTGGAAAATCCCATGGGTGGATGAACCTGGCAGGCTACAGACCATGGGGTCACAAAGAGTCGGACACCACTGAGCGACTTCACTTTCTCTATCCATGGGATTTTTCCAGGCAAGAATACTGGAGTGGGTTGCCATTCCCTCCTCCAGGGGATCCTTTCCACCCAGGGATCAAACCTGTGTCTCCTGCACTGCAGACAGATTCTTTACTGCTGAGCCATTTGGGAAGCAGGGGAGCTGCAGCACAGTGATAAATCAATCAGTCACAGTCAGCCTGAAGGAGAATGGCAGAGTGATGCTCCCTGGCTGGACTGCTTGATGGAGCTTGGGGGCTGCACACGCCTCCATGAAATTTACCCCTTCTGAAGACTTGGTCCCTGAGGCCCAATTCTCCCCTCTTCATTAAACTTCAGTCCTTGGTGAGAGATCCTGGATGTTTAGAGAAAACCACTGGGCCTTGCTTTTTATGCTCTTGTCTGATTGAATTCTGATTGCATTCTGTGGAGGGAGACCCACTGACATTTCCTGGTGCCCAAGGGGGTTGGCAACCATTTCAATATTACTTAGGGTGTTGCAGGGGCTTTGTTATCTGATTAATAAAGCAAAATCAGCATTCTCTCTGGGGCCCTTTGTTTGGCATATTATTCTGATATAGAAAATTGAGATAAAAGCAAATTAACACATGTAGATAGCTATACTCAGCTGCCTTCCCACCTCCTAATCACTTCATTCTGTCCTTTCATGAACAAGCCAAGGAGATAACACCCCATCTGGTGAGTGGATAATCTATTTCTAATTTTCTCAATCTTTTTAGAGTTGTGCATGTGGGGATTTGGTGACTTCTTACATCTCCAATATAATGGTTTCTCTCACAAGTGCTTCCATAACTATCCAGGCTATAAATATTGCATTTAGGCAACTTTCCCTTCCTTTGGGCCATTAGAAAGACAAAATGGCTTTGTTGTCCAGCAGTGTTGAGGACAGGATCACATAGAGCCAACTCTGATGGTGGCAGGATGCATGCATGGGTTTTGCAGTCTGAAACACCACAGGGCATATAGTGAGAAGAGGAAGAGGCAAGTTGAATTAAATGTATCCCTCCCTTCTGCTGTGTCCCTGTGGCACTGAGACTTGTCCTACATAATGCCGGAAGAGCTGTCTGGTCAGGGGAAAACCCATCCTATGATTTGATTTATCTGCATGATGCCAACAAACCAAGCTTCTCACGGACTAAAGACCCTTTAGAGACTGAGACTCAGGCAGTGTGTTGGCACCAGGATAGCAAGCAGACAAATGATACACACTAGAGAGCTGGGCAACAGACTCGTGTACATATGGGGACTTAATACATGACAGATGTCGCCTTACAAATCAGGGTGGACAGACGGACTGCTCAATCCATAGTGTTGAGATCCCTGTTAGCTCAGATAGAAACAACAAATTTCTACTTCATGCTGCACATAAAAAATACATCTCAGCTGCAGTCAAGACTTCCTTCCTGGGGAGAGAAATTTAAAATGAAATAGAGGAGAAAGTCCCTATGACCTTGAGGTTGAGGGGGAACTCTTTTAAGGCACAGACATCAATAACTAAAGTTTGATAAATTTGACTACATTAAAATCTCTATGCCCTCAAAGATGGGAAAAGACAAGTCACAGATTTGGAAGAAATGTTCATAACATTATTATAGATACAAATTCAAAAAGGGGAAGATAAACAACCCTGAAGAAAAATGAGAAAAGATAGGAACAGGTTGTTCACAGAAGACAAAATCCAAATGGCTCCAAACCATATAATAATTTCCAGCTTCCCTACTCATCAGGGAAATGCAAATTTAAACAAGAACAAAGTGATACCTTGCTACAACATCAGAATGGCAAAAAACAAGAAGTTGAATTACCTTGGGATTTGGGAAAGATGAGATTCAATGGGGATTTTCTTACACAGGTTCCTGTGTTTCACTTTGCAGAGCAAATTAGCTTTATTGAGTCAGGTGGAAAGCACACATGCCCCTAGCCTCAGCATTTCTACTTCTAGGTAGAAGCCCTGGAGAAACTCATATGGGGATAAACAAGGAGACATGTTCAGAATGTTCAATGCATCACCGTTCAGTAAAAGCTAAAATCAAGAAACAAAAATCCATCGAGCATAGAGTAAAAAAATATTAGAGCATGTTTATAAAATGGAATATTATATGGCAATTAAAATGGAACTATATCATCATAGATAAGCAGCAAAATAATAGTATGTCTCTACAGGTTTACTTATGATATTGCTGTAGGTGTAACTGTAAGCACTTTACATGTGAATATTAACCCAATTCATTCTCTTGCCAATCCTGTGATGGGGGTACTATGATCATCCCCATTTTATAGACAAGCAATGAAGATAGAGAAGTTTAAGCTGTTATCCAAGGTCTCACATAACTGTCAACACCAGAGTTGGGCTGTGACCCAGCCAGTCTAAGTCTAGAACTGGTGATTTAAGGCCTAACCTGCTTCATAAGATAAACAGAATGCTTAGCAATGAAAATATAATGCTGAAAAGAGATTCATTTTGGAAGATGATACATACAGTATGATTCTTTACTATTTAGGCTTAGCTTCAACTGCTTTTAATCACAGGAAGAAAACATGCCTTAACTACAATATTTAGTGACACAAGACACATCTTGAGGCAGGTAGTGCAAGACTGCTGATGCAGAGGCTCTAAGGTCATGAGGGACTCAGCCCTTTCTGTTCCATCTTGCTTACAACTGGCGTCCAACCTCCAGGGTTGTCATGAACTGAAAACCTCTGGAGCTTCATCCACCTCAGGAAAATTCCAGGCAGGAGAGAGGAACAGGGGAATAAGAGCAATGGTACACTTGGCAAGTGAGTCCCTAAAAAGGATCATCCCAGAAGCCCTGGCCAATGACCTTCACCTTTGTTTTACTGGCTACCTCTCTAGCAGAAGTGAAGGTGGGAAATGAAGGCCTTGAGTTGGATGCATTATTGCCCAGAGCACACTACACGTTCTGCAAAGAAGAGAATATTGAAGTAGGCCAGCTAATAAACAAATACTGAGTAGGCAACAAAGTATCTATCATAAATGCCATTTAGATAAGGTTTAAAAGAATATGATATACTATTTATGGATTTACAGAAAACTAGCCAATCTGATCACATGGACCACAGCCTTATCTAACTCAATGAAACTAAGCCATGCCGTGTGGGGCCATCCAAGACGGGCGGGTCATGGTGGAGAGGTCTGACAGAATGTGGTCCACTGGAGAAGGGAATGGCAAACCACTTCAGTATTCTTGCCTTGAGAACCCCATGAATAGTATGAAAAGACAAAATGATAGGATACTTAAATGGGAACTCCCCAGGTCGGTAGGTGCTCAATATGTTACAGGAGATCAGTGGAGAAATAACTCCAGAAAGAATGAAGGGAAGGAGCCAAAGCAAAAATAATACCCAGTTGTGGATGTGACTGGTGATAGAAGCAAGGTCTGATGCTGTAAAGAGCAATATTGCATAGGAACCTGGAATGCCAGGTCCATGAATCAAGGCAAATTGGAAGTGGTCAAACAGGAGATGGCAAGAGTGAACGTCGACATTCTAGGAATCAGTGAACTAAAATGGACTGGAATTGGTGAATTTAACTCAGATGACCATTATATCTACTACTGCGGGCAGGAATCCCTTAGAAGAAATGGAGTAGCCATAACGGTAAACAAAAGAGTCCAAAATGCAGTATTTGGATGCAATCTCAAAAATGACAGAATGATCTCTGTTCGTTTCCAAGGGAAACCATTCAATATCATGGTAATCCAAGCCTATGCCCCAACCAATAACGCTGAAGCAGCTGAAGTTGAACGGTTCTATAAAGACCTACACAATCTTTTAGAACTAACACACCAAAAAGATGTCCTTTTAATTGTAGGGGACTGGAATGAAAATGTAGGAAGTCAAGAAACACCTGGAGTAACAGGCAAATTTGGCCTTGGAATATGGAATGAAGCAGGGCAAATGCTAACAGAGTTTTGCCAATAGAACACACTGCTCATAGCAAACACCCTCTTCCAACAACACAAGAGAAGACTCTACACATGGACATCACCAGATGGTCAACACCAAAATCAGATTCATTGTATTTCTTGCAGCCAAAGATGGAGAATCTCTATACAGTCAGTAAAAACAAGACTGGGAGCTGACTGTGGCTCAGATCATGAACTCCTTATTGCCAAATTCAGACTTAAATTGAAGAAAGTGGGGAAAACCACTAGACCATTCAGGTATGACCTAAATCAAATCCCTTATGATTATACAGTGGAAGTGAGAAATAGATTTAAGGGACTCGATCTGATAGACAGAGTGCCTGATGAACTATGGATGGAGGTTCGTGACATTATATAGGAAACAGGGATCAAGATCATCACCATGGAAAAGAAATGAAAAAAGCAAAATGGCTGTCTGAGGAGGCCTTACAAATAGCTTTGAAAAGAAGAGAAATGAAAAGCAAAGGAGAAAAGGAAAGATATTCTCATTTGAATGCAGAGTTCCAAAGAAGAGCAAGAAGAGATAAGAAAGCCTTCCTCAGCAATCAATGCAAAGAAATAGAGGAAAACAACAGAATGGGAAAGACTAGAGATCTCTTCAAGAAAATTAGAGATACCAAGGGAACATTTCAAGCAAAGATGGGCTCGATAAAGGACAGAAATGGTATGGACCTAACAGAAGCAGAAGATATTAAGAAGAGGTGGCAAGAATACACAGAAGAACTGTACAAAAAAGATCTTCATGACCCAGATAATCATGATGGTGTGATCACTGACCTAGAGCCAGACATCCTGGAATGTGAAGTCAAGTGGGCCTTAGGAAGCATCACTACGAACAAAGCTAGTGGAGGTGATGGAATTCCAGTGGAGCTCTTTCAAATCCTGAAAGATGATGCTGTGAAAGTGCTGCACTCAATATGCCAGCAAATTTGGAAAACTCAGCAGTGGCCACAGGACTGGAAAAGGTCAGTTTTCATTCCAATCCCAAAGAAAGGCAATGCCAAAGAAGTTCAAACTATCACATAATTGCACTCATCTCACATGCTAGTAAAGTAATGCTCAAAGTTCTCCAAGCCAGGCTTTAGCAATACGTGAACCATAATCTTCCAGATGTTCAAGCTGGTTTTAGAAAAGGCAAAGGAACCAGAGATCAAATTGCCAACATCTGCTGGATCATTGAAAAAGCAAGAGAGTTTCAGAAAAACACTTATTTCTGCTTTATTGACTATGCCTAAGCCTTTGACTGTTTGGATCACAATAAACTGTGGAAAATTCTTCAAGAGATGTGAATACTAGACCACCTGACCTGCCTCTTGAGAAACCTACATGCAGGTCAGGAAGCAACAGTTAGAACTGGACATGGAACAACAGACTGGTTCCAAATAGGAAAGGATTACCTCAAGGTGTATATTGTCACCCTGCTTATTTAACTTGTATGCAGAGTACATCATGAGAAACGCTGGGCTGGAAGGAGCACAAGCTGGAATCAAGATTGCTGGGGGAAATATCAATAACCTCAGGTATGCAGATGACACCACCCTTATGGCAGAAAGTGAAGAGGAACTAAAAAGCCTCTTGATGAAAGTGCAAGAGGAGAGTGAAAAAGTTGGCTTAAAGCTCAACATTCAGAAAACGAAGATCATGGCATCTGGCCCCATCACTTCATGGGAAATAGATGGGGAAACAGTGGAAACAGTGTCAGACTTTATTTTTTTGGGCTCCAAAATCACTGCAGATGGTGATTGCAGCCATTAATTTAAAAGACGATTACTCCTTGGAAGGAAAGTAATGACCAACCTAGATAGCATATTGAAAAGCAGAAATATTACTTTGCCAACAAAAGTCTGTCTAGTCAAGGCTATGGTTTTTCCAGTGGTCATGTATGGATGTGAGAGTTGGACTGTGAAGAAAGCTGAGCACTGAAGAATTGATGCTTTTGAACTGTGGTGTTGGAGAAGACTCTTGAGAGTCCCTTGGACTGCCAGGAGATCCAACCAGTCCATTCTGAAGGAGATTAGTCCTGGGTGTTCATTGGAAGGACTGATGCTGAAGCTGAAGCTCCAATACTTTGGCTACCTCATGTGAAGAGTTGACTCATTGGAAAAGACTCTGAAGCTGGGAGGGATTGGGGGAAGGAGGAGAAGGGGATGACAGAGGATGAGATGGCTGGATGGCATCACCGACTCGATGGACGTGAGTTTGAGTGAACTCCAGGAGTTGGTGATGGACAGGGAGGCCTGGCGTGCTGTGATTTATGGGGTTGCAGAGAGTTGGACAGGACTGAGCGACTGAAGTGATCTTATTATGATATAAAAACATGCATGGGAATAATATCAAATTCAGAGCAGTTATTAGGTTTGGAGAAGGAGAGGGCTACACAATAAACTTCAACTGTATCTCAATTTTAAAAAACAACCTGAAGCAAAAATGACTTAATTGTGATCATCTGGGTGGGGGGCAAGGCCTTGTGTCTTTGGGGTGTGTTATGTATGTCTTCAATGCTCTCCTTCTTTGCTGTGATTTATTCGCTCCTCGTCATTTTCCTCTTGTTTCATAGGGAAGGGTCCCCCAGAGCCACTTCCCCTGTTGAAAGCTCAAGCCCTCACTGAACTTAAGCAGTTGGCTTCAAATTGTAACATTTTTGGAGTGTGCCCGCTTCAGTGGAAATAAATTGGTTGAGAGCTTATCAAATGTCAAGCGCTAAGCTATGGCCTAGGCAAGCATTAACTTATTTAATCCTCACAAGAGCCCTGGGAGCTAAGAATAATTATTATTTCCATGTGACAGAAGAGGAAAATAGGGCTCTGAGAGATTGAATATCTTTCTGAAGATCCCACAGTCCAGACAGGAAGCCACACGAGTCTGGCCTCTGGACCTGGGCTCGTAACCAGCTCTTCTCTTGTTCACTTGCTTCTGACATCCTTGCCCCATCTCCTGCTAGAACTTCTAAGAAGGGCTACTTGGGATGTATCCCAGCAAGATGCCAAGGATAAGGTGGAATGCTGGGACAGGCATGAGAAAATAGGCTGTGTTATCCTGTGCTTGGTTGGGTCTCAGTTTGGAAGGGCCACAGAGGGCCAGACTGAGGCAAAGGAGAAAGCAGTTTTCTCAGAGCAGGGCCTTGGTCTGGAAGCTAAAGACATAAGAAGGGTTTCTTAAGGAGCTTTTATTAGTCTCAGTGTTATCCCTGCGGGGTAGGATGTGCCAGGCACTCAGGGTGGAACTCTGAGTTCCCTACTGTCATTCCTCCCTGAGCTTTAAATGGGCCCAGTGCCAGTCGCCTGCTCCTTCTGCTGCCCCTCTGAGAGCTCCCTGAGGACAGAGACCGTCTGGGGCAAGATCTGACACGGTGCTGACACACGGTAGGAACAAAAATGTTTGCTAAAAAAACAAATGAACACACAAACAAGTAAACTCAAGAGGACTGAGTTTCACTGGTGCCCTCTGAATTGGGACTGAGCGCTCAGCACAATAAACACACATTTAGCTTAAGTTCTTTGAGGGCAATGCATTATTCGTGTTTGCACACCTTGCCCCAGCACTGTGCCCAAAACACTTCTTGCTGAAGAGCTGAGCAGAACTGAGATGAACGAGCAAATAAATACAGGGATTTATAACGATGGGCTGGAATTGTATGGGGGTATTCCAGAGAGCCACAGATTAAAGAGCCAGGAGGTTGTGAAACTGCGTATGAACTCATGTGCTGGTCCACAGAAGTAAAATGCAGACTCAAGGGTTAATAGTTGGGAAACATGAAGATGTAAAGACAAAGAACAGCTGCTGGACTGGGCAACTGGTAACAATTTAGACTATAAATCTGCCATATAGCAGAATCGCCAAACTCACTATTCCCTGAAAAATACAGTTAAAGGTCTGACACAAGCACTCCTAAGTTGTTTTTATGGGAAGCAGATCCCCCTCCAGATAAAAACTGCTGACCACAAGCACACAGACTCTAGATTGGTTGAAACAAGAAGGTTGGTGATACTTGGAACTTCAACTTGATGCCAACCAGTCTGAGACTTGCCCATGAGCTAATCACGCCCTGCTCCCTGAACACTGTAAAACTCCTCACTACCCCCTCCAGGGTGGGTCACACCCTGAGGTGTATCAGCCCACCGTGGCCACCTTTGCCTGGCAAAGCAATAAAAGCTACTCTTTTCTATTTCACCCTAAACCCCGTCTCCATGTTTCTATTTGGCACCAGTGAACAGAGAATGAGTACAGGAAACAATTGCTTAAAAATGATCCCATATCTCAAATAACAACTTCATTAATCTCATCATCAAAACCAAAATAACTATGGACACTATTTGCTTGGTCTCACTTATGTGCCAGGTGTTGTTAAGTAGATTATCTCTAAAACTTACCATCATGCTGCAAGGGAAGTATTATTCCTGCCATTTCACAATGAAGAGACCCAGTCCCAGAAGGTTAAACGACTTATTGAAGATCAAATATATCACAAGGAGCCCAATTAGGATTTAAAGGCGGGTCTCTTGGGCTTCAAAATCTGTGCTTCTGCTAGTGTGGTGGCCAGCCTGCCCCCTTTCACAGACTGAGTTGCGGCTTCAAAGAATGGCAGAAAAGAAGTTGCATTCTTCCTTGAGGAAAGATCCTGTAACTACTCCTGAGGCACTGTGATCATATGGCTTCTCTGAATATACTTAAGGTGCAGCTCCTAACTAACTGTTTTCTGCTGGCAACTCTAGTTGACTTAATATGAGCCCTTATTTCCCATGGGAGGGATGCTGTGAACTGGCATTACCCTATGGAAACTTGGCATACCCTAAAATACCAACAACACTAGTCATAAAAATAAATGAGGGACAAAGCAACCTTCAGTTCAGTTCAGTTGCTCAGTCCTGTCCGACTCTTTGTGACTCCATGGACTGCAACACACCAGGCTTCCCTGTCCATCAACAACTCCTGGAGATTACTCAAACTCATGTCCCTCGTGTCGGTGATACCATCCAACAATCTCATCCTCTGTTGTCCCCTTCTCCTCCCACCTTCAATTTCTCAGCATCAGGGTCTTTTCCAATGAGTCAGTTCTTTGCAACCCTCAAATATGTGTTTTGCAAACATTTATTAAGAAGCAAAAATCAAATAGGGAATGTAAAGACTACATTGTACTTTCTTTCTGTTATTGAACAGAATTTACAAAAATATGAGAGCAATGAAGTCTGAAATGAAAGTGCTGGCTTCTTTTTCTGGCAAATACCCCTCTAACAAGCTTATTAAGCACTTTTTTTTTGCTCTAGAGTCCTCTGAACTGAATTCAGATTAAAGTCAACTCTTAAACTTTTCCTATGAGCCAATAAGCCTGAAAACCTCTGCAATCAGGCTTTGACCAGGCAATCTTGATCCTTGTTTTATGACATAAAATCCTCTGCAATGACTGTCTTCTTCAAGAGTTTTAGCTCTTTTATGCATTTTTATCTTCCCCTGAGTTTCAGTTGGTAAAGAATCTGCCTGCAATGTAGCAGTCCTGGGTTTGATTCCTGGGTCAGGAAGATCCCCTGGAGAAGGAAATGGCAACCCACTCCAGCATTCTTGCCTGGAAAATCCCATGGACAGAGTAGCCTGGCAGGCTACAGTCTATGGGGTCAACAAGAGTTGGACACGACTTGGCGACTAAACATGGCCTTCTTGAATATCTCAAACTATCCTTAAACTCAAGTTGGAAACTTTGTTATTTCATCACATCTGCTGCCAGCTTTTCAGAGAGATGTTGTCTTGGTAAAAAAGTGTAGCTTTGGAGGAGAAGTGTATGATTTGCATATATTCACATAAAGCCATGTGATCAAAAATTATTCCACCTCATGCTGCTGCTGCTGCTAAGTTGCTTCAGTTGTGTCCGTCTATGGGGTCGCACAGAGTGACTCTGTGCGACCCCATAGACGGCAGCCCAGTAGGCTCTGTCCCTGGGATTCTCCAGGCAAGAATACTGGAGTGGGTTGCCATTTCCTTCTTCAGTGCGTGAAAGTGAAGTCGTTCAGTCGTGTCTGGCTCTTAGCAACCCCATGGACTGCAGCCCACCAGGCTCCTCCGTCCATTGGATTTTCCAGGCAAGAGTACTGGAGTGGGGTTCCATTGCCTTCTCCAATTCCACCTCATGACTTAGCCCATTATGTCTTTTTTAATATTCTTTTCCATTATGATTTATTACAGGATATTGAATATAGTTCCTTATGCTACACAGTAGGACCTCGTTGTTTTCCTGTTTTATTTATATAGTTCATATCTGCTAATCCCAAGCTCCTCATGTACCTCTCCCCCCATCTCCTTTCTTCTTTGACAGTTGTAAGTTTGTTTTCTATGTCTGTGAGTCCGTTTCTCTTTCATAAATAAGTTCATTCATGTTCTACGTCTAGATTCCACACGTAAGTGATATCATACAGCATATGTATTTGTCTTTCTGTCTTCACTTAGTATGATAATCTCCAGGTCCATCCATGTTGCTGCAAATGATACTATTTCATTCTTTTTATGGATGAGTAGTATTTCATCATATATATACTATAAAGAAGATATATATTTTCTGTATTCATCTGTCAATGGACACTTAGGGTGCTTCCATGAGTTGTTATTGTAAATAGTGCTGCTGTGAACACTGGGGCACATGTATATTTTTGAATTACAATTTTCTCTGGGACTGCTGGATCACATGGTAAGACTATTTTTAGTTTTTAAAGGAACCTCCATAGTGTTTTCTATAGTGATGCACCAACTTACATTTTGACCAACAGTGTAAGAAGGTTCCCTTCTCTCAGGGAGAGAGGAGGGAAAAAAAAACCTCTCTTCAGAATTTATTTGTAGACTTTAATGATGGCCATTCTTAGCAATGTGAGGCGATACTTCATTGTAGTTTTGATTTGCATTTATCTAATAGTGATGTGAGCGTTTTTTCAGGTACCTACTGATTATGTCTTCTTTGGATAAATGTCTATTTAGGTTTTCTGCTCATTTTTTTTTTTTTTTTGATTGGGTTGTTTGTTTTTCTTGTTATTGAGTTGTATGAGCTATTTTGTATATTTTGGAAGTTAAGCCCTTGTCAGTTGCATCACTTGCAGATATTTTCTCCTAGTCTGTAGGTTGTCTTTTCTCCTGCTCATGGTTTTCTTTGCTGTGCAAAAGCTTATAATTTTGATTAGGTCCCATCTGTTTACTTTGTTTTTATTTCTATTGACTTGGGAGGCTGACCTAAGAAAACATAGGTATGATTTATGTCAGAGGGTTTTGGGCTATGTTCTCTTCTAGGAATATTATGGTGTCATGTCTTATATTTAAGTTTTTGAGTCCTTTTGAGTTTAGTTTTTTGTGTGGTGTTAAGAGTCTGTTTTAACTTCTTTGAGTTACATGTGGCTGTCCAGCTTTCCCAACACCATTTGCTGAAGAGACTATCTTTTTCTGACTGTATATTCTTGCCTCCTTTGTCAAAGATTGACTGTAGGTGTGTGGGTTCTTTGCCTTTTCTAATTATTGTTGGTGTCAATTCACTCAGCAGGTAACTGGCCTGAATGACTACATTTGTTGTAGTAAGCAGGCCAACTTTAACACACAAGTTGTGGGTGCTGAGGAGTGTTTGTGTGTGTGACGTGGTAAGAACGGTATAAATGTGAAAAGCTTCCATGTGGACCTTGTAAGGTGAGGCGGAGCACACACAGTGCTCTTGCTAAATCACAGGATAGGACTGCATCAGAGCACCTAGGGATTCACAAACAATGGTGCTCATTCTTTATGGAATGTATAGGGGTGGAAAACGTTCCCCTTCTTCCTTTCTAGGTTGTTTGGCTGGTCTAATAATTGCACTGACACATGACAGATTAACAGGAGAAAAACAAATTTTGGCCACCTCATGCGAAGAGTTGACTCATTGGAAAAGACTGATGCTGGGAGGGATTGGGGGCAGGAGGAGAAGGGGACGACAGAGGATGAGATGGCTGGATGGCATCGCTGACTCGATGGACGTGAGTCTGAGTGAACTCCGGGAGTTGGTGATGAACAGGGAGGCCTGGCATGCTACGATTGATGGGGTCGCAAAGAGTCGGACACGACTAAGCGACTGAACTGAACTGAACTGATGACAGATTAACAGGAGAAAAACAAATTTTATACTTATGAAAGGCCCGTAAAAATGAGACTCACTGCAGTCAGGTAATTTAGGCTTATATACCACCCTGAGCTAAGGAGAAGAGGGCAGGGATTTGGGTTTTCAGAAGGGAGGAAGACATTTTACAGGAAGATGAGAACAGCAAATGTTTGGTAAACAAATATTTTCCCCCTCCATACAAATGAGTCTTTCTGATATAAAAAACTTATCTCTGGTAATATTAATAGTTCTCTTCTGGGTTGTTGCTGTTTAGTTGCTAAGTCATGATGGGCTCTTTGTGACCCCATGGACTGTAGCCCACCAGGCTCCTCTGTCCACAGGATTTCGCAGGCAAGCTTACTGGAGTGGATTGCCATGCCCTCCTCCAGGCGATCTTCCTGACCCAGGGAATGAACCCACGCCTCCTGCTTGGCAGGCAGATTCTTTACCACTGAGCCACCAGGTAAGCCCTCTCTGCTGGGTACAGGCCTCCTATTGAAATTCTTTCAGGCAGTTAAGGGGGAGGTAAAACGCTCTTCCTAAATTTGTGGGTTCCAGTTGTCTGCAACTCAAAATAATCCTCACGCACATTCAGGAGGTAGTGTATTCTGCTCCCCACCAAATGTTAACACTTATGAGTAAGGAGCCTTCATAGGTAATATGTTGATATTGACCTGATTTATAATATTGATTGAATATTGAAATGAGGTTTCAAGACATAAAACAGATTCTGCTGGACCTTCAACACTGTCATCCCTGGGCTAAACCTCATACTTTTGCCCCATCTTGGCCCAAGTCTATTGCCATAAGTATCATGGCATGAAGGAAGGAGCATGAAATGGAGAGTTCTGAACAGGCTGTTGGAGGGCAACTCAAAATTTCCAATGAAGCTGCTGGAGATTAAACTTTCAAACTCCGTCCAATTAGACTATTCATTAGTATGTTCAGAGTCACAGATGAGAGGTAAATATGACATCCAGACAGAAGAGGCTAAGAAGCTCAAGTTGTGTGTTGGTCTGTTATAATGGGCCATGTTCATGCTGATGGATGGGTTCACAGGCCAGTGTTGCAGATAAAACACACAGAAAATCTAAGAGACCAGACAGATGGCTATAGACGTTTCTGATGACTTGACCTCTGGTTCTAACTCCTGTGAAGGTAGCTGCTTTCTTGCCCTCGGAGTCTATGAGATGCTCTGATTTCTGTCAATATAACTTCCTTAATAAATCAAAACCAAAAAACAACTCCACATCCACGCTTTCTCCTTGCCCTACCATGACTCTGTGTATATAGTTAAAGCCAGACTACCAAAATTAAAACCCCAGCTCTGCCACTCTCTAGCTGTGTCCTATTTATCCTTTCAGTATCTCAGTAACATTATTTCTGTGGGGATAGTATTAATAACATCTCCTTCCTAGGGTTGTGGGGATTACATGAGAAACAATTTCTAAAACATTAGAGCAATCGATGTTATGTGGCAGCGTGGATGGGAGGGGCATTTGGGGGAGAATGGATTCATGTATATGCATGGCTGAGTCTCTTTGCTGTCCACTTGAAACTATCATAACTTTATTAATTGGCTCTACTCCAATATAAAATAAAAAGTTAAAAAAATATTAGAGCAATGACTGCCCCATACCAAGTGTTTCCTTTTAAAGTGGTTAACTTATATATATATATATATATATATATATGTATACATATTTCATACAGTTCATGGATACTTATAAGTCCATTGACCCGATTTAAAAAAATTCCCTGATTTGCATTAAAATTTGTACTTATATTCTGAATGGATTATTACTTACTTGAAGATAATATTCCATGGAATGTCATCTATACAAAGACAAAATTTCTTGGACCAACAAAGTGAAGACTGCATAATAGAATCTAGCTTACTTCTCCTGCCAGCTAAAATCAGAGGAAATAATTTTGAGGCTTCACTCATTTACTCCTTCATTCATTCATCCATTCATTCACCAGTTGTTCTATCTTATCCTTCCCATTGGATTGTCTTAGCACCATGTCAGCTCATCACTGGTACCCTTCCTGAAATTGATTGCTACTTCAGCTGCTCCCAAGGACATTAAATATTCATTCCAGACCAAATAGCCTTTCTGCGGGCAGTGAGCATGTCAAAACACAGAGAAAAAGACTGAGGGATTAAAAAAAATAAGACTCAAAGAACACGACTTGCCATACCAAATGGAGCAAATCTTATTTACAAATGACCTCTAACCTCTGAGAGCAGCTCAAATAAAGAAACATCTGTCATCTTTGGAAACATCCAAAACTCTTCACCCTGACAGGGGGCCTCCAAAGACCAGATTCCATTTCAATATAATTGGCTCCTTGCCCTTTTCCTGCCTTCCTCCAGCCATGCACAGAGAGCTGAACTGTCTTGGGATGGGCAGCCAACCCAGAGACGTGCGACATCTTGACAGCAGAACCAGGGGGTGGAGGCAGGGCAGCGGCTCTGCTAATTAAGAACGGGATGCACTTATTTCAGCTTCAGAAGGAGGAGCATAGATTGTGGTGTCTGGAATCTCAGAGCTCCTGTTGATGGCCATACTTAGAATTTTTTCCTTCATCAAGGCATAGTACAGAGAGGATTTTCTGAGTGAACTATTTAACCTTTGCATGATCCACCTTTAATTTTTCTTTTATATTTTAAAATTTCTTTTTTGATGTGAACCATTTTTAAAGTCTTTATTGAATTCATTACAATACTGCTTCTGTCTTACTTTTTGGTGTTTTGGCTATGAGATATATTCGATTGTAGCTCCTTAACCAGGGGTCAAACCTGCACCCCTTGCATTAACCACTGGAGCCCCAGGAAAGTCCCTGATCCACCTTTTAGAAAGGCCTTCCTTAATACCATTTTCTAAAGTCATAAATGGACCAGTATGAACACAAGAAACAGATGCCAAGATATATCATGGGAAATGCAGGTTGTCTGAGTGTTTAATCCTTTCATGCTTTTACTCATAAGTATTTATCAAGCATATATTAAAGTTGAAACACTTGTAGAAGCTGATGATACGGCATGAACTTGGCAGATGAGATCTTTGCCTTCATGAAGCTTCCATTCTGGTGAGGGATGGATGACAAAGAAAAACAAACAAGATCCTAGCAGACTGTGCTTCATTCTCTGAAGGAAGCAAGCAGGGAAAGGAGGATAATCCTAAGACTGGAAGCTAACACTTGAGTTTTACATACCAGGAATGATTCTAAGCCATGCGCTTATAACAACCTTTCACATTTTAGTTAACTTACCCATTTGGCAGATAAGAAAACAAACCATAATTTGTTCCCAAATTACAACTCTATCCCTCCAATTGTTGGCCAAATGCTTCTGTCATTCTTATTTCTCTTGTTTTTTTTCTGTCTCTATTATACCCTATTATCTAATCACACACTATCAGTTGGGCTTCCTAGGCGGCAATAGTGGTAAAGAATATGCCTGCCAATGCAAGAGATACGAGATAAGGTTCAATCCCTGGGTCGGGAAGATCCTCTAGAGAAGGAGATGACAACCCACTCCAGTATTCTTTCCTGGGAAATGCCATGGACAGAGGAGCCTAGCAGGCTACAGGCCATGGTGTTGCAAAGTGTTGGACACAACGGAGCACGCACGCACATGCAATCAATCAGGAAACCTCTACCTCAGTATACAATTGACCTTTGAACAAAGCAGGGGTTAGAGGTACTGTCCCTTCCTGCAGTCAGATAACTGGCCTCTGGGGTATGTGATTCCTATGTATTTGTGGTTCTATATTGGTAGATTCAACCAACTGTGGATGGCGTAGTACTGTAGTATTTATTATTGAAAAATTCCATGTATAAGTGGATCTGCACAGTTCAAACCTGTGTCACTCAAGGGTCAACTGTATTTACAGAATCTGACCACTTCTCTCCATCTCCTCTGATATACCCTGGCCTGAGCCACCATCACCTCTCAACTGGCTTATTGCAATAAGCTCCTAAGTTGTTACACTTCTACTCTGGCTCCTTGGAGTCTGTTCTAAAAATAGTAGTTATAGACATTCTGAAAAATAGAAATCAAATTATTTCACACCTCCACTCAAAACTCTTCAGTGGCTTTCCATACGGTCAGAGTAAAAAACTGAGGGCAGTAGGAGAAGGGGGCAACAGAGGATGAGATAGTTGCATGGCATCACCTACCCAATGGACATGAGCTTGAGCAAACTCGAGGAGATAGTAAAGGACAGGGAAGCCTGGCATGCTGCAGTCCATGGAGTTACAAATAGTCAGACACTCTGAGCAAAAAGTAACTAAACTCCTCTATGCTTGTATTCCTTAGTCATCTGCCATCACTACTGAACACACCCTGTGTATTCTGGCCTCTCCTCTCCCCTCTGATCACCTTCATCAGCCTGCTCCCCTTCATGGCTCACTCTAGCCATGCTGACCTCCTAATTGTTCTTAGGCACTCCTGCCATAGAACATCTCAAAGACCATGACTCTGTCTTGATAGCCCCAATGGGCTCCCTTGATCACCTCCCCTGGTTTTTACTCAAATGTCATCTTTCCACTGGGACTTCACTGGCCAATCTAATGTTTAAAACCACAAGCCCTCTATGCCCCAAATCTATCATTTTTCCTTACATTTTTCCTCCAAACCATTTATCATCAATTGATACATGTTTTTACTAATTTTTATTCACTTATTGCTTGTTCCCCACTACCAAAATATAAACTACATGAAGGCAGGAATTTTTGTCTGTTCTGTCCATTTCATTTTTTAGATTGCCTAGAAGAGTTCTTTGTATGTAAGAGGAACTTGGTAAATATTGAGTTAATGAATGAAGGAAGAGGACCTATTCCTCTGACTTGATCATTCAAAAGAAATCAAGATTGAAAAGGACAGTGATGCTTGATCTAGAAGAGGAAGAATAGGAGGAATGGTTGCAGACAAGATGAGGAAGGAAGAAATATTTACAGGGGAAGCTGACTTTGACACTAAACAAGAGTCAGGCATAAACATAGCATGCAGGTACAGAAAGCAAAATGTTTGCTTTCATGCTCTGCAGTTCAGTCTTCATGGATTACCCTCATCAGTCTCTCTCTATGCTCACTAAAAATGCCTGAGAACTCAATGAAGTGACTTTCTCTCTCTAAACATGGCAGGAAAAATAAGGTCAATGCAGCATTTATCATGTGCAGCTGTAATCTCTGGGGCTATGTCACAGGTTGATCATGGGATTCTCAGGGAGCAAATGTGCAGGCAGCTTATCACTGGCCATTCCCAATGCCACGTTCATGGGAGAGGTGCAGGGAGAGAAACTGGCAAGATCTGTGACGCAGATCTTCAGCAGTCTGCTGAAATGGACTGCTGAAAATGGAGGCCCTAAACCAGCTCTGTAGGAGAAAGTGTCTGGGGGGAGAGTGTACATGGAAGTGCGATCTCAGTCACAGAACAGAGGTTTGGCTTTTCTGAAACCACAGAACAATTCCAGGCAGCATCCGGAGAGCTATTGAGGTCACACATGCCTAACTCAGATGATGCAAGTTCTGGTCTTGCTAAGACCTTGCTTCATAACTCACTTAGTGTCCGTCTTGGGTGCTTTAACCTCTCTGTCTCTGTGGTGGGTGGACAGTGCTAACACTAGTGAGGAGGCAGGGCTGTTCTTAGGGTAGTTTCCTGGCACGTGAACTCCGTAGAGATGTCCAGGCAGGACTGTTGTGTAACCAGAGGTGAAACAGGCCCAGACATCTGTAGCAGCCTCGGTATTTTTAGAAAACACATTTTCGTCTTTAGTTTACACCAGATCTGGAATGGAGCTAAGTCATTACAATGTGTTAAGTCCTGTTTATTCCAACCCAGGACAGCTAGCTTTGATCAGCAGATTTCAGCAGGGTATACCAAAGCTGCTGCAGGAACGTGGGTCCCTTGAGGTGGCATTTCCTTAGTCACAGCAAGTTGAAGTGACATTCTGCTATCCTGAGAGAAGACGGAAGGGTGGAAGAGGAGAGAGCATAAGGGAGTAGCGGGAGAAGGAGAGGGATGGAGGGAAGGAAGGAGGGAAAGAGAGGAAGAGAAAACAGAGAAAGAGGAGGGGGCGGATAAAAAAGAATTGAAGAACAGGAAAAGGCTATTACATTTGTTGGGTACTTACTACACATCAGAATTACATTAAGTTCCCTAAAAGCATCAGTTCTAATCCTTTAAAATACTGTGAGGCACAGTCATTTTTACCTCCATTTTCTAAAAGAGAAAACTGAGGCTTAGAGATGTGAGTGACTGGTGAGGTCATGCAAGGATAAATGGTCAGCCAGCACAGGCCTGTCTGGTTCCAAGTTCATGCATTTCCCAGCATGCTGAAGTGGGGGGTAATGACAGTCAGGAAGGGTGTCTATGCTGGGCTCTGCAGAGTGCAGAATATACCCTTGCCCCAAAGAGGTCAGCTATTTGTCCTCAGCTTCTGGGAAATAATCTCGAAGGTCTCGGAATGTCATGTGTGAGTGTTTCTGTTTGCCTGGGGATGTTGGGTCATGTCAGAGAGACTAACAACATGATCTAGGGTGGACGCTTTGGGTCATGTAGTGTCAGCTCAGTGTCCAGAGGGGCCTAGGTCAGCCATGTGGGCAGACAGCTGTATCTACAGGATGGAGCCCCAGTAAAAACTCTGGACACAAGGCTTGAGGGAGCTTCTCTGGTTGGCAGTACTCTGTGCATGTTGTCATACGTGGATACTGGGAAAGTAACACTGTCCACAGTTCCATGGGAAGAGGACAATGGGAACTCTGCATTTGGAACTTCCTTGGAATCTGCCCCATGATTCCTTGGCTGATTGATTTTCCTCAGCATCCTTTCCCTGCTGTAAACTACAACCTTGAATATAACAGCTTTCAGTGAACTCTGAGTCCTGCCAGTGAATGATCAACACTGAAGGTGGTCTTGGGAACCTCCAAACTTGAAGTTGGTATAAGAGGAGCAGGTGGGCTGATGGACTGTGCTTGCTTTAACTTTGTGGGTTCCCTCACTCCTTGCATTGGCAATATTCTTTTGGTCTATGTTCCTCTCTCTTCTCAGCAACAAATCCTGGAATGAGCCACTATCACCCTGGGTTGGGCTATCAAGGTACTGGGGACATGAAGTCAGTGGTCAAGTCCAAGAAAGTGAAAGCCAAGGAAAACCTGGAAATGGCAGGTAGGAGTTGATGAAAGGCTAGTCTGGACATGGTGGTCACAGACACTATAATATGGAGATACTGTTATTCTTAGGTCCCTTAAGGCTTATGATTTTCTGAGATTCTATAGTCTGACAGCATGGAAAAAGTAACAACTCTATGCAGGCTTAGAAGAGGACTTTATTTATCCATTTCTGTATATTCTTGCAAAGCTAGGCAGTTCAGTTGCTTAGAATACAGGGCTAATACTTATCATGATCACAGATCGAGGTCCACAGAGAGCAGATTGGAGTGCCATTTTTTCGGCCTCCCTGCCCTCTCTCCCTTCTAACAACTCTAATGTCCCAATTTTATGTAAGTCACTGTGCTAGCCAACAGGGACCACAAAGATGATCATGACACAGTCCTGCCCTAAAGGGAACCTTAATAAGGTGCGGTGTTGGGTCACGTGGACAACTTCACAGAAAATCTAAATAAAATAAGGGCTAAATAGTAGACAGACAAGAAAAATTTGAAAGAGTGAACAAATATCTCAAAAAGTAACAGGACTAGTAGCTGTAATAAGGGCCTACTAGGAAGTTTTATTGAAACTAGAAATAAGAACTTCAGTGGAGGGTTTCCCTGGTGGGCCAGTGGCTGAGACTCTATGCTCTCAGTGCAGGAGGCCTGGGTTCGATCCCTAGTCAGGGAGCTAGATCCCACATGCCACAACTAAGAACTGGTGCAGCCAAATAAATGAGAAGAATTCCAAAGGACAGCGACTGGTTAAATGACCTTTCCAAGAGAAGAAAGCACCAAGAATGAAGACACAGAGTTTTTAAGTACAGAACATGTCTAGGGACAGCTCATAGCCCATGAGCCTGGGTGATGAAGTATAGCAGGGCAAGCGGCAGGAACAAGCAAGAGAGAGAGAAAGCGCAAGAGATGAGGTTGAAAGGACACAGACTGGAGAATGAATGGCCTTGTCTGTCAAGTCAAAGCATTTTTACCTTACTTGGTAGCAAGGAAGAGCCTTCTAAAGAAGGAGGGATAAGCCCATCCTTTGAAACTATATTTATCTTTATTTCTACTGTGCTTTCTTGAATCAGTGGTGATACTGATGCTGGTAGTGGTAACAGTGATAATATAAAAAAATCACAGTGTACACCTGTAGATATATTAAAATTTTCAAAGCACTATTACTTAAAAACAGTTTTTAAGAAATACAATGTTAAGCCCTCACATGGTTAGTCTCGATGCAGAGCTTTGCATAACTCATTTCATGCTGCCAAAGCCCAGGATGGGCACACTTGTCTTTGTTTTAGAGATACAGAGTGTGCTGGTCTGAGAAAGTGAGCTTGCACAGGGCCTCACAGCTGATGGACAGCAGGGCTAGCCTTGACCTCATCTCTCAGACTCAAGTCTGTCCCGACTCCTGCCCTGCCCCACTATCTCACTTCATCCTTACCCTGTGTGGGGAAATACTACTCTTCCCATGATACAGATGAGGATCCTGAAATGAATAAAGATAGTCATAAGCCCAAGGGGCTTCCCAGGTGGCACAGTTGGTAAATAACCTGCCTGCCAATGCAGGAGATGCAAGAAACATGGGTTAAATCCCTGGATCAGGAAGAGAAGCCTAGCAATGGACTGCGGATACAGAGTCAGTGGACAGAGAAGCCTAGCACTACATAGCCCATGGGTTTGCAAAGAGTCAGATGCAACTGACCACACACATACACATAAACCCAGGACCACACAACAAGAATGGAAGTTATCTCTTTGGCTTCATAATGCACTTTCTTCTCACCTGACCATAGTTGGAATGACACATGCTACATAGAGTGTGCATAGCTGTTGCATGTTTAAGTCTGAATGAGCTGCTGGGAGAAATCAATTTTTTTTTCATTGTTGAATTGGGTGAGTGAGTCCTCAAGGCATTTTTCTCCTTCATGTTGTGTGGTGCCCATAAAGTGACTCCTCTGAATTTGCCCTGTACTCTCCCTTAGGTCTTCTAGACACTTAACAGGGTGTTTTTCCAATTATCCTTCCTCTTATGAAAACTATACCCCTCTAACCCCCACCTCACATTTCTACTATGTGAACCACTGTCTAGTCAATTTGTTGAAACAACCGGTTGGATCTGAGTGCATTCTCAAAATCAGCCAGGCCAATCAAATTCTTTCATGACTTGGCAATGAGAGGGAGTCCCTCAAACGGCAGCACACTGGTGGAGGGGGTTCTGGACCTCCATTGCTGAGGCTGCTGGGCTGCCCCGGGCCCTGCCCTCCCTGAAGTCTGCGAGCAGTCATGCTTTGGATTCTGTGTGAGACCTCATGAACCTTCTCATAAAAGCCTTTTAGACATCTTCTCTAGTTCGAAGGAAGCTAACCAAAGAAATGTAGCCCCCCCACCCCCCCCCAAAAAAAAAAAAAAAGAAAAAAACCCCAAAAGATTTTGACTACAGAATCTGCAGAGAAGGTGCAGAAGCTACTTTTTCATGCGACATTAGTCTCTTTCATTATTATTTTCAGTTCATTTTAAATATAGGTCATAAACCCAGGTCACCTACTGAGATGATCCAACCTTGTTTGCAGTTTGTAGGTCTTGAAAAAACATGGGGAGTAAAAATGCTTCTAATGTAAGTTCAGAGCAGCCATGTGGTCCTGCCCCAGCCTTCTGTTATAATGACCGTATCTGGAATGATCCTCTGTGGGTGAATCTGGCTTTGCTCAGGGGTTTCTGTCTGTCAAGTGAGCAGGTAGCTATTGTTGACACCTTTAAGTGTTTTTTAGGGTAATCTTACCCCAAGTCAGAATCCTTCATGAGCATGATGCAATGGCTTTCTGAACCCTGGGCACATAACATCTGGATGTAGAACTTGGTGAAGTGATCAGGAGGTAAGACACAAGATCAAGATCTTGATCTTAGCTCAATATAGATAAAATTCTTTTTGCTACTTTTGAACAAACTCATTCATTCAATCAACACATATTTATCCAGTGCCTGATAATAAAACTTGTGATTTATTAAGTGCTAACTATACTCCAGGTACTGTGATAAGATTTCAGTTTGTATTATTCACCCATTCACCCAATAACAATTATTGAATTCTTGTTATATGTCAGGCTTTGCTTTAGGTGCTAGGGCTATAGCTGTAAAAACAAAGCAAAACAAAATCCTGTCCCCAGTGTGTGTGTGTGTGTGTGTGTGTGTGTGTATGAAACAACTATGCAATAGTTCAGACAGTGATAAGTGCTATGAAGCAAAATAAAGTGGGGTAACAGAACTAGGTAATGGGTATATGGTTGCTATTTTATGCATTAAGATGAGGAACGCCTCTAGGACAAGGTGACATTTACAGTAATGTAAATGGGTAAAGCCATGGGGATACCTAACAGAAGAGAATTCCATGAAGGGAAAATGCCAGTGTAATGCCCCCAAACAGAAGCATGCTTGCATTTTTGAGAAAAATGAGGCCAGTGTAGCTGGAGTGAAGAATAGAACTAGGAAGTACAGTCTGGAGGTTACTGAAATAATACTGCCACTTGAGAGATTATTGTGGTTTAGATGAGTAAGCAATGGAAATAGCAAATGGTCAGTTCAGTTCAGTTCAGACAGGCAGTTGTGTCTGGCTCTTTGCAACCCCATGGTCTGTAGCATGCCAGAATTCCCTGTCCATCACTAACTCCTGGAGCTTGCTGAAACCCAAGCTGACAAATGGTCAGATTACAGATATACTCAGAAGAGCCCAAAGGATTTCCTGATATACTACATGTGGGGTAAGACAGAAAGTAAAGTCAAGGACCAGAGGGCAGTATTTGTCACAAGCAATTAGATACAGAGTTCTTAAACACTGAGAGGAGAAGACTACCAAAAGAACTGGCTTAGAAGATGAAGACAGAAATTCAGTTTTGGATATGTAGGTTTGAGGTATAATTATGTTGGTTTAATTACATATGTAAAAATTACGTAGGTTTAATTATCAAAGTGGAGGTGACCTTTTGAGAACTGAGTGCCTAACTAATAACTATTTGATTCAAATAGAATCTGGAATCTGGTGGCAAGATCTAGGTTGGAGATATATATTTTCAAGTCATCAATGTGTAGGTAATATTTAAAGCCATGGGATAATATGAGATCATCTAGATAGTGGGTGCTGAGAAGTGTCCTAAGAAATGAATCCTGGGACACTGAAAAAGAGTGTCCAATGAAGTAGGAGGAGAACCAAGGGAGAATAGGGTTCTGAAGACCAGTGAAGGAAGTTAAGAATGAAGACTCATGACTAGCATGGGATTTGCCATTATGGAGCTCTTAACAAGAAATATTCTCACTGAATGATAGCTATAAGAGCCTGATTACATTGATTGAGTAGAAAATGGGTGGTAAGGAAATGAAACAGTGAGTCAGACAAGTCTTGAAAACTGTTAATAGGGGGTACAACAATAGAAGGTATATAAGGTTAGGAGAAATCTGATTTGTTTTAAGCAAGAGAGTTGTCATAGCATGGTGGTATGTTGATGGGGATGTTTGAGTAGAGGTGGAAAACTGATGACCTAGGAGAGAGTAAGATATTGCAGAAACAATGTCCTTGAGTAGAAAAGTACACAAGTATAAGACATTAAATACGAAAGTAAAGGAACCGCCTTAGGTAGGAGCATTGACATTTAACAAGAAGAAAAATAGAGAAAATGGGCACAGATGTAGGTAGGGAGGTAGACTAGTTGGGAAATGTGTGAAAGTTTCCTTCTGATTGCTACAAAGTTCACAGTTTTCTTATTGAAATAAGAAGCAAAAATTCATTGGCTGAAAATGAAGAAGGGGAAGAAGGAGTTAGGAGTTTGAGGAAAAAGAAGTTATAAAACACTTATAAAGAAGAATAGGAGAGTGTTTGTGCTAGGGAAATAATTTTATCTTAAAATAGCCTCATAAATCAGGTATTATTAAGTATATTTAAAATATTAGGATGCTGAAGTTACAGAGGTAACTTGTCAGAAATATATAGTAAATCCATAGCATAATCTAGATCTAATCTTGCTCTATCTGCCCTTAATTATCATGGAGGGTAAAAACTAATTGCCTAAGACATATTTCTTGTGGCCATGGAGTTTAAGCCAATTGTGAGGAAAAAACATCTTTAATTCAAAAAGTAAACAATGATCTAATGATCTATATGTGATGTAACCACTGGAATTCTAAGAAAACTTTACTTGAAGATGACAACGTTAACTGGGAATAGAATGGATGATGGTTTCATGGTGGAGTCAAGTTAGGACTTAGATGGTAGGATCTGGATAACAAAGACGCACTAAAGAAGGCACTCAGAGTGAAAGGTAGCTCAGAAACAAAGGGAAAGGTATTAGTGATAAAGGAATGGAGTGTTGGTGAATCTAACCTTAGGATAGCTCAAGACAAATAAAAAGTTTTATGTGTCAACAAGTTTCTCTATTAATGGAGGCATTTTAACACTGAAGTGATAAGGTACAGAAGTGGAGGAGGTTTTGTTGGAAGAGACCTGTTCAGCTGGTGGGGGTGCTAGTGAGAAAAACTGTTTTTGTGGCATGGGTAAGGACTAAGTCTGGGGAAATCACGCTCACCACAGAAAGAAAGAGGAGTAATTCCAGAAGGGAAAGAGCCCGAGAGGGTATCCTTAAGTTCTGTCTTCCCACATCTCTGGTTCACCCTTGAGCTATGCACACACGGAACAGACCCAAGAAGATCAACTAAAAACAAACAAAAAGAGGTGAACTGATATGGAAGCTGCTTCCCAAGAAGAAAACTTTGTAGTCTAATTCCAACCAAGTTAAATGTCTTGTAAAAGAAAAGAAGCTACATGTTGTAGAAAAATAATAGGATCCAGAGTCTCCATGCTTAACATTCAAACTGTACAGGATAGTCAATATATATGAGCCAGGAAAACGTGGCCAGTTCTCAAAGGAAGAGGCCATCAACTAAGATGAGTCTCAAGATGATCCAGATTTTAGAATTAGCAGACATGAAATTTAACAGTTATGATAACCCTCTTCAATGATATAAAATAATATGTGCTTACAATGAGTAAAAATCTTAGCATAAATATGGGAACAATAAAATGTGTAAAGATTAATATTCTATAACCAAAATTAAAATATCTGCAATAAAATATTCACTAGACAGATATAACTATAAAATTAAAATGACAGAGGTAAAAGTTAGTGAATATTAGGATAGAGCAATAGAAATTATCCAAAGTGAAGAACAAAGACAAGACGAGCAGAGTCTCAGAAGCTTGCTAATAATATAAAAAATGTCTAAAGTACATGTTATTGAAACCCTAGGACAAGAATGAACAAAGAGGGTATATAAAAATATGTAAATAAATAGTGGCCCCAAATTTCCTGAATTTGAAAAAAGAAACAACTTTGAATATTCAAGATGTTCAATAAGCCAGAATAAATTTAATCTCAATAAACCAGAATAAATATGAAAAAGACTATCAGCTCATAATATGTCCATGACTATCAGAAACCAAGGAAGAGAGTAAATCTTGAGAAATCAGAGAAAAATGACACAATACATATATAAGAATTTTGATTTGATTAAGGCCAGAAAATATTAAAACATCTTTAAAGAGCTTTAAAAATAGAGCTGAATTATACAAGCAGCAAAAATAATTCCTCAAGAATAAAGGAAAAATTGATATTTTCAGATAAGAGAAAACTATGAGAACTTGTTAGTATCAGATAAGCACTACAAGAAAACACTAAAGTAACTTCTGCAGGCTAAAGCAAAATGATGCCAGATGGAAACTCAAATCCCCAGAAAGGAATAAAAAGTATCAGAAGTGGTGAATGTCTATGTAAATGTGAAAAACATGATTTTTTCCCCTTTTCTTCTTAATTTGTTTGTAATACAAGTACCTGTATAAAGGAAAAATAGCAGTAGTACCTTCTGAGATTTTTAGGTAAGTGGATGTCATAAATATAACAGTAGCATAAAATTGGAAGTAGGAGAATGGAATTACATGATTTCAAAGCTTTTACATTTTACATGAAGTGGTACACATTAACTCTAGGTTACACATTAAAACACAATAAAAGTTAAGGATTTTAAGACTTAGAAAAGCCATGAAAAAAAAGTAAGAAGTGTGAGGGGAAAAAACCCAAGAGAAATAAATAAAATGGAATTTTCAATATTATTAAAATAATCCCTAGAAACAGAGGAACAACAAAGCCAAGCCAAAGCGTTCATGTTGAAAATAGCAAAATGCTAGGCTAAAATACAATCATATAAAAATTATATTATATATTAAGGAAATTAACATTCTAAATGCAGAATTTGTCAGAATGGATAAAAATCAATAAATTAAAAATTAAAAAAATCACCAACATAGTAAAAGGCTCATACACCATGACCAAGTGGGATTTATCCCAGGGATGCAAGGATTCTTCAATATCAATCAATATGATACATGACATTAACAAACTGAAGAACAAAAATCATATGATCATCTCAATAAATACAGAAAAAGCTTTTAACAAAATTCAGTACTCATCTATGATATAAACTCTCTAGAAAGTGGGCTTAGAGGGAACCTACCTCAAAAAAATAAAGGCCATATATGACAAACCCACAGCAAACATCATTCTCAACGGTAAAAAACTGAAACATTTCCTATAAGATCAGAAAAAAGACAAGGATGTCCACTCTAGCAACTTTTATTCAACACAGCTTTAACAATCAGAGACATGAAATGTCTATGACAATCAGAGAATGAAAAGAAATAAATCCAAATTGGATAAGAAGAAGTAAAACCATCACTGTTTGCAGATGACATACTATAAACAGACAGTTCTAAAGAAGCTACCAGAAAACTAGTAGAACTCACCCAGGAATTTGATAAGTTTGCAGGAAACAAAATTAATGCACAGAAATCCCTTGGATTTCTCTACGCTAACAATGAAAGATCAGAAAGAGAAATTCAACAATCCCATTTACCAACACATCAAAAAGAATAAAATATCTAGGAATAAACCTACCTATGTGGCACCCCACTCCAGTACTCTTGCCTGGAAAATCCCATGGACGGAGGAGCCTGGTAGGCTACAGTCCATGGGGTTGCTGAGGGTCGGACACGACTGAGTGACTTCACTTTGACTTTTCACTTTCATGCATTGGAGAAGGAAATGGCAACCCACTCCAGTGTTCTTGCCTGGGGAATCCCAGGGACGGGGGAGCCTGGTGGGCTGCCGTCTATGGGGTCACACAGAGTCCGATACGACTGAAGCGACATAGCAGCAGCATGGAGGCAAAAGACTTGTTCTTGGAAAACTGTAAGATGCTGATGAAAGAAATCAGAGATGACACAAACAGATGGCAAGACATACCATATGCTTGGATTGGAGGAATCATTATTGTCAAAATGATGATACTATCCAAAGTAATCTAAAGATTCAATGTGATACATATCAAACTACCAATGGCACTTTTCGCAGAACTAGAACAAAAACTTTCTAAATTTGTATGGAAATGCAAAAGACCTTGAACAGCCATTCAGAGAAAGAAAAATGGAACAGGAGGAATCAGACTCCCTGACTTCAGATTATAGTACAGTCATCAGAACAGTGAGGTATTGGCACAAAAACAAAAATAGAGATCAAAGGAACAGGATAGAAAGCCAAGAGAAAAACCCACACACCTAAGGTCACCTAACCTCTGACAAGGGAGGCAAGACTATAAAATGGAGAAAAGATAGTCTCTTCAGTAAGTGGTGCTGGGAAAACTGGACAGCTACATGTAAAAGAACGACATTAGAACACTTTCTAACACCATACACAAAAATAAACTCAAAGTGGATTAAAGACAAAGTATAAGACCAGATACTATAAAGGTCTCAGAGGAAAACATAGGTAAAACACTCTCTGACATAAATCATAGCAGTGCCTTTTTGGATTCACCTTCTAGAGTAATAAAAATAAAAACAAATGTAAACAAATGGGACCTAGTTAAACTTGGAAACTTTTGCACAGCAAAAGAAACCATAAACAAAACGAAAAGAAAACTCACAGAATCAGAGAAAATATTTTCAAAGGAAGTGACTAACAAGGGATTAACCTCAAAAATATACAAACAACTTATGCAGCTCAATATAAAAAAGCAAACAACCCAATCAAAAAATGGGCAGAAGATCTAAATAGACATTTCTCTCGGGAAGATACACAGATGGTCAAAAAGTACCTGAGAAGATGTTCAACATCACTAAGTATCAGAGAAAAATGAAAGTGAAAGTTGCTCAGTCATGTCTGACTCTTTGCGACCCCATGGATTACACAGTCCATGGAATTCTCCAGGCCAGAATATTGGAGTGGGAAGCCTTTCCCTTCTTCAGGGGATCTTCCCAACCCAGGGATCAAACCCAGATCTCCTACATTGCAGGCAGATTTTTTACCAGCTGAGTCACCAGGGAAGCCCAAGTATCAGAGGAAATGCAAGTCAAAACTAATAACCCCACATTGGTCAGAATGACCATCATCAAAAAATCTACGGACAATAAATGCTGGAGAGGGTGTGGAGAAAGGGAACCTTCCTACACTGTTGGTGGGAATGTAAAGAAACAGTATGGAGGTTCCTTAAAAACCTTAAGAAAAGATAGGACTACCAGCCCCATTCCTGCGCATATTATATCTGGAAAAAACCACAATTTGAAAAGGTACGTGCACCCCAGTGTTCAGTGCAGCATGGTTTACAATAGCCAGGACACAGAAGCAACCTAAATGTCCATCGACAGAGGAATGGATGAGGAAGACACAGTCCATTTACGCCATGGATGCTACTCAGACATAAAAAAGAATGAAATAACGCCATCTGTCGCCACAAGGATGGACCCAGAGACTATTATACTCAGTAGGAAAAATATCATATGATATTGTTTATATGTGGAATCTGAAAAAAATGGTACAAATGAACTTACTTACAAAACAGAAAAAGAGTCACAGATGTAGAAAACAAACTATGGTTACCAAGGAGGAATGTGGGGGGAGGGATAATCTGTGAGATCGGGACTGACGTATACACACTACCGTACATTGACTAGATAACTAATAAGAACCTGTTGCATAGCACAGGGAACTCTACTCAACACTACTCTGTGATGACCCATATGGGAATAGGATCTAAAAAAGAGTAGATCTATCCAGATGTATAACTGATTCACTTTGCTGTACAGCAGAAACGAACACAACATTGTAAATCAAATATGCGCCAATAAAAATTAATTAAAAAAGAACGTATGTTCATTCAAATACTTGAATGCTTATATTTATAGTGAGAGTCACTCAGTTGTGTCTGACTCTTTGCAACCCTATGGACTATACATTCCATGGAATTCTCCAGGCCAGAATACTGAAGTGGGTGGCCTTTCCCTTCTCCAGTGGATCTTCCCAGCCCGGGGATCTAACCCAGGTCTCCCGCATTGCAGATGGATTCTTTACCAGCTGAGCCACCAGGGAAGCCCAAAAATACTGGAGTGGGTAGCCTATCCCTTCTCCATTGGCTCTTCCCGACCCAGGAATTGAATGGGAGTCTCCTGCATTGCAGGCAGAATCTTCACCAACTGAGCTATCAGGGAAGCCCATATTTATAGTAACATTACTTATAATAGTAAAAAAAACTGGGAACCACTGAAATTTCCATCAACAGATGAATAAAGTTGTCAGGGTGGGGAGGGATAAATTAGGATGCTGGGGTTAACATATATACACTAATATGTATAAAATAGATAACCAACACAGGCCTACTGTATAGCACAGGAAATTATACTCAATAATTTGCAATAACCCATAAGGGAAGAGAAGCTGAAGAATACATACATATGTATGTGTATGTGTATGTATATATATATACACATATATACATATATGTATATGTGTGTATAATTGAATAGTTGTGCTATACATATGAAACTAACATACTGTAAGTCAACTATACTTTAATAAAAAAATCATCCCCAAATTGCCATATATTGATACTATGGATTGTCAGCCATAAAAAAGAACTACTGATCAACTCAACAATGTGATTGCATCTCAAAACATACTGAGAAGAAGTTAAACACAAAAGACTGTTAGGTAACATATGATTCCATTTATGTGCAATTTATAAAGAAGGAAAATTATATAGACAGAAATCAGATCTGTGGTTTCTAAGAGTAGAAGGAAAGGCTTGAGTGCAAAGGGGCCTGGGCACAAGGAAGCTTTTGGTGGTGATAGAAATGTTCTATGTCTTGTTGGTGGTGATGGTTACAGAACTGTGAGTCGTCCAGTTGTGTCCAATTCTTCGCAACCCTATGGACTGTAGCCCACCGGGTTCCTCTGTCCATGGAATCTCCAGGAAAGGATACTGGAGTGGGTAGCCATTCCCTTCTCCAGGGATGGAACCCAGGTCTCCTGCATTGCAGGCAAATTCTTTACCATCTCAGCCACCAAGACAGGTGGGTCCAGATTTCACCTCTGCTTTCATCCTATGAGATTAATAAGCAGCATATCTAACTTTAAATTGGCACAATCAACTATATGTGCCATATCTCATGTACACATAAATATACATTAATTTAAATAATGTCTGGTTCCCCCTGCCTTTCCACTCACTCACTCACTGAGCACAGATAAAAGAGGTGAACAGCCACGATTCCTAATCTTCAAGCACTTAACCCCACTAAAAGTGATTCCAGTGTGTAAAGACCCCTTTCCAACAATATGGTTCCTAGAGGCAACTCAGGCTTAACTGTCCAGGGTGAAAATTAAAATCATATTCATATACAGTTTTTATGGACAATTTAAAGGATTTTCAAAAGTAATTTTGACCAACTATGATTTTGATTCAGGGCCTATTTCAATGCTGATTTATACGTATGCTGTGGCTTCCCTGATAGCTCATTTGGTAAAGAATCCGCCTGCAATGCAGGAGACCCTGGGTTGATCCCTAATTTGGGAAGATCCCCTGGAGAAGGGATAGGCTACCCAACACAGTTTTCTTGGTTTTCCCTGGTGGCTCAGCTGGTAAAGAATCTGCCTGCAATGCAGGAGACCCTGGTTTGATCCCTGGTTTGGGAAGATCCCCTGGAGAAGGGAAAGGCTACCCACTCCAGTATTCTGGAGAATTTGTATGTATAGTCCATACAGTCCATATAGTCTATACAGTCCATGGGGTCGCAAAGAGTCAGACACAAATGAGCAACTTTCACTTTCAAGGATTCTCAAAAGTAATTCTGACCAACTATGATTTTGGTTCAAGGCCAATTTCAAGGCTGATTTCTATGTATGCTGTGACTTTACTGAACTTCAAGAGAACCCTAAGGATACACAGAATAGTACCAGTCTATGCCTGGACACCTCAAGTGAGGAACTTGTCATGTCACAAAGCATTCCACTCCATTCTGGACCACTGAACTGTCAATTTTCCAAATGTGGGCCATCTTGCCATGACATCCACTTACTGGCTCTGGCTCTATTTTATGGAGCCAGGTTAAAAAATGTAATCTTTTCCTTTATTTCAAATACCTGAAGGGTATTGGGTTCATCTCTTGTCTTTTTATTTTTTTTCTAATACTAAAACTACTCCATTTTGGACCACTGAACTGTCAATTTTCTAAATGTGGGTCATCTTGCCATGACCTCCACTTACTGGCCCTGGCTCTATTTTATGGAGCCAGGTTAAAAAATTGTCATCTTTTCCTTTCTTTCAAATACCTGAAGGGTATCAGGTTTATCTCTTATCTTTTATTTATCTTTTTATAATATTAAAAGCATCTACTTCTGCTTCATTGACTATGCTAAAGCCTTTGACTGTGTGGGTCACAACAAACTGTGGAAAATTCTAAAAGAGATGGGAATACCAGACCACCTTACCTACCTCCTGAGAAACCTGTATGCAGGTCAAGAAGCAATAGTTATAACCAGACATGGAACAATGGGCTGGTTCAAAATTTGGAAGGGAGTCCGTCAAGGCTATGTATTGTCACCCTACTTATTTAACTTCTAGGCAGAGAACATCATGTGAAATGCCAGGCTGAATGAAGCACAAGCTGGAATCAAGATTGCCGGGAGAAATATCACTAACCTCAGATATGCAGATGACACCACCCTTATGCCAAAAAGCAAAAAGGAACTAAAGAGTCTCCTGATGAAGGTGAAGGAGGAAAGTGAAAACATTGGCTTAAAGTTTAACAGTCAAAAAACTAAGATCATAGCATCCAGTCCCATCATTTCATGGCAAATAGATGGGGAAACAGTGGAAACAGTGACAGATTTTATTTTTGGGGGCTCCAAAATCACTGTAGGTGGTGACTGAAGCCACAAAATTAAAAGATGCTTGCTCCTTGGAAGAAAAGCTATGACAAACCTAGACAGTGTACTAAAAATCAGAGACATCACTTTGCTGACAAAAGTCTGTGTAGTCAAAGCTATACTTTTCCAGTAGTCATGTATGGATGTGAGAGTTGGACCATAGAGAAGGCTGAGCAAAAAAAAAAAAAACAAAACAAAAAACTGATGCTTTTCAAGTATGGTGCTTGAGAAGACTCTTGAAAAGTCCCTTGGGCAGCAAGGGGATCAAAGCAGTCAATCCTAAAGGAAATCAACAGTGAATATTCATTGGAAGGCTGATGTTGAAGCTGAAACTCCAATAATTTGGCCACCTGATGCAAAGAGCTGACTCACTGGAAAAGACCTTGACAATGTGAAAGACTGAGGAAAAGGGGACGACAGAGGATGAGATGGTTGGATGGCATCATTGACTCAATGGACATCAGTTCAGTTCAGTTCAGTTCATTTGCTCAGTCGTGTCCAACTCTTTGCAACCCCATGGACTGCAGCACGCCAGGCCTCCCTGTACATCAGCAACTCCTGGAGTTTACCAAACTCATGTCCATTGAGTCGGTGATGCCACTCAACCATCTCATCCTTTTTCATGCCCTTCTCCTCCTGCCCTCAATCTTTCCCAGTATCAGGGATCAGGGTCTTTTCCAATGAGTCAGCTCTTTGCATCAGGTGGCCAAAGTACTGGAGCTTCAGCTTCAACATCACTCCTTCCAATAAATACCTAGGACTGATCCCCTTTAGGATGGACTGGTTGAATCTCCTTGCAGTCCAAGGGACTCTCAAGAGTCTTCTCCAACACAACAGTTCAAAAGCATCAATTCTTTGGCACTCAGCTTTCTTTACAGTCCAACTCTCACATCCATACACGACTACTGGAAAAACCATAGCCTTGACTAGACAGACCTTTGTTGACAAAGTAATGTCTCTGCTTTTGAATATGCTATCTAGGTTGGTCATAACTTTCCTTCCAAGGAGTAAGTGTCTTATAATTTCATGGCTGCAGTCACCATCTGCAGTGAATTGGAGCCCAGAAAAATAAAGTCAGCCACTGTTTCCCCATCTATTTCCCATGAAGTGATGGGACTGGATGCTCTGATCTTAGTTTTCTGAATGTTGAGCTTTAAGCCAACTTTTTCACTCTCCTCTTTCACTTTCAGCAAGAGGCTCTTCAGTTCTTCTTCACTTTCTGCCATAAGGGTGGTGTCATCTGCATATCTGAGGTTATTGGTATTTCTCCCGGCAATCTTGATTCCAGCTTGTACTTCATCCAGTCCAGTGTTTCTCATGATGTACTCTACATAGTACATCAATGGACATGAGTTTGAGCAAATTCCAGGAGACAGTGAAGGATAGGAAGTCTGGTGTGCTGCAGTCCATGGGGTCACAAGGAGTCAGACATGCCTGAGAGACTGAACAACAGCAACAACAGCAAGAAAACAATTCTAGCACTGGATTTTTTGTTCCCTTCTGTAACCAGTACAACAATGGCCTGTGGCCTCAACCCCAAACATGGCTGAATTAGACAATGACCCCTTGGCACTGCCTGTCCTCAAGTGACTTAACAACTTTAGCCATTGCCAGGTACAAGAAGCCTGAGAATATCAAGAGTTCTTGCACTTGTTACATTTTCCCAGTAGAGCACTACAGGAAGAAGTAGCAGGAGTGTAAGTCTCTGGACCTTTGCCTGATCTCCATCCCTGGCAAGTCACTGATCTGCTTTGGGAGGTCACCATCTGTGGCCAGCTCTCTAACCAACTTGGCTCCCACCTCAATGGGTCTTAATAAAGTCATGGCATGACTTGGCATGGCATGACCTCCCCAATCCTCACTTCCCTTGCCCAGCCTCCATCAGGGAGCTATTCAATGTCTAGTAATGATCTTTAAGAAGCTACATGTTTATTTTGCTGGCAATCTTGAGTGCCTTGTTAGTGGGCTGAGCCCTCTCCCAGGCTCTCCTGGAAGCAGTCAGGCTTTATGAACTGTTCCCAGGGTAAGCACATCACCAGCTGTCAACAGTTGAATACTCTTTTACCCTGAAGAGCTAGAAAAGGAAGGAAAGAGAATTAGCTCTGAAGAAATGCTTCTGTAAGTTTAGAAAACAGAAGAGCTACACAGAATCATCTAATGCCTCTCATTCTGTTAATGCCATTTGTCAATAATTCCAGCCTCCATACAAGGTCCAGTCTCTGTAGGACCCTCCCATTCTGTGAAGGAGAAAGACACCAGACCAAAGGCACAGACTTGGGTCCTGATCCTGATTCAGCCTTGAGTTAGCTTGAGCAATGGTTTCTGGCAGTCCCTCCTTGTCTAGGAATGTGCTAGAAGTGCCTATGAGTAGTGAGCCTGTCAAATGCCACCACCAGGATGAAAAGCAACCACAGCAACAACAGCGTGCAAAGAATGAAAAAATTATTAGCAGTTAAATCTGTTTTGCATTTTACATTTTTCATGGTTCTTTCTTCCCTAAAGCTCAGTTGAGTCTGTCACCATCTTTCTAAGCAATTATAGGCAAATAATATTAACTCCATTTTAACCTGATTGGAAATTGTGCTTCAGCAGTTGAGATAGCCGTACAAGATAATATTTAGGAACAAATCTGGGGACTTAGGTCTCCTAATTGCTAATGCTGGGCTATACTGCTCTGCATAGACCTCCATTATCTTCATTTAAATAACCATTATTTTCAGAACTATTAATTGAGTACCTATTAGATGCCAGGCTTTGAGGTCAGTCTGTCACATTATTTATAAATTGAATCATTAGAATAACTCTATGAAGAAGAAATACAGAAATGAAAACTGAAGCTCAAACAGGTCAGATAACAGAGTTATTCTCCAAGCCAAGACATATTAATATAAACTGATATGTAATATCAGGCAACTGGAAACCTGACTCAGTTTAACAATATCTCTTCCTGGTCTCCCAAGGCTTAGCTAGCACAAGGACCATCTGTGCTTGTGGGGAAGAGAATGCCTTAATATGTGTGAGGTGACACTGTTTTTCTCACAGTTAGTAAACAGCCAAGTTGGGATGAAAATCCAGGCATGTGCATTTCCAGACTGAGGGTGTAAACATGATGCTATATGTCATACTAAGTACCTAGAAAAAACCATTACCCAGACCTCTGGTCATGACCTGCTGGTCATCTACTCAGAACAAAGAGGACTTGATGGTAAACACTTCAATCTTTGTTGATTAAGAAAAAAGATCAGTAAGTCTATTGAATCCTTAAATCCCAAAGGGATGTTTCCCTCATGCGGGACACTCAGACAATAAGGAGTTAATGCTTGGTGGTGAGAAAGGGGTTATAGCTACTTCAGCTGCATCACAGATTCACTTCTTTCTTACAAGTCTTTGCTTTCCACCTGCTGAGCAAATAAATATCACCAAGGAACAAGATATGTTCTTTCCTGTCATTCTGAATTCAAGTGTAGCCACTTCAAATGATGGCAGGAGTGATTTTCAGAAAAGGAAAGGTGAGGGAGTGGGGGGAGGTTCTATGAAAGTACCTAAGAAAAGAAAATGGGGAGGGTGATTTGGGGGATGTTTGGGTGGGTCTTTAGGCATTTCCTGGTTTCAGGTTCTGGCTGAGTTCATTGCAGATATCCTATGGTCACTTTGGCTGTGGTCCCAGAGCTATAGAAAGGTATGACGGGTAAATTTTAATTGCTTTTTAAAAAATGTTTCTCTTCAAAAGTTTCTGAAGCAATCTTCTGTCTGCCTGAAGTCATTACCTCTAGATACCGGAGATAGGAGGACAGGGAATGAAGTGATCATTAAAAATAATTATAATGGTCATGATTATAGTGGGAAGAACGTGTATAGAATGCTTGCTAATGCACAGCATTTTGCTGAAGACGTCACATGTGTATTTTATTAAATTCTCACAGCCACCGTGTGGGGCTGGCACTATTACTGTCCCCATATTGTAGATATTAAAACTGTGGTTAAGAGCTTCAGAAACTTACCCACCATCCTGAAACTAGTGGATGGATGGATGAGCCAGGACTCAAACCTGGGCTATGCTCTAATTATGGGGTTTGAACTTTGAATACCCACACCTATATACAGAGTGTGACTTAAGCCCTTAAGTAACTGAGTAGTAATTACTGGAGAAAACTGTTTAGAAAAAGACAGTGGAATCTCATCTTTCTAGATTCCTCTTTGCAGGGCAGCAATGGAGACACAGGCACAGAAAACAGACTTGTGGACACAGTGGAGGAAGGATGGACAAAGAGCATGGAAACATGTATCACCATATGTAAAGTAGGTAGCAAGTGGGAATTTGCTGTGTGATGCTGGGAACTCCACCCAGTGCTCTGTGACAACCTAGCAGGGTGGGATACAGAGGAAGATGGGAGGGAGGATCAGGAGGGAGGGGACATACATATCCCTGGGGCTGTTTTATCCTCTATTAGGAAATTTTAAAAAGACAACAGAAAAAGTAAAAAATAAATAATGCCCTTTGATATAAGACAGGCTGTCTGGGGTGAGGTAGGCTGCTTCAGCCAAGACAATTGACATTTATTTTTGTTTGTCTTCCAGTTTCACATTTGTGGGAAGAGGAGATAGGATAAAAGAAGGGAGTTGAAAGCAACAGGAGGTGGTGAGGCTGATCTGTGCAGGATTGTTAAGCAGTACCTTTTTAGTAACTGACTTGTTAACTTTTAGTAAGAGCAGCTGGTGTGATGGCAAACCACTATGCTGCTGTCCTCAACCTATGTACCAGGACCTCCAGACAAAGGACACACTTAGCAGTAAGAAAAAATACACTGAGCCAAACTTTTCATTTAAAACTGACCTCAAATATCAAAGGGATCATAGGACTAAGTAACTAGATAACGAAATGACATCTCTGAAATTCCCTAATTCAGTGTTCTCACTGGAATTTATTTTGCCCTCTAGGGGATATTTGGGCTTCCCTGGTGGCTTAGACTGTAAAGAATCTGCCTGCAATGCGGGAGACTCAGATTTGATCCCTGGGTTGGAAAGATACCCTGGAGAAGGAAATGGCAACCCACTCCAATATTCTTGTCTGGAGAACCCCATGGACAGAGGAGACTGTGGGCTACAGTCCATGGGGTAGCAGAGAGTCGGATACGACTAATGTGAGCAACTAACACTGTCACTTTCACTAGGGGATATTTAGCAACGTGAGGAGGTGTTTTTGATTTGTTAGGTAGGTAGAATAGGGAAAAGGAGTCCAAACTGGTGGTGGCTAAAAGACAAGGAAGGTCCAAGGACCAGAGTGAAGACTTCAGGCAGAACAAATAGAACAAACAGCACTCCTGGCTAAGCCCAATTTGCATAGGGCAGGCCCAGGTGGAGGAAAAAACATAAAAGGAGGAGCCAAAGCGCTTTCTCTCGGACTCTCTCTCCCGCGTGCGTACGCTCTTTTCTCTCTCTCTCTCTCTCTCTCACTCTCCTGCTATCTTCTAAATAAAATAGAGCTGTAACACTGATTTGCCTAAGAACTGTAGCATGGTTTGTCCAAGACCCGAGAGCTGTGACACGCCGAGGGCTTTAATGTCCGTTGCTCCAAATCTTTGTTGTGACGAGACAAAGAACCGGGAACATACACTCGCGTGACAGATGGTCACCAATGGGTCATGCTAGTGGCCCAGAGAGGGTGGAGGCCAGAATCACTTCTAAAGATATTCCAGTGCCCAGGGAAGCTCCCACTGCAAAGAATCATCCAGCCTTAGATATCAATAATACTAGGACTCAGGAATCTGTTCTGGTTCAACTGTCTAGAAATTTAATGTTTAAGATCCATATTTTATTTAAAAGTTACATTTTATTAGTAAAGTGTAAAGAAAATAAAGCTCCAGGGAGGTCTAACCCATCACTAATCACACCATCAGCTCCAGCCTAATCATGTAAATTAAATACCTTCTGGGAGGTCCCAGAGAAACCAGAGTTCAGACAAGTCTGTTTCTTCCTGTCTAAAGGCTTTCTGTTCTGTGTTCCCAGAACCCAAGCTTCCCTGAAGAAGCCTCTTGGGCTTCTCGACCACCCTCTTCCTGCAATCACTGCATATCCTCTTTTATTTATATAAATCCAGTGGATTGGGATCTGTTTGTTTCTAACCACTCCAGACATATTTTCACCAAGTTTGGAGAGTAAAGGTGTGTGTGTGTGTGTGTGTGTGTGTTTGTTTCTGACTTCTAATTTACTTTTTGAGGCATTCATGACTATCTCTTTGAGTCAGACACGACTGAGTGACTTCACTTTCACTTCTCACTTTCATGCATTGGAGGAGGAAATGGCAACCCACTCCAGTGTTCTTGCCTGGAGAATCCCAGGGACGGTGGGGCCTGGTGGGCTGCCATCTATGGGGTCGCACAGTCGGACACGACTGAAGCGACTTAGCAGCAGCAGCAGCAGAGGTACAAGGACAGGCCTAGTAACTGTCAATGAAGAGAGATGTTTCCCACAGATGAAGACCCTGTGGATAGTAAAATCAAGCTGGGGTTTCAATGACTCAGGATCACAAGGGCAAAGGCATGGCTCTGCGTCACTGTGGCTCTCCTCTGAAATAAACATCTTCTTACTTGGGTGCATCTGGAGTTAACTAGGGTGAAGAGCAGAGCAGTAGGGTGGGAAAGGCTGTGAGCCTTGGAGGCAGTCTGCCTAACTCCTAGGCTGAGCTCTGTGACCTTGAGCAAATTACTGAGCATCTGTGGGTCTCAGTTCCTCACAGAGATGTTGTAGGGCTTTGATGAGTTACTGTGGTCAGGTCTTTTTTCTTTTTTAAAAAACATTTATTTATTTGGCTGCACCAGGTCTTAGTTGTGGCATGTGGGATCCTTGATTGACCTCCTAGTTGCGCATGTAGGATCCAGTTCCCTGACCAGGGATTGAACCCAGAGCCCCTGCATTGGGAGCTTGGAGTCTTAGCCACTGGACCACCAAGGAAGCCCCAGGGTCAGCTCTTATAATAAATTGTGCCTGGCACACAACAAATTCTTAGCAAGGATTAGCTGCTGCTATTATTACCTTCATCATCATTATTATGCTGGAGCAGTACATAATGGACACCAGCTGATTCTATTTTATGTACTGGCATTCTATATAAGGTTTCATTTTTTTTTAAAGGTTTTCTGCTAAAAATAAAACTGAAAAACCAGTGGACAGCTTCATTTTCACATCAAGAGCTTTTAAGACTAAATGACACCCAATATTAACACCAGACTCTTCTTATTCTGAAGCATGAATCAGGAGTGTCATGTGGATGAGGAAAAAGAAAGCTCAAGGATACAATCTCAGGCCAAATGATATGGTGCTGAGGGGAGTGTTCCTACCTCTCCTTTGCCCTTCACGTTGAAAGAAGTCTATGCAACCCTTCACTTATTCACTTTCATTCTCACTGTCCATCAGTGGAATATGTTAAAGTTATTAGCCAATGCAACTAGGTCATCATCCTTAGAACTGGATCATCACTTAGAACTGGTAGCTCGGTTGGTAGAGGGTCTTAGAAGAGTAACAGGAACACATATGGAAGACTGTTCACATTTACAGTGATTACATTCTGTGATCTTGAACTGCCTGGGTTCAGATCCTGAGCTTTACCCCTTATAAGTTCTGTGACCTCTGCAAGTTACGGAGCATCAATAACTTGCAGCCATCATCCAGAGAGGTTATGTGATTTACCCAAGGTCACACAGAGAATGGCAAAACTAGACTTGGGATCCAAGGCCCTTGACCAAAGATTGCAAAGGCTGCCATGGGGCTAGGTTCAATCTGCAGATGGGCTTAGTTTTGACTGTACAAGGTTTTGAAAAATATTTGACTGGGCTGCCACAATTTAAAGGAACTGGGAGATTTCACCCGAAACTCTGGACTTACTGCTTCTGTTTCCTCATCAATGAAATAGAAGTCATTATAACATCTACCTCTGAAGGTTGGCATGAGAACAGCAAATAATCCCCAGCAGCTCTGAGCACTGGGCCTCGCATGTAGAATCTGCACAGCAAGCTATTATCATCAGCATGAAAGCAGGGATTGAAAGAGTTCTCTGTCTCCACTCTAGGACTCTCTCTCCTAGCAACTCAGTTATATCTCCCTCACATCTCTGCATTTGGAATCCATGTATTTAAAACTACTAAAGCAGCCACTAAGTCTGACTCAGAGAGGAGCCCTGAGAGGGGTTATAGCATGAGAAGAGGAATTACTCAGTGTGAGGCTGGGGCAGGCACTTTCCAGTGGACTTAAACTGATCCATTTACATAATCCTCAGAGCAACTCAGGAGGTCACTCAAGTTCCCAGTGTCTAAGTCTTGTTCCTCAAACTACTCTGTATGTTTCTGGCATGCACCTGGTACCCCATGCCTTGAAATATTCACCATCACCTATCACCATACCATGTGGGGTGTTGGAGACTGCCTCATGCCCCACTAGGAAGCTGGTACAGAGATGCAAGAGGAATCACTGAAGGTCACATGTAAGTAACAAGCCTGGGATTTGAACCTAAGGCTCTTTGCCAGTGTGGGCAGGCTGGCTGCTCACGACTGTCCTTAGTTTGCAGGTTGGCTTAGTTTGGCCTGCATCACATTTTGGAAAAAAATTATTTGCCAAAATTAAAAAAAAAAGTTGCTAAAATTAAAAAAAATTTGTGTATATTTCATATAGAAATCTGGATTCTTGGCTCCTTGGAGGGTCTGGCCTCCCTGGGCCTCAGTCCCACAGAGCAACAGTGGCGGGAGCCGAGGGGCCTTTACCCTTATCTGGGGCAAGGACTTTAGTTCATCCTCATCCCCAGGCTAAGGGACAACCATCAGTGTTCCTATTCTGCAGCCTGTTGCGTAACTAATTTTATTATGGTATTTAAGTATTATGTTACACTGGAATGTGTGACTCTACAATCACAACCAGGGTCTTTCCAGCCTTCCCAGCCTTCCCCAGGGCCTTCTAGAGTATTGGACTAAATGTATCAGACAGAACAGCCTCTAATGGGTAGAACTGTGTCCTCCCCACCCCAACCCCCAAAGATATGTTAAAGTCCTAATTCCCAGGGCCTTTGCATGTGACTTTATTTAGAAAGAGGATCTCCCTCGAAGATATTATCAAGATAAGATCTTTAATTAGGATGGCCTCTACTCCAGTGTCCTTATTTAAAGTGGATAACCAACAAGATCCTACTGTACAGCACATGGAACTCTGCTCAATGTTATGTGGCAGCCTGGATGGGAGGAAGTTTGGGGGAGAATGGATTCATGTATATGTATGGCTGAGTCCCTTTGCTGTTCATCTGAAACTATCACAATATTGTCAATTGGCTACACTCCAATATAAAATAAAAAGTTTAAAAGGAAAAAAAAAAATAGAGGATCAGAGACATAGGTACAGGCCCAGAGGACAGATGGCCATGTAAAGTTGGACACAAAAAGCTGGAAGAAGGAAGGAAGGACTCTGCCCTAGAAGCTCTGGAGGGAGAAGAGCTCCACAAATACCTGGACTTTAGACCTCTAGCTCCAGGAGTGTGAGAGAGTAAAGTGTCCGTGGCTTTAAGTCCCCCACGTTGCGGAACTGCAGCCCTAAGAAACTAATACACAACCTTGTCACTTATCCTGTTCACTTCCAGTTCTCAGTGCCTGCTTTCATTTTTGTCCTCCTTTGTTTCTGCTTCCCTGTCTCTCTCATCCATCCTCCAGGAGGACACCTCTATCCTCCTTCTCCCTGTCTATCTCAGGTCCACTATGGACTCTGAACCTGACTCATGTCTCCCAGGATGAAAAGACCCTGGATGCAGTTCTGAATTTGGCAGGTGGGGAGGTGACATAGGAGAGTGACTATCTGTGGGTGTTGATAAGGTTACTGCTGGGCGGCACAGTTTCCAGGCTGCCAGAAACAGCTGCGGTAGCCTGAAATCCCAGCACCGATCACTGCAGTACCACCTTTGGAAGCTGTGAGAACAACAGGCCTGCCCAGGACTTTGTGTGAATTGGCCCCGACACCTCTCCCTCTATAGCATCTCAAAATCGACTCTAGTAGCTTCTTAGCATTCAGCACAGCCCTCGCCGGTGAAGCTTAGACAGGCTGTTTGGTCCCTGCAAAGCAGGGTGCTGACAGCTTTCTCCCTTTTCTCCTCCTCATTACTTAATCCGTCCACTTCCTGATACTAATGGATTTTTAAATGAGCCTAGGACAATTGATAGCATTTCCCAATTAAAACCAAATATCCTTCATCCACCCTTTACACAGCCACTGGGTACACAGGGGTCCTGGGGTCCAGCTAGATGTGAGTTTCCAGCTGTCCTGGCTCTGACCATCTCTGTCTGACCATCCCATGCCGCCCCTTCTCATGGGACATGGCTCCTGCAGAGGTGCTGGGAGAGGTAGGAGTGACTTCTAGAAGCCAGAGGAACAGTGCTGGCTGAGATTTCTGAACAGGGATAGAGTCAGAGACAGGATTTTTTCCTAAGCCTCTCTGATGTAAACTGGTTTCATGAAGCACTGAATCTGGATGCTGCCCTCTGACTAAGGAGAAATCCTTATACAATCATAGTAATTGATAGAAAGTTTAAGAGACAGTGGGCTGAGGGTCTGCAGAAGTATATCCTCTTATTTTTTATTATTATAAATGAGTATAAATACAAGAATATAGCTACTGAGTGTCTGCTGTGTGCTCCACCCTGTGCTTGGAACCTTACAGAAATTACCTCTAATCCTTGTAAGAACATTTGAGAAGGATAATCACTCTTTGTTACAGATGAGGAAATAGACATGCACAGAAGTTAAACAACTTAACCAAGACTGCACATTTAGTAAATGTCAGGACTGAATCTATGTAGTGTGAATCTGAAGCCATGTTCTTTCTGTTCCTCTAGGAGTGACATATTGCATTGCCTGGAGGGAGTGCAAAGTACCTAACCACAACCTTGGGGACTGTGCTCAAGGCTACGTTAGAGGACTGACAAATGGTGAAGGTGCAGAGGAGCATTTATTTACTCATTGTCTTATCCATGAGGGAGAGGAAGTGCCTAGGAGTAGTAGCCCCACTATCTACGTAGAATTCTATCTTCTCAGACCTCAGTGCCCTTCTACATAAGATTCAAGGTTACCCTGAGAGAATGCTTTCCTCATTGCATGACAGCAGGAAGGAGGTGGCAGGAGGTTCAGTCTTTCTGTCAACAATCCAGCAGCCCTCTCCATGTTACAAGAGTCAAACCTCAACTCCTGTTTCAGTTCCACACCTCTTTCCTGTGCCATGTCTTATTTATTCCTCATTGCCACTGGGTGGGGTGGGGCCCTCTCTTGTCACTATTATCCCTGCCACATAGAGAAGGATACTCTCTGAGAATGAAGAAACTTGCTCAAGATAAACATCTCAGCTAGTTGTGGCACTGGGTCCCAAATCCACACCCTTTGACTGCATGTACTTTCCTGGCAGAAGCCAAGATCCTGCAGAGCTGGATGAAGGAATGAGTTCTGCTTTGGAATAGGGCTATTGACCACTGGAAGAAGAAGATGAGTTCAGCATTGGGTTTGCTGCAAGAGAGAATGGAGCATAAGTGAGCACATGTGAGGGTCACAGATGGCATCCTCTAGCCAGCCAACTGGCAGACTACTACCAGAGACAACCCAACTTGGCCACATTCTATCTCATTCCACCATGTTCTGCCTTTGGCAGTCTTCAAAGCTTACTGAGGTTGTTGAACTCCACAAAGGCTAAGTTCCTGAGTATCAGTGCAAACAGCAACATGGGAATTAACTTCCTTCTTCCTCCAAGGCTCAAGATGAGCTCCGATCTTTTATGTGCCAGGAGCCTGAATGGAGGGTGGAGAAGGAATGTAGACTGTTATTAAAGAAAGAGTAAGAAGATGCTCTGAATTGCTCTGCTGTGGTTGCTCTTATGCACTTGATGGTGGGGTCTACATAAAATCCCATTCTAGACTCCCTTATCATGTTTTAAGCTAAAAGTATCATCGTCTCAGTCAGACACTACTGAGCAACTGATCTGATCTGATCTGATCATCGTCTCATAGTTTTCCAGGCCTGTTTCCAACTCTGGGCACACTTACACACCAGTCTCACACAAAAGCTTAAGTGCCATTCTAAAAGCTTCAGATGAGTTAATCACCTTGGCTTCTTTCTAATCAACCAACATGGTGCCAAACCTATGCCTCCATCACTTTGTGAATGGTTCTGCCATTCACTCAGTTGCCCAGCAACTTGGGCTTCATTTTCCAACTCTCCCCTTTTCATGTTCAGTAACTTCTCTTGGTTCTACTTTACAGAATTCCTAGAACACATCCATACCTCTCCACGGGCACTCGTCTTGTCTTATCCATCACCCACACTCTTGTCTTTATAAGATGCTTCCCTCATTCCCTCCACTACTGTTGGACTCCAGAACCTTCTTGCACTCTGCTGCCAGCTTGATTTTGATCATATTACAAACTTCCTTAAAGCACAGGGAATGGCATCCAGTCACTTGGGATAAATAATAATGGAAAAGGATATTTTAAAAAATTGCATATATGTGTATAACTGGGTCACTTGGCTGTATAGCAGAAATCAAAAAAACATTATAAATCATCTATACTTCAATAAAACAAAACAAATAAAAAAGATTCCCCAAACCCTCTATCATGGATTCTCATCAATCTTCCAGATAAATGAATATGAGGAAATAGACACTCTCAGAAGTTTAATGACTGAACCAAGATTGCACACCTAGAAAATATCAGTGCCGACTCCAGGTAATCTGAATCCACATCCAGGTTCCTTCTGTTCCTCAAGAGTAATTTATGGCACTGGCTGGAGGGAGCATAAATTAAGTAAACATTTTCAGGTTCTGTGCTCAAGGCTGCCTTAGAGGACTGACAAATGGTGAAAGTACAGGGGAGAGTTTATTTATTCACTGTCTTATCCATGTGGGAGAAGAAGTATCTGGGAGTGGTAGCACACAAAGAACCCTGTTACTGTCCCTTCTCCCCTCAAAAATACCTGTGTCAGCACCATCAGCCACCTACTCCCATCGCCCTGTACTTATGCCCTGGAAGAATCTGCCCCTTATATTTTTAATTGCTTGTTTAGTTGTCTTTTTTTCCCAGACAGAGAGCCCTAGGAGGCTGCAGACTGTTCATTATTAAGCACTGCACCAGGCATGTAGTGGGCACTTAATAAATATTTAGTGCTTTCTTTTCCTTCCCTCTCAGTTTCATTGGTACTGACCATTTCAGGCAATAGCCAGCTCCTCTCAGCATGTCCCCAGTGGCCTCCAGACTCTGCATCCCGCTTTTATCTCCTTCTCACGTTCTCCTGTCCTTTCCTCTCGGAAAAAGTTGTTTCAGGCTCATGCCACTTCAAAACATTTGACAAAAAACAGAGAGAAGCTTAGTGTTGTTTTCTTTTTTCCTTGAGTCTTCCATAGTGACAGGATGAACTGAGCACGTAATGGATTTGAGTTGCCATGGTAACTGATAACGGTCTAGTCCTTTCACTTTCTTTGCAGGGGAAAAATATATTTCTTTTTCCATAACTAGCAAAAGATGAGGATTTATCTTACCATCTACTAGATACCTAATAGCCCAGAGGACTTATCCTCAGTCACCTGGTGCTTTAATTCCATTCCATTCCAGAAACTCTTGGCTGCTGATCAGAATGATTCATCAGAACTGATCCTGTCGCTGGTGCTATCCCCTTGGTTGTCACTCTGAAGCCCCACAAAGGCTTGGCTGGAGGAATTCTGAACTTTTTGGCAGAAGGGGTCTGGAGCAAGGAGTACATGTGTGTGCACACATGCCTGTGTGTGTGTGTGTTGGGGGAACTGGTAGAAGGGAAGATGTGTTTTGCATTTTTGTCCTGGCTGAACTAGGTCATTTCACCTAATAATTCAGGGGCTCTCTAAACATGAAGGCTTAACTGTAAAGATCAGAAGAAGATTCTTGGAGGCCCAGGATCAGTGCATATCCTCTAATTGGCTACATGTGTAGGAGTTAAAGACGGCTGCTCAGAGCCAGCTTAGACTCTAAGTAGGGCAGCCACATTTCCAATCTTACAGTAAAAAAAAAAAAAACAAAAAAACAACTTTACATAAAAAGTCATTTGTGCATACAAGAAAATAAAGATACACTTGAGCCAGTTCAAACTCCAGGGGGCAGGTCCCCCTCATTTTTTTGTTCTAGGAAAAAGAGAAAATCTGATTACTTCTACATGGCCTTTAGAGTTCCCTGGGTCATTTCACATTTGGGTTGTTGATGCAATGAGGTGGGCACGGTGGATTACCCTGATGTCCTGAGAGGCTAAATGACCTACTGAAGGTCAAAGAGCAAGCTTGTGACAGTCTCCATGAAAATTCAGGGCTTTAAATTTGAAATTCAATGACTCTTACCCATCATAAAAGGACACCCTTTTAGGAGAGAGCTGGACCTTCTGACAGGAGTCACCTCCTTCGCTGGCCATAATATAAATATTCATGGGAAAAGTCTCTGAGGCAAGATATTTAAGTGCAGGAAAGCTAGTGAGTCTTCTAGAAGATTCTCTATACTCATATTGTGAGTCCATACTCATATTGTGAATTGAGTTTGCTGCTGATGCTCTAACCCCATTTACTCTCCACAGCAAGACAGTTCGGTCAGTACTAAAGCAATCCTGTTTTAACAATATATATATAGAGACTCAAAAAGGTTAAGGACCTTGCCCAAGGTCAAGGAGTTAATAATGTGTAGAACCAAATATGAAGAGAAGAGAAAATGGAAGGAGTAAGGGGAGAAAGGAAAATTCTTATGGATAAATATTTACCTACCAAGTTCTGGGCCCAGTGCTAGGCACTTTCACATTCAGAATCTGGTTTAATCACAGAGCATCCCTGTGAGATGGATATTTATCCTCTGCAGATATTTATCCTCTGCAGGATGAAACTGAGGTTCAATAGGTTAGACTGCATTCTGGAGATCATGCAGCACATAAAATAGCAAAGCAGAACTATCAGCCTTATTTGAGTTGGTCAGGCAAAGCCTCTACTCTTGGTTTTTATTAGATTTTGTCTCTCACATATGATATAAGTGACATCAATTTTGAAAGGCTACAGTGGAACAAACACTGTGAGACAACTGTAGGACTGAAAAAATAAAAATAAAAAAACTAGGAGAACTCCCTGTGTATGGACTCAAGGGGGTAAGAACACAGGAATTCTCAGAGCTCAACAACTGTTCTAAGACGTTCAGCGTAATGGACCCTGAGTTGTGCTGGTGCATAGCTATCCATCACTAATTAGCTGTGTGATTTTGGGCAAATTGTCTACCCTCTGGGCTTCTGTTTTTATATGTGAAATCTGGTGGTTGGACTAGATCAGTATTGGCAGAGAGACTTCAAACCACATGCTGATGCTGATTAATTAACATGTAGTGGTTGCCTAGAACACTGTGTTATGAAGGATCCTGAGGCTGCACCTATGCCATGATCATCAGGGAGCCTTACCTTGGGCATTAGAGGTGAGAGTGGGGCACACAGGCCATAGACTTGCCATCGCCAGGCTGATGAGTAATGAACATTTATAACCTTATCTTAGTTTATTCACTCAGTTTCTTGCAAAGCGATTTCTATTTTTGAGCTATAGTTTCCTCAGCAATAAATTCTCCTACTCTCTGTGGATCTGTATTGTTAAGGTACAAGGAAAACCCCTCCCTGCCTCCCCCAACCTAACCAAGTGAGGAATTGGCTGAAAAAAAAATCCTTTTCAGCTCCATGATGATTTCATAGACTTCAGTCATTCCAAAGTTTTGCTTGCTGTATCTTTCCATACAGAAGAATTGTGAATCCTTCAGTCTCTTTCCTTTTTCTTAATCATTACAATGGTAAGAAGAATGATGGTAGGATAGAAAAAAGGTTTTCTTTTTTTTTAATTTATTGAAAAAATGTAAAGTTTATCATTTTGGAAAGGAGGCAGCTTCTATCCATTTTAAACCTGACTGAAATGGACAGAAGCATGATCAAGGGAATCAAAGGAATGATGGTCTTGTCATGAAATACACAAATACAGAGATAAAGCTTTTTTTGAAAACTTAATGAAGAAATGTAGTTTAGGATGAAAGGTTCCAAAGTGTGATATGAAGAATATGGGTTTTCTTGGAAATACTGCAGGGGCAGCTGTAGGGGACAGGAGTGTGTGGGGGGTTTGGCTGGGTGGCCACTGGTTTCATTTTTCAATCTACACTCCTTAGCTCCTCAATTTTTCTGCTTTATGAATTATGTTTCCATACAAAATTTAGTTGTGCATAAACATTGTAGGTTTGAAAATCATGCATTTAGGTAAATAAAAGAGAGTACCATTGCACATAACAGCCAAATAAATAACCAGATCCATTTATATGAAGGAGTGCTTTAAAGAATTGTGAAGACAAAATAATTGATTCAAAAACTTTGGACCAGTTTCTGAAGGAAAAGGTGAAAGAGAGCTGCCGGGGGAGGCTGTTCCCTTATCTAACATTACAGTGAGGAAACAGCTTGTCCTTTTCTGGGAAACATACATTAGGTAGAACTGATGACAAGTCTACATTCCCAGTCTTGAAATTGCTCTCATGTAGATGGCACCCGGCTTGTTCTGAATACTCTTTCTAGAAGCACCCTCGTTATTGACATAGAAAATAGCACGCTTGCTCCTGAGCTGGTAGGAGGATTGAAGAAGTAGCAAGTACTCAGAATTAATTAACTCTGATTTACAAAGCAGCACTACTGACACACACAATAATTAAAATCTCACATTAGTTATTATTCTATTTGCTTTGCTAAGCAACACACACACACACAGAAAAAGTGCTATTCGTACTGTGATCTGGTGAATGTTAAGGCTTTCTTGGGAGCACTTCAGGAATAGCTGTAGGATAGAGAAGTTGTTTTGGAGAAGGAAACGGCAACCCACTCCAGTATTTCTTGCCTTGAAAATCCCATGGACAGGGGAGCTTGGTTCAGGCTACTATCCCTGGGGCCGCAGAGTCGGGTACGACTGAGCGACTTCACTTCAGAGAAGTTGTTTTGAAAACTGAAAGAGACAGAGGATTTTAAATGGACGATGCCTACTATTTATCTATCACCTATTATATGGAACAGATCATCACAAATAACTGAATAATGCTGATGGCAACTAATAGTTATTGAGTCCTCTTCTTGTGCCAGTACTAGTGTAAACTTTATATATGTGTTAATTAATTTAACCCACATACCAGCCTTATACGTGCTCTTATGATCCTCATTTTTACAGATGAAGAAATCAAGGCATAAAGTATTACAAAGTAAGTGGCAAGATCAGGATTGAAATGTACACTGACTTCAGATCCTGTGATTTGAATGACTGAACTGTGGTTTCTTTGTTTTTTAAGAAGTTGAATATTTTGTTATTAAACTGTTTCTTATTTTCCTGAAGGCTACTTGCTTCATTGTATAAAAATAGCACCAGGAAACTCAGTATATTGCAAAATTAAGGCAGTAATGTTTTTCACTGGAAACTATACAACTAACAAACTTTTCTCCACTTTCAGTTATTTCCAGTGGGAATATTATTGAGTATTTTGACCCAAATCTAGGGATGGCTGTAAGCAAGTTACAATATATATAAGACTGAAGATACCAATATTATCCTTGAATTATAAAATTTTTATAACTAGTGTTACCATAGATAATTTCAGGAAATCTGAATATTGTAACTAGAGACTAGCCTAAAAATCACAGGGGGCTGTGAAAAAGATGGTGTTTACCTGAAGTCATTAGGAAGTTAAGGGGTATTTTTCAGGAAACATTGTTACAAGTAGTTCTTTTTGCTACAAGTTGCTTTTTAAACATATATCACTGCTAATTTAAGATAACTATGCTAGATTAAGTTGTTTCAAATACTATGGCTTAATTTATAAAGTTCTTTAAAGAAAATATATTAAACCTTTACAACAATCCTCTCACTTTATAGAAGAGAAAAAAGAGAAAATTGAAGTTCACAAAAAGATAAAACACTTGCCATTAAGTCATATAACTAGAAAATTATACAAATGGGCTTTGAGTTCATATTTGAATCCAAAGTTTGTGGTAATTTCTATTGTAGTCTCTCATGTATAGTATACCTTATAGCCATTTTCTGTTACATACATACAGACATAGAGGAAACTGATGGTGTGATGACAAAAATCTATCAGAGAGCATCAGCATCATCTTTCTGAATGCCATCAATGTCAATTCTTAATTACTGAATGCATGTTTAACAAAGAAGAAAGTTGCTAGGAAATAAATGTTTTGATGATCTGTGGTTTTAATCTGGCTCAGGATTTTATTGTTTCCAGCTTAGGAAAGAGACAATGAAAAGTTAAAACAGATAAGCTTTTAAAGACATGTAATCAGGGGTACAAATAAAGATGTGAAATGAAACTCCAGGATGATGTGTTACAAGTGTCTGTGGAAGTGAAAGATGTGTTCAGACACTGTGTTTCAGCAGATTGGGTCTTGTGTGACCTCCAAGCTATGCCTTGACTTTAAAATGATTGGTGTAACTCAATCTGTACTTAGTGACAAAGATTAGGTCACTGATGTGCAAATTCTAAGGAAGTGTGAATTTTCAGTTTTTTTGTGGATGGGCTGACCACTGAATGAAGGCACCAGCAGAAATGCCCTAGAGATGACAGAGGCCAGAAGGTCACCCTTGGCTGTCACTAAGGGAAGCAGGCAGTCTTGCTAGCCTATTAGCACTACAGGGACAGAAACAGATGTGACTCATTGGGTGGCAGCCTCTCAAATGCTAAAAGAGAGCCAAAGTACATAGAACTGATACTCATTTTAATTTATTTAATTTTTCCACAGTTTTATTGGGATTTAATATGTAATAAACTATGTGTTTCTAAGGTATATAATGTAATGAGTTTGACATAGTCTATACACATGAAAGAATCACTGCAGCCAAGATGATGATTAAGTCCATCATCCCCAAAGCTTCCTTTTGCCCCTTTATAGGTCTCCATGCCTTACCATCCGTTTCCTTTAGGAAACCACTGATTTGTTTTCTGTCTTACAGATGATTGACAATCTTCACAATTTTATATAAATGGAACCATACAGTACAGATTTTTATTTGTATTTTGATAGTGGTGGGTGTATGCATCTAGATTTTACTCAGCATAATTATTTTGATAATCATATATCTTGTGTGTATCAATCATTGGTCCCTTTCTACTGCATGGATATGCCAAAATTTACATATTTATTTACTTGTTCATGAACATTTGGGTTGTTTTCAATTTGGGGCTATTATAAATAAAAGCTGCTCTAAACACCTGTCTACACGGGTGGATATATTTCTCTTTTCTCTTGAGTAAATTCTTAGGAGGGAATAGCTCTGTTGAATAGTGGATGTATGTTTAATTTCTTTCTTTCTTTCTTTCTTTTTTTTTTTTTTGAGAAGCTGCTGGAGTGTTTTACAAAGGGATTTTTCCAACTTGGATTACCATCAGCAGTGTGTGAGAGTTCTAGTTGCTCCACATTCTGGACAATACTTGCTATGATTAGTCTTTTAAATTTTTAACCATTCTAGGGGGTTATAGCAGAGAAGGCAATGGAACCCCACTCCAGTACTCTTGCCTGGAAAATCCCATGGACGGAGGAGCCTGGTGGACTGCAGTCCATGGGGTCGCGAAGAGTCAGACACGACTGAGTGACTTCACTTTCACTTTTCACTTTCACACATTGGAGAAGGAAATGGCAACCCACTCCAGTGTTCTTGCCTGGAGAATCCCAGGGACAGGGGAGCCTGATGGGCTGCCGTCTATGGGGTCGCACAGAGTTGGACACGGCTGAAGCAACTTAGCAGAAGTGGGTTATAGTGGTATACCATTGCAGTTTAATTAGCAATTCCTTAATGATGAAAGATTACACAGCTTTTCATGTGCTTTTTACCATTTGTAAAATTTTAAGGGGTAAGATATCAGTTAAAATCTTTTCCCTTTTAAAAACTGGATTTTTTGTCTCATTGTTAGGTTACAGGTGCATACTTAGTTGATCGGTTATGTCCAACTCTTTGTGACCCCATGGTCTGCAGCCTGCCAGGCTCCTCTTTCTATGGGGATTCTCCAGGCACAAATACTAAAGAGGGCATACCCTCCTCCAGGGGATCTTCCCAACCCAGGGACTGAACCCAGGTCTCCCACATTGCAAGCAGATTCTTTACTGTCTAAGTCACCAGGGAAGTCCAAGAATACTGGAGTGGGTAGCCTATCCCTTCTCCAGAGGATCTTTCTGACCCAGGAATTGAACTGGAGTCTCCTGCATTGCAGGCAGATTCTTTACTAGCTGAGCTAGCAGGGAAGATAGGCTATAGTTCTGTACATATTTTAGATAGAAGGCCTCTGTTGGATATATCTCATGCAAATATCTTCACCCAGTCTACAGACTGCTTTTTAATTTTGTAACAATGTCTTTTAAAGTGTAAAGCTTTAGATTTTATGAAATCCGTATTCTTGATTTTCTTTTACAGTTCAGGCTTTTGTGTCATATTTAAGAACTATTTTCCAAGCCCAAGGTCACTAAGATCCTCCTGTTATTTTTTTTTCTAGAAGTTTTGTAATTTTAGATCTCATATTTAGGTTTATAATCAACTATGATTTTTTGTTTAGGGTGTAAGTAAGGTTGAAAGATTATTTATTTTGCATATGACAATACAATTTTTTTTCTAGCTTCTATACTATAAAACTACAGTCATCAAGATAGTATGGTACTGGCACAAAAACAGAAATAGAGATCAAAGGAACAGGATAGAAAGCCAAGAGATAAACCCATGCACCTACGGTCAACTAATCTATGACAATGGAGGCATGGCTATACAGTGGAGAAAAAACAGTTTCTTCAATAAGTGGTGCTGGAAAAACTGGACAGCTACATTTAAAAGAATGAAAATAGAATACTCTCTAACACCATACACAAAAATAAAATCAAAATGGTTAAAGACCTAAATGTAAGACAAGATACTATAAAGTCTTAGAGGAAAACATAGGCAGAACAGTCTCTGATATAAATTACAGCAATATCTTTTTGGAGCCATCTCCCAGAGTAACGAAAATAAAAACAAAAATAAGCAATTGGAACCTAAATAAACTTAAAAGCTTTTGCACAGCAAAGGAAACCATAAACAAAATGAAAAGACAACCCACAGAATGGGAGAAAATATTTGCAAATGAAGTAACTGATAAGGGATTAATCTCCAAAATATGCAAATAGTTCATGTAGCTCAATATAAAAAAAGCAAACAACTCAATCAAACAATGGGCAGAAAGCCTAAATAGACATTTCTCTGAAGATGACATACAGATGGCCAAGACACATATGAAAAGATGCTCAACATCACTAATTTTCAGAGAAATGAAAATCAAAACTATGATGAGGTATTACCTCACATCAGTCAGAATGGCCATCATCAAAAAATCTATAAACAAATGCTGGAGAGGGTATGGAGAAAAGGGAACCCTCTTACACTGTTGGTAGGAATGTAAATTGATACAGCCACTATGGAGAACACTATCAGTTCAGTTCAGTTCAGTTCATTTCAGTCGGAAAACAGTATGGAGGCCACTTTAAAAAACTAAAATTAGAGCTATTATATGACCTAGTAATTACACTACTGGGTATATATCAAGAGAAAACCATAATTCCAAAAGACACATGTTCACTGCAGCACTATTTACAATAGCCAGAACATGGAATCAACCTAAATATCCATTAACAGAGGAATGGATAAATAAGATGTAATATGTATATATATTACACACATATATATAATGGAATATTACTCAGCCATAAAAAGGAAAGAAATTGAGTCACTTTCATACACAGTAAAGTAATTCAGAAAGAGAAAAAAAAATCGTATATTAATACATATATGTGGAATCTAGAAAAATAGTATAGATAATCTTATTTGTAAAGCAGAAATAGACACACAGATGTAGAGAACAAATTTATGGATACCAAGGGTAGTTCAAATTACCACACAATTGCACTCATTTCACATGCTGGCAAAGTAATGCTCAAAATCCTCCAACCAAGGCTTCAACAGTATGTGAACTGAGAACTTCCAGATGTTTAAGCTGGTTTTAGAAAAGGCAGAGGAACCAGAGATCAAATTGCCAACATCTGTTGGATCATAGAGAAAGCAAGAGAATTCCAGAAATACATCTACTTCTGCTTCACTGACTATGCTAAAGCCTTTGACTGTGTGGATCACACCAAATTGTGGAAAATTCTCAAAGAGACGGGAATACCAGACCACCTTACCTACCTCCTGAGAAACCTGTATGTAGGTGAAGAAGTAACAGTTAGAACTCGACATGGAACAACCAGACATGATTCCAAATTTGGAAAGGAGTACATCAAGGCTGTGTATTGTCACCCTGCTTATTTAACTTATATTCAGAGTACGTCATGTGAAATGCTGGGCTGGTTGAAGCACAAGCTGGAATCAAGATTGCCAGGAGACATATCAATAACCTCAGATATGCAGATGATACCACCCTTAGAGCAGAAAGAGAACAGGAACTAAAGAGCCTCTTGATGAAGGTGAAAGAGGAGCGTGAAAAAGCTGGCTAACAACTCAACATCCAAAAAACTAAGATCGTGGCATCCAGTCCTATCACTTCATGGCAAACAAATAGGGAAACAAGGGAAACAGTGTGAGACTTCTTTTTCTCTTGGGCTCCAAAATCACTGCAGATGCAAAATCACTGTGGCCATGAAATTATAAGATACTTGCTCCTGGAAGAAAAGCTATGACCAACCTAGACAGCATATTAAAAAGCAGAGACATTACTTTACTGACAAAGGTTCATCTAGTCAAAGCTATCGTTTTTCTAGCAGTTATGTACAGATGTGAGAGTTGGACCAGAAAGAAAGCTGAGCACTGAAGAACTGATGCTTTTGAATGGTGATGTTGGAGAAGACTCTTGGGAGTCCCTTGGACTACAGGGAGATCAAATCAGTCAGTTCTAAAGGAAATCAATCATGAATATTCATTAGAAGGACTGATGCTGAAATTCAAGCTCCAATAATTTGGCCACCTGATGAGAAAAGCCAACTCATTAGAAAAAAACCCTGATGCTGGGAAAGACTGAAGGCAGGAGGAGAAGGGGACAGCAGAGGATGAGATAGTTGGATGGCATCACTGACTCGATGGACATGAGTTTGAGCAAGCTCTGGGAGATGGTGAAGGACAGGGAAGATCGGCGTGCTGCAGTCCATGGGGTTGCAAAGAGTTGGACATGACTGAGCAACTGAAGAACAACAACAAAGGGGAGAAAGTGAGTGGTGGGAAGAATTGAGAGATTGGGATGAACATATATGCATTACTGATACTCTATACAAAATAGATAACTAATGAGAACATACCGTACAGAACTGGGAATTCTATTCAGTGCTCTGTGGTAACCTAAATGGAAAGGAAATCAAAAAAAGAGGGAATTCATTGGAGTATAAGCATTGTGAGAATGGAGACAATGTATTATTTACTCTATTGAAAGTGAAGTGAAGGTTGCTCAGTCATGTCCAACTCTTTGTGACCCCATGGACTATACAGTCCATGGAATTCTCCAGGCCAGAATGCTGGAGCAGGTAGCCTTTCCCTTCTCCAGGGGATCTTCCCAACTCAGGGATTGAACCCAGGTCTCCACATTGCAGGCAGATTCTTTACCACAAGGGAAGCCCAAGAATACTGGAGTGGGTAGTATTCACTCTATTCCCGATGAACTAATTGAAAGATTAGTACATGATGTCATTGGAAGACGGTTGAAAGAGGAATCAGGTCACCTGGGTCTAGTTCTGGCTTTGTCATTCACTAGTACTTGATCCTGGGTAGCTCATTTAGTCTTCCAAACCTCCATTTCTGGACAAAGGGGATTGTTAAAAATAGGTAGGTAACAGAAGACTTGAGAGTCAGTGCAGTAAGGATGCTAATGTGTGAGGGGTGGCTAGACCTGATGTTACTGCTCTCTTTACAGTCTAATGGCTAACACAGAAAGTAGTTCAGCTTGCTTTATGTGGCAACAGAATCAGATTTCTCAGTCTTAGCACTACTGACCTTTTAGGCCCAACAATTCCTTGCTGTGGGGGACTATCCTGTATACAGTATTTAGCAAGAACCCTGGCACTCTACATGGAGTGCCTGTAGCACTCCCTTCTCAAGTGTAGCAGCCAGAAATGTGTGCAACATCGTCAACTGTCTGTGAGGGAAAAATCAATGTGGTTGAGCACCATTGCTATAAAAGGTGCAAACAGTATTCAGTATAGCAGGCTGCAGGGAGACAGCATTTTCAATAGCAAAGGGACTTCATTATGGTCAGAATTAACCTTGGGAGACTCAAGCTGTCTGTGGTGGAGGTGGTGGTGAATGTGAATTTTCTAAAATATGTCAACACTAGGTGGCTAATCACAGTGGGCATTTAGATAATAAGCAGATACTCAAAGGAGGTAAAGCCTGACCTTTCTCAACCCCAGTTTTCTCCTTTGTAACATGGGTAAAATTATGCCAACACCACAGGGCTCTGTAATGATTAAGTGAGATGACGTCCATAGGGCCCTCAGAATAGCACCCAGCACAGAGTACGTGTTTAATACGTGGTGAGTATTGTTGTTGTTATTATAGAGGCAGGAACACCTGCACTCCAGAAATACTTCCCTACATGGGAAAGCTTGGGCCTCTCTGTCCTTTCTCTTCCCAGGACCTCTGGGAGGGAAGCAAAGATGCTTATCTGACTGATCAAAGAACTGACAAGGAGAACACTAGTGGGCAAGGTCACTGTATCTTGATAAGCTTTAGCCTCTTTCTTGAGCTTTTGCCTTCTGGTCTCTGCATGGTAAGCAGATGTAGGCAGTCCTATCCCCTGGTCTCCAACCTCTCTTCTTTTTCTGATTCAATGTCCCCAGATAAGTGAATGAACTTGGACCTCTCCTGGGTCTGGTCAGCTCTCTTTCCTTCCAGCATATTTTGGAATACCAGGTCAAGATTTAAATGGGAAGGAGAGAAAGAAAGACAGAGACAGAGAAAGTGAGAGATAGGCAGGTAAGAAAAATAAGAGAGTCCTCAGTAAGCCCTGTGACTCAGCCTATTCCTTTTACTCCCAATGCTATCAATGATGTAGTACTTTGCAACGCTTTTATTGTTAGCCATTGTACACAATTTTCTTGAGGAATCTATAAAGTGGCAGGATGATTAGTAGAGCTGGATTTGGGTCTCTTAGATTTCTGGACTGAAAAATAACCATCAAATCATTAATTCAATCCATAATAATTTAGAGTATCTTTTACCAATAAATTTTATTATTCAAGAATCTGGGAAAGAATGTTGGACTTGCCTTGCGCGGTCCTTTTAAGCTCTTTTTCTCTGACATGCATGGAGTTCTAGGCATGTGAGTGTGTGCTAAGTCACTTCAGTGGTGTCCGACTCTTTGCGACCCTATGGACTGCAGCCTGCCAGGCTCCCTGGTACACTGCATTCTCCAGGCAAGAATACTGGAGTGGGCTGCCATGCCCTCCTCCAGGGGATCTTCCTGACCCGGGGATTGAACCTGCGGTTCTTATGCTTCCTGCATTGGCAGACAGGTTCGTTACCACTAGCACCACATGGGAAGCCTAGGCACCTGGGAACCTTCAGATATTTTGCATCCTTCCTGATAAGAAGAACCCTGCCTGGTATCTGTCTGGTAGATCAACCTACAATTTTTTTTTCCAAAACCCTTTATGGGATGATAATTCATTTTTGAATACCACCTTAGTTTTAAATTATTTCATGACAGAAACACAGGTAAGCATTCTAATAGCTTACATAGCATCATATAGCTTATTCAAACACTCTGATAATAATAATAAACATGATAATAAGAGAATAGTTTTGTCACCTATGAATGATGTGTCTAATTATCTTTCACTGAATGTACAACAAAAAAATAAAGCAGAGTTAGAATCTTTTTTTTTTTTTTCCCCCAAGATCGTGACTTCTTGTGTTTTACTGAACTCAGTAAAGCATGGGTGAACATTCAAGTTCTTTCTAAATTTAGACTTCCCAAACGTCAGAGTGCATGTTCTATAGACACCTCTGGCAATAGGCAACGTAAGAACAGTCAATATGTCTGCACCCAAAGGAATATCCAACTGTCTGCTCTTGCCTGAGCCCTCCCCCCATCTCTATCTCTACTCACTGTCTGCATGCAAACATTTCCTTCTGTATCCTCCACCCTCTCCAAAGGCAGCCTGTTTTATCTTTTAGAAGCGATTTCTCTGAAGTGGAAATCCACATGTTGCGCCAATTTCTTCAACTTTGTTTCCGGGGTGAATACAGTCACTCATCCCCAGGCTTGCTCTGACTCTGTCCTAGACTTTTCTTGTCCATTAGAATTCTGGCATCTTTGCACATCTACTGACGTCACTACCACAGCCACAACTGCAGAGGCAGCATCTGGGCCACTCCCAGAGGCATTCAGACCTAGTCTGCAGCTCTTTCACGAACATTCTCAGAGTTGCATCCTTGGATAACAGAAGACAGCACCAGCAGATTTAGGATATGTTTCCAAAATTTTAAATGTAAAGGGAGAGGTGAACTTCCATCCTTATTCTAGGCAAATCGGGCTATCATAGCGCCTGCTACCTTCAGCACACAAGTCAATACCTCTACTTACTTACTGCTAACAGGCACTTTGCAAACACTTAGAACAGCAGTGTTGGTGAAAGGAGGTGTGACTGGGTTTTAAATCGTGTGCTTGCAGCTTCAAATAATCAATAACCGAGCAGGTTAAAATCGTTCTTTCCCAAGGAAGCCTTGCTGCCTATCAAAACCCAAAGACACAGTATCCCCAGACAAAAGGTACTGCGATCACCTCATCTGCCCCGGTCAGCCAAATGAGGATTTTCTACTTCCCAGGCTAGTGTGCCCATCCTTTTGGAGTATATGATACAACAACGTTTCTAAAGAAATTCTGGGAGCTGATCTATGATGGTCTTCCCACGTAGCTCCGTTGGTAAAGCATCTGCCTGCAATGCAGGAGACCTGGGTTCAATTCCTGGGTCAGGAAGTTCCCCTGGAGAAAGAAATGGCAATCCACTCCAGTATTCTTGCCTGGAAAATCCCATGGACATAAGAACCTGGCAGGCTACAGTTCATGGGATCGCAAGAGTTGGACATGATTTAGCGCTATCTTTCTTCTTTCTATGATGGTCAAGTGTTTACCTTCTCAATGAAATAAAAACCAAAACCCAAGCTACTTTTGCTCTTACCATGCTTTTATTCTGTTAAGAAGATTAGGAAGGACATGCTGTTAGAATAAATGATAATCCCTTAGTTAAATAAATTTAACCTTACACAAAATGTATTATATATTCTTAATTTTTTTCATTTTGCTGAAGACTGATTTGAGGACAACACTGGTGCTGTTTCATACGTGCAAACACATTCACACAGATGAAAAGACAGATGGAATTGGACACCTGACACTCCACCCCACCCCACACCCCTGCTGTCTCTGGGCAGTTGTCCAAGGTAACCCATGAAGTGCGGGGTCCCCCCCTAGTATCCTCTGGGTCGATGTTCTCACCACTGAATAATTTTTCCTAAGGTACAGGGATAAGCTGAGGAAGCACCGCTTTCAGCAAGGTGAGAAGACTAGTTTTCTCTGATTCCTAAGTCAGGCACTGTGCTGAGCACTTACTTATATTTTAATCTCTAAATAAGAAATAAGAGAGGTATTTTTTTATCCCCTCTTTTTTTTAAACAAATGAAGGAACTGAGAGATTAAGTAATTTGTATGAATTCACAACAGTAATTCTGAGATTTGGACCCATGTCTGACACCAAAATCCTTAACTTGGAATTAAACATCTGTAGCTATGAAATGGATGGGCTTCCCTTGTGTCTCAGCTGGTAAAGAATCCGCCTGCAATGCGGGAGACCTGGGTTCGATCCCTGGGTTGGGAAGATCTCCTGGGGAAGGGAAAGGCTACCCACTCCAGTATACTGGCCTAGAGAATTCCATGGACTGTATAGTCCATGGGGTCACAAAGAGTCAGACACAACTGAGCGACTAAGCACACAGCACATGAAATAGATTATAGCTCTTACTTCACTAAGCTTCCCTGGTGGCTCAGCTGGTAAAGAATCCACCTGCAATGCGGGAGACCTGGGTTTGATCCCTTGGGTTGGGAAGATCCTCTGGAGAAGGGAATGGCTATCCACTTCAGTATTCTGGCCTAAAGAACTCCATGGACTGCACAGTCCATGGGGTCACAAAGAGTTGGACAAGACTGAGTGACTTTCACTTCACTTCTTACTTCAGTAGAAACAAAACTGGACACTCTTCTTTTTAATATGAGAGAAGGGGGGACCTCATTCTCAGAAAACCTCCAAAATAACAGGTTACCCTGCCTTCTTCTGAACCCCAATATATCAGAACATTGATTATTTCACATAAGCCTTGAAACCCTCACAAAGCAATTTAATCCCAGATATTGCTAAGCTGATGTCTCTGGAGATGTCCTGACCTCTTTACACATGGTAACTCCATGAGTGCATCACTGTTTTTCCACCCTGAACAGACAAATGTGAACTTGTTAACTTGGTGATTTTCTATATATCTTCCTATAAACACTTGTGTTTTGCATTTAGTGCACATGAACTTCAGCGGCTTGACAGCGACTTCCTTGCATTCCTTGCAAGTAAACTTGTTCTTTCCTGTCCTGAATGTCTATTTCTGAGTACTCTGTCCCTTACCAGTTTCCCAGGTTTCCTTGTATTGGTTCCCTGAAGCCCTCTTTGATATTGGTCATTCAAATTCCTTCCCCAGGTACTTGTCTCCTTCCTTGTTTCCAGTCAGACAAATCTTCTATTTTGAGATCTTAGTTATTGCTGACATCATCATTATGGTCTTCTTTCCCCACCTCTCAATATCCTTGTTATTTATTGGGTTGGCCAAAAAATTTATTTGGACTTCTGAATATTATGGAAAAACTGGAATGAACTTTTTGGTCAACTCAATATTGAGCATTTTCTATATATCTTGTTTCTCTAAATCCTGTATTCATATTGCCTCCTTTAATCCTACTTTTTTTTTTTTCTGGTATGTATGTGGCATAGCCACAATTATTCCCATTTTTAAAAAGAGAAGAGTAAAATTTAGACAGATTGTGCTATTTACCCAAATTTAGTTCACTGGCAAATGGTCAAGCTGAGAATGTAAGCAACACTTGTCCATAATCCACCCTGTTAACTGCTTTATGTGTCCTTGCGTCTTTATCTAGAAAACTTGCCACAGTTGCTCTGAATGCTCACACCCAAGTTCTATAGCAAAGTCTATCTCATTTTTTTGGGCCACAAGAATTCTTTCTCCTCTCAAAGAGTGAAAGGAATAAAACCACCATATGACCTGCAATCCCACTATTGGGCATATACTCTGAGGAAACCAAAATTGAAAAAGACACACGTACCCCAATATTCATTGCAGCTCTATTTACAATAGCGAAGACCTGGAAGCAACCTAGATGTCCACCAACAGATGAATGGATAAAGAAGTTGTGGTACATATATACAATGAAATATTGCTCATCCATAAAAAGGAATGCATTTGAATCAGTCCTAATGGGTGGGTGAACCTAGAGCCTATTATACAGAGTGAAGTTAGAAAGAGAAAAATAAATGTGTATATGTGGAATCTGGAAAAGACAGTACTGATGAACCTATCTGCAGAGCAGCAATGGAGACACAGACAGAAAACAGACTTATGGACACAGCTGGTGGGGGAGGAAGGAGAGGGTGGGAAGGAGAGAGTAACATGGAAACGTACATTACCATATGTAAAATAAAGAGCCAATGGGAATTTGCTGTACTACTAAGGGAACTAAAACCAGGGCTTGGTAACAACCTAGAGGGATGGGACGGGGAAGGAGGTAGGAGAGATGTTCAAGTAGAAGGGGACATGGCTAATTAAACCTATGGCTGATTCATGTTGATGCTTGGCAGAAACCAAGACACTACTATAAAGCAATTATCCTTCAATTAAAAACAAATAAGTTAAAAAAAAAAAGAATTCTCTCAATGTCTCCAATACTGAATTAGTACCAATCCATTAGGCATTACTCTGTTTTGTATCATTTGTCACTAAGTTACAAGTGCCCTGCCTCCTCTGTTAAACTGTACACCACCTGGGATTCCACAGGGACATAAGATAATTAGGAAACAGTGTAAGCCAAGCAAGAACATCCCTGTTTTTATAGCCAGTGAACATGCTGACAGGTGGAATATTCCAGCAAGTTACCCAGGGTGGGCGCAGAGCTTTGAGAACATTGAGAAGGAGACATTCAGGAAGTTAGTGGGTCTCAGTGGTCTAGCAATACGATCTCAGCTGACTCGTTATTCATTCTTTCCATAACTGCTTAATGAGCACATACACTGTGTTGGACTCTGAGACAGGTCTTGGGGATACAGTGGGAAACAAACACATGTTACAGATGAGGTTGCCTAAAACCAAAGCCTCGGGCTTGAGTTGGCACTCCATCATGGGGAAGTAAGGGATCATCCCCAAAGGCACAGAGACACAGTGCTCACGAGGCCACCCTGAACATCTGTCACACTTGCCTCTGTCTCAGCACCAGCTGTGCTCCTCCTGCAGCCTCTTGGTAGACTGAGGCTTGTTAGATGAGGCTGGAGTGGTACACAACACATTTGTTTAACAGAGAAGGCATGATGATCATTTAAGTCCTTGGCAAGTTTCCTTGTCTTTATGAGTCAAATCCCTTCCCTTAAGCCCCACCATCTCTCCTCCCCGAAAAGGTTTCCAAGATGGCTTGGTTGCTAAGCTCCTCTTCTAACTGACTGTATCGGTTATGGAGATTGATGGAAGAGGTGACATGTGCTTTACAGAAGGAACTGCTCAGAGTACCTGAAATTGAGACCCGGGCCCCATTTTACAAGGGTGGCACGTTCTACAAGGCCCACACAATCGCTCTATTAAATTAAATGACTGCAGTTTCCATCTGCACTAGTAATCTCCAGATAGGCTGGGTTCCTTCCTAGCCAGTAGCCGGCAGGTGTGCAAATAAGCACTCACAGTCCACACCAGATGTCAGGGCCTAATTAAAAGATAGAACGAAAGTGCTCTTCCCTAGGTACTGGGCCGTCAGCACTGTGGGCTTCTCAGGACAGGAAGTGGCAAAGGCAGAACGCTTAATTCCAGTTGTTGAAGCAAATAGTGGCAAGAAATTCACCTCCAGAGAGCCACTTAGCAAGGAGTGGAATGTTAAAAAGAAGCACTGAAACCATCTCATTCTCATGTTCAGCAGCATTTTCAGTTGGTTACCATACTATAATTATCACGGTGATTTTTTTAGATCAAGGAGAGAGATTCAGAGTTTAGGATCCCAGCCTGACTTTCAGATTCCATAGTCACAGTGCCCTGATTATGAACATGTTTGTACAGGTCACAGTTTTGCCTTAGTGGGCAGCCATACTGTGTGGATTCTGAAAGGGTTTCTAAAGCCTTTAAGAGAGAAGAAAGCTGAAGAGCTATCAATCGCCTAAACAACGTACAAAGACAAATAGTAACTGCATTTTAAAAGCCAGAGGGGTGCAAATATGGAGTTACAAGAAAGGTTTATAATCACTTAATAATTTACCAAATCCTTTCCCCCACTTCCCTAAAGTTCCCTGTCTCTTTTTCTGTTTCTGAATACTAACTCGCAAGTCACTCTTTTTCTGCATTTTTATCTTTCTTCTTTTGTGCCCCCTCCTTAACACCTACCCCCCGCCCCCCCGCCTTCAGCTCCTTCCCAATGGCTTCATTTCTGGTTGTGATGCAAAAAAAAAAAAAAAAAAAGTGGACCTTAGAACTAGATGTGAGTATAAATTCTGGCCCTGGCCTATTTCCATTTTAAGTAAATATACATTTTTTTTTCTATTCCCCAGGTACATTGTAAACATTAGATGAATTCAATTTCAAGGGACTCTCTCAAAAAACAAAATCAAGTTGTTTAAAATCTGGGTAGCTCTCAATTTACTTTCTCAGGGGCTTCAGTGGGCACTGTTTTTCCCTGAGAAGGGCCTTTCACATCTTTGCTGCATCACTGCTCAACCTGCAATATTTTTATCTCTTGTGATGTACATGGAAGTTTTGCTCAGTGCAGTTTTAACAGTTATGCATCCATTTTAACACGAGCTTGGGGAAAAATTGAAACAAGCTCATCAAAACCATGATCTCACAGATGAGGGAAAAAAGTTGATTTACAAGAATGTATAGGATGCAGGTAGTACAAATAGATGCTATGCATTTAGGGCAAAAAATATGAAGGTGGTGCTTGAATTAGTGCAGTTTTGGAAGCAAATGATTATTACCATAGGGTCCATATTTACACGCTTGCCATATATGGAATGGATGCCAAGACTAGGTCCACATTTGTGTGGTGGACCATTATCTATCATTTATTATTATCCATGTTCCATCCTTTCTATGACTACTTAAGACCTAAAGTGACTGAGGCACTGAGTGGCTAAAAATTTACCCAAGCAGATAGGGAGGTGATTGAATCATGGGTCTGGCCCCAGCCCTGAGGCCACACACCTTCAATTACACCTTAATGCCCTGGGAGCATGTGCAGCACTTGCACCTGGTCAACTTGCAAGAAATGACAACTGTTCATCGGCATAACCGTTACTGTAAAACAGATGCTTAAACGCTCATATCAGCCATGAGAGGTAAATGTTCATCTCTTTCTTTGACAGGTGATCAAACAGGCATAAAAAGGTTAAGTGACAGCCAGTGATGAGATTATTGAGATTATTCCTAGAGGGTCTAATAAAACATTAACATTAGCATCTTTAACCCTCATATCTGCTAAATGTCGGCCAAGGGGCTTGGATGTCCCACATATGAGGTATAATTTTAAAACAATGAGAATAATCTTTAATGAATTATTTTACAAGCTGCACGTTAAAAGGAAGTCACTCTCATTATTTTATAGTCCCATCTTATTTTAAGTCACAGTTGATGAGAAATGTATCTGTGGTATGAAGACTTATAAGATGGTACCCAAGATTCCTGGCCCCAGGTCTACATTTGTCTTCTCCCATCTAATCAAATATTATCCTAGGGACTGTGGAGAGAAGGCTCAGCAGTTATAATTCAGGTCCTAAAGCAGCTGACAGGTTAAGACAGATTATCCTGGGTATGTGACAAACAAAGTGAGTCCCTCAAGGGGACTGGGTTCTTCCTGGCAAGAGAAATTCAAAGTGTGAGAAGGATTTGATGGGAAAGAGATTTTCCATTGCTGGCTTTGAAAATGGATAGAAGGGTAAGAAATGTTGGAGATCTCTAAGAGTTCTGATGATTAATAAGGCAAGCAACTGGATTTGGCCAATAATATGAAGAAGCTTGGAAGGAAAGTCTTTCCCAGAGCCTCTGGAAAGGGACACAGCCAAACAAAGCCTTGATTCAACCTTGAAAGATGCTGAGGAGAGAACCCAGCCATGACTTGTTGGACTTCTGACATAGAGAAATTGTGACATGCTAAACACATGTGCTTTAGGCCAAATTTCTGGGAATGTGTTACACAGAAATTTTTTTAAAAAGTGGATACTGTATGTAAAGGCCTATATGGTATCCATATTATATAAATGTAATGTTATTATTATGTATGGGCTTTTCTAGTGACTCAGATGGTAAAGAATCTGCATGCAATGTGGGAGACCCAGGTTCTATCCTAGGGTTGGGAAGATCCCCCAGAGAAGGGAATGGTAACTCACTCCAGTATTCTTGTCTGGACATTACTCTCTATATAAATGCATTCAACATAGTTACCTACTGTGCTTTCTACTGTTAGATTTCAGTAAATTTTACTGCTTATAAAGACCAAATCCATAGTATAACAGTAATTACAACAATACGTAACATTCATTGAACAACCATGATGTATTCGTTGTACTAAGTGCTTTTTATGTATTAAGTCATTTAATCTTTACAATCTTAAGAAGTAGGTGAATTTATGAATCCATATTTTACAACTGAGGAGATTGGAGCTTAGAGAAATATCAAGGGTAACAAATATTCTATTATTTAAAGGCAAAGTCATTATTAACAGTTATGGCATTAAAAAATTTTTTGCTTGCATTAGTAAAGGTAGGAATCTCCCATCTTTCTATTTTATATGCCTTTACACTCATCTCAGACCTGTGATCCTCAACCTCCAAGCTTACATATCCTCATCCTTACAATGATAATAAATAAATCTTCACTAAAATATTAGCAAATCTTATCTAGCAATGTATAAGAGTAATAATACATCACTATGAAGAAAGGTTTATCAGAAGAAGGCAAGTCTGGTTCAGTATCATTACATTACAATTCATTACATTAACACACTGAAGAAGAAAAATGTTTGATCATCTCAAAAGACACCAAAAGAGAAGTGTAACATCTGTTCAAAATAAACACTGTCAATAACTAGGAATATAAGGAAAATCTCTTAACCGTTAAAGGATATCTAAAAACACATATCTCCTATCACAGTTGATAAAGAAAAAAAAACAAAACTGAATGCTTTTGCTTTAAAGCAGGAATAAAGCAAGGGGATGTCTTCTCTCATCACTGCTCTTCAACATTACACTGAAAGTCTCAGGCACTGCATTAAGGCAAGGAAAAGAAAGAAAAGACATATAGATGGGGAGGTGGGAATTACAAGATAAAACTACACACCTATTAGGAAGGCTAAAGTTTAAAGATGATATCCAATTTGGGTGAAAATATGGAAGAACTGGAATGTTCCAGGGAATGTGAGAATGTTAAAATGATATTAACCCTTTGGAAAACAGTTTGTCAGTTTCTTTAAAAAGTTAAACTTATACATCTATAATATAATCCAGACATTTCATTGCTAACTATTTTTCTTTAAAAAGAGGAAAGAAAGAAAATATATACTCTTACAAATATTTATATAAAATGGGCAGGTCTATTTTTAATAACCAAAAGCTAGGCACAATACAATGGGCTTCCCATGTAGCTCAGCTGGTAAAGAATCCACCTGCAATGCAGGAAACCCCCATTTGATTCCTTGGTCAGGAAGATGCACTGGAGAAGGGATAGGCCACACATTCCAGTATTCTTGGGCTTTCCTGGTGGCTCAGCTGGTAAATAATCTGCCTGCAGTGCAGGAGACCTGGGTTCAATCCCTGGGTTGGGAAGATACCCTGGAGAAGGGAAAGGCTACCCACTTCAGTATTCTTGCCTGGAGAATTCTATGGACTGTATAAGTCCATGGGGTCGCAAAGAGTCAGACATGACTGAGTGACTTTCACTTTCATTTTCTTTCAGGCACAATACGAATGTCTACCAATGATAAATAAACTATAAATGTGTGTACACTCATACAATGGAAAACTACTCAGCAATAAAAAGAGAAACATTGATACATGTAACAAAATGGATAAAATTAAAATGATCATACTGAATGAAAAAAGTCAGACCAAGAAATAACGGAAGTATAATGGGATGGGAAGGAGTGAGAGAAACTTCTGAAAGCTATAAATATATTTGTTATTTTGATTGTGGTAGAGTTTCACTGGTATGTTAAAATTGATCACATGCTACATTTTAAATAAATTCAGTTTACGGTATATCAATTATACCTTAATAAAACTATATATAAAAAATATTTAAATTTAGAACAAACCATAGAAAGAGGAAAAGATAAATAAGAATAAAGGACAATCAGGAGTATCACCTCCTAAGACTGCTCATTAAGTTATATCAGATACTTGGCACATGGTCAGCTCAGGGAAAAGTAGGTTTTCTCAATATTATCCTCAGGCTATATGGGTAATACATGCCACCCCCTACAGGTTTGCATGCCAAATTTGCTTCTGATTAGCTCATTTCCTGCTGGACACATGGTCTATCACCCAGGAAGCCACCTGGCAATAGTATCTATAGATGGAGCTCGGATATCTGGGCTGTGACCTTGTGTCCTAAACAGCCAGCCCTCCTTGGTGCAAGTCAGGGAAGCTTGAGCACTGAGATCCTCAAATATCCCTGAGTCTGTGGCTCTGACAGAAATCCCCAGTGAGGAATTGGCTGATAGCTCTCAATAGTTGCTGACACAGTGGATACCAGGACCTCGTGGATCACACCTGAGATAATCAGCCACAAAAACCATCTTGTTCTTAATTATATTGTACTGAGTTGATGAGAAGTTTATTAGGCTGGAAATCAGAAAAACTGAGGGTGTTTGTTGTTTTTGTTGTTGTTATTATCTAGCTAATAGTTCTGTGACCTGCAGGTTTCATAGCCTCTCTAGGGCTTAAGTCAATGGTGCCCCATGATCATTTTAAGGTCTCATGCTCACCTGATTGCTGTAGAAGCTTTGAAAAACACAGAAGCCTGGTCCCTATTCTCAGATTTTGAAAAGTAGTCTTTGCTCATGGAAACACTGTCAGTTCAGTTCAGTTCAGTCGCCCAGTCGTGTCCGACTCTTTTCGACCCCATGAATTGCAGCACACCAGGCCTCCCTGTCCATGACCAACTCCTGGAGTTCACTCAGACTCACGTCCATTGAGTCAGTGATGCCATCCAGCCATCTCATCCTCTGTCGTTCCCTTCTCCTCCTGCCCCCAGTCCCTCTCAGTATCAGAGTCTTTTCCAATGAGTCAACTCTTCGCATGAGGTGGCCAAAGTACTGGAGTTTCAGCTTCAGCATCATTCCTTCCAAAGAAATCCCAGGGCTGATCTCCTTCAGAATGGACTGCTTGGATCTCCTTGCAGTCCAAGGGACTCTCAAGAGTCTTCTCCAATACCACAGTTCAAAAGCATCAATTCTTCAGTGCTCAGCCTTCTTCACAGTCCAGCTCTCACATCCATACATGACCACAGGGAAAACCATAGCCTTGACTAGATGGACCTTTGTTGGCAAAGTAATGTCTCTGCTTTTGAATATGCTATCTAAGTTGGACATAACTTTCCTTCCAAGGAGTAAGCGTCTTTTAATTTCATGGCTGCAGTCACCATCTGCAGTGATTTTGGAACCCAAAAAAATAAAGTCTGACACTGTTCCCACTGTTTCCCCATCTATTTCCCATGAGGTGATGGGACCGGATACCATGATCTTCGTTTTCTGAATGTTGAGCTTTAAGCCAACTTTTTCACTCTCCACTTTCACTTTCATCAAGAGGCTTTTGAGTTCCTCTTCACTTTCTGCCATAAGGGTGGTGTCATCTGCATATCTGAGGTTATTGATATTTCTCCCGGCAATCTTGATTCTAGCTTGTGCTTCTTCCAGTCCAGCGTTTCTCATGATGTACTCTGCATATAAGTTATATAAGCGGGTGACAATATACAGCCGTGACGTACTCCTTTTCTTATTTGGAATCAGTCTGTTGTTCCATGTCCAGTTCTAACTGTTGCTTCCTGACCTGCATACAGATTTCTCAAGAGGCAGGTCAGGTGGTCTGGTATTCCCATCTCTTTAAGAATTTCCCACAGTTTATTGTGATCCACACAGTCAAAGGCTTTGGCCTAGTCAATAAAGCATAAATAGGTGTTTTTCTGGAACTCTCTTGCTTTTTCCATGATCCATCACATGTTGGCAATTTGATCTCTGGTTCCTCTGCCTTTTCTAAAACCAGCTTGAACATCAGGAAGTTCATGGTTCATGTATTGCTGAAACCTGGCTTGGAGAATTTTGAGCATTACTTTACTAGCATGTGAGATGAGTGCAATTGTGCGGTAGTTTGAGCATTCTTTGGCATTGCCTTTCTTTAGGATTGGAATGAAAACTGACCTTTTCCAGTCCTGAGGCCACTGCTGAGTTTTCCAAATTTGCTGGCATATTGAGTGCAGCACTTTCACAGCATCATCTTTCAGGATTTGAAATAGCTCAACTGGAATGCCATCACCTCCACTAGCTTTGTTCGTAGTGATGCTTTCTAAGGCCCACTTGACTTCACATTCCAGGATGTCTGGCTCTAGGTCAGTGATCACACCATCGTGATTATCTGGGTCATGAAGATCTTTTTTGTACAGCTCTTCTGGGTATTCTTGCCACCTCTTCTTGATATCTTCTGCTTCTGTTCTGCGACCGGCGGCGCACTAAGGCGCGGGCGGCTGCAACGCGGCAGAGAGGAGCTACCCCATGTCCAAGGGCAGGGAAACACTGTACTTTTGTCCTAAACAGACTCTGTCATCACATATCAAATGAGCAGGGAGGTCTACAAAGTGAGTAAAGTGAAAGTCACTCAGTCCTGTCTGACTCTGCAGCTTCATGGACTGTAGCCTGCCAGGCTCCTCTGTCCATGGAATTCTCCAAAGAGAATGTAAAAGCAGGCTGCATGGGATAGAAATGTCTGGGGTCCAGCCTATTTTTACATTTTTCAAAAGCACCACACTTGATACTGATGCTCAGGCAGATTTAGGAACCTCTGTGGGAGGTTATTTCTGGAGTCATTTCCAGAAAGGTATTGATGGTATCTAATACCACTCTATTAGAATGGTAGCTCTATAGATTCTGAGATGGCCCATTTATTCAGCTAAATACTGTATGTGCCATTTGTTAGGTAACATTTAAGTTCCACTCTATAGTTGAGAAATTTCAGACTCAGAAAAGTTAATATTTTCCCAGTGTCACACAGCTAGAAAGTGGCACATAGCCTCCAATCCCAATCTATCTGACTCTCTGCAACAGTTTATGGTTCACCAGTGCAGTCGCCAGCTCTGGGTGGGAGGGTTTCAGGGTACCGGAAACATCTGCCTCTATTTGAGTAAGCAGTCATGTGATTGGCAGTCAGAGAGTCTATCCCATGCGGCCTGACCTCACAGCTTGTTTGATGGTTAATTGCAGAATCCATCTAGGTCACAACATGGTGTTTCCATTAGCAACAATGAAAACTACTTTACAAAAACCCAATATGGTGGGCCTGAAGTCTCCTGGGCCATCTGCCATTGTAAAGCCTCCTGTTAGCTTTGTGAATCATCAGAGATACAACTTTTTCTCTTGTTTATTCATATACAGACTTGCAATTCAGTGTTTTCCTCTGCAGGTAGGATGCTGTAGCAGGCTTTCTTAATGGCTTTAATTGAGAAGGATGTGTTCTTCTACTGTGATTCATTAGAAGCTTCGCCAGCCTAACCCCAGGAGGTGGACAGACAAACTAAACGACATTGGTCTTCATTTTGGCCCCATGGGAAGAGCAACTCAAGGTTCTGGTCACTTAATGACAGCTAATCCGGACTGAGGGCTTTCCAGGTTGCACTGGCTGTGCCAAGCACCCGGCCTGTACCCTCACATCTCCCTGGAGGTGAAGCTGAGGTCTAAGTGGCATCAGGAGCAGAGAGATCGGAGTTCTGGCTCTGTTTCTTCTATCAAATCACAGTATGACTGCATGCAGATCTCATAACCTGTCTGGATAGTCAGAGTCTGCATGGGCATAAAACAAGTGAAAACATTGTGTCCCCACCTGGAGCCACAAGGCTCAAAGGAGACCCCTGAATAGCAAGGCCTCTGGAGGGGATAATACCCTTGGCCAAACCTGGCTTGGTCACCTCCGCTGGGCTTTCTCGGCGCCCCTGGGCCATTCTTCATATCCCTGAGCTGACTGTCCACCCTGGGAGGCGGGCTGGGGGTTGGTCCATGAAGGACTCACTGCTTTCAGTTCAGTCCCTCAGTCGTGTCTTGACTCTTTGCGACCCCATGGTGTTTTAGGATTCTTAATTCCATATTGGGAACAAGATTACAAGTCTAGTCTGTTTTGGCTGGGTGTTCTCTTTTTTAAGTAACTCAGCTCTGAGCTCAGGCTGTATCATTGTTTGGTTGTGACTGTTTGTGGTGGGCAAGGCCTCTTTGTTTTCTGCAGAGAGCCTTGATTTCACTCCTGTCAACAATCTTAACAGTGCCTCCCTCACTGGCTGTTAACTGTGAGCCATAAATAAAGGGAGCCAATGGAGGAAATTACACTGGCAGCATTTTACATATTGTTGGTATCACTGGCTCCTGGACCCATGAGGCATCTGTGGAAATTCGGATGGATCTTCCAAATCAGAGAGGCAGAACTGAAGTTGCTTAGTCTTGAACACAGCCCTCTGTGGGATCTGCAGCAGCTCTGCAGAAATCGGCAGGCTGTGGTTATCAGCCAAACTGCGGGCTCTGCCTCTGCACCATCTCCTCAGGGTGTCTCCATGCGTGTCTGCATTCCCCCAAGTCAAAATCTATTTGCATGTGCTGAAGGTGGCCAGTATCTACCACTGGCTGAACTAAAGGAGCTTTTCTCTTGATGTTGAATCCTTGAAAATGCAACTAGGTAGCTTAAGACAGCAAAGTGAGTTTAAGTCCCACTGCCTGATTTTAATTATATTGCACTTGCTATGTTTCATGGTTAATCATAAGAAATATAGAATTTGTTTTTAACTGCAGGAGCTCAGAGCACAAAAAAAGCGGATATATTTTACATGTGATTAGATGTGGGCTGCATCAGTAACATCTAATAACATCAGTAACATTTCAGCCCTAGCTCCTACCTGTGTCAAGTCACCTTGTTGTCGTTCAGTTGCTCAGTCATGTCTGACTCTTTGCAACCTCATGGACTGCAGCACACCAGGCTTCCCTGTCCTTCACTGTCTTCTGAAGTTTGCCCAAACTTATGTCCATTGAGTTGGTAATGCCTCCTTGGAAATAACATGATGAACTGTTCTAGGATGCTGCCTGGGTTCCAGTCCCAGCTCCATCATTTTTAAGCTACATGACCTTGACAAGGTATTCTGCTTTTTGTAAGCCACAGATTGCTAATCTGTACAATGATGATAATAATAGTAGTTACCTCCCAGGGCTACTGAGAAGATTAAATGAGCAAAATAGCACCCAATAAACACGAGCTATTGCAGTTACCATCAAGAGTATCCTGGGGCAGCTTTGCAAAGGCAGTGGTGGGAGGCAGGGAAGGATCCATTGCATCCTTTTAGATTTTCAGCTCCATGAGGACCAGGACCGTGCCTTGCTTGCTTTATCACCAGTGGTTGGAACATAGCAAACATCCTATAAATATCTGAATAATTAGGCAGGTGGACCTAAGTTTAAATTCTAGTTCTGCCACTTTTATCTTGGGCATATTTTTTACCTTCTCGGCTTCTGTGTTTGCATATTTATGAAATGGGGAGAAACAGTCTTAAAGGCAGAAAGTGAAGAGGAACTAAAGAGCTTCTTGATGAGGGTGAAAGAGTGGAGTGAAAAGGCTGGCTTAAAACTCAACATTCAAAAAAAAACTGAGATGATGGCATCTGGTCCCATGGCAAAGAGATGGGGAAAATGTGAAAACAGTGGCAGATTTTATTTTCTTGGGCTCCAAAATCACTGTGGATGGTGACTGCAGCCATGAAATTAAAAGACACTTGCTCCTTGGAAGAAAAGCTATGACAAACCTAGACAGCGTATTAAAACGCAGAGACATCACTTTGCTGATGAAGGTCTGTATAATCAAAGATATGGTTTTTCCAGTAGTCATGTAGGGATGTGAGAATTGGGCCATGAAGAAGGCTTAAGTGCTGAAGAATTGATGCCTTCAAACTCTGGTGCTGGAGAAGACTCTTGAGAGTCCCTTGGATAGCAAGGAGATCAAACCAGTCAATCCTGAAGGAAATCAAACCTGAATATTCACTGAACTGACGCTGAAACTGAAGCTCCAATATTTTGGCCACCTGATGTGAAAAGCCCACTCATTGGAAAAGATCCTGATACTGGGAAAGATGGAGGGCAGGAGAAGGGGGTGACAGAAGATGAGATGGTTGGATGGCATCACTGACTCAATGGACATGCGTTTGAGCAAACTCAGGGAGATGGTGAAGGCCAGGGAGGCCTGGCATGCTGCAGTCCTTGGCGTCATAGAGTCAGACACAACCGAGTGACTAAACAACAACAACAAATCTTGTAGGGGCAGCTAGAGAAAGATAGCCAACTGGTACTGTGTATTTATTATGCACCAAGAAACTGGGCTGAGTACTTGCCATAGGCTGCCTCATTTGATCCTTACACTATCCCTTTCGAGGTAAGTATGGTTACTGGTGTTTTTCATGTGTGTGTTTGTTTTTACAGATGATGTACTGAGTGATCAAGAAATGTCCTGAATGACATAAGCTACTGAGTGATGGAGATGGGAGTCCAGATCAGTTAAGCTGACACCAGGTCCTGAATTGTCCATCCTGATGCTCCGTGTCTCATATAGACTCATAAAATAGGAACTCAAATGTAGCTGCTACTGTTGCTATTATTAAGGATTTTCCCTCCATAACACTCAGTGGCAGGAAATGATAGGCAGCCTAGTCATCTGTATGCTTATAGCAATGTGTCCACATGTGAAAAATCTTGCTCAGTCAGAACTCAGAGGCTGGGATTTCAGTTGTGTGTGTCTGTCACCCTGGCCAGAATACTGATTTGAAAATCAATGCAAACATGTGTCTTCAAAAGGCATTTCAGTTGGGCAACTGTGAGTCATTCCCATATACAGCTGGTCAGGAAGGCAAGAGACAGGGCCAGATTTCCATAGCTGGTGAATTCTGAGTGATCTGACAAGATGGGGATGAAACCAAATAAAGGCAGATGCCTGAGCCTGACTTCTCCTGCCACGTGTGACAGCAGATCCCAAATCTGGGGAAAGCCAGAGATGGATGACCTCAGAGGTAATCTAGTCTTGCTCAGAAAAGAGGACCAGAGAGGCAGAGAGGATCAGAGCTACAGGAAGGATGCTGATACAGGGTCACTGATGAAGGGTCTGCTTAAACAACCCCTAGGGTTGGCATCTATGGTTTGTGCCTGGCTAGTATCCAATCCTCCATTTGCTGGTGACTGTATCTGCTGGGGGAGCTTATCAACAAGACGTGACCACCAGTTTGACCTGTGAGTTGGACACAGGCAGTCAGATGCTCGTCACCCCCACCTCTGCCCCTTGGAATGTGTGGTCTTCTTGCCTTCCTGCTGACAGAAGCTGTCCAAGGACACAGGCTTGAGATAGTAATGTGCTGTTGAGGCCATTTGGACTGCGTACATGACTGAACCCAATTAAGGCCTCTCTATAAACTTTTAAGATTTGGCAGATGGGTACGGAAATCCATTTGTTTTGCAGCCACTCAAGACAAACGTCATAAGTAAGTTTCTTTGCTTATTTAAACAGCCAGTTAGTGACCTGGAGTGGTTTCCATCTCTATTATCTCTCCCTGCCCGGGGAGCAGGGTGGGAAGAGGAGGTTTTGGATTACACCTAGGAAGCTCCCCCAAAGGAGGCTGTGCCCAGCACTAAACATCTTGGTTTGGGCAAACCACCTGTGCAGTCCAAGCACACTGACCTGAACACGGGTGCTCTCCTACCACGCCGTCCTGCCACTGCTCAAGGCCACCCACACCTCCCTGGATAAACCCTATTAGCTAGTCTGGAGCAGAGTTTTTACCCTTGTTTCCTAGGATTGTACTGCAAAATCCAGAGATGGAGAGAGGCACCTTAGTTTCTCAAGTCTTTCAGGAAAGTCACATAGGACTTTTCTCTCTTATCAGCATTGTGGGCTTATTTAGCTAAGGTACCAAGGATCAGAGCAAGGGGAGCACTGTAATTCAGAGAATTACATTGGAAAAGTCCAGAAGGTGGTTATACGTCACTCTTATTCAGTGTTGTTCCCTCAACCTGGTTCAGACAGTGAGGATATGGTTCTTAAGTGGTCAGCAAAAGCTGTTAGACACCAACATTAAAAGCCAAATGCTTTCCAAAACAGTTCTCTAAATGATGTTATCTATCGTGGCTTTGTTTATAAGAGCAAAAGATCAAAGTAAATCTAAGTATCCACCCATAGGAGACTGATACACAAATTCTGACTCATTCATACTACAGACTGTTATGTGCCCATTAAGAAAAATAAGCAGGTGTTGTGTATAGCAATATGACACCATCAGCAAGAAACAATAAGTGAAAACACACCAAGGTGTAGATCAGTGTGTATTCCATTTGGGTTACAAAAAGAAAAAATAAGGGGTATTCATATGTATATTTGAATAGAGATTCTCACTGGAAGGATACACACACACACACACAAAGTGATTATTTAAGGGGAGGAGAGCAGAAAAGTTGAAGGCAAGCTCTATACAAAACTTGTGAAAGAAAGTGAAAGTGTTAACCGCTCAGTTGTGTCTGACTCTTTGCGACCCCATGGACTGTAGCCCATAACCCACCAGGTTTCTCTCTCCATAGGATTTCTCTAGGCAAGAATACTGGAATGGGCTGCTGTTTGGTTCTCCGGGGGCTCTTCCTGATTCAGAGATTGAACCCAGGTCTCCTGCATTGCAGGCAAATTCTTTACCATCTGAGCCACCAGGGAAGTCCAAAGCTTACTTGTCACTAAATATCCAAAATGCTTTAAACATGTTTTACCATGTGCATGTATTACCTATCTCAAATAAACACATACATGCTTTTTAGACAATAATAAATAGGTCTTTATAAAATACAGAGCCTCACTTGGAAACTGCATCTCAACTTTTCTCTATCCTTCAAGCTTGATTAGGAGGCTGATTTATAGGCATCTTTTTTTCCCTCCCACAATGAAGCCTTAGGGCTCCAAGGCTGGGAGAAAGTTGTTCAGATCCTGCAGTATCCTTTCTTAAGTGATTTGATGACACTGAGTGAGAAGAAGGAATTGTCTAAACTCCTCCTCATTCAATATTCCTCCTAGCACTCATCAGAGGGGAGGAGAAGGCTGACAGCCAATTTCTCCATTTTCAGTGGTTGAGTAGCAGAGGCTTTCAGCCGTATCACGTCATCCCACTTGCTGTTCACTAGAGAGTCATGGATCACGGGGTGTTGCAGCTGGAAGAGGGTTATCTTGGTAGTCTCCAACGTGGGAGAGGCCTCAGGGAGTGCAAAACAGTGCTCTGTAGTGTGGATAAAAGTATTTCTAATCCCTTTTTGCAGTAAACTTAACTCGTATTTAATTATACATTAAGAGGCATGTTATAAATACATATGCATATGGTAAAGGTGTGTTCTGAAAGCTTTTGCTAGTAGGAGTTCATGGTCAAAACATTTTGAAGTCCATTCTATAGATAATTCTAGACATGGCAAAAGGCACAGTGACAATAACAGCAGCTTTAAAACCAGATGGCCCTCGGTCAAAACCCAGCCCTGGCCCTACGTCATGCTGAATAAATATGACTGCCTCTCGATGCCTGCTTCCTGACTTCTAAAAATGGGATAATAATAGTACCTATCTTAAGGAGTCAAGGTGAAGATTAAACAGAGTAAAGCGCGTATGGTAGGCTGCTTATAAGAGCGCTCGGAATTAGTCCACCTCCCAGTATTCATTCCCTGTGTATTCTCTCCTCCCCTGAGTGGACAAATTGACTGATATTTAATGAATACAATAGGCAAAGGTGATGGGATAACACTTCTACAACTAGGTGACAAAAGACTGACTTCTTTCTTGCCGGCATCCCCTCTCTCTCTTCTTGCACCTTGTCCTGTGGAGTGGGCAATCGGGCAAGGAACAGAGGACAGGCTCTGGACAATGGCTGGTGAGGAACTGAGACCCTAGCGCAACAGTGCTGGAAGAACTCAAGGCTACCATGCGAACTTGGCAGTGGGTCCTTTCCCCTCCAAGACTTTGAGAAGACTGTAGCCCTGGCCAAAACCTTTATTGTGTCCTGGTGGGACACCCTGAGACAGAGAAACTAGGAAAGCTGCTCAAAGATTCACCAGGCACAGAAAATACAAGATAACAAACAAATATTATTCTTTTAAACCATTAAATTTGGGGACAATTAGTTATTTAACAATAGATAACTAAGACAGCACGCAAGTAGCTTGACAGTACATGACATGCGAAGATTTAGTAAATGTTGGTATGGAACATTATGTGGCTGGTGTATGGCTTTATCCCACGCCCATAGCAGACATCTATGTTTGGAGTGACGGAAGTGTTCTATACATTTTAATAGTGATTATGGCTCTGGTGATAAAGAATCCACCTGCAATGCGGGAGACCTGGGTTCAGTCCCTGGGTTGGGAAAATCCCCTGGAGAAGGGAAAGGCTACCCACTCCAGTATTCTGGCTTGGAGAATTTCATGGACAGTATAGTCCACGGGGTCACAAAGAGTCAGATACGACTGAGCCACTTTCACTCACTTCACTATAGCAGACATCTGATTGATTACAAAATATTTTTTTCTGATGAACCCAAATGTAGCCTCAGAATCCTTCTTAACATATCTCCAGGAAGCTATTAATTGCTCAGATGAAATTTTTGGGAAACTCTGATCTGATTAATATTTCTTATCTCTTCATTCTTCCTCTTGTGTTATAGTCCTTTAATGGAAAACCAAGTCTTTCATCATGAGAGACTATAAATTATCAGAATGGATCTATGAATGTATATAAAATAAAAACAGCTGCCATCATATATATGTAAGGAGCTTCCCTGATAGCTCAGTTGGTAAAGAATCCGCCTGCAATGCAAGAGACCTTGGTTCAATTCCTGAGTTGGGAAGATCCCCTGGAGAAGGGATAGGCTACTCCCTCCAATAGTCTAGGGCTTCCCTTGTGGCTCAGCTGGTAAAGAATCTGCCTGCAATGCAGGTTTGATCCCTGGGTTGGGAAGATCCCCTGCAGAAGGGAAAGGCTGCCCCAAGAATAGATTTTGCTTGAAGGAACGGTTGAAGAGAACCTAATAGTATTTGGAATCTTAAAAGAACAGGGGAGACAGTTCAGAAGAAGAGTCTACGAGCACTGAAGTTCACTTTATCCTGTCTTTCACTTTTGCCATGATTTGGCCTTACTATAGAGCTGCCATTTTGAAACAATAAGAGAATGGAGGGGGAATTGCTTTGAAAAATAATGAAATGGTCTACGGAGTAAATATTTGCTTTTAAATAGAGAAAGTATCCGTTAAATTATGAAAATTTTAATTTAATGTATTTATAATTATTATTTTTGCCTATCATGATAAAGGTATGAACTATGGAAATAATGAGCTATGGAAATCAAGCACTTTTAGTGATTCTCTACTTCATATGTACTTTATTTTGTGGGTTAAAGCAGGGAGAGATTTTGGAAACAGGAAGATAGCAGGAGGATGTCTCCTAGGAATTGTCCTTTAGATCTTTATGTGCATACGAAAATACCTATGAGTCTTGAGAAAATATTCTCACTAGTTGGAGCCTGGAATTCAGAATTTTTTTAGAAGTGACCAGGTGATGTTAATTCTGTTGGTTTCCACACTTCACTTTGAAAAGCCAATAGTAAACTTTCTTCCTACTTGGAGACAGTTGAAGGATTTCTAGACTTGGTTTTCCATGGAAGGAATATTATACATGAGGAGGAGTAAAGATAAAAGAAGTATTGATCAGAGTTGCTCAGTAAGTTTCATCTGAGTAATTGACAGTTTCCTGGAGATCTAATTCTGATACCCTAAGCCCAGGAGCCAATGGAGCTGTCAGTTGAAAATGGGTTTGTAGGTCCTTGTTGGTTTCCTATTTTAAATATAACAGTGTGATATCCAAGTTTCTTGGAATTCTTGTTATCCTTCTTAGAGAGGAGAGAGTGGTTTTCCTGTTCCCTAACTCACTTAATATCTCTGTGTCCAGCAAAAGAGCCAGCTAAACAGAGGAGCCCTATACCCATTGCCAACTGACAACCCCATTGGCTCTTGGGCTTAGAGTACCAGATTTATAAAAACCTAAGTAGGAAAAGGGGGCTTCCCTGATAGCTCAGTTGGTAAAGAATCTGCTGCAATGCAGGAGACCCAGTTTGATTCCTGGGTTGGGAAGATCTGCTGGAGAAGGGATAGGTTACCCATTTCAGTATTTTTGGGCTTCCCTTGTAGCTCAGCTGGTAAAGAATCTGCCTGTAATGTGGGAGATCTGGGTTCAATCCCTGGGTTGGGAAGATCCTCTGGAGAAGGGAAAGGCTACCCACTGCAGTATTCTGGCCCGGAGAATTCCATGAACTGTATAGTCCATGGGGTCTCAAAGAGTCAGACGGCTGAGCAACTTTCACTTTCAAGTAGGAAAGGAATTTGACAAAGAATACATACATGTATATGCATAACTGAATCACTTTGCTGTACACCTGAAACTAATACAACATTGTAAAAGATTAAGGGATTATCTCCAGTGTAAAAGATTAAAAAAAAAAGAAACTCAGATAAAGCCTTGAATTATATGGCAGGAGACATTTATGAAAATAGAAAAGGCAAATAAATATCATTTATGGAAAGAGACAAAAAATCTTATCTTTCTGATGTGTCTTGGAGCAAATCAAACTGGTACAACATTATAGAACCCTTCATTTTACAGTGGATAGAATTTTGTGTAAAGTTACATCTCTAAGTCCATCCCTTTGATTTTTCATAACCTCACCAAACCACATCTTGTTTAGAATGAGAAAGGTAAAAATAAATCAAATGCTGGTCATAAAAATAGATTGACCCCTAAGGTCATTTACAACAATCTGCTCCTTTTACAATACTTCCTGAGGCAGAATCGTCTTTTGCTCTAAAATACTAGAGGAATACCTGGAGTTGCATAGCTATTTCCATTGTTTTGGGATGTAGATTATAATAAACAAGTGATGGTGAGGGCCGGGTGAGATTAAGAAGAGCATAGATTCTCCAGCCACTTCACTCTTTAGGAACTTCCTTCTTTCCATTATGAAATATTTCTATGTAATTAATTCACTCTTACACCCCCAAAATACATTTACCCAGCAATGTACTGCAAATATGTTGGGCTTTCAATATGTATTCATGGACAACAAAAAGAAAACCAGACTTCATTTCTACCCACAGGGAGTTTACAGTCTAGACAGACGACAGACAGACTATTACTCAAACACAAAAATGAATATAATTGCCTGTAGTAACAATAATCCCCTAACTGTTCCATAGTAGGACAAGATAAAAATATGCATTAGGAAAGTTCACAGTTGGTGCACTTTGCCCTCATTTTCTTCCTCTTGTCATTTAACTTCTCCCTTCTGTAGGAACCCAAACCTCACAGGCATATCCAATGACCCCATGAGGGCCCATGCTCTGGTGACTCACGGCAGTATTGAGATTCTAGTCCTTCATGACTCCTAACACAGCTGTCTGCTCTCTCACTGACCCAGTGATCACCCTTTTAGAAACTTGGCTAAACAGAGAACCATATGTGTGGAGAAAGGTCTCCGTGCACATGAATGTTTGGTATAGTGTAAAATAGTAAACATATTAGCAAGCAGGGACTTATATCTTTTCATAGGGGATTGAGTAAAAAAATTTAGCTTTCACTCCTGAGATGTAATATACATCAATGGTAAACAAAAATGTGGACACAGATATCTATAATGTATTGTTGACTTTAAAAAGTAGGTTATAGAATGACTTGTAGAAAGAAACTCACTTATGTAACATTATATATGTGTGGGTTGTGTGTTTAAACATAATATGCATCTCCATTGTATGTAAGTAGCCACATATGTTTGTGTGTGTGTGTGTATTTAATTTTTACTATAGATCCAGGAGGACTTTTCTCTATGTTTAAACACATGGGTATCCTGTGTCTCAGTCATCACTGGGGCTAAGGGATATGCTTAAATTGAGGTGTATAAGAATAGCTTAATATTCCATCATGACCAGGAAGCATATCTATACTGTAGCTGAGAACTTTGAGGTCTAAGTCAGGGATTTTAGGCAGATCAATAAGAGAAGGAGTTTGGGCCAGGAAAGTCTTTCTGCACCTCTTCACTCACTTCTCATAAATATTTAAATTTAAGACCGCACACAGCCTCACAAGTGACTCAAATGCAGATGAAGACATCTGAGGAATGTTATCTTCCTCTGGCTGCACAGAGCAATTTCCTAAACTTGAGTGATTGTAGTCAATGTCCAGAACAATTAATTTGAGAATCAATTTAATAGAATTAACTCCTATTTGTAATTTTCAGGCATCAACTCAAATTCTTCAGCTAAAAAATTTTGAGTTTTAGATTTTCTATTGCTGTTGAGTTCTTTTAGGCAGGTGGAAGGTTTTATTAAGCTCTCAGTATCTAGAGTTGTGCATGTCTCTGTGAGATTCCAGACAAATTAAAAAGTCAAATTAGCAATGCATATTTAATACTGCTTTGTAGTTTTTTTTTTTTAAGTTGGCAGCAATGTTTACTCTTTGAGGGGGAGTTTATAATTATGCAAATTGGAGAAACAGTCTGCATATGGTACAATGATAATGCCTTGGCTTTTATATCCAGAGTCAACAGTAAGTCTAAATATTTCTTCAATTTTATCCATGATGGGCGGGGGAGGTGAACCAAGGCTGGGGGCCTGCTCTTTCTTTAGTGATGGAGTGTATGACTCCTTGGAGACTGGGTACCTGTAAAAGCTTTCATCGTGGAGGAAGCACCACTGAGGTGTGCACAGTATCGCCTTGTAGCCTTAACAATAACCGTTCATCTTCCTTTCTCCTTTTTAACAGGATTTGAATTTTGTTCAGATATTCACTTTCCTCTGCGTGACCATACACTTCAGAGCATGTGGGTCCCCTCCCTAGCTTCCAGAAGAGATGAATGACTGGTCTAAGCTAATCACTGCAGTCCCATCTGCTTTGCCAGGGACTGATTTAAGCAAGGTTATGTGACACAGTTCTGGCTCATGAATGTGAGTAAAAGCCTGCAGGGGACTTCTGGAAAGGTTTGTTAAAATATAAATGAAAGAGACATCCCACTGAAGCTATTAGAACCCCGATCATGATGACCATTTTGAGTTACTCAATTAACCAATTATGGACCTATCCTACTTTAGGATATCTTGCTATGAGAACTAATGATCTTTTCCTTATTATTTAAAGCAACTTGAGTCAGTGTTTTCTGTTACTTGTGGCTAAGAATACATCTTAAGTGATTTTTACCTTGACAGTTCCTATATTGCTCTGGGGAATACATATATATCCATATATACATATTTTCATATATATATACACATATGTATATGTATATATAAAAAGTTAAGCCATATGCTTGCCATCTGATTTACCAGTGAGTTAATGGATATTTGTTTAAATTAGTTGGAGGAAGGAATGGTAATTTAATAAGGCTCATCTTGACACCATAAAGGAATCCATATCCTGTAAGCAATAAAAAGGAAAAACTATTCACTATTCACACTTTTGCTTTCACTGAAACAAGTGTCACCAGTCCTAGTCCTATCAAAGCAAGTCTGCAAGATGCAGAAGAGAAAAAAAAAAACCCCACAAAATATACAATCATTTTGGCATCAGGTAGTTATCAAGTATTTTGCCTTTTTCTCTCCATCTGAATGGCTCCAACTTTAAACTCCAGGGAACAGACTGGACATTTCCCCAGGAAGTTCTTTTAACAGGAGTGGTTTATTCCTACTAAAGAATTGGGTCTACTCCTTTATCTGCAGCTCTCTGGGTGCACATCCTGTTCCCACACACTCTAGCTAAATGCCTAATTGCTCTATGAAACATGTATTGGCTCAGCTACCCAGTGCATTTTATCTTCTTTGACACATTGACTGGTTCAGGGATGGGCATAGGATCTGATTCAGGCCAACGTATGTCAGTCCTGAAACTTGTGTTGAAAACGTAGGGTAAGAGAAGCTGTCTTTCGATTGCACTTAGGAGGGAGGGGATGCCACCCTTGGAGCTGTTGGCAGCCAACATGAGAAATCAGGACTGCAGTTTTGAGCGAAAGGTACCAAGCCCTGATGGTACGTGGGTGCTGGCCTCTAGCTATGATTGAAATGCCTGGACTCTACAATTGCATGAACCAATATGTAATTATTTTTTGCTTAAGACAGTTGGGTTGTCTGTCACTTCCAATAAACAATCCTCACTTAAAAGAGAGAAGGGAGGGCAAGTATCATAATCCTCACCTTACCAAGTATGAAACAGAGGCTCAGAGAAAGCTCAGGGTGGAAGATTCAAGACCTTTGCTCAAGGGCTCCAGCCATTCTATCTGCTACCTACTCATTCAGTGATTCATTGCAGTAAAGTGGAAGGAATCAACACACCCACATCTATCTTTACGGACTTCAAATATTTCTTCTTTAGAGAAAATGAAGGGGTCTTCCACTGGGTTCCTAAGGGAGATTATTTATGCGACCTTAGCAGAGTAAAGATTGTTACACGTGTGACACACACTCACCCCTATATTACAAAAGGCCATAGTAGGTGCCTTAGATTCGCACAGAAGATCATCGCCCTGGGATCTGCCCAGGCTGCAGACTGTAACTCGTTGAAACCCTCTCTCCCCAGGGGACTGATGCCCTAAGTCTACAGATTGTCTCTACTGCCTGTCTCATCATCCTGATCCTGTCATCTCCGCACCCTCGTGTCTGCTGGTCTGTGACTGAACTGATAACAAACCTTCCACCCAGTTGCTTGACCTGCCCAGCGACCCATCCACTCGCAGAGAGTCGCTAAGCAGAGGTCACAGAGAGGAAGCCCACAACCCAATCCTACTCCTTTCTGTGTTTTGACTCACTAAAAAAGAAAAATGTAGCTACTTTTAAAGATTGAAAGTTTTTACATAAAAACTTAAGACTTCATGCTTAACTAGAAAAAAATCAAAAGGCCTGTCAACACTGTATGTACTCCCACACGGTGACATGGGCTGAATCCAGGTGGTTCCTGAGTCCTCTTTAGACATATTTCCTTTCTTCACCATATCATGGATTTGGCTTTTATTTATTTATTATTTTTTAAAATATAAATTTACTTATTTTAATTGGAGGTTAATTACTTTATATTTATTTATTTATTTTGAGTTATTTTTTTTTAATTTTATTTTTAAACTTTACAATATTGTATTGGTTTTGCCAAATATTGAAATGAATCCGCCACAGGTATACATGTGTTCCCCATCCTGAACCCTCCTCCCTCCTCCCTCCCCATACCATCCCTCTGGGTCGTCCCAGTGCACCAGCCCCAAGCATCCAGTATCATTTTAACTCACTTCTGCCACCTGCCTGGTCGCTATGAGCACATGCACTTTCAACCGTCTAAACTTTCCTGCACCTGTTGGTGCTAACCCAGCTGAGATGCCACCTTGCCCTCCAGTGGTTGTGTTTTGAAACGGCCTGTTTGTAGCCAGATGCCCCACCCAAGGCTCCAGTCTCTCCAGAAATAGAATCACAAGGGCATCACAGTGTGATTTTATGTTTCCTTATCTTTGGATCTGGATCTTCCAAATTCTCTGCTAAAAAATAAGAATCATTTATTTCAGAATTTATTTCAAGAATAATTTATTTCATTTAAATCAGAATTTTTTTTTATAAATATTCTTGTAAAATGAAGCTGGCCTGTGTCTTGCATGGCATAGGGGTTGGAGGGAGGTAGCGTGGTGTAATCAACCATGTGATGAGAAGTCAGAATATTCTGTTACTCTGTGAATGATTTTCTTCTCTCTACTTCAGTTTCCTCATCTGTCAATAAAGGGAGTTGAACTAGATGGGAAGTTTTAAGCTGGTGGCCCACAACTCATATCCAGCCAATAGATGGCATTGTCTTCTTTTATTAATTATATGCTAGCAGCTAAAAAGAAGCATATTTAAAGTAGGAACCCAGATTATTCAGATGACAGACTTCTCAGAACTATCTAGAAATGATCAACAATGGGGCGGTATCCTTGCATGACATGATGGTAAGATGAAGGCTGAGTTCACCTCAATTCTCACCCACTTCCTAGTTGCCATACACACACCCTCACCACCTGAGCAGTTCATTTACAGCCCTGTCTCTCCTCAGGCATTTGCTCTTGCTACCCTTGAATGAAATGACCTCCAGGGACCCATCAGCCTCCACTCTGCGAGTAGAGACTAGTGATCTAAGGGTTAGAGATTATTTGGAGAAAAGAAAAATGTTTTGAGTAGAGACCATGCTTCAGAATTCCAGCAAATCTTAATGGGTCACAACTTCCCACTTGGCCCAGAGTTGAAACAGCAAGACGCCCAAGTCTTTGTGAAGATCCCACTACACAGTTAATCCTGAAAAGGCAACAGCCGGGCTTTGAAAGTAGCAGAAATATTCTTCCGTTGGGGTTGCTAGCTGATTCTCTAAGTAATTTGCAATTCAAGTGCCTCTTTGTTTTGTATGAAAATTTGCTGCTATTTGGAAAGTGGGGAAGAGCTAAATTGCATCCTGCTGGTTTTACTTTGACTGTATCAAAAAAGAAACTGTTAATCTGGTTCTGTAATTAACTTTCCTGTTCTAAAAAGGCCCTGGGAGAAAGTCCAGAGAGTGCCTGTCAACTCCCTGCTTCCCTTCTCAATAATGCCTTCAACAGGATGCCCTGAAAGACGAATGAATCCAGGTGGGCACTGGTCTTGATTTTCACTTTTCCCAATTTTTCTTCCCTTTTATCCCCATCCAACCAACATTTAGTGAGCCCTTACTGGAGGTAAGGCACTGGGCTGACTCAGGTGAGCATAAAGATACATAAATTCCTGCAGGGCTGTCAGAGACTATAAGTTAATTTCCATCCATCCATCCTAGGTGTATTAGGTTTCTATATTATATGCCAGACATTGTGCTAGACAATGGTATGTCATAAACGTGAAAGTGACTTAGTCAGCATCCATGAATTCTAAAGTGAAGAGGTGATTTCTTGACTAGTACCACGATGGTTGGCTTCATGGGGAAGATAACATTTCAACTGGTTTTGTCCCCTGTGATATTCGTGTATGTGCATCTATATGTAAACATGCCCATACATGTGCACAACATGCTAACGGGACAGGATAACTGATCCAGGCAAAGGCATGTAGACTGGAAATCAAGCTTGATAATCAAGGGGAGACACTGGTTACAGCAGAGGGCCTAGACTAAAATTAAGAACTAACACTCATTGACTACTGAGAACAGTGCTAAGTAATTTTTAACTATGACCACAATGAGATCTCACAAAGTAGTACTTCTTCAGACAGGAACCAGACTCAGGTAAGTTCTCAGAGAACACACTGGTGGGGTAAATGGCAGAGGTGGGACCAGGATCCACATATGGCTTCAAAGCATAAGCTTTTAGGTACGAGACTGCACTGCGTAGAGGGAAAATGACTAAAAAAGGACTTGGAGTTCCACCAATTACTCAATAATGCATTAATTTGGGACTTCCCTGGTAGTCCAGTGGGTAAGATTTCACCTTCCAATGCAAGGGGTGTGAGTTTGATTCCTGGTCGGGGAGCTAACATCCCACATGCCTCATGGCCAAAACACCAAAACATAAAATAGAAGCAGTATTATGACAAATTCAATAAGGACTTTAAAAACAGTCCACATCAAAAAAATCTTAAAAAATAATGCGTTAATTCACCAATTCATAGAAATACATATTTGTTAGTACTCTGCAGAAGAATACTCTGAAAGCTGGGACTAAAGAAAGCAGGACAGACAAGTTCCTTGTCCTCCTGGAGCATACATTCTAGTGACCTCACACTTGAGTGTCTCCATTCTCCAAAGGCATGAGGGAGAAAGTACAAAGATCAAGGCATAATGGTTCTCAGAAGAGAACGCTGTCAATCAAATGACCTTTCCCTAGCTCCACTTAGATAACTTGGATGGTACCCCATCTCCACATTTTCTTTGCGGGGCATTTGTTCCTTCTTTTTTTTTTTTCTTCTCGCTATTTTCTTCTCACCTTTGGTTTGTTACATCTATTTTCAATTTTTTCCTCAAATTTAACCTGAAAGATTCTATAAAGAACTTCCTCTTTGCAGCCCACTGAACAGACCTAAGTCCTTTTGCAGAACTGCTCAGGGTCTTTCAGGTTCTGGCTTTGAGGAAAGTCAGAGACTAATCTAGTCTTATTCGTGGTCCTCATCCCACCCCTATCTGAAGAAACTAGCAGTCACCAGACTTGGACTGTAACCTGGCCCCACCAACATCTAATAGACATTTGCATCAAGTTCGCATATCACCCCAAGCTTTTCCAGAGACCAGGCAAAGATACTGCATTATTTCTGAGAATTAGAGGAGGTCAGGACTCCTGACTGGGTCGAGGCTATAAAGGACCCCAAGCCTCCAGGGAAAATTGCCCCTTGGGTCATTATAGCTGTAAATGAGGGTGACAGCTGAAACAAGATCTCAAATGGACAGGAGACTGAGGGTTTTGAGGGAGCTTCACATTCTCCAGCTGTCGTAGACAGACTAAGTCTCTTTTAAAGATGTCCATGTCTAATCCCTGCAACCTATGAATATGTAACATTACACAGCAAAAGGAACTTTGAATTAAGGTTACAGACCCTAGCCTTTATCTAAGGATAAGACAGAGAGGTAATCCTGGATCATTTGGGTGGGCCCAGATAATCACATGGATCTGTAAAAGTGGTAAAGGAAGACAGAAGGGTTGACCAGATATATGCAATTATGGAGGGAGAGGTAGATGAGATATGAAATGTGGAGACTTGATCCATTGCTGGGGCTTCCCAGGTGACACTAGTGGTAAAGAACCTGCCTGTCAATGCAGGAGACATGAGATGCAGGTTTGATCCCTGGGATAGGAAGATCCACTGGAGGAGGGCATAGCAACTTACTCCAATATTCTTGGCTGGAGAATCCCATGAACAAAGGAGCCTGGCAGGGGTCCGTAAGGTCTCAAAGAATTGGATACAACTGAAGAGACTTAGCAAGCATGCACAATCCACTGTTGCTGAATTGAAGGTGGACTGTGGGGCCATAACCCAAGGAATATATGCAGCCTCTAAAAGCTGGGAATGGTCCTTATCTAAAAGCTAGCAAAGAAAGGGGAGTCCTCAGTCCTATAACTGCAAGAACTAAATTTAGCCAACAAGCCAAATGAGAAAGGACACGGATTTTCTCTTAAGAGTCTCCAGAGTGAAAACAGCTCTGCTGTGACACTAGTGAGACCCAGGTTGGACTTACAGAACTGCGAGATAAGTAAATGAAGTTCTGCTGCTTTACATCTCTGAGCTTGTGATAATGTGTTATGGTAGTAACAGAAAACTAATAAGCTGATTTTTGGTTGCCATTCACTGTTACGTTTAATATAGCACCAGGTGAGGTTTGAAATCTAGTTAGGACTTGGTGTGACTATGGCATACAATAGCAGCAATGGCTTAAATACCTAAAGTCTTTTTTTTTGTTGTTTTTACTTTTAAAATATTTAATAGGTATGTGTACCTTTTTGTGCTTTTCCCCCAGGCTTTTAAGATGTCTATATTGAGACTGTTATATTAGTGAAGTCTTTATAAAGGGTTTGGCTAAGGCAGCCTTTCTTGATAATAAGGCAACAATTAGACAGCACTTCAAACTTCCAGCTTTTTGAAGTGAGGTTGGAAAGTGACTAAGCATAGCTTAGGGTTCTTTAAAAATTTTTTTCTTTTTTTTTAATGCTATTCTTTTAAATCATCCCACCCTTACCTTCTCCCACAGAGTCCAAAAGACTGTTCTATACATCTGTGTCTCTTTTGCTGTTTCGCATATAGGGTTATCATTACCATCTTTTTAAATTCCATATATATTTGTTAGTATACTGTATTGGTGTTTTTCCTTCTGGCTTACTTCACTCTGTATAATAGGCTCCAGTTTCATCCACCTCATTAGAACTGATTCAAATGTATTCTTTTTAATGGCTGAGTAATACTCCATTGTGTATATGTACCACAGCTTTCTTATCCATTCATCTGCTGATGGACATCTAGGTTGCTTCCATGTCCTGGCTATTATAAACAGTGCTGCGATGAACACTGTGGTACACGTGTCTCTTTCAATTCTGGTTTTCTTGGTGTGTATGTGCAGCAGTGGGATTGCTGGGTCATATTTCCAGTTCTATTTCCAGTTTTTTAAGGAATCTCCACACTGTTCTCCATAGTGGCTGTACTAGTTTGCATTCCCACCAACAGTGTAAGAGGGTTCCTTTTTTTCCACACCCTAGGATTCTTTGCATGTATATCAACAACTTCTTCCAACATTTATTATGGTTTACTGAGATCTCCTGAATCTACCTCCCATATCTTTTGTGTTTAATTTTTAACTTGATTTTTGAGCTTTAAAGAAGTTTGAAGGTAGGCAGTCCAGGGCATCCCACTAAGGTGCTTCTATAGAGACAATCAGGAAAGTCAGCAGATTCCAACTTTCTGTTCTGCTCCCACCAGGGTTGGCTGCCCTTCCTCTGACCCAACATGACCTCCAGAGCTCTAGCTGTCACATCTGAATTCCGGGCAGTGGGCTGGAGGGAGTGTGAAGGAAAGCTACTTCCTTGACAACACTTTTCTATACTTGCATACAATGCTCCACTCATATATCTTTGGTCAAAACTTGGTCATATGATCACATATAACTCTAAATAAGGGTGAAAGTGAAGTCGCTCAGTTGTGTCCGACTCTTTGCGACCCCATGGACTGTAGCCTACCAGGCTCCTCCGTCCATGGGATTCTCCAAGGTAAGAATACTGGAGTGGGTGAGGCAGACAATATACTCAACTAAAAGTTAGAATTGTCATTAAGGAAACAGGAGAGAATGGATTTGGAGAGAGAACCAAGAATATCTTTCTTCATTCTTTTTTTTTTTTTTGGTGATTAGCAGATGGCTCTCAAAAGCCCCCAGCTATGCAAATGACTCTGGCTGGCATGCCAGTTCTTCCCTCCACACTGACTACAGTCCTTTCTCTCCTTTTTCTCAATCCTTCTTCCTAAATTTCACTTGCATGCTGCACTAATTCTATCCAATCTTAAAGGCCCATTTCAAATCTTACCTTCTCTTAAGAATTTTTCCTAAGATTCACTCAAAGGAAAATTAATTCTCCACCTTCTTTAAACTTTCCTAACACTGGGTTTCTATTTACTCCTTGTCACACTCCATGCAATGTGAGAGCTACTGCTATATTTGAGAGTCTCTTGCCTTCTGGAATGCAGGCCATCATCTTATTCACAGCTGACAGTCTCAAACACAGCACAAACTCAATACATACATGATACAGCAGAGACTGCTAGCTTGTCCCCCAGGATCACAGTCTTCTTTTCTTATTAGAAACAGCCACCCTTCCTGGCCCTAAGTGTTAGCTGTGTACATTGCCATACAACTAGACAGTTCAGTACTTTGTCTCCCTTGGGATTATGTGTGACCATATGATTAAGGACCAATGGAATATGAGCTGGAGTGATATTTGCAAATTCTGGGTCATGTATATAAAGATAAATCTACTTGCCTGGACTCTTCCTCCTACCCCTTCTTGTTGGCTGGAAAACAGTACAGCAGCTTCCTTGGAATGAGAGATGGAAGCCACATGTGGAGGAGTGCAGAGCTGAGTGGCCAGCCTGTGGCTCAGGACATGGAGCTGCCTACCTGCCCTAGCCTGCTGCCCTACTTTTAAACTGGGAGGGATACACAACCTTGCTCTTCTAAGCCACTATATTTGGTCTTCATGAGAGCAGTGTATCTGTGCCGTAGCTCATTCCCATGAGTAATGGAACTAGGCTCTTTCCCTATGGATATAGTCTGGCTTCCTTTCCAGTTGCCTTTCACCAGGAGTGTGACACGCAGTATAAAATAATGAGGCCTAAAGTACTGAATGTACATACACCATGCCTTAAAAGTAGCCAAGGGCCCTTGATAAGATGCGAGCCCAGCTCTCTTATTCTGGTCAGCTAGAGAACTAACTGAATAGGTTTCAGTCTAGCATTTTATTGTTTCTGCTGGAGTTACTCTGGAAAATATCTTTAATCAGAAGTATGTCCAGACTTGCTAAATAATGTTTTGCACTGACATTCATTGCTGATTCATTCTTCTCAAACCCATCATTTTGGAAAATTGTCTTTTGCTGCATAAGTATCGCTTTCCATTTGAAACTTTACAAAGTCCCATTTTTTCCCCATACCCTTTTAAGAGCCTATTCAGACAATTCCACTGAGTGTTCATTTTCTAGCTGGCTATTAGCAACAAAATGCCTTGTATTCATATGTTGTTTTAATACTTTTCAAAGTCCTTTCACAATGTAATAGCTTTAATCATCAAGGAAACCTACTAAGTTATATAGCCTAAGTGGTAGTATTCCTACTCCCTAGATCAACAGTCCTCAACAATGATGTAGTAGAAAAATAATATTTAGTAATCCATTGTGAAGTATGTTATAATGGAAATGTTTTATCAAATAATAAAGTGTCATTCTTTTATGCTATCATATTAATGCAACAGACAGTTTTGGAGGAGTCAATGTATCCTAGGAACAGTCTTCAGCATGGGGAATCCAGTGGTGAGCAAAACAGACCATATCCCTGTTCCCAAGGATCTAATGGACAGTTGATGAGTCAAGATGGCTCCTGATCTATTTTTTTCTCTTGATGCCAAATATCTAGTACATCAACGAAGTCTCATAGAGTTTACCTCCAAATGATACCTTAGATCCATCTTTCTCTTTCTATATGCAGTCACTACCCAAGTTCAGATCTTCAGTACTGAGCTTCCCTGGTGGCTAAGTGGTAAAGAATCCACCTGTCAATGCACGAAACACAGGTTCGATCCCTCGTAAAGGAAGATCTCACATGCTGTGGAGCAACTGACATGGAGCAAATGTACACCACAACTATTGAGCCTGTGCTCTAGTGCCTGGGAGCTGCAAATACTGAGCCCATGTGTTCTTGAGCCCATGCTCCTCAGCAAGAAAAGCCACCACAAAAAGAAGCCTGTGCACTGCAGTGAAGAGTAGTCCCCAGTTTCTGCAACTGGAGAAAAGCCCACAGAGTGACAAAGATCCGATACAGCCAAAAATAAATAAAATATTAATAAATTTAATAAATTACATTAAAAAAATCTTCACTATCTTTCGCCTAGAATGGTGCTCAGATCAGTTCAGTTTAGTCGCTGAGTTGTGTCCGACTCTTTGCGACCCCATGAATCACAGCACGCCAGGCCTCCCTGTCCATCACCATCTCCCGGAGTTCACTCAAACTCACGTCCATCAAGTCGGTGATGCCATCCAGCCATCTCATCCTCTGTCGTCCCCTTCTCCTCCTGCCCCCAATCCCTCCCAGCATCAGGGTCTTTTGCAATGAGTCAACTCCTCGCATGAGGTGGCCAAAGTACTGGAGTTTCAGATTTAACATCAGTCCTTCCAATGAACACCCAGGACTGATCCCCTTTAGGATGGACTGGTTGGACCTCCTTGCAGTCCAAGGGACTCTCAAGAGTCTTCTTCAACACCACAGTTCAAAAGCATCAATTCTTCAGTGCTCAGCCTTCTTCACAGTCCAACTCTCACATCCATACATGACCACAGGAAAAACCATAGTCTTGACTAGACGAACATTTGTTGGCAAAGTAACGTCTCTGCTTTTGAATATGCTATCTAGGTTGGTCATGACTTTCCTTCCAAGGAGTAAGCGTCTTTTAATTTCATGGCTGCAGTCACCATCTGCAGTGATTTTGGAGCCCAAAAAAGTAAAGTCTGACACTGTTTCCCCATCTATTTCCCATGAGGTGGTGGGACCAGATGCCATGATCTTTGTTTTTTGAATGTTGAGCTTTAAACCAACTTTTTCACTCTCCACTTTCACTTTCATCAAGAGGCTTTTGAGTTCCTCTTCACTTTCTGCCATAAGGGTGGTGTCATCTGCATATCTGAGGTTATTGATATTTCTCCCAGCAATCTTGATCCCAGCTTGTGCTTCTTCCAGCCCAGCATTTCTCATGATGTACTCTGCATATAAGTTAAATAAGCAGGGTGACAATATACAGCCTTGACATACTCCTTTTCCTATTTGGAACCAGTCTGTTGTTCCATGTCCAGTTCTAACTGTTGCTTCCTGACCATACAAATTTCTCAAGAGGCAGATCAGGTGGTCTGGTATTCCCATCTCTTTCAGAATTTTCCACAGTTGATTGTGATCCACACAGTCAAAGGCTTTGGCATAGTCAATAAAGCAGAAATAGATGTTTTTCTGGAACTCTCTTGCTTTTTCCACGACCCAGCGAATGTTGGCAATTTGATCTCTGGTTCCTCTACCTTTTCTAAAACCAGCTTGAACATCAGGAAGTTCACGGTTCACATATTGCTAAAGCCTGGCTTGGAGCATTTTGAGCATTACTTTACTAGCGTGTGAGATGAGTGCAATCGTGCGGTAGTTTGAACATTTTTTGGCATTGCCTTTCTTTGGGATTGGAATGAAAATTGACCTTTTCCAGTCCTGTGGCCACTGCTGAGTTTTCCAAATTTGCTGGCATATTGAGTGCAGCACTTTCACAGCATCATCTTTCAGGATTTGAAATAGCTCAACTGGAATTTCATCACCTCCACTAGCTTTGTTCATAGTGATGCTTTCTAAGGCCCACTTGACTTCACATTCCAGGATGTCTGGCTCTAGGTCAGTGATCACACCATTGTGATTATCTGGGTCATGAAGATCTTTTTTGTACAGTTCTTCTGTGTATTCTTGCCATCTCTTCTTAATATCTTCTGCTTCTGTTAGGTCCATACCATTTCTGTCCTTATCGAACCCATCTTTGCATGAACGTTCTATTTCCCACAGCAGCTGCTTCTCTCTCTTTTCCCTGGGACCTCTCTCCTCCAGCCACCTTCAGTCATATAGCATCTGCTCTCTTCTTCATCCTCACTCCCTCTCCAACTCCCTTCAGATGACACAGCAGCAAGTGTTTGAGGAGGGGTCAGTCTTCCCTTTGGAGCTATGAGGGTTTCCACTTCCACAAGAGATGTGAAAACATGAATAGTACCAGTAATAAAAGGGGTAATAGTAGCGAACACTAACTGGTTGTTTACCATGTGCAACCAAGGTGCAAAGTACTTTTCATGTATTGTCTCTTTCAGCCTCCAAAATCAGGACCTCCTAAATGAATTCCCTAGTAAACATATTCTGAAATTATGGAATTCCAGAAAAACATATACTTCTGCTTCATTGACTATGCTAAAGCCTTTGACTGTGTGGATCACAAGAAATTGGAAAATTCTTAAAGAGATGGGAATACCAGACCACCTTACCTGCCTCCCGAGAAACCTGTATACAGATCAAGAAACAATATTTTTAACCAGTCTGTTGTTCCCTGTCTGGTTCAAACTAGGAGTTTGAATTGGAATACATCAAGGTTGTATATTGTCACCCTGCTTATTTAACTTAGATGTAGGGTACATCATATGAAATACCAGGCAGGATGAAGCACAAGATGGAATCAAGATTGCTGGGAGAACTATCAGTGGCCTCAGATATGTAGCTGATACCACCCTAATAACAGAAAGCTAAGAGGAACTAACAAGCCTCTTGATGAAGGTGAAAGAGGATAGTGAAAAAGCTAGCTTAAAACTCAACATGGCATCGAGTCCCATCACTTCATGGTAAAGAGAGGGGGAAAAAAATAGAAACAAAAAAGAAAGTTGGTTTTTCTGGGCTCCAAAATCATTGTGGATGGTACTGTAGCCATTAAATTAAAAGATGCTTGCTCCTTGGAAGAAAAGCTATGACAAACCTAGATAGTGCATTAAAATGTGGAGACGTCGCTTTGCCAACAAAGGTTTGTATAGTCAAATCTATAGTTTTTCCAGTAGTCATGTATGGATGTGAGAGTTGGACCATAAAGAAGGTTGAGCAACAAAGAATTGATGCTTTCAGCTGTTTACATATATACAGTAGAATATTACTCATCTATTAAAAAGAATGCATTTGAATCAGTTCTAATGAGGTGGATGAAACTGGAGCCCATTATAGTGAAGTAAGTCAGAAAGACAAAAACCCATACAGTATGTTAATGCATATATATGGAATTTAGAAAGATGGTAACAATGACCCCATATGCGAGACAGCAAAAGAGACACAGATGTAAAGAACAGACTTTTGGACTCTGTGGGAAAAGGCAAGGATGGGATGATTTGAGAGAATAGCATTGAAACATGTATATTATCATATGTTAAATAGCTTGCCAGTCCAGGTTTAATGCATGAGACAGGGTACTCAGGGCTGGTGCACTGGGATGATCCTGAGGGATGGGATGGGGAGGGAGGTGGGAGAGGGTTTCAGGGTGGGGAACACATGTACACCCATGGCTGATTCATGTCAATGTATGGCAAAAGCCACTACAATACTGTAAAGTAATTAGCCTCCAATTAAAATAAATTAATTAATTAAAAAAAAGAATTGATGCTTTAACTATGGTGCTGGAAAAGACTCTTGAGAGTCCCTTGGACAGCAAGGAGATCAAACCAGTCAATCCTAAAGGCAATCAACCCTGAATATTAATTGGAAGGACTGATGCTGAAGCTCCAATACTTTAGCCACATCATGTGAAGAGCCAACTCACTGGAAAAGACCCTGATGCTGGGAAAGATTGAGGGCAGGAGGAGAGGGGGGTGACAGAGGATCAGATAGTTGGATGGCATCACTGACTCAATGGATATGAGTTTGAGCAAACTCTGGGAGATAGTAAAGGACAGGGAAACCTGCCGTGCTGCCATTCATGGGTCGCAGTCAGACATGACTTAAGACATGACTTACAACAGCGAGTAAACATACCTGGACTTCCCTGGTGGCTCAGTCAGTAAAGGACCTGTCTACAACTCAGGAGACCGTATTCAAGGCCCACTATGGTATCCCTGGGTTACCTAAGTTGTCTTGCTTCATGTTTACACATGCCCTTCCGAATGATATACTTCCTCCAGAAGGACCTTTGATTATGAATGGCAGACTGCAGAGGAAACTACATTTTTATATTCACTGGACATTAAGGACCACCCTGTTCTCTGACAGGTTGTCTGTTGCAGACTCTCACAGGAAGTGAAGACTGTGAGCATGAACACTTCAGCCGGGCAGCACCACCTGCAGCTGGGGGACTAGAAGGGCGTCCAGAAGGAGTAGGAGAAAAGGGAGGAAAGGAGCTCCTTCTAAGCCCGCTGTCTAGTGTACTAAAAGTTGAGTGCCATTTACTCTGGGAGCATCAGGATTTCATTTCACCTGGGACTTAAACAAACCATTCTAGGCTGGCAACTGGTGGGGAGGGAGGGGGCAGAAAGAAATCTAAAGAAAACTGTCAGGGGAGACCTTCCCCAGCTGCGAGGGGCACCCAAGGGTGGGAAGCAAAACTCACCCTGACTCTCCAGTGTGTGTCAGAACTCATTAAACACGTATGGCTTCTGGGCCCCTGGAGGCCCAGGAACCAGGACCCTGGAGGCCAAGGCTGAGAAGGCGTCATCTGCTGTGCCTTCTTCTTGACTGCCTGGTCTGCCGCAGCAGCTGGGTTCACACATTACTCCACATGGATCCCTGGGCCAGGCCTGCAAATGCACCTGATGCCCTGGGAGTTTCCCTTAGTACATGCATCCTGAATTACGCTCACTTTTTGCATCAATACCAGCTCCCTTTTGCTCTGATAGCAATTTTCTCCCCACCTGTGTCCCTCTGTTCCCCTGAGACTGCCAGCTTTGCTAAAATGAGTTTTTCCTATGGTACTTTTTCAGTCCCTCTCTGCTTGAACTTAATATATCCTATCTTAGAATTTTTGGTATCTATCTCTGATTGCACCCCTAGTCTAAGTTCAAGCACAAATTATATTTCACATATTCCATGTCCCCCAAGTCCTCAACACCGGGCCTTGCACAGAATAGATACCCAAGTTGTTTCTTTAATGATCAGCTCTCCATTTGGTACGTGATCTGGTGACAGGGACGTGATTGGTTCTGGGAGAACAAGCTCAGAGGGAACAATTTCGTTGTGGACAAGCTGACTTTCAAGTGAGAAGGCTAAGAAAATACACACACAGAGCCCTGGCGTGATGCTAAATAACAATACAAGAAAAGAAACATATATAGTGACTGAGAATAGTCGATGGGATCAGGGAGCTTAGACAGGTGGGTTAGGGCAGGTTTCTCAGAGGAGGTGACATTTAAATTGAGATGTGAGGGTGTGAAGGAGCCAATCAGGTGAAGAGATGGCAGGCAGGGATCATTCTGGGCTGAGAGTACTCAGAAGTTCAAAGGGTGGGAAAGAGTTTGACATATTCAGAGAATTGAGAGGTGGCTACTATGGCTGAGTCTCAGCTGGTAAAGGTGGAGAGTGGGATGAAGTGTGAACTGGGTTGAAGGGTTTCCCTAAAATTCAGGTCCGCCCAGCACCCCAGATGTGGCCTTACTTGGAAACAGGGTCTTTGCAGAAGTAATTGGTTATGATGAAGTTGCATGAGTATGAGAGAAGACTCTTGAGAGTTCCTTGGAAACAAGGAGAACACATCAATCAATCCTAAAGGAAATAAACCCTGAACATGCATTGGAAGGGTTGATGCTGAAACTCTAATACTTTGGCCACCTGATGCGAAGAGCTGACTCACTGGAAAAGACCCTGATGCTAGGAAAGACTGAGGGAAGGAGGAGAAGGGGGCAACAGAGGATGAGATGGTTGGATGGCATCACTGACTCAACGGACATGAATCTGAGTAAATTCCAGGAGATGGTAAAGGACAGGGAAGCCTGGTGTGCTGTAGTTTATGAGGTTGCAGAGTCAGACATGACTTTAGCGACTGAACAGCAACATCACAAGTAGGATGGGCCCTATTCCAGTGGGTGTTATCCTTGAAGAAAAGAAAACAGACAGACTGAGAGACACACAGAGAAGAGGGTCACATGAAGACAAAGGCAGAGAGTACAGTCCTGCATCTAGAAGGCAAGGAATGTTTGGGATCACTGGCCATCACTAGAAGCTCGAGAAGAAGCAAGGAAGATTTTACCAACACCTTGACACATTGATTTTGGGCAACTAGGTTCTAGAACCATGAAATAAAGTTTCTATAGGTGAAGGCCACCAAAAATGGGAATTTTCCATGGTAACCCTAGGAAATTAATACAGAGGGTAAGGAAAAGTCTACATTTTATTATCAGTGAAATGGAGATTCATCAAAGAATGTTAAACAGTAATAAGAACTGATTTTTTTTTTCAGATTTGTGTTTTATAAAAGTACATCAAGTGAATGACTAAATTCCTCATGCTCAGAACAATTTCCTTAAAGTTGAGATGCCCACGGCACTGATAATGTAGCTGCCCACTGACCATGCATGATGGGGTACTTGGGAGATGAGTCATCTGTTTAACCACCTCCACCATTAGCCACTTTAGGTTTCTAAACATTTCCCTTCTATTTTTAAGCAAATTGGGGTCTACTTCTACGTTCTGGATTATCTCCTTTTCTCTCTGGACACGTGGTGACGACATGTGCTGTCCTTTCCCCTCCTCCTTCCAACCCCCTTCAGATCTAATGGAAAACATCACACATTTCAAAGTCACTGTTAATTAAAGCTGATGTTTGCTTTGCTGATATTGCTGTAAAAAGTGCTTATTTCAGGGATGAAGGGTTCTTCTAATTCTGAACACGACTTTCAGTATGTGCCTAAAAATCAATGCATGGCTGGATTCAGGTGCCCAATTACAGTTTGAATTAAGCAATTCATGAGTGCTGGCTGTCTGACGCTTGTGGAAAAACACATACATTGGGGATAAGAATGGTCAAATGGGAAAGTAGGGCATAAACCAGAAAGTTCTGGAGTTCACAGCTTTATGCAACCTGATAGGATTTGGAGTTCTCAGTTTCTTAGCACCTGGGAGAAAACAATTTTCTTTTCCCCTTACGACTAATGGTGGAAAGTGAACATGTTAGTTGCTCAGTCGTGTCTTACTCTTTGCGATCCCATGGACTATAGCCCACCAGGCTCCTCTGTCCATGGAATTCTCCAGGCAAGAATACTAGAGTGGGTAGCCATTCCCTTCTCCAGGGGATCTTCCTGACTCAGGAATTAGACCCATATCTCCTGCATTGCCGGCTGATTCTTTTCAGGGTTCGCCCATAATTCTCCTCCATTCAAGATGCAAAGCTTACTGATTAGGAATTTGAACCTCACTCCTTGCCAGCTGGAATAAGGCCTTTTGAGTTGGAATACTAAATGTGTGCCAGTTATTGAACCAAAGGCTGTATATCCACTATCTCATTTAAGAAGGAAATCATACACCAGTGATAAGGATAAAAATGACAATAACTGTCATTTATTGAGTGTCAGAAATCTTGGTTGGTACTTCATGTACATTATTTCCTATAGACCTGTCATTGTAGGGTAGTGGTTGGGAGTATGAACTTGGAGTCCAACACCCTGGTTTGAAATACTGACTTGCAACTCAGTAGCTAAGTGAGTTAACTGCTTCACCTTTCTAGGCCTCAGTTTTCTCGTTTTGTAAACAAATGGAAACAATAAAACTGTGTATTTTATGAGGACTAAAAGGATTCCTGTAATATAGTCTGGCCTATTACAATAATGGTGATGATTAAAAATTAAAAAGATAATAGTAACAACTGTATAGTATTTGCTATATGCCAAGCATGCTTCTATACATGGATAGTATTATTCCTATTTCAAATATGAGAAAATTAAAAAGTAGAGAGGTTAATAAACTTGCCCTTTATCACATGGCTAAAACATGGTAGAGCTGGGATTTGATCCATGGTTAGTACTGTGATCTAGAGTTCTCACTACTCTTGGTTTGCACAAGTACATGCCAGATAAATATTTGTAGGTTGATAAATTATAGGCAGTATATTCCTTCCAGAGGAGACTCTTGGATCTCACTTAGTAACCTCCATTTAGGTTTCCCTGGTGGCTCAGAGGGTAAAGAATTTGCCTGAAATACAGGAGACCCGTGAGTTGGGAAGATGCCCTGGAGAAGGGAATGGCTACCCACTCCTGTATTCTTGTCTGGAGAACCCCATGAACAGAGGAACCTGGTGGGTTACAGCCCATGGGTTCGCAAGAGTTGGACACGACTGAAATGACTTAGCACACATATTTAATTAGGTTCCTAATACAACTGGCTTCTTTTTTCCCTCCACTGTGTTCTGTAGAGAGAGGCCATTCCCCTTTGAATCTCAGTAGTTCTTCACTCTGAGCAGAAAATACTTCCCGGATAATATTTGGGGATGATGACATCAGTTTAAGAAATACTTTTAAAACATTCATATTTCCAGGCTCAGGTAAAGCCTTTCCTCTTTCAGGAATCTTCAAAACTTCCCTTTCATCTGGAGGGCCCTCTGCTACAAGGCCCTCAGAGCCCAGGCCTTTCCTTTGCCTCTTATTAAATAACTTTGTGATGTAGTTTGCAGACTTTTGGTTCCACTTTCACACTGTAAAGCCATGGTCAGCCCTAGGTCAGAATGTCCTAGACTTACTTCCGGGAATCCTTGGGGGAGTTTCACAGGAACTTGTGCAATTCTGCCCCCTCCTCTTTGATTTCTGGGGTCCAGGAATCCACTGGAATGTATTTAACCACTACCCCAACCCCCAGGGTCCTCTTTGTGAACACACTCCCTGCCCAGGAAACTTCCTAACCACAAACTCCACCAGGAACTAACATGGTGCTGTTTCCTTTACAGAAATGCAACTCGCCACTTCCCTGTCTCACTGGTCCTGCAGTCATCCTGCTTATACCTCATCTCACAAAGCCCTTCATGTTAACAGCCACTGCTTAACACCACTGCTTGTAACACCTTCCCCATCAGTCTCAGACTGTAACCAGGCTCAGACACAGGGGTATACCTGATCTTTTCTATTGTAGCTATTATTAACGGTGAATACACATTATTTTGTGACATTTCTGCCTAATGTCTGTCTTCCACATTAGATGGTAAACTATGGGAGAATGAACTGAACAAGCTTTGCTCACCACCTCACATTCAGGGTAGCACAGTCTTAAACATAATTGTGCTCAATAAATATGTATTGAGTGAATAAATGACTGTTCTGTTCTCTTGAACCCTTGTTTTTCCAAACCAAGGACCCATACAAAGAAGACAGAAGATCTAATGCAAATCAATGTCTAGAAAGAGCCCACACATTCACTCTGGCCCCTGGAATAATGCATACCCCAAGTTCACCAGGTGATCAGATAGAATCCAAATCTGGATTCAAACGGCAGGTCTTGAATTTAGAAGATATGTAGCCTGTGTGGTCCTTCCAAATAGATTAGAAGCTTTGGATCTGGGGGCAATGCTTCTTTCATCTCAGCACCTTTCTCTTTATCTGGCACAATGCCTAATATAAGAAATCAGGCCAAGAAATACTTGTGGGATAGAGCTAAGTATGATTTTCAAGATGAACATCTGCTGGCTTGTTACTGATCTGCTGCTGTTCCCCAGCCCTGTGTGTGGAGGTGGAGGCATGGTATGGATTTCTGCAACAACTTTTTCCTTCAGTTCACCTCTCTGGACATGATTCATACCACTGCACATCAGGTGCTGAGAAACTATTTCCTAAAAATATAGGTGGGCCTTAGAAAGCTGAAAATAAGCTGAGGAAGCTAAGTGCCTCATGACTGCTTCCTTCCACACGAGACAAGGGGATGAGCCAAATGCTTCCTGATTTGCCTCGATTTGCAAAGACAGAACAAAAATATCTCTCCCAGTGATGCAGGACTTTTTCTTTAGGTGCAGTCAGGCCATGAACTCTTGACTGTGCCCTTAAATGAAGTCAGGAGTGTGCCAAACCCACAGCCATGGTACGTTTGCAAGTCAGATGTCAAGTACTAGTTCTCAATTGGGGGCAGTTTTGTCCTAGAAGACATCTGCCAACGTCCAGAGACTTCTTTGGTTGTCATGGCTGAAGGTTTTAACTGGTATCGAAATGAAAGATATTAATAAAATATCTTTTTAGCACTATCCCTGAGATAGTGCTAAACATTTACAATGGTTGCAAAGAACAATCCCTCATAAGAAAGAATTATTCGGCTCACAAAATCACTAGTGCTGAGGTTGAGAATCCTTGGCATAGATAAGACAAAACACCGGGCTAGTGACACACTGAATTCACACAGAGCCCGCTGCTTAAGGTACCGGAGTCCTTCCCCTCTCTTTCTGCTTTTCGTCAGCTGCTCAGGCAACATCATCTCTACTCTCGCAGCTGCAGCTTTCTGGATGTGGCGTTCACACATTAGGGGGCAGCGTGAGTTTAGACTTTCAGCCTCTGTTGTGGCAGGAGCCAGAGTCCCTCCCATTAGATGATAAACTATGGGGGAATGAACTGAACATGCGTTGCTCACCACCTCACACTCAGGTAGCACAGTCTTGTGAGAGGGGGACGCCTTTGTCTGGTGTCTCGCCTTTTCCCTGCTGAGCTCATGGGAGTGAAATCTGTCTCTTTCCAGTTCCACAATTCTGCATCCTTGACCCCACTCCAGAAAAGGAAAGGAGGGGAAACAAGTAGGGCTCAACATTTTAAAGTGTGCTCTGCGCTTGCTTAGGTGGAAGGAACTAGTTTCAGCTGATGTCACGCTTCTGCGCCTGCAGGGGTTTTATTTGATGATTTCCCAGTGGCACGGTCCTGCTCTAAAGGCTTCTGCTGGTTCACCTGGGTTGCTGTGTTTGGAGCCTGATGACCTGGGTTTGACTAGCTGTGTAACTTTAGACCTCTGAACCTCAGGTATTCCTTTTATGTAAAAGGAGAATGCTGTGACCAATCATTTTAGTTGTGCTACATGGATTAAAAAAAAATACATCATCTGCCATGGACCAATATCTCCATTAACACAGTGATGAAGATTACCATATGCTAACACTGTGCTAAGTGTTTTACACACTATCTTATTTAATTATCACCATAATCTATTTTTGATCTCTTTGCAGTCCAAGGGACTCTCAGGAGCCTTCTCCAACACCACAGTTCAAAAACATCAACTCTTCCTTGCTCAGCTTTCTTTATAGTCCAATTCTCACATTCATACATGACTATTGGAAAAACCATAGCTTTGACTAGACAGACCTTTGTTGGCAAAGTAAAGTCTGCTTTTTAATATGCTGTCTAGTTTGGTCATAGCTTTTCTTCCAAGAAGATCAAACCAGTCAATCCTAAAGGAAATCAGTCCTGAATATTCATTGGAAAGGTTGAAGCTGAAACTCCAATACTTTGGCCACCTGATTCAAAGACCTGATTCATTGGAAAACATCCTGATTCTGGGAAAGATTGAAGGCAGGAGAAGGGCATGACAGAGGATGAGATGGTTGAATGGTATCACAGACTCGTTGGACATGAGTTTGAGCGAGCTCTGGGAGTTGGTGATAGACAGGGAAGCCTGGTGTGCTGGAGTCCATAGGGCCACAATGAGTCAGACATGGACACGACTAACTGACTGAACTGATAATCTATTTTTAAAAGGAGTAAATGAGGCACATAAAGAGAGAACTTGCTTAAGATCAGGCAGCCTATAGTGGAATCATTTAAACCTGGTAGTTTACACTGAGCTCTGCCTTAGTGATACAGAGAAAGAACTCTGAATAAAGTGAGGTACTTTGTAAATCCCAGAATTTCCCCTCTGCACGTTGTATTTGTTCTTTATACTTTCCACTAATATGTACTGAGCAGCTCTTGTGCTACAGACTGTCCAAGAGAAGGTCACAATGAGGTTTCTCCAGCACTGTCCCTGCAGGATTCACGGGGAGGTAGAGATCAAACTTCTAACGTAGTCCCTGAACCAGCCTAGTCTTCTCTGATGGCCTCCTGAGTGCCAGTGCTCAGATTCACAGCAAAAAGAACACCCAATGGCCTATACCCATGACCATGCATAGAGACAGTCAAATCTGTTGGGCTAAATAGCTACTTCTATGAATGATTAAGTTACAAGTATTCTTAATCTCTTCAGGGAAACCTTTTTTTTGTCTGGTCAAAGTCCCCCTTGGGAGGGAAGTTTGGGGGAGAATGGATATATGTGTATGCATGACTGAGTCCTTTGCCTGTCTACCTGAAACTATCACAACATTGCTAATCGGCTATACTCCAATATAAAATAAAAAGTTAGAAGAAAAAGTCCCCTTTATATGGTCTCACAGCAGCATGGACCTCCTGACTCGGTAATGTCCAGTCTGTATTATGTGTGTGGTAAGAATGTGCACCATGTTGAACAGCCTTTGCTGATAATTTTTGACTGGTGTTTACTGCAGTGTTGTATATACCATTCCAGAAATAAGTCAAGTGAGTAAACTGGAGTTTATGGAACAGGCTAGGCCTGGAAGCACCATCTTACCATGCATTCTGCCTGTATTATCTTATCGTGTAGGATGCATTGGTGCTAATGTTTTGCAGATAAAGAAACAGGCTTAGGAGTTCATCTTCACACAGCTAGTAAGTGTGGAGTCAGGATACTAACCCAGACTCATCTGGATCCAAAGCCCCATGTTCCCTTAGTATTAGATTAGAATTTGAAAACTAGATATTTACAAATTTGCAGTCATATAGGAGACGATGTTACAATCAGCAAAGCATGTGGGGTCCAGAGTCAGTCAGCTTCATCACCCTTCACATAAAAGGAGTTTGATCTTTAATCCTTTATCCCTTCTGTACCTAAGTTTATTTATATGTAAAATAGAGATTAAAAAAACAGTATCTCATGGTTATTGTGAGGGTTAATTGTATTATTTGTAAAGTATTTAGAGCTTGGCATATCATATGTGACCACATATTCACTTTTATTCTCCATCTATGAAGAAAGATGGCTTTATCTTCATCTATGAAGATAAATGGCTTTACAGAACATTTACCACTGCTTCTATATTTTGTATATATATATATATATGTGGATCACAATCAACTGTGGAAAATTCTGAAAGAGATGGGAATACCAGACCACCTGATCTGCCTCTTGAGAAGTTTGTATGCAGGTCAGGAAGCAACAGTTAGAACTGGACATGGAACAACAGACTGGTTCCAAATAGGAAAAGGAGTATGTCAAGGCTATATATTGTCACCCTGTTTAACTTATATGCAGAGTACATCATGAGAAACGCTGGACTGGAAGAAACACAAACTGGAATCAAGATTGCAGGGAGAAATATCAATAACCTCAGATATGCAGATGACACCACCCTTATGGCAGAAAGTGAAGAGGAACTCAAAAGCCTCTTGATGAAAGTGAAAGTGGAGGGTGAAAAAGTTGGCTTAAAGCTCAACATTCAGAAAATGAAGATCATGGCATCCAGTCCCACCACTTCATGGGAAATAGATGGGGAAACAGTGGAAACAGTGTCAGACTTTATTTTTCTGGGCTCCAAAATCACTACAGATGGTGACTGCAGCCATGAAATTAAAAGACACTTACTCCTTGGAAGGAAAGTTATGACCAACCTAGATGGCATATTCAAAAGCAGAGACGTTACTTTGCCAACAAAGGTTCGTCTAGTCAAGGCGATGGTCTTTCCTGTGGTCATGTATGGATGTGAGAGTTGGACTGTGAAGAAGGCTGAGTGCTGAAGAATTGATGCTTTTGAACTGTGGTGTTGGAGAAGACTCTTGAGAGTCCTTGGACTGCAAGGAGATCCAACCAGTCCATTCTGAAGGAGACCAGCCCTGGGATTTCTTTGGAAGGAATGATGCTAAAGCTGAAACTCCAGTACTTTGGCCACCTCATGCGAAGAGTTGACTCATTGGAAAAGACTCTGATGCTGGGAGGGCTTGGGGGCAAGAGGAGAAGGGGACGACAGAGGATGAGATGGCTGGATGGCATCACTGACTTGATGGACATGAGTCTGGGTGAACTCCGGGAGTTGGTGATGGACAGGGAGGCCTGGCGTGCTGCGATTCATGGGGTCTCAAAGAGTCGGACACGACTGAACGACTGATCTGATCTGATCTATATTATATTTAGGACTCTGCACCTAAGTATTCCAATTTGACAAGAAATGTTGAAATTTAAATGCTACTGATGAAAATCTCTTAACAGTAATTAATATGAATGTGCATTTTCTACATGGCAGCATCTCCACAAATTCATTCAAATATTCACTGGTATTTAGCAGGATCTTATTGATTTGAGCTGCCTTGCTAAGTGTATCTCTAAGAAACCATTAGATCATCACTGAGGTTTTCAGTTGCCTGCTCATTTTAGAAGTCAAACCAAAGCTGCCTGCAATGCTGCTGAGTTGAGGATTGGCAAGCACACAAGGGTATTTCTGGGTGACTACACTAACTGGGTAGAGTTAGTGTAGTCACCCAGAAATACTAACTAACTCACCTCAAGGCCACCTGGGACTAACCCACATTTTCAGAGCCAGAAATCTGTCTTGCTGCCTGCAAAGACTCTGGCAAAGCCAAGTATAGGGTGCATTTGTGTAGAGCTTGCCATAGCCCCAAGGGCCTCAAATTATTTCTCTGGGTCCCTGGAGCTTGTAGCTGTGTGTGTGAGCAGATGCCCCTAGTTTGAGATGGGGGCGGGGCGGGTTCTGTGGGAAGAGAGTTGCAAGTCCAATGACACTCTCCTGACACAGACCAAAGTCAACTGCCTTTGGTGTCAGTAAGGACTGGATTTGAAAACAAGCTACCAGCGTTTTGAAGGGCAACCTGGCACTGCCATCTTTCCTTAATAGCAATGTGCATATACCCATCCACAATTATCCCCTAGAGCGGAGATAACATTCAAGAGACAGAGATGCTAGCTGAGAGCAGAGGTTTCCTTTCATTGTGTGTCTTTTTCTCTGAGCATCATCGAAGAGGTCTTGGGAAGTTGATCTTTATCCTCTAAGGAAGATGGAGATAACAGCAGCAATTATCATTGATTGGTTTCTTACCATGTGATAGACACTTGACAAACATCATTTAATCTACTCAACAACTCTGTGTTCTTGAGTGCTATTTTTATTTCCATTTTCCAGTTGAAGAAATTGAGGAGACACAGAGTTAGAGTAACTGGTGCACGATCACTTAGCTGCAAGTGGTAGAGTCCAGATTTGAAAACAGCGTGTCTTAACCAATATCTATAGTGTCTTCCAGAATTCATCATCATTTTCATAGCTATTTACGGCCGCAGAGTACTCTATCAGCCTCCACATAGTACAGTAAATCCCTTACATATGAAGGAGTTTACTCCAATAGTGCGCCTGTAAGTGCAATTTGTTTATAAGTCCACCAAAGTTAGCCCAGGTATGCAACTAACACAATCAGCCATATAGTACTGTACTGTAATAGGTATTTTTCACACAAATAATACAAACAAACACAAAAAATAAAGAAAACATTTTTAGTCTTACAATGCACTACCTTGAAAAGTATAAGTATCGTACGACAGCTAGCACACAGGGGCTGGTATTGAATGACCAGGTAAGAAGAGTTACTGACCGGAGGAGGGACAGGAGGTGGGAGACAGTGGAGCTAAAGGACTGTCAGCAATAGGAGATGAAGAGCAGCCGGCAATTTCACTCGTGCCTGATACACGTTGGCATCTTTTAAAGTTCAAAACTTCAAGGTTTGTGTGTAGGGGACTTACTGTACGGGGAGACTTTCCTTACTTCAAGTGGGACGTAGAGCACAGTGAGATTAGCTCCATTTTCAAGGACTTCAGAGGACAGACAAACAAGGAAAAATATAAAGAGATGAGAGTTCGATTCAGCCAAAGAGAAAATGTAACAGCAAATTAGAACCACAGAAGAAAACTAAACATACAGCTGTTAAGAAAGAATAGTTCTCTAGTTACCGATATGGAAGCTATGAGAGGAAAAATACCAGGCAGGAGGGTGTATAATTGCTCTAATTATGTTACAAAAATAAAATATTCATGTATGTTTATAAACGTATGGACTTTGCTGGTAGTAGTGATTGCTTCTGTAAGGGAAACTCTTCTGAAGGGAGCAGGGGAGGAGGGAGATGTAATTTTCACTGTAAACATCTTTTTATCTTTTTAACCTTTGTGCCATGTGTTTGTATTACCTAGTTGAAATGAACTTTCAAGCTAGAGCTAAGAAACAGAATGGACTGTACTTTGAGGTGGTGAGTGGACAAGGAATATTCAGACAGACACTAAAGATACCAGAGCTGGTGTAAAGACACTTTGGAGGGTAGATTGGGGCTTGGAGGTATTCTAATGACTTTCAATTATATTATACTCCTGTCCCTGGAAGTGGTACTTACACCATACTCTCTACGGGGAAAATACCTTGAGGATGGCATGTTATCTCTGTCTGAGGGTGGTCTGGGGATCCTATAGGGTGACCATGACCTTGGAGACCCCCAAATAGATGAGGACAAACTTGACTTTGAGTGTTCTACTTGGGTCATCATTTATCCTTCAAAAGGCTAAGGCCTAAGAACCTATATTCTATCATCAATTCCTGCCACTGCCTCCACAATCCAATTTCCTTTTAATATGTTGTAAATAAGCTTTTCTCTACCTTAGCTGGTTGGGCTACATTGTTCTCTCTCACTGGAATGTCCTGCCCCAAACTGTCAGCAAGCTTGCATCCTTTTTTTCCTTCCGATGTCAGTTTAACTAAGACATTCTCTGAAAGATTTTCCTTGACCATTTATCCAGGCAAGATTCTCCACTGTTCTCCAATACATTTCCTCATTTATTATCTTTAAATAAATGTGTATTAGTTTGTCACAGCTGCTGTGACAAAGTACCTGAGTGGCTTAAACAGAAGAAATGCACTGTTTCACTGTTCTAGAGGCTAGAAGTCCAAGATTAAGGTGTTGGCAGGCTAAGTTCTTGCTGAGGGCTGTGTTCCATGCCTCTGTCCTCATTTCTGGTGGTGTGCTGACAGTCTTTGGAGTTCTATGGCTTGTAGAAGCATCACACTGTCAGTTCCATTTTCATCTTAATGTATATTATAATTCTACCTGTATGCCTCTGAATCCAAGTCTCCCCTTTTTAACAGGACATTAGTCACACTGGATTAGGGCCCACCCTAATAACTTTATCTTAGTTAATTACATATGCAATAATGCTACTTCTGAATGAGGTCATATTGTGAGGTACTGGTAGTTAGGACTTAAACACATGAATTTGGTTGACATGATTCAATCCATAATAAAATGTATTCAACTTGATTTATTTGTTTACCTGTTTATTGTTTCTTATTCCTCCACTGGACTGTGAACATCATGGGGGCAGAGATGACATTTCCTTCCCTTCTGTAAGCTGGGTATTCACCAAAGTGCTTTGCATACAGTACAAATTGGATTTCATTTCTGTTAGCTTGTCTCTTATTATTGCTAATTTGTACATTTTTGTAATAGACTCTAGATAATAATGCTTGCTTGGTTAGATGAAATTCAAATACATTTCCAAATCTGTTACTTGCTTTTTAATTTTTGAGATATCTTTTCAAAACTCACTGACAGTTTTAATTTAATTCAGATTTCCAATCTATGTCCATTTGTGAGATGGCCAGTGATTTTTTCTTTCTTCCAGTATTTGTCTGATTTTGACTTCTAGGTTATATTAGCTTTGAATGTAAATTGGAAGTGTTCAGTGATATTATCTGTTCCTTGAACATCCAGTCAAAACTTACCGGAAAAACTCACTTGGTATGAACAGAAGGGTTTGGGGATGGGGAAAAGAGATAGTTTTTAACTATTAATTCCATTTTCATTAGTGGTTAAGATCTTTCATTGTATATTAGGATTTTTAATGATCATTCAGCTTTTCTGTTTTTCTCTTGAATCAGGTTTGATAAATTATATGTTTAAAGAAATTGATCTTGTAATGGAAAACCTTGACAACTATTGACCTAAAGCTGTAAGTAATATTTTGTATTTCTTTTTAATCTCTACATATTTTCTATTTCTTTTCTGGATTAGCTTTCCTAGGAGTATGTATGGCTTATTATAAGTCTTTTCAAAGACCAACTATTGACTTTTTCTCCCATTTATTAGTTTATCAGCTATTTTAAAATTTTTTCTTATTTTCCTATTACACTAGCTCTTCTGTTAGCTTATTCTTTATGTCCATTTTTCATAATATGAAAATTTCAGGCATTAGTTTTTCTTAAAGGTTTACAATTCAATACATAGCATTTTTACTACTTCATATTTCTAATTATCTAAACACTTCTATTATTCTTTCTTCTTTGACCTATTTTTAGTTTCTGTTCAAATATTAAAATTTTAATGCTATTTTAAATAACTGCTTAATAATTTTTTCTAATTAAATTGCTGAGTATGATATCAATTGTTTAGTATTTATTATGATTTATTTTATGTTTAGGGGATGGAAAATTTTTTAAGTAACTGTATATTCTTAAAGAAGATATCTATTATGTAACTGAGGTGACAGATTCTCTGTGTGCTCATTTCATCAAGCTTGCTAAATGTATCCTTCAAATATTTATGTGCATGTGTGCTAAGTAACTTCAGTTGTGTCTGACTCTTTGTGACCCCATGGACTGTAGCCCACCAGGCTCCTCTGTCCATGGGATTCTCCAGGCAAGAATACTGGAGTGTGTTGCCATGCCCTTCTTCAGGGGATTTTCCTGACCCAGGGATCAAACCTGTGTCTCCTGTAGCTCCTGCATTGCAGGAAGATTCTTTACCACTGAGCCACAGAGGAAGCCCTAATCTTTATATGTTCCTATTAAATTTTTATGTGCTTCAGTTGGAAATTAATCAGAAAACAACAATAATCTCCCATCAAGATTGTGGTTTTATCTTCTACACTGTTAGTTGGAATGTAATCTGGTTTAGCTACTATGGAAAACGGTAGGGAGGTTCCTCAAAAGCTAAAAATAGAGCTACCATATGAGGTTAAGAACTAACAGAACCAGACAGGGAACAACAGACTGGTTCAGAATTGGGAAAGGAGTACATCAAGGCTTTATATCGTCACCCTGCTTATTTAACTTCTATGCAGAGTATATCATGCAAAATGCCAGGCTGGATGAAGAACAAGCTGGAATCAAGATTGCTGGGAGAAATATCAACAACTTCAGATATGCAGATGATACCACTCTAATGGCAGAAACTAAAAAGCCTGTTGATTAGGGTGAAAAAGGAGAGTGAAAAAGCTAGCTTGAAATTCAACATTAAAAAAAACTTAGATCATCATTTCAGCCCCATCATTTCATGGCAAAGAGATGGGGAAAAAATTGGAAACAGGGACAGATTTTATTTTCTAGGGCTCCAAAATCCTTGTGGACAGTCACTGTAGCCATGAAATTAAAAGATGCTTGTTCCTTGGAAGGAAAGTTATGAGTAGTACTAGACAGAGTATTAAAAAGCAGAACCATCACTTTGTCGACAAAGGTCCACAGAGTCAAAGCTATGGTTTGTCCTGTAGTCATGTACGGATCTAAGAATTGGATCATAAAGAAGTCTGAATGCTGAAGAAGGGATGCTTTCAAACTGTGGTGCTGGGGAAGACTCTTGAGTCCCTTGGACAGCAAGGAGATTAAACCAGTCAAATCTAAAGAAAATCAACCCTGAATATTGATTGGAAGGACTGATGCTGAAGCGCCAATACTTTGGCCACCTCATGTGAAGAGTTGACTCATTGGAAAAGACCCTGATGCTGGAAAAGATTGAAGACAGGAGGAGAAGGGATGACAGAGGATGAGATGGCTGGGTGGCATCACCGACTCAATGGATATGAGGTTGAGCAAACTTGGGGAGATACTGAAGGACAGGGAAGCCTGATGTGCTGCAGTCCATGAGGTTGCAAAGAGTCGGACATGACTCAGTGACTGAACAACAACAACAACAACAACAACAACAACAACAACAACAAAAACTATGATCCAGCAATCCGATTCCTGAGCACATATCTGGAGAAAACTAATTAAAAAAGATACACTTACTCTAATGGTCACAGCAGCATGATTCACAACAGCCAAGAAATGGAAACAACTGAAACATCCATCGACAGATAAATGGATAAATATGATGTTGTACATAGACACAGTGGAATGTTACTTGACCATAAAAAAGAATGGAATAATGCCATTTGCAGCAATATGGATGGAACTAGAGATTATCATACTAAGTAAAGTAAGTCAGAAACAGAAAGACAAATACTGTATGACATCACTTACACATGAAATCTAAAATATGACACAAATGAAACAGACTTAAAGAGAACAGACTTGCAGTTGTCAAGGGGTTGCATGGTTGGGAGGGGTGCATATGGGAAGGATGGACTGGGGGTTTGGGATTAGTAGATGCAAACTATTATATACAGAATGGACAAACAAGGTTCTACTGTATAGCACAGGGAACTATATTCAATGTCTTGTGATAAACTATAATGTAAAGAAATATGAAAAACTATATATATATAAAACTATATATATATACACACATATATGTATGTATAATTGAGTTACTTTACTGTACAGCAGAAATTAACAACACTGCAAATCAACTATACTTGATAAACCAATGAAAATTTGTGGTTTAAAATTCTGTAAGTTTGTTTATACCTATTATGAGGCTATGCCCTTAGTTGTATGAAAATTTGAGTTTTCCTGGTGAACTGTAACTTTTCCAGTGTTGTGAGCCTCTTTATTTCTAAGAATTTTGCTTTAATGTCTATTTCATGTGATCTTGCTGTGCCAACTTTCTTTTGGTTAGAATTTCTTTATATTCTTCTACTTTTAGTCACTTTATGTCCTTAATTTAAAAATTAAGAGCTTTAGATTGATTTGTGCAATTTTAATCCAGGATGTTAAGTCTATCTTTATAGGAAAGTTTAACTTATGTTTTTGTGATTTGACACACTTTTTTATTTTTCCATTATATTCTATACTTTCTAGTTAAACATTTGCTTTTATGTCTCTAGTTTCTGTATTCTACTGGCTTGGATGTTATTCAATGTATTTTTATCTTTTTCAATGATTATTCTTAAAAATCTAACATGGGTACATAAAAAGTTGAAATTAATTATGTATTTATGTCCCCTGTGGAATTTAGGTTTCTTTGACTCTGCTCTGCCCCCATCCCATCTGTCTTACCAGTTGTTACCCAGAATTTAGGACTTCCCTGGTAGCTCAATTGGTAAAGAATCTGCCGCAATGCAGGAGACTTGGGTTTGATCCCTGGGTAGGGAAAATTCCCTGGAGAAGGAAATTGCAACCTCCTTTGTACTCTTGCCTGGGATTCCATGGACAGAGGAGTCTGGCAGGCTACAGTCCATAGGGTCACAAGAGTCAGACACGACTTTGTGGCTAAACCACCACCAACAACAACCAGAATTTAATACTACCTTTGTTTTTACTACTTCTAAATAAATGTTATTGCTTTCTCATATGGTCAGTATTTATTTAAATTTCTTGAAATGTTTAAACTTTTTTTTGCTCAGCAGTTTTCTTTTATTCCATTTTTTTTTCCTACTGGGTTAATGTCTCTACTAATTGCTTCAATGGAGTCTCTTACTAGTTCTTCTAGTCTTTGTCTGAAAACATCTTTATTTTGTTTATTTGTTCTCACTTTTAAATTCTATACTAGCTGTATATATATTGAGGTTAAAAGTTATTTTTCTATAGCACCATTTTCTTTATAGTCTATTTATAATGAGAAGTCTTTCTTTGCAAATAATATACATATTTAAATGTTTTTTCTGAGATTTTTGTCTATTTTCTATCTAAATATGGCACTTTAATTTCTGAGTCTCATTCTAGTTAATCTGAAATATTAAAACAGTTTTAGTGATCTCACTCTCGCTTTCTCTGTCTCTCCTTCATGTCTAATTTTTTTTTTTTTACCCTGTAGTTGCTATCTCATTAACTCACTGTACTGGTTTTGGGGTAATGTCTTTCTAACTATATTCTGGTTCACTTCTCCATTCCAGTTCATCAATTAGTTTTAAAAATCACGTGGGTTTTTTTGTTTGTTTGTTTGTTTTAACTTCAGAAGTTCTAGTTGGTTCTTTTTACATATCTGCCTGGTCATATGTGTGTGTATGAGTGTATATATATATATTTTTTTCAGTCCCTTCTATTATATTTTTTAATCATATTATAACCTTCGCCTTCTATCATCTGAAGTTCTTGTTGTCTAATTCTGATTATTTGTTGTGTTATAAACTGTATTCTTGACAAATTGTTTTCACACTTTTTAAGCTTTAACATTTCAAACGCAGAAGAATGTTTCCTTTGAAAATTTTTCAGATTTATATCTGATATAAGTTCATCTTATTCAAGTTCATTTTTCAAGGTTCATTATTTTCCTGTATAGTCATATTTTTCTAGAAATATTTGTTGAAAAGACAGTGTTTTTGTTGCTGTTGAATTACCTTGGCTGTCAAAAAACAATTGAACATCTGTTCTGTTTTATTAGTCTGTATGTTCACATGTATGTCAATACTACACTATCTTGATCACAACAATTTTACAGTAATTCTTGAAATCAGGTTGTACATGTTCTCCAACTTTATTATTCATTTTAAAAGTTTCTTTTCCTATGTTAGATCTTTGCATTTCGATACAAATTTTGAGATCACGTTTTATATTTCTATAATAAATCCTGATTGGATTTTCATTGAGATTGTTTGGAATACACTCACAAATTTCAATAGAATCGATATCTTAACAACACTGAGTCTTCAAATTAGTGACTTTAGCATGTCTTTCTATTTATTTAGAGTTTTAAAAATTTCTCTCAGCAGAGATTTTAGGTAACATTTTGTTTAGTGGGTTTTTCTGATCTTTGTAAACAGTATTTTAAATTTTATTTCTAATAATTTTACCAGTTTTTAAAAATACAAATGAGTTCTCTATATTTATCTGTGACATTCCTAAATTTACTTATAGTAGTTCTGTTGAGGAATTTCCAGTACATGATCCTCTCTTCTTTGCTTAATAATTTATCTTTATTCCTTTCTAGATAATATATCTTTTTTCTTCTTTATGCTTTTTAAGATTTTCCTTTATACTACAGGTTCTTAGAGATTTAATTTTGATGTGCTGTGGTGTGGTTTTCCTTATATATTCTCCATAGAGTTCATTGAGTTAACTGGATTTTTAGCTTTATAGTTTTCATCAATTAAAAAAAAATCCAAAACGTTCTTTTGCAGGTTTCCCCCTTCTAGAACTCTAAGTATACATAGTTAGTTGACTCATTACTGTCTCACAGGTCACAGAATCTTCCTTTTTGTCTTCCATTATTTTCTCTTTGCTTTATAGTTTGAATACTTTTACTCTTTTGACGTTAGTTTCATAATCATTTCTTCAGTATAAAATTGGCTGTTACTCCCACCTAGTGCATATTTTATTTAAATATAATGTACTTTCAGTTATAAAATTATGTTTCTTCTCTATATTTTTTATTTCTCTCTTCACTATGTTCAAATTTCCTCTAGATCACTGAAGATATTTATGGCAGCTATTTCAAGGACCTTGCCTACTAATTCCATGATCTCTTGTCATTTCTGGATCTGTTTCTATAGAATGATTTTTCTCCTGGAAATGGTCCCTTTACCGTGCTTAATTCTAACTCTATTAGAGTTGACTGAATGTTCAACATTGTGATTATACATTGTTGGATATCTGGATTACTTGCCTCCTTTTAAAGAGTGTTGGATTTTGTTCCAACAGTCAGCTAATTAGTTGCAGGTCACATTACTTTTCTGAACTGTATTTTAAAACTTCTTTATAGGCTAAAGCAACTTTTACTCTAGTGATAAGTTATCCCACCCACTAAAGGGTGTAGGGTGTGGTCTCATGGGGTTGCTACCGAGTACACTCAGGGTCTAATGCTTACTCTCCTCTAAGTTTTCAGAACACTATTATTTTCCAGCCTGTATGAGCTCTGAATGGGCCAGCTTATGATGCCCAAGTTTTCCTTTGGTTGGTCTCATGTAGTTTCATCCTGCACGTGTACACTTTGATATTTAGCAGCACCCTGGGGGGCTCTAGTCCATGGGTTGCCAAAAGAGTCGGACACTGCTGAGCACACACGCACACACACATGCAACACAATCAAAGGGACCCCTGTGAAACCTTCTGGAACTCTTTCTCTGTAGTTTCCTCTTCTCTGGCGCCCTAGCCCACAAATTCCTTTTGCCTTAGCCTTCCTGAACCCAGTCACTGAGTCTGTTGAGTTCTGCTTGGGTTTTTTCTCCCTTCTCTGTGGTCTAGGAAATGCCTACAAGCAGAAATTAGAGGAATCAAAAGTTTATCTCATTTTCTTCCCTTCTATTAGGGACGATAGGCCTATACTACTTTGTGCTCATTGTTTGAAAAGAACTGTTTTGTGTATTTTACCCAATTTTCTGAGCTTTCATGGAGACAGGCAAGTCTAGTTTGGCTCCTCCAGCATGACCAGAAGCAGAAGATTCCAAGACCATTTGTGTATGTGCATGCTACAGCTTCCTATTTTCTGGATCAAGCAGATGGTATAAAAATCAAATTCCAGGGACTTCCCTGGTGGTCTGATGGTTAAGAATTTGCCTTGTAATGCAAGGAACACAGGTTGGATCCCTGGTCAGAGAACTAAGGTCCCACATGCTGCAGGGCAACTCAGTCCATGCCAACTACTGAGCTTGCATGCCAGAACTAAAGAGAAGCCCAGGGTGCCGCAACAGCAATAAAAAAATCCCCTGCCACAGCTAGGATCCTGATTGCCACAACTAAGACCCAGTGCATCCAAATAAAGTTCTAAAAAGGACTGAACTCCAAACACAAGTGAAGACAGACTCATTATGAATTTTCAGAGTTTGTTTTTTTTTTTTATATATACTTTTCTTTGAGCTTAGGACATTGTATAATACATAAACTTCCAGTGTCCCTTTTTTGATGGGCAGACTTTTTCCCTTCAATTCTAGCCTTTCACTGAAGTTAGAGTCTTTTGAAATTATTGGTTTTATATCAGTCAGACAGTACAGTCAGTTCAGTCGCTCAGTCGTGTCTGACTCTTTGCGACCCCATGGTTTTATATAGAAAGCTTAATTCAAAATTCCTCAAATAGTTGAGACTCAAGATGTTGGTTTCTGGACACTAAAAATCAAGTCCTTACATTATAGAGACTACCAGCTGCATCCCATTCCTCAAACTCACTTCAGGCACTCAGACTAATACCCATGCTTTCTCTTCTTTGGTCACGTTTTTGGTTTTGACCCTTTAGGATTTCCCTTACTTTCCTGGGTGCTTAGCTAGAACTAAAAGGGTGTTTATAATATTTCCACTTCTAGGTGACTTTCAGAGTATGTAGTTACATTGTTTACAAAATTTTTAGCTTATTGGCCATCACGTCAGAAAACAAACCTTATGTTAAACAATTTCCCATGAAATTATATAGGTATTCATTCGTATTTTTAATGGCTTTTAAATGTTCTAAAAGTTGATCTAACTTACCAATATTTGATATTTAAGATGTTTGCATGATTTTTACTATTATTATAACTAGTTCTCTTACAAGTTTGTTTAATACAATGAATGTTTTCTTTTTTTGAGTAACCTCTCCAGATAAACTTTAAGAAGTAGAGTTTTGGGGTTGAAATCCACAAACCTGTTTAATAAGATTCCCATCTAGTTTCTACAACTTTCTTGTCTCTGTATCTTGTAATTTAATGACGAAAACCGAAAGGGGATTCAGACTGAATAGCAGCTAGATTGGTTTTCCGGGTTTCATTATTTCATGAATAATAAAAAGGGTTAAACTAATTCCTGGAAAAGATAGTATCTCTTAGTGGCCTAGAGATATGTCCAACACAAACAAGAGGTACCTGAACAAACCTCTGAGCAGTGACATGGCAGAAATAGAGCAGCTGCTTTTTTCATTCCAGTTATGCCAAGAAGGGGGGAGGTTTTCAGTCAATGCCAGCAGTTGCCACTCTGCAAGTTGTTCTAATGTAAAATAGTTTTCAAGAAAGTACCCTCTGTTATATTTTGTAATTGTTTATTTCAAACTGTTTGCATTTTCCTTTGATTTCAGGTAAGTACTTGGTCCTGCACACAAATGATCACCCCAACCTAAGAAGATGTGCGGTAGAAAATCAGATACAGCAGCTTCCTGGGTGAGAAGTCTACCAGAGGACAAGTGCCTTCTTTGACTATCTCTAACAAAGGGTGATTAAGGTGCTAGCCTGGGGGTCAAGGACTTTCCTCAGCAACCTACCTTCTCCCTCTGTCCCTGATTTCCTCTTTGGTAAAAGAGGACACTTGGAGAAGGAAATGGCAGCCCACCAATGGCATCCCACTTCAGTACTCTTGCCTGGAAAATCCCATGGACAGAGGAGCCTTGTGGGCTGCAGTCCATGGGGTTGCTAAGAGTCGGACATGACTGAGTGACTTCACTTTCACTTTTCACTTTCATGCATTGGAGAGGGAAATGGCAACCCACTCCAGTGATCTTGCCTGGAGAATCCCAGGGACAGAGGAGCCTTGTGGACTGCCGTCTATGGGATCGCACAGAGTCGGACACGACTGAAGTGACTTAGCAGCAGTAGCAGCCAGTATTCTTGCCTAGAGAATCCCGTAGACAGAGGAGCCTGGTGGGCTGCTGTCCATAGCGTCACACAGAGTCTGACAAGACTGAAGTGACTTAGCATGCATGCATGCATTGAAGAAGGAAATGGCAACCCAGTCCAGTATTCTTGCCTGGAGAATCCCAGGGACAGAGGAACCTGGTGGGCTGCCGTCTATGTGGTTGCACAGAGTGGGGCATGACTGAAGCGACGCAGCAGCAGCAGCGAAAGAGGACACTTACCTGAGATCTCTCCAATTTTTACTAACATTTCCAAAGACTAAATATAAGATGTCAACTAGCTTTTATGCATTTTTAGAAAGGTTAATTCTTTAGGACTTTTCTTCACTTTTTTTGGTTTGTTTATACCACTATTATACCTCTTATGCGGTTATCTTTTTTTTTTTTCTGTCTTTCTTCCCCACTGAGCGGTAAGCTATTTGGGTTGAAAATTGTTCTACACATCCCCCATATTCCCCAAACCCAACACATATCTAGCATGTAGGAGTTGCTCAGCAAATATCTGTTGGATCAATATGAGATTTCTAATGTAAAATTTTATTTCACTGATGCCATTTAAATTATTTACTGCTAATGTTTATTTGTATGTCAAAATTTAGTAGTATACTAACTTTCTATATTATATACATTTTTACATATTTTTATATTGTCTTTAATCTTCCAGTTTTAAAAAATAATCTTCCCAGAAGCGCTCAAGCAGTTAGTTCCTTCAGTTCAGTTCAGTTCAGTTTAGTCGCTCTGTCGTGTCCGACTCTTTGCGACCCCATGAATCGCAGCACGCCAGGCCTCCCTGTCCATCACCAACTCCCGGAGTTCACTCAGACTCACGTCCATCGAGTCAGTGATGCCATCCAGCCATCTCATCCTCTGTCATCCCCTTCTCCTCCTGCCCCCAATCCCTCCCAGCATCAGAGTCTTTTCCAATGAGTCAACTCTTCGCATGAGGTGGCCAAAGTACTGGAGTTTCAGCTTTAGCATCATTTCTTCCAAAGAAATCCCATGACTGAGTGTGTGTGTAGGCACTGTGACAACTGACATGATGCTTGAAAGTGAAGTGCCCAATACATGTTTGCTGAATAAATATGCTTTTTGCATGTGACAAATGGTAATCATGACACTAGACCAAGTAGGCCTAATATTTTTTGAGCCTTGAAAACCTGTGCTTTGCTTTGTGAAGTGTGATTCCAGCTAAAGATTAACCTAAGCCTTCTTTTATACTTGCATTGATTGGTTATCCATAGAGAAAACAGTGTTGAATTCACATAATCCAAATTCATTAGGAATCGAGCCACATTTCTATGTGTGAAACCCTCTGGACCTTTTTTCCCCTTAGCTCGGAGACGCTCTGTATTGCCTTTATCTGCAGTGCAGACTTCTACCGTTGAGTCTATAATGTCAATGGAAGCTCCAGAGGAGAAATGGGACAATGTATGGAATGGGATCCAGATGGATGGCTCACAGTGGAAATCCTACCCCTGCTGGTCTGGCCTCCAGTCTCTGATTCTCATTCTAGTGAATCTGACACATTAGGAAAGACACTTTGGCTAGTTTTGTTTTCCTTCTCCATCTCTGTCTTTCTTTCACACTCACACACTCTCAGCAGACAGAATATTATAGTGGTTGAAGACAGTCTTTGAAATTAGGCAAATTTAGATCTCAGTCCTGCCACTTTTGTTGTTGTTGTTGTTTTTCTTTGTAACTTTAAATGAATTGGGGTTTTTTGTTTGTTTTTAGTTTTACTTGGTGCTCAGTTCTTTATCTTTTAGGACAAAAATAGTATTTTCTTGGCCTATTGTTGAGTAAAGTCAGTAAGATGATTCAGGGGGACTTCTTAGCATCACGGTTGGGATTAAGCAGTTAATGCTGACTACCTAGCACATAGTCTCACTTGTTTAATTCCACAACTTTCTTCTGATACCTTATTACAAATAAGATTACTGACTTTTCCTTCTGTTGGATACACGCATTCTATTTAAGCCTTTAATAAGCAAGAGAACTGCCTAGATCAGGAATTCAGGGGATAAGCAAGTACATCATGCTTCACTTATGGGAAAATACAGATGACTGACATGAAAGAAGAAAAGAAGAGCTGTGGGAAGGCTGAATAAGTTTGGTAGAGTTCAGGTATTAGAGTTCTCCTTATTGACTCATGGGAGAGCTCATCAGGTCCTCTGATTTTAAAGTTCACTTATTTTTAGTTTATAAACAATTCTAACAAGTAGGACATGTTCTCATCTCTGAGGGGGAGTAGTCTTTCTGGACTCGGTGACTCAGAGATTAGGAAAAACAGGTAACTCGTTATGAAAAGTGCTCAAAGTGTAATCACAAGGAAAGAGAAGAAACAGAACATTCGGATTTATTTTTAAAGGAAACAATTACTTAGAGGAATATGTCCGATACTGCATTCTTTCTATAGGATGTCAATATATAATAGGCAATGAGAAGTTACTTGATCAATAGGTGTGGAAAACACTAGGTTAAATAATGTTAAAAAGATTGTCATTCCTCTTCATGGCTTCACAGTCTTTAGTATATTGAAATATACTCTGAATCTCTAAGAAAGAAGGGTGTGTAGCAAGTGTATACTGGGTTTCCCAATCTAACTTGATCACAGAACCCCCTTTAATGGAATATTCATATCACTAGTATTCCGTAGAGCCTATTTTGGGTTATTGTGATCTCTGGCTTTCATGTGAGTATGGACTATTGGTCAAACAGTCCAACACTTGTCAACAAGTGATAAGGGAATCACAGTAGAGGGATATCCCTCACAGTAGAGGGATAGAGCCATAGTGACATCACAGAGCCATTTGGAAAAATTAGATTGTGTTTAATTAATGTCATGTTTTAGAAGTAGGAAACACCATCAAAGTAGTTATTTTAGTTTGAGAAATTCAACTTTAGAAATGCTCATAAAACCCTGCATACCTTTTTAAAGATTGCTCATGAATACAGTATTTATAATATTAAAATACTTAATGACTAAATGTCCATCAGTAAGAAATTGCTTGGATAAATTATGATCCAGCTTATATGATGGAAAACAGATGTTCAAAAGAATGTAGTAATTTCACCTGTACTGGTAGGGAAATATACACATAACATACTATTGGGAAAAAAAGAGACTGTTGTCGAGCATATGCATGGCAGGCTAAACATTTATTTTAAAAGTTAAATACATATGACAGAGAGAAAGAAATGAATGAATAAATGAATAAAGTGTGTGTGTTTATAGACACACATTTATGAATGCACCTGGGGAACAAGAAAGACAACTTTCCATTTTTTATGTATGACTTCTGCTTCCAGTTAGAGTAGAGAATGTTTTAAGAGACTGCTGCTCCCACCCTGACAGTCAGATGAAACTAGATAGGTCACAAAATCCTATTTCTAAAAAAGTCATTGGAGAGTTGAGGATGCAAAGCAATCTAAATAAAACAAACAGAAAGGGATAAGCAATTCCTAGGAGAAAGAATACTACCACTCCTTTCACTTCTAAACACATGGTAGAAAAAGAATGAAACCTGTCACAGATGGGGGCAAGGAGAAACAAGCTCAATATGTAACAATCTTTTCATGGCTAGCTATGGAATGGCATGATAGATTATAATCCTGAGCAAACCCAAACCCAAACAAGAACACTCTCACCTGTCAACTCTTTACTATAGCACTGCAACCAAGTGTATAGGGTTAGAGTGCCCAAACCTGTGGTGGGTGGGCCAAGAGGTCTGATAGAGACTTACTTTAAGGAGCATGGGCCTTCATCAAGTATAATGCTTCTTTTCATTTCTTAAAAGGCATTAGTCTTCCAAATGGCAGGTGGCAGCCTTGTGGCAGGGTCATATGATGGGGAGATTTCACAAGGCACAAACACCTAAAAGATTGATGGCTGTGTCATAAAACAGGAGGATCTCCAACAATTTCAAGAGCTGACAGGTTGATGGTAGAATGTAGAGGAAACTCAAGATTCTCACTAATAATGAAATCCTGAGCCCTGATGAAGGCAAAGCTCCAATCCTGTCCTCAAATATTTGAAGCAAGTGGTGAACTGAATTTAACAAAAGTTCCAACAAATCCCAGATCCAGTTCAATTATAGATTAGTTGGTCCAACTGACTCAACTTTTCACACTAGCGGTCTGAAGACGAAGGTTATCCTCTTTTCAAGGAGTTAATATTCGTTTCATTCTATTTTTTTTTTTTTTACATACAATGTCCAGCATGAAACCAAGAATTATGTGATAAGCAAAGAAACAGGAGAAGGTGATTTACAATAAAGAGAAAAAATAGTCAGTAGAAGTAGTTCAGATGTTGGAATCAGAAGACAAGGATTTTGACTGTGATAAATATGTTATAAAATTTAGTTTGGAGGAAAGTGAAAAATTCAGAGACAGAATTTTAAGCAAAAAATGAAGACTAAGAAAGAACCATATTTTTAGATTGCATGCATTTTATCATTTACATTTGGGCAGTGTTAAGACATTTAAAAATCTTTTTAAGCGACTTTAAAAACAGTTTTATGAATCTTTCCATGTGAAATGGTTCAAGAATAATTGAAACAGTTTAGAGGGAAACCTCAATTCTATGGGGGGGAAAAAAAAAAACTTCAATGAAGATCTATGCACTGGGGTTTATTGGCAATAATGGTTCTACCATACTTGGAGGCAAAGAATCAAGGTCTCTAGATGGACATCTAGACATTACAATAGTGACCACATCAACAGTATTTCTAAAAGCCTATGTATCGGAGGTAGACTTTCCAATCCAGCAGTACAATTTCAGGATAAACAAACAATATCCTGAGGGGAGAGGGAGAATCACTGGTTTCTCTGGGAAGAACTTTTTCATCTTTTTAAGAAGTAACAGTAGATTCGTTTGCTGTCATAGGCATAATGCTATTACAGAGTAATGGGCATGCTGTCCAGGATGGTCAAGTTCAGTCTAAGCTGGATGTGGCAGAAGCCAATATATGTTCATTTCTAGAAGATTTGATTAATCTGTACAGAAGGATATTGTATTTTCAGGGCAACATTCTTTATATAATGCTACTGGTGGAGATAAACACAGATGGAACAGAAAAACAGGCAGAGTGATCAGCAATAGGGCGAACCATGTTTAAAATTGAATTACATGAAACCTTAATCTGGGGGCTTTAGTGATGGTGCATCTTCTCAATTTACAGCATGTATCCAGATTCTCACACAAATTCTCATCAAGCAGAGAAGCTCTTTGGTCATGATCCTTGTGGTATACATTTCAGAGGTTTTTATATATGCTTCCTAGTCCAAACATAGATTAGTTATTATGATAAATCTTTCCTTGAGGATTAAGGATCTGTAAAACCTCAGCATTTTCAGTTCTTCTCAGTAAAGGTAATGAACACAACAAGCTTAGTATGTTTCAGTGCATCCTTGACTAGAATTTGTGATTGCTTCCTTTTCTCATTTCCTTCAAGACTGTGTGTGTTCTCTAAAAAAATGGAAAAAATCAAGGTTTTTTCCTTAAAATGAAGTGACAGCTGAGATACAGATTACTGATGAGGTGAGAAGTTCCTCTGAACACATGTTCAGTGGGAGAATATGCAAAAAAGAGATAGAATTCCTTAACAAGACTTTTTCTATTTTTCATTCTATGAGAGTCCTGTTTCTAACACCTTGGATTAAGATATGACAAAAAAAAAAATTGTGATTGAGGGAGAGGGAAATAACATCATTGGTTTGACTTGTCACTTCTAACACCAAACATTGGCTCAGAAACAGACTGTACTTGCTGGAAAACAGGTTGAGCTGTATTGCTTGTGGTAGCTTTTTGTTGGAAGGAATTTTAAACTTCTGCTTGTCAGTCACCTGCAGGGGGAAGGGGAGTGGAAAATGACAAGTAGTTGTGGCAAGAAGAGCATATGGTCATCTCTCTCTGCTGCCCAAGGTTTCATGGAATATGCTGTTCTCTGGGACCTCCTACCTGCATCAGGTATAAGCATATGTGCTACACTGGATCTTAACCCACTGGCTTGAATCCAGTTATCTCTCTCCTCAGGGGTTAGGATGAAGGCAAGCCATGGGCATGCTCAGCATTATGAAAATAAAGATTACCATTATATTTTCAACCAGAAAGTCTCTTCCTCTTCCTGATTCCAAAGGCCTATCTGTTAAGCAACTATTGTCTATATTATACATATTTGGATAATGTCTATGAAGCAAGTTGGACATTGGCTTAGGGAGTTTGGCTAAGACATGGATTTTTTTTTTTTTTTTCCTCCATGCATTGGGAATATACAACCCTGCCTCAAGAAACACACACATCTTTCATAGCGTTCCTGATTGTCCCCTGTAGTCAGACCCAATATTTTCCATTTCTGGTTTCCTAGATATCCTGTCAATCTCAATTAAAAAAAAAAAAAGGAAGAAAAAAGCAAGAGCAATATAGAAATAAAAAGAGCCAATTTTGCTTGTTTCACGCAGTTTATAATCTTTTGTTTAACTAATTCTTGAGGTTTGGTCCTGACTACTGATATCCTGGAGAGTGTTTTGATATCCATTTCAAAACACCTGGGCAACTGAACCTTGGAAAACCCTCAAAACCTTTGAATTCATAACCAATCAATAAAGATTTTAAGTTTCTAGGAAACAATGGTATGTTTCCATTTCTCTATCCTCCAGAAATGCTTATATGTGGTAGCCATTCTGTAACTAATAGATTAATTGTAATTAACAGCCATGGCAAATAGATGGGAAAACAATGGAAACAGTGAGAGACTTTATTTTCTTGGGCTCCAAAATCACTGCTGATGGTGACTGCAGCCATGAAAATAAAAGATGCTTGCTCCTGGAAGAAAAGCTATGACCAACCTAGACAGCATATTAAAAAGCAGAGACATTACTTTGACAACAAAGGTCCATCTAGTCAAAGCTAGTTTTTCCAGTAGTCATGTATGGATGTAAGAGTTGGACTCTAAAGAAAGCTGAGTGCTGAAGAATTGATGCTTTAGAACTGTGGTGTTGGAGAGACTCTTGAGAGTCCCTTGGACTGCAAGGAAATCCAACCAGTTCATCCTAAGGAAAATCAGTCCTGAATAGTCATTGGAAGGACTGATGCTGAAGCTGAAATGCCAATACTTTGGCCACCTGATGCAAAGAACTGACTCCTTGGAAAAGACCTTGATGTTGGAAAAGATTGAAGGCAGGAGGAGAAGGCAATGGCAGAGGATGAGATGGTTGGATGGCATCACCGACTCGATGGACATGAGTTTGAGAAAGCTCTGGGAGCTGGTGATGGACAGGGAAGCCCAGCGTGCTGCAGTCCATGGGGTCGCAAAGAGTCAAATACAACTGAGCAAATGAACTGAACTGAGGCTGTAATTAAAGAAGGCTGAGCGCCCAAGAATTGATGCTTTCAAATTGTGGTGCTGCAGAAGACTCTTGAGAGTCCCTTGGACAGCAAGATCAAACCAGTCAATCCTAAAGGCAATCAATATGCATTGGAAGAACTGATGCTGAAGCTGAAGCTCCAATACTTTGGTCACCTCAAGTGAAGAGCCAGTTTATTGGAAAAGACCCTGATGCTGGGAAAGATTGAGAGCAGGAAGAGAAGGGGGCAACAGAGGATGAGTTGGTTGGATGGCATCACTGACTCAATGGGCATGAGTTCGAGCAAACTCTGGGAGATAGTAAAGGACAGGGAAGCATGGTGTGCTTCAGTTCATGGGGTCGCAGAATCAGACACAACTTAGCGACTGAACAACAACATTCTGTAATTCAGTATTGAGTGAATAAAGTATTTCTGGAAGGTGTACCAGGTACTCAGCAACATGCTAGTTACATGTGGAAAACAAACAGATGGAGTCCTTGTGTTCTCCCTTCTGGTCTAGTTGACTGTTGCATGGGGTCTATTTGTCCTTCACATTACTCTATCCGAGTTATATTTCTACAACCCTAATTTTATCACATTTACATCCTACATTTCCCTCATTGTTTATTCAATTAAGTTCAAATGAACACACTCAATGAACTAGTTGCAAACTATTTGCTTCCTTAGCTCTTACCAACCCAACAGACAAATTATGTCTCCGCACAAGATTTCTAGCAAATTCAGAGATTCATGTTTGTTCCCTCTGGTCCCCCTGACTCAATCATTCTTTCCCAAGGACTTGACCCAATACTCTTCAAGCTGCAATTAAATGCCACCTCCTCCAAAGATCTTTACTTATACTCCATCCCTGGCCATCTCTTCTTCTTCTTCCTTACATTACATAATGCCATAGCGCGGCCAAGAGGAGTTACCCCCATGTCCGAGGTCAGGGGCAGCGGCCGAGAGTACCAGTCTGCAACGGCACAGGAACCGCCTAGAGGAGCTACCCTGCCTCCGCGGTCGGGCGGGGGGGTGGCAGAGAGGAGTTACCCCACGACCCTAAGACCAAGGCCAGGGGCGACGGCCAGGAGGAGCTACCCCACGCCCCCACGCACGAGGCCAGGGGCGGCGGCTGGAAGGAGCAACCCACGCCCGAGGCCAGGGGCAGCAAGGAGAGGAGTTACCCTGAGCCATGGCTGCGCGGGCACAGGAGGGCATAGAGGAGCTATCCCACATTGAAGGTCAGGAAGGGCGGTAGTGAGGAGATACCCCTCATCCAAGGTAAGGAGCAATGGCTGTGCTTCGCTGGAGCAGCTGTGAAGAGATACTCCACGCTCAAGGTAAGAGAAACCCAAGTAAGACGGTAGGTGTTGCAAGAGGGCATCAGAGGGCAAACATACTGAAACCATACTCACAGAAAACTAGTCAATCTAATCACACTAGGACCACAGCCTTGTCTAACTCAATGGAACTAAGCCATGCTGGTGGGGCAACCCAAGACGGGCGGGTCATGGTGGAGAGATCTGACAGAATGTGGTCCACTGGAGAAGGGAATGGCAAACCACTTTAGTATTCTTGCCTTGAGAACCCCATGAACAGTATGAAAAGGCAAAATGATAGGATACTGAAAGGGGAACTCCCTGGGGCAGTAGGTGCCCAATATGCTACAGGAAATCAGTGGAGAAATAACTCCAGAAAGAATGAAGGGATGGAGCCAAAGCAAAAACAATACCCAGTTGTGGATGTGACTGGTGATAGAAGCAAGGTCTGATACTGTAAAGGGCAATATTGCATAGGAACCTTGAATGCCAGGTCCATGAATCAAGGCAAATTGGAAGTGGTCAAACATCACCAGATGGTCAACACCGAAATCAGACTGATTATATTCTTTGCAGCCAAAGATGGAAAAGCTCTATATAGTCAGCAAAAACAAGACCAGGAGCTGACTGTGGCTCAGACCATGAACTCCTTATTGCCAAATTCAGACTTAAATTGAAGAAAGTAGGGAAAACCACTAGACCATTCAGGTATGACCCAAATCAAATCCCTTATGATTATACAGTGGAAGTGAGAAATAGATTTAAGGGCCTAGATCTGATAGAGTGCCTGATGAACTATGGAATGAGGTTCGTGACATTGTACAGGAGACAGGGATCAAGACCATCCCCATGGAAAAGAAATGCAAAAAAGCAAAATGGCTGTCTGAGGAGGCCTTACAAATAGCTGTGAAAAGAAGAGAAGTGAAAAGCAAAGGAGAAAAGGAAAGATATAAACATCTGAGTGCAGAGTTCCAAAGAATAGCAAGAAGAGATAAGAAAGCCTTCTTCAGCGATCAATGCAAAGAAATAGAGGAAAACAACAGAATGGGAAAGACTAGAGATCTCTTCAAGAAAATCAGAGATACCAAAGGAACATTTCATGCAAAGATGAGCTCGATAAAGGACAGAAATGGTATGGACCTAACAGAAGCAGAAGATATTAAGAAGAGATGACAAGAATACACAGAAGAACTGTACAAAAAAGATCTTCATGACCCAGATAATCACGATGGTGTGATCACTGACCTAGAGCCAGACATCCTGGAATGTGAAGTCAAGTGGGCCTTAGAAAGCATCACTATGAACAAAGCTAGTGGAGGTGATGGAATTCCAGTTGAGCTATTTCAAATCCTGAAAGATGATGCTGTGAAAGTGCTGCACTCAATATGCCAGCAAATTTGGAAAACTCAGCAGTGGCCACAGGACTGTAAAAGGTCAGTTTTCATTCCAATCCCAAAGAAAGGCAATGCCAAAGAATGCTCAAACTACTGCACAATTGCACTCAGCTCACACGCTAGTAAAGTAATGCTCAAAATTCTTCAAGCCAGGCTTCAGCAATATGTGAACCGTGAACTTCCTGATGTTCAAGCTGGTTTTAGAAAAGGCAGAGGAACCAGAGATCAAATTTCCAACATCCGCTGGATCATAGAAAAAGCAAGAGAGTTCCAGAAAAACATCTATTTCTGCTTTATTGACTATGCCAAAGCCTTTGACTATGTGGATCACTATAAACTGTGGAAAATTCTGAAAGAGATGGGAATACCAGACCACCTGATCTGCCTCTTGAGAAATTTGTATGCAGGTCAGGAAGCAACAGTTAAAACTGGACATGGAACAACAGACTGGTTCCAAATAGGAAAAGGAGTACGTCAAGACTGTATATTGTCACCCTGTTTATTTAACTTATATGCAGAGTACATCATGAGAAACGCTGGACTGGAAGAAACACAAGCTGGAATCGAGATTGTCGGGAGAAATATCAATAACGTCAGATATGCAGATGACACCACCCTTATGGCAGAAAGTGAAGAGGAACTCAAAAGCCTCTTGATGAAAGTGAAAGTGGAGAGTGAAAAAGTTGGCTTAAAGCTCAACATTCAGAAAACAAAGATCATGGCATCTGGTCCCACCACTTCATGGGAAATAGATGGGGAAACAGTGGAAACAGTGTCAGACTTTATTTTTCTGGGCTCCAAAATCACTGCAGATGGTGACTGCAGCCATGAAATTAAAAGACGCTTACTCCTTGGAAGGAAAGTTATGACCACCCTAGATGGCATATTCAAAAGCAGAGACGTTACTTTGCCAACAAAGGTTCGTCTAGTCAAGGCGATGGTCTTTCCTGTGGTCATGTATGGATGTGAGAGTTGGACTGTGAAGAAAGCTGAGCGCAGAAAGAATTGATGCTTTTGAACTGTAGTGTTGAAGAAGACTCTTGAGAGTCCCTTGGACTGCAAGGAGATCCAACCAATCCATTCTGATGGAGATCAGCCCTGGGATTTCTTTGGAAGGAATGATGCTAAAGCTGAAACTCCAGTACTTTGGCCACCTCATGTGAAGAGTTGACTCATTGGAAAAGACTCTGATGCTGGGAGGGATTGGGGGCAGGAGGAGAAGGGGATGACAGAGGATGAGATGGCTGGATGGCATCACTGACTCGATGGACGTGAGTCTGAGTGAACTCCGGGAGTTGGTGATGGACAGGGAGACCTGGCGTGCTGCGATTCATGGGGTCGCAAAGAGTCGGACACGACTGAGCGACTGATCTGATCTGATCTGATCTGATTATTTCTTGTAACTTTCCCCAGATTTATGAGGTCCTGTCAATAGACTCAACTCCTCGAGTTCTCAAATACTCCCTTGCTCAAACTGAAAATGTCTTTAATGTTTCAATTTTCTTAGGAGTTTTGAAGCATAACAACCCTTTGGAGAAATCACTATTTGGCTTCTAGGCATACAGATTCACTGTCTTATCACACATCCAGCAATCAAACATCTTTCTACCTCATCAGTCAGTCCATCATGTTTTCTCATCACTGCTGATTATATTTGTCTAATACTAAGTTGTTTGGCAGTTCTAAGAGATCATTTTGTGGGGTTTTCTTTTTTCAACTAGAAAGGTCCTTTTGAAGCAGGGATAAAAAATCAGCTACTCTAAATGTGGGTGAGGCAGGTCATTTATATATGGTTACTATCTCTTACTGTATACTGCAGAAAATTTAGCTGTTGGAGTATTCTTTGCAAAATTACAAATGCTTTGAGATAAAGGGGTATATTTATTTCTCTTTATATTCCCTTGGTACCTAGTAGAGTGTCATGAACCTAGCAAGTGCTTATTAAACATTTGTTGAATTGAATAGTTTCTAAAAGGGAAAGCCATGTTAGTGTTTCTCTTCCTAAAATGTCATCACTGTTTTATATCATGAGAAAGGCCTAACAGAGTTTCTAAAATATGACTAAATTTTCTTTACCGAGATACATTTACTTTTTCCATGAAATCACAGCAAAGTAACACAGTTTTGATGCTGGCCATTAAACTATCATTTGGTGGTAAATCTTCCCTCAAGTTAATAGTCCTTAGCAAGAAGCCCTTCTACAGAAAACACAAGCTTTGCCTTCAGAGCAGAAGTGTAAATAGCTATAATTTGTTCTCCTGCATTTTTCAAATACAGTGCCATCTGGTTTAATCTCTTAGTCCTGGAGAACCATTTTAAAAATTATTTCCCCATGACCCATTCTCCAGCCTATCCTTGCCCTGGAGATATTCCTGTACTTATTATTAGCTCACCGGTATACAATAACCACTACTGTTTAGAAAGATATTCATTACCTACGGAAGTTTGAGCAAAGTTATCAGAACCAGATTCTGCCATGACAGGATTCTACACTGTAGCCACAGACCGCAGACAAACCATTTGGGACTGGGCTATCTTTCACTCACCAACTTTTGCTAGAATTATAAGATTATGCTGGTACTTAGAAGCCTACTCCAATTGCCTTCTCATCTGGCACACATTTTGAAGCCTTGGGTTACTATGCTATACCTCATCAACTCCTCATGCCTCTCTTCTCTGCTTTATGTAGCATGAAGTTGGAAAATTGCATGGGGCAGCTGGTGCTAGGCTTCCATTCTGGAAGGTTTCACACTGTTAGTTTTAGGGTTCAGAATTACTCTTATTCTAGATTCCTGTTGGAATGGTTGAGGGAATGAAAGAAAACAGGCTCACAGTTTCAATCAAAACAAGATGTGGGTGAAACTTCCAATTTGTGATATGGAAACAGCCTAGAGAAAAACTTCGACAGGCCTCTCATCTGGTGGTTAGGCAGCATCAAGCCATTGCCAAGTGTGTTTCTAGTATTGTTGTCTATTTGAGACCCTCAATATACTTGACCCAGGTTTTTTAATTTTAGAACTTTAGCTGGGCAGCATTTTAATAATGCCAAGATGCCAATGAAAAATATGTTCTTTAGTTGAAGGCAATATTCAAATATTTTCTTTAGCCGTTAGTATCTATCTGTGACTTTTATTAACAATGGCAAGTTATGGCATGTGCTTTGAAGAGAAATCATGTTGGACAAGGGTCTAGAGATCAATACAGTAGTGATTTTTAAATATAGGGTCAGGAATTCTTTTGATAATGAGATAAAAATATGATTCTAGACTTGAATGAAGTGAGAGAGTAAATAGTATAAAAATTTCAAGGGAGGGCGTTCAGAAAGAAGTAACCCAACTGCAAAGGCCTTGAGATGAGAACATGTTTGAAACAGATCAAGAAACTCATGATATTGGAGTTCAGTGAGTGAGTGGAGTGTCATAGGAAAAAACCTCAGATAAATAGTTTAAAAGAAGGTTATGGAAGGCTTTGTGGGTCATAGCAAGGATACTGGATTCTATTCTGAGACTGGGGAATCATTAAACATTTTGAGATAATAAAGGGTTAAATAAGAAAAAAAGGAATCAAAGATATAAATACCAGGCTAAACAGTACAAGAGAAACATAAAACTTCATAAATAGCCAAAGGCAAAAAAATAAAAAATAAAAGCAAAGACCACACTGTGAATGAAGAAAGAAAATATGATGCTCACAGAAATTGCAACATAAATCACAGTTGGCACCAAACATCACTCTCTCTCTCTAGTTACTAAGTCATGTCTGACTCTTGCAACCCCATGGACTGTGCTCCTCTGTCTATGGGATTCTCCAGGCAACAATACTGGAGTGGGTTGCCATTTCCTTTTCCAAACATAAGTCATATCAATAAACATGAAAGAGCTTAACTCATCTACTAAAATAATATGACTCTCAAGTTTATCCAGTACTGAAAATCTAAATTCAATGTTGAATGTAAGAGATGCAGCTAAACTGCAGTGATTCAAGGCTAAAAATATATGCACATATTTACCACAGGCAAATGAAAACAATAAGAAGTCAGAAATTGAAAATTTCATACCAAAGTAGAATTTAAGCCCAAAACATAAAATGAGGCCAATGACATTTTATAATGTGAAAAGCCATATTTCTCAATGAGAAATATAACAAAACTCCTTAGCATTCATATACATAAATAATAGTCAGTTGGAAGACAGAATGAATAAGAAAATCTTATTTATAATAATAGCAATAAAAAAGATAAACCATTTAGGAGCCAATATAATGAGAAATAAAACTTTATATGAAGAAAAGTATAAATGCTCCTGAAGGACATAAAAGTAGATATGAACAAGTGGGAAAATAATCCTGTTGCTTAGGATGCCTCAACATAATTGCGATCTCATTTCCACTATATTAATTTGTAAATTTAATGTAACCAAACAGAAATATTGACACAATTTATTATTAAGCCAGACATATTGAAACTAAAGTTCACATGATGTCAAATTATCACATTGTATACTTTAAACATCTTATAATTTTATTTGTCAATTATGCCTCAATAAAGATATAAAAGAAAAATAAATATACACGGATATGTAGATAAAGAGTGAATAGAAAGAGCTATAGATGGGGGTGGGGTCTAGTCCTCTGGCTGTTAATACTACTAAGCCTCTATAATTAGAACAGTGCAGTACTGGGCTCATGAGGAGACAGAATGTAATGAAACAGAAACCTAGTGTATTATAAAGGTGGTATCTACACTTATTGGGGAAACAGTGATCTTTTAAATAAATAATCTTGGAATAACTGAATGAAAATTTTTTAAATTAAAAAAAAAAAAAACGACTCAATCCTCATGTCATATACAAGAAAAAACTCTAAATTGAGAAAAGTAAATGAAGGAAATAAAAGTTTACCAGTAATAAGAAGAAAGTATGGGTGAATTACTCTATAATCTAGATTTAGGAAAATGTTTCAAATTGTAACTAAAAAGTCCAGGTTATAAACAAACAATTGATAAATTGAAATATATGGCAACAAAACAAAACACCATAAGCAAAGTTAAAGTACAAACTCACACTAAGAGAAAGTGTTTGCAGTGGGTATCACAGAAAAGCGCCAGTGTTGTTAATAAACAAAAACCTTTAACACTTGAGGAAAAGCAAATACTAATAACTCAATAGAAAATGGATAAAAGACCTGAAGGGGCAATTTACAAAAAAAATATAAATATGAGCTTTGAACATATGAAAATATATTCAACTTCATTCATATTAAGATAAATCCAAGTTAATACTCACTGAAATACTGTATCTCTCTTATTAGACTGGCAAAAACTCAGAAGCTTGGTACGCTTTGCTCCTTGGCTGTGGAAAACAGACCCTCTCATACATTGTTGGAAGGAATGCAAAAGGATATGAATGTAAACCCCTTACTGAGAGGAATTTGGCACCAGCTATTAAATTACTTATTCATCTAACCTTCAATATAGCAATCCCACTTCCAAGAATTTATCCTGAAGATAGAGCCCACAATAGTTGGAAAAAAAAGGCTTCCATGGTGGCTTGGACTATAAAGAATCTGCCTTCAAGGCAGGAGGCCCAGGTTTGATCCCTGGGTGGGGAATGGCTACCCACTCCAATATTCTTGCCTGGAGAATCCCATGGACAGAGCAGCCTGGTGGGCTATAGTCTATGGGGTTGCAGAGTCGGACGCAACTGAGCAACTAACACAAAAATACATACGCACAAAGCAAGTAATTACAGTATTATTTTTAGGAAACTACCTAAATGTCTAAGCACTGGAAACTGATCGAATATATGGACCATATGTTCAGTGGAATACTTCCATCTGTAAACAAAAAAAGAGAAAGATTTCTATAAACTGATGTGGAGTCATCTCTGGGAGATACTATTAAATGAAAAAGGCAAACTGTGAAAGAGCTACATGCTACCTTGCATAAAAGAAAGAAGAGGTAATAAAGTAGCAATGTACAATTACTTATCATTTAAAAAAACAGAGGAAGAATAAGTTACAAAATGATAGTGTTGGTTACCTAGAGGGAGACAGGTAGGAATACAGGAGGAAATGGTACTTTTCTGAGTATCCTTGTTTGCATAGGCTTGATTTTTAGAATTATATTAATGTTCTTCATATTAAAATAGTAAATTGATAAGGATGTGAAGGAAGAAAATTTGTAAGCGAAAGCAAATTGAAAGCAAATGAACCCAATTGCATTTCCAATAAATAATACAACCATGCTAAATGGAAGGGGAGAAAGAACAAATCCAATTAATTTATGAACAAGAGTATTTGATCATATACTTTCAGTTTTGCACAGGATTTCAAGTGCATGTGGAACATTTTACCAAAATAGACCCCTTGCAGGCCATAAAGCAAGTCTCAACATATTTCAAAGGATTTAAATCATAGAGAGTATAGTCTCAGACCACAGTGAATAAAATTAGAACTAAATAAAAGAAGATATCTAGAAAAGATTTCCCCAAATCTGAAAGCTAAGCAATACACTACTAAATAACCCATGGGCCAAGAAGAAGAAATTATTATGAAAGTTTAGAAAATATTTTGAACTGAGTAAAGAATATAGCATCTCAAAATTTGTGGGATACAGCTAAAGCTGTGCTTAGAGGGAAATTATGGCCTTGAGTGCAAATACTAGAAAAGAGGAAATGCTAAAAATCTTATCAAAGTAGTTTTCTCAAGGAAGTAGTGAAAAGAGCAAATGAAACCCAAAGACTGTAAATTGAAGACAGTTAATACAATTTTGAACTGTATAGTATATAGAATTTTAAAATTTCAAAAGGTGGCTTAGGAAAAACTAACAAACCTTATATACCGCTGGAAAGGCTAATCAAAAGGAAAAAAAGAGAGAAAACACAAAAAACCAATAATGTAAAGGAAATTTTTGCATGCTAAATTGCTTCAGTCGTGTCTGACTCTTTGCAACCCCATGGACTGTGGCCCACCAGGCTCCTCTGTCTACGGGGATTCTCCATGCAAGAATACTGGAATGAGTAGCCATTTCCTTCTCCAGGGCATCTGCCCAACCAGGGATTGAACCCAGGTCTCCTGCATTACAGGTGGACTCTTTACTGTCTGAGCCACCAGGGAAGCCCCACAAAACTCCCATCTCCCACAGAAATTCTCTGTGAAAGAGATCTATTTGCATACTTCAAAGCTGCTGCCTGAAAGTCAGGTTTCTAGGGGCTGACTGCAATCTCTCCCCTCCTGGACCAGGGAAACCAGCAAACACCACCTTCAGCTTCTCCCCTGAGTCCACTGCAAACTGCGAGCATCTCCGTGGAAGCTTACACACATGTCTGGTTGTCCTGCTGTTGTACCTAATGCCCCCGGGACAGAATCCCAGGATTGCCTGGCTACAACAGCCCCTGGGGCTTGTATTTGAGTCCATCTGGACTGTAGTAAACAAAGAAACAGCAGTTACCTGGCTCAGCCCTTCCAGGGCTCAGCAGAGAGGGAACAAACAGAAACATTTATTTCCCAGTCTTTCCCTGAAAGAGGCCTATTTGCATACTTTAAAAGCTGCTGCCTAAGGGCTTAGTTTTTATTTAGCACATATTTAGGGCCTGACTTTGACCCATTCTGGGCAACAGGGAAGAACGTGGACACCTTTAAGCTTGCTCCAGTTTGACACCTTTAAGCTTGCTCCTTTAAGCCAATACCCTGGAGGTATTGGCACACATGTCTGGCACCCCGGCTTTTGTGAAGGCACCCAAAGGACGGGTCCCCAAGGGACATGGCTTAGAAAGCCAAAGGTGCTTGCATTCAGAAGTCCTATAGGATTGTACTAAACAAAGAAGGAGTCATTGACAGGCTCAGGAGTAGACTGCACAGATACACATCCAGACACAGCACGTGCCATAAAAAAAGCAGGCGAAGAAGACCATCTCCCAGTTTCTCCCTAGCAGGGCCCTAACTACAGACTCTCCCACCTGCTGCCCGAGGATCAGCCTGCATCTAGCTGTGGCCTGTTGGGGACAAAGAATGTGACTTGTTACTTCAGTAAATGACAAATGTTGCCCCTCAAGCCATCTGCCACTGCAGCTGTACCTAACAGTACTCCTTAGGGGGGGACTTCAGGATGGTTAAAAATAGGATACTAGCTCTAGATCAGAGAAGGCAATGGCAACCCACTCCAGTGTTCTTGCCTGGAGAATCCCAGGGACGGGGGAGCCTGGTGGGCTGCCGTCTATGGGGTCGCACAGAGTCAGACACGACTGAAGTGACTTATTAGCATCAGCAGCCCTAGATGGTTAAGATGTCTATCTAAGGAAAATTTTTAAATGACCCCAGATTCTTGCATGTTCCCATACATAGAAAAGCATTAAAATAACCAACTTGAGATATCTCTTCGTTGTTATTAGCAGGAATCTTTCTACACTTGACTAGAAGTTTTCCCAGCAAAATAGTTTACATATATTCTGGCTCCTCCCTTACCTCCTCAAAGCACCTTCTCAAAGCTATCTGAGAGGCTGTCTCCCAGGCTTAGACCTCAATAATGCCTCAAACAAAACTTAATTCTCAACTTTTGGGTTGGGCTTTTTTTTTTCTTTCTTCAGTCGACATTGTGACCCTCCCTTTTGCAATAGGCACAGGTCTTGGCAAACTACTGGGAGCCACTAAGAACAAGAAATGAGGCTTGGACGATGACAAAGGTTTGAATAATAACCAAAAGCTTGGGTTTCGCTGATTAACAATTTATTTCCTAAATAAGACAGCTCTATCAAGACTAGGAGAGGTAGTAGCTATTTTATCTAATGTGCAGAAAACAAAATAGAGACCAAAAAACAGAAGAATATAGAGAAATATGTTACAAAATAAAGGAACAAGATAAAACTCCAAAAACAGATCTTAATGAATGAAATGGAAATGTGTGATTTACCTGATAAAGAGTTCAAGATAACAGTCATAAAGATGCTCACTGAGGTCAAGAAGCAAGAACAAAGTGAGAATATCAGCAAAGAAACAGAATAAATAAGAAAGTACAAAGCAGAAATCACAGAGCTGAAGAATACAAAGACTGTTAGAAATATAATACATTGCATGTAAGCATCACAATAGTTGCAAAGCAAAAATCTGTAGTAGATACACAAAATATAAACACAAAGAAATCTATGCATAACATTTGAGAAAATTATCAAAGCAAAAAAAATGAGTAAGAAAAGAAGATGGGGAAAAGGGAATTACAAAGATGTCAGAAAACGAAGAAAATGGCAATAGTAACTCCATCTTTTTTTCGTTAGTTAGTGTTTCACTTTTTGCAACCCCATGGACTATAGCCCAACAGGATCCTCTGTCCACTGAATTCTCCAGGCAAGAATACTGGAGTGGTAATCATTCCCTTCTCCACAGGATCTTCCTGACCGAGGAATTAAAACTGGGTCTCCTGCATTGCAGGTAGATTCCTTAGCATCTGAGCCACGAGGGAAGTCCAGTAAGTCCATATCTATCAATAATTCCTTTAAGTGTAAGTAGACTGAAATCTCCAATCAAAAGACAAACATAGTGTGTTCCCAAGCTGGTAGAGTAGAAAGAACCTAAGCTCACCTTCTCTCACAGGAACACCAAAACTGCAACTACTTACAAAACTATGGATGAAAAAGATGAGAACCTAACAGAAAAGATATTCTACAGAAAAAGATATAGAGAAGGAACCTACATATGAAGGTTTCTATGTAGGTTCCTATGTAGGAACCTCTCCTACATAGAGATATATAGGAGGAATGGAGTTGTGGTATAGTCAAAACCCATACCCCCAGTGGATGATTTACAAAGAAGAGAATAGGAATGAGGGTTCTCAGCCCCACATCTGGCTCCCCAGCAGGAGGGTCCTTTACTGGAAAGATGAGCACTCACACCATTTGAATCTGAAGGCCAGTGGGCTTACTTTCAGAAGTTCCATGTAGTTGGGGGAGAGACAGACTTCACTTTCAGAGGGTATACACAAAGTGCTCTGGGACCCAGGGCAGAAACAGTAGGTTGATAGGAGCCTGGGTCATACATACCTGCTGACCATGGACAGTATCCTGAAGAGGTAGGAGCCAGTTCGCCCTTGGGACATAGACACTGGCAGCAGCTCTTGTGGGAGCTCCTCCTATCACATGGACATTTCAGCTGGCAAGCACCATTTGGAATCTTTCCTCTAGCTTATTATCCCCAAGGTCCAGCTCCAACCAGGCCTAGTAGTCTGTAGGCACTAATGCTGGGACATTTCAGGCCAACCAACTAACTAGGCAAGGACACAGACCCACCCATTACCAAAAAGGCTGCTTAAGAACCCTTGACCCAGACCTGCCCTTGGACATGGTGCTGCCTGCCAAAAGGACCAAGACCCACTCCCGTATACCAGTGCACAGACCCTAGACGTGGAATCCCCAAGGCCCTCCAGCTAGAGACCCTGGGACTCTCTACCTGCCAGTGGGCAGGCACCAGGCCTAGAATCCCCTGGGATGAATGCACAGAGATGTTAATATTTTTAAACAAGGAGTTAGAAAATAAAAAGAAAAACCAAATGGAGATGAAGAATACAATAGCTAAAAATGAAAAATACACTAGAAGTAATCAACAGTAGACTAAATGATACAAAGAGGTAGATCAGCAAACCAGAAGACAATACCAAAAGTCACTGACGCTGAGCAAGAAAAAGAAAGAATGAAATGAAGTGAGACCAGTTTAAGACAATTGGTCTTAAAGTTGTCTGGGTCAACTTCAATCACATTAATATTTGCATATTTATAGGGATCCAAGAAGAAGAATACAGAAAGGGACTGAGAACATAATTTTCTAAGACATAATAAATGAAAATTTTCATAACCTAGGAAAGGACATCCAAGTTCAAGAAGCGAAGACAGTCTCATACAGGATTAAGCCAAAGAGGAACATGCCAATTCACATTGTAATTAAAATGGCAACACTTAAAGATAAAAAGATAATATTAAAAGAAGTAAGGAAAATACAAGATGTTACATACAAGGGAACTCCCATAGGCTATCAGCTGACTTTTCAGCAGAAATGCTGCAATCCAGAAGGGAGTGGAAGGATACATTTAAAGTGATTAAAGGGCAAAACCCACAACCAAGAATACTTTACACAGCAAGGCTCTTGTTCAGATTTGATGGAGAGATCAAGTTTTACAGACTAGCAAAATTTAAGGGTAGTAGCACCACCAAACCAGCTTTACAACAATGTTAAAGAAATTTCTCTAAGTGAAAAAAAAAAAGCCTACAATTAGAAACACAAAAATTACAAAGGAAAATCTCATAGATAAAGGAAAACATACAGTAAAGATATGTTTAAAGGATAAAGGAAACCATTATGCATGCACAAAGCCATTAGGAAGGTTAAAAGATGTAATAAAATCATCTATATCCACAATAAGGATATTAAAGAGATACACAAAACAAGTAAATATAAAACATGATGTCCAAAGAGTAACTGTGAGGGGAGGAGAGTACAAATACAGGATTGTTAAAATGTACTTGAAATGAGAGATAAGCAATTCAAAAGAATCACACACACATATTTCTATATATAAACCTCATGGTAACCACAAAACAGTTGCAAAAGGGTGTTTGCTATGACCAGTGCATTCTCTTGGCAAAACTCTGTTAGCCTCTGCCCTGCTTCATTTTGTATTTCAAGGCCTAATTTGCCTGTTACTCCAGGTATTTCTTGATTTCCTACTTTTGCATTCCAGTCCCCTATAATGAAAAGGACAACCTCAGATACACAGATGACACCATCCTTATGGCAGAAAGTGAAGAAGGACTAAAGAGCCTCTTGATGAAAGAGAAAGAGGAGAGTGGAAAAGTTGGTTTAAAACTCACCATTCAGCAAACTAAGATCATGGCATCTGATCCCATCACATCATGGCAAATAGATGGGGAAACAATGAAAACAGTGATAGACTTTATTTTGGGGGGCTCCAAAATCACTGCAGGTAGTGACTGCAGCCATGAAATGAAAAGACGCTTGCTCCTTGGACGAAAAGCTATGACCAACCTAGACAGCATATTCAAAAGCAGAGACATTACTTTGACAACAAAGGTCCATCTAGTCAAAGCTATGGCTTTTCCAGTAGCCATGTATGGATGTGAGAGTTAGATTATAAAGAAAGCTGAGTGCAGAAGAATTGATGCTTTTGGACTGTGGTGTTGGAGAAGACTCTTGAGAGTCCCTTGGACAGCAAGAAGATCCAGTGAGTCAATCCTAAAGGAAATCAGTCCTGAATAGTAACTGGAAGGACTGATGCTGAAGCTGAAATGCCAATACTTTGGCCACCTGATGCAAAGAACTGACCCATTTGAAAAGACCCTGATGATGGGAAAGATTGAAGGCAGGAAGAGAAAGGGACGACAGAGGATGAGATGGTTGGATGGCATCACCGACTTGATGGACATGAGTTTAAATAAGCTCTGGTAGTTGGTGATGGATAGGAAAACCTGGTGTGCTGCAGTCCATAGGGTTGCAAAGAGTCAGACATGACTGAGCAGCTGAGCTTAACAAGGATATATTGCACAGCATGGGGAATATAGTCAATTTTTATAATAACTATAACTGGAATATAATCTTTAAAAAACTGTGAATCACTATGTGTACAGCTAAAACACAGTATTTTACATCAGCTATACAATAAAAATAAAGATATTTCATGTTTATGGATTGGAAGAAAATTATTGAAATGTCCATATTAATCAAAGTGATCTATTGATTGGATGCAATTCCTATCAAAATTCCAGTGGTATTTTTCACAGACATTTAAAAGAATTCTAAAGTGTGTATGGAATTGTGAAGATGTGAACAGCCAAAGCAACTTTGAGAAAGAAGACAGAGCTGGGGCATCATACTTACTGTTTCATATTATATTACAAAGCTATAGTAATCAAAACTATGATTTTGGCATAAAAATAGACACACAAATCAGTGCAACAGAAGAGAGAACTCAGAAATATATCCATGTATATACGATCAACTAATTTATGACAAAGAAGTCAAGAATATAAAATGGGGAAAGGATAATCTTGTCAATAAATGGTGTTGGGAAAACTGGACAGCCACATGCCAAAAGAATGAAACTAGACCCCTATCTTCCACCAAACACAAAAATAAACTCAAAATAGATTAAAGACTTGAACATAAAGCCTGCAACTGTAAAGCTCCTGGAAGAAAACATAGGAAAAAAAATCTCCCTGTTAATAGTCTTGGCAATGATTTTTCAATTAGATACCGAAAGCAAAGGTAACAAAAACAAAAACAAAGACGACAACACCAAATGAAAAACAACCTGCAGAGGAAACCATCAGCAAAACAAAAGGCATTCTACTGAATGGGAGGAAATATATGCAAATTATTTCTCTGATTAGGCAGTTAATATTCAAAATGGGTAAAGAAACTCATACACAACTGAATAGCAAAAAGAAAAACAACTGTATTTAAAAATGGACAAAGGAACTGAATAGACATTTATCAAAAAAGACACACACACAAATGGCCAACAGGTATATGAAAATGTTCTTAACATCACTAATTATCAAGGAAATGCAAATCAAAAGTCACAGTGAGGTACTGCCTCACATCTGTTAGAACAGCTGTAATGAAGAAGACAAGAGATAAGTCTTGAGGAGGATGTGGAGAAAAGGGAACCCTTGTGCACTGTTGGAAGGAATACAAATTGGTACAACCACTATAAAAAAAGAGTATGGCAGTTTCTAAAATAGAATTTGTATGTATTCCAGAATTCCCACTTCTGGGTCTTATCCAAAGGAAATGAAAACAGAACCTCTAAGACGTATCTGTATTCCCATAGTTACTGCAGTATTATTCACAAAAGCTAAGATATGGAAACTAACTATGTGTCCATTAAGAGACAAATGGATAAAGAAAACGTATTGCATATGTATTCAATAGGATATTGTTCAGCACGAGAAAGAAGGACATCCTGCAGTTTGTGACAACATGGATGGACCTTGAGGCCATTATGCTAAATGACTTAAGCCATACAGAGAAACACAAATGCTGCATGTCATCATTCATATGAAAAGTCTTGAAAAAAGCCCCTCAAACTCGGACAATTTAAAAATGGCTGCTAGAGCCTAGGGAGTGAGAGAAATAGGAAGGGTTGGTGAAATAGTACAAACTTTCAGCTATTAGATGAGTAAGTTCTGAGGATCTAATATATAAAAGGTGATTATAGTTGATAACACTGCACTGTATAGTTGCAGTTTGCTAAGAGAGTAGAACGTGAATGCTCTCATTGAGAAATGGAACATTTCCTGCCATATCAGAAGATAAGAATGTCACCGTCATCAGCGATCGCAGCCCTCCACTGTGAGCCAGTGAGCCTGAAGGCACTCAGGAAGGAGAAGAACGCACGCCATCTAGCAGCCATCAGACTACAGTCAGACTACAGGATGAGAAAATAGGATACTGGCCTTGATAGCTGAGGTATGTATCAAAGGAAATGATTTCAGTGAGCAGAGTCTCTCGCATCTTCCCATACATAGAAAAGCGCTAAAATTCCTTAACTTGAGATACCTGGTTTTCTTTAATTTACAATCATTTTTTGACATTCAAACTACCTGCCCTTTGTTGAAAACCTTCTGTATATCCTGGCTCCCTGCCTCACCTCCTCTGAGTAGCTCTCTCAGGGTTAACTTGAGATGCTCCCTCCTCGGCTTAAGTCCTGAAAATTTCTGACAAACAAAACATAACACTCAACTTTCAGGTTCAGTTCAGTTCAGATCAGTCGCTCAGTCGTGTCCAACTCTTTGCAACCCCATGAATCGCAGCACACCAGGCCTCCCTGTCCATCACCAACTCCCGGAGTTCACTCAGACTCACGTCCATTGTCAGTGATGCCATCCAGCCATCTCATCCTCTGTCGTCCCCTTTCCCTCCTGCCCCCAATCCCTCCCAGCAATCAGAGTCTTTTCCAATGAGTCAACTCTTTGCATGAGGTGGCCAAAGTACTGGAGTTTCAGCTTTAGCATCATTCCTTCCAAAGGTTACATCTATTTTTTCAGTAGACATCATCTAAATAAAATAAGTAAAGTGATGGAGATGTTAACCAACTAGACAGGAGGAATTCTTTCACAATGTATTTATTTTTGAATATATCAAATCATCACAATGTACATTTTAAGTATCTTACATTTTTATTTGTTAATCATACCTCAAGATAGTTGGAAAAAGGTAAATACTACTGACTGATCTTTTATGATCACAGAATAATAATCCTAAACCAAATATTCCCAACAAAACCTAGAGATTTATAAAAAGGAAAATACATCATAATCAGGTTGCACAGGAATGCAAAGGTGGTTTTAAGTTAGAAAAGTAACTGGACTGTTTCAACATGTAGTTGGGGGGCTGGGGGGCAGCAGGAAAGTCATATGATCACTTCAACAGAAGCAGATATAGGTGTATGTGAGATTTGGACAAGTTGAGGGTACCTGTAGTTTGGATATAGTGATATATTTTTATAGAATTATAATTATATAATATAACTAATAGCTAGCAATGATGGGGTCACACAGAGTTGGACACGACTGAGCAACTGAACTGAAACTGAAACTGAATGATTAATTGCTAGCTGTTTTAGAGTATGAATGACTTCCAGGTATACACTATGCCTGCTATGCTGGATTTCAACAGCAATTCAAAACAAATGGGACGATCTACTACATAATAAGTCACCACAACCAGGAAACTGATGACAAAGAAACTAGTAAGTTTCACCAATTTAAAGACTATTTAAGACTACCTACCGTACAACCTGTGACATCCTAAAAAACCGCAGTTCATTTTTGAAGAAAAACCTGAGAAAGTCCTCAAATTTGACAAAGTTTTGAACTTAAATACACTTTTCTAAACTACCTGTATTAAAAGTTTTTATTAAAGTATAAGAAAATATTTCTCTTTATTTTCTTTAAAGAAAATGAAAATGCAAAATTATTACCCTATGAAGGGGTAATTCTGGAAAAAGCAGCTAAAAGCACAGAAATGAAAAATTGTAGGGGAGGTGATGGGCAGTGAATTCAAATGATTTTTCTCAATTTTTCTTGATTTAATGGTATTTGGGCTTATTTCTTGAATTTTAAATCTTAAAATCTGCTGGGATTTATTTTCTTCTAGTCAATAATTATTCATTATTAATTTGTATTTACAAATTATTTTTTTCCTTAGATCAGACTCCCAAATTGAACTAACCATCAGACAGCACAGTCTGGATTTGTGCCTACTAGAATTGGCTTGCGTTAAAATTACTAAAAATATTAAACGTTAGTAGGATATGGAACAACTTACACTCTCATACAATCCTGGTGGAAGTGTAAACTGGAATGACCACTTTAGGATACTTTTTAGCAGTATCTACTAAAGTTGAAATACCCATACCCTATGACTCAGTAATTCTAGTCTGAAATATATACCTACCAGAAACACACATATGCGTACTGAAAGCTATGTTCAAAACAGTGCATAGGAGCATTGTTGACAATAGCTCCAAATTGGAAACAGTACAAATTTCCATTGATAGAATACATAAATAAATTATGTACTCACAGTAGAAAACCAAACAGATGAAAAATAAATGACTGCTGCACACAATATAAATGAATTTCATAGACCAGACTTTTACAAACCTCTTCAGGTTATTTATTATCTCAGCAAAAAGTTTAAATTGTCACTACACCAAAAGAAAAATATAACAGTTTTGATTATTAAGTAGTTAGGTCCCCAAAACTTACTATTTATGTACTAATAAAAGTGAAAGTCGCTCATTCATGCCCAACTCTCTGTGACCCTATGGATTGTAGCCCTCCAGGTTTCTCTGTCCATGGAATTTTTCAGGCAAGAATACTGGAGTGGGTTGCCATGCCCTCCTCCATGACATCTTCCTGATCCAGGGATCGAACCCAGGTCTCCCACATTGCTGGTGGATTCTTCACAATCTGAGCAACGTTCCTCACCTTCTTCCCTGGTGGCTCAGCAGGGATCTGCCTGCGATGCAGGAGATCTGGGTTCAATCCCTGGGTCAGGAAGATTCCCTGGAGAAGGAGATGGCAACTCACTCTAGTATTCTTGCCGAAGAAATCCCTTGGACACAGGAACCTGGTGTGCTACAGTCCAATGGGTTGCAAAAGAGCGGGACACGACTTAGTGACTGAACAATAACATTTCCTAATAAATGAGCGGCCATGTTAAAAAATACACATAAATTGAAAGAAAGAAAATTAGTACTTTCATTTCATCCTTAAATAACCATAGTATCTTACTAAAGGGATGTGTATACCTGCTAGATATTGCACAGCTTCTCAAATCTTGAATTCAGATTGGAAACTGCCACCCTCATTTTTTGTTCCACAGTGATTTTTACACATATTTGCTTTTAGTTACAGCTTGAATAAACTTTTGAATGTCTGCAAATGTATGAAATCATGCAAAGAAATGTACCACAACTTATTGTTAAAACTGTCATGAACTATAACTTTGTTCACTGTCCCCTAGGTGTTGAGTATTGTCATTTTTCTGTAAAATGTAAAAATGCCCTGCAGTACTCTGCAATGCTTTGGTACATAGTTTGGGGAACCCATGGGTATAGACATCACACTAAACAAAAAAGCCAAAGACAAAGGCATATGTGTGTGATTCCATTTGTATAAGATTTCAAAGACAGGCAAATATAATCTCTGATATTAGAAATTAGGATTATGTTTATATTGGTGAAGAGGGGAGAGGCCATAATTGGGAAGGGGCACATCAGAATCTCTGGAAAGCTCCTAAAAACATTCTATTTCTTGACCTAATGGTGGCTTCTTAAGTGACTGTGTGGAAGTGTTCATTTTGTTATAATTCATTAACCTGTATACACGAGATTAATCCACTCTGTGTATGTATAAATTATACATGAATAAAATGGTATTTTAATACAGAAGCCCTTAATACAGAAAGAAACAATCTAAGCAGCAAAATAAAAGAAATTACCCCTTAAGGGTGAAACCTCTTCTGATTCACAAGTCAAATCCTTTGTTTTCCTTTAGAGCTTTACATACTAGTCTATAATTATGCAATTACTGATTACATCTCTGGCTAAACTGTGAGCTCCTGGAGGATGGGGCCATGTCTCATTTATCTTTAATTTCCTAGTGCTTCAAGCATGACAACATGGAAGATGGTTAAGCATTGTGAAACGAAGGACAATTGTTCAAAATAAACATGTAAACTCAGGTCTTCTTCTTTACTTGCTGTCTTTTCTCTATCTTACTCAAATGCCCTGAATGATGTTGTATGCATCACAACACATTTGTGGCTTTCCTTTTTAAAATTTCCTGTTTTTATAATAATCATTTATCATCTTCAAAGAATACATTTTAAAGGGATGGGTATATACACCCAGGGCTTTCCTGGTGGCTCAGTGGTAGAGAACCTGTCTGCCAATGCAGGAGATGCAGGTTCACTCCCTGGGTCAGGAAGATCCCCTGGAAAAGGAAGTGGTGATTCACTCTAGTATTCTTGCCTTGGAATCCCATAGACAGAGAGCCTGGCAGGCTACAGTCTATGGGGTCACAAAAAGAGTTGGACATGACTTAGCGATTAAACACCACCATTGCATGTCGACACACCCCCATTCTCTTTTAAAGAATTTATATTATTATAAAGTTCTAATGCTACTCAGTACAGTCCATGGACCAGTGCTAGTCCATGAACTGTTGATTACTGGTTTACAGCAAATTAAGTACAGAAATTGAGAATGTATGTTCAGAAACAAGTACATAATATAATCTGGGTTATATCAATATAATCTGAAAAATGGAGTAATTCCTGCCATATCAGTAAACAAAGGATGTCACAGTTATCAGCAATTGCAGCTGCCGGGGACAGTGAACCAGCGAGCCTTTAGGGAACGCAGGAAGGAGAAGAACATCTGCCATCCAGTGGCCATCAGATTGTAGCCATTCCCCAAACTGAGTCCTGAGGAAAGCAGGGTGTGATAGCCAGATACTGGCCCCAAGAGTTGACATGATATCACAGGAATGATTTCACTGAGCCTAGACTCTTGTATCTTCCCATACAGAGAGCAGCCCTAAATTCCTTAACTTGAGGTATCTGGTTTTCTTTAATTTACAATCATTTTTTGACATTCAGACTGACTGTCTTTTGTTGCAAAATTTCTATATAACTTGGCTCCCCCAGTCCCTACATCCTTGGGGCAGGTCTCTCAGGGTTACTTGAGTTGCTTTCTCCCCAACTTAGGTCCTAAAAGTTTCCACTGAATAAAACATAACTTGCAACTTTTAGGTTGCGCCTGTTTTTTTCAGTTGAGAAACCCTACTAAGATATTGCAATGTGATTAGGAAATTTGCCTTGCATATGACATAAATTAAGTTCTAGTCATTCATAGTTAAACTAGTTATTGGTTGAAGATGGATTGAACAACAAAAAACTGGTCCTTTTCCATGAATAGTTTTTAAAGCTCTGCCACTGACTATTTAAGCTGGAAAAGACCAACCTCATTATTTTACAAGTGGGGAAACTAAGATGTAGATTTTACCCAGTTCCTGATTGCCAAGTTAATGGTCTTTATACTACAATGCCACCAACATTCCCAATATTAACAAAAAGATTTAAAAATAAAATCAACATATTATTCCTACTATTATTGGCAGTAGCAACTGTAGCTACTGTTTATCCATATCCAATGCTTAATAGCCACAACCACATGAAATGGCTATCTATATATTAAAAAACTGTCATGTCCATAATTTCACATGGTTTAACTCATATGTGTTTTCATGCCTTAAAGAAGAGGCATCTACAGCCAGAGTACATGATGTTTGGCAAGTTCTCTCTGGGGCCTGTCTCCACATCCCTAACCTGAAGTTAATAATAATAACCTCAGATATTAATATTTATTGAGGCTTAAACAATCCTAGCCCTTGGAAGAGCACCTGGCAGGAAGTAAGTGCTTAGTGTGTATTACTTGTTCTGATTAATCAAGGAGACGATGTTGGAAATAATCTCAGAACAATCTTGTGAAACAGGAACATTTTATCCTCAGTTTATAGATGAGGATACCAGAGCTTTAAGAGAAGGTACCAATTTGAACTTTTGTCCACCTGAGTTCAAGCACATGCCCTTACATATGTCTTACAGAGCAATTTTCAATTAAGTGACAGTTCAATCAAATAACCTCATTGGGGTGTTTCAGCAGAATTGTCAATATTTGAGCAGATCAAGCATCTGGGACTCTTTAATAGTCAGTTATGTGAAAAACAGTGCAAGCTTTTTTCATGTTCTATTAAGAGAAACTAATGTCGCCATTTTTGTTGTTGTTGTTGTTTTTAGGTCTCCTGATGGACAAGAATACTGTAAGCAATAGACAAGGTAATGGTTACCACCTCCGATTTCCTAATAGTGCAACCTTGTAGTAACCCCTTAAGTATTTCTTTCACCTCCCAAAGGGCCTCCAAACCCCAGCGGCACCATCCTCCAGATGCTGAGGAGGGAAAACTCCATGTGGCACTTGCTGCCTGGAACCCAAGCTGTTCAACTTGGTCAGGATTTTGTACAAGACCTAAGAAACACTGTCATTTCTTCTCAAATAGAATAAGTAGTCAAGAAATTCCCTTGAGAAGCAACAAGATCTGATTGAATTTTTCAGAAATTTCTATTATTCTATCAAGTTCACCTGACAGCAAAGGACAAGCTGCCTTTCACATGCTATAAGCAACTGCATCAGCAATTCAGAAGGAAAAACGCGGCTTATTAAGTAGGAACAAGTCTCTCTGAATATATTTACACCAACTCATGGAAACCATTTTCCTTAGAAATCTCTGTGACAATCTATTTTCTAGTCTCAGGATTGCTTTAAGTTTGACAGATGATAATAAAATACAATGAAATTACGTCTGAGCTCTGAAATGTACATCAGCTTACAGATTCCTCATGACTTGAGTTTTTATTTTACCAACGTGGCTCATCCACTCTCAATATTATTCTCAAGCATTCAAGGTTTATGTCTGGGCAATGTGCCATGCTTATATAAAGGTAAGGAATACAGAAGTTATTATATATGTATATATATATGCATATATGCACATATACAATGTACATATTATCTATCTGTTAACTAAGAGCTGAAAGGGGCCTTTGAGATCATCAAGACTCATTTTGTTGTCTTATAAATGAGGACTCTGAAGCCCAGAAAGAAATGCTATTCTGAAGGCTATGAAGCAAATTGGCTTCTAAACAAAGCTTGGGGGAATAACTGTAGAAAGCACCTATCATATTCTGAGGACTGCAGCAAGCATTCTCTGTACATAAATTCTCATACCATTTCTATGATGTTGGTATCATCATTTTCATTTGGTAGATGAAAAAGTTGAGATTAAGAAAGTAGTATAACTAATAATGACCATAAATGGAATTAAAGGTTTGATATCTCTGGGTTCCTTTCAGTACACCCAGTGTTTCTCTGAATGCACTCACCCCCATATCCATGTTTGTTTGGTTTTTTTCCCATATCCACATACCAAATGGATTACTGTTTTCTTAACCTTTTCCTTAAATAGACTAAACATTTATAAAGGAAGCTTTTTATCACACTTTAATGCAAAACAAATATCATGTGCTGTAAGCAGAAGATATTTATAAAAGTAAACACAAACCAACAAAAATAAGACTGAGCGACTTTCCTTTCACTTTTCACTTTCATGCATTGGAGAAGGAAATGGCAATCCACTCCAGTGTTCTTGCCTGGAGAATCCTAGGGACGGGGGAGCCTGGTGGGCTGCTGTCTGTGGGGTCGCACAGAGTCGGACACGACTGAAGTGACTTAGCAGTAGCAGCAGACTCTTCTGCTCCTTAGATTGGATTTGCATTCTAGTCTTTGTTGTAAATATTAGCAATTTACAGAGATATTAAAGGCCCAGCTACACCAAACTGAGATTTAAGGATTGAAAGACAAGCAAGACAGAAAACTTTCATTATGTGATTCAGCTGTTTGATACCACATCAGTGTCACCTAAAGTCATCTTCACTCTATCTCAGATCATTTTGAGTACCATCCTGGTACCTTCTCACTTTGAGAAAAACTGATATACCTACAGCATCTGGGCAGGTTCTGCAGACCATGATACTCTAACTCCAGTCAGCAAGCTTGTCCAGTCAGAAGGCTTGTTAAAAACACAGATTTGAGTCTTATCAAGTTTTTGATTTAGCATGTCTGGGGTAGAACCTGAGAATTTGCATTTTTAACACATTCCTGAGTATTTCTGAAATAGTCCAAACAGGAACAGCATCTTAAGAACCACTGCTCTGGGCTGTACTTGGCAGGGAGCAGGTAGAGAATACACAATGGCACGTGTGTGAAAATTTCACCAGAAGTTTGATAGTAATTGGAAGGATCTGGTATTTTTATTGAAATAGGCAGATGCAGCCAAGAAACAATGCATTCTTGTGTTCTGTGTGGTTTCTTCAATCCAATGAGCTCACACTGATACTATGCCACATATGAGCAGTCCGAGGTAGTATTAGTTGAGGGATGGAAGTACTTCCCTCAGACCCGACAATTCAGGTCAATTCCAGGCAACTTACTATCTGCAAGGCTCTTTGCATTAATAGCAACCAGTGATTATTAATCTCAAAAGCAAAAAATGAGACTCTCCTTCTTTCTTCCACACGTTAAGACATTACATAATATTAATAAATGCCATGACAGCTAATATTCCCTCTCTTTTGGTTGCAGTTAATAGTAATGATGAATAATTGTAAAATGCCATTTTTGAATCAGTCATTGCATTGTACTAGGTAATTACACACACACACCCTCAATCACTCACTCATTCATACTCAAAGTGAGAGTTTGAGAGGCTAAGTAAGTTATCTAAGGTCATACAATTGCTAAGAAGTATCACAGTGATTTAATGTTAAGTTCAATTTAAATGTCTATTTATTTATTTCTGTTTTTTTAAATACTAAATCACCCCATGCTATTGTTACTATTCAATTTCTTTTTCCTTAATTTATTTTTAATTAAAGCATATTTACAATATTGTGTTGGTTTCTGTCATACATGACAGAAACATCAGTTATAGATATACGTATGTCCCCTCTTATTCAATCTTTTAATAAAACTGTATTTTATAGAGAACTAAAAAATAAGGAGAAAGGGCTCCACATGCTTGAAACTTTTAAAAGAAAATTTTAAAACAATGTCACTGGAAGACAGAAATCAGTAATATTTAATCAGCAATGGAAGTAGAGTTCCCTAGGTTCAAGGGTGGAAGAATGTCGAAGTTTTCTTCTTAGGAGAGTGAATAAGTGGGTAGAACCAGTCTCAGAAATCCAACCTGACTTAGTGTACTCAAGTCAAGAGGAGGGTTTTATTCCCTTCTGATATGTTAAGGGCCATTTTGGAGGACAACTGTGGTAGAACAATCAAAACTGGATTGAGACCCATGAGCCTTGAATTCTGATTGTTGTTTTGTCTCAGTAACTCTGACTTTATTTCTCTGAGTCCACGTTCACCATCTGTAAACCAGGCAGCTGGCCCAAGTTCCCTTAATTCTCCCTTTCAGAATGGCAGACTCCTTCAACTGGATTTATTAGCACCATACGCTTCAAAATGATTATGCTCCTCTTTCAGCATAATGGGAATATGGTTTGATTGCAAACTCAGCAGTGGGTTTCAGCCTACCGTCTTTCAAGAGCCTATTAATCTGTCCATATGTGAGGTTACCCTGCTACATTCTTTGGGATATAGCACAACTTGGAGGAGAGAATCTGAACCCTCCAAGGTAGAAACAAAATTTAAATCCATATAAATAGAATTTAAGAAGAAGAAATTTAATTATCTGATTAATTTTTAAAGTCATCAATGACAACGAAATGACAAATTCAGTAGGTGTTATTAGGAGTAATTATGGCAATATCTGAAAAGAAAACAACATCTGTGATTTGCCTGATTAATGGCTTAATGTATCAGGGCATCTGTTAATGGAGTAACACTCCTGGCGATCTCGACTGTATGTTTGCAAGATCTGGAAATAAAGAAAGGACTAGTGGAGAAGAAAGGAGCAGGGTTCCAGATTGGTTATTGGTGGTTAAATTCCTCCTGAGAATTTTGAACTCCCCTCTGGCTACCTTGACCAGAACTGTATAGCTAATTCAGAGGATAAACGAGCTCCACCACGTATATGAACTCCCGCAGGCTAAACAATTAGCTTCTCAGAGAGATTGCAACAATTTTACTTTGCACCTTGTGGTTGGAGATGTGTTACCCCAGCTCTGAAGGCATGCCACAGTAGGATTTTTACTAAAGGTATGCATCATTCAACTACTTGTATGCAAGAGGATTTTTGAGGGGGGCAGGTAGTAGTTAATAATTTAGGGAGTAAATGTGTTTTTCTTTAAGCATCAATTTTCTCTTTTGAACTCAAAGGAAAACAAGGTGTTGCCACCTATAGTTGAAAACCACTGCAATGTGGCAGCTTCAGGGCGTATCGAGATGAAACTGGGAAATCATATACTGGTCTCACTCTCTTCCTCAAAGCTGTATTTTCTCACTGCTTTGAGAAACAGACACAAACTACATCTGTTTCCTCAGGCTGCAATGGCTGAGAGAGGGATAGATTATTGTAAAACATATTCAGGTCCATTCAAACTGCAAGCTTTATTGCATGAGGAAGTAGCTTATCCTAATGAAATCAATTGCAGAAAAATACAACATTCTGTTACAAAAGAAACGTGGATCTCACACTCAGCAAACCAAATGCAATTTCCAATGTGGTAAAAAGAAAAGCAGTTATGAGCTGGGCATGACTCACAAGTTAGAATTAGTGACCAGAGGAGGCAACGATTCCCCTATTATACGGAAGGGCCAAGTTGCTTTTACTCACCCCAGCAAAGATGATGTCTCTCCTGAGCGGGCTCCATTAGAAACTATGGAAAACTGGGCTTGAAAGTGGCATATTTCTCTTGTGCTGCTTGGCTAAAATATCACCTCTCTTTCCTATTGCATTTTTCATTTCTCTGATTATATCTGATGGTGTCAACGTGAGGCCTTAAGCTAACACTCCCTTGGAAATTCAGAAGAGGAGGAGGCCTGGAAAGAAACAACTCTGACCAATAAAAGAAGGAGACAAATAAGCTACCTCACTAGAGCCCTGTGAGAAAGAGAAGAATGGCCTGACTGTGAGTGGGGGCCCAGTAACAGAACAGTGGAGGCAGTGTCCTCAACTCGGCTGCACATTCACACAGCACCATCACTGTTAGATATGACTTCTGCATAAATTTCTGCTTTCTGTGAATCACTGAGCCAGCAATATAAAAATTCATAAGTGATTCTATTCTCTATATGGAACAAAAATGACTTTGTCCATTTACCTTTTGCAACGCACATAATTAAGTGTGAGACAATTATAACCTATACCTCTCCTTGGGGGTTTAAAATATAATTTAGTCGCTGTGTTTCAAGGGCACTTAAGGAAGAAAAGACTCTCTGCAGTGACTATTATATCCATGCTGGTGATGAATTTACCCTCAAAGCTTCTGAAGTTCCATTGTGCAGTAGTCTTAGTTCTTATTGATTACTGTTTGATTATACAAAGTAAGGAAAGTGGGACCAGAATATTGTACTTATGGATTATGTGAATTCTTCAGACATACAGAAAATCAGAATTGTTTATGAGCTTATTGAGAGATTTGAGTCACTCCCTTAAAAGGAGATTTTCATGCATAACATTTTTTAAAAGTGAGTTTTCTGTTTACTGAGCTAATTGGGGTAAATGCTATGAACCAGGTGCCACACTGATGGACAGTTATTGGTGAGCCCATAAAGAAGGTAAAGCAAGCAACAAGCCTTTTTTGATGGTAGCAATAATGAAATACTAAGAAGCTTGGGGATAAAAGGAGGTGAAAAGAAATCAACATACCAATTTCATGAAAATGTTTCTACATGCTCTTGGCTGGTTGCTATGCTAATTGTGAACTTACATGTACAGTTGGATCCTATTAGAAACTGTTAATAAGAAACATGGACACAAGAAACGTTTTAGAAGGACTGAAACATCCAAAACACCTAAACTTTAAATAGCTGTAAGGTACAAGCTAGCAACTTTTGAGAGCACAAAATCTGCCTAACAATTGAGACAGTCTAGAAATTTTTCAGTATGCACTTGACATTTCACAGCTGTCCATCTGCTAAAGAGAAGAATGCTTTGCAAGTCCCAGTTTCTTTCTCTCCCTTTGCTCAGAGCCCTGTGGCTTCTTGGCACGAGCATGACCTGGACTCACAGATTTGGTACATCACGGAGTGTTAGCATCAGAACTGGAGGTTGTTTGGCACTACTTCCTGGTGCTGTGGCAGAGGACACTGAAGCTTAGAGAAGTTAATAAACCTGCTCAAGGCACACAGGAAACAGAGACGGGCCACAAACCACATCTCCTCACTTCTAAAGTCAGTGCTTTTCCCCTCACCACTTCCCCAATAAACATAGTTGCACACAAAGCTGGGATGAGAAGATCTAGCATATTAATCTCTTGATAATCATGGGGACTAATGGCTACAGAGTACTCAAAGCATAAGTTCGTTTTCCAAGCTACTTAGAAACTGTAAATATTGATAAAACAGGCATGTGCCAAGTTATTTGCATCATGAAGTTGAAATTAAATATCTATGTCCAGCTAATTAGAACCCTAATGACAAGTAATAGATAGCAGAGACTATGTTCAGTTTGTGCTAGAGAGGCTATATTTCATCTGGCTGCTGGAATTTCTCAATAAATCATGCTAAAAGATCACACATGACAGAGTTTTATGTAGTTCCTTTTTCCTGCCATCAACTTAATTCACTTAAGTGAATTAACCATTTTTGTATTTGGATTTCTCATTGGCTGCCTCATGCTCTTCATGTATAATTTTTAGAGTTAGTCATGGTTTAGCCTGTATATTCTTACAGCCTCAAATCACCAACTAAGAGGCAATAGTTGGGGCTTCCTAGGTGGCTCAGTGGTAAAGTATCCATCTGTCAAAGGAAGAAGCAGTGGTTGACAGAAACTTTTGCCTCTTCATCTCTCACCCACCCATACCACACAACCTTCATATGCTTAAGGCCCATGCTGTGCACATTTTCCTGGTGGTAACTGTAACTATTAATGAGTGGTTACTCTGTGCCAAGCACTGCAGTAAGTACTCTACATAATTAGACTCATTTAATTCCTGAATATCCTTAACAGTTTGACTTAATTATTCCTATAAAAAAACATAAAATTCTTCATACATTAACACAAGTAGTTGCAGGGAAAAATCTTGTAGTCACTTTGATAAGTCAGTGCTTATTTGTCTTGATTTTAGTCAAGAGAAAGTCAAAGGTCTAGAAAAATCTTCACTGAACAAGCAGAGTAATGTGTTAAGTGCTTGGAATGGAAAATAACTTGAGGCTTTTTAGCTGGTTAACCAGATGCAACACTGGTTGAGGACTAATGAGCAAGGGTTGAAAGAAGTACTGTGTAATAACAAGATCATGAGGAGGAGTTAGTTACAGGAGAGACTAGCCATGAAACTAGTGCCTTCAGGACTGAGGTATGGGGATGGACCGCAGGGCAGTAGCCCAGGACAGTTACATCTCTGGAGATGTAACATGATGGAATACAGTGCATTTACCAGCTCTCCCCTTGGGAACAATACAGTATAAGCAGCCTGAGAAAGAGGTAAGACACCCTCAAGGGCCAGGCATGGACACTTCTCCTAAATCAGTATTCTCAAAAAGGGGTGACTTTGCCCAATTCCCCCCCCCCACCCCCCCTCCCCCCACCCACAGAGGACTTTTGGTGCTATCTGGAGACATCTTTGACCATCATACTGTGTGATAGGGAAGTCACTGGCATCTGGTGAATAGAGTCCAGAGATGCTGATAAACATCTGACACTGCACAGAACATCCTCTCATGATGAAGAATTACTGGGCCCAAAATGTCAATAGTGCTGAGGTTGAGAAATTCTGCCTTAAATGTTCTCTGAGCAGGGAGCTTAAATCAGGTGCTCTGTGACAATCTAGAGGGGTGGGAGTGAAGTTCATGAGAGAGGAGACATATGTTTACCTATGTCTGATTCATGTCTATGTGTGGCAGAAAACAGTACAACGTCGTAAAGCAATTATCCTCCAAATAAAATGAAGTAAATTTAAATTAGAAAAAAAAAAAACAAACCCAAAAACTGTTCCCTAAATTCCTGAGGTGCTGGGTCAAGCTAACCACAGAATTGAATCACGGACTAAATGAGTTTGGTGAGTCTTGTTTACCTTTCCCCAACCTAGGCTTTGCTCTTTCTCTGGATAGTTATTGAACAAACTTCTAAAGATGAGCAGTTTGAAGGAGTAGGAAGTCTTAGGCTGGGTCGCTAGCAATTAGATTGATTTCTGAAATAATTTTAAAAAGCAAAGACAAAATAATGATGAAAAGCCTTTATAGTAAGAAGTATTGAGGGGGCAAGGGCAGGCTCAGCTGAAAAACACCAGTAACTACAGAAAACCTCAGTGGATGATGACTTCTTGGTCATTTGTCATCAAGTAATTTATGTGATATGTAGTGTTCCTAAATCAGATGCGACAGAGTGGTAATTACCTGCACAAATATTTCATTTGGCCTGCACAGACTTAAATTTTAGATTCATTGGCAGTGTTAAACATTGGGATGCTTCTCATAATAGTACAGATTTTTTTTGTGTGGAACTCAACTAGCCAAAGAACTGACAACTGTGGGTTGTTTCTCATCAGTCAAAAGCTATCCATTGCTGAATGGTGCTGCCTGGACAGGGCATGAGCAGCCCCATTCCTCAGCTGAATTGCTTCTGGAGGTTACATTACCTGCCTGGTCCTTGTCACAATCTTAGCTTGCAACTTCTGTCTTAAAAAATCATACTCTTCTTTTACTTTCCTCTTTAGGGTGACCCTATATAATGATAGTGTCTTTTGCAATGTATGCAGTGTTGCCTAGACTGGTTTTCATTCAGTCAGTTTTGCACCATCTTTTGGCTATGTTTGTGTTAATCACAATTATGACTTTTGGATGACTTTGTTTTTCTTTTTCTTTCAATTTTTCTGGTTACTCAAAAGGTAACTAAATAGTGAAAAATAACTCATTGTTAACCCACTGGGATGGAAAGCCACCACAATTCCTGTCCTACCCATTTTGATAACTTAATAATTTTTCATATACAAAACATGAATAAAATAGTTCCCAAATAAATATTTTGACCATGACTTAAAGAAACTTGGTAGGCATAATGTACTGAGATCTATACAAAATTAGTTTTAGAATAAAATACTGCATACTGATGTTGAAAGTGAGGAACAAAGTTGAAATAGGTATTTTATACTGTCAGATCAAGTCATTAGAAGGTCACAAAAGAAGCTTGTGAACCAGTATTCCTTTATATTCTTAAAAATTATTTAGGGTTTTTTTTTTGTTTATGCTTGCTATAACCATCTACACTTACTGTATTAGAAATTTAAAATTAGAAAAATCCAAATTATTTATTCATTTCTTTAAAATAACTAGTGAGAACTTTTCTAAATCTCATTAGTTGTTTGGATTCATAGAGGACATCTGCATTTTCATATGCATTTATCCATTCGTTCTGTTGCATCATGTTGTTTTGCTTGAAATACACGAAGAAAATCCAGCCTTATACTTAGTTATAAAGGGGAACACTCGAGGTCCCCTAAAAGAGCTTTGAGAACTGTGGTTAGCTTTATGTGTTGACTTGGCTATGTTACAGTGTCTGGTTATTCAACCAGGCACTAGTCTAGGTGGTGTGGAGGTATTTTTGTAGGCGTGACTAAAGTCCATAATGAGTCCATCCAAAATAGGGCCTGATTCAGTCAGTTGAAAGGACTTGGAAACACAGCTGTGTCTTCTCAGAAGAAGAAGAAAAAATGCCATCTATAAACAGCAGTTTCAGCTCATACTTGAGAATTCTAGCATGCCAGCTAATGGCCTTCCCTATGAATGTCATACTTGCATAGCTAGCCACCAATCATGTAAGCCAATTCCTTGCAATAAATCAATAAATTCTCTCTCTATATATGTGTGTATGTGTGCGTATGTGCATATGTATGTGTGTCTGTGTGTGTGTTTAAAACCTAGTGGTTCTGTTCCTCTGGCTGAACTCTGACACAGGAACCCCCTAGGGGGTCCTCAGACCACACCATAAGAATCACTGATATATACTTCATAAAGTCTTTGATGTCAGTTAACTAATTGGCTTAACATAATAATTCTATGAAGTAATTCAATGAAACTAAGCCATGCTGTGTGGGGCTACCCAAGATGGATAGGTCATGGTGGAGAGGTCTGACAGAATGTGGTCCACTGGAGAAGGGAATGGCAAGCCACTTCATTATTCTTGCCTTGAGAACCCCATGAAAAGGCAAAATGATAGGATACTGAAAGAGGAACTCCCTGGGGCAGTAGGTGCCCAATATGCTACTGGAGATCAGTGGAGAAATAACTCCAGAAAGAATGAAAGGATGGAGCCAAAGCAAAAACACCACCCAGTTGTGGATGTGACTGGTGATAGAAGCAAGGTCCGATGCTGTAACGAGCAATATTGCATAGGAACCTGTAATGTCAGGTCCATGAATCAAGGCAAATTGGAAGTGGTCAAACAGGAGATGGCAAGAGTGAATGTCGACATTCTAGGAATCAGTGAACTGAAATGGACTGGAATGGGTGAATTTAACTCAGATGACCATTATATCTACTACTGTGGGCAAGAATCCCTTAAAAGAAATGGAGTAGCCATCATGATCAACAAGAGAGTCTGAAATGCAGTACTTGGATGCAATCTCAAAAACAACAGAATGATCTCCCTTCATTTCCAAGGAAAACCATTCAATATCACGGTAATCCAAGCCTATGCCCCAACCAGTAATGCTGAAGAAGCTGAAGTTGAATGGTTCTATGAACACCTACAAGATCTTTTAGAACTAACACCCAAAAAAGATGTTCTTTTCATTATAGGGGAATGGAATGCAAAAGTAGGAAGTCAAGAAACACCTGGAATAACAGGCAAATTTGGCCTTGGAGTACAGATTGAAGCAGGGCAAAGTCTAATAGAGTTTTGCCAAGAGAACACACTGGTCATAGCAAACACCCTCTTTCAACAACACAAGAGAAGACTCTACACATGGTCATCACCAGATGGTCAACACCAAAATCAGATTGATTATTTTCTTTGCAGCCAAAGATGGAGAAGCTCTATACAGTCAACAAAAACAAGACCAGGAGCTGACTGTGGCTCAGATCATGAACTCCTTATTGCCAAATTCAGACTTAAATTGAAGAAAGTAGGGAAAACCACTAGACCATTCCGGTAAGACCTAAATTGAATCCCTTATGACTATACAGTGAAATTGAGAAATAGATTTAAGGGACTAGATCTGATAGACAGAGTGCCTGATGAACTATTGACGGAGGTTCGTGACACTATACAGGAGACAGGGATCAAGAGCATCCCCATGGAAAAGAAATGCAAGAAAGCAAAATGGCTGTCTGAAGAGGACTTACAAATAGCCGTGAAAGCAGAGAAATGAAAAGCAAAGGAGAAAAGGAAAGATATTCCCATTTGAATGCAGAGTTCCAAAGAATAGCAAGGAGAGATAAGAAAGCCTTCCTCAGCGATCAATGCAAAGAAATAAAGGAAAACAACAGAATAGGAAAGACTAGAGATCTCCTCAAGAAAATTAGAGATACCAAGGGAACATTTCATGCAAAGATGGGCTCGATAAAGGACAGAGATGGTATGGACCTAACAGAAGCAGAAGATACTAAGAAGAGGTGGCAGGAATACACAGAAGAATGGGACAAAGAAGATCTACATGACCCAGATAATCATGTTGGCATGATCACTCACCTAGAGCCAGACATCCTGGAATGTGAAGTCAAGTGGGCCTTAGGAAGCATCACTATGAACAAAGCTAGTGGAGGTGATGGAATTCCAGTGGAGCTATTTCAAGTCCTGAAAGATGATGCTGTGAAAGTGCTGCACTCAATATGCCAGCAAATTTGGAAAACTCAGCAGTGGCCACAGGACTGGAAAAGGTCAATTTTCATTCCAATCCCAAAGAAAGGCAATGCCAAAGAATGCTCAAACTACCACACAATTGCACTCATCTCACACACAAGTAATGCTCAAAATTCTCCAAGCTACGCTTCAGCAATACATGAAACGTGAACTTCCAGATGTTCAAGCTGGTTTTAGAAAAAGCAGAGGAACCAGAGTTCAAATTGCCAACATCCTCTGGATCATCGAAAAAGCAAGGGAGTTCCAGAAATACATCTTCTTCTGCTTTATTGACTGTGCCAAAGACTTTGACTGTGTGGATCACTATAAACTGTGGAAAACTCTGAAAGAGATAGGAATACCAGACCACCTGACCTTCCTCTTGAGAAACCTGTATGCAGGTCAGGAAGCAACAGTTAGAACTGGATATGGAACAACAGACTGGTTCCAAATAGAAAAAGGAGTACGTCAAGGCTGTATATTGTCACCCTACTTATTTAACTTCTATTCAGAGTACATCATGAGAAATGCTGGGCTAGAAGAAACACAAGCTGGAATCAAGACTGCTGGGAGAAATATTAATAACCTCAGGTATGCAGATGACACCAGCCTCATGGCAGAAAGTGAAGAGGAACTAAAAAAGCCTCTTGATGAAAGTGAAAGAGGAGAGTGAAAAAGTTGGCTTAGAGCTCAACATTCAGAAAACTAAGATCAAGGCATCTGTTCCCATCACTTTATGGGAAACAGATGGGGAAAGAGTGGAAACAGTGTCTGACTTTATTTTTTTGGGCTCCAGAATCACTGCAGATCGTGATTGCAGCCATGAAATTAAAAGATGCTTACTCCTTGGAAGGAAAGTTATGACCAACCTCGACAGCATATTAAAAAGCAGAGACATTATTTTGCCAACAAAGGTCTGTCTAGTCAAGGCTATGGTTTTTCCAGTGGTCATATAAGGATGTGAGAGTTGGACTGTGAAGAAAGCTGAGCACTGAAGAATTGATGCTTTTGAACTGTGGTGTTGGAGAAGACTCTTGAGAGTCCCTTGGACTGCAAGGAGGTCCAACCAGTCCATCCTAAAGGAGATCAGTCCTGGGTGTTCATTGGAAGAACTGATGTTGAAGCTGAAACTCCAGTAGTTTGGCCACCTCATGTGAAGAGTTGACTCATTGGAAAAGACCCTGACGCTGGGAGGGGTTGCGTGCAGGAGGAGAAGGGGATGACAGAGGATGAGATGGCTGGATGGCATCACTGACTCGATGGATATGAGTTTGGGTAAACTCCAGGAGTTGGTGATGGACAGGGAGGCCTGGCATGCTGTGGTTCATGGGGTTGCAAAGAGTTGGACACGACTGAGCAAGTGAACTGAACTGAATAATTCTATGAAGTAAAAAAGGCAGAAATCATTATTTCTATCCCCAAAGACGATATTTATCAAATGTCACACACCCATCAGAGGCTGTTAGTCTGGATCCTTAACAACAGCAACAATTACAGAGCTCCTATCCCTCAGCACAATAACTGTCAATATATTTGCAAGTATACACACAGATATGTACGTAGGTCAATAAACAGCAGTTAGAACCAGATACAGAACAATGGACTTGGTCAAAATTGGGAAAGTAATACGTCAAGGCTTTATATTGACAACCTGCTTATTTAATTTCCATGCAGATACATCATGCAAAATATTGGGCTGGATAAATAACAAGCTGGAGTCAAGATTTCCAGGAGAAATATCAACAATTTCAGATATGGAGATGATAGCACTAATAGCAGAAAGTGAAGAGGAACTAAAGAGCCTCTTGATGAGGGTGAAAAAAGAGTGTAAAAAAGCTGGTTTGAAACTCAACATTCAAAAACCTAATATCATGGCATCCAGTTCCATCACTTCATGGCAAATAGGTGGGGAAACAATGGAAACAGTGACAGACTTATTTTCCTTGGCTTCAAAATCACCGTGGATGTTGACTGCAGCCACAAAATTAAAAGATGCTTGCTCCTTGCAAGAAAAGCTATGACAAACCTATATGGCATATTAAAAAACAGACATCATTTGCTGACAAAGGTCCCTCTAGTCAAAGCTATGGTTTTTCCAGTAGTCATGTACATATGTGAGAGTTAGACCACAAAGAAGGGTTAGTGCAGAACTGATTCCTTCAAATCGTGGTGCTGGAGAAGACTCTTGAGTCCCTTGGACAGCAGGGAGATCATACCAGTCAATCCTAAAGGAAATCAATGCTGAATATTCACTGGAAGGACTGATGCTGAAGCTGAAGCTCCAAAACTTTGGCTACCTGATGCGAAGAGCCAACTCATTGGAAAAGACCCCGATGCTGGGAAAGACTGATGGCAGGAAGAGAAGGGAGTGACAAGAGGATGAGATGGTTGGATGCATCACTGACTCAATGGACATGAGTCTGAGCAAGCTCTGGGAGACAGCAAAGGACAGGGAAGCCTCGTGTGTCACAGTCCATGGGGTTGCAAAGAGTTGGACACGACTTCGTGACTGAACAACAGCACAAATCTAGACAGTCATATTAGTTAATGCACACACACCACACAGAAATTCTTTAGAAAAAGTAGATGGGACTTAAAACCTTTAAGTTGGTTTCCTACCAAAAAGTGATACTAAAGAAAAATAGGGCTTTGTTTAATACTCAAGCAGCATATAATGTGCCTGGTGGAATAAGACTGCTCATTTCTAAAGCTATGAGATTCAATGAGATCATTAGGAATTTGATTCTTTACCAATAATTTTTAAGTACTAGGCTCTGGAATAGGGCTGCTTTTATCTTTTTCAGCTACTGCCATTATGGAATGGATCCCCCGTGCCTATTTGATACTCCCACTACTCAGGGAATTTATGGAAGACAGGAATAGTCACTGACCAGCGGGCGCTTAGTAATAATGACCTGTTCATTGAATGACTGAGGATGCCAAGGATGGGTGCAATACACAGAAGTGAAAAGAAAGAGCAAAAGTGGAAAAGTTTGGAGAAATGAAAAAACCAAAGTTTTTCATTTAACAGTTAGAACCAGACACAGAACAATGGACTTGGTCAAAATTGGGAAAGAAGGAATATGACTTTTAAAAAAGAATAAAGAGGAAACTGAGCTGGAGAAAAGAGTATGTATCAAAGAGTAATAAAGAGTTATATGAACAAATCAAAGGCTTCCATTCTAGGAAAGACTGGCCAAGGAGTCTGTCTTTCATTAAGAAGAAGAGGCAGAATAATATCATGACTGAGAGAATGAACTTTTGTCAGACAGATGTGAGTTTGGGTCTTAGTTACATCACACATTAGCTATGTGATCTTGGGTAAATTACCTAACTTTTTTGGCCCCAGTTTCTACACCCATGAACTTCAGTTACTGTGAAGATTAAGGAAGTACATATAAAGTACATCACACAGTATCTAGCATAGAGTAAATCCAGTGAGTGTTGGCTCCCATGATTATTAATGTTACTACTGCAATTATTATTAATTCTAGAGGCAGTAAGCAGCCCATGGGAGGGTTTTAATTGGGATGGTGATTGGGAGACACCTGTCAATTTTGAAAATATATTTGATGCTAGTTAGAATGAATCATTAAAGGGAAATATTGGAGCAAGAACAATCAGGAAATTACTTTAATTGTACAACCACAAAAAAGTGACAGAGGTAATTAATATTCTAGCCAGTGCTCCTTCCACTGGATCAGCCAATATACAACAGATTGGACTTTTGCATTTCGTTATTCTAAATAGGAGCAAAAGTTCTCTTTTAAAGCATAATTGGGAAAAGAGAAACTGTATAAAATTTTTCAAGCATATTTAATTTCAATACATCATTGGTCAGATTTAGGGGAGAATGTTAGACGCTGAAAGTTGCAAATTTTAGATTGTCAAACTTTCTGACATAGCTATTACATTTTCAAGTTCTCTCTGCTTACATGGCAAATTAACTAGAGGTTCCCAGGAAATGAACTGCTAAGGAGGCACCAGTCTAGGCTAATAATAAAAAGCAAAACTGCTTACAAGTCACACAAACATCTTTGTGTATGTCTAGGATCTTCTAAGAGAGACACATAGCTGGATATGTGATATCTACAGAGCTTACAAATGATGGCTATTCACTTTCAGTGAAATCCACATGTTAATATCTGGGTATGCTGGCAGTAAAATCAGCTGATGACAGGTAAGTAGACTAGTAGGTAAGTAGGAAGATTCACTTGTCAATATATGGCACTGGTCACAATATATGAACAAGCACTGCTGCTGCTAAGTTGCTTCAGTTGTGTCCGACTCTGTGCGACCCCACAGATGGCAGCCCACCAGGCTCCCCCGTCCCTGGGATTCTCCAGGCAAGAACACTGGAGTAGGTTGCCATTTCCTTTTCCAATGCATGAAAGTGAAAAGAGAAAGTGAAGTCGTTCAGTCATGTCCGACTCTTAGCGACCCCATGGACTGCAGCCCACCAGGCTCCTCTGTCCATGGGATTTTCCAGGCAAGAGTACTGGAGTGGGGGTGTCATTGCCTTCTCCATTTAAAACTGACTAAACCATAATAGGTTTGTTCCTTGAATAGTTTGCCAAGTATTTGTCCAGGTCTATTATAGCTACTGGGCAAATGGGTTGGCATGAATAGTTATATCCTTAATGTGTACATCATTAAGAGGTTGATATGTCTTCTCATTTACAGGTAACTTCTCCAGTTCATCTGGAGTCTCCAGACCATCTATCACCTTGCCAAATACTGTGTATTTCATGTCCAGATGTGGCTGCTTCCCATAGGTGATGAAAACTGAGATCCATTGGTATTTGGGCCATTATTAGCCATAGATACAACACCTCTAACACTGTGCTTAAGATATTCACTATATTCTTCTTCAAACTTCTTGCCCCAGATACTGTTACCTCCCCTTCCAGTACCTGTCAGATCTCCCATTTGAACCATGAAACCCTTGATATTTCTATGAAATATACAGCCATTGTAGTAATCACTGGCACAAAGAGCCAAGAAATTTTCATATGTTTTGGGTGTCCTTTCACAGAAGACTTCTATTTTAATATCACCTACATCTGTATGCAATGTCACCGACATTTTCTTTCTTGATGGTTTCAGGAAGCACTGTTACTTTCTCAGAGTTTATTGAGAGAAGTTCAAAAAGGAGCCTCTCTTCCTCCCGGCTCTGTGTCCCGCCTACTTTCACAACACCAGGAAGTTCCAAGCAGGAGCGGAAGTAGCACTCGCGGAGTCCTGGGACTGGTGAGTCTTGGGAGAATTAGATTCCCGTGTGGGTAGCTGAGCCTTCGGTGGAGGTCTGTGGCAGCCCCCTAATAGCCACAGGGCAGAGATAGTGCAGAAAACCGTGTTGCCTCGAGATAGGATAGGGCTCTAGAGGGGCTGCTTGTTAATATAGCACTACTTTTTTTTTTTTACTTTACAATATTGTATTGGTTTTGCCATACATCAACATGCATCTGCCACGGGTGTACACATGTTCCCCATCCTGAACCCCCCTCCCACATCCCTCCCCATACCATCCCTCTGGGTCATCCCAGTGCACCAGCCCCAAGTTTCCTGTATCCTGCATCAAACCTGGACTGGTGATTCATTTCTTATATGACATTATACATGTTTTAATTCCATTCTCCCAAATCATCCCCCCACCCCACATAGTCCAAAAGACTGTTCTATACATCTGTGTCTCTTTTGCTGTCTCATATACAGGGTTGTCATTACCATCTTTCTAAATTCCATATATATGAGTTAATATACTGTATTGGTGTTTTTCTTTCTGGCTTACTTCACTCTTACTTCATCGGAGAAGGCGATGGCACCCCACTCCAGTACTCTTGCCTGGAAAATCCCATGGACAGAGGAGCCTGGTAGGCTGCAGTTCATGGGGTCGCGAAGAGTCGAACACGACTGAGCGACTTCCCTTCCCTTCCCTCACTCTGTATAATAGGCTCCGGTTTCATCCACCTCATTAGAACTGATTCAAACGTATTCATTACAATGGCTGAGTAATACTCCATTGTGTATATGTATCACAGCTTTCTTATCCATTCATCTGCTGATGGACATCTAGGTTGCTTCCATGTCCTGGCTATTATAAACAGTGCTGCGATGAACATTGGGGTACGCGTGTCTCTTTCAATTCTGGTTTTCTTGGTGTGTATGCCCAGCAGTGGGATTGCTGGGTCATATGGCAGTTCTATTTCCAGTTTTTTAAGGAATCTCCACACTGTTCTCCATAGTGGCTGTACTAGTTTGCATTCCTACCAACAGTGTAAGAGGGTTCCCTTTTCTCCACATCCTCTCCAGCATTTATTGCTTGTAGACTTTTGGATCACAACCATTCTGACTGGTGTGAAATGGTACCTCACTCTGGTTTTGATTTGCATTTCTCTGATAATGAGTGATGTTGAGCATCTTTTCATGTGTTTGTTAGCCATCTGTATGTCTTCTTTGGAGAAATGTCTATTTAGTTCTTTGGCCCATTTTTTGATTGGGTCATTTATTTTTCTGGAATTGAGCTGCAGGAGTTGCTTGTATATTTTTGAGATTAATTGTTTGTTAGTTGTTTCATTTGCTATTATTTTCTCCCACTCTGAAGGCTGTCTTTTCACCTTGCTAATAGTTTCCTTCGATGTGCAAAAGCTTTTAAGGTTAATTAGGTCCCATTTGTTTATTTTTGCTTTTATTTCCAATATTCTGGGAGGTGGGTCATAGAGGATCCTGCTGTGATGCATGTCAGAGAGTGTTTTGCCTATGTTCTCCTCTAAGAGTTTTATAGTTTCTGGCCTTATGTTTAGATCTTTAATCCATTTTGAGTTTATTTTTGTGTATAGTGTTAGAAAGTATTCTAGTTTCATTCTTTTACAAGTGGTTGACCAGTTTTCCCAGCACCACTTATTAAAGAGATTGTCTTTTCTCCACTGTATATTCTTGCCTTCATTGTTAAAGATAAGGTGTCCATAGGTGCATGGATTTATCTCTGGGCTTTCTATTTTGTTCCACTGATCTATATTTCTGTCTTTGTGCCAGTACCATACTGTCTTGATGACTGTGCCTTTGTAGTAGAGCTTGAAGTCAGGCAGGTTGATTCCTCCAGTTCCATTCTTCTTTCTCAAGATTGCTTTGGCTATTCGAGTTTTTTTTGTATTTCCATACAAATTGTGAAATTATTTGTTCTAGCTCTGTGAAAAATACCATTGGCAGCTTGATAGGGATTGCACTGAATCTATAAATTGCTTTGGGTAGTATACTCATTTTCACTGTATTGATTCTTCTGATCCATGAACATGGTATATTTCTCCATCTATTAGTGTCCTCTTTGATTTCTTTCATCAGTGTTTTATAGTTTTCTATACATAGGTCTTTAGTTTCTTTAGGTAGTATATTCCTAAGTATTTTATTCTTTTCGTTGCAATGGTTACTGGAAGTGTTTCCTTAATTTCTCTTTCTATTTTCTCATTATTAGTGTATAGGAATGTAAGGGATTTCTGTGCGTTGATTTTATATCCTGCAACTTTACTATATTCATTGATTAGTTCTAGTAATTTCCTGGTGGAGTCTTTAGGGTTTTCTATGTAGAGGATCATGTCATCTGCAAACAGCGAGAGTTTTACTTCTTCTTTTCCAATCTGGATTCCTTTTATTTCTTTTTCTGCTCTGATTGCTGTGGCCAAAACTTCCAAAACTATGCTGAATAGTAGTGGTGAAAGTGGGCACCCTTGTCTTGCTCCTGACTTTAGGGGAAATGCTTTCAATTTTTCACCATTGAGAATAATGTTTGCTGTGGGTTTGTCATATATAGCTTTTATTATGTTGAGGTATGTTCCTTCTATTCCTGCTTTCTGGACAGTTTTTATCATAAATGGATGTTGAATTTTATCAAAGGCTTTCTCTGCATCTATTGAGATAATCATATGGCTTTTATTTTTCAATTTGTTAATGTGGTATATTACATTGATTGATTTGTGGATATTGAAGAATCCTTGCATCCCTGGGATAAAGCCCACTTGGTCATGGTGTATGATCTTTTTAATGTGTTGTTGGATATATAAAATTGACAAACGATTAGCCAGACTCATCAAGAAACAAAGGGAGAAAATAAAATCAATAAAATTAGAAATGAAAATGGAGAGATCACAACAGACAACACAGAAATACAAAGGATCATAAGAGACTACTGTCAACAATTATATGCCAATAAAATGGACAACGTGGAAGAAATGGACAAATTCTTAGAAAAGTACAACTTTCCAAAACTGAACCAGGAAGAAATAGAAAATCTTAACAGACCCATCACAAGCACGGAAATTGAAACTGTAATCAGAAATTTTCCAGCAAATAAAAGCCCAGGTCCAGATGGTTTCACAGCTGAATTCTACCAAAAATTTAGAGAAGAGCTGACACCTATCCTACTCAAACTCTTCCAGAAAATTGCAGAGGAAGGTAAACTTCCAAACTCATTCTATGAGGCAACCATCACCCTAATACCAAAACCTGACAAAGATGCCACAAAAAAAGAAAACTACAGGCCAATATCACTGATGAACATAGATGCAAAAATCCTTAATAAAATTCTAGCAATCAGAATCCAGCACTAGTTTTTTTATGCCTGTATCCAATAAGTAATAATCACATCTTTCAATTTTCAGTCTTAGTGTGAGGTTTCATCTTTATTTTTGATGCAGATCAAAACTATAATAAGTCACCACCCCATACCAGTCAGAATGGCCATCATTAAAAAGTCTACAAATGAAAAATGCTGGAAATGGTATGGAGAAAAACGAACCTTCCTACACTGTTGGTAGGAATGCAAATTGGTGCAGCCACTATGGAAAAAAATATGGAGGTTTCTTAAGAAAACTAAAAATAGAGTTGCCATATGATTCAGCAAGCCCTTTCCTGGGCATATAGCCAGGAATTGTAATTTGAAAAGATATATGCATCCTTATGTTCGTAGCAGCACTATTTAAAGTAGCCAACACAGAGAAGCAACCTAAATATCTATCAGTAGATAATTGTATAAAGAATATGCAGTACATATACACAATGGAATACTACTGAGCCATTAAAGACTGAATTAGTAGAAATGCCATTAGTAGAAGTATGATGGACCCAGAATTATTATACTAAGCCACATCAGACACAGAAAGACAAATACCATGATATCACTTTTATGTAGAATTTAAAATAAGATGCAGATGGATTTATCTACAAAACAGAAACAGACTCAACAGACATAGAGAACAGATGTGGTTGCCAAGCAGATAGGTAGGAGAGGCATGGATTGGAAGTCTGGGATTAGCAGATGTAAACTACTGAACAGTACATAGAATGGATAAACAAAATAGAGTTAAAGCAATGAACTTGGAATAACAACTTCAGATGAAACAGGTCTTAGGTTTTAAGTAATCCAATATTAGCATATCACAGATAAAGGAGACAAAGACTCAGGGAAGTTAAGTAGGGTCATGAGTCAAGGTTACCACCAGGACTATCTTGTAACTTCTAATCAAATGTACTTTTACCACTTCACACTGTCTCAGTGTGGTCACCACAACCACTGTCTTCCTACCCAACTGTTTTCTACCTATCTACTTTAGCAAAAAAGAAAAATGTACTGGCTCACAGAACTGGAATGTCCAGAGACTCAAGGGCTCCAATTGCATGTTTTAAGCTGGCTTTCTCCATGTGGTGGCCAGGTGGCCTTTGGAAACTCCAGACTCACACTAACTCAACCCAAAAGCCTCATTAGAAAGTCTTTCCTGACACATTTTATCTTGCCAAAGTCTCAGGAAAACCTCTGATTGGTTCATTCTGGATTGGGTACCCAACTCCACCAGCTCACATATCAATATATTCTCTGTGCCAACGTCTTTTAAACCACTGAATATATTATTCACAGAAAAGAGGATTATCTAAAAAGAAGTCAGGGATTTTAAAAACACGCACAAGCAACAAATATATGTTATAAACATATATTAACCAATATATATTATAAACATACTTCTAAAATAAAACAATATGGAAGGAAATATCTAAAAACAGAAGCTTACCAAACACAGGAAGTCAACTATGGTAATGGTGTTGCTTTTCTTCTTTTAAATAATTTGTGTCAATTTCTGTAATGACAAAGATAAAGAAAAATTTCATTTCAGGAGATGAAAGATTGATTTCCTATGGCTTACATCATAATAATTACTTTTATACACACTCAACATACAATATTTTATATTCTCTGCACAGTGTCTGGCATTCAATGAATGCTCATTCTCATTCTTTGCACACATACAATAGTTAGCTTGGTTTGTGCTAAGGCTACTGTCATCACCTTTCTATCACCACACACTGACAGTGTTATTCACATTATGAAGTCTCCGTTGAAAGACAACATGGACTATAAGCTGTTCCACATTTTTGATTTTCAAAGTTTGAGCTTTTGAATGCCACAAATTCCAGAATGGCTTGTCATTTGCTCTGGGATTTCATAGCACATATTCCCCATTCTCCTTATACTTCAGTGGAATTTCTATCATTCAGATTTTCTTTCTTAATTTCAATTGACATGAACTTTGGTTATTATGTCTGAGAATTTCACGAATATAGCTCAAATTTTGTCATCTGGTAAAATTAAGTTTCTCCAATGTCACTCTGGAATAACCACAGATTTAAATGAAGCACAAATTGTTAAGAAATTGTCACCTGTCTAATTTCATTGGAGATCAATGAGGTGGAGTATGATCATAGTTAGGAGACAGGGCTATTTGGTTAAACAGTTCTGGGTTCTTACTGGCTGCTGCTGCTGCTAAGTCACTTCAATCAGTCGTGTCCGACTCTGTGTGACCCCACAGATGGCAGCCCACCAGGCTCCCCCATCCCTGGGATTCTCCAGGCAAGAATACAAGAGTGGGTTGGCTGGTCTTAGTCAAATTAGTATACACAGTAAGACTTAATGACCTCATCTATAATGTGGAAAGCACCATTACCTAATTCATAGGTAATGCATGTAGAGGGTGTGGTACTCTTTGAACTCTAAATACAGATTAACCATTGTTATGACAGCCATAAAAAAGTAGCTTATTTGTGGGCAATAAAATAAAGAGCAGAAATAGCATCTGCTGCAGTTTGCAAGCACAAAATGAAAATGCACATATTTGTGAACGCTGATTTTACTGATAGACAATTTTTATGTTTTTCCCAAGAAGCCTTCCCATATTTCTTTGCTTTCATTTGTCCATCTCCTTTTGGATTCTTTATAATATTTTTTTTTATAGTTTTGAGGTACAACTGACCTTGTACCTCAAATAAAAATTGTATATATTTAAGGTACACAAAATGATTTAATATACATATACAAATGATAATCATAACCAAGCCAATTAACACACCCATCACTTCACATAGTTACCTTTTTGTGTGTGTGTGGTGAAAACACTTAAGATCTACTCTCCTGGTGACTTTCAAGTAATTAATAATATATTATTAACAATAGTCACCATGCTGTAAGTTCAATCTTCAGAATTTCTTCATCTTATAAGTAGAAGTTTGTACCATTTGACCAACATCTCTCCATTTTGCCTGATTATTTTGATTGTTTGTTTAGCTGTTTTTTTTTTTTTTTTAAAGAATAAGTCATTAATACAGATTGCCAGCAGATACAGAATTCTCTGTGACTGCTGCTTTTCTCTAAAATCTATTCATTTCTTCCATCTCTCCTGTTTGAGTCCAGGCTACATCTTTTCTTGCCTGCTCCCTGTTGTTCTCTCTGCTTCTGTGATCACATCCTATGGTGCTCATTGCTGCTGGTCACCAATGGTCATCTCTCCTGTGCATGCGTGCTAAGTTGCTTCAGTCACTTCTGACTCTTTGCAACCCTATGGACTGTAGGGCTATGCTGCCTGCCAGGCTACGCTGTTAATGGGGATTCTCCAGGCAAGAATACTGGAGTGGGTTGTCATGCCCCCCTCCAGGGAATCTTCCTGGCCCAGGGATCAAACCCGTTATCTCTTGTGTCTCCTGCATTGGCAAGTGGGTTCTTTACCACTAGTGCCACCTGGGAAGCCCACCAGTCCTCCTGTACTTTTGGGCATTTATGAAGATCGCCCTTTCCCATGCCTTAAAGAAATGCATGGCCATGACAGTGATGCAAGAGTGGAAGTGACCCATGGTGGAAGCACTTAAGCTCATGTGTGTGGTTTCTCATGTTCAGTCCTTGTTAACATGACCACCAACCTTCTGAAATGCAGAGCTGTTGTCAGTCAACAGTTGTAGAGTGAGGATGATGTAGAACAGAATGACAAATAATACATGAACAAGGAATAAAGCTTGTTTCACAAACACAGTTTAAGTACTAGTTACAGATTGCTTGGAACATAAACTGTTGCATAGTATTCTTTTCAACTGAAATTTAAGCAGCTTCTCTGGGGAAATTACATGTTGCTTCTTGCACAGTCTCTGTATCATCACCCTGAGCTTAGTATATGAAATCAATAAATATTTGTCAATAGACTGACCAGGGAAAGGAACTTCATTTTCTCCTCTTTGAAGTGAAATTTGACTATTTTACATTAAGTTAGCAGTGGACTTACATACAGTTACTACAAATATATGGACAAAAACTCCTCTTAAAATCTTCTAAGACTCCTCAAACTCTCCTTTTGTATAGATGTGTCTAAGGCCCATAAATCTCATATTATTATTCACTTGCTCACAGGGGCCCAAATAAATCTATGTCTTATTTCTATTATCTTTTAATATTCTTCTATTATTAAAGATATGGAAGGAGAAAGGTAATGGAGAATGGACTTTCTGATAATTTAGCTGTCATCTTTAGCATCATGGTTTGGCTAAAGGTTGGAATGTTCAAACCACGATTATAAAGAGTGGAATATAAAGTGTCTCCTGGGACTTTGATCCAGGAGCAGTTTACATTTTTAGTAGTTTCAAGCATTCAATTTGATATTTCCTTGTTGCATCTCCTTAATAGGATGGTGGAGGCAGAAGTATCAGATGTGAGGGCATCTCAGATTGTGCCTTAACAGGAAGAAAAGCCCAGGCACCAAATGTTTGCTAAGGACACTTTTTATACAAAGAGCCTTGGGAAAGACTTTCAAAACCTTGTTCAACAACTCCAGAATTTTCCTCCATTTTATTACTCCTCAATAGTGAGCAGTCCCCATATCTTGCTGTCCCTTCACTGCCTCTTCTGTTTGTTGTCTCTTTCACTTTGTTATCCTGTGAGTCTTGTTTCTGATTTCCAGGATCTGCCTTGACCTCTAGTGCCTGTGCAGGGTACAAATCCCATCTCTGCAATCACATCAGTAACATCATATAGAAACTCCCCAACTGTATGTCCATAAATGGCTCTCCCCACAATTCTCCATTGCAACTAAGTATAGGATGAGAGTATAGATGAGAGGTCCATGTCTGATTTACCATCAACTTCAGCAGTGACTAATATTCCACTACCCTTGGTATCTTACTTTCTCCAAGAAAGTCTGTGAGAATGATCCATTCAGATTAGTTTCATAAGATCAAAGCTCTATTACTCATTTTTTCATATTCTAATGTTTGTGAAATTGTGGTACCTCTTACACTTGATATGCACCTTTAATGAGATATTTAATTTCCAAATGCTATCATTAAATTTATAAAGAAATATATAATTGATTGCATCTTAAACTTCAAGGTTAAAATTACTCCTCATATTTTGTTGTTCAGTTGCTAAGTCATCTCCTACTCTTTATGACCCCATGGACTGTGGCACACCAGGCTTCCCTGTCCTTCATTAGCTTCTGGAGTTGCTCAAACCCATATGCATTGAGTCAGTGATGCCATCCAACCATCTCATCCTCTGTCACCCCCTTCTCCACCTGCTCTCAATCTTTCCCAGCATTGGGGTCTTTTCCAATGAGTTGACTCTTCGCATCAGGGGCCAATGTATTGGAGCTCACAAATCAGATATAATCCTGTGACAAAAAGATTCAAGGGATTAGATCTGATTTGTGAACTTCTCATATTAGAGGTTCTCAAGTACACTTTATGGCTTTGGTTTTTATTTCACTGAATGCATGTCATTTAACAGAGCTCAAGGGTGATAAATTTAAGAACTATTAAATGCAACCAAATCCCGAGCATCACAGGCTAGAAGAGTGTTGAGCCTGGTTTGCACAGATGTGTCTGGCCTGCTCTCTAAGCTTCCGTACAAAACCAACAACAACCGTTCCACATCAGGAGAAGCAGGCAGAACATCATCACATCTGGGGTGGAATAACAGCTAATTTTACACAGAAAGAGTGCCTATTTGACTTTTTGCTCAAGTTCTTTTGGCATTCTAATCAATGTAAACATGTTGACTAGATGGTTATTTTCTCAGGGAAAATTGTTTCATCTGATCCCATTTACTCTTTTTCTCATACTTAAATTTACAAGTAAACACAGTGAGGCTTTACTTCATTCCCTATCTGCATTCAACATTTTACTTGTTGAAACCACTGCTATGAAGTTTATAATTTTCTTTAGACAAAAACATGTACACCAAAACCCCACCAAAACACTGCATCTTTTCCAATAACCCCATTTTAAGGCATATAAGCATATGATAACAAATTCATATCCTAATGAAAACACACCATCTAAAATCTGTTTTACTCATGTGTGTCTCTTTAATCTGAATGTCAGAGATTGAATTATCATGCTTATAAAGAAATCTTTTTCTCCTCAACAAATCAACTACATGATACTGCCCTAAACTTTGGGAAAGTAAATGACTTTTTCTAAGACCCACAGGTTAGTAAGGACTAGCTAGCTTTTATTGGGATTCAATCTTTATGCATGGATTTAAATTTCCAGGAATGCTTGGTGAGGAGAATCCTAGAGTTCACACCACAATACCTATACAGATTGAGAGAATCAAGATTTGGGGGCCCTGATTAGTTAATAAAGCCAGGGGTATATTATTACCCACCCAATCTACAATTATTCAATTGCATTAATTAAGCAGGGAAGCCAAGTGATTCCTGTAAGAGTTAAATATGTATTAACCACTAGGAGTCAGTGAAATTATGAATGTTCACTGAAAATGATTCACACAGACTGACCTGGTTCTAATTTCACTTCTGCCACTTTCCCTGGTTGTTTGACCTTGTAAAACTACTTAATCTCTTAGCCTTAAGTTTCTTTTGAAAAATAAGCAAAATAATAGCTACTTTACATGATTATAAATTTCCCCCCTCTCTCTCTCTCTGGATATATATATATATATATATAAAATGTGTGTGTATATACATATTTGGCATAATGAGTGCTCAATGGCAATTTCATTATCACTGTACTGTACCCAACCCAACTGTAAGCTCAAATACTCTAATAGCCCTCGTTTCTCCTATCAATATGAGAAACAGACAATGAAATTCATCTCCTAGGATACCATCATTTATCAGTTCACCCTCACTTTCTATTTGTTTAAGAGAAGTTAAGAGAGCTTTTATAGTTAAGGATTAACTATAAAAATCATACAAATGTCTAATTTCAAGGAAACAGTGCCTGTGGGACAGAAAATAGTTGTATACTTGCCGCTTTTTTCAATTAAAAAAAAGAAAAGTTTGAACAAGCCTACTCACAAAACCTTCCATTTAAAATTTTTCCTAGCACCTCCTTCATTAAAAATCTCCTGCAAATAACTGGTATAGAACTGGGAAGCAACATCAAGGCAAAACAAAAACTGCTACAAATGCAGTAAACCATAGAATACTAGAATGGGAAAAGCAACTTAAAAAGGATTAGTGAGAGGAAGATATTAAAGAGACAAACCTTTTACTTGTCCCTGAAATCATATAAAATTGTCATTAACTCATCAGTAAAAATAACTATACCCAAATCAATGGCAATTTCTTTAATAGAAAGACCATATTTTCTTCAAATTGCCAGAAGACTCTTCCGAGTGTACATTTGTGCATGTGGTATATCAAATAATAGGGGGTGAGGTTTGTTATTTCAGCAAGGAACAGTAGTTTTTAGAAAGTAAAGTGATGCTGTTTCCAAGCCTTCACTCCTGCAATGAGATTGGAAAAAGAGAGAGTTTTGAATTTGCTAGGGCTGCTATAACAAAGTACTGCAAGTGGGTGGCTTAAACAATAGAACTTTATAGTGTCACAGTTCTGGAGGCTAAAAGCCCAGATCAGGCTGTTAGCGGGGTTGGTCCTTTCTGAGGGCTGTGAGGAAAGAATCTGGTTCATGCCCCTTTCATAGCTGCAGTGTTTTGCTGCAAACCTGGATGTGCCTTGGTCTATAGACCCATCACCTAGATCCCTGCTCGCATGTCTCTACACACATATCTCAACTTTGTATAACAGCATGTTTTATTGGCTTGGGAGCTCACCTACTTCAGAACGACCCCATCAAAGCTTCATTACATCTGCATGACTATTCCCAAATGAGGTCACATCCTGAGGTACTGGGCGTTAGGACCTCACACATGAATTTGGGGGAGACACAATTAAACCTGTAGCAAGACAGAAGAGAAAGTACTGCTTCTGAAATGGTAGAGCAAACCATCCAACCTGTCAAGGTAGACAAAACCTAACTAGATACTCATTAAAATAGGTGTCATTGTGGGTATACATGTTGAATGTCACTGGCACTTCTTGTAGTTTTCTTATCTACCACGTAGATGATTCTGCTTACTGATATTCATATTTGTAACCCATGGACTGTAGCCCATCAGGCTCCTCTGTTCATGAAATTCTCCAGGTAAGAATACTGGAGTGCGTAGCCATTCCCTTCACCAGAAGATCTTCCTGAACCAGGGACTGAATCCAGATCTCTTGCATTAAAGCATATTCTTCACCTACTGAGCCACCAGGGAAGCCCAGTCATATGAAAGAAGGCACATGAGTACTTCAGAGTATGAGAGAAAGAAATTAAGATCCAAGTCCAAGCACATTGATTCTAGGACATCTCATCAGGGAATGGAAACAAAGCTGATTTCATAAGACTTTCAAATTTATTACTAGTTCCTTTTTCTTTGTAGAATATTGTTTATAAGCAGCCTTATATTACTAAGTAAGTGTAATTCACTGTTGCTGAACCTAAGCAAGTCTTCCAAAACCCTAACTTCATCAGAATTATTAATTCCTCCCAGAGATACACATGCTTTATTCTGGGGCCAACTATATTGCAACAATTCTTTGTTGATAACAAAGGGTGTAGGTGTGGGTAGCTTGAGGTTCTACTTTTATGGGACTTGATGTTTTACTTTTTAAAAAAAAGTCAACCTAATATGAACACGAACCAAGAGCTTTCACGTCTTCCAGGTACCAAAAAATCTCTCCCACACAAATTTCAGCTTCAATTAATTGACCAATGTTTTCCATGGTTGGGGGATGATGCTTAAAAGGGTTTTGAGCAAAGTAAGGATGCTATTTGAAAGTGGTAATGTGACATTGATGTTCACATTGAGATTATCCTTTTTTAGTTTCATTTTGTATTGAATAATCAAAAGAATTGGCTATCAATCTGGTGCTAGTGTGATTTTAATCATTAATACATCCTAATCTCCCTCGTAATGCAGAGGAAGATACCATAGTTCTGAGTTTTAGTTTTGTTTATTTAGAATGTGATGCTATTTTTAATTACATTTAACATTATTATCTAACTATGGTATTTGACATAAATATTCCCTTTTAAAAATTTTAAGTGTTTTAAAAATAAATTTAAGTCAATTAAAAAAAAGAAACTATGAAATAAGTAATAGTCATGAAGCTAGACAAATATTTGAAAGATAGTATGCAAATAACTAAAATTTGGGAACTAATGATTCTTTCTTTTACCTGAATGCATTTGCATAGAGGAACAAAACATTCCACTGGAAGCTCAATAAATGCATTCAGTTGCAGGAAAAAGGTGTCCTCCACACCCAGTTGGCATGTTTTGGTTGGGCAGAAAGCAAAAACATGGAAATCCAACAGATCTCTTTTTTGTTGGAATAGAGCAAGGACTAAATTCCAACCACCTTAGGAGCTGGTGCCAAGCCCTCCTACTTCCTTTCTTTCTTTTTTTTTTTAATTTAATTTTATTTTTTAACTTTACAATACTGTATTAGTTTTGCCAAACATTGAAATGAATCCGCCACAGGTATACCCTCTCCTACTTCCTTTCTATTTTCATCCTGGCTTACCTGGTTTGCATTGTGTTTGATCCTAAAAGCCACCTCTGATCCTTTTGGGAATAGGCAGAGTATATAAAAAGGGAGGTGATTAATCAGTATTTGTTGAATAAATGAATACATAAGTGAATGAATAAGTTAATAGAGAAAACAGAGGGACTAAGAGGGAGAATTTGCAAAGCTCTAATTTTTCTTAGCTCTCCTGTTTTAATAAGGAGAGTTGATTCAAGGGGTACACTGTGATTCTAACAAGGAAGATAGCACTATGGATGGCCCAGATGGGAAACACGGAGTCTGAATAGGCAGGAAATTAGAGAAAACACTCCTTAGCGATTGTCTTCTCTCTAGATTCATTGGAGGACTGCCTGATAATCCCAGATGGACCCAGAAATGACTTTTCAGGCAATCAGAGGAGACTGAAGCTGATGGTCACCTTAGCTGTATCTCGGATTAAGCGTATTGATCCTAATTTACAGGAATCATGAAAATAAAATCCCGGTTGTTGGTGGAAAGGAAAGTGATAAAAATCCATCTGAGAGGGAATCCAGCCTGAATTAATAAGAGACAGAAAACACGCCATGTCTTCGTTCTCTGCTCAGGAAGTCCATCAGTGTGACACTGAAAGCTCTTCTGGGGGAACAAGAGAAACTCCCTGGTGTCTGTGTGGAAGTTGTTTTCATCCTAGTTGATGGAAAGATTCATAGGCTGCTGGAGAAAAACATCTGTTGCAGAGCAAAGAGAAATATGAGTGAATTAAACCTACTGTTCTTGACTCTCTATAGTTTTCAACATATCTTCTTTTGTAATATGGGGCTTCCCTGGTAGCTCATACAGTAAAGAATATGCCTGCAATGTGGGAGACCAGGGTTTGATCCTTGGGTTGGGAAGTTCCCCTGGAGAAGGGCATGGCAACCCACTGCAATATTTTTGCCTGGCGAATGCCATAGACCGAGGAGCCTGGTGGACTACAGTCGATGAGGTTGAAAGAATCAGACACAACTGAGTGACTGACACTTTCTCTTCACTTTCCTTTGTAATATAGAACTTTACATATATGTTCCCTCTCTCCTAAACTGGACTCTGCCTAAAGGTAGGATCTATTTCCTGATTCACTTTTGTTGTCCCATGGTACCCATTATTTGAGACACAATAGATGCTCAGTAACCTAGACAGCATATTAAAAAGCAGATACATTTCTTTGCTAACAAAGGTCTGTCTAGTCAAAGCTATGGTTTTTCCAGTGGTCATGTATGGATGTGAGAGTTGGACTATAAAGCAAGCTGAGCACCAAAGAATTGATGCTTTTGAACTGTGGTGTTGGAGAAGACTCTTGACAGTCCCTTGGTCTGAAAGGAGATCCAATCAGTCTATCCTAAAGGAAACCAGTCCTGAATATTCATTGGAAGGACTGACGCTGAAGCTGAAGCTCCAATACTTTGTCCACCTGATGAGAAGAACTGACTCACTGGAAAAGACCCTGATGCTGGGAAAAACTGAAGGCAGGAGGAGAAGGGGATGACAGAGGATGAGATGTTTGGATGGCGTCACTGACTCTATGGACTTGAATTTGAGCAAGCTCAGGGAGTTGGTGATGAACAGGGAAACCTGGCGTGCTGCCGTCCATGGGGTCACAAAGAGTCAGACGTGACTGAGCAATTGAAATGATGAATGAAAATAGACATTTGAAAATTGCTATGGCTGCTGTTTAAATTCTTCTCCGTGAATATTTGAGTGCTTACCATGAACCAGACAACTTTTTCACTGGGAGAAGTTTTAAAACAACCTCATTTGTAAAGACATTTGTAGACCTGAGGCTGATTTGCCATGAACATTAGTAACATTTATACAACTGAGATCCTGAGAAACAAAGAGGGAGGGGCGTATGGTAAAGGGGTGTGGGGTGCACAGAGAAAGAGGAATCAGTTTGGGGATTGCTTAGGGTGGAGATCAGGGAAGGAGCATTTGTTGAAAGCTTTGAAGGATGAAATTCAACAGGTGTAGGTAACTCTGGAGAAGGATGTCTCAAGGGAAAATTACACCCCAGACAAAATCTTGAGATGGGATAGAACAGTTTTTGGGGGGAGGGGTGATGGGTAGTTTAGAGGGGCTATAATAATGTTTACAATGTAGGGTGTGTATGTTTGTATGTATGTGTGCACATGTTTGAGAAAGAGAGGAGAGAGAAAGAAGTGGGGAGAAAGGACAAAGAGAGTACAAGAATCAAGGAGTTAAGGCCATCTGGGCACAGATTTCACAGAGCCTTAAAAACTCGGTGAAGCCATTTGGAGTTAACTAAATAATGCAGGTCATGGAGCAGGGACATGAAAAATCTCAGCTGCTCTTTAGGATCTGGACACAACAATTAGCTCATCTGACCAACAAATTTAGGTGAGTTAGTAACACCCCCTCCTCCAGGGTCATTCTTTTCCTCCCTGATAAAATAGGTGTACATCCAAAAGGAGACTCCAAAAGATGACAGCAAACTCAAGGAATGGCTCCCTGCTGGAATTTCATCCCAGTAAGTAAGGACAACATAAGAGGGAAACAGTGTGGGCGTCCTTCTGTTGCACAAGCCACATTTGTCTCAATTTGAGAGGCTAATTGTTTTTTCTAAAGCTTCCCTTGAACATATGCCCTTAAAGGGAATGATTTAAGTGTTTATTTTTACTTTTCAGCAGGAAATTTATTCCTGTGCAATCAAATACCTAGAATTGATGAGAAAGCTATATTTCACAAAGGAATGTCAGCTGATAAGCATAGAATGAGTGACAAAATTAGAAAACGTGTCTGCAAGCTCTCATGTAATTGATTCAGGCAAGAATTTTCAACTGGTGTTAAAACTATTTGGTGAATGGAAATACATTGTAGAAATGTAATGAACAAAACAAAAGTGAGATTTCATAGCTCCTCTGATCTAAGCTCAGCATTGGCCCCTTTCACTCTAAAACCCAGCTCCTTACAGAGGCCACCAAGGACTCACATCACCTGCCTCCAATCCTTTTCTGAATTCAACCTCACTGTGATCCCCTTGTTCCTATAACTTCAGCCACATCGCCTCCTTACTATTTTTTGAATGGATGTACCAGTCATGCATCCTTTTAAGGATATTTTCTCACTATCCTATGTCTGGATTTCTCTTCTCCCAAATATGTGCATGGCTAAGTCTTTCCTGATACAAGTCCCTATTAAGAATCAACTTCTTGGGTTTCCCCAGTGGCTCAGTGGTAAGAATCTGCCTGCTGATGCAGGAGACATGGGTTTGATCCCTGATCTGGGAAGACCCCACATGCTGCAGAGCCTGTGTGCCACAACTACTGAGCCTGTCTTGAGCCACAACTACTGAAGCCTCAAGCCCTAGAGCCTGTTCTCTGAGCATCAACAAAAGCCACTGCAATGAGAAGCCTGCTCACTCCAACCAGAGAGTAGCCCATGCCGCAATGAAGTCCCAGCCCAGCCATAAATAAATAAATGAAATTATACAAGAAAGAAAGTCAACTTCTCAACACCCTGTTTACAAATACACCCCACTCCATTGCCATGCTCAAACTCTCCCAGCCTCTGTCACTCCACTCTCTGCTTCTCCCTCCTAGGCATCTACTGACTGCTAACCTATGATACAATTTACTTGGGTTAGAAGACAGAGATTTTTGTCCTGTGTTTTCTGCAAAACTCCTAGGCATCTAGGATAGTACCTGGAATGCAGCAGTTGCTCAAATATTTGTTTAGTGTATTGAATAAAAGCCTGTGGGCAAAGGAACCTTTGGTGAGTCACCCTTGATGAGTGGTACCGCACTGCTCAAGCATACAGTGGGAGCACAGATCACAAGTGGGGACTGGCCTCTGTGTACAGAAAGGGGCAACCCTTGCTCATGGGCATTTCACTACCAAAAATATGTGAGAGGTGGCACCTAATTAGAGGATAAGGTAAACATATTAATGCTGAGAAATTAATGAGCTTGGAGAACAGAAAATCAGTGCTTTTGACAAAGGAATCTGTTAGAGAAACAAACACAGCAGAGGCAAGGGAGAGGACAATACCAGTTTCTACAATTGGGTTTCTCCGCTTCAAAGATCCAGAAGTTTTGTCTCAGATAACCTTCATTAAGAAGCCAACAGAAATCTCCCAACACCCAGGCAGCTTCTCTGAATTTTCCTCATTTTGTGAGCCATTCTAGAAACCAGCCCAGGATCTGCATGCTGGGGAAATAATCTTTCATCTGACAAGGGGAATAAGGCAATCTGCTTCTTCAATGTGGGGGACTGTTCTCAAAGGAGGCCAGGGTATTAAGTATAATCACCTGTCTGGGATCAGGAAGCACAGGTGAGAGGTCAGAAGTACGCAGTTCAATCAACCAGGCTGTGAAGTCATTTCATTTCCTCTTCTATAATCAGCTTTGTTTTCCCTTGTTCCTAAGATTATGATCTTTTATGTTTTTTTTCATTCTAGCAGCTCCTAACTCATGAAGTCATGGAATTAGTGCCAGGGGTTTGAAAATTGATGAGAACTAAACATTATCATTAGAATGAATAAATATCAGATTTATATATATGTGTGTATGTACATATACATGTATATATGTGTACACACACACATATATATATACACACATAAGTACACATTATTTTGAGACATGGATGTTCCTGGGAACAATGCGATATGGATCCTATTAAAAGTGTTGCTGAATTCATTGAGTGGTTTGTTTTAATACTCCTAACACAGTAACCGTTTGTCACAACGGCTCAAATAAATCCGTTGCTATTAGCACATTAGACAAAATCTTCTGTAGGAAGACTAGGGAAGGTATAAATCATCTAGGTCAAGTTCATTATTTACTTCCCTAACAGGATGGAGAACCAGAGAGATGGAGAGACTTTTAGGTCTTGTGGTGAGATAAGAGCACTGCAGCAGAATCCTGGTCCCTGGACACCAGCATAATGCTCTCAGCAAGTGCGCTAACCTGTCAGCTGACTGCAGATTTTCAACATTGCTCATTGAAGGAACCTTCCCCTACCCTTTGACCTCTTACCATTTAATCTCTTGCTAGGGTGGTCAGAAGGGCTTCCATAGTGGCTCAGTGGTAAAGAACCTCCCTGCCAATACAGGAGATGTGGGTTTAATCTCTGGGTCAGGAAAATCCCCTGGAGAAGGAAATGGCAAGTCACTCCCATATTCTTGCCTGGAAAATCCCACGGACAGACAGAGAAGTCTGGCAGGCTATAGTCCCATGCGTCGCAAGAGTTGGACACAACTTAGTGACTCAACAACAACAGGGTCATCAGAATCAAGGGGCCAAAGTGTTCAGCTGATAAGAGAATCTTACTCCTGAAGCTAAGATCTCCTTTCAGTACATGACCTATTTGTCTTTCTAAAAGCCATCAGCCTCTGTGCAGCCTAGGAAACAGGTTGAAATGTGCCCTTGCAGCAAAAAGTTACAGATGAGTTTCAACAGAAAATGACATTTCTCTTTGCCCTATTCATTTACCTTGGTAAGCTAGTCTTCAAGTTTTAAAAACTTGGGAAAATTATTAAACCTCTGAGTCAATTTTCTCATTTGTAAAATAGGAATGATACTTGTTTTATTGAGGCAAATGAGAACTATAGGTCAAAAGCTTGGAGTTGTGCCTAGCAGACAACATGCATCATTATAAAATACTCATTTGTCATTTTTATCCAAGCTAAGGTGCCATAGTAGAGAAAGAAATTAATTATTATAATTATTTAAAATATCATTTTTATAATGATTCCTAATTATTTGTTTTAATCAGAAGGTTGATATTTTCTTCATTTATGAGTTCTTTAGTGAGAAGCCATAATCTTGAAACAGTTAAATGTGCTCCTGGGCTTCCCTGGTGACTCAGACAGTAAAGAATCTGCCTGTATCATAGGAAACCTGGGTTCGACCCCTGGATTGGGAAGATCCCCTGGGTAAGGAAATGGCTATCCACACTGGTATTCTTGCCTGGGAAATCCTATGGACAGAGGAACCTGGCAGGCTACAGTCCATAGAGTTGCAAAAGAGTCAGATACGACTGAGCAACTAACACTTTCACTTTCCTCTGAGAATTTCCTATAACTTCTCACTGTGTTTAGAATAAAACCCAAACTTCTTCCAAGGCCTTCTGATCTGGTCCTTACCTTTCCTTCTAGCTGTATTCTCTGACATCTTTTCATTTTTCTCAAGCTCAAACCTAGCGGGCCTCAAGCCTTGCTCTAGCCTTGTAGGGTAGCTGTTCCTCTGAGGCTCCAGCTTCTTTCCTGCTTTGGGTCCTTAGCATCTGCTGACGACACAGCCTTCAACTTTATCTCCCAGGTTTCCTCAAGCTTTTGGGTAAGAAACTGCTATTAACTCCCTTAACTCCCTTTCATTCCTTATACATGATGTTAAAAATAGAAACAAAATCACAAATTTTTTTGTCACTGCATGCTTTCCATTTTCCTTCAATATTTGTTTACCTAGAGGTGGTCAGTGCCCCCTGCTAAGCTGTGAGCTTCATGAGTCAAGGAGCCTGGTCAGATTGCCCTTCATTTCACAAATCACTGAGACAGAGAAGCCTCTCTTTCGTTGAATGAATGAAACCATAATTTCTCCTCCACCCTGGTGCCAAAATCATTTCTAGTGAGCCTTATTTCCAATTCCATAAAGAGATCAAAAGTGATAGTAAGGGTCAATTTTAAAAATCATTCCCAATTGCAGTGACATATACAGAGAGATGCATCTGCCTTCATGGAAGCAGCTTTGACATGAGGGCAGGGTGAGGGGGAGATGACATCAGAGTGTTTAGAGGGATACTGAGAAAAATATTGTGAGCTCCCACTCTCAAGCAAACAGAACCACAAGGATCTGATAATATCAAATTGTCTATAATTACTGGAAATAAGAATATGGAAAAACACTATAGTCATGTAGAAGGCTTTTAGGAGCAAGGGTGGTGGGAAGAACTACAACGGGGCACAAAAAAACTGGTGATACATGTGTTCATTGAGGTGACTGTGGTGATGGTTTCACAGGTGAATCCATGTGCCATAACCTGCATCTAATGTTTCAAATATGTGCAGTTTATTGTATGGCAATTATACCTCAGTAAGGCTACTCATGGGAAATAGATGGGGAAACAGTGGAAACAGTGTCAGACTTTATTTTTTCAGACTCCAAAATCACTGCAGATGGTGACTGCAGCCATGAAATTTAAAGATGCTTATTCCTTGGAGGGAAAGTTATGACCAACCTAGATAGCATATTAAAAAGCAGAGACATTATTTTGCCAACAAAGGTCCATCTAGTCAAGGCTATGGTTTTTCCAGTGGTCATGTATGGATGTGAGAGTTGGACTGTGAAGAAAGCTGAGCACCGAAGAATTGATGCTTTTGAACTGTGGTGTTGGAGAAGACTCTTGAGAGTCCCTTGGACTATAAGGAGATCCAACCAGTCCATCCTAAAGGAGATCAGTCCTGGGTATTCATTGAAAGGACTGATCCTGAAGCTGAAACTCCAATACTTTGGCCACCTCATGCGAAGAGTTGACTCACTGGAAAAGACCCTGATGCTGGGAGGGATTGGGGGCAGGATGAGAAGGGGACGACAGAGGATGAGATGGCTGGATGGCATCACCAACTCGATGGACATGAGTTTGGGTGAACTCTGGGAGTTGGTGATGGACAGGGAGGCCTAGAGTGCTGCGATTCATGGAGTAGCAAAGAGTCGGACATGACTGAGCGACTGAACTGAACTGAAGGTTACTCAAAACATTAACAAGATTAGAGAGAAAATAACAATAATCTCCACAACAAAACAGCATCATGAATTTTCTCAGGCTGATTAGTTTCAGAATCTACATTTCTGAAGATATAGCTAATGCATCCCATTTGTTCTGGGTATGTGGGGATGGGATACTGGTGGGGGTCCCTTTTGCAGATGCAAGAGAGATAGAACAGCCCTTGTGGCACAGTGGTTGCTATCCAGGCCTCACCTCTATCTTCAAAAAGGCACCTTGGGGGAGTAAAATCAGGACCATCACGTGCACCAGCATTCAGAGGGAAACCTTCCAGCCCAGACAAGAAGCAAGCTGTGCCATTACTGTGCTTTGTTTTGCCTAAAGCAGTGAGGAGTTCAGACAACAGACCAGCAGCTCCTGTAGAAAACCCATCATTTCCCATACAGACATTGACCTCTCCTCTCTCAGGGCTGCCCTCCATCTCCCAGCTCACCTTCAACTGCTGAACCCTTCCTGTTGACGGACAAGGCATCTCTCCCCACCACACCTTTTTTCTTTCCTCCATTTTACTCTGCTCATGTTTCCTTTCTCTTCTTGTTCTATTCATTCCCTCTTTAAATGTAAAAATAAATTAACATTTGTTGAACACTATGCAGCCAACTTCTCCACTTACATTATTCTATTTTATCCTTTAAACCACCCCAGGGAATAACTGCCATCACCAGTCCTCTTTCATAGAAGAGGAAAATGATACTATGACAGGTTCAGGGACTCATGGATGCTCTGCCTGCTATAAATGTGGAGCCCCAAATTTCCCTCTTTCTTTCCCCTTTATACAAATATTAAGATGTGTGAGCCTCCACTGGAAAAGTATTCTATGTTTCTTAAAAAACTGTGGTAGACTATATTAAATGGCATGGAAATAATTATCACATACAGTGAAGCATAAGAAATGTGTAATAATTAGGTATTCTATGGCCTAATTTCAAACTGTGGTGTTGGAGAAGACTCTTGAGAGTCTATTAGACAGCAAGGAGATCAAACCAGTCACTCCTAAAGGAAATCAGCCCTGAATATTCATTGGAAAGGTTGATGCTGAAGCAGAAGCTCCAATACTTTGGCCACCTGATATGAAGTGTGACTCATTGGAAAAGACTGATGCTGGGAAAGATTAAAGGCAGGAGGAGAAGAGGACAACAGGGTTGTATAGCATCACTGATACACTGGACATAAATTTGAGTAAACTCTGGGAGATGGTGAAGGGCAGGCAAGTCTGGCATGCTGCAGTCCACAGGGTCACAAAGAGTCGGACATAACTTAGCAACTGAACAACAATAGCTCAATGGCCAGTGCACATGTATATAGTAAATTAGAAGCAGATACACCAAATTCAGCAAGGAGGCAAGATATAAGATCAACATACAGAAATCAATTGCATTTCTTAACACAATGAAATATCAGAAAGGGAATGTAAAATAAAAAAAAGTTTTAAAACTGCAATCCCCAAATAAAACACTTAGGAATTAACTTCACCAAGGAGATGAAAGACGTATCTGCTGAGAAATATAAAACAAATAAAGGAAACTGAAGATGACTAAAAGAAATGGAAAGATTTACAATGCTCTTGGATTGGAAGAATATTGTTAAAATGGCCAAAATACCCAAAGCAATCTACAGATTTAATGCATTTTCTACAAATATCCCATGACCTTTTGCATAGAGCCAGAACAAGTAATCCTAAAATTTATATGGAACCATAAATGACCCAGAATTGCCAAAGCAATCCTGAAGAAAAAGAACAAAGTGGGAGGCAAAATAACACCAGACTTCAGAAAATACTACAAAGCTACAGTAATCAAAACAGTGTGGTATTGGTACAAAAGCATACATATGTATCAATGGACCAGAATAGAGAGCTCAGAAATAAACCCACACACTATAGTCAACTAATCTTTGACAAAGGAGGCACGATTATACAATAGGAAAAAGTCAGTCTCTTCAGCAAGTGATGTTGGGTAAGTTGGACAGCTGCATGTAAATCAATGCAGTTAGAACATGCCCTCTCATCATACACAAAAGTAAACTCAGAATGGTTTAAAGACTTCACTATAAAACTCCAATAAAAGAACATAGGCAGAACATTCTCTAATATAAATCATGCCAATGTTTTCTTAGGTCAGTCTTCTCCCAAGACAAAAGAAATAAAAACAAAAATAAACAAATTGGACCTAATCAAACTTATAAGAGTTTGAAAAGCAAAGGAAACCATAAACAAATGAAAAGACTACCTACAATGGGAGAAAGTATTTGTAAACAATATGACTCACAAGAGCTTAACTTTCAATATATACAAATAGCTCAACAACTTGTCAACAACAAAAACATAATCAAAAAATGGGCAGAAGACCCAAAGAGACATTTCCCTAAAGAAGAAATTCAGATAGCCAATAGGCTAAAGGAAAGATGCTCAACATCACTAATTATTCAGTTCAATTCAGTTCAGTCACTCAGTCGTGTCCAACTTTTTGCGACCCCATGGACTGCAGCACTCTAGGCCTCCCTGTCCATCACCAACTCCCTGAGTTTACTCAAACTCATGTTCATTGAGTCAGTGGTACCATCCAACCACCTCATCCTCTGTCAGCAGCTTCTCCTCCCACTGTCAATCTTTCCCAGCATCAAGGTCTTTTCCAATGAGTCAACTCTTTGCATGAGGTGGCCACAGTATTGGAGTTTCAGCTTCAACATCAGTCCTTCCAATGAACACCCAGGACTGATCTCCTTTAGGATGGACTGGTTGGATCTCCTTGCAGTCCCAGGGACCCTCAAGTCTTCTCCAACACCACAGTTCAAAGGTATCAATTCTTCACCACTCAGATTTCTTTATAGTCCAACTCTCACATCCATGCATGACCACTGGAAAAACCATAGCTTTGACTAGATGGACCTTTGTTGACAAAGTATTGTCTCTGCTTTCTAATTTGCTGTCTAGCTCATAACTTTCCCTCCAAGGAGTAAGCGTCTTTTAATTTCATGGCTGCAGTCACCATCTGCAGTGATTTCAGAGCCCCCCAAAATAAAATCTGCCACTGTTTCTACTGTTTCCCCATCTATTTGCCATGAAGTGATGAGAGTGGATGCCATGATCTTAGTTTTCTGAATGCTGAGCTTTAAGCCAACTTTTTCACTCTACTCTTTCACTTTCATCATGAGGCTCTTTAGTTCTTCAGTTTCTGCCATAAGGGTGGTGTCATCTGCATATCTGAGGTTATTGAGATTTCTCCCAGCAATCTTGATTCCAGCTTGTGCTTCTTCCAGCCCACCGTTTCTCATGATGTACTCTGCATATAAGTTAAATAAGCACGGTGACAATATACAGCCGTGGTGTACTCCTTTTCCTATTTGGAACCAGTCTGCTGTTCCATGTCCATTTCGACTATTGCTTCCTGACCTGCATACAGATTTCTCAAAAGGCATGTAAGGTGGTCTGGCATTCCCATCTCTTTCAGAATTTTCCACAGTTTATTGTGATCCACATAGTCAAAGGTCAGTTTTCATTCCAATCCCAAAGAAAGGCAATGCTAAAGAATGTTCAAACTATGGCACAACTGCACTCATCTCACACGCTAGTAAAGTAATGCTCAAAATTCTCCAAGCCAGGCTTCAGCAATACGTGAACCGTGAACTTCCAGATGTTCAAGCTAGTTTTAGAAAAGGCAGAGGAACCAGAAATCAAATCGCCAAATCGGCTGGATCATCGAAAAAGCAAGAGAGTTCCAGAAAAACATCTATTTCTGCTTTATTGACTATGCCAAAGCCTTTGACTGTGTGATTCACAATAAACTGTGGAAAATTCTGAAAGAGATGGGAATACCAGACCACCTGACCTGCCTCTTGAGAAACCTATATGCAGGTCAGGAAGCAACAGTTAGAACTGGACATGGAACAACAGACTGCTTCCAAATAGGAAAAGGAATATGTCAAGGCTGTATATTGTCACCCTGCTTACTTAACTTCTATGCAGAGTACATCATGAGAAATGCTGGGCTGGAAGAAGCACAAGCTGGAATCAAGATTGCTGGGAGAAACCTCAATAACCTCAGATATGCAGATGACACCACCCTTATGGCAGAAAGTGAAGAACTAAAGAGCCTCTTGATGAAAGTGAAAGAGTAGAGTGAAAAAGTTGGCTTAAAGCTCAGCATTCAGAAAACTAAGATCATGGCAACCGGTCCCATCACTTCATGGCAAACAGATAGGGAAACAGTGGAAACAGTGTCAGACTTTATTTTTCTGGGCTCCAAAATCACAGCAGATGGTGACTGCAGCCATGAAATTAAAAGATGCTTACTCCTTGGAAAGAAAGTTCTGACCAACCGAGACAGCATACTAAAAAGCAGAGACATTACTTTGCCAACAAAGGTCCGTCTAGTCAAGGCTATGGTTTTTCCAGTGGTTATGTATGGATGTGAGAGTTGGACTATAAAGAAAGCTGAGTGGTGAAGAATTGATGCTTTTGAACTGTGGTGTTGGTGAAGATTCTTGAGAGTCCCCTGGACTGCAAGGAGATCCAACCAGTCCATCCTAAAGGAGATCAGTCCTGGGTGTTCATTGGAAGGACTGATGTTGAAGCTGAAACTCTAATACTTTGGCCACCTGATGTGAAGAGCTGACTCTTTTGAGAAGACCCCGATGCTGGGAAAGATTGAGGGCAGGAGGAGAAGGGAACGACAGAGGATGAGATGGTTGGATAGCATCACCGACTCGATGGACATGGGTTTGGGTGGACTCCAGGAGTTGGACAGGGAGGCCTGGCATGCTGTGGTTCATGGGGTCACAGAGTCAGACACGACTGAGTGACTGAACTGAACTGAACACAGTCAAAGGCTTTGACAAAGTCAATAAAGCAGAAATAGATTTTTTTTTTTTCTGGAACTCTTTTGCCTTTTTTCTGATCCAGGAGATGTTGGCAATGTGATCTGTGATTCCCCTGCCTTTTCTAAAACCAACTTGAACATCTGGAAGTTCACAGATCATGTATTATTGAAGCCTGACTTGGAGAAATTTGAGCATTACTTTACTAGCGTGTGAGATGAGTGCAATTGCGCGGTAGTTTGAGCATTCTTTGGCATTGTCTTTCTTTGGGATTGGAATGAAAACTGACCCCTTCCAGTCCTGTGGCTACTCCTGAGTTTCCCCATTTGCTGGCATACTGAGTGCAGCACTTTCACAGCATCATCTTTCAGGATTTGAAATAGCTCAACTGGAATTCCATCACCTCCACTAGCTTTGTTCATAGTGATGCCTCCTAAGGCCCACTTGACTTCACATTCCAGGATGTCTGGCTCTAGGTGAGTGATCACACCATCATGATTATCTGGGTCATGAAGATCTTTTTTGTATAGTTCTGTTTATTCTTGCCACCTCTTCTTAATATTTTCTTTTTCTGTTAGGTCTATACAATATCTGTCCTTTATTGTGCCCATCATTGCATGAAATATTCCCTTGATATCTCTAATTTTCTTGAAGAGATCTCTAGTCTTTCCCATCCTGTTGTTTTCCTCTATTTTTTTTTTTTTTGCACTGATCACTGAGGAAGGCTTTCTTATCTCTCCTTGCTATTCTCTGGAACTCTGCATTCAAATGGGTATATCTTTCCTTTTCTCCTTTGCTTTTCACTTCTCTTCTTTTCACAGCTATTTGTAAGGCCTTCTCAGATAGCCATTTTGCTTTTTTGCATTTCTTTTTCTTGGAGATGGTCTTGATCCCTGTCTCCTGTACAATGTCATGAACCTCCATCCATAGTTCATCAGGCACTCTGTCTATCAGATCTAGTCCCCTAAATCTATTTCTCACTTCCACTGTATAATTGTAAGAGATTTGATTTAGGTCATACCTGAATGGTCTAGTGGTTTTCCCTACTTTCTTCAGTTTAAGTCTGAATTTGGCAATGAGGAGTTATTAGAGAAATGCAAATAAAAAGCACAATGGTGTACCACCTCACACCAATCAGAATGGCTGTCATTAAAAAGAGTATAAGTAACAAATGCTGGAGAAGGTGTGAGGAAAAAGGAGTCTCCCTCTACACTGTTGGTGGGAATGTAAGTTGTTGAAGCCACTGTGGAAGAAAGTATGGAGGTTTTGCAGAAAACTAAAAATAGAATTACCATATGATCCAGCAATCCCACTCTTGGGCGTATATCCAGACAAAGCTGTAATTCAAAAAGATGTATGACCCTCTATGTTCATTGTAGCACTATTCACAATAGTCAAGACATAGAAACAACCTATATGTCCATTGACAGGTGAATGGATAAAGAAGATGTGGCTCATAATATACAATGGAATACTACTCAGCCATCAAAATGAATGAAATAATTCCATTTGTGGCAACATGGATAGACCTAGAGATCATCATACTAAGTGAAATAAGTCAGAAAGAGAAAGACAAATACCATATGATATCACATATCTGGAATCTAAAATACAACACAAATGAACTTATTTATGAAACAGAAACAGGGACATGGAAAATAGGCATAGACAACACAGGTTGTCAAAGGAAAGGGAAGGAGTGGGAGGTTAGGGTTAGCAGACAGAAGCTTTTATGTATAGAATAAAAACCCAACAAAGTCCTACAAATATAACATAGGGAATTATATCAGTATCCTGTGATAAATCATAATGGAAAAGAACATGAAAAATACTGTATATATGTATGATTGAGTCACTATACTGTACAGCAGTAATTAACTGCTGAATTACAACATTGTAATTCAATTATAATTCAATAAAAATAAATTTTAAAAAAGAAAACAAAATGAAGCACATATATGAAAATGTACCAGTATTCATCTACATCATGAGATGATGAATTAGATACGCTTTCCTCTTACAGCTTATCAGCATTTTCTTAAATATTCATGATGAACAGGTATTACTTGTATCACAGGCAAAAGTATGGGAACACCCTAAAAAGTAGCAATATTTTAGAAGGAAGGGGTATATTTTCCTTTTACTCTTGGTTCTGACTAGTGAGTGGCATGTCTTCCCTCCCAGGAGAGCAACATTATGTGGTTGTTCCAAGATTTTAGGAAAGTCAGAGGTGTGAATAAAAACATGTCTAAAGCAAAACTCAGACTGGTTTCAATGGGTCTAAAGTAAAGCTCAGAATAGGAGTTTTTCTCCTAAGAGTCACCATAGCTAAACAGACGGACTCCATCCCAGGAATGCTTTGCAAATAATATGGACTTTCACGTGCCACCTTCTACCCAAGATTTACCACAGCTCTCTCACCCCAACTCTGCCCTTTCTCTTCTGAGTTTGGCACTTCCACTTCTATCTACCTTATAAAACTCACCAAATTTTCTCTGAGGTAGAAAATTCATAGTCTTAAGAGAAATAAAGAGGTTTTAATAGTGTAACAAAAAGATCCTTATGCTTCTTCACTTGGTTGTGAATCAGATCAAGGCAAGACCTATGTTTCTTTTGTTTTTCAATGTATCCCTGGCAGCTAGAATTTATTCTTTCATTCGATTAAAAATGGAGTGTCTACTTGGTTCCAAACACTGGGCTGCATGCTGAGGATTTAGTAGTAAAAGGACAGACAGCAAGCCCCAGCTTATGGGGAAGGAGCAGACATTAGACACTCAAACCAACAGAACATTGTTATACTGTGAAGGAAATACACAAGGTGATATGATGAAGAGTAACTAGGAGTCGACTGTAGATATGGTGAAAAAGAGGGCCTTTCAATAGAGATGATATTTCAGCTGAGCCTTGCAAGTCCAGGGGTAGGAAGCACATGATAGATACATATCAGACCTTTGCTTTGGGAACGAATGAGTCAGCTTATTCTGCATCCCCCAACAGGAGACCAATACATTGTTGAACTTGATTCAGACAGGTTATTGAACTCCAGTTATTAGTTAAGTATTCTGTTTTATAGACTCCACCTCACTAAATCTTCCCAACAGACGAGGTAACCCTTTAAATAAAGGACGCACATTCTACTGATGAAGAAAACAATGACTTGCCCAATGCTGATGAGTAACAGAACCCAAATCAAAGCTCATATTTATTGGCCAGCTCCAAAATCCACCTCCTTAAAGGAGTAAAGCTATGAAATCATATACAAACGGGTTTAATGAGAGAACTAAAATTGAACAGATTATTGTTTACATAGTGGAAATAAAAATCAAATGTTCATTTTACAAAAGTCCTTTGCCTCTTTCAAATATGAAATCAAACTTTAGGGGAAAAAGCCATTTTTTTTAAATAGGAAAAAAAGTTTCATTGTCTCAATAGCACCTCAGATGGATGCTCAGTCTTGTCTGACTCTTTGAGACACCATGGACTGCAGCATGCCAGGCTTCCCTGTCCATTACCAACTCCGGGAGCTTGCTCAAACTCCTGTCTATCGAGTTGGTGATGCAATCCAACCATCTCATCCTCTGTTGTCCCCTATACCTCCTGTCTTCAATCTTTCCCAGCATCAGGGTCTTTTCTAATGGGTCAGTTTTTCACATCAGGTGGCCAAGGTATTGGAGTTTCAGCTTCAGCATCAGTCCCTCCAATGAATATTCAGGACTGATTTCCTTTAGTATTGAGGGTTTGATCTCCTTGCAGTCCAAAGGACTCTCAAGAGTCTTCTTCAACACCACCAAAGCATCAGTTCTTCAGCCCTCAGCTTTCTTTATGGTTAAAGACATTCAAAAACATTCTTGTGGGCAAGAGAACTGAGGAGAACAGACTGAATGAGCCTGTGTCCTGGATTGGCTTTTTGAGGAATTTGCTACATAATCTTAAAGAAATAAATCCACTACTCTCTGTTTTAGAGTCTTTGATGACACCCTGTCTAGCAAACACACTAAAGTGAGGGACGGTGGCAAATGTATGGGTGAGAATAAGTGGGTCAAAGTGGGATAAAGAATAGAAAAGAACCTAGTTTTGAAGTCTGCTCTGGGAGAAAGAAATAGAGCTCATGATGGAGGAGAAAGAAATAACAGGACAAGAACAGAAAGTGATGGACAGAAAAATGAGAACATTTTTTTTTTCCCAAATAGCCATAGACTTCCTGATGGTAGTGCCTATTTCTTCTCCCCCCCCCCCCCCCCCGCTATAATAGTTGGCCATAAAAAGGTTGAGCACTGAAGAACTGATAGTTTAAAACTGTGGTTCTGGAGAAGACTGTTGATAGCCCCTTGGATTGCAAGGAGATCAAACCAGTCAATCCTAAAGAAAATCAACCCTGAATAGTCATTGGAAAGACTGATGCTGAAGCTGAAGCTCCAATACTTTGGCCACCTGATGTGAAGAGCTGACTCATTTGGAAAGACCCTGATGCTAGGAAAGATTGAGGGCAAGAGGAGAAGTGGCGACAGAAGATGCGATGGTTGGATGGCATCACCGACTCAGTGGATGTGAATTTGGGCAGACTCTGGGAGATAGTAAAGGACAGGGAGACCTGCAGTGCTGCAGTTTATGGGGTTGTAGAGAGTCAGATGTGACTTAGTGGCTGAACAACAACAATCAGGACCTGTTCAGCACGTAGTATGTGATTCACTGACTGGTCAATAATTTGGAACATTCAGAGATGGAAGGATGCTTACTACAAAGACATATTGACTAATAAATGAGTAAAAAGTAAGAAGTAGACAAAATCAGAGAACTATAGAGATCCACTATGCAGGCCTCAGGAATTTGTCACTAGCAATTGGCATGGACACAGTTCACATGCTGAAGTATACACAGGAGGGCGAGTCTACTTCTCTCTGATGAGTTGGTGTGAGTACGCACCATGAGTGTCCATGGCAGGCAGTTCGATATAAACTGGTCCTATCCTACCACCATCCATCTGACATCTATTAATTTATTTATACTTATTCTGTGTCAGGCATTGTTGAACAGTGGAGACAGAATCTTGGACAAAACACATCTGCCTCTTGGAGCCAAGAACCTAGTAGATCAATTACCTCCCCTCAGAAGTTAATAATACGAGTAACTATTAACAAAAACAGCGAATGGCTGAGAGGTCGTGTGACCTTTTAAAAGTGAAGGTGTCTTAGACCATATAGTCTAAGACTCCTTTTTTAAAATTTAAACTTTTTATTTTGTATTGGGAATATAGCTGATTAACAATGTTGTGATAGTTTCAGCTGGACAGCAAAGGGACTCAAGCCATACATATACATGGATCAATTCCTCCTCAAACTCCCCTCCCATCCAGGCTGCTGCATGACATTGAGCAGGGCTCCCTGTGCTATACAGAGGGACTTAGCTGGTTATCCATTTTAAATATAGCAGTTAGTACACGTCAATCCCAACCCCCCTAACTATCCCTTCCCTCTGGCAACTGTAAGTTCAATCTCTGATTTTATGAATCTTTTTTCTGTTTTGTAAATAAGTTCACTCGTATAATTTCATTTTAGATGCCATGTTATGGAATCTAAGTACCATGGAATCATTTTAGAGTCCATGATATTCCATATCATGCAATAGTTCTCTGTCTGTCTGCTTACTTCACCCTGTATGATATCTCTAGGTCCATCCATGTTGCTGCAAATGGCATTACTGAGGCTCCAGAAGGCCAACTTGCTCAGGGCTACGTAGCTTGTTGATGTGAGTCCCGAGACCAGAACTTGGTCTGATGACTTGAAGTTTCTACATTGCTAGGCTGGGTCTCAGAGAAGTTTGTCCCTGTTCCCAATGCAGTGATGCTGAGGCCCTGGCAGGCATCAGGGCTTGAAGGTGCTTATATGTGGTCCACAGCTCTCCATGCCTTGAACACAGGCAGAGAGGTTTCTAGCAGGCTTTGGCAGACAGGCTTCAAAGGCCCACTGCATTGTCTGCATGACAAATGGGCTTCACAGAGCCATTAAGGGACCAGGGCCTTCCAGCATCTCCTCGGGAAATGGAAAACAAGTAACAACATGAATCTGTTCTTTCCCATTACACAAAACACTAAGTACCCAAGTGTTTGATGGTCTACTGCAAATGAAATATCACAGAAGCCCTGATATCATTTTAATATCCTTTTTGTCATCCCATTTAGCTGACAACAGGATGATCCCAGTTGTCATTTGAGGCGCCTCTGCCACATGCTTGACAAGGCTTATCCTGGTTTTTCCCTGCAGGTTTCCCACCTCCGACAACAGTGGAACAGGAACAGAGTGTGGCCCTACCTGCCTGCCTGCCAGCCTCCTATTTCCCTTGTTCAGAAAGGTGTGCAGGTGTGCTGAGTGGTTAGAAGCTGCAACTCTACACTCTGCCTAGGTCATGGAGGGTGGGACCAGACTTTCTGGACCAGAAGGTCATCCTTGACTAGTGGCCCTGAGGTAAGCGTCTACCTGGTGACCTCTGGGAGGTCAGGATCTCCATGGGGGAATCTCACCCGAGAGTCCCACCAAAGGTTTTAGGTCTGAGGCTCTCAGTTCCCTGCTGAGGACACCACCCCTGGACTCTTCTCCCCAGCACCAGAAGAGATCTCAGGACTTTAGAATTCAGGAAGCTGGAAATAGTTTCCTGTTTTTTGTTTGTTTGTTTTTTAAAGGGGCTTAAGTAATAGCAAATCTGCTTTTCTGCATCTGCTTTGCATAGCTATTGTAAGGCTTTGAACTAATGTATGTATTTATTGCTTGAACTTCTGTGCATACCTTATAAAGCATAATTTTACAATTAAAAAAAAAAAAGAAACTAAAGTTCTGAGTGTGGTGGTTGATAGTACCAAGGCTTTGTAGTTACACTGCAGGTTAGGTTTCCCACTTCCTAACAGGTAAGCTGCTTCATCTCTTTGAGCCTCATGTGTGTATCTGTAAATAAAGATATCCCCAGTACTTTTCCAGCAGGGTTATTATGAGGAGCAGATGAGGCAGCCCATGTGAAGTGCTTCTAGCAATGTCTGAAGCTTAGTTGTTACCCAATACATGTTAGCTCTTCTTGTTCTGGGTCTTCACCATCTAGAGAGAGCAGGATGGGCAGACAGTCCTCACCAGGGAATCACATTAGCCTCTCCCACTCAATACTGATGTGTGTAGGCACTCATACTGGCATATGTGTATGTGTGTGCATACACACACACACACATTTAGTTAATGTGATAACTTGGTCAAGTCTGCTCGCCCAACTTGCAATAGATAATTTAAGGCAAAATATATATTTTGCCAACATGAGCAAGAGAGGAGGAAAAGGATGAACAGACTCTTAAATGGCATACGATAATGTATCTAGAATGTTTTGAAGAGCAGTTGGCATGAGGCAAGTACCCTGTGAATAAGAGCTATTACTATCCTGAGACTCTGGGGGCTGCTGGAACTCCTGTGCCAACACTAAGCCACGTGCTTTTTCTTAGGAGAACTTGTGCTTTTCTTCTTTTCCTTATGAGACAGTTTAGCTGCCCTTGGCACCTGAATGAACTGTGAAAAGCATGGAATGACAGACAGAAGGAGGCATGGAGAATATTGAGATAATTTCCTCCTATTTCACAAATGAGACCTGGAGAGAGGAGGAAATTCCTCATAGCTAAACAATGAGTTAGATAATGAATGAAATTCCATCAAGGTAAGAAAGAAAAAATAACAGCTATTAAACAGTAACCTTGGGTTATTATATCAAGTCCTGCCAACAAACCTATGAATTAGTTACTGTTATTAATCCCATTTTACAGATGAGTAAGCTGAGGCTTAGAGAATTAGGGAAATTTAACGAAAGAGAGCTAGTTGGGTTCTAGAGTCCATGTTCTTGACTAATTCACCACCCTGTGTGAGTAAATCTTGATGGTGGAGTTACAGGTAGGGAGTTAGGGCATCCGTTATGTTTGGTAGTGGTGGTTTTGTCACAAAGTCGTGTCTGACTCCTGCAACCTCATGGACTATAGCCAACCAGGCTCCTCTGTCCATGGGATATCCCAGGCAAGAATACTGGATTGGGTTGCCATTTCCTTCTCCAGGGGATCTTTTGACCTAGGAATTGAACCTGCATCTCCTGCATTGGCAGGTGGACTTTTTACCACTGAGCAAGCAAGGAAGCCACCAGATATGTTTAGCCAATAATAAAAAACCTTGGGAGATAGCCCAGCTTTGTATTTAAGACAGATGGGCCCAGGTTCAATCCCACCCTGCCATTTTATAGCTTTGAAGTTGACTGTGGGTAAGTCACCAACCTCCTTGAGCCCTGGGCTCCTTGGGTGTAAGGTGAGACAACCTGCGTCCCATGGGCTGCTGAGAAAATTCTACAGCAGCACAGTCTAGTGATTAAGAGAACCAGTCTGACCCACAGCTCGACCGCTTGTAACTGTGATATTTGACAAATGTCTCAACTTGCTTGGATCTTCAATTTTTGTATCTGTAAAACAAGTTAAGAAACAGCACCTTTAACCTGGTGGGGTTCTCATGATGAATCAAGAGGATCATTTATGTAAAACACTGGCAGGAAGCCTGGAGCTCAGTGAGCACTTCCTAAAGGTCAGCTAATATTATGGTTACAATGTATATGAGACCCTGTTACAGCAGGAGACACACTGCCCACATTCAATAAAATCTGGCTGTTAAATGATGATAAAGTGAGCTGTTTCATTAAAGTATTAAAAAGCTGAAGCATTTCTGCCTAAGCTTTTTTCTCAAGCCTACCTCACTTCACTGGAATTAAAAAAAAAAAAAAAAAGCATTTGTGGGTTAGAGTAGGGGTGGGGAAAGGGTTAAGAAAGAGGTGGGACAATTTAAGCAAGACTTAACTCTCTAAGACCTACCTTCCCTCCCTGCTTCCACTCCCTCCCTCCCTTTTATTGCCCTTACACTGGAATCCTGTCCCAGTTGCTACCTAGGGATGTTTCAGCACCTGATATTTAGATTTAGATTTTCAGCTTTAGAACATCGAAAGCTTGGTGAGGTAAGTGCTGAAGGAACTTGGGAAACAGCCTCTATTTTTTGAGAAGTTAGAATGGGTCAGGCACTGTGCTGAAGTTTTAGAACGTTTTTCCTCCTATTAACATGTGACCACAGAAAAGGACTGTCCTGGGATCTTTGAGACATTTCATTACAGAAGGAGCTCTTGCTTTTTTTCTTTCCAGTTTCATTGAGAAATAATCGACCTACTATAAAAAGAGGCTTTAACCAGAGAGATCTATCCAGAAATAGCCTCTGGAAAAGCATCTATCAACCAGTCCACTCTCCATACCCAATACTACTCAAGTTCTCCTAGGCCAGGAAGGGTCTCTGCAGACCCCGTGGAACAATGTTCACATCTTTCTACTTTTTATAAGCATCATGGAGAGCAGAGTCAGTGAAAGGAATTCTCCAGGTTCAGGTCAGTTGTTATCTCCTCCCCACTCCCTCTTGTAACACTGATGTTCAACTGAGGACATCTGTTTTTCCAGGCTCAACAACTTCTTTCCCTAAATCTACCAAAGGTACTTAAAAACCAGAATTTCGCAGGTTCCCTTACAGCTAGGGTTAGCTCCGTGTCACAGTTTGTCCAGGGAGATGGAGTGGAGGTGTGCTGGTAACACTCTCCTTCCTCCTATTGTGATTGTAGGCATGGGGATGAGAGTGATGTGCTAAGGAAACAAGGAGGAAGGGTAGAGAGCATGGGGCTCAGAGGACATCACTGAGTCCCTGCATCAGCACTGGACTGCTTCCCTCTACACTGATATCGCATCTTATTTGTATATGACTTATCCCTAACCCATATAGTGACTGGATATTACTCATCTGTGGCTACTCAGGCTTCACTTCCTCTCTTCTGCAGCAGGAGCCAGATTTTCTTTTAAAGAACTACTTCTTCCCCAGAGGGGAGCTGTCAAAATGTCTAGCCCTGGGTCTGCCAAGGGGATGGCACCAAATCAAAGAGTTTCAGGAGTTTCTAACCACGAAGTCTCAGTTGCCTGTCTTTTACAAGCTGGTTCTTCAGTCTTCATTCCAACTCTAAAAGTTACCCCAAATCCTTCCACTTAATTATGTATTTTCTGAAGTGAGTTAGAACCTGTTTCTGTCACTTGCAGCCCAAGAGTCCTTCTTGATGCTTACTAATCTCCACAACAACATTGGTATTGAATCGTTTCTACCCTGGTGGCTCAGATGGTAAAGAATCTGCATGCGATACAGGAAATGAGGGTTCAATCCCTGGGTTGGGAAGATCCCCTGGAGAAGGGAATGACAACCCACTCCAGCAATTCTTGCGTGGAAAATTCCATGGACAGAGGAGGCTGGCTGGCTACAGTCTATGGGGTCACAAAGAGTTGGACATGACTGAGTGACTAACACACACACCTTTGGGACGGACACAAAAAAGTTTGAATAATGGTTCGATCCCTGGGTTGGGAAGATCCCCTGGAGAAGGGAATGGCCACCCACTCCAGTATTCTTGCCTGGAGAATTCCATGGACAAAGAAGCCTGACAGGCTACTGTCCATGGGGTTGCAAAGAATTGGACATGACTGAGCAATTAACACTTTGTATCTACTTTTTTGAGGTAATGTGCTCAAGTCTTTCCCTGCAGTATCCCATATAATTCTTACAAAGTTCCACAGAGTAGGAACTGTGAGGCCATTTCAGAGTTGGAGAAAATGAGACTCAAAGAGGCTAAGGGATTTCTCCAATGTCATACAGCAAGGATGTTGCTGTGGCAGAGACAGCTAGTACTCACCAAATATCCACATGGCTACTCTGTATTACTGAGCCTTATGGAATTTAGGTGGGGCCCTGGTAAATAACCAGGACTGACCAAATGGAACCTGAATGGCCATGACATATATGCTACCAGGCTGAAGCAGGTGAGAGCTGGTGCATCATCCCTATTCTCACTCCCTGCCTCCGTGGCCTTTGAGGATGGCTTGATTGCAGGTGCAATGATGGGCTCGCAACCCACACAGGGCTGTGACATTAGAGAGAACAGAACTATTGCCCATTAAGCCACTGAGAGTTCAAGATGTGTTTTTGTGCACTTCAAGTTAATTGTCCTGCCCAATGCAGAGTGAGTTGAAATTACTTCTGGTTTACTTCTCTCTGTTTTATCTTTTAACGAAAACAATATAGAACTGAAAGAGGAGATAGAAAAGACGCCTACTTAAAAAATAATCCTATTGGAGCTCTCTGGTTTTAGCTGGGTCTCTGGGAATATTCCCTTTCTCTTTTCCTGCCTTGAATGCATGCCAGTGGGGTTCCTTCTAGTGCGCTGATGACCATAACTAGCTCTACTCTTTGAGTCTTCACTTGCCATTGGCCATTGAATTTGTAGGTGGCAGATAGGAATTCAAACCCTGGAAGTTCAGATTTCAAAGCCCACATTTAGACTCCACATCTCAGTGTCCTCTAAGTTTGACTGCTCATCTTCTTCTGAAGGACTGAAATCAGCTGACAACACTTACTTTTTCACACCCTCCCTCTCTCTCCCCTGCAGAGACCTCATCTCTGAGAGAACCCTTAGGCCAGCTGTGTTGGAGCATCCCTTCCTCTGTCCTCAGCAGGAAGGGAGCAGGGATCTGAAAGGCATGGAGGCTGTGAGCAGAGAACACCTCTGCTTACCTCCCAGCTCCCAGCATGAGGGGATTCTGGTTATCATCAAGCTAATGATTTTGCTAATTTGATTCCATTTATCCCCACTGCTCTGCTGGGAGGGAAGCAGGCAGTACAGTTTGATGCTTATTATTCTTTTATTCTTTTGGTGAACACTCCTGCTCTCTCATCAAACCCAACTCTCCCTCAGGCTTACTGCTCTGCAAGTTCTGAGCCCAGCTCCCTTATTTCCCACCCACCACCCTTTCCTCTAGGAAAGCTGATCTTAATTTAACACAATATAATATTAATCGAGTATCTACTATATGCCTGATGCTGTGCCAGGGTCTGGGAATTGAATGATGGACATGAAAGAAATATGGTACCTGTTCACATCAAATGGTCTATGGTCTCCTGGGCGGGGGTGGTGGGGGAGGAGGAGGGGGTTGGGGTGGGGGGAAGACCCAAATAATCCATCACAACACAGTGTGATGAGGGCTCTGATGAGAGAAACCAAAGAGGCTCTAAATACCTTAGCAGAGGCACTGCACCCAGACTACCAGGAAGGCTTCCTCAGCTTTATAATGAGTCAATTGATTTGGCCAAGAATTTAAAACATGAACAGAACAAGTGTTAGGGTGAGAGGCACCAAATGCTGGCTATTCTTCCTAAATTCAGTTCCCCAACAGGGCATGTAATGCTGGGAGCTTCTCTACACAGTGTGGAGAGAGAGGTTTCTGCCACTCAAACTGCCCTTTCAAGTTTGGTTGGGACTATGCCCACATTCTGGGAGAAGTAAGAACTAGGAGACTTATAGGTGCAGTATCAGTCTTTTCAGGTTCCTCAGCTCTGTAGCGATAAGACCACATTATCATCAAAGGCACAAAGCAGAACTGGTAGCCAAGTGTCCCCCCAAAACTTCTCTGTCTCCAACTCTCTAAAAAGGCCATTTCCTCCAAGGCATCTAATCCAGGTAGGGGCAGGGACTATCATCTCACCATCCTCTCCCCAGGCCATGCTCACCCTGCCTCCCCTGGCCAGGAAGACCACCACTTCACTTCATTTATCCTCATTCTGCCCAGCTCAAGCCTCCTTCTCCATTTATTCTCTTCCATGAAGCCTTTCTGGTTGTTGTAATTTGCATCCCTCTCCCCTCTCTTTCTCCCAAGAACACATTTTCTGGCATTTGGAAAATTTAAGTATAAAATCCTATGGGATTTCCCTGGTGGTCCAGCTGGAAAGACTCTGTGCTCTCAATGCAGGGGGCCCAGGTTCTATCCCTGATCAGGGAACTAGATTCCACATGCTGCAGCTGAGACCAAGGGCAGCCAAATACATAAATATTTTTTGAAAATCCTAAATAACATTCTATCTGGAAATTTTCCTTATAAGTGTTCAACTCTTTGAGACAGAAACTATGTCTCATTGTATCTCCTAAAGACTTCATAATGTTTTGTCCACTTATGGGCACTTAGTAGACACTTCTTAAATATTGATTGAATGGATGTATATGGTACAGTTCAAAGCATCCCATAGATGCTTATTAAATAGTTTTGGGACCAATATTATTATGCATGAGCCAGTAGTCATTAATGGATGTGGGAGTTGGACCATAAAGAAGACTGAGTACTGAAGAACTGATGCTTTTGAATAGTGGTTCTGGAGAAGAATCTTGAGAGTCCTTTGGACTACACGGAAATCAAACCAATCAATCCTAAAGGAAATCAACCCTGAATATTCATTAGAAGGACTGATGCTGAAGCTGAAGCTCCAACACTTTGGCCACCTGATGCGAGGAGCTGACTCATTGGAAAAGACCCTGATTCTGGGAAAGACTGAGGGCAGGAGAAGGGAACAACAGAGGACGAGATGGTTGGATGGCATCACTGACTCAACGGACATGAGTTTGAGCAAACTCTGGGAGACAGTGAAGGATAGGGAAGCCTGGCAAGCTGTGTTTCATGGGGTCATAAACACTTGGACATGACTGAGCAACTGAACAGCAACAGAAAAAGGTTGATTGATTTGGGACACTAAGAGCCTTTAACTCTAAGAGATTCTGTGGGAAGAGAAAGGACAGATATCTGTCCAGATATCTGGACAGTATCTGTGCCAGATACTTTGTTAGGAACTTTTTTCTCTTTGCATACTTAATGTATGCAAAATATTGTTTTATATTCATTGTCCAGGTTCATTACAATAACCACCCTCTGGGTCTCCTCTGTCCATGGAATTCTCCAGGCAAAAATACTGGAATGGGTTGCCATTCCCTTCTCCAGGGGTTCTTCCCAACCCAGTGGTCAAACCTGGGTCTCATGCATTTCAGGCAGATTCTTTACCATCTGAGACACCAGGGAAGCACTGAGTAATATTAACTTGATTTAATAGATGGAGAAAAATAACACGGCACTGGAGAATGATTCAAATTCAAATGTGACATCAGAGCCTTGGTCTCGTGACACAGCACACTGGTTTTCCTGCTGGGTGTACCTAACATGGGCTGGTCTCTGATGATACATAATCTTAGTTCCAGGTCAGTGTTCTATAACAAGAGAGCAGAGGAACTTGGCAGAGGACTACAAATAGCATTAGCAGACTCATCTCGAGACAGTCAGTGTCCTGGACCAAGAGGAGGCTCTCGGGCTTCCTTGGTGGTTCAGTGGTAAAGAATCCAGCTGTCAATGCTGGAGGCCTGGGTTCAATACCTGATCTGAAAAGATCCCACACACTGAGAAACAATAGCCCATGCACCACAAATCTTGAGTCTGACCTTTAGAGTCCGGGGGAGCCACAACTACTGAGCCCACAGGCCTAGAGCCAGTGTTCCACAAGGGAAGCCACTGCAATGAGAAGCACGCACGTTGCCAACTAGAGAGAGCTCTCACTCTCTGCAATTAGACAAAAGCATGCACAGCACAGCCAAAATTAAATAAATAAAAACTAAAAAAAAAAAGACCTTATTAAAAAATAACAGGATCTCGTTAGGTGTGTCAGTGTACTATTCCTGGTGGAACGGCCAGAGAGACCCACAAAGATGAGATGGTTTGCAGAGTCACCCACCAGGTTCTTGTCTCCATCTTGACTAGTTCAGTATTTGAAAAACTAAAAGTTAACCTAAACGGATTAGGAAATGGCAAAGCACTCCAGTAAGCTGGCCTGGAAAATTCCCTGGACAGAGGAGACTTTCAGGCTACGGTCCATGGGACTGCAAGAGTCAGACAGGATTGAGTATACACACACACACCCTAAAGGTTTGGAATCACTTCTATTTTTGTTTTTGCTTATAAAACAGCTAAATGATAAGAATATATTCATCTCTAATTAGGAGGCAAGTCATAAATTAGAAAAAATTGGGAAAAATCACAGCAGTGTGGAGGAGTGTCAGGCTCCACCTTGAAGGCCTTAGCTGATTGACAAAGGCCACTTTCTGCAAGCAGCTTGATAAAACAGAACAGCTGTAGGGAAGTGAGACCATCTCATTTCCAAAACCATCCACTGTTTCAATGGCACTGAACAAGTCACTGTGCTTTAGTTCCTGAGTTAGTGAGAAGCAGGGGCAGGACAAATCAAAGTCCAAACTCATTCTCATAACCCAAGACAGTGGGTGTGATCCAGCCTTGGCTCGTTTCTCCGCTTTCTGTTTCCCCTCATGGGACTTGCACCAAGGCCTTTGTGTTTACTCTTCTGTCTGCAATGTTTTCCCATCCTCTTCCTTTCAAGAGGAGACAGATATTCAGGTTTCAACCCTGACAGGCTTCCCCTGACTCTCTTAGCTAAAATGATCCTCCTCCACACCGTACTGTTTTATTACCTTGTCTTATTCATAGGATCTACCACTTTCTATAATCTCCCTCGCTTGTGTGTATATTCTCATTACCTTCCTAAGAGCAGGAAAGCTTCATAAGAGCAGGGACTTTCAGGTTTTCCCTTCCACTGCTCTAATCTCTCGGGGCTCCCCGGGTGGCACTAGTGATAAAGAACCCACGTGCCAATGCAGGAGACATAAGAGACCTGGGTTCGATCCCTGGGTCAGGAAGACCCCCTGGAGGAGGGCATGGCAACCCACTTCAGCATTTTTGCCTGGAGAGTCCCATGGACAGAGGAGCCTGGCAGGCTACAGTCTACAGGGTCACAAAGAGTCAGACATGACTGAATCGACTTAGTATAAATGCACACAACCTCTAGACTAAGAACAAATTTTGGTACATGTGCTAAATGCTAAGTCGCCTCAGTCATGTCCAACTTTTGGCAACCCCTCAGAGTGCAGCCGGCCAGGATCCTCCATCTGTGGGATTCTCCAAGTAAGAATATTGGAATCGGTGGCCATTTCTTTCTCCAGGGGATCTTCCCAACCCAGGGATCAAACAAATCTCTTTTGTCTTCTGCACTGGCAGGCGGGGTCTTTACCACTAGCGCCACCTGGGAAGCCCACCCATTGGTTCATAGTAGATGGTCAGTAAATATCTAGTAGCCAGCTGAATAACCAGGTTTCTATAGTTTTCAAGTTTAGTCTCATTGAGACATTACTATTAATTAAGAATTATTGTATTTCAATACCAAGATGATTTGTGTTTGTGTGTGTGATAACTAAGTTTATGATTTGGAAGATTTTAAGGGGAAAGGAAAAACCATCTCATTGAATGTGTTTTATAATTTATAATTATATATTTTATATTTACATTATATTTACTTATATTATATATAATTATATATAATATATACTTATATATAATTTTATATTTATAATTTATAAGGCTGAATCTGCTTAAGAAACATTGATGACAAAAAAGTATGTAACTTAGAATTAAGACAACATCATTATAACTATTTAAAAATGAGGAAGAAAATTTCCCCAAACCCTGAAGGAAGCTAGTGGTAGAAACTGATGTTTAAACTTCTGGTGTCTTTTGTATTTCAGGTTAAACACCCAGGACCAGCATTATCTGGTCATGGTACCCTTTCAAGGCTCAGAGGACAAAGGAGATACAACTCAAAACTAACTCTTATGCTATATCTTGAAAATTCAAAAGAAAAAAAATTGAGCTTCAGTTGACCTAGAAGTTGAGAAAAAAGGATGAAATGAATCACACGGGAAGAAAGCTTCCCTTCTGCAAATGTAGTCAGGGTGCCTAAGTACAGAGTTGGCTTGAAGTGAGAGGCTGGACTAGATGTCTTTCAAGGTCACTTCTAATCTGTTTTTTTTTTTAATTGAAGTACAGTTGATTTTAAAGGCTTCCCTGGTGGCTCAGTGGAAAAGAATTTACCTGCCCATGCAGGAGACACAGTTTTGTTCCCTAGGTCAGGAAGACCCCCTGGAGTAGGAAATGGCAGGCAGCCCATTCCAGTACACTTGCCTGGGAAATGCCATGGACAGAGGAACCTGGCTGGCTACAGTGCATGGGTCGCAGAAGGGACAGACATGACTGAGGAACAACAACACAGCTGATTTACAATATCATGTTAGTTTCAGGTGTATAGTGTAGTGATATATAGACATATATATATATCTTTTTCAGATTCTTTTCCCTTATAGTTCCTATGCTATAAAGTAAGTCCTTGTTAATTATCTATTTTATACATAGTAGTAGTGTGTATATGTTATTCCCAAACTCATCTATCTACACCCACTTTCCACTTTGGTAACCACAAGTTTGTTTTCTATGCCCCTTTCTGTTCTGTAACACGTGATTTTGGGTGCCAAAAGTACACATGCTCAGATACATCAAAACTTAGTAGACTGATTCTGGTGGTGATAATCTCCCAATATATACAAGTATCATGTTGTACACCTGAAACTAATATATTCTATGTCAATTATATTTCAAGTTAATAATGAACCATGCACATACACCCCCCCAAAAATTCCTTTTACTAAGTCTCCAGGTAGATAAAACAGGTAAGTGATCTCTTCCTTATCTTTCATGAAACTAGAACCAGAATGGGAATTAAGAGATATATGCTTCCAGTTCCAGTTCCCGATGGCTCAGCAGTAAAGAATCTGCCTGTAATGCAGGAGCCATAGGAGATGTGGGTTCAGACCCTGGGTCAGTAAGATGCCCTGGAGGAGGGCATGTCAACCCCTTCCAGTATTCTTGCCTGGAGAATCCCATGGACAGTGGGATTAGTGTGGGATTAAGCCTGGTGGGTTACAGCCCATAGCATTGCAAAGAGTAGGACATGACTGAAGTGACTTAGCATATGCATTTTCCAATCCTAGCTCCATGCTTTTTGCAACTTTGGTGGAAGTCTGAACTACGTTAATAAAACTCAGTGGGACTTACTTCTCTCTGATGACCTCCTCCTTCTGAAATCCAAGGAGTCAAGCTTGATGGAGGAAATGGATGCTACGGGACTCCCTTCCGTCTCCTTTTATTTCCTCTCCACCATCAGAACTTTGCCAGATTCATGGAGGCTGCGTTGGCACCAGAAGTGTTGGTCCTGCAGCCTCATAAAACCAGCTTTAGCAAAGAGAAAGCTGCATGTATATACCTAGTCTTTGTATTCACAATTTGGCCTCTTTGAGCTCATTTTCTCTGTCCATCCATTACCTGGTTCACCTCAATCCTCTTGGCCCAAATCTCCCATCCTAATTTGTTTATGCAACTCATGTCTTTCATTTCCCCCAACTAAAGGCTTCTAAGACAAAAGTGCTGGCAAAAAAAAAGGGGGGGAGGCGGGGAGAGACTGGAAAAATGTAAAGAGCCTGCATGTTCCATCTCTTCTATGTACCATTTATGCTGTTGCACTTTTTACAGGGTTGGAAGCCTCATATTGATAGCAATGAGTTATTCAGGGCATGCAGTGTTACCGGAGCTGAGTATAATGTAAATGGAATTATTTGCTGTGGAAATACCCAGTTCAATCTCTTAGTAAATTGCAATCCCTGAAACTAAGTCCCTCTGGAAAGCGCTTAAGTAAATGTATACCTTGTTTGAGAGATTTGCAGCAATTTGAAAGACATATTGGATTCTTTCAAATATCAAAATGAATGGCCTCTGTTTCACGTATCATAAAATTTAATTAGCTATCATCTATCAGAATCTGTTAATTACCTGATTGTTTATCGTTTGACAGGTTGAATCACCAAAATACTTCAAAAAATGCAAGCTATGTGTCACTTCAATATACATGTATGCACATAGGTCAGGAATGTTATACCATGTGTATTTATTTACAAAAAAAATTAAGGAAGCTTTTGTGTTTTGCTTGGTTAGACTAAAAAAATTTTTTGAAGATTTAAAAGCAACTTTGTTAGATTAAGTTTTCTTCTATGTTCAAAACTGTCCTGGATCCAAAGGCAAAGGGGTTATATGATACTGCCTTACTCTCAGGGACACTTTACAAATTAAACTGGGGACTTAAGACATATAAATGTGAACTAGATGAAAAATGCAAGGCTACAAGCAGCCACGACTATATGTGCATGCGTGCTAAGTCAGCTCAGCATGTCCGACTCTCTGTGTCCCTATAGACTGTAGCCTGCAAGGCTCTTCTGTTCACGGGATTCTTCAGGCAAAAATGCTGGAGTGGGTTGCATTCCTTCCTCCAGAGGATCTTCTCAACCCATGGATCAAACCCGAGTCTTCCACATCTCCTACGTTGGCGGGCGGGTTCTTTACCACTAGCACCACCCGGGAAGCCCTGGAGCCATAGCTTTAATAGACTTATGGAGGGATCCAGCATCCTCCAATATGTTAAGAACCACTAGTTTAGTAATGCTAAGCTATAAAATAGTAAGCTGCCGATATTTATGAATGCATTGCAATGTTCAGTATTATTCTACACATTTTATATATTTAGCTCATTTACTCCTCATGACGACTCTGATAAGTACTCGTTTATAGTCCTTTTAAAGATGAGTAAATCACAGCTGAGAGAAGTTAAGTAACTTTCCTAAGGACACACAGTAAGCAGCAGAAGCCAGATTCTGAAGCCAGGCAGCCTGGCTCCAGAGTCCACACTCTTAAACTGCTACACATCCCTTACTTCCCAACAGACATGTGGAACAGGACTGTGCCTCCCAGTGTGAGAGCCTAAAGTTCAAAGGACTGAAAGAGCTCAGAGCTCATCTGGTTCAGTGGCTTCCTAACTTTTCCATACGCGACTGGACCCTATTCTTATTACCTGCAGTGCCACGTGCACGGTACGCTGATGCGTGAAACAGATGAGAGCTCCGGAGAAGAAAGAGCGGGAGTGCATGCAGTGGGTGCGAGTGTGTGTATGAGTGTGTGTGCCTGTGTGAGAGATGTAGGGGGCCTGTGAAGGGGAAGTGTAAGTGTCTCAAAGTCCTCCTCTTTTGCTGTCCACGGTGGCTCCAAGTTATCTCTTCAGGACCCTACGGCTTCAGAGACAGAATGTGAAGATCACTTGGCTTGCCTGCCCTTCTGTGTTTCAGCGGGTAACATGGAGCCCAAGGAGCAGGCAGCCGGGTGTGCCCCCGAATTCTTGATCCCAGCACCCAGATTTTTCATCCCAGTGTACTGTCTTCTGTCTGCTGATCTTGCTGTAACCAGGTTACTGCCCAACTCATGGCCAAAGGGCTATTACTAGTCAACGACAAATACACTCCATTATCCCTTCAAGCCTCTCCCTGGGTTGCCTGGATGTTTGAATGCTTCTAACTTAAAAGCCAAGCAGACTATCCTAAAGGAGGTCAATCCTGGGTGTTCATTGGAAGGACTGATGTTGAGGCTGAAACTCCACTACTTTGGCCACCTGATGCGAAGAGCTGACTCACTGGAAAAGACCCTGATGCTGGGAAAGATTGAGGGCAGGAGGAGAAGGGGACGACAGAGAATGAGATGGTTGGATGGCATCACCGACTCAATGGACATGGGTTTGGGTCGACTCCAGGAGTTGGTGATGGACAGGGAGGCCTGGCGTGCTGCGGTTCGTGGGGTCACAGAGAGTCAGACATGACCTAGTGACTGAATTGAACTGAACTTAAAAGCTAGCTGGGAACAATCACCAAAAGGCTTTCAAGGATAGGACAAATGGAAGAAAAGCTTTGGGGTGGCTTGGTAATATCAGGAATGTCAATGATAGGAAAATGGTCAGCTCCAAGTGGTGGGGTAGGGGCTCACGTAAAAAGCTCCTTATATTCAAATCACATCACACTATTTGTCCACTTTGAGTGAGGCAGTCAGTAGAAGGGGAAGAAAACACCTCTCCTCCACCAGTCCACAGACTCTGGTGAGACATTCTTCCAGACAGAACATGTCTGGGATGTCAGACCTACTTACAAGACAACTTTGCTGCCCTCCCTGCCACCTGCCTCCCCTTCTGGATTTGCCATCACAACCCTCTGTTGCCTCAGCAGTTGGCATCTGGACCCGGCTCAGTGTTGCAAGGAACAAGCTTGTAGGAGAGCTGTGGCCTGATTTAAATAGGGAGGGGAGCACCGTGGGGCAGGCTGGGACCCAGCAGCCACAGTGCTTCCCAGCAAGTCCCTGCGATACTGAATGACTGGGCGCAGTTTCCATGTGTAGGCAGTGGAGGCTCACCCTTCAGGAACACCGAGAGAAGAGAGGCCAGGCATCCCCTTCTGCTTACTCTCTCTTTGCACACTCGGGGTTCTAATAAGGGCTGCAGATCATCCGCTATTCATTCCAGAGAGCATCTACAGGATGCTGGGCATGTTGCTAGATGCTGGGGGGAAATGAAGACAGACAGTCCTCATGAGGCCTCACGTATAAAGGAGGAGGCAAACTTACATTTGATAATAGAGTCTACAATTATAATTGGTAGCAACCCTCATAAAGGAAACATAAGGAGCTAGAACACAAAATTGTGGGTTTTATCAGGACAGGAGAAAACTTGCCTGTGGCAGTAATACATCTGAATTGAGGTCTGTAGGACAGGTAAAATGACTAGGAAAAAAGGTAAGAAGAATATCCAAATGGAGGGAACACCAAGTACAAAAGCACTGAGGCTATCAGACATACTTCCTTATTCAGCATGAAATATCAGTGACTCATCACATACACACGTATTTACATGTACACATACTAGTTACTCATCATCATTTGCTACACTACACACTTATACTTTCTCATTTTTTTCTTTCTCAAGGTGTTAGAGAGGCAGACACAAATATGAAAGAGTTAGGTGAAATCAGATTATCTATGTGGCATGTGTGTGTTTCTGCATGCTGAGTCATGCTGACTCTTTGTGACCCCATGGACTGTAGCCACTAGGCTCCTTTGTCCATGGGATTTTCCAGGCAAGAACACTGAAGTGAGTTGCCATCCCCTCCTCCAGTGGATCTTCCCAACCCAGGAATTGAACCCACATCTCTGGCATTGTGGGCGGATTCTTTACCCACTGTGCCAGCTGGGAAGTCCCTCTATGTGGCATTACGGGGACATAAAGGAGGGCCATAATAGCCTAGAAATTTGATGAGACAATAGAAGTTAATGGGAGGAAAATACTCTTGTCTAAGAGTACAATTTCCTACACAAAATGAGTGAGGAACACAATGATATCTTAAGCAGGGGGTAATATTAACCAAAAGATGAATGGTAGAACACAGCCTGGTACCTATACAGGCAACTTGGAGCATTTCAGTGTTACTGAGAAACACACTGCAAAGCAGAGGAGGGAAGATTAGGCAGGAAGCTTTTGTATGACATCCTTGCATGCATTTATTTTTTCAATGAATATTTATTGAGCAACTGCTACAAACTAGACCCTAGGGCTGACACTGCACAAAATCAGACTTAGTCTATAGCCTGGGAATCTGGACTCACACAGAGCAAGGACTCAATCAGATGAGAAAGACAACCCAATAAACAGACCACTGAAAGCTGGGGAGGTGACTGGGAAAAGAATCTAGAAGCCAGACTCTCTAGACCCTGTTAAGAGTATTGGTCTTTATCTGCAAAGTTCTTATAGGGCTTTATTTATTTTTGGACAAGATATATCTTTCCTTTCCCTAATCACTAACTGAAATGTAGCATTTCTTTGAGTTTTAAATGCAGTCAACAAACCATAGTAGTATTAGTGGTACCTGTGCCTTTGTTACAAAAATCACAGATATTTTCATATTACACTTTGAAATTACATCTCAAAGGGTTTTAAACAGCAGTTCTAAACATGTTCAGATTAACATTTGGAGAAGATGATTCTAGGTACTGTTGGGGTGGATGCTGTCAGAGGGGGTCAGCTATTCTGATTTGGACACCTCCCCCGCCCATCTCACACCTGTCTGGCAACAGAAAGGAAGCTTGGAAACCACTCTAGAGCATCACCTGGCCACGCGGAAATCCTAGCAGCTTCCACTAGCTCTTCGCATTTGCAGTCATCTCGGGTTACTAACCATGACGCCTTGCTGAGTGCCTCTAGGCCAACTGCAATGTCTTGGCAACAATTATATTAATATCAGAGCTAGGAATGAGCTGATGGAAAGCTGTTCATCCATGTAATGAGGTTTCAGTTGCATTTTAGAAAAGTGTCAGATAATTTGCTAAGAGACAGCAGAGTTTGTACTGTTTGTCAAGGGATGGGGGAGGTGGAACTTGAACTTTCTCACATTCAGCTGCAATGTGAGAAATATCATCTGTATGTGAGATGCTCAAGGCAGAAGAAACAGATGTGAAGGGAGGCGCGACAGTGAGAGCAGCCCAGGACAAGTGGGGAAGGGAAGGGAAGTGGACATAACCATCATTATCGCCTAAAAATGATTATGCACCTAAATCATCTTATTTAAATATGGCAGCTCCTAGGCAGGTGTTAAGCCCACTTGGCTAGTACTCAGAGAAGTAAATTCAACTCCCTATTTTTCTAACTCTAAAGTCTGATTTTAAAAGACATGACAGGAACTTCCCTGATGGTCCAGTGGCCAAGACTTTGTGTTCCTAAGGCAGGGGGCCCAGGTTCCAACTCTGGTTGGGGAACTAAAGCCCACATGCTGCAACTGAGAGTTCACACGCGACACTGAAGGTCTCAAACACCACGATGGAGACGGAAGACCCCACATGCCAAACGGAGACCCGGTGCAGCCAAAGAAATGAATAAAACAACTATTAAATAAACTAAAAGACGTGACTTTGTGCTCCACACATGGATTAAAGAAGGCTTGTCATTTTTATGTGTCTTGATGAAAAATTATAGTCTATTTTATATGAGGAAGAAACATCCTGCCTCTCAAGTTCAGGGGAATCTAACATTATATGTTCCTGTGTGACGTTCACATGACCTAGATAGTCATCCTGGCTGGTGCTCTGAAGTGTGGGACACATAAGGATTTCTAAGGGGCACATGGAACCCACAATGAATAAGACTGAACCATATAGTAAGGCTATTGGGAAAAATGAAGGGGTTAATATAGAAACAATTACATTAAATCTGAAGTTGGCAGTATTAACTGTCTCCATGGAGAAGGCAATGGCACCCCACTCCAGTACTCTTGCCTGGAAAATCCCATGGATGGAGGAGCCTGGTAGGCTGCAGTCCATGGGGTCGCTCAGAGTCGGACAGGACTGAGCGACTTCACTTTCACTTTTCACCTTCATGCGTTGGAGAAGGAAATGGCAACCCACTCCAGCGTTCTTGCCTGGAGAATCCCAGGGACGGGGGAGCCTGGTGGGCTGCCATCTATGGGGTCGCACAGAGTCGGACACGACTGAAGCTACTTAGCAGCAGCAGCAGCATGGGGTGACCTGGGAGCCTTAATGAACTCCAAGGTTCAAACCTCACCTCAGAGATTCTGATTTAGTTAGTCCTGTGCCTACTTCTCACATTTTAATGTCCTGTGAGCCACTGGTGAAAAGTGAAAGTGCAAGTCTTAGTCGTTTAGCCATGTCTGACTCTTTGTGATCCTATGGACTGTAGCCAGCCAGGCTCCCCTGTCCATGGAATTCCCCAGGCAAGAATACTGGAGTGGGTTGCCATTTCCTTCTCCAGGGGGTCTTCTTGACCCAGGGATCAAACCTGGGCCTTCTGCATTGCAGGCAGATTCTTTACCATCTGAGCGACGAGGGAAGGCACTGGGGACCTTGCTAAATGTAGATTTGGATTCCTTGCATCTGGGTGGGTTTGAGATCCTCTAACAAGTTACAAGCTCACAGGGGATAATGATGCTAGGGCAGGGTATCTGACTTTGAGCAGCTGGAGTCTAGGTGGAGGCAAGGTTGAGAAGCATTGCTTTAAGGAGATAGTTTCATTTTGGTGCCTAGCTTTTTAAGTGTTTAAACAAACTAGAATGAGTTATACATGCACATGGAGCACAAATCAAATAGCAATGACCCTCCCTCTCTTTCTACTTCTCATCCCTCTACAGAATCCAGTATTGATATCCTTCCAGGGGGATCATCACATATACAAGCCTAGATACATGTGTATATACATATTCCTTTAAAAATGACTCAGAGAAGGCAGTATTCAGGTCACACTGTTCAGCACTTTGCATTTTTCACTTAATGCACGTTGAACACTGTTTCTTAACTGTAACATAAAGAGCTGCTGAATTTTTTAACACATAAAATATATATATATATATATATATATAAAATAAAATTTACCATCCAGTGCATTGACATTGTTGTGTAACCATCATCACCACCCATCTCCAGAGTATCTCAAACTGAAACTCCACACCCATGAAGTGGTGCCAGGTAATATTTAACTCTCCTTTGAAACAAAGCAAGAAGTGGTCTCAGGGCCAGAGCTTATAGATGACAGTGATGTTTACTCACGGTGCTCTGTGTTCGATATGTTTAACTATCATTACCTTCTGTGATAAGTAGTACTGATTTTTCCAGGTGGCTCAGTGGTACAGAATCTGCCTGCCAAACAGGAGACCTGAGTTCAATCTGTGGGTTGGGAAGAAGATGCCCTGGAGAAGGAAATGGCAACTTGCTCCAGTATTCTTGCCTGGGAAAGCCCACTGACAGAGGAGTCTGGTGGGCTATAGTCCATGGGATCACAAAGACTCAGATATGACTTAGCAACTACGCAACAAAAACAACCTTCTGTGATGAACAATATTGATTTTTCACTTAAAGTAGTTCCCCTCTAAATAAACCAAAGTTCCATTGGAATAATGAGGTCTACTGAGTTTTAGCCAAGGCTGCTCCTGGTTGTGCCCCAGATCAGAAAGTTGCAGTTCAAGAAGAACTGAAGCGCAAGACACCCCTTTCTGAGCTGCCACTTATGACCTTTCTCTCCAGACACTAACTGGGAAATTGGTCTTCTCTTATGGCCTCATGTACCCAAAGGCAGTTTTTTATAGGCAATTTTATAGCAGACCCTCCTTCTGCAAGAAAGAGGGAAACTATTCTTTTTCAGTTAAGTCGCTCAGTCATGTCTGACTCTTTGCAACCCCATGGACCACAGCATGCCAGGCCTCCCTGTCCATCACCATCTCCCAGAGTTCACCCAAACTCATGTCCACTGAGTCAGTGATGCCATCCAGCCATCTCATCCTCTGTTACCCCTTCTCCTCCTGCCTTCAATCTTTCTCAGCATCAGGGTCTTTTCAAATGAGTCAGCACTTTGCATCAGGTGGCCAAAGTATTGGAGTTTCAGCTTCAACATCAGTCCTTCCAATGAACATTCAGGACTGATTTCCTTTAGGATGGACTGGATGGATCTCCTTGCAGTCCAAGGGACTCTCAAGAGTCTTCTCCAATACCACAGTTCAAAAGCATCGATTCTTCTTTGCTCAGCTTTCTTTACAGTCCAACTCCCACATCCAAACATGACTACTGGAAAAACCATAGCCTTGACTAGACAGACCTTTGTTGACAAAATAACGTCTCTGCTTTTTAATATGCTGTCTAGCTTGGTCATAAGTCTTTTAATTTCATGGCTGCAATCACTATCTGCAGTGATTTTGGAGCCCCCAAAAATAAAGTCAGCCACTGTTTCCCCATCTATTTGCCATGAAGTGATGGGACCAGATGCCATTATCTTAGTTTTCTGAATGTTGAGCTTTAAGCCAACTTTTTCACTCTCCTCTTTCAGTTTCATCAAGAGGCTCGTTAGTGTTTCTTCACTTTCTGCCATAAGGGTGGTGTCATCTGCATATCTGAGGTTATTGATATTTTTCCTGGTAATTTTGATTCTAGCTTGTGCTTCATCCAGGCCAGTTTTCTTCTTAATGGCTGAGTGATATTCCATGGTATATATATGTACCACAGTTTCTCACAGACTTTGAGAACTAACTTATGGTTACTGGGGGGAAGGGTTGGGATGAGAAATAGTAGGAATTCGGAATGTACAGGTACACACAGCTATATTTAAAATAGGTAACTAATAAGGACCTACTACATAGCACAGAGAACTCTGCTTAATATTCTGTAACAACCTAAATGGGAAAAGAATTTGAAAAAGAATAATACATATATGTGTATAACTGAATCACTTTGCTGTATACCTGAAACACAACATTGTTAATCAATTATACCTCAATATAACACACACAGTTTAAAAAAAGAAACAAACAGGGAACACAACAGCAGGCTCCTTACACTAAAGCAATAGGAGATTGCCCTACTAGAATTCAGTGCCATTTTCTCTTCCCAGGTGGCACTATTGGTAAAGAATCCACCTGCCAATGCCAGAGACACAGGAGACTCGGATTCAGTCCCTGGGTTGGGAAGATACCCTGGAGTAGGAAATTGCAACCCACTCCAGTATTCTTGCCTGGGTAATTCCATGGACAGAGGAGCCTGGTGGGCTACAGTCCATGGGGTCGCAAAGAGTCAGACACAACTGAGTGACTGAGCACACACGCAGTGACAATTTCTGGCTGGAGAGAAGTCAGAGAAGGACCAGCATCTGTTTCACATGGTAGGGTGCCTAAGAGACAGGACTGAAGGCGGGGGTGGATTCACTGTACAGCCCACGATGGAAAGAGCTCAGATTGGGTACTCATAGTCCTGGCACGGAGGCCAGGGCTCACCACCCACCAGCACTGTGACTTCCAGCAGGTCAATTCACCTTGTCAGTGGCAGGGTTTTGTTCAGTGCAATGTGGTGAGGTGGAGACAGTAGGGAGGTGTTTTGGCTTAGCTGGTAAAGAATCCGCCTGCGATGCGGGAGATTTGGGTTCGACCCTTGGGTTGGGAAGATCCCCTGGAGAAGGGAAAGGCTACTCACTCCAGTATTCTGGCCTGGAGAATTCCATGGAGCACAGTCCGTGGGGTTGCAAAGAGTTGGACATTACTGACCGACTTTAACTTTTACTTTTCAGGGAGGTGTTTAGCACTCAGCCTGGCACATTGTTAGCACTCAATACCTGGAAAGCTTATCATCCTGGACTCTTCCTGAAGAGGAACTAAAAGAGATGTGGGGAAGACTGGGGCTAGGACCACTCACGTGGTCACCACTCAGCCAGGCTTCCACCTGTGATGGAAAGAGGTGGAGTGTGACGGGCCTCCCAGTTTAGCCGTGAGGGATAAATGGCATTATTAGGTGGGATGGAAATGATGAGCTCCACTCCCAAATAGAGTCCAGACTAATTCAAAAAGTAGCTGAGCAGAGAAACACTCCGAGAAGCTGAGAGACGAAAATGTGTTCCCAAATGTAGTCATTCCATTGACCCAACGCTTAACCCTCTCCCTTCTTTGTTTCTTCTTAAGCAAAGGAACTGGCAACCCACTCCATATTCTTGCCTAAAAAACTCCCTGGGCAGAAGAGCCTGGCAGGCTAGAGTCCAAAGAGTCACAAAGAGTAGGACATGACTGAGTGACTAAGCACCCATACAAGCAAAACAAAAAAGTGTCTGAAATAAACATGTACTTTTTTCCCTGGAGCTAACACAGTGATTGAGGGAATAAACACTTGAGCCCCTCTATGTGCCTGGAACTGCACTGGGTCCTGGGGAACAGCGATGCCCAGGATGGAGCCCCCTGCACCGATAGGCATACATCCTGCTGGGTTCACTCCCAGCCCCGACTGCAGGGACCATTCAATTTGCCCACACACAACCCCTGCTTCTCTCTGAGTGTCTTGGAAAGGCAGTGGGATCTGCGGGTCCTTCTGCCGTGCAGAGAAAGGAAAAATGGATGGCTTCTCAGAGGTAACCCCAAGTAGTTGTTTGGAAGCTCTCTCAATTGTTAAGAAACTGAAAAGATTTATGCTGATCGATGAACTATCTTTCTGTGGCGGGGAGAGCAGACAGAGCAGCAGGGGTAATGAGTGATGGCCGGGCTTGGGCTGGAGCCACATGGGTCACTGATCGGGAAGTTGGCAGATGAGAAGCAGTGCCATGAGACAGGGCCTGGAAAAAGTCCTTAGCATGAGCTGCAAAAGCAGACTGCACTCAAGAGAAAGACTTAGGCATGCTCTCATGGCAGAAAAGGAAGGATTTAACATCTCACCATCAACCATTATCCTGGGCTGGGGGATGAAAGTGAAAGTGTTAATCACTCAGTCATGTCTGACTCTTTGCAACCCTATGGACTGTAGCCTGCCAGGCTCCTCTGTCCATGGGATTTCCCTGGAAAGGATACAGGAATGAGTAGCCAAGTCTGGGGGGCAGATTGACATTAATGGAAACATTTACACTACCATATGTAAAATAGATAGCCACTAGGAATTTGCTGTATTATTGGGGGAACTCAAACCAGGGGTCTGTGACAACCTAGAGAGGTGGGATGGGGTGGGAGGGAGGTACAAGAGGGATGGGACATATGTGTACTTATGGCTGATTCATGTTGATGTATGGCAGAAACCAAATCAACATTGTAAAGCAATTATCCTTCAATCAAAAATAAATAAATCTAAAAAAGACAAAGAACTGTTTCAATCCCCCCCTCCACCACTTTGTTAATAGGTACTTAACCGTACAAACCTGAGTTTCCTAATCTGTAAAGTGATGTTCACACTATTTAACTCACTAGGTTGATGGAGTGAATTAAGGGAAATGGTACACATAAAGGGGTCAGTATAAGGCCTGGGACACTGTAGAAATCTTATTACTGGATGTAGGCAGAGCTGAGCAAAATGAAAGCAGTGCTATGCTACTGCAGAAAATAACTAATTTGTGCAAGATCACATGGATAGTAAAAGGTCATGATGTCTAAGATTTAACTACATTTCTCAACTCCATCCTGCATTTACTCCTTTTAACAGCCCAGCTGTACAAGCACCACTTTCGAGGGATGACACTTTCTTGACAGGTAGCCACTGTGCAGCCTACTGTTTTGTCTGCTTTTGTAAATAACACAATTCACAGGCCGGTCCTCAGGCTAAGATGCCAATTACTGAGTTACCTTGCAGCACTGAAAATATGCTTTATAATTGATCCACTTCGGCTTGCTCTTAAACCAGGTTGAAAAGTGAACAAAGAAGGACAGAAATGTTAGAATAGCTCAGAAGATTTACTGTTCAAAAGGATAGGTACTGAGGGGGACTGGCAGAGACAGAAACTCCGCTCTCATTCTTTCCTACTGTGATATTCCAGTGACTACAGAGTTATGAACCCCAGGTGGCACAGTGGAAAAGAAGCCGCCTGCCAATGCAGGATATGCAAGAGATATGGGTTTGATCCCTGGGTTGGGAAGATCCTTTGGAGTAGGAAATGGTACCCTGCTCCAATATTCTTGCCTGGAAGATTTTGTGGATGGAAGACCCCAGTGGGCTACAGTCCATGGGATTGCAAAGTCAGACGTGACTGAGGGCATATAAACACACACACACACACACAGTTATGGGGAGAAAGCCAACTGGAGTAGTTGAGGTGCTCAATTGTGTCCAGAGAAGATGCAGCAAAGAGAGAGCAGGCTCATGGCCCAGGGAAACCTGGTGAGGCGGGTTTGTCTACATACCCCATGGGGTTGGCCCAGCAGGACTGGTTTTTCCATAGCTAATGGGGAATGTGTTATCACAGCATCTCAGAGAGGGTGACTCAGGCAGGAGGAGTCTGGGGTTGATGAACACAGAGGTGAAGAGCATGTGTTCAGTCACACAGGTTTGGGGGCACATCCTGGTGGCACCGTTCAGTTGGGTGCCCTTGACCAAGGATTCCCTTGATGTCATCTTCTGCTTCCCTAAAATAGGATAATACTGGAACCTGCTTGAGAGTATTGTTAAGATTCCGTGAACTCTCACATGGCAAGTACTCAATGAAAGGAAGCTGTTCATTATTAATGACAGTCATGATTTGGGAGGCAGCTGGGAGCCAGGCATACTTAGCACTGGCAGCGGAAGGAGGAGGACTTAATAGGATCTCATGCTCTGTCACTGTATATACTGGGATCCTGCTGAAGCAAGTCCTTACCCAGGGAGAACAAACCCATACATAACTCCAATATCCAACTGGGTACCATAGTCAAAAGGGCACAAGGGCTGGCATCTATCTTTGACCAGCCCAGGACAGAACCCTGGACTGTTTCTTCTGGTCACTTATGCCAACACAGATGCTAACTCAAGAGACTGTGTAGCGACAGATTTCAGCCAGCCAGCACAAAACAATGTTATCACAGAGCTAGAAGAAGGCCCTTCACTGGCCAGGTCAGCACTCTGTCTTAGGGAAGAGGAATGTCATTGATTGCTTTTAATAAGCAAACTTATCACCTCAAGGCCAGTGTGGCTGCCTGCCCAGAGACCAAATCTTGAATAGAGGAGAGAATTCTGGCTGGTTTGATGATGGCCTAGAGGCAGAGCTTAAGACATCTGCAACAAGACACTTCACTCACCATCCTAAAGATGACATAAGTAGCTACAAGTATGGAGAGAATATAGGTTGCGTTTTGGAGTATGAATTCCTGTCAAACTGAGTTCCCAGAGGAATGTGTGTTTCTTTTAGAGTTTACTGAGGAAATAGGACGTAGAAAAGGGAAGGCTTGGGATGAACACAGTTGGGGGTTCAAATCCTGATTTTAGCTGTGTAACCTGACTCTTTATCAGTTTCTACACACCCAGGATGGGAGTGAGAGGATGTCCCTCGCAGAAGGGCTGAGGCGAAAGCAGCTGCAATAGCAACTTTGAGACGACATTCCATACCAAGCACCATTTCAGCCTGTTACATGTATTCACTTAGACAATGCCCACAATATCTAGGGGGAAAGTTTAGTAATATCTCTGTTTATAGATGGAGAATGTGAAACAGAGGGTTTGAGAAACTTACCTAAGGTCACACAGCTAGCAACTGACTGAGCCAGGCTCCTGAAACCACAAGCCCACACCTTCCCCACTGAGGAATGCACACACTTTAACAGGAGGAAAATGCTTCCATCAGGGTGGAGTATGAAGTAGTAGTTAATGGCTAGTGACTATTCTGATTTTATCATTAACTCATAGCATAGTACATAGTATCTACAAATTCTCCTCAAGAAGGAATATCCATAGAACATTTTCCTAAATTTTGGTAAACAAGATGTATGAGGAATGGTGAAATAATCCTGCATCATTTCATTAACCCTTCATTGGCATCACCTCTTTGAATGGTACCCTGTGTGGATGGCAGGCCTGGGAAGGTTACCCTGTCTATAAAGATCCCCAAGTAGTGTGGGTGAGTAGACAGCAAGTTACCTGGTACGTAAGTGCCTGTGCCCTTAAGTCAACCAGCATGTGTTCAAATTTGGGTTCCATCACTCCCTGAGTCTCACATTTCCCATTTTCAAAAGCAGGGATAGTCAGCGTCACCATGAAACGAGAACATCTAAGAAATCCTTTAAACATTCCCTAAGTTCTCAGGAAAAGTCCACTGCAGTATTGCTATCATCCCCCTGCCCTCACGGTCCGAGAAGTCAGGAGACAGTTCAATCCCAGTCTCTAGATACTTAACGTCATTCTCCTTCCATTACACAACTTTGCATATGGGCATCTTTCTCCTCAGAAGGTCCTCAGGACTCTGGCTTCACTCCTAATTCAAGCATCTATTTTCTTTCGAACAAGTCATATTTTAAAGTCTGGAAATGAAGAATTGCACAAGTGAATAGAACAAGATAAGGAGTGCTTTAAAAAATAGAATCACAGAACAACCTGAGGATCAGAAATAAAATCAGCAGTTCCTTAAATCAAGTGGGGCCAGGGCTGATGCCAGAAAGGCTTACCACACATTACAATGAAGAACACAGAAGAGCAAGATGGGACCCATAAAACCACCAGCGTGTAAAATACTGCCAAGGGCTGCGTGCCTGCCAAGGAGGAAGTGTCACCAGGCTGGAGTCTAATGCAACGCGCTGCAAAGCAAATCGTCTGGGTGTTAATTAAAGTGTGTAAGTCGATTCTTGAGGTAGCTGCCTGGGAGAAGGAATCCTGTAGAGAAGTCTCTTCCTCTCACAGATTTCTTTTGGAACTGTGGATTTTATGCAAGCAAAAATCTCCAAAACAAACACACCTCCCTGTGTATTCTCTACTCCTCCTTGCTGGCAGGCCCAGGTACTTGTAAAGCAAGAGATTTATGGCACATCACTGTCCTCCAGAATCCACTACAACCCCACGGGCAGCTATTCCCATGCCATTTTATAGAGGAAAAGCATGAGATGTGGAGGCACTAAGGGACATGCCCACAGTGGCAGAGAATGATAGAGCCCATAGAAACTTGAGACCCCTTGTTCCTATGGATGGACCTGTTCCCATCCAGCAAATGAATGACACTCCAAAATAGCAAAGGGCATGTGAGCAAAGGCTGGTGGCTCATTTGAATGAAAGGCTTGATGAAGCAGGGCGGGAAGCATACACTCTCAGCTTTCTGAAATGTCATTGTCCCTACAAGTATACCAGGCAGAGCCAAGGTCAATACCCTATGTCCGGAAGACGGCTGGGCTGAGTCATAGGCAGTGAGTGCTGCTTATCAAGACTGGCCAGCAGAGCCGGCCTTGTCATACCTTGCTATTTCTCAGGGAATTAAATTCACCTATGCCATTTATCCTTTTTCCCTTCTTTATTCCAAGAATGCCCCTTGAACACTTGAAAGCTCAGATGCTATTATATTTCACCTTCTAGACCAAGACGTTTGCATCCATATGGGAGATTGAGTCGAGGTGTTGGATAAGAAGGAGGCAATGATATCTCCTGACCCCTTGTATTATTTATTCACTCAACAAACATTAACTCAGGCCCTGTTACTGGGAGACCTAATCCCTGGGGACCCAGTAGTGTCCAGCAGGCAGAAGACATGCAAGGTCCCTACCCTCATGGAGTTCTACTGGGGAGACAGACAAACAAGAGAACCAAATTTCAGATTGACATCAGTGTAATGACTGTAATCAGCACAATAAAGAAGTGTACTCGGGGATGGCAGTGGCCAGTCTACTTGCCATCCCGGCATCTAGGAAGCCCTCTTAAACAGGCCAGTCTGAGCTGCAGCCTTACTGAAGGGAGAGATCCAATTACAGGAAGAGCCCAAGGGGATGTGTTCCAAGGAGAGGGAAAAACCGCAGGTCCTAAGCAGGGAAAGTACAGAGGTAGCCAGTGTTGCTGGCTTACCTCCAACTGAGGGGCCATGTAATAGGAGAAGTTTGGAAATAGGGAATGCTTGGCAACATGAGAGATGTGGTAAACTGTTTGGGGGCGGGGATGTTAGGTTTAATTCTAAGTGGCCACAAGGCATTGGCTCTCAAATGCATTTCTGTCCTCTGGTGTTTTAAGGCCCATCTCCATTGTTCAGTTGTAGCCTCTGAATCCTTAATGACACTGACCTTCGAGATTACATATTGCTGACAGTAGGCTCTTAACAGTCTCCAAATCCACAAGACGGGGCTATTGAGGCCTGAGAAGTAGAGACTCTGTTCTAAATTAATTCCTGAACATGGCAACAGGAGATGGAGGCTATCAGATGGAGAAAGCCTCTTTGCAAAGCCTCTGCACAGTCGGTTGTGCCTCACCTCTGCTCACTTTGAATCTAAAAGACCTTCGGCTAAATATGCCCTCATGGATAGAAGTCAAGAGCATGTACTCATTTCAGCAAACCCTGGTTCGGCTCAGGTAACCTTCCTGACCCTCAGCCTCCTCACCACCAATTGTAGATAATAACCAACACCTGCTGCACGGACTGCACCAAGATGAAGTCTTTGTCGTCATGCTTTGTAAATCATAAGCTCTCAGTAAGCTCTTGTCCTATTATTTTCATCACCATCAAAAACTCAATTCTCTCACTCTCACTCTGCCTCACACAATGTACATCTTTCAAAACGCTGCACAATGGTTTGGTAAGCTTTCGGAAAAAGGTCCTGAAATATTACAGGTAATGACCAATGCCAGTATACTATGGACTCTCTGTACAGGTAATTCATTCCAAGCTCTAGACAGCAAAGACAGAGGTTGTCTGCTCATCAGAGCATGAAAAAAGCCAAGGCTACATCGAGCAACCATCATCACCATCTGCAGTTGCCCTCATGACCCAGTCAACTGCATGCACAGGACCTTCCAGTGTGAGCAAAGAGCTCCCCAAACAAAGCAATGAGTTTCCACGGGACCCCCAGCTGCAGGTGGTTGGTGGTAGGCATGGCTGTAACATCCAGAATACAAAGGCTGAAGCCTCTGGAGCAGCCTCAGAGGGTACCTTGGAAACAGCATCCGAGCTCCAGGCCAGCAAGCAGGAGGGAGCGCTAAGACAAGCCCCCCTGCCCCCACAGCCTTTGCATCAGCAGGGTCCTTACCTCCTCTCTGGGAGCTGGCATGCCTTGGGCCCTTCTTGGTTTCCTCTTCTGGGGAGGGAGACTGGGCTGAGACACCTCCAAGTATCCCCTCAAACAGGCATCACAGCCACCGAGAGAGCTTCCTTCTCCTCCCTGGCTGGGCAGGCAGCCTCAACCCCTTCTGAAGCCTGGCCTTCGGTGGCGGTGCACACCTGAACACAATTCCTCCACCCCATTTCCTCCTCTCCCGCCTGCTGCAGAGACCTGCTCAGCCCCACCCTCCCCGGGCCTCGCTGCTCCTCTCCCAAGCCCTGCATCTCCACCCTGCTCTCCAAGGAGCCCTGGCAGGGCTGGTCTAACCGGCCAGGAGCCCAGAGCAAACCCTGGAGAGGCTGCTAGCTTGGGGCTGATTGGCCTGGTCCCTACCAGCCCGACTCCCACCCCTGCAATTTATTTTGACAGACAACCCCTGGCTTAGTTAGAGCCAGCACTTAGGACTTTGGTCTAGCTGAGGGAAAATGGGAAGTATTCATTTTCTGGTGATTAATTTTTAAACTGTAGGAATCTGAAGGTCAAATGTCAAGAGATGGGGCTTCTGTCCTAGCCAAAGAGCTGCTTCTCTCTGTCTGAGACTTGGCTAGATCACATCCCTACTTCCAGGGCCCAGCTTTCCCCAAATCAGGGCAGCACCTACCTTTATTCTCAGTAGAAAAGTGAGGGAGAGGACCTGAGAGCCAAGCTGAAATCTGCCCATCAGGCCAAAATGAGATTTTATTTCTTCCTTTGTGAAGCATTGGGGAGATCAGCAAGGAAAGTTTAACAATGCACCCCATGTCTGTTATTAAAAAGCACTTTGTCATTCTAGTTAATTGCTATTCTACTGAATCCACAGGTGGTTTTAACATAAGGCACTAAATGATCCTTGAAGAAAAGGCATCATTATTCAGGTCCTAAATCTAAGCATTTGGGATTTTATTTCCCTACCTTGGCAAGTATTTTGTCTCTCCAGATGAGAGGTTTGCAGAATTTAGGATTCATAGGAATTATCCAAGTGTTAAAAATGCAATTTCTGCATGAAATGTTCAGATTCCAGAAAGACTCAGGAATACTTACTTAAAAATTTTATCCTGGGTGATTCTGATGTGCGTGGTCTGGCACCTGAACTTGAAGGAATGCAAGTCTAGAAGACGCCTAAGTTCTCCTATCCCAGTCTGGAATTTCTTTTAAATTTTTACATTGGAGTATAGTTGTCCCATGGACGGAGGAGCCTGGTGCGCTGCAGTCCATGGGGTCGCTAGGAGTCAGATACGACTGAGCGACTTCACTTTCACTTTTCACTTTCATGCATTGGTGAAGGAAATGGCAACCCACTCCAGTGTTCTTGCCTGGAGAATCCCAGGGACGGGGGAGCCTGTGGGCTGCCATCTATGGGGTCGCACAGAGTTGGACACGACTGAAGTAACTTAGCAGCATAGTTGTTTATTAATTTTGTAATAGATTCAGGTGGATGGCAAAGGGACTCAGCCATATATATACATGGATCTATTCTCACCCAAATTCCCCTCCCATCCACCAGCCTGGAATTTCTTGGAGGTTTTAAACTCAACGTTCTCCATTGTTTCCAAATCACTCTTTCATCCCTGCAGTGTGGGAGACCTGGGTTCGATCCCTAGGTTGGGAAGATCCCCTGGAGAAGGGAAAGGCTACCCACTCCAGTATTCTGACCTGGGGAATTCCATGGACTATACGGTCCATGGGGTTGCAAAGAGTCGGACACGACTGAGCGACTTTCACTTTCACTCCTGTCCTCAGAAATTTTCCAGCTGACTCTAGGCCAAGGAGCTCCTGGCTAGCAGCACAGGCAGCCTCTCTGGGGTTAGTACCTTCCTCCTTCCTTTGACTCATACGTGAGCTTTGTTAGCCCCAAAGATTTTGCACCTGTGCATGTGTGCATGTTAAGTAGCTTCAGTCGTGTCTGACTCTGAGATGCCATGGGCTGTAGCCTGCCAGGCTCCTCTTTCTGTGGGATTTTTCAGACAAGAATACAGAGGTGGGTGGCTATTCCCTTCTCCAGGGGATCTTCCCAACCCAGGGATCCAACACATGTCTTTTATGTCTCCTGCATTGGCAGGCAGGTTCTTTACTAACGCCACTTGGCAGGAGCTTTGTACCTATAAGAGGGATTAGAGATGATATTATTGGAGCCTTTATCACACCAGCAAAGACCAAAGACATTAAGCCCTAGTTTGGCCCTTTCACCCCACCAGAGGCCCAGACCTCACAGTACAACCACCTGTCCCAAAGCAAATTCCTCCATGCCAGCCCCACCCCAGGCACACTGTCCCCAGAGCACCCCCTCATAGCACTTCTGCAGAAGCCAGGCTCATGGGCCCCACAATCAGTTCCTCTCCCTGCCCAATAGCCGACACAATCTGTCTGTGCTGCATGCTAAGTTGCTTCAGTCATGTCTGACTCTGTATCAGTCATGTCTGACTCTGTATGATCCTATGGACTATAGTCAGCCAGGTTCCTCTGTCTGTGGGATTCTCCAGGCAAGAATACTGGAGAGGGTTGCCATGCCCTCCTCCAGGGGATCTTCCCAGCCCAGGGATCGCACCCTTGTCTTCTCGTGTCTCCTGCATTGGCAGATGAGTTCTTTACCACTAGTACCACCTGAGAAGCCCCTTATTTCTTGAGTCAAGTTTAGTTTTATAATGAGATTCTCACATCCCACCTGCTCTCCAAAATGGAGTTTTCATACAGGCAGGTAAATCTCCCAGATGACCGCTTTGTTCATGCTGATCATTTCAACCCTAAAGCAAGAACTATAAGGCTGTTTAATTCAAAACACATTGACTAAGCACCTAATGTGGGCAGTGGCCTGCGCTCAGCTCAGCAAGGAGTGCAAAGAAGACAAAAATGTGTGGATGGGGACTTCCATACTGACCCAGTGGTTAAGAATCTGTCTTCCAGTGTAGAGGATGAGGGTTTGATCCCTGATCAGAGAACTAAAGTCCCACAGTGTGGGGCAGGCAACAAAGCCCGCATGTTGCAACTACTGGGGCTCATGCTCCACAACCAGAGAAGTTTATGCACTGCAACGAGAAGGCCTCATGCTGCAACAAGAAACGAAGCCCTGTGCTTCAGCTAGAGAAGGCCCTGCAGACCACAACTAGAGAAAGCCCGGACGCTGCAACCAAGACAGACAACCAGAACAGCCAAAATAAAAAAAAAGGAAAACACTCAAAATGTGTTGATGATGGTGTTACAGTTATTGGCATCCATTGTCCTACCAGTGAATTGGGCAGAGAGCACTGAATAGGAATCCATTCCCGAGAGTGATGTGGGAAGGTGTGTGTGCTTTATTTGTTCAAGGGGAAATGCGTTCTTAGGGCTGGCCAATCCCACCCTATCATTAGCTCAAGTGATCCCATGTGATACAATATGAAAACTAAATAGAAATGTTTTTTTGCCTTGTCAATGAAGTTTTGTAAGACTTTCTCAGGACTCAGCATATTAAATAGCAGAGACAATACTTTGCCAACAAATGTCCATATAGTCAAAGCTATGCGTTTTCTAGCAGTCATTTAAGAATGTGAGAGTTGGACCAAAAAGAAGGCTGAACACCAAAGAACTGATGCTTTCATACTGTGGTGCTGGAGAAGACTCTTGAGGGTCCCTTGGACTGCAAGGAGATCAAACCAATCAATCTTAAAGGAAATCAGTTCTGAATATTCATTGGAAGTACTGATGCTGAAGCTCCAATACTTTGGCCACCTGATGCGAAGAGCCAATTCATTGGAATAGACCCTGATGCTGGAAAAGATTGAGGACGGGAGGAGACGAAGGCAACAGAGAATGAGATGGATGGATGGCATCACTGACTCAATGGATGTGATTTTGAGCAAGCTCTGGGAGATAGCGAAGGACAGAGGAGCCTGGCATGCTGACGTCCATGGGGTTACAAAGAGTCAGACAAGACTTGGCGACTGAACAACAACAACAACATAATCTTCAGACCAAAGGGATGGTATTAGGGTCCAGTGGTTACAAACACAGACTTTGGGTTGGATTCAACTCATTCTTTACCAGCTTCCAGTTACATGTTTGGGCAAAATGCTAAGCTTCCTTCTGGGATAACAGTAGTACTTATATCATAGGGCTGTTACCAAGATGATGCAAACTAATATCTATGAAGTGCTTTTAACAGAAAAAGTGCTTAAATATCAATATTATTATTCAGGAGATCCTGAACACTGTTAGCGCATATTTATTTGCACTATTAGAAGACTCATAATGTTTTCTCACCTAAAGACGAATAATCTTGTCTAAATATTTGCTTCTTTGATTTATGCTTCTCAACTCTATGTTCAAGGTTCTTTATTATTTTACCCATGCTTTCCTTCATGTATTCATCTAAATTTTCTTTTCTTTTTATTTTAATTGAGGATATACTACGTGCCAAGAACTGATAGGTCCTGAGGATACAATGGATGAACAGATAGTCATGATTACTGCTCTGAGGAGTTCACAGCCCATTGGCATACAGGGTATTGATTGAATAATCACACAAAAATTGTGACATTAATATTGTGAGAATTGTTAAGAGGGGACAGTGCATGTGTGCATGTGTGAGAAGGGATTTGCCCTGGCCTAAGGGTTAGATTAGAACTGTGATGTGAAGGAAGGATGCAGTTAGTCTCATGGAGTAGAGGTGGCCAGACAGAATGTTACAAATAGAGAGATGCCATGTGCCAGTTTTTGTTGCAGTAACAAATGACCTCCATGTCTCTGTGGCTTACTTGCTTATTTTACAGGTAGGCCGTGGTTGACTGCATTTCTGCTTAGGCTAGGACTCTGCTTCTCATTTAGACACTCAAACTGCAGGAACAGCCCCTGTGTGAGACATGGTATTCATGTAGCATAAAGAAAGGTCAAGAGCACGGGTGGAAATGTGCCATGACTCTAAGGGCTTCTGATTGGGTGTGGCCTCATTCTGTGTACATTCCTTTGGCCAAAGTACAAAGCCAATGGGACAGGAATGATGGTCTTCAACACTGGGGACAATAGCAGTTGACAGGAATGTGATCCTCCTACAGGAAAGGGTTGGCAATGAAAAACTGCAAAAATGATGTAATTTACTATGTTAAGGCTCTGTAATAGGAAAAAGTCTGGAGGCCTACGTGGCTAGTAGTTGGAGAGTTGACTGGAACAGGAGAAATGAGGGTGGAGTGGTAGGTGGGGCCAAGCCATGCCAAGGAATCTGAACTTTATCCTGTGAGCAATAAAAACACTGATCTTTACTCATTCAATCTCTTTCCTTAGTTGTGAAAAAAATATTTTTCCTGTTTTTCTGATCTCTGAAGTTATACTGTTTATTAGAGAAAGTGTGGACATGGCAGATAAGTTTTTAAAAATCACCCTTAATATTACAACTCAGAACCGTCATTCACTGATATTTTGTTGAACATATTTCTAGACTTTTAGATGTTATTTTAATGTACATAATGTCTACAACAAAAACTGGATCATATTCATCAGTTGTTACAAATATTCTCCAAGTTATTAAATAGTCTCCTTATTGTCTGATCATATGGATGTGCCATAATTTAACCAGTTCTAAACTACTGGACATATAGGCTTTTTTTTCCCCCAATTTTTCCATTTTATAAAAGTCTCTAAATAACTCTGCAATGGGCTTCTTTAGATTTAGCAACATCCATATTATTTCATAGATGTGACATTTTTTATCTTAAAGGATTTAACAAAATTTAAGACCACTGACAAAAGTTGTCAACTGTCCTTCCAGAAAAGTCATAGCAAATCACACACAACAGCAGAGCAGGATTTTCCAGCTCTGTTGATAATTATCTTATATTGCCAGTTTAATCAGTGGAATTATTTTAGTTTTACATTTATTTGATTATTCAGGATGAACCTTATTTTCTATAATTCCCACTGTTTTCATCAGGGAAGGACTTGCCTGATTGAAATGCTGGGCCTTTTGGATCTTCGGCTTAGAATGCACTCTGTTTCTCTTCAGCAAATTATGACTGCTTCTCACCTTATGACTCTGCAAGATTTTCTTCTGCTTCCTACAAGAAGTCTTCTCTGATTGCTGCAGTCTCTTTACTGTGGAAGCTGCCAGGAAGAATGCAGACTGTTGGTTTTATGTACATGAAAGGATGATATGTTTCTCATACACCTCATTTCCCCAGATGAAGAGCGTGTTTCTGTAGTCAAATGTTGTGCCCTCCTACAGTGACTCACTCTATCCTCTGCATGCCTTATAGTCCATAAACATTTCTGAATGAATGCCAAGAAAAGTCATAATGGCATAATGGGTGGGTAAATCCTGACCTGATGAATGACTCACTTGTGGAGACTGGCACATGGCTATGTCAATAAAAGATTATGGACCAAAAGTCATTGTGAATGTTACTCAGAATTTCTTTTTGGATTGTAATTAACACCAATTTTTCAATTTTCATAACAGAGGTTAGCAACAGCACATTCTGATTTGATAGAAGCTTGATGACTTAAATCTCTCTCTCTCTTATTCATACACTTTTCCTCCTAGCCAGAGACAAATAATTTTTATCCATTTGATACATGGCATGATTTCCAGTTAATTTTTAATAGAGATTGGACTTCTCTTTCCCTCCTGTTACAGATTGTGCTAATGTCTTGTCAAGCTAGTCTGACAATGTAAATTGTACCTTCATGCTCTCCTTCTCATGTTACAGAGGGGCCAAGCCTTACAACATGAAAAGGCCATTAGCAGAGCATTGGATTGTGTCCGTGGGAAATGTGGAGAAAAGGGCAACCCTTGTTGACAAGGTCCTGCTTGCTGGGGTGGTAGATTGAGTGCCTGCAGCTCTCTTAGAGTCCTCAGGTGAATTGGACTTATGATGATTTATCGCTACACTGGCATCGTTTGCACCCCTGTCTTGAAAGAGCAGGGACTAAAGCCTGTCAGTTCTGTGTTCCATCATGTCACTCCTTCTACACTCATTCTGTGCCACTGAATCCAGAAGTAAATGTAGGAGTATTCTTTCACATAGCTCCAACGGCCCCCCTCAGGGACAAGAATGGTTACATGACTGACATCAAATCTATTTGCCTTACCTACCTGCTTCAATATTACCAGATGGTGCTTATAGTATGTGTTATATACTATATAGAATACTATACACATACGATATATAACATAGTATGTGCGTTAGCTGCTCAGTGAGCCCGACTCTTTGCAACTCCATGGACTGTAGCCTGCCAGGATCCTCTGTCCATGGGATTCTCCAGGCACGAATACTGGAGTGGATTGCCATGCCCTCCTCCAGGGGATCCACCCCACTCAAGGATTGAACTCCAAGTCTCTTGCATTGCAGACAGTTTCTTTACCACTAGCGCCAGTTGGGAAGTCCTGAATATCGTATACAGTGTACCATATATTCTCCCTGTTGTCTCCCATCTTGCAAATATCACCTATGCCTTCAAACAAATAGATGCCCATCTCCTTCCAGAAATAGTGAGATTTTGGTTTTTAATCATTGTTTTCCAAATAAAGCCAAGGCACTCCCTGAACAGGTGCTCTCTCCATGAGTTACTTAATTAAAAGAGCTCCCCGAAGGCCATTGAAATACCAGAAGAGACTGAAGAACAGAGATTTAATTTTGAAAAAATCCTTTATTAAAATGGAAGGAAAGACAATCTGGTCTATTTCAACTTGGGAGGCTACATTAAAACTCCATCAGCAAAGAATGATGCCTTGTTCCAAAGCAGTGTTTTCAGAGTGTGGCATGAAGACCGCCTACATTAGGATGATTTGGGGAACTTGTGAAACATTTAGGTTCTTGGCTTCACCCTAGACCTACTGAACTCACTGAGGGTGGAGACTGCATCTGCATTTTAACATCCACCACGCTGGATAAGATGGTAAAAATCCATCTGCAAAGGTGGGAGACCCAGGTTTAATCCTTGGGTTGGTAAGAACCCCTGGAGAAGGGAATGGTTACCCACTCCAGTATTTTTGCCTGGAGAATTCCATGACCAGAGGAGCCTGGGGGGCTATAGTCTGTGAGGTTACAAAGAATCTGACACAACTGAGCGACTAACACTTTCATTCTGGGCTTCCCAAGTGTGAAGAACCTGGGAACCTAGAGGTAAATAATCCACCTGCCAATGCAGGAGACACAAGAGATGTGGGTTCGATCCCTGGGATGGAAAGATCACCTGGAGGAGGGCATGAAAACCCACTCCAGTATTCTTGCCTGGGAAATCCCGTGGACAGAGGAGCCTGGTGGGCTACGGTCCATGAGGTCACAAAGAATTGAACATGACTGAAGTGACTTAGTAGTCATGCATGCTGGATAATTTCTTTGTACACCAAAGTTTGAGAACCAACACGGTTGGTTCAGCAATTAATGATATTGTAGAGGAGAAGTCTGAATATGATATTGTCTTCTTAAAACTCTACATGTCAAAGCATTGTTTAATGTCTGCCTCCTCCATTAAGTTGTTAGATCTGTAATGGTAGGGACCAGTGACTTCACCCCCATATCTCCAGGGCCCAGTCCAATGCCTGGCCCATTTCATACCTACTGGATGAGAAACTTAAAGACTCAGGCCCATCTTTATTTTGACAAGTCCTGTAGTTGAGCCTGATTCCTGCTATAGTTTGAGAAGCCCAAGTATAAAAGAATCTTCTCAGAACAACTATTTGCTTCATAAGAGTAGCAATCTACTGCCCTTTCCCTGCACCCTCCCCTGGCCATCTCAAATGGGATACTCTTTGGTCTGTATGCTACCATATATCTCTTAAGATCAGGATATATTAGATTATAGGCATAGTTTCAAGAAAAGAAAATATTATTTCCACTTGACAACAGAGGAGAGTGAGGTACATTGAATGGAGGTGACTTGCGTGAGGCTGATAATGGACAGATTTGGGGTTTAATTCAAAGTCTCTTAGAAACTTATGCCACATTCTTCCTTATTTTTTTTTACTAATTGCCTGTGTGTGTGCTCAGTCACTTCAGTTATATCCAACTCTTTGTGACCTCATGGACTGTAGCCTGCCAGGCTCCTCTGTCCATGGGATTTATCAGGCAAGAATACTGAAGTAGGTTGCTACTCCAGGGGACCTTCCTGACCTAGGGATTGAATCTGTGTCTCCTGCATTGGTGGGCAATTCTTCACCACTGAGCCACTTGGGAAGCCCTGCTGATTGCCTAGGTCCTGGCTTGTGTTTCACTGGTCTGCATGAGGACTCTTCAGTGAGTTTTTTAAGGGAGAAATAACAGTCTCTTCTCTCATCACTAATAGCATCACCCTGAGGATATCTGCCCTGCAGGACCAAGATCTGAGTAATTTCCTGAACAGATCATCCAGAAGTGGTCTGTAGGGATCACTGGACTTCCAAGCTGGAACAGCAGCCTGATTACTGTTAAACTGTCCCCTCTCACATTGACCAAATGGTCCTTAAAAGTTATGCATTTTAAAAACTCTGTTCCAGTAACTAAAATAAGTCATGTTTCTACAGACTGGAGGAGATCAGACTAGACCTAATGGAAGAATATTCGTTGTGAATAAATAAACCTCTTAAAGACAGATCTGTGTTTGTTTGTTTGTTTTAATTCAGAGTATCGAGTGAGGTAATGCTTGACTGGTCTAGAGAAAAGTAGATCACTAGTCCATATATACTCATTTTGAACTCATGGTTGCATGAATACAAAAAACAATGCCATATCAAATACAGCAAGATGAGTGCCATAACAAGCAAAGGCAAGATACTGTGGAAAAACCTAAGAGGGCAAACTGTGGGAGTTAAGGAAGGCTTCCTGGAGGTAGTGAGGTTAGGACCTGAAGATTTTATAGGTGCTGCCAGCTGGGAGTGTGCAGGAAGAGAAGTATAAGGAGGAGGTAGGGGTTTCTCTACATACAAAGAGTACATTTCAGAGTCAATCTATCTAGGTCTTGTAATTATACCCTAACTTATCTCTATTCTTTGGGGAATCAAACCAAAACAGAGATGTAAGACAGACTTGCCCAGTCATTCAAAGTCTTGGCATCCTCTTAATCTTATTTATCACCACCATCATTATTATAATACTATTATTAGAGAAAATAGAATGGCAGACTATATTAATATAACTATGGGCTCAAAACAGGGAAGATGGAACATCCTCTTTCCTTCTTCTCAGATTAGAAACATTTGGGTTTCAGATCTGATGCCCCACTTAAAGGCACCCTGATAAACTGTAGTGTGTTCAGGAGTAGCAAAGGGGAAATATCTCATATGCTACTGCTACTGCTAAGTCACTTCAGTCGTGTCCGACTCTGTGTGACCCCAAAGATGGCGGCCCACCAGGCTCCCCGCCCCTGGGATTCTCCAGGCAAGAACACTGGAGTGGGTTGCCATTTCCTTCTCCAATGCATGAAAGTGAAAAGTGAAAGGGAAGTCACTCAGTCGTGTCCGACTCTTAGCGACCCCATGGACTGCAGCCTACCAGGCTCCTCCGTCCATGGGATTTTCCAGGCAAGAGTACTGGAGTGGGGTGCCATTGCCTTGTCTCACATGAGGAACATCTAAAGAACTAGAAGGCTGTGGAAAGGCAGGAGAGCTATATTTCAGCTCCAAAGTGCTATTCAGATTAGATCAGATCAGTCACTCAGTCATGTCCAACTCTTTGTGACCCCATGAGTTGCAGCACGCCAGGCCTCCCTGTCCATCACCAACTCCCGGAGTTCACTCAGACTCACGTCCATCGAGTCAGTGATGCCATCCAGCCATCTCATCCTCTGTTGTCCCCTTCTCCTCCTGCCCCCAATCCCTCCCAGCATCAGACTCTTTTCCAATGAGTCAACTCTTCACATGAGGTGGCCAAAGTACTAGAGTTTCAGCTTTAGCATCATTCCTTCCAAAGAAATCCCAGGGCTGATCTCCTTCAGAATGGACTGGTTGGATCTCCTTGCAGTCCAAGGGACTCTCAAGAGTCTTCTCCAACACCACAGTTCAAAAGCATCAATTCTTCAGCGCTCAGCTTTCTTCACAGTCCAACTCTCACATCCATACATGACCACAGGAAAAACCATAGCCTTGACTAGACAGACCTTTGTTGGCAAAGTAATGTCTCTGCTTTTGAATATGCTATCTAGGTTGGTCATAACTTTTCTTCCAAGGAGTAAGCATCTTTTAATTTTATGGCTGAAGTCACCATCTGCAGTGATTTTGGAGCCCAGAAAAATAAAGTCTGACACTGTTTCCACTGTTTCCCCATCTATTTCCCATGAAGTGATGCGACCAGATGCCATGATCTTTGTTTTCTGAATGTTGAGCTTTAAGCCAAATTTTTCACTCTCCTCTTTCACTTTCATCAAGAGGCTTTTTAGTTCCTCTTCACTTTCTGCCATAAGGGTGGTATCGTCTGCATATCTGAGGTTATTGATATTTCTCCCTGCAATCTTGATTCCAGCTTGTGTTTCTTCCAGTCCAGCGTTTCTCATGATGTACTCTGCATATAAGTTAAATAAACAGGGTGACAATATACAGCCTTGATGAACTCCTTTTCCTATTTGGAACCAGTCTGTTGTTCCATGTCCAGTTCTAACTGTTGCTTCCTGACCTGCATAGAGGTTTCTCAAGAGGCAGGTCAGGTGGTCTGGTATTCCCATCTCTTTCAGAATTTTCCACAGTTTATTGTGATCCACACAGTCAAAGGCTTTGGCATAGTCAATAAAGCAGAAATAGATGTTTTTCTGGAACTCTCTTGCTTTTTCCATGATCCATCACATGTTGGCAATTTGATCTCTGGTTCCTCTGCCTTTTCTAAAACCAGCTTGAACATCAGGAAGTTCATGGTTCACATATTGCTGAAGCCTGGCTTGGAGAATTTTGAGCATTACTTTACTAGCGTGTGAGATGAGTGCAATTGTGCGGTAGTTTGAGCATTCTTTGGCATTGTCTTTCTTTGAGATTGGAATGAAAACTGACCTTTTCCAGTCCTGTGGCCACTGCTGAGTTTTCCAAACTTGCTGGCATATTGAAAGAGCTATTATTAAGGGAGTACTTCCCTTAGAGGTAACTCTAGGCTATCTCCCATTAAATTGCCATGGCACCCTTTAAATTGTACATCTCACTGGAGTAAGGACCAAGATGGTCTTACCACTGCTTCCTCAATGCCTAGCACAGTGCATGGTACATAATAGATACTCAGTAGATAGTTTTGAATGAATGAATGATTGGGACAGAAGCAGCCCCAGGCCAACTGCAACTTCTAGGCTCTGTATTATTCCCACCATTTCCAAAGATGAGAACTTGGTTGTACTCCTTTTCAACTAGAAAAACAGCCCACTTAAAAGATACAAAGCTCATCACATCATTTGTCTGGTTTCCATGGTGTATCTGCAGACATATCCTTTAAAACAGTTAACCAGTGGGTGAGATGCTGTGTCTAATAGTTCTGCAGTACAACTTGGAGAGTTTATTTTTCACAATCTGTTCTACGCATCAAAAACCAAAATATACAATTGAAATCGATGCTGAGAAAGTGACACGACTTTTTTTCAGGTCTGGGAATTGACCTCCTCTGCCTAATCTACTGATAAGTGCCCTGAAATTATGCAAGAGGAAAGAGGGGATAAGTGAAGATTTTAATCACAGAGCTGATAGGTTCGAAACACCCCAAGCAGTTTTCTGAGCTCCTTAAGCATCAGAGTATCCCTCCAAGGGTCTTTGGAGACCACTTAGCACAACATCTTCATTTTTTTATATGGGTCAACTTGTCCAAAAAAATAGTCTTTTCCCATTAAAGCATCCCGAGTGGCACAGCAGGTGTCTTTACGCGAAGACCTGCTTTCTCCACTGTGTACCGCCACTTTCCTGCCATTCTTTCTTTCCATCTGTGGCAGGCTCAGCGTTCATCTTTCTCTAAAAATGAAAGATGGGCAAAAACATTAAGCGGACTTTCTTAACTTTCCTCCACCAGGAATCATGTCCTTCTCAGCTACCTCTTTTCATATGCATCCTATAGCAGATTTTCCCCCCCTTATCTTCCCTTTGGGTTTTCTTTTTCGCTAAAACAGTCTATTTAACTAGTAATGATCATGTTCATCTTGGCATTCTGACAGCCTATAGCAAAATAACAGATGCAGGAAAAACAAATGGAGGGGAGCACTCTAAAGATCTGGACTTTCAAAGAATAAGGAAACACTCAACTTTACTGACTTTTTGTTCAGTTTCCTAAGATGAAGACCTTTAAATATGTAAAATACAATACTCACCTTAGGCAGCTGCTCATTTGTGAGACTTTTGGCACCAGCCATCCAGATTAGAGTTTTCAAAAGTGAATGATTGATGCTGTCTTTAATCTCAGTATTTCATATTCATTGTATGAATGCTTATTCCTAACTAGATCTAGATGGCAGGTTGAATGATTTGAAGACTAGAAAGCTTCTCCATTGAAGATTATATTTTCATTGGCCTATTAAACAATCTAGACTTAGACAGATATTCCTTTTCGTGAAGCCATTTGTCTTCAGGGATCTCCTATAAAATACAGCTAGGACTGGCATAACCAAGGTACCAGGAATCATCAAATATTGAATTCTAGGTGAGGGAAACCTGGGTTTGATCCTTGGCTTGGGAAGATCCTCTGGAGAAGGAAATGGCAACCCACTCCGGTATTCTCATCTGGAGAATATCATGGACACAGGAGCCTGGCAGGTTACAGCCCATGGGGTTGCAAAGAGTTGAATGTGATTGAACAACTAACACTTTACCGGTTTGTACCTTGAAAATCTGAAAATATAATTCCCCTCATTAATGGGAAGCAAGACAAGTAAATTTTATACATGCAAGCTTGGAACATACGTCATATTGACAGTGAAGGAAGCAGGGAATATGGGGATCACAGCACGGGAAACATGACTAAGGCAAGAAGAGTAATAAATAAAAAATAAATAATTAAAAAAGAGCAATAAATAAGTAATGTAATAAAACTTACATTTCTCCCTTATTTTGCACAGGGACAGACTCGATAGGAAAACTCGGCATTTTTGAAAATTTTACTTCACTCATCTGTTTGCTTTTTATGATTTTTAGAATCACTGTCTTTTTTAATTGGAGTATGAATGCTTTACTATGTCATGTTAACTCCTTCTGTACAATGAAGTGAATCAGCTAGACATTTATTCCCTCCCTCTTGGACCACCCCTGCCCAGCACCCTACCTGCCTAGGCCATCACAGAGTACTGAGCTGAGCTCCCTCTGCTATACACCAGCTTCCTGTTAGCTGTGTATTTTATACATGGTAGTGCATATCTGTTAATCCTAATCTCCCAATTTGTCCCACCCTCCCTTACCCCCGTGATGTCCATATGTCTGTCTTCAACATCTGTGTCTCTATTCCTACCCTGGAACTAGGATCATCTGTACTCACACCAGTCAGAATAGCCATCGTCAAAAAATTTACAAACAATAAATGCTGGAGAGAAGGAAATTTGCTTGCACTGTTGGTGGGAATGTAAACTGGTACAGTCACTAGGGAGAACAGTATAGAAGTTCCTTAAAAAATTAAAAATAGAACTACCACATGACCCAGCAATCCCACTACTGGGTATATACCTGAGAAAACCGTAAGTTAAAAAGACATATGTACCTCATCTATTTGCTTTCTTTAACCAAACACTTCATGAACATCTAAAGTTAAGGTGTGCTTACTTAGTAGCTCAGTCATGTCTGACTCTTTGAGCTGTAGCCCACCAGGCTTCTCTGTCCATGGGATTTCCCAGGCAAGAATAGAATACTAGAGTGGGTTGCCATTTCCTGCTCCAGGGGATCTTCTCAATCCAGGGATCAAACCTGTGTCTCCTGCATTGCAGGCAGATTCTTTACCCACTGAGCCACCCAGGAAGCCCATAAAGTTAAGATTCTGGATTCCAGAATTCAAGGTTTTAACTGTTTCACTCTGTTCTCTTCTGAAGGAGCCCCAGATGGAAACATCTGGTCCCAAAAGTCTTCTGCTGGGTTTTATTTTTATTTTTTTTTCTCTGCTGGGTTTTAAAGAATAAAAACCTCTCCTGAAAACAGAACAAAACAAAAACCCTCCACGAACCCTAACCTCAAGCCACTGTTTTTTTTTTTTTTTTACAGGGTTATCGTTACCATCTTTCTAAATTCCATATACATGCGTTAGTATACTGTATTTATGTTTTTCCTTCTGGCTTACTTCACTCTGTATAATAGTCTCCCACTGTTTTAGTTTTATTTGAGCAATTTAATTTTTTAGTCCAATCAAGCAAGTGATGAGGTTGTATTGAGTTGAGAAGTAGCCTTATCTTAGCTTCCTGAGGTCTAATATTAGGATAAAAACTTCTCTTCTAGATCAAAGCTTTCCAGAGAAGTCTGTCTCTAAGAGAGAATAGCTGCTTATCTTGAGTGAAGACCATGTGGGGCGGGGTGTAAGCACTGTTTCCACAGGTTAGCACTGATGGAGTGGCTCCTCTTACCTTTTCTCTCAGGTTATCTTTGGTCTTCTCAACTCACTCTTCATTTGGGGTGTTTTCTTTTGTCCAAATATTTACAAGAAATTGACACTGGTTTTCTGGACATTTGGCCCGGGTTTTCTAGAGTTTGGTTTCCTACCTCAGAGGTGATTCCAGATATCACTCTTAGAGATGAACACATTGGTGCCTGTTGTATTCATTAGTGCAAAATGTACTTCAGTTGAGGAGAAGAGATCTTTAACTTAGGTGCCTCCAAAGATAATAGGGAAAGGGCTGCCCTAAAAACTGAGAGTGCTGAAAGAGGAGACATACTAATAAATCTTTGGCATTGTCATAAAAAACCTTGTTCCTCATATTTGCTTTGCAATAAGAGCTTGGTTTTAGTTTGAAAGCTATTCAGCCTTGATGTTTGAAATAATAACATTTTATTCTCAAATCTGTTTACAAGTCACAAATCATACTGGTAAATATTCATGGACCCTTTTCTTCTGTTTCCAAGAAAAGTATGGAGAGAAGAAAAACACCTTATGGGGTCAGAGCTTGGAGTGTGGTGGGAGATAAGATGGAATATCAGCAGAGTTAAGTTGGAAATAAATTTGGGTTTCCATTTGTGGATCCTGGTTGAAAAAATAACCTCAAGTACTTTTCGAGATGAATGATGCTAGGGAAAGGCAAAGCCCGACGTTATGGCCCTAGTCCAGACACACACAGGCTAGGACGCTAGAAAACTGGCAGCAGTGGTGCCTCATACAATATCTTCTCTTGCACTGTGCAGAAGGATTTAGAATTTAACAATCATGTGCACATATATTTTGCTACATGACACTGCGACATGTATTATTATCCCCATCTCGCAGATGAAGAAACTGATGTTAATTTTAAATGACCTGCACATGTTTATAAGACCAATAACTAAAAAAAAAAAAAAAAACTGGACCTGGATCCCAGATCCATTGGCTTCTGGTCTAGGATTATTTCAGGTATGTCTTATTCAGGATTTGGATTAAGATACCTCTTCCTCTGGTAGATTTTCTGTCTACAATCCAAAACCTGGATTGTAAACATCTCTGGGTTCCAAAAAAATACCCTATAACAGCCTAGCTCTCATCACAGTGACTTGTAATGAATTATTACCTTGATTTTATTTTTCACTGGACAATAAACTCCATGAGAAAAGTGACTAGTTTACCATAGTAATTACAACACACTGGGCCTGGTAGAAAAATATTTCCTAAGTCTCTGTGAATTGAACTGAAGTCCAACAGTTATTTTGCCAAAACTGGAAGGATAGTAAAGATCTGCCTTTTAGACTGACAAGTTCCAAGTCTGTTTCGAATGGGTGTTTTCAAGGAAAGGTGCTGCCCTCTTGAAAATCTCATTACAGATGCCCAAGAGAGGAAGGGAAAATTCTCCCTAACAGAGACCATGGCCTTAGGAATTACCCCCATTTCAGTCTCATTTGAAGGGCATTTCTACCCAGTTGTAAGTGCCAGATGGCAAAGGAATGAGAAATCCTAAAATTCTCTGGGTACACAGAACCTTTCCTGTTGTTTTCTCCCCAGTGCCCACACACCTGCAGATGAAGATCTGGAAGTCTGACTCTCTAGAGAAGCTGGATCTGTTTTCCAAAGCAGCCATCCTCTGCCAGGCAGATAACCGTGATGATAAGGTTGACAGAGCTACCAAATGATGGCCCATCATTCCAGATGCGAAGGAGCAAACACTAAGGGAAAATAAACAGTGAAAAGGTCCATTTAAAACCCATAACCTGTGTAATTCAAAATTGGAAGTGGGATTTAGGATCTCACTCTCCTTTGAAAATTTGTAAACTCTGCCCTACTTCTGTGAGATTCTCCAGCATGCTGGCATAGCCAGAGTTGGCTAGACTTCCAGGTGCAATGCAGCGTCCATCTGTTTGGTCACCCTGTCTGATGTGGATTTAGAGAGTGAATTGTGTGTATGGGACATGTTCCAGATAAATCGGAATTTCCTAAATAAATTGAAAATGTGGTTGTGAGTTCTGAGAGAGATTCCCACTGTACTTGGTCCCCACCACTCAATTTTTTCAGATCATATACAACAGAGGTTTAAAGGAACATGGAATGTACTCTGCTGTAAGGCTGATGAATCTAGTTTAGCAAAATGCCTGGCTTAGAGAAGGTATTTAATAACCATTTCTTTAATAATAATACTAATAGTATGGTTTTACTATTTCTATGTATCAGGTGATATGTTAAGTACTATCTTTTCCCTCCCTACTCTCTCTCTCACTCTCCCCAATCCTTCCTTCCATTCTTTGTATTTCCACTAATATTCATGGAGTTCCCTGTACATATCAGGTATTCTTCTAAGAGCTAGGGCTATACTAGTGAACAAGTGACATCATGTACCTTGAATTCTATTTGGAGGGATACTAATAATAATCAAGTGAACAAACAATACAAATCAGGTAGTGATACAGAAGACAGTAATATGAGATAGAGACCTGGGGATGAAAGATTACTTTCCTTTGCATGTACATGAAAAACTTCTCTATGGGAGAGACATTTTAACTGACGTTCTTTCAATGGGTAAGGAGGAATTTCCCATGTAACAATCTGTGGCGGAAGTTTTCTAGGCAGACATTTCTAGAACATTTCAAGACAAATGTCCCAAATGATTCAGTCCTGTTTGTGGGGTAGAAAAAAGCCAGCATCTCTGGAGCAAGATGCACAATGGTCATTTGGATACAAGGTTGGAGAGGAAAGCAGACGGCAGGTCACTGTAGAGATGCGGTGTGCATGTGTGTGTGTGTGTGTGTGTGTGCTCAGTGCTCAGTCGTGTCTCACTCTTGGTGACCCCATGTTCCATAGGCTTTCAGGCTCCTCTGTCCGTGGAATTTTCCAGGCAAGAATATCGAAGTGGGTTGCCATGCCTTCCTCCAGGGGATCAAACCCATGTCTTCTGTGTCTCTTGCATTGGCAGACAGATTCTTAGCAGAGCCAAACAAACCCAGCTTAAGTGCTATTTGTATCCCCACTGCACCTCCTGGGAAGCCGTGAAGAGATGGTGTAGGCCATGGCAAATAACACTTCAATCCATTATGTTCTTCAACCACCACAATAACCCTACAATGCTGTTTGTATCCCCATTTACAGAAGAGAATGGTGAGACATAGACAGCTGATATAGCATGGTCAGGGTCACATCACTGGCAAGTGGCAGAGTCCATATTTGAAACCAGGCAACCTGGCTCCAAAACTCAAAGCACAAGTCCCAACATAAATCCAGACATATTCATCATCATCTTAGAATTGTCCCCTTCCCCACATCCGACTACTCATCAATCCAAGTTCCGATCAGCATCACAGAATACTCAGTACTGGCATGGATACACAAATCAGACCCAAACAAACCCATCTTAAGATCTCAGCTCTGCTTTGATGGGCTATGTGATCTGGGAAAGTCATCTAATTTGTTATGGCTTTTGTTTTCTCATCTGTGAAATGAGACTGATAATAGTAGTTTCCTCCAAGATCCCCTGGAGGAGGGCATGGCAACCCACTCCAGTATTCTTGCCTGGAGAATCCCTTGGACAGGGGAGCCTGGCAGGTGACAGTCCATAGGGTCACAAAGACTTGGACACGATTGATGCAACTTCGCCTGTACACACGCATCCACTTCTTAGGGTATTGTGAGAAAAAAGTGATATCATAACTGCATAGTCTAAGTCTTCAGTAAATTCTTAACTTCAAACCAAACCAAATCCCTACCACATGTATCATTTACCACAATTCATCTGTCCTTTCTCTCTCCTTCCCCGCTGTTACCCTGGTTGCAGATGACTGCTATTATCATCTAGCCCTTCTGACTCAGACTCCTCAGATAGAGTCAGAAAGTTGCATTTTAACACACTCTTCAATTGTTTCTATGCAAACCAGCGTTTAAGACCATTGAAATAGACCATCAACCAAGATACAAGTGGATCTTAGTAGATCTCAGTGTCAGACTCAGACACTGCAACTGTATTTGTAAATATTCAGTGTTAGGGTTAAATGGGATTTGAGGTCTTTTTTGATGCATTTTGATGATATGACAGTTAGAGTTTTGGTAGTACATGAATACTGCCCTGCTCGCACCCATTTCCCACGTTCTCCTGCTCTTTTAATATTCCCATGTGAATTATATGCAAGGGAGAAGAGCCAAATGGTATTTAAAGTACAATATGTAACTTCTCTCAGCACACAATTATGGTAAAGGTTAATCTGATTTCTCTGTTTAGGTTCAACTGCTAACATTTAATTCAAATGTTGACATATTATATCAAATGTAATATTTAATTTCAAATTTAATGTATAACCAAACTCATTATCTTTCCTCTAAATTTGCTCCTTCAATAACCTTTCCCACTTTGGAAAAATCATATCTGTCCTTCCAATTTCTCAGACTGAAAACTTGTAGAAGTCAGTTCCTCTTCTATCTTTTTCATGACCCACATCAACAAACCATGTTGACTTTATCTTCCAAACATACCCAGGATATGACTTCTCAGTCACTCTGCTGCCATCACCTGAAACTGAACCATCACCATCAAGCCACCTTAACAGGTTTCATTGTTCCCACCTTTGCAATTCCAGAATGTTCTTTTTAAGACAGCAGCCAAAGAACCCTTTAGAAACATAAACCAGACCAAGGTATCCGTGGTAGAGTGAAAGTTGAAGAGAAAAAAAAAGTGAAAGTGTTAGTTGCTCAAGCGTGTCTGATTCTTGCAACCCCATGGACTCTAGCCCACCAGGCTCCTCTGTCCATGGAATTCTTCAGGCAAGAATACTGGAGTGGGTTGCCATTCCCCTCTCCAAGACATCTTCCCAACCCAGGGATCGAACTCAAGTCTCCTGCATTACAGGCAGATTCTTTACCATCTGAGCCACCAGGAAAGCCCAGAGAGAACAATGGCTTCCTATGTATGGCCAGATCCTAACCCCCAGAACCTATGCATGTTACCTTATATGGCAAAAGAGATGCCACAGGTACAAGTAAGTTAAAGATTTTGAGGTGAGATTATCTCAGAGGAGGAGGTCTGATGTAACTACATGGGTCCTTATAAGTGGATGCTTGAACAGAGTTAACAGAGAAACAATGTGATGATGAAAGCAGAGATTGCAACAACATGCTCTGAAGATGGAATTAGGGGCCAGAAGTAAAGGAATGCAGGTGACTCCTAGACACTAAGAAAGGCCAGGAAACAAAGTCTCTTCTCCAGCCTCCAGAAGGAATCTTCCCACTGACACCTTGACCTCAGTCCAGTGAAACTAATTGCAGACTTCTGACTTTCAGAATTACAAGAGAATAAGTTTGGGTTGTTTCAAGCTGTTAAACTCATGGTCATTTGTAACAGGAGCAACAGGCACTGAAGACAGCACCCTCTTCATTTCCTCTCATCCTGAGTCAAATCCAAAGTCATCCCAAGGACCCACAGGGTCCTACACCATCTGTTCCCCACCATCCACCTTGTAACTCAGACCTCACCTCCTATGACCCTCTCTTTTGCTCGCTCTTTCCAGCCACTTGACCTCCTTGCTTCAAACACTCAGACATGCCCTCTACTCTTTGACTTCATCTTTTACATACCCGGCCTGCTCTTTTCCCAAAATAGTCGCATGATCTGATCCTCTCTTCCTTGGGTATCATTCACCTGTCTCCTTCTCAGTGGGGCTTTCCTGACCACACTACTTGAAATCAGAAGGCATCTCCTTTGAACCCTTCTATTCTTTGTATCACTTGCCTCCTTTATTTTTTCCAAAGAACTTAGAGCCATCTGGTGAACTCTAGTTTTACTCACTTATTTACTGGAACGAAAGGTCTATTTTTCATTGTTCTGTGCAGCACTACAAGCCCATGACTTCCATGATGCTTGCACACAGTAGGTACTATTGAGTTAACTGGAAGAAATTTAGTGAATGAGATGCGAACCCAGTGCAATGTCTGGCATGACTTGCATGCATGCACATGTGCCGGCATGCAGGCAAAGGATGGTGGGGCTCTGAGGAGAATTCTGAGTCAGCTGAGGGAGTGTATTCATAAAGTTTGAGAAAAGGAGAGGCAGGTGACATGTCCTGCCAAACACAAGTCCTAGTTGACTTACAACCAACCTGTGTGTAGTGGATGGCAATGGAGAGAGCAGGATATGGCTTAAGGTCTTTTAATGCCATGGCCCTATCCATGAATATCCATTAATAAGTCTTGATTGCTGACCAATTATGTTAGAAATTCCACCCCCACCACCCTTCCCTTGAAAGGAAACCTGGAAAGACAGTGGATAGAGATAAGAGCTAAAATTTCTTTCCCCTATACTGAGTTATTTTTAAGACACATGTACACCCATGGCTGATTCATGTCAATGTATGGCAAAACCACCACAATGTTGTAAAATAATTAGCCTATAATTAAATATATTAATTAAAAAAAGAAAGTCTAAAGAAGTGATTTAATGAGGAAACCATCAATTTCCAAACTTTCTCTCAATGACAGACAATGATCCATGAGAAAAGTTTAGCTTCCTTTTCAACATAAGGATGTGTTCTGTGCAAGTTAAAAGGTCTTCAACAGTCATCTGTTAGCAACGGCATGATACACTAGACTATGTACACATCACACTGCATAAATGCAAGGGAAATTGACACCACTGGGACCCAAACCATGGATAAAGCTCAAAGCAGAAGCCTGGCTGGAGTGGCTGCAGGGGTGGCAGATAATCTAGCTTACAGGCCAGTTCTAAAGCAGTTGCCTGAAGCTCTAAGTTCTCTTCCAGAGCAATAGGAGAGAGTGCTGTAATGCTGACTTAGTGATACTGGTCATGAACATAGGAAAGCAACACGTGTCACAGTCTTGCTTGCTTTAGATGAGAGAATGTATTTTAGAGTTTAGGATTTGCAAGACAAATTCAAATTCAAATGGCAACCACTGGGTACTTTCCCTTTCTCATCCTTGGATTGCCACCTCTGCCTATGTCAGGAAGGGAGAAAGCAAGTTAGAAAGAGGTTAAAGGTCTGGTTAAACGTGCACAGTTCATGTATGAAACAGCCTGAAGTCCCAAGGTTTCCAGCAACTCTGGTTATCATTAAGCAATGGCATGTGACACACTGAGGAACAGGTACTCACAGGACAGAACTGTGAGTGTGTGGAAGCTTCCATGGGTGAGCAAAAGCCTGTTTTCCTCATCTTGGTTGATCATTTCTCACCACATGTGCCATTTATCAGAAAATGCTTCACTAGCCACCAAATAGGTGATCGTTATTGATAAGACAAGAAAACAAAACTGGAAGAAAAACAACCAGGCGTGCAGAACAGCAGGCTGCCACTAACCTTCTCATCACCATAGTGGATTGCCCAAGCCGTTCTGCTCTCCAAGTTGGCTTTGAGTCAGCCTCCTTTGGAGACCTGCTGATTGTGTTACAAATACGAGTTTGACATGGACCAGGTGAGGATTTTTCAAAACACATGTTCAGTGAAGAGGGAGGTCACAGCTTAAGTGAAATCAATGTGGGCTCTTGGCATGGCTCAGATCAAAAGACCTGGGGAGTAAAATCCCCTGGAAGGACATGTAAATACACCTGCTGATAACCTTATTTCCCTCATCACCCTCCAGCTCTTCAGAGGTTTCTGGTTATGTGGGCCCTTCCTCAGGTACTGCCATCATCTTTCGGGGTTTTGGCTTCCTGCAGCATCCTCAAATATTTTCTATCATCCTCCCTATCATCTCTCTGCCCTGACACTGTCTTGTGGATAATCCTGGCAGCTGGCCTCACACAATGCTGCTCTTGGTAGCTGCAGAGTATTTGGAGGTAGAATCTTTTCCTGCAGCTTTTATCCCTGATGGTGGGGAGACTGTGTGCCAGGTGACACCAGGTAGAACAGATGGCCTCATTTTTTGCCTGGTTCCAATTGAAAGTCAAGTTCTTTCCGTCTGATGTCATGTATATCAAAAGCCACTCCTCCTAAGCAATGATATTTACTTAGATTAATTATTGCTGAACTCAGATTTGCATTGAAAGACAATTTAGATGTCACTACATTTTTTAAATGGAGTTTTTAAAAAGGCACATGGTAAAATAAATTCTAAAACTGTCAGAAAGGCACAAAATAAAAGATAAAGTCTCTCTTCTCTCACCTCTCCTAAAGGACACCGATAAACTTTCTTGCATATCCAGTCAGAAATATATTTATACCAATATTTATATACAGCTATGCTGGTAGGGATTGGGGGCAGGAGGAGAAGGGGACAACAGAGGATGAGATGGCTGGATGGCATCGCTGACTCGATGGATTTGAGTCTCAGTGAACTCCAGGAGTTGGTGATGGACAGGGAGGCCTGGCATGCTGTGATTCATGGGGTTGCAAAGAGTTGGACACGACTGAGCGACTGATCTGATCTGATACTTCTACTAATTCCCAGAATTGAGGTAACACACTATCTACTGTTCCTCACTCAGCTTTCTATTTTTATCAATAATTTATCTTGGAGATAGTGTCATACAAGCAATATAATCTTATACTCTAATATTTTTACTGAAAATATACTATTTAATTACATAATGTACCAAGATTTCTTTTATTAGGATCCCATAGATGGACGTCTGGGTTATTTCTGGTAACTATCACTACAAAGCTATGATGAAAACTGAGGGGTGCTTATTCCTGTACTTGGCCCTCTTCTGCTTACATCTAATAGCTTTGTTGACTCCATTCTCTTCCACGTGTGTGTGTGCTTAGTCACTCAGTGTGTTCGACTCTTTGCAATCCCAGGCTCCTCTGTCCATGGGGATTCTCCAGGCAAGAATACTGGAGTGGGTTGCTATGCCCTCCCCCAGGGGATCTTCCTAACCCAGGGGTCAAACCCAGGTCTCCCGCATTGCAGGTGTGAATTCTTTACCATCTGAGCCACCAGAGAAGCCCTCTCCTCTTCCATAGTTCCTAGCAATTGTCCAGTACCTTACACCACTTTATTTTCCTTCTAGAATTTGGTATGTCTAAGATAACCCATCTATTTCTTACATCTTACTTCCTGTCCCAAACTAGACTATTAAGTGTAATAAAAGTAGACACTGATGTCTTCTTTACTTTTTATTACCAGCACATAGAACAGTGCATGGCATATAGTGGGTGCTCAATAAAAACTTAAACAAAATGAACCTCAACAAATTTGGTAGAATGAATTTTCCTGAATGGAACAAAAACCTACAATGCAAACTGAAAGAAAGTAAAAAGAAAATTTATCTCATGAACCTGGAAGCCTAGCCATGTGGCAGGTTCTTTTGATCAGTGTCTCAATAATGTCACCAAGGACCCAAATTCTTCTCTTCTTTTTATTCTGTCATCCTCAGCCTGGGCTTCATTTTATGGATGGTTATGTACTCAAAAATGGCCACAGGATTTACAGGCATTACTGGCAGATATGATAACAGCCAGAAGAAGAAGGTAAACTATTCCTCTCTGTGTTTCATTTATTGGCTGGTTAGGACCCCACTCCAGTACTCTTGCCTGGAAAATCCCATGGACGGAGGAGCCTGGTGGGCTGCAGTCCATGGGGTCGCTAAGAGTCAGACACGACTGAGCGATTTCACTTTCACTTTTCACTTTCATGCATTGGAGAAGGAAATGGCAACCCACTCCAGTGTTCTTGCCTGGAGAATCCCAGGGATGGGGGAAGCTGGTGGGCTGCTGTCTCTGGGGTCACACAGAGTTGGACACGACTGAAGTGACTTAGTAGTAGTAGTAGTAGTAGGTCACATGCACATTTCAGAGTCACTCATCAGCAAGAGATGTAGAATCTGGCCTGGCTTAGACTAATATTACACCTTGAGCGAAACCAAAGTGAAGTCATTCATAAATGTGCACTGCACTTGAGTTCTGGAGTCAGACTAAGACAAGCTGGGACCTGGGGCCCTTGGCTGCAGTGCTGCAACGCTTGTACTGGACATACATCTTCTCAAGCTACAAAATATGAAAAGGCTACATGGAACTAAAAATAACTGCGTGCAAGCACAGTTGTGGTAAATTCTGGACCAAAAGATACAAAAAGACAAAAAACCCAACTATCATTTCAGAAGAGTTGGGATTAACAAAACAATGAGTGTCAGGAGCAAAAGCAGGGTACTGCACATGCCCCTGGCACTTAACACCATGAATGAGTGGAAATCTACCTATGCCACCCCTCTGGCTAAGCCCTGGACACACCCCTACCATCACCCCATAAAAGGAACGAGCAATGAAACCTCTTACTTGTTTTCCCTCTATCCTGCACCTGGTACAAGAGCCCCAATGAAGCCTTGCCTGAATTTCTTGTCTGGCCTCTCATCAATTTCTACTGATAGGGAAGGCCCTGATCAGTATCAGAACCAACAGCCCTGGTGTTCCTGGATTATAAACCTAGCCACTGGCAAGGTAGCAGCTAGTTATACCTGAATTCAGCCATAAAATTTAAAGATGCTTGGTCCTTGGAGGAAAAGCTATGATAAACTTAGATAGTGCATTAAAAAGCAGAGACATCACTCTGCCGACAAATGTCCATATAGTCAAAGCTATGATTTTTCCAGTAGTTATGTATGGAGTGAGAGTTGGACCATAAAGAAGGTTGACAGCTGAAGAATTGATGCTTTCAAACTGTGGTGCTAGAGAAGACTCTTGAGAGTCCCTTGTACTGCAAGGATATCGAAGCTGTCAATCCTAAAGGAAATCAACCCTGAATATACAGTGGAAGGACTGATGCTGAAGCTGAAGCTCCAATACTTTGGCCACCTGATGTGAAGGGATGAGTCACTGGAAAAGACCCTGAAGCTGGGAAAGATTGAGGGGAGGAGGAAAAGAGGGCAACAGAGGAGAGATGGCTGGATAGTATCATTGACTCAATGGACATGAGTTTGCACAAACAGGGAGATAATGGAGGACAGGGAAGCCTGGTGTGCTACAGTCTATGAGATCATGAAGAGTTGGACACAACTTAATGACTGAACAACAAACAAGTGGGACCAAAAGAGGGGCTAGAAGGATAGAACTGGGGGATTGAAGGAGCTAAGTTGATCTGTAATAATAGAAAACATTTTCTGTTTCGTAGCAAAGATATGTATTTTCAGACTATATTCCTTTGGGGAATAACTTTCGTTTCAAAGTCTGGGTTTAGAAATATATGTGACTAAAATCAGTGGCTTGTTTAGGGTGAAGTGTGCATTTTTATTTGCTCAGTAGCCGTTCAGGAAGGCTGTGTGCACATGGGTTTCACCGCAGGCCAAGGCAGCTCAGAGGGAAAACCAAGATCCTGCTGGTTCTAAATATGTCACATAACTGCACCAGGCTCATCACTTCCACTCATGCACATTCAGCTGGCGCTCCCTTCTCCTGCCTGGACCACCACGCTACCTGTGTGGACCGCTCCTCCTAGGGTCTTGGCCTTCTCTTGTCTCCCATCAGTTGGTTCTCCCCAAAGCAGCTGAGTGAGCTTTTGAAAATGAATCATCATTTCCCTGGCTCAAATGCTCACATAGCTTTTCACCTCACTCAGAATAAAACACGTTACCCTTTTGGTGAGGGATAAATTAGGCGTTTGGGATTAATATATACACATTATACACACTACTATCTAAAATAGATAACCACTAATGACATGTTGTGCAGCATAGGGAACTCCACTCACTGTTTTGTGATAACCTATAAGGGAAAAGAATCTGAAAAAGAATATACATATATTTATTCTATGACTGAAAATATATATATATACACACACACATATATATATGTATATGACTGAAAAACTTTGCTATACACCTAAAACACATTGCAATCAACTATACTTCAATAAAAAAATAAAATTGCAAAAACTGTATCTATGAAAATTTTATCTAAAATATATCTCCAAAATTTACCAAAAAAGCTCATGTGGCTCAATGTCAAAAACAACAACTACAACACAACCCAATCAAAAAATGTGCAGAAGACTTAAATAGACATAAATGTAATTCAAAACTACAATGAGATATCATCTCATACCACTCAGAATGGCTATCATCAAAAAACCTACGAACAATAAGTGATGGAGAGGGTGTGGAGAAAACCAAACCCTTCTGTTATTGGGAATGTAAATTGGTTTAGTTACTATGGAGAAAAGTATGGAGGTGCCTTAAGAAACTAAAAATATAGCTATCATATGCTATAGCAATCTTGCGCCTGAGCATATATCCACAGAAAAACATGGATCAAAAGGATACATGCACCACAATGTTCGTAGCAGCACTGTTTACGATAGCCAAGACATGGAAGCAAACTAAATGTCTGCTTGGCAGAAGATGGCTGCTTTGGAAAATAGATACAGCTTCTCTAGAAAGTCAGACCTTCCTCTTCTGCAGGTGTGTGGGTATTGATGAGGAAACAGCAAGAAAGTTTCTGTGTGTCCAGAGAACTTTTAGGATTTCTCATTCCTTCACCATCTTGAATTTGCAACTGGGCAGAAATGTCCTTCAAATGAGACTGAAACAGGGGCAAGTCCCAAAGCAGAACCATTGTGTATTAGAAAGAATTTTCAAGCCCTCTCTTAGTCATCTGTGTTTTCAAGAGAGCAGCATAAGTAAAACTGGCTCTTCCTTGAAAATAAGATGTGGTGTACACACACACACACACACACACACACACACACACACACACACTGGAATATTACTAAGCCATAAAAAAGAATGAAATAATGCCATTTGCAGCAACACGGATGGACCTAAACATTGTCATACTGAATGAAGTCAGTTAGAGAAAGACAAATATCATATGATACCACTTACATATGGAATCTAAAAGATATGATACCAACCAACTTATTTATAAAACAACAGACTCACAGACTTAGAGAACGAACTTAATGTTTACCAGGGAAGAGTTGGCGGGAGGGCTAAATTTGGAGTTTGGGACTGACAGGTACACACTGCTGTATTTAAACTAGATAACCAACAGTAATCTACTGTATAGTACAGGGAACATTGCTCAATATTTTGTAATAACCTAAATAAGAAAAGAATTTGAAAAAGAGTAGATACATGCATCTAATATTACATTCTCCCTAGGCCACCTTGAGCTGCAGCGAAAGTGACTCGACCCCCATGTCCTAGTAACTCTTTATCTCATGGTTTATTTTTGTTTGCTCAGAATTTTATTACTATGTAATATCTTACATATTTGTTTACTAATTAATATTCAGTGTCTCACAATCAGAAGGTATACTCCTAGATGATAGGGTTTTGTTTGGCACTTAATCCCCAGTGCCTAGAACAATGACTGGCTTAATTTATATTGGATTGTTTAATACTTGATAACAACAGTGGCAACGTCTGCTCTTTTAATCAACCCCTTCTATCAATACATAGTATTTTCACATCATACGTTGCATATGAAGACTCAGAAAAGAAATTACCCCCTAACAGGCATGATTTTCTGGAGAATAGAAAGGAGAGTGGGTACAGGCTTATACTATGTTTTTAAAGCTGTGGTTTTTCCAGTAGTCATGTATGGCCTTCCCTGGTAGCTCAGTCAGTAAAGAGTCTGCTTGCAGTGCAGGAGACCTGGGTTTGATCCCTGGGTCGGGAAGATCCCCCAGAGAAGGAAACGGCAAACCACTCTAGTATCCTTGCCTAGAAAATCCTGTGGATAGGGAAGCCTGGTGGACTGCAGTCCAAGGGATTGCTAAGAGTCGGGCATGACTGAGCAACTAACACACACACACAGTCTTATAACCCTTGGGTCAGAGTAAAGCACTGTCTGTCATGTGGAGGAGTGGCTCCAAGGTCAAGCCACTTTGACAGGACCAGTAAATAGGTATTAGGAGATACTAACATAGGCTTACAAAATCTACAAAAGAGAAGCCCCAAATTGCCATCAATCTTTCCCTCTTATAAAACAAATGATTCCCTCTTGCTGAGAGAGGTGCTAAGTCAGTCTATAAAACACACATCTTGGGGAGAAAGGGCAATGGAAGACAGAAGAAAAGGAAAGCTGTAATAGTGCTAACAGAGGAGAAATGTTTCAGGGGTTGGATGGTGATGCAACAACAGCTGCACACTGAGGGAAAAAGATGGGAGATGAAAGACATTTCCTAGGTCTGGATGGATAATGTGTCTAGCTGCTGCTGCTGCTGCTGCTGCTGCTACTGCTGTCGCTTCAGTTGTGTCCGACTCTGTGCGACCCCATAGACGGCAGCCCACCAGGCTCCCCCGTCCCTGGGATTCTTCAGGCAAGAACACCGGAGTGGGTTGCCATTTCCTTCTACAATGTATGAAAGTGAAAAGTGAAAGTGAAGTCGCTCAGTTGTGTCTGACTCTTAGCGACCTCATGGACTGCAGCCCACCAGGCTCCTCCGTCCATGGGATTTTCCAGGCCAGAGTACTGGAGTGGGTTGCCATTGCCTTCTCCAATGTGTCTAGGTATGGACACATTATTTGGGTCACTTTTAATGCTGTTGAGTGGAGAATAGAATTCCTTTCTCATTACTTTTTTTGTCAGTTTGTGGCATGTGGAATCTTTGTTCCCCAACCAGGGACTGAACCCACATCCCCTGTAGTGTGGCAGAGTCTTAACCCCTGGAGCACCAGGGAAGTCCATTTGTCATTGCTTCTGGATATTGATTATATTCATATTTTTTAACACAAAGTCCCTCTGTGACTGAACCCCTGGGTCCCTGAATTTTAATGGTTACATTAAAAATGCAGCTTTAAAACAGCTGACTGAGGATGGAGAGTTTTTTTTCTTCCATTAGTAGCTTGTCATTTGAAATTTAAGCAGAACCAAAAGACTGTTTGCTGGAGACTAAAATAAAGTGATTTGCTAAAGTCTGATCCGACTCTCACCAGACCTTGACTCTAGTCTACTGCCAGGGAGAAAGAGCTTCTGGGGGGAGAACAGAAGGGACCTTTACATGTTCTTACAGACAGACTCTGGGATGAAAGGTGGCCAGTTTGGGTATGGAAATGGGTACAGCAATAGGACACTGTTTCTGTTTTCCCGTCTAGAATTTCCTGCTGAATGACCTGCAGGGTGCAGAGAACGGAGGTGCAAGGAGAGACGAGGAGCATGGGGTCAGTTCTGGCTGGGCTTGGATGTGTGACCTCAGGTCGGTCTGCGTGCATGCTATCCTGCTGCCTGCATGCAGGGGAGTGATACTTTCTGTAAACTTGCAGATTCTAACCTCAGCAAAAATGGTCCCTGGAATGAACTGAGCAGGCAAACAGGTGATGAACCAAATGCAATGAACAGGTGAGAAGGGCACCGGATTGCAGAGGTGCCTTGTGACCTTGTGAGTGTCCCTTCCCTCTCTGGACCTCACTACGTTTATGTGTGAACGAAGAGGACTAGACAAGACATTCAGGCAGCTCTCCTCCCTTGGATATTCTTCTGGTTAGCAAAACTGCAGGTCAGTATGCTTTTGCTGTTGCATAATCCTCAGAAACTTGAAACTTAGAATAAAATTGGAATACAGAAATAAGGCAGAAGACAGCATCAAGAGAGAAACAAAAAGAACTGGACACAAAGGCACAAATTAGAGTACGGAAAATCATTAATTTGTTCAGGGAAAGAAAGTATTATTAAAAAAAAAAAGTAGCAGATTTTCTTCTGCTACAAATATTTCTGAGAGGTGAGGCACTGTAGATGAGAAATCTCTTTTTTCCCCTTTATTTCTTACTCTTCACTGCTGGTCTGAAAATCTGACCTTCTTAAATGACACATGAGGCTCTCCATGATCTGCCCTGTCTTTGCTACTTTATCTCTCCATAATCCTTCCTGGTCTTCCATTACCATGGCCACTTCAGACGCTCTCACTTTGCACTTTGCTATCTGTATTAGTTTGCTCAGGCTGCTGTAGCAAAACACCACAGCCTGGGTGGCTTAAACAACAGAAATTTATTCCTCACAGTTCTAGAGCTTCAGATGCTGGCTGTCCAAGATGAAGGTGAGGGCAGGTTTGGCTTCTCCTGAGACCTTTCTCCTTAGCTTGCAGATGGCTGCCCTCTCACTGTGTCCTCGGGCGACCTTTTCTCAGCACACAGGAATCCCTGGCGTCTCTCCCTCTTCTTATAAGGACACCACTCACGTCAGATCAGAACCCCACCTGAGTGGCCTCATGTAACTTGATCATCTCTTTAAAGGCCCTATCTCCGATATAGTCACATTCTGAGGTACAGGAGATTAGAGCTCTGGTATATGAATTTCGGGACATGATTCAGCCCCTCTCATCATCTCATGGACTTGATTCACGTTTCTGCCTCCTAGAATATTGTATCCCCTTTTTTTTCAAAATCCTATGCATCCTTTAATTCCATCTCAAAAGGCTTTCCTCTTTTCTTTCCTTCACTTATCACCCCCTCTCTCTGTAAATAGCTTTTCTTTTAATTGAAAAAGTAACACTTGTACACAGTATGCTAACAAAAACATAAAAGTGCTATCCTGTAGATGATAAAACTCTTTCAAACCCCAAGTCCCCCATCCAGAGTGCCCCTCTGCAAGCAAATGGTTAATACCAGTTTGGAGAGTCTCTTATCCCATCCATGATACCCACATCCTGGCCATTAGACTACACTGCTTAGAGGGAAGAGATAATTCTAAGTGAGGGGTGGGCAAGGACAACAGAGACTGCTGAATATCCTCTTATACAAGGTCCTTCCCAATCCCCGATGATCAGATCTGCCCACGAGCAGTGGGGCTGAGAGCAGCCTGGAGCTTTATGATTCCCGCAGACTTGGATTTGAATACAAGCACTAGAATTTACAAGTTGCAAACTTTGGACTAAGTGTTTCCATCCCTTCAGGCCTCTGTTTGCTTGACTGTGAAGTAGGGACTATCATTATACCTTCTCTGCCTGTGGGATGGAAAAAGAGATTGCTTCTGGAATGCCATGTGAATGGTCAGCAGCAATGCTGCAGAAATGACCTTTCTTTCTATCGACCTCTGTGCCTCTGCAGGACTCCATGACTTCGCCATGGCTTCTGCAGGTTGACTGTTCTAAGCCAGTCCCGTGGTTCCAGGGCCCAGGTAGGTGCAGATTTACGTCTTTGAAGACCCCACTGATTCTAACTATGTACCTATTTAGGCAGTAAATAAACATTCAAATCAATTAAAAACTGAACCTGTCTGGCACACAAAAAGCAAAATGTTCTGTTTTGTGGCAGAAAGACGTGGGAGAGTAACCCAGTTCTGTCATCTAATTGAGCTGTGGCCTCAGGCAAGTCATTTAAGCCGCTTTCATCCGCAGGTTTCTTATCTGTAGAGTGTGGGTGGCCATCTCTACCTCCTGGGGCTTGTGGGAGGGAAACAGAGAAGCCCAGAGCTGCTGCAGGACAATCGCATAGGATGAGGAGGACCTTTCTTACCAGTTTTTGCTTTCCCTTCCCCGTGAAATTCCCCCTTTAGTTACACAGCGTCCCTGTGGCCACTATTTGTGTCCCCTCCTTATCCTGAGAGCTCACCGGGCTGGAGGGAAGATAAGAAACTAAAGTGTGTGCAAATATTGTCAGAGTTACTCTTTCCCTAAGTTCTGACAGTTTGAAACTGCCTTGCTGAAATTTTCCTTTGCATCGTCAAATTGACTTGTATGAGTCATCTCTATAGTAATCATTAGAGAAAGCCTCACATGATAATTTATTTAATGATGGAATCCACATTGTTCTGCTGTCCTCCTAATATACAGTCAGCAACTGAGCAGCAGAACATCAGTCAATTTGTGATTCTTTTGGGTCCATTCAGCATCTTCTGTGCAGTTTTTAACTATAGCGTCTAGTTCTCTGTCACCTCTGTCTCCCGTTTGAGGTTTTAACTGAAATCTATTCAGGATATAGGGGCTTCCTAGGTGGTTCAGTGGTAAAGAATCCACCTACCAATGCAGGAGACATGGGTTTGATCCCTGAGTCAGGAAGATCCCCTGGAGAAGGAAATGGCAACCCATTTGAGTATTCTTGCCTGGGAAATTCCATGGATGGAGGAGCCTGGTGGGGAAAGCACCTTGGACAGCAAGAATATCAAACTAGTCAATCCTAAAGGAAATCAACCCTAAATATTCATAGGAAGGACTGATGTTGAAGCTGAAGCTCTAATACTTTGGCCATCTGATGCAAAGAGCTGAATCATTGGAAAAGACCCTAATGTTGGGTAAGACTGAGGGCAGGAGGGAAAGGAGGTCACAGAGGATGAGATGGCTGGATGGCATCACTGACTCAATGGACATGAGTTTGAAAAAACTGGGAGATAGTGAAGGACAGGGAAGCCTGGCATGCTACAGTCCATGGGGTTGCAAAGAGATATGACTTAATGACTGAACAACAAATGGCAAAGCATGTCATGCACTTACTCTCTGATCCTATCACATGTCCCCATCTCCCAGATTGTATTCTGAATTATTGTTGTTGCTTAGTCACTAAGTCATGTCCAACTCTTTACAATTCCAGGGACTATAGCACGCCAGGCTCCTCCATCCATGGAATTTCCCAGGCAAGAACACTCAAATGGGTTGCCATTTCCTTCTCCAGGGGATCTTCCTGACTCAGGGATCAAACCCATGTCTCCTGCATTGGTAGGTGGATTCTTTACCACTGAGCCACCTAGGCAGCCCCTATATCCTGAACAGATCTCAGTTAAAAACAGGGAGATCAGCCTTGAAGTACTAGTCAGGCAGGCCACCAGGCAGGCTTTTGGTAAGTGTGTGAGCAGGCAGATAGATTTAAAAGGAAGAGACAAAGTTTCTCCAGGACAGTGGTTCTCAGATATTTTAGTCTCAGGATTTCTTCACATTTGTAAAAATTATTGTTCATATGGGTTATATATACCAATAGTTATCACATTAGAAATTGTATAAAGAAGTTAAATTGTTGTGAGTTTATTTAAAAATAGCAATAATAAGCTGTTAACATCAGCACATTAATAATGCAAATCATGCGGCCTCTGGAAAACTCCATTTTACATTTAAGAAAGAATAAAAGTGAAAAGTCAGTTAATGCCAGTATTATTATAAAAGGTTGATCTCATGAACCTCCAAAATGGGTTTTGAGGACCTTTGAGAGCCACTGGTCCAAACAAGGACACTGGGGTTAAAGGGCTGAGAGAGAGGGAAAGAGAGAATGTGTTTCTGTGTTTCTGTGATATACATGAATCTTTCTCTCTTTTGGTAATAATGATAGCACATTGTTTACTTTAAATTAGATACCATGCTAATTCACAGTTATTATTTTATTTAATCACATAACAACTCATAAGAGGCAATACTATTATTACATGGATTTTAGAGACTAAGAAGTAAGACAGATTTTAGAGAGGTTAAAACTCAAAATGAGGCCAAATTTTCGTGACAAATATCAGAAAAGAACAAATCAGGTTTCTAATGCAAACTTCTGTGAGGTATATTCTAAAGCATGTAGACAGAAAACAAAAAGATTTGAGGAATACTCTCCTACAAAAACTTCCAGGTTAAAGGTTATTTAACCCTGGAGGATGACAAGAACAACTTCCTGGTTAGGTTCTAGGGAGATGGGGGGAGCTGGCTGTAGTGCATGCTATCACATGCTGTCCACAGCCTCCTCAGAGCTAAGTCACCCAATACTAACTGCTGACTGCTGTCAGTTGTTCCTCTCTGGGAATTATTCTCAAAAAGAGGGCTGTTGACTACGGAAGGTAGTACAGAGAGTCCTCAAAAAACTAGGAATAAAACTACCATCAGTTCAGTTCAGTTCAGTGCAGTTAGTCGCGTCCAACTCTTTGCCACCCCATGAATCGCAGCATGCCAGGCCTCCCTATCCATCACCAACTCCCTGAGTTCACCCAAAATCACGTCCATCGAGTCAGTGATGCCATCCAGCCATCTCATCCTCTGTCGTCCCCTACTCCTCCTGCCCCCAATCCTCCCAGCATCAGGGTCTTTTCCAATGAGTCAACTCTTCGCACGAGGTGGCCAAAGTACTGGAGTTTCAGTTTTAGCATCATTCCTTCCAAAGAAATCCCAGGGCTGATCTCCTTCAGAATGGACTGGTTGGATCTCCTTGCAGTCCAAGGGACTCTCAAGAGTCTTCTCCAACACCACAGTTCAAAAGCATCAATTCTTTGGTGCTCAGCTTTCTTCACAGTCCAACTGTCACATCCATACATGACCACTGGAAAAACCATAGCCTTGACTAGATGGACCTTTGTTGGCAAAGTAATGTCTTTACTTTTGAATATGCCATCTAGGTTGGTCATAACTGTTCTTCCAAGGAGTAAGCCTCTTTTAATTTCATGGCTGCAATCACAATCTGCGGTGATTTTGGAGCCCAAAAAAATAAAGTCTGACACTGTTTCCACTGCTTCCCCATCTATTTCCCACGAAGTGATGGGACCAGATTAAGCCAACTTTTTCACTCTCCCCTTTCACTTTGATCAAAAGGCTTTTTAGTTCCTCTTCACTTTCTGCCATAAGGGTGGTGTCATCTGCATATCTGAGGTTATTGAGATTTCTCCCGGCAATCTTGATTCCAGCTTGTGCTTCTTCCAGCCCAGCGTTTCTCATGATGTACTCTACACATAAGTTAAATAAGCAGGGTGACAAACACAGCCTTAACGAACTCCTGTTCCTATTTGGAACCAGTCTGTTGTTCCATGTCCAGTTCTAACTGTTGCTTCCTGACCTGCATATAGGTTTCTCAAGAGGCAGGTCAGGTGGTCTGGTATTCCCATCTCTTTCAGAATTTTCCACAGAAAGGCAATGCCAAAGAATGCTCAAACTACCGCACAATTGCACTCATCTCACACGCTAGTAAAGTAATGCTCAAAATTCTCCAAGCCAGGCTTCAGCAATACATGAACCGTGAACTTCCTGATGTTCAAGCTGGTTTTAGAAAAGGCAGAGGAACCAGAGATCAAATTGCCAATGTCTGCTGGATCATCAAAAAAGCAAGAGAGTTCCATAAAAACATCTATTTCTGCTTTATTGACTATGCCAAAACCTTTGACTGTGTGGATCACAATAAACTGTGGAAAATTCTGAAAAACTACCATATGACCTCACAATCCCACTACTAGGCATATACCCTGAGGAAACCAAAATTGAAAAAGGTACAAAGGTACCCCAATGTTCATTGCAGCACTATTTACAATAGCTAGGACATAGAAGTAACCTAAATGCGCATTGATAGATAAATGGATAAAGAAACTGGTACATATATACAATGGAATATTAGTCATAAAATAGAGCATATCTGAGTCAGTTCTAATGAGGTAGATGAACCTAGAGCCTATTACACAAAATGAAGTAAGTCAGAAAGAGAAAAACAAACATTGTATATTAACACACATGTGTGTATGTATATATATATATCTATATCTGTGTGTGTGTGTGTGTATATATATATATATATATCTGTGTGTGTGTATATGGAATCTAGAAAGATGGTGCTGATGAACCTATTTGCAGGAGAGCAATGGAGACACAGACATGGGAAACAGGCTTATGGACAAGGGTGCAGGGGAGGAAGGAGAGGGTGAGACGAATGGAGAGAGTAACATGGAAACATATGCTACCATATATAAAATAGATAGCCAATGGGAATTTGCTATATGACTCAGAGAACTCAAACCGGAGCTCTGCAACATCCTAGAGGGGTGGGAAGGGGTGTGAGGTGGGAGAGAAGTTTAAGAAGGAGGGAACCTACGTATACCTGTGACTGACTCCTCTTGATATATGGCAGAAACCAACACAGTACTGTAAAGTAATTATTCTTCAATTAGAAATAAATAAATATACATGTATATATAAAAAGAGGGCTGTTAGTCCAAGGTCACACCGATTCCCCTATGGACTCTGGGGCAGTCCAAAGCCGGGGCTAATTAGCTGTTATATAAAAGCCCTTACCACAAAGCAGGACAATTCTGAAAGGCCATCCAATTGCAGATATCCCCAGAAGATCTGAGGGGCCTTTCCTGCTTGTGCATTACTGTTCAATATCTCCCTTGGCCCAGGCCTGCTGCCTTCATTCCCCTGAAGGTGGTCCTGAGGTCACTTCTCAATAATAGCCTGCCACAAAATCTCCTTTTCAGAGTCTATTAACCAGAGAACTAATCTGAGACAAATTCCCAAGTCTTCCACCATTCAGAATAGTTCACCCCAATTCCTTTTAAGTATTAGGTCTCTGTAGGGTTAATATTAAGCCTCTTTAAACTCCACAACCAACAGAATAGTCCTGATGTATGCTTATCCATCCTTGCAGTGATAGTCTTTTCATTTCAGGTTGGACATTTTAGCTTTCGACAGTTCTTTCTATGAGTGGAAATCGGCCTGCCTGGTATCCACTCACTGTTATTAGTTTATCATGGGGAACTTTTCAGATCCACCGTTCATTCTTGCACGATGGGCTGCACACACATTACAGTCTGGGTGGATATATGAGAACCTCATCAGTCAGTGAGCTAGAAGAGACAGCATTTTAGGTGCTTCCTCATCCCAAGGTTTTCTGATTTTAGGAAAGTTTTTCTGGTACACTGTTCATAATAGACAGTCCCCCCACTTGCCAACCTCTGCCTTCCATGCAGACTTGGATGCCTCATGCCATGGAGAGGTGATAGCCTAACAAACTTCTTCTGATTCTTCTTCTGTTTTCTGTTATAGTCCAACAGGTGTTGGAGATATAAGGCCACTTAGCTTCATGGTTTTCAGTTTGACCTCAGATACTGTCTTTCTTGTGAACCAACTTACTTTTGTGCAGTCTCATCATCCCTGCTGTGCTCTGGAAGTGGGACAATTTTCAGTGTTATTTTTAATCACGTAGCACTCAGGGAGATAATGATATTGATTAAAATATGAGTTTAAGAAAGGTACTTCGCTTGGAGAAGGATGCATGGAAGAACTGTCTTAACTCCAAAACTCCACTAGGTGGCATTTCATTAAAGCAGTACTGCTACTGTGCTTATTAGAGGTAATTGTACATGATACTACTCTTAAAGGGATACTTGTAAACTCCTCAAAGATTTAAATGTCCACATTTCCATAGTAGAGTGAGGATTCTAAAACAAAAGCGTGTCTTATTTTTTAAGATAAAATACCCAGATCCATGTCTGGCAAATTTAGGTCAGCCTAAAGAGAGAATGGAGACTCAAGATTTTTAACCTGAATTCCAATATTATTTACGTGACCTTGTGCAAATTCGGAGAAGGCAGTGGCACCCCACTCCAGTACTCTTGCCTGGAAAATCCCATGGATGGAGGAGCCTGGTGGGCTGCAGTCCATGGGGTTGCTAAGAGTCAGACATGACTGAGCGACTTCACTTTCACTTTTCACTTTCATGCATTGGAGAAGGAAATGGCAACCCACTCCAGTGTTCTTGCCTGGAGAATCCCAGGGACGGGGGAGCTTGGTGGGTTGCACAGAGTTGGACACGACTGAAGTGACTTAGTAACAGCAGCAGCAGTGCAAGTTATTTTCCCTCTCTGGGCTGATTTCTCCTTTTATATAAGGTGAGAGAGCAAACAAGACAATCTTCTAAGGTCTTTTTACTTCTGCTACTTGTAATTCAATTTCATTCATTAATGTTTTTAAAGGACAAGCTTTTAATACCTTCATCACCAAATTTTTAATGAAGATAAAACTTGACTGTTGATTTGTTTATAAAATACTTACTATGAAACATTATTGTGATTTTAGGCAATTCTAAGTTTTATTGTTGAAGAAGACCTGTTAGAGGCAGTTTTTCCTCACATTGAGTTTCAGAATCTTTTATTTCAAGCCAAACAGTTTCAGTGGTCAACAACATTTTTTCTACCCTTTCAAGCCATTGTGGAATAAGCATCTTTGAAAGTTAGAGAAACTCATCTCAGAGAGCAAGAGAGATCTTCACAGATTATTATCAGCATTAGACAGGAGACGTGCACTCAATAGTCTTGTCCAGTTCTCCTGAAGAACCCTCTTTAAAGTTTCCATTTTCTAGATTGCTTTTACCTGAATTATAGCAGATGCCACTAAACAGAGGCTTATAATATTGTACAATGCCATATAGGTTTTTTTCCATCTTTCTACCTCTAAGCCTTAATAAAACAGAAGGGATAGTGTCTTCAGAACCTAAGCTCCTATGGACCTGTGGATTCCATCTCAGGGGAAGGCAGTTTTAATTCTTTGAGAGGATTACTGCTCTCCTGTGGACATTGAATAATGCTGCATTGATTCCATGGTTTGAAATCTGTGTCTTCCTCACTTTCACTGCTCCCTTACCCCAAAGTCACAGAACTTAGGGCTATCGAGGTCAGAAAGAACTTGGCTGGTTGACTGGCTCTATGTTTTTCAACAGGTGTTCCATGAAACAAGAGCCACTGTGGGAAAAAGAAACGGCTCTTTTTTTTTTTTTGGTCAAATAAGCTTCAGGAACTCTGCAAAGAATTGTTATGGAGTACATCAGCATTTTAACTCCCTGGGGTTTCTACAGTAAAGGGACTTGTTCGTAGAACCCTTTGTTTGGCAAACCTAGGAAATGTCTTTTTAGGGCTTCCCAGGTGGTGCTAGTTAGTGGTAAAGAACCTGCCTGGCGATGCAGGTTAGACTTAAGAGACTCGGATTTGATCCCTGGGTTGGGAAGATCCCTTGGAGGAGGGTACAGCAACCCACTCCATGGACAGAGGAGCCTGGCAGGCTGAAGTCCTTAGGATTGCACAGAGTCGGACACAACTGAAGCGACGTAGCATACAACATGAAATGCTTTGGAGAGACAGAGCTAATTTAACCATTTTATGTTATGAATAATGAAGAAACAGTTCTGTCGAGAATAAAGTCAAAGAGAAAACTCTAACTTTAAAAATACATGCACCCCAATGTTAATAGCAACAATATTTACAAAAGTCAAGACATGCAAGCAACCTAAATGTTCATTGACAGATGAATGGATAAAGATGCGGTACATATATGCAATAGAATACTACTCAGTAATAAAAAAAAATGAAACAATACCATCTGCAGCAACATTGAGATGATCATACTAAGTGAAATAAGTCAGAAAAAGACAAATATCTTCTGATATCACTTATATGTGGAATCCAAAAAATGATACAAATGAAATCATTTACAAAACAGAAATAGACTCACAGAAAACAAGCTTATGGTTACCAAAGGGGAAAGGAATAAATTGGAATTTGAGATTAACAGATACAGACTACTATATATAAAATAGATAAACAATAAGGACCTACTGTATAGCACAAGGACCTATATTCAATATCTTGTAATAACCTACAATGGAAAAAATCTGAAAAACAATATATATATATATATATATATATATATAAACTAAATCACTTTGCTGTAATGTGAAACACTGTAAATCAACAATATTTCAATTAAAAAATAAAAACTAAAAAAGAATAACATGGAAAGTTCCATTATCATATGTAAAATAGATAGCCAATGGGAATTTGCTGTATGGCTTGGGAAACAAACAGCAGCTCTGTATCAACCTAGAGGGGTGGGATGGGGAGGAAGGTGGGATGGGGAGGAAGATGGGAGGGAGCGTCATAAGGGAGGGGACATATGTATACCTATGGCTGATTCATGCTGAGGTTTGACAGAAAACAACACAATTCTGTAAAGCAATTATCCTTCAATAAATAAATAATAATAATTAAAACAGGATAAAGTCAAGAATTTAGTCACACTAAAAATGTAGGGGAAGCATTGGACTCAGAACACTGGCTTTTAGCTCTGTTATTTTTCCCCATGCATTTCAATTGCAGATCCAAATCTAGAAAATCCTCTACACTTTTTCAAAATGAAATATGAATTGCACACATTGTAAAACACAAATGGCCCCAGACAATGTTACTTACTGTTATTTTACTAGTGAGCAAAGAAAGACAGAAGTTATGTGAGAGGCTGGGTGACCTTCTCAAGATCATACAACTAAGTACAAGCAGAACTAGAGGCAAGAGGTGAATTCGCTTCATGTCTGTCTTGCTATGGCATGCATGCTTATGTCTCTTGTCCACAGTAACCTGTGCCTTTGAATTAAGAATGAACATGACGTCTGTCATTCTGTACGTGTGTTATTATCAACCATTCAAAAATTCAGTTGAATGAACTTGCTCCTTTTGCCTTAGTGGAGGGTGACAGAAGTACAGATACGTTTTGATGGCACTATTTTGACAGGGAAGAACCAATAAAAATAAGTATCAGAAGGAAAAATGTCAGATACATAACTTTGAACTCATGTTCTTTAAAGTTTGGCTTGGCTTATACCAACCAAATTAGTAAGAAACTGTGTTCTTAAAATTAAAAAAAAAAAATCTAATTATAGCCCTGGATAGCAGTGACACAGGGCCCAAATATTAAAGATAATAATAATTATAGAAATACAGGCAGATAACATTCACTAAGTATTTGTGTGGTGCCAGACACTATGCTAAGGACTCATATACATCTAATCTTTGCAATAACTCTACAAGGTAGGCATGCTCGTTTCCTGGATGTTCAAGCTAAAGCTCAGGAAGGTTAACAGATTGGTAAAAGGTCACACAGTAGCAAGTGGGAGAAATAGGATCTGAACTTGTGAAGTCAGTTTCTAGAGTCAGTATCCTTAACTAATTTACAATTTTTAAATGCCACACTGACAAGCAAATCTGAAAATATCATACGGAAATATCTTCCTTCTTTGAGAGCCCTCTTGCTCAGCAGGAAATGTGAATCCCTATCCTTCCCTCCATTTATGATAGTGAATTGATTGCTGGCCACTCCCTAGATAAGACTATACTGCCTTTTATTTTGAGAACCTCTTAAAGAATGAATATAAGCAGAGACATCACTTTGCCCACAAAGATCCATACAGTCAAAGCTATGATTTTTCTAGTAGTTATGTACGGATGTGAGAGATGGACCATAAAGAAGGTTGGGAGCTGAAGAATTGATGCTTTCCAATTGCAGTGCTGAGGAAGACTCTTGAGATTTCCTTGGACAGCAAGAAGATCAAACCAGTCAATTCTAAAGAAAATCAACCCTGAATATTCATTGGAAGGGCTGATGCTGAAGCTGAAGCTCCAATACTCTGGCCACCTGATGTGAAGAGCTGACTCATTGGAAAAAACTCTTATGCTGGGAAAGATTGAGGGCAGGAAGAGAAGGGGGTGATAGAGGATGAGATGGTTGGATAGCATCACTGACTCAATGGGCATGAGTTTGAGCAAACTCTGAGAGACAGTGACAGACAAGGAAGCCTGGCACACTCATGTTCATGAGGTCATGAAGAGTCAGACACAACTTGGTGAATGAACAATGAAGCATTTCTAGTTTCATATATAATGGAATTACATGGGTTGGAGAGGGAACTGTGCTGAAAGCAAATTTCCCTTCTCTGAGAAGAAAGAGTTTGCCAAAAAAGAAAAAAAATGACATTGATAAAATGACCTTAAGTGTAGTGCATAAGAGAACTGGTCTATCAAAAAATATTTGTCTGATTTCATTTGTACAAGGTACCTAGAATAGTCAAATTCATAGAGTTAGAATGTACACTGGGAGATATCAGTGGGGATGAGGAGTTAGTGTTTAATGTGGACACAGTGTCAGTTTGGGAAGGTGAAAATTCAGGAGATGGATTATAATGAGAATTTCACAACAAAGTGAATGCACTTAGTGCCACTGAACTGTACAGTTAAAATAGCATGTTTTATATTATGTGACTTTTACTGCAATTAAAAAAAACGTGGTCTACTGTAAGTTGGCATGTTTCCAAAATGTGCTCATCTCCAGGATGCTGGTTCATCTAAACATCCCCTATCACAACCTTTGTTTGCTTTCTCTTATGACCAAGGTGATGGTAGAAGCTCCCTTGCCTCTTGGAGAACAGCCAGCCCTTGTTTAAATGCTGGTTCCATGGCTCAGGGAAGGCTGAAGTGTCACCAAAATTTCTAGGAGTTCTCAGGAGCTTGCTTCCTCCTGGTGACTTCTGTCTTCAGGTCTGCAGCCATTGTGGGCATTGGCCTCTTTCCAGGGAAATAAAGCTCTTCCCACATTGTGAGTTAGATCACCTTACCGGAGGGTCAAAGGGGAGAGCACACACTGTGTCCTGCAAAGCTTTCTGCCGCCTCTGCCCTCCCTTCTCCCCTCTTCTCCCCCCACCCTCTCCTCTTTCCCTCTTAGGAATAAACTTCCTTTCCTGTCACTAGCAGCTTGCTCTGCCCTTCTCTGAAGGCTCCCTATAAGCTGACATGCATTCCCCACAGCCACTCAATGACCCAAAGACAGACTCTCATGGCATTCTTCCAAGGTATGTGCTTTGCTCTGTAATAAATTCTGTAGCATACCCCTGAGAATAACATTTTCTCTACTTGATGTAACCATATGTGCTTGAAAATAGAAAAACCATGTCTTTTCTTTTAAATTCTGTGCTTTTGACTGCTCACCAATGCACTCAATCTAATCTTCCTGCTTATTTAATGCTAATACTTTGCAGAGAAAATGTTTCTATTTTTTAAAAAAATACTATGCTTCTAAGTCATCTCTTATCTCATGTCTCCTTGCCATTCTTATAAGAAGAGAGTGGCATTAGATTGCCTAGTTTTCTTTAAAGATGAACAAAAAATGAGACCCAGGGAGGTGAAACAGGTTGTCAGAATTCAACCTGTCACGTGTCTGGCACCAGCACCATGTTCTTTCTGGATGTACTCCTTCACATCTGACGTGCTTTCCCCAAAACATAGCTTAGAGCATCGTAGGTTTCAGTGGTGTGTATACACAGCAGCAAACTCTGCAGTGCAGTTCTCGGGCTGGTGAAAAGGTTAGTCATTCAGTCAAGCTTGACTCTTTGCAACCCAGTGGACTGTAGCTCGCCAGGGTCTTCTGTCCATAGGATTCTTCAGGCAAGAATAGTGGAGTGGGTTGCCATTTCCTTCTCCAGGGGATCTCCCAGGGATAGAATCTGGGTCTCCTGCTTTGCAGGCAGATGCTGGAGCCCACCACAAAGAGAGAGAAAGATTAGACAAAGGGAGCAAAGAAAAAGAGACAAAAAAAAGTCTTCATCATTACTAGCCATCCATGGGCTTTAGTTAAGTTATCTGGAAGCAACTTTTCTTCATACTGCAGGAGGCATGTGCTTTTAAATTTAATCAGATCATGATTCAAGTTGAAATAGCTTCTTTTTGCTCTTGGGTCAAGATTCAAACTTCTGTACATGCCCTGCCCCACCTGAGTTACCTGTTCCTGCCTCTTTTTCTTCCTCACCCGAGTAGTTACCTGTTCCCTCCTTTGATCAACTCCAGACAGCTGGCTTCTTTGCATTTCTGCAAATAAGCCATGCTACCTTCTGTCCCAGGCTCCCTCCACATGCTCCAGTCTCCTAGTCTAAAATTACATCCTCTCATCCCACCTGCCACCTTTCCACCTGGTTGACTTCGTTTGGTTCTATGATTTCCATTTATTTGTCTTCTCTTTTGAAAAGCTCTTCCCACCAGCCTGTCTTGAAGAGACTTCCCCCCATTTTGCCCTGTTTGTATTGATATTGTTTTTTATAGTCTCTTGTTCCCATGAACCCTTGTTAAGCTCTGAAAGCAGTGCTCAATGTAGTTCCTGGCAAATAATAAGCTTTCAATAAATAATTCTGTATGAGTGAATGAATGATGAGCAAGGCAGCATGGAAGATACACTTTTCTGCCTGTGCTCAGCTCATATATTTGCCTACCGCACAAATGCCTGGTAGACTCCCCAGTCGTGCATGTATTAAGGGAAACCAGGGTTTGCGCTGAGAGGCCCTGCCATCTGACACTTAAAATGGAATGCAAAGTTGTCTGGGAGGCAAGTTTGGAGCACCATAACTGAGCACAGACTTTGTCTTTGGCAAACCTTCTTATCTACCACCTTCCAGAATCTCCTTAAGGCTGCCTAACACGTTCTATGCCCAATATATCATGATGACCCTTTAAGCTGCCAGGTCAGCGGTATTAAAACATGCATGGCTCCTCCATCCTGCTGTGGTCCCAGTGATTGCCAGGCCCTGATTTTGCAATTTCTGAAAGAACTGCAAGGACTCTTGGGATTAATAGCTGAATTTAATCTGTTTGTTTATCATGAATTGAGAAGGCCAATCTGCCTATTTCCTCCTAAAAGGGAAAACATTTTTAAAATTATATGTTAGAATGCTTATTCCAATTCCCCTCAACCTTAAGAGCCCACACAAGCCTGAAAAATCCCTGAACTTACCCAATCTTACTGTTCAGTCAGTTCAGTTCAGTCGCTCAGTTGTGTCCAGCTCTTTGCAATCCCATGAATTGCAGCATGCCAGGCCTCCCTGTCCATCACCAACTCCCAGAGTTCACTCAGACTCATGTCCATTGAATCGGTGATGCCATCCAGCCATCTCATCCTCTGTCGTCCCCTTCTCCTCCTGCCCCCAATCCCTCCCAGCATCAGGGTCTTTTCCAATGAGTCAACTCTTCGCATGAGGTGGCCAAAGTACTGGGGTTTCAGCTTTAGCATCAGTCCTTCCAATGAACACCCAGGACTGATCTCCTTTAGGACGGACTGGTTGGATCTCCTTGCAGTCCAAGGGACTCTCAAGAGTCTTCTACAACACCACAGTTCAAAAGCATCAATTCTTCAGTGCTCAGCTTTCTTCACAGTCCAACTCTTACATCCATTCATGACCACAGGAAAAACCATAGCCTTGACTAGATGGACCTTTGTTGGCAAAGTAATGTCTCTGCTTTTCAATATGCTATCTAGCTTGGTCATAACTTTTCTTCCAAGGAGTAAGCGTCTTTTAATTTCATGGCTGCAATCACCATCTGCAGTGATTTTGGATGTAAATAGTTTTTCTGTCTCTCATCTTGCCGTGTAATCACACAAATTCACATACTGTCATGTAAACAATGTTGCATTATTATTTAGCTATTTTAGGGGGGTGCGTGTGTGTGTGTTTTCTGTCTCTTTATGGTGTTCTTTGAGTATAAGAACATACGCACTTCATTTATAAATCCCATAGTGTTTAGCTTGGTCCCAGACATTCCTTAAGACCTCAAAGAGGTAGGTCCCAAAATATGTCACAGTTTGGGTTCTCCAGAAGCAGACAAAGAGATGAAGTTCGGTTTGCAGGTTCACTTGCTCCTTGGAAGAAAAATTATGACCAACCTAGACAGCATATTAAAAGGCAGAGACATTACTTTGCAACTAAGGTCCATCTAGTCAAGGTTATGGTTTTTCAAGTGGTCATGTATGGATTTGAGAATTGGACTGTGAAGAAAGCTGAGCACCGAAGAATTGATGTTTTTGAACTGTGATATTGAAGACTCTTGAGAGTTCCTTGGACTGCAAGGAGATCCAACCAGTCAATCCTAAAGGAAATCAGTCCTAAATATTCATTGGAAGGACTGATGCTGAAGCTGAAGCACCAATACTTTGGCCACCTGATGCGAAGAACTGACTCATTGGAAAGGATCTTGATGCTGGGAAAGATTGAAGGTGGGAGGAGAAGGGGATGACAGAGGATGAGATGGATGGATGGCATCACCAACTCGATGGACATGAATTTGAGCAAACTCTGAGAGTTGGTGAAGGACAGGGAAGCCTGGCGTGCTGCAGTCTATGGGGTTGCAAAGAGTTGGACATGACTGAGCGACTGAATTGAACTGAACTGAACTTGCAGGATATTTGTCAGGGATCAATGCATGTGGAAGGAAGGTGGAAGAAGACTTGGGCAGATGGAGAAGTCCAACTGAGTTGCAGACCCTACAAAGCCTCAGTCAACCCAGCCCTACAGAGTCGTTCCCCGAAGTACCAGCACAACAGGGCCTCTGCATCCTCCAGCCCCTGCCTTGATCAGTCACTGTACATGAGGCTCCCTCAGGGCCTGCCTTGTGTGTCCTCTTGCGCTGACATAAGGCCCAGAACGGCTATCTGCTGAGGCTGCCTGCTGACAACTGGGGCAACATGTCTTGCCATGAAGGGAAATCTGGGTGGCACTTCACCTTGTCTATAATGAAGCAGGTCACTGAAAGCCATATGAGATTAAAGTTTAATAATTACCTGTGGAACTGAATCCTACTGGCCACATCTCTGACTAAAGTGAAAGACCACCCCATGAACCCAGATACTACCTAATAAGAAAAAAAGAACAATGGCATCTTGGTATGTCAATGATATAGGGAAGATAAAGCATCCTCCTAAGTTTAAAAGGTTCTTGGACACATACGAAAACTTACATTTCCAAAACCCATCCAGGATGGTTCCTTTTCACAGACAGTTCTGAGTCAATGAGTAGAGAAATGCTCTCTGCCCAACCACATATTCAATTCAAAATATTTCCCCAGCAGGACCTTAAATCTCTACCCTTTTAATGTGCGGGACAACATGACATCATCTGACTCACCTAAAAGCCTATGAAATAACAATAGCTTCTCCTTACTGAAAGTCCGCTGTGTATTCGGCATTTTACACATCTGTTTAAAATAACATTTGTGGGGTTATGAGCCTGATCTTGTGCTAAGCCCTTTTTAGGGATCATCTCATTTAATCATAACAACAACTATATAATGTAAAATCTCTTATTCCTATTTTAGACACAGGGAAATTACAATTTACCAAGAGGAAACTTGCCCCAACAAGGTAGGAAACTGCAGAAACAGAATTTAATCTAAGCAGTCTGCCCCCAGGGGGATTTTAAAATTTTCTTTACAATAAGGACACCACTCACTCATTAAAGACTCTAGCCTATTGTTTGAAATTTGTTTTGTAAGTCCCTTAGGGTTTCAGAGCTTCAGGGATTTGATCTCAAGGCTTAAGAGGGTAGAAAACTACTGTGCCTAACAATGTCAAGGTAAAGAACTCAAGTTCCCCAAGAGGGAATGAGAGGGACCAGGTGGACTGGTCCACCTTTGTGCACAAAGGGTTGATGGGCATCCTTGCTCTTGTCTTACCTGTGGCAGCTCAGCTGATGCTCTTTAGGAGAGAAAAAAACAAGTAATGAAAGTGGAAAAAATCACGTATGTAATAAAAACATCCTCCTCAGTCTTACGAAGGCTTCAGCAAAATCAATCTTGCTAGTGAAGAAGACACTTGTGTGAGTGAATCCTCTAGAGAAACTGGAGGAGGTGCGAAGATGTGCGTCTGAGTGGTTGCTGGGTGATCACAGAGACAGCCCACTGAAACAAAGGCTCCCCAAAACAAGAGAACCGCTGGTAACTGGGTTTCCCTTCCATTTAAAACAATCTATTGGGTGAGTTGGGCTTCCCTCATAGCTTAGTCAGTAAAGAATCTGCCTGCAATGCAGGAGACCCGGGTTCCATTCCTGGATCAGGAAGATCCCCTGGAGGAGGGCATGGCAACCCACTCCAGTATTCTTTCCAGGAGAATCCCCATGGACAGAGCAGCCTAGTAGGCTACTGTCCATGGGGTCTCTAGAGTCAGACATGACTTAGTGACTAAAGCACCACATTGGGTGAGTTGATATTCCCATCTTGTGGCTGAAAAAACAGTGACTGTGAGACATGACCTTGCCAAAGGTCATACAGAGAATAATGACAAACCAGGTTCCATAGCCTGAGCTTATTTTTCTATGACCTTCAACTGTCGTCAGAAGAGGTCAGGGGAAACATAAAAACAAACAAAAAGCTGTTAATAATTTGATTCCACTCTTAAGTCCTTAATTTTAATCTCTTTGACCTGAGCAGAAGAAGCTAAATGAAAAGTGAAAGCCACAGATAAGACTCCTTCTGAGTGACTGTGTGTGTAATATAAGGGGGCTCTGATCCCCCGTGCTCCCCCACAAGGACAGTCATCACTGCATAATAAGGTTAGAGCTCTTGCAGGAGACGCAGAGAGCCAGGGGATTTCAGCCTCAGAGAGCTAGAGAGGCTATGCATCACAACCCTTCAAAATTAGGGATCCTGTTCCTACCCATGACATCTCTGCAAAGCAGTCATAAAATTGAAATTCAGGGAGATCCAGGTGTTACTTCAGGATACAGGTACCCTGCCCTCCAAGGAACACCACTGTTTAGATAAAAAGGAACCTGAAACATGAGAGTTGGCTATCGGCATCACATCAAAACCCCAGCCAGAGGACTGTCCTCTGGTTGTTTCATTTGCACTGCAACAGGCATGCCTGCCAGTAGAGATTACAGCCCCAGATGTCCTCATTTGACCCACGCTTGGATGGGTAGAAAGAAGCAGACCATCAGGCAAAGGTTCTCAACTTTGAGCATTTACTCTGTACCAGGGTGCTCCTGGTGCAGGTGACTGAACGAATAATAAGAGAGATGAGATCCTTACTTCAGGATGCTGACAGTCTCATGGGCACGATGCGTAGGTCCATGTGGAATACAAGACAGCAGAGTAAGGGAAGTTCTCACACTCAGCAGACCAGCCCCTTGGTTACTTAAGTTTAGTTGCAAAGGGGCTTTGAGGAGGAGAAATAAGCAAAGACTTACATAGGAGAACCATTTGTGTCTAGGCCTATGATTCATTAGGTAGGACAAGGTGAAGGGGTTGGGGAAGAGTCAGGATGCCCCTGCCTCGTTCAACTCTTAGGGTATGAAGACCAACAATGGTCTGGTGTCAGGAGGCCCTGGGATTTCTTCTCCCATGTTATCTATGGGAACATCCCACAAAACTTCTGTCCCTTTGGTGTCTTCCACCTTTGAAGACTTCTTTTGCAGCAGTCATTACCCTAAACTACACAGTGCCTTTGTCCCAGGGTACATGGGTGCACATGAGAAGCATTTAGTGTCTTTGTCCACACTGACTTGAGTGCGCTGAGTAGGAGTAACCCTTCACCCTGAGAAGCCTGAAGACCCTCCTGTGGAACATGAGGTGAATGTGTTCCTTCCTGAAGGATCCTGTCAGGCTGCACCAAGCTCACGCTGATCACAAGGCAGGAGTCTCAGTTAAGGAAAACAGAGACATTCCATTCCTTCCAGCCAGTTGGTGGATCCTTTCTCTTCTTCAATCTATTTCTTCTTTTCTCACTCAGTCTCCCACACTTCTTTTCACTTTGTCTTGCTTTCCCTGGCCCAGCATGTAACTGCACTGAGGGTGTTCCCACCACTTATGACTGGGCAATCCCTTGGCCTGCAAAGAAGATATGCAGCCAAGCACCAGGCAGATATTAAAGGGCAGGGCCTTCCTTCCATCCAGGGGAATCATGTCATGGTCAAGTTCGTAGTTCGTTTCTAGTACCTTCAGGAAAATGTTCCCATCCCTGAATCACTTAACAGCTGGGCTATCTTATCAGCTGGGGAAGGTAGGGAAACTTGACCTAGGTCTGGGGTCCATTTCTGTGTTCCTGCTTTTGAATCAAGTTCTCATCCAAGGGCTAGAGACAGACCTCAAAGGCCCTAGAATGTGTGAAAAGATGTCCAGGCTGATGAATCATGGAAACTTCCTCTGAAACCTTCCCTATCTCCCCTCTGCTGTTCTCCCATTTGGGGAAAGAACACAGAAAGGACACTACTTTATGCCACCACCCCACCCCCAGCTCCCCTTAGGTCTACTGTAACCAACAGTCGATAGCCAAGGTCACCACAAGGTGGACAGTCATGGTCCACCTACTGAGCCATTTGCAGCCTCTCTGCCCTTTAGACAGGAAGTGAGGCTACATAAATGATAAACATCTTCATTTGTGTAAAGAGGGAAATGAATCCCACTGCAGTCATCCCTACAGCTACACATACACCCATATATACACACACACACACACACACACATATATATACACACACATATCCCTGGAAATCCAGCTCCTGGAGTGTGTGCAAGTGGGGAATGGGAAGCCATGGCTGCTCTCCACCTCACTAAGGCAGAACAGCAGAGTGTAGTGGAGCAGGGAGTGTCCGTCTCCTAGTCTTCATCAGGAATGGAAAGGGGTCTGAGTTAAGGAGTCAGCTTTTTAACTGAGAAACACAGATTTCCCCCAACTCTTCCAGACTCAGGGCCCAGCCTCCCCAGACTGCATTCGCACAGAGTGATATGTGAGACGCTTGTCTTTTACTCTTCATGGAGGATTTCTGGCCATAGCAGGCCTCTGTGGCTCTATCCACCCCACTGCCATGTAGAGTTCAGGAGAGCCAGGGTGTAGGGTGAAGGGCTGCTTGAGCCAGCACTGGAATTGGGACTTTAATGTATTTCTCACCCTCACAGGCTCTTAGAGACTTTTATAATGTCTTTGTTGTGAAACTTTTAAATGATAAATTTAAGAAAAAAATGTTTTAAGGATAGAGTCTCTCAGTGATGAAAATGAAGAAACGCTGGATGGCAATGGATGTGCGATCCCACTGTCCGCTTCCCTCCACAACGGGCTCTTCTGGAGGCAAAGCAAGTGCTCCCTTTATCAGAGCATGAGCTACTGGGACCCAAATGCAGCAGACACAGACGACATCACTCTCCGATTTGAACAAGCATATCTTTAAAGAACATTTTCGAGGGACAGGAAAAACAGGTTATCCTCTTCAGAGAAGGTTCTACATGGATGGAAGGAGACTTTAGGGCTCAGTGAGGAAGGCACATCCCATAATACAGAGCAGATGGTAGTGGTGACAACAGCCTGTGGGACCTGGCACCCGTGCCACCTGCTGGTGAGTCCTTATGGGAGACACAGACTCTCCAGGAGGGATGGAAGAAGGACGTCTTGGACACCGTCACTGGACAGCTGACACTGACCTAGTTGGTTTCAAGGCAACTTGCTATCTTTTCCCTTTTCTCCTTAGACAAATCCACCCTAGCAAATAACTCACCCTCTTTTTTGGTTTTCTTTTTTGGGCATCTTGTTCCTCAATGCAGGAACTGGGGTACTAAGGTCTCTGTTGCTCCCACATCCTGGGAAAGGCGGTCCATTACCTCTCTGACGAGAGAGGTCCCTCTGCCTGCTCACTGAGTTCCCTAAAGGAAATGTCCCCATCTTTCCCCCAAAGGGGAAAAACACTTTATAATTCAAAACTGGTAATGTGATAAAAGTAGAAGTCTAGGGAACTTTTGCAAATTATAGGATATTCCAGACATGATAAGATAATATGTGATCTTAGGGCTTCCCTAAGGGCTTCCCAGTGGCTCAGTAGTAAAGAATCTGCCTGCAATGCAGGAGACACAGGAGACAAGGGTTTGCAGTCAGGAAGAACCACTGGAGAAGGAAATGACAACCCACTCCAGTATTCTTGCCAGGAAAATCCCATGGACAGAAAAGCCTAGGGCTAGAGTCCACGGGATCACAAAGAGTTGGACATGACTGAAGCAACTGAGCAGCACAATATGTGATCTTAGATGGGATTCTGTACTGGAGGAAAAACAATGCAATATAAGACATTATTGACTAAATTTACAAGAAACGCAGTCACCAGATTAGATAGAATTTCTATATTAATGTTCAGTTCACTGAAGTTGAGAACCATGCTGTGGTTGTAGAAAAGAATTTCCATCTTAGGAAATACACACTGAAGTATTTAGGGATAAAGTGCAATTATGTATGCAATTTACTTTCCAATATTCAGGAAAAAGAGTCATTGTATGTAGGGACAGAAAGAAGGCAAATGGAACAGAATGATAACACGAGGTGAATCTGAGTAAAGAGTATGCTCTTCGCTATTCAGGAAACTTCTCTGTAAGCTGGAAATTATTTTCAAGTAAAAAGTTTGATAAAGTGACCCATGGCTCTGCCTTCTAAATGTTACCCCTTCTCTGAGATGCTCTAACTTTTGCCTTCTGCAACTGCTACCATCATACAGAGCCCCCAGAGACGTGATAATCCAACTGTGAATCCTTTGTGTTAGATGCTGTCTCAAGCTAATGCCCTGGGGTACACTTATCACAACTGACATTCAAACAGTTCAAGCAGGGTTTTACAAAATACTGGGAAAGCGCAAACAACAAACGGAATAGAAAAAACTGACACACAAACAAAAATACAAAATAAATGCAAAACTCCAAAGAAACGGATGATACCTCTGAGATTTAACTTTTGCTTTAACACACACCTGGGGAAGGACATCGCATCTCATTGCTCTTCAGTTTCCTGACCCAGTATGTGGAGATAAATACGTTCACTTAAGTGGTTAAAATGACAACAACAACAACAAAACCACAATAAATAAGCCACATGAGAAGGATTCATAAAAAGAAGCATATCAAGAGGAAATTAACCCTGTCAGGAAAATGGAAAACCCAGCTACCATAGTTGAAGCAGAATGGTACCAATTCAGAGTTGGACAGAAAAATAATGGAAAAGAACACAGTTCAGAAATCAACCTCAACTTCAAAAGAAATTTTGTGTTTGAAACAGAAGGCATTTAAAATTGTTGGGAGAATGTTACAGTCAATACATTTGGTGAGAAAAGCAAGGAGCTGAGGAGAAATGGATTTTTAGGATGCTGAAAAAAAGGAAGCTGAGATGCTCAGAAACATCTAGGCACTGCCCTCACTCTTCTATCTTAAATGCTGATGCGGAGTGCGGGCACAGAGCTCATACTGGAGAAAACTGAGAACAGCTAGACACTAGATGAGCAGGTATAGACCTGAGGTAGTTTTTATTCTTGTTTGAATTCACAGAAATGGTCCAACTTTTTGTCTGGGGTATACATATACCTCTTCCTGTGCACATGCTTTCAGTTAAAAAGAATCAGGGTAGGCATATGCAGCTGAAATCATGCATAAAAGAAAGCAGCTGGATCAGGGGTAGGCAAGTTTTTTTTTTTCCTGTGAAGGGCTAGATAGTAAATATTTTAGATTTTGCAGATCAACAGGCAATGCTGAGGATATCATGTAGGAAGCAGGTTGAATTTTAAGACAGCCCTGAAGATTCCTGCCTCTTGATTTATACCAAGCACACACTGCCTTCTCCTTGACGAGGGTGTAGGGCCATAACTGGTTTCATTATGTGATAAAAATACTGGGATGGTCATTTCTGTGGTTATGATATGTCATATAAGACTTAGTCATAACAGACAGAGATTCTTTTAATAGCTTTGAAGAAGTTGCCAAGTTGTGGTTAGGACCAGAAGGCAGCCTCTAGGATCTGAGAGGGACCTCTAGCCAGACAGTTAATAAGGAAACAAAGACTTCAGTCCTACACCCAAGAAACTGAATTCTGCCAACAATCTGAATGAGACTGGAATAGGAACTTAACTCCAAATGATAACGTAGCCCAGCTGACACTTAGATTTCAGCCTTGTGAGACTCTGAGCAGAACTCAGTGATGCCATACTGACACTTCTGACCTGCAGAACTTTGGGACAATAAATGGGTGCTGTTTTAAGCTTCTAATTTTGTGGTAGTTTGTTTTGCAGAAATAGAAAACCGATATGCTAACACAACAAGGAGGAAAACAAATTTTTGCAATGTTTTTGTTAACAAAATACAACTGTAATACTAGTTAACTCTTTTCTTTTGCAGTACAGGTCTACTAATGAAAAGAATGGGATGGAGGGGGAACATCTCTTTTAATCGGGGTAAAAATTAGTATTTCCTATTGATAGCTTACAGTGAATGATGTCAGACTTGTGGTATCTGAAGAAGATTTAGCTTTGGGACCAGGGACCAGGCTTGATCACTCAAGAACTTTTGCGTAGCAGAGTTTTAGTAAAGTGAAAAAGGGACAGAGAAAGCTTCTGACACAGACATCAGAAGGGGGATGGAGAGTGCCCCACTGGCTAGTCTTAGAAAAGGGAGTTTTTCAATTGGTTATTACAATAAATCAAAAGAATGTCTCAAGTTTGTAAAGATCTTACTAGACCCACTCCCACAATTTATATTTTAAGATGACACGATTAGAACTAACAATAGAAAGATTTTACCAGACCCACTCCCATAATATACATTTTAAGATAACAAGATTAGTCAGAAGGTTCTTGTTAAGAAGAAACATGTCTTTGAGCAAGATACATTGTTATATTGACTAAGACATATAGAAAAAAAAAGTTTTTCCTTTTCTCCTTGAGAGCCCCAGACCCCTTTCTCTTCCTTGGGAACCCTGGACTTCTTATCAACCTGCCTAGGAATTGACTCACTATGATCAAAATTGATTGTAAATACTTATACGGAAATACTGATCTGTGACTAAAGTCGATATACTTCATCTTTGAAAATTTCTTTCTGCATAAATAGGTCCTACTAAAAGTACTATCAATTTATGAGCATGTAATTTTTTTAGAATTGAGGTAAAATTCAAATAACATAAAATTAACCCTTTCAACATGGCTTTTAGTGCATTCACAATGTTTTGCAACCATTATCTCTATCTAGTTCCAACATTTCATCATTATTGAAGGAAAGTGTACCCTTTAAGAACTTGCATTCCATTTCCCCCCTATCTCAGCCCCTGGCAACTACCAGACTACTTTTGGACTGTGTAGACTTTCCTATTCTGAATGTTTTATTTAAGTGGAGTCGCAGGATATCTGACCTCCTTTGGCATATTTCACTTAGCATAATGTTTTCAAGGTTCATTCACAGTGAGTACTGCTAAGTACTTTGTGCTGTGTGTGTATTAGTTGCTCGGTTGTGTTTGACTCTTTGGGACCTCATGAACTGTAGCCCTCCAGGCTCCTCTGTCCATGGAATTCCCAGGCAAGAATCCTGGAGTGGTTGCCATTTCTTCCTCTAGGGGATCTTCCTGACCCAGGGATCTTTGTAAATGTATATATCATAATTTATCTTTTATGGTATATATATCTACAATGTTGCTGATGTACATTTCAGATGTTTCTGCCTTTGGCCATTGTGAATAACACTGCTATAAATATGTATATATACATATTTGTTTGAGTACTAGCTTTCAATTGAGCGTGGGATATAAACTTAGAAGAGGAATTGCTGAGTCATATGGTAATTTATGCTTGTCTTTCTGACAAATTTTGTGACATAGTTCTACCATGTCACACTCCCATCAGCAATGCACAAAGGTTCTACTTCCTCCACATTCTCACCAACACTTGCCATCTTCTGGCTTTTGGTCTTTTGATAATAGCTCATCCTAATGGGTGTGAGGCAATTAAGTTATTCTTCACTGTGATTTTGATGTGCATGTCCCTAATGATGAACAATTATCATTCCATGTACTATGCTGTTGTTATTGTTTAGTTGCTAAGTTCTGTCAACTCTCTGTGTAGCCCTCCAGGCTCCTCTGTTCAGGCTAGAATACTGGAATGGGTTGCCATTGCCTTCTCTAGGGGATCTTTCTGACCCATGGATCAAAACCACTTCTCCTACTTGGCAGGTGGACTGTTTATCACTGAACCAGCTGGGAAGCCCTCTATATACTTACTGTGCTTAGTTGTTCAGTCATGTCTGACCCTTTGTGACCCCCATGGACTGTAGCCCTCCAAGCTCCTCTGTCCATGAGGTTCTCCAGGCAAAAATACTGGAGTGGGTTGCCATTTCTTCTTCCAGGGGATCTTCCCAACCCAGGGATCAAACCCAGGTCTCCCACATTGTTAGGCAGATTCTTTACCTATGGAGCCACTAAGGAAGTCCATATACTTGCTGGCAATTTATAAGTCTTCTCTGGAGAAATGTCTGCTCAATTCCTTTGCCCATTTTAAAATTGTATAGTTTGCTATTCTGTTTTTGGGTTGTAGGAGTTCTCCAAAGATTCTGGGTGCTAGACCCTTATCAGATATAGGGTTTATAAATATTTTCTCCCATGCTGTAGATTACATTTTCACTTTGTTGATAGGGTCCTTTGATGGATAGAAGTTTTTGATTTTAATAAAGTTTAATATATGTTTTAATATATGTTATATATATAAACATATATATATGTTTTAAGATATGTTATATGGTGTGATCACTGACCTAGAGCCAGACATCCTGGAATGTGAAGCCAAGTGGGCCTTAGAAAGCATCACTACGAACAAAGCCAGTGGAGGTGATGGAATTCCAGTTGAGCTATTCCAAATCCTGAAAGATGATGCTGTGAAAGTGCTGCACTCAATATGCCAGCAAATTTGGAAAACTCAGCAGTGGCCACAGGACTGGAAAAGGTCAGTTTTCATTCCAATCCCAAAGAAAGACAATGCCAAAGAATGCTCAAACTACCGCACAATTGCACTCATCTCACACGCTAGTAAAGTAATGCTCAAAATTCTCCAAGCCAGGCTTCAGCAATATGTGAACTGTGAACTTCTGATGTTCAAGCTGGTTTTAGAAAAGGCAGAGGAATCAGAGATCAAATTGCCAACATCTGCTGGATCATGGAAAAAGCAAGAGAGTTCCAGAAAAACATGGATTTCTGCTTTATTGACTATGCCAAAGCCTTTGACTGTGTGGATCACAATAAACTGTGGAAAATTCTGAAAGAGATGGGAATACCAGACCACCTGACCTGCCTCTTGAGAAACCTCTATGCAGGTCAGGAAGCAAAAGTTAGAACTGGACATGGAACAACAGACTGGTTCCAAATAGGAAAAGGAGTTCGTCAAGGCTGTATATTGTCACCCTGTTTATTTAACTTATATGCAGAGTACATCATGAGAAAAGCTGGACTGGAAGAAACACAAGCTGGAATCAAGATTGCAGGGAGAAATATCAATCACCTCAGATATGCAGATGACACCACCCTTATGGCAGAAAGTGAAGAGGAACTCAAAAGCGTCTTTTTGAAAGTGAAAGTGGAGAGTGAAAAAGTTGGCTTAAAGCTCAACATTCAGAAAACGAAGATCATGGCATCCGATTTCCACTTCATGGGAAATAGATGGGGAAACAGTGGAAACAGTGTCAGACTTTATTTTTCTGGGCTCCCAAATCACTGCAGATGGTGACTGCAGCCATGAAATTAAAAAGATGCTTACTGCTTGGAAGGAAAGTTATGACCAACCTAGATAGCATATTCAAAAGCAGAGACATTACTTTGCCAACAAAGGTCTGTCTAGTCAAGGCTATGGTTTTTCCTGTGGTCATGTATGGATGTGAGAGTTAGACTGTGAAGAAGGCTGAGTGCTGAAGAATTGATGCTTTTGAACTGTGGTGTTGGAGAAGACTCTTGAGAGTCCCTTGGACTGCAAGGAGATCCAACCAATCCATTCTGAAGGAGATCAGCCCTGGGATTTCTTTGAAAGGAATGATGCTAAAGCTGAAACTCCAGTACTTTGGCCACCTCATGCAAAGAGTTGACTCATTGGAAAAGAGTCTGATGCTGGGAGGGATTGGGGGCAGGAGGAGAAGGGGATGACAAAGGATGAGATGGCTGGATGGTATCACTGACTCGATGGACGTGAGTCTGGGTGAACTCCGGGAGATGGTGATGGACAGGGAGGCCTGGCGTGCTGCGATTCATGGGGTCACAAAGAGTCGGACACTAATGAGAGACTGATCTGATCTGATATATATATATATATATATATATGCTATTTTCTCTTGTGGTTTCAGGTTGAATTTAGTCATAAATATTATGAAGTATGCAGCAACAGTTACTTTTCAAATCCATTCAGTACTCAATATTTGCTGAGAGCAATTTTTTTTGTTCAGAAAAATTTCACTCTTGGCCCTCCACTCAAAGAAATTACAATAAAATTTTCCCACTGCTAAGTCATTGAACTTCTGGGTAGTATGGAATTTATTCTGCTTATATTTCTAATGAAAATTAATTAAATTGATGATGTTTAAGTCCAAAAGGTGAATGAAGTCAACACGTGAGAGACCCGAATAATTTCTGCAGAAGACGTGACAATGGATAATGCTCTTTGTTTCTTTGTGTCAATTCAAATTACCATTAGTGTCATTTTCTTTTAACCTGAAGGATTTCCCTTGGGACTATTTTTAAGCCATTTCTGCTAGGAATGACTATTTCCCATATTTGCTTACCTAGGAAAGTATTTCACATTCACTTTCTTAAAGGATAATTTTGATGGATATAGAATTATTTGTCAACTTCTTTTTACAGCATGTTAAATATGTTATCCCATTGTTTCATGTCTTCTATTGTTTCTGATCAGAAATAATCTATGATTCTTATTGCAGCTCAAGATAATCTGTTTTTAGATTTTAATAGTGTCAACTACAAATTGGCACTTACCAGAGCATTGCCAACTACTGAACAATAGAGCCATTTACCGTCTGCCTCCACGGAGACTGAACCCCATGCTGCTATAGCTGTTGACCTTCAACAACCCCTGAGGGAGTTCAGGGTGGACTGAGGCACTCTGTGCTCCAGAGAATCTGGTGGGACAGGTCTTTAGATAGATGGATGTTTTTAGGAGCAGATTTTATGCTCTCAATCCTTACATCTCTTCTTATCTAGAGAAGCACTAAATCCCTTCATGGTGACATCAGACCCTCATGACTATCAAAAAACCTTTTATAAAATGAGTGCTTCATGGTATTGAACTCACCCTTCACCAAAACTTATATAATGACTTTCCCTCATCGCTGCTTTGGAGCAGTCTCTCAGAGCTATCTGAGATGCTGCTTCCCGGGCTGCAGTCCTCATTTTGCCCCAAATAAAACTTAACTCACAACTCTCAAGTTGTACGTCTTTTTTTTTTAGTCGACAATATTTATAGTATAAGAAGTCTACATTTTAATCTGTTAGTCTTTATCATACTTGGAATTTGGTGTATTTCTTGAATGTACAGATTCATTTTTTTCATAACTTTTGGAAGTTTGCAGCTATTATTTCCTTAAATATATTTTTGTGTTTCTTCCTATCTTTGTTCCCGCTCTCTTCTCTTCTGCTGGAATTTCCACTATGCACATGTTGCCACTTTTGATATTGTTCCACAGGTCTCTGAGGTACTAATCATTTTTGTTTTTCAGTGTTTCATTGTTTTTCAGATTGTATAGTGTTTACTGCTCAGTTCTCAAGTTTGCCGATTCTTCTGCCAGTTCAAAGCATCTATTGCACCTCTCTGCTGTATTATTGGGAGAAGACAATGACATTCCACTCCAGTACTCTTGCCTGGAAAATCCCATGGATGGAGGAGCCTGGTGGGCTGCAGTCCATGGGGTCGCTAAGAGTCAGACACGACTGAGCGACTTCACTTTCACTTTTCACTTTCGTGCATTGGAGAAGGAAATGGCAACCCACTCCAGTGTTCTTGCCTGGAGAATCCCGGGGATGGGGGAGCCTGGTGGGCTGCCGTCTATGGGGTCACACAGAGTCGGACACGAGTGAAGTGACTTAGCATAGCTGTATTATTTAAATTTCAGTTACTGTATTGTACATCTAACTCAGAATTTCAATTTTTTAAATTTTTTTAATCTCTTTACTAGCACTCTATTTGATGATTCGTTGTTGTTACCTTTTCCTTTAATTCTCTAAATGTCATCTCCTTTTTTCATTTGAATAAACTTATTACAGTAGCTGCTTTGTAGTTTTTTGTTTGCTAAACATCTGGATTCCTTCAAAGATATTTTTCATTGATGCTTTTTTTTCTGTTTATTGCCCAAACTCTCCTATTATGTTGCATTTTTCATAGTTTCTTTAACTGAGCATTTTAGATAATATATTATAGTTCACTGGATTCTGATTTCATCATTCCCAGGAGATGCTATGGCTTTAACTGTTTATCTGTTGAGTGACTTGGTGACTAATTCTGTAGGATCTACCTACCCTGCATTGTGTGACTACCCATGTCTCCACTCAGGTTTTTTAAAAAATCCTTCTTTAAAAACCATTTTTAAACCTGGTGTTCCTGGGTTTGCCTCCATGTGAGCAGACCTTAATGGTTGAGAGATATCATCGATGACTCAGTGGAGATGAATTTGAGCAAACTACGGAGACAGTGAAGGACAGGGGAGCCTGGCATGCTGCAGGCCATGAGGTTGCAAAGAGTCGGACACGACTTAGCAAGTGAACAGCAACAACAAGGATACTGGTCAGAAGCTGTGCCCAAACACCTTGAAATTTTAACCTTTTGCCGATAGTTCTGTAAATTGCAGAAAGTATTCAAAGCTCAGGCAGTTATCAAACATGCTCCAGCCTTTACTTTCTGCTCATGAAGACCTCACATTCAGCCATGAATAGATAGCTAAGGCCCCCTCTTGTCTCTCTTGAACAGACACATTGCCTTCTTGACCACCAGAAATGTCTGGGTTATTATCAAAACCTGCCTTATTCCATGCATTTCCCTATCCCATTTCTAACTAATCTGTTTCTTGGCTCAGTTAGTACCATGGCCTTAGGCAGAGGTGTTGTTCTTCTTCCTAGACTGATACTGAAATCTCTGTTATTTTTTACAGAGCCCATGGACATGTGACTTTTCTCCACTGCAAATCAAGCCAGCCCTCTATGGGTTGCAGAGTTGTGTGTTCTCACAGTCTGCCTCAGTCATGATAGAGCTACAATGCCAGGTAGCTGGGAATGGATGCAGCCTAAATGTCACAGACTCTTACTCTCCTTATAGATGTTTAGTAGTTCTTCTTGAGTAAACACTTCACAATTTATCATATGCCTTTGATAAATTTAGAGAGCCCTACAATGGTTGTTTTAACAATTCTGCTCAGTTTCATCATTTCATTTTGGATGGGGATTTGCCAAACCTTTTCTCTGACATTTTTTGGTTCCTTATCTAAACATATACATTTCATAAGCAAATTCTCTTACATATTTAAATACTACCTATAAATATAATCAAGTTCAAAGGCTGAATCCCAAAACCATCACGAGGTACTGTCTAGCATCTCACAGCAATGTATAACCAAATTTTAATCCTTTCTTACTCACTCTGAAATTTCATAAAAAGTATATAATTTTAATAATATTAAGATCAAAAGACACAGGGAATATCTTCTTTGATTATTGGTAAGGAGAGAGATGAGGGAAAAGTCTGAGACTCATTCTATTTTCCAAGTAGCATCATTTCTAATGTGAAGAACTTATAACCTAGATGGAATAGGATAGTAGAGTTGCTATAAACCTAAACCTCATTTATTTGACTCCCTCTTTTTATAGATGAGGAAACTGAGTCCCAGGAAGACTAGGTGTGGGAATCAATTTTGACTTGCTACTTTTTTCAAGATTTAGTAATGTATGTGTAGCTATTCTTTTTTAGCAGCAGCAGATAGAGTTGGAAGAGTTGCAAAGCTATATGGAAGACTGATGTTGGCTACTTGGCAGGATAAAAGGACTCCCAGTAATACCTTTTACTTTGTTTCCAAGGGAAAGAATATGCTTTGTTGTGACAGCAAAGGACTCTTTCTGCAGAAAAAGAAAAATCAATTTCTACAGATGCCAGCTCTGTATTTTCCAGCTATGTGGTTAGAAATATGAAATTGAAATACTGGGTTGGCAAAAAGTTCATTCGGTTTCTTCTGTTCTATCTTATGGGAAAATCTGAATGAGCTTTTTTCAACCAAATATAATGGTCAGGGGTTTGTAGTAGGACCCACGTGGGAAGGTATGCTGGGGAGAGGATGTGATGAACTCACACTGCACTACTTCTACACAGTTTAGAAAAAAAGAGGTCTATTTGGGTCACTGATATCATAGCTCAGAGTACCATCATTGCCTATCATCTCTCATAAGATTCTAGGCTGAATTAGACTTCTGCTTCCAGAAATGGACCAGATATGAACAAACAGACCTCTCTAACTGGAGCAGTGGTTTCCTGTGGTTTGTCTAAAGTCTTTACAGTTCTCTATACCTAATGGCAGTTAGTTACACTTAACACCTGGCCCATTATATTAGATTCTCTGTTTGAATTTAGCCACACTTGAGTCTTGTTTTGGACCTTCTGTATCAAATATCTTGTACTGGGTGGAGATACACAACCTCTGTAATCATGGAAGTGGCTTGTACATCAGACACTAGGAAAAGGGATTTTTTAAGTCAAAATAACAAGTAGCTTTTAAAGAACGGGAAGGAGAACTAGGGGAGTGATAGTTTGAGGTTTGCAGATTTCAGGATTTGAAATCATCTGATGTTATTAAGTAGCATAGGACTGTTGGCTAGAACTGCTTTCTTATAGGGATAAATACTGTTGCCCTGACCTAACACTGACCACAGGCCAGGGACTTAGAACAGACTGATGTCATGAGGAAGAAGAGAGACAGCAGGATGAAGAAAGGAAGAGAGGATAGAAAAAAGGAGGAAAAGAGGGAAGAGGAATAAGGGAACTCAGAGGAGGAGTTAGCAGAAAGGGAAAGGAAGTGAAAGGAAGAAAAAGAAAAATGGAAGATGAAGAAGAAAACCATGAAAGATGACGACAAAAACTCTATGACATATTATACAACATGAGCACTGTTTTCTCTTAGGCTCCTACGTAAGAGAAATCTGTTAACCTCTCTGAAAGTGAAAGTCGCTCAGTCACGTCTGACTCTTTGTGATCCCAAGGACTATACAGTCCATGGAATTCTACAGGCCAGAATACTGAAGTGGGTAGCCTTTCCCTTCTCCAAGGGGTCTTCCCAACCCAGGGATCAAACTCAGGTCTCCTGCACTGCAGGCGGATTCTCTACTGGCTGAGCCACCAGGGAAGCCCCAAAATACTGGAATGGGTAGCCTGTCCCTTCTCCAGCAGATCTTCCCATCCAAGGAATTGAACCAGGGTCTCCTGCATTGCAGGAAGATTCTTTACCAGCTGACTTTTACCAGTTAGTTGCTTCCCTGATGGCTCAGATGGTAAAGCATCTGCCTACATTGCCAGAGACCTGGGTTCAATCCCTGGGTTGGGAAGATCTCCTAGAGAAAGAAATGGCAACCCACTCCAGTATTCTTGCCTAGAGAATCCCATGGGTGGAGGAGCCTGGTAGGCTACAGTCCATGGGGTCGCAAAGAGTCAGACACAACTAGGTGACTTCACTTCCACTTTTACCAGTTAACCTCTCTAGGGTTGTCATTCTACCTGTTGAGTGAATGGATTGGACCAAATGACCAATATGGTCCTTGGTGGCTTACTATCCCATGAGAATAAAACTATCCCATCATGGCCTAATTGTCAGTGTGCTACCGTCTGTGTGATCTTACTTGCATCTATCACACCACACTCACTCACTCTGTTCCAGTCACGTAGACTTTTCTGCTGTTCCTTCAGCATACAGCATCCATTCCTTATCCTCTGATGGCCTCCTCAGTCTTTTGCATTGCCACCCGCTCTTCCTGAAGTTTCTCCCACCAGCTCTTCACAAGGCATGCTTTTCTGCATTGCTTACGTATCTGCCTAAATAGCACTCCTTGGAGAGTTCCTCCCTTACCATCCCACATGACAGGAGATCTCACCTGACTCTTCCACTCCTTTCTAATACATTATTCAGGTCTACTTACTTACAATGTAACATAAATGTATGTAATTACATGTTTTTTTTAATCTATGCCTCTATGAGGCAAGAATGTTGTCTTCTTTTGTGATCCTTAGCACCTTAGTACCTGTCACCTCATAGGCAATCAATAAATATTTATAGAATAAACCTCACCTGGATATGCTGGTACACCAGTTAGGTTTTAATATCCCCTTTTTATATGTCATGATACCACAGTGTAAAATACGGGATGAGCTTAAAACATCTTGTGATTTGGGTTTATTTCTGTCTTATTCCCTTGTCACTTGGCACTTACCCTGCATTTATACTAGACTTCAAGATGGTGCTTCCCTCCCCATCCCCATCCCTACCAAACTCCATAACATCCTGCTCTGATTAATAAATTGCAATCAATTGCAATGCCTTATTATCTCCTTAGGAGGCCTGAAAAGAATGTAGTAGATGGAGCATACTTACCTCTCAGCATGGGAGGGGAGCTATGGCTGGGTAACCCAGAAAAAGATACTTCAAGAAGAAAAAAATGATGCACGTGAACAAATGAAAAGCTGTTCTAGGTAGAAATAACTGAAATACATTTGCTGCTTCTAAATAGCAAGTTTAATAAAAGTTTCTTGGTTTGATGTTTGGAGGCTTAAAGTAGCTTTTTTCCAAGTGTGGTCACCACCTGATTCAGATACATTCAAGGTGCTTGGTAAGAATGCAAATGCCTGGGAAAACCTTCAGATTGATAGAATCAGAATCTCTGAATGTGTGGTTCAGAAATTTGTATCTTTACTAAGTTCCCTGTGATGTTTTCTGACACAGATTAGAGTTCTCACTGAAACTGGCTGAATGCTTATTCAAACAAATATTTCAATATTAATGTATATATATAGAATCTAGAAGGATGGTGCTGATGAACTATCTGCAAGGCAGCAATAGAGATGCATACACAGAAAGCAGACCTGTGGGCACAGAGGGGGAAGGAGAGGGTGGGATGAATTGAGAGAGTGGTATTGAAACATATACATTACTGTATGTAAAACTGATAGCCAGTGGAAATTTGCTCTATAGATAGAGCAAATGCAGGGAGCTCAAAACTGGTGCTCTGTGACAGCCTAGAGGGGTGAGATAGGGTAGGAGGTGGGAGGGAGGTTCAAGAGGGAGGGGACATATGTATACTCATGGCTGATTCATGTTGATATATGACAGAAACCAACACAATATAATAAAGCAATTATTCTCCAACTAAAAATAAAGCTTAATGTAAAAATACAAATAACACAATAAAAAAATGGACAGAAGATATGTCTCTAAAGAAGATATAACGATGACCAATAAGCATATGAAAAGATATTCAACATGCTAATTATTAGAGAAATGCAAATCAAAACTACAGCAGGATATCATCTCATAGTGGTCAGAATGGCCACCATCAAAATGTCTACAAATAACACATGCTAGAGAGGGTGTCTAAAAAGGGGACCCTCCTAGGAAACATTGGTGGAAATGTAAATTGGTACAGCCATTATGGAGTACAATATGGAGATTCCTCAAAAAAGTCTAAAAATAAAGTTATCATATGATCCAGTAATCCTATTCCTGGGCATATATCTAGAATAGATGAAAACTCTAATTCAAAAAGGTGCATGTACCCCAATGTTTTTAGTGGCACTATTTACAATAGCCAAGACACAGAAGCAACCTAAATGCCCATCAACAGATGCATGGATAAAGAAGATGTAGTGTATACATACAATGGAATATTACTCAGCCATAAAAGAGAATAAAATAATGCCATTTGCAGCAACATGGATGAACCAAGAGACTACTGAGTGAAGTAAATCAGGCAAAGACAAATATCATTTGATATTACTTACATGTGGAATCTAAAAAAGATGATACAAATGAAGTTATTTACAAAACAGACATAGATTCACAGACATAGAAAATTAATTTATGGTTGCCAAAGGGGAAAGGGGACAGGGGAACAAATTAGGAGTTTGAGAGTAAAAGAACACACCACTGTATGTAAAGTAGATAACCAACACGGACCTACTGTACAGCACAGGGAAATATATTCAATATTATACAATAACCTATAATGAAAAAGACTCTGAAAAGTTATATATATATATGTGTGTGTATAAATAAACTCAATCACTTTGCTGTACACCTGAAACTAATACAACATTGTAAATCAAATATATTTCAATTAAAAAAAAACAATAAATTATTTGATTTAGGGATTCTTTTATTCATTATTACAAACATTTGCTGAGTGCCTACTGTGTGTGAGACTCTGTGCCAGGTACTTGGACACAGAAATGAATGAGAAGTGAGCTTTGTGGTAAAGGACTCTGTCTTTTAAAAATTACTAAAAGTCAGAGAGAGAAGTCTGCAGTGCAATGAAGGTATCTCATTCTGTAGTCTGGGTGGGAAGGCTACTGTCAGATTTGAAGGTTTATCATGTGGAAGGGATAGTGTATTAAAAAGCAGAGACATCACTTGCTGACAAAGGTCCATATAGTCGAGGCTATGGTTTTTCCTGTAGTCATATATGGATGTGAGAGTTGAACCACAAAGAAGGCTGAGCACCAAAGAAATGATGCTTTTGAATTGTGGTGTTGGAGAAGATACTTGAGAGCCCTTTGGACTGCAAGGAGATCAAACCAGTCGATTCTAAAGGAAATCAGTCTTGAGTATTCATTGGAGGGACTGATGCTGAAGCTGAAGCTTCAGTACTTTGCCAACCGGATGCGAAGAGCAAAGTCATTGGAAAAGACCCTGAGGCTGGGAAAGACTGAAGGCAGGAAGAGAAGGGGACAACAGAGGTTGAGATGGCTGGATGGCACCACCGACTCAAAGGACATGAGTTTGAGCAAGCTCTGGGATTTGGTGAAGGACAGGGAAGCCTGGAGTGCTGCAGTCCATGGGGTTGAAAAGAGCTGGACACGACTTAGAGACTGAACAACAACAACAACACATAGAAGGGACAGAAGCCATGTCCTCTGTGATCCAGAGACAGAAGTAAGGGAATGGATGACTATTTCAGGAGAGTTAACTTCAGCTCCACGTGGAGAATAATTTTCCTGTGATCAGAGCTGCCTAGCTGGGGCATAAACAGTCACTGGCTTCATCAAAGTGGGTATTGGAAAACCATCTGTGAGGGACATGGCAAGAGGGACTACCACACTTAGGGGGAGGTGGAGCTCCATTGCTTCTGACTCTAAGATTCACTGATTCACAAAAATACTTGTCAATCAATATTTCACAACAATTTACAGACAAAAATTATTTTATGTCTAGACTCTGTGAAGAGTACAAAACACACAAGACGGGCTCACCATTCGTATAGAATAGGAAGAAAAATATAGACATGAAGATTGACAGCTAGCATTTCTTGCAAGCTTACTATGTGTTTGACCTTATGGTAAGCACCTTCTATATATTACTTTATTTTGTCCTTAGAGCATCCTTGTGGTATAGGTACCATTATCCTCTTCATTTTACAGCTGGACCCAGTGATATTTTAGCCCAGTGATCTTCCCAGGAAGAGGAGTACCATTGGAGGATAACTTGTTGGTTTTGCAGATTTTGAAATGTTTAGACAAAGTTCTCATGTGAGACTCCCTGGCTAATGTGCACTCAGGTCTGATATCTTGCTTCAGTATCACTTCCTGGGGACAATCTGCTCAACTCCCATAGATTAAGCCAGATTTCTTGACCATCTGATCCCAAAATACCTTGTGTTTCTCTTTCTTAGCTACTGCCATGAACTATTATAAGGGGAAGAAACAGTTTGAACTCTCATTTAACAGAGATTCAATTTATTCAGCTGAAACTATGCCTCATCTTATTCTATAATGGCACCATGGTTGCTGCTAAGTCGTTTCAGTCGTGTCCGACTCTGTGCGACCCCATAGACAGCAGCCCACCAGGCTCCCCTGTCCCTGGGATTCTCAAGGCAAGAACACTGGAGTGGGTTGCCATTTCCTTCTCCAATGCATGAAAGTGAAAAGTGAAACTGAAGTCTCTCAGTCGTGTCCGACTCTTAGCGACCCCATGGACTGCAGCCTACCAGGCTCCTCCGTCCATGGGATTTTCCAGGCAAAAGTACTGGAGTGGGGTGCCATTGCCTTCTCCGGGCACCACGGTTACTGAATCCTAAATCCTCCTGGGGGGTTGCTCAGCCAGGGAGAGAAATATAAAATTTCAATTTTACCATAGCCTGCATGTATCACACAAAAACTCAAAGGTTCTTTGGCCCACAGTGAGTGGCTTTAGGTTTGCATATAAAACCCTTCTTTCCAAATCTCTGATCACCACTTTTTGCTGACTTCCTCCTCCACCCTGGGCCACCCTCACCATAAATGCCTAATGAGCCTTGCTATTTCTTCTCTTCATTATTTTGCTCATACTGCCACCTCAGCTTGCATCCCTGTACCCTGCCTCTCTGCTTGGATAACTTTCAAGACATCATCTTTCTCATGAGACCACCCCCTGCTTCATTTGAGCCCACACTGTATACCCCTCACAGAATTCTATAATAACACCTGCAACACTTGGTTTCACTGAAGCTCTTTCTACTAGATGAGGGACAGCAATATTTTTATGGAAAGACTCAGTAAATGTTTTCAGTTTTGTGGCCCACATGGTTTCTATTATCTGCTTATCTCCACTGAGGTAGCGCAAAGCAGCCAGAAATGATATACAAATGAATGGACCTGGGTGTATTTCAATAACACTTGATTTGGCAAAACAGGCTTTGGGCCAAATTTGGCCCTGGTTTGTGGATATCTGTTCTAGGTTATCAACTCTTCAGAATACTTACCATTATCTATTTATCTCTTTCTAGGTGCTATCCTTGGGGCTTCCTTGTAGCTCAGTTGGTAAAGAATCTGCCTGCAATGTGGGAGACCTGGGTTCAATCCCTGGGTTGAGAAGACCCCCGGGAGAAGGAAATGGCAACCCACTCCAGTATTCTTGCCTGGAGAATCCCATGGACAGAGGATCCCGGTGGGCCACAGTCTATGGGGTCGCAACAGTTGGACAGGACTTAGCCACTAAACCACCACCGCCACAGGTGTTATCCTAATACTTAGCACACGGTAGGTGTTCAGAAAGTGTTTGTTGACTGAACACATGATTCCAGTCCTGATAAAAACTAAGTCGTGAGCTGACACAATTTCCTCCCTGACTAGTATTTGAAAATCCTAACACTCTTTCTATTTTGAGCTTCAGTTTATCACCTGACCACAGGAAGAGGTGGCAGTTACCTTGCATCACTCACAGGGCTCTGATGAGGAAAAAAGTGATCTTTCACTTGGGCTAAACTTATATAAAATGGAGTACATACCTGAGAGAATTTTCTATCATGTGCTGCTGGGCCTGTAGCCAGTGAGGTCTTCAAAAAACTGTTAGTGGATGAGGAAATGTGCAAATGGGAGGTCTGATTTGGCAAATGAAACTGACAGAGGAAGACATGAGGGGCAGGCAGGAGAAGCGTGTGCGTCCAGTGGCTGCACTGAGTCCAGCTCAGCAGCTGTTGGGGCTGTTGTGCAGCCTCATTACCACTCTGATGTGGTGATGGCCCCAGTGGGAACTGATGTGTCCCCTCAAGCAGCAGGGCTGGGTGCTTCTCAGGGGTTGCCTTAAGCTGATCTGAGCCTGGATCCAGCCTCAGTGAGGAGTTGTGCAAGACAGCAGTAGTTGCTTGGGGAACTATGTCATTGGCAAATGGACATATCATAGATCAAGTTGCCTTGAGGAACTGAGTGTGTCCATGGCAATGTGAAACTAAGGGAAATGTGAAGATCTGAGGCACCTGGGGATAGGCACACAGGATAATTCAGAAGGTAAGGTAAACCAGGAAGAGATAGACAATATGAATAGATCAATCACAAGTCATGAAATTGAAACTGTGATTAAAAATCTTCCAACAAAGAAGAGTCTATGACCAGATGATTTCACAGGCAAATTCAATCAAACATTTAGAGCAGAGCTAATACCTATCCTTCTCAAACTCTTCCAAACAACTGAAGTGGGAGGAACACTCCCAAACTCATTCTACAAGGCCACCATCACCCTGATACCAAAACCAGACAAAAATATCACACAAAAAGAAAATTATAGAAGGTAAGGTGAGAATGTGCCCAAATCAAAACAGAACCACTGTAAAAGAATCAGACCAGGAAAGATGGTACAATCTGTCTTCTGTTCTCTCTCCCTCTTACTGTGAAGAGCCCAAATGCAATCTACCTTATTGGTACTTTAGATTGCCCATTATATGGGTCAGTTATGCCCCAGTGGGCTATTACAGAAATCTCTCTCCATTTAGAACACTGCCTTTATCATTGAGTTAATTTCAAGGTTTTTCCAGTTGATTTATAAATTAGTGGCTTAGTCGGTAAAGAATATGCTTGCAATGCATGAGACCGCCTGCAATGCAGGAAACTTGGGTTTGATCCCTGGGTCAAGAAGATCCCTGGAAAAGGAAATGGCAATCCCCTGGAAAAAATCCAGTATTCTTGCCTGGAGAGTCCCATGGACAGAGGAGCCAGGCATGCTACAGGCCATGGGGTCTCAAGAGTTGGACACGACTTAGCAACTAAACCACCAACCATCACCACCAGGTCAGCTTTACCCTATTTGGTATCTGTCTAGTTGATGTGTTTTGCCTTCTTTCTCTTTGTGAACACTTTGAATCCAGCTGGCCTGCCTGCCTGTGCCTTCTGCTTGCTCTCTCTGTGGCTCTTAATACCAGCAGTACTAACGAATAATGAGGAGGGCTTTTAAGATGATTTGGTGCCATGGACTCTGTTAGCAGAGGTTCTAATGTAGTGTGGGTATGACATAGGCATCAGTATTTTTTAAAAGCCCTCAGAGGAGATTATAATTTGTTTTTTTTTTTTGTAAGTTTAACAATTTAATACAGTGGTTAGAGCCCAGGCATCTGGAAGAGACAAGGATGGTTTCACGTCCTCACTTCCCACTTAGAATTTGACCACGGGAAAGTGATCTAACCTGTTACATAGTTATTTCATCTTGTTTAATGGGGTTAATGGTAGTCCCTTCCCCATATGAAGGACAGATTAAGATAGCATATAAACAGCACTTACAATAGCAAGTAGCACATGGTAGTTAGTAATACATAGCAAGTATGATGGTTATTGTAGCTTTTGTTCTTATTGTGGGGGTTATAATTCTTACTGTTGTTATGATTATGATTATGATGGTGATAATCGCCAGTAATATACACACTTTATTTGCCTACTTCTGGACCCCAGTGGTTACTGCCAGGCACAACAGAAAGCTAACTTTCTAGTTTTGCTTTTCCATTCTATAGCAGGCTATGTAAACAGCTATAGCACAGGAGTCTAGAACTAGAGTCAGAAGACCTATGTTATAGAGCCCAGTTCTGCCATATATTAGTTACGTGATCTTAGGTAGCCTTCTAGTTTTCTCAGTTACAAATGCAAACCAATATATATACACACAAAAGAGCAATACCATTCCCAGAAAGGGAAGACGCTTAAACTTCTCTGTGTGCATGCCATTCCACAAAGAAGACCTGTAATATCTTTCTTCCTGTAGTATAGTCCTTTTACTCCTCTAACAAGTCAAAATTCTGCCTTCTTGCTTAAGAACTTATGGAGGACATCAGTTTTACTTTTGTGTTTCCACAATTTACTACTGGCAATGGCACCCCACTCCAGTACTCTTGCCTGGAAAATCCCATTGACGGGGGAGGCTGGTAGGCTGCACTCCATGGGGTCGCTAAGAGTTGGACACGACTAAGCGCCTTCACTTTCACTTTCACTTCCATTTTACTTTGTCTTGCATTATAACTAGTTCTTTATTTCTATTCTCTCTTACTATGAGGTCACTAAAGCCAGAAAGCAATTTTTTTTTTTTCACGTGTAGCTGGATATTTTCTAGAAATAAAACTTAACAGGTTAATTAACCATAGCTGTATAACAAGCAACCTAAAAATCTCAGAGGCTACAAAATAAGCATTGATTTCCTGATCATGCTCTACTGGTCAGCTGGAGAAGCCCTGCTTCAGGCTGTAGGTTGGTGGGTTGCCCAAGGCTGCTTGGCTTTATGTGCCTCTCATCCTTTATCTGGGACTGGTGGGTTGCTGGAGCATGTTTTTCTCATGATCATTGCAGAAGTTCAAGGGGACAAGCTCAACCTTACAAGCCCATTTTAAGCCATTGTTCATGTTGTATCTATATTTATCACCAGCCAAAGCAAACCACATGGTCAAGAGCAAAGTCATCTACAATGAGAAGAACTGAAATTTACATGTGTGTAATAAGGTTGAAAAAGGCAGTAAAAAAGCAAATAAGCATTTTCAGCTAATAAAATTCATCATGATACTGGGAAAACATTTACTAAAATATTCACCATGAAATATTTATTTCAGGAGACATGACTTAATGTTTCATCATAAAGGAGGGAAGGGGTGGGATTCTATGGTAGATTAAGTACAGAAAATACAGAGGTATACTTAAATGATTTTTTGTTTTGCTAACTGAGGCACTTTCAAAGTTTTTTATTTGTTCACTTGTGTCATGAATATGCTAAAAGATGACGTAGTAGGTAGCTTTAGCAAATCTTACAGGAGATGAAACTTTCCTTTTAGGAGCATCTTGCTGAACTAGTATTGTGTGGCCCTACTTCAGGACAGTTATTGGATAGAATGATGGGAACATGGTTTTCTTAATCTTTCACTTAGAAGGGCTGCTTAAAGAGTTGATGAAGGATTAAGGAAGTAAGGGCAGAATGGCCAGTGAGAAAGTTGAATGAAGACTCCAACTGATGAGAGAAAGTAGACAAAGTGAGGCAACTATTTCAGGAAAGTATGCTCTTGTGAAACCCAAATAATTAGTCAATATAGAAATTGAGAATTCTAACAATACCCTCTATGTTTCAAGTCACTATAATGTCAAAGCAGAACCTGTCTGGTTGATGAATCAGAGTTAAGACTTTGAAATAAAATTACATTTATTTCAACATAAGAGGACAGGAAATGTCCTGTCCTCTGAGGTATCATGCTTTAGACTGCAAAGCTGGAGCTGATTTTCACGGTTAGGGGATAAACCCACAGAAGGAGTGGACTATGGGCTCATTCTGGACTCTCCTACTCTCTGATTGGTGTCCATCTCCCCTCTCAGTCTGTTGTTCTTTCCTTTTCAACTGCTTCACTGAACTCTAATCTGGAGAACACAGAACTGAAACTCCCCTAGCTCTGTTGACAAATAGCTGATGCATTGATTAGATGGATGGAACTGATAGAAGCAAAGCTATTACTGGGAGTGAAATGAAGAATGTAGATAAATGAACAGAGAGAGGGAACCAGGAAAAGAGACACAAGACCTATTTTGTGGAGGAGTAAGAGAGCCCTTCTGTACCCATGGGCTCAGGCTGCAGGGAAATGTATCGAGATGGGTTTGTGAATCAGGACTGAATAATAAAAGTTAGGTGAAAGATAGAGATGAGACACACAAAATTTGAAGATGCACAAAGTATATTAGTTTCTTTCTGACAGCTTCAAAAAATAAATGTATTTAATTTCTTTGATTTCCTCATGACTGTAACAAGTGTTTAGAGCAAATTGTTGACTTTCTCTGTCAAGAAATAAAATAGCAAAGATAGCTTTTATGGCCAAGGTGACAGATTTAACTGCCTAGAGAGCCTCCGTAGATGATGTTAATGGATGAAATTGGACAGGGATGAATCGGGAAGACAGGGACAGGGGGAAAAGTATTAGTTTCACAATTGTGTCTGATTCTTTGCAACCCATGAACTGTAGCCTGCCAGGCTCCTCTGTCCATGGAATTCTCCAGGCAAGAATACTGGAGTGGGTAGCCATTCCCTTCTCCAGGGGATCTTCCTGACCCAGGAATGAAACCTGGATCTCCTGAATTGCAGCAAATTCTTTACCGTCTGAGGCACAAGGAAAGGCCAGTGATAGTGGTAAATGAAACTAAAAGCACATGCCTCATCTGTTAGGAAAATTAAATAGTCATGTTTAGGCTTCAGAGAAGGGCTTCCCTGGTAGCTCAGATGGTAGGGCGTCTGCCTGCAATGCAGGAGACCTAGGTTTGATCCCTGGGTCTGGAAGATCCCCTGGAGAAGGAAGTGGCAACCCACTCCAGTATTCTTGCCTGGAAAATCCCAAGGACCAAGGAGCCTGGCAGGCTACAGTCAGTGAGGTCACAAAGAGTCGGGCATGACTGAGCAACTAACACTTTCACTTTCAGGCTTCAGAGACAAAGCAAAACAGGCTTCTGACCTTACTTCTAACCTGCCTGGACACTGCCCTGACTGTGAGTGACTGCCTACTAAGTGCAAGACTTGTAGCACCATAGATAGGATGGGGTGAACTTGAGATTGTTGAATCTCTGGAGGGGATCTGGCCAACCAAGCTCCAGGCCTTAACAACATTCCAAGTTTTACAAGATAAAACAAACAGTATTTACATGAAACCAGAGTTGCAAGTTGCTCACAGATTGAAGACGATATCAGTTTGCATCCTGGGATTATAAGTGGGAACCACAAACTGCAATTTTTGAAGTCTCACTCATGGAGCAGAAATGCTGCCTGGGACCTTTTCCCAACTGGGATTCCAGATGTGCTGTGACCCGGGACTTCCCAGCACTGTTTGAGTCTGGATGTTGGTGAAAATCCAATTTGGTGATGCATCCTCTGCTGTTTCTATTTCTCTTTTCTTTTAATGGTAGCACATTGAAAGTAAGCTAGATAATCCTCTAATAAATATTTATTTGTATATAATGAGTGGCTTATTTTGTTAACAAATCCTTTGAACCTGAGACGAAAGTGAAGACTTTTGGCCAAACACCCATCTAAAGGATCAAAAGCCGGAAACCATCTTCAGGCAATTGTTGCCTTGCTAGAATGGGGATCCAGAGTTGCCAGATGTTCTGATTTATAAAGGAATGCTACGCGTGCACATTCTGTGCATAAAGTAACATCCTTTGGGGCATGCTGTGCGGGATAGTCCAATCCACCTCTCAGGAGTTTGTGAACTCTTCATTAGAGGATGCAGTGAGGCGGGATAGGAAAGGCCAGCTTTGGAATATGACACCTGGACTTAGATCCCAATGACCTGGGGGTCACTTAATAATTGACTTGAAATTTCCTTGTCACTAAAGAGTGGCGTGATGATGCCCAACTTATAGACTTAAGTGGTCTTAACAGTTGCAGTAAGAATAGCAAAGACATTGGTCCACCAAACTTCTGCTGTCCTTCCTAGGACATAGTCATATCTGGGTACTGACTCCCCAGCAGTGACTACATTTCCTAGGTCCTACTTAGAGCCAGATGTGGCCTGGTGAGTAGTTCTCCATAATGGACTGAGGACAGAAGCGACACATATCCTCTCTGTCAGCTGAATACATGCGATGAGGAGGGGCACTGAGCCATGAGACAAAAGGAACCTGGGTCTCAGCATCGCCATGTGGAAGACAGCCAGCAGCCCACTGGGAACATCTACTTTCCCTGTCAGATGAGTGATAGATGTACTGCTATTTTGTTTGGGCCACGGTACACATTGAGATTAATTTTTCACTGTAGCCTGACCCAGTTCAACAATACAATCCTTGACACGTGGCAGGTGCTCTGTGAATGTGAGTTCCTTTCCCTTGAGTCATGCTCATAGTTCTGCTGAGTTACCTTCTCTTTCACACCTATGACACAGGAAGCAATCTCCTGGACTCTTGGCCTGAGTGCTGTCATTCCTCACAACAGTTCTGTAGGTAGATATTATCACTTACATTTTACAACGTAAATGAATCAGTAATTTTGAGAGGTGAAGTTACACAAACCAGGGTGACCCAGCTCCTAAGTGGTAGAGCTACATCATGAACTAGTGTGTCCAATTCCACGCCTGGGTTTTTTTCTGGTGAGCCACACTGCCTTCCTGTCCCGACACTGGGGGCAGATGGAGTATGATGGAAGAAAGATTCCACATGGCTATGAATACTCTGCTAGATGCTTTTAGTCCCTTTTCCTTCTTTGTCAACAAATGGAGCATAGACAGCTTCAGGAAACATTTCAGTAATTTAGAAAGATTTGTGTGACTCCCTGCTGGAACCTAAAAGTATTTTTGCCTATCCAAATTGGATAAAGGATGTGATTTTCCAAAGAAACTTCACACTGAATTATTCTATGACAATAGTATCAGACTGGACTTGCTCAGCTGTATTGAAGATAAGTGAAGGGAAAAGACTTCTCAATGTACCAGAGAATCTAATCGCAAATTTATCTCTACGTCCCTAGGGCTTCTGTCATCTCTAACACATAATGGGCATGGAATTATGGTCTGGAAGGGAGAAAGGAAGGAAGGGAGGAAAAATGGAAGGAAAGAATTAAGGAGGAGGTAAGAGTAAGGGATCAGAAATTAACTAGGAAAGGAAACGGGGGAATTCCCTGGTGGTCCTGTGGTTAAGACTTTGCTTCTTCCAATACATGGGGCATGGGTTCAATCCCTGGTCAGGGAGCTAAGATCCTATATACCACATGGCAAAAAAAAAAAAAAAAAAAAGAAAAGAAAAGGAGCTGGGGAGAGAAAGGAGGGAAAGGAAAAACAGTAGGAAAACAGGAAGGGAGAGGTATCAGATGACTAATTGCAGTCCTGTCTTCTATTTTGGGTTGAAGTCCCAGTGGTTGCAGTAACCAGCTGTATAAACTTCTAACATAAATTTAGAATTGAAAGTCACCTTGGGTATCTACTCAGAGCCCTCTCTGGAAAGATAAGGAATTTGAGATTCAGAGGTTAGACAAACCTGACAACATTTCTCAGCTGGTCAATTGTAGGACCAAGCTTAGCATCTAGTTCTCTTCATTCCCAATTACATCACATTTAAACATTTTTTTTTTTTGCCGTACAATTGCTGCAATAATAGATGCAGCTGAGATGGAAGCATTGAGGCTGCTTGGCAGAGGACTCATCAAAATAAGTACATGTGTGCATATATGTAGCTTCACTATTCTGAGCCAGTGACTTACAATAATGGACCTGGCTAAATTTCACAGGTAAGTTCAGTGACGACTCAACATACATTTAATTTTGTCAAACGTAACTGCAGGAGCTCAGCAAAGAAAGGGAGAAGCAAAGAGGGAGGGAAGGGTTTAAATAAGGCAAGTGGCTGGCCAGTCGCTCCTCTAAGAGCGGAGGCAGCCAGACACAGGCAGACACACTGTTCCTCCCTTGTTAGTAAGTTCTCTCGTGCTTCCCATGGAGACAGCATTTCACTCTGCCATTGAGTGTTTGGTGTTTAAAGATACATATTTTTCATACAACATTGCCCCTGAATGCAAGCCAACTCGCCACTTCATCTGGTGCTCAACTGAAGAAAGAGCAATCTGTTTCAAAATTGGAGCAAATGCAGTCTGAGTTGGATAGGCTGAGAGTTAGTGTTGGGATCTCCAATGCAGTGCCATTTCAGGGAGGTAGCAAGGAGATTTTTGACTATTCGTGGTGTTTGCTTTAGAAGCTGACTTGTGATCCCAAGCAATCCCCTGCCAGGATGTGAGGTTCCTGTGTTATTGATTTCTACCCTGGACATTCAGTCCTATTTGCTCGCCTCTCTGACTCTAACAGGGTCAAGCATCATGCACTTTCATTGCACTTAGTGCTTCCCTGGTAGCTCAGACGGTAAAGGAGTTGCCTGCAATGCAGGAGACCGGGGTTCAAGCCCTGGCTTGAGAAGATTCCTTGGAGAAGGGAATGGCTACTCACTCCAGCATTTCTTGCCTGGAAAATCCCATGGACAGGGGAGCCTGGTGGGCTACAGTCTATGGGGTTGCAAAGAGTCAGGCAAGACTGAGTGACTAATATATATCATTAACTCCAACAGTGTTATCAGGTAAATACATGCCTGATGATGAGCAATATTTAAGATTCCTATAATACTGGGGACTCATAATACAAAATTGGTAATTTTTTGATGGCAATATTTAAGATTCCTCTAATTATGAGAACCAATAGAAATATTCTCCCAAGGACAGAAATTCTGTATATTTCAAAGAGCCATGGATAATAAGTCAAGGTTCCCAGTCTGAATCTTAGTCATCCATTGAAGGATGGATGGCCCTGGGCACGCCACTTTCATTATCTGGGATTTGATTTCATCACTTAAACATGCGTGCTAGTAATTATGATCTCAAAAATTGCTTCCAGATTTTACATTGTTTCAGTCTATTAAATATACTCCCCTCACTTGTGTTTACAAGGAGAAGAGAAAATAGCTCTTTTGAATCTGTTTGCCCACCTGCCACTTGGTAGATCAGAAAGCAAGGACCGAATTGAGACTATAATTTGGCTCATTCCTAAATTAGAAGTTTGAAGTTGTCTTACTTTCTTCTACAATTTTTTTTTTTGCTGTTGCAGGTGCAGTCACTCGTTGGATTCAGTTTCACTTTTTATACCCAGCATTCGAAATGTAAGAAACCCCAGTGTGTGTTCTCTGTGTCCTCTCACTGGATCTGGGCATTGCTGACTGGTCAGGGGGTCTCCTGGACTTGGCTTTCAAGCTACAAATGCTTTCTTATTTCAGTGCTACCAAAGGCTCACTCCCTGAGAGATCCAGCCCACTTCTATCTGGTTCTATGAATCTGTGACCAAGAAGAGTTGATGTGTCTTCAAAGTTGGAGAAAAGAACATTCTATGAAGCTGAACTTGTTTTTTCTTCCTACCAACCATGAATATCAATGAAAGCCTCCTCTCCTGGCCAAAACATAGCATAGCCCAGCAACATCTTACCACCTGCTGAGTTAAACAAGGAAAGCATGAACAAAGAACGAACTAAGGTGGAAGATTCTTAAAAGTTTCAAAAAGGAAATCAGAGATTCAGATGAATGAATTGACCTCCCCCCTTTTTTTTTGGAAGTCCTCCAAAGAGATGAATGTGATCACCAACTGAAAGACACTGAATGCTATGCAGCGGGGGGGGGGGGGGGGGGGGGGGGGGGGGAAGTTTCAAAAATAGTGGCTATTGTCCATAGAGTTGCAAAGAGTTGGACACGACTGAAGTGACTTAGCACACATGCAAAATGAAGATATATGGAGAGGTTCCTGAGCTTTGTCTGTGCTATTAACACAGCAACTCCTTCCCCTCAGGGCCCAGACATGGATATGCCTTCTCATGTCATCATGTCTGTCTGTCTTCTTCACCTAATTGTGGGACTTCAGGGATCACACCAGACACTTAATGCCTGTTTTCCTGGTGGCTCAGATGGTAAAGAATCTGCCTGCAATGCAGGAGACCCAGATTCGATCCCTGGGTCGGGAAGATCCCCTGGAGAAGGAAATGGCTACCCACTCCAATATTCTTGCCTGGAGAATCCCACGGACAGAGGAGCCTGGAGGGCTACAGTCCATAGGGTAGCAAAGAGTCAGACACAACTGAGCAACTAACACTTCCTGTATTAAATATTCTCTTAGAACATCTCTGCTTCACTGCCTTCATCTGGAAAAAGTCCCCCTAGTTTTTCTTTTGCAGGCACAGAAACAGGATGGAAGAGAAGGGGAAGTTTAAGGTCCTCTGTTAGGAGCATATTTATATAACAGTCATTTGCAAGTGGAACCCCCAATATAGACAAAGATAATGATCACAGGGGCGGTTGAGGAAACTAAACAGAATGATACAAAGTTGGAATATAAGCAAGTAATAAACAATTCCACAGAGCATAATACAAATTCTGAGAAGAGGATTGATGATTGTGGGTTGGAGCCTCATGTGGCGTTCATCTGCCAGAGTGATGTTTAGAAGAGACTATCCTACATGATTGTGGCTGGATTTGCAGTGTGGGAAGCTGGGAGAGCCCATACATTTGCACTGCCCCTTCCTCTGAGCCAAAAGAGGACCAACCCACCCTCATCCAGCAGAGGGAGCCATGTTGCCTGAACAGACCATCTCTGCTCTGGCCACTGAATGAAGTGTTCCAGCCACTGTAGGAGGGGAGAATATGAAGTCTCTAATAAGCGCAGGCGGCTGCGACGATTGGCGCACTAAGCGCGGCCGAGAGGAGCTACCCCAGTCTGAGGTCAGGGGCAGAAGCCGGGAGGACCACATGCCCGAAGGGCGGCGGCCAAGAGGAGTTACCCCACGTCCGAGGTCAGGGGCAGTGGCCGAGAGTGCCAGGCTGCGACAGCGCAGGAACGGCTGAGAGGAGCTACCCCGTGTCCGAGGTCAGGGGCCGCGACGAGAGGAGTTGCCCCGCATCCAAGGTCAGGGGAGGTGGCTGGGAGGAGCAACCCCACATCCGAGGAGCCGTGGCTGCGTGGGCACAGGAGGGCCTAGAGGAGCTATCCCACGTTGAAGGTCAGGAAGGGAGGCGGTGAGGAGATACCCCTCGTCCAAGGTAAGGAGCAGTGGCTGCGCTTTGCTGGAGCAGCCGTGAAGAGATACCCCACGCCCAAGGTAAGAGAAACCCAAGTGAGACGGTAGGTGTTGCAACAGGGCATCAGAGGGCAGACACACTGAAACCATACTCACAGAAAACTAGTCAATCTAATCACACTAGGAGCACAGCCTTGTCTAATTCAATGAAACTAAGCCATGCCCTTGGAGCAACCCAAGACTGGCGGGTAATGGTGGAGAGATCTGACAGAATGTGGTCCACTGGAGAAGGGAATGGCAAACCACTTCAGTATTCTTGCCTTGAGAACCCCATGAACAGTATGAAAAGGCAAAATGATAGGATACTGAAAGAGGAACTCCCCAGGTCAGTAGGTGCCCAATATGCTACTGGAGATGAGTGGAGAAATAACTCCAAAAAGAATGAAGGGATGGAGCCAAAGCAAAAACAATACCCAGCTGTGGATGTGACTGGTGATAGAAGCAAGGTCCGATGCTGTAAAGAGCAATATTGCATAGGAACTTGGAATGTCAGGTCCATGAATCAAGGCAAATTGGAAGTGGTCAAACAAGAGATGGCAAGAGTGAATGTCAACATTCTAGGAATCAGCGAACTGAAATGGACTGGAATGGGTGAATTTAACTCAGATGACCATTATATCTACTACTGCGGGCAGGAATCCCTCAGAAGAAATGGAGTAGCCATCATGGTCAAGAAAAGAGTCTGAAATGCAGTACTTGGATGCAATCTCAAAAACAACAGAATGATCTCTGTTCGTTTCCAAGGCAAACCACTCAATATCACAGTAATCCAAGTCTATGCCCCAACCAGTTAACACTGAAGAAGCTGAAGTTGAACGGTTCTATGAAGACCTACAAGACCTTTTAGAACTAACACCCAAAAAAGATGTCCTTTTCATTATAGGGGACTGGAATACAAAAGTAGGAAGTCAAGAAACTCCTGGAGTAACAGGCAAATTTGGCCTTGGAATACAGAATGAAGCAGGGCAAAGACTAACAGAGTTTTGCCAAGAAAATGCACTGATCATAACAAACACCCTCACCCTCTTCCAACAACACAAGAGAAGACTCTACACATGGATATAACCAGATGGTCAACACCAAAATCAGATTGATTATGTTCTTTGCAGCCAAAGATGGAGAAGCTCTATACAGTCAACAAAAACAAGACCAGGAGCTGACTGTGGCTCAGATCATGAACTCCTTATTGCCAAATTCAGACTTAAATGGAAGAAAGTAGGGAAACCCACTAGACCATTCAGGTATGACCTAAATCAAATCCCTTATGATTATACAGTGGAAGTGAGAAATAGATTTAAGGGCCTAGATCTGATAGATAGAATGCCTGATGAACTATGGAATGAGGTTCGTGCCATTGTACAGGAGACAGGGATCAAGACCATCCCCGTGGAAAAGAAATACAAAAAAGCAAAATGGCTGCCTGGGGAGGCCTTACAAATAGCTGTGAAAAGAAGAGAAGCAAAAAGCAAAGGAGCAAAGGAAAGATATAAGCATCTGAATGCAGAGTTCCAAAGAATAGCAAGAAGAGATAAGAAAGCCTTCCTTAGCGATCAACGCAAAGAAATAGAGGAAAACAACAGAATGGGAAAGACTAGAGATCTCTTCAAGAAAATTAGAGATACCAAAGGGACATCTCATGCAAAGAAGGGCTCGATAAAGGACAGAAATGGTATGGACCTAACAGAAGCAGAAGATATTAAGAAGAGATGGCAAGAATACATAGAAGAACTGTACAAAAAAGATCTTCACGACCCAGATAATCATGATGGTGTGATCACAGACCTAGAGCCAGACATCCTGGAATGTGAAGCCAAGTGGGCCTTAGAAAGCATCACTATGAACAAAGCTAGTGGAGGTGATGGAATTCCAGTTGAGCTACTCCAAATCCTGAAAGATGATGCTGTGAAAGTGCTGCACTCAATATGCCAGCAAATTTGGAAAACTCAGCAGTGGCCACAAGACTGGAAAAGGTCAGTTTTCATTCCAACCAAAGAAAGGCAATGCCAAAGAATGCTCAAACTACTGCACAATTGCACTCATCTCACATGCTAGTAAAGTAATGCTCAAAATTCTCCAAGCCAGGCTTCAGCAATATGTGAACCGTGAACTTACAGATGTTCAAGGTAGTTTTAGAAAAGGCAGAGGAATCAGAGATCAAATTGCCAACATCCGCTGGATCATGGAAAAAGCAATAGAGTTCCAGAAAAACATGTATTTCTGCTTTATTGACTATGCCAAAGCCTTTGACTGTGTGGATCACAATAAACTGTGGAAAATTCTGAAAGAGATGGGAATACCAGACCGCCTGACCTGTCTCTTGAGAAACCTGTATGCAGGTCAGGAAGCAACAGTTAGAACTGGACATGGAACAACAGACTGGTTCCAAATAGGAAAAGGAGTACATCAAGGCTGTATATTGTCACCCTGCTTATTTAACTTATATGCAGAGTACATCATGAGAAACGCTGGACTGGAAGAAACACAAGCTGGAATCAAGATTGCCAGGAGAAATATCAATAACCTCAGATATGCAGATGACATCACCCTTATGGCAGAAAGTGAAGAGGAACTAAAAAAGCCTCTTGATGAAAGTGAGAGTGGAGAGTGAAAAAGTTGGCTTAAAGCTCAACATTCAGAAAACGAAGATCATGGCATCCAGTCCCATCACTTCATAGGAAGTAGATGGGGAAACAGTGGAAACAGTATCAGACTTTATTTTTCTGGGCTCCAAAATCACTGCAGATTGTGATTGCAGCCATGAAATTAAAAGATGCTTACTCCTTGGAAGGAAAGTTATGACCAACCTAGATAGCATATTCAAAAGCAGAGACATTACTTTGCCAACTAAGATTTGTCTAGTCAAGGCTATGGTTTTTCCTGTGGTCATGTATGGATGTGAGAGTTGGACTGTGAAGAAGGCTGAGCGCCAAAGAATTGATGCTTTTGAACTGTGGTGTTGGAGAAGACTCTTGAGAGTCCCTTGGACTGCAAGGAGATCCAACCAGTCCATTCTGAAGGAGATCAGCCCTGGGATTTCTTTGGAAGGAATGATGCTAAAGCTGACGTTCCAGTACTTTGGCCACCTCATGCGAAGAGTTGACTCATTGGAAAAGACTCTGCTGCTGGGTGGGATTGGGGGCAGGAGGAGAAGGGGACGACAGAGGATGAGATGGCTGCATGGCATCATTGACTCGATGGCCGTGAGTCTGGGTGAAGTCCGGGAGTTGGTGATGGACAGGGAGGCCTGGCGTCCTGTGATTCATGGGGTCTCAAAGGGTTGGACATGACTGAGCGACTGAACTGAACTGAATGAGAGAATAATAGTACTCACTTGCTCTATTTAAAAGCTCTGAAGCTCCAAAATAACTAATTTATCAGAAAGAACTTCTACCACTTGTTTTTAAGCAATCCAGTGAAAATGATATTCCCAGGATGAAGGTGGGTATGGTGATACCCGTAGTGGTACAATAGTGGTGATAAGGACATCGTTCACTAAGTTTAAAAGCAAGCCAAAAAGTGCTTCTGAAAGACTGCAGGATTCAGATAGTGTGCTGTCTTTCAGTTTGTCCGAGCTTAGCCTCTGATGAGGAAGACGACCATGGAGAATTGTGTTAAAGTTTATTCTGCGTGTATGACACTTTACTAAGCAGTTTTTTATGGCTTGTCTCACTCAACTCTCACAGCAACGCTATATATTATGGACTCTCATGGGCTCATTTTAAAAATGTATAAATGTTGTACAGTGAAGTTCATAAAACTACCAATAAGTGCTGGAGCCAACACAAAATCCCAGAGAGTCTGCATTCAGAATCCACATTTTCAGGGATTGTCTCTCTTACTGTGACAGATATTATGCTGGATGTTTAAAAACTATCTTATTTACACAGCACTGCCCTCTTCCAAATATACTAAAATGGAGGGATGTTAAGTGACTTGCCTACCACGTAGGTAGTAGCTTGATAATTGACAAAAAGTCAAAATGTTAGTCACTCAGTCATGTCTGACTCTCTGTGACCCCATGGACTGTAGTCTGCCAGGCTCCACTGTCCCTGGAATTCTCCAGCCAAGAAGACTGGAGTGGGTTGTCATTCCCTCTGCACAGGATCTTCCTGGCTCAGGAATCAAATCCAGGTCTCCTAAATCGCAGGCAGATTCTTTACCATCGGAGCCACCAGGGAAGCCATGATTGACAAGTGTGTGTTTATTTTTAAAGCTACACTTTTGACCTAGGGACTGGGAGAATACAGAAAAACAATAGATCTTGACTCCTTCCCTCCAGAATCTTACAGTCTTCTAAAGGATATAGGAAGCAATGGACAGAAAACAGCAAAAATGGAATTCCAATTCCGGTTCAAAGTATGAGGTTAGCAATTGACTGCTCTGAGCCAGGAGGAATGTGGGCCAACCTTTTAGCTGCCATGGCCTTAAAGACTGTTGGGGAGTGTGGATGATTCTGGAATTTGCAGGAAGACTTGTCAGTTCCTCATTTTAATCATCTCCCCATCTATCTGTTTCTTCTCTATGGATCTTGAAATAAACCTCTTGTCTATTTTCAGCTGAATGATGCCATGGAGACAGGCCTGGTGTCCAGGAAGTAGAGATCCCAGCGGTCTGTCCCGGAGTGCCTTATGACTCCGGAGCCAAGGCAAGCACAGAGCTGCCACTCCTGTGGGGGCCCAGCCTGGGTGTGGTAGGAGGTGGCTAAGCAGCCACGTTGGTGGCAGAGGAGAGTCTCGGGTGGGAGGTATTAGAAATTAGAAATCAAGGCTGCCAATGATTAACATTTCACCCGGGGAGGCTTTAAGAACACATGTTTGCAGGAAAATGTATTCAGTGAAGCTGTGTGCAGAAGGACAGGCCAAGGGGATGATCTTAAGAGAGAAGGAAAAGACATGTCTATTATATATGCTAAGTTGCTTCAGTCGTGTCTGACTCTTTGCAACCCTATGGACTGTAGCCTGCCAGGCTCCTCTGTCCCTGCGATTCTCCAGGCAAGAATATTGGAGTGGGTTGCCATTTCCTTCTCCACATGTCTTTTATATATTCTCACAAATGTTTTTGACCTTCACAGAGAAAACACTAACACCTACCTTGTGTGGGCTGTGGGCTATATGCCAAGTGCTTTGCATACCTGATCTCTGCTTACAGGGATTTCTATTTAACAAGGGGTAGAAATGGAGCATTTAACTAGGTTAAAGTAAAACCATACATTTTTGAGCCTAGATTGGTCTGAATCCAAAGTCCATGCTTTGTAGACTATCAAGTATCCTACATGTGCTCAGAGAATCCATGCCTTATGTAAAGCACATCCCTGCCCTTCCTCTCACATCCGGGAGCAGGTTTGTGTTACGGTTTCTGGATTTGTATGTGAGAAATGAACCATTCAAAGTGGAAGCTCTGCACATAGTTAACAGGTTCATGTTGCAAACACAGTGCTGGAGGCTCTTCTGGGGTAGCTGGGGTGAAACTTCTGCTCTCTCCCCCTTGTCTTTGGTCCAGGTTGTGGGTGACAATGCAGTGGAGCCTCCACACAATAGCCCCTGTGGTGACTGGACATTTCTCCTGACTGCCTGTGATGCTGGCTAAAGAGCAGCCCAATGTGGTTCCAGAAATCATATTAGCTTCTATTTAGAAGTTGATAGAAGCTATTTAGAAGTTTCTATTTAGAATTATATTCTGTTTGAACTAGTCAGAGTGGATTCTGGGGTCTGCAGAAGTCCCTCTGACTTATGTCATTGCATTTGACAAACGGGGAAACTGAGGCTCAGAGGGTGTAAGTTGCTTATAAGGAAGGAAACATTCCTTCCCTTATACTCTTTTGCACAGGAAACATATTTTCTCATTTAAGTCCTCATGGATGAGGTTTATTTGTAAGAAACTTGTGGGAATTTAGTCTGTTCACGTGATTTTACCCTCAGTGATTGTTATGTGGCATCAGCTCAAGTAACATGGGATTTTTTTTTTTTTTTTGACTTGACTTTAAAGGAGTAAGAATCCTTAAAAACACCATGAAGAGGAGATAATATCTGGTGCACTAAAATGAGGGCTGTGTAGATCACCTGTTGTTTTGGCCAGTTCAGCAGGCTTCTCCCTTTTGTGATGTGCCCTGCTTTTCCTTTCAAGAACTGTTATTCCTCCCTCCAAGTGATTCTGATGGGACTTGTGGTCCCTGCACAGGACCACACATGACTCAGATTAGCCAGAGAAGCAGAGTAGTCTATGGGAGAGCATGGGACAGACTCTGGATGTCAACCAGAGTCTGTTTTAGAGGCTTGTTTTGACTTTTGCCAGATAGAGATCTCCATTACACTCTAGGTTTCTATAAACATGGAGGCTTGAAACTTCAAGGGACCATCTGCTACCATGTGGAACAAACTGATTGGAGAATTAAATTTGAAAAGAAGAAAACAGAGCTGCTAACCAAGAAAGAGGAGAAACAACTGGAGAGATGGGGTGGGGGAGGGGAGGGAAGGAGGCAGGGAAGAGAGAGACTCAAAGAAAAAGGCAGGAAAAGACAAAAACCAAGCAAGAATAGTTATGTTAGGCACATATACACACAGATCACACAGATCCATACACATAAACACAGACAGGGAGCAACACATACACAGAAACAGAAATAGACACACGCGCAGACACACAGGATATGTGTGGAGAGGACCAAAGGGACTTGATGCCACTGATGCTTGATGGTATGATTTGAATTCCTGCAGTCATCTGTGCATAAAATGGTATCTGTTCATAGGACTTCCTGGTTCTGAGAGCTGACATTGCTTAAGCCCATTGGGTTTGGTGCATGCTAAGTCACTTCGGTCATGTCCAACTCTTTGCCACCCCATGAACTATAACTGGCCAGGCTCCTCTGTCCATGGGATTCTCCAGGCAAGGATACAGGAGTAGGTCACCACTCCCTTCTCCAGAGGATCTTCTCAACCCATGGATTTCCAGGAGCCGGTGAGGCATTCCACTCGTGACAAAGGTCATGAGGAAGGAGGCTCGGCATATGCAAAGGCGGGATAGAGCCTCAGGAGTCCCCCTGGATATTCTCGAGCATCTACCCCCCAAAAAACCAGAGTCTGCCCACTTTATTGCTTTGTGCTCTCACCTCTGACTTTACTGGGGGCTGTCCCCCACCACCATCTCACTCTCTCTGTCAAAGAGTTAACTTACAGTTCCAATTAATAAAGTTCCTAGGCAATTAGGAGTGTTTAAATCCAAACCCCTCAGATGGCTCTCTAACTTGCCTGACAAGTTTACCCAGACTCCTATAGCTATGCATATGATTGTTTACAATCTCCCAGCCTTGAGAGGCACGGGAAGCTTAAGATATTCAAATAGCTTAGAGCCTCTCAGAGAGTTAGAAACTGTCAGAATAAAACTAGTAAAAGATTTCATTGATGAGCCAATGCTTGTTGCCAAGTTTTCACATCCCCTGTATTGTATCCTTGAATATGTATTAATTAATATAGTTGGTATGTAGAAAAAATAAGTAGTGGCCTTAGTGTTAGCAACTTTAGACCCTTAAGGTAATAAATTCTTTCCTTTGTTGTAAACCCATTACACATCCACCCTATAGGAATGCAATTTTATCTAACACCTTCAGAAGATGGTGCCAAACCTTAAAATAATTATTCTTAGAGAAAATAAGTTTGTCAAGAGTCATAAAATGTTAATAGGCCTTCTGGCCAGAAGATGATGTAAATCACCTAAACCATTTGTATACGATAAATTTGCAGGAAAGAAACCCTGGTTTTTGATAAGGATCAAAGACTGCTGACTTTGCATCCCCTATTATCCTGTATGTGTAACTTAGGGTATAAAAGCCCCTGTTGAAAATAAAGCTATGGGCCTTGCTCACCAAAGCCTGGTCTCCCCATGTCATTCTTCCCCTCAACTTCCAGCTGAGTCTCCATCTGGAGCGCGGAAATCCTCTGCGACCATTTATTTGTCTGGGCTTCTAAGACCCACTCGAGAAGGTGTCTAAGGTGGGGCACCTTCCGCTATTCGAGAGGGCACCTGCGGCCTCCACGGTCAGAGCTAACCTGGTGTCACAGGTTATATTGATCTTCCACATAAACCAAGCTACTCAGCTTCTTTTCTCCACTGAATTTTCCTACTGAGCTATCCTCATTCTATTACTCTTTGTATCTCTAATTAACATTTGAATAGGTCGCCGAAGCCGTCTCTCCTTTGAATACCCTGGATCAGCCGGGGCTGGACCTCGTCAATGGATGGAAGGTGTGTCTCTTACATCTCTTTTATTGGTAGGCAGTTTTTTTTTTTTTTTTCTTTTTTTTTTTTTACCACTGGTGCCATCTGGTCTTGGAGTCCTAAAGAATACAGAATAGGACTCTGTTTCTTGCTCCATTTGGGGCACTCAACCATCTTTGAAACATTTCTATATCTCTGAGCCTCAAGTTTCTCATTTTTTAAAAATGCAACCATGAAACTTGCTTTACCTACAAGCTCTCCAATATTCTGAGAGCTATATCTATCAGGCTATGGAAGGAATTTGAAAGTAAAAACAAATGCTATACAGATATCATGGGACATTCATTCTGAAAAAAATTGCCCTGGTAGGAGTTTGTTGTCTTTTTCCAATGCTGCGATTCTCACACTGGGCAAAGCTCATGGAAAAACTCCTCTATCCAGGCAGTGCTTTTTGAGGTAACAGAAAGTAGCTATTAAAAGGTGTCAAACATTTAGGGAGCCAATGTATCTAATGGGAGAGAATTGCTTTGAACAGAGATGATTTCTCCTTTTAAGGACACCTTGAGAGAATGACCCAGAAAATTAGCATGATCTCCTGCTGCAGAGTGGCTGTCCCATCTCTATTTGTGTTCAGATGGAAAGGAAATGGGGAGAGAACATGTAATCCTTATCTTTCAAATCCATGTTTTATTGATTTTACAGAGTTGCATCTTTCAGTAAAAGAAGAACATTTCTCTGACTTTATCCTCATGCCTCTCTGATAGGAGATGTTTTGTTTGTGATATGTTGGATTCCTTTAGCAGCAATACTGCTGTAACTACTCGGGTAGTCAAAAACCAATAGTTGGTATTTATGATAATTTGTACCTGTGTATGTGCTACATCACTTCAGTCGTGTCCAACTCTTTGCAACCCTATGGACTGTAGCCCACCAGGCTCCTCTGTCCACAAGATTCTCCAGGCAAGAATACTAGAGTGGGTTGTCATGCTCTCCTCCAGGGGATCTTCCTGATCCAGGGATCAAACCCATATCTCTTATTTCTCCTGCATTGGCAGGAGGGTTCTTTACCACTAGCACCACTTGGGAAGTTCATTGTGATAATTAGGTTGCCTCTTAAAAGCAAGGTGAAATCTTTTGCAGGAAATCATCTCAAAAGTATTCCTACAAAGAGAATAACCACTATGTACTGAGTGCAAGACAATGAAATAGATGTCTCCTGTCCTCTATCTCCTTGAGATCTCACACTTGGGATAGGTAATTGAACCACATTATCTAGAAGAGAAAGTTGAGTATGGAGAACTTAAGTGAGAGGTTCCCAGCCCTGGTTTCATATCAACATCATCTCAGGTGCTTGTTTAACAGATTCTTTCACTGAAGCCCAAGTGATTCTAATGTGTGAGATCAGGTTCAGGAAACTGTTCAATAACTTGTCCAGGATCATACTGACTGCTAGTTGACCTAGGTCTCAGTTCAGTTCAGTCACCCAGTCGTGTCCGACTCTTTGTGACCCCATGAACAGCAGCACGCCAAGCCTCCCTGTCCATCACCAGCTCCCAGAGTTCACCCAAACCCATGTCCATTGAGTCGGTGATGCCATCCAACCATCTCATCCTCTGTCGTCCCCTTCTCCTCCTGCCCCCAATCCCTCCCAGCATCAGGGTCTTTTCAAATGAGTCAACTCTTCGCATCAGGCAGCTAAAGTATTGGAGTTTCAGCTTCAAAATCAGTCCTACCAATGAACACCCAGGACTGATCTCCTTTAGGATTGTCTGGTTGGATCTCCTTGCTGTCCAAAGGGACTCTCAAGAGTCTTCTACAACACCACAGTTCAAAAGCATCAATTCCTCGGCACTCAGCTTTCTTCACAGTCCAATTCTCACATCCATACATGACCACTGGAAAAACCATAGCCTTGACTAGACAGACCTTTGTTGGCAAAGTAATGTCTCTGCTTTTTAATATGCTGTCTAGGTTGGTCATAACTTTCCTTCCAAGGAGTAAGCATCTTTTAATTTCATGGCTGCAATCACCATCTGCAGTGATTTTGGAACCCAGAAAAATAAAGTCTGACACTGTTTCCACTGTTTCCCCATCTATTTGCCATGAAGTGATGGGACCAGATGCTATGATCTTAGTTTTCTGAATGTTGAGCTTTAAGCCAACTTTTTCACTCTCCACTTTCACTTTCATCAAGAGGGTCTTTAGTTCCTCTTCACTTTCTGCCATAAGGGTGGTGTCATCTGCATATCTGAGGTTATTGATATTTCTCCCGGCAATCTTGGTTCCAGCTTGTGCTTCCTCCAGCCCAGTGTTTCTCATGATGTACTCTGCATATAAGTTAAATAAGCAGGGTGACAATATACAGCCTTGACGTACTCCTTTTCCTATTTACCTAGGTCTGCCTGAATCCAAATTCCCCATTCTTTTCCTTTCATTATCTTTGTTGATGATCCTTCAAAGTAACTTAAACAAGCAAAAAAAAATGCAACCACCCACATCTTTTGCATTGTTCCTTATACTTAAAATAGTCCATTAAAGATAGGAAACACAAATCCTATTGAGTCTACATTTCCGAAAAATCATTTACCCTCTAATGGGTTGTCTCTATCTTGGACCTAACACAGGGTTAATTAAATACTCACTGTCCTAGGCCAGGTTTGGTGAGTGACATTGGATTGGCTATCTACTGGCTAGCAAAATTAAGAGAACAAAACACATTCACTAGAGTGTGGAAGGTCAGCTCTCCTTAATAAAGGGTTTGTGGTGATGTGAAATTGGAAAAGAAATGATGTATTCTGAAGCTATTTTCATCCCATTACCTTCAGTCAAGAAGAATAAAGGCAAATGTACTTTCTAAGATTAGTCTCCAAATCTGATGTGCACTGAAGGAACATAACTGACTTTCCTCTCCCACTTGCACTGACCCTTTCCCCCTCAGCTTGGAAATTTGTACTAGAACATTTACAGCTGCTAAAGGCATACATATACTTTTCATGTCTTTGGTTTGTTTGTGTGACAAGATGTACATTTTCTGAGTTCAGGGCCTGAAAATCTACTGATTCTCAGAGAAAGAATTCTGTTTCCTTCTTAAAGCCAGGCAGCCCCACCCACCAGCTATCTTCTTCAGAACATAAACCAAATAAATATGGGACCCTGGTGACTTCTAACACTTACTTCAGAGCTAGTGGCTAATTTATTTTAACTCAGTGTAATCAGGTTCCTCCAATTGGTCTATTTTATGATTTGGAGCTTTTTCTCCTAGAAGTTTTGACTTTTAAAGAGTAGTATCAAGATAATGAAGAAAAGAAAAGGGAATTTGAATTAGAGAAAGGATTGTGTTAGTTGCTCAGTCATGTCCAACTCTTTGAGACCCCATGGACTGAAGCCTGACAGGTTCCTCTGTCTATGGGATTCCCCAGGCAAGAATACTGGAGTGGTTGCCATTCCCTTCTCCGGGGATCTTCCCGACACAGGGATCGAGCCTGTGTCTCGATGCAGGTTCTACCTGCATTGAAGGCAGATTCTTTCTGCCTAATGGCTCATCCTGAGTCACTAGGATGGTGATAGCTTAAAACCTTCTCAAAAAAGTAGAGATTGTTCCTGGTTTATATAAACCACAGAAATCTTTTCACCCAAAGACACAATGGGAGGAGATGCATTTCCAGAGTGTTTTTCTTTTTCAAAGAAAAAAAAATTATACATACATAATTTTTCTCATATTCACTGTAAACTGCAGTTCAGTATGATTCCAAATATTCTGAAACAAAGACCCCATGTTGTTTAGATTTTTTTAATATGAGAAGTAAATCTGGGTCCTCATCAGAGCCATGACAAGTTTGAGATACAAGTATGAGAGAGATGAATGGGGGTGCCCTCAAAATGCACAGATGGGTTTTTGAATCATCTGCCTTTAACAATGGGATTCCTAGTGATAAATGGGGCCTGGGGGTGGAGGGAGAGTGCTGCATTATAGGGTGTGCTGTTTGTCCATGCGCCATAAAAATGGGAAGCTCAGTGGTTATTTTCATGGGGGCCCTCTCTTCACTTCTGTGCATTCCTATAGCTTCTTTCTTTGTTTTCATCCACGTGGAAATTCTCTCCCATTTCTAACCACCTAAGTTAGGCAGATTTGATTTTACCAGGTTGTTCCTATTTTCCATACAACCTATACTTGACCTCTGACTTTTCCTACAGTAGGCCATTCTGGGAAACCCCCTGGTTCATTCCGACCCCAGCCTCTGAGATGCTTCCAGCTGTATCAACAGATTTGGTTGGTTTCCCTTTGTTGTTGGTGAGGTTTCTGTGGGAGGCATCATTTCATTCCATTTTCTACCAGTTAACCAGATAACCATCTGACTAATTTATGTTGTAGCAAATGTCTGTCAGAAACAAATCTGAAATCAAATAGTGCTAGGTCTTTGATGGTGAGATATGATATCACCAGACACATGACTATCTGTCAAGCACAGCCCCTACTAATCTTGATACCCAATCTCCCTCATCCATAAAGAAGTTAATTCAGGCAATTACTCTTTATTAACATTGGGTTAGCAAAAAATATTCATATAGGTTTTTTGGAATGCCTAACAGAAAAAAACCCATATGAATTTTTTGGTCAATCTAATACTTTTCAGGATCTGCTTCCATCTTCTTTATATCATGTATATTTGCTAAACGGGCCTGAAACAAGTGTGACCCACAGACGTATCCTTTACCTAGATTAGTGTCTGACCTAAGTGTTCCCTTCAGGATTATCCGTTTCCTGTTGGCCTTCCAAGTTAAGAGAAGATGTCATTTAGACTTCAAGGAGGAGCCGAAACACTTCCCAGGACCAAAAGGGAGAAAGGCCAAGAGAGAATTCCAATCCACTTTTATTTCAGTTCACAATCTATTTATCTCCTCTGTTTCATCCATTTTGTTCTTAACCCTTATGGCACCTCCTTTACCCTGATGAAGTGAGGTGTCGTGGTGTGTGTGTGTGCATATGTGTGTTTGTGTGTGTTAGAAGGCTATTGCTTGGGGTTAGAATGTGTAGCTAATAATGACCTTAAGGGCATTTGATCAAAAAGAGGTGGAGAGGGAAGGTGTGTGGAGATTGGGCATTCTCAAACTCTGCTAGCTGGAAGGCAAACTGGTCAAATTTTGCTTGAGGGTATTCTGTTCATATTTACCAGTCATCTTAAAAATCTACAGGCTTCCCTGAGGGCTCAGATGGTAAAGAATCCACCTGCAATGCAGGAGACCCACATTTGATCCCTGGGTTGAGAAGATCTCTTAAAGAAGGGAATGGCTACCCACTCCAGTATTCTTGCCTGGAGAATTCCATGGACAGAGGAACTGGCGAGAAAAATGTGTAATGTTGATAATAATGGAAGAGACATAATCCAACCATCATTGTTCAATACGTATCAGTTCAGCCACTCAGTCATGTCCAACTCTTTGTGTCACCATGGAGGCAGCATGCTAGGCCTCCCTGTCCATCACCAACTCCTGGAGTTCACTCAAATTCATTTCCATTGAATCAGTGATGCCATCCCACCATCTCATCCTCTGTCGTCCCCTTCTCCTCCCACCTTCAACCTTTCCCAGTGTCAGGGTCTTTTCCACTGAGTCAGTTCTTCGTATGAGGTGGCTAAAGTATCGGAGTGTCAGCTTCAACATCAGTCCTTCCAATGAATATTCAGGACTGATTTCCTTCAGGATGGACTGGTTGGATCTCCTTGTAGTCCAAGGAACTCTCAAGAGTCTTCTCCAACACCACAGTTCAAAAGCATCAATTCTTCGGCACTCAGCTTTCTTTATAGTCCAACTCTCACATCCGTACATGACCACAGGAAAAACCATAGCCTTGACTAGATGGACCTTTGTTGGCAAAGTAATGTCTCTGTTTTTTAATATGCTGTCTAGGCTGGTCATAGCTTTTCTTCCAAGGAGCAAGCGTCTTTTAATTTCATGGCTGCAGTCACCATCTGCAGTGATTTTGGAGCCCCCAAAAATAAAGTCTGTCACTGTTTCCATTGTTTCCCCATCTATTTGCCGTGAAGCAATGGGACAAGATGAATGTTGAGCTTTAAGCCAACTTTTTCACTCTCCTCTTTTACTTTCATTAAGAGGCTCTTTAGTTCTTCTTTGCTTTCTACCATAAGGGTGATATCATCTGCATATCTGAGGTTATTGATATTTCTCCTGACAGTCTTGGTTCAAACTTGTGCTTCATCCAGCCTGGCATTTCACATGATGTACTCTGCATATAAGTTAAATAAGCAGGGTGACAGTATATAACCTTAACATACTCCTTTTCTGATTTGGAACCAGTCTGTTGTTTCATGTCCAGTTCTAACTGTTGCTTCTTGACCTGCATACATATTTCTCAGGAGGCAGGTAAGGTGGTCTGGTATTCCCAGACGATCCAATCTAAGTAGACATGGGAAAATTTATTATAGTCCTTGGGGTTGCAAAGAGTTGGATACAATTGAATGACTAACACTTCCACTTTTTCACTTAAAAATTTACATTCCTTCTTTTAGGAATCTATTTTTAAACAAATAAGAAATATGGAAAAAGATTTGTGTCAAAAAATCTGAATCTCAGCATTGTTTATATCAATGAAAAAACTTAAGGATTTGTCAGGTAAGTTATGACATATCCACAACAGTGGGATTCTGTCATTAAAAACATTGCCCTTAAGAATTTTTAGTCATGGGGAAATGAATTATTCTAAGTGAAAAGGATACATATAAAGCCATGTGACTAATACCAGTTCTGCCAAAAGTGAAATATTGAAAAAGACTGTACAAACATGTCAATTGAATTTGGGGTTACTTTTTCTTCTTTTTATTTTTTGTATTTAAAACACCACACACACACACACACACACACACACACCCCTTCAAAACTATCAGGGAACAAAAGAAAGAGAAATAAGGCATAGGGACGTATTAGCTCAAATGCAGACAAACCTTCTGGGAAGTGCCCACAACTTCAAACACAGAACCAAACTTTGACCCAACTGCAAAAATCCATTGTTGAAAAGACATGTGGGGCTCATAGAACCAGAGAGAAGCCTGAAGATAAAGCTGGAGAAAGACAGATAGGCGACCCAGAATGTCTGTGGGGCCAGAGCAAGTGTACAAATGGGAGCCCATATACTATGTTTAAATATGTATGAGTTATAAATCAAACTAGTTACATGAAATATGTTCTGTTCTTCGCCCTTGACAAATATGCCTTCAGAGTAACAATGAAAAATATATGCAAAGCCATAATTACTTCCAAATAACTGTGACTCACCTGCACATTTGCCCTGGGGTTCTGCAGACTCAGCAGGAGCCAGGCAGAAATAGAGAACAGAGAAGAGTTTCCCCTGACTGCTGGTGCTCTTCCTTCAGCTTCCTCTTCTGAGAGCTCAGGCAGTCCATAAGGAAAGCTCTGTGTTTTCTCTTTCTTTGAGGTGTCTAAGGGGGCTCTTAATTCTCATACAGCTGACTGCCCACTAATACCCCCTTTACCTAGAGATCTCTTGTACCTTTCATCATTTAAGGACTCAGAAGGTGCTGGCTCAGAACCAGGAAGCCACCAGGCCTGTGTCTTAGTCTTGGACTTCCCAGCCTCCTGAACTGAGAGCAATACATTTCTGTTACTTGTAAGACAGTCAGGGTACTGTGTTTTGTTATAGCAGCTCAAAGACATAAAGACAGTGCATAAGATAAATTGGAGACAGGAAGACAAATTAGGAACCATCTCGGCCTTGGAGTAAATGTTAATGGTTGCCTCTGATACCAGTGGTCATCAAAAACAATGACCCTCAGATTGCATCTGTAGACTTGGACTCCAGGAAATCCTTTCCAACTCTCTGTAGGTTATGGTGTGATTTCCTGCCTAACTGATAAGATTGTAAGTGATGCTGAGTGAAGTAAGTAGCTCTCTGCTTGCTCTCAGGCAAGCGTATTTGGATGCACAAAGCCTGATACGCTGGTTTGTGTCTGGAGGTACTACCCCTGGATTAAGGTAATCGCACTGAGACCCACGATGTCTTGGAACACTTGCCTATGAAGGATGAAATGAATCCCTTGGAGAATATTTATCACTCACACACGTACACACAGTCACACACAGAATGTTGGGAGGACCTAGTAACATATAACTGCAATAGAAGAATTTGTGTGTCAGAATTTATGTGTCTTCTCATAGCAACTGATCTAAGTGCTTGTGTGTGAATAAATCTGGGGGGAGAGCTGCGGGGAAAGCTTTTATTTTATACCTCGACTTGTGAGTTTAATGCCTAGCTTCTGATTAAGTTTCTGAAAAGCACAACAGAAGGTCTCTGGAATTAGGGATTATAAATTCTCCCACGTGAGCCAATATTTCAAAATCTCTCACTCAAGTGTGTTAATGCCCATGTGTCTAGGCTGAATGATTCATGGTCTCTAATACATATTTTCTCCTTTGAAGGTTTAAGTGACGATGATGTCTTTTACCTTTTTTTTTTTTTTTTTTGACAAACAATAAGTATTATTTATTTATTTTCTTAATGGTAAGCATGTAACAGTGTTTTTTCAGCTTTACGAGGCCTAATTGACAAATAAAATTGTACGATATTTAAAGTGACATTGGGATGCCTGATATATGTCTTTTACCTTATTAATTTCTTCTGTCCTCTTAGTTTCTCTGTCCTTCCATCCAAGGCTTCTCTCTCTTTCCTCCTGAGCTCCCCTCTTGCTCCAAATTAGCCACCTTCTCTCTCTGACATCTCTGCCAGGGGGCACTTGTTTTTCTTATTCAGAACTGATACCCAGGTGACATCATTTACCCCTCCACTTTCCTCACATCTCATCAGTCAAAAGCGCTGTCAGCCCTGTCAGTGTGACCCATATGAAATCTTTTATGGGCCCACCATCCATTCACTTCCTGAGATCCCATTGAGCTACTCCATCATTGCTCATCTTTATATTATGTCCAGAGCTCAAATTTTAAAAATAGTCTCCATTAAAAATTTTATCTCTCTTCATATTCTCTTAGGAGATTAATACATTGTTACTAAACACTATTTTCAAACTTTCCAAGGAGCTTCCCAGTATAAATCTCAAATTCTTTAATTTGGCATGAAAGGTTCTCCCTCCATCGAGTATCCATCTTCTTTACACCTTTCCTCCCACAATATTTGCAGCTGGATTTCAGTGTTTTTGAAAACTTAAAGCACGTCTTTTACTGGACTATCTTTGTTCCTACTATTCCACCTGCCAACAATTATTTCCCTCCATCTCTACCTTTGCCCAATTCTAGTGTATTTTTTTAAAGCAGGGGTCCCCAGCCTCAGGGATCAAATGCCTGATCATCTGAAGTGGAACTGATATAATAATAATAGAAATAAAGTGCACAATAAATGTAATGCACTTGAATCATCCTGAAACCACTCTCCCTGCCCCCGGTCCATGGAAAAATTGTCTTCCATGAAACTGGTCACTGATGCCAAAAAGAGTTGGGGACTGTTGCTTTAAAGTCTGCCTTACACCTGACCTCTGCTTTGGAATCTTTTCTGTTTAATATTTTCTTCTTCTCTAATAACCTATAAGAACTTATACTCTCGATCATTCTCTCATTTTAATTTAATGCTAGCTAGCTATAATGTTATTTCTCTACTAAAGGAAATATCCTGTCTTCCAGCTAACATACATTCCTTGAGTATATGACCTTCCTCTTGTATTGCTTTGACTTGAAACTCTTAACAACAACACTTAATGAAAAGATTAATAGCAACATTCATTGGGTACTTACTATGTGCTGGGCACTGTGCTAAGAGTTTCATGTTTCTGATATTACTTGACTCCTTACCATCAATGAATTAGATAGGCAGTGTTACTTACTGCTTTGCACACAAAGAAGCTGAAGCTTAGAGAAGCAAAGTAACTTGTCTGAGGTCACTAAACTAGAAAGTTGTAAAGTCAACATGTGAATCTTGGACTTTATTGTGGCAAAGACTAAACTTTTGTACCCATTTTCTACTGAATCTCCAGTTTTTCATTCAGTTTTCAATTTAAAAAGTTCCTGAGGGCCAATCATATACAAAGCATTGTGCTTGTAACTTATTCATTGATATGACAACTACAAATAGCTAAAAGTAGTTCAAACTGGCCTACCCCAAATGGGCCATTTCCTGTGGAGGCAGGCAACATCCTTCTGGAACTCAAGTGCAGCAAACCATCATGCAGAATTAAGGATGGTGCAAATTCCTCTGTAATTTTGTTGTTGCCAGAGCTGCTCCAGGTCCTTTGCTTAATACCCTCCATCTCCCATCTTTAGCAGTAGTGTCCTGTTCAAAACCTACCAACCCCCACCTTTAGCAGGAGTTCATATGAATCTTTAAGTTAAAGGGTTCAAAGATAATAAAGGAAGTCACAAACAACAACAAAACCCAGGGAGAACCATCTGGATCAAGATCACTAGGAATCTGACCTCCACCAGACCTGAGTCTCATATAGGCTAATTTTACAACATGAACATATTACATGATATACCTACCAGTGGCCATGACCAGACATTAAGGACCAAAGAAGATAAAAAGAGGGTAGCACTCCACTATCTCAAAAAAAAACCCCTGCCCTTTCCCAGGCAGATTAAAGCATATGTCTCTCCATCATTGACCTCACTCCTCCTCCCTTTGGCTTTACTCTTTAAAAGTAAATCCCTCACCAGTAGGGCCAGAAGCTGATCTGTAAACTTAGTTCTGCTACTCTATTGTTTGGCCTCTGAATAAAGCTAGTGTTATATCCATGTCAGCTTCAGTTTTGTTATTTGCCTACTCAAAGCTAACATAAAAAAGAACCCTCCCTGCCATTCAGAAAGCCTAGGCAGGGCTTGGGTCCAAGCAGGGTCCATATGACTTAATTTAATAATATTTTCATTAAGAGATCAAGTCCCATTCTCCTCCCCCTTGAATCTAAACTGGACTTACTAAATTGTCTAATAAAATAGGGACAGAAGAGAATGCAGTGCCAGTTTCCAGTCTGGGACCTTGAGAGACTAGTGGCTTCCACTTCCTCTCTTGGAACACTTTCTAGAGGAATCCTGAGATCTCTGAAACTACTCTGAATAATCGGAGACTGCCATGCTAAAGCGGTCACAGGAAGACATTTCCAGCTGAGTCCAGGCTTCCCGCCAACCATACCATGGCACTAACCATGTAAGTGGAGATGCCATGGGCCCTCTAGACCAGTCTGTCTGCCAGCTGAATATCAGTTAGTACCTTTGGACAATGACAGGAAGTGGGAGACCCATCCAAGCTCTGCCCCAATTCCTCACCCTTAACATCATGGGATGTAATGACATGGTTGTTATTTAAGTGAAGTGTTAATCGCTCAGTCGTGTCCAACTCTTTATGACCTTACGGACTGCAGATAGAATAAATTGGTCATAGCACAGCTCCTTAGTTTATGTGTCCTTCTAAGTCAAGAGATGACGGGAACTCAATAATATTTCTTGTTTTAATTCTAAATTTCCATGGGACAAATTTTTAAATTGGGCTCAGCTTGTGTTGCTTTTCAACTCCTGCTACAGAGGAAAAAAAAAAAAAAGCCAAGGAGAAGGGTTCACAGAATACAAATAGGGCTTCCAGCATCCACTACAGTGTATGTGTCACAGGGGGATGAGCAGTTCTGAGAAAAATCCTCAGTAATGCTTTACTTAAAAGCCTGCCTTCCTTATTTCTGGATCCTCAAATGACACTGCTCTCTGCTTCTAGCCTGTGAAGTGTATCAGCCTCCCAAAGCGTTTCACGTGCTCATTAGCACAGTACTGATCCCTGGAGCAGCCTCCATTATTCACTCTCCTCTAGTCGTTCTTTAGGAAGCACAGGAAATTGGCACCCAAGGCAGAGTCAGCTTCTATCAGTTAAACATTCTCCCCAGGAGCTGGATTGGGATGCTGGTCCAGAGGCAGAGTAGTGGAGTAGTTAGGAAGGAATCAAATACCTCTGAGATATTGCAAGTTCAGTTCCAGACAACCTCAATAAAGTGAATATCTGAATATCACCACAATAAAGTCACACAAGTTTTTTGGTTTCCAGTCAAAAGTTATGTTTATACTATACTGTAGTCTAGTAAATATATGGTAGCATTATGTCTAAAACCACAATGTACATACCTTAATTAAAAAATACTTCATTGCTAAAACATGCTAACCATCCTCCGAACCTTCACAAGTCATAATCTTTTTGCAACAGAAACATTAAAAATTACTGATTACAGATCACCATAACAAATATAAGTAAAAAAGTTTGAAATATTGCAAAAATTGCCAAAAAATGTGACACAGAGGCACAAAGTAAGCAAATGTTCAAAAAATGGCACTGATAGACTTGCTCAAGGCAGGGTTGCCACAAACCTTCAATTTTAAACAAACAGACAAACAAACACATAATATCTATGAAGTGCAATAAAGTGAAGTATAATAAAATGAGGTGTGCCTATGTATACATGTTGCATAAAGCAACATTTTTTCCAGATATTAGTCATTCATTATAAATTTTTGGATTTGGAACCATTTCCATATACTATCAGTACTAATGTTTACTTAATATTTTTATTCAAATAAATTTATTTAAAATATAAATGTACTTATTTAAAAAGAAACTATCAGGATTTCTGGATTCTGGGTCAGATTGTAAGGGTCTTAGAAGTCCCCACTCACTCCTAACAAGTAAAATGCTGAAGAGACAGAAGTCAGCAACTCTTCTTGGATCCATAAGAAAGGTGAGGGCCGAGGACAAACTATTTCCCTCAAGATTAGAGAGACAGACAGGCGAATATAAGGAGTCACAGTTTACCAGAGCAGAGTCATGAGTGGAAATTGCCTTGGCAACCAGTGTCAAGGTAGGAAAAACCTGAGCTGTAATTGGCAAACATCTGAAGGTTCAGTGTGGCCAATTCTAAGAGTTAAAAACACCAGGTGACCAAGTCATGGCTGAGGGAGGGGTTGGGGTGTGTTTCCACATTTATGTGGATTTTACCTCCCGGAGCTCCATTACATTCTCATAATAAATATCAGGGGGTAAATCCCCTCATGATTCTAGCAGTGGGAGAAAAAAGAAACCATTTTTAGCTATACCAGAGCACTCTGTTATTCTTAATGAGGGCTACCCTCAGGAGAAACTAGTCAGCCAGAACCTAACCTGCTGAAGTATTGTCAGAACCTACCTGACTTAGAGGAATAGAAATACCCAACTCCAGTCAGTTTTAACCTTTCACGTGAGAGAAGGGGAAAACTCAGTTCCTGCCCACTATCACCTTGTGGAAGGAGGGAGTACCTAGCTCCAGCCCTCTCTAGTCATCTTGTTCCAACTAAGAGGGGAGGAAAACTAAAATGCATGTGATGATCCCAGTCCGGAGGTTCAGACTCACTGAAAGACTGACAACATTAATAAAGGCCTATTTACAGCAATTCCTTTTACCCAGTACCTCATGTCTGGCTATCAGGAAATATTACAAGGTGCACTAAAAGGGAAAACAACACAATTTAAGCAAACAGAGCAAGTATCAGTAACAGATACAGCAGGGATGTTGGAATTATCAGACTGAAAATTTAAACAACTCTGATTCCTATAATAAGAGCTTTAATTGACAAAATAGACAGCATGTAAGAACAGATGGGCAATGTAAGCAGGGAGATGGAAATCCTAAAGATGAAACAGAAATGCTAAAGAACAGAAAAACTTTAACAGAAATGAAGACTGCCTTTACTAGACTCATTTATAAACATGTCACAGCTGAGGAAAGAATCTTTGAGGATTTGTCAATAGATACCTCCAAAACTGAAAAGCAGAGAGAACAAAAACAGAAAATAACAGAAAAATAATGGAACAGAATATGCAAGGACTGTGAGAAAACTCCAAAATGTGTAACATATGGATAATGGGGATACTGGGAAGACCAGAGGAAGAAGAAAGAGAGAAAGGATGGAAGAAATATTTGAAATGGTAACGACTGAGAATTTCATCCAAACTAATGCCCAATACCAAATCACAGATCAAGGAAGATCAGAGAACACTGAGAAGAATAAATGTCAATAGTACACCTAGGCATATTATTTTCAAACTACATGAAATCAAATATAATAACTCTAAAAGAAGCCAGAAGAAAAGAACACCTGACCTATAGAGAAATAAAGATAACAGCTACATCTAACTTCCCAGAAACCATGCAAGCAAGAAGAGAGGGAAGTGAAATATTTAATGTGCTAAGAGAAATATTTAATGTGCTACCTCACATGAAAAGTCAAAATCAGTTTTCTTAGGGAGAAATAAAATAATTTAGGTCAGAAACCTGGATCTACATAAGAAAAGAAGAGCACTGAAGAAGGAATAAGTGAATATAAATAAATACTTTTATTTCTCTTACTCTTAACTGCTCAAACAGCATGTTCAAAATAATAATAGCAACACTGCATTTTATTATGTATACACTATACCTTACTGTATTCCTTGCTGTTGTTTTAGTCACTAAGTCATGTCTAATTCTTTTACAACACCGTGGACTGTAGTCTGTCTGTTCCCCAAGTTGGAAGATCCTCTGGAGAACGGCATGGCAAACCACTCCAGTATTCTTGCCTAGAGAATTCCCATGGACAGAGGAGTCTGGTGGGCCACAGTCCATAGGGTCACAAAGAATCGGACATGCCTAGTGACTAAGCACAGCACAGCTGTTGTTATAATGAGCCTAAACTACCTTTGAAATGGTATAGTATTATTTAAAAGTATACTTGGATTAGTTTTAAATGGATTTTGCAAACTCTAGGAGAACTGCTAAATAAAGTAAAAAAAAAAAAAAAAAGAACTGTAATTGATAAGAGAGAAAATGTAATTATATGAAATGCTCAGTTAAATCCACAAAAGGCAGAAAAAGTGAAGACAAAAATAAGAACACGGGCAACTAATAGAAAATAGTAACAAATATGATAGATATTGATCCACCTATGTTAAAAATTAATTTGAATGTCAGTAGTCTAAATAAATGAATTAAAAGACAGAGATTGTCAGAGTGGGTCAAAAGACAATACTGAACCATATATTGTTCATAAGAAACCCACCTTAAATATATAAAGACACGTATAGATTAAAAGTAGATAGAGAAAACTATGTTAACGCTAATCAAAAAAAGAGTATCTATATTAATTTTAAAGAAAGCAGACTTCAGGAAAATTATCAGGAATAAAGAAGGGTATTACGTAATGGTAAAGACTGACACCATCAAGCAACTGGATATAATGAATCTATAGAATATTTGATTCAACAACAGCAGAGCAAATATTCATGTCAAGATCACATGGTACATTCAGAAAATAAAGCACATTCTGGGCCAGAAAATACAACTCAACAAATTAAGAAGAATAGAAATCATACAATATCTGCTTTCAGACCACAATGGAATTAAAGCAAGGATCAACAACACAGAGATAGCTGGAAAATCCCCAAATATGTGGAGATAAAACAATATACTTCTAAATAACGCATGGTCAAAGAAGAAATCTTAAGATAAATGGAAAATATTTTGAACTAAAGGAAAATAACACAACTTATTAAATTTTATGGGATGCAGATCAAGTAGCACTTAAAGGGAAATATGTAGCATTTAATGCATATACATTAAAAAAAAGAAAATATTAGTCATTAATCCAAGTTTCCACTACCAGAAACTAGAAGAAAAAGAGCAATTTAAATCCAGATAAACAGAAGAAATTAATAATAAGAATTAGAGTATAATTCAATAAAATATAAAATAGGATATCAACAGAGAAAATCAATAAAACCAAATCTTGTATTTTGAAAAATCAGTAAAATCAATAAGTATCTAGTCAGGCTAATAAATATAAAACAAATTACTAATATCAGGATGAAAGAGGAGGTATCACACAAATCCATGACCATGCAAGAAACCATGCAAGTGAGAGGGAAGTGAAAAATTTAATGTGTTGAGAAAAACAAACAAACAACTCACTGTCCTAGCATTCTGTACCTTCAAAAGTGAAGGAGAAATAGACTTTCTCAAACAAATGAATATTGAAGAAATTTGCCAGTACCTGGCTTATAAGAAAAGTTAAAATCAGTTTTTTTAGACAGAAATAAAATAATTTAGGTTAGAAACCTGGATCTACATAAGATAATAAAGAATACCATGAATAATTCTATGCCCACAAATTTGATATCCTCAATGAAATGGACCAATTCTTGTAAAGGCACAATTTACCAAGACCAACACAGAAAGAGACAATCTGAATAAGCCTGTATTTATTAAAGAAATTAAGTCAATAATCAACAACTTTATAAAACAAAGCACCAGGTCCAGATGACTTCCCTGGGTGAACTCTGCCAAATATTTAAAGAAATAATTAATTCTTCACATTAATTGTAAGAAATATAATTGCAATTGTACTCCAGTTCTATATAATTTCTCACAGAAGATAAAAGCAAAGGGACTACTTCCTAACTTTTGCTATGAAGCCAGCATTACCTAGTACCAAACCAGAAAATGACATTACAAAGCAGAGAATTATGAAAGATCTCTGTCATGGAAATATTAGCAAATCAAATCCAACAGCATACAAAAATTTTTTTTACATCCAAGTGTGAAATTTCAGGTATCTAAGGCTGGATCACGGAGAAGGCAATGGCACCCCACTCCAGTACTCTTGCCTGGAAAATCCCATGGGTGGAGGAGCCTGGTGGGCTGCAGTCCATGGGGTCGAGAAGAGTCGGACACGACTGAGCGACTTCACTTTGACTTTTCACTTTTATGCATTGGAGAAGGAAATGGCAACCCACTCCAGTGTTCTTGCCTGGAGAGTCCCAGGGACGGGGGAGCCTGGTGGGCTGCCATCTGTGGGGTTGCGTAGAGTTGGACACGACTGAAGTGACTTAGCAGCAACAGCAGCAAGGCTGGATCAACATTCTATAATCAATAAATGTAATTCTCACATCCAGAAGCTACAGAATAAAAATTACATGATCATATATCAACAGATAGAGAAAAAGCATCTGACAAAATTCAACACCAACACATGATAAAATCTCTTAGTAAACTCAGAAAAGAGAAGAAATTCTTCAACGTAATTTTAAAAATCTACAAAAAACTGACAACTAATGTCATAGTTAACAGTGAGAAACTAGAACATTCTAAGACTGGGAATAAGGAGAGGATGTCCCCTCTCATCACTCATTTACTTATTTTCAGCATACTTAAAAGTCCAATCTCAGATAAGAAAAGGAAACAAAAGACATATAGATTTAAAAGGAAAAAGATAACTGTCTTTGTTTGCAGATGACATGACTGTCTATGTAGAAAATCTGAAGGAATTGAATAAAAAAATTCAAACTAATAAACAATGACAGCAATGTTTCTGGTACAGATGAATATAAAAAGTCAATTGCCTTTCGATATGCTAGTAATGAATAAATGGAATTTGAAATTAGAAACACAATACCATTTATATTAGCACCACCTCAAAATGAAATACTTAGGTACAAATCTGACAAAATATGTATAAAATATATATAATAAAAGCTATAAAACTCTGATAAAGGAAATTAAAGACCTAAATAAATGGAGAGATATTCCATATTCCTGAATAGGAAGACTTAATACTTGAAGAGATCAGTTCTGCCCAACTTGATTTATAGATTCAATGCAATCTCAATCAAAATTCCAGAAGTTATTTTGTAGATAAACTTATTCTATAGTTTGTGGAGAGGCAAGGAATCTAAAAGAGTCAATATAATGTTGAAAAAGTTGGAGGACTGACATATGCCTGACTGCAGGACTTACTGTATAGACATAGTAGTCAAATAGTCATAGTAGTCAGGACACTGTGATAATGGAGAAAGACTAGGCAAATAGTTTAGTGGGACAGAACAGAGAGCTCAGATAGACTCCTATAAATGTAAGCAACTGAACTTTGACAAAGGAGCAAAGGCAATGCAACTGAGCAAAGATAGTCTTCTCAACTAATGGTCCTGAGACAACTGGACATGCATGTGTAAAAAAAAAAAAGTGAGTTTAGACACAGAACTTATACCCTTCACAAGAATTAATCCAACATGGATTATAGATGTAAATGTAAAGTGCAAAATTATAAAACACCTAGATGGCAATATAGAGAAAAACCCAGATGACCTTGGGTATTGTGATGGCTTTTTAGATCCAATACCAAAGGCACTATCCATGAAAGAAGTAACTGATAAGCTAAACTTCATTGAAATTAACTTTTCTGCAAAAGACAAATTCAAGAGAATGAGAAGGAAAGCAACAGATTGGGAGAACATGTGTGTCTTTCAAAAGATACATCCTATAAAATACTGTTATCCAAAATACACAAAGAACACTTAAAACTCAACAGTAAGAAAACAATCCAATTAAAAGTGAACTTAAGTCCTGAACAATCTCACTGAAAAGCCACACAGATGGCAAATAAGCAAATGAAAAGATGCTTCTCATCATATGTGATTAGGGAAGTGGAAATTAAGATAATGGGATACCATTATGCACCAGTTAGAATGGTCAAAATCTGGACCACTGACAACAACAAATCTTGATGAGAAAGTAGAGCAACAGGAACTTTCATTAACAGTTGGTGGGAATGCAAAATTATTCAGTCATGATGGAAGACAGTTTGGTATTGCTTGTAAGACTAAACATACTTTTACCACGTCAAAGTGAAAGTGAAAGTTAGTCACACAGTCGTGTCCGACTCTTTATGATCCCATGGACTGTAGCCTGCCTTGCTCCTCTGTCCATGGAATTGTCCAGGCAAGAGAACTGGAGTCAGTTGCCATTTTCTATTCTAGGGGATTTTCCCAACCTGGGGATTGAACCCAGGTCTCCTGCATTGCAGGCAGATTCTTTACCAACTGAGCCACTAGGGAATGAACAATAATATAATACGTTAATAATATGTCAATGTAGTTTCATTAATTGTGGCGAATGTGCCTTGCTCATGGAATTGATAATAGGGAAGCTGTCCGGTGGAAGTGGACATAGGGAAATCTCTGTACCTTCCTTCAACTTTTGCTGTGAAGTGCTATGAAAAAAAAGTAGTCTCTGAAAAAAAAGTGACACCAATGAAAAACCAGTATTAACTGTGATGAACGAATGGAAACTATAAAAATAAGCATAGTGAAAACAAATAACTATAATTTATTAAATAAAATATAAATATAAAAGCCACTATGGAAGACAGTATGGATATTCCTTAAAAATCTAGGAATAAAACCACCATATGACCCAGCAATCCCACTCCTAGGAATATACCCTGAGGAAACCAAGATTGAAAGACACACATGTATCTCATTGTTCATTGCAGCACTACTTACAAGAGCTAGAACATGGAAGCAACCTACATGTCCATCAACAGATGAATGGATAAAGAATTTGTGGTCCATATACACAATGGAATATTCAGTTCAGTTCAGTTCAGTTCAGTCGCTCAGTCGTGACCGACTCTTTGCAACCCCATGAATTGCAGCACGCCAGGCCTCCCTGTCCATCACCAATTCCTGGAGTTCACTCAGACTCACATCCATCGAGTCAGTGATGCCATCCAGCCATCTCATCCTCTGGTGTCCTCTTCTCCTCCTGCCCCCAATCCCTCCCAGCATCAGAGTCTTTTCCAATGAGTCTACTCTTCGCATGAGGTGGCCAAAGTACTGGAGTTTCAGCTTTAGCAGCATTCCTTCCAAAGAAATCCCAGGGCTGATCTCCTTCAGAATGGACTGGTTGGATCTCCTTGCAGACCAAGAGACTCTCAAGAGTCTTCTCCAACACCACAGTTCAAAAGCATCAATTCTTCGGTGCTCAGCTTTCTTCACAGTCTGACTCTCACATCCATACATGACCACAGGAAAAACCATAGCCTTGACTAGATGAACCTTTGTTGGCAAAGTAATATTCAGATCAGATCAGATGAGTCGCTCAGTCATGTCTGACTCTTTGCAACCCCATGAATCGCAGCACACCAAGCCTTCCTGTCCATCACCAACTCCCAGAGTTCACTCAGACTCACGTCCATCGAGTCAGTGATACCATCCAGCCATCTCATCCTCTGTCGTCCCCTTCTCCTCCTGCCCCCAATCCCTCCCAGCATCGGACTCTTTTCCAGTGAGTCAACTCTTTGCATGAGGTGGCCAAAGTACTGGAGTTTCAGCTTTAGCATCATTCCTTCCAAAGAAATCCCAGGGCTGATCTCCTTCAAAATGGACCGGTTGGATCTCCTTGCAGTCCAAGGGACTCTCAAGAGTCTTCTCCAACACCACAGTTCAAAAGCATCAATTCTTCAGTGCTCAGCCTTCTTCACAGTCCAGCTCTCACATCCATACATGACCACAGGAAAGACCATAGCCTTGACTAGACGAACTTTTGTTGGCAAAGTAATGTCTCTGCTTTTGAATATGCTATCTAGGTTGGTCATAACTTTCCCTCCAAGGAGTAAGCATCTTTTAATTTCATGGCTGCAATCACCACCTGTAGTGATTTTGGAGCCCAGAAAATTAAAGTCTGACACTGTTTCCACTGTTTCCCCATCTATTTCCCATGAAGTGGTGGGACCAGATGCCATGATCTTCGTTTTCTGAATGTTGAGCTTTAAGCCAACTTTTTCACTCTCCACTTTCACTTTCAAAAAGACGCTTTTGAGTTCCTCTTCACTTTCTGCCATAAGGGTGGTGTCATCTGCATATCTGAGGTTATTGATATTTCTCCCTGCAGTCTTGATTCCAGCTTGTGCTTCTTCCAGCCCAGCGTTTCTCATGATGTACTCTGCATATAAGTTAAATAAGCAGGGTGACAATATACAGCCTCGACGAACTCCTTTTTCTATTTGGAACCAGTCTGTTGTTCCATGTCCAGTTCTAACTGTTGCTTCCTGACCTGCATACAAATTTCTCAAGAGGCAGATCAGGCGGTCTGGTATTGCCATCTCTTGAAGAATTTTCCACAGTTTATTGTGATCCACACAGTCAAAGGCTTTGGCATAGTCAATAAAGCAGAAATAGATGTTTTTCTGGAACTCTCTTGCTTTTTCCATGATCCAGCGGATGTTGGCAATTTGATCTCTGGTTCCTCTGCCTTTTGTAAAACCAGCTTGAACGTCAGAAAGTTCACGGTTCACATATTGCTGAAGCCTGGCTTGGAGAATTTTGAGCATTACTTTACTAGCGTGTGAGATGAGTGCAATTGTGCGGTAGTTTGAGCATTCTTTGGCATTGCCTTTCTTTGGGATTGGAATGAAAACTGACCTTTTCCAGTCCTGTGGCCACTGCTGAGTTTTCCAAATTTGCTGGCATATTGAGTGCAGCACTTTCACAGCATCATCTTTCAGGATTTGGAATAGCTCAACTGGAATTCCATCACCTCCACTAGCTTTGTTCATAGTGATGCTTTCTAAGGCCCACTTGACTTCACATTCAAGCCATAAAAAGGAATGCATTTGAGTCAGTTCTAATGAGGTGGATGAACCTAGAACCTATTACACAGAGTGAAGTGAGTCAGAAAGAGGAAGATAAATACCTTATTCTAACACATATAAATGGAATCTAGAAACATGGTACTGAAGAATTTATTTACAGAGCAGCACTGGAGAAACAGACATAGAGAATAGATTTGTAGACATGGGGAAGGGGAGGAGAGGGTGAGATGTGTGGAAAGAGTAACATGGAAACTTACATTACCATATCTAAAGTAGATAGCCAATGCGAATTTGCTGTATGGCTCAGGAATTTCAAACTTGGGCTCTGTACCAACCTAGAGGAATGGAATGGGGAGGGAGATGGGAGGGAGTTTCAAAAGAGAGGGGATATATGTTTGTTTATGGCTGATTCATGTTGGGGTTTGAGAGAAAACAGCAAAATTCTGTAAAGCAATTATCCTTCAATAAAAAATACATAAATCTTTTTAAAAAGCAAAGTGAAAATAAATAAATAAAATTTATTAAATAAAACACACTATAAAATAATATTATATATACTATTTATAATAATATATAATATAAACAATTAAATTATCATAAATATTAATTTATTATGTATTAATTTATACAAATATATGGAGAAGGCAATGGCACCCTACTCCAGTACTCCTACCTAGAAAACCCCATGGATGGAGGAGCCCGGTGGGCTGCAGTCCATGGGGTCATTAGGAGTCGGACACGACTGAGTGACTTCACTTTCATTTTTCACTTTCATGCATTGGAGAAGGAAATGGCAACCCACTCCAGTGTTTTTGCCTGGAGAATTCCAGGGACGGGGGAGCCTGGTGGGCTGCAATCTCTGGGGTCGCACAGAGTCGGACATGACTGAAGCGACTTAGCAGCAGCAGCATACAAATATAAATAAATATTTCATTTATTAACTTAAATATAATAGATTATAATTTATTAAATAAAATATAATATAAAATTTAAAAATTTTTTATTTATTTTAATTAGAGGCTAATTACTTTACAATATTGTATTGCTTTTGCCATATATCAACATGAATCCGCTATGGGTGTACATGTGTTCCCAGTCCTGAACCCCCCTCCCACCTTCCTCCCTATATCCCTCTGGGTCATCCCAGTGCACCCACCCCAAACATCCTGTATCCTGCATCAAACCTGGACTGGTGATTCGTTTCTTATATGATATTATACATGTTTCAATGCCATTCTCCCATATCATCCCCCCGCCTCTCCCACAGAGTCCAAAAGACTGTTCTATACATCTGTGTCTCTTTTGCTGTCTCGCATACAGGGTTATCATTACCATCTTTCTAAATTCCATATATATGCGCTAGTATACTGTATTGGTGTTTTCCTTTCTGGCTTACTTCACTCTGTATAATCGGCTCCAGTTTCAACAACCTCATTAGAACTGCTTCAAATGTATTCTTTTTAATGGCTGAGTAATATTCCACTGTGTATATGTACCACAACTTGCTTATCCATTCATCTGCTGATGAACATCTATGTTGCTTTCATGTCCTGGCTATTATAAACAGTGCTGCAATGAATATTGGGGTACACATGTCTCTTTCAATTCTGGTTTCCTCGGTGTGTATGCCCAGCAGTGGGATTGCTGGGTCAAATGGCAGTTCTATTTCCAGGTTTTTAAGGAATCTCCACACTGTTCTCCATAGTGGCTATACTAGTTTGCATTTCCACCAACAGTGTAAGAATGTTCCCTTTTCTCCACATCCTCTCCAGCATTTATTGCTTGTAGATTTTTGGATCACAGCCATTGACTGGCATGAAATGGTACCTCATTGTGATTTTGATTTACATTTCTCTGATAAATGAGTGATGTGGAGCATCTTTTCATGTGTTTGTTAGCCATCTGTATGTCTTCTTTGTAGAAATGTCTATTTAGTTCTTTGGCCCATTTTTTGATTGTATCGTTTATTTTTCTGGAATTGAGCTGCAGGAGTTGCTTGTATATTTTTGAGATTAGTTGTTTGTCAGTTGCTTCATTTGCTATTATTTTCTCCCGTTCTGAAGGCTGTCTTTTCACCTTGCTTATAGTTTCTTTTATTGTGCAGAAGTTTTTAAGTTTAATTAGGCCCCATTTGTTTATTTTTGCTTTTATTTCCAATATTCTGGGAGGTGGGTCATAGAGGATCCTGCTGTGATGTATGTCAGAGAGTGTTTTGCCTATGTTCTCCTCTAAGAGTTTTATAGTTTCTGGCCTTATGTTTAGATCTTTAATCCATTTTGAGTTTATTTTTGTGTATGGTGTTAGAAAGTGTTCCAGTTTCATTCTTTTACAAGTGGTTGACCAGTTTTCCCAGCACCACTTGTTAAAGAGATTGTCTTTTCTCCATTGTATATTCTTGCCTCCTTTGTCAAAGATAAGGTGTCCATAGGTGCATGGATTTATCTCTGGGCTTTCTATTTTGTTCCATTGATCTGTATTTCTGTCTTTTTGCCAGTACCATACTGTCTTGATGACTGTGGCTTTGTAGTAGAGCCTGAAGTCAGGCAGGTTGATTCCTCCAGTTCCATTCTTCTTTCTCAAGATTGCTTTGGCTATTCGAGTTTTTTTTGTATTTCCATACAAATTGTGAAATTATTTGTTATAGCTCTGTGAAAAATACCGTTGGTAGCTTGATAGGGATTGCATTGAATCTACAGATTGCTTTGGGTAGTATACTCATTTTCACTATATTGATTCTTCTGATCATGAACATGGTGTATTTCTCCATCTTTTAGTGTCCTCTTTGATTTCTTTCACCAGTGTTTTATAGTTTTCTATATATAGGTGTTTAGTTTCTTTAGGTAGATATATTTCTAAGTATTTTATTCTTTTCGTTGCAATGGTGAATGGGATTGTTTCCTTAATTTCTGTTTCTATTTTCTCATTATTAGTGTATAGGAATGCAAGGGATTTCTGTGTGTTGATTTTATATCCTGCAACTTTACTATATTCATTGATTAGTTCTAGTAATTTCCTGGTGGAGTCTTTAGGGTTTTCTATGTAGAGGATCATGTCATCTGCAAACAGTGAGGGTTTTACTTCTTTTCCAATCTGGATTCCTTTTATTTCTTTTTCTTCTCTGATTGCTGTGGCCAAAACTTCCAAAACTATGTTGAATAGTAATGGTGAAAGTGGGCATCCTTGTCTTGTTCTTGACTTTAGGGGAAATGTTTTCAATTTTTCACCATTGAGGATAATGTTTGCTGTGGGCTTGTCATATATAGCTTTCATTATGTTGAGGTATTTTCCTTCTATGCCTGCTTTCTGGAGAGTTTTTATCATAAATGGATGTTGAATTTTGTCAAAGGCTTTCTCTGCATCTATTGAGATAATCATATGTCTTTTATTTTTCAATTTATTGATGTGGTGTATTACATTGATTGACTTGTGGATATTGAAGAATCCTTGCATCCCTGGGATAAAGCCCACTTGGTCATGGTGTATGATCTTTTTAATGTGTTGTTGGATTCTGATTGCTAGAATTTTGTTAAGGATTTTTGCATCTATGTTCATCAGTGATACTGGCCTGTAGTTTTCTTTTTTTGTGGGATCTTTGTCAGGTTTTGGTATTAGGGTGATGGTGGCCTCATAGAATGAGTTTGGAAGTTTACCTTCCTCTGCAATTTTCTGGAAGAGTTTGAGCAGGATAGGTGTTAGCTCTTCTCTAAATTTTTGGTAGAATTCAGCTGTGAAGCTGTCTGGACCTGGGCTTTTGTTTGCTGGAAGATTTCTGATTACTGTTTCAATTTCCGTGCTTGTGATGGGTCTGTTAAGATTTTCTATTTCTCACTGGTCCAGTTTTGGAAAGTTGTACTTTTCTAAAAATTTGTCCATTTCTTCCACATTGTCCATTTTATTGGCATATAATTGCTGATAGTAGTCTCTTATGATCCTTTCTATTTCTGTGTTGTCTGTTGTGATCTCTCCGTTTTCATTTCTAATTTTATTGATTTTATTTTTCTCCCTTTGTTTCTTGATGAGTCTGGCTAATGGTTTGTCAATTTTATTTAAACTTTCAAAGAACCATCTTTTGGCTTTGTGGATTTTTGCTATGGTCTCCTTTGTTTCTTTTGTATTTATTTCTGCCTTAATTTTTAAGTTTTCTTTCCTTCTACTAACCCCGGAGTTCTTAATTTCTTCCTTTTCTAGTTGCTTTAGGTGTAGAGTTAGGTTATTTATTTTACTTTTTTCTGGTTTCTTAAGGTATGCCTGTATTGCTATGAACGTTCCCCTTAGCACTGCTTTTACAGTGTCCCATAGGTTTTGGGTTGTTCTATTTTCATTTACATTCATTTCTATGCATACTTTGATTTCTTTTTTGATTTCTTCTGTGATTTTTTGGTTATTCATCAGCGTGTTGTCCAGCCTCCATATGTTGGATTTTTTCATAGTTTTTCTCCTGTAACCCCATGAACAGTATGAAAAGGCAAAATGATAGGATACTGAAAGAGAAACTCCCCAGGTCAGTAGGTGCCCAATATGCTACTGGAGATCAGTGGAGAAATAACTCCAGAAAGAATGAAGGGATGGAGCCAAAGCAAAAACAATACCCAGCTGTGGATGTGACTGGTGATAGAAGCAAGGTCCGATGCTGTAAAGAGCAATATTGCATAGGAACCTGGAATGCCAGGTCCATGAATCAAGGCAAATTGGAAGTGGTCAAACAAGAGATGGCAAGAGTGATGTCGACATTCTAGGAATCAGCGAACTAAAATGGACTGGAATGAGTGAATTTAACTCAGATGACCATTATATCTACTACTGCGGGCAGGAATCCCTCAGAAGAAATGGAGTAGCCATCATGGTCAACATAAGAGTCCGAAATGAAGTACTTGGATGCAATCTCAAAAACGACAGAATGATCTCTGTTCGTTTCCAAGGCAAACCATTCAATATCATGGTAATCCAAGTCTATGCCCCAACCAGTTAACGCTGAAGAAGCTGATGTTGAACGGTTCTATGAAGACCTCGAAGACCTTTTAGAACTAACACCCAAAAAAGATGTCCTTTTCATTATAGGAGACTGGAATGCAAAAGTAGGAAGTCAAGAAACTCCTGGAGTAACAGGCAAATTTGGCCTTGGAATACGGAATGAAGCAGGGCAAAGACTAATAGAGTTTTGTCAAGAAAATGCACTGGTCATAGCAAACACCCTCTTTCAACAACGCAAGAGAAGATTCCACACATGGACATAACCAGATGGTCAACACCAAAATCAGATTGATTATGTTCTTTGCAGCCAAAGATGAAGAAGCTCTGTACAGTCAGCAAAAACAAGACCGGGAGCTGACTGTGGCTCAGACCATGAACTCCTCATTACCAAAATCAGACTTAAAGTAAACAAAGTAGGGAAAATCTCTAGACCATTCAGGTATGACCTAAATCAAATCTCTTATGATTACACAGTGGAAGTGACAAATAGCTTTAAGTGCCTAAATCTGATAGAGTGCCTCATGAACTATGGAATGAGGTTCGTGACATTGTACAGGAGACAGGGATCAAGACTATCCACATGGAAAAGAAATGCAGAAAAGCAAAATGGCTGTCTGGGGAGGCCTTACAAATAGCTGTGAAAAGAAGAGAAGCGAAAAGCAAAGGAGAAAAGGAAAGATGTAAGCATCTGAATGCAGAGTTCCAAAGAACAGCAAGAAGAGATAAGAAAGCCTTCTTCAGCGATCAATGCAAAGAAATAGAGGAAAACAACAGAATGGGAAAGACTAGAGATCTCTTCAAGAAAATTAGAGATACCAAGGGAACATTTCATGCAATGATGGGCTCGATAAAGGACAGAGATGATATGGACCTAACAGAAGCAGAAGATATTAAGAAGAGGTGGCAAGAATATACAGAAGAACTGTACAAAAAAGATCTTCACGACCCAGATAATCACGATGGTGTGATCACTGACCTAGAGCCAGACATCCTGGAATGTGAAGTCCAATGGGCCTTAGAAAGCATCACTACAAACAAAGCTAGTGGAGGTGATGGAATTCCAGTTCAGCTATTTCAAATCCTGAAAGATGATGCTGTGAAAGTGCTGCACTCAATATGCCAGCAAATTTGGAAAACTCAGCAGTGGCCACAGGACTGGAAAAGGTCAGTTTTCATTCCAATCCCAAAGAAAGGCAATGCCAAAGAATGCTCAAACTACTGCACAATTGCACTCATCTCACATGCTGGTAAAGTAATGCTCAAAATTCTCCAAGCCAGGCTTCAGCAATATGTGAACCGTGAACTTCCTGATGTTCAAGCTGGTTTTAGAAAAGGCAGAGGAACCAGAGATCAAATTGCCAACATCCACTGGATCATAGAAAAAGCAAGAGAGTTCCAGAAAAACATCTATTTCTGCTTTATTGACTATGCCAAAGCCTTTGACTGTGTGGATCACAATAAACTGTGGAAAATTCTTCAAGAGATGGCAATACCAGACCGCCTGATCTGCCTCTTGAGAAATTTGTATGCAGGTCAGGAAGCAACAGTTAGAACTGGACATGGAACAACAGACTGGTTCCAAATAGAAAAAGGAGTTCGTCGAGGCTCTATATTGTCACCCTGCTTATTTAACTTCTATTCAGAGTACATCATGAGAAATGCTGGACTGGAAGAAACACAAGCTGGAATCAAGATTGCTGGGATAAATCTCAATAACCTCAGATATGCGGATGAAACCACCCTTATGGCAGAAAGTGAAGAGGAACTCAAAAGCGTCTTTTTGAAAGTGAAAGTGGAGAGTGAAAAAGTTGGTTTAAAGCTTAACATTCAGAAAACGAGGATCATGGCATCCGGTCCCATCACTTCATGGGAAATAGATGGAGAAACAGTGGAAACAGTGTCAGACTTTATTTTTGGGGGCTCCAAAATCACAGCAGATGGTGACTGCAGCCATGAAATTAACAGACGCTTGCTCCTTGGAAGGAAAGTTATGACCAACCTAGATAGCATATTCAAAAGCAGAGACATTACTTTGCCAACAAAGGTTCGTCTAGTCAAGGCTATGGTTTTTCCTGTGGTCATGTATGGATGTGAGAGTCAGACTGTGAAGAAAGCTGAGCACTGAAGAATTCATGCTTTTGAGCTGTGGTGTTGGAGAAGACTCTTGAGAGTCCCTTGGACTGCAAGGAGATCCAACCAGTCCATTCTAAAGGACATCAGCCCTGGGATTTCTTTTGAAGGAATGGTGCTAAAGCTGAAACTCCAGTACTTTGGGCACCTCATGCGAAGAGCTGACTCATTGGAAAAGACTCTGATGCTGGGAGGGATTGGGGGCAGGAGAAGAAGGGAACACCAGAGGGTGAGATGGCTGGATGGCATCACTGACTCTATGGCCTTGACTCTGAGTGAACCCCGGGAGTTTGTGATCGACAGGATGGCCTGGTGTGCTACAATTCATGGGTTGCAAAGAGTTGGACACGAATTAGCGACTGAACTGAACTCCTGTAATTGAAATCTAAACTTTCTGCATTGTGGTCAGAAAAGATGCTTGGAATGAATCAATTTTTTTGAATTTACCAAGGCTTGATTTATGGCCCAGAATGTGATCTATCCTGGAGAAGGTTCGTGTGCACCTGAGAAAAAGGTGAAATTCATTGTTTTGGGGTGAAATGTCCTATAGATATCAATTAGGTCTAACTGGTCTATTGTATCATTTAAAGTTGTGTTTATATCTTTCCTTTTCTACTTTGCTTTTTGCTTCTCTTCTTTTCACAGCTATTGGTAAAGCCTCCTCAGACAGCCATTTTACTTTTTTGCATTTCTTTTCCATGGGGATGGTCTTGATCCCTGTCTCCTGTACAATGTCACAAACCTCCGTCCATAGTTCATGAGGCACTCTATCTATCAGATCTAGTCCCTTAAATCCATTTGTCACTTCCACTGTATAATCATAAGGTATTTGATTTAGGTCATACCTGAATGGTCTAGTGGATTCCCCTACTTTCTTCAATTTAAGTCTGAATTTGGCAATAAGGAGTTCATGATCTGAGTCACAGTCAGCTCCTTGTCTTGTTTTTGCTGACTTTATAGAGATTCTCCATCTTTGGCTGCAAAGAATATAATCAACCTGATTTCTGTGTTGGCCATCTGGTGATGTCCATGTATAGAGTCTTCTCTTGTGTTGTTGGAAGAGGGTGTTTGCTATGAGCAGTGCATTTTCTTGACAAAACTCTATTAGTCTTTGCCCTGCTTCATTCCGTATTCCAAGGCCAAATTTGCCTGTTACTCTAGGTGTTTCTTGACTTCCTACTTTTGCATTCCAGTCCCCTGTAATAAAAAGGACATCTTTTTTGGGTGTTAGTTCTAAAAGGTCTGGTAGGTCTTCATAGAACCGTTCAACTTCAGCTTCTTCAGCGTTAACTGGTTGGGGCATAGACTTGGTTTACTGTGATATTGAATGGTTTGCCTTGGAAATGAACAGAGATCATTCTGTCGATTTTGAGATTGCATCCAAGTACTGCATCTTTAGTAGGGATAAAATGACGTGTCTTACCTATGGACTTTAAATAGAAACAACTGTCTTGTGTCCAGAACCCTTGTGATCACTTGCACAGAGTGTTTTGTCTGTGACTGTGGGGCAGAGTAATAGTAACTGAATATAAAATTTAATCATGAAACCTATGTAACTTGGCTATGTTCAGAGCAGCAACCATGACCTAACAGAGTATGTCTAGAATAAACCTTTTGCCTCAAAGGAAAATATTAGTTGCCTCCTGGCATTTTAAGCACATCAGATTCCCCAGAGAAGACAATGAGGATTTTCCAGCTTTTCTGAAGATGATGACAGGAATGTTCACATCAGTAGAGGGCACCTATTAAAAGATTTATAATTAGCAAGAGCTCATCAAGACCTGGCTGCTGAGGTCTAGTCTCTTTCTTGCTAAAGTTCACAATTGTTTATTCTCTCCCAACAGTCTATCAGGTCAGGATGATTTCTTCATGCAGGAATTCCTAATAACATCTTTGAGAACTGACTGTTCAGGTGGAAGCATGGGAATATTCAGGTATAATACAACTTCAACTCCACTGCTGTTCATTCTCTGCCTCATTCCACTACTTTCTTGGGATTTTAAATCTTTTTTCATTGTGAATCTGCAGCCCAGTTGGCAATCTCTTGAAAATTGCAAAGCTTCATGTTTGCTTGTCTGCCAACATCTCAACAGTGAGTTTTGCTCTGACTGAAATAGTTTATATGCTGGGCAGATTGAGCCAAATAAAAGAGTTTCCTACTCTAATATTTTTACTCCCTTTATCCTCAAAGTGTATTGCTTTAGTGGGATCAAAAGAGGTCTTCCAGTCCAGGTTTGATGCACGATACTGGATGCTTGGGGCTGGTGCACTGGTATGACCCAGAGGGATGGTATGGGGAGGGAGGAGGGAGGAGGGTTCAGGATGGGGAACACATGTATACCTGTGGCGGATTCATTTCGATATTTGGCAAAACTAATACAATACTTAAAAGTTTAAAAATAAAATAAAATTTAAAAAAATAAATAAATAAACTTTAGAAGTTACCCATCTTAAAAAAAAAAAAAAAAAAAAAAAAAGAGGTCTTCCTACAATCAGCAAAACTTGGAGATAGTTAGAAAATAAACAGTAAGCCCAAGGACAAACTTCCAGCTCATAGGAGAAATTTAAAGAATCATGTCCAGCAGTGATACTTAGCATCCTTTCCAGATTTATGGATTACTTAAGGATAGGGATCAGGGCTTATTTGTATCTTTTGACAAAGTATTATACATAGTGCTTGCTCAGTTGCTCAGTTGTGTCCAACTGTTTGCAACCCCTTGGACTTTAGGCTGCCAGGATCCTCTCTCTATCCATGGAATTCTCCAGGCAAGAATATTGGAGAGGGTTGCCATTTTCTCCTTCAGAGGATCTTCCTGACTCAATGATGCATCTCTTTTGTCTCCTGCATTGGCAAGTGGATTCTTTACCACTGCACCAGCAGAGAAGCATTATATAAAGTAGGTACTCAAGTTTGAAATTTTACCTGCAGAATATCTATTTTGGGAGATTATAGTTGGGCATAATCTTTTGTTTTTTTTCTGGCCTGCAATTCAAACCAATTCATTGGTGAGAGGCAGTGTTGGTTAGAGCTCTGGAACTTCCTAAATACAGATTTACTTATCCTCACTGGATGCTGAACATTCATTCATATTTAGAGTCTTTCCAGCTTCTTATATAATTTCCCACCTACTGAAGCATCTACTTATTTTACACTCAAAGTTTCATAGTGCTTTAACATATAATGGTTCATTTCTTTAAAAGTACATTATTTATAATAACATTGCACAAATAGCAGTTAAGCACACATATTAATTATTCTTTTCATTTTGCCAAAGTGGAAATAACTTTCATCAGCAGTTAGTTCCCTTCTTAATTCCTAATAAAACAAATTCATTAAGATGTTCATTCTTTTGCCTTTTCTGGTTTTCTTTCTCATTGTGATCTTAACTTTTCTAGCCTATTTCTCTCTTAATCCAAGGGGAAGGTGAGGAGATGACAAGGGAGAAATTACAACCAAAACACATTTTTGTACACAAATAAAATTTTCTTGCCAGTTTCTTTGGTAGTGACTATCTCAGGTGCCAAGATATTAGTTTTTGCTATCAACTTGAGTTATGAAGGTATTTGCCATTTTTATTTTGCTTTAGTCATTTAAATACATTTTTTTAGCATTTCTATTCCATAACTCACAGATGGTCCATGGATAAGCAACACCAGCATCACCTGGAAACTTGTTAAAAATGTAAAATTTCAGGACCCACCACAGACCTCCTGGATCAGAGTTTGCATTTCAACAAAATCAAACATTCATACGAACATAAGGTTTGAAAAGTTCTACTCTAACCCATTAGTTCTCAAAGTTGGCTGCACATTGGAATCATCCGAAGTATTTTCAAAAATATTAATTAAAAAATTATTTTTGCCATTACCACACTATACTGATTTCTGTAGCTTTAAAATAAGACTTAAACTTTGGGGTTCAGTTCTCCGACTTTGTTTTTTTTTTTTTTTTTTCTCCGACTTTGTTCTTCTCTTTCAACATTGTTTTGGCTATTCTGGGTCAGGTCTCACCCTCTGAATTCTGATGAAATTGATATGGGTGATGGTATTTTATTAAAAGATCATCAGATTATTTTTACTGCAAAGTGAAAACTGCTGCTATTGCATGATTTCACTGACAATATTGATATATTTCTGTAAATAAACTTTAAGTCCTCTGCCTATGTTCTCTTCTCAGTAAAACTAGGACATCTGTGGGTAGGTTATTAATAAGCTGATATTACAAATGGAGACGACATGATTCAGGACAGTTAAGTCACCTAGGAGGAATAATTTTGATGTTTACCCTACAATTTGCTCTTCTGATGCTTTTTCTATGCTGCCCCTTTGCCTCTTACATTAGTAATACCTAAAGTATGATTTTCAAAAATTATACTACATGTATTACAGACATACTTTGTCAAATCTATCACCAAAACCCAGTTTTATTAAAACAACTTGATTTTGCCGTATATGTTATTCTAGAAAGCAGGTGTTAATAATCAACTGCCTGATGCTCTTGGCTAAGCCATGAGAAAAACACCATGGGAAAAAAATAAAAGCAAAATATAGCAATCTAGTATAATCTAAACAAAAGTACATTGGGTTGATTAGTTGGGGTTGTCATGCCCTACTGAGCTAAGGAAAAACATAGTGTGGACCTTGGAATCCGGGTCAGCGCACATGCAGAATGTTGCTTGTGCACACACCAAGATGTTTTCCAAAAGCATATGCAGGTTTATGGCCTCCAGCTGGGTAATACCCTTTGTACAAGAAAATAACAAAGATAGTCCAAAGTAATCAACAAAATGGGAAACATGACCAGGGAGACAGGAGGCTGATTTTATCATAGCACAGCAGATACTCTCTGTGTGCCAAGACACTAAATAAAAGTGATGTGGCTCCGAGGAACAGGGCTCTTGATCCTAGAGGTCTTGAGTCCCCCAGTCCCATCTTTAAAACTTTAATTCTGTCTCTAGTTTCTTTTTTCCAAACTGTCTGTTGACCACTTTTGATCCCTACCTGCTGCGCTGGCTGCAGCACTAGAAAGTCTGTTAAGTTGGAATAAAAGGAATACCAACGTGATCTCATCATTGCTTAGCAAGTAACTTGGTATCTTTAAAACTAGAGATCAAAGTTGTTGAAGCCCACTGACTAAAAGCCACCAGGAACACCCAGAAAAATTGCTTGGTTTATTTACCTCACTGCAGCAAAGGAAAATGCCTTCCAGAGAAATCATGGGAATATCTCCATAAGGGAGAAGGAGGCTAGGAAGGGCTTCTCATAGGACTTAAGCTTGTGCTGGATGATTCTCTGGAGAGATTAAGAAAGCCGGGGCTGGTTGTCTATTGGAATCAAGCAGCAGTGACTGTGAATCTTAATGCATTATCTGTGAGGTGGGAGGATTATCAGGACTAGAGCTGCCACTGGTAGCATCAAAATCACACAGGTCAGTCAGGAAGCTGTGTTTAATCATTTGTGGTTATCTCTGTTGTTTTCCAAATATGAGCCTAATGTGGTCTTGTTTGAGTCTTACTTATACTCTGAAATCTCATAGGCTGTTTACAAGACGGCTATTTATTTTTACTTTATCAAAGTATGCCTTTAAGTTCCAATAGCTCTTTAGAAAATTTTAAGAGTAAAAAGAAAAGGAAGGAATATAAATTCCTGGGTCCCTATTACTATTGGGCTCTGAAAATGAACACAGTTGGAAGTTTTAGACTCAAAAATATTATTACTGTATACTAGAAAAAAAATCATAATTTATAATGCAATGGCTTGTTAAAGGGGGTGGATTTTGGTAGCTTGAAGGGGTTTTACTGTTCTGATTAAATGCTAGGTTAAGTTGTCATGGTAAAATGTTAAGGGTAAAAGAGTAGAAATAAGAATATATTACTACCAAAAGAAGAAGAGAGATATACTTGGAAAACAATCTTAGTCAATCAAAAAGAAGATTACTAGCATAAAAATTATAGAAAAATGAAGAGGAAAAAAGAACATAAAGTAAATGCTAGAAAACAGTGCAAATATATTAGTAATAATAGGTCAAGAAGAAAAGGAAAAATATACCCATTTGAATGCAGAGTTCCAAAGCATAGCAAGTAGCAATAAAAAAGCCTTCCTCGGTGATCAATGCAAAGAAATAGAGGAAAACAATAGAATGGGAAAGACTAGAGATCTCTTTAAGAAAATTAGAGATACCAAAGGAATATTTCATGCAAAGATGGGCAAAATAAAGGATAGAAATGGTAGGGACCTAACAGAAGTAGAAGATATTAAGAAGAGGTGGCAAGAATACATAAAACTATACAAAAAAAGATCTTCAAGACCCAGATAATCACGATGGTGTGATCACTCACCTAGAGCCAGATATCCTGGAATGCAAAGTCAAGTGGGCCTTAGGAAGCATCACTATGAACAAAGCTAGTGGAGGTGATGGAATTCCAGTTCAGCTATTTCAAATCCTAAAAGGTGATGCTGTGAAAGTGCTGCACTCAATATGCCAGCAAATTTGGAAAACTCAGCAGTGGCCACAGGACTGGAAAAGGTCAGTTTTCATTCCAATCCCAAAGAAAGGCAATGCCAAAGAATGCTCAAACTACCACACAATTGCACTCATCTCACATACTAGCAAAGTAATGCTCAAAATTCTCCAAGCCAGGCTACAACAATACATGAACCATGAACTTCCAGATGTTCAAGCTGGATTTAGAAAAGGCAATGGAACCAGAGATTGAATTGCCAACATCCGCTAGATCATCCAAAAAGCAAGAGAGCTCCAGAAAACTATCTACTTCTGCTTTACTGACTATGCCAAAGCCTTTGACTGTGTGGATCACAACAAACTGGAAAATTCTTAAAGAAATGTGAATACCAGACCACCTGACCTGCCTCCTAAGTAATCTGTATGCAGGTCAAGAAGCAACAGTTAGGACTGGACATGGAACAACAGACTGGTTCCAAATTGGGAAAGGAGTACATCAAGGTGGTATATTGTCACCCTGCTTATTTAACTTATATGCAGAGTACATCATGAGAAATGTTGGAGTTGGTGAATCACAAGCTGGAATCAAGATTGCTGGGAGAAATCTCAATAACCACAGATATGCAGATGACACCACCCTAATGGCAGAAAGTGAACAAGAACTAAAGAGCCTCTTAATGAAAGTGAAAGAGAAGAGTGAGAAAGTTGACTTAAAACTGAAGATTCAGAAAACTAAGGTCATGGCATCTGGTCCCATCACTTCATGGCAAATAGATGGGGAAACAGTGGAAATAGTGGCTGACTTTATTTTTGGGGGGCTCCAAAATCAGTGCAGATGGTGACTACAGCCATGACATTAAAGGACGCTTGCTCCTTGGAAGGAAAGTTATGACTAACCTAGACAGCATATTAAAAAGCAGAGACATTACTCTGCTGACAAAGGTTCGTCTAGTCAAAGCTATGGTTTTTCCAGTAGTCATGTATGGATGTGAGAGTTGGACCATAAGGAAATCTGAGCCCTGAAGAATTGATGTTTTTGACCCGTGGTGTTGGAGAAGATTCTTGAGAGTCCCTTGGACTGCAAGGAGATCCAACTAGTCCATTCTAAAGGAAATCAGTCCTGAATATTCATTGGAAGGACTGAGGTTGAAGCTGAAACTCCAATATTTTGGTCACCTGATGTGAAGAACTGACTCATTGGAGAAGACCCTGATGCTGGGAAAGATTGACGATGGGAGGAGAAGGGAATGACAGAGGATGAGATGGTGGATGGCATCACCAACTTGATGGACATGAGTTTGAGTAAACTCTGGGAGTTGGTGATAGACAGGGAAGCATGGTGTGCTGCAGTCCATGGGGTTTCGAAGAGTTGGACATAACTGAGTGACTGAACTGGAATGTGACAAGAAAGAAGCAGGACACAACCTTTAAAAGAGTGACACAGCCTGAAGACACAGCATAAAATGATCAGAACCAAAAAATTCAAGATGGATGGATAAGTCAACTTCCACTAGGCCTTGAGCCTCAGTATACACTCATTGTAATGTATTAGCAAGCTAAATGACACACCTACAGGTGCTATGACAGTTTCAAGGCCAATCATAAAGGTCAGAGTGGGCAGCAGCCTGATTCCTGGAAATCCCACCCTTTCTCCAAAATAACTGGAATACTCCTCCCACTCATTAGCCTATAAAATTACCCACTCTTATAAAAACTGACAACCCCATACCCTGGTGTCTCTCTTGTCTTCCAAGATGGCCCACACTCTGTCTATGAAGTGTTTCCTCCCTGAATATACCTTCTTTCACTGTACTATAGCTCTCTCCTCAATTAATTCCTGTGTGAAGCCAAGAACCCACACTAGGCAGCCATTCCAGGGTCTCAGACATGAACTGGGATGTGACTATCCTCTTGCACTTCACTCTCTTTTCTGCAACAATAACAATTACAATGAACTATGCCTGTTAACTGGGAGACAGAGACTACCAGATTAAATTTTTAAAAATCCAACTCTATGATATTTAAAAGACACATTTTGAGAAGATTGAAAGAAAAATGATGGAAACAGGCACATCAGGCAAATACCAAGCAATATATAGCTGGGTAATAAGGCAAACTGTACTTTAAGAAAAAAAGCATGAATAGTGATCAAGTAAATCTTTATTAAATGATCATATAATGATAGGTTTAATTATAAGGAAGACATAATAATTCTAAAATTATAGGTATCTAATAAAATGTTATAGCAGGAGGAAAAGGGGGTGAAAGAGGAAGAGTTGGTTGCATGATATCACCAATTCTATGGAGATAAGTTTGAGCAAATTCCAGAGGACAGTGAAGGGCAGGGAAGCCTGGTATGCTGCAGTTCATGGGGTCGCAAAGAGTTGGACACAACTTAGTGACTGAACAACAACAAAGACATACATACAGATATAACCTATGATGGAACTACATGGGCACATTGAAAGATTCATTATCATGGTGGAAATTTTCAAGATATCTTTCTCAATTTTAAGACAAGCAGATGGAAAATTAGTAGGATATAGAAATTTGAATACACAAATAATAAGCGCGATATAGTACATCATGAGAAATGCTGGGCTGGAAGAAGCACAAGCTGGAATCAAGATTGCTGGGAGAAATATCAATCACCTCAGATATGCAGGTGACACCAGCCTTATGGCAGAAAGTAAAGAGGAACTAAAAAGCCTCTTGATGAAGGTGAAAGAGGAGAGTGAAAAAGTTGGCTTAAAGCTCAACATTCAGAAAACGAAGATCATGGGATCTGGTCCCGTCATTTCATGGGAAATAGATGGAGAAACAGTGGAAAAAGTGTCAGACTTTATTTTTCTGGGCTCCAAAATCACTACAGATGGTGACTGCAGCCATGAAATTAAAAGACGCTTACTTCTTGGAAGGAAAGTTATGACCAACCTAGATAGCATATTCAAAAGCAGAGACATTACTTCGCCAACAAAGGTCCATCTAGTCAAGGCTATGGTTTTCCCAGTGGTCATGAATGGATGTGAGAGTTGGACTGTGAAGAAAGCTGAGTGCCGAAGAATTGATCTTTTGAATTGTGGTGTTGGAGAAGACTCTTGAGAGTCCCTTGGACTGCAAAGCAGATCCAACTAGTTCATTTTGAAGGAGATCAGCCCTGGGATTTCTTTGGAAGGAATGATGCTAAAGCTGAAACTCCAATACTTTGGCCACCTCATGTGAAGAGTTGACTCATTGGAAAAGACTGATGCTGGGAGGGATTGGGGGCAGGAGGAGATGAGGACGAGAAGGGGACAGAGGATGAGATGGCAAGTCAGGATGGCATCACTGACTTGATGGACGTGAGTCTGAGTGAATTCCGGGAGTTGATGATGGACAGGGAGGCCTGGTGTGCTGTGATTCATGAGGTCACAAAGAGTCGGACACGACTGAGCGACTGAACTGAACTGAATAATGTACAGAGAACTCTGCCTTAAACAATTATGGAACATACTTTTTTAAGCACCTATGGAATGTTCACAAAACAAACCTTGTACTAGGTCATAGAGCAAAATTAGTAAGTTTTAGGATATGTAGCTTATTAGAACACATTATGGGAGAAGGCAATGGCACCCCACTTCAGTACTCTTGCCTGGAAAATCCCATGGATGGAGGAGCCTGGTGGGCTGCAGTCCATGGGGTCACTAGGAGTCAGACACGACTGAGCGACTTCCCTTTCACTTTTCACTTTCATGCATTGGAGAAGGAAATGGCAACCCACTCCAGTGTTCTTGCCTGGAGTATCCCAGGGATGGGGAAGCCTGGTGGGCTGCCGTCTATGGGGTTGCACAGAGTCGGACATGACTGACACGACTTAGCAGCAGCAGAACACATCATATGATCACAATGCATTTAGAAATAACTTTTGTAAAGGGATAGATTTAAAGAAATAATTAACAGTAAAGGAAACTTAAAAATCTTTAAATTTTTTATCTTGAGACTAGAAAAAATAATGGAAATTAAAAATACAACTGAATAATAATTAAAATACTGAGAATACTGTAGAATAATTATATAATAGTATACTAATGAAAATTGACAAATTACTGCTTTATGCAATCAAACGGATGAATCTCACAGACACAGTATTTAGCAAAGATTAGCAAAGAAGCCAAACACAAGCTTATACATCAATAGTTTCATTTTCATAATAAAGAGGCAAAACTAATGGATGGTAATAGATGTCATAATTGTTCTCACTTTCAGGAAGGGATACGGACTGGGGAGGTGCCTGAGAGTGTGTTCTGAGGTCCTGGTGATGTTCTATACATCAACAGGGGTAAGAACCCTGACACCACTGACTATTACTAGTGCTGCCTTTATTCTATAAACATTCAGCATGCTGCAAACTTATGGTTTGTGTACTTCTCTATGTATACTTCAATACCTGTGGCGGATTCATTTTGATATTTGGCAAAACTAATACAATTATGTAAAATTTAAAAATAAAATAAAATTTAAAAAAAAGTTTCCTTCAACAAAAGCAAGCAAAACAATATAAAATATTGCAGGTGAATATATATCTGTTAAAACTTTTTTCTTAGTAAGCCAGATAAAGGCTCATCTAAAATTTAGAGTAGAAATTACCTCTAAGGAGCAGTGGGAGGCTGGTAAGTGATCTGGAGGACTGCAGGACATCTTTAGAACCAGTGATGTTCTAAGCCAGGCCAGGGGTCAGAAGACTTTTTCTGTCAAAAGACAAATAGTAGATGTTTTCACTTCTACAGGCCATAAGGTCACTGTTGCAACTACTCATCTGTGCCATTGTTGCCTGAAAAGAGCCACAGACAATATATAAATGGATGGACTTGATTGTTTCTCAATACAACTTTATTTACAAAGACCAGTGCTGGAGTGTATTTGGCCCACAGGTCATAGTTTTCTGATCCCTGTTCTAATTCTTTACAAAAGGTCTAACAGTCTCATTCACAGTTATTCTCTGCATTTCTATACTTTCTAATTTTATCTTCCTCACTTACATGGTTTTGTGCATTTCAGAAAACAGTCATCCACCAAACTCATATGGGGTGATGTGGGGTGGTATTAAGGAATCTAATGTGACAATGCCTTTAAGTTGGACTTGCTATTTTATATTAATTGAACACTGATAAAGTGCAAATACTTCAGTGTCATTACTTGACTAGCAGACCCTGAATGAACTATATAATCGCTATTTCTTTACCTATAAGTGAAGATAGAAATAATGTTTGTACTTGAGTTATTTGTAAAACCTAACTGCAGTAGTGCAAATAAAGTGCATAGCATTCTGTCCAGTTCATAGTGAGCATTCAATGCTGCTGCTACAACCACTCTGACTGTGGCTATTGCTACTGCTTTGACTACTACTACTGTACTGCTATTATTAATACTAACCTCTAGGGGCCCAGGGTCTTTGGTAGAAAGTGAAAGAGATAAACAAGGTAAACTTGTTTATCAGAGGTAACAGAGAATGAGATGGTTGGATGGCATCATTGATTCAATGGACATGAGTTTGAGCAAACTCTGGGAGATAGTGAAGGACAGAGAAGCCTGGTGTGCTACAGTCCATGGGGCTGCAAAAAGGCAGACACAACTTAGTGACTGAACAACAGCAACAGCAGAGACAGATAGGAAATGAGTTAGGAAGGATAGGTGCTTGCCCAGTTGAGGTGACTTGATTTAATGAGGAAAGAAGAACAATAACACTAAGTCTATGGTTGTACTTGACCTTTCGCTTCCTGAAGTAGTGTAAGCATACCCAGAACACCACTCATTTACGCTGCGTATGAAGCAAGTGGCTCCTGAGCAATGTGCATTGGTAGCCCCAACATCAGAATGATTACAAATCCCAAATGAATTAACACTTCACTGTAGAAAAGATACTGAAAAGAGGTCAGGAAGAGAGGGGGAAAAAAAGCATAGGGATAAATGAGGTCAAGCAGCCAAGAATTCAGTGTAGCTGAAAAGTACAGTTGTTGAGTGTTTTGGCTCCTGGTAGACCTGGATTCCATCCTGATTCTGCTCCTTTCTAACTAGGTCACTGAGGCAGTTACTTAAAACTAGAGCTTAGTTTCTCACTCTGTAAAAAGGAGGTGATGATGAAAGGTACCACTTAATGATAAATGCATGTCAATCACATGGCTTCAGGCCAGCATGTAGTAAATGTTCAACAAAGGGCCTTGGTATCATTTAATATCTAAGTCCGAGCATTCCTTTTAAACATGAAAAACAGAGGACAAACTTTAAAACCCGCAACATTCCAAAAGAATCCCCCTTTCCCCCTGGGGACTCAAGAATGAAAAAGTGTGACCATGCATTTGTCCATGCTCCATGCCAGAAATCAGTCAGCAAATATTGTGTATGTTATATCACTTAATCCTCACAAAATTCTACTGAGGTGGACATTACTATCCCTTCTTAAAGAAAAATAAGCCCACATGGAGAGAAGATGGATAACTTATTCCAGGTCACAAAATCAGGAGCCTAATCAAGGTTTCTCTGACTCTAAATGCAGGACTTTTTTCTGCTCATCAGCTTGTCTTTTTCAACAGATCCCTTTGTTTGGCTACAGCGTTTCAGTGGTTCAAATTATCGGTATGATATTGCGTTTGTGATTTGGTTATTGGCCTCTGACTTACCAGGCTTTCTGTGCAGGGGTCTGAGATTATCACATTCTTCTCTTGGCCTAAAAGTTAGTTTTTAAGACGAAATCTACCCATTTCCAGTTCCCTCATATGTGCAGTTAGCTCCTGGAGGAGAGAATTATTTCTGTGTCTCTTTACAATAGACTCCTCCCAAGGGCTACAGAAAGGTTCTGCCCTGTGTCCAGCAAATTCCAGCCCCTTTCTCCCAAGGGCCATGACAATTACACTTTTATATAAACCCAGCGTTGAGACATTTTTCCTTTGATACTGCCCAAGAACTATCATTACCCACTCCTAATTGAAGAGCAAGTAAAATGACTTTACATTGAAGAGGAATAAAAGACTGAGAAACAGTAGTGTTTTGTCAATTGTGGGACCTTGAGGTCCTGATACAAAAGCCCTAGTTTGGAAAGAGCAGACACAACAGGCAACCACTTACTTCCAGTAAATGAATGGGGCCTTGGCATGTCCCTTACTCGAGCTTAGCAGATTCAAGGGAAAATTGCACTACTGTTCACACACAGAATCAACAGGCTGTGATGATGTGTGCTCACCAGCATTTAAGAGCTGTTTCATGACTGTGGGTTGACATCATGTCACTACACCATTTTGCTCACCACTTTTTTCTGCTTCTGACTTGTATACATTTGTGTGACTTAAGTCCATAACTCCTAACTATGAAAGTTAGGAGAAGCTAATTGATCTCCAAAGATATAAAACCCATGAATTCCTGAATGATGTTTACGGTCAACAACCTAATTAATATTCTTTTCTCTACAAACATATAAAGTCATATAGTCTATATTTGAGTGCAAAATAATTAAGAAATTAAAATAGGGATGTGTCAACAGAAAGAACCATGCTAACTGAGTGAGTAGTCTGTGGCAGTTGCTGCTCTTGGCATTTTAAATACACTATCTCACTTAGTTCTTCACACAACCCTCAAATCAGTGTTATTATTCTTATAGACATTTGTAGGACACTGTGTCCTACAGACACAGTCCAGAAGAACATGAACTCACAGATACTGGGTGACTTATTCAATGTTTTGAAGTCTCAGAGAAAAGATTCAAAAGCACATGCATTTCCACAGTCCCATGCTTCCTTGCCCCACTGTAAAGTTTACATTTTAATCCTTATACAAGCCTTTGAGGAGAGTATATATGATACCACCTGCATAGTACAGATGAGGACACCAAGGCTCAGAGCTAAGTCAACTGCCTAAGATGGCAGAGATCGTACATACAAAAACCAAAATTCTCATTCAAGAATGTCTGACCTCAACACATTTTAAATATTAGCAGTGGTACCTGGTTTTTAGCATTTCAGTATTTTCAATAAAGTACAATGTCCAACTGAACCAACTGACCATTGCCTTTCAACTTGCAAATTCAAAGGCTGAGACTGAATGGAGCCAGAGTCAGCATGAGATAGAGGAAAGAAGAGTCTCAAAGGAATGCTCTGTTTGGCCATTCATCAAGTCTCTTTCTATCAGTGTCTAGATCGCATCTTCACAGCTTGGATTGGGACCACTGCCCCTTAACTGAGCAGTGGGATTAGATAACTGAAAAGGAAAAATATAGCAGAAAGCATTTTTCTTGCTGTTTCGTTACTGCCTTTCAAAATGCACAGCTCTGACTGGGATGTGGAGAACAAGGAGGGATTAAGAGACCTAATGGTAAATTCTTCGACTGAAGTGAGATCTGAACCAGGCAAATCCTATTCTGCTATACTACCCACATGCATGTATGTACATGTACTCACATGTACAGATATAAGAGTTGAGCCATAAAGAAGGCTGAGCAGCAAAGAATTGATACTTTTGAATCATGATGCTGAAGAAGACTCTTGAGAGTTCCTTGGACTGCAAGGAGCTCAAACCAGTTAATCCTAAAGGAAATCAATCCTGAATATTCATTGGAAGGACTGATACTGAAGCTCCAATACTTTTGCCACCTTATGCAAAGAGCCAGCTCATTGGAAAACTCTGATGCTGGGAAAGATTGAAGGCAAAAGGAGAAGGGGGCGAGAGAGGATGAGACTGTTAGATAGCATCACTGACTCAGTGGTGAATTTGAGCATGCTCCAGGAGGTAGTGGAAGGACAGGGGAGCCTGGAGTACTGCAGTTCATGAGGCCACAGGGTTGGACATGATTTAGTGAGTAAACAGCAACAACAAACACCTGCTGGATAACTGGGGGCTTGTTATTTAAACTCCTGGGTGCTGTAAAGATGAAATAAGTTTGTGCAGGTGATGTATTTGGCATTGTTCCTGGTACATAATAATAACACTGTAATTGTTCATTAGTTTATCATGATAGCCTCAGCCAGGGCAAAGGGATGGGAGTGGGTTCCTACCTCCCTTGGTTAAGTTCAGTTCATTTCAGTCCAGACTAAGGTCTGTCTCAGTTTATTCAAGGTTATGTCCCTTGAACAGGACTTTCTCTTCACTTTTCTCTGAAATGCAGAGGGGTGGGTAGGCAAGGGACTTAGGAAGGCACACCAGATCCTCTTGAGATGCCGCCTGAAGGTCCTCTGCACAGCCTGCTCTGCAGACCAGGTGTTCCAGGCACCTCATCTTTGCAGGTATTTAGCAAATCAAAGCCAACAGCGGGAGGCTGTCAGCCTGACATATGATAAACACCCTCTGCAATTTAGCACGCAGCACAGAGAGAGTGTGTTAGCAGGATGAGTTAATTGCCAAGCTATCAACCGAGCTGATGTTTCTTGAATATTCTGAAAGGTAGCTGAGAACTCCCTAAGTGTCTGGGGTGGTGGGAGGTTTTCAAGCCTGAAGAGAAAATTGGGTGGGGACAGTCAGTGAGAAGATTGGCAGGCAGTAACACAAACTGTATAAACTAACTCTTGAAAATATAATTACCTACAAACAAGAAGAAAATGACTCAGAGCTTTAGAAATAATGTAATAAAAGTCTGTCATTTTTCAGGTAGAATTGAGGCTCTGGATGAGGCATGTACAGGTTTAGGGAAAAGAAAGACTATAGCCAGTGACAAAGTCAGCACTGCAATGTCCATCTTTTGAGTTTGAATTCATTTTTGTGCAATCATGTTTTTATTATTAAATTTTCTTCTCGATTTCATAAAAGGCAACATAGCGTAGGCTCTGGTATATCTTGGTTTGACCAATTACTAGTTCTGTCCGCTGAGGCAAATTATTATTTTTTTTTCTGGGCCTTAGTTTCCTTAACCCTAAAAGGATTGATAATAGTATCTGTTCCAAAAGCTTTATTACAAATGTATATGTGCATGTGTGTGTGTGTGCACGCACTCAGTCGTGTCTGACTCCTTGTAACCCCATGGACTGTAGCCCACCAGGCTCTTCTACCCATGGAATTTTCCAAGCAAGAGTACTAGAGTGGGCTGCCATTTCCTCCTCCAGGGGATCTTCCTGACCCAAGGATCCAACCCATGTCTCTCAAGTCTCCCACATTGGCCAGTAGATTCTTTCAGTTCAGTTCAGTCGCTCAATATTGACAAACCAGTATGTTTTACTCATGCAAATCTTAATGAAAGTATGTATTTGCTTGGAAACAGGTCTTTCTTCAAGATTCATGTCAATCATTATATGGCCTGGGACAACTCATCTTGTGCCAATGTTATCTCAAAATGCATGTTGTGGGAGAGGGGCCTAGTGCCAGTCTCTGAATTTTGATACATTTCCTTTCTCTAATTAGCAGCCTGCAAGTAGCTATATAACATCTGGCTAAAGACTAGCAGGGAGCACTCTTTCTGCCCCCTTCTGATGTCTGTGTCAGAAGCTTTCTCTATCTCTTTTGTATTTTAATAAAACTTTATTCTACAAAAGCTCAGAGCGATAAAGCCTCCTTACTGGTTCCGGATTGAATTCCTCTCCTCCAGAGGGCAAAAATCTCAGCGTCTTTCATGGCTCAGCAACAACCTTTCAGATCTCTGCATTCAAATAGGTATATCTTTCCTTTTCTCAACAACCACAGAAAACCAAGGGGTATACATAACAATATTCTTGCCAAGTGAATCACATGGACAGAGGAGCCTGGTGGGCTACAGTCCATGGGGTTGCAAAGAGTCAGACACAACTGAGCTACTAACACTTTTTCAAACTCCCACTAGGTAAAAGAAATTAACTGCAATATCAAGAAGGTTTTGCTTCTATGCAACAACACATAATAGAATCAATATTTAGAATTATGATTTTTAAAAAGACTTTGAAGTATGGACGCAAAAACAGATAATTAGAATTCCTTAGAGGAAAGAGCCTCTTCTAGGGAAGCTGAGATCAGAGTCCTTTCCATTTTCCCTGGAGGCATTTCCAAGTCTGGGAGTAGGCTGTCAGACTGACTTGTTACTGCCAGAGGGGCACTTCCAGGGCAAAGAGAAACCAGTGGAGTTTCTGATGGTCACGTTTACTGCTGTAGCATTGTGAAAAGAAGACTTCCTATCTGGCTAGTTTTGCCACAGGATATGTTTCCCCTAGCTTTATTAAGGTATAATTAAAAAAATAACAATTATATGTGTTTCAAGAGTACAATATAATATTTTTATGTGTATATAACAGTGAAATGATTACCACAACCAAGTTAATTAACATATGTATCATCACATCAGAGGTTACATATTTTTGTGGTGAGAACACTTTATGTACTCTTTCAGAAAACTTCAAGTATACTACACATTATTATTCAAAAGCAGAGACATTACTTTGCCAACAAAGGCCCGTCTAGTCAAGGCTATGGATTTTTCTGTGGTCATGTATGGATGTGAGAGTTGGACTGTGAAGAAAGCTGAGCACTGAAGAATGGATGCTTTTGAACTGTGGTGTTGGAGAAGACTCTTGAGAGTCCCTTGGACTGCAAGGAGATCCAACCAGTCCATTCTGAAGGAGATCAGCCCTGGGATTTCTTTGGAAGGAATGATGCTAAAGCTGAAACTCCAGTACTTTGGCCACCTCATGCAAAGAGTTGACTCATTGGAAAAGAGTCTGATGCTGGGAGGGATTGGGGGCAGGAGGAGAAGGGGACGACAGAGGATGAGATGGCTGGATGGCATCACTGACTTGATGGACGTGAGTCTGGGTGAACTCCGGGAGTTGTTGATGGACAGGGAGGCCTGGCATGCTGCGATTCATGGGGTCACAAAGAGTCGGACATGACTGAGCGACTGAACTGAACTGATACGTTATTATTAACTGTAGTCATCATGCTTTATGTCTGCAGGGCTGATTCTTATTATAACCCTGGAGACCTAATATAATTTTTATTGCATTATATAATATTATATAATATATAATAGTATATTAATAAAATAATAATTTATTTATTAGGTTATATATAAAACTGTATTATATTAGGTCTCCAAGCTGAGCACCAAAGAATTTATGCTTTTGAACTGTGGTGTTGGAGAAGACTCTTGAGGGTCCCTTGGACTGCAAGGAGATCCAATCAGTCCATCCTAAAGGAGATCAGTCCTGGGTGTTCATTAGAAGGACTGATGTTGAAGCTGAAACTCCAATACTTTGGCCACCTGATGCGAAGAACTGACTCACTTGAAAGGACCCTGATGCTGGGAAAGATTGAGGGCAGGAGGAGAAGGGGACGACAGAGGATGAGATGGTTGGATGGCATCACCGACTCAATGGACATGGGCTTGGGTGAACTCAGGGAGTTGGTGATGGACAGGGAGGCCTGGTGTGCTACAGTACATGGGGTTGCATAGAGTTTGGACATGACTGAGCGACTGAACTGACTGAACTGAAGGTTTATTCTTATTATTCTTTCATTGTTATATAATGAAAGTTTATACCATTTGATCACAACTCCCCATCCCCTGCTCCTAACCCAAGCCACTAGTAACCCACAATTCTATTCTGATATATAAGTTTGATGTTTATAGATTCCACATATAAGAGAGATCATGCAATAACGGTTTTTGGCTTATCTGATGAAGCATAATGTCCTCTAGTTCAACCAAGTTGTTGAAAATGGTAACATTTCTTCTTCTTTAATGTGAAATAATAGTTCGGGGTGTATACGTGTGTGTCTAACATTTTCTTTATCCATTCTCCATTTGTGGACACAAGTTGATTCCACATTTTGCCTATTGTGCATAATGAAGCAATGAACACAAGAGTGCAAGATACTATTCTTTTTTTTTTTTTATGGCTATATACCTAAATGTAGGATTTTTGGATCATGTAATATTTTTAATTTCTTAAAAAAATTTTGAGGAACCTCTATTCTATTTTCCATACTGGCTGCACCAATTTTCATTCTCAACAAGAGTGCACTGGATTCTTTTTTCTTCCCATCTTCACCAGCACTTGCTATCTGTTATCTTTTTGAGGATAGCCATTGTGACAGGTATAAGGTGATACCTCATTGTGGTTTTCATTTGCATTTCTTTGCCTATTGGAGAAGTTGACTGTTTTTTTATATACTGGTTAGCCATTTGTACGTCTGTTTTGTAAAACAAAACAAAACAAAAGGTCTATTCATTTCCTCTGCCCATTTTAAAATTAATTATTATTTTAGGTTCTTGAGTTGTATGAGTACTTAAAAGCCATAAACATGGATTAACTTCATACTCCATAAAGGTATAAAGAAGCTTTATACATCAAAAAAATCTTTCAGCAGCACTATTTACAATAGCCAGGACATGGAAGCAACCTAAATGCCCATCGATAGAGGAATGGATAAAGAAAATGTGGGGGGTGTGTGTGTGTGTACAATGGACTATTACTCAGTCACAAAAAATAACAAAATAATATCATTTGCAGTAACATGGATGGACATAGAGATTGTCATACTGAGTGAAGTGAGTCATACAGAGAAAATCAAATATGATATCACTTATACATGGAATCTAAAAAAAAAATGGTAAAAATAAACTTATTTACAAATCAGAAATAAAATCAAAGATGTAGAAAACAAACTTATGATTACCAAGGGGGAATGGGTAGAGGAGGGATAAATTGGAAAACTGGGATTGACATATACACACTTATGTATAAAATAGGAAAAGGAGTATGTCAAGGCTGTATATTGTCACCCTGCTTATTTAACTTATACGCAGAGTACATCATGAGAAATGTTGGGCTGGAGGATGCACAAGCTAGAATCAAGATTACTGGGAGAAATATCAATAACCTCAGATATGCAGATGATACCACCCTTATGGCGGAAAGTGAAGAGGATCTAAAGAGCTTCTTGATGAAAGTGAAAGAAGAGAGTGAAAAAGTTGGCTTAAAGCTCAACATTCATAACACTAAAATCATGGCATCTGGTCCCATCACTTCATGGCAAATAGATGGAGAAACAATGGAAACAGTGGCTGACTTTATTTTTGGGGGCTCCAAAATCACTGCAGATGGTGATTGCAGCCATGAAATTAAAAGACGCTTACTCCTTGGAAGGAAAGTTAGGACCAACCTAGACAGCATATTGAAAAGCAGAGACATTACTTTGCTAACAAAGGTCCGTCTAGTCAAGGCTATGGGTTTTCCAGTAGCCATGTGTGGATGTAAGAGTTGGACTATAAAGAAAGTTGAGTGCCGAAGAACTGATGCTTTTGAACTGTGGTGTTGGAGAAGACTCTTGAGAGTCCCTTGGACTGCAAGGAGATCCAACCAGTCCATCCTAAAGGAAATCAGTCCTGGGTGTTCATTGGAAGGACTGATGTTGAAGCTAAAGCTCCAATATTTTAGCCACCTGATGCGAAGAGCTGACTCATAGAAAAGACCCTGATGCTGGGAAAGATTGGAGGCAGGAGGAGAAGGGGACAACAGAGAATGAGATGGTTGGATGGCATCACCAACTCAATGGACATGGGTTTGGGTAGACTACAGCAGCAGTTGGTGATGGACAGGGAGGCCTGGTGTGCTGCAGTTCATGGGGTCGCAAAGAGTCGGACATGACTGAGCAACTGAACTGAACTGAACTGATAATAAAATATATAATTACCAAGGACCTACTGTTGTAGAACAGGGAATACTCAATACTCTATAGTAATCTATATAGGAAAATAATTTGAAAATCAAATAGATACGTGTATGTGTATCAATTTAGGCTTCCTTGGAGGCTCAGATGATAAAGAATCTGCCTCCAGTTCAGGAAACCTGGGTTAAGCCCTGGGTCAGGAAGATTCCCTGGAGAAGGGAATGGCTACCCACTCCAGTATTCTGGCCTGGAGAATTCCTTGGACAAGGAGCCTGGCAGGCTACACAATCCATGGGGTACTGAGCAGCTAACACTTCTAATTGATTTATTTTGCTGTATAACAAAAACTAACATAACGTTGTAAATAAACTATTTACAGAAATTAATTTTAAAAAAGAGGAAGATAAAGAAAATCTTTCAAAAATAAATGCAAAAATAATAGATATTAAAAAAAAAAAATCTAAGAGAATTTTTCACCAGCCCATGACATTACAAGAAATACTGAAGGAAATTTTTCAGGATTAAGAAAACTATCCTAGAGGAAGTACAAAACTGTATAAAAGAATTAAGAAAATTAGAAAAAATTAAATTTATATATATATATATATCAACTGTTTAAGCAACAACAATTGTGTTGTTGAGTTTATATGCAACACACAGAAGTAAAATGCATAAAACAATAGTTCAGAATGTAGAAAGGGGTAAAAAATTTAAACTGTTGTAAAGTTCTTGCAATGTTTGAGAAGTACTAATAATATAAGGTAGCATATTTAAATTCAGGATATATATTCTAAGGTCTAGGGTAACCACTAAAATATTAAGGTAAACCACCAATAACCAAAACCTTATGGAAGAGATAAAATAATATAAAACACTAAAATAATATTAAACAATAAAAAAGTGGGCTAGAAGGAATAAGAACTAAGAACAAACAGAACAGAAAGAAAATGAATGCCAAGATGGCAGACTTAAACCTAATTATGGCAATAATTACATTATATGTAAATGAACTTAGTATTCTAAGTAAAAGACAAGATTGTCAGACTTGCTAAAAGAAATTATGTATGGCTATATTGCTGCTAAGTCGCTTCAGTCGTGTCCGACTCTGTGCGACCCCGTAGACGGCAGCCCACCAGGCTCCCCCGTCCCTGGGATTCTCCAGGCAAGAACACTGGAGTGGGTTGCCTTTTCCTTCTCCAATGCATGAAAGTGAAAAGTGAAAGTGAAGTCACTCAGTCGTGTCTGACTCTTAGCGACCCCATGGACTGCAACCTACCAGGCTCCTCCATCCATGGGATTCTCCAAGCAAGAGTACTGGAGTGGGTTGTCAGAAAAATAAAGCTTTAATACTAAAGTATTATTAAACATAGAAAAGGATATTTCATAGTAATAGAAAAGTTAAACAGTGAGACATAAATTTTCAAACTTCCTATGCACTTAATGTGCTGTCCTTAGTCGCTAAATCATGTCCAACTCTTTGCTGCTCCATGGATTGTAGCCTGCCAGGCTCCTCTGTCCATGGGGATATTCCAGGCAAGAATACTGGAGTGGGTTGCCATGCCCACCTCCAGGGGATCTTCCCAGCCTAGGGTTCAAACCTGGTCTCCCACATTGCAGGTAGATTCTTTACTGTCTTAGCCACCAGGGAGGCATTCACTTAATAACATAGCTTTAAAATATGTAAAGTAAAAACAGACAGAGTAAGAGGAGAAATAGGTGAATACCAAAATCTCAGTTGGAAATTTTAACATACTTCTACTAGTAAATGATAAAAAAAAGGATAAAAAAATTAAGATATAGAATTCAGTTCAGTTCAGTTGCTCAGTCGTGTTTGACTTTTTGTGACCCAGTGGACTGCAGCATGCCAGACTTCCCTGTCCATCACCACTCCTGAAGCTTGCTCAAACTCACGTCCATTGAGTTGGTGATGCCATCCAACCATTACATCCTCTGTCATCCTCTTCTCTTCCTTTCCCAGCATTACAGTCTTTTTCAGTGAGTCAGTTCTTCGCCTCAGGTGGGCAAAGTATTGGAGTTTCAGCTTCAGCTTCAGATATAGAATTAATGCTTGTAAGACATAGCCAACAAGTACAGAATACAAATTCCTTTTTAAAGGATTAGAATATTTACCAAAATAGACTCCTGTCTGTGCCAAAAGCAATACATTGCAAAAGGCTGATATTATACAGTGTATGTTCTCTTACCACGATAGAGTGAAACTAGAAATCAAGAACAGAAATATTACTAAGCTACTCCCAAATGTTCAGAAACATAAGCAGCATATTTAATAGGTCACTGGTCAAAGAACAAGTCATGATATAAATTAGAAAATACTTTGAAACGGAAGATAAACAGAAAACTGACACAAACTTATTTAAAATTACTTTATAAGCAGGGTACTTATAGTTAAAGATTTTTCAGAAGTACAGGTACAATTGAAAAATTCTGTGGTGAGATGGTGTATTCATTTGCTAGGGCTGCCATAAAAAAGTACCACAGATGGGGTGACCTATTAAACAACAGAAATTTATTTGCTCATAATTCTGGAAGCTGGAAGTCCAAGATCAAGGGCCTGGAAGGCTTGATTATGCCTGGGGCCTCTCTCCTTAGCTTGCAGATAGCCCTTTCTGATTGAGTCCTCATACGGCCTTTCCTTTGTGCAAATGCATCCCTGTGCCTCTTCCTTTTCTTATAAGGACATCAGTCATGTTGGATTAGGGACTAACCATATGACCTCATTTCACCTTCATTACCTCTTTAGAGGCTCTATCTCTCTATATAGTCACATTCTGAGGTACTTAAGGGTGGGGGGGGTGTGTGTAATTCAGACCATAACAGATGGAAAAGTGTTGGCTTATGCCCTCTTCATTAAGGGTGGAGCAAAGAGAAAACTCAATGCTGAAGAAAAAATTGGAAAAATCGAGGTTTGGGGAAACAAAAACACTATAACATAAGCAATTGTCTATAGTTAAAAGGTCACCAAGGCTTCTGGCTTAGCTGGTAAAGAATTCTCCCACAATGCGGGAGACCTGGGTTCGATCCCTGGGTTGGAAAGATCCCCTGGAGAAGGGAATGGCTACCCACTCCAGTATTCTGGTCTGGAGAATTCCATGGGCTGTATAGTCTGTGGGGTCACAAAGAGTCGGACACGACTGAGCAACTTTCACTTAAAAGCTCACCAAAAGTAGCAATAGTAATATTACTAACCACTAACATTTGTTCTATGCTTATTATTTAGATTTTCTTGATGATTAAATAAGATAATCATACAAGGTAAGCAAAATTCAGACCATAAAGCAAGTATTCAATAAATGTTACAAACTGTTCTGATATTTGAGCCATGTTTTTGTTTCTTGAAGGAGGAAGCAGGCAGTGGCTCAGGAGCTAAATTTTGTTTAAAATTGTTAAAAACATATGGTGCTATTTTATCATTTGTTTCAAGAACTATAATGGCAAATGGAGATTAGAAGGAGTCTGCTGAACATGTAAGAGAAAGTATTGGTTGTTATGGTGAATCAAGCCTTGGAAGAGGCAGAACATGTTTCATTTTATTTTGACGCTTATCCCAGTGTCTATGAAAGTCTTCTGTCATTTGGAAAAGAATACAAGTAAGCTATGAAAAATTGATTTCTCACCAACAGGACATTTGGCAAATATGGTGTAAATATATGTAAGCAAGAAGAGAAAAAAAAATGCTTTTCAGTTCTGTTCATTGAGAGTAAAAGGAGACAAGGATGGAATTGTATCAGTGCCACGAATGAGCTTCTTGACAGACCCTCAGTGGTCTCTATTACCTTTTCATTCCAAGAGAACACCTGCGATAGAAACAGTCACAAGAATTGCCCTTTGCTGAACACCTGCTATGTGTCATGTGCTTCCCAGGTGGTGCTAGTGGTAAAGAACTTGCCTGCTGATGCAGAAGCGGTGAGAGATGTGGGTTCAATCCCTGGGTTGGGAAGATCCCGTGGAGCATCAAAGAACCCACTCCCTGGAGAAGCCCATGGACAGAGGATCCCTGGTGGGCTACAGTCCACAGGGTTGCAAAGAGTCGGACATGACTGAATCGACTTAGCACTCACTACTATGTATCATACACCATAAATCTCCTTCTTTCTCCCCCAAACCCACTAAAATAGGAAAGTGAGTCTCAGAGAGGTTATATGAGCCCCCGCCCCCACACCCTAAGTTCACATAGCTCAAATGGGTGAGCTGAAATACAAATCCAAATTTGCAGAATTGAAATCTCATCCTCTTTCTGCTAAAGATGTGTTTGTTTATTCAGTGGTTACTGGGGAAAGTGAAGAGGCAGGCTTAAAGAAGTGATTGAGCACAAACTCAGGCTCACATCCTGTCTTCTTTGAGGAGCTCTCAGAACTGGCACTTGTCTTCTGCGGAGGAAGTGAGCTGGGCAGCCCATCCATGCGTAGCTGGGTACCAGCTGGGTAGCTCTCGTCCCTGCACCCTCCCTTGCCATCCCCTGTGTCTTTCCTTCTCTCCCAATTTCTACTTCCTTTCACAGGGCTTTATTAACAACCTCTTCACTAATGTCCTTCACTTTCAATCAGTCCCCAGTCCAAGTTCTCTTCTGTATACATGGCTTGTCATACTTAGGTTCTCTCAACCACAGTTAGGAACGTGTTTTGTTGTTCAGTTGCTAAGTCGTGTCTGACTCTTTGCGACCTCATGGACTGCAGCACGCCAGGCTCCCCTGCCCTTTACTATCTCCCAGAGTTTGCTCAAATTCATGTCCATTGAGTTGGTGATGCCATCCAACCATCTTATCCACTGCTGCCCTTTCTCCTTTTGCCTTCAATCTTTCCCAGCACCAGGGTCTTTTCCAATGAGTGGGCTCTTCTCGTCAGTGGCCAACTATTGGAACTTCAGATTTAGCATCAGTCCTTCCAATGAATATTCAGGGTTGATTTCCTTTAGGATTGACTGGTTTCATCTCTTTATAGTACAAGGAACACTTAAGAGTCTTCTCCAGCATCACAATTCTAAAGCATCAATTTTTCGGTGCTCAGCCTTCTTTATTGCCCAACTCTCACATCCATACATGACTATTGGAAAAACTGCTGGAATGTGTTACTTCTTTCCTAAAAACAACAGCTACAACAAAGTTATTTCCCTGTGTCACATTCAGAACAAACTCTCAGTTAGCTCCAGTTGCCTTTCCTACCTTCTCTTCCACTCTCTGCGCACACTTACTGGTGTCCAGCCATGCTGAGTTTACACTCTATGTTATGTCCTCTAATTCCTAACTTCCTCATTGGTTCATGCTACTCTGTGTACTGTCCTCCCATGGAGTATATCCCCATCTATCAAATTCTCTCTCTACTTTGAGCCCAACATCAATGCAGCTCTGCTATGATATCTTTCTAGACACCCAGAGTTGTATATCTCCCAGAGCAGGGTCTGTCTACTGTTATAGCTGACATGGCTGCCTATTTGTCCCAGAGGATAAACAGTTTGAAGATAGTAAGCATGGCCTACTTTTATTTTTTTTTAAATCTCCACTGCTTGATAAATAGTCTCTCCTCAGTAAGTGTTTGCTTTGGTTGAAGAGACAACTCTGTGATACATGCACTTCACAGTCATACTGACTATTTACTTAAAGTTTGGTTATTATAGAATTTGGGCAGAAAGGGAGGCAAAGTAGATTGATTTAAAAATCCTCTTTGGTCTAGTTCTGTGTAACTTCAGAACTTTGTGTATCATGAGAGTCAGAATTCTTTTTCCTGTTGAAGGAATATCTAAATACTTTAATCTGAAAGATGGTATTGTAGACATCAAAGTGAAAATTACAGACTCTTTTTTTTTTCTCTAACAGAAAACTAATTAAAAAATTATGGCTGAAACAAAAAATGTGGGGAGAGTAGGCAAGTGTGGGAAACACAGAATGTTACAGCTTCCATTTATTTTATACACAGGGAAAATGAAGCATGTGAAATGAATGACCTAGAATCACTCTTTTATCAAATACTTGAATTTTATAGTCTATGTAGAGCACAAGGACAAAATTAAATCTTGGCCTGGTACCAAGTCTCCAATTGTCAATACTTTGTCCATAATTTTTTTTGTGTGTGTCTGGTTGAGACAAGCGGCTCTGCAGTCAGGGAATACATGTTGTCACTATTATTTTGATGAATTAATTAATTTGTCTAAGATTCATTTACTTATCTGAAAAAAGAGAAAAAGAACAGTATAGAGATGTTGTGAGTATACAGTTGGATAATGCTCATAGAGGGCTCAACTCAGAGTCAGGCACACAATGGAGTACTTGATGAACATTACCACCACCGCTGTCAGTTTTACATTTTAATTGTCAATATCAATGCACCATACTCTCTTACCATTTCCTTCTGTGGAATCTTGGGCATAGTTCCTTCTCAACAATGAATGAAACCTAGGAAGATGCTGCCATGATCAGGATTACCTTGTATGGTTGTTACTAGGCCATCAGGTCCTCCAACCCTGATCCCCCACACTGGAAATTCTGGTGCAGTGGATCTGGACTGGGGCTAGGGGCTTGTTAACTTAGATGATTGCTTAGAGAGGGGTTTGCTTCTCACAAAGGTATCTCATCACCCTTTTGACAAGCCTATGATCAACTCTGATGGAGAACAAAGAAGGTACTGCTGGGTGTGACCCACTGTGAAATAGTGGGACTAGAATATCACATATAGGAGAGACATGACAATGCCCGGCACTCTTCAGGACTCTTGGAGTCCCTCCAATAACTCTGAGGTGAATGTTCTTAACTCATGTAATAGATGAGAAAACCAAAAAATATTTGGTAAGTTATTTGACTAACAAGTCATACATTCAGTAAGTTAGCAAATGTTAGAGTTACTATATGAACTTACATATTTTGAAACTCTTTCTACCATTTCTTGAGAATCTCTAGATGTAATGGAAATCTGGGAATGAAGAGCTATGAGATGAAATATTTTGTAAAGCTGAGGGTATTATGTATTACATATGACTAGATCCTCTGTGCCTAATGGTATCTTGCTCATGGTAGGTATTCAATAAACATTTAGTGGCTGAATAAACTTGACTCTTACATATTGAAGCACTGATATACTATAGATTTTAAACAACGAATTATAAAATGAATGATATTTACTGTGGGTGCTCCCATGTTTTTCTTTTTCCCTTCTTCTGTTCTAAATGTCCAGCGTCCTTGGATTTCTCCTACTCAGATCCTAACCACTCAAAGAGAGGGGCTCATGTTTTCCAGCTCTTCTGCAAATTATATTGGTTTGATAAACACTTCTCACACATAAATTTACTTTTTTAACTAGAAGGTTGTTGGCCAAAACAACAATTTGGGGGAAAAAAAATCAGTGAGGGGATGTTCAATAGGTGAAATACAGGAGATATATTTTTTTAATTTTATTTTTTAACTTTACAATATTGTATTGGTTTTGCCATATATCTTCTTTATGATATTGTGGTCATGGATGCATAACACTATAAATTTAAGTACATAAAAGAGTAAGCCTTAATGTACAAAATTTTAAAAAATATTACAAGATTGAGGGAAATCTAAAGATGGAATACAGACTATGACCAAATAATTTAACTGTGTTACAAAGGCATGAAACCACCGTATTGCTGGGGTGGGGGGAAATGGTCTTGACCTAACTAACTTTGGAGTTGGGTAGGGTCTACAGGGCAAAAGAAACAGCACATTAGCACCATATTACTAGCTGATAAGGTTGTTTCCCATGGAAGCATGGTTTCCGATTTTGAAACTACTTTACATGTATACATAAACTGAACAATTAAATAGTAAGGAAGAGAAAAATGAGGAACATTACTTTGGTTAGGTGATCAAGATCAGTATCAACAATGATAATGTTGGTAGTATGTACTCTGATGTGATATAGTAAGCATGGCCCTTCACCTCTGTGATCTCCCACCCTAAATCTCATAATCCCTGTCTATTCATGAGAAAAGGAACATCAGACAAATGCTAACTAAAAGACACTCTACAAAATACCTGACGACTCTTCCTCAAAATTATCAAGGTCATCAATAAGAAGGAAAATGTCAAAGTCGATAGGAGGCTAAGGCGACAGGATGACTAAATGTAATGTAATATCCTTGATGGAATTTTGCAACAGAAAATTAGGTAAAAACTAAGGAAATATGAATAAGATATTGACTTCAGTTAATAATAGTGTATCAATACTTATTCATCAATTGTGATGAATATACTGAACTAATGTAGGATTTTATAATAGGGCAACTGGGGGTGGAGCATATGGACCCTCTCTGTATTATCTTTGCAATTTTTCTGTAAATCTACAACTATCAAAAAATAAAAATTTATTTAAAACATGACAGAAAAAGCATTCCTAACCGACATGAAATTGGTTTGTTAATGCTCTTGCTTTAGACGCATCTTTTGGCATATTTGGATTTAAATGTTCAGATATGCATTTGATGCCAAGAAAATTCTTTCAAAATAATGGCCCCTGAATTAAAAGTCAACTTTGGTAAAACAGCCTTGTGGTTTGCAGTTTAATGGCTGGGGTCAGCTCACGTAGTTGGTGACTAAACCCCTCTCCTATTTGTCTTGTCAAATCACAGCCATAAAGAACTTGCCAACATTAGGAATTCTTGTTAAAAAAAAAAAAAAAAGTGGATGTATGTTATTGTATTTTTCTAGGGCTTCCCAGGTGGTTCTGTGGTAAAGAACTCACCTGCGGATGCAGGAGATGCAGGAGACATGGCTTTGATCTTTCCAGTCACGAAGACGCCCTGGAGAAGAAAATGGCAAACAACTCCAGTATATTTTTCTGGAGAATCCCATGGAGAGAGAAGCCTGGGGGGCTGCAGTCCTTCGGGTTGCAAAGAACTGGACACAAATGAGCATGCACACAGCTGTATTTGTTTTAAAGCTTTAAGTTTTTCACTGAGGAGGTGGGGAGAAAACCACTTTGAAATGATGAGTTGTTTTGCATATTTTTGCACCAAATATATCAGCTTTTCCACATGTTTTTCTGTATTATCAGATTTTTTATTTACAGTAAAATAAACATGCTTGTGTGCTCAGTCATGTCTGACTCTTTGCAACCCCATGGACTATAGTCGGCCAGGCTCCTCTGTCCATGAAATTTTCCAGGCTACCAAATGTGTATTTAGTGATCTGATTTAACATCCTTTTCATATGAAGCGCACTGTAAAAGACAGTCCCCATTAATCTTCTGGCTTATGAAGTTTCTTATATATGTAAAAGCACCTATTCTGTATCTAAAGTTTAACCTTCAAATGACGCTGTTTCTAATAAATACTAGTGTTTAAACACACGTAATACTTCAGTATATTATTGAAAGAATGGGACTTGGAGCTTCAATATAAGGAAGAAGTAAATATTTAATACAGGATTATGGGGAAACTTGTCTTTGAAATTAATATCTTGATTGAGCCTGTTGGTAATTACAAACTATCTGCAATTAAAGTATTAACATCTGCATTTAAACATGTAAATTATATGCTTTAAAATAATAAATATTTATTTGGCTTATCAGGATTATTTGAATGATTTAAAAAATTGCATTTCTGCCCATAAATGTAGACCCTCAACTAGTATTTACACTAACAGGAATTTCAGACACTGTGTTAAAGTATCCTTCTTTTTTACTTTAAATGGAGGGATTAGGTGAGAAAATATGATGCAAAAATTATAAAATTAATTTACTTGTCAAAATTCTACTCATCCTTAAAATCTAGCTTGTTAGTTTCCTATCCTTGAAAGTCTTATATTTTTCCAGATATATGTAGTGTCTCTCTCTTGAGAAACTCTGTTAATTTCTCAGATAAACTGATTATGAAAAAGACTTATGTCTAGCTAGTCTCAAGAAAAAAGATTCCAGAGAAGCTAACTCAAAGATTTCTTTCTTATTGCCACAAGTAGAAAATAATGTAAAGGAATGTCCAGCTAAATATGATTGGGAGACAGTCACGGAGATGAATGTAGGACACTGCTCTATCTTTGCAGGTCTGGCCTGAGGCTGCTAGGCAATACAGAGGGGCGGGATAGCTTCTTTTCCCTTTGGTCTTGTTCAGTCACTCAGTCGTGTCCGACTCTTTGGGATTCCATAGACTGAAGCATGTCAGACCTCCCTGTCCTTCACTATCTCCCAGGTTTGCTCAAACTCATGTCCACTGAGTTGATGATGCCATCCAACCATCTCAACCTCTGTCACCCCCTTCTCCTCCTGCCTTCCATCTTTCCCAGCATCAAGGTCTTTTCCAATGAATTAACTCTTCGTATTACGCAAGACAGGGAGGGAAAATTCAGAATAATCTCAAGTAACTAATGCTTTTAATAAAAACAGTATCAGTGCTGAAGATGTCACAATGAACTTAATAGTGAAAAAGGATAGCAATCCCAACTACAGTTAGAACTCCATACACTTCACTCTTAGTCACTGATAGAGCAAGTAGACAGAGAGCCAGAAAGGACAATGATGATTTAAGAGAAAAATAATAAGTTTTTGCCAAAAAATTAGATAATTATGCCAAAAAATTGAAAATATGTGTTCTTTTTGAGCAAACATTGAATATCTAAAATGCGTGTATACTACTACATAAATTAACTCTTGATAAACTTCAAATCTGAAAGCATTCAGATCACATTCTTAAAAAAAAAGTCAATTTATTAAGAAATCAGGTAATAAAAATAAAACAAGAATAATTCCTTAGGACTGGAAACCAAAAACAAAATACATACTTCCCAACAATGGATGTGTCACCTAAGAAGCCTTAAAGGAAAATAGATTCATAATTTGACTATAATGAAATTACTACATATTAAAACCTGTAGAACATAGATTTTTAAATGGCAACTTCTGAAAAGAAGGATAACCAAATAAGTTAAAAATCTTATAAAAATACTAAAGAATAAAGAATAAATAGAAATTTAATATTAACATCAATAATAAAGGTAGCATAGAATCTAGTGAAATAGAAACACACAATAGAGAGAATCTACAAAACTAAAGTTTGGCTGTTTTCAAAAATTAGCAAAATTCACAAACTTCTATAGACAAGCTCTAATAATTATCAGATAAACATATGATCCCAATCTCATATAAATAACTCCAGACAATGGAAAAGGAGGATGATAATTCCAGTTTCATTTATATAAGTCTAGTATAATCTTGATACTGAAAGCTGACGAAGAAAAGAAAGAATACTTACAGTCTGATTTTGCTGAGGAATATCAAAAGTCCTGAAACAAATATTAATAAATGAAATCCAGCATAGAACAATACCATTAGTGGTAAGCAGTAGAAGTAGGGAAAAAAAATAAAGTATAAATGTCACCAAAAGATGACCTGGAGCTGACTATGGCTCAGATCACCAGCTCTTATTGCAAAATTCAGGTTAAAATGAAGAAAGTAGGGAAAATCACTAGACCATTTAGGTATGACCTAAATTAATTCCCTTATGATTATACAGTTTAGGTGATGAATAGATTCAAGGGATTAGATCTGGTAGATAGAGTGCTTGAAAAACTATGGATGGAGGTTCATAACATTCTACAGTAGGCAGTGACTGAAACCACCCTAAAGAAAATGAAATGCAACAAGGCAAAATGGTTGTCTGAGGAGGTCTTACAAATATCTGAGAAAAGAAGAGAAGCATAAGGCAAAGGAGAAAGGGAAAGATTTACCCAAATGAATGCAGAGTTCCAGAGAATAGCAAGGACATATAAGAAAGCCTTCTTTAGTGAACAATGCCAAGAAATGGAGGCAAATATAGAATGGAAAAGACTAGCGATCTCTCAAAAAAAAAAACAAAACAAAACACACACACACACACAAAAATGGAGATACCAATTTCATGCAAAGATGGGCACAATAAAGGACAGAAATGGCAAGGACCTAACAAAAGCAGAAGAGATTAAGAACAGATGGCAAGAATACATAGAAGAACTGTAAAAAAAAAAAAAGGTCTTAATGACCCAGATAAGCACTATGGTTTGGTCATTCATCTAGAGCCAGACATCCCTGAGTATGAAATCAAGTGAGCCTTAGTAAGCATCACTACAAACAAACCTAGTGGAGGTGATGGAATTCCAGCTGAGCTATTTCAAATCCTAAAAGATGATGCTGTGAAAGTGCTGCACTCAATATGCCAGCAAATTTGGAAAACTCAGCAGTGGTCACAGGACTGGAAAAGGTCAGTTTTCATTCCAATCCCAAAGAAAGGTAATGCCAAAGAATGTTCAAACTATCATACAATTGTATTCATTTTACATGCTAGCAAGGTAATTCTCAAAAATCCTTCAAGCGAAGCTTCAAAAAAAATCTACTTCTGTTTCATTGACTACGCTAAAGCCTTTGACTGTGTGGATTACAACAAAGAGTGGAAAATTCTTCAATAGATGGGAAAACCAGACCACCTTACTCATCTCCTGAGAAACCTGTATGCAGGTCAAAAAACAAGAGTAAGAACCAGACATAGAACAATGGACTGGTTCAAAATTGGGAAAGGAGTACGTCAAGGCTGTATATTGTCATCCTGCTTATTTAACTTCTATGCAAAATACATCATGCAAAATGCCTAGCTGGGTGAATCACAAGCAGGAATCAAGATTGTCAGGAGAAATATCAATATGTAGATCTCAGATATGTAGATGATACCACTCTATGGCTGAAAGCTAAGAGGAACTAAAGAGCCTCTTGAACAGGGTGAAAGAGTTGAGTGAAAAAGTGGCTTAAAACTCAGCATTCAAAATACTAAGATCATGGCATCTGCTCCCATCATTCATGGCAAATAAATGGGGAAAAAGTGGAAACAGGGGCAGATTTTATTTTCTTGGGCTCCAAAGTCACTGTGGACAGTGACTGCAGCCATGAAATTAAAAGACACTTGCTCCTTGGAAGAAAAGCTATGAGAAACCCAGAGAGCATATTCAACAGCAGAGACATCACTTTGCCACCAAAGATTCATATAGTCAAAGCTATGGTTTTTCAATGGTCATATAAGTCATATAAAGATGTGAGAGCTAGACCATAAAGAAGGCTGAACTCTGAAGAATTGATGCTTTTGAATTGTGGTGCTGGAGCAAACTCTTAAGAGTTTCTTGGACTGCAAAGAGATCAAACCTGTCAATCCTAAAGAAAATCAAGCCTGAATATTGACTGGAAGGACTGATGCTGAAGATGAAGTTCCAATACTCTGGCCACCTGATGTGAAGAGTCGATTCATAGAAAAGATCCTGATTCTGGGAAAGATTGAGGGCAGGAGGAGAAGAGGGTGACAGAGGATGAGATGGTTGAATGGCATCACTAATTCAAAGGACTTGAGTTGGAGGAAACTCTGGAAGATATGAAGGACAGGGAAGTCTGGTGTGGTGCAGTCCATGGTGTCACAAGGAGTTAGACATGACTGGTGACTAAACAACTGGAAAGGAAGGAAACATTCTATCATTACATGTAGATGATAAGATGTCTACATAAAAAACTCAAAATAATGTACAGATATACTATTAGAACTAATAAAAGAATTAGACATTTGCTGAATTTAAAAAAACAACATATAAATTCCAAATAAATTTCTTTATATCTTTAACCAACACAAAAATATAATCTAAAAACATATCTACTACTAGATACTACCCGGATACAACAAGTTTAAGTTGTAAATCTAAAAAGATGAGTAAGTCCACTGTGGAGGAAATAATTTAAACTTCAGATGTTAAGCAAGATATAAGTAAATGGAGTTTTATGCCATGTCCATGAATTAGAAGCTAAATATCATATAGACATCAATACTTACTAAATTGATTTTTAGATCCAATGCAATTCTAATCAAAATGCCAACAGCATGTTTTGTGGAACTTGACAAGTTGATTTTGAGATATAAGTGTAAGAACAAAAGGTCAGATGTTGGCTAAGAGATTTCCGAAGAATATGTGGGACAACTATACTAGCAGAAATGAAGACTTGTAATCAAGCTGTAAACATTAATGTATGATCTTGTAGCAGAGAATGAGAAATTGACCAAATGAACACAACAAAAGTCCAGAAATAATATTGCACGTAAGAAAATTTGACTATGACTAAAAAAACTATGCTGGAACAATTTGTTATCCTTGAGGGAAAAGTTGAACCCTCAATCACATCATACAGGAAGAAAATTCTATTTTGAAAGCATACTTGAAAGCTTATAGGATAAAACACAGAAGAATATCCATAACCTAGGACTAAGTAAGGATAAGGACTTAAAAAAATGCAAATTATAAAAGATTGAAAAATATAACCTCATTAAGAATAAAACATATTCATCAAAGTTATGATAAGAAATGTCAAAATACAAACTTAGGCATTGTAAGAATATATTTATAAAGTAGTTTTTTCCTGAATACGTGATGAAATGTTAAAAATCAACAACAGAAAATGCAATCCAATCAAAATGGATAAAGGGCTTCAACAGACTTTGGAAACAGAAAAAAATGGCTAAAAATTTATTAAAACATATTCAACATTGTTAGTAATCTTCAAAATACAAGTGACAATAGGTTTCTGCTTTATATCCATAAGATAGACAAAGATCAAAAAGTTTTGACAATAACAAGAATTGGCAAGGATGTGGAACAATAGGGTTGCTTATAATCTGATGGCATCATCAGTAATATAAATTTGTGCAACTACTTTAGACATAAGTTGGTAATATTTTGTGAAGCTGAAATGCCTATTCCCTTCAAACCAGTGATTTTTTGAGAAATCTTGCACATGTTTTCATGAATTATATCCAAGTATGTTCATTGCAAGAGTGGGCGGAAAAAGTGGAACTGCCCAAACATCCACTGAAAGGAAAATGAAGAAATAACATGGTGTCTATTAAAGGACAGAACTGAAAATAAGCAAACTAAACCTATACCATCATCATGGATAAATCTGAAGAATGCAATATCGGGAGAAAAAAAAAAATCAAGTGATGAAAGAATTCCTACAGTTTTATTCTGTATGTTAATACAAGTTCAAAACCCTGAAAACTTAAATGATCTGATGCTCGGTGAGGTATTTTTTGCTTGTGAAAGCTACTCAGTTGTGTCCAACTCTTTGTAACTCCATGGACTATAGTCTGCCAGGCTCCTCTGTCCATGGAATTCTCCAGGCAAGAATACTGGAGTGAGTCGCCATTCCCTTCTCCATGGGATCTTCCCAACCCAGGGATTGAACCTGGGTTTCCTGCATTGCAGGCAGATTCTTTAACATCTGAGCCACCAGATGATGTATGTAGGGCAAAATTTTAAAACATAAAGCAAGGAAACAGTAGACATGAAATTCAGACAATGATTAACTCAGGTGGTTGTATGAGAGGATGATGAGATAGGGCTTATATGCAACTATTACTGATAGTTTTTAACCCCTAAACAGATGGTGGGTATATGGAGTTTTAATTATTGTCACTGTAAATTATTTGCACATATTATAAATTTATTTTGGGTACATATACTATTTTTACCATAAACAACAACAAAAACTTTAAAAATTCATACAGTATTAGATCTTACCAGAGAGACCTTCACTAAAAACCATTCAACTAAAAGTAACTTCAAATTAGAAAATAAAGATCACCTGAGTCTTTTGTTTGAAAATCATTTTGAAATGTGATGTTCACTATATTGGACAAAATTTGACAATGTCTCTTTTGGTAGAAGTTTGGGGTTGAAATGGTAGTAGCCAGTCTTGAAAAGGTGCACTCATCCCAAACAATTAAATAACATGCTTCAGTGTATATAATATCTAACATACTTCATCAGATTCCTGGGGAACTTAAGGTTATGTAGTTCTTTCCTTAACTATTGTTTAAAACAAGAATATGAATACTATCATGATTTTGTCATTTCATGAAGGTATCTTAAGTGTCCTTACGGTTATAATGTCTGAAGTTACATGGTGCTAGTGGTTAAAAAAACAAAAAACAAAAAAAAAACCACCTGCCAATGCAGGAGATGTAAGAGATGTGGGTTCAATCCTTGGGTCAGGAAGTTCCCTGGAGGTGGGCATGGAGAATTTCATGGACAAAAGAGTTGGTTATGGTCCATAGGGTCGCAAAGAGCTGGACATGACTGAAGCAACTTTGCACATAATTAATTTGCAAAGTGATTCATGATGAAATATAATAATTGTTGAAGACATTTCTAATATGATATATAGGCAGTTAAGTACACATGTGATTGGCCAGGAAAGATGACTGGACATGAGCAAATGAAGCTGGGCTATAAACAGGCTGTATGAGGAAAGCAGGGAATTTGATTACAGCTTCTAGGCTTTCTGAAATCATCAATGGACTTTACTGCTCTAATTTCTCTTTTGATTGTTTCAGTATGTACAACATGTTTCTTTAAAACGGATAAAAAATGTATTCTACAAGTCTTTTTAGAATAATTTGTAATCGAAGGCCTTACCTTCGGCTTCATTTTATTCTACCTTAGCCAGCAGAAGGAGCTGATCAGTGTAAACAAATTTAGAGATTGAATTTGTTTTTCTTCGTGAGAAGAAAGGAAATGGATCACTATATAAAGAGAAAGGAATTAGACTGAGTAAAATATCTGTTCAGTTTAACAAGCAAGAGAGACTTAGAGAATTGGTTTATGTAACCATTTTTTTTTCCTCAAGAGTTTCTCAAAGCTGCACACTTATAATCAACAATTCCAAGGCACAAGCTATACATGTTTTTATTGAGCTTGAAAAGGTTGCTGCAGTGTGAAGCAAGTTTGAGAAGAAGAAGCAAACTGGCCACAGAGACCACAACTCATTTGAGACTTTTCATTCATTAAGATTCACATCTCAATAGATAAATTAGCAAAAATGATACATCTTAATTCTGTCTCTCTCTTTTTCTCTCCCTATCCCTGCCAGCCACCCCCTTTTCTCTCTCCACCTCCTTCTCCTGCCCCTTGTCACACATGCTCGTGCATGTGTGCGCGCGTGCACACACACACACACACACACACACATCCTTTGGTGGTTATTCTGCTGAGAGAGGAAACTACATTGACTGCTTCAGTGTAAGATGTGGCATCAAGTTTGGCCTGTGAGTAAAGAAGGTGCTGGCAGGAACTCCCTGAATCTTATGATTCTTTAGCAGCATTCTCATCACACTGGCTGAGCTGAAATAACAAAAGTACTGTTTTGATTCGTATCCACATTTGTGTCTACTAAAATGTTTGCTCAAACCTAGCCCTGACACCATCTAGTCTCAAACATTTCAGAGAGTAGAGCTTATAATTTCAGCCAACTTTAACAATGTTCTTTGGAGAATATTAGAAATGAAAGAAAATTTTGGAAACAGTTCAACACATCTCTTCCTCCCCCAAACTATATGTATGTAGAAGGCTCAGAGAAGCAAAGAGGTGAACTCAAGACAATATAGTCATTCCTATTTCTAGTTCAATCCCTGATTTGTTTATCATATACTTTGAGAGAGAGGGAGGGAGAAAGGGGGAAAGAGAAAGAGAGGGAGAGAGAATGCTTTATAAAGCAGATGTAAGATATTAAAGCCATATAAACCCTCAGCATTTTCTGAGAGCTGAGTATTTGAACAATGATGAGGGCTTCCCTTGGTGGCTCAGATGGTAAAGAATATCCCTGCAATGCAGAAGATACAGGTTTGATTCCTGGGTTGGGAAGATCCCATGGAAAAGGGAATGGCTACCCACTTCAGTATTTTTGCCTGGAGAATCCCATGGGCAGAGGAGCCTGGCGAGCTACAGTCCATGGGGTCGCAAAGAGTCAGACATGACTGAGCGGCTAATACACACACAAGGGGAAAGAACCAGATGGGCACCACTCTGCTTCCTTACCTCTTCCACCACATTGCCAGTCCTATGTCTGCACAAGGGAAATTTATTCATACCGATGGTCTGAGGTAGCTCTCTCTAATGTCTGACTCCACCAAATCACTGTCCATTCCTATGGTTGCAATCGCTTAGGTAGTGTACATACATTCTTGGTTTAATGAAGAAGGAGAAAGGGAGAACTCTTTGAAGAAAATTTAGAAATTCACTGTGTGTATTTAGTTTCCAGAAAAATTCCAATAACTAGGGTGCAAATCACTTTACAGTTCAATTTCAAGAATCACATAGCCACAACTCAGGTGCTCTGAAGTTACTGGAAGTGATTCCCTGGTTCACAACACACTGGGCACAGCTCCAAGCACTGACCACCTGACTCATGGGGCAGGGCTGACACAGGAATCTAACTAGAGGATGAAAGTTATAACGAGGCACTCCAGATCATGGCAGCTTCTCAATTGTTGGGAATTTCCTCACATGGAAACCACTGCAACTGTTGTGGATATTTTGACTGTAGATTGAATGTGCTAAGAGAACTGGAATCAAAAAGAAATCTGACAAAGCTACATATGAACTGTTTTCAAAAGTTGTATGATTAAGGTTTTTAAAAAACTGTATAATGAATATTTTTAATTTCAAATAAAGTAACAGATTTAAAAAATCCTAACAAATTGAGGATCTTACCTTTTTTGACGGTTACACTATTATCTTTAATACCACTTTATCCATGCTTGGATGAGTCACTAATTGCAGTAATTTGGTTTCAAAAGACAGGGGATTTATTTTTTAAAAAAAGAGACAACAGCAACGACCATTATTATGAAGATATTTTGTTCTATCTTATTTGTGGGTTGTAATATATTATGTGATGATCTGTTATCTGGGTACCAAAGAGGAGCCATTTCCTATCTCCATGGTATCCACATTAAAATTCTGCTTCGAGGGTTCATTTTTGATGGCAGGCTGTCAAGGTGATGCATGCACATGCCCAGTGTTGTTTTCCAAGTTTCTAATTTGTGATAATGAGATTGTGTGAAGATCCTCATGCTCATCTTAGAGCATTCTCTACATCATAAAACTCTTACAGGAAGCACAGAGCTAAGAAGGCTCCCAATGGTTGTTTTAATTTTTTGGGTGGGGGGAATGAAAACTACTGGATGTGGTATTGAGAGGCTTTGAAGACTGACCAAAGATCACTAAAATATGTCTGATCAAAGATCACTAAGATGGGTCAGAAGCTGAAAATCAAGTTCCTCTTCCTTGGGAGGTTACATATATGCAGTTTCTGATTAGTAGTTATCATAATAATGTTCGTGGATATTTTATGGCACTTTCTATAATTCTTGTGCTGCACATTGTTCTATTAATGCATACTGATTTGCCAAAATAAAAGAAAACATAAATTTCATTATTCCCTTTATTTACCAAGAGTATGCCCTAAGGGAGCAGGAGCTAAAAGAAGTCTTGCTTTCTGCACATCTTTCTCTCAGATCCCACATGCCTTGGTGTATAGTGAACACTCAAGTCACTAAATGTGAGCCTGCTAATCGAAGGTGCACATTTTTCATACAATCTGGCTCTTAAGCCAATTTTCTCCATGTGGCTCTTGAGTGAAGAAAACAAGATCTGTTCCAAGACTGAAGGAAAGCCAGCTGTAATGGCCAGAGAAATGACAGCATTGGCTTTCTTATGGTATGTGAGAATGACTATGAATTAGAGTTGATTGATAAAATACAGGACACCCAATTAAAGCAGAATTTCAGACTAACAAAAAAAATTACTTTTTTTAGTATAACTGAATTTCATTTAATGTATTAATCTTAGAACCTAGCCATCACATAAGATGAGACTGTGCTTCACTTTTATAAAGCTCATCCACAGCTACTGTCTCACTTAGATCTCCACTGTGACTTTTATTGGGATTTAAAGTCTATCTTATGCATGCCCATTTCCCAGATGGGAATGTTAAGATTCAAAATAATTATATTACTTTGAGGACACTTGGAAAGTTAAGAGGTAAAGTCTGAACTTATGTCTGAGTTGTCTCCCTTCTAGCCCTGTGTTCTCTTTTCCACAGTCTCACTCCTACATGAGACTATATTATAATTGACTAACCTTATGACTATTCCCGGGAAAGACTGATGCTGAAGCTAAAACTCCAATACTTTGGCCACCTGATAAGAAGAACTGACTCATTAGAAAAGACCCTGATTCTGGGAAAGATTGAAGGCAGGAGGAGAAGGGGATGACAGAGGATGAGATGGTTGGATGGCATCACTGACCCAATGGACATGAGTTTGAGTAAACTCCTGGAGTTGGCAATGGACAGGGAGGTCTGGAGTGCTACAGTCAATGGGGTCACAAAGAGTCAGACACAACTGAGTGACTGAACTGAACCTTATGAATACATTCTAGCTAGTTCATAGTAATACAATTATATAATAATACTCCCTCTTTGATAACACTGTGTCTTAACTAAAAAAATGTTTGCTTTTCTTCAAGATTCTATGGTATAGGTGATTTGGGACAGTACAGCCTTTTATTGAGAGATTCAACAGGCCTGTTTGACTGCCTTACCGTTTATTTCATCTACTGAAATTGTTCAGTGGCATAAAAAATAGAAGTGCGTGCATTTTTCTCTAATAGTTTTATAGTATCTGATCTTACATTTAGGTCTTTAATCTATTTTGAGTTTATTTTTGCATATGTATTAAAGAATGTTCTAATTTCAGTTTCAACATATAGTTTCCAGTTTTCCCAGTATCATTTACTGAAGAGATTGTCTTTTCTCCATTTTATAGTCTTCTCACCTTTGGCACAGAGTAACTGGCCATAGGTGTATGGATTTTTTCTGAGCTTTCTATCCTATTCCATTGATTTATATTTCTGCTTTTGTGCCAGTACCATACTGTTTTGATGACTGAAGCTTAGTATATATAGTCTGAAGTCAGAAAGCATGATTTCTCCAGCTCTGTTTTCCTTTCTCAAAGTTGCTTTAGCTATTGGGGTCCTTTGGGTTTCCATACACATTTTAAGATCTTTTTTCTGTTCTAGTTCTGTGGGAAAAAAAAATGCCATGGGTAATTTGAAAGGGGTTGCACTGAAAATGTAGATTGTCTTCTGTAGTACAGTCATTTTTACAATACTGATTCTTCCAATCCAAGAACATGATATATCTTTCTATCTGTGTCATATTCAGTTTCTCTCATCAGCATCTTATAGTTTTTGGAGTACAGGTCTTTTGTCTCCTTAGGCAGGTATATTCCTAGGTATTTTATTCTTTTTGGTGTAGTGGTAAATGGGATTTTTCCTTAACTTTTCTTTCTGATCTTTCATTGTTAGTGTATAGAAGTGTAACAGATCACAGCAATATCTTTTTGGATCCACCTCCCAGAGTAACAGAAATAAAAACAAAAATAAACAAATGAGAACTCATTAAACTCAAAAATTTTTGCATAGCAAAAAGAAAATGAAAAAAAAAAAAGCCAATCTACAGAATAGGAGAATATATTTGCACACAGTACAACCAACAAGGGATTAATCTCCAAAATTTACAAACAGCTCTTGCAGATCAACATAAAAAGAGAGAGAGAGAGAGAATGCAATCAAAAAAATGGGCAGAAGACCTGAATAAACATTTCTCCAAAGAAGACATACAGATGGCCAACAAACACATGAAAAGATGTTCAACATCACCAATTATTAGAGCAACATAAATCAAAACTTTAATGAGATATCACCACGCCAGTCACAATGGCCATCATCAAAAAATCTATAAACAATGAATGCTGGAGAGAATGTGGAGAAAAGAGAACCCTTCTACACTGTTGGTGGGAATGTAAACTGATATAGCCATGATAGAAAACAGTAAGGAGGATCCTTAACAAACTAAAAATAGAGCTATCATATGATCCAGCAATCCCACTCCTGAGCATATATCTGAAGAAAAATGGGTTTCGTAAAGACAAACACACCCCAATGTTCATTGTAACACTGTTTACAATAGCCAAGACATGGAAGCGACCTAAATGTCCATCAACAGATGAGTGGATAAAGAAGAAGTAGTACATATATACAATGGAATACTACTCAGCCATTAAAAAATAATGAAACAATGCCATTTGCAGCAACATGGATGAACCTGGAGATGATCATACTAAGTAAAGTATGTCAGATATAGAAAGACAGATCTCATGAAATGATACTGCTATATGCAGAATCTAAAACAATGATACAAATGAACTTATTTACAAAACAGGAACAGACTCATGGGTTTAGAGAGTGAATTTATGGTTATGCAGGGGAAGGGTGCAGGCGAGGGACAGACTGGGAGTCTTGGATTGACATGCACACACTGCTATATTTAAAATAATATACTTCTCCATGAAAAAATTGGATGAATTAATTATGGAAACTAAGAATTCTTTTTTTTAAGAACAGACCTTGAAATTATTAAAGTCTTTTGAGACATCCCCTCCCCTATGTCTACACATACCACATTCATGCTCATGCCTTTTGTTGAAGCATATCTCTAAACTTCCTGTCTTGAAATCACTTTCAAATGGCTTATACTAATGAGTTTTATGTTTTTGATTGTGTCAACCTGCTTCCTTTCCTGGTTTATTTCCATTTCTGGGACTAGTAGGACTTAACACAGTGATAACATGATGCAATATTCTGTGTATTATTTACCAAAATGTTGTAGATGGTTAGTAACACACACCAGGGCATGTGGTCATGATTGGAACAGTTTCAACTTTGCCACTTCTCTGGTGAAATTTCCTCACACTTAGGTTGGCAGAGAATGAAACATGTGCCAACCTAAATGTGGCTCATCTTGCACTGTGGAGTGGGAAAATCAGTAAGAGGTTAAAATACCTGGGAACAGGGCTGGAATCTCCCTACTCCATGCATTTATTAGTGGGTGAGTTCATTAGAAAAGACTCTGATGCTGAGAGGGGGTGGGGGCAGGAGGAGAAGGGGATGACAGAGGATGAGATGGCTGGATAGCATTACTGACTCGATGGACGTGAGTCTGAGTGAACTCCGGGAGTTGGTGATGGACAGGGAGGCCTGGCGTGCTGCGATTCATGGGGTCGCAAAGAGTCAGACACGACTGAGCAACTGAACTGAACTGAGTTCACACTCTGGATTCTTTCTCTCAAAAAGTCATTTCACCAGATCCATTTTCAGCTAAATCCTTGGTGCTTTATGCTGTGAACCAGTTTCTCTTCCTCACAGATGATAGATGGCAATGTGCAAGTACAGAGTAACTTTGTAAAGAAATCTAAGGATCCTGGGGATAGACAAACCATTAAGAAACAGAGGAAAAGCTAAGGGAGAAAATAGTCTAAGTGGAGGAAAAAGAACTTCTGAGAAAAATATAGAAATTGGGACTTTAAATCTTTTTTGATGGTAGAAAATTATGCCCTTCTTTGCTCAAACGAAATGGAAAACTTTAAAAGTTTCTTGGACATCAAATACCATTTTGATACTTGATACTTCAATGAGGGAGAAACGTGCTGCTTAAACTTCCTTTGAAATTTACATCTGATCTAAGACTCAAGTCTAAAAATGTTCTTAGCATAATAAATTTATAGGCTCCCAGCTCTGGAAGAACCTGCAAATAGATCAAAACACAACCCCATGGCACCCATTTCCCCCCTCTCTGCTATTGGTACAGAGAAGATATTTTCATTTTTTTAATTGCAATAAAGGAGCAGTGTCTAAAACGAGGCACTGAGCAGATTCAGATGAACAGGACTGATGAAGTGGAAATGAATATGCTTGAATTAATCATAATGCTTTAATCAGGGTTTTCTAATGCTAGTTAATTGCATCCACAAAATATAGCACCAAATGAGTTTGGTGAGTTGTGAAAGGGAGACTTAGAGACCCCAAATAGGATCCTATTTTGAACAAGAGTGATGTGGAAAAATTGGCCAGTTGGACATTGAAGCTGTTGTGTTCCCATGTAGCTGAATAAGCTTGGCTATCAGTCAACTCAATTAAATTATAGGCAGAAATTAAACATATCATAGAGCGATCATATTCAGTTTCACTTGTTTTCCTGAGTAATTTCATTCCCAAGAGATACTAGACACTTCCATGGACTGAAAATAAATTATATATATTTTTCCCAATGTGGTTTCCCTTAAATTAATATACTGCATAATAATTAGAACAGTTGGGTCCCTGTGGCATTGGAATGTCTATATGTTTAATGCAACTGTGCTCCCCCCAAAAATTAGAATAGGAGACTCTGTGAACTCTACCCCCTTACTCCTGCCTTTTAGAAATACCAATGTTGTCTCTCTGACAGGACCAAGCATTTTGATCATTAATTCTCCTCTTTAGCTTAGCACATAATTTTTATTTCAACCTGCCTGTATGATCAGATCAGATGCTCAGTCGTGTCCGACTCTTTTCGACCTCATGAATTGCAGCTCGCCATGCCTCCCTGTCCATCACCAACTCCCGGAGTTCACTCAGACTCACGTCCATCGAGTCAGTGATACCATCCAGCCATCTCATCCCCTGTCGTCCCCTTCTTCTCTTACCCCCAATCCCTCCCAGCATCAGAGTCTTTTCCAATGAGTCAACTCTTCGCATGAGGTGGCCAAAGTACTGGAGTTTCAGCTTTAGCATCATTCCTTCCAAAGAACACCCAGGGCTGATCTCCTTCAGAATGGACTGGTTGGATCTCCTTGCAGTCCAAGGGATTCTCAAGAGTTTTCTCCAACACCACAGTTCAAAAGCATCAATTCTTTGGTGCTCAGCCTTCTTCACAGTCCAACTCTCACATCCATACATGCTACTGCTGCTGCTAAGTCACTTCAGTCGTGTCCGACTCTGTGTGACCCCATAGACGGCATCCACCAGGCTCCCCCGTCCCTGGGATTCTCCAGGCAAGAACACTGGAATGGGTTGCCATTTCCTTCTCCAATGCATGAAAGTGAAAAGTGAAAGTGAAGTCGCTCAGTCGTATCTGACTCTTAGCAACCCCATGGACTGCAGCCTACCAGGCTCCTCCATCCATGGGATTTTCCAGGCAAAGACTGGAGTGGGGTGCCATTGCCTTCTCCATCCATACATGACCACTGGAAAAACCATAGCCTTGACTAGACATACCTTTGTTGGCAAAGTAATGTCTCTGCTTTTGAATATGCTGTCGAGGTTGGTCATACCTTTCCTTCCAAGAAGTAAGCATCTTTTAATTTCATGGCTGCAGTCACCATCTGCAGTGATTTTGGAGCCCCCCAAAAAATAAAGTCTGACACTGTTTCCACTGTTTCCCCATCTATTTCCCATGAAGTGATGGGACCAGATGCCATGATTTTCGTTTTCTGAATGTTGAGCTTTAAGCCAACTTTTTCACTCTCCACTTTCACTTTCATCAAGAGGCTTTTTAGTTCCTCTTCACTTTCTGCCATAAGGGTGGTGTCATCTGCATATCTGAGGTTATTGATATTTCTCCTGGAAATCTTGATTCCAGTTTGTTTTTCTTCCAGTCCAGCATTTCTCATGATGTACTCTGCATACAAGGTAAATAAACAGGGTGACAATATACAGCCTTGACGTACTCCTTTTCCTATTTGGAACCAGTCTAGTCAATCTAATCACACTAGGACCACAGCCTGTATGATACGGAGGACCATATCTTAAACACTGTTTCTGTTATTGACAACAAATCGTTTTAATAATTGAAACCAGTGCTCTTTTTTCTTCTTTCAGTAGCATATTCACTCAACTCCACAGCAAAGATCCTTTGGTCACAATATGTGTCATTAGCATTTATAAGTTGCTAAAATCTCTCCAACCCCTTCCTCCATCCTGACTGGTCTCAATATCTAAGTTCACGCGGGCTAGCTTGTTCTAAATAAAGCCAATTCTTATCTAGGACAATGAACTTTTAATCAACAAATGTCCAATCTTTCTGACTCCCTTACAAACGTTAAGCCTTCAGATCTTTGAGGCTGATTCCAGGAGTTTTTATAACCCAGATTTCTAATATATTGTTTTGTCTTTTTTGTGTGTCTGAGGAGAAACCCTTTGCTTGCATATTTCTCTAGTTTTGTAAGTTAGGTGGTAGCAGACTCTGAGAGCAAATAGACTGGTAAGGAAGTTAAATTATGATGGTGGTGGGATGGGGTGAGGACATGAATAGCAGGTGAAGAGAAAGGATATAATCTAGTGAAGATGAATTTTGTAAAGCAAAGCAGTTCTTCTCATACCTACATCCCTGTGTTACTGAGGTTTCTAATTCCAAACATACTCCTCTGACTTACCTGAAAATAATCTAAACATTTTATTTGTAATTTTGTTTACAATATCTGCTGTTTTGTGCACTATCCCTTAAGAGCCAGGACACTTGCAGATAAGTCTTTGCTGATCACTTGTATTGAACTAATTACTTTATAAATTTGGCTGGGTTACACTGACTCATTAATCTGTCTGCAAAAGCCTAGGCTCTGTGTTATAGCCGATGTCTAGTTTTTTCCCAGTCAGTAATCCTTTACGCTAAAAGGCAGAGTGGGCTCAAGTCAAATCATGAAACAGGCAGACTATTTCCTTAACAACCCATCTGCTTACTCCCTCTAATCTCTCCAGTACATTTTTTTGTCACTTCTAAACAACTAAGAATCTTTTAATGTGATGCTCACCTGTACAGAACAGAATTCTATGAAGGGGAGTTTTCTATTAAGTGAATGGAGAGGTAATAGGTTAACTTCTCTATGTCTTAGTTTCCTCATCTGTAAACCCATACTTAGTCTATTTACAGAAAATTCATAAGATCAAAAATAAATAAGACTTTTAAAAATAATGCATCAAAAGAACAGACCAAAGAACATCCTCTTTTCCTTTTCACCCATTTATAGTTTTTTTTTTTTTCCAGCAACAGATAACTGATATAATTATTGTGGTAAGCAACAGAGAAGATCCTTACTTCCTAGATCTATAGCCTAGTTTCAAAGATTACAAAAATTATATTATAATTGAGACATATGTATTTTTTATGTACATAGAGGGATGGCATGTAGAGGCATGTGTCTAATAATTTGCTAATGGTTATCTATGGTGCTTAGTAGGAAACATGTAGTTAATGCTAAATTTCTTAATGCTTGCTTACTACAGAACAGGCATAGAGACATTTATATACATTAAATGTTATTAAACATGCATAATAGCCCTATGTAATATATACTGTTACTATGGCTGGATGGCATCTCTGACTCGATGGACGTGAGTCTCAGTGAACTCTGGGAATTGGTGATGGACAGGGAGGCCTGGCGTGCTGCGATTCATGGGGTCGCAAAGAGTTGGACACGACTGAGCGACTGATCTGATCTGATACCCAGTTAGTATAAAAAGAACCTGAGACAAAGAGAAGATAACAGTTTTACCTAAAATCACATAGATAATAAGTATTAGAAGTGGAGTTTCTACTCAGGAAGTCTAATTCCAGAGTCTGCACCCAAAGTTTTGCACACTGTTGAACTAACTGTAGTTACAGTTAGTAGACAACTGTTGTAGCTACATAGAAATTTTCCCACCCAAAGTCCTTAGGTAATTTGGAGGAAGTTCTTTTCTATTATGAGATATGAGATAAAAGGTAAGGCAGATTAGGTCAGTAGATCTCTTAATAGTCCCATTGAATTTTCCCAAAGATGAATATAGGGATTTTTAGCTTTTAAAACCAAGGTAATAAATAAAGCAAATTTAAAAAATTAAAATGAGCAACACCAGATATTGTTATACTAGATATCAAATTAATTAAATTTTTGTTCTACATAGAGAATAATTAATTTTGTTAGCTAATACTTAGTAAACCTATGAAACTAACAGTTTATTTACACTGTAATCTACCTACTCCTGGAATGTATTGTTGTAAGATGAGCAATTCATGAACAATCAATAGAAACTGAAAATTCATAGAAGAGAATTATAAATGGCCAAATATTTAAAAAATAAAAACATGACCAACCTCATAGATTGTTAGGTAAACGAAAAATTTTAAAATCAGATATATTTTTCAGTAACCCAATAGGTGGGTAAAAAGCTTGAGTTTTCTAGTATTGGCAAGGATGTAATAAAATGGGAATTCTCAAACACTTCTGTGGGTTTAATAAACACTGATATTTTGCTAACCCATACCCATTTTCTGCCACTTTCTCCCTTGTCTACCTTAATGTTAGAGACCAAAAATGTAAACAGTCATTTCTCAGACTTCTTTGCAACTGTGGGGGTCATATAACAGAGTTTTATCAATAAATATATGAAAAACTCTCAAGTGTAAGTTTGCTGATAAGAAAGTAAATTTGTAAGAGATACCTTCTTGTCTTAGCTTTATTATGTTTTGAATGTAAACATGATACTTGGAGCAATGGCTGTCCTCTTTTCGTCATAAAGGAAAGGCCACTCTGTATAATAGGCTCCACCAATACAGTATACTAACGCATATATATGGAATTTAGAAAGATGGTAACGATAACCCTGTATACGAGACAGCAAAAGAGACACTGATGTATAGAACAGGCTTATGGACTCTGTGGGAGAGGGAGAGGGTGGGAAGATTTGGGAGAATGGCATTGAAACATGTGAAATGTCATGTATGAAACGAGATGCCAGTCCAGGTTCAATGCACGATGCTGGATGCTTGGGGCTGGTGCACTGGGATGACCCAGAGGGATGGTACGGGGAGGGAGGAGGGAGGAGGGTTCAGGATGGGGAACACATGTATAATTTTTTTTAAATTAAAATTGAATAAAAAAATAATAATAATAAAAAAAAATAAAATAAAGGAAAGGCCAAGGCAGTCACAGATGTGCAGCTGTAATATAACTGAACAAATGCCAGTAGCTGTCTGCCTCCACACTTACTAGTCTGTGAGAAAAATAAACCTCCATCTATTTGTTACTTTTAATAGGATTTTCTGTTACTTGCATAATTCCTAAAATACACAGTGGAATTCTGGATTGATGAAATGTTTTTGGAAGGCAATTTGGCATAATTTATCACATTTTAAATACATTAAGTATTATTATTATAATTTTATTTCTGGAATATATGAATTTATCCTAAAGCTATATTTAGCAATATACTAAAGACACATATATGTATACAAGAACATTAATTTCATCATTATTTTTGCAATAGCAAATAACTGGAAATAACCTAGATGTTCACTATTAAGAAGAATCATTACATAAAACATAAGCACCATGCAGCAATTAAAATAGTGGCCCTACACACAAAACCACAGAAGGGTCATCAAAATTTGTTGCTGGCTTAAAAAACACATTTGAAAACAGTATGTATACTGTGCCCCCATTTACAAAATATATATATATATATATATGTAGATGTAAGCATGTATGTGGAATTTTGACAGTTGTTCACTTTTTGCATGGAATAAGAATAAGAGATTCTGCATTTTTTCCAGTCCTCAGTACTGTTTGAATCTTGGTCAATGAGCATATAATTACACATTAACATGCTAATAAATTTATTCATGTCAAGATATAAACACTTGATAACAGCTTAAATGTTTACCTTCCTCATGAGAATTTGAGTTTCAAATAGTAATTGAAGGAATTAACTGAAATTCCAGGTAGACAAGGGAGAAACATAATACATATAACTTCTTTGGCCTCGAAAATTATTTTTATAGGTGGCTAATTTTTAGTTATTTCTAAAACTAGTTTTTCCCCAGTGCATAGTTGGTAGTATGGGTAGAAGAGCTTCAGCAAAAAAGATTCATAAATAATAAAAAACTTATGTATGAATCTTTAATTTTGAATGAATATACAAGGAGAATTTAGAGATTGTTATGGTAAGGATTACCTTAAATTACTCTTTTATTCTAGGGCTTCTAGACTGTTCAGCTTTTGAGGAAGAATACATGAACCGTGAACTTCTAGATGTTCAAGCTGGTTTTAGAAAAGGCAGAGGAACCAGAGATCAAATTGCCAACATCTGCTGGATCATCGAAAAAGCAAGAGAGTTCCAGAAAAACATCTATTTCTGCTTTATTGACTATGCCAAAGCCTTTGACTGTGTGGATCACAATAAACTGTGGAAAATCCTGAAAGAGATGGGAATACCAGATCACCTAACCTGCCTCTTGAGAAACCTATATGCAAGTCAGAAAGCAACAGTTAGAACTGGACATGGAATAACAGACTGGTTCCAAATAGGGAAAGGAGTTCGTCGAGGCTGTATATTGTCACTGTGCTTATTTAACTTCTATGCAGAGTACATCATGAGAAACGCTGGGTTGGAAGAAGCACAAGCTGGAATTAAGATCACAGGGAAAAATATCAATCATCTCAGATATGCAGGTGACACCAGCCTTATGGCAGAAAGTGAAGAGGAACTAAAAAGCCTCTTGATGAAAGTGAAAGAGGAGAGTGAAAAAGTTGGTTTAAAGCTCAACATTCAGAAAACGAAGATCATGGCATCTGGTCCCATCACTTCATGGGAAATAGATGGGGAAACAGTGGAAACAGTGTCAGACTTTATTTTTCTGGGCTCCAAAATCACTGCAGATGGTGACTGCAGCCATGAAATTAAAAGACGTTTACTCCTTGGAAGAAAAGTTATGACCTAGATAGCATGTTGAAAAGCAGAGACATTACTTTGCCAACAAATGTCCATCTAGTCAAGGCTATGGTTTTTCCTGTGGTCATGTATGGATGTGAGAGTTGGACTGTGAAGAAAGTTGAGTGCAGAAGAACTGATGTTTTTGAACTGTGGTGTTGGAGAAGACTCTTGAGAGTCCCTTGGACTGCAAGGAGATCCAACCAGTCCATTCTGAAGGAGATCAGCCCTGGGATTTCTTTGGAAGGAATGATGCTAAAGCTGAAACTCCAGTACTTTGGCCACCTCATGCGAAGAGTTGACTCATTGGAAAAGACTCTGATGCTGGGAAGCATTGGGGGCAGGAGGAAAATGGGACGACAGGGGATGAGATGGCTGGATGGCATCACCAACTTGATGGACGTGAGTCTGAGTGAACTTCGGGAGTTGGTGATAGACAGGGAGGCCTGGCGTGCTGCAATTCATGGTGTCGCAAAGAGTAAGACACAACTGAGCTACTTAACTGAACTGAAATGAATATCATTTTCACTGAGATATAATTTTGAGAACTGCAAATATTATTTAAGAAGAGATCATTTTATTTTGCCTTTCTAATGACTGCTAGCGCCTACCTTATTAAATGTTATGTGCTTTCTGTTTACTATCAATTCATATCCAAAATAAAAATTGAATAACTCTTAAAACAATCATTTTAATACTGTAACTCACACTTTGACAGCTGTTTGATGACACTGATGAAGCCAAATTTATAAACTGGATCTACTGCTTTTTTAATGATTCCAAAAGATGAGTGCTCTTTCTTTCATTGTTTTTTTTTGTTGTTGTTGTTCACAACCAGATAAGTTTAAAAGGCATACCAATAATTGTGTAGGAATAACTACATGGAAGTAGAATGAAACCTGTTACTAGAGTGAGCTATTAGTGAAAAGTTGAGGAGGAATAAATACTGTGTCTTTACAAGAGACATTATGTTTGTTATAATTCAATATCTTTTATTGAACACTTACTATGTCCCTGGCATGATGATAACCTCTTTACATGCTTTATTTCATTTAGTCTTTAAAACAAGGTATGAAATAGATTCTACTATTTTCTTCATTTTACTGATGAAGTAGCTGCTGCTTAGAGAGACCAAGTATTTTCCCTAAGACCATATAAATAGTATGGGATTCTATCCCAGGTTTGTGTGATCCTGAAATTAAAACTGCTGATTATTATTCTGTATAGGTTTTAAAGGCATTAGACATGAACTTGCATGTGATACATGCATATATATATATCTGTCCCATGTTGACAGGTACATTGTGTTATTCAATACTATTTGGACATGACTGAAGCAACTTAGCAGCAGCAGCAGCAGCACCAAGAATAGATACTCAGTATATATTTGTTGAAAAGGTGAATAAATATATACATGAGTAAGAGGCTAATAATCTGAATGGAAATAGAATCAAATCTTTTTATTTTTTTTTCTTCATAAAGCCATCTTCCTCTCTCAGGATGCTATTTAGTAATTTCCTTCTCTGGGCATCTGGCTGGGAAGACCTCTATGATGCCCCTTGTTTAATAATCTTAACAATTTAGGAAATACCATTTATTAGTCCTAGAAAAATAGCTCTAAACTGGAGACTAGCTGAATTTTCCACCCCTAGATCGAGAGAGTTTGGGTGGAACAGAGCTTGTAACAACCCCAAACAACACGTCTTTCTTTGCTTCCTCCTCTCACTGGATCATAAGGAAATTCATGGAGACGGCTGGCTTTGAAGAGCTCCCAAGATAGCTTTCCAGATGACCTCTTGTTCACAAGGGCCTGCTATCAATATTTTGAAAGGCATAAGTACCATGGAGAGCAACCGGGGTGATGACATTTCCTTCCTTGATTGGCACATTCTTCTGGAAGTGCTGATGCAGTGTTCTTCCTCAGAGGTGGGGAGCCTAAGGTCCTGGCTTTGCCTAATTTACAAATCCAGAGACTAATCAGTGTTTTAGAACTCTATCAAACGAGACAGCAAAAGAGACACTGATGTACAGAACAGTCTTATGGACTCTGTTGGAGAGGGAGAGGGTGGGAAGATTTGGGAGAATGGCATTGAAACATGTATAATATCATGTATGGAACGAGTTGCCAGTCCAGGTTCGATGCACGATACCGGATGCTTGGGGCTGATGCTGGGGACGACCCAGAGGGATGGTATGGGGAGGGAGGAGGGTTCAGGATGGGGAACACATGTATACCTATGGTGGATCCATTTTGATATTTGGCAAAACTAATACAATATTGTAAAGTTTAAAAATAAAATTAAATTAAAAAAAAATAAAACTTCTCAGATTGAAGGAACTAAGAATAATTTCTACATATGTGATAAGAAAAGAAGCAAAAGAAAGCCTAGGGTCTGTGTCAGTCCATATAGAGACCATAGGGAGTAGCTGCCTTTCCTTTAATCCAGACCATCCCCTGATACTTTCAGATTAATTTTCTCATGCATATTGTGGAGAATATTAAACCATTTCCTTGCTTATGCACCCTGTATTGCTCTCACTGCCCAGATTCCTTAGCACTGAGCCCTCGGCTTAGCTTTGCTCTTACCTTCCACAACTGTCGTAGGTGAATTCTCTGCTCCAGATAGACTGATTTATTAGCCTCTATTCTAAAATGGAGCTTCCAGTAACAACACTAACATCTAGCATTTATCAAGCATGGGCTTTGTGCTAAATATTCTGCTAAATGCTTTATGTGAATTATCTTATTAAATTCCATGACTCTATGAAGTAAATGAGGGCTTCCCTGGTGACTCAGATGGTAAAGAGTCTGCCTGCAGTGTGGGAGACCCAGGTTCTATCCCTGGGTCGGGAAGATCTCATGGAGAAGGAAATGGCAACCCACTCCAGTATTCTTGCTTGGAAAATTCCATGGACGAAGGAGACTGGCAGGCTATAGTCATTGGGGTCGCAAAGATTTGAACACGACTGAGCAAGTTCACTCACTTTTACGAGGCAAATGCCATTTTATAGAGATACTGAGGTACAAACAAAGATAAGTAATGTATCCAAGGTTATACAAATGTCGATAGAATGTTAGGGTTTGAATGCAAGCAGTTTAACTCCATACTGCTTTAACCATTATATCTCTGTCACAGAAATAAAACAGTTCAGATCTTTAGTTTTATCCTTCAGCCAAGGAATAGGGTCACAATACCAAAATGAGTAGAATACTCTTGCTATCTCAAGAAGTTGGAAGACATCCAGATAGCTTATGCATTTGGTTCATCTAGTCATTCAATGGTGTTTATTGAGTACTTTCTATGTGTCAACAGTTTCAGGCCCTGAAAATACAGTAGTGAAGAAAACAAATGGACATCTTCATCCTTATGGAACTTATATTCTAGCACATTCTAGTTCCTCCTATTTTATCAAAAGGGACTTCAGTCAGGCTGGATGATACAAGGAAGTGTTTGTCCCTGGCAAGGGACGTGCAAGCATGTAATTTGCTTTGCTTTTTTCTTGGAGAGTGATCACTCAGCCAAAAGGGCATATAGTTTCAAGCTTATCAACAAAGATTAAAATTTCATATTATAGTGTTCAGAATTCAGAGCACACCTCTTGTGTGTGTGTGTGTGTGTGCACGCATGCTAAGTTGCTTCAGTCATGTCTGACTTTTTGTGACCTCATGGACTGCAGCCCACCAGGCTCCTCTGTCCATGGGATTCTCCAGGCAAGAATAGTGGAGTGGGTTGCCATTTCCTCTTCCAGGGGATCTTCCAGGTATCAAATCTGCATCTCAAGCCTCCTGCAGGGCAGGCAGGTTCTTTACCACTAGCACCACCTCATGTTATAGTAGCCAGCCAGGAAATGTAACAGAAAGTGGGTAATGAGTTGACAATGGTATATGAAAGCAATGTAGCCAATCTATAAAAGCAGACCCTTCTAGCTCTCATGGGCTGTTCCCAGATTGGAATGTGACCCAGTTTTGTGAAGCTATCAATACTTTAAGAGAAGGCAGAAATCATAGTTTTTGGCAAAATATTCAATTTTGTAAATTTTGGAAAATTAATTCAAAGTGAAGAAAGCTGAGTGCCGAAGAATTGATGCTTTTGAACTGTGGTGCTGGAGAAGACTCTTGAGAGTCCCTTGGATTGCAAGGAGATCCAACCAGTCCATCCTAAAGGAGACCAGTCCTGGGTGTTCATTGGAAGGACTGATGCTAAGGCTGAAACTCCAATACTTTGGCCACCTCATGCGAAGAGTTGACTCATTGGAAAAGACCCTGATGCTGGGAGGGATTGGAGGCAGGAGGAGAAGGGGACAACAGAGGATGGGATGGCTGGATGGCATCACCGACTCCATGGGCATGAGTTTGAATGAACTCCGGGAGTTGGTGATGGACAGGGAGGCCTGGCGTGCTGCGATTCATGGGGTCGCGAAGAGTTGGACATGACTGACAGATTGAACTGAACTGAACTGAAAAAACAACAAAATAGAAAGCCCCAGCTTTGTGCCAAAAAATACCTATTTAAGGCTGGATAATATTTCACACAAAATGTATGATTCCACTTCTAAGAAGTATCTAAACTAGTCAAACACATAGAATTAGATGCCAGGGACAAAGGAAAAGGGGAAATGAGAGCTTATTATTCAGCAGGCATAAAGTTTCCATTAGGGAAGAAGACAACCCTCTACAGATCTATTGTATGATACTGTCTCTAGAACTAACAAATTGTATTATGCTTTTAAAATTTTGTTAAAAGTGTAGATCTCATAGTAAGTGTTCTCACCCCAATTAAAAAGAAAACAACACATCTGCCAGAGTATATCCATGTGCTCTCAAGTGTATCTTCCCCTGTGTATGTGTGTGCGTGTGTACACTGAGGTGGGACAATTAGAAACATTTCAGCAGTTAGCATACTTATTTTACTGGAGGATCATACCACCAGAGACCTCAACTCCAAATCTAGTAGGATATGAAGGAGACCAGGGGCGTTGCTAGGATCCTGGAGAGGAAAGGAGGAATTAAATCACAAACTGAGGGAGGTGCAACGGGAGTTTGATAAAAGAATCAGGAGCAATGTCAGCATGTACCTTCCTGCAAAAACATCACAGAAAGTCTATTTCAACCAATCTCGCTTCCCTTCAGGCTCTTGGCAGCTCACTGACTTGCTCTGAGATGGACCTGTCTGTTACAGGTCATTTCTTCTTTGTCCCGGAGCTTTGGTAGAAAGAAGCTTTTCTTTTGAAGCTTCAGAGGCAGGGAAGAAAGAAAGTCTAGTGTCCCAGAGGACTTGTTGGGAGGGAGATGAACTTTTACCTCACTCATCTGGTCTTGCAAGGTCGGGGCATTGCTGTTCTCTAGCAAGATGGATTTGTTTGCTTGCTTCTTTATTGTGGTAAGAACACCTAGCATGAGATCTACTCTCTGAACAAATCTTCAAGTGCATTGTACAGTATTGTTGACTATGGGTACTATGCTGTAGGTCTCTAGGAAAAAATTCATCTTATATAACTGAGGCTTTATTCCATTTGAACAACTCCCCAGTCTTCTTCCCTTCCACCCCTGGTAACCACCACCCTTAAGTGGAACCAAGAGGTTTGTCCTTCTATGGCTCTCTTACCTCTTACATCATGTCCTCCACGTTCATCCATGTCATTACAAATGTCTAGGTGTGTTTCAGCTCAATTTCCACTTACACAGTCATGGATGAATTTGAATTCAAATGTAGCACACTCATGTTCTAGAATTATTAAATAGAACACTTTACTCAGCAATAGAAGGAAAAATATTATTCACATGACTTTGAAAAACTTTGTAGATATGGAGGAAAACTGAGAAATCAATTCTGTGGCATTTTTGTTTCTGGTAGAAGGTAGATTCTTCAATAATAAAGGAAAGAATAAAAATGTTTAGCTAAATGTTTGGTACACGGCAAACATCTAATAAAGGTTAGCAATTTATCATTATTACTCAATTCAACAAATATTTTGTCTTTTCTTGTAATTATAGTGTATTTTTGCTCATTAATTTAACTGAAACACTTTTTTAAAAATTAAAACTTCAAAAGTTATCCCAAAGTTTCCTGCATATTTGACCGAATAAAGGTCTTGTTTAAAACATAAATTATTTCTTTGGCCTAAAATGTTAATGTTCACAAGCAGCAAGACTATTGACAAAGATCCTACTGAAATATAAGTGGTCATCATGATTACCCAGGGTCTGAAGAGATTCCCTGGCAGTTTGTAAATTTTTATTCTTTCATGTATTACTTTTTTGAATGTATAACTGTAGGTCCATCATTTTTGATAGAAAATAATCAGTTAATTGTATTCACAGGCAGCAAAAGGCATATTCGACATCAGCTCAACTGCCACTACAACCCCTAGCTGAAACACACTCCTATCCTGGTAGCTATCCTTTCCGTTTATCCTCATATTTAGGGTTGACTGAGTGTTCTCTAGTATGTGACCTCATCCAAGCCTTATTATAGTCCGGCAGGCATACTGTACCTCCTTGGGAACATCAGGGGATTGACTGAGGGGCTAAAGGACTTGCACTGAACAACCTGTGTAGCAGAGCTGGATCAAGAAAACATGACTTCTGACTCTAGATTCAGGACTATTCTCATTGCCACAAGTTGCCGTAAGACATAATTTATCTTTTCATTCTGGGACACTGCCTTTTGCCTGTCATCCATGTGTAAAGCTACAGTACACTGTGCTGTGAAAATCACTTGAAAATGTATTGACGTGCTTTTAAATACTATGTATAGTCTCTGATCACTTTTCTATCGCCTAGAAGCTAAGTAATGAATTAAATTTAAAAGCTCATAAGCACTTGGTTAAGACTCTAGCATATTTGTTGATTGTAATTTAGTTGGGATGTACACTATTCTCCAGTGAGCTAATCAATAACAAGTGATTATAATAACTGATTAAATTATAAACATGTTGGGGTTTTCAACCTTTTTTTTTAAATTTTATTTTTAAACTTTACAATGTTGTATTGGTTTTGCCAAATATCGAAATGAATCCGCCACAGGTGTACATGTGTTCCCCATCCTGAACCCTCCTCCCTCCTCCCTCCTCCCTCCTCCCTCCCCATACCATCCCTCTGGGTCGTCCCAGTGCACCAGCCCCAAGCATCCAGTATCGTGCGTCAAACCTGGACTGGTGACTAATTTCATACATGATAGTATACATGTTTCAATGCCATTCTCCCAAAAATTCCCACCCTCTCCCTCTCCCACAGAGTCCATAAGACTGTTCTATACATCAGTGTCTCTTTTGCTGTCTCGTATACAGGGTTATTGTTACCATCTTTCTAAATTCCATATATATGTGTTAGTATACTGTATTGGTGTTTTTCTTTCTGGCTTACTTCATTGACAGATCTAGGCTGAGCATTTGGTCTAGTCAGAGTGCACCAATAAGTAATGCTCACTAAAGTTCTAACAGAAAACATATGCAATGAGAGATTTGTGTTTGGCCAAGAGAAATTTATAAAAATTTTGGAAACTAGCTTTAAGGGAATGTGTAAGAGCAGGAACTTGAATTAGGGATACCTGGGCTTGAGCCCCAACTAAGCTGTGCCATTTACCAGCTGTATGTCTTTAGGAAAGTTGCTTAACCCCTCTAAACCTCTGCGTTCTCATCCATAAGATACAAACAAGTTCCCCTATCTCAGAAGTCTACTGTGTGAATTAAATGAATCAATTCAAGTAAAGGGACTGTCACATTGGCTAGCATAAAAAAAAAAAAATCAGGAAGTAAATGTTAACTTCTATTACGGTTATTATTATCTATCTAGTGTCTCTAATATAAATTCCCTTATTAATTTCTTTAACCACAAAAACTAGTTAAAGAAATCTATTCAGCTCATTGTATTGGTATCAAAGTTAATGGGATAATGTAGAGAAAGTATTTATCATTCAGTGACATGCACAGCCTAAGCACTCAATAAACATCATGTACTATATTGGATGGGCTTCCCAGGTGGCTTGGTGGTACATAATCTGCCTGCAATGCAGATGTGGGCTCGATCCCTGGGTAGTAAAGTTCCCCTGGAGAAGGAAATGGCAATCTGCTCCAGTATTCTTGCCTGGAAAATCCCATGGACAGAGGAGCAAAGGGTTGGATATGACTTAGCGACTGAGCACGTACTCATGCGGACACCTCTGACGCCCTATCTCAGATCCTCTTGGTTGCAAGCCACAGCTGGGCAACTCACTTCACATCTGAGTAGTCTGATAGCACCTCACCCACCTCACCACAGCTACACTGTGTTTATCACTTTCTGAGCCTGCATTTTCTATGTGGCTGAGTTGAAGAATACATGAGGGAATTATTTAGCATTGGTGAATGTGCAAATTCAGACATTTAAGAGAATTAACACCTCATGGAGGAGTTTTCCAATGAAAGACTGAAGCTGGTAGATGAATGCTCTCTTTTTCCATCCCTCAGGTGAACAGTGCAGTTGCATTTATTCGGTGATTCAAAGTTTGTTTGTTTGCTTGTTTGTTTTAAAGGATTAAGCCCCAGTTTCCCACAGCAATGATCAGCTGGATAACACATCCCTTTTCTCATACCTATTTCAATCATTTCAATCTCCCACTGCTATATCTTGGGTTTACTTCCCAAATAAACTACCTGCACAAAGTTCTTCTCTCCAATTCTGCTTTCAGGGGGACTCAATGCTATAATATGTGGCCATAAGCCTCCATGAAATAAATATATTTTGTCTTTTAGGTTCTATCTTGTAAGAATTATATTGACACGTTTTTTATAGTATTAGAAGAAGATTGCTAAAATGCATCTTCAGATGAGATCAGATCAGTCGCTTAGTCGTGTCCGACTCTTAAAGGTTAATTTATACCAATTCACTGAATACTTCAAGTCTTCCTTTAGTTATCTTAAGTGACATTCTAGTCCAGGGGCTGGCAAACTTTTTCTGCCAATGAATTGACACTAAATATTCTAGGCTTTGCATGCCATCTTGGAGTCCAAGATGGCAGAGTAGAAGGGCATGTGCTCATCTTCTCCTACAAGAACTCTAAAATTACAACTCACTGCTGAACAACCGTTGACAGGAGAATGTTGGATTCAACCAAAAATTATACCCCATGTTCAAGGGCAAAGGCAAAGCCCAAGTAAGAAGGTAGGAGGGGTGAAATCACATTTAGAATCAAACCCCATACCGGCAAAAGATGCTCGAAGGGCTCAAACAAACCTTGTGTGCACCAGATCCCAGAGACCCCCCAGAGACTGTTCCAGAACTGTGTTTGAGTGTGTCCTGTGGAGGTAAGGGTCAGCCGTGGACTGCTGTAGGGGCAGGGGCTTTGGGTGCAGTAGACCTGGGTATGGCATAAGTCCCCTTGGAGGACGTCGCCATTAACCCCACCATAGACATTAACCTCACACATTGACATTTTAGGAATCAGCAAACTAAAATGGACTGGAATGGGTGAATTTAACTCAGATGACCATTATATCTACTACTGTGGGCAAGAATCCCTTAGAAGAAATGGAGTAGCCAACACGGTCAACAAGAGAGTCTGAAATGGAGTACTTGGATGCAATCTCAAAAATGACAGAATGATCTCTGTTCATTTCCAAGGAAAACCAATCAATATCATAGGAATCCAAGTCTATGCCCCGACCAGAAATGCTTAAGAAACTGAAGTTGAATGGTTCTATGAAGACCTACAGGACCTTCTAGAACTAACACCCAAAAAACATGTCCTTTTCATTATAGAGGATGGGAATGCAAAAGTAGGAAGTCAAGAGATTGCTGGAGTAACAGGTAAAACAAAACAAAGCAAGGCAAAGGCTAACCAAGTTTTGCCAAGAGAACGCACTGGTCATAGCAAACATCAACTTCCAACAAACAAGAGAAGACTACACATGGACATCACCAGATGGTCAACACCGAAATCAGATTGATTATATTCTTTGCAGCCAAAGATGGAGAAGCTCTATACAGTCAACAAAAACAAGACTGGGAGCTAACTATGGCTCAGATTAAGAACACCTTATTGCCAAATTCAGACTTAAATTGAAGAAAGTAGGGAAAACCACTAGATCACTCAGGTATGACCTAAATCAAATCCCTTATGATTATATAGTGGCAGTAAGAAACAGATTTAAGGGCCTAGGTCTGATAGACAGAGTGCCTGATGAACTATGGACAGAGGTTCATGACATTGTACAGGAGGCAGGGATCAAGACCATCCCCAAGAAAGAGAACTACAAAAAGGAAAAATGGGTGTCTGAGGAGGCCATACAAACAGCTGAGCAAAGAAGAGATGTGAAAGGCAAAGGAGAAAAGGAAAGATATATTCCTTTGAATACAGAATTGCAAAGAATAGCAAGAAGAGATAAGAAAGCCTTCCTCAGTGATCAATGCAAAGAAATAGAGGAAAACAGCAGAATAGGAAAGACTAGAGATCTCTTCAAGAAAATTAGAGATACCAAAGGAATATATCATGCAAAGATGGACACATTAAAGGACTGAAATGTTATGGACCTAACAGAAGCAGAAGATATTAAGAGGTGGCAAGAATACACAGAACTTACAAAAAAAGATCTTCATGACCCAGATAATCATGATGGTGTGATCACTCAACTAGAGCTGGACATCCTGGAATGCAAAATCAATTGGGCCTTAGGAAGCATCACTATGAACAAAGCTAGTGGAGGTGATGGAATTCCAGTTGAGCTATTTCAAATGCTAAAAGATGGTACTGTGTAAGTGTTGCACTCAGTATGCCAGAAAATTTGGAAAACTCAGCAGTGGCCACAGGACTGGAAAAGGTCAGTTTTCATTCCAATCCCAAAGAAAGGCAATGCCAAAGAATGCTCAAACTACTGCACAATTGCACTCATCTCACATTCTAGCAAAGTTATACTCAAAATTCTCCAAGCCAGGCTTCAGCAATATGTGAACAGTGAACCTCCAGATGTTCAAGCTTGATTTAGAAAAGGTAGAGGAACCAGAGATCAAATTGCCAACATCCACTGAATCATTGAAAAAGCAAGAGAGTTCCAGAAAAACATCTATTTCTGCTTTATTGACTATGCCAAAGCCTTTGACTGTGTGGATCACAATAAACTGTGGAAAATTCTGAAAGAGATGGGAGTACCAGACCACTTAACCTGCCTCCTGAGAAATCTGTATGCAGGTCAAGAAGCAACAGTTAGAACTGGACATGGAACAACAGACTGGTTCCAAATAGGAAAAGGAGTACGTCAAGGCTGTATATTGTCACCCTACTTATTTAACTTATATGCAGAGTACATCATGAGAAACACTGGGCTGGAAGAAGCACAACCTGGAGTCAAGATTGCCGGGAGAAATATCAATAACATCAGATATGCAGATGACACCACCCTTATGGCAGAAAGTGAAGAAGAACTAAAAAGCCTCTTGATGAAAGTGAGAGAGGAGAGTGAAAAAGTTGGCTTAAAGCTCAACATTCAGGAAACCAAGATCATGGCATCTGGTCCCATCACTTCATGGCAAATAGATGGGGAAACAATGGAAACAGTGAGAGACTTTATTTTGGGGGGCTTCAAAATCACTGCAGATGGTGACACTGCAGCCATGGAATTAAAAGATGATTGCTCCTTGGAAGAAAAGCTATGACAAACCTAGACAGTATATTAAAAAGCAGAGACATTACTTTACCAACAAAGGTCCGTTTAGTCAAAGCTGCAGTTTTACCAGTAGTCATGTACGGATGTGAGAGTTGTACTATAAAGAAAGCTGAGCACTGAAGAACTGATGCTTTTGAACTGTGGTGTTGGAGAAGACTCTCAAGAGTTCCTTGAAAAGCAAGGAGATCCAACCAGTCCATCTTAAAGGAAATAATTCCTGAATATTCATTGCAAGGACTGATGCTGAAGCTCCAATAATTTGGCCACCTGATGTGAAGAACTGACTCATTTGAAAAGACCCTGATGCTGGGAAAGATTGCAGGTGGGAGGATAAGGGGATGACAGAGGATGAAATAGCTGGATGGCAACACTTATTCAATGGACATGAATTTGAGGAAGCTCCAGGAGTTGGTGATGGACAGAGAAGCCTGGTATGCTGCAGTCCATGGGGTCACAAAGAGTCAGACACGACTGAACTCAACTGAACTTGCATGTCAGGTAACCTCTGATGCAACTACTTCACTACTGCTGCGGTCAAAGATAATAAGCAAATGAATGGGTGTGGCTCTTTTTCTAAAAGCATTTACATGTGGCAAGTCTAGGTTTGCAGTATAGATATGATATATAAATCAGACATTTTTCAGGCAGATATGTTAAAAAAAGTTATTCTAGTTTTGTACTCTCAGGATATTTTTTTTAAAACATTTACTTTATAAGAACCAATTATTTTTCCATATGTTCGTCTCCTACTCTTCATGCAGATGAACTATGGTAACTCTAGGAGGGCTCGAGATGAGTTTCTGAGGATTTATGGGTTAGTCAGCATTCACCAAGTGCCTACACTATCCCAGGAATGTACTAAGTGCTCTTCTGCATTAGCTCATTTATTTCTGAGAGCAAGTGAGGTTAGAGATGCTACATAACCTGCTCATATCAAGTAAGCCATGGGAAAAAAGAAACAGTAGTCATTCAGTCATGTCTGACTCTTTGCGACCCCATGGACTGTAGTCCACCAGGCTCTTCCGTCCATGGAGTTTTCCAGGCAGGAGTACTGGAGTGGGTTGCCATTTCCTTCTCCAGGGGATCTTCCTGACCCAGGGATCAAACCTGGGTCTCCTGCATTGCAAGCAGACACTACCATCTGAGCCACCAGCAAAGCCCTAGAAGTGATATATGAACCTAATTCATCTCCTTAATTTACCCTCTTAGGACCATACCATGCTCTGTAGTATATTTGTAACTGACGATTCTCTTCAACAGCATAGCAAGTTATATTTCAATATATGGAGCCTAAACCAGTAGTGCAGATGACACCACGCTTATGGAAGAAAGTGAAGAGAAACTAAAAAGCCTCTTGATGAAAGTGAAAGAGGAGAGTGAAAAAGTTGGCTTAAAGCTCAACATTCAGAAAACAAAGATCATGGCATCTGGTCCCATCACTTCATGGCAAATAGATGGGGAAACAGTGGAAACAGTGTCAGACTTTATTTTTTTGGGCTCCAAAATCACTGCAGATGGTGATTGCAGCCATGAAATTAAAAGACGCTTACTCCTTGGAAGAAAAGTTATGATCAACCTAGATAGCATATTGAAGAGCAGAGACATTACTTTGCTAACAAAGGTCTGTCTAGTCAAGGCTATGGTTTTTCCAGTGGTCATGTATGGATGTGAGAGCTGGACTGTGAAGAAGGCTGAGCTCTGAAGAATTGATGCTTTTGAACTGTGGTGTTGGAGAAGACTCTTGAGAGTCCCTTGGACTACAAGGAGATCCAACCAGTCCATTCTAAAGGAGATCATCCCTGGGATTTCTTTGGAAGGAATGATGCTAAAGCTAAAACTCCAGTACTTTGGCCACCTCATGTGAAGAGTTGACTCATTGGAAAAGACCCTGATGCTGGGAGGGATTGGGGGCAGGAGGAGAAGGGGACAACAGAGGATGGGATGGCTGGATGGCATCACCGACTCGATGGACGTGAGTTTGAGTGAACTCAGGGAGTTGGTGATGGACAGGGAGGCCTGGCATGCTGCGATTCATGCGGTCGCAAAGAGTCGGACACGACTGAGCGACTGAACTAAAACCAGTAGTAGAGAAAAACTAGTGTGGTTGTCTTAGGAGGGTGTGTATACCACTCTTTGTCAAAATATTTTAAATTGTCTTTGGAGTAAATAACCAATTCCACAGCTTTAGGAATCTCTAAAATCTGTTGGTGCTGTCACGTAGAACATGGTATTAGTTATGCTATAGTAATTTTTAAAACCAGATTTTCATAGTTAGTTCATTAGGATTGGTCCAAGAAGGAAGCAGAGCATGAAACTTCATATATTGACAATTAGAAAATTAATATCCATATTAAGAATATATTTATAGTGATTGACAACTGTCACTGGAACAGCAGCTAATTATAAGGAGGAGGGGAACAAGAACAAGTCAGAACTCTGCTATATAATTTAAGAGGAATCAGTTTCATATACAAATTATAATATACACATTCTTCAAAATTGTATAAATTATATATTTTCCAGATACAAAACAAAAAGGCTATTTTTGAACACTAAGTAATAGCAGGTTCTAACCATCATCTGACTAAAAGGAAGACAGTGAAAAAGAGAAGGGACGACAAATCTAATCTGACAAGCCATGGTTACTCAATTGCTCTTGGACTGTGCTTTCAGTCCATGTGGAACTGATGTCCTGCCAGACCAGATACACAGCTGGGTTGGGAGCCCATAGCTCATTCTAGAAAACATTGAGTCTAGCTATGGGATGGAAATCTAAAGGCAAATGAGGAGCAAAGCAGATGATACTTTGACATTTAACCTTTGGTCTTTGAAAGAGAAGAAAGAGGAACTAACAGTTAAATGGTTTCGAGGTTAGATTTGAACTGAGGGTTTGAAAAAACTCCGTATTTCAGAATAGCAGCAAAATTAGTGCAGAGAAGGATTCTGTCACATTGTGAACAGAACAGAAAAATAGGGGTTAAAATTTTCTTGAAAATGAAGATACACATGTAGAAGGGAAGAGAGCAGGAGAGGATAAACTTATCTGAAGAAAAATAGAAATTTATGGATAATTTTTCTTTGAATGACAAGAAGATATTGATATTACTCTGCCTTCTCAGAAATTATCCAAGAAATAATCTCTACCATCCCAACACAGCATTTGAAGATTTGGTTCTGTGGTAAGGCATCTAAAATCAATATGAACCCAAGTGTTCCTTTAGTCAAAAAATATAATTTCTTCAACAAATATAAATCTTTAGTTTGCTGCCCTTCTCCTTGACATAACTTAACAATTTTTATTCAGCACACACACCCTCTTTGGGTCATATTCCCAGGGGTTTCCCTGGTGGCTCAGTCAGTAAAGAATCTGCCTGCAATGCAGGAGACCCAAGTTCTATCTGTGGGTTAGGAAGATCCCCTGGAGAAGGAAATGGCAACCTACCCCAGTATTCTTGTCTGGAGAATCCATGGATAGAGGAGCCTGGCAGGATATAGTCTATGGGGTCCCAAGAGTTGGATACGACTTAACAACTAAACCACCTAAGTGGCATGAGTGGGCCCCACCACCATCCCTTGACACTCAGAGGGTCCTGGGTCAGTTTAAGCCAATCAACTTAGTCCACTTCCCTTGACTCCAAGGTTGATTAAAGGTTGAGCACATCATAGATAATTTAAAACAAGAAGCTACTGAGCTTCCTGTCTTCCACGGAAGCGTCTGAAACAGGTTCTCTCTTTCTCCCTCTGATGGTGTGATATGAAGATGGTGAGCCTGAAACCGCTGAAGCCTTCAAGCTGCTAGAAGTCCCCTGGGCCTTGGTGACTGAGTGGGTTTGAACCACTGAATCAAGCCTTTCATGAAGTCAGAACATATTCTGGACTTTTTGGTTTTGTGAGTTAACGAACTCTCTTTATTCCTTAAGTCTGTTTGGTTTGGGTCTCCTGTCATTTGTTTTCAAGAGTCTTCAAAAAGTAAAAGCACGTTTTGTCAGGTTCTGTGGAACCAAGACAAATAATATGATCTTTTGCTTTCAGGAGACTTTTCTATGTCATGAAAATATAACTCTCAGTTACAAGTTGATAGGGGCCTGGCTACTTTCAGGCAAGAGACTGGAGCACTAGAAAAAATTTTATTGAATTGGAGTTTTTAAAAAGGACATTAAAAAAAAAACAAAAAACCCAAAGGAAGAAATGAACCAAAAGATCACCTGAAAGTCTGCAAAGTCTGATTTCAATGCCACTCAGACCAGTTTATATGAAAAACATTGAAATATTCTGAAAGATTATTGTGCACAACAGAGGAACTCTCGGGAGATTCACAGCTTTTAAGAGCAAAGAGCATGTTCCTTCCTCCTACAAATAACCAGGAACAAGATGTCTGTCCAGAATTAATCACATTAGTGTCAAGGATGATTTACAAAGCAAGCAATATCTAAGAGATCATCTGTGTTATCTTTGTCCTTAAGAACAGTTTAAGTTGTTAAAAATAGATTGATTGTGTTTTGAGTTCATAGCTACATTCAATTACATCCTCTGTCACAGGAAAACGGGCTGAGATTTTTTACCTCTCTTTTACAAAGGAATAAAAGTAGTGCCCTGGCATGACTAGGAATGGCTCTTTTTACTTAACATAGAATGGAAATTTACTGTGCTGGGTTATGTAAAAGAAGAGGGAAAATAAATGCATTTGTCTTCCAGCTATAAAAAATGATTGCCTGTGGATTAGCTTTGGACTTCTACATACAAAATGGAGTTTTGATGTAGAAAAGTTAAGACTCAAACTCTAATGTGCATACAAATCACACAGGAATCTTACTGAAATGCAGATTCAGATCCAGATATCCAGGGTGGGCCTTAGCACTGCACTTTTCACATGATCCTCAGTGACAGTGATATTTTTAGGACAGTGAATCAGTCTTTGAGAGGCAAGGATGTACAGCAAAGAGCTGGGCTGTGCAGGAGTCAAGAAGTCTGTGTCTAATTTCAGCTGTACCATTAAACAATCACAACACCTTTTTCATGTCACTTCCACTTTAAATGTTTCTCATTTATAAAATGATGTATTGGACTTTTTTGCTGTTGCTGTTTAGTTGCTAAGTTGCGTCCAACTCTTTTGTGATCCCATGGACTGTAGTCTACCAGGATTCTTTGTCCATGGAATTTCCCAGGCAAGAATACTGGAGTGGGTTGCCATTTCCTCTTCCAGGGGACATTCCCAAACCAGAGATCGAACTCCATCTCCTGCATTCGCAGACAGATTCTTTACCACTAAGCCAGCTGGGAAGCCACTGAGGAAGTCCCAGGTTGGACTCAGTCATCTCAGAAATCCCTGACAAACCTAAGCCAACGGGAAAAAGAACCTCTGTATGTTTTGCATGGTGCTTTAAGACCTTCCCTATACATTGTTCCTTGTTCCTTTTCTTCATGTCATCTGCCATTCCAGCAACTTGAATATTCTCCTTGTCTCTTCTCTCCTCATCACCTCCCTGTATTCAAATATTCATCAAGTCTCATCCAGTTCCTTTCTAAATAATTCTAGACTCTTCTGTTTGTGCATTTCTACTTCCACTGGTACAAATAAAATTCAAGTAACCATCATCTTCCTATTGACCATATTATACCAGCCTCTTAAGAAGTTTCCACCCTTCTATTCCTCTTCCCAATCCATTTTTTCATTCATTTATTCAGCAAATGGGTGTCTTTAAAAGTCTGCTTAGCCACTTTTCCTGTCCTCTAGGCAGAGTGTTCCCTATACATTGTAGCACACCTCTCCTCCTGTCCTTGCAGCCCTGTGGTTAGGTGAGCGCCACCTACCTTCCTGTTTCAATACTGAATTAATACCTAATTGTCTCCTGCCCTGTGTGAAATCCTTCAGGGACTTCCCACGTTTAAAAGGATGTGACCTGCGGTCTCTGTTATGACATAGGCTTGGTATGATGTCACACTTGTCCACGCTCCTTTTCCCTTCTTGCTCTCATATTCTAGTCCTACTGGACTCCTTTAAGTTCTGCAAAAACACCATGCTCTTTCTCATCTCAGCTTCCTCACGCCTGTTGTTCCTTCAGCATATTCACTTTCCCTCCTCCCTCCCCAAGTCACTGGTGAATTATTTTGCTTGGCTCAGTCGAAATGTCACTTCTTAATTTCCACGGTCAATTTAGAACTCTGAGATTAAATGTGCTAGAAGTACTTTGCACTTAACCATCATAATACTCAGTGACACACTTTTAAATATTTCTTCAATGCTTGTTTTAAGTAGTGGACTGTATGCTTGATGAGGACAGGTAACCCAGATACCTCACACAGGGTTGGATTTGAGAACATTTTCAATCATTACTAACAGAAGTCAAATGGAAAAATTATAGATAAGTTTGCTTTCCTCACTTTTAATATCTAGGTTTTATAGACCATTGGACAACTCTTGTGGTTTCTCTGCCATTAGTTTCTCTTTATGTCAATCTTTCTTCATGCTGCTGGCATTTATTTCAAACCAGAGCCCCAATCATCTTACTCCTCTGCTCTAAAACTATTTTATGGCTCCTTGCTGCCTATGGAGTAATAACACAGTCATGGGCTTTATTCAAGTTGCTCCATAATCTGTCCTAAGAAATCTTGGGGACACCACACACTGCCCAGGCAAATATTATAATATCCAGCCAAATGGATTATAAGCTGTTTCCCAAGCCTCTGTCGGGCTTCCCTGGTGACTCAGATGATAAAGAATCTGCCTGCAATGCAGAAGACCTGGGTTTGATCCCTGGGTTGGGAAGATCCCGTGGAGGAGGGCATGGCAACCCACTTCAGTATTCTTGCCTGGAGAATCCCCATGGACAGAGGAGCCTGCAAGGCTGCAGTCCATTGGGTTCCAAAGAGTCGGAGATAACTGAGCAACAAACCACGCATGCACACAAACACCTCACATTTCTAGGTGCCATGATTTTGTTGCTATTGTGTCTTTTTCATAGAATATTTCTATAGCTCAATATAAATGTCATTTGTTATTAGTCATTTTATATGAAAAGTGAAAAGTGAAAGCGAAGTCACTCAGTCATGTCCAACTCTTTGGGACCCCGTGGACTGTAGCCTACCAGGCTCCTCTGTCCAAGGGATTTTTCAGGCAAGAATACTGGAGTGGGTTGCCATTTCCTTCTCCAGTCATTTTACATATCCTGGACTAAAAATAATCTCTTCTTCCTCTATATTCTCTTGGTAGTTCTTCTGTCCCTTCATGCTGGAGGTTCAAAGGACCCTAATCACCCTTGTCTTCTTGTTTCTGTTCTAGCCATTGAAACAGACACAAGAAGCCAAAAGCAGTAATTAATAAATGAGGACTAAAACTCACAAATGACAAATCTTCCTGGACTGTTAAACATGGCTTAGACTTAAAGGCTTCCCCATTTCTCTACCCTTCCCAAGTCTACAATCCACGTGGGAAAAATTGAGTCTATTGAGAAAATATTCATATAGGTAGCTAATTACAAAAGTATAGCTTCCTTTACCAGGGCTTCCCTGGTGGCTCAGTCTGTAAAGAATTTGCCCACAATGCAAGAGACCTGGGTTTGATCCCTGGGTCGGGAAGATCCCCTGGAGGAGGGCATGGCAACCCAGTTCAGTATTCTTGCCTGGAGAATCCTCAAGGACAGAGGAGCCTGGTGGACTGCAGTTAACAGGGTCACAAAGAGTCAGTCATGACTGAGCAACTAAGCACAGCACAGCTTCCTTCACAAACTTATACAAAAAAGTGACTTAGAGCAATATTGTGTAATAGAGATATGATGTGAGGCACATATGCAGTTTAAAAACTTTTATTAGCCACATAAAAAATTTTAAAGTATAAAATCAATTTAATATTATAACATTAATATATTAATTTAAATGTATTTATTTGATATTAATTATTCATTTAATTATTATACAATAATTATTCAAAGCATTATCATTTCAACATGAGATGTTTTACCTTCTTTTTTGGTCATACTATATCTGGTATGTATTTTATACTTAAAAGACATCTCTAGTGTTTAGTAGCTTCATGTAATTAGTAGCTATTCTATCAGACAGTAAAGCCTTAGGGTAATACAGAAACTATTATTTCCTTTTACAAATAAATTTTTATTTTAAATTGATGGCTCAGATGTTATAGAATCCACCTGCAATGCAGGAGACCCAGGTTTGATTTGTGGGTCAGAAGATCCTTTGGAGAAGGGAATTGTTACCCACTCCAGTATTCTTGCCTGAAGAATCCCATGAACAAAGTAACCTGACAGGCTACAGTCTATGGGGTCACAAAGAGTTGGACACAACTGAATGACTAGGCATGCATGCAACTACAGATTCAGAAGAAGTTGCAAAGAATGAAGAATAGGGTTCCATGAACCTTTCCGCCTATGTCCCCTAATGTGGATGCTTTTAAAAATTATAGTATAATAACAAAACCAGAGAATTATACTGATCCAATATTACCTTTTAAAAGCAGTGACCTTTCCTCCCTGTATAAACAGATTTCTCTGAGATCACCAATGGATAGTTTCTTCTTTTTCCTCCAGGGAGAGATTCATAATAAAATGGAGATACAGGCTAAAGTTTTTCAATCAGATATTTTGTTTTCTTCTAGAAAGTAGATCAGATCTCCTTCCACCCATGAAGGAAAGAACTCTCTCCTACACCTACCTCAGGATATTATATTCTGCCTTATTTTAGAGTTAATTATTTCTAATTCTACTTTTATTGAAGAAGTAACAAGATCCTGGGATATAGGGAAATATGCTTTCCCATATCTTCCATACATACACTGGTTTGCACAGAGAAGATGCTCAGTGAGTATTTATTGTGATGGTTTCTTGAAATAACCCAATTGTTATATGAAAGGCATTCACCATGCACATTGCTGCATGCCTAAAAGGGATATGACATAACCTTTGAATAGGTCTGATGAATGGCTTTTCTCAGGCAAGAAGGATTTAAGGGAACACAGTAAATTAACCAGTAGGGACTATTCTATCCACTCAAGGATACAAGCCTCTTTTCCTTAATTTAGTTTTAATTGGAATTAAGTCTTTGATGAATTGTCATCCATTCTGTGGATAGTTTTTACTGAGTTTACCATCTCCACACTTCATAAAGAGAAAAATAGAGATGTAAAGACCTTCCAGGCAAACTGATGTACATGATTATTCAGCTAATAATTGGTACATGGACACAAACCATCATCTTTCCTGTCAATTTTCACAGTCTAGATGTATTGAATCAGCTCCAAGAGCTACTGACTTCAAACAGACTAAAACCCAAACAACTCGTATATCTAAAAATATATTTTAGATCCAGCGCAGGGCCAGGAACATGGCAGAGATCAGCACACATATGTTGAATGAATGGGTAAATGAATCGGTGGTATCCTTATTCAGTGTCACTTCTGTTTGGCTGTAGGGTCTAAGAAGAGACTGTTTGAGTTGGAAGGGTATTAGGGAACTCCTAGGGAGCTGTCAAAACTCACCAGGAAATGTCACCAGCTGCTCAGCATCACCTGGCAACAGCTGACCAGAGGCATGTGGCCAAAATCCTGAGCATAACTAGGGTCAATCACTATCACTTTTCTTCCTGTTATCCAAGAATATCTATATGGTAGAGACTGGAGTTCTGGTCTTTACTGTCTTCTAGGTGAATTCAAAGTCTACGCAATCAATAGCAGCATGTCTTCAGATCTTTGCTTATCATCCACCTAACTCCCACCTGCCACCTCCTCTAGTCTTTGATGGAAACCAAAACATTATCCTTAATTTTCTCCTTTCACTTACACCTCCACATTCAATTTAAAACAAAATCCCATTGACTATGATCATAAAACATCTCTGAAATCTGGCCATTTCATTGTCATGCAGCCACAAACCATCTCTCACTTGGAAAATTGCCACAGGGCCTGGGGTGAGCCTCACATTTTCATTCAAAGGGTAGAGATGTCCCCATGTGACTTCCCTGCTTCAAATATTTCAGTGTTTTCTCAGTAATGAACTATGTTTCTAACACGGCTTCAAAGGCCTTGGCTCATCTGGACTCCACCTACTTCTCCAGGTTCATTTCAGCTCCTCTCCTCTCACATACTACTGTAGACTTAAAAAACAGTCACAGCCTAGAAGTTGAGAGTTATGTTTTATTTTGTGGGACTTCAAGCTCAGGAAACCGCATCTCAAGTGTCCCTAAGAGAACTGTTCTTGGGGTTGGGGTGGGAAGGGAGTCAGGTTATACAGAAGCTTGTAACAAGGGGTAGTTAGTGTGAACTTCAAAAGACTATTGTTAAGGAAGGAAAGTCAGGTATCTCAAGTTAAGGAATTTAGTGTTTTTCTATGTATGTGAAGATGGAAGAGTCTGGGTTTACTGAAATTATTCCTTTCATATGCACCTCATCTATCTGGGGCCAGCATCCTGAAATTTGATTTTTCTCATCCTTAGTTTGTGGCTCACTGTGAGGAGTGGCTGATAACCACTGGATCACTGGCATTATTCTTCCTGGGTTCCCTCTGGGCTCATAAATTCACATTTGGAGGGCCAGAATTGAGGATGGCTGTGATACCCTTGTTTGTTGATATGGCAGGAAATATTCCATTTCACATTATGCTTGAGCCACACTGGAGGTCCTTTGGATCTCAAGTTACATGGTTTTTCTCCTCATGTCTTGAAAACACTGTCCTTCATTCCACTGTCCTACCCTCTTTCAGAAGCTGATTACTACTTATCCTTCAAAATTCATTTTAAAAAGTACTTTGTCAGTGGGCCTTATCTCTCCTCTTTAAATCAGCTTAGAACTCTGGTAAGGATTCCATTCACACATTATGTTTCTTCTTTATGCCATTCACTGTAATTATACTTTCTTGTTTAACATCATTAATCATCATTCTACTGTTATTCCCAAGAGGTCAGGGTCTGTGAGTGCCTTACAAACCATTGCTACATCAATGTCTAGCACAGTGCCTGACAGGTTTGGGTGCTCAATACTTATTTATCAAGGAAATGAACTATATGTTCTCACCATTTCAATGCCTCTTTATTTCTTTCATAGCTCACAGTTTGAATCACCCTATGAACTACCCCATGCCCGAGGTCAGGGGTGGCAGCTGAGAGGAGCAACCCCAAGTTGCTCAAGTTCAGGTTCAACCCACGCTCAAGTTCAGGAGGGGCAGGGAGGAGGAAATAACCCTCATCCAAGGTAAGGAGCAGTGGCTGCGCTTTGCTGGAGCAGCCGTGAAGATATACCCCATGTCCAAGGTAAGAGAAACCCAAGTAAGATGGTAGGTGTTGCAAGAGGGCATCAGAGGGCAGACACACTGAAACCATAATCACAGAAAACTAGCCAATCTAATCACATGGACCACAGCCTTGTTTAACTCAATGAAACTAAGCCATGCCCTGTGGGGCCACTCAAGATGGGCGGGTCATGGGGGAGAGGTCTGACAGAATGTGGTCCCCTGGAGAAGGGAATGGCAAACCACTTCAGTACTCTTGCCTCGAGAACCCCATGAACAGTATGAAAAGGCAAAATGATAGGATGCTGAAAGAGGAACTCCCCAGGTTGGTAGGTGCCCATATGCTACTGGAGATCAGTGGAGAAATAACCCCAGAAAGAATGAAGGGATGGAGCCAAAGCAAAAACAACATTCAATTGGGGATGGGACTGGTGATAGAAGCAAGGTCCGATGCTGTAAAGAGCAATATTGCATAGGAACCTGGAATATTAGGTCCACGAATCAAGGCAAATTGGAAGTGGTCAAAAAGAGATGGCAAGAGTGAACATCAACATTCTAGGAATCAGCAAACTAAAATGGACTGGAATCGGTGAATTTAAATCAGATGACCATTATATCTACTACTGTGGGCAGGAATCCCTTAGAAGAAATGGAGTAGCCATCATGGTCAACAAAAGAGTCCAAAATGCTGTACTTGGATACAATCTCAAAAACAACAGAATGATCTCTGTTCGTTTCCAAGGCAAACGATTCAATATCACAGTAATCCAAGTCTATGCCCCAACCAGTAATGCTGAAGAAGCTGAAGTTGAATGGTTCTATGAAGACCTACAAGACCTTTTAGAACTAACACCCAAAAAAGATGTCCTTTTCATTATAGGGGACTGGAATGCAAAAGTAGGAAGTCAAGAAACACCTGGGGTAACAGGCAAATTGGCCTTGGAATACGGAAAGAAGCAGGGCAAAGGCTCATAGAGTTTTGCCAAGAAAATGCACTGGTCATAGCAAACACCCTCTTCCAACAACACAAGAGAAGACTCTACACATGGATATCACCAGATGGTCAACACCAAAATCAGATTGATTATATTCTTTGCAGCCAAAGATGGAGAAGCTCTATACAGTCAGTAAAAACAAGACCGGGAGCTGACTGTCGCTCAGATCATGAACATCTTATTACCAAATTCAGACTTAAATTGAAGAAAGTAGGGAAAACCACTAGACCATTCAGGTATGACCTAAATCAATTCCCTTATGATTATAAGTGGAAGTGAGAAATAGATTTAAGGGACTAGATCTGATAGATAGAGTGCCTGATGAACTATGGACAGAGGTTCATGACATTGTACAGGAGACAGGGATCAAGAACATTCCTATGGAAAAGAAATGCAAAAAAGCAAAATGGCTGCCTGGGGAGGCCTTACAAATAGCTGTGAAAAGAAGAGAAGTGAAATGCAAAGGAGAAAAGGAAAGATATAAACATCTGAATGCAGAGTTCCAAAGAATAGCAAGGAGAGATAAGAAAGCCTTCCTCGGTGATCAATGCTAAGAAATAGAGGAAAACAACAGAATGGGAAAGGCTAGAGATGTCTTCAAGAAAATTAGAGATACTAAGGGAACATTTCATGCAAAGATGGGCTCGATAAAGGACAGATATGGTATGGATCTAACAGAAACACAAGATATTAAGAAGAGGTGGCAAGAATACACAGAAGAACTATATAAAAAGATCTTCATGACCAAGATAATCCCAATGGTGTGATCACTCATCTAGAGCCAGACATCTTGGATTGTGAAGTCAAGTGAGTCTTAGAAAGCATCACTATGAACAAAGCTAGTGGAGGTGATGGAATTCCAGTTGAGCTATTCCAAATCCTGAAAAATGATGCTGTGAAAGTGCTGCACTCAATATGCCAGCAAATTTGGAAAACTCAGCAGTGGCCACAGGACTGGAAAAGGTCAGTTTTCATTCCAATCCAAAGAAAGACAATACCAAAGAATGCTCAAACTACTGCACAATTGCACTCATCTCATACACTAGTAAAGTAATGCTCAAAATTCTCCAGGCCAGGCTTCAGCAATATGTGAACCGTGAACTTTCAGATGTTCAAGCTGGTTTTAGAAAAGGCAGAGGAACCAGAGATCAAATTGCCAACTTCCACTAGATCATGGAAAAAGCAAGAGAGTTCCAGAAAAACATGTATTTCTGCTTTATTGACTATGCCAAAGCCTTTGACTATGTGGATCACAACAAACTGTGGAAAATTCTGAAAGAGATGGGAATACCAGACCACCTGACCTGCCTCTTGAGAAACCTGTATGCAGGTCAGGAAGCAACAATTAGAACTGGACATGGAACAACAGACTGGTTCCAAATAGGAAAAGGAGTATGTCAAGGCTGTATATTGTCACCCTGCTTATTTAACTTCTATGCAGAGTACATCATGAGAAAAATTGGGCTGGAAGAAGCACAAGCTGGAATCAAGATTGCTGGGAGAAATATCAATAACCTCAGATATGCAGATGACACCACCCTTATGGCAGAAAGTGAAGAGGAACTAAAAAGCTTCCTGATGAAAGTGAAAGAGGAGAGTGAAAAAGTTGGCTTAAAGCTCAACATTCAAAAAACGAAGATCATGGCATCCGGTCCCATCACTTCATAGGAAATAAATGGGGAAACAGTGGAAACAGTATCAGACTTTATTTTTCTGGGCTCCAAAATCACTGCAGATGGTGACTGCAGCCATGAAATTAAAAGACGCTTACTCCTTGGAAGGAAAGTTATGACCAACCTAGATAGCATATTCAAAGCAGAGATGTTACTTTGCCAACAAAGGTTCATCTAGTCAAGGCTCTGGTTTTTCCTGTGGTCATGTATGGATGTGAGAGTTGGACTGTGAAGAAGGCTGAGTGCTGAAGAATTGATGCTTTTGAACTGTGGTGTTGGAGAAGACTCTTGAGAGTCCCTTGGACTGCAAGGAGATCCAACCAGTCCATTCTGAAGGAGATCAGACCTGGGATTTCTTTGGAAGGAATGATGCTAAAGCTGAAACTCCAGTACTTTGGCCACCTCATGCGAAGAGTTGATTCATTGGAAAAGACTCTGATGCTGGAAAGGTTTGGGGGCAAGAGGAGAAGGGGATGACACAGGATGAGATGGCTGGATAGCATCACTGACTCGATGGACATGAGTCTGAGTGAACTCCGGGAGTTGGTGATGGACAGGGAGGCCTGGCATGCTGCCATTCATGGGGTCGCGGAGAGTCGGACACGACTGAGCGACTGATTTGATCCGAAAGCTCAACATTCAGAAAACAAAGATCATGGCATCTGGTCCCATCACTTTATGGGAAAAGGATGGGGAAACAGTGGAAACAGTGTCAGAGTTTATATTTTTGGGCTCCAAAATCACTGCAGATGGTGATTGTAGCCATGAAATTAAAAAACGCTTACTCCTTGGAAGGAAAGTTATGACCAAACTAGATAGCATATTCAAAAGCAGAGACATTACTTTGCCAACGAAGTCCATCTAGTCAAGGCTATGGTTTTTCCAGTGGTCATGAATGGATGTAAGAGTTGGACTGTGAAGAAAGCTGAGCCCCGAAGAATTGATGCTTTTGAACTGCAGTGTTGGAGAAGACTCTTGAGAGTCCCTTGGACTGCAAGGAGATCCAACCAGTCCATTCTTTTTTTTTTTTTAATTTTACTTTATTTTTAAACTTTACATAATTGTATTAGTTTTGCCAAATATCAAAATGAATCCGCCACAGGATATCAGTCCTGGGTGTTCTTTGGAAGGGATGATGCTAAAGCTGAAGGTCCAATACTTTTGGTCACTCCAATACTTTGCAAAGAGTTGATTCATTGGAAAAGACTCTGATGATGGGGGACTGGGGGCAGTAGGAGAAGGGGATGACAGCAGATGAGATGGCTGAATGGCATCACTGATTCGATGGATGTGAGTTTGAGTGAACTCTGGGAGTTGGTGATGGACAGGGAGGCCTGGCGCGCTGCAATTCATGGGGTCACAAAGAGTCAGAGATGACTGAGTAACTGAACTGAACTGATGACTCTTCTATATTATAAGTTATTCATGATCATCACCTTTATGTGTGGTACAGTGAGAAATGCTGGTTTGCTGGAAGGTTTGCCTGGGGAGACACATTTGTCTTGTGTAACAAAAATGGTACTTAATAGGTAGTTACAACTCCAAGTTTAGCTTCAGGGTCTACCATTAATTAGCTATACAAACTTCAGCTAGTTACTTTCTCACTTTAGGTCTTAATTTACCTTTGTGTAAACTTCACAGTAGTATAGCTTGAGATGACCACTCAAAGCTAATGTTTTCAGTCTCATCGCCTCCCTAAAGAAATCTGGGATAGCTGACCCTTCAATTATAAAGTATAGATGCCACAAAACCTTTAAAAGTAAAGTGCAACAAACTTTTAGAGACTCTAAGGAAAAATATTGAAATTCTTTTCAGAAAAAATGCTTGCTTGTGTAAGCTGGACGCTGATATTTTGCCTAGAAATTGAGGCTAAGAAGTATTGCTTCAAATTAAATTTACATGTGTCTAAGAGCACTTCTCAGATATGCAGATGATACCACTCTAATGGCAGAAAATGAAGAGGAACTTAAGAGCCTCTTGATGAGGGTGAAAGAGGAGAGTGAAAAAGCTGGCTTAAAACTCAACATTCAAAAAACTAAGATCATGGCATCCAGTGCTATTACTTCATGGCAAATAGATGGGGAAAAAGTGGAAACAGTGGTAGATTTTATTTTCTTGGGCTCCAAAATCACTGCAGATGGTGACTGCAGTCTTGAAATTAAAAGATGCTTGCTCCTTGGAAGAAAAGCAATGACAAACCTAGACAGGGTATTAAAGAGCAGAGATATCACTTTGCCAAAGTTCCATATGAAGGAGGAAACGGAACAGGCTCTATCTTGAAAGCAGGACTCCATCTTGGGCTGAACTGTGGACTTTGAGCTATCTGACCCGTATCTCTGGAAACGACATACCAACTGGGAAACCAGGCCCCCAGAAGGAAGAGCCCTGGGGGTTTTCCATCACCTAAAAGAATACCCTAATTATCTGTGTAACTGAGTAGAATCATACATTCTCTTATGCTTATTGGGGAATGACCACAAGCCTATTGATAACGGTCCACTGTTAATTACCTAGGTTTAAGGCATATGAATCACGGGTTGACTTTGACTGTATCTTTCTTTTTCCTTTGTTCAGACTAGTTTCAGGGAATTTGGGGAGGTGGGTTTGGGCACGTATGTTTAGGGTATATAAGGTTTTCACAAAAACTGGTTGGGGTCCTTGGCTAAGAGGAGACTCTGCCTTGGGCCCGCCGGTGTAATAAACTGCACTCCACTGTCTGCATTGTCCTTCTGAGTTTGTGTCCTGGAATGAGTGCCTACAGCACATATAGTTAAAGCTCTGGTTTTTCTAGTAGTCATGTATGGATGTAAGAGCTGGACTGTAAAGAAGGCTGAACACTGAATTGATACTTTCAAATTGTGGTGCTGGAGAAGACTCTTTGAAAGTCCACTGCACAGAAAGGAGATCAAACCAGTCAGTCCTAAAGGAAATCAACCCTGAATATTCATTGCAAGGACTGATGCTGAAGCTCTAGTACTTTGGCCACCTAATGCTGACTCACTACAAGTCTCTGATACTGGGAAAGATTGAGGGCAAGAGGAGACAAAGGCAACAGTGGATGAGATAGTTGGATGGCATCACTGATTCAATGGGCATGAGTTTGAGCAAGCTCTGGGAGATAGTGAAGGTCAGGGAAGCCTGGTGTCCTACAGTCCATGGGGTCACAAAGAGTTGGACATGACTTAGCAATTGAACAACAAGACCACCTCTAGGTACATTTTTGAGGTAGCTGAAGTTTGATTTTTATTTCTTTTACCCTTCTATTTTCTTTTTCTTTGTTCAATCACTTATCAGCACCTAGGACTACTCTTCATTTAGGTGTAAAATCTCCATCTTTTCAATTGCCATAAGTTAAACAGTTATTCATCAGATAGAGGAATTCCAAAAGAAATCAAACGGTCTAGTAATTATTTAATAATTTCATGGTAGTTCATTGTTTGCGTGTATCAGAGTTTATCTACTCACCTACTGAGGGACATCTTGGTTCTTATAAATAAAGCAGATATAAGCATCTATGCACAGGTCTTTGTGCAGACATGTTTTCAATTCATTTGGTAAATACCAAAGAGTGTGACTGATGGATTATATGGCTAGAATATATTTATTTTTGAAAGAAATCACCAACTTGTCTTGCAAAGTGACCATATCACTATGCATTCCCATCAGCAGAGAGTTCCTATATCTTTACACCCTTATCAGCATTTGGTGTCATCAGTGTTTCAGATTTTGGCTATTAAAATAGATGCATAGTGATATCTCATCATTGTTTTAATTTGCATTTCCCTGATGACATATTATGTGGAACATCTTTTCAAATGCTTACTTATATGCCATGGTATATCTTTTCAGAGAGATGTCTGTTAAGGCCTTTGGTCCATTTTCTAATCATGTTACTAGTTCCCATAATGTTAAGTTTTAAAAATTCTTTACATATTTTGGATAATAGTACTTTATCAGATGTATATTTTACAAATATTTTCTCCAACTCTGTGTCTTGTCTTCTCAGTCTCTTGACATTATCTTTTACAAAGCAGAAGTTTTCAATTTTTATGAAGTTCAGCTTTTCAATTATTTCTTCCACAGACTGTGTCTTTGGTATTGTATTTTAAAAGTCTTTGACATACTGAAGGTCATCTAGATTTTCTCCTAAGTTATCTTCTAGGAATTTTATAGTTTTGGGTTTTATCTTTAGGTTTATATATTCTGAGGTAATCTTTGCAAATGGTGTGCTATCTATGTTGATTCATTTTTATGCATGTGGATATCCATTTATTCCAAAATCAAATAAATAACTAACAAGGACCTACTATATAGCACAGGGGGAAAAATGAAGGTAGAGTATGTTTGAGGGACATATATTAAATTAACCTTAAAAATGCATTCCAATATACATTGCTGCTGCTAAGTCGCTTCAGTCGTGTCTGACTCTGTGCGACCCCATAGACGGCGGCCCACCAGGCTCCCCCGTCCCTGGGATTCTCCAGGCAAGAACACTGGAGTGGGTTGCCATTTCCTTCTCCAATGCATGAAAGGGAAAAGTGACAGTGAAGTTGTTCAGTCGTGTCCGACTCTTCACGACCCCATGGTCTGCAGCCTACCAGGCTCCTCTGTCCATGGGATTTTCCAGGCAAGAGTACTGGAGTGGGGTGCCATTGCCTTCTCCACCAATATACATTAGGAAGAGACAATTACTGTTTGATCCCACTTATATGAGCTACCTAAACCAGTCAAATGGAGTCAGAAAGTACATAGAGTAGATGCCAGGGTCCAGGGACTGGGGTGGTAGGAAGGGGTAATGGGGACTTAGTGTTTAACGTGGATAGGGTTTCAGTTTAGGAAGGTGAAAAATTCAGGAGATGGATGATGGTGAGAAAGTTGAGCAACAATGTGAATGTATTTAGTGCCCCTGAACTGTACAATTATTAAATATAGTTAAAATAGTATGTTCAATATTATATGAATTTTATCATAATAAAAAACAATATAAAAACATAAAATGTAATAAAAACATAAAACAAGACTATCTTTGCTCCATCGTATTGCCTTTGCTCCTTTGTCAAAGATCAGTTGATTCTATTTATGTGGATCTGTTTCTGGGTTCTCTGGCCTGTTTCATTGATCTATTTGTCTAGCCCTTTGTCAATACTACACTGTCCTGATTACTGTAGATTTATAGTAAATCTTAGAGTCAGAGATTAGTTTCTTTCTGGTTTGATAGATTCTTATTAAGTATCTACCATGGGTACACAATGATGAACAAAACACAAACACAAAAACCAAATTTATTCTTCATGGGGTGAGGAGAATATTAATCAAATAATCAAACAAATAAAAATTGACAAACTTCAATCAGTGTGGTTTAAGAGAAATTATAGGGATTTAGAAAGAGATGAAATTGGAAATAGCCTGTTTGAGGAAGTAAAAGGAGAACAATGTGGTTTATACATGAGAAACAAAAGGTGGAGAAGTGCTTGAGAAGGTTGAGGAGGAAGGCAGAGCCCAGACCCCATGAAGTTTTCTATGTCACATTAAGTTTCTGAGTATTTCCCTAGAGCAATGGGAAATCATGCTGGGGTTCTAAACAGGGTAAGTGGCATGATCAAATTTCTCTTTTTTGAACAATCAAACCAACTGACGTGAGAGAATATATAGAAATAGGCAGGACAGGGGACTCCCCTGGTGGTGCACTGGATAGGAATCTGCTGTCAATATGCAAAGGACATGGGTTCGATCCATGGTCTGGGAAGATTCCACATGCCAAGGAGCAATTAAGAGCAACTAAGCCCATGCACCACAGCTATTGAGCTCAGGCTCTAGAGCCCGTGAGCCACAGCTACTGAGCCTGCATGTCTAGAGCCTGTGTTCCCCAACAAGAGAAGCCACCACAATGAGAATTCCACAACTACTGTAGCTAACGAGTAGTTCCTGCTTGCTGCATTTAGAGAAAGCCCCCATAAAGCAATGAAGTCCCAACAAAGGCAAAAATAAATAAATATATTTTTTTAATTGCAACAACATAAATGGACCTAGAGAGTGTCATACTGAGTGAAGTAAGTCAGACAGAGAAGGAGGAATATTGTACCCCTTATATATGGAATCTAAAAATAAATGATACAAATGAACTTACTTACAAAACAGAAACAGACTCACAGACTTAGAGATTGAGCTTATGGTTGCCAGGGGGAAGGATAAGGGAAAGGGATAGTTAGGGAGTTTGGGATGGACATGTACCACTGATGTATTTTAAATGGATAACTAACAAAGGCCTACTGTATCGCACATGGAACTCTGCTCAATGTTACGTGGCTTCCTGGATGGGTGGGGAGTTGCGGGAGAATGGATACATGTATATGATGTATATGTATGGCTGAATCCCCTCCCTGTTCACCTGAAACTATCACAACATTGTTAATTGGCTATATCCCAATACAAAATTAAAAGTTAAAAAAATATATAATAAATAAACAAACCCTTTATTTATAAAAATAATAAATAAACCCCTTATTTATAAAAAAAAGAGAGTCTAAAAGAATATCTTGCAATATTTCAAATAAAATTTCATTGTAGCTTTATGACTCAGATTGTTACTCAAAGGGATCTACAAGACCAAGTACTCAACCCTGCTATTTTACAGGTGAGGCAATTAAGGTTCAGAGAAGTTACTAATCGTGCCTAAATTCTACCGTTTCTTCAAAGGCTTCCTCTTTCTGTTTTCTTCGCCTCTCTCCTTCTCCACTTCTTCTCTTCTTCCTCCTCACCCTCACCTTCCTCTTCTTGTTCCTCCTCCCTGAGGCCCTTTTTGCTATGCACTTAGGGACCAATCCTTCCTCCTAACTACCACTTAAAGTCATGCTGGATGCCCCTTGCAAAGGCATTTTGTTCTGTCATTTTAGTGGGCTAATGTCCCTGCAAATAGATGACAAGACTTTCATAACCAGAAGCCAAGATACACAGGCTTCCTAGCCTGCCCAGCATGTTGGGTTTTATAAGGGTAATCCTTCCAACTAAATCCTTTTGCAGGATAACACATGAAATGGACAGAAACTTATCAAAAGGTAGACAACTCAGGAATTCACTTCTAGAAAAAATCTGTGAAATGAGAGAAGGTGAGGTATATTCTGGATTCTAATTGCAAAGGCCAACCCTCTGCCATTACACCAAGAGGTGCGAGAACAGAGGCCTGGATTCTCATCTCCCCTCTGCTGTTAATGGGCTTGGGCAAGTACCTTTGTTACTGAATCTAGGATGCTCTTTTAGCAGGGACAATCCATCGCCAAAGGGGTAGATTTAAGTCTTCATTTATTTTAGGACATTAAAGAAGTCTAAAGAAGGCAAGCAAAGCACAATCCAGAACTGACTCATAAGTGACCTTGTGACCTAAGCAAGTATTCTTTGTTACTTTCTATTACAAAAGCCTGTAAATATCTTGTAAATCATAAACCTCAACGTGTAACTGATTTGTTTATTGTTTCCTCTTTCACTGTCTATTTTCTCACTGGATTGTAAACTCCTTGAGGGCAAGGACCTTGTCTTTCATGTGTTATGTTATGCCCCTTGATATAGTACAGGGAATGGTCTCTAGCTCATACTCTGTTGCCATTTGTTAAATGCACGTGTGAATGAAACGGTTACATTTTTCCAACATACCTATTTCAGTCCAGTCTCAACACATGACCCTAACCACCCAAACCTCATAAGAATGAGGTGAAGCAATGTTGTCAAAGCATTTTCAGAAGGAGTCAGAAATCTTTGCTACTAATTCAGAAATATTTATCTCTCAGTGTCTCTTGCTAATTTTCTATTTTGCCCCGATTTTTAGAGCATACTGACAAACACTGAAGCATTGGGCTTGTCCAGAAATCTTGATGCCTAGATCATAGCATGGATCTTTCTTCATGATTAGCTTGAACATGCCATCTAAATACCAAAATTGTATAGATTATACATATCAGCCAAGGGTAAATTTGAAAGCATTCTAAAATAATAATGGACTGCAGACTCTCCCAGATATCTCTGACAAGTCTAATAGATAAGACAAGACAGAGGACTGAAACATAAATTAGAGCAATGCCTTGGTCCTGAAGAATAAAGAGAGCATTTTCACCGAGGTAGATTTGTTCCACTTTAAAAGGGAGCCCATTATAACACCTCAATTCTGATAGATCCTTATCTTTTTGTTATTTAAAACTCTCCAAAAGCTTTCTTTTCCCTGGCCTCTGTTTCTAAATTGTGGTGGAACCAGACATTCTCTGATTATACTAACATTTCTATGAACTTTCTGTTCAAGTCAAAGAGTCAAGAGGTCTTGATTGTCCCAACCTCTCCTGCATAATGTGTTAAAGGAGCCAGTTTACTCCCCCTCATCACTAGCCTGTGAGCTCCATAAAGGCAGGCATCAGCCTTTTTTTTGTTCTTTACTAATGTATTCCTGCCACCTATTATAGTGACTGACACATAGGAAGAAATCAGTAAATATTTGTTGAATTGTTGAAATATCTGATTGCACAGATCTCTTAGTCCCCATAGCAAGTACACATAAAAATCAATTAATCGAGCCACAGGACATTACCATTGGAAAGAATTTCTTGAAATTTTCTAGTTGAACTCCTTAACTATATACTACACAGGAAGAAACTGATGTATAGCGAACTAAACATCTAGAACAATTGTCTCATATCCAGGAAGTGATTGATTTGGTCTGCAGTGCTGGTTTTCTGTTCAAAAATACCAAAACTTAAGAGAACATATTTGACAAAACAATTAGAGTAAATATAATAGGATCTTTTTTCAGTAATTATCCAGCCCTGCAAGTTCTTACAGTTTTTCTGGGTGCTTGAGATTTAGAATAATTCTCATGAAGAGATGTGCCAGTCAACGGAGATCACTGGTGTTTTAGAATGTCGTATGATGGGAGGCTTGATTTGTTTCTTTGAGTCAGCAAAAGCTGCCTCTGATGGGAGATGCAGCCAGGCTTTCTGAGTTAACAGATTTAATTACTGCTAATATTTATCTTGTACTTACATCATGCCAGACACTTTTCAAAGTGCTCTATGTGAATTAATTCATGGACTTCTCATGGACACCTTGTAGGGTAGGTTCTATTATTATCATTTTCATTTTATAGGTAAAGAAATTGAGGCACAGAGAAGTTAAGTAACTTCCTCAAGGTCAGACAGTGAGTGAGTGAAAGAAGACATTAAACCAGGAAAAGTGTTTAAAGACGACAGGAAAAACAAGGTATTTATTTTCCATGGAGGGTATATCTGGCTTCCCCATTCACTTGCAAAAGTGAGTCAACTTTCTCAAGATACACCTTTAAACTGTTGTTACCTTTAAACTATTGAGTTACATAAGCCCATAAATTCTCTACTGTAAGGAAGTCTGTTGGAGCTGGGTTTTCTACTACTTGCCACCTAACTGTTCCTAGCTGACAGAGTTTGCATGTCAAATAAATGAGTCAATGTGTACATACAGCTATGCCTAATACCTGGTACTTATCAAGTGTTCAATAACTTGTATCCAACATTATTCTAATCAGAAGTTTCTCTCTATGGTTTTCAGCACCTTTTGCCTTCACTCCCATCCCTAAGACTGTTTCTCAGGTTCTTAAAGCCATCTTGAAATATTTAAGCCCATCTCAAGTTCCTTCTCTCCTCCAAGGCCTTTGCCCAGATCCCTGATCACCTGTCTCCAGCCAGTCCAGGTGAGAAGCTTAGGCCCTTGCTGCAACTCTGTGCTCACTGAACACCTTCTTCCTTTGTTAGCACATGACAAGGTAATTGATCCTCTGTCTCTTGCTCCTTGAGGCAGGGACTAATTCCTACGGCTGCATTCCCTTACAGCCTGACAGATAGTAGGTGCTCAGTAAATGCACACATGATCAAATGAGGCTTTACTAGGCAAGCTCATTTTAGAAGTTATGTCCCTGGCACACAGACAGGAAGAATATCAGGAAATCTCCCTGCTGTATCAGAGTCACATTAATAATTCACGACCAGAAAACAGAGGAAAAATAAAGCAGAGAAAGCTTTCCTAGCTACATACTCCTGAAAAGCAGCAGGCAGTAGTTGCCAGGAACTACTTATCAATGTATAGTTTATTAGAGCTTTTGATAATGGTTTATAAATAACCTTGACTTTTTTCAGAGAAGTATTTTCTCATCCCTCCATCCTCATGTTCCATATTTAAAACTCATTTCTCAAATATTGGCACGCTGCAACATGAACCAGGGGCTCTAAACTCAACCATGAAGATTTTCTTCCCTAGTTTTTGCCAGCCATCAGGCGGAAATTGTAGTTTAAGGATGGGGTGAGGGAAGGGAGCTCATTGCCTTGGCTGCCTCAGTGGAGAAAACTTTTAGTCAATTTTTTTTCCTTTTAAGTCCTCAAGTTGAAAGTAATTTCCACATTTTATGAAAGGCCTGGAGATAAGATTTAAGAGAGGTGACTGTGAGGGGGAGTTTCTAAGGAGACTGATTAGGGCTCTTGTCCTGCTTAAGAGGAAAAAAAAGAGCAGAGAGGTGTTTGATGCAGAACTTGAGCAGAGCCTCCCCAGGATGGAAAATACTTCTATCTGTCTACTCTGGCTCTTGGGGTCAACTTCAAAACTTTGCTTCTTGACAAACAAGGTTGAGTAAAGGCAGCTCTTCTCCCCCATGTCCTGTGGCAAAGTTGGACAGCCTGGAGCAGCCTTTTTGTTTTTTACTTAAAAATATATTCTCTACAGAGCTAGGGTTCAGGAATAAGAAGCAAGGCACTTTGCAAATCTAAGGTGCATGAGACGGTCATCAAATAGAAGCATTGTAGTCCCAGCTGATACTCTTTAGGTATGATCCTCTAAGCCAACACTCTTCACCACTATATGCAATCTCTAGTCTTGGTAAGGCAGCATTTGTTTGTTGTTTGTTTGTTGTGGTCCTTTTGTTTTTTAATATTATGCTCTTTCTCTGTCTTCTCCAGTGCACAGACATAAGACTGTCTACCTCAGTGCCAGCCAGGGCAAATGCCCTCCTGTCCTCAAGGAGCAGGGAGCCATAGAGGGCAACAATAAGGAGTTTCAACTACAGTGTCATCATCTAGACTAGGGTTTGGGCTCTGGTTCTGTCTCTTGAGGGCTTCCCTGGTGGCTCAGAGGGTAAAGTGTCTGCCTGCACTGAGGGAGACCTGGGTTCGATCCCTGGTTCGGGAAGATCCCCTGGAGAAGGAAATGGCAACCCACTCCAGTATTCTTGCCTGGAGAATCCCATGAACAGAAGAGCCTGGTAGGCTACAGTCCATGGGGTCGCAAAGAGTCAGACATGACTGAGCGACTTCACTTTCTTTCTTTTCTTTTCTTTCTTTCTGTCTCTTAATAGCTATGTGGCCATGGACAAGTGACACAGTAATATCCACCCCATAGTTTTAATATGAACATCAGATATATATTGGTTTATATATAATACTGTATATAAAATTGTACATTTTATATATGATAATATATAAAATAAGCAGTCTCTGATGCAGTGTTGCTCACAAGTAAATGGTGGTCCTAATGATGATTTCCATCAAAGTTTAGATTGCATTCTTTCTAGAAAAAAATCATTACATTGGTCCTTGGGCACTGTAATATCGCCATCCTTTATTTTCCAATTACCTTCTGTTCAATAGTAATTTATACCTAAGGACAGTCTCTTTTTCCTTGTGGAGACAGAAAATTGTACCTGTATGTGGTAGGGGAAGTGAAGAGTGGTTCTTAGGAGAGGCAATAAATCCTTTAGAAAGAATGTGAAAGAGAAAAAAGTTAAAGGGTGAGCACCAATCCCTTTTGCTCAGCTGCTATGTATATTGGCTACTAATGGTTCACAGTGGCATACTCTTCTGTGACAATTTGCCCTGGATCAGTGGAAGTTCCTGAGAAATGTTTGTGGGAAAGAAGCTAGAGTTAGAACCATACACATAACCATGGACTGGTTCCAAATTGGGAAAGGAGTATGTCAAGGTTGTATACTGTCACATTGCTTACTTCTACGCAGAGTACATCATGAAAAATGCCAGAATGGAAGAATCACAAGCTGGAATCAAGATTTCTGGGATACATATCAATCACCTCCTATATGCAGATAATACCACTCTAATGGCTGAAAGCAAAGAGGAGCTAAAGAGCCTACTGATAAGGTTGAAAGAGGAGAGTGAAAAAGCTGGCTTGAAACATTTAAAAATACTAAGATCATGGCATCTGTTCCCATCATTTCATGGCAAATAGAAGGGGAGAAAGGGGAAGAAGTGGCAGATTTTATTTTCCTGGGCTCCAAAGTCACTGCAGATGGTGATTGCAACCATGAAATTAAAAGATGCTTGCTCCTTGGAAAGAAAACTATGACAAACCTAGACAGCACATTAAAAAGCAGAGACATTACTTTGCCAACAAAGATCCATATAGTCAAAGCTATGTTTTTTCCAGTAGTCATGTACAGATGTCAGAGTTGGATTACAAAGAAGGCTGAGAGCTGAAGAATTGATGCTTTTAAATTGTGATGCAGGAGAAGACTCTTAAAAGTCCCTTGGACAGCAAGAAGATCGAACCAGTCAGTCCTAAAGGAAATCAACCCTGAATATTCATTGGAAGGACCAAAGCTAAAGCTGAAGCTCCAATACTTTGGCCACCTGATGCAAAAAGCCAACTCACTGGAAAAGACCACTGTGAACCATTAGTAGATTGAAGGAAAGATTGAAGGCATGAGGAGAAGGGAGCAACAGAGAACGAGATGGTTGATGGCATCACTGACTCAACTGACATAAATATGAGCAAACTCTGAGAGATAGTAGAGGACAGTGGAGCCAGGCATGCTGCAGTCCATGGGGTCACAAAGAGTCAGACATAGCTAAGAGATTAAGCAATAACAAGAGGAAGCCACCCTGCTCAGAGATGCCTGGGAGGATACACCACCCCCCATTCCCCAACCACCCTGCTGCTCTCAGTTAATGACTGAGTGATAGGAATGAAAGCCTGCTATCTTGCCCCAGGGTGGGACATTTTGATTCTACCATTTCTGCTATAGAGCCCCCAGTGGGCTCAGGCTGAGTATGCATAGGGTCTTCCCTTATCTGTCTCCTCACTCCCAAACTGATTTCACTTGAGAGCCCTCTCTTAAAATCCCCTTGTGTAAAAACCCTTATTTCAGGCTCTGCTTCTAATCTAATCTAACAGCCATTCGCAAAACATTTTATGGAGGAATTCCCCTCCCATTGTGTCCTGCCTCTTAGCTTAGAGGGGTCCTCCAGAATCAACCATTTTTCTTGGCTTTCGGGTGGCAGATGGGAAAAAAGTGTCAGGAACACATACCTGAGCTAAGTGTATGCAGCAGACCTGTGAAGTCTCAATGCTGTGAGGCTCAGGGACAGTGAGGGAGAGAACAAATCATCATTCAGTAGCAGACACTGCGTTCAAACATTATGGATAACTCATCTTATTTAAATTCTAATAAACCTAGTACAATGTCCTCCAGGTTCATTCACGCTGTTTCACGTGATAGGATTTCCTTCTTTCTCAAGGCTAATAATATCGCATTGTCTGTACATACCACATTCTCTTTATTCATTCATTAGTGGACATGCAAATTGTCCAATTTAAATTGACATGTAAAGTGTCAGAGGATGAGATGGCTGGATGGCATCACTGATGCAACAGACATGAACTTGGGCAAACTCTGAGAGATGGTGAGGGACAGGGAAGCCTGGTGAGCTTCATTCCATGGGGTTACGAGGAATCAGATACTGACTGAACAACAGCAAGTTGTCTGCTTTCCTTGGCTATTGTGATTAATGCTGGATGAACCTGGACGACCTTATGCTGAGTGAAATAATTGCAGTAGAAAAGGTGTTACATATTTCTACTTATGAAAGGTATCTCAAATAGTCAGACTCAAAGAAACAGAGAGTAGAATGGTGGTTGCCAAGGGCAGTGGGGAGGGGAAATGGGAGTTGATATTCAGTGGGTATAAAGTTTCAGCTTTACCAGATGAATCGGTTCTAGAGATCTACTATGCAGCATTGTGCCTGTTAACAGTACCATATAGAACAATTAAAATTTTGTTAAGAGGATAGATCTTATATTAAGTGTTTTCTTACTATAATAAAAAATAAATACATTCTAATAGGACTAAAAAGGCATTAATATTTCTATTCAAGTTATTTGCTCAGGGCAGAAGAGGAAATAAAACTTATTTTATATTTGGTTAACAGTATTCTTTCTAAATATTGATGTAGCTCTTTTCAAAATTATTATTATTTTTTTTTAGTGAGCAAAAGATTTCTTTTTTTTTTTTTTTTACACTGTCCATTATCACTCAAAGCCAAGAACTTAACGGTAAGTTAAGGAAAAAAACTGGGACAGTAAACCTAGTTAAGAGTCTCTGCTTATCTGGGACTTTGTTATCTTAAACGCAAGGTTTTCAGCAATGTCATTTCCAAATCCAGCACGCATGGTTTCAAGAAGGCCTCGTGATTTGGAATAATTTTATAATATTACCATAGCAACTCATGTGATTGAGCAGATACTGAGAATAGAAATCCACAACAAAATTGTTAGGAAGGAATTTTTTTAAACACATATACAGTCAGAATTAAATAAAAATCATATTGTACTTTTGTGGAGTGATGGTACAGAAATTTTTTTAAATGAATCTTATTTTACCTTTTTAAATATGAGAAACTCAGTAAGGAAAATTCAATGCAATAAGACAGCTGTAAAAAAAAAATCCTGAAGAAAGTAGTGCTTGTGTAGGACAGAGGGCTGCAGGGAGAATCTGCATGTTACAAAGAGGTAGAAAATGTACTAAGTAGATGTGCAGGCTGTATGTGTGTTGCAGGGGGCGGGGGGTGGGGGTGCAGGGAGTTGGTTTCTCAGTCACTCAGTCGTATTTGACTCTTTGTGGTCCTACAGACTATAGCCCACCAGGCTCCTCTGTTCATGGAATTTTTCAGGCAAGAAGACTAGAGTGGGATGCCATTTATTCCTCAAGGGTATCTTTCCAACCCAGGGATTGAATTCTTATCTCCTGCGTCTCCTGCATTGACATGTGGATTCTTTACCACTGAGCCACCTGGGAAGCCCATAGCTGGTAAATATTTCAAAGGATTGACGAAAATTATCAATAATATGACTGTGGGATTGTTCTTGTTCCCTGCCAAATGTGCCCAATTTGGGAGTTCCAAAGCTAGGGAATTAAAGATTATTAGAATGAAAAAGTTCTTAGAGGTCATTTATGATGTTTGACTCTCCCCTGCCAATTTTGTACTAAATGATATGCCGATAATATGCAGTGGTGGATACTGGCTCTTTTGTCCAGTTGCTATTTCTCTTCCATATGGTAATATATTTTATGATTTTCTTTGGAAAGCCAATCTTCCCCATCACATCATTGCATTTGCTGGGGCTGAATCCACAGCAACCCAAAGCTCCTTGTGGGGTAAGGGAGGGACACACAGGTCAGCTGTCGTCCAAGTACAACATCCTCCCACACACAGCAATGAGATAAAACCTGAGCAAGGCTGAAATCCAACAGGCAGGGACATCTTTATATTTTTATTGGAACTCCTGGGAAAGAGGCTCTATCCTTCCACTGGACTTGCTAAGGCATTAGATTGAAAACAAAGAGAGGCAGGTATCCATCCAGGCACAAACAAGGTTAAGCCTGCCAGAGAATGAAGGCAAAATCCAGAAATATGGCTGCAAACCTCAAGTGGTCCCTTGGCATTGCCTGGCAATTCTAATATATTTTTCTGGCCAATCTATGCTCTCATTCTCTAAGAGGTCCACTTCAAATCTTCCCCTTGCTCTTCAAGCTTCTAGTATGTTCCCCTCACCATCCACTTGCATTTGATGATACCACTTTTTATTTCAGTGAGAAAATAAAAGCGATTAGAAGAGGACACCCTATGTTTCCACTAGCCAAGCTATCAAACTTCCAGCTTCTTAGTAATATTATAAATATTGTTCTCCCTTTATTACAATGGTCATCTCTCTCTGATCTACTATCAACCCTCTCTGATGTGGTAGTGTTGCTGTTCTGTCACTAAATCTGAACAACAGTGTTCGATTCTTTGCAACCCCATAGACTGCAGCATGCTAGGCTTCCCTGTCTCACTATCTCCCAGAGTCTGCTCAAATTCATGTCCAGTGAGTCGGTGATGCTATCTAACCGTCTCATCCTTTGCCACTCTCTTCTCCTTTTGCCTTCAGTCTTGCCCAGCATCAGCTCTTTTCCAGCGAGTCAGCTCTTCACATCAGGTGGCCGAAGTATTGGAGCTTCAGCTTCAGCATCAGTCCTTCCAATGAATATTCAGAGTTGATTTCCTTTAGGACTGACTGCTTTGATCTCCTTGCAGTCCAAGGGACTCTCAAGAGTCTTCTCCAGCACCACAGTTTGAAAGTATAAATTCTGAAGTGCTCAGCCTTCTTTATGGTCCAACTCTCACATCCATACAACATGACTACTAGAAAAACCAAAGCTTTGACTATATGGACCTTTGTACACAGATGTGTACATAGCACTTAGATGTGCACTGGGTTCCAAATATTAGCACCACTACTCAAGGAGTTTGCTTTTTCACTTACACCTTGCTCTTTGTCATTATCAAAGTTCTCTTTACTATGTTATTCCCATCAGTTTATGAACTTTCTGTGACTTTTCCCAACTTAGAAAACTAAAAACATTCCCTCTCTTAACTCACAAATCCTTCTTCAACTTTTGCCTATTTCTCTATTGTCCTTTACTGAAACTTCTTCAAAGTATCTCTCTGTGCTCCTGGTCTCCTCTTTCTCCTCCCATCTCATTTCAGCCCTCAGCAAGCAGAATTATGATCCCAGTATACCACTGAAATCACTCTTGTCATGCATTCACTTTAATCACTATTTCACTTTTACCTCTTGATGTATTGATTTCAGTTGACTTTGAAAACATTTGTTTTCTCCTTGTTATTTGCTGTTCCTTTCTCATTGTTGTAACTGGATCTTCTTTCTCTTTTAGAATAGAGCTCAACCCCAGATTCTCTTCTCTCCCCTATTTATATTTACTATCCATGGCTTTAAATGCCATCTTCTCACTCATGGATAGTTCCCATGTGTTTATCTTTAGCCCTTTACCCTTGAGATGATCTATAATAATATGCATCTCTGTGAATCTTTGCACACACACATGCATGAATATTTTTCTGCTTAGATCCAAAATATCACAGTCAATCCTCACATATCTATTTCTCTTATACTCTTACACCACACATCTAGTCCATCATCAAGTCCTGTCAGTCACAAACCTGACCACCTCTCTCGATCTTTGTAGCTTTACCTCAGTTCAAGCCACTTCCATCTATCTCTCACTTGGATTAGAACCACAGCCCTCTAACTTATTACCTGCTTCTTAGAGTGTCTTGCCCCCATTAGATGACACTTTATTCAGCAGGTAGACAAGTTATTTTAATATAGAAATCAGATCATAGCACATCACTGCTCAAAACCTTCAGTGGTTTTGCATCAGTCTTGCTCGGGTTTCAGGGTCATATATGTCCTGGTCCTTTTCCCTCCCAAACTCCTTTCATACTTTCCTCTCACTCACTTGCCTCCAACCAACCAGAACTTTTTAACACTTTGCAACTTGCAACTCAAATATGAAAGCGTGCTTCAGTATCAGCACCCGTGAATTTGCTTTTCACTGTACCTGAAATGCTCTCCCCTGGTTATTCACATAGCTTACCGCCCAACTATCATCACCTCCCTGACCAACCAGTCTGTTATAGTCCCTCCTTAAGCCCATTATAGTTCCCTACTCTTTAGGTAGGCTTGTTATTCTTCATTGCACTTATCAGTCCATACAGTTTTATACACTGACTGTCTCTAGACCTAGAACTTCATAAAGGCTGAACTATGTCTATTCTACCACCTGTACATCAGCACACAGAATAGTGCCCGGCACAGAGTGGGTATTCAATAAATAGATGCAAAAAGAAAAAAAAGTGAAAGTGTTAGTTGTTCAGTCATGTCTGAATCTGTGCAACCCCATGGACTGTAGCCTGCCAGGCTCCTCTGTCCATAGGATTCTCCAGGCAAGAATATTGGAGTAGGTAGCCATTCCCTTCGCCAAGGAATCTTCCTGACCCAGGGATCAAAGCCAAGACTCTATATTGTAGGCAGATTCTTTACCGTATGAGCTACCCAAGAATCTAAATATATGTGAACAAATCAATAAATAAGTGAATGAATGACAGCAGCAAAATTCCTAACACGTTTGAGCCATGAACCCAGCAATGCAGGGTATGGTCTTCTCCTCCAACTTTACAGTACAAGAATCAAAAGTCTTATTTCTCTCTCTCTCTGATAGTTCAGTTTCCTCAAACTGGTGGCTGAAAGACTTGACTACAGGCAGTGCTGTGCTGGAGCTGCCTTACTCAGGCTTATGAGAATGGAATGTGCTCATTTCCTTCCCACTCTGCTTTTAATGGTGTTAGTTTCAAGTCAGGCACACTGGGAGTATTCACACTATGGAAATCAGCAAACTCAGCAAGTCAGGGATCTATGTTTTCCTTTTTAGCTTCTGTGGAGAGTTTGAGTTAACATTTGCCAGCATACCACTGTATGTCTCTTGCCATTCTTTGTAAAGTTTCAGGGAAGGGGCTCTCCCTGATCACTGAAGTGAAGTGAAGTGCAAATCACTCAGTCATGTCTGATTCTTTGCAACCCCATGAACTATACAGTCCATGGAATTATCTAGGCCAGAATACTGGAGTAGGTAGCCTTTTCCTCCTCCAGGGGATCTTCCCAACCCAGGGATCGAACCCAGGTCTCCTGCACTGCAGGCGGATTCTTTACCAGCTGAGCCACCAGGGAAGCCCACGAATGCTGGAGTGGTTAGCCTATCCCTTCTCCAGCGGATCTTCCCAACCCAGGAATCAAATTGGGGTCTCCTGCAGGTGGATTCTTTACCAAGTAAGTTATCAAGCCATGATCACTAAAACAATCTAATCTGATGTGGGACAGCTGTCAACGTTACAAGTACTTAGTGATTATGTAGTTTCTAAAACGTGCGGCATTTCTCTTTTTAACTCCCATTCTGTTTTCTGCAGCAACACAGAGCTAGTCTAGTCATTCTTCTATATAATTAACCCCAATATTTGAATAAAACTCTTTGTACATCATCCTCTCTCTTACTCTTCATCTCTAAGTATTTCCAGGCTAAATACCCTAAAATATCTCCCTTTCCCTCTTTTACTGGTCAACTCCGTGTTTTAAAGAAAATTGTTATTTTTAATATACACTGAAATATTTTATACCTGGTAGGAACTCAACTGATACTTGATGTGAATTTATCAAGCATTCTGGAAGACAAATTATCTTGATTATAAATTTTTTAAAATGTCAGCATTGATATATATTCAGAACTTCTATGTATAAACACATTCTGAAGTCAAGATATATTTCTCCCTTATTTAATTTCAGCAAGATTAAGGCAGACATCTTTCATGATAGTTCTCCTCATAGTTTATGTCAAATACTTTCACAGCATGCAAACAAACTGAGTCTGAGTTGTTAGAAGACTTGACCACTGATATTAGCAAAGTAAGATCTTCCAACTCAGATCTCAGCCTTTTTTACCATTAACTCCTAGATTCATCTCTTAAGAAATACCATTTTTTCTTAAAATGGTTCTTTATGTTAATTAGCATTTACCATCTGTTAGATCTCTTTCAGACACTAGATGAATAACTAATCAGCATCTTTACTCCTGGTCTTATTTGTCCCATTGCCAAATCTAGATAATGTTACTCTATCAGCCCAAAGACCAATAATCTTTTGTAAGCTTTTTTCTCATTTTTCCTATTAAGACTTATGGTGTTTAACAAAAAACATCATTGATTTTCATTTTGTCCTTTTCTAGGTGCTCATTCAATCAGCACATCTTTACTGAGGATATTTTATGACACACAATCTTCTGAGCTCTGATGGTACCAGGGTGAATAAGATGAACAAGTCTCTGATCTCATGGAGCTTAATTGCTAATGATATGTAGGGATTAAGCAGACAATGAAGAAGAACTGTGGATAGTGGTAAGCTGTTTATAAAAAAGAAAGCAGTATTATGTGGTAGTGATGGCTCCATGGGGGAAGTGGTTTTTGGTCATGGAAAAGGTCTTTAAAGAGGAGACTTTTGAACTGAGGTTTTAGAAATGATAAGGAGACAGGCATGCAGAGTTCTGGAAAGAGAGAACACTCAGAGTAGAGGAAACAATGATGATGAACGCCCTGAGCAGGAATGAGGTTGAATTTTCTGAGTCAAAGAGAGAAGGTAAATGTGGCCCCCAGGTACAAAATGATGCCACAAATGAAGTCGGGGACCAGATCACAAGCTTTGTGAACAATAATAAAACTGTACTGTGTTCTAAGAGCTATGAGAAGCCCCTGGGTAGTTTTAAGTAGTGGAATAACATGATAGAGTTTGTTTATTTATTTTTAATGATATAGTTTATATTTAAAACTCTGTCTCTCTGAATTCTGGATGGAGTGTAGATTGTCAGGATCAAGCATGGAAACAGGAAGACCAATTAGAAATGGTCCAGAAAAGAGACATAGCATGGTGTCATCCGTAGAGATAGCTATATTTTCAAGGGTATATTTTGAAAACCGAGCCAAAAGAATTTGAGGATGAATTGAATGGAAGTACTGAGGAGAACAGAGAAACAAAAAATGAGTTTGTGGTTAAAGATGTGTGCGACGAGATATATGCTGATGACATTGACCAAGATGAGAAAGCAGGGGGTGAAAGTGATTGGAAAAGAACCTGAGTCTCTAGTGTCAGATGGGATAGAAAATCATTTAAGATGGTTGTAGTAAAGGCAAAAGAGCGACGCACAGCGCCCTGGAAGAACAGCTTTCTAACCCTTGGTCTGTTGTTGATCATATGAGTGATCCCAGGCATTCTCCCAAAACATGCCCAACAAAGTCTTAGATTTTTCATTCTCTATGTGAGTGGTCTAGATTGTTTCTAAATTCACCCCTGCCCCCTCTGCTTTTCCCTTCTCTGATGTACAGCAACACTTGCTTCTCCACAGTCGGACACTCCCAGGCCTGTTTTCCCACAAGAGAAGCCCTTGTTCCCAAACTCAGACCTGGGTCTTCTATTTCGCGTCCCCTTCTCTTTAACAAAATAATATTGCATTTTCTTGCCTTTGCCAGGTAACAGACTAAAAAATAGTTCTTCTGCATTAATTTTCTATCTTTTCTAGCTACTTAAGTTCATCTCTTTAAAACACAGACTCGATATAGTTTTTTTTTTTTTTTTTTCACACTGAGTGTCACAGCTGGAGAAGTATGTTAGAAGAACATGTTTATGAACGAGAGAGTCGTATATATTTCTTACTGTAGATCCCTCTCAACTGAAGAGTCTTCTCTTGTGGTCGAATTCACTCAAATAAAAAACATCCCAGCAATGGTGTAAGAAGCTATTTATAAAGAAGGAGGGTGAAAGTAAACAAGTAAGAAAGATTAATGCTCCCACCTTTAAGGAATAACGTGCTACCTGCCTGAAAAAGTACAACAAGTACTGTTGTCTCCAATAAGGGTTCCATTAATCAAAGCCTTGCAGCAACTGTATAATGAAGCCAAGATGTTAAGGAGGATTAGAATAACGCTGTACTTTCTCCTTTGCTGGCACGAGTGGCAATCTTAGGGTCGGCACTAATGTCATCTGTTTCAAAATATTATAGATGGAAAAAGAAATGACAACTAGCAATTCCCAAGGAGGGTTCTGCAGACCACTCCCTAGTATTGAAAGCTGCTCCAAAGACAAAACAGTTTCTTGGTTATTTTGTGGAGAAAACTCTGCATACTCTATACTTGTTCTGGTGATATATAAAACATATCCCAAAGCCTCACAGTAAAGAAACCTATTTCCTTCTGTTGAATTAAAAGTTTCTCAAATTACTTTGCTCATATTATTACCATCTGCAATACAGTCTCTTTTTTATAGAGGATCTACTGTTTCAATTACTTAATTACTAGAATTGTCCAACTCGGGCTCCACAAGGCTCTCCAGCATGGCTTTTATGCTGTCTTTATCTGGGCATAGTGCCTGGTACAGAATCCATGCCAAGCTGGCCTCAAAAATATTAACTCAATTTGAATCACATTTAGTCTAACATTCTGCCTGTCCATCTCAGTTTCACTAGCTGATCCGCATTTGGAGTCTATCTTCTAGAACATGTTCTGAACTTATTTAGAGGCTCAGCTTCAAGAAAATTCCATATATCCTATTCCATGTATTCTATTCCCAGGTTCTATACATGTTTAAAACCTACTGCTTTTCAGACTCACAGATACAGAGAACAAACGCATGGTTACCAGCGGGGAGGCGGAAAGGAGTAGTACAGGAGTTGGTGAGCTGGAGGGACGAACTATTGGATGCAAGATGGGTTCAAGGAAGTGCTGTACAGTATGAGGAGTATAGCTAATATTTTATTATAACTGTAAATAGAAAGTGATCTTTAAAAATTGTATTAAAAGTAAAAAAAATAAACTACTGCTTTTAAGCTTCATGACTTTCTCTCAGGTCTTGTTATAAAATACTTATTTGGTTTACAAGAAAAGCTCTCATTTCAAAGTTTCTGGCTACTTTCCTTGAAGAAGGCAGATCTTGGAGCAGTTTTCCTTGCCCTGGGGAGAATCTGATGGCTCCTTGGAGGTTAGGGATAGATGGATAGATGGTCCATCTATGAGAACTGTGTGGCAATGAGGTGAATTGTGTGGCAATGAGGTGAATTGGGAAATAAACTGGTTGACTTCTTTGGCTTCAAATGATATTTTTGGAAGGAAAACAACTACTTTCCTTTCAGACAATTAGAAATTCACTAATAAATTAAAATGGTTCTGAAAAGTGTTTTCTACTAATCAAAAGATAATGCATCCTGAAGAATGGTAAATGTAATGTGGTAAGGAATAAGGCAGTCCTGGTGGGAAAGCTGGCTTGGGCAAAGAATAGGTGGCCCTCAAGACCAGTGTTCTAGTGCGTGTGATGAGATTAGAGACAAAGTCTGAGCTGGTGAGTGTGACTGAGAGGGCTCACCCAGGGGCCAGAAACTGCAGGAACAGCTGCACAGAATTCAGGCATATTTTCCATAGCCAAACTGGGTGGCAGAAACAGAAGCACCTGAGAGTCAAAATCTTGGATATTTTAAAAGAAAAATAACATTCTCTGATTCTTTCTGTCAGGTAATGAACCGACCCATTTGGCATGGGTGAGCTCCTGCTGCTGCTGCTGCTGCTACGTCGCTTCAGTCGTGTCTGACTCTCTTCGACCCCACAGACGGCAGCCCACCAGGCTTCCCCATCCCTGGGATTCTCCAGGCAAGAACACTGGAGTGGGTTGCCATTTCCTTCTCCAATGCATGACAGTGAAAAGTGAAAGTGAAGTCCCTCAGTCATGTCCTACTCTTCGCGACCTCATGGACTGCAGCCCACCAGGCTCCTCTGTCCATGGGATTTTCCAGGCAAGAGTACTGGAGTGGGGTGCCATTGACTTCTCCGGGTAAGCCCCTGGGGAGCTGTAAATGTAAAGCAACTGATTGGGGTGATCAATGGGCTTTTAACAAGTCACATGATTTTATTTTGCATTCCTCTTTTGTTTCCTGAGTTATCCTTATCCTTATTCAGAGTTTTCAGAATTCTTACTGCTTGGCAAGAATTCTTACTCATTGTCCCTGCCTTCTTTTCTGAATTATTTAGATTAAATACTTAAACATCATATTTCCTATAGAAAGGATGATTATCTTTATTTTCAGTGAGTGGGATACTTGCTGAAAAAATGTAATAGAGCACAAAGAGGAGGATAAAATTTTATTGAAAAGTTCCCTGTTGTTAAAAATAAGGGAAATCTTCAGTCTTCCCTAGATGATTTAATATAAGAACTTTTGTATTTACCAAGGGAATAATCTATCTTTGCCATTTTCCTCCAATATCTAGTGAAAATCTGTGCATATGTTAGGTGTTCAAAAAACACCTATTGGTTGATAAGAGGGCAAAAACTTTGGCAGTCACAGGATGATATTATAGGGAAGGCAAAGACAACCAGTCAAACATGATGGGTAACAGAATGGAGGGGCATACATCTACACATAGATCTACTTTGTACCAGGTGCTATGCTAACTTGTTTTTTTCCTGTATCTATTTAAGAATACACACAATAAAGCTATGGCAAGGTGCTATTATCCCCATCATGCACACCAGTGAGGTTACCTGGCTCCAAATAACAGAACTGGGAATTTGGACACAGGACCATTTACATTCAGAACTCAAGTTCTTAAAAACTTCATATAGTGAATATATGATATTTGTATAATACATCTCTTATAAACAATTGAGATTTTTTTTGTCTTCACAAAACAGTTTATTACAAGGCTGTTTTAATTTCTCTAATACATATTTACAACCCCCTCTATTTAAATTTTTTTTTCCACTCTCAATACCCAATCGAAACTACTTTCAACAAAACTACCGATGTCCTTGATGTTGCTAAATTCAATGAATTTTTGTTCTTGGTCTCTAACCTCTTGTGTATTTGTCATTGATTATTATTTTTGTTCTATTTTTTTAAATTTAAATTTATTTATTTTAATTGGAGGCTAATTACTTTACAATATTGTATTGGTTTTGCCATACATCAACATGAATCTGCCATGGGTGTACACGTGTTCCCCATCCTGAACCCCCCTCCCACCTTAAACAATTGAGATTATCCCTACTTCATAAAGTATCTAAATACAAAATATTTTAAAATATATTTATTTATACATAGATACAAATATATAAATATTGTCATATTTTTGAATCAAGTGATCAAATTTACAGGTAATAATAAGTTGCCCTACCCTACCCTTTTCCTCACATGATTCTAGAATGTTACTCTCCTGTTCATTTTTCAACAATGATGGGAAATAATGCAGATTTTCTATTTTATTCTCTAAAAAGAAAAAAGCATCTAGCGCTGAAATTTTGAAGACTTAGGTTAAGCATAATATTAATTTATATACTTGAGCCAGTTTCTCTGCTATTGCCAGATGATGAATTGTAATTGAAGATGCAGTCCTTGGTTATTAGAATGTGTGGATTTCCATTTAACTTCGTTATTGTCAGAGGACATACTTTGTATGATTTTAATTTTTAAACATTTGCTGAGATTTGTTTTATGGTCCAGCATATAGTCTATGTGCCCTTGAAAAGTCTGTGTATGCGTATTAGGTAGCGTGTTCCATAAATGTCATCGCAGTCATATTGGTTCATAGTGTTTTCAGGACTTGTATATCTTCATTGATTTTTTCTACTTAGTCTACCAATTACTGAGAAAGGAGCATTGAAGCCTCCAACTACACTTATGGCTTGCCCATTTCTCCTTTCAGCTTTATCAGTTTTTGTTTCATTGTTTTGAAGCTCTGTTGTTAGGTATATAACATGTCAGATGGTTCTGACTTCTTGATGAATTGACTTCTGTATGTAATTATGTCTGCTTCATGCCCTCTCTTTTCTGGTCTATTTTTGTGTTAAAGTCTCCTTTTCTGATATCAAGATAGTCATGTCATATTTGTTTTGATTAGTGTTTTCATGGTATATTTTTCCGTCCTTTTATTTTTAATCATAAGTATTTACAGTTCTTGCAAATGACACATAATTGGGTGTTTTTTTTAACCAATAACAATATTTTTTCAACTGCTGTAGTAGAACTGGTAATTATTGATATTATTAGATTTAAATCTATCATCTTCCTAGTTGCTTTCTATTTGTTCCTTCTATCTTTTCTGGTGGTTTTTGGATTAAATTTTTTTTATTAGTTTACTTTATCTCCACTACTGACTTGTTAGTTATACCACTATTTCTGATATTTTTAGTGGCTGTCTTAGGACTTACAAAATGCATCTTTATATGGTATGCATTCAAATAGTATTATATGACTTCACACATAGATTACAGAAGACTACTTCCTGTTTCAATATACTATCCTTTGTGTTTTCATTTTATTTTTACTTTACATGTCATAAAATAAAATATATATTTTTTATATTTTTGCTTCAAACAGGCAATTATCTTTTAGAGTAATTCAAAGTAAGGAAAAAAATATTTTATATTCACCTTCATTTTTACTATTTCTAGATCTTCTTATTTTTTATGTGTAGATCCAAGTTTCTTTATGGCATTCTGTCCTTGTTCTTGAAGAACTTTAAGACTTCTTGTAATATGCATCCGGACAATAAATTTTCTTAGCTTTCATTTGCTTGAAAACACCTTCACTTCTTTTAAAATTTTTGAATGATACTCTCACAAATTCTGTTTTGTTTCATTATTCTTTTTAGCAATTTAAAGATGTGATTCTATTATCTTTATTCCTCTGAGGTTCATGTACTTTTTTTTTCCTATCTGCTTTCAGTGTCTTACATTTGGTTTTCAGCAGTTTGAATGATTATGATTCTTTTTTTTTCCTTAGAGTTTTCTGTACTTCTTGGATCTGTGGTTTGACATCTTTCAGCATTTTTGGAACATTCTTGGCCACTATCTCTTCAAACATTTCTTCTCTCTAGTCTCTCATTCTTGTTCTGAAATTCTAGTTTCATGTAGGCTAAATATTTTTATATTGTCATGTGATTCTTAGAGACCTATTCTATTTTTTTCTCTATATATTTTTTTCTCTTCAAGTTTCAGTTTGGGTAATTTCTACTGACATGAAATTTTACCAATTATTTCTTTGAGTAGGTTGAATCTATTTTTAAGCTTGTTGTATAAATCCCTTACTTCCAATGCCCCGTATACTAGATTTCTATGGCAGCTGAACAAATTTCTACAAACTTAGTGCCTTAAAACCACACACATTTATTATATTAGAGTCTAGAGTTCAGAATGGTGGCCCAGTTCTAAAATGGGCCACCAGGACTGCATTTCTTCTGGAGGCTCCAAGGAGAACCTATTTCCTTGCTTTTTCCAACTTCTAGAGGTTCTTTGCATTCCTTAGCTCATAACCCTCCTCTTCCATTTTCAAAGAGAGCAGCACAGCATGTTCTCTCCCCCTCCTCTCTTTCTGACTTCTGCTTCTGTCATCACATCTCCTCTGACAGTGACTCACCTGCCTTCCTCCTAGAAGGACCGTTGTAATCACACTGGGCCCACTTGAAGAATCTAAGATGATATACCCATCTCAAGATTCTTAATCACATTTGCAAAGTTCTGTTTGCCATGTAAATTAACATAGTCACATATTTTGGGGGGCTAGAATATGGACATCTTTGGAAGAGACCATTATTTTGCTTATCACACCCTATTTTTTATTTCTAGCATTTTAACTTAATCTTTTTCTATTTCTCTGTTAAAACTACTATCTCTTCCTGCAAATGTCCATCTATCCTATTATATCCTTTAACATATCAATCATATTTGTTTTAAAGTCTGTATCTGATAATCCCAACAGTTGGGCCATCTCTGAGTCTTCTTTTGTGTTGCCTTTGACAATCAGTTGCTTTTGTTTTGCTTTCTTCTGTGTCTCACATTTTTTGACTGCAAGCCAGGCATCTTGTGTGGAACAGATGAGCTAAGTAACTTTTACACTTGGAAATACACATGTCCCTTCTCAGGCTGTAAGTATGGAATACAGAATCAATCTCATCAGGAGCTGAGTTCATTTGGGGTTTATTGTAGCTACAGTTCCCTTCATTATACTGTAGATTTTTAATTCCCTGAGGATGCCTTGAGATTAGGATAAAGTTGAGATTGCCAGAAGACTTTTTCTCAAATTTTTTGCTTCAGTATCCTGTATGCCAAGGCCACCAGAAGAGGCTTTTCCATGCTCTTACCCACCCTTACGGGTAGAATCTGTTGCTTTACTTGGTTCTTGCCAGACTGGTGGTTAGTATCAGAGCATCTCCTGTGGTCCTATTATGGCTTCAGTCTTAGATAGACCTTAGTGACTAGGCCTTAGGATTGGTTTCTGTTCCTCTACCCAATTGCCAGCAGCCAGTAGCTCTCTACTATATCTCCACTGTGGCAGAGTTATCTTCTGCTTCCCAGTGGTATGAGACCTCTAATAGCATTATAGTATGGAATTATGCCCTTGGGATAATTTCTGAGTTCTTTATCATGTGTAGAATGCTATTTTCCATTTGTTCCCTAGTAATACTGGCTCCGAAGTATTGATGCTTTTGAACTGTGGTGTTGGAGAAGACTCTTGAGAATTCCTTGGACAGCAAGGAGATCCAACCAGTCCATCCTAAAGGAAATAAGTCCTGAATATTTATTGGAAGGACTGATGCTGAAGCTGAAACTCCAATACTTTGGCTACCTGATGCAAAGATCTGACTCATTAGACAAGACCCTGATGCTGGGAAAGATTGAAGGCAGGAGGAGAAGCGGATGACAGAGGATGAGTTGGATGGCATCACCGGCTCAATGGACATGAGGTTGAGTATGCTCCAGGAGTTGGTGATGGACAGGGAGGCCTGGCATGCTGCAGTCCATGGGGTTGCAAAGAGTTGGATAAAACTGGGTGACTGAACTGAACTGAATACTGGCTCTTTACTCTGATTTGGGAGTTCACAGAATTTGTTGTTCTTCTCCTAGATGCTTAAGACTTGAGTGAAGAGCCAGTTAGGGGATCAGGACCAATTTTTTTTAATCCACACTTACTTTCAATGAGAGGCTGTCTATGGCTACCCAACTTGACCCTTGTCTTTCTTGTGAGTGCTTGGTAGAGGTCCATTGAAAAAAGCCCATAAGTGTGTTCAAACTCCCTTTTCATTTGTGGCCATCAATTCTACATTAGCACATTAGTCCATATCTGAGCTTCAGAAATTTTAAAAAAACTAACTACTATCTTTCTGCCTGTTTTTATGGTGGCCCTTTTTATTGTACTCTCTCAGAGAAGAGTTAATTCATGAATCCCATTTCTCCTAGGGGTTGAGCTGGAATGTTTTCCCTTGAATTTCAGGCTACTTGGTTTTTCTGCTACGTCAACTCTCTGAGATGAAAAAAAGAAAAATGAAGGGTCATGATTTTCTAGTTTATCCAGTTTTTTTTTCAATTATTTTGGTGGGAGTAACCTTTTTTCCAGACTTCTTCATTCTAGGTAGAAGCAGAACCACCTAGTAAAGTATTTGTTCAAAAATATATTGTTGTTATCCTTTTATAAAGAGGAGAAAAGTTTTGGTGAACTATGTAATCTCATTGTTTACCACTAACATTCGTTCTAAGTAATAAAAACAGTGATGATAAATGATAGTGATGAAGATGCCCTTGATGATTATGGCAGTTATCTTTCTTTAAATGCTTACAATGTTTCAGGCAGTGAGCTAAATATTTTATATACATGGTTTATTGTTTAGTTTTTTCAAAAAATCTAGGAGGCAGATACTATCATGACAATCGGCAGTCTACAGATTGTAAAAAATGTTTAAAACTTTTCCAAGCTACTGAATTGAAGACCTGCTACTTAAAACTAGGAAGTCTGATATCAGATCTCATCTCCAACTTCATCTATGATGTAGCATCTCCTCCTTTCTTTTCTTTGTATCTAATAGTGGTTTTCTACTGACATGTCTTCTCTTCCCCAAGGCCTTTGATAATCCACTGGGACTGATATCTTTTTAAAATTGTGTTCATGCCCTTTATAAGTGAGGCATTATTTCTTATGTTATAATCCTTGCAACTTTACCTTCCTACTAGATTTTTGAAAGTCTATCTAACTCATCACTGCAGCCTCCATAGTTCTTAGTGCAGGGCCTTGAAAATAGACTGGTTTTGCACATGAACTTGCCAATTCATCACCTCTAATCATTTTCGGAAATTTTGAGAGAGGATATTGTACTTTTTAAGCTTTTTGCCTAAGGAGAGCAGAATAGGACATCTGAGAATGTCACACATAGCCTAGTCCCATCTGAACATTTTAATTGTTGTTATAGAATGTGACGGATCATCAGGCACCCAAAGAATTAATCATCTCCCATTCCTGACTCTCCAAAGTGTGCTCTTTGTCCAGTGCTTGCTGTCAGAGTGAAAGGCATATCAGCCACAGTGTTATCAAGACAGTAACCCAACATAATCTTTGTTTCCTATGTTCCTGTCCTCCAATTCAATCTAGTGCCACGCCCTGTAGATCCAAGCTTCCTTATAACTCTTGAATTACTCTCTTCATTTCTCTTAATATCACCCAAGTCCAGGTCATTTTCACACATTGCTTCACTGGGGGCGATCTCTTCCCAGCCAGTCTCCCTGCCTCCAGAGTTGACTCTCATTAACTCTCCTCACTCAACAGTGACAGAACGAACCTTCTACTATGCTAATCTGATCCTGCTAGTTGGCTGCTTAAAACTTCAGTGGCTCCCCACTGGCTCAGAAAAAAGGGACAAACTCCTTAGGAAATGTTCTAGTTGCTATTGCTGCAAAACAAACCACACAAGGTTAGAATTTCAGATACATCACAGTGGAGACAGCTTATCTCTTCTCTGCTCTACTAGGTATGGGAGCTCATTTGGAATACTAGCAGATTGGGAATAACCTGACAGCTGGGTTCTGGTATCATCTAGAAGAGAATTCACTCACATGTCTGGTGGCTAATATTACCTGTTGGTTGGACAACAGCCAGCCATTACCCCCAAATACTTTTATGTGGCTTCTCTTTGTGTTCTTTTTGCATGGACTACTTAGGGTATCCTCACTGCATCATGATTGAGTTTCAAGAGCAAATGTCTCCAGAGAATAAAACAGAAGTAATAGCATTATATAATTTGTCTCAGAGATTAAAATGTCCACCTAGGTTCTAGGGAAGAAAAGAAGGAAGAAATGTTTGAAGGCCGAAATGTGGGAAGTTTAAATTTTAGAAGACCATGTGGAGTCAGAGATATTGTTGTAATTATCTTTTGAAAATAGAATCCACCACAATTTACTTATGGCCTTTTACGATTTGATCCTTACTTATATCTCTATAGCATTGCCCTCACCTCTCTTGAATTCTGTTGTCTAGACATACTAATCTCTTTCCTCTAAATGTACCATATTTACTTGCTTTTGATCTTGTTCATAAGATTATCCCTCTTCTGAAATACCTTCCCATCACATCTTCGCATCCTCCCCACCCTTCCTGGCTAACTTCCTCCTGGATGTTTTTCCTGACTACTGATGTCTCCTCCAAATCTGGGTTTGCACCACTCTTTTATCATTTCCAGATAACACAGTAAGCACATGAGAAGTAGTCAAGAAATATTTGTTGAATAAATAGATGTCTCTCCCAAATTAGGGACTTACATTCACCTCACTATGGCTTCCCTTAAGATTAGTACAGTGCTGAGCCATAGTAGGTGTTCAAAAATATTTGTTGAAAGAATAGTATCTTTATCTATAGAGGATTTTTTTTTTTTTTTTGAGAATTCACAGGGGTAGGTAAAACTATTGGAAGAAGGCCTCATGCTGAGCCAGTGTTGTATCAACTACTGCTAACAGAACTAAGTCATGAGTCAACTGTGTTAGCATCCCAGAGCTTCTTCCAAGCTAATTCTTTCCACTTCTCACTCAAATAAACACAGTCTCCATTCAAAAGAAAGAGGCTCAAATGTCACAGAAGCATTTACTAGAGAGCATCCCAAGATTTCTGCCAGAATCTCCAGTGAGGATTGAAAGGAAGAGATTATGTGGGTTTTCCACTATTAAGATGGGTAACAGAGCTAACAGAGCTTCTTATTCTTCCTATAAACATCGCTATGGTAACTGACAGGTAATTAGCTGTTTATCCCACATACACATATGCACATACAATTTCAAGCTGGAGACTACAACAGCCTGTAAGCATAAGGAAATGCAATCCATTGCAGACTATTCTTAAAATTATTTTCAGAAAGCCTTCCCACTGTGAGCATTCTGGAGAAACAAAATATTTATGATATGGACAAGCATCACTAAAACTGATCATACTTTCAACTGTTCCCTTTTACATTCTTCTCATTCCTCTCTGAAAAAGAGAATTTAGGTTTAGAGATCCCCATCTTAAATTTTGAGTTGAGAAATTGACAGAAAAGATGGCAAAGCAAAGAAAAAGAGATAATAATAGTACTGGTGGCTCAGATGGTAAAGAATCTGCCTGCAATGGGGGAGACCTGAGTTCAATCCCTGGGTGAGGAAGATTCCCTGGAGAGGGGAATGGCAACCTACTCTAGTATCCTTGCCTGAAGTAACCCAAGGACAGAGGAGTCTGGCAGGATACAGTCCATGGGGTCACAAAGAGTTGGACATAATTGAGCAACTAACACTTTCCCTTTCAGTAGCATCACTAACAGTGAACTCATCTGTTAAGGAAATATGTAAAGAAAACAAATTTCCTTCTAGCTACAGGTCAAAATGACTAATTATTTTCTTTCTATTTTCTAACATGCTCCATGGTGCTAATAAGAAAAAAGCAATAGAGAAGGTAGATACTCAAAGAGAACAAATTGCTTATTTTGGCCCTAAGTTGTGATTGGACTACAAAAGCCTATTGTGAATTTTATCCTCATAATTTCTGAATATATTTGTGTATAATAACCTTCCCTCCATAGGTAATTACATCCTATTTATGCATAATCAAAAGAGGCAGTTGGAAGAAAAACAAGTTCATCAGAAGATCTGCAATAGAGATTAAGAAGGGCCTAATTAATACTTTTAAGGAGGAATAAATTCTTTCTCAATGCACACTTTATAATTATCTCATTTAAGTTTCTTGAATCACAACTTTATTTTGAAAAAAACCAAAATACTTGGAAGCAATTATCAGAATATCTATTTTGTCTTGCTTAAAGGAGCATGACAACAGATGTTTCTCATACATATAGACAGAACCTCAGCTAGCTCAATATTTATCAAATGATAACACATATCATAGATCAAATGAGTCTAAAGAGCATATTTAGAAATTGTGCTAATGTATGTCTCAGCAAGGGGCCTGTGCTCCTTGATCACCTCTCTCCAGGAAGCCAACCCTGGTATCATACATTAGCAAGGAGTGAGCTTGAAAAGATAAGTCAAGGAGACAGAAGCAGGAAAACTACTTCGTAAACTCTTGCAAGGAATCATGATAATTGTGATTGGAAATCTGAAACAAACTAATGGAAAGAGAAGTGATAGCCCCACTTTTTCATTTTAAGCACCAAGATAATTCTCATGTGCCCTACTCAGGAGGAGGAAGCCACACTTCCTGCTTCTTTTCTGTTAAACAGGCCTCTGGAAAACTATAGTAATCAGGATATTGGTTTAGTGAGAGGCATCTTATACTTTGAGATTTCCAATAATGGGCACCTGCAGCAAGTCTCAGGGCTTATAATTTGGTAGGAAGAGGACACACACACACACTTGCACACACACACTGATTGAGCTGACCCTGATACAACTCTCATAATGTAAGAAGAGCAGATGTAACATAACTTAACATTACTTCTCTTGGCCCTGCTGTAGACTGAATTGTGTCCTCTCCAAATTCATAGTCAAAGTCCTAACCCCGCCGCCATGTGACTATTTGGAGATAGTACTAAGAAGGAGGTAATTAAGGTAAATGGAGTAATAAAGGTGGCTCCTTGATCCAGAGGGATTAGTGTCTTTAAAAGAAGAAACATCAGAGACTTTACTCTCTCCTCCCTCTTCCCTTCTACCACCCTCCCCTCACTCTGCAGCCTCACACCTATGAAAGGTCAGGCCAGGAAGTGGCTTTTCATCAGAAACAACTGGCTAATACCTTGCTCTTTGGCTAACCAGCTTCCACATCTCTGAGACATATATTTCTGTTGTTTAAGCTTCTTAGTCTGTGGTACTTTGTTATAGGAGCCCAAGTAGATGAATACCACCCAGAAGGTCTCCAATGGAGACATAGTTGACCTTAACACTGTCCATGCCTAAGGGATCTTGCGGGAGTGGAAAGCTCTAGTCTTGCCACATCACTGACCTTTTATACTTAGGATTCCATCAATTAGCACTTCTGATTTAAGGCAAATTTACAAATATATAGTACTCCTTGTTGTCTAGCATCATTGCAACACTTGATTGTGGTAAGCCCGGAAGGCATAAGGAGAGAAAACCAGAATCCCTAAAGAATAACTCTGCCTCCAGCTTTTTTACCTCCAGGAAAGTCCATTTCTTTGCACCACCTTTTGGTCAGGGTTAGTTCATCACTGTGCACTGTGATGGCTAGAACAGGGATTGTTTCTTATCATTACTCCAGTTCTGACAACACCATGTAGGGTTATTAACCTCATTGTTCCAGGTGAAGCATCTGAGAAGCACAGTCATTTGCTCAAGATCATGAATCCAGATTCAGGACTTGAACTCAGGTTTGGTTGACCTCAGGGCTCAAACCAGTGATGCTTATACAATGAATTTATCTAAAGTGTCCTATGGACCAGATGAAACTTTACAGTATATTGAATCAATCTGATAAACAAACCCAGACTCAAAGATTAACTATTTGCTTACTAAAGTGCTCTTCACTGGCAATATTCTTAAATTTTAATAAATATCATTTAGATATAGAGATCTCTTCACAATGGGAAGTAAATTCTTGGCCTTTTTAGTTATTTGTGTAAGAAAATTCTTCTGTAGGAGAAAAGTATTAAAAGCTCTTTGGTCATGTTTGTGGTTTCTTCAAACCATGAAGAGTATCCAGAAGACAAAATTCCACTTTCAAAAGTTAGCACATTAGAATGAAAAATACCAGATGTGGGTTAGAATGTTAGGATTATGATTGTATGGTTCTTAAAATTTTTTGTAATTTCTATAATGTTATTAATTGCCTTCATGATAAAAAATTTGCAATAACATTTATTGAAAACTTACTATTAAGATTTAAATACTTAATGCATAGATAACTCAAATAATCCTCCTAACACTCTTGTGAGTTAATTACTATCATTTTGCAGTGTTATTTTACAGATAAGAAAACTGAATTCCTGAGGTTTAAAGCTAGTTAGTATATGTCAGAATCAGGATATAAAGTCAGGCATTCTTTCTCCAGAGACCATGCACTGAACTCGTCCAACAAACTGTTTTTTTGAATAGGTGAATCTACTGAAAAACAGAAGTCCAGAGCATTTGAATTTGGAGGTCTAAGACAGGGGAGAGGAGGAAGGAGGTGGGAAAAGGCAGCTAGGAAATTAGACAAAGACCTCAGATTCAGATGAGGGGGTGGAAAGAGCTTTGCTCTGCAGCAGTCCTGTTTCTTATGTTAACATATCATGCGAAATTAATTCCCAGTTCTAAAATAAATGAGCAGCTTTATATCCTTGTATCCTCAGCCACAATAATCATATTCCATGCTTTGTTTCACACAGTCCCTCATCACAAAATTACAAGGTAAATGCCTTTAATGGGCATGCTTTAGCTTCATAATTAGCAATCTTACATAATAAATTTCTTTTTAGGTAATCCTATCCACAAAGGGCAACAGTTGTATAGTGGTTATGTGGTTTATGAATAATAGAAATAAAATGCATTGCCTAGAAGCCAGGCACTAAATATTCAGGTCAAGCAAAATAACTCCCTGATATTTTGTATTACCCCATTACCACCTCAAAAATAACAACATAAGTAATATTAGTTCTACTCAACGTGTAACAACAATAATACAAATCAGTCTGGAAGAGCAAATATCTACTTACTGCATAATAGTTTCACATGGACAATGAATTTCATCTTATCTGTGGAAAGTTGTTACAGTGACATTGGCGAGGTCAGTATTAGTCCACCTACAAGGAAAAGGAAAGCAATTTCCTCCATCTACATGTCCAAACATCTATCCATTATTTCATTCTATCCATGCATGCACCCACCCGTCCATTTATCCATCCATCCGTTTACTCATCTATCCATGTATCCAGCCACCTACTGATCTAATGAGTCTTTGTTGAGCACCTACACTGAGTGTGTGTCAGTTAAGAAATACACAGCTGCTGCTGTGGATTCTCTTTGGGTGCTTCCTTTTCTTTTGCTCCTAGTCCTCTGTATTTTCCTAAGTGCAGTCTGTGAATCACTTTCACAGAATTTCCCGGGCATCTTATTAACAACAAGTACTCCAGGCACCCATCTACCCTACCTACTTTATTACAATTACTGCCAGGAGTCTTTTTTTATTCTAAAGATAAATTTAATCCATTAGAGATTAAGAAGTACCAATCTGGACCAATTCTGTTTCATAAGAATTCTTCTTAAAAGCATTCAGAGAACAGAATTAAGTACAGTCATTCATTCAAAGGTATTTATTAGTCTCAGATGCAAAGAGCTGATGATCTAAAGAAATGTGACTAGAATACTCAAGACCTTGAAGGGACATTTGCAGGAGCTGACTTTCTTCAGTCTGACCTCCGTGGGTAAGAGCCAGGATTGAGAGAGGGTGTGATCAAAGCTCTCTGAGAATTCTCAGACCATCATGGCTGTCCATTTATTTACATTTTATGACCTTTTCTGGCCTATGATCATTTAACTTTCACTTCAGTAGCCTGCATCCCAGACTGTCTTTGAATTTGGAAAAAGGATCACAGATTACTTGGATGATCACAGATAAATCACCTAACTTTTCTGATCTTTAGATTCTTTAACTGCAACATGGTAAAGATTATACCATGTAACTCTCAGCATGTTTTATAAAACACGTTGATATTATATTCCTTTTGTTTCTGTAGCTTTCTTACTACTGAATTATGCTGTGGATGATTCTTAGCTATGTCCTACTCCCTAACCAGGCTAGATCTGTGTGTTGTATATTCTTTCCATTGAATTCCTCTCCATCTATCTACCACAAGTAGCTCAAAACTCTCCTTTACATTCAAATTTGTGTTGAATATGGAGAATTGTCTGTTCATGTCCCTGCATGTTAGGAGCTAACAATCCAGTGGTGTCCAAGAAGTTGAATTTTGAAAAATGTAGAACAGGAGTTGTTTCTTTAGAGAGGTACAAAACAATGAAGTAGCAACCAATGTAAAATTTCTTAATAGATGGCATTTGAAAAACCAATGGGAATTCACACCAAATATGAATGAAATTCCAGAAATGCTTACTATATAAATTTCATCATCAGAACACCCTTCAGAGTCATTCAGTCACTTATTAATTCACTTACCCACTGATTGATTTTCTGTTTCGTATAGCATGTTGGGGGCTGGGGTTTTGGCAATGAATAAGTGAATTATAATGCCTTCTCTCCCAGAATTTGTAGTCTAGTGTGGGAGTAGATCTGTGTTATTTTATGCATGTGGACAGAAAGACAAAACAAACCCTTCAGAATCAAAATTAGTGATAGTCCAACAAGTCAGTTTCATCTGCAGGCAGAAATTAAGCTTGAATCATTATGTAGATCTACAGGGGATGGAAAAAGGATTGGTCAGGGAAAAATACTGAAAAGAGAGGCTTACATTTTCATGAGAGTAATGGTGATAATTTTTAGGGCTTTTTCTCTGTTTCCTAGCTCTAAATCGATCACCTCTTGTGGAATTAGCATGGCACTGCTTATGGTCATATCCAAAATTTCTCCCACTCAGGCAGTTTTGATACATCAATAAAGTGGTGGGTGACCCCTCAAAGGAAAAGGTATTTGGTGTTAATGTTTGTGTTGAAATAAAGTGGTCCATGAACCAGGGTTGATCGTTCTTTTCTGAAACTACAGTGACAAACAGCCCAGAATGAAAGTCAGGGGAACTAGATGAGAAGAAACAGCACCCATAAATTTGCCTTGGTTCTATTTAAGGGCTGATTCCTGCAAGCACTGGGGTACATAAAGCTGGCAAATATCACCTTCAAGATCACCAAGGAGTCATGTTCAAAAGAGGGAAGTGGCTTCGCAAAAGTCACAAAGGATGTTAGCAAGAGAGTCAAGAGGACAGCACAGGTCACTCAATTTTTAGCCTAGCATTCTCTCGACCAACCATATCTCAATACCGCCACGAACTGAAACTTTAGAAGGCTGAGAGGCCATTCATATCATTCTAGAAGCTACTGACAAAGAACCCATTTTTCACTGAATATGTCACCTGCAGGTGAAAGAACCATACCAGATGCCCATGATCTCAGGAACCAGCGCATCAGTCAATCGTCCTCTTCCATGGTGACGAGGCCCTGCACAGAGCAAGACACTCTGAATCAGGGTTGCAGCTCACAGCAAGAAAGCCTCCACTCAAATGCTTGTGCCATAAAACTGACACCTATTATCGTCCCCATTGTTGTGTTAAAATCATCAGCCTTGCCCATACAATTCAGATTAACATGTACCAGACACTTCAAGTGGTAACAAATTCAAATGGTAATGGCATATTTATATATTCTTACTTATGCATGATTTCAACTCTGCACTGTTCTCCCCACCCCTCTCCCCATGCCCCCCACATTTGTGTAGGTGGAGTGAGAGAGGCAGAAGAAATACACAGAGAAAAGAAATGTTAAGAATACTGGCAATTTTCTTCTCCCATCCCCACATATCTTTGCTACTTGGCAGAAATAATGAGTAATTCTAACCATTAGATTCTTCTCTTCAGGTAAAACTTTTGGCAAATTGTATATTACCTGGCATAAGGGAGAAATACTAACATTGGGCAGACTTCCTGCCCATTATTCTGTGAAAAGTTCTTGTACTCATTGTGCCAATTAATCTTTCTACCAACTTTACAAGCCAACTGACACCTTGCATAGCAAAGGTTCTAGAATCAGGACACAGAGAAAAGGTTTATGAAACAATATTAGCTTTCATTTGTACTAAGATTTTTGGTTTTCAAAGTATATCCACATCCATAATCTTATGAACACGATTATTTTACAGATGAAAAAACTAGTAGGCACAGTGGTTGTCTTTCTGGTAAGCAGCCTTTCCTTTGTGAATATTTCCTTTCCCCTCTCAGTGGTCTTAGAAATGTCAATCATGGGCTCATGAGCAGCTGCTCTACTCTGCCATCCTGCCAACACATAAATTCGAGCACACTACCAGCCTGACTTCTCAGATGATCGCTTTCCTCTGGTTCCTTGAGTTTTAATGCATGGACCAGGGAGAAATGAAGAGATCCTTCTTCCCTTTTGGATAGTTAGTCCAGGCAAAAAGCTTAAGAACAAGTCTAAATAAAAATGGTTAGAGTTTGGATTAGGTTGAAAGGTTGAAAGAAGGGGGGTTGACAGAAGATGCTGTTGTTGATAAATGCTTGGATCTAGCAAATCCTGAAGTCTTCAATTATGTAAACCAATGATTTCTTTCTTAAGCTTTGATCTCTGTTTTTGTAACTTTCAACCTAAGAAGTTATGATTAATACACCTACACAACAGAAACCAGAACCAGAATTCTAGCTTTTCGGATGTCCACTGCTCTTTCTCCTAGACCATGAAGTCCAAGGAAACCTGGAGCTTGCAAAATCATCCAGAAGAGGTATGTCAGCTAGGGTAGCAGAATTGAAAACACTCTGCTTCTAAAAGGAAGAAGAGTAAGTGTGAAAATCATGGCTCAAATAGGAAAGGGCAAAATGAGGAGAATTGATTCTTTGAGGATGTTAGAAGAGAATTAGTTCTTCTTAGGAAGTGAGCACAATGAAGAAAGTACATTTCTTTCCTAATTTTGCCAGTAGTTACTCCTAGAATTTAAACTCAGCTGCCACCACTTCTGACTCCAAGGCAAGGATCCTTGTCAAAGAACTCACAGCTTCATTAAAAAAGGGGTGGTTTCGCCTTTCTTTCCATCCTCACCACTGTTTTCTATAACTAAGGCCTTGTGACCTGCTTAGAATATGTTAATTTACAGAATATAGTCTTTTCCCTTATCAGCCCCTCCAGGCATTTGGCAAGAAGTATTTTCAGCTACAGACCTTGCAATCAGCCACTCAGACCTGCTGGCTTCCTGTGCCCTGACAGATAGAACTAATTAGCACTCAGCAGCTTTTATGCATTATCTCTGGCTCCAGAACATCCCCATAAATGAGGGGCAGGCTTGTCTCCGCCCCCAAAGGACAAGAATAAAGTCTCAGATACTTGGAGGTGAAACAACTTTCTAAAAGTTCTTCCGTCTATCTGAATTTCACTTATCCTTTCATGGTCAGCTCATGTCCCATTGTTTCTGAGCAGCCTTAGGAGACTACATTAATCTTTTAAAATATTTTCTCACGTAAATTTGTATATAATTTTCCTACCATGCTGTCACCACATACAATACAACTAAATGATATTATCCTCATCCATTCATCCAGTCAACCAGCATTTACTGAATGCATACTCTATGTCAAGGAAGTGGGAATTCAGAGAACCTAGCAGAAAGTGAGCTCAGTTATATATTAGTTGGGAAAGAAGGATAACAGATAAGAAAACAAATTAGCAAGATAATTATGTATCATGATGAGAACTACTGAGTTAGTAAATCAAATAATGGTATGCAGGGTGAAGGGAGTATTGAGTAGTTACAGAAGGCTTCTCTAAGGTGGTGACATGCAAACTCAGATAAAGAAGAGTTAGCCAAGCAATGATGCAGAAATGGGCATTTTCCAGGAAGAAGAAAGCAGTTAGTACAAAGGCCTTCATATGGAAATGAGGCCTGTGAATTTGAGAAACAGAAGGAAGCTCTGTGTAGCTGGAGCAAAATGACTGAGGCAGGGTATGGCTTTAGAAGAGGTCCAGGATTCACCCCTTCATTGGATTTTCTTCTGACCACAGTGGAAGGTCATTGGAAGGCTTTTATATCATCATGTAACAGAATCTGAATTAAGCTTTGGAAACTTCACTCTTGCTGCTAAGTGGAGAATGAACCGGAGTGGCGGAGGAGGGGGCGGGGGGTGGCGCAGGAGACAAATGTGGTAGGATAGAGCTGATTCACTACCACATTTGTATTATGTGCTTGACTCTCCACTTACATGCTGAGTGTTCCACTTCTGTTCTTCCTGGATCTGTTTAGAGCCCAGAGAGGCATCAGTTATTTTTGTATTTTATAAATGAAGAACCAGGTGGGGACTTCCCCAATATCATAATTATTAAGTGGTTGAGCTGAGATTGAACATCCAAATAAGTCCAAAGCCTTTGTGTTTAAATACGTTGTTTATTGCATCGTGCTGTGTCATAAACCCTTGACCTTTATAAACTTAATGATCAAGGTTTTGATTAATTTGAAGAAATCCCAATGTCCCATGATGTATTAACTTTTATGGAAGCACCCACTTCTGTGTACTATAAGGATGGTGTGTATCAGGGAGGCATTTTAAGAGTGAGTTGTTCTTCAGCCAAGAATATGCAGTAACTCTCATGGAATGTCTCTCTAGAGGTTGAGCATAAGAAACATATGATCCTCCAGGGAACTGTGAATCCAGGAGCAATATTTTCTGATATATTGAAGTAAGAATGTGAAGAGAACACTCACATTTTTCAAACTTTACTTCTTTTTTCAAAGAATTTATATGCTATGGAAATATGTGCAAATTGGGGATTTTTTTAATATCTGTGAACCTACTCTTCCAAATGTCAAGGGTCTGGAGTTTATCTATAAATGAAGATTTAGGAAGAGCCATCACCAGGCCCTTTCAATCAGGCTGCCAGACTTTGTTCTATCAATCTCGTTTCTTTATAATTGACAGATGAAAACCTTAATTTGATTCCAGAATTCCATAGCCATAAACTCCATGATGAAATTAAGTAAGTTAAGTCATGCAAACTTTTGTAATCACTGTCAAATCTGGCACCGAGATCTTGGAACCATCAAAATATTTGGGGGATTTTCTTTTTAAAGGGAAAAATGGCATGTTGGGGTGAGGTCTGACTTAGAGATAGGTCTCTACCTTGTTGGTAGGCCAACAAGAGTGTCCTCACTAGGCAGAAAAAATTATTTTCTGATTTTTCAAGGGAAATAGTAGAGTACCAGTCTGTAACCATTGTGGGGTTGGAGGTGTTTGGAGGAATCAATGAAACTCACATAGTCTTTCCTAAGGTGGAGAGAGTACCACGCTATTATACACCCTTTGTACACACCCAACCCTTTTTTCCTCCTCTTAGAACATATCTGCACTAGGTATTTTCCTTTTTGGAAGCCAAGGAGTCCTCTAATTATTTCCTTATACATCTCAGAATATATATATTCACCCTAGCTAGGGCAATGACATTTTACCAATAATTTTAGAGGGACAAGACACACTCCAAAGACCCAGATGCTAGAATAGATCTATGGGTAAGAAATGTCTGGATATTCAGGCCCCATGGTTCCTTAACTACCCTATTTACTCATGGTCTTCAGTTATTTTTAAAGAAAACGCCATAGGGATGCCTCAAAGACAAGACAGTGATAGACTGTAGTGTCTAAGGAATGAAAAAGTCATCTAGAAAGTTCTAGGAATATCAAATAGCTTCTGTTTTGCTCCCTATATTTCATTTAGCTAATAAACTTTTATTGAACATCTACTGTGTAACAGGCCCTGTTTTAGATACTTCTGACTCATCAGTGAACTAAACAGACAAAAATCTATGCCTTTTATTCATAATAGCAAGATACGAAAACAACCTAAATGTTCATCAGTGGGTAAAAGGATAAACAGAAAGTGGTATACACATAAAAATAAATACTATTAATATATAGCCTTAATAGGAAAGAAAAATGCCATATGATTCAGCAATCCCACTCCTGGGCTTATATCTGGAGAAAACCACACTTCTAAAACTCGCATGCATCCCAATATTCATAGCAGCACTCTTTCCAATAGCCAAGACATGGATACAACCTAAATGTCCGTCAACAGAGGGATGAATGAGGAAGATGTGAGATATAGATATAGATATATACACACACACACACACACACACACACATATGTATATGTATATATACACAATAGAATACTACTCAGCCATAAAAAGAATGAAATAATGCCATTTGCAGCAACATAGATGAACTTAGAGGTATCATACTAAGTGAAGTAAGTTAGAGAAAAACAGAAAGTGACAATATATACTAAACATAATGAAATCATATGGTATTGTAGAAGGTAAGTACTCAAGCAAGATAAAATAGGGGATGATTTGAAGGGCCACTTGCAGAGAGAAGTTCAGTATTAAATTAAAAACATATAAAACCTCATTAAAGGTGATACTTGAGCAAAAGCTTGATTCAAGTGAGTGGTTAGCTAAACAGAAAACTAGTGGTGGGGGTGGGGAGAAAGGCAAGCACTTCAGGCAGAGGGAATAGGTGGAATAGACTTGATGGTGGGAATATGCCTGTTGCATTAGAGGAACAATAAAAAAAACTAGTAGACTTGCTGTTTCTGGATATTCATCATGCCCAGGGTCATTCAGTAAAGTGAAGGTCTTTATGGGGAAGGTGATTAGGATTTTACTCTAAGGCCCACTGATTTTTTTATGCATGGTTTAATATTTGTAAAGTTACCAGTATTGTGCAAGGGGCTAAAGATAAAACTGGTAAATAAGACAGGCACGTCCTTGCTGCCAAGAGGGAAGAGAGAAGAGTTAGTCTACAGGCAACGGCAATCTCTGCAGTCAGTATGTGATGGGGATGTAGGAGGACTAACTTCAAAGAAGGCCTCCCTGAGGACAGAATGAATATTCTACCGAGATATCAAGAAGTGGAAGTGAGCCAGAAAATGAGCAAGGGGAACAGTGCTCTAGGTGATGGCGTGGCACATTGGAAATCCTGGAGGCAAGATGACACAGAGCGCATTGAGAACTGAAACATGTTTACCCTGAATAGCGTTTAGGAGAAAAGGGTACGTAATGAGCAAAATGAGGGAGAAAGATGCTGGGAGATCTTATAGGGGCCTTAAAAGCTGTTTTAAGATTTTTTCTTTAAGAAATAAAAGTTATAAAGTGTTTTACACTGGAAACTGATGTAACTAAATTTTACTCTTTTTTTTTTTTGGTACAAAATTGGTCTCAGTAATTTTTGGTTCATTACCCTACTTCCCTCATTGATCCATGTATGGTCCTCTTTTATTGATTATTTAGTTACTTCCAATGATTTGGAATAATTCCCAAATTATTTCCACTACCCATTATGAAAGTTAGGAGGCTTTGACAATAGTCTTTATCTCTTTCCTCTAACCCCTGTCCCATACCCCATCCTTCCCAATTCAAGGTAACCATTACCCTAAATTCTGAGTTTATTCTTCTCCTGTTTTCTTTTTCTGTTTGAAGTTTTGCAATCCTATTTGCTTTTTTTTTTAACATTATAAATTATGGTTAAAAGTTCACATTCATATTTATTCACACTGTTGTGAAATCTGCAGAATTATTTTTATCTTGCAAAATTGAAACCATATACATCTGATGTCAACCTTCTGTTTTCTCCTGTCCCTGTCAACCATCATTCTACTTTCTGTTTTTATAATTTTGACTGTTTAGATACCTCATATAAAAGAGGAATCATACAGTATTTGTCTTTTTTTATGACTAGTTTATCTCATTTAGCATAATATTGTCAAGGTTTATCCATGATACAGCATGTGACAGAATTTTCTTTTCCTTTAAGACTAAATACTATTCTACTGAAAAAAAGATGTATATATACATTCCATATGTATTTATACGTATTTTTAAAAGGTATACTTTATTTTGGCAAGAGCACTCGGGCTGCTACTGGTGGAGTTTGGAGGGAGATGAATAGTCCCTACATGGCTATGACGTTCACATCGCACTAATGGAATTAGTTGTATTCCAGGCATTTCCACATACAAAGGCAATTACAGAGTTCTGAAGCAAGGGTATCACATGCTTTGGGCATGAAGTGTGGTGACTGGGAACTATCCTCTCCTTGGTGAGTCTGCCATGAGTCATGAAAATCTCATTTCTCACTGTGTGAGATTAGATCATCCACATCAGTTGAGATCTGCAGTGTTAAAGGCTAGTGGTGGGCATGAAGACCCCTACTATCCTCAAATGACCAATGCATTTTCTCCCATTTTTTTTCCCCAACAGAAAAAACCTTAATATAAATGAGAGCTTACTGTATAACACAGGGAATTGTATTGAATATCCTGTAATAAACCATAAGGGAAAGGGGATTTCAAAGGACTGTACAGGGACTTCCCTGGTGGTCCAGTGGGAGGTCCATGTTCCCAAAGCAGGGGGCCTCATTCAATCCCCAGTTAGGGAACTAGATCCCACATGCCTCAACTAAGAGGTTACATGCTGCAGCTAAAGACTCTGAAGTAAAGCTCCCAAATGCTGTGACAAATATCGAAGATCCTGCATGCTCAATTAAGATATGGAGTAGCCAAATAAATAAAAATAAGGAAATATTTTAAAAATAAAAATGCATATATATATATGTATAACTGAATCATTTTGCTACACAGTAGAAATTAACAGAAGATTGTAAGTCAACTAAGATTGAAAAAGTCCTTAAATTGAATATCAGACATATAAATGAGAATTTTGAATAGTATCTTCCTTTCCTTTCCATTACTTCATGCATGACCTCTTTCTGGAACACTTGTGAATAAACAGAAATTTAATGGGGTCAGAAGGGATTAAGATGGAGCTGTCATAGACCAAAATAGTGGGACACAAGGGTGGGGGGGAAAGGCAGGAGGGAGAGAGAGAATGATGTGATTCCAGAAAAGGAGTCAGTCAACAAGACGCAGAAGGAAGTGTGCAGGGGAGAATGTTTACTGGGGCATAGAGTATTACACAAGCTACCAAAACAAGTAGGAGAGGAGGTGGAAGAGGCAGGGAGGGCAGAGAAAGGGGGTTGGCCAGAGGTGGGAATTGGCCCAATGAAATGGCGCCAACTCCCAGGGAGATTGCTGAGGGCTTCCAACCTGCAGATCCATCTGTCTCCTCGGATTCTAGGGCAAACCTCATTAGTGTGAGGGGCACCCCACGGCTCAGCCTCTACCCCGGGGACCTCGGGTCCCCATCTGGCAAGCTAACGGAACAAGTCTGCCGTGGGTTTGCACTCTTTCAAACATTCTTCTTCTGATAAGAAAAATGCATTTTTCCACTATTTATTCAGTTTTATTGGTTATGTCATGCTGTTATTCTAGCCTTAGGAGTCACACTCATTTGATTTTAAGCTGACTGTTGAAGAAGAATAATAACTTAACTCTTTGTGTAATTAAACTCTGAAAAGCAAATCCACTTTTACAGTCATCTTACCTGGCAGGTGGACAAAGACATCCACGGGACTTGGAAACCGTGGCACCTGGGCTGTCGGCCACATCCTTCAGGACTGGGGTTACTCAGAAGGCCAAAGGGTCACATGCTTCAGGAGATGCTTTACTTCTTCCTGCAAAGAAATGGGAGAAGTTAAGGGGCTACTGCAGATCTAAAGATTTACAATTCTAGTGGTGAAAAGTACTGTCCATGGTGGTAAGTGGTTTAGTCGTTAAGTCGTGTCCAATGCTTGCGACCCCATGGACTGTAGTCCACCAGGTTCCTCTGCCCATGGGATTCTTCAGGCAAGAATACTGGAGTGGGTTGCCATTCCCTTCTCCAGGGGTTCTTCCTGACCCAGGGATTGAACCCAGGTCTCCTGCCCTGCAGGTGGATTCTTTACCGATTCAGCCACCAGGGAAGCCCATTGTCCATTGGACATACAAAGAAAGTGAAATATACCTGAAACTTATACATGAAACATTAATACATGTAGCCAGAACTTAAGGATAATTAGCAATTCTCATAGATGATCTTCCTCTGCCAAGGCTATAAATTCATTCTTATAAGGTATTGAGGGCTTCGTACTTTCTCTGCATCTAATTAATTCTTTTATTTATTCAATAAATCTGTATCAACTGCTCACTCCATGCCAACATTGTGGTAATTATTGGGGTTACACTCAGTTGTGTAAAAGACATATTTTTTTTCTTGCCCTCATGGAGCTTATAATTTCTTATGATAATTGAAGTTGCCTAATGGAAGAGAAGGAGAAGGCAATGGCACCCCACTCCAGTACTCTTGCCTGGAAAATCCCAGGCGGAGCCTGGTAGGCTGCAGTCCATGGGGTCGCTAAGAGTCGGATACGACTGAGCAACTTCACTTTCACTTTTCACTTTCATGCATTGGAGAAAGAAATGGCAACCCACTCCGGTGTTCTTGCCTGGAGAATCCCAGGGACGTGGGAGCCTGGTGGGCTGCCGTCTATGGGGTCGCACAGAGTCGGACACGACTGAAGTGACTCTGCAGCAGCAGCAATGGAAGAGAAATAGTCAAGTACCTTTTCTGATAATATGAATATACTCTTCTTCTTTGCTATAGCAGCAGACATCATTCCAGAATTCACTTGAGAATGGAACAAGGGAAAGAAGGGAGGTGGGACACCCAATGTCTGCCTTGTGGGTCCATGTTCTCTACTTTGTTGTGTGACCTTGGGCATGTCACATAACCTTTCTGAGACTCCATGTCCCTCATCTGTCAAATCCAACCTGCCACATTATCTTATCTCATAAAAATTCTGTGAAGTTGAAATAAAGTTAAACATGGGAAGCTCTTTCTAAAGTGTTATACAATGTGTTCTGTTTTGTCCTTTTTCCCTTAAGCTTTGATGACAAGCCATAGGGTGGTAAAAAACCACTCTGCACACCATTGTGTGGCCTTGGGTGTTTTCATGACATTTTCCGAGGCTTTATTTCCTAATTAGAAAGTAGATATTTTAATTGAACACATACAATCGCAAGGATTAAAGAAAAGCTAATAATGTACATACACCCTTACTCTGGTTCAGCAGCAAATGTGCTCTTGATAAAAGGTTAATTTATTATTTCTCTTCTTTCCTCTTGTTCTTTCTGTCTTTTACTCTTTCACTTTGTCTCTGAACACCACCAAGGAAGTAAGATCAAAGTTATTGTGGGTGGAAGGGAAACTATGGCAGTGTTTTCAATAACAATTCTTATGCACTTAGCATTTTTCTTCTCTGGCAAGGCAGTAGTTACTTTAATGGGGGTAACAGTCAATGAGATAATAACAATAGCAGATTACAATTAGCACTAACTGTGGAATTAGGATCTAAGCACTTCAGAAGAATACCCCATTTAATCCTCTCTGCTCTGAATTTGGTACTGTTATTATGAGGAAAACGAGGCACAGAGAGGTTAAACAACTTGACCAACGTCATGATGCTGGAGCCGGAACTCGAGCCCGCTTCATCTGACACTGGCATCTATATTCTTAACTGCCTGGTGTTCTGGGCTCCTGGTCACCGTATATCATAAGACTTGAGCTACTCAAGGGAAATTGGCACTTTTCAGGTTTTCTCATCCAAGTTCTACAACTAAGCTGTTCATTTAGACTTAAAAATAAGTATTGAACAAAAAAGGATGGATGGATCAATCAATGGACAGTCCCTGAAAACTTCAAAGAATATGTGGTTATTCCAGACTCTAAGTGATTTTCAGATTTCTAAGAAAAATCTGTTTTATTCCAGCATTCCTGTGCTCTTGCTCATTTTTACTTATTCTTTCTTTGCCTTTGCTTTAAAGATGAAATACCACCTTCAACGTCCTTTCTCCTTATAGGAAAATCACTATCTGCTGCCATTACAGCTTCAGGCCATTCAGTCCAAATCAGTTTGGTTCAGTTCAGTTCAGTTCAGTTCAGTCACTCAGTCATGTTTGACTCTTTGCAACTCCATGAATTGCAGCACACCAGGCTTCCCTGTCCATCACCAACCCCTGGAGTTCACACAAACTCACGTCCATCAAGTCAGTGATGCCATCCAGCCATCTCATCCTCTGTCATCCCCTTCTCCTCCTGCCCCCAATCCTTCACAGCATCAGAGTCTTTTCCAATGAGTCAACTCTTCGCATGAGGTGGCCAAAGTACTGAAGTTTCAGCTTTAGCATCATTCCTTCCAAAGAACACCCAGGACTGATCTCCTTTAGGTACTACAAATCACTCCTGCTTTCTTGTTCATCTCTGATGTCCTGGTTAGGAATAGCAGAGGGGCTACAGATAATCATTTTGTTAATATAATTATATATCATTATCATATAATTGATAATGTAATCAACTGAGAATCTTTTGGAAGCTAGAAATTGTGATAGTTTTTTTTACCTTTTATTTTATGTGCATAATTATCCTGCTTAGGTGCTGTCCTGTCCATTTTACAGATGAAAACATCAAGTTCAGAGCCCATGACCACAGTCAGGTTACAAGTCCAGGCCTGGGCTCTTTGTTTTATATGAAGCAACTTCCTATCCTCCTCTAACTTTCAACCTTCTAATCAAGAAAGTGTTAAATGGATCATTAACACTTTTTGGAGATCAAGATTATTCTTTTGAATGGATGCAAAATTGCTACTTATCTGTTTCTAGTCTCAAAGTTAACCTTCTCTTTTATTAAAATAGGGGGGAAAAGCCACTTCTTGAGTCCAGTGTTCTCTCTAGACCAGTAACATCTAAGAGCTTTGCTTCATTCTTACAATTTTATTCATATTACTCTTACTCTTGCATAATAGCTGCATACTTCCTTTAGTCCAAGAATTAAAAAAATACCATAGAATTCTCCTCTCTACCTTGAATGAGGTGTTGCAACAGTAAGTATAAATAGCTTAAATTTATTCCAAGTGCCCCTTTATCTATTTCAGCAAATATTTGTTGCGAATGTTTATTATATTTGTTTGAATACTGATGTTACCTCTCTATGGAGCAGGGAAAGCCAGGATAAAAAATGTGATCTCTACATCGGCACTTACAGCATGTAGATATTCTATGTCTCTACACCACTGTTGAATTTCTTGGGGGAGGAGATGGGTATGAGAACATGGCAAAATATTTTTCCTCATAATCTTCATGCAAAAGTAATGCTTTATTCTCTGTCATCACCCTGCTTCAGAAAATTCAAAGTTTTCTGGAAAGCTATGAAAGAAGGTAGGCATGGCCCCAGCTTTGAAATGGGAGCTGTATTAATTAGGTCCTCAGAGAGTAGATGCTGAGATGTAATTAGGATTACAAGAGGCTTATTACATAAAAGGAGAGAAAACAGTGTTGAAGACAGAAGGTTTACAGGCATGGTGTTAGATATAACAAAAGTCTTAGTCAACCCAATGGAGTATCTCTGGAAAAACATGTTCCATTAGATGAGTCCTATATTGGACAGAAATGTTCAGGACCATACCACGCTCAGTCTTTGGCTACAGCTGTCCAGGAAGAGCACGACTTCAGTTTGAAAGCTGAAGCAGGTTCTGAAGATGTTCATAGATAGAAGTTGTTGGCTTATTTCACTCCTTGCAACGCAAAGCCAAGTATTTTCTTGAAAGGCGATTTAATTGTACACCTCAGTGATGCTACAGTAGACCATTAGAGGTATTTTAGAGGTCGTCTAATCCCATTCTCATGTGTTACTTCAGTCCTAAAATTTCCTAAAGAATTCTTCAGCATCCTGCAGCCTCTCTGAACACGTTTTTTATACTTCACTGCATGTTTTTGAAGTTGTTTTAAGGGACTTATTTTTTATGGTCACTTAGAGATAATGTAATGCCTCTTCACACAAAAGGTAAGAACTCTGCAATAAAATGCATTGCTAACCCCATGAACAGTATGAAAAGGCAAAAGGATAGGACACTGAAAGATGAACTACCCAGGTGAGTAGGTGCCCAATATGCTACTGGAGATTAGTGGAGAAATAACTCGAGAAAGAATGAAGGGATGGAGCCAGAGCAAAAACAACACCCAGTTGTGGATGGGACTGGTGATAGAAGCAAAGTCCGATGCTGTAAAGAGAAATGCTGCATAGGAACCTGGAATGTTAAGTCCATGAATCAAGGCAAATTGGAAGTGGTCAAACAGGAGATGGCAAGAGTGAACTTCAACATTCTAGGAATCAGCGAACTAAAATGGACTGGAATGGGTGAATTTAACTCAGATGACCATTATATCTACTACTGTGGGTAGGAATACCTCAGAAGAAATGGAGTAGCCATCATGGTCAACAACAGAGTCTGAAATGCAGGACTTGGATGCAATCTCAAAAATGACAGAATGATCTCTGTTTGTTTCCAAGGCAAACCATTCAATATCATGGTAATCCAAGTCTATGCCCCAAACAGTAATGCTGAAGAAGCTGAAGTTGAACAGTTCTATGAAGACCTACAAGACCTTTTAGAACTAATACCAAAAAAAGATGTCCTTTTCATTATAGGAGACTACTGGAATGCAAAAGTAAGAAGTTAAGAAACACCTGGAGTAACAGTCAAATTTGGCCTTAGAGTACAGAATGAAGAAGGGCAAAGGCTCATAGAGTTTTGCCAAGAGAACGCACTGGTCATAGAAAACACCCTCTTTCAACAACTCAAGAGACAATTCTACACATAAACATCACCAGATGGCCAACACTGAAATCAGACTGACTATATTCTTTGCAGGCAAAGATGGAGAAGCTCTATACAGTCAGCAAAAACAAGACTGGAAGCTGACTGTGGCTCAGATCATGAACTCCTTATGGCCAAATTCAGACTTAAATTGAAGAAAGTAGGGAAAACCACTAAACCATTCAGGTATGATCTAAATCAAATCCCTTAAAATTATACAGTGGAAGTGACAAATAGATTCAAGGGACTAGATCTGATAGACAGAGTGCCTGATAAACTATGGACAGAGGCTCTTGACACTGTACAGGAGACAGGGATCAAGACTATCCCCATGGAAAAGAAATGCAAAAAAGCAAAATGGCTGTCTGAGGAGGCCTCACAAATAACTGAGAAAAGAAGAGAAGCAGAAAGCAAAGGAGAAAGGAAAGATATACCCATTTAAATGTAGAGTTCCAAAAAATAGCAAGGAGAGATAAGAAAGCCTTCCTCAGTGATCAATGCAAAGATAGAGGAAAACAAGAGCATGGGGAAGATTAGAGGTCTCTTCAAGAAAATTAGAGATACCAAGGGAACATTTCATGCAAAGAAGGGCTCAATAAAGGACAGAAATTGTATGGACCTAACAGAAGCAGAAGATATTAAGAAGAGATGGCAAGAATACACAGAAGAACTGTACAAAAAAGATCTTCACAACCTAGATAATCATGATGGTGAGAGGGTAACAGGCAGGAAGGCCAGGGGTCTCCAAATAGAGTCCGGATTGAATTCTTCTCCTCCGGGGGCCAAGAATCCTGGTGTATTCACGTGATTCAACAACAACCTTTCAATGGTGTGATCATTCACCTAGAGCCGGACATCCTGGAATGCAAAGTCAAGTGGGCCTTAGGAAGCATCACTATGAACAAAGCTAGTGGAGGTGGTGGAATTCCAGGTGAGCTATTTCAAATCCTGAAAGATGATGCTGTGAAAGTGCTGCGCTCAATATGCCAGCAAATTTGGAAAACTCAGCAGTGGCCACAGGACTGGAAAAGGTCAGTTTTCATTCCAATCCCAAAGAAAGGCAATGCCAAAGAATACTCAAACTACTGCACAGTTGCACTCGTCTCACACGCTAGTAAAGTAATGCTCAAAATTTTCCAAGCCAGGCTTCAGCAATATGTGAACCGTGAACTTCCAGATGTTCAACCTGGTTTTAGGAAAGGCAGAGGAACCAGAGATCAAATTGCTAGCATCTGCTGGATCATCGAAAAGCAAGAGAGTTCTAGAAAAGCATCTATTTCTGCTTTATTGTCTATGCCAAAGCCTTTGATTGTGTGGATAACAATGAACTTTGGAAAATTCTGAAGGGACTGGGAATACCAGACCACCTGACCTGCCTCTTGAGAAACCTGTATGCAGGTCAGGAAGCAACAGTTAGAACTGGACATGGAACAACAGACTGATTCCAAATAGGAAAAGGAGTACATCAAGGCTGTATATCATCACCCTGCTTATTTAACTTATATGCAGAGTATATAATGAGAAACGCTGGGCTGGAAGAAGCACAAGCTGGAATCAAGATTGTGGGAGAAATATCAATAACCTCAGATATGCAGATGATACCACCCTTATGGCAGAAAGTGAAGAAGAACTAAAGAGCCTCTTGATGAAAGTCAAAGAGGAGAGTGAAAAAGTTGGCTTAAAGCTCAACATTTGAAAACTAAGATCATGGCATCTGGTCCCATCACTTCATGGGAAATAGATGGGGAAACAGTGGAAACAGTGTCAGACTTTATTTTTTGGGGCTCCAAAATCACTGCAGTTGGTGAGTGCAGCCATGAAATTAAAAGACACTTACTCCTTGCAAGGAAAGTTATGACCAACCTAGATAGCATATTCAAAAGCAGAGACACTACTTTGCCAACAAAGGTCCGTCTAGTCAAGGCTATGGTTTTTCCAGTGGTCATGTATGGAAGTGAGAGTTGGACTGTGAAGAAAGCTGAGCACTGAAGAATTGATGCTTTTGAACTGTGGTGTTGGAGAAGACTCTTGAGAGCCCCTTGGACTTCAAAAAGATCCAACTAGTCCATCCTAAAGGAGATCAGTCCTGTGTGTTCATTGGAAGGACTGATGTTGAAGCTGAAACTCCAATATTTTGGCTACCTGATGCGAAAAGCTGACTCATTTGAAAATACCCTGATGCTGGGAAAGATTGAGGGCAGGAGGAGAAGAGGACGACAGAGGATGAGATGGTTGGATGGTATCATCGACTCAATGGACATGAGTTTATGTAAACTGTAGGAGTTGGTGATGGACAGGGAGGCCTAGTGTGCTGCAGTTCATGGGGTCGCAAAGAGTTGGACACGACTGAGCGACTGAACTGAACTGAACTGATACACCTAACCCTTTAAGTTCTTGTTGTTACATATATTTATCTATATGTGTTATAAATCCCACAAGCCATCCCATTAATTTTGCTTTCAACAGTCATATAACTTACACAAAATTAAAGAATTAAAAAAAAATAAAAAATAATAATGGAGAAAAAATAAAAATGGAGAATAATAAAAAATAAAAATGGAGATAAAATAAAGAATAAAATAGGTTTCTGAATTTATTCAGATACATACCATTTACATTGAGCTTAAGTGTTATCTCAGGATCTGAACTTACATCTGATATCATTTTTTTTTTTAAAGTTTGGATATTTTCCTTAAAGACATTTATGGTAAGATTTCTCTTAGCTTTCCTCAGGTTGAATTGGTCTTTATTCTTGAAGATTATTTTTTTCTGAATTTTCTAATTTAGGATTAAAAAATCTATAGACTCTGGCTTGGTTTTTCTATTTCTTTCAGCACTTTAAATATGTTGTCTCACTCTCCTCTGGCCTCCATCGTTTCTAGCAGGAAATTAGATATTAATTTAATCAATCTTCTCCTGTAGGTAATGTGTCATTCTTGCCTTGCTGCTTTCAAGATGTGCTTTTCATCTTTACTTTATAGTAGGCTGATTGTGGCTTATAATCGTTTGCCAGTATGAGCTTCTTCATGTTTATCCTGCTTTGTGTTTATTAAGCATCTTGTATCTGCAGATTTTTTCAATCAAATATGGGGAATTTGAGGCCCTTATTTATTAAATATTTTTACTGCCATAATTTTTTATTCCTTTCCCTTTTGGGATTCCAATTATCCAATATGTTGAACCATTTGTTACAACAGGTCTTCAGACCTCTATTTAATTTTATTTTTCTTTCTCTTATTTTCTTATTTTTATTTTTCTCTCTGATTCATATTAGATAATTTCCAGGGTCCAACCAGTCCATTCTGAAGGAGATCAGCCCTAGGATTTCTTTGGAAGGAATGATGCTAAGGCTGAAACTCCAGTACTTTGGCCACCTCATGCGAAGAGTTGACTCATTGGAAAAGACTCTGATGCTGGGAGGGATTGGGGGCAGGAGGAGAAGGGGATGACAGAGGATGAGATGGCTGGATGGCATCACTGACTCAATGGACGTGAGTCTGAGTGAACTCAGGGAGTTGGTGATGGACAGGGAGGCCTGGCATGCTGCAGTCCATGGGGTCGCAAAGAGTCGAACATGACTGAGCGACTGAACTAAACTAAACTAAAACTTTCAAATTAACTTGCTTCTGTCATTTCCAGATTTTTTGTCTTTGGTTAAGCTGTTCTAGTCTGGCCATAAATGTGTTCAGGGATCAACCAGAGACATGGGTAGAAAGAATTTGAAGATCCCCTCTTCTGTCTTTCCAAGGTCCTTCAATTCATCAATATCTCCATAGCTATAGTTCCCCTTGTCAGAAAAAAGTGCATATGAGCCATAGCAACTGCCCTTAGTCCAAGACTGAAAGCTGTGAAAACAGAACTTTGTCCAGCTCCACTCCTCCTGTGCCCAAAAAGAGCACTGCCTCCAATGTGCTTTCTTCTATTAGATCTCCAGTGCCTCAAGCAAGCCATTATTTTTTATTATGTCCAGGTTTTATAATTGTCTTCTGCAGGGGAGTCATCTGGTAGCATCTGCCATTACAAGAAGCTGCTAACCAAAAGTTTTTTAAAAACATCTCAGCCATAATTCAATTACATGTGACTTCTTAATTTTGCTTCCTGAGCAACTCTGAAATCTGACTATCTCTCTCCAGGCTGTTGACCACCTCATTGGTTATTATTACTTCTGTCCTGTTCAACTAGTTTTTTTGCATTTACCCTCGTGTTCTCCATACAATGTCAGAGATATCCCAACAGTACAAATCTAAATAGGCCTCTCTCTCATTTAAAAGCTTCAAGTGTATCTCTAATAATTTTAGAGTAAAATTCCAAATCCTTAAACAAGATACTGCATAAAATAGCCCTTGCTTATTTATCTAGAAAAAGGGATGAGATTGCTCTTTCTAGGTGAGCTCCAGCCACATGGCCTTTTTTCTTTATTTTCAGTGATATTGATTTTCATGGTCATTGCCTATATACAGGGGATATATTTTTTTGGATAGGAAGTCTCTTCTACTGTTCTTTGCTCAACAACTTCACTTTGTCTTTCAGTTCTCTCCTCAAACATTAACTTCCCCAGGGAAGACCCTTAGTCATTCAGATTAGGCTAGGGTGCTTTGTGATAGACCTCACAGCACATGGTTCTTTGAGCACCACTGTATTACCTTCAGCTTTGCGGGGCCTCCCTTGTGGCTCAGCTGGTGAATCCACCCGCAATGTGGGACACCTGGGTTCGATCCCTGGGTTGGGAAGACTCCCCTGGAGAAGGGAAAGGCTACCCACTCCAGTATTCTGGCCTGGAGAATTCCAGGGACTACATGGGGTCGTAAAGAGTCAAGACAGGACTGAGCAACTTTCACTTTCACTTTTCATGTGAACCACCATCTTCTGATAGTACACTATTTGATTTTGTGTTTAGGATTTTGAGCCAAAGTTCTTTTTTAATAGATTCTGGTGACCTTTACAGATTCAGTAGATTGAGGCTATCTTTCATGGGCTGCAGTCTTACTGAAGCATTGAAGGAATCACACATTATAGTAAGCAGAGAATTCAACATTATTTTGGAACTCAGGACATAATAAATGCATTGACTATCAGTGCTGTACTTTTGGAAATTTAGACCCATTCTTTTGTAATCATTCTTACCAGCTTTCAACTATGATCATTATTTGAGTTTTGATGATTATGAGTGTTTTTATGTGATTCAGATTCAGGGCCAAATTATGTTTATTTTATGTATTTATTTTTGAAAAGAAGTTAAAGCATCTTGGGATTCAGAAAACTTTAGTTTGAAAAGACCTCAGGGTTTCAAAATTGGAGGTGTGGATTCATAAACAAAAACAATAAAAGCCCTCTGGAAATATAGTGAGATGAGGGAATTGGATTTGAAACTATGTATCTTTTTCATAGTTAGGAAAAAGAGAGAACCAAAAAATTTAATTAGCTACCCTAAAAATGCCTTTGATTCCAGTTTTCATTTTCACTAGGAGGACGGAAGTAATGATATTTTTGGATTTTTTGGTAGATTTAGTTAATACATGAAAATGGGCAGTATATTAAAATTAGGCACAATGCATTCTTATTCTCTTTTCTCTGTACTTTTTTTATAGGATATAAAGAAAAAAGAGGAAAGGTGTGCTATAACTTTGTCAGCATAAGGATCTAAATCTCTGTATAGTATATCACCTTTTTTTAATTCAGGCAAAATTCACATAATGTAAAAGTAACCATTTTAAGGCACATAATTCAGTAAAATTTAGGACATTCACGTTATGCAACTATCACCTCTATTAACTTCTGAAAACTTTGCATCACCACAAGAGGAAACTCATACTCATTAAGCTGTCACTCAGTTGTATTTATTTCTACCTCTCCTCTCAAATCCTGATTGGCTTTCTGTCTCTATGAATTTTGTGGTTGTTTAGTTGCTAAAGGCTTCCTTGTTGGCTCAGATGGCAAAGAATCTGCCTGTAATACAGGCGAGTCAGGTTTGATCCCTGGGTCAGGAAGATCCCCTGGAGAAGGGAATGGCTATCCACCCCAATATTCTTGCCTGGTTGATTCAGAGTATCTATGTCTATGAATATACCTATTTAGCATATAGCATATAAGTGACCTTTTGTGTCTGCATTCTTTCACTGTGGCATGCATCAGTATTTTATTTCCTTTTATGGCTGCAAAATATTCCAATATATGTATACACCATAATTTGTTAACCCATTTGTCTGTTTATACGTTGAGATTGTTGTGAACAGTACTATTAGAAGCACTTGTGTACAAATTTTTCAATGATTTTTGGTGTATTCCTAGGAACAGAATTGCTGATCAGATGATAATTCTATGTTTAATATTTTGATGAGACAGCAAGCTCTTTTTTACAGTGACTGCACCATTTTACAATCCCAGCAGCAATGTATGAAGGCTCTTTCATCTCCACATCTTCACCAAATTTATTTTCCATTGTATTTTTAAAAACAAAATATAGCCTAGTGGTGTGAAGTGGTATTTCTTCATGATTTTATTTCATTTCCTTAATGACTAATGACATTGAGCAACAACATTTCATGTGCTTCTTGGCCATTTGTATATCTTCTTTGATAAAATGTCTATTCAATTACTTTTCCATTTAAAAAATGTGTTATTTTTCTGTTGTTGAGTTGCAAGAGTTATTTGTATATTTGACCTATATATATATATATATATATATATATATGAAAGTGAAGTTGCTCAGTCGTGTTCGACTCTTTGCGACCCTGTGGACTGTAGCCCACCAGGCTCCTCCGTCCATGGGATTCTTCAGGCAAGAATACTGGAGTGGGTTGCCATTTCCTTCTCCAGGGTATCTTCCCAACATAGGGATTGAACCTAGGTCTCCCACATTGCAGGCAGACGCTTAAATAGAACTTTTTATAAAGTCCAATTCATCTATTTTTTTCTTTTGTGCTTGTACTTCCGGTGTCATAGCTAAGAATCCCTTGCCAAAATAAAGTACATGAAGACCTACTCATTTTTTCTTCTAAGAGTTTAATAGGTTTAGCCCATACATTTCTGAGTTTTGATCCATTTTGAGTTAATATTTCTATATGAAGTAAGGTGTGGGTCTAGCTTTATCTTTTTACTTGTAGATATGCCTTTATTGAAGCAAAATTTGTTAAAAAGAAAATATTCTTGCAACACTGACTGGTTTTGGCACATGTGCCAAAAATCAATTGACCGTAAATGTAAAATATTAATGCATTCTTGTTCACCAATGTTTTCACACTCATAAGCATTACTGTGCTCTTAGATAATAGAAACAAGACATATTTTTTTTAATTTGCATACTTTGTTTTTAGAAATCAATACAACCTCTGCATTCTACTTATTAAACATTGACATTCTGTACTATAATTTACTACCCTGTTCTTTTGTTCCACCATTTATTACTCTCATTATACAACCGTGGCTTTCCCACAGAAACCAAAGTTATTGATAGGCTTGAGTTCACATTTCTTATTTTGGCTCTTAAATTTTGTCTAATGTTAAAGGAAGTACTTAAAAATCTACCATGAATGTAAATCTACTATAAAAGTTATTAAGATGGCTCTAGGAAATACCTTTAATATTGAACATTTTGACTACCTTGTCTTTTCTTTATTATCAGCTTTTAAATGTAATACTGAAATGTATATCTTTTGATTACTATTTATATGCTCATTTCTACTCCATTCCAGTATGTTGAAATAAAATGAATAATTTTCAACTTACAGTCTCATACTAAACACAAATAAATGCCTATGTAATTGACATTTTCTGAAATAAAGTCTACAGATTCTCTTTTTAATTCTAAATCTGGTGAATAAATGGCTCTAAATCCATGAGAATTTATAATCTACAAGTAGTGTGGAAAAATGTAGGAATATTAAGGATACTGTATTTCTAAATGTAAGTTTTTCTGTATTTACTTCTATTTTTGTTAATATGATTGGCCAGATATCTGATTATAGCTTTCTGCTATATGCGCACACACACACACACACACAAACATATACTAGTGAACACTAACAAAGAAGCAAAAATTTATCAGGCAAATATCTCAGTCAGACAGTGGGAAACTTCAGCAGTGAGACAAGTCTGGGCTGTTTCTCTTTTGTAATGCCCCTAAGCTAAGAATGTTTTCTATGGTTTTAAATAATTGCAAAAAGAAGTTTCACATGAAAATTAAATGAAACTCAAATTTCAATCTTTATAACTGAAGCTTTTATTGAAACACAGCTTTCCCACTCATTGACTTATTGTTCACTGATGCTTTTGTACTAAAATGTCAGGGGTGAGTCATCCTGATGGAGATGTTATGACTGTAAACAGGGCCTAAAATATACACTATCTTATCCTTTACAAAAAAATGTTTGTTGATCTCTGGTCTAAGTAAAGGCTAAAATCTAATGCAGTAGGCAAACCACTGTGACTGCTTCTGAAAGGTGTTTTGAAACTGGTGAATTTGAGCTTCAGTTTAGGGTCTTGCTGGCAAACTGAAAAAAGGAGGTTCTAATAGGAGATTTTCAACTGTCTAAATCTGGCAGACCAAAGGTCAGTATCTTTACTGTAAGCTATGAATCAGAAGTAAATGGTTCCTCCAACCCCTAGGAACCACAACGAATGCTACCTTGATACTAAGCAATAGTACAGGAATCCCTGAACTGTTTAACAATATACCTTCCTTAAAGGGGCTTTGAAACAGAAATTAATGTTACTTGGTAGTCCACAAAGCTTCTAGTTGTAAAAAAAGAAAAAAAAAAAAAAAAGTCCTTAAATACTTTTAGGTTTCTAGCAAAAGTAAATAAATATATGTATTTTTATTATCATTTTACTTCCTTTGTTTTAATATGTATATAAAAAGTAGAAATTTAGAAAGTTGGCTTGCTCTATTGGTTTTCTATATTATTTTCCATTTTATTAATTTCTGTCTTTATATTTAAGTTTTCCTTGTTTTTATTTACTTTGAATTGAATTTGTTTCTTCTGATTTCATTAGGTAAAATTTTCAATCATTGATTTTAAACACTTTTTGTTTTCTAATACAAATATTTGAAGCTATAAATTGCTATATGACACAAACATTAAACTGCATTAGATGCATTCTACATTTTTTAAAAATTTACTTTGAATAATTTTAGTTAAGAAAATATTTTTAAAAAGAATGTAGAGTTCATGTATACCCTTCCCAACTTCTTCTATCATTACCATTTTACATAACTATTGGACAGCTATCAAAACGAGTAAATTAATGTTGGCACAATGCCATTAATTAAACTACTGACATTATCTGAATTTCCCCAATTTTTTTTTGTTTTTATGTTCTTTCTCTTTATTCTTCTACAATTTTTGACAGCTCTTCAGTCTTTCCTTGTCTTTTGTGCTTTAACATTTTGAAGAATACTAGTCAGTTATGATTGAGAGCGTGAGTGCTCAGTCATGTCAGGCTCTTTGCTACTCTGTGGACTGTAGCCCGCCAGGCTCTGTCCATGGGATTCTCCAGGCAAGAATACTGGATGAGTTGCCATGCCCTCCTCCAGGGGGTCTTCCTGACCCAAGGATCAAACCTATGTCTCTTGCATCTCCTACATTGGCAGGCAGATTCTTTAACTGCATCACTTGGGAAGCCCATTATGATTGACAGTGGTTCTCAAACTGGGTTTGTCTGATAATTTCTTATAATCAGGTTAAAGCTATACATCTTTTTTTGCAAGAGTGCTACTGAAATGATATTTGGTACTTTTTTGTAAAACATATCCTGGGCTTCATATCATTATGTCTTATTTTATTTTAACCTCACTTACTTTATTTGATATATTGTACATTTATTATTTCAGATGGAAATATTTTCTGATATTCTTTGCCATTTCTTCTTTAACCAATAGAATATTTAAAGTGTGCTTTGTTTTATTTTTAAGTTTGGGGATTTCTGAATATCTTATTTTTTTAATTTCTAATTTATTGCATTTTACTCAGAGGAAATACTTTGTAAGATTTTATTTTGAAATCTATTGAAACATTTTTAGCTTAGCTATGGGTTCAGAAAGTATATGCATTCTACAGGTTGGGTGAAGTCTGCAAATGTCAATTGGATCAGGGTGTTAAATCTCTAACCATGATTGGGGATTTATCTTTCTTCCTTTAATTATGTAAGTTGGACTTCCCTGGTGGCTCAGATGGTAAAGCATCCACCTAGAATGTGGGCGATCAGGGTTCAATCCCTTCGTCGGGAAGATCTCCTGGAGAAGGAAATGGCAACCTACTCTAGTATTCTTGCCTGGAAAATCCCATGGACAGAGAGAGGAACCTGGTAGGCTACAGCCCACGGGGTCACAAAGAGTCAGAGACAACTGAACAACTTCACTCACTTCCTTCACGTATTTAAAGCTCTGTTATTAGGATTATAAAGGCATACCTCAGAGATATTGTGGGTTTGGTTCCAGACAACAACAATAAAGTGAATAGCACAATAACTAAGTCCCTATATATTTTTTTGGTTTCCTGGCACATATAAAAGTTACATATATACTATACTGTAGTCTATTAAATGTGCAATAGGATTAGGTCTTAAAAAATACATCAATATGCACCTGAATTTAAAAATACTTTATTGTTTAAAAAATGACAACCATCATCTAAGCCTTCAGTGAGTCATAATCTTTTTACAGTAGTAACATCACAGATCACCATAACATATATAATAATGAAACAGAAATATAGTGAGAATTAACAAATGTGACACAGAGATTTGAAGTGAGCATGTGCTATTAGAAAAATGGTACTGATAGAACTGCTTAATACAGGGTTGCCTTTAACCTTCAATTTGTATTAAAAAAAAAAAAAAAGCTTACCTGCCTAGAGCAGCAAATTGAAACACAATAAAAGGCCTGCATGTGCATGTATACATTTATTATTGTCTTATTTTTGGATGAATTAATCTTTTTCTCATTATTAAATGTTCCTTTTTATTTCTGATAATATTTTAAGTTCATTTTTTATGTTAATATAGCACTCCATTTTTTTGCATGTACTATTCATATGGAATTTCTTTTTCTATCCTTTTAGTTTTTCCTATGTCATTAAACTTAAAATGGGGTTTTGTAGGAAACATATAGGTCTGATTAAATCCAACAAGACAATCATTGACTTTTAATTGGGAAGTTTAGTCCATTAAAATTGAACCATCAATATGGTTGAATTTGGAGGAGGGATGGCAACCCACTCTGGTATTCTTGCCTGGAGAATCCTCATGGGCAGAAGAGCCTGGCAGCTACAGTTCACAGACTTGCAAAGAGTTGGACACAAGGGAAGCAATTTAGCATGCATGCACACATGGTTGAACTTAACTACCATTTTGTCATTTGTTTTCTATTTTTCTATAAGTTTTTGTTCATTTCTTCTTTTCTTAGGGGTCTAATAGTCCTTTTCTAATGTGATATTTTAATGCCTTTATTAATTTTTGAGCTAAACTTGTTAGCATTAGTTTAGTGGCTGCTCTAGAGTGACAATATTTATCCTTAACTTACCATAGAATTTTTAGAATTAATTTGTACCACAAGCAAAATATAAGAAAGTTGTGATAGAACAGTTTCAATTACACTCTGGCCTTTTGCCGTTGTTACTTTATATACTATATAGGCATATTATAACAAATTACATAATACATGTTATATTTTTTCATATATTGTTTAAAGAAATTAAGAGAAAAAATCATATATTTATCATTTTTAGTGTTCTTTCATTCTTCTTATAGATACAAATTTTCATACAGTATATTTCTGGTGTCACTCTAGCCTAAAGAGTTTTCTTTAGTATTTCTTGCAGTGTGGGTCAGATGGCAATACATAAATTATTTTTTATTTACTGATTCATTTGCCAGCCAATCTATCTGCTATGTATACAGCAAATTTTTCATTTCAGATATTTTATTTTATAATTCTAAAATTTCCATTGGGTTTTTATAGTCTCCATTTCTACTTTGGGTTTCACATAATTTCTCTTATTATGCTTCCCTGGTGGCTCAGCTGGTAAAGAATCCACCTTCAATGTGGGAGACCTGGGTTTGATCCCTTGGGTTGGGAAGATCCCTTGGAGGAGGGAACACTACCAACTCCAATATTCTGGCCTGGAGAATTCCATGGACTATCCCATGGGGTCACAGAGTCAGACAAGACAGAGTGACTTTCATTTTCACTTTCACTTTCTCTCATTATAAGCATATTTTCCTTTGAGTCATTGGATGTATTTGGAATTGGAATTAAAATCCAAACTCTGCCTTTCCTATGGTGAGCAGCAACTAAAACTTTCAAAATTTTTAGTCTTTTATCTGTTGCTTTACACAGAGAAATTTGGTGCTTCCTTGATTCATGAACAAGGGATCATCAAGGGATTGGGGCAGTATTTTGGAGATTTTTGTGGCACCTTCCTTTCCAAAATTTCACCTTTATTTTAGAGTCTGACTGCACTGATTTTCATTATCTGACTCATTGAGCTAGTAAGATTGAGCTTAGCCATGACTCTTTAGATTTGGAGTTTTCCATTACATGAAATAATAAATCCTCCATACAGCTCTTTTTGTCTTAACTTAGTTTGATTTGATTTTCCACCTGTTGAAACTGAATAAAATCTAACTAATATAAAGGCTTTTGTTATTAGTAGAACCTCTGGAAACAATAGAGCTTTTTCAGTGTGGAGTCATAGATTCCAACCCCCTAGTTCATGTCAAATTCAAATAAGGAAGAAAACCCTAAAGACTCCACCAGAAAATTACTAGAAATAATCAATGACTATAGTAAAGTTGCAGGATATAAAGTCAACACACAGAAATCCCTTGCATTCCTATACACTAGTAATGAGAAAACAGAAAGAGAAATTAAGGAAACAATTCCATTCACCATTGCAACGGAAAGAATAAAATACTTAGGAATATATCTACCTAAAGAAACTAAAGACCTATATATAGAAAACTATAAAACACTGGTGAAAGAAATCAAAGAGGACACTAATAGATGGAGAAATATACCATGTTCATGGATTGGAAGAATCAATATAGTGAAAATGAGTATACTACCCAAAGCAATTTATAGATTCAATGCAATCCCTATCAAGCTACCAACAGTATTCTTCACAGAGCTAGAACAAATAATTTCACAATTTGTATGGAAATACAAAAAACCTCGAATAGCCAAAGCTATCTTGAGAAAGAAGAATGGAACTGGAGGAATCAACCTGCCTGACTTCAGGCTCTACTACAAAGCCACAGTCATCAAGACAGTATGGTACTGGCACAAAGACAGAAATATTGATCAATGGAACAAAATAGAAAGCCCAGAGATAAATCCATGCACCTATGGACACCTTATCTTTGACAAAGGAGGCAAGAATATACAATGGATTAAAGACAATCTCTTTAACAAGTGGTGCTGGGAAATCTGGTCAACCACTTGTAAAAGAATGAAACTAGAACACTTTCTAACACCATACACAAAAATAAACTGAAAATGGATTAAAGATCTCAATGTAAGACCAGAAACTATAAAACTCCTAGAGGAGAACATAGGCAAAACACTCTCTGACATACATCACAGCAGGATCCTCTATGACCCACCTCCCAGAATATTGGAAATAAAAGCAAAAATAAACAAATGGGACCTAATTAACCTTAAAAGCTTCTGCACATCAAAGGAAACTATTAGCAAGGTGAAAAGACAGCCTTCAGAATGGGAGAAAATAATAGCAAATGAAGCAACTGACAAACAGCTAATCTCAAAAATATACAAGCAACTCCTACAGCTCAACTCCAGAAAAATAAATGACCCAATCAAAAAATGGGCCAAAGAACTAAACAGACATTTCTCCAAAGAAGACATACAGATGGCTAACAAACACATGAAAGATGCTCAACATCACTCATTATCAGAGAAATGCAAATCAAAACCACTATAAGGTACCATTTCACACCAGTCAGAATGACTGTGATCCAAAAGGCTACAAATAATAAATGCTGGAGAGGGTGTGGAGAAAAGGGAACCCTCTTACACTGTTGGTGGGAATGCAAACTAGTACAGCCACTATGGAGAAGAGTGTGGAGATTCCTTAAAAAACTGGAAATAGAACTGCCTTATGATCCAGCAATCCCACTGCTGGGCATACACACTGAGGAAACCAGAAGGGAAAGAGACACGTGTACCTCAATGTTCATCACAGCACTGTTTATAATAGCCAGGACATGGAAGCAACCTAGATGTCCATCAGCAGATGAATGGATAAGCAAGTTGTGGTACATATACACAATGGAGTATTACTCAGCCATTAAAAAGAATACATTTGAATCAGTTCTAATGAGGTGGATGAAACTGGAACCTATTATACAGAGTGAAGTAAGCCAGAAGGAAAAACATCAATACAGTATACTAACGCATATATATGGAATTTAGAAAGATGGTAACAATAACCCGGTGTATGAGACAGCAAAAGAGACACTGATGTATAGAACAGTCTTATGGACTCTGTGGGAGAGGGAGAGGGTGGGAAGATTTGGGAGAATGACATTGAAACATGTAAAATATCATGTAAGAAATGAGTTGCCAGTCCAGGTTCCATGCACAATACTGGATGCTTGGGGCTAGTGCACTGGGACGACCCAGAGGGATGGTATGGGGACGGGGGAGGGAGGAGGGTTCAGGATGGGGAACACATGTATACCTGTGGCGGATTCATTTTGATATTTGGCAAAACTAATACAATTATGTAAAGTTTAAAAATAAAATAAAATTAAAAAAAAAAAAGAAATATCTGTACCTTCACTTGGGTAAGGCAAAACTGTAAACAATGATTTGTTTAATTTATGCACTTTTTGCTAGACTGTGAGATTCTTGATGGCTATATTATTTGTCTCTGTATTTCCAGGGCATAGCATGGAGTGCTCAACAAATGTTTGTTGAACAAATGAATTTTGACATTTGAATTTGGCAGTTGAATTGCAGGTTATTATTTAACCAAGTAGTTACTAAGTCAGGGATTGATTGATCAACACATCCTCTACACCTAAGCCAAAATAATCTATTCAAGAATTAAAGTAAGGGTTTCCCTCTTGGTCTAGGGATTAAGAATCTGCCTTGCAATGCGGGGGATCCTGGTTCCACCTCCGGTCCAAGAAGATCTCACAGGCCTCCGGGCATTTAAGCCCGCACCACAGCTACTGAGTCCGAGATCTTGAGGTGGTAAGCCCCAACTACTGAAGCCCTTGTGCCCCAGAGCCTGTGCTCTGCAACAAAGAGAAGCCACCACAGTGAGAAGCTCATGCACCACAACTGGAGAGCAGCCCCTGCTCACCACAACTAGAGAAAAGCTGTCCAGCAACCAAGACTCAGGAGAAGGCAATGGCGACCCACTCCAGTACTCTTGCCTGGAAAATCCCATGGACGGAGGAGCCTGGTAGGCTGCAGTCCATGGGGTCACACAGAGTTGGACACGACTGAAGCGACTTAGCAGCAGCAACGAAGACCCAGCACACCCAAAAAATTTTTAAAAAAAGAAAAGAAATTAAAGTAAGTAAATTCAGAGACTACTTAGTACTATCCCACAGTTTCCCAGTACACTCAAGACAAAGCATAATTTTGCTTCCAGGGTTTAGAATGGGTACCATGTCCTGGCCCTTTTCTCTCTAGTTATTACTACTCTCTCATTTTTTTCATTATGCTCCAGCTTACTGGTCTTCAATTTTTTCTCTCTAAGCTTATTTCTGACCCAGAGTTTTCTTCACTTGCTGTTCATTCCATCTAGAATGTTCTTTCCACAACTTTTCAGCTGGTTCCTCATCATTCAGATCTCAAAATCTCACCTTTTCAGAGACCTTTTCCCACATCTCCGTACGTACATGAGTACCAGCTATCAAACAGTTTGAAATTAAAAGTGAAAGTTGCTCAGTCATGTCCAACTCTTTGCGACACCATGGACTATACAGTCCATGCAATTCTCCAGGGCAGAAAGCTGTTCTTTCCTCCAGAGGATCTTCCTAACCCAGTGATCAAACCCAGGTCTCCCACACTGCAGGTGGACTTTTTTCCAGCTGAGCCACCAGGGGAGCTCAAACACAGTTTAGTGCATTACTTTATTTTTATTATTTAAAGCATTACTACTTTATGAAATCATCTTGATTATTTATTTGTTTTCTGTATGGTCTGTCTCATATCAAAATGGACTCTCCAAGGGAGCAGGAAACTTACCTGCCTTGCTCATTCCTATATCTTCAGTGCCTATAGCCGTGCTTGCTGGGTGCCTAGAAAGATTCAATAAGTATTTGATAAGCAAACGAATTTAATCATAACAAACAAGCTAAAGGCGACTGTAAATAATCTGCTTTATAAATAGTCCATTTACCATAAAAAGAAATCAAACTAGCTAATTGGAATCATGAGGTAAAACTATTGTCACTCAGGTCCTGCATGGCCAGAAATTAGATTGAAAGCAGATATATAGCTGTCATGTACAAAAAAAAGGGGGGGGCAGCCTAAGTTATTTTATTGCTCTCTCTTCTTGAAGTAGAATTTATACATAAAAAATGAGAACCATTAAAGTTAATGGTGTATCACAGACTGGCCATATAGATTTTTCTCCACAATTGATCTCATTCATTTTGGGTATTTGCTATTTGCTAGATATTCATTTAGGAGCAAGGACTGGCCTCTGTATTCTGTGTGATCCTTTTTATTGTTCATTTTTTAATGCTGTTGCTCAAGACACATACACGAGTACATTTGGTAGTTTTCCCTATAAAAACACCCAATTTTTCTGATGAAGATCTCTTCTCAGCATATTTATTTATAAACATGTTAGTTGGTGTATTAGCACTGTTTGAACATTTATGCTACTTAGCACACAATTGTGTATGGAGATGGCATACATTAGTAAGTCTTCAGCACTGTTATGGAGGAATCCAGACAGGCATAGTTCACCCTTTCTTCTACCTGCTTTGCAGAACTTCCTGTTTTGTAGAGATATCACCCTTCTTATGGATACTACATCCACAGAAGTGACTGATGAACATGTTTGGTCCATTATCACAAAAAAAACACTGGGTTATCTTCACTCACTCCAGCCTCCTTCTAGGGCAAGTCCTATCTGCATCTTTACATCTTTTGAGCACCACAAGTGTTGCTCTAAGTCCTACTCTTTGCTTCTCCTGAGCAGTACTACAAGCCTTTGCTACTGCCATTGTCAGGCAGTGCTACCACTCACCACAGCCCCTAAGGTGACAGAGCCACCGTATTTCAGGAAGACAGAAAATGATTTACTTCCCTTTTTTCTGTCATCCACTTTGTCACATGGCCTCCAAATAATAGGCTAGTGTTATTTAAAAAAAAAAAAAAAGAGGCTGGTGTTTTCCTGTTTTCTGGTGAGTTAGTTGCTTCTGATTTCAACCATTCTTGAGCCTAAGCTCTATTCGTGTTTTTGCCCAATAGTGGAAAACCCATAGGGAATCTGGAGAAGGAAATGGCAACCCACTCCAGGATTTGTGCCTGAAGAATCCCACAGACAGAGGAATCTGGCAGGCTACAATCCTTGGGTTTGCAAAGAGTTGGACATGACTGAGCAACTAACACTTCATTTCAGTTGCTCAGTTGTGTCCGACTGTGCGATTCCATGAACTGCAGCACGCCAGGCTTCCCTGTCCATCACCAACTCCCAGAGTTTACCCAAACTCGTGTCCATTGAGTCGATGATGCCATCCAACCATCTCATCCTCTGTCATCCCCTTCTCCTCCTGCCCTCAATCTTTTCCAGCATCAGGGTCTTTTCCAATGAGTCAACTCTTTGCATCAGATGGCCAAAGTATTGGAGTTTCAGCTTCAACATCAGTCCTTCCAAAGAACACCCAGGACTAATCTCCATTAGAATGGACTGGTAGGATCTCCTTGCAGTCCAAGGGACTCTCAAGAGTCTTCTCCAACACCACAGTCCAAAGCATCAATTCTGTGCTCAGCTTTCTTTGTAGTCCAACTCTCACATCCGTACATGACTACTGGAAAAACCATAGCCTTGACTAGACAGATCTTTGTTGACAAAGTATTGTCTCTGCTTTTTAATATGCTGTCTAGATTGGTCATAACTTTCCATCCAAGGAATAAGCGTCTTTTAATTTCATGGCTGCAATCACCATCTGTAGTGATTTTGGAGCCCCCCAAAATAAAGTCAGCCACTATTTCCACTGTTTCCCCATCTATTTGCCATGAAGTGATGGGACCAGATGCCATAATCTTAGTTTTCTGAATGTTGAGCTTTAAGCCAACTTTTTCACTCTCCTCTTTCACTTTCATCAAGAGGCTCTTTAGTTCTTCACTTTCTGCCATAAGGGTGGTGTCATCTGCATATCTGAGGTTATTGATATTTCTCCCAGCAATCTTGATTCCAGGTTGTGCTTCTTCCAGCCCAACGTTTCTCATGATGTACTCTGCATATAAGTTAAATAAGCAGGGTGGCTATATACAGCCTTGATGTACTCCTTTTCCTATTTGGAACCAGTCTGTTGTTCCATGTCCAGTTCTAACTGTTGCTTCCTAACCTGCATACAGGTTTCTCAAGAGGCAGGAGTGGCAGCTGCATGGCGCAGGAGCGGCTGAGAGGAGCTACCCTACATCAAAGGTCAGGAGTGGTGGCTGTGAAGAGATACCCCACATCCAAGGTAAAAGAAACCCAAGTAAGACAGTAGGTGCTGAGAGAGAGCATCACAGGGCAGACAGACTGAAACTACAATCACAGAAAACTAGCCAGTCTCATCACATGGACCACAGCCTTGTCTAACTCAATGAAACTAAGTCATGCCATGTGGGGCCACCCAAAATGGATGGGTCATGTTGGAGAGGTCTGACAGAATGTGGTCCACTGGAGAAGGGAATAGCAAACCACTTCAGTATTCTTGCCTTGAGAACCCCATGAACCTAACACATAGTGGAATCTATATGCAAGTAACAATTTGCTGCTGCTGTTCAGTTGCTAAGTCATGTTGGACTCGTGACCTCATGGACCACAGCATACCAGGCTTCCTTGTCCTTTACCATCTCCTGGAGTTTGCTCAGACTCATGTCCATTGAGTCAGTGATGCCATCCAACCATCTCCTCTGTTGCCCCCTTCTCCTCCTGCCCTCAATCTTTCCCAGCATCGGGGTCTTTTCCAATGAGTTCACTCTTTGCATCAGGTGGCAAAAAAGTACTGGAGCTTCAGCATCAGCCCTTTCAATGAATATTCAGAATTGATTTTACGTATTAGCTGTGTTCCTCCTCTGATGCCTAATTCTTCTTTACTGAACTATGCCTAAGTGCCTGACTCAATAACAGCTACTAACATTTAGGAGTGCTAGTCATGTGCTTGGCGTGTGCTTCTTGTCTTAATCTCAGCTAAACCCTATAAGGTAGATTTCTGTTATTATTTCTAGGAAGGCAGAGAAATATGCCTGTTTTGTTTCCTGCTATATTTTCAACACCTAGAACAGAGTCTGAAACAGAGTAATTGTCCAATAGATATTTGTTAGATGAATGAAATTTCATTCATGAGAAAGCTGAGGTTTAGCAAGGTAAAGCAACTTGCTCAAGGATTTGGCAGGACTAGGATTTGAAAATTAAGCTTATCTGACACTGAAATCCTCACTCAAAACTTCCCAAAGATTTCTTGGTCTCAGGCAGAGACCTTTGTCAGACCCAACTCATCAATCAGATGGACCCATGCCTAAATCTCAGCATGAAGTGTGGACCAGGCTCCAGGGAGGATGGTGTCACACTCATTCTATGAGGGAAACTGAGAAGTTGATATGGAGCCAAAAGTTTTGAAAAATTAAATATTCAAACTTATTAGAAAAAACAGATTTAGCAATTCCAAATCATACTCGTCATCTTTCCAGTCTAAGTTCCTTTAAATTCGGGTGAGGCCTCAAAACTATCATTGCTTCCACTAATCCCTCACCTGGAAGGCGACTTCTTCTCCACCCAAATCCTTCCCATGCTCAATGATCCAACTCAAAAAGGATCACACCTATACAAGCTTGATTGCCTTGGTGAGAGGTTAGCTCTCTCTTCCAGTTGAACTTAGTAATTGTTTGGCTAAGTTTATCATAAAGCTGCTGAATAAACAGTAGTTATTTATATGAATTGAGTAAACTGAGTAGCTCAAATTGAGAATTTATTTATTATTCATTTGTTCATTGCATACTGCCTTGAATTTCATTTTTGCATATGTTTCCTCTCTTTACTCAGATCTCAAGAAGCTTGAGGACAGGGTCTCTGTCCAGTCTGTGTCCTTTCCTGCCTCACACTGCACACAGTGCAGAGACTATTGTTAGGCAGTAACCCTTTGCTGGGGATTAGATTTATTGACCAATATGGTGACTGACTGGCCAACGTGGGCAGAATCTTGGCAAAGGGCACAATGTCCTTGGCATTACTGTGCTTAGCTTAAACTCCATTGTGTTGATCCTTATGGACTAGAAAACTCACAGCCAGAGTATGTTTCCCAATTAGAAGGTTTAGATGGAAGAGGTTTTATTCACTTGAGATTTTGATTTCTGATGAACATTTGAGTTTAGTTGTTGGTAGGCTTCCCAAAGTACCTGAGCACTTCATAAGTGACTGGTTAGGGTCTTTGAAGTAGAGAACATATGTAGGCAGAGATTTTGCCCAGAGAAATGTGGATATAAGTCCCATGATGGGACTTGGCCTCCCTTAACTAATCACAACTCAGGAGTCAGGAGAAACTAGAATGTGTCAATATTTCCTTATATAGACATTCATGTACAGCTAATTTTAAGCTCTTGCTGAATGATGATATAACTTACCACAAATAGAGTCTTTCTCAAGTCCAGCATGACCTTACTCTGTAAGAATTATCATCAACATCTAAGTCTTCTCCTGGGGGTCCACATGCCCAGTGAAAACTTGGATAAAATATGTTGTATCTACATGTGCTGCTGGGTTTTTATAAACTTTTATAAACTTTGGGATTAAACATTCCATACACTTTTTCAATCAATCAAAGCACATTTGAAATGCCCAGGGATGTCACTTGCACATCTAAATCCATAAAGAAAGGCATTACTTATTAAGTTTCTAAATTATTTGTTTTCTTTAAATCAATGTATTTTCCCTTGGTTGCACAGAGTCAGACATGACTGAAGGTACTTAGCACAGCAGGGCATTCTCCCTTGCGTATTTTCAATAAGAGCGTGGAGTTCTTTGGTCCTATATTATTTAAGTGTGTGCTTTCTCACTCAGTTGTGTCTGATTCTTTGCAACCCCCAGGACTGTAGCCCACCATAGACTGTCTATGGAATTCTCCAGGCAAGAATACTGGAGTGGGTTGCCATTTCCTTCACCAGGGGCTCTTCCTGACCCAGGGATTGAACCCATGTCTCCTGTGTTTCCTTCATTGCAGTTGTATTCTTTACCCACTGAGCCATCGGAGAAGCCCAGATTATCCAAGTAATCTCCTATTTTTCTAAATTGTTTTCAGCACAGTCAAAATGAGAAAAAGATATTCCCTCAAATTTTTATTGGATATGACCTTAACTGGACTTTGTATCTATTAAGACATTTTAAAGTTACGATTCTTAGCTGCCAGCACAGACCTTAATCTCAAATTGCATTGTCTTAGAACATCCTAAAAAGCTGTCAGTTCAACAATGACAGCTCTGAAATAACAGACCAACCTGTGTTATCCTAAGCAGATCACCCCAGCCAAGTCCCAGTAGAGGAAATACAGATTAAAAAATAAATGACAAATACAAAAGTACACAAAGATGCTAAAGAAAAATAGCACATCTTCGGGACTCAGCAGAAAGACTCCAAACATCCAATTCATGGCCAGCTGGTAGAATAAAGTACATAGAACTTATACCTGTTTTAAACCTCATATATATGCTAAAATGCACTGCAGTTTACAGATATATTTTACATAAGCTATTGAATTTGATCTTCCTAACTAGCAGGTAAGGCTTGTAGGATTATATCTGTGTCAAGATGAAGAAATTGAAACATGGAAAGCTGAACTTGATGTTGAGAACCTGGTTTAAATTATGGCTCTGTCAGTGACCTTTTCTAGTTCATAAGTGAGGTCAAGTAAGTTAATTTCAGTGGCGACAGTTTCCATATCTATTAAATAACACAAGACCTACACACCCAATTGTTGTGAGGAATCAACGTGGCAAGGTGTGCAAAGTGCTTACTAAGCATGTTTGCACATAGTACATGACCTGATATTATTGACATTTTCAAGGTCACTAACTAATAAATCAAAGAGCCAGGCCCAAGACATCAATCCTTATTGAGAAGTAAATAGTTTACAAAGTGAAACTCAGTATAATATTATCTGTTTACCCTTGACAACTTTTTGAAATTGATGTCATGACTTAAACTACTAAGGCAATGCTAGAATCGGAAGCAAACATTTCCATTAAATTTGACATTTTTATAAATCCTTCCTAGGGATAATTCATTTTTTATTCATAATAATCTTGTGTAATCAAGAGGGACCATATACCAACTTTACAGACAGATCAGGAAATGAAAAATCCATACCCATCTGTTTCTCCATCAATAGCACTCATCAGCTCAGTAATGGGACCAAATGATACTGGTTGGGCAATGGTGAATTTTTTCAGTGCCTCTTGAATGTGAGATTGTGATTGAATGGACCCACTTTCCCTCACTTTTCCATTTTCTGTAGATAAGTATTTTATACTGTTTTTTTTTTTTTTTTTTAAATCTGTCCCTCTCTCTTCTCCTAGACCAGAATCAAGGACGAAGCCATGGTTCTGTGGGTTCTTGCAACAACCACCTAAATGGGTTCCCTGTGTATATTCTTGTTCCCCTCTGATTTGTCTGTGGCAATTTTCTTTTGACAGTGGAAGAGCTCTGTGATTGAGAACTGATTTCTGGAGAAAGAAAGTACTGAGTGGCCTTACCAACTGGCTGCATAATGGAGATTACAGCTGACCTCTATCTTTAGGGCAACATTACGTGTTCTTGTGTTTGATAATGGACAACTGGCATATTCCATAGGCCATAGTTCCTGTTATCAATCAGCTATATGTGTTTAGCCTGGGGGTTTAGATTCTCAGGGAGGCCATGGTAAAGATGTGTTTGCTAGGCCAAGAATATGGCTGTTTCCTTCCAGAACTGTCCAGATCTATAACAGGGACAACAGTAGTCCTCTGTAGGCTTGTTGTCAGGTTCAGATGTGAAGATGCATATAATGCAATTAAGTACAATCCTAGCAATTAACATATGCTCACTAAATGTTATAGGCCATTGTCATTCTTCAAATGGTATTGATTCTCTTGTTATTAAAAAATAATTTGAAGCTAAGATGCCTGAAAAGACAGTGTTAGCACACTGAGAATTCCTCTAATCTCTTCTCCATACCCATCACAGGGTTTGGTGTTCCTGAATCTTACATGTAAACTATTATTGTATACACAAATATTTAGTGAATTTATTACATGAGTGAATATTAAGAAGAACACTATATTCGGGAATTTTCCTAATTTGTTATCAGCTGAGTTCTTGACAACTTCACCAATTTTTCAGATTCTTATGAGGAAAGTACTAGAAATTGTACAGACATTTTTTTCTCTTTCTGTTAACATTGAAAAATTCTTTTTGATACTGCTTTGATGATATCAAAGATTCCACTGAAGTAAAAAAGAAAGGAGATAGGAGGTGTTTCACATTTAGGAGAGATAATATAAGCCAGGACAATACAGGCCCATTTTGTAATGATACAACATGAGACACCATTCAGTTCAGTTCAGTCGCTCAGTCGTGTCTGACTCTTTGCGACCCCATGAATCGCAGCACGCCAGGCCTCCCTGTCCATCACCAACTCCCAGAGTTCACTCAAACTCACGTCCATTGAGTCAGTGATGCCATCCAGCCATCTCATCCTCTGTCGTCCCCTTCTCCTCCTGCCCCCAATCCCTCCCAGCATCAGAGTCTTTTCCAATGAGTCAACTATTCACATGAGGTGGCCCAAGTATTGGATTTTCAGCTTTAGCATCATTCCTTCCAAAGAAATCCCAGGGCTGATATCCTTTAGAATGGACTAGTTGGATCTCCTTGCAGTCCAAGGGACTCTCAAGAGTCTTCTCCAACACCACAGTTCAAAAGCATCAATTCTTTGGTGCTCAGCCTTCTTCACAGTCCAGCTCTCACATCCATACATGACCACAGGAAAAACCATAGCCTTGACTAGACGGACCTTTGTTGGCAAAGTAATGTCTCTGCTTTTGAATATGCTATCTAGGTTGGTCATAACTTTCCTTCCAAGGAGTAAGCGTCTTTTAATTTCATGGCTGCATTCACCATCTGCAGTGATTTTGGAGCCCAAAAAAATAAAGTCTGACACTGTTTCTACTGGTTCTCCATCTATTTCCCATGAAGTGATGGGACCAGATGCCATAATCTTCGTTTTCTGAATGTTGAGCTTTAAGCCAGCTTTTTCTACTCTGCACTGTTTGGTATTAAATGGAAAACATAAGGGGTAGGAACACAGTGGTTTAATCATTTAACATCATTTAACTACTCTCACTGCATGGACACATACACCAAAAGACATACATTTAAATGTCTAAATAATAAAAGAAAGCATATTAAACCAATATATCAACAAAGGAGCAACAATTAAATTATGGTCCTTCTGTATAATTGTGCATCATGAGAAAGGTACAATTAGAATCACTGTGGAAAATGTTTAACTTTGGACTGTTTTAATCACATAATGTGTACTTGGATAATAAATTCACTATGCTGAGTTTTAAGCCAGGAGCTGGAGGAATGAGCCTGTGGGGACCTGAAATCTACTGCCTCACTTCTAAGCAAGAATGCATCTTTCTCACACATGCATTTTTCACCCATCCCATCTTTTCCTCTTTCCTATCTTTTAAATTATCAGATACCTGGTTGTGGGTAGGAGGACATAGTCAGCAGTCTTTGAAACAGCCACTAGGTTGTCTGTCCAGCCACAGTGAATCTCTTAACTGGCCCTTCATCTAGGCACGTTTCCCTGAAGGCCATGTTATACAGTGTGCCTCCATCATTCCTAGGTCAGAAGTGGACACTTCACTCAAGTAGGACCAGGAAGAGTCTCACTTATCAGAATTTGGGTTGAAGTGAAGTGGGGCTTTCCTGATGGCTAAGCAGGTAAAGAATCCACCTGTAATTCAGGAGATGCAGGTTTGAATCCCTGGATTAGGAAGTACTCCTGGAAAAGGGCAAGGCAACACACTCCAGTATTGTGAGGAAAATCCCATGGACAGAAGAGCCTCGTGGGGTACAGTCCATGGTGTTGCAGAGTCGGACACAACTAAAACAACTGAGCACAGCACACAAAGTGAAGAGAAGGAGAGAAGGAAGGAAAGGGAGAGGAAAGGAGGGGACCCACTTTTAGCAGGAGGCATGTCTGGGGAGGCCTTACAAATAGCTGTCAAAAGAAGAGAAGCGAAAAGCAAAGGAGAAAAGGAAAGATATAAACATCTGAATGCAGAGTTCCAAAGAGTAGCAAGAAGAGATAAGAAAGCCTTCTTCAGCGATCAATGCAAAGAAATAGAGGAAAACAACAGAATGGGAAAGACTAGGGATCTCTTCAAGAAAATCAGAGATACCAAAGGAACATTTCATGCAAAGATGAGCTCGATAAAGGACAGAAATGGTATGGACCTAACAGAAGCAGAAGATATTAAGAAGAGATGGCAAGAATACACAGAAGAACTGTACAAAAAAGATATTCATGACCAAGATAATCATGATGGTGTGATCACTGACCTAGAGCCAGACATCCTGGAAGGTGAAGTCAAGTGGGCCTTACAAAGCATCACTACAAACAAAGCTAGTGGAGGTGATGGAATTCCAGTTGAGCTATTCCAAATCCTGAAAGATGATGCTGTGAAAGTGCTGCACTCAATATGCCAGCAAATTTGGAAAACTCAGCAGTGGCCACAGGACTGGAAAAGGTCAGTTTTCATTCCAATCCCAAAGAAAGGCAATGCCAAAGAATGCTCAAACTACCGCATAATTGCACTCACCTCACACGCTAGTAAAGTAATGCTCAAAATTCTCCAAGCCAGGCTTCAGCAATATGTGAACTGTGAACTTCCTAGTGTTCAAGCTGGTTTTAGAAAAGGCAGAGGAACCAGAGATCAAATTGCCAACATCCGCTGGATCATCGAAAAAGCAAGAGAGTTCCAGAAAAGCATCCATTTCTGCTTTATTGACTATGTGAAAGCCTTTGACTGTGTGGATCACAATAAACTGTGGAAAATTCTGAAAGAGATGGGACCAGACCACCTGATCTGCCTCTTGAGAAATTTGTATGCAGGTCAGGAAGCAACAGTTGGAACTGGACATGGAACAACAGACTGGTTCCAAATAGGAAAAGGAGTTCGTCAAGGCTGTATATTGTCACCCTGTTTATTTAACTTATATGCAGAGTACATCATGAGAAATGCTGGACTGGAAAAAACACAAGTTGGAATCAAGATTGCCGGGAAAAATATCAATAACCTCAGATATGCAGATGACATCACCCTTATGGCAGAAAGTGAAGAAGAACTCAAAAGCCTCTTGATGAAAGTGAAAGTGGAGAGTGAAAAAGTTGGCTTAAAGCTCAACATTCAGAAAATGAAGATCATGGCACCCGGTCCCATCACTTCATGGGAAATAGATGGGGAACCAGTGGAAACAGTGTCAGACTTTATTTTTCTGGGCTTCAAAATCACTACAGATGGTGTGTGCAGCCATGAAATTAAAAGACGCTTACTCCTTGGAAGGAAAGTTATGTCCAACTTAGATAGCATATTCAAAAGCAGAGACATTACTTTGCCAACAAAGGTTCGTCTAGTCAAGGCTATGGTTTTTCCTGTGGTCATGTATGGATGTGAGTGTTGGACTGTGAAGAAGGCTGAGCGCCGAAGAATTGATGCTTTTGAACTGGTGTTGGAGAAGACTCTTGAGAGTCCCTTAGACTGCAAGGAGATCCAATCAGTCCATTCTGAAGGAGACCAGCCCTGGGATTTCTTTGGAAGGAATCATGCTAAAGCTGAAACTCCAGTACTTTGGCCACCTCATGCGAAGTGTTGACTCATTGGAAAAGACTCTGATGCTGGGAGAGATTGGGGGCAGGAGGAGAAGGGGACGACAGAGGACGGGATGGCTGGATGGCATCACTGACTCGATGGACGTGAGTCTCAGTGAACTCCGGGAGTTGGTGATGGACAGGGAGGCCTGGCGTGCTGCGGTTCATGGGGTCGCAAAGAGTCAGACATGATGAGCAACTGATCTGATCTGATGGGTGAAGGGATCCTGAAAAGCTTGTCTGAGGAGATGACTCTTAAGCTTAGACCTAAAGCAAGGGAATGACATTGTCAGGAAGGGGATGGCAGGATGCAGACAGAGGAAGTACATGTGTGAACCCCCTAGGAAGGTCATCAACTTGGCATGTTAGAGGAATGGAAAAAAGAGACTGGAGTAAAGAGAGTTGAATAGCCCGAGATGAGTTTGAAAAGGTAGGCTGATCAGCCAAAGCTTTGCAGGCTGTTGTAGAGTGTGTTTACTTTGGGAAGATGGACAATTATCAAGGCATATCACAACTTCTTTTTTATTTAGATTTCAACCAATTAGTAATTGCTGACTAGGCACAGAGCTAAGCACTGCTTCATGGCAGGTTGAATTAAGTAGACCTCAGAGGAGTGACCCTGAAATGGACTATTGCAACCTATGGATAAACAGACCCAGGGCTTGGCTGAGAATACAATGCTTTCACTACTAAGCCCAGTCCTCACCTTGGTCTCATCACAAGCATGAAGAGCCTAATCTATTCTCTGCTCATCATTAGTAAGAGGAAATTACAAGAGAGAAAAATGCCTTCATTAGGAGGAACTTCTTTAATCTCGTTATAACTAGATAATGTTTTACATCTGCTTCTGAGGCATCCCAAAGGGAAACCTTTTATTATTAGCATTGCCAGAGTTGTGCTAAGTCTGCTGTATGCCAAATGCTTTGGAAAATCCCACTGACAGCCATGGCTGTTGTGACGGTTGGAAATTACAAGCCATGATAAGATGTCAGGAGTCCCACCTGTTCCGAGTCGGAAGAGGCTAAAATAGTACGTGGAGGATGATAAGTGTGAAGAAGAATATGTAGCCTTACTTTGATGCCCTGAGAGTGGGAGGAAAAATTCTAAACATTTCTATAGCCAGCCATTTCCTATTTGTCTAGGATGGTATATTTTAAATGACTGGGAAGGCACCACATGACTTAGATTTCTCTAACTTGCTAGAATCTTTCATCTTTTAAAATGTCACTTATTTTATGTTTAAAATTGAGGTATAATTGACATATAACATTATATTAGGTTCAGGTCTACAATGTAATGACTTTATATTTTATATATTGACAGATGATCACTATGATAATTCTAGTTAACTTCCATAACATAGTTCCCACATTTTTCTTGTGATGAGAACATTTGAGATTTACTCTTTTGAACAACTTTAAATATGCAATTCAGTATTATTATAGTTATAGTTATACATTATATTCTCATAACTTTATTTTATAAGTGGAAACTTGTACCTTTGTTGCCCTTTACCCATTTTGTCCACCCCTCACACCCTGCCCCCTGCCTTTATGAATTCTTTCTGTTGTTTTAATTTTTTAGATTTTACATATAAATGAGATCATACAAAATTTGTCTTTTTATGTCTCATTTATTTAACTTAATATAATGCCCTCAAAGGAGAAGGCAATGGCACCCCACTCCAGTACTCTTGCCTAGAAAATCCCATGGATGGAGGAGCCTGGTAGGCGGCAGTCCATGGGGTCGCTAAGAGTCAAGACACGACTGAGTGACTTCACTTTCCCTTTTCACTTTCATGCATTGGAAAAGGAAATGACAACCCACTCCAGTATTCTTGCCTGGAGAATCCCAGGGACAGAGGAGCCTAGTGGGCTGCCGTCTATGGGGTCATACAGAGTCAGACACAACTGAAGCAACTTAGCAGCAGCAATGCCCTCAAAGTCTATCTACGGTGTTGCAAATGCCAGCCTACTAGAATCTTTGCAGAACTTTTCCAACTTTAATGTACATGTGACTTATCTGGGGATCTTGTTAAGATGTAGACTTTGCTTTGGAAAGTTACAGGTGGGGCAGACATTCTACATTTCTAACAAGTGCCTGGAGTTGCAGGAGGCACTGGTCCATTAGCCAAAATTTGGAAGGAGCTATAAAATCTATTTTAAAGTTAGAGTGATGCAGAGCTGATGAGAGATACTGGGAAGATGACTTTGTCCTAAATCTATTTTACTACTTCGGAGTCTTGGAACCCTGAATGCCCATGATGACTGGTTTTCTTCTGTGTGTTTTCCCCTCTTGTTTTCTGTTTCAAATGCAAATAATTTATGAGCTGAAATACATCAGAGTTCAACAAATTCTGTTGCATCTACTTCCAAATATCTTTATCACAGTCTCCTAATGTTCTATGTCCTTTTTTGTGTGACTTTATCACTTTTCTGCTGGACTGCGCCAAGAACATCTTAATTAGACATTTAGCCATCTCACTTCTTGTCTCCTTTTTCATATACGAGACAGAGCTGTTTCTCAAAACTGCAAACCACATGTCATAACCTATCTTAAAATCCTTTAATGGCTTCATATTTCCTTCAGGATAAAATTTAATAGGATCCAGAGAGGGATTTTTCCTAATATTCTGAAATTATAGTTAGACCCAAAGTTGAGGATAAAAGACACTAAGTTTCACACATCCTAAAGTCAAATAGCTGCTAAGAGAGCTTAACGAGATACAAACAGATAAAGGGATTTTTAACAGGGAATTGACTGTCAGCAATTGTGGAAGCTGGATAATCAGTCGCTGTGAAGGCTGTTGTCTCTGTGTTTGGCTAGAAGGGAAGATAGATTTAAGTAGGAGGATCAAGAGCAACCCGGAAACCACAGACTCAACTTGAAACCCCACTGAAACCCTGTCAATTCTTGTCTCAGACCCTGGTGACAACAGTGTCCTGTAGATGTCAAGGTCCTTCATCACAAAAGGAAACACACCTCCCTCACTCAGAAGTCGGAGAATCTAAACAGATACAGGAAAAGTAGAGCAACTTCAGATCTAACTTCTGCTTCATGAAAACAAAGTGTCAGCAAATCAGCAAATATGTACATGAGCTAAATAATAGATGTTGCTTTCCCTTCATCCTCCTGTTCTCCCAAGAATCTTCCCTGTAGCACACCCTAACCAGAAACGTAGCATAAAGTGAGTACTGGAAAATATATTTCAGCCTAGCCAAGTTGACACACTGTACAGTCATCCCAGAGGGTTTATTTTTTTAAATAGGCTCATCAGACCATATTACTTTTTTTTCAGAGTACTTAGAACTTGGCAATATATTTCTCCTTCATTAGGCAATGAGTCTCATTAAAGAAGAGATGTACTTGATCTTGCCTGTCACTATAGTCATAGTGCCCAGCCTAAAACTTCACATTTAATAAACCCTATTTACTGCATAATTAATAAATGACTGCAAAGATGAGTAAAAGGCAATAAAACTGTAGGAATAAAACTATATTTGGCTTGTGTCAAGTTTCTGAAATGTGGAGGCCATGGACTCAGGGCATGCTTTAAATAATATCAGAAAGGAATTCTTTTCAGATATAAACTGATTCCAGACAATATGATATAGGAGGAATCATATCTACTCTCCTCCCTGAAACATATAAAAACAGGCACAGAAATATGTGAAACAACAGTGCTCAAGACACTGAAAAACAGGCAATGTGGAACAGTGATCTTTGAGAAACAAGAAATGAACAAGGTAAACCCTATGACTGCCTCAGCCTATTACCTTTAAAGAGTTTCTAGACCATGGTGCAGTGAGGTAAGACAGACATAACCCAATAGATTCCCTGAGTTCAGGGAACAGAGCTGAGGGTCTAAGGAAACCAAGGAAACCAGAATTCATAGGACAGAGTACTGGAGAGGAAAAAAACCTATAAAGAGATACTCACAGAGAGTTGCAGAGTCTTCATAAAGTATAGAGCTGAACATGAGAAAACTACCTGACATGAGAGAAAGAACCATGTAGAAGAATTAGAAATTAAAGTGTCTGGCACTCACAAAGGCTGATAGTAGTGACACAGAATTGACACAGATTTTTACATTAGCAGACAAGATCACTAGAACGGCAATTATAACGTATACTTTCAAAAAGTTAAGTAGACATATAAGATACACTAATCAATTGAATTGAATATCTAGAAATAAAAGCAACAATAACTAGGATGAAAAAGTACACCTAATGGATTTCATATCAAATAGATCAGTACAGGGTATAGAACATGAAGATTTATAAACAGAACCTAGCCATAATAAAACACAGGGAGAATTTTAAAAAATATATAAAAGAAACAAAAAGAATATTAGTGAGCAGCAGGAATACTTCAAGCAGCCTAGCATACTTATAATTAGAGTATCCCAAGGAGAGAAAGCACAGAAAAGCTGTATCAAGAAACAACTAAAAGCTTTCCAAATTTGATGGAAACTATAAATCCATGGATCTAAGAAACTACAAGAGATCTCAGTTACAAGAAATATGAGGAGAACTATACTGATGCATGGGCTTCCCTGGTGACTCAGACAGTAAAGAATCTGCTTGCAGTGTGGGAGACCAGGGTTCAACCCCAGGTCAGGAAGATCTCCTGGAGATGGCAAGGGTTACCCACTGCAGTATTCTTGCCTGGAGATTCCATGGACAGAGGAGCCTGGCAAGCTCCAGTGTATGGGGTTGTAAAGAGTCGGGCATGACTGATCAACTAACACACATGTACTGAGGCATATTAGAGTCAAATTCCAAACTTAATAATAGGGAAAAATCTTATGTACAAGGTAGCAAGATTGAAGGTAATAGAATTTTCACCAGGAACAATACAGCTGTGCAAGTGAAAATATCTTTAAAGTACTGGCAGTAAAAAGTGTCAGCTGATAAATTTATATTCAATGAAACTATCTGTTAAAAATGAAGATGACATAAAAGGTATTATAGGATAATACTAAGAATGATTGAATATCAATAATTTAAGTAACAGAATGGACAAATTCTTAGAAAGACACAAAGTATTACAATATAGCAAAGAAAAAATCTGAATAGATGTATAAGGTAAGAGACTGAATTAGTAATCAGAAAAATTTCCACAGAGTCTATGAACAGATGGCTTCAATGGTAAATTCTGCCAAATATTGAAAAATGAATTAACACTAGTCCTTCACAAACCCATCCAAAAAATTTGGGAAGGAAACCTCCTTCCCACTTTCTTCTATGAAAAAAAATTCTATCTTGATACCAAAAGTAGACAATAACATTACAAGGAAACTACAGATGAATATCCCTCAGAAATCATAGAAAATATTAATAGAATTCATCAAATATATATATAAAAAAAAGACCATGTGTCACTACCAACTGGGATTTATCCAAAAATGCAAGACTGGATCAATACATGTAAATCAATCAATGTAATGGAACATATTAATAAGATAAAAGACAAAAATGATATGATCATACCCTTTATGAAGAATAAGCATTTGGAAAACTACAATTCCCTTTCCTGATAAAACACTCAACAAAATAGGAATAGGAGTCAACTTCCTCAACCTAATAAAAGGATCCTATTTAAAAACAAAAAACCGAAAGATGAATAGCATCATGCTTAAAGGAGAAAAACTGAAAGCAAGTGTACAGAATATAAGATTAATACATTGTAATAATACTGTATCTATGCACTAGGAATAAGCTCTAAAAGTCAAATATGAAATAATATTCCACTTATAATAAAAAATAAAATATTTATGAATAAATTTAACTAAAGATGTCCTGACTTGTGCACTGAAAATTACAAAACGTCATTGAAAGATACTAAAGAAAAACTCAATAAACTGAATAAGCCTATTCACAGATCGGAAGATCTAATATTATTACAATGGCGAGACTGCCCAAATTAATCTGCAATATTGCCCCACAAATCCCTATCGAAATCTTTTTGGCAGAATGTGACAAACTGATCCTAAACTTTGTATGGAAATTCAAGAGACCTAGAATAGCTAACCAACTTTGAAAAAGAAGAACAAAGTTGGATGACGCACACTTTCAAAACTTACTACAGAGTTACAGCAATCAAGACTGTGGGGATACTGGCATAACGCTAGACATACAGGTCAATGGAAGAGAAAAGTACAGAAGTAATCCATTCAGTTATAGATTTTTGAAAAGAGTTCCAAATCAATTCAAATGGGGAAAAAATATTCTTTTCAACAAATGATGCTGAAACAAATGGATGGTGGCATGACAAAAGGTTATTATGAATCTCTCTACCTCACATTACATTTTAAAATAACCTCTAAATGAAACAAAGACCTAAAAAGTAACTGCTAAAACTATGAAGGCCTTATAACTTCATACAGGATAAATGTTCATGACCTTAGTATAGCTTCTGGTTTCTTAGGTACGACACTCAAAGCACAAGAAATCAAAGAAAAAATAAATAAATACGGACTTCATTAGGATTCAAAACTGTATGCCTTAGGATGTACTATTAAAATGAAAAGGTAGCCCAAATAATGGGAGAAAATATTAGCAAATCATACATCTACATATCTGATAAGGATCTAGCATTCAATACTCTTTTATGTTGATTTTTTACAGTGTTTCAGGAATCTAGTGTTCAGCATGAAATTATCATCCTCTACCTGGGTGGGGACCTTAGTTTCTGTGAGCTCAAAGATATATTATAATATACACATGTTGAGGAGGAGCCTGCTGCTGCTCCTCAGTCACTTCAGTTGTGTCCAACTCTCTGCAACCCTAAGGGCTATAGCCCACCAGGCTCCTCTGTCCATGGGATTCTCCAGGCAAGAACACTGGAGTGGGCAGCCATGACCTCCTCCAGGGGATCTTCCCAACTCAGGGATTGAACCTGCATATCTTATGTCTCTTGCATTGACAGGCATGTCTCTTTGCCAAAGAACCACCTGGGAAGCCCTGTGGAGGAGCCAGGACCCTGCTTTATCACAGCTCTGTTGTTTCTTGATTGTTCCTCTTTGGTTTCTGCATTCCTACCCTTCTCTAATTAGAAACAATCTACCCTTTTGAATTCAGGGGAGGTCTAAGAAGCTGAAGCCTTTTTTTTTTTCAAGCAAGAAATTGGGGGACACAGAAAGGTGTTTGTACTCAGGAGGGCCACCAATTCCTTCTTAGTTCTAATCCCTCACTTTTCTTTGATATTCTTCAATCTTGAGGAGAACAAGTGTTAGACAGAAAGGAAATAACATTTTGGATAGACAGATTAGTTATAAAATCTGCAGAGGAATTTGGTTTTATGAGGATTCGGTTTCAGTCCCCAGTCCAATTTCAACTTTCTCCAAATCTTTCATGGGACAGGGTAATGCCCATTCCACCTACTTTCTTCTGTAACAGGGTATAATCCTGCCTCAATTCAGAGAATGGATGCCAACTTGGAAATATTCCCAAATTCTAAACCTTAGATTGGCACCTTATATGATTAAGATTTCAATCCCTTAGTCCAACATTTTGGTGCAACAGAACCCAGTCAGAAGTACTTAGAATGAAAGCAATTCTTTTGCTGCTTTCTTGTTTCTCCATTTCTGTTACCCTCTAATGTTAAAAGAACCTAATGATAGGAATGGGTCATTGGGCAATTTAACCTAACTCCTGACTTCTGTTCTCCTTAATGCACATCCAGCCTTGTCTAACTTGATTCTTTTCCTAGATAAAAAGAATGAAGAAGTAAGTAGTTAAAGAATGACTAGCTCTTGATTGATGCTTTTGAACTGTGGTGTTGGAAAAGACTGAGAGTCCCTTGGACTGCAAGGAGATCCAACCAGTCCATTCTGAAGGAGATCAGCCCTGGGATTTCTTTGGAAGGAATGATGCTAAAGCTGAAACTCCAGTACTTTGGGCATCTCATGCGAAGGGTTGACTCACTGGAAAAGACTCTGATGCTGGGAGGGATTGGGGGCAGGAGGAGAAGGGGACGACAGAGGATGAGATGGCTGGATGGCATCACTGACTCGATGGACGTGAGTCTGAGTGAACTCTGGGAGTTGGTGATGGACAGGGAGGCCTGGTGTGCTGCGGTTCATGGGGTCGCAAAGGGTCGGACATGACTGAGCGACTGATCTGATCTGATCTGAGCTCTTGATAGTGGTAAAGAACCCACCTGCCAATGCAGGAGACATAAGAGATGCGGGTTTGATTCCTGGATTGGGAAGATCCCACGGAGAATGGCACAGCAACCCACTCCAGTATTTTGCATGGAGAATCCCATGGACAGAGGAGCCTGGTGGGCTACAGTCTATAGGGTCACAGTCATACATGATTGAGGCAACTTACCAAGCATGCATTACCCACAACATCCCCTTTAACAATCCTGCAGGCAGATCACTCAGGCAAGATAACATCTGAAGAATCAGCCAGCCTGTACACATTGGAGAATGATGACGAATTCAACCTCCAGCCTTGATAGATCACTGAGATTCTTACCCCTTTACCCCTTTGAAAATCGTCATGGCTAAGCAGAATCCTCAGAATTGGTCTCAGGACAAGAGTCTGCCTTGTCCTGAAAGCTGGACAGGAAGCTGGCTTTTCTGATTAAAGCATCTTTCCTTTCTACTGATACCTACCTTGCAATTATTTGCTTTTGAGCGGTAAGCAGCCAAACTTGAATTTTGTAACAAGAGGGATGACTATCTGAATTTCAGTAGACAAAAACAGATCTCATTTCCTGAAGAATTCAGGAGAATAAAGTTGAAAACAGTCTGGACCTGGCACTTTGGGGGAGACTTGCCATAGCTAGTTGTCAAATTTTATCTAAGTAGGTTTTAACCTTAGATAGCATCCAATATTCTTCCATCTCAACAATAAAAATAACCCTCAATATGAGTGAATAATTTGAATAGACATTATTCAAAAGAATATACACAAATGATGTATAAGTACATCAAAATACTCAACTTCATTAGCTAGTAGGGAAATGTAAATCCAAATCACAAGATACTACTTTGTATTCACTAGGATGGTTACACACACACACACACACACACACACACACACACACACATATAAAGACAAAAACAAGTGTTGGTAAGGATGTGGAGATATTGGAAATCTTGTTTACTGCTGATGGCATTATATAATGATGAAGCCACTGTGAAAAAAAGTCTGATAATTTTTCAAAAGAGAGAAAATGTCTATAATGATGAATGCAATTCTACTTGTATATATTCCTTGGAATGACTAAAACTTGGCTATACCAATTGTAGGGGAAAATATAGAGGAACTAAAATTCTCATACGTTGCTGCTGGGATTGTAATATTGTGCACTCCCTTAGAAAGGAGTTTGTTAGTGTTTTAAAGTGTTAAACACACCCCGACTGTATTGTACAACCACTTAACTCTCAGATATGAATCCAAGAGGAAAGAAAAAAAATATGTTCATGCTAAAATTTGTACATGAATGTCCTCGCATGTTTGTTTGCAATGGCCAAAAATTGAACCCAAATCAAATGTGCATCAACAAGAGTACAGATAAACAAATTGTGGTTTTCCATACAACAGAATACTATGCCACAATTAAAAGGAAATACAGTTATGCATGTCAGATTACTCTCAAAATAATTATTCTGAGTTAAAGAAGCCAGATAAAAAATTCCATACAGTAGAATTCTATATATAGAATTCAAGAAAATATAAACTAATCCATTTTGATAAAAAGCGTGTGAAGGTTTGCTTGGGGAATGAGGAGATAAAGTGGTAAAGAGGATTAACTAGGGAGATGAAACTTTTGAGAGTGATGGTTATGGTCAGTATCTTGATTATTGTGATGATTTCCTGAATGTATGCATATGTCAAACTTTATTACATTGCACACTTAAAATATATGTAGTTAAGTGTAAATCAATTATTTACTAACTATAAATTTTATGAAGTTTATCTAAATAAAAACAGATAAAATTAAATAGCATAAAATGAGAAATATATAAACAATACACACTGATGTTTTTTCAAAACTAACATTTTGAATGATTTAATGATAATTGATTTTAAGTGTCAGTTACTTGAGACAAATCACTGATTAAAAATCTTTGAATAAATCTGAATAAATACAGTCTTCTGCTTTAATTAAGCAGAAAAACAAATTCACACATACATGCATATAAACATACACTGGGTAGTGAATTTGGAGATCAGTATTTTTGTAAAGAGGAGTGAAAAAATGAATAAATTTCTTGACATTTTGCTCTAAGTTCTGAGTGATCATGGGTGACTAATAAATAAATATTATAATATACTAATTACTAGCTCATTTGAATAAGTCCTAGATAAACATAGTACATAAATCAAACGTTTCAAAAAGGCATCCAGTAAAATTGTCTCCCTTCTAGTCCTGGACCCTGATATGTAGTATATCTATCTAATAATCATCTATGTTATTGATGAATTTGACTATATATAGAGAAAACCAACCTTTAATAGTTAACATGAACATTAACATACTGTAAACGTTCCTCTTCACTTTGCTTTTCTTATTTATGATGAAGGTATATATCAATACATTAAAATTTTTCAGTTCTTTTAACCTATTGCCTTGTTTTATGTTGTATTGATGTGGGTTGTATATTTTTGCCATGTGCTTCTTAATAGATATTTCTGTTGCATCCAATGTTGTTATCACTAGAATATTTTGCTAAAATTATTATATATAATATGCTTATGACTAAATGTTGTTGATAACTTTCTAGGAGTTGAATTACTGATAAAGAGCATGTATGTTTAAATTAGAAAATACTGTGGAATTTTCCTGCATGTAGGTTGAACCTGCTTACCATCTCACCAAAGAAGAATGTCACTGTTGACCCATAGTTTCACTGCTGCTGCTGCTAAGTCACTTCAGTCATGTCCGACTCTGTGTGACCCCATAGACGGCAGCCCACGAGGCTCCTCCGTCCCTGGGATTCTCCAGGCAAGAACACTGGAGTGGGTTGTCATTTCCTTCTCCAATGCATGAAAGTGAAAAGTGAAAGTGAAGTCACTCAGTCGTGTCTGACCTAGCAACCCCATGGACTGCAGCCCACCAGGCTCCTCCATCCATGGGATTTTCCAGGCAAGAGTACTGGAGTGGGGTGCCATTGCCTTCTCCGATAGTTTCACTAGTAGTAATTTATTAAACTCTGGTTTTTGTTAATGTGAAAGTGAATATGGTAGCTTACAGTCTTAATTTCATTTCTTATGTGGTGAATATGGGTTAATTTTTTTTTTTTTTGCAATACCTAGAAAAGTTTTATATTTCTTTCTTGTAAACTGTATTCATGTAATTTACTCATTTTTTACAAACCAAGCCTGGTTTGAAGAATTTTAAGCATCACTTTACTAGCGTGTGAGATGAGTGCAATTGTGCAGTAGTTTGAGCATTCTTTGGCATTGCCTTTCTTTAGGATTGGAATGAAAACTGACCTTTTCCAGTCCTGTAGCCACTGCTGAGTTTTCCATATTTGCTGGCATATTGAGTGCAGCACTTTCACAGCATCATCTTTCAGGATTTGAAATAGCTCAACTGGAATTCCATCACCTCCACTAGCTTTGTTTGTAGTGATGCTTCCTAAGGCCCACTTGACTTTGCATTCCAGGATGTCTGCCTCTAGTCCAGTGATCACACCATCATGGTTATCTGGGTCATGAAGATTCTTCTGTGTATTCTTGCCACCTCTTCTTAATATCTTCTGCTTCTGTTAGGCCTATACCATTTCTGTCCTTTATTGTGCCCATCTTTCCATGAAATATTCCCTTGGTATCTCTACTTTTCTTGAAGAGATCTCTAGTCTTTCCCATTCTATTGTTTTCCTCTGTTTCTTTGCATTGAATCTGAGGAAGTCTTTCTTATCTCTTTGTTATTCTTTAGAACTCTGCAATCAAATGGATATATCTTTTCTTTTCTCCTTTGCTTTTTGCTTCTGTTCTTTTCATAGCTGTTTCTAAGGCTTCCTCAGACAACCATTTTGTCTCTCTGCATTTTTTGCTTGGGGATGGTCTTGATTCCTGCCTCCTGTACAATGTCACGAACCCCTATCCATAGTTCTTCGGGCACTCTATCAGCTCTAATCCCTTAAATCTACTTGTCACTTCCACTGTATAATCATAAGGGATTTGATTTAGGTCATACCTGAATGGTCTAGTGGTTTTCCCTACTTTTTTCAATTTAAGTCTGAATTTGGCAATAAGGAGTTCATGATCTGAGCCACAGTCAGCTCCCGGTCTTGTTTTTGCTGACTGTTAGAGCTTCTCCACCTTTGGCTGCAAAGAATATAATCAATCTGATTTCAGTATTGACCATCTGGTGATGTCCATGTGTAGATTCATCCCTTGTGTTGTTCGAAGAGGGTGTTTGCTTTGACCAGTGTGCTTTCTTGGGAAAACTGTTACCTTTGCCCTGTTTCATTTTGTATTCCAGGTCCAAATTTGCCTATCACTTCAGGTATCTCTTGACTTCCTACTTTTGCATTCCAGTCCCCTGTGATGAAAAGGACATCTTTTTGTGTGTTAGTTCTAGAAGGTCTTATAGGTCTTCATAGAACTGTTCAGCTTCAGCTTCTTCAGCATTACTGGTCAGGGCATAGAATTGGATTACTGTGATATGAATGGTTTGCCTTGGGAATGAACAGAAATCATTCTGTCATTTTTGAGCTAGCACCCAAGTACTGCATTTTGAACACTTTTGTTGACTATGAGGGCTACTCCATTTCTTCTAAGAGATTCTTGCCCACAGTAGTAGATATAATGGTCTGAATTTTATAATCTGAATTAAATTCACCCATTTCAGTCCATTTTAGTTCACTGATTCCTAAACTGTCATTCACTCTTGCCATCTCCTGCTTGACCACTTCTAATTTACCTTTATTCTTGGACCTAAAATTCCAGGTTCCTGTGCAATATTGCTCTTTACACCATCGGACCCGACTTCCATCATCAGTCACATCCACAACTGGGTGTTGTTTTCACTTTAGGCCCATCTCTTCATTCTTTTTGGAATTATTTCTCCACTGATCTCCAGTAGCATATTCGGCACCTACCGACCTGGGGAGTTCATCTTTCAGTGTCCTATCTTTTTGCCTTTTCATACTGTTCATGGTGTTCTCAAGGCAAGAATACTGAAGTGGTTTGCCATTCCCTTCTCCAGTGGACCACGTTTTGTCAGAACTGTCCACCATGACCCGTTCATCTTGGGTGGCCCTACAGGGCATTGCCCATAGTTTCACTCAGTTAGACAAGGCTGTGGTCAATGTGGTCAGTTTGATTAGTTTTCTGTGATTGTGGTTTTCATTCTTTCTGTCCACTCTCTGAAGGATAAGGATAAGAGGCTTATGGAAGCTTCCTGATGGGAGAGACTAACTGTATAGGAAACTGGGTCTTTTTCTGATGCTCAGTAAATCTTTAATCCAATTTTCTGCTTATGGGCCAGGCTCTGCTCATTCCCTGTTGTTTGGCCTGAGACCAAACTATGGTGGAGTTAAGGAAGATAATGGTGACTGCCTTCAAAAAGTTCTGTGTATGCACTGCTGCACTCAGTATCTCTGACCCTGCAACAGGCCACCGCCAACTCACACCTCTGCCGGAGACTACTGGACACTCACTCACAGGCCAGTCTGTGTCAGTTTCTTGAGGGGTCACTGCTCCTTTCTCCTACCTTCTGGTGTGCACAAGGTTTTGTTTGTACCCTCCAAGAGTCTGTTTCCACAGTCCTGTGGAAGTTCTGTAATCAAATCCTACTTGCCCCCAAAGTCAAATTCCCTGAGGGTTCTCAGTCCCTTTGTGAGATGCCCAGGTTGGGAAATCTGTTGTGGGTCCTAGAAATAGCACTATCTATTTAGAAGTTAAAGAAATAGCACTATCTTATTTCAAGGCTTATTATAAAGCAATAGTAATCAAGACAGTATGGTTTTGGCACAAAGATAGATCAAACAAAAAAAAAAAATAAAGATACATAAATAAACCCAGACATAAATAAATAAGGGATTTCTGGCAATCATGCAAAGATATTTCAGGGAAGAAAAGATAGTTTCTTTGACAAATTTTGCTTTAACCACTGGATAGTCACATATAAAAAGTCAACTTTGATTTGTTTTTCATATCATATATAGAAATTTATCTCAATGGAGTATAAAAGTAAATATAAAACCCAAAATCATAAAACTTCAGAAGTCAACATGGGAGAAAGTTTTTGTAACCTTGAGTTAGGCAAATAAATTTTTAGGTAATATCAAAGTATATCCATTAAAAGAAAAACAAACAAAATTTTTAGTGAACTTCATCAAAGTTAAAAAAAACAAACAAAAAACGTTTGCTCTTCAAAATAATATGTTAGAAGAATGATAAGAAAAGCCACTGAGATAAAATACTTGTGAATTATATATATGATAAAGAATTTGCATCCACAATATATGTAGATCTCTAAAGCTCCATAACTCCAGTACTTTGGCCACCTCATGCGAAGAGTTGACTCATTGGAAAAGACTCTGATGCTGGGAGGGATTGGGGGCAGGAGGAGAAGGGGATGACAGAGGATGAGATGGCTGGATGGCATCACTGACTCAATGGACATGGGTCTGAGTGAACTCCGGGAGTTGGTGATGGACAGGGAGGCCTGGCGAGCTGCGATTCATGGGGTCGCAAAGAGTCGGACACAACTGAGCGACTGAACTGAACTGAAAGCTCTGTAAAAAAAGAAACACCCATTTTTTTTCAACTGGGCAGAAAATTTGAATCAACCGATCCATAAATACATTCTTAATATCAGTCATTAAGGAAATGAAAATTAAATGCACAATGGGAAGCCACTATACATCTTTTGGAACAGCTACATTAAAAAGACTGACCATGTCAAGTGCTGACAAGGTGTAGAAGATCTGGAACTCACACACTCCTCCTGAGGTAGTAATGGCACAATCACTTTGGAAAACTGATTACAGTTTCTTAAAAAGTTAAGCATGCTGCTAACACATGATTTAGCCATTCCACTCCTAGTTATTTACCCAACAGAAATGAAGGCATATATGCCTATAAAGGCTTGTACAATGATGTTCATAGGAGCTTAACTTATAGAAGTCAGAAATTGGAAAGATTTAGATATCCATTAAGAGCTGACAACCATAGAATATCTATATAATGAATTCTACTCAGCAAAAAAAGGGAATAAACTATTAATACATGCAACATGAATGAATCTCAATTATGCTGAATGAAAGAAAACAGGCAAAAGATACATGTTGCATGATTCTATGATTGCATTTGGAAATGCAAGTCAGTGTGTCATGACCAAAAACAGATTATTATTGCCTGCGTGAGGAGAAAAGGGAAGGGTAGGCATAAGGCATTGCAAGGGAGATTGAGACAGCTTCCATGGGTGATGAAAATATTCATTATCTGATTGTGGTGAAGGTTTCATGGATACATAGATATGTCAAAACTTATGAAATCATACACTTCGAATACGTGTAGTTTATTGGATACAATTTCCCTCAATAACTCTGTTTCTTTTAAGGATCAATTCATCTTTCCAGATATTACACATTTTGAATGATTCTGTCATGTGTCAGTCATAAAATTTCTAAATCAACATTAAGACTGACACTACGAAAACAGAAGACCTCACAATGTTCATGACATCCCATAAATGCTGCCTACAGAAGCCACAAGGCAGCTTCTCTTAGAGCTTTTTCATTCAGTTAGATGTATTTCCCTCAACTGAAATGAGGAGTAAAATATGCCAAGAATTTCAAGTTGTTAAATGTATTTCTGCAATTCTATTTTCAGTCGTCATGCCTATATGAAGTTCTATCCCAACTTACATTTAGATCCAAAGCTTTCAATAACAAAATTTGCACAATGTCTATTAATTTCTCATACACTATTATTCGAATGATTGGAGCATTACAAATATCATTAAAATAATGGAAAATGTTATCACAGCATCACTGCACAAGATTTGTATTTATATATATTTCAAATTTGGGCTTCTCATATTACTAAGCCAGTCTCAAACTTTTGAAATAAAAACAACAACAACAATAATAAAGCAACAACAGCAAAATAAGCCATAATGATTGTTTTCTACAATGGCACACGTTCAACAAAAAGATGGATTGACTGTTCCCCATACAAATGGCCATGATGGTGTCATCAGTCAATATCCCAGACTTTTATTTGATCTATGTTTATTATTTCTATACCTGGTCAAAGTGATTTATTGTACAAGCCCTACTACTTATTATCTTGTCTCATACATTTTTCAATAAGGGAATGATTGTAATTGCTTCAGTTTGCTAAAAATAAAGTATAATAAGAGTATTAAAATAGTTTTCTCTGGAGATCATTTAAAGTTCATAATACCTAGATAACTTGAGTGATTTATGGATAGCAAGTTATGGAGGAAATCCTGAAGGTAAGTCCCAAACTGGAAATTTTAGATGTGGGTGAGATTATTAGCCTTGTTATCACAGTATAAAGTCAGCTAATTCACTGGGACTTTGAAACAGGGATTGAAAGTAAGTTTGAAGCACAGCACAGTAAGTCCATTTTGTAGTTGTACCAGTCTTATAATTCAAGGCTTTATCTGCTCTTGGTACCTTTATATCATTTAAATAAAAACAAGTCAGTAATTTCTTTACTAGTATACTTGTCATGATACATCCCAATTAATTTATTTATCAAATATTTATCAAATATTTACAAACACCTACATTGTCCTAAGACAGAGACACAGCAATGGACAAATCAGGTAAGGTCCCTCTCAAGAAGTCACCAGAGTAAGGCTGCTCAAGTATTTCTGTCCTGGAGAACAATTAAGAGTGTTATACAGTAGTATGAGTTTCACTACCCATCTAGCCATTCTTCCTTCATTCTCTCTTCCTTTCTTTCTCTCCTAGATTAACAGGGATCTCTTTTCAGTTCACATTCCCAGTTGGATGCTATCTTTTTCTTCAATAAATCACGGAAATCAACTTTCCGTGTGAGAATCAAAGCACAGTCACTAGTTCTTCAGATCTACAGGAAAAGTTTCAAGGTCAACCAGGAACCATTCTTGGGTAAGAAGGAATGAAGCTAGGGTTTTGCCCAAAAGATCGGAAAAACAAACAAAAATAGTTGCTGTATCCATGATAAAGAATATTACCTAAAGAGATTTTAAGCAATGTCATGAGTGTATTTAGACAGCATATTAAAAAGCAGAGACATTACTTTCTCAACAAATGTCCATCTAGTTAAGGCTATGGATTTTCCAGTGGTCATGTATGGATGTGAGAGTTGGACTATAAAGAAAGCTGAGTGCAGAAGAATTGATGCTTTTGAACTGTGGTGTTGGAGAAGACTCTTGAGAGTCCCTTGGACTGCAAGGAGGTCCAACCAGTCCATCCTAAAGGAGATCAGTCCTGGGTGTTCATTGGAAAGACTGATGCTGAAGCTCCAATACTTTGGTCACCTGATGTGAAGAGCTGACTCATTGGAAAAGACCCTGATGCGGGGAAGCATTGGGGGCAGGAGGAGAAGGGGGCAACAGAGGATGAGATGGCTGGATGGCATCACCGACTCAATGGACATGAGTTTAGGTAAACCCCAGGAGTTGGTGATGGACAGGGAGGCCTGGCATGCTGCAGTTTATGGGGTTGCAAAGAGCTGGACACGACTGAGCAACTGAATTGAACTGAATGAGTGTATGAACTTGGAGCAATACAGAATTGCATTCTAGTGCTGTTTGGATCACTAACTTCATCATATTCCCTGAGCTGTAAGGTTATGGGCAATTACTTAAACTCTTAAAACTTTTGCTTTCCTTGTATAATTTCATAGAATTGTTTTAAGTATTAAATAAAATGACCCATGAAAATGCTTAACACTGTGCCTAATAGGAAGACTCAGAAAATATTTACTGAATAAAATTGTTAGAACGGTCATACAAAAATGAATAAAACATATAGAATATTTGAATATCAATACATTTGATTCTGACTGTGTGTGTATATACACACACACACGTACACACATATATATGTAGATAGATAGATTGATAAATAGATAGATTTAAATGTTTTACTTTCAGGTTAAATTACCCAATAGTATTACAGATGTTGTTTATTTTCTTCTTCCTTTTGAATATTTTTCTACCTATTTTCATTTATGGTTCATAAATACCATTTTAGAAATACACAGCATTTTACTTGCTAACATTCAAAGTGATTTTGTGGGAAGACCAATACTTTGGCCACCTGAAGAGAAGAACCAACTCATTTGAAAATAACCTGATGCTGGGAAATATTGAAGGCAAGAGAAGGGGACAGCAGAGGATGAGATGATTGGATGGCATCACCAATTCAATGGACCTGAGTTTGAGTAAACTCCGGGAGTTGGTGATGGACAGGGAGGCCTGGCATGCTGCAGTCCATGGGGTCACAAAGAGTCGGAAATGACTGAGCAACTGAACTGAACTGACTGAGTGTCAAGGTTTATAAAAAAGAAGCACTGTCAAAAAATGGGCCAAAGAACTAAATAGACATTTCTCCAAAGAAGACTTACAGATGGCTAACAAACACATGAAAAGATGCTCAACATCACTCATTATCAGAGAAATGCAAATCAAAACCACTATGAGGTACCATTTCACACCAGTCAGAATGGCTGCTATCCAAAAGGCTACAAATAATAAATGCTGGAGAGGGTGTGGAGAAAAGGGAACCCTCTTACACTGTTGGTGGGAATGCAAACTAGTACAGCCACTATGGAGAAGAGTGTGGAGATTCCTTAAAAAACTGGAAATAGAACTGCCTTATGATCCAGCAATCCCACTGCTGGGCATACACACTGAGGAAACCAGAAGGGAAAGAGACATGTGTACCCCAATATTCATCGCAGCACTGTTTATAATAGCCAGGACATGGAAGCAACCTAGATGTCCATCAACAGATGAATGGATAAGAAAGCTGTGGTACATATACACAATGGAGTATTACTCAGCCATTAAAAAGAATACATTTGAATCAGTTCTAATGAGGTGGATGAAACTGGAGCCTATTATACAGAGTGAAGTAAACTGGAAAGAAAAACACCAATACAGTATACTAATGCACATATATGGAATTTAGAAAGATGGTAACAATAACCTGGTGTACGAGACAGCAAAAGAGACACTGATGTATAGAACAGTCTTATGGACTCTGTGGGAGAGGGAGAGGGTGGGAAGATTTGGGAGAATGATATTTAAACATGTAAAATATCATGTAAGAAATGAGTTGCCAGTCCAGGTTCGATGCACGATACTGGATGTTTGGGGCTAGTGCACTGGGATGACCCAGAGGGATGGTATGGGGAGGCAGGAGGGAGGAGGGTTCAGGATGGGAAACACATGTATACCTGTGGTGGATTCATTTTGATATTTGGCAAAACTAATACAATTATGTAAAGTTTTAAAATAAAATAAAATTAAAAAAAAAAAAAATAGAAGCACTGAATTCAAACAAAATACAGAAAAGAAATAGAAGCAGTGCTCAAGGAAGAATGGCAAAAAGACCTAGAATGACCAGCAAGGCTCAACTCTCCTATTCAGAGAAAAGAGGATGATTTTTCAAAAAGACAAGAGTAAACACTCAACTAGGAATTCAATAGTAGACTTACATGAGCTCAAACAAATGTCTTTCACTCAACATTTATTGACCAATAACTATTTTGGGGGTCTGATTTAGTCATTGAGAATTTGGCAGTGACCAAACAATACACAGTTAAACACAAACACACATATGCACATGTGTGTGGGTGTATGCATACACACACACACACACAGGATATAAAATATAAGTACAATAAAGAAGAAGAAAGCAGGATGAAGGGTAGAAAGTGAATGTAGAATACTGTTAATTTACAAATGTCAGTGAATGCCTCTCCAATACACCTTGGAAAGCTTTTATACAGCAAAGGAACTATCAACAAAACAAAAAGGTAGCTTACTAAATGGGAGCAGATATTTGGAAATGATATATATAATAAAGATTAATTAACATCCAAAACACAGAGGGAACTTATACAATTCAATATCAGAAAAACAAAACAATGAATAACTTGACTAAATAATGGGCATAGGATTTAAATGGCATTTTCCAAAGAAGACATACAGATGGTCAGCAGACACATGAAAAGATGCTCAGCATCAGTAATAATTAGGGAAATGCAAATCAAAACCATAATGAGATATCCCTGTCAGAACGGTGTCATCAAAAAGACAAGAAACAAGTGTTGGTGAGGGTGAAGAGAAAAGGGAATCCTCATGCACTGTTGGTAGGGTTACAGATTGGTGCAGCCACTGTGGAAAACAGTACAGGAGGGTCCTCAAAAAGCTAAAAATAGAACTGCCATATGATCCAGCAATTTCACTTTGAAATGTTTACCCAAACAAAACAAAACACTAATTTTAAAACATATGTGCACTCCAATGTTCACTGCAGTATAATTTACAATAATCAAGATATGGAAGCATTGATAGATGAATGGATAAAGACTAGAATTCAACCATAAATATGAAGTCTTGCCATTTGTAACAACATGGATGGATCTAGAGTGTATTATGCTAAGTGAATAAGTCAGACAGAAAGACAAATATCACACAATCTCACTTATATGTACAATCTAAAAAAGTAAAATGAACACAACTAAATGAAAACAGATTCATGGGTACAAGAGAATAAACTGGTGGTTTGCCAGACAGGAGGGAGTTGTGGAAGGTAAGTGAAATAAGTGAAGGGAATTACGAGGTAAAAATTTCCAGTTATATAAATAAGTGAATAAGTTAAGGGGCTACAATATACAGCATAAAATATAGTCAATAATATTATAATAACTTTGTATGGGGACAGATGTTAAATAGGCTTTTGTGATCATTTCATAAAGTAGGCAAATCAAATTATTTTGTTGTACACCTACAAGTAACATAGTATTGAACATGAATTCCATTTCAATAACAAAATACATTTGTTTTCTAAAGGAAAATAAAAGTCTGTCATTTGAATGGGAGTATCAGTGAAGTGAGGGAACTAGCCCTAAGGATAGGCAGAAAATTATTAAAGCAGAGGAATGAGAAAGGGTAAAGACCCTGAGACTGAAGCTGGACTGACATATTCAAGGAACATTGAGAAAGCTTGTGTGGAATGGGGTGAACTAGGTGGAGAGTTGTAGGAAATAAGACAGCAGAGACAGTGGAGAGAGTATTCAAGCTGACTATAAGGGTTTGGTCCTGTTATTACATGATTGGAATGGAAGACATCCAAATGCTGTTTAAATACAGTAATACTTTTAATAAACAATAGCAAATGCAGAATAATAAAAAATGAATTAAAGTGAGAGTATTCTGGTTAATGTAGAAATTTTAAGTTATTTGCAATCTTTCACTGTTATAAATTAATGCTTCCATGAGCCTAGCTTTGTAAGGGCTTTTTCCATTTTCTTTTTTCTGTTAACAACTTAATATTACATTTTTCTTTTGTATGAGTTTACATATTAGCTTTAAGTATTACTTCCTAATGGAGACAAATTAAAGGAGGTATTTTTTCAGTGGTGCCAAGCTTATATATATTGAAAAGAAAAAAAAATCTACAGATATCAACAGTACTCCATCTTTAAAGTTGACAGATATGATATCACTTGATTCAATTTGTCATCCCAACAGGTATTTAATGAAAGTCTATTAGGTTCACAGATCTTTTGGGGATATGAACCTGATCAAAAAACAGTGTTTTCCTAATTTCTCAGTGTTTTACATGATAGTAATGCAGCCATGAAATTAAAAGACACTTGCTGCTTGGAAGGAAAGCTATGACAAACCTAGATGGCATATTAAAAAGCAGAGACATCACTTTGCTGACAAAGGTCCGTATAGTCAAAGCTATGGTTTTTCCAGTAGTCATGTACTGATGTGAGAATTGGGACCATAAAGAAGGCTGAGAGTTTTTGAATTGTGGTGCTGGAGAAAATTCTTGAGAGTCCCTTAGACAGCAAGGAGGTTTAACCAGTTAAACCTAAAGGAAATCAACCCTGAATATTCACTGGAAGGACTGATGCTGAAACTGAAGCTCCAATACTTTGGCCACCTGGTGCAAAGAGCAAACTCTTTGGAAAAGACCCTGATGCTGGGGTCTTTGATTGAAGGCAAAAGGAGAAGAGGGTGGAAGAGGATAAGATGGTTGGATGGCATCATTGACTCAATAGACATGAATTTGAGCAAACTCTGGGAGATAGTGAAGGACAGGGAAGCCTGATGTGCTGCAGTCCATGAAGTCACAAAGATTTAGATATGACTAATCAACTGAACAACAATTACTATTAAGGAAGTTTACCCAGGTGACTCAGTGGTGAAGAATTCACTTGCCAAGCAGGAGACGTGGGTTTGATCCTTGGGTCAGGAAGATCTCCTGGAGAAGGAAATGGCAACCCACTCTAGTATTTCTGCCTGAGAAATCCCATGGACAGTGCAGTCTGGCAGGCTACAGTCCATAGGGTTGCAAAGAGTCGAACTCCACAGCAACTAAACAGCAGCAGCAATAATCATTATTACAGGGATCCCTGACTAGAAACAGGAGAAAACTTATCTTAGAATTTTTCTAGTGTAATTAAATTTGAATCACATTTGAGTCTAAAGATCTGGATTCAATCTCATTCTCCATCTTCTAACTGACTGTGACTCTGAATAACTGAGGTATCTACTAAGTTTTATTTGTAAATTGAGGCTAATGATGCCTTCCATGATTAATTCACAAGGACTGGAAACACTGTTCTAACAGTAGCATAGCATAAGGTAAAATGATTAGAAATTTTAAAGTCTGTCAAGGAGTGAGGAAGTAGAGTAATAACAACACTGATACTGCTGCTGCTGCTGATGCTAAGTCACTTCAGTCGTGTCCGACTCTGTGTGACCCTATAGACAGCAGCTCACCAGGCTCTCCTGCCCCTGGGATTCTCCAAGCAAGAACACTGGAGTGGGTTGCCATTTCCTTCTCTAATGCACGAAAGTGAGAAGTGAAAGTGAAAATGCTCAGTCATATCCGACTCTTAGCGACCCCATGGACCGCAGCCTACCAGGCTCCTCCGTCCATGGGATTTTTCCAGGCAAGAGTACTGAAGTGGGGTGCCATTGTGGAAACAATTCAAGGTGGGTAATGAAAATGCTTGAGTTGAGATCAATTAGCTTTTATACTTACTAACTTGGGCCAAATTCTTTAACTTCATCAAGCTACGGCTTTGTAAAATGAGGGTAATTATGGTACTTAGCTCTCAGTACAGTTGAAAGACCACTTTTGCTGAAAGAGTTGTTTGGGATAATGCCCATGCAGTGGTTAGCAGAGTGCCTGGCACACTTTAAATGAACTGGAATCTTATCATCATAAAGATGATAATGACAATGGTGATTGCACTGCTCATAAGCCACAATTGTAAACAACAGTAACCACTGGTAGCTGACTGAAGCTAGAAAGGAACTCATTGAAACTATATCGTGTCCCATAAAGGTGCAAGGTGAATGACTGGAAAACCAAGTTCTGAAAACAGGCAACAACCACCAGAATCCAGATAACTAACACAACAGGCAAAATTATGCTTCAGAATCAGGTAGTGCTCCAGAATCAGGTGGTGGGGATGGCACTGAATACACAGTGTCATGCCTTACCCTATAGCTACAAAAGAGAGATAATGGCAATTCTGCCACCAGTGCCTGTGGAAACCTGTTCTGCTACTGCTTCCTTGTCCCTGTTTGACTCATGAGCCACTGGATCAGGTTATTGCTTTTGAAAAAAAACACTTTGCAAAATGGTTGTCTGAGGGAGTCTTACAAAGAGCTGAGAAAAGAAGGGGAGCTGGAGGCATAGGAGAAAAGGAAAGATACACAACTGAAGGCAGAATTCCAGGGAACAGTAGGAGAGACAAGAAAGCCCTCATAAGTGAACAATGCAAAGAAACAGAGGAAAGCAACAGAAATGGGAAAGACTAGAGATCTTGTCAAGAAAACTAGAGATACCAAGGGAATATTTCATGCAAAGATGGGCACTATACAGGACAGCAATTGTATGGACCTAACAGAAGACAAACATATGATGAAGAGATGGCAAGAATACACAGAAGACCTGTACATAAAAGGTCTTAATGACCCAGATAATCATGATGGTGTGATCACTCAGCTAGAGCCAGACATCCTGGAGTATGAAGGCAAACAGGCCTTAGGAAGCATTCTTACGAACAAAGTTAGTAGAGGTGATGGAATTCCAGATGAGGTATTTCAAATCCTAAAAGATGATGCCGTGAAAGTGCTGCACTCAATATGTCAGCAAATTTGGAAAACTCAGCAGTGGCCACAGGACTGGAAAAGGTCAGTTCTCATTCCAGTCTCAAAGAAGGGCAATGTCAAAGAATGTTCAACCTCCTGCACAATTGCACTCATTTCACATGCTAGCAAGGAAAGCTCAAAATCCTTCATGCTTAGGCTTCAAAGAGTACATGAACCAAGAATTTTCAGATGTTCAAGCTGGATTTAGAAAAGGTGGAGGAACCAGAGATCAATTGCCAACATCTGTTGGGTCATAAAAAAAGCAAGAGAATTCCAGAAAAATATCTACTTCTGCTTCATTGACTAGGATACAGGTTTTGACTGTGGATCATAAAAAACTATGGAAAATTCTTCAAGAGACAGGAATACCAGGCCACCTTACCCACCTCCTGAGAAATCTGTATGCAGTCAAGAAGCAACAATTAGAACCTGACAAGGAACAATGGACTAGTTCAAAATTGAGAAAGGAGTACATCAAGGCTATATATTGTCACATCGTTTATTCAGCTTTTGTGCAGAATACATCATGTGGCATGCTGGATTGGATGAAGCTCAAGCTGGAATCATACTTCTAGGAGAAATATCAATAACCTCAGATATGCAGATGATACCACCCTAATGACAGAAAGCAAAGAGGAAATTAAGAGCCTCTTGATGATGGTGAAAGAGGTGAGTGAAAAGCTGGCTTAAAACTCAACAGTCAGAAAACTAACACCATGGCATCCAGTTCCATTATTTCATGGTAAATAGATGGGGAAGAAGTGTAAACTGTGGCAGATTTTATTTTCTTGGGCTCCAAAATTACCGCAGACAGTGACTGCAGCCATGAAATTAAAAGATGCTTGCTCCTTGGAAGAAAAGCTATGACCAACCTAGACAGCATATTAAAAAGTAGAGATATCACTTTGCTGACAAAGATCCATCTAGTCAAATCTATGGCTTTTCCAGTAGTCATGTATGAGTGCAAGAGCTGGACCATAAAGAAGGTTGAATGCTGAAGAATTGATGCTTTTGAACTGTGGTGGTGGATAAGACTCTTGAGAGTCCCTTGGACTGCAAGGAGATCAAACCAGTCAATCCTAAAAGAAATCAACCCTGAATTTGATTGGAAAGACTGATGCTGAAGCTCCAATACTTTGGCCACCTGATGCAGAGCTGACTCACTGGAAAAGACCCTGATCTGGGAAAGATAGAAGGCAGGAGGAGAAGGGGATTACAGAGGATGTGATGGTTGGATAACATCACTGATTCAATGGACATGAGTTTGAACAAACTCTAGGAGATAGTGAAGGACAGGGAAGCTTGGTGTGCTGCAGTCCACGGGATCGCAAAGGACAAGACATGGCTGAGCGACTGAAAAACAACAACCACAATTGCTTTTTGACAAAGTAAGCCTAGAACACGTTTATGCCTAAGCTTTAAGGGTCCTGGGAAAGTCCTAACCTAGACCTTGTTTTTCCCATAAAGGCTCACAAGATGAAAAATTTCCTGCAATAAAGGATAGAGTTTCCAATTAGGGACAGCTTCCAAACAGAAAATGACCAGTAAGATGTTGAGGATTTGAAACAGTGAAGATGAGACACACCTATGACTTTCAGAGATGGCCCTGAATGACAGCAGAAGTGAACCACTGGTTTGAACCTTGCTTGTTATTGTTTGTGCCATTGCCTGGCTGATGCTTTTTGCTCTGTTTCCCTCAGGACCATATTGTAAATGCTCAGCAGAGAGATTTGTGGATACTGTGTGAACCCTGTACTATTTTCCTGTGACAGCAGATGGCATGGAAGGGGCTTCTCAATATTAATCATAGTTTATGAAGAGTATTATCATTTGACAGAATTCAGGGGCAGCAGACCAAAGAGCAAAATTTTGTTTCATAGCTAATACTGATAGGAAATGACTTTAACTATTATAAAAGTTAAAAGAGCATGATTAGACTGATACTGTTTTAGAAAAACCTGTAGCAGTAATTTTTGAAATTTGGGCAAATTATACTTCCTACAAAATTCTACTCTGGATCCTAGCACATCCCTTTTGTGGCTGCCTTAGGGTACCCTAGTCTTCAATTTACAGCTCTTGGGGGAGCAATTAACAGTGGGTAACTCATCATTACCATTAGAGGCGACCATGGAGACCTCTTGGTTTCTGAATGAGTAAACAGCAAACAAAGCAAGTCACTCAGTGAACAAAAAAAAGAAAGAAAACAAAAAATTCCTGATAGTCTACAAACATCTTGTCTGGAAAGAGAAAAACAAACTCAAGCCACACTTATTAAAAACATATCCTAAAAACAAACATACTTTGCATACCACAAATATATATAGTTTAAGTAATTAAAAGTACTTCAAAACTGCTATTTTAACCATATTACACATTTGATACCAATATGTTTCCTCTATTAATCAGTCTAGTGTTTAGACCATTCTTCCTGTGCTTTTTTTTTTTTTTAATTTTGTTTATTTGGCATTTGAAAGTAAAGGTTGTTGTTTACTAATTTGGTTTGTTTTGTTTTTCTGATTCCAAAACTGCCACTGAGATCCTTAAAAATACTCCCCAACAGTGTAGCAGAGTCTAGGAGAACAGGGTTTGGATTTCAAGGTCTTCTCAGAATAGCTAGCTCTGTTGAACCCCCTCATTTTGAGTAGGGTCTCAAGAAGTTGGCAGAATTATATAGCCTTATAGATATTGCTAAAGCTGAAACTCCAGTACTTTGGCCACCTCATGCGAAGAGTTGACTCATTGGAAAAGACTCTGATGCTGGGAGAGATTGGGGGCAAGAGGAGAAGGGGACGACAGAGGATGAGATGGCTGGATGGCATCACTGACTCGATGGACATGAGTCTGAGTGAACTCTGGGAGTTGGTGATGGACAGCGAGGCCTGGCGTGCTGCGATTCATGGGGTCGCAAAGAGTCGGACATGACTGAGCAACTGATCTGATCTGATAGATATTGCTCAATTATTCTTATATTCTTATAGATTTACTCAGTATTCTTGGGGCTTCTATGGTGGCTTAGATGGTAAAGAATCCGCCTGCAATGCAGGAGACTCTGGCTCGATCCCTGGGTTGGGAAGATCCCCTAGAGAATAGAAGGCTACCTACTCCAATATTCTTGCCTAGAGAATTCCATGGACAGAGAAGACTGGTGGGCTACGGTTTATGGGATTGCAAAGAGCTGGGCAAGACTGAGCGACTAACAATTTCACTTTTATTGATATTACAGCTCAAAACAGAAAGATCTCAATTCGTGAATTAGATTGAGGTGAGCCCAGGGTGCCAATGTCCCTAGCATCCTGGAGTATTAAGTCTCATAGACCAAATGTGAGTCCTTCCTAGAGGAAGATGATACATTTCTAGAACTCAACACACGTATACATATACTTTCTCAAATACAATGCCAAGCACACATTATAAAACAAGGCACACTAATAGACATACAACATTCACGACATTACAGAGAAACAGAGACACATATTCTCCAGGTACAGATGTCTTGAAATACAGACATTTAAGCAATCACTTTTTCTATTCATAAAGAAAAAAGAAAGGAAGTCAGGGAAAGAAAAGAAAGAGAAAAAGAAATGGATAGTTTTTGCAGAGAACTAGAAACTATAAAACAAAAATTCAACAAAAAAATGTAATTATGTGAAATGCAGGATTCAAAGGGGAGCTTAAAATCAGAGTTAAGACAACCAAAATATCAGTATATATTTTAAAAAAGCCAGAAGATACACAAAAATAAAAAAAAATTATATAAACAAAATGAAACACAGAAATAAGATTAATAAAATTGAAAAGAAGCAAAAGACGTGCTATGAATGTCCCCAGAGAGAAGAAAACAGGACAAAACAGTATTTCTAGAGATAATGACTGAAATGGATGGATATTAAGAACAGGATACAGAGTCTTAAAACCTTTTTACCCAAAGTATTAACCCAAGAGAAAGAAAGAATATGTCTAGACAAACACTTGTATGCAAACATCCATGGGCCTTTGTAAAGCTCCAAACTGAAGAGAAAGAAAACTTTAAAAATCCATAAATTAGGTGAATAAAAAAATTATGATACATTCTTGCAATGAAATACTACTAAGCAATAAAGAACATCATTTTTAAAATGATTTAGAGTGTATATATTGTCTTTTTCTATGGTCTATTTTCCTTTTCATTTTAATAGTTTGAAAAGTTTGCATTTTTATTTTAATTTCCGTAGTTTCTCTTTAATTTTAGTACTTTCTATACTTTTCTATTGCGAGAAATAATGAAATTAATTAATAACCATTTCTTTCTTCTATTAGCTAAAGATGGGATAACTTGAGCATTAGGAAGAACAATGGGACTTCCCTGGTGGCAGAGTGGATAAGAATCTGCCTGCCAAGGCAGGCAACATGGGTTTGATCTCTGGTCTGGGATGATTCCACGTGCCTCAGAGCAACTAAGCTTGTGAGCTACAAGCCCTGAGCCTGTGTTCTAGAGCCCACAAGCCATGATTGAAGCCTGTATATTGAAACTACTGAAGCCAGAGGGCCTGCAGCCTGTGCTCTGCAACAAGAGAACTCACTTCAATGAGAAGCCTGCATACCACAGTGAAGAGTAGTCCCTGCTCGCAACAACTGGAGAAAGCCCATGCTAAGCAACGAGGACCCAGCACAGCCAAAAGTAATAAACAAATAAATAGTAAATGAAACTTTTTAAAAAAGAAAGCATGATGGTTGAAATTGTTTTGTAATGATTAATAGTTATACAGTGGAAGTGACAAATAGATTTAAGTGTTTAGATCTGATAGAGTGCCTGAAGAACTATGAACAAAGATTCATAACATTGTACAGGAGGTGGTGACCAAAACCATCCCCCAGGAAAAGAAATGCAACAAGGTAAAATGGTTGCCTGAAGAGGCCTTACAAATAGCTGAGAAGAGAAGTGAAAGCAAAGAAGAAAAGGAAAGATACACCCATCTGAATGCAGAGTTCTAAAGAATAGCAAAGAGAGTGAACAATGCAAAAAAAAAAAAAAAAAAAAAAAAACAGAAGAAAAGAATAGAATGCGAAAGATCAGAGATTATAAAAATTAAGGCAGAAATAAATGCAAAAGAAACAAGAGACCATAGCAAAAATCAACAAAGCTAAAAGCTGGTTCTTTGAGAAGATAAATAAAATTGACAAACCATTAGCCAGACTCATCAAGAAAGGGAGAAGAATCAAATCAACAAAATTAGAAATGAAAATGGAGACATCACAACAGACAACAGAGAAATACAAAGGATCATAAGAGACTACTATCAGAAACTATATGCCAATAAAATGGACAACCTGGAAGAAATGGACAAATTCTTAAAAAAGAATAACTTTCCAAAACTGAACCAGGAAGAAATAGGAAATCTTAACAGACCCATCACAAGTATGGAAATTGAAACTGTAATCAGAAATCTTCCAGCAAACAAAAGCCCAGGACCAGACCGCTTCGCAGCTGAATTCTACCAAAAATTTAGAGCACTAACACCTATCATCAGAGAAGGCAATGGCACCCCACTCCAGTACTCTTGCCTAGAAAATCCCATGGACGGAGGAGCCTGGTGCACTGCAGTCCATGGGGTCGCTGAGCGTCGGACAGGACTGAGTGATTTCCCTTTCACTTTTCACTTTCATGCATTGGAGAAGGAAATGGCAACCCACTCCAGTGTTCTTGCCTGGAGAATCCCAGGGACGGGGGAGCCTGGTGGGCTGCCGTCTATGGGGTCGCACAGAGTCGGACACGACTGAAGCGACTTAGCAGCAGCAGCAACACCTATCATACTCGAACTCTTCCAGAAAATTGCAGAGGAAGGTAAACTTCCAAACTCATTCTATGAGGCCACCATCACCCTAATACCAAAACCAGACAAAGATGCCACAAAAAAAAGCAAACTATAGGTCAATATCACTGATGAACATAGATGCAAAATCCTTAACAAAATCCTAGCAAACAGAATCCAACAACATATTAAAAAGATCATACATCATGACCAAGTGGGCTTTATCCCAGAGATGCAAGGATTCTTTAATACCTGCAAGTCAATCAATGTAATACACCACATTAACTAATTGAAAGAGAAAAACCATATGATTATCTCAATAGATGCAGAGAAAGCCTTTGACAAAATCCAACATCCATTTATGATAAAAACCCTCCAGAAAGCAGGAATAGAAGGAACATACCTCAACATAATAGAAGCTATATGTGACAAACCCACAGCAAACATTATCCTCAATGGTGAAAAATTGAAAGCATTTCCCCTAAAGTCAGGAACAAGACAAGGGTGCCCACTCTCACCACTACTATTCAACATAGTTTTGGAAGTTTTAGCCACAGCAGTCAGAGAAGAAAAAGAAATAAAAGGAATCCAGATTGGAAAAGAAGTAAAACTCTCACTATTTGCAGATGACATGATCCTGTACATAGTAAACCTGAAAGACTCCACCAGAAAAATACTAAAGCTAATCAATGAATATACTAAAGTTGCAGGATATAAAATTAACACACAGAAATCCCTTGCATTCCTATACACTAACAATGAGAAAACAGAAAGAGAAATTAAGGAAACAATCCCATTCACCATTGCAATGAAAATAATAAAATATTTAGGAATATATCTACCTAAAGAAACTAAAGACCTATATATAAAAACTATAAAACACTGATGAAAGAAATCAAAGAGGACACAAATAGATGATGAAATATACCAGGTTCATGGATTGGAAGAATCAATATAGTGAAAATGAGTATACTACCCAAAGCAATTTATAGATTCAATGCAATCCCTATCAAGCTACCAACGGTATTCTTCACAGAGCTAGAATAAATAATTTCACAATTTGTATGGAAATACAAAAAACCTCGAATAGCCAAAGCTATCTTGAGAAAGAAGAATGGAACTGGAGGAATCAACCTGCCTGACTTCAGGCTCTACTACAAAGCCACAGTCATCAAGACAGTATGGTACTGGCACAAAGACAGAAATATTGATCAATGGAACAAAATAGAAAGCCCAGAGATAAATCCACGCACCTATGGACACCTTATCTTTGACAAAGGAGGCAAGAATATACCTCCTTTGAGAAAAGATAATCTCTTTAACAAGTGGTGCTGGGGAAAACTGGTCAACCACTTGTATAAAAATGAAACTAGAACACTTCCTAACACCATACACAAAAATAAACTCAAAATGGATTAAAGATCTAAACATAAGACCAGAAACTATAAAACTCCTAGAGGAGAACATAGGCAAAACACTCTCTGACATACATCACAGCAGGATCCTCTATGACCCACCTCCCAGAGTAATGGAAATAAAAACAAAAATAAACAAATAGGACCAAATTAAACTTAAAAGCTTTTGCACAATGAAGGAAACTATAAGCAAGGTGAAAAGACAGCCTTCCGAATGGGAGAAAATAATAGCAAATGAAGCAACTGACAAACAACTAATCTCAAAAATATACAAGCAACCCTGCAGCTCAATTCCAGAAAAATAAACGACCCAATCAAAAAATGCGCCAAAGAACTAAACAGACATTTCTCCAAAGAAGACTTACAGATGGATAACAAACACATGAAATGATGCTTAACATCACTCGTTATCAGAGAAATGCAAATCAAAACCACAATAAGGTACCATCTCATACCAGTCAGAATGGCTGCTATCCAAAAGTCAACAAGCAATAAATGCTGGAGAGGGTGTGGAGAAAAGAGAATCCTCTTACACTGTTGGTTGGAATGCAAACTAGTACAGCCAGTATGGAGAACAGTGTGGAGATTCCTTTAAAAACTGGAAATAGAACTGCCATATGACCCAGCAATCCCACTGCTGGGCATACATACTGAGGAAACCAGAACTGAAAGAGCCATGTGTACCCAGTGTTCATCACTGCACTGTTTATAATAACCAGGACATGGAAGCAACCTAGATGTCCACTGGCAGATCAATGGATAAGAGAGCTGTGGTACATATACACAATGGAATATTCAGTTCAGTTCAGTCGCTCAGTCATGTCTGACGCTTTGCGATCCCATGAATCGCAGCACGCCAGGCCTCCCTGTCCATCACCAACTCCCGGAGTTCACTCAGACTCACGTCCATCGAGTCAGTGATGCCATCCAGCCATCTCATCCTCTGTTGTCCCCTTCTCCTCCTGCCCTCAATCCCTCCCAGCATCAGAGTCTTTTCCAATGAGTCAACTCTTCGCATGAAGTGGCCAAAGTACTGGAGTTTCAGCTTTAGCATCATTCCTTCCAAAGAAATCCCAGGGCTGATCTCCTTCAGAATGGACTGGTTGGATCTCCTTGCAGTCCAAGGGACTCTCAAGAGTCTTCTCCAACACCACAGTTCAAAAGCATCAATTCTTCAGCGCTCAGCCTTCTTCACAGTCCAACTCTCACATCCATACATGACCACAGGAAAAACCATAGCCTTGACTAGATGAACCTTTGTTCTCAAAGTAATGTCTCTGTTTTTGAATATGCTATCTAGGTTGGTCATAACTTTCCTTCCAAGGATTACCTAGCCATTAAAAGGAATACATTTGTATCAGTTCTAATGAGGTGGATGAAACTGGAACCTATCATACAGAATGAAGTAAGTCAGAACGAAAAACACCAATACAGTATACTAACGCATATATATGGAATTTAGAAAGATGGTAACGATGACCCTATATGCAAGACAGCAAAAGAGACACAGATGTATAGAACAGTAATTTGGCCTCTGAGGGAGAAGGCGAGGGTGGGATGATTTGAGAGAATAGCATTGAAAGATGTATATTATCACATGTGAAACAGATTGCCAGTCCAGGTTTGATGCATGAGACAAGTTGCTCAGGGCTGATGCACTGGGATGACCCTTAGGGACTGGATAAGGAGGGAGGTGGGAGGGGGTTTCAGTATGGGGAACACATGTACACCCATGGCTGATTTATGTCAATGTATGGCAAAACCCACTGCAAAATTGTAAAGTAATTAGCCTCCAATTAAAATCAATAAATTAAAAAAAAAAGAAAATTAGAGATAGTAAGGGAACATTTCATGCAAATATAGGCACAAGAAAGGACATAAAGGGTACATACTTAACAGAAACAGAAGACATTAAGAAGAGGCAGCAAGAATACACAAAAGAACTTACCAAAAAGGTCTTAATGACCCAGATAATCATGATGGCTAGCCAGACATCCTGGAATGTGAAGTCAAAAAGATCTTAGGAAGCATTCCCATGAACAAAGCTAGTGGAGGTGATGGAATTCCAGCTGAGGTATTTCAAATCCTGAAAGATGATACTGTGAAAGTGCTGCACTCAATATGTCAGCAAAATTGGAAAACTCAGCAGTGGCCACAGGACTGGAAAAGGTCAGTTTTCATACCATTTCCAATGAAAGGCAATGCCAAAGAATGTTCAACCCACCACACAATTACACTAATTTCACATGCTAGCAAGGTAATGCTCAAAATCTTTCAAGCCAGGCTTCAACAGTACATGAATCGAGAACTTCCAGATGTTCAAGCTGGATTTAGAAAAGGTAGAGGAACCAGAGATCAAATGGTCAACATCTCCTGGGTCATAGAAAAAGCAAGAAAATTCCAGAAAAAAACATCTACTTCTGCTTCATTGACTACGCTAAAGCCTTTGTGTGGATTAAACTGGAAAATTCTTCAAGAGATGAAAATATTAAATCACCTTACCTGCCTCCTGAGATACCTGTATGCAAGTCAAGAAGCAACAGTTAGAACCAGACATGGAACAATGGACTAGTTCAAAATTGGGAAAGGAGTATATCAAGGAGTATATTGTCACCTTGCTTTTTTTGTAATGATGGTTTTAATAATTTATTGTGGACATGATTTGACTTTTGAATGTATCTCTTTTCATCAGAGATACATAGTCAGTATGTATATGTATGTAGATGAAATATACATCAAGATTCTACTCCTAAATAATATGAATTTTGGGTATAGAGTGTGCACCTAGGGGCTTTCCTTATGACTCAAATGTTAAAGAATCTGTCTGCAATGAAGGAGACCTGGGTTTGATCCCTGAGTTGGGAAGGTCCCTTGTAGGAGGGCATGGAAACCCACTCCAGTATTCTTGCCTAGAGTATCCCCATGGACAGAGGAGCCTGGCAGGCTACAGTTCGAGGAGCCTGGCAGGCTACATTTCAAGGAGCCACAAAGAATCATATTTGACTGAGGAACTAGACACACAGCACATAGTGTGCACCTATAGACTTAATAAAAAGATTTGCCATAAACTGCTAATTGTTAAAGTTGGATTATGGCTCAGTTCAGTTGCTCAGTTGTATCCGACTCTTTGCGAACCCATGAACCCCAGCACGCCAGGCCTCCCTGTCCATCACCAACTCCCGGAGTCCACCCAAACCCATGTCCATTGAGTCAGTGATGCCATCCAACCATCTCATCCTCTGTCGTCCCCTTCTCCTCCTGCCCTCAATCTTTCCCAGCATCAGGGTCTTTTCAAATGGATAACTGAATTTATTATTTCCTATTCTCTCAATAATTGTATATAGTTGAAGTTGTCAATATGAAAGAGTTACAAAAAGATGATGTCTGTAATTCACTAGAGGACATTTTATATATTTTAGAATACCATGAGTTCATAAGAAAACATACCTTTCCACTCCCAAAATGAAGAAATTTTATATATACATACACACACATATACACAAGTCATTGGGCAGAACTAAAGATGTTAGGATAGTAACCATTACTCTGAACATTGATAATTAAAAAGAAGTAAATATTTATCTTGCTTTTGTCTCATGAATCCTACCTCAGGGATTTCTTTTATTAAGAATTCTAGCTAATAGATGCAAAAGAGATGACAGACTTAGAAAAACCACCATTTTGCAACCCATAGTAAAAGAGTTGATTCAAGTAATGGTCATCAAATAACGGTAAACTACTAAGTGAAAGATCTTTCTGTGTTGTTGGGTGTTGTCATTATAGACATGCCTGAACCGGCTAAGTCTGCTCCTGCCCCTAAAAAGGGCTCTAAAAAAGCTGTGACCAAGGCCCAGAAGAAAGACAGCAAGAAGCGCAAGAGCAGCCGCAAGGAGAGCTACTCCGTGTACGTGTACAAGGTGCTGAAGCAAGTCCATCTGGATACCGGCATCTCGTCCAAGGCCATGGGAATCATGAACTCCTTCATCAAGGACATATTCCAGCACATCACTGGTGAGGCATCGTGCCTGGTGCATTACAACAAGTGCTCGACTATCACATCCAGGGAGATCCAGACCTCTGAGCGCTTGCTGCTACCTGGGGAGCTGGCCAAGCAGGCCATGTCCGAGGGCACTAAGGCTGTCATCAAGTATACCAGCTCCAAGTAAATATAATATGTCTAGCCACTGTTAACGGAGAAGGCAATGGCACCCCACTCCAGTACTCTTGCCTGGAAAATCCCATGGACAGAGGGCCTGGTGGGCTGTAGTCCCTGGGGTCGATAAGAGTCGGACATGACTGAGCGATTTCACTTTCACTAAGTGAAATTCCCTGAGGGAATTTGCAATGAAAGAATCTCATTGTTATCATCTGTTAATCACTGATCAATATTAGTCTCACTAAAGTGAGACATGTCTTCCCTCATACAATGTAACACAGTGATGAATTTGTGAAAATACAAATTCATCCTGAACTTGATCAGAGTTTTAGGTCCACATTTCAGTTGATAGATAATATAGTCATGATAAAGTAGTTCAGTTACACCATGAATGTAGAGCAGCATATCTTACTTGTATTCCTTAACAAACTGGTGATATAAAAAAAGTAGGAGTAGAGAGAGGACACTATCTTAAGAAAGACTTAAATGGACTTCATTATTAACAACCTAAGTATCAATACTTAGCACTTAAGTATTAACAACTTATTACCATGAGTGGACACCAGTTAAACACTAATTTGAACAAACCAAAGGTTAACAAAGTCTATTAGAGAGATTTGAATATAAATTTGGTATTAGACCAAAGGAACTGGAGTTTGTCATTTTAAATATGCATGTTTAAATATCTTGATGTTAAATGACATCTGACATTTGCTATAAAATATTCCAGAAAAAAACTGAGCATTAAATGAGAATGTAAAAATAAAGATGGTTATTAGAGTTGGATAACTGGTACAAAGGGTACTTTGTATCTTTTATTTTGGGATATGTTTAGAACTTTCCATAATAAACAGTTTAAAAAATGACTGAAATACAAAATTTGTCTGATGTGATTTACAAACCAACTAAAATAGGTGAGACATATAAAAATCAGTCCACAACAGTTTGCTAATGAAGCCATTAATCCTTACATCCAATTCCTAAAACATATACACACATATATAAATCCAGGGCTGTGTCTAATTTTACCAGCTCACCAAAGTTAAGGAGGAGAGTAAATCACCACTGCCCTGTGGCAAGCGATTTAAAATTTGACATTTGTGGTAAAGAAGAGGCAAGAAGTCAGAAAATACATGCCCTAAAAGAATTCTTTTTACCCTAAACACAATTCATACAAGTAAAAGGAAAAAGGAATTATTCAATGACCTAAAATTGAAATGACCTAAAATTTCACACATGTGAAAACCAGTGTGTGCATGCACACATGGAATATGTGTGACCCAGGCAATGTCTTTGTAAGGCAAGCGTTCCTTTTCACCAGAGTCAAGACAGATCTCAGTAATCAGTTGACAAGGTCCTTTTTATTTCCTCTTAGTTTTTAAGTAGTAGAATTCTATTTTTTCCCCTCTCCATCAAACAGAAATTTGTGACACAGAAGAATGTCAGAGAGAGCTCAGACTATGGAGCCAGAAATCATGAGTTTGTACTCTTCTCTGCCTCTTATGAGCTGGCTAAGTCTTAAATGCTTTATCTACAAAGTGGGTATAATAACAAATAATTTATTGTTTTGTAAGGGCTAAATAATAAGCCCAGTACCTGATACATCATAAGCCTTCAATGACAGAGCGCTCATAAAAATAACTTCTTTAGCAGGCATCTCTTTAGATTTTGCCTGCATGGAACACATTCCTCCTTCCTCTGGTGCCAGCATCCTGATTTTCCTTTGGAAACCTACCTTTCTACACTTTTTATTGTTGGATCCTTTATCCCACTCCAGGGATAGGAATGAGTTCCAGGCTTGATCCATTCATCTTCTATTGTGTAGTAGGGTTTCCCAAATTCAGCACTATTAAATGAACAATTCTTTACTGTGGGGGACTGGCTTGTGCATTGTATGTTTAGCAGCCTCCCTGTCTTCCAACTGTTGGATTCCAGTAGCAAGCTTGAGCTGTGATAACCAAAACTGTCTTCAGGTATTCCCAAATGTGAAAAACTGAAATCCACTGGACAATAGTGATTGACTCAGGGGTAGGAAATGTAACTCAGTTTGGTCCAATCAGGGTCAATCATTAGAATACCAAATAGGAGATGCACTCCTTCCCTGGGTTTGCTAAGCTAGGGGGGTTGCCAGATTGGAACTACAATGCACTTCTTGCCAGGATGTGGCAAAATCTTTCTCGAAATTGAAAAAAGACAGAGTCAAGAGATAGAGAGAGAAAGGAAAAAAAAAATTAGTCTTGGTAATCTTTAAAAGCCTGTATCCAGCCATTTCTGAAGCAAGATGTCTCTGGACTTTTTTTCAATAACAAAAAACCATGAATTCTCTTAGTTCCTAACTCAGTTTGAACTGGGTTTGAAGAACTTGCAAACTCAAGGCTAGCTGTGTTATAACTACAGGGTTGGAGCAGGAACTGAGATTCAGAATTATGTGAAGCAAGTTGAAATGAGAGAGTCTTAACATTTTTGTCCTATATATCCTTTAGATATAAACATACTTTTATACCTAATTTCAGGAGACTCAGGGACAGCTCCCCAAAGTCCTAAATTTCAGGTATGAATTAGAGAACTTGATGTTCTAAAAGACTGGCTCTGATGCCAGCATATGGCCTAATAGATTCAGACATTTAATTATGTCTCTAACACTTCTTTCTCAAAGATAGAGAACAAGTGTACAAAGCTATCTTTGGATGTCTCCAGAGTCCCCCATTCTCAGTGTCAATGCCTGGAGATGATCAGGACGAGAGAGAGATCATCTATCTCTGTTGTATTAAAAAGAAAGAGACAGTCTTACTCCTGGCACTAATAATTATTGCCTGCCACACTATAAACGCTTTAGCAATCAGAGGGAGTCTCGCTGAGCATTCTTTGGACTCCTGGCAGAGACCACACCGCATGACCCTGTGCAGCTGCAAACAGCACAGGCAAGTAAATACAGCAGCCGGGGAGTAGTATGTGGTGTGCCCTATTTCAGCTCACCTTGAGCAACGACTAAGCCTCGAGATTTTCTCTTTTTTTTTCTGCTAAAGAATTGGAGCATCAAATAGGAGGCTTCCTCAGCTTCCCACTCTGGGAAGAGCCTGGGGATTTATCAAACAGCTTGAGGTAATATTCTGCTTCACCTTTGAAATGGGTCCTTTTCCTCATGGCCTACTGGTTCCAGTGGACACTCTTACACTATGGTTTTTGTGAAAACAATTGTCAGTAGTTTCAAGCACAGGTTACAGACCCCACTTCAGGGCCGGGCTTCTGAGTTCCTTATTGTCACTGCACATATTTCCATTATGTGGCTTATTGTTATATCTTTGTGATCTAAGGTTAAAACACCTTGTTTAAGCACTAGCTCACTTGTAATGTCCTCAGTTTCCCCATCTCTTCAAGGGTAACAGGTTGGACTGGGTAACCTCCACATACTACGGAACTACAGTGCCCAGGGGAGAGTGGCAGGGCAGCCACGGAACTCTAACTGTGCCAGCAACTCGGTAAAGAGCTCCCTATGCTTTATCCCATTTGACATTTTTTTAGGGTTATTTTTTAATTGAAATATGTTTGGCGTATAACATTGTATATGTTTAAGATGTATATGTTGATTTGATATATTTATATATTGTAGCACAATTGCCATTATGGTGTTAGCTAACACCTCTACACACCACATAATTATCTTACCATTACCATTTGACTCTTACCACAACCCAGTGTGGTAGGTAATGATGTTATGCACTTTTTGGAGGAAACTGAGGCACACTGATGGTAAATGACTTGTTTGAAGCTACATAATGAAGAGATAAGGAGGCAAGTCCTTAAGCTAGCCTGAGACCACTTTCTCACCCTCTTGAGTGGCACCACTGGCACGAATCGAGGTCTTGTTCTCCTCTGTCACTCTTGTTCCAGAACTGCCTTTAAGCTTTGCCATGAAGATCAGCCTGACTTTAGGCAGCATCTTTAGCTAAACACTCCGAAGGATGGCTCTCTGCAAGGAGTACCTGTAACACTAACATCAGGGGTCGGGAGGACCAAAGCCTTTTAGCCTCCTGCGAGAATCCTGGATGATCACTGGCTTTTATTTACTTCCGTTTAGTTATAATTAACCTACAATATTATATTAGTTTCAGACGTCTAACACAGTGATTTGATATTTTTATACATTGTAGAGTGATAACCACAGTGAGTCCATCACCATATAAAATTGTTACAATATTATTGACTATATTCCCTAGGTGTACATTACATTCCCATCACTTACTGGTTTTGCAGCTTAGAGTTTGTGCCTCTTAATCCCGTTCACTTATTTCATCTGTGCTCCCTGATCGAGCAACCACTAGTTTGTTCTCTGTACCTAAGAGTTTGTTTCTATCATTAGCTTTTAAAATGTGGCTTGAATCCAAAGTATGGTGGGAAACTCATAATCTTCCTCATGGTCGCCGGTTTCTTATGAAGATCATATTTCTCCTGGTTGATTCTTATTCAGAATCCTTGCTTCCACTTACTAGCTTTCGTATGTCTCTTTTTATGGTTGTTTCCTTTTCTTTAATCTCCATAAAACAAATGTTGAGCATAGCTTTTTCCCTTTAATATCATTATATCATCTAAGCACTTTCTATGATAGTCTTTATTTTTTAAGATTCAGGATAAAAGGAGAGGAACTTGTAGCATCTTATTAACTTTTGAGTCTCTTTAAGTGGTAATGATTTGGCAGGAGACAGCATAGTTTTGAGAGTAATCCATCCTATAAGACTGACATATTGTACAATGCTCTGTTAAAACATCAAAACAACGCAATGACAAAGCTAGGCTAAACCACACGTGTCCCACGCAAAGGGAATACAATTCTTCTTACCTAAACCATGCCTATCCTCTTCAGTCTTCTGACTAAAAGCTTTGGTGGTATTACCTGGATATAGAAATGAAGCTAAATAAAATGCACAAACATTACTGACTTTCTCTGGGGCAACACTGCATTTGCATCTAAGAATGCATTCCAGAAATTCAGCTGGTAAAAACAAAGGCAATCTATACACAGAATTTGTTATTTCTTCAACATCCTAACCTGCTAAAAATATGACAGCTTCTATATCTGTTGCTTTGTCAAACTTTCATCTCATCAGTGCAATAAGTATGACTTTCATTTATTTATATGTTATTCTCAAAGAATGGCATTTGAGTTGTTGGTGGAGGAGGGGTGTATTAGATGGCATTTTGGTCAAGGGATCGTAGAATGCCATAATTCTGCCCCAAATTATAGTTCATCTTCTTTTTATGAGGTTATTAATAGAACTACAAATAGCAAAAAATAAATCCAAGTATCCCTTTGAGATGGTGCTAAAACCCTAGAAGCGGTGGTTTCTGGAGAACTCCCCATAGCACCCAGCTTCTATCAAGGCACAAGGTGACCCCATTCCTTCCTGGTGAATGATGCCCAACAAATGGTTTATAATCTGACCAAATTATCCCCCCTTCTTGGTTTTGAAAGGAAGGATGTGAGAAAGGATTCCCCTGATGTATAAGAAGAGGAAAACTTTTCTTCTTAGCCCTACAGTCACCTCTGCTATTGCCCTTCCTACAGTCCTTCCCAAAAAAGGAATATGAAACACGTGTGACCTAAGATAAATCCATTTTAATTTATTCTCATCGTCTTGTTCTTCAGTCATTTTTCCTACCAGTGAAGAAGGAATTAGGTCAATAAGAACTCAGCTATTACAAAATATCTCAAGTAGTAAGATATAAATTTTGAAATATCAGACATAACGGATGAACATGGAGGAATAGTTTCTCAAGCTGTATTTTAATACTGAATAATGTATTCTGGACAGCTGTGAACCAGCCACTCTCTGGGAGGCAATGTTGTTTTGAGGTTCCATTCCCAATATTGTATGTGATTAATAAGCACAGAGAAATTGAATTCAAACCAAGTGTTCTGCATATTAAAAGTGAGGCCCACACATATACCATGGAAATGAGTTATAAATGAGACAGTACCACCAACTAAGTTTGTAAATGAGTTATTACCATCAATTTGAAGCTTTTTAAAAGCTTTTATATTCAGATTTTTTGGCTTTAAAAGGTCTATTAAGGATATAAAATATGTTCATGCAACATAGCCATGACCAAAAGATGCTATTGAATTTTATTTCTACCTTTTTGCATACATTCATGGAGATGAAATATGATTACAAATAAACTGGCCCAGGGAAGAGCAGAGAAGTAGAGGAAATTAAGTTTGATGAGCTCTCAACCTCTTCTTTTCGAACTTTTTGCCTTCTCTGTGGTCTTGCACTACCATCTTTCTTTTTGCTCTCAGGAAAAGCTCGGAAATAAGTCATTTCCAGGAAGTCTAAGTTTTGGTCCCTTCATTTCCTATCCAAGGGGGAATTTTATGTCTTTCAGATTCTGATTTTGTAGCTTATTAAACAACTTCCAGCACCAAAAAGCAGATGGAGAAGTTTTTCTTGGGTAGAAAGATTTTCTTACTAACCAAGATATTTAAGTAAACAGGGCTTTTTACTTCACCCAGTTTTAGTCCTGTTGGTATATCCCAATGAACTTTCATATGGCAGCTCAAAATGATACATTACCCCAGAGGGACAAGATATTATCTTGCCATTTTATACCCTTATTTGAGAAACAAATAGATCAAAGATGAACAGAACAGAGTTGTCAATAGCCTTGTAAATACAGCATTTATTTCTGAACACCTCTAGAAAATTATTTTATTCAGAGTTCAAGGGACTGAGTGGCAGAAAGGAATTAACTGTGATGTTGAAATACATCAATAAGCCCAACTGCAACTCATTTTTTTGATCCTGATGAGATGGATTTTCATAAAAAGTCTTTTGGACCAAAGTTCTAGAATAAATGGTTTGTGCCATCTAAACAGATGATTAGATGATTTATATTATTTATTATCTAATAATGATTTTTATTATTCTCAGTCATCAAGAATGCACCTCAAAGAGGAATTTATTTTCCTTTTATCTCGCCAAATTCCAATGCACAAGTTCCTAGGTTCTATAGTGCAGGATGACAAATAATAGCCTGTGTTTGGTAGTCAGTGAAGCCCAGATTAAGTTTCTTGAATGCAGTTTTTAAAAGTGACCTTAATCAAAGAAACCACTAAATGAGAAAGCAAGTTGTCATAAATACGCAAGCAGCCATTGTCATTGCACCATTTTGTAATCCGTTAGGCCTATCATGTTTTCTACAATTCTGAATTCCTAGAGAGGGGAAAAAAAATGCACCTCCTGGATGGAATCAGCATTGAGCTTGACGGTTGGAAAATATATTGCCAAGGGTTCAGATAATTAGTTTTCACATAGTATCCCCATTACAACAGTCCCAGAGGCAACATATTAGAGACAGTGTATTGTCTGACAGCTTGAGAAGTATTTAAGAGCATTCCTTTGGGACAAGGAATACCTTGATTCAAATTTTATTTCCCTCAGTTACTATCTGCATGTATTGGTTAGGGTAACACTAGTTGCTGTGATAAACAAACCCTCAAGATCTCAGTGGTTTAATACAAAGAAGTATACTGTTCTCTTATTAAAAGACCAAAACTATAATTCCTGATTGGTTAATGGCTATCCTCCAAGCAGTGATTCAAGTTTCGAGGCTCACTCATATTGTGATTTTTGCCATTCTCAAAAATAGCTTCCAGAATTTATGGTAGAAGGAGAAGAAGCCTGGAGGATTGTGTTGGGATATTAATTACAAGTCCAGCCTAAAAGTGGTATTCTTCATTTTTCTAAAAGTGCATTGGCTAGAACTCAATATCATGGCCATTGCCAAGAATAAAAGAAAGCTGGAAATTCTACACTGATAGTGTTTTCAAAGAAAAAGATGAAGTAGTTATGACGTAGCTGGGCTCTGTCACTCTGAGAGATGTATGTATTATGCAATACTTGATCTCTTTGCATGATTTTCCTCATCCACAAATGAAATTAAAAATGCCAGCATACACTAAATTGTTCTAATATTATCACAGTGTTCTGTAAATAGAAGTAGTGGTTATTGTATATAATAACATTTCACTGAACATTTTCTCTACATTGAGAAAGGTTTTATCACTTTTCATTTTTTTATTATTCAACATCAAACATTTATTCACAATTCAATTACAAAAATGAATGACTCCTCCATCCTTACCCTAGCTAGATTCAAGAAAAGCAAGAAATTTTAAAATTATTCAATAGCAAAGGGCACAGAATTTATACATGTTCAAATCAAATGCAGAAGAAGGGGAAAAAGTCTTAAGACCAACTAAAGTAGAATACCCTTTTCATCATTCTAAGAATGAAAAAGACTTGAACAATTTTGCTGTAAATTTCTATCACCTACTTACAATAGGCATTGCAAAGATTCTGTGTAAAGAAAATCATAATGCTTTTCTCAGAATTTCTTCCTCCACTTCTAAATTTCTTCATATCCTTTGGAAAAGATAAAAAAAAAAAATTGACATTCCTAGCTGCTGATCTCAGAGAAACTAAAATGTTAGACTTTTTTTTTTTTCAAAATTACCATCAGGTGAATACTATTTAATTGAGCCCCTCATATTATTTCAACACACACAAATAATTGGCATAATTTTGATCAGTTGAAAATAGCTTCATAATATCATATTTTTAATTCAAAGTAAATTCTACAATGGCTGCTGGTGAGACTGGCTTATAAATCATGAAGGGCTATGACTGCACTTTTTTTTCCAATAGGAAAGAATTGTACACCCTGATGAATATGGACAAGTTACGTTTTCTTGAGGGGATAAATTCTTTCAGCTTAGATCAGAAAAAAGTTAATCCTTGGCTTGTTTTTATGGATGATTTGCACTGGCCCTTGGGACAGAATCTCTCAGAAAGATTGATGGATCCATGAGTTAGCAATACTTTACCAATCTAAAGTAAGTATAACACAACAGGGAAGATATAGTCACCAAAATGGATCAAAAATGGAAAACACTGGAAATAAGACCATGTTGACACACTTCAGAAGAAAAGTTCTTGCTGGGGGAGATGCTAAGACAAACTGTTATTTCTAAGGAAGTTAGATAGTATAACTCTTGGAAAAACATAAAGATGACATGGAAAATTATATCTGAAACTTAAATACTCAGCTCAAATAATCCATAAGGAGGCTAGGAGGCAGAGACTTGAATGTGTAGAGTCATGTCACTGAGCCCATCCTTAAACCTTGGTAGGTGGACAAGTCACTGATATAGTTAATAATTATCTCTTCAGTCTTATCATTTCCCTCTCCTTCCATTCAGCTCTAAACTCCTATTAAAACTGAAATACTTGCAGCTCCAACAGTTTTCTCATTTTCTACACTATTGCACTGATATTCCTCTAAGCACAGATCTAGACCTTCCTTCTTCCCCTGGTTAACTTTTTTAAAATTTTATTTATTTTTAATTGGAGGATAATTGCTTTAGAGAATGTTGTGTTGGTTTCTGCCATACATCAATATGAATCAGCCATAGCTATACATATACCCCCTCCCTCTTGAACCTCCCTCCCACCACCCACCCCATTCCACTCCTCTAGGTTGTCACAGAGCACCAAGTTTGAGCTCCCTGAATCACATTGCAAATTCCCATGTAAAACAGATACCGTGGTTAACTCTTAGTCATCCTTCAGAATTTTGTTTGGCTGATGTTTTGTATAAGTGGTTTTCCCTGAGTTTCTAAGAGTGCATTATATGTTCTTTTTCTGTGTTCCCACTTTATCCAGTGATTATAATAGTAGTCATGAGTTGCCTATATGCACTTGTTAAATTTTATTCTCCCAGAGTTTAGAGAATACATTATCTTGCTACTGTGTTCTCCCAGTATCTTGTAAATTGCTATGTACATAGTAGAGCTTAATAACCTTGTTGAATACATAAATGAATGAACAATGAGGTCTGCCCTCCCATTTGCCTTGGTAGGTATCTCAGTTGTAATGTCTTCCTGAGACTCTACTATGCATCGGACCCATTGGCTTGGCTGAAGTCTAGCTTATTTCAAGTAAAACTTGATATCTTTTGAGGTCTCCATAGAGGTGACGGATAAATTAGTCTGAAACACCAAGAACTGTGCAATGGTTTGGTGGTTATTTGACTTGAAAAGTTATTCTCCCCCTGTCCCATTCTTAGACAAATACTTATGTCTTTTATATGATATTTTTCTTATTTCTCGAAAGCCTTCTTACCCCAATCATGCAGAGAATAAATAATGTCTACAAAAATATGCTATCATCTAGAGATGAAAACTGCTATGTAAATAGAAAACCCTGCACTATTATCTTTAATTACCTTTAGAAGTTTGGCATCTGAAAAGCAAACAAATTATGCTTTTTAAAATCAGCCTCCATTTCATATTTTTAACTCACGATTGAAACAGTGTTGGACCAAGGTTTTCCACTAACACCAAACTTGTGCACAAGATGCTACCCTGTGTTGCTGTCTAAATAATCCTTTACAGAGATGAAAGGCTAATTACCAGCTGTTCTAATGATTTGTTGTTATTGATTTAAATGCTCCATTTGTTTCAATCACAGTTGTATGATTTTATGCTACAAAAATTCCCATTAACCTGCTAAAGAAATTACAGTCCCCCTTCTGAATAATGTTTCCTAAAGGTCTAAGGCAAAGGCAGAAAAAAAGAAAGTGAAAACAACTGGAAAGCTCCCTTAATAGAAAGTTTCCCATGGCTTGTGAATGATAATCACTCCCTGTGGGGGGAAATATTAACAAGATGAAGCATGTAATGCCATTATCTTGTATTTTCATTCTCCAAACAGGACTATGCATATTTAAATTTCAACTTTACAACTGAGAAGAATGGAGAAATGGAAGTTAAGTGACTGTCCAGGGATATAATTAAAAGTATGAATAGTTCTCTTAAGTTGTTTTTGTGTTATTTTCTCATCAAGAGTACACACACACACACACACACACACACACACGAGGACACTTACAAACATTGAGAAAGAGAAACATTTTCATTTCACTTTACATATGAAAGTGAAAGTGTTAGTCGCTTAGTCGTGTCCGACTCTTTGTGACCACATGCACTGTAGCCCACCAGGCTCCTCCATCCGTGAGATTTTTCAGGCAAGAATACTGGAATGGGTTGCCATTTCCTTCTCCAGGGGATCTTCTCGACTCAGGGATCAAACCTAAGTCTCATGCATTGCAGGCAGACTCTTTACCTTCTGAGCCACCACGGAAGCTTTACATATACATAATATTTTTTGCTTATTGGCAAAGTAGAAATTTTTAAATGTAGCAGAGTAATTTGGGGGGAATTATTCATGAGAAAAATTCTTATCTTTTTTTTTAATGAAATGTAAAATAAGTTTTGAAGGGCTCTATGAAATACTCAATGGTAGATTTTTTTCAAGAAAGAAAGACGTAAGTATTGTACTAGGAGGCCCTGGGAATTCACTGGTTTTTAATAAACATGGGATTTAAAGCTTTGAAATCTTTTTTTTGCATACAGTTCCTCTAAGATTTGCCATCAGGATTTATAACCAATATCTGTTTAAATGTGTCAGGTGCCACCAAGGTTTATAGCAGCATTATCACAGTAGCTAAAACATGGAAACAACCTAAACACCCAACAACAGAAAAGTAGATAAAAAAGATGTGATATAATCAATAGATACAGACTCACACACACAATGGGAATACTATTCAGCCATAAAAAAAGAATGAAATAATGCCATTTGCAGCAACATGAATAGACTTAGACATGATCATATTAAGTGAAATAAACCAGAGAAAGACAAATATCATATACCACTCAAGTGTGAAATATATATATATAAAAATGATACAAATGAACTTATGTATAAACCAGAAACAGATCCACAGACATAAAAAACAAACTTATGGTTATCAAAGAGGAAAGGGGTGGGGAGGGATAAATTAGGAGTTTGAGATTAACATATACATACCATTTTATATACAGTGATATATAAAATAGATAACCAAAAACGACCTTTGTATAGCACAGAGAACAAAAGAGGCAAAAAATCCTTAAAAGTATACACACACACACACACACACACACTGGGGTATATAAATAAACCCCACCCCTGGTAGATCAGCTGGTAAAGAATCTGCCTGCAATGCGAGAGACCTGGGTTTGATCCTTGGGTTGGGAAGATCCCCTGGAGAAGGGAATGGCTACCCACTTTAGTATTCTGTCGTGGAGAATTCCTGGACTGTATAGTCCATGGAGTCACAAAGAGTTGGACACAACTGATTGACTTTCACTCACTCACTATATAGGTATATATTTTTCAGTCACTTCACTGTACACCTGAAGCTAACAAAACACTGTAAATCAACTAAACTTAAAAAAAAAAAAAAATGGACCAGGTGCCATTTTACTTTTTGGTCTTACTTGTATTTTATATATTGTAACGATTTGTTAAGAATGAAGGCTGGTTTAAATCTACATGCACAAATAAATTACTTAAATATATCCTTTCTTCTTTTATGCACTTCTCTCTTAAAAAAAAAATTATGTTCCTCATAAGAACGTAGGGTTGTTGAGTGTCCTAGATGAACTATTCCAGAGAAGGCAATGGCACCCCACTCCAGTACTCTTGCCTGGAAACTCCCATGGACGGAGGAGCCTGGTAGGCTGCAGTCCATGGGGTCTCAAAGAGTCAGACACGACTGAGCGACTTCACTTTCATTTTTCACTTTCATGCATTGGAGAAGGAAATGGCAACCCACTCCAGTGTTCTTGCCTGGAGAATCCCATGGATGGGGGAGCCTGGTGGGCTGCCATCCACGGGGTCACACAGAGTCAGACACGACCGAAGCGACTTAGCAGCAGCAGATGAACTTTGTACGTGCCTAGCACACAGTCGACTCTCCACAAATGGTAGCTGCCGTGTGTCACTACCAACATTAACTATTAACAGTTGGGGCTACACAGATCCTCACAGGAAAATGTCTGCATTGCAAGGTTGACTATAAAGTACTGCAATTACATTATATCTTCTTTAAACTTGCAGTGTGGATAGATTTCAAGGATAACTCTTCATAAAATAGGGCCTTAGTTCTACAGTTTTTGTAATGATTCTACTGTTACTCAAAATGTTACAGCACAGCCTTGAGATAAAGCTGTCCTGGGCTGTTGTGCTGTCTCTTCAGTTCATTTCTACTCTGAGACTCCATGAACCACAGCCCATCAGGCTCCTCTGTCCATAGGATTCCTCAAGCAAGACCACCAGAGTAAGTTGCCATGCCCTCTTCCAGGGGATCTTCCCCATCCAGGGATTGAACCCGCATCTCCTGAATCTCCTGCATGGCAGGCGGATTCTTTTTCCCTCAGCCACCAAGGAAGCCCCCAAATCAAGCTGCAGAACCAGCTAATAAAGCAGTTGAAAGAGGCAGCCTTAACACTTCAGTTATGCTTTTTACATTCACATGATATTGGAGTTGATTTCTGAAGGTATAAGTGTGTTCACATCTCATTTATTGCAAAACATCGTGTCCTCAATTGACTTTGGAGTCTAAAAACAAAAATCCTTTGTGACTCAAAAATAGGGAGGATTAGGGAGGGTAGGCAAACTGTGTTTGGATCTGGGACACAAGTACTTCTTTCAGTAATTTAACCAATAAATTATCAATAATTTGATTTTCTACACAGTCTGGAGCCTTGCTTTCTAGTCACTTGCTGACTTCTCTATGACAATGTAGAGAAACAAACACCATGCCAGTCTATAAACTTTGATTCTCTTTCTTGCCTAGAGAAGGATAGAAAAGTCCCATAGCAGTTCAGGTGGGTCAAAGATCATGACCAGTTTTCACTTCTCTTCATTTTTCTGTAGGTCTCGTTTCCTTAGTTCTATTTGGGATTTTGTTTCCATTTTTTTAAGTCACTTTTCAGTGACTCGATACTCAATATTGCTATAAAATCTGTGCCTTGGTCAAGTGCTTTTGGCTTCAAGTAAAGAAAATCCACTCAAACTATATGAAGTCAAGGAAGCAACTTAGAAGGAAGTAAGAGGGAGTCCCATATTACAAACAGCATGGAGAGTCCAATCTTAAAAAAGGATGGAAACAAGAAAACATGCCAACAAATGTTCAACTCTCCAGTAATTGACCAAGGTAGCTCTCTCCCAGCTCCATCAATGTAATTATCTCCACCTCTCTGCAGCCACATCATTTTTCATCCCTGCTGAGAAGTGTCTCTTTCAATCTTTCCTCTTGGCAGACCTGCTTCCTCTTCCTTCTCAGTGCATGATGCAAAATGCCTGTTCTGTAGTCTTTCGGTTTATATCTCAACACAAGCAAGAAGAAAGATGACCAGTATTTGAAAGTGTTAATGCTAACCTTCTAGGAGAGGTACTGGAATTAACCCACACATGGGTCAAACACATTCTTGGTCTGATCACTTCCATCCAGGAGAAGGAATTTTTATAACATAAATAGGAAAACAGCAGCATCCTTCACCTGCCTCTATACTCCATGGACAGAGGGCATATAGGGTGTGGTATGGACTAAGAAGACACCCTGTATGTTGTCTACTATTCTGTTCTCCATTTTGAAAAGATTAATCCCCATCTACATTCTTCCCTAAAATAGCTTTCCCATTTGTATTACCTCAGGGAGAATGTGAAGAGAGTAACTCCTGCCAGGCAATGCCAAAGCTATTCATATTCTCAAAAGCTAATGAAGACACTATAGCTAATCTCTGGGAAGCATCCGCCACAGCAAGGTGAAGTCAAACGAATAAAGCAATTCAGTTAGGATAAAGCCATCCAGAGGAGCACCTTACAGACATGCTGAGCAGCTGCCTCTGCCTCTTTAAACAGGGGTGCTGAAGCCACAGAAAACATCAAGGACGCATTCCAATCAATGTCAGCTTTTTCCTTCAGACACAGACAAACACAGCCCAGACCCACATACACGAGGGCACCTTTTTTTTTTTTTTTAATGTCTTTTAATTTTTTTTTTAAATTTTATTTTATTTTTAAACTTTACAATATTGTATTGGTTTTGCCAAATATCAAAATGAATCCTCCACAGGTATACATGTGTTCCCCATCCTGAACCCTCCTCCCTCCCCATACCATCCCTCTGGGCCATCCCAGTGCACCAGCCCCAAGCATCCAGTACCGTGCATCGAACCTGGACTGGCAACTCATTTCATATATGATATTATACATGTTTCAATGCCATTCTCCCAAATCTTCCCACCCTCTCCCTCTCCCACAGAGTCCATAAGACTGTTCTATACGTAAGTGTCTCTTTTGCTGTCTCATATACAGGGTTATTGTTACCATCTTTCTAAATTCCATATATATGTGTTAGTATACTGTATTGGTGTTTTTCTGGCTTACTTCACTCTGTATAATAGGCTCCCGTTTCATCCACCTCATTAGAACTGATTCAAATGTATTCTTTTTAATGGCTGAGTAATACTCCATTGTGTATATGTACCATAGCTTTCTTATCCATTCATCTGCTGATGGACATCTAGGTTGCTTCCATGCCCTGGCTATTATAAACAGTGCTGCGATGAACATTGGGGTACACGTGTCTCTTTCCCTTCTGGTTTCCTCAGTGTGTATGCCCAGCAGTGGGATTGCTGGGTCATAAGGCAGTTCTATTTAAGAAGCAGAACTTAGGGTGTTTTTTTTAAAACAATTGGCATGCTAGCAAATAACCACTAGAGAGTACTGCACTCTGTACTTCAAACATTTGAAGTGATTTTTTGAGGTTCTGCTAAGTGCCAGGCACCCCACTTAGCTCTGATGATACAAAAATGTACAAAGTATGGTCCATTCCCTTAGATCAGAATTTAGTGGAAGGGATGGCTAAGCAAACAGGAAAATGTTAAGAGGCAAGAAATAACTTTTAGCATGGGAGAAGGACAGATGGCTTTGCAAGAATGTTCTCTGAGATAAGACCTAAAGGATGTTTGGGAGGTTAGGATAGAGAGGAGAGACCAAAGGATGTAAGAGCAATTAATCGAGTGCATATATTTATTAAACTAATGATTATATGCCAGACTTTGGGTGATACCCTTGGAACACAGTGGAAACTAGTTTATACAGCCTCTGAATTTTCAACTGAATGGGAAGCCCAAGAGTAATCAAAACATCAGGGAAAAAACAGTGATGTGGGCCAGGAAGGAAAAGCACAAGGGAAAAATCATCTCTTCAGAAGGTAAGAATAGCATGCCTTATTTCTATTTATTTAGCCAAAGGAGGACTAGACCTAGGAAACAGAGAGGAGAGACACTTGAGAGCTTCGTGTGAATGGAGCAGGGAGTTCCAGAGTCACAGGGCAAGAAAAGGGGAAAGGCAGGAAGCAAATCCGACTTGCAGGGCCAGAGGCTCAGTTGAAAGATTTTGGCTTGAACCCAAAGTGCAGTCAAGTTCCAGTGAGGGTCAGACACAGCAGGCCTACACTTGTATTTGATTTTTCAAACGATCACGCTGATTACTACAGAGAGTGTATCTGTGGTTGGGAGTGACAAAGCCAAAAGTATGGATCTAGGGAACTAGAATAATCCAGTCTGACTGGAAGTCAAGAACAGAATCAAGACAGATAAAGACAAAAACCATATGATATCACTCATATATGGAATCTAATTTTTTAAAATGATATAAATGATTTTATTTACAAAATAGAATCAGACTTACAGATTTCAAAAACAAATGTATGGTTACCCAAGAGGAAATGTGGGGGGAGGGATAAATTAAGAGATTAGGATTAACATACACACACTACTGTATATAAAATAATCAACAAGGACCTCCTGTATAGCACAGGGAACTCTACTCAATATTCTGTAATAATCCATATGGGAAAAACCTGTATCTGAAAAAAATGAATATATGGCACCAAAGAATTGATGCTTTCGAACTATAGTTCTGGAGAGAACTCTTGCTGATCCCTTGGACAGCAAGATTAAACCAGTCAATACTAAAGAAAATCAACCCTGAATATTAATTGGAAGGACTGATGCTGAAGCTCCAATACTCTGGCCACCTGATGCAGAAAGCCAAGCATTGGAAAAGACCCTGATGCTGGGAAAGATTGAGGGCAGGTAGAGAAAGGGGCGACAGATTCAGTGGACATGAGTTTGAGCAAACTCCAGGAGACAGTGAAGAACAGGGAAGCCTGGCATGCTGCAGTCCGTGGGCTGGCAAAGAGTCAGACATGACTTACTTACTGAACAACAGCAATATACAAAACTGAATCATGTTGCTGTACACTGGAAACTAACGCAACACTGTAAATCAACTATACACCAAAAAGTTAAAAAATAAAAAAATCTATCAATGTGATGTGGGAGGGGAAGAATGGTGTAGACAGAGAATGGGAGGATGTGTGCAGCCAAAGAATTAAACAGGAGGAGATCTTAGACTATATTGAAATCCTCTGAGAAAATATATAATCTATGATGAACAATGATACCCTGCTTGGGCTTCCATAACAAAAATATCACAGCCTGCCTGGCTTCAACAATAGAAATTAATTTGCTCATGGTTCTAGAGGCTGGGAAGTCCAGGATCAAGGTTTGGCAGCACTCAGTTTTTCATGAGAGCTTTCTTCCTGGCGTAGAGATGGCTACCTTCTCACTGGGTAATCACATGGCCTTTCTTCAGTGTGTGCGTGTTTGGGGGTTGGGGGAGTAGGAATGAAACTATGCTTCCTGATAGCTCTTCTTATAAATACACTAATCTCATCAGATCAGAGCTCCACCCTATGACCTTATTTAGCTTTAACTATTTTCTAAAGGTCCTATTTCCAAACATAGTCACATTGTGGATAAGACTTAAACGTGTGAATTTTGAGGGGGCTCCATTCAATGTATAACATTCAGGAAATACATTCCCTCTACATTGTCCAAGTATGTTTAGTCATTTGATTACAGATAATGCACTCTTTCCGCCAAACCAATACATCCAAGAAAAGGTGACTTTTTTATGAAAAAGCTAGAGCCTAAAAAATACTTTTGATTCTAAATCTTACGAAAACACTAACTCTAAGTATTTTGCCTAGATCCTATTGGGGAAAAAAAAATGTCAAGAGACTTTTTGTCCCTTTCTTTCGATGCCAAGCTTTGACGCTACAATTATGATTCATTTTACAAGGTAAATGTATATAGAAACTAATATCACATTTGCACTTGCATTAATTATTCTGATTATATATTATCTTAAAAACATTCCACTGAAATGTTTGAGACTTTTCTCCTCTTTATTTCAGTTTGTTAGGAGTCCAGAGGTATTGCCAAATGAATAACACTACTCAACTAAAATGAATTATTTAGGCACTCTATTGTCTATGATTTATCATGGCAGTGAGTTGAGCTCAATGCAAGAATTTTCCATAAATGGTGCATTCCACATTGCTGATCATGTTTAAGCAGAGCCTGAAAGATGACTTGGGGGCATGAAGGTGAAGTAGATGCATTAGAATAATGACCTTAAAAAAATCTCTCCCAGCCATTCCTCTCTGTGATTTATTGTCAGGCCACGACATCCAAAGATCTATCTCTATTTTAGTTCTTAGGCTTCATAAATCTCAAGAAATTGAAATTTACTTTTCTACTTATAATTATTTATCTGCACTTGCAGAATCTTGCATGGCTCTTGTGTTTATCTTATTTATTCTGTTTATCCAAAGATTTTATTTACTGAGAATTAGATGAGGTTTCTTTTGGAACATTATAACGTGTTCTTTGCCAAGGCAGATGTCAAAGGGTGTTAAGCTTCGGTTTGTCTAAAATTATGCTTCTAGATGGAACCTAAATCTCTTTGTTTTACAGAGGAGGAAATAAGTTTATTTTTGAGTTTTGAATACAGGCAGTAACTGATAAAAATATCGACTTTCTATATCCTTTCATAACATTTCCCAGCATAGCAGGTGTGAACTGTATAGATTTTAGAGACAGATATGAATTTAAATCTAAGCCCTGACATATACTGTTTAATCTTGGGTAAGTTACCTAACCTCTCTGAGTCTCCACTTCCTCATCACTAAAATGCAGATATCATACTTTACTTGTTGCAAGTATGAGAAATAACTTCTGAACAATGCTTGGCAGAGGGTAGGCACTCATTGTGGGAGCCACTCAGTATTACTGTGGATCTCTCACCGTTGAGATAGCAAACTGTCACATTTCCACTTCTCCTCCTTTCTCTTTAAACCTCATATTACCTGGGCTCATCTTTCTCAACTGGCTCTGCTCGTCGTCTCATGTCAAGTCCCGCCAGGATGAGAGCCACAGAGCCAGAAGAGGAAGTGGTGACAAGAGACAGAAAGGCTCCTCTGCTGATTTACTCCTGAAGCCACTCATTCGGCCCCTTTCCTCAGAACTGGGACCCCCAGTGTAACACCTGGGCAGCCTAAGAAGCAGTACATTCCCAGTGGATACAGATGAGTCCTCTTGTGTTCCTTGGGTATAAGAATTCCCTATTAAGTGGTGATACCTCAAAGAACTAAGAATAAAATAAAAATAATAAAGTATAAAGACAGTGCTAGCAGGAAAGGCAGCATATAAATGTCCTGGCTTAATTTCCACTCCCTATCTCTCCAACCCAGCTTCCCAGTTGGTGTTAGTGGTAAAGAACCCGCCTGCCAACGAAGGAGACATAAGAGACGCCGGTTTGACCCCTGGGTCAGGAAAATCCCCCGGAGGAGGGCACAGCAACCCACTCCAGTCTTCTTGCCTGGAGAATCCCATGGACAGAGGAGCCAGGTGGGCGAGGGTCCATAGGGTCTCCAAGAGTCAGACACGACTGAAGCGACTTAACATGCACCTTCCCAACCAGCCCCTCCCCACATGCACATACATCCCACTTGTACCAGAAAAAAAAAACAAAAACAAACAAACAAAACTGTTCATTCAGCTCAGGCAGCAATGTAACTAGGAGCAAACTGAACTCTAACCAAGTTTTCTAAACTCTTGGCCTAAGACTTATTTTTAAGGGAGGCCTAAATGATATTCTCAAGTAGAATTTAAATCAATTCTTGTTTGTAACTTAAACACAGTCAACACCCAATTTCCTGCACTGATGGAGAGAATAATTTATAGCTGATGTTAGAATACATTGTATAAGGGGTATTAGTTTTCCAAAGATATACTTTCCTAATTACATTCAGCTGAAGGCAGCTTAGTGGGATGAAACGGGTAGCGGCTTAGGCATCAGGGTGTCTGAGTTAGTACTCTGTACACACTGTCTACAGTATCTACCATTTGACCTTGAGATGACAACTCTTCTCTAGGATCCTCAGCATTTTCCCCTTTGAGAGTATTCATGCATACTTAGAGAAATGTGCCACACTAGCAAAAGGGAATGCAATATAAGTTCATATTAATCTGAGTATCCCTAGCATATACCCGAGAGCCTGACGCACAGTAAGCAGGAAATGCTTGGGGAATGAAAGCCTTTATTTCTGCCCAAGAGACTGTACCATTTGAGGCAAGAAACCTCATTTCTGGATCTTAGTTTCTTCTTCTGCTAAATGGAGATTAAAAACCTTCTCTAATTAATAATAATAATAACAGCTAAAATTTCTAGAGCACATACTTTTAGGTCAGGCATAAGTCTACAAATAACTTTTATTGCTCCATCTCTTTGGTTCCATAGGGTAGTTTACTGTGGTAGGCAATATGTCTGCTTCATTTTACGGATGAAGAAATAGATGCCCAAAGGATTTAAATAAACTGCTCCATCTGAAGAACCACTGTATTGGGGAAGAGTTCTGACAACGTCCTTAGATTTCCAGATTTTGAATCTATTAATGAGGTTTTTCCTTCCCTGAGCTCATCAGCACTGATGAGAGATGGAAGGCGGGCAGACGCCTGCTGAAGGCACCCAGAAACTCTTTGGAGAGAAAATACTGGGTTGGCCAAATGGTTCCGTAAGATCATATGGAAAAACTTAAATGATCCTTTTGGCCTACCCCATATCAATCAGCAGGATGAAGTTCAGATGTGCAAAATGTGCCCTGCTTCAGGCACTCAAGGCAGCAATCTAAAAAATTAGAGCCCAGCTGAGGTGAGCAAAGCACATGCAGGGGAATTAAGAGAAAGAGGAAGGTAAGAGATCATTGTAGCTGGGGAAGCAGAAAACATGCCAGGAGAAAAAAAGCATGGAGCCCAGGGTTAGCAGTACAGGTTGGCTGTGAGTCTTCATTCTTTAACATATGATTTGGGACAATGAACAAGTGTCGGAATCTCTCTAAGCCTTGATTTTCTCATTTAAAATATGAATAATTATAGCACGCCCTCCCTCAGTGGTTGTAGGTGGGATGAGATACCATAGGTGAAGCATCGAGCCCAAGGCTGGGTGTTTAGTAAGTGTTCAGTACATATAAGCTAATTGTTAGATAGTGGAGCAATGGAATTGGGACGAAATGGCTGTGCATGACCCAGTGACTGTGCTTAGACATGGGAAGTAAAGGCACATGTCACCATATCCATCTCTGTGTGTGTCCTTTATCTAAGAGTGACATGACTCTTTGAAGTGACATTTTGAATCAGTCCCCACCGGTTTCCGAATAATGAAGCAGCCCGATAGAAAGGTGGTCTCTTAAGACCACATTACTGTCAGGTGACAGTTGGTTACAGTGAATTAAATCAGATGATGCTGTTGGCTTGTCTCAGCTCCAGAGATGCTGAGAGTGTTCAGTGCTGCATAATGCAGCCTCAGCAACAGTTTAACCTACTACTTTCCTTCATCTTCCCATCCTCCATCTCTCTCCTCCTTTACTTTCCTTTATTTTTTTCTACCCCTTCTCTGTCTCTCCTTTGCATTTCTCCTTGAGGGATCTACCTGGCTGAATTGTGAACCCAAACATGTATAGTGGAAACACAGATAAAAATCCTGTTAGAGGTGAGACTGCAAGGAAAGTACAGCAGATATGCAGAATTATCAAGAGAGTAAAGAAGGAAGAGTAATATATCTCCATATATCAGATCTCTAAAGAGTCATATCGCTAAAGAAACCCACTGCCGTACAAATAAAAACGACTTAGTGAGTACAATCTAAAAGCCCTCGTGTCTCCAGCATTAAGTACATTTTTCAAGAGTTGACTAACAGTCTGAATCCCATCCTATGCAGCTATAGAAAATCTAGCAGTTTTTCTCCCGAGTTCCTTGCAAGCAGTTCTACAAATCCTCTAGGAATGATAGTACATGCTGTTCAAATCCATCCTGTCTCCTGTGTCCCATGGCTCTGTGCTCTCTTCCCCTGGGGACTGCCTCTCTCTGCATGCTGGACCCCCTGCCTCCAATATGCTTCATTTCACCCAAGCATCCTTTCCCCATAAGCATGGCTGAAACCAGGATATGGTGATTAATGAAACTTCACTAAAGACCAAGGTATAATATGTAGGAATTTAAATGCAGAAATGGGAAACTTCAACCTTTCTGATTGGTTATGAAATATCACTGATCCTGGGGTCTATGGACCCCAGTCAAAAGGGTACAGAGCTGGACCTCTCTCTACCTTGACCTGCCACATTTTCCCAGATGTATACATACTGCCGCCCTTTTTCCTTTGGCCCTGCCCATGGTGGCCGAAAGACAGAAGAAACAAATCTAAAAATTCTAAATAATTTATGTTCTACTCAGTCACCAAAGAAGACAGATCTTCAGTCCCTCATACACTGACCTCTGCATTCTAGTACAGGCTCTCAGCTTGGCTTTTTTTTTTTTTTTAAAGATGTTTTCATTGGCATGTTTTTCTCCCCAAACAAGAGAAGTATGACCTTTAACATCAAGGTTAAGACTCACACAAATACTTAATGCAAGTTGACATTTAATTCCTTTTTTTTAAAAGGCATCTGAGATTTGTTCCCAAGTTGGGCTCAAGGTCCAAGTAACTGGCATTTCTAATGCAAACTCAACCAGTGGGAAGCTTTTCTCAGGTCCACTGTGTTGGTGAAAGGCAGCAGAGATGAGAACTGAGTATATCTTTCTATTGCTTTCAGAACAAAACTCTGGAAATCTCTGATTTATTTTTCCAAAAATATGACACTACAACCCTACTTTTTTCTTCTTGGGAGGGGATAATGCAACCTTAATAAGAAATCAAGAGATTACATTAAGTAGATTTTACTGACTCTTTCCCGATGTTCATTAGTTACTTCAGAGGGTTTGGGGAAATAAACAAGATTTGAAGAGATTGAGAACCTTCCCACATGCACATGCCTCAGCCAAATGCTGTGGTGCCCTGATGGTCATGCTATTCAACTTACCTAGGGTTTCTTACACAAAGTACTTCAAATGTTTTACAGTGAGAGGCATAAGAAATTAAATGAAGGTGACTGCCAAAATGGGAATAGTTTCTGCTGCAAAAAAAAAAAAAGAAAACAAAAACAACAAAACAATTTGTAGAAAGGAAGAGGAAAAAAAAAGACTAAACAAGAGGCAGGTTTGGAATGCTTTCTTGGTATAAGTTTGCTCATAACAGTATTTAGGGGAGATAAAAGGGAAAATGTCTAAAAATGTCAAGACAAATATCTATGATACCTACATGGCTTGGGTGAGATTGAAAGTGATCAGAATATGACTTCACAAAGTAAAATAAAGATTAGGAGGTGCTTTGAGAAAGGTAATAATGGAGTAGGAACATGAAATATGCACATGAAAGTGACTTTCAAAGAGCCAAGTCAGTAAAAATACCCAGGGAAGAATTTGGACAGGTCAGATTAGAGTCCTGGTTGGTCTTTCAGGACAAAAATTCAACCGGGACAGTGACTCACACCAAAGCCAAGCCATGTATGATAAGCCAAAGCAGAAACTGGGAATCTATGTCATTCGTCAGCCAGGACTCAAAAAGAAACATTACTAAGATAAGACCTCTAAGGTAAGATAAATAATTGCTGAGTTTGGGGAGGCATAAAACCCACTCAGGTAGAAAGGCTGATCCTTCCAAAGTCTGTAAGCACTTACCTGGTCTTGCTACTGCAAGGCATTTCAGGGTTGAAAGCAGAAGGCAGATGCTACTGGATACACCTCCCCTTTGCTCCATTTACTGGGAAAAAGCTGTTCTCCACTGTAATGCGAGTATACTGGGCAAATTTCAAATACAGCACTGGGCGCTTTTTACTCATCTCTCATCTTCACCGCCGGAGAAGGCAATGGCACCCCCACTCCAGTACTCTTGCCTGGAAAATCCCATGGACGGAGGAGCCTGGTAGGCTGCAGTCCATGGGATAGCTAGGAGTCGGACACAACTGAGCGACTTCGCTTTCACTTTTCACTTTCATGCACTGGAGAAGGAAATGGCAACCCACTCCAGTGTTCTTGCCTGGAGAATCCCAGGGATGGGGGAGCCTGGTGGGCTGCCGTCTATGGGGTTGGACAGAGTCAGACATGACTGAGGCGACTTAGCAGCAGCAGCAGCATCTTCACCGCCATCTTGCCTGTGTTTTACAGCTGAGGACTGAGACAGAGAGAACAAGTAACCACCTGGATCCATCTAGGCTAGTGACTGGTTCAGCTGGGAACAATTAGAAGATTGCTGGAGGCCTCGGTTAATACTTATAGCTAATAAGATAGCAGGAATTCCTTTTCTGCAACTGGCATTTGGTTACTGAATTTACCTGGGGATAATATACCATGGAAAATGCAGGAATGTGAAAGAAGACTTCAGTCAAGCTGTGTTTCTGTCACATATAATTTATTCAATTTTGGAGAAGTTATTTAACCTTTCTGAGCTTCCTTTTCCTTATCTGCAAAATGAGTTTTGCTTATTTAGAATGGCATGAAGGTTAAATTTTGCAGTATCAGTGAAAATCCTTTGACTCGGATTACCAGTTCTGTTTGTAATTATTCTAAATGGTGGGACTTGACTTGGCCAATAGTACATCTTTGTTCTCTTTTTGTTCTAATGACTCTCCAGTTAACATGTGTCTCAATCAAGATGTAGAGATAAGAGTGTTCAAACTAACAGTAGTGAGAACTAGCAACTGACTCAAGCTAACTTAATATAGTGAGCTCTATTGTAATGATCCTGGGTATCTCAGAAAATTTAAGGTGGGGCTTCCCCAATAGCTCAGCAGTAAAGAATTTGCCTGCAATGCAGAAGACACAAGTTCAATCCCTGGGTCAGGAAGATGCCCTTGAGGAGGGCATGGCAACCCACTCTCATACATGCTTGCTTGGAGAATCCCATTGACAGAGGAGCCTGGTAGGTTACAGTCCATGGGGTGGCAAAGAGTCAGATACAACTGAAGTGACTGAGCAGAGACAGACACGCACATCTCATGAGGACAGCTGTCAAGAAACCAGGAATTTTCTCTCCCTTTGTTCCTTTCCTTCAACACGCATATCTTCTAAACCAAAAAGGTTGGTTTTGGCTCCAGGGACCAAATTTGTGGAAGTCAATTTTCCCACAGACTCTGGTGGGGGGATGGTTTTGGGATGATTCAAGCACATTACATTTCTGTTCACTTTGTTCCTATTATTATATCAGCTCCACCTCAGATCACCAGGTGTTAGATCTAACAGGAGGTTGGGGACCCCTGTTAGACATCTGCTTAATTCTTTCCTCTAAGAAGACAACTTTTCTGTCCACTCATCCACATGTACATAGCTGACCCCGAAGGCACCGCCGAAAATCCTTGCAATTAAAGTGACTTTCCATTTTGGCTGTCCTAGAGGAACTGCATCCCTCCCTGTGTTGTTAATTCCCCTTTCCCAAGAGAAAGCATGTGATGGACTCAGGTTAGTTCAGGGGTGGACCTCAGTGCTCAGTCAGCTGTAGATACAGGCTGTGAGTCAGAGGTGTCTTAGGCTGACTTTTCTAGGTTGTGATGATACATTTTTTACAAGAAGTAAGATTGCCATCTCTAGGTGCTCACCATGCCTTTCTTGAAAGATATCAATATGATTTTTAATATTTGGTACCTCTGTATGGGCTTTCCTGGTGGCTCAGCTGGTAAAGAATCTGCCTGCAATGCAGGAGACCTGGGTTCAATCCCTGGGTTGGGAAGATCCCCTGGAGAAGGAAAAGGCTACCCACTCCAGTATTCTGGCTATAGTACTCCACTATGCCTCTGTATAGCCAAATAGCCTTTGAGAGTCAAGAATAAAGAGTAGGGAAGGGTTAATGACTTTTCCCAATATTACTCAGATATAATTAGATCTAATTAGGGTTAGATCTAATTATATCTAAAAATTAGATCTAATTATATCTTAGGGTTAGATGAGTTAGGCCCTTGACAAGAGACCTAACATCATTAGAAGATACAAGAAGATTTTAGAATAACAGATGTTATCCTTTCACTGTATATTACAGGTTCCCTCCATGCTTCACAAACATATCCTCTCTCCCCTCAAATAATTTCCACACCAATAATCTTCTGTTATACTGAAATTTTCCTTTTGGATTTTTGGAGCTTCATAAACAATAGAGCTCAAAAGACAAAAATGTGGTTTCACTATTTCTTCTGACACCTGCAGGGAAATCACTGCCCTGGCATTGATTTAATCAACCCAGAGCATTAAACCCTTAACATTTAAAATAGATAAGTGAATGATTCTGTAAGGGTCATAAAATCCCTTTGTCTTTATTGGCAAATCCATTATTTAAAATAGGACAATCACTACAGTGTTTAAAAGTTGAGTTCTGCTCCAGGACATGGGCTTCTTGCCAGGACTGAGCAAAGTGCAATAACTTAGAAAAGGCTAATAACTGTGAAATGATATTACATTATTTGGACACTTCTCTGAAAGAGACTAATAGCAGTGACTTTTTGTGTGTGTGTGTGAACTGCCAGTCTACAGAAGTGGATGGAACTGAATTTGTGTCCATCAGTAATTCTATGAGATAGCAGACCTCAGTCCATTGCCTTGGGATAAGCTTCATCACAATCTGCAGGCTCTTGAAATGTTCCCCTACTCTACCCACAACCCCCTCCCCCCCCCAAAAAAAAAAAAAAAAACAAAAAACTACTAACAACTCTTTCCCATCCCACCACTTTTTTTTTTTTTTTTTGCAGAAGCCCACACTCTTATGTGCTTGAAAGGATTGAGACTGATGGGGCTGATTTTTTGAAATTGTTTAGAGAAATAAAGTTTGGGCTACCATTCTGAAGAATAAAGCTAAGAATGAGCTTTTGGGTCAACACTCAACTCCATTCTTTCTGACAACTGCTTGTTCTGATCCGCTGACCAAATCTGTCTGGGTCAGGAGAGAAAACCAGAGCAAGCTGGGCCATCATGTTCTCTATCTTGAAAGAGTTTGGAATTACTATTCAAAGATATCATTTAGATTCTTTTAGTATCTGACCTCAGAGGATATTTAAATTTGGCAGCTATGGGGTAGTCCTTTTAAATTATGTTCATAGAACAGCAGATAGTGTGAGGTGGAGAGAGACAAGAAGGAGACAGAAATACAGAAAGAGAAACTATTTACATGTGAGTTAGTTTAAATAGGTTTCTATTACTTCTAACCAAAGTAACTTTGGATAAGATGGTGGAGAGCAAGTGTATAAGCCAGTGAAAATGGAAGAAAATAAAAAAGAGAGTAAGAGAGTTTGTTGAAAAGACTCTTTACAAGATTTCAAGATTTTGATGGTGGTTTAGTCACTAAGTAATGTCTTGCGACACCATGGACTATAGCCCGCCAGGCTCCTCTGTCAACAGTATTTTCCAGGCAAAAATACTGGAGTGGGTTGCCATTTCTTTCTCTAGAGGATCTTCCCGGCCCAGGGATCAAACCCAGGTCTCCTACACTGCAGGCAGATTCTTTACTGGCTGAGCTACCAGGCTATTTACATTTATTTGTTGTGATAGACAAAGCTTAAAAATTCCCCTTTTAGAAGACAGAAAGTTAAATGAGATAATTCTTTGAGTTTCCTTTTACTGATACTATCCTAGTCAAGATATTAACTTGGGGGGGAAAGCATTCTTAAACTAACTTAAAATTTTCTTTTGAAATCAATGCTTGAGTAGAGCAGACCTTTTCCTTGGCATCAGCAACCACTGCAAGTTAGAATGAAAGAAACTATCTCAAAACAGAGCCCACACTCTTAACCCAAGCAACTATGACCCCGGGAAGGTATTCAGTTCACATAGTGTGACTGCTTTTGCTCAAATGCTTATTTCCTTAGTAAGTATAAGGAGATCTTCTGGTATATCCACTAGTTATTAAGAGAATACACAGTATCTTAAGAGTGTGCATTGGGGCAGCCATTAAGAGGGAGCCACTGTTCCTAAATCACAAATAGAAGGAACATTAATGACTATTGTGGTTTCTCATGCAAAATTAGACAGTTCTCAGGTAGAGAGATAAAAAATCAAAAGCTTCTCAATACCAAAATGGAGGAATGGTGTAATGGGGTAGGCTATTATTTCCAGGGATTTTTTTTTTTTTTTTTTTTGAGGAGGAAGTTGATAAAAATGTTTTAAAATTAGATAGTGGTGATGGTTGTTGTTCAATTCTGAATTTGCAAAAATCTCTAAGTCATATACTTCAAAAGTGTGAATTTTAGAGTAATTGAATTATATTTCAATACAGCTTTAAAAAATACATGCAATAACTTCACAAAATGGCATAAATAATAGAAAATGTCACTGATGATGACACAATAAAGATTTACTAGAATGTTAAAATGAGATCATCTTTTTTAGGCTATAGGCAAAAACTTTTATAACAACTCATACTTAATTTGACCTGGAATTTGTCCCACACTTCTCTAGGCTTCTGAGACAGTTTTTGGAACCCTGAGGGAGAAGATCCCAGCTTAATCCTTCATGAAATAATTTCATGACATCTAGTCTCCCTGCAGTCAATATCCAACATTTGTTGTCGGAGTTCAGTTGCTTTGTCATGTCCTGCCCTTTGCGACCCCATGGATTACAGCACACCAGGTTTCCCTGTCCTTCACTGTGTTCCGGATTTTGCTCAGACTCATGTCCATTGACTTGGTGATGCAATCTAACCATCTCATCCTCTACAACCCCCTTCTCCTTCAGCCAACATGAAATGAGGTGAGTCAGGCACTAAACATGAGCAGGGGAGAAATGCCTAATGGATTAAGTAGCATATGGGGAAAAGAAATTTGATTCCTCTATATCTGCCTGTAAAAGTATTTCTGAGGACCTCAGAGAAGACATTAATATGATGGTGGTTTAGTTTCCCCAGTGATTATCCAAAAAAAAAAAAAGATTGAATTCTCTGTTTGATAGGGTAATCACAGCTAAGTTCTCTATAGCCACTTTTTCCTAAGAATTCTTGAGTGGAGGAAGAACTTTTCTATGTTAATTGAGCTGTTCTGTGCAAACTAAGACTTTATCTCAGGGGGGACCTGGAGGATTCTCAGAGGGTCTCCTAGGAAACCTAACTTGTAACTGTTTTATTTAGCTCCTTAAAATCTCACAGAGGGGACAGTACATTAATATTACAGTATTCAACACAGCACATGTTATCACTGAATAGTATGTACATGTAACAAAAAATCCAGGAAATAAATCGAGATGTTATATGTTAAACAACTTAGGTAAAATTCATACTTAAATAGAAGAAAGTAGGGAAAACCACTAGACCATTCAGGTATGACCTAAATCAAATCCCTTATGATTGTACAGTGGAAGTGACAAATAGGTTCAAGGGATTAGATCTGATAGACACAATGCCTGAAAAACTATGAATGGAGCTTTGTAACATTGTACAGGAGGCAATGATCAAGACCATCCTCAAGAATAAGAAATGCAAAAAGGCAAAATGGTTGTCTGAGGAGGCCTTACAAACAGCTGAGAAAATAAGAGAAACTAAAGGCAAAGAAGCAAAGGAAAGGTATACCCATCTGAATGCAGAGTTCCAAAGAATAGCAAGGAGATATAAGAAAGCCTTCCTCAGTGATCAATGCAAAGAAATAGAGGAAAACAATAGAATGGGAAAGACTAGAGATCTCTTCGAGAAAACTAGGGATACCAAGGGAACATTTCATGCAAAGATGGGCTCAATAATGGATAGAAATGGTATGGACCTAACAGAAGCAGAAGATATTAAGAAATGGCAAGAATACACAGAAGAATTACACAAAAAAGGTCTTAATGACCCAGATAACTACGATGGTATGATCAGTCACCTAGAGCCAGACATCCTGGAATGCAAAGTCAAGTGGGCCTTAGGAAGCATCGCTAAAAACAAAGCTAATGGAGGTGGTGGAATTCCAGTTGAGCTGTTTCAAATCCTAAAAGATGATGCTGTGAAAGTGCTGCATGCAATATGCCAGCAAATTTGGAAAACTCAGCAGTGGCCACAGGACTGGAAAAGGTCAGTTTTCATTCCAATTCCAAAGAAAGGCAATGCCAAAGAATGCTCAAACTACCACACAACTGCACTCATCTCTTACTTAGTTAACTAACATATTGTGTGTGGAAAATGAAGAATCATTTTGCAAAGAAACAATCACTTGCTGCATAATTTTGGATTTCTGCACAATTATTTAGTACAACTTTTACATTAGGTTAAAAAAATAAATCCATTTATTTTAACATGAGATGTTAGAAAAATATATTAAAAAAAAAAAAACTAGAACTATTCTCCCTCTTTAAGAACAGACAAGGAACAATGGACTGTTTCCAAATTGGAATGGAGTACGTCAAGTTTGTATATTGTCACCTTGCTTATTTAACTTATATGCAGAATACATCTTGCGAAATGCTGGACTGAATGAAGCACAAGCTGGAATCAAGATTGCAGGGGGAAATATCAATAACCTCAGATATGCAGATGACATCATCTTTTATGGCAGAAAGTGAAAGAGGAGAGTGAAAAAGCTGGCTTAAAACTCAATATTCAAAAAACTAAGATCATGGCATCTAGTCCCATCACTTCATGGCAAATACATGGGGAAACAATGGAAACAGTGACAGACTTTGTTTTCTTGGTTTCCAAAATCACCTCAGATGGTGATTGCAGCCATGAAATTAAAAGATGCTTGCTCCTTGGAAGAAAACCTATCTCAAATCTAGACCATTTAATATAAACCAGAGACATTACTTTGCTGACAAAGGTCCATCTAGTCAAAGCTATAGTTTTTCCAGTAGTCATGTATGGATGTGAGAGTTGGACCATAAAGAAAGCTGAGTGCCGAAGAATTGATGCTTTTGAACTGTGGTGTTGGAGAAGACTCTTGAGAGTCCCTTGGACTGCAAGGAGATCCAACTAGTCCATCCTAAAGGAAATCAGTTCTGAATATTCATTGGAAGGACTGATGCTGAATCTGAAGTTCCAATACTTTGGCCACCTGCTGTGAAGAAGTGACTCATTGGAAAGGACCCTGATGCTGGGAAAGATTGAAGGCAGGAGGAGAAGGGGATGACAGAGGATGAGATGGTTGGATGGTATCACCAACTCAATGGACATGAGTTTGAACAAGCTCCAGGAGTTGGTGATGGACAGGGAAGCCTGGTGTGCTGTAGTCCATGGGGTCACACAGTTGGACTCAACTGAGTGACTGAACTGACTGACAAATCAACTGAGGAGCTCTAGTAGATAATTTTAAACAATTATTAGTTTTTATATGTAAATATTTTACTTAAAATACTTTTCTCTCTTTTTTATTCATAAGTAAGTCAATATTCAGAGCTTCTGAAACTGTATCTGTGGTCATTAAAACTTTTTCAGCCATATACACATCAAGTAAGTTTTACTGCTAATGAATTTGTATTACAGCTTTATTATTTGTGGCACAATTCAAGAAGAAATGGATTTAATGTGCAAGCTTACTATCAGCAGACCCCTATGAAATTGGAAGTTTAAAAAGAAATTTGACCTAATGGGTGATAAATGGAGGAACCAACAGAATTTTTTTCCTCCTACATTTATGTTAGTAAAACGTGTGTTTCTCCAGAGTACTGCTATTTAGTACATATTGTTACATGTTAAAGTTCAATTGAGACTTCTTTCTTTACACAAAAATCTCTCTGCAATATCTAGTTTATCTCTTGTAGTACCAATTTTTTCAAAGTAATATATCCAAACACTCTATCTAGGTCTGAAATTATTAGTCTCCCTTTAGTATTATTTTGTCAACAAAGGTCCAGCTAGTCCAGGCTATGGTTTTTCCAGTAGTCGTGTATGGATGCAAAAGTTGGACTCCAAGAAAGCTGAGTGCTGAAGAATTGATGCTTTTGAACTGTGATGTTGGAGAAGACTCTTGAGAGTCCCCTGGACTGCAAGGAGATACAACCAGTCCATCCTAAAGGAGATCAGTCCTGGGTGTTCATTGGAAGCACTGATGTTGAAGCTAAAACTCCAATACTTTGGCCACCTGATACGAAGCACTGACTCATTTGAAAAGACCCTGATGCTGGGAAAGATTGAGGGCAGGAGGAGAAGGGGATGACAGAGGATGAGATAGTTGGATGGCATCACCGACTCAATGGACATGGGTTTGGGTTAACCTCCGGGAGTTGGTGATGGACAGGGAGGCCTGGCATGCTGTGGTTCACTGGGTCACAAAGAGTATGGACCCGATTGAGCGACTGAACTGAACTGAATGACTTATGTAGGGCTTTTAGTCCGGTGGGTCTCCTTCCTTAGAAATCTAAGTAAACCTGACTTAAACCCCAATTTCTGGCCTCTGAAGATATAGGCTCCTTTGCATAATTTCAAGGATTCCTCAAAGACTTATTTCTTCAAAGTCCTAACTGTCTGGAACTCTTATCTTGCATAAACTCTTGTCTACTTTGTCCTGCATCCATCTAGACAAGAAACTCAGTCTTTTCTTTGATACCTCCTAGATTCCTTTACATTGAGATTTAAAATTTCTAATTAAAGCTTTATTGCATTCTGCTAAAAATTGAAAAGTTTTTGAGAAAAACTTCCATTCCTATTCCAGACTAATATATCTTGGAGCTCCTTATTCTCCACTGAATTTTAAATTCCAGTACATCACAAAAACCATAGCTGTCACCCATACTCTGGTTTTTTTCTTTCCGCATGATTCTTCCCTAAACTGCACTCCCTATCTCAACTGAGACAGAGACTGTCTTCTCCAGTTTTTTATTTACTTATTTTTGTCATGCTATGTGGCTTGCTGGGTCTCAGTTCCCTGACCAAGGACTGAACTGGGCCGATTCCTACCCACTAGGCCACGAGGGAACTCCCTCCAAGTCTATTTTTAATCTCTGAATCAGCTTATTTTTTTTAACACTAGGTTTTAAATTTAATTATATTTTTACCTATTTCCTAGAATAGTAGCAATAAGGAGAGTTCTTAGCTGACTTGAAGACAAGATTTATTATTGCAATTTGGACCTACAGATGGAGAAGTGAGACTATCCTGGAAGACTTTCAGGGGCACTAGGAAATAGAGAAAATAGATTTAAGTAGAAATATTAGAGATACACTACTGTTCTTTTAAGGTGATAGTTTTTCCACCTCTCAGATGGGGTGGCCAAGTTTTCAGAAGGGCAATGACTTACCCACGATGCACAGTCAGAATAGTGTTTGGAGCACACTAAGAGGCTTATTGGGAAATTGTACACACTTACCCTGGAAAGGACATGACCCTTTTTTGTTGTTGTTCCTGATTAGTACTATGGAAGCATGCCTTCACCCAAATGCACAGTCATGAAAAAGATGAAAATATGCTCCTTGGACCATAATACGATAGCATCTATAGGCCAGGTTCTCTGCTCCAAGTTATTTATTATTTCCCCCAGTTATAAGCAATAAAACTGAGGCTCAAAATCCTATCAAAATCCTCCTACCTAATATGTGAAAGAACTTGCCTGTGATACTAGTGTCAAAAGTCTATGTGTATTAAACTAGTGACTATAGTTAAAAATGAAATGCTAGTGTTGGATCTGTCTTCAGAACTATCTATTCCATTGTTAATGCTAAGTTTAGCAGACGAGGACGAGTAAGTGGCTTGCCCATTGTCAATATGATAAGTCAACAGCAGATCTGCAAGAATTATCATCTGACTTCAAGTATAAGATGTCTTAATTTTGTTCCATAAATTATTTTCATGTGTGACTCTTCTTTCCTCAATGAGATTTTAAGATCTCAGAGGGTACTATTGCCTCTTAGACCTTGCCAGTTCTCCCCTTTTAGTCCATCTTGCCCCCACCCATGTTTAGCTACATTCTGGCCTAGTTGCATTCATTTTGACTGTGCTGCATGGCATGTGGGATCTTAGTTCCTTGACCAGGGATCAAACCCATGCCCCCCACAATGGAGATGTGGACTCTTAACTACTGAATCCCCAGGGAAGTCCCAGGTCTAATTGAAATAATCTAAATTTTCATTTCCACTGCATTTAACAGCACATATTCTCAACCTTGACATGACATATTGTCCCAATCATTCATTCTTGTACGTGTGTACAGGGGGAAGTGTGTGCTGAGGGGGCGTGTGGGTGGCATCCTGTGCATTGTAAAATGTTTAGCACCATCCCTGGCCTGTACCAACTAGATGCAAGTAACACCTTTCTCTCTTCCCCTACCAGTTATGACAACCAAAAAGCATCTTTGAAACTGTCAAATGTAAACAACCTAACCGTAACCTAAAGAAACTAAAAATAGAAGAACAAACTAAGACCAAAGCTAACAGAAGGAAGAAAATAACAATGATCAAAGTGGGAATAAATGGAATAGATATTTAAAAAATAATAGAAAAGATTAAGAAAAACTAAAAACTTGTTGTTTGAAAATGAACAAATAGACAAACTTCTAACTAGACTTACCAGGAAAAAAAGAGAGATGACTCAAATATAAAATTAGAAATGAAAGATGAGATATTATAACTGATACTACAGAAACACAAAGGCTCAGATTATAATTATAAGCCAACAAACTGGAGAGAACCTAAAAGTAATATAATATATGTTTCTAGAAACATGGACTCCACCATGACTTAACCATGAAGAAATAGAAAATCTGAAGAGACCTATTACTAGGGAGGAAACTGAATCAGTAATCAAATCCTTTAAACAAAGAAAAATCTAGGATCAAATCAAATTAAAAACTCCAGGCTTCCTTGTTGAATTCTACCAAATATTTAAAGAATAAATAATACCAACACTTCTCATATTCTTCCAAAAAATAGAAGAGGAGGAAACCCTTCTAAACTCATTATATAATGTCAATATTATCCTGATCCAAAAGTGAGACAAGAACACAACAAAAAAAGAAAAGAACATTGTGCCAATATTTAAAATTGTGCCAATCCCTGATTAACATACATGCAAAAATCCTCAACAAAATATTAGCAAACCAGTTTCATGATATATTAAAAGGATCATACATCATGATCAAATGGGATATATTCCAGGGATAGAAAGATGGTTCAACAACCTCAAATCAATTAATTTCATATGCCACACTAATAAAGAGCATATGATCATCTCAACAGATATAAGAAAAATTGACAAAATTCAACATTCTTTTATGATAAGAACTCTCAACAAACTGGGTATAAAGGAAGCATCAGATCAGATCAGATCAGTCGCTCATTCGTGTCCGACTCTTTGCGACCCCATGAATCCCAGCACGCCAGGCCTCTCTGTCCATCACCAACTCCCGGAGTTCACTGAGACTCACGTCCATAGAGTCAGTGATGCCATCCAGCCATCTCATCCTCTGTTGTCCCCTTCTCCTCCTGCCCCCAATCCCTCCCAGCATCAGAGTCTTTTCCAATGAGTCAACTCTTTGCATGAGGTGGCCAAAGTACTGGAGTTTCAGCTTTAGCATCATTCCTTCCAAAGAAATCCCAGGGCTGATCTCCTTCAGAATGGACTGGTTGGAACTCCTTGCAGTCCAAGGGACTCTCAAGAGTCTTCTCCAACACCACAGTTCAAAAGCATCAATTCTTTGGTGCTCAGCCTTCTTCACAGTCCAACTCTCGCATCCATGCATGACCACAGGAAAAACCATAGCCTTGACTAGACGGACCTTTGTTGGTAAAGTAATGTCTCTGCTTTTGAATATGCTATCTAGGTTGGTCATAACTTTCCTTCCAAGGACTAAGCATCTTTTAATTTCATGGCTGCAGTCACCATCTGTAGTGATTTTGGAGCCCAGAAAAATAAAGTCTGACACTGTTCCACTGTTTCCCCATCTATTTGCCATGAAGTGGTGGGACTGGATGCCATGATCTTTGTTTTCTGAATGTTGAGCTTTAAGCCAACTTTTTCACTCTCCACTTTCACTTTCATCAAGAGGCTTTTGAGTTCCTCTTCACTTTCTGCCATAAGGGTGGTGTCATCTGCATATCTGAGGTTATTGATATTTCTCCCGGCAATCTTGATTCCAACTTGTGTTTCTTCCAGTCCAGCATTTCTCATGAGGTACTCTGCATATAAGTTAAATAAACAGGGTGACAATATACAGCCTTGACAAACTCCTTTTCCTATTTGGAACCAGTCTGTTGTTCCATGTCCAGTTCTAACTGTTGCTTCCTGACCTGCATACAAAGGAAGCATACCTCAATATAATAAAAGCCATATGTGACAAGCCCACAGTTGACATCCCACTCAATAGTGAAATAGCTGAAAGCTTTTCCTCTGAGACAAAGATGCCCATGCTCACCACTTTCATTAAACATTATACAGGAAGTTGTAGCCAGAGAAATTAGTCAAGACAAAGAATAAAAGACATCTGAATTAAAAATGAAGAAGTAAAATTGTCTCTTTTTGCACATGACATAATATTTTGTATAGAAAACTAAAGACTCCACCAAAAAATGTTAGATCTAATAGATGATTTCAATAAAGTTGAAGGATATAAACTCAATATACAAAAATCAGTTGCATTTCCATACACCCAACAATGAACTATTAGAATGAGGAATTAAGGAAACAACCTTACTTAAAATAACATCAAAAAGAATAAAACACTTAGGAATGAATTTAACCAAGGAGGTGAAAGATCTGTACACTGAAATCTATAATACGCTGATGAAATAAACTGAAGAAGAAACAAATAAAAATATTTCATATTATGGATTGGAAGAATTAATATTATAAAATATCCTACTAACCAAAGTGATCTACAGTTTAAATGTGATTCCAATGTCATTTTTCACAAAAATAGAACAATTTAAAATTTGTATGGAACTAGAAGACTCCAACTGGCCAAAGCAATTTTGAGAAAGAAGAACAAAAGCGAAGGCATCTCACTTTCTGATTTCAACCTATATTATAAAGCTATAGTAACCAAAACAGTCAAGCAAGGTGGGAATTTTCCTATCCATATTACAGATGAGGAAACTGAGGCCAAGCAGAGAAAATGACTTGATGCCAAGAAACTATTTAAGGTGTTTATTCATTTAATGTCTGTCTATATTTCAAGAAAGCAGAGACTTCTTTTTAGTTCATCCCTGCATCTCTAGTATATAATACAGTGTTTAGCACATATGCACTCCTTAAATGATGAAGAAAGAAAATAGAAAGGGAAGAATGAAAAATAAGATTGAAACCCAGGTCTATCTAATTTCAAAAGTTGCTCTTTGTTGCAATCCAAATCCCTCTGAGGAATATTGGCTAGATACCAGTGACCTACAAGGTCACTTCTGATTGGAGAAGTTTCAAGAATAAAGGGGGTGGAAGCAGGAGGAGAGAAGCAGACTGGAAGCTCGCCTCTTGGCCTGGTACCCAAAAAAACTGCACAGTATGTTCAGCGGAGGAGGTCCAACTACAGAGTGAATTATTTTTTGAATTTAGAATAAGACAAATTTCATCCAGATTGTAGACGGGCTTTACAGCAAATTCCTAAATACATTCCATTCGATGAATGGGTTGAGGCTTGTTTCTTGAGGATTCCATCCTAAGGGCAGTGGATATATGTAAAAGCTATATCTTCTGGACCCACATGATCCCAAACTGTTGCTTGTAAACCCATTTCTCCATCTTATTTTTTTCTTTTCTTTCTTTTTTTTTTTTTGGTAGCTTCTCACTGCTGCTGAGGCCAGATGCTCACACAATATGTTTGTAGCAGCATTTCCTGGCAGGCTCTTTCTCAGAAAGCCAGTCTTGTTTTTGGCCTTTCCAGTTGACTGTATGCTCTAAAGCTCACCCAGGATGAAGAATCAGGAGAATACCTATACCTCGAGATAAGCAACTGCCAGGGTCAGGTCAAAATTAGTGAGATAAAAAGCAGAGTCTTGGTGTTTGGAGCTGGAGACGGCCTGGTCGCTGGCGGAGCGGCCGCCTGAGGGAGAAGACACTTAGGATGCCCATGGTGACACGGAGGCTGAGGGATCCTGACGTAAACCCTTGCTTGTCGGAATCAGACGCGTCTACCAGATGCATGGCCGAAAACAACTATGACAAGGAGAGCTGTTCTTCTCACTTCTTGAAGTACAAGAACTGCCGGAAGTTCTGGGACCCTTGGGCACTCTCGTTGGGTGCCTCAACCCTTCCCACGTGTGAGGATTAATTAAAAAAAAAAAAAAAGCAGAGTCTTGACATTCACTGTTTCATATCAACACAAGAATGACAATAGCAGCAGCAATAACAACATCTCAGAACATTTACTTAAAAGGCTTAAAAACAGCGAAACATTGCTGAAGACTACCTAGGTAGCTGGCAGAATCAAAGTGCGTGGGAGGACACAGTCCTTTCCAGTTTTTTCTCAGACCCATGAAATTAGACTCTATATGGGTCAAGTCAAATCAGCTCAATCACAAGAGAGGAATATCTTGACTCATGTAACTGAAAAGTCCTGGGTTTTGTAAACAGTCTCAATGGTAAACTCTTCCTCTTCCCCCTCCCTCTTTTCTCAGCTTGAGGGAAAGAAAAAGAAAAGAGATCTTTCTTCAAGTGTGTATGTTATTGTTCTTCAGTGGCTAAAAGTCATGTCTGACTCTTTGCAACCCCATGGACTGCAGCACGCCAGGCTTCCTTGTCCCTCTCCATCTCCCAGAGCTTGTTCTAACTCATATCCATTGAGTTGGTGATGCCACGCAACCATGTCATTGTCTGTAGCTCAGTTCTCCTGCCCTCAATCTTTTCCAGCATCAGGGTCTTTTCCAATGAGTTGGCTCTTCAGATAGGGGGCCAAAGTACTGGAACTTCAGCTTCAGCATCAGTCCTTCCAATGATATTCAGGATTAATTTCCTTTAGGATTGACTGGGTTTGATCTCCTTCCTTTCCAAGGGACTCTCAAGAATCTTCTCCAGCACCACAGTTTGAGATCATCAGTTCTCTGAAACTCAGCCTTCTTTATGGTCCAACTCTCACATCAGTACATTACTACTGGAAAAACCATAGCTTTGACTATATGGACCTTTTTTTAGCAAAGTGATTTCTCTCCTTTTTAAAACATGGTCTACATTTTTCATAGCTTTCCTTCCAAGGAGCAAGGGTCCTTTAATTTCATGGCTGCAGTCACTGTCCACAGTGACTTTGGAGCCCAAGAAAATAAAGTCTGCCATTCTTTCCATTTTTTCTCCATCTACGAGTGCATATGAATCTCTCCAAGAGGACTTCACATGGCCTGAGGGTGACATGCCTTCCCCAGTACAAATCACTGAGGTGAGGAGGACTGGCTGACTGCTTCACAAAGCCCAGTCCAGAAGTGGGGAATGTGGGTACCTTGACTGATAGTCCCACCTGGACACAAGGAATAGGGCTTCTGATGGGTCTATCCAGTTGCTTCTTCAAATTCAGAAAGCCAAGAAGTTGAGTTGGGGTTCCCAGGTTCATATGAACAGGACAAGCACTGCACGTCTTCCATCCAGTACCAGGGCTCAATCTTCTTAGAATATTTTCATTTTTCTCTTGTCATGTAAAGCAAGGTTTACCCCTGCATTCTCCTGTGCTTGTTACAGCAGAAATGGGAGCATATTTCTTATTGGTTCCTCTCCTCCAAGGGCCTACTCATTAGAATTAGTGGCTTTCTTTTTTTATTGGATTAACTGATTTATTTATCCCAGGGAAAGGAAGTTTTAGTAACACAAAAGACTAAAACTACTGGAGGCTGAAAGTTTGCTTCTCTTGTTTCTTATCACATTATTTGACGTGAGGAAAAATAATTGATATCTATTCTTGTTTTGTTAATCTTTCAGGTCAATAAAACCATAAACAGAATATTCAGATAGACCTATATTAAACAAAAGTTACCAGTTATAAAATCCAGCCATTCCATGTTCTGACACATTCTTTGGCACTGGTCATTGTCTGTATTTTTGATTAATCATTTCCTATCTTGGACCTTATTGAATATATCTACAAAATAGTAGGAACTTTAAAAATATTTACAAATTTATAAAGAAGAATAAGTATTAGTCTGAATGTGCAGATAATGAGACTCAAAATGAGAATATTTAAATTGTTCAAGCAAGGCTACAAAGTTAATAAGGAGAGGAGCTGAGATTCACAGCCAGACCTGTCTGGCTCCAAGCCCATCCACCCGTCTCTCAGGACGTCATATTGTTTATGCATGAGACACCGTGTTCTTTATTATTTGTTCAAAGATGTCTTTCAGTTGACTAGCTCTTATCAAAACAGCTAAGTGAAGGCCCTCTTAAATAAAGAATGCTGTTTTTTGGTGAGACTGGGGAATACCATTCATCCAAACCTTCTGGATCATTAATAGTTAATTTGTTTCTACATCCTGACTCTCACATAGTTTTTTTTCCTTTTTCTAACTCTCCTCAGATTAGTAAATGAGTTTAAATGGTCAGTGCATAAATACCACAACAAAATCTTTAAGAAGGTGAAATAAAATTTGAGTCCACACTAATGCCTCCCCTGAAAAAGGAAGAGAGGCAATAATTATCACAGGGAAGAGTTTGCAATAGCAAAACCTTTGGGAGCTTGTTAAAAAAAATGGAACTGCTTTAGGTTTCAATCACTGAGCCTATGTTTGGGTAAATCTAGAATAGGACCGGCCAGATACAAGCATTTCACTTGCAGGCACACAACTGGGAAAATCTTGGTGCAGCAACGCAAAAACAAACCTGATGCTTGTAATGTGTGGTCCCATCCCTCATGCCCCATTGCTAGATCAAAGTCTAGTGATTATGACCTCAGATACTGACATATAGGGAACTCTGTCATGCTGCAGTTCATGGGGTTGCAAAGAGTTGGACACGACTTAGCGACTGAACAACAATGATATTGGAAAGTCACATTGTAATGATAGAAGACTGGACTAAGTGCCAGGAATCCTGGGTTTGAATCCTCTCTTGGTCTTAGTTTTCTGCTTTGATAAACATTCAATAAGCACATTTGGAAAAGTTAAAATTAAACAATACAAATGCAGAGGTTTTTTTGAAGGATTTCTGAGATGCAGCTTCTAGAGTTGAAGAACTGACAAAGGGGCTCTGAATATGACTTTTATTCTGCATGAAGACAACATTTGTGAATCTTGCCACTTATTTCCCTCAAGGATCAAACAGAGTTCTGAGGCTTATACGAATTTCTTCTGAAAGAATTTTCAGTAACCTAAGTCTATTTCCCCAGCTTCTTCTATTATTCAGAAACCCTAGATGGGAATTTAAGTGTCCTAAATCTATACACTTATAATATGTACATAAGAATCATTGATAGAAGAACAACAAAGAACACTCCTTGACAAAGATAGGCATACTGCATTCAGGTCATTCACTAGCAAGAGAGAAAAAGCAAATAAATGATCCAGAGGTAATTAGAAATAATATAACTTTTCTTACATTCTTCAGGAAAGGTTATTTGTGAGTTTTGTTTCCACTGTAAGCGGCTTGTCATTTCACTGAATTCAATTCTATTTAACCTGATAGCTCAGAATTGTGTCTATTTTCAAACTTGCCATTTCCACACAGCTCATAAAAGAAGTAAAAGTGGCCGATAGACACATGGAAATACTTGATCTCACTAACCGCTGAAGACATGTAAAGTAAAATGTTTTTTTCATGAATAAGAAATTGGAAAATAAGATGAGCAAAAATTATAACAATGTTGGGGAAAGTTGGGAAAACAGATACTCTCATTTAGCACTGATAAGAAACACAATGTGATGAGATGTATAAAATTCTCAAGAGTCCATATAATTTGACTTAGCAATTCCCTTTAGAGAATAACACATAAGAGTAAGCATGAACTTGTCCAAGATCTTCCAAAGGCTGTGGTGTGACTAGTTAAGAAGCTCGTCACTACAGACAACTTTAGGGAAAGGCTGCATGGAAAGTGACCCTGGTGAAGCATTGAAAGAAATCAGTTCTGGGTGACCAAAAGCTGGAGCCCGGGCCCTTGATCATGCCACAGGGAGGCGGTGGTGGTGGTTTAGTCACTAAGTCATGTCTGACTCTTGCAACGCCATGGACTGTAGCCTGCCAGGCTCCTCTGTCCATGGGATTCTCCTGGCAAGAATGCTGGAGTGGGTTGCCATTTCCTTCTCCAGGGGATCTTCCTGACCCAGGAATTGAACTGATGTCTCCTACATTGCAGGCAGATTCTTTACTGGCTGAGTTGTGGGGGAAGCCCACAGGGAAGAGGGGCTTCCCAAGTCACAAGCATTGATGTGACGAATTCCGTCCTATTGGTTGCTACACTGTTGTTTTTGTTTAGTCCCTAAGTCGTGTCTGACTCTTTAAGACCCCATGGACTATAGCTTGCCAGGCTCCTCTGTCCATGGGATTTCCCAGTCAAGAATACTGGAGAGGGTTTCCATTTCCTTCTCCAGAGGATCTTCCCGACCCGGGGATTGAACCTGCATCTCCCGAGTTGACAGGTGGATTCTTTACTGCTGAGCCACTGGGGAAGCCCAGTTGCTATATTACACAGCTACAAAATATGAAATTCTGAGATTCAGTAGAGAAAGATGATAGATATATAACTAGTAATGCTCTCCCTCTAGACCACAGGTTTCTCAATGGCATGGAAAAGGACAGCGGCTGTTCACCTTTCAATTTATGGTTCATAGCAGTTTACTGCCAAAGACTATTGGTGTTGAGATTGATAACAGCATTAGTTAATATTATTTACCTGGGACAGAAATTCCACACTCACTTTCTGCAATCAACTCAGATTTTTTAAAAGGTAAAGATGGGATCAGTTCAGTTCAGTCGCTCAGTCATGTCCGACTCTTTGTGACCCCATAAATCGCAGCACACCAGGCCTCCCTGTCCATCACCAACTCCCGGAGTTCACTGAGACTCATGTCCATAGAGTCAGTGATGCCATCCACCCATCTCATCCTCTGTCGTCCCCTTCTCCTCCTGCCCCCAATCCCTCCCAGAAGCAGAGTCTTTTCCAATGAATGAGTCAACTCTTCACATGAGGTGGTCAAAGTACTGGAGTTTCAGCTTTAGCATGATTCCTTCCAAAGAAATCCCAGGGCTGATCTCCTTCAGAATGGACTGGTTGGATCTCCTAGCAGTCCAAGGGACTCTCAAGAGTCTTCTCCAACACCACAGTTCAAAAGCATCAATTCTTCGGCGCTCAGCCTTCTTCACAGTCCAACACTCACATCCATACATGACCACAGGAAAAACCATAGCCTTGACTAGATGAACCTTTGTTGGCAAAGTAATGTCCCTGGTTTTGAATATGCTGTCGAGGTTGGTCATAACTTTCCTTCCAAGGAGTAAGCGTCTTTTAATTCCATGGCTGCAGGCACCATCTGCAGTGATTTTGGAGCCCCCAAAAATAAAGTCTGACACTGTTTCCACTGGTTCCCCATCTGTTTCCCATGAAGTGATGGGACCGGATACTATGATCTTCGTTTTCTGAATGTTGAGCTTTAAGCCAACTTTTTCACTTTCCACTTTCACTTTCATCAAGAGGCTTTTTAGTTCCTCTTCACTTTCTGCCATAAGGGTGGTGTCATCTGCATATCTGAGGTTATTGATATTTCTCCCGGCAATCTTGATTCCAGCTTGTGTTTCTTCCAGTCCAGTGTTTCTCATGATGTACTCTGCACATAAGTTAAATAAACAGGGTGACAATATACAGCCTTGACGTACTCCTTTTCCTATTTGGAACCAGTCTGTTGTTCCATGTCCAGTTCTAACTGTTGCTTCCTGACCTGCATACAAATTTCTCAAGAGGCAGATCAGGTGGTCTGGTATTCCCATCTCTTTCAGAATTTTCCACAGTTTATTGTGATCCACACAGTCAAAGTCTTTGGCATAGTCAATAAAGCAGAAATAGATGTCTTTCTAGAACTCTTGCTTTTTTGATGATCCAGCGGATGTTGACAATTTGATCTCTGGTTCCTCTGCCTTTTCTAAGAACAGCTTGAACATCAGGAAGTTCACAGTTCACATATTGCTGAAGCCTGGCTTGGAGAATAGTATTTTCTAACTGAGCTCTTTTTTGCTTTCACTTATTTATCAGCATTTGTTTTGGTTTCTGTTGAGTTAGCAAATAATTGGTCAACATCCTCTTAGTAATAAATTACATCTTGTATAATTTTACTATGAAGCTGAGCCAAAATGTTACTTCTCCAAACCAATCTTAATTCTTTTTTATTTATGACATCTTTCACACTGCTTTATCTTTCTTTTTTGGTCTTTTTTTTAATCCTTTCCATTGTTTCCGCAAACTTTGTAACATATTGAACACAACATCACCGACTCGATGGACATGAGTTTGGGTGAACTCCGGGAGTTGGTGATGGAAGGGAGGCCTGGCGTGCTGTGATTCATGGGGTCGCAAAGAGTCAGACAAGACAGCGACTGAACTGAACTGAACTGAATACAACTCTTACAAGAATACAGGTCTCATTGTATGAGGAGCAGTCATGTAGACATTGTTGCCTCCCAGTAATCTTGCCCATCAGGAAAGCCAGGCCTTTACTGTTTCACAATTTGAGCCATTATTTTAGCACCTCTGTTTTTCTTAAATAAATGGAAGGCAAGCTGAAATCAGGCTGGACACCAGAGAGGCTAAAGGGGGCAAAAGAATCTCTCCTTATTATTTATATAAGCAGATGGATTCTCCTTTCTGGCTCCAGATAATGTAAGTTGGGCTTCTATTACTTGCACCTTGAAAAGACTTCAACAGAGATTATGAAAAGCTCTAAAAGAATGATTAAGAAAACAAGCTGTGAAAAGAATGCCTAAGTGTCACAAAGGCTGTGCTAATGAGGAGAAAAAAGATAACAGGAATATGATCTAGGCTGTAAATGCCTATTTATGTGCTGAATATTCTATGGTAATTAAACATGTCATCCTCATAAAGAAAGTCCTGAGACTGATAAAGTTATTTAACACTCCTTATTCACAAATGAGGATAAGAAAGCAAAGAGTGGTTAGGAAATTTGCCCCAAAACTTGTATAACAGGGACAAGGGCTAGGTTTCAGTTCTACAACCAGTGATGTTAAGCCTTGACTTTTTAACTATGACATTTATTTCTACTGAAAATAGAAAACAATAACATTGATCTAGTATTTCCTCTTGCTTTTTAGCTGCTTATGCCTCCCTTTGCCACTGAAGCTGTGGTAACTCCATAGACCTCACCCATTCCATTTGAGTAGCCAAACTTTCTAACCTCTGTTTTTAATTTTTTTTTAATGGACACCTTGGATATTTTCAAGTATTTTTTGCCTTAAATAACATCATAAACATGCTCATTCAATGTTTCTGTACAACATACTGGCTGGGTTCCTGCCTTGTGAAGGGCATGACACTAGGCACTGCGGATGCACAGAGGACTAGCCCCTTTTCATGTTGCCCTGGTTACCACAGAGTTTAGTCTTCGGGATAAATGCCTTTCTATGAAAGAAAAATAATAGTGAAAGTTATAAGAAATAGTCTCATGAGACATGTTGATATACAGCTTCGGGAAAAATTGTTTTCATCCTAGTGTCTGGAAGTGAGAGGTTATGAACCATTAAGTGTCTATAATAGGGTGTTGAATCACCGGGTAAAGAGAAAAAAGTATTAGTTGCTCAATTGTATCGGACTTTTTGCGACCCCATGGATTGTAGCTCACCAGGCTCCTCTGTGCATGGAATTATCCAGGAAGGAATACTGGAATGGGTAGCCATTCCCTTCTCCAGTGTATCTTCCTAAACCAGGAATCAAACCTGGGTTTCCTACACTGCAGGCAGAGTCTTTACCATCTGAGCCACTAGGAAGCAAAAGTTGGCTATCAAATAAAGCCACTTCTTCTGGGAATGTCAGAGAAAAAGAAGCTGGGGTGGCATACGCAACTAAAAAGCAAGAGGAAATACTAGGTCAATGTTATTGTTTTCTTAAAATGAGATAATGCGACATAGCAAACTTCCAAATCTCAGTGCCAACCATTTGTTTATTGCTTATGAGCCAATACAAATGAAGACAAGAAATAGGGAGACAGATCATGTCTAGATGGCATCATTTTACCACACGGAGAGAGTCACCTGTACCTCCACTTTCTAGAATCAGAAAGCTCCATGATAGTTTCAGTCTTTGCTTATCTGCTGAGTTCATTCTGCTGGGAAAGGGTGTTGATACCAGACCTATTTCTTTTGCTTCTCCTTTTTGGGTTCAGTGACTTTAGGAGCACTCCATTCTCATGGTAGATGGCAGGCCATGCTCTATCTGAAGGCTTTGGGAGAGGACCCTTCTTTTATTCCTAACTTCTAGTGATCACTAGCAATTCTTGGCATTCCACCGCTTACAGTATTGTAACTTCAGCTTCTATCCATGTCTTAACATGACCATCTTCCTCTGAGTCTCAGTGTATACCCATGACTGATTCATGATGATGTATGGCAGAAACCAACACAATATTGTAAAGCAATTATCCTCCAATTAAAAATAAATAAATTATAAAAAAGAGATTAGTCATTGAATTAGGGCCCATCTTTACCCACTATGACATCATCTTAACTTAATTTCATTTCCAAACGTTGTCTTTTTCCACCTCCCAGACTTCATAGTCACTCAGGCCACTCTTTGTGCATGAAGTATACGCTCCTTTCTTTGCTAGTCATATCCTACTTCAAGGCCTAACTCAATACACTTGCAACCTCCATTATATCCTAAATTTAGTGTGGACAGATTTGAAGACTTCCAAATGCACATTTTTTAATACTATTTGGTATTTGATGGGTACTCAGAACAGTTTGTTGAATTTATTTTAATAGAGAAAAAATTGTTTAGTGATTGCTCTGGTGGAGAATATGCTAAACTCAACTCTAGGCAAAGAATTTTACTCTGCCATAATGTGCAGGAAAATATGCCCTTCTCTAGGAAAGCAGATTAAAGGGAGATGGCATTGAAATAAAGAGCTTCTATTTAGAATTCTAATAAATGATGCTATTCAGTGTGATTTTCTGAGATATCTCTAATTGGAGGCATGCCTTATTCAGAAGTGATTAAAGGTGTCATTTAGGCAAAAAATCAAACTTCTCTTTTTGATCACATCTGTAATTATAATGCATTAACAGAACAACTGTAAATACAGAAACCTCATGTGCTTTGACATCAAAATGTAGTTGTAAAAGCAATAAAAATGACTCAGCTGCCATGGAAGCTAAAGTCATGTTAATTACCTTAGATATTCCATGTCATCAATCCAGGTCTTAGTGTGTTATAGAGAGAGTGTTTTGTATGGCTAATTTATGTTTTGGAAGGTGATTCAAAGTCCTTCTATTTTCATATCTGGACCAACTTCCAAAATTGCCATCATATGTCAGGGTGTGTCTGAGCTATGCTTAAAAACTTTTGCATCTAGGATAACTTGAATTATCCAGCAATCATTTCTTCAACTTTCCCCCTTCTCACTTTGTATGTGGTAAAACTGAGGTAACTTCCTTGACTGGGTGATAACCTGATGCTTAACTTCTGACAGGAAATAACTTTCTACTCATGTGCCTCCTGGTGTAAATCAATCTCCTTCAACAACGTCTTTTACCTTGGCTGTTGTGTTGTGCTTAGTTGCTCAGTTATGTCTGACTTTGCAACTCCATGGACTATACCCTGCCAGGCTCCTCTGTCCATGGGGATTCTCCAGACAAGATTGCTGGAGTGGGTTGCCATGCCCTCCTCCATGGGATCTTCCCAACCCAGGGATCAAACCCAGGTCTCTTGCATTGCAGGTGGATTCTTTACAATCTGACCCACCAGATCAGATCAGATCAGATCAGTCACTCAGTTGTGTCCGACTCTTTGCAACACCATGAATCGCAGCACGCCAGGCCTCCCTGTCCATCACCAACTCCTGGAGTTCACTCAGACTCACGTCCATAGAGTCAATGATGCCATCCAGCCATCTCATCCTCTGTCGTCCCCTTCTCCTCCTGCCCCCAATCCCTCCCAGCATCAGTCTTTTCCAGTGAGTCAACTCTTTGCATGAGGTAGCCAAAGTACTGGAGTTTCAGCTTCAGCATCATTCCCTCCAAAGAAATCCCAGGGCTGATCTCCTTCAGAATGGACTGGTTGGGTCTCCTTGCAGTCCAAGGGACTCTCAAGAGTCTTCTCCAACACCACAGTTCAAAAGAATTCCTTTATCTTGGTGATCTTCAGCATGTAAGTGGTCAAAACCCAAGTCAAACTAGCATGGGGCTTTCTGATTCTAGAAAGTGGAGGCACAGGTGTCTCTGCGTGACATAATGATGCCATCTAGACATTATCTCAATCTTCCCATTTCTTGTCTTCACTTGTGTTGGCTTAATTCACAGGCAGACTCCTTGTCCTGGAAGGATGGCTGCTAGAAGTTGCCACACTTGCATCCTATCTCATCCTCAAATCTTGCTGAAATAAAGAGGATATCCTACCTGCTACACACAGAAGTCCATGGTGGCAAAGCATTGATTGGACTGACGTGGTCACTCATTTGTCTCTCATGAATCACTGTGGACAGGAGGGATAAATAGAATAACTGTTCAGGTATTGATCAGGTGTCCACTCTGGCGTCTCCAGGACTGTGAGCCCTGGCAGACCACAAAGATTATGTGTGGAAGAGGGAGGAACCCAAGGTGGAGGTGGGGCAATGGAAGGAGTCTTCCAACTTTGGAAGAAAAATGAGCTTTGAACATTCGGAGTTGGAGATGTCCATTAGACACTCAATTACATTATATTAATGTCAAGAAAATGCCTGGAGTTTAGGGGGGTAGTATGTCTTGATATCTGGTAAAGTGAGCCCCTATGCTATTATTTTAATTTTTATAGTAATTATTTTTGTATTTTGCTCTTTGTTATTAAAGATTTCCTTCTTTACTGAAAACAAACAAACAAAAAAACTTGACCTTGGTGGAGTTATAGGGCAGAGGATATTATGATGGCTAATTTTATGTGTCACCTTGGCTGGGCTATAATACTCAGATATATAATCAAGCATTATTTTGGATGTTTCTGAGAGGGTGAATTTTGGATGAGCTTAAAAACCGCTTGAAACCACTGACTTGGAGTAAAGCAGATTGCCCTAAGTAAATGAGTCTCATCCAATTAGTTTCAGGTCTGAATATAAATAAAAGATTGACATCCTTGAGTAAGAAGAAATTCTGCCAACAGATGGCCTGTGGACTTGAACTACAGTATCAGTTCTTCCCAATCTCTAGCCTGAAGGCCTTTCTATTTGAATTGCAACTTCAGCTCCTCCCTGAGTCTCCAGCCTGCTGGTCTACCCTGCAAACTTTGGATGTACCAGCCTCCATAATCACACGAGCAAATCCTTAAAACAAATTTCTTGTTCTCTATACAGACATTCTTTGGCTCTGTCTCTCTGGAAACCCCTGACTAACATAGCTGAGAAGGGGAGACTGGAGGCAAGAGGATTCACCAGGCTCTGCATATGCTGTGTAGAAAGCTCCCTGAGCACTTGATTTTCCCTGCACACTCCACACTATCTCAGAGAAGCCATCCTGAGTGCTCCAAGCCTGCTCCTGGCATGAGAGCCAGAGCCAGGAGCCAGCGTCCATATTATCTGCCAAAGCTGGGCCAGGGAAAGCTCTCTTCAAACTGGCAAGATCCCCCCTGCATTTTACTTTGAGATAAAGATTCTTAAACATTTAAAAGTTTTTATTTATTAATTTTATTGTCCTTTGTATGCATCCATAGTTTTATCTTATCCAGAGGGATTCTTGAAATGTTCAAATGAATTCCTGGCAAGTAGAATGAGAAGTAAGAATGAATAAATAAAGAGTTGGCAAGCCACTTCTGAAATGCTGCCAACCTCAAATGGATCTTTGATCCATACAAGGGTGTTCTGAAGCATGGAGAGAAAACTATGCGTAAAAAGAATCACTCTATATACACGCATTAATATATGGTATTTGTTTTTCTCTGATGACCTAGAAAGGTGGGATGGAAGGTGTGGGAGGGAGGTTCAACAGGAAGGGATATATGTATACATATTGCTGATTCATTTTGTTGTACAGCAGAAACTAACATACCATTATAAAGCAATTATACTCCAATAAAAATAAATGCAAAAAAAAAAATCCTTCCATTTTTTGGTCAGACTCGGTCCAGTCAGAGAATGAGAAACATGAATTCTCCCCTTGCCTACACCTGTATCATTGTTTGAAGAACCCTGATACTTCCCTGGCATGGATCTCACATAAGTTCAGGAGCATTTATTAACCTGCACACTTGCACATTCAGAACCTCCTTCAATCTCTTGGGAAACTTCAGGCTACTGGCCAGGCTTCCTCATGTCCAGCTAACCAGCTGACAAGAGAGATGGGCTTCTTCTCTCTGTATTGTCTTAGCTACAGTGAAAGGTACAACTTTTACTGCTGAGATTTAAATAACAACACCGAAAGTTTCCACATTATAAAGTATTGCTTTTGTAATTTATAATTTTAGACAAGGAAGACAGAGAAAAAGGAATGGTGTTTAGAGAACAAGAGAAAGAAAGTAGATTTTCAAAATCCTTTGAGAGATGTGTTTAAGTTACTTGTTTATTTCAACAACTCTCTGCTTTCACCCAAATAAATTAAGGGAAACATCAAAATGTCTAGAAATTGGCATTCTGTTTTTAGAATAACATTTTAGAAATGTAAAACTATAAACATAAAATGGAAACTCAGGAGTAAACACTTCTCTCTTTTTAATCCCCTAAAGATGTTGGCCTTGTTTCTAACTTTACTCTCAAAGATGCTGTATATCCAAAAGCTAAATTGAGGCTGGGAATATACAGGGTAGCAGCAGAAAAAAGGCATTAAGGGCATGGGATTTGGGGCTGACCAGCTCTGGGACGCAATACCCATCTTTGCCATTTTATGTCCTCTGCATCATAGATGTGGCGGTAGTTCACACCTCACACAGTTGTTCAGAGAATTAAATTCATATGGATTTCGAGGAGGGGAGCATGTGTCAGGTCCTGAAAACATTTCTCAAGTTCTTTATCCCTTCCTCTCTTTATTTCATCTTGTCCTCTTCCCCTTCTTCCTCTTTCTCTCCTTGCCCAGGACACAAACGGCGGGGTCAGGTTTCCCTGCACAGTATGGGAATCATGGATTAATGATTTTCCTTGCACAGTATGGGAATTACCATGGATTAGTGATTTTCAAACTGTTTTGTTTCTCAGCTATATACATTTTGTTACTCTGATTAGGATGAAATTTCATTTATAATTTCTTTCTCCTATCATTGCTGCTTCACCTCCAATATTTCTGGATAATTTTTAAATTAGTTTTTCACTTTCAGGTTTACTCACTAAATCCCAGTCTATGCAGGGTCCTAGGGGAGGTGGAAATGTTTGGGTCACTTCCACAACCCATTGAATTTGTGCTGTGCTTCATCCCTGGAGCTGACGTAGTAGAGAATCTTAGAGCTCATGACCACCCCACCTCTACCCTGTCAGTGACAAAGTGCCCAGAGCCTTACCCTTCCTTCACTTTTCTCCCTCTGTTGTTTTCCCAGCAGTTCCTTGCCCCTTCACCATTATCTGTTCCTCTCTCAAATCTTTGTCGAGCAGCTTTGCCTTATTCTCAGTCAGGTCCACTTACTTGCTGAGCGGGTTCAGGAGGTGTTAGGGGAGGGTGAGGGGCTTCTGCTCCACAGGTAGGAGAGAATCAAAGGCCCGCTGAGTGAGTGATCTAAAAGCCAACCAGACTGTTCATGCTGTGAAAGCTTCTGCTGAGCTTTCTGAACCTGTTTCTACTAATAGAAGTTTCTCTATTTTTTGTTCTGGGAGAATACAAAAGTACCTTACTTTCTTACATGTGCTTCCCTGGTGGCTCAGATAGTAAAGAATCTGCTTACAAGGCAGCAAGACCCTGGTTTGATCTCTGGGTCTGGAAGATCCCCTGGAGAAGGGAATGACAACCCACCCAAATATTCTTGCCTGGAGAATCCCATGAACAGTCCATGGGGTCACAAAGAGCTGGGCATGATTGAGTGACTAACACTTCATTTTCTTTTGCGCTCCAGGAAAGGGAAGCAAATTGATCTTGTCAGTATTCTAATGCACAGAAGCTGTTCAATCTACACACTCTCATGGAGCCTGTCATATGTTCCTTCCTCAACGGCTACAGAACATCAGCATGGAGATTTTGTTCCAAGAAAGATGGAAGCTTGTGTGTCTCTCTGGCTGTACTGTGCTGCTAAGTCACTTCAGTCGTGTCCGACTCTGTGCGACCCCAGAGATGGCAGCCCACCAGGCTCCCCCGTCCCTGGGATTCTCCAGGCAAGAACACTGGGGTGGGTTGCCATTTCCTTCTCCAATGCAGGAAAGTGAAAAGTGAAAGTGAGTTCACTTAGTCGTGTCTGACTCTTTGCGACCCCATGGACTGCAGCCTACCAGGCTCCCCCACCCATGGGATTTTCCAGGCAACAGTACTGGAGTGGGGTGCCAATGTACTTGCCCATCAAGCACAAGGTTCAGTGCTGTGGGAGTTTCCTCCATTCTCAGATTAATCTGGCATTATTGGGCCTGCAGTTCTTCAAGATGACTTCCAGATGGGGTTCAATAGTGACTGCCTCTTCAGATAGAGCTTGTTCCTCACCAGTTACCCATGGTCCCCACTGCTCTCTGTGGTATTACACCAGGCCTATATTATTTGCCTACAATTCCATTAAGGCTTGTGTACACATTTGAGTTTCCAAGACATAAGATATACTGTAAGATATGATACACCATAAGATATAAGATATAGCATAAGATATAAGATGTATCAATCCTTTACCTAAAATTTGCATTTCATTAGCCCTTTAACTTTCAGAACTTTCAATTATTCCCCACCCGTCTTTGGACATCTACTACTAGAAACAATATATTACTGCTCCAATATCAAATTCATCGTACTATATTTCATAGTACTTTCCGATGTGGAGCGACCAAGGACCCACTAGGTCCCAGATGAGATTGTAGTGATGAGCCTAATTTCTTAGATGAAGCTGTAGAGGAAAATCCACATTTCTTTTCTTCCACCATGTTGCAGCCTGTTTGATTCTTTCACTGGTCAAAGACTTTGCCACTCTAGAGGCCCGCCTGGGGCAGCGCCAGGGGCTGGCCTTCTAAGCCTCACTGTGCCATCTGCCCTGAGGTCTGCCATTTCCCCAGGTCACCACCGCTGAACATGTGCAGGTCTCTGTGTCCATGAAACATGCTGCTTTTCTCCTGCCCAGACTCAAAGAAGGCATCCCTCCCTTTCTCCTTACCCTGAAAGACACTCATGTTCCTCAGTATTTGTGGGGTGCTAAGCATCATCTCTGAGTCTCTTCCAGCAGTGTTTCCATTCTATCCAATACAAATCTCTGAAATGGAAAGATAAATATGTAGATAAATAGTAATAATCTAGCTGGCTACCTGAAAGAAAAAGATCAGGGCAGGCACAAATGAAGACATTGGTTAGAAGACCTGCCAAAGAAACCTAGTCATCTGGGGCTTGTCTGGAAGTTGTCATCCCACGACCACTCCTTGTTCTAGTTCATGTAGAGGGATGATGCTGTAGAGGGTAATATAGGAGAAGGCTGCATATTTGGCTAATGTTTTTATACAGAGACTTGAAGAGATACGAATGTGTTTGGGGCTATCCGCTTTAGGAAATCAAGACTGGTGGATTGAATGTGTCTCATGATATCCCTGAAAATTGTTCTCACTAAACTGGTATTATTCTGGGAGGTGGATCTCATGGTTTAGAGAAATACTCTGCATGGGAAATGTCATAATATTTCATAATTTTATAAAAGACTTCTTATGGATTTTCATTTCAACTATAAAATAGCTCTGTGAAGGAGGTACAATTAAATCTTCACTTCAGATAAGAACACTGAGAGTAAGATAGATTAAATAGCTGTACAATCATACATGTAATATGATTGTGACAAGTCACAGTGCAAACTCAAGACTGCCCTACAGCCAATCCCAAGTGTCCAAATTTTTCACTGCTTTTTGCAAAAGCTATACTTCTACAATAGAACTCATATTGATAGTTCAAAAAATTTCTGAACTCAATGAGACCACTTATACACACATCTTTTTAAGTTTTATTTATACTTCTTAGTTCAAGAATTACACACTAGTCAACATTATTATATATTTACATGCTGAAACTGGCTGTAATAAGTTTAAATTCAAGAAAATAATTCTTATGTGCTACTCATTTATAATCCTCATTTGTTACTATCTCATGTATCCCAGAGATTGTAGTAGTCCCGTTTTTAGAAAGACATGAAAATAGATGCAATGATATCCACTTGTATTTTGCATTTTCTAGCCATTGGAAAATGTGCATTATGTGCATATTAAGAAAGGCTACAAGGTAATTAGTAAGGCTGAAAATCACTACATTGTGAAGAAACTAGAATATCACTTGTTAGAAAAGGACAATTCAGAACTGTGCAGGGACAATATTTAAAATGGAACTATTTAAACACCCATGCAAATAAAAACTTTAAAATGTCATGGAATTTAAATTATTTTCAACACTTTGAATTAATACACTTAAAATGACCATTGAACACAAATTATTGAAATAAAAAGAGAAAGATACAAGCTGATGGAACTGTCAACTTGCTTCAGATGGTGCCAGGACACAGATATGGGCATCAGAATAACGACACGTGACAAGAGAGAGAGATTTGGCTTTCAAGTTAAAAAAAACACAAGTTTTTGTTTTTGTTCATTTTGGATCACATTTAACTTTATCACAAAACAAATTCTCAAAGCAAATTAAAATCTGATATTAGCATTTTGCACACATCTATATATCTACAGAAATGTTTTACTTCAACTTTCAAATAACTAATAGATGTTTAATATTTTTTTCCCTTAAATTATTTCCTTAGGGCAGTATCTTAATTAGCATTCTGTTGGGTCCTTACTACTTTTTTTACAATGTCCCTGGTATATTTGGAAAATATTTTTTAAACCTTTGGTGTGAAGCAGTGTCTTTTTTTCTCCTATTTTCCCTCACTTTTCCATTTTTCTTTCTTTTTTTAAAATAATTATGGAGTCTTTGGTTAAAAGGAAAAATGCTATCTAACGACAAATGCTATTATTAAAAAAAAAAGTCTTCTCTATGTGCTATTGTGTAACATATATCTGGAGCAGGTATATAATAAGCATTTGTTTTTCCTGTAGTGCCATCAATATAAACTTTTAGTCTTTGAAAATTGAGATTTAAGTTATGAACTTTGGTTTCTTAAACTCTTATGTATAAAAAGATCTATCAAGTAATCAATGATCATTTCTGCTTTTCCCATTTCTAAGTTGCCATTTCTAAGGCTATCTCTTGGTTGTTATAAACACTACAGTGTTTCCCATAGATGGGGTATGAGTGGGAGTGGCAAGAAAAAGTGTGTGTGTGTGTGTGTGAGAGAGAGCGAATTAAAACCCTTCTGTCTGGGATCCCAAAGCATTTATGCAAAAGAGTGTTTTAATTTCTCTGCTGGGGCTGCAGTAACTATTTTTACTTAGTAAAAATTAAATAAAAACTAAAAAAGAAAAAAACTAAACAATGATTTGTATCTATTGACTATTCATTTACAGCATGTTTAATTATTTACATAATAACACAGCAACTTAAGCCATAAACAGAATTTGCACATTGCCTTACCATAAAATACAAATTAGAAGTTAAAAATATTTAAGAAATCTGTTTTAATATTTACACACGCTCAGTGAAAGTTATGGTTGCTCACATTACATGGACTCTGTACATTTAGCAAAATGGCATGATTGCTACAGTTGAGAGTATCTGCCCTAACCAACATGGTGGGGTTTAGTTATTTTTTTTCCTCCTCTTGGGAGGAATATATATATATATATATTTTTTTTATCATTTTCTGTTTTCTTAAGACATTTTTGCTTTTAAATCACCATTGAACAATGCTAGTTGTTTCCTTGAAAAAGAGAATAAGTAGACAAGCAATGTGAGAACTAGTTGATTTCCATGTTCTGAGGTACAGTACTATTAGAGTGTCAAACTGTGCAGTGGTTCATAAGAACTGTAGGCATTGATTCGCTGATAGAGAAATGCTCAGTACCCTGTATTACTTGTTTCAATATGTTGATTTGTCGGCTGCCGAATTAAAAATATTCATACATTGGTTTAATGAAGGAAATAAAACATATTAGCTTATTCCTTTTGTTTTCCAACATATGAATGCATATATATGTATGTATGTTTATATGGATCTATATATACACATATATACATGTAAATATGTGGTAAGACCTGTTTGTTGGCTGTTTTTGTATGAATTCAATCATAAAATTGGAACACAGTTACCTATAGAAAATGGAAATTGTCTTAGTAGACAATTTAATGCAGGTCTTGCTTAAAACAAACGTGATTCATTTCTCCATTATGCATCCCCACTGAACTTTCTCTATGCGTTGTGCTTTTGTAAGCTGACAGATTTTTTTTGTGTTCCTAATACTAGAATGTAAAGTCTTTTGGTTCCTAAACCATTTTTTATTATTACTATTTTTCACTTAGCACTGCTTTTGAAGAAATGAGGAAAGGTCTAGATGGCACTGCTTATGTCTTTTTCCCTGTTATTAAATTGCAGTAGAAAGAATTGTAACATTCCTTATGCAAACACATGATTATGTTGCATGAGTTTTCAATTCTGAAAATGCATTTCATACCTACTAGCAGTCATGTACAGTATATATATATACAGATTGAGATCAAAGATTTCATTGAGAGTGTGCCTTTTAGAGTCAGAATTTACCTATGAATTTCACAGAGATGAAAAACACCTTAATTGCTGGCTATCTGGCTACTTCATAAACAAAAGAAAAACTATACATATATGTATAAGCTGATAGTAATGCTATATCAGAATTGCCAAAACATACTTTTGTGGTCCTGGATGCCAAGCTGACTGGTCTCTTTTGAAGACTTAAAGATCTAGCTCCCCTCCCTTCCCCTCCCCCAATCTGGTAACTAAAATTCAGTTCAACTACAAAACAAACGATTGTTTAAGAATAAATTCTATATCTACTGTTATCTCTGGGTGGGATGAGTCAGGTTTTTCTACCTATATGGTTACTAAATGCCAATCAATGGATTTTACTCTAGGGTTTCTATTCCACTGTCCCATCTTTTTCCTTTCCCCAAGATTTTTCCTAACACTGCAGTCAGAAATGAATCCCTGGTCATATGCTTTTGAAGCTCATGCAGCTAAGTTGCTTCTTCTGTCCACTTTGATCTAGATTTCTCTGTTGACTTTCCTGGACATCAAAATTTTGTTGGAACCATATAACAATATCAAGGATTTTTATGGCTTTTACGGTAATTGCAGATAAGAACCACTTCTAGGCTGGAGCTCTGAGTTGTCTCTAGAAAAACCTTTCCAGAATGGCATTTTGGAGTTGTGAACCTGAGTTATCAATATGCTCCTTCTTGATATATGCTACTCAAACTTTAACCCCTAGTGACAAGGGGCAGGCACTTTTATTAGTGTGATGTCTCAAAATGACTGCCCAGGGGAAAGTGTGTCCCTGGAGAAACTCGAGGAGTCTCTGCTCTGAGCCCATGGGCAACGCATCGGTTGGATTCTGCCCAAAGATCATACTCAGAGGTGTTCAGGTGTATAAACAAAAATATAAGGGCCAGAGCTCCCTATGCTGGTGGAAAAAAAAAAACATCCTATATAGGGGACAACTTCAGAAGGATGCTAAACTTTTTTTTTTTTCTCTCTGACAGTGAAGAATAGAAGGGCAGCAGGACTCCATCATATTCTAAGCTGCTGAATCATCAGGGAAAGAAAACATACATTTATCCACAGGCGGATACTGGCCTTAGCTGCTACGCACAATTAGGGATGTTACTCTAAAAAGAAGTGCTGTTTTTTTAAATAGAAATAGCAAAGTCATCCTCTAAGAAAAGTTTCAATCAAATCTAACTTTAAGGAAAAATGAGGAATGCACTATTTCCTCGGAGAAAGGCAAAATATGAACTTCACATTGATAGAAATAAAATATCTGAGCTTATTCTTTTCTCTTTGTCCAACATATGAATGCATATATCCAATTAGTATAGAAAGAAGCACAATGACATAATTTAAAAATTGAATAAAAGTAATATATCATGCCTGCCTGATTATCAGCTATATATTTTTCTGCAGTATCAACTGAGGCTCATAACAGTCACCATGTACTATGGCTTTGTTGTTCTTCTGTTTTCCATGACTTCCTATTTGATTAGGCAGACTGCAACATATACAACGAAAGCACCCTAAAAAAATCAAACTCTCCAAATCAACAACTAAACCTATTTGTGCACATAATCTCTTGAGTATTGTTTGCCATGAAAGACAAAGGTGAACTTCATTGTACATAAAGAAATACAGTTCTCTTAAAATCTCTCCAAAGACTTACTCTGTCTGTCTCTTAAGAATATAATCAGAATTTCAGAAACAAGAAAAGTTGGAAAAGACCATTAAGCCCGCTAAAGAAATGAACAAATCCTTCTTTTGAAATACCCTATTAAATTCAGAAATAAACTGCAGGAAAATGTTGTAGAGTCAGAGAAAAGCATCTTGTCTGCTAGCTCTGTCTGTGCTTTATATTCATATATTGGGATCACTCCCAGTGTAACCTAAGATGCTTCTAATTCTGCTAACATTTCTGTTTAGGGGTTGTCTTTTGATCAGGTACACTATAAAAACTTCTTCAGGTATGCTGTCAAAAGCTTGTGAGTTTGGAGGGAAAGAAATCTCTTTCACTCTACCTTCTGCCACTGAACACAGAATGTGTGGACCACATGCTTGTAATGGGCGAAGGGTCATGCTGCTTGCGTGCTTTAATTTTGTTACAACCGTTGTCTCTGAATTTTCCACTCCGTTCTGGGATATTAACTCTTATTTTTAACTGCCTCAGAAATAGCATTATAGAAAAATTTCTTTTGGCCACCAGGCATGATAATGTTTAGAAGTCTCCCCGTCTCTAAACGTCAAAATGGAAGACGTCAGCGTTGATTCCCAAGCTCAAGCAAACATGGCCTGGCCAAATTGGTTTCCTGAGTCTCTGTCTTGACTCTCCCTATCTTGTTTGAATTACATAAGAACCTTCTAGAATCCGGTGGGAATTAACTTCCTATGGCACCATCATCACCTCAATAAGACAGGCAGATATTGTCTTCAGTAAGGATGTTTGCATGGCATGGAAGATCGCATGACAACCTTAGGAATGAAAATGGGGAGTATCTGGATATGACCACATCTCAGCAAGATGACTGATGACACTACTGAGCCTTCTGGAATACCATCTAAATTATTCCCCTCCGTATAGGCTGTGTACTAAGCAGATAAGGTGGAACACAGATTCAGTCTTGCCAGCACATGTACAAATCACTTGCATTTTAACTGGAAAACCCCGAGGACCTTAGCATTTTCATGACTTAGCAGAAGCAACCCAAATGGTATGAATTGGACCACAGGATAGGCCAGCAACTAAGGTATTTTAGCATCACTTTTGTCCTGGATTGATGTGTTTTCCAAGTTCTATGTCAGGCTGTACATCTGGTTTGAGGAGGAATCTAGTCCTTGCTTCCCATGGGAAGCAATGTTTTAGTTCACATAATAAAGCCAGTAGACGATGTTGAAGAAGGAGAAAACCACTGGGAAGAATATGCGGGACCACCGATCTATGGCATTCACATCAGTCAAGTCGGGAATGGTGATTTTCAGCTGGGAGGCGCGTCTCCGCAGGCGGCTTTTCTTCTGTGCCACGTGCCGTTCCAGGGCATTTCGGCCAAAACTATGCCTGGGCAACCCGGCTTTCCGATACTGGATGCTGGAGGCATCATAGGCCAGCATTGTGCTCCTTGGGTCTCCAAGTCCCATCACAGCCTCGGAGGTGGCCATTTCATTTTTTATCTCAAGAGTGCTCAGTAAGATGTTCTCATGGGGGTCCATCTGCAAGGGGGAAGAAACAAACGAGACTTTCAAAACAGAAAGCCTTTACTGGTGAGTTTTACACAAGGTGCTATGATTTGTAGTTTGGATATTCATGATTAAGAGAACTGGCTTTGTGTCCACATGCTCTCAATTTGAACTGTGGTTCTGCCACTATAAACTGTGAGTTTCAGTTTCTTCATCTACTAAATGGTATAATAATCCCCTCCAAGAGGATGGTTGTAATGATGTAATGGTATAATAGATTGTTGCTAGAACCATTTTCATGATTTCCACATAGAGCATGCAGAGAAATGGAAAGCATGACCTCCCCCTTTAAATAATTTACAGTCTTGATTAAAAATACCTAAAAAATCTAAACTGAACTAGGGCTGAAATAGTATTAGGGGATGAATTACTAAATTGTGCTCACAATAGAAGCCTAATTCCAGATGAATTCATGATAAAACCAGAACTAAAAGTAGTAGGTAACACATATAAAGCACTTGATATATACGCCAGAAACATTTTTATGTAACTTCATTTAACTGATGCTTCTTAACGCCCACACAGTTACAAGGTGTCACCTTAAATTTTCAGTGTCAATATAAATAGGTGTAAGGAAGAATTTTGAACAACAAAAATGCAGGAAACACATGACTTGCCAAAATGCAAGAGAATTCAAAACAACGAGGAACTTGAAAATAATAGTTGAACAGACTATGGGTGGTGTGGGTGGTCAAAGGGTGAGTGGGGTGACTTGCCAGGGAAGAGAAGCGGACAGGAATTAAGAGTTAGACACGAATTCTCTGTACTGAGCTGAATTCTGGGCCCAGGGAGTAGAATTAAGGTGGCTGTGCTGACAGGGTGATTCTTTTTTCTCTTGGATTATTTCTTCTTAGCAAGTCTAAAAGTAAAGGATGAATACTGAGATCATGATTCTCCAAAACTATATGATTATGTAATGCTTTTTGTTCTGTTGAAAGGGGAAAATTTGTGTATCTTATTTTTAAGAGGCCTCCATTGCTACATAGATAATAAAACCTAACCACAACAAGCTATTATTAATAATACAGTATATTTATTTTAGTAAAGACTTGAAATATATCTACTGCCAATATTTTTTTATAATCAATTTTTGTATATTTTATTTTGTTTCCAGTTTTATTGAGAAATAATTGATACATATCATTGTAAAATTTTAAGGTGCACAGCATGATAGTTCAATTTATATATATTATGAAATGACTACCACAATAGGTTAAGCTAACATCCATCTTTTCATATAAATATGATACAAAAAGAAAAAAAGAAAAAAACAAGGAAAGAAAATTGTGGTGAGAACTCAAGAAATAAACGCTGATTGAATGAAATTCATTTTATGACACTTAAAACTCAATGTGTTCCTGTATCATCAATAAGATGATTCAATCTACAACACCATTGTGAAGATGGGAACTGCGTGGGACTGTACGTCTTGAGTCCCTTTCCTGCTCTAAGGCTTCCACCTCTATTTATAGAGGTCTCTTGCTAGAGCAGCAGGCTCAAGCACCTGAGATATGGAAACATTTCCCATGGTACCCGGGACCACTTATATGACAGATGTCCCATTTTTATGCATGAGAAGGGAATTTAGTGAGCAGTGCCTAGTAGCTTATTGTTGTTTAGTCCCTAAGTCCTGTCCGACTCTTTCATGATGACCTCATGGACAGTAGCCCACCAGGCTCCCCTATCTAGTAGCTAAGGCTAAGTAATTTACATATTGACTTTTCCATTTCCAGTAGTCCAGTGGGATCAGCATGTATCTCAAGCTCAGAAAATAAGGCACAGAGAGGTTAAGAAATTAACACAAATTCACCCAGTGAACAGGTGACAGAGCAAGAACTGGACTCAGGTCTCTCTCACTATGCCAAGCTAAGAACAGAAACAGCCCCCTCCCCCTATAGTTCTCTACACTCATAAAAGAAGACCTTCTCAGTGCGGGGGAGGGGCAGTACCTGGAGGCTTGCAAAATGTCCTTAATGAGGATGGAGGTAAGTGTCTTGATTTAAATACATCACTAAAGATTAGAACTAATGTAAAGTCCTATTAACTGTAACATTGTCAATAAACATCTGCGATTTGAACCTTCAACAGCCCCACTAGCAATAATTCTATTTAAGGAAGCACCACTTCCCCTCTCTCAGTTACTGTGCTTCTGATGTGGCTGGAGTCAAGCAGAGCAATCCTGACACAGAGTTTGTTTCAGTGACAGACACACGCCCATTTCAGAACCAATGGCATGTCATGAGCCTTCAGGTGGGCATACTAAAGACTCTCAAACATTTCCACTGGGTTTGTACCCAGAAGTATGTGGCCCTGAGTCTAATGAATTTGTTGAGATGCTCCAGCTGCAAGAGGTGATCCTAAGTTGAAAACAAACCAACACTGGGAGACACAGAGAATCCATGACCTGCTGAGAGTGTCTGTATCCCATATGCCTGATTTGCTGACGCTAAACAGATAATACACCTCACTCTCTCTCTCTTTCTCTTTTTTGTATAAGACAGCATGAGTTGGGTTTTCTATTACTTAAGACCCAAAAAATTGTAACTGAGATATGATTCATCTTTATGTATCTGAACAACCCTATAATATAGGCAGGGCAGGAAAGATATTATTGATGTTACACCTGTAATAAGGATGTTTCACAACTCAAATTGAAATTTAAGAAATTTGTTACAGTAATACAATCTTCAGTATGCAGAAGAGTGTTGGGTTTCAATCCTTCCGGCTGGGACCAAAAGCATCTAGGGGCTGCTGGGTTTGGTGGCTGGCTGGTCAACTGGCTACATTTATTTTCCCCCCTTGTCTGTTTTCCTTTAAAGGATGTGAACTGTGTTGGCAGCAAAGGTCAAAGGTGAAGGCTTCTACTATGTGTTTCAACAGGCTTTTACATGTAACTCAAATGGTAAAGGGGGAAAGGCTTTTTAATTGATTCCGTTGAGCTTCCATTAGTAATCTGTAGAGTTTATTTACTCTGGGTGGTGCTAGTGGTAAAGAGCCCGCCTGCCAATGCAGGAGACAGAGATGCAGGTTTGATCCCTGGGTTGGGAAGATCCCCTGGAGAAGGGCATGGCAATCCACTCCAGTATGCTTGCCTGGAGAATCCCATGGACAGAAGAGCCTGGTGGGCTACAGTTCATAGGAATGCAAAGAACTGGACATGACTGAAGCGACTTGATATGCACCTTGTTTAAATAAAACATTATGTTCATTTCACATTATGCATGTGAAATTGAACAACTATTAACTTTCCTTTTTCTTTTTGAAATACTTGTTTTTGGAAGGTGACTGCTGATTGAGGTTTATTATGTTTTTTTTTTGTTTGTTTGTTCTTTTTGAGGGACCTCCTTACTGAATCATTGCAGAATATGCTGTATTTCCATTTTACAGGGCAGGAAACTGAAGTTCAGAAAAATGAAGTGAGTTAATTAAAATCTTACTACTCACAAGTAATAAAATAGTGTAATAATTCTTTTCTATTGATGATTATCTCAATGCAATAATATTCCATGCTGCCTCCAGCATCTCCCAAATCAATCTGGGAAGTATGGCTCAGGTAGTGGTTTGGTGGGTTGATATAGTCTATTTTAGGGGCTCCAAAACTTTAATGAACCTCAGAATTCCCTGGGAAGTCTTGTTAAAACACACATCTCTTGGCACCCCTTCCCAGAATTCCTCAGTTAGTAAATACGGGATGAGGCTCAATAATCTGCATTTCTAACAAGTTCCCAGGTGATGAGGTGATGCTGGTCTGGGGTTCACATTTGGAAAACTACTAGTCTGCTGGACTGCAGCGAAGGACATGACTAAACAAAGCGGCAGGAAATACCTTGGGAAACAATGAAGCAGCTGAAGTTCTAACCACAGGCCTTACCACTTAGAGAACACATGAAACTTCTGTTCATTATTCACTACAGACAGGCATTGTGTGACACAACTTTACACAACTTTCAAGACCATCCCCAAGGGGAAAAAAAAAAAAAAAAACACTGCCAAAAAGCAAAATGGCTGTTTGAGGAGGCCTTACAAATAGCTGTGAAAACAAGGGAAGCAAAAAGCAAAGGAGAAAAGGAAAGATATACCCATTTGAATGCAGAGTTCCAAAGAATAGCAAAGAGAAATAAGAAAGCCTTTCAAGAAATCAATGCAAAGAAATAGAGGAAAACAACAGAATGGGAAAGACTAGAGATCTCTTCAAGAAAATTACGATACCAAGGAAACATTTCATGCAAAGATGGGCTCGATAAAGGACAGAAATGGAATGAACCTAACAGAAGCAGAAGATATTAAGAGGAGATGGCAAGGATACACAGAAAAACTGTACAAAAAAGATCTTCATGACCCAGAAATCACGATGGTGTGATCACTCACCTGGAGCCAGACATCCTGGAATGTGAAATCAAGTGGGCCTCAGGGAGCATCACTATGAACAAAGCTAGTGGAGGTGATGGAATCCCAGTTGAGCTATTTCAAATCCTGAAAGATGATGCTGTGAAAGTGCTGCACTCAATATGCCAGCAAATTTGGAAAACTCAGCAGTGGCCACAGGACTGGAAAAGGTCAGTTTTCATTCCAATCCCAAAGAAAGACAATGCCAAGAATGCTCAAACTACTGCACAATTGCACTCATCTCATATGCTAGTAAAGTAATGCTCAAAATTCTCCAAGCCAGGTTTCAGCAATATGTGAACCGTGAACTTCCAGAGGTTCAAGCTGGTTTTAGAAAAGGCAGAGGAACCAGAGATCAAATTGCCAACATCCGCTGGATCATGGAAAAAGCAAGAGAGTTCCAGAAAAACATCTATTTCTGCTTTATTGACTATGCCAAAACCTTTGACTGTGTGGATCACAATAAACTGTGGAAAATTCTGAAAGAGATGGGAATACCAGGCCACCTGACCTGCCTCTTGAGAAATTTGTATGCAGGTCAGGAAGCAACAGTTAGAACTGGACATGGAACAACAGACTGGTTCCAAATAGGAAAAGGAGTACATCAAGGCTGTATATCGTCACCCATGCTTATTTAACTTCTATGCAGAGTACATCATGAGAAACACTGGGCTGGAAGAAGCACAATCTGGAATAAAGATTGATATTTGGGAGAAATATCAATAACCTCAGATATGCAGATGACACCACCCTTATGGCAGAAAGTGAAGAGGAACTAAAGAGTCTCTTGATGAAAGTGAAAGAGGAGAGTGAAAAAGTTGGCTTAAAGCTCAACATTCAGAAAACGAAGATCATGGCATCTGGTCCCATCACTTCATGGGCAATAGATGGGGAAAGAGTGGAAATAGTGGCTGACTTTATTTTTTCGGGTTCCAAAATCACTGCAGATGGTGACTGCAGCCATGAAATTAAGATGCTTATTCCCTGGAAGGAAAATTATGACTAACCTAGATAGCATATTAAAAAGCAGAGACATTACTTTGTCAACAAGGTCCGTCAGTCAAGGCTATGGTTTTTCCAGTGGTCATGTATGGACGTGAAAGTTGGACTATAAACAAAGCTGAGCACCGAAGAATTGATGCTTTTGAAGGGTGGTGTTGGAGAAGACTTTTGAGAGTCCCTTGGACTGCAAGGAGATCCAACCAGTCCATTCTAAAGGAGATCAGTCCTGGGTGTTCATTGGAAGGACTGATGTTGAAGCTGAAACTCTAATACTCTGGCCACCTGATGTGAAGAGCTGACTCATTTGAAAAGACCCTGATGCTGGGAGGGATTGGGGGCAGGAGGAGAAGGGGACGACAGAGGATGAGATGGTTGGATGGCATCACCGACTCAATGGACATGAGTTTGGGTAACCTCCGGGAGTTGGTTATGGACAAGGAGGCCTGGCATGCTGTGGTTCACGGGGTTGCAAAGAGTCAGACACGACTGAGCTGAACTATGTAAACTTAAAAAAAAATTTTTTTTATATGATTTTGAAAGGTTACTTTCCATTTACATTATCCTAATACATTAGCTATATTCCTTGTGTTGTACAATACATTCTTGGCCCTGTCTTATATTCAGTATTTTGTACTTTCCACTCCCCTACCGTATATTGTCCCTCCTCCCCCGTTCCCAATGGTAACCACTTGTTTGTTCTTTGTATCTGTGAGTCTGCTTCTTTTTTTGTTATATTCACCAGTTCTATTTTTAAGATTTCACATATAAGTGATATACAGTATTTGTGTTTCTCTGTCTGACATATCACTTGGCATAATGTCCTCCAAGTCTATCCACATTGCTGCAAATGGCAAAATTTCATTCTTTTTTATGGCTGAGTAGCATTCAATTGTGTGTATGTGCCACATCTTCTTTATCCATCCATCTGCTGATGGACACTAAGGTTGTTTCCATATATTGCCTCTTGAAAATAATGCTGCTATGGACACTGGGGTGGCATGTATCTTTTCGAACTTATGTTTTTTTTTTGGATATATATCCAAGAGTAGACTGGCTTGGTTATAATGATCTTGACAATAATGTAACAAGGGAGTTATTATTAACAGTCTCATTTTAAAAATAAGGAGATTGAGAATTAGGACTAGTGATTTGTCTAGAGTTGCAGTGTAAGTAGTACATTTGGCATTTAATCTGTTTGTTCCAATGTTCCTGTTCCTACTGACAAGACTATACAGTTGCTTATCTTGACACTTTTCTTCAATTATAAGTTCAGTTTTGGAACCTGTATCAGCTTGTACTTAGGTAATGAGATTTCATAAAATGGAAGGAATAGCAACTGTCACATGAATTTAGCTAATGCTTTTAAAAAACGGATCTCTTCCCCACCCTCTCCAGCTTTGCCCAAATGATTGTCCTAATTGCCTTTCTCTTGAGCAGTGGAGACATGGGAGAAACCACTAAATCATCCCTTTTTTTGGTTACAACATAAACAAAACATAGTTCCTCTTTAACTTATCAGAAAGGCCATGGAGCAATCTCTATTGCCCTGGAAAACACAACAAAATACTGGTCATCTGTTTTGTCTTGTAATTTTTACCTATTTAAACAGGCATGAGAATACTGCTGATGGTAATTAAAACAATGGAGAAAAGGAAACCAAAAATATATGAAAGAAAACAGATGAGAGAGAGAGAGAGACTAATAAATAAATTGACATTTTATATAGATAAGCTACATTTGCAAGAAGCTTGCTGCAGGTCTTGCTTTAAGGGTCTATACTACTTGCTTTCTAGAGTCAACTTTTAACTCACAAGTATCCATTCCTGACACAAGGGTTTTGGGAGAGGCCCTATTAAGTAGTCTAACACCAAAAAAAAAACCCCCCAAAATCCCCAAAAAACTCTTCTGTTCCCCATTCAGCAATCTGCTCTTGAAATTATGCTTTACTTGGAATTATTGTGCTCATCCATCAAGAATGAAATGCTGAGATTTTGGGAAACAGACTCATTTATTTGCACCAGCATTCTGGACTCTCCTCCGAATGACCCCCTGTGAACAAGGGCAGTTTTCACATTGATCTTTCAGCTGTTCCACTAGTTAGAGAGAGATGCACTTCTGTTTCAGGCTGACCCATGCACGGATGGTTCTAACAAAGGCAAAGTCATGTTAAACACTTGGATTAGGAGGTTTTCTTTTCCTTCTTCTCATTCCCCATTCCAAAATCTTTTCCAAAAAGAAAAGAAACACATTTAGTTAACAGTTCCATTTTGCTTAAAAGATATTGCATTGAACAACATAGAGAGGACCTTATTTTTTATAAAATAAGCTAATTTCAGGACTGGTTTCAGGGTTGCTGCTTCCTTTCCCGGACCTTTGTCAGTGATAGCTGTATGTTCTGGAGAGATGCCCTTGCCCTACTGTCTTATACAGACATGCATAATGCTACCCTCAGTGATCCAGTGGCATCGCATGTTTATCTTGGGAAGCACAATGGGGCTATTTTAGATTCTAGTTCACCACTCATATCATTCAAAAAAGAGTAAGAATTTGGAAAAAAAAATTTCAAAAAATCCTAACTCTGGTATTTTCAATTACTTTGACTAGTGTGTGGGTAGGAAGCCTTGTTTTATCTTCCATGAATTGACACTGTGACCTGAGTAACTTTAAATGCTAAGGCAATGAACTGTTAAGCCACCTGGGAATGTCCAAAGCACTCTTTCCAAAGGAAAAATACTCTGTAACTACCTAGCCTGCACTCAGCCTTCTAAGAGGTGAAAGCAAATTTACCCAGCTAGAATATGAAATGGAGATTCCTTCCAAGAGGGCAAGTGAAGGGCAACATCTTTGACTTTTCAAATTCCTCTATTGAAGCAAAAAGAGAAACAGTAACCAGATACGGAGCTTAGAACTGGAATATAAATAATACGAGAGCGCTGCTGAAATCCCAGGTAGTTTCAGAAGGATGATCTTTTAAAAAAAAAATGTTTTTGAACTTTTTATTTTGTATTGAGGTATAGATGAATAACAATATTTTGATCGTTTCAAGTGAACAGCGAAGGGACTCAGTCATACACATACATGTATCTAGTCTCTCCCAAACTTCCCTCCCACCCAGGCTGTCAGGTAACACTGAGCAGAGTTCAGTGTATTATACTGTAGGTCTTTGTTGGTTATCCATTTTAGGTTACCCATTTTAAATATAGCAGTGTGCACATGAAGGATGATCATTTTAAATAAAAGCTAGTAGAAAAATAAAAGGACTGAGATTCTCTTTAATGTCTTTTTTCCTTCTATGATGCTACTGTGTTTGAAATCTCACAACCATACCATGAGAAGTTTGTACTAGGAGCATTTTGTAAATCTTTCCCACCAAAATTCTGAAGTTCATGGGTAGTTAAGTGGTAAAACAATCATTCAAATTTGTAGACTCAAACCTTGTTTTTCCTACTAAATATTTTCACTGTGTGGTAAAATACTTATAAAGTGATCACTAGTGGCACTAAGATATGAGCAGTTTAGCTGTTGTTTTGCTTTTCGGTTTTTAAATTCTCATGGGTAGATCATGGGAGTACCCATCTTGAGGATTACTTAGCAGCCTGATACTTTGTTAAGGAATCACATTAACGCATCTCTTCTTTATGGATCAGTCACTTGGTTGACTTTTTCTGGTTGTCGTAAGGTGGAAATATTCTGCCTCAGTCACAAACCAAAATAATCCATCTGGACAAGGGATAAACCAAGTGAGCATGGCGAGGTTTTGAGTTGTTATTTCAGGTGATAGTGAAGCTTTTAGAAGCAGAGTTAGACCTTGGGAGCAGAAAGAGAAGAGTAAGACACTTCTCTCCAAAGGACCCCAGAAGAGAAACCTTTTATAGAACTTATGACTAATACAAGGTCAGTTGTAAAAAGACACTCAACAAGCCTGGGCTGTCCAGTGGACTAAGGCTCCTCCTCTTTCTAATCCCCTTATGTGGATCCCTGCCCCTTTCAACCCTCCCAGCAGAGTTAGAACAAGCTGGTTCTAATCTTGGCTTACCCCAGGCCTCAGTGCTCTTCTAGAAAATCTAGGTGGGTTTAGGGATGTCCTTGCTAATTTCTTCCACCTGGATCAATCTTCCTGCTATAATCTCCCTGAACCCTTGTTTCCTTCATGATGGCAAGCATGGGCATGTTGCTTACGTGTCCCTAATGCTGATCACTACAGTCCATACAAAACAAGTACTTAAAATAAAACTTGCTGAATTGAATTACTGAGAGGGTTAGACTAAGCCCAGGATCACACATTCAAATCCGCTAGGAAAGTCATATCAAAGCATGAAGTAGTTGTAATGGAGAATGGGAAGAAGTTGGCCCTAGTATAGCTAACCAGACTATAAAAATACAGGCTTGCCTGAAGGACATTTAAATTCAAAATTTTAAAGATTATGGCAGGGGTCAAAATCACATCTAAGGGTTCAATCCACAAGCTGCTGCATTAAATTCCTTACAGATTTAATGTATTAAAAAACTGTCTTTCAGTTCTATTTAATCTATAATTACCAACTGCTTTAAAAAAATGTGGCATAAAATAGGACTAATGAATAATGAAAATTCACCCAGAAAAAAGCCTAAGTCTCAGAGCTCCCTTGTAAACTGTGATCTTGATATCAGGCTAGTGTTCCTTTCCTAACCATGTAAGGTCTTGTTGTGGCAAATTCTGCAGTATTTCTCTGTGTGGGAACTAAAGTAGCCTTCCTAATTTTTGTAGTTTAATCTCTTCCATTCTTTTTATTCTCACACAATCAAATTAATTTCTCTTGAACAATTATTACTTTTCAGTTATGTGTTAATTTGTATGGAATCCACTGGAAAAGAATTAAGGGCAGGAGGACAAGGGGGTGACAGAAGGTTGGATGGCATCACTGACTCAATGAATATGAGTTTCAGCAAACTCTGGGAGGATTGAGTTCCCCAACTAGGGATTGAATCCAGGCCCATGGCAGTGAAAGCCCCAAGTCTTAACCACAGGATCATCTGGGATTCCTGACAGTACATTTGAATTGCTACATTTTATAATAATAAAACACAATAAAATATATGATGAACTGAATACTTTTTAAAAGGTTGGTAGAATTCTCTTTGGGTTCTACTTCTTAACTTAACCAAGTATAAGCTACTACTTTCAAATATAGTTGAAAGCCAGAAGTCATTGTAATTGTATGGAAAAAAATTAAAAGATTGGGGTCATATAGAAATCCACAGAAGGAGGAAAAAGTGAAGGAAACTATACTAACAATCTATGCTTTTAATGGACCTTCCTTTCTTCCAAAGGAGGGTCTCACTTTAAATTATTACAGATCCTCAGGCTCTGTGGAATGAGCCAGGTTTGACAATGAACTCACTTTAAGTTCAAAGTCCTCTTTTCACACATTTCGAAGGTAGATGTGAGAATCTGCATACTTAATTCTGATAACTTGAAGAAGTTTTAATACCCAGGAGCTTATATCCTGAGAGGCAAAGGCTCATTCTAGTTCAATTTTCATCTGAATTATTGACTCAAGTCCCAAGCTGGAGAGACGATTGATCTAATCTTTTCATTAGCTGGTTCATACAACTCAAAGCATTATGTATGATGACTTGTTAGAGATTTTTATACACACCACATAACTGGTAATTCACAATTTCCAATACATTTTAAAATAATACCATAGAGGACATTTGGTTTCTTTCCACAAGGCTGGAAACATTACAGTCAAGTGTTTACAAGGTACAGGTGTATAGGGAGGGGAATTAGGGGTAAACTTTAGCAGAAGAGGAGGAAAATTTTCCCCTGGGGCTTTACACACATCACTGAGAGAAAAAAGGGATGTCTTTTCCAGACACACATCCTTCCTCTTCATAATATTCTAAAACCCGGGACAGTGAGTAATAAATGTGGTAGATGATCAGGTCAAGTTTCAAGACTTTAGGGCAGGTTGTGAAAGTGTTTGACTCTCTGTGGCTCCATGAGCCCACCAGGCTCCTCTGTCCATAGCATTTCCTAAGCAACGATATTGGAGTGGGTTGCCATGCCCTTCTCCAGGGGCTCTTCCAACCCAAGGATTGAACCTGGGTCTCCTGCATTGCAGGCAGATTTTTCACCATCTGAACCACCATGACTGACCTAAAGGCTGTAATCCAAATCATCCCAGGTCATTGGGAGACTCATGGTTTCCTCTTGGCCCTAGGTTTTGAAACTGATGCCAACCTTGTCCCATTAGCTAATGAGGATAGGTTTGAACATACAAAATCTCCCATTGTCTCCGTTCTGGGTCAGAGAGAAATTATAATCTGCTTCTAGCTTTCAGCTAAAAAGCAAAGAAGTCAGGGTTTGGTTTCTGTCCTCCTTAAACAAGGAGCCAATGTTTTAATGCATCTAAAAGCCTGAACGCTCCTTTCCCTGGAAGGTATTGACTCAAAAAGAGAATCATACTACATACTTCAAAACTCCATCCATGGTATAATCAGTTCCACTCACATATATCAGAGACACCCCTTCCACGGTGTCTTACCCACTGCCTCTTATTGTTTTTTATTTAATTTGGCTAAGAACAGAAAGCTGACCTAATGCAGACCATATGGGCTGGATTCCCGTGACTATAACAAAAGGGCAGCAGAAAGAAGCAGCGCGTACAACTCTACAGAGATGCAGGAACACAGCCAGTGACCTTTGCTTCCACGGATTTAGAATTACACTCGGCTATTGAATGGCAGGGGGCATGGGGGTGGCGCTGAAATGGATCTCTTGAATAAAGACAGGCTGATGGCGAGGGTGCATGGATTCACACTGATTACTAAATCCTGTGAAGGGGAGTTTAGACACATGTTTACTCATAACCAGCAATGGATCTAGTAGCTGCATTTTAAAAGAGTGCACTGGTGAAAAGTAACTCAATAGTAATTTAAAAAACTAATACAATGATGATGACATAAAGTAAATACTTATAAGCAAGTATCCACTATATACAACAAAGGCGAAATAAATGATGCTAAAAGTTGTCATAGATTACAGAACAAATGCCTTTCAACGAACAGAAGAAAGCAAATATCTATTTACAATGAAAGTATTTATAAGCACCGATTTCTCACTAGAACATTATGATACTGAATACTATGTAGCTGTTGAACAGGACCAAAGGATTTCTAATATTTGCTTCAACAGGTAATTGGGAGTTGTTGCTGTTGTTTGGTTACTAAGCTGTGTCTGACTCTTTGCAACCCCATGGGCTGCAGCACGCCAGGCTCCCTGTCCTTCACCATCTCCTGGAGCCTGCTCAAACTCATGTCCATTGAGTCGGTGATGCCATCCAACCACCTCATCCTCTGTCGCCCCCTTCTCCTCATTGGGAATCCCTATTCGTCCTTCCTCACTCTTATGTATCTTGCAGACCTCAGTTCAAATGTTCCTTCCATCAGGGAGTCTTCTTTGATCAAACCTCAGTCTGTCAGGTCCTCTGATATATGGCCTCACAGCAACATAAACACTTTCCTCACTGTGCTTATTTACATTTATAATTATACATTATTTCTCTAGATACTTGTTTAACATGCATCCTTTCAAGATGTGGTCTCTGTGAAGCCAGGAGCATGTCTGGTAGGGATTCAGGAAGTATCTGATGAATTAGCAGATAACCCCATTAGGCAGTATTGAGTACATATTCAGGTATGTACTTTCCTGATGGTGCAGTGATAAAGAATCCACCTGCCAATGCAGGAGATGCAGAAGACACAGGTTCAATCCCTGTGGTGGGAAGATCCCCAGAAAACAGGCATGGTAACCCACTCCAGTCTTCCTGCTTGGTGAATCCCATGGACAAGGAGCCTGGAGGTCTATGGTCCATGGGGCCACAGAGAACCAGATGCGACTGAGCGACTAAGCACACACACAGTGTACCTTCCACTCTACAAGCACTCTACAAGCACTCTACATGGATGAGTGCATCTTTGCTCACCACCGTCTTTTGAGGTGGGTACTCTGATGAATGCTCACTTCAGAGATGTGCAAGCTCAGGTTACCGTCAGTCACTCCTGAAAGAATCACAACAAGTAAATAAGGGACTGGGATTTGAACCAAGGGTGAGTTAACACACTTAAGACAGACGGTACATTGGGACCCATGATATGTCCCCTTGAAAGAGTGAAATTCCCTCTTGTTTTGAGACATTTTGGAAACACAAACACACTCTGTGGAAGTGAAGGCACAGTGAGAGAAGAGGCATGGAGGCATGGCGGGTCAGAGAGGGTGGCCTGAGAACAGAGAGCAGGCAGATAAAGGAAGGCAGCCCTGGGCCTCCGTGAGGGTGGGCTCAGAAGGCACCCACCTCTCGGGCCCAAGGAGAGAAAGTGGGAAAGCAGACAGAGGCCTCTAGGCCCACAGAACCCTCCGTCCACTAGGTGCCCAGTGAGACTCTTGATCCTGTCTGTTCTCTCCGGACCGTTCCTTCTCACTTTGTGTGGCTGCATTGTAGGGAGAGCCACTTGGTGAAATGAGAGGTTAGATTTTCAAAAAAGCTACTACAAATACCCAAACTCTTTAATTCCAGCTGTAGGGATTCTCGACAGGGGAGCCTGGTGGGCCACAGTCCATGGGGTCACAAAGAGTTGGCCACAACTGAGCGCATGCATGCGCATGCACACACACACACACACACACACACACACACACGAACTCTCAGAGCACACCTGTAAGCATTCATTTTTATTTGGGCTGAGGTGACAGGGACTCTGAAACCAGGCTGCTTGGGTTAAAAGCAGAATGGGTTAAAGGCAAGGTCACAAAGCCTTGTGATTTTGGACAAGATATTTCACCTTTCTGACCCTTAGCTTTCTAAACTGTGGGAAAGGTATGTTATGTTCCAGCCTGTATGGGAGGGGAGTTTGAGGGAGAATGGGTACATGAATAAGTATAGCTGAGTCGCTTTGCAGTCCACTGGAAATGATCACAAAATTGTTAATTGACTATACTGCAATACAAAATGGGCTTCCCTGATAGCTCAGTTGGTAAAGACTCTGCCTGCAATGCAGGAGACTCTGGTTCAATTCCTGGGTTGGGAAGATCAGTGGAGAAAGGATAGGCTACCCACTCAAGTGTTCTTGGGCTTCCTGCATGGCTCAGCTGGTAAAGAATCCACCTGCAGTGTGGGAGACCTGGCTTCAACCCCTGGGCTGGGAAGATCCCCTGGAGAAAGGAATGGCTACCCACTCCAGTATTCTGGCCTGGAGAATTCCATGGACTTTATAGTCCATGGGGTTGCAAAGAGTCAGACACAACTGAGCGACTTTCACTTCAATTCACTTCAATACAAAATAAAAAGCTTTTTTAAAAAATTAGAACCAAAAGAAAGGAAAGGGATAACATTATCTTCCTTATTGGGAGGTTGTAAGGATTGATGGTTTCCCAGGTGGCGCTGTTGATAAAGAATCTGCTTGCCACGGCAGGAGACATAGAGACGCAGATTTGATCCCTAGGTTGGGAAGATCCCTTGGAGAAGGAAATGGCAACCCACTCCAGTATTCTTGCCTGGAGAATCCCACGGACAGAGGAGATAGTCCACAGGGTTGCAAAGAGTAAGACACGACTAGAGCGACTCAGCATGCATGCACACACACGAGGACTAAATGAGATAAAAGCACCTAAAGCAATGCCCTATTTGAAAAACTCAAGGAATAGTAACTTTAATTATAATAAAAGTAAGCAGGGGAAGGAACTGAACTTCTGCTTTATCATGATCAGGAGAAGCCCCCACTACATTAAACCAGTAGCGTCAAACCAGTTCCCAACTTAAACAGCCTTGAAAGTGGTGACAGAGGGGGACACACAGCATTTGCTTCATCACTCTTTACGACACACATGAATGTATTGGTACAGTTGTGCTTCTCTTTGCAACAGCCTGTTGGCAAGGAATCTTCTAGTTTCAGTCTCCCAGCAAAGTATCTAAAAGTTGAGACCTCACTATTCACAGGCTTGAGAAAAGAAAGTGCAAATAATATTTCTCGGTTCCAAATAGGAAAAGGAGTACATCAAGGCTGTATATTGTCACTCTGCTTATTTAACTTATATACAGAGTACCTCATGAGAAATGCTGGACTGGAAGAAACACAAGCTGGAATCAAGATTGCCGGGAGAAATATCAATAACCTCAGATATGCAGATGACACCACCCTTATGGCAGAAAGTGAAGAGGAACTCAAAAGCCTCTTGATAAAAGTGAAAGTGGAGAGTGAAAAAGTTGGCTTAAAGCTCAACATTCAGAAAACGAAGATCATGGCATCCGGTCCCATCACTTCATGGGAAATAGATGGGGAAACAGTGGAAACAGTGTCAGACTTTATTTTTCTGGGCTCCAAAATCACTGCAGATGGTGACTGCAGCCATGAAATTAAAAGACGCTTACTCATTGGAAGGAAAGTCATGACTAACCTAGATAGCATATTCAAAAGCAGAGACATTACTTTGCCAACAAAGGTCCGTTGTTGGTTCTGTGGTCATGTATGGATGTGAGAGTTGGACTGTGAAGAAGGCTGAGCGCCAAAGAATTGATGCTTTTGAACTGTGGTGTTGGAGAAGACTCTTGAGAGTCCCTTGGACTGCAAGGAGATCCAACCAGTCCATTCTGAAGGAGAGCAGCCCTGGGATTTCTTTGGAGGGAATGATGCTGAAGCTGAAACTCCAGTACTTTGGCCATCTCATGTGAAGAGTTGACTCATTGGAAAAGACTCTGATGCTAGGAGGGATTGGGGGCAGGAGGAGAAGGCGATGACAGAGGATGAGATGGCTGGATGGCATCACTGACTCGATGGATGTGAGTCTGAGTGAACTCCAGGAGTTGGTGATGGAGAAGGCAATGGCAACCCACTCCAGTACTCTTGCCTGGAAAATCCCATGGACGGAGGGGCCTGGTGGGCTGCAGTCCATGGGGTCGCTAGGAGTCGGACATGACTGAGCGACTTCACTTTCACTTTTCACTTTCATGCATTGGAGAAGGAAATGGCAACCCACTCCAGTGTTCTTGTCTGGAGAATCCCAGGGACGGGGGAGCCTGGTGGGCTGCCGTCTACAGCGTCGCACAGAGTTGGACACAACTGAAGCGACTTAGCAGCAGCAGCAGCAGCAGGGAGGCCTGGCGTGCTGCGATTCATGGGGTTGCAAAGTGATGAACATGACTGAACGACTGAACTGAACTGATGCTTAGTGTGGGGACCTTGCTTGGTTCCTTATCCTTATAGTGGGCAGAAGCAAGAGGTAACTAAAATGTTGCATTTTGTTATTTGCCAAAAGGATCAGTCAAAGGTGGGGAATTCATGAAGCTGTAAATAAATCTGAAAGCTCATGCACAACTAAGTTTTCAGATTTATTTACAGCTTCATGAATTTATGGGAAATAAGTCTCTTTTTCTCCAAGTTAAATGCATGTACAAAGAGAGTTTCATTATAATAATCGTGATAACATGAAAGTGCATTTTAAATTGCAGTGTAGATAATAACATCTACATAATTAAGTCTTGAAGACAAGAGTTTTTGAATCAGCTTTGAATTCCAGCTTCTCTATTAATTAGCTGTGTGACCCAGGGCAAGCTCCACAGCTGAGCTGAGCCTCAATGCCCTCATCTTTAAAATGTAGCCATCACCTCATCTTTGAAATGGAGCTACACCCTGTGGTTTGTTTAAAAACTGTGGTAAGATATTTAAGGAGTTGACCATGACAGCTGGCACACAATTGGGTATGTAACAAAAGGTAACCACTGTTATGGTATTTATAACTTTAAAATTTCACAAGTGGGAGAGCAGACGTCAATTCACTGAATTGTATAGGCAGGTAAAGCGAATTCGTTATATTTTCTCATTAACCCCTTGCAGTGGATGTTGTAGTTGAAGCTACCCTACCCCTTTAACAGAGAGTAGAGACTGTTTTCCTGTTTTAGATGTGGGCCTGATTGCTAAACCAGTCTTGGTATTTTCCCTCCCATTGCCAGCCACTGGTACAGGGATGGGAGGTCTAAGTCAACTGAGCTATTGTCAAAAAAATGAAAGGTTTGTTGGAAACTTCATATTTTAAAACATCCCCAGCTCCCCTTCTATATATGAACGAAGAAACAAGGGGCCTTGTTGTTCCTGGCAGCCCGGAACAAGAAGATATCCTTGACAAGATTTGGGCTGGCTGTGTTGATCTCTTTCTCCCTCTTTCTCTTTCTGTCTCTCTTTCTTCCTTCCTTTTTCAGTTTCTCTCTTCTCCATGCTTCTATGCATGCTTTGCACAAACTGGATATATTAAAGTGAGCAGAAAGTCAAAAAGGCCTCACTGATAAAAATCAAATAGTAACTTTTAATCATTCTAAATAAAATTGAACCTAAGACAATGGTAAGTGCATGTATTTTATGTGTGTGCGTGTGTGTATATATATAATGTATATATATTTACATTTCCAAATTCAATAGCCTATGAGAAATTTTTATTATCCTAAAGCAGTTTAATAAAAATGCCCTCAATTTATTTGTCACTTATGTTTTTTCAAATGCGTTTCTTATCTTTTATCTCCTTGCCTTCTACAACACCAGAATAAAACTGAAAGATGAGGGAAGGACTTCCTCATCTCATGGATAACAAATCCAAGTCCCAGAGAAATTCTTCTCTCAAAGTTGCAAAACTTTTCAGAAGTTAAGCCAGGCTTAACTAGCCAGGTTCTTATCCTGGTCTCTTGTATCCATATTGGACTCTGTGGCTTATTCTGCCAACTATAGAACTGAGGAAAGATACTTTAAAACAGCTTCACATGTAATCTGTGATTAAAATGTGCAGCTCAGAGAGAGAAATCTAGGATACATTTAATTTAGTCCCATCTCTACCACTAACTGATACTATGACCCTGAGCAAGTCACTGACATTTCTGGGTTTCAGTTTCTACATATAAAAATGAGACATCACAAAAATATAACTTTGTAGGGTGATGGATATTAACTGGATTTACTATGGTGATCATTTTTGCAATAAGTACATATATCAAACCATGACATTGTATACCTATAAGTAATACAATATTATGCCAAATATACCTCAAAAAAAACTAATTAACAAAAACTCAGAAATTAAAAAATGTTGTAAAAATGCAACTACAAGTAAAAAGAAGTGCTAATTAAAAAAAACAAAACAAACAGAGACTCTTTTGAGGTGAAGTTTCTTCTGAAGCCTTTGGTGACCTGGGGAATTGACCAGTTGGTCCCAGAGTCAACTACGGAATCCTTAGTCTAGTTCTCAAGACACAGTCATTAGTTGTTCAAGTCTGATCCTCAAGGTGTAACTCATTTATCTTCCCTGGGTGAGGTCCCTGCTATTAAGGGTGGTGCAGAGCGACTTCACTTTCACGCATTGGAGAAGGAAATGGCAACCCACTCCAGTGTTCTTGCCTGGAGAATCCCAGGGACGGGGGAGCCTGGTGGGCTGCCGTCTATGGAGTCGCAGAGTTGGACACGCAGCAGCAGAGATCAGCAGGTTTGGCATCAGCAGGACTCGGTCAGAAATGTAGAATCTGAAGTCTCACCCTAGACGTACTAAATAAGAATCTGCCCTTTAACCAGAAGTGTGCGTGCATGCGTGCTCAGTCACTTAGTTGTGTCTGACTCTTTGAGACCCTATGGACTATAGCCTACCAGGTTCCTCTGTTCATGGGATTCTCCAGGCCAGAATACTGGAGTGAGTTGCCAACCTGCGCTCCAGGGGATCTTCCCGACCCAGGACTTGAACCAGCCACCTCTTACATCTCCTGCATTGGCAGGCAGGTTCTTTACCACTAGTGCCACCTTACGCACACTTGAGAAGCACTAGGTTAGATCATCTCTTAGATCCTTTAAAGTTCTAAATGTCAAAAACTGTAGGATTTTCTAAAACTAAAAAGGCCATTTTTCCATGAAGCTTGGGTGTTTCTCCAAATGTGTTAAAGGATGTTTCCATCCTCTGTACAGTAAAGGGATGCAGGAGATAACTAGTAATGATTTTTGAGCTCCCCTTTAAGAATATCCAATGAATCACAACCAAGGAACCAACTAACTCTCAGGGGAAGACTGAACTGGAGATAAACCCTGACATCCATCTCAGCCAGACATCCCTTGTACAACTGCAGTCTGAAGGCTTCTGTGCATTTAGCCAGTTACGTGGTGAATTACCCCAGTGAGAACTGACCAGTGCACTAGCCACCCTCACAACCCAATCCTTGTTAGAAGAATTGCTCTTAATATGACACCACCTTGTCAGACATCTCTGTTCCATTTTAACACGTGATGACCATCAGCTCTGAGATCTGCAGATGAGGATAAACAATGAAAGTGACTGAACTTCACAAAACATTGGCTGCGGGTTAAATTGAGAAATGAAGAAAATTATGAGTTTGGAAAAATAGGGAAGAATCTCAAGCTCAGCTGTCAATCTGGGATGCTTGGCTAAAGAATAAAACCTCAGCTGGACTTGAAGTCACATATTAAAAATCCTCAAAAACAAAACAAACAAAAAGACATGGATTCAAATCCTAAATTTGCCACTTATGAGATATGTGCCTAAATATGTTACCTCTCTCTGGGCCTCTCCTTATGTCTAAAGTAGAATTTTAAAGGGTTATGAGATCATGGTATATTAGCAAGCTTCAAACTTTTATGAGCATCAGAATCATCTGGGAAGCTGGCTACAATGTAAATTCTTAGAAGTGTTAGTCGCTCAGTCATGTCCAACTCTTTGCAACCCCATGGACAGTAGCTCTCCAGGCTTCTCTGTCCACGGAATTCTCCAGGCAAGAATACTAGAGTGGGTTGCCATTCCCTTCTCCAGGGGATCTTCCTGACCCTGGGTGTCACACCTTGCAGGCAGATTCTTTACCATTTGAGCTGAATATGTTACCTCTTTCTAGGCCTCCGCTTTTGTCTTTAGTAGGATTTTAGAGAATTATAAGAGTACCTAAGAGCACCTAGTATATCAGCAAGCTTCAACTTTATGAGAATCAGAATCATCTGGGCATCTGGCTACACTTAAAATTCTTAGGCTGCCAGAATTTCTGATTCAGTAATTCCAGTGATGGGGCTGGGGATCAGCACTTATTAGAGTATTAGTGATTCCAGTGTTGTGTGAAGTTTTTCCTGAACAGGCATCGGATAAGTCCCCATGGATAAGTCCCTATAAGACACTGCTATGGGGCAGTGGATGGTAAGGGATAACTGAAGTAGAGCACCTGTAAGCTCTTGGTAAATGTCAACTTTGAGAAGACATTAGTACTAGTTCAGATGGGGGAGTATTTTGCTCCAGGTTACACAGTAGGTAGGAGCAGGCAAAAAGCTTTTTCCAATGGACCAGAATGATTTCCTGTTTATCAACTTTTCTCAGAGCTTAGTTGGAACAATGTGAGAGACTGAGTAAGGATGTAGGTCAAACTATCATGTATTGTCAAACCAAGGAATGAAAAGCAGTGCTGTGCAATGGGCAGGTTATGCTAAAAAAAACTGGGGTCTTTGCTAGTAAATTGCTGTGTGTCCTTGGACTTGTCACTCCTTTCTGGGTATCAGTTTTGTCATTTATAAAATAAAAGGATCCTTCAATATTGTTTCAAGGGTTCCACTATTCTTGTTATACCATAGCTGTAGAACCTGTCTGGGAGGAACAGCTCCTTGCTCCTTTTGAAATGGAATGCATCTTTCACTCTGTGAAGTTTTTCCTGAACAGGCATCAGAACATGACACCTCTCTCCTCTGAGATGTAGTGGGATGCATCATCTATGACATGTTCTATTCATTCTGAAATTACCTTGTACAATTTGGAGGAATATTATACAGGCAGTTGACTCTCCCAGCAGACTAAGAGGGGATGGTGCTTGTGAGCCCTTTTATGGTCCACATCACATCACAGTTACTGCTATAACACTTAGTCTCAGCCACCCAAGCATTTTCCATGTACTTCCATAATCCTTAAAACTATCTTCTGAGGGTAGAACTGCCGAATCCAACTTACAATTGAGGAAACCGAGGCTCAGACTGCTTTCCCTTGCTCACAGAGTTAGTAAGGGACAGTTCTGGGGCTTGAACTCAGAACTGTCTCAAATCCAAAATCAGGTATAAGTGACTAAGCTAGGTCTGCCCATGCTCTTCACCATTAGGCTACCCTCCAGGAGTAGAACCTGGCAAAGTACTTGCTGAATGACCAACACATTTGTGATGTTCTTTCCAAATCTGTCTTACTTATGAGAAGCTGAAAGTTATCTTGCAGCTGCCTACAATGACAGGAGCAGAGTGTAGCTGAAAGCCATGGCTTTGACTTCGGGGGATCAACATTTGAAAGTGCTGAACCAAAATCAATCCTGTGGTCCTGGGCTGAGGATGGGCCAGGGAAATCTGCAATGCTCTAAAGCAGTATTCACTGTTGAGGACTTCTTACTTCAGTGCACTCTCAGGGGTTAGCAGGCTTGGCCTCCACAACTCAGAGGTGCTTCCCTCCCTGTAGGGAGTCAAGGCAAGCATCCTGTGACTCACTGGAGAAAGCCAGCGATGGTGCCCTTGAAGCCAGTCCAGCTCCCAGACACTTTCTGCAGCAGAAGCTAGCGGAAATGTTGAGAGGCAAAGAGACAGCTTGTTTATTGCTGGGGGAGTTTTCAAAATGATGTCAGGGTCCATTTTGGTTATGTCTCCCCAGGTGCTCTTTGCCAAAATTAAACAAGCATCAAGCAATCCTGCAAACCTCTTCTCAGAAGAGGCTATAAAATATTCCTAATTTCTTTAGGAACACAGGGTTGCTGGAGGTACTGCAGTTTTGTTTGTTTTCCCTAACAAAATAATTTAACATTAATAGAGATATGGTTAATAAGAATTTAATGCCAGTGCTTGATTCCCCAAGCTACCCATGGAACACTCAGTTTTCTTTCTCTTTCTCAACAGCTTATAATCTTTCCAGTGTTTTCTTAGTAATAGTTGTATTCATGGTACTAGGATTGTTACTTTATTTCCTAGAATCTGAGATTTCTATCAACTGAACATTTATTGATGGGTATTTATAAATCAGAAAAGAAATTAAATACCTATAGTATCATACCAACTTGGGGTGCTTTAATAAGTGAATCTGCTTTAAAAACTGAAAACTTGTGCATGCTGCTCTGGAAAGACTTTTAATAACACTGCAAAGTGGGCTTGATTTCCAGCACTGATATAACAACAAGGTAACATAATAGTGTCCTATTTTCAAATTCTAGAATGGAACAGAGAACTCAAAGAGCTAAAGTATTACTGTGCAATGTGAAAAGTTACAAAGTGTTACATATGAACTTTTTATGCTATTGATTAAGTCTTGGTTAGTAGAGAAGGCAATGGCACCCCACTCCAGTACTTTTGCCTGGGAAATCCCATGGAGGGAGGAGCCTGGTAGGCTGCAGTCCATGGGGTCGCTGAGAGTCCGACATGACTAAGCGACTTCACTTTCCCTTTTCACTTTCATGCATTGGAGAAGGAAATGGCAACCCACTCCAGTGTTCTTGCCTGGAGAATCCCAGGGACGGGGGAGCCTGGTGGGCTGCCGTCTATGGGGTCGCACAGAGTCGAACCCGACTGAAGCGACTTAGCAGCAGCAGCAGCAGCAGTGGTGACCTGGGCATTCTGATAGGGTAAGTATTCTCCAAAATTTAATTCCTTGGGAATGATTCTCACTCTAGGAAATGCTTAATTGAAGGAAATAAGTCATAGTAAGTGTCTGCATCCTTGCAGGTCAGGAGATGACCAGGTTCACTGAGTCAGAAGGAATTCACAGGGAAACTCACCTTGCAGTAGCAAAGAACATGACAGGAAGACTCGAGGGGCTTTGGTCCTGACAATTTTTCACTGATGATGACTTTCCAGGTGTGTCCCATTTTCTCATCTACAGAATGGGGATTATATCTAGCCTCTGTGCTTCTGCTGATTTTTGAGATAATTAAATGAGGTACCCCAGGAAGCACATTGAAAAAGCATAAATACTCCACTGAGGCACATGATCATCATCTAATGGATCTGACTCATTGGTTATTTACTTTTGTGAAAAGGTGAAAGTGTTAGTCGCTTAATTGTGTCTGACTCTTTGCGACCTCATGGACTGAAGCCCACCAGGCTCCTCTGTCCATGGAATTCTCCAGGCCAGAATACTGGAGTGGGTTGCCATTCCCTTCTCCAGGGAATCTTCCCAACCCAGGGATCAAATCTGGGTTTCCTGCATTGCAGGAAGATTCTTTACCATGTGAACCACTTCCACTATTTAATTTACATCCTAATTAATTCAATATAAGAAATATACCTTTTTAGATGAGTAATTTCTAGAACAGGAGCTGTATATAAAGTACTTTTAGTTGTTCCTAATCCAAGAAAGTTATTTTATAATATTTCTCCTTATAAACATTTTTCACATTGTTTTCAAAAGGAAACTTGTTTTAAAGACAATGGTTTTTAACCACAGAGCCTGATATGTACTCTGTGTAAGTATCTGTAAATTTTAAATTAGTAAGCAATTGCTTGTGGCAAAATAAATGATAATAGGTTTAACTGGAAGCCAGCTATGGAACTAATGAATTTCAGGCCAGAATATTCCAGAAACATTCTGAAACTATACTATTTTTAAGGTGGAGGAGAACTTGGAGACTACACCTTTATTTTATAAGACTGGTGACTTCTCTGATACTACAAATATGGCTTCAGTGTCAGAGGTGAAACTTGAATACTGAGTTTCCTGAGGTTCAGTCCACTGCGTTGTTAGAAAATTACTATTTTTTGATAGGGAGCTATATTTGCAGGAAGCTGTGAACATTGTTGCTACAGGTACATCCAAGCCTGGAAAAAATATCTGAGATCTCTAACTGTGTCACTGGAATCTTGAATTTCTGGTGACAGCATCGATGAGAAAGCAGGACAGCATGGGCTTGGATGCTCCCAGAGCAATTACTAAGCAGTCCAGGCCCTCCTCTTTCGGTCTTTCTTCTCTCTCTTTTCCTTTCTGACAGCAATTGTTATTAGAATATAAAGAATAACCATTAGAAATGAGCATGTGTTATTTATATGTAATTACCTTGAGTTAATCTGATTAAGTAATATAGGAAGCATTGGGAAAAGCAGGAAATGTGTGTGGTATGTGTGTATATATATGTGTGTGTGTGTATATACATATATCGATGTGGAAGGTATGGGGAGCTTGTCTGCATGTGAGAGAGAGAATATAATAAAGGATTATAGGAGATTATAGGATCATATTGGCAAATCAGATAAGAATATGTATACATACACATACATAAGTTTTCTTAAATTTAAAAAGTAATATATACTCATTGTAACAGTTTAAACAATATAGAAAGATATAAAGTGAAAGAAAGTATTCCTACCAGCCTATATCCTCCAAATGTAGCCACTACAAAAACAGAAAGCAAAATCAAAGTAATGCAGTAATGACTGTGTTACTTGTGTTGTACTTGGGACCTTAGATACAGCTACAAGTTAGAGGAAAGGGTGGGTTAGTTAAATGGTACTATATTTAAACATCCCCCAATGGTCATCAGTTGTCACTGCTATTTATTAAATAACTCAAATGTATCCAAGATGTGAAATGATACTATTATGAAGAACTTTATTATATTTCTAACTCATCTTCTTACTCTTTATTTAGCCAGCACTGACTCAGTGCTAGACTACATTAATCACTGTGGTTTTTTAATTTATTTAAATTTCTAGTAGAGCTATTCTTTTCTATTTTTCACTTTCCTGAGTCTTCCTATATATCTTTCTTTCAAACAAACTTTAGAATTGCTGTTTCAAATTTCAAAAACAAACCATTAAAAAAACAAAACCCAAAAACGAAGCCCATTGAGATTACACTACACTCAGAATATTTTAGAAAGAACAGATTCCTTTAAAATGCTACCTTAAAAAAAAATCAGTTATTTTTAAATAAAGTTTTCTTTCCTTAAATACATTTTGGGGAAAGGGTTCTGTTTTTCCTTTCCATTTATATTTTAATTATTATTTATACACTCTTTATATAGAAAAGCTATGGAAATGTTTCTAACTTTTCATATGATTTCTAAAGGTATTTCTCAGGTCTCTTGGATTTTGCTTGACTAATTTTTTTTGCTAAGGGTAAAATTATTTTTCCTTCTTGTCTAAATTTTTTTCTCTCATGTAATTTCACTGGCTAATAATTTTGAAAAAGTTAAATAATGGTGGTGATGGTGAGATTCACTTCTTGTCTCTGCCTTTACTATCCCACGTTTAGACAAGAGGTAAGAGATAGAGCCTTTGGTTAAATAGATAGATAGAGAAACCATAGCAGGGAAGCAGTCATTACTCCCCAATTTCCTAAAGGATTCTATGTTTATAATCAAGAATGAATTGTTATTGTTGTTGTTTAGTCACTAAGTTGTAGCCAACTTTTGCGATCCCTTGAACTGCAGCCCGCCACAGCTCCCCAGTCCATGGAATGCCCCAGGCAAGAATACTGGAGTGGGTTGCTATTTCCTCCTCCAACCAAGAATGAATACTGACTTCAATAGATACCTTTGAAACCTTTTGGTATCTACTAAAAGGATGAAAATCTTGTCACCTCTTCAATTTATTAATATGGTAAATACATTTTTATTTTGAAGTTGTACTATGTGGTTATTTTGTTTAGCTTGCTTTTTGTATTCTCTGGATTCAATGTGAAAAGTTAATTTAAGAATTATTATTTTCCCCCACTGATGTTCATTAGTGAAGTGGATGCACAGTTGCCTTTAGGTACTTTTTTTCTTTTTTACATAGGTTTTGGCATCTTATTGATGTTATACCACTCTCTAAATCATTTGCAAGTTTTTTTTTTTTTTTTTCCTGCTAGGATCTGCTAGAGTTTAATACCCATGGAGGTATTTGCTTTTGAAAATTTGACAGGACTGATTGATGAAACTTTCTAGGACAGTTGACCTTTTGCAATGTGAGTTATGTTTTTCTGTCCATTATCTTAGTTTTATCTTTGGTAATTAATCTGTTTTTGTTTTCTCTTTCTCTTAGGCTCAGTTTTGATCATTTATAATTTCTAAGGATATCATATATTTTAACCATGTTTTCTAACATCCACATAATTTTCTTTTAATTGCATCTTTTTATATGATTATCATGCTTTTAAAAAAAAATGTCTATTGTGATATATCCATATTGGTTCCCTATTGGCTTCTTTAATAAGCTCTTCCTTGGTCAATTACTTCCTGATTGTACTTAACTTTTTAAATAGTAACTGACTTACTTGTAAATTATTTAATTTTCTAATTTGTTAATTTACAGTATAAATTATTTCTTTCTTCTTTAAGATATTTGGTTGATATTTTAACTTCTTGAATTACATATGTCTACTTTCTAAAATTAGTTACTAGAGATTTATTTGAAACTACAACTTTCTATTAACTATTTTAGCCACATCCCTTAGAATTAACTCTGTAATATTTTAAGCTGCCATTATTTTCCAAATGTTCTGCAAATTAATTTTTATTGTATCTTTGATACATGAAAGTGAAAGTTGCTCAATCATGTCTGACTCTTTGCAACTCCATGGACTGTGACCCCATGGAATGCTCCAGGCCAGAATACTGGAGTGGGTAGCCTTTTCCTTAGCTGTATAAAAATAAATTTATACAACTAATTAACTTTATTAAATCTACTACTTAGGTAATGTTTCTGTCATTTTTGTCTCTTTACTTTCAATCATTCAAATTTATTTGGATGCTATTTCAATTTTAGTTTTATGAATTATATATGAGTTATAAACCAATGATTATATCTTTGATTTTGATTACAATAATTATATTTCTCAATCAATATTTTTTAACTTCAAATCATCCTTATATAGTAACAATATTCAATCTTCATTTTTTTTAGATTTATATTTACTTCATTTGTTTTTGTCTGAGTTTACTTATTATATTTCTCCATAAATAGTTTTTTATTGGGTTTAGTTCTTGATTTAAGAATCTTATTCTTTTAATATGTGAGTTGATATATGTTTTAGTTATAATAGTTAAGACAATGGTCTTAATTCATTCATCTTAATTTCTACTCTACATTTTTTTTAAGTTGTCCTTGTCCTTATTCTGATGTCTAGCTTTACATACATTATCTGTATCTTTTTTTCAGTGAAATATAGTTGACATGTGTATGCTCAGTTGTTCAATTGTGTCTGACTCTTTGTGATCCCATGGACTGTAACCTGCTAGGCTCCTCTGTCCATGGGATTATCCCACAGGGAATACTGGAGTGGGTTGCCATTTCCTCCTTCAAGGGATCTTCCCAACCCAGGGATTGAATTTGTATCTCTTGTGTCTCCTACTTTGCCAGGTGGATTCTTTACCACGGCACCACCTGCATAATGTTTTGCTAGTTCCAGATGCCCTACATAATGATTTGATGTTTGTTTCCATTATGAAATTATCACCACAATAAGGCTAATGACCATCTGCCCCTACAAAGGTATTACGTTATCATTGACCAATATCCTTTATGATGTCTGTACCCTCCCTATTTATTATATAAATCAAAGTCTGTACCTCTTAATCCTCTTCAGCTATTCTGTCCATAGAGTACAGACACCCCTCCCCCTCTGACAAATAGCTGTTTAATTTTATATCTATGGGTATATTTTCATATTATTTGTTCATTTGTTTTTTGAATTCCACAAGTAAGATCATGTGGTATTTGTCTTTATCTGTCAGACTCATTTTACTTGGCACAATGCCCTTTATATCCATCCATGTTGTCATAAATGACAATATTTCATTTTTCATGGATCAGCAATATTCTACTCTATACACCACATCTTTTTCTATTTGTCTTTTGATGGGCACTTAGGTTGACTTCATATTTAACTAGAAAATAATGTTGCTCTGCATCTCTCTTTTGTTTATTTCTACCTGATTTTCTAAGGTTTTATAAGATGAATTATCAGTTCTTGATTCTTCTTCGTCCATAATGGCTCAGATTTCATGCTTTAGTGTAACACCAAAAGTTCTTAGAAATGGAAAGGTCAATTCCTCACCATTCTTGCTCAACATTTTGACTTATGTTTTGGGGGGAAGTTAGTCTTTAACCAAACATCTCAGATGACCCTAAGGTAGTGTATGGTAGACCCTTTAAAAAACATAGTTGTGTAAGTTATCTATGTTAATTTAAAAGATATTCTTAACCTTCAAATCCTTGATTCATAAACTATAAGAATAAAATGCAAATATTGAGTCCTTGCTATGAATTAGAAAACAAATATTCTCTCTATCATTGTCACACCTATCCTGATTTATATTTTTAATATATTTTCTGTATCTAATTTTTTAAAAATATTTCAGTTATCTTTTATTTCTAACTTAAATTTTGGAGTCATAGAGTTTTAGTTATACATCCTACCTTCAGTTCTACATACTAGCATATACTAACTTTTTCTATTCTAAAGTTCTTTATTTTGACTATCTTCTGTTGGGAGGCAGATTTTTAAAATTACGCCATAATATTTTTCTTTGGTTGTTCCCTTAGATTTTGCATACTAAGGATAGATTGTCCTTCTTTTGCCTTGAAATAATACCAATAATGAAAGGGAAAGTCGCTCAGTTGTGTCCAACTTCTTGTGACCCCACAGACTTTACAGTCCATGGAATTCTCTGTTATATTTTCTCCCCCTCCAAACTCTGTAACATTTTTTTCCATTGTCTTATAAAATTTAATATTGCTGTAGAGTAGTTTCAGATTTATTTTCCCTTCCTCATAGGTCATTCACTTTTTCTGATTGAAAGTTTAAGTAATTTTAAAGGAACATAATAAAGTGGCAATGGTATTATATAATTTTTATCTCAGAACTCAGTATATCCTTTATGCCTAATGATTAATTTCATTACTGGTATGTATAAACATAATGTATAGCATAGTAGTTAGAATGTATCCTTTGGTCATAATTTCTGTTCAACCATTTCTTAGTCATCCAACCTTAAGAAGATTAATTACACTCTCCAGGCCTCTGTTCACCATCTATAAAATTATAACAACTGCAACATAGGGTGGGCTTCCCTGGTGGCTCAGAGGTTAAAGTGTCTGCCTGCAATGCGGGAGACCTGGGTTCCATCCCTGGGTTGGGAAGATCCCCCGGTGAAGGAAATGGCAACCCACTCCAGTATTCTTGCCTGGAGAATCCCATAGGTGGAGGAGCCTGGTGGGCTACAGTCCACGGGGTCGCAAAGAGTCAGACACGACTGAGCAACTTCACTTTCACTTTTCACAACATAGGGTAATAATGACTTATGTCATAACAAGATATGTAGAGTGTCTAAGCAGACACATGGCATTCAAGAAATATTAATCATCATCATTATAATCAGTTAATGATGTCAGATTTAAATATTTTTTCTATTTTCTTTTTGTTTCATCCTATATTTCACAAAAACCACAGTTCTGTATGCTTACTCTGCTGTACCTGTCCTGTATATTTATTGTTTTCTCTAAGTGGTTTTTATCTGTATTTCTCTTTTTTTCTTTTTCTATATTGGACATGGTTTTCTATAGCCTGAACTTTGTGGTATTGCCTTGATGTTTTTGCCATACTGATTTTCTTTCTTAGAATTTTAGATTTAATTAGTGTCTAAGAAAATTGTTTATACTTGGCCTTTTGTTTCATATTCTCTTTTTTTAAAAAATTTTATTTTATTTAACTTTACAATATTGTATTGGTTTTGCCATATATCAAAATGAATCTGCCACAGGTATACATGTGTTCCCCATCTTGAACCCTCCTCCCTCTTTCAATTTTTCCAAGAAAAACACTTTTAAATTAAAGTGTTAATATATCCTGAAGTATTTTTTTCCCATAAAGAGTCATTATCTTTTGCATGCTGAGTTCCTCTGTCTCCACCAATGAGTGAGAGACAGAGAAAGAGAGACAGAGGGAGAGAAGTATGTCGTCTGAGAGCTTTCCTGTATAGCTGCCATGCTGCTTCTTTGTTTAGATGCTTTATTTTGAGACAGACTTTCTCTATAGGGTTTCCTACTATTGGCTCTCCTTATGCATTTCTGTCTCTCTGCAGAGTTTCAGTTGTAGTCGGGTACTGATTATTTTGCTTTTCCATTGCCATTTTATCCTCTATGGCTTTTGGACACAGAAAACTGCACATGGGTTTTGGATTCTTATATCTCAACTTCTCTAACACTTTTTACAACAGAAAACAGAGATCAGTTTTCTATTTTTTCATCATTTTAAGGACTAGGTGGTGTGTGTGTGTGTGTGCACATGTGTGTGTACCGCCACACTCTCATAGTAGGTATATAAACCACAATAGAACGTTTCTAGGGAACAATTTGAAATATGCATCACAATTTTAAGGCATATGCTTTTAGACTCAGAAATTTCACTTTAAGAAATGTATTAGAAATCAATGGTGTACAAACATGTCAGTAACGGAACACTTATTTGAGTTGTTTATAATTGAAAACTACTTAGAAACCATGCACCAACAGGTGCTCGTTGTATAAATCCTGGTACATTCAAGGAAATAGTTTGTGGTTATTAGAAACGCTGTATACTTAAAGACACAAAAAAGGTACGTAGAAAAGAGCATACATTCAATAGTAGAGCATAATTATTTATATAAAAGTATGGGACTAAATGAAAAAAGGGCAATGTTAACAAGGTGTCAACCCTGGAGGTTTTCATAGCCTTCTGCATATTTTTTTAAAAAAGTATGGCCAAGAATTAGTTTCATAATCATAAAACAGTAATAGATCTAACAAAATAAAAATTAGGAAGGATATACACTGCTACCATCCCCAGAACAGTGACTATTTATAGAGTGCTCTATGCCTGGTACTGTATAAGACCGCAACAAATTATCCTCTCAGTGGTCCCATGAAGCAAAAATTAGTGTTTCAGCTTTCAGTTGAGGAACTTGAGGGATAGAAAGGTTAAATAAGTGAAATATTACTCAGCTCATAAAAGACCATGCCTGGCTGTGAACCCAGTTCAGTCTAACAGCTACCATCATCCAGGGGCACCCTCCTAACTCTAAGGATTGTCAAATACATTTTAACACTTTTTCAGGTGAAAGGTTTAATAGCTCAATATTTAAACTTTTGAATATTGACCCTTATTTCATACTCTAAACATGAACTTAAAAGAGAATTCAAAGGACAGAGTAAACACATACCCAACAAAAAAAAACCATAAATGCAGAAGATATTAAGATTCATATTTCAATGTAAATCATTCCTTTTAACATACTGTTTTATGAATTAGAAAGAGTCCTTGACACATGAGGGTCCACGTCATAGCATCAGAGAGTATCATTAACTTTTTCAAGCCATCAGTTGAAAAGAGCACCAAAGAGGCACATTTTCCTTCAAATATTCTCATAATCTGAGGCAATTCCTGAATTTTCATGTAACTTTAACCCAGTGTAAATCAAAGACGAATCATGAAGTATACTCTGGTTTTGAAAAATACAGTATTTTTCAACCATTTTCATTATAAGCCCAAACTCTGTCAGACATGTTTCTACATGATTAGCATTCTGCCTAGAATACTGCCCAATCAAATCAGTCTACTTCCACTTCCACAATAGTGGCTTCGGTTAAAAACAAGAACAGCAGCAACACCATAGCCTAAGGGAATAGGCATAGTAGGGGATTAGAACTAAAATAGTTGAGTAATGAAGTTTCAAACATCTCTTCTTCTGGAATCTACCTGATACCCTTTATCAGACTCTTTGCTATGTATAACACACCAAGTAACAAAGTTTAAAAAGCAACTTAAAATAGCAAAGCAAACTAGCAATTTAAGAGGTTAACCATACCTGTCTCCCACCAGAAAGGCAGTAACAATGAGGAATCAAGGAATTTGGGGTTAGAGGCACAAAACTAAGGAAGAACATGATACTTCAAGATATAGTAATGACAACTCATCTGGCATCAAGTCCTCATAGGAAAGATTTACAGATTCAGTACCATTTGTGGCCTCACCGAGAAATAGAAGAAAACTGAGAGACACATAGGAGATGATAATCTGGAATGGTGACTATTATCATCTCCCTTTCCCTCCTCCAATTGGGATGGCAAGGTGAACGACAATTTGCCAATTAAGACGTGTAAACATGTCAGGATTCAGAAACCAAACTCCAAGTTTTGGCCCTCAGTGGACTTTCTTTGGAGTTCATTTAAGTCAAGAGCATTGACAAAAAACAATCTCAATTACTGCCTCTTTTCTATCATTATAGCAACACTGGGCCTGCTGAGATAATACTTATTTATAAAATATAAATAATAATAAAGAAATAAGGACTTGATGCAAACATAACATTCTCAGACACAAATGAATAATCTAGGACAGAAAAATATAGGTTCCTGAATTCTGAGCCAACCTAGGGAGGGACTATAATTTTCCACCTATTCCAACAACCAGAAAAAACACAAGAAAACTAAGAAAGGCCGGGGCATATAATGACACTCCATGTTCTCAATACAAATGAAAAGGAGCTCTCAAAACATGATCCATCTGGTTTCTTTCTTTAGCACAACAATAATGACTGAATGGAACACTGCAGTTTAGATTCATCATAACTACATTAAAAAAACACAAAAAACCCAAGAAAATCCCATTAGGGTCCCATGAAAACGTTTAACACATCCCCACGTCTCTATGGATATAAGTCCATAGGTTATCTGTAAAAACTCCCATACATTATTTTAACGGGAACAGCTAAACAAATTGGCTCCAACAGAAATACAAATAAATGGATTAAAAACTCGCTATCTAACCGTATAGAGAGAGAAATCGTAATTGGTAGTCCGTCTAGTTGGGGAGAGGTTTCCAGTTGGGTCCCACAGGGATCGATATTGGGTCCCATTTTGTTTAATATCTTTATAAAAAATCTGGAAGACAAAGTAGAGAATGTGCTAATTAAGTCGACTGATGCCACTAGATTAGGATTGGTGGTTAAAGTAAATTGGATATAGATAAATGCTACTGGCCTTTAGAAAGACCGACCTTAACAGAAACTAGGACTTCTAGTTATATCTTTTTAACGTTATCACTTAAAAATCTAATTCCAAACATTATAAATAAATAAATTTAAAAGATCTTAGGTTCAATGAAAAAGACAACTTAGAGACTCATAAAACCCATGAATGCAGAATGAAGGATGTCCCCCCGATAGAGATATTCTCAGCACAGCTTTATTTGGAAAACTGGTGGCTGTGGGTTTCTCAATACAATAAGGACACTGCAGGCAATTCACATATCCAAGAATAATGGTACTGAAAAGATGAAGTAACTACATTCTCAAAAATATATGTATCTAGTTATTGGCAGAAAAATAAACAAGAAAACAACATAAAGCTTAAAAGAAAAAAAGAGCTAAAACTTGGAGGCATAGACAAGAAAAGTGGGTGAAATTATTAACAGAAAATTCTACAAGCACACACACAGACACACACACAAAATAGAAGAATGCAAGGTGTAACAGGAGGACTTTCCTAACATTTGAAAAAGATACTGCATTTTTTTTTAAACTACTTCTAAAGATGCTTGGGAAAAATATTCAGTAGAACTCTTACTAGTTTGAGGTTTATGTTTTAAAATCTTAGTATTTTACAATTTAATTTGTCACATGGAGACAACTGTGAAAGTAATAGTGATTGACAGTTATGGATTCTTGTGTATAGACAGAAAGGTTTATTTTAGGTGATGTTAACTGAACTGAAAACATGGATAATGTGGAATCGACTTTTAAATTTTATTGGATAAGGACTGGAAAACCTAGATGGCCTCAGAATCTTGTTAACTCTGCTATGCTACCTCGGATATTTCATTTTCCTTAAGAGCCTTAGTTTTTGCATCAGTTTAAACACAAGGCTAAGGATTGTTCTAAGAGCTGCAGATACTCTTGTTAAAATAAGACCTTACATGAAGCTTATACAGAGATTAGAAAGCTGGAAGTACAATTTTGAGCACCAGTGAGTGGGCTCCCACCTGGCTAGGCTTCCCATTCTCATCCCCCTCTGACGTCAGGACACAGAATAGTTTAAAAATCACTTTAGATTATCTGACATGCTGCCTCTGTCTCTTAAAAAACTATCAAAAGAACCTGTAAAAGTGAATCCTTCTCCTCATGACTGATTTCTCCAGAGCATCCAACAATACTTAGTTGATTATATGTGCCTGAGCTTTAAAAAAAAAAAAAAAGACTGTAGAATTACAGTTGAAAAGAAGGAACATTCTTGATAATAATGAAAATAGCATTATTCATAATGCCAAAAAGAAAGACAGTATTGTGCAATCAGAGTCCTCTGTGGGTCTCCTCTAACCTTTCATGCTGGGCTAAGAAAAAAAAAAAAAGGAGTCTGGTATTAGATAGTTACCTTTTAAAATCTAATCAAATGGCTGTAAGTATTCTGGCCTAAGAAATAGCTGATACAGTTTTTGGTTGGTCTGTTACAGATTTTATAGCTAGTGTCTGTTGAAAAATGATTTCTTTGCTTTGATTTTAAAATTTCCAACGTGAAACATTCCTCTAGATGATACTCTTGTTTTAGAGATGGGATTGCATCCTACATATCAGAGCATGTAAAATGCAGAGGCAAGTACCACCAATAGGACTGGAGACTGCAAATTTTATTATTAAAATAATCATGCTTATAATTTTATTAATATTCATCAGTTACATAGTGCCAATCATATTCTGAGAACTATGCTATTCTCTCTACATTTTATCATAACTTCATAATAACTTCTAAATAAGGACAACTCCATTTTACAGATGAGAAAACTGAAGGGTCAGAGAGGGTTTTTGGCCTATTATCATATAACTATTAAATGGTAAATGTCAAATCTGACTCCAAAATATTTGTTCAGAACTTTGTGCTAAATGGTAACTTCTGAAACCATGATGTTATGCATGCTGATTGAGAAAGCAGAGAAACAACTCATACAATTTATGCTAAAGAGTTTTAAGAACAGGGCAAGCATCTTATATTTTTCTCAAGTTGGAAACCGGAGGATTGGACTAGCACAGGGTTTTTCAACCTCAGAAAGACTGACATTTTGGGTTGGATAATTGTCATGCGGAGGCTGTCCCATGCACTATTCGATGTTCAGTAGCACACCTGGCCTCTACCCACTAGATACCAGTGATAATTCCCTCCTCATGGTTCTGACCATCGAAACCTCTACAGACATTGTCAATACTCTTCCAGGGGCAAAACTGCCTGTGATTTGAGAACCACTGCACTAGAAGAACTCTGATATCTTTTTTGTTCTCTCACATTCTCTGCTCTGAATTGCAAATCCAACATTAGCCAAGAGGATGGGTTCTGCATCATTATGGGGTACCTGCCCATTGAACCATTCCCTGCCTCCATCTTGTACACTGAATTTAAAACTGTCTGAAGCTCTCCAGGTTCAGTTTGCAACAAAACTGCCACTCTCTGGTACTTAAATGTATCATTTAAATGCAAATTGATAAGTAAAAAATAGGGTCGATGAAAGTAAAAAGAGATCAGATGTAATCTTAAGTTAGCTTTGCATTAGGCAATTGATTGAGTCTCATTTCAAACTGCAGTCCTATGAGATAGTTTTATTTATTTATTCATTTTCTCTTCTTTACTAAAGCTACTCTTATCAGGAAAATCATAAAATGGATTTAAAAAGCATTCTCTCATTTGATAGCCTGAGAGGGCCATAATGCTACCTTGGAATCTATTAACAGATCCCGATAACTGAAATCGAGAGCACTTTAAAGGGATTGACAACTTTCTAGACCCTGTGGTTTACTGACTTATAAGGGCCACACTTAAAATTTGCATTATTATGAATATCATCTCCTGGAAAAGGAATGCCTTTGATTTACAGAATAGTCCAAAATCAAATATCAGACCTATGGATATATGGAAAATATCAGTGAGTCAGAAATTTTCACTGGATTTGCTCCAAATAAAATTCAATGGCAGAGATGATTTATGGTATGCTATCCTTGGAATTAAATTGAAGTTAGAAATATTAAAATGTCAATTAAATAATTATTGGATGGTTAACAATTCCAGATGGCTTAAAAGTATTACCATTTTCTTAGTTCCATCACTATGAGCTATTTATCAAATCCACATTACGTACTACTTTATAAACACTATTTATGGGATATATTAAAATAAGATCTTGTTTTTCTCATATATTTTGAAGGGTCTAAATTTGGACTCAGGGAAAGCATGTGCATAAATATTCTGCTCAGTGCAGAAAGTTACCAGTGCAGGAAGCCAGGTGAAGTATTTTTGAAGTATAGACAGGTAGATCTATTGGAACTGCTATCAATAGGCTCAAAATGGAAATTCTAAATATTGAATGCAAATTAGAATAATATTAGGATAATTTTAAAAATTATGATGCTTAGGCATACCCCAGGACAACCAAATCAGAATTTCCAGGGAAGAAACCTAAGCTTCAGTAATTTTTAATACTTTCCTTGTCATTTGATTGGGCACCCAAGATTGAGAACGATTGCTTTAAAAAATAGTTGGATTTAAAACCGTATGGAAATTGTTTTTTGACTATGCTTGACTTAAGCAACATGGTGGCCTCCTGTATGCAAATGCTTCAAGGATTTTAGGTGGTAATGTGAAAGGCATTAACTAATTATCTGTCACTTAGAAGGTTATTCTTTTTTTCCCTTCCACTTCTCTTTCTATCCATCTGATGACTTCACAAACGAAGTGCCAGTTTGTTGCTGGTGAGTCTTTAACACAAGTCTGTACTTGCTTATTTCTCTTTTAAATCAAAGAGAATGCAGAGCTCAGGCCCATAGCCTCTATGTAATATAACCTAGAATTAATAGTGTAGTTTCGTTTAAGATTATCTTCCAGCAAGTAATACTGATATAACTGATATGAAATTTCCTTTATAAATAAATTTAGATAAAATGAGTTAATTTAGATAAACATAAAGTAAAAAATATTACACATTCTGCTCATAAATGGAAAAAGTCACAAAAGTGGTCTCAGATGACCGCAGTTTGGGCCACCCTAGTGTTAAGGTAAAGGGCATCTAAATGTGTCATAAATTTGGGCCCTAATTATGTCTCCATCACAAATGATGTCTTCCCTGGGCTTTAGTTTTCTTATTTGTTAACAAGACCATGAACCTATATGGCAGGCATTCTTCTATGACTTTAAGAAGCAAGGAGGGCTTGCCCTTTGAACCTACCTTGTTGACATCCAGGCGCATCTTCTCATTGTTGGCACTAGCAGCCTTTTCAGCTGCTTTCTTTTGGCGTTGAGGTCCCCTCCCAAAAAAGATGTAGTTGACCAAAGCATATTCCAGAAGGGCCATGAAAACAAAGACAAAGCACCCCATCAGGTACATGTCAATGGCCTTCACATAAGGGATCTTAGGGAGAGTCTCCCGGAGGTGGGTATTGATAGTGGTCATTGTTAGCACAGTTGTAATTCCTGCAAAAATGAGACAGAATAATAATGTTTGTATTTGCTTGCTGATTTCATCATAGCTGGAAAGGTTAACTATACTCTTTTACTTTTTCACATATCCCACACAATATATGAGTGAGTGGGTGAAAGTCACTCAGTCAAGTCTGACTCTTTGCAACCCCATGGACTATATAGTCCATGGAATTCTCGAGACCAGAATACCTGAGTGGGTAGCCTTTCTCTTCTCCAGGGGATCTTCCCAACCCAGGGATCAAATCCAGGTCTCCCACATTGCAGGTGGATTCTTTACCAGCTGAGCCACAAGGGAAGCCCAAGAATACTGGAGTGGGTAGCCTATCCCTTCTCCAGCAGATCTTCCTGACCCAGGAATCAAACCAGTGTCTCCTGCATTGCAGGCGGATTCTTTACCAGGTGAGCTATGAGGGAAGCACATGATATACACTGGGCAATTATTATATATCAGCCCTGTGATAGGCCTAGGAAATATGCATAAATCATTAATTTATAATAAACATTAATCATTGGGGACATTTTCTTTAATCATAGCTTTATGGTTATAGTTATGTATCTAGTGTGGGACTTGGAGATGCGAATTAAATGCTATGCAGACATGTGTGTAAGACAGGGGTTGAGAAAACAGAGTGGATCATAATTTAGCTCATGATGTGGCAGGGGAACGATCAGGAAATCCCACCTTTGGAGCTGAGTCCTGGAGAATGAGTGGGAGTTACCCAGGCAACCAAAACCTGGAGATCAAAAGTGATAGTAGATCTAAGGGCACTGGTAGTGGAGAGAATTTTTTTAGGGAGGTGCTTTGTGGGGATGAAAGTACACAGCCCATCAAAACAATCTCAAGAAATTCATTGTGGGTACATTAAAGGATATGATGGGAAGAAGGATGAGAAAAGTGGAGATTAAGTAAGGCCCGAATAATGGAAAGCCACATACAGAGAGCTTAATGCAGAGCTTGAACTTAAAATTGAAGGCAACATGGAGCCACTGACCAGCTTCAACCAGACAGGCATTAGGGACAAACTGTGTTTAGACAATCGCTCTGGCACCAGAGTGGAGCACAGACGGGAAGCATACAAGACAGGAAATAGAATACCAGCTTAGAGTCTTTCAGAATAAGAAAGTAATGAAGGGGAAATAAAATAATTGTGTGTGTGTATGTGTGTGTGTTTAGTTGCTCAATCATGACCAGCTCTCTGCAGTTGCATGGACTCTAGCCCACCAGGCTCCTCTGGCCATGGAATTTTCCAGGCAAGAACACTGGAGTGGGTTGCCAGTTCCTACTCCAGTGGATCTTCCTGACCTAGGGATCGAACCTGCGTCTCTTTCATCTCCTGCATTGGCACGTGGATTCTTTACCACTAGCGCCATCTGGGAAGCCCCCAAATAATAGTAATAGTACTGAAATCAATGAATGCATATTGAAATCAATGAATAGATGCTATGAACAAATGATGGCAAAAATATGGAAACTAGAGGTGGAAAGTAACGGAAGCAGGTCTATAGCCTTTGTGTTTTGGGGTTGGGAATGTAGGCACATAATGCACAGATTAATACTACAGAAGTATCACACGATGCTTTATGGGAAATGCCATACTAGCTCAGGTTATAATTTTTTGCCCAGCTGAGGGAGCATCTTCAACAGTGGGGAGTAGTTTCCCTCAAAGCTATAACTGGAGGGACAGAAAAATGCTGGATAAAAGCACTGGGAGTTTAAAGTCCTGAGGTTTGATAAGGTCCAGCTTTGTAGCAAAACAGTAATATGAAAATAGGAGTCAGAAGTCAAGATCACACAGATGTGAAGTTGTAGAGTCAACATCTGGACTGGGATCTCTCTAATTCCAAAACCTGTGTCCTTAACACACTACCCAATGACACAGCCCAATGTTAATTTTCAATTCTATTATTTTTTTAGGAACATATGTTTTCTGATTTAATTTTGTCTAATAAGATCAATCATACTTTTTGTCTTGTTTGTCTACATGTTCATGAAATAGACACAGAAAAAATAAATTTGAGCATCTGATTCTGAGCATGGCCAGAAAACCATGGTTATATTTTAGATCTAGGTGTTTTATAGTTCTCATATCTTTTCTGTATTAGTTAGTTTGATACATTTTCCAATTTCACTTTTCATTATTTCATCTAGAGCTTATCTTGTATGACATGACTATTACATGTGTATTATAAAACTGACAATACTGATTTCACTACTTATCTAAATCTTATGTTAAGGTGTTTCTGACCTAGTATTAAACTGCTCACATAAAAGACATTTTAAACATTTCTTTAAAAAGTAAATAACTTACTTACTATTCCTATAATAGGCATAAAAATGAAAAGAGACTTTTATTTTGGAATAACAGGATATTTGCAAGTTCCATTCATTACTGTGTCCAGCAAATATTTACTGAATACCATTCACCGTGTGAGACACTACAGATACAATTGGAGCAAAATTAGGTATGGGCCTTCTCCCAAGGTATCTTCAATACTATGAAGAAAAAGGATATCACAAACCAAATAAATATAAATTATAACTGTCGTTCATGTCCAAGGGTGTTCTACAGTATTTTAGGAGACTATATCACAGGGGACTTGATTCAGTCTAAGAGGTCATCAATTCTCCTTCCATCCTAGAACCACCAAAATCTAATCTCAATCCAGCAGTCAAAGTTATTCCTTTATAGGTGAAATCATGTCACTTTGCTCAGTGACTAATTTCACTCAGAATAAAAGTAAAGACGTTATGATGGCTCCTAGACCACTTCAACATCTTTTAGTTCCCTCTGCCTGACGTCTGTACGCAGAAATTCAATCTGCACCCACCTACTGGTCACCTTGCTCACCTCTTTGGCCTGTTTCTACCTGGGGGCCTTTTCATCTCGCTGAAATAGACTCATTTAGACATTGATGTGACTCGATCTTCTTCAAGTCTTTGTCCATTGGCAATTACTGAATGAAGTTTACCCCGATGATGCTAAACTGTCCCCCAGTATGCCCTCCCCTTCTTTTGCTTACTTCTTATGTTTACTATATTATGTAATTTGCATGTTATATGCAAAATAAATTTACTTTTTACCTTTTTATGTTAGAACATAATTTCCAGAAGGGCACTGGTTTTATCTCCAGTGCCTCGTATGTATGACACATAGTAGGTATACAAAAAATGTTGTTGAAGGAATAAATAAATGACTTTGCTAAGGAAATACTGATTTAATTGAGATTTACTGGTGGAGCAGTTAACAACTTTATATTTTATAAGGATTAGTCAGGACTTAATAAAGATCAAGTAAAAGGTGATAAATTTACTATATCTTGAGTTAGCAACATAAAAATGTGCATGAACTATAATTTATTCTCTTCCTCTGATATTATAATGGAAAAACATCAGAGCATAAGATGAGTGATGCCATGGATGATTCCCCAATGTTCCTACACTTTGTTGTCTCCTGCCCCCTGTTGTGCTATTCCAAAGCCTTAATCAACCTTTAGAATTCTTTCCGCTCACTGATTTGTTACACATTGCATTTCTTTGTTTCTTACTCAAAAAAAAAAGATGGAAGATAGGTCTTTTCAGGTAAGAAAACACAGATAAAAACTGGACAATTACCAAGCAGTATTACATGAACTATGCTTCAATAAAAACATCAAGCTGATGCGACTAATTTCATTACTGACAGTTATATAGTTAACTAATTTTGACATGAAAGAGTTTTAATTAGTGTTCAATTGATTTAAACGCTGAATCAGATCATCCAACGTCTCATATCCAAATTCTTGTAATGTGTGCAGTCAGGTCTTGTCACGCATCACAAACTTGAGGGTAAGGAAAAAGTACACCAGAGCATGAACACACACACAGGCACACGCTGCAGGCAGTCAGACCCATGCCTACCTAATGCCACTCTTGCAGCAGAAGCATCGTAATTAATCCAGAAGGAGACCCAGGAAAGGATAGTGATCAAGATAGATGGCATATATGTCTGCAGGATAAAGTAACCAATGTTTCTCTTAAGCTTAAAGCTGAGGGATAACCTGGGATAGGAACCTAGAAAGACAATTTTAAAACATCATCATTATCAGTCAGTATTTATAGGATACTTTCCTTTAAAGACCCATAAACAGTTTCTATATCTTCCCTAAATTCAATTTTAGCTTCTGGTGAAGGGCACTTCCTTATACAAAAGTAGTTGAGCAAACAGGGCTTTTAATTAGCAAGACTTACTCAGTGTTGACTATATCCCACCCTCACCAGTAATTAAAAGAATTCCAGCTCTTCCCTGCTCAGCCTCCTACACTGAATCAAAGGTTTACATTCTCTACGATTGTAATGATAAGACACTTTGAGACAGTCCCTTTGTTCCCCTTTTAATTGTTTCTCAGCAAGTCCATCCTGTACATTTTTATACATAAGAATAACGATGCACACTCTGACTGTAGCGTAAGACATCTCTTCAACAAGCCCCTGGATGCATGTTAAGGTGAGGATCAGTGGCAAGGCTTCAGTTGGTGTAGCAACTCCCTGAAATTTTGTGATGCAGTATTTTATCTGATTTCATTGCGTCCATCAAAGTTACAAAGGGATTCCTGACCCACCAAAATATGGATGGAGAGTCACTTTTCCTGAGGAATATTTGTGGGGGATATAACTAAAGGATCAGATTCTTGAAACTGGGTCCTTTGATGGTGGGAATATAGGGAATTATATTTTAAACAAGACACGTAACAGAACATGGTCTTAAAACATAAAAAAGTCACACTGATAAACAGGGTGTGTACATGTAGGGCAGGGGAGAATATTCTTACTAATTGAAAGAAAGCCTTGTCTAGCCCTCATGGGCTGAAGCAAGTACGTTAATATTAAAGAAAAAATATTTTAAGTAGAAACTCATTTCCATAGTGTCTCAGGGGTTCAGAGGACCTCAAATCTAGGAAAAGTTTCTGTTGTTCTCTTTGCAAAGCTGGAGGCTATTTTGTATTCTTGGTTGAAGTAGTTTTCAGGGACAGGAAGTGCCTGAGTCCTTAGCAGAAGGACAATTCAAGATCTACAGTTATAGTACTACCTATTTCTGTGCTTGAGGAATTCATTTCAATAAGAAAAATAAAAGAGGTATATTCCTGGGGGCTTATTAATTTTCTTTTAATGAGTATGGAGAAAACTGCTGACTAAAACCAGCCTGACCTCAGTTCTGGAAGAGTAAGATGGTAAAGGCATCTAGACACTCTAAATATCTGGAAAATCTTTGAGCTTCGAACAGTAGGTAAGGCTACATAAGGAAAGTCCTGCCCTCTGAGAAAAATGTGAAATCCTCCTATCCTATTGTCTTTAGAGAACTTCACTGTGGTCAGACCTGTGCAAACTGTGACTTGGCTGTCCTCAGTGTGTTTCAAAGAATTATAATCAGTTCTGTGAGATGCATTATGCCAGGGGGACAGCTCTGACCCAGGTTGTTTCTGGGTCATTTCTCCCCATACGCCATCTCTAACCCTTATTCCCTCCTCTAGTATATGAGACACATTCGCTTTGCTGTGGGTACCTTCTTGAAAATAACTGGATGGGTTCCAAATGGGCCTGTTGGGGAACTGAGCATTTTCACAGACCTAAGTCTTCTAGAGTCCCCATTCTTTCCTGGGACCCAATCCTGATATAAATGAACTCTTCTGGCAAAATATGATAAAGCCCCTTTTCTCTTAACCATTTCCCCTGATACAAACCTGTGGAAAAAACAACCTTCTTGGTGATCAGTTTGTAATCTACAATAGAGAATTGTGGAAGCTCAATCTTGGTTACTCCTGTCACTGCGTTATCATCCCCACGCCAATAAAACTCAATGTCATCGGTTGTATATCCATCTGTAAAAGGAAACACATACACAGATACACAGGAGACAGACAAAATAGAAACAAGAACTGTTTAGAAGATGAACTATGTAAAGGATAATAGCTACAGCTAAAGGTTATTATGTGTTAGGTATCATACCAAGCACTTTAAGTATATTACCACCTTTAATCCTCACAATAATCCCACTGTGGAAGAATAATTAGGCCCACATTACAGAAATAGGCTTAGAGAAATTAACAGCTTGTATTAAGTCTTGTAACTAGGAAGTGGTATCATTGGGACTTGAACCTAGGTTTATCTGATTATGAATCTCATTCTCTCAAACATTATCATGTTATCACTTAGCCCTGGATGGTACTCTAAAAGAAGAAAAGAAGAGGAAAATCATTTATCAGTCAGCATTGAATAGTACTGAACCCTCTCCTGCCAATACAAAATATCTGGATTTCAAGTCGGAAAAGGAGTGATTATGAAGAAGTGAGCCACTAACTTTTTTAATATTCACAGACGTGATCTCTAAATTTGACTGTGTAGCATATCTAAATTCCAAAGAACTCCCTAAAAATTTATATCAACATTAATTCCAGGAGTTTTAAGAGCGTAAGTACAAATGAATAGTGTACACTGCAAAGGCACAGCACATTTAAGGGGTTTGGTTACATTCATCCAACAATTACTTATTGGACACCTACTATGCTTGTCAGTGCAGACTTGCTGTATAATAAAAACATTTTATTTATAAAATAATAAAAGGATAATGATCCTTTCAATACATGAGACAGAGTGGGGCAAACACACATTTACTAATTAATGAAAGTGAAAGTCTCTCAGTTGTGTCTGACTCTGTGACACAATGGACTATATAGTCCATGGAATTCTCCAGGCCAAATTACTGAAGTGGGCAGCCTTTCCCTTCTCCAGGGGATCTTCCCAACTCAGGGATCACACCCAGGTCTCCCTCATTGCAGGCGAATTCTTTATCAGCTGAACCACAAGGGAAGCTAACTAATAACTAATTAGTAAGCATAAACATAACTGCAATGAATAGACACATTTTATATTGTAAACAATGATGTAGAGGGAAGCATGCAGTGAAATCCAGCAAATACCAATATTATACAAACTCATCCAGCCCCCATAAATCCCCCCTCAAAGCACACAGTATATTTGTTTATCACATTGATCTCTTCAAAGAACATCTGTATCCAGATAGCTGAATTTTTACAAGTCTAGGAGCTATAAGTGGAGAAGGCAATGGCACCCCACTCCAGTACTCTTGCCTGGAAAATCCCATGGAAGGAGGAGCCTGGTAGACTGCAGTCCATGGGGTCGCTAGGAGTCGGACACGACTGTATAACTTTCAAGTAGACAACCTGAGCAACTTCACTTTTGCTTTTCACTTTCATGCATTGGAGAAGAAAATGGCAAGCCACTCCAGTATTCTTGCCTGGAGAATCCCAGGGACGGGAGAGCCTGGTGGGTTGCCGTCTCTGGGGTCACACACAGTCGGATACAACTGAAGCGACTTAGCAGGAGCTATAAGTAAGTGACAGTCACTCAGTTGTGTCCAACTCTTTGTGACCCCACGGACTGCACATCCATGGAATTCTCCAGGCCAGAATACTGGAGTGGGTAGCCTTTTCCTTCCCCAGGGGATCTTCTCAACCCAGGGATCACACCCAGATCTCCCGTATTGCAGGCAGATTCTTTACCAGCTGAGCCAAAAGGGAAGCTTGGAGAACATATATTGCTTCCCCCAATTTCAAAAGCAACAAAACAAAGACTTTTTTAAGACTTAAAAGACTTAGAAAACAAAGACTTGTTTTAAGTTTAAGTTCTTTGCCTTTTGACATGTGACTAGTTAGTGTAACACTGAGGACTAGAATGCCAATCCTCTAGTTCTTAGTTCTTGAGATTTCTAATTAACCACATTTTGCCAGAGAGAAAGTCAAATCTCTGAAAAGTGGAAGCAAATTATTTTTCAAAGAATTACAGTACCCTCTATTTGAGAATCTGTGTAAATCATAGCAATGTCAGGCAATGTCTTAACTTTTCTAGAAATATGAAGTTCTCTTTATTCAAAAGAGCAGTCATCTTTGTGTGATAATAGAAATGTAGTTTTCCTGGAACAGTTACTGAGAACTTGAACTTGTGATTCCATAATGATAGGTTTTTGGACAATAGCTAATGATTTTAAAAGGGTTATTTACTTGCCAGGGCTTCCCCAGAGGCTCAGTGGTAAAAAAATCCACCTGTAATAGAGGAGATGAAGGTTCGATCCTTGGGTTGGGAAGATCCCCTGGAGGAGGGCATGGCAACCCACTCCCATGGGCAGAGGAGCCTGGCAGGCTATAATCCATAGGGTCACAAAGAGTCAGACACGACTGAAGCGACTAAGCATGCATGGAAGCACATTTATTTGCAAACATCACAAACTGTAATAAAAATTGTGGAGTTTAAATAGATTATACATCACCAACATTTTTATCAGCATGATTACATATAGAGTCCTTTATTTTGTTAGAGAATGTCTTTTTTTCACTTAAAAGCATGATTTAAAAGTAAGTTTTTCATGATTTTAAAGGAAAGCCTAGGTTTTAAGTAAATGGCATAGCAAGCAGATTCTCAGAAAAGAGCTCACTCCTTAATAATCTACTCCATTAATATTCTCCACCTAAATCTAAGAACTCAGCTGTCTGTCCCAAAGGATAACTACTCTTTTTCTAAATGGCAAAATTTTCCTAAGGTGGCTATGGGAACACTCACAGTTCAGGACTTTGACTCAAATTTAATCCCATTTCTCATTGGTTATCGAAATACATTTCTCAGTTATAAAACTGTTTAGAGTCGATGACATTCCCACCTTCCATAAAACAACTTAAAATAACAAAAGAAGGTCAACTTACTCCTAATTTCAAGCCAGATAGCTAGAAATGTATTATAAAACTGAATCTGTGTATACACATGAAAAAAGTATTTATGAAACAAGAAGGCAATAGTTTTCTAGAATGCAGCCATCTTCAAAAGAATAGGACAAGAGAAAAGTCAACTCAGTATTTCCAGTACAGCAGTGTCCCCAACTCTGTGGCCTGTTAAGAAGTGGGCTGCACAGCAGGAGGTGAGCGGCCAGTGAGCCTGCTAAACTTCATCTGTATTTACAGCCTCTCCCCATCTCAAGCATTATTGCCTAAGCTCCGCCTCCTGTCAGATCAGTGGAGGCTCTCCTAGGAGTACAAACCCTACTATGAACTGTGCATAGGAGGGATCTAGGTTGCGTGCTCCTTTTGAGAATCTAATGCCTGATGATATGATTCACACATTATGACGATTTGTATTTTTCCATACATCGCAATGTAACAATGATAGAAATAAAGTGCACAATAAATGTACCGTGCTTGAATCATCCCCAAATCATCTCCTCTGCCCCTGGTCCACGGAATAACTGACTTCCAAAAACTGGGCTCTGGTCCCAAAAAGGTTGGGGACCACTGCAATAGAGGACTCAATCTAAACTAGTAAAGAGTGTGTTTCTGGTCCTCTAGTCTCCTTTCTTCATCCAAAACCTTGATTTAAAATAAATTTTTAAAGTAAAATTTCAGTATTTATCTTTTTTTGTTCATCACTACAAATCTTGTAACAGAAACTTTTTGCAGAGAGGCATGGAGTATCAATGTTATTTCAATACAGTTGAAGAAGAGAAGCCTAATGGTTTTTTAATAGGTAGAAACATTATAATAAAATATAGGTTTTTGTCAAAATGCCAGATATTTTACATAGTGCTTGCTAGACAATACCTTGCAGAGAACAGGCACTTGGCAGCAATTACTGAACAATTATTTACATATATATGGATTTGAACAATGGTTGTCTATCCAGATGATTGGCACTGTGATGAGACATAACTGTCTCTTGATTCTAGCAGAGTACCTGGCACATAGAGTACCTGGCCTTAAATAAATATCTTCTGAGTGAATTCAATAAAAGTCACCTGATGATAACATAGCCCTTGAGTATAATAGAAAAATCCTTCATTATACATTTCTCCTTATATATTAGTTGGGCAAGTTACCACCTTATCAGCTAGAGAAATCTGCAGGCAGGTCAAGAAGCAACAGTTGGACATGCAACAACAAACTGGTTCCAAATTGGGAAAGAAGTATGTCAAGGCTGTATGTTGTCACTCTGTTTATTGAATTTATATGCAGAGTGCATCATCCAAAACGCCAGGCTGGATAAAGATGCAATCTTCATGCCAGGCAAGATGCAATCAAGATTGCCAGGAGAAATATCAATAACCTCAGATATGCAGATGGCACCACCCTTATGGCAGAAAGCAAAGAAGAACTAAACAGCCTCTTGAAAGTGAAAGAGGAGAGTGAAAAAGCTGGCTTAAAACTCAACATTCAAAGAACTAAGATCATGGCATCCAGTCCCATCACTTCACAGCAAACAGATGGGGAAACAGTGAGAGACTTTATTTTCTTGGGCTCCAAAATCACTGCAGATGGTGACTGCCCCCATGAAATTAAAAGACGCTTACTCCTTGGGAAAAGAGCTATGATCAAACTAGACAGCATATTAAAAAGCATAGACATTACTTCGTCGACAAAGGTCCATCTAGTCAAGGCTATGGTTTTTCCAGTAGTCATGTATGGATGTGAGAGTTGAACCATAAAAAAGCTGAGCGCCGAAGAATTGATGCTTTTGAACTGTGGTGTTGGAGAAGACTCTTGAGAGTCCCTTGGACTGAAAGGAGAGCCAACCAGTCCACCCTAAAGGAAATCAATCCTGAATATTCATTGGAAGGACTGATGCTGAAGCTGAAACTCCAATACTTTGCCCTCCTGATGCAAAGAATTGACTCATTGGAAAAGACCCTGATGCTGGGCAAGAAGGAAGGCAGGAAGAGAAGGGAATGACAGAGGATGAGATGGTTGGATGGCATCACTGACTCAATGGACAGGAGTTTGAGCTAGCTCTGGGAGTTGGTGATGGACAGAAAAGCCTGGCATGCTGCAGTCCATGGGGTCGCTAAGAGTCAGACACGACTAAGTGACTGAACTGAACTGAACTGAAGTTACCTAACCTCTCTTGATCCTCAATTTTCTCACACGAAAATTGAGATAATAATAGTAATATCTATGTCACAGAGTTGTTAAGCACGAACAATAAACTGTTCCTTGTAAAACACTTTAGAAAAGTACCTAGTAGATAGTGCTCAAAATTTAATACTTTCTTTTTAAACAAGAATTATTTAAAATAAATGAAAACGTGTATTTGGTTACATGCCACTTTGCTATTTCATAAAAACATATAAGCATTTTCACAGTGAGAAAACTTAGCTGCTCAGTGACATTTCTAGGACTGTCCAAAGTGATAGTCAAAACATTTGAAGGTTATTTTGATGTCTGAGATTATGGCATCTGACACAATGGAGCAGTATATTGTAGATACTCCTTGGCTACTGCTGGCTTAAAAACCCAACCTTCTTGCCTTCATTTTGGGTTAACCAAGTATAGAATATTGTAAATGGAAAGCAAATCTAAACTCCTGCATCATTGATTTTTGTAGATGAAAGAACGACAATCCATAACAGTGCCAGGGTGGTCAAGTTCAAAAGCCAGCTCAACATACTGTATAGGATTAGCTGAAAGCAGACCTAGTTTTCTTCCTTTCTTTGAATTTTCTCTGAAGGAATATTTAGCAGTCTCTCAATGTGATTAAAAAATAAAAGAAAACATATGCAAATACGTAAGACCTGACTTTACAGCTTTCATAATGATAATGAGTAAAAAATAATTAGATATCTTTTAAAGGATATCAGAAGCAAGAGATGCACTGATGCTCCTCATTAGTGTCTTGCAAGTTAAATTCATCTTTTATATTTTATTCATGGGATTCTAGAAACTGAGTGATTAAATCGAATTGTTATCATTAAAACATAACACACATCAATTTAGATGGGCTACAGATAAACCAAAATACGAATTTATTGAAATTTATCTAGGAGGAATTAAAACTGCATGAAATGTTACTAAACCCTGATCAGGAAGGACAAATATGTTAATCTGTAAATCTATGTAGACATGAATGATAGATATTGGTAAATGTATGTACTAACTAAATGAGATCTAAGGAGGAAAATACACCATTTTAAAAACATTTATGAAATAGCTGAACAGGTTCTCACAACTCTTACATATCTAACTATGTAACATGGCACTTAAATAAGCTTTTTCCTTATTTTAGTTATAGTTTATATATTCATTTTGTTATCTACTAAGTAAATATTATATTTTATAAGGATATTAATATGCCAAAAATATGAACCTGTACCAAGATATTAAACAGTGGAGGCTGATGAGAATATTTAGAAGAATTAACTGAATTATCAATGGTGCCATTTTTTTCCCAGTGGAAAATTAAAGCAATTTATTATTCTCCTGATACTTACTTTAACTTTGCCAATTGGACTGTTAAATGTTCTTAGGTAGTTATCTGTATTCTGTCTCCATTGATTCAACACAGCAACAGCTACATAGTACAGCTGACCTTTAAACAACATGGTTTGGACTGAATAGGTCCATTTGTAGATGGATTGTTTTTCAATAGGAAATACTATAACACTACATGATCCATGGTTGGCTGAATCCATGGATGTGGAACTGAGGATGCAGAACTGTGGATACGGAGAGCCGACTATAAATTAGAGGGGGATTTTCAACTGTGTTGATGGGTGGGCCCCTAACATCTGTGTTGTTCAAGGGTCAACTGTACTGCCATTTAGGATGAGAACAAGAATGCAAACATTCTTCTCACGACTAACTCAGTGACCAGATTAGAAGGCTATCAGTCCATAATCAGAATGGACTCTACTCCATGCAGAGGCCTGTACATAAGTGCAAAGGTGCAATTGAGTACAGTCAATTAAAGTTACAGGGATCTTTCAAGAGGGAGAGAGAGAGAAACTCACTTGTCAGCCACAGCTCTTCAAATTCAGCAATGAAAGTGTTTCCAAGACACTCTGAGTGATTGCTCTGACTCCTTAATTGCACCTTATTCTTCACTCTGCTCTTTAAGATGGACTGCCAGACACAAATGTTCTGCTGTCAAATTGTTTCTAGACCTCGAGCAGCCTCAAATAATTGGCCTAGGATGGGTCAGACTTGATTACCTAGTGGCACCTTAGTGAGGACATCATCAAGTCATGACCCAAAATTTGTCCCACATCAGAGATAACTGAGTTTTTTGTTAATCCCATTTTCAAATTCAAATTGTATGATGTAAGAGAATAGGAAATCGATCATAATCAAGCAAAATGTCAGATATTGTACTTTAAAGATCATTTCTTTATTGGATTTCAATGCAAAACTCAGTATTTACTGTCTCTGTATGGAGCAGGGTGAAGTGGTAGGTCTTTCTGCCAGTTTAGCTCCATGAAGTGTTTCTTAAGCTTCCCTGTGATTGGAAAGTTAAAGTAATTAAAATAATATTTCAGACATGAGAAAGCAATTGAAAATAATAATAGGCAAAAACAGCCACAACAATCATAACAGTAGCTGTGGTTTACAAAGCCTTCTGTGTCAGACACTGCCTTAAACTCTTTAAAATGGTTCTGTCTTGAAAGGAGAACTTGACTGGGTTATGGTTACTAGGATTCCTCTCCATCTCCCAACCCTGATTTTTCCACATGCATGAGCCCTAAATCCTGAAGCAATACAGAAAAGAGAACCTTTAGCTAAGAAAAACAAACAAACAAACAAACAAACAAGCTGGTGCTTCTCAAATTTAGTATGCACAGAAGTCACTTGGAAATCTTGCTAAAATGCAAACACTGATTAAGTAGGTAGAGCCTAAGATTCTGTAGTTCTAACAAATCCTAGGTAGAAATGATGCTGTTTGTTCATGGACCATCCTTTGGATAGCAACTGAGTATGAGTTTTTATGGAGAAAAATTCATTTACTTTGCCATGGGAGTCAGGAAAGGCATATCTGGTATCTATCCTGACCTAGAGAACAAAGTTGCTTCTGCATTAAGTTTTTATAAGCTCCAAAATTAAAGTATCTTTTCCCAGTTCTTCCTCTCTTATAAGGGACAAGAGGTGATATTTCTGATGCCACCACTTTTCAAGGTCTGGTTTTCTTTAATAATCTATGACCTATGTTCACCAGTAATGAAATAATAGAAGAGAAAGGAAGATGGGGCTACATCTAAAGGTTTTCTGCAAAATTGTATTCATTCAAGTTTTATTTGAATATTTGACGCTATTCTACTCTTGCATTAGATCTTTGCATCTTTTATTTTTATTCCTCAATGGACTAGTCAACAACCTTTTAGGTGTTGCCCCTTCCTCTAATCTACACTGAACATGCTGCTATCATTTCTTTGTTTACAAAGAAGTTGATGATGCTTCTTCTATGCCTTAAAAGGCAAACAAAAATATATGGAGAATTTCTTGATGGCCTTCCCAGCAGGTTCAGAATTAAATGCAAATTCTTAGTCAGGCATTCAGAACTGTTTATTGTAGCCTCATTTGTTATATTTCTACCTCTTTTAAAGCCGGTCTTCTGCCCACAGTCATTAGTAACACTTTGACTGCCTAGCCTTGGTTCAAATTATGAAGTTACTTGCAATAGCTTTATCTTTCACATCACATTTCTGCATACTTTCAGGGCCCATTTCAACTTCCATATTTCTCAAGACATGGTCTCATCTTCCCTCAGTGGGGATTTTTTTTCTTTTTTCCCCTGAGGTTTTCCATGGCACTGTGCTAGAATCCTTATTCATATTCTTCATCACCAGTTTTGCAATAGAGGATCTGTGGATGTGTTGGTCTTCGTCAGTAGACTAACCTGGAGGCTGAAGAACCATGACTGATAATTTCTCTCTAGCATTTCTCCTACTTAATACATATTTTACTAAGGGTGGCATGTGTACAAAAATTCTGAATCAAACTGTTTGACATGTGACATGGCTTCCCAGGTGTTGCTGCTGCTGCTGCTGCTACTGCTGCTAAGTCACTTCAGTCGTGTCTGACTCTGTGCAACCCCAAAGACGGCAGCCCACCAGGCTCCCCCGTCCCTGGGATTCTCCAGGCAAGAACACTGGAGTGGGTTGCTAGTGGTAAACAATCCACTTGCCAATGCAGGAGAGGTAAGAGACACAGGTTCGATCCCTGGATCAGGAACATCACCTGGAGAAGGAAATGGTAACCCATTCCAGTATTCTTGCCAAGAGAATCCCATGGACAGAGGAGCCTTGTGAGCTACAGTTCTTGGGATCACAAAGAGTCAGACACAACCGAAGTGACTTAGCACACACACATGCTATCCATTAGCTGTGGCCCACCAGATCCCTGCTCCCTTTGAGAGAGTAGTGATGAACAGAAGCCATTTGCTTAACTGCAAGATGAAAGAATTGCAAACCTGCACACTGTTTATGTTTTGGGACGTATCACTCCCATGTACCAGCCTCAAAATCATTAAAAAAGGCAGTGTTCCTGGTTGTTGTTCAATCACTTAGTGGTGTCCGATTCTTTGTGACTTCATGGTTTGCAGCACATCAGGCCTCCCTGTCCTTCACCATCTCCCTGAGCTTGCTCAAACTCATGTCCATTGAGTCAGTGTTGCCATCCAAGCATCTCATCCTCTGTTGTCCCCTTGTGCCTTCAATCTTCCCAGCATCAGGGTCTTTTCCCAATGAGTCAGTTCTTAGCATCAGGTGGCCAAAGTATTGGAGCTACAGCATCAGTCCTTCCAATGAATATTCAGTGCTCCTTGTACCAGTTCATAAAAGGGAGTACCAAGTTCAAGCAAAGACCCTATGTTGAAAGAAACTTCCTGACGTTGCTGACTTTTAATATATACCATCATTCTTTGCTGAAGAAAATTATTCTTAGAATGGCCATGGCCCTCTGGTAATGACTTTCTCTGGGCTGACAGATTTTGGAAACCAATTTGCCACAATAGTTTCCAGAAGCAGCCAGTACCTCTTGCTCAAATGGAATAATGGTCCCTGGTGAAAAAGGGATATGGTCACACCAAAGTGTTTGTTAACTCAAGAGTGATAATGGAAGATGTTTAAATTTAACAAGGCCAATTGAATGGCTTAGTAGATATGCACAGCTGTACAATAAAATGCCATCAACTGTTACACCAGCCCATCTGCTTTCTAAACAGGGGTGGCAGAGGAAGTGCAGGCCTTGCTTACTGATGCTGGAAGTTGGCAGAGCTTCTCCATCTTAATCCATTCTTCCATGTACCTTCTTTGTGATGGAAGGTCAGCTGAGGATGTGCACATTTAAGGATGTCAGGATGGGCTTGCAGAAGAATTTTTGGTCTAAAAGAGTGGCTGAGCTGTGATACGAATTATTAGCATGTGTTCTGACTAAAAAACAAACCAAAAAAACCCAAAAAAGTACTGCTCTCAAACTCCATATATGGAACTCCTTCTGTGCCCGCATAATCTCTTCTGTTAGAACTCTGTATAATTTAAATGTTATCTATTAAGGAATCCACCTCCTATACTCAACTGTGGGTTCTTATTTAAACAGAGAACACACATTTCTCAAATTTGTAATGATGGCTTGGAGCAGAAAGGTGGCAAATACCAGATATTTAGTACATTTGCTGAGATGAAATAGAATTGTGTTGAGTGAGAGGGCTTATGTGAAGAGCAGGAAGGAGGCCTCTGGGGCTGACTGGCACACAAGCTGTTCTGCAGGCATACACCCATCAACATGGCATTGCTATTTCGTCTGGGGGAGGGTCAGGAAGAATCCTTTGAGCTGAATGAATGCACGGTATTTTAAAAATCACTACTGGATGACATTTTAAAAGCATTTCCTGTGTGAAGCCAAGTGTTTCACAAGCATCATCTCATTTAAGCCCTTTGAGGTAGAAACTGTTACTATCCCCATTTTACAGAAGGCGCTACAATTTAAAGAGGGTAAGTGCTCAAACGTCAGAAATGAGATTTGAACTAAATCCTCTGTAGACTTGAGTCCAATTCCTATTACTATATTTACCACCTCATAACATTATTCGATGTCATTATTTTTAAATTATTTTGAAATATTATGGAAATCCATCTGTAATTACTCCTCTCACTGTGTCCATGCTCCTTTGCACCATAACACTGCAGCTCCTTTCAAAAATGGGACCTAATTAACCTTAAAAGCTTCTGCACATCAAAGGAAACTATCAGCAAGGTGAAAAGACAGCCTTCAGAATGGGAGAAAATAATAGCAAATGAAGCAACGGACAAACAACTAATCTCAAAAATATACAAGCAACTCCTACAGCTCAACTCCAGAAAAATAAATGACCCAATCAAAAAATGGGCCAAAGAACTAAATAGACATTTCTCCAAAGAAGACATACAGATGGCTAACAAACACATGAAAAGATGCTCAACATCACTCATTATCAGAGAAATGCAAATCAAGACCACTATGAGGTACCATTTCACACCAGTCAGAATGGCTGCGATCCAAAAGTCTACAAATAATAAATGTTGGAGAGGGTGTGGAGAAAAGGGAACCCTCTTACACTGTTGGTGGGAATGCAAACTAGTACAGCCACTATGGAGAAGAGTGTGGAGATTCCTTAAAAAACTGGAAATAGAACTGCCTTATGATCCAGCAATCCCACTGTTGGGCATACACACTGAGGAAACCAGAAGGGAAAGAGACACGTGTACCCCAATGTTCATCGCAGCACTGTTTATAATAGCCAGGACATGGAAGCAACCTAGATGTCCATCAGCAGATGAATGGATAAGCAAGTTGTGGTACATATACACAATGGAGTATTACTCAGCCATTAAAAAGAATTCATTTGAATCAGTTCTAATGAGGTGGATGAAACTGGAGCCTATTATACAGAGTGAAGTAAGCCAGAAGGAAAAACACCAATACAGTATACTAATGCATATATATGGAATTTAGAAAGATGATAACAATAACCCTGTGTACGAGACAGCAAAAGAGACACTGATGTATGGAACAGTCTTATGGACTCTGTGGGAGAGGGAGAGGGTGGGAAGATTTGGGAGAATGGCATTGAAACATGTAAAATATCATGTATGAAACGAGATGCCAGTCCAGGTTCAATGCACGATACTGGATGCTTGGGGCTAGTGCACTGGGACGACCCAGAGGGATGGTATGGGGAGGGAGGAAGGAGGAGGGTTCAGGATGGGGAGCACATGTATACCTGTGATGGATTCATTTTGATATTTGGCAAAACTAATACAATTATGTAAAGTTTAAAAATAAAATAAAATTAAAAAAAAAAGAAAAAAAAAAAAGTGAGTGAAGTATCTCCCTACATCTTGAGTCTGAGCTGCCCTTGCCACTTGCTTTAATCAAAGGGGCAATGGTGAGCTAGTTCTGAGCTTGGTCTACTGGAGGCTTGGCAGTTTCCCCTGGCTCTGTTGGAATCCTGCTGTCTCCATGGGAATAGCACTTGGATAACCCATGGAGGATGAACGACATGTGACCCACTCACCCCATCACAGCAGTCAGCACGTGAGGACCACACATGCAGGCTAAGCCTGGCTCAGAGCAGCAGAGCCTCCCAGATGACCTGCAGCCCCCTGAGCAATCATAAACAGTACTTGTTTTAGTTCACTAGGTTTTGGGGGGTAGCTTGTTAAATAGCAACAGCTAATGGAAAACACTAGGTCCTGGAGAAAATAGAAGAGCAAACATTTTTCTTTATAGAATAGAATCTGTACCTGTATTTCCAGGTTAACATTCATATTCATCTTTGGGCATTACTTCAGAGCATCTCCTACTGGTTTTATGAATATTATAGGCTGAGCCATATGGCATAACCCAAATCAGGAGATCTACCTGGATTTCCGTTCCAGTGCTGCTACATATGAGCTGTAGAATTTTGGGCACATCATATTCTCTTTGGAACTTAGATTCTATAGCTGAAAAATAAAGCTGTTTTTCTAAAACAGCCATCCTCAAATTTCTGACCTCAGAATCCCTTTGTACCCTGAAAAATGACTGCTGCTGCTGCTGCTAAGTTGCTTCAGTCGTGTCTGACTCTGTGTGACCCCATAGACGGCAGCCCACCAGGCTCCCCCGTCCCTGGGATTCTCCAGGCAAGAACACTGGAGTGGGTTGCCATTTCTGTCTCCAGAGCTTTTGTTTGTGGGGTCGTACCATGATACTTATCATGTTATAAAATGACACTGAGACATCTAAAAATTCATCAATTCATTTAAAGTAATAGTAATGATTCCATTACATGTCAATATAAATAATATTATTATGAATAATTACAATATTTACAAAGAAGAAAGTATTATTGAGAAGACTGGCATTGTTTCATATTTTTGTAGATCTCTTTAATGATTGGCTTAACAGAAATTAGCTGGATTCTCATGTTTGCTTTTGCCTTCAGTGGCTGTGATAATGTGGCCTCTGGAAAACACGACTGTACATTTTGAAAGAATGAAAGTGAAGAAGGCAAATAAAGTCTTGGTATTACAAATGGAGCTCTGACCTCAAGGACACTCTGAAGGGGTCTCAGTACTCCCCACACTCTAGACCACACACTGAGAATCACTGCTTTAGAGTATTTCTAATCTGAAATTGGCTTCCTAGGTGGCACAGTGGTAGAGAATCTGCCTGCCAATGCAGAAGACATAAGAGACACAAGTTTGATCCCTGGGTAGGGAAGATTCCCTGGGGAAGGAAATGACAACCTACTCCAGTATCCTTGCCTGGAACATCCCATGGACAGAGGAGTCTGCGGGCTGCAGTTCATGGGGTCACAAAGAGTAGGACGTGACTTAGAGACTGAGCATGCTATAGTAATGCTAATCTGAAATTATGTTATTTGAGGAAAACCACAAATAATTCAATTTACTAAGTTATTAAATACCCAAAACTAGCAATCATATTTTTCTCTATATTACAAATAAAAATAATTTACTTTTGAATAGCTAGGAACATTGAAAGGTCATTTTTATTTCTTAGACTAAGTTTATATATTTACATATATAAATATATACACACACACATACACATATAATTTGAAGCCATTAAATGTAAATCATTAGCCTCTTCTTTGGCAAAGTGAAATCTGAGTATTTTTTAAAAAATGAAGAGAAAAACAAATATCGTATATTAGTGCATAGATATGGATTCTAAAAAAATGATACTGATGAACCTATTTGCAGGGCAGGAATAAAGGTGCAGGCTTAAGAGAATGGACTTGTGAACTCATGGGGGAAGGAGAGGTTGTACAGCACAGGGAGCTCAGCTCCGAGCTCTGTGATGATCTAGAAGGGTGGCATGGGTGGGAGGGAGGCTCAAGAAGGTATATGGATACACATAGCAGATTCACGTGGTTATGCAGTAGAAACTAACACAACATTGTAAAGCAACTATACTCCAATAAAAATTTTTAAATTAAAAAAAGAAACATGCACGTGAATACAATGGAAGGTGTGTGTGTGTGTGTGTGTGTGTGTGTGTGTGTGAATAAAGTGAACTTCTGACCTCATTGGCCTCTAAATGTCTATGCAAAATAACTCACATAAACAAGAACCTGAAAGTGCCTTCATTAGTGCGGGCTGAAGAACTAACATGTGGGGCTTCTAAAATGGAATAAAACATTTCCATCTTGCCATATAGGAAAACAGCTCAAGTAATGCCTAAAGCCTTGACCGATATTTATGCAAATCTTCTCTTTTCTAAACTATTGATTATATTCTGGGTTTGAGAAAAGGACTGTTTTTTAAATAGAATTTTTAAATGTTTACCCCGAAGATGAAATGCATGACATGTGGAAGGTACTGAAAACTAAATAACTATCTGATATGACCCAAATTCAGCCAAGCCAAGTCCAACATCCTTCTGTTCATATAGTTCTTTTTTTTTTTTTCAAGAGAGAATAAGCATGCTGTGGTAATTTTAAAGTTATAGCCACTGACTCTTTGATATTCTTACCCACAAATGGTGGAGCTTTAGTTCTCTTCTCATGGAGTGTGGGCTAGATTTAGTGATGCACTTTCAGAATAGAGAGCATAGCAGAAGTGACAGGATTGGCTTATAAAACATCGAGGCTCTGTCTTGGAAGTACTCTTGCTGTCTTTTCTCTGTCCATCTCTGTTTCCTTCACTTCTTCAGTTTCCTTGCTCCATCATGTCATCAGCTATCCCGTGGAGCAACTCATGTGGTAAGGAACTGAGGGAAGCCTCCAGCCAACAACCAGAGAAACCGAGGCCCTTAGTCCAACAGGAACACTGTGAGGAACCTGTCACAGCTCTGGGAGTGAGCTTATAAGCAGGTCCTTGCCAGCTGAGTCCTGAGACAACACCATAATGTTGAACAATCTGACCACAGTCTCATGAGAAACCCTGAGCCAGAATCACCCAGCTCAGCCACTTGTGATTCCTGACTCTGAGGAATTCTTGGATAATAATTGCCTGCTGTTTTAAACTGCTAAGCTTTAGGGTAATTTATTATTCAGAAATAAGTAAAATAAACCTGTTATCTTGGAAATGCACATGGTCCAGTAGGACAAACAAATGGGTTTTCATTCAGATACTGCCTTCTTTCAAAGCCTAGCTTCTCTAAGAAAAGTGAAGAATGCCACTTCTATTTTTCATTTTGTTCTGAGAACTAGAGAAAATGATTGCAAAGCAATTAGCATACTGGCTTAATGATTACTGGCCATTATTACTCTGATTATTGATATTCACAGTTAAGGTAAAGTTTTTACTCTAATTCAGAAAGATAGATGCACCCTCAATATTTACAGCAGCATTATTTACAATTGCCAAGATATGGAAGCAACATGTGTCCATCAACAGATAAATGTATAAAGAAGATGTGGTAAACATTTACAGGGGAATATTACTCAGCCACAAGAAAGAATTAAACTTTGCTATTGTAACAATATGTAAGAGCTTTACAGGAGAAATATCAACAACTTCAGATATACCACTGAAGTGGCAGATGATACCACTCTAATGGGAGAAAGTGAAGAGGAACTAAAGAGCCTCTTGATGAGGGTGAAAGAGGAGAGTGGAGAGTGAAAATGTGGCTCACCATTCAAAAAACTAAGATCATGGCATCCAGTCCCAACACTTCATGGCAAATAGAATGGGGAAAAGTGAAAACAGTGACAGATTTTATTTTCTTGGGCTTCAAAATCACTGAAGATGGTGACGGCAGCCATGAAAATTAAAAGATGCTTGCACCCTGGAAGGAAAGCTATGACAAACCTAGACCATGTATTAAAAAGCAGGGATATCATTTGGCTGACAAAAGCCTGTATAGTCAAAGCTATGTATTTTCCATTAGTCATGTATGGATGTGAGAGTTGGAACATAAAGAAGGCTGAGCACTGAAGAATTGATGCTTTCAAACTGTGCTGCTGAAGAAGACTTCTGAGAGTCCCTCAGACTGCAAGGAGATCAAACCAGTCAATTCTGAAGTAAATCAACCCTGAATACTCATTGAAAGGACTATCACTGAAGTTGAAGCTCCAATACATTGGGTACTTGATGCAAAGAGCTAACTCATTAGAGAAGACCCTGATGCTAGGGAAAAGATTCAAGGCAAAGGAGGATGGGTGGTAGAGGATGAGATGGTTAAATAGCATCACCGACTCAATGGACAAGAATTTGAGCAAACTCCAGGAGACAGTGGAGAACCAAGGAACCTGGCATGCTGCAGTCCATGGTGTCAGAAAGAATTAGACACAACTTAGCAACTGAACAACAACATGGATGGACCTGCATGGTAATGCTTAGTGATGGAGTCACATAAAAGACAACTATTGCATGCTATCACTTACACGTGGAATATAAAAAAATAAAATAAACAAATAAGTATAATACAATGGAAACAGACTCATAGATACAGAGAACACACTGGTGGTACGCAGTGGAGAGGAGGATGGGGGGATGGGCAAGATATGGGAAAAGAATTAAGAGGTACAAACTGTTAATACTAGGTATAAAATAAATAAGATACAAGAATATTTTGTACAGCACAGGGAATACAGCCAGTATTTTATAATAATTCTAAATTGAGTATAATCTATAAGCATACTAAATTACTATGTTCTACACGGAGAAGGCGATGGCACCCCACTCCAGTACTCTTGCCTGGAAAATCCCATGGACAGAGGAGCCTGGTAGGCTGCAGTCCATGGGGTGGCTAGGAGTCAGACACGACTGAGCAACTTCACTTTCACTTTTCACTTTCATGCATTGGAGAAGGAAATGGCAACCCACTCCAATGTTCTTGCCTGGAGAATCCCAGGGACAGGGGAGCCTGGTGGGCTGCCATCTATGGGGTCACACACGGTCGGACACGACTGAAGTGGCTTAGCAGCAGCAACACCTAAAACTAATATAGCACTGTAAATCAACTATCATCAATTAAAAAAATAAAAATTTATATTTTTATATTTTATATAAAAATTAAAATATGTAAAATTAAAAAGTCTCCAAATGTAACTTCTGTGGTCAATTCAAGTTAGAAATGATTGTTCATTTACTATGCAAAAACTACTAAATACTCACTCTGAGGGATATAGAAGTGGGTAAATCACTTACTGTCTATTTTAAGTAAATAATAGGCACAATCCTTAATACATGATAGAGTATTATTCTTTCTCTTGGAGTGTCTGAACGGAGCAGCAAAGATAGGAAATGGACTTAATGGTTATTTGTCCCATACTACCAGTACTGGAGTCAAAATATTTGGTAGTCAAACAAGTGTCAAGATTTTCAAAAGCTTTAGGAGTCAAGCAAATTAAGTAACATGCAAGTTTTGATGATAATGCTAAAGTGGAAATCATATTCCCATATCTGAAAGAATTCAAAATCAAGAACCATCACCAGAAATAGTGACTTTGTGCAGGACAAAAAAAAAAAAAACAAAGAATACACAAAACATGTATATTCTGGATACATTTGTTACCTGCACCTAAGTGTTTCAATCTTAAATATCACAGAAGTGCATTTCCATACTTGTGGAGTAATCTGATGGTCATAGGTGCCATTGCATTGCTTTACAAATTGGGTAAGGCCACTTTGGTTAGAAATGTGGTAATCTCTTCTCTCCACCATTCATTATTAACAGACAGAAAAGCTTTGTGCTTGTCTTAAGTTAATGGTAACTAAGTCAGTGATTTCAAGCCAATTAATATAAAAATAAACATAATTTTCAAGATGGTGGGGGTATTTAGGTGGTTTGTGCAAGTGGTTGCCAGCCTCCTAAATTGCAGTGCTAGCATTTGCATTTTGAACATTTATTATCTAGCTTGTCCAATGCAAGTTGCTTGAATATATAAAAAATAATGTACAAAATACAATGTACAAGGTGAAAGTGAAAGTTGCTCAGTTGTGTCTGACTCTGCGACCCCACGGACTTGTCCATGGAATTCTCCAGGCCAGAATACTGGAGTGGGTAGCCTTTCCCTTCTCCAGGGGATCTTCCCAACCCAGGGATCTAACCCAGGTCTCCCTAGTCTCCTGTACTGCAGGCAGATTCTTTACCAGCTGAGCCACAAGGGAAGCCCAACAATACTGGAGTGGGTAGCCTATTGCTTCTCCAGCGGATCTTCCCAACCCAAGAATCAAACCAGGGTCTCCCGCCTTGCAGGTGGATCTTTACCAACTGAGCTATCAAGGAGGCCCATGTACAAGGCAGCTTACACTAAACCTAGTAGTCCAAATCCAGTTTTTAATTATAATTCTTCTGCACAGAATTTGGATATTCTTCAGTATGCATCACAGGAGCAAACTCTCCACAAAAATTTAATAAAGCAAAACAAAGAAAAAAAACCCAAATGACTAAAACGTACTTAGTCCCCAAGGATGTACAATTGCAGATAATAGGGCAATTTTCATACTGGAGAAGAACTCAAATGGTTTTCAAATTCAAGGGGCAGTTTTATCCAAACCATATTATCTTTACAGAACTATGGTTTTACAATACAGGTGGTTTTTATGATGAGCGGGGAAACATAAAAGACTAATATTATCAACACAGCAAATTGGTACTTAACACAATAGCTCTAGGACTTAAAGAGTAATTCATCTCAGGAGTGTCCTCAAATTTAGTAAACCAACACATCACCTCCAGCATCTATTAAATATTCCCATTCTTGGGTCCTTCCTACTGAGAGGCTAACTGTGAGGGCACATTAATAAATGTACCAGCTGATTCTGATGCATGGAGCACACTTCCAGGCAGGGAGAGAAATTCTGCCCCAAAGTCTGAAAAATTCCTTAAAAATTCAAGAATGTCCTAGGATATATATATATCTTTATATGTAATTAGATATAAGAACACACAAAGTTCATACTTTCTAAGAGTGTTTTTGGTTTATTTGGCGGTATCAGGGGTACCCTAGGGGTTACGGGACTCTATAATCTTGGTGTCAATATCTGAGACAATTGATCTTTCCTCTGACTTAAGGCATCTCTATCTGCAAATTTGTCTCTTCACTTCCATATGTCCAAAATAAAACTACTAAGTGTTTTCTGGACTCTACCTTCAAAATATACTTATGTAATTCTATTTCTCACTACTAATATAAGCCATGACCATATCATCTCATGCCTACAAAACTGTTAGAGCTGCCTAATTGGTTTCCTAGCTCCCATTTCTCCTGCTACAATCAAGGGTAGTCAGTGAGCTTTAAAAGATTAACCCTGACCACGTTACTCTGCTCAAAATCTTCCAATGGCTTCTCATTTTATCTTACCAATAAAACACACAAACCTCCTTACATGATGGACTCTGGCCCTGCTTACTTCTCTGAAGTCATCTTCTATTACTTTTCCTTTGCTCTTTTAAACAAACTATATTTGTCTTCTCTTTGCTCTTTGAGCACCAGAAACTCTCTTCTGTCTCAAACTCTTAGCATTTGCCTTCACATGGATGTTTGTATTCCTTATTCAGATTTCAGCATCAGTGACCTCCTCATAAGCCTGGTCTCCTTGTCTTATGCTGACCTGCTGCTGCTGCTAAGTCGCTTCAGTCATATCCAACTCTGTGCGACCCCAGAGACGGCAGCCCACCAGGCTCCCCCGTCCCTGGGATTCTCCAGGCAAGAACACTGGAGTGGGTTGCTATTTCCTTCTCCAATGCATGAAAGTGAAAAGTGAAAGTGAAGCTGCTCAGTCATGTCCGACTCCTAGTGACCCCATGGACTGCAGTCTACCAGGCTCCTCCGTCCATGGGATTTGCCAGGCAAGAGTACTGGAGTGGGGTGCCATTGCCTGAGCAGTTACAGTTTTTCTCCACAATAGTAGCTGTCTACATTTTTACTTTGTTTAATTTTCTTTATAAATGATCATTCATAAATGAGCTTCTCAATTTGCCTATTCCACTGTCTGTCTCTACACTGTAACATACATTCCTATAGGGAAGGAGTGTAAAAGTGTGTCTATTTTGTTCACTGTGGCATATAAGACACCTTGAATATGACTTGGTACATAGTAGGTGCTAAATTAAGGTTTTTGAATGAATAAGTAAACCCTGTTGATTAACATCTAGAAAGATAACAATGGTTTCATCATCAGCATGTGTTAAAAAATACTCCCACAAATAAACCAAAAGCATCTTTAGTAAGGATGAAGTTTAAAATCTATCAGATTAATAACTGACTTTTTAGACTCAAACCACATCAGATAAGATCAGATCAGTCGCTCTGTTGTATCCGACTCTTTGCGACCCCATGAATCCCAGCACGCCAGGCCTCCCCGTCCATCACCAAGTCCCGGAGTTCACTGAGACTCATGTCCATCGAGTCAGTGATGCCATCCAGCCATCTCATCCTCTGTCGTCCCCTTCTCCTCTTGCCCCCAATCCCTCCCAGCATCAGAGTCTTTTCCAATGAGTCAACTCTTCGCATGAGGTGGCCAAAGTACTAGAGTTTCAGCTTTAGCATCATTCCTTCCAAAGAAATCCCAGGGCTGATCTCCTTCAGAATGGACTGGTTGGATCTCCTTGCACATCAAACATACACAAATGCACAGATAGGAACACATCCTGATGTTTCTTTGTTTAGATGGGACACTTGTCACTTACTATTTTGTAATAGGTACAAGAGCATAGAGAAGATTGTTTAGTATTCATAGTACAACGGAATAGGTCCTCTAAGTCCATGCTTTACACAGTTGGAAAACTTTCAAAAAGTGTTTCATTTATATCACAAAAATATTTTACTCAAAGAAACTTCTGTTATGAATTTAATGACATACTATTTTAGTTCTCATTCCTTATATTGTCAACTTCAAGTTTCTCCAAAATAACAAGGCACTATGATATACTACATTGGAGAAGGCAATGGCACTCCACTCCAGTACTCTTGCCTGGAAAATCCCATGGACGGAGGAGCCTGGTGGGCTCCAGTCCATGGGGTCGCTAAGAGTCAGACACGACTGAGCAACGTCACTTTCACTTTTCACTTTCATGCGTTGGAGAAGGAAATGGCAACCCACTCCAGTGTTCTTGCCTGGAGAATCCCAGGGACGGCGGAGCCTGATGGGCTGCCGTCATGGGGTTGCACAGAGTTGGACACAACTGAAGCAACTTAGCAGCAGCATGATATAATACAGTTTTAACAACAACAAACAAAGGATGGATGTAACAAAGCAAGGATGAAGTAAACAAAATTTAAAACCAGAGTTTAGAGCCAAACACATACACATACTAGAATCAGGTGAAGACAAAGGAGGATGGATGTCCTTCCACATTTTTCAAATTTGCAAACCTACTCAAATTTAAGCAAATAGATCACTAAATAGGCTAACTGGATACCATATTTTATGATCTGTTATAATAAAGAAACTCAGAATAATTTTTTTTTAAGTGGCAATGTGACCTAAGAGACCCTACTTGATCTAAATCTGTTTTCCATCTATCTTCACAACTTTAATGATAGAGATACACTATATTAAAAATGATAATTGTAATGGATACATTTAGGGTTTTCTATCTACCAAATGTGATACCCCAGTGGCTCAGTGGTAAAGAACACACCTGCAATGCAGGGGCATGGGTTCAGTCCCTGGGTCAGGAAGGTCCCCTTGAGAAGGAAATGGCAACCTACTCCAGTGCTCTGGCCTGGGAAATCCCATGGACAGAGGAGCCTGGAAGGCTACAGTCCATGGGGTCTCAAAGTATTGGACATGGCTTAGTGACTAAACAACAACAACCCACCCTTCATCTCTTACTTACATTACACCAACAAACCCAGGTGGCTTCCAGTTCCACCCTCGCCCTGCTGTGATCCAGCTCCTTCAGGGAAACCACAGTGAGCATTTTAACATGCAACTCTCATCATCCATCCAAAGTCAACCTCAGTGGGAAATGCTTTTCTCCATACCCTGGGCTGAAACCTGGATGGTATCCATATCTCTTGCTCTCATGCTTAGTCACTCAGTTGTGTCCAACTCTTTTTGACCCTATGCACTGTAGCCCATCAGGCTTTCTGTCCATGGGATTTCCCAGCAAGAATACTGGAGAGGGTTGACACTTTCTTCCCTAGGGGATCTCCCCCGACCCAGGGATGGTACCCACATCTCCTGTGTCTCCTGTACTGCAGGTGGATTCTTTACCACTGAGCCACCAGGGAAGCCCCCTGTATCTCAGCCATGGCTAATCATACTTGGTTAGATGTCTTGGTTGGATCAAACATATTCCTTTTCTAAGAAACTGAAATCCAAATACTGAGAGACTAAGTCAGTATATTCTCCAGTAGAATAAGAAAAAGGCATGATTTGGAAAGGGAAGGGAGAAGAGAAACAAAGATATCATAACTATAAGAAAATAGAGGAAGTCAATATACAGACAGAACAATGAAGCATAGATATAATGAGAAAAGGTACATGCGACTCCTGAGAAAATCAGACAGAGGCATGGTCAGAGGTACTCTGGTTCCTAAAGCCTAGTGTAGGTCCCCAGTTTCCAAAGAATCCTGGATATCCTTGAGATCCTGGATTTTCTGAGACAGGCTTAGACATCATTTATGGGGATATCTCTGAGATTGCTTATTGTGTTCTCAAACAATAAATACTTATTGAATGCTTACTATGGTCGGGAATAGCTCTCAGGATTTATGGTACATTGATTAATAAATAAAGATTTTTTTAAAAAACCTGCCCTCACTGAGAATACATTCCAGTGAGGGGTGGGGTGGGGTAGGGTCAGGGGACTGACAATGAATAGTAGGCATAACAAACAGATGAACATCAGAAAATAACATGATTTATATGTGTTAGGGACAAATAGAGTAAATAGAGTAAGGTGAGAAGTGTGTGGAATCTTGAAATGGTACTAGGGTTGCAATTTTAAATAGGGTGGTCAGTTTAGATTTTATTGGAAAGCTGACAAATGAGCAAAGATTCAACAGTGATGAAAGACTTAGCCATGACCCTCTCTATGGAAGAGCATGTGGGATCTTCCCAGACCAGGGATCGAACCTATGTCTCCTGCATTGGCAGGCAGATTCTTTACCAATGAGTCACCAGGGAAGCTCCCAGAAGACTCCTGTATAGGAATCAAAGTAAGAGATAATGGTACCTTACAGCACAGGGGATACAAAAGAGGTGGTGAGAAATTATGGAATTAGAAATATTTTGAAGTTTCAGATAACAGGATTTCATTCAGGATAGGAAAGAAAAAAGTAGACAATTATACTCAAGCAAATAGAAGGGTAGAGTTGGTATTAAATGAGTTGGGAAAGGCTGCATTCGTTACAGATTTTAGAGGGAAGGAGTTCAGCTTTGGATCTGCAATTGTACACACACACCCTGATGTTTGGGAGAGAAGTCTGGGTTGGAGAGAAATATTTGGATGCACTCAGCATATTAATGACATTTACAGCCATGAAACCTTATGAGATAGTCTAAAAAGTGAATACAGATTGGAAAGAAATCCAACAACAGTCCTGGTGTGCTCTCATATTAACAATTCAGGCTGAAGAGAAAGGAATTGCAAAGGAGACTGAGAAAAAAATTAAAAGTGAGATAAGAAGGAAAGCTAGAGAGAATATAGCAACTGAAATCAAAGGAGAAAAATATACAGAGGGGAAGGAAATAATCAATAGTGTCAAGCGATCCTGCTTGTGTCGAGTGGTCGCATGAGATGAGGACCAAAGACTGTCCATTTGAGTTAGCAGTGTGAAGGTCATTGTCACAGATGACAAATGCAGTCTGGACGGCATAGTAGAAGGGAAAGGTAGACTGGAACAGTTTTACAATAAGCTGAGAGAATAAGTGACTAAGTTTGCTACAAAAGGGAAAAAAAGATGGGGCATGGCAGTTCAGTTCAGTCACTCAGTTGGGTCTGACTCTTTGCGACCCCATGAACCGCAAGATGCCAGGCCTCCCTGTCCATCACCAATTCCTGGAGTTCAACCAAACCCATGTCCATCGATTTGGTCATCCACCCAACCATCTTATCCTCTATCATCCTCTTCTCCTCCTGCCCCCAGACCCTCCCAGCATCAGGGTCTTTTCAAATGAGTCAGCTCTTCGAATCAGGTGGCCAAAGTACTGGAGTCTCAGATTCAACATCAGTCCTTCCAATGAACACCCAGGACTGATCTCCTTTAGGATGAACTGGTTGGATCTCCTTGCAGTCCAAGGGACTCTCAAGAGTCTTCTCCAACACCACAGTTCAAAAGCATCAATTCTTCGGCACTCAATTTTCTTTATAGTTCAACTCTCACATCCATACATGACCACTGGAAAAAACATAGCCTTGACTAGACAAACGTTTGTTCGCAAAGTAATGTCTCTGCTTTTGAATATGTTGTCTAGGTTGGTCACAACTTTCCTTCCAAGGAGTAAGTGTCTTTTAATTTCATGGCTACAATCACCATCTGCAGTGATTTGCAGTCCAGAAAAATAAAGTCAGCCACTGTTTCCACTGTTTCCCCATCTATTTCCCATGAGGTGATGGAACCGGATGCCATGATCTTCGTTTTCTGAATGTTGAGCTTTAAGCCAACTTTTTCACTCTCTACTTTCACTTTCATCAAGAGGCTCTTTAGTTCTTCTTCACTTTCTGCCATAAGGGTGGTGTCATCTGCATATCTGAGATTATTGATATTTCTCCCAGCAATCTTGATTCCAGCTTGGCTTCCTCCAGCCCAGCGTTTCTCATGATGTACTCTGCATATAAGTTAAATAAGCAGGGTGACAATATACAGCCTTGATGTACTCCTTTTCCTATTTGGAACCAGTCTGTTGTTCCATGTCCAGTTCTAACTGTTGCTTCCTGACCTGCATACAGGTTTCTCAAGAGGCAGGTCAGGTGGTCTGGTATTCCCATCTCTTTCAGAATTTTCCACAGTTTATTGTGATCCACACAGTCAACTGTGCATAGTCAATAAAGCAGAAGCAAATGTTTTTCTGGAATTCTCTTGCTTTTTCGATGATCCAGCAGATGTTGGAAATTTGATCTCTGGTTCCTCTGCCTTTTCTAAAACCAGCTTCAACATCTGGAAGTTCATGATTCATGTATTGCTGAAGCCTGGCTTGGAGAATTTTAAGCATTACTTTACTAGCGTGTGAGAAGAGTACAATTGTGTGGTAGTTTGAGCATTCTTTGGCATTGCCTTTCTTTGGGATTGGAATGAAAACTGACCTTTTCCAGTCCTGTGGCCACTGCTGAGTTTTCCAAATTTGCTGGCATATTGAGTGCAGCACTTTCACAGCATCATCTTTCAGGACTTGAAATAGCTCAACTGGAATTCCATCACCTCCACTAGCTTTGTTCACAGTGATGCTTCCTAAGGCCCACTTGAGTTCACATTCCAGGATGTCTGGCTCTATGTGAGTGTAAGTGATCACACCATCATGATTATCTGGGTCATGAAGATATTTTTTGTACAGTTCTTTTCTGTATTCTTGCCACCTCTTCTTAATATATTCTGCTTCTGTTAGGTCCCTACCATTTCTGTTCTTTATTGAGCTCATCTTTGCATGAAATGTTCCCTTGGTATCTCTAGTTTTCTTGAAGAGATCTCTAGTCTTTCCCATTCTATTGTTTTCCTCTATTTCTTGCATTGATCATTGAGGAAGGCTTTCTTATTTCTCCTTGCTATTATTTGGAACTGTGCATTCAAATGGGTATATCTTTCCTTTTCTCCTTTGCTTTTTGCTTCCCTTATTTTCACAGCTATTTGTAAGGCTCCTTAGACTGCCATCTTGCTTTTTTGCATTTATTTTTCTTGGGGATGGTCTTGATTCCTGTCTCCTGTACAATGTCATGAACCTCCATCCATAGTTCATCAGGAACTCTGTCTATCAGATCTAGTCCCTTTAATCTATTATTCACTTCCACTGAATAGTCATAAGAGATTTGATTTAGGTCATACCTGAATGGTCTAGTGGTTTTCTCCATTTTCTTCAATTTCAGCCTGAATTTGGCAATAAGGAGTTCATGATCCAAGCCACAGTCAGCTCCTGGTCCTGTTTTTGCTGACTGTATAGAGATTCTCCATCTTTGGCTGCAAAGAATATAACCAATCTGATTTTGGTGTTGACCATCTGGTGATGTCCATGTGTAGAGTCTTCTCTTGTGTTTTTGGAAGAGGGTGTTTGCTATGACCAGTGCGTTCTCTTGGCAGAACTCTATTAGCCTTTGTCCTGTTTCATTCTGTACTCCAAGGCCAAATTTGCCTGTTACTCCAGGTGTTTCTTGACTTCCTACTTTTGCATTCCAGTCCCCTATAATGAAAAGGACATCTTTTTAGGGTGTTAGTTCTAGAAGGTCTTGTAGGTCTTCACAGAACTGTTTAACTTCAGCTTCTTCAGCATTACTGGTTGGGGCATAGACTTGGATTACTGTGATATTGAATGGTTTGCCTTGGAAACGAACAGAGATCATTCTGTCATTTTTGTGATTGCATCCAAGTACTGCATTTTGGACTCTTTTGTTGACTATGATGGCTACTCCATTTCTTCTAGGAGATTCCTGCCCACAGCAGTAGATATAATGGTCATCTGAGTTAAATTCACCCATTCCAGTCCATCTTAGTTCACTGATTTCTAGAATTTCGATGTTCACTCTTGTCATCTCCTATTTGACCACTTCCAATTTGCCTTAATTCATGGACCTAACATTCCAGGTTCCTATGCAATATTGCTCTTTACAGCATTGAACCCTGCTTCCATCACTAGTTCCATTCACAACTGGGTACTGTTTTTGCTTTGGCTCCTTCCCTTCATTTTTTCTGGAGTTATTTCTCCATTGATCTCCAGTAGCATATTGGGCACCTACTGACCTGGGGAGTTCATGTTTCAGTGTCCTATCTTTTTTCCTTTTCATACTGTTCATGGGGTTCTCAAGGCAAGAATACTGAAGTGGTTTGCCATTCCCTTCTCCAGTGGACCATATTCTGTCAGACCTCTCCACCATGACCCGCCCGTCCTAGGTGGCCCTACATGGCATGGCTTAGTTTCACTGAGTTAGACAAGGCTGTGGTCCATGTGATCAGATTGGCTAGTTGTCTGTGACTGTGGTTTCAGTCTGTCTGCCCTCTGATGCCCTCTCTCAGTGCCTTCAGTCTTGCTTGGGTTTCCCTTACTTTGGACGTGGGGTCTCTCTTCACAGCTGCTCTAGCAAAGCAAAACTGCTGCTCCTTACCTCTGATGCAGGGTACCTCCTCTTGGCCACTACCCCTGCCCTCGGGTGCAGGGTAGCTAGCAGGGTTCATTTAAGAAAGTTGTTTTTTTTTTTTTTTTTTTTTAAGTTGGAAGAAAAAAACAATGGCATGTTTATAATATTGGTGAGAATAATCAGCAGAGAATTAAAAATGGATGAGGTAGGAAAGAACACATTGCTGGAGTCATCGCCTTGAGTGGGCAAGATGAAGGAATTATATTTAGACGGAAGCATGACAACAGCAGTGGGAAAGCGTATGTGTGGGTGTGAATGCTGGAAGGTGTGTAGGTGTAGCGGGTGTATTCTAAGTTCTCCTATGATGATTCAGCTTTCATAGTGAGGTGGGAAACAAGGTCATTAGCTGAGAGTGGTAATGGTGAAGGAGGTCTTAGGAATGTAACAAGAAGTGGAGGAGGTAAGAAGGAGAAAGGGATAATGAATAGAACAGGCAGGTATATTATTCAGCAGTATTAATGATATACTTGAAGTCTGTGGTCATGGATACAAAGGTAGACCAATCATGTCCTTTACGACACCTAGCTTAAATGAGCTGTTTCTTCGTATCCAAAAGCCTTGACCAGAATACAAAATTACATGGAAAGCAATTTTTCCTTCTGGGAAATTGGTGGGAGACAACTTTTTATTTTTGTGTTTTAATAATGAGAATCTAGGACACCATTATGTGTGGTCTGGTTATCTTTTTTTTTTGCATTGGAAGGTGGAAAAAAAAAACAAAACCTAACTCATCTTAGCCCATCTGAGCAGACTTAATCCAAACTATTAAGGCTTCACAAGTTAGACATACTAGAAAAAAATTTATCTTCAAATCTCAAGAAGATAATTTTTGAAATATTTGGTATTTTGCCTGACCTATGTTGTTTTTCCAGTCCCTCACTATTGGTAATATACTGTATAGTTTTAGGACCTCTGCATAAGAAAACTGATAAAGTTCTATAAACTTCAAATTTGTTTCTTTATTTTAAGCAGCTAAATTAAAATAAAATACCTTAAGAGCACCACATTGCATCTTGCACTAGACTGAATAATTTTGTCCCCCACAAATTTATGTATTGAAACTTAATCCCAAATGTGATGATACTGGGAGATGGGTTCTTTGAGAGATGATTAGGTCATGAAGGTGAAGGTCTTATGAATGGATTAGTGACCTTGTAAGGAACTCCAGAGAGTTCCCTCATCCCTTCCACCATGTGAGGAAAAAGCAAGAAGATGGCTGTCTATGAAACAGGAAGCGGGCTCTCACCGAACACTGATTCTGACGGCATCTTCAACTTGGACTTCCAGTTCCTAGGACCATGAAAAATAAATGTCTATTGTTTATTAACCATGCAGTCTACAGTATTCTGTCATAGCAGCCCAAGGATTAAGACACATCCTAAGCACAGATACGTAGAGTTTCTGAAGACACATGATTTCTCTCAGGGCATAAAGGTGGTAGGAAGATAGGTATATTTTTACTAGAATATTGATGATGATAATAATGCTGAATGATAATAATAGTCTGTTTATGGAAACCTTACCATATATCAAACATTATGAATGCTTTAAATTATTTTTTAATATTTATAATAATTCTATGAATGTATTATTTCTATCCCAATTTTCATTTATAAGCTCTTAGAAACACTGACAGAAAGAACAACGAGGTAATAAGCAATTCTTTAGGAAATCATGCTGTATTTTATCTTACAATTTAAAAAGAACATATATTTTTGAGATCTAGCCACTGAAAAGGCATCAAAAGTGACCCATCCTGTAACAATGAGCACCTCAGTTGCCAAGACTATAGTCTCTTATTCTTTTCCACTAAAAAGAACTAAGACTACTTAGAAAAATGGCTAATTCCCAGTATGTAGCATGAAATGTAGAAGATGAACCTATAACATCTTCAAAAGCAAGCAAGGAATGGACGAATACCAGAGTAGATCAACAAAGCTTAGATGTCAACTAAAAGGGGATCCTGGGCTTCCCTGGTAGCTCAGCTGGTAAAGAATCTGCCTGCAATGAGAGAGATCTGGGTTTGATCCCTGGGTTGGGAAGGTTCCCTGGAGGAGGGCATGGCAACCCACTCCAGTATTCTTGCCTGGAGAATCCCATGGACAGAGCAGCCTGGTGGGCTACAGTCTATGGGGTCGCATAGAATCAGACACAGCTGAGTGATTAAGCACACACACACACACACACACACACACACACACAGGAGGCTCCTACTGGCAAAAATAGTGGGATGATTTGAACATCAGCAAAGATGGTATCTGCAATGCGCTGAAATACCATGAACTGTTACATACACACACACACACCCTCACACAGAGGCCATTCAGTGGTCAGCACTGGAGGGTGCCAACTCATTTTGAAAACTGGTTAATAAAGAGGAAGAATCAGGCATTTATTCTGTTTTTTCTATTCTCAAGGTCGCTCAGCTGTGTCCAACTAGATATAGATATAAAGGGATTGTTTTTCTATAGAAATATACCATCTAATAAATTAAGATAGAATGATAGAATAAGAATACAACCATCGCACAAGTATTAATAATATATTGAATTTAGGCTGCTATTACAAAAAGAGAGTCAACCAAATGTTATACATTTTCTGATGCAAAGATGATTCTCATTATGAAGTTTTTTTGACAAAACAAACAAACAAATAAAAACTATAAAGTGACTCTAAGTCTCTAGGTCTAATTTAAAAAACTATGGGAAATAGAAAAAAGATAAAAGATAAGATTATGTTAAAAGATATTATAATAATGAAATCAGAAATCCTTCAGATTGTGGAAAACTCTAAAGGAAAATGGCACTCATTTTTTTTAACCTAAAGATTATAAGAAAAAAGAAGAAGCAATGAATGATAGATTAAAAATTAATTATAAGACTGAAATGATTACATTTTTATGGGCCTCATTTGAATTTAGATTTGAACAAACTGTTAAAAAAGATAACTATATACATTTGTGCTGAATTTCCAAAGTGGGGTTTGTGAATGACCCTACTTTCTGTCTCTGGAATCTGACTTTAGGGACACAAAGCCCTTGGGTGGACTTTTTACCTGTACCTGGCAGGTATTACGTACTTCAGGTGTCCAAAGAGCTGGCATTAAAAGTTCTCAACTCATCTAGGATGAGCTCTGTAAAGTCAGCTAAAGCTGGCACTTTTATGTCAGGGAGCATTTTGTTCTGCCCAATTCCCCAGAGACTCAATGTTATAAAAAGTAACCTAGATTCTAAAGAATACAATAAACCATTTCAAACGGAAATGACAGTCATAGAAAGGGAATCTCTTTCAAAACTGCATCTAAAATGAAAGTATGGCTGGCACAGCTAGCTCCCAGGCAGAATGCTGCTGATGAAGCAATGACCAAAGAATATCTATTATCTCTCCACCATCTAAGGATTTCTGTGTCTCCATTGCTCTAAGCTATAAAATAGGCAAGTGATTGTTCTCCATATTTAGATACTTGAATCTCATTCAAGTAAATGTGCACAAAGGACTATAAATTTAGAACCAATCATTTGACATTATCTGTACAAAATCAGCAGAGATCTAATTATCCAAAGAAAAAATTCTATCCAAATGCCAGTCACTTGGGTACCTTGAAAGCAGAATAAAATTCACCACTGTCCCACTAAGCACGTAAAGTGCTCAATTAGTTCTGAACTGAAAGGATGTATGTATGCATGTACACATGAATGAATGAACAGTGCTCCATTTTTAATTGAAAAATCAGGGCACAGTTACTAGGTTGAATTGGTATACAAAGATATACAAAATGCTTTTTTTGAAGAGAAATTAGCCTTTTAGAAATTCAGATATTGTTCTAAGATATATTCCACCCATAAGGAAAAAAACTGTGAAAAATAATAAACACATTTCCTAATTTATTAATATTCCAAGTATTTAGTTAGGAATCTCTTGATATCAATACTCCATATTCAGTTCTTTCATTCTTTGAATTTCTTTTCTTCGTGATTTAGTATTTTTATAAATTATCTCAAATAGTAAACATGAAAAAAAATTTCTGTATATGATTTTAAAAACACATTAAAATGCTATAACGGAATTCAAACACATGGGGTTGTTGGGAAAACCTAATGAGATAATCTATATGAAATGTTCAGCATGAGGCCTGGCACATGTAAGAGCTGAATCAATGTTAGATATTCTCATTTTTGTTGTTGTTGAAAATTCAAATAAAATGTTAAAGATAATTACACATTTTGAGTTCGCTAAAATATTATGAATTAGCACTTTTTTCTCTCCATAAGCAATGACTAGGGATTATCATCTTAAGTCCACTCCAATTTGTACACTGGAATTTCTGGTTTATTTGTTGTATTTACTTCATTTCTTCCCCCTTCCCCTACATTTCCTACTAACAGCACAGTTAATATGCACATATGCATTTAGAATAGATTGTATCTTTCTCAGATTCATTATTTAAAGACCAATTTTTCCCTATCTTCAAAACACCCGAGGAAATATCACTCTGAGTGTCAGAAAATGTTACAAAATGCTTCAAAGTTCAGTGGGAATCACATATACATCCAAAGACCAAGTTTAGCTTCAAAACATTAACACTAGGAAATAGTCAACAGAATGTCACAGCATTAAATGTCTCCTCCAAAGATAAGGAGGCATTTTACTGAGAAATTTTCAAGTTTCTTCTGGAATAAAACTTCATAATCTGTCTATAGTCAGGCCACTCAGCAGAGATTCAGTTCACTGCACACAGCATACCTGATGAAGAAATCCCAAATCCATTATCCAATATGCACGATTAAGTCTAAGCTGCCTGCAAAATTGTGCTTTAACTTTATGACCTCGTTTTGCACAAATATCCAGTTTAATTTACAATCCAATTCTCAGATGGACATTGCTCCCCCACCGTTTCCATTTCCTAAAATATTTAAAAGATCAAGTACAGAGGGAAAAATAAATATTTGGGAAGGGACGAAAAATTAGCCCTCTCTCAATAAAAGACAAGTATTTCCACAAAATACTAATGTTTTTATAGGATTAAGTGCTGAAAAGTCAATTAAAGTCACAGTCAATGGCCAATTATAAGTCAGTGATTTGATCAGAGGCCTCTATGTCACTGTGCTGGATATTATAAGTCAAGAAATAGGATGACAAACACCACAAATGCCTATGATACCCATAACATTTGCCTTTACAGAACCAGGGAAGTGAAATTTTTTGAGAGTAGCATTTTGGGAGACAAGCATATTACTTCAGATTCAACTACTGATCATACGCATGACCCTAGACAAGCTCAGTCTCCCTTGAATACCCCTTTCTAACAGACAAAATGGAGATCTTACTACTGGTCCCAACTCACAAAGCCACTGCAAATATTCAGTGAGAAAATGCATGTGAAATAGAAAAACATTAATGCCACAATGTCTTACATACAGTAAATAAAACGAGTCATCTTTTAAATGAATAGACTGACAGAATGTAGAGAAAAGAGCGGCAGAATCTCCCAAATCCTTACCTGTTACTGAGACTTTTGATACGTGAACTGCTTTTGCTTCCTAACTTTCATTGATATTTTTCTAACTATGTTGGGTTTTCTACTCATTCCAAAATTTCCAATTTATCAGTTCAATTTTTTCTTTCCTAAACCAGGACTAACCATAAAGTTAATATTCAATACATCATAAACTGTGCCCAAAAGCCATCCAACACAGCTATCAGTGAACTACCTAAATGTAATAACGAACAAACCCTGAACAAACCTCTTTTTTAAAATAAAAATTCTGATTTGATACTGTAAGCCATGAAAACTGTATTAAGTTCTTGAGCAGCAAAGTATAACATGAGGCAAGTTTTGGAAAGCTTTATCTAGCAATGTTTTAGAGATTACAATATAAGATCAGATCAGATCAGATCAGATCAGTGGCTCAGTCGTGTCCGACTCTTTGCGACCCCATGAATCACAGCATGCCAGGCCTCCCTGTCCATCACCAACTCCCGGAGTTCACTGAGATTCAGGTCCATCGAGTCAGTGATGCCATCCAGCCATCTCATCCTCTGTCATCCCCTTCTACTCTTGCCCCCAATTCCTCCCAGCATCAGAGTCTTTTCCAGTGAGTCAACTCTTCACATGAGGTGGCCAAAGTACTGGAGTTTCAGCTTTAGCATCATTCCTTCCAAAGAAATCCCAGGGCTGATCTCCTTCAGAATGGACTGGTTGGATCTACTTGCAGTCCAAGGGACTCTCAAGAGTCTTCTCCAACACCACAGTTCAAAAGCATCAATTCTTTGGTGCTCAGCCTTCTTCACAGTCCAACTCTCACATCCAAACGTGACCACAGGAAAAACCATAGCCTTGACTAGAGGAACCTTTGTTGGCAAAGTAATGTCTCTGCTTTTGAATATGCTATCTAGGTTGGTCATAACTTTCCTTCCAAGGAGTAAGCGTCTTTTAATTTCATGGCTGCAGTCACCATCTGCAGTGCTTTTGGAGCCCAGAAAAATAAAGTCTGACACTGTTTCCACTGTTTCCCCATCTCTTTCCCATGAAGTGATGGGACCGGATGCCATGATCTTCGTTTTCTGAATGTTGAGCTTTAAGCCAACTTTTCACTCTCCTCTTTCACCTTCATCAAGAGGCTTTTTAGTTCCTCTTCACTTTCTGCCATAATGGTGGTGTCATCTGCATATCTGAGGTTATTGATATTTCTCCCGGCAATCTTGATTCCAGCTTGTGTTTCTTCCAGTCCAGCGTTTCTCATGATGTACTCTGCATATAAGTTAAATAAACAGGGTGACGATATACAGCCTTGATGTACTCCTTTTCCTATTTGGAACCAGTCTGTTGTTCCATGTCCAGTTCTAACTGTTGCTTCCTGACCTGCATACAAATTTCTCAAGAGGCAGATCAGGTGGTCTGGTATTCCCATCTCTTTCAGAATTTTCCACAGTTTATTGTGATCCACATAGTCAAAGGCTTTGGCATAGTCAATAAAGCAGAAATAGATGTTTTTCTGGAACTCTCTTGCTTTTTCCATGATCCAGCGGATGTTGGCAATTTGATCTCTGGTTCCTCTGCCTTTTCTAAAACCAGCTTGAACATAAGGAAGTTCACGGTTCACATATTGCCAAAGCCTGGCCTGGAGAATTTTGAGCATTACTTTACTAGTGTGTGAGATGAGTACAATTGTGCGGTAGTTTGAGCATTCTTTGGCATTGCCTTTCTTTGGGATTGGAATGAAAACTGACCTTTTCCAGTCCTGTGGCCACTGCTGAGTTTTCCAAATTTCCTGGCATATTGCGTGCAGCACTTTCACAGCATCGTCTTTCAGGATTTAGAATAGCTCAACTGGAATTCCCTCACCTCCACTAGCTTTGTTCATAGTGATGCTTTCTAAGGCTCACTTGACTTCACATTCCAGGATGTTTGGCTCTAGGTCAGTGATCACACCATCGTGATTATCTGGGTTGTGAAGATCTTTTTTGTACAGTTCTTCTGTGTATTCTTGCCACCTCTTCTTAATATCTTCTGCTTCTGTTAGGTCCATACCATTTCTGTCCTTTATTGAGCCCATCTTTGCATGAAATGTTCCTTTGGTATCTCTGATTTTCTTGAAGAGATCCTTAGTCTTTCCCATTCTGTTGTTTTCCTCTATTTCTTTGCATTGATCGCTGAGGAAGGCTTTCTTATCTCTTCTTGCTATTCTTTGGAACTCTGCATTCAAATGTTTATATCTTTCCTTTGCTCCTTTGCTTTTCACTTCTCTTCTTTTCACAGTTATTTGTAAGGCCTCCCCAGAAAGCCATCTTGCTTTTTTGCATTTCTTTTCCATGGGGATGGTCTTGATCCCTGTCTCCTGTACAATGTCACGAACCTCATTCCATAGTTCATCAGGCACTCTATCTATCAGATCTAGGCCCTTAAATCTATTTCTCACGTCCACTGTATAATCATAAGGGATTTGATTTAGGTCATACCTGAATGGTCTAGTCGTTTTCCCTACTTTCTTCAATTTAAGTCTGAATTTGGCAATAAGGAGTTCATGGTCTGAGCCACAGTCAGCTCCTGGTCTTATTTTTGCTGACTGTATAGAGCTTCTCCATCTTTGGCTGCAAAGAATATAATCAATCTGATTTCGGTGTTGACCATCTGGTGATGTCTATGTATACAGTCTTCTCTTGTGTTGTTGGAAGAGGGTGTTTGTTATGACCAGTGCATTTTCTTGGCAAAACTCTTATTAGTCTTTGCCCTGTTTCATTCCGTATTCCAAGGCCAAATTTGCCTGTCACTCCAGGTGTTTTTTGACTTCCTACTTTTGCATTGCAGTCCCCTACAATATAAGATAGAAAACCTAAAAGCTGGGAGCTATAGCATCAGAAGCCGCTAACCGCAGACCTCAGGTCTGGTCTGGCTAACTGACATTATTTATTGATAACACTTAAAATAATGGGAGATTTCTAATTTCTCTTGGGGAAAAAAAAGTCTATATGGAAATAATCTACTGAAGTTGAGCAGAGGCTGCCTGAGTATTGCTGTTGCATACTCTTCCTACCTGGTACAAATGACTCATTTAAATATTTCACCTGGTTTAGGGTGTGGGGGAATTTTTCAGTTCTAGTCTAAGAATCTATTGTGATTGAATAAGACATGATAAAAGTTTTGGCTAGAGAAGAATTTGTGGACTTACACAAGGGAAAAAACTAACAGATATTGTGATGAATGAGGAGAATCTGTTAGCGAGTAAGCAGAAAGAGTAAGGTATGTTTTAGTTAATTATGTCTTACAATTTTTTAGATGGATAGTACTGTTTATCTCATCTCTGTGGGAGGTAAAATTTTCATATTTACAAATGTTTGAAAGTATAATATGCTGCTGCTGCTAAGTTGCTTCATTCGTGTTCGACTCTGTGAGACCCCATAGAGGACAGATAGTATCCTGTATATCAGCTTTTATATTTATGAAAGAATCAATCCATAGATCCTTTAAAAAAAAAAAAAAAAGAGAGAGAAGCTAGAAATCAATCCAATTATAAGTGCTGACAACTAAGTAATGCCTATGGGTCCCACGGGACCTGAAGGTCTTACCTTTGGTAACTTCTAACCCTGGCGATGCTTGCCTTCATATTTCTTTAGGTTTTATTATTAGGACTTAGCAATTCTGATCAAGTTCCCAGTTTGTCTTGTGTGGCTGTGAATAGATTAGGCTGCCCAAATCCATGCTGCAAAATAGATTTCCTGCAGGGAAAGCGGCAGCTCCTGCTGAAAGACCACTGGATTGTTCTCAATTAAGGAGTTTTAGGAGCAACATTTTTTTAAAATGATATTTAAATAGTAGTTCTATTTTTAAACCATGTAACTAAGGATATACATTAAAATATGCATATATACTGCATATTTCTTACATGTGAGTGAATTTCTCCCCTTTTTTTGTAAAGATGAAATATATACAAGACAGAATCTAACCTTCTTTTAAATTAGAAAGAACAAATGACTTAGTCTGATCATTTAAATAACACATGAAGAAAACCTAATTTATGAAGGGGGGAAATGAGAGCCTTTTTGTCTCTCTCTCAGAGAGAGAGAGAGAGAGAAGGGTTAAAGGGAAATGAGAGCCTTTTTGTCTCTCTTTCTCAGAGAGAGAGAGAGAAGGGTTAAAGAGAAAAGGAAAGACAGAGGAAGGAAAAAAGGAAAGATGGATAGAATGAAATGGAAACTGTACTCTTTGACATGGAGTAGTTAAATTTATCAACATTAGAAATTAAAGTGCTTAAAAAAATGGGTAGGACAACAGCAAAAAAAAACCCCAAAAAATAAAAACACTCTTGTGTAGCAAGGGAAACCATCAACAAAATAAGATAACCTACATACTAGGAGAAAATAGTTGCAAATCATATATGTAAAGAAGTTAATATCCAAATTACATAAAGAATATATACAACTCAACAAAGAAACAACAATCTGATTAAAAAATGGCAGAGGAACTGAATGGACATTTCCCCAAACAACAGATACAAATGGCCAAAAACTACATGAAAAGATGCTCAATATCACTATTCATGAGGAAAATATAAATCAAAACCACAATGGGATACCATAGCACACCTGTTACAATGGCTGCTATGAAAAGCAAAGAGATAACAAGTGTTGGTGAACGTATAGAAGAAAGGAAACCCTTGTGCACTATTTATAGGAATGTAAATTACTACAGCCACTATGCAAAACAGTGTGGAAGGTCCTTCAAAAATTAAAAACTAGAGCTACCATTTGACCTAGCAATTCCACTTCTGGATGGAGACGCCTATCTATCTATCTATATATATGAAATGAACCACTATTTTGAAGAGAGAGCTACACTCCTGGGTTTATGAGAGCTTTATTTACAATAGCCAAAATAGGAAAAAAAAGCCAAAGTGCTCACTGATGAATGAATGAATGGATAAAAAACTAGTATATACACACACAAAATGGAACAGTATTCAGCCATTAAAAAGGAAACCATACCATTTGTGACAACACAGACGGACCTTGAGCACACTATGCTAAGTGAAATAAGTCAGACAGAGAAGGAAAAGCACTGTATGATCTCATTTACATGATGAATCTAAAACAACTGAACTCATAGAAATAGAATGATAGGTGGTTGCTAGAAACAGGTGGTGTGGGAAAATGAGTTAAGAGAGTCAAAAGGTATAAACTTCCAGTTATGAGACAAGTAAGTTCTGGGGATGTAATGTACAGCATGGTCACTACAGTTAACAATTCTTTATTATATATTTAAAAGTTGCTCAGAAAGTAGATCTTAAAAGTACTTACTTCACAAAAAAATTGTAACCACAAGGAGTGATAGATGTTAACTAAATTTATCATGACAATCATTTTGTAATATATCCATATGCCAAATCATTTTATACTTTAATACAATGTTAATGTCAACTGTATCTCTAAAAAACCAGAGAAAAAGAAACTAGGCAGCTGATATACCTGGAGAAAAAAGTTTCTTTTTGCTTTTGAAAATGGATTTCCCAAGCTGCATTCAGAAATTTCATTACCAGTTGGCTATCTTCTCCAATAACTAGAATTCAACCACGTTAATACGGATCTGAAAACTTTAAAGTAATATTCTTTAGTACCTGTGCTTATTTGTATTTCTTCAGATTTTGACATTAAATGATGACTTCCTTACATGCACCTAACTTGAGAAGGTAAGGAAGTTTTTATATTGGTCTTTTCAAATTTCTCCTGTGTAAAAAAAATTAAGTTACTTTTGCTTGTTAGTCTCATCATCCTTGAAGATCAATCTGTGTCTAGAATCTCCTGGTAAGTTTTTTATCTATAATCTCAGTGATAGCTAAAGCTTAGTATAATGAAGTTCTCAACAGAGCTAAAAAATCATAAGGCTAGTTATAAAGAAAAAACAAAGGTGAGACATAGTTTAGCAGTACATGGTGTTAGAATATATGATTTTCAAGAGAATGTTTCTTTTTCAAAATGAAGAGGAAAAGCTCCAAGTTGTAATCAGGAAATCAACTGAATTATTTACTATAAAGAAGAAACAGTGAGTTAGAGCAAGCGTCATTTGGTCTCTTATCCTTCTGTGAAAGGTAGGCTTAGCTTAGTCTATCAATCACAACACTGATAAGCCTGAACTAACCTCTAGTTTTAAGACATCTGGCTTGTGTGGAAGCAGAGCTGAAAATAATTCTGGGAGAATACGTGACTTGGGGTCGCCCATCTAGAAAGAGAAATGTGAACAGATCTAGTATCTCCATTTATCAAAATGTGCCAGGGACTTTGCAGCCAAACTCTGTAAATCTGTCTTTCTGCCTAGAGGAAACTGTGTTCTGTAATTTCTCTTTAGCTGTGGATCATCCCTAAAAATCTGCTCTTTTTTTTTTTCTTCTCCAGCATTCAGTTTGGCATTTTGGCAAGACCAGGCACTCAGCATCTTTCAGGCAAGGAATTAAATCTTCTGCTATTTATAAATAAGGTAACAACTTGGTAGTCCACACACCTCCTTCTTTCACAGAGGTAGCAATGAGACAGAAGCCATTAGGCAGTATTTACCTTTATTATTCACTGTAAAATCTTAACATGGAAGACTTGATGTATGGTCATTAAAGATGTCCCACTGGTGACCAGATTGGTGGAAAAATCGCTGATGTGGACAAGAAATACCAGCCTTCAGCTTTTAAGACATACTTTTCTATGGATTTCCTAGAGTGCAGGAACTAATATTTCTAGTCTATACTCTGAAAAATTATGAGACAGTATGTTGTTATTATTTAAGAGTTCTGAGGTTGGTATTCCTGTACTTATTCTCACCTCTCCCTCCCCCCCTTTTTTTTAGCTCTCACAGCTGGTCAGACTGAATACCAGTGATGTACTAAGCCATATTCTTATCTACTAACCTCTCTCTGGTAAAATTAACTTCCAGAATATAAGAGTAGATAGTGTTATTAGTGGAGAAGGCAATGGCACTCCACTCTAGTACTCTTGCCTGGAAAATCCCATGGATGGAGGAGCCTGGTAGGCTGCAGTCCATGGGGTCGCTAAGAGTCGGACATGACTAAGCGACTTCACTTTCACTCTTCACTTTCATGCATTGGAGAAGGAAGTGGCAACCCACTCCAGTGTTCTTGCCTGGAGAATCCCAGGGATGGGGGAGCCTGGTGGGCTGCTGTCTATGGGGTCACACAGAGTAGGACACGACTGAAGTGACTTAGCAGCAGCAGCAGTGTTATTAGTAGAAAACTCCTTGTTTCTTAGCCATGGCATCGTCAGAAACTTTCTCGGAAGTACACTTTCAGAATAACCTTGATGTTAAAAGATGAAATAAAAATAATGACCATTAATTTAAATTTAAATTTAAACTTAAACACAGAAAACTGTAGTAACAACACCTACACAACTATATCTATCCATGCATCCACCCACTTATCCTATCCTATCTATCACTGATCTATCTATCATTAATCTATCTTTTCTATCCACATATTTTGGGCTATTTCTAAGTCACTAAAATATGTATCTAAAGAGAAGACAAGGCATAGCATTATTTCTCTTAACAGTCTTAAATGCATCCTGTGGACTAGAAAACCTTAAAAGCTCATTGGTTTGAATTTCTTTGAAAACAAAGCATTGATGGAATGACAGAAAATAGAACCAAAATTTTCCATCCAGAGCTGGTTGTCAGAGACAACAGTATGATAAGAATTTTCTTTCTTTTTTTTTTTTAAAAGTTTTTAAATATGATATTGAATGAGAGGAACTGTATGTATTTTATACTAACAGTCTAAGGATGGGAACAGGAGCCCTTCTCTGATATAGGTACTATAATCTCCAACAATTGTGAAAGTTAGAGAAGTAAAGAAAATAAAGCAGACCATGCACACAGCAAAAGGATGTTGTGGTTGATGATGGCACCCCACTCCAGTACTCTTGCCTAGAAAATTCCATGGACAGAGGAGCCTGGTAGGCTGCAGTCCATGCAGTCGCTGAGGGTTGGACACCACCGAGCGACTTCACTTTCACTTTTCACTTTCATGCATTAGAGAAGGAAATGGCAACCCACTCCAGTGTTCTTGCCTGGAGAATCTCAGGGACAGGGGAGCCTGGTAGGCTGCCGTCTATGGGATCACACAGAGTCGGACATGACTGAAGTGACTTAGCAGCAGCATAGTACCTATATGGGGTCATTTCTAAACTATGTCCATAATATTGGGGAAGCATATTCATTGAGATGTGCCCTAAGAGTCAGAATAACCTACCATCCACTAAGATATGGTAATCTTAATGGTTCCCTCTTTTATATTTTTCTCTTCATTGTAAGGAGCATTCATGCACACTGCCTTCCATCAACATCATTTAGATAATATGCATAATAATAAAAACACTTATTTGTTGAACGCTTACTCTTTTCCAGACGCTGAAGTTTCTGTAAGATTCATTCATTCATTTAAAATTCACCTCAGTTCTAGGCGATAATTGCTATCTCTGCTTTACAGGTAAGGCAATTAAATGAAGGACCAGTTACAGAAGCAGTGGTAGAGTTGGGATCTTTGCCCCTGCAGTGTGGTTCCAGAGCCAATCCTCTGCCCTGCTATGCTGCATGCACTCAGCTCTACTGCATTAAATCACTGGGACAGGGCTCCCCCACTCAAGAAATGAGCAGCTTCTGGCATGTTCAGGAACAAAGCACTCACATATAACCCTTACTTACTGGGAAAGTCAAAACCATGAAGTGCTAGGGAAACTCACACACTTGCTGTTCTTTAGGTTGGAACCATATATTCTTTTTCCTTCCTGGGAATTCCACTGCAAGTTGAAATTCCATATGCAAATGTGTGTTACATAAAGACATCCCTTGGGGACCCAGGTACAATCACCATGAGTAGATAATCATTTAAAAAAAGATCAAGTAATGATCCCTTCCCAGCTCACACACAAGAGAGGAATCAGACACACAAGTTCTGCCTTTCTGGGCTAAGTGTCCCCACAGATTTCCACCAAGTCTGTGACTTTGAAGCATTTCAAATACACAATACACTTCAAAACACCCATAAAACTAAGAAAAAACAAAACAACAAATAATACACCTGACTGCACTGGTACCTATATTAATTCCAGAACTACCGCTCTTCTTTGAGGCTTTTGCCCAAGGAGATTCTCATTTGAAAAACTCACCTCTCATCCACTGTTCCCCTGAGAGGATACATTTTATCAGCCTTTTTTTTTTTTTTACTAACTCTTTTTACTTTCACAATGCAGCATTGTACTCTCTCTATCAATAATAAACCATCTTTGGAATAGATTCCTATGATCTAGAAATATCCAGGACTGTCCTGAAATATGGGAGACTCAAGTCTTCTGATTCTTTCTCACCTACTTAGCATCACCTCTAGCCTCTATGCCAGTCAGGGTTTTGTTTCCTTCAACTGTGTTTATTCTATAGCTCCTCCTTCACTTGAGTCCATCTCATTATTAAGTGTTTTCTAGATTTTTCAGATCCTAACAATGCCTTCATTTTCTGAACACCCACACAACTTCATATTTGTGCCACTGACTTGAGTTTCTCCTTTTCGTTTTCATGTTGCCATCTCTAACTTAGTCTTTTCTTCTGAGCTCTTACTTCCTGGGTCCAAGTGCCTCCTTGACATTTCACCTAGACTTGAATGACTATAAGCACTTCAAGCTTAACATCTTCAAAATGGAAATCTTCATTTCTATATAAACTCTGTTCCTCACATGGAAAAAACAACCTCAGAAAATGAAACCTCCATTCCTCCAATTGTTGTCATCCTTGACTCCTCATTTATCTTCAGCTACATACTGACCTTCAGTACGTGCTACTGGTATTTCCTTCTAAATATACTTCAGTTCAGTTCAGTCCAGTCCCTCAGTTGTGTCCGACTCTTGCGGCTCTTTGCGACCCCATGACCTGCAGCATACCAGGACTCCCTGTCCATCACCAACTCCCGGAGTTTACCCAAACTCATGTCCATTGAGTCGGTGATGCCATCCAACCATCTCATCCTCTGTCGTCCCCTTCTCCTCCTGTGCCCAATCCCTCCCAGCATCAGGGTCCTTTCCAATGAGTCAGCTCTTCCCATCAGGTGGCCAAAGTATTGGAGCTTCAGCTTCAGCATCAGTCCTTCCAATGAACACCCAGGACTGATCTCCTTTAGGATGGACTGGTTGGATCTCCCTGTAGTCCAAGGGACTCTCAAGAGTCTTCTCCAACACCACAGTTCAAAAGCATCAATTTTTCGGTGCTCAGCTTTCTTTATAGTCTAACTCTCACATCCATACATGACCACTGGAAAAACCATAGCTTTGATTAGATGGACCTTTGTTGACAAAGTAATGCCTCTGCTTTTTAATGTGCTATCTTGATTGGTCATAACTTTCCTTCCAAGGAGTAAGCGTCTTTTAATTTCATGGCTGCAATCACAATCTGCAGTGATTTTGGAGCCCAGAAAAATAAAGTCAGCCACTGTTTCCCCATGTATTTGCCATGAAGTGATGGGACCAGATGCCATGATCTTCGTTTTCTGAATGTTGAGCTTTAAGCCAACTTTTTCACTCTCCTCTTTCATTTTCATCAAGAGGCTCTTTAGTTCTTCTTCACTTTCTGCCATAAGGGTGGTGTCATCTGCATATCTGAGATTATTGATATTTCTCCCAGCAATCTGGATTCCAGCTTGTGCTTCCTCCAGCCCAGTGTTTCCACCATGTACTCTGCATATAAGTTAAATAAGCAGGGTGACAATATACAGTCTTGATGTACTCCTTTTCCTATTTGGAACCAGTCAGTTTTTCCACGTCCAGTTCTAACTGTTGCTTCCTGAACTGCATACAGGTTTCTCAAGAGGCAGGTCAGGTGGTCTGGTATGCCCATCTCTTTCAGAATTTTCCACAGTTTATTGTGATCCACACAGTCAAAGGCTTTGGCATAGTTAATAAAGCATAAATAGATGTTTTCTGGAACTCTTTTGCTCTTGATCTAGCAAATGTTGGTAATTTGATCTCTGGTTCCTCTGCCTTTTCTAAAACCACCTTGAACATCTGTAAGTTCATGGTTCACATATTGCTGAAGCCTGACTTGGAGAATTTTGAATATTACTTTACTAGCATGTGAGATGAGTGCAATTGTGTAGTAGTTTGAGCATTCTTTGGCATTGCCTTTCTTTAGGATTGGAATGAAAACTGACGTTCTCCCGTCCTGTGGCCACTGCTAAGTTTTCCAAATTTGCTGACATATTGAGTGCAGCACTTTCATAGCATCATCTTTCAGGATTTGAAAGAGCTCAACTGGAATTCCATCACTTTAAGATCCAATTATTTCTCACAAACTCTGCCCTGTCCAAGCTATCAAATCTCTTATCTGAACTATCAGCAAGAGCCTTCAAATGGTTTCCTCAGGGCCTTTTCATTTACTTTACTTTCTTCCTAGAAATGACCTTCCCTCAATTTGCCTATAGCTCAGTCCCTAACTGCCTTCAGGTCTTGTTCATCACTAATTGGAATGACCATCTGTCATAACCGTATATAAATTAGCAATCTCTTTTCTATCATTCTCTATTCCACTACCTTACCTTATGATCATCATAGTGCATATTACTACCACTCACTCAAGTTATATATTTATTGGCTTATTGTATGTTTCCTCCAGTAGAACCTAATCTCTTCAAGAGAAATAATTTTTTTAAACTGCTTATCTCCAGTGCTGAGGATAGTACTTCTTGGCACACAGTGAATATTTAAAGATTTGTTGACTTGAAAAATGAACTTCTGGTAGACAAAAAAAAACATGTTTTATATGTTTTACTATCCCTTATGGTATCTAGCTCAGTTGAAACACAAAAAGGAGATTTAGAAACTGATTATTTGTTTCTTACATCGTCCATTATTCAGGAAGCCATTTGAGTGCACGAGCTGAGCTAGTTCTCAGACAGTCGCATAAATCACAGACCACAGTAAGTATTCAATAGCTATTTATCAAACAAATGACTTCAAAATACAAAGCAGAAAGAGAACAAGTTAAATCTTTAGGAGAGGCAGCTGGCCAGGGGGCTAAATATTATTATACACTAGTGTTGCTTAAAAATACTTTCACATAAAAATGTAGGTGTCTAGTTGCCTTTGAGAAATCAGAAGATCTAGCAACAAGGGCATGGCATCTCCTTTTGGAGCCATCACCTAGTGTGGAAGAGTAGCTCCTTGCTTTAGAAAGGGGCCATGACAGAGCCTCCATATATTCTGCCTCCCTCAGGGAGGTTTTCTACCTGATCCCCACAGTGATTTGTCTTTGTGATTTTGCCTCTGCATAAATAACAGTCCCCATCATTCCATTAAAAAAAATGGCTTCTGGAAAAACAACATTATAGCAAGGATAAAAGTGAGTAAAATAGACTTGATTTCCAGTACTGACTGCATCACTTCTATCTGGATGGCTAGGAAAACTTTGAACTGAATTCCCTAAATCTCAGTTTTATTATATGGAAAACAGGGGCAACACAAGGACATGGTGAGGCTTAAATAAGATAATGTCCTTAAATATCCTGGCATTTATAATGTATTCAATGAGTGTTGGCTATAATAATAATAATGTTTTGGATGATGATTCTTGACCAACCAGAAAAAAATCCTATTTTTTGTCTTATAATTAGAAGATACGGTCAGTGTTTTAGGCTGTATCATTGACCATATCATTGGGTATATTAACCTGCTATTGCTTCTACTTCATACTTAGTCAAGATGAAATATTACCTTGGATAAGGATAGAAGCGGGCATCTTGATTTTTTTTGTCAAAAACCACTTCATCCACTAAAACCACAGTATTTATTTAGCCATTTAGGTCTGTATGCATCATTTAAAAGTTTCATAAATTAAAAAAAAATAGAAATCATTTATTAGGTATCACAAAAATATAGCCTCAGACTTCTTGAAAGAAGAGATAAAATAAACATGAGAGGAAAGCCTCTTTGGGATATCAGTGGTGATTTGATGGACACAGCATTGATTAATGCTTAGTTTATAATACTAATATAATAGAAATAATGAATAATAGAAATAATAAAATAAAGAAATGACGGTAATGGAGCCAACTTTCCATATATGCAAATGATTGAGCTAGAATCAGCCACGGTGTGAAGAGAATTCTAAGACAGAGATGAATTTAAACTTCACAGGTACCTGGCATGGTTAATAAGGGCCAATACAGGTAAATGTGGGAAATCAAGCCCAAATTGTGAAGAGATGAGAAATCATGTCTCTTTCCTAAGTTGTAGGTAGTTTAAAAGAATAAGAATAAAAATAGATATTTAAGAGTTACGAGGAAAGGCTGCAGACATCCTTAAACTTTGGGTTTCATCTGCTATTTGTCATTTGTGTCTGACTCTTTATGATCCATGAACTGTAGCCAGGCAGGCTCCTCTGTCCACGGGATACTCCAGGCAAGAACATGTTCCCTTCTCCAAGGGAGTCTTCGTGACCCAGAGATTGAACCCTGGACTTCTTCATTGCAGGCATGCTCTTTACCATCAAGGTCACCAGGGAAGCCCCAATGATATTTATAGTGCAGTTAAATTTTATAGAGAATTAATCAATGTAAAACAAATTTATAACTAAATGTACTTATTTGTGCTGAAACATTTCCTGCCCTAATATTAACAAATATCAAGGACATTATCAACATCTTGAATGTTTATAAAAAACAATATAAACTGCTCCATACCCCATTTCCCATAATGCATCTTAATTAGAACTGTTGTTGCTAAGTTGTGTCCGACTCTTTGCAACCCCATGAACGAAAGCATACCATGCTTCTCAGTCCATCGTATCTCCCTGAGTTTCCTCAAATTCATTTTCATTGAGTCAGTGAGGCCATCCAACCATCTCATCCTCTGTTGTCCCCTTCTCTTCTTACCCTCAATTTTTCCCACCATCAGGGTCTTTTCCAATGACTCAGCTTTTTGCAGCAAGTGGCCAAAGTATTGGAGCTTCCGCTTCAGCACCAGTCCTTCCAATGAATATTCAGGACTGATTTCCTTTAGGATGGACTGGTTGGATCTCCTTGCAGTCCAAGGGACTCTCAAGAGTCTTCTCCAGCACCACAGTTTGAAAGTGTCAATCCTTCAGTGCTCAGCCTTCATGGTCCAACTCTCACATCCATACGTGATTACTGGAAAAATCATAGCTTTGATGGACCGTGTTGGCAAAGTGATGCCTCTGCTTTTTAAAACACTGTCTAGGTTTGATGTAACTATTCTTCAAAAAAGCAAGCATTTTTTAATTTCGTGGCTGCAGTCACTGCATTGATTTTGGAGCCCAAGAAAATGAGATCTGACACTGTTTCCACATTTTCCCCATTTATTTGCCATGAAGTGATATGACCGGATGCCATGATCTTAGTTTTCTGAATTAAGCCAGCTTTTTCACTCTCCTCTTTCACCATCATCAAGAGGCTCTTTAGTTCAAAATGTTTAAAAAGGCAGCCATGTACTATATAGCACAGTGAATTTATAAAAGAAAACTGTAAATGATGAGGGAGGGAAAGAAGATGAAAGAAGAATAAAGAGTAGAAGTAGAACCTAGGCAGCTTTTTAAATATACTTGTTCCAGTGATAACATTGAAAGCTTTACCTAAGAGACATTTAAAATATTCTGTTCCATATCCAAAATGAAGTATTTCTTTCAAAGTAAGTCACAACTGCCAAGCTTTGAAGTTTTGGTAAATAACCTGTAAAAAATGAAAATGGGCAGTGGACTCTAAGCCGTAACACTTTTGAATCATGATGTTGTATGCCTGAAACTAATATAATTTAGCAGCTCTATGTACAATAACCAAAAGGTAGAGACAACCCAAATGTGCATCAACAGATAAATGAATAAATAAAAATAGTCATTGAAAAATAAAATAAAATAAATTAAAAAATGAATATGGGCATAAATGGCACTTTTTGAATTTTGAGTGTCTAAACAGCCAGTGTGTAAGTATGTGGGCTAACACTCAAATGGAATAAGTACTAATAGTCTAGCGTTATGAAAAACCCAACAGAGGAGCAGTGCCTCTATATCTCAGATTTGCTCTCTCAGAGTATTAATCATGGTTCATCTCCAGGAATTAGTTATAAATCTGTGAAGCAAGCTTTACATTTTTACAGAGAATGTTTACTGAGGGAGAAATAGAATGTATGATACCATTACTGAGAGATTAGACCCACATCTGAGAAAAGTATATTTTCAGCAACAAATACAGTTAAAATCAGTCTGACAAGAATTTTTCTGCTATTTAACTATTTGAAGTCTTTATTAAACACACATACACACACACAACAAAGTTGCTACTGCCTACTAAAGAGAAAAGAACAACAATTGTTCTAGGCTTCAAGTTCTTTGATGTCAAGGGCTACCATAATCTGGAAAGAAATTTATACAAAGATAAACCCTTAAAGTGTTATTAAATGATTAATTTTGGCTAAGTCATGTGTGGCCTAGGAGCCCAGAGAGCTCAGAACTCATTTTCTCATTATAGAAAGGACTTATTTAATTTATAAACCAGTTATTTGGCATGTAAAACTTACTTTCCTGTATAAAACACAGAGAATGGCTGGCCTTGCAGATCAGCTCACAAAAATCCTTTCAACTCATAATTTGTCTGAATGTAGTATTTTACTTATTGCTAAGTGTTTAATCACAATGTAAAATGATATTTATACTGGAAATCCAGTTAGAATTTCCCTCTCTGGAATCCAGTTTCAAATTTTCTACTTTCCATTTCTCTGAGATTGATAACTTTAGGGCCTGTGAAGCTAAACATTTAAGAAAATAGGCTTACTAGTTTTAAGACTTTGCAAAATTTATTTAACCTTGGAAGCTGTGTTATATCATCTGTGTACTGAAAGAATAATCATAGCCAATAGGTAGTTGTATGGCTTAAGTAAGCTAAATTATGCCTCTTGGTAGCATGTAGTAAATTCAATAAAAATTGTTAGCGTTAATTATGTAAGTAAACATATTCAGTCTTAAATATACTGAAATATGAACTTCCTGAGGGAAGAAGCCATTATTTCTACATAAATCTTAATTTCCTATAATACCTGTAATTAAATCAATTCCCAATGAACTTAGTCTAGTCATCAAAATAAGTTAATGGCAAGACATATTTGGATCAAAGCCATATGATTTTTTTATAGTTCTGAGGGCAAACACATGTTTTTACCAACTGTACCATTTACAGCTTTAACAGCAATTGGTAATGTTTTTACCATGATGCACAAGTAAAAAAGCAGTTAGAATTTGTAAGACTGAATAAAAGGCATATTTCCCTATATTCTAAGTTGCTAAAAATGAAATTTGATAAAAGATTGCAATTACTTTGGTTTGAAAGATATAGTCATTAATGGTATAATATCACAAAACCACTAGTGTTAATAATGTAATATATAGTGCATTTGAAAAGCACCTAGTTAAATTTTGAAAAAAAAATTAGGAGTTATGACAACAGAATCAGTAATAGCTTAATTCAAGTCAGAGTTCCCAATGGAATTTTAAACATAGGTGTAGAGGGGTCCACCCACGCAGGTCACAGGGGAGCTAGCTGAACCATGAACCTTAAACATAAGGCACTCTAGAGAAGTAGTTAGTCAACTAGACTAGAAATTTGACCTCTTTATCTTTACCAGTATTCATTAAACAATACTCTCTTACTTTCTGGTTTAAAGTACTCAGAGTTCATGGATAAGCTCTTATAGTTTCCTGGCAGTATCTTTAGGATTTTCTACATATAGTGTAAGGTCATCTGCAAACAGTGACACTTCTACTTTTTCTTTTCCAATTGGGATTCCTTTTATTTGTTTTGCTTCTCTGATCACTCTAGCTAGGACTCCCAAAGCTTTGTTGAATAAAAGTGGTGAGAGTGGACATTCTGGTCTTGTTCCTGATCTTAGAGAAAATCCTTTTAGTTTTTCACCCTTGAGTATGATGTTAGCTGTGGGTTTGTCATACTATGTTGAGGTAGGTTCTATCTATGCCCACTTTCTGGAGAGTTTTTATTATAAATTGATGCTGAATTTAATTGAAAGCTATTTCTGTATCTATTGAGATGATCACATAGCTTTTATTCTTCAGTTTGTTAGTGTGGTATATCACACTGATGCATTTACAGATAGCGAAAAATCCTTGTATCCTTGGGATAAATCCCACTTGATCAGGGTGTATGATGCTTTTTAATATACTGTTGGATTCAGACTGCTAGTATTTTGTTGAGGATTTTTGTGTCTGTGTTCATCAATGATATTATACATGATGGTGTTGTATATGTATGCAATGGAATATTATTCAGCCATAAACAAGTATGAACAAATGCCATTTTCAGGGACAGAAATGGACTTAGAGACTGTCCTACTAACTGAAGCAATCCAAACAGAGGAAGATAAATACCACATGATACCACTTAAATGTGAAATCTAAAAAAAAATAAAAAGATACAAATGAACTTACATACAAAACAGAAACAGACCCACAGACATAGAAAGCTTATGGTTACCAGAGGGGAAAGAGGGAGGGATAAATTAGAAGTTTGGGATTAACATATTCATACTATTATGTACAAAATAGATAACCAACAATGACCTACTCTATACCATAGGAAACTATAGTCAATATTTTAGAATAGCCCATAAGGGAAAAGAAGATGGAAAAGAATATGTATATGCAAATGAATCACTTTGCTGTATACCTGAAATTAGCACATTTTTGTAAATAAAACTAAACTAAAAAATAGAGTACTTAGAAGTGGCATTAATTATCATTGTTGAATGACACACATAAAACACACTTTTGGGCTTTAATGAAACAGGTACCTGGCCCTTTCTACACACTTATCCTAAGTTAGGTGCTGGGCATACAGAGGATGACTAAAACAGAAAGGTGAGTAGAGTTGTCTTAAGCAATTTAAACACCTGTTGAACCTGACCACCAGCAAAACTAAAAGACCAACAACATAAGTCTTGATATGCATTTCCAGTCTTATAAGGGGTTTTAAACACACTTCCTTTATGTTCCAAAACAATCACTACTGCAGGGTTGTGAATGGGTCTTTAAATTTCCTGAGTTTTAAGGGTTTGTTTTTTCATTTTTTCCTGAGACATGTGCTTGTAGTTACAAACATTTCAAATATTGAAACAAAAAAAATCACATGGCAATCACAAAGGAATATATCTATAAGATAATCTCTATTAAGATACTTTAGATAACATTTTTTCATATTTCATTCCATTCCTATGACAATAGTTCTCCCCTTTCAGGTGCTGAAGTACTCTGGATGATGAGTCAACAGTCTCTAGGCATAGAACAGACTTTTATACATTATACATTATAAACAGTAATTTATACTTCCAATTACCTCCTTTCCTTGATCTAACTCAAATTGCACCATTAGTACTTCATTCCTTTGGCTGAAATGAAGCTTAGGGTTTAATGGAAGTTAAATTGTAAATGTGGCTCCTGGCAGGGATAATCTTTGAAACCATTGTCTGTGTTCCTGCCACAGTGTAGAAGTGCTGAATGCATTTTTTTCTAAAGAGCAAATGTGAAAAAAATACAGAAAAAAGCCTGAAGGAGGAAAGTAGTAGGGTACAAAAAGAGAGGCAAAGAACATAACTAACTACAGTAATTAATAAGAAATACTGAGAGCTCAATAATTGCCAACTTTATAGTGTTCACCTCATTTAATTACTTTATAAATGACTTTTCTATCTGTCCTTATTTTTATTTATTTTTCACTTGGGGCCCTACCTATATAGAGTCAGATTTGTTCAGTTTTAGTCCTGGAGTCTATATTTAAGCAAATAACCTAGGTCAGTTTGGCCCAAGAGGTCCAAGGACCACACATTATCAAACATGTCCTCTGAATACTTATTTTATTATTATTGGAATGAGGTCTGCCTTATTTCACAGCTCTATAATGAAAAAATTTTCTTCAACAAAATTTTACCTTCAGGAACTTAATTTACCCTGGAGAGTATGAATTGCACCCAGGCAATAGAAAGCGACTTTATTATTTTATGGAAAGCCAGGTTGCCTTTGCTGTACTTTATAAAAATTCGAGACTTCATACATTCCTTTCTCTTTCATTTTCTTAATGGCGTGCTCGAATGTTCTATATCCTTCTCTTTAGAATCCAAGTGTATCAGTTTTTTACCAATTTGATTCGTAAGAAACAATTTCTGACTCTGGGAGATGAGAACTGAACTGCATTGCAACTCTTGGTGGGTATTAGCTTCCTGTGCAAAATTTCAGGAGCAATGCTGAGTCACTAACCTTTCTGTTAAGATGCAATGCTCTTATGAAAAAGGAATTTCACTTTTGAAAATTAGGAGCAAAGAAGGTCTAAAGGTGAGTTCAATCGCGCTTTTAGTAATGTGGAAATTTTTGACAACACAATGCTATCTATACGTGAGAGGGTGAACACACACTTATCACAGGCAGCCTAAATGCAAGACGATACAATGAGGTAGAAGTAAAATGGCTGTATGGATATAACACGATAAGACAAGAGATCAATTGTTCTCAAGTTTGTACAAAGGGAAAAAGAAATGGGGTTTACTGAATGTGAGGGTAAGAGAGGGTCAAAGCAAAGAATAAAAAAGTTACTGACTCAAAAATAAACAGATCTTTACCTGACTTCATAGGCACTACCACAAAACTTTAGAACAGGAAATGTCGGAAGGCAGATTCTTTTTTTTTTTTTTTTTTTAAATTTTGGAGTTTATTTATTTATTTTTATTTTATTTTATTTTTTAACTTTACAATATTGTATTGGTTTTGCCATATATCAAAATGAATCTGCCACAAGTATACATGTGCTCCCCATCCTGAACCCTCCTCCCTCCTCCCTCCCCATACCATCCCTCTGGGTCGTCCCAGTGCACCACCCCCAAACATCCAGTATCCTGCATTGAACCTGGACTGGTGACTCGTTTCATATATGATATTATACATGTTTCAATGCCATTCTCCCAAATCATCCCACCCTCTCCCTCTCCCACAGAGTCCAAAAGACTGTTCTATACATCAGTGTCTCTTTTGACAGATTCTTGTACACAAGTGGCAGATTTAGGTGGGACCTTCAACCTTCTCTTTACATATTAGTTTGTTTTTAATCTTTTTCGGTAGAATAAGCATAAACTCTGGAATCAGTGAGAGGTTCAAATCCCAGCATTAGCATTTACCAGGCCGAGTGACCTTGGGCAAATCAAGCAAACTTTCAGATCCCCGGTTTCCACAGCTATACAATAGAGGTCACAGTGTCTAAGGTTGGGACTACTATTAATCTGTTGAGCACTGAGTAAAGCTCTTTGGATATATGAGGTAGTCTATAAATGGAAGCCATCGCTCCCAGCAGTACCACCACCACTACAATCTCATCATAAGGATTTAGGATATGAAGTGAACTTATGTCCTCTTCTGTAGATACGACAAAAGTGGTATGCAGGATAGGGGATTAGTGATAAAAGGAAAGTCTACAGATGATTTGGATGAATAATCCATTTGTTACATGTAGAGATGTATTCTGACCTGTTTCACTGGTTGAGGTCTTAGGATGAGGCTATGTACCAAAGCGAGGCGATGGACTTTATTCAGAAGAGAGTGAGTGCATATTCACTGCTCTTTACCAAAGGAAAAATACCCTCTGACACTTGGAGACATGTCAGGAGGCAAGAAGGGTGATACCCTTTAGAAGTTGAAATAAAAAAATATATTGAAGTGGTTTAGAGGCTGAGCTTTAGAGTATTCAAACACTCATTTAAGCTCAGGTTCTATTATTTCTTAGCTTTGTAGTTTAGAATTGGAAGAGTTAAAATGCAGTTCTGTTCTAAACTATTGTCTGTGAGTGCTCAAGTTGCTTCAGTCATGTCCAACTCTTTGGGACTCTATGGACTATAGCCCACCAGGCTGCTCTCTCCATAGGGATTATCCAGGTAAGAATACTGGAGTGGGTTGCCATGCCCTCCGCCAGGGGATATTCTTGATTCTGGGATCGAACCTGCGTTTCCTGTGTCTCCTGCATTGAAGACAGATTCTTTACTGCTGAGCCACCCACAGAAACCCCCAGAACTACTGTAGTTTAGACTAAAAGGTTAACTTTATTGTTCTCTTCCATTAAATGAGAATATTTATTTCATAAATCTGGAATGACGATCAAAACTAAGACAATATGTACAAACACACAGTCGGGTGTGTGTACTTTCAATGCATATTAATCCCTTACTATTATTCATAAGATATATTATCTGGCTGTGTGTTAAGTTTTCTTTTCATTTCCTCTTTGATATTGTCACACCTTCAATGAAGAGCTATCCAGTCAACCTAATCTCAGCATTCCTGTTCAGATTAAGATAATATTTCTTTTGTCTATACTTGATACAAGACAGCAAAAAGAAGGGGAAAAGGAGGAGAGGAGGAGGAAAAGGGAGATGAGCCTACCAGTGGCTGAGGACACATGTCAGGACCACATGGCTCAGCTTCCCTTACCTCCCAGAAAGAGCTCTACCATCTCGAACCAACCTGAAAATTTGGACAGTATGTTGTTATAGCATAATGAAATATCTTATCAAAGACCCTCCCAAAGTTATTTACGTTCTCAGCAGATCAGAGGGATGTAAAATTGATGCTCCCCATCTCCTAGTGCAGCACAAACCCATCCATTGTCCATTGCTTCTGATTATAGTTTGAGCTTTTACAATCCTCTATCTATGGTGTTGGAGAAGACTCTTGAGAGTCCCTTGGACTGCAAGCAGATCCAACCAGTCCATTCTGAAGGAGATCAGCCCTGGGATTTCTTTGGAGGGAATGATGCTAAAGCTGAAACTCCAGTACTTTGACCACCTCATGCGAAGAGTTGACTCACTGGAAAAGACTCTGATGCTGGGAGGGATTGGGGGCAGGAGGAGAAGGGGACGACAGAGGATGAGATGGCTGGATGGCATCACTGACTCAATGGACGTGAGTCTGGGTGAACTCCGGGAGTTGGTGATGGACAGGGAGGCCTGGCGTGCTGTGATTCATGGGGTCGCAAAGAGTCGGACACGACTGAGCGACTGAACTGAACTGAACTGAACTGATCTGGGTCACAGTCTTTAAAAGTGTAAGTGAATGATTCCTTATCAGTAATACTTCTGCCTATTCTCAGCCTTTCTCTTTCCTTGTTAAGTGTAAATGAACATTTCATGACTCTGATTCCACGTGTCCTTGGTCACCTTTCACTCCAGGCCCTGTTCCTTCCCAGCTTTGTTCACTGTCACAGGATCTTCCTTGCAAGGACCTAATTCTACGCATGGCTCCTATGATGTCATATTTCTGTCTCCTCTTCACTATAGGGGTGGTAGCACTGTAGCTCAATTCTAAATAACAGTTTCACACTCAGCCTGCAGTCTGGTCATATAGGCCAACTCTTCATTTTGACAAATCAAGCTTTTATTTTCCACTCAAGCAACTCTTTGGAGTCTGAGCCAACCAGTCATGCCATGCACGCCTTTGTGACAACCTATTCTGAGGAAACACTGCCAGGAATCCAACAGACCTCTCATCATTCATCAAAAGATGCTCTGGACAGACATCAAAATGATAAGGTTTGAATGATTTGAATTTTTCCTCTCCTTCTGTCTATTCAAGTGGGTTTTCCCCCCAATATTCCTATTTTTCAACTTCAGAAAATATTTTAATTTTTTATTATAGTAAGAATATTTAATATCATATTTACCCTTTAAATAAATCTTTAAAGTATACGAAACAGCACTGTTAATTATAGGCCCAATGCTATAGAGCACATCCCTAGATCTTACTGATATTGTATAATGTGGACTTTTTACATGCTGAACAACAACTCTCCAACCCTGGCAATTACTTATTATGCTTTGTTTCTGACTTTAATTATTTTAGAGACCTCATATAAAGAGAATCACATAGTATCTGTCCTTCTGTTATTGGCTTATGGTACACTTTTCTAAACATATAATCAAGGAAACAGTTTAAATAACAGTCATATTCCCATCTCCCAGCTTTAGGTATTATCACTTCATGGTGAGCTGTATTTATCTGTTCCTATACTGTTCAGATGGAGAAGGCAATGGCACCCCAATCCAGTACTCTTGCCTGGAGAATCCCACGGGCAGAGGAGCCTGGGGGGCTGCAGTCCATGGGGTTGCAAAGAGTCGGACATGACTGAAGCAACTTAGCATACTGTTCAGATGGAGAAGGCAATGGCACCCCACTCCAGTACACTTGCCTGGAGAATCCCACGGGCAGAGGAGCCTGGTGGGCTGTGGTCCATGGGGTCGCTAAGAGTCAGACACGACTGAGCGACTTCACTTTCCCTTTTCACTTTCATGCATTAGAGAAGGAAATGGCAACCCACTCCAGTGCTCTTGCCTGGAGAATCCCAGGGACAGGGGAGCCTCGTGGGCTGCCGTCTATGGGGTCACACAGAGTCGGACACGACTGAAGCGACTTAGCAGCAGCAGCAGCAGCATACTGCTCAGAACAGTAGTTATTTGATATTTAATTAAAGTTAAGTAACAAAAAATTTCAGTTCCTCAGGCGCACTAGCCACATTTCAAGGGTTCAGTAGCTTCAAGTGGCCAGTGAGTACAGTACTGGGCAGCGAAGTTCTACCAAATAGTTGAATATTTCCATGATCACAGAACTTTTTACTGGGTCTTCCCTACCACAGAATATTTGAATCTGTCAAATATCATGCCATTTAAACATAACACCAATAAATTAGCCTCTTGTAATATTATATTTTTAATAATATACAATAATACGAGTATATAGTAACATCAAATATGCAGTCAGTGTTAAAATTTCCCCATTTATAACAAACTCTTAAGCATGACGAGCCTTCAAGGGCTGAGCAAAAGCTCTTAGGTTTTCTACAAAAAATCTGTTAAAGGATATATATGTATATTTTCCTGGGGAAATAATTTATGCTGATGCTGCATCGCTTTAGTCGTGTCTGACTCTGTGAGACGCCATAGATGGCAGCCCCTCAGGCTTCCCCTGGGAATTCTCCAGGGGTTCTGGAATCCCAGGAATTCCCCTGGGATTCTCCAGGCAAGAACACTGGAGTGGGTTGCCATTTCCTTCTCCAAAGCATGAAAGTGAAAAGTGAAAGTGAAGTCGCTCAGTCGTGTCCGACTCTTAGCGACCCTGTGGACTGCAGCCTACCAGGATCCTCCGTCCATGGGATTTTCCAGGCAAGAGTACTGGAGTGGGGTGCCATTGCCTTCTCTGGGGAAATAATTTATGGTGGTTCTCAAATTCTGATAAAGGTTAGTTTCTCCAAATTCAAGAATCATTTCTTTGGGAAGATATGTGGTCAACTAGATAATTAAAGAGATGAAACAGTTTAATTGCACAGGCAACTGTAAAATTAACTTTATAAATGTGGAGTAAAGAATGTATTATTAAAGATATCTTTTTTCTACATATCTTTAATTCATTAGAAAGTAAATGGGTGTCTGGAGTTTTCATCTGCTATGTGTTTAGTTGGTGGAGGGCATGGAGTGGAGTGGAATATACTTCTCAGTTTGTCTTTGGTATAATTAAATTAAGACTTCTTAGAAAAATGAATAGTTTGCCCCAGCTTCTCTAGTAATAACTGTAAGGGTTCAACTTCATTCATTTATACATTCAAGTGTTGTTATATAGTATTTAGGGTAGTAAGAAAGAGAGGTGGGAATATATAGTTTTACATTTGCTATGACTCTTCTTTCATCCTCTGAGTTGTTCTCCTAATTTTCTACTCTCAAAATGGTAGGAGACTGTTGGCCTTCACATGGGTGGCCCAGACACCCATGAAATCAACTGTAGAATGAGCAAAACCAGCTGCAGCTGATGTCTCTCTGTAGAGCATTCCTAACCCCTTCCAGAAAGTTACAGGGTCTCTGATTATCTATTTTTCCCTATGCTAAGAGATGCCGTCACAAAATCTAGGATGAGTATTCCCAAGTATCTTCAAAGTACATCTGTGTATCTACACACACTGCGCGTACTCCTAACTGAATTCTAGCTCATCAATCATTTTTGAACTCTTTACTGCAAAGTCTTTCATGAATGCTTCCCTGTAAACACTTTTCCTAGCAAACTTTTCTCTCCTCACTTCTCAGGAGTGATGATGTGCAGAGGCCTTCTCATTTGGCAAATTATTTATGGAACAAACAGAAACAGTCTTGGTTAGCAATGCTTGAAACAGTCGCTTTACATTTTTCTTAGTATTTAAAGATTGCTTTCTTTTTAGGTGGGGAGAAAAGGTGCTGGGTGGCAAAAAAGGAGACAGGGAAATTGATCTTAGCTTGTCAGCATTCAGTAGTTTAAGAATTCCCACACTCATAAAATCTGAAAGCAAAATTCTTTTACTAAGTCAACAAATATCAACTGATTTTTGCTTTGCATCATGCTCTGCGCTGAATACTGAGTGACATAAACATGTTTTCCACTCTAGTGGAGAATACAATTTACAGGGGAAACAGACATTAAAAGAATGGATAGTAGAATGAATATGTAACTACGAACTACGCACTTCAAGAAGAGCTATGAAATAGGAAAATATATCATGTACCAAAACCTTAATAACAAGGGCACTTAGCTAATTTGATTGGTAAAACTTTTTTCTAAAAAAATGATAGTAAACCTGTGTGAATAAGTCCTAGCCAGGAGAATCTGGGAGACTTGCCATGAAAATATACAGCCCAGGAAGAGGAAAAGATGTCTATGAAAATAATGAGCAAAAAAGCAGGCTAGCTTGAAGAACAGAAGAGAGAATGGAAGAATGTGTGGTAAATAGAGGTGCTTTCTCAATGTGAAGCATCCCTTCTATCAAATATGGGATAAGCTTAGAGTACACTTGTTTTATTTACCTTTTTTCCCCAAGAAAAATGAATTGTCTCTTATGTATACTAAGCCCTTCAGTATTATCTTCCAATTAAAGGCAGGCAATTAATAAGACAGCAGGTGAGTCTAAAGCAACTGTGTGGAAAACCCATTTTAAATTTTAAGTTTATGGCCTCTTTGATATTGCTATTGCTCTGCTGTGCTCAGTTGCTCAGTCATGTCCAACTCTTTGTGACCCCATAGCCTGTAGCCCACCAGGCTCTTCTGTCCATGGAATGTTCCAGGCAAGAATACTGGAGTAGGTTGATATTTCCTACTCCAGGAGATCTTCCTGAGCCAGGGATCGAGCCCTTGCCTTTTGCGTCTCTTGCACTGGCAGGCAGATGCTTACTTGGGAAGCCCTTTACATTGCGGATGTAACACTTTAAAAGTATGGGTATGTTTTAGACATGCTATTTTCATTTGGTCTTTCCTGTTATTGTGAGGGAGAAAGTGGAATTAACACCCTATCCAAATACCACATTCTGTACTGGGGTCTGGCACTACCATATTTTATGTATGGACTTTGGCCACTCATTTAAAGATTGTGTCTCAGTTCCCGAACTATAAAACTAGAGTAAGAAAAAGTTCTGCTTGGGGAATTTAGCAGATGACTAGGATAATTAAATGTGATAAAGACTTTGAAAGTATCTTAGAAATATATGAAGTGCTATACAAATATTCCCTGTTGTATTTTCAGAATGGAGTTGTTAGGAGGGGCATGGTGGTTGGTGTAGTGGTTACACACTGGAATCAAAGTGCCAGTGTCCAAACTGCCTCCTTCATTCTACCTGTGCCTGCTTAAGTAGTAATTTACCTTGTTATGCTTCTATCTCTTCACCGAGAAAATGAGAAAAATAGCAGTCTCCAGTTGATACACTTATGAGCACCACGTACGTCAAGTAAAGCATATGGAACAGTGCCTGTCATATCATTAGCTGTAACTGTTACCCACCTACCTGTATATGTGCATGCATGTGTGAGCATGCATATATGTGTGCTGTGCATATGTGTGTGTGTCTGGTGGGATGTGATTTGCTGAAATACATATTCGAAAGCTGAGTGCATCCCTGGATTTCTTGGATTATTTCTTGAGGACTTCCAACTCAAAATGTTTCTTTTCTTCCATTCTCTTTTCATGTCTAAATAACTCCTCTAAAATGCCCACTAGACAACCTCCACAAATCTGTGGTTTGGTGCAATGGACTCACACAGTTATTATTTTCACCCATCTGAAGTTTGCACTTAACTGAAGTGGCCGGCATCAGTTTATTTAAGCCTGTGCTCCCTGTCAACATTTTAAATAGTGGCATGATCTCCTCCACAGAATCTCCCAGCCTAAAGGACCTGATTTAATTTAGTGCCAAAGGAATGACTTAAATAAGTTTTAATATTATTCAACTATATCTACATTAAAGATAGTCCAGAAACTAAAATACAAATTTAACTTAACACCCTGATACAGTACACTCTTACATAATGTAGACTGCCAACTCCTTCCATTTATTTGATAGAGGTACTCAGTTGTTTTCTTTATACATCTTGGAAGGAAGGCTAATGGGCATTAAGAATTCTGCCAAAGGACTTAACCACTCCAGTATTCTGGCCTGGAGAATTCCATGGACGATACAGTCCATGGGGTCACAAAGAGTCAGACACGACTGAGTGACTTTCACTTTCAAAGGACTTAAAAAGCTGAGCTTGTTATGGAAATACTGGGTTTTACCAATATATTGAAAAACATGTGCTTATACAGAAAATATTTTTATTACCTTGAGGCAGCAAAATATCATAAGAAAAACAGGATACATAAAGGTGAGAAGGCAAAAAACCAGTTGATTAGACCACATAAAAAATACAACTTCTCTATAAGGAAATTTACCATCAGACAAATGAAAGACAAATGATGAACTGAGAGAATATTTATAAACATAAGACTAAGGGTTAAACTACCAGTATAAAAAGTATGAAATATTTTAAAAAGAAAAAACATTTTCATAATACTGGCCAAAAATTGATAAAGGAAAATATCAATATCTGATAAGTATGTGAAGAGATGCTCAAATTCACTAGTGGTCGGGGGAAATGCAGGTTAATTAAAGAATCAGTTTCTACCAGTCAGACTGGCAAACAAATTTTTAAATATTGATAAAATATACTGTGAGTTGATGATTTACACATTTTTTAGAGAGCAATATGGTGGTCTCTAAGAATATTTTCAGTGGAATATACCATTCAACCAATAATTTCAGCTTTATTAATGAATATCCTAAGGAATACAAGAGAGTGAAAAGATAAGTGGACAGTGCTTTTCATTGCCTCCACTGTACAGAGAGTGAAAACTTACAGACAATCTAAAGGTTCATCAACAGGACAATGATTAAACAACTTATGAAACATCCATATAATTCAATAAATGTAAATGTTGCAAAAGTTGAGTGTTATCTATTAGTATTGACACTGAAGGAGTCCATGATATATAGAACGCGGGGAACACGGTTACAGAACACTATTGTATAGAAAAAGTTTTAAAGGGGGGTACATAATCTATTAACTCTGGTTGTCCCTGTAGGGTAGGTGGAAAGGATGAGCAGATTTTATATTTTACTTATTATATGTATATATCATAATCAAGTACAACTGTGATATTTGGTAATTAAATGAAATGCCCATCTATTAACCCTGTGGCAGGTGCTCACTGGGCCTGCCATGCTCCCTCAGTACATGGCCTTCTGAACTTCTGACTGGGCCTATTTGCAGACTGGTCTTCCTAACGACGTACATTCCTTATGTTGAAGTTGTTGGTCTAAGAGGTTTTGTTCTTCCCCACTGGTGCTTCCTGTGTCCTGGCAGTTTCTCACCCAAGACAGGCGAAGTACCAACACCACCAAACCTTTCTTGGGGAACCAAGAGGCTGTACTCACTCAAGCATTGCCCAGTCTTATATCTCCTAGTTTATCTCTGTTGAGAATATTTTCTTTGAGGTTATCAGTGTAACATCAAAAATTTCCATGATTTGTGGCTTGGAATTTTAATTTTTGACAAACCCAGTCCTGTTATAGATTTTACAGAACCAAAGAGCATGTGTTCAAAATCACTGGTGTACATTACCTGTGTGGAGAGTATACAGTATATACAGTATACAGTATATACCACACAGAATCCATCTTCCATCAAATGCCTCATTTTTCATGTCAACCATTTTTCTTTAGGAAAGAACTATATAGCTAAAACTTAATATTTAAACCTAGGAAGTTCCACATCAAATGTATTATCATCTAAGAAGCTCTTACACAGTTAAACCACTAAAGACTAACAATCTAGAAATTTTTAAACATCATACTTTTAAAAAATGAACGAGACACGATTAAAGCAGCATATATTAATACATAAATCTCAACAGTTTTTAGTGTTTAATTTCAGTGAAACCTCATAAGACTGACACATAAAGCCAGCAGCATGCTTTGAAAGACAAAGTGAAAAGCATAGGTTGGTTAGTACATAGGCACCAGAACTATGATTTGGGATCTCAAAGTAGAACGTGTATTTTTCAACTTGAAATTGGTCCTAGTCTACTAGAAGCAAAGTTTCTGGCCGTAATTCTAAGAAATCATAGGAGGATTTGTCTGTGTCTCAACACATATTCTTCTTAAGAATATGTGCACATTTTATTATGCGCACAAAGTATCTCTTGATAGATTCTTAGAATAAATAGAATAAATAGCTTTATTTTCACCAATTCATAACTTTTTTTTCCCCAGAATCGCATAATTTCTAGGAGGAAGGGACATATAACCCCAGTGTTCTAGCTCTGATTCTGTCATTAACCAGATCAATGACCTTGAAAATTATGATAACTTATCTGTAAAATTGGATTGGTGAGCTAGATAATATATAACTCTCAGTTCAGTGCACTTTGGTCTAACAATAGACTATGGGAATACTTTGATGCATCCAAGTTAATGGTTAAACTATATGAGGTTACAGTTTTAATAATCTGCAGTCATCCAGATGATCCAATTTAGCAGTATGTACCATGTCAACACTGTAGATAAATAAACTGCTAAGATACACTCCTAAAATTCTTTCTTCTACTGATTCATACTAAAAGTGTGCAAGAAGTTTGGACTTAAGTAATGTATTCATGACTTAAGTAATGCATAAATGCTGAAGCAAAGAAATTTCACTAATGAGATTTGTTTTGAAAGCATGATTCTTCATAAAGTCATATTCTATATTACATTTGTAGATAGATAAGTAGGTAGATAGATAGTAGATAGATTATAGGTACATGGATAAACACACACATATATTCATGTAAAGTGTGTGTGTGTATAGACAGATGGGAGGGGGGAGAGAGAGGGAGAAAGAGAGGAAGAAATAGAAGGAGGAGAGGAAGAAGAAGGAAATTATGGAGGAGAAGGAGATGGAAGACGAGGAAAAGGGGATGTGTGGGGAAGCGGAGGAAGCAGAAGAGGAGACTACGACTGGGAGATAAAGGAATTGTTTTGGAGTATGTTGCTACTAATATTGTTGAAAGACATTTTCATAGATGATTTCATCAACATAATGTCAGTATCTGGTATAACTTAATTAAAAGGTCTCTGGAATAGCTCTTGATTAAATATTTTCTATGGGCTACTCTCAAAGAAGGAGGAACAAATTACAGAGGACCTAAATTTTCACTGCTTAACAAATAAATAATATGGACTCTGGAGTCAGAGGGGCATAGATTTAAGGACGCATTCCACAAGAATTACAAGTTGTGCTACTGGGAAATTCATGAAACTTTTCTTTAGTTTAAATTTCCTATACTCCAAGATAAGAATGGTGATAATAACAATAATAACATTTTCTAATTCATAGGGTTGTTTTGATAACAAAATTGCGCACCATATATTAAGCAAGGAGTCTGGCACATATTACTTGGTATTATCATCCTTTGAAGAAAGTTTACTATAAAATAAATTTCCATATGATAAACTTACTACCAATATGTACACTAATAAATAATTAGTCTAGCTTAATCATATTGGCCTTTACCTGTTTACATGGAAATAATTCTAAAAGATACATGCAGCTCAATGTTTATCGCAGCACTATTTACAACAGCCAGGACATGGAAGCAACTTAAATGACCACTGACAGAGGAATGGGTAAGGAATGTGTGGTAATATACACGACGGAGTACTATTCAGCCATAAACAGCAGTTCTGTCATTTGTACGGTCATGGATGGACACAGAGACTGTTCTGCTGGGTGTAGTAAGTCAGAAAGGGGAAAATAAGTATTAACACATATATGTGGAATCTGGAAAAATGGTACAGATGGACCTATCTGCAAAGCAGATAACAGAGACAAAGACGTAGAGAACAAATGCACAGACAGCAGAGGAGGGGTGGGGGTGGGATGAGCTGGAGATGGATATGGACACATACACATTACTATGTATAAAGCAGATGATTAAGGAAAACCTACAGTATAGCACATGGAACTCTATTCAGTGCTCTGTGGTTACCTAAATGGGAAGCACATCCAAAAAAGAGAGGATGTATGTATATGTATGGCTGATTCACTTTGCTTTACAGTAGCAACTAATACCACATTGTAAAGCAACTATACTACAATAATTTTTTTTAATGGGACTATCTCAATATAGCCTGGCTCCTCCTCCTCTTGGAGTCAGCTCTGCTGGATTTTGTGTACTTTCTTAAGGAAGTAAATTAATTGTAAGAAAATATGAGATAAACTCTAGTTGAGGGACTTTCTAAATATAGTTGATCAGTATTCTTTCAAAGTATCATGGTCTTGAAACAAAAAGACTGAGAAACTATGTTAAAAGAGATAATCAAGACATGATGACTAAATGCCACATTTGGACTGGATTCTCAAACAGTTGGAAAAGTGGTGAAATCTTAATAAACACTTATGTTCATGCTCAGTTGCTCAGCCATGTCTGACCCTTTGCAATCCCATGGACTGTAGCCCACCAGGCTCCTCTGTCCATGGGATTTTCCAAGCAATAATATTGGAGTGAGTTGCCATTTCCTCCTCCAGCCAGGGGATCTACCCAACCCAGGGATAGCACATGCATCTCTTATGTCTCCTGCACTGGCAGGTGGATTCTTTACCACTCAGTTCAGTTCAGATCAGTTGCTCAGTCGTGTCCGACTCTTTGTGACCCCATGAATCACAGCACGCCAGGCCTCCCTGTCCATCTCCAACTCCTGGAGTTCACTCAGACTCATGTCCATCGAGTCAGTGATGCCATCCAGCCATCTCATCCTCTTCTGTCCCCTTCTCCTCCTGCCCTCAATCCCTCCCAGCATCAGAGTCTTTTCCAATGAGTCAACTCTTCGCATGAGGTGGCCAAAGTACTGGAGTTTCAGCTTCAGCATCATTCCCTCCAAAGAAATCCCAGGGCTGATCTCCTTCAGAATGGACTGGTTGGATCTCCTTGCAGTCCAAGGGACTCTCAACAGTCTTCTCCAACACCACAGTTCAAAAGCATCAATTCTTCAGCGCTCAGCTTTCTTCACAGTCCAACTCACATCCATACATGACCACTGGAAAAACCATAGCCTTGACTAGACGGACCTTTGTTGGTAAAGTAATGTCTCTGCTTTTCAATATGCTATCTAGGTTGGTCATAACTTTTCTTCCAAGGAGTAAGCGTCTTTTAATTTCATGGCTGCAGTCACCATCTGCAGTGATTTTGGAGCCCAAAAAATAAAGTCTGACACTGTTTCCCCATCTATTTGCCATGACGTGATGGGACCAGATGCCATGATCTTCGTTTTCTGAATGTTGAGTTTTAAGCCAACTTTTTCACTCTCCACTTTCACCTTCATCAAGAGGCTTTTTAGTTCTTCTTCACTTTCTGCCATAAGGGTGGTGTCATCTGCATATCTGAGCTTATTGGTATTTCTTCCGGCAATCTTGATTCCAGCTTGTGCTTCTTCCAGTCTAGTGTTTATCATGATGTACTCTGCATATAAATTAAATAAACAGGGTGACAATATACAGCCTTGATGTACTCCTTTTCCTATTTGGAACCAGTCTGTTGTTCCATGTCCAATTCTAACTGTTGCTTCCTGACCTGCATACAAATTTCTCAAGAGGCAGATCAGGCGGTCTGGTATTCCCATCTCTTTCAGAATTTTCCACAGTTAATTGTGATCCACACAGTCAAAGGCTTTGGCATAGTCAATAAAGCAGAAACAGATGCTTTTCTGGAACTCTCTTGCTTTTTCGATGATCCAGCAGATGTTGGCAATTTGATCTCTGGTCCCTCTGCCTTTTCTAAAACCAGCTTGGAAGTTCACGGTTCACATATGCTGAAGCCTGGCTTGGAGAATTTTGAGCATTACTTTACTATCGTGTGAGATGAGTGCGATTGTCCGGTAGTTTGAGCATTCTTTGGCATTGCCTTTCTTTACCACTAGCACCACCCGAAAAGCCCCTTTCATAAAGACTAGTTTGGTCAACTGGATTTTAAAATTGCTAATTTCTTACTTTTGATGAAATGCATCATGGTTTTGAAAAATGTTAACATTAGATGAAGTTGGGTGAAAAACCTGAGGGAACTCTCTGTACTACCTTTGCAGCTTTTCGGTAAATCAAAAGTTATTTCCAAACAAAAAGAGCTAAAAAAGTATCTGGGTGGAAGATTAGGGCTAATACTTCCCATAAAAGACCAAATCCTTGGATTAGTCTCTATTTCTTCATTCCCAATCCTTTAAGTACAGGCTTCTTCCATAACGGAAGGCTCTCTGCACTGTCTTGAGCTCACCTATGTTCTTGCGTCCATGCCAGGCCTCCAAAGAAGACATTTCAGAATACTATACCCACATTTAACCATGTACAACTTCTCAGGCTTTAAATAAGTGTCAAAAATAGAAAATTTATGGTTCAGGGACCATCAGTGTTGCTATCCAGAATTCATTCCAGATAAGTTCTAAGAACACAACATATTTTTATTACTCTAATACATTAACCAGCAATGACAGTTTTGTGGCAATTAGGTTATATAAACTTGTTACCATAAAGACACATCATTAGGTTATATTTTTAAACTTCCATATGTCACCTCAAGTTAGGCAGAAAGAAACATGCAATGCAATCTTTATGACAGATTTTCTTAAATTCACCAGTTTTCCCATTTCTCCTGACATTTTGTTGAGATTTTAATACTCTACACTTTGGCAACTGACAGGTTTGCTTCAACTAACTTAGTTAAGCTGGAGCATATGTTATAAAATGGCAAACCAAGCCCTCTTTTCCTTTGGTGAGAATAGCGGGTCAACTTAACAAGACACATTTTAAAAAATCTGTGATATCAAAGAAGCATTAATAGGGTAGACTTTTTGCAAAACAATTTTCATTTAGTTTCTTTAATCACTGAGCTATTCTCCCAGGGTGGAGTGGTGGGAGTAAGTCGAATGTCAAATAGTTTCACAGGACAGAAAAAGACCTTTCTCTAGATTATTCTGAGTTCTTACATGGCATAGAGAGCTTAACTTTATAGCCAACAATGAATATATAATATTAGAATTAGATATTGTGCCCAGAGAGAAAACGGGAACAACACATCATGAAAAGTCTCTTCCTTTCATTTTATATATGCAAAATCTAAGTAAACATGTTCAATTATTTCTACCATTAGCAAGATAACAGGTATTGACCCACAGAACTTGGCTGTGGATATCAATAAGATATAATGGAAAACTCTGTTTTTCCAGAATCTAAAAGGCTAGAACCAATAGACAACAGGCCATTGAACAAAAAGACTCAGCATTCACTGATGATTCATTAGTGGTCTCTAAGAAGGAGCTGAATCACAAGCCATGTTCCCACATTAGGAAGCCTCTCTGGGCCAAACCTTGGGCTATCAGTGCAGCAGCTGAAGATTACAGCAGAGGGATTAAGGGCAGGACTGGTGAATTATGTGTGGGGTGTACAACTAAAATGAGGGGTCCCTTTCCCACAAATTAAGAATTTCAGGACAGTGATAGCAGAGCGTGAGTCCCCTCTAATCATGGGCCCTATGAGCCTGTCTAGGGTCATGCCCTTAATGAAACCTGATAGAGATTTTAATTCCCAAGGCAGTCAGAGTTGCACTCATCTCTAGGTCTGTCACTTACTCAGACAAATGAAATATTCATCTAGGAACTTGACAAAAGGTCCACATGACAGCATTTATGATTCCCCTTGCCTCTTCTTCATATGGAAATGGTCAGACATCCAAGTAAACAATAATTACATTTTTAACTAAAACAACATCTAGTGACTACCTGGTCTAACTCTTCCACTCTCTGAAGAACTTAGTTGATTCCTGGCACTAGACAATGGCTCCAACTTCGGTCTCCTGACCCCAAATACAATGCTGCTTGAGTAAAATTGTGGTGACAGAGTGGTTGCTAACAGCTCAGACTTTGGAACCAAATAGCCTGTACCTGAATTCCAACTCCACTACTCTGTAAAACTTGCTTATTGCTTAACTTGCAAATTGCTTAACTCCTCTGTGCCTCAGTTTTCTCATCTGAAAATAGGCATATAAACAGTACTATGCAGGTTTATTTCATATAAAAATTCAAAACACTGTTGTACAGAGTTTTAATAAATATTAGCTCTTATTATTTCAAACTTCACTTCTAGAAACACCTTTTTTTTGGGAAACTCTATGGATAATCATACAGATTGGAATATGAAATGAAAGCTAACTCAGAGAGCTAAGTAGATCTAAAGTTAAATCAATAACTTTATAGTACAAGTTTGTATTAATGAGTTGGTGTGAGGATAGCAGAGCTACTCTTGTGTATTATTCATACTCTTTATCAACAGTTTATATAAAACTGTGATATGGTTAATATGGTCATAAAATTTTGTTAATGGGACATAACATTTTCAGGAAATGGTCAATGAGGACAACCATCCTCAGTCATATCTGAGGCCAACATAACTCTATTACCAAATCTTAACAAAGACATTTCCGAAAATGCAAAATTATAGTTCAGTACCCCGATGGAGCAAAAATCTTTAAAAAAATTAGAAAGTCACAATCAATAACATAAAAATGACAATTCATTATGATCAAGTGATACTTATCCCAGGAGTGTAAGGTTGGCTTATTGTTCAAATCAATTAATATAATCCACCAAAATACTAAAATGAAGGGAAAAATACATGACCATCCACTGAAGGGCTACTTAGTCTTCATTTTTAGTAAGATTGAGAAGGAGCCAGCTAATGGTTGAAACTCAGTTTCTTTATGAAATGATATACTTTAAATTCTGAGAGCTTCTAGCTTAATGAAACACATGCACTCTATTTTTCCTTCCTCTCACTTGTTTTCATAATTTGAAAAAGGTAGTGATGCCCAAAGTTTGAGTGTAAAACTGAACAGATTTCCCTGAATGTAGCAAATGATAAATACGGTTTGAATTGGCTGCTCCTTATTCATCTAAACATTCATCTATCCATCCACGCATCCATTATTTAACAAATACCTCTTGGTTTGGGAATGCTTTGCACAGAATGATTAAAAAAAATTAATAAACACATAGCTCACCTCATAGAGTTTACAGTCAATAAAGAAAGGCAGACACTGATTGTAAAATAATACAAATAGGTACTACAACTGCAACAACTTGTATGAAGAATGAGACAGATGTTTTGAGACGAGGAAACGAGAGAAGGTGACCCTAAGAAATGAAATCTAACTTTAGATTTGAAAGATGACTAGACATTAGCTAAGCAAGAATGGAGGAAAAGGATTCCAGGCAAAAAGGACAGTGACTAAAAAGTCCTAAGGCTACTGGAAAATGGTAGATACAGTTACTTCTTTCTCTGGAGCTCAGGTAAAGCTGAAGAGCCCTGACTGCTCACTTCTCCCTAATAGTTCTTCCATCCAGTCATCAAGAGGTAATTAGCACCAACTCAATGTGATTTGCAAGAATACAATAATTACTAACTCATCTTCTTTGAGAAAATGTATGAAAGTCCAGGAAAGAATTCTTCAAACAGAAGCTTTTATTCTTTGACCTTCTCCTCCTGCATTCCATAGCCAAAACAAAAGAAAAAAATTAATTTCTTTATTTATGTGGATATTTTAGACAATAGTTTTCTATGTAGCATATTGTGCTTTAGAAATTGTTCCCAGATATTTTTGAGTTAGAGTTATAGATGCCCATAATGGTTAACCAAAAAAAAAAAAGAAAGAAAGAAAGAAAGAAAAACCTTAAACTATTAGAAATAAGGTCTGGAAAAGCAATACTTTTGATTTGCTGTGTAAGGAAGCAGAGGACCAAACTGAGTCTAAGTAAATCCCATCCATTCTTCTGGTGTTGAGGCTGGATCCTGGCCCACTGGGACTTTAATATGTAAGAGCTGAGTGATTAGAGGGACTGAAGATTTCTCACTGCTCTAGAGTATCATTGATTTCATATTTAGCAAAAGAGAATTGGGCAGATTATCTGTTTGTTTGTTTGTTTGTTTTCTTTCAGGAAAACCTGATTAAACATTCTCATGGTCTCATACTTCTCAGAAAAGAGAACTGGTTAAAATAAGAATTACAACCCCGTTTTGGTTACAATAAATCCTTTTGATGGCTCTTGAACAAGTCTTTTATTTTTACACAATTTCTTCCAATTCTTTTTATGGTTTTCCAAACCCAATCCTATTAAGATACCAGTAAGTATGTGTTTAATTGAATATCAGTTACAGTTTGAAGCTGTGTTCATAAACCTGTATTGTTTTTAGTAACTAAATGAATAAGTACCACGGCCATGGTTAAATTATCAGACGCTGAAATTAGACTTTAGGGATTAAATGAACTCCAATCTCACCACTTTTGGATGTGTGTTTTAAATTCTTTAGTCCAGTTTCTGAATCTGTAAAATGGGGATAACATTATACTTAACCAAAGCGCTGTTGTTAAGATTAAATGAGATTATTAATGTATAAGGCTTAACTAAAAGAATCCACTAAAAGAATCAAAATGACATTTCAAGCAGTAGTTGCTAGCATTACATTGCATATATTTCTTCAAATCGTAAAAGGGTACTTTTTTTTTAAACTTTAAGGAACATTTTGCTAATACATCTTCACACTAGAAAATTGCAGCCTCTTAGCAAGACCTTTATTTACTTAAAAGTACTAGGAAGAGAAAGGGGAATTGGAAAAATATATACATGTAACAACTTTTTTGCATATATAAATAATTTATAATACTCTCTATCTTCTCATATATTAAGTGATTCTGATACAATTGCAATTCAAAATAGCCACAAATATTCAACTCAACGCCAGTTCAATCTCATTTTTCTCATTTCTGTGCACCAACCTTTGTCATTTGGCTGCAAATTTAATTAAGTTTGGACTTGAGCAATACTTTATGTCAGAGGCTTATATACAAACACAATGCTTCAGAACATATATCCATAATAATTATTTTTAAAGGTGGTAAAAAAGCATTTGAAATCAATTAATCTAACAATGAGTGGCTTGCTTTTAGTGAGAAATAAATCTTTAAAAAAATCTTCTGTTTATCAGAAAAAAAGAGAAACAAAGCCACTAGCATTGGTTTAAGAGGCTGTTGATATATTTATGAATATTATATTATTAATAATAAGTTACACTTAACCAATAGGATATAAAACTTCCCTTAACAGGGACTGAATGGGACTAGAACTTCATAGTTTAATATAGTTTAATGTAATGTCCAGTTTCATCACTAGCGATCATTTGACTTCCACATCATCTTCTTTGTATTTTTAAAGCAGATACAGCTGGGTGCTTATGCTTATAGAGAATAAGGTCCCTGGGGATGGACTGTCTGAGACTGAATCCTGATTCCATACCTCAGTGTGTGACCTATGTTTACTCTCTTATTCTCAAAAGGTTGACATAAAAAATAAGACAATGAATGCAAGGCACTCAGTACTTAGTAAATGCTCAACAAATTTTATCTATCTATCTATCCCTGGTAGTCAGTTCTGCTGGTAAAAAATCCACCTGCAATGCAGGAGACCCCAGTTTGATTCCTGGGTTGGGAAGATGCCCTGAAGAAGGGATAGGCTACCCATTCCAGTATTCTTGGGCTTCCGTGGTGGCTCAGATGATAAAGAATTCGACTGCAATGTGGGAGACCTGGGTTTGATCCCTGGGTTGAGAAGATCCCCTGGAGGAGGGCATGGCAACCCACTTCAGTACTCTTGCCTGGAGAATCCCCATGGACAGAGGTGCCTGGTAGATTACAGTCCATGGGTCCCAAAGAGTTGGACACGACCGAGCAACTAAGCACACACACACCTATCAAAAATGGCCACAGAACAATTCACATGAAGTCCCTAATACTTTCATTTAAGTAGCCCGAAATCACATGCCAAATGGCTAGGGAGCAAGGAGGGTGATAAACCCCAATAGAGGAGCAGATATATTTGGGAATTCCTACATCCACTATTTTGTTTTGGGAGGATCTAGATCTAGAATAAGCTTCGGTGAAATAAATGACTCAAATTAGTGAAGGATTTCTTGACTACCTGTCATTTGCAAAGAAATCTAAGAGATAAAAGATGGCATAAAATGTAACCCTTCCTTCAAGAAGCATAGCAATCAAGTTTCTTAGATGCAAGCAACAGAAACTGACTTGGGTTAAATAGAAAGGCATTTATTAATATTAAACTGATAATTAACAGCTTATAGAACATCAGAAATGTAGGTGTGGAAGCTATGAAATCAAGAACAATGTCCAAAATCATACAGGAGAACTGGTTCAGTTATCAATGCCACCCCCATAGTAGAGGTGGTGCAGTTCTCATGTGGACACCATTGACACATGTCCTTGAGGTTCTATTCCCATCAGCTGCCAAGTCTACTACTTTTCTTAGGGTGGATTGTCCACAACACTGGTTCTTAAAGCATGGGTTTCCAATTCAAAGTTATATAATTGGTAGTGTTGTGGTCTTGCACCTACCTTCTAGTTGCAAAGGAAGCTTAGACAATGAATTTTGGGCATTATTTTGGCTTTTGTTATGGGAGCTGGGCTCTGTCTCAAAATGTAGAGGATTCTTCAAACATAGTATTCAGATATGAGGCAGTCAAAGCAATAACAAATGTCTACTGAAAGCATATAATTTAGTAGGTAGGATTCATTAAGTACAGAATCATTACAAATAAATAATTTATAGTACAAAGAGAAATGTATTAATATTGTTACGCTTATAAACAAGGAAACATGTATAGTGACTAGAGATATGGGCTCTAAAATCAGGCATACATGCATGTGTGGTCAGTCATGTCTGACTCTTTGCGACTCTGAGGACTGCAGTCCGCCAGCTTCCTCTGTCTATGGAATTTTCTAGTGAAGAATATTGGAGTGGGTTGCCATTTTGTAACTGAACCAGGGATCAAACCCACATCTCTTGTGTCTCCTGCATTGGCAGGTGGATTCTTTACCACTGTGCCACCTGGGAAGCCCTCAAAATCAGGCATATCTGGGCTCAAATCTCTGCTTAGACACACTGTTCAATCCTGGATACTAAATTACTATAATATCCAGGATGACTTCTATCTATAGTTCTAAATGTGATCCAGGCTCTGCCAATCAGATACATGTGATAGAGACTTGAATTCAGAAATGAACTAAGTAGAGAGAGGTATGACATGAAATGTCTATCTTAATAGCATAGCCTGAGAGGCAGCATGGTTTTGGTCTAGCAGCTACTACTGTGGCCCACTGGCTCAGTTCAGTTCAGTCGTTCCGTCATGTTCGACTCTTTGCAACCCCATGAACTGCAGCACGCCAGGCCTCTCTGTCCATCACCAACTCCCAGACTTTACCCAAACTCATGTCCATTGAGTCGGTGATGCCCTCCAACCACCTCATCCTCTGTCGTCCCCTTCTCCTCCTGCCTTCAATCTTTTCCAGCATCAGGGTCTTTTCCAATGAGTCAGCTCTTTGCATTAGGTGGCTAAAGTACTAGAGTTTCAACTTCAACATCAGTCCCTCCAATGAACACCCAGGACTGACCTCCTTTAGGATGGACTGGTTGGATCTACTTGCTGTCCAAGGGACTCTCAAGAGTCTTCTCCAACACCACAGTTCAAAAGCATTAATTCTTCAGCACTTGGCTTTCTTTATAGTCAAACTCTCACATCCATACATGGCTACTGGAAAAACCATAGCCTTGACTAGATGGACCTTTGTTGGCAAAGTAAATATCTACTTTTTAATATGCTGTCTAGGTTGTTCATAACTTTCCTTCCAAGGAGTAAGCATCTTTTAATTTCATGGCTGCAGTCACCATCTGCAGTGATTTTGGAACCCCCAAAAATAAAGTCTGACACTGTTTCCACTGTTTCCTCATCTATTTCCCGTGAAGTGATGGGATTGGATGCCATGATCTTAGTTTTCTCAATGTTGAGTTTTAAGCCAACTTTTTCACTCTCCTCTTTCACTTTCATTAAGAGGCTCTTTAGTTCTTCTTCACTTTCTGCCCTAAGGGTGGTGTCATCTGCATATCTGAGATTATCGATATTTCTCCCAGCAATCTTATTCCAGCTTGTGCTTCCTCCAGCCCAGCGTTTCTCATGATGTACTCTGCATATAAATTAAATAAGCACAGTGACAATATACAGCCTTGACGTACTCCTTTTCCTATTTGGAACCAGTCTGTTGTTCCATGTCCAGTTCTAACTGTTGCTTCCTGATCTGCGTACAAATTTCTCAAGAGGCAGGTCAGGTGGTCTGGTATTCCCATCTCTTGAAGTATTTTCCACAGTTTATTGTGATCTACACAATCAAAGGCTTTGTCATAGTCAATAAAGCAGAAATAGATGTTTTTCTGGAACTCTCTTGCTTTTTTGATGATTCAGAAGGTGTTGGCAATTTGATCTCTTGTTCTTCTGCCTTTTCTAAAACCAGCTTGAACATCTGGAAGTTCACGGTTCACAGACTGCTGAAGCCTGGCTTGGAGAATTTTGAACATTACTTTACTAGCGTGTGAGATGAGTACAATTGTGTGATAGTTTGAGCATTCTTTGACATTGCCTTTCTTTGGGATTGGAATGAAAACTGACCTTTTCCAGTCCTGTAGCCACTGCTGAGTTTTCCAAATTTGCTGGCATGTTGAGTGCAACACTTTCACAGCATCATCTTTTAGGATTTGAAATAGTTCAACTGGAATTCCATTACCTCCACTAGCTTTGTTCATAGTGATGCTTCCTAAGGCCCACTTGGACTTAACATTCCAGGATGTCTGGCTCTAGGTGAGTGATCACACCATTGTGATTATCTGGGTCATGAAGACTGACTCAGTAGGAGTCACACTATCCTGGCAAGAGCAGAAGATGCCTTGCCAATGCAAGGCTGAGCTGCGATTTTGGGAACCATAGCCTAGAGTCTGTTTCTTTATTCCTTCCAAGAATTCCATAAGCAAAATAAGTCTCCCACTTAAAGTAGATACATGAGATTTTATATTTTCTTCAATTAGACTTTTACCTGATTATCTGTGTGGCCTTTATACATTATACAACCTCCCCAAGGCATCATGTCCTCATTTGTAAATAGAAAATAGTACTAGCAGCTGCTACATGAGAGATTTTGGGGAGATCATATCTGATGCTGGGAAAGACTGAAGGCAGGAGGAGAAAGGGACAACAGAGGATGAGATGGTTGGATGGCATCACCGACTTGATGAACATGAGTTTGAGCAAGCTCCAAGAGTTGGTGATGGACAGGGAAGCCTGGTATGCTGCAGTCCATGGCGTCTCAAAGAATTGGACACAACTGAGTGACTGAACTGATTTGGCTGACTAATGTCTGTATATACACAAAATCATATCTGGCACAAAGTAAGCATTTAATAAATGGCAATTACCATTACAGATGATGGTGATCATGAAGACAAAAAATATAATAATCATGGTACCCGCCACAGTGGAAATGGGCTAAGGGATAGACAATAGGCTCTGGAGGCTACTGTGAATAGAGAGGCATTCGATTTGCAGTGTTGAAAGCCTACTGAAAGGAACATGTCTTCAACTGCTTACATAGGGAGCCAGGTGGAGGATGTGAGAAAAGTCAGTGTGAACTGCAATTCATTGGGCTTCAGCTATCAAACAAACACCACATTGAGTCTTCTAGAAATGCTTCAGGGAAAGTCTGTGGGTGTATTTATGCCTCTGGCTTCTGATGTTCACATCAGCTTTCACAAAGTGCTTTCAGGCCTTCACTAAAAATGCTAAGAAAGTCACAAATATGGCATTTTCACTTAATTAGGATCAAGTATAAAATGAAGCTCAGCCAAGAAGAGACAGTTTTTGGAGGATAACAGCCTTGTTAGCACCTCTCCTGAGCCTATGGGCTTCCCTAGTAGCTCAGATGGTAAAGCATTCTCCTGCAGTTCAGGAGACCTGGGTTCAATCCCTGGGTTGGGAAGATCCCCTGGAGAAGGAAATGTCAACCCACTCCAGTATCCTTGCCTGGAAAATCCCATGGACAGAGGAGCCTGGCAGGCTATAATCCATTGGGTCACAAAGAGTAGGACACAGCTGACTAACACACAGCTCCTGAGCCTAAAGGAAAGCCAAGTTAACAAGTCTGTACCCCTACTACCTTCCCTCCAGGAGGTTTGCCACAGAAATATTTATCATATACAGAGTGCCCTGAAACTGCACTTTTTACTCTAATGGATAATTTCAAAGCAAGAAGTAAATGAGCAGTAGAAACATTAAAGAAAGTGGCCTTGACTCTCAGGGAGGTAAATATTATACAATGTTAGTTTCTGAGCAAAGTCTTATCCAACACTCAATGTCCTAAGGGACTCTGGAACTTATTTAGTTTTTAAGGAAATGTTTCACATTTACCAACCCATAATGAGAATCAATTTGCTTGTAATTACTCCTGGCTGTTCTTTGAGTTTCAAGCTGAGCCTGGGCCAACCCATGCCTAAACTCACAGTTGTGCATGGTCAGAGGGGTGAGCCGCTCTTGGGCTCTGAGCTCATTTAATTAGTAAGTCAGGTTAATACAGTTGAGGAATGGAAGCCAGGGAATTCATATATTATTTATTCTGATGTCCTTTCAATGTTACAGAGCTAAAAATCTAATAAGGCATTGTGTCTACTGCTAAAATGTTTCTCCTTCAATCCTCTGGATCTAAAAACTCTAAATTACAAAGGTACCTGTTGACTCATGTGGCAGTCTTGATCACTGCCAGGGTAATCCAAACCCACACGTTTGGGCCAGCAGGTATAAGTACACATTGATATTGCTGTTGTTTCATCACTAAGTCATATACGACTCTTTGCAACTCCATTGGATCATAGCCCGCCAAGCTCCCCTGTCCATGGGATTTTTCAGGCAAAAAAATCCCATTTTTCAGGAGTGGGTTGCCATTTCCATATCCCCAGAGGATCATCCCTGCCCGTGGATCAAACCCATGTCTCCTATGTTGGCAGGTGTTGGCAGGTATATATATATATTTTTAACCACTGAGCCACTAAGGAAGCTCACTGTGTGTGCACACACATACTCATAAACTGCTTTACATTGTATGCCAAGGAGAAACAGTCTAACGGTCTGCTCAGGAAAATGAACCAAGCAGGCAGATTTGCACCAGTGAGACTGACAGATACTAATTTGATAACATTGAATTTTGCTTCTTTTTGGTTTGTCCACTTAGGAATAATAAAATAATGGATTCCTTTGCAATTAGAGGAAGATATTTCTTATACTTCTTCAATTCTAATGCACTTTATGTTCCTTTTATACTTTAGAATTTTTGAAATCAGTATATATTACCAAGAGGTGAATACATTCAATGTAGACTTTTAGTATTCTTATTAATGTAACAGTGAATCTTACAACTGATTGTATTTAAGAGAAGAGAAACAGTCATTTGCCAGATACTGATATCTTGATGAAAGTGTAAGTGGAGAGTGAAAAAGTTGGCTTAAAGCTCAACATTCAGAAAACGAAGATCATGGCATCTGGTCCCATCACTTCATGGGAAATAGATGGGGAAACAGTGGAAACAGTGTCAGACTTTATTTTTTGGGCTCCAAAATCACTACAGATGGTGACTGCAGCCATGAAATTAAAAGACGCTTACTCCTTGGAAGGAAAGTTATGACCAACCTAGATAGCATATTCAAAAGCAGAGACATTACTTTGCCAACAAAGGTTCATCTAGTCAAGGCTATGGTTGTCCTGTGGTCATGTATGGATGTGAGAGTTGGACTGTGAAGAAGGCTGAGTGCCGAAGAATTGATGCTTTTGAACTGTGGTGTTGGAGAAGACTCTTGAGAGTCTCTTGCAGTGCAAGGAGATCCAACCAGTCCATTGTGAAGGAGATCAGCCCTGGGATTTCTTTGGAAGGAATGATGCTAAAGCTGAAACTCCAGTACTTTGGCCACCTCATGCGAAGAGTTGACTCATTGGAGAAGACTCTGATGCTGGGAGAGATTGGGGTAGGAGGAGAAGGGGACGACAGAGGATGAGATGGCTGGATGGCATCACTGACTTGATGGACGTGAGTCTGAGTGAACTCCGGGAGTTGGTGATGGACAGGGAGGCCTGGCGTGCTGCAATTCATGGGGTCGCAAAGAGTCAGACACAACTGAGCGACTGAACTGAACTGACTGAACTGATATCTTACAAAACAGATATCCTGAATGGTTGTAATATTGGCTCAAAGGCTGACCTATAATCTATACAATACTTCTAATATTCCTTAAGTATTAAGTTCTTTTTGCTTTTAATTCATTCATTTTCCGCCAGGAAAAATGCCCATATTACTTGCAAGTTGCACAAGATGTCACCATGAACATAAGCCAAGTGTTAAGAAAACTCTCATCCATCAACTGGAAGTTTAAATGTCCATCAACAGAGGAATGGGTAAAGAAGATATGCCACATATATACAATGGGATATTACTCAGCCCTAAGGAATTAAATAATGTCATTTGCGGCAGTATAGATGTGTATAATACGAAATGATGTAAGTCAGAAAGAGAAAGACAAACACCACATCATATCACTTATATGTGGAGACTAAAATATGACACAGATGAACTTTTCTGTGAAACAGAAACAGACTCACAGACAGCAGACAGACTTGCGGTTGTCAAGAGGTGGGCAGGTAGGGGAGGGATGGATTGGGACTTTGAGGTAAGCAGAGGCAAGATGTTATATACAGAATGGATAAACAGAATCCTACTGTATAACAAGAGAACTCTATTCAATATCCTGTAACAACCCATAATGGAAAAGAATAAGAAAAATAACATATATATATGTATTACTGAAGCACTTTGCTATAGAGCAGAAATTAATACAACATTTTAGATCAACTATACTTCAATAAAATATATTTGAACAACAGACGCACCCTTAATATCCAAGTCACTACTCTTCTAATGGTGGAAGAATTGGAAGGGCAGAAGCCTTACAGTCCAGATATACATGAGGGTCATGATAATATCTGCACAATGTGTCAGAGTCTATATACATATTCTGGTACTTTTCTGTGGTCACATGGAACTGATAATTGTTAGATGAAGTTCACATCTACCAAGGTACCTCCACACCATCAGAACTGGAAGACAAATCCTGCACTTTCACAGCACAAGATGAAATTCAAGAAAATATAAAAATAGGACAGTAATTCGAATTAAATTTGTGTCCAATGACACCATGGAGGAGCATTTGTAATGTTCTTTGCTTTCCCCTTGAAAAAAATTATGACTAAGCCTCACTGGAATGTCACAAGAATATTTTTCTAATGTAAAATAATTTGAAGATCACCTAAAATACTTGTTAGCTTCATTATTTAACACCACTATCTGCCCAGACACAGATACATGCTCATGTATATTGTCTTCTGTGTGATGCTTCTTAGAGCATTAATAAGATTGATCAAAAGCCCCAAGGGGGTTCTAGATTTAGTTATAATGATGGAAAATGTGGGGGTCTTAGACTTATTTTTCTCAGACACAACTGTAAAATGTATTCTTGTGAGAAAAATCTAAGAAAAGAAATAACATGGCAACAGACTATCAACAAAACACACACATCATTTTACTTAAAATCGTAGCAGGGATGTGATTTTCATCTTTCCTAAACAGCATTGCTCCCACAGGTATATGCATATGGGATCTGCATCTTCACTTAAACCAGTGATGTCCTAATTGTCCTTTAACTGAAGTCCTGCATATTTTTGCTGATGACAAGTAAACATCAACCCAGAGTTCTTTCAAAATAATCTAATCCTACCACTTGCCCAGTGCAAGAATTAATTCTTTCCTAGAAAATTATTTTACAGCACATGGCAACCTACCAGATTTTTTTATCAGTTGCAATTGTTATGAGCTTCTTATACACACACACACACACATATATTTCAGTTAAAAAAAAAATGTCTTTTGGCATCTTTTACCATTAGTCTAGTTTTGCCCTTAGGGCAGACATAGTTTGCTCTTTTAAGAGGACAGTCTGTGGTGACTGGAAAATAGCTATCTGTGTAAACACAGCTATCCTTTCTCTCCTAGCTTCCCTTCCTCAAGGGAAATAGGCCTCTCCTTTACTTTTTTCTGCTACTGGTTCTTCAAACTCCATGGTTTATGTGTCACTCATTTGGTTTTCTGGTTGCTAAATATCCTTCTTAAAATGCTGTGCCTCTAATTGAGCATAATATTCCAGGCATAATTTAATAATGATAATAATGATGCTATAATGAGAACAGCTGCTACTGATGGAAAAACCAGGACTAAACATTGCACAAAGATCTCCGTTTTGATTATTTCATCACAACAAGGTATCAAAATATTATACAGATGAGAAATCATGGCTTAAAAAATTTAAGTGCCCTGATTCACGAGCTTGAGGAACCATACCAGACGGCACTTAGATTCAGTGAATGTCCTCTCATCCACCATCCCCCAAGAGCTCAAAACCCTATCTGAGCACCATTTCCTACATGACAGGTATTTTAAACCTACTGACATAAGATGTCACTAATTTTCACTTTGCTACTGCTGCTGCTAAGTCACTTCAGTCGTGTCCGACTCTGTGTGACCCCATAGACGGCAGCCGACCAGGCTCCCCCGTCCCTGGGATTCTCCAGGCAAGAATACTGGAGTAGGTTGCCATTTCCTTCTCCAATGCATGAAAGTGAAAAGTCAAAGTGAAGTCGCTCAGTTGTGTCCGACTCTTAGCGACCCCATGGACTGCAGCCTACCAGGCTCCTCTGTCCATGGGATTTTTCCAGGCAAGAGTACTGGAGTGGGGTGCCATTGCCTTCTCTGAATTTTTCTCTTTAGGAGTGGAGAAACACAATGCTCTCTTTTTTCTCTAAGTTCTTAATTCTATATGTATATCTACTGAAATAGATATAGATATACTGAAATAGACCAGCACACAGCATAACCTGGATCCAAAATATAAACACTTGGAGATGGATTTCTTCTTTTTATTTGACAATTAAGTTTCACTGCCTACATGGTGATAAATATTATTAGGTCCCATTTAGTTCAGCAAATCCAATTAGTTCTACAGAGCTTCTCCATCCCTCTAAATTTAAGAAAAGTTGTAAAGTAAGCACAGACTATCCTGACCTTCTAGATTCCTCAGCACTTTATTTCAGGGCTTGCCTTAATCTTCCTTTAAGATCTTAGAGAACTAAATATTTCATCTTGGTATCACTTTTCACTAATGTGGTTTTTATATTCACTTATGTATTTAAACAATATCTATCTTCCTCATGATAAAGAGGAGCAGAGATACTGTGTTTTTCACCAGTATGTCTTAAGAGTTTATTACAATAATACCTGGTAAATAATTACTGCTCAATTAATACTTAATGAATGAAGAAATTATTGAGTGGAAACAAGCATGAATGCATTAACAATAAACTCAATCCTAATATTATCCTACTCCAAGCCTCCCAGAATCAAGTTATATCCTTCTCTCTGGAATGGAGCCAACATATTATTGATAAGGAGACAGGTGATAGTGATTTAGTAATGCAACTATTAGGCTCATTAGCATTTGAGAGAGGAAGGAAGGGAAGTAAGGAGAAGGATAGAGAGAGAGAAAGAGCAGATGAGTATCTAGAGTTTGCTTAACAGAAAGAAATAGTAAATAAGGTGAAATGTCAGGCATCAACTTCACAGTTAGTTGTTTAAGAGATAGGATCCTAAACCTGTTTCAATAAGATTGCTTAACTACCTACTTATAATAACATCTTATAAATTACTAATATAACACTATGTCTTATTCTCTATAGCAAAGATTTGCTACCTGATGAAATATGAATGCACTCCAATTTTTCATAAGGATAGACTGCTCAGTTTTTAAAATAGGGATCTTCCTGTTTATCTAGTTCATACAAAATCTAGTTGCCACATCACTACAGATTAATTGTGCCAATCATTAGGTGCATAAACTAGGGCAAATCACTTTACTTCCTCTCATCTCTTTCTGTAGTTGTAAAGACAGAAATAGTAACACATATATTATAGACATTAAACTAAAGTGCTCACAGGTGACAAAGAAGATTATTATATAATCATAAAGGTGTCAATTTATCAAGGAGATATAACAACTGTAAATATATATGCAACATCACAGCACCTTAATATATAAAGGAAATACTAACAAAACTAAAAGGAGAAATAAACAGGAATACAATAAGAGCTTCAATTCCCCACTGTTAATAATGGAGAGATCATCCAGACTGAGAATCAATAACGAAAGAGTGGTTTTGAACAATACTATAGAACAAATGGACCTAACAGCAATAGGATACAGCTTCTTCTCAAGCATGCACAGAACATTTTCTAATATAGATCATATGCTAGGTCACAAAACAAGATTAGCAAATTCAATAAGATAGAAATTATATCAAATATCTTTTTCAACCACAATGGTATGAAACTAGAAATCAGTAACAGGAAACTCACTCACACATGAAAATAAAACAACTCAATCCTAAACAACTAATTTATCAAATAAAAAACCAAAAGAGAATAAAACATTTCTTGAGGTAAATGAAATAGAAACACAACAAACTTACGGAATGCAACAAAAGCAATTCCAAGAGGAAAGTTCGCAGCTATAAACACATGTATGAATAAAAAAAATAAAGTTCTCAAATAAAGTACCTTGAAGAACCAGGAAAAGAAGAAAAAACTAGGCTCAAAGTTGGCACTACAGAGAACAGGATACCAATGAAAATAAAACAATTATAAATGAAAAGATTAAGAGCTGGGTACTTAAAAAGATTAAAAAACTGACAATTGTTAACTAGGCTAACCCAGAAAAAATGAGAAAGAGCAAAAGTAAACAAAATGATTAATGAAAGAGAAGACATTCCAGCTAATACCAAAAAACACAAAGGTTGATGAGACTTCTATGAACAACTGTATGCCAATAAATTCAACCTTGCCAGTAAGTTAAATAACCTAGAAGAAATGGATACATTACTAGAAACATACAGTTTACTAAGACTGAAATGAAGAAATAGAAAATAAAAACAAACCAATTATTAGTGAGAAGATCAAATCAGCATTGAAAAACTTCCCAACAAAAGCCCAGAAACAAATGCTTTCACTGGTGAATTTTACCAAGCATTTAAAGAAGAATTAATGCCAATTATTCTCAAACTCCTCCAAAAAATTAAAGAGAAAGGAATGCTCCTGAACTTTTTTTACAAGGCCAGGATTACCCTGACACCAATGCTAGATAAGGATACTGTAAGAAAAGAAAACTACAGGCTAATACTCTTGACATGTATAGATGCAAAAATCCCCAACAGAATAATAGTAAACCAAATTCAACAGCCCACTGGAAAAATCATACACCATAAACAAGTAGGATTCATCTCTGGGATACAAGGATGTTTCAGCACATGAAAATCAAAATGAAAGATAAAAATCATATGATTAACTCAACAGATACAGAAAAAGCATTTGGAAAAAAAATCAACATTTTTTTTTATGGTAAAAACCTTTGTCAAATTAGGTTAGAAGGGATGTATCTCAACATAATAAAGGCCATTATATAATAAGCTCACAGTTCATATCATACTCAATGATGAAAGGATGAAAGCTTTTCCTCTAAGACCAGAAATAAGGGGTCCACTCTCACCACTTCTATTCAACACAGTACTAGAAGTCCCTGTCATAGCAATCAAGAAAGAGAAAAAGAAATAAAAGATACCAAAATTAGAAAGAAGAAAAAATGTCTCTATTTGCAGGTGATATGATCTTTCACATAGAAAACCTTAAAGATTTCCAAAAAGCTGCAAGGAAACAAATTCAATAAAGCTGCAGTACACAAAATTAACATTAAAAAAATGAGTTGCAATTTTATACACTGACAACGAACTGTCAGAAAATGAAATAAAGAAAACAATCCTATTCGTAATAGCATCAAAAACAACACAATACTTAGAAATATAGACTGTTTAATCAAGGACGTTAAAAATCTGCATAATGAAATCTGTAAGACACTGATGAAAGAAACTAAAGAAGATGCAAATAAATGGAAAGATAGTATATGTTCATGAGTCAGAAGAATTAGTATTGTTAAAATGTCCACTACCCAAAGCCATCTATAGGTTCAATACATCATTTACCAAAATTTCACTGAAGTTTTTACAGAAATGGAACAATCAATCCTAAAATTTGTATGGAATGACAGAAGATCCTGAGTAGCTAAAGCAATCTTGAATAAGAATAATAAAACTGAAGTGTATCATACTCCTGATTTTAAACTATACTATTAAGCTATAGTAATCAAAACAGAATGGGTCTGTCATAAAAACACACATAGACCAATGGAACAGAACTGAGAGTCCAGAAATAAACCCTCACATTTATGGCCAGCTAATATCTGACAAGGGAGTTAAGAACAATCAATAGAGAAAAGTCTCAGTCAAAAAAAGGTGTTGGGAAAACTGGAAAACCCGTGCAAAATAATTTATATCACAGAAATGCAAATCAAAACCACAATGAATAACCACCTCACACCTGCCAGAATAATCATCATTAAAAAAAGACAGATAAGTGCTAGCTAGCTAGAATGCGAAGAATAGGGAATCTTCTGTACTAATGATAAGAATATAAATTAGTATAGTCACTATGGAAAACAGCATGGAAGTTTCTCAAAAAATTAAAAGCAGACCTACCATATGATCCAGTAATCCTGCTTCTGGGTACATATCCAAAAGAAATTAAAGCACTATTGCTAAGAGGTTCCTGTATGCACAGGTTCATTATGGCATTCTTTACAATAGCCAAGACATGGAGTCAACCTAAATGTCTACTGTTGGGATGAATGGATAAAGAAAAGGGGACACACACATACACAATGGAATATTATTCTTCCATAAAAAGGAAATCCTGCCGCTTGTGACAACATGAATGAACCATGAGGGATTTGGTTAAGGGAAATAAATCAAAGACCAATTTTGTATGATCTTACTTACCTGTGGAATCTAAAAAGAACTCATAGAAACAGTTAAAAGGTACAAACTTTCAGTTATAAGGTGAATAAGATCAGAGTATCTAATCTACAGAATGGTGACGATAGCTAATAAGGCTGTACTATGTACTTAAAGTTGCTAAGAGAGTAAATATTAGAAGTTCTTCACACACACACACCCCCCCTCATAACTATTTGAAGCAATGAATGTGTTAAATAACCTCACAGTGGTGATCATTTTGTAATATATACACATAACAAATAATTACATGGTGCATCTGAAGCTCACATAATGTCATATGTCAATTTTATCAATTAACAACATGTCAATTATATCAATTGACAATATGTCAATTTCTCAAAAAAGTTGAAAAAAATCTCTATCATTCATCAGGGTAGTTGAGAATTGAAATAAGATAGGTAAAAGCCCCTCTATAAAACTTAAACTTTCTAAAAGTCTAAAGAATTATCATGTTAATTTTAAATATTCATGTCAGAACTATGACATGGAACACTTGTGTGTTGACTGCATTATTTATTAGGCATCATCAGTATTTTTTAAAATAAAAAGACCTTGTTTACTTACCTATGAGGGTTGTGAAAGGCTCAAATGAAATAATACCAGTACAAATGCTTTAATCATGTACAATTATGATTATTTAAAATATCAGTCAAATTCTACCACAAAAAATGCTCTTACCACAAAAATTCATTACTAGTACACAGCAACAAATTTTTTTCAAATTATCCTTACATCAACTATTTGAAGCAACCAAAGAATCAGAACTTTGAGGAACACTATTCTCTAAACTGTATCATAAGTTATGAAAACACAATGCCATTTGAAAGATATCTACATAACAAATGATCAAAATCCCAGAGACCAATTTCATTAAATAGCTCCTTGTAGCAAAGATCTAATGTGAAAACAATGATGACTTGGAAATACAAGTATGAAATCAGGCTTTCAAAAAGTACATGTAAATTTAATTATCCCTCGAAGTTATTTTTTGAAATGGGCAAAAATACCAGGAATGTGTCATAAATGCTGTATTTCTGCTCAAAGCAGTGATTTAGAGTTGCACAGCTTGCCAAGGCTTGACTTCCTCTGAAAGGCAGAGGGTATAAGGAAAGTAGTCAAGCTGCTCATTATTTGGAATGCTGGATATAAAATCATCAGTTTCCAATTGTTTGATAGGATGAAATATAAAAACACCACAAAAAATTGGCAGAGAAAAAAAGATTCAAAGTCCTACTCCACCTTAAATGGCCTCACTGTGTGACCTCTGAAATGGTAATGGGTTATGAAATCAATGTTTTAGCCTACGCAAAAGTGTAGGTAGCTGGATTGTCAAGAAGGATGCTAAAACTGTGGCCTAGAGAAAGCACCAACACTCTAAACAGGTCAGCACAGGAAGCAGAGTACACATGCCTCAAACTTGCTCATCATATAGCCTTCAGCAAGAATATAAAATACATTTTATTCACTGAAAATAGTTTCTCGAAACAAAAAACAACCCACCGAGCCACAATGTATGAACACATTAACTAATTCAGAGGCCACCTTTACCCTGCACTTGCAGAGGTAATGTTTGTAAAAGGCAAAGACAATTAGGGCATCTTGTATCATCCTGCCATCTCCACCTATTTTCCCAATTGGTGCAGCTCTCTGCACCAATTCCATATAATAAATGCCCGAAATAACCATTAGTCTCCGTTCAGACTTTAGCATTTCCCTTTAATTGCTAGATTACTACTTCCCTACACTTCTCTCCTGGAATTTAAGGATGAGATGAAGAGGGTGGCAGCATCATTGAAGGAAGACATTGCCAGTGCCTCCCTCCACCAAATTTGGCAAGCTAGCACAAACCTAACAGGACTGTGGTCTGAAATGATGAGGGTAGGAAATCTATGCCCAAGGAGAACCTTAAAACCCAAGTACAGTCTAGCTGGATTCTCAAAAAACTTACAACTTTCAATTTCCAAGGTGCAGTTTTGTTCATCCAGTGGGTACCGCCTCAGGTCCATCATACAGGCAGCTGTGGTTGTGATTCTAGAAAAGAAATATCAGTGATACATGCTGTTAGCTGGTCCATGACTGAGCTGGAAAAATTAAGTCCCAAAGAAGATAGCACTGGGTCTCAAGGAGCCTGATTTAGCCTAATCTCTAACAAAAAGAGTGCTACAACTTTGGAAAACCATTTTCCCTGGTGGGCCTCATGATGCTTTGTAAATTAAACAGAGTGTACTAAGTTAGTATTCTCCCAAGATTTGGCCCATTACCTACCTGGTACCCCAAATCACCTGGAAGCACTTATTAAACAGGCAGTTTCTATTCTCCAGAAGCTCTTGTGATGGAATGGGGCCATCCCAGGACTCTATTTTACAAGCATGACAGGTGATTGAGAAAATCAATGTGGCTCTCAGTCTTCCACTCATGTTTGTTTTCTCCTTCTTTTCTTAAGATCTTAAAATCAAATTTCCCAACAATCTCAGCTTTGGTCCATCATTTTTGACATTTCTATACAGAGTGTAGTGCTTTGCAAGTGTGTTAGTATAATACACAATAAGCTTTTCATCTGTCACCTAATTTGCTCTATCCTGAATAATCTTTCTATAGCCCTTTAGAGAGTTTCCTCCTATTGGTTGGAAGGATTATTTATCTAAAACAGACAGTACCTTTATAATTTATCAGGGAGAGATGTATATGTCTCCAGTGTCTTTATATTTCTCTGTCATCATTTTTCACTAACCTCTCTTTTCACTAATAGAAGACCTACTAGAAAGAGCCAAAAACATACAGTCCTAAGTGATTATCAGTATGGTTTCTGATCAATAAGGCAGCATAATTTTATGAAAAAGCACACTTTAAAACACAACAGACAAAGGTATGAATCCTAATTCTGCCTTGTTAACACTGAGATATACATCAAAATGGTCAATATCTCCTAACCAACCTTAGTTTCTTTATCTGTAAAAAGGGGGCATTTTAATAACAATAATAATTACCTAACAGTTTCTGGATGAAGTAATATAATAATTTATGTAAAGAATATAAAAGAGGACCTATACATAACAGGCCCTTTACATCTGGTAAACAAAACCAAGGGAAAAACTGGTGTTGATGAACTTTGAGGCACTATACTTGTGTGTTGGAAACAGAGAAATAAATGCAGCCCTAGCTTGAGAGAAACAATCCATAGCTTGACCTTTTTCATTAAAAGGTCTCAGGCATTGGGCTTCCCTGATGGCCCAGTGGTTACGAATCTGCCTTCCTATGCAGAGGGTACAGAATCGATCCTCTGCTGGGGAGCTAGGATCCCACATGCTTCATGGCCAAAAAAAAAAAAAGAAAGAGAAAAGAAGAGAAAAGAAAAGGTTTTGAGCACAACTTACACAGTCCAGGTAGACTGAATCTATGAAATTCCTTGGTCAGGTTTAAGTGTCTTACGCCTTTGTTGTAGGATGAAACGCATAAGTTATTGTAAGTAGTTCCTGCCTCTTTAGTTTGATTACTGCTTCATTAAGGTTTGTGCTTTGCTAATTTTTGCTTTCCTATTTAGTCATAAGTGAGCATCCTATGACTGTTGTTCATCTTGGACTCCTTCCTCTTCTTTACCAGGAGGATTCTCTGCCTCAACTCCTCAGCCATCTGCCTTCTTCAGCATCCATGGCCCCATTGCCCCACTTCCGTGTTACTATAGGATCTCGGTCTCTTAGTCTCTCCATCTGCCTCCCTACTATTATTTATACAATGGTAAGACATTTTAAAGACACAGATAGGATTCTACCACTCCTCTTCAAAATTTTTAGAGGCTCTTCCAAAAAATTCCCAATCTTGGCTATGACGTACTGTTACCTGAATAATCTAACCTTTTCTTCTCAATATGATCTCATACCAAGTCGTCACTCACTATTTCCAGTCTTCACATCTGTTCTCTCTGCCTAGAATATGAATTTCCCCACCCCCGATACTCACAAAGCCCTATATTTTCCTTATCCTTCATCTCAAAATCACCTCTTCTGAAAGGGATTTCTTAAGCAGTCCACCCAAAGTATCTGCCTTACTCAAGCTCCATCTTAGCTATTTATTTTCTTCAAGGAATTATTACAATCTGAAATTATCTTGCTTATTTCTATTTTGTAAGAATGATGTTTCTCAGTAAACTTTAAGCCATTTAAAAGCTGAATTTTTTTCTATTTATTGTAAGAGAATCAAAAGGGATCTGTTGAAAGGATAAAGACATGAATTATAGAATGAAGCACTTGGTTTTGCTGTGCATAAATCTTTTATTTGGGGGATTATTTTATTGCATAATTTCTCTTTTTTAAAACTTATATCTTATGTTTTAGAGATTCATTTTATATTTTTAACAGTAAGTAAAACTTAATCTACTCATTAAATTATATAACTAGTTAAAGAGTTTACTATTAAACTGTTTCTGCTTTCGATGGGACTGATCAAATGTCTATAATTTATTATTTTATAAATTATAAAAATTATATAAAACCTTAACACTCACATTTGCTCAGGGTTAAAAGAGGACAATTTATTTTGGTTATGTGATACTTGGCTAAATTTTTCACTGGTCTACTGTCTTTATTTAACATGTAGATGTAACTGAATTACCACTAACATAGAGGAACTTGTGTAGAAGAGAAATTGTCAAAGGAAATAAAATTAGCTACCTAGTGGGCATACAAATTCTCATGCTATTTGAGTAAAATAGCAGATACAATCTTCATCTTGATACACTAGATAAAATTAACTTTGTTTGATAGAATGAACAACAAAGACATGAAAGGTACAAGGGCATACATAGGATAAAGAGGGACAGTCAAAAATAGATGTCTGATTGTGTAGGTGAGGTGAATTTTGCAACTGCTACTGTAATATGCTGTAGTTTACGCTTTCCACTGATGCATATTCAAGGCAACTTACATCTGTGAACACTAGGGCTGTGAGCAAGAAAAATAAATTGACTAATGCTATTGCAGAAGCAATTGGGTTTCTACTTATGCTTTAAAAATGAAGTATTAGGAAAGTGTTTTTCTCACATCAACAACATTCATATTCCCACTGATGTTTCACTTTTTTTTTTTTAAATGTTATAGCATACTTCATAAACGGCTTCCCTGGTGGCTCAGTGCTAAAGAATCCGCCTGCCAATGCAGGAGACAGATGTGGGTTCGATCTCTGGGTTTGGGAAGATCCCCTGGAGAAGGAAATGGCAACCCACTCCAGTGTTCTTGCCTGGGAAATCCCATGGACAGAGCCTGGCAGGCCACAGTCTACGGTGTTATAAGAGAGTCAGACTTGATTTAGTGACTAGTTGACTAAAAAACAACAACTTCATAAAACTAACTAAAAATATATATGTTTTCTAGTTGATGTTTATAAGCATTTGTGTCTCCTGTTGGGATTAAAATAGAAATTCTGTAGCCAAAATAATCCACTTGGAATCCTGATAATACAGAAAAAGATGAGTGACCAGGGACAAGCCACTTACACGCACCAATGTGTGGTTGCTCCTGAAACAATGAACTAAAAACCTGCCATATTGCTTTATTATGAGATGATAAAAGTAAGAAAAAAATCTGTAACACTAAATGTTCTTCATCTTTTGTTATTACTCACTGCTAATGAGTAGACACAGTGATAACTCATTTAACCAGTAGCTACTTGGTAGAGGGCATATGTATATGTTTGTACGCGTGAAGAAATGTAGAATATTCACACCCTTATAAGCAAATCAGAGCTATGATATAAATCATGTCCCAACATATAAATATTCAAAAAGAGTCATTATGTCATGTGTGTATATGAAATCCTTATTAACAAATTTTAAGACAAAGTACAGACTGAACTGAACAGACGTAACAAATCTGCATATTTTCTAGGTGTTTTATGAGATCAGAAACCACATCTATTTTTATTTGTATCTCAAAAACCTTGCCAGGTGCTGGCCTATGCCAAGATTAAAATAAAAATAATAATAACAACAACATAAAACAAACAAAATTGTCAAGGTCACAAGTATTCTCAAACTGAGGATTTTGAAACAATTCTCTAATATAAGTGTCTGATTCAATTTATTTTAAAAAGTCCTAAAACAAATTTGAAGTCAAAATCATCCTTACAGAAGAAGCCACCTTGGAATAAATTTTATTCAGAAAAGCTCAATGACCAACATCAAAATCTATTCCTTGGGACACTGATTTATAACAGAGCTACATTTCTCTAAGAATAAGTCAACAGAATAAATATAATTAATGGGTTTTTCATGAACCTGCCTTTCTGAATCCTGATAAACATCCTTAATGGGCCTTAAATTACTCAGCATCACTACATTTCAAAGAGTCTTTGAAATGTAGCTAATAACTCATTAGGCAGGTATTCTGGTTAAGTTTTAAGACCATTGGGAAATATATGAAGACAGTCCAGTTTTCAGTCAAAGGAAACAGTCAATGATGCCTCCAAAATGAAAACTGAAGAAATCGTCTATAGTTAAAACTGGAAATGTGTCTTCTTTGGGGGGCTGAATACTAATGCATGACGAGAGCTACTTTTGGTAGCACCACTGAAACTCTAGTACTTTGGCCACCTCATGCGAAGAGTTGACTCATTGGAAAAGACTCTGATGCTGGGAGGGATTGGGGGTAGGAGGAGAAGGGGACGACAGAGGATGAGATGGCTGGATGGCATCACCGATTCGATGGATGTGAGTTTGAGTGAACTCCGGGAGATGGTGATGGACAGGGAGGCCTGGCGTGCTGAGATTCATGGGGTCGCAAAGAGTCAGACACGACTGAGCGACTGAACTGAACTGAATATTCTAACTGGGCTAAGAGATCTTTAGATAAACTTTTTATTCCTCAGCCATTGGGCACAGTTATCCAAAAGATTTATGTCACAAAATACTGACATAGTGCAGGAAAACTCAGTATGTAACAAAGCATAAAAAGTCACTAGAGGCAGCTATAAAATCAAGAAATACAACTATGCCAGTATTTCATATCAAAGACATAACAGACATTTTAAAGTGCCATTAACTGAGATTTACTGATGCTAGTATATCATTCCAAGTTTGAATATGACCTAAGATAGTTATTAAGTGATAACAAATGCCTTTGCCCCTCAGCCAATAGGAAATAACTGAGAATCATCAATGTGACACATGGGGTCTTTCAGCAGATTGTTCAACAGGGGCTTTTAGGAGCTAAAATATATGGTTAATTCCCAGTGAAGAAATACTCACAAGTCTTACTTTCTGTCCTAGTCCCAGAGCCTATAAAGGTGAACCCACTGGGGCTGGCTGGGGGAGAAGAGGAAAGCTTGTTCCAGAGGGAACTGTCTGAGGGATCATGAGAGTTCCTAAACAAGGCAAAGGGGGAATAAATGACTGATTGAAAGGCACATATTTTTTTTCCCCCCTAGATCTGAAGAAAGAACAAAGCACAGATAATGGAATCCAATGTGGAAGATGTCAAAACTGAAAAATCCTTATACAGATTGCCTGTTCAAACTAGCATACAATCACTTCAGCCTTTCTAAATAAAAAATTTTTTAAACCTTCAAAAAAAAAAATAAATAAAATATATGGTTAATCATGTGCCTTAATATGTGAAAAACTTGTTAGGATTTCAACCAGAGATTATCAAAAAGTGACTCTGAACTTTTACTTTGATCTATCAAGATAACATTCCAGCTGTTCCACCAAAAAAAAAAAAAAAAATTCAGCATCTTGGCATATTTTTTAAAGAAAATTAGCTGCCTTATCCCCAACTATGTTCAAAAAACAATGTTCTAACTCACTGCATGCTTGTACTTTGTTCAAAATATACATTTATTAAACACACAACTTATTCTAATTACAAGGGACAAAAAAGGAACCTCTGGGATTAGTAGGCAGCATTAATATAGAAAAATTAGGATGTTAAAAAGGTCAATTATCAAAAAACACATTGATATTTTTGTCTGATTAAATATGTATTATGAAAATACATATTTTTCTAGCTGTAAAACAAACATTAAACATGTCCAACTATGGGGGGAAATTCCAATTACTTTATTTCAGCATAAAAGTATGAACTGAAATTTTGAGAAGTTCTAAAGAGCTCATCTGAGTCACTTCCCCTGAAAGTACTTAATTTTTTTTGTTTTAATATCTCCAAGAAAACTTGACATTATTTTGTATCTTACAACTATTCCAGTTGGGAAACTAATGTCTTACATAGATCCCCTCTTACATGTTCTTGTCTTTTGTAGAGAAGACAGAACACCTACTGCAGGAGTCAGCTGACCTCAGCTCTGGTATTCTCAATAACAACATATCTCAAATTAATTGATCTCTTACTATGTTCCAGACACCATCCAGTGTTACTGAAACATATCCTCTTCTTTAACATGAGGAGTGTCCTATCATTATTTCCACTTTATAGATAAGATAATAGAGACACAGAACGATAGAGTGATTTTCTCCAAAAGTCACAGAGGGAGTAGTGGAGTTGAGACTTAAATCTAGGATGTTAGTCTCCGAAGCCCACATAGGTAACTACCAGGCTATCACTAACTAGGCAGGTTGACCTTGATGAAGTCATTTAGCCTCTCTGGAGGACTGGCCAATTTCTTAGATCCCAAGTGAGCTTGGAAATTCTACAATGCTGTGAAAATACATTACATGTTCTATGACCCCGTATATTTTGTAATTTTGTTTTACCCACACATTCAAAGACTGTATTTCACAGCTGTTTATTCTGTTTTAGTCAATTATGTAGATTAGCCCACCCCAGACATGCAAACACAGGCCGCTCCCCTAGGAGTCCCACATATTCTCTCCCGATTGAAGGTCTCCCACAGCATTTTTCTTCTAGCCTATGCTTTTGATTTACCTCCATAGAGGCCTTCTGCTTAAATTATAATCTCCAACACTGATGCATAATTGTTTTTAAAAGTTCTTTACAAGTCCTCCTGTAGAGTCACATGGGCTACTATGCTCAACTTTGTAATCACCAAAAAAAGTAAGATTGCTAGCAATCATGCTACCATTTGACAAATCGTGCCTTTCAGACTGGAGCTATTTGTACTCATCTGCAGCTGTTGGCTTTCTGTGACTCCTTGCTCTTTTGGAATCTTATTCTCTGTAAAGATACCCTGCACAATAAAGGAAACACAGGTTTCTGCTACAAATTCAGGGATTACAATGAAAGACATTTCCTTAAGTAACATGCCTATGGAATCCAAACAGCAGTATCTCAAAACATCTCATTCTGTAAGCATATAAATCCTAATCAACCATCTGTAGTCAGTCCTGTGTTTATCAAGATTCTCCATATTACATTCTTGGTGGTCTTATTCACAAACCCTTTGCTTATCTCATAAATGAGAATATCCATTCTTCGTTCTAGATTAAATCTTAAAAGGATTCTTACCCTGAGGGGGGGGAAAAAAACTTTTTTTTTTTCTCTTTTAATTTTTGATTCACAACCTAACAACTGAAATCTGGCTTCAGATCGCTATAAGAGATTTAATTATACAAGAGCCACTTATCACTGGGAAAGACATATAGCCAGGACTCTAATTATTTCAACAATGATTTCTTTTTAGTTTGTTTTCACAATTTAAAACAGTGTTTAGATATGCCAGATACTTATTGTTGCATTTAATATTTAAAATAGTTTCTTTTTATTTATGACGCATTAGAGACATACCATTTCAGAATAAGTTCACCAGTTTTATTCCAGTCCTTTATTTATTTATTTATTTTTAACAAAATGAGAGGCTCACAGCTGCTGATCTATAGCTGGTCAGTGACTGACTGAGGTTATAACCTCAGACGGGTCTGCTGTCACTTCTCCCACATCCAGTCCCATATAATTTTAAACTGTAAACTACACATGCTGGAGGTCTTCCTTCATTTCTCCAGCTCCACCCTCCACCCTTAACCCCCAGACTAGACTGCGTAGACTTCAAAACTTCTCTGACTTCCGGCTGGATTTGGTCAATGGGGAGCAGAACAGGAGTCTGGGGAGGGGGAAAGTGAGAGTCTGGGAACTGTACTCCAGACCCCATCCCCAGGAACTTGTGAACAGGTCCCTTGACTATTCCCTCCTCTCGCTCTTGAAGTCTAGGATGCAAGGGAACAGATGGCAACCTGCTGATCCTATCTCGGGGGTGGGCAGGGAACGGTTCCTTCTCTTTATAAATTGACTCCTTCTCTTTGTAAATTACCCTTTTATTACAAGTCATCTCAAATTATCCCACTTTCACTAAGGCATCTGTTTCCTGTTGCACCCCTAACTGATAGAATGTATTATAGAAATGTATTTAAAATCTGAAGTTTCTCTAGCTAGGCTGTCAAAAAAATTAGAAGCGTATTCCATTCCTGGGTCCTTTTATCTTAGGATTTTAGGGATGTGGGGATGAAGTTTTCTTGTACTTAAAATGAACTGCCTCCTTCCTATGATTCCAGTCTCAGTTCACTGGAGCCCACCCAAAAAGCACTATCTCTCCACGCCAGCCAAAGCAACCCCTCCTCCCCTACCACTTGTCACTGTCTCGTTTAATTTTATTTCCTTCATAATACCTATCATAGGATTACCCTGGCAGTCCAGTGATTAAGACTGGACTTCCAACTGTGCTTCCAATGCAGTGAACTCAGGTTCAATCCCTGGTCAGAGAACTAAGATCCCACTCATTGTGCTGTGCAGCCATTTTTTTTTTTTTTTTTACATAAAATAACATGGAGAAAATACTTCAAAAAGTACTTATTATTACCTGAAATTAGTCTGTGTATGCATTGGCTTATTCATTACCCTCTGTCTCCCTACTAGACTCAGAGTCTATGTTAAGCTGGGTTTTTACAAAGCAGATCCTTAAGGATGCTCACTAGGGATCACCATCTGTGAAAGTGAGAAGGACCTGGACAAAGGAAAATGCTGATGCAGGATGCTAGCCCAGCAACATGGATGTTCTGACCAGAGTACTGCCATGAGAGTTACTCACATGAGACTGAAATGACCTTTAAACCACCTCCCTCTTCCACCATCACTACACACACACACACCTTCCTTGAACAGCTGGCATCTGATGGTTGAGAAAAAGATACACTCAATTAAAAGGTCAGTGGGAAACATGTTCTGAGGTTGATCCAGCCTCCAACATGCCCTCACACACATTTTCCCTGCAGTACATGGTTGTATCTGTGATCACCTAAACCAGTAAGTAAAAGAGATTTTACTGTTATTGCTCCTGCTGTTATTTTTCGAACACAAAAATAAATTACTCAAAGCAGCCTCCTATCACATACTAGCAACTCAGCTTGCACTTATGACTCCAACAAAAGCTACCAACAATGCCATCTCAGACTTATCTGCCACTCATCTCTAATGGCAAAATATTTCCATCTCAGTGGCATGTTTGCTATTTAAGTCTTTTATATAAAACAGGTACCAAATACGCAGGAGAATGTTTCACACCATTAGAAGCCACACATTTGTGTTAAAAACTTATACAGTGCTTTATGTTAATTATATTTCAATGGAAGTGGAAGAAAAGAATTAAAAGTAAATAAAAAGTATGATATGAAGTATAAAAAGATGAGAAAACACAAATTAAACCTGAGGATTATTACCTATCTAATCAGCAAAAACAAAGAAAAGATAATATTCAGTACTACACATTTTGCAGGGAAACGGACCCTTTCACACATGCTACCAGTAGAATTATAAATCAGAACACTTTCTGGATGACAGGCTTTCTGTAACAGAGAAGAGTGGCTAGCATAGCGTTCGTTGATCTTCTCTAAGTTTCGAATACACGGGGGCACAGAGGTCAAGAACAGAGGCCTTGGCAGTGACGAGTGGTGCTGGGCTCATATCTTGGCACTGCCTCTTGCTGTGTGACCTTGAGCCAACATATAGAGAGGAGCTGCTATAATACAAAAGGTCCTTTTGAATGCTGGACAATTATTTCTTCAGAATTCTAAGGAGGTATGACCCTGAGCATCCCACAGAAAAGCAAAAGACTTTCTTCTGACTTGAAAAAATCATCCTGATTCTTCAGAAGCTTTTAGCTACTTAGGATGAAGTTTTGAAGTGGGAGTAGAGGGTGTCTGTGGATAATATCAACTAAAAGGTGAAATCCAGAGAGCCCCTTATAACTGAAGACTGCTGCTGCTGCTGAAGACTAGTTTAAAGAAAAAGTTTAGAATTTAAGATGGAAAAAAAAATGTCTTTAAAAAGTTATCCCCACACATGTCTTATGATGCAGCGTGGTTAAAGAAAACAAGAGAAAAAGAAAAAAAAATTGTCTTGTACCCAAAAGATGATACACTGAGTAAGAACTGTGTGTTCCTGCTCAGTCGTGTCCAACTCTTTGCAACCCCATGGACTGGAGCCGCCAGGCTCCTCTGTCCATGGAATTCTCCAGGCAAGAATACTGGAGTGGGGTGCCATTCCCTTCTGCAAGGATCTTCCCAATCCAGGGATCGAACTCAGGTCTCTTGAGTCTCCTACAGTGGCAGGTGGATTCTTTACCACTGCACAACCTGGAAGCCCAAATAAGATTAGCTGACTAAATAGAGAACTGAAGCAGAGTGAAGTAAATCATCAAAAAAATACATAAACCCTGGGGTTCATTTTAAAGAAAACTCTTGGAGAAACAGAAAAGGCTCGCACAAAAAAGGGCATAAACACTTATGTTGAAAATGACAGACAATTTATAATACAAGTCACTAAATATTATTATAGCACAGTACAGGTCACTAAATGTTACTGTTTGTGTGTTAGTCTCACAGTCATGTCCAACTCTGTGACCCCATGGATTGGAGCCCTGTCAGGCTCCTTTGTACATAGAATTCTCCAGGCAAGAATACTTGAATGGGTAACCATTCCCTCCTCCAGGCAATCTTCCAGACCCAGGGAATCTAACCCAGGTCTCCTGCACTGCAGGCAAATTCTTTACCATTTGGGCCACCAGGGAAGCCCAAATGATTATTAGAGCACAGTACAAAAGGTACGAATGAAGACAAGCACATCCAATTCCTGGATGAAAACTGAAAACATCAGAAAAGGTATCAGAAAAGGAAAAGGTGTGTAACACCATTTTTATACAGATAATTTCATTTCCTCCAAGCTGGAAAATGGGGACAGGGTTGGAAGAATGAGAGGATGGACAACAAGGTAAAGAATGGTTGTGCTGTCAGTATTTCCCGCAGCTTGCCTGGTCTCTCTCTCTGTTTCTTTCTCCGGGGGGAAAAAAAATGGCAAACTAGCTTCATAATTCAGTAAAATGTTACTGAGTATTAAACCCTGAAAATTAATTGTTTAACAAATAGATGAGTGAGCTCTGCTGTTCCACCTGAAGAAGAAAGCAGACTGATGGATGTAATAAGAGCCTCTATTTTTACAGAGGGCTCAAGGGAGCAATGATGGGCTGTTCGCATGGTCCAAATAGGAAGCTATGGTCATAAATTCTAACATGAAGGACATGGAGGATTTAGGTTAAATAGAAAGATGACTTGGCTGATAGTGAAGGCTATAAAATCATGAAACAGATCCCTGGGTGAATGGTAGATTTCCCTTTCTGGAAATGATGTGTAAAGAAGAGGCTCATCTGTCAGGGTGATGGAGAGGGGCCCAGCACATTAGGATGGTTTAGGTGACAAGTCTGTACTTTCTGGTTCACCAAAGCAGCCTCTATCTTTAATTTCCAGCAACTAAAGCAAATGCCTAAATCCCTTGCAGCCTGAGCGTGCCTCTGATAATTTGGCTTGTAATGGATTTTAGCTTAATAAAACAGACAATAACATGAAGAGTTGCTAAAAGTAATTAAATAACTGAAGAGGTGTAATATAGCCTATAAACATTCAAGTATTTCAACGCATGCTTAATGACATCCAGGGCCAGGTAAAGATGTATTTCTGTCAGGTAATTACTAACAATTATTTAGGACTGTTCTCAGAGCACTGGGATGCAACATTAAATGTTGGTTATCATCTTCATGCTCAGTGTTCACATTAGTTAAGCATTTGTGGTACTGTAACACCATAATGTCACTAATGAGTAATTATTTCTAGAGCAATTATTTTTTAAGTGATTAAGATGCGTTGTATCACTGTGACACAACTGACTTCATATTTGCTTTCTCAATAGCTTCCTTGTCTTCCCTACAAGTTCCCTTCCCCAAAGCATATTAGACTGTCTTTTTCTCACAGGAAAAGAATAGACTAATAACTACCAAATGCATACCGTCCGTGAGAGAAATACAATGCAACAAGCTGAGGTCTGCTAATTCTTAAGCTACCATTAGGGAGCTGAAGAGAGTATCAGGATATTAAGTTGGATAATATATACATTCAAAAACCTAAAATTTGCAAGTTTATCATCACTCTGTCAATGAGCCTGAACTTTAAAATTTCTGAATGCCAATAAAGGTGCTGACCAATATTAGTTTATCCACAGTGACAGCTTACATTCTGCATGGTGCTTACTAAGCCCTGTAGAAGATTTTTAATAAAGTATTAAGATATAGTCTTTGACCTTAAGAACCTTAAAATCAAAGACAAGACACAAAATAAACTGATATATAAAGGTATTATTTGGGATCCCAGATAGCTGAGACAGTAAAGAATCTGCCTGCAATGCAGGAGATACAGGTTTGATCCCCGGGTTGGGAAGGTAACCTGGAGAAGGAAATGGGTTTCAACATTCAGAAAACTAGGATCATGGCATCTGGTCCCATCACTTAATGGGAAATAGATGGGGAAACAGTGGAAACAGTGTCAGACTTTTATTTCTGGGGGCTCCAAAATCACTGCAGATGCTGACTGCAGCCATGAAATTAAAAGACACTTACTCCTTGGAAGGAAAGTTATGACCAACCTAGACAGCATATTCAAAAGCAGAGACATTACTTTGCCAACAAAGATCCGTCTAGTCAAGGCTATGGTTTTTCCAGTGGTCATGTATGGATGTGAGAGTTGGACTGTGAAGAAGGCTGAGTGCCAAAGAATTGATGCTTTTGAACTGTGGTGTTGGAGAAGACTCCTGAGAGTCCCTTGGACTGCAAGGAGATCCAACCAGTCCATTCTGAAGGAGATCAGTCTTGGGTGTTCTTTGGAAGGACTGATGCTAAAGCTGAAACTCCAGTACTTTGGCCACCTCATGCAAAGAGTTGACTCACTGGAAAAGACTCTGATGCTGGGAGGGATTGGGGGCAGGAGGAGAAGGGGACGACAGAGGATGAGATGGCTGGATGGCATCACCGACTCAATGGACATGAATTTAAGTGAACTCTGGGAGTTGGTGATGGACAGGGAGGCCTGGCGTGTTGCAATTCATGGGGTCGCAAAGAGTTGGACACGACTGAGTGACTGAACTGAACTGATCTTTGAAGGAATTTTCTTTTTTAATATTTGATATTTCATTCTTTACTTGCCAAATTTTCTGTGCCTAATGTGTTATTTAAATATTCAGAAAACAAACTTTTACTCTTAAAAAAAAGGAAGGGAAGAAAGTGGAGGAGGGAGAGAGAAATGATATTTTCTGAATAATCCGTAGATGATGGTGGGTAGAGAGCTCAATTTTTTAAACTTCCAGTGCCTTATTTTACAGATACATGACTTCACAATATTACCAACAATTATTCTGCAAATTTGATCAGTCTCAATGGCCTATAAATATAGCTGATATGGAACAGTGATATTCTAAACAGAATAATCTATGAGCAAAACTTCTTACCTATAAGATATGTGGCTTAAATTGAAATTTGTTTTTGTTTTTGTTTTTTTTTTTCTGTAATGTCGGGGCTATAGCTAAGGAAACAAATCATTCATACTTATGTAGCTTCAAAATGAAGACTAATTTTTTTTTTGTCAATGATAATGCCATGTTTTTACAGAAAGGGAAAAAACCAATACAGAGTAATTTCAGGAGTCAAATAGACTTGGCTCAACATTCAGCTCCACGGGTACCAGATCTATGATTTCAGGCACATTATTTAACCTTTCTGAACTCCACTTTCCTATTCTGTAAAAACATATACCTCTTGGAGTGAAGTAAGTCAGAAAGAAAAACATCAATACAGTGTATTAACACATATATATGTAATTTACAAAGATGGAAATGATGACCCTATATGCAAGACAGCAAAAGAGACACAGATATAAAGAACAGACTTTAGGACTCTGTGGGAGAAGGCAAGGGTGGGATGATTGAGAGAAGAGCACTGAAACACGTACATTACCATATGTGAAATAGATCACCAGTCCAAGTTTGCTGCATGAAACAGGGCACTCAAAGGTGGTGCACTGGGACAACCCAGAGGGACGGCATGGGGAGGGAGGCGGGAGGGGGGTTCGGGACGGGGGATGCATGTGCATCCATGGCTGATTCATGCGTCCCCCGTCCCGAACCCCCCTCCCGCCCGGAATGTTTAGTGGAGCTAAACATTCCACTTATGTGTATGGCAAAGCCACCACACCATTGTAAAGCTTCCAGTTAAAATAAACTAATTAATTAAAAAACAAAACATGTAAAGTATTTAGTATAGGATACCTGGCACAAAATAATAACTTAATAAATGTAAAATAAATAATTAAGTAAGCAAATGCGTGAATAGAAAAACTAAACATAAAAATAAACAAAATACCATGAGCAAAACTAGATGATTTGTATTTACAATGCTTCAACCAATCTTGTGCAGAATTTTCTACCACCAAAACACTGAGACAGCCCTTTTGGTGGCTTGTGGCCATATGGAAAGCTTAACAGAAACTAAATCTTGCTCTTTGGCACGGAGGACTTTAACCAACAATATCAGAGATCCCCTCCCATCAGAACAGGCGGAGAGAAGGTGTATGCCTATTTGCAATGCTGAGCAAGCTGCCTGCAGAACATACAGTGCACCGCTGTTGGGGGCAGCTTTGGATTCCAAGGGTGGCTATCACCAGCAATGCCATCAGAGTCTCATCACAAAGAAGTCCAGGCACTGACACTTGCCTGTTTACCTTGCCACTGCATTCCCTTTCTGTCTCTCTCTCTCTCTTTTTTTTTTTCAATTTTTTTGATCTTGGAGTCTCCCTCTAGCCCTGTGACATGTTTTGCCATCTGTTCATGCAGATGGTGCCATCCAGAGAAGTCAAAAAGTTTGCTGTCCCCAAATCCCTCTTGATTCAGTTGGTTCTCTCTATCACAGAGCAGTAGGGAAAACAAATGAGAAACTGGAAAACACATTTCAAAGCACTAAACAGTCACAGCTCATATAAGGAATATACTGATGCTCCGTATCTGTTTGAAGTGAATGCTGTCTACAGAGGTGAGCCCTTACCCTCACATTCTCCTGAACAAAATTATGTCTACAACAGCTGATCACACCTAGAATACAGAGTCAAACATTCCTGACCCTCTCCTCACTATCCATCAGGTCAGCAACTATAGTAAACAATCTATTTTAAACGTGGCTCTGTGTATAACTTACACTCTTTTTTATCCATGCTTACAGAAACTGAAAACTTAAAAGAATAAAATAGCTTTTTTGAAATTAAGGAATGTTGTCACTGAACAACCGTAGATTGGCTTTGCTGTTGTTTAGTTGCTCAGTCATGTCTGACTCTTTCTGACCCTATGGACTGTAGCCCACCAGCTTCCTCTCTCCATGAAATGTCCTCAGCAAGAATACTAGAGTGGGTTGCCATTTTCTTCTCCATGGGATCTTCCTGATCCAGGGATCGAACCCACATCTCCTGCATTGGCAGGCGAATTCTTTACCACTGAGCCACCAAGGAAGCCAATTTGGTTTCATACAATCTAAAAATACTACACAAGATGAAACTGAGCTAAACATTCCACTTATGAAGGGGGAAAAACAAATCCAGAAGCCTGAGGATCAACAGAAAAGAGCAAAATCACAAAGAAAAGTAACAGAGGAATAGAGCCTCTTCTTTGTCTTAAGATGTCTATGACTTTTGCAATAAAATAAACTAAAACTAAAACCTATCTGCTGACACAAATTTAGTCTCCTAGGTGATTTCAGAATCGAGTTTCCCTAAATTGGAATGTTTGATAATCCATATTATTTGAAATTTTATCTCTCTGTAGGAAACTGTTTATATTATACCGAGGATCTGGAAGTTCATTTTTGCTCTGTGTTGATTTCTCCCTCTATTCTTTCAATGTATAACCCTGCCCAGACCCAGTCACCCATGCAGTAAATACAGATTTTTTCCTCCTTGAGAGTAACTCCATGTACTATCAAACAAAGACTAGACCCATGGTTTGTCTTATTCCTTTATCAGAGCTGATGATGAACTGTGTGGAGATGAAGTAACTTAACAAGGCTCCATGAATTAAGCCCTAGTGAATAACATCAGTATACAATGAAACTGGCTTCCCAGGTGGTGCTAGGGGTAACGAATCTGCCTGCTAAGGAGGAGACGTAAGAGACGTGGTTCCATCCCTGGATTGGGAGGATCCCCTGGAAGAGGGCATGGCAATCCACTCCAATATTCTTGCCTGGAGAATCCCATGGACAGAGGAGTCTGGCAGGTTACAGTCCAAAGGGTTGCACAGAGTCAGACAAGACTGAAGCAATTTGGCACAGCAATGAAATACACAATTCATTCAAAACTAAAAAAGCTAAGAAGAATCATTTGGAGTGAGGATAGTGTTTCTCATCATCAAAGCTTTCACATGGGCCTAAGGGTGATGGTTTCATCTCTTGTATCTTACTTTCCAAAAGAAAAATCAACCCATGACTCCAGAAAAATAGGCTAAAATATTTAGGGTTTGGGGAAATATTGTTTTGAACAAACCCAAGTGCTTTGATTCCCTACACAGTAAACAACCTTCATTCCCCCTACTGCCTGCCTGCCTCCTATCACACAAACACAGAAAATACATGTGTGTGCCCATGTGTGTGCACACAGGCATAGGTGTGCACAGACTCACAAATACACATATTCTGAAGTTCAGACAAGACAGTACAAGTAACATAGATATTGTCTACATCAAGCAAAGAATCTTATATCTGCTTTACCATCAATGAGAATCCATACACATTTTTATTCATAAAATATTGGATTACCATGAATAGACTTTCCCCCTTGAACTCAGTGGTAATGAATTTTCTGAGATGTGTGCCTAAAAATCTCTCATTAGAAGTGCTTTCTCAGTGATCCATTCTGTGGTAGAAGGTTAATGTGGGTCACCTAAATTCCACTTTGATACAATTCTCTCCACCTTCACCTCTCTGTATACCTTCCAAAATATCACACTGATTGCAAATGACAAGGTAATTTAATAAAACACCAGGTGCCAGTGGAAATTTCTACACAGTCAACTCATAGTTGTATTTAAGTCATGATTTGGGAAGCTGAATTCATGACAATTGCTGATCCTGTTTTGTTTTCAAAATGCCTTCTTATCAGCTGTTGAACTGGCATCACTTCAAGCTCCATCTTACCGCGAATACAATTCTTTTTACTAAGAGAAAAGAACATGGTATCTACTAGATAGGGCAGTCAGATTTTATTCACCTCATCAAAACATAATGATCTTTGATAATTAGGTATCAAATGCTATTGGTTTCATTTTATGCTTCTCCTTCTGCACCTAACTTAACTCAGTATGCAAATCCATCATTTAATTACATCAGACATGATTTTGCATGAAGGCCTGTATAGAGACAGAATAATAAATCAATTTGAGATAAACACTGAAGACACCATAGATCCCATTCAACTGATAAACTGAGTCAGGTAGTTGGACTGATAACATAGGAAATACTGTGAAGAAACTGCAATAACTAATTCATTTACATACACAAATATGTATATATATTCCACAAATGTTTTTTCAGTGACTTCTGAGACAGGCACTGATCAAGATGCTGGGATACAGTCAGGAATAAAACAGAGGTCCCTGTTCTCATGGAGTTTATATATTCATGGAGTCAGGCCAACAAAAATAGTAAATAAATAATGCATTTAGTTATAATTAAAATAAATAAATTTATATTAAAAAATTTTTTTAAATCAGCTAAAAAAAAAAAAGAACGTAAAATGCAGTAATATACGAGAGGAAACAAAGTTCAAAGTACTGAGTTCTTTAGTAGTGTTACTAAAACTTTCTCCCTGGGAGCACATGAGTTTGTTCAGCACCTTAAGACCAATTTGCTCCATCCTTTGCAACAGCAACCTGCATTCCTCAGATCACTACTGTCAGTCTTCATAAAGAACATCTTAGCTGAGGTTTCACCTTCTAAAGCAGCACTCTCTCTCTCTCTTCTACTTTTTATCAGGTCATTCATTCTGTTTAGTTTTCTTCATAACAACTTGCTATCATAACAACTTCTTTGTCACAACTTGCTATCTTCATATTTATCACTAAATAGATTTTTTTAACAGTGGCTTATGTTTTCTTCCTGAAGTGCAAGCTTCTAGAGGTAGAGTCTATGCTTGGCTTATTCACTCCTGCACCTCCAACCCCCACCTAGTGCAACAAGAGGTGTTCATTCAGTAGTTGACTGGATAGATAGATGGGTAAATGAATTAAGTGTTCAGCAATTCACTTCACGACAATGGCTTTGTTTCATTAAATATAAACTAGAACTGCTAGTATTTCCTCAAGCTTCCTTTTGGAACACTATACATTCTAATATTAGGTAGTCAAAATAAATAACTGCATTTAGTTATTAGCCTTATGAAAATTCTGAGTACGTCATGTCTTCTCCACTACCTCCCAGCCATGCACTGGGTCATTTTTCTGCATTAAACCTGTTAAAGCACTAAAGGCATGGGCTTTGAAGTCAAATATGCTTGAATTCTACTCCTAGCTTTGATGCTTATATACTTGTACTGCTTTGAACAAGTTACTAAATTTGTCTAAGGCTCAGTTTCCTCTTCTTAAAAATGGTAAAATATCAGTATCTACCTTTTGATGAAGGTAAAAGAGGAGAGTGAAAAAATTGGATGAAAACTCAACATTCAGAAAACTAAGATCATGGCATTTGGTCCCATCACTTCAAGGCAAATAGATAGTGAAACAATGGAAACAGTGACAGCTTTTATTTTCTTGGGCTCCAAAATCACTGCAGATGGTGACTACAGAAATGAAATTAAAAGATGCTTCCTTCTTGGAAAAAAAGGTATGACAAACCTAGACAGCATATTAAAAAGCAGAGACATTACTTTGCCAACAAAGGTCTGTCTAGTCAAAGCTATGGTTTTTCCAGGAGTCATGTATGGATGTGAGAAAAATGAAAGTTAAAGTCGCTCAGTTGTATCCAACTCTTTGCAACCCCACAGAGTATATAGTCCATGGAACTGTCCAGGCCAGAACACTGGAGTGGGTATCCTTCCCTTATCCAGGGGATCTTCCCAACCCAGGGATCAAACCCAGATCTCTCATGACAGCTGGACCATAACAAGGCTGAATGCTGAAGAATGGATACTTCTGAACTGTAGTCCTAGAGAAGACTCTTGAGAATCCCTTGGACTGCAAGGAGATCAAACCAGTCAATCCCAAAGGAAATCAGTCCTGAATTTTCACTGGAAGAACTGATGCTGAAGCTGAAGCTCCAATACTTTGGCCACCTGATGCGAAGAGCCGACTCATTAGAAAAAACCCTGATTCTGGGAAAGATTGAAGATAGGAGGAGAAGAGGATGACAGAGGATGAGATGGTTGGATGGCATCACCAACTTGATGGACATGGGTTTGAGCAAGCTCTGGGAGATGGTGAAGGACAGGGGGTCACAAAGAGTTGGACATGACTGAGTGACTGAACAACAATAACCAGACTGAATTATTTGAGGATTAGAAGATACAATGTATGCACAGTACATGAGATATAGGATGTACCCAATTAATTTTGAATACTATGATTATCTTGGTAACTATAATAAAGTGCAACAAATATTGGATATCTACTGTGTGCCAGCTACTTTACATAAGTGATATTATTTAATTTTGCCCATATTTCCATAAGTTAAATGATATTATAGTTTTCAGTTTAAAGTTGTTACATAACTTTTTAAAAAACCACAAAACCTGTAAAAACAAACTTCAGGACTTGGCTCGGACCTACCATTCTATTCTACCTCTTCCAGCTCTCAATTATATTTTTCTACGAAGATCTACACTTGAATCTCAAGTTTTGAATGTTTCATTTGTCTCTATGTATCACCAGCACCTAGAACATTGTTGTTACATAATAAGGATTTACCATCACCATTCCCTCTTGCCAAGTATCATCCTACACAAATCAGGATAGGAAACAGCAGAAGAAGTGAAATTTAGATACACATAACAAATTTAATAACAGCAACTAATCTTTACAGTTTAATATGTGCCAAGCACTTGACGAAATTCTTTACAAGTATTTGTCCAGATAATCCTGTCAGTAATTCTACAAGGTAGTTACTATAAATGTGGCTCAGCGGTAAAGAATCTGCCTGCTTCTGCAGGAGACCTGGATTCACTTCCTGGGTCGGGAAGATCTCGACAAGTGAAATGGCAATCCACTCCAGTATTCTTCCTGGGAAATCCCATGGATAGAGGAGCCTGGCAGGCTACAGTCCATGGGGTCACAAAGAGTCAGACACGACTTAGCAACTACACAGCAGCAGCAGCAGCAGGGACTATAAAGCCCTGTATTCCTCATGAGGGAGCTGAGGCTCAGAAAGATGGAGCGCAGTTTGTCAGTGACAGAAGAAGGCCTTGTAACAGGCTGTCAGATTCCAAACCCATGCTCCAAACATGCCAGATGAAGCTAGATATGGTCTTTATCATGGTCTTTTCAGTAACTTCCCTTCGTTGTCAGTATGCTACAGTCACTAAACTATAAAGTCCTAATTATTTTCTCTATTATTTCTACCGGGAGCAACACAACATGGAATTCGAATTTTCCTCCAAGGATTTATGACCATTTAGCATTTTCTTACTTTTTATTCTGTCCATAAGAGTGCAGATAATGAGCTACTTCTCAGAAGTAAAATAGCTTGAGCATTTCATAATATGGTGACTGTGATTTGAGTCATTAACCTATTACAGTGATTTGGCTTGCTTTATTTGCGACCTCAAGAATAAAGAGAGAGAAATGTGCTAGAAATCCACCCTTACCACCAACTTAGCAAATCAAGTAAACTTTTGTCAAAAGTCCTTTACCCTAAGAAATTTGCCAAAAGACCTTTAACCTAAGAGGTGATTTCTAGAGGCTAGATAATGTTTTATCTCCTTCATTTTTTTTTTCTACCTGTGGAGAATAAGGCTGACATAATTCTCTGTGAAATAAATCATTTTACTTGTTCCAGAAAATATATATAGATTTTCTTCCATGTACTCTGGGGTCTTTTGCGATAGTTTGGTAGACAATACTTGTCCAGTTGTTGGAAATTTAGTGATGTGGTTAATGGCTCAGTGCTCTTTCTGCTTTTCCTTCCAGGATGAGAGTATTGATGCTAGAGTGAAGAATCTCAGCAAGAGAGTATTTTAAATAATGGACATGAAAGTGTGTGTGTTACTTGGGTAACTCCTTCCTGGATTATCAAGTAAGAATGACGTTCTGAAAGCATGTGGACTCACAGGCAGTCTTTAGGGTCTCTGGGAACCACAGCAGCGATGTGGCCTTGGCCTCCTCACTTCTCTAAGGTTTTACATCTCTCACTAACTAAATGGAGACTTAATCAAATTTTATAGTGGTTGCTTTTCCCTGGTCTATAACTCTCTTGATTCTTCACAATATGGATGTGCAATTCTAAAATAGAAGAGAATTTCAAAACTCCTCTACACCAACTCACAGACTGAAATGCATTACTGTTTATCCTTGAATTGGGGTGTTCAGAAAAGCAAAACAAAAATAACTTCTGCACTTAAAAGTTGCAAAGTAGAAATCCATTTAAGAATAAAGGATGAAAGGAGAGAGTGATATTAAATTATATCTGAGGAACATACTCTATGTCAAGTTGTAGGGGGACAGCTATACCAAAATCAATGTACAGGTCCTTACTGAGGAGTCCTATTAGAGACAGAGAGAGATACTCCTTTATTTGGAATGATGCCAATGAAATTCTCTCTAGAGGGGAGACAGATGACTCTTAGAAGTTCCTCTCAGGAGCTCTGGAAATTTAGGCTCTCCATTCTTCTTCAATCAACGTTTTCAGAATTGGCTTTTCCCAGAGTCTTTTGCATCCATCTTCTTGGAACAGAGTCTCTAGGAAGACTCTCTGGGAAGGTGCATGAGATCATGGGCTTTAAGTTCAGTACAGAGACTGGAAATTCATTAGAAAGTTATCTCCTTTCTCAAAGCCTGAGTCTCCTTCAACTATAAAATGGCAATGATGGGAGCATGCTTCACAGGATTAATATAAAAAAATTCAGGGCTTGACATTCAGAAAGTACTCAACAGAAAAAGGAACCCTCCTACATGGTTGATAGGAATGTAAATTGGTGCAGCCACTATGGAAAACACGATAGACAAACATTTCTCAAAAAGGTAAAAATAGTGTTGTTTTATGATCCAGTAACCTGACTCCTGGGCATATATCCAAATAAACCTATAATTCCAAAAGATACATGCACTCCTATGTTCATAGCAGCACTATATATAATAACCAAGACAAGGAAACAACCTAAATGTCCATCAACAGATGAGTGGATACAGAAGATTTGAAACACACACAATCACACTCATACACACACAATAACGGAATACTGCTCAGCCATAAAAGAGAATGAAATAATGCCACTTGAAGCAGCAGCAAAGACGGACCCAGACTTTATCATACCAAGGGAAGTAAAAAGAGAAAAATAAATATATGCTATCACTTATCTATGTAAAATATGACACAAATTAACTTATCTTTAAAACAGAAACAGACTCACAGGCAAAGAGAACACACCTGGGCTGACACAGGGGGAGTGAAGGACGGGGAGTTAGGGACTAGCAGATGCAGACTATTATACACAGAATGGATAAAGGACAAGTCCTACTGCACAGTACGAAGAACTATAGTCAATATCCAGTAATAAACCGCCATGGAAAGGAAGGAATGTATATGTACACACACATAAATAACTGAATACTTTTGCTGTACAGCAGAAATTAAGATAAAATTGTAAAGCAATTGTACTTCAATAAAATAAGTTTTGAAAAATGAATAAATTTGTATGATGAACAATAAAAGAAAGTACGCACTAAACTTTACTACTACTATCACCACTGCCACTACTTCTCGAGGGGATCTTCCCAACTCGAGATCAAACCCAGGTCTCCCACAGTGCAGGCAGATTCTTTACCAGCTGAGCCACTAGTGAAGCCCAAGAATACCAGAGTGGGTAGGCTATCCCTTCTCCAGCATTTCTATTTGCTTCATATGAAAAATGAAGAAAGCAGAAATGACTCCATTAAATCAAACCTGAACCAATGCTGACTGTTCTCACAACTAAAAGTTTTCTTTAATCACATTTGTTGTATCTTTTGTATTACCCTAATTTCATTAAAAAATATATATATATATATACACACACATATATATCTGTGTGTGTGTGTACACCAACATCGTTAATCCATCATAGTGTAAGCAAGTAAGTGTTAGTCGCTCAGCCGTGCCCGACTCTTTGCGACCCCCTGGACTGCCGCCCACCAGGCTCCTGTGTCCATGAGATTTTCCAAGCAAGAATACTGGAGTGTGTTGCCATTTCTTTCTCCAGGGGATCTTCCCTGACCCAGGGATCGAACCCAGATCTCCTGCCTTGCAGGCAGATTGTTAACCAACTGAGCTACAAGGGAAGGCCCCATGATAGTGTGGCCCCAGGTAAATAGCAGGGAGGGAACACAGCTCCACCCATCAACAGAAAATAGGATTAAAGATTTACTGAGCATGGCCCCGCCCATCAGAATAAGACCCAGTTTCCCACTCAGTCTATGCTACTGGAGATCAGTGGAGAAATAACTCCAGAAAGAATGAGGAAATGGAGTCAAAGCAAAAACAACATCCAGTTGTGGACCAGATTGGTGATGGAAGCAAGGTCCAATGCTGTAAAGAGCAATATTGCATAGGGACCTGGAATGTTAGGTCCATGAATCAAGGCAAATTGGAAGTGGTCAAATAGGAGATGGGACAAGTGAGCAAGGATATTTTAGGAATCAGTGAGCTAAAATGGACGGGAATGGGTGAATTTAACTCAGATGACCATTATATCTACTACTGTGAGCAAGAATCCCTTTAGAAGAAATGGAGTAGCCATCATAGTCAACAAAAGAGTCTGAAATGCAGTACTTGGATGCAATCTCAAAAATCACAGAATGATCTCTGTTCGTTTCCAAGGCAAACCATTCAGTAACACAGTAACCCAAGTCTATGCCCCGACCAGTAATGCTGAAGAAGCTGAAGTTGAATGGTTCTATGAAGACCTACAAGACCTTCTAGAACTAACACCCCAAAAATATGTCTTTTTCCTTATAGGGGATGAAAAAGTAGGAAGTCAAGAAACACCTGAAGTAACAGGCAAATTTGGCCTTGGAGTACAGAATGAAGCAGGGCATGGCTAATAGAGTTTTGCCAAGAGAACACAGTGGTCATAGAAAACACCATCTTCTAACTACACAAGAGAAGACTCTAAACATGGACATGACCAGATGGTCAATATCAAAATAAGATTGATTATATTCTTTGCAAACAAAGATGGAGAAGCTCTACAGTCAGCAAAAACAAGACCAGGAGCTGACTGTAGTTCAGATCATGAACTTCTTATTGTCAAATTCAGACTTAAAATGAAGAAAGTAGGGAAAACCACTAGGCCATTCATGTATGACCTAAATCAAATCACTTACTATTATACAGTGGAAGTGAGAAATAGATTTAAGGGACTAGATCTGATAGACGGAGTGCCTGATGAACTATGGATGGAGGTTCATGACGCTGTACAGTAGACAGGGAATCCAGTTGGCCAGGAGAAATATCAATAACCTCAGATATGCAAGTGACACCACCCTTACGGCAGAAAGTGAAGAACTAAAGAGTCTCTTGATGAAAGTGAAAGAGGAGAGTGAAAAAGTTGGCTTAAAGCTCAACATTCAGAAAATTAAGATCATGGCATCTGTCCCACCGCTTCATGGCAAATAGATGGGCAAACAGTGGAAACAGTTTCAGACTTTATTTTGGGGGGCTTCAAAATCATTGCAGATGGTGACTGTAGCCATGAAATTAAAAGATGCTTACTCCTTGGAAGAAAAGTTATGAACAACCTAGACAGCATATTAAAAAGCAAAGACATTATTGTGTCAACAAAGGTCCGTCTAGTCAAGGCTATGGTTTTTCCAGTAGTCATGTATGGATGGGAGAGTTGGACCATAAAGAAGGCTGAGCACCGAAGAATTTATGCTTTTGAACTCTGGTGTTGGAGTAGACTCTTTCGAGTCTCTTGGACTGCAAAGAGATCCAACCAGTCCATCCGATAGGAAATCAGTCCTAAATATTCATTGCAAGGACTGATGTTGAAGCTGAAACTCCAATTCTTAGGCCACCTGATGTGAAAAACTGACTCATTTGAAAAGACCCTGATGCTAGGAAAGATTGAAGGCAGGAAGAGAAGGTGACAACAGAGGATGAGATGGTTGGATGGCATCACCGACTCAATGGACATGAGTCTGAGTAAACTCCAGGAGTTGGTGATGGACAGGGAGACCTGGAGTGCTGTAGTCCATGGGGTTGCAGGGAGTAAGACACAACTTAGCAACTGAACTGAACTGAACTGATAAATGGGTGGAAATGAAAGTCGCTCAGTTGTGTCCAACTCTTTGAGATCCCATGAGTTCTATAGTCCAAGGAATTCTCCTACGCCAGAATACTGGAGTGGGTAGCTTTTCCCTTCTTTCCATTCTCCAGGGAATCTTCCCAACCCAGGGATTGCACCCAGGTCTCCCGCATTGCAGGCATATTCTTTACAAGCTGAGCTACAAGGTAAGCCCAAGTATACTGGAATGGGTAGCCTATCTCTTCTCCAGTGGGTCTTTCTGACCCAGGAATTGAACCAGGGTCTCCTGCATTGCAGTCAGACTCTTTACCAACTGAGCTAATAGGGACATATACATATACCCACACAAGCATATATATTATATAACAGCAACAATTTTAATCATCCACTAGGAAATACTTTTCTTTAAGAGAAAACAAAATAAAGGTTTGGTTTCTTTCCATATCCCTCTAATATTCCTGTGACCCAGAAGATTCACTCCTAGTGACATCAGGATCATGCTAGTGCTATGTACAGCCATGCTATAGACAAGTACATTCACAAGCCAAGGAATGGCATGTCCTCATGGGTTTCTAGGCTTCTTCTCTGCAGACAAAGCCCATTTCAGTAACATCCAGTCCCCATTTTTGGGGCATCTGAAACAAGATACATATCTTTATTTGGAGCACAGCTGGTGTCTTCCCTGCTTTGCAACCCCTGGAGTCTCTGAACACACATCATTTCCACCACAGTCCTTTATATCTTCAGTTTTAGTTCTGTCACATTCAGCTCTCATTAGAGTGAAATCAATGGATATGAGGACAACTATGCACCCATTTCAATTTAGTTCAGTTCAATTGCTCAGTCATGTCCTTCTCTTTGTGACCCCATAGACTGCAGCACGCCAGGTCTCCCTGTCTATCACCAACTCCCAGAGTTTACTCAAACTCATGTCCATTGAGTCGGTGATGCCATCCAACCATCTCATCCTCTGTTGTCACCTTCTCTTCCTGCCTTCAATCTTTCCTAGCATCAGGGTCTTTTCAAATGAGTCAGTTCCTCACATCAGGTGGCCAAAGTATTGGAGTTTCAGCTTCAACATCAGTCCTTCCAATGAACATTCAGGACTGATTTCCTTTAGGATGGACTGGATGGATCTCCTTGCAGTCCAAGGGACTCTCAAGAGTCTTCTCCAACACCACAGTTCAAAAGCATCGATTTTTCTTTGCTCAGCTTTCTTTATAGTCCAACTCCCACATCCAAACATGACTACTGGAAAAACCATAGCCTTGACTAGACGGACCTTTGTTGGTAAAGTAATGTCTCTGCTTTTTAATATGCTGTCTAGGTGGTCATAACTTTTCTTCTAAGGAGTAAGCATCTTTTAATTTCATGGCTGCAGTCACCATCTGCAGTGATTTTGGAGCCCCAAAAAATAAAGTCTGCAACTATTTACATTGTTTCTCCATCTATTTGCCATGAATTGATGAGACCAGATGCCATGATCTTAATTTTCTGAAAGTTGAGACTTAGGCCCACTTTTTCACTCTCCTCTTTCACTTTCATCAAGAGACTCTTTAGTTCCTCTTCACTTTCTGCCATAAGGGTGGTGTCATCTGCATATCTGAGGTTATTGATATTTCTCCCAGCAGTCTTGATTTCAGCTTGTGCTTCCTCCAGCCCATCGTTTCTCATTATGTACTCTGCATATAAGTTAAATATACATGGTGTCAATCAATATATGGCTTTGATATACTCCTTTTTCTATTTGGAACCAGTGTGTTTTTCCATGCCCAGTTCTAGATGTTGCTTCCTGACCTGCATACAGATTTCTCAAGAGGCAGGTCAGGTGGTCTACTGGAGAAGGGAATGGCAAACCACTTCAGTATTCCTGCCTCGAGAACCCCATGAACAGTATGAAAAAGCAAAAAGATAGGACACTGAAAGATTAACTCCCCAGGTCGGTACGTGACCAATATGCTACTGGAGATTAGTGGAGAAATAACTTAAGAAAGAATGAAGGGATGGAGCCAAAGCCAAAACACCACCCAGTTGGGGATGTGACTGGTGATGAAAGTAAGTTCCTATGCTGTAAAGAGCAATATTGCATAGGAACTGGGAATGTTAAGTTCATGAATTAGCGCAAATTGGAACTGATCAAATAGGAGATGGCAAGAGTGAACATGGACATTTTAGGAATCATCGAACTAAAATGGACTGGAATGGGTGAATTTAACTCAGATGACCATTATATCTACTACTGTGGGCAAGAATCCCTTAGAAGTAATGAATTAGCCATCACAGTCAACAAGAGAGTCTGAAATGCAGTACTTGGATGCAGTCTAAAAACGACAGAATGATTTCTGTTCATTTTCAAGGCAAACCATTCAAGATGACGGTAATCCAAGTCTATGCCCCGACAAGTAATGCTGAAGAAGGTGAAGTTGAACGGTTGTATGAAGACCTACAAGACCTTCTAGAATTAATACCCAAAAAAGATGTCCTTTTCATTATAGGGGACTGGAATGCAAAAGTAGGAAGTCAATGGACCCATCTAACTGGTAGCTAATGAGACTTGCTGATTACAGGAATGTGATGAGTCAGTAATATTTGAGAAGAAGTTGGACAGATTTTCTTTTCCTCTTTAAATGTTATCTAAAAATCAGCAAAATACAGCAGCAAAAAGAGTCCTGGATGATTTCCCAGGACTGCTAAATACACACTGCCTCAAGTATATATTTCTAAGGTCTAAAGAATGGTGTAATTCTGATTCTGTTATTTTTGGTTTGGATTTTACTTATTAATATTTGCTGACATCAGTCAGACTAAGATGGCTGCAAATCATGACTAAATGACTGCAAATGACTCCAGCAACAGCAGGAACAATAACAAGTGCTGGATTAGGAGTCAGGGAATTGAGATCAGCTTCGTGCTTTGCCATCAATTGTCTGTGTGACATTCGGCCCCATCACCTCCCTCTCTGAGCCTCTCTCTTCTTAGAGGGTGAACTTGAAGATGAGAGAAATTACTTCTAAAAAAATTCACCTTTAATATAAATAATTTTATTTATACGGAAAATGATGGTCAAGAAATTTCTTTTAAAAATTAATTACAGGGACTCCCCTAGTGGTCCAGTGGTTAAGACTGTGAGCATCCAATGTAAGGGGTACAAGTTCACTCCTGGTCAGGAAAACTAAGTTCCCACATCCCACATGCTCCAAAATCACTGCGGATGGTGACTGCAACCATGGAATTAAAAGACACTTGCTCCTTGGAAGAAAAGCTATGACAAAACTAGACAGTATATTCAAAAGCTGAGGCATCACAAAGATCCATCTAGTCAAAACTGGTTTTTCCAGTAGTCATGTACAGATGTTAGAGCTGGACAATAAAGAAGGTAAAGCACCAAATAATTGATATTTTCGAACTACGGTGCTGGAAAAGACCCTTGAGAGTATCACGGACAGCAAGGAGATCATACCAGTCAGTACTAAAGGAAACCAACCATGAATAATCATTGGAAAAACACATTGAAACTGAAGCTCCAATACTTTGGCCACCTGATGCAAAGAGCTGACTTACTGGAAAAGACCCTCATGATGGGAAAGACTGAGGATGAGAAGAACGGGGCAACAGAGGATAAGATAGTTGGATGGCATCACTGACTCAGTGGACATGAGTTTGAGCAAGCTCCAGTAGTTGGTGATGGACAGGGAAGCCTGGTGTGCTGCAGTTCACGGGGTCTCAAAGAGTCGGATACAACTTAGCACATGAACAACAACACAACAAGCCATTGTTGTTGTGTTCAGTCACGTCCAACTCCCCACAACCCCATGAACTGCAGCCCACCAGGCTCCTCTGTCTGTGGAATTTTCCAGGCAAGAATATTGGAGTGGGTTGCCATTCCTAGGTTGGGTTGCCTAGTGGGTTGCATCTTCTTGACCTAGGGATCGAATCTGCATCTCTTGTGTTTCCTCTACTGGCAGGCAGATTCTTTACCACTGAGCCAACTGGGAAGCCCAACATGCCATATGCATGACCAAAAAAAAAAAAAAAAAAGGCTTTAATTTTTTTTAATTAAAAAAAATTAAATTCAGCTCTTAGGGTGGATGTATGCTTTTCTTCCCATAGAGGTAGAGGTAGATTAAGGCAATTTTTTTCCTACTTAGAAGACTGATAAATCTAGAGTACAGGGTCTCACATCCTGGCCAAAAGAACCCATATTCTTACTAAAAATCTCTGTTATTCTTCTTGACAAAATGCATTCACTCAGTATATCTATGAAAATGAATTAAACCAATTAGGAAATCAAGTAAACAATTGATATATTAATGTTTAGTATACTATATTTCAGTATGAGATGGCTATTCAGTTATTCACTTGCCTAATATCTTGTGGTAAAGCTTTAGGAGTAGAGGGAGAAGATAAAATTAATAAACCTTGCCTGTCTAAATCCATTACAGGCTAACATTATCCTTTGCCATTTTCCCAATGACAGAACATACATAGCAGGAGGTGGTTGAATTACCTTCTGCTTCCTGCTGAATCTTTCTTTAAGAATGTGAACCTTTAATCAGAAGTGACATGTTTCTGACCTAATGTTACATATGGGAGGTGTATAGACATATGAAGTCAAGGGCTCCTCCCTCATTCCAAAAGACAAACAGCTATTTTTAGATGGGTCAGAAGAGTAAGAAAGTCAGTCCTTCCATAAGAACTGTCCTAATCTGTATCAGTACATCCCCTGAGCCATTTATTTAAACAATGATACCACAAGATACAGCAGCACAAGTTAAACATTATAAATTGTGTTGGAAAAAGCTTTGCTTGTCATTAAAATAGTGAGTAAATTTGAAATAGTCCTTCATTTTATAGCAACAACCACATATGTCACCTTATATCAAAACCACAAACCATATCCTATATTGGATAAAGAAATATATCCCAGATGTGTCTTATAATGGTTAAATAATGATAGTCAGCAGAGCTTTATTGACATGATAATCATTTCTATAGAAAAATTATTCATTGTTAAAGAAAAAATAAGGTCACAAAGTCATATGTATAATATGAATCTGTTTTATGATAAACTACCTATAGGCTTTTAATGAGAAAAATATCTAGAAGAGTATGAAGCAAGGTACAGGTATGATTAACTCTGGGTGGTAGAATTAAGGGTTCAAAATTTGTTTAACAATAATTATGTAACATTGTATAACAGGAAATGGGTTTTGTTTTGTTTTTTGTTGAACAGTTTTAACAATGTGCTAAAAATGCTTAAGATATAATGTTAATGACTTAGCATAAATAATATGCAGTCCAATTGGGATTCAGATTTCAAATTTTAATAAATATATACATTTTTACATTCACAAAAAATGCCATTAGTGTATAATTCAGGTTTTCTTGTATACCTGAATGCACTGATTTTGTGTTTGCTTTCTTAATGAATCAGGAGATTTTTTTCAAGATGATAACTATGATTGCTAAAGCACATCAGTATCACTTAAAATACTGCTTTATATAAAGTAACATGGGAGTCTTAAAGTATGTATAGATTACAAGATCACACGTATTAAGATTTGAGGAGCTAAAATAAAATTTAGAAATAATTTAAAGGAATGATTATAAGAACCACTAAATAAGCCTGGCACGCTGCAGTCTATAGGGGTGGCAAAGAGTTAGACACGACTGAGCAACCGAACTGAAACCTAAGATTAGAATGCAGATCTCCTGATTCTCTGATCAGAGTAATTATTCATTAGATTTCTGAAATCTAGTAAATGACTTCTATTTTAAATAAATATTAAGTTGGTGCAAAAGTAATTTCAATTTTACATTGTTGAACTTTGCCATTTCATACTAGAATACATTATTAAATAAATGTGGTTATGTTATACATCATTTTAATGTGCATGTCATGCTTTATTTTTTTTAGTAGAGTTATTATTTGCTGTTTACAAGTATTTTAGACTATGGAAATGATGCTAGAAGAAAAGCAAATTTGAACTATTTTCTTACCCAGCTTCATAATGGATCATAAGGCAATGGAGACAACTCTCAGTATCAACCAGCATTTGGCCCAGAAACTGCTAATGAACACACAGTGCAGTTCAAGAACTTTACAAAGGAGACTAGAACGTTGAAGATGAGAAGCACAGTGACTGGCCATCAGAAGTTGACAATGACCAACTGAGAATATCTTCAATGCTGATTCTCTTACAACTACACAAAAAGTTGCCCAAGAACTCAATATTAACCATTCTAGAATCATTAGACATTTGAAGCAAACTGGAAATGCTTGATAAGAGGATACCTCATGAGCTGATCTCAAGTCAAAAAAATTGTTGTTTTGAAGTGTCATCTTCTCTTATTTTATGCAACAACAGTGAGCCACTTCTTGATCTGATTGTGATGTGCAATAAAAAGTGGATTTTCTATGACAACCAGCAATGACCAGCTCAGTGGTTGGACCAAGAAGAAGCTCCAAAGCATTTCCCACAGTCAAAATAGCACCAAAACAGGATCATGGACACTGTTTGGTGGTCTGCTGCCTGTCTGATCCCCTATAGCTTTCTGAATTCCTGTGAAACCATTACATCTGAGAAGTATGCTCAGCACATCAATGAGATGCACCAAAAGCTGCAACACCTGCAGCTAGCATCGGTCAACAGAAAGGGCCCTATTCCTTTCCACAACAGTGCCTGACCACGTGTCGTTCAAAAGTTGAAAAAACTGGGTTACAAAGTTTTACCTCATCTGCCGTATTCGCCTGACGTCTAGCCAACTGACTACCACTTTTTCAGGCATCTCAACAACATTTTGCAGGGAAAATACTTCCATATCCAACAGGAGGCAGAAAATGCTTTCCAAGAGTTCAACAAATCCTGAAACATGGATTTTTATGTTACAGGAATAAACAAACTTATTTCTCATTGGCAAAAAAGCATTGATTGTAATGGTTCCTATTTTGATTAATAAAGATGTATTTAAGTCTAGTTATAATGACTTAAAATTCAGGGTCCAGAATCATAATTACTTTTGCACCAACCTAGTAACAGTCTAAATTACACCTATGTAACATTCTTTATGAAGTGATGTCAACATCAGATTAATCTGATTTTCACTTGCTTTAGTTGGACTCATCAGCAGAAATTCTGTATTTTCTATGCCATTTTTCCTTGAAGTGTTCTGAAAATAATTTGATTAGGCAAATTTTATCTTGGTATTAAATACAATTAATCTATTGAAATATTTGCTTTATAAATTGCTAGGAATTCTTTTGCCTAGACAGTGAAAAGTCTGTTGTCACTACTTCTACAGCTGGGCTAATCCCAAGAAAATATTCTTCTTATCTCCAGCCATATCTCTTAAAGAAATATATAAATAGTATCATAAAAGAAAGGAGGTATTTTATTTTATGATCACACTGGCATAACTGAGTTATCAACTAGCCAAGAATGAAGGTATGAATCTTTACTTAAGGATATTGTTACTCTTTAGTCATAAACTATAAACTTGGACTTGAAAAATAACATTACTCATCACTTTTCTACTTTCAATAACGTTTAAAAAACAGATGCTTGATAAGACATGATGAGAATAAAAAGAAAGGCCTGGTTTAAGAGAAAATATACAATGCTTAATTACATGAAAATTAGAGTGCATGCCACAAACGAGACACTGGGCCTGTGGCTACAGGACACTTTTTAAAGGCTGTCATGACCACGTTGGTCTCAAGCCAGGCACCTAGCCTCCTTTTTCTTCATCTCAGGCTGCCAAAGCAATGGCTGGAGATAATTGGCTCCACTGTAGCTTTTTGATCTCAAATGGTTTGACAATCCTCTTAGTATTTTAGTAGTTCCCTTTTTCATATTAGACATGTCTGACCTAGACCTTTCCCATTCTCTGCAACTGACTTCCTCATTTCTGCTCCTCTTGTTCTTTTTGTTCAAGATAAAGGAGTGTCTTCAAAGAATCATGGAAAGATACCTGGGGTAAAATTCTACAATATAAAACTACTGCCTTGATAGCTAAAGCTTTCTCTGTTCTAGCCTTTTGTTTATTTATCAAATATCCACAGCATTCATTTCTTTATCAAATATTAAGTAACATGGCATACTTATTATCTACAAATTACTATGCTACTCCAAATATTTAACTTCATTTTCCAGCCTGATGTCATAATATCATTTTTTTTAATATTTATTAATCTCATTTGATTCAGAAGATGACTGGGTTATTAAAATGACATTATTTATCCCCCACCTTCTTTATTTATGAGGAAATTAAAATCTGAAGATGCTTAAGGCTAAATAAGAGGTCAAAGACAAAAGCTCAAGCTAAAACACAAATTCTATTGCCATAATACTTTGTTAAGGAAATTGGTTGCACTGAGCAATTGTGTCTCTGCACAGCATCAGAACTCTGTGCTTCTAAAATGATAATCAACCTGAAGAGTAACGGAATGACAGAGTAAGCTGCTCATCCATTCTTTTGGCAATGGGGAAACAAAAATCCAATAAGAATAAAAAAATGTTAATGGCCAACCTACAAAAACAGCAATAACAACAACAATCAGGGCTTTCCCGGGGACTCAGACAGTAAAGAATCTGCCTGCAACATAGAAGACCTGGGTTTGATCCCTGGATCGGAAAGATCACAGCCTGGTTGTCTGGAATCAAGGACCCTACCCACTGAGTACACATCCTCTAAGGTGAGATGACCTTGTTTTCACACACAGCTACTAAAAATACATGTCACATACAGGTAATTCTCTACTTCTAAGAGATGAGAAATACCATTTTCTGGCTGCAGACTTCTAAATCTTGAGTGCTATTTCCTAGATAATAGAACCAGAGATGCCAAGGCCATTTTTCTTTTCCAAATTTTATCACGAAAAATTTCAAACCTGAACACAATTTGAAAGAACAGCATGACAAACACCTGTATGAAAGTGAAACTGAAAGTTGCTCAGCTGTGTCTGACTCTCTGTGACCCCATGGACAACACAGTCCATGGAATTCTCCAGACTAGAATACTAGAATGGGTAGCCTTTCCCTTCTTCAGGGGATCTTCCCAACCCAGGAATTGAACCCAGGTCTCCCACATTGCAGGTGGATTCTTTACCAGCTGAACCACCAGGGAAGCCCAAGCACCTGTATATCCACCATGAAATTAAACAAACATTAATATTCTTTATACTATATTATCTTCAATATATTTTAATACCTAAAAATTTCACTAAGGAAACTTTACAAGAGGCATACTCAGATCCTCTGAATGACTTCAGTGACTTCCCCTCTAGTCCCCTCACCCTCGCCAATTTTTGTACATCTCAACAGAAGAAACACATAAATCCTTAAAGGATTTTGTCTTGAACATGCATGACATTCAGCCCAGAGGATTTGTTCTACCCAATTTCCTCATCACTGCCTTGATATTTAAAGCCTTCCTTCTACCAGTTTTCTATATCTAGGTTCCCTTTCAGCTCTCCTTATTCCAACTGATGAACCTTGCCTTTATCGATTTCTTTACAATGATATTTTCTATGCCCCAAGATTCCACACACCAAAAATCATCCCTTTGTAAACTGGGATTGGTGTGAATCTCAGAACCTAAACATGAACCTTCCACAGATGACTCAGGACCATAGTTCTTTAGGGACTTATTGTATTAATCAGAACAAAGTCTGTATCTGTGGATCAATGCAAGCTATTCCCATCTCACTTATTCTTTACCTTCCTTTTTTTCCTTTGCATGCTCTCAGGTGATTTCTACTATTCTTTACTTCCACTTGCAAGTACCTAAGGAGTAGGACAGAATGATAATAAAGAGCAACATCTTTGTATTCAAACAATCATGCTCTCCTGGGCAGGAGCTGTGTAACTTGGTATACAAGTTCCAGAGCTTCTTCATGTAAGAAGGAAAAAACAATCAGCCAACAAACCAACAGTGCCCACTTTGTAGGAATTAAAGTTAATATTAAATGAGATTATATAAGGAATGTTCTGGCACAGTGCCAAGTACAGGCTAAATCCTTTAATGAGTACTAACTACTAATATTAATACTATTACTATTCTAAATGCTGTTGGAAGTCAGTCACTATTGAACATAGATACAAGTTAAATTTTTTAGCAAGCTAAGGACTGAAGTCAGGGTGTAGAACAACTGAGGTCAGGGGGTAGGTAAGTAGCAGGAGGAATTAAGCAGATCTGAATCAACCCAGCAGTAGTGATTTTAATTGAGTTCCTTTCACTTATTTATTGAAAAAATGAAACTTCTGCTGTTAAAAAGGGATATCCAGCCTGCACCAAATTTCAGCCATGAAATAAATTGTTCTATCAGCTGAAAACTGGAAAGAGATATATACAAATTTCCTGAAAAACCTCTTACCAATTTCATATTCACAACTAACTATACAATTGATAGAACAATCACAATCTATGAGCCTTCTTCAAGTAGAAATGTTAATTTTATGGACATCAGATGTGTTCAGGAACTTGCATATATTGTTGACAGTCCTTGCTGGAAGCAGGGCTGAGAGAGTGATGATTTACAGCAGTGGCATCCAGTTGGTCTTGATAAGAATGAACAGCCACCACCTTTTTTGTCTGATTATTGGCTTAGTGCCTTAAAGAAGCCATATTTATCACCTGTGCTGGCCCCCTCTTTCCCTCTCAATTGTACAGACGTTCTGATTGCTGATTTTTCCCACCCATTCAACTTTGAATATGCGCATTCAGAATTCATTGACAATCTTCATTTAGTTTACTTATAGTGTAGGCGCTTTGTCAATGCAGGGTATAACAGAGAACATAACTGGTTCTCTGTTCTAAATGTGGGTATCGTCAGGAAAAACGAAGAGGGCAAGATGATTTCTACATGATTGCTGTGAAGATCTGCTGGGCAAATGCATCCAGCACTGGGTCAGATGCTTTGCCAAAACTTGCCACCCCCTGCTGAATTAGTAACTTATTTCTGTGCCTCTCTCTGCCTTCTTCAGGATTCTGACTTCTCTCAAACATGTGAATTACAACCTCCACTGCCCGTGTGATCACCATCTTATCAAGGTCTTTGTGTTGCCTTATGTTTTGTAATGGATTCCACAATATATATGCTAAGACAATTATTTCCACAAGTCCATTCAAATGCCACCACTTTGGTGGAGTCTGCAGACACTGCCAGTTAATTTGTTTTATTTTTCCTCTGTTTCCCTTTTTCCATAAGGCTTGTATGTGAGCAGTGCCTGTATCCGATGCATCTCTTTACTTTCAATGGCTAATGGAGTACAAACATGCTCTCTCTTTGCTTCACTCTCTCCCTCCCTTGATAAACAAATACTATTCTCTCTACAAACAGGATAAACAAAGAAGCTGGCTTATAAGGATCTAAGACAATGAACCAATCAGGACGCTGAATACAGCAGATAATGAAAATGAGATGTAATAGACAGGAACAATGCCAGAGAGAGAGGCATCCTAGGCTAACAGTTATGAGCTCTGGCTCTGAACTTAGAACAGGACTGGGATCCCATTTTCACTGTTTACTTCTCTGTGATCTTAGACAAGCTATACCAGCCTTCATTTGAAATAAAGACCGTAACAGTTTTAACTTATGAGGTTGTTGCAAGTCATCATAACTGTAATAACACATGGAGTGTACTAACTAATGTCTGACCCCTGACAAGTTTGTTCAATAAATGAATAACAATATTGTTATTATCATCATTATTGTGATAAAGTCATCAAGTGTTCATGTAAAACAGAATACATCAGACACATTGAACATTACAAAATATCATTTTTTTCCCCAATAATGCAGAGGAATTCTTTACCCTGAGATGTTTTCAAAGTAAGACAGGTATCTTTTTTCTTCATCATTTTCCAGGAAAATAAACTTGTGTTATAGAAGAAACTCATATTTCACAACTTATCCACCAAAGAGAGCAGAGCATTGCAATCCTTTTCTGCTATAAAAGTGCATTTAATAGTGTCAATTCACTATTAACAAACATGAGATGATGGCTTTATTTATTTGCAAGTCTGATTACTCCTTGGAGGTGAGAGGACACAGAAAGCCTTCGTGTCCTTAGAAGGCCAGACTCAGTTCACAGAGCTCAGAAACAATTCAGGAAACAGAGCATCTGCCACATTCAAATAAGTATTGGGCATTCATAACTTTTTTCCACTTTAAAGAAACCCCATGTGTAAGCTATTTTAATATTGCTTATCCCTACCTCTTAAAGAAAGCAGCTTTAGGATCAGCAGCTGATATTGGAAGATAATTCAGAAAAAAACTTAGGCTTAGCTGGGGATAAGTCCCTTTGTAAACATGCTACCCTAAGCTCTCAGATGTCTATTGAATAGGAGGTTTAACTGCTTATCAGCAGAATTAAAGGAGGACTCAGGAAAATAGCACAATATTCCCCTTCAATAAAGAGCAGAAAGTATTGTGCTCAGGAAAAGTTCAATTTTGAAACGGTCACTACAGACCTGAGGCCATAAAGGACTGTCCCATCTGGATGCAGGCGGATCATACGGTTCTTGACGGTCACTCCATGCACAAATGACTTCTTATCGTTCAAGAAGTAAGTATCAGGCACCCATAGTTGGTCTGCCACTCTGTTGTCCAGAGTCAAGTTTAAAGGTATTACGTTATAGGACAGCCTCTTATCTCTCCAAGCTTGCTGAAAGTACATTGTCAAGGTATAATCCTGTGAAATTGAGAAGATAAAAAAAAAAAAAAAAAATTGGTTATTTTGTACCTAAATGGAATTGGGAGATAAGCAAACACTTGAGTATTCACAAGAAAATATATCCAACCAAATACTATAAACATATACTATTTACAAATTCAGTTCAGTTCAGTCACTCAGTCATGTCTGAATCTGCAACCTCATGGACTGCAGCACGTCATGCTTCCCTGCCCATCATCAACTCACGGAGCTTGCTCAAACTTGTGTCATTCACATATTGGCAAATATTAATTTACTAAATCCATTCTAACTCAGCCCATACTATGCACTGGGCACCACAATAAGTACAAAAGTGAAGAGAGCACATTCTTTTGAAATTTGCTATATATTACTCAGGAAAAGAGCTTCCCTTGTGGCTTAACTGGTAAAGGATCTGTCTGCAATGAGGGAGACCTGGGTTTGATCCCTGGGTTGGGAAGATCCCCTAGAGAAAGAAAAGGTTCCCCACTCCAGTATTCTTGTCTGGAGAATTCTATACAGTCCATGGGGTTGCAAAGAGTCAGACATGACTCTGAGTGACTTTCACTCACTCAGGAAGAAAGATGGTAAGGAATAATTATTTAGTAAGTAATTTGTCTTTCTAAAAGAGGGTACTCAGGATTGCTTTTGGTGGGAAATAAATACAATTGCAAAAAATGGTCAATTAATTACAGTAGTAATTATAAGAGTTTATATGAAAATCTGTATCTGTCTAATCAAGGTGTGCTTCCTACTGGAGGTATCATTTATATTGAGACATTGCAAATACCTTTCTACCTATCAAACAATATAAGTTCAGTTAGTATTTCACTCAGTTCAGTTCAGTTCAGTGGCTCAGTCGTGTCCGACTTTTTGCGACCCCATGAATCACAGCACACCACGCTTCCCTGTCCATCACCAACTACCGGAGTTCACTCAAACTCACGTCCATTGAGTCGGTGATGCCATCCAGCCATCTCATCCTCTGTCGTCCCCTAATTTTAGAAATTCTGGATCATCAGACGAGTCTCCTTACTTTGGAGAAACAGTGGTTGTTATAAATTGAGCACTGGAGTCCCAGGCTCCAGAATTTCCTAACTATTTCTAGGACATAAATTTACATAACTTCTTTTCACTTCAGTTCCATTAACTATAAATGGGGCTTTTAATATATCTTTGATCTATCAAAAGATTATTATGACAATTAAATGTGTAACTCAAATGTAATCTATGAACTACAGAAAGCTATATATTATGAATAAAGGACTTACATACATCTCGTGACGTGTTTTCTCCCTTAGCGGCTCATGGCTTCAGTGTAATTGCTCTCTCACCCTCATTTGAATGACTAAATGAAGGACTAAGTATTCATTTGAAAAGGATAATTACCATTCTATTTTAAAATCAGTTCACAATGCCCTACTTGAGGGCTTAAAAAAACACAAAACTAGAATCAAGTATTAATCATCTCTGCAACCTCAAAGCCAGCACAGTCCTAGGGCACAAATAATGAATGAATGAATGAATCAATGTTCAATAAACTAAGTCTATTGGATTTCTGCACATACCTGATTACTCTTTTGGATAAAATACACACTTCAATCTCTGTGAAGTCCCTGAGTTTCTCCAACCCTTGCTGAGATTTCTACATGCTAATATGGCTATTGAATTTTAGAATATGACTTACAAGGTATTACCTGATAAAAGCATTAAAGAGTTTCATAGGAAAAGTATAATCCTCTGGCAAAAAAATTAAATATTTTTCCTGGTTTCACAAACATACACATTTTTATCTCATTTAGGAGTCAGTATGGAGCTGACTTCTGAATGAGAAGTACCGAATCAAATTAATATTCTAACAGAAGAATATTAATATCATAAAAGGAGTCAGGCAATACTGAATGACTAACACCCCTACACAAAAGATATGCCACCAACTCAATGAACATGAATTTGAGCAAACTCTGGGAGATAGTGAGGGACAGAGAAGCCAGGGTGCAGTCCATGGTATCGCAGAGTCGGACACGATCTAGAGACTGAACAACAAAAGTATATTAAATAATTGTAGGTGAAATTTTCTTCAGTGTGTTACTTTAGTCAGTGCTTTGAACTGTTTCATCACACTCTAATTCTTAATAAAGAATTAGTCTGAGTATCTCTAGCATAGCATCTTGATTTATAATAAAAGCAAAGTTGAAGATATGAATTATATAACTAGAGAACAGAAAATGGATCAGACACATTTTTATACATCTCTGTGTAAAAAATGGCCTAAAAACTTGGCCATAAATAAAACAAACAATTTATGGTGTGCTCGAGAGAACACACTTAGTGATTTCTAATTCTTAGACATAAAATGGAAAATTTGATTATTATCTCTATTAGAAGATAAAGGTACATAAGCCCTCTAAAGATTTAGGGGAGATAACACAGTTTGGAAGGTGCTGGGGTTTATCAGTCAGCTGAGATGTGTTAGGACACAGGAAATTGTATTTTCTTTGGGGCTAAATAAATGGTGATATTGTGAGATCTTGAGTCATATGCTAACTCCTGTTATTTGTCAGCAGGGCAATGCCTGCTAAGAAATGCTCCCAGACAGACCCTGGTGATTCTGCTAACTGTCACATCAATTTTCATTTATTTTAGTTTTAAATGACACATTAAGACACTGTCAAGAAAAGAAGAAGTTCCTGAATCAAAATAAATGCTATTGGACATAGAAGGAAGGAAAGGTTCTATGTTTTATGCTTTCTCTCCCGGGTCCTCATGCCCCTAGAATGAATGCTCTGAGCTTTCATGTAGAAAACATACTCTTTACACCCATCCAACAAGGCTGCTTTCAGGAAGTTGTCTCAGAGTTGGTTCACTCAAAATGAAAAAAAAAAAAAAGTAAATCACTTCTGGGTGCTCCATAGTTCATGGCATCACCATGCAAGAAGGACTCAGATAATCATAATCAAAACTAAAACCAATGAACTTTCAATGCCGAACAAAATGGAGTATGCCTACTACAAGCTCTCTTTCCCACTAATCACAACTAACCATCCTGAAAAGAATTAAAAAGCTACTACCTAAGGACGGTGCAAAATAAAATCTAGTAGGCAGACTGGCAGAGAATCAAAATGTGAAGAAAACCTGTTACAATGGTGAGTTTCTTATTTGTTTTGTTTTTTCTTCCTTTTATCTTCTTAAAGTAATACACACTCACACAAACACAGCCAAAGTATAAATAAATGGAGAGATACACCAAGTTCCTGGATTTGAAGAAATGAGCATTTTTAAGATGTCAATTCTTCTCAAATTGCTCTATAGATGAAATTTAATCTCAATTAATATTTGAGTAGGATTTCTGTAGATACGCTGATTCTAAAATTTATATGGCAAACAAAGGAATAAGAATAAGCAAAACAGTTTCAAAGGAAAAGAATAAAATTGGAGGATTCACACTATCTGATTTCTAGACCTACTAGGAAACTACATTAAGACAGTATGACAGTGGAGTAATGATAGAAACACAGATCAATAAAACAGTAGAATCTACAAAGAAACCCACATAAATATACTCAAAGATTTCTGAAGAAGGTAAAATGGTAGTAGATTTGAGAAGACATAAAATTTTCAGCAAATAATGTGAATCAACTGGAGCATGCAAATGTAAATAAATGATTAAATCAGCAAATAAACAAGGAAACACGTAAGCAAGATAGATGTCTAAGATCTCGCTTCTGAGTATGAGACCCACAAATTCACTGTTGCATATGTGAAATTTGTAAACGTGACATGCCCACATCCCCAAAGTAAGTGTTCTCCAAACTTTAAAACTGTCTAAGTAATTATGTTAAACAAAACAAAAGCACAACTGACCATTTCAATTGCTGATGATGATTCAGAGCAACTAAAACTGCAATGGCAGGTGGGAATACAAATAGTCAACCACCTGGACAATTTCTTATAACGTTAACAGACATTTCACACACAAGGCAGCAAACCCACTCCTGAGCACGTGTCGAAAGCAGCTCCTGATACGTGCAACATCATCACTGGTTTTCAAAGAAAGTTAAGTCAAAGAAGCAAGATTTTTAAAAAAATACATAATATATGATTCCATTTACATGGTATTTTGGAAAAACTTAGGGACCAAGAATAGATGAGAGCTTATCTTGGATTTGAGATGGAGGAGAGCATGACCACAAAGGGACAGAATGAAGGAATGATTTGGGGTAGCAGAACTGCTCTGCATCTTAACTGCAGTGGTGGTTAACAACTTTAGATGAGTTAACTCATAGAATGATACACCAAAATGATTGCATCTTCTGTATGTAAATTTAAAAAATAAAATTTAAAACTGCTTGAGTAAAAACAAACAAACAAGCCCATGATCTCTAAAAGATAAGACACACTCAGGTTCTTCCTCAGGTATTTTCATGTCCCTCTGTTGTAACCCTGGTTGAGGTGAAGGAGTCTCTGTTTCCAACTCAAAAGAAGAAAGTCAAGCTAATTAACTTAGAAATTGGGGTAAAAAAGAGCTGTTCTGACATCTGGAGACAAGAGAGCCATGCTACAAAATAAGTCACCTATGCGTACCAGGCAACATGATACCTCATCAGCCTTCCACTAAGCGGTTACAGATTCAGTTCCCCATGTGTACAATGAGACAACTGAACTAGGGAATTTTCAAGTCCATCTCTAGGAATAATATAATTCCATTCTTTTTTTTTAAATTTTTTTTTAAATTTTATTTTATTTCCAAACTTTACATAATTGTATTAGTTTTGCCAAATATCAAAATGAATCCACCACAGGTATACATGTGCTCCCCATCCCGAACCCTCCTCCCTCCTCCCTCCCCATACCATCCCTCTGGGTTGTCCCAGTGCACTAGCCCCAAGCATCCAGTATCGTGCATCGAACCTGGATTGGCAACTCGTTTCTTACATGATATTTTACATGTTTCAATGTCATTCTCCCAAATCTTCCCACCCTCTCCCTCTCCCACAGAGTCCATAAGACTGTTCTATACATCAGTGTCTCTTTTGCTGTCTCGTACACCGGGTTATTGTTACCATCTTCCTAAATTCCATATATATGCGTTAGTATACTGTATTTATGTTTTTCCTTCTGGCTTACTTCACTCTGTATAATAGGCTCCAGTTTCATCCACCTCATTAGAATTGATTCAAATGTATTCTTTTTAATGGCTGAGTAATACTCCATTGTGTATATGTACCACAACTTGCTTATCCATTCATCTGCTGATGGACATCTAGGTTGCTTCCATGTCCTGGCTATTATAAACAGTGCTGCGATGAACATTGGGGTACACGTGTCTCTTTCCCTTCTGGTTTCCTCAGTGTGTATGCCCAGCAGTGGGATTGCTGGATCATAAGGCAGTTCTATTTCCAGTTTTTTAAGGAATCTCCACACTGTTCTCCATAGTGGCTGTACTAGTTTGCATTCCCACCAACAGTGTAAGAGGGTTCCCTTTTCTCCACACCCTCTCCAGCATTTATTATTTGTAGACTTTTGGATGGCAGCCATTCTGACTGGTGTGAAATGGTACCTCATAGTGGTTTTGATTTGCATTTCTCTGATAATGAGTGATGTTGAGCATCTTTTCATGTGTTTGTTAGCCATCTGTATGTCTTCTTTGGAGAAATGTCTACTTAGTTCTTTGGCCCATTTTTTGATTGGGTCGTTTATTTTTCTGGAGTTGAGCTGTAGGAGTTGCTTGTATATTTTTGAGATTAGTTGTTTGTCAGTTGCTTCATTTGCTATTATTTTCTCCCATTCTGAAGGCTGTCTTTTCACCTTGCTAATAGTTTCCTTTGATGTGCAGAAGCTTTTAAGGTTAATTAGGTCCCATTTGTTTATTTTTGATTTTATTTCCAATATTCTGGGAGGTGGGTCATAGAGGATCCTGCTGTGATGTATGTTACAGAGTGTTTTGCCTATATTCTCCTCTAGGAGTTTTATAGTTTCTGGTCTTACGTTTAGATCTTTAATCCATTTTGAGTTTATTTTTGTGTATGGTGTTAGAAAGTGGTCTAGTTTCATCTGGTCAACCACTTGTAAAAGAATATAATTCCATTCTAAGATATGCTTTGTCACACTTGTATTCAAATGTTTTTGCTTTTCAAAATCTCCTAAATATCTAAAATACTTTTATAATTAATTCTTGCTATTTTGGGAATCCATTTCTAATACCAAGATTCAAAACCCTTTTATTTATTTGGTGTAGTGTTCTATAAAATATATGGCATGAAATAAGTTGTGTATGTGTTTACTATCTTTTCTAACTTTATTATTTTGTGAATTGCCTATTCTTGCTCTACAAACATTTTTCTGCTACATGTTTACTTCCTACTATTGTATATTGATAGATGGATATCTATCTATATAAAACATTTTATTATTTTGCTATTTTCTTTTAAATTTATTTTTATAAGTATTTAACTTTAGTTAAAACAACAATTAGTTCAGAAGGCTTCTGTATACTTTTCATACAGCCTTCTCTAAGATTCACATTTTGCATGGTCACAGAACAATATCAAACGAAAATGTTAATATTAATATAATACTACTTACTAGACAACAGACCTTATTAGAATATCACCCATTTATTCACTAATGTTCTTCTTCTGTTCCAGGGTCCAATCCAAGATACCACCATGCATTTAGTTGTTCCGTTCCTTAGCATCCTTCAATCTGTGAGAGTTCCTCAACCTTTCCTTGTCTTTGATGACGATAATGCTTTCAGAATACTGGTCAGTAGATCTTGTAGAAAGTCTGTCAGTTTGAGTGTGCTCTCAATTAGATTTAGCTTACATACTTTTGGCCAGAATATCACCAAAGAACACTGTATCCATCATATAAGGGGTACATGATGACAATATCAACTGCAGGGAGTGTCAACTGCAAGGAGATCCAACCAGTCAATCCTAAAGGAAATCAGTCCTGAATATTCATTGGAAGGACTGATGCTGAAGCTGAAACTCCAACACTTTGGTCATCTGAGATATGCAAAGAACTGACTCATTGGAAAAGACCTTGATGCTGGGAAAGACTGAAGGCAAAAGGAGAAGGGGATGACAGAGGATGAGATGGTTGGATGGCATCACCAACTCAATAGACATGAATTTGAGCAAACTCCAGGAGTTGGTAATGGATAAGGAAGCCTGGTGTGCTGCAGTCCATGGGGTTGCAAAGAGTAGGACACTATTGAGCAACTGAACAGAACTGATGTCAATATGTCTTATTACTGATGAGGATATTAATCTTAAATGGTTAGTTAACAGTGCATCTGCCAGGTTTTTCCACTAGGACATTACTATTTTCCTTTATAACTAATAGATATCTTGGGGTAGGTACTTTAGAACTATGAAAACAATGAGGTTATTAGGCTGACTTCTATAACCACTGTGTTTTGGCGTTTTGCATGTTTCCAAATTTCTATTTCTCTTCTTTCACCTAAACCTGAATCAACATATTTAGTCAGCTGACTATGCTTAACTAATAAAACAAATCAAAAGTAGTAAATACTGACATAAGCCATTTAAGATGTTTTATCATTAAATAATGAGAAGCATCTTCTTGAGACTCATTCCTTCTGCCTATTCCTTTCATAGACTAGTGGCATCATTCTGGCCACAGAGGGTTCCTATTTTCAGTACAGACTTCCCGTCTGGATGGCAGCATCTTATCCTGGTCTCAAGCCTGCAAGTTGCACTTGGGTGGCATGTAATCCCACCTGGGCTTGCTTCAGCATTCTCCCTACCTTCATTAATGTCTATGGTTCTTAATATGCATTTTCTTCTCTGGAGCTTTCACCATTCCCAATCTATGTAGCTTTCCTCTTTTTTTGCAATGCATGTTTATATATATGGAAACAATTGTAAATGTAATTATGGCATTTCCCCGTGTGTGTGTTTTTTTTTTTTTTTCCTATTTCTCTATTTGGGGAGAAGATGGTGTTGCAGGGAACTGGGTTCACACATGTTTGTTCTGCCATCTGAGTACACAAGGACACCCAACAATTACTTTTGTAATGATCAGGGTTTAAGGCTTATTTTCACCACTGATAATGTGTGGTTTGTTTAATTTACTTTACCTATTGCAACTACATCACCTAAGGTTTGAAAATTGCTGCTGCTGTGCCAGATAGAATCTTGAACTTTGGTGATTAATCTTGCTTCTTGGTCTTATATGTAATAATGTTGTCTTAAAAATTAGATAACTTTAGAGAAATCTCTATCTGCTCAGGACTTATAATTTTCAAAGAGTATTTTTTAGCTTCATCTTAATTACCCATTGCTGAAATAATCAGATCAGATCAGATCAGTCGCTCAGTCGTGTCTGACTTTTTGTGACCCCATGAATTGCAGCACGCCAGGCCTCCCCGTCCATCACCAATTCCCGGAGTTCACTGAGACTCATATACATTGAGTCAGTGATGACATCCAGCCATCTCATCCTCTGTCGTCCCCTTCTCCTCCTGCCCCCAATCCCTCCCAGCATCAGAGTCTTTTCCAATGAGTCAACTCTTCGCATGAAGTGGCCAAAGTACTGGAGTTTCAGCTTTAGCATCATTCCTTCCAAAGAAATCCCAGGGCTGATCTCCTTCAGAATGGACTGGTTGGATCTCCTTGCAGTCCAAGGGACTCTCAAGAGTCTTCTCCAACACCACAGTTCAAAAGCATCAATTCTTCAGCGCTCAGCCTTCCTCACAGTCCAACTCTCACATCCATAAATGACCGCAGGAAAAACCATAGCCTTGACAAGATGAACCTTTGTTGCCAAAGTAATGTCTCTGCTTTTGAATATGCTATCTAGGGTGGTCATAACTTTCCTTCCAAGGAGTAAGCGTCTTTTAATTTCATGGCTGCAGTCACCATCTGCAGTGATTTTGGAGCCCAGAAAAATAAAGTCTGACACTGTTTCCACTGTTTCCCCATCTATTTCCCATGAAGTGGTGGGACCGGATGCCATGATCTTCGTTTTCTGAATGTTGAGCTTTAAGCCAACTTTTTCACTCTCCACTTTCACTTTCATCAAGAGGCTTTTGAGTTCCTCTTCACTTCCTGCCATAAGGGTGGTGTCATCTGCATATCTGAGGTTATTGATATTTCTCCCAGCAATCTTGATTCCAGCTTGTGTTTCTTCCAGTCCAGCGTTTCTCATGATGTACTCTGCATATAAGTTAAATAAACAGTGACAATATACAGCCTTGATGAACTCCTTTTCCTATTTGGAACCAGTCTGTTGTTCCATGTCCACTTCTAACTGTTGCTTCCTGACCTGCATACAAATTTCTCAAGAGGCAGACCAGGTGGTCTGGTATTCCCATCTCTTTCAGAATTTTCCACAGTTTATTGTGATCCACACAGTCAAAGGCTTTGGCATAGTGAATAAAGCAGAAATAATAACTGAGTCTAATAGGGAGAAATATCAATAACCTCAGATATGCAGATAACACCACCCTTATGGCAGAAAGTGAAGAGGAACTCAAAAGCCTATTGATGAAAGTGAAAGTGGAGAGTGAAAAAGTTGGCTTAAACCTCAACATTCAGAAAACGAAGATCATGGCATCCGGTCCCATCACTTCATGGGAAATAGATGGGGAAACAGTGGAAACAGTGTCAGACTTTATATTTTTGGGGTCCAAAATCACTGCAGATGGTGACTGCAGCCATGAAATTAAAAGACGCTTACTCCTTGGAAGGAAAGTTATGACCACCCTAGATAGCATATTCAAAAGCAGAGACATTACTTTGCCAACAAAGGTTTGTCTAGTCAAGGCTATGGTTTTTCCTGTGGTCATGTATGGATGTGAGAGTTGGACTGTGAAGAAGGCTGAGTGCCAAAGAATTGCTGCTTTTGAACTGTGGTGCTGGAGAAGACTCATGAGAGTCCCTTGGACTGCAAGGAGATCCAACCAGTCCATTCTGAAGGATATCAGCCCTGGGATTTCTTTGGAAGGATTCATGCTAAAGCTGAAACTCCAGTACTTTGGCCACCTCATGCGAAGAGTTGACTCATTGGAAAAGACTCTGATGCTGGGAGGGATTGGGGGCAGGAGGAGAAGGGGATGACAGAGGATGAGATGGCTGGATGTCATCACTGACTCAATGGACGTGAGTCTGGGTGAACTCCGGGAGTTGGTGATGGACAGGGAGGCCTGGCGTGCTGCAATTCATGGGGTCGCAAAGAGTCGGACACGACTAAACAACTAAACTGAACTGAACTGAACTGAATATACTATCATATGCTATTTTCCTCTAACTTAGCTAGTCAATCCTAAGGGAACTCAACTCTGAATATTCACTGGGAGCACTGATACAGCAGCTGAAGCTCCAATACTTTGGCCGCCTGATGTGAAGAGCCTACTCATTGGAAAAGACCCTGATGCTGGGAAAAATTGAGGGCATGAGGAGAAGGGGGTGACAGAGGATGAGATGGTTGGATGACATTGCCGAATTAATGGATATGAGTTTGAGCAAACTCCAGGAGATTTGAAGGACAGGGGAGCTTGGCGTGCTGCAGTCCATGGGGTCGCAAACAGTTGGACACAACTGAGCAACTGAACAACAACAAGAACAACTGAACTAGATAAAAATTGAGGTTTTGAGCTAAGAATATGAGCTTCTGGCTTTTGTAAGACAGGGCTAAGGAAGCAAAAGCTGTGATACAGAAACTGAATGCAAATTTAATTTAATTTAAACATAATGCAAGTTTTCTGTGAATAAGACTCCATGATACTTTATTAAAACAACACATTTATAACTTTCACTATCATTTTCTGCATAGTCTTTTAATTTGGGGAATGTTTAGAAAAGTCTTTGTTTTTGTTTGGCTTTTCCACCATTCAAAAGGTAACCCAAAAGGACTGAATTCCAAAGATTAGGATGGAAGATTATTTCCTTTATTAAAAACTTCTGTTTTTACTCCCTCGTGGGAGTAAACATTACTTCTGATGTAGAAATTATTACCTAAAAAACACCATAGTAAGCAGAGTGAGCACATTCATAGTAACTACATGGTAAGTACATGTTCAGCATCATAAGCTGTTATCCTCTTGGGAGCAATGATTGGTCCTTACGCCTGTGTATACAGTACTGTGCACAGTAAATAAACGGGAGAAACTACCACTACCTGTTAAGTGGTACACATTTCCTTGAGAATACTTGGAAACCTGTGCAGAGGTCTCTCTCTGTGCATACCTTTTGTCCTGATATTTGCGTCCCAAGGATATTTGTAGAAAATAATTAAGCAGTACATGTTGACAGTTTCTCTCCAAATATTACCACAACTCTCTTACTGTTCTGTTTCCAGCACTAATAACCTAGCCTCAGACATCACGGTGTGTGATCACGATGCCACTGTTATTGTTTCCTTGCTTCTGACTCTTTCCCTCACATAGCAACGGAAACAAAAAGCAGATCACATTTCCACCTTCGTTAACTGTCAAAGGCTTTTCAATGCCTTCAGAGTAAAACACAAACTTAGGACTTTGGCCTTAAAGGTCCTATATAACTTGGACTCTGCACACTTCTTTGATCTCACATCCTATTATCTCTGCTCGTCCCTCACCTCAACTCACTAAGACCATCCACGCTAGCTTTTCTTCTCTTTTACAAATATCACAAGCTCTTTTGGCCTTAGAAACCTTGTTCTAACTAATGACTAATTGGAAAAATTATGTCCCCAAGTACAATTGGTTCTCCCCACCTTGGGACTCAGAACTCAACTAAAAGGTAAAATCTATTCAGTGAGACTTTCTTTGAGACTAACTCCCAACCCCTTCAAACATTAACACAGTCCATATTTTTTTTTATGTTTATAGCACTGATCACTTTTTTCAACATGGCTCAGATGGTAAAGTGTCTGCTTACAATGCGGGAGACCCGGGTTCGCTTCCTGGGTCAGGAAGATCCTCTGGAGAAGGAAAAGGCAACCCACTCCAGTACTCTTGCCTGGAAAATCCCATGGACAGAGGAGCATGGTAGGCTACAGTCCATGGGGTTGCAAAGAGTCGGACTTGACTAAGTGACTTCACTTTCACTTTTCAATCATTTATTGGTTACTTTTTAATTGTTCATTTCTCTCAACTAGAAGGTAAGTTCCATGAAAATATAAAACGTTCCTAAATTGTTCATCACTGTATCTCAATGCTTGAAAGAGGGCTTAGAAAAGTAATGATAAAGTCTATGTACTGAAAGATGTGAAAGAATAAATGAAAGACAATGTACATTTATCCCCTCCAAAATATGTACTACTCTATTAGCAATAAAAGAGAACACCTAAGTGTTCATCAGCATGAAACTGAGTAAATACAACAAAGCATTAATATATAATGGAATATACAGAAATGGACAGAAGTGGTATGGATACAACAGAATCAGAAGATATTAATTAAGAAAAGGTGGAAAGAATACACAGAAAAACTATACAAAAAAATATCTTCATGACCCAGATAATCATGATGGTATGATCACTCGCCTAGAGCCAGACATCCTGGAATGTGAAGTCAAGTGGATCTTAGGAAGCATCACTAAGAACAAAGCTGGTGGTGGTGACGGAATTCCAGTTGAGCTATTTCAAATCCTAAAAGATGATGCTGTGAAAGTGCTGCACTCAATATGCCAGCAAATTTGGAAAACTCAGCAGTGGCCATAGGACTGGAAAGGTCGATTTTCATTACAATCCCAAAGAAAGTCAATGCCAAAGAATGTTCAAACTACCGCGCAACTGCACTCATCTCACAGGCTAGCAAAGTAATGCTCAAAATTCTCCAAGACAGGTTTCAACAGTATGTGAACAGTGAACTTCCAGATGTTCAAGATGGATTTAGAAAAGGCAGAGGAACCAGAGATCAAATTGCCAACATCCGTTGGATCATCGAAAAAGCAAGAGAGTTCCAGAAAAACATCTACTTCTGCTTTATTGACTATGCCAAAACCTTTGACTGTGTGGATCACAACAAACTGTGCAAAATTTTGAAAGAGACGGGGAGTACCAGACCACCTTACCTGTCTCTTAAGAAATCTGTATGCAGGTTAGGAAGCAACAGTTACAACTGGACATGGAGCAATAGACTGGTTCCAAACAGGGAAAGGAGTACATCAAGGTTGTATTTGTCATCCTGCTTATTTAACTTATATGCAGAGTATATCATGTGAAATGCCAGGCTGGATGAAGCACAAGCTGGAATTAAGATTGCCAGGAGAAATATCAGTAATCTCAGATAAGCAGATGACACCAACCTTATGGCAGAAAGCAAAGAGGAACTAAAGAGGCTCCTGATAAAAGTGAAAGAGGAGAGTGGAAAAGCTTGCTTAAAACTCAACATTGAAACAACTAAGATCATAGCATCCAGTCCCATCACTTCATGGTAAATAGATGGGAAAACAATGGAAACAGTGAGAGACTATTTTGGGGGGCTCAAAATCACTGCAGATGGTGATTGCAGCCATGAAATTAAAAGGCACCTGCTCCTTGGAAGAAAAGTTATGACAAACCTAGACAATATATTAAAAAGCAGAGATATTACTTTGCCAACAAAGGTCTGTCTAGTCAAAGCTATGGTTTTTCCAGTAGTAATGTATATGTGAGAGTTGGACTATAAAGAAGGCTGAGCGCCGAAGAATCGATGCTTTTGAACTGTAGTGTTGGAAAAGACTCTTGAGAGTTCCTTGGACTGCAAGGAGAGCCAACCAGTCCATCCTAAAGGAAATCAGTCCTGAATATTCATTGGAAGGACTGATGCTGAAGCTGAAACTCCAATACTTTGGCCACCTGACACGAACTGATCATTGGAAAAGACCCTGATGCTGGGAAAGATTGAAGGTGGGAGGAGAAAGAGATGACAGAGGATGAGATGGTTGGATGGCATCACTGACTCAATGGACATAAGTTTGGGTAAATTCTGGGAGTTGGTGATGGACAGGGAGGCCTGGTGTGCTGCAGTCCATGTGGTCTCAAAGAGTCAGACACGACTGAACAACTGAACTGAACTGATAGGGGAATCAAATAACATTGTAAAAATATTAACAGATGTTCTCAACATACTGTTATTACTGTACTATTATTATTTTATGAAGAATACTGCAAAACAATATGCACAATGTGATTCCATTTTGGAAACACAGATATATATTTGAGGAAAAGTATCTAAAACAAATCTAAATATCAACAGTGGTATATCTGTGTGGCAAGATGACAAGTGATAGCAATGCTTTTTGCTTTTGCTTTGTTTTATATTTTTTAAAATACAAATTATGTCTGAAACAAAACTATATAATCAATTCCTTGTTGAATTAAAATTTGAAAAGAAACTAGCATTACAAATATGTCTTTATTCTCCACATAATTTAGAGCTCAGTGTGAAGAAAAAAAGAAATATGCTATGTCCCATTAGTCATGTTCTCCTCTGTGTAACCCCATGGACTGCAGCCTGCCAGGCTCCTTTGTCCATGGGATTTCCCAGGAAAGAATACTGGAGTGGGTTCCTGTTTCCTACTCCAGGGGATTTTCCCAACCCAGGGATCAAACACGTCTCTGTTACGTCTAACCTGCATTGACAGGTGGGTTCTTTACCCTTAGTGCCACCTGGGAAGCCCATAAATATAGTCACAAATAAATGAGAAAGTAACAGCCTTTCAGCTTGTTATTAACAAAGTACACAGCTCCTTTGTATTGACCAAAGGCTTTGATCTAGAATCACATAAGAAGAGCTTTAAGTGATCATTCACTTAAAAGGGAGGTCCTGGGATCTTCCTCTGGCACTAACTCCAGTCTTCTTCACTCTGTTAGGAAATTTCATTTTATGTCTAATGTAAAGCTTTCACATGTATTTCTCATTTAATACTCAGAGGGATGAATACACATACACACATGCCTGTTAATTCTAGTTTTAGCTTTAACAGCCTCCTCTATACTGCACTGCAGAATCAAGTTTATAGATTCTTCTCCAAAGGTATTCAAAGAGATTCCATTCTTTGTATTAGTCCCAACTCCTTACAAGGCTTTTCCCCATCTGTTCTAGTCACGTCACCTCTCTGCCCCTGTATCTTCATCCAAAGTGAACAAACTGAGACACAGTGAGGATCCCCAGCTGAGATGTTCTAGGATTCTAGTCACTCCATTTATCTCAACCAAGCATCTTCCCGAAACTTCTGCTTGAACCAAACTTTTCTGCATTCCTTCAGACACATCTTTTACTTTCCATTCTGCTTTTCTTTTTCCCCATACACCTCCTTCGTTGCACACCCCAATCCTACCTATCCTCCAAGCATTCACATGAAGCCTCCACTACTCCCCATTACGGTTCACATTCACCCTCCCGAGTCCTTTAATGCAGTGTTCTGCAGCATCCTAAGGACTGCTACCTCTTGTAATGTTATTTAGATGAGGGAGGAAATCTCCTAACTAAACCACACTGTGTTCTTTGAAGTCAGAAACAGTGCCAATACTTTTTTTACAAAATGATCCAAGCATCTGGTCTTTAACACAATTGATCCTCCATGAATATTTACTCATTGGCATACTAAAGCTGGTTCTTACCTCTTCACTCTACCTGCACTGATTTCTAATTTTGAGTCCTTAAACCTCTTTACTAATCACTATTCCTGAATTCCCCTAGAGATTTATTCTCTCCACACCCTGGCATTTGAGAATGAATTTTCATTCTATCCTTTTTCCATATGTTTCAAACACCTTCAGAGCCACTGTTCTTTCAGGTTTTCATAGCTCCTCCAGTTCTACTAGCAAAGTCCCTAAGGCTGGGGATGAGGATTTGTGAAGGACACAGTTTATCTGTCCAAAGCAAAAAGAACTCAGAAGTGTGAAAATTCCTACAAAGCCTGGCTCTTTAAAATGTTTTCCATCTTCCACACCTGAGCCCACAAATTGTTGATTCAATTATAGGTCATGGTAACACTTCCACAATCTCAGCCTCCTAAACTAGAATGTAAGGGAGTAAAACTCCCCTCCCCCTTAATAGAAGCCATCACTCCAGATGTTCAATTGCAACATTTTTGGAAGAAGCACATGGTAACAGCTCTGACTAATTGCTGGAGACACATTTGGGACATGAGAACTGAACCTAAGATCACCCATAAGGGGAATCCAAGTTCAGAAGTGCTATTTTCTTGTATGCGAATCTAAAATGCACCTGCTCAATGAGTTAGGCTTTCCTACTATTTTTGCAGAGTTCATTCTGTATTTTATTACTGATCCACCTTCTTGGCTATAATGGGACTCAATCTAAGGATGGCTAAAAAAATCAAACAAGTATAACTGGTTAAATATATCTCTTAATACAGAATACCCTCAGCAGGGGACTCAGTTCACTCCAAGATAATCAACGTTAAAAACACTCTTTATATGTATGATTTGTTCCCTCTCATTTTGTGCTTTTTAATTACTCTGTAACTTTATCTCAAATTGCTTTAGAGTAGTTTGCATTCTAATTTGTCTATCCCTTATATATACCCAACCCTTTTCACATGCATTATTTCATTAATCATCCCAACAGTTACTGACTAGATCTACCTATAAGTTACTGACTAGATCTACCAGGGACTAGCTGCTACTAGACTAACCTCCCCGAGACATCCTGTTCTGTAAAATAATGCAAATAATAGTTTCTAGTAGCAAGTAAATTTACCCAAATAAAATGATTAGTAGAATGTCTGGCCCAGATTAAATGCTCAACAAACACTGGCTGTTATGATGATCAATATCCTCATCATTTCCATTTTTCAGGTGACACATCTGAAACATTGAGAGCTGAGTGACTTTCCTGGTGTCATTCAGTCAATACTGTTCTCAGACCTGACTCAGCCAGGGTGCCCCTGGTGATGGAGCCCATGTTCTCAGTCGTGCATGAGCTGCCTCGGAAGCCCTCACCTCTGTGCCAGGTTTGCTTCTGACTTATCATTTCCCAATGTTGTATTTTTCACCTTGACACCTCACCCCAACAAAAACTAAGGGGGAAATATACCTTTACCTATGTATCTATCTACTCAGCCACATATACAACAACAAAAAACTAGAACAATAAATTTTATGTTTACTGGCGAGAGGAGGGCATGAATGTTTAATCTGAGAACTCTTTGGGATTTGAATACTGAAGTTGTGCATACAGGCACAGGCACATGTTCCTAAATACACATGCAGAGGCACAGTTTTACACAAAAGGAGATTACATGAACTAATTTGATCTTGCAGAATGATGAAAATATCTGTTTTTGTTTGTTTGTTTGTTTGATTGCAGAATATATGCCTTACTCCAGAGAAGCCCAAAGTAACCAGAAGGACTGTAGGGCAGTATGTGTAAGGATGCTCTTACTCAGAAATAATTTAATTGGAAAAATATTTCTAGCAAGCTAAAACAAGCTTACTCTAACCATTTCAGGAAGTTTTTTCAAGAGAATGGTGGAATGATTCCTTAAGTCTTAGACTGAGCCACAAGAGATTGACATTTTTTTGTGAGTTTGAAAGTGTTCGAGTGTTGGCAATTTTATACAGCTCAACACATAGTACCTACTATAAGAGTAAAGTTAATAAATTTATTTTCTAAAATTAGCAATTTTAGGTTCTAAATAATTTGTAACATACGAATACACACTAATTTTGAAAAAAGCTTATTATAACTGCATTTTTAATGGTTCTTAAATTTTTGTTCAGGATAAAACTCAGACATAAACCATTATAAATGCAATTATAAAAGTAATAAGCTTTTTGTGTTTCAAAATATGGATGTAAACATTCCTTTTTTGTATATTTCTTAAAAAGCTACATTTTTAGGAAAATTTATTATTATAAGAAAATTACATTACAATGTAACAGACACTACCCTAGAGTCTGTCTCTTTCCTTTTCTATGCTCACACAAATTAATTGTTTTCAAATATGTTAATAACTACATGATGCAATCAATTATACATCCCAAGGTCCTTTTTATTATGAGTTAATTTCTTGGTCTCCAAAATCACTGCAGATGGTAATTGCAGACATGAAATTAACAGACTCTTGCTCCTTGGAAGAAAAGCTATGACAAACCCAGACAGCATATTAAAAAGCAGAGACATCACTTTGCCAACAAAGGTCTGTCTAGCCAAAGCTATGATTTTTCCAGCAGCCATGTACAGATGTGAGAGTTGGATCATAAAGAAGGCTGAGTGCTGAAGAACTGATGCTTTTGAACTGTGGTATCGGAGAAGACTCTTGAGAGTTCCTTGGACTGCAAGGAGAGCCAACCAGTCCATCCTAAAGGAAGTCAGTCCTGAATATTCACTGATGACTGATGCTGAAGCTGAAACTTCAATACATTGGCCACCTGATGCAAAGAACTAATTCATTTGAAAAGACCTCGATGCTGGGAAAGATTGAAAGTGGGAGGAGAAGGGGAAAACAGAGGATAAGGTGGTTGGATGGCATCACCAACTCGATAAACATGAGTTTGAGTAAGCTCCAGGAGTTGGTGATGGACAGGGGCAGCCTGGCGTGCTGCAGTCCAAGGGGTTGCAAACATTCAGACATGACTGAGTGACTGAACTGAACTGAACTGAATTTTATATACACGGGCCCACCATTATAAGAATGATCTTCCTACAATGCATCTAGTTTTAATATCTCTGAGATCTGGGTGCAATAAACTAAAAGTTAGCTAGTGAAAACATGATGTTTTCTGCTATGCAGTCAGAGAAGCCAAAGTGTCAAGGCACCAGTGGACGGGTTCAGAGGAGCCAAAGGAAAGAACACTGAATGGGAATGTAGGAGATCTGACTGAGGGCTTCCTCCATTACTTATTTTCTGATGATCTCAGAGAAGTAGCTTACCTCTCTACATTTCAGTTTTCACTTCTGAAATTTCAAATGAAATATGAACACTAATAACTGTACCTGAGAAGCATGTCCCTTGTAACTTTACCCAAAGACACATGTCAAACATTACACGTGAAAGCTCTCATTAATGTCTATACGTGGGAAGCAGCATAGCCTAGTGTTTGAGCACAAGGATTCTGGATTCCAGAGGGCTGGTTGAAATTCCAGCTCTATCACTTACTTCATGTATAATCCTAGGTACATATTTTAATATTCCAAAGCTTGGGTTTCCTCAGCTGTGAAATAATAACTACTTCACTGACTGCTGGCAGAAATAAATGAAATAATATAAATTCAAACCCTGATTATTATAGCACTCAAAAGGAGGTAGTGTATACCATTAAAGCATTAATTTAAGAGTACTGATTTTTATTACTTGTTCATAAAAAAGTTAAAGAAAAAGCCAAGAGGAAAAATGACTGCTATTGCTAACTTTGCTTACGAAGATAAAAATTTACTATTATTTCCCCGTTTACAACTGAAACAAAATGACACAAAATTATATTGGGGCCCACCCAATAAGAAAAGTATAGGACTTGATGACTTCATTGGTGAATTCTATCAAACGTTTAAAGAAGAATTAGCACTGCTACTGCTGCTGCTAAGTCACTTCAGTCGTGTCTGACTCTGTGCAACCCCATAGACAGCAGCCCACCAGGCTCCCTCGTCCCTGGGATTCTCTAGGCAAGAACACCGGAGTGGGTTGCCATTTCCTTCTCCAGTGCATGAAAGTGAAAAGTGAAAGTGAAGTCGCTCAGTCATGTCTGACTCTTAGCGACCCCATGGACTGCAGCCCACCAGGCTCCTCCATCCATGGGATTTTCCAGGCAAAAGTACTGGAGTGGGGTGCCATTGCCTTCTCCCAGAATTAGCACTAATTTACCCCAAAATCTTCCAAATAATTGAAGAGGAAGGAACCTGATACCTACTACCAAAATCAGACAAAGACACTACATGAAAAGATATCTATGGGCTGTAGTCTTCTAAGCTCCTCCATCCATGGGAGGTTCCAGGCAAGAATACTGGAGTTGGTTGTCATTTCCTTCTCCAGGGAACCTTTTGGACCTGGGGATCAAACTCAGGTCTACCTGAACTGCAGGCAGACTCCTTACTGTCTGAGCCACCAGGGAGACCTAGAAAGATACCTACCAACCAATATCTGTGAGGAACAGTGATGCAGAATTCTCAACAAAATACCAACAAATGGAATTCCATAAAAAATGAAAAGAACAATACACCATGACCAAGTGGGATTTATTCCTAAAAATCATTTCTATGTATTTCAACATACAAAAACTAATCAATGCAACATAAGACATTACCAAATGAAGGGGAAAGGCCATGTGACTATTTCAATTGATGCAAAAGAGCATTATATAAAATTCAATACATCTTCTTGATAAAAACACACACAAAAAAACTAGGAATAGAAGGAAATTACCTCAATATAATAAAGGCCATAAACGACAAGCCCACAGCTAACATTGTATTTAACGGTCAAAGTCTGATAACTATTTCTCTAAGATCAGGGACAAGAATGTCTACTTTTAGCACTTTACTCAACACTCTATTCAATACTGAAAGTCCTAGCCAGAAGAATTAAGCAAGAAAAAGAAATAAGAAGCACCCTAATTGGGAAGGAAGAAGTAAAATTCTCTCTGTTCACAAATAACATGAAAAATCTAAAGATGAAAGGTAGAAAAATCTAAAGATGCCAAACAGAAGCACACACAAATACAATAACTGTCAGAATATATGAATTCATCAACACTGCAAAACATAAAATCAATACACAAAAATCAGTTGAGTTTCTTTGTGCTAACAATGGACAACCCAAAAGAGAAACTAAAAAAAAAAAAAAAAACCACTATGTTTACAATAGCATCAAAAAGAATAAAATATTTAGGAATAAACACAACCAAGGAGGTAAAAGACTTGTACTCTGAAAACTACAAAATGTTGCTGAAAGAAATTAAAGAAGCCACAAATAAGACACCCTATATTCAGGGTTTGGAAGGCTTAATATTTTTAAGATACTTACAGTATTAGTGCAATAGCAATCTTTTGTAGAAATAAAAACACTCATCCTAAAATTTACAAGGAATCTCAACAGATTCTGAATAGCCACCTAATGATTTAAAAATTTATTACAAAGCTTCAGTAATCTGAACAGTGTAGCACTGGCCTAAAGACAGATAAACAGATCAATAGAGTAGGACAGAAAGTCAAGGAACAAACTTTTGTATATATGGAAAATTATTTTCAACAAGAACCTAAATGTCCATTGGCAGACAAATGGAAAAGAAAGCTGTGGTACATATACACAATGGAATATTACTCAGCCATTAAAAAGAATGCATTTGAATCAGTTCTAGTAAGGGGGATAAAACTGGAGCCTATTATACAGAGTGAAGTAAGCCAGAAAGAAAAACACCAATACAGTATATTAACACATATATATGGAATTTAGAAAGATGGTAACGATGACCCTATAAACGAGACAGCAAAAGAGACACATGTAAAGAACCGACTTTTGGACTCTGTGGGAGACGGTGAGGGTGGGATGATTTGAGAGAATAGCATTGAAACATATATATTACCATATGTGAAATGGATCAGGGCCAGCGCACTGGGATGACCCTGAGGGATGGGATAGGGAGGGAGGTGGGAAGCGGGTTCATAATGGGGAACACATGTACACCCATGGCTGATTCATGTCAATGTATGGAAAAAACCACTACAATATTGTAAATTAATTAGCCTCCAATTAAAATAAATGAATTACTTTTTAAAAAAAGAATGCCAGGACCACCCAATGAGAAAGCAACAGCAATCTCTTCAAAAAGTTGTGTCAGAAAAAGTGGAGATCCACATGCAAAACAATGAAGTTGGACACTCATCTTCAGATCAGATCAGTCACTCACTTGTGTCCGACTCTTTGCGACCCCATGAATCACAGCACGCCAGGCCTCCCTGTCCATCACCAACTCCCGGAGTTCACTCAGACTCACGTCCATTGAGTCAGTGATGCCATCCAGCCCTCTCATCTTCTGTCGTCCCCTTCTCCGCCTGCCCCCAATCTCTCCCAGCATCAGAGTCTTTTCAATGAGTCAACTCTTTGCATGAGGTGGCCAAAGTACTGGAGTCTCAGCTTTAGTATCATTCCTTCCAAAGAAATCCCAGGGCTGATCTCCTTTAGAATGGACTGGCTGGATCTCCTTGCAGTCCAAGGGACTCTCAAGAGTCTTCTCCAACACCACAGTTCAAAAGCATCAATTCTTCGGCGCTCAGCTTTCTTCACAGTCCAACTCTCACATCCATACATGACCACAGGAAAAACCATAGCCTTGACTAGATGAACCTTTGTTGGCAAAGTAATGTCTCTGCTTTTGTATATGCTATCTAGGTTGGTCATAACTTTCCTTTCAAGGAGTAAGTGTCTCTTAATTTCATGGCTGCAATCACCATCTGCAGTGATTTTGGAGCCCAAAAAATAAAGTCTGACACTGTTTCCACTGTTTCCCCATCTATTTCCCATGAAGTGATGGGACTGGATGCCATGATCTTCGTTTTCTGAATGTTGAGCTTTAAGCCAACTTTTTCACTCTCCACTATCATTTTCATCAAGAGGCTTTTTAGTTCCTCTTCACTTTCTGCCATAAGGGTCGTGTCATCTGCATATCTGAGGTTATTGATATTTCTCCCGGCAATCTTGATTCCAGCTTGTGCTTCTTCCAGTCCAGCGTTTCTCATGATGTACTCTGCATAGAAGTTAAATAAGCAGGGTGACAATATACAGCCTTGACGTACTCCTTTTCCTATTTGGAACCAGTCTGTTGTTCCATATCCAGTTCTAACTGTTGCTTTCTGACCTGCATACAGATTTCTCAAGAGGCAGGTCAGGTGGTCTGGTATTCCCATCTCTTGAAGAATTTTCCATAGTTTATTTTGATCTACACAGTCAAAGGCTTTGGCATAGTCAATAAAGCAGAAATAGATGTTCTTCTGGAACTCTCTTGCTTTTTCGATGATCCAGCAGATGTTGGCAATTTGATCCCTGGTCCCTCTGCCTTTTCTAAAACCAGCTTGAACATCAGGAAATTCATGGTTCATGTATTGCTGAAGCCTGGCTTGGAGAATTTTGAGTATTACTTTACTAGCGTGTGAGATGAGTGCAATTGTGCGGTAGTTTGAGCATTCTTTGGCATTGTCTTTCTTTGGGATTGGAATGAAAACTGACCTTTTCCAGTCCTGTGGCCACTGCTGAGTTTTCCACATTTGCTGGCATAATGAGTGCAGCACTTTCACAGCATCATCTTTCAGGATTTGAAATATGGAATTCCATCAACTGGAATTCCATCACCTCCACCAGCTTTGTTCATAGTGATGCTTTCTAAGGCCCACTTGACTTCACATTCCAGGATGTCTGGCTCTAGGTCAGTGATCACATTATCGTGATTATCTGGGTCGTGAAGCTCTTTTTTGTACAGTTCTGTGTATTCTTGCCATCTCTTCTTAATATCTTCTGCTTCTGTTAGGTCCATACCATTTCTGTCCTTTATCAAGCCCATCTTTGCATGAAATGTTCCTTTGGTGTTTCTGATTTTCTTGCAGAGATCTCTCGTCTTTCCCATTCTGTTGTTTTCCTCTATTTCTTTGCATTGATCACTGAAAAAGGCTTTCTTATCTCTTCTTGCTGTTCTTTGGAACTCTGCATTTAGATGTTTATATCTTTCCTTTTCTCCTTTGCTTTCCACTTCTCTTCTTTTCACAGCTATTTGTAAGGCCTCCCCAGACAGCCGTTTTGCTTTTTTGCATTTCTTTTCCATGGGGATGGTCTTGATCCCTGTCTCCTGTAGAATGTCATGAACCTCATTCCATAGTTCATCAGGCACTCTATCTATCAGGTCTAGGCCCTTAAATCTATTTCTCACTTCCACTGTATAATCATAAGGGATTTGATTTAGGTCATACCTGAATGGTCTAGTGGTTTTCCCTACTTTCTTCAATTTAAGTCTGAATTTGGCAATAAGGAGTTCATGATCTGAGCCACAGTCACTCTCAGTCTTGTTTTTGCTGACTGTATAGAGCTTCTCCATCTTTGGCTGCAAAGAATATAATCAATGTGATTTCTGTGTTGACCATCTGGTGATGTCCATGTGTAGAGTCTTCTCATGTGTTTTTGGAAGAGAGTGTTTGCTACGACCAATGCATTCTCTTGGCAAAATTCTATTAGCCTTTGCCCTGCTTCATTCCGTATTCCAAGGCCAAATTTGCCTGTTATCCCAGGTGCTTCTTGACTTCCTACTTTTGCATTGCAGTCCCTTATAATGAAAAGGACATCTTTTTGGAGTGTTAGTTCTAAAAGGTCTTGTAGGTCTTCATAGAACCATTCAACTTTAGCTTCTTCAGCGTTACTGGTTGGGGCATAGACTTGGATTACTGTGATATTGAATATTGCCTTGGAAACGAACAGAGATCATTCTGTCGTTTTTGAGATTGCATCCATCTCAAGAGACACTCATCTTACCATATACCAAAAGTAACTCAAAATGTATTATTAAAGACCTAGATATAAGATCTAAAACTGAAGAAAATATAGGGGAAAAGTTTTATGATATGGATTTGCTAATGATTTCTTTGACATGACATTAAAAGCATTGGCAACAGAAGTGAAAAATACAAATGGGAATATAGCAAATCTATATAGGACACAGTCAGCAGAGTGAAAAGACAACCCATGGAACTGGAGAAAATATTTGCAAATATGACAAGGATTTAATATCCAGAATACACAAAGAATTCCTACAATTCTGCAGTAAATCAATCAATAACGAGTCTGAAAAACAGGCAAAAAACTTAAATAGATATTTCTCCAAAAATGAAATACAAATGGCCAATTAGCATATAAGAAAATTCTAAACATCACTAATCATTAAAGAATGCTAATCAAAATTACAATGAATATAACCTCATATCTATTAGAATGGCCATAAAAGAAAGAGAGAGGAAGAAAAGAAAAAAAAGAAGAAAATAACAAGTGTTGAAGAAGATGGCAACTGTTCAAAACATTAAAAGTAGAATTACTACATGATCCAACAAACCCACTGCACAGTATATACCCAAAGGAATGAAACCGGATCTCAAAGAGATATTTGTACACTCATGTTCACAGTCGTCAAGCAGTGGGAACAACCCTGACGTTCAATAGCAGGGGAGTATTTGAACAAAATGTGGCATATATGATGGGTTCATTTCCAGCTTTAAGAATGAAGAAAATTCAGGCACATGCTACATCATGGATGACTCTTGAGGACCTTATGCGAAGCAAACTCACCTAATTACAAACAGATTCTGCTCATATTATGTATATAAAATAGTCAGTTCCATAAAAACAGAAAACAAAATGATATTTTCTAGGGGATGGGAGGAGAAGTGTATGTGGAGTTGTTTAATGAGTAGAGTTTCAGTTTTGCCAGAGGAAAACTGTCCTGGAGATTAGGGGCACATAATATGAATGTACTTATTGCTGCTGAACTGTACACTTCAAAATGTATATTAGGGACACTGAATTAGCTAAGATATTGTATGTGAAAAACTAAGAATCATTTTGCAAAGAAACAATCACTTGTTAATAACTTTGGATTTCTACACAGTAATTTATTAAATCTTTTATTTTAGATTTAAAAAAATAAAGCCATTTATTTTTAATATGTTAGAAAAATATTAAAAAACTAGAAGTATTCTCTCTCTTCTTTCACACAAATGCACTAAGAACAGACATGGAACAACAGAATGCTAGACTGGATGAAGCACAAGCTGGAACTAAGAATGCAGGGGGAAATACCAATAACCTCAGATATGCAAATAACACCACCCTAAGGCAGAAAGTGAGGAATTAAAGAGAGCCTCTTGATAAAAGTGAAAGAGGAGAGTGAAAAAGCTGGCTTAAAACCCAACATTCAAAAAATTAACACCATGGCATCTGCTCCCATCACTTCACGGCAAATAGATGGTGAAACAAAGGAAACAGTGTCAGACTTTATTTTCTTGGGCTCCAAAATCACTACAGATGGTGACTGCAGCCATGAAATTAAAAGATGCTTACTCGTTAGAAGAAAAGCTATGATAAACCTAGACAGTACATTAAAAAGCAGAGACAAACAAAGGTCCTTATAGTCAAAGCTATGGTTTTTCCAGTAGTCATGTACGGATATGAGTTGGACCATAAAGAAAGCAAAGAAAGCTGAGCACCGAAAAATTGATGCTTTTGAACTGTGGCGTTGGAGAAGACTCTGAGAGTCCCTTGGACTTCAAGGAGATCAAAGCAGTCAATGCTAAAGGAAATCAGTCCTGAATATTCATTGGAAGGACTGATGCTGAAGCTGAAACTCCAATACTTTAGCCACCTGACCCAAAGGACTGATCATTAGAAAAGACCCTGATGCTGGGAAAGATTGAAGGCAATAGGAGAAGGGGACGACAGAAGATGAGATGACTGGATGGCATCACCGACTCGATGGACATGAGTTTGAGCAAACTCCAGGAGTTGGTGATGGACAAGCAGGCCTGGTGTGCTGCAGTCCATGGGGTGGCAAAGAGTTGGACATGACTGAGTGACTGAACTGAACTAAGAACTCAAAATCAAAAAGTCACTGTTGCCACAGTGTACAGAGAGACTGTTTTTTTTATTCAGGAAAATCTCACATATGTTTATAATCTCCATGGAAAATTACATATATGAATGACATAACACCATATTTATTTTTTAAAACTTACCTTGATTAATGTTACTTGCACATCACCATTCTATTTTCAAACCAAATTAATAAAGTCATCACTGATGTAAAATATGACATTTTTTGAGATGTGATATATCTGGTCCTGGTCTTGGAAATGATCCTTCAAGATCTGTGCCATTAAATTTCAAGAATCCATTTTCTGTCTATGGCACCCTGGCCAGCAGGCCACAGTATTATTAAGTACAACAAAATGAAATTATTTACCAGATGCTTCTTGTGTTTTTTGATCCCCCATGAAGTCTGCAACAATGGTTCATTAATCTGCTACTCACAAAAGAACAACTTTACAACAGATACTAAGGAGCAGGGGATAGACAAACACCTCACCTAGATTTCCATATGCATTTCTCATGGATTGCAATGCATGTTACATCACGTTATGCATTCTTCTTTCAACCAAATTTGTCTTATTTATGCATACTTGAAAGGAGTAGAGTCCATTCTATCTTATTTGATTATTTTTTTCCTTCAATCTGAGAAGTGCTTTTTAAAGCAAAAGTGAAACATATAAGGAAATGGACAGAGAGACAGGAAGTGCTAAGTAGATCCTTTTCTGTATTTTAGACACTTATTTTTGTTCTGCTCAGCATGGGATAGGCTCATTTTTTCTGAGGCAACAGCCTCTGAAGAGATCTGACAGTATTAACAAAAAAAGGACATTTTAAAATAAGCACACATCACTGCTTTCATACTTCTGACAAGCTTGCAGAAGCTGAGTAGAAGGCCAATTTGCAGACCCAGGCTGGAGCAAAGAGAATATGCTTGGTCAAGGCTTCCAAGAGAATACCTGATGTGCTGAGATGAAACAGAAATGCATATGACCACTTTCGGAGGCAAAGCAATTTTTTTTTTTTTAATTTGAGATGAAAGTGACATTAGGTACAGAGCTTTACCACCGCTTCTGTCTGCATCAGATATTCTTCAAATCCACAGAATGCATCAACAGTCCAGCATTTTTCTGGTGCTGGACTGGTTTCCCTTTCCTTTGTGAGTATAATCACCCATTGCATTGCTATCTTCTGTGAGTGTATATTCAGCACTTGACAAGTCTTCTTAAATTGTAGGTCCTGACACCCCACACCAGTCTTGGATATGCATGAAGTAGAAGCATGCTTCTCAGGAGCCTTGAAAAATTGTGCTTATTGGTTTTTATTATTTTAAAGCTGATGATAGAAAATTTGGACACTATGTAAAGATATGATGAAGAAAATTTAAATAGCTCAGAATATCACTATTCAGGATAACCATGAACACATTAGACCTTTCTTTTAGGCAATTTTTCAGTACATGCTCTTACATTAGAAAGTTAGGATCACATGGTACATGAGTATGGTACACGTGCACACACACACAGACACACACACACACTTTATAGTCCTTGTATTTTATAAAGCCAAGCCTGGCACTATACTTCCTAGCCCTCCCCACCCCCTCTCTTTTCATCTTTTTGAGGCCATCAAATACAAGCCTGTACAACATGTCACTTTCAGATCACAGTGGCCCTCTCTTTTTTTCATTACCCTGGGGAATGACAGCACCAAAATGGAAAGAAACAGTCTCTGAGTCACACCATAAAGGAAAGCTACCTGCTAAAAAGGGAACAACTTCCCTGGTCTGGTCAGTGAGCAAGAAATAAACCTCTACTATTGTGCTTAGTTACTGAAATGTAGACATTGATTATAGAAGGTGGTACAGTAATGCTTCAGAAATTAATAAATTTATCAGATGTTTACCTATTAAATTCATAGATCATGACAGAATGGGTGCTTCAGTGACTGGATTACTAACTGCCTGTGCAGCCTTCAACAAAAGGAGGGCTGCAGTCTCCTCTGAAAGCTGGAGACAATGATGTCTACCTTGCAAGACTGTTTTAAGAACGAAAAAGCACAGCACATGTGTTTATGTCTGGAACAGATCAAATGCTCGGTGTTGATGGTTATTATTTAAACAAGTATATAAAACAGATGATAGGTATAAACAAATGATAGGTTCAGTTCAGTTCAGTTGCTCAGTCATGTTGGACTATTTACAACCCCATAGACGGCAGGACACCAGGACTCCCTGTCCATCAGCAACTCCCAGAGTTTACTCAAACTCATATCCATTGAGTCGGTGATGCCATCCAACCATCTCATTCTCTGTCATCCCCTCCAGCCTCCAATCTTTCCCAGCATCAGGGTCTTTTCCAATGAGTCAGTTCTTCACATCAGGTGGACAAAGCACTGGAGTTTCAGCTTCAGCATGAATCCTTGCAATGAATATTTGGGACTGATTTCCTTTAGGATGGATTGGTTGGATCTCCTGACAGTCCAAGTGACTGTCAAGAGTCTTCTCCAACACCACAATTCAAAATCAACAATTCTTCAGTGCTCAGCCTTCTTTATAGTTCAACTCTCACATCCATACATGACTACTGGAAAAACCATAGCTTTGACTAGATGGACCTTTATTGGCAAAGTAATGTCTCTGCTTTTTAATATACTATCTAGGTTGGTCATAACTTTTCTTCCAAGGAGCAAGCATCTTTTAATTTCATGGCTACAATCACCATCTGCAGTGATTTTGGAGTCCAAAAATAGTCTGTCACTGTTGTCACTGTTTCCCCCTCTCTTTGCCATGAAGTGATTGGATCAGATGTTATGATCTTACTTTCCTGAATGTTGAGCTTTAGGTCAAGTTTTTCACTCTCCTCTTTCACTTTCATCAAGAAGCTCTTTAGCTCTTCTTCGCTTTCTGGCATAAGCGTGGTGTCATCTGCATATCTGAGGTTATTGATATTTCTCCCAGCAATCTTAATTCCAGCTTGTGCTTCATCCAGCCCAGCGTTTCTCATGATGTACTCTGCATAAAAGTTAAATAAGCAGGGTGACAAAATACAGCCTTGACATAATCCTTTTCTGATTTGGAACCAGTCTGTTGTTCCATGCCCAGTTCTGTTGCTTCCTGACCTGCATACAGATTTCTTAGGAGACAGGTAAGGTAGACTGGTATACCTATCTCTTTCAGAATTTTCCATAGTTTGTTGTGATCCACACAGTCAAAGGCTTTGGCATAGTCAATAAAGCAGAAAGAGATGTTTTCTGGAACTCTCTTGCTTTTTTGATGATCCAGTGGATGTTGGCAATTTGATCTCTGCTTCCTCTGCCTTTTCTAAATCCAGCTTGAACATGTGGAAGTTCATAGTTCACATACTGTTGAAGCCTGGCTTAGATAATTTTGAGCATTACTTTGCTAGCATGTGAGATGAGTACAATTGTGCAGTAGTTTGAGCATGCTTTGGCATTGCCTTTCTTTGGGATTGGAATGAAAACTGATCTTTTCCAGTTCTTTGGTCACTGCTGAGTTTTCCAAATTTGCTGGCATATTGCATGCAGCACTTTCACAGCATCATCTTTTAGGATTTGAAATAGCTCAACTGGAATTCCATCACCTCCATTAGCTTTGTTCATAGTGATGCTTGCTTAAGGCCCACTTGACTTCACATTCCAGGATGTCTGGCTCTAGGTTAGTGATCACTACATCGTGATTATCTGGGTTATAAAGATCTTTGTTGAAGTAAAAAAAGATCTGGAGAAGGGAATGGCAAACCACTTCACTATTCTTGCCTTGAGAATCCCATGATTAGTATGAAAAGGCAAAAGATAGGACACTGAAGGATTAACTCCCCAGGTCAGTAGGTGCCCAATATGCTACTGGAGATCAGTGGAGAGATAACTTCAGAAATAATGAACAGACGGAGTCAAAGCAACAACAATACCCAGTTGTGGATGTGACTGGTGATGGAAGTAAAATTTGACACTGTAAAGAGCAATATTGCAAAGGAACCTCGAATGTTAGGTCCATGAATTAAGGCAAATTGGAAGTGGTCAAACAGGAGGTAACAAGAGTGAACGTTGACATTTTAGTAATTAGCGAACTAAAATGGACTGGAATGGGTGAATTTAACTCAGATGATCATTATATCTACTAATGTGGGCAAGAATCCCTTAGAAGAAATGGAGTAGCCACAATGGTCAACAAGAGTCTGAAATGCAGTACATGGATGCAATCTCAAAAATCACAGAATGATCTCTGTTCATTTCCAAGGCAAACCATTCAATATCACGGTAATCCAAGTCTATGCCCAAACCAGTAATGCTGAAGAAGCTGAAGTTGAATGGGTCTATGAAGACCTACAAGACCTTCTAGAACTAACACCCAAAAAAGATGTCCTTTTCATTATGGGGACTGGAATGCAAAAGTATGAAGTCAAGAAATACCTGGAGTAATAGGCAAATTTGGCCTGGGAATACAGAATGAAGCAGGGCAAAGACTAATAGAGTTTTGTCAAAAGAATGCACTGGTCATAGGAAACACTCTCTTCCAGCAACACAAGAGAAGACTCTACACACGGACATTACCAGGTAGTTAATACCAAAATCTGATTGACTATATTCTTTGCAACCAAAGATAGAGAACCTCTATACAGTTGGCAAAAACAAGACTGGGAGCTGACTGTGGCTCAGATCATGAACTCCTTATTGCCAAATTCACACTTAAATTGAAGAAAGTAGGGAAAACCACTAGACCATTCAGATATGACCAAAATTAAATCCCTTCCAATTATACAGTGGAAGTGACAAATAGATTCAAGTGATTAGGTCTGATAGACAAGAGTTCCTGAAGAACTATGGATGGAGTTTTGTGACATTTTACAGGAGACAGGGATCAAGACCATCCCCAAGAAAAAGAAATGCAAAAAGGCAAAATGGTTGTCTGAGGAGGCCTTACAAACAGCTATGAAAAGAAGAGAAGCAAAGGCAAAAGAGAAAAGGAAAGATATAAGCATCTGAATGCAGAGTTCCAAAGAATAGCAAGGAGAGATAAGAAAGCCTTCCTTGGTGATCATTGCAAAGAAATAGAGGAAAACAACAGAATGAGAAAGACTAGAGATCTCTTCAAGAAAATCAGAGCTACCAAGAGAACATTTCATACAAAGATGGGCATAATAAAGGACAGAAATGGTATGAACCTAACAGAAGCAGAAGATATTAAGATGAGGTCGCAAGAATACACAGAGAAGAACTGTACAAAACAGATGATAATTATTCTCAAAAGGAGAGGTACTGCTTTTCCTGTATCAAACTAAAAAATATATTTTCTTATTGCTTAGTATATCATGCTGCACCTACTTCTTAAGAGGATTTGAGTTGACAGAGTAAAAACCACATTTTCTAGGAACCATAGTTGAAACAAATTATAAAGACCAGAAGTGTTAAACTTGGTCAACTTTGGACCATTAGTACCCTTCCTAAAATTTATAAAGTGCTACTTGTATTCATTAAGAAATGAAGAAAAGCTTACAGTTTAATGGTGAATGTTATATTGCTTCTCATTTTAGTATATTTAAAATGATGGGGAAACGTTCTCACTGTCACTAAGCTAAAGGGCTATCAACTTGGGTTTTCAATCAATTATATTTTTCTGCTTCCAGTCTTGCCTAACAGGAGATGACTGATAGATGGAAAACAAATATAAACTATCATATACATATATAACATAGATACACATCGGTTTAGGCAACAAATGCATTTTACCAAGTATCGGTTACCTATAATGTATTACATGCTATGCCAAGTATAATATACAGGCCCAGTTTCAAGTATAGTGTTTCATGCACTAAAACACCGACAAAGGCAATGAGGGAAATGGAACCACAGGTTAAAAACGGCCATATGAGTAATAAGCCTACTGGCAGAGCCACAGTGAAGATGAGAGGTGATGTTTAACAAAGGGCTATGGCAAAGAATAGGAGTGAGTTTCCTTCTAAGAAGGCGTCCCCAGTGGTTCAGTGGCAAAATATCTGCCCGCAGTGCAGGAGATACTGGAAATGTGGGTTCGATCCCTAGGTCAGGAAGATCCCCTGGAGGAGGGCATGGCAACCCACTCCAGTATTCTTGCCTGGAGAATTCCATGGACAGAGGAGGCTGGTGACCTACAGTCCATGAGGTCACAAAGAGTCGGACACAAATGAAGTGACTGAGCATGCATGCTTCTTCTTAGAACTACAGTGAATTATTTCTGAAAGTAAAGGAAATTGCCAGAGATATATCAAGGTCCTATGGTAAACTGAGTTGTTCCGCAGCAAAATAAAAGTCTGATTTCACCAACATGAATATATACATGGCAATTTAAAACATTATGCACTTTTTATCCATGGTACAAATATCACTTAGAATAGGCCTGTTTTCTGAATCTTTTTTTTTTTTTTTCCCCTGTGAAAAGAAATATAACTTACCTCACTGAAAGCAAAAGCATACTAATGATGTACAATTAATTCCATCTCCAGACCTGGTATAGACCATGGTTAGCTTTAATCCATTCAAGGAACTTTAATAATAAAAATGTGGTAAGAAGCTTATATGTACATTTGACCCCATGCATTTTGAGGGAAGAGCTGTCCATGTATTTTCAATGCCTAAAGCTCATGTTCAGTTGTCAGTCACGTCTAACTCTTTGCAACCCCACGGACAGTAGCCCACCAGGCTCCTCTGTCCATGGGATTTCCCAGGCAAGAATACTGGAGTGGGTTGCCATTTTCTTTTCCAGGCCATCTTCCTGACCCAAGGATTGAACCCACATCTCCGGTGTCTCCTATATTGGCAAGCAGATTCTTTTACCACTGAATCACTTGGGAAGCCCTCAATACCTAATGCTGAACTAAAAATCCATAGGCTGAAACTAGAATGACTTTGGCATTCTTCTTTCCCAGGCTCCAGGTTAAAGGACCCAGAAGGCAACACCAGTTTTGAATCCCCCAATCATTACAGGGAGGCCAATTCTTGGATCTGGGATACTCTTTCAAGTCCAGTCTTCTGAATTTCTGAAAGGAAATCTGAAATCCTGAGACTTGTAATTGTGCCCACAACCATGTAAACACTTAAGGGCTGGGTGGAGATAGATCCCAAGCTGCCACACCACGCTATTTTGTACTCTCTCCCCATTCCCAGCCTCATCATCAACATAAGCTTTGCTGCTTTCAAATCTTCTCATTCAACATTAAAATACCTTCTCAGAATGCAGACAGGAAGGTGGAAAAGGAAACCCACCCTTCACATTGTGTACATTTGTGCCTGGGTTTCAGAGATTTAGGAAATGAAACTGTACGCTCTCTACAAGAAGGAGACCTGTCAAAATGATTCTGCTACATCAGTCTACATACTGTTCCTGGCTTCTTTTGGTTCCATGTAGTAGGGTTGGCTCCTGATTGAAAGACAGAATTTTAGATGACTTCATAGCAAGACAGTTACTGTGACAGGTTTCAAAGTCCAACATCATTTCTTCTCATTTTAATTCTTCTTTCTCAAAGGTGTCTCTGGCTGTCTGATAGAAAGTGCATCTTTAATATATGTTAATAGTGAAACTGCTTTTCCTATACAAGATATGTCTATCTTCGGGCCCCAGAAAAATCTATCTAGATCATAGTAACTATCCCCTCAATAGTGCTGAACCCAACATCCTATTCTTAAAAATAAGTGGTGCCCAGAGGCATAGGCATGATCATATTATTTCTTTTAAAGCACATACTTTATAGATCTGTATGTGATAAATATTCAAAGATATTTCCTCTGGCATACAAGTCTTTTGATGAAATATGCCCCATTGAACACAGAAGTTTGAGAAGATTATTTTAAGTTGGATACTTTGTTCCATGTTTAATTGCCACTTACAAAAGCTGTAAAGTAGGCAGCATCCATTCTGTCTGATCTTAGCATCTCTAGACTTTTGTAGAATATTTTCTACTTGACTATGCTAGGAACTTTCACATATATTATTAGCCTAGCCAAAATGCATTCTACACAACAATGGTCCCACTAAGATGCTTCTCAAGAAAAGTGTGCCATGGTCAAACACATTAGGAAAACTCTATATACACTGCATGTTGTTTTTTTTTTTTTCTTAGATATTTACCATGTATTATTAACAGTTTATTAATAGCTCCGAGAAGTCTTATAGTAAAGAAACTTATTAACCTTGTTTAAACCAGAATTTCTCAAACTCACTGCCCATATAACAAATAGAAACTAGGAGAATTCTGCAAACTTACTAAGGGATGATCACACATTACAGCAAGCACCATTTCTAATTCTTTCCCAATTTACGTGTAATGTTTTATGTTATTTAGAAAAGACCCTCTTGGCTTTTATTTCCTTCTTAGTCCACAAGCTATACCATGATAAGACTCTTCAGTCGCTTACTATAGATGACCTAACACATGGTCATGTCTCAAAAATAACTCTAAATGAGCAAACTGACAAATTTCATTATTAAAAAGATACATCCAAGAAAACAAAAAAGAACAAAACAGTAGGTTAAATATTCTACAAGGTTACTGTCTCATCTCTTTATTGAGTCAGTATTTATAAAAGGGGGATTGGAGTGGATTAAAATAGATTTAAAATGAAAAACTCTCAGATGCACACTATAATCTGGGATTCAGAATTCAGCTTTCAAAAGCCCACTGTTAAGTAAAACTTGGGAAAAATTTTAATATGGTATGTTATAGGAGCAAATATGTTGAAATAGAAAGGCAGAAATTGTTGCTAGTTTAAAATATAGCATAAAAACATACAATACATATATTTATGAGTTGGACTTAAAAAATCTGGATGCAAATACAGTAAGGTGTTAAAAGCAGTGGGATTATTATGATTTTATTTTCTTATTCCAACCTTCTTCTTTAATGAAAGCATCCTTTCTCCCAAAACCTTGACAGATGGTAACCCAAATTTTGCTTGGATGTGTCTAGTAACAAAAATCTCTACCTGGCAAGGCTCGATTTGCACTTTTGGATGGTGACAACTAAAAAATACATATATATATATATATATATATATATATATATATATATGCTCACCTAGTATTTTCACCCATAACTACACTAAAACTGATTCTATCTTTAAAGATGCAGCTGATACATGACTTGAGAACTCTGTCACACGCTATACCTCAAAGACCAAGGAAATGATCAAAAATGAGCAGAGCTTTCTTTCAATAAAGCATGCTCCATGCCTACTTGGTTATCACTCTGCCCATCTTATTTGATCTGATCCTCAAATTTTTGCATGGATAACTTCCTTACAACTACTCCTGGATTAAAAACAATAGCCCAAAATATGTCTAGATATATATTAGTGGATTTTTTTTTTGGTGGAAAAAGTCACACAATATAAAACATTTTATAATGTTTTATATTGTATAAATATTTTAACCATATTTAACTGTACAGTTCAGTGGCACTAAGTATATTCACACTGTTGTGTAACTGTTACCATCATCCATCTCCTGAATTTTTCAGTTTCTTGAAGTGAAATTCCATCCCCATCAAACACTAAGTCCCCACCCCTCCTCTTCAACCCGCCTCCAGCCCCTGGCATCTACCCATGTACTTTCTGACTCTATGAATTTGACTTTTCTTGGTGCCTCATATAAGTGGTATCCAACAGTGTCTGTCTGAACCTACTATGAAAGTGAAAGTGTAAGTTGTTCAGCGTGTCTGACTCTTTGTGACCCCATGGACTATACAGTCCATGGAATTCTCCGGGCCAGAATACTGCAGTGGGTAGCTTTTCCCTTCTCCAGGGGATCTTCCCAACCCAGGGATTGAACCCAGGTCCCCCACATTGCAGGCGGATTCTTTACCAGCTGAGCCACCATGGAAGCCCAAGGGAAGCACCTACTGTATATTGGAATTAATTTTTAAGGTTAACAATATATGTCCCACAAACAGATTGCACCTTCTTTTTTACCTCTGTGCTATACAGTAGGTTCTCATTAGTTATCTATTTTACACATAGTAGTGTATATATACTCTTGCCAGGAGAATCCCATGGACAGAGGAGCCTGGTAGGCTGCAGTCCATGCTAAGGGTCGGAAACGACTGAGCGACTTCACTTTCACTTTTCACTTTCATGCACTGGAGAAGGAAATGGCAACCCACTCCAGTGTTCTTGCCTGGAGAATCCCAGGGACGAGGGAGCCTGGTGGGCTGCCGTCTATGGGGTCGCACAGAGTTGGACACGACTGAAGTGACTTAGCAGCAGCAGTGTATACATGTCAGTCCCATTCTCTCAATATATCCTCCCCGCTTCCCTCTGCTTGGTGTTCATACATTTGTTCTCTCCATCTGTATCATTACTTCTGCTTTGCAAACAGGTTCATCTGTCCTATTATTTCCAGACCATTCATTCTTCAATTAAAAAGATGTTATGAACTTGTGTTCATTTTCCCCTTTATAGGAATTCTTTTACTAAATCTCTTCTTTGGCATGCCCTAGATCCCCCATCAAGTGGTTAAGTGTAACTGGACACTTCTCCACTGAGGAATGGCTCACCTTTCAAACTGTAACAGAGAAGCAGAAATGAGTCGTGGAGGAGACAAGTACCTGCCTGGGAGAAAAGCCTCCAAAGGAATCAGCTCCTCATAAAATTCTTCTACTCCATTTCTACCCAAAGTAAACTTTTCAAAAATGAGACTCATTGTTTTCACTGCTCATTCTATAGAAACCCTAGGTTAAGTATAAAAACAAAATACCTAAAAGAACATCCAAACTTCACAGTAAGGTATCTGCTGTATATAAATGCAGTGCACACAACGCATTTGCTTATCTCTATCCCCACAACTCCCAACTGCATTTAAGCCACCACTGTTTCCCCTGTATTATTAAAACTGTCCGTCTGGAGCCAAGCTTGTTCCCTCTCACTCACTTTACACATTTTGCCAGAGGCAGCTTCTTAAAATACAATTCTGATCACGCCATTGCCTTGTTTTTGTTTTTTTTGTTTTTTTTTTCCATTGCCTTGCTTATAATTCTTTCAATAGTGATCTATAGTCCTAGGGATAGAGTGTAAACTTCTCAGTGTGCATATCAGCATCTATGTATTTTTCCAGCCTCCTCTCCAGAAATGTCCAATCTCAAAGGTTATTTTTCAGAACACTGAACTCATTTAATTTCTGTGACTTGCTAGGCTACCCAACAGTTAGAACTTTACACAAGCTGTTTCTTCTGCCCCTTTCCCTCCTATCTAGGCATCTTCTCTTCATTTGGGAAACTTCTATTAACTCTTGCAGTCCTAAAGTACTTACTACCTCCTCAATAAAGTCGTTTCTAATGACTGATTCTCCACCTCTACTGCAATCCTCTGCCCTTGCATACACAGAACCATAGCTTCTCTCTGTCCTGGCCATAGTACTCACTATAATATCCTTACACCACTGATGACTAAAGTGAGTAGTAAATACAAAAATATCAGTTGAACACATGGAGGAGTGGATAAAGCACTTCTGAATACAGAAATGAAAGGAAAATACAACCCAACACCCTGCAGTGTGAGGAGCAGTTAAAGGAGATTGTTTGAAGACATCTGTTCAAAATTCTCCAAGCCAGGCTTCAGCAATACGTGAACTGTGAACTTCCAGATGGTCAAGCTGGTTTTAAGAAATGCAGAAGAACCAGAGATCAAATTGCCAACATCTGCTGCATCATCAAAAAAGCAAGAAAAACATACATTTCTGCTTTATTGACTATGCCAAAGCCTTTGACTATGTGGATCACAATAAACTGTGGAAAATCCTGAAAGAGATGGGCATACCAGACCACCTGACCTGCCTCTTGAGACACCTATATGCAGGTCAGGAAGCAACAGTTAGAACTGGACATGGAACAACAGACTGGTTCCAAATAGGAAAAGGAGTACGTCAAGGCTGTATATTATCACCCTGCTTATTTAACTTCTATGCAGAGTACATCATGAGAAACGCTAGGCTGGAAGAAGCACAAGCTGGAATCAAGATTGCTGGGAGAAATATCAATAACCTCAGATATGCAGATGACACCACCCTTATGGGAGAAAATGGAGAGGAACTAAAAAGCCTCTTGATGAAAGTGAAAGAGGAGAGTGAAAAAGTTGGCTTCAAGCTCAACATTCAGAAAACGAAGATTATGGCATCTGGTCCCATCACTTCATGGGAAATAGATGGGGAAACAGTGGAAACAGTGTCAGACTTTATTTTTGGGGCTCCAAAATCACTGCAGATGGTGATTGCAGCCATGAAATTAAAAGATGCTTACTCCTTGGAAGGAAAGTTATGACCAACCTAGATAGCATATTCAAAAGCAGAGACATTACTTTGCCAACAAAGGTTCATCTAGTCAAGGCTATGGTTGTCCTGTGGTCATGTATGGATGTGAGTTGGACTGTGAAGAAAGCTGAGGGCCGAAGAATTGATGCTTTTGAACTGTGGCGTTGGAGAAGACTCTTAAGAGTCCCTTGGACTGCAAGGAGATCCAACCAGTCCATTCTAAAGGAGATCGGTCCTGGGTGTTCTTTGGAAGGAATGATGCTAAAGCTGAAACTCCAGTACTTTGGCCACCTCATGCGAAGAGTTGACTCATTGGAAAAGACTGATGCTGGGAGGGATTGGGGGCAGGAGGAGAAGGGGATGACAGAGGATGAGATGGCTGGATGGCATCACTGACTCAATGGACATGAGTTTGGGTAAACTCCAAGAGTTGGTGATGGACAGGGAGGCCTGGCGTGCTGCAATTCATGGGGTCGCAAAGAATTGGACATGACTGAGCGACTGAACTGAAGTGACTGAAGGGAAAAGGAGTAATGTTCATGTAGATTCACTTTGTCATGTATTAACAAAGCCACTGCTTGTAAGGAAAAGAGACCACCATCTTTGTGTAACTCCAGAGCTAGTAACGAGGGCAAATAGGGAGAAATTCTAGAAGCAAAATTTAACTTAACAGAAGACATAATTCTATGAAAATGAGAGCTATCAAAATGTAGATGTCTGCTATAAATAAAAAGAACACCCTGTCATTCAGTTCAGTGTAGAAAAAAGATTTAAAAAATCCCTTGCTAGAGAATCATTGAAGATATCAATGATGTAGAAAAGACAGAAATATAAGATGAATATTTTAAATAGATAACATACCATAATTATAGTTGGAGTGAGAAATAAATACTACTTATGACAACTACCCCTACTAGCACCACCACCACCCAGTATTGAGGGCTTAGGGTGTGCGAGAACATGTTTCATGTTTTATAGAAGTTACTTACAGCCTTCACAAAAACTTAAAAATATTATCCTCTTTGTTTCAGAATTAGGAAGTTGAGAATTTAGTTACTTATTCAATAAACACAGTTAAATGACTGAGCAGGATTTAAACTCAGAGCTGTCTGTTTCCAAAGCCACCATAACTACATGTGAAGGTCCAGAGCTGGAATGCACGGCACTGGAGTTCAGAAGAGACAGGAGCTGCCATTCGTTGCCTCTGCCTGCCCAAATTCCACTTCTTCAATTTTTGGTTATAGCAACTTAAGCCTCTCCCTTGGGGAACAAACCCTCTCTTCCACTGTTCGCATGTTGTTCAGATGGTATTGACCTCTCACTCTTGAGATGTTCGGCTAGACTATTTCACCCTTCTGGTTTAGAGATGGTCATATGACTCCAGCTATATTACTGAGATTCAAGCCTATGACTTCTATTGCAGCAATTTGGAAAAAGAAGCTATTTTCCTTTGTGCCCTGGAACATTGAAGGTCATTTGGAAAGCATTTTTTCCTGGGAACAAAGGCAACGAAAAGCAAAGTACAGCCAAGAGATGGAGAAAGGCAATTCCTGGTAACACTTTGAGCCCCTAGACTCAGCTATGCCTAAAACCAAAACGATCCCTGGTCATTGTAATCACTGAGATAATATTGATTTACGTTTCCTCTCTGCTTCAGCCTGTCTGTGTTTCGTCACTGTTGTTGGCCTTTTAACAACCATACTTAATATATGGCAATTTACTTATGCTTAGTGTCAACAAAAGGAGCCATGACAAACTGAAAAACAGATAGGACTTGCAGAGAAAAGAGGAGAAAGGTCTTCTTCATTAGTGAAACAATTTCATTAAATGCCCACCCTGTATCAGGCCACCTACTTGAAAATAGGCATCAGAAAATTAATAAGCCACCATCTTTGCCCTCAAGGTTCTCAGATTTTGGTCTGTACACTTCATCCATCATAAGTGAAAAGTCTCCAGAACTAAATATACTGTGCATTGAATCTAAATTCCTGTAAAATAAACAGGCATGTAGTCAACGATGATGCATTAAATTTTAATCTCCAACACAAATCACTAAAAGAGATACTGATTCATCTATGATATGCTCCAGCCTGGCTCATGTAGACCAATCACAATAGCCTGGCCTCAGGACATAACTGGTTAGGCTACATTGGAAGGCACATTGATTTTACACAGGTTAGTTTGTGGCATGTTATTAGGTCAGCAGAGAAATGCATATATTTATATATTAATTCAGTGGCTTTCTTTATGCCACCCTGAAAAAGACTAATATGCTTTTTCCTCCCATGCAGTCCTATCTTTCTAGGTCTCCTCTGCAGATAAAGATAATAAATGTAAATTTCAGAGGGGCATCAACTCAACATTGGCAATCTGCTGTCTTCCAAATGCTAGACATGTCACTGTGATGAACTACTTCATAAAAATCCTGGATGTCACTGAACATAGCTCATGTGCCAATAGCTTTTGTTCATACTTTGGATTTCAGTAGACAAGGAATCTTTATCAAATTTACCAAGAAGAAAGAACAAATAACTTTTAATTCAGTAATAAACTGGGTATTCCTTAAGCTACCCAGGTGGTGCTGCTGCTGCTGCTGCTGCTAAGTCACGTCAGTTGTGTCCGACTCTGTGCAACCCCATAGATGGCAGCCCACTAGGCTCCTCTGTCCCTGGGATTCTCCAGGCAAGAACACTGGAGTGGGTTGCCATTTCCTTCTCCAACGCATGATAGTGAAAAGTGAAAGCAAAGTCGCTCAATCGTGTCTGACTCTTAGTGACCCCATGGACTGCAGCTCACCAGGCTCCTCCATCCATTTTCCAGGCAAGAGTGCTAGAGTGGGGTTCCATTGCCTTCTCCGACCCAGGTGGTGCTAGTGGTAAAGAATTCACCTGCCAATGCCAAAGACATAAGAGATGCAAGTTTGATCCCTGGGTTGGTAAGATCCCCACGAGGAGGGAATGGCAACCCACTCCAGTATTCCTGCCAGGGGAATCCCATGGACAGAGGAGTCTGGTGGACTACAGTCCATGGGGTCACAAAGAGTCAGACACAACTGAAGTGACTAAGCACAAGCAAAATCCCATAAGGTTACAAGTACTTCATTCCAGAGCCTGCTTTCATGCTGTCAAAAAGCCAGGGAATTGGAATATTTTCTAGGTCTTTCTGACTTGGGGCACCACAGGTTCTACAACTGTTCCTCCACAAATTTTCCTGGTGAAAACTATTCTTTCTTTGTTTCATGCTCTTCTTCTGAGTCAGAAGCTAATGTGAAAAATTCTTGCTTTCCTAGTGTCACAGTCTCCAATAATTTTTCCCAAAGTGGTAGAAAATGGCAAGAATTGGACTAAAGCAGGTAATAAGAGATATTTGAGAAGAGAGACATTGTAAAAAAAAAAAAAGAAGAAGAAGAAGAAGTCATATTAAACTGTAAACATAATACCATTTGGGTTGAAAACTGTTGAACCTGAATTTTTGAAAAGGAAAATTTCAAATGAATTTTTGGCTTATAGAGTCAAACAGAAAGATTTTGAAAAATATTTTAAATGTAAGGAAAATGTAGGCCTTGACTGTAGGCCATTGATGAAAGGCCCTTAGAGGTACAGCACACACATGCATGTGGAACTCAGGCATGGCAGTTCCTTTTCAGTCGTGTCAATCTGGCTAGTCATTTATCCTTTCGGTCAGTTTTCTTATTCATAAATTAGTAATATTAATGACCAATTTGGGGGGCATTAAGAGTTAAAATAACACACAAAAGGCATTTATCTCAGTGCCTAATATATACTAAACACTGGATAAATGGTAGCTAACAAAAGGGAATTATTGGTGGGCACGCAATAGTTCTCCCTTATCTGAGATTTTGCTTTCCATGGTTTCAGTTCCCTGAGATCAACCACAATCCAAAAATCTTATGTGGAAAACTCCAGAAATAAACAATTCATAAGGTTTACACTGTTTGCCACTCTGAGCAGTGTGATGAAATCCTCAGCCCTCTCATTCTGCCCTGTCTGTATGTGAAGGGTCCCCATGTCCAGTGTCCCCTGGTCACCTGGCAACCATCTCGATTGTTGAGATATTGCAGTGCTTGTCTTCAAGCAATTCCTATTTTATTTAATAATGGTCCCAAAGTGCAAGACTACATATGTTGGCAATTTGGACATGCCAAAAAGAAGTCATGAAGAGCTTCCTTTAAGTAGAAAGGTTAAACTTCTTGACCTTACAAAAAGAGAAAAAAGTCCTATGTGGGGTTGCCAATATCTATGGTAAGAATGAATCCTCCCTGTGATACTGTGATGAAGGAAAAAGAAATCTGTGCTCATTTTACGGTTTCACCTCAAGCTACAAAGTTAGATCACAGTGCATGATAAGTGCTTAGTTAAGACAGAAAAGGCATTAAATTTGTACAACAGGTATTTTGAGATAGACAGAGACCATATTCAGATAACTTTTGTTATAGTATACTGTTATAAGTGTTCTATTTTATTTTTAGTTATGCTATTAATCTCTTACTGTGTCTAATTTAAATTGAACTTCATTAGACTTTAAAGTTTAAGTTTTATGTGTGTATAGGAAAAATACAAATTTTATGTGTGTATACACAGAGTTTAATACTATGTGTGATTTTAGGCATCTGCTGGGGAACTCTGAACATATTCTCCACAGTTTAGGTCTTAGAACATATTCCCCATAATGTTATGATATGTTACCACCCAAAATACAAAAGGAGAATTTGGCAATGGCTCAGACTTAAAACTACTGGCTTCCAGATGATTCGGTGGCAAAGAATTAAAAAAAAAAAAACCTTTAAAAACTAGAAGGACAGAGTATAGGTATCTCCCTTTAAATGAAATGGACATTTTCCATTTACCTTCATGCACAAGAATAATTGACCAATTTTGTAAAACGAACAAATGAATCATTGCTCCTCCTCTATGGTTTTTTCTATTTATGGAAATAATGCCTCAAAGGTCAAAATGACTTGGATGAAAAGTGGACGACACTACAGATAGTGGAGCAGAGAAGCATGGCTTGGCATGGCGGTTTGGAGATTTCTTTCCATTTCAGTTTTTCACTTTCTTCTAAGGACCTTCAGACTCTGGTAGCTTCAAGAGACCCCTCAAGTCACTTGTGATGCAGACCCTGAAGTTCCATCCTAGAATAAGATTCCAGGCCCAGGAAGTTTTGTTCCCCAGCCTCTCAGAAGAAGAATATACAATTTCTCCCCTCTGGTCTTTATTCTTCTTTACCTCTAGCTCATTATCTCACATTAACTATGCAGTTTGGGTGAGAAATGACTGTATAAATATAGTTTTATGGCTGAAGAGATACTTATAAAACCCTTGGGGTGGGAAAAAAGTTATTGCCTCTTACTGTTTTATGATTATTGGCTTTTGATTACAGAATGTTTTAAGGAAATCTCTCAGTTGTTAAAATGGCTGATTTTTTTCACATTACCGTTATCTTTTTATTATCCTCAAGTGATAAAATTAATTTCTCTTCTAAATTCTTATCTAATCCATTCCATATGCATAGCACCAAAAAGCTTTTTTTTTAGCCTAAAGCAAAACATGTTTATCTGTTGCTTTGTTGCTAATTTTCCACAGTATCTCTTCAGAACAAAATATTTACAAAAGATATAAATTGATGTCATGGCTGTACAGTAAGCAACAGATATTATTCCCAGCTAGGAAAAAGGACTTAACAAACTCATGAATCAGAAATCTGTTCATAGCTGCACTACAAAGGATAATTATTTTTTACATTATGGTAAGTGCCTATACTTAGATTTTCTGTCAAGGAGTTAAAAGATTATTAGAGACCAGAAAGAATGCCTTCTAAAAAATTGTAAGACACACTGAAATTCAAGTTGATCATCATTTGATGGTTGGAACTGTGGACTCTAATGAAGGAGCCAACATTCTTCAAAAGAAGAGATGAGCAGTGTTGAAGGTGATGGCTGTTGAATAACAAAGCTGTAAGTAATAGGCTTTCTAATCACAGTGTCTTCCCTGCAGAGATGATCAGCTCAGTTTTTTAGGAAACTATATATCTTATAATAATACTGATACAGTAGAAGATAGACTAATCCTCAACATTATGTATTAATATTTTTATAACCCATGAAAAAGACACCATAAATGAGGACGATAATAATAGGTAACATTTATGAAGCACATATTCTGGGCCAGACAATTTCCATAGTTATCTCAACTAATTTAATGTAACCAACAACCTTAGGAGGAAGGTATTCTTGTCATCTTCATTCTCTCTTACATATGAAAAAAACCAAAGGACAGACAGACACATAAATAAATGTGCTAGTGTCACCAGGTAGGAAATGAGGTAACCCGAATTCAAATCCACGCAGTTTGACTAAAGGGCTGAAGTTTTCACTGGTATAGCATCTTAGGAAATTACTGACACAGGCTATACTAAAAAAACAAATGTATCAGGACATATGCTTAGGCAATAGTGAAGCTGCCATACAAGTTTGTTTGTTTGTTTGTTTTTTCCACTCCATACCAAGTTAAAAAAAAGAAAAGCTGCATTGAAGGATTTATGTAGTTAAGGACTGCTCTTTTGAGAAGCAAAACAAAGAAGCTAGGCCAAATAACTTCAGTTTAGTTCAGTTCAGTCGCTCAGTCATGTCCGACTCTTTACGACCCCATGAACCGCAGCACACCAGGCCTTGCCGTCCATCACCAACTCCTGGAGCCTACCCAAACTCATGTCCATTGAGTCGGTGATGCCATCCAACTATCTCATCCTCTGTCGTCCCCATCTCCTCCTGCCCTCAACCTTTCCCAGCATCAGGGTCTTTTCAAATGAGTCAGCTCTTCGCATTAGGTGGCCAAAGTATTGGAGTTTCAGCTTCAACACAAGTCCTTCCAATGAATACCCAGGACCCCAAATACTTAGCCTTAGGCTTATTAAAAACTCTCCATTTGTTGACTATAAGAATACAAGCTCTTTCACTTTATCAGATTGAACTGTTTTCATAGATTTAAGTTCTAAGTTCAGTCAAATATTTCCACTAAAGCATACCCTGGGTCTCAAATTATGGATCAAGGGGCAGCAGACAGGAAAACGCTTTTGGTAGTAGGTCAGAAAATCCAATGTTTATGCTTTAAGCATGGAAGGTGATGGCCAGACTTTAAAAAGAAATGAAATTTGCCCCACGAGTAAATGCTTTCAGTAGTTGGTTTTTGTTTTTTGTTTTTTGTTTTTTTGGAGGGGGGTATGATTAGCTCCGGTGCAATTATATTCAGTTGTGTGAACATTTAAATCACTTACCTAGACTTTCTCTCAAGGAGTCGAAATCAATTTCACAAAAATTTCTGAGACTGTCTTAGATTCTACATGCCATGTCTAAAAGCAGTTTTTAAAAATATAAAATGCATGTATGTTCGGCAGTAGGCTAAGTATTTTGAGAGATATAATAGATACAGATCTTCAAAGCAAAACGTCAGAAGAAATCATCTGTGAAAACATGATAGAGACTTGTAGAGAGTTCAGGTTTAGAGCCAGACAAATCAGGTTGATGAAGATGGTTTACAATTCATCAACAATGTGAACTTGGGTACGTCACATTAGATACCTCCTAAACCCTTTCAGTGAATCATGAAATGGGGATGACAATTCTATCTGGCAGAACCATTATGAGGCTCAATTAACATATTATTAAATATTCAGAATACTAACCAGCACAGGGTAAGTGCTCCATAAGCTTACAGAATTACCACTGTCTGCTCAAAGGGACCTGCCAATCAATGCAGGAGACATAAGAAATCAAACCCAAGATTTGATTCCTGGGTCGGGAAGATCCCCTGGATAAGGGAATGGCAACCTACTCCAGTATTCTTGCCTGCAGAGTCCCATGGACAGAGGAGCCTGGAGAGCTATGGTCCATGGGGTCACGAAGAGTAGGGCACAACTGAAATAACTTAGCAGCAGTGCAGCAGCTCAACTCTCAACATTTAGGCTATGAAACAGTTATCTCAGTTTTACAGAAGAGGCAGCATGGGTCGAAAATTAATGAGTAATATGAGAGAGTTCTCGTGGCCTTATACTGAGTTTGTCATATAGTAAGTTCACAATAAATTTTGATAAAGAGTAAAATGCATATCTGCCTCTTTGTAAATTACTTTTTTAAAAAGTATTCTACTACAGCAGAAACTAACACAACATTGTAAATCAATTATACTCCAATAAATAAAATAAAATAAAATATTCTCAAACCATACTTTTGGTGGCAAGAGATATCATGTTTTCACATACATTTACTGATCCTAAGTTACTTCTAAAATGTTTTTCTTTTAGGTCTATGCCCAAATAGCAATCAGAACAACACATATTTATAACTTTTTCCCTCAAGCTAAAATTTCATTGCAGTTCTTAATGGTATCATGTTAATAGTATCCTCTCCTATTTATAAATCTTTTTCATGAGAGAAATTGTATTTGGGAACAGATATTACCCATGGCAAGAAAAGGGATATTAAAAAAAAAGATATAACTGTTGCCCCTGTAATTCATATAAAAAATGTCAGGAAAAGGAGAAGGGCAGCGGGAGTAGGGGGAACGGGGATGGAGAAAAAGAGAAGGAGAAGAAAAGAGCAAGGGGAGGAGAAGAGAAAACAAGCTTCCTAATATAAAGGTCCCAGTAAATTATTTAAAGTAGAAAATGGGTTACTATATGCATAATGAAAACAAACACTTAATAGAGGACTAAAGTTCTTCCTTACCACGTTTAAGTAGACAACTCATGACCCGTCATTAGTATTCCTTAATAAAAGAATGCTTTCATTTACAATTCATCTTTTCAAAGCAAAATTTCTTGGGTGCAAGTGCAATTCACAGGAATTATGTGCATGAAACTGTTTAAGTAATTAAATAAAAATAATTATTTCTATCATCATCTGATAAGAACAGTACTGGTTCCAGACTCAAAGAAAGGCTTCTGAAGGTGCCAGTTGGGATCTTTTCTAGCAGCCCATCAATACTGCAAAGATTGTTCTATTCATTTGGGAAGATAATTGCTCAAGGGTATAGTGAGCAGCATCACTTTCTGGAAATCAAAATCCGGAAAGGTGTTTAGTTTTCTGGAATTTCTTCACTATAAGGTAAAAGAGAGTTGCCTAGAAAATTCTCAGCTTCAGAAATCTTTCTCCATATATTACTGGAGACTGTATCTTAGAATAAATTAAGATGCCATTCTGATTACATACGCACTGCATTTGGTCTACAAGAAAGCAGCTGTTTTACCTTTTGGCATGTATTTGGCAGCACCAATGGATCAAGAATAAGTATCAAGAGGCAGGGGGACATGTCACGTCATGAATTAGTAATAGTATTATGTGATCCAGTTAACAGAGAAATGGAGAGGATTCATTATAACTCACAGGCAAAAACAGGTCAATAGCAAAATTATTTATATTTCCAGTAAAAAGAAGCATAGTATATTTATGAATTATATTTGCTTTCATGTCCATTATCTTCTATCTTGTTTATTAGTGACTTCACTAAAAGATCTCAGAAAATAAGAATCATTAGTATGTAAGAACTCTAAAACAGGAAACTGATTCTCAATTTGTTTTTTGTGGGTACATAAAGTTTATTACTAGAGACATAGCATAACAACAAATGGGAGAACATACAGAGAAACAGTGTGCTTAGAGAAGAGAAAAGTAAGGCAGAGATTCAAACCCAAAGAGAAAGTGTGTGGTTATCCCACATAGCGAGGAACACCTGATTCTCTCATTTGAGACAGGTAGACTCACTAAATACCATTATTCATCCCTATAATCCAAGCATAAGGTCTTAAATTCTAATTTTAAAAATTCGTCTCAAGGCTTAAGTTGTTCTCATTAGATGTTATTGTAAGTACTTCTCTGTATCTTCCTCTCTATACCCATCACGTTGATCCTACCTCCTAAATACCTATAAAACTAGTATCTGGTCCTCCTCCTACTTCCAACCCCATAAAAAATCATGCACCCTTTAGATGAATTCAGAGGCTCCTAAAAGGTCTTTCTGTTACTCCTCCTATTGCCCAGCAATCCATGCATGTTTCACATGGCTAACAGCTCTATGACTATGCATTTCTTCTTTTCCTTTTCTCTTATTTTTTTCTTTCTTCTATTTTTTAGAATATGTTCACTTCATTTAAAAAAAAATAACAATTAACTGTGACAAATTCAAAGTATATAAAAAAGTAAATTTATTTATTCATCAACTGTATGCAACACCTCAAAGGTAGCCACTGCAACCACTTGACGTGGGTCTAACTGGATCATACTGTACATGTTTACCTTCATAGGCATTTTTTTCATGTCATAATACATCCAAGACATGCTTCAAATGAGTACATAGAAATGTACATTTTCTTATTTCTACCTAATGTTTTATTGTATTGATTTACAAAAATTTATACATTCATGCCCTCGTGGAGGTACTTTTATTTTGGTTTCAATTTTTTCATTAGAAATAATGTTAAGAAAGTCATTGCAAATATATATCTCTGTACTAATGCTGCTGCTGCTAAGTCGTGTCAGTTGTGTCCGACTCTGCGACCCCATAGACAGCAGCCCACCAGGTTCCTCTGTCCCTGGGATTCTCCAGGCAAGAACACTGGAGTGGGTTGCCATTTCCTTCTCCAATGCATGAAAGTGAAAAGTAAAAGTGAAGTTGCTCATTCGTGTCCGACTCTTAGCGACCTCATAGACTGTAGCCTACCAGGCTCCTCCATCCATGGGATTCTCCAGGCAAGAGTACTGGAGTGGGGTGCCATTGCCTCTCCACTGCACTAATGCTAGTATTCCTTAATTATAGATTCCTAATCAAAGACTCATCCTGGAATGTGAAGTCAAGTGGGCCTTAGGAAGCATCATTATGAACAAAGCTAGTGGAGGTGATAGAATTTCAGCTGAGCTATTTCAAATCCTAAAAGATGATGCTGTGAAAGTGCTGCACTCAATATGCCAGCAAATTTGGAAAACTCAGAAGTGGCCACAGGACTGGAAAGGGTCAGTTTTCATTCCAATTCCTAAGAAGGGCAATGCAAAAGAATGTTCAAACTACCACACAATTGCACTCATTTCACATGCGAGTGAGACAGCTTATTCTTAGGTAGGTTGATAAGATGACCGTGGCTCTGGAGGAGGAGGAAGGGACAAACTTTGTGTTTTTTGTTGTTGTTTTCTTCTACAGTCCTTCCTACTAGTCACATAAATAGTGTATTTCTTAAGATCTGAGTTGTTATGGCAACAATCTATTTCACCTAAAACTAACTTTCTTTAAGCCCCAAGCTAATGATTACAAAACAAAACAACACATCTTGCTCAAGGGTATGTTTTTTCTTAAGCTCTGTACTAATGATTATATAACAACAATGTATCTTGCTCAAGGACATGTTTCTCTTTCTTAACAAGAGCCTTCTATCTAATCCTGTTATCTTAAGATGTATGTTGTGGGAGTGGGTTTGGTAAGACCTTTACAACTTTGATTCTTTTGATCTATTGTTAGTAACCAATTGAAAAAGTATACATATATATATCCCTTGCTAAGACTAGTGACAGGACACTCTCTGTCCCCTTCTGATGTCTATGTCAGAAGTTTTCTCTATCCCTTTTTCACTGTAATAAAACCTTTGCCACACGAAGCTCTGAGTGCCTGAGCCCTTCTCAGGCATTTTAGGTCATTTAGGTCTCAATTTAGGTCATGAACCTAAATTCTCTCCTTCGGAGATCACAAATCTAACACCATTCACCGAAAGCTATTGCTAGCAAGGTAACACTCAAAATCCTTCAAGCTAGGCTTCAACAGTATGTGAACCACAAACTTCTAGATGTACAAGCTAGATTTAGAGAAGGCAAAGAAACCAGAGATGAAACTGTCAAGAACAGATTATAGAAAAAACAAGAGAATTCCAGAAAAAACATCTGCTGCTGCTGCTAAGTCGCTTCAGTCGTGTCTGACTCTGTGCAACCCCATAGACGGCAGCCCACCAGGCTTCCCCATCCCTGGGATTCTCCAGGCAAGAACACTGGAGTGGGTTGCCATTTCCTTCTCCAATGCATGAAAGGGAAAAGTGAAAGTGAAGTCGCTCAGTCGTGTCTGACTCTAGCGACCCCATGGACTGCAGCCTACCAGGCTCCTCCGTCCATGGGATTTTCCAGGCTAAAGTACTGGAGTGGGGTGCCAAATAGATTATAGAAAAAACAAGAGAATTCTCGAAAAAACATCTACATCTGCTTTATTGACTGTGTCAAAGCCTTTGACTGTGTGGATCACAACAAACTGGAATATTCTTAAAGAAATGGGAATAGTAGACTACCTTATCTGCTTTCTGAGAAATGTGTATGCAGGTCACGAAGCAACAGTTAGCATCAGACATGAAACAATGGACTGGTTCAAAATTGCAAAAGGAGTACATCAAGGCTGTATATTGTCACCCTGCTTATTTAAATTATATGCAGAATACATCATGAGAAATGCCAGGCTGGATGAAGCTCAAACTAGAATCAAGATTTCCAGAGAAATATCAATAACTTCAGATATGCAGATGACACAACTATTATGGCAGAAAGTGAAGAAGAACTAAAGAGCCTCTTGATGAAGATGAAAGAGAGTGAAAGAGCTGGTTTAAAATTCAACAATCAAAAAAACAAAAATTATGGCATCTGGGCCCATCGCTTCACGGCAAATAGATGGGGAAACAATGGAAGCAGTGACAGGCTTTATTTTCTTGGACTCCAAAATCACTGTGGACGGTGACCGTAGCCATGAAATTAATAGACACTTTCTCCTTGAAAGAACAGCGATGACCAACCCTGAAATCATATTAAAAGCAGAGACACTACTTAGCCAAGAAAGGTCTGTAGAGTTAAAGCTATGGTTTTTCCTGTAGTCATGTATGGATGTGAGAGCTGGACAATAAAAAAAGGCTGAGCACAGAAGACTTGATGCCTTCAAACTGTGGTGATGGAGAAGACTCTTGACAGTTCCTTGGACAGTAAGGAGATCAAATCAGTCAATCTTGACATAAATCAACCCTAAAGATTTATTGGAAGGACTGATGCTGAAGTTGAAGCTCAATTACTTTGGCCACTTGATGTGAAGAGCTGACTCATTAGAAAAGACACTGAAGCTGAGAAAGATTCAAAGCAGGAGGGAAAGGGCATGACAGAAGATGAGATGGTATCACTGACTCAATGGACATGAGTTTGAGCAAACTCTGGGAAATAGTGAAGCCAGGAATGCTGCAGTCCATGGGGTTGCAAAGAGTTGGACATGACAGAGCAACTGAACAACAGCAACAAATCAAAGATAGTTGTATCAAGTAACATATACAAATTCAAGATTTGTATATATTACAAATATATACATAAACTGCATTTAATTTCCATATTGACATTTTAAATTCCATATTGACATATTCTATTTCTATACTGACAATTTCCATCTTGTCAAATAACCAGCAACAATGTTTTGAAGTGCTGAGAGTGCTAATCATATTTTCATGTCTTCCAAATATAAGGAGGTATCTCTTTATTACTTTATCAGTCCTTTAATTATTTCTGAGATTAAGGCACATTTCACATATTAATTTGCCATTAATGTCTCTTCTTCTCATTTTTCTACTTTCTTTATTGTTACAAATAAGATGCTTACACATCATAGATAATAACACTTCATCCTAAGAGGTCTTGCCCCTGCAATTCTGGAAAAGCTGGAGAAAAATCTTCTGTTTTATTAATTCCATGTTTTATCATATAGCTATTAAGCATTTTAGAGATTTCACCCTTTTCTCATGGATCCTAAATTTCATCTTTTCATAGATTAAGCTTCATTGTTCTACTTAATTCAGAAACTTACTATTTGGAAGGAAGGTCTCATTTTCCCTTTTAAAAATTCCACTGAGATTTTGATATAAGTTTTATTGTATTTTCATATCAGTGAGGGAGAATTTATAACACTGGTCTTTATAACACTGGTTCCAACAGTAAGAAAAATGTTTATAAAACTATTCAGTTTTGTTTTTATTTTCATAAACAACTATGCATATTCCGGGGTTCCCTGGTAGCTCAGATGGTGAAGAGTCTGCCTGAAGTGCAGGAGACCCATGTTCAATCCCTGGATGGGGAAGATCTCCTGGGGAAGGAAATGGCAACCAACTCCAGTATTCTTGCCTGGAAAATCCTATGGATGCAGGAGCCTGACAGGTTACAGTCCATGGGTTTGCAAAGAGTTGGACATGGCTAAACAACTTCACTTTCACTTGTTCACTTTCATGCATATTTCAAGCTGTATTTCTATCATATTTTCATATATGATTATTGACCCAAACCAAAACTTCCTATTTTTGTATAATTATATGGTATCTGTCCACTGTAATATATATCTTTTTACCATCTATGGAGATTATAATATATATTTCCCTTTAATATATCAATATAGTGAACTTCAGGCTTCCCAAGTGGTGCTAGTGGAAAAGAACCTGCCTGCCAATACAAGATGTAAGAGAGGTGTGTTTCATCCCCACGTTGAGAAGATTCCCTGGAGGAGAGCCTGTCAACCCACTCCAGTATTCCTGCCTGGAGAATTCCATGAACAGAGAAGTCTGGCGGGCTATAGTCCATAGCGTCGCAAAGAGTCAGACATGACTGAAGTGACTTAGCACACACGCATAGTGAGCCACACTAATGTATTTGCTAAAGTGGAAGGATCTCAGCTAAAAATGCCTACTTGATATTATATATGCTTCTCTGAAAACAGTACAAATTATATACCTATAGTCACAATAAAGAATGATCTCTAATAAGATCTCAAACTCACATGCCTATGGGAACCAAGCAAGTGGCATATACTAAAACAGATTTAGACACAGGGAGCAGTAAAGGCTGTAAAGAACTGAAAAATAGGTATCTGGTACCTAAAAACACATGTTCCTTATGTTGCTGTTAAGTCGCTCAGTCTTGTCCGACTCTGTGACCCCATGGACTACAGCCCACCAGGTCTTCCTGTCCCTCACCATCTCCCAAAGTTTGCCCAAGTTCATGTCCATGGCATCAGCGATGCCATCCAGCCATCTCATCCTCTGATGCCTTCTTCTCCTTCTGCCCTCAATCTTTCCCAGCATATGTTCCTTACACGTGTTCCCAAAAAAGACACCAAAGATAAATTAATAAATAAGTGATGGCAGTATCTCTTGGTATGTGCTCTTTGTGTAAAAGGCATCTGTTCTTTGTTGTTCAGTTATCCAATGATCACACACTGAGGACTGATTAATGTGTGTATAGAATATCATGTTAGGTACTAAGATGGTAACAGAATGGAATAATGTGCTCAGTCATTCAGTTGTGTCCAACTCTTTGGGACCCCATGGACTGTGGCCCACCAGGCTACTCTGTTCATGGAATTCTCTAGGCAAGAATACTGAAGTGGGCAGCCATTCCCTTCTCCAGGGGATCTTCTTGACCCAGGGAATCAAACCCTGGTCTCCTGCATTGTAGGCAGATTCTTTACCATCTAGGCCACCGGGGAAGCCCTTTCACTTTCACGTTTTTCATAGAATATCATGTTAGGCACTAAGGTGGTAACAGAATTGAATAAAACATGATCTCCTTCCTAGAGAAAATTATAATCAGAAATACATAACAAAATACATCAATTACCAGATCACTGTTACATGCTATTTGAAGACTATCCATATCTGAAAACAAACAAACAAAGAATTTGGGAACTGCCTACTGGATTGTGTAATAGATTAGGGGAGATTCCAAGAATTGACTTAATTTCTCCTCTATTGCCCTAATTCCAATATGGAATGTAAATCATGGTATCTTGCAATATAGTATTTAAATGAATTAACCAATGGTTATACATAGAAATTCACCTTAACAATTCAAAAGTAGTGGGGATAAATTTATTGATTCACATGTTTTTGTGAGCATGTGTGTGCGAGTGTATTTGTAAATGGGATTAATGAAAATTCAAAATATTTTCCAGTATCTCCTGAAGTGTAAAGAGTAAATTTATTTTTCTATGTGAAAAAAAAAAAAACATTAAATAAGAAGCAAATTTTGACCCATATAATGTACTTTGTATTTTACCAGGCAGTATACAATGCTCAAAGTTGAAACATTAAATGTTACTTGGTGTCTTTCTTTTAAAATCCTACTAAAGAAAAATTCAAATAAGTAAACAAACATTTCATAGCCATTTCTTCTATATCCTCCTGGAAGAGACAGTATATCCATTAGTTGGCAACTCTATATGCATACAGGTAGGAAAAACTTAGAAAACTAGTTTGTACAGAGACTCTGGCTTCCTCCCTTTCCCAAGAGTTTGACATGTAGCATTTTAATTGGCTTACAAAATAATTCCATGTTTAACGAGGTTGCTGTTGTTACTGCCATTGCTGTATAAAGCCCCAAATCAGGTTAAGTCACAAATTAACATCCAGTTCAGTTCAGTTCAGTCACTCACTCATGACTCACTCACTCACTCTGACTCCTGGCAACCCATGGACTGCAGCACGCCAGGCCTCCCTGTCCATCACCAACTCCTGGAGCTTGCTCAAACTCAAGTCCATCAAGTTGTTGATACTATCCAATCATCTCATCTTCTGTCATTCCCTTCTCCTGCCTTCAACCTTTCCCAGCATCAGTGTCTTTTTCAATGAGTCAGTTCTTCACATCAGGTGGCCAGAGTATTGAAGTTTCAGCTTCAGCATCAGTCCTTCCAATGAATATTCAGGACTTATTTCCTTTAGGATGGACTGGTTTTATCTCCTTGCAGTCCAAGGGACTCTCAAGTCTTCTCCAACACCACAGTTTAAAAACATCAAATCTCTGGCACTCAGCTTTCTTTATGGTCCAACTCTCCAGTTACTCCTAAAGCTATAATGTCCATTTTTGAACACTTTAAAACTCACTTCTCAAGTATTAATCTGTTATTGTCTGATTAAATGTTAGATTAATGGATCACATTATAATGACACTTTCTTGAATAAACCCTGCTTTACATGCTCATGAGAAGACTCCATTATTTATGGTATTCACTGCTGTTTGAATTCTGCAAGTTTGATCAAAAGTAAATATGAAACATAAAGAAACAGCAAGTATTATTCCATAACAAAATATTATAGAAGAAAAGAAACACTGATTTACATAGTAGAATAATTTGAAAACAAATGAATACTTTAATGCCGTTAGACCTTTTCTTTAAAAAAAAAAAAAAAGAAGCTCGTTTCACTCAGTTTAAAGATTTTGCTTTTGCACTTTGTTCTTCTATAGAAAAAATTTAAAGACAGTTTCACAGAGTCACCCTGAATTTCTGCTATATCAACGTACCCTTGAGAAATTAAATGTCAACAATTCAAAAAAGTGGTTTCTATACTCCAGAGGCTGAATGGTATTCAAGCCTCAATGATTAAAACTGTGGCCACAAACGGAAGACTTCTCTGCTACATTTAGTAGGGTTTCAACCATGTTATTAGCTGAACCAGAAATAAAGTCAGGGACACACTGCAAGGAAGTATGTCACTCTAAAATAGAGATAGAGTGATCCCCCTCATAGTTGGCAGCATGCAAGAAAGGCGTTTTATAATTTTATGCCCTTATGCTTTCTTCTTTAATGAGTTGGGAAACTAAATGGAGGCAGACATTTAATGTGTAAGCTTCCTCTGATCTACTGCTGTAAACCTTCACATTACACTTTCTGTAATCAAGGAAGCCTCCATTTCCATCCCTAACTGGATATCTAGAATGATGCTACAACCTATACTGGGAAGAAGCAGCTATTAGCAATGGTGACAAGCACCGATCAATCTCTTTTTTCCAAGGCTGATAGGCCATTGACAAGAATCCATCAAAATGCCTTCAGGGAGGCAACGTGGGCACAGCTGACAGATTCAGAGAAATCTGGTAGTCATCCCTGAGTCTACTCCTTACTATAACAGCTATGTGATTTGACTTTGGACAAGTTATGTAACTTCTGATTCTTTTTTCCTACTAGCAAAATAAGGACTGTGTTATATACCTTAGAGGATTTATAGGAGGATTAAATAAATTAACCATTCAAAGTGCCCAATAAGTATAAGGTACACAGTTGCTGCTCAGTACATATTAATTTTTCAATTATTTTGTCTCCAGATAAGATCATTTTTCACAAAATGAAAAGAGATTTGTTTTTCTCATAAAAATAATCCATAATAATTATAGAAAGACTAGAGATCACAGGAAATAATAAACCACAACATACCACCTAGAAATAGTCAGTTAAAAAACCGACATATAACCTTCCAGAAAACAAATACAAACATTTATATAACCATATTATACATGTTATTTTTAGACTTTTTTATTTAAACACATCATTTTAATGTCGTTCTTTTAATTAACATGTTCAATATCCTCAATGTTAGAAATCACTAATATTCTCTTGATTAATGTGCTTTTTCTTCTGTAAAGTTTTTTCCTATTAATATTAATAAATTTTCAAGGAGCATTCTTAAATATTCCATTTTTACACACTTGCCAAAATATTTGCTTAGTAAGTATTTTATATCTATTATTATTATTTGATATAACTACATAATAATAGCTGTATTCTGCATAAGACTCATCCCACCTCAGCTGCCCTTAGAAGTGAATTTTAAAAGTTCCATTTAAAAAGTGAATAACCTAACAATACTCAACATTTGAGGGAAGGTGCCCCCCAAGGTGGAAGTTTTGAATCTTATGTATGAAATGTTGTGTTTTTTTTTTAATTTTAATTTTATTTTTTAACTTTACAATATTGTATTGGTTTTGCCATATATCAAAATGAATCCGCCACAGGTATACATGTGTTCCCCATCCCGAACCTCCTCCCTCCTCCCTCCCCATACCATCCCTCTGGGTCATCCCAGTGCACCAGCCCCAAGCATCCAGTATCGTGCATCGAACCTGGACTGGCGACTCGTTTCATATATGATATTATACATGTTTCAATGCCATTCTCCCAAATCATCCCACCCTCCCCCTCTCCCACAGAGTCCAAAAGACTGTTCTATACATCAGTATCTCTTTTGCTGTCTCGTATACAGGGTTATTGTTACCATCTTTCTAAATTCCATATATATGCATTAGTATACTGTATTGGTGTTTTTCTTTCTGGCTTACTTCACTCTGTGTAATAGGCTCCAGTTTCATCCACCTCATTAGAACTGATTCAAATGTATTCTTTTTAATGGCTGAGTAATACTCCATTGTGTATATGTACCACAGCTTTCTTATCCATTCATCTGCTGATGGACATCTAGGTTGCTTCCATGTCCTGGCTATTATAAACAGTGCTGTGATGAACATTGGGGTACACTGTCTCTTTCAATTCTGGTTTCCTCGGTGTGTATGCCCAGCAGTGGGATTGCTGGGTCATAAGGCAGTTCTATTTCCAGTTTTTTAACAACATCACTCATTATCAGAGAAATGCAAATCAAAACCACTATGAGGTACCATTTCACGCCAGTCAGAATGGCTGCGATCCAAAAGTCTACAAGCAATAAATGCTGGAGAGGGTGTGGAGAAAAGGGAACCCTCTTACACTGTTGGTGGGAATGCAAACTAGTACAGCCACTATGGAGAATAGTGTGGAGATTCCTTATGTATGAAATGTTAAAAAAAACTTGAGTTCAAAGTTATGGAACCTAACAAGATGAGTTCTAAGTCTATTATGCTTCAGACTTAAAAAAAATTACTTCAAGCTCAAACATAATTTTTTCCACATGATTAAATAAGTACATAAGACAGCAGGGAATCTTAGCAATATTTCACTCAGCATCTGGCAAAACTCTCCCAGGTCCTCAATTTTGAGGCTTGCCAGACGACTAAATCTGAAGGACACAGCCCCAGGTAGGGTGATGGTCATCAGCACTGCGCAGGTAGAAAGCACCACTGAGTCCATACTGAGGTTGCTGAAGTGTTCTATCTAATGGGCAGAATCTAATCTGAACTCCACAGGGCATAATCACACAATTCCATAGGACTCAAGTCTAAATGTACTGCCCTTTTCTTTTTTCAGACAATGACTAGAATTTTACAGTAAGCCTGGGCAGAAGGCAGCCAGTCTCTGATGCTGATGAACACCTGTGAAGCCTAGAATATGCAGTAGCATAATCAAGTCAATAATACCAACACAGCACTGTCTTCACAAAATCCCTTTGCCTGCTGAAAGCTCAACTCCTTCTATACATCACACAAGCTAAGAGCTTTGTTACAACCTTTCTAACTGATGGGGGCAGGGTGGGGTGGGGCGGGAGGTGGGGCGGTGCAGAGTGCTCTTGGAAGGTCACTATTTCATTCCCTCTCCAGCAGAAACTGCTGGACTGTCCTCTAATTGGTCCTGACTCATAAATCCTTCTGTGAATCTGCCTCAGTTCCTGAAGTGTCACTATACTTTGCCCATAATTACTTTGAGTGAACATTTTCTTTGCTGAGGTCTCTTGGTCAAATTCAAGATTATTTAAAGATTTCTTGACTGTCTTCAATATGATATACTGGGATACTTTTTAGAGAAACATCTGGAAATCATCAACTTTTGGAAATAAAGAGGGTGAACATAGCTAATTTTCTGTGAAAAGCTACTGAAAAGTAGCACAGTCATGAAAATACAACTTTATTGCATATAGGAAACAGTAATTTGACCACAAAATTAGAAGGCTCTGCATGGATCTTTGAACATGTTTTTGCCATGTGCCAGACCCAAAGGATTAATTAATAAAACAGTGAAAGAGAAGGGTGGCTGAAATGGATGCCTTAAAATAATCACAGTTGATCCTTAAAAGCATTTAAACTGTAAAGAGTATATGCCATATAAATGTATCAAGTTAACTTTCCTTGGTATTTTCTGAGGAATCACTGCTCTTTCTTTAATAAGGAGTTAAGACAGATAACGGAGGAGGCAATGGCAACCCACTCCAGTACTCTTGCCTGGAAAATCCCATGGACAGAGGAGCCTGGTAGGCTGCAGTCCATGGGGTCGCAAAGAGTCAGACACGACTGAGCGACTTCACTTTCACTTTTCACTTTCATGCATTGGAGAAGGAAATGGCAACCCACTCCAGTGTTCTTGCCTGGAGAATCCCAGGGACGGGGGAGCCTGGTGGGCTGCCATCTACGGGGTCACACAGAGTCAGACACAACTGAAGCGACTTAGTAGTAGTAGCAAGAAAAATAAAAATTATTTCATTTCATTTCTTCTAGTCACATTTAGAGTAGCAGCAATGTCGATGCATTTTTTTAATTAAGAGCCAAAATGTCATATTCCTTTATCTCTATTGACTCTGACATTCTAGATATATAAGAACCTTAAATTTTGGTTGGAAAACTATTGCTATAAGTATCACTCACCAAATCAAGGACAGTAATCCATTAGATTCTACTTGTAGGCACCCTTTTTCAGAGTCTGTGCATCAACTCCTTTTTCCAATACTAGCTTATCATTCACTATTTTAAAAATAATTCAAAGTAGGGAAATAAAAATCACTAATACTTTTTGAGAGAGAAACATGCATTACTTCTCAACACCCAAATTATAATCAATAATAGGTGGCAAATATGAGAACAGAATCTCATTTTGAAAAGTGAGCAAATTTAGTTGTTTTGTTTTTTGTTTTAAATGGCAACCCACTCCAGTATCCTTGCCTGGAAAATCTCATGGACAGAGAAGCTTGGTAGGCTACAGTCCATGGGGTCCCAAGAGTTGGAGAAGACTGAGTATCTTCACTTTCACATTCACTTTCCTTAAACTGAATTACATATGGAGCCTATAGGGTGTGCAGTATTAGAAGCCCTAGACTGATAGTCAGAGTGACCTTGACCAAATCATTCTCATTGGGGTTCATTTCTTTATCTGTAAAATAAGAGGAATAAACTTGACTACTTAATCCTCCCTTGGCCCTTGTAAACTCAATGTTCATGACATTCCTCCAAAACATTTTAAGAGTATAATATTTCAATGTGTAGCTGAAATCTGTTAAGTATATGGACTATAACTATACATAAACAATGGAATTATCATCCCTTCCCCAGGTATTACCAATACACTGACTTTTAATGATTCCTTAGCATTTTGAAAACAATCAAAAAAAAATACACAATATAACAGAACAAAAATAAAAAGCATAACAAAAACTAATACAACAATAGTTTTTCTTCTAATATGAGAACCATCTGGGGAATATATTCAAGTCATTTATTACAATGACCACTAGATAGATCAAAGAGAAGTATAAAAAGTCCAAGTATTTTTTCTTCATTCTGGGGTAGAGGAAGGGAAAGACAAACCTCAGTGAACATGAAAGCTCACTAATTGTTTTGCTTATCTCTATTAATAATTTTTTTAAAGAAAATACTATATCTTGTTGCTCTTCACACTCTATGATGAGGAAAATTGATTTCATGGTTCAAATAGCAGGCCTACCGGCTATAAGAATTAAAAAGGTCATTCAAAAATAAACCAAGTTGTACAAAGTTCCCAGGGTAGAAGATCTGTGGATCTTATGGATGCAGATTTTTGTAATTTAAATATGCAAATTCTCTCAGAGTTCCTTTCCTAAAGTGAGTTTTATCACTCTAAGGATGACATTGCTTGAGTGATACAGAGGATAGCGGTAGGAAGGTTTAAGACTAAACATCCAGGCTACTATATACTAGCTGTGTATTGTTTTTAAATAAACTAAGTACCTTTATCTTTCTGTGACCTAATTTCTGATCTTTGGTTGTTTGGTTATTTTTTCTTTTTCCTCCCTCACGCACCCTCCTGCCCATATATAAAACAAGGGGCTGAGCTGAATGACCTTAAAGTCAATATGGAGTAATGAAAAGACATGGGCTTAGGGATCTGGCAAATGGGGTTCCAATTGTACAATGGATATAATACAATTACTTTGGGGATTAATTAGTAAATGTACATAAAGTGACTATTATTGTGGATAATCCTTAATGGGAAGTGGGTGAATGATCTTTCCAGTTTGCTTGCTTTTTATTGCTATTTTTGTTGCTTTTAATCTGTTTTCTTTCCCATCTCTCTTACTTTATAATTCTTTTTTCAAATGATATCAAACCTCTAGCATGGTCTCCTTGAAGCTTTCAATAAGTAGAGATCCATATGTACAATACTCTTTATATTGTAAAGTAAAAATTCATATAATTTAAGGGAGATCACTGATGGTGATTGCAGCCATGAAATTAAAAGACACTTACTCCTTGGAAGGAAAGTTATGACCAACCTAGACAGCATGTTAAAAAGCAGAGACATAACTTTGCCAACAAAGACCTGTCTAGTCAAGGTTATGGTTTTTCCAGTGGTCATGTATGGATGTGAGAGTTGGACTATAAAGAAAGCTGAGCACCGAAGAATTGATGCTTTTGAACTGTCGTGTTGGAGAAGACTCTTGAGAGTCCCTTGGACTGCAAGGAGATCCAACCAGTCCATCCTCAAGGAGATCAGTCCTGGGTGTTCATTGGAAGGACTGATGTTGAAGCTGAAATTCCAATACTTTGGCCACCTGATGCGAAGAGCTGACTCATTTGAAAAGATCCTGATGCTGGGAAAAATTGAGGGTAGGAGGAGAAGGGGACGACAGAAGATGAGATGGTTGGATGGCATCACCGACTCAATGGACATGGGTTTGGGTGAACTCTGGGAGTTGGTGATGGACAGAGAGGCCTGGCGTGCTGCGGTTCATGGGGTCGCAAAGAGTCAGACATGACTGAGCGACTGAACTGACTGAACTGACTGATCAGTGAATGCTACTCCAGGTTTTATGCCATTAAAAGATGTTTCCAAGCATGTCAAACTCATAAAATTTTCCCAAATATTTTAATCTCAAATTATTATTTTTAATCTAGTTTTTCCTGATATATTTATTTTAAAATTGACTTATATCATCTAATGGGCCTTCCTTTGTGTCTCAGACAGTAAAGAATCTGGCCACAATGCAGGAGACCCACGTTCGATCCCTGGGTTGAGAAGATTCCCTGGAGAAGGGAATGGATACCCACTTCAGTATTCTTGCCTGGAGAATTCCATGGCTGTGTCCCTGGGGTCACAAAGAGTAGGACACAACTGAGTGACTAACATATCATCTGATACACAGAATGTTTTAAATAATAAATTTTCAGTGCTTAGTGAGAACATTTAAAAGGTTCTGAATAAGTGTTCCTATAAAGAAAATGCACATTAAAAACTCACTGGCCAGAATATAACACCATCTTGAAAAGAAAAAAAAAAAAAAAAACTACGCTATATATGAGAGCTACCTTCCAAAAGTCTGAATTTCTTTTTAAAAATCTTTATGCCAAGTCGTAGTTACAAAAAAAAAAAGTGCTATGAGTGGTATTCAAAGGATGAGAAAATAATTTGCCTTTAGCAAGGCGGAATTAATTACCTTTCAACCACAGATCTAAACAGACAGTTGTGATTTTCCATTATCCGTTTTAAATTGCAGTGGCCTTTTGAGTATTTTATTTTCTAAAATGCTAAACTGTGCAACTTTCCCTTTCCCTTTTGACAATTTAAGAAACAGCAACCTAATCAAGCTCTTATTTTTCAATGCTAATGGCACAATTTTAGAGACTTATCAGCTGAAGTTGTTTCATCTTAAGTTACTGCTACACATCCAATATTGTACAGATATTGAGTGTACTTTCCAGTAAAATCTAGTAAAACTTCTTTGATAGTGAATCTGATTTTCTATTAGGTATTTTGTGTATGTATTTAAATCTAAGTATTTATCTGTTTCTTCTTTTCTACAATTAAATGAAAGCTTGAGAGATATGTTAGATAACTAAAACTGTAAACTCTCTTAATTAAAGTTATTTCATTGTTAAAATTATTTTATATAAAGTATAAAATGCATATATAATAGAAAAAAGAAATTACTATGAATACTTAATTATAATTATTTTCTAAATTGGTTTTATATTTCTATTTTATTTATATGCTTGTATATTTAATATAAACATGTTATAAATGTGAGAATAAATTATATACATGCTATAATATTTACAATATTATATAAAATACTTTATATAATATATAAAAATTATTTATATTTCTATTATGTCATGGAACCTAAGTATAACTTCACTATGTTGACAGAGAAATTGTGATCTAAATCAAAATAAAAAATAAAGTGAAAAAGTAGAGTTGTCTTTTCAGTACAAAGAGCTCCACTACAGTAAGACTTACATATATACCACTTCAAGTGATGATAAACAAAAGTATGATATATAGATTGTTTAAAACATCAGTACTTCCATTATTCAATATATTCACCATAAAAGAGACAAGTTATTAGAATAAATATGAAATGTACACATGCATCTGCAAATGAATGAATTGCATGATCTACAAATCAAAAGTTAACTTGAACATGAACATGAGATTAACACTGATTTGAAACTTTCAGTTCTAGTTATGAGGACTAATGGGTATTACACTTAAATCACCATATCTCCTGTTTCTCCTCCATTTACTCCCTGCTGTAAAAAAACTATAAAACCAGATATAATATGAAGCAACTCTGTTCCAGTACTGGACCATCAGACAGCATAGGGCTATAATCCTTGGAAGAAAAGAAACACAGGAAGTGAGAATCATAAGCTCCATAACCTCTTGCCCAGGAGCATATCCAAAGCACAGCAATGGTAAGTATATCTTAAGCAGGGAGCAATAGTTTGGTCAGTAGAAGAAATGGATCTTGGGATCTGTGAGCTAAATGGGAATTCCATAAGACAGTGATTAATCACAGACATAGCAGTTTAAAGAACCAGAGAACAAAGACTTTTAGAGGAAAATGCTAGTCATTCAGTTGAGATTCAAAGAAGCCTTTTCTTGGAGTCAAGCTTCTCTTCACTTCTCTTCACGCCTCTCCTTTGCCCCCAAGAATAAAAAGCCTAAAAATCAGCCTCAACAAGACCAAACTAATATACTAGTAATTACTAACTAGACCACTCAACAAATTTTAAGTGAAGAAAACAAAATCTGAACTATTGATAGTATAGCATTTTTAAAAATTGAATTCAAATATTACTCCTGGGGGAAGCAGGAAAAATGACTGAAAAATGGGAGAGAAACAGTTAAAAAAGAAGACCAAGGATTCTTTCTTTCTTTCTTTTTTTTGAGCGGGCTGCATTTTTGGTATTCTTAGGTAAGGACTTTAAAAGAGCTTTTATAAACATTCTCATGGATTCAAAAGAAAAGAAGTATATAATAAAGAAGCAAATGAGAAATCTCAGCAGAGATACAGAAACTATTTTTTTTAATCATTTGGAAGTTCTGGAATTGAAAAAGAGAAGAAAATGTAACTGAAAAATCATCAGTAAATTAAAATGTGGTAGGAAGAATTTTTTAAAAGAAACAAAAAAGTAAATTGGATAAATGAAACTGAAATAGTAATAGGGTTGATTTAAGCCCCAAACAGTTCAATAATTACACTGAATGTAGTTGTAAATAGATGAGATACCTCATTCATACAGAGACTGTTGAACTAGACAAGAAAGACTCAATTATACGCTGCCCACAAGAGAGAGATTTTAAATATAAAGATCCAGGGAGATGTAAAACCACACACAAACACACACTCAATTCTAATACTAACAATAGGAAAATCAGAATGGCTAATTAAAAATTGACACATTAGACTTTTAGGCAAGGAATACAACTACACATAAAGACAAACTGTCACACTCATAAAAGCATCAATTTATCAAAAAGACAACATGTAAATGAGTGTGCCACCTGACTGTAGAGCTCTGAAATATATGAAGCAAAAACTAACAGATCTAAAGGAAGAAAATGACTAATCTACAACTAGGGATGGAAATTTTAACAACTCTCTCAAATAGCTGATGAATAAAGTAGACCAAAAACTCAATAAGGATACTGAAGATCTGAACGAAAAACAAGATACACGAAATAGTATTTATAGAATACCACACCCAGACAGAAGAATACACATAATTCTCTGGTGCACATGGAATATTCACTAAGATAGGCTACATACTGGGGCACTCAATTAGTTCAAAAATTTCTAAGAACTGATGTATGTGTGTAGCATGCACGTGTGTGTGTGTATTCTGACAATAACAGAATAAAATTAGATTCCAAAAACAACACAACACTGTAAAAACACAAAATATTTTTAAACAACTTATAGAGTATGTAAGCAAATACATGGAATATTAAAATATTTTGAATTGAATGATGACAACAGAATAATTCAAAATTTGTGGGATTTATCCAAAATAGTTTTTATGGAGAAATTCATAGTTTTTATATGGAATAAAGAAGAGTTTAAATATAATGACATTAGTGGAAAAACTGGGGAAATCTGTATAAAGTCTGTAGGTTATTTAATACTTTTGAAAAATGTTATGTAAGATGTTAACAAAATATTAGCACATAAAATCTAGTAATATATTAAAAGAGTAATTCAGCATGATTAAATGGAGTTTATCATAGGCATACAACATGCTTTAATATTTTAAAATCAATCCATATATTTCTTTCACCCACTAACCAAATAGACAAGAAAAATAATATGACCATATTAATAGGTTTAGAAAAAGCATGTTGTAAAAAATACCAATTTGTGATTTAAAAAAAAAACACAGCAATTAGAAATGGAAGGGAAATTTCTTACTCTAATAAAAAGACATCTCTGAAAAATTTCAGATAATATCATACTTAATATTCAGAATCTTATTTCCCCCTAAAGTGAGAAATAAAGCTAGGATCTCTGTTATCATCACTTTTATGTCTATCAAATGTTGTACTAGAAATCGAAGCCACTGTAATAACTAATAAAGATTAGAAAGGCATAAAACTGTTCACAGATGATATGACTATATACATAGGAAATCCTAAAAAATACACAAACAAAAATACTAAGTTTGATAAGGGAACTTAAGGAAGCTCATAGAAGGCAAGGTGAATGACCAGATGTTGTTATTGTTTGGTTGCTAAGTTGTGTCTGATTCTTTTGTGTCCCCTATGGACTGCAGCCAGCCAGGTTCCTCAGTCCATGGGATTTTCCAGGCAAGAATCCTGGAGTGGGTTGCCATTTCTTTCTCCAGGGAATATTCCTGACCCAGGAATTGAACCCATGTCTCTTGTATCTCCTGCGTTGGCAGGTGGGTTCTTTACCACTGTGCTATCATGGAAGCCCAAACAGTGGAATGACTGGAAGATAAATTAACTCACCATTTATAAAAACATTGAAAATATGTACACAAAATATGTACAGACCATTTCAACAAAGCATGTGCAATATCTCTATACAAACATTCATGAGATAAATTAGAGAAGGCCAAAATAAATGAAGAAATACATCATGCTCATGCATTGGACTACAAAATATTGTTAAGCTGTCAATTCTCCCCAAATCGATGTATAAATTCAATGCAACCAAAATAAATCTTCCAGCAAGTACTTCTTTTTCCCCCCAAAAATGATAACTTTATTCCACAATTTATATGAACTTGCAGATGACCTAGAAAAGCCAAAATAATTGCAAAAAAGAAGAATGAAGTCAGAGGACTTGCATGATCTGATTTCAAGTCTCTGCTTTAGAGTGGAAACTACTGCCCAGAGGCTGGCTGCTTCTTTTTTTTGTAAATAAAATTTTAGTGCTGCACAGCAACAGCCCTCTCTTACATACGGCTGCTTACATACACTTACATATGGCTGCTATCCTCGACTACAGAGCTAAATCATTGTCAGAGAGATCTTATCTCCTACAAGCTCAAAACACTTACTATTTGCCTCTTTTAGAAAAAGTTTATCCACTGTGATCTAAAGTTACAGTAATCAAGATGGTTATAACAGCATGAGACAACAACAATGGAGCAGACTAGAATTCAGCAAGAGACTCATACTTATGTATTTTAATTTTTGTCAAAGGCACTAAAAAATATAATACAGTGGAAAAGGGTCATTTTTAAAAAACAAATAATGTTGAAAAATTGTTATTCATAAAAAGAACCTCAATTCCCTATGTCAATCCATAGAGAAAAAGTTAATTCAGTTTGGATCACAGATCTAAACATAAAAGCAACAACTATAAAGCTCCCTAAAGAAAACATAGAAGAATATTTATAACTTTGGATAGTCAAAGATTTTTTGAACAGGACACAGAAAGCATTAATTAGGTAAGAAAACACTACTAAACTGAACTCCAAAAAGTTTAAAACTTCTGCTTATAAAAAGGTGTTAAACCCAAACTGAGGCATATTCCAAAAAATAAATGACCAGACTCCAAAAAATTTCTGAGATCTGGAAAGCCCAGGAAGCTATCACACATTGCAGGAGACTATGTATGTGTGTGCTCAGGCATGTTTGACTCTTTGTGACCCCTCAGACTATAACCCACCAGACTCCTCTATCCATAGAATTTTCTAGGCAAGAATACTGGAGTGGGTTGCCATTTCCTACTCCAGGGGATCTTCTTGACCCAAGAATTGAACTTGCATCTCCTGCACAGGCAGGCAGATTCTCTACCACTGGGTCATCTGAGATGCCCATAGGAGACTAAGGAGAAATGAAAACTAAATGTAATGTGGTGCTCTAGAATGGATTCTGGACCAGGAAAAGGACATTACTGGAAAAACTGGAGAAATCTGCATAAAGTCTGTAGGTTATTTAATAGTATCGTACCAGTGTTAATTTTTTTAATTTAATTTTTTTTTAATTTTATTTTTTAACTTTACAATATTGTATTGGTTTTGCCATATATCAACATGAATCCACCACAGGTAGACACGTGTATACATCCTGAATCCTCCTCCCTCCTCCCTCACCGTACCATCCCAGTGTTAATTTCTTAGCTTAGAAAATTGTTATGTAAGATGTTAACATTAAAAGAAGCTAGATGAAGGGCACTTGGGAATTCTCTGTACTATCTTTGAAACTCCTTTGTAAAACTAAAATTATTTCAAAATAAAACTAATGGAGGTGAGAAAAGGTTGCTATGAAAATGAATAGACAAGTCACAGACCATATACATTCACACACACACACACATATACACACATATGTATATATACACACACATACATATACTGAAAGGGACTATAAGTAGAATGTGTGCATAACTGCTACAAATCAGTTATAAAATAACAAACCATTTAAAAATGAACAAAAGACTAAAGCAGACACTTCACAAAAGAAGATATGCAAACTGGTCAATAAGCATATGAAAAATTGCTCCATAGCATTAGTCATCAGAGAAAATGCAAATTAAAATCACAGTGAGATACCATTACACCCCCACTAGAATGGCTAAATTTATAAAGAACACCACCAACGGTTGGCAAGGATGTAGAACAAACCAAATTTTTCTAACTACTGGTGGGAGGGCAAAGTGAAATGACCACTTTGGAGAACAGGTTGGCAGCTCCTTATGAAGTTAATCATATATCTACACAAAACCTTCTAATTCCACTTAGTATTAGATATTTATCCAAGATAAATGGAGATATATCTACACAAAAAAATGTTCAAAGACTGTTTTAAAAGGAAAGTTGTTTTAATACTAACTGGTGGCTCATGGTAAAGAATCTGCCTATCAATGCAGGAAACACAGGTTCTAAGTGAAGATTCCCTGGAGAAGGAAATGGCTACCCACTCCAGTATTCTTGCCTGGGAAATCTCATGGACAGAGGAGCCTAGTGGGCTACAGTCCATGGGGTCACAAAGAGTCAGGCGTGACTTAGCACCTAAAAATGAAGTAAAAAAGATTCTTTTTCAATCAAGAAATGCCTATTCTCTCACAGGCACTGTGTTAAGAGCTTTAGAAATACAAACTTACTTAACCCTCACAAAAACACTACATAGATACTTAAATTGCCTATTCATTTATTCACAAAGATTTAAGAAGCTATAGTGTGTCAAGCAATGCTCTTGCACATAACAAACTGCATGTCAATTTCCCTATTCTCATAAAGCTTGCACTCTGGATAGGGAGAAGGCTGGTAGATAAAGACAACATGGATAAATTACCAACATGTTACATGGGTAACAATGTTGTCCACATTTTAGAGATGAGGCTTGAGAGATAGAAGCTGGGATTTGGATGGAGTTTCTCTGGCCCAAAATGTAGAACCCTGACCATGACACTATCCTGCCAAAAAAAAAAACAAAAAAACAAAACACTGCAACTCCTTGTCTCTCAAGATGGCATCACTCTTTTCAGGCTGCCACTTTAGCAAACAGATGTTAAACTCAAATAAGTAATTTTCAACTAAATTTGCTAAAAGGAAGATAAACTGTCCAGGTTTCTGAACAGAAAATAGGATGAAGCTTGTGATTTCCATGAAGAAGAGAGGCAATTACAAAGAGACCTGAAGGATGCAGTTAGTAAGGGATAAGTCACAGCATCTGGCCCTGGCACCGATTCAGAACAGGGTAAGCCAAATTATTCTTCCTTGCTATTCTTTTACCTTTTCACATGGCCCTAGAATTCTTAAGTTTTTGCTCACGTAGTAAAAATAAGGCATGTAAATCTGTAAACCACCATTGTATAAGTAAGGTAGAGTTAATCTGCCAGAGTAACCCAATTTTCTCTAAGCTATTCTGTCTCTGGAGAGGCTTTGTGGCTCCCTTTTAAACCAGCCACACTTAACTCCATTACAGAAAGCTATATAAAGAAATGAGGCAACACTACATAACTGGAGTGCTAGATCGCTCTTATTTCATTTACTCTGCATTAAGTCTCAAAATATTAATAACAGACGTAAAACATGCCACAGAAAATTCACTCTTTGATTAAAGTACCTCTACAACTAATAAATATCAAATACAAAATACATTCAGTATGATTAGCTGAGGGAACTGCAATGATTTTCATCAAAATCACATGAAAACACCCCAGTGTTTCGCAAGACGAAACTGCTTCACAGTAATATGCCTAACATGCCTTCTTGTATTGTACAGTATATGTTAGCAAGGCCAGTCCACATGTACATCCCTGAATACCATGCTCAGTTTTATTACTTTGAAAATTGGGCACATGCTGTTTCTTTTCCCTCGAAAGCTTTTATTTCAATTTTTTTATAGGAGTAAAATCAGCTCAGGCATCACATTCCTATAAAAGTCTGGCATCTTCAGAAAGAGTCAACCATTGTTATCTTAGTATCAGTTCTATCTTACACTCACCCACGTTGATTACTGCACTCATAGCATTGTGTTGCATCATTATTCACATCTGTCCTTTCAACTCTCCATCCTAAATGTTTCTCAACCCTCTCTTCACATCACTTCTTCCCATGAATCACACTAAAGATACTGTGTGTGTGTGTTAGTCACTCAGTCATGTCCGACCCTTTGCCACTCCATGGACTGTACCCCACCGGCTCCTCTGTCCATGGGATTCTCCAGGCAAGAATACTGGAGTGGGTTGTCATGCCCTTCTCCATGCATTCTTCCTAACCCAGGGATTGAACGTGAGTCTTCTGCACTGCAGGCAGATTCTTTACCATCTGAGCCACCAAGGAACACCAAAGATGGTATACTCAGTGTGAAATACAAACTCACCAATGAGAACAAACACTTGCCTTCTACAACCAGTACAGAGTTGACAGATAAATATGAACCTTTCCACCACAACGCATTGCCACTGTCCTGGGGAAGGTCACTGTCACCTCTGCTTCAGCCACTCATGTTACTTCCTATAGGTGTCCTTGCCTCTAAAATCACCCCTCTAGGCCCCTCTTCACACTGGGACTGACATGCTCTTTCTACACAGCTCATTCATGATTAGTCTTCTAAGATGAGGCTTGGCTTTTACCTTCTCAGAAAATTCTTTTTCTACATAATCCAAAAAATAAGGTTCTCCCACTAAACTCTTTAAAAACTTTTACTACATAGTATTCATTAATTTTATTTAAGCCTGGATTTCAACTACAGCCATCAGGACACTAGTCCAGTTTTCTTTTACAATAGTTCATTTTGTTTTTTTTATTTTTTTTTAGTTTAAGTACCTATCAAGGTATCCAGACCACTTTATATTATATCTTATATTTATACTTCGCTAAAAAAAATCACTATGGAAATGAGGCAAGAAGGAAGAAAAAAATCATTTTTCCTGATGATTTGAATTTCCCTAAGTTTTGCATCTTCCAACATACTTCTTTGGTCTTTTAAGGGTATATTCATTATTGTTAGAGGTTCAGAACCATATGCCTTCTACACCATAGTAGTCAAGTTACTGATTATCAGGTTATAGTAACAATCCTGATGCTAGGAGGATTTTGACCATATGTAACACCATAGTTTCATAGTAAAATAAAAGGGCTTGTCTATAATGACTGCAAAAGTAACAACTTCTTTGCTACTATATAGGTACTTATAGGTATCTCTTTGGAGAAGGCAATGGCACCCCACTCCAGTACTCTTGCCTGGAAAATCCCATGGATGGAGGAGCCTGGTGGGCTGCAGTCCATGGGGTCGCTAAAAGTCGGACAGGACTGAGTGACTTCACTTTCACTTTTCACTTTCATGCACTGGAGAAGGAAATGGCAACCCACTCCAGTGTTCTTGCCTGGAGAATCCCAGGGACAGGGGAGCCTGGTGGGCTGCTGTCTATGGGGTCACACAGAGTTGGACACGACTGAAGCGACTTACCAGCAGCAGCAGCAGTTATCTCTTACTCTCTACATAGGTACTAAATACATCATCATAGGTGTATTTATCATGAATAGATTTAGTCTGATGGCAGAGGTTATTATACTATTCTACATCAAAACTGAAGAGATAGATAAAAAGATAGATAGATCAACACACCTAGAAAATATTGCTCTTATATAAACTGTATGACTATTTTATTTTACACTCAGGAAAATCTTTTGCAGACTATAAAATACAGTTTGAAAAAGACTTTAAAAATAGAGAAATGTACAAAGTTTAACCATTTAAAATTCCCACAATCCAATTATATAATATAAGCTATTCTTACTTAGTCACAGATTAAAACAAAACTTCCTCATCCCTTAAATTGAAAAGCAAAGCAACAGACTCAAACAGAGTCAACAAATGCAAAATAATAATATCCGAGAATGGGAAATACACTCAAGTAGCATTTTTAGCATACATTACATATTTCTTATTTTGAAAAATTAAATGATTAAAATCATCAAACCAACCAAAATACTGGAGTTTTGATAAATCTTTACTACTCTTATTTATAAGAGGCAGGCATAGAGCTCAACTAAAAGCAATAAAAAAAACAATTCCAACAAAAAAAATTACACACACTGGAAATGTCAAACAATTGAGGTTCAAGATGACCTATAACAAGTGCTAAAACTTGGGTTCCTCATCATTTGCTTTTTTCAAAGACAAATTCATTTCAAAGTCAGGAATTTGGGGCTATATTTCATTTGAAGTAAAAAAGGAAATATAGTTATACTCATGTAGTTATATTCTTTTCCATGCCAAACATGTTAGCCAAGTATGACATCATTCCAGAACTTCATGATGACAGCTCCAGAGAACAAAATGATGTGCATGTCACCTGACACTTTTGCTTCAGTTCAGTTCAGTGGCTCAGTCATGTCCGACTCTTTGTGACCCCATGAATCGCAGCACGTCAAGCCTCCCTGTCCATCATCAACTCCTGGAGTTCACTCAAACATATCCATTGAGTCTGTGATGCCATCCAGCTATCTCATCCTCTGTTGTCCTGTTTTCCTCCTGCCCCCAATCCCTCCCAGCATCAGAGTCTTTTCCAATGAGTCAACTCTTCACATGAGGTGGCCAAAGTACTGGTGTTTCAGCTTTAGCATCATTCCTTCCAAACACCCAGGGCTGATCTCCTTTAGAATGGACTGGTTGGATCTCCTTGCAGTCCAAGGGGCTCTCAAGAGTCTTTTCCAACACCAAACAGTCACAACTGTGTTCATTAATTATCTGACTAGGGTTTTGGACACTCTTCCCTCAACTCTTCCCAAGAATGGCATCCTCTCAATCCTCCACCACAGGCTTAAATGCAACCTCTCTGCATTTAGAACCCTTTGTTTTTTTGTTTTTTAAATTTATTTATTTTAGTTGGAGGCTAGTTACTTTACAATACTGTAGTGGTTTTTGCCATACATTGACATGAATCAGCCATGGTGTACATGTGTTCCCCATCCTGAACCCCCCTCCTCATCTCATCCCTCTGGGTCATCCCAGTGCACAGCCCTGACCACCCTGTCTCATGCATTGAACCTGGACTGCAATCTGTTTCACATATGATAACATACATGTTTCAATGCTATTCTCTCAGATCATCCCACCCTCACCTTCTCCCACAGAGTCCAAAAGACTGTTCTATACATCTATGTCTCTTTTTCTGTCTTGCATATAGTGTTAGTGTTACCATCTTTCTAAATTCCATATATATGTGTTAGTATACTGCATTGGTGTTTTTCTTTCTGGCTTACTTCACTCTGTATAATAGGCTCCAGTTTCATCCACCTCATTAGAGCTGATTCAGATGTATTCTTTTTAATGGCTGAGTAATACTCCATTGTGTATATGTACCACAACTTGCTTATCCATTCATCTGCTGATGGACATCTAGGTTGCTTCCATGTCCTGGCTATTATAAACAGTGCTGTGATGAACATTGGGATACACATGTCTCTTTCAATTCTGGTTTCCTCGGTGTGTATGCCCAGCAGTGGGATTGCTGGGTCATGTTTTAAAACAGGCCCTCCAGCCTAAATTACTCTCTCATCATCTACCAGTGTATTTACTGCACTTAAATTTATGTATAGAGGATCCACAGTCACAGTAGAATTTTTGACCTTTTATAGAACTCTATCGTGCTCTGAGGTCTCCCAGATTCCTCAGCCAAAATTAATATCCACACACTATTCCATACTGCAGTCATCTCAAACCTTAGCTTAGATTTTGAGCCAAACTTGTCCCCTTCATTTACGATATATTGTGAGTTTAGGAAATTGCTTATTATTTCTAATCTCTAGTTTCTGCACATTAAATATACCTTACTCTTAGAATTATTAATGAATTTTAAATAAGAAAATGTATATATGCATGTTAATCCAAGACTTTATCAGAGCAAGTACTCATTAAGGAGTAGCTATAATACCTGTATTAGTTAGGACCAAGATGACACATAAAACTAGCCATCAGTATATCATTAGTCTATATTTGGTGATGCTGCCATTTGCAATAATACTCTATCCATTTAGACCAGTTAATTTCAGCTCCTGTTGATTTCACTTGAAACACAGCTTAGAGAGATAAGAAAAAGGACCATTTTAGCAAAAATAAACTCAGTCTTTAAATCAAACTCTTCTTTAGGTGACATCATTTTTTAAAATTAGAAATATCCCAATACCCCTAAGATTTTACACATTAAAATCTTCAAGATTTCTCTAAAACCACATTTAATATTCTACTAAATATGAGGGAAAAAAAAAAAAACTAAAGTGCAAAAAAAAATCAAAAGTAAAATAAAACTTTTATTTTCAGGACCAAGTGCTTATTATTAGAAAATATGTTCCATTCTACCCAGGAGACAATTCGCAAAACAGAATTTTTTAATTCAGGAAATGAATAAGTATATTATTACATATAAGTGTAGCTATGAGGAACTCAATTTTACTTGAGATTTTCCTGTTCTTATTTTACCTAAGCTCTGTAATTAGCTAAACAAAATATTTAAGTTCTGGTGTGCTTCACATATCCCATTAATTCCACATTAGATTTAAGTTCCTTTAAACGTCACTGATTTTTAATTACCAGGCAAATGTATTAACTAAGCTTCTTAGAGCTAAAGGTTAGAACCACATGGAGAAGAGCTGATAAAGGAATTTGCCTTTTTCCTGTTAATAACAAATATGATTTATGATTCCTATTTTGTGGCTGGAACTCTAAGATTATTTTCAATATACTAAAAATGTAATTATCAAATAGATTCAAGAGAAACCTTTAACATCTCTGTTTTGTGGGAAAGAAAACATCTTTATGAAATAATCAACAGGCATCGCTCGTAATTTAACTAGAACAAGAGAACAAGTGGCACACAGCACTAGGAAGGTATGAGAGGAGTCAGTGCCATGACTAACCACGCGTGCAAAGGTTGGTCCGGTTCCTTGGTAGCTCATCTGCCTGCAATATCGTGGAGGTTAGGCAGCAGTTTTAAGACAATGGTACCCCATTCCAGTACTCTTGCCTGGAAAATCCCATGGACGGAGGAACCTGGTGGGCCACAGTCCATGGAGTCACTAAGAGTCGGACATGACTGAGCAACTTCATTTTCACTTTTCACTTTCATGCATTGGAGAAGGAAATGGCAACCCACTTCAGTGTTCTTGCCTGGAGAATCCCACGGACGGGGGAGCCTGGTGGGCTGCCATCTATGGGGTCGCACAGAGTTGGACACGACTGAAGCCACTTAGCAGCAGCAGCAGCAGCAGGCAGCAGTTTTAGCAAATGAGCACAGACAGTTGCCTGTAAGACTCTGAGGCTTGAACCCAGCATTTACTAATGTGGGGGTCACATGTATTGCATGTTATATCTTGCTCTCACTTTCCTTGTCTGCACAGTTATACCAATTAGCATTGCCTGCATTTAATGGTACTTAAATAAGCTGAAGATCTTTTATTGTTGTTGACTAATCATAACTGCTTTACCATATATATTTCTCAGTACTTTAGCCAACATTTCCTGAATGTTTAATAGTTATAAAATGTAGAGTACCAAGGACTTTATATAGATTTTTTCATCTCATCATCACAACAACATGGTGAGGCTGATATCATCCCTGCTTTGCTGATGAGGAAACTGTGTGAATCAGCTATGGTTTCACAGCTGGTTAGTGACTGCATGACTTCCAAACTCCTCTTCTTAACCCCTGTGGATACCGTGGTTTCGGCAGAAGACACATGATTTCATCACTGTAAACAGAGGTTACTTCTGTGCCCAAATTATGGAAGAAAAAGGAGAGACAAGAAAGACAACAAAATCCGCTCCAAACACACATAATTAATAAGAGATCGAACTTGAACTCAGCTATCTTATGATTTTAAGAGTAAGGGCATTTCCGACAAGGCACACACTTCTGATAAATGAACTGTAGAATTTGTAAATGAAAGAGAAGACCTAATTCTTGTCTGGGAGGAAGATTTCAACACAATGGATTTTATTCTTGTAATACCACTGCCCAGCACATTTCATCAAACACTCTGACTGGAAAACTGTAAATTTACCTTGTCTAAAATTGTTTTGCTCAATCTGTGTTCAAATATTCAAAAATAAAAAGGTACAATGGATTGCTATCAATAGTCCAAGTGACAGACACAAAGATAGAAATGAAGCTCTGACTCAAGAACTGAAAAACACCGTCATTCACATCTATTAGTTCCCAGTCCTCAGGACGTCTATACTTTTGTTCCTAGCAACAATCTCTAATTTATGAGGACACCTCACCTCCTCTCACATAGTAAACATCTCATCTTTTTCATGTCTATAAGGCAGCATCAATTTTCCAGATATTTTACGAGGCCTTATTCTGTCTGGTGACTAAATATCAACGGGTCAGGCAGTGCCTGTGGTATGATACATGAATTAAGAGGACAGAAGCTGGTAAGATAAGGGATATTATATGAAACATTTATTATATGTTTGTGCTTAAACTTTTCACAAAGACAGCTGTGATGGGTGCAGAATTGGGACAAGACGAGTATTATCAGGTATATGTGGTTATTATTATGGTGTCCTTGAGAGGCATAACAGCTTTCCTCTTACAACCCTCATGGAGTTAGATTAGTGACCCTGAGAGAAAATCTTCTCACATCATTCTGCAAGAATAAGGTCACACTTCCCAAAAGCAACATATAAGACTATAGATCTTAAAAGATATATAAGACTGGATCATCAAGGCTGGGAGGAACTCAAATTTGAATTTCTGTCTGACAATAAATTTGTGCAGCCATGGGTGAGGTCACTACAAGAAATTTGTTAGATTTAAAAGGGTTAATTAACCTTGATCTTGACTTGTAAGTACGGTGGATAACTACTGTTTTTTTTTCCTAGTGACTTATGGTTGAACCAATTTGGGGTAATATAAAGTTGCACATATACATTTTTTTTTGTCTGCACCACTCATCATCATTGTGGCCTGGAAGAAAACCTGGAAGGGAAATCAATGTAAAATTTGGCCGAGCATTACTGCAATTACAGTGACCCACTGACTGAGTCACTCTCCGTACTTAGGCTGTCAAGTGGGTCATATTAAGTCACAGAATCATGCCTTACTGCCACAGCGGTCATTTAAAGGACCAAGTCTAAAGAACACATGCTACCTAAACTTTGGTGAGAAGCAAGTGCTACTGAAATAACTCACAAATGATGAAATAAAACTGGAAATTTCTGACTTGTTCATGAGAGAACACAGAGGTAAATGTGAAGAAAAGAACTTTCTGAAACACAAGGGGGAAGCTTGCTATTTTTTCAATACTTTATACAAAATAAAAAGTATGAACAAAAAGAATTCCCTGAAAATAGCTGTTTCTGATTTGAAAAATTCCAGTAATCTAAGCAATAACTTATAAAGAAAATAAAGAGCAAGCTTTTATCTCTGTCTAAAAAGGAGGTCTCACACAGACATCTGCAGTTGGGGACACTACCACCCTCTGTTGCTGTAACTTAACGGAAAAACAGGTCAACAGGATTGATGTTTTTAATGGTCAGTTAAAATCCTCTGACACAGACAGAGAATGGACCTGTGGACACAAGAGGGGAAGGAGAGGCTGGGACAAAGTGAGAGAGCAGCACTGACGCACACACTTCCGTGTGTGACACAGACAGCGAGCGGGAAGCCTCTGCACAGCACAGGTAGCTCGGCTCAGTCTGGGGGTCTGTGATAAACTGGAGGGGTGCAGCAGGGTTGGGGGAGGCTCAAGAGGGAGGGGATATACGTACATTTAATGGCAGATCCACACTGTTCTACAGCAGAAACTAACAACACTGTAAAGCAGGCGTAATTGCTTTAAAGCAAACATACTCCAATTTAAAAATATAAATAAATAAATAAATCCTCTGGGAGTCCCTGACTTCTGTAATAGTTCATAGTAAAAAGTATCTTTGATTGTGAAAGTTGGAAACAGATTTTATTATATTTATGATCCCACCATAAAGCAGTCTTTTATAGGTGATGCTCCTTGACCAGAGAATTATTCTTGATTATTGAGAGCATGCCATTCATAAACACTGAATCCTGCAGAAGCCAGAGATTTCTGAGAGTGGCTATAAATATACCCAGATAACAGAAAGGTGTTCTGATTCATGACAGGTAATAAAGAGACACCAATAAAGTCACTGCATATTTTGAGAAGATATCTTCAAGCATGCACATTATTTTCAAAGGCAATAAAAGACCTATTATAAATTATAATTTATAAACTAAATCAGAATTCTTTATGTCATACCTATAGCATGAGCTATTGAAATTAGTTCCAATACCAAATTCTACCTCAAAGTAGAATTTATTAACTCAAATCATTGTGGAATGCTGTAATGGCCATTTCTCAGGCACTAACCTAATGACAACTACCTTTGAGTTTTATAAGGTTAACAAAGAACAGAATGTAGCTTCAGGGTGGAATTTATGAAGTGGTAATGAACACATTCAGATGGTCATTTCAGTCTGTTAAGAAAGGTTAAGTTTAGATGTCATCGTTTTGAAAGCTGTGATGCCCCTTAGCACATACTAGAAAAGAGATTAATAGGCAGGTCAGAGGTTTCCTTCTAGAGACTCTGAGACACAGCTGAACTGATAACACTTTAAAAAGAGACTAGAAATTGATCCATGCACACATATAGACTCACAGAGTGCACTCCCCATATGTTCATTTCAATTATCTTACAATTCCAAACAGCCTTCCCTGAAGCACGGAGATTATATTTGGCCTACACTAAGATATCATCTTTTTTTGAAGAGGAACACTTTTTTTAGAAACATACCCATGAATGTATGCAGGAGGCTTTATGATCTCCCATCTAGGCATGTACCCTTTTGAGAACCATTCGACCACAAAAAGTGGCCACCCAACAACTACTGATGCAGGGAAAATCAATGAAGCCTCATGTTGAAACTTTTGAGATTCAATAAAAGCAGTTATCATAATTTTGCTAGTTAGGCTCATCAAAGATTGAAGCACCAACTAAATAAAGAATAAAGGCAATCAATAAACAGTTCATAATAAGTAGAGCAAATTAAAATAAAAGGAATAAATTCAGAAAAATCCCAGGGACACTGTTATGGGAAACTAAGATTTAAAAATAATATCCCAGTTTAAGGAGACAAAAAATGATCTGAAAGTGAACAAAGGTAAAGAAAGATGAAATTCTGCAAGTCATTCTGCAGTTTGTTTGTTCTTTAAATCTGCTAATCATGTGACAGAAAACTTAAGTCAAGGAAATCTTCCCAACAAGCCAAGCAAGGTCAAAGTGGAATAAAAAATACATTTGATTTTTTAAATGGCATCTAATGCCATGATCATATTTTCTTTGTACAGTTCTCTTTTCCAACGTTGTTTTTCCCTCTTTAGCCAGTGTAAATGTTAGATTTTGCATGAAAATGGAGCAGAAAATGGGCCTTAGCGACCCACTTAAAAGATAATTTACCACCCAGTGCAATATAAGGACATTAAAGGAAAGAGGAAAAGTTCCTAGCAATTAAAAAAAAAAAATCAAGCCTCCCACCTGGCCATGAGAATTTTGTGAGTTGTATAATTAGGAAGTATTTCTATAGCTGCCTCTAAAAGTATGTAGGGAGGCCAGGATTATAAAAGTTGGATGTCAAAGTACTTGTTCTATGTCATTTGTAACCTTGAACCTAACTGACACTCAGCTCTTCCTTCATAAAATTAGGAGACTGTGATGTGGTGACCTGTAAAATGCTCTTTTGCTTTGCTAATTTTTATTTGCATGCTTTAATTTCACAAAGAACAAATCCTTATGTAACTGTGTACTTACAAAATGAAAAGATTAGTCTGTTCAAATTCTTAATATTCAGTTTCCAGCTGTGCACTACTTCATCTTTTCCCATTGCTTCTTTAGGAAGAGTGTCCCCCAGCCTTTTTTTTTTTGACATACTGTGATAGCCAACATTCATATGTATTAAAGTTGATTTTTAATGAATGCAGAATGCTTTCTTCTCCCAGAAAGTATCCTAAAAAATTAACCTATCATATTTAATTGGCAATAACTTCAGGAAGAGATTTAGCTCATTGTACAGATGAGGAAATTGAGGCTCAGGAATTAGTAACTTGCTTGAGTTCACACGTGCTTCAGATGTTAATGGAGTCCATCTGTGTCCAGACCACATACTGTGAAGATGGTTCACGAGAATGCATATATCCTATGACAGCTGGTACCCTGGCAAATCTCAGGAGAGAAATTCTGCTGCTTTTCTATGGGCTCTAGGATCATGGATAAAGCATATCTGCCCTGATGGGACAAACACAAAAGGAACATGGCTAACCTCGTCATTACAGCTTGCCACATTAGCCTTCAACGATCAATAAAGTTTGCCAAACAATAGCTGATGCAATACATTGCCTCAGAAAACAGGTAAAACACATCATGTTTACTGATTTTGAGGGGTTGTCTACAAGAGATCTACTGTGTTGGCTGTAACTCAGAATATACGTGATTTACAACACGATGCTTGATTCAGTGTGCCAATTCTTCAGTCCTAGACAAATCTCATGGGGAAAGAAAAGCTGGAGGACCATTGGTTTTAGTGGTTTCCTGAGATTACCCAGGTGGTGCTAGTGGTAAATAATCCACTTGCCAATGCAGGAGATGCAAGATATGCAGGTTCAATCCCTGGATCAGGAAGATCACCTCAAGGAGGAAATGGAAACCAGCTCCAGTGTTCTCGCCTGGAGAATCCCATGCACAGAGGAGTTCATGGGGTCACAAAGAGTCAGACGCGACTGAGTACATACCACTGTATTGTATGTTACTGAGAATACACAAGGCATTAAAAAAACGACATGTAGCAAATCTGAGCTGCTCCTTTTGGATTAACTATTAGGTTTACAGTCTCTTTAAAGGAATGCATTTGGTGCTTATTCCAATTACCTTAACTCTGGTCACCGAAACCTCCATTACTCTTTTTTAATGCTTTAAAAAACTTTTTCCTTGATTATACTTTCACTAACTTGCTTCCTGAATTAGTAAAGAGAACACTGGATTCAAGTCTGTAAAGGATTCTAGTTCAAATTCTGCTATTTAGTTAACTATATAAGTATTAATAAGTTACTTAACAATAGGATATTTTTTGAAAAAGAGAGTGAGGGAAGGAAAAATATACAAACACTTATTATGTTCACATCTCAGAAACGATGAAAGGATCAAATGAGGTAGGCCATATTAAAAGTGCTTTTAAAATCTTCAAACGTGGTAAAAATGTTAGTATCGGTATTTTCATTGTTCAAAGTATTTATACTGAACCAGGAAATAGCCTTGGTATGTGTATGTGAAGTCGCTCAGTCGTGTCCGACTCTTTGCAACCCCATGGACTGTAGTCTACCAGGTTCCTCCATCCATGGGATTTTCCAGGCAAGAATACTGGAGTGGGTTGCCATTTCCTTCTCCAGGAGATCTTCCTGACCGAGGGATTGAACCCTGGTCTCCCGCATTGTAGGCAGACGCTTTACCGTCTGAGCCACCAGGGAAGCATTAAATTTCAAAAAATAATGTTGAAAGATGGTATCTAAACCAAACTATGGAGGGTGCTGCTGCTGCTGCTAATTCGCTTCAATTGTGTCCAATTCTGTGTGACCCCATAGACGGCAGCCCACCAGGCTCCCCCGTCCCTGGGATTCTCCAGGCAAGAACACTGGAGTGGGTTGCCGTTTCCTTCTCCAATGCGTGAAAGTGAAAAGTGAAAGTGAAGTCGCTCAGTCATGTCCGACTCTTCGAGACCCCATGGACTACAGCCCACCAGGCTCCTTCGCCCAAGGGATTTTCCAGGCAAGAGAACTGGAGTGGGGTGCCATCGCCTTCTCCGATGGAGGGCGAAATCTGAGCAACTCTGTGACATCAAAGTCATAGATTTCTGTCTTGGCAAAGCAAGTACATCAAACTTTGAAGGTAGGAAGGGCATGTACTCAACATTTGTATTTCATTTACTATTTTTCTCACTCTGAGAATGACCTTGGCAACTACTTTCAAATGAACCAGAGAAGTCTGAGCTGTCTTCCGAGCATTACTAAGTTGTACAATCAGTTCTTTTACTTCCCTCTATCACAGCAGCAAAGGGGAGTTATAAAGCTATGTTGAAGAGCATCTGCATTTCCCAAGGTGAAGTTCCATGCTATTTCCAAAAAGAAGGGTATCGTTTTCTGTATATGAACCTTTGATCTTTGTCTTTTGAAATAATGCTCTTGTTAGATTCAAGCACATTTAATAGCCCCCTATGTTATCACACTTTTAAAATTAGACATATTTGATCCAGAAAGAAAACTGCTTCTATAAGGGGCTGAGAGTAGAATTTGTATGTTGTTTTATGTTTTAGTTTCTCAATAAAATTCTTCTCAGAAATGTGAACTAATGATATTAACATAAAGAAATATTAGCTTCTAACTACTTCCTACAGCCAGAACACTCTGGGAGGAGTACACCCCTAAAGCTCTACAGAATTAGCAAAGTGCTTATTCTACAAAACAATTGCAAAATATTCAGTTGGAAAGAAGCACATTTTCTGATAAACAACACGACTACTATCTGTCAGCTTTTTTTTCTGGCCCAATAAGCAATTCTGTTTTTTCTCCCCCTAGTTCCTTCCAACTTTGGTTGCAAATTTAACACTTTAGAATCAAAAATATGTTGTTGTTGTTGTTGTTTTTAATTTAGACTTGATTTTCAGGATTTCAGAACTGGAAGGATATATTAACCCAATCTTTCCCCACTTTCCCAACAGAAATGTAACTCTGGTCCAGAGAGGAGGAAAAAATTACTTAGTTGACATTACATACTAGTAGGCACGTGACACAGATTTAGAATACAGGTCTCCAGAATCCTAGTCTAGTGACCATCGAAACATCATGATTTAAGAACTATCTTCAGGATAATATTACCCTTGATTGGGTGTCCATTCTGTATAAACGGAATTCATGAATGTGTCAGAGGTCTTGTGGATCATAGAAAATTTATGTGTATAATATTATTATCAGATACTATTTATTGAACTTTATTATATTCAAAGAACCTAAGTCTTCTATGTATATTAAATCATTTAACTTTTAGAATAATGCTTTAAGGCTAAGACTACTATTAATCCTACACTATAGGTGAGAAAATGAATAGTTTAATGAATTAAGTAATCTGGGCCGCATTACAGCTTATAAGTGAAAGTGGCAAGATTTTCAAATTCTATGAAATGCTACCAGTACTTATAAAAACATCCGAAAGAAAACATACACCCCATAAATTTTCACAAGTAAACCTGCTTTCGTCAGTTTTAGGAAAGAAAACTACGTTTCTGCCAGTTGGAGAAGTAACAACCAAATGCATTTAGTTCTCATTGAGTAATAAAAAAACAGATTGTCTTTCATTCTGTTCTTTAAATACATTTCAACCAACTTCAGAGAGAATATTAACAAAAACATTTACAGATCAAGGTTACAATTTGGCTTTATTTATCTGATAGGCTAGATTAATTCATTATTAATTTTCCTGCTCTTCTTACATATGACATATTATGACATTTTTATGAAGCATTAATTTACAACAATTATACCTCATTTTATGTACAATCTGGCACTCCTGTATAGTTCTGCCCTTTAGTTTAGTTTTTAATCCTAGCCGTGATTCCAGTATACAAACTTCAGGAGTAAATGCTACCTGCTTTAAATATGTCATGTTGGGAAGCATTTTTGAAGAGATCTGTGTATTCTGCAGTCATCTATCACTGATATGAAGATCCTTACATAACTGCAGGACTACTGTGATAATGTACAACGACTTCCAAGAGCAAATTCTGAAAAACCAATGAAAACACCCTTGAATAACAATTGCAAGTTGAATGTAAGCAAAGATCAAAACTACAATTTTGTTGCACTGCAGTCTTAAGAGCAAAAAGAACTAATAAAAGGAATAACAGGTTATTCTAATGTATTATTAATTTATTTATTATATAACTCCATGAGTTAGAACCTTTTGAACTAGAACTGGCCGTGGTTGGAATATTTAAGAAAACAGACAGGGTCCTGACCTTAGGACAGAAAGCAATGGTACCCAGTAGAGCAAAACTTTTAAAAAGACCAAGAGTAGAAGAGATTTTCTTGATTCTTATTCTTATACCAACAATGTATCAATCTTCACAAAGCATCCCTGTTATTAGTTTATAAAATTTCACAATCTGTTATAAAACAAACCTGAACCTAATTTGCTACTTTTTAAAAAAACTATCTGTGACAGTTGAAGAGCCAATCTAACATAATAAATGAGACAGAGCTTCACATTATTTTTGTTTTCCTTTTTATGCTTTAATAACCTGAATTAATAAAAATGTATTTCTCCATTAAATTACACCTTTAACATATTCTTCTTTAATTTGAATCATTTCTGTTTCAAGTAAAGTCCTAACAAACATACAAGCATGAAAACCAAGTAAAGATGTGCAATTCCATATGATATACCTTCCACTGAACTATTCCCAGAGCATTTTATATTTCGTGGCATACTTATTATATTTTATTATATAAATAAGACCATATACCCAGCCATATTTGATTTACTTCTGCTATAAAATATCAACAATCTTTTGGCCAACACTAGCTGAAAAAAGATGAGCACCAACATCAAAAGCATGCCTCCTCATTAATATCCAGCTTAAAACATATTCTAAAAATATAGCTTTGAAGAAATTTTCTAAATATCTTTTAAAAAGAGAAATAAATCTGTATTCCCTTCCATTGTGCTGTAGTAAGCTTTCTATTTATGATAGTACCATATTTGTATTTTTTATGAGTACAAAGCCAACACACAGTTGTCCAAAGACTAAGCCTCTCTTGATACATCGTCTGAATTTACTGAAATGTAGCATGTATGGGGTCACACAGAGTCGGACACGACTGAAGCGACTTAGCAGCAGCAGCAGCATGTTAATGCATGCTAAGCCACTTCAGTCATGTTAAACTCTTTGAGATCCTATGGACAGTAGCCCCGAGGCTTCTATGTCCATGGGATTCTCTAGGCAAGAATACTGGAGTATTCTCCAGTTCCCTCGTCCAGAGGATCTTCCCAACCCAGGGATCTGCCCTTGTCTCTGGCATCTCCCACACTGGCAGGCAAGTTCTTTGCCACTAGCATCACCCAGGAAGCCCCAGCATGTCAATACTTTAATACAAAAAGATTTATCTAGTATAAACATTTCATTTTGCATGTAAAAATGTGTATTTGGTAAGCACATGCAAAATAGCATGAAAATTCCAGCTCTGTTCTAGTTTGCCACTATTGAGTCACAGGAAATACACCTTCCTGCCCAGAGATGCTAAAGGTCTTTTCAAGCTGATATATGTGGCATTATTATTTCACAATATATTTCAATCTACTCATGCACGTAGCTTAAGCTCATCAGTCTTAAATAATTCAACCTGGTAAGCTGACTACTTAGTGATAAGTAATAACTTTAGAAAAATAGAACCATTTCATACTTGGTTTCATATTTATATGCATGTGTATGTATACATGTGTCTACATGCATGACAGTCAAATACTATTCACTATTAGCAATATATAATATATAAATAGGGCTTCCCAGGTGGTTCAGTGGTAAAGAATCTGCCTGGCGATGCAGGAGACCTGGGTTCAATACCTGGGTCAGGAAAATTTCCTGGAGAAGGAAATGGCAACCCACTCCAGTATTTTGCCTGGGAAATCCCATGGATAGAGGAGCTTGGCAGGCTATAGTTCTTGAGATTGCAAGAGAATCAGAAATGACTTAGCAACTAAACAACAATTTGCAATATGGGCCTAGCTTACAGAATTATTTTCTCCTACAACTTCTGAGCTCTCGCTCAGAAGGCATATCTGATTTAACCAACACAAAAGTTACAAGTCAATGAAGAAAGTGAAAGTCACTCAGTCGTGTCCGACTCTTTGTGACCCCATGAACTAAACAGTCCATGGAATTCTCCAAACCAGAATAATGGAGTGGGTAGCCTTTCCCTTCTCCAGGGGAACTTCCCAACCCAGGGATCAAACCCAGGTCTGTTGCACTGCAGGCAGATTCTTTATGAGCTGAGCCACAAGGGTGTCCCTGATAGTTCAGTTGATAAAGAATCCACCTTCAATGCAGGAGATCTCAGTTTGATTCCTGGGTCAAGAAGATCCGCTGGAGAAGGGACAGGCTACCCACTCCAGTATTCTTGGGCTTCCCTTATGGCTTGTGGACAAGACTGAGTGACTTTCACAAGTCAACAAAGGAGTCACTAAATCCAGTAAAATGTATATGGTATAGTTTCTCCAAATTTTTGTAACACACATTGAGATGTTTTCTAAAAATCTCAAACCTCAAACTAAACTATTCTAATGGATGGACTCAGAATGATAATTACAGTTGTTCAGATTGACAAGCAATGTATTTAAAACCATCAAACCAATTATGATTTATAGTTTATATAATGAAAGAGCTTGTATAGTTCTCAATACTGGTGATCAAGTCTATAGATAAAATTCAAGGTCAGATTTAGTAGTAACTCTAGCCAAGTCTTCACTCTGAAATAGGTGTTTGTGGCAATATTCACACACAGAGTGTCAGTTACACTGGTTTATTTTCTGGTTGTAACAGTTCTACAAACAAAGCTAGTGTAGGTGATGGAATTTCAGCCGAGCTATTTCAAATTCTAAAAGATGATGCTGTTAAAGTGCTGCACGCAATATGCCAGCAAATTTGGAAAACTCAGCAGTGGCCACAGGACTGGAACGGTTGATTTTCATTCCAATCACAAAGAAAGGCAATGCAAAGAATGCTCAAACTACTGCACAATTGCACTCATCTCACATGCTAGTAAAGTAATGCTCAAAATTCTCCAAGACAGGCTTCAACAGTACATGAACAATGAACTTCCAGATGTTCAAACTGGATTTAGAAAAGGCAGAGGAATCAAGAGACCAAATTGCCAATATCTGTTGGATCATTGAAAAAGCAAGAGAGTTCCAGAAAAACATCTACTTCTGCTTTATTGACTAGGTCAAAGCCTTTGACTGTGTGGATCACAGCAAACTGTGGAAAATTCTTCAAGATGTGGGGAGTACCAGACCACCTTACCTGTCTCCTAAGAAATCTGTATGCAGGTCAAGAAGCAACAGTTACAACTGGACATGGAGCAACAGACTGGTTCCAAATAGGGAAAGGAGTACATCAAAGTTGTATATTGTCATCCTGCTTATTTAACTTATATGCAGAGTATATCATGTAAAATGCCAGGCTGGATGAAGCACAAGCTGGAATCAAGATCGCCAGGAAAAATATCAATAACCTCAGATATGCAGATGACACCACCCTTATGGCAGAAAGCAAAGAGGAACTAAAGAGCCTTCTGATGAAAGTGAAAGAGGAGAGTGGAAAAGCCTGCTTAAAACTCAACTTTGAAAAAACTAAGATCATAGCATCTGACCCCATCATTTCATGGTAAATAGATGGGAAAACAGTGAAACCATGACAGACTTTATTTTGGGGGGCTCAAAATCACTGCAGATGGTAACTGCAGCCATGAAATTAAAAGACGCTTGCTCCTTGGAAGAAAAGCTATGACCAACCTGGAGAGCATATTAAAAAGCAGAGACATTACTTTGCCAACAAAGATTCATCTAGTCAAAGCTATGGTTTCTCCAGTAGTAATGTATGGATGTGAGAGTTGGACTATAAAGAAGGCTGAGTGCCGAAGAATTGATGCTTTTGAATTGTAGTGTTGGAGAAGACTCTTGAGAGTTCCTTGGACTGCAAGGTCAAACCAATCAATCCTAAAGGAAATCAGTCCTGAATATTCATTGGAAGAACTGATGCTGAAGCTGAAACTCCAATACTTTGGCCATTGGATGCAAAGAACTGACTCCTTGGAAAAGACCCTGATGCTGGGAAAGATTGAAGGCAGGAGGAGAAGGGGACGACAGAGGATGAGATGGCTGGATGGCATCATACACTCAATGGATACGAGTTTGGCAAACTCTGGGAGCTGGTAATGGACAGGGAAGCCTGGAGCGCAGCCTCCATCGGTCACCAAGAGTCAGACACGACTGAGTGACTGAACTGAACTGAACTGTTCTCAACATGAAATAGCTCCTCTTGAACTATTTGTAATTGAATCATCCATATTTCAAGGAATAGACACCAGAGTTTAGATGTAGCATATGCTGAAGGTAGCACTAATGGTAAAGAACCTGCCTGCCAATGCAGGAAATTTAAGAGAAGCAGGTTCAATCCTTGGGTTGGGAAGATCCCCTGCAGGAGGGCATGGTAATCCACTCGTGTTTTTGCCTGGAGAATCCCATGGACAGAGGAACCAGGCAGGTCAAAGGGTTGGAAAGAGTCAGACATGACAGAAGCGACTTAGCACGCACAAGCACATGATGATAATTTGGCCTCCTATATCCAAATTTCTTATTTTCATAACGTTACTATGTGCAAAATAAAATGGCATATATTAGGCAGAGGCTATTGCTTTAAATCTAAACTTCACTCAATAAGGTTAAAGGAAGAAATGAGCTCTTTAAGACTATACCCTCAGTGGTCTTTATGTTGGTTCTATTGGGCCAAGTAAATGAATCCAAAGTAGAAGACTGAAGTTGAAATGAAACAATCATTTTTAAGATGCTTACACTGATTGGAAATATAACAAACTGTGAAAAAAATGCACAATTTTTTTACATACACATTTTAAATATGTTAGTGATACTCACGGCACCTCATGCATAAATTGAAATGGAAATGGTGTTCTGGGTTGTAAAATTAAAAGATACCCCTTCTAGGGTGGTTATATGGCATGTGTTCTTTTGGCCAGGAATCAAAAGTAGTCATTGGATACAAAATCTCATTCTCAATAACCATAAAAACTGAAAAGCACTGAATTTAACAAGAATTATGTAAGGCCTATAGGAATAAATTCAATAAGAAGTTTGCAAAACTTACATAGGGAAAAATAAAATTTTACAGAAGGACATAAAAGAATATGTATAAATGATGAGACCTAGTATGTTCTTCAATAGGAAGAACTAATCCTATTAAGAAGTAAATTTCCTTCCACATTCCTTCATAAATTGTAGTGCAATTACAACCAAAATACAAGTAGCATTATTTTTAACTTGCTAAAATTTAAAGATTGTATGAAGGTATAATTGTTTCATAATGGTTAAGTATAACTAAGTAGAAACACTATGAAGGGAGATTTGTCTTATTTTAAATTATAATTGACATAAAACATTATATTAGTTTTATTGTAAAGACAGTGAAAGTGCTAGTCACTCAGCTTGTGCCCGACTCTGTGATCCCATGGACTGCAGCCTGCCAGGCTTCTCTGTTCATGGAATTCACCAGGCAAGACCACTGGAATCAGTAGCTATTACCTTTTCCAGGATCTTCCCAACTCAGGGACCAAACCAGGTTTCCCACACTGGAGGCAGATTCTTCACCATCTGAGCCACTAGGGAAACCCAAGTAATAGAGTATCTGTACATGTTGTAAAATGATCTCCATGGTAAGTATACTTAACATCTATCACCACACAGCTACATTTTTTTTTCTTGTGACAACTTTTAAAATTTACTCTCTTGGGAACTTTCAATATACAAAACAGTATTACCAACTATAGCCATCATGTTATAAATTGCACCCCCATGACATTTATTTTAAAACTTTACACTGTATTTATTTACATAAAAGTCTGTATTTTTGACCCCCTTCACTTACTTCACCCACTTCCCAGTCCCTGCCTCTGGCATCCATCAATCTCAATTTGTTCTGTTTTATTGATGAGTTTGTTTTTTATTTGATTTTAGATTCCACATAAAAGTGAGATCAAGCAATATTTGTCTTCCTCTGATTTATTTCTTTTTACATAAAGCTCTCAAGGCCCACCCATATGGTCACAAATGGTAAGACTTACTTATTGTTGGTCGGAATAATATTCCATTGTATATGTATCTTTTATATATTTACATATCATGTTTTCTTTATCTATCCATTGATAGATTTTTTTCCATATCTTGGCTATTGTAAATAATGCTTCAATGAATATGAGGATATATATACAGGCAGGTAGGTAGAGAGAGAAATAGATAAAGTATCTAAGTTGGTGGTTCATTTCCTTTGGATAAATACTCTGAAGGGGAACTGCTGAATCATATGGTAGTATTTTTATTTTTATTTTTACCATATTTTAGTATGGTATTTTTTATTTTTATTTTTTTGAGGACACTCCATACTGTTTTCTTTAGTGGCTGAATCAATTTACGTTACCACCCACTCAGCACAAGAGTTCCCTCTTCTCCACATCCTTATCAGTACTTGTTATTTCTTGCCTTTTTGATGATAGTCATTCTAACAGGTATGAGATAATACATCATTGTTGGAAATTTATCTTGATATTTAAAATCAGAATAATTAAAACCATCTAGTGTTGGTACATGGAGAAGGCAATGGCAACCCACTCCAGTGCTCTTGCCTGGAAAATCCCATTGGAAGAGCCTAGTAGGCTACAGGCCAAAAGGTCGCTTAGAGCCACTGACTGAGTGGCTTCACTTTCACTTTTCACTTTTCACTTTCATGCACTGGAGAAGGAAATGGCAACCCACTCCAGTGTTCTTGCCTGGAGAATCCCAGAGAAAGGGGAGCTTGGTGGCCTGCCGTCTATGGAGTCGCACAGAGTTGGACACGACTGAAGCGACTTAGCAGCAGTAGCAGCAGCAGTGTTGGTACAACAATATAGGAAAATACTAACGAGGTAAATAACAGAAATAAAAGCAAAGACCTAAGGACATATGAGATTTCTTATATGATAAAGACAACATTTCAAATCATTAGGAAAATAATAGATTGTATTAAATATTATTGTGACACCTATCTACGTTATCTATGTATATTCCTGCTTCAAAACTTACTCTAAACCACATTTCAAATGAGATTTGATATTTACATAAAAATACCTAAAATAATAAAGTATGATTTGAACACTTTTTTAATCTTATGGGACACAAGACTTTTCAAAATCTAAAAACTAAGATCAAAATCCATAATACTCTTTTAGTACATCAAAAGATAGTATTCACAAAGTTATTACATAAGGAAGTATGTTTATAATATATGACAGAGGGTCATAACCTTAACATACAGAAAGTTCCAATAAATCACTAACAAAAAAAATTATTCTAAAGAGAAAAAAAATCAGTAATGACATAAAAAGTTCAGAAAAGCACTGAAATATGTATATTGCCATATGTAAAATAGATGACCAGCGCAAGTTCAACACATGAAGCAGGGTACTCAAAGTCAGTGCTCTGGGACAACCCAAAGGGATGGAGTGGGGAGGGAGGTGGAAGAGGGGCTCAGGATGGGGGGACACATGTACAGCTGTGGCTGATTCACGTCAATGTATGGCAAAAACCACCACAATATTATAAAGTAACTAGCCTCTGATTAAAATAAATAAATATTTTTTAAAAAGGCAATTCAGAGAGAAGAATGCAAATGGCCTATTACACTGTTGGTGGGAATGCAAACTAGTACAGACACTATGGAGAACAGTGTGGAGATTCCTTAAAAAACTGGAAATAGAACTGCCTTATGATCCAGCAATCCCACTGCTGGGCATACACACCAAGGAAACCAGAAGGGAAAGAGACACATGTACCCCAATGTTCATCGCAGCACTGTTTATAATAGCCAGGACATGGAAGCAACCTAGATGCCCATCAGCAGATGAATGGATAAGAAAGCTGTGGTACATATACACAATGGAGTATTACTCAGCCATTAAAAAGAATACATTTGAATCAGTTCTAATGAGGTGGATGAAACTGGAACCTATTATACAGAGTGAAGTAAGCCAGAAAGAAAAACACCAATACAGTATACTAACACATATATATGGAATTTAGAAAGATGCTAACAATAACCCTGTGTACAAGATAGCAAAAGAGATACTAATGTATAGATCAGTCTTATGGACTCTGTGGGAGAGGGAGAGGGTGGGGAGATTTGGGAGAATGGCATTGAAACATGTATAATATCATGTATGAAACGAGTCGCCAGTCCAGGTTTGATGCACGATACTGGATGCTTGGGGCTGGTGCACTGGGACGACCCAGAGGGAGGGTAGAGGGAGGGAGGAGGGAGGAGGGTTCAGGATGGGGAACACAGATATACCTGTGGCAGATTCATTTCGATATTTGGCAAAACTAATACAATATTGTAAAGTTTAAAAATAAAATAAAATTTTAAAAAATTTAAAAAAAAGAGAGAAATGCTGGGCAAATGAGCTTTGTAAACTCATAGGTAAATGATACAAATGCAGCACTCTAGAGTGTTTTTAAAACTTAATTGTCAGCGCAGTAACAATTAGTCTATCTTGACATGGTTTATATATATGTATATATACATAAATGAAGTTAAAACTGTTAAAAAAAAAAAAAAGAAAAGGTATTAGAGATAGTTGTTATTGTTCTTGTTTAGTAGCTAAGTCAAGTCCAACTCTTTTTTGATCCCATGGACTGTACCCTGCCAGGATCCACTGTCCATTGGATTTCCCAGGCAAGAATACTGGAGTGGGTTGCCATTTTCTTCTCAAAGGGATCTTCCTGACCCTGACCCTGGGTCTCCTGCATGGCAGGCAGATTCTTTACCACTGAGCCATCTCAGAAAGCCCATTTGTGATAGTTACTTGGCAATAAAAATTTTAAGTGATAAAGGGAATTACTAATTTCACCTTAGAGATTCACAAAGGTGGCAAGTAAGAATATCCTGAGGGAGATATCCAGGACTGGTCTGGGTATGTGCAAATGGAACTCACATATACTTGCGGTGTGAACATTAATTAATATTTTTAAGGAAGCATATCTCTGTATCAGGCTTCCCTGGTAGTTCAACTGGTAAAGAATCCACCTGCAATGCAGGAGACCTGGGTTTGATCCCTGAGTTGGGAAGACCACCTGGAGGAGGGCATGGCAACTCACTCCAGTATTCTTGCCTGGAGAATCCCATGGACAGAGGAGACTGACAGGCTAGAGTCCATGCAGTCGAAAAGAATCAGACATGAATGAGAGACTAAGCACAGCACAACACAGCTCTGTATCAAAATCTATACATATAAATATATAAAATATATCAATATCTAAAATATGTATCAATCCCGCTTTGGGTTCCGTATTCCTACTTATAATATTTTTTAGTGAAAAAGTGTTACAGTTGCATCAAATATGAATACAAAGGATATTTTAATACAACTTAGTTCAAATAGTGTGTACTCAGTCGCTCAGTCGTATTTGACTTTGTGATTCCATGTTGCCCACTGGCTCCTCTGTCCATGGAGATTCTCCAGACAAGAATACTGGAGTGAGTTGCCATGCCCTCCTCCAGGTGGTCTTCCCAATTCAGGGATCAAACCCAGGTCTCCTGCATTGCAGGTGGATTCTTTACCGACTGAGCCACCAGGGAAGCCTTAATGACAATGTCCATCAACTGAGGATTGATTTAATAAATATGGTGTAGCCATACAATGAAATTCTATACAGCCCCTGAATATTTTGTTACAGAAAAAATTTAGATAGCATCAAAAGATGTTCACAAAATGTTAAGTGCAGAAATAATATAAAATATTATGTATTTGCTGATTCTATTTCATGTACATGCATGCAAATTCTCAAGAAGTCTTGAGGTTTAGTGATCATTTTGCTACCAACATTTATTTCTGAGAGATATTAATAGAGATCTACACTTTTCACTATAGTTTATTAGTGATTTTTCTGTAATGATAGAAATAAGTAATAAAAGCAATACAGATTAACATATTCCATACTCTTAAGAAAATCATGTGACAAACAAATTAACCTGCTTTACAAAGTAAACATAGTAAGAGGCTGGAAGTTACCTTATATCTTTCATTTATTTTTTTCATTTTCAAAAGTAGAAACTCTAAATGAGAATTTAAGAAATTTTTACAAAGTTTTATCACCAGTGACAAAATCAGGACAAATTCAGAACTTCCCAGTCCTTGCTTTTGATGTAAACACTGACCTTTCCACAGTAACTACAGAAATAATCTCTAAAGAAATGCAATAGCATATTTTATTCTCAGGATTGCTTGCTTTCAAAACAAATATAAAACTTAATAATTATTTTTAAATTATATATGTTAATATATTACATACTGTTTTTAGATATACATTATATACTTGGTTTAATTTTATTCATAATTTTTATCAACTCAGTTGGACATTTGAAAGAGTAAAAAAAAAAAGGGATAAGAAACATTTTGTCTAAGCCAAATATTTTCCCATCCTTGAATAACACAAATCTATTTCAACTGAAGTCTTTTGAATTGACCTTGAAATGCATCACAATTATTATTTCACATACATATGTGTCATCATTTTAATAAGGATTTTATATTCCACTTCATTAAAATAACAAGTAAGATATGAAGGGCTGATATTTTCTTGGTTCTAAAAAATCTGTCTTAAATTTAATTAGTTTTTTTGTTCTTAATTCTCAGGATTACCAAATATATTTTTTCAGAGAAGAATTTTGTTTTGAGTCAGAATTGAATTCATTCCCTAATGATGAAAGATGATTTAAAACAACCAAAAAAAATTAAATCATAATTTTCAATTTATCCACAAACCCTAATGATACTGAAACAGTGATAATTACTATTTTATTTCTAAACAACTTAGATTGTCTATTTTTGCATACTACAAATTTTATCCTTTAGGTTCTATTTGTTTGATTTTTTATAAGCTTACCAAAGTCACCTGGAAAGCTAGAATGTAGACTACTAACAATTATTTTGAGAAATCATAATGGAGGCGGGTCCATTCAATTTTTTAAATTTCCCTTTCCTTTAACTTAAGAAAAATACGAAACAAACAGGATAGGAGACAAACTAGCTGGGCTCTAATTCCAGGTTCAGCACTTTCGAGCTACACAAATGAGGGCTGTAATGTCTTGGTATGTATATAATTCACATATATCTTCTAATCCCCAGTTAACACATCTATAAACTTCCCTGGTGGCTCAGAAGCTAAAGAATCTGCCTGCTATGCAGGAGACCCGGGTTCAGTACATGGGTCAGGAAGATCCCCTGGAGAAGGGCATGGCAACCCACTCAAGTAGTCTTGCCTGGGGAATTTCATGGACAGAGGAGCCTGGTAGGCTACAGTCTGTGGGGTCACAAAGAGTCGGACACAGGTGAAGGACTAACACACACAAATTGTGATAACACTTCTCATTTCATAGAGGTTTTTGAGAATTACATGTGGAGTCACTGAAAAATTACACTTCATTTTAAAAATATTTCAATAAATGGTAGTGATTCTTATTAGTGTTATTAATCATAATAAAATATATCCTGGTAATAGGTCAAAGATATAATGCAACTAATTTTTTTTTAGTTGCATTTTTTTTTAATTTTTTTAATTAAATTTTTATTTAATTTTTTTTAATTAAACTATTTGTTTACAAACTATCAAATGCTTAAAAGAACAAAGAGAATCCATATACACTTTGATACTATTGATTCCACATCACATTAATTCAAAAGGACTGTCCCTGATTATATACATTCTTATATGGCAAATCCTAGTAGCGTATTTTAAATGATATTCATTTATACTAAACAAAAACAAGAACAAAATATTTTATTTTTTTTTAAAAAAGGCCTTCTGCCATTTCTCAACTATTGAAAATAATTACAAACTCCTCAAGGACAGGAATCACGTATGTCTCTCTCTCCCTCCAGCTCCCTTTCTGAGTCTTTCTCATTCTCCCTCTAACAGCAGAAGCAGCATTTAATTTAATCAGGTTTTGTTCTTGCCATGATTGCATTATGCACTAAAACAACAACAAAACAGGAAAACCAGAGCTCCAGAACTGTGGCTATTTTTTAAAATGAGAGCATAAACACTTAAGAGGTATTATACCCAAATCTGGGAATTTTACAACCAGGACACATTTCTAACATTTGCCACTTTGACTAAAGCATCCTATTTAAGAAAGTTTCATTTCTACCTACGTGGTCTACCTGGTGATGATGATCATATTCTGTTAGTAAAATAACAAGATAAAACCATTTTAAAACATGGTTCTCAAAACTGGCTCATTAAATAGAAAATTGGTTTCCAAAACCTAAAATCTCAAACAAAGCATCTAAAAAATCCAAAGGAAATAAAGAAACTCTATTTTTCATATGGTCTATAATTCCACAGATCTTTCACCTGTAAGCTTGGCAAGTGCTTAAAATATTATGACTTTTAGAACAAAGGTATCATTCTCTAATGAATTCCCTTAGAAAAATGGTTTGCCATACAGGCATACTAATGGGATTCAAGTAATGAGCATTCTTCCAACACACAAGCCAGATGCAAATTTACACAGCCTAGCAGATCAGCCCTACCAATGTCCAGAGAGAGTACTGGCTTAGTAGTGCTGGAAAGAGGAATGGTGTACACAGCTGATAGATGAGAGAACATTTCAAGAGATTTTCAGCTTATTAACTTACACTCTCATTTGGCAAAAACAAAAGACCAAAAAAACACCAAAAATATGTATTTACAAAATCAGTCTTTCTTTGTCTGTAGGTCAAGGGAAACAAAAAGAAAAGTTACTTAAACTTCCTTTTTTGAAGCACTGTGGCTTCAATTCAGTGAAAACACAGAATGACGATTTGATTCTACAGCCTAATAACTTGGTTTACAGTCACAATTCTTTAACATTTATGATAGCCTTTTAAATATCCTACAAATAATTTAAGATTAATATTTAAAAATATTTCTCGAAAGATTTACAGTTGATGAATAGTTAACACCACAAGAATGAACAATTTTTAAAGATGATCTTCGTATATTTGTTTAAAACCCAGTTGTCTGAACGTATATTTTTTTGTCAATCCAGTTAACTTATAGTCCTAGGAAGCAGGAAAATTCAGTAGTTAGTTTAAAACAAATGGTGCCTCCTGGAATGGATGAACAACACACTCTGAAACCTTATTTTTCCTATGTTAATTCTTCAAAGGTTTCAAGGGAGAAATAAATAGGCTATAGCCACAGGAAATAGCAGTCACCTTAGAATTATCTATATTACAAGCCCTACTACCAAATATTTCCCACTAACAGAATAAGTTGAATCGAACAATCTTTAATTTTCCATTATTATTCACTACATTTATTTTCGTGGGAAATTAAAAAAACTCTAAATATCATGGTGACTATGAGATAAAAAATACTGTAACTGCACACATTCTTATCAAATACTCTTTAGCTCTATATTTTCAGGTGTTTTATAATAGGCATTACATATTGGTATATAGATAAACAGACATTCACTTATTGAGAAAGTCAAGTCTGAGGTTCAGTTCTCATGATGCCACTATCAGCTCTGTCTAAATTAATTAAAAAAAAAACACACAGCAGAATAAAAAGCAACTTTTAGAGATTAGTTAAAAGAAAGACATGTAAAAGTCAGTAGATAAACTATTAAAAAATTTACTAATTTGATGCTCTTAGATAAGTCCAATTCAATTCAGTTCAGTTGCTCAGTCATGTCTGACTCTTTGCGATCCCATGAATTGCAGCACACCAGGCCTCCCTGTCCATCACCAACTCCTGGAGTTCACCCAAACTCATGTCCACTGAGTCAGTGATGCCATCCAGCCATCTCATCCTCTGTCGTCCCCTTCTCCTCCTGCCCCTAATCCCTCCCAGCATCAGAGTCTTTTCCAATGAGTCAACTCTTCACATGAGGTGGCCAAAGTACTGGAGTTTCAGCTTTAGCATCAGTCCTTCCAATGAACACCCAGGACTGATCTCCTTTAGGATGGCCTGGTTGGATCTCCTTGCAATCCAAGGGACTCTCAAGAGTCTTCTCCAACACCACAGTTCAAAAGCATCAACTCTTCGGCACTCAGCTTTCTTCACAGTCCAACTCTCACATCCATACATGACTATTGGAAAAATCATAGCCTTGACTAGACAGACCTTTGTTGGCAACGTAATGTCTCTGCTTTTGAATATGCTATCTAGGTTGGTCATAACTTTCCTTCCAAGGAGTAAGAGTCTTTTAATTTCATGGCTGCAGTCACCATCTGCAGTGATTTTGGAGCCCCCCAAAATAAAGTCTGACACTGTTTCCCCATCTATTTGCCATGAAGTGATGGGACCAGATGCCATGATCTTAGTTTTCTGAGCTTTAACCCAACTGTTTTCACTCTCCTCTTTCACTTTCATGACCAAGATAATCACGATGGTGTGATCGCTCACCTAGAGCCAGACATCCTGGAATGTGAAGTCAAATGGGCCTTAGAAAGCATCACTACGAACAAAGCTAGTGGAGTGGAGGTGGCGGAATTCCAGTGGAGCTATTTCAAATCCTGAAAGATGATGCTGTGAAAGTGCTGCATTCAATATGCCAGCAAATTTGGAAAACTCAGCAGTGCCCACAGGACTGGAACAGATCAGTTTTCATTCCAATCCCAAAGAAAGGCAATGCAAAGAATGCTCAAACTACTGCACAATTGCACTCATCTCACACTCTAGTAAAGTAATGCTCAAAATTCTCCAAGCTAGGCTTCAGCAATATGTGAACCATGAACTTCCAGATGTTCAAGCTGGTTTTAGAAAAGGCAGAGGAACCAGAGATCAAATTGCCAACATCCTCTGGATCATGGAAAAAGCAAGAGTTCCAGAAAAACATCTATTTCTACTTTATTGACTATGCCAAAGACTTTAACTGTGTGGATCACAATAAAACTGTGGAAAATTCTGAAAGAGACGGGAATACCAGACCACCTGACCTGCCTCTTGAGAAACTTTTATGCAGGTCAGGAAGTAATAGTTAGAACTGGACATGGAACAACAGACTGGTTCCAAATAGGAAAAGGAGTATGTCAAGGCTGTATATTGTCACCCTGCGTATTTAACTTCTATACAGAGTACATCATGAGAAACGCTGGCTGGAAGAAGCACAAGCTGGAATCAAGATTGCTGGGAGAAATATCAATAACCTCATATATGCAGATGACACCACCGTTGTGGCAGAAAGTGAAGAGGAACTAAAAAGCCTCTTATCAATTAGGCACTAAATTACTGATCTGTAGAGAACCAAACTCAAGATGGTTAATCACTGAGACCTTAAGTTTAAGCACATAGTTCAAGCCATAAATAATTTATAGGAAGCTACTTCAATGACATTTTGCCTACATGTAAATGTGTAATACTACTAATACTAACTAGTACCAATCAAATAGCTAACTTTTTAAACAAGAAAGAATAGTCAAAGAATACTATCCTAGAATGTATATTAAAATATCAATCTTTCTGATATTTTCTAAACCTCTTTAAACTGACATAACTATTAAGAACTTATAGCTAGGTGCTAATCCCTCCCCTCATTTCACAAATTGTGTTTGACCTTTTAAAATATAGAACTATATTTAAATATAGAACTGATGATTATTATCATCATTTGTGTCAAAAAATTAGTAAGAAGGTTCCAAAGGGCATTTTATAAAAATGAAAATCAGATCTGGAAAATGTTTTTTAATGCTCTCATTCTCATCCTTAATAAGTGACCCCTGCTTTCATTCCTTGTGAAGGTGCTTAAGACTCATCATTCATAGCAGCTATTCAAGAAATTTCAGTGTCTCCTCTGCAGAGCTGGCACGGTCTGATGCAATTAAGCTTCACCGTACGTAGTCATACCTTACATGTGTACCCTACCATTTCTATACACTTATATTCTCTGTGTGATCTTAGAAATTATACAATCCCTCTAGTCCTTGTCTCTACACTTATAGAAGAAGATGATGATACTATTATCTGGTTCATGAGACAATAGTGAACATTAAGTGGGATAGTTATATGCACTGTTTATTTTTTCAATATTATTATTGCTAACATGTAATAGCTTTCTTCACACTCTCTCCTCCCTACACTATCTCCTCCCACAAGACTGTTCTCCCTATTTTCCATCCATTTAGATTACACTAATCCTTCTTGTTCAGCCCAGATATCCCTCTTTCATCAAGTCTTCTACAAATCTCACCTACTCTGACCACTTGGATCTTTACCATCACAAAAACCCATGTTATAACTAGACACTAGTTCTGTTTTCAAATTCCTTCATTGAGATTGCATGAGTTTCCACCTTCACTATAAAACTGCTGCTGCTGCTAAGTCACTTCAGTCATGTCCGACTCTGTGCGACCCCATAGACGGCAGCCCACCAGGCTCCCCCGTCCCTGGGATTCTCCAGGCAAGAACACTGGAGTGGGTTGCCATTTCCTTCTCCAATGCACGAAAGTGAAAAGTGAAAGTGAAGTCACTCAGTCATGTCCGACTCTTAGTGACCCATGGACTGCGGCTCACCAGGCTCCTCCATCCATGGGATTCTCCAGGCAAGAGTACTGGAGTGGGGAGCCATTGCCTTCTCTGACTATAAAACTAGTGTTCCTCAAACATCAGCCCTCAGACAGTACTTGTGTCAATCATACAGAGAGCTGTTAAGCATGTGAACTCCTGAACTCCATCCCAGATCTACTGAATAGACTTTGGGCATGTGCCCTGAAAATACAAATATTAATGCAAGACTCAGGTGATTCTGTTGCACAAAAAAGCCTGAGAATCACTGTAAAAACCTGGATCTCAACCTTCAATTCCTGTACCACAGGGATACATCACTCTTCTCTCCCTCCATCTGAAACACTCTTGTCTACATCAACCCTCACCTCCTTCTTCAGGCAATTAAGATCACTCTTGTCTCTAGAGTGAGCCTTAGGTCCAATGTAAGAATGATTTCATATCCTTACACAAAATGGTTGAACTGGCAAGGAGCTGGTTGAGTAGCACTAGATAAGTATTTCCTGGTAGCTGATATACTACAGTCTTTCAACTACCCCCTCCAACAACCCCATATTTGTTGAGCATCTACTGTCAGACACTATGCTAGGCACTGAAGATGCAGATAATGCCCCTACATTTGCATAGCTCAATAGCTCTAATATTTCTCCATGGCTTATTCATGTATCACTTTTCTAAGATACACATAGATTCACCTTAAAATTTTCATTACTTTAGTTCTGGCTATTGTGTTAGGAGAAAAGTTATTTCATCTTTAATTGCCCAAATAATTACTTCTAAGTTAAGACCTCTTGGCAGGTAAGTGGACAGTAGGTGTCAAATTATAGAGCAAGGAACATGAGACTTGGCAGTAAAAATGTCAATAAAATGTTTACAAAATGAGCACTAGTAAGAGCCAATGGGTTAGAGACATGCCTATATTCTTCCAAGGGAGAAGGCAATGGCACCCCACTCCAGTACTGTTGCCCGGAAAATCCCATGGATGGAGGAGCCTGGTAGGCTGCAGTCCATGGGGTCGCACGGAGTCGGACACGACTGAAGCGACTTAGCAGCAGCAGCAGCAGCAGCAGCAGCAGCATATTCTTCCAAATAAATAGGGACAGAATAACATAAACCCATTTTCCTCTTTGTTTCATAAAATACATATTTTGCAAATAAAATGTATGACTGGAAGCAACATGTAAATTTGGGGGTTGTATCTTAAAAACTCATTACCATCTACTTTCTCATTCTTCTTTTAACTATTTAAAGTATTTTTTAATGTCATCCAACAATGTAAATTGATTTGGGAAAACAACTGAGTAATATCAGGCTAGAAACACAGTAATCTGTAGATGAGAGTCAAAGTGATGTAGAAAATTTTAACATTTCCATTTATACATTAACCCACTTCTCTATTTCATATGTGATTTTCATGTAATTGTTAATAGCACACAAAAAAGGAAATTATATGCTTATTTTCAAATAACCTATAGGTAGAATTATGACTAATAATCTACAAAATGTATTTTTAATTATTTTTTGAAATAATACACAATGAGTAAGAAAGAAAATGTCAATATACTTATATGCTTATACATGTTTGTAAGATTACCAAAAAAGAATACAAGAATATATATCAGTCTACACTGTTACTGGTTGAAGTGTGTATCTTTTTTTGGAGAAAAAATAAAACTATAAAAATACATGTGATCTGTTAAGTGAAAATGCAGACTATAAAATTCTCACTACAAAATAAGTGCAATGTATAACGTATGAATAAGCAAACAGACAAGAATTAGAAGGTGTTATAGGCAAATTAAAACAGCTTTAATGAAGTGATAGGGATGTGGATAATTTTTGCATTTCATGTTGGTGATCTTTTAAAACTAACTGTGTCCCAATGTACCACTGAACATAAATGAAAATGGCGATTTAGTACAAAAGCCACTACTCAATGGCCCCAAACAGAGCGTGTGCTGGCCAGAATTAGCTGGCCCCAAATGCCAAGAGCACCAATCACAAATAAATGCTACAGAATGAATTAGGACAAAACAAACCAACTCCCCACCCTGAAATTCATCAGTATTCCTCCCACAACGTTAAGTAAAATACTTTCTCTGATTTACATTTTTAAAATTTATTTACTTTTAATTGAAGGATGATTGCAATGCTGTGTTGGTTTCCACCATACAGCAATATGAATCAGCCACAGGCATACATAGAGTCCTCTCCCTCTTGAGCCTCCCTCCCACCTCTCACATATCCCACCCCTCTAGGTTGTCACAGAGCCCTGGTTTGAATCAGAAATTCCCAAGACTATTTCACCATGAGGTGGGAGGAATCATGCTAAAGCACACTTTGAGATATTTCTAAAATATGCAACTTGAGATATTTCCATCTTCCTTCTCTTGCAGAGTAAGCTCATAGTCAGATTTTTATTTCATGTCACAGTCAAGCAAGAACACTGTTTAGGGTCCTACAGAGTGACAGCAAAGGACCTGCCCTAAGAGTTAACTGCAAGAAGATCATTTATAAACTGCCTATTTCCTGTGAAATTAATTACAAATAGATGAATAAGTTTTCTTGAAATGTAATCTCTATAATGAACCTCATCTGTATTGTGTGGGACAGATGGAGTAAAGATTCAGGAAGAAAAGAAAAATAGCCACTCTTAAGAGAACTACTTGTAGACATAATTTATCAGAAATCACAAAAATGTGATCTCAAAGGAAAAACTCAATTGAAAATGAGGTCTTGACAATAAAAGAAAAAAAAGGGGAAGGGTATTTTTATATAGTGTCCATCCAAAGCTTAAAACCACTGACATGGTTTACAGTTCTTGAACTTTATCAGTCAACATTTTGTGACAAATTTTGGCCTTAATGGTTATATGACATATTCTACTTGAGCAACACGACAATTATTGGACAAGTTAACAGTACACATTCTTAAGGAAAGAAATTATGACATACTTGTGTTCAATAGACATAATATAAAGCATAAATTTCTCAAGGACAGAAACCAATGCTCATATTTAATACACGCTGAATAAAGTACCTATTTAAAAAAATCATTTTAATGAAATTAAGACTTCTTTCAAGGTAGAGAAATTGAAGAGTAACAGTAACATCCTGTATAGGCTTAGTTTATCTGACTCAACCACTGCTTCCAAGAAAAAAAAAAAAAAAAGGAATAAAAACAAACAACTACAAAAAAACAGAGTCCATGAGAAATGAAAAAAAAAAAAAATATATATATATTTTTAATGATGGCTAGTTGGCATCACCGACTCGATGGACATGAGTCTGAGTGAACTCCGGGAGTTGGTGATGGACACGGGGCCTGGCGTGCTGCAAAGAGTCGGACACGACTGAGCGACTGAACAGAACTGAACTGCCACACCTAAAACTGCAGTACAATCAGAGGGCTAAGATTGAGTGATGGTAAAGTCAATTATATGCTAGCTGGATGACCTTGAATAAGTCACTTAACCTCTCTGGGCCTCAAATCCTCTTTTACAAAAAGGTGGACAGTTGCCATATCACTGTTTTTATAGGATTGGATGAGGTAACATACACCAGGAGGATACCTGCACAAGTTAAGGGTTCAAATGAGTAATAACTGTGATTGTTTTCTTATATTAGTGTTGTGATGGTAGAAAATGTTGGGTACTGCACAGGAGGAAGAGGAGAGGGGGAAGAGAAGGTTAAGCAAGAGAAGGCAAAAAAACAACAGTTTGCTAAAACTGGGCAGGAGAGCTTCAAGACATGATTTATTCAGAATGAAGCCTGGTCAGTTGAGTGTTCACACCTCCTTAACCTTACTTCTCATTCCACCACCAACCTCACCTCCCGTTTTATATCTGCAACCTACTTCCTTCTAGGGCTACTCCTCCTACAAATGACTTTTTTTAGCAATTGCCCTCTCTTCACTCAGCTTCAGATCCATACTTTTCAAAGGTATAGCCTTCAAATACTCAAACTCCTCTAGATCTATTTACCAGCATGCTCCTATTACTATGTCAGGGAGACGAGTCTCAGAACTTATTTCAATTGATCGTGGTGGCATGTGACACAGATGACCATTTCCTTTTTAAACTCTCCTGTGCCTCAGCTTTGAAGACATTATCTGCAGGTCCCCCGACTAACCCTCTGGCTGCTGCTTAGCTGTTCATTAATCTTTATGGGCTCCTTTTCAGCATTCCACTGCTTAAACGATAGTGCTTACCATATAGTGATCTCCATTCTTAGTAGCTATCTCACTTTCCCTTTTGAATTGTATTTATTTATACAGTTATAACCACCACTTACATGTTGACAATGTCCAAGTTCATGTAGATAGTAATGACTTCTTGCTAAGCTCTAGACTTGTATTTTCCAATCTCCATTTAGATATTCCATGTGTGGGGAAAAGTCAGGATTTCTCAAATTGAACTCATCTGCCCACACACCTCATCCCCTATCCCACCTGCAACCTGGCTGCCCTCTCCCCATATCAATAAATGATCCCATCAGAATCTTAGGATTTTCTCCAAGTCCTGTCACTTCTGCCTCACAAATGCTCTAATTTTGTATCTTCTCTTTTATGTCCCTGTCTCCATTCACCAATTCTTTCTGGATTTTTTTAGTGGATTTTCATCTCATCTCCCAGCCTTAGGTCTTGCTCCACCCTCCACACTTCAAAAGCTTCTTCCTTAACTAAGAATTTGTTCAAGCAATTCTCCCAGTGACATCCCTTCACAGGTCCCTTTGGCCTTTAGAACAAACTATAAACTCCTCTGCAAGCTACAAAAATGATCTTTATAACTTGATCACCACTTATGATCTCAATACCAACTCTTATCACCTCCTCACCCCCACTCCCAAATCAAGCCATTTAAAGCTACTTGCAAATCCTTAATCCCATTTATTTTTCCAGATTTTTCTCCTATATGACATTCATTCTGCTTGGAACATTTTCCACAGACTTCTAAGCCCCATTTTCACCTTGAAATTTCTATGTGATACCTCAGAATTCTGTATTCCTAATATGTGTATTTCTGCGTTCAAAGAACTCAGTGATCCTACATTGTAATTCTTTTCACATTTCTTGATCAAAATAGTAATTTAAACCATGCCTTGAATCTGAGGACTATAATTCTATGCTCTTTCTCTCCACAGATATGATACTGTGTCTAATGAATAATAACGATTTACTGTTCTAAAAGCAAATAGTTCACCCAATATCTGTGGCATTCACTGAGTCAAACAACCAACCAATCATTGGATAAAGAGCAAAACCACATGGAGATAACATAACCTCAGCATGTTGTTTTAGTCGTTAAGTCATGTCCAACTCTTTTGCGACCCCATGGACTGCCTGCCAGGCTCCTCTGTCCATGGGGTTCTCCAGGCAAGAATACTGGAGTGGGTTGCCGTGTCCTCCTCCAGAGGATCTTCCTGATCCAGGGATGGAACCTGCATCTCCTGCATTGGCAGGCAGATTCTTTACCACAGAGCCACCAGGCAAGCCCATAACCTTGGCTACCTGTATTTTATATACACAAATTAAGATGGCAGAAGATGTATGTAACGTATTGCGTGTAGTCACTCAGTCGTGTCTGACTCTTTGCAACCCCATGGACTGTAGCCCACCAGACCCCTCTGTCCATGGGATTCTCCAGACAAGAATACTGGAGTGGGTTGCCATTTCCTTCTCCAGGGGATCTTCCCAACCCAGGGATCGAACCTGGGTCTTCCGCATGACCGGCAGATGCTTTACCCTCTGAGCCACCAGGGAAGTCCTATGTAATGTATTAGGCAATTTCAAATATCAAATAACAAGTGAACAGTGAAATCAACAAGGGATAAAGAAATGCATGGGAAATAGAGACCACTAAGTACTCAACTGGCTACTCATAAAAATTTTTAGAGAAAATACTTATGTTAAACCTAAGTACAACAGGAGCCTGCAGAAGAATTAACATTAGTAAACACCAGATATTAAGTTTTATGAGGTCAGGGAACAAGTCATTCATGTTCACTACTCTGTCCTTAAGGCCTAACACATGGCTAGATCATAGTAGCTGCTAAATAAGAATTTGTGTCGAACTGAATTTTAAACTGTGCAGCTGGTGATGCAAGAAAACATCTGTTTAAAAAAAGGCAGCACTTTTTGCCATTCACCATTCCATAAAAAGGTAATTTGTATATGTGTTTACTAGAATTCTTTCCTCAAAAGTGAAATATTGCTTCACTCTTTGGTTGGCAAATGTGTTGTTTCAAGATGGAGAAGAATCTGCTTTAAATGAAGAGAAAGCTATTTCAGTCCATAATCCTTCAGAGCCAATTTTGGATCTTAAAACGCATTTTCATCAAAGAATCTTAACAAAAAGATTCCTGCCAATTTAACCAAGACATCTAAAAATGTTTCAAGCTAAAGCCAAGCTTTCTGCTCAGGAACATTTAATTGAGATCATGTTCTCTTCCAAAGTTCTTCCACTGGGTCAACAGTCACCTGAATCACATGGAGGAGTAACAGACCATGATCACCCAAGAACTCACAGCTGCATTCCATTTAGGAATTCTTTATTTTTCTATCATTTAAGCTGGGTTTCAAGTCCTGAAATTCCTTTGTTCCCTACAGAGCTATTGTCATAAACCAAAGCAGAGACACATGTGCCTTTGACTTATAAGTTAATTTGACACGTCCCTCTTATTTCCAGTATATGGAAACTGAGACCATGTAATATAAATTATTAACCCAAGTACACTTAGGGCAGCAGCTGGGATGGATACTGGCTCTCCTCAGCTTTCTACATAAGCTATGTTCATGGAACACCAATACTTTCACTTGGATCATTGTATTAATTCTGGTAGTCACCTGAAATACTTAAAATGGGACTATTATTCCTTTTCAACAGGCGAAGAAATCAAGCTCCTTCGAGCTGTCAATTCCCTCAGGTTGACTGAGCAGCAGAAGCAAAACTAGTATTCAAGTCTTTCTATTATTGTCTTTTACCAGGAACACCACATTGACAAGGGCCTTTTTTCCTTTCAGTACAAATGATCCAATGACAATGGAAATTATCTGGTACCTACCATTCTTCAAAGGAAGATTTGCTATAATCAAAGAGAGTTACAATTAGCAGAGGTTGCAGGCCACAAAGGATAATGAGGCAGAAACATGTGTGTTAATCAATTTTGAGGTTTCACTTAAATAATCAACCATTCTTTCAAAGCTGAATCCAATCAAAAGATACTAACCCTTTTAGACTTGTATACAGTGGGCAATATGCCATAAACATCTTTTATTTAGACATTAGGAATGAAATTTCCCATCTGTTGCTTCAAATCAAATAACCATACTTAAAAAATAATACCCTATGTGACAAAATTTTTCTTTGAAGGATTAAAGTCACTATGACTGTTAATCATGAAATGTTAATTCTTAGCAAGTAAAACTGGGTCTGGACAAGTCCACGTGTATTAGCAGTAGGCTAATAAAGGAATCTAGCATGGAATTTTTAACACTTGGTTCTAATCATTAATGCTGCAGTACTGGCCTATTTACAACCTGACATTTATTTTTGCACTTTCAACATCCCATGACTTTGATGCAACAGTAAATAGCTTTAAGAGATGACACTGTGCCTTAGCTGGGTCTGTATTTTGACTAGGAGGTCTTGGCATCATGTCCAGTTCTGATACCTCTCCCACATGCTACATGCTGGTGAAAAAAAAAAAAAAAAACCTTAAAAAAATGCTACTGCTCTTAAGCCATTTGGAGATATAACAGGTCTAAGTTCTTAGCTAACTTATACATCCAAGTTCTACTGCAGCAACTTCTAACCACATCATTGTTTCTTTAGATTCTTAATTTTTTAGATTCTTAAATATTTCTTAATTTTTCCATAAAGTCCCACATTTCTAATGTTCTGAAGAGGAAGGTAACAAATTAAAATGTGGGGGAAAGAGCATAAATAAAAATTCAAAAGACAAGACACACAGAACTACACTTGATTTCCATTATCTCTTTTCAGCCACACACTTTCTATTCGAGTACCTAGGATTTGGCAGGTATCCATATTAGGACATTCCTAGTTTATGGTACAATTCAAAATATAAACTGATAAAAGACCTCTAAAATCTCACAAAAGTGAGTATTTGTATATATGAGGAGTTAAATAGTTTCCCAAGATATATTCTATACGTACACAGGAGATTCTTACAATGTGTGGGAAGTCCATGGTTCTGAATCATCCAACAGTGTCTGCAGTCTGGGTTTATATCCTGTTACCATACAAAACTTTCCCAATAATCAGACTATAACAAGATAAATGTTGTCACGAACATCATTGAAAGAGTTGAATATTCTCTGAAGTAATGACAGATGTTTCATAAGCTTGTGATAGCTCAGGATTTCCACTGAACTTTGGACATTGTAGAAGGTTGGGCTGGTTATTTGGGCTTCCTCTATAATTTGAATTCTGGAGTGATGAACATTTATACTATGTTGAGAACATATCCACTACCTAGTATTTGGCTCTCTTGAGTGAATTAATAAGTGTCCTAACTGTCGAGTCCTGATGGCTGGCTTAGAACTGTTCTGCTTAAAATCTCACACACTAGACCCTCTTCTTTAATAGTACACCCCATTTTCAGGCAGAACTACACTGCAACACATTCTTCTGAAATGTGCTGTATGCTATCAGGACTGAAGGTAACACTGGCATCTTACATTCAAACGTGGCCATTCTAGAGAGACTTTTCCAAAGATGAAAAAGTCGCTGGAGAAATGGCCCAAGTAAACAGGGGTATCTGGGACACTTGACATTGTCCTGTCTGCAGTGCCCCAACATGGGCAGCAGGGGGCGCTCCTGCATGAAGCAAACCCTCCCCTCCCCCCAAGAGCTCCCCAAAGGGGAAGACGGAGGGTTTTTCTCTTAGCACTTGCGCCAAGTCCAAGGAGGAAGCAAGGAGTGGTGCTGTCCATAAATCACACATGATTTGAATACCATTGCAGAAGTGACCAGAGATGATATATGGGTCTGAGTGTGCGTTTTGAAAACAAGCTTGTCAATTTTTATTTTTATTTTTTCTATTTTGGTGAGCAAGAAGGGTTAAAGGACCAGGTAAGCAATTGGCAGGGAATGGGGCTTGCCATCCGCTGTAAAGACATAATGTTGCAAAGCAACAAGTGGCTATCAGTACCTGAGGGTCATTTCCTAAGTCTCTCTGCTACAGTTTAGTTCCCAGGTTACATTCTCGGTGAAATGTCAATCAAACCCCTCCCTCTTTCTCCCCTCTTCTCTCTTTCTCTAAGCATACCCCAAACTCAGAAAAATCACTTGATAAAGCAGATTTTTTCACTGAACCTTAGGAAATATGACTTCTGCCGGGGTTCTCTTGCATGTGGCTTATGTTTTGCAGGTGAGTGTGTGATGCATTTTACACCCTCTTTGCCAGGTCCCAGGATTTCAAATCAGATTGGAAAAACCCTTAAGGACCAGAAACAGCCAACTCTGAAATCTCAAAAACAGTGCCTTCACCCCACTTCATACACATTCTCACGCATACCCCACCCCCACTGGCCGGATCCTTTCTCCTTCCTGTCCCCAAATGAAGGTCTGTGGAGACACAGCTATAAACCTTAACACTCACCATGTTGACTTCAGAAACCATGTCGATGCTGGCAATGTCAATGTTCATTCCCACTGCCACAGGGGGACCTGAAAACCAAAAGGACCAGCCACGTGATTTCTCAGAACTTCGTGCACTCTTAGCAAGAGTCCCCGGGCATGGGCATGGGACAGTCCTCCCCAAATCCCTCCCCACTTCTAACCCTCAAATTCTTCAAATCTCTGCTCCTTTCATTTAAGAGAAGGGTGGCAGGTAGTCCTCTGAGAGAAATGCTCTATTAAACAGGCATGCACGTGCCCCAGTGGGTGAGGGATTCCAGCTCTTCTACATATGCAGATGTCTCAGCATAAGAATACACACAACCCACAAAAGCACCTGAATCCGGCTGGGCTAGCTCAAGGGAAATGTTGTATAAAGCACTGAAACCCCTTTCTTATTCTTCCCACCCCCTACCCCCTTCAGTGCAGGTTTTAACTCTTTGAGATTTGTTAGAGTCTGGAGTAAAATTAAATGGACATATCATTGTATCTAAGGCTGAAACAAGAGAGATCTCTGGCCCTTCTCCCTCTACCCTCCCTGTCCTGCAAGCCCCACAGGTCCCCTCTAGCCCCATCCCAGCTGTCCCCCGCAGTGAGGCTTCCAGGACTGGATAATATCCAGAAAGCAGCCAATTTAAACCATGGCCTGAACTCCTCCAAAGGAGGCGGGCACAGGGGGTTAATGCCACTTCTCAACCAACTGTCTGCATATCTTGTCCTCAAAAACGTTTCTGGTGGCCTTCAGGAAGCCAGGTTCACTGGCACAACATTAATTAAACTTAGGAGGTTTGTATCTCAGCAAAACAAAGGCGGTGAAGCAAAAAATTTAAACAGTGAAGCTGGAAGACAGCGGTCTCCAGTATAGGCTAAGAGGGTATCTCTGAAAGACCACCTAAGTGCTGGAGAGTAACACACAGGCTTAAATTTGGATCATTTTCTCAATATGGTAACACAGAGACTCAGTCAATACACCACATGCAACCCACAGTAAGGGAGAGGAAAGACAGCACACAAAGCTCAAAAGACAGCTTAGGCAATAGCTGCTGGGCTGTTTCTTATTACCAAGGCAACCCCATTACCTCCAAAATCTGGTCTCAGCCGAATATCATAACCTTTCAGAAGTCTATCCACCGTCTCTTTAACCAGCGACATATTACTAGGGTCATTGACACTAAAGAAAGAAAAGACAATAAACAGGCATCAATAAAACAGCAGGCACAGCGCTTCAGTAGCTATCTGATCCTCACTACCGATCCTTGCTCACAGAGGTATGCAGACAGAGCCCTTCAAAGTGAAAAAGGAAAAAGAGAAACGCTAGGCACACTTACCTTTGCGCACAGACGGCGGCGATTATTAAGGGGAATGACCAAATCCCAAAGTAGTCCTTTTTCCGGACTCTCCACATCCCTTTAGTTTTGGATGGGTTGAGGGTTTCACTGAAGAGAGGAGATCCAACTTAGTCTGCCCAGTGCAGTAATTCTAATGTGAGGCGCATGCGCACGGTGTACCAAAACATCAAAGGGGCAGCAGCGGTTGCCTGGGACCGAAAAGATTTTCTTGTTAAAGGGGAAAAAAAAATTAAAGGGAAAACATATATATATAAATATATATGTACAATATATACGTATTTGAATAATATAGAAAAGTCACCCTACGGAAGGACCCACGGTAAAAAAATTTTGTTGTCCTTTTGTTAAGACAAAAACAACTAGAGTGTCTGGTAAGTTTTGGTAGTGGCAGGAGGCGGTTTCGCACCTCGCGGGTTGTGGGATTTTGGGTGTGTGTGTGTGTGTGTGTGTGTGTGTGTGTGTGTGTGTGTTTCCTCATAAATATGCAGAACCAGATTAGGAATTTAAAGGAGAGCAGGTGTGTAGTGCTAGGGGAAAATGAGTGCCTGGGAGTCGACTTCTGGTCTCAGCAAGCGGCGGGGAAAGGAATCTGAACTTTATTTCCAAGGCACAGAGCATCCCCTGCCTGGGGCGAGTTGGGTGCTGGAAGTGGGGGTTGTGTGGCGGAGGTGGGGAGGTGAGGGAAGGAACAGGAATGGTGGGAGCGGGAGTGGAAGGTGGAGGGAGGGAAGAAACCGATGGGAGGAGTGTTGAGCAATGGGTTGGATTTGGGGCCGGGAGTGGAGAGGGTACGTAGCGTGGAGAATAAGACATGGAAATATATGTGTGTGTGTGTGTGTGTGTGTGTATTATTTGTTTTTTAAGAAGAAAATGATGCCTGGTCTTTTCTAGGGGTCAAGGAGCAAGCTTTTCTTCACTACTCACGAACGATTTGTCTCCTCCTCCTCCTCACCCTTTGCCCCCTATTCCCAGAGAAGAAAACCTCGGGGTCCAGGTTTCTGGCCGAGTGACTTGCCTGACCCGCCAGTCCAGATTATTTATAGCAGGAAGGGCGGGGGCCGGGAGGGGGGCGCGAGGGGAGTAGAAAGCGCAGTCTCTCCAGGTTTCTCTCTGCTTCTGCACTGGGAAATCATTAGCAGGGAGGGTGGGATTTGGAGGAGGGGGGATAATGGGACGTGGGGACTTAGGGATGCTAGGGGGACAAGGGACTCCGACCGCGATCGGGTGCAGGAAGCGCCGGCGGGCCGCCCACGCCCCCTCAGAGCACGCGCACTGGCGCGCACACGTGTGGCAGCCGGCCCGCCCGCCGCGCGCCCCTCCTTACCTCGCTGGCCTGCGCTCGTCGCCCACTCCCGCCGCGCGGCGCTGGTGCCCCCCACCCCGGACCCTCCACCTTAGGCCCCTTGGCCACGGCCAGGGAAGGAGGGTGGTGAGGACCGACACCCGGCGGCGCCTCGGGACCTGAAATACCCGAGCGGTGCCCAGAAGGCAGGCAAAATGAGGCAGGGGCCGGGCGGGTCGCCCGGGGCTGCGCACCTCCCGCGGGCTTCACGCCACCTCTTCCTCGCTTCCCTGCTCGGGGCCAGGAGGGGCTAGCACACCCCGGGGCTGACTCTTCCCTCCTGCCGGAGGCTTGACCCGGCTCTCCGCGGCCGCCGGGACACAGAGGCAGCAGCGAGCGAGCTCGGGGGCTCGAGAGGGAGGGAGATACACTGAAGAAATCTTTCTTCCGCTGGAGAGAAAGAGACGCCCCGCAGGCGCCGGGAGACGCTACTAGGCTCCGGCAGCGGGGCCGTCTGAAGGCGCCCCGGGACGGACTCTCCGGGTTCTCCGAGGTTTATTGGTAGTTGAGGGGCTGGGAGGGGAGGGCAGGGACTCCTGCTACCCTCCCACCACACCTCCTTTGTGAAGAACGAGAAAAGTAGGAGCTCGAACCTGTGTTCCGAACCCCAAAGCGGGAACTTGTAACTCCTCCACCTAATCAGCTTAGCCAGTAACTGAGCGCCTACTGTGTGCCAGGAGTGCTTCACTTAGTTCATTCTTGCACGCCCAGGTGCATTAGGTAGCACCCCACTCTCCCCACATCATGGATTTAGAAGCTGGTGGGCTCAAGCTAAGAAACTTGCCCAAGGTCACCCAGGTGGCCCGAGGTGAAACCAAAACTGGACTCGAAAGCCCTAACCATTAGACCAGACCGTCTTGACTCTCACGTCACGACCTTGCGGGCTGCGGGCTCCTCTTGCGGCACAGCTCCCGCGCCCGCCGAGCCCCCGGCGGCCTCCGGAGGTGCGGGCAAGCACACCACACCAGGCAGACCCCCACCCCGCGTCGGCTGAGAGGAGGGGGCGCCGGCCGCCGCACAGGGTCTCTTCAAGGCCCGGGTCCCAGCGGCACTCTTGACCTATTTTACGTCTTGACAGTCTTCCTCCTCCCCAGCCTAGGTCAGGGGTTATCCTGGGACTGCCGAGGAATGACTCCCGGGGAAGTGTGGAGGCGGGAGGGCTGCGAGGTGAAGTGGGAATCCAGTTCCGCGGGGACAGAAGGCGGGGGGCACGGGGCGGGGGGAGCATGTGCCCTCACCCGCACATGGAGTTTCTGCATTTGAGACCGTGAAACAGCCCCTTAAACACAGCAGCTTCACAGAGCTACAGCCTGGCGGGCTACCCGGCTCCTAGGAGTCCCTCCAGAGACACAGCATGAGAGAGAGAGATAGAGAGATAGACACAGAGGAAATGAATCTATAAGTCTCCTATCTGTAATTACTTGGGTAGAGAGTTACAGGAATCAAAATACAGACCAATGGCCCGGGAAAACTGCCGATTTCTCTCTATCCTTTGTCTTACAGAGACAACGGGAATGTTTTACATAGGCTCACTCTTTTGAAGGGGGACGGGGGATAGTTTAAATGATTATTAATAACATTATACCAGAGGATTCCCAAAACAGTTTGACATCATCAGCTGGTGAAGCCCTAGAAAGCTTTTCCTCCTCTTGAAAACACCTTGAAACAGGATTTTCCTTCTGACCATTAGGTATCCATATTGCGTTTGCTGCACTACCATCTCATCTTTATTTAGGCTCAGTTCAATTTCAGTTGAAAGAACAAACAGAACAAAATAAGGAATACTTCCATTCGTCTTCCAATAATAATAATAATGGTCTAGTGAAACGTTAAACAGTATTTATTGAAGACCTAATATATACAGAAAATCAAGGGAAAGGAGGGCAAATAATTAAAAGAAAATTGCATCTCAGCAAGTAAGACAATAGCACAGACTTTTGGGCTCAAATCCCAGTTCAAATACTTAGTGTCTTTGGGGTTTGGACAGGTCACTTAACCTTTCTAAATCTTAGTTTCCTCTTCTGTAAAAATTAAAATAAATACAATGCTTTTTTTGTTGTAGAATGGTATAAATATATGTGTAGCATTTGGTACATGATTAATAAATATTAGGAATTTTTAATGAATAAGGCATAATGAATGGGAAGGAAAGCAAACAAGGTTTAATGGCATTAGTCTATAAAGACCGAGTGGACGTAAATTTAGTGTAATTCTGGGAAAGCATAGATTAGTTTAAGAGAGGATCAGATATTTCAAGGGAATTATCAAAAAGATAAGGATAAGAGGAAAATATATTCAAGACCCAAGCAGTAATCAAAAGGAGAAAAGACAAAGTCATAGTCATTTTCCTTTTGTGGTACCATCTCAGTGTTATTTCTTAATAAGAACTGTAACTAATGCAAACAGGCATTCTTACTGGTTACAAAATCCAAGATCAATTTATATCTAAAGTGGGTCTCTATTTTATAGCAGAATCAGCACTAGGACATCTCTCTGGAAGATTTGGCTGATAACACTGCCTAGGAATGTGAAAATTGGAACAATAATGTGCAAGGGAAGGCACTACTGGATTCTGGAAATGGGTCAGTTGCTGGAGAGCATCCTCCATGATCCCAAATGGATAAAGGGAAGGCGATGTGTAAGTACTCTGAAGAGATCATGATTCAGAATCATCTCTTGAGTATGAAGCATATAAATGCCAAGTGATAACAGTCACTAATCATCTGGTATTTATCTTTGCTATAATATTTATTCATTTGTTCAGTAAATATGTATTGGATATTTGTGGTGATTGCTCATTTGTGTCTGACTCTTTGCAAACCGTCCAGGCTCCTCTGTCCATGAGAATCTCCAGGCAAGAATCCTAGAGTGGGTTGCTAGTCCCTTCTTCAGGGGATCTTCCTGACCCAGGGATCAAACCTGGGTCTCTGTATTGCAGGCAGATTCTTTACCATCTGAGCCATCAGGGAAGCATAACTGCACCCAACTTGTGATCCAAACCCATGACGCTGGGATTAAGAGTTCCATGCTCTCCTCACTGAGCATTTGCTCTATGTCAAACATTATTTGATAAGCACTGGGGGATAAAGTGTTGAAAAGGCAGCCATTGTCCTTAACCTTTTGGAGCTTTTGAGTGTGGAGAGAGGAGAACAGAATAACACATGTAGAAGGTATTGTGAAGAAGATAGGACATCAGGAATCCATAATTAGTGCAAATAACTCAGCTTGAGGGTTTGGGTGAAACTTGCCTGCTGAAGTGATATTTTAACATGAGATTTGAAAGATGAGTTAGCCTGATGAAGAGTTAGGGAAAGAACATTCTAGGAAGAAGATATAGTATGTGAAAATATCCAGGGCCAAGAGAGGATGGAAGGAAGAACAAAGACTAGGGTACAAAGGTGGTGGGAAGTTGGGCCAAAGCAATTTGGTTCCATTAATCAGTTGAAATAGAGGAATGACAGTTAAAGAATCTGCCTGCAATGCAGGAGACTAGGGTTCGATCCCTGGGTTGGGACGATCCCCTGGAGGAGAGCATGGCAATCCACCCCAGTATTCTTGTCTAGAGAAAACCCATGGACAGAAGAGCCTGGTGGGCTACAGTCCATGAGGTCTGAAAGAGTTGGACATGACTGAGCAACTGAGCACAGGCCAGAGGAGTGACAAGATGAGTTTTAATCACACTGGAGGAAGGTGTTGATGGCTATAGGGGATCTCTTATTGCAAGAATCCAGGTGAGAGGTGATGTTGGACTGAATTAGGATAGTGACAGTGAAGCTGGAGAAGAAGTGGCTAGAGTTGTGTGGGAGAAATGGTTAACTTTGTGATGCATGGGCTATGGGGAAAGAGGGAGAGGGGTTCAAGAATGACTCATACATTCTGGTTTGAGCAACTCATTGGTGGTGGTAGAAGAAAGTTGAATCATACATTCAGTTTGAGTCATGATGAATATAAAGTCCCAACTAGCCAGCTGAGGTGCACTGGACATTTTGTTACATGGACAAAAGCATGAAGTGAGCACTGAAGTGGAGCCAATACAAACTTTCTGTGTTGCAAACTGACACTTTACTTCCCTTTCTGTCTGAATTTTTCTTTTTAGGACATATTACTATCTAGCATATTTTATTTTGCCTATTGTAATTCTGTCTTCCTACATGAAATGAAAGTTCAGAAAAACAGAATTATGCCTGCTTTCCTAAGTACTAGGATCCTGGTGGACTACAGTTCATGGGATCACAAAGAGTCAGACAATACTGAGTGAATAACACTTGGCCCAGGGCTGTAGAAGAAACCTAATACATATGTTCTAATGAATAAGTCATTATTTGATGATCCTGCAGATCATCCTCCCACTTAAATCATGAGAGTTTATGACAACTTATACAAGGAAGATATATAGAGTAAGAAAGGAATCTTCTGGAAATCGACAATTTACAGCCTTCCAGAAGGGTGAAAATAGAAATGCCCGCCCCCCCCAAAGGCAAGAGGAAAACCACAGTGATATGATCAAAGCCAAGGAAGGAGAATCTTCTAATAAAGAAGAACTAGTCAACTGTATTGAATCCTTAAGAGGTTTTAAAGTTTCTGCATAGATTACATGCTTGTGGTATACAAGATGAGCCAGTATTTCCCTCTGCCACCCTGATTTCTTCCTCAGTCTTGCATAGTTCAGTCGGGGGGAGGCAGAGGTGATATTCCACATCATAGCCTTTTATCCTGTGCAAAATACATATACGATATGTACCCAAGTGCCAGAGCACCTTTTCTGACTTGCTGCTGCTGGTGTAGCCTCAGAGATGATGATCATGGATGAGGTTCTCACGGAACCTGGGTAACCGCTTTGCCAGATTGATTAAACATAAGTGTTTATTATTATTTTTTTAAATGAATAATGAATACCTTAGCTTTGAATATTGATTAGCATCTTTTTAAATAGTGTTCCAAAATTTCAGGAATACTGAAAAGTAGGAAGAAAGTAAAAAATATATATTGAAAGAAAATATACATTTATTGCTTTCAGTACCCACTTACTAATTACTACCAGTGTTTCCAAGTCTACAACTTCCTCAACCTACTGCAATTTATAAATAAGAACCATTTTTAAATAACCTCTCCAAGTACAAAGTATCTTATATATGAATGCACCTTTATTTATTTTTATATGCTAAAGAATATTCCTGTGAAGTGAAAGTCACTCAGTTGTATCCAACTCTTTGCAACCCCATGAACTATAGCCCACCAGTCTCCTCTGTCCATGAAATTCTTCAGGCAAGAATACTGGAGTGGGTTGCCATTCTCTTCTTCAGGGGATCTTTCCAACCCAGGGATCGAACCTGAGTCTCCTGCATTGCAGGCTGATTCTTTACCATCTGAGCCACCAGGAAAGCCCAAAGAATATTTGTAGATTTTATCAAATATTTTTCCCTTACATTAGTCAGAAATAACTTTCTGTATTTGTCTGGCAAACCTTGCATCACAGACACCAGAAAGGTATCTCATATATTACCATAAATTCCAAGTTATAGACTTACAGTTTAATGAGGGTTTGCTCTGCAGAATTTCTATGCCCACTGAGCCCTATTTGTTTCTCCTTCAGCAAGTAGCACTAACATTAAACCTGAGTGTCTAAAAAAGTTTTAACCAGAGTAAGACTTATGACATATAGATCAATTTAAATTACTTAACTAAAATATAATATGTAGTAATAATAATAAAATTGGTCTGTCAGATGCTGTTCGAAATGCTCTCTATATAGTAATATATTTAATCTTTACAATGTGTCTATAAAATATTAATAATTATTACTCCCATTTTACCTATAAGGAAACAGAAGCAGAGATTAAATATCTGTATAAGAAATATATCTGCACCCAGAGCCCCTGCCCCTGCGGCAGTCCACTGCTCACCCATTCCTCTGCAGGAGACACTTACACACAGTTCTGTCCCTGTCTCTGTGGGGTCTCTGGGTCCTAAAGAAAGGCAGTGCCAAAGAATGTTCAAACTACTGCACAATTGCACTCATCTCACATGCTAGCAAAGTAATGTTCAAAATTCTCCAAGCCAGGATTCAACAGTACATGAACTGTGAAATTCCAGATGTTCAAGCTGGATTTAGAAAAGGCAGAGGAACCAGAGATCAAATTGCCAACATCCGTTGGATCATCGAAAAAACAAGAGAGTTTCAGAAAACCATCTACTTCTGCTTTATTGACTAGGCCAAAGCCTTTGACTGTGTGGATCACAATAAACTGTGGAAAATTCTTCAAGAGATGGCAATACCAGACCACCTGACCTGCCTCTTGAGAAACCTGTATGCAGGTCAGGAAGCAACAGTTAGAACTGGACATGGAACAACAGATTGGTTCCAAATAGGAAAAGGAGTACATCAAGGCTGTATATTGTCACCCTGCTTATTTAACTTATATGCAGAGTACATCATGAGAAACGCTGGACTGGAAGAAGCACAAGCTGGAATCAAGATTGCCGGGAGAAATATCAGTAACCTCAGATATGCAGATGACACCACCCTTATGGTAGAAAGTGAAGAAGAACTAAAGAGCCTCTTGATGAAAGTGAAAGAGGAGAGTGAAAAAGTTGACTTAAAACTCAGCATTCAGAAAACTAAGGTTATAGCATCTGGTCCCATCACTTCATGGCAAATATATGGGGAGACAGTAGAAACAGTGACAGACTTTATTTTCTCAGGCTCCAAAATCACTGCAGATGATGACTGCAGCCATGAAATTAAAAGACGCTTGCTCCTTGGAAGAAAAGTTATGACCAACCTAGACAGCATATTAGAAAGCAGAGACATTACTTTGCCAACAAAGGTCCGTCTAGTCAAGGCTATGGTTTTTCCAGTAGTCGTGTATGGATGTGAGAGTTGGACTATAAAGAAAACTGAGCACTGAAGAATTGATGCTTTTGAACTGTAGTGTTGGAGAAGACTTTTGAGAGTCCCTTGGACAGCAAGCAGATCCAACCAGTCCATCCTAAAGGAAATCAGTCCTGAATATTCACTGGAAGGACTCATGCTGAAGCTGAAACTCTAATACTTTGGCTACCTAATGAGAAACCTGACTCATTGGGAAAGACCCTGAAGCTGGGAAAGACTGAAGGCAGAAGGAGAAGGGGACGACAGAGGATGAGATGGTTGGATGGCATCACCAACTCAATGGACACGAGTTTGAGTAAACTCTGGGATTTAGTGATAGAAAGGGAGGCCTGGCATGCTGCAGTCCATGGGGTTGCAAAGAGTTGGACATGACTGAGCAACTGAACTGAAGATTGCATTTTATAAGAAAACGTTAATGGACTCAGGCTCTTCCTGATACCTGTGTGACTTTATATATAAAACTCCCACAGATTTGTCTACAGTTCTCAGCTTCTCTCACCCATTGCGTTAATATAACAGAAGTAAAATCTTAGCTCAGACAGAGGGTCTCCGTACCTAATGGAGATTTGATTTAACAATCAAATGAGCAATGGAAATTTTGAGAGCTGGAGTTACCAGACACCTTTTGAAGGAAAACACTTTTTAGCATCACCTCAAATGAATCGATCTTCAGGAGTACAGTGCAAAATGAAATTACTGATGCTCCAAATGGAGGTGAAATTGTTAGATGAGGAAATTACCTGAGCTCTGACACCATGGGGATTCTAATTATATTCATGCACAGTCTCAGAAGCAATAGAACACCACACCCCTTATACTAGAAAAGGCTAGAGTGGGAGAGAAGTCCTTCTTACCAACTGCTTCTCCAGACCTGCACGGGAGGAGAGGTGAGCTTATCAACATAAATAAATGAGTAAAACTGATGTATAAGCAGTGACATTGACAGTCCTAAGGAGTAATTTCTCCATGTCTCTCTCATCAGGTTGGTTTTTAGCGATGGTCAGTGAGAGATGGCCAAAGATAAGTGTAAATTCAGTGTCCAAAATGGAGTTTTCCATAATGTGGGTCACACAATCTGAGGCCTCTCCTGATGCTTTTCTTCCAGGATTGTTTTTCTAGTAGATCCCTGAGTTAGAAAGCCTAGGGTTTACAAGCCTTCTGAGGGCCTATAAAAATTTTTGGAATTCTGAAAAAAGTGCATATTGGATCCAAATTTTAAAAAGTAAACTGCAATGTAGAAATTAAATGTTTAATTAAATGTCTATAAAAATTTAATACTATTCTAATTATACAGATTTAAATTTCATACGGGAAAGGTGCATTTTAATGTGCTTTATATTAATATTATGTGTCGAGGGCCTCCTAAAGTTAAAGGCCTTGGACATATGAAGGTCTTAAAAAGCTCAAGCTGTCTCCAGCCTCAGGCAGAATTACTCTCCCTACTACTATGCAGGTAATGTCAAGTGTGTGTGCATGACTGCTAAGTCAGTTAGTCGTGTCTGACTCTTTGTGACCCTATGGACAGTAGCCAGCAGGCTTCCCTGACCATGGGATTCTCCAGGCAAGAATACTGAAGTGGGTTACCATGCCCTCCTCCAGGGAATCTTCCCGATTCAGGGATCGACCTGCGACTCCTGCATTGCAGACGAGTTCTTTACCACTGAGCCAAAAGTGTAGTGTCTTGCTTGTTTGTTTCTATTTTGGTTTTGATTTTGTTTTTGCCTTTAAGTCCCCTTTGGAAACATCTCCATTTGCTAATTCTACAAGGAACTTTCACTCTTGTGTTTAATTATTCCCCAGGCTCAGTGCATTTACCTAACTTTTATAAACCACTCAGTAATTGATAAATTATAATTGCAGTTCTTATTGATAGCTAATACTGAGTGCTTGCTCCCTAACTGGCTCACTTTCTGCTAACACCAATGATTACTCATTTAATTCTTTGTAGTAGATTTATTATTGAGCAGTATATTATTCAGTGACCTTGCGGTTGAAAGTGACAATAACTGAATTCAAAGTAGCTACAGGAAGTGCCCATTAAAAAACTGGAAACAGAACTGCCTTATGACCCAGCAATCCCACTGCTGGGCATACACACTGAGGAAACCAGAATTGAAAGAAACACGTGTACCCCAATGTTCATCGCAGCACTGTTTATAATAGCCAGGACAAGGAAGCAACCTAGATGTCCATCAGCAGATGAATGGATAAGAAAGCTGTGGTACATATACACAATGGAGTATTACTCAGCCATTAAAAACAATACATTTGAATCAGTTCTAATGAGGTGGATGAAACTGGAGCCTATTATACAGAGTGAAGTAAGCCAGAAAGAAAAACACCAATACAGTAAATGAAACTTAAGGGTGTTCAGCTTTAGCTACAGGTGGATTCAGAGGCTTAAACTACTTCATCTACTGATTCTGTTTTATGAAAGTTGGCTTCATTCTCAGACAGGCTATCTTCCAAAGGGCTTCCCTTGTGGCTTAGCTGGTAAAGAATCTGCCTGCAATGCAGGACGACCTGGGTCTTCTGAAGATGACGATGGGCTGCTCTGGTTTAGCAGCCCTGAGAGTATTAGCAATTTACTCCCTCCACTAAAGTTAGATGGTAGGAGTCAGTGGAGGCTGGGGGACTTGATCACAGTTCTACCTTCAATCTGTCACTTGCTCTGATGGGTGGGCCTGTGTTCACGCCTGGTCCTGAAGCTGGGGTGGTAGTGTAGTGTAGTGTCAGTCACTCAGTCGTGTCCAGCCTTTGAGACTCCATGGGCTGTAGCCCGCCAGGCTCCTCTGTCCCTGGAATTCTTCAGGCAAGAATACTGGAATGGGTAGCCATTCCCTTCTCCAGGGGATCTTCCCAACCCAGGGATCCAACCCGAGTTTCCTGCATTTCCTGTGTTCTTTAACCATCTGAGACACCAGAGAAGCCCAAAGCTTGGGTATACCATATCCAAACCTTGTGGACTGGGGATGGTTCAGGAATAATTATCCAAGGAAAGACGAGGCATGGATGCTGAACAGATAAAAGTCACAGATGTCTACTAAATGTAGGATAGGTGTTACTATGACCATATCTTTTTGATAAATAAATAGTTCCATAGGGACTTGGATCTGACTAGAAGAGGGACCCAGACTCACCATATCTGTCTTACATGAATGTCCTTGCAGCTAGCTGATAAGACTGAATGAATGCATACATCAGTCTAGGACATCTGATTTCTCAGATCCGTGTCAAGAGGGATGGATGAATGATTGCTACTCACATTTCAGCAACTCACATAGTCATCAATGAAACAGTCATCCTCACAATTATTTTAAAATAGTCATAAATACAAGAATCAATGGAAAAATTGAACAAAATTATAGATAAGAATGACTAGAGATAGAAGATTCTTAGTAACTGAAAATTTGGGTAACTGAGACCTATTGTTAAAAATATTGTATGTCAATATCAAATAATTGCATGTGTTCCATGTATACACAGTGAAACCTATCTGTATTAGTTAAGTCAACTTTTGAAAGAGTGAATTCCACAGCAAACTTCTTTGCTATTTAAGCATTTAAATAAAATAATTCCTATCAGATCAGATCAGATCAGATCAGTTGCTCAGTCGTGTCTGACTCTTTGCGACCCCATGAATCACAGCACGCCAGATCTCCCTGTCCATTACCAACTCCCGGAGTTCACTCAGACTCACGTCCATCGAGTCAGTGATGCCATCCAGCCATCTCATCCTCTGTCGTCCCCTTCTCCTCTTGCCCCCAATCCCTCCCAGCATCAGAGTCTTTTCCAATGAGTCAACTCTTCACATGAGGTGGCCAAAGTACTGGAGTTTCAGCTTTAACATCAGTCCTTCCAAAGAAATCCCAGGGCTGATGTCCTTCAGAATGGACTGGTTGGATCTCCTTGGAGTCCAAGGGACTCTCAGGAGTCTTCTCCAACACCACAGTTCAAAAGCATCAATTCTTTGGTGCTCAGCCTTCTTCACAGTCCAACTCTCACATCCATACATGACCACAGGAAAAACCATAGCCTTGACTAGATGAACCTTTGTTGGCAAAGTAATGTCTCTGCTTTTGAATATGCTGTCGAGGTTGGTCATAACTTTGCTTCCAAGGAGTAAGAGTCTTTTAATTTCATGGCTGCAGTCACCATCTGCAGTGATTTTGGAACCCCCAAAAATAGTCTGACACTGTTTCCACTGTTTCCCCATCTATTTCCCATGAAGTGATGGGACCAGATGCCGTGATCTTCGTTTTCTGAATGTTGAGATTTAAGCCAACTTTTTCACTCTTCACTTTCACTTTCATCAAGAGGCTTTTTAGTTCTTCTTCACTTTCTGCCATAAGGGTGGTGTCATCTGCATATCTGAGGTTACTCATATTTCTCCCAGCAATCTTGATTCCAGCTTGTGCTTCTTCCAGCCAGCGTTTCTCATGATGAACTCTGCATATAAGTTAAATAAACAGGGTGACAATATACAGCCTTGACGTACTCCTTTTCCTATTTGGAACCAGTCTGTTGTTCCATGTCCAGTTCTAACTGTTGCTTCTTGACCTGCATACAGATTTCTCAGGAGGCAGGTTAAGTGGTCTGGTACTCCCATCTCTTTCAGAATTTTCCACAGTTTATTGTGATCCACACAGTCAAAGGCTTAGGCATAGTCAATAAAGCAGAAATAGATGCTTTTCTGGAACTCTCTTGCTTTTTTGATGATCCAGCGGATGTTGCAATTTGATCTCTGGTTCCTCTGCCTTTTCTAAAACCAGCTTGAACCTCAGGAAGTTCACGGTTCACATATTGCTGAAGCCTGGCTTGGAGAATTTTGAGCATTACTTTACTAGCATGTGAGATGAGTGCAATTGTGTGGTAGTTTGAGCATTTTTTGGCATTGCCTTTCTTTGGGATTGGAATGAAAACTGACCTTTTCCAGTCCTGTGGCCACTGCTGAGTTTTCCAAATTTGCTGGCATATTGAGTGCAGCACTTTCACAGCATCATCTTTCAGGATTTGGAATAGCTCAACTGGAATTCTATCACCTCCACTAGCTTTGTTCGTAGTGATGCTTTCTAAGGCCCACTTGACTTCACATTCCAGGATGTCTGGCTCTAGGCCAGTGATCACACCATCGTGATTATAATTCCTATACTTATAGTCATAGGATATTTCCTTCCTCATTAGTGTTAACACGTGTGTGTGTGTATGTGTGTGTGTGTGTGTGTTATTCACTCAGTTGTGTCTGACTCTTTGTGACCCCATGGACTATAGCCTGCCAGGCCACTCAGTCCATGGAATTCTCTAGGCAAGAATATTGGAGTGGGTTGCCATTCTCCAGGGAATCTTCCCAACCCAAGGATGGAACCTGGATCTCCCACCTTGCAGGCAGATTCTTTACCATCTGAGCTACCAGGGAAGCCCAGTGTTAACACATAATTTTTCTTAAATATTAAACAAGGGTTAATTTTAATTATTAACTATGACAAGTCATCGCTGATACTAAATGACCTTTCCTGATACTTATAGTCCAACCTTTCTACACCTCACTTAATTTTCACAAAATACTATGAGGTAAGTTCTAATATTATCCCCATTTCACAATATTCTGAAAGTGTCACATTGGGATTAAGAAAAGCTTCTCTTCAGAAAAAGAGGAATGGAGAAAAACTAGTCAAAGTCTATCAGAGTGAAGATTTTCTTTAATTGGAAACTTAAAGAGTAGGTGATAATAACCACTGTTTCCTTCCATTTGTTTTAGCATAATTCTTCCGTAATAGAAACTGCATGAATCATGTTTTGTTCCTATTTCCTGAGAAGATGAATTTAGTTTTAGGTTCAAATAAATGATTAAGAGCTGTGAGTGAAAGTGTTCCTACCGAGGGCTACGTACGGCATGTATTAGTCTAGAGCGTAGCCATCTAGCCGTTGTCTGTAAAATAAAGAAAGACACTTTCAGGCCAGAAAGTCCAACAACCAGTAGCTACCACTATTTACTATTTAAAATGTAACTTAACTGGAGTTTAGACTTAAATCCCTTTGTTTTGGGGGGCCAACGATGTATCAAAACAAGAAGCAAAGAGTACTTTGGAAATCTGGTATGCTCCAGTCATATACTTTATCTAGAAGTTGGCATGTAGATCCTTGATAGTTAAGAGATGATTTTGAATGTTATATAGATACGAAAATCTCAGTTTGATACTAAGATGCCATCGGCATTCTTCTATGACTTGTTACTTACCCATTTTAATTGAAAGGAGTGAGTCTTTAAGATGCAGACCATTCAGATACTCTTTGATTGTTTTAATTGGGGGTACAGTTGCTTTACAATGTTCTGTTAGTTTCTGTACAGCAAAGTGAATCAACCATAGGTATACATATATCCCCCTTTTTTTTTTGATTTCCTGCCCATTTAGGTCACCACAGAGCATTGAGTAGAGTTCCTTGTACTATACAGAAGGTTCTCATTAGTTACCTATTAATATTTTATACATATTAGTGTGTATATGTCAATCCCTATCTCCCAGTTCATCACACCCACCCCTTTTCCCCCTTTAGTGTCCATATGTTTGTGCTCTGTGTCTGTATATTGATTTTGGCCTTGTAAACAGGTTCGTCTGTACCATCTTGCTAGATTCCATATAGGTGTGTTAATATATGATACTTGTTTTTTTCTCTTTCTGACTTCACTCTGAATGACAGTCTCTAGGTCTATTGGTTTTTATCATTATGACTATATTTCATTTTTGGTCAACAGTACTAGAGTTCCATACAAGGCAGTGAAATTACCTTTATTTAATAAAAAACATTTAAGTTAAAGGTGAGTAAATAAAAGAAAATATCGATAAAATAGCAGAGCAGGTGGTATGTGGATTTGACATAAAAATAATGTAGGCGGTGTGCAAACATTTGGCAATCTTTGACTACACAATTTGGGCAGGAACAATCTGCCAAAGTTCTGTAAGAGAAATTGTCATAGTTTAGATTGATGTGTTACTGCTACTGCTAAGTCACTTCAGTCGTGTCCGACTCTGTGTGACCCCAGAGACAGCAGCCCACCAGGCTCCCCCGTCCCTGGGACTCTCCAGGCAAGAACACTGGAGTGGGTTGCCATTTCCTTCTCCAAAGCATGAAAGTGAAAAGTGAAAGGGAAGTCACTCAGTCGTGTCCGACTCTTGGGGACACCATGGACTGCAGCCTACCAGGCTCCACCATCCATGGGATTTTCCGGGCAAGAGTACTAGAGTGGGATGCCATTGCCTTCTCCGAGATTGATGTCAGGGCCTTCTAATTTTAAGGAATCTATGATCATCAGAAATCACTCATGTAAGTGATCAGCATACAGGAAATGCGAGGTGAACCTGAACATCTTTAGACAGCAGGGTTGTCTTTATGACACAGATGTCAAAATCAAATTTGGCACATCAGTGAGTATACTGAGCATCTATTCACGTAGACATGGGCTCAGTTTTGCAGGGAGCAAAAAGATGAATTAGACAAGGTTTCTCCCCTCAAGGAGCTAAATTGTAGCAGGCGAGAATGAGGAAGCTAGCAAAAATGATTAAGCAGTAGAATATTAATGTCACAAGAAAGGCATAAACTTAGAAGAGCATAATCCAAGGAGATTTCAGGAGAAAGAGATCATGGCTGGTTAGAATTAAAGGGAAAGCCTTTGCTGTCAAGATGCTATTCTAAATAAATCTAGAAGGGTAGGTAAAATATTACTGTAGTTATTAGCAGGCAATTGGGGAGTTTGAGGTAAGTTTCTTCATCCACAAATCAGTGTCTGGCTAAAGAGAGATAACTGGCTGGCAAAGGCAGCCACAACGTGGAGAACCTCGATGTCAGAATGAGGATTTCAAATTATGTAGATAGAGGAAGGGTTCCCTGGAATCCAGTCACCCTTTAAACGCTTATCAGCAATGTTATATTTGCCACATCATTTTGAACAAAATCAGCAAACTTTTTTGCAGGCTACTCAATTCTGCAGTAGTAGCATGAAAGCAACCACAGACAAACATAAACAATAAGGGTGAGTCATGGGTTAAGGAGTAATAGAGAACGAAAGGAAAAAATCCTACTGGGAAAATATAGTGAGAGTTTCCCAGGAAAGAAAACAAACAAGCCAACAACCAAGACACTTCACCTATCATGTAAATGGCACTAGTGATTTGAAAGTCTTTTATGTCATTTCTATATTCAAAATGGCTTTCCAGGTGGCTCAGCAGGTAAGGAATCTGCCTGTGATGCAGATTCAATCCCTGGGTGGGGAAGATCCCCAGGAAGAGGGTATGGCAACCCACTCCAGTGTTCTTGCCTAGAGAATTCCATGGACAGAGGAACCTGATGGGCTACAGACCATAGAGTCTCGAAGAGTCCGACACAGCCTGAGCAACTGAACATGAGCATGAGCCCTGTAGTCAAAAGGGCAAGAGAGGATTTGGCAAGTGTGGCATGGCGTCAGAGATAGTTTTAATCTTAGTGCGAAGCTGAGCTGACTTGGGAAAGAAACATGATATCCTAGATGCTTTTAAAATTAAAAGAAACCTAAATGGTAAAATGAATGCCTGCCTATTCTTTTTTCCCTCTCAGGAGCTAGGAGTTCGTGGTCTACAAGGAGCTGTTTGAGACAGGAAAGTACAAATGGGACATTAGAGAAGAAAACCATTGAGATCTTATCTTGACTAAAATGTCATTCTACCAGGAGAGAAAGTTGAGTAACAGAAAATGATATAGTGTTTAAAAAGATTAAATTTAAAAGTTAAAAAAAAAGCAGGTACAGTTAAAATACGTTTTAAAGACAGCAAATCAAATTTGTAGATTTGGGAAGACTCAGTAATCATTGAGATGTTGAGACAATATAAGATTCATGTAAATTTTTATAGATTAAATGAAAAACTTTAAATAAATATCTGGTTTGCAATAGGAATCTCTGGTCTGTAACTTCAAACAAGTTCATTTATTTATTTTCCTGTTATTAAGGTTGTGCAGGAGACATTGCAAATGTTCAGCCCAAATTCCATCAGATCATTTTTGTATTCCAACCCCACACCAAACACACACATATAACATATTTTGAGGGATAAATCTGTGGCTAGTATCTGCATTCAGCCTCTTCATTTTGCTACTCTTGGGCTATAGTGGCAGCCATTGGCCACTGGGAAATACCTGGAAAATTTGCAGCCTCCCAGGGTGCCTCTGAAGTAGGTCTCTTTTCATCCTCAACATTTTTTTTAAGTCTGATGAGGAAATTGAGACAAAGGTCAACTCACTTGCCCAGGTTTATAGGGCAAGTAATGGGAGAGCCAAGACTCACATTCAGTCATTCTGCTTGCAGAGTTAGCAATTCTAACTAGAGCACTGAGCTACCCTGATTTGGGAAGGCCACAATGAAAATGAATGTTGAATCCTTCTGATCATAGTGACTATGCTGTGTTTATTTTGTCTTTAGTAGCAGGGTTAACATTAACAGGAACGCATGTGGAAGCATGAATGGAGGAGAGGGAAGGTGTCGGCAGGTTCAACAAAGTTGTTAGGAAATAACACCAAGAATAAAATATGGCCTGCTTATTTTTTCACCATCACATGCAGTCCTAAAATGTAGTTACATGTTTTTTTCCTTTTTTTTCTCTTATGGTGCAAATCACAGACACGTTCACAAACAAATTCACAACTAAGATGCTTGACTTAGTCTTCACATGCTAGCTTCTTGCGTCTCTGGAGTGGAACAAATCATTTTATGCCACTTCTCACTTCTCATCCCCTTCCACTTCCTTTGAGATTGCAGTTCTGCTTAGGCGACATGATGAATGACAATGCCTTGGGTAGACAGTTTTACTTTTGAACAATCCACAATATTACAGTGCATCAGCAGAGTCTGTCTTGGGTTGTTTTTTGTTTGGGAGCCTATTGACATAAATTCTCTCAAAATATATTTGTATATCCTTTTCCAATGAGGTGGCTTTTCATTTGGATGGAACAAGTGCATATACTGATGTAAGCTAAAGGTGAAGAAAACATCCAAAAGAGGAAAAGATAGACATTTTTCTATTTATCTTCCTTAAATGACATACTGGATTTCGATCATGGAGAAGTAGGGGATTGGCTAATATGAATTCCTATTTCTTTAATTTTTTGGTTACATATTTTGCCACTCACTATTTCACCACTCACTATTTTGACAATTGTAAAATATGAACTTGGTTCAAATACCTGGTTTTATTCTTTATAGCTTTAATTTAACTCCATTCTTCATGTAGGTAAAGTGGATGATAACATTCCTTATTCTGCCCAGGTCACATCTCCTAACATAACCATTTGTAGTAATGTCTGCATTGTGATGAAATCAGTTTCTCTGTCTCTGTCCCTCTTCGTCTATGTGTGTGTGTGTCTTTGTGTGTTTTACATTGCCATTGTTAACCAACTGCCTAAGAACATAATTGTGCTTGCCACTGTGATAAGTACTTAATATGCTTCATTTAAACTTCATATGCGTCTCTGAGGTTGGATTTGACATCTACCATTTTCAGACGGTTGTAAAAAGTTGTAAAAGTTAACGGACTTGCCCAAAGTCACTTGACCAATTAATAATATAATAAAGATTCCAACTCAGGTTAGTCTGCTTCTGTCTTAACCCTATACAAGAACCCAAACAATTAAGATATAGAAATTCTCATATATTAGGGTAAATCAAGATGTAGATTGCCTGTGGTGCTCAGACCTTATGACAAATCTAAATCAAAAGGGTGAAGGTAAAGAAATTTTATTACCAAGGTCAAGAACAGATTGATAATATCAATCATCATGATAGATGAATAAGCATTTATTCTGGTTAGAAGCTTCATAGAGATCAGGGATTTGTGGCCAGGAGTCTGATGTTCTTAGCATCTAGGCTAAGATGCAACTTAACAGAAAGAAGGTAGAGTATATTGTGGGTAGCAGTGGGAAGCATTTTGGCACACAACTACAAACTTAGATAAATGTATATTATAAAGTGGTATTATAAGCTTATAAAAAAAAGTTCTGATAACTTAGGAAAGTTGCAACGTTTGGGTGGTTTTAGCAAATTTATTTAAAGAAAGCAAAGGGACAGAGTATCATGGTTTTGAAAACACCTATTATTTAAATAGTATCTCCTTGATTTGAAAAATGCACATCATTCCTCACCACATTTTAATGCTGTGCATGTGGATTCCAGACACATAAACCACTGAATCTGCCTCTGAGACTGGGAAAGGATAAGGGAAGTGAAAGTCGCTCAGTCATGTCCAATTCTTTGTGGTCCATGGAATTCTCCTGTCCAGAATATTGGAGTGGATAGCTGTCCCCTTCTCCAGGGGATCTTCCCAACCCAGGGATCGAACCCAGGTCTCCCACATTGCAGACAGACTGACCAACTGACCACAAGGGAAGCACAACAATACTGGAGTGGGGAAGAATAAAGAAAATAAAGAAAAAACTAACTATAAAATCTCTGATTAGTGATCTAAAAAGGTCATGTCCAACTCTTTGTGAATCCATGGGCTGTAGCCCATCAGGCTCCTCTATCCATAGAATTCTCTGGGTTCTCATAGAACCCACTGGAGTGGGTTGCCATTTACTTCTCCAGGGGATCTCCTCAACCCAGGGATCAAATGCAGGTCTCCTGCATTGCAAGAAGTTTCTTTACTATCTGAGCCACCAGGGAAGTCCCTTCAAAGCAGAGAGGCTGTTTAAAAATATAAATGTTGCCTTCCTAATATTTTACTTTTGGGAGGATTCTCCATGTAGAATATAATGCATTTGGAATTTAAGGATTTGATTTCTCAGCATTGTCTCATTAAGATTTGACCAAGGAGAAAACTGAGTTCAAAGTGAAGAAACAAGCCATGGAAGGTATTAGTATCAGTGATGAACTTCTGTTGACAGTCATTGGTAGATACCTTTTAGGAAAAACTAGAATTTACATAATCAAATTTCCTTTGCTTAAATCTAAAGTACTATTCTAAGAATTTATGCAGATGATGACTTTATATTTCAGCCAGGCTCATTTTTCCCTCCTGGGGCTTAGGCTCTGTTTTGTTTTGTTTTGTTTTGTTTTTATTCTGCAGTAGTTTACTTGCAGTGTTTTCCTCAACAATTTGAGGAGGTGCAACAAGTGCCTCTAGTCAAATTCTTTTGCTCCAGGCCTTCCAGGTACTCTGTGTTACAGCCCAGAATTGCTTTTGCAACCTCACCTCAATGACTGTCTCTCCTTCACTCTTTCTATTGACTCTGGCCTTTATACCAAGCAGGCTCCTGCCTCTGAGCTTTGCCCTTGCTGCCCTTCTGCCTGCAAGACTTCCTCCAGATCTTCCCATGATGAGCAGCATGTCCAGGTCTCATCTTTCATAGGACCTACTCAGCATGGCCGTCCCTGTAATTCTACAACTCCAGTCAAGCTCTTTCGATCTTATTACTGCCTTTCATGCCCTTCTCTTCTGGACTATGTTCTATAACTTGTTTATTATCTATTTCCCCCTATTAAAATATAGAATTCATGAGATCGTGTCTGTCTTCTTCGACAGAGAATCCAAAGGATCTGACACATAATAGGTCTAAAGTAAAATGGATATTGAATGAATGGCTAACTTTCAGATTTACCCTTCTCCATGGATCTTTCTTCCTTGACTTAATATTGCTTTTTTCTTCCTCAAATCAGAGATAAAGTTGCACATTTTTGAGATCTATTATGTGAGACACTTTGCATATTTTAATCCTTGAAACTACTCATCGAGGTAACTGTTAATATGCCTATGGAAACTGACAAAGCTAAAAATAATCAGAACCAGAATATTAAACAAAAGTCAGGTGATTTCAAAGCTGCTGATTTCATTAAGCTATGTGGATGCCCTTTAGTTCTTTTTCTTCCCTGATTGCTCTTGCTAGGACTTAGTCCTGTGTTGCCTAGGAGTGGTGAGAGTGGACACTCTTGTTTCTGATCTTAAAGGAAAAGCTTTCAACCTTTTCCAGTGAATGTGATGTTAGCTGTGGGCTTGTCACACGTGGATTAAAATGAGGTCCTAGGTGCTCAGTATCCCCCTTTATTACATGCCATCTCCTATGCTTTTTCATTCCAACCTCTCCCCTACTCCAAATTTTGGGTTTTATCCTGTAACCTTGGTATTGTTAGGAGTTCCTTGAATATTATAACTTTCTTTTACATTCTAATAGCAAGGAATATTATGAAAGTCACACTGTAAACATGTTATTGCTTGTTGAAGTAAACTGACTAAATGAATGGATAGATGATAAAAACCAGAAAAAATCCCTTAGAAAATTCTTGAGCATTCACACTGTTATCAGCACTGAATGGAAGCTATGGTCCAAACAAATATGGAGTCTGAACCATCCTTGTATATATTTTAAGGTGAATTACTGTAAGAGAGTAGTATAGTTGTATAGTTTGTATAGTTGTATAGTTTCATAGTATATATGAAAATTAACCAATTATTTTAAAATGTATTGAAAAATCTTAAGAAATTGGCTGAAGTAAAATACCGTGCCCCCTAGATTAACAGATTATATTCCTCTGTCTCAAAATGGACTGGTTACTTTTTGCCTCTAGGGAATTTTCTTGAATTTACATTGATTCTCACTGATTTCATATAAGTAAATGGTTTTCAAAAGACTAGTAGGCCTACATATTGAATTGGGCTTTACTTTTAAGCATCAGTTGAAGACACTGAAGTGAGAAAAATAATTATAGTAGTACCTCTCATCCATAGGTGATCTATTCCAAGACCCCAGTGGATGCCTGAAAGCCATGGATTGTACCACACCCTATATATATTATTTTTTCCTATTCATATATATCTTTAATAAAGTTTATGTTAAGCACAGTAAGAAATTAACAATAATAATTAATAATAAAATAGAACAATTATAACAATATAGTAAAATAAAAGTTATGTGAATGTGGTTTCTCTCTCTCAAAATATCTATTGTACAAATTCAGTGCCTTTTCCATAGTAACTAAGTACTTTATCACACACAGTAGCCATAATTTTTATAGTTCAAGGTGTGATAGTATAAAGTTAGCATGTATTTCTTTTTCTTTCTTCACAATTTCATTGGTAGAAGATGTGTTCTTACAAAAGATCTTGGCAATGTCACATACAACTTTTTTCCTTATTGAGAACTTATACCTTTTCACTTAAAGGAAGCACTTTACAGCTCCTCTTTGGCAAATCTGAATTGCCAGCAATACTACGCTTGTGCCTTGGAGTCATTATTAAGTAAAATAAGGTGACTTGAACACAAGCACTGCAATAGTGTAATGACCCATCTGATAACCAAAGATGGCTAATGGGTGGGATGTGATGGGCAAAGGGATGATTCACATCCAGGACAGCAGAGAGCGGGATGACACGAGATTTCATCACACTACTCAAATGGTGCACAATTTAAGATTTAGGAATTATTTACTTCTGGAATTTTCCATTTAAAATTTTTGGACAGCAGCTGACCACAGGTAACTGCTGAAGGAGAAGCATTGGGTAAGTGGGGACTATTGTATACATAATTTAGATCCTGTAATAAGACTGGGATTTTTAGAAATCAAACCAGTTACTTAAAAACACTCTATGTTCAATGTTTTTACTGAAGACCTACTGAGTGTCAGGTAATTTTAGGCACTAGAAATATGGTGTCAAGCAAGACATTATCCCTTTGTTCAAGGAAGGTACATTTTAGTGGGGAAATCAGTTATTGAATAAATAAGCCAAAATAACAAATTGTGATAATGTGTTTTAAAAAAAGAAGGATAATAGTGAGGAGAACTGACAGGAAGAGGAGGTGGTGAGAAGTCACTAAATACCGTGTGAAAAAAAATCCCATGTTCATTGGAATCTGGAGGTATTATGCAGGCATGGAATGGTAGAAATGGTGTTGGGGTGGAAAGAGGGGAGAGGAGTAGGAAGAGATGAGGCTAGTGGAGAAAACAGCAAGTGTGATGTCCTCCCAATTTGGAGACAGGAAAAAGACTGACTAAGGAGCTCCAGTGTGCTAGCGTACATGAGCAAGTGAGAGAGTAAACGCAGAGAATCAGCCATATTTGGCAGGTAAACCAAGTAAGGTGGAGCTACTGGCAGTGGCTGTTAAAAAGACAGGCATGTCACGTGGATACACAGCCGTCATCATGTGTGTTTTTCAGTGATAGGACTGATTTAATCAGATGCCTCTGTATTCTTTTACAAAGTCCCATGAGTTCACATATTTCTTCACTTACAAAGCTGTTATTAATTGCCTGCAACATGCACGGCACCACACTGTATCTAATGGCATTTGGAAATGAGCCATCATGCCAAAACAGACCTGAGCATTGACAAACTGAATCACAGAATACACTATTTTCACATTAAAAAAAATACTTTGTAGCCAGTAGCCTTGGTTCAGGGTGGGAAAGCTGAATGAATATATGAATGATTCTCAGAATCTGAATGGACCAAGCATCAGGTTGTAAGTCTTGCTCCCTTAGGTTGAATCCTGGCTCAAGTGCCTCCTGAGTGTAGGCAAGTGCATTCTTTTCTTTGAGCCTCAGGTTCCTATTTTGTAAACTGGGGATTGGTCTCCCCTGGTGACTCAGAGGTAAGTTATCTGCCTACAATGCAAGAGACAGGCCAGAGATGCGGGTTTGATCCCTGAGTCAGGAAGATACACTGAAGAAGGGAACAGCAACCCACTCCTGTATTCCTGCTTGTAAAATCCCATGGACAGAGGAGCCTGGCAGCTACAGCCCATGCAGTTGCAGAGAGTCAGATATGACTAAGCTATTGAGCACTCACAAACTGGGGCTATGGTAGAAAGCTTACTTGACACATGAGTTATCTAGGAGGGGAACCCCAAACAGAGACTGCAGATGGAACACAGATGGCAGTGTTTGTCATATCTCATGGACCTAATAAATGGCAACCATTATATTTTACTCCACACACTGAGCCAGAAGAATGGTTTCTATTTTATTGTAATTTTCAGTTTGAGGGCAAAAATGGCAACCCACTCCAGTGTTCTTGCCTGGAGAATCCCAGGGACGGCGGAGCCTGGTGGGCTGCCGTCTAAGGGATCACACAGAGTCAGACACGAGTGAAGCGACTTAGCAGCAGCAGCAGTTGACTCTAGCTGCACCTGGCTGCTTGTTAGAATTACTGGAAATAATCATTTGTTTGGTCTGGGGATATGGCTGGGCAGCTGGAGTGTTTAATGCTCCCCAGGTGATTCTAATGTGCAGTGATGGTTGCAAACCACTGACCTAGAGGCTGCTTCAGGAGGATGACAACACCAAGCTCCACTCTGCATCTTGAACTACCTCAGGTAAGAATTCAAGTAAGTGGTGAAACTGCCAAAGGGCAGGTGCGAGTAGGCACACACTGCAGCGTTGAGAAACCTGAAAGATTCATCAAGGCCCTGTTTGCCCTACATTTTCTGTCATTTCGGTGTTAGTTTCTAACTGGCTCTGAACATTCTTTTATCCCTGGGATTGTAGCCCCCATTGCCTCTTTGCAGAACCAGTGACACCAAAAGCTAAAATTACCTTTTCAGGTTATTAAGAGGAACATCTCTGCATCACAAAACGTTTGTACATTTAATAACATCCTGGCACTCTGAAAAAGCCTATGTATTTCTGAAAGTGTCTGCTGGACTTGGAGGGGTATTTTACAGATGGACAGTTTGAGACTTCAGATCATCATGTTCTTCAACAAATGGTCCTCCTCCTTCCAATGTTGCTAGGAAAATCTTCCTAAGCCACCTCTTTATTATGTCATTCTTCAGTACAAAAACTTCAACTGTCTCCCTATGACTACAGGAAAAATTCCTTAAACATGGCTGTCAAGTCTCTTGACTATCTGGATCAGACACCATTTCTAGACATCTCAAACTTTTTTTCTTGCCCAAAACCTGTATTTTAGCCAAATGGTCTGTTAACTGTACCCTGAACTTCAGTTCAGTCAGTTCAGTTGCTCAGTCGTGTCTGACTCTTTGCGACCCCATGAATCGCAGGACACCAGGCCTCCCTGTCCACCACCAACTCCCGGAGTTCACTCAGACTCACTTCCATTGAGTCGGTGATGCCATCCAGCCATCTCATCCTCTGTCGTCCCCTTCTCCTCCTGCCCCCAATCCCTCCCAGCATCAGAGTTTTTGCCAATGAGTCAACTCTTCGCATGAAGTGGCCAAAGTACTGGAGTTTCAGCTTTAGCATCATTCCTTCCAAAGAAATCCCAGGGCTGATCTCCTTCAGAATGGACTGGTTGGATCTCCTTGCAGTCCAAGGGACTCTCAAGAGTCTTCTCCAACACAACAGTTCAAAAGCATCAATTCTTCGGCTCTCAGCTTTCTTTATAGTCCAACTCTCACATCTATACATGACCACTGGAAAAACCATAGCCCTGACTAGATGAACCTTTGTTGGCAAAGTAATGTCTCTGCTTTTCAATATGCTATCTAGGTTGGTCATAACTTTCCTTCCAAGGAGTAACCCTGAACTTACATTATGTTTTTTGCCCTCTATACCGGTGAGCAAATTTTGAATAGAATATGTATACAAGTCATTTGGGAATCTTGTTAAAGATTTAGTATTTATTAGTGAACACATTATTAGTGTTTGTGGGTCTGGGGTGGGATCACAGTGAGGCTCTGCATTTCTAACAAATTCCTGTGTATTGCAGAACTTGCTGATGCTAGAACCACACTTGGGTGGCAAGACTACACACAGAGGCCAGGAAAATCTCAGGTGAACTATGTCCTATTTAGTCCTCTTTGCTTGTCTCATTCCTACTTGTCTTCGATGACTATGTGACAGAGTGACTCAATGAGATCCTAATTTGCTTTATCTCCTCACAGTCCTTTCCCATTCTCCACCCATTTCACAAAGGTAGTATGACCCTCTGTGTCTTCCTGTGGTTTCAGGAGAGATTTCTGTTTCTGGGCTGAAAGAAAGGTGACTTCCAAGACACATCCTAGTCTGGGTTTTGCCTTCTTGAGGCATAAGCTATTGACAAGAATTCTGCTGGGTTTCCTGGGCAGGAGGAGATGGAAGCCCTTTGAGAAGAGCAGCAGTCAGGAGAGTCCCCTGTCTGTGAAGGGGATGGAGGTCTGAGGAAGTCACATGCCTGAGGGTATGGCTGAGTTTTGTATCTAGTGCACTGAAAGTCTAGCAACAGAGCTCTCAGCCTTGCCAGATGCAGGCACCCCAAGTTCAGCATATAAACTAGAGGATCTTAAGCACTGAAGGGGAGAAGCTGCTTCCTGTCCATTTTAAAACAAATTCACAGCCTTGGTACAAATGGCCAGAGGTGGAATAAAAATAACTGATATGATGTTCCACAGGCTAGGAAGCTGAGAAAAAAGATTTTAGGTTGACTTATGGAAAATAAATGGATACTTCCTTTAGGGCTGAATGTTTGAATCAAGTTTCATATGTGCTAAACTTATTTCCAATCCAGTCTCTTCCCTGGAGCCTGAGTTGATGTGTTTAAGGGTATGGTGGCAGAGACAAGAAGTCCTGACTTTGTAATTCTGATTGAATTCCTGATTTCAAATGGATATGAGCCCCAGAGTTCTCATTTGTAAAGCTGTGAGTCCCAGCACTCAGTTCATAGGAGGGTTGAGAGGGCTAGAAATATTAAATGTAGAGCATGTGGCATGTAGTGTCTGATTACTAAATGTTTGCTACTCTTATACCCACCCACTCCACTACTACTGTTATAACTACCATGAACACTTCTACTATAATCAAGGCAGCATTTTATCCTCACAGTTTAACATCAGCAACGTTCCTAAAACAATGCCATGCACATCATTTATTTGAGTATTATTCAGAATCCCCCTGCATAGCAACCAGGCTCTAAATAATAAACTTTGATCATGATGATGTCTATGAATTTATTACCTACTCTTGATAGTTATTTTTTTGTATCACTCAGTGCCGTATCTGTAGCATAAACTTGGAAGAAAGAAATTATTTTTTGTATCTCTTTGCAATCCATTAGTTTTTAGTATCTTGTAAATAGTAGATACTCAGCCAACATGTGGCAACTAGTTGTTGCAAACAGTGAGTTTTGATAGTTTAGGAGAAGCCTAGTTGACAGAAATGTTAGATATAATTTTAGCAATCTGGGATTAGAGAAGCACTGCATTTTACTCTATATTATCTCCATATTGCTTCAAACTTAATTATATCCAAAAGCAGCTTAAGTTTTGTTACTTGCCAAGTAGGCTAAATATTAGGGTTCATGCAGCTATGGAAACAAGAGCTGCTGCTGCTGCTGCTAAGTCGCTTCAGTCGTGTCCGACTCTGTGTGACCCCATAGATGGCAGCCCACTAGGCTCCTCTGTCCCTGGGATTCTTCAGGCAAGAACACTGGAGTGGGTTGCCATTTCCTTCTCCAATGCATGAAAGTGAAAAGTGAAAGTGAAGTCGCTCAGTCGTGTCCAACCCTCAGCGACCCCATGGACTGCAGCCTTCCAGGCTCCTCCATCCATGGGATTTTCCAGGCAAGAGTACTGGAGTGGGATGCCATTGCCTTCTCCAGGAAACAAGAGCAGAGATAAGCAAACCACTAAAGAGAATCACTTTTCCTTCATCTGTTATATAAATATTTTTGTCAGGCTTTTGAACCTAGAGTAACAAGGAAGAAATCATCATGCTCTTAATCAAATTAATAACTCGTATTTTTAAAGTAATACCCTCGTGTGTGTCAGCAAAACATAACAATTCTTTTGAATTCGGTTAGTCAGGGGTTAAATTTCTAGCAACAGAAACTTTACAGCTGCTGTCAGAAATACAGTAATTACTTTGGTCAACATTCTCCAAGAAACTCCAGCTGTCTTATCAAGTGCGCTTTGTCAGAAAGACTCCTTTCCTGTTAGGGGGCATGAATTGTAGAATAACTACCATGGAGCCAGTGAAAGAGTTGGAATAAAAAATATTTCCAAAGCCATATTGTGGCTTTTTTTTTTGGCTTGAATCTGACATTCTGTTCATATTTACTGTGCTTTTTAGACAACCTTCCACCAAATTTTATGGACTGAAGAAAATGAGAATCTGCAGAATTTTTTTCTTTGAAATTAAATCCATAGGAAATCATTGCTAACTACAGCCACCAATCAAAATCTCTACCCACCCAATGTAAACAAAAATGAAGATAGCAGTAATATATACCTTCATGCTTTAAGGTTTTGTCACCTTAATGTGATGACTCTCTCAACAGAAGCCTAGTTCTAGAGCTTGTCAGAAGTCAAGAATGGTTCATCTTCTCAGTGTAAATATTCAGGGAAATCCTCATTATTCATGGAGTTGAGTCATTCCGAGGTGACTTTTAGTTTATACAATTACTCATCCTGTCATTTTCCTTTTCCTCCTCTAGGGGAGGATTTAGCAAGGAAGAACCAGGGACCCGTTAAACTTACAATCAGGTGACAAGAAAAGGATATATGAGGAAAGAAAAGTAAATGTGTAGTGTGAATGGAACTGATTAAAGTACAATTAGAGACCAAACCCCATACTGTAGCACTTAGTGATGCTATGTTCCAGTAGAAAACTAGCACTGATTGTTATTTCCATTTCATCTAGAGCAAAATGCAAACTTCTTACCCTGACTTACCCACTATCATCAAGTGCCTGACTACTTTTTCAGTTCTATGTCATACTGATACTATGCTTTAGACACTCAAACATTTTGAATCCTCAGACTTAACCAAGCTTGTTCTTAATTTAGAGATTTTGCACTAGTTCCTTCTGCACGTGTTGCTGTTGCTGCTGCTGCTAAGTCGCTTCAGTTGTGTCCGACTCTGTGTGACCCCATAGACAGCAGTCCACCAGGCTCCTCGGTCCCTGGGATTCTCCAGGCAAAAACACTGGAGCGGGTTGCCATTTCCTTCTCCAATGCAAGAAAGTGAAAAGTGAAAGTGAAGTCACTCAGTCGTGCCTGACTCGTAGCGATCCCCATGGACCGCAGCCCACCAGGCTCCTCCATTCATGGGATTTTCCAGGCAAGAGTACTGAAGTGGGGTGCCATTGCCTTCTCCGCTGCATGTGCTATCACCCCTTAATTTTATTTATATGGCTGGCTCCTGCCTCTCATTAAAATTGCAGCTTAAATGCCTCATCCTCCCAGAGGTCTCCTTTCCTCACCATACATAAGGTCGTCATTCACTAGCTTTCTATCTGTTTTAATTATCTTAACACTTAACATTTCCTCCTGTTCTTACCCATTTTATTATCATCTTCCTCCATGTGAAGGTAAACTCCATAGATGCAAGGTTCTGGTTGGTTTTGTTCATTCCAGTGTCCTTGGAAATTACAAAGCTGACAGGTATATTATGGATTCTCAACTAAAATTTTTGAAGGAATGAATGAATTTAAGAACAAGAAGTTACCATGTTTGCCAGAGGGGGAAGAGTAGGGGTAGAAATAGTTAGGGAGTTTGGGATCGACATGTACACACCAGTGTATTTAAAATGAAAAACTAACAGGGACCTACTGTATCGCACAGGGAACTCTACAATATTCTGTAATAATTTAAGTGGGGAAACAATTTGAAAAAATAGATACATATATTTGTATAACTGAATCACTTTGGTGCCTACCTGAAACTAATACAACATTATTAATCAAATATACTCCCATATTAAAAAATGTTTAAAGAAGAAGTTACATTAGGGATTTTTAGTCAAGGTATTATTAAATTAAAACCCATAGATTATGTGTAAGCCTGCCATTGCAGGAGACATAAGAGACATGAGTTCAATCCCTGGGTTTCGAGGGTCCCCTGGAGAAGGGCATGGCAACCCACTCCAGTATTCTTGCCTGGAAAACCCCATGGATGGAGGAGCCTGATAGTCTGCAGTCCATGGGGTCGCTACAAGTCAGGCACGACTGAACGACTTCACTTTCAGTTTTCACTTTCATGCATTGGAGAAGGAAATGGCAAGAATCCCAGGGACAGAGGAGCCTGATGGGCTTCCATCTATGGGGTCACACAGAGTCGGACACGACTGAAGTGACTTAGCAGCAGCAGCAGTGTTATTAGTAGAAAACTCTTTGTTTCTTAGCCATGGATAGAGGAGGCTGGTGGGCTACAGCCCACAAGGTCACAAGGAGTCGGACATGAGTGAAGCAATTTAGCACACGTGCTCGCACACATGCAACTTTGCATGGATAATATAGTACTTTTTTCTGAAGAGAAGCCATGGTTTTTAGCAGAAATTAAAAGTCTGACCCTCTGTCTCAAGTCTTGAGTTCCCCAGAAGTGGTTCTGAGATGAGGATTCATGTGGAAGTGATGCATTGGGAAATGTCTCCAAGAAAAACAGGTTGTGAAGTGAGGAAGTGAGGCTGGGAATGGAAGAGGGCCAAGCAGGGGTTAGCTATCAAAGCATGTCTACTAGGGGTACTGTTGGATTCACTTTATAGGAGAGCTCTGGAGATTGCATAACCTTCACTCAGAGCTGTGCTTATCAGTGCCTAAGAAGCAGGAACATTTATACTCTGCATCCCTAGTCATCAGCTCATGGCTTCCTGAGGCAGAGGTGGGGGTTATAGTTTTGACTTCCTCAGTTTGCAGATAAAGCTTTCTTAGGGAAACTGAAGGCAGTCTTCCAATGAAGAGAGGAAAGTTCTAGCTGTTGAGAGTAAAAAAAGACTAGAATCTGATGTTCATGAAAGTGGTAAAGAGTTCATAGAGGTATAGGTGGAACGCTGACTGTGTCGGCTGTACCTCCTTTGAAAGAAAAAAATGCTTAAGAATTACCAATCTAGTCTAATTTCCTTCATTTAAAATAAGGCCTCCTGAGGTAAGGTTCTTTTCCAACAGTTATGTAATTAATTGGCGAAATTTATTTGGGTCAGATCCAAGGTCTTCCAGTTACCAGCTAATTCACCAACTATTAATTTTTCACATTTCAAATTAAGATGCTTTTTAAAAAATCTCTGTACAAAAAAAAAAAAAAAGATACAGAGAATACAAAGATGAATAAATTACTGCTCCTGTTCTTAGTGATTTTATAGCCTAGCAGGAGATAAAAGATGCATATAAACAAGCAAAATTATAAATTATTATATAAGAAAGAATACATTCTTCAGATCAGATCAGATCAGATCAGTTGCTCAGTCGTGTCCGACTCTTTGCAACCCCATGAATCGCAGCACGCCAGGCCTCCCTGTCCATCACCAACTCCAGGAGTTCACTGAGACTCACGTCCATCGAGTCAGTGATGCCATCCAGCCATCTCATCCTCTGTTGTCCCCTTCTCCTCTTGCTCCCAATCCCTCCCAGCATCAGAGTCTTTTCCAATGAGTCAACTCTTCGCATGAAGTGGCCAAAGTACTGGAGTTTCAGCTTTAGCATCATTCCTTCCAAAGAAATCCCAGGGCTGATCTCCTTCAGAATGGACTGGTTGGATCTCCTTGCAGTCCAAGGCACTCTCAAGAGTCTTCTCCAACACCACAGTTCAAAAGCGTCAATTCTTCAGTGCTCAGCCTTCTTCACAGTCCAACTCTCACATCCATACATGACCACAGGAAAAACCATAGCCTTGACTAGACGAACCTTTGTTGACAAAGTAATGTCTCTGCTTTTCAATATGCTATCTAGGTTGGTCATAACTTTCCTTCCAAGGGTAAGCGTCTTTTAATTTCATGGCTGCAGTCACCATCTGTAGTGATTTTGGAGCCCAGAAAAATAAAGTCTGACACTGTTTCCTCTGTTTCCCGAACTATTTCCCATGAAGTGGTGGGACCGGATGCCATGATCTTCATTTTCTGAATATATTCTTAGGGAAACTCAAAACAGAGAGTAATCACTTTCAGTTTAGGGATGTGGGAAAGTTGACATTGAGGCATTTGATCTTGGTGTATCATTCTTCTTATAAGAAAATACACTCATTCAAAGGTAGGGCTGGGAATAAGTTGGTGAATGAAAAAGGCAAAGTATTTATTCTCATATAATTTACATTCTAATTTGGTAAGATAATAACCAGGAAGAGTAACAAATATCAAAGAGTGATAAGAATTATACAATAAAGGCTATGAAAGAAGAAAAGTTGAGGCTATCTTAGATGGAACGATTAGGGAAAGTCTCTGACATTTGAAATTTGAATTGAGACCAGAAGGATGAAAAGTGTCAGAACCAAGGAGAAAAACACTTAAGTGAGAAAAGAAAACCCAGCAAAATGAAGGGCAAAACCCCTGGGGCATGGAAAAAAGTTTGTAATACTTTAAGAAATTAACGAAGAGTAATTGTGAACTTCAGGATCAAAGGGTAACCTGGCTTGAGATTAGTTTAGAGAGACTGGCAGAACATTGTAGACGAGAGTAAGGAATTTGCATTTTAAGAGCAGTGGTTAAACATGACATTGCCTTATGTTTCAAACTTATAGTACTATTTGTACCAGCTATAAAACTTGGAATCTGAAATTAAAAATATTTACATTCTCAAAAAGGAAGGAGCTGGGTATAAATCTAAGAAAATATGCACAAGATCTGTAGGAAGAAAACTAAAATTATACTGATGAAAGAAGATCTCAATGAGTGGAAATGTATGTTCATAGATTGGAAGACTCAGTGTTGTCAAGATGTCAGTTCTTTCCAACTTGATATATAGATTAAACCCTCTCCCAATCTAAATTCTAGCAAGCTATTTTGCAGATATTGACAAACTGATTCTAAAATTTATACATAGATATAAAAGATATGGAATAGCCAACTGAAGAAGCAAATTTGGATGAATAAACTACTCTACTTCTAAATTAACTATGAAGCTACATTAAACACAGCACTTTATTTGGGGGTAAAGAATAGCCATACAAATCAATGTGACCAAAAAAAAAAAAAAGCTTAGGAAAATACCCACACAAACTGAGTTATTTTTAACAAATGCACAAGACAATTCAATGAAGAAAGGATTTTCTTTTCAAGGAATAGTGCTGGAAAGATAGTTATTTCACCAGCGGAGCTGAAAAAAAATTTTTTGGAAGTCCAAATAAAAATATGAGCCTAAATACAACATTATAAAGCAACTAAACTCCAATAAAAATTGACTTAAAAATATAAGCCTAATCACAAATATTATACCTTACACAAAAATGAATTTATAATAGATCATATATATAAATGTAAAATGAACAACAATAAAAAGCAGAGACAAAAACACAGGAGAACATCTATGTGCCATTGAGTTTGGTGATGACCTTTTAGATACAACACTAAAAACATATTCAGGAAAGAAAAAAAGATGGTATGTTAAACTTTATTAAAATATTTTAATCTGTGAAAAGACATAGATGAGCTTATAGGAGCCCTTTTTCTAATACTATTCTTCAAATAAAAGGAGCCAAGACTCTTGGAAGAAAAGCATGATTCTCTGGGGTACTTATGGACTGGGGTACATATATACACGGTGAGACTGGAGCATACTGTGGTGCGAGAAAGTAAGGAAGCACTCAAAGCAAAACAGAACAGAATAAAATGCCGTACACAACTGCAGAGTACAGCAAGGGCACAGAAGCCAGCTGGAAGAACTCCCAATTGACAAAGCTACCTGGAGACTCCCATGGAGGGAAGAACCTGGTAGGCTACAGTCCATGGGGTCACAAAGAGTTGGACACGACTGAGTGACTTCAGAGCAGTTTGAGGAGCAAAATAAATAATATAGTATTGGGTTATAGCATAAAGTATAAAGTAAATGAGTCCATATTTATATATAAATGATTTAATAAATAAATGGAGAAGAGCAAAATTTCCTCTGCAGAAAAATTCCAAATAAGTTTTGTAGAAACTCCCCTAAAGGGAGTGAGCATAACTCTCCACCCCATAAGTGTGAGCTGTGCACATGACTTCCTTCCAAAGAGTGCCTTATGGAAAGAAGGAAAAGAATAGTTTATAGGAAAAAGCTGACAAGCACCACCTCAACCGAGTGATCACGTTTTGTATCCATGGTGATGTCATGTTGGTAGCATGAACTCTTCCTGTGATGGAATGGAATGGCACCTTATCTCTGTAGCAATTTTCCCAAAACCCCATAACTCCATTTTGGTCATCAAAGAAGAGACCCCCAATTCAGAGATACTCTAATAAAAATATGCCCCTCTGCTGCTCTTGAAAACACTCAAACCCATTAAAAACAGGGACAAGTCTGAAAACTGTCACAGTCTAAAGAGACCTAAGGAAACATAGCAAGTGAATGCACTATGGCATTCTGGATGGAGTCCTGGAATAGAGAGACAACATTAAGTAAAATCTAAGAATATCTCACGGAGAAGGCAATGGCACCCCACTCCAGTACTCTTGCCTGGAAAATCCCATGGACAGAGGAGCCTGGTAGGCTGCAGTCCATGGGGTCGCTGAGGGTCGGACACAACTGAACAACTTCACTTTCACTTTTCACTTTCATGCATTGGAGAAGGAAATGGCAACCCACTCCAGTGTTCTTGCCTGGAGAATCCCAGGGACGGGGAAGCCTGGTGGGCTGCCGTCTATGGGGTTGCACAGAGTCAGACACGACTGAAGCGACTTAGCAGCAGTAGCAGCAGCAAGAATATCTCAATGAAGTATGAACTTCAGGTAATAATAAGTATCAACATTGGTTTATTATTGTGACAAAAAGATCACATAAATGTTAAGATTTTAATAACAGCGTAAGTTGGGGTTGGGGTATATAGGAACTCATTTTACTATTTTCAAATTTTTCTGTAAATATGACTATTCTAAAACAAGATTTTAACTGAAAAATTACTGTGATGTAATTTAAAAAAAATGGGAAATAACTCAAGAGCCCATTAGCAGTAAAATAGATAAATCAGGTCCAGCAGCAGCAGCATGCTTACAATGGACTATTAAACTGCACTAAAAATAACACACTTCTCATGTATGCAACAACATGAATGCTTTTCAAAAATACTATGGTGAAGAAAGAAGCCAGAATCAAGAGTACATAGTGCATGGTTTAATTTATATAAGAGTCCAAGTGGAAGAAATCAAAATATTGATTTCCTTTGAGGGATGCAGATTGGAAGAGGTGAAGAGAGAAATTTCTGGAGTTCTGAAAATGTTCTGTATCACAGTTTTGGTAATAGTTACATGAAGTATATATTTATCAAATTCATTGAATTGTATTTTTATTATCTGTGCCTTTCGTGGCATGTAAATTTTACTTCAAACCACCTACATGATGATTTTAAAAATACTTGGCCACTGTGGGGAGAATGAATTTTAGTAAGTTAGAGTAGTATCAAGGAAATCATTTAGGAGTCTAATGTGGAATTCTGAAGGAAAAAATGAGTGATAGATGATGAGAGAAATAGATGAATTGGGGATATATTTTAGAGCTGGAAGCACCAAGGACATACTGTTTTATGAAATGTGGACAGCTAGAAATTCTTGTGGAGTGAGCCTTGGATTTAATCAGCAGAGCCAGATATGAATTTCAGCTCTGCTACTTCTCAACTGAGTGATCACACATAAATAGCTTCATGTATTTGGGTCTTTAATATCTCATCTTTGAAGTGAGCTAATTGGAATTATCTTACCTTGGTTTCAGTTTCCAGAAACAATCAAGTGAAGTAATTTGTATATAAACAGTTTATAAATTATAGTGTATTATAGATATTGTAGTTATTAAATACACTGCATAATAAATGTGGCAGTACTGGAAAATGTATCATAGGTACTTTAATCATCAACCGTGAGCAATAAAATACCCTAACTTAATAAATAGCTCTACTTCTCTAGGTGAATAGTACTAATAAGAATCTCAAATTTAGACTTTAAGAATCCCAAACTACAGGTTAGAAAACAAAGCTTGGATACCTGGTAAGAGATCAAGGTTGCAGTACTGAGAAAACAGAGCTGTGTAGTTTGTTACAAGAGTCTTTAAAATTCCATACACAGTTCTTCGTGCAACACAATGGCACCTCAAGCTCAGTGTAGTTTGCATTTGTTTGCAAATAAGCACAGATATGCATTGTTATATCTTCAAAACAACTTAGCTGGGGCTATGCCACTCTGACTCTGTGCTCAGAACTCTCATGATAAGTCCAAGATGACAGCCAATCAAATGGTACCCTACTAAGGTTTCCTAGGCAACTGACACACAGCTAAAGAAACAAATTGCACATAGTTGAGAAGAAAAATATTGCAGCAATTTCACCTTACTGATATTTTTCTTTATACATATATATATATATATATATATATGGACCAATTTTGGAAAAACAGAGCATGAGAGCCAGAATAGCAATGAGAAAAAGGACCAGAATGCCCTTGTTGTTTGAACCTACAAATACTATTGTCTTCTGAAATACAGTTGTAGATGATAATATTGAAAATAGTGTGATTTCAAATATTTTTTTGACTTCCTGGAAAAGATTTTGGGGATAGCGTTCTTATTCTGTCCTCATTCTAACTTGAGATTTGGATATTGTTTTTGTATAAAGATCAGATTGGGTGGGATTGGGAAACATATTTTTGCTTCTTAATTCACAGGATATAGAACATACTCAAGACACAGTAGGCTCTCAATAAATATGATTGCATCAATAAAGAAACAGCAAGGAACTTTCTGATTCTCTAATGTCCTTGTTCTATACTCATCTCAAGGAACACTCAAGATCAGTTCAACGGATGATGAGCAAGCACTGGATTTAGAAGGCAAAGGAACAGTAGTCTTTGGCCACTTCCTCTTTCAGATTTGCCTTCCCTTTCTGCATATCTATTACATAATCACTATCTTCCAGCTAAAGTCTAAGTAGATGAAATGAACCCCTGCCTCTCACCTTTGTGTTCCAATGTGTGGAGTTAGCACCTTGAGAAAAGAGGAACCTAAGTAATTAAGTCATTAAACAAAGACATATTAAGTCCTCAAGATGTGCCACATGCTGGAAATGCTGACTGATTTCATGATTTTGAACAAATACTTAATAACCAAGAACTCACTGTATATAAGGTCTAGCGAAATACGGCAGACTTTTAGAGCTGCAGAGAACTATGTTGGCATGTGACTAGATTCAGGATCTCTAAACCCTTGAACACTGTCTTATCAGCAACCAGGAAAGGAGACTAGAAACTGAGTGATACACAGAAAACAAGCCAGATAAATGGATTTTCTTTATTAGCTAGACTTTAAATCCTGCCTATTTGATCTCTTGCCCTGATATTCAAAATATGAGCCTCTAGAATTTCAGAATTAACTCCAAAATCTAGACTAGAGGAAGGTTTAAGTATCCAGAATATACAGTTGGTAGATGGGGAATCCTATCTGCTTGTTTACCCCTGCATCTTGAGTACCAAGCACGGAAGCTGAGCTTAGTAAACTTTTACTGAGTGGAAGAAGTCCTTTCCGATTTTCTGTCCCAGGACCCATCTTAGCAGACCACAGGATAGAGTATGAATACCTGAGAGGAAGCCTTGACCCTCCTGGAGAGATTAGATGAAGTCACTAAGATTCAGGAGTCATTTATTCTAATTCTCTCACTGAATGAATACACATAATGAATTCCAAGGAAGGTAATGTTTGCTGAAGGTCATATGTCTACTTAGTGGGAGAATTTCTGAGTTTCTTCTATCTGCCTACTGTATCACAGAAGGAATTAATGGACTGTCGGATGATGAACCTCAGGGTAGTTCCTTTCAAAGGAAACACCTGTATTCTTAACCTTCTAGAGGGCAGAATCTAGACCACTAAGAGTAAATGTCTGCAGAGTAATGATAATAAAAAAGTAATGCTATTAAAATAAATTCATACTTAGGCTTTTAAATCATACTACATTTCCAGATGGTCTGTAGATTCCATTTTTGAAAATTTTCTGTGTATGTACACGTGGAAAAAACTGCATAGAGTGATCTATAGTGAATGCTATCGGAGATCTCTGAGTGTTAGAATTTTATGCATCTCATGGCTTCCCAGGTGGCTGGGTAAAGAATCCTCCTGGAAGATCCCCTGGAAGAGGAAATGACAAACCACTCCAGTATTCTTGCCTGGGAAATCCCATGGACAGAGGACCCTGGTGGGCTACAGTCCACAGGGTCACAAAAGAGTCAAACACAACTGAGCACGAGCACACAGTACCCAGTTATTGAACAATGAGAGTTATTCCATGACCATTTTAGCTAACATATTCATCATTAGGTTTAAGACAAATATATAAATGTACAATGTTAGACATAAAGATATCAGAGTTTGTGTATAAATATAATGCTTGGAATATGGTAGATATTTAACACATTTTTTTTAGTTTGTTATAAATTTTATGTTTTAAAAGTTGTTTTTTTTTTTGATGTGGACCATTTTTATTGTCTTCATTAAATTTGTAACACATATTGCTTCTGTTTTATGGTGTATCAGGGGCTAGGGTGGTTTGCCCCTGAGGCTTGTAGGATCTTAGCTCCCTGACCAAGGATCAAACCTGCATTTCCTGCATTGGAAGGTGAAGTCATAATCACTGGGCCACCAAGGAAGTCCAGTTTTGAATGCATTATTTATAATTTATGGATATATAACCATACTAGCAGTAGAACTCTTTTGACTACTTGATAAATTATTATATAGTTCAGATAATTTGAAATGGACCAATTCAGATTTTTGTCTATATGATGAAAGCATTAATTGTAAATTTTCCCCTCCTAATTGGAGTTTATACTTTATAATGAAATGGCTTATGCTATCTAGAATTATGTTGCTTCCAGAGTTTGGGTTTAATGAAAATCTCATATCTTTTATATGGCTTCAGGCATACATCTGAAGATATCCCAAGCTGAATTATTTGAAAAAGAAAGCAGGGCTGCAAATGAAAAGAAAGGCAGTCTTGCTTCTCTTAGAATGATACACTTCACCAAAGAAAAATCACTGAAGTCATTACATCCTTGATTATTGTTTTAAAACTGTCAAAATAGTCACTTCCAAATATCCTCTGTCTTCTCCTGCTTGTGGATAGCCAAAGATATATGGGGGTAGAGGGGAATGACAGAAAAAAAAAAAAAGTCCTGCCCAATACAGCTATTCTGAGATGGTTCTCTCAGGTGGTTAATCACTGGGATTAATTAGTAGCAGATACTGTGAGAACTTGTATTTTTTCCTTGATTCTTAGTCTTACATCACCAGGTATTTTCTAAAATCAGGCTGAACTCATCCATAAATTAAGTCTTGAAGCTTGCCCCTGAGGGAAGAATCCTCACAGGTATCCATCCCGACAGTGGGAGTCGTGCTCTGAATGCAGAGTAAAGCAGTGACTCGAAAATACATTTGTTCCCACCCACACCTTCTCCCACTGACAAATGCTGCGGCTCTCCAGGCCAGAATTCTACTTCAACAAATAGACTTACAAAAATAAAAGGAAAAGAAAGAAGGTGGGGGGGCCCAGAGAAGAAAAGCCTGTCGGAGATGGAACACCTGCATAAAATGGAATATTTAATTGTGCCCACACCCCCAAAAATAGTACTTTCCAGAGCAACTGAGAGTTGCTATCTCAAAACCAGTGCATGTGTCTAAAGAGGCCCATAGTTATCACATCTGGACATGGGTCTGATGGGCTATAAAATATGAAGAGGCTTGCTGTAACTGATTATCACAACCATTCTTTCATAACTCCTGATTCTCAGCCAGTTAAGAATGCTACCTACTTGCAGCCACCTCAGTCTGGAGCACCATATCAAGAAGCATGACTAGCATTTCATACATAACCACCCAGGTACCTGAGTTGGCATTCAACATCCTCATTCGTTTTCTAATGCACATTTTTGGGCCTGTGCTGGAACTATGTGGAGAAGGCATGGCAACCCGCTCCAGGACTCTTGCCTGGAAAATCCCATGGACAGAGGAGCCTGGTAGGCTGCAATCCATGGGGTTGCAAAGAGTTGGACACAACTGAGCGACTTCATTTTCACTTTTCACTTTCATGCATTGGAGAAGGAAATGGCAACCCACTCCAGGGTTCTTGCTTGGAGAATCCCAGGGACGGCAGAGCCTGGTGGGCTGCCATCTCTGGGGTTGCACAGAGTCGGACACGACTGACGTGACTTAGTAGCAGCAGCAGCAGCTGGAACCATGTAAAGGGGGCCAGGGGAATGAGGGGATGGGAGTAGCCACCGCCACATAAATATGGCCCATTCTTCTTTTGTGGGCATTATGGTTTCATTAATTCAATATTATATATAGTATGATTTATACATTTGTGATATTGTACAGAATACTTTTACATTTGACATAAAAAATAACAGAGCCTAGATATTTATCCTTATCTAATTCTTATATTTATTCTTATATAATCTTAACAATTGGCACCAGGTTTCAGAAGAATGGACAACTGTAAAACTAAATGTAAATTAAAGAGGTAATGTGCAAACCATCTAACTAAAAATGATATTGCCAGTTGGGTGTAGTACATGCTCAGGAACTATGCTAGTCACTCCATGAATGCCTTTGTTTTCCATTTTTCTCCCTCTGACTTGCTATCTGTAATTGTCATCAGGATTAGAAGCTGGGATATTTTTGGGATCACAGAAAGTCAACCTGAATCACAGTCTCCACGCAGAATGGAAGAACAGTCAGAGGGCTTCCAGGGAAAGAACCGCAAAGTCATTTTAAAAGCAGGACCTATTTGCAAGTTTTATCCCTTCTTTGAAGCATCAGGAATGATAGCTCTGGGCTATCTCTCAATAAAAAATAGATTCAATGCATATCACACAGGGACTTCTTAAGAGCTCAAACTGCTTTGCAATATCATATAATATTTTCACAGTCACAATATTTCTCTTTGAGATTATTTTTTAAGGGAGAAAAACAAATATTTAAGGGAGAGAGAAATTATTATCTGTTATTATAAAATAACCTAGACACTCAAGTATCTGATTCTCCAGCTTTCTGCTTCACTGGTCAAAGCATTTTAAGTGTAGATGATTGAAATCTCAAAATTACTTCTGTGTGTAAACACAAGATAACTGGGATAACAGTAAGTACATCATAACAAAATATAATTGACCACGTATTATGATAAGCATTTCATACTTATATAATTTTATAACAACTTGCTTGTGACAATGATTATATTTCTAATTCTTCTCCAAGTATCTCCTTCAAATATTTCCAGTGGTCCTCCAAGGTCTATGAGAAGATTACACTACTCTGCCCCCTTGAAGTTGAGTGAGGTCATGTGATTTTCTTTGGTTGGTGAAATGTATGCAGTTATAGGCAAGTCAGTAAATAATTACTTGCTCTCATTTTCTCTCTGCCTTAGTTATCAACAAAATTTTATGTGGCTGCTATTCTGTCAACAAAGTTCCAGAGTGAGAAGTAGGGGAGAGCTCCTCAAATGACCCACAGAAGACATTCAGCATGAATGAACGCGAAAAACAGAGCTTTGTTGTATAGGTCACTAAAATTTTGGAACTGTTTATCACCTGTCCTAGCCTATCCTAATTAATAGGGTATCAAGTACATATTATCTGCATTTTACTCATAAATAAAGACTCACATGAATATTCTAACTTGTTCAAGGTCAAGGTGTCAATAAAAGACAGAACTGTGATGTGAATAGTTCTTTCTGAATTTAGAGCCCAACTCTTTACCACTGAGCTTATTTCATGGACTTGAATTAGTGCTTGCAATACATTTACTTTTATGTGAACTTCCTTAGACTTAGTGGTTCTATAAAAGACTTGTTTGTGATACTGTTTCTTCAGAATATCTTTTTAAAGCTAAACCAAGATAATAAAAATACCTTCTATAGCTCTTTATGATTTACAAAGCATTTTCACAAAATGGTAACATTATATCATCACAATAAACCTGTGACTTAGAAAGGCAGGTATTAACTTGTTATTCCAGGTGAAGAAAATCACGACACAGGAAAGTTGATAGTTGACATGCTCAAGGTCAAACAGCTGGGCAAATTCTGGGACAAGAGTCTCAGAGTCATGAATTATTCTCTAATGACAACAGCAGGAGGGAGGTCTGAAGAGGTAGTGATCATTCCTGGCACAGTAGAGAGAAGCCTGTTGTTCAACTCAGCTCTGCAAACAATTTGCAATTTTATTTTGCAATCAGGATCATTGATAACATTTTCAAATCATTCTTCACTGCAATCAGTTCTAAAAATAGAACTGATTAACATTGCCATAAAAATAGTAGAACAATTCAGGCTTAGATTGCAAGATGATCACAATTAAAAAAGTAACTCAAACTAAGTCCTAGACCCAAAAGAAAATACTTTAATAGAGTTTATTTCTGATCCTTAAGCATCACTTTCCAAATGAGAGTTTATAAAAAAGAAACAAAATTGTAAAGAAAAATTACTGGATCTATGTGTAAAAGCAAACATATTCTGTATTTGAGAAATTATATTTTTGACAGTATAAACTGTTATTGCTATGCTATGCTAAGTCACTCGTGTCCGACTCTGTGCGACCCCATAGATGGCAACCCACCAGGCTCCCCCATCCCTGGGATTCTCCAGGCAAGAATACTGGAGTGGGTTGCCATTTCCTTCTCCAATGCATGAAAGTGAAAAGTGAAAGTGAAGTCGCTCAGTCGTGTCCAACTCTTAGCGACCCCATGGACTGCAGCCTACCAAGCTCCTCTGTCCATGGGATTTTCCAGGCAAGAGTACTGGAGTGGGGTGCCATCGCCTTCTCCATAAACTGTTATTAGGTGAACAAATTTGGATTTCTTTCAATTTCAAAACAGCAATTTGCTTCTCATTGTTGATTACAAATATTAATTTCTAACTTAATGAAATTATTGATCACTACTTAAGGATATGCTTAATTTAATGTTTATTTTAATAATTCCACATTATTTTTTGATTGTATGGCTAGAAGTAAGTTTATAGCCTTCAGTTACAAAAATGTGATTTTTTTAGGAAAAAATTCCAAAAGCACCACATGATCATAGGTAAATTTTAGCATGATAGTGCCTATTCTTTCTATGGACAGTTCACAAATTCATTTCTGTAAATGAATTTAGAAGGGAAATGAAGGTGTCTGTCTTCCCTGCCAGAAAGAAATGAGCAAGAGAGACAGTTTCACTTGGGTAAGTTTGCACAGCAAGTAGCTGAGCCAGGGAACTCAGAACTCCAAAGTATCAGTTCCTTAACATTGGATCTCACTACCTTAAAATGGTCAATAATCTATTAGTACACAATGGCTTACCAGACCATCATGAACGTTATCAAGGTGTAATCTGATAATGACAGAGGAAACAGGCCTGAATATTTCACATAGACCCACTCCAGTATTCTTGCCTGGAAAATTCCATGGACAGAGGAGCCCGGTAGGCTACAGTCCATGGGGTCACAAAGAGTCGGACACGACTGAGCAACTTCACTAACTTCACTTATTCCTTTTGCATTACCAGTGGAATTTCAAACGTCATCTGAAACCACAATCAGATTCGCTCCAGAGAGCAAAAACTCAGCTTCAAAGCACACATTTTCTAATTCTTTTGAAGGATGTTTGTATTCACATTTCAAGTGTCAGACACAATGCTAATTCTGCTTTTAGCTCGTCTCTGACGGAAGGATCATAATAATTCTGGAAAGTGCTCTGAACTCAAACATTTCAAGACTTTCCTCATCATTTTTAGCTTTGCAAATGCCTTAGTATTCGGGACTTTTGACTTTGCCTTTGACCTATTTTTAAATGATATTTTGATTCTTTGACTATATTATTAAATGTGTATATGTGTTTGAATCTATATAATCTCTATAGATTAATCTATGTTCATAACTGCATCTGTATCCACAAATATAACTCATCCATGTCCAAATATGCACATATATCTTTATTTAGACTATCTATAACTATAGAGTTTGTGCATGTATGCTAATTGCTTCAGTTGTGTCCAATTCTTTGCAACACTATGGACTGTAGCCCACCAGACTCTGCTGTCAAAGGGATTCTCCAGGCATGAATACTAGAGTGGGCTGCCATTTCCTTCTCCAGGGGATCTTCCTGACCCAGGGATAGAACCCATGTCTCTCACGTCTCCTGCACTGGCAGGTGGGTTATTTATCATTAGTACCACCTGAGAAGCCCTTAACTATAAAGCTATATGTTATCTACATAGAGAGATAAATGTATGGAAATCTGGATCTGTATAGACATATCTATAATTAAATCTATAGAAAATATAGATATAAATATGTACACACCTATACATATTTAATTATATAGGTGTAAAAGGAAAAAGTATAAATATTTGAAAAACTGGAAATAAATATTTTTAATTAAATAATTTCCATCTGCTGCTGCTGCTGCTAAGTTGCTTCAGTCGTGCCCAACTCTGTGCGGCTCCATAGACAGCAGCCCACCAGGCTCTTCTGTCCATGGGATTCTCCAGGCAAGAATACTGCAGTGGGTTGCCATTTCCTTCTTCAATTCATGCATGCATGCATGCTGAGTCGCTTAAGTTGTGTCCGACTCTGTGCGACCCCATAGACAGCAGCCCTTCAGGCCCCTCTGTCCACAGGATTCTCCAGGCAAGAATATTGGAGTGGGTTGTCATTTCCTTCTCCTAATTTCCATCTACCAAAGCCTATTTCAAATACTAAATCCTTCCAAAAAGTCTCCCCTCCAAATCAGAAGCTGGAATCAAGATTGCCAGGAGAAACATCAACAGCCTCAGATATACAGATGACACCACTCTAATGACAGAAAGTGAAGAGGAACTAAAGAGCCTCTTGATGAGGGCAAAAGAGGAGAGTGAAAAAACTGCTTTAACGCTCAATGTTCAAAAAACTAAGATCATGGCATCCAGTCCCATCACTTCATGGCAAATCGATGGTGAAAAAGTAGAAGCAGTGACAGATTTTGTTTTCCTGGGCTCCAAAATCACTGCTGGTGGTGACTGCAGCCATGAAATTAAAAGATGCTTGCTCCTGGGAAGGAAAGCTATGACAAACCTAGATAGTGTATTAAAAAGCAGAGATGTCACTTTGCTGACAAAGGTCCATATAGTCAAAGCTATGGTTTTTCCAGTAGTCAGGTTTAGATGTGAAATTTGGACCATAAAGAAGCCTGAGTGTCAAAGAATTGATGCTTTCAAACTGTGGTGCTGGAGAAGACTCTTGAGAGTCTCTTGGACAGTAAGGAGATCCAACCAGTCAATCCTAAAGGAAATCAACCCTGAGTATTCATTGGGAGGACTATGCTGAAGCTCCAATACTTTTGCCCCCTGATACAAAGTGCTAATGCATTGGAAAAGACCCTGATGCTGGGAAAGATTGAAGGCAAAAGGAGAAGAGGGTAGCAGAAGATGAGATGGTTAGATAGCATCACCGACTCAATGAACCTGAATCTGAGCAAACTCCAGGAGATACTGAAGGGTAGGGAAGCCTGGTGTACTGCAGTCCATGGGGTCTCAAAGAGTCAGACACGACTTAGCAACTGAACAACAGCCATATGAAAACTGTTATTGCCTCCTTTGAACCCCTCGACAACATACTCTTCTTATGAAAATTTCTCAATAATTCTTAGAATAATAAGAGTTTTCATATGTTGATGTGCCAGACACTATCTAATTAACCCAGTCTCCAACTCAAGCCTGAGAAATAGCTTTTATTCTCTTCTTTTGAAGGTGGAGAAGTTGAGATAGAAAGACTGATATTTCCAGGCTCAAGTAACAAAGTGTAGAAGAGGAAGTTGAACTAAGATGTAACTGACTTCATGTGTGATTTAGTCTCCTTTATTTATTAATTTCAAAATATTTATTGAGCCTTGCTATGTGCAATAGTCCATATAAATTCCAACCATTTGGTGAACTATGAACTATACACATATGAGACAAACTCCAAGTTTACTAGCTAGGTTAAAATAATTGAGTAGAGATTTCAGAGTCTGGGGATGGTGTGTGGAGATTGAATTCAGCAGATTAGCAGCCTGATAATAGAACACAAAATAAATCCTTTTCATAAGAGCATAGTAAAATCCAGAGTCTCTATAACAAATGACTGACAATATTTGGGATATAACCCAAAGTATAATATATACACACATATATATGTATACATATATACAATCAATGGAGACTCACCCAAGATGACCCAGAATTTGGAATTAGCAAACATTTTCTAGTAGCTATTATAACTATAGATGTAAGGGAAAATAAGGTCATAAAGATTGAAAAGCTAGAAAATGTCACCAGAAAACTATGAACTATAAAAAGAATCAAATGTAAATTTGAGGACTAAAAAATATAATGTCTAATGTAAACAATTTACTGGATACCTTTCATAGCCTATTTAAGCTGACAGGAGAAAGAACAGGTGACAGTAAATCAATAGACATTTTTCAAATTGAAAAACAGAGGGGAAAAACATTGAAAAATGATGAGCATGGACTCAGAGATTTGTGGAGAAATATGGAGATGCCTCACATATATGTAAATTGGAGGCTTAGGGCTACAGGAGAGAGAAAATGGGACAGAAAAAAATTTTTCCAAAATTTGAATAAAGGCAGAAGTTAAATTATTTTAAAAGCTCATTAGCAAACCTCAAGAAGGACGAATAAAATGCAAACTTCATTTGACACGTTACTGTCGAACTATTGAAAAACAAAGATGAAGAGAAAAATCTCAGTACGGAGAAAATGATGCATTATATACAAGAGAACAATGACAAATTGTTGCTAAATTCTCATCAGAAACAATGGTGTAAAGAAGACAGAAGATAATTCATTTAAAGTTCTAAGAGAAGAAAAATCTGTCACTCAGAAATTTATATTCAAGAAAAATGTCACTCCAGAATGAAGGAGAAATAACAATATTTTAAAAAACATATTCATATAGCTGCAGACCTGCACAAAAAAAAATACTGAAGGAAGTTCTGGCTGAAGACAAATAATCCTAGATGAGACTTGATGTTCAGAAAAGAATGGAGATTACTCTGAATAGTAAATACGTACATAGAAAAATAATATATTTCTCCTAAGAGCTCAAATATCAATAACCTCAGATATGCAGATGACACCACCCTTATGGCAGAAAGTGAAGAGGAACTCAAAAGCCTCTTGATGAAAGTGAAAGTGGAGAGTGAAAAAGTTGGCTTAAAGCTCAACATTCAGAAAACGAAGATCATGGCATCCGGTCCCACCACTTCATGGGAAGTAGTTGGGGAAACAGTGTCAGACTTTATTTTTCTGGGCTCTAAAATCACTACAGATGGTGACTGCAGCCATGAAATTAAAAGATGCTTACTCCTTGGAAGGAAAGTTATGACCAACCTAGATAGCATATTCAAAAGCAGAGACATTACTTTGCCAACAAATGTTCATCTAGTCAAGGCTATGGTTTTTCCTGTGGTCATGTATGAATGTGAGAGTTGGACTGTGAAGAAGGCTGAGCGCTGAAGAATTGATGCTTTTGAACTGTGGTGTTGGAGAAGACTCTTGAGAGTCCCTTGGACTGCAAGGAGATCCAACCAGTCCATTCTGAAGGAGCTCAGCCCTGGGATTTCTTTGGAAGGAATGATGCTAAAGCTGAAACTCCAGTACTTTGGCCACTTCATGTGAAGAGTTGACTCATTGGAAAAGACTCTGATGCTGGGAGGGATTGGGGGCAGGAGGAGAAGGGGACGACAGAGGATGAGATGGCTGGATGGCATCACTGACTCGATGGACTTGAGTCTCAGTGAACTCCTGGAGTTGGTGATGGACAGGGAGGCCTGGAGTGCTGCGATTCATGGGGTCGCAAAGAGTCGGACATGACTGAGAGACTGATCTGATCCGATCTGATCTGAAGAGTTCAAAATCTACATACTGTTTAAACTGAAATTATAGTAGTGTATTGTGGGCTGTATAACAAACGTAGACATAATATACAGGACAACTTACAGAAATGGGAAATAAAGTCATATGATTTGTGGATCTTTCATTTTACATAAACCAGCACAATATTTCGTCTAGTTAGAGTGTAGAATGTTTAAGATGTAAATTTCAATGTCTAGAGGAAACACTGAAAACCAATAATGAAATGAGGAATAGCTAAAAAGCCAATAGAGAAATTGAGATAGAATTTTAGGAGGTATTCAAATCAAAAGAAGGAAAAAAAGAAGGGACAGGGGGAAAAAAATAAAAGATGGGACATGCAGAAAATGAATAGAAAAACAGTTGGCCTAAATCAAACCATATTATAATTACATTAAATGTTGATGGATTAAACATGCCCATTAAAGACATAGATTATCTGGCTAAATTTAAAAAAGAATACTGGACTTGTGTTTTCTATAAGAATTGCATATTGAATATGAAGACACAGGTCAGTTGAAAGTGAAAAAAAAAAAAAAAAAGGAAAAAGATAGACCTTGCAGACACTAATTACAAGACGGCTAGACTAGGTATATTACTATCAGATAAAGTAAACCTTGTTATAGTGGTGCATCACCATCCATGAAGTGAGAGTGTTTTCAATTATAAAAGGGTCAGTTTGTTGGCAAGACATAAAAATCCTAATACCTATACAGAGCATCAAAACAGGTAAAGCAAAATTTGACTGAATTAAAGGGAGAAACAGATAAATACATTTAGAGATTAACACTCCCTCTCAGTAACTGAAAAAAAGTCAAAAGAACTAGTAAAGGCAAGAAGATCTAAATAAGACTATGAAACAGTCTGACTCAAGTAACATATTTAGAATTTCAGTGACTATATTATCTAAAAACCATAGAATTAAATTAGAAGTCAATGACAATGAGTTATCTAGGAAATTTCCAAATATTTGAAAATACAGCAACACTGTTAAGAAAATTAAAAAGTAAGTCACAGATTGGGGAAAATACTGACAAAATACATACCTGATGAGATATGTATATCCAGAAAATAGAAAGAGCCTCTAAAATGCAGGAATAAGTAGACCACTGAATTAAAAGGAGGCAAAGTGTATGAACATGTGAGTTGCCATTTTGTGCACAAAAATGTAGTCAGCATTATTAGTTATCAGGGAAATGTAAATTAAACCACTGAGACATGATACACACCAGCCAGAATGAGTAGTTTTAAAAGACGAAGAACTCCAAATGCTGATGAGCATTTGGAGTAACTAGAACTCTCATATATTATCAGTGTGAGAATAAAATGTTACCACCACCACTTTGGCAAAAAAAGCTTGGTTTCGTAAAAGACTGAACAAACATCTACTATTTTCATCAATTCTGCTTCTAAATATTTACCCAAGAGAAATGATAATATGTTCCACAAAAAGACTTCCAGAGAAGTATTCACAGCATCTTTGTTCACAACAGCTAAAAATTGAAAACAGTCTGGGAATCCATCAGCAGGAAAGTGATTTAAACACAAACACACATATACATGTACCCATGCTTAAGCAAAACTGGTGTTTATATATTCAGTTTCAGCATTAAGAAGAAAGGAACTGATACATTCAAACACCATGTATCTCAAAACAATATGTTGAGTAAAAGACTTACCCAAAAGAGTACATGCTAAATGATTTAATTTATCTGAAATTCTGAAGCAAGTGAAATTAATCATGATGAAAAATAATAAGAACAGGCTTTGCCTCTAAGAATGACAGGGAACAGATTGACTAAGAAGGGGGCATGGGGAACTTTGCTGAGATGACGGAAATGCTATATATTTTGTTGGGATTTTGATTTCATGATTGTATTCACTTGCTAAAACTTTTGAATGAGTCACTTAAAATTAATGTATTTCAGGGAACTGCCTCCTTCATCACAACAGAAGGAAAGGAGGAAATCAGACTATTTCCCTTTTGTACTATAACATTCAGGGATTAGGTTTTATTTATCTTTGATTCTTCATCATTGTCAGCAGAGTCTTCTCAGATATATTCTGCTTGGTAAATGTTAAAGTAATGTCTCTGTGATCTCTTTCTGTTTTCCTCTTTCTTAAACTTTTAAACTATAGTAAGAGATAGTAACAATAGTTAATGATGCCATTGTCAAGAATTTTAATAGGTAAATACTAGTTTTAATTCTCACAATATTTGTGTGGTTCATGTTGCTCAGAGTCACACATATGTAGCTAAACGAAAGTGAGGCCAATGTCTAACTCTCTCTGCCTGCTCAGGTAAAGAACCATGGTGGGAAGTACTTGGTCTGAGTGAGATTTTCATTGACGTTATTTCCACCTGGTAATGAAAACCATTTCAGTCTGGTGTTCGGCAAATCACCCTGTTTAGTGGAATATAAACCCAAGTAGTTTTATGAAGCAATTTGAATCTGTTTACTTCTTAAAGCAGTTTTCTTAACATCAGTGAATTGGAGGTAGAAACATCTAATATTGGAAATCCTAATCATTTTATAACAGAGGATTACAGAAGGAAGGAAAAACCAGCTGACCCAGCTCCTTACTTTAAATTCCCCTGACCAGTGTTTTTTTTTTTGGGGGAAGTTGTCCAGGAAAGATCATAAGTCATCTCAGGTCCTCATCAAGAAAGATCTCTTTGAGTTGGATCACAATTTCCCTTGCTTTAATCAAACTTCTTATCTTATAAAATAGAAGCCAAAATGTATAAAAAACAGGAAGCTACAGACCCTCATGTCAAATATTAATTTTCTTATTTCACTTCAATAACTCCAACTGCAGAATCTGTTACCATACTCTATCTGATGAATCTTCCCATGTTCTTCATCTATTAAATATAAAACCTCGTGTGTGTGTGTGTCTGTATGACTTTTCTGGCTAGGATACCTATGTTTAATGGATGTAGCTTTGTTTCTACTCTTGTTTTCAGAAATAATTTCTAGAAGTCATTCAAGTCTCAGTTGAACTTAGAAATTGGAAAATAAGGCAATCTTCATACCTCAGACTTAGCACTTTCGAATTGCAAATTAAAATCAAATCAGAGCTAAAAAACTTTCCACAGGTGAAACCAATTCATGCAGTGTTAGCTGAGCCAGAAAGTTCTAATTTTAAGGTTTCTGAAACTACGTGAGTGTGTGTGTGCGTTCTGTTGTAATCAGGATGAATCAGCTGTAACTTTCATAATACTTGTCATTGGACGTATTTAACGTCTTTTTAAAATACTTTGTCAAAATTATCTTAATAGACCTGGATTCCAAAACTAGTTTTAATAAACTGTTATTATTAGATATAATGGTCTATAAGTTTCTGTCTTGAAGATGAGAATATTTCTGAGGCCAGAGTTTTATAGGTTGTATTGTTTCCACTCCCCCAAAATGGATATGTTGAAGTTCTGGCACTTAGTACCTTCAGAATAAAACCTTATTTGAAAATAAGGTTGTTATAGGTATAATTAGGATTAAGACATTCTGGAATACAGTGGGCTACTAATCCAGTACAAATGCTATCCTTATAAAAGGGGAAATTTGATACAGATTCATACACAGAAGAAAACTATGTGAACATAAAAGCAGATATCAGCTTTTATGGGACACCTAAATATTGACAGCAAACCACCAGAAGCTAGGAGAGTGATGTGGAACAATTTTTTCCTCATACCCCTCAGAGAGAATCAATTCTGCCAACACCTTGATTTTTTGGACTTCTAGATTTCATAACTGTGAGATAATACATTTCTATTGTTTTAATTCACCCAGTTTGTAGCACTAGGAAACATACAAAGAGCAGTAATAAGGCCCACTTTCAATGTGACCAGGAAGTAGCAGAAGAAAAGAAGTTATAGCTGATTTAAAAATTAAGTTATTATGCCCAATCTGCCCTGAATCTTACTAACAAGCCATTTCACCAATGAAAATGCCCAATGGACATGTCTATGTAGGGAGCCTTTACTTTTGAGACTTCTGAGACTGTTAGCTGGCACTTTACATGTCACAACCAAAAATGGTTGTTAGATGCTAAGAATGGTGGCTCCAGATGGATGCCAAGGCTATGAAGGGATCACAGAGTAATGAAACCCTTAGTAATGATGGAGTACAGTGATGATGGATTAATGATGTTAATGACTTAAGACCCTAGAGTAAGAAATTTTTATTAGATAAAGGCTGTTGTTTTGTTTTGCTCATCTTTCCTTTACTCTTTTTTTGTTTTTAGCATGTAACTTTTTTAGCTTGGAAAACATTAACTATTGACAGAACAACTATTTAAGACTATATGTCTCCTGTTGTTCTTTTCTTCAACTTGCATGATGCTGACATATTCTGAATAAGTTAATTGTGTTATATGGAATATAGATTTGTGTTTGTGTGTGTGTGTGTGTGTGTTTTGCTTTTAAAAGTGATAGAACATTTAACTTAAGTTAAAATGAACTTTAATTTTAAAATTGAGGAAATCTAGGATTGTTGTGATAGATTCAGAAATGACTGAGTCTAGGAACTCAAATGACTATGACAGTGACAGTGATAGGGAACTGTTTCTGTTTCTCAGCTCTGTATCCTTCCCTCTTGAGTAATAGATGTGAAGCTATAGAGAGCTGTATTGGAAGCACACCTCCCCATGGAAGCTCTCTGGAAAGTCCTGATTCACTCTGGACAGACCTGGGTCATGTGCTCACTTATGAGCCAATCACTCTGCAAATCCTTCAGATTGGCTTGGACTTAGGTTACATACATATGTCTGGAGTATTGATGGAGCATGGATTAAAGGCAGGTATAAATGTTTTACCAAAGAAATTAAGAGGTTGTAGTAATAATAATGGGGAAGTGATTCTGTTCTGGTAAATACAAAATAATTCTACTTAATTAACTCATCCAAAAAAAACCTTAAAATGAACAATGGCTCTGTAGAAAGTACTCTGCTAGGAACTGAATATCAGAGTTGAATAAGACATGTTCCTATATTTGAAGAGTTTATATTCACCTGGTGAGAAAAATGTATAAGCCAATAAAAATTTGGTGTGCTGTGTATTGTGTAACAGAAGGACAAGTGGCATGCTATGTGAAAAGAGAGGAGGTGAAAATTATTATTTTTTCTGGTACCACGTGGCAGGTCTAGGAGTAGATGGAGATGTCTAGAGGGACTGCACAGTTGTTTGAACATGTCTTGAAAGAGAAAGAAAGAACAAAAGAAAGAAAGGCATTGAGGCAGAGGAATGAGATATTTTCTAGCAGTTAGAGACAGGAGATATAACTTTTGTGAGGCAAGCATACCAACCACTAAACTACAGAACCAAAGACTTTAGACCTTATTCCCTGGCTGTTTGTGTGCCTGTCCAATCCTTAGCTTTATGGTTCTATTTTCTTTCTTTTTTCAATTGTAGGTAAGCAGTCAAGAGTGGAGTCTAACAGACCTAGTGTGTTTAAATGATGGAAAATTCTTTAATCCTTATAGCAAAGCTATCTCATGAACATGGAAACATTTAATTTTACCCCAATGCTATTTTGTGGCTCCATATTATCTTTTCTGCATCTTTCCTATGGGAATATCTCTGTAAATACTGAAATTCATGGGAAACCTGAAATTTTTTATGCACATGCCTATTAGTGTTTTTATACTGTAGTAATTAAGGGAAGTGCCTTTAAAACAGATGATCTTCTGTTTGAATCCTGGATCCTCAGCACCAGCTGTGTTATCCTATGAAATTGAGTCCTCTGGGCCTCTGTTCTATAATAATAATATAACCCCTTAGGATTTTTATGATGATTAAATGGGACAATCTATGCAAAGAATTTTTGGCACAAAATAAATATTCAATAAATTTAACTGTTAGAATGATAGTAAAAATGATTTGATGTTTTAATAACTAAGTTCATTTTGAGAAGGATTAGCACAGACTCATTTGTCCCGAAAACTATTCTCCAGTATCTAATTCAATGCTGCTTCAGTCATATGACTCCACTGCTTAAAACCAGTTTTTACTGATAGAGCACTGGACTCAAGAGTGAGTGAAATAGGGTCCCAATCTTGATTCTGCCACAGTTAGCTTGAGGTTGGGCCGGAAACCCAAGCTACTCTCAAGACTTCAGTTTCCGTATCTATAAGATGATATTAATGACATCCATGACATCCATTGGCTTCCAACTAAAAAATTCTCTAATTTGGATAACATGTGGAACTCTCTGCAAAACACCATCTTGCTCATCAGTCTAGGATTATATCAAAAAATGTATTGTTACAAGCAGTATATGCAGGCATCAAGTCAGAATATGAAAATGGTGATTCAGCAAGACGTTATAGTTCCATTTTATGGTGGTGCGCTTTGTGGAGGTATATGCGCTAAACATCAACTACAGCATGAACATGCCCACTTAGGTGTAAATATATGTATATGTGACATTTATAATCCTATAAATAAGCCACTGGGTGTACAAAGAAAGCAAAAAGATGTTTAAATATTTATTCTCTAAGCCTGGCTCGGAAAGATTTCACTTCAAGCTCTGTGAGCCTACCAGAAAAATGTTGGCCTCAACTAAAAACTTTGCAATGTGTCTTAGTAGACATTAGACTCTTGAGGATGCAGTGTGTTAATGTCAGTGTAGTCGTCAGTCAGGCATCTGGAACTCCAAGTAAAGTCCATATCGATGTATGATTCTGATGGCATTACGTAGCTGAAAGAGATATGATTCCTATGATACAACATCAATCCAAATGCTTTTGATAGTCTCCAAAAAGCAGAGCCAAGCATAGTAAAGAGAGTAAAGACCTGGGAATTCAGAGTAGTCTTCTAGCTTCAACTCTGTAAAAGGTTATTTGAGGGCAATACTAATCCTCGGTGATCCTTTGCCCGCTCCAACTGAAGTAACTACTCTATCCCGGCAGATGTGTTTATTTGGTTTTGATGCTGATGTATATTGCCTATTATGGACAGTGGGCAAAAGGACTGGACACCTCTATAGTGTACACCATGATAAATAAATACAATAAGACAAAAATAAACATAAGAGAAACTTACTTTCTGAGATGATTATTTGAACTTGGTATATTTTAAAGGGAAGAATGCATAAGCTTAATTCTCTGAAGAACTATCCACTGTACAGCATGGCAGTTGAGACTATTTCTGCCATTTTGAGTAAAGAACTGTGAAGATGTCTATAAGGTAGGTACTACAAAAATTCAGATTACCCAAGATAAGTAGAAGAGGAGTGGAACATAAACTAGAAAATAGCTTAGATACTATTTAGAAAACATTTTCTAAAAATGCCCTGTTAACGTATATATTGTTATATAATATTGCACATTAAATAATACAAAATTATGTGTAAAAAAATAAAAAACTATTTAGAAAATATTTTCTAAAAAACTATTTAGAAAATAGTGTAATGTAAATTATTTAGAAAATAATACTTAACAATAGACAAGTAGACTCAGAATGAAGCCTTGAACCTTCCATTAATTGAGTCAAAGACATTAGCTGAATCACTTAACCTCTCTGAGCTTTATCTGTAAAGTGGAACCTGTTGCATTTGTCTAGTTTCCCCCCATGTTATTTGATATGTGGAGTAAGCAAGACAAGTGATATAATGAGTTAAAGTAGTTTACACACTTTATTGGCTAATGCAAAATTTAAATCTTCCATCTCCTCGAGTATCTGAAACACTTCAAGAAATACCTAGACAGAAGATGGGTTAATTTTCTTCAAGTTTTTCCAGTGTAGTCTGGAAACAAGTCACTTATATAAATCACATAGAGATGAGAGACAATGAATGATGGTGTCATTTAAACTACATATGCACAGAATCTAAAGACATCAGAGAATGTCTTAGAGGGCTTCCCTGTTGACTTAGCGGTAAAGAATCTGCCAACAGTATAGGAGATGCGGGTTTGATCCCTGGCTCAGGAAGATCCCTTGGAGAAGGAAATGGCCACCCACTTCAGTATTTTTGCCTGGAGAATCCCATGGACAGAAGAGTTTGGCGGGCTACAGTCCGCAGGGCTGCAAACAGTCAGACATGACTGAGTGACTAAACAACAACAACAACAACATGTCTATAGAATTTTATTTCCTTCTCTTCCAAGCATTTCCTGCCTGGACTCACTTCTAATAGTTTCTTACATAAATATTCCCTCAAAGCTTCCTCCCAACCCTCTTTCTTGTATCCTTCTCCTGGGGTGAATTCAATTACATTTCTATTCAGGCAGGGTATACCTTCCATGGTGTTCACTAATCCCAGCTGCTTACAATCATCAACTCTTCTGATTGCGCAAAGTGTGCATGCTGAGTCACTGTAGTCATGTCTGGACTCTTTGTGACTCTTTGGACTGTAGTACAACAGGCTCCTCTGTCCACGGAGTTCTCCAGACAAGAGTGCTGGAGTGAGTTGCCATGTCCTCCTCCCGGGGATCTTGCCAATCCAGAGATCAAACTCACGTCTTTCATGTCTCTTGCATTGACAGGTGAGGTCTTTATGACTACAGCCACCTAGGAAGCCCTGATTGCCCAGTGAAAGTGAAAGTCACTCAGTCATGTCCAATGCCCATAGACTGTACAGTCCATGGAATTTTCCAGGCCAGAATACTGGAGTGGGTAGCCTTTCCCTTCTCCAGGGGACCTTCCCAATCAGGGGATAGAATCCAGGTCTCCCACATTGCAGGCAGGTACTTTACCTGCTGAGCCACAAGGGAAGCCCAAGAATATTGGAGGGGGTAGCCATCCCTTCTCTAGCTGATCTTCCCGACCCAGGAATCGAACTGGGGTCTCCTGCACTGCAGGTGGATTCTTTACCAACTGAGCTATCAGGGAAGCCCATTGCTTCAGGATTGCCCAATGCTCACGCCTTATTGCCCATTGTCCATGCTGGCCTGGTTATTAACTCTCACCTCTGCCTTGGGTAACTCATGCCCCACATTTCCAACTTACTTTTCAAACATGCACCTGGAAGTCTCACCAACCTGTCAAACATAATCACTAAATTTGAACTCATTGTTGGCTTTGCATGAACTGGCTTTCTTCCCTCTAGTGCTTATCTTAGTATATGGCATGATGATTTTCTTTTCACTCAGCCTTGAAAACTAGAGTTGATTTTTCTTGTCCCTCTCCCTCCACCACTCAATAATTGCTCTACTTGTCATTTCTACTTTGTAATACCATTTGCCTAACTCCTTCACTCTTTTCTCAATTTTAGTACCTAAGCAGAGGGCTGTTTGCCTGAATCATTGCACTCATTTCTCTGCTTCCAGTTCATCTTCCATATATTTCCCCTTCATAAACAGTGTTTCCAGATTAGTCCTGATTATGTCACTTTAGATTTTTTCAAAAAACCTTCAATTCTAGTTCACTATTTAATAAAACCACCAATCAAATGGCTTCATGTTCTGAGCCCAAAAGCCTTCTCTTTCATATCTCTATTCCTGCACTCTATACACTGCTCAAATGCACAGAAATCATACTCACTAATGACAATAAGAAAATACATCATGGAATAAGTAGTATATGATAAGTATTAGGATCCCTGCAATATGTTTATATAAAACAGTGCATTGATCCCTCATAATGTTAATGTTGAACTGTGAATTTCCAGATGTTCAAGCTGGTTTTAGAAAAGGCAGAAGAACCAGAGATCAAATTGCCAACATCTACTGGATCATGGAAAAAGCAAGAGAGATCCAGAAAAACATCTATTTCTGCTTTATTGACCACGCCAAAGCGTTTGACTGTGTGGATCACAACAAACTGTGGAAAATTCTTAAAGAGATAGGAATACTGGACCATCTGATCTGCCTCTTGAGAAATCTGTATGCAGGTCAGGAAGCAACAGCTAGAACTGGACATGGAACAACACACTGGTTCCAAAGAGAAAAAGGAGTATGTCAAGGCTATATATTGTCACCCTGTTTATTTAACTTATATGCTGAGTACATCATGAGAAATGCTGGGCTGGAAGAAGCACAAGCTGGAATCAAGATTGCTGGGGGAAATACCAATAACCTCAGATATGCAGATGATACCACCCTTATGGCAGAAAGTGAAGAAGAACTAAAGAGAATGGCATTGAAACATGTATAATATCACATAAGAAATGAATCGCCAGTCAAGGTTCGATGCAGGATACAGGATGCTTGGGGCTGGTGCACTGGGATGACCCAGAGGGATGGTATGGGGAGGGAAGTTCAGGATTGGGAACATGTGTACACCTGTGGCAGATTCATGTTGATGTATGGCAAAACCAATACAATATTGTAAAGTAATTAGCCTCCAATTAAAATAAATAAATTAAAAAAATAAAAATAAATAAAGTATAGAATATTATAAATAAATAAATAAAGAGCCTCTTGATGAAAGTGAAAGAGTGAAAAAGTTGGCTTACAGCTCAACATTCAGAAAACTAAGATCATGGCATCCGGTCCCATCACTTCATGGCAAATAGATGGGAAGACAGTAGAAAGAGTGGCAGACTTTATTTTTTGGGGCTCCAAAATCACTGCAGATGGTGACTGCAGCCATGAAATTAAAAGACGCTTATTCCTTAGAAGAAAAGTTATGATCAACATAGACAGCATATTAAAAAGCAGAGACATTACTTTGCCAACAAAGGTCTGTCTAGTCAAGGCTATGGTTTTTCTAGTAGTCGTGTATGGATGTGAGAGTTGGACTAAAGAAAGCTGAGTGCTGAAGAATTGATGCTTTTGAACTGTGATGTTGGAGAAGACTCTTGAGAGTTCCTTGGACAGCAAGGAGATCCAACCAGTCCATCCTAAAGGAGATCAGTCCTGAGTGTTCACTGGAAGGACTAATGTTGAAGCTGAAACTCTAATACTTTGGCTACCTGATGCGAAGAACTGACTCATTTGAAAAGACCCTGATGTTGGGAAAGACTGAAGGCAGGAGGAGAAGGGGACGACAGAGGATGAGATGGTTGGATGGCATCACTGACTCAATGAACATAAGTTTGAGTAAACCCCAGGAGTTGGTGATGGACAGGGAGGCCTGACATGCTGCAGTCTATGGGGTCACAAAGAATCGGACATGACTGAACGACTGAGCTGAACTGAACTGAATATTAATCTTATACTAGATTAAAAGCCCAAATCCATCCACCTCGATACCTTCCCTAATTTCCACCCAGTAGAATGTGGTTTCTCCCTATATGGAAACTTCATAGGGTTCTGTCCTATTTAAAATTGGCTTACCAATTTCTGCCTTCATTATGATTGTTTTTTTGTGCTTGTCATTTCCCTTGTTTAGATTTCAAGCTCTTTGAAAGCAGGGACTTCATTTTTGATTCTCTGCAGTATATTCTTCCAGTATTTGTTGAATTGGAAAATTCTAATAGGCAAAGTAATGCTTTTTTTGATTCTCATTTCCAAGGATGTAATTTAAACGAAATCATAAAATACTGTAAGTATTGTTTTTGTTCAGTTGTTCAGTCATGTCCAACTCTTTGCAACCCCATGAACTGCAGTATGCCAGGCTTTCCTGTTCTTCACTATCTCCCAGAGTTTGCTCAAACTCATGTCCATTGAGTCTGTGATGCCATCCAACCACGTCATCCATAAGTATATGTGTGTGTATATATATATGTATTATAAATATATACTAAAAACTGTCATCAATTCTGAATGAATTTTTCCTCCTATTAACAAATTTGAAGAAACAATTGCTACTAATTTTGCTTGCTTGTCTAATATATTTTAAGATAATATTTTATTCCATTGGAAAGTAAAATCAGTGCTTCTGGGGAAATTAAAATTGGCTAAACTATTTCTTTTTTTTTTTGATTCATTCTCTAGTTGAATGAGACTTAAAAAGGGCTGTCAGTTCACAAACTCATCTTTCTGAAAGCTACATGGCAATTTTGGCAACTTTCCCAGGTGATGGTGTTCCTGTAGCTGTTTAAACTCAGTTAAAATTTCACATACAATAATGGATTCTATTAATCTTTTTAAAAGACAGTCACTTTAAATGACATGGCAGTTAAATGCGATTAAGAGTGATGGTACCCTATCAATATACAGAGTGAAGTTAGAAGTCTTTGCACTGTATCTCCATCCACTGAGGTCACCATCATGAAGATAAACTATCTTCTTTTTGCATAGGATGGCCCTTGGTGACATTATCTGAACCAGGATTTGATAAGGATGGACCTCAGGTATAAATTATTGTGAATGTACATAAAATTTTAATGTTCATTCCTTCTTTCAATAAAGTTTTATTAAATATCCACAATGTTTTGAGGATAGCTATATCACTAAAGCAGAGAAGGCAATGGCACCCCGCTCCAGTACTCTTGCCTGGAAAATCCCATGGATGGAGGAGCCTGGTGGGCTGCAGTCCATGGGGTCGCGAAGAGTCGGACACGACTGAGCGACTTCACTTTCACTTTTCACTTTCATGCATTGGAGAAGGAAATGGCAACCCACTCCAGTATTCTTGCCTGGAGAATCTCAGGGACTGGGGAGCCTGGTGGGCTGCCGTCTATGGGGTCGCACAGAGTCAGACACGACTGAAGTGACTTAGCAGCAGCAGTGTAAAAAGGGACAAATGAATTTATCTGGTGATATTTTATTTAAGACAGCTGTCTTATGGAAGGCCAGTGAGTTAAACAACACTATTTTAGAGGTTGTGAACAAGAACAAGAGATTTCTACCACTTTAAGACTCTCTTTTTAATGTAAGAATGATTCTTTTTTATGTATTACAAAGAGAGGTAAATTTTTACTGTCTGCAACTCTATAGCTATTGTGACTTTGGATGATATCACTTCTGCGATCTTCATGCTTTTTACACGGTCTAACATACTTATTTTAGGCCTAAAAATCTCTTATTCTATGAAACAATGTGGATATGTCAGAACTGTGGTGAAAATGACTGTAAGGCAATTCAATACACAATATTTTCTACTTGTCCCAGTTGAAAACATGTGTTTATCATGAGGTTATTTGAGAATACCAATTCATGGGTAAGCTCAGTTAATAGCCACTTTGGGCAAATGTGCTTTGGGGGAATACATGATGCAAGTGGCTTTGAATATACAGTTCAGAGATTGCAACAGTCTGATGAGTCATTGAATATGAGTAAGTCACAAAAGTAACATCACAGCACATGTGGTATAAAATTGAGTTGCATGGTCCTTTTTCAGAGCCAGAGAAAATATCTCATAGAAAATATTGTAGAGAAAGTATATATTTGAGCTGTCAAAATAACAATCGAGACACATTTTTAATCACTTTCTGTTATTAAGATAAAAGGACTAGTTTAAAGGTGCAATATATAATAGATTGCCTAGTTCTAAAACCCTATGCTGCCTCCTTCAAGTTATGGACTTAGTGGAAATTATCCTCATTCTCTATGTTACAGTTTTATCATCTAAAAAATTAGAAGAATAGTAGTAGAAGACTTTTATGATAATTAAATGTTAAAATGAATGTAAAATAGTACCTGGCTTTTATAAAGAGTGCTCAACTAATGTTAGCAATTTTTAAAGTTAATATTCTGAATTACTGTTTTCAGTAAAGTTAGAGTAGCTTGATTCATACTAATCATCCTACTAATGACAAGTGAAAACTTTAGACAGACATTAAAACAAGAATTATAAAACAATTATTTAAAAGTTGTGGGGAAAAGCAAAAGAAGGTGGAAACTACAAAATAAACATTGTTTAACAGCAAGAGAAATAAACTATGTGACTCAAAATTTAATAGCTTGAACTTGAAGCTGAGATCATCTTTTTACTGGGATGATGAGACAGAGGTTGGAATTTGGAGCTGCTAAAATGGCTGGAAATTGAGGGAAACAGTCCTCAAAGGAAGCTACCACAGAGGGAAAAGTACCAAAGTTGTGTACAAATTCTGCTTAAATAGTAGCTGATGTGTAAACTGTGCATATGCAAGGTGATACAAAAGGAATACAGGAAAAAGGATGCTACTGGGCAAATAAAGACTTGAGCAGAAATTTGTACAACCTATGGTTGGAGAGACATTTGGAGTTCAATTCCCAACAGATTAGAGGGAGGTGGTAAACATTTTGGATTTTCCTTGAAATCCCAGAAGATCCATGCCTTAAGAAGGATCTCAGGCTACATTCTAGTTCTAGGAGTAAAGCCAAGGTTCTTAAAGGGTCCACTTAAAATTTTTTTTAAATTAGATCAGGTCAGCCTTCCAGTTTCCTAATTTTTTATTGGAATGAAACACAATATTCCTACAATTTTGATGACATAACTCAGATTTTCTACAATATATATTATATATAATATCCAGTATATGGTTCAAATTTACAAGATAATGATAAGAGAAAAATTGGATGTAAAATTCAAAATAAAGCCAACAGAAATACATTAAAATATGATTTAGATATTAGAATTAGCAATAAACACTTTAAGCCAGGTTTAATAAACATATTAAAACAGGTATTATAGATACTGAAAAATATGGTGAAAATTATCGAACAGAAATGGAGAATCACAGCCAAGAAATGGAAAAACTTAAAAAAGAATCAAATGGAATTATTATAAGAGAAAAATACATGTAACATATAAAAGATCTTTGAATTGGCTAGACAGAGCAGAGAAAATAATCAGTAACAAAGACAGATCAGTTCAAAATATAAAAATAAAAGCCATAACAGATAATTTGAGATCTATTATAAAATGCCAGATAGTAATATATAATTGTGGTCCCCTAAGTGGAGAGAATAGGAAAATAAAACCAAATATTTGAAGAGATAATAATCTAAACATTTCTAAAACTGATTAGGATATTGTCACAGAAACAAAAATCTCAGAAAAGCATGAGCAAGGAAAATACAAAAAAAAAAAAAAATACACCTGTGGGCATTATTGTCAGAATGCTAAAAACAAAAGATAAAGGGGGAAAAAAGAAACATGGTATTCCACAGAACAAGAATGAAGACTGACTTCTTATTGGAATAAATCCATGGCAGGTGATAATAGAAAGATGTAAAAATTTGTATAGAGACACAAAAGAAACAGAGGAGCCAAAGCTATCTTGAGAAAGAAAAACACAACTGGAGGAATCCGGCTCTCTGACTTCAAACTAGACTACAAAATTACAGTCGTCAAAACAGAATGGCACTGGCACAGAAACAGAAATACAGATCAATGGGAGAGGATAGAAAGCCCAGAAGTAAACCCATGCAGCTATGGTCAATTAATCTATGACAAAGGAGGCAAGAATATATTGTGGAGAAAGAACAGTCTCTTCAAAATACAGTGCTGGGAAAACTGGGCATGTACATATAAGAAATGAGATTAGAACATTCTTTAACATCTTACACAAAACTAAACTCATAAAGGGTTAAAGACCTAAATGTAAGACTTGGTACCATAAAACTCTTAAAGCAAAGTATTGGCAGAACACTCTTTGACATAAATCACAGGAAAATCTTTTCTGATGTCTCTCCTAGAGTAAGGAAAATAAAAACAAACAAATGGAACCTGATCAAGCTCAAAAGCTTTTCACAGAAAAGGAAATCATAAACAAAACCAAAGACAACCCACAGCATGGGAGAAAATATTTTCAAATTGTGTGACTGATAAGGGATTAATCTCCAAAATTTACAAATAGCTCATGAGGCTCAAAGTAAAAACAAACAACTCAATAAAACAAAGGTTTATACAAAAAGTCTAAGCAGACTTTTCTCCAGAGAAAACATACAGATGGCTAAGAGACACATGGAGAGATGTTCAACATCGCTAATTATTACAGAAACACAAATCAAAACTACAATGAGATATCACCTAACACCAGTCAGAATGGCCATCATCAAAAAGTCTGCAAAAAAAAAAAAAAAAATCTGCAGATAATAAATACTGGAGAGGGTGTAAAGAAAAGGGAACTCTCCTTTGGAATGTAAATTGGTACAGCCCTCTGGAGAACAGCATGAAGTTCTTAAGAAACTAAAAAATAGAGTTACCATATGATCTAGCAGTTCCATTCCATATCCAGAAAAAAACATGATTCAGAAAGATACATGCCTCACACTGTTCATGGCAGCACTGCTTACACTAGCCAAGATATGGAAACAACCTAAGTGTCCATTAACAGAGGAATGGATTAAGAAGATGTGGTACATATATACAATGCAATATTAGTCATAAAAAGAATGAAATAATGCCATTCACAGCAGGACAGATGGACCTGTAGATCATCATAGTAAGTGAAGATAAAGACAAATATCATATGATATCACTTACATGCAGAATCTAAAAAAATGATACAAACTTATTCATAAAAAAGAGAGACTCACAGACTTGGAGAATGAATTTATGGTTACCAGAGGGGAAGGGTGAGGGGTAGGAACAGGTTGGGAGTTTGGGACTGACATGTATACACTGCTATATTTAAAATAACCAATAGGGACCTACTGTACAGCACAGGGAAATCTGCTCAATACTCTGTAATAATCTAAATGGGAAAATAATGTGAAAAAGTATATATATATGTATGTGTGTGTGTGTGTGTGTGTGTGTGTATATATATATATAAAGATATATATATCTGAATTATCTTGATGTACACCTGAAACTAACACAACATTGTTGATGAACTGTGCTCCAATGTAAAATAAAATTTTTAAAAAGAGAAAGAGATCTTCTAAGTGCTCGGGGGAGTAAGCGAAGTCGCTCAGCCATGTCTGACTCTTTGGGACCCCATGGACTGTAGCCTACCATGTAGTCTACTGTAGCTCCTCTGTCCATGGGATTCTCCAGGCAAGTGTACTGGAGTAGGTTGCCATTTCCTTCTCCAGGGGATCTTTTCAACCCAGGGATTGAGCCCAGGTCTCATGCATTGCAGGCAGACGCTTTACCATCTGAGCCACCAGGGAAGCCAATAAATAAAGGATGGTAAGAAAATTGTGAACCTAGAATTCTAGAATCTGTCCTCAAATATCTTTCATAAATGGAGAAGAGATTGACAATTTTTTAGAGAGGGAAAAGATAAAAACTGAACTAATTTATCATAAAAAAAACTAATAGAATTTCTTCAGGGTGAAGAAAACTAATCCACCAAGGAAACCCAGATGCAAGAAAAGAATAAGACAACTGGAAGTAGTAAATATATAAGTCTATAAGATGGATTGTATTTTTCTTAATTTCTTTAAGTGTCTTTTGACTGTTTAAAAGGAATTGATAATGATATTAATAGAAGTAAAATATATGATAACAAAAGCAGACTGGCTAAATTAAATTATATATGTTACAGTATATTAATTTAAGTTAGACAATGAAATATTAATGGTTCAAAGCAACCATTGAGAAATTAAACAAAGAAATGAAACTAGTAGATTAAGAGGAGATAAAATGAAGTGTAAAAAATACTCACTGCAAAAGAAAGAAGAAATAAACAAAATGCCATTCAGGACATATAGAAAATAAGAAGCCAAAACATAGACTTCAATCTAATATGTCAAATGGCATTTATTATATATGCACTAAACACAGCAATTCTGGTGATGTCCATGTGTAGAGTCTTCTCTTGTGTTGTTGGAAGAGGGTGTTTGCTATGACCAGTGCGTTCTTTTGGCAAAACTCTATTAGCCTTTGCCCTAGTTCATTCTGTACTCCAAGGCCAAATTTGCATGTTACCAGGTGTTTCTTGACTTCCTATTTTTGCATTCCAGTCCCCTATAATGAAAAGGACATCTTTTTGGGGTGTTAGTTCTAGAAGATCTTGTAGGTCTTCATGGACACATGGACACATGGACATCACCAGATGGTCAACACTGAAATCAGATTGATTATATTCTTTGCAGCCAAAGATGGAGAAGCTCAATACAGTCAGCAAAAACAAGACCGGGAGCTGACTGTGGCTCAGATCATGAACTCCTTATTGCCAAATTCAGACTTAAATTGAAGAAAGTGGGGAAAACCACTAAACCATTCAGGTATGACCTAAATCAAATCCCTTATGACTATACAGTGGAAGTGAGAAACATATTTAAGGGACTAGATCTGATAGACAGAGTGCCTGATGAACTATGGACAGAGGTTTGTAACATCGTACAGGAGACAGGAATCAAGACCATCCCCAAGAAAAAGAAATGCAAGAAAGCAAAATGGCTGTCTAAGGAGGCCTTACAAATAGCTGTGAAAAGAAGGGAAGAGAAAAGCAAAGGAGAAAAGGAAAGATATACCCATTTGAATTCAGGGTTCCAAAGAATAGCAAGGAGAGATAAGAAAGCCTTCCTCAGCGATCAGTGCAAAGAAATAGAGGAAAACATAAGAATGAGACAGACTAGAGATCTCTTTAAGAAAAATAAAGACATCAAGGGAACATTTCATGCAGTAAAGGGCTCAATAAAGGACAGAAATGGTATGGACCTAAGAGAAGCAGAAGATACTAAGAAGAGGTGGCAAGAATATACAGATCACAACCCAGATAATCACAATGGTGTGATCACTCACACTCACTTAGAGCCAGACATCCTGAAATGTGAAGTCAATTGGGCCTTAGGAAGCATCACTATGAACAAAGCTAGTGGAGGTGATAGAATTTCAGTTGAGCTATTTCAAATCCTCAAAGATGATGCTGTGAAAGTGCTGCACTCAATATGCCAGCAAATTTGGAAAACTCAGCAGTGGCCACAGGACTGGGACAGGTCCATTTTCATTCCAATCCCAAAGAAACGCAATGCCAAAGAATGCTCAAACTAAGACACAATTACACTCATCTCACACACTAGTAAAGTAATGCTCAAAATTCTCCAAGCCAGGCTTCAGCAATATGTGAACTGTGAACTTCCTGATGTTCAAGCTGGTTTTAGAAAAGGCAGAGGAACCAGAGATCAAATTGCCAACGACTGCTTGATCATCAAAAAACCAAGAGAGTTTCAGAGAAACATCTATTTCTGCTTTATTGACTATGCCTAAGCCTTTGACTGTGTGGATCACAATAAACTGTGGAAAATTCTGAAGGAGATGGGATTACCAGACCACCTGACCTGCCTCTTGAGAAACCTGTATGCAGGTCAGGAAGCAACAGTTAGAACTGGACATGGAACAACAGACTGGTTCCAAGTAGGAAGAGGAGTATGTCAAGGCTGTATATTGTCACCCTGCTTATTTAACTTATATGCAGAGTACATCATGAGAAATGCTGGGTTGGAGGAAGCACAGACTAGAATCAAGATTGCCGGGAAAAATATCAATAACCTCAGATATGCAGATGACACCATCCTTATGGCAGAAAGTGAAGAAGAACTAAAGAGCCTCTTGATGAAAGTGAAAGTAGAGAGTGAAAAAGTTGGCTTAAAGCTCAACATTCAGAAAACGAAGATCATGACATCCCGTCCCATCACTTCATGGCAAAAAATGGGAAACAGTGGCTGACTTTATTTTGGGGGGCTCCAAAATCACTGCAGATGGTGATTGCAGCCATGAAATTAAAACACGCTTACTCCTTGGAAGGAAAGTTATGACCAACCTAGATAGCATATTAAAAAGCAGAGACATTACTTTGCCAACAAAGGTCCATCTAGTCAAGGCTATGGTTTTTTCCAGTGGTCATGTATGGATGTGAGAGTTGGACTGTGAAGAAAGCTGAGCACCAAACAATTGATGCTTTTGAACTGTGGTGTTGGAGAAGACTCTTGAGAGTCCCTTGGACTGCAAGGAGATCCAACCAGTCCATTCTGAAGGAGATCAGTCCTGGATGTTCATTGGAAGGACTGATGTTGAAGCTGAAACTCCAATACTTTGACCACCTGATGCGAAGAGCTGACTCGTTTGTATAGACCCTGATGCTGAGAAAGATTGATGGCAGGAGGAGAAGGGGACGACAGAGGATGAGATGGTTTGATGGCATCACCGACTCAATGAACATGGTTTTGGGTAGACTCCGGCAGTTGGTGATAGACAGGGAGGCCTGGCGTGCTGCAGTTCATGGGGTCACAAAGAGTTGGACACCTTTGAGTGACTGAACTGAAGTGAAACACACCAATTAAAAGAAAGATTGCTAGATTGATTTTAGTGATGAATGGCACTAAAATTATATGTAAATATAATATATAGACTGGTTGAAATTAAAGATGAGAAAAAATAGACCAAGCAAACCAATCACGAGAGTCACATTAACAGCAGACAAGGTGAGCATCAAGAAAACGAGTATTACCAAGATGCAAAACGGGAATATTTTATAATGATAAATTATCTTCCTGAAAAAATAATAGAGTGCAGGGACAAAATATATGTAAGAACACAGAAAAATTGTACAACACTTGTAACAACTGTGACCAAACTGACATTGCTGAATACTTCCTGAAACATTTCAGAATGCATTTTTTCAGGTGCAGATAAAATCAAAACAGATCATATGCTATACTCTAAATTAAGCATTAACTGATTCAAGACTGAAAACATACAGTCTATATTCTCATATCACACTGGAATTAAATTGGAAATAAATAACAAGAAAATTAGAAAATGCCCTTATATTTGAAACTAGGTGAACCACTTCTAATTACCCATGGTCCAAAGAAGAAACCAGAAGGATAATTAAAAAATATGTTGACTAAATGACAATTAATAAAAAATTTTAAAATCCTGTGGAGATAAATATTTTTAGCTTTAAATTTATAGTTTTCAAAGGATTAAAATTTTGAAATAAATATCTCAAGTAATTTTTTGAGGATAAACTCAAATAGAAGAGGGTAAAGCAAATAAAAATAACATAACAGATTTGAATAGAGAATAAACAATTCAAAAAGTTAACACAGCCATATGTTATTTCTTTTAAAAAATAGTAAAATTAATAATATTGATAAAATCAATAGCAAGACACACAAAAAAGAATACAAATTAACAATAGCAGGAAGGAGATAGAGCATATTGCTATGTAGCTTATAAACACTGAAAAGATAATAAGGGGATATTATGAAAAATGTTAGCCTAAATAAATTCAACAACTTTACATGAAATTGACAGTTTCCTTGAATATCACAATTCACTAAAACTAACATATGCAAAAGAAAACTCATATCTTATAAGTTCACTGTAATTAGAAATGAAATAATTACTAAAAATTTACCCACAAAGAAAACTACAGGCCAAGATGATTTCACTGGTGAATGCTATCAAACATTTCAGAGTCAAATAATACCAATTTTTAATAATTCTTTCAGAAAGAGAAGGTGAAGGAATATGTACCAACTTGTTTTATGAGGCAATAACACTGATACCAAAACTCACAATAAATATGACAAGAATATAAAATTTTAGATCCATTATTAGCACAGATACAAACACTTTAATGCCAAAGATGTTCAAACTATCACACAATTGCACTCACTTTACACTCATAATGCTTAAAATCCTTCAACTTAGGCTTCAGGATTACGTGAACTGAGAACTTCCATATGTACAAACTGGATTTAGTACATATCCAGTACTAGGTTGAGGAAGCGGAGATCAAATTGAGGATCACGATCCATCTGTTGGATCATAGAAAAAGCAAGAGAATTCTATAAAAACATCTACTTCTGTTTCACTGACTACACTAAAACCTTTGACTGTGTGAATCACAATAAACTGAAAATTCTTAAAAAGATGGGAATTCCAGACCATCTTATCTGTCTCCCAAGAAACCTGTATGCAGGGAAAGAGGCAAAAGTTAGAACTAGACATGGAACAATGGACTGGTTCAAAATTGGGAAAGGAGTACATCAAGGCTGTATATTGTCACTCTCCTTATTTAACTTAAGTTCAGAGTACATCATGCAAAATGCTGGGCTGGATGAATCACAAACTAGTGTCAAGATTACTGGAAAAAATATCAATAACCTTAAGATATGCAGATGATACCAATCTAAGGGCAGAAAGCAAAGAGCAACTGAAGAGCCTCGTGATGAGGGTCAGAAAGTAAAAGTGAAAGTCATTCAGTCGTGTACACCTCTTTGTTACTGTCCATGGAATTCTCCAGGCCAGAATACTGGAGCAGGTAGCCTATTCCTTCTCCAGCAGATCTTCCTGACCCAGGAATCGAACCAGGGTCTCCTGCGTTGCAGGCAGATTCTTTACCCAACTGAGCTATCAGGGAAGCTCCTAGGTAGTCTTTCCCTTCTCCAAGGGATCTTGATGAGGGTCAGAGAGGAGAATTAAAAAGCTGGCTTGAAACTCAACATTCAAAAACTAAGATGATGGCATCCAGTCCCATCACTTCATTTCAAACAGATGGGGGGAAAGTAGAAACAGTGACAGATTTGATTTTCTTCAGCTCCAGAATCATTGTGGATGGTACTGCAGCCATGAAATTAAAAGACACTTGCTCCTTCGAAGAAAAGCTATGACAAACCTAGACAGCGTGTTAAAAAGTAGGGACATCACTTTTGTATAGTCAAAGCTATGGTTTTTCCAGTAGTCACGTCTGGATGTGAGAGTTAGACCACAAAGAAGGCTGAGTACCAAAGAATTGCTGCTTTCAAATTGTGATTCTGAAGAAGACTCTTGAGGGTCCTTTGGACAGCAAGGAGATCAACCCAGTCAATCCTATAGGAAATCAAGCCTGAATATTCATTGGAGGGGCTGATGCTGAAGCTGAAGCTCCAATACTGTGGCCACTTGATACGAAGAACCGACTCACTGGAAAAGACCGTGATGCTGGGAAAGTTTGAGGGCAGGAGGAGAAGGGGACGACAGAGGATGAGATGGTTGGATGTCATCACTGATTGAACAGACATGAGTTTGAGCAAACTGTGGGAATTAATGAAGAACAGGGAAGCCTGACTTGCTGTAGTCCCTGGCGTTACAAAGAGTTTGACATGACTTAGCAACTGAATAGCAACGCTTTAATGAAATATTAACAAAATCCAACAATACATTAAAAAATGATACTAAACTACAAGTAAATTCTTCTGGACTTCTTCCAGAAACATTAACTTGGTATAACTGTTAAACTCAATCAGTATAATTCATAACATAAGAAGAATAAATAAAAACCATATGATTATCTTAATTCAAAAATACCTCTGATAAAATTTAACATTTTCTTTTAATGAAAAGTTATAGAAAACTGGAAATTGAAAAGATATTATTCAATCTAAAATTAATCATCTACAAAATGAACATACAGCTAACATCATGCTTTTAGAAAAATATTTAACACTTTTCTTCTAATGCCGGGAACGGGTAGGGCTGACATTTTTATACACCCTACCAAGGCAGTAGTTAGCAAGGATGTGACTAAAATCCTTTGATGGATTCCTTCCTGGTTCAGGAAGATCCCACATGCCACAGAGCAACTAAGCTCCTGCACTACAACTCCCGGGCCTGTGTACCTGGAGACCGTGCTCCAGAGCAACAGAAGGCACCTCGGTGAGAAGCCTGTGCACCACAGGTAGAGTGCCCCTCCTCATCGCAACTAAGGAAAGCCTAGCACAGCAACCAAGACCCAGTGCAGCCAAAAAATAAATAAATTAAAAAAAAATCCTCTCTCCATGCTGGAGAAATATCTGGTACACCTAGTAGTAAATTTATAAAATTTGCAAAGTAATATTTCAGGTCAGAAAAAAAAAATTAACTATGTACGAAATGAAATCAGAGCAGTGCATATACCTATGCATGCTCCTGACATCTTAGTCTGGTATTTTGAGTTACAAAAGCAGATTTAAATCTATTTTTTCATTGCCTACACTATGCTAAGTGTTGGGTTAGATGATTTTATATATTTGATCTTATTATTTAAGAAATGAATAATAGAATATTATAGTTCTGGGTGTTCCTCAGCAGTCATTTTCTTGGATCTTTTCATTGCCCTGGTATATAAACTTGAATAAATCTGGATACATGTACATGTATGGCTGAGTCCCTTCGCTGTTCATCTGAAACTACCACACATTTTTAATTGGCTATACCCCAGTACAAAATAAATTGTTTAAAGTTTGGAAAAAAATAATTCCTAGTTTCCCCATTTCTAAACTACAGTCAAGGACAGTGTCTCTTTAACAATTGTATCTCTAGTGTATAGTTCAATGCATGGCATATGGTAGGTAATTAGTACAACTTTGCTGATGCTTGGTAAAATGAATACAAATATTCATCTCTACCTTAAACTCTTTGCTACAAATTCAGATTTGATCTCTTCTTGCTCTAATCACCAGTGGCAAATTGTAGGATTTGAACAGTTGCTTTGTTCCAAGAATTCTGCTAGACACTTTATGTATTTTATTCTTCATCTTAATATTATAGGGTCAAATTTTTTTTCATTATATGTATGACTGTCTATTCTATACTCTTGCCAAAACAACATACATTAAAAAATAATTTCTTTTAAAACATCTTGAAATTTGTGGATTAGAAGATGAAAACTGTGTCACTTGTAAATGACAATTTTGCACAGTCAATTAAACAAAAGCATTGCATAAACAGAAAATGCTATACTAATGCAGATGATATCTATGCTTCTGGTGAACATTTCAGAAAAATTACAAACTGATTTTATTATATTGTCAGTTATGATTTTTTAGTACCATTATATTCAAAATGATTTCTACTGTGATTCAAATGTAATTATTTGGAGGGAATAGAGCTAACATAAATTATCAACACTGATTATAATTTACTTCCAGGACAAGTAATTTCATCTATAAGTCTGTGTCAAAAGCACAATGCTTTCAACATCCATTATACAAATCAATTTTCACATTTTTTCATAATTTAACTATGTTTACTCACCTAAATGACTATAGAATTCATGGAAAATAATTAGGGCAAAAATGAGTGTCTCATTTTAATAGGTTCATAAATATATCTGTGAAGTTTGTGCTACATATTTTGTGTTATTCCATAATAAAATAAGTTTCTCTAAAATCAAACTTATTTTTTATTGCAGTAATTTCACCCTGGGATGACATTGTTTAATAATAATGCAGTTATCACATTCTTTCAAGATTGCTAGCAGATCTAGAGTAGGAATATGTCTTCTAATTCATGCCCCAAGATTATTGTTTATTTTCAATTGACTCCCAAGGTAGCTTTTCTGTAGGAAGATATTGTTCTTTCTATATGAAGAAATAATATTAAGCAAATATTTTTCCTTCTCTTTTTCCATTCTATCAGATTCTTCTATAAAATGAGACATTTTTAGCAAAATACCTCTGATCTCTTCTTCCTCCTTATCGCTATATAATTTAGCATCCATTGCTAAGGCTAGCAGTCATGAACTAGCACAGTCAACGAGAGTCAGAAGCAAGTTTAAAAAAGCATCTTTCTTCCTGGGAAAAGTGCAAATTACTATTCACAGTTTAAGAGTTGGGTCAAAGGTCATTTCCTCTATGCAGTTTCCCCAACTTTTCAGAGTCATCCACGTGCTTCTCTGGCATTTCTGTCCCTCACATGACTGTCACATGCCAAACATGTAATCGACACACTGGCAACTCTTCAGTGGCAGAAATTAGTATTAATCTCAGCAACCCCACCCCTGGGGCTTAAGGCAATGTTTTACACAAAATCAGAAATCAGTAAACATTTGTTCGTTGAAAAACCAAAAAATTTTTAAATAAAATAATGCAATATATTAAGAATAGAGTTTTCATTCAAAAAAGAATTCTGTTCTTTTATTCTTATTCTCTAATAAGCTTGCTCTTCAACAGAAAAGTCAGATTTCCTGCACAAGATTTTAAGCAATTTTAAATCCTATAGCAATAATTACTGTGCCTTTTATAAACAGGGACTCATGAAATAACAGAGTATTCAGTGACAAAATGCCATCCTACTTCCTACTATCATTTCTTAGAATAAGATGTTTAAGGTAAGTTAATTCCTTCTAATTAAGTCAGTGCTTGTGATCCTCCCAAGAACTGAATATTAGTCACTTCTTTAGATTATCACTAATCTAAGAAAAGAAGGAACTGCACATGATAATATATTACAGTGACTTCTAAAAGGCATGATATTTTGACTTCTACATAATAGAAGATGCCTGGTGGCTCAGAATTAAGGCACTTGCTAAAATTAGCAACATACTAGTAAAGAGTTAGTATCCCAAGTTCCTGGCTTTCAGTCAAAGTTTTGTTACTATTCTGTGTAAATGTGTTCAATGCTTGTTCTCTTCCACTTGTGTTTCTAGAGGGAGGAGGAGACTTTCTATTCTCAGGGAAGAATATTTGAATGGACATTTCTTTCCTTCACCTCCTCCATTGATGCAAATAGATATCAGTATAAGAATGCTCAAATACCGCACAATTGCACTCATCTCACATGCTAGTAAAGTAATGCTCAAAATTCTCCAAGCCAGGCTTCAGCAAAACGTGAACCATGAACTTCCAGATGTTCAAGCTGGTTTCAGAAAAGGCAGAGGAACCAGAGATAAATTGCCAACATCAGCTGGATCATGGAAAAAGCAAAAGAGTTCCAGAAAAATATCTATTTCTGCTTTATTGACTATGCCAATGCCTTTGACTGTGTAGATCACAATAAACTGTGGAAAATTCTGAAAGAGATGGGAATACCAGACCATCTGATCTGCCTCTTGAGAAACCTATATGCAGCTCAGGAAGCAACAGTTAGAACTGGACATGGAACAACAGACTAGTTCCAAATAGGAAAAGGAATATGTCAAGGCTGTATATTGTCACCCTGCCTATTTAACTTATATGCAGAGTACATCATGAGAAACGCTGGGCTGGAAGAAGCACAAGCTGGAATCAAGATTGCCGGGAGAAATAGCAATAACCTCAGATATGCAGATGACACCACCCGTATGGCAGAAAATGAAGAGGAACTAAAAAGCCTCTTGATGAGAGTGAAAGAGGAGAGTGAAAAAATTGGCTTAAAGTTCAACATTCAGAAAATGAAGATCATGGCATCTGGTCCCATCACTTCATGGGAAATAGATGGGGAAACAGTGTCAGACTTTATTTTTGGGGCTCCAAAATCACTGCAGATGGTGACTGCAGCCATGAAATTAAAAGACGCTTACTCCTTGGAAGAAAAGTTATGACCAATCTAGATAGCATATTGAAAAGCAGAGACATTACTTTGCCAACAAAGGTCTATCTAGTCAAGGCTATGGTTTTTCCAGTGGTCATGTATGAATGTGAGAGTTGGACCTTGAAGAAAGCTGAGTGCGGAAGAATTGATGCTTTTGAACTGTGGTGTTGGAGAAGACTCTTGAGAGTGCCTTGGACTGAAAGGAGATCCAACCAATCCATTATAAAGGAGATCAGTCCTGGGTGTTCTTTGGAAGGATTGATGCTAAAGCTGAAACTCCAGTACTTTGGCCACCTCATGCAAAGAGTTGACTCATTGGAAAAGACCCTGATGCTGGGAGGGGTTGGGGACAGGAGGAAAAGGGGACGACAGAGGATGAGATGGCTGGATGGCATCACTGACTCGATGGACGTGAGTCTGAGTGAACACCAGCAGTTGGTGATGGACAGGGAGGCCTGGCGTGCTGTGATTCATGGGGTCACAAAGAGTCGGACACGACTGAGCGACTGAACTGAATAAGAATGTAACTTTAGCAATAGGTCTCCCAAATGCATGATAATATTTGGTACATTTCTAGCTACCACATTCTCCACATCCTTTTTACAGCAACACAGAGAACTCTGCTTTATTTGGCTAATTGCATCTATTTACCAGTTTGTTAGAAATCTTAGGAGAGGAGGGGTGGATAATCAAGTGACACCACAACTCCAAATGTTGGAACAGTTTCATCCATTACTTTATACCCTCCCCTTTCCAGTTCAGATTCTAGAGTGCATCCCAGTCTTCCTCACACCATGGCACATATATAAAATCCTATTCTTCATCACATCAGGGTGAACTGAGAAGGCATCCTGGCAACAGCAAGTGCAAGGATCAGCTATCCCAGATGCAGACCACTCCCTCTCAACTGCAAAGAATATCTTTTTTGGAATGCTTACTAAACTTGATGCAAGGTTCTTTTATTTTAATTTCTTTGTTTCTTCAAACAGTTGCTAAAGAATAATAATCATAAGGAAAAGGTATTCTCACTGCATAAACCTCAAATACTCATGGAAATCTAGAATCTAGCCTATTATAACATAGATACCAGTAGAGGCCAGTCTTACTTAGCTGGTATTTTGATATGATAATTATAACTATTCTTTATCAATTCCTTAAAATAGACATCACTAGGCAACTAAAGAAGGTAGAGAATTGCAATTATTCATGTATTCAAATAAATAGCACTTAGTATTGTAAGACATCTTATCTTTTCTTCAAATGAGTCTTTATTAGGCTAAAATCATCATGGAAAACAAGACAATGTTGGGGGTTTTATCCATTTGAGAAGCTTCTGTCATTCAGAACGATTAACATTTTTTGTTCTGATTCCATCCTCCTCCTCCAATTAAATGATTAAATACCAACTGATTTATTTGGAAGTGTATTAACCTATCAATATATTATCTCTATGAGACTCTATAATTCACTCACATGATCTAGATGAATTAACTCCATCGTCTGTTGGTTTACTTGGTTCAGAAAATGAAAACTGAGGTTTTTGAAATTACAGAAACTTAAGGCAGAAAGTCCTAAGTAAGCACTTAAACTAGAGATTAGCAGTATTTTTCTGGAAACAATCAGATAGTAAGTATTTTTGACTCTGTGGGCTAGACAGTCTTCCTGGGGATAGCTCAACACTGCTGTTGTGGGGCAGCAGAAGGGACCACAGTCAAAACCTAAATAAATGAATGTGGCCACATTTGGCCCACAGGCTGTGGTTTGCTGACCACTGATCTAAATGTATTTCCATTTGGAGACAGAGTGCTATCCAGAAAGGACAATCTTGTCTCTGGTTTCAGATCCATGGTGGGAAGTCAGATCTCCTATCTCGCAGATGCTCACTCTTTGCATGTTGTTACATTATTTTGGTTTTAGGAAAAAATAGGAAATGAACGGTGTTAAAATGATCAGGGATGTTTCATTCAGCTATTCAACTATTAAAAAGTTAAATCAATACTAATAACTAATATATATTTATCCAGTGCTATATATTATATAATATGCTAAGTTTTTACATCATTTTTATTTAATCTTGACTTAACCCTATGAGGTAGATTCTTTTATTATCTCTCATTTAGGTATAGGAGACTGGGAATCAGGTAAATTGCCCAGGACACAGGATTGTAATGGAAACAGCTAAGATTCCAACCCAATGAACAAAGCTGGTCCTCCTACTCATCCATCATATCATATTGTCTCCATTTACAAATATGGAGATCATAGTGGACGTTTATTGTTTCAGTTAAGTTGAGTCACTCAGTCATGTCCAAGTCTTTGCGACCCCATGAACTGCAATATGCCAGGACTTCCTGTCCATCATCAACTCCCTGAGTTCACCCAAACTCATGTCCATCGAGTCGGTGATGCCATCCAGCCATCTCATCCTCTGTCGTCCCCTTCTCCTCCTGCCCCCAATCCCTCCCAGCATCAGAGTCTTTTCCAATGAGTCAACTCTTCGCATGAGGTGGCCAAAGTATTGGAGTTTCAGCTTTAGCATCAGTCCTTCCAATGAACACCCAGGACTGAACTCCTTTAGGATGGACTGGTTGGATCTCCTTGCAGTCCAAGGGACTCTCAAGAGTCTTCTCCAACACCACAGTTCAAAAGCATCAATTCTTTGGCACTCAGCTTTCTTCACAGTCCAACTCTCATATCCATACATGACCACTGGAAAAACCATAGCCTTGACTAGATGGACATTTGTTGGCAAAGTATGTCTCTGCTTTTGAATATGCTATCTAGGTTAGTCATAACTTTTCTTCCAAGGAGTAAGCGTCTTTTAATTTCATGGCTGCAGTCACCATCTGCAGTGATTTTGGAGCCCCCCAAAATAAAGTCTGACACTGTTTCCCCATCTATTTCCCATGAAGTGATGGGACCAGATGCCATGATCTTCATTTTCTGAATGTTGAGCTTTAGGCCAACTTTTTCACTCTCCTCTTTTACTTTCATGAAGAGGCTTTTTAGTTCTCCTTCACTTTCTGCCATAAGGGTGGTGTCATCTGCATATCTGAGGTTATTGATATTTCTCCTGGCAGTCTTGATTCCAGCTTGTGCTCCCTCCAGCCCAGCATTTCTCATGATATACTCTGCATATAAGTTAAATAGGCAGGGTGACAATATACAGCCTTGACGTACTCCTTTCCCAATTTGGAACCAGTCTGTTGTTCCATGTCCAGTTCTAACTGTTGCTTCCTGACCTGCATATAGGTTACTCAAGAGGCAGATCAGGTGGTCTGGTATTCCCATCTCTTTCAGAATTTTCCACAGTTTATTGTGATCCACACAGTCAAAGGCTTCCGCATAGTCAATAAAGCAGGAATAGATGTTTTTCTGGAACTCTCTTCCTTTTTCCATGGTCATCCAACTCCAAGTTCATATTATTTGGTAACTGTAATCTAATAATAGTTACTCAAAGCCATCACGTCTTAGTCTCTAGAACGTAAAAAGTTTATATTTGGGAAAAGGATATTTGCACATGTAAACAAAGATTTTGAGATGAGATGATTACCCCAGATTTCCAAGTAGGAGGACCTAAATAAACTCCAATATTGTTACAAGAAAAAGGCAGATGGAGTTTAGATAGAAACAAAGAAGAAGACACAATGTGACAACAGAGGCAGACAGTAGAATAGGCACAAGCTAAGGAATGCTTGGAGCCATGAAAAGTTAGATGAAGCCTAGAAGGGATTCCACCTTAGAGGAGTGGAAAGAAGCAGTGAGGCCCTTCCTACCTGATTTTGAACCCCTTGCCTCAGTTCAGTTCAGTTCAGTTCAGTCGCTCAGTCGTGTCTGACTCTGCAACCCCATGAATCGCAGCACGCCAAGCCTCCCTGTCCATCACCAACTCCCGGAGTTCACTCAGACTCATGTCCATTGACTCCGTGATGTCATCCAGCCATCTCATCCTCTGTTGTCCCCTTCTCCTCCTCCTGCCCCCAATCCCTCCCAGCATCAGAGTCTCTTCCAATGAGTCAACTCTTCACATGAGGTGGCCAAAGTACTGGAGTTTCAGCTTTTGCATCATTCCTTCCAAAGAAATCCCAGGGCTGATGTCCTTCAGAATGGACTGGTTGGATCTCCTTGCAGTCCAAGGGACTCTCAAGAGTCTTCTCCAACACCACAGTTGAAAAGCATCAATTCTTCGGCACTCAGCCTTCTTCACAGTCCAACTCTCACATCCACACATGACCACTGGAAAAACTATAGCCTGAACTGTTAAAAAAAAAAAAAATCACTAACAGTGTGTTTTCTTTGAAGCCACCAAGCTCATGGTAATCTGTTACAGCACTTTCAGGAAACCAATATAAGTAACCATACCTTGTTGTTCCTCTGGAACACTACCCCTTCCCTACTCTACTCATGGGTTGCTTATTGAAAACAACTACACTCTTATTTCTAGGCATGGTTTTTCTGGCCATTCCTAAACAAATCACAAAATTACATCCCTTTGGCCCTCATAATTGGCTCAGAAATAGATGCACAAACTAGACATCCAATTAAAGTGAATATGTGAAGTGCATAGATATCAGAGATACTTTATCTTTCCTGCTTAAAAAAAAAAAAAAGAGCATGTAGTTTAAGCACTACCTTGCAGACATCCTGCAACCATGAGGGAACAGGTTGCCTAATAACAAAGTTAACCCAGAAGAAGCCAAGTCAGAGATAAATAAAACTGAGTCCTCGTAGATCAGTCAGTAAAGAATCTGCCTGCAATGCAGGAGACCCAGGTTTGATTCCTGGATTGGGAAGATCCCCTGGAGAAGAAAATGGCAACCCACTCCAATATTCTTGCCTGGAGAATCCCATGGACAGAGAGGCCTGGCAGGCTACAGTCCATAGGGTCTCAAGAGTCAGATATGACTTAGCAAGTAAACCACCAACCACCACAGTCAGGATTCTCCAGAGTAATAGAGCCAGCGGGAGATAGGTAGGTAGGTAGATAAAGAGATTGTTTACTAGGGACTGGTTCATGAGATTATGGAAGCTGAGAAGCCCCATGATCTGCCCCCTGCAAGCAAGAAACCTATTAAAATGAGTGGTATAGTTGTAATCCAAATGTGAAAACCTAAGAACCAGGGAAGCCAATATTGTTCAAAATCTTGAGAACTAGAAGCACTGATGTCCATATAAGATCAGAAGCTGGATATCCCAGCTCAAGCAGAGAGCAACTTGGCCCTTTCTCCACCATTTCTTTGTTCTATTAAGAAATCAGTGGATCAGATGATACCCACCTTTATTGGTGAAGGCAATCTTCTTTACTCAGTCATCTGAATAAGCTCTAATTTCTTCCAGAAACACTCTTATGGACACAGTCAATAATAATTTTTTTTACCAGATATCTGGGCATTGCTCAGTGAAGTTAACACATAAAATTAACCACTATAAGTAACTACTTTTGAGCCCATGCATATAGCTTCCCTGGTGGCTCAGACAGTAAAGAATCTTGCAGTGCAGGAGACCTGACTTTGATCTTTGAGTTGGGAAGATCCCTTGAAGAAGGGAGTAGCTGTCCTCTCCAGTATTCTTGCCTGGAGAATCATACGGACAGAGGAATCTGGTAGTCTACATTCCATGGGGTCACAAAGAGTGGGACGTGAATGAGTAATTATAATAAAGCTTAACATAAAGCTTCAAGTCCCAGCTGTTAGACTCCCTAATTTCATAAGCCCACAAATTTCTTTTATAGTTGAAGCCAATTAGAATTGAGATGTCATGGCATCATAAAGACTCATAATGTACAACAGACTAAACATTTTTAGACTTTCTATAAATTAAAATAAAAATATAATTTTTAATCTCATTGAAATGCAGAATCAGAAAAACTATTTGGCACATAAAAATAATTTGTGCAAAGTCTAGTTTATATTTAATCATATTGCTTTTTGTGGATTAAAAATAGAACCTGTGGATTTTTTTCATTCTTCATTCTCTCTCTGCTTACATGGTGGTCTCGCCACCTTAAAATCATTTTATCACTTTCTGTTTATTCTATAAATCCACTTTTCTGCTTTCAGCATTATTAAATTCTTACAATTTTGTCACTGTTTCTCCATTGCTTCATTAATATTTTCTTTCTTTTTCATTATTAACTCATAGTTTTAAACATTAACTTTATTTTCTTTAGAAACAATAACCAGAGGGAGACATTATTTGAAAGATGCTTTTGTATTTTACCTCAGTACAAAAGACATCATCATGATAATCTGCCTCCAAAATGATAATATCTCTTCATAAGCTTCCCTGATAGCTCAGTTGGTAAAGAATCTGCCTGCAATGCAGGAGGCCCCAATTTGATTCCTGGGTCAGGAAGATATGCTGGAGAAGGGATAGGCTACTCATTCCAGTATTCTTGGGTTTCCCTTGTGGCTCAGCTGGTAAAGAATCCTCTGGCAATGAGGGAAACTTGGGTTGGATCCCTGGGTTGGAAAGATCCCCTGGAGAAGAGAAGGGCTACCCACTCCAGTATTCTGGCCTAGAGAATTCCATGGACTGTATAGTCCATGGGGTTGCAAAGAGTCGGACATGACTGAGCAACTTTCACTTCACTTCACTTTAGTTGGTATATAACCAAAATCTTAAAACTAACTGAAAATTCAAACCTTCAGTCTGGATGCTTGGATTCTTAGACAAATCAGTGTCTGTTTTATGGAATAACACATTCAAGAGGGCCTTTTTGAATTTATTAAATGCCGGTTGATAGTATATAGTATAGCAAGGAAAATAACATTGCTTACTCAATTATCCAACATTTAAATATTTCCAGGTTAGTTAGTTTCAAAATATTCTTCTTTTGTCAGCCTCTAAATAGAAAAGATGGCTGAGCATATACCACAGACTTAAAAAAGATAAAATATCATGTTAATTATTTCTCAGTAAAACCAGAAAAAAGGAAACAATGCATCCATTAGGTATGCACACTGACAATCATTACAGTATAATGCCATTTTTAAATCCTTTGAGTGTTTGATTGTTAAAAAAATTATTGAATATGTGAAGTTTTGATAGAGACAGCAGATAAGTTAATAACTCTGCAATAATCAACTTACTACATTGTCATGTAAAATAAAATTGCTTTTATAGTATAGCTCTCTTGGGGGTTCCCATGCATCTAAGAAATGTCATCATCACAGCTATTGCTAACGCACTAAACAAAAGAAAAATGTGGGGTAATTTGACCATATGGAATATGAGAAGTTGAAAACTTTGGAAAACAGAGTGACCATGTGAAATATGGCTCCCTAATGCATTTAGCTAGGTTGTCTGTGTGGTGACTGAGCTAACTGCCTGAATAACAGTGCTCACCACTCTATATATAATTGATTCTACAATTAACCTGGGTTGGTTGTTCCTATGGCTCAGTTCAGTTCAGTCGCTCAGTTGTGTCCGACTCTTTGCGACCCCGTGGACTGCAGCACGCCAGGCCTCTCTGTCCATCACCAACTCCTGGAGTTTACCCAAACTCATGTCCATTGAGTCGGTGATATCATCCAACCATCTCATCCTCTGTCATCCCCTTCTCCTCCTACCCTCAATCTTTCCCAGCATCAGGGTCTTTTCAAATGAGTCAGCTCTTCACATCAGGTGGCCGAAGTATTGGAGTTTCAGCTTCAACATCAGTCTTTCCAATGAACACCCAGGACTGATCTCCTTTAGGATGGACTGGTTGGATTTCCTTGCTGTCCAAGGGACTCTCAAGAGTCTTCTCCAACACCACAGTTCAAAGGCATCAATTCTTCGGCGCTCAGCTTTCTTTAGAGTCCAACTCTCACATCCATACATGACTACTGGAAAAACCATAACCTTGACTAGATGGACCTTTGTTGACAAAGTGATGTCTCTGCTTTTTAATATGCTGTCTAGGTTGGTCATAACATTCCTTCCAAGGAGTAAGCATCTTTTAATTTCATGGCTGCAGTCACCATCTGCAGTGATTTTGGAGCCCAAGAAAATAAATCAGTCACTGTTTCCACTGTTTCCCCATCTATTTCCCATGAAGTGATGGGACCAGATGCCATGATCTTCGTTTCCTGAATGTTGAGCTTTAAGCCAACTTTTTCACTCTCCTCTTTCACTTTCATCAAGAGGTTCTTTAGTTCTTCTTCACTTTCTGCCATAAGGGTGGTATCATCTGCATATCTGAGGTTATTGATATTTCTCTCGGCAATCCTGATTCCAGCTTGTGCTTCCTCCAGCCCAGCGTTTCTCATGATGTTCTCTGCCTATAAGTTAAATAAGCAGGGTGACAATATACAGCCTTGATGTACTCCTTTTCCTATTTGGAACCAGTCTGTTGTTCCATGTCCAATTCTAACTGTTGCTTCCTGACCTGCATACAGATTTCTCAAGAGGCAGGTCAGGTAGTCTGGTAAGGCTCAAATCACTGGATAACCAGAATTGTTCTGAACATCAGATTTTGCTTTATCTTAGAAGCATATTCAAAATATAACCAGGAATAGAGTATGCATATCATAGACACAGTGTTGTGTGCATACTTGGGCCATGATGGACATCTTTAACAAGAAAGACTTTTGTTTGGCTTGTTGCTTTGAGAATAGATGTCAATTGAATTCATCTCCCTGCATGGGTCATCCTTCCTATATCTTGTACTATTATCCTTTTTCCAGAAGATGTCTCCTTTTCCCTTCATTTCTATATGTTGAATATACAAATATGACAATCATTACACCATCAAGCCTTCTTTATTTTGATTGGTGTTTAAGTTGTGTGCTAAGACAATGAGTATAGGAAGTTATTGAATATAGGAGTGTTCTGAATGGTAGAAAAATAATGGATAAGCTAAAAACACTGCAATTATTGTCAAACATTGAAGTTTCAAAAATCCTCTCACATGAGAAATACATCTACATTGGTCTCTGGTGGTTATATTTAAGAAATGCAGAATATAGGGTGATAGAAAGAGGACTAAAACATAAGCTTGGAGCATATAATCTAGAAGAATTGTGATACTGGTTTAACCAGAGAGTCATAAGGTAATCCTTGTTTCCTACTGAAGTCATTCTCGGCACACCTTAATGGGGATAGAGGCAGATGGTATATCAAGAAGAAAAAAAAAAGGCTATTCATTGACTGCATACTTTGTTCCAGAAACTTTGTTCAGCACTCTTCATGCCATGCTGCATGTGATACCATGATCTTATCATGACTAATGAAGTAGATTAAGTCATTGATAGAAAAATCAAAGAATATTTTCAGATCAACAGATGAGAAGATGAATTATTCCGTACTTATTTTGGTAAAGAGAAAAGCAATTTAGGGAAAAAAAGTATGCACCAAAATGGATTTCAAATGAAATAACAAGTTAAACATAGTAAATGAAATGCAGCTTAATGAGAGAATCATAATCAAATAAACCAACAGTTTTTTACTACAAATAAAGACATTGGGCTAGGCTTTATAGTTAAGATAAAAGTTATACATATTTTGGTTTTTCTAAATATCATGAGGTTGAAAAAAAAGTGAAAGTGTTAGTCACTCAGTCATTGTCCGACTTTGTGACCCCAAGGACTATATAACCCGTCAGGCTCCTCTATCCATGGAATTCTCCAGGCAAGACTACTGGAGTGGGTTGCCATTCCCTTCTCCAGGAGATCTTCCCAATCTAGGGACTGAACCCAGGTTCTTTACCATCTGAGCCACCAGAGTTACTTGGAAACAACTGGATTTCAAAGTAATTTCCCTAATGAAGGTGGGAGTAAAATGTATTAAATACCTCTGTACACCTTCTCAAAATCTTCTGGCTTCACCTCTCATTTTGGTACTGGTTCTGTGACCATTTCAGAACAGGTTCTGATTGGTTCATTTATCCAGATAGAACCTCCTAACTCCTGTAGCTGGCTCTAGGGCTTTTACTAGGTCTGCCAAGATATGCAGTCTGGAGATGTGCCCGAATGAATGGCTTTCAGGACACTCCTGACTAGTGTAGGATAGGAGTCTATGGATAAATAACTCCCCCTTTCATCTCCAGACAGTTTTGAGGACATATTTCCTATAGCTTCTTAGGGTTTTCATAAGGATGGTAAATCAGAAGAACATTAGTGGCGGCAAACTGGATAACACGTTTGCAATGGCATACCCTCGTTTCCCATTTCACTCCTCCTGTTCTTCACTCTAGCTGTCTGGAATTGGGCTCAGGAATCAGCAAGACTGAGGTAAAAATCCCATCTCCATTCATTGAATACACTGACTTCAGGGTAATTAATTAATACATCTAAGCCTCAATTATGGGCAAAAAACTAATCATGATGGAATTATTGTGAGTTTAATGTGATAATGTTTGGCAAATAGTAAGTATAAAATAAAAATAGATGACAATTTTTAAAGTAGAGGGCAGTAAAGAATTAGAAACCAAGAGAAACATGTTTGTGTCATGTATAGTTACATATTTAGTAGGATATATTTAGGTCATACTCAAAATCCTGTTATCAGGGTCTTCACAGATAGAAAGAAAATATTAAAAGCTATGCATGGGCATTATCACTCATGTTTATTGGAATTGTCTGCTATAGAGATAAAACTGATCTGATGGAGATGCCAAAAAAAAATTACCACTGATTAATTTTCATTTCTTATCTACTGTTTATAACAACATCTTATCAGAGAGTAAAGTGAAATCAATAAAATAAATGTTTTTTATACATTAGGAATTCTTTACCAATTTATTTTCTAAGATTTCTTACCCTATCAACAGCTCTAACATCCTTAAGGGAAAGTTCAATATTTAAAGATGGAAAGATGGGCAACATTTTGGCAGGTGATAGAAAAAAAGAAAAAAAAAGATGTGATTGATACCTGCTGCAAAATTTCTTCTATACAAATTTTAGTATAAAATCTATAATATAATGCTTTCTTAATATTGATGTTTGGTTACTTGCTAAGTGATCCTTGTTAAAGAAAATTCAAAGTTTCATTTTTTATGTAGAAAGTATCTTCTAAGGAAGACTGAAATAAAATAATACCTTCTGTTCCTTGTCAGATTTGACATACATTTATCCCTATTTGCAGTAATATTTATTTACCCTTTTTCTCAGTATAATATGGTGACAATGCTAATGCATGGAAGTCTCAGAAAGTATGTAAAAGCAGATTTGTAGCTATTGTTTGCCAAGTTATTCCAGTATATTAATTTCCTTATCACAGTTATCTATTTCAACTGAAAAATGTTTGATTTCTACTTGGTCTTTATAATCAAATTAAAATTTTTGTTACCATATATTAAGTTCCATGTTCATCATTTTTGCTATGTTTTATTTTTTGGTTATATGGATATGTTAAAAATGGCTATAGTATTATTGGTTTGTAGTGATGCTTCCTAAGGCTCCCTTGACTTTGCATTCCAGGATGTCTGGCTCGAGGTGAGTGATCACACCATCGTGATTATCTGGATCATTAAGATCTTTTTTTTCTACATTTCTGTGTATTCTTGCCACCTCTTCTTAGTATCTTCTGTTTCTGTTAGGTCCAGACCGTTTCTGTCCTTTATTGTGCCCATCTTTGCATGAAATGTTCCCTCGGTATCTCTAATTTTCTTGAAGAGATCTCTAGTCTTTCCAATTCTATTATTTTCCTCTATTTCTTTGCATTGATCGCTGAGGAAGGCTTTCTTATCTCTCCTTGCTGTTCTTTAGAACTCTGCATTCAGAAGTATATATCTTTCCTTTCCTCCTTTGCCTTTCACTTCTCTTCTTTCCCTGTTTATTTAACCTATATGCAGAGTACATCATGAGAAACGCTGGACTGGAAGAAACACAAGCTGGAATCAAGATTGCCAGGAGAAATATCAATAACCTCAGATATGCAGATGACACCACCCTTATGGCAGAAAGTGAAGAGGAACTCAAAAGCCTCTTGATGAAGGTGAAAGTGGAGAGTGAAAAAGTTGGCTTAAAGCTCAACATTCAGAAAACGAAGATCATGGCATCTGGTCCCATCACTTCATGGGAAAAAATGGGAAACAGTGGAAACAGTGTCAGACTTTATTTTTCTGGGCTCCAAAATCACTGCAGATGGTGACTGCAGCCATGAAATTAAAAGACTCTTACTCCTTGGAAGCAAAGTTATGACCAACCTCGACAGCATATTCAAAAGCAGAGACATTACTTTGCCAACAAAGGTTCATCTAGTCAAGGCTATGGTTTTTCCTGTGGTCATGTATGGATGTGAGAGTTGGACTGTGAAGAAGGCTGAGCACCAAAGAATTGATGCTTTTGAACTGTGGTGTTGGAGAAGACTCTTGAGAGTGCCTTGGACTGCAAGGAGATCCAACCAGTCCATTCTAAAGGAGATCAGCCCTGGGATATCTTTGGAAGGAATGATGCTAAAGCTGAAACTCCAGTACTTTGGCCACCTCATGTGAAGAGTTGACTCATTGGAAAAGACTCTGATGCTGGGAGAGATTGGGGGCAGGAGGAGAAGGGGATGACAGAGGATGAGATGGCTGGATGGCATCGCTGACTTGATGGACGTGAGTCTGAGTGAACTCCGGGAGTTGGTGATGGACAGGGAGGCCTGGCGTGCTGTGATTCATGGGGTCGCAAAGAGTCGGACACAACTGAGTGACTGATCTGATCTGATCTCTTCTTTTCTCAACTATTTGTAAGGATTTCTCAGCCAACTATTTGCCATTTTGCATTTCTTTTTCTAGAGGATAGTCTTGATCACTGTCTCCTGTACAATGTCACAAACCTCTGTCCATAGTTCTTCAGGCACTCTATCAGACCTAACCACTTGAATCTATTTGTCACTTTCACTGTATAATCATAAGGGATTTGATTTAGGTCATACCTGAGTGGTCTAGTGGTTTTCCCTACTTTCTTCAATTTAAGTCTGAATTTTGTACTCAATATGCCAGCAAATTTGGAAAACTGAGCAGTGGCTACAGGACTGGAAAAGGTCAGTTTTCATTCCAATCCCAAAGAAAGGCAATGCCAAAGAATGCTCAAACTACCGCACAATTGCACTCATCTCACAAGCTAGCAAAGTAACGCTCAAAATTCTCCAAGCCAGGTTTCAATAATACATGAACTGAGAACTTCCAGATGTTTAAGATGGATTTAGAAAAGGCAGAGGAACCAGAGATCAAAGTGCCAACATCTGCTGGATCATAGAAAAAGCAAAATAGATCCAGAAAAACATCTACTTCTGCTTTATTGACTATGCCAAAGCCTTTGACTGTGTGGATCACAACAAACTTGGAAAATTCTTCAAGAGATGGGGAGTACCAGACCACCTTACCTGTCTCCTAAGAAATCTGTATGGAAGTCAAGAAGCAACAGTTAGAACTGGCCATGGAACAATGGACTGGTTCCAAACTGGCAAAGGAGTATGTCAAGGCTGTATATTTTCACCCTGTTTATTTAACGTCTATGCAGAGTGCATCATGCAAAATGCCAAGCTGGATGAAGCACAAGCTGGAATCAAGATTGCTGGGAGAAATATCAGTAACCTCAGATATGCAGATGTCACCATCCTTATGGCAGAAAATGAAGAACTAAAGAGCCTCTTGATGAAAGTGAAAAAGGAGAGTGAAAAAGCCGCCTTAAACTCAACATTCAGAAAACTAAGATCAAGGCATCCGGTCCAATCATTTCATGGCAAACAGATAAAGAGACAATGGAAACAGTCACAGACTTTATTTTCTTGGGCTCCAAAATCACTGCAGATGGGGACTGCAGCCATAAAATTAAAAGATGTTTGCTCCTTGGAAGAAAAGCTATGACCAACCTAGATAGCATTTTAAAAAGCAAAGAGATTCCTTTGCTGACAAAGGTACTAGTCAAAGCTATGGTTTTTCCAGTAGTCAGTATGGATGAGAAAGTTGGACCATAAAGAAAGCTGAGCACCGAATAATTGATGCTTTTGAACTGTAGTGTTGGAGAAGCTTCCTGACCATCCCTTGGACTGCAAGGATATCACACCAGTCAATCCTAAAGGAAATCAATCCTGAATATTCATTGGTAAGACTAATGCTGAAGCTGAAGCTCCAGTACTTTGGCACCTGATATGAAGAACTGACTCATTGGAAAAGACCCTGATGCTGGGAAAGATTGAAGGAAGGAGGAGAAGGGGAAGACAGAGGATGAGATGGTTGGATGGCATCACCAACTCAATGGACATTAGTTTGAGCAAGCTCTGTGAGTTGGTGATGGACAGGAAGGCCTGGCATGCTGCAGTCCATGGAATTGCAAAGAGTTGGACATGACTGAGTAACTGAACTGAACTGAACTGAACTGACAATATTGTTTAGATGGAACAGAGTAATAAAAAGATTGCTGAATGTTATTTCATAGTTAAAATGTATGGAAACTATAGTCATAATAACTTGAGTTGAGACTAAATAGAGAACAATAACTTTGTGCTATATATATGCTGGTCTATTGACTTTTCTTTGCTTTTTTTGCTTTGATACCTAAATTTTTCCATTTTTCTGGCAATAAAGCCTTCAATTTATATTTTTTCACTTTGATTTTTACTCATAAAGTTTTTAATCATTTCTATAAGTAAATTAAGCAATGCCAACTTACAATTCAATGCTTGAACTAAAGTCTGTATACATATTATTGAAAAAATAAACTTTCATCTTTTTCTATGAATACAACTACTAAATTCAAACCATTAGTCAAATATTTCCAGTTTACAGAATAAGCAACTTACACATTTAATTAAATTCATGTTTTATGTGGGTTTTTATATTAGTTCAATAACTTCTTTAAAGTATACCATAAACAGTATACTGCTGAGTATTGTTGTCTTGATTCCCATATAGGAATCAATATTTTAACATACCAACATTTCATTTTGGTTTCTAGCTTACCTTCATGAGCAATTTTACCTTGGGCTCCAAAATCACTGCAGATGGGGACTGCAGCCATGAAATTAAAAGATTTTTATGAAAATCATTTATGAAATTCATTTTTCTTCTTTATTTCAGTAATAATCAACTGAGATTAAAGGTCATCATTGTCAAAGACACATAGGAAACATACAGTCGTTGTTGAATATTTCAATTCATATCTTCAAAGGCACCAAAAATCAAAGTCAATATAATGGAATGAATGTAAAGTGGTGTATTACAAGAGATTATATGGTAATTAATAATACAAACACCACCTGTCTGGAGCTCTGTGGTGAAACCTACAGCCTAAGAAATTGCATAGCTATAAAATCCTCCATTGTCTTCTCTTCCAGAAAACTTGCAGAAAAGAAATACTCTTTTCTGAAACTTCAATTTGCCATTTTGCTTTCAAACAATAATCACTGACAAGACGGCGTTGGGATCTGAGGTGTGAAAATGGAATGATGGCTGTGAAGAAAATCCCTCCTAAAATTTTATGTAGGTGTTAAGTCAATAATGTTAGTGACCTCCACTTACTCACGTTGGCATTCTATCCTTCGAACATATGTCCAGCATCAAAGAATTTTCCCTGAAACATCCTTGGATCAAACCAAAGTCAGGTGACACGTGTGAGGCTGACAGATCTGTGAAGATGACATTTTCAGGAACTGGAAGAGCTCTAAGATTCTCACACTGTCAATACGGAAAGGACACAGAAGGTGCTGAAATATCCTGTGTCTTCACTTCCTGGCAAGACTGGCATGTATATGAGCGGTTTTCAGACCCTCTATGAAGACACTTCTCTTGATGAAATTATGTTGGTGAACTTAAGTTTTTCTCATGTAAAAATCTAGTCTTTTAAAAACCCATGTCTCTTCTGAAGTGCAAAGACAGGAAATTTTCTAGCCAAAACACATTCAGAAGTAGACTGAGGCTAAATCAAGTAAAAGATTGCAGAAATGCCTGCTCTCTCCCATTCACACAACTTTCCCTTCCTAGGGCTCTCTTCTGAAGCAAGCAGCTTCCTTGAGATATTGGCAAGAATCATCCCCCAAAGTACTGTGAACTTGAAAGGAAAATGGTATTTGTAGATATTTCCAAAGTATCACTCACCTCTCTGCCAGATCCAAAGTGCCTCTTTTCTTCCAATTTGATTTCCATCCAAACAGAGTGAATAACTCTATGCCAGAATACTTCAGGCTGATATACCTGAATTGCCTCATTGTAACCAATCCCTAAAAGCCTTTTCAATGTTACAGATACAAACAGTTTAATTGCTACCAAGAAAGGATGTTGTACTTGATGTTAGGATCAGTGAGAAGAGTACTCAATAACCTTGAGAAAAATGTTACAAGGGTTTGAGAAATAGTTGTATTTGAGTGCAATTTAAAGTACATGGATGCTAGCAATATTTATCACAAAACTCTGAAGGAACACCATGTTATAATACATTTTGCAAATAGAACAGAGAAAAGAAATGCATTCTATCTGCCAGAGGGATGGCTTGACAATGAGTTCTCACAACTGAAGCTCTGAATTTGTAAGGGAGTATGTACCTCTAGTAGGTATAGAAGCAAAATACAATACTTTATTCATCTGTTTTCTAGAACATATAACATGTAGCCTGAAGGCAAGTGAAAGAACTGTTCACAGGCTACCATTTCTACCTCTTCTCTGTTACACTAGTATCAATGATGTGTCTGGAATTAAGTTCTACACAGTCTGAATCTCTGTTTTCAGAATTTGAAGTCATCAACTTTAAACACCCTGATTGAATTTATATTTCTTGTTAGCATTATAGCCTTTGGCCTGGGGAATTCATTTGTCTTTTTATTAGATAGCAAGCTAATACTTGTTTACATCACGGAGTATAATTTATAAAAGAGCAAAATTCCATGGGAGTAAGCACCACAGAGTACAAAGTAAAGAATTTAGAAATTGCCATTGTATTTCTTCAGATTTCAAAACCTTAAGAGCCATGGGTTGTAAAAATATAGGTAAAAAAAAAAAAGAAGAAGAAGTCACTCTTTGCATCTGAAAATCTGTTGTATCGGACAATCCCTTGCAGCGCTATTGTCAAAATCAACATTGACGGAGCATGAGAAATGAAATTGGGATGAAGTATGTGGTGAGCCAGGGAGATGCAACAGACTCCTTTAATAAAAAAAAAAGGGGGAGCAAAATGATTTTTAGAAGTCTAGTACAGCAAAAGAAAACATGTTCATTAAAAATAAAAAGATCTGACTAGGTAAGGACTCCACTATTCACTACAATTGGATAGGGGACAAGCAGTTTCATCTGGCTTAGATGGAATTATTTTATATCATATAGAACACAAATTCACACCGAAAATGGAAATGTGTTTCTGTTCTGTTTTACTGCTTAACTACAGATGTTAGAAACAATAAAGTTTGAACTTTAGTTGTGCAAAATATTTATATCAAAGAACTGAATCTTATTTCTAGCAGTGTGAGCACTTTCCAAGGAATATAGAACAGCTAAATAGTTTGAGGAAGTTCCTTTTCTCACATCTAGATATCATATCCACAAACTGATTATCTGATGAGAAGCTGGAAGAATTCACATTTAATTTTTCTAATTAAAAGAGCTTTTGATACGATTTTTAAAACCTTTATCACAATTTTTACTCTTATCATCCTTTTCCTGTTTTCTTGTTAGTAGAGAGCAAAATAAACTGACAAAAAAATGAAATTAATAGCCAAAATGCAACTAATCATCAAACATTTGTTGTTTTAATAAATTTTATAATTAGTTTTAATATTTAAATATACATATATCATATAGCAAAATATTATCATTTTCTCACTTGTTTTTCTCTCATCAATTTTTATGCCAAGAATATGTTTAATTACTTTTTATTAATTTATATAAACAAAATTATTTACTTATCTTTATTTTGCATAGATATAAAAGAATAATCTTGATTTAGAAGATTGATTAAAAATATAACTATTGTTTAATATTTTTCTCTGTCAAGGTTCTTTTAAAGTTATTACTATTTATTATTTTGGCAATAATAATCAATTATTATTATTTTATTCTTTTAAAGTCTTATCTTAATAGACCATATAAGTTTACTTACTGTTTGATTCTCCCTTAAACCTGTTATTATAGAAAATTTTAATTATGAATGTATTCCCCCTTGCTCAAATAAATTCCTAATTTTACAAATAAAGCTGGGATTAATTCATATTTTATTATCATTATTTTCTATTTTTACAAAATTTTATGGTTATAATCTTGGAAAATTAGAATATTATCCCTATATATAGATAACTATAAAACACTGGTGAAAGAAATCAAAGACGACACTAATAGATGGAGAAATATACCATGTTCATGGATTGGAAGAATCAATATAGTGAAAATGAGTATACCACCCAAAGCAATTTATAGATTCAATGCAATCCCTATCAAGCTACCAACGGTATTCTTCACAGAGCTAGAACAAATAATTTCACAATTTGTATGGAAATACAAAAAACCTCGAATAGCCAAAGCTATCTTGAGAAAGAAGAATGGAACTGGAGGAATCAACCTGCCTGACTTCAGGCTCTACTACAAAGCCACAGTCATCAAGACAGTATGGTACTGGCACAAAGACAGAAAAATAGTGGAACAAAACAGAAAGCCCAGAGATAAATCCATGCACCTATGGACACCTTGTCTTTGAGAGAGGAGGCAAAAGTATACAATGGATTAAAGACAATCTCTTTAACAAGTGGTGTTGGGAAAACTGGTCAACCACTTGTAAAAGAATGAAACTAGAAAACTTTCTAACACCATACACAAAAATAAACTCAAAATGGATTAAAGATCTAAATGTAAGACCAGAAACTATAAAACTCCTAGAGGAGAACATAGGCAAAACACTCTCTGACATACATCACAGCAGGATCCTCTATGACCCACCTCCAGAATATTGGAAATAAAAGCAAAAATAAACAAATAGGCCCTAATTAAACTTAAGAGCTTCTGCAAAACAAAGGAAACTATTAGCAAGGTGAAAAGACAGCCTTCCGAATGGGAGAAAATAATAGCAAATGAAGCAACTGACAAACAACTAATCTCAAAAATATACAAGCAGCTCCTACAGCTCAATTGCAGAAAAATAAATGACCCAATCAAAAAATGGGCCAAAGAACTAAATAGACATTTCTCCAAAGAAGACATACAGATGGCTAACAAACACATGAAAAGATGCTCAACATCACTCATTATCAGAGAAATGCAAATCAAAACCACAATGAGGTACCATTTCACACCAGTCAGAATGGCTGCGATCCAAAAGTCTACAAGCAATAAATGCTGGAGAGGATGTGGAGAAAAGGGAACCCTATTACACTGTTGGTGGGAATGCAAACTAGTACAGCCACTATGGAGAACAGTGTGGAGATTCCTTAAAAAACTGGAAATAGAACTGCCTTATGACCCAGCAATCCCACTGCTGGGCATACACACCGAGGAAACCAGAATTGAAAGAGACATGTGTACCCCAATGTTCATTGCAGCACTGTTTATAATAGCCAGGACATGGAAGCAACCTAGATGTCTATCAGCAGACAAATGGATAAGAAAGCTGTGGTACATATACACAATGGTGTATTACTCAGCCATTAAAAAGAATACATTTGAATCAGTTCTAATGAGGTGGATGAAACAAGCCGATTATACAGAGTGAAGTAAGCCAGAAAGAAAAACACCAATACAGTATACTAACGCATATATATGGAATTTAGAAAGATGGTAATGATAACCCTGTATATGAGACAGCAAAAGAGACATTGATGTATAGAACAGTCTTTTGGACTCTGTGGGAGAGGGAGAGGGTGGGATGATTTTGGAGAATGGCATTGAAACATGTGTAATATCATATATGAAATGAGTCGCCAGTCCAGGTTCGATGCACGATACTGGATGCTTGGGGCTGGTGCACTCGGACGACCCAGAGGGATGGTATGTGGAGGGAGGAGGGAGGAGGGTTCAGGATGGGGACATGTGTGTACCTGTGGAGGATTCATGTTGATATATGGCAAAACCAATACAATATTGTAAAGTTAAAAAATAAAAACAAATTTTAAAAATAAAACATAATAAAAAGAAAAAGAATAAATATTCCTCTTAAGAATAATCCCATATAATACAAGACAGGAAGACTGTGGTTATCTGTCTACGTAATTTTTATTCACTTAGATCATGAAATTCCTATCTGCTGTACTACAGTGCATTGCAATATTTACATTGCATTGCAATTTGGTGTTAAATCATTTCAGTGGAAGAAAGCATTTATGGTCTGTAAAACATTAAACTCACAAAAGCAAAATTTTTGTGGCAGTTCTTTCAATAATAAAGCTACTTTTATAGCCTTAGTTTATATTGTTATGGTAAGGAGAAATAACTTATTGGTTGATTGGAACCAACTTAAAAGAGATTCCCTTATTTGTTCTTCAAGCAACACAGTTCTTTGCTTTCAGCACAGTTTGTAACCATGAAGAGTATATTTTAAATAAACAACAATAGGAATTAGCTATTCCATTTTAAAATATAATCCTTTATAGAATAAAATTTTCCTGCATTTTAAGATATTGGATGATGATAACCTGAGCACAGGTGACAGTTAACTGTGGATCTTAGGCAAGTCTTTTCCTAATTTTGAGCCTCAGTTTACTAATCTGCAAAGGAAGGAAGGTGCTTCCCTCGTGGTTCAGGGCTAAAGAATCTGCATGACAATGCCAGAGATGCAAGTTTAATCTCTGGTCCAGGAAGATCCCCTAGAGAAGGAAATGGCAAATGACTCCAGTATTCTTACTTGGGAAATCCCAAGGACAAAGGAGCCTGGTGGGCTACAGTTCATGGGGTCACAAAGAGTTGGACATGACTGAGCGACTGAACAACAACAAAGGAAGGAATGGCATATATATCCTTTATGCAGGGACAAACAATATGCACAGATGGAAGATTAAGAACCCAAATTTTAGGCAGACAGGTCAAAGGAAAACCTCACTTTCAGAAGTGTGAAATGATATGATTTTGGGCAAATTACTTTACCTCAGTAAATACTAGCTGTATTTGTAAAATGGGGATTACTATATCTGCCACACAAGGAATGATAAATAGAACTATCATGTTGGGAATATAACGGAGGATGTATGCAACAAGAAACAAAGCCAGATGTGTGGCAAAGAGGGTTGTGGCATTATACATGCAAAAGATGCTGACTCAAAGCAAAGCAGAAGCAGAAGAGTTGATGAGATCAGATTAGGTTCAGGATATATTTTGAAGGAAAAGCTAAGAGAACTTGCTAATTAATTGAGTATGAAAGGGGAAAAAAATGGAGAATAATTCTTGAAACTTTGACCTGCATAATTAAGTGAACATTACTTTGTCAACAAAGGTCCGTCTAGTCAAGGCTATGGTTTTTCCAATGGTCATGTATGGATGTGAGAATTGGACTATAAAGAAAGCTGAGTGCTGAAGAATTGATGTTTTTGAACTGTGGTGTTGGAGAAGACTCTTGAGAGTCCTCTAGACTGCAAGGAGATCCAACCAGTCCATCCTAAAGGAGATCAGTCCCTGGATATTCATTGGTGGGACTGATGTTGAAGCTGAAACTCCAATACTTTGGCCACCTGATGCAAAGAGCTGACTCATTGGGAAAGACCCTGATGCTGGGAAAAACTGAAGGCAGGAGGAGAAGGGGACGACAGAGGATGAGATGGTTGGATGGTGTCACCAACTCAATGTATACAGGTTTGGGTGGACTCCGGAAGTTGGTGATGGACAGGGAGGTCTGGTGTACTGCGGTTCATGGGGTCGCAAGGAGTCCGACATGAATGAGCAACTGAACTGAACTGAACTGAGAAAGAATCTAAGAAAGCACAGCTGAGAGCAAAGGGGTGCTTGGTGAAATATTAAGAGGTCAGTGTTGACTATTCTAATTTGAGATGTGTGTTCCCTAGTGAAGAAAATAATTCAACTGGGTTAAATACTAAGGAACTAAGACAGGTTCAGAAATTAAATTTAGGAGTATTGAGAGCCATAGTTGGTCCAAACAAAAATAGTTTCTGAGTAGTAGTAGAAACAAAAATTTGATTAGGGTAGAAAGATAAGATGTGAAGAAGTAGAAAAAGCAAATGGAAAGATTTTTCTCGAAAGAGATACCCTGGTATGGAAAGAGATGAATAAGGAGATATGGAAAGGGCCACATATTTAAAGGGCAGGATATTATGGCATATTTTACACTGATGAAGTGATTCAGTAGAGAGAGTAGAACTGATAATGTAGTGGAGGATGAGGAGATGATTGCAGAAGCAAAAACCTTGACTAGGTACAATGGTGCTGTTTTTTGTATTTATGTATTAAGATTAGCCTTAGAAGAAGCAGGAGTAGTTTGATCACAATTACAAGAGTGAAAGCAGCATATTTTGTTACAGCTTCAGTGGACTCATGTATCACACACACACATGTACATAGATCTTAATTATTTTACACCACGAAAGAACCACCAAAGCCCAAATACTGATATTCTTGTGTAACTTGGGTCATAGTATAAAAAGAATAGTAGTTGTAACAGTAATTAAACATTCCATAGGGGAATTGAGCAGAGATTATGAAATCAAGGAAGCCCATAAGTGTTAGTCTATTTGGAAAATAACTTCCAAAATACTAAAATAATAGCTCCTCATTTATTCACTGTTTTAATACTCTGGCTTTTTTTTTACTATAAGTGACAGAACCCAACTCAGACTAAAGCAAACGAGAATTTATTTGCTCAGGGAACTGAGAATTTCAGAGATAACTGCTAATTTCATATATGAACTAAAGTTCATATGTGTCATTGAATATCTGTCTCTCTCTAGAGTCAATCAGTGATTTGCTCTGGTTACATTTGTTCTCATGGATATTTACACCTTATGCTGGAAGGTGGCAAAGAGCAACTCTACACTTACAATCTTCCAGCTCAGCAGCTTCTCTGGGAAATATGGCTACCCTTTCCTAATAACTCAAAAACTTTCCCAAGATTGAGTTTTAGTAGCCCAACTGATGTCATCATTTACTGCTTCTTAAAAGTACTGTGGTGTTGGAGAATACTCTTGAGAGCCCCTTGGACTGCAAGGAGGTTCAACCAGTCCATCCTAAAGGAGATCAGTCTTGGGTGTTCATTGGAAGGACTGATGCTAAAGCTGAAACTCCAATACTTTGGCCACCTCATGCAAAGAGTTGACTCATTGGAAAAGACCCTGATGCTGGGAGGGATTGGGGGCAGGAGGAGAAGGGGACAACAGAGGATGAGATGGCTGGATGGCATCACCGACTCAATGGACATGAGTTTGAGTGAACTGTGGGAGTTGGTGATGGACAGGGAGGCCTGGCATGCTGTGATCCATGGAGTCCAAAGAGTTGGACATGACTGAGCAACTGAACTAAACTAAACTGGAAAGAACAGTGGGATGCCCCAGAATTGAATCATGTAATCATCTCCACTGAATCTTCATGGACTGAGAGTAAAGTGGCAGCTCCAGGGAAATGAATCTTGATGATGAATTGAATAAGGCTCAAATTTTAACAAAAATCAAGTGACTTCAATGTTCTTAGCTTGGAAAACTGAGTATATGTTATAACAGTGAAAATGGATAAATGTAAAAACATAAACAGCAGTAATTTTAAGGCGAGAGTAGGATAACATCCAATTTTGAACAACTGACTTTCAGGTGACATTAAGATACTTAATTGGAGTGTCACAAAGGGTCAGACTTGACTTAGTGACTGAGCAACAACAATAACAACAAGAAAGAAATACATGTTCAGCTGGAGAGGGTGTGGAGAAAAAGGAACCCTCTTGCACTTCTGTTGGGAATGTATATTGATACAGCCTCTATGGAAGACAGTATGGAGATTCCTTAAAAAATTAGGAATAAAACCACCATTTTACTCAACAATTGGAGAAGGAACCCACTCCAGTATTCTTGCCTGGAGAATCCCATGGACAGAGGAATCTTGCCGGCTACAGTCTATGGGGTCGCAAGAGCAGGACATGACTGAGTGACTTTCACTACTACTACTCAACAATACCATTTTTAGGCATATACCCCGAGGAAACCAAAACTGAAAAATACATATGTACCTCAGTGTTCGTTGCAGGGCTGTTTACAATAGCTGGGTCATGGGAGCAACCAAGATGTCCATTAACAGATGAATGGATAAAGAAACTATGGTACATATATACAATGGAATACTACTCAGCTATAAAAAGAATGCATTTGAGTTAGTTCTTATGAGGTGGATACACCTAGAACCTATTATACAGAGTGAAGTAAGTCAGCAAGAGAAAAACAAATATCATATATTAATGCATATATATGGAATCTAGAAAGATGGTGCTGATGAACCTATTTAGAGGGGCAGCAATGGAGACAGACAGAGAGAACAGATTTATGGACAAGGGAAGGGGTGAGGAAAGAGGGTGAGATGAATGGAGAGAGTAACATGGAAACATACACACTACCATATGTAAAATAGATATCCAATAGAAATTTGCTGTATGGCTCAAGGAACTCAAACTGGGGCTCTGAAACAACCTGGAGAGGTAGAGAAATGGTGGGAAGTTGAAGTGGGGTTCAAGAGGGAGAGGACATATGTACACCTATGGCTAATTCATGTTGATGTATGGCAGAACTCAAACCAGGATTGTAAAACAATTATCCTTCAATTAAAAATTTAAAGAAACAGATTTTCAGAGACTATGTAAAAACTTAGTAAATGAAGAAGTTTCTGTTTATCTAATACATTAATTGCATATTTTATTTTGAGTTTTACATAAATATAATGAGGTTTTAAAATTGATCAGAATCCTTGTGTAGAGTACACCAGGTGTCTCACTGTGAAACTGGTTGCTTCACATAATGAGTATGATACAGTGTTTTGTTATTCTTTGAGATTAAATAAATGAAAACATAAACAGTGATCCTTTAATAAAGATTGAAATAGTGACTAAAATCTTTATTTTACTAGATAACTCAGATTTTTAATAACTAAAGGATGTCTGATATGTAAAATATATACAAACTTAAGAATCTGATCTTAGGTTGCTTCTGCTAAGTCACTTCAGTCGTGTCTGACTCTGTGTGACCCCACAGACGGCAGCCCACCAGGCTCCCTCGTCCCTGGGATTCTCCAGGCAAGGACACTGGAGTAGGTTGCCATTTCCTTCTCCGATGCATGCAAGTGAAAAGTGAAAGTGAAGACATTCAGTTGTATCCGACCCTCAGTGATCTTAGGTTAGTACAATCTTAATAAAATGTGACTGCTATTTTTCCTCTGTCCCCAAAATGACTTTCTTATTCCCTTGGACAGCAAAAAAGTCCCAGTTTCAGGAAAAAAAGCTATTAATACAAAATTTTTAAATAAATTGTTTGGCCCTAAATAAAGGTAGCAAAACTGTCTATAGTCAGTCATAACTCATAGAGTCTCTTTAACACAACTAAATGGATATTTAGTATTTTTATATTGTCTGTAAACAGGACATTAAATAGCATGATGGTTTATGAGATTCATATCTGAAATATATGTTTATGTGAAAAAATATATATGTATGAAACTGTGGTCCAGTATAGTCACTTGGGTTCTTTGACAGCAATCAATGAGGCTGATTTAGTCTGAGCAAGACAAAATATATATGTATATTTGGAAGTTCCAGTTTAGTCATAGAATCAAAGGGATTATGGACTGTATTGTGCCCCCCTAAAAACATATGTTGAAGTCCCAATTCCTCAGTACCTCAGAATATGAACTGTATTTGAAGACAGAATCCTTAAAGAGGTAATTAAAGAGAGGTCTTATGGGTGGACCCTAATTCAATATGACTAATGTTTTTATAAGAGGAGTTTAGGACATACGCACGCAAAAAGGCAAGACCACGTGAACACAGCCATCCACAAGCCTAAAAAGAAACCAACCCTTGATCTTGGACTTCCAACCTCCAGAACTATGTGAAAATATATTTCTATTGTTTAAGTTTCCTAATCTGTGGTACTCTGTTACGGAAGTCCTAACAAATATGTTACTGAACAACCAAGTCTCAGAAAGAATGCAAGTAAGGCATTGTAAAAGCTAGTCAATATTTATTTCAGAATCCCATCCCTTGCATTAAATAAGTGTGAAGTCTGTCCATCATTACACAAGTTCAAAGTACAAAATTCCAGAAGAAAGAAGCTGAATGGTAAAGGTTGAGTAACATTCCTAACTCTTGGCCAGGACAAAAAAATTATCTTGTTTTACAGCTATACCAAAACTGCATAAAACAAGAAAAAGAGAGTACCTAAATAATATAATAAATACATCCTATTACAACTCTTAACATCTTCCAGAATATCACACTCTCAGCAGAGGAAGATCAAGTATGGAATCCTAAACTCTACAGAACAGGAAAATCCAGGATAGCCCAAGACTAGACAGAAACTCTGCATGTCTGGAGAGGGATGGGAGGGCTATTATTAGAATATCAAATCAGAGAGAAAGGGGGAGAGGGGCCTGTCTTTTAGAGATGATTTCATAGGTCACAGAAAGAAGTTTACATTTATTTCTCAGTGCAATGTGAAACCACTGCAGTTTTATTTAGGCCTCAGATTGCCTAATAAGACTCAATTGGGAAAGTTTTTGAGTTATTAGTAACAGCCATATTTCCTAGAGAAGCTGCTGAACTGCAAGACTGTAAGTATGGAGCTGCTCTTTGCCACCTTCCATCATCCACAACAATGTGAATATATTAAAAACTACTGAATTGTATGACTTTGAGGTGAATTTTAACTTAAATTATATATCAATAAGCCTTTACTGAAAAAACTTGGTGATTTAACAGTGAAACAAAATTGAAAATGAACTGATCAGAAAAATTTTAATCTATTACTATTGACCCAATCTTTAATGAATTTCTTTTATGTGGGTGATTTTCAATGGAGAAACATCTAAAAAGTTACTTTCTTTTATTTCTTTACAGCAATCTGAGTAAGAATATCTCTATTAAACAAACACATTCTGTTCCTTGGATATTTACAGCCTTCTGTGAACATGGGCTAAGGTGGGAAAGGCTTAAAAAGTCTGTATTGCTCCATATCTCCATCTGATGCAATAACCACAGATATTTGGATTTTTTTAGGTGAAGCATGACACGCTAAGGAATCTATTAATGAGTTATTTAAAAATATTAAAGAATGGGAAAAGATTTCTCAGTACAAAGAATTAAAGTTGCAAAATTTCCCAATATTTTTCTTCACCTTTCCTTCCCCTTTTGCATGTGGGTGTTTCTGGTGTTCAGTTCTGTACTGTCTCTCAGATAAATTAAAAATCTACATAGATTCTAGCAAAACAAGAGCACCAAAGTCATAAAATTACTGAAATAATTTCATGTAGGATATGCTTTAAAAACCACAAAAGCTGTCATAAATAAAAAGATAATAAAATGTTTTTTGACTTCCTTATGGTAAAGAATCTATCTGTAATGCAGGAGATCTGGGTTTGATCCCTGGGTCGGGAAGATCCTGGAAAGGGAATGGCAACCAACTCCAGTATAATTGCCTGGAGAATTCCATGGACAGAGGAGCCTGGTGGGCTACCGCCTGTGGGGTCACAAAGAGTCAGACATGACTGAGCAACTAACACTTTACTTTCACTTTTCACTCATTTTATTTGGGAAGTTGTGTAATTTGAAATCCATATACAGAAACATGATCTTTGTTCAGTAATGCTTTAAGGGTGTTATACTGGACATATTTCATTAGAAGTAGAGCAATTGACAAATGGTTGAAATTGATAAAATCTCCTTGCACATCTGTTTTATTAGCTTTGATGGTATCAATAAAATCTCCTGAATCTTTACTGCTTAAATATTTCCTGTGGAATCATAGCACAGAGAGAGGATGGTCCTTATTAACTGGCTCAGAGAGAAGACTTAGGCATTAGAGAACATGGGGGCTCAAGCTGACCAAGAATAAGTCAAATGAGTGATGAATGCATAGAAAATTATGGAAATTTTGGACACTGTGGATTTAGTGTGTTTATAATCATAATGGTTAAATTATTTTCTTCAATAGTAGACAGCATGAGAAGATGTTTGATGTTTAGATCAGAGTTTTTTGTTTTTCCTGCCAAATATATTAGTTAAAAAGTGTGCTATCAAATGGGCTACTGGGTACAGTTGACACGATCAATCTTGTCAGTCAAGCCAGGAGGAGCCAGTTACATGACCTGTAAATATATCATGTTTATGGCAGGTGTCTTTGTGGAGGTGAAAGCTGTACATCATGTTTCTAAATGAATGAGACCAAGTAACTCTGAGCAGAGTGGTTAACTTCAGGTTTTCTCTCATTTCTCCATGCAACTAACATTTGACCTTCTCTGCCTGATTCTCTCTCTATGTCTTCAGCTTGCTGACTGTAGATCCTGATACTTTTCAGCCTCCATAATCCTGTGAGCCAATACCTAATAATGACTTTATACATTATTGACTCTATTTCTCTAGAGAATCCTGATCAACACAAGGAATTAACAAAATTTGGGTAGGTATTTTTGCCTCTAGTATTGATATCTATCCTATTCCTTCCCCTTTTTGTCTTCATACAAATTCTCAGAACATCCTTATTTGTTCCACTGAATTTCTGATCTATCAGAGGATACTCAGTGGGCACTAACCAAGACAATAATTTAATACGAATGCTTGAGGATTGATTTTTTTTTTTTCAACTTTAACAATGTCTATAGATTTCCAAGAAGCTTCTCAGAGTACATAGGACCTCACATGACTAATTCATCTACACATTTACCTAAAAATAGGAATTCACACAAAATAAAATAAACACTTTTAGGACAAAGCAATACTTTAATGCCCATTGAGATATCCTTATAAATACCCCAAGTGAAGAACATGAAAAGTAGGTATACATTTATATCCATATTTCTATTACAGGAAAAATATGTATAAAGTGTCTTATTTCCTTAAAATATCCATATACACTTGTATTATTTTCACACTTGGCACTTATTAGTATGTTTGAATAACATTATTTATAACTGTGTAAACATTTTTATAGCTCTTAAATATATTTTAAATTAAATAATCAAGTTAAACACTATCATTATGCTATTTCCTTAATGTAAATAATAAATAAAAGTAAGATTTAAATGAAGTATATCAAAATATAAGTCAAGGTGAGCACCTTTTAAAAGTTGTTTCTTAGTTTTGTGCATCAGAAATACAAATAAAATAGAAATGACAAGGGTTAGCTTAATGATTATTTTAAGTTACTAAGACACCTTGAGGATAATTTCAGAGTTTTGGATCCAGGTCATGCTATACAGAAATGAACTGTTACTGGGTTTCATATCTAGAATAATATTTTTTATTAGTGACTAAAGTGAAGGCAACACCCTTGAACAAGGTACTTGGGCAAAAGTGAGGTCGTCTTTTTCTTTTATCATTCACAATCTTAAGGGACTTGTGTTTATAAGAGATGTGAATATACCTGATTGACGTGATGTCACAAATTGCATGTAGATTTTAGTGATTTGATTGGGACACTGTGGGAATTGCATTTTTCTTTTGACATATTCATTTTCCATCATTTGATGATGCTTTCTGCCAACATCCACTGGATTATGGAAAAAGCAAGAGAGTTCCAGAAAAACATCTACTTCTGCTTTATTGACTATGCCAAAGCCTTTGACTGTGTGGATCACAATAAACTGTGGAAAGTTCTGAAAGAGATGAGAATACCAGACCACCTGACCTGCCTCTTGAGAAACCTGTATGCAGGTCAGGAAGCAACAGTTAGAACTGGACATGGAACCACAGACTGGTTCCAAATAGGAAAAGGAGTACGTCAAGGTTCTATATTGTCACCCTGCTTATTTAACTTATATGCAGAGTACATCATGAGAAACACTGGACTGGAAGAAACACAAGCTGGACTCAAGATTGCTGGGAGAAATATCAATAACCTCAGATATGCAGATGACACCACCCTTACGGCAGAAAGTGAAGAGGAACTCAAAAGCCTCTTGATGAAGGTGAAAGTGGAGAGTGAAAAAGTTGGCTTAAAGCTCAACATTCAGAAAACGAAGACCATGGCATCCGGTCCCATCACTTCATGGGAAATAGATGGGGAAACAGTGGAAACAGTGTCAGACTTTGTTTTTTGGGGCTCCAAATTCACTGCAGATGGTGATTGTAGCCATGATATTAAAAGACACTTACTCCTTGGAAGGAAAGTTATGACCAACCTAGATAGCATATTCAAAAGCAGAGACATTACTTTGCCAACAAAGGTCCATCTAGTCAAGGCTATGGTTTTTCCTGTGGTCGTGTATGGATGTGAGAGTTGGACTGTGAAGAAGGCTGAGCACCGAAGAATTGATGCTTTTGACCTGTGGTGGATACATTTCAATATTTGGCAAAACCAATACAATATTATAAAGTTTAAAAATAAAATTAAATTAAAAAAATAAAAATAAAACAAAATTCAAAAATCAAAAAAAAAAAAAAAATGAAATGTGTTGGAGGACTCTTGAGAGTCCCTTGGACTGCAAGGAGATCCAACCAATCCATTCTGAAGGAGATCAGCCTGGGATTTCTTTGGTAGGAATGATGCTGAAGCTGAAACTCCAGTACTTTGGCCACCTCATGCGAAGAGTTGACTCATTGGAAAAGACTCTGATGCTGGGAGGGACTGGGGGCAGGAGGAGAAGGGGATAACAGAGGATGAGATGGCTGGATGGCATCACTGACTCGATGGACATAAGTCTGAGTGAACTCTGGAGGTTTGTGATGGATAGGGAGGCCTGGAGTGCTGCGATTCATGGGGTCACAAAGAGTCGGACAACTGAGTGAACTGAACTGAAGTGAACTGAACTCTGGCATTCAGATTCTGCCAACCAGCATACATTTTGCGTGTTAGAGGTACACAATTAAATTTTTATCAATGACTTTCTTGGCATAAAAAGCTAACATCAGTTCAGTCAGTCAGTCAGTTCAGTCGCTCAGTTGTGTCCAACTCTTTGTGACCTCATGAACCACAGCACACCAGGCCTCCCTGTCCATCACCAACTCCCAGAGTTCACCCAAACCCATGTCCATTGAGTTGGTGATGCCATCCAACCATCTTATCCTCTGTCATCCCCTTCTCCTCCAGCCCTCAATCTGTCCCAGCATCAGGGTCTTTTCAAATGAGTCAGCTCTTCACATGAGGTGGCCAAAGTATTGGAGTTTCAGCTTCAACATCAGCCCTTCCAATGAACACCCAGGACTGATCTCCTTTAGGATGGACTGGTTGGATCTCCTTGCAGTCCAGGGGACTCTCAAGAGTCTTCTCCAACACCACAGTTCAAAAGCATCAATTCTTCAGTGCTCAACTTTCTTTATAGTCCAATTCTCACATCCATACATGACCACTGGAAAAATGATAGCCTTGCTTAGATGGACTTTTGTTGGCAAAGTAATGTCTCTGCTTTTTAATATGCTATCTAGGTTGGTCATAACTTTCCTTCCAAGGAGTAAGCGTCTTTTAATTTCATGGCTGCAATCACCATCTGCAGTGATTTTGGAGCCCAGAAAAATAAAGTCTGACACTGTTTCCACTGTTTCCCCATGTATTTCCCATGAAGTGATGGGACCGGATGCCATGATCTTCGTTTTCTGAATGCTGAGCTTTAAGCCAACTTTTTCACTCTCCTCTTCCACTTTCATCAAGAGGCTCTTTAGTTCTTCTTCACTTTGTGCCATAAGGGTGGTGTCATTTGCATATCTGAGCTTATTGATATTTCTCCCAGCAATATTGATTCTAGCTTGTGCTTCATCCAGTCCAGCGTTTCTCATGATGTACCCTGCATATAAGTTAAATAAGCAGGGTGACAATATACAGCCTTGACATACTCCTTTTCCTATTTGGAACCAGTCTGGTGTTCCATGTCCAGTTCTAACTGTTGCTTCCTGCACTGCATACAGGTTTCTCAAGAGGCAAGTCAGGTGGTCTGGTATTCCTATCTCTTGAAGAATTTTCCACAGTTCATTGTGATGATCCTTCAGATGTGCAAACACATGAAGAGCACTCTGGAGAGAAATATAACTGAATAACAACCTTGAATTGGTCTCCCTGAATATGCATTATTGGAATGCTATGCAAGTTGATCCAACAGCAGAAGCTGCAGAAAAGAATGCTAAAAATCCTTTACTCATTTTGCAGCTTTTCACTAATCTCCTATGAAATGTTACCATCTGAGTTTTTCCTAATCATTATAAAAAGACAGTTATTAAAAATTTTGTGTTTTCACAGACTATATGCATGTATATACACATATACACACAAGTGTGTGTGTGTACATTATTGGGAAGAATGGAAGTTTATGAAATGAAGTTTATTCATTTACATGCTCACTCAAACAATAGGAATTAAATATATTTTCTGTGTCAAACATTGTACTAAGTACTATGGAAGGAATTCTTTAAACATCAGCTTTCTTCTTAAGTAGGAGGAAGGGTTGCTCTTATTGTTTTGTTGCTAAGTTGTGTCTGACTCTTTGTGAACCCATGGACTGTAGCCCACCAGGCCATCTTTCCATGGAATTTCCCTGGCAAGTAGAGTGGGTCGCCATTCTCTTTTTCCTGACCCAGGGATTGAACCTACATTTTCTGCACTGGCAGGTGGATTCTTTACCGCTGATTCATCAGGGAAAGATATGATTAAACAAAGAATTATATAAAATATTTATCTACTATTATGATAAGTGAGCAATAGACATACTATGTTCTGTAAGAATATACACCTGAAGAACCAAAACTATTTATTTGGATGAGAAAGTTGGAAATAGGTAACTGTGAAACTGATATTTAAATTGCAACTTGGAGTATGAAATGTAAGGCCAAGTGAATTACCAAGTGATATCTATCATAATAGACCTATTCCTTGGATTATAAATTCAGAAATCTCTGAGGGATATGCCTCAGTGGAAAAGACTAATAAAAGCTGGCAGCAAGTCTGTGAATAATTACCAATACCCCTACCATCATTACAGATGAAATATCATTTTTCAGCTGAAGACTGAGGCCAAAAAAATGTTTTTGAGATGAAAACTAGTTTACTGCTTTTATTTCTCTGTTTCTGCTCCTATTTTCTTCATAAACCCTTTTTTCATTTTGACCCCCAAGAGAGTCCTGAGAAAGGATTATGAAATATTGAAAGAAGCAGGATATGAACAAAAGACAAATAATAAACAGAAAAACAAAATATTATACCTTTGTTGCAGACATAAATCTCTGTTGACAAATCTGGCCGACAAAATACAAAAATTCTCTCTTCCTGATGCTATAGCAATAGGGTCTAGTTTGGTGCCAAGACATGGACTGGGGACAGGACATCTGTTCTCCAGAATCAGTTCACAGAATTGACAATGGAATTTCACTGTCCCTGCCTGCAGGTCCTGCAAGATCTCGTGGCTCTCCATGGCTTCTGAGCTCTTCCTGGGGGACAGACATCTGCTTGTAGTCTCATTTGTATAATTGACCAGGCCGTCATTTCAATCTTGTGCCTTGCCTCCCAGGTGGTATAGCTGGGAAGCATGGCACAGCTCCCTTGCTCTTCCCCAGTCTACATACATTTCCATGTTTTCCTACGCCTGTACCATGGGGAGATCTATTGTAGTCTGAGTGAAATCTCTTTTTTCATAATTCTTAAAATCACCTTGTTTAAGCCTACCACCATGAGAAATTTTGGAAGCAAAAGCTAAAGTGTGTTCATTACTTTCTGATCTGCAGTAAGGGAGCATAGAATTTGCTGCCTGCTTTACTGGGGGAAATATAAAGGTTAAATGAAGAGGAAGAAATGGAATATAAAGATTTCAAAGTATTTCCCAAGTAAGTAAGGAATGTATGGTCTAGAAAGTGAAAGTGAAAGTGAAGTCGTGTCTGACTCTTTGTGACCCGTGGACTGTAGCCCACCAAGCTCCTCTGTCCATGGGATTCTCCAGGCAAGAGTACTGGAGTGGGTTGCCATTTCCTTCTCCAAGAAGGAAGAGATGGTCTAGAAGAGACGCTTAAAAATGAAATAAAAATAGATAATCCAGTGACAAGTGAGATAAAACTGAGCCTTCAAGCACAATCTACAAATCTAAATTTCCACTGTCTTCTGCACTTCCACATTTCTCTGGTAATAGCCTGTTTGCAATATGGTCATTGCATACTTCTGTTCTTCCTTGAGACAGATGCAGCCTCTTACTTTTATTGTCTTTTCTTCCTTAAAAACTACTTCAATATTTTACATATAACTTCCCACTATTTGCTGAATAAATAACTGAATATAGAAAGGACTATTTTTAACCACAGCATTTCAAATACATGAAGTTCAAAAGAAACATTGATGCAGTACTTAAAAAAGTAATCAAAAGCTGAGGAAAGAGTTTCATGAATGACAGTGCTGAGCCTTTTTATTTGATTTCTGATATTCATGTAAAGTCTAGTACTAATAGATCTAAATGCTTGTCAGAATTTTCCAAAAACTGTAGTAAGTATATCTTTATAATCTTTCAAAATACTCTTTAGTGGTATTTCTGAAATTATATATATGGCCTAATTCCTTATTATGCTATACCTACAGATCTTCTCAATAATAGATAGGTTACCACTTAGAAATATACAATACCAAAGTTCATGTATGAGGAAAAGTTTGTTCAAAATGTCACAAACTGGCAGGCTGCCAGTTAATCGGCACTGAGTCATTGGCTGCCTCCCCTAGAAAGCAGATTCTGAACCAAAGGTTAGCAGGCAGGCAGTTTACTAGGAAATACTATTGGAATTATGCCTGTGGAATGGGAGGATTGGACTAGAGAATATGCAGGCTCAGCAATGGCCCCAGCAAGCCCCATGGGAGCTTTGAAGCTGAGGTCCCTCTCTATTTGTCCCAAGTTCTGGGGAGGGGACGAGATATTTGTATCCATGCTATTGAATGTTGGCTGCTCCAATATTTGTGCTTAGCAACAAAACTTGTTAGCTGAAGGAATTTGGAAAAGGACTCTAGCACTTCTAGGAGGTAAAGAAATGTGTGCTTCATTCTTAAAAGAAGACCTGCAGGAAGAAGCATACCATGACATCCATAAAAGACAGTATTATAGAAAGGAAATGGAAAACAATGGTGTGCATCTAAGCAAGTCAATGGAACGAAACTGAGAACCCAAATATATCCCCAGGCAAAAGTGGGAAATTATTATACAATAAGAGGGGATATCATAAATCAGTGAAGAAAAGATAAGCCATCTTATACTTGGTACTAGAATAATTGCATTATAATTATAACAAGAAAAAAGATCCTTAATACTACACATTCACAAAACTATATTCCAGATAATTAAGGATTTTAATGGAAAATAATTCAAAATTATAAGAAATATACTAGAAGTTTTTATTTATAGAAGTAATTTATTAGATAAATTCTGAGATTATTTGTTATTAAGGAAAAACAAAGTTGACACCATTAAAATTTTAAAGTATGTGTGACAAAATATATTGGAAACAAAATAATTTATTGGGAAAATGCAATTCTCCCAATTGAACATGTAACAGTAAGATATTTTTATTTATATTAATATTAAATTTTATAGTTTTATTAATTTACAAATTGATACAAAAGATAAACAACTAAGTAATAAAATAAAGACTATAAATAAGTGATTCAACTAGGAAGAAATCCAAAAAAGCCATAAGATTTTTTTTTAATCTTAATAGTAAAAATATGAAAGTTAAAACAACAATGAGATATGTCAAATGTATAAATCAAGCAGAAAAAAATGTCTGACAATATCAAGACTGGTGCAAAAGAGACAAGAATTTTCATGTATTAGGGCTGATGAATTGATGTAGTGGTAAAACAACTTTAGAAAACCATTTACATTTCTTATTTGAAAAACTCTTCAAAATAAAATAACTATTGTCTCTAAGTCATTTTCCAACTCTTTGTGACCCCATGGACCCTGTAGCCCCTGAGACTTCTCTGTCTATAGGATTACCTAGGCAAGAATACTGAAGTGAGTTGCCACTTCTTTCTTTCTTTCTCCAAGGGATCTTCCTGGCCCAGAGGTCAAATCCGTGTCTCCTGCTTGGCAGGCAGATTCTTTACCATTGAGCTACCAGGGAGGAGATGGAGCTTCAGATGTCAGTTCTTCCTAATGATCTATAGATTCAATACAATCCCTATAAAAATACCACCAACTTGTTTTACGGACATTGACAAATGGATTCTAAATTTTATATGGAAAAGCAGAAGATACAGAATAGCCAATATGCTATTGTAAAAGTATGTGATGCCTCTTTGAGGCATCAACAACCCTAAGACACAATCCATGCAAGAAATAAGTAGTAAGGTAGACTTCATTCAAACTGAAAACTTCTGCTCTGCAAAAGAAAATGTGAAGAGAATAAGAAGATTAGCCACAAACGGGGAGAAAATATTTGCCACATATACATATGATAGAAGAAAGACTGTAATCCAAAATATATGAAGACCTTTAAAAACATAAAAATAAGAACACAACCTGATAAAATAATGGGCCAAAGATAACTAAATGAAGTGGAGATAGGCAACTTTCCAGGAAAAAAAAAATTCAGAATAATTATAGTGAAGATGATCCAGGATCTCAGAAAGAGAATGGAGAAGATGCAAGAAATGTTTACCAAAGACCTAGGAGAACTAAAGAACAAACAAACAGAGATGAACAATACACTGGAAGGAATCCATAGCAGAATAACTAACACAGAAGAACAGATCTGAAAGACAGAATGGTTGAAATCACTGCCACAAAACAGAATATAAGAAAAAGAATGGAAAAAAAAAAAAAGTGAAGACAGCCTAAGAGACCATGGGACAACATTAAATGCACCAACATTTGTATTATAGATGTCCCAGAAGGAGAAGAGAGAGAAAGGACCAGAGAAAATATTTGAAGAGATAATAACTGAAAAATTCCCTGACATGGGAAAGGAAATAATCAACAAACTCCAGAAAGCACAGAATCCCAGGTAGGATAAATCCAACGAGGAATACACTGAGACACATAGTAATTAAAGTGACAAAAATTAAAGACAAAGATAAAATATTAAAAGCAGTAGGGAAAAATGACAAATAACATACAAGGGAACTCCCATAAAGTTATCAGCTGGCTTTTCAACAGAAACTCTAGAAGCCCTAAGGGATGACATGATATATTTAAAGATGAGAGGCAAGAAACTGCAACCAAGAATATTCTACCCCAGCAAGACTCTCATTCACATCTGATGGAGAAATCCAAGTCTTTCCAGACAAGTTAAGAGAATTCAGCATCACCAAACTAGCTTTATAACAAATGCTAAAGGAACTTCTCTACGCAAGAAACAAGAAAAGGAAAAGACCTACAAAAAATAAACTCAAAAAAATCAAGAAAATGGTAATAGGATCATATATATTGATAATTATCTTAAATGTAAATGGCTTAAATGCACGAATGAAAAAACACAGACTGGCTGGGCAGATGAAAACAAATGCATAAGGTACTTCCACTTACCACATCACTCTATTTAACCCTTCAAAGTGTATGTCATTATTTTATTTTGTTACGTTAATCATGTTTCATTCTGGCTTGCAATTGTGAGTGAAAGTCGCTCAGATCAGATCAGATCAGTCGCTCAGTCGTGTCCAACTCTTTGCAACCCCATGGACTTCTCCTTGGAATTCTCTAGGCCAGAATACTAGAATGGCTACCTTTTCCTTCTCCAGGGGATTCTTCCCAACCCAGAGATTGAACCCAGGTCTCCTGCACTGCAGGTGGATTCTTTCTCAGATGAGTCAGAAGGGAAGCCCTGCAATTGTAGTTATCTTTTATTTTTTGTCTGGCTATTGATTGTAAAAACTGATAAAGATCTTTTACTATTGTGATTATGTAATTATTATGTTTAACACCATTGTATCCTGATTAGTCAAAAGAAAATAATAGAATTCTATGTCACTAAAATCACCATTTAATAGAAAAACTTGTAATCACTTTTTAAAATCCAGATGCAATTAGAATTTTCTTGGAATTTTTTGAAAAATACAAATTCCCAGTTATTATTTTTATCTCCAATGTTCCAGATGTGATTCTAATGAGCAACCATGTTTAAAAACAACTGGACTATATGATGATCTTTTTCTTTTACTTAGTTCATTTCACTTTTTATATTTCATATTCAGTCTTCCCATCTCATTAATTTATGTTTTCCAATTTCTGCATCTCTTTTTTGTTATTGTTCTTTCTCAAGCCTTTATCAAGTGTAGTAGAAAAGCTTTTGTATACATATATATATATATACATAGTATATATAATATAATCTGTATATTTTAGAAAACTTGTGATTTTTTGCCTAGCTAAAAAATTTATGACATTTTGATTCCACTTGTTTGACTAAGGATGAATAGAATGTTAGATTTCTAATTTATATTCACTCAAAACTTGATATTGTTCTATTTATTCTCACAACTAGTATTACTAATAAAAGTCTAGAAAGCTTATTATCTTAGTGATTAAAAAAATATTGAATGAGGCTTGAAACTTCAAATTCAATTCTGAGAATATTAAGGAAAAAATATGCTCAAAAAAAAAAAAGCAACAGGAAATTAATGTGGGATACAATATTATTAACTAAAATATAGATTTTGTTCAAATTTCACAAAAGTTTATGCCAGTGTCCATTATTTGTTTTCATACCTTATTCAAGATTCCACATTTTATTTAGTTGCATTTAGAGCACCTCCAGCCGCATACAACAAATTCTGATAAATTGTCTTTTCATTTTTATTCTGTTACAAATATTTTCTAATTTTCCTTGCTATGGCTTCTTAGATACACCCATCATTTAAAATATTTGGCAAAACTAATACAATTATGTAAAGTTTAAAAATAAAATAAAATTTTAAAAAAATGAATAAATTTGGTTACAAACAGATTTAAAATAGGAAAAAAAATAAAAATAAAAGTGAACATTTAATTGCCAAATACATAGTGATTTTAAAGTAAAGTTACAGGAGGCAATCTGAAAAGTTATATACTATATGATTCAAAATATAAGACATTCTGGAAAAGGGAAAACTATGTAGAGAATAAAAATATCAGTAATTTCCAGGAGTTGTGCTGAGGAGGATTGAATATGTGGATCACAGAGGTTTTTAGGGCAATGAAAATTCTCTGTATGATATTATAATGGCAAATACATGTCATTCTCTATTTTCCAAACTCAGAGAATGTACAAAACCATGAGGGAACCCCATGAAACTGTGCACTTTGAGTAACAGTGATGTGTTCATGTACATTCTTCAGTTGTAACAAATGGACCTCTCTGGTAGGTAGTTCGTTGTTGACGTTCAGTTGCTAAATCATGTCTGATTCTTTGCAAACCCATGGACTGCAGCATGCCAAGCTTCCCTGTGCATCACTACCTCCTGGAGTTTGCTCAAACTCATACCCATCGAGTCAGCGATGCCAACCCAACTATCTCATCCTTTGTTGTCCCCTTCTCCTCTTTCCCTCCATCTTTCCCAGAATCAGGGTCTTTTCCAATGAGTCAACTCTTTGAATCAGGTGGCCATAGTATTGGAGCTTCAGCTTCAGCATCAGTCCTTCCAGTGAATATTCAGGGTTGATTTCCTTTGGTCTTGACTGGTCTGATTTCCTTGCTTGAAAGCCTCCAAGAGGCTTTCAAGAGTCTTCTTCAGCACCACAATTTGAAAGCATCAATTCTTTGGGACTCAGCCTTCTGTATGGTCCAACTCTCACATCCATATATAACTACTGGAAAAACCATAGCTTTGACTAACAGATCTTCGTCAGCAAAAGTGATACCTCTGCTATTTAACATGCTGTCTAGTTTTGTCATAGCTTTCCTTCCAAGGAGCAAGCATCTTTCAATTTCATGCCTGCAGTCACCATCTGCAGTGATTTTGGAGACCGAGAAAATAAAATCTGTCATGTTTCCATTTTTCTCCATCTATTTGACATAAAGTGATGTTGCTCGATGCCATGATCTTAGTCTTTTGAATGTTGAATTTTAAGCCAACTCCTTCACTCTCCTCTTTCACCCTCATCAAGGGACTCTTTAGTTCCTCTTCTCTTTCTGCCATTAGAGTGGTATCATCTGCATGTTGGAGGTTACTGATATTTCTCCCGGCAATATTGATTCCATCCTGATTGATGCAGCCCGGCATTTCACATGATGTACTCTGCATACAAGTTACATAAGCAGGGTGACAATATACAGCCTTGACGCACTCCTTTCCTAATTTTGAACCAGGCCATTGTTCCATGTCTGGTTCTCACTGTTGCTTCTTGACCTGCATACAGGTTTCTCAGGAGACAGGTAAGGTGATCTGGTATTCCCAGCTCTTTAAGAATTTTCCATAGCTTGTTGTGATCCACAGTCAAAGGTTTTAGCTTTGTCAATGAATCAGAGGTAGATATTTTTCCAGAATTCCCTTGCTTTTTCTACGATCCAATGGATGTCGGCAATTTGATCTCTGGTTCTGTTACCATTTCTAAACCCATCTTCTTCATCTGGAAGTCCTTGGTTCATGTACTGCTGAAGCCTAGATTGAGAAGCCTAGGTAGGAAAATCTCATAATTGAGAAGGCTGTGGATGTGTGGGAATTGGGGATATGTGTCGAATCTTTGTATGTTCTTCTTAATTTTGGTGTGAAAGTAAAATTTCTCTTACAAAGTGCAGTTAAAAGGTGTAACGTTTTTACCACATAAATAATATATGAACACTATTTCCTTAACTATTTCCTTCCACTATTTACTTACTTAAAAGTAAGAAGCTATCCAACAACCTCACTCCTGGACATATATCCAGACAAAATTACAATAGAATTCAAAAAGATACATGTATCTCTGTGTTCACAGCAGCACTATTTATAATAGCTAAGACATGGAAGCCACCTAAATGTCCATCAACAGATCAATGGATAAAGAAGATGTAGTATGTATACACAAAGGAATACTACTTATCCATAAAAGAGAATGAAATAATGGCATTTGCAGCAACATGGATAGACATAGAGATTATTATATGAAGTGAAATAAGTCAGAAAGAGAGACAAGTACCGCATGATATCACTTATATGTGGAATCTAAAATATGACAGAAATGAACTTATCTATAAAATAGAAACAGAGTCAGATACAGCGAACAGACTTATGGTTGCCAAAGGAGAGGTGTAGGGGAGAGAAGTATTGGCATTCTGGGAATAGCAGATGCAAACTATTATATACAGGACAGATGAACAGTGTCCTATTGCACAGGTTACCATATTCAATATCTTACGGAAAATCATAATGGAAAAGAATATGAAAAAATATATATATATAACTAAATCATTTTGCTATACAGTGGAAATTCACACAGTATTGCAACTCAACTGTATTGCAATAAAATTAGAAAAATAAGAATATATGTAGCATTTTGCTAATGTAGTTTCAAAGTATAAATTGGCCAGAGCTTCCCAGTAACTGCCTCTTTCCTGTAAAATATAGTATCTCCAATTTAGTGTCTGATTTCTAGTTTTGCTAGAATCAACTGAATTGACTTTCCTCTGATAATTAATGCCTTCTCTATTCTGTAGTATTCCATTTTATCTTAGGTTTTAGCTCAAACACTAGTCCAAATGAAGTAATCAATGGATACTTGATCCAGTCAATAAAGTTGATCCAAATGACTAAGTGAAAATCATCAATAATTGTTTCATTGACTGATATTTACTTATATCCTATCTTCTTCCCTGAAAGTTTTGAGGAGTCTCACAAGAAAAAGCAAAAGTATAGAATAGAAATAGAAAAACAGATACAGGAAGAAGAGAGGATGGGCACACAAAAGTCAGTTATAATTCAGTTTTGTCTTTGAGTTTCCAGGCAGCAAGGTCAAAAGGAGGAACATGATCCACTATATAGTCTGTGAAAGAATGAATATGTCAATTTCTCATCAAGACAAAGATCTTCCTGTCACTTAGTTTTATAAGAGATGTCCCAGAGGACTTAATATAATGGATACTAATTGATGTAATAGGTATAATTTATTTTGATTATTTCCTGTAGTAAACATAAATCTGTTTTTTTTAAATTTTATTTTATTTTTAAACTTTACAAATTGTATTAGTTTTGCCAAATATCAAAATGAATCCGCCACAGGTATATATGTGTTCCCCATCCTGAACCCTCCTCCCTCCTCCCTCCCCATACCATTCCTCCGGGTCGTCCCAGTGCACCAGCCCCAAGCATCCAGTATCGTGCATCGAACCTGGGCTGGCAACTCGTTTCCTACATGATATTTTACATGTTTCAATGCCATTCTCCCAAATCTTCCCACCCTCTCCCTCTGCAACAGAGTCCATTAGACTGTTCTATATATCAGCGTCTCCCCTGCTGTCTCGTACACAGGGTTATTGTTAGCATCTTTCTAAATTCCATATATATGCGTTAGTATACTGTATTGGTGTTTACAAATCTGTTTTTAATATAGCAATGCAACCAGGAAGTGTAATTCTAGGAGGAGCTAAACTATGGTGGTTCAACTATTTAGGCCTTTGACGGGCCAGATGCTTTAATTGAATATCAGGTCTCTATTAGCCCTTGGATAGTGGCTGGATTAATCATATTAGATGACAATGGAATTTAGCAGAATATCTTAAAATATTAAGAAACATAATAAGAAAAATATTAGTTGGCCAAAAATTCATTTTAGTTTTTCCATAATAGGTTATAGAAAACCAAACACAGTTTTTGGCCAGTCCAATATTTCTCAAATTCTGGAGCCTATCACAAGTGTCTGCATGTATTTGTACAGACTGTGCCTGGTCTGGAAGCTGAATGTGCCAGTGGCAACAGAAACATAGCCAGCACTCTACTCCCTATGCCTACAGCTCAGAGTAAGGGGGGTCTTGTAATTAATCTACCTACGGGGGTTCCCTGCCTGTGAAAGGCCTCTTAGAAGGCAATTTAACATTCATTCATCTTCCTTGGCCACCTACCTTATAAAGGGTGACAAAACTAATACAAGAATATCCCTTGTTGTTGGAATTAGTTCACTCCTTGGAACAAACTTTTTGTGGGATTCATCTGAACATTTACCTGTAGCCAGGGATTTCTTACAACTTTCTCAACTCCCTCTTTAGCTAGAGGTGGCCCTACCACTCAGTCTTTTACTTGTTGAATGAAGATATGATGACTGAAACACAAGTAACCATATTGCTAGGGTGACATGAAAATCAGCATCAGCACTGGCATTACTTTGCTGCTAAAGCCCGAGGCTTCCTACCTCCATTCTCTTTCTGCTGTAAGAAAAAAATAAGCCACATGTTTTTATATCACTACAGGTTGGGTTTTCTGTTGTTACATCTATTGTATTCCTCACTGATATAGTGCTATAATAATAAAACAGGCAGCAATGACAACAATAAAGTCCCACGAAGTCCACAGAGCTATGTAGCTCTTTTAATTCTGATGTATCAGATAATCAACTCCTAGCATGCTATCTTCAAATCCTGGTAAAAGTTTATGTAAAAATAACCCTTCTGTTTCTCTGATGGTCAAAGCTTGTTAGAGAGCCTTTACCATTTTTTTTTTTTTTTTTTTGGTGCAATATCATCAGTCACTGATGAGTCATTAGCTCAAAACTGCGTTAAACACCTCTTAGCTGCTTCTCTGAAGAGTCCTCCACCCCCATCACTTATTTTTTTTCCTCTCTCAGATTAAATCATTCAAATATAAATGGAAATCCTCTACATTTTAAGAAACATTAAGTCATTTAACATAACAACATGAAGGACACAATCGTTCCCATCCAGGCCTCTGACCTTTCCATGGCACTTTCAAATATTTATTTTTATCACTTGCTTTGAGAATATCCCTTTAGGAGGTGGTAAGTTTGGAATTTATACCTTATCCAAGTCCAACAGAATCCATGCTAAAAGACTTCCATTCTGCTTGCTCTTCTATAATGTTTCCCCAAAGTGCATCACTGGGCTTAAACCCAAAATTCTGTCCTGTCATTCCCATACTCCAACCATCTGATAAATAGGCAAACAGATTCTAGGCCCTGGGTAGCAATGCCAGAAGATGATGCTCAGCAGTCCCCTAGTGGCCTGAAAGAGTTCATGCATGTACTAAACTGCTTATTCTACTCCATGGAGGTGTGAGAGATTTATGAAACAGCAAGATCATTAAGTAACTGCCAATTAGTACATTCCTTTCCAGAAGGTCTGGGAAGTACACTTGAGAATCTATTTAATACATCGTCTGCATTTACTTCCTAGTGGGTTGTGCAGTCCATCAAAATGCCATACTATGTCATCACAATCTGAACTTTTACTGTCAAGTTTGGCATACAGTCTCCAGAGTTAAAAGGTTTCTTTTAGGAGCTAGTGACAGTAAGCTACTTCAGTTTAGTTCAGTCGCTCAGTCGTGTCCGACTCTTTGCGACCCCATGAATTGCAGCACTCCAGGCCTCCCTGTCCATCACCAACTCCTGGAGTACACTCAAACTCACGTCCATCGAGTAGGTGATGCCATCCAGCCATCTCATCCTCTGTCATCCCCTTTTCCTCCTGCCCCCAATCCCTCCCAGCATCAGAGTCTTTTCCAATGAGTCAACTCTTCGCATGAAGTGGCCAAAGTACTGGAGTTTCAGCTTTAGCATCAGTCCTTCCAAAGAACACCCAGGGCTGATCTCCTTCAGAATGGACTGGTTGGATCTCCTTGCAGTCCAAGGGACTCTCAAGAGTCTTCTCCAGTAACCTACTTACCTGAAGCCAAAAAGAGGACTTTATAAGAAGGATACAATGCTTTCAGGAGGAACTCAAGGGCAGAAAGATACCTAGATAACTAAGGAATGAAATCAAAGAGGCCATCAGAAACTTATGTAGCTGCTCTCTCAGATATGTGGGTAATTTTTGACTCCACTTCTAAATAATGGAAATAGAAGACTTAATTTGACCAAAGCCAATGATGACAGCAGTGAATATGGTGATAAGTGTGGTAGTGCTGTTGATGGAAGTTTTTTCTCATTTACTGTGGACAATTCCCCATGATAAACACCTTCATATACTTTTCACTTAATTCTCATGGAGATTCTGTAACACCATTTTATAGGTGAAGAAGATGAAGCCTAGAGATGATAAATAATTTGGCAAGGTAACTTGCCTGCTAATGAACCCGTTACCTAATTCCTCAAGGGAGGGTTGATATGGGGTCCAACAGTACAAGCATGATGAATAAGACTCCACTGTATGAAATATCAGGGCAATTCTCAGAGAAAAAGTGCTCTTATGAATTGTTTAGACAACCCCATTGTGGTAAAGTAGAGACGTCCTTGCCTTTTCTCAAGTCCTTCAGTGAGGAGAATGGACATCTTTCTCTATGGGACTCAGTTTTCTCTTCCAGTGTTTTCATCCATTACATTCTTCCTTATTTCATATATTCCTATTTCTCAGAGCTATTTGTTTATAAACAATGTCAATTACCATGTCTCTGAGCTCATCATGAAGCCAGGGAAGTCCATTTATAATCTACTAAGTTCGTTCAACTGCTGAAATTCAGTGAAAATGTCTGGAAATAATTTTTCATGAGATAATTACTGACCCCTCCTTCACTATACAGATGCCTCCCCACTCTGTCTTTCCAGAAGCACAGTCAGTAAATTATATATTTTGCACTCAGCATTTTGTCTGCCCAATTAAACTGATTACGAATATCTACCATGTGAACTTCCTGAGGGCAAACATTTTTAAAAATTCCTATATTCTCAACATATGACAAACATAATTAAAAAAAGGTTAAACTGAACTGGTACTGGTTAAACAGGCAGAAATCATGAATTCATATCCCGTGTTCTTTTAGGTATGACATTTTGGTCCTTCTATATTTGTGTCTTGAGGTTTGAAATCAGTATTTCCTGCCTATCCTTCTGGGGGCATCAAAATGCCCTGTAATATGTTCAACATTCTATTCCTAACCAAGCCAGAACAATTTAAAGCTGCAGTACAGAAAATTGCCCTTTATTGTCCTTTGTTTCCCAGAGCAATATTATCCTTATTGCACTGAATTCCCAAGAGGGACTGCATGGGGATTTCCTACAGTGTCCACTGAGAGGTCACTTATACCATAACAAAACTGTAAACAAAAAAATATATTGTTGGTCCAGAGAGTCTGAGTCCTAACTTTAGAAAATGATATCAAAATAGAAGGCTAATAGACACATAAAAAGACGCTCAACATGGCATATATTAGAGGAATGCAAATCAAAACTACAATGAGGTATCACCTCAACTAGTCAGAATGGCCATCATTAAAAAGTCTACAAGGAACCTTCTTACACTGTTGAGGGGAATGGAAATTGCTACAGACATTATGGAAAATGGTATGGAAGATTCTTAAAAAACTAAAATTAGAGTTAATATATGATCCAGCAATTTCACTCCTGGGAATATATCCAAAGAAAATTCTAATTCAAAAATATACATGCACCCCTATGTTCATAGCAGCTTATGTTCAACAATGTTGAACAATGTTGAACATAGCAACTCTGTTCAACAGTTTACAACACCCAAGGAAACAACCTTACATGTTCATCAACCACAGATGAATAAAGGAAATGTAGTGTGTGTGTGTGTGTGTGTGTGTGTAGCTTCCCTTGTGGCTCAGATGGTAAAGAGTCTGCCTGCAATGCAGGAGACCTGGGTTTGATCCCTGGGTCAGGAAGATCCTTTGGAGGGGGGCATGGAATATTCCATTCCAATATTCATGCCTGGAGAAACCAACGGACAGAGAAACCTGGTGGGTTACAGCCCATAGCGTCCCATAGAGTCAGACATGACTGAATGGCTAACACACACACACACACATAATGGAATATTGATAAAAAAGAATGAAATACTGCCATTTGCAGTAACATGGATAGACTTAGAGATTATTACACTAAGTGAAGTCAGACAGAGAAAGACAAATATCATATGTGTGTGTGTGTGTGTGTGTGTGTGAAGTCACTTCAGGCATGTCCGATTCTTTATGATCCCATGAACTATAGCCCGCCATGCTCCTCTGTCCATGGGATTTCCCAGGCAAGAATACTGGAGTGGGTTGCCATTTCCTCCTCCAGAGGATCTTCCCAACCCAGGGATCAAACCCATGTCTCATGTCTCCTGCATTGGCACACAGGTTCTTTACCACTAGTGCCCACCTGGGAAGCCATATCATTTGTATGTGGAATCTAAAAGATGATACAAATGAACTTATTTACAAAAGAGAGACAGACTCACAGACATAAAATTCAAATTTAAGATTACCAAAGAGGAAAGGAGGAAAAGAAAAATTAGGAGTTTGGGATTAGCAGATACAAGCTAAAATAAATAAAACAGAAAAACAACAAGGTCATACTGTGTAGTTCAGAGAACTATATTCGATAGCTTTCAAAAAACTATAATGGAAAATAAAAAGAATATATGTGATTGTGGGTATATAACTGAATCACTTTCTTATGCACCAGAAACCAACATAACATTGTAAATCAAACATATTTCAATTAAAAAAAAAAGACAATTATGTCAGATCTGTCATATGCAAGCAGTGTATAAGACTGTGTACTTTTGAATTAGAGATACTTACTAGCTTTGGAGCATTAGGTAGGTATATAGCTAATGTACATACCTTTGTAAGCCTCAATTTACTCTTTTGTGCAATGATGATAAAAATGGCTACTTTATAAGGCAGTTACCCATATTAGAGATAATATCAATGTATATAGTTGCCATCTAGTATGTGTTCAATAGATATTAACTATTATTTTATAATCTACTACTTATCTTCCTCCTTTAGTACAACTTAGTAGGACCTCTCCATTTTTCTCTTCCAATGTTCCTCCAAAGTACATTTTACCACCAAGATCCTCTTTAAACATTTTCCTCCTCACTTTATTCCAGAAATGCTCCATACCTGATTCTTTGAACCCAAATATTCATTCAAAGTCTCTATCAAACAGTTCTTATTTAGGATGTACCCAGATAACCTCAAGATTCTGCTAAATGTTCTTAGGTATTCTTAGGGACCATGTAATTTCCTCATGAAACAAACATTCATAAACCCATTCCTGGTGTTCCAGGCCATAAGAACACTTTCAGTAACAAAAAAAGAAACTTTTTCTTCTTCTATGGTAGTCCATTCCATCTTTGGATAAATAAATAAAAAAGAAATTGGTCTTTTAATAGAACTGAAACTTATATTTCGTTGGATTCTGCGCCCCCCAGCATTAGTTTGTCCCTTCTTGCTTTTGATTTAGACAAGCTGGTTTTAAATTGTAATTCTTCATTTACTAGTTGTGTGAGATTAAGCAAGTTAAATACTTACTGATCTACAAAAGGACTCACTTAGAGGCAACTCGTAGATTTTTGTGTTAGCAGTGAAGAAATTGGAGTATGTGGAAATCTTAACATAATTCTTGGCACATGGTAAATGTCAAATATTTGGTAGTTGTTATTAATACTATGCTAATTTCCACTTGGGCTTCCCTAGTAGTTCAACTGGTAAAGAATCTGCCTGCAATTCATGAGACCCTGGTTCAATTCCTGGGTTGGGAAGATCCCCTGGAGAAGGGATAGACTGTGCTGTGGTTGCTTAGCCGCTTAGTCGTGTCCAACTCCTTGCAACCACATGGACTGTAGTCCGCCAGGCTCCTCTATCCATGGGGATTCTCCAGGCCAGAATACTGGAATGAGTTGCCATCCCCTCCTCCAGGGGATCTTCCCAATCCAAGGGATGGAAGACAGGTCTCCCGCCATGCAGATGTGTTCTTTACCATCTGAGCCACCAGGGAAGCCCAGGGATAGGCTACCCATTCCTGTATTCTGGGGTTTCCCTGGTGGCTCAGACAGTTAAAAAAGTCTACCTGCAATGTGGGAGACCTGTGTTTGATCCCTGGGTTGGAAAGATCCCCTGAAGGAGGGCTTGGCAACCCAATGAAGTATTCTTGCCTAGGGAATCCCCATGGACAGAGGAGCCTGATGGGCCACAGTCTATGGGGTCACAAAGAGTTGGACATGACTGAGTGACTAAGCACAATTTCCACTTACAGTCTTAAATTGCATTTATTGACTGACTGACTGGCTTTCCATAACCATTTCTAAAACAAACAGGGAAAATGTTTCAAGTCCTCTAGTATTAGGTGGGAAGTAGTTATACAAATACTGAAATCCTTTGGTTCAAGTTCCTCAAACGTAAGAACATTAATGCTCAAATAGTAAAGTTACTTTGTTAAAGTTATTATTTGACAAAAAAAAAAGAGCTACTGGGTTTCTGAGGCTCAATTCTAATATTGTTTCTTTCTTTCTTTTTTTTTAAATTTAAGCCCAGTGGAGATTTGCAGTGAGAAAATGCAATCATGTGTTGTTCAAGAGACAATTCCATTCTGATCTTGAAGATTTTGATTGTGTTTTCTGTTTACTTATGTATAAATGCATAAATATATGTATTGGTTCTTATTTATCATGGAAAGTACTATTTAGCATCTGGTGCCAAGTTTGCTTTTTCTGTGCAATAACCTCCTCCAATCATCTCTGAGTCCTTGGTTAATTTCTTTTTTTTTATTTATTTATTTTAATTGGAGGTTAATTACTTTACAATATTGTATTGGTTTTGCCATACATCAACATGAATCTGCCATGGGTGTACACATGTTCCCCATCTTGAACCCCCCCTCTCTCCTCCCTCCCCGTACCATCCCTCTGGGTTGTCTCAGTGCATCAGCCCCAAGCATGCAGTATCATGCACGGAACCTGGACTGGCGATTCGTTTCATTGCAGCACTGTTTATATATGGAAACAACCTAGATGTCCATCAGCAGATGAATGGACAAGAAAGCTGTGGTACATATACACAATGGAGTATTATGCAGCCATTAAAAAGAATACATTTGAATCAGTTGTAATGAGGTGGATGAAACTGGAGCCTATTATACAGAGTGAAGTAAGCCAGAAAGAAAAACACCAATAAAGTATACTAATGCATATATATGATTAATTTCATACACACAAACCTGGGGTGCCAGGAGTTCAAAGTTTAGGACAAAGAAAGGAGATAGATTTTTTTCATATTGTCCTTTTGCAAAGTGCAGCATATTAATAAGAGTATTATTGGAGAGGATGGTAGTTCTAGGCTTTCCAGTGGAGAGGAACAGCAGAGCAAGCCAGTGGTCACCCAAGGTGATTTAAAAACATATTTAGGAAAAACAGCTGTGAAGTAGACAGGTGTGAGACAAATGTTTTCTAATTTTCCAGAAGAAAGTAATTCACTAAATAAGGGGAATTCCTAAATACTTGGTTTGCATAGACAAAATGCTACATAAATGACCACGCATTTCTCAAAATAATTGCTCAAAGAGTCATGTTTTTGAACTCCTTTATGGCTAGTTCCATAGGAAAATAATAACTGTAGTCAAACATTAATGTTGTTATTAGAGCTTGTCTGCCAATTCTGACAGAGATGTGTGAAGAGGTGACTTCCTTATGTTGTCACCAACATATAAATCAGATAAACAGAAGTACAGAATTTGAGTCCCTTAGGTCCAGCACATTCATTTAAAGGTGAGATCTGCAAAGTGAGATGGCTAAGATTACATACCCTTATTATCCTTCCAGATTTAAGATTTTTTTTTCCTATTTAGACTAGAAAACAGATTTCTTCTCCTTCATTAAACTACTAATTAAAACTCATCAGAAAATAGAATCAAATATGTTAATCTTCTCTTTAGAGACAAATATAATAATAACTATTTCTTTTTTCAATAAATACTTTGCAGGAGGAAAACATGCCTATTCAAAAAGAATATGTATATAAATGTAACACCTCACCAATGATCATCTTTTTAACACATAAAAAAAAAAAATCAGTCTAGACACCTCACTAAGCTTGAGGATGATACAAATCAGAGATGGATAGTAAACAAAATGATGGATAAAAATGATACAAACTTGCAGGGATAAATGTAGAGTCCTATGATGAATAAAAACAATACATTGTATTAATAATGATCAGAGAATTACTTAATAGCATCAGATCCTTAGGATTTAGTGCAATCAATGGAATTGAAAATGCTATAGTGATTAGTTGTATTATGTTTAAAATAAAGTGAAAAGAATAAGAAGAAATACAAAAACCAGGTTCTGTAATCAATAAAAAATGATTTTTGGAGTCTTAGCTTAAATTAGAGAGGACATGATAGATATCTTTGTTTATGTGATTGCTATGTAGTTTTGCTCTGAAATAATATTATTTTGTGTAGCTTCAAAGGTGAGAACTAGGACCAGGGTACAGATTTCAACCCAACACAAGTAAAGCAAAGTGAGAAATCAGATGCTGAATACCACTTGCCAGGAATGCTGGAGGGAATTCAGGTTTTTGATGAGTAACTAGAAAATTCCGTGTAACAGATTCAAAAATTTAAAAAAAATTCATAAGAAATTTTGGACTTTTCCTGTTTCTACTGTTGTCATTGTTGTTTTGTTTATAGCTAATTTCTTGAAATTTTTCTCAAATTATTTATGTCACATCTTCAGAAATAATGCTTATGACTGTGCTATATAGCTTTAAGTTACCATCACTTGTGTAGAATTTAGGTGCTGAAAATACAGACTGTGAACTAGGTAGATAGTGGGTGGATCTGGCAGGAGGATAGTGAAGAAGACATTTGCTTCTGGCTCTTATGTTCCTGAATTAAAAAAAAAAAATATATATATATATATATATACACACACACACACATAAACACACACATACACATTCATAATACTTTATTATTTTTATTTAAAGATTAAAACGACAAGGCTTAAAGAGACTTATATTACTCCAACTTTCCCAGACTAGGGGGAGAATGCTGTTCCTTGGTTTCAAACATTCCACTTTGACCTGTGACAAGCCTAATAGTGCCAGCAACATCATCATTGACCATGTTTACGGATACTTTATTCTTATAGCATTTCTACATGGAAATCTTAGTAAGCTCTTTCCAGACATTATCTCTTATAGGCAGCATTCGACTTTATAACTTTGCTCGAGATGCCATACATTTCACAAGAAGAATCAGCAAAGTACTGCCAAAAAAATAAAAAACAGAACACTAATTCAACAGCAGGATGGTCAGGAGTTGTTCTGATGTGTTCTAGGTGCTTTTTCAAAGAAGAATGAGAACCAATATTTAAATAGAGAGGAAAGGGGTAGCTGAAGCAATAAAGCTGGTGAAATCAGAAAGAGCATCCAAGAAAACCTCAATATTGTTAGACTTTTTAAGCAGTGAGAGCTATGTAGAAATCCTTCTGTGAACCATAGAAATAATAAATGCTGAGCCCACTGGAACATAATTTCAATCAGCAAGATGCCACTGCCGTCCAGATTTCCTCACAGGGCCCTGCTAAGTCCATGCCAAAACTAGCAGTGAATTTCTCCCTTCTAATCTCCCCTAATGCCTTACTTGATTATTGTCACTGCTCTCTGACCATGCACTGTCCCTCCAGACTCTCATTCCCCAACTGATCAGTCAGAGGAGGATAAATGTCCACTGGGACATACTCTAAGACCCCAAACCACCTTGTTCCATGTGAAAGGACAGAACGGAGAGAGAAGAGATCAAGGGGAACCCTCCACGTTTAGCTGGCAACCTTTCCATCTTCATCTACTGGATTACTGGCTGGACACAAACAAGAAGGGCTATGAGTGGTCCCGGAGAGCGCTCTAGTTAACTGGAAAAGGGGAACTGGCTGGGAGGAGGAGAAGGCAGGCAGAGGGTAAGCCGGGCACCTCAGTGCACCGCAGGATGGTGTCGCCTCTGCCCTGTCTGTACATTGTTCTCTGGTAAGACTTTGTTTTCTGACTTTTCCTTTTAGCTCTAAGGAAAGGGCAAGCATACATCCACTGGGTGACTTCTATACCAAATCATAGAAGCAGCCTGGATGGCATGGCTCATCTGTATGGTGGGGTAGATGAGGCTGGAATGAACAGCCTATTTTTGGGGGGCCTGGGAGGGAGGATCATTGATTGTCTACTCACAGGGTAGAAAATGCTCTAGGGAAACTTGAAGATGAAGGAAACTTCTATTCCAAAAACATCAGTCGGATCCTGGACAACTTGCTTGAAGGCTACGACAATCGGCTGCGACCGGGATTTGGAGGTAAGAGGCTGAGTCCTTCCTAGACTATATGTGACATGTGTGCCCTTCTTCCCCCTTAGTGCCAGTCCAAGGCCCAGAGGCCTCAGGATAGCAGAGTGGGAAGTTGCAGGGCACTGGGGTTGGGGCAGGGGGCCATCCAGTCCCTGTCCCTCCCTCAATTCCTGAACTTATATGTGAGTTATTTGAACTCTCTAAGCCTCCACTTTCTCAACAGTGGTGGGGTGTATGAACAGTGCTTGTCTCATAGGGTGTGTGAATGTAAATGAGATTCTTCACATAAAACACATTTTTAAGCATTTGTTCCATTAAAGCTATCACTAAACATTATTACTGTAGTTGTCAGAACACTAACCCAGTTTTCCTTCATTCCTTAAACTTTGCAATTTGGCCGGAATAAACTCAAAATAATGCAACTAATCTGAGTTTTTAAGAGCTGAAAAACTAAAGGACCCTTGCTACTGGAATTACTTTAGGATGGGTTATAGATTCTGGCTGAGAGAAGGGACTTTGTGAAACAGTCGTTCCATTCAATCTCCTTAACATCATTGATGATAAATGTCCCTATGGGCTAATTTCAGGTGCTGTCACTGAAGTCAAAACAGACATTTACGTGACGAGTTTTGGGCCCGTGTCAGACGTGGAGATGGTGAGTGAGCTGAGTGAGGAGAGTAATTTGCTTAAAGGAGGACCGGACTGAGTCCCAGAATGAATGATAATGGACATTGTTAACAAACTTGGCTCCAGATCTAAAAGCAATATATGCACTCATGCTGGGAAGGAATGGTCATTAGAGCAGATTATTGGCCAAATCTCCTTCACATTTCACTAAAGGCTCTGCTTGAACATGAATCTGAGGAGACTTTTAAGATGACATCTTCTCTTCTGTTCACATATCAAGCGCCAATTCTTCCTTACAAAGAGAAGATTCTCCCCCATCTTTATGAAGTTTTAGGAAATTTATGGAGGAGTTAAAAAACAACAAAGATGGAATGCCATGTAAGAGTATATTGAGAAGATCTATTAAACATAAAACGTGGCTGTTTTGGCAGTGCCCCATTCTCAGTACATGTTAATAAAACAGTAAAGGGAGTCCTTTGGAAAGACTACTGCATTCCACCTTTTATGTTTGCAAGTGGACCAGTAGGTGTTCTGGGAACTCTGTTCCAGGTACAGATGGCCGTAGGATTCGTCAGAGGGTATTTATAGTAAGTGGCAGTGAACAACTGAACCAGTTTTTTAGAACAAAGTATATCATGATATTCTTTGACGTTTCTCAGGTAGTGTGTCCCCCTAAAAATAAAATGTAAATACTAAAACCGAAGAAAAACATAACTCTTTAAAGTGGTGCATTAAATGAACTAGGGGATGTAATTCTAGATTAACAGCTATTAGAGATTTTCATTTTCTGCTTTTTGAGCTGAGAATATAAGCAGAAAAGAAAGGAATAGAAATTTAAAGAGGGGGAAAGGAGTGAAAAAGGGAAGAGAAAGGAAAGGAGAAAAGAGTAAAAAAAAAAAAATAACAAGAGGGGCAGAGACTAAGGAGCACTTTAGGAGATAAATGTCTTAAGAGGTGAGAGAGAAGAGTCAGCATTCCTTCAGAATCCTCAACAATTTAACTATCAATTTTTTTCATTTGAGTATGATTCACACCAAGAATAAATAATCACAACTATATTCTACTGTAGCATTGCAATCTGGGGACACTTAGAATTTTATTTTATGCGTGTGTCTCTTTTTTAAGTGTATTTATACAAGAGAGGCTTGTTATAGCCTGGACCACCATTATATGGATATACTGTATGTCAAATTATATTTTTAAAATATAATCACCACTTGCAGTAATGGGTCTCATAAAGAAAAATATAAAGGATACAAAGCAATTCTTGGCAATATTTTGACATAATTATAAGTTGCTATTTATCATTGACTTTAGCAAAGGCCTTCAGCATAATACTTAAGTTCTTAATGTTATTTCATAAAAGCCACAAATTAAAACATAATTTTGATTATGCATACTTAAATGAGGCTCTGTTTGAGTAATCATGGTAGTATTTGCTTTTATGTTCTCTGAGAACTATATAAAATAATTATGATGTGCAGACAAAGTACGCTTATCAAGTAAAGTTTCTCTATCCTTGGAACTGTACTAAGTGGCACTGTGTTGCTCAGATATATTTTTGAAGGTAAACAAGTTGCTAAGAGGAATGATTATACTAACTGATGGTAGGAAGGCCAATCCAAAACCTAGATTAAATCTTATATTTTTATTCTAAATTAAACAAGAGAAATCAGGAGGTCAGTAGATAGAGACATGGATTACTGATAGAAAAAAGGAAGAATGTTGAAGGTGAAGGTGGAGAAGGGAGGTTTATACAATATCAACATGACCGTCTATAATAACATTACAATCTTACAGTGTGAAAAATAATAATTCACTGGTTATAGTTCTCCTGATAGGCTATTGTCATAAAAAGTTGCTTTATTTCTTAAATTTTAGTATTGCGTATGTAAGCTAGTGAATAAACTTATTCTTAATGAACCATCTACCCAGCATGCATGAATATCTTACTTTCTCTTAGGAATACACGATGGATGTTTTTTTCCGCCAGACTTGGACAGATGAGAGGTTGAAGTTTGGGGGGCCAACTGAGATTTTGAGTTTGAATAACCTGATGGTCAGTAAAATCTGGACACCTGACACTTTTTTCAGGAATGGCAAAAAATCAATTGCTCACAACATGACAACTCCTAATAAACTCTTCAGAATAATGCAGAATGGAACCATTCTATACACCATGAGGTGAGGCTTCCTCAGTTCTTTGTCCTCTGCTCAAAGGATTTGTCCATCATACTAACTCAGAACTATTTATTTCAATGTTCCTTAGGCTTACCATCAACGCTGACTGTCCTATGAAACTGGTTAACTTTCCTATGGATGGGCATGCTTGTCCGCTCAAATTTGGCAGTTGTAAGTGACAAAATGCTTCTGAGAGTTAAATAATGTATTCAAAATACATAATTATTTGGTTTTAGTCAGGCTGAAAAGCAAAAGAGAAATACTACTTTGATATTCTCTGTATAATTCCTAGAATTAACTTACTTAATCATGTCCGTCAATCTTACATAGAGGTTTTAGTCCCCAGGATTAAAGAAAAAAATTGTTTTTTTTAAATTTATGCTTGTATTTTCTTTTCATAATGGACAAGATTTGCTTTGAAAGGGAAAAAAAAAAAAACACAACTAGCCAGATTTACTGCAATTTGTTTAAAAAATTCAGATGCTTACCCCAAGAGTGAAATCATATATACATGGAAAAAAGGACCACTTTACTCAGTGGAAGTCCCAGAAGAATCCTCAAGCCTCCTTCAGTATGATCTGATTGGACAAACAGTCTCTAGTGAGACAATTAAATCTAACACAGGTAAGAATTTAACCAACATGTGAATGGAATCCTACAAGGTGACTCCAGTGCACATTTTCAAAATATGTTTGTTTTTCCTCTGCATTAGCCATTCTCAGCTAAACTTGCAGTTTTAAAGTGATGAGTAGCTTTAAGATGGATTTTGCAACCATGTGCATATATAAAGATTTGAATAGCCTTAGAGTGAGTAGTTTTGTATGTGTGTGACACAAAGAACTCCACAGAAAACAATGAGCTGATGCATTTATCATCTGCTGATCGACTAACTTTGCCATACATTGAAAAATGTCTTTGCTATTTTCTTCCTACACATATTAATTTAAGGATCTGTAAGGTTTATTCTAACTGCACTCTTTTTGCACGTTGTCAACAGCAATAATACTGACATACCTGTCTTCCAACAGGTGAATACGTAATAATGACAGTTTATTTCCACTTGCAAAGGAAGATGGGCTACTTCATGATACAGATCTATACTCCTTGCATTATGACAGTCATTCTTTCCCAGGTGTCTTTCTGGATTAATAAGGAGTCTGTTCCAGCCAGAACTGTCTTTGGTATGCTTCACTCTTTGGGCTCTACTTTCCATCATCCTCCAGCTCACATTGCTTGTGTATTTTAAGGGGAATATTCACACCAGTGAATATTTTTCAATATATATATTGAATATCAATATATTTTTCAATCCACAAAGGAAATAAACTCCTATCTCATTCAGACACATGTTTCATATGAAGTAACCTTCATCTTATCACAATTTGTGTGGTGAATCAACAAAAGATTTGTCTCAGCAAGAATTCTGGCTGGTTTCCTATGACTTTCACGTGTCCTATTTTGGAGAATTTCTTATCTCAATTTGCTTTTTCATAACTAGAAAAAGTAGGAAATTTAAAATGACATGTAATTCAATGAAATCAAAAGTTAAGATATTGAACCCATGAATACACAAAATATATCTCCCTTTTATTTAGGTAGGATCATAAAAAATTTTGCCATTTTTTTAGGTCTTCAGTTCAGTTCAGTCACTCAAGCTTTGTCTGACTCTTTGCGACCCCATGAATCGCAGTTAAATATCACCAATTTCCTATTGTTCAGACTAAATATTTAGTTACATTTATGTTATATAGAATCACTAACAGTGTGACGGAACAAAATGAAATAAGAAAAAGAGCTGTAACAGAAAATATCTTCTGTAACAAAACCCAATTTTTTTCTCAGCTTTCATGATTATAAGTTTAGTAGTTCATAGGGAAGACCTGAGTTTAATTGAAATCTCAGACGAATTTTGACTTTTTAATTTACCATACTAAAACAGATCTCTTTCTGCAAGTTATAAAAGAATATATATATAATGACGCTAACCATCTTTGGATTATATAAATCCTCCAAGACAGAAAACTGCTGCAAGATGAGTGATGAAATTATTTGCTTATGATTAAATATTTTATCTTAAAAAACCAATCTAGAAATTAAAATATTGTGAAATCTAATTTTATATTTATCATCTATACAAATATTTATTAATATGATGAAATTTTATATCAGCATTAAATATGCTCACAAGTTCAAGATTGTATTACTCATGTACTAATAATTTGCTATTATATTATTATTGTTAAACTAAGTCACTTCAAAAAATAACTTTGAGCAACTACAATGTATGCGAGGTATTGAAGGATACAAAAATATGAATGCCTATGGTAATAACTGTGAACAATTAGAAATAACAAAATAACAAAAATTACATTTGTAACTGAAATCTCCAACAAGTTCCCATTTGAGCCTGTTATTCGATTGCAAATGCTAATACTGCATTTCTCATTCTGTTTCATTTTAGGAATCACCACTGTTTTAACCATGACCACTTTAAGCATCAGTGCCCGGCACTCCTTGCCAAAAGTGTCTTATGCAACCGCCATGGACTGGTTCATAGCTGTTTGCTTTGCTTTCGTCTTCTCTGCTCTTATTGAGTTTGCTGCTGTCAACTACTTTACCAATCTTCAGACACAAAAGGCCAAAAGGAAGGCGCAGATTGCAGCCTCACCCCCAGTGACAATAGCAAAAGCGACTGAACCCCTGGAAGCTGAGATTGTTTTGGTAATTGTTTACTTTTCTAATGTTACCCACACTGTATAGGAAAAGGCAGCCTGAATAGTTATTGCAAACAAGTAGATAGTCCAAAAATAATATTAGTAATAAAGTTATGTAACTTTGGTTCCAAGGTCAACTTCTCCAACCTCACAGGAAAAGCCAAGCAACAATCCTTCATTGATCTTTGCTCTGAACTTTTGGTATTCCTCTTTCATCATCCTCAGTAGTACTGGCAGATTCCAAGTTCTCAGAGGAGACGAGAAAATTCTCAGCCTTTAGATGCTTCCTTTGAATGGGTTCCCATATACCGACCAGGGAGAATAAAGTTAAAAAGAAAGATAAAAAAACGTTCTTAATGAGGTTCCACAGTCTGAAGGAAACAAACAGGGACTCTATGAACAATTTTTGTTAGAAATCTGCTTGTTGCTTTAATCCAGAAGGGAAAGATGTGTATATGAGATTCTGTGAATGCTGAGTCATAAGCCAAGTTTTTGATTCACATGAAAACATTCTCATATTCACATTCATGTTATATGTATAAAATATGCATATTTATGTATATTAATTTTTGCAAAGACTTAATCAGTGAAAAATACCTATAAAATTAAGTTTAGATTTGTGGTGACTAAGTGCTGGTCCCCAAAGCATTTTTTAATAAAAAATAAATGATAGCATTAATAATTCAAGGGTCATAAATGTGCCCTTAAATTTCAATTATGTATATGAATAAATTCTCACAATTAAGTTGCATGTACTTCTTAAAAAAGGATTGTAGAATTGATGGACAAGTATACATTTTTACTTCAATACAAACTCCAAACTGTAGCTCTTGAGCAAAATCAAGTAATGCAGACAATTTGAATTGAAAATTTGTTTATAATTGATCAATTCTCACAAATATTTACAAATCACAAAACTAGTTAATCCTTGCTTAAGTTTTACAATAAAAATTATAACATTATATGTATTTTATTTTCCAAATACTGAGCTATTTATTGGCTTTAAAAGATCATTTTTATTGAAACGTTTCTCTTTGATAAACTAAGAAACTTGTTTGAGAATTTGCATTTTCTCCAAAGGATAAGACCAGTCCATGATAAGTGGCAATTCATCATTTAAAAAGTTTTTCCTTAAATTAGACCTCATTAAAAAAGAAGTCTGCCATCCAGTAATCCAGTCAAATTACATTTGAAAATAAAAAACAGAGGCTCAGAGAAGGGAAACATTAATCACTTAGAAAAACTAAGAATTGATTCCAGAAATCCTAATATTCACAACTACACAGAGGCTGATGCCCTAACCTCCCCAGCACTTGCTCAGAGACTGAACTATGAAAGAGTACATACCACTGGGTAAAAAAGACCTTTTCTGAATGTAGGTAAGGTGATTTCCAAAATTCTTTCTTTCATTTAATGATGTTTGGGTGGCGCTAGTGGTAAAAAAACCACCTGCCATTGCAGGAGACGCCAGAGATGTGGGTTTGATCCCTGGGCTGGGAAGATCCCCTGGAGGAGCAAGTGGCACCCCACTCAAGTATTCTTCCTTGGGAAATCTTATGGACCGAGAAGGCTGGCAGGCTACAGTCCATGAAGTTGCAAAGAATTGGACATGACTGAGCATGCACACATCCCCACACATGTATTTTCAAAGGTCACAAAAATATAAATTTATAACAAAAATATGTTAGTCTGAAGACCTAGTTCAAATGAGTTGAAAATTGTATTTTTCACAAAAGATAAATTCTAAGTATTTTTGAGAATTATTTTGTTTGTAAAAACATGTGATTATGTTACAACCTGTCTGTACTTAACATAGACACATAACTATTATATTGCCCAAAGGTCATATACTAACATATATCTAGAAAGGAAGAAGAACTAATATTTATCAAAATACCATTTAACAGTGTCTTATTTGACAAGTACAGTAAAAATAAGAGGAGAAATTCATGAGAAAAAGGGCAAGAAAAGTGATTTTGAATATAGTCATTGATCTGATATTGAGACAAAAGGAAAGACCAACTTCCTTACTTCAACATTTTTAAAATATGGATTACTGAGAAGGATATGATCTCAAATCCTTGGAGAAAGCACAGAGTTATCATTCCCTAAGTCTATTATTTTAAAGGTATAATTTATTAATAAGATGGAATTTAAGATCTCAGGTCTTCATATAGACTATCTTCTAATAGTTCGAATATAGTAACATATAATTAGGCTGTCCTTTGGAACTTGTATAAACAAATTGGATTCAAATCATCTCAAAGTACTTTTTTCCTTGCAAGTGGACTCTTTTTTCCTATGAAAAATTATATTTCTAAACCTGGCTCCACTTATAATATTTCAAGGCAATGAAAAGGAGACTTTTGTTTCTGAAAGGCTAAGTCAAAGTATAAAAATAAAAACCAAAAGTAACCAAACCTAACAATATAAACCTTGTAAGCATCAAGAAATAAATACAGATGATTGCATAGAACATGCACATTTTATTTATTTATGTCAAAACTTGGCAATTGCCTTTTATAATATAGAGGAACAAACATAAATTACGTATTTGGAATTTATACAGCACAATGGTATATTTTGATTACAAGGCCATTTTTTCTTTCAAATACCATGACATTTAAAAATGCCTATTCAGTTGTAATCAAAATAACATTATTTGGGTAAGCTGGACATTGAAATAGCAATCCAATATGGCAAAGCTGAAATGAGATTAAGTGCTTGGATATTTCATGTGATTCTAAATTGTATGTTTTAAAGTACACATTGTTTTTCACAGGAAACTGGTTAGAATGAATGTGAAAACTTTATTGCTTTGAATTTGACCTTGAAATTTATAATAATGATAAAGAAATTCAGACATTTAAAATCTAGTACTCATACCTGAAGAGACTAAATCTAAATCTTCAGAAGTGTTCTACAGATTAATAACCTTTCTGTTTTTAAGGCATTTGGAAGTGGACTTTATATTTTTAGATTTTGAGAAGAAATTCTCCAGTGCTTCTTTCCCGCTTATATGGTATCTTTCCATATTGTTTTTATATGATATGCTATTTAGGCATTAGAAAGTACTCCTGTATTTATGTTTCAGAACTTATTATTTGTCTAAGGTGTACTTATTTTGTCGATAAGACTGAGTTTAGACTCTGATCTCTTTTGGAATGTTTTCCTAGTATTTTTTTTTATTTTAAACATCTAAGTCCTCAACACCAAGTTCTTAAGAATGAATCCTCTGCCCCACTACTCAACACATCCAACGTGACTTCTCTTTTTCATGGAAGGTGTGATGTTTTTCACAAATTATCTATAAAGTTGACCAAAATTTAATTAGTTTAGAGAATAACTGTGTTTATACTGATTGCATGGTTTATTTTTCTTGTCACCTGACACCAATTTATAGAGTACCTATGTGTTCTTTTCATACCATAAGCATTTATTAAGTGCCTTTATATGCAGACCCTTTGTAGAACATTGAGAGTTCATTAGTAAGCAACATCAATAGAGCCTCTTCTGTCCTGGAACTGCCCATCAAGCAGGAAGAGAGGGAAATCAAGGAGCCCCGCCAATGCTCTGTGATAAAGCTTGTGGTTACAGACGTATAGGAGGCTGAAGAAGGGCCATGCAAGAGTGTTCACACAGTCTGGAGCAGGTGATTCTGGAGGAAGTGGTGCCTATGTTGAGAACGGAAAGATGAGCCTGGCCCTGATCTAGAGACACTAAGTCAGTTATTCACAACTTGGGCACAGAGAGGCAAGTAAGACACGTTGTCCTTTCTGTACCCTTCAAGGTTGAAACATCTGCTGGGCCATAACCATGTTGCCCTTCACCTGTGTAGAGAAATATGAAGCATAGATTTACCTCCCCTGTTCCTAATATTGCTGAGATTTCTTTGAGTACTATCATTATTCCAAAGAATTAGCAATTGAATTAAGACCATCAGAGACTCTGAGCACCAGAAAGACCATGATGCCCCTTCCCCATGGTAGCACCATCATATGACTTATAGAGAGGGTGGGGTGGGTCAGATGAGAAGTGTAGGCAATTAGCTCTTTCCCTATATCTTCCATCAAATCCCCATCTAGTATTCCTTTCAGGACTCTCCAAATATTTCAGTGTGGTTTTCAGACATGTCTCTAGCACCACTGACCTACCAGATTGCTACTAATCAGCTGCTTCTCTGTAGATATTCTGGAATTGTCTCTGCTCCCAGTTCTACCAGTTATAAATGTAATGACATTTGACAGAGTTCATTTTCTCCGTAATTTTTAATACTATCATTTTATAAATGGTCAAATACTAAATGTTTTAAAAAATATGTTCTCTTGTTTTTGGTGCCCCGGTTAAAAGCAGATGCTTTGTTTGCCCTATAGTAATGCAGCCCTTGTTGAAATATCTCCCCTACGAGGTAACCCATTGCTCCCTCCTCTTTAATATATTAGGTTCACTGAATATTGTATCAAAATTGCTCTTAGTACTTCCCAAATGCCTTATCCCTATACCAAATAACTGACTGTCACAATGTCCAGTTTGACTCCAAGTACCTTTGCAATATGGCGTTACCTAAAACAAAGCAATGTTCTAAAAATACCCAAAGCAGGATGGCACTGAGCAGCAGGGGAGCCCTGGAAAAATTCAAAACCACAGGTGTTCCACTCAAAACAGTGACAGCCCCAAGCTGAGCCCTCATCTGGACTCTGACAAAAGCCTATTTTACCATCAACTGAAGCTGCTGAGCTTACAATGGGGCAGGCAGAATCTGATGCAAACCTGTAGCTTGAATGGCTTGCAAAATTGGCTTTCTTTTCATTTCAGAAACTCAATGAGATTCTTCTAAATTTTAGATGTCCAGTCTCTATACTGCCGATTTCTAATTATCCAGGAACTGATTATCCAGCTTGTGGGTTATTCAGCTCTCTGGCATTTCCTTGAGAACCTTGTACTTGTTGCCTGCTAGAAGGCAATGGCACCCCACTCCAGCACTCTTGCCTGAAAAGTCCCATGGACGGAGGAGCCTGATGGGCCGCAGTCCATGGGGTCGCTAAGAGTCGGACACTACTGAGCGACTTCCCTTTCACTTTTCACTTTCGTGCATTGGAGAAGGAAATGCCAACCCACTCTAGTGTTCTTGCCTGGAGAATCCCAGGGACGGGGGAGCCTGGTGGACTTCCGTCTATGGGGTCGCACAGAGTCGGACACGACTGAAGCGACTTAGCAGCAGCAGCAGAAACTTCCCAGGTGGCACTAGTGGTAAAAAACCTGCCTGCCAATGCAGGAGACATAAGAGATATGGGTTCAATCCCTGAATCAGGAAGATCCCCTGGAGGAGGGCATGACAACTCACCCCAGTGTTCTTGCCTGGAGATCCTCATGGACAGAGAAGCCTGGCAGGCTACAGTTCATAGGGTCACAAAGAGTTGGACACGACTGAAGTGACTTAGCACAGAAATCCCCCAGCCATCGCTGTACAATGAGACAGTGTAATTCTAAACCAGTGATGCTCAATGGTGGGTGTCCTCAGAGGACGTATGTCATGATACAAGGACATTTTTGATTGTCAAAACTCTGAGGATGTGGGTGCTACAGGTATCTTATGGATAGAGGAGAAGGATGATACTCAACACCCCATGGTGTACAGGACAGTCCCCACAACTAAGAAGTACCAATATGTCAGTAACTGTGGCTGAGAAACAACTGTGCCCTAAACCCTAAAGCTGATGGGAAGGAAAAACAGTATTTATTAAGATTATGCTCTTAGCAGTGGTCTCCAACATTTTTGGCACAAGGAATCGATTTCATGGAAGATAATTTTTCCATGAACTGGGGTTGGGGGTGGTTTGGGGAGGATTCAAGCACATTACATTTAATGTGCACTTTATTTCTAATCTATTGCTGCCTCTCATCTGACAGGGGTCCCCAAGCTCTGTGTGGCCCAGAGCTTGGGGACCCCTGCTCTTAGGCATCTAAGGGGGACTGAATTCAGGTGCTACCACTTGTCACTTGTGTGAGCTCCCTGCTTATACCTTCATTAGCTCAACTCTAAAACAAAATATTATTACATTAGAGATTCTTTCTAGGAATAAGCAAAATAATGCAGGCAGAGTGCCAGGCAGTGCTTGTAAATGGTAAGTGTTTAGATATGGTACCTATGTGCATGCCTGTGTGCTAAGTTGCTTCATTTGTGTCCAACTCTTTGTGACCCTTTGGACTGTAGCCCACCAGGATCCTCTGTCTACGGGGATTCTCCAGGCAACAATATTGGAGTGAGTTGCTATGCCCTCCTCCAGGGGATCTTCCTGACACAGGGATCAAACCCATGTCTCTTATGTCTCCTACATTGGCAGGCAAGTTCTTTACCGCTAGTGCCATCTGGGAAGCATGGTACTTATAATATAATGTAATATAAACAATATGCTAAAATAGAAAATAATCGAGAAATATTTTGTTCCCTTCTCTTTGCCTGAAAACTCTTGTAAGTCTCAGAAAATGTTTCGATTTTCATTCATTTATTGATTTAGCATATGCTTATGAAGCATTCACTGTGTTCTATGCACTGGCTAGGTAGTTTGGAGTACTTAACACATGAAAATAATATGCCCTCTACCATTAAGAGAGATTTCTACATTAAGGAGATTTCAAGTCAGGAAGGGGGATAAAGCACAACAGAAGTAATGTTTACAGGGAAAATATGATAGCAAGAAGAACTGTAACAGCTAAGTAGGCAGGAAGCATATAACGAAGAGACATTTTCTTTCTCAAGTTCTTAAAGAAAGGGAAAAAACCCTTACAGATGAAATAATTATTGTCTCTAACTTTATTTATTTATTTTTTGTCTCTAACTTTAAAGATGGAAACTTTAAGCTTAGGAAGAATTTATGACTCCTTTGCAATGTGTAAGTCATACAGCAGATAAGTAGTAAATGTGGAACTGCAGACTAGGGCTTTCTGACTCTGTTTCCCTCTAACTCCTAAGCAACCCTTCATAGAGACTGCCTAGGGAAGCAGATGAAGAAAAGAAGGATCCTGTCATAGGAGATGTTTAATTCCAAGCTAATGCTATTATGCATAAATTTTTCATGCGTTAGGTCTTGAACAATCTTGCTTAACTCTGAACAAGGGCTATCTGGCAATTCTCATTAAGTCATTTGTGACACTGTGACATGCCAAGAGATTGACAAATAACTTCTCCCCACATCTCCAAAAGAGAGAGGGAGATAAAACAATACATTATATTTTTATGCTGGATTATAATTTACACTTTTCCATCTCAGTGAACTCGTTCACGTCTGCCCTCTTTCTCCCTTAAAAAGAAAGAAACATAGGTGACAGATAGACAATGCATGCTATTAAAAATCAAGACAGGTTTGGAAAGAAGATCTGCTCTAAAGCCTTGCCCTCTTTATTCTCCAGTAAGATACTTAGAAAATTTATTAGAGTAAAATATTTTCATGTTCTGTGTATCTGGAAGGAGGAGAACTCTTTTTAAAGGATTAAACAGTGACACATTTTTCTCTTTCAGGTGAAGAACATTTTGATAACATATATAATAGTTGAAAATTCAAATTAGAATTTGGGAAACATGATAGAAAGCTTTGGCTGACAATGTTATATTTATCTTCTAAGACAGGCAGCACATATTGAGACTGGGATACCACTACACTGGTCCTATCCACGCACTACTGGTGACCCTAGGCACAACTGTCCTCAGTTGTCACAGTTTTTTCAGTTGTTTAACAATTTATTGGTAAAACAGACTAACACACAGGACAGCTGTGTACAATGTCAGATATTACACCCATATATCAATATCTAGATTGAAAATTGTATATTACAGGTGTAGGCACTGAAAAGAAAGAATGATCAATAAGGGCACGAGAAATGAAAGGAGGCTCCAGTAAGAAAGTGAAGCTTAAAATTGACTTTGAGGAATGAATAGAATTTATGAAAAGAGAGTGACAATGGTTTATAAAGCAAAGAATCAAAGAAGGTTGTCACATATCTTTAATAGAAAATGTCACTTATTTCCTATTCAAGATCAGTACACTGGGCAATATTCTATTTGAAACTCTCTCCTGCCTCCAACACCTTTGATTTATTTATTTCTGTCCACAGGGCCTAGCCCAATATCTGGTCAACAGATAACAGGTAAAGATATTCTTTGCTTGAAATTCACCATGGTCAAGTCAAATCAGACTTTACAGTGATTTATTCTTGCTTTTGGTAAAGAAACAGCATTTACTATGGCCCCCCAAAGCACAGTGGGCTTGAATTCTCTATGATGACTATTACTATTTAGATGTTCAGGAACATCCCCGACAAATCAAAGCAAAATTCAGGAGTAGAGGGAGAAGAGGTTCTTGGGGTTGTTGTTTTCCCAGAGTCCAAGTGTCACCGCATCAGCGGGCCATTCCGGTCCCGCGGTTCCACCAGCACCGGGGAGGTGGCCGCCTCATGCTGTTGCCATGGGGCTGCTCTCTAAAGCCATGGGAGTCTGTCCATGTGAATAACACACCCTGCCAGGCAGCAAAGTGGTGATTTTGCTGCCAGAGAGGAAACAAGGCAGTTTTACAAGAGCAGGGATAATGTACAGCATGCGTGTGAAGGCAGGGACTCAGCAAGGACAACCCAGCCACAAGGACAGTGATTATTACAGGCTGTAGACAAGAAAAAGTAAGAATCAGAAGAAGCCCCCCTAGTCTCCACCATGTTGAAAGGTGTCTAAAGCAAACAGAATTAGAGTCTCTGAAGCAGACTCGATACTATAGAGTGAAGAAGAGAAGATGCTGGGATATAGCAAGCACTGAGATTAACCAGGCTGGTTGATTACTGGCTGTGAAAGCGTGGGTGAAGCAATTCCCACATCTAGATCTCAGCCTCTCATCTGTTACTTAATGCACTGAATATCCCTTTCAAGACTAGAATTGGTTGTCCTCTGATTTCAGTGGAACAGAAAAGCTAATGATGGAAAAGAACATATAATAATTATGAGGTTAATAAATGTATCATTTTTGGTAACTTAAGATGGAAGGAGACAGTAGAGAAGTTCTGAACAGGAAGCAGAAAGCTCACAACACAGAACTCTGGACCAAGAGGCAGTCACATTCAAGGGAAGAATAGTATGGATATTTCTACTTTGTGCCTAGCTTTTGAGGTACATGAGCATTTTAAAATTTGTTTGCTATTGTTCATACCTCAGTTGGTTCAGATATATGAATGTGTGAATATTAGGCTGTAGGCTGGGAACCTGTCTAGAAGAATGCTATCATTTAACTGAGCTGTTATTTTATGGTATTAACTAATTACCCACATACTACAAAATGAAATTCCCTGTCATCGTGACATTCCCTCTCATTGCCTGTACACATTGCCATATAGGTTTATGCATAACTGGGGTGGTGGGTGGATAAACCCTTATAACCTGGCTTATCTCTTCCTAATAGTACAATACTCAACACAGTTCCTGGGACATGGATCATGCTTGGCATCAATTGCTGATGTATTAAATTATAGGATATTAAGTGAAATTTGCTCAGTCATGTGTGACTCTTTGAGACCCCATGGACTATATAGTCCATGGAATTCTCCAGGCAAGAATACTGGAGTGGGTAGCCTATCCCTTCTTCATAGCATCTTCCTGACCCAGGAATCCAACCAGGGTCTGCTGAATTACAGGCAGGTTCTTTACCAACTGAACTATCAGTGGCTGTTAGTAAATCAATGTTTTTAGAATTTGTTTTACCACTTTCTTGGAAAAGTAGCACTATCAAATATTATTAAGAATTTGATGACACTGCCCTGGTGATCCAGTGGTTGGGACTTTGCCTGCCAATTCATTGCAGGCACAGGGGGTGCAGGTTCAACCCCTAATCAGGAAGCTAAGATCCCACATGCCTCATGGCCAAAAAATCTAAACATAAAACAGAAGCGATAGTATAACAAATTCAATAAAGACTTTAAAAATGGTCTACTTCAAAAAAAAGAAAAAATAATTTGCTGGTACTTTAACTTATATGATAGAAAGAGAAAGAAAGTGAAGTTGCTCAGTTGTGTCTGACTCTTTGTGATCCCATGGACCGTAGCCTTTCAGGCTCCTCCATCCATGGGATTTTCCAGGCAAGATTTACTGGAGTGGGTTGCCATTTCCTTCTCCAGGGGATCTTCCTGACCCAGGGATTGAACCCCGGTCTCCCACATTGCAGGCAGACTCTTTACCATCTGAGCCACAGGGAAGCTCAACTTATATAATAAAGTGTCAGCAAACATCTGTCAATGATGATAAAATGAATGACTAATGTCTGTTCCTTTACCTAAGCAGAATATATATGTATATTTTTCCTCTACAGCATCCTGATTCCAAGTACCATCTGAAGAAAAGAATCACATCTCTGACATTGCCAATAGTTCCATCCCCTGAGGCCAGCAAAGTCCTCACAAGAGCTCCCATCTTACAGTCAACACCTGTAACCCCCCCACCCATCTCACTAACCTTTGGAGGTACCAGTAAAATAGACCAATATTCTCGGATTCTCTTCCCAGTTGCATTTGCAGGATTCAACCTTGTATATTGGATAGTTTATCTATCCAAAGATACAATGGAAGTGAGCAACAGTGTGGAATAGCTTGCAGCCATAATAACCTGTTTTCAGTAAGTTCTTGTTTTCTGAATTTTTAAAAATAGCAATGAGACTTGTATAGTTGCTTTTCTGAACATGAAATCAAAATTGAAATCTCTAACATATAACTTTGAGTAAGCCTGTATGGGCAGAAAAGCAATAATGTTACTTTTCACAATTGGAAAGTGGAGGTTGCTAAAGAATATGACTTTTCTGTACATTAGAGAAAATTTTATAAAAGGATACAATGGATTCAGGATGAATTTGTCAATCTTTGTCCTTCATTGTTCAATATTTTAATTGTCACTGTGAATAACATTTGTCACAAAGCAGATAAAATAAGAAATGTTGACACTTCTAAAGGTTGCCTTAAAATATATTTATTTTTGGCTTAGTTCTGAAGAGAACAAAATATAAATAGTCTAAATATTTATCAGGAGGTTAATACCAGCATGTTGGAGGCCTTTATGCTAGTAAAATGGCTTTCAGGGCACTGTAAAGCCTGCATTGAGCTTAGCCATTTGTTTCAAACCTTGCTGTGCTATTTTACATCAATAAAGTATGTTGTTTTTATACATATGAATTATACATAGATCATAAACTATATATGCATTGTATATAGCTTCAGTTGGACTGCAGTACAGGGTTGTTTTATCTCATTCAGTTCTTCTTTTAAAATAATATGTTCATCATAATTCCATGAAGTGGTAGAAGGCTTGTATATTATAACTGTTCTTATATCTCATATTCTTTATCTTTCTAAGTGTATCACTAAATGAAACAATAATAAACATGGTTGTCTGGATCTGTTTAATAGAGCTCAGAAGAGTTTCCTCAGTATGGGGATGTGAAGTGTCTACCTCCCCAGTGTTAGTGTCCCTCGGGATTCTGAGAGGTAGAAAATATGAGTAGCAGACTTGGTCATCCAGTTCTAAAAAAAAAATTTGTATTCCAGTAGTCAAGCCTTCATCTCCTTTCTGCTCATTCAACACTCTTTCTGTTATAAGATAAATAGGGTCTGAATGGTGACTATAGTTGATAACATTGTATAGTATAATTGAAATTTTCTAAGAGAGCAGAAATTAAATGTTTTCATCAAAAAAAGTAAATACATGAGATGATGGATATGTTAATTAACTTAAAAGAGGAAATCATTTCACAGTGTATGCATATATTAAATCATCCCATTGTACACTTTAAATATCTTATAACTTTATCAATTGTACCTCAAGCTGAAAAAAAATGAATGAGACTATTTTTATCCCTTTCTATTCCAGCTCCTCCTGATGCTAACTCTACCCATATTTCTCCCACATAGATTGATGTTAGGGAAACAGGAATTAGAAACAGGAGGAAGCATGTGGTATGGTTTGTGCAGATCAATAAATTCCTCACTAACCATAGCTGGGTCTTAAAAATCACTGAGATCAGCTAGAGCTCTGAACCCAGAAAGAAATATTCTGGAATTACTACTCTTGCCTTTATCCAGGAAAATACCAAAAAAAAAAAAAAATTCTATGGTCAAACAAATTAAAGTTTAATTGAAATAGCTCTACTAAGGGTGAGGAAGCTAATCTCCATCTAACTTCCCTATTAATTAGCTCCATGACCAAATCTCTTAGACTCTGGGAGACGTAGTTTTATAGGATGAGGGAGATTGAATAGACATCCTCTGAATTTCCTTCCATTTTGAACAGCTTATATTAATTTCATTACTATTTTTTTTTATTATCTAAATTAAGTCATTATACAAGGCCTTTTCCTGTTTTTGAGACTACATGAAATAATTAAGTGCAAGTTGGTGTTAATCACATTATATACTATGTTATACTTAATTCCTTCACAAACTTGTGAAATATACTACTGTTAGCTGCATTTAAAGATAAGAAACCCAGGGACAGTGAAGACAAATGATTTTGTTCAGAATCAAGTGGTACTCAAGGGCTAGAGCTGAGAGTCATACCTAAGCAGTTGAATCCATAGCTTGTTCACTTAACCATATGTGAGTCTGTCCTATAATCCCCTCCCAAATTCTCTCACTTTGTCTTTCATTTCCTGAAATAATTTTCCTGGTGTTCTAACATTCTTCCTGCCCTGCCTCAACGTTTACTATACATTTCACTACAAAGCACATTACTATCAGTCAACATCTATGCTTAGAGCTGAAAAAGATAAATAAAACCCATTAGATCTATTATATATTATAGGCATTATATTTCTCCTCAATGAAAGTATCTTGAAAAAAAAATCTGCAAAACTTTGGAACTGCTAAGAATTTCTCAGTGTATGTCATAGAGCGGTAAGAGAGGTTAACTGAAAAGAGAAGAGTTTCCTGAGTTAAAGAATTTTAGGGGAGATATTGAATCAAAGCAAAATAGGTTTCTTTCCTGCTGGGCTTCTCAGAGCTTATGTGCATTGTGATTCTCTCACAGTTTTCTAGAGTAGTTAACATTTCCCAAGTCCGCATGGCCATGAGTATTATTTTGCAAGAAGGAAATGCTTGACGAGCATTTCTCAGAAAACAAGTTGTGAAAGACCAGTTATTATTTATATTCCTCCTTCTGTAACCACAACCCCCACCCTCTAGTTAAACAGATAAGGGACTGAGTGTTTGAATGGGAAGATGACTTATCCTAGTTCATACAACTCTTAGAGATCAAATTAAGACTGCATAAAATAAAAACCAGACAAGATATTTCAACAGAGAGAATTTAATACAGAAAGAACTGTTAAATGAGTTAGAGATAGTAACTAAAGGAGTCAGACACCAAAGGGAGGAAGATAGTGTTAGTTCAGTTCAGCTCAGTTCAGTTGCTCAGTCATGTCCAACTCTGCAACCCCATGAACCACAGCATGCCAGGCTTCCCTGTCCATCACCAACTCCTGGAGTTTACTCAAACTCATGTCCATTGAATCAGTGATGCCATCCAACCATCTCATCCTCTGTTGTACCCTTCTCCTGCCCTCAATCTTTCCCAACATCAGGGTCGTTTCAAATGAGTCAGCTCTTCGCATCAGGTGGCCAAACTATTGGAGTTTCAGCTTTAGCATCATTCCTTCCAATGAACACCCAGGACTGATCTCCTTTAGAATGGACTGGTTGGACCTCCTTGCAGTCCAAGGGACTCTCAAGAGTCTTCTCCAACACCACAGTTCAAAAGCATCAATTCTTCTGTGCTCAGCTTTCTTTATACTCCAACTTTCACATCCATATCTCACATCCAACTCTCACATCTCATATCACAACTTAACAAGATAGTGTTAAGAGAACCTAAAAACTCACACAAGAGGCCTTTTAGAGCTGGACTCAATCATCTGTACAGAGGACATCCCCTGAATGGTACTTCAGCAGCTCAAAGAAGAGAACCCCAAAGCTGGGAATCGGACCTTTAAGAACAAGTTGCTACTCAACTATGTGATTATCATGGGTAATCAGGGAAGAGGTTCCTCAGAGTGAGGTCTCAGACGTCTGAGATTTTCTTACATGCTGCTATTAACAGCATCTCAGGAGCTGGTGAGAGGACACTTACACATTTGAGAGCAGACTCACAGGGAGGAGGGACTGCCTGATTGAAGCTGCTACCTTTGGGAGAGCAAAATGGAGCTTGTTCTTGGAAAACCCAAACTGGAGACTGGAATCAACTGCTGTCTCAAGGTGAAGGGTGACATTAAAAGGCAAAGTAAGACTGTAACAGGGAGACTATTCCTTTCCCCTTTCATCTGCTTTCTTGTCTCTCTTGAGTTCCTCCTACTGGAAGAAGCTGATAGAAATCCTAGTGGCAGAGGAAAAATGAAAACTAAGCAGTTTAGCTGAAGCATCACAAACTTTTTAGAGTATAGAAAGTTGCATTTTGAACTGACAGAAAAGTGCTTAATAAATGAAATAATTCACTCATCTGGTTATTTGGTACCATATACACACTTCTGTACATATTCATACAATTTCACAATAAGATGCAATGACTCTTTATACAAACAAAAAGTGCTCTCTTCATTTGTCCAAAAAGGAGATATGCAAAATCCAAACATCCATCATGTTCATTTCTAAGTAACAATCACAGCATCCATTTATGATGATATTTAATCCATTACAATTGCAGTCCTGCCTGAATATTCTGTTTCCTAAAGACTCAATTGTAAACCTATCTATGATGAAACCACCTTTATAAAAATAGTAAGTGGATAGGATAGAGGAAGTCAAAAGAAAGCACATAATATATACAAATATTAATATGTCTAAATGTCTATGTGGTCTTTACAGATAGGCAGAGATATATCTATCTCTCTCTAAATAATACCAGGCAAGGGATAAGCTATGTATAGCTCCTGGAGTCCCCATTTCTGTAATTAGTTATTCATGACTGGAGTTGATATAAATAACTTCTTTTTTATTTATTGATACTATCCTTTTCTGTTATTGGCATCCCAGATGGTTGGTCTGGAATTCTTTATCTCACAAAAGTACTGAAGGGTCTTAATCCCAGGGCAGGACAGTTTTCTCATATCCAGGCAGACAGATTGCTTCCACTACTAAGAACTCTCAGAGAGCCTTGGAGTTCTACCATTCGGCACCCAACTCCAGTACTCTTGCCTGGAAAATCCCATGGACGGAGGAGCCTGGTGGGCTGCAGTCCATGGGGTCACTAGGAGTCGGACACGACTGAGCGACTTCACTTTGACTTTTCACTTTCATGCATTGGAGGAGGAGATGGCAACCCATTCCAATGTTCTGGCCTGGAGAATCCCATGGACGGGGGAGCCTGGTGGGCTGCCGTCTATGGGGTCGCACAGAGTCGGACACGACTGAAGTGACTTAGCAGCAGCAGCAGCATTGTTCAAGTCCACTCAGATGTCACCATGAGTAGATGAATATTTTAATTATACTGATTTCAGAAGTACAATATAAGTCAAAATCTTACACTTGCTATGTCTATCAGGAAAAAGTGAGGATATTAACAGGGAAAGTGAGGCTGAAATTTTCATGGTGACATCTTAGGAGAATATTCCCAACGGCTGGGGCTCAGACCTTTAAGAAGGGGTCAATGCCTGGGGCGTGATGAGGCTGTTCTGGGAATGCAGTAAGAACCAGGTCGAGGTCTGCCAAAGTAGAAGGCCAACATGGGGACACTCCTTAAAGAAGAGACTTGGATGGAATAAGAAAGTCCCTTCTTACTTTTCCTTTGTCTTCACATCTCCCTATAGTGCCTCCTATTCTCAGAATTCAGTGGGAAGCACCTTAAAAGGAGAAATGAAATTTGTGCAGTTTGATGCCAGCGTTCGCAAGTACAGAAGGGTGGATTTGCAACTAAGAGACAATAGCTTAGACACAAACAGAGTCTGAGACGTAAACTATTTAGGTGTCCAGTGTAAGCTCTTGAGAATTCTTCTTTAATGGTTGAATTCCAAAAGCCACAATGAGCTGCTGGGGGACCCATATGGGAACAAGGAGACATATCAGAAACACTTACTGATAAAAACTCAGTTCCATATGTTAAAATCGAATGAATTTTTATCTGTAAATTGCTCAGAACAGTGACTGGCATATTTAAAGCACCATAATAAGTGATTGTTTATAGTAGTAATAGTATCATCATCATAGTATCTTACTATGTGCTAGTATTAAAAATTGATATACAATTAATAAAATTAAGGTTAAAAGCATTTTATGTCAGGTTATGAAATGTATAATCATGAACTTCCTGATAACAGATATTAGCAGGTACAAAAATACCTGGTTGCAGTGCCGTTCTCCATACCTGAGAATGGTGTGTGCTATTGGTGTGTGCTATTACACTAAAACCAAACAAACAAACAAAAAAATAGTCACAAATAACTGTTGAAAAGTTTGAATGATGCCCCAAAGGGTAAATTTTCTAAGAGCTTCCTGTAAAGTTTGGCTATTTGATTATGTGTTAGGGTTTAATGATGTTCTTAACCCATGATTTTGGCAGTCTAATGCTTTCTGTCCCAGAAAAATCAGTGATAATTATTGTCTTAAATCCTCCAGAACCTGAGCTACACTCATTTTCCTGATAGCATGGGTTAGTGAGCATGTGGGTAAAGACTGAGGGGAAACTGGAGACGAGCACTAGGATAACATACCATTCCTTGGACTGGGAATTCTTACAGACTAGACGACTGATGTAGAGTCAGAAAGACTCTACAAATAAACTTTTCTTATATTTCTTAAATTAATTTGCTTGTTTCTCAATTAATACAAATTGTACTGACAGACTACCTTTCCTATTTAAATTTTACATTTCTGTTCTAATTCAGCACATTAATGTCTTCAAATTTAGTTATTGTTCATGGAATATTTTTTGTTGGTGGCAATGCTCGGTCATGAATTCATTGTCAATGTCTAATATTCACATATATCCAAATGTTAATGCAACAATGGCTCACATTTATCGGTAGATCACTTTCTGGGATTTTAGTTCTTCAGAAAACTAATCACCTGATGCTCAGCCCAGAATTTTTGTGAACTCCCACCATTATCCACAACTGTGAAATAGTCCGAATAAATAAACCAAAATAAAGGTACTGAAAGCCACATATTTTGCTCACAGCAGAGTCACTCCACCCTCACTCAAAGCCTACGCATTTATATTTTAAACCTAGTTCCACTAGTGAATTTGTTTCTTAGCCCAATGTGGATGAGAGAAGTAATGTGTGGAGGGAGGTGTATTAGAATCAGATATATAAAAAGTAGAAATGACAGCAGAGGGAAAGTGGTTAGAGAGAAGAATATATAAATCAGCTTTAAAATTGTGAATTCATCGTGCCTTGGGGCACACAGCCCTCCAGTGTAAAGTAAAGTACTGCAGTCTCAATACCCTGGTATAAGTGCACTGGAACATGTTCCTGCATTAGGAGAGGTGAAACCATGGACATGTCAGTTACTTCTCTGGGCCTTTATTTCTACATCTTTATAAATGGGGGTTTAATTAGATGATTTTCAAAATCCTTTAACAACCTAAATGTCTGTTTTATAACAATTTTAAAATGAGTTTCCCATGACCTCCATTTAAAATATCAGAAGGGTATGGGATACCTTTTTAAATATTTCTTCCAAACACAGTTAAATGAAGTAAATGTGGTTTGGTTTTAATTGTAGTAAATACTTGTTATTTAGCAGAAGTGAAACATTTTTATAAGTAGTTACATATATTTTTATATAAGCTCGACAACCATTCAGTAAAGTCAATTCTATTTATGTGCATTGTATAATTGAGAAAACTTAGGTTCACACAGATGGCATTAATTACACAGTATCTCATGATCATTCAGGATTCAATGTCCATTTTTATAATTTGCAAAACTTTATACTCCTTCCCAAGATTCACATGTAAGTTCCAAGTACTTAGAAGGGTGCTTCTGCTTTATTCCTGAGTCACAGACCACTAGCAAGTTTTTGATTCACAAGGGTAAACAAATAATTTGTGTTAACCCAATTATATCTCATTGATAAAGAGCATGGCCCCTGGCTGCATGCAGCCATTGATCCCGTCCTGTAACAAGGTACATCAAGAATATTCAAGTGATTAAATATGAGTCTCACTGCTGTGCCCCCATATGACTTGAACACTAATTTACCCCTAAGAGACTGATGATAAGTGGAGAGATTTCTTTTTGACTATGTCTAAATAGCCATTTATCTATTTAAAAAATCTGTCATTTCTGTGTAAGTGAGGCAAATCAGTCAGTTCAGTTCAGTCACTCAGTCGTGTCCGACTCTTTGCGACCCCATGAATCACAGCACACCAGGCCTCCCTGTCCATCACCAACTCCCGGAGTGCACTCAAACTCATGTCCATCGAGTCGGTGATGCCATCCAGCCATTTCATCCTATGTTGTCCCCTTCTCCTCCTGCCCCCAATCCCTCCCAGCATCAGTGTCTTTTCCAATGAGTCAACTCTTCGCATGAAGTGGCCAAAGTATTGGAGTTTCAGCTTTAGCATCAGTCCTTCCAATGAACACCCAGGACTGATCTCCTTTAGGATGGACTGGTTGGATCTCCTTGTAGTCCAAGGGACTCTCAAGAGTCTTCTCCAACAACACAGTTCAAAAGGATCAATTTTTCAAGTATGCATAAATATCTTCCTGTAATAATTTGATCAGAATTCATTGTGCCCTTTCTCTAACAGTGGAAATAATACTCATGAGGCAATGACTCATAGGTGAGAACATGGGATTGTGAAGGCTCTCTGGGACAGCTAACCACTTTATACCATCTTAGGCAAACTTACTTAAACTCTCTCAACCTTGATGTAGGGCTGCACCCCACAGGCCTACAAGCTCTGGACTTGCCTATCAGTGAGACTGAAGAAAGCGCCCAGAGCAGTGAAAGAGACATCCATAGTTTAATGGATGGAGGATATTACATGCCTAAAGCAAGGTCCTGGAGTGACACCCCAACATGTGATACAGACAGTGGGCAGGAAATGGCAGCTGTCCTCACTTCCAGGGGCAAGTGGAGGTTACCAGTTATAGGGGGAATTGGCCCCAGCTTGTCTCATCCCTGACTAGGGAAAGTAGCAGAGAGCTGTATCTCTCATGACCCTTTTGATACACTGCCCTGGTGGAGACATTCTAATATAAATCACTAACTAGGGCAGGGGCAAGTCTGTAGGAAAGTCAGTCATGTGAATGGGGGTATAGGAGGACCAGGCACTGGTCAAACGGGATGTAGAGAGAGTAAGAGAACAGCTTTCTTGAGTGGCCAGATCACACACTCATCACTCTTACAATACCCTGTTCAGCCCTTAAATGTGAGTCTGCCCCTCTCCTGCACATCCCTGGGGTCAGGTATGGGGAACGGCACTGCAAGCAGAGACCACAAATACAATACAGATACCAGAAGCTAGAGTATCAGGAGTAAGTTACCTAGCATGCTCAGAACAGTCATTCACCAGGATTTGGGCAAATTTTGGAACCAAGCACTCAGTGAGTCAATGGAGAGGGGGTCAGTGGTGGTAGCATTCTATCCAGTGAAGAGAAAGGTAGGCCACCCTCGTTTTCACAAACCCAGAGCCACCCCCATGGAGAAGGGAAGGCCCTGGCTCTAAAAGAAGCATCTTGGTGGCCTAACCAGCAGTCAAAGTACCAGTCTGCTCACTCCACGATATGTTGAGTGCCATTAGGGGTGGATCCATTTAGTCTTTCCTAACAAAAAGAAATTAACCCCAGTAATTGGACTCATGGGTGTCCAGAAGCCAGTTTATTCCATTCCACACAGCATAGCCCAGGGGTGTTCATCGGGAGTTAGTTGTACAGTACCGTTTAACAATGGGGGTCCTTCTGACATAATGGTATATGGGAAGGGAACATGGCAAGAGTCTTTGCCCCCACTGTTAGTCATCCACACAGAATCACATTAGCTGGGCTCGTTTTCATGGAAATCTAGACGAAGCCTACAGTGGCATTCCACTGTGGACCCTACAGTTAGACTCATTTTATAGTAAGGTTGTGGCTGCTTCCCAGTCCTCAAACAGATTTCCTTCACTCAGGCTAATGATGAAATGTAAGACATCTAACAGGCACAATACAGAGAAGATCATGACCAGATAATACTTTTGGTTTTTGTCCTGGTCTTCCATGGTTCAGAAAAACTCAAGTTTTCAGTAATATAGGAACATGTCCTTAATCACATTTACAATGGCCACCGAGTTTTATCTTGGATGTCTGAACCACAGCTATACCAGTTTGACTTTAAGATGAATTTCCCCTCACAATGACCAAAACAGATGTAGAAAATATGCTCAATAGGGAAAAAACAGGCCACTCTGGTCAATAAAGTTTAAGTTAAACCATGATAAGCCAGAATGCCTTCCCAATACCTCTATATGTGAAGATTTTCCAATAATTTCCCCTTCTGATTGCAAATCTTTCAAAGATCAATATGTCACAGGAAGCCAGTGTGAATGCTGCCTGACTGCCCTGGGTCCAGATCATGTCCCTCTGTGCTAGGCTTCCTTCATATTGGCCTAGTTATCCATATTGAGGGGAAACTGATCAGATATTGTGGATCAGTTCAGAGGCATGTTAAAGAGAAAACATAGGCTATATATTGTATCACTTATACCAAAATATTACACAAACACTGTACATGTGCTTTTAGCAACAGATTGAAAGCAAGTAGTCATACATCCTGAGTAGTTATACTCTGTGACAACTTCACTAGATAATTGTCTTTCCATCCTCAATATCGGGACAAAAGTGAGGCTAACACAATAACTTTCAGAAACACAGACCTCAATTAACAGGAATAGAATTTAAAATCCACTGAAACATAGTATTTTTCTCTCTAAATTTCCCTTATCTCCACAAAACACAGCCAAATCAAGACTAATTTATTTGCAAAATAAGTCTGGTCAATTGTCTACATATGCCCCTCCATACTGATTGTGGTAGAATTCCTCAGAAGGAATCTGACACTGAATTCTCAAAAGACCTCTGAAGGTCAGGAAAGCCATGCTAAGGACCTGCCATCTGCTTCTGCATCAGTGTATTTCTCTCATCTAGAGGTACCCCCAAATCAAGATTCCTGCAGTAGAACAGGAGACAGCCTTTCCCAGTCACCTGAGAAGTCTGCTTGGAACCCAAGTGTCTCAATTTCTTGAGAGACCAGGCAGAGAGAAAGAAATTTTTCAAATCTACTCACAAGAGTAATTTACCAAATCGCTTTAAGTCAAAACTAACTAAAGTGGAAGAGCTTTCCTATTTGGAAAACACAGATCAAAACCAGTAATAATCCAGATAAGACCTTAAAAATTATCACCATATTCACCAGTTTACTCTAAACAATTCTTTTTTAAAGCCTTTTATGAAGCCATTAGGTTTTCCACTAGGATCTTTCATTTCTTACCCAGTTCAATGGCACAATATGAAATTTATTATATTTAAACTTGCCAAAAGTTCCTTTCTATGTACCTTCTTGAAGATGAAGCACTTTTACAAAAGCATCAGGTACAACTGTTTATAAGCAACAAAGACTTTTAAAAAGTCACGGTTAAACACTTAAATACAATGTAACTGACAAAGAAACTTGGTTACAATAACCAGAATTATGACTGATTATAATTTTAACTCTTAAAATCCTAATCTCTGGTAAAAACCAAGCAACAAGTAATTATAAACGTTTGTCATATCAGCATTTCCTGATTGGAAATCTTACGTTTTAGTCTTTTTCTCCAAACAAGGCAAAGGTAGGTAAACTTAGACCCACCCAGTAATTAATTTTCTAATATTTTACCCTATTTGAAATGACCTAGACAGTCAATGAATTCTCTTGATTTAATTCAGTTTGTTTGCAAGTTACCAAAAGCTGGAAAGACTATTTTAGATAAATATTCCCCAAACATAGTTATTCCTATAGAGTTTACCTACAATCCTTTATCTCATTTACATCTGAAAGGCATGAAAAAAGAAATACCAGTTCCTTCTATATAGAAAGCTAACTTCCTCTGAGGGCATAAGCAAAACCCAGTTTTAGAATGTCAGGGATTTTTTTTTTTCAGTTTCTAAATTGCCAATATAGTTTAAACAAATAACAGTAACAGGCAATAATATAACTCGTTCACTCATATTCACATGTCTCACTTCCAGAGGAACCAGAATCAGCTTTCAAGCTAACCTTCACCCGGGTGGTCAGCTCAGCCCCTTATGGCCTTTCTCAGTACAAAAAGCAACAGACAGCCCACAACTGCGGCCTTCTTTTTTCCCCACTGGAAAGACAGCCAATTTCTCCCTAACAGCCTTAGGGTTGTCTCAGTTCCTCATATTCCCTGGGTGGCTCCTATTTATCTGGGGCAGTCAAAAAAGGGCCCCACATATGAGTTCGGCCGCACAAGGATCACCCTGCAAATTTAGGACCCCATGTATTCAAAGCTTCAAAACTTTTGATCCACTGTCCTTATTTCCTGACATCTCAGTGCCAGAGAGAGTCTCCTCCATCTCCTGGCTGCTCTGCCAATAGCTGGGCTGCACCACACAGGCCTGCAAGGCATGCCCAGGTTCCAGATGGAAGAAAGGGTCTGGCCCAGAATCAGCGACAGAAGTAGTTGTTTAATGGATAGGGGAACTTACTGTTCTGAAGCAAGGTCCTAAAGTGACACCCCACCATGTGTAACAAAGATGGGTAGGTCTTGGCATCAGTCTTTGGTTCCAGGGGAAGGGGGAGGTTAGAAGTAACAAGGGTAATTGATATCAGGTGGACTCATCTGTTACCAGGGAGACCAGGAGAGGTGCAGGCAGGCCCCTCACCCACCCCTTTGGTGAGATGTCTGATCTAAAATTTAGAATGATCTCTGGCTGGGATGGGGGCGAACACGTAGGTGGGTAGGTCATGTGAGCAGAGTGGAGCTGAAGCAGGGACTGGTCAAGCAGGGAATGTAAGAGAGAAAAAGAACAGCCATCTTGGGTGACCTGATCATATACTTTGTTTTCTCCTCTAAAACTGGTGATAATAATAGTTCTTAGTTTAAAAGTTGTTGTGAAGATCAAAAGATTATGTATGTAAAACAGCATCTGTAAAAAACACATGAGATACTATTAGCTGCCTCAGAACCATTGCTTAACAAGCTTACTGATAATTGGAAACACCTGAAGGCTATACTGAGGCTCTATTTCAATTCCCCAGTTCCTAGTGCAGTGCACGCATGCCCAGATGATAGGTTGGATCAGACTGTTTACAACCCCATGCACTGTATGAAGCCCGTCAGGCTCCTCTGTCCATGGAACTTTCCAGTCAAGAATACTGGAGTGGGTTGCCATTTCCTACTCCAAAGGATGTTCCAGACCCAGAGATCGATCTGTACTTCTTATGGTGTCCTGCATTGGCAGGTGGGTTCCTTACCACTAGGGCCACCCAGGAAGCCCCTATTAGTGCTCCATAAATCAAAGGAGCATAAAAGTGCTCCTTTTAGAGGCTCCATAAATTTTTGAATGCTTGTCATTTATTTCTCTAGGTTGTAATTTTTTTCATCTCTCAGTTCAGTTCAGTTCAGTCACTCAAGTCGTGCCCAACTCTGCGACCCCACGGACTGCAGCACGCCAGGTCTCCCTGTCGATCACCAACTCCGGGAGTTTACCCAAACTCTTATCCATTGAGTCGGTGATGCCATCCAACCATCTCATCCTCTGGCATCCCCTTCTCCTCCTGCCTTCAATCTTTCCCAGCATTAGGGTCTTTTCAAATGAGTCACATTAGGTGGTCAAAGTGCTGGAGTTTCAGCTTCAGCATCAGTCTTTTCAGTGAATATTCAGGACTGATTTCCTTTAGGATTGACTGGTTTGATCTCCTTTCAGTCCAAGGGACTCTTGAGAGTCTTCTCCAACACCACAGTTCAAAAGCATCAATTCTTCCATGCTCAGCATTTTTTATAGTCCAACTCTCACATCCATATATGACTACTGAAAAAACCATAGCTTTGACTAGACAGACCTTTGTTGGAAAAGTAATGTCTCTGCTTTTTAATAAGTTGTCTAGATTGGTCATAGCTTTTCTTCCAAGGAGCAAGTGTCTTTTAATTTCATGGCTGCAGTCCCCATCTACAGTGATTTTGGAGTCCCAAAAAATCTCACTGTTTCCACTGTTTCCCCATCTTTTTGCCATGAAGTGATGGGACCGGATGCCATGATCTTAGTTTTCTGAATGTTGAACTTTCAGCCAACTTTTTCACTCTCTTCTTTCACTTTTATCAAGAGGCTCTTTAGTTCTTTTGCCATAAGGTTTCTGCCATAAGTGTGATGTCATCTGCATATCTGAGGTTATTGATATTGCTTCTGGCAATCTTGATTCAAGCTTGTGCTTCCTTCAGCCCAGAGTTTCTCATGATGTACTCTGCATATAAATTAAATAAGCAGAGTGACAATATACATTTTTGACATATTCCTTTCCCGATTTGGAACCAGTCTGTTGTTCCATGTCCAGTTCTAACTGTTGCTTCGTGACCTGCATACAGATTTCTCAGGAGGCAGGTCAGGTGGTCTGGTATTCCCATCTCTTTCAGAATTTTCCACAGTTTATTGTGATCCACACAGTCAAAGGCTTTGGCATAGTCAATAAAGCAGAAGTAGATGGTTTTCTGGAACTCTTTTACTTTTTTGATGATCCAACAGATGTTGGCAATTTGATCTCTGCTTTCTCTGCCTTTTCTAAATCCAGCTTGAACATCCAGAAGTTCATGGTTCATGGACTGTTAAAGCCTGGCTTGGAGAATTTTGAGCATTGCTTTACTAGCGTGTGAGATGAGTGCAATTGTGCAGTAGTTTGAGCATTCTTTGGCATTGCCTTTCTTTGGAACTGGAATGAAAACAGACCTTTTCCAGTCCTGTGGCCACTGCTGAGTTTTCCAAATTTGCTGGCATATTGAGTGCAGAACTTTCACAGCATCATTTTTTAGGATTTGAAAGAGCTCAATTGGAATTCCATCATCTCCACTAGCTTTGTTTGTAGTGATACTTCCTAAGGCCCACTTGACCTCGCATTCCAGGATGTCTGGCTCTAGGTCAGTGATCACACCATCGTGATTATCTGGGTCATGAAGAACTCTTTTGTACAGTTCTTCTGTGTATTCTTGCCATCTCTTCTTAATATCTTCTGCTTCTGTTAGGTCCAGACCATTTCTGTCCTTTGTTGTTCCCATCTTTGCGTGAAATGTTCCCTTGGTATCTCTAATTTTCTTGAAGAGATCTCTAGTCTTTCCCATTCTGTTGTTTTCCTCTATTTCTTTGCATTGATCACTGAGGAAGGCATTCTTATCTCTCCTTGCTGTTCTTTGGAACTCTTCATTGAAATGGGTATATCTTTCCTTTTCTCCTTTGCCTTTCACTTCTCATCTTTTCTCAGATGTTTGTAAGGCCTTCTCAGACAACCATTTTGCCTTTTTGTATTTCTTTTTCTTGAGGATGGTCTTGATCACTGTCTCCTGTACAATGTCCCAAAACTCCATCCATAGTTCTTCAGGCACCCTGTCTATCAGATCTAATCCCTCGAATCTATTTGTCACTTCCACTGTATAGTCCTAAGGGATTTGATTTAGGGCATACCTGAATGGTCTGGTGGTTTTCCCTACTTTCTTCAATTTAAGTTTGAATTTGGCAATAAGGAGTTCATGATCTGAGCTACAGTCAGCTCCCACAGGTCTTGTTTTAGCTGACTGTATAGAGCTTCTCCATCTTTGGCTGCAAAGAATATAATCAATCTGATTTCGGTGTTGACCATCTGGTGATGTCCATGTGTAGAGTCTTCTCTTGTGTTGTTGCAAGAGGGTGTTTGCTATGACCAGTGTGTTCTCTTAGCAAAACTGTTAAACTTTTCCCTGCTTCATTTTGTACTCCAAGGCCAATTTTGCCTGTTACTCCAGATATTTCTTAACTTCCTACTTTTGCATTCCAGTCCCCTATAATGAAAAGGACATCATTTTGGGGTGTTAGTTCTAGACAGTCTTGTGGGTCTTCATAGAACTGTTCAATCTCAGCTTCTTCAGCATTGTTGGTCGGCGCATAGACTTGCATTACTGAGATATTGAATGGTTTGCCTTGGAAATGAACAGAGATCATTCTGTCATTTTTGAGATTGCATCCAAGTACTGTATTTTGGACTCTTTTGTTGACTGTGATGGCACTCCATTTCTTTTAAGGGATTCTTGCCCACAGTAGTAGATATAATGGTCATCTAAGTTAAATTCACCCATTCCAGTCCATTTTAATTTGCTGCACATAACCTTGTATGCACCAGGATCCAAGAGAAAGGAGCAATGACCCCACAAGAGACTGACCCAGACTTGCCTGTGAGTGTCCAGGAATCTATGCTGGAGGCGTGGGTCAGCAGTGGCCTGCTTCAGGTTTGGGGACAATGTAGCAGTGCTACATGGGACCCTTTGAAAGAAATTTCCATTATCTTTATTACCACCACCATAGTTTGGCCTCAGGTCAAGTAACAGGAAGGGAACACAGCCCCACCCTTCAACAGAAAATTGGATTAAAGTTTTACTGAGCATGGCCCTGCCCATCAGGACAAAGCTCCCTTTCTCCCTCAGTCAGTCTCTCCCATCAGGAAGCCTCCATAAGCCTCTTATCCTTCTTCATCAGATGGCAGAAATCAACAGACAGACTGAAATCAACAATCACAGAAAACTAACCGGTCTAATCATATGGACCACAGCTCTGTGTAACTCAATGAAACTATGAGCCATGCTGCGTGGGGCCACCCAAGACGGATGGGTCATGGTGGAGAGTTCTGACAAAACGTGGTCCACTGGAGAAGGGAATGGCAAACCACTTCAGTATTCTTCCCTTGAGAACCCCATGAATGGTATGAAAAGGCAAAAAGATAGGACACTGAAAGATGAACTTCCCAGGCAGGTAGGTGCCCAATATGCTACTGGAGATCAGTGGAGAAATAACTCCAGAAAGAATGAAGGGATGGAGCCAAAGCAAAAACAACACCCAGTTGTGGATGTGACTGGTGATGGAAGTTAAAGTCTGAGTAAAGAGCAATATTGCATAGGAACCTGGAATGTTAGGTCCACGAATCAATTTTTGTCTTTAATGGGCCAAAAATCGGCTTTGCCTACCTGAAAGGATTACTATGGGTCATGGAATATGCTAAGTAGTTTATTTTTATAAAATCTCCTATGGAAGGTATTATGATTTTTTCTCCACATTCTATAGACAAGGAAAGAGCTCCCATAATTTGTTCAGTTAGCAAAAAAAAGCAGAGCCAGAATTTGAATTCAGGTGTGTCTTGTGTCTGAACCAGGATTCTTGTTGTTGTTTGTCTCTCATGAGCTTGGTTATGAGAAAGGCCTTACGCCCTTATAATGTATTTGCCTATGCCATTCAGTTTGTAACAGTGGTCTCTTAACTGAGCAGTTCTCCTCTGTGAATTATGGACTCTCTTTACCTGCTACAAGTGTACCTTAAAGACTGAGAATCAATATTTAGGGTAAATGAGGCTGGAGTGCTCTTGCCACTGTCCCACAGACACGTCAAGTGGGTCAATTATCCAGTCTGTGCATTATTCATATCCTTTTGTCTTTCTTGGAGAAGGAAATGGCAAGCCACTCCAGTAATCTTGCCTGGAAAATCCCATGGACAGAGGAGCCTGGTAGACTACAGTCCATGGGATCGCAAAGAGTCAGACACAACTGAGCGACTTCACTCACTTTCGTTTTGTCTTTCTAGTAATTCTCCAACTTTTGGCTCTTTTCTCACTCTTACTAGCAAAAACATATTTAAATCGGGCCATTGTGAAATTAATTAGTAGGTCATCTTAAAGTCACTTGGAGAAAGAAACACTAATATATGTGTACAATTATCTATGGATTTGGGTTTCCTAAGTAGTGCTAGTGGTAAGGAAACTGCCTGCCAATGTAGGAGACACAGGAGACTTGGGTTTGATCCTTAGGTTGGGCAGATCTCTTAGAGGAGGACATGGCAACCACTGCAGTATTCTTGCTTGCGGAATCCCAGGGACAGAGGAGCCTGGTGGGATACAGTTCATAGGGTTGTAAAGAGTCGGATACGACTGAAGTAACTTAGCATGCACGCTTCTATGAATTTAGTTTCATTATTTACACTTCCAACCTTCAATGTACTCATACATAAGATGAGAATACCAAAATTCCTTCACTACATTCATGAAAATTAAAATTGAAATGTACAGATCCCACTATAGTATGTGGTATTTTCAACAATCAATAAGCCACAGCATATTGTGAATAGGAATTGGGATGAAGGTTGAAGTTTTTTAAACCAAAGTAACCATAGAATAATCAACATCGAGGAAAATGTGGCTGATTGCTCACATATTATGTAAATATTGAATTCATATCAAGTGTGGCCTTCAGGTTTAGAAGAGGACTCACACAAGTAGGACTATATAGAACACAGACAAATTTAACAAGTATGGTGATCAAACATTACATATGCCAAAGTCTCCATTCTACATAGATTGTCTCTAACTCAATATATATTATATATATGTGTATGTATTTCTGTATTTTCTAGTTTTTTTTCTCATAATTATTCTGAAATATAAACTTCATTCATTCATATTGAGCACTTATCACATACCCAAGGTCTGCTGAAAGTTTTTTAAAAAGTGATATATACATTATGTCTTCAAGAAACTCAGTCTAGTGAAAAGAGAAACAACAGTTAATTAGACTCTAGGGAAAGAAATGCTAACAGAGATATTTATAACACAATATGGCAGTAATGAAGAAGACATGGGTAAGTGAGTGCTATGCTCTGCTAGAGGCATTAAGTAACGCAGGAAGGGAAGAGTGGTCTTTGCCAAATTGGCTCACACCCCAAACCTGTTAATTTTATTCTCAGTAGAAACCACTGCAATGGAAGCTAAAAGATATGGAGGCAAAATAGAAATGTTCATAGGTCGATGCTTAAGCATTCTTTATCCATGGCCTCGTCCAGGAGGCGAGTGAGAGAAGAACATCGAAAATTGAATCAAAGAGAATTCTTTCTAATCGAACAAAAATCATTCATTTGGCAGCTCTTTGGACCAAGAAGCACATCATTTCACCTCTTTTGTCACCCTCTGTTCCTCCATACATATTTTCAATATATCAAGTGCTCTGAATATATCGCCTTACTTTAGAAATTAATGACCCAGTTACAAAACTGTAAAAAAACAAGTTTGAGGTTTTGGCCAAGTCTACCTAGCCACTTAGTAGTAATCAGTTATCAAATTTATTCTCTTGCACAGCTTCAATTCTTTGGGAAAGGAGAGAACTGGACCACTTTACGACTATTGTCATGTCCCATTCTATAAATGCTGAGTACTTCTAAAGAAATCTCCTGAATTTATTTCTATTTTACCTATATTGACTTGTTCAATAAAAAATAAAAAGATAAGAAAGTGAGACCTAATTAGATATATGCCTTTTGCATGTATTAGGCATGCATAGAAATGTAACTTTTTATCTACAGTTGTACAAATTTGGGAAAGTGTTAGAATCATTGAGATTTGAAATAACTAGTCATTGTTTTCACTGGCATTTTCCATGTCAATGGGTAAATACTGATATCAGACATACTATCAATAACATTATTTTGAACTTGTATAATTCATCTAAGTAATTTAAATATTGATAGAACAACTAAATTATCAGTCTTTCATAATGAAGAACAAAAAGTTAAAAAATTTGGGCAAGAACACACAGTAAATTAATAGAGAAGCAGATACGTTTACAAAAGCTAATGAGTTCAATTGAGTGTTAAATTCTTATTTGTAAAATCAGGAAGAACTTAGAACTCACAAAGTTATTGTACATGATTACTTTTCTTTAGTCGAAGAAGGCAATGGCAACCCACTCCAGTACTCTTGCCTGGAAAATCCCATGGATGGAGGAGCCTGATAGGCTGCAGTCCAGGGGGTCGCTAAGAGTCGGACAGGACTGAGTGACTTCACTTTCACTTTTCACTTTCCTGCATTGGAGGAGGAGATGGCAATCCACTCCAGTGTTCTTGCTTGGAGAATCCCAGAGACGGGGGAGCCTGGTGGGCTGCCATCTGTGGGGTCACACAGAGTCATCAAATCCATAAAATAAAGCTGTAAGTATATAGTTTTGGCCACATGAAAAGAACATATGTGTTATTGGAGTACTTCATCATTCTCTAAGTAGAGAGGTAATTAGTGTTAAAAACCTGGAGAAGGCAATTCTTAAAGTAAAAAGGGGCATCTTTATTCATCTGCTTAAGTCCCTCAAGAAGATACTGTAATGATTAATTGGATCATGACTAGAGAGTAGTTTTTGAAAAAAATAAACTTTAATACTCAAAATTATTAGCCTGATTTCACCACAGTTATCTCCAATTTCTACCCTTTCTTGACTTAAATTTCAATTTTATTGGAAAATTGAAAGCATAAAAATCACTCAATGCCAAAGGCACACTCTCTTTTAAGAGGTTATGTAAAGGATAAGAAGAGGCAGACTTTAGTTAATACTTTGTGCAACTTGATGCCTCAGAACAACCCTGTAAGAAATCAAATTTCTGCTGTTTGGCAGCTGCATCTCAAAGGATTCAGTGAAGTTTTAGACCCATTATGGAATGATCGTGCAGGAGGGAAGGACAGAGAGCAATTAGTCTGACATCTCTGTTTCATATTTAAAAAAAACAACAAACAATTGAAAGCAGGAATAGTAAAGTGATTTGCCCCATCTAGTGCTATTGCATAATACACTTCTGACTTAAATACAATCTCTCTTTATTCTGTTGTTCAATGTTTCTCTCTTCTGTCTGTGGGCATTTTGGGTATGGACACGCATAGAAGCATCAGGCTATGTCTCCCTTACAATATATATGGAGAATGTTTTTCTGGAACAGATACTGTTTCCAACATCCAAAAACAAACACCATTTAGATTAGTGGTGAGATATGTGTGACAGCTCACTGACTTGAGTGCTTATCTACAGCATGGAGATTGCTCAGCTGATAGCTCCTGATCAGAACATGTTCATAATTAGAATTACAACAAGAGGTTGCCAATCGTGATTCTACCCTCAGCAATGTAAAAACCACTCCGGACTCTGGTAGAAAAATAGAGAGTATAGTTTCTTGGGAAAAGGAAATGTCCTCAGGTTATAACTGATGTAGCTAACTCACTGCTTGGAGCTCAGAATATCAGTGATATCAATTATTTCTCCTTTAAATAATGCAAGAAATTAAAGTCCATATTTCATATTTACAATGATGTCACCTTTAGAAGATAAATGTTTAAACTGCTTTTAGGAGGGCCAATCAATGAATGAAAATGTATCTCCATTTTTTAAGTGGCAACTTTATTTCCTTTTTGTTTTATATAAATTCTAGATTCCTGTGAAACATTGTAATTGTGCCTATCTAATCTCCTTTTTCATTGGAGAAGGAAATGGCAACCCACTCCAGTGCTCTTGCCTGGAAAATCCCATGGACAGAGGAGCCTGGTAGGCTGCAGTCCATGGGGTCGCTGAGGGTTGGACACGACTAAGCAATTTCACTTTCACTTTTCACTTTCATGCATTGGAGAAGGAAATGGCAACCCACTCCAGTGTTCTTGCCTGGAGAATCCCAGGGACAGGGAAGCCTGGTAGGCTGCTGTCTATGGGGTCACACAGACTTGGACACGACTGAAGCAACTTAGCAACAGCAACATAGCAAATCTCCTTTTTAAATCAATCAAGGATTTATCTACAGAGTCTATTTATCACAAGGTAAGCCCATAAGTTCAAATAATTTAAAAAGGAGAGACAAATGGCTGTCTGGGGAGGCCTTACAAATAGCTGTGAAAAGAAGAGAAGCGAAAAGCAAAGGAGAAAAGGAAAGATATAAACATCTGAATGCAAAGGAGGGAGGAGGGTTCAGACTGGGGAACACATGTATACCTGTGGCAGATTCATTTTGATATATGGCAAAACAAATACAATATTGTAAAGTTAAATAAAATAAAATGAAAGAAAGCCTTCTTCAGCGATCAATGCAAAGAAATAGAGGAAAACAACAGAATGGGAAAGACTAGAGATCTCTTCAAGAAAATCAGAGATACCAAAGGAACATTTCATGCAAAGATGGGCTTGATAAAGGACAGAAATGGTATGGACCTAACAGAAGCAGAAGATATTAAGAAGAGATGGCAAGAATACACAGAAGAACTGTACAAAAAAGAGCTTCACGACCCAGATAATCACGATGTTGTGATTACTGACCTAGAGCCAGACATCCTGGAATGTGAAGTCAAGTGGGCCTTAGAAAGCATCACTACGAACAAAACTAGTGGAGGTGATGGAATTCCAGTTGAGCTAGTCCAAATCCTGAAAGATGATGCTGTGAAAGTGCTGCACTAAATATGCCAGCAAATTTGGAAAACTCAGCAGTGGCCACAGGACTGGAAAAGGTCAGTTTTCATTCCAATCCCAAAGAAAGGCAATGCCAAAGAATGCTCAAACTACTGCACAATTGCACTCATCTCACACACTAGTAAAGTAATGCTCAAAATTCTTCAAGCCAGGCTTCAGCAATATGTGAACCGTGAACTTCCTGATGTTCAAGCTGGTTTTAGAAAAGGCAGGAGAACCAGAGATCAAATTGCCAACATCCGCTGGATCATGGAAAAAGCAAGAGAGTTCCAGAAAAACATCTATTTCTGCTTTATTGACTATGCCAAAGCCTTTGACTGTGTGGATCACAATAAACTGTGGAAAATTCTGAAAGAGATGGGAATACCAGACCACCTGATCTGCCTCTTGAGAAATTTGTATGCAGGTCAGGAAGCAACAGTTAGAACTGGACATGGAACAACAGACTGGTTCTAAAAAGGAAAAGGAGTACATCAAGGCTGTATATTGTCACCCTGCTTATTTAACTTATATGCAGAGTACATCATGAGAAACACTGGGCTGGAAGAAACACAAGCTGGAATCAAGATTGCCGGGAGAAATATCAATAACCTCAGATATGCAGATGACACCACCCTTAAAGCAGAAAGTGAAGAGGAACTCAAAAGCCTCTTGATGAAAGTGAAAGTGGAGAGTGAAAAAGTTGGCTTAAAGCTCAACATTCAGAAAATAAGATCATGGCATCCGGTCCCATCACTTCATGGGAAATAGATGGGGAAACAGTGGAAACAGTGTCAGACTATTTTTCTGGGCTCCAAAATCATTACAGATGGTGACTGCAGCCATGAAATTAAAAGACGCTTACTCCTTGGAAGGAAAGTTATGACCAACCTAGATAGCATATTCAAAACCAGAGACATTACTTTGCCAACAAAGGTTCGTCTAGTCAAGGGTATGGTTTTTCCTGTGGTCAAGTATGGATGTGAGAGTTGGACTGTGAAGAAGGCTGAGTGCCAAAGAATTGATGCTTTTGAACTGAGGTGTTGGAGAAGACTCTTGAGAGTCCCTTGGACTGCAAGGAGATCCAACTAGTCCATTCTGAAGGAGATCAACCCTGGGATTTCTTTGGAAGAAATGATGCTGAAGCTGAAACTCCAATACTTTGGCCACCTCATGCGAAGAGTGGACCCATTGGAAAAGACTCTGATGCTGGAAGGGATTGGGGGCAATAGGAGAAGGGGATGACTGAGGATGAGATGGCTGGATGGCATCACTGACTCGATGGACGTGAGTCTCAGTGAACTCCGGGAGTTGGTGACGGACAGGGAGGTCTGGCATGCTGCAATTCATGGGGTCGCAAAGAGTCGGACACGACTGAGTGACTGATCTGATCTGATCTGATCTGAAGTTTAAACTAACAAAGATAGCAAACAAGCCTAAATAATGCTGAGCAGACTATTGCTTTCAAGCAATCATGGCTATAAGCTCATATCTAACCAATTCAAATTATTTGCTTCTGTAGGAAAAGGAATGAACAATAAAATGACTTTTTCTGCAAGTTTCGTTAAAAGTTCCTTTTAATTTATTTTACTCCTCTTCCTTTTTGAAATTCAGATTATTTGTAAGGAGGTTTGGAATTTAATATCAATAATTTGCAATAGTGGTTTATTTATGTTTGCATGATTCAACAGATCCACAGTTTATCCTTTAGTATATTTGTGTGTGTATATTTCTATGTGTCTGTGCATGTACTTTAGTTTCACTTAAAATGCTTTTTACATCTTTTAGGTGTAATCTGTATGCTAAAAATCTGCACATATTTAATATATACAATTTGGTGAGTTTAGATACATACATACAACAGTGATATCATCACCATATCACCATGTGCTTAGTCACTCAGTTGTGTCCTACTCTTTGCCACCCCATGGGCTACAGCTCACCAGGCTCCTCTGTCCTTGGGGATTCTCTAGGCAAGAATACTGGAGTGAGTTGCCATGCTCTACTCCAGGGGATCTTCCCAAACCAGGGACTGAATCCAGGTCTCCTGCACTGCAGGCGAATTCTTTACTGATTGAGCCTCTAGCCCATCATCACTATAGTCAACTTTATAAACATATCCATTGCCTCCAAAAGTTTTCTAGTGTCCCTTTTCTTTATTTACTCTTTGTTGGATAAGAACAGTTAACATGAGACCTACCCTCTTAACAATTCTTTTTTTTTAATTTAATTTTATTTTTTAACTTTACAATATTTTATTGGTTTTGCCATATATCAAAATGAATCTGCCACAGGTATACATGTGTTCCCCATCCTGAACCCTCCTCCCTCTTCCCTCTCCATACCATCCCTCTGGGTCATCCTAGTGCACCAGCCCCAAGCATCCAGTATCGTGCATCGAACCTGGACTGGCGACTCATTTCATATATGATATTATACATGTTTCAATGCCATTCTCCAAAATCATCCCACCTTCTCCCTCTCTCACTGAGTCCAAAAGACTGTTCTATACATCAGTGTCACTTTTGCTGTCTCGTACACAGGATTATTGTTACCATCTTTCTAAATTCCATATATATGCGTTAGTATACTGTATTGGTGTTTTTCTTTCTGGCTTACTTCACTCTGTATAATAGGCTCCAGTTTCATCCACCTCAGCAGAAAAAGAAATAAAAGGAATCCAAACTGGAAAAGAAGAAGTAAAACTCTCACTGTTTGCAGATGACATGATCCTCTACATAGAAAACCCTAAAGACTCCACCAGAAAATTACTGTAACTAATCAATGAATATAGTAAAGTTGCAGGATATAAAATTAACACACAGAAATACCTTGCATTCCTATACACTAATAATGAGAAAACAGAAAGAGAAATTAAGGAAACAATTCCATTCACCATTGCAACGAAAAGAATAAAATACTTAGGAATATATCTACCTAAAGAAACTAAAGACCTATATATAGAAAACTATAAAACACTGGTGAAAGAAATCAAAGAGGACACTAATAGATGGAGAAATATACCATGTTCATGGATTGGAAGAATCAATATAGTAAAAATGAGTATACTACCCAAAGCAATTTATAGATTCATTGCAATCCCTATCAAGCCAACGGTATTCTTCACAGAGCTAGAACAAAAAATTTCACAATTTGTATGGAAATACAAAAAACCTTGAATAGCCAAAGCAATCTTGAGAAAGAAGAATGGAACTGGAGGAATCAACCTGCCTGACTTCAGGCTCTACTACAAAGCCACAGTCATCAAGACAGTATAGTACTGGCACAAAGACAGAAATATAGATCAATGGAACAAAATAGAAAGCCCAGAGATAAATTCACGCACATATGGACACCTTATCTTTGACAAAGTAGGCAAGAATATACAATGGATTAAAGACAATCTCTTTAACAAGTGGTGTTGGGAAAACTGGTCAACCACTTGTAAAAGAATGAAACTAGAACACTTTCTAACACCATACACAAAAATAAACTCAAAATGGATTAAAGATCTAAACGTAAAACCAGAAACTATAAAACTCCTAGAGGAGAACATAGACAAAACACTCTCTGACATACATCACAGCAGGATCCTCTATGACCCACCTCCCAGAATATTGGAAATAAAAGCAAAAATAAACAAATGGGACCTAATTAAACAAAAGCTTCTGCACAACAAAGGAGACTATAAGCAAGGTGAAAAGACAGCCTTCAGAGTGGGAGAAAATAATAGCAAATGAAGCAACTGACAAACAACTAATCTCAAAAATATACAAGCAACACCTACAGCTCAATTCCAGAAAAATAAATGACCCAATCAAAAAATGGGCCAAAGAACTAAATAGACATTTCTCCAAAGAAGACATACAGAGGGCTAACAAACACATGAAAAGATGCTCAACATCACTCATTATCAGAGAAATGCAAATCAAGACCACTATGAGGTACCATTTCATGCCAGTCAGAATGGCTGCGATCCAAAAGTCTAAAGCTATAAATGCTGGAGAGGGTGTGGAGAAAAGGGAACCCTCTTACACTGTTGGTGGGAATGCAAACTAGTACAGCCACTATGGAGAACAGTGTGGAGATTCCTTAAAAGATTGGAAATAGAACTGCCATGTGATCCAGCAAACCCACTGCTGGGCATACACACTGAGGAAACTAGAATTGAAAGAGACACGTGTACCCCAATGTTCATCGCAGCACTGTTCTTAATAGCCAGGACATGGAAGCAACCTAGATGTTCATCAGCAGACAAATGGATAAGAAAGCTGTGGTACATATACACAATGGCGTATTACTCAGCCATTAAAAAGAATACATTTGAATCAGTTCTAATGAGGTGGATGAAACTGGAGCCTCTTAACAATTCTTAAGTGCACAGTACCGAACTGTCACCTCTACGCACTCTGTTGTGCAGCAGATCTCCAGAATTTATTTCTCTTTTATAACTATAACTTTATGCCCATTGAATACCTTATTTCCCTCTCCTCCCATCTCCTGGAAACCACTATTCTATTATCTTCTTCTGTAAGTTTGAATATTTTTTTTAACTCATATATACAGAATCATGCAGCTATTTGCCCTTCTGTGACTGACCTTTCACACTTACAGCACCATAACTTCCAAGTCCATATATGTTGTTCTTAAGGCCAAATAATATTATAGTGTATGTACATATCATATTCTTTGTCTATTCATTTATTAATAGACATTTATGTTGCAAAGTTGCAGAACACAAAATCAATATACCAAAAATCAGCTGTATTTCTATACACTAACAATGATATATCTGAAAAGGAAATTAAGAAAATAATTCCATTTACAATAGTATAAAAAGGAACAAAATACTTAGAAATAAACTTAACCCAAGAGGTGAAAGATCTGTATCCTGAAAACTATATTGATTAAATAAATTAAAAAAAACACAAATGGAAAGACATCCATGCCCATGGATTAGAAGATAATACTGTTGAGTTCAAGTCACTCAGTCGTATCCAACCCTTTGCAACCCTATGGACTGCAGTATGCCAGGCTTCCCTGTCCATCACCAACTCCTGGAGCTTACTCAAACTCATGTCCATTGAGTCAGTAATGCCATTCAACCATCTCATCCTCTGTCGTCCCTTTCTCCTACTGCCTTCAATCCTTCTGAGCATCAGGGTCTTTTCAAATGAGTGAATTCTTCATATAAGGTGGCCAAAGTATTGGAGTTTCAGCTCCAGCATCAATCCTTCCAATGAATATTCAGGACTGATTTCCTTTACGATGGACTGGTTGGATCTCCTTGCTGTCCAAGGGACTCTCAAGAGTCTTCCCCAACACCACAGTTCAAAAGCATCAATGCTTCAGTGCTCAGCTTTCTTTATAGTCCAACTCTCACATCCATATGTGACTACTGGAAAAACCAAAGCTTTGACTAGATGGACCTTTGTTGGCAAAATAATGTCTCTGCTTTTTAATATGCTGTCTAGGTTGATCGTAACTTTTCTTCTAATGAGCAAGCATCTTTTAATTTCATGGCTGCAGTCACCATCTGCAGTGATTTTGCAGCCCCCAAAACAAGGTCTGTCACTGTTTCCATTGTTTCCCCATCTGTTTGCCATGAAGTGATGGGACCAGATGCCATGATCTTAGTTATTTGAATGTTGAGTTTTAAGCCAACTTTTTCACTTTCCTCTTTCACTTTCATCAAGAGGCTCTTTAGTTCTTCTTTGCTTTCTGCCGTAAGTGTGGTATCTGTTAAAATGTTCACATTTAAACAAATTTAAAGATCTCTTTTTAATATATTTCAATGTACATGTACCAGATGTTAATGAAATGTAAGAAAAAATGGGAGATTTTCCTAAATTTAATGATGAAAGTGAAATAACATAGACCTCTACTTGTGGGTTTATTCATTGCATGTAATTTCACTCTCTTCATCATTTTATTGATATTTTATCTCTGTCCTCATGTTTTAAACATTTCAAAGCACTTGAAATTGATTTTTTGAGTTGATCCTCTTAGAACCTCAGTGAAATTCACAGTACCATTATTCTCATTTTATGGATAAGAAAATCGAGGGCACAAGTGGTCAAGTGATTTTCCGAAGTTCCATAGGGAGTCAGTAGGGATTTGTGTAGAACTGAAATTTGTGTCTCTCAGAGTTTGGTTAACTTTATAACATTCTAATTGATGACATTATAACTGAATAGCAAATATATAAATATGATAATACGTCTCAAACTATAATAACTTATGGCAGTGTTTCCCAGATCTTTTTTTAAACATACATGGGGAGGGAGTATTACTTTTTAAGGTCAAATAAGATCTAGTCCGGTAATTGGTTTTATTTGAATAGGAGGAAAATCTTCACTCAAATCTCCATTTTACTGACAACAACATGAACATGCTAGAAAGGTAAAACTTCAGAGATTTCCCTTTATACAGGTATTTTTCTTATCTCCCAAATACTGGAAACATTTTAAGGATTCTTTGAAGAAAAGGGAACACATATTATCTCATCCTTCCTTTACATTTTAAAAGCTCTTATGGAGTATTTCTTCATAGATAAACTTATATGTAGATAGTTTCTCTATGTCTTCTGTAAACCTAAAGCGAGGTAATAATTTATGTGAAACTCCATTTACGGCAGTACGAGACAGATTTAGAGCTATTGTTCAAAGCTTTTTTGATGTGTTTCTAGTAGAAAACTGGGGAGGGAGGATAAAAGCTCTAAAAGAGTTTATACCGCTTTTATTTATTTATGCATTTTCGAGATTATACACTGTGAGGTTGGAGAAAATCTTAAAATTGCCACAAATACTGAAATAAATGATGATGTAGTATAAAGTGTAGTTTAAAACAAGGGACACTTGAGAAAAAACTCTGTTAGGTTATTTATAGATATGATGTTCCAATTTTTTCTATTTATCTTGCAGGCATATTAAAGTTTGTTATTTTATTTTCTTGAGAGGCATTATGTGGATATAGCTTATATATTCAAGGACTTGATAGAACTGTTCTTATCATATAGTATTGCTAATACTGCTTATTCAACTGCTATCTACTATTCCAAAATAATGACTTAAATTAATCCACTCTTTAGTCTCATAGATAATGAGATTCCTAGGGTAAATATTTCACAGGGGGTAGAATTTTTCCTAGAAGAGATGAAGGAGAAAACCTTTCCACATTTCATATTTGCATTGACCTTAACAATTGACTGAATATTTTACTGACCAAAATCTCTAAGTAAATGCAAAAGGGTAGTAAAAAAACAAACACCCAGAATTTCTATCATTTCATATCTCTTAAAGGCAGCTTTATTAACATTCAGGTAATGGCATTTGGTAAGTATAATATAATGAACATCCTTTTCTTGATGGCTTGAAAACCAAAAATGAAAGCTTCATAATCACTAAGATGTTAGTCTGAAAAAAGCTGAATTTAATTTATTGCTGAAATGTTGATTTTACCTTCATCATATTTCTAGTAGTTTCTAGTAGTCTTTTTCTTTTTATTATTAATACTAAAGAGTGGTATGTTTATCTGTAAATATGTTATGATACATACACAGACTCACACATATACAAATTACAGTGTGTAATCCTACCATGGAGATAATGTGAACATTTAATTTCCATCTTTAAAGATATAATAAATTGTAATTCAGGACATGAAGTTGTTTTTTCTGCTGATAACCTTAGTTTTCATTATTTGATTAAATAGGATTATCCATAACTATTAAGAACCATCTTTCTCAACCATAGCTTAAGTTATGTGTAAAAAGGAAAAAATGAAATCAGATTGCTCAATCACAATACTCCACACATCTTTAAAAATATTGGTCAGACTTGTAGATGTTTGCTGTATGCATCCCTTATGTATGATGACTGAAGTTAAAAACATGTGAAACTCAGTTAGTGCCTGTATTTTATAATGTAATTAAATATTTTTAAAAATTGACTTTCCATTTTTACTTGTGTATAGATTTCCTTATTGCAACCCCAGCAACTATTGCTTGTCATTCTGATACAATTATAGTAAGACACTGTTCTTTTCCTAACATTCTTTTCAAACAAAGGAGGGACAAACATATTTTTAAAAAAGACTTCTAGGAGGCATCATAATGTGGGCAGGACAGAAAGAGATTATTTTTTTAAAGAGCAACATTTATTTTGTCCAAAAAACTAGAGATATCTTAGCTTTTATCCTTTTGAGAAGTGCCAGTGCTGAAAGACAGTAACTTTTGTTACTGTTCAGCTACTTCAATTAAAAACAAAAACAAAAACTTTCCTGTATCTGTGATATAAAATGTTACACATTTAACATTTCTGAAATTAGGATATACGCAATGGAGAAATATAGCATATGGGATTTGCTTTCAAAGCCAGTATGCAAGGTAAGAATTATATGCTACCAAAAATAGGCTTTAATTCTTGAAAATGCCCATAGAAAATAAAATAGATAGCATGTCCAGTCTTGTTCAATACATACTAAAAGAGTCATGTGGTGAAAATTACATGTCTGTAAATACTAGAAGCCCAGATCACAAGATATATTCTGGGTAATAGGAAATGAATGAGAAAATGGGAAATTCACTTCTGTCATTTCAAGATCACTCCAGCCCATATACTCAAGTGAGAAATGGCCACTAACATAATTTATCCTTGTTCAGTCCAGTTCAGTCTCTCAGTTGTGTCCGACTCTTTGTGACCCCATGAACTGCAGCATGCCAGGTCTCCCTGTCCATCACCAACTCCTGGAGTCCACCCAAACCTATGTCCATTGAGTCGGTGATGCCATCCAACCATCTCATCCTCTGTCATCCCCTCTTCCTCCTGTTCTCAATCTTTTCCATCTTCAGGGTCCTTTCAAATGAGTCAGCTCTTTGCATCAGGTGGCCAAAGTATTGGAGTTTCAGCCTCAGAATCAGTCCTTCCATCCTTCCACCCAGGACTGATCTTCCTTAGGATGGACTGGTTGGATCTCCTTGCAGTCCAAGGGACTCTCAAGAGTCTTCTCCAACACCGCAGTTCAAAAGCATCAATTCTTCGGCGCTCAGCTTTCTTTATAGTCCAACTCTCACATCCATACATGACCACTGGAAAAACCATAGCCTTGACTAGACGGACCTTTGTTGGCAAAGTAATGTCTTTGCTTTTTAATATGCTGTCTAGGTTGGTCATAACTTTCCTTCCAAAGAGTAAGCATCTTTTAATTTCATTGCTGCAATCACCATCTGCAGTGATTTTGGAGCCCAGAAATATAAAGTTAAAAAAAAAATTGATCCTTTTAAAATTATGTTTTTCTCTTTTTCTCTATCTTATTCTCTCCCACTTTCTACCCTTCTTCTCTCCCTCCTGTCTCTCTTCACATCCCTACTCCTTCTTTCTCTTCCTCTCTCAGCAGAAAAAAAAGAAAGTTGAATTCATGTGATTAAAATACAATCACTGAAAAATCTGAAGGTGCTGATAAGGAATTAAGAGAGTGGAACATTTTCAACACAGCCATCCTGCATGAAATCTGTTGGGATTACAATTATCAATAGGTGTTATTGTAATTAAATATTTAGTGAGTTACAGTCCATAGGGTTGCCAAGAGTCAGACATGACCGAAGATACTTAGAGAAAACCATGCATGCAAGTTTTTACCATGCATGCACACAGGTTTTAACCAGGTGCATAATAGCATTTTTAGAAACTAGAATTCTATCTGGGGATGAGCATCTTTGCAGTCTCCCTCTGCCTTGCTCCAGCGGGTAGGTGCCATCTTTTTTTAAGAGTGGACTCAGAACTGAAAATAAATGCTCAAAAAAGTTATAATCCAATATGAAGATTCATTATGTCATTCCATATTCTGTTAATTAAGCCTAAAATGACATACTAGCCATACACACCATGGTTGACTTGTATTTTTCTTGCTGTCAACCCCTCAAACCCTTTTTTTCTTTTTTGAGTTTGTATATATATTTTTATTTTTTTCCACAAACTGTATAAATAGTTTTATTAAATCACATTATCCATTTCCTCCAATTCAAGGAAGTACCTGCTTGTAGTGGGGAGGTAAAGAGAAGGGAAAGGTATTATCCCTGTATATTCAAAATTATCATCCAAGAGAAAGAGTTTTAATTTTTATGTGTATAGTTCCCCAAGAATAACTCGTTAAATTAGTAGCCAGTGGATAATCCATGATAAAGTGATATCTTCTTAATAGCTTGTCTGTATAGCAGCCTTATATATCCATCAATGGATTCATCCAACAAGCATGAATCCAGCATCTACCATACACAAGTACTATGCAAGATATAGTGATCAATAACATTTGTGACTTTGCTCTCAAGCATAGAGCAGGATCTCTGTTACATAAAGGTCTTTTTCCTTTGGCTCAGTAGTAAAGAATCTGCCTGCCATGCAGGTGATATAGGGTCAATCCCTAGCTTGGGGAGATCCCCTGGAGAAGGAAATGGCAACCCACTCCAGTATTTTTGCCTGAGAAATCCCATAGACAGGGGAGCCCGGCAGGCTGTAGTCCATTGAGTCACCAAGGAGTCGGCCATGACTTACTGACTAAACAATATCTTTCCTAGTTTGAATTATGAATGCTGCAGAATTCTTATCACTGCTATAGTCACAAGTATCCACAATCACTAGAATGTCATTTTCCTCAATATATTCACTGATTTAATGAATGTGTGTAAGTGTAGTTATGTGTGAATGATACTTGCAGCAACTGCTGAAGTTAAAACAGTCCAGAAATGCAGTTATGTTTTACAGACATAAATGAGAGCTGACAGTTCTATTCCTGAACTTAAAATACCTAATATCACCTGTTGTGCTTCATTATGCATTCTGGATTTCTCTGTGAAATCTCTGACATAGGAAATTATGTGCAGACAGGATAAAGCTCATTAACAAATCTACTTAGTCTGTCAGGGCAAAATTTATCCTTTGTGTAGTTATAAACTTCTGCACTGGTGAAGTAAAAGTGAAAGAGATAGTCCCTCAGTTGTGTCCTACTCTTGTGACCCCATGGACTGGAGCCCACCAGGCGCCTCTGTCCATGGGATTCTCCAGGCAAGAGCACTGGAGGGAGTTGCCACTTTCTTCTCCAGAAGATCTTTTTGACCCAGGGACCTGGTCTCCTGTATTAGAGGCAAATTCTTTACCATCTGAGCCACCAGGGAAACCCTACACTGGTAACAAAAACTTAATGATATCATCCAAAGGATTTTATTTTCTCATTGCAGTGGAATAAATAGGAACATGTTTACTCTCATTGGGTTATTTTGTACATAGATTGTATATACATGAGGAAAGAAAACTTTGTGCTGCATCAGAAGAATTTTAAAGATTTAGGAGTAAGGGTTAGCAAGTGCTTACCACAACTTGGTTTTCTTTTGTAAAAAATATTTAATACAGACTATCAATACAACATTCAAATATTTATGGAATACAGTGCAAATTATTGTAATCTGCCATGTAAGTGAAGTTCTGTAAGGAGAGTGTAAATATTAGTCCCTTACAGGTTAATCCATCTTCTTCCATAGACTTCAGATTGAACTTCTAACTTTTGATGGCTATCTTATAATTTTTTCTTCGTGTTCATAAAAACAACTTGATTAAAAGAACGTGGTTGCCTCAAGGTAAAATTATTCCTACTACTATAAAAAATCAATAGTACTTCATGCTCTGAAATCAATACATATGATTATTGTATAAATAACATCTTTGTAGAAAAAGTCAATTTTTTACCTTCAGACAAAGGTAATTCCTTATCAATTCCTCAAAAAATGCATATGTACATATATATACATGCATTTATATATATATTTATAAAGAAAGAATAAGAGAAAGCATGATATTTTTTCCTGAAAATATTATAGGGGCATATCTACATGTATATATCAATACTGAAGTTAGGTATAAAATAAGGATTTTCTTACTCTACATTCAAGGAATCAAGGTAACTAATGACTTTCGAGAATACAATTTTAAAGGATTTAAAATCTCTATGTATTCAATCTTTATGGAACAAAAGGTTACATGAACAAAATGCAGAGTATAAAATCAATAGGAAAACAAGTAAACTTTTAGAGGAATAAAACAGTAGCAAAACTAACATTTCTTTCAGTCTGTGATATTTTAAATTGACAAAAAATGAAGCAAGAAAACAAAGTGAACATAACAAATGGATATAAGAATAGAGATGCACTTTACTTTTAAGGAACTATGTACCATTTACAAAATTTGACCACATATTAGGCCTCAAAATAAAATTCTGTAGATGCTAAAAGTAGCCATTTAATAGAAATTACTTATTGTTCAAAGTGTAATTAAGCCAGAAATTAACTGAAAAACAGAAAAATTATATATATATATATATATATATATATATATCTGAGAAAATAAAGAAAATTCCCTATTTAAATTAAGAATTTGTATATTTTCTTTGGTGAGGCATTGTTCAGATCTTTTGCTCAAATTTTATCAGGTTCTGTCTTTTCTTATTTTTGAGTTTGAAAGTGTGAAAGTGTTAGTAGCTCAGTTGTGTCCGGCTCTGCCACCCCATGGACTGTAGCCCGCCAGGCTCCTCTGTCCAAGGAATTCTCTAGGTGTGAATCCTGGAATGGGTTGCCATGCCCTTCTCCAAGGGATCTTCCCAGCCCGTGATCAAACCTGGGTCTCCTGCACTGCAAGCAGACTGTTTACCATTTGAGCCACTAGGGAAGCCCATTATTTTAGTTTAATTCTGTTTTTTAAAAAGAAGAGAATAATAACAACTTTTAATATGCTGATGGAGATGATCTACTAGAGGGTGAAAGATAATGAGAGAGAGGAGAATTGCTGGAGCACAATGTGAGGATGTGAGAAAGACTGGGTATAGTCCTCAAGTCTTAATGATTTAACCACTCAATTTATGTTATATGAAAACTAAATAGTATCTATTTCATACATGCTATTCAATATACTGAATATATATAAAGCTTATACACATATATATTGTGAAAGTAGGTTTATATACTGATATACAATATGAGAAACTTAGAAAATTATGAGGTAAATCTCGTGATTGTTAGAGAAATATCATGACAGAACACTTTATTTTCCTGAAATTTTCACATTTTAAAGTGGTATTATGTTTTTAAAACTACAGTAGTAACTAGTATGTTCATTTCTTAAATTTAGAAAGAGGTTATTTTCCCCCTGTATTTCCTTTCACTACATTCCTTCTGACTTAACATGTAGGCTTGTAACATACAGGCTTGTAAAAAAATATAATAACACTATATGTGAGGTCAAGGGAAGGTCAGGTGAAAGGGAATATAGTTTATTATTCATAGTTTGTTATAAATTATTATAGTTTGTCATAAATTATTATTTAACTTATATGCAGACTGAAGCGACAGCAGCAGCAGCAGCAGAGTACATCATGAGAAACGCTGGGCTGGAAGAAGCACAAGTGGAATCAAGATTGCGGGGAGAAATACCAATAACTTCAGATATGCAGATGACACCACCCTTATGGCAGAAAGTGAAGAGGAACTCAAAAGCCTCTTGATGAAGGTGAAGGAGGAGTGAAAAAGTTGGCTTAAAGCTCAACATTCAGAAAACGAAGATCATGGCCTCTGGTCTCATCACTTCATGGGAAATAGATGGGGAAACAGTGGAAACAGTGTCAGACTATTTTTCTGGGCTCCAAAATCACCACAGATGTTGATTTCAGCCATGAAATTAAAAGACGCTTACTACTTGGAAGGAAAGTTATGATCAACCTAGTCTGCATATTCAAAGCAGAGACATTACTTTGCCAACAAAGGGCCATCTAGTCAAGGCTATGGTTCCAGAGGTCATGTATGGATGTGAAAGTTGGACTGTGAAGAAGGCTGAGCGCCGAAGAATTGATGCTTTTGAACTGTGGTGTTGGAGAAGACTCTTGAGACTCCCTTGGACTGCAAGGAGATCCAACCATTCCATCCTAAAGGAGATCAGTCCTGGGTGTTCTTTGGAAGGAATGATGCTGAAGCTGAAACTCCAATACTTTGGCCACCTCATGCAAAGAGTTGACTCATTGGAAAAGACTCTGATGCTGGGAGGGATTGGGGGCAGGAGGAGAAGGGGATGACAGAGTATGAGATGGCTGGATGGCATCACCAACTCGATGGACATGAGTTTGGGTGAACTCCAGAAGCTGGTGATGGACAGGGAGGCCTGGCGTGCTGCAGTTCATGGGGTCACAAAGAGTCAGACATGACTGAGTGACTGAACTGAATTGAACTGATAAATTATTATAATTATATTAGAATTAACTATTATTTTATTAATTATTTAACTTTATTAAATTAGTTTATTACAATGTATTTAAATTATTTATATATTAGAATAAATTTTTGATTCATTTTTAAATAATTTAGTCCTTTATTGTTATAAATGGACTAAATGAGCCTATTTGGATGCAGGTTTCTTTGTATTCTTGTCTTGTCGTTCAGTTCTCAATTTTTCCACTCTTTCCCATTCTTCTTTTTTCATGCCTTTTAGATGTTTTTTCATGTCCTTTATGATACTGGGTTTTAGTTATAGAAGAAGAGAGTTGAGCATTCCTAGATATTTTGGCTTAGTGAAACTATTCAAAGATCTTACCATCTTTGAAAAATGTATTAAAATTTCCTGTAAAACTGTTCAATCATTAAACACGTCCTCTTGCCAAATTTATAATTAAAACAATGCATTTTTCTATATCAGACTAATTTATTCTGACATTTCTATTCTGATACAGAAATGAAACATGAAAGATTCTTGGCTTTCAAGGAATTTCTAAGGGTATCAGGGAACTCTTTCAAAACACATACCCTTTTAGATGACATCCACTGACACAACTTCTGCCTTTAAGTTTCTCAGTCTTTCAGAAAGACAGTAAGTATCTTTCATCATGTATAATCTGAACTCTGTATTAGTTTCTCATATATTCCACAAAAATCTGCAACAGAATTTTTATGTTGCAGCTTGTAAATAAAAGCTACCCCACATCCAAGGTAAGGAGCAGTGGCTATGCTTTGCTGGAGCAGCTGTGAAGAGATACCCACATCCAAGGTAAGAGAAACCCAAGTAGGGTGGTAGGTGCTGAGAGAGGGCATCAGAGGGCAGACAGACTGAAGCCACAATCACAGACAATTAGCCAATCTCATCACATGGACCACAGCCTTGTCTAACTCAATGGAACTAAGCCATGCTGTGTGGGGCCACCCAAGATGGACAGGTCATGGTGGAGAGGTCTGACAGAATGTGGTCCACTGGAGAAGGGAATGGCAAACCACTTCAGTATTCTTGCCTCGAAAACCCCATGAACAGTGTGAAAAGGCAAAAAGATAGGACACTGAAAGATGAACTCCTAAGGTCAGTAAGTGCCCAATATGCTACTGGAGATCAGTGAAGAAATAACTCCAGAAGAATGAAGGGATGGTGCCAAAGCAAAAACAACACCCACTGGTGGATGGGACTGGTGATAGAAGCAAGGTTCGATGCTGTAAAGAGCAATATTGCATAGGAACCTGGAATGTCAGGTCCATGAATCAAGGCAAATCGAAAGTGGTCAAACAGGAGATGCCAAGAGTGAAGATTGACATTCTAGGAATCAGTGAACTAAGATGAACTAGAATGGGTGAATTTAACTCAATGACCATTATTTCTACTGAGGGCAGGAATCCCTTAGAAGAAATGGAGGAGCCATCATAGTCAACAAAAGAGCCGGAAATGCAGTACTTGGATGCAATCTCAAAAACGACAGAATGATCTCTGTTAATTTCCAAGGCAAACCTTTCAATATTATGGTAATCCAAGTGTATGCCCCGACCAGTACACTGAAGAAGCTGAAGTTGAACGGTTCTATGAAGACCTACAAGACCTTCTAGAACTATAGGGGATGGAATGCAAAAGTAGGAAGTCAAGAAACATGTGGAATAACAGGCAAATTTGGCCTTGGAGTACAGAATGAGGCAGCTGCTGATGCTGCTAAGTCACTTCAGTCATGTCCGACTCAGTGCAACCCCAGAGACAGCAGCCCACCAGGCTCCACCATCTCTGGGATTCTCTAGGCAAGAACACTGGAGTGGGTTGCCATTTCCTTCTCCAATGCATGAAAGTGAAAAGTGAAAGTGAAGTTGCTCAGTCGTGTCTGACTCTTCCCATGTCCCATGGACTGCAGCCTACCAGGCTCATCCATCCACAGGACTTTCCAGGCAAGAGTACTGGAGTGGGTTGCCATTGCCTTCTCTGAATGAAGCAGGGCAAAGGGTAATAGAGTTCTTCCAAGAGAATGCACTGGTCATAGCAAACACCCTCTTCCAACAACACAAGAGAAGACTCTACACATGGACATCACCAGATGGTCAATACTGAAATCAGATTGATTATATTCTTTGCAGCCAAAGATGGAGACACTCTATACAGTCAGCAAAAACAAGACCGGGAGCTGACTGTGGCTCAGATCATGAACACCTTATTGCCAAATTCAGACTTAAATTGAAGAAAGTAGGGGAAACCACTAGACCATTCAGGTATGACCTCAATCAAATCCCTTATGATTAAACAGTGGAAGTGAGAAATAGATTTAAGGGCCTAGATCTGATAGATAGAGTGCCTGATGAACTATGGAATGAGATTCGTGACATTGGACAGGAGACAGGGATCAAGACCATCCCCATGGAAAAGAAATGCAAAAAAGCAAAATGGCTGTCTGAGGAGGCCTTTAAATAGCTGTGAAAAGAAGAGAAGTGAAAAGCAAAGGAGAAAAGGAAAGATACACCCATTGGAATGCAGAATTCCAAAGAATAGCAATGAGAGATAAGAAGGCCTTCCTCAGTGATCACTGCAGACACTGAGGAAAACAATAAAGTGGGAAAGACTAGAGATCTCTTCAAGAAAATTAGAGATACCAAGGGAACATTTCATGCAAAGATAGGCTTAATAAAGGACGGAAATGGTATGGACCTAACAAGCAGAAGATATTAAGAAGAGGTGGCAAGGGTACACAGAAGAACTGTACAAAGAAGAGCTTCATGACCCAGATAATCACGATGGTGTGATCACTCACCTAGAGCCAGACATCCTGGAATGTGAAGTCAAGTGGGCCTTAAAGCATCACTATGAACAAAGCTAGTGGAGGTGATGGAATTCCAGTTGAGCTATTTCAAATCCTGAAAGATGATGCTGTGAAAGTGCTGCACTCAATATGTCAGCAAATTTAGAAAACTCAGTAGTGGCCACCAGACTGGAAAAGGTCAGTTTTCATTCCAATCCCAAAGAAAGGCAATACCAAAGAATGCTCAAACTACTGCACAATTGTGCTCATCTCACATGCTAGTAAAGTAATGCTCAAAATTCTCCAGCCAGGCTTCAACAGTCCATGAACCGTGAACTTCCAGATGTTCAAGCTGCTTTTAGAAAAGGCAGAGGAACCAGAGATCAAATTGCCAACATGTGCTGGATCATGGAAAAAGCAAGAGAGTTCCAGAAAAACATCTATTTCTGCTTTATTGACTATGCCAAAGCCTTTGACTGTGTGGATCACAATAAACTGTGGAAAATTCTGAAAGAGATGAGAATACCAGACCACCTGACCTGCCTCTTGAGAAACCTATATGCAGGTCAGGAAGCAACAGTTAGAACTGGACATGGAACAACAGACTGGTTCCAAATAGGAAAAGGAGTACATCAAGGCTGTATATTGTCACCCTGCTTATTTAACTTATTATGCAGAGTACATCATGAGAAACGCTGGGCTGGAGGAAGCACAAGCTGGAATCAAGATTGCTGGGAGAAATATCAGTAACCTCAGATATGCAGATGACACCAGCCTTATGGCGGAAAGTGAAGAAGAACTAAAGAGCCTCTTGATGAAAGTGAAAGTGGAGAGTGAAAATTTGGCTTAAAGCTCAACATTCAGAAAACGAAGATCATGGCATCTGGTCCTATCACTTCATGGCAAATAGATGCGGTAACAGTGGAAACATTGACTCAGTTTATTTTCTTGGGCTCCAAAATCATTGCAGATGGTGACTGAAGCCATGAAATTAAAAATTAATGAAAATTTAATTAAAAATTAAATTAAATTTTATTTATTTAAAAAATAAAATTACTCCTTGGAGGAAAAGTTATGACCAACTTAGATAGCATATTAAAAAACAGAGACATTACTTTGTCAACAAAGGTCCATCTAGTCAAGGCTACGGTTTTTCCAGTGGTCATGTATGGATGTGAGAGTTGGACTATAAAGGAAGCTGAGTGCTGAAGAATTGATGCTTTTGAACTGTGGTGTTGGAGAAGACTCTTGAGAGTCCCTTGGACTGCAAGGAGATCCAACCAGTCCATCCTAAAGGAGATCAGTCCTGAGTGTTCATTGGAAGGACTGATGTTGAAGCTGAAACTCCAATACTTTGGCCACCTCATGCGAAGAGTGACTCATTTGAAAAGACCCTGATGCTGGGAAAGCTTGAGGGCAGGAGGAAAAGGGGACGGCAGAGGATGAGATGCTTGGATGGCATCACTGACTCAACAGATATGGGTTTGGGTGGACTCTAGGAGTTGGTGATGGACAGGGAGGCCTGTCGTGCTTCGGTTCATGGTGTCTCAAAGAGTTGGACAGGAGTGAGCGACTAAAGTGAACTGAACTGTAAATAAAAGTGTCCCTTTGTAAATGAATACATATTAAGAAGTATAGATTTAAAGGAAACTTGCACAACTTTTTTAAAGTATTGTTCTTTACAATAAATTTTATATTTAATTTATTAAAAGGAAATCCTGCTGTGAATCTTGATTTAGTAGCAACCATTATTTTGTTTACATAATTATGGTTTTGTGAGTTCCTTCGCTCCGTACTGGAAATATAAAGTTTTCTACCTAATTTCAAATATATATGTCATAAAATACAAGAAGTCAGATCAAAGCTATCAAGTGATAATAACAGTTCCTATTTGTTGCTCGAGAATGGTCTTTCAGTGCTGTTCTTAGGGTCAAGTAAGACAGTGCAGGAAGAATGCTTAATGCAGTACCTGTTGCAAAGTCAGTGTTCATTAAATGATAGAGCTAGAAATTGTTTCATTGATCTCTCTTTTTTTAGGTTCTCCAGAGGCAGATACTAATGCAAGAATTTGAGTGTAAATAGTTTATCTAGTAAGAGATACCAGAGTACTTACATTATTAAGCTGGTTACCACTGTAAATTTAATCCTGCCAAGGAGCTCAGGAAGATGGTCCACATCACAAGATCACATCTCAGAGTTGTGCTCCACCCCCACTTCATGAGGTGAGGAAGCTAAGGACAGGTATCCAATTCACAGGCTGCCGTTGATACAAGATAGGCTTCCGGGACACTCGTTCTTTTATAATTCTGTCCTGTCCTAAGCATAGATCCATTGTACCTGTGTCCTCTCCCCCAAATTCTTCAGGTCGAGAATTATTCACATTTACAGTAAGAAGCCTTTTGATGCTGACATGAAAGCCAAGCACCCACAGAATCTGCTACTCTTTAACAATGTTTGTCATTGTTATTACTGAAATCATTTAGACTAAACAAGGGTTGCCCAGTTTAAAATATGAGAGTGAAGCTTTCCAAAGAAAGGGTAATCAATGTATGATATTTGAAAGAAGAACTTCTGAAAGTTAGAAGTTTGCCAGATAAAGAGGAAGCATCATGTAGAAAGGTCTACAGGCTCTGCAACGCCTGGTCCACTTGATAATTGAAAACAGTCTGCTCAGCCTTCAGTATAGGTTGGGAATAAAACCTCCAAGGGAAAAGAGAGAGTTTAGCAAGGCCCAGGTCACAAATAATGTCATGTGCAATGTTGCAGAGTTTGGATCTTATCCTAAGAACAATGGTGGCCCAAAGAAGCTTTTTAGCCAAAAAGTCACATGCTCCAATCTAAGATTGAGACATTTCTGTTATAAAGATTGGCCTCAGATCAAAGGCCACCAATAATCTCTTTGATCATATGAGTCAAAGTTGCCTTCCATGCACAGGATTTGCCAGGGGGACATGGCTTCTGAAATCAGAAATAAGGGTCCTTCCCATACAGAAACATTTTGGTATTTGTTATAACAACCCTAAATGGTCAGACCAGTATCTGCTTTCCTAGAAGAAAGACTTTGCATAGATAACCCTCACTATACATAAAACTAACAGTAAACACTAAAACCAGTACAGCAGTGTAATTCCACTATTGAATTATCCTCTTGGAGGGCTTTTAGTGGCATAAGAGGCCAAAGAGAGCTAAGGGATTGTAAATATATTTTATCTTCTGTTCTAATCTAATAATCTAAATACATTTATCTTCTAGCTCTACCTGATTCACAGTTACCTAGAACACTATGCTAAGAATAATTCTGAAGCTAACCTTAAATAGTGGTACCTAGTCAGACATGACTGAGCAACTTCCCTTTCACTTTTCACTTTCATGCATTGGAGAAGGAAATGGCAACCCACTCCAGTGTTGCCTGGAGAATCCCAAGGATGGGGAAGCCTGGTGGGCTGCCGTCTATGGGGTCGCACAGAGTCGGACACGACTGAAGCGACTTAGCAGCAGCAGCAGCAGCCATGGGTACAGAATGTATAAATTATATTATCTAGTGTTTTCCTTATGTTATCAAAATAAGCTTCTGTATTTCAGAGATGGCAAATTGGAAGTCCTTTGAAAGAAAAGAATGTGCTGCCTGAGATCATCTAGACTTCTAATTATACATCAATTATATGTACTTCTAATTCAGTGTAGAAAATATATATATGTCTTGAAAAAGCCTCATTTATATACTAAACAACCCTCATGGTGAATTTGCAAATAATATAAGAATCTCTTAAAAATGCAAATTTAAAGAATGAATAAAAATAGTTTCAAGTTGTCCTAATCACTGAATCCTTTTCCTTATTCAGAATTTCATAGCCTGAGCTAGCTAAGCACATCTGACTCTTGGATGTCACTTTTATTTTTAAATCCACAAACTAGCATGCCCAGACATGAGGTATCGTTTTCTCTAAATTAAATAACAATCAAGACTGTGTCATTTTCCTAATGAAGACTCGTGCATTGCACCAGTCCTTCTGAGGTATATTCAGGTGAGGATGTGCGATTTTAACATCCAGAGTTGCTAAGGGACTCATTTAAAGAAAAAGTGTCCTAAAAGGAGCTCTTGAGATTCAACACATGATTAAATAGAGAAAAGCTTACAGAACGTGGCCATTTTTCTCAAAGGAGAGCGAACGTACAAGGCTGAGATCTGCGGCTAACTCACAGCAAGGAGCACAGCAATTTCCATGAAGATGGAAAGTAGCGATGTTTAGGGACAATTCTGAGTGTTCTGGTACTTTGTGGACCACATGTACACATGGAAAAGTGGACCATATCACTTTTTCTGTCAGGATTCAGAGTTGATCTTATACACAAGTCTCTAAATATCCTTCTTTGATTGCATCGCTTGACTGAGGAGGTACCTCCTATGTCCTTTAGCTCTCATCTCAGCTGTTATTTTAGTCAGAAAGATTTTTCTCTCCCCCCAACTGGGTCTTTCATCTTTCCTATAGAACTGGACATGGAACAACAGACTGGTTCCAAATAGGAAAAGGAGTTCATCAAGGCTGTATATTGTCACCCTGTTTATTTAACTTATATGCAGAGTACATCATGAGAAACACTGGACTGGAAGAAACACAAGCTGGAATCAAGATTGCCCGGAGAAATATCAATAACCTCAGATATGCAGATGACACCACCCTTATGGCAGAAAGTGAAGAGGAACTAAAAAGCCTCTTGATGAAAGTGAGAGTGGAGAGTGAAAAAGTTGGCTTAAAGCCCAACATTCAGAAAACGAAGATCATGACATCTGGTCCCATCACTTCATGGGAAATAGATGGGGAAACAGTGGAAACAGTGTCAGACTTTATTTTTCTGGGCTCCAAAATCACTACAGATGGTGACTGCAGCCATGAAATTAAAAGATGCTTACTCCTTGAAAGGAAAGTTACGAGCAACCTAGATAGCATATTCAAAAGCAGAGACATTACTTTGCCAACAAAGGTCCATCTAGTCAAGGCTATGGTTTTTCCTGTGGTCATTTATGGATGTGAGAGTTGGACTGTGAAGAAGGCTGAGCGCCGAAGAATTGATGCTTTTGAACTGTGGTGTTGGAGAAGACTCTTGAGAGTCCCTTGGACTGCAAGGAGATCCAACCAGTCCATTGTGAAGGAGATCAGCCCTGGGATTTCTTTGGAAGGAATGATGCTCAAGCTGAAACTCCAGTACTTTGGCCACCTCATGCGAAGAGTTGACTCGTTGGAATGTATCTGATCCGATACATTTACTTAGTGTTCTTTATTCATTGGGTGATAGCACATTTCAGTGTGTTCAGTTCAGTTCAGTCACTCGGTCGTGTCCAGCTCTTTGAGATCCCATGGTCAGCAGCACGCCAGACCTCCCTGTCCATCACCAAGTCTTGGAGCGTACTCAAACTCATGTCCATCAAGTTGGTGATGTCATTCAACCATCTCATCCTCTGTTGTCCCCTTCTCCTCCCACCTTCAGTCTTTCCCAGCATCAGGGTCTTTTCCAATGAGTCAAGTTATTTGCATCAGGTTGCCAAAGTATTGGAGTTTCTGCTTCAGCATCAGTCCTTCCAATGTATATTCAGGACTGATTTCCTTTAAAATGGACTGGTTGGATCTCCTTGCTGTCCAAGGGACTCTCAAGAGTCTTCTCTAACACCACAGTTCAAAAGCATCAATTCTTTAGTGCTCATCTTTCTTTATAGTCCAACTCTCACATCCATACATGACTACTGGAAAAACCATAGCTTTGACTAGGCAGATCTTTGCTGGCAAAGTAATGTCTCTGCTTTTTAATATGCTGTCTAAGTTGGTCATAGCTTTTCTTCCAAGAAGAAAGCGTCTTTTAATTTCATGGCTGCAGTCACTATCTGCAGTGATTTTGGAACCCCCCAAAATAAAGTCTGCCACTATTTCCATTGTTTCCCCATCTATTTGCCATGAAGTGATGGGACCAGATGCCATGATCTTAGTTTTCTGAATGTTGAGTTTTAAGCCAACTTTTTCACTCTCCTCTTTCACTTTCAAAGGTTCTTTAGTTCTTCTTCTTTTTCTGCTGTAAGGGTGGTGTCATCTGCTTATATGAGGTTATTAATACTTCTCCCGGCAATCTGGATTCCAGCTTGAGCTTCATACAGCCTGGGATTTTGCATGATGTACTCTGTATATAAGTTAAATAAGCAGGGTGACAATATACAGGCTTGACATACTCCTTTCCCGATTTGGAACCAGTCTGTTGTCCCATGTCTGGTTCTAACTGTTGCTTCCTGACCTGCATACAGATTTTTCAGGAGGCAGGTCAGGTGGTCTGGTATTCCCATCTCTTTCAGAATTTTCCACAATTTGTTGTGATCCACATAACAAATCAGTGTGTTACCTTGTCTGTTTATTTGCTTTTTTTCCCCCCTGACCACATCAAAAGCTCTGTGAGGGCAGAGAGCATCCCTCTAATTTTATTGATAATTCTCCCATGCTTATAATGGTACCTACTGTATAATAATTGATTATTAAATATATCTGCATCAAAGAACAAATGAATGAATTAAAGATGTACCCATTATATTTTTAACAAGGTATTAGGAATACGAATGTCCTAGGGTCATCTCCCCATTTCTTTCAAGAGTGCTGATGGGTAATGGGCACAGGGAGGGCATTATTCCTGAGCAATTACTGAAGATATTCTGAGGAAGGCAAAATCCTGCCTTTCTGATTTGTCCTCAAAATTTAAATTACTACCTAAGTGGAAAAAAATGAGACAATAAAACCTAACCTTTTCCTCTGGTGGCCATCATATCAAAGGGACTATATTGATTTGGGATGGTATCATTTTTCACAATCAGAGCAATAAAACAATGAAAATTGTCAGTGTATAAATCTCATTAACTTGCACATTTTGAAACTGATAGAAACAAGTAAAATTTGCTTTGCTTCATTTCAGAGTAATTACTGTACTCAAAACTTAGAAAGTCAATAAATGCATTTCAATATATATGATATAATAATCACGTATTATGGTCCATTTTCAAACAAATCATAATTACTGTCTGAATATGACTCAAATCACCAAGGAACTTTCACAACTACTAAATTACTTGCAATTTGAACATGCTAAAAATGTCATGCCATTTACCACATAGAACAGATGAGCGATGGGCCAAACTTGGAAAATCCAGTTCACTGTAAGTTACATTACTAAATTTTTAACAGATGGCATGGTCACTGAGGTTACTCCAGAACTGTTTATTTTAAAAAATTGATTTTAGATATTTTCAGGCATTTCTAATTAAGACGCTTTTAAATAGTTTAAATCTTCTCTGTTTGGAATATATTAACTCAATCCAACCCAAAATTCTTTACTTTTTTTTTTTTGACAAGATGCAGAAGTCTCTCCTCTGGCCATCAAAATAATCTGAACTCTTTAAAGTCTCTCCCTGAGGTATAGATAAGTTTTTTTTTCATTTAGTTAACATATTCTAATTAAGAATCCTCTAAGTGTCAGGCTCAGCGTTAAGAACTGGTAATAAAGAGTTCAAAGACATTGTTTCTTTTCTGAAGGTTCATGGTTTAGCACAAGATGACCGTTGGTGACTAAAGGTTTGATAACATCAGTCATTCTCTCAGTAACTATAGGAGAAGCTTCCCAAGTGATGGCTTGAAAAGTGAGCACTAGGATTCAATCAGGATAGAGTGGATGAGAGAAAACTCAGAATGGCCAATAAAACTCTAGATGACTGGCAGCAGATGACTGAAGAGAAGTAGGCCAAGAGATACCTGATCATAATGGTTTTGAGTCTCATGCTAGAGTGTGAATTTTATCCTAATGGTGAAGAGATTTCATTAAAGGATTTTAACTAGACCAGTGACTCTTCACATACATATATTAGAAGAACCCCCTCTGATGGCACTAAAGAGAGCACTAAAGAGAAGCAAGACCAGGCAGATTCCAGGGCAGAGGCTGATCCAGTAATTCATGTGAGAGATTAAAGCAATTAAATGAAGATCTTTAAGAATATGGGCAAGATGTCATTCCTCATTGGGAACATCCCTGTCTGAATGACTAGTGATATAATATTCCTTATCTTGTGAGCTGGTTGGAGTAAAGTAAATCTATCTCACAGCTCAATTTAAACTGTCCAATCTAAGTATGTCATAAAATACACAAAGATACAACACAAACATTTTGAAATATGTCATAAATAATACTTTTATGTATCCATCTAACTTTATCATTTCCTTAGTTATGAAAAATGTTGCTAATGCAAATATTTTTATTAAACATTTACTATGTGTGGTGCACTGGGAGACATACAGGGAATTTACAGGCATAATCTCAATCCTGAAGCATTTAGAATTCTGGTTTGTTGTTTAGTCGCTAAATCATGTTTGACTCTTTGAGATTATATGGGCCTGCCAGGCTCCTCTGTCCATGGGATTTCCCAGGCAAGAATACTGGAGTGGGCTGCCATTTCCTTCTCCAGTGGATCTTCCTGACCCAGGGATTGAACCTGAGTCTCCTGCGTTTGCAGGAGTATTCTTTACCACCGAGCCACCAGGGAGGCCCAGAATTCTGGTTAACAAAGTATAAATTGGGATTTTCCTGATAGCTCAGTTGGTAAAGAATCCTCCTGTGATGCAGGAGACCCTGCTTTGATTCCCGGGTTGGGAAGATCCGCTTGACAAGGGATAGGCTACCCAACCCAGTATTCTTGGGCTTCCCTTGTGACTCAGCTGGTAAAGACTCCACCTGCAGTGTAGGAGAGCTGGGTTTGATCCCTGGGTTGTAAAGATTTGTTGGAGAAGGGAAACGCTAGCTACTCCAGTATTCTGGCCTGGAGAATTCCATGACTGTATAGTCCATGGGGTCACAAAAAGTTGGATATGACTGAGCAACTTTAGCTTTCAAGGTATAAATTACGAAAAGATACTTATTTAAGAACTAGTGAAGGCAACATTTAACAACATACTGAGATATTTAGGAGAATATATATTTTGAGAGTAAGGAAACCAGAGCAATTTATCTAGACTGGGATAGCATAGGAAGATTTTCTTGTAAAGATTGGACATAAATTAGGCTTTGAGGAAATGGAAAAAGATTAGAGGCTGAATCACTCTAGACTATAGAACAGAAATAAAGTTTTAGCAAGAAGAATGAATTTGGGGCATATGCTGGTGGGTACAGTAAGGTATAATGAACATCCTAGAGCTCCTGGGAGATTGACGGTTCTGCTTTCTTCCCACTAACCTGCATTTATAAGGCAAGTTCAGTCATTGAGCCTGAGAAGCTCAAAGGGTAGTTAGAAAAGAATGCAGAAATGTGCAGTCTCTACATTTGTTCTCCCTCTTAAATTTATCAACATATATGACTTTTAAAATTAGTGTGATATTTTCAGGTTTGTCTTCCTGTAAACTTATGAATAACATATTTTGGTTCATTTCTATATACTGAACTGAATGCTTATAATACTCTAAAAACACTCAGACATATTTTTGAATGGATAGAGAGATGGATAAATTTACAAGGAGAATAAAGCCGTATTTTATCACATTTATGCTCAAGTATTATTTTTGGTGCTATCACAAATATATTTTTTAAAACATTCACTTCAATAGTTTACCAATGGAGTGCTGGAAAGCAATTGGTTTATACATTGACATTTTATCCTAAGATTTTCTATTCTTGTGTATTATTTCTGGGAGTTTTTTGAGAGTCAGGAGGGGTGGTTTGGGATTTTATACATATACAATGTAGTTATCTGCAAATGAAAACATTATTATTTCTTTCCAACATGTGTAACTGTCTTTTTCTTGTTTTATTGTATTATCTAGAATCTCTAGTATAACATGGGATAGAATTGGTGAGAAATGACATTCTTGCCTTGTTCTCCCTAGTAGAAAAGCATCCAGTCCCTCATGGTTAGATATGATGTCAACTGCACATTTTTAAATAGATATTCCTAAAAAGAATATTTTTTGTCTGTTCTGGGTCTTCTTTACTTCACGGGGCTTTCTCTAGCTGTCGGGAGCGGGAGCTACTCTCTATTTGTGGTGCATGGGCTTCTCATTGCAGTTGCTTCTCTCGTTGCAGAGCAGAGGCTCTGGACTCAGTAGCAGCAGCATGTGTGCTTTGGCAGTTGTGGCTCATGGGCTCTAGAGCACCGGCTCAGTGCTTGTGGCACACAGGCCCAGCTGTTTCGCAGCATATGAAATCTTCTTGGACCAGGGATTGAACCCTTCCTTGCCACCCCCCGCCCCCTACTCCAGGGTTCTTGCCTGGAGAATCCCATGGACAGAGGAGCCTGGCAGGCTACCGTCTTCAGGGTTGCAGAGTCAGAGCTGACTGAAACAACTTATCACGCATGCACATTTACTTTTTTTGCCCCCCTAGTTAGCCCAGCTAGATATTTATCAATTTCATCAGACTTTTATAAGAACCAACATCTGTTTCATTGATTTTTCTCTACTGCATTCCTGTTTTCAATTTCATTGATTTATGCTTTAATTAGTATTATTTCTTTTCTTCTGCTTGATTTAGACTTACATTTCTTTCCTTTCCCTAGTTTCCTAAACTGGAAGTTTAGATTATTTCTTCTAAATACTTCTCTTATAAGCAGTTCATGCTATAAATTTCCCTCTAAGCACTACTTTTGTTGCATATGACAAATTCTGATAACTTAAATTTTATTTTCATTCAGTTTTAAACATTTTTCATTTCCCTTGAGACTTCTTCATTGTCCCATGTTAAAGTTAGAGCTGTACACTCAATCTCTAAATATTTTGGAATTTTCCAGCAATCTTTCTATTATGATTTCTAGTATAATTTCACTGGTCTAAGGGTATACTTTGTAAGATTCCAATTAAAAAAAATTGTTAACAACTGTTAATGTGCCTTTTATAATCCAGGCCATGGTCTGTTTATTAAACATTCCATTGAACTTGAAAATAAAGTGTATTCTGCTGTTGTGTGATGGAGTCTTCTAAAATACACATTCAGTTCAGTTCAGTCGCTCAATCATGTCCGACTCTTTGCGACCCCATGAATCGCAGCATGCCAGGCTTCCCTGTCCATCACCAACTCCCGGAGTTCACTCAGACTCACGTCCATCGAGTTGGTGATGCCATCCAGCCATCTCATCCTCTGTTGTCCCCTTCTCCTCCTGCCCCCAATCCCTCCCAGCATCAGAGTCTTTTCCAATGAGTCAACTCTTCGCATGAGGTGGCCAAAGTACCGGAGTTTCAGCTTTAGCATCATTCCTTCCAAAGAAATCCCAGGGCTGATCTCCTTTAGAATGTACTGATTGGATCTCCTTGCAGTCCAAGGGACTCTCAAGAGTCTTCTCCAACACCACAGTTTAAAAGCATCAATTCTTCGGTGCTCAGCCTTCTTCACAGTACAACTCTCACATCCATACATGACCACAGGAAAAACCATAGCCTTGACTAGATGGACCTTTGTTGGCAAAGTAATGTCTCTGCTTTTCAATATGCTATCTAGGTTGGTCATAACTTTCTAGAACAAGTTGATTGACAGCACTACTGTATTTCTGCCTCTTTGATTTGTCAATTACTGACAGATGAGTATTGAAGTCTCAAAACATAACTGTAGATTTTTCTATTTTCAGTTCTATCGATCTTTGCCTTGTGTAGTTTGATGTTCTGTTGTTAGATGAATACACATTAATTGTTATGTCATCTTGGAGACTGAAAAATTTATGATTATTTAATATCCCTCTTTATCCTTAACATTTTTCCTTGTTCTGAAATCTGTTTTGTCTTAAATTAATATAACTATTACATCTTTCAGGAGAAGGCAATGGCACCCCACTCCAGTACTCTTGCCTGGAAAATCCCATGGATGGAGGAGCCTGGTGGGCTGCAGTCTATGGGGTCGCACAGAGTCGGACACGACTGAAGTGACTTAGCAGTAGCAGCAGTAGCAGCAGTATTACATCTTTCTCTTCATTAGTGGTTGCCTAGTATAATATATTCGGAGAAGGCAATGGCACCCCACTCCAGTACTCTGGCCTGGAAAATCCCATGGACGGAGGAGCCTGGTAGGCTGCAGTCCATGGGGTCGCTAAGAGTCAGACATGACTGAGCGACTTCACTTTCTCCTTTCACTTGCATGCATTGGAGAAGGAAATGGCAACCCACTCCAGTGTTCTTGCCTGGAGAATCCCAGGGACGGGGGAGTCCGGTGGGCTGCCGTCTATGGGGTCGCACAGAGTCGGACACGACTGAAGCGACTTAGCAGCAGCAGCAGCAGCAGCAGTATAATATATGACTATATTTTGTCTTGTCTAATTTTAATTAAGCATTTTGTATTATTCCATTTTGTCTCTTCTGTTAGTATGTCACCTATATTTCTTTTTAAACATTTTTGAGTATATAACTTTCAGTTTATGATACATATTTTCAATTTATCCAAGTTGATCTTCAAATAATACTATACTATTTTACATGAAGTACAGATAATAGAACACAAAATTCCCAATTCCTCCTTACCCTTCCTTGTTGCAGTGCTATCATTTATTTCACTCATCAATATGTATAGACACTCCATCCATTTTTACTCTATTGATTCAAACAATCAATTGCCTTTCAGATGAATTTTAAAACTAAAAAATAAAAAAGATTTTACTTTTATTCATTTCTTCTCACTTTATTTTTTCTTTATGTAGATCACAGTTTCTGAGCCTTTATCAACTTCGTTTTTGGCAAATAACTCCTTTGTTTCTTTCAAGACATGTATGATGGCTATGATTCACTCTATTTTGTTTGTTTGAGAACGTTTTCATTTATTATTCTCTTTTGAAGGGTAATTTCATTGGGTATAGAATTTACTGAGTATAGAAATCTTATGTGGAAAACATGGTCTTTCATCATTAAGTCACATTAATAGTAAGGTTTTTAAGGTGTTCTTTATCATGTTGAAGTTACCTTCTTGACTAGTGTACTAAGGTTTTCTTTTTTTTTTTTTTAATCACAAATGAGTGTTAAATTTTGTGAAATGATTTTCCTATGCAACTACTGATGTGGTAGACTATAATAACTTATTTTTGACTATTGAATCAGTCTTACAACCTAAGATAAACCCCTTTGGGACAAGGCTTATTTTATTTTATACTTAACTGGATTTGATTTTTATTTATTATTTTATTGGCCTGTAGTAGCTCACTTGCTTGCCCCCCTCTCACATTTTTTTAAATGTGTTTATCTGGTTTTTACGTCTATGTAATGCTGGCTTTGCACAATAAGGTAGAGAGTCTTCTCTTCTGTTCTATTTTCTGAGAGAAGTTGTATGAGAAATGGCTAATTCTTCTTTTCATGTTTGGAAAAATTCTTCAGAGAAGCCATCTTGGCACAGATATTTCTTTTTTGGGAGTTTTTTAAAGTACAAACTTACTTTTCTAATTTATCTTTATTTATCTTAATAGTTTGTGGTTTTCAAAGAATTGGCACATTTTTTTCAAACTGTTGAAATTTTGAGCATTCCACACACATTTATCCCAGAGAAATGAAAACGTTTTTCATACAAAAACCTGCACATAAATGTTTATAGCAGATTTATTTGTGGAAGTCACAAGACTGAAGCAACCCAGATGTCCTTCAACTAGTAAACTGTTAAACAACCTGTGATACATATATATCTTGGATGACCATGTGGCAATAAAATGAAAAGAACTAACAATAAACTCAGCAAACTGGATAATCTCCAGAGAATTATGTTGAGTATGAAAAAAAAAAAAAAGAAAATTTCCAAAATGTTACATATTCTGTGGTTCATTGATATGATTTTCAATAAATGAACAAAATTAGAGAAATGGAGAGCAGGAGACTGGTTGCCAGGTATTGGAGAGGGAAGGAGAAGGGAAGTGGGTGTGGCCATAAAAAGGCAACATGAGTGATCATCTTGATGATGGAAATGTTCTGTATCTTGTTTACATCAATTTCAATATTCTGGTTGTGATCTTCTACTACAGAGCTACAAAATGTCCCCCTTTGAAGCAAACTTGGTAAAGAACACTGAGAGTTAAGATCACCCACAATCTCTCTGCATTATGAATGTGAATGCAAATCTACAATTACCTCAAAACAATAAATTTAATTAAAAAATACACTTAAGAGATACAACACTCAAATGCAACATAGGAACTTTTGGATCTTGATTCAAAAAAAGATCTCACAAGATTTTATGACTATCAAGTAATTTGAATATAGATTGGTTGTTTGATGATACTAGAAGACATACAATCATTTTGTTAGGTGTGATCATTGGCACTGTGGTTACATAATGAAAGAAAGTGTTTAATATTCATATTGCAGCAGCACCAAGATCAAAAGAATGGTGGTTTTCCTTAAAATACTTTGGAAAACAATTATTAAAATGTTAGAGGATTTCTGAAACAAAATAATAGTTGAGAAATAAACTGGTGCTATATCTGTCATCCTAGGGCCCTTGCTGCTGCTGCTTCCCACTATCCTGGCAGTCACTGCAGTAACCCCTGAAGACCCAGACCCCAGCTTCATGGGAGATCTGCACACATTCACACCTCAGACACCAGGACCTCTGCCACAGTAAGTGCACCTATGTGTTCCCCAGGACCCAAGAGCTGCTGTAATTTTGCATGCACCTGATCCCAGAACCCCAGCTCTGCTGTTGCTCTAAGTGCCAGCATACCAGACCAGGTGCCAAAAGAAACCTCCTCAACTGGAATTTACTCCCACAGGTGAAAACAAAGACAAGAAAAGCCTAGCAGTGGTAGCCTCTACAGAGCCTAATAGCCCTGGCTACCACTGCCACTCATATTCCATGGTCTTGGCCACAGAAGACCCCCCTGCAGCTTGCACTGATGTTGACCTCAGCTGATACAGCTGCATGAAGATTACACCACTACACCTTGCCATGAACCAAAGGCATAACATCCAGTCCAGCTGGCCTTCTTACAGTCACCTTCAGATGAATGTCTTTCCCCACTGAAGCTGGTCCAAAAAGGCTGGAAGAGGTGACCACAATGTCAAATACACAAACGTCAACACAAATCTAGGGAGAGAGATGGCCGTCCGGGTAAATGATGTTCAAAGATGCTCAAACAGATATAAACCAAAGAAATTTTCACTGAGACAAGTCATAATCAAGCTCTCAAAAATTAAAGACAAAGAGAATTGTGAAAGTAGCAAGGAAAAAAAAAGTATCATATAAAATGTGTGTTCAGTTGTGAATGACTCTTTGTGATCCCAAGGACTGTAGCCTGCCAGGCTCCTCTGTCCATGGAATTTTTCAGGCAAGAATACTAGAGTGGGTTGCCAATTCCTCCTCCAGGGGATCTTTCTGACCCAGGGATCGAATCATGTCCCCTGTGTCTCTTATATAGGCAAGTGGATTCTGTACCACTGAGTCACCTGGGAGCATATAAAGGGGAATCCCAATAAAGCTATAATTTGATTTCTCAGCAGAAGCCTTGCAGGCTAGGAGAGAGTGTGATGATACATTCAAAGTGCTTAAAGAAAAAACACTTTCAGCCAGAATACTCTAACCAACAAAGCTGTCCTTGATCTTAACAGAAAACCATATTCTACTAAAACCTTACTTATATTAATTAGTAAATAATTAATAAGTGAATATGCAAATAAATGAATTCTAAAGTTGCAGGACACAAAATCAACATATAGAAATCAGGTGAATGAAAATTCTTATGATAACTGATTCGAATTTTATCAAATGATTTTTTTCTGCATCTACTGAGATACATATATGGCTTTCTAATATTTTAATTTAAGGAATTTTGTGTCGACACAGGTACTATTGGGCTATAACTTTCTGCTTCATACTATTCTTGCCCTGCTTTAGCATCAGTTTTATTCTTGCCTCACAAAATTACTTGGGAATAGTTCCCATTTTCCTATTCTCTCTGGTATTTTATTTGAGATTTAAATGATCCTTTCCTTTAAAGTTTGGAAGAATTTGCCTGTAAATATATCTCGATCGGGTATTGATAACAAGGGTAGACTTGTAGCTATGGATTCACAGTGTTGAAAGGTTAGAAGTTCATTCAGATTTCCTTTTCTTTCTGTAATCAGTTATGTTAAGTACTTGTTGTCTAGGTTTTCACACGTACTCTATGTAAAATCATATACTCTTTGTGTATATATGTCTTTTCTCCTGTTGTAATTTTAGTACTCTAAAGGAAGTGTACATTTTTCATCTTTCTTTTTTTTTTTCGGTCACTTTCTCTTTTATTTATTTATTTATTTTTTAAATTTTATTTTATTTAACTTTGCAATATTGTATTGGTTTTGCCATATACCAAAATGAATATGCCACAGGTATACATGTGTTCCCCATCCTGAACCATCCTCCCTCCTCCCTCCCCATACCATCCCTCTGGGTTTTTATCTTTCTGACGCTTTCATGATTTTGCTATTGGATTTTGTTTTTCTGAAGATTTACTATGTTATGTCTTTGTGTGAATTATTTTTTATTAATCCTTTCTTGTTTTTTCATCAATTTTGGATAATCATAACTATTATCTCCTTAAATATTGGCTTTAGCTTTTTATCTTATTATCTCTGTTCTCTCTTTTTAGAACTTCTACTAGATATATGTTACAATATCTCATTTTTGTTTGAAAAAGTGTTTGTTATATTTTAACCATGATTTCCTTTGACTTTGACTCTTTCATTCACTAATATTCTCAACATTTAATGCTATCAGTCCTGAATAAATCATTTATTTGAAGGCATTCATTTATTTGTCCATTTATACATAGATTAAATATAGGTTGACTGTCAGCCGAGTGTTTGTTAGGTACCATGTAAGGCACTGAAGATACACTGGTAAACAAAACTGATATAAGTTCTGTTCTCATGGAAATTACAAATGCTAAATTCTTCTTGTTGCTAGATCTTTACACATAACCATGATGATTTCTTTTGGATATATTTTAGACATACATCTGCTGGTTGAAAAGGTGTGATATATGCTAACATTTTAATAACTGCCAATTTTTTTGCTGAGAGTTTGTACTAACTTACATATAATAGCCAATATAAAAGACAAGAACCCTCTCCCACAAAAATATGTATTGTGTGTTTATGTAGTGACAGATTTTATTTTATCAGGCTCCAAAATCACTGCAGATGGTGACTGCAGCCACGAAGTTAAAAGACACTTGATCCTTGGAGAAAAGCTATGACAAACCTAGACAGCATATTAAAAAGTAGAGACCTCACATCACTTTGTCGACAAGGTCCATGTAGTCAAAGCTATGGTTTTTTCTGTAGTCACATACAGATGTGAAAGTTCTACCAAAAAGAAGGCTGAGCACTAAAAAATTAATACTTTTGAACTTTGGTGATGGTGAAGACACTTGAGAGTCCCTTGGACTGCAAGGAAATCAAACCAGTCAATCCTACAGGAAAAGTGAAAGTGAAAGTCAGTCGTGTCCAACTCTTTGCAACTCCATGGACTATATATACATGGAGTCCATGGAATTCTCTAGGCCAGAAAACTGGAGTGGCTAGCCTTTCCCTTCTCCAGGGGATCTTCACAACCCAGGGATCGAACCCAGGTCCCCTGCATTGCAGGAGGATTTTTTACCAGCTGAACCACAAGGGAAGCTCTACAGGAAATTAACCCTAAATATTCATTGGAAGGACAGATGATGAATCTCCAATACACTGGCCACCTAACGCGAAGAGCCGGCTCATTGGAAAAGGCCCTGATGCTGGGAGAGTGAGAGCAGAAGGAGAAGCAGGTGACAGAGGATGAGATGGTTGGATGTCATCTCCGACTCAATGGACATGAATTTGAGCAGACTCCAGAAGATAGTGAAGGACAGGCAAGCCTGGCATGCTGCAGCCCATGGGCTCATAAGGAGTAGGACTGATTGAGCATGACTTGGCAAAAACAATGCGTGTATACAGTCAGTGACGGTTTCTTTTGCTCTTTTTCTTTTTCCTTTTGGATATTCTCAAGCATTTTCTATACTTTATTTTTAGAGTAAGGAAATGAAAATCAATATTAAATCAATTATGCTAGCTACTTCATAAAGGTTCATATGAATTTATTGGTTAAAATGTACTTGTTGGATTTCCTGGGGGTTCCATCAATCTCTGCTATTTCTTTGATTCTTCACAACACATGAAGTTCATAGTTGATAAGAATCCACAATTCCTTGTAAATCCTAGGAGATATTTCATTGATTTCCTAGGTTGAGAAAAATCACAATGAGAATCCTGAGTAATTTGTTTTAGCAATATTGCCTGGCCATTATTTCCACTTAAAATTATTAAATGTTAAAAATTTGATATTTTTCAGTAAGCAAAATTCAGCTAACCTTAAAAATGTTGTCAAGAGACCAGTTGTTGAAATCTGCCTAAACAAGTAGGTGAAAATTTTATATAATGGAAGTATGAGTTTATTTCAAAAGGGCTCAGATAAAGCTATCTATTAGACTAATATCTCTTGCAGAGCATTTCTAACTTTTGGATTCACACATCTGTTTCTCATGGTTTGGAGAACAAACAAACAAGCAAATATCCAACCAACCACTCTTCAATGCCCATAAATTCCATAATAGTGGACTCCTGCTGAGTGAACCACAGTGAATCAAGATCCTCCAAATATTTGTAAGCTTGATACAAAGACGTTGAAAAGGAATTGGGATTAGTTTATTTTGTTCTACATAAATTGTACTCTTGATGTTCCATAGGCAATTTTATTTAAGCCTGATTAAATAATAAGTTCAGTAGAATTACTAATGTCAGAAAATTACATGAATGATTATGGACAGAAGTGAGATTTTCTTAAAAGGAATGAAATGTTTCCTTGGCAAATATCTTGAGGTCAGTCTTGCAGCAGAAAAATGAAAACCAGGGAGCAAGTCTCAGACCATAGTGAGAAAAACTTCCTCTTCTCTCTGGGTGAGCAGTAAGGTATACTTTTGAGCTTGGAAATTCTTAGTGTGTTACTCTTGGAGGGAGTGGGGGTTGGGCTTCCTCTGGGTAAGTGGAGACAGCCCAGAGCACCACCCAGAAATAGCTCAGGCTGAGGTACTAAGACAAATTGTAACTTAGTCTTCGTATTTTACTTCCCTCCCCTTATCTCTTTTTGTCTTCCCTGGTGGCTCAGATGTTAAACAGGCCTGCAATACAGGAGACTGCCTTCCATCCCTGAATAGGGGTAGATTCCTTGGAGAAGTGAATGGCAATCCACTCCAGTATCTCCTTATCACTATCTTTCAGTCACTTATCTCTACATTTCAGTAAATGAAGGGCACCTTTCTCTACCTTTCATGAGAAAGGAGACTCTGGGCTTACAACAGTAAGTTCATGGAAAGAAAGATTTCTTCACATTTGGATGGAGTTGAAAAGTGGAAACAGGGATCTCCTCCACTGAGCTCATGGTGGGGAGTAGTGAAATGCTTACTAAATGCCGCACATCAGTTCCTTCCTAAGGATCAACACGCAGCAGCAGCAGCAGGGGGACAGAACTCAGAGGTCATAGTAAATGACCTATTCCTGAAGAGAAGTGAGCACCAACCAAAGACCTCTCTAAACACTTAACAGTCACTTAGAGGGAGACTAATTTTAGCCTGTAAGCCATCAGAAGCTCATAGTGTAAGAATGCTTGTTTGATGAGATTTTTCCCAATATTGACTTATTTTTGTTTAGAGGAAGCCAGATCTGGGCTAGAGTTTATCAAACTCATTATTTCTGAGTTTCCTGTAAGCAACAACTTTTCTATAGAATCTTCACACTGCGCTCTCCCAGTCTACACCTATTTCTTTCCTCTCTGCAGCTCCTAACAGCTCTTCAAATGTGAGAGGCATCTTAACACACTGGTAAGTGATAGAGAGTAATTCCAAGGTTGGTACTGAGGATGAGAGAGGGTGGGAGGGAGAAGGGGAGGAAGGAGATAATCACACAGATTAGCCTCTCTTACTAAAAATAAGATGTGTGATACTCTGAAAAGCAGAGATTTTAACTTTGCTGAATCCAAATTTCTAAATGGAGTGTGTCTCTTCAGGAGACACAGATTTTGCAAGAGAAATCACTAATAAATACCAAGGACCCCAGAGTCCTTGAGTCCACTTTATGCTAAGTACCCACTATGGAGGAAAATTAATCATGTATCCTAACATGAGTAGACAGCACAATAATTACCCATTTTCATTTGAAAATCCAGCACTTAGGCTTTTAGTAAGAAAAGGCCATGGTTTTGTCCTTTGTTCCCCACAGGACACTTTTTGAAGAAATTCTACTGTAGCGTTGAATGTTACGCTAAAGTGTTACATACTAAAATGTGATGATATGAGAATTATATAGGCATATAAAGTAGGAAAAGAGCTACTCAAGTCACTTGATATGGGGGGATGTCATTTTCTCATCAAGTCATTACATTACAAAGCACTTTGTGATCAATTTACACACAGGTTCTGTGTAAAGGTAAATATAAGAGAAGGGTGAATTCAAAGTGCGGAAGAGCAGCCTTTGACCGTAATTAGGTGGTTTTGTTTCCCAGTGAACTCAATATTCCCATTCTTAAGTAAACCCATGTGTTCATAGACTCCTCCTGCTTAGAGCAGTGGTCTCCAGAAGAAACCAGAGAGCGTGAAGAAATGACAGCAAGTCTTTCATTGGAAACTTAGATGCATGTATTATTCTTATGAAGCCAATTCTGTGCCAAAGTGAGCAACGTGTTGTTTTCTACTTATCTCATAGGAGTACATTTTTAAACAGGTTTATAAGAATCTCCAGAAACTGCTTCACCTCAGAAAAGGGCAGGAAAGGAGGAATGTGGAATTTAGAATTTCTGGAATCACATACACTTCAGAATATTCAACAGAAGGTATCTCAGCATCTTGCTCTTTTATTTCCCAAGCTGTCTAACTTTGAAACACAGAGGATAATCAAGGTCCTTGTAAGAACTACAAAACTTAAAAGCAAGAGAGAGATGCATAATTAAATAGGGGTGTTCCAAAGAAATCAGCTAAATCTGTGGCTTTGAAACATTTTTCCTGTGATAACTATAAAAAATCCATTTGATATCACAACCCAGTGTACACTTACAGATACATATACATTTACCTTCGGAGAAGGCAATGGCACCCCACTCCAGTACTCTTGCCTGGAAAATCCCATGGACGCAGGAGCCTGGTAGGCTGCAGTCTATGGGGTCGCTGGGAGTCGGACATGACTGAGTGACTTCACTTTCACTCTTCGCTTTCATGCATTGGAGAAGGAAATGGCAACCCACCCCAGTGTTCTTGCCTGGAGAGTCCAAGGGACGGGGGAGCCTGGTGGGCTGCCGTCTGTGGGGTCACACGGAGTCGGACACGACTGGAGTGACTTAGCATACATTTTACCTTTACTATGTGTGCTCCATTCACATATTTTCTTTTGTTTCTACTCTATTTCATTAAAAAAATTGCTTAGGATCCATTAAGTTACTATAATGACCAGTTATAGGGCTCAATCTGCTGGTTGGAAAACATTGAGTTCTACTAATGAAAAAAAATTCATGATAGACACAAAAAGCCAGTAGCCCATTTTATACATCTGTGTAACTATAACATGTGAAGGGAGCATGTGGAAAGGGTAGGCTTTCCCACTTGTTCCACCCGGCCTGAACAATGTAAACTGTTTTAATATTAAGCCTTTATAGACACCTTCGATTAATACAGGATGCTTTGCCTGGTTTTCTCTGATAACAAAACATGGGTTTGATCACAAAGAAATGCCAAGGAGAAGAGCTTATTTTTCAAGAAAATGGAAGAATGATTGGGAACAATTGGAAAAACCTGACCTTGTGGAAATAATGGAGAGTTTCCCAGGGACACAGAGAGAGAATTTACCTGGCAGGTGATGACCAGGCTCAGGATGATCAGGGAATCCTGAATAGCCAGGAGAAGTATATGCATTTTAATGAGCCACTGAAGCAGTATTCCACCTCCAAGGATGGAAAAAATGAGAGAAAAGAGAGGCTCTTTCAGGGTTGGCTTGTTTTTCTTTTTACTGGAGAAGATGAATACTAAAATGTTATAATCAAGAAAGATGAGTTCAGAGGAGATGACAGGATGCATATTTAGATGGAGCTTTGCAGAAAAGAATTAAGAATAGGGATTTTACTTTTTAAGTGAAGAAATAAGTGACTGGAAATGCAGTTTAACTAGTTTGAGACAAAAATTCCCTGAGTGAAACAAATTTTTAAGTAATGGTTTCACTTTTTTTTTTATCTCAATCTACCAAATAGTTTCAGAGAAAGTGATGTACAGAATATTTGGGGCTCCATGATTAAAAAGATAGCAATAAATTCAAATATGTACATATGAGAGCATCTGAGATGGTGAAAACTCTAGAATAAATGTTCTATTAAGAACCCCAAAGGACCTGGATGCACTCATCTTAGTGAAGCAAATGCTAAAAAGAGACAAAGTTTGTATCTACAAATATAAATTATTTTGTATAGAAAAGGATAACACGATTTTATGATTTGAATGAGTTGTACACACATCAAAAGACATGATCCTTCATGAAGAGGATGACTGAAGACATATAATACCATCTCCAACTTTAGGACTCTGTAATTCTAGATATCTACCTTATAGTATCATTGAGAAGATAAAATGAAATGAAATACATATTAAAAATATATAACATCTATACACAAATAATTAAAATATGATAAATAATAAATGATAATTATGATTAAACAGATACATTTCATTTTACTGGTAGGTTTTGGAAACCTCCTTAAAACTTTAAAAATTAAAGTTGTTTTTCTAGTCTAGTAAAAAAAATTAAATAGTTAAAATTTTAAAAAGTGAATTTTCTAGTGAATTGAATTATCTGGGTTACTTTAACAAAGATTTTCCTAATTCAATCACAAAATCACTGATTATTTTTGTAAAGGGACCAGTATAGAAAGGAATTCAGGTTTGAAGTTTGAATATATACATATACATATATATATATACATACATACAGACAGAGAGAGAGAGTGAGAGAGAGAGAGAGATTGACAAAGCAATTAGTACAATGCTTGGCACATCACTGACAACAATAATAATTAGTTTGATAACAAGACACTTCACAAATATGTTTACTTAGCCAATTAAGGCTAAATATGTCAGCAGAATGTCCAGAGGAGACAGTTACAAATACCAAAGGGAAATAACTACTACATTCGGAAAATACCATTGATTATATTAAATTATCTTTAGGGACTTATTTTAACTTCAAGCTGATGATATCTGTTTCTCTGAAAGAATGGGACCTAGATACCAATGTATCTGCAACTGTGTCAACATAAATGGATTTTTCTTTTCCTCTCTGTCAGAGAATTTTCTTTGTGAGCAACTAATAATTATGTAAACTTATGTCATTATGATTTCCTTTCTTGCCAGATATGTGCAGAGCAACTGACATAATGCACAATAGTCAGTACTTACATGGTATGAACACCCACACCATTACACTTGCACAGAAATCTAAAAAGGACACTTTACCATTATGATTATGATTTTGTTTGTTTGTTTGAGTCTTATTTAAGGTAGATACTGACAGAAAACCAAGTATGGATAAATTGTACATACTTTGTTTTAAATTTGCCTGCTGAATGTAAAGGAACACTGATAGTTTTATATATGAACTTGATTGGATCACAGCATGTCCAGCTATCTAGTTAAATATTATTTTCAGGTTTGGCTGTGACACTGTTTCCAAAAGAGACTTGTTTTTGAATTGATAGACAGAGTAAAGTAGATTGCTCTCCCCAATGTGGTCTGGCATCATATAAGCTTCTTGAGGCCTGAAGGGAAGAAGAAGAAGGAAGGAAGTTTGAAATCACTTTCTGCCTGACCACATGAGCCTAGACATCAACCTTCTTCTTCCCTTGCACTCCTGCTTCTCAGGCCTTCACACCCAGACAGGAGTCTATACCACTGGCTGTCAACTTTTCAGATCTGCAAACTCTGACATTCCTGAATATCCAGCTTTGAGATTACAGATAAGACTTGTCAGCCTTCATAGTCACATGAGCTGCTTCACTATAATAAATCTCTTTATGTAAGTATACACAAGTATAAATATAAGGTATTATATATTATCATGTGTAATATATATAATTATATTTTCGGGTCTGTTCCTTTAGAGAAACTTGACTAATAAAAACATATAAGACATGAAAGATACATACATAAGATACCCACAATAAGATATGGAAGATGTAGCAAATCTCTAGAAAACAGGAACCTGCAGGAATAAAAGTTGAAGGAACACTTGACATTTTCCCATGCTTATAAATTATTTCTGAAGAGACAGATAGTCTGAAATTTCTGGAAATTAAAATCTGGGTTTGCCCCAGCTGAAAAGCTTTGACTTTAATTATGCTGCACTGCTTATTGTTTATCAAAGTAGGAGTTCTAACAGGTGGAACTTCAGTGGACTAAGGTGGATTCATTTAGTGGATTCATTAAGTGGACATATGGATTCATTTAGCTTGTGGCTGTCGGGCTGCACCCCATGGGCCTACAAGGCCTGTACTTACCCAGCTTCAAGATTGAAGAAAGAGCTCAGAGTCAGCAACAGACATCAGTGGTTTAATGGATGGGATGGAGGATCTTACATGTCTGAAGCAAAGTCCTGGGGCCACAACCCACCATATGCAGCAGAAGTGAGCAGGACATGACTAGCTGTGGTCCTTACTCCAAGAGGGAGGGGAAGGTTACCAGTTGGTTACAGGAGGAGTTGACTGCAGGTTGGTTCATGGGTTACCAGGGAAAAGAGCAGAAGAGCATAACCCTAATTCCCTCTTTGTTAAGCTGTCATCAGGTGGAGATTTTCTAATTTAAAGGTAAGGAAAAACACTGGCTGGGGCAGGGGGCAATAGGTAGGAAGGTCAGTCATGTGAGTAGGTGTAGGTGAAGCAGGGACTGGTCAAGCAGAGGATGTATAGAGAGCAAGAGAACAGCCATCTTGGGAGGCCTGATCACACACTCCACCCCTATGTGTCTTTCATGACCCTTACAATCTTGGTCTGGCCCTCTTCTGAGACATCCCTGGGATCAGGTACATAGAAGGGCATGGCAATCAGATACAGCAAATACAACACAGACACCAGAAGCTAAGTATCAAGAGTAAGATACCCAGTAGGACCAGAACAGTGAGTCACCAGGATGTGGGCAAATTTGGGAGCCAAGCACTCAGCAGGTCAATGGAGACGGAGTCAGTGGCAGCAGCTTCTTGACAAACTGTGGTTTTCACAAACCCAGAGCCACCCATGGGGAAGGGAAGGCCCTGGTTCTAGAAGAAACATTCTGGTAGTATAGGAAGGAGTCAGCTGTCACTGTAAGTCTGAAACCCAGGTTATGTTGAGTGCTATTAGGAGTGAATCCCTTCAGTTCAGTTCAGTTGCTCCATTGTGTCCAACTCTTTGGGACTCCATGAATCGCAGCATGCCAGGCCTCCCTGTCCATCACTAACTCCTGGAGTTTACTCAAAATCATGTCTATCGAGTCAGTGATGCCATCCAGCCATCTCATCCTCTGTTGTCCCCTTCTCCTCCTGCCCCCAATCGCTCCCAGCATCAGAGTCTTTTCCAATGAGTCAACTCTTCGCATGAGGTGGCCAAAGTATTGGAGTTTCAGCTTTAGCATCAGTACTTTCAATGAACACCCAGACTGATCTCCTTTAGAATGGACTGGTTGGATCTCCTTGCAGTCCAAGGGACTCTCAAGAGTCTTCTCCAACACCACAGTTCAAAAGCATCAATTCTTCGGCACTCAGCTTTCTTCACAGTCCAACTCTCACATTCATACATGACCACAGGAAAAACCATAGCCTTGACTAGATGGCCCTTTGTTGGCAAAGTAATGTCTCTGTTTTTCAATATGCTATCTAGGTTGGTCATAAATTTCCTTCCAAGAGGTAAGCGTCTTTTAATTTCATGGCTGCGGTCACAATCTGCAGTGATTTTGGAGCCTCCAAAAAATAAAGTCTGACACTGTTTCCACTGTTTTCCATGAAGTGATGGGACCAGATGCCATGATCTTAGTTTTCTGAATGTTGAGCTTTAAGCCAACTTTTCCACTCTCCTCTTTCACTTTCATTAAGAGGCTTTTTAGTTCTCTTCACTTTCTGCCATAAGGGTGGTGTCATCTGCATATCTGAGGTTATTGATATTTCTCCCGGCAATCTGGATTCCAGCTTGTGCTTCTTCCAGCCCAGCGTTTCTCATGATGTACTCTGCATAGAAGTTAAATAAGCAGGGTGACAATATACAGCCTTGACATACTCCTTTTCCTATTTGGAACCAGTCTGTTGTTCCATGTCGAGTTCTAACTATTGCTTCCTGACCTGCATATAGGTTTCTCAAGAAGCAGGTCAGATGGTCTGGTATTCCCATCTCTTTCAGAATTTTCCACAGTTTACTGTGATCCACACAGTCAAAGGCTTTGGCATAGGTCTTTCCAAATAAAACACAGTTAAGCCCACTAGTTGGACTGGTGTGTCCAGAAGTCAGCCTTTTCCATTCCACACAGCATTGCTCTGGGGTGCTCATGGGCAGTCAGTTGCACAGTGGCATTTATTGAAGGGGGTCCTTCTAATATACTGGCATGTGGGACAGGAAGATGGTGAGAGTCTTTTTCCTCCATTGTTCACCATCCCCACATAGTCACATTAGTTGGATCAATTTCAATGGAAGTACAGAGGATGACAATGGCATCTTGCTGTGAACCCCACAATTAGACTCATTTTGCAATAAGGCCACGGTTGCTTCCCAGTCCTTGAACAGATTTTCTTCACTCAGGCTAGGGGTGAAATGTAAGGCATCTAATAGGTTCAACACAGGGAGATCATGACCATTAAGCTAAATAAAAGCAGTACTTGTATTTTGAAATATCACACTGCCTGTAGTTTTTGTCCTGGTTTGCCATACAGTCCAGAAACTCAAGTTTTCAGTAATAACAGAAACATATTCAAAATCATGTCTCCAACGGCCACCTAATTTTACCTCGGCTGTCTGAACCATAGGTTACTCCAGTTTGACTTTGAGATGCATTCCCCTCACAATGGCGTCTCAGGTGGCTCAGTGGTAAAGAATCTACCTGCCAATGCTAGAGACATAGGAGATGCTAGTTTGATCCCTGGGTCAGGAAGATCCCCTGGAGGAGGAAATGGTACCCCACACCAATATTCTTGCCTGGAAAATTCCACAGACAGAGGAGCCTGGCAGGCTACAGTCCATAAAACTGCAGAGTGGGACATGACTGAGCAATTGAGAAGGCACACCCCTCCACAATGGCCAGAGAAGATGTACAATGCATGCTCGATAGGCCACAAACCAGACCACTCTGGTCAATAAAGTTTAAATTAGATCATGTGTAAGCTGGAATGACTTCCCCATACCTCCACATGTGAAGATTTTTCCTTCATTTCCCCTTTCCATAGGCTAAAGTATATAAACCTTGAAGTCACAGTGAAAGTTGCCTGTCTGCCCTGGGTCCGGGTTGTGTCCTTCTTGCTCTGCTAGGCCTCCTTCATATTTGCCCAGTTATCTATGTTGGGGGAAAGCTGATCAGATATTGTGAATAAGCTTTGATGTTGATGGGGAAACATTTTGGAGGTTATTCATTTTATTCCTTATACTAAATTGTTACATACCCACTATACCTGTGCTTTTAGCAGCATACTTAGAGCAAGCAGTTATACATCATGAGTAGTTCTACTCTGTGACAACTTCACTAGATAATTTTCTTTTCCTCCTGAACATTAGGGCAAAAGAGAGGCTAACACAATAGCTTTCATAAATATAGACCTCAATTAGCAAGAATATGATTTAATATCTGCTGAAATATACTTTTCTGTCTAAAATTAACCTCATCTCCACCAAACATAGTCAATTCAAGACTAACTTGTTTGGAAAATAAGTCTGGTCAGTTGACTATATAGGCTCCTCCAAACTGGCTGTGGTAGAATTCCTCAGAGGAAATCTGAGACTGAATTCCTCAAAGGCCACTCAAGGACAGGAGAGCCATGCCAAAGACATGCCATCAGGCTCTGCCTTGGAGGATTTCTCTCTTCTTGAGGTCCCCAATATATTGAGATTGCCACACATGCCAGGAGATGGTCTTTCCTGTCCCCATGATAAGGCTGCTCAGAACCCAAGAGTCTTCAATTCCTGAGAGACCAGGAAGAAAGAAAAGAAAAAGTTTTCAATTCTACTCATAGGTGTAGTTTACCAAATTGCTGTAAGTCATAAGTAGCTTGAGGGAAGGGCTTCCCTGTATCTAGAAAACACAGATCAAAACTAGAAATGTTCTAGACAAAAGCCATAAAAATCATTAACATAACCATCCAGCCATTAATGTTCCAATATTTTATCCTCTTCGAAATGACCCAGACAGTCAATGAATCTTCTTCACTTAACTTAGTTTAGTTGTGTTGCTGCTGCTGCTAAGTCACTTCAGTCGTGTCCGACTCTGTGCGACCCCATAGATGGTAGCCCACCAGGCTCCCCTGTCCCTGGGATTCTCCAGGCAAGACCACTGGAGTGGGTTGCCATTTCCTTCTCCAATGCATGAAAGTGAAAAGTAAAGGTGAGGTCGCTCAGTGGTGTCCAACCCTCAGCGACCCCATGGACTGCAGCCTTCCAGGCTCCTCCATCCAAGGGATTTTCCAGGCCAGAGTACTGGAGTGGGGTGCCATTGCCTTCTCTTTAGTTGTGTTAGGTAGTTAGAATAGGGAAAAGGCGTCCAAAATGGAGGTGGCTAAAAGACAAGGAAGGGAAAAGCCCGTGAAAATAGAACAGAGGAAGGTCAAAGGAAGGTCGAGGACCAGAGTGAGGACTTCAGGTAGAACAGCACTCCTGGTTAAGCCCAATTTGCATAAGGCAGGCCCAGGGGGAAGGAAAAAACATATAAAAAGAGGAGCCAAAGGGCGCTCTCTCTCTCTCCACCGCGCGCTGGGGCGCTCTTCTCTTCGCGTTTTTGGATCTATGGATCAAGGCCCTCATGCCTCGAAGGTGGATTTTCCTGCTATCTTCTAAATAAAATAGAGCTGTAACACTGAGCTGTAACACTGATTTGTCTAAGAGTTATAACACGGTCTGTCTAAGACTCGAGAGCTGTGACGCGCCGAGGGGGTTTTAATGTCCATCATTCTGAATCTTTGTTGTGACGAGACAAAAAACCAAGGAGCATACACTCGCCTGACAGTTGCAAGTTATCGAAATTTGGACAGACTGTTATACATAGACATTCCCAAAACACATATAGTATTTTAAAGCATTTTAAAAGGCCTTGTTTTTTCTTCTCTTCTTCACTCTCAGGGATCAAGTGATAAAAGTTCCCGAGATCCCAGGTAGATCATTTACATCTCAACAGCACAAAAGAGAAATACTAATTTCTTCTAGAAAGCTAACTTCTTGTAACTGAAAGTGCAAAAAAAAAAAACAAAAACTAGTATCAGAATGTCAAAAGATTCCCATCATAGCCATTTCCAGGGATTTTTTTTTTTTTTTTAGTTTCAACAAATAACAGTAATAGATGATACATACCATTCATGTATATTCACATGTCTCACTTCCACAGGAACCAGAATCAGCATTCAAGCTAACCTTCACCTAGGCTGTTAACTCAGCCTCTGTGGCCTTTCTTAATACAAAAAGCAAAGGCCAGCCCACAACTGCAGCCATTTCTTTTTTCCTCACTGGAAAAGTGGCCAATATCTCCCCAGCAGTCTTAGTGGTGTCTGTAAGTTCTGTATTCTTGCCAGCTCCCATTCATCACAGGGCCCCACAGACTAGTGGAGAGCCACCCCAGGACCACCCTTGCAACTTCCAGGCCCTACATGGAATGCAGGAAAACAGCCCCTGCAACTTTTCATTTCCTGTCCTTACTTCTCAACATCTCAGCCCTCACAGGAGTCTCCTCAGTCTCCAGGCTGCTCTGCCAATTGCTAGGCTGCATTGTGCAGGCTTGCAAGCCCTGTACTTGCACAGCTTCTAGACCAAAGAAAAAGTGTGGAGTTGGAGAAGGAAATGGCAACCCACTCCAGTGTTCTTGCCTGGAGAATCCCAGGGACGGGGGAGCCTGGTGGGCTGCCGTCTATGGGGTCACACAGAGTCGGACACGACTGAAGCGACTTAGCAGCAGCAGCAGGGAAAGAGACATCAGTGGTTTAGTGGATGGACGAATTTACATGTCTGAAGCAAGGTCCTAGAGTGACACTCCGCTGTGTGTGGCAGAAGGCAGGCAGGATATGGAGGCAGGCTTTGCTCCTGGGAGAAGAGGTAGGTTACCAGTCATAGACGGAATTGAAGTCTGTAGGGAAATTGGCAAAGGAGCACAAACCTCACTTTCCCTTTCATAAGCTATCTCAGTGGAGATGACCTAAAGGTCAGAATAATTTCTAGCTGGGGTGGGGACAAGAATGACAGTTATGTGAGTGGGTTGTAGATGAAGCTAGGTTTGGTGGAGCAGGGGATGTACAGAGAGCAAGAGAACAGCCATCATGGGTGCCTGAAAGTACAGTGGCTTAGAGCAGAGAAAGAATATTGAAACAAACCTCTAATGGTTACATCCATTGTGTCTAAGACTTTGACACAAGATATAGTGGAATTGCAATGCCATCATTTTCTTTCATCATTCAACAAAGAAACTACTACTTTTACTGCAACCAACTTTTGATTTATTGTATCCACAGGGCTTCCCTGGTGGTTCAGCTGGTGAAGAATCCATCTGCAATGTAGGAGACCCTGATTCGATTCCTGGACTGGGAAGTTCCCCTGGAGAAGGGGTAGGCTACCCTCTCCTGTATTCTTGGACTTCCCTGGTGGCACAGATGGTAAAGAATCTGCCTGCAATGTGGGAGACCTGGGTTCGATCCCTGGGTTGGGAAGATCCCCTGGAGGGAGGCATAGCAACCCATTCCAATATTCTTGCTGGGAGGATCCACATGGACAGAGGAGCTGGGCAGGCAACAATTCATGGGGTCAAAGAGTCAGACATGACTGAGCAATTGAGCACAGCACAGCCTTGTATCCATATTAATAACATCAAAAATTCCCCAATTTTGTAAACTCGTTTTGGAAACTGCAAAGGCAATTGAGATCTTTGATATGATAAAATGTTTCTTACCCAAGCAAAGTTGTAACTGTAAGAAAATATGGGCCATCTGGCATCTTGGCACCAAATCTGGTTTGCTACTCTTGGAACAAGTTCTTCTGCCATTGTAACCCATGGGCATCAGATGAAATAAAGGATACTGCCAGCAATCTTCAAATAATTCTTGTCCACTGGCTCAAAAGTCACCAACTTTCGTCAAAAGAATGTTCTAATATACAGATAATGTATGGCTTAATATTTAAAAAAACCTTAGCGATATTTGAATAAAATTCAGGCATAAGTTTCACCTTAAGAAGAAAAATGTTCAACTTGAAGAATAGTTTGACAACAAAGAGTTTATTAATTACTTGGATTAATTAGCAAAATGCTTAAGCCATATGAATAAAATTCATTTTATTATTCAATGTTATCCATTTAGCCACCTCGAAGTGCTATCCTAAGGTTACTACTAAATGAATTTGCCATTGTATAATAAAGTATTGATGACAACAAATAATTGGGCTTTCTTGTGCTGGAGGAAATGCTTCTTAGCGGCAAATCCTGTTGATTTCCCTGTAGGTAAAATCTGGCTCACAGAAGCAGGGTCAAATTTTCCTGAAGGTTAATTATTGATAAATTACTTTAGAGCTGATTTATGGATTTCTCTTCCTTTACTATGTTTCAGATTATGGATGACCTGAAATTTGCTAAAGACAATATTGTGAACAAATGAAATGCTTCAAATCTAATCCCCTGATGAAGTCCTGTAGAATCCTGTTAATCATTAATGCATAAGTATCAATGTCCAACAGCTTTTATGTAATTTGCCACTTGTCTGAGCTAGTGTTTTCAACATTATCGTAAAAAAGCAATTGAAATCAATAGAAATAAAAAATAAAATGCAAGTTACCAGAAGAAACATCATTCCCAAAATTTAACTTCATCTTCAAAACAAACAACATTGGCTTTTGAAAAAATGCACGTTTGAACGAAATTGAGGTTTAGTTTTATTTTGTGCTGCTATTTAGAATTATTTAAAATGCCTTATGACCCAGCAATCCCAGTGCTGGGCATACACACTGAGGAAACCAGAACTGAAAGAGACACGTGTACCCCAATGTTCATCACAGCACTGTTTATAATAGCCAGGACATGGAAGCAACCTAGATGTCCATCAGCAGATGAATGGATAAGAAAGCTGTGGTACATATACACAATGGAGTATTACTCAGCCATTAAAAAGAATGCATTTGAATCAGTTCTAATGAGGTGGATGAAACTGGAGCCTATTATACAGAGTGAAGTAAGCCAGAAGGACAAACACCAACACAGTATACTAACACATATATATGGAATTTAGAAAGATGGTAACAATAACCCTGTATATGAGACAGCAAAAGAGTCACTGATGTATAGAATAGTCTTTTGGACTCTGTGGGAGAGGGACAGGGTGGGATGATTTGGGAGAATGGCATTGAAACATGTATAATATCATATATGAAATGAGTCACCAGTCCAGGTTCTATGTACGATACTGGATGCTTGGGGCTGGTGCACTGGGACGACCCAGAGGGATGGTAGGGAGGAGGGTTCAGGATGGGGAAGACGTGTATACCTGTGGCAGATTCATGTTGATATATGGCAAAACTAATACAATATTGTAAAGTTAAAAAATAAAATAAAAATAAAATTTATTAAAATGAAATCAACAGAGATGTTGCCTTTGTAAGGATAAGTTTTCAATCCATGTGAAGGACATTAATTTCAGACTCAGTAAAATAAACTGCAGATGTATGTTCCTGGTACTTAGAAACATTTTTATCTACTCTTTGTCTAATTCATTATTTTATGTAGGTTTCAAATCAATCCTTAATTTTTGAGAAAAGTGTTTTCTGACTGCCTTTAACCAGGCAAATTTGCCTATTTTATATTCTCACATGACCAAATATCAGCCCTTCAGAGTACTTGCCATAGTGAAGTCAAGGTGGCTTAGTCGTGTCTCTTTGCAATCTCATGGACTATACAGTCCATGGAATTCTCCGGGCCAGAAAACTGGAGTGGGTAGCCTTTTTCTTCTCCAGGGGATCTTCCCAACCCAGGGATTGAACCCAGATCTCCCACAGTGCGGGTGGATTCTTTATCAGCTGAGCCAGATTTTTTAACTAATATGTTCTTTTACTGCCTACAACTTCCATGAGAGCAGGGACTGTGCCTGGTGTTTTTTTTTTTTTTTTTAAATTTTATTTTTTATTACTTTCTTCTTAGCACCTAGAAAAATGACTGCACGTGGTAGAAAGATATAAAATTTTAATTTAAGAATGATGAAATCTTATCAAATAGAAAACTTCTTGAAGCTGAGAAAAAAGATGTATAGTTCTGTGGTGGAGAAGACTAACACATTCTGGGAGACATGACTATATCCCTCAAGTTTCTAGGCCATTGATTTGCTCAGGTTCCAGAGATAGACAGTCAGGTAGACAGATATACTCAGGAAAATTGCAGAACATGTTAGACTAGATAATTATGTTGAGCCCTTAAAATGAGATCCATTGTGGTAGTCTTGTATATTTTACTATTACCTATGCATACAAATATGCATATATTATATATATATACAAAAAAAATATATTACATAAATATATGTTTAAATGTTCTATGTAAGTGTAAAAGCACATTATCTTCAGTGCATCATGATTCTTATGTGTACATTCTAAGCACCCTATAAAATAAAGTGTATACAATTATCCCAAAGTAATTATGTTTGTGAACTGCTTTTCCCATGTTTCCATTCGTGACTACTAAGAGACATGACAGTTTTCCAACTCTTTACCAGGGAGCTCCAAAGTTGGAAAACTATTCTTTCAGTTCAATAGAAAAGTGTTTATTTTTTTCTCCTAAACTATGAAGAATATAATCTTACTATCCAAGCTGTTTAACATGAACAGATTTTTCCAAGATATAAACAAATACTTTTCTGACAAGTTTTTATTTTTGCTTTTAACTAACTATATAACACCACTAATAAATAAAGTGCCAAGATTAAAAACATCACTAGTAACTAGTTATTTTGATAATCTGGCTAGTAAATGCATGATTTTTACCATATTATGAACAGTAGGTGATTTTGTCAGCTGGACTTTTTACAGCGTGTTCAAGATGTTCACTTGTTGGGGGAACTGTAATGAGTCAGACAGTAGTTGGAAACACATCATGACGTGCAACAGCACTTTGCACCTTGCACAGGAGACCATGTTTTGCAACCTGTTAATCTGTAGTGTAAGGTAACTGCCACCTTCTTTAACACCCACTTCACCCTGATGTGACTTAAACACAGCTGCTATTAAAAGCAAATTCAGATCATTACTAACTCTTGTGGCTGCTTAATCATCCAAGTGCAGTGCTGAGATGGAGAATTCAAGTGACATTCTTAAGTCTCCTTAATTGCTAATAATAGAAAATACACCTCAAGGAGAAAGCTCGGAGTTATAAGAAGACATAATTATTCCTCTCTGCTCACAGACCTTCAGAGTTGATTCATAGTTACTTTCAATAGTTTGTCAGAATAGAATCCTCACTTTTGGTTTTAGATGGCTGTCCTGGCCATATGGAACACAAAATTAAATCTGAGAGGACATTCACAACCCAGTGTCCAATGACACTAGATCTTTGCCCAGCCACAGCAAAGGGCTGCGTGGTTTTGATGAACTTATTAGTGCTAGTGTTTAAAACTCACATGTTTAATAAATTTCTATTCTTTATTAAAATTTCCATTCAAAATCAACCTGAAATGTTATATCTCAAGATCCTAAAATTTATATGTATTTTTGTATATATAGTGATATATATGGAGAAGGAAATGGCACCCCACTCCAGTATACATGCCTGGAAAATCCCATGGACAGAGGAGCCTGGTAGGCTGCAGTCCATGGGGTCACTAAGAGTTGGACACGACTGAGTGAATTCACTTTCACTTTTCACTTTCATGCATTGGAGGAGGAAATGGCAGCCCACTTCAGTATTCTTGCCTGGAGAATCCCAGGGACGGGGGAGCCTGGTGGGCTGTCTATGGGGTCGCACAGAGTCGGACACGACTGAAGCGACTTAGCAGCAGCAGTAGTGATATCTAATTAAATGTATTTTTGTTCATACACTGTACAAATTATTATCTCACACATTAATGTTTATTTAGTTCAGTTCAGTACTCAGTCATGTCCGACTCTTTGCAAACCCATGGATGGCAGCACTCTAGGCTAGTCGATCACCAACTCCTGGAGTTTACCCAAACTCATGAGTTGGTGATGCCATCCAACCATCTCATCCTCTGTCATCCCCTTCTCCTCCTGCCTTTCTTTCACAGCATTGTGATCTTTTCAAATGACTCAGCACTTCCCATCAGGTGGCCAAAGTATTGGAGTTTCAGCTTTAGCATCATTCCTTCCAAAGAACACCTAGGACTGATCTCCTTTAGAATGGACTGGTTGGATCTCCTTGCAGTCCAAGGGACTCTCAAGAGTCTTCTCCACCACCACAGTTCAAAAGCATTAATTCTTCGGCATTCAGCTTTCTTTATGGTCCAACTCTCACATACTACCATACATGACTGCTGGAAAAACCATAGCCTTGAGTAGATGGACCTTTGTGGCAAAGTAATGTCTCTGCTTTTTAATATGCTGTCTCGGCTGGTCATAATTTTCCTTCCAAGGAGTAAGCGTCTCTTAATTTCATGGCTGCAATCACCATCTGCAGTGATTCTGGAGCCCTCCAGAATAAAGTCTGCCACTGTTTTCATTTTTTCCCAATCTATTTGCCATGAAGTGATGGGGCCGGATGCCATGATCTTAGTTTTCTGAATATTGAGATTTAAGCCAACTTTTTGACTCTCCTCTTTCACTTTCATCAAGAAGCTCTTTAGTGCTTCTTCACTTTCTGCCATAGGGTGGTGTCATCTGCATATCTGAGCTTATTAATATTTCTCTCGGCAATCTTGATTCCAGCTTGTGCTTCATCCAGCCCAGCATTATTCATGATGTACTATGCATATATGTTAAATACGCAGGGTAACAATATACAACTTTGACATACTCCTTTTCCTAATTGGAACCAGTCTGTTGTTCCATGTCCAGTTCTAACTGTTGCTTCCTGACCTGCATACACATTTCTCAAGAGGCAGGTCAGGTGATCAATTATTCCCAACTCTTTCAGAATTTTCCACAGTTTATTGTGATCCACACAGTCAAAGGCTTTGGCATAGTCAATAAAGCAGGAATAGATGTTTTTCTGGAACTCTCTTCCTTTTTTGATGATCCAACAGATGTTGGCAGTTTGATCTCTGGTTCCTCTGCCTTTTCTAAAACCACCTTGAACATCTGGAAGTTCACAGTTCATGTTATTGTTGAAGCCCGTCTTGGAGAATTTTGAACATTACTTTACCAGCGTGTGAGATGATTGCAATTGTGCAGTAGTTTGAACATTCTTTGGTATTGCCTTTCTTAGGGTTTGGAATGAAAACTGACCTTTTCCAGCCCTGTGGCCACTGCTGAGTTTTCCAAATTTGCTGACATATTGAGTGCAGCACTTTCACAGCATCATCTTTTAGGATTTGAAAGAACTCAATTAGAATTCTATCACCTCCACTAGCTTTGTTCATGAGAAGGCAATGGTACCCCACTCCAGTACTCTTGCCTGGAAAATCCCATGGATGGAGGAGCCTGGTGGGCTGCAGTCCATGGGGTCGCTAAGAGTCGGACACGACTGAGCAATTTCACTTTCACTTTTCACTTTCATGTATTGGAGAAGGAAATGGCAACCCACTCCAGTGTTCTTGCCTGGAGAATCCCAGGGACGGGGGAGCCTGGTGGGCTGCCGTCTATGGGGTTGCACAGAGTTGGACATGACTGAAGCGACTTAGCAGCAGCAGCAGCAGCTTTGTTCATAGTGATACTTCCTAAGGCCCACTTGACATCACATTCCAGGATGTCTGGCTCTTGGTAAGTGATCACACCATCGTGATTATCTGGGTTGTGATATTTTTTGTACAGTTCTTCTGTGTATTCTTGCCACTTCTTTTTAATATCTTCTGTTTCTGTTAGGGCCATAACATTTCTGTCCTTTATTGAGTCCCTCTTTGCATGAAATGTTCCCTTGGTATCTCTAATTTTCTTGAAGAGATCACTAGTCTTTCCTGTTCTATTGTTTTGCTCTATTTCTATGCACTGATTGCTGAGGAAGGCTTTCTTATCTCTCCTTATCTGTTCTTTGGAACTCTGCACTCAAATGGGTAATCATTCCTTTTCTCTGTTGCCTTTAGCTTCTCTTCTTTTCACAGCTATTTGTAAGGCCTCCTTAGACAGCCTTTTTTTTTTTTTTTTTTCATTCCTTTTTCTTGGGGATGGTCTTAATCCCTGTCTCCTGTACAATGTCACAAACCTCTGTCCATAGTTCATCAAACACTCTGTCTATCAGATCTAGTGTCTTAAATCTATTTCTCACTTCCACTGTATAATTGTAAGGGAGTTAGGTCATACCTGAATGGCCTAGTGGTTTTCCTCACTTTCTTCAATTTAAGTCTGACTTTGTCAATAAAGAGTTCATGATCTGAGCCATAGTCACATCCTGGTCTTGTTTTTGCTGATTGTATAGAGCTTCTCCATCTTTGGCTGCAAAGAATATAATCAATCTGATTTCAGTGCTGACGATCTGGTGATGTCCATGTGTAGAGTCTTCTGTGTTGTTGGAAGAGGGTGTTTGCTATGAATAGTTCATTCTCTTGGCAAAACTCGATTAGCCTTTGCATTACTTCATTCTGTACTCCAAGGCCAAATTTGCCTGTTACTCCAGGTGTTTCTTGACTTCCTACTTTTGCATTCCAGTCCCCTATAATGAAAAGGACATCATTTTGGGGTGTTAGTTCTGGAAGATCTTGTAGGTCTTCATAGAACCGTTCAACTGCAGCTTCTTCAGCATTACTGGTCAGGACACGGTCTTGGATTACCGTGATATTGAATGGTTTGGCTTGGAACCAAACGGAGATCATTCTAAAGTTTTTGAGATTGCATCCAAGTACTGCCTTTTGGACTCTTTTGTTGACTATGAAGGCTACTCCATTTCTTCTAAGGGATTTTTGCCCACAGTAGTAGATATAATGGTCATCTGAGTTAAATTCACCCATTCCAGTCCGTTTTAGTTCGCTGATTCCTAAAATGTTGATGTTCATGCTTGCCATCTCCTGTTTGACCACTTCCAATTTGCCTTGATTCATGGACCTAACATTCCCGGTTCCTATGCAATATTACTCTTTACAGCATTGGACCTTGCTTCCATCACCAGTCATATCCACAACTGGCTGTTGTTTTTGCTTTGGCTCTGTCTCTTCATTCTTTTTGGAGTTATTTCTCCACTGATCTCCAGTAGCATATTGAGCACCTACCGACCTGGGGAGTTCCTCTTTCAGTTTCCTATCTTTTTGCCTTTTCATGCTGTTCATGGGGTTCTCAAGGCAAGAATACTGAAGTGGTGTGCCATTGCCTTCTCCAGTGGACTACATTTTGTTTATTTAAAACACCTATTATTACTTTATTCAAAACAGTAAGCCATATTATAAGATTTGACTATAATTCCATGTGTTATACAATATATCTTTGTTGCTTACCTATTTTATATATAATAGTTTATATCTATTAAGCCCCTATGCTAATTTGTCCCTCTTCCCTTTCCTCTCCCTTTTGGTAACCACAAGTTAGTTTTCTATATCTGTGATAATGATATATGCATGATACTGAATCACAGTGCTGTACATCTGAAAATAATAAATATTGTAAATCAACTGTACTTTTATTTTAAAATGGAAAGACATACAGTGGGATTAATAAGAAGGGTAACAGCAAGCTTTCTCATCAACATGCCCTTACCCAGTGTATCTATCATAAATCTGCAAAGGGGTCCCCATGTGTCTGTTGTTGAAAACTAAAATATGCATACCTTGAATGAAACTGTTAAAGACTGGGCACAAAATAACTGGTCCTCCCCAGTGGCTCAGCAGTAAAGAATCTGCCTGCACTGCAGTAGACTCAGGAGACTTCAGTTCGATCTTCCTTGGTCAGGAAGATCCCCTGGAGGAGGTCATGACAGCCCACTCCAGTATTATTGCCTGGAGAATCTCATGGACAGAGGAGCCTGGAAGGTGACTGTCCATAGGGGCACAAAATAACTAGGGAGCTATAAACTAAAACATTCTCATAGTTCACTCAGGGCTAGGAAAACTTAAATTCTAAGAAGCCAGAAGAAGTATTTATTGAACACTAATACCATTAAGCAAAGAACACAGAATATTATGACTTTGGGTCTAACTAGCCCTACAGTAAACACTACAATTGTTGTTTAGTTGCTAAATCTACTCTAGCAAAGCAGAAAACCATGCTTTTTAAAGGATTCAGGTGTTCTGCAAGTAACTTACTGTCAACCAGGAAAAAAGTGCATTAATCTATAAAGAAAACACCAAAATACAATTGTAACAATGTAATATTCAAAATTTGAAGCAACTCCTATAAAGTTATTAAGTGAAAAAGTGCAAAAAAGAGAAGCAATAGCCAGGAGAAAAATTAGTCAGTAAAAAAGACCCAGAAGTGACTGAGATAGTGGAATTAGCTAGCAATCAAGGAATTTATACTACTCAAAATCTAAAAGAAAAAATAATAGAATGAAGATATGAGTAAAGTCATAAAGTAGAACCTAATGGGACTTTTGTAACTGAAACATCCAGAATTGAAATAAAATTCACTGGATGACATCAAAAGCAGTTTAGACATTTCAGAAAAAAAAAAAGAACAGAGAATTTTAAGAGTTTGTATTGAATCTATACAAATTAGCATCAAGACAACTGTGAATTTGACAAGTTCTTATGTGCAAAAGTATATGAATTTCATAGCAAGATAAAATAGTTTTTTTTTTCCATTACATAAAATCACTAATAGCATTTCAAGGTATTTTAAAGTATTTATTATTTTGCATAAAATTTATTTGACATAAGTGATATTTATATTATAATATAAAGGATGTTAATATAAAGAGGTGTTATGTAATAGGCTATATTCACCATTTGCCCTCTATCCATACAGGCAGTTGCTCAAGGATAGGAGTCATTCTTGACCTACTGCTTTCATTCTCTGAGCCTCATAACACACAATTTTATCACGAGTTTTGTTAACCCTCTGCCTTAAAACCTCTCCATCCCCCTCTCAAACTCCACTGTCTAGAATTGCTCCAAATATGTCCAAGTTGGTCTACTTGACTCAGTCTTGCCTTCTATAATCCATTCCTCACGTTGAAACTATGTTGATCTTTGTAAAACACAAATTTGATCATAGAAACCTTAGTTAAATTCTTTCAATGGTTCAGTGATCAAAATATGAAGTGTGGTCCTTTCAGCATGGTTTATAGTGTCCTCTATGAACTGGCTCCTAATTACTTCTCCACTCTTGCCATTCTGAGGGCTACACTGGTAGTGAGTCTCAAGCAAAGAGTTTATTACTATAATCCTTTAGGACAGAATCTAGACGGGTTCTTTATTTTTATGCTTACAACTATAAAAAGGGATACTAAAAAATTTCTGTGGTAGGTGACTAAAATTATAAACTGTTTTTTGTTAGCAAGTTTGGGATATTTGTACATATATTTTGATCTTAAATTTCAGGCAACTTCTTGTTCAAGGAAATATCTTGAGCTGAAAAAGAATATTTTCCCTTACTAGAAAAAAAAGTCTTTCATTTCTGCTATGCATTTCAGAAGGAACTGATTTTTTGTTTGTTTGAGGAGAACTGACTCCTAAATTCAAAACTTTTCTCACAATATCAAATCATAGAATGGCTTATGAATTACAATATCAGAGACAGATATTGCTTTAATACTGATTAATAGACAAAAGTATCTGTAATACTAATTATTCTGCTTATGTTAGTTTTTATTATATTTTTTATTTTGCTTTAATAATAATTGACACAAACTAGTTTATATTTGCAAAATAATATATTTTGATAAAACACTGAATATTTTTGTATCTATTAATATGAAAAAACAACTTGGAAGATAAATAAATAAAACTTTTAAAATTTTACAAAATTTATTTAGTTTTGCTGTCTCCTTTCATCTTCAAAATTGACTCATACCATAGAGAAGACATTTGAAAAAAAGTCTCATTACAATTATCACTTTTACTTTTGATCTATGTAAACATATAGAATGATTCAATAGACATATTTTGAGCACAGTTCATCTCATCTATTATAGTCTTAAGACCTAATACATTTGAGACACTAATAAACACTTGTTGAACTTATTGATCAGGACAAGTTTTTCTGTATTTTATGTTTACATGATAATTATGAGTATCTAGTACCTGAAACATTCTATCCTAGTTGTTGGGACAGATACAGAGATATAAGACTACACTAAATATATTCTCTACTCTTCAACTTAATTAGAATGATGGTATGTATACAAAGTGGTGTATTTAGAGTCTGTATATGTGTGCATTTTTCATGTTTTATTTCAATGTGCTTTTCTAATTGTAGAGTTATTTCCTCAAATCTCTTTAGTTCCAATGCAATACTTTGCACCTTTTTTGTAGTATGTGTCATTTTTTATTCTGTATTAGAAATATTTACAAGACTTATTTTTCTGCTAAATTGTAAGCAAATAGAGGCCACGTCCATGTTTGATTCACTGTTGATTCTTTCAGAGTTCTTAACAAATGAAAAAAGATCAAAGTTTTTATTGAAATGATAAATGATGTAACTACTCTACTAGAAAGTGTATAATGAATGCATATGAGTGATCTTATATGATTCAGAAAAGTAATAAACCATTTCCAATTAGAGATATTTTTTCATTTAATAAGCATTTGCTTATTAGCACTGTGTGTCAAGCATTATACTGGGCACCATCATACAGAAGTCAGTAAGATAAATATGGTCTCTATTCTTCTGAAAATAAACATTAATTATTTTACTAATAAATAATTTTAATATGAGCCAACTTTATGAAGAAACCTCAGGATATAGTGAAAACAGGAAATACAGAGGTCTGACCTGGTGAAGGAAGTGAAGAAAGGGTCTGTCACAATTTGCTTTCACAGCAAAGATTGATCTGGCTCAGGAACATGAGAATATGGAGAGGGAGAGATTAAAGAGATGGAATACAGGGCAAATGGGAATGAAGAGGTGAAATTAGAAAATGAGATGGATGAAACTGGAACCTATTATACAGAGTGAAGAAAGCCAGAAAGAAAAACACCAATACAGTATACTAACGCATATATATGGAATTTAGAAAGATGGTAACAATAACCCGGTGTACGAGACAGCAAAAGAGACACTGATGTATAGATCAGTCTTATGGACTCTGTGGGAGAGGGAGAGGGTGGGGAGATTTGGGAGAATGGCATTGAAACATGTATAATATCATGTATGAAACGAGTCGCCAGTCCAGGTTCGATGCACGATGCTGGATGCTTGGGGCTGGTGCACTGGGACGACCCAGAGGGAGGGTATGGGGAGGGAGGAGGGAGGAGGGTTCAGGATGGGGAACACAGGTATACCTGTGGCAGATTCATTTCGATATTTGGCAAAACTAATACAATATCGTAAAGTTTAAAAATAAAATAAAATTAAAAAAAAAAAAAAAAAGAAAATGATGGGGCATGTTATAGGTCCTTGAGTAGACCAGGAATAGGGAGAAATACTAATGGGGTCAGGAATGTCAAGTTCTGGAGGACCCTTACAGATTTTATATTTCAGTTTCATCCTGCAGTAGCATACGGGGTGTTTGGACATGGAAATTTGGGGGAGAATACTGGCAACATAAGCAAAGAAGCTTATGTATTAGACACAAAACAGATTTGGGATAGAGAAAAGGAGGAATAAGGGAGAATGTGAAAGAGGAAAGTTGAAAATTAAAGATATTTGTTAAATTAATTCTGCAATTGTTCAGTAATGAGCCTGACTTAGGATAAAGAGGATTTTGAATGACTTTCTTTAAAAGTTAAGAAATCTCAGCTCTTCTTTGAAAGGTCAAGGTCTGTGAATGTCTCAGAGCACAAAAGTCACTTTATATTGAAAAACACTATTCAAATTATAGTAAAACTTGCACCACTTTGGTACCAAACATCTTCCAAAACTGATAGAAATGAAAAAGGTAAGGGTAATTAAAGGGTAAAGGCCGTGGAAGAAGCAAACTATTACTAAGATACAGTAAGTATAAGGGTTCTAGATTTCTTGATTCTTCCTTGCTTGCTAGTAGCTTCAGTTACGTCCTACTCTCCAACCCTATGGACTATTACCTGCCAGGTTCTTCTGTCCATGGAATTCTCCAGGCAAGAATACTGGAGCAGGTTGCCATGCCCTCCCCCAGAAGATCTTTCTGACGCAGGGATTGAACCCGTGTCTCTTATGTCTCCTACACTGGCAGGCAGGTTCTTTACCATTAGTACCAACTGGGAAGCCCAGACCCAATTCTACTGCATGTACAAAAGAACATGAACAGAAGTTCATCCAGATCTACAGATATTTCCTTCAAATAGAAAAAATCTATTTGTTAATTTTCTTCTTATTAACATGGATAAAATATAACCTGTTTTTTTCATTGATTTATTTTTATTATTATTATTTTTTTACTTTACAATATTGTATTGGTTTTGCCATACATCAACATGAATCCACCATGGGTGTACACGTGTTCCCCCTCCTGAACCCCCACTCCCTCCTCCCTCCCCGTACCATCCCTCTGGGTCCTCTCAGTGCACCAGCCCCAAGACGTAAGCAGTAAGGAAGACATTTCTACAGTTCTCTAAAAATTTTTTAAAAACCATGCAGAAAAGGTCTATTTCCAACCTGAAAGATGAAACTCTACCTCTCAGTAAATGAAAACACCACTTACCATAAAAACCTTCAGTAGGAAGAGTGAAGTTTTACCAATATTAATTCCATGACCAGTGCTCCTTTAGCAACTATATCCCCTGGGGACTACATGAGGCTCTGAAAGTGTCGTTCAAAATGATGCAAGGAGCTCAAACCCGGTGCCCTGTGACAGCTTAGAGGGGTGGGAGGGGGTGGCAGGTGGGAGGGGGGTTTAGGAGGGAGGGTACCTGTGTGTACCTATAATTGATGCACACCGATGTATGGCAGAAACCAACACAATATGGTAAAGCAATTATCCTTCAGTTAAAATTTAAAAAATTAAAGTATTTGTTTAAAAAGGAAGCAAAGAGGCAGAGATTACAGAGATAATGTCCGTGGGGTAGGACTTTGATGTTGAGCTTCTGCCTTTAGGACTGTTAACCAACACAGGTAGGCATACATGCTAAAGCTATCTGCAGAGAACATCACAAAGTTGTGGAAGAAAACATACTGATACAGATTCTTAAAAGCTGGTTTGTTAAAAGTTTAGAAAAGTAATAATACAGTTTCACAATACAGGAACACAATGGGAGGAAATGGCCATAGAGGAAAAAGGAAGATTGAGGATCTGCTGTATACCAATAAAAGAAGAATTAAATAAGTGAATAACCAAACTTGGTATTGGATTTTTATCCAACAAAAAGGATCCCCTGCAACTAAGAATCAAGTTTCAAACAACATGAATTGTGTAAGATGTACCTGAAATCTCTAGTTGAGGGTTTCCAAAAGTGACCACTAAGGCACACAGATCTCCTAAGGTGCTTTTACTTATTTTTTAATTTTTTTTTAAATTTTATTTTATTTTTAAACTTTACATAATTGTCTTAGTTTTGCCAAATATCAAAATGAATCCGCCACAGGTATACATGTGTTCCCCATCCTGAACCCTCCTCCCTCCTCCCTCCCCATCCCATCCCTCTGGGTCGTCCCAGTGCACTAGCCCCCAGCATCCAGTATCGTGCATCGAACCTGGACTGGCAACTCGTTTCTTACATGATATTTTACATGTTTCAATGTCATTCTCTCAAATCTTCCCACCCTCTCCCTCTCCCACAGAGTCCATAAGACTGTTCTATACATCAGTGTCTCTTTTGCTGTCTCGTACACCGGGTTATTGTTACCATCTTTCTAAATTCCATATATATGCGTTAGTATACTGTATTTATGTTTTTCCTTCTGGCTTACTTCACTCTGTATAATAGGCTCCAGTTTCATCCACCTCATTAGAACTGATTCAAATGTATTCTTTTTAATGGCTGAGTAATACTCCATTGTGTATATGTACCACAACTTGCTTATCCATTCATCTGCTGATGGACATCTAGGTTGCTTCCATGTCCTGGCTATTATAAACAGTGCTGCAATGAACATTGGGGTACACGTGTCTCTTTCCCTTCTGGTTTCCTCAGTGTGTATGCCCAGCAGTGGGATTGCTGGATCATAAGGCAGTTCTATTTCCAGTTTTTTAAGGAATCTCCACACTGTTCTCCATAGTGGCTGTACTAGTTTGCATTCCCACCAACAGTGTAAGAGGGTTCCCTTTTCTCCACACCCTCTCCAGCATTTATTATTTGTAGACTTTTGGATCACAGCCATTCTGACTGGTGTGAAATGGTACCTCATAGTGGTTTTGATTTGCATTTCTCTGATAATGAGTGATGTTGAGCATCTTTTCATGTGTTTGTTAGCCATCTGTATGTCTTCTTTGGAGAAATGTCTATTTAGTTCTTTGGCCCATTTTTTGATTGGGTCGTTTATTTTTCTGGAGTTCAGCTGTAGGAGTTGCTTGTATATTTTTGAGATTAGTTGTTTGTCGGTTGCTTCATTTGCTATTATTTTCTCCCATTCTGAAGGCTGTCTTTTCACCTTGCTAATGGCGGAGGAGTAGGACGGGGAGAACACTTTCTCCCCCACAAATTCATCAAAAGAGCATTTAAACGTCGAGTAAATTCCACAAAACTAAGGTGCTTTTAAAAAATCAGTGCTTACACAGATTTGGGTAAAATGATGTACTATATTCTCTGTCCCTCTCTTTTGGAAATATGATAATATCAAAGGTTTCATGGACTACTTAGAGGAAGAAATGTATCTAATGCTGTGTTTATGCTGCTGCTGCTGCTGCTGCTGCTAAGTTGCTTCAGCTGTGTCCAACTCTGTGAGACCCCATAGATGGAAGCCCACCAGGTTCCCCTGTCCCTGGGATTCTCCAGGCAAGAACACTGGAGTGGGTTGCCATTTCCTTCTCCAATGCATGCAAGTGAAAAGTGAAAGTGAAGTTGCTCAGTCGTGTCCGACTCTTAGTGACCCCATGGATTGCAGCCCACCAGGCTCCTCCGTCCGTGGGATTTTCCAGGCAAGAGTGCTGGAGTGGGGTGCCAGAGTATACAGTGCTGTATACAGAGTATACAGAGATTATACAGTATAATCTCCGGTGTTTATGCTAGTTTTTCTCAAATTTAATTGGCACTTGTTCCCATTATTGAAGTCATGCTGTTAAACTTTGCTGGGTACCATTTCAGGAAATGGCAACTTAAACACAGAAAGATTTGGAATGGAAGTATAGCAAGTCAGTTAAAGAAGTAAAGCATAATGTTTTTCCTATATCATTTCATACCTTACTTTTATTCTTGACTATTCAGACAAGGGGAAAGACATCTATGGATACTTTGCTGAGAGCTTTTACAATTGCTTCCCAGACACTAACATATTCAAGAAAAATCTGATTAGGGGAAGACATGTTTAACTTTCTATTATTCATTCTGCTTGACTTCCTTCATAGCTAAACGGATATAGTCAATCAATTAAATAATCAATCAGTACACATTCTCCTTGTTTACAATGCATTCTGTAAGACAGATGTTGAATCTGCATCAAAGAGCTTGCAATTTAATTGAGGCAGCCAGGCCTGGATATCCTGACAAATTATATAACTATGTGATGTTAAATATACATCATCAGAAATGTCTCAAGGCAGGCATGATTAATTGCTGAGTGAGTATCATGGGTTGTTCATATGCTGTGAGTTCAGAAGGAGTGAGGTCACAGTGGGTGATGGTGACTTAAAATTGCTAGGGGGGTTCCTGAGATTCACATATTGTGAAGCATATATTTATAGCCATGTCCAGGCAGAGTTTGAAAAATGGCAGAAAGTTTGAAAGCAAGCAAGTACCATAACACATTTGAATTTCTGAATTAGAAAAGACAGTTGCTGATAAGAAAGGAAGAAAAAGAAGTTAGGAAATTGGCTACTCTGCCAAGCTTCAAGAAGAGGACTTTGAAGGAAAATAGTTAAATGAAACAAGGGACTAAAATATATGTATTAATTAATTGAACATCACTTAATCATTGTTCATTATCTTTGTTCACTTGTAAAGGAATAGACACATAAAGAAGTCTACATTTAGATGTGGCTAGAAGCTGGAGTACAGAGTGGAAATTGCCCATTGAGGCAATTATAAGCTTTGGCTCAGAGATTCCATGTGAAGTTAAACATTAGAAATTAAATGAAGACATGTTTCTCTGATTCTATAAATCAGAAATTAATTTAGTTAACAAAAGAGCCTGGAGAGAAATATACTACATAACTAGATATAATCTAACTTCTAAGACCTATGATGTATTTCCTAAGTAGCATGGGATTTACTGTATTTTTATATCTGGAAATTGCTATGTATTTATCACTTGAATAGGGAAATTTTGTTTAGCACACTTTGATGTAGATATGTACTTTTCACAGATATGTGTATAGGCTACACAGATTTTTTTCCAGAATTTTAAAGCTCTTAAAGGAAACCCACATCTCACTGAGTTAGGCACGAAGCACCAGAATTGTGCACATGAATACATACCTTTATAGAAGACACAGGGATATATGTATGTATATATCTATAGTAATACCTGTATTTCAGCATGTGTCTTAGAGAAAACTTGTATGTGTGTGTGTATATGTGTATATTACTAAGGTTATCACTAAGGAATTTAATCTGAATTAACTAGAAACTGAACCAAAGCATCCTCAAAACTGAATCCCAATCCATATCATAGTTCAAAACATTTTCATAGAAATGTTAAAAATGCTAATCTAATATTAATATGCCAAACCTAAACACTGCCTAAACAGTTTCAAAATCTATTCTGAGCCAAAATTATCCACTGTGAGTGAGTTATTCTAATTCCCTTGCTCAAGTCCAGTTAGTCCAAACCATGTTATGCCCAGTCATCAGAGAGAACTAGACTCATCAAGGAACCAGCATTAGCACTGAATCAAAAGTTTGGAATTAGGTCAGAATATGATCTGCTTTTTGTTTTTCCTGAGAATTTTAAAGAGATATCCAATGTATTCAATCTAAAAATATTTATTGAACACCGACTGTTCTCTCAGCACTGAAAACAGCTCTGGGAGGTACTAACGAAAACTTGAAAATGGTTTTGCCCTTGTGGAATGTACTAGATTGGGGCTTCTCTGGTGGCTCAGACAGTAGAGAATCTGACAGCAACGCAGGTGATATGGGTTCAACCCCCAGGTTGGGAAGATCCCCTGAAGAAGGAAATGGCAAACCTCCAGTATCCTTGACTGGGAAATCCCACGGATAGGGGAGCCTAACAGGATTTATAATTCATGGGTTCAAAGAGTTTCAGACCCTGAGCGACTTAATGCTTCACTTCACAATTTCTAGATTAGCAGAAGAAAACAGGTATTAAGCAAATACTTTCCCCAAAAATGCATTCAGTAGATTGTGAGGTGTGTGCAGAAGCAGCAGCAAAAGCACTTACAAGAGAGGATATACAGGATTCTCCTCAGCAAATGCAGTCAGAAATTTGAGACTGAATCAAAATGCTCTCATCTGTTAAACTAAATTTGGCTGGTGAGTGAATTTTTTCTGGATGTGTAAGTGATGCAAATTTATGCAAATACTTTATATCCTGACTCTTCACACCCCTTTTCATATAATTTCCTTATTGGGCTCACTGCAGTTAAAATAATGTTTATACTATAGAGAAAGTCTTAAGACTGCATGGGATTTGACATGCTGAAAAAGTTTAGAACTGGCTTTTTGTCTTTGCAACCTTATAAATCTGCCACTTTTCAGACTGTTTTAAAAGGTGAATATATTTATTTTAGCAAATTTATTCTTTTAGTCTGATAAAATCTCTGGGTTATATTTAATTGTGATTTAAATAACTTTGCAGTATTTAGTTCATGTCTAATTTATTTTATTTCTTACTTTATTTCATTTCTCTAACTAGGAGAGGTGCAAGTATGTATTACAAAAAAACATAGAAATATGCTTGGAGAAAAAAGTATGAAAGGAAACAATAATAAAAACATAAACCTGAGTGTTATTCTATCTTGAAAAACATACAGTAAATTTAAAATTATCTGCTACCCCTAGGTTACTAATCTGAAGATTCAAAATAATGTATAATTCAATATCTTTTAAAAATGTGTGGTGATGACAGTAGACTTTGCTGATTTCTTTCTGCATTTGTTTGTTTCCATTCTTCAAAGTGACTTTTTTCTTTGAATTAATTTTTTTTTTTGAATTGTGGACTGCTTTTCATTACACCTTGCTTTGTAAGGTTTACAAAAATCTCCCAACAACAGGAATATAAAGAGGGATGTAATTTGGGAGGTTATAAATGACATCTCTTAACTGTAATAAAATCAGCAAGGATAAATAAAACTGGTTTAAATTGAAGCCCATTAGTGAGTTATGAAACAACACGAAAAGGGACTGGAAGGATTTAGCAGCAAATCTGCAAGGATGTTCCTTTGTGCGATAAATGGCTGATTGTGGTGAGAAGCCTCCTCCAAGGGTCCTTGCACGTGCCAAGTGATGCACTGCAGCTAAGAGGAGAAGAACCACGTTGTCTGTGTACACAACAGTGCCTCACTTGCATCTTTGAGAAAGAAGTTAAAAGTTCTGAACCATTGAAATCAAGTCTAATTCTACAATAGCTTATTGTTAATTCTGTCAGTGACTTCCATTATGTAGACAGTGGCTTCTCTTGGTTCTTATCTCCAGCTTCCAATACCTGAGTTCTGCTGTTACATGGTGGTGGGCGGGAAGCAGAGGGAAGGAAGAAGGTTAAGATGACTATGGAAGCTTAAGTCAGGTAGTCACGTATCCCATACAAGTGGCATCATTTCAGGCAAGTTACTTCACTTTCCAAACCTCAGTTTCTAAATCTGTGCAATGGTATAATAATAGTCCTACCAGAGAAGATTGTTGTAAAGACAATGAAATGTAGCCTTACATGCTCTAGACAGTGCAGCATATAACAAGCTCATAATTATGAGGAAAATTAAAACAGAAGAAAGTATATAGTAAACACTGGATAAGGACTGGAAGTAGATATAAGCATAAAGAGAAGCTCAGAGAAAAGAGGGCTGTAAATACAGTAGCACTGATGTGCAATGCACGGGAGTTTCACACATAAATGAAGGTGACACCACCAACAGTCTTAGGAATTATAGTCAGATGTTGGTTTCAGAAGCCAGGTAATCCTGAATCTGCCTCCTTTGATTCCTGAATTTTACATTATAGTCATAATACACGAATTTGCTTTATAGTCACTTAAAGAGCATTTTATTGGTTTAAAAATTCACATGGGTGTTACTCGTCACTACCAGTTGGAAATACTGAGGAGGTTTCAAAGCACTGATTTGGGATGAAGACTGTAATGTCTCTTAGTAACTGTCACGCATAAAATCCACCAATGGTATTTATTATTTTAACTGATACTAGACGAAGGTACAGAAATCCCGGTGCTTAAATTTCTCAGTTTATGGAATCCTTATGTTAATTCTTATGTTAAATACTTTCATTCCAAACATATCAATACATCTGAAAAATTCTTAAGTGCTATCAGTGAGTTGGGTAAACCAGAAGGGACCAATTAGATGGGAACGTACAAATAAATTGTTCTGTTCGCCCCAAACATAAATGCAGCTGACTCTCCTTAGTGACAGAGTATAAATAGACCATGTTATATAAGGCACATTGAGTTTTTTTTAACCTTCCAAAGAATTAGCATTGCACATAGCATTACTATTTAAGAATTTCCTCCACACAGAACATGGTGTTTGAAAATCTACCCCCACTAACTCTCACCAGAACCAGGAGAGCAAACAAAGATTGAGAATCTGCATCTTGAGGAGTCCTGGTTTATGAACATAGACTGGTGTAGGCTTTGCCACGAATATTTGAACAATGCTGAAAGTAGGTATCTGGTTATTTAAATTTCTATTTAACAGAGTTAGCAGCAACAGCAGCAGCATAAATCTTAGTTACCTGTCACCAAAGTAAGGTGGAGAAGGGAGAAGGCAATGGCACACCACTTCAGTATTCTTGCCTTGAGAACCTCATGAACAGTATGAAAAGGCAAAAAGATATGACACGGAAAGATAAACCCCCCAAGTTGGTAGATGCCCAATATACTACTGGAGAAAAGTGGACAAATAAATCCAGAAAGAATGAAAGACAGAGCCAAAGTGAAAACAACACCCAGTTGTGGATGTGACTGGTGATGGAAGTAAAGTCCGATGCTATAAAGAACAATATTATATAGGAACCTGGAATGTCAGATCCATAAATCAAGGTAAATTAGAAGTGGTCAAATAGGAGATGTCAAGAGTGAACATTGACATTTTAGGAATCAGTGAACTAAAATGGACTTGAATGGGCAAATTTAATTCAGATGACTACTGTGGGCAAGAATCCTTTAGAAGAAATGGAGTAGCCCTTATAGTCAACAAAAGAATCCAAAAGGCAGTACTTGGGTGAATCTCAAAAATGACAGAATGATCTCTGTTCGTTCCAAGATAAATCATTCAATATCACAATAATCCAAGACTATGCCCAAACCAGTAAAGCTGAAGAAGCTGAAGTTGAATGGTTCTATAAAGACCTACAAGACCTTCTAGAACTAAAACCCAAAAAAGATGTCCTTTTCATCATAGGTGACTGGAATTTAAAAGTGGGAAGTCAAGAGATATCTGCAGTAACAGGCAAATTTGGCCTTGGAGTACAGAATGAAGTAGCACAAAGGCTAATAGAGTTTTGCCAAGAGAATACACTATTCATAGCAAACACCCTCTTGAACAACACAAGAGAAGTCTCTAAACATGGACATCACCACGTGGTCAATACCAAAATCAGATTGATTACATTCTTTGCAGCCAAAGATGGAGAACCTCTATACAGTCAGCAAAAACAAGGCTGGGAACTGCCTATGGCTGACAGCGTGAACTCCTTATTGCCAAATTCAGACTTAAATTGAAGAAAGTAGGGAAAACCACTAGACCAATCAGGTATGACCTGAATCAAATCACTTATGATTATACAGTGGAAGTGACAAGTAGATTCAAGGGATTAGATCTGATAGACAGAGTGCCTGACATGGTACAGGAGGCAGTGATCAAGACCGTCTCCAAGAAAAAGAAATGCAAAAAGGCAGAAAGGTTGTCTGAGGAGGACTTACAAATAGCTGACAAAAGAAGAGAAGCTAAAGGCAAAGGAGAAAAGGAAAGATATACCCATTTGAATGCAGAGCTCCAAAGAATAGCAAGGAGACATAAGAAAGCTTTCCTCAGCAACCAATACAAAGAAATAAAGCAAAACAATAGAATGGGAAAGACTAGAGATCTCCTCAAGAAAATCAGAGCTATCAATGGAACATTTCATGCAAAAATGGGCACAATAAAGGGCAGAAATGGTATGGACCTAACAGAAACAGAAGATATTAAGAAGAGGTGGCAAGAATACACAGAAGAACTATACAAAAAAGATCTTCATGACCCAGATAACTACAATGGTGTGATCACTCACCTAGAGCCAGACATCCTAGAATGTGGAGACAAGTGGGCCTCAGGGAGCATCACTGTGAACAAAGCTAGAAGAGGTGATGGATTTCCAGTTGAACTATTTCAAATCCTAAAACACGATGTTGTTAAAGTGCTGCACTCAACATGCCAGCAAACTTGGAACACTCAGCAATGGCCACAGGATATTCTAATCCCAAAGAAGGGCAATGCCAAAGAATGTTCAAACTACTGCACAATTGCACTCATCTCACACACTAGCAAAGTAATGCTCAAAATTCTCCAATCAAGGCTTCAAGAGTACGTTAGCTGTGAATTTCCAGATGTTTACGTTGGATTTAGAAAAGGTAGAGGAACAAGAGATCAACTTGCCAACATCTGTTGGACCATCGAAAAAGCAAGAGAGTGCCAGAGAAAAACCTACTTCTGCTTTATTGACTACACAAAAGCCTTTGACTGTGTGGATCACAACAAACTGTCGAAAATTCTTCAAGAGGTGGGAATACCAGACAACTTTACCTGCCTCCTGAGAAATCTGTATGCAGGTTAAGAAGCAACAGTTAGAATCGGACATGGAAAAACAGACTGGTTCCAAATAGGGAAAGGAGTACATCAAGGCTGTATATTGTTATCCTGCTTATTTAACTTATATGCAGAGTATATCGTGCAAAATGCCAGGCTGGATGAAGCACAACTTGGAATCAAGATTGCTGGTAAAAATATCAATAATATCAAATATGCAGATGACATCATCCTTATGGCAGACACTGAAGAGGAACTAAAGAGCCTCTTGATGAAAGTGAAAGAGGAGAGTGAAAATGTTGGCTTAAAACTCAACATTCAAAAAGCTAAGATCATGGCATCCAGTCTCATCACTTCATGGCAAATAGATGGGGAAATGATGGAAATAGTGACAAACTTTATTTTATTGGGCTCCAAAGTCACTGGAGATGGTGACTGCAGCCATGAAATTAAAAGAGGCTTGCTCCTTGGAAGAAGAGCTATGATCAATCTAGACAGCATATTAAAAAACAGGGACGTTACTTTGCTGATCCAGTCTGTCTAGTCAATGCCATGCTTTTTCCAGTAGTCTTGTATGGATGTGAGAGCTGGACTATAAAGAAAGCTGCTGCTGCTGCTAAGAAACTTCAGTCGTGTCCGACTCTGTGCGACCCCATAGACGGCAGCCCACCAGTCTCTGCCATCCCTGGGATTCTCCAGGCAAGAACTCTGGAGTGGATTGCCATTTCCTTCTCCAATGAATGAAAGTGAAAGTGAAAGAGAAGTCGCTTAGTCACATCCAACTCTTAGCGACTCCATGGACTGTAGCCTACCAGGCTCCTCTGTCCATGGGAGTTTCCAGGCAACAGTACTGGAGTGGGTTGCCATTGCCTTTTCTGAAAGAAAGCTGAGCCCTGAAGAATTTATACTTTTGAACTGTGGTGTTGGACAAGACTCTTGAGAGTCCCTTGGACTGCAAGGAGGTGAAACCAGTCAATCCTAAAGGAAATCAGTCCTGAATATTCATTGGAAGGACTGAAGCTGAAACTCCAATACTTTGGACACCTGATGCAAAGAACTGACTCATTGGAAAAGACCCTGATGCCAGGAAAGAACAAAGGTGGGAGGAGAAAGGGACAACAGAGGATAAGATGAATGGGTTGCATCACCAACTCAATGGACATGAATTTGATCAAGCTCTGGGAGTTGGTGATGGACAGGGAGACCTGGCATGCTGCAATCCATGGGGTTGGAAAGAGTCAGAGATGACTGAGTGACTGAATTGAACTGAACTGAACTGAAATCAAGGTGGCAAATTTTCCTGGCTTAGAAAATCGAATCATATGTGAAAGTGTCCTTAAACTACACAACTACCTTAAACAGTGGAAACAGTGTCAGACTTTATTTTTGGGGGCTCCAAAATCACTTCAGATGGTGACTGCAGCCATGAAATTAAAAGATGCTTACTCTTTGGAAGGAAAGTTATGACCAACCTAGATAGCATATTCAAAAGCAGAGACATTACTTTGCCAACAAAGGTCTGTCTAGTCAAGGCTATGGTTTTTCCAGTGGTCATGTATGGATGTGAGAGTTGGACTGAAGAAAGCTGAGCACCGAAGAATTGATGCTTTTGAACTGTGGTGTTGGAGAAGACTCTTGAGAGTCCCTTGGACTGCAAGGAGACCCAACCAGTCCATTCTAAAGGAGACCAGCCCTGGGTGTTTGGAAGGATGCTAAAGCTGAAACACCAGTACTTTGGCCACCTCATGTGAAGAGTTGACTCATTGGAAAAGACTCTGATGCTGGGAGGGATTGGGGGCAGGAGGAAAAGGGGACAACAGAGGATGAGATGGCTGGATGGCATCACCAGCTCGATGGACGTGAGTCTGAGTGAACTCTGGGAGTTGGTGATGGACAGGTAAGCCTGGCGTGCTACGATTCATGGGGTCGCAAAGAGTCGGACACAACTGAGCGACTGAACTGAACTGAACTGAACCTTACAAGTTTCAACTGTATTTTTACTTGCTGTTAGTAGCATGATAGCCCAGAAATGTCAATCTGGTTAATTTGCATTGGAAAAGACCACAGATAGACTGAAGTCTCAGCTTTCTGAGGATGGAATGCTTTAGAAATTCATTATTTACAGTAATATACATGGTTCGCTGTTATTTGATCCAGTGAGCATTTAGGCAAATGTCTCAAAATCCATTAGGGAATATCCAGAATAGTGCAATCCTTCTTCATCCTGTGCCAGTCAATTTGATAATGATAAGACCAAGCTTCTTGAGAGGATCTTTACATTGTATGGTGGATAACTGACAGCTGGGCATCGTTATGTACATGTGAAAACATGGGCAATTTGCCCTTCTTCTCCAGTGCAGCTCTTGCCTGCCCTCTTTAAGCCAGGTTGGAATTGCACCCACCTCAAAGGACATCAAATCATTTCCCTACATTTATGGGTTTCCCTAGTGGCTCAGAAGGTAAAATATCTTTCTGCAAACCAGGAGACCCAGGTTTGATCATTGGGTCAGGAAGATCCCCTGGAGAAGGGAATGGCTACCCACTCCAGTATTCTTGCCTAGAGAATCCCATGGATAGAGGAACCTGCTGGGCTATAGTCCTTGGGGTTGTACAGTTGGACATGACTGAGCAACTAACATTTTCAGTACACTTTTCAGGTCTATGGCATCTTTTCATCAATCACTCTCACCAGTGCATGGAACAGTTATTTGTGCATTATCTGGGGAATTTGTTGGGGTCCAGATATTGTACTGTTCTCCTCTCATCTCACAGGCCTGGCAACTTCACTATTATGAGACAAGTGTTAATTGTGAATACAGGAATATTATAAGCTGAAATGGTTATATTTTCTCAACCAAAGCATATTTTAATAACACTTGCAAATATTTAAATGGACAAACTTAACTTTATAACTTTTCTGCCAGAAAGTAAATTGGTTGATGCTTTAGAAAACATAAGGCCAAAAAAGGAGGGAGAATGAACCTAAATCTCATTTCATTTTAAAATCTGGGCTGACTAGCCATATAATTAGCTAACTAATTAGAAAAATAATTAGCATCTTAAGACTTTTACTTCATCATTTGTACTTTGGAGACTTTACTTCTCTGGAACGATTTGTCGAGAGTTTTCGATTCCTAAGAAAAAGTGTATTAAACCACACTTGAGGGCTATAAAATATCATCTTATAAGAAACTATTAGCACCAATTACTTGTTTAAAAACTAAGAATGAGTAGCCAACAAAGAAGTTAGTTACATTATGCTCAGAAAATTTTTTGGATAATTAATCTAATATAAATGCACTTATTTGTACAGGAAAAAACAAAGGAGAAGAAAATATATTTAGAACATTTTAATACTTTTTCTCAACAATTTTTTTTAGCTAAACTTGTCCTGAGCAAGAACATGATAAGAAAGCAACTGAATAACTTTGTAGATTGCCAGAGGGTTAATTTTGTCATTCCAAAGACCTATCCTCTGTTTTGTTAATGGACCTGAAATAAAAGAGGGGAAAAAACAAAAGAAAGAAAAAATGGGCTAATGCTTAAGAATAAAGGGAATACATTTTTGACCTGATTAAAAAAATCATCTTTATTTAAAAGAAATTATAAAATTACAAAACAATAGAAAAATGAGTTAATTGATAAAACATCGCAGTTACTTTTGCATTTTTTATTTTAAAGACCACTACAAAATATTAACCTGAGACTAAAATAAATAAATGAATGGTATTTTTATGTGCTTTTGCTCTTCATCTCTTGAATATCACAAGATACAACAATTTTGGAATCATTGGAAATCAGTTCAGTTCAGTTGCTCAGTCGTGTGCAACTCTTTGCAACCCCATGAATCACAGTATGCCAGGCCTCCCTGTCCATCACCAACTCCCGGAGTTCACTCAAACTCACGTCCATCGAGTCAGTGATGCCATCCAGCCATCTCATCCTCTGTCGTCCCCTTCTCCTCCTGCCCCCAATCCCTCCCAGCATCAGAGTCTTCCAATGAGCCAACTCGTCGCATGAGGTGGTCAAAGTAAAGTACAGCTTTAGCATCATTCCTTCCAAAGAACACCCAGGACTGATCTCCTTTAGAATGGACTGGTTGGATCTCCTTGCCGTCCAAGAGACTCTCAAGAGTCTTCTCCAACACCACAGTTCAAAAGCATCAATTCTTTGGCACTCAGCTTTCTTCACAGTCCAACTCTCACATCCATACATGACCACTGGAAAAACCATAAATGTTGCCTATTTATCTGGCTTCTTTCTTTGACTTTAGCTAGTATCCAATCTAAACTATCTCATATGTGGATAAAAGTTAGAACCAAAACAATCAGAGAAGTATGAAAGAATTTTAGAATGGATGTCTTAGTTCTTTCTTATCACTCTGCTGATGATAGAAACAAGACCCAGAATGGTTCTAAGCTTTACCTGAGGTCAGATACCTACATTAGAAGCAGAAAAAAGAAAACTATGTCTTCTGACACTGGCTCCTGTCTCCCTTCCAATATACCATGCTGCCAACATTTAAAACTTGAAATATTCATCAATGAACTCTTTAATGGATTCATTGGTGATTTTACTGGAAATTAAAAGGTAGTTTTCTCAGGGAACAGTGAAAGAGCATATTATTAGTACTTCTTAAAATAATATTTCTATTTTATGTTTTAAATACTTCATTAAATATCCATTATTTAACTACAAAAATATATAAAGTAAAAGTGGAAAACTCCTTTCTCTTTTCCTAAACCCACGTTTCCCATTATTTTTCTTTGTTAATTGATATGCATTGTCCTATCTTTTTTCAATGAATTGATGTCCTCACGTGACAGTGTGTGATCAGTCGGTTCAGTCATGTACAACTCTGTGTGACTCTATAGACTGTATCAGGCTCCTCTGCCCATGGGATTCTCCAGGAAGGAATACTGGAGTGGGTTGCGATGCTCTCCTCCAGGGGAACTTCCTGACCCAGGGACTGAACCCATGTCTCCTGTGGCTCCTACATGGTAGGCAGATTCTTTACCGCTGAGCCACCAGGGAAGCCCTGATAGGCTCATAGACATACACAAACATGTAAAATCTCAAAACGATTTTGTGCGCAATAAGCTAAATGTACAAAAGAATCCAACTTGAGCACTAAGGACACTTATTGACTCACGTTACCAAAAGTCTAGATAAATGTAAATTTCCAAGTTGACAATTAAGTGTCTCTGGCTACATTTCCTGTGATTCCTTGTTGAACTCTACCTCCTCTGTGCACTGACTTTTAGTTGGATAGGTTCAGCAGTTCTGAGACTTACACCTGCATACAAGAACATCCTAATAAAGACAGAGCTGCTCTTCGAAAAGACCCCATAGGGATTGTCTTCCTAGGGAAGAAGAGTTTTCCTAAAAGGTTCCCAGCAAACTTCCTCTCATAGGGCTGGCTCTATTGGGTCATATTCTTGAACTAATCACTAGTAAAGAGGGAGGATATGGAGGACCTAAGGTCCATGGAGACATGTAGGATGCATGGAACAAATTTCTGAAGACAGTTCGTATTCTGGTAAGAAGAAAGGAGAGTACAGACACTAAGTAGATATTTTACAATGTTTATTACACACATACAGATAAATATCTCTCTGAATGTATAAACATAATATACATATACAAACATACATACCTTGAACATCTTTTATGCCATCATACAGCTCTGCCTTATTCTCTTTCACTGCTTCATAATAGCTCATAGTACTATTGTATTATAATATTTAACTGATACCCTAGTGATATTTTTAAGTTATCAACTGTGTTTCCTAAATTTGGATGAGGCTTGAGTGAGAAATCTTTAACTAACTTTTATCACAAAGCTAAAGCCAAACAAAAAGCACATTCCTAGGTTAGGTATTCATGTGAAATTACCTTAGGGAGTAGCACTATATGCCTGGCCCCATGTGCTTTGCATGTAACCAAATAGTAGTTAATGAAGTTTCTTACACCATGTTTCTCTGTTCCTTATGAACTACAAAATGGAAATTCTTCAGTTGTGGCAAAAAGGAAACTGAGAGTGGCAAAATATTTTATTTGAAAGAGTTAAAGTTCCAACTGAGACCAGAATTTCTTCCCAGTAATTTTTTTTAATTAAAATATGGTGGAATTGGATCTTAAACATTTGAAGAATATCTAACTTCCCAAATTAACTGAGTGATGTTTAATTTAATCTTCATTCAATGTAATACTTAGAATTTACCTTCCTGCACTGGACTGCAAATTCATAAGATCAAAAACAATATTTTTCTTATTATTGCATCCCCAGAACTTAGTACAATGTTGGAAAAAAGGAGGCACTGGATAAATAATTGTTGACTGAATAAATAAATGAATAAAATAAACAGCAGTAAAAAAATGGCATGGAGCTTGCCTTTTATTGGGACTGATGGTATAGAAACAGTTGTGTTGCAAGATCAAATATCCTAAGTGCTGTAAGAAATGATTAGTCCTATATGACAAGTGAAATTAATAACAATAGGTGAGGTCAATAGAAATGCTGCTGTTGCTGCTAAGTCGCTTCAGTCGTGTCCAACTCTGTGTGACCCCATAGATGGCAGCCCACCAGCCTCCCCCCATCCCTGGGATTCTCCAGGCAAGAACACTGGAGTGTGTTGCCATTTCCTTCTCCAAGGCATGAAAGTGAAAAGTGAAAGTGAAGTCGCTCAGTCGTGTCTGACTCCTAGCGACCCTATGGACTGCAGCCCACCAGGCTCCTCCGTTCATGGGATTTGCCAGGCAAGAGTACTGGAGTCGCTTTCCATTGCCTTCTCCTCAATAGAAATGATGACTTATTAAATCTTTTAATGACCAACAGTCTTATATATCCTTCCTACATGAATATGAAAAGCCTCATGTTATTTAGGATCATTTTAGTTGCAAGGAGCTGTGATATTAGTGATTTCAAGGAAGAAAGAAGAGGAGATTTATTTAATTTGACATGTATTTCATTGAGTACTGAGGTACAGAAATGACTACAAATATTAACTGGGAAGCATAGGAACAGGAAAACCGCCAGAACTAGACCTTGCTCTTTCTGTCCCTCTCAGGAACTGAACATGATGTGTGGTCCAGTCTTGTTAATCTGGACCAGCCTGGTTTTCTCTCAAAGCTCGGCCTCTGCTTCTTTGTGTTCTTAGTGTATCATAACTGCAGTTTCCTTCTACCTCCTAGGGTTCTATTGTCTCTTTATTGATTATACCACTTGTATTGAATCTTTGGTTCCAAGTGCTAACTGATTCACACCCGGATATCTTATTTTTTAAATATCAAATGAAATATTTCCTTTGTCAAGTTTCTGTCTTCTGTTCAGACAATAAGTAACTAGTCACCCAAGATAGACTAAATTGAGGGCAATTTGTGGCTAAGGGTCATGTGGCATGTGACCTTGCAGCAGGGGTGTAAATAATTACAGATTTCTGAGAGGAAACCATGGAAAAGTGGACAGGCACAAAATAGATCTATTATTTTATTAGATATTTATTAATTAAATAAAGTTTATTAATACTTATCAGCTATCTTTTTCAGATTAAAAAATAAATACAGGATTAAAGATAATGTATTTTATCTTTATAACACTGAATCATTCCATGTATCCTGGTGTTTTCCTCAGTCTATTTTTCTGCATATATTTCCAATACTGTGTAATGTTTACCTTTTTTTTTTTGGTGGTGGTGGGAAGAGATGGGATCTCACTCTGTATTTTGATAGATCTCCCATTTTCCTTGATTATTTATACTACTTACTCTCTTTGAAAACAACATTGATTTAAATGACTATATAATATTCTTTTTTAGAATTCATCATCTTTATTTACTCCCCCTGCTCTCAATTCCAGCCAAGAGATCTGTAGACCTAATGATACTGCAGCAAATATCCTTTTACCTAAATATCTCTTCATATTCTGATTAGGTCCTTGGGTTAGATTCCTAGAAATGAAATTACTGGATAAATTGACTTGAACATTTAAAAGGTTACTGAAATGTATTGCCAAATTGCTTTTAAAAGTTTGTGTTTACTTTTACTCTCAGTAATTGTATAAGAAGCTATCATTTATTTCTCATTAATTATCCCTAGCGTGGGGCTAATGACTGTTCCTATGAAGCTGAAAAGACAGGATTTCTAAATAATAGAAGAGTGGGCTGTTAATGCTTGAAGTATTGAAATCTAGAATCAAATGAGTATATATTTCCTCTTACGGAGCTGTTTTCTGATTTGTAATAGTCTAGACTGAGTGACTTCACTTTCACTTTTCACTTTCATGCATTGGAGAAGGAAATGGCAACCCACTCCAGTGTTCTTGCCCGGAGAATCCCAGGGATGGGGGAGGCTAGTGGGCTGCCGTCTATGGGGTTGCACAGAGTTGGACATGACTGAAGCGACTTAGCAGCAGCAGTAGCAGCAGGAGGCAAACGACATAAACTAAATCGTGTTACAGTTTTAAAAGCATAGGATATTGGACCATAAACCATCAGTATAATTCCCCACATTTTAAAATTAATTCATTTATTTGTTCTGTTATTTTTTTGTTCTCAAAAATATCAGACGTCAATTGTAAGCTTAGGTTGTGCTCAGATGGCTCTGATGGTAAAGCGTCTGGTGGCTCGGATGGCAAAGCATCTGCCTGCAATGTGGGAGACCCAGGTTTGATCCCTGCATCGGGAAGATCCCCTGGAGAAGGAAATGGCAACCCACTCAGTACTCTTGCCTGGAAAATTCCATGGATGGAGAAGCCTGGTAGGCTACCGCCCATGGGATTGCAAAGAGTTGGACACAACTGAGCAACTTCCCTTTCTTTCTATTTGTTCTGTTATTTTTTTGTTCTCAAAAATATCAGATATCAACTTTAAGCTTAGGTTGTGCTAGGCACTAGGGACAAAAATATGAATAAAAGGTCTTTTCATACCCCCAAACCCCAATATGGTAGAAAGACATGGAAACAATCTATTACAATGTAATATTTTAATGATATGAAAGAAGAAAATACACAGAGCTGTGGGTTCCACAAGGAAGAGGCGGCTAACTCTGCAACAAGAAACAAGCAAGGGAGGTTTCACAGGGAAAATGATAATACTTTGATATTAACACTGAAATACTAGGCAAACCATGAACCAGTTAAGCTTACAGTTGGAGAAGAGAAAAAAAAAGGAGATAGATTGGGGTAGTGAAGCTTCTTTCATGTAGTTCGGAATTTACCTTGAAAGCAAAAACAAGCCACTGAAGGCTAGAGCAAATTAGAGGTCATTGGAGTGATCCAGGGAAAGATGAAGAGTTGCTGATAATGCTGAGTCCCTGGGGAGCAGTGTAGAGAACTTGTTGATATTTGAGAGATAAAGTCAATGATGTTTATCAACCAATTAGATGTGGATTCCAGAGAAATGGAAGCTGAGTTGTTTCAGTGGAATTTTTAGTACATGGTGGATCTGTGGATATACATGTCAGAGTCAGAGTCAGTTTGAGCTCTATTAAGTTTGAAAAGAATGAAAAATATGAATTTGCATATATAAAATTGGAATTCTATAAATAAGTGGAAACTGATGATTAAAATTTGAGAGTTAAGAGCATATAAATAGGTCATAAGCCATATTTGAAATTATCAACAGGGGAGAGTATAAAAGGTAAGAAGAATATAGGGTATAAAATGGAACCCTAGGAACAGTGATTGTTTTTAGAATTGTATGTGAGAAAAGGGCAACTAAAGGAGACCAAATCCGTGTTTCTAAAGGCTCAGTGCTATTCAAGAAAAGAGTAAGTGCTTTAGAAGCTCAGAAGAGAAGGAATGGACAACTTTGTCAAACACAGCACAGAGATCAGGTAAAATAAAGGCTAAAATTGCCCAGAGGACTTTGTAACTGGAGGTCACCATAGACCTGGGCCATTTACAGTGGCTTTTGTGGAGCTATAAATCATATTGTGGTATAAAAAGCAGAGAATGGTAGTTGGGAATTAGCTAAAATATAGACTACTATCTTAAGAATTCAATAGTGATGTAAAGACTATACATAATCATAATCATAAGGGATTTCATAGTGGAATGAAGTTATGAATAGCAAAGTCTCTGAGAATGGAGAGTTTGAAGATAAAGGAAGAGGATATTTAGTGATAAGAGACTAGAAAGAGCCTGATGACCCACTGATTTAACTTAAAATGACAAAAGTAAGAGTATATTTTGATTCAACATTGAAGCTATGTTTTCAATCACTTTTAAAATTTTTATATAACTTTTAAAGATTACTTTTCATTTACAATTATTATAAAATATTGGCTATATTCCTTATGTTGTACAATACTTCTTGAGCCTATCTTATATTCAACAGTTTGTATCTCCCATGCCCTGACCTCAATCCCTGTTTCCCCACAGATAACTACTAGTTTGTTCTCTATTTATGTGAATCCATTTCTTTTTTGTTATATTCACTGCTGCTGCTGCTGCTAAGTCGCTTCAGTCATGTCTGACTCTGTGCGACCCCATAGACGGCAGCCCACCAGGCTCCCCCGTCCCTGGGATTCTCCAGCAAGAACACTGGAGTGGGCTGCCATTTCCTTCTCCAATGCATGAAAGTGAAAAGTGAAAGTGAAGTCTCTCAGTCGTGTCCGACTTGTAGTGACCCCATGGACTGCAGCCCACCAGGCTCCTCCATCCATGGGATTTTTCAGGCAAGAGTACTGGAGTGGGGTGCCATTGCCTTCTCCAGTTATATTCACTAGTGTGTTGCATTTTTTAGATTCCATATATAAGTGATATCATACAGTATTTGTCTTTCTCTGACTAATTTCATTTGGCATAATGGCCTCCAAGTCCATCCATGTTGCTGCAAATGGCAAAATTGTGTGTCTTTTTGTGGCTGAGGAGTATTCCATTTTGTGTGAGTGTGTGTGTGTATGTGTATATATAAATATATATATGTATGTATGTATATGTAATATATACCTATACACACACACAGACACACACACACACAACACACATATATATATACACACACATCTTCTTTATCCATTCATATATTGATGGAGATTTACATTACTTCTGTCTCTTGGCAGCTATATGTGTTTAAAATTTTACATAATTGAGATTAAGTGCTTATACAGTGTACTAGGTTTATAAAATGAGTATTCCTAATTCAAAGATATAAACCTCTGGATTTCAACTTGTGACCAGAGTCAATATTTCCAAACCATTTGACCGATTCCATTAATATGCACTTTGTTAATTTCAAATAACATGGCCGTGGCCTAGAAAAAATGTAGAAAGACATTTCAACAATAAACAAATTGGTAAATAAATAAAACATAAAAAGACACAATACTTGGTTGGATAAAATTGTCTACACAGTTGCAGCCTGGAAACCCAATAGACTGTTAAATCTATGAGTGGAGAAACTCTATCTTCTTCATTATTTTATCTCCAGGACCTCACACAATTCCTATTACATACTAAACATAATCGAGTGCATTGTGTAGGTGAGTTTTAGGAGCATCAGACTGCGGAGATTATCAAAATCATGGAAAACTGATTTATTTTATTATCTGTTTGTGCAACTTAGCAGAGAACCAGACAAGACATTTAAAAGTCTTGACTCTATATTTGATTTCCAAAAGCAAATTGATACTGGAGAAAAGATAATCTTTTCATATGTATAATCACTCATGTGTTTCCTCTGCTTTTCTATATGTGCTTCCTACATGTTCTATAATCATAAATCTATTACCCCTTGTTTTCTCTCCCTATTTGTCTTCCTTCTTTCCTTACTGGTGAACTCTTGGCATTTATTTTTGGCTATTTTTACCTGAAGGAAAGTAATAGCCTCCTAACTGGTGCCCTTCTACTGTAATATCTAAAGAACTACTAGTGTCATCTTTCCAAATTGAAACTGATGTCCTGCTCTAAAATGTGATGGCTCCATATTGCTCCCAGAAACAAGTCCAAAATTCTATGAGGTTTTTTAAGTCCATGCTTAACCTGGCCATCCCTAACTCCTAGTTATTAGCTCACGTCCCGTTCTCTCTCCCTCACTGTGTTGTTCTACTGTTGCTATATCTCTTCCCAACTAGAGACTTTGGGCCAGCAGTGCCAGAAATGATCTTTCCAACACACTTCCCCTTTTCTTGCAACTAGCTGGTGCTGGCTACAAAAATCACAGCTGTTTTCCTAGTTCAACTTGTTCAGGACAGGCTGTGTTCTTTGTAACAAACATCATATAGTTGTTAATAAACTTTTCCCTCCTTTCTTTCTCTAAAGAATATATATTCCACGAAGTCAGAGATTTATCCATTTGTTTATATATATGTTCCCATTGTCTGATACACTCACTGAATATAATTGGAAAAATAAATGAAATGATTAATATTGAGAAAAAAATGTTAATTATCTCTCACAATTAGTACAATTTTAAAGTGATTTTTAAGGATAAGTATCTGGGGCCATAATACAGAGAAAAAATCCAATTCTTTTTCAGTCTTCCACACATGCAAGTCTAATGGTCCATATTGTGGTGAGAAAGTTATGAATATGATTAACTTAAGTTCTTAATGTTCTCAAGTTAATGATCTTTTAAGGGTTTATGTTAATTAAAGAACAAATTTTAACTCAATATTGGCATCTTTCTCCATTTAATGTAAAACAATCACAGGTTTTTTCCACTGTATTATATAGCTTATATAATCTAGCATAAATTCCCAGAATTAAATATTTACAAATTCACAATTTTGATACTGAATAATAATTTATTTTTTCCTGATTTTCCTTTAATTTATTGTTCACTTTTACTGAAGTATAGTTTATTTCCAATGTTTGTGTTAGTTTCATGTGTATAACAAAGTAACTCAGATATCTTTTTCAGATTCTTTTCCGTCATGCTGCTGCTGTTGCTAAGTCGCTTCAGTCATTTCCCACTCTGTGCGACCCCATAGACAGCAGCCCATCAGGCTCCCCCGTCCCTGGGATTCTCCAGGCAAGAACACTGGAGTGGGTTGCCATTTCCTTCTCCAATGCATGAAAGTGAAAAGTGAAAGCGAAATCACTCAGTCGTGTCCGACTCTTAGCGACCCCATGGGCTGCAGCCTACCAGGCTCCTCCATCCACAGGGTTTGCCAGGCAAGAGTACCGGAGTGGGGGGCCATTGCCTTCTCCCTTTTCCATCTAGGTTATTTAAAAACACTGAGTATAGTTCTCTGTATTATACAGTAGGTCCTTGTTAGTTATCTGTAATTATTTATTTTTTGATGACTAAAAGTTTTAATCAGCCTCTGGGCCCACAGTCTGTATGTCAGAAACTGCAAACCATGTTATACTAAATAATCAAGAAAATAAAGCAATTGAATGTTACTTTTAACAATGAGAGCAGGACCAACAGAAGAATTTTTTGGTAAATACCAATGAACCAGAAATCAACTATTTTTGAAGATACTTCTCTCCCAATATTTTTTGTTGTGGTTGTGGCAAAATATATGCAAAATAAAATTTATCATTTTATCCTCAAATGTTAAGGTTAAATAAAGATGTAATATACATGGCAGGGGCTACTTTGCTGTTCTCCAGAGCTGTGTTTTCTATCCTTGTACTTATAGCTGTCCTTTATTTTCAGGTGTGCTATTAGTTTGGTGTGGCCATATGGCTTGATCGTAGCTCTTGGAATGAGGTATGAGCAGAAGTTAACATTCTCCCCATCCACACTTGCTCTATAAAATACTTCCATCGAGAGTTCCTCCATGCTTTTTGCTCATCTAGTGGTTGAATGACAGGACTGAAAGGCCATAGAGGAGAGCAAACTCACAAGAGGAAAAGATGCTGGTTTCCTGAATGATCACTTGGAAGGTGAACTGACAAAATGGAGCATTTAATGCCATCACTTAGTGTGGTGTGGAATTAGGAATTTTGATGGTCACAGATATAGAATCCAGTATTATCCTAACAAATACTATGCGCTCTCCATAGCAGGTACAAATACGGACTGCTAGACTTTCCAGGTATTGAACTAGCAAAACATATAAGGGGTGCCTTTTCTTTTGTTTGCTTTCCTCTTAATTGACTAGTTTCTGGAAATTGATGGTAGCAGTTGAAGAGACAAGTAAAACGACCCTATATTACTAATAGCAGGAAGAAAGGCTGGGATGAGCAGCACATCCTTTAGGGGATGGCATAATTCCCTACAGAATGCCTGAGGCCGACCTGAGTTTGCATCAGAATGTAATGATGGTTGCCACAGCAATGGGGTGGTAGCATTTATTTCTGTTGAAAACATCTGAAGCACATGATGCACCTTTTCCAAATCAAATGCTCTACTTAGAAGTCATTTGCCCAGATTCTCTATCCTAAACTGCTACGATTCCCTGTTGAACTCCACTCCTTACTATAAAGGGCAAAGGGCCTCAGCACATATTTCCAATATGTGCTGTTCCAATATGTGACTGTTCACTCCACTTTCAGCTTATCAGAAAGACTAGAGGGGAATACAGAAGGATTCCTTTGACTGGGGAGGATATGAACCATAAAGGTGATAAGGTATAAACTGTTCCCTGTGAGAAGGAGGAAGTCCTTCTTAATCACTACATATGGATGTGTCTGATAGTGAGGCCTGCTAGAGTAACTTAACAGACAATATAGTTCTACTTTCTCTTCTTAAAGAGTTAAAACAATACTCTTAGGAAGATCTGGGGGATGGGGAGATCTCTGGATTAATGAAGCTCACCTAAAATGACTTGTAAAAGCAGCCAGATTAGCAGAGAAATTACTCTCTTGTTTAAAATATGTCAGTGGCTCCATGTTGGGATACCAGACATGGAACAACAAACTGGTTCCAAATTGGGAAAGGAGTATGTCAGGGCTATATATTGTCACCCTGCTTATTTAAGTTGTATGCAGAGTATATCATGCGAAATGCCAGGCTGGATGAAGCACAAGCTGGAATCAAGATGGCTGGGAGAAATAACAATAACCTCAGATACACAAATAACATCACCCTTATGGCAGAAAGCAAAGAGGAACTAAAAAGCCTCCTGATGAAAATGACAGAGAGTGAAAAAGCTGGCTTAAAACTCAACATTCAAAAAACTAAGATCATGGCTTCTAGTTCCATCACTTTATGGCAAATAGATAGGGAAACAATGGAAACAGTGACAAACTTTATTATGGGGGGCTCCAAAATCACTGTAGATGGTGACATCAGCCATGAAATTAAATGACACTTGCTCCTTGGAAGAAAAGCTATGACCAACCTAGACAGTATATTAAAAAACAGACATTACTTTGCTGACAAAGGTCCATCTAGTCAAAGCTGTGGTTTTTCCAATAGTCATGTATGGATGTGAGAGTTGGACCATAAAGAAGACTGAGCACTGAAGAACTGTTGCTTTTGAACTATGGTGTTGGAGAAGACTCTTGAGAGTGCCCTGGGCTCCAAGGAAATCAAACCAGTCAATCCTAAAGGAAGTGAACCCTCAATACCTCCTGATGTGAAGAACTGACTTATTGGAAATGAGCCTGATGCTGGGAAAGATTGAAGGCAGGAGGAGAAGGGGATGACAGAGGATGGGTTGGTTGGATGGCATCACTGACTCGATGAACATGAGTGTGGGAAAGCTCTGGGAGTTGGTGAAAGACAGGGAAGCCTGGTGTGCTGCAATCCATGGGGTCACAAAGAGTTGGACATGACTGAGCGACTGAACTGAATTGAACTGATGTTGGGATAAATGGTTAAATTCTTGCTGCTGCTGCTGCTGAGTCGCTTCAGTCGTGTCCTCTTTTCTCCTGGATTCCAGAATATGTGGAGGAGAGTTGCAACTGACCCATAAGGAATATTAACTTTCAGTTCCGTTGAGTTCAGTGGCTGAGTGGTGTCCAACTCTTTGCGACCCCATGAATTGCAGCACGCCAGGCCTCCCTGTCCATCACCAACTCCCGGAGTTCACCCAAACTCACGTCCATAGAGTCAGTGATGCCCTCCAGCCATCTCAACCTCTGTTGTCCCCTTCTCCTCCTGCCCCCAATCCCTCCCAGTATCAGAGTCTTTTCCAATGAGTCAACTCTTCGCATGAGGTGGCCAAAGTACTGGAGTTTCACTTTTAGCATCATTCCCTCCAAAGAAATCCCACATTAGCAATAAATAATTAAACCTTTATCATTGTGTAAGTCACAGAGACTTGGAATATGTCTGTTATTTGAAGAAAATGTAGCAAAAGCTGACTAATGCACTGTCATATTTCACTTTTTTTTAAATAAGAGGAAGTATAGCAAAGTAGTATTAAACAGGCTGTAAATTCAAACTACTATATTCAATGTCCATTCTGCCACTTGATGCTTTGTGTTTTTAGACATCACAATTAACGTCTTTGGCCTCTGTTACTTTACTTGTGAAATGGAGATGATACTAGTATATACTTCATAAGGTGGTAGTCAGGATAAAAATAATTAATATTAAGGTTCAGTTCAGTTCAGTTCAGTCACTCAGTCGTGTCCGACTCTTTGTCACCCCATGGACTACAGCACTCCAGGCCTCCCTGTCCATCACCAGCTCCCTGAGTTCACCCAAACCCATGCCCATCGAGTCGGTGATGCCATCCAAACATCTCATCCTCTGTCATCCCCTTTTCCTCCTGCCCTCAATCTTTCCCAGCATCAGGGTCTTTTCCAATGAGTCAGCTCTTCGCATCAGGTGGCCAGAGTATTAGAGTTTCAGCTTCAACATCAGTCTTTCCAATGAACACCCAGGACTGATCTCCTTTAGGATGGACTGGTTGGATTTCCTTGCAATCCAAGGGACTCTCAAGAGTCTTCTCCAACACCACAGTTCAAAAGCATCAATTCTTCAGTGCTCAGCTTTCTTTAAAGTCCAACTCTCACATCCATACATGACCACTGGAAAAACCATAGCCCTGACTAGACGGATCTTTGTTGGAAAAGTAATGTCTATAATTTTTACTATGCTGTCTAGGTTGGTCATAACTTTCCTTCCAAGGAGTAAGCGTCTTTTAATTTCATTGCTGCAGTCGCCATCTGCCGTGATTTTGGAGCCCAGAAAAATAAAGTCAGCCACTGTTTCCCCATGTATCAATATTACCTTCTCCAAATTAAATATTACACCTGTGCCTAGAACAGAACAAGCCCAGAACAAGTGTCAATTATTAGTATTCATAGGACTTAGCAAATTTTTCAATCATAAATTCTCTATGATTATTTGATTAAAGTCTGTTTCCCCTATTAGACTGTTTGAATCCTGAGAGCAGAAACCTCACCAACTTGATTCACTTTTATCTCACTAGTGAATAGCATAAACTTGGCACATAATGAGCACCTGACAAATATTTGTTCTATAATGAATTTTTTAAAATTAATGAATAAAAATAATAGCCCAAAGCTAACATCAGTCACTGTATTGAAAAGAAGAAATGGTAAATACTATTAATATTTTAAATTACTTGTAAGAGGAGCAATATTTCAAGCAATTCCAGCTTTGTCCACTGAAATTATATAAAATCTATACTGATGGAAAAACTATATTTTTTTTGGATGAAATTTGCAGGAAAAGATTTCCTGTGGTAGATTGCACTGCTGCTATTACAAAGGCCACAATTGTGTGAAATATGGGAAGGTTGGCATTTGTTTTTATGTTTCTCAAAAAAATACTTCAACAATGACCCATCTAATTATTTAATTTTATGATGAATAAAGTCAGTCCTAATGTCGATATAATTCCTGTTTTCATATTCTTTCACCGCCCCTTTCTGCCTCTCTTAGAAGACATTGCCTAGTACCCCACGTTGGCCACCATTTTTGTAACATCTGATGTGACTGCAACTTCATGTCCATCCATCTCTGAGAACAGGTCTCTATTTTTTAGGTACTTTGCTTTCCATTTCAACATTGTGTACCAGGCAATGTCCTTTCACAGAGGCTTGAAATTCAAAAATTAGATTGTATGGCATAAGATACATGACTGGACTGGTAAATTAAATTGGACTCTGATGTAGATGAGTAACCTGGGAGAAAAGACTGGGATACAAGTGTAAGGCTTAGTGAAGTTAGACCTTTGGAAGGTAGGATGAGCACTCCATGAGAACAGAACTGGCAGCAAGACCCTTGGTATTGCGAGGTATGTGTGAGCCACTGAACCAGTGAAACACTGGTCTGTTGTTAATAATTCTGCAATCAACATGAGAGAGCAGACAGCTCTTTGAAATCCTGATTCCTTTTCTTTTGGATTTACATATATACAGAAGCAGGACTGCTGGGTCACATGGCAGTTCTATCTTTAATTTTTTTGAGAAACCTCATACTGGTTTACATAGTGGCTATACCAATTAACACTCCTTCCAAGAGGGCCCTTTCCCCCCCCGTATCCTTACCAACCCTTTTTGATAACAAACAGGTATGAGGTGGTATCTCATTGTGGTTTTGATTTCCATTTCCCTGATGATTAGTGATATTGCACACCTTTTCATATACTTATTGGCTATTTGCATACCATTTTTGGAAAAATGTCCATTCAAGTCCTCTGCCAATTTTTATTTGGATTGTTTAACTTGTTGCTATTGAGTTGTATGTGTTCCTTATATATTTGGGGTATTAACCTGTAATTAGGGAGGAAGTTTGCAAATATTTCTCCTATTCTTTATGTTGCCTTTATATTGTATTGATTTTTTTTTTTACTTTTTACTTTACAGAACTGAAAAGTGCAGAAGCTTCTCAGTTTGATGTAGTCCTGCTTATTGATTTTTGCTTTTATTGCTTGTACTTTTTGTGTCATATCCAGAAAATTGCTGCCAGGACCAATGTCAAGTTTGTTTTTTTTCTGTTTTCTTCTAGGTGTAGAGTTTCAAATCTTATGTTTAAGTTTTTAATTCATTTTGAGATAATTTTTGTGAGTGGTGTAAGGTAGGAGTCCAATTTATTTTTTGCAAGTGGTAATCCAGTTTTGCCAGCAACATTTATTGAATAGACTATCATTTCTCCATTAAGTATTTTTGGCTTCTGTGTCAAAAATTAATTGACTGCTAATGGAAGGGTTTATTTTTAAGCTCTCTATTCTACTCCATTGGTTTATGTGTGTATTTTTTTTTTGCTAGTATCATGTTTCTAAATTACTGTAACTTTGTAATAAGTCTGAAATCAGGAAATATGATAATTCCAGTTTTATTCTCCTTTCTTAAGACTGCTTTGGCTAGGAGAGGCTTTCTGTGGTTCCATACAAATTTTAGTTTTCTATTCTCTATTTTGGTGAAAAATGCCATAGGAATTTTGATAGGGATTTTACGTAATCTACAGAAGGCTTTGGGTATTATGGACATTTTTACAACATTAATTCTTCTGATCCCTAAGCTTGGGATAGTTTTTCATTTATTTGTGTCTTCTTCCTTCAACAAAGTCATATAGTTTTCAGTGTACAAATCTTTAATCTCCTTGGTTAACTTTACTCCTAAGTATTCTACATTTTTTAAACTATTTTAAATGGGATGGTTTTCTTTACTTCTTTTTCAGATATTTCACTGTTAGTATTTAACTGTGTTTAAGTTAAAGCATACATATTATCGAGTGATTTTAATTCTTAGAAGTTCTTTTTGAAAACCTTGGTCTGCAAGCCCTTGAGACTGAGAAACTTGGAAATATCTCAGTGGCGGTTAGATAAAAACATGTGCATGTTTTATTACAAGATAAACAAACATAATAAACACTTAACAAGTCAGGTTTGTTGTTTTTGTTCACTTTCTTTGCCAGTGAGTGTTTTTGAACTCTACAGAGATGATATCTGGAGATATCTAAAAGGGACAAGAAACAGGCACTTTGATTTTCAATTGATGGTATTTGGGGATAATAATTTTGTAGATTACCTTTCCTTAATTTGTCAAAAATTTATTACATTATGAATGCGTGAGGATGGGAAGGGACAGGCAAGGCAAAAATGTTTAGGAGGTAGAAAAATGGTAACAATGTATTGATCCATTAATTAAATGATAACGCATAATAGCTCAGTCCAGTTCAGTTCAGTCGCTCAGTCATGTCCGACTCTTGGCAACCCCATGGACTGCAGCACGTCAGGTTTCCCTGTCCATCACCGACTCCCAGAGCTTGCTCAAACTCATGTCTATAGAATCGGTGATGCCCTCCAACCATCTCATCCTCTGTTGTCTCCTTCTTCTCCTACCTTCAATCTTTCCCAGCATCAGGATCTTTTCCAATGAGTCAGTTCTTTGCATCAGGTGGCCAAAGTATTGGAGTTTCAGCTTCAACATCAGTCCTTCCAGTGAATACTCAGGACTGATTTCCTTTAGGATGGATGGTTGGATCTCCTTGCTGTCCAAGGACTCTCAAGAGTCTTCTCCAACACCACAGTTCAAAAGCATCAATTCTTTGTCACTCTGGTTTCTTTATAGTCCAACTCTCACATCCATACATGACTACTGGAAAAACCATACCTTTGACTATAAGGACCTGTGTTGGCAAAGTAATGCCTCTGCTTTTTAATATGCTGTCTAGGTTGGTCATAGCTTTTCTTCGAAGGAGCAAGCGTCTTTTAATTTCGAGGCAGCAGTCACCATCTGCAGTGATTTTGGAACCCCCCAAAATAAAGTCTGTCACTGTTTCCCCATATATTTGCCATGAAGTGTTGGGACCAGATTAGCATAGTAGCTATTTGATCAAAAAACTGTATTTTTTTAAGATTTATTCAGAAGTAGATGTCAGTTTCTGTTCTCAAATTATTATATTTTATATTTTACAGTCAAGAATATCCATGAGTTACAGAGAACAGACTTGTAGTTGCCAAGGGGAAAGTGGAGAGGGATGGACTGGGAATTTGGGGTTGGTAGATATAAATTTTTATGTTTAGTATGGACAAATGACCAGGTTCTACTGTATAGCACACAAAACTATATGCAATCTCCTGGGATAAATCATAATGGAAAAGAATATTTAAAAAAGAATTTACATATACATGATGGAGTATTACTCAGCCATTAAAAAGAATACATTTGAATCAGTTCTAATGAGGTGGATGAAACTGGAGCCTATTATACAGAGTGAAGTAAGCCAGAAAGAAAAACACCAATACAGTATACTAACACATATATATGGAATTTAGAAAGATGGTAATGATAACCCTGTATGCAAGACAGCAAAAGAGACACAGATGTATAGAACAGTCTTTTGGACTCTGTGGGAGAGGGCAACTATGGGATTTGGGAGAATGGCATTGAAACATGTATAATATCATATATGAAACGAGTCACCAGTCCAGGTTCGATGCACGATACTGGATGCTTGGGGCTGGTGCACTGGGATGACCCAGAGGGATGGTAGGGGAAGGGAGGAGGGAGGAAGGTTCAGGATGGGGAACACGTGTATACCTGTGGTGGATTCATGTATGGTTGATGTATGGCAAAACAAATGCAATATTGTAAAGTTAAAAAATAAAATAAAGAAACAAACAAAAATAAATTAATTAATTAAAAGTAAAAAAAAAGAATTATATATGTCTATGACTGAGTGACTTTGCTGTAGAGCAAAGACTGGCACAATGTACATCAAGTATATACTTCAGTGAAAGAAAGGAATATTCAGGAAAAATTTAAATGACTGAGTAAAATGTATTCAAATTAATTAAGACTACATTCCTAAGATAATAGATGAAATTGGTGTGGCAGTAAATGTTTTTCCTTGAATAAAGAGCAGAGACAGTTTATAACAATAAATAACAACATTTAATCTAATCAAAGTTTAACAGTACAATAAGCTTTGGAGTCTAAATTTCTTGCCATGTTATCCCTATAAATACGGATCTGACTTCCTTAGAAAACCCGGGTGCTTGTTTTACTATATAATATTTTCTTGAATTATATTTTATGGTCCCAAAGAGAACTGTGATATCTCTGATATATAACGCACACGTCCAGGCTCCTGTTTTTGTGGGAGCGATTCCTTGTGTGCTTCATCCCGTTAGCCCTGAGTGGATTGTGGGCACACTTAATCTGGGCAGGAAACCAAAGGGACAAAAACACATTTCTTAGTTTTTACATAAAGCACTTCATTTGTCTAGACCTGGCACCAAAGAATGAAATATCAATTATTGCAAAACAGATTTTGGGCACTTAGAGGCACATTACTCATTCTTCGATGTGGAATGGGAATTTGTGTTTCCAGAAGAGAGATGACAGGTGCAGCGAGAAGTACTGCAGTAAAAATTCCCTTACAAAGAGAGATGCTGTGTGTAGAGAATGTCTGCAAAACCTCCTGCATTGCTTAATCCATTTTTCTTGGGTACAGAAGCCAGTTTACATTTTCCAGTGAACCATATCCATTGATGATTGCTATGATTTCACTGAACACGAGGCTTAACAAACAGCCAACGGATTTATGTTTTAGGGGAAAGCCTGGCATAACCTTCATCAGAAAACCTCCTTCAGAAAGTACTGATGTGCTTAGACTGCCAAATGCATTTAAGTGTTGCAACAGTCTAAGAAAACAGGACATATGTGTGCCACGTTCACCAGGCTGAGTGTCCTCTGAATAACCCCCTTGGGGACAAGTCCACACACAAAAGATTTCACATGCTTCCTGACCTTAGCAACTTCTGCATCTCTCTAGTTGGTGCTATTGAGGCTGAAAAAAATCTATGTGATGATAAGATTTTTTTTTTCCATTTTAGTGATTTGTACCTTTAAGAGCTGTTCATTTTTAAGTCATCCATTTCGTTCTCTGTTGAGGGCAAAAGCAAGATATGCTTTTAAAAATATGTGTAGATAGTACAACGTATCAATTAAAATATCATTTTCCCTAATTGTAAGACTTGAATTGCAAACAATGACAATTTTAACTGCTTTATTGAAGTATGATTAACAAATAAAAAGTTGTAAAAATTTAATTTATACAACTTGATATTTCAAGGTAGCTATACACTCTTGAAGGGCTTCCCAGGTGGCTCAGTGGTAAAGAATCCACCTTTAATGGTGCAGGAGACACCAGTTCGATCCCTGGGTCAGGAAGATCTCCCAGAGAAGGAAACTCACTCCAGTTTTCTTGCCTGGGAAATCCCACGCACAAAGGAGCCTTATGGGGTCACAAGAGTCAGACATGACTGAGCAACTGAACACCATCACCATATACTCTTGAAACCATGAGCACTATTAATACCATAGTTATCCATCACTTACATAAGTTTCCTCTTCCCCCAATCTGTTACTTTGTTGTTATTGTTTGGTTGGTTTTATGGTTTTCCTTTTTGTGTTAAGAGCACTTTGCCATAAGATCTAGCCTCTTCTTGAGTCTGTTGGGCCCCAATTAGAAATAACCCAGTTGCCAAAAGTGAGACATCTGGGGGCAACCAGAACCCCATCACATCATAAGGGTCTGCTTTGTTTTTCAAGCAGGGATACTGCCTTTGGGGAAGTTTCAGGAAAAAATATGGTATTGAATATGATTTCTGTGGCTGATTTCTATGTTGATAATACAGAGACATTATTTTCTGCAGTCTAGATGGAGGGAGAAGAAGACTGAGGCCAAAAACTTATTGATCTTTGATTTACAAGACTTTGTATTCAAGCAGGTTCTGTGGACTTTATCCAAGCTCTGCTTCATTAGTAGTTATAATTAGAAAGTAACTGTTATCCGTTCCTATGGTATTCTGATATAAAATTTGGGAGAGACACGTGCTTTATTGATTTTATATTTGTGCAATATATGAGACTTTCAAAAATTATTTAATTGGAGGATGATTACAATATTGTGATGGTTTTTGAGATTTTTAACTGAAAAATCTTTCCTTATTCATAAGTAATCTTTAAAATTCTATTTAAAGGCACTTATTCCTCACATATCAGCCTGGCATCTTCAACCTGTGAGGCACCATGTACTTGAACTTGACCCCTGCTGTTCCTTTCATCCAGAACGGCTCCTCAAACAGCACAGGTCCTTCTCCCTCATGTCACGATGCTGCTCAGATATCATCTGCTCAGTGAGGTCTTCTACGGTCACTCTATTCAAAATGGCACCTCCATATTTATACTTCCTATGTTCCTTCCAAGCTTTATTTTTCTCTCCAGGATTTAACACCTTATAGAAAAGTATATAATTTTACCTTGCTTATATGACCTCCATTCACAAAGATGAAAGCTCCATGTGGGCAGAGGTTTTCAGCTGCTTTTGTACTAAAACTAACCAGCTTAGAACACTATTTTACACCTAATATATATATATTTGTATATATACAAATATAGCGTTGGTTGAAAACTATTAATACAAAAAAATTAGCAATATATAAATACAACTACGTATATCTTAGATCCATTTTTGTAAACTACACATAATTAGGGACTATAGTAGCAATAACCAAGGATACTTGTCTAAATATTTATAATTCCACATTTAGATAATTATTTAAAAATAAAAAAGGCTGTATTACTTTTAAATGGAATAATTTATCATGGCTTTAGACATCAGTTCCTGAAATCTTTCAAAATTTGTTTTGCAAGGTGTATTTTAGCCTAAACGATATTACTGCTTTCAAAATATTTTCCCAATAACAAGAGAAAAAAAATTTGCTTACATTTAAGAAGAGTCCATAAGAAATTATAATAGAGATTTACTTGATTTCATTCATTAAGTGAAAACTCCTAAAACAAGAAAGTGAAAGTGAAGTCGCTCAGTTGTGTCCGACTCTTTAGGACCCCGTGGACTGTAACCCACAATCCTCCTCTGTTCATGGGATTTTTCAGGCAAGAGTATTGGAGTGGGTTGCCATTTCCTTCTCCAGAGGATCTTCCTGACCCAGGGATCGAACCCAGGTCTCCTGCATTGTAAGCAAGACCAGCTGAGCCACCAGGGAAGTCCTAAAACAAGAAAGGCCAGGACCAAAACAAAAACAAAAATTACACCCTAAGAAGAATAACAGCATTGCAATCTAAGATTCTATGGACTTTTTTTTCCCCTTAGCACTGTCTTTCCCACCTGTGTTTACTGGCAGTGGATCCAGCTTCATAAGATCTGTTTTCAAAGAGACATTAGCGACCTGATGTATAAGTTAGTTTTCCATGTTAAAACTGACTAGGAATTAATTGCCAAATAAAGGATTGCATATTAATTCATCATTCATTTATTCATTCAGCATGTATGTATGTGTGTATATATTTAGCAAAAGCCCACTATGTAAAAACATTAGGCTTTGTGCTACCTACAAGAATAACAAAACACAATCTTGGTCTTCAGGCAGCGTGCATGCTATGGGAGAGAACAACTGGAAAATCCAAGCTACGTGTGGTGATACCATGAAAACTCCCATGGGGGCCTTCATAGTATTGCTCCCTCCATGAGGATCTCTATAGCACAAGTGAAGAGCTGTGAAGAGCACAAGTCATCAGGTCAGGAAGTATAGGTTGTGATGGAGGTAATTTTATCAAATAAGGCAGGAGAGTATAGGTGCTATTCAGGAGGTGTAATCAATGTGTTGTGAGAGTAATTAATTCTAATTCAAAGACTGGAGGGTGGGAAAGGGGTGACAGGAACTGCAAGTGGTGTAATGTGAATTTTTTCCCAAAGCTAGGAAGGTTATTTGGCTTAAGTAGACTCTCACTTTCACTTTCTTCAGACTTTTAGAGTAATTAAACATACAAAAAAAAAGAAAACATTTTACAGATAATTTATACTTCAATATCTTTGTTTTATTGATCCAGAAACTGAAGCTCAGAGAAAGAAAGTGGTATGTCCAAAGTTACAGAGTTAGTTAAATCTAGTATGAAATTCTAATCTCATTTATTAGTTATTACTTACTATTTGATATTATTTGCAATCTAGAGTTTTTTCTTTACTTTTTTCAATGAAGCTAATCTTTCTCTTAATCTCTTGATTATTCAAGTGGTCTCTTATTAAATGCTAAGAGAATTATAAGGTGATACTGTATGAAAACTTTTTTAGATAACATCATGTGTTAAAAATCTGCTTCAGGCAAGAAAATTATTATTATTATTTTTTTTTATTCTTCCAATTTTATTTTATTTTTAAACTTTACATAATTGTATTAGTTTTGCCAAACATCAAAATGAATCCGCCACAGGCATACATGTGTTCCCCATCCCGAACCCTCCTCCCTCCTCCCTCCCCATACCATCCCTCTGGGCCGTCCCAGTGCACCAGCCCCAAGCATCCAGCATCATGCATCGAACCTGGACTGGCAACTCGTTTCCTACATGATATTTTACATGTTTCATTGCCATTCTCCCAAATCTTCCCACCCTCTCCCTCTCCCACAGAGTCCATAAGACTGTTCTATACATCAGTGTCTCTTTTGCTGTCTCGTACACCGGGTTATTGTTACCATCTTTCTAAATTCCATATATGTGCGTTAGTATACTGTATTTATGTTTTTCCTTCTGGCTTACTTCACTCTGTATAATAGGCTCCAGTTTCATCCACCTCATTAGAACTGATTCAAATGTATTCTTTTTAATGGCTGAGTAATACTCCATTGTGTATATGTACCACAACTTGCTTATCCATTCATCTGCTGATGGACATCTAGGTTGCTTCCATGTCTTGGCTATTATAAACAGTGCTGTGATGAACATTGGGGTACACGTGTCTCTTTCCCTTCTGGTTTCCTCAGTGTGTATGCCCAGCAGTGGGGTTGCTGGATCATAAGGCAGTTCTATTTCCAGTTTTTTAAGGAATCTCCACACTGTTCTCCATAGTGGCTGTACTAGTTTGCATTCCCACCAACAGTGTAAGAGGGTTCCCTTTTCTCCACACCCTCTCCAGCATTTATTATTTGTAGACTTTTGGATCGCAGCCATTCTGACTGGTGTGAAATGGTACCTCATAGTGGTTTTGATTTGCATTTCTCTGATAATGAGTGATGTTGAGCATCTTTTCATGTGTTTGTTAGCCATCTGTATGTCTTTTTTGGAGAAATGTCTATTTAGTTCTTTGGCCCATTTTTTGATTGGGTCGTTTATTTTTCTGGAGTTGAGCTGTAGGAGTTGCTTGTATATTTTTGAGATTAGTTGTTTGTCGGTTGCTTCATTTGCTATTATTTTCTCCCATTCTGAAGGCTGTCTTTTCACCTTGCTAACAGTTTCCTTTGATGTGCAGAAGCTTTTAAGGTTAATTAGGTCCCATTTGTTTATTTTTGCTTTTATTTCCAATATTCTGGGAGGTGGGTCATAGAGGATCCTGCTGTGATGTATGTCAGAGAGTGTTTTGCCTATGTTCTCCTCTAGGAGTTTTATAGTTTCTGGTCTTACGTTTAGATCTTTAATCCATTTTGAGTTTATTTTTGTGTATGGTGTTAGAAAGTGGTCCAGTTTCATTCTTTTACAAGTGGTTGACCAGATTTCCCAGCACCACTTGTTAAAGAGATTGTCTTTAATCCATTGTATATTCTTGCCTCCTTTGTCGAAGATAAGGTGTCCATATGTGCGTGGATTTATCTCTGGGCTTTCTATTTTATTCCATTGATCAATATTTCTGTCTTTGTGCCAGTACCATACTGTCTTGATAACTGTGGCTTTGTAGTAGAGCCTGAAGTCAGGTAGGTTGATTCCTCCAGTTCCATTCTTCTTTCTCAAGATCGCTTTGGCTATTCGAGGTTTTTTGTATTTCCATACAAATTGTGAAATTATTTGTTCTAGCTCTGTGAAGAATACTGTTGGTAGCTTGATAGGGATTGCGTTGAATCTATAAATTGCTTTGGGTAGTATACTCATTTTCACTATATTGATTCTTCCAACCCATGTACATGGTATATTTCTCCATCTATTAGTGTCCTCTTTGATTTCTTTTACCAGTGTTTTATAGTTTTCTATATATACAGGCCAATATCACTGATGAACATAGATGCAAAAATCCTTAACAAAATTCTAGCAATCAGAATCCAACAACACATTAAAAAGATCATACACCATGATCAAGTGGGCTTTATCCCAGGGATGCAAGGATTCTTCAATATCCGCAAATCAATCAATGTAATACACCACATTAACAAATTGAAAAATAAAAACCATATGATTATCTCAATAGATGCAGAGAAAGCCTTTGACAAAATTCAACATCCATTTATGATAAAAACTCTCCAGAAAGCAGGAATAGAAGGAACATACCTCAACATAATAAAAGCTATATATGACAAACCCACTGCAAACATTATCCTCAATGGTGAAAAATTGAAAGCATTTCCTCTAAAGTCAGGAACAAGACAAGGGTGCCCACTCTCACCATTACTATTCAACATAGTTTTGGAAGTTTTGGCCACAGCAATCAGAGCAGAAAAAGAAATAAAAGGAATCCAAATTGGAAAAGAAGAAGTAAAACTCTCACTATTTGCAGATGACATGATCCTCTACATAGAAAACCCTAAAGACTCCACCAGAAAATTACTAGAAATAATCAATGACTACGGTAAAGTTGCAGGGTATAAAATCAACACACAGAAACCCCTGGCATTCCTATACACTAATAATGAGAAAACAGAAAGAGAAATTAAGGAAACAATTCCATTCACCATTGCAACAGAAAGAATAAAATACTTAGGAATATATCTACCTAAAGAAAATTATTTTGTAAAAAAATTTTTGTGCTGTTTTTTTTTAACTAAATGAACCAAACTTATGATTCCATACTTTTCAGTTTTTTCTCAGGCTAAAAAAAAAAATGACTATAGCAAAAATAACATGTTATAGCAATAGTGAAGGGGATTAATATGTTATTTAGAGATGTGGAAAACTATTTCTAACAAAGCTAAGCATTTCTTTAAATCCTTTAAGTCTACTGTGACTAAAAGAATTAGAGTTGGAAAAGTTCCCTCAGGAGAGTATAAATCAGAAAGTGTATGGCCTTGGTGTGGGTTCTATTTCTGATTTCACTCCCACCTTTTTTCTTTCATGATGGCTCTATTGGGAAAAAATATTTCATTTAAATACTATTTACTTAAAACTGAAGAAATATTTGTAAAATTAAAAACAATTTAAATTATTTTTTCAATTAAAAAATTGTTCTAAAGCCTTAGAAAATTAGCCACCAAATCTTGAATTTACATTTACCTATATATGTAAAAGTCAAGAGTGCTCATATTCTATAGGCATAGGAATTTAATGGCAATGGTATACCATTATATACCCTTTATATATATATATACATATATGCACATATATAAAAATACATATTCATACATATTTACAAGTATATTTTATACACACATATATAAAGCATATATATATGTAGGTAATATATATATATACATATATATTTATATACACATATATATTGGAGAAGGCAATGGCACCCCACTCCAGTACTCTTGCCTGGAGAGTCCCATGGACAGAGGAGCCTGGTGGGCTGCAGTACATGGGGTCGCTAAGAGTCGGACACAACTGAGCGACTTCACTTTCACTTTTCACTTTCATGCATTGGAGAAGGAAATGGCAACCCACTCCAGTGTTCTTGCCTGGAGAATCCCAGGGATGGGGGAGCCTGCTGGGCTGCCGTCTATGGGGTCGCACAGAGTCATACACGACTGAAGCGACTTAGCAGCAGCAGCATATATATATATATATATATATATATATATATATACATATATATTTTAGCCACAATGTGATAGGCATACAAAAATTTTAAAAAACAATGTTCTGTGCTTAATGCTTTGTATCTTCTTGGCAAATCATTAGAAATTATTGTTTAAACTAAATTGAAAATGCCCTTTGAAGAGTATTAAATGGGAAGGTTGATTAATAAATTTACATACATGGAAAAATGTTATGCACTGGGAATAAGAATGAGAGTAACTAAATTTTTGAAAGATTCTAGTTCTGGTAAAGTATCCTTAAAGTATAGAGGCATTATGAAAATATTAATTAAATAAATTATTTAAATTGCTGCCAGCCTAAATATAAATCCATCCCATTTATGGAATGCAGGATTAACTTTAGGGCCATGTTAATACTGTTCACTAACTTTAATCTGGATTTCTAAAAGTGCTCATTATTTTACAGCATTTATGAACAGGAAAAGAGAATAATTTCTATGTGTGGGTATTTATTTTCCCATGTAGGGCAAAAGTTAAAGAGAATGAGAAATAAACTATTAATGATAAACATACTTGAACAATGAGATTATTGTTGCATTTTTCCATGTTTTAAATTTCTAAATCTTTTACTATTTTAGGTTTAGTATGTGCTGTATCTATCACTTGGAAAAACAACCATGACTTTAAAATAGGCAAAACAGCAACAAAACCAAAACAAGTATTTTCTCATAAGATTCCTTGGTATATATATTTTTTTACCTATAAGTAAAACAGAGCCAACATCTGTTGGATCATTGAACCTGTAAGTAAAATCCAGAGCCAACATCTGTTGGATCATTGAAAGAACAAGAGAGCCAGAAAAACATCTACTCCTGCTTTATTGACTATGCCAAAGCCTTTGACTGTGTGGATCACAATACACTGTTGAAAATTCTTCAAGAGATGGGAATATCAGACCAGACCACCTGAACTGCCTTCTGAGAAATCTGTATGCAAGTCCAGAAGCTACAGTTAGAACCAGACATGAAATGACAGACTGGTTCCAAATTGGGAAAGGAGTGTGTCAAGGCTGTATATTGTCACCCTGCTTATTTAACTGATATGCAGAGTATATACTGCGAAATGCCAGGCTGGATGAAGCACAAGCTGGAATCAAGATTGCCGGGAGAAATATAAGCAACGTCATACATGCAGATGACACCATCCTTATGGCAGAAAGTGAAGAAGAACTAAAGAGCCTCTTGATGAAAGTGAAAGAGGAGAGTGAAAAAGTTGGCAGAAAACTAAGATCATGGCATCTGGTCCAATCACTTCATGGCAAATAGATGGGGAAACAATGGAAACAGTGGCTGACTTTATTTTGGGGGGCTTCAAAATCACTGCAGATGATGACTGCAGCCATGAAATTAAAAGATGCTTGCTCTTTGGAAGAAAAGCTGTGACCAACTGAAACAGCATATTAAAAAGCAGAGACATTACTTTGCCAACAAATGTCCAACTAGTTAAAGCTATGGTTCTTCCAGTAGTCATGTATGGATGTGAGAGTTGGACTATAAAGAAGGCTGAGCACCAAAGAATTGATGCTTTTGAACTGTGGTGTGGAGAAGACTCTCGAGAGTCCCTTGGAATGCATGGAGATCCAACCAGTCCATCCTAAAGGAAATCAGTCCTGAATACTCACTGGAAGGACTGATGTTGAAGCTGAAACGCCAATACTTTGGCCACTTGATGTGAAGAAAAGACCCTGATGTTGGGAAATATTGAAGGCGGGAATAGAAGGGGATGACAGAGGATGAGATGGTTGGATGGCATCACTGACTCAATGGACATGAGTTTGAGTAAGTTCTGGGAGTTGGTGATGGACAGGGAAGCCTGGTGTGCTGCAATCCATTGGATCGCAGAGTCAGACAAGACAGTGTGAATGATATGAACTGAAAATAGAGCCAGATAGAAAGGGCTTCAGAAAAATTTGCAAGAAAATATACCACAAAATAATTAAAAATCCATAATTATTGAAACATTTATTGACGATGACTGATTTAGTGGTTTTATGTGAACTGAAAAAATGGCAATAATCCACCATGTCTTTGAGTTATATGGACTACGGATATACCACTTGGTCTTATTCTAGGGTTCACCATGTCCATATTCTGGGCCAGCTAATGAAACATAGGCAATAACTCAGCAGATGGCACTCCTGTCCTTAGGTTGAGACTAAAACCAAGTCTAAAGATGTGTGTTTCACACCTCAGTATAGAAATAGCACTGAGAAACCTGTAAAAATGATTTATCATAATACTAAATGGATCAATGCATTCCCCACCAAAAGCTCAGCAAGTCGTTTTGTGGATATCAATAAACTCAATTCTAAACTTTATGTGTGTGTTCATTCAGTCGTGTCCGACTCTTTGAAACCCTATAGACTGTAGCCCACTAGGCTCCTCTGTCCATGACCTTCTCCAGGCAAGGATACTGAAGTTGGTTGCCTTGCCCCCCTCCCAGGGGATTTTCCTGATCCAGGGATCAAAACCACATCTCTTATGTCTCCTGCACATAAGAGACATGCAGGCAGGTTCTTTACCACCAGCACCACCTGGGAAGCCCTCTCAACTTTATATAGAAAGGCAAAGACCCAGAATTGTCAACACCAAATTGGAGAACTGACACTAGCGGGTCTCAAGGTTTACTATAAACCTGTAGTAGGCAGTTCAAATCAGGACGGTGGTATAAGAGGAGCATGGAGCTCACCTCCCCCATCAACACACCAAAAATGCATCTACAGGTGGAATGGTCCTCACTGAAGTCTACCCGGAGACTGTCAGAAGGACTCCTGAAAAACCAAAGCTATACTAAAAATATACTGGGTAGGAAAGGAAGAAAAGTGATTGGATCAAGACCTGTGCCCTTGTGAGGGGTCTCAGGGGTAAAAATAGATATTACACAGGAGGACACCCTGCCTGGGTAGTGAGCAGTTAGAGCCACAGATGGGTTACCCTGTTCCTGGGGTCCTTTGAGAGGGAGACAAGCCCATTGGCTGGCTGGAGGACCACTGGGCCTAACAATGGCTGTGGGAAGCCTGAATTCCACTCAAGAGGAGCACACAGCTGGTTTGCCTCAGAGGCAGGGTGGAGAGAGGTTGTTCTAAAGGCTGCTGGATCTCCAGCTACCACCTTGCTGTGAATCTCAGTCTAAGCTTTGCAAACACTTAAACCCCACTCACTCCACGTCACATTGCGGCACTGGATCTGTGGTGACTATGACTGGGGCAAAGACTGGACCATGGGACACAGAGTAACTCAATCCTGGGACAGGTTGGGTAGTATTCCAGTTGGTGCTTATTCAGGAAGTTTCTCAGAAATAACTCAGATCCCTGACAGCAGCGGCACAACCACAGCTCACCTCCTGAGACATGCCAAGAATGCACATGGGCCCTGCCCACCCTGCAAAGCAGCTCCATAACAGAGCAGGGGGAGCAGAGGCTAGGGTCAGGGATCAGCTGTGATGGACAAAGGAGACTTGCACTCAAGGATGTGTCTCAGAAGAGCCGCTGGGGCCTGCACTCGAGCTTAGAACCTTCAGGGGCCTCACTTCCCTCCTCCAGGGCACTGCCTCCTCCAGGGCAATGTAGGGAAAAAAAAACACACACACTCTGAGGGAACATAGCTAGTTCGGGCCCGACCCTCTGGGCTTCTACTCCAGCCACTTGGGATCAGACCCCCAGATAGGGTAGTGATGGTCACTGAGCAGAGAGGAAGTCCCATGTCATGCTGTGTGTGACAGCTCTGGCCCCTTCACTTCCAATCCACCCCCGGGCAAGGTGATACTCCAGCACACCCAGATGAATGATGTGACTTGCATCCACATCAAATCCAGCCCCAGCCCTGCCAAAGGCATTGGGCGGACACAGTTTGTACAGGGATGCTCCCACACAAAGACATTCATTCAAGACTGCACAAAGTAACTATTTCACCCAAATTCATAGATACAGAGAAAGTCAAGCAGAATGAAAAGGCAGAGGAACTACTCTCAATTGAAAGAGCAAGAGAAAACTCCTGGAAAAATAAATAATGAAACCGAAATAAACAATTTAACAGATAAATAAGTCAAAGCATTGGGAATTAAAATGTTAACTGAATTAGGGAACACAAGTGGTGTAAACAGTGGACACTTTAGCAAGAAACAAGAAAATAAAAAGACCCAATCAGCAAACAAAGAATTCAATAGCTGAAATGAAAAAACATACTGGAAGGAATGAATAGCAGACTTAGTGATACACTTCACTGATTCCCAGAACAGCAACCCTGTAAAATGATCTCAGTAACCATACATTTTAATCTTGGAGTACTCTAGTATTGTTTCTGGATTGGTACTTGCTGACATTCTGCCACAGGATGTGAAAAATGCCATTGTGACCTTGTGAAAATGCCATTTCTTAAGAAAGACAGACTTTCCTGATTACACTGAGGGAGAGAGATTCCACCCAAATTCCTATCACTCATTACTCTATGAAATTGTAACATGTATTTATAAATTGTAACATGTATTTGTAAACATGCAGTTTATAAATACATCCAATCACATGGAGGTATTGTCTGTCTTGGTCACCACTTAAACCCCAGTGTTACCACTTAAACCCCAATGCCTGAATGAATGAATGAGTGAACCTGTGAATGGAAAACAGAATAAATGAGGCTAAGAGAAACTTATGTTTAAGGAATTTATCCAAATGTTCACAATTGGTAGGCTGTACAAATGAAATTTTAATTGCAGATTTGAGTCCAAACCCTACGGGCATCTCACCATGCCAATGGTTTCCATCTTGCTCCCAACCGTTAAAGTCACTGTGGCCATGGAGAGCAGCATAATGTAATAGGAATTTGAACCATATGGAATTTTCTTCCTAGGTTGAGTGCTAGTTAATCTATAACATGAAATATATAAAGAAGCCACTCTGCTACTAGGAAGGATATCTGATGCAGAAGAGTCAGTAAGTTCAAGGGCTTATATATCAGGGAAGAACATGGATTATTCTATAAACTGACAAAAGGCCAATATAGCTGGAATTTAGTAAGTGATTGACAAGAAACGTGTTTGAAATGAGTTTGGAGCGTGGGCAAATTCCAGATCCTACATAGTTCTGTAAGTTATGCAAAGGAGTTCAGATTTTATTCTAAGTACAATAGGAAGACACTGAAGGTTTCAAGTTTAAAGAGTGACATGCTCTGAGCTTCTAAATGGTCACTCTGGTTGTTGTGTGGAAAACAAAGAAATTGTGAAATATGTATACACGCTCTATACCTTCACACCCCACTTGTTACCTCTGGAGAGGTATAAAGGATGGGGGAAGAGAGTATTCTGTACAGATAAGACACATGGTAACAGCAGAGTTTATGACAGTCTCTGAACACCAGACACAGGTATGTCTCCCTCTTTCTCTGTCCAAGCTGCCTGCCCTCGCAGCAGTATGAGCAACCTAACACGGAATAAGGCCTTGTCCTACAGATTGTGACTCTGATATGAATGGAACATTAAACGAGATATAATTTCATATGTAAAACATTCAGTATGTAACATATATTTTCTGTTAAAGTGTATTTTATTCCTGAATGCTATCCAATTGCTAACTATAGTTTTCTTTTTTTCTTGGCCATGTGATTCTTACATCTTTTTTTTTTTTTTAACCAGCTCTGTTTTCTTTTATTTCCTAGGATAAAATTCAGGCATTTAGGGATCCCCTTGGAAAAGGAAGCCTTCCTATACTGTTGGTGGGAATGTAAATTTGTGCAGCTACTATGGAATATAGTTTAGGGATTCCTCACTAAACACTAAAAATAGAGTTGCCATATGATCCAGCAATCCCACTCCTGGGACATGGAAGCAACATAAATGTCCAATGACAGACGAATGGATAAAGAAGTTGTGCACATGTATGCAACAGAATACTACTTACCATAAAAATAATGAAATAATGTCATTTACAGCTACACGGATGAACCTAGCGATTATCATACTAAGTGAAGTAATTTAGGTAAAAAAAACAAATATCAAAAACAAAATATCAAATATCATATGATATCACTTAAATGTGGAACCTAAAATATAATACAAATAAACTTATCTATGAAACAGAAACAGATTCACAGGGGAAGAGAACAGCCTTGTGGCTGCTGAGGCAGGGGGAGTTAGGGAAGACGAGGACTGGGAGTTTGAGCTTAGCAGATACAAACTGTAATATATAGAATAGGTAAACAAAAATGTTCTACTGTATAGCACAGGGAACTATATTCAATATTCTATGATAAACCATAGTGTAAACTTATGAAAAAATATATATATACACATATAACTTAATCACTTCTTTATACAGCAAAAATTAACACTATAACATTATAAATCAATTACACTTCAATGAAGTAAAATTTGAAAACATTCTTCATGATCTGGTCCCTACTTCTCTCTATTCTCACCTTTATAAGCAATTTCCACTCATCCATCACATATCCACAAACACACACACACACACATATACTTAGTGCTGAAACATTAATGAATATAGTCATTGCATCCTATGATTTTTTCCAGGCTTTTACATCTTTTGGGATGTTTGACTTTTTAATCTGACAAACTTGTTCTCAATCCTAAGACCTCAGTTGCTGTCATCTTCCCCAGAGAGCTATCCCTGGTATTCTATTAAATGGAGGCAGTTATACTTTTTCCTAAATTTTCTCTATACTTTATGTATATATGAATGAATTTCTTTATCAAATTGCTATTTACTTATTACCAGAATGAGTTTCCTGTTAAGGGATTTCTTGTCATTTGTTTTATGCTTCTTGTGTCTAGCAGCATTTGGCTTGAGACGGTTCGGCCATTCAAGGAATATGTTCTGCGTTGAATTCTACTTTTCATCTACACAGATATTCTGAATAACTACTATTCCGGTGCAAATAACATAAATTCGGATTATGAAGTAAAAGTGGAAACCAGGATAATTATTATTAATTTATCTAGTCCTCCTTGCAAAATGTATTGCAACTTGACAAAAGGAAACATAATTTCTTAGCGAAATTGCAAACATTCTTTAGAATTTTAATTATTTCCTTTGTAGTTTTGGAAGTCTATATTTATGAAGATATAATGTAGAATAAAAGGATAAATTAAAAGCCCATGACAAGCTTGTTTTAGAAAACTGAACTTGGAAGAAATACATCAATATACTGTGGATACCACCTTTTTATGGTTTTGATTTAAAGCACTTTAAAAATAATATTTCCACTAAAGGCCTCTACCACAATTTATAATGGTTTTTGGTCTTTATTCTTTTGTTCAGAATGCTGCTGACCTTTGAAATTCAAGGAGCTGGGAGCTGGAAGGAAGAGAATCAGTATTTATTATTTGAGTTGGTAGTGCACAACCAGGCCTCTCTCAGCTCTGACAAAGGAGATCAGAGCTTGTGAAGGTATGGGAAAAAGTTAAACACCAACCAAACAAAAAACTCCATCCATCTGTAATCCAGGTAATAGTAATAGACTATAACACACTTTTTAGATTCAAGATCCCAGAAACTAAGAAAGAAAATGTTTGCCATAAAAAAGAGGTTTCAGTGGATATATTTTTCTGATGAATGTTATTTCCTCCTTAGATTTCCTCACCTCCTTTCACAAGGCCACTGGAATGTCTAAAAATAATATAAATAAAAATAATGCTCTGATGAATTAATTACTTCAGGAAGAGAATTACAGATCTCACATGGTTATGTTAATTTCGCTAGAGTCTGGGTATTTGTGACTGGGATCTTTATCTTGTTCCCTCTTTAGAATAAATACCTAAAATAGTGGAACAAACATGGTGAGATCTCAGTATTTGTTGGACTAATGAATGACATATTGCATATCAACTTAAATATAAATGGAAACAACTATTCTTTCCAATGGTCATATAAATATATATACATATGCATATTTTTTTAAGTCTTTTTTTTTTTTTTTTTTTTTTTTGCAGCATGTGAGATCATAGTTCCCCAACCAGGGACCAGACCTGTGCCCTCTGCATTGGGAGCGTGGAGTCTTAATCACTGGACCACCAGGGAAGTCCCCTAAAGATACTTTGTGAAAAAGAGCTCTGATATTTCTCTTACTCAATCCTCCCATTGTGAAATTTTGCCTCATTTGTTCTATTGCCCAATCTATACATAAATATATAGTCATTACCTTTCATCTTTTCCTAAACTTTCCAAGAGTAAGATGTAGGCAGAATATCCTCTCACTCCAAAAATACAGTATTTATGTTCCCTAAACAAGAATACTTTCAGGAATAAAAATCATATAACCCTTCCTCAATTTAAGTTCCTCAATCAGGAACCTAAAATCAGTACATCATCGTTCAAGCCCATGTTCCCATTCAAATTTTGTCAGCTGCCACAAAAATGATACCTTTCCCATTCTAGTTCTGATCCTTATCTAAGACACCATGGTGAGTTTAGCTGTCAGCTCTCTTCTAATTCTTCCATCCTGAATTAGTTCCTCAGTGTTTTCCTGTCTTTTGTGTTTTTGATAGGTTTAAAGGTGCTTGTGCTCAATCACTCAGTCGTGTCCATCTCTTTGAGACCCCATGGACTGGGGCCCACAGGGCTCCTCTGTCCATGGAATTTTCCATGCAATACTGGAATGGGTTCCCTTTTCTTATTCCAGTAGTTTAAAGTAGACAGGCCTTAAACCCTATAGCAGGAGCCTCGAACAGGATCCATCTGATGATTCTTCATGTCCTGACTCAGGTCATGCACTTTTCGTAGAAATTCCACAGAAATGATATTACACACTTCTCGGTACATCATTTCCAGAGACACTTGATATGGAACAATTCTTCCTCTGGTCACTTTAAATTTAACCACTCGGTAATACTGGGCTCTGTCAAGTCTTCAACTATACAGTCACTATTTCTCCAGTTAAAATTATTAATATATTGTAGGAAAGTATTTCAAAGAGAAGCCATCAACTCATTACTCACCAAACCACCACTAAATAATTTTAATATCCACTGACAATATCTACTTAATTAACCATGATCTTTCAGATCAGATCAGATCAGTCGCTCAGTCGTGTGCGACTCTTTGTGACCCCATGAATCGCAGCATGCCAGGCCTCCCTGTCCAGCACCAACTCCGGGAGTTCACTGAGACTCAAGCCCATCGAGTCAGTGATGCCATCCAGCCATCTCATCCTCTGTCATCCCCTTCTCCTCTCACCCCCAATCCCTCCCAGCATCAGAGTCTTTTCCAATGAGTCAACTCTTCGCATGAGGTGGCCAAAGTCCTGGAGTTTCAGCTTTAGCATCATTCCTTCCAAAGAAATCCCAGGGCTGATCTCCTTCAGAATGGACTGGTTGGATCTCCTTGCAGTCCAAGGGACTCTCAAGAGTCTTCTCCAACACCACAGTTCAAAAGCATCAATTCTTCGGCGCTCAGCCTTCTTCACAGTCCAACTCTCACATCCATACATGACCAGAGGAAAAACCAGAGCCTTGACTAGATGAAGCTTTGTTGGCAAAGTAATGTCTCTGCTTTTGAATATGTTATCTAGGTTCGTCATAACTTTCCTTCCAAGGAGTAAGCGTCTTTCAATTTCATGGCTGCAGTCACCATCTTGTAGTGATTTTGGAGCCCAGAAAAATAAAGTCTGACACTGTTTCCACTGTTTCCCCATCTATTTCCCATGAAGTGATGGGACCAGATGTCATGATCTTCGTTTTCTGAATGTTGAGCTTTAAGCCAACTTTTTCACTCTCCACTTTCACTTTCATCAAGAGGCTTTTGAGTTCCTCTTCACTTTCTGCCATAAGCGTGGTGTCATCTGCATATCTGAGGTTATTGATATTTCTCCCAGCAATCTTGATTCCAGCTTGTGTTTCTTCCAGTCCAGCGTTTCTCATGATGTACTCTGCATAGAAGTTAAATAAACAGGGTGACAATATACAGCCTTGATGAACTCCTTTTCCTATTTGGAACCAGTCTGTTGTTCCATGTCCAGTTCTAACTGTTGCTTCCTGACCTGCATACAAATTTCTCAAGAGGCAGATCAGGTGGTCTGGTATTCCCATCTCTTTCAGAATTTTCCACAGTTTATTGTGATCCACACAGTCAAAGGCTTTGGCATAGTCAATAAAGCAGAAATAGATGCTTTTCTGGAACTCTCTTGCTTTTTCCATGATCTGGTGGATGTTGGCAATTTGATCTCTGGTTCCTCTGCCTTTTCTAAAACCAACTTGAACATCTGGAAGTTCACGGTTCACATACTGCTGAAGCCTGGCCTGGAGAATTCTGAGCATTACTTTACTAGCGTGTGAGATGAGTGCAATTGTGCAGTAGTTTGAGCATTCTTTGGCATTGCCTTTCTTTGGGATTGGAATAAAAACTGACCTTTTCCAGTCCTGTGGCCACTGCTGAGTTTTCCAAATTTGCTGGCATATTGAGTATAGCACTTTCACAGCATCATTTTTCAGGATTTGGAATAGCTCAACTGGAATGCCATCACCTCCACTAGCTTTGTTCATAGTGATGCTTTCTAAGGCCCACTTGACTTCACATTCCAGGATGTCTGGCTCTAGGTCAGTGATCATACCATCGTGATTATCTGGGTTGTGAAGATCTTTTTTGTACAGTTCTCCTGTGTATTTTTGCCATCTCTTCTTAATATCTTCTGCTTCTGTTAGGTCCGTACCATTTCTGTCCTTTATCAAGCCCATCTTTGCATTAAATGTTCCTTTGGTATCTCTGATTTTCTTGAAGAGGTCCCCAGTCTTTCGCATTCTGTTGTTTTCCTCTATTTCTTTGCATTGATCGCTGAAGAAGGCTTTCTTATCTCTTCTTGCTATTCTTTGGAACTCTGCATTCAGATGTTTATATCTTTCCTTTTCTCCTTTGCTTTTCGCGTCTATTCTTTTCACAGCTATTTGTAAGGCCTCCCCAGACAGCCATTTTGCTTTTTTGCATTTCTTTTCCATGGGGATGGTCTTGAGCCCTGTCTCCTGTACAATGTCACGAACCTTATTCCATAGTTCATCAGGCACTCTATCTATCAGATCTAGGCCCTTAAATCTATTTCTCACTTCCACTGTATAATCATAAGGGATTTGATTTAGGTCATACCTGAATGGTTTTCCCTACTTTCTTCAATTTAAGTCTGAATTTGGCAATAAGGTGTTCATGGTCTCAGCCACAGTTAGCTCCTGGTCTTGTTTTTGCTGACTGTATAGAACTTCTCCATCTTTGGCTGCAAAGAATATAATCAATCTGATTTCGGTGTTGACCATCTGGTGATGTCCACGTATAGAGTCTTCTCTTGTGTTGTTGGAAGAGGGTGTTTGTTATGACCAGTGCATTTTCTTGACAAAACTCTATTATTCTTTGCCCTGCTTCATTCCATATTCCAAGGCCAAATTTGCCTGTTACTCCAGATGTTTCTTGACTTCCTACTTTTGCATTCCAGTCCCCTATAATGAAAAGGACATCTTTTTGAGTGTTAGTTCTAAAAGGTCTTGTAGGTCTTCATAGAACTGTTCAACTTCAGCTTCTTCAGCATTACTGGTTGGGGCATAGACTTGGATTACTGTGATATTGAATGGTTTGCCTTGGAAACGAACAGAGATCAATCTGTCGTTTTTGAGATTGCATCCAAGTACTGCATTTCGGACTCTTTTGTTGACCATGATGGCCACTTCATTTCTTCTGAGGGATTTCTGCCCACAGTAGTAGATATAATGGTCATCTGAGTTAAATTCACCCATTCCAGTCCATTTCAGTTCACTGATTCCTAGAATGTCGACATTCACTCTTGCCATTTCTTGTTTGACCACTTCCAATTTGCCTTGATTCATGGACCTGACATTCCAGGTTCCTATGCAATATTGCTCTTTACAGCATCAGACCTTGCTTCTATCACCAGTCACATCCACAGCTGGGTATTCTTTTTGCTTTGGCTCCATCCCTTCATTCTTTCTGGAGTTATTTCTCCACTGATCTCCAGGAGCATATTAGGCACCTACTGACCTGGGGAGTTTCTCTTTCAGTATCCTATCATTTTGCCTTTTCATACTGTTCATGGGGTTCTCAAGGCAAAAATACTGAAGTGGTTTGTCATTCCCTTCTCCAGTGGACCATATTCTGTCAGATCTCTCCGCCATGACTCGCCCATCTTGGGTTGCCCCACGGGGATGGCTTACTTTCATTGAGTTAGACAAGGCTGTGGTCCTAGTGTGATTAGATTGACTAGTTTTCTGTGAGTATGGTTTCAGTGTGTTTGCCCTCTGATGCCCTCTGATTCCCTCTTGCAACACCTACCATCTTACTTGGATTTCTATTTTCTTGGACGTGGGTTATCTCCTCACGGCTGCTCCAGCAAAGCGCAGCCATTGCTCCTTACCTTGGACGAGGGGTATCTCCTCACCGCCGCCCTTCCTGATCATGATCTTTGATGGCTGCCAAATGTCAATTCTCTGTTTCCATTATTCCTTCAAAAGTTGCTGGTATTCTACTATGAGGAATAATTTTATCTCTACCTATATGTAATTATATAGCTATAATAGAATATATGTGTATAACCACACACTATCTATAACACAACTGAATTCTATTCATTCATATATTATATCACTATAATACCAAGGATTACTATCTTATCCAATGGGGTTTCAATCCATTGTTATTGTCGTTTATTTTGATGACAAAATCATCTCATTCAAACTGGCTCCCACCTATGTGCTTTAGACATGTCCCAACATTCATTGTCTGTCGTGTTGTCATTGTCTGTTGGGACACACTGAAGCAATTCAGTTCAGTTCAGTTCAGCTGCTCAGTCGTGTCCAACTCTTTGTGACCCCATGGGCTGCAACACAACAGGTTTCCCTGTCCATCACTTACTCCTGGAACTTAAACTCATATCCATCGAGTCAGTGATGCCATACAACTCTCTCATCCTCTGTCATCCCCTTCTCCTCCTGTCTTCAAGCTTGCCCAGCATCAGGGTCTTTTCCAATGAGTAGGTTCTTCACATAAGGTGGCCAAAGTATTGGAGTTTCAGCTTCAGCATCAATCCTTCCAATGCATATTCAGGACTGATTTCCTTTAGGATGGACTGGTTGGATCTTCTTGTAGTTCAAGGAACTCTCAAGAGTCTTCTCCAATACCATAGTTCAAAAGCATCAATTCTTCAGCACTCAGCCTTCTTTATAGTCCAACTCTCACATCCATACATGACTACTGGGAAAATCATAGCTTTGAACAGATGGATCCTTGTTGGTAAAGTAATGTCTCTGCTTTTTAATATGCTGTCTAGGTTGGTCACAGTTTTCTTCCAAGGAGCAAGCGTCTTTTAATTTGATGGATGCAGTCACGATCTCCAGTGATTTTGGAGCTCCCAGAATAAAGTCTGTCACTGTTTCCATTTCCCCCCCATCTATTTGCCATGAAGTGATGGGACCAGATGCCATGATCTTAGTTTTCTGAAAGTTGAGTTTTAAGTCAACTCTTTCATTCTTCTCTTTCATCAAGAGGCTCTTTAGTTCTTTGCTTTCTGCCATAAGGGTGGTGTCATCTGCATATCTGAGGTTATTGATATTTTTCCCAGCAACCTTGTTTCCAGCTTGTGCTTCATACAGTCTGGCATTTTGAAAGATGTATTCTGCATATAAATTAAACAAGCAGGGTGACAATATACAGCCTTTACATACTCCTTTCCTGATTTGGAACCAGTCTTTTGTTCTGTGTCCAGTTCTAACTGGTGCTTCTTGACCTGCATACAGATTTCTCAAGAGGCAGATCAGGTAGTCTGGTATTCCCATCTCTTGAAGAATTTTCAACAGTTTGTTGTGATCCATTCAGTCAAAGGCTTTGGCCTAGTCAATGAAACAGATGGTTTTCTGGAACTCTCTTGTTCTTTCGATGATCCAGTGGATGTTGGCAAATTGATATCTAGTTTCTCTGACTTTTCTAGTCCAACTTGAACATCTGGAAGTTCATGCTTCACATATTGTTGAAGGCTGGCTTGGAGAATTTTGAGTATTACTTTACCAGCGTTTGAGATGAGTGCAGTTGTGCAATAGTTTGAGCATTCTTTGGCATTGCCTTTCTTTGGGATTGGAATGAAAACTGACCTTTTCCAGTTTGGTGGCCACTGACATATTGAGTGCAGCACTTTCACAGCATCATCTTTTAGGATTTGAAATAGCTCAACTGGAATTCTATCACTTCCACTAGCTTTGTTATAGTGATGCTTCCTAAGGCCCACTTGACTTCACATTCCAGGATATCTGGCTCTAGGTGAGTGTCAGTGATCACACCATCATGATCATCTGGTTCATGAAGATCTTTTTTGTACAGTTCTTCTGTGTATTCTTGCCACCTCTTCTTAACATCTTCTGCTTCTGTTAGATCTCTATCATCTCTGTGCTTTATTGAGCCCATCTTTTCATGAAATGTTCCCTTGGTATCTCTAATTTTCTTGAATAAATCTCTAGTCTTTCCCATTCTATTGTTTCCCTCTATGTCTTTGCATTGATCGCTGAGGAAGGCTTTCTTATCTCTCCTTGCTTTTCTTTGGAATTCTGGATTCAAATGGGTATATCATTCCTTTTCTCCTTTGCTTTTCAGTTCTCTTCTTTTCACAGCTATTTGAAAGGCCTCCTCAGACAGCCATTTTGTCTTTTTGCATTCCTTTTTCTTGGGGATGGTCTTGCTCCCTGTCTCCTGTACAATGTCACGAACCTCTATCCATAGTTCATCAGGCACTCTGTCTATCAGATCTAGTCTCTTAAATCTATTTCTCACTTCCACTGTATAATTGTCAGGGATTTGGTTTAGGTCATACCCGCATGGTCTAGTGATTTTTCCCACTTTCTTCAATTTAAGTGTGAATTTGGCAATAAGGAGTTCATGATCTGAGCAACAGTCAGCTCCTGGTCTTGTTTTTGCTGACTGTATAGAATTTCTCCATCTTTGGCTGCAAAGAATGTAATCAATCTGATTTCAGTATTGACCATCTGGTGATGTCTATGTGTAGAGTCTTCTCCTGTGTTGTTGGAAGAAGGTCTTTGCTATGACCAGTGTTTTCTCACGGAAAAACTCTGTCAGCCTTTGACCTGCTTATTTTGTACTCCAAGGCCAAATTTGCCTGTTACTCTGGTATTTCTTGATTTCCTACTTTTACATTCCAGTCCCCTATAATGAAAAGGACATATTTTTGGGGTGTTAGTTCTAAAAGGTCTTATAGGTCTTCAAAGAACTGTTCGACTTCAGCTTCTTCAGCATTACTGGTTGGAGCATAGACTTGGATTTCCGTAATATTGAATGGCTTGCCTTGGAAACAAACAGAGATCATTATGTAGTTTTTAAGATTGCACCCAAGTGTTGCATTTCAGACTCTTTTTTTGACTATGAGGGCTACAACATTTCTTCTAAGGGATTCCTGATTGCAGTAGTAGTTATAATGGTCATCTGAGTTTAATTTGCCCATTCCAGTCCATTTTAGTTCACTGATTCCTAAAATGTCAATGTTCACTCTTGCCACCTCCTGTTTGACCACTTCCAATTTAACTAAGGATATTTGTCTATTGAAAAGGCTTGGAAGAGATTGATTCTCCTTCTGCAACAGAGCTGGTTTGTTTACTTCTCAGTATGATAAAGATGCAGCACAGACTTGATTGCTAAGGGCTAAGCAACTTAGCATGCAACATTCACTGGGCATTACAGTAATTTCAGATACAATATGATGTTCAAGGCTTGTCTCATACTTTATCTGCCTAGTCCTAGAAATTTTTCTCCAAGAAACCCTGGCTCCTTTGGGTGAAGACATCATTTAAGTGTCTTGGAACTCATTGTTACAAGACTGTGTCCTATAAATGGGCAAAGCTTAGAAGTATATGTATATGACTCTACATAAAACTAAAATGACTCATCTGTATCAGTTCTGTTCAGTGACTCAATCATGTCCAACTCTTTGTGACCCCATCGACTGCAACACGATAGGCTACCCTGTCCATCACCAACTCCTGGAGCTTGCTCAAACTCATATATCATACTCACATATGCACCTTAATCTAGTGAAAAAGGGATGTTTCTACTCTTGCTTCTCCTTTATTGGTGCAGCCACACTAACAGATTTACCTGCCTGTTCTCAGCTTAGAGGGTAAAAAATCTGCCTGCAATGCAGGAGACCTGGGTTCAATCCCTGGATAGGGAAGATCCCCTGGAGAAGGGAGTGGTGACCCACTCCAGTATTCTTGCCTGGAGAATTCCATGGACAGAGGAGCCTGGTGGGCTACAATCCATGGGGTTGCAAAGAGTCAGACAAAACTGAGTGATTTTCACTTCTTTTGGTAAAGTAAAAGTAAAAGTGTTTGACTCTTTGCAACCCCATGGACTACAGTCCATGGAATTCTCCAGGCCATAATATTGGAGTGGGTAGTCTTTCCCTTTTCCAGGGAATCTTCCCAACTCAGGGATCGAACGCAGGTCTCCTGCATTGCAGGCAAATTCTTTGCCAGCTGATCCATAAGGGAAGCCTTTCTTTTTGTAAAGATTGAGTCATTCATGCCTAATTAATGGCTGCTGAGGAGGAGAAGACCTATCATAATTCTTCCTTTCTATTTTCTTTCCTGTATCATATGAAGGGGAGGATCCAAACAAATGGAGATCCTATAGCAAAGAAACAGGCAGATGGGGAAACCAATTGAGACTGCTAGGCTCCTACTCCAGGAATATTTCTACTTCTCTGGTCTATAAATTTTAAACATTTTTTTTTTCCAGCACAAAGATGTAAATGACTTGTATTAAAATAATAAAATACAAGTAATTGCAAACATTTTACCTATTGGGAAAATCCTAATGGTGAAGCTAAGTAGAATATACAGCTTCATTCTATTGTCTGAGAGTTTGTGGTTCTTACTCAGGTTATGAGATTGTAATTTAAAGAAATCCTTCTTTCACCATGAGGTTTAGAGACAGTGAACAACAACATTACTATCCCTTTAAGGAATACTCTCCATCTTCTAAAATGTTTCTTCTTATTTATAACTTGAAAAAATGTGAATAGGATTGCTCTTCAAAATTAAATTTTCTTAAATTCCCTTGAGAGTTTATCATTATCATCTTCATCAAGAAGTCATCTCTTGAATTTCCAGAGAGCCAATTAGCATGATTATGAGAGCAATTTATATTTGAATGGTCTCTAAATATGTATTTCATGGAAGGAAAGTGAAAAATATCTGTTTGATTAATTTAATTACTAAAGGTGAAACTCAAAAAAAGAGAGTACTTCCTTTCCACTAGATTGGCTTTTCTTTTCCTCTAGGTTAAACTTTTATATCCAAGAACTCTCAAACATACAATGCTGCTGTGATGTAATGGAATCTCAGGAAACTGGGTTACCAAGCATTTCTAGTAACCTAGGAAAGAATCTTTCATCTTTTAACTGGTAGAATATAACAAAGGCCTCTTTTTTGAAAGAATGTGTTCTCTGGTCTCCCTTCCTTAAGGGAAGTAATTACATGAAGTGCTCTACCTAGTTTTTAAAATCTGATTTGAAATATGTCACATTTAGTTTTGAAACAGAGGACTCTTCAAACTTTGACCTCTTATACTGGGTCAAATGTTGTTTCTTTAGTTGGTTTTTGTTAGTTTTTTTTTTTTTAATCAGGAATGTACTTTCTATCAAAAATTCTGAAAGATAAATCCTCGTTCATACATATACCTGTCTACATGGTGGAGGGGGAAAAGCTAGAGTCCTGGACCAGGCTTTCCGTCTAGAATAAGTTGCTTGGGAGCACGTCACATAGTGATAATTTTGCAGTAAGGTTCATGAAGTCCCAGTTAGCCTCTATTACTGTGTGACATTGGAAAAGCTGCTTAACTGCCTTGGGATCTTTGTTTCCTTATTGTGAAGTTCAGGCATTGGGTTAATGCTAAGAATCATCATTCCATAAACTGATTCATCTCAAGATCTGTGAGATTTCATGATTTTTACTAGTTTTATAGGGCTGTAGTCAGGATGTTTTCTAGACTTAAGGAAATGCCTTTAGTCCTTGAAAAGTTTTGTTTTATTAATGTTTTAAAGGTTCAGTTCTATGATTTATTTTCTTTTTTTTTTTAAATTGGATAATTGCTTTACAATGCTGTTAGTTTCTGCTGTACAACAACCCGAATCCTCCAGTTCCATGATTTTTATCTCACTGTTTCCTTCTCCATTTGTGAAAAAACACAAAGACTAAGCGTCCTGACTCTTTATTTTCCTAATTCTCAAAATATCTATTCCTGCCTTTTTGTCTCATTGAATATACTGCTCTCATGGAAATAAAGAGATGGATTTAATTTATACAAAAGAGAAAGTTCTACTGTGTGCAATAATGTCCTCTTCTGAATCTGTGCTCTAGGACATCAGTAAAACTTTTACTAGAATAATGATAGTAACACAGAGGTAGTGAATACTGCAAGGCATGCCATATTATTCTCTTTGAGAACTAGATGGAGTCCAAATAAAAATAAACAAAAGTAGGCATGTTTTTATATTATGTTCCATAAGTAGGCTGCTTTCTTGTATTAATTATATGTGTCTAATCTACCTAATCATTGTGTTCTAAACTGCTTATTTATTAAGTCAACTGGGTATGCAATACCATGATACAGTTTCCCAACCTCCCAACCCTCCACCCCCACCACCACCCACTCAGGCTCTGCCATAATCTGGTGGAGATAGCGATGCTTTCTGACAAAAGCTTTGTGAATAGTGGTTCTTAGATATATTCTCTTGCATGAGGGTATGTGTTTCCTGAACTTAAAAGTAAAAAATTTCTTAAGGGAATAATGCCAGAGGCAGAAATCTTTATAAAGGGATATAGATGGTAGATGAGAGCAGTATGATGAACTTGAGTTCTATTTCATAAACTGACTGATTTCTCCCAGAAATGGAGTTGACTGGGTGGAGGTGATGAGAGTTGTAGATGGGATATAAACAATCACAACATTGTTGCTACTTTAATTTTAGAAAGGCTAAGGGATCCTAAAAATGTTATTGTCTCTCAAGGATATGATCATTTCTTCTGGAATTGGTGCTGTGAAGATTTTTGTGGATGCTGTGGTCACTGGTTCTTTAGTTTAAATGGTACTACTTCAATGGGAAAAAAAACCTGGCTTCAGTCAGAATGCTCAAAGAAAGCACAGGGCTAAATACCACAGTGGACTGTTTCTTAGCATCTTCTCAATACCAGGAACTGTGAGCCTTGGGAAAATGAAAGTCTCCTTGACTACAAATGTGAAGAGATGAGTAGATTCTGTGCTCCTATCCTGGGATGATGAGATGTTTCCAAAATGGCAGAGAAATCAAAACCATTTTAAGCATGGAGAAAGCCAAATGTTAGTAGAGAATCAGATTAGATCAAATAAGTATCAGAATTACATGCTCTTAAAAAAGTTGTTCTTTAAAAAAAATGGAGAATATAACTGCTAAACTCTCATTTTATACAATCATTTTCCTCAAATATGGGCTTTCTATTGATAAAAAAGTCACCATTCCTTTTTCTCCTATGACTGTTGGTTAGGTTCATGGAATTGACATTACTTCATGAGTAAATATTAGTGACCCATTACTAGCCAATCGAACATGTTACTACTGCAGTGGTTTGATATCTGCTCTCTTGATATCTGCTCTGGACCATTCCAGCAACTCCAATTTTGCTTCCTCATATCTAGTTTCATGCCCCACCTCCCCTACCTCCCCAAATCAGCCTTTCTTTTCCATTCTCCACAGAGAGGGCTTTCAAGAACACATGTTTAATCCTGTTTCTTTTTGCCTAAAATTGCTTAATAGTGCCATACTACCTAGAGTATAATGCCTAAGACCCTTAAATTAGACTTGAAAGTCCTTCATATTTGCCTTTGTCTACTTCTCTAAATCTGTAATTTTTCTGTCTCAGGACCATGTATCCACTTAAAGACTACCTCAGTTTTATCCTCTAGCTATAGCAAAGATTTGGATCAAGAGAGTTGGACCATAAAGAAGGCTGAGGACCAAAAAATTGATGCTTTCAATCTGTGGTGTTGGAGAAGACTCTTGAGAGTCCTTTGGACTGCAAGGAGACCCAACCAGTCCATCCTAAAGGAAACCAACCCTGAATATTCATTGGAAGGACTGATGCTGAAGCTCCAATACTTTGGGCACCTCATGCAAAGAGCTGACTCATTGGAAAAGACCCTGACGCTGGGAAAGATTAAAGGTGGGAGGAGAAGGGGACGACAGAGGATGAGATGGTTGGATGGCATCACTGACTCATCGGACATGAGTTTGAGCAGACCATGGGAGATGGTGAAGGACAGGGAAGCCTGGTGTGCTGCGGTTCATGGGATTGCAGAGTCTGACTTGACTGAGCAACTGAACAACAACAAGACCAAAGATGCTGAAGCTCTTGGGAAACATCACATTGCTCTCTTTTCATTACATTCTCTATATTCAAAAGCAGAGACATTACTTTGCCAACAAAGGTCCATCTAGTTAAGGCTATGGTTTTCCCAGTAGTCAAGTATGGATGTGAGAGTTGGACTGTGAAGAAAGCTGAGCGCTGAAGAATTGATGCTTTTGAACTGTGGTGTTGGAGAAGACTCTTGAGAGTCCCTTGGACTGCAAGGAGATCCAACCAGTCCATTCTAAAGGAGATCAGTCCTGGGTGTTCTTTAGAAGGAATGATGCTAAAGCTGAAACTCCAGGACTTTGGCCACCTCATGCGAAGAGTTGACTCATTGGAAAAGACTCTCATGTTGGGAGGGATTGGGGGCAGGAGGAGAAGGGGATGACAGAGGATGAGATGGCTGGATGGCATCACCGACTCGATGGACGGGAGTCTGAGTGAACTCTGGGAGATGGTGATGGACAGGGAGGCCTGGCATGCTGCAATTCATGGGATCGCAAAGAGTCAGACATGACTGAGCGACTGAATTGAACTGAACTGAACCCATCTTGTATTTTCATTTCTTCTCTACTTGCAAAATTCCCTTTAACTTTCAAAACCTAAGCAACGTTTTTTGGAAAAACTTCCACGAAATACTCGGAATCAATCATTTTCTCTTTTATTTTTTTCTACATCCTCAGTATTTGCACAGTTGCTGGCACATGCTAATTTCTTAATAGTTGCTTTTATGTAAATATGTCATGCTTATGACTGTAATTCTCTGGATCTTGAATGGAAAAAAAGTACCTGTAAACCTTTAAGAGGAGTGTGGAATGTACAAGGTGTATCAGGAATCACACCCAATTGCTGGCAACAGAGACCTGGTTGGAATGGCTTAAAAAGATTAGGATTTTATATCTTCACCAAAATCAAGATAAGAGGTAGACACACGAGGGCTGATGTAGCAGTACTACAAAGTGAATTAAAGTTTAATCTATAGGGTGTTGTAGTATAAGCTCTGACAGTTTTTGTAATGCAAGTGCCTAATTTAAAATCTGTCTAAGCATCCACTTCAATGATGGCTATCTGGAATGAATACAGTGCCAACCACAAGGCCAGTTAAAGAGTCAGGCCATGCCCCACCTACTTTGTTTGAGAAACCTTGGTTAATTTCAAACCAAGTATTTGGGACAAAGATTTCCCCTTCGTGTGCTTTAAATTTCCATCGGTGTTTAAATTCACCAGTACAGAATGAACCTTTGAAACTATAGGCCCTCATCCTAGACCTCAATAAAGCAGAACTCCGGGCCTCTTGCACACTCTCTCTCTGTCTTTGAGACCTGCTGTTTGTCCCTAGATGTGTCATGTAATTTCTAAGACTTGTAGGTACCCATTTTCTTTCCCCTAAAATTTCTTAATGGTTATTGCTGAGGGTGTTCTGTGTGTGGAATCAAAATTTGCACCCCAGGTCTTCACTGGTGGTCCAGTGGTTAAGATTCTGTACTTCCCATGCAGGGGGCTCAGGTTTGATTCCTGAGGGGGAAGCTAAGATGCCACATGCCACATGGCATAGCCAAGAAGTATAAACACTTAAAAAATTACAAAACAATGTGACAAGAGGATTATTTTTAAGTAAAAGAAGACTCAGGAATTGTTTTTATTTCACCCTTAGCTACCTAATAAATTAGTTAAAAGGGCCTATAACAAGAACGGAAAGAAAGAAAAGGTTAGTCTCTCAGCCCTATCCAACTCCACAATCCCATGGACTGCAGCCCAACAGGCTCCTCTGTTCATGGGATTTTCTAGGCAAGAATAATGGAGTGGGTAGCCATTTTCTTTTCCAGGGGATCTTTCTGACCCAGAGATTGAACTGGGGTCTGCCTCATTGCTGGCAGATTCTTTACCATCTGAGCCACGATGGAAGCCCTACAACAACAATGGAACTATCACCAAAGATATCTACTACTGGGTTAGGTGTGGAAGAAGGACTTTGGCAGGGCCTGGAGACCAAAGTCCTGTCTGTATCCCATCGCCTCTGCATCCCCAGAAAACATATGTTTATAAAACATTTGCTTTCCCATCTCCATGTGAATCACCTTCCTTCCTTTTGAAGTCCCAACCCAATACCCTCAATGTTCTCTTTGGTCTTTTGCTGTTGATGGTGTTTAAGGTGAGGGCTTTGGATACTTTAATGAATTACTCAGTTTTCCTGGGTCTCTTCCATGTGTACCTGCTATTAAATATTTTTGTTTAATTTACTCCAGTTAAGCTGTCTCATGTCAATTATTTATTAGACCAACCAGAAGAACCTAGAAGGGAAAAGGGAAGTTCTTTTCTCTCCCATACTTCCAGTCATAGTAAGAAGCATAAGGGCCAGCCCAGCCAAGACACTGGTTACCAGTAGACTGAGACTGGCACAGAGCAGGGCTGTCATGTCAACTTTGGGGATTTTATCCTAAAAACAACCCAATGCCCGAAGAGTATGGACTACTGGAACTCCAGCCATCATATATGGCCAAAGAGTAAAACAGAAAAGTGGCAAAATAGATCCACTCCAATCTTAACTCACAGCCCTCTCTAAAGAACTTTTCTCACACAATCTAAAATTAGATTTATATTTCATTGGCCTCCTCAGTGAAATATAGAAATCCACCTGGTTATAATGTATATATCACCCTGGTTCTACTCCATCTCCAAATAAAAAGATTTTTTAAATTGGTGTTCTGTTACTAAGAAGGAAGAGATATGGATAAATAAATTCTGCTGGAGGAATTTCAAACTATGAAATCCTTACTTCATAAAACAAGATCGTTGCTAGAAACGTGCATTCTTTGGAATACAGTTTTGGAAACAATGGTGTAGGCAATCTCTTTGAAACATTTTTCCCAGTAAAAGTAAAAACACATCATTAATTACTAGTTACCCCAGGCGTGAATTTCAGATCCTCTCAGATCTGATATTCTACTATTCTATTAGATCAAAACCTGCATGTTTAGTTCAAATACCTTTTTTGTGTTCCCTTTGGCTCTGTACATTTATGAAACATTTTCTCTAGGACGGTAATGATCCTTTCTCTTAGAGATTTTTTTCCAGAAACCCACCATTTTTTCTTCCGAAAGTTTAGAAGCACCTAGAATAAAGATGGGTCAGCTATATTTTTATGCTAGAAGACTGATTCAGGTGCTTCTACCCATCTTATGGTGTAGACAGTCTATTGTCTCCTATGGCATCCACTGAAAGAAAAAATGTTATGTGCTGTATTTCAGCTGCTGTCTAGAGCCAGGCTTTTCAAACAGTGAAGATAAAAACCACCAATCATTTTGTACCATTACTGAACCTACCAATCTTTGGGATACGACAATTCTCTATCAAATGATGACAAAGCTGCCTGCTTTATAAGGGAAGAAACATCTGCAACATAAAAGATGCTGCATTAAAATACAGGCTATATATTCTGCAAAGATCCTGGCTCTGGAGCCAGATAGTTCCAAGGTTCAAATCTTGGCTCAGGCATTGGCTGGATGGAAAATCTTTGAATTTTCCACCAAAAAGAGCTTTGCCTCTCTGAGCCTGAATTCCCATTTCTGAAAGGAGCATCAAAGCATGTTGCAGAATAATCTTGAGGTTTAGAAAAAAGCCAGTAAAGCATTGAGCATAGTTCCTGGCACATGTACTCCTCCATAATTTGTTATCTTCCTTGTCTTCTTATTTCTTCCCCACCCCTCCTCATCCTTTTCCTCATCTTTAGATTGTTATTTTTAGTGGCTGTAGAAGTATTAATGTTCTAGTAGTAATAGTATAATACAGTATAATAGCTGCTGCTGCTGCTGCTGCTAAGTCACTTCAGTCGTGTCCAACTCTGTGCAACCCCATAGATGACAGCCCACCAGGCTCCCCCGTCCCCGGGATTCTCCAGCCAAGAACACTGGAGTGGGTTGCCATTTCCTTCTCCAATGCATGAAAGTGAAAAGTGAAAGTGAAGTCGCTCAGTCGTGTCCGACTCTTAGCGACCCCATGGACTGCAGCCTTCCAGGCTCCTCCATCCATGGGATTTTCCAGGCAAGAGTACTGGAGTGGCATGCCATTGCCTTCTCCAAATAGTAATAGCTAGTTGCAAATATACCTTATTCTGTTTTCCAAACACTTTAAGGTGAAGGCATTTCTTTTTCCTTTGCAATTCATACACCTGCCTTCCATTGTGCAAATGTATTCCTTATTTTCAGAAGACTCATAGCATCAATAGACTTTGTGTCTTTTTTTAAAATAATGAGGAATGTGAGCCAGTTTAATTCACAAAGGAACAGAGACAGCATCTATCCCATCTGATTGCCTACTGTAGTCTATAATTTTCAACACGATCTGGCTCCTGCACAAATGGCTAAATTCAGCCAGTTTTCCTTTTCCTCTCACTCATTATGTTCCAGCCACACAGCTTTTCTTTCTCTTTTTCAAGCTTCAGTGTCTCTACTCATGTGGCTTTTCTCTCTCTCCCTCTCTTTTCCCCTCCATTTCACTTTCTCTCCTTCTCCTTTTCCCTGTCCTCCTGGAATATTCTTCCCCCCAAAGTCTACATGGCAGACCTTTATCTTAAATGCTGTCACTTCAGGCAGGCCTTTCCAGACCACCCTATTTAAAGAAGCTTTTGTAATGATATTATTCTTTTCATTGAGCTTCATAATATTTATAACCATCTGAGATTTTAAAATCTATGTATTCACCTTTTTATATTTGTCCTTGCTCACCAGTAGCTGTGCAGCAAGAGAGGAAGGAAATTGTTGGTCATAGTTAGTGTTCTATCCCTTGTATCTGGAATAATCCCTGCCATCTGGAAGGTGCTTGATATATACCTGAATCAATGAATTCATGCTAAGACTCATTGGAAAAGACTCTGATGCTGGGAGGGATTGGGGGCAGGAGGAGAAGGGGACGACAGAGGATGAGATGGCTGGATGGCATCACTGACTCGATGGATGTGAGTCTGAGTGAACTCCGGGAGCTGGTGATGGACAGGGAGGCCTGGCGTGCTGCGGTTCATGGGGTCACAAAGAGTCAGACACGACTGAGCGACTGATCTGATCTGATCTGATCTGAAACCTTTATTGGGATTCCCAGGTGGTACTAGTGGTAAAGAACCCACCTGCCAATGCAGGAGATGCAAGAGACACAGGTTCAATCCCTGGGTCAGGAAGATCCCCTAGAGGAGGACATGGCAACCCACTCTAGTATTCTGCCTGAAAAACTCCATGGACAGAGGAGCCTGGTGGGTTACAGTCCATAGGATCAAAGAGTTGAACACAATTGAAGCCACTTAGACAGCACAGCACAAACCTTTACTAAATATGAAGGAAGGGAATCACAGGATATTTTTAGTCTTTTATCTTTCTACACTTCTTTTATATGCTGCAAATTTTTTTTTCCCTAGAGTCTCTCAAGACCTATAAAGTATCTAATATTTATTTACTTGTAAGTTAATACTTTGCCATTTCAAGAATGCTAGTAAAAGACATAAGATCCCCATGTCAAAAACAAAGGACTTTATTATTCCAAGCACGCAGCACAAGGCATGCAGCACGAGCATCACATTTGCATCAGTGTCCCATGCCCTGATTTTCACAGGGTGACATGAAGAGGGCCAGGTGACATCTGCAAATTGAATGGGGTGCATTATAGTAGAGGAGATTCCAATTTAGGGGACCCACATGTCTTACTATGAGAAATGAGCATGCTTGTGCTTTGTTCCAGATGGAAACATTATCTCTACCTTCCAAGGCTATAAGAAAAATTGCTTTTTGCTCTAAAGAGACATACTCTCTTATAAGGATGTTTACTAAAGAAACATCTATGAAAAAATAATCTGGAAGAAAGCAACGATTGTTTCCTGCTCATAAGATGTGCAGAAATGCCAGAAAATGCATTTTTCTATCTCCCAATAAGTCCCTCTAATTCTTACTCACATTTCACTCCAGGGTCTATTTTGCTCTTCTATCTTCTATGATGTGTTCAATACATTTGTCCACTCTGAATGCTCCTGGTTCTCAGGAAGCTTATAGTCTTAATATCAGCGAGTAAGGAAACCCATTTTCCAGCTCCCAAACCAGAATTACCTGCCCCAACCTGTGAGTACAGGCCCCTAAATACTTGAAGTGGCAGCCACTGTTTCTCAGCGACATCTCTCTAGGTATATTCGACAAGAAGTAGTAATGCTTTCCAGTGAGAACAGAAGGCTGGATATCTTCTGAAGCACTTAGAAATATTAAACTCAGCAGGAGAAGTTTAAGAATGATTGCACTGAGAAAAATCCCCTTATATGATTTACTATTGTTGGTATTCGTAATAATCAGAAGATTCCTAACCAGCAGGGCTCCAATACTTTGGAGATGGAAATGTGCCTGTCATAGTTTGCAATGTAATCAGTCTGTATTTTTAAGGACTGGATTAGAGGAGGGAAGTTTTTAGTCCAATAGAAGCCTAGGCACCAATATCTGAGTGCCAAGTTTTTGAAAATATTCAGCAAACTGATATATAGGAAAACAATTTTCTCAATTAATAACTGCAGTAAGAGACATATATTCAAAAAGAAATAGAGAAGGGTGTAGAGGTTATATTATACAATTTGCAAACTGCAACATTAACATTTTTTGTTTTTACCTGTGCAGAGGTTCATGGAGTCAAGGAGGAGAAGTAATTGTACATTCTGATTGATCTAACTTCAGTGTTTGTATGATCTCAATCTTTCAGAACATTTATAACTAGACTACAGTCTTTCAGGTAGGATTATCTAAAGCCTATAATGACTGTCCACAGTGATAGACATTGCCATCACTTCTAGGAATCTTAAGTTCATCCATTAAATCCTAAATTGTACAGCGTATCCAGGAAGACATGTGTTGCTCGATGTGTAGCATTAGCATGCCTGTTTTGTAAATTCTCAAGTGATGATGACCACAGCTGTGTTCCTTAAAGAAAAATAAAATCTTACAGTGTCACTGTCTCCAGTAATGATACCTATGGTGAAATTTCCCTCAGATAATTGATTTCTAACTTCACTTCAGTCCTGAGTGTTCACTGGAAGGACTGATGTTGAAGCCGAAACTTCAATACTTTGGCCACCTGATGCGAAGAGCTGACTCATTAGAAAAGACCCTGATGCTGGGAAAGATTGAAGGCAGGAGGAGAAGGGGACGGCAGAGGATGAGACAGTTGGATGGCATCACCAACTCAATGGAGATGAGTTTGAGTAGATTCCGGGAGTTGGTGATGGACAGGGAGGCCTGTCGTGCTGTGGTCAATGGGGTCGCGAAGAGTCGAATATGACTGAGTGTCTGAACTAAACTGAACTGAACCTCACTGTGAGGAACAAATATTAATCTCAATCTGTAGAGAAACTGAGTCTCAGAAAGATTTATTACAGTAGTGATAATAATAGTATTAAGAATAGAAATAATATCAGTTACTTTAAAAAATATTTACTGAGTATTTATCATGTGCTAAGCACTGGGCTTCCCTGGTAACTCAGATGATAAAGAATCTTCCTGCAATACAGGAGACTCAGGTTCGATCCCTGGGTCAGAAAGATCCCCTGGAGGAGGGAATAGCAACCCACTTCAGTATTCTTGCCTGGAGAATGCATAGGGTCCATAGGGTCACAAAGAGTCAGACATGACTGAAGTGACTTAGCACATATAAGCCCGGTGCTAAGAACTTTATTTACCTAATTTAGGACTCACAGGAAAAATCTGAAGTGGCTCTTACTCCTAATTATTTGGCAAATAATCAGAGACATAGAAAGGTTAAGTAATTTGTCTCTGCTCACTAATTATGTGAGCCAGGACATGACCCCTGTTTCTGTGAAAATGCTCTGCTGTCCCTCTACTTGGATATCTACTTCATGGAGTCTGCTTTGAACAAAACCTCTGCCACCTCTATGCCCATCCAAGATTGGACATCTAACCCCTCCCTCCAACCTCTACTCTCACTTCATCTCAAAAGCACAAGGAAAGTCCTTCTCTTTGCAACCAGTCTGCTTAGTCATTCAGTCATGTCTGACTCTTTGCAAACCCATGAACTGTAGCCCATCAGATGCCACTGTCCATGTAATTTCTCAGGCAAGAACACTGGAGCAAGTTGCCATTTCCTTCTCCAGGGGATCTTCCCGACCCAGGGATCAAACCCATGTCACCTGTGTCTCCTGCATTGAAGGCAGATTCTTTACCCTCTGAGCCACCAGGGAAGCCCATCAGGGAAGCCCTAGAGACTGATGCATGCCTTACTTCCCTGGATGATGCCACCTTGACTATCACGCTAATTTTTACTCACTTACTCTTTTGAAATGCAAACCTATTTAAGCTGAGTTGGAAATAAGAAAATGCTACTCTCATCTACCAAGATGCAGTAGTAAAATGTAATAATCAGAGTTTTAAAATTAGAAGTGTTGCAATAAAATCCTGCAGATATATTTATCAATGATTAATCCTGACCTTTTCATCCTTTAGACAGAAAGCCATGCTTTCTGATGCTGGATGCTTGGGGCTGGTGCACTGGGACGGCCCAGAGGGATGGTATGGGGAGGGAGGAGGGAGGAGGGTTCGGGATGGGGAACACATGTATACCTGTGGCGGATTCATTTTGATATTTGGCAAAACTAATACAATTATGTAAAGTTTAAAAATAAAATAAAATTGGAAGAATAAAAAAAAAAAAAAAGAAAGCCATGCTTTCAAGCCAGAGAAAATAGATGCCCAAAGTGTATTCTATTTATTAAGGAAGAATTGTTTTCTTTCTTTGTACAAGGATGCAAAGCAGAATTATACTTTTCTCTTGACCATGAGGTTAACTTTTTTAAATCTCCATAAACAATGGACTTATGGTGGTACATTTTTTAGGAGTGAAAAAAAGACGTTTGGGACATTTAAACTTACTCTGTTTTAAAGCAGGGTTTTAAACTTACTCTATTTTAAAACAGCCTCTCTTTGTTGAGGCTATGTGAAAATTAAAAAAAAAAAATAACAGTAAAACCTTCCATATGAGAGAAAAGAGCATGCTTGATAGGAATTGGGAGCTGTTTACTTAGATACCTGTTGTGCAAAATCACAGAACCAAACTTACATATCTTTTCAAGTCAGGGAAACAAAGGGACTTATTTAACAATTGGCCCATGAGAATTAAAGGGCTAGTGGCGTTCCAACGTCTGCAGACAGAACTAGGCAAAGAACTCTGGTTCCCATCAATGTGATGCTAACAAATTTAAACGTATGCTCTGTAGGCTAGCTAGCAAGCACAAAACAAATTCTGCCTGAAACCCTGAAACAAACTCACCGAATACGGGCAGGGGCTGTAAGTCTCCACACCGGTGACACTGTAAACTGTTCTGGTGTTTATAGCATGCACCCAGTGAGTCCTTCCTACTCAACCGTGTCTGTTCAGCTGATTGACAGCCTCTGCTTTTCAATCATCTGTTACTGAGTTTATAGTAAACTTATAAGCACATTATTTGAAGCAGAACTTGAGATTCTGAACTAAGTTATCTTATTTCTGAAGTGTTACTCCTGGATGACTATGTAATTAGGAGAACAGAGAAAGTGAGTATGAGCTTCTAGCACTAGGCTGCCACTTCCTCTTCAACTTCTAGAAGAAGTGAATGAAATCTCAGCAATTTTGAGAATCCAACATTTTCTGGGTGATAATTATAGAAGAGTCAGACTTCTGTGGTTTTAAGTGAACTCAGGTGTCACTGATTTCTTCTGTGTCAGGAAATTGATATCACAACCTTTTACTTTTTCTTCCTGTTATTGTTTTATTAAAGTTTTTACAAAATATGTATATACATTTAAAAGTTGTACTATGTGGAAATGACAAATTAAAAAGGTGTGATATCTACAGGTAGTTTTATTGTCTGAAATGTGTACCATATCGGACCTATATTTTACCTTGTTTTTATATGTATTTTGCAAAACAGAAATCATACTATTTACATTTGCTTTTTGATTCAGCAATACATTGCAAGCATCTTTTTGTGTCAATGAGTAAAGATTTACTTGTTTTATTTTTAAGCATTGCATACAATTTCATGATGTGAATATATCAAAATTTATTCAACCATTCCCTCATATTTGAACTTTTATGCTTCTAACTTCAGAGGCATTTACTGATGATTCTACATTAAATTTCCATCTATATACACACTTTGGAGGAGGCAATGGCACCTCACTCCAGTACTCTTGCCTGGAAAATCCCATGGATGGAGGAGCCTGGTGGGCTGCAGTCCATGGGGTCGCTAAGAGTCAGACACAACTGAGCGACCTCACTTTGACTTTTCACTTTTCATGCATTGGAGGAGGAAATGGCAACCCACTCCAGTGTTCTTGCCTGGAGAATCCCATGGACAGAGGAGCCTGGTGGGCTGCCGTCTATGGGGTCGAACAGAGTTGGACATGACTGAAGCTACTTAGCAGCATATACACACTTTCCCTCTTGTACTAAAATATCTAAAGAATGCATTCCTAGAAATAGTATAACTGATAGAAATTTTGTATATATGTATTTATCATTTGATATATACTAACATTGCTTTTATTACCAGCAATTTTTCAGATGAACATTAAATCAGAACATTAAAGTCTTTAAAATATTTGTAACAATCTGATAACCATGACATTATCTTGTTTTAGTCTGTATTTTCTTGATCACAACTGTAGTTAGATATCTGCTCTTATATTTCTGTTAGTAGAATTATCTTACTGATGTAACATTTTATCTTCTGTACTCATTTGTTTTCCGTGAGTTGTCTTTTATTATTTATTTAACTGATCTATACGATTTTTGTAAATTTCTTCCTTCACAAAGAATCCATTTTTATTTACAGTTGGAGGTGCAAATCAAAGTTTCTGTTTGACTTTAATGTATGCTTCAAAATGTTGCCAAATGTATTAAATAATAAATTACTTCAAAGATTTGGAATATCACTTTTTCATATAAAATTTATCATATGTTCATCAATGTTTCTGGGTTTTTCATTATTTTTAAAATAGCTATATAGATCGTTCAGGGCCAGAAATCTTGAGTTTATTTACTATACTTTTTCATATGCATTTTTCTATCTGGTAGAACAATGTCTATGCCTAGACTTTCTTTCCTCTAAAAGATTCTTGATGATTTTGTTATCATATGCTCCTTCACAAGGACTTGTGAATTGACTTTTCCAGTTCTAAGGATAACCTGACTATTTAGTACATTTGTAAAGATTTTGAATAAAATAAATTCTGGGAACTCCAGGCAGTAATGTACACATAGATATGAATTCTGCAAATGGGAATTAGAAAGCGAAACTAGTAGTTCTAAGCAGGTGTGTCCTTCAATAGAGCACTATGCTGTTAAATAAATAAATACCAAATTTGAATATGAATTTGGAAACCAAATAGAAATTATGATAAGGCTGGTCACTGAGGGCTCTGCAAATAAAAGTGATATGAACAAGTAACTACTTAATATTGCCCAGGCATCATCTTTTCAGATTTTAAATAAAATTTTATTTTTCTATACATTGAGCTCTGAAGATTATATTTATCTTTATTTCTTAATCAATGTTTCAAAAAAGAAGGAATGTTAGCAACTTTAGAGTAAGAATGATATTTGAAAGGGAAAGAATGATAAGAAAATTTGGGACTACAATTTCAAATTTTACAAACACTTGCTCTACCTGTATCCCTACATTATAGTAGAGGGGTTACTGTAAGGTTTAAACTAATTTAGTCCTAAAATGTTTGGGTTTTTTCCCTCTCACATTTTCCTGGTGCCTCACAAGCTCTTCTCAACGAAGGTGGTATTAGTCTGCCTTCTATTTTAATTTTTTTTAAATTTTCCTTTGTTCTTATATATTGCTCCGAGTCAAATTACACCTTGATTTTGGGAAATGTGGGGGATGGAGGCCACAGTTTGTAATGGATTTTTTTTCATAATTTATGGGGCCTCCCATGAGCGTGTATGTGGGCAGTAGCTGCTGCTCTGTCTGAGAGCAGGGCTTGTATTTGTGTCCTCCTTAAGCCTTTGACAAAGGCTTTCCAAACCTTGACTGACCTTCCCCAACCATGTTCTTCCAAAGCCACAGGGCAGTTCTCCTGAATTCACTGACTTGTTTGCGAGCCTGACAAAAATTTCTCCAGGCACTGAAATCATGATTTAAACATATGGCTGTCAGACTAACTTAGGACAGTTCAATCCCTGAAATAGCTAGTTTTCCTAGAGGTATGGAGTCTCTCAAGGTCACCTAAAGAGTAACTACAGTATTTTAACATGGTTCACCAAACTATTTAATAAAGAAGGGTAAGAACAGAACATCAGCCTAGCTAAGTTGCTTTTCAGATACTGTTTCTAAGTTCTGGCTGCATTCCACTTGGATCTTTAAAAGAAATATAAGCATCTTTTAAATTTGAATTTATCTATTGAAAATTGCAAAACAAAAAATGTTTTGTTTTACAATTTTCAATTGATAATAGTTGATATTTGTGTTTATTTGAATTTCTGAACATTGATATTATTCACTTGGTTCATCAAGGAACTTCCCTGCTAAACTTCCCTTCTGAAAGATTCTCCAACACATTAAAAACAGGAAAAGCATGGTATAAAAATGGATCTCATCAGAGTTTCCCTGATACTTTATTTGTCTAGCAAAGCTTTCTTGATTTATCATCAATTCCAGAATTTGCCAAATCAATAATAAATGGCTTGTCTTTCAAAGTTGCTTTCTAGAGTTTTTGGACTGCTTTCTACTTCAACAACAATTATACCAATTATCAGAAAAGAGTAAGACATAGCAAGAGTAGATAATTTTCCTCAACCTCTTACTTATTCCTTCATTTTCATGTCATTTATTTTATATTCCATTTTTTCTATTTTCAATATTAAGCTATCATATTTTCACTCAATGTGAGTTGTCTTATTGGTGAAAGAGTTAAGCAGAAGAGGTTGGATGAAGAAGAATTTTTTATCTTCTGTTGTGTGGTTATAGTTGAGCCTTGCAGATGCTTCAGCCTTAAGCATTTTATGTCTTTTGTGCTACCACCTGCTGAGTCAAATTTTTCTGAAATAATGAATTTGCTTTCCCTGCAAAGACCAATGTTTTCTTGCTACAAGCTCAAATTATATGAAGAAAAAGCCCAAATGGTCAACCTGGTATTTGATAAAATTTGACTGTGTTGGTTTAACTGCGAAGTTTCAGCTTAATTGGTGGACATGTGTAAAACCTCAATTTCAATATTTGAAAAGTTAAGTTATTGGAAAAGTCATATATTATCACAAATTATTACATTATAAAGATTGTGTTAACTATAACTGCTGATTCTTGAAAATATTTTGTAGGTATATCATAGATATTCCATGTAAAATAAAGTTATTACTCATCTAATACAATACAAATAAAGAAACTGAAGTTTAGAGAAGCCAGGTGACCAAACAGTAAGTCACTTACTGAGAAAGAAAGTGTCTAACTCTAAATTCTACTTTCTTACATAGGTTATTCTTATTCTCTATTTGTTGTTGTTTAGTCATTAAGTTGTGTCCGACTCTTTGTGACCCCAAGGACTATAGCCCTCCAGGCTCTTCTGTCCATGGGATTTCTCAGGAAAGAATAATGAGTTGCCATTTCCTTTTCCAGGGGATCTTCCCGACACAGTGATCGAACCCACATCTCCTGCATTAGCAGGCAGATTCCTTTCCACTGAACCATCAGAGAAGCTCTTCTTCCTTATATCAAACATTTAAACCTGTATTTTACATTTCACTGTCACAAACATTAGTGATCAGAAATATTTTCATTAGCCTCTCATGTCAGTTCTACTCCCAGAATACACGGAAGGGAACTATCTTCACTGCTTAATAATCATGAATTTTTGGAAGCCACGAAATCTGTGCCTGTGGTCAAATCCAAGTTCTGATTTATACCCCATGTGTCTCAGAGGAAGTCCCTTATTCTTTTTGAACCTAGGTTCTCTATCTGTAAATGGCATAATTATAAGAATGTGTTGCAAAGTTCATGTCGAGGAGGGAGAAACTAGAACAGTGTCTGGTATATTACAGTTATTAAATAGGAGATAATCTCTTTTATGAGGGGAGGGAATAGTATTTTGGGGTTCATTCTCTCATCCCCCAAATGAAATTTATGAATGGTCTACTTTCTGCCGAAATTCTAACAGTGAGTATGTGTAGTGACAGACAGTAAGCCCACTCAACTGCTTTCAGAGTCGCACTTTACAGCTTTCAAAGGCAATTAGGAGCTGTCATCTTTACAACCAGTTAAAATGTAGGACAAATAAATATATCTTTATTTGTCATCTTGATTCTTTATGTTAACTTCGTAACAGACTATACATTGTATCCTTTTACTTACTAAGAGAAATGCTTTCTGGGCCAGATCTCCAGTTCTCATAGTGAATAGCCTACATTTATGACGTTTGCATGGGTTTTTTGTTTCATAAATACAATTACTCAAGAGTGATTATCATTCACCTTTAAAACTCTTTAGTTCTTCTCTACCCCTGCACAAGTTCATATATATACATGTATATATACATATATATAATACATATAACTGAATATATATTAAATATAATGGAGGTTTTGAAATATTCTCCAATAAAAATCTTAATGAATGTTACTATAAGCAAAATGGAAATGTGTTAGGATAAGATTCTTTAGTTGTAAATGATAGTTTAAAAATCCATTAGTTCTTTTTTCTACATTTAACACAAAGACGTTAGTTACATTTGGATATATTTATGAACAACCTAATAAAAATGCATCCACATCCACAAACTCGTTTTCATTTCATTGCACTGAACACAATCATTGTAAACATCAAGAATTGGGAGCTATTGAACAGATGGGGCATTAGTGTCTTAATTCTTGATCTTTGTTCTAGTAAATCCTTCCGTTTCATATCCTTTCCACAAATCCGACAGCCATACAGGGCACGATGAATGATTTTTTAAATGCTGCTTTAATGTTCATGTCACTTTTTGTGTTTTACAATTTCAAACAAACATGTAGACTCAGGTGCCCAAGCAGGATAATGAGATCATATTAAAATATTCAAATAATGTAAACTAGGCATAGCCTAATCATGCCAGAAGATTCTGCATATACTATAATAACGCAGTTTCTTGACACAAAGATGCCTAATATTTTTTATTATTTCTGATAAATAAACCCTGTAAATTGATTCCTGAGATTTTTACTTTTCCATGTTGCATGTCAGATACTTAAGAAATGATACTGATTGAATATCTATTCATTATGTTTATCTTAACAAAGAAAAATAGAGGTATATAAACATACTTATGGTTTAAAGGACTTTACACAGAGACCATACATACACATGCACACATTCAAAGCTTCACTGATGAAAGCACATACGCATCCTGAATGTCTTAATTTTGCCATAAAAATAGAGACTATCTGTTTCCTGAATCAAGTCATACAGAATATAGCATTTTAAAACATCTATTCTAGGCTTGTGACAGCATTTTAACAAACTGTGTGTGTTTTCTTACCTCTCTCCTGGCTTACACCTTAGTCTTCAATTTGCAAACAGAATCTACAGAGTCCAAAACCCTTGTTCAAAGTTTTAGGAATCATTGATATTTTATTTGACATTTGAAAACAGTTTCTTTCAACTATCAGCATATTATAATTCCTCTTAACTCTGAATAAAACTGCAGTTTTCTGCTTGGGTTGATGGGATTGACATCTGTGCAAAGAAAAGACTTTGAAAGAAAATGGGTGAATCCAGGTTACACATGAGTTTCTTATAACTGAAAACTGCCACAGATGAAAACTGGATAGTGTCCTACTTATGTGACTATTAAGGACAGTCTGGCTCTCACATGTGTATTCTATTCCTGATGGTTATTGCTTGGCTTCTTCTTAAATCTTATGGAAAAATAACATAAACTGTAGCTTTGGGGAAAACTACTGCCGACTGTAGTAGCTGTGCTTAGAATGTATCTGATGGGTTCTCTCTTGGGACGTTCTCTTAAAGTCTTTCTGGTTTCGGGGAGAGCAGACAGGATGATGTGAGAAGATCTGAGCTCACTTCCTCTCAGGAGCATACCAAAATCACAACTATATTGAGAACAACCATCAGTGGAAAAGACTGGAACCCACGGAAGAAAACCTTGTCCAACGTAAAAAAGGAACCACGAGGAGACAGTAGGACGAGTCGATGCGCAATGTAATCAATCCCACCCCCACACTAGGCGGGCAACATACACATTGGAGAATAATTCTACCACAGAGGTTTCCCCCTCAGGACTGAGAACTCTGAGCCCCCTATCAGGCTCCCCGGCCCAGGGGTCCAGCACCAGGAAGATAAGCCCCCAGAGCATTTGGCTTTGAAGGCCAGCTGAGCTTAACTGTCAGAGATTCACAGGACTGAGGGAAACAGAGACTTCACTTTTAACGGGGAACACAAAATACCAGGGCAAAAGCCGTCATTTGACAGGTGCTTGGGCCAGACTCCTTGGAAGGAAAGTTATGACCAACCTAGACAGCATATTAAAAATAGAGACATTATTTTGCCAACAAAGGTCTGTCTAGTCAAGGCTATGGTTTTTCCAGTGGTCATGTCTGGATGTGAGAGTTGGATTATAAAAAAACCTGAGCACCTAAGAATTGATGCTTTTGAACTGTGGTGTTGGAGAAGACTCTTGAGAGTCCCTGGGACTGCAAGGAGATCCAACCAGTCCATCCTAAAGGAAATCAGTCCTGACTGTTCATTGGAAGGACTGATGCTAAAGCTGAAATTCCAATACTTTGGGCACCTCATGCGAAGAGCTGACTCATTTGAAAAGACCTTGATGCTGAGAAAGATTGAAGGCAGGAGGAGAAGGGGACGACCAAGGATAAGATGGTTGGATGGTATCACCGACTCAATGGACATGAGTGAGTAAACTCCAGGAGTTGGTGATGGACAGGGAGGCCTGGCATACTGCAGTCCATGGGGTCGCAAAGAGTCCCACACGCCTGAGTGACTGAACTGAACTGAACTGAACTGGGCCAGACTTACCTGCTGGTCTTGGAGAGTCTCCTGGAGAGGCTGGAGGCTGTCACTCACTCTGGGGACATTCAATTACGGGAAAGCGGCAATGGCCATATTGACTCATTAGCATCAACACCACACCTGGTCCTGCCGAGCAGTCTACGGTACACGCGCTGGTGCTGGGACTCAAGCCAAACAACTTAAAGGGCCAAACACAGCCCCGCCCATCAGCAGACACGCCCCTAGACACGTGAGGGCTCCATGTGTGGGCCAAGCTCCAGCTCCACCCACCAGGGACAGGTACCAGAAGCAAAAAACTAGGATCTACCACGCAGGTCACACCTTAACCTGGGACCTGCTGGGTCCTGACCATGCCCACTAGCAGGCCAACCCAAGCTTTGGGACCCCCCCATACCCTTTACTCAACTGTATCAGCAAATATTCTCCCCCTATCCGCATCCCACCTTCCCCACTCTGACCCAAGGAAAAATCCGAAAAGGGTTCTGGGCTCCCTTATCTGCAGCCAGACTCCAGGAAACAGCTCTGCTGCCAGTGGTCTTGCACTAACCCCAGGACCTGGCTTCACCTCCCAGTGGGTGGGCAGCAGCCCAGAGTCTTTGGGACCCTGAGTCTGCCCAGCAGTGAGCCAGCACTACCCTCTGGGGCCCCATAGGGTTTCTCAACCAGCCACCTCTTGACTAGGCTCCACTAAACCACAGCCAGCAGCATCCGCACAAGGTAGGGCCTGGCAACCAACCAGACTACAGACCAACTCTGCCTACCCTACCACCCAGACACATACAGTTTGGGTGATGAGGAGAGAGTGCACTGCTGGGATGCATAAAATGCCTCCTGCAGAGAGCCACTTCTCCAAGGTCGAGATATGTAATTAACCTATATAACAGACATAAAAATACAAATAGCAACTTAGACAAAAGATGTGGCAGAGGAACATGTTCTAGACAAAGGGATAAGATAAAACCCTAGAAGAACTAGTGACCTGGAGACAGGAAATCTGCTAGAGAAAGAGTTCAGAGTAATGATGGCGAAGATGATCAAAGAACTCAGGAGGGGAATGGATGCAGGGAGCAGGAAGTTAGAAGTTTTCAACAGAGAGTTCCTTGGACAGAGGAGCCTGGCGGGTCTGTCCATGGGGTCTAAACGAGTTGGACACAACTGAGGGACTAACCCTAGAAAATATAAAGAACAACCAAATAGAGATGTATGATTTGGATTGTATGTAAAGTACTCTACACCTAAGGCAGGTGTAAGGAAAAAAAACTTTTTTTTTTTTTCCCTCAGAATACCTTAGAATATGGGCTCAGGATTTAAGGTGGTAGGTGAGCTTGCTTGTTATAGTCCTTGTCTGATAACTAAGAGTTTTATGGTTCAGTTAAAGCTTATGGAAAACATGGATAAATTAATCAGTATTGTGAATTGTATGAACATGCAGAAGATAATGGACTAAAATGTTAGATAAATAATGAATTTGTATTGAGATCAAAGATAAGGAAACTGGCATTCGCTGGATATCTACCAGGTGTTACACAAGAGGCTTATGTATTTTGCATTTGTTTTCCCATATAATGCCACAACCAGCTAATGAGATGATAGTACCTCATTTTAAAACTTCAGAAAATGAGGTTCAGAAAAGTTGAGTGAATACCAATGGTCACAAGTCTATTAGGTGTCAGTGACTAAAGAGCTGTCTCCATATATGAGCAGTCATTCTGCCCTGTGTTGTATGCTAAGTTGCTTCAGTTGTGTCAGACTCTTCGTGACCCCATGGACTGTAGCCTGCCAGGTTCTTCTGTCCGTGGGATTCTCCAGGCAAGAATACTGGAGTGGGCTGCCTTGCCCCCCTCCAGGGGATCTTCCCAACTCAGGGATTGAACCCATGTCTGTTTTGTCTCCTGCAATGACAGGTGGTTCTTTATCACTAGCCCCACGTGGCTCCTGCGCCATGCTAACCTGCAAAAATCACTGAAAAAATTACATAATCCTTTTTATTTGTCCGAGTGATTGGAGCAAACAATTTCTACATGCCTTTAGAATGTCAAACATTTATGACTTAAGTATGAGAAACTTTTGTTTTGTTTTTTTTTTTTTACTGTACTTACCAATGCTGAGATGTCAAACTAGCCTTCAGGCCTGGGAAAAATTGTCTAACTAACATGATATCAAATATGTCTAGCTTAAGGTACAGAATTACTCTATTACCTTAAAGCACAGTTCTTTTCTTTTTCTGAACTGAACTATTAGTTCAATATCAATTATAGCAGAAGGGCTAGCCCTCTGGATATGTATATAGTTCATTAACAATATGGTCAGTATTATATACAGCAAATTAGAAACTGGGGAGCAGGTTTAATGAGTGAAATGATTCCATATAAATATCCAAATATTAAAAATTATATATATGTGGATATATATAAATGAGGATGAAATCCTATTTAACTGCCACCTGTATATTTCTTATTACAGACAGATGACCATTAAAATTAACATTAAAATATATTTCCAATGTATATATTTGAGCCATTCAAATACATTTTAAAAGACCACTTTACCCTCTGGGCTTCCTTGGTGGCTCAGATGGTAAAGAATCTGCCTGCAATGCAGGAGACCTGGGTTTGATCCCTGTGTCAGGAAGATACTCTGGAAAAGGGAATGGCAACCCACTCTAGTATTCTTGCCTGGAGAATTCCATGAACAGAGGAGCCTGGCGGGCTACCCGTCCATGGGATTGCAAAGAGTTGGACATGACTAACACTTTACCCAAGATCTCAGCTGAAGCTTATTTGATATTTTATCATTTTACTTAACTCTTCTCCCTCACCCAAAATTATTTTGTAAATGATGAAAAGCCACCCTGAATTAATGAGAACATGCTCGATATTACTTTTCTCATTTGTTTCACATTTAGTTGGATAAAGTGAAAACATTTCTGTTGAAAAGAATCAGTATACTTCTTCAATTAGGTCAGGGCTTCCTGCCATTTAAAATTGACAGAAAAAGCAAAATGTACCAGACTGCAACACTGGAAATAGAGCTATTAGGCCTCCCCAGGATCTCTGGTCCTAGGTTTGACCTCAAGTCCCTTCTGCCCAGAACTAGTGACTGTTTCAAAGGGATTTCACCACTAGCCTCATGAGATAGAGGAAAATAGCAGAAAACTTCCAAATACTAAAGTGAGCCTGACACCATGGTGCAATTGGATGCATTATATCATCAAAAGAAAGAAGCTCATCACGAATAAACACCTTTTTTAAATACTCAGAGGTAGGTTTTATGTGACTGCTCTGAAGATGGTCAAACATAGACATAAGAATAAAACAGATCTAAACATGAACTCACAACCACATCTTAAGGAAATAAAGTCATGTAGAGATGTAGTTAAGAGGATAAGCTTTGAAGTTAGAAGATCTGAGTTTGCATTCTAACACAAACATTCACTAGCTGTGTGACCTTGGGCAAATCTCTAGCTCTCTCTAATCCATAATTTATTGAATGATTTGTAAAAGAGGGATATAAGACTATCTCTCACAGATCTGAGAATAAATGGAATGATTTATGCACACTGATTAGCACATTATTTGGCAATAAGTAAACATTTTAAGAATATTAAACATCATGGTTATTGTGATTTTAGGAACTTAATTCAATCAGAGGCACAATCACTTTAAAGGGTTCCCCCCCCCCCACAACCAGGTAAAAGAAAAAAAAACAAAAATGTCAACACCTATCTAAAAGAGTCAATGTAACCAGACCATATAAAATAAATGACTGCTTTGCCATTAATTTCTTATGGTTTATTCCCTGGTTTTATGTGCACCTGTTAATGACACCTTAGATGGAAAATAATAACCACACTCATAATTTAGAATTCCAATGCTTTTTTTGGAATAGTCAAACTATCAATATTTTAAACATCCACAATTTATTCATTAAAAACATACATGTCCCAAAAGAAATTATATATACATCATCTAGCAAAACCTATCTTGTAAATACTGTATCTTAAATAGAGAATCATCATATGGGTATTTCCATTTTCATATTTTTACCATAGTTTTCAGATAAATTCGTTAATTATTCATAAATATTCATTTGTTTTGAAAGTTATGGAAATGTGCAGTTGTAGCTTGCTGGAGAGTCACATAACACTTTTAGTCTCAAGTAAGATGTGATTGGCATTGTTTTCAGAGATCATTGCTCAAATGATAAAGTTCAGTGTTTATGCTCAAAAAAACAATCAGCAGAGTGATTTGGTTGTATGTCATTAGTCATAAACTCACTCTCAATTTGTAAAGAGAAATAAAAGGAGCTGTGACTATAAAGCCAAAGGCAGGAAAAAAATCTAAATTGCGTCATGTTTAGGAGTATCAGTCTCTTAAGTCAAAACAGAACTATGAAATTGCATTTTATATTGTCAGGTAAGAAAATAATGTTTTCTAATTGTTAACCCGGGGTTTTGAAACCTTACAAATGTGAAGTTTATTCTCAGAACTGCTTAATAAATAAGTAAATTAATGGATAAATAAAATAAAGGGTAATGTCACACAGGGAAACTCTTGATGCTCCTTCAGCGGCTATTGTTAAGAATACATTACATTTGTTGTGTCTGAACAGAGTAAGCAATTACTGCCCAGAAACAAAGGTATTATGAAATAATCTTGAAGTCTCCCTTCCTTGAAGATTCATTTCTAAAATAACTTCCCAGTAACACTTCTCCTTCAAAATTCAGAAGAAACCAAGCCCAACTCTGAATGTGATCTTCAATTATATATTTCTTATTATTTCAATCACTTGTTTTAAGTTTCAATCATATAAGCTGATTGTGTTGCAAGCACAGTCAAGGAACACTTGTAGAATCAAAAATGCATGAGTGGTATAAACTGGCCATGTAAATTTTTCTCTTTCCTTACCAGAGATACAACCGTATCAGAAATGTCTCCTCTGCTAGAAATCCTCCTGGGAAAATGGCTAGGAAGCTCACCAAAGTTCACACCTTGTTCACCAGAAGAACTGCATAGAGGAGTCCCATCTTTTCTTTTCAGCACCTGCTGCTACCTAGTCCAGGGGAAAGAAAGTGCTGAAGGGACAATTCCCACAGCATCAGGTCATTTCAGTAAATGCTTCCAGAAACACAGCACCCACCTCCTCTCTGCTACAAACTCCCATTCACAAAATCCGAGGAGAGAACTACAAGTCGTCCCTGGTTCCCTGGAAATGTAGTTAGACTGATGTTCAAACATACCCTCCTTCCCTCAGTGTATAATTATTCGTGGGTGGAGAGCCACCAGGGAGGGTAATAGAAGAGGAAAGAGAAAAGAAAAAAAAAAACCTAGAAGCAGGCTTTGTTTGACCTGACTTCTAAAAATCTTTCTGTTCATCTTCTCTCGTCCCCTCTCTCTCATTTTTCTAATCCAGAGAATGATGGAGTTACAAGGCAAGGGAATGAATCCGGAAATAGAGATACGACGCTTGCCTAGAAATGATCTGGGCGAATTATTTAAAGTTAAATACTCCTGGTCCTAGGAAAACAGCATAATTCATATTTAAAGGAGGTTATCTTTTCTCAATCATGACATAAACAAACAGTTTCCTCCAAAGATTAAAAACCCGGTTCCAGAGCGCGTTCTTGCTGTCCTCTAACCTGCAGACTGAGGAGAGGTGGAAAGCGCTGATAACCTGTCAAAGTGCGAAAGACTCTCTCACGCGGGTGGCCAATTCCCCACCGGCCAGAGCTCTTCCCTCCTAGCCCTCATCATTCGTGACTCTGCAAGACACAAGGACCCAGACGTGTGGGAGTGCGTGTGAGCGAGACAGGCGAGAAGAGAGTGCGCTTTCCACATGTGGAACCCTCCACCTCCCTGTCTCATAGCTTGCATCCATTCATATGCATGCAGTGGTTAAATATTTGATCAAAGGTGGAATAGTTATACTGATCGGTTGTATTTTTAATAGGCAAACCTTAAAATAGAGGGTTCGTACATTGCAAGTGTGAAGAGATTCTGAGGATAGTCCCTGTGCCTCTAACCCTTTCTACTCTTCCCTCCCCCGTCTCTACTCCCCCCCAAAAAGGGAAAGCTTGCAGCAGATTGTAGAAGGATTTGAGCCTGCAGCTCAGAGAAGGGGATTAGGGCCAGAGCGGTGCAAGTTAAATTGTGCTGCAAATAAAAAATGGGCGGATTGGTCTCCAGATCCAGAGGCTGGTACCACCTTCCTTTCTAAAATAAAATCTCTCTGGCATGAAGTCACCGCCTATTTCACATCCGGTTTGCCCTGGGACGTATTACTACTGTCTTGGTAAAGAAAAATCTTTTGTTGTATAGCTGCAGATTGGAATATAGGGAAGCATACTCGGGTGTGAAATCTTCAGCAAAGGAGCACGCAGAGTCCATGATGGCTCAGCCCGCTCAGACCGAGTGAGTGAGCGGCGGAGCGAGGACGCCCCTCCGCTGCCGGCGCGCCCGGACTCGCGGACTCGCGGACTCGCGCCGGCTTCCAGCTCTCCACGATTTTCTCTCGCAGACTTTTCCCGGGTCTGGAGCGATCCTGTGCCCAGAGGGGGCCCGAGGTAAGTGCGGCTTCGGACCGCAGCACGCAGAGCTTTGAACGTGCCTTTTCCTTGCTGGAGAGACCAGAATGCAATAGGGAAAAGAGAAAGAGGGAACAGGACAAGAACCTGATCACATAGCAGGTAGACACAACGAATGTTTTTCTTTCAGGGTTAAAACCGCAGCGGTCTAGGAGCATTATCGTCGTTATTTTTATTTTCTCCGTCTTCTTTTCTTTCCTTCCTTTGGCAGGCAGATTTGAATGTATTTCGCGGGGTGGGTGGTGACATGTTGTTTTGGTCTTTTTTTTTTTTTGGCAAAAGGGAGCTGAGGTGAAGTGGGGAGGGGCGTTGTGGGGGCATCCTCTAAAGTTAAGACGCTGGTATAGAAAACCTGTCTCAACGTTGCATATCTTAGGGAAGGCACGCTCCTGGCTGCAAAAAAAAAAAAAAAAAAAAAAGCCTCTTTTCTCCTTTCCGGTGGACGCTGCTGAAATGCCCTCTGGTGTAGGGGTCTCTCCCATTCTGAACACGAAAAAACTCAAGTTCTCATTTGATGTGGGTGGCATGGGATATGGGTGTTTGGAGTGTGTTTGATGAGAGGAGGTTGAAGGTGGAAAAGGGTTAGGAGACAGCTTAGCGTTTCTTTTAAACTATTATGTTTGTATTTGCAAGAAACTTTCTTACTCAACAACTCAAGTGCCATGATAGGTTTGTTTTCCTCTTTTTAAAATGTCAGAAGAGGACAGAAAGCAATGGTATCTTGCTTTGGGGTTTTTGTTTTGTTTCATTTATTCCTTCGGGAATTACTCTTTTTTTAATAAAGATAAACAAATATTAATAGGGTAGGGGAAGTTGTTTTTCCTTCATAACATGTTGAAGATTAATAAAAGATTAATATAATTATGCAATTTTGATGCAATATTTTAACATGAGGATATTTATCCAATATTCCTTGTCCTATTCAGCTCTTCTATGTTAAAAGCAGTCACTAGTTTAGGGAAAAACTATGAATCTCACAGTTCTTATCTCTAGATCTAGACTGTCCACTTTAAGCACCTTAATTATGTTTCATTGCTTACATTGCCATTTGGAATTATTTTTACTAATATAAATGATCCCAGAGAGTGCGGAAAGCATTTGTGTAGATGTATTTAAAGGCATACCACATTAAACTATAGAGTGTCTCATAAAAAATATGCTTTAAAAGACTTGCAATCCATTAATCACGGACCCTCCTGAGGGATTCAGGGAAGTGCTAACAAATTTTACCTTGAACATTTTCATAACTGGAATCAATTATAGCACATTCAAGTAGAGTGTTACCATATCTTCTCCTTCTCCAGGTAGTGCACTTATTTTTAAAAACTAACTGCACAAATAGATTATAATTTTAAAAATTCTCTAAGCTTTCCAGACTCCTCCATTCTTCCAGCATCCCACTACCAAGTCTAAATTCAGCAATCAGACGGTGATTGATTGCACTTTACCTAAGAGGGAAAAAAAGATTCCCTTATTCATGCAAAGCAAAGCACTCCAGTTTCCATCTGTTTGAGATGAAACATTTTCTAGCAGCAACCCGGCAGAATCCAAGAGGGCTTAAAAGATATGTGTAGGCATGTTTGTGTGCATTTATGTGAGTGTGGTTTGTGTGTGAGAGACCAGCACATGGACTGACTATAAAGTGTGTCCTTTAGCCCCACAGAAGCATTAGTGAGCATATTTAACAAGGCAATCACAGGCAGAGAATTACAAGCACGACTTCAGGATTCAACAGTGTATCTCATGATTTTTTTTTTTTTTTAAGATAAATAGCAGTTGCTTCTGAAATCAAGGTGTATCCAGAACCTCAAGATGAATTCAGTCATCAAAGCATACTAACCTACCCCATCACAGCCCCCAGACATGCTCTCTCTGTTGCAGACACCAGCTGAAGATTTTTAATGCACAGTGCAGTTGTGGGAACTCAAATCAGAAAGGTCAAATTTATCAGATGATAAACAAGAGGAAAGTAATTCAAACTATACTGGAAATATAAAGCCTATAGAAAAAAACAACCCAATTTTATGTTGAGCAATATTATCACCTGAGAGCATTTCAACTTGTATTCTTTTACAGGAGAAATTAAGACACTTATATTTCTGAATGGAGAAATGGAAGGGAAAGTGGAGAATGGATGGTCCAGGTTTCCATTGCTTCCAATGAGGTGTCATATCCCAGTGAGGTCATTTCCTGACTTCAAAGCATTTATCTGAACTGCCTCAGTCAGCCCTAGTGGTTATAACCTGATGTTTCTTGCAAGAGACATTGATCTCTACTTGTTCTACTTTTCAGCTGCACAAGCCCGCAATGAAGAAAAGTCCGGGTCTCTCTGACTACCTTTGGGCCTGGACCCTCTTTCTGAGCACACTGACTGGAAGAAGGTGGGGACCCTTTATTTTAAATCTGCATGAGAATTTCTGTAACTTTTCATTTATTCTTTCAGAGTGAAGAAAATTAACCTTGGATAAATTCATGACTAAGGGAATTAAAAAAACTTAACTGCAATAAAATTCCAGCTAATAAAGTGGAACAGTATGAAAAAATAATCATCTTATTTGCATGTTAGTCAGAATACACTTAACACGCTTTTGTTAAGGAATGTGTTAATTCACCATTTAATTCTTAAATTGAACTTTTCACTGCTCAGTTGTAACTGAACAAAACATGCAGTTTCCTAATTCATAAAAAAAGTTACCCCAATTAATATCTGCATACTATGTAAGTTGGTTTTCCAACAAGAAAATTTCTAACTAGTTGCCAAGATCATAGAGTAACTTCTGACTATGTGCAAGGAGAAACTTTAGAATAATATTTTTAATTTGAATGTTAGAATTCTTTATAAATGCATGTGCATTTTGTTTTGAATCTATTACTTGTATAACTAATAGAAGTAGAGTATACTAGACACATTTAAGAACAGAAGATAAAACTGAACTTCTCTATTTAAGTTTACTGTGGATACAAGTTATGAGAAAAATGTAATAATATGATTAACTATATTCAAAATATTAGCTAATGATCCCATCGAGCATATAGATACATTATAATAGCAAAGATATAAATGACCAAGTATTTCAGATTCTCCTTTATCTGCTTTTACATTTCTAGTGTAATCTATTCCTGTGGCCAAAGTCTTAGCCATACTATAAAAATGCAAGATTCTCCATAATGTAATGAAAAGTGAATCCTTACAAGTTAAGGCAGAGAGATGGAATAGTCTGGAAATATAAGGACTTAGGAGGATTTTTTTCAATTGAGTTGTCCATTTTTAATGTTTGTTATTGTGCATGGTGAATAATGACTGCCAGATGAACAGGAAATGTATTATTGTCAGATACTCTTAATCTGAGGAGTAAAAGGTTCCTCACTGCTTTTGAAAAATTATATCAAGTGTTACTATTGTGATGACCTGTAGATGGAGTTAGTGCACAGTTTTTTATTATATAGTGGCTCATACGGAATCAAAATCAAGTACTGTATCTGACATTTCTCTACAAATTATAAATTATATATTCAGTTTAGGAGACATTACATTGGCATGAGTGTTTAACAGCAAATAAATAATCTTGATCTTTATCTTAGGCTTATTCTCTGACAATTACATAGTAAATGAGAATTAAAGATGAAGTATAACCTGATTAAGAAAATCTCATAAAAGAATGATTATCATTCCAGTTGGCAGAGCAGAAATGGTTTGCTGGGAGGGAGGGAAAAGACTCTTTTGGCATTTGTATTCCAGTGCAAACAACTGGTGAGAACAACATTTATAAAATCAAACCAGGGGGAGAAAAGCCTTTCCTGAATTTGAGATACGCTATAAAAACAAAGGAAATGCAGGTAAAGGTAATAGACCACTCCATTTTAGGGGAATCATATTAGCAATAATCTAATATGCTCTGTCATGTCACTTCACCTCATCATTTCCCCCCTTCTTATTTTAGTGCTTATTCCTTAGAATACTTGATCAGGCCCTATTCACAACTCAAAGTGTGCTAGCATTTCTTCTCTACCTTTATCAAGATGACCTTCTAGTATCCTTGAAAGATGCATGCATGGCAGTAGGTTTTGTGACAATGAGTTTTTAAAAATAATTGCCTTCAGAAAACTATTTTTGCTTTACTGCTGTCATCTGCTATGAAACATCCTAGAAGACACAGAGCTTGTTGAAAATTTGATTTCAGAAACCAGGAAGATCTTTAACTTTGCAAAAAGAGAGTAAACCCTCAATCTACATGGTATTAATGTTGAATTTGTGATACTGTAAAACTGTTCAAAGAGGCACATTTAATATATTTCATATTCATGAATAGATTTTAGTTATAATAGCTAATTAAAATTTTATCAGAAAAGTTTTGCATTTTACCAATATAACATTAATTACCTAAACAACAGTGTTTGTTTTTTAATTGATACTTGATTATATTTCTTGCTTTTGTCAAATAAGTGAATTTTGGTTTCAACTGTTACTATTTTTCTTAGATTGATCAGTAATATAAACACACAAGTAAGAAACCAAAAGCATATTACGCAGAAAGTATGAGAGTGATATTTTTATGTCAGTTTTTTAGTTTATACTCTATATTCATTTTTTCTCAAGGTCAGAGCTATCAATGAAATGTATCCGTAAGTGTGATCTATCCTAAAATAGAAGACTCTTCTCCCAAAGTATTTTGGAAGTGTCATCTTAATCATTACATAAAATATGACTTAAGGAGCATAGATAATAATGTGATTGATACAATAAATACAGCATATTTGAACTGTGATTATTACATGATCAAAATTCAAAGACTAGTAATGATAAGGGATTAAAAACTAGACATTCACATAGAAAGAATTAAACCGAAATAATTACTCTGATATAGAAGAATGAAAATAATGTTTTAGACTAAAAGTTAAAGAAAACTGGATTCTAGTTCAAACTCTGCTCACAAATAGCTGTGCTTTCTTAAAACAGTAATCCTGCATTATTGCTTAGTAAAACCATAAGTTAAGAATATTGGCTCTTACCTTTTCCAAGGTATATTTTACTTCTAAGACCAACAAGGACAAAAATTCAATTAATTAGAGGTTTGAATAGACAAATTATAAAAAGTTTTGGTTTATTGGTTCATAAACCTTAATGGAAATAGAAATTACACACTGATGTGAACAAATTATTATCATAAGTAACACGTTCTATCTATTTTTCTCATTTAAACACCTTAAAGAATGTAAAAAACCACAAAAGAAACATAGGAAGTGGACGAAGGGAGGGATGTTGGTAGATGCAACTTTAGGATTATGCTACATATTAAATGAAAACAGAGCTATTAATTATTTTGGTAGCTCATAAATACATTTTTTTAATTTGGGAAGAAGTTTCCCAGATTTTGGTTTTTCAGTAGTGTGCATTAATGCTCTTGCTTGCCCAGAGAAAACATGCATTACAACTCTGTACACACAATGAGCATTATAAAGGTAAAGAGACAACTCAGGTCCTCTAATTTTCCTTCCATAGTTAGAAATATTAGAATATAGAGCATATCATCTATGAGAACAAATATAAGAAAATGTTAAGAATTAAGCTATGATTTTTTTTTTTTTTTTTTTTTACTTTACCAGAAGGAATTTTCAAATTAAGACTCAATAGAAAGGAAGTTGAAAAAATTGCAGAAGGCTTTATTTGGAAAAAGGTTTTAGTCGAAATGTATAATTTAGCTATTGCCTCTAATATTTCAGCTATGGACAACCCTCATTACAAGATGAACTTAAAGACAACACCACTGTCTTCACCAGGATTTTGGACCGACTCCTAGATGGTTATGACAATCGCCTGAGACCGGGATTAGGAGGTGAGTAGCATCATTGTGTTTTATTTTAGAGAACAATACTAAGCTTTACTATTAAAGCATTGCTTCCCTCTACATGGTAAAGTAAGAAGAGAGACAGCATGTAGTGTAATGACTCATCCTATTTTCAATAGATTGCCCAATGTTAATTCAATTTTCCATGGTCATCCCATGCACATACTCAATGTGATAAAAGGCAATTCAAACTTCTCATAATGTCATGAAAGTAATGTTACATTTACTTGACATTCATAATCGTTTGTAAGTATGATTTGATTTTACAAGGGAGAAAGGCAGGTAATAGTCTCCCTTCCAACCCAAAGACTGCACTGCTATTTCATTCCACCTTGCTTTGTTTGCATTGGATTCAATTAAAATATCTCTGAATCTGTTGCTGTAAACATTTCTTGTGGAATATTACAGACGGATCCACTATTTTGTGTTAGATTAACCCCATCTCTGGGACGAAAGGTGAATGAGATAGATGGTAGTATTTTTTATCTCGGTGCATTTAAACTGTAATTTTCTATAGTAAAAATTTATTTTTCTTTGTATACCAGTTAATTGGTTTACTAATGAATTTCTACTCAGGAAGAAGATAGCACTTAATAATACAATATTTATAACAACAAAAGCAAATAGTACAAGACATTACACATGTATTTAAATAGCCTTTGAATAAGATAACCAACCTATCTTATTTAGTTAAGCAAAGAATAATGAAGTCAAAACAAAATATTGATCTCAGAGTAAAACAAATGAGGCAAAGAAATGAATTATTGTTCAATGTCACATAAGAAACAAAGGTTAGAATGTATGACTCCCAACTATAACTTATGCTGTACTTTCTCCAGAGCATTTGTTGAAACTATTGAATAGCAATATTTAAGTTACTATGAAATGGCAGTTTTAAGAAATTCATCTCTTCTCCATCTAGACAGCAAAGATATGCAAAGAATAAGAAGCTTAAGAATTCAATTTGTGATTTTAAAACAGAATGGTATCATGGATTTAGAATCTTCGTTTTAATACTTTAGGTAGTGTGATCACAGGGGTATGGGTCGTAGGTCTGCTTTGAGGCCGCCAAATGCCATTAATGTCTCAGAGGTTTAACGGAAACTCCTTTGTCAAAGGCGCAATTCAGAAATATGTCAAAGGTCTTACCAGATGTCCTTTCCTATCAATCTCAAGCATTCGTTCTAGGACATGCTATACAAATTCCTCCAGGTTTGTTGTATTCCACTTGGTTTCCCCTTACGAAGTTCTTTGAAAAAGTATTAAGGAATAAAATGTATCAGTCACAAAATAGAGTGCATAAATGTCTGTGTGCTGTATTAATATAAAATCTGTGTATATCTAAACGTCTAGAGTGGTTTCAGGAAAATTGTTCTTAGTTTATAAAATTTGAAATAAATTGCAAAGACTGCAGGTAGGGGAGGAACAGACAAAAAGAAAGTCAGAATAGTGATAATAACTTTTACAAATGGGCATGCATCTGATTTCTTTACTTATTCATCTTCCTTCTCCATATCAATCCATAGAAAATCTTTAGAATTTTATAATATATCTAGAAAATCTTATCTTCATTCTAGTTTAGGAAATTGCGTTTAATACTTTAACATGTGAATATGAGTATCCTCTTTTAAGTTCTGTGCATAGTTTTAAGTTTGTTAAACAATTTTACACACACACATACACACACACACACACACCTTCTTTAATAATCAGCTATGTGGTCGTATTGTTATTTGGAGTACAGATAACACACCCATGACTGCTCATTTAAATTTAATTATGTATAATAACTTTAATAAATGTGTATGTTAATTCTTTAATCAAATATCATGTAAGTAGGAAGCATTTCACCTACTCCTCATATGTATACCTAAATCTTGGAGAGCCACAAACCTGGAAAATATATAATACAGACTCAGAATGAGTTGAAAAGCTACTCTTTCAAGACTCAAGATAGTAGTGAATTTATGATACAGAAGCAATTACATTAATTCAGGCAGCAATTTTCATGGAATCTAATATATTATCTATTTAACCCCCTCAGAATAACAAAAATAGTTATGTAAAGAACAGAGTAATGGTAGGCTAAATATAGATAAGATATATTCTTTTTAATTGAAGTGAATATAATGTCCTCTACCATAGTAGAGGATTCAAGGGCTCAGGAAAAAGTTTTAAAATGGGCCTGCTTTATTCTTTTTAAAAAGGATTTTCTGATATTTGTGATTTCTGGAAATGGTGATTTTGAGGTTATGCTAGACATGAAAACAAATTTAAAAGTAGCCTAAATAACTCCTCTATTTCTGTTTTATGTGTCATTCTAGAACATACTGCAATTCAATCTGATGGATTTGAGATTTATGAAAAAGTTTTAATACTAACTTAATTTTTGTCATTTTTTGGAGTGCCTTTTCAGTTTTAAGTGTTTATTACCCTATCTCCAGAGCCATTTACTTGTTTAAGTACATTTTGAGAATGTTCATCTGCCTTTAGAAAAATACAACCTTAAATATTAAACACGGTTTTTAGATATTTTATAAACATAATCAGCTATAGAATTAGAGAAAAAATGTTAACATCATGCATGATATTTGGATGCTATAAATTGAAATTATCTATTACATACATTTCTACAGAATTATTTAATTCTATGTCTTTACCATAGATTTCTGGTAAGCTAAATTTAACATGCATTGTAGTAGCTCTCCATTATAAAAATCAATTTTTTACATGATTCATTTGCTTTTCAATGCAAAAACTACGTAGAGGCAATACTTGAAAGATTATCATTAGCTTATAAATGGGGTAAAAATTTCCTCATAGTAGGTTCATGATCACAGCTGGAATAATCTTTTCTTGCAAGAGAAAGGAGCCCACTGTCTTTCTTTATTATGATAAAAGTCTGGTTTTATAAAAATAACAACATTGTGCAGAAGGCAGAGATATTTTGTTCTGAATGTCTTGATAAAATATAGAAACGTGATAAGCTAAGACTTGAGACTAATGTAGGAAACTCTAGTACGTGCAGCTTCATCATGACCTGTTTTTTAGAAACACATACAGCATCCAAAGGTGTAACGTTACTCTTTGGAAATGTACACCCTAGATCCAAAAATTAAGAAACAAATATATAACATGGTTCATCCACATGATAGGAGGTTGCAATTATTGTATAACTGTTTAAAAAAGACTATCTTTTCAGGGTCAAAAGCAATCCTTAGGGGGAAAAAAAATTAAGGACAACATAAAAAATGATATCCTGGAAGGCTAATTTAAAAAAGAAAACACTAAAAAGGATAGTGTGTGGAATTCTAGTAATATCCTCTATTCAGGGACATAAAGAGAAAAACATTTGGCAAATTCATATTTTAAGTACAAAATTAAGAAAGGAAGTCTTTAAATAAACTTGAATTGAAATAGTCTGTAGCCAGAGGATAAAATCAAAATTGTCAGTGATTGTTGAGTTCATTCTCATCTAATACTGCCTTCTTTGAGGGCAAGGTGTAGAGAGGCCTCCTTCTTCCTTGCAACCAGGGACCGAAGAATGTTTTTGAAAGGCTTGTGCCTAAAGCATGGTTACCACAAAAGAATAAAATGGTTGAGAAAGGAGAGGATATAAAATCCAGAAAACAAAAAAGCAAAATAAGAAAGGAAAGGTTAGAGCAGAAAGGAGAGCAAGAGGGTATTGAAAGAGGGTATTGAAAATAAGGAGAAAGAATAGAGAAAAGTGAGAGAGCTGGAGAGGCAGAGGAGAACAGCTAGAGAAACTGGTACGGGAGAGGCGTCTGTGTTCCGAGTATGGCTAGGCTAAGGTGTTCCTTGATTAATCAAGATCCCTCTTTTCATTTTAAATCAAGACCAAACCAAACACCTTCTGAGGAAATCTTTCTCAAGGTTTCTCCTTATTGGCTGTGAATCTAAAACTAAAGAAGCCTAAATTTTCTCCAACTTTCTAAAAAATTAAACGATGCTCCCCCCCACCGATTACACCTATCTGGGTACAATTTCAGCCACTATCACATTGGCTTTCCCTGCACTCTAGGAGTAGGGGTAAGAAACCAAGATCCAAAACTGCATTCTGAAGAAAGTTTTCAGGTTTTTAAGGAGAAGCAGTGTCCTTCCAGTAACATCTTTCCCGCCCTCTCTGCCCCACCATTTAGACAGGCTGCGTCTCTCTTTGCAGTGAAAGAATACCCATGTGTACTCATCACGTGACAAACCCAGATGGATGGGAGAAGTAAATTGGTAGGTAGGGATGTAGGTAGAGAATTGACTTTATTCCTGATGTTGTTTAATCACTGAGTCGTGTCTGACTCTTTTGCAACCCCATGGGCTGTCCATGGAATTTTCCAGGCAAGAATACTGAAGTGGGTTGCCATTTTCCACTCGAGGGGATCTTCCTGACCTAGGAATCAAACCTGAGGCTCCTACCACGTCTCCTGCGTTACAGGCGGGTTCTTTACCACGGAGCCACCAGCAAAACTACTTATTTATTCCTACTATAAACTTAACATATTTAGTTAAGATTTTCTTCTTTTTCCTGTGTTACAGAATTGGGTTGTTGTCGTTGTTTTAGATTTTACTTAATTGAAGCTATCAGTTAGATAAGTATTTATAACTGGAATATGGCTGGGATTTCCTCTTAAGGTATTTGAGCACTGATATACTATTTGATAAACAATCTATGCCTCAAAGCATACTCCTTATCTTCTTGATTTTCCCAATTTTTGATTTTTTTATGCCTGTATGAGACCTTTTAGACTTCCTCTAGCCTAATTATTGCAGGAGATCTCAGCTTTAAGATAATAAGTGTCTCCCACCAGGCAAGGAGACCGGACTGGATATGAGTGCTGCTGGCAAAGCGGTATTGGCTCCTTGGGGAATTAACTTGGCATCTTGGGTTATGTTTCTTTATGTCAAAATAATTCAAGGTGGAACACTAAAGCGTGCTCTAAGGGGAAAAAAATCAGATTAACTTCTGTGAAATTTTGTGCAACTTTATAAACTTTAGGTAACTAGACTTTATCTCAAGGTGAAATCTGATATTCATATCATCTTTTTTATGCTTTTATATGCTGTGTGATGTTGAAATCAGAGGCAACCATTTTATCCATGTTTACCTAACTTAAAGCATACATTTTGTATTTATATTCAAAAGCCAGAATTTCAAAAATTTAGAGGACAAGATATTACGTCACAATATATTCACTTTCAATAAAAAAAGATCGTAAACTACTGACAGTACCCCCAAAACAATTTAAAATATTAGACTTCTCCAGTATTTGTTATTGCTGTTGATACATTTACTTTACCAATTAATAGCTTTTCTTATTCACTTTTGAAATTCCACTCTAGAATTCTTCTTTTTGAATTTGCTATAGCTTTGTCTGGTGCTTTTAATGCAAGGTGTGGAGCAGATGCTCAGACTTTGGCTTAATGCAGTCTATTTCCACTGAAATACTATATCTAGACAGTCCATAATTCAATTGAACTTTAGAGGAAGAGCAGTTACCAAAGACACAAGAAGAACTGCTAAAATGAACAGAGAACACCTTTTAACCTTTACTGGCTAAGAGATCCAGTCAGCTCATGAAGCCAGCTTGTCTAATGAATCCAAATGAGATGCCCAGAGGAATGTTTTAGCATGTTTTAAAACTCCCTGTTTCCATTTTTCCTTTTTGTGTATAGATCATTGTGCCAAGCACTTCCTAAGATAAAATGTAGCCTATGAGACTATGCTCAGGTTATAAAGGCCAAACTATTAGTAAACGACTGCAGTTTATATTTTGTGCAGTTACTTTTGACCTTTTTATATACTTAACATTTCCTCTCTTGATACTAGAATGAATGTGAACTATTCAATATATATATATATATATGTGTGTGTGTGTGTGTGTATAAATATATTCTTTAGATGGTCGGTGTTTTACAGCTTGAACTTGAGTTCTGAATTTGAAAAATTGTGCTTGCAGTGTTTCTGAGTTGAGAATCTTCTTGTTCATAGTCACGGACTCTGCCATTTTGAAAAACTTAAAACCGAGTCCTAAGTGGATGTCATATCCCTCCAAGATTATTATCCTCATATAATTAAAATTCTATAATGGGAACAGAAAGTATGATGCCTCAAAGCTATTGCATATTAGGCAATTTTGATCAAGACTTATACAGACTGAAAGAAACCCATTTCTCCAATACAGCAATCACATCCTTTTCTAAAGCTTTGCCCTCTCCCAATAGAAATGCCATGATATGAGGAGCTAAGGAGGGACATTCTCAGTGGAGGAGAGATGAATGTCTGCTGTAATATGCTTTACCGTTATTCCCTGGGAGATGCTTATATCATCTGAGTTCGGGAAATCTGAAAACACAAAAGGACCAGGTATTGGCTAGACATTTCAAAATGGGATTTTCTACTCCATATCCAGATTTAGCAGTTGCATCACCAACTTTAAGTGGCTCTACAGTAGCAGGTAGGGGAAAATGGTAAAGAGTTAAGGGAATGGAAACGAAGGACAAGGAGTAAAAACGCTGCTCCAGGCAGATTGGCAGGGAGCTGAAACATTGTCCAATGCTGCTGCTGCTGCTGCTAAGTCGCTTCAGTCGTGTCCGAACCTGCGCGACCCCATAGACAGCAGGAATATAAATTGATGGTTATGTAGTGAGCTCAAAATATTTTCAATTTCTAAACAGGACCATTTCAAAGTGGGGTTTTAAGAAATACTTTATTATAATGACTAATGCTAGCCAATTCAGACCCCATATAGTGACTGCCTCTGTGGATTAATAGCAGCAAAGTAGCTTGAAGGAGGCAATAAACCTCCTTCATAAGTTACAAGCACACAGAACTGGGTCCAGTGAATATTATTCTGAGTTCCTATTATTCTGAGTTCCTTAGTAGACAGCATTTCTTTTTTTTTTTTCCCATGGAGTGCAGCCTACCAGGCTCCTCTGTCCATGGGATTTTCCAGGCAAGAGTACTGGAGTGGGTGCCATAGTATTGTCTACAAGGCGATAAATGCTACAGTACACCTCCTTGCAATGTGTATATTTTTTCTGAAGGTCTAGTTCCTTTAGAGTTCTGCGTAGCTAATGGTTTTGTGCACCATCTGGTCTTAAAATCTTTCATTTGGTTTTATTTTTATTTTATTTTTTTTTTAACTTTACAATATTGTATTGGTTTTGTAGACAGCATTTCCATTGAAAATATGGGCAGTGCCATATTAAACAAATTGTGGTAATAGGAATCCCTAACAAAATACCACCTACAATTCTTCACTATTGATTCCCTCTTCCATTTAAAAAAAAAATTAGTCACTCTTACAATCCACTCTTTACAAAGTATCAGTTGTCTTCTTAAACCACAAGTAACATTATTTCACTTCATTACCCCAAAGCTTCTTATTACATTAGAACAAAGGTCACCTGCTTCTATAAAGAGCTCTTTAAGTGTGGACCCTCTTACCTCTAGAGTGCCATCTTATACCATGATCATCAGCATCACCAAGTTCCAGATGCATGGACTTTCTTAAACAAAGAGCATTTATTCTCATCTTTGCTTTATTCTTTCTTTTATGCTTTAGATCTTTGCTTTATTCTTCCCTCTCCTTGAAATGTCTTTGCCTGGATCTGTTCATCCTTGAATTTTTCTCACCTTCTAGGTCACAAGTCAAATGCCATCTCTTCTTTCAGAGCATTTATAATGATCTGACATTAACTAGTGTAATTCGTGCATATATGCTTATACACAACTATGTATAATTCTATCTACCTACCTACCTGTTTATCTGTCTATGTTTCTAACCTATTTACCTAAAATATGTGCTACCTAAGACTATGAGATATGCTGCAGAAGAACAGGAACAACTGCACTTTTGTTAACCAGTGTATTAACTGTTATCTAGAAAAGTGCCTTCCTAGCACATAAAAAACTCTCAATAAACATTTGTTGACTAAATTAACATACGCAGAAAATACATCTATTTGACTTTCACTCCAATAGAATGGAGTTGACTGTGCACGTATTATTTCTTCACTGAAGAAGTAATAAAATAGTCTAAGAGACGTTAAGGGATTGCCTAAAATCACATAGCTTGTTCTCTAGGAAAATCTGAGTTAAAATCCAAGTGTTTTGACTCTTAATCCAATGTGCTTACTACTTACTATACTACACTGCTTTTCTGATTTTTGCCTCAAGCGCTAATCATCTTTTTGAATTATCACTTCAAAACATCTGTTACTTCAATACTTATCAGCAGGATATCAACATTGTAGGAAATCCCTAGTAAAAACAGATCTACTGCTGTCTAGCTGTTACAGAGGTTATAACCGTGTATGTGCATATGTGTATGCATATATGTGTGTTTGTGAATATATGTGTGTGCACATAATGTAATATAAATAATATGTATATGTTGTATGTGAAACATATCTTTGAAGGGGGAGCTTGTTTAAAGAATGATTTTAATCATCATAAACAATTTACACTGATGTACTGTCTTAGATATCCTTAATCACTGTAACAATAACCACCATCATAATTTCATTTTATATAACTCTATTCCATCTTTATCCTTTGAAAACTTGAACACTGTTATACAGTTATACTAATTCTAAAGAATCTGTTGATTATTTTACACTGGACAGAGGATTATTGTGACAAAAACACTGGATTGGAAAAAAAATTACTTGCTGATTAGTCTCTGAACATTTCTTCCAACTAAGTTATTTTAATTGATTTCCACTTGCAGACAGTCTCCTCATTACATAAGAGGTTCATTCATGTATAACTTTGGTTAGGTGTGTAATCTTCCTAGCTAAACTTCATTAGAAGTTCCTGCCTCATGTTGTATGCTCTCAAATAGAATATTTCAAGCATAAAATTCTTTACTTTTCCCATGTGATCCATAGAAAGGCCTTGAATACTTTCTAGATATTTCTAATAACTTCAGAGTCTAATGCTAAGTCAATAAAGTCTGGTATTAGAGCATGTGATTTAAATTCTATTGTTCCTTAAATAATAAATTTTATATATATGTATAAATATAAAATTCTTACTGGAGGGGAGGGGGGGAGATGACAAAGTTTTTCTAGAATTGGGAAAAAGAAGGTTCCTCAACAATTGCCTTAGCTCTCAGCCAAAACACATGAGTGTGAGTGCATCTTCCATTTAAGCCTGGTTGATCTGAAGAGGACTGGATTTCAAACCACCATTATTTTGTCAAAAAGCAAGTTAAGCATGGCACTATTTATAATTTGGCTGAAGTTCCTTCACAATGACCCTCTAGCTTGAACCTTTGCACTCCAGATTATAAAATGTTTATCTTAAAGCAGAATGACTTCACATGCCACTTAAGGACTCCCTGGTGAGCTGAAATGAAGGACGGTTTTGGTCAAAGGATTCTATTCTTTGCCACTGAAATTGTACTCAACTGAGTGAGAATGTGGTTTGAGGATAATCATTAAGTATATATTTGAATAGAAAAAACTATGTAAGGGAATACATCAAGATATTAACAGTGAATTTATGTGGATGGTGATATTTCAGGGTATTTAAATTTTAAAAACATTTTACTGAAGCGTCTCAACTTAAATTATGGACTTATATTTTTTATTAAGTGTTTTTTTTTTTTTGTAAATGACATAATATGTTATATTGGGCTTATGCTTACTCTAAAGCTTTTGTAATGTTTTACAGTAGCATTCCCAAGTGAGTTTTGGAAACACAGGGGTAGATGACGTTGACCACATTCATTTAAAACATGGTTTGTTAGAGAAATTAGCATGGTAATGTCCAAGACATATCTTTCAGCAGCATACATAATAAGCAGTTTGACAGCAATGGTAATTTCTTTTCCCACTATATATTCACTGATGACAAATAAAAGAAAACTACTTTAACACGTGACAAGGGAGCTATATTAGAAGGGAAAGTATAGAAAGTGAGTCTTCTGATTATCTTGCTTCCCCCAGGTTACAGATGGAATCATCTGCTAACAATCTAAAAACAACAGAGAGAAATATTCTGTATAGTTGGCAAGTTCACTTCTTCAGAGCATTTTATGATAGAACAGAGTTTTAGAAAAATTTTATTGGCATATAGTTGATTTATAATGTTATGTTAGTTTCCAATATACAGCAAAGTGAATCAGTTGTGCATAGACATATACCATTCTTTTTAGATTATTTTCTCATATAGGCCATTACAGACTATTGAGTAGAGTTCCCTATACTATATAATAACTTCTCAGTTATCTTATTAGTTATCTGTTTTATATATAGTAGTGCGTATATGTCAATCCCAATCCCCCAATTCAGCCCATACCTCCTTACCCCCTGGTAACCATGTTTGTTTTCTACATCTGTAACTTTATTTATGTTTTGTAGATCAGTTCATTTGTATTCTTTTTTTAGATTCCAATATAAGCGGTATCATGTGATATTTGTCTTTCTCTGACTGACTTCACTCAGCATGATTATTTCTGGCTCCATCCGTGTTGCTGTGAATGGCATTATTTTGTTCTTTCTATGGCTAATATTCCATTGTATATATGTACCACTTCTTTTCTATCCATTCCTCTGTTGATGGACATTTAGGTTGCTTCCATGTTCTGGCTATTGTACATAGTGCTACAGTGAACATTGGGGTGCATATATCTTTTCAAATGATGATTTTCTCTGGATATATGCCCAAGAGTTGGATTGCTGGATCATATGGTAGTTCTATTTTTAGTTTTTTTACAGAATATCCATACTGTTCTCCATAGTGGCTGCACTAATTTATGTTCCCACCAACCGTGTAGGTGGGAGGGTTCCCTTTTCTCCACATCCTCCTCAGCATTTAATAAAAAAGCATATTGGTTGCCCCTAAAGCATCTGGTAAGCCAAGATTTGAAAAGCTAGCTACCTCGGGGAGTATTCATTTTCTCCTAACACTCCCGAAATAGATAATACTGATAAAAGAGTCCAAAAGAATTGTCCCATGCCACGTAGCACTTGCAAGTCTGAAAACAGGGACACGTATTTCCCCAAGTAAGTGTGCATTTAATGATAGGTCCCTGCCATAAAAATAAAATGAAAGAAAGGAAATAATCTTACTTCCATAAGTGTCACTCAAAGCCATAAGATATTCATCATAAACCTTATAGCTTGTAATCTGGAAAGAACTGAAATTCAACTTCAAGAACAAAATGAGTTGTTTTACTTGATCTAGAAAGGGAAATCTTGAAAGAGAAAGGACGAAAATGAGCCCAATGAATAGATGAATTCCAGCTTTTGTGACTAGATAGCATGTTTTCATTGTATTATGATTTTTAATTGAAAGTCATTCTGACATTCTAATAAAGTGTGAGCTCTTGCTGGACTCTTAAGAAATAACAGATATACAAATATATATTTCCATATATGTATATATGGAAATAAAGTGTGCAGTAGAGAGAGAGATGTATGCATTGGGGAATGACTGCTGGAAAAGGTGAGAAGAGTAACGTGGTGTGGGAGGCAAGTGGCTAGTCCATCAGACTTAGTGCTGACAGCTATTCTCTTAAGCTCCGCGGTTGCTGCAGGACGTTGGATGTTAAAGTTGAGGTTGGAAATGAGTTCTAAAACCACAACTCTATTCTCTTTGTCTCAAGCTATGTTCTTTATTTTGAAACACTGATCAGTAAACCCCACATAATTATTATGTCAGCAGGCTCATTTAAGCATTTTGGAGCCAATGAAATTTTGGGGGGTAGGGAACAAAACCTAAAAAATAATGGATTGTTTATGGAGGGGACTATCTCTACCTCAAAATTATTCTATCATTTGAGATACACATTATGTGTATAACATGACTTCCACAAGCCAAATTTATACTGAACGTTTAACTCTTTACAAGTGAATTGCTAGGGGATCAGATTTTTGATTTTCAAATGAACTTATTATTGCATGTATTGGGTCAACTTTTTAATATACTATACCAAAGATACAAATATCCTGATCAATGAAATGAATTGTTTAAAATACTGGACTGTTATTTCTCAGAGCTAAAGTTGAAAATTAAAAAGTCATCTTTTTCATTCTCACCTCTCAACAAAGGTTTCCTTTTATACAAGCAACATTAAAAAAAAAATCTATGTTGGGTTGTCACCAAACTACATACATTTTATTGGTTGATATATATGCCTCAGAGCCACTAACATAAAATTACATTGAGCTTGAAATGGAATCTATTAAATGAACTTTGCTGTACCATAATATGTGCTTCTTGTCCTCAAAATTGAAGATACTTGCATAGGTTGTCAGATTTTTTTCCCAGGGAGTAATTTGGATAATCCACTTACGATTTAATTCCAGAAAGAAATCGTTTATAAAACACACCCTTGAGTGCTTAAGCCATAATAAAGCTTGCTACAGTACACTATATACATCCCAAGTGTAGCCTAAATACCTGGAGAATCCGGCAGGCTGTATAAGAATAGTTAAGCTTAAATCATACCCATATGCTAACATATTTTTTATTACAACATGAAATGGTTTGGTATCATTCAGGAAAGTGTGTCCATTCTTACAGAATCCATTAAGAATCATCTGACCTCTCCATAAAATCTGTCTCCCAGAGTGGCATATTTAGGCTCCCTTCTCCATTGAAAAATATTCACTGTGAAATTTCATGTGTAAGCAGTAAATTATCAGGACTACACAGTGGAGCAATTTTAGAAATAGCTAATCAAAGCCAATAAATTTCCCATTTGGGTGTGAGTATATGGTTGTGAGATCTAATAAGGGCTGTTGATAGACATTCACTGTCCCAATTTCCTGCTTCATCAGAGCGTGTAACTGAAGTGAAGACTGACATCTTCGTCACCAGTTTCGGACCCGTTTCAGACCATGATATGGTAAGTGACTCTGCAATTTTGGTTTTTCTGGAGTATTTTCTAAATTTAACTTTTGAAAGGAAAAATATGGATTAGGTTTTTAGGAAGTAATTTGCAGTGCCCTGGGTATATCTTTGTGTTTCTCTATGTGCATAATAAGCAATATATCATACATATGTAATATATATATATATATGTAATATATGTATATATAATATTTACATAATGGAAAATACCCATTTACTTTTCAGGCCAGGCCTGTTTATAGTTATCAACGACTGCAGTCTTCTTTTGTTCCATCACTGAAATTATTTCTTTGCCTTGGTCTATGTTTTGTGATTCAAATAGTGTGAATTACCTTATATTTCAGTTAGGAGGACATATTGATTGAAGAATGTTCGCTTTCTGGATCGCCAGGACTGTCATAGAATAGCTGTAAACACTGCAATTTCTGAATTATTTTTGGTTAAAAAGGAGAAATGTGTATAAAAGCTGAGCAAATACTTGACCAGAATTAGACTGAGGAGGAAATAACACCTGTGGGAAAGGTTCGGCTTCACTGCAAAAGGCAATCATTAAATTATTACCAAGAGTGAGAATAAAATGAATACATACCTGCTCTCTCTTTTCCCAATCCAAATGAACATGATTTTCTCCTCTATCTGATGGGAATTGGTAAGTCTGTAGAGCTCTGCAGATATTATATAATATTTCTGAACTCTTGACAGCCAAACTCCTATAGAAGCAAAAAAGCATAAAGAGGCCATGAGACACATCATTACAGTTATTTTGAAGATACATTAATTAAATACTATTTTTTGAAATATCTTTTTGTTTACACCATCTTAAAAGTCTTCTGATTTCCTAATAGCTCAGATGATTCAGAATAAATGTTAGAGAAAATAACAGTTTATACCAGCATTTCCCAAAGTGTGGAAATTCACAAGGCACCCAGAATGGCAGGGTTAGAGCTCTGACCAGTCCCGAGGTAAGGTAAACTGCTGAACTGCATTTAATCTAGTGTGTTCCAATCATATTTGCCCTAAACCCTTTTCTTCAAGTGATGCTTGTTGACATTCTGTGACTCAAACATTGGGAAATGCTGACTTAGGATAATTAGATTTTGTTGTTTTTGTTTAGTCTCTGAGTCATGCCCAACTCTCTTGCTACTCCATGGACTGTAGACCACCAGGCATCTCTGGCCATGGGACTTCCCAAGCAAGAATACTGGAGTAGATTGCCATTTCCTTCTCCAGGGGATCTTTCCAATCCAGGGATGGAACCCACATCTCCAGCATTGACAAGTGGATTCTTTACCACTGAGCCACCAGTGAAGCCCCAGGATAATTAGATGCTTTACACCTAAGACAGGTTATGAATGTAACCTGTACAGATTAGAGTCAGTGGAGCATAGAAGAGATAGCAGAGTGGTAGGTAAGAATACAAATTTCTGAACCAGAATGCCTGGGTTTATAATACCAGTCTTTTTACTAGACAAGAGTGTATCTGTCCTTGGGGAAATTACTTAATATGTCTCTTGCCTCAGCTTATTCATGTGTGAAATGGGAGTAATAATAATAATACATCATGGAGTTATCACAAGTATTAAATGAACTAATACATGAAAAGCACTTAAAAATCATTGGCATATCCTAAGCACTCAATAAATGTCAACCACTATCACTATGTAAGAAAAAGAAATATCAAAGTTAGCCAGAATGGTGGATTTCTTCCTCTGGTAATTCGTTTTGCCATTGTGGTCAGTCCGTAGACCACTTTATTGAAATACTGTGCAATACAATAATTTTTACAAACTTGATTGTGGTCTGAAAACTATTGTGATTCTCCCACATTGCAACTCAATCTTCCCACAAAACTATTATTCTCTCATGCTACTTTTCTAATTAAGAAACTTTAATATATCCCAGTTCAGTTTAAGGTCAAATGTAAGCTCCTCTGCCTATATCCCATAATAACCATACATGATTTTACCACTCGTCCTCACTTGTTCCCACGGACTACTTAGTGATTTGCATAAGTATTACTTTCTGTGAGGCATACCCTTGGGGGCTAGAACTTCTGATTCTAGGATTCAGCCTTGCTGAATTCAAATTCATCACTGACAGCAGAGTGACATTGGAGCAAATCAATCTTGTAAGGCTCAATCCTTGTAAGACTTCAACAACAACAGCATCCTTGTAGGACTGTTAGGAATTTTAAATGAGATACATAAATAAGGGTCTATCGACAGTGCTCAATAAATAGTAACTATTATTATTTTTTGTCTCTGAACCCCTTATGATGGCATGCACCCTTTGTAGAAATTTCCTCTAACCTCTATCCATTTAAATTTTGTATTTCCCCCAAAATCCAAATCAAGACCCAAATGCTTGATGAAAACTTTTCTTTTATTCACCCAATAACAAATTAACTTTCCCTTTCTGCATTCAATCATATTTATTGACTGTAAAATACAATTTAGCTTTTGGTCTCATATATAACATTGTTTTGTTAAGTTACTTATATTAGTATCTTATTTTCCTAAAGTGATGCCAAATGACATAAAGGCAAGCATGTTTCACATCTCTTATACTATCAAAGCATTGCTGTTTTACAGTAAGTGTTTAATTTCTACTTACTTGGTAAAAGGTTTATGAGTCTACATTAACTTTTAAAAATTAAGGTCTTCTGGGACTCAGTAAATAACACCCTCTTTCCTACCTGAGTTCTGATTGTTTTGATAAATAAGATAGCAAAGGACATGAAAAAGGAGGATATCATCTTTATTACTAATAATGTTGATATTTTAGAAGGTGGTTTATATCTGCAGACAAGTGGTTTCCAGAGTAAACACCAGGGTCAGCCAGAGTAACCCACCCAATCAGCAGGCAGTGTTGGCTTCCCTCTGCAAGAGTGGGGACTGAGGACTGACCACGTAAAACGTGTAGCATGGAGGAACACAGTAGCATTTGCGAGTCTAAAATGGAGACTCGCATTTTTGATGTCTTCTCCATCAAAAATGGAGAAGACAAGAGGAAGTTGCTGAGATAGACAAGATTAATTTCTCTTTCCAAATTCTTCTGTCGAGTTAAATTACTTGTCCTCTCTCCCCTCTCTGAATAGAACAGTGTGAGAGACAGGAGAACTTTCAGAAGTTTTGCACTGGTGAAGCTTTCTTCTCATAGATGGAACACCAAGAGAGGGGATAAAGGATTACAAATAGTTCACACTAATAAAGATATTACTCCTCCTCCTAATAATAATAAGGCTGTGTGCTTAGTTTCTCAGTCGTGTCTGACTCTTGGTGACCTCATGGACTGTGGCTCACCAGGCTCCTCTGTCCATGGGATTCTCCAGGCAAAAATACTGGAGTGGGTTGCCATGCCTTCCTCCAGAGGATCTTCCTGACCCAGGGATTGAACCCAGGTCTCTCACATTGCAGGTGGATTCTTTACTGTTTGAGCCATCAGGGAAGCCCAATAATAATATGACTATTCTCTATCACTGGCACCTAGCATGATGTCTCAGGAAAAGTAGATGCTCAGTAGAAATTATTAAGGGACAGTGCCCAAATAAAGCCATATACAGTCAAGCACTTTTCTCTTGGAAAATATTTTGCATGAACAGTGATGTCTTTTCTCTTAGACAAAAGATTCTCACTAGGATTTTGGATACACTATTAACCCTAAGATTACCATAAATTACTTTTTACAAATGGCCTTTGGTCAATAATCAGGTCAGAAGAAGGGACCAGAGTCTAAACCAGTGACACTGTTTTGCCTAAAACTCTTAAATAAGCCAACATTTGAATTGTTCTGTCACAGAAGCAAATTAGCCATAAGTATGCAACTGATTTCCTAAGTGACTAGTGGAAACTGTACCTAACCACTTTGAGAAGATTAATATTTAAACTACATTATGGGAGAATTATCCATAAGAAAGAGTGGAATGATTTACAGGGTAGCAAAATTAAAAGGCAGAATGACAAAGCTATTTTTCAAGACAGGAAATATAGTTTTTAAACTGAGTACTACTAAAGAACTAAATAATAATAACCATAACAACACTAAACACTATCGAATGCTTATGTTAGGCACTGTGCTAAGGGTTTTCTAGATCATATATCTTTTAATCCCCATGCCAAAATTTTTGCTACATGTTATTATTATCCACATTTTCCAGAGTAGAAAAGTAACCCAGCTAGGTAGCAACTTAAACTCAGGCTGTCTGTCCTTAGAGATTCCACAGATCCCAAAGTATCTGACTTCATCTGGAATAGAAAACAAAATTAGGACAACTCCTTAACTTTATTTTAAAAACCATTAATTGGCAATCAAACTGCACATTCCCAGGGCACTAGGTTCTGACAAAAATATCCAGGCAGCACAATCAGAAAGCCCTGTTTTCCATAGTGCTTAAAATGTATTAAATCACAGCACACACAGATGGTAATAAATTGTGCAAGTGGGAACACTTCAGTACAATATTTATTTAGAAACATAACGGATGTTGTGTCCCTGTCTTCAGAATAAGGCTCATATTCTCCAGGGACCTGCTGTATTGAAAAGGGGAACTGGGAGAGAATTTTTGCTTGAGTGGTGGAGGCTGGAACACTGAACCCCGAAGGAAGTATTCACCAACACTTCTTATTTGTTCAGACACACTTCTGTGGAGTCTTCTCTTTTGCCTTCTGTTTTTGTTTTACTTAGTTATGACCACTTTCTCACTTTCTTCATTTCCTGTCCTACCACCCTTCCAAAGATATAGCACTTTTTTATTCCCTGATACCTTGAAATCTAATACAAATTTGTGTTGAAAGAAAAACAAAATGGGAGACCAATAGTAACTTTTAACTTTTACTGAGAACCTCTGTGCTTTAGATCTTCTTGCAAGTTTTTCACTTGTGTTGGCTCACTTCTGACCACAGGCAAATGGAATGAGTATTGCAATGATCCCTACTTTATTGGCAGCCAAGGGCGTTAGAGTAAATAAGAAAATTGCCTAAGGCCATTCATCTGGAAGAAGGACAATTCAGTTCTAGTTAGCAGATTTATAATTTACATTTGTACGCTTTATGCCATGGCTCTTCTCTCTCCTTCTTGTTCTGACTTCCTAAAGAAGGAGCTCTGGCACATCTTGGTCTAGTGAATTTCGACCAGGGGGAGAGGTCGGGCTGTACAAGTAGCGACTGGGAGCTGCCTGCAGCTACCATGGCAATATTGCAGGGGCCATTCCCAAAACATGGGAAAACAAATATTTCATCCTTGATTAGGCAAGAAGTGTTCACGATCAACTGCTTTCATATCAGTTTTATTTTTTTATTTTATTTTTTAACTTTACAATATTGTATTGGTTTTGCCATATATCAAAATGAATCTGCCACAGGTATATATGTGTTCCCCATCCTGAACCCTTATCCCTCCTCCCTCCCCATACCATCCCTCTGGGTCGTCCCAGTGCACCAGCCCCAAGCATCCAGTATCATGCATCGAACCTGGACTGGCTTTCTATGTCTAACAAAGGGAAACATAAAAATTAAAGCTTATTTAATTTTGCTCTTTGTGCATGTGTATGCATGTGTGTGTACATGCATGCTTGCGTAACCAGAACAATATTTGAAGAGAGAGTATCTTAAAGGAATTTGGATGTCATTGTCCATCATTAACACAGGGAAATAAAGCTAGCTTTAAATATGTTAAACTGTAAGCCTTAGGAGCTTGGCAGGTTTTGACATTTTTTTTAATCTTAGCTTTTGGGATATATCTTGTCAAAGACTTGATAAATATATTTTATCTTATAGGTAACATTTATTTTATATTCAAAAATCTCCTTGGAGCAAGCAAACAAGCGAACAAATGTTTTAGATTCGTAGTAATATGGTCAGCTTAGACATCCTTAGAGCCTTGATTTACAAATGACCCTTGCCTCCACTGTTGACCAGGCTAAAATTTTGCAGCCTAATAAAGTATAGAGCTTATGTGACTGACTCCTGAGTAATAGACATAGATAGCATCATTGTCATAGCCCTGACTTACAAGTTTGTCTGTTGTCTAGAGACGAGAACATGCACAGCCCAGACTAAACCCATCCATTCTGCTTCCCTGGCAAGCACTCCTACTCTGGATCCCTTCCTGATGCAATCCACAGGCACTCTCCTCATTTCTCTCCGCATGAAAAACACTATTCTAAGCCCATCCTACTCCTCCACGAGTTTCTCCTATAGCTTCCGAGTCTAAACAGTTTCTTCCTCTGTCAAATTTAACAGATGCTTAACACATGTTTCTAAGTAAATTCCTACGTCACATGTCCCAGTGCTTTTCATCTGACACTTCCAGACAGAAAAAACAGAGTAACTTCTCTTGCCTGCAAAGACAGACTGGTGTCATGTTACATTTTTTTAATTTCTATTTCAATCAGCATTTACCACTATGCCTGATGCATTATAGACTTTGTTGTTGTTCTTTAGTGGCTAAGTCATGTCCAACTCTTTTGGGACCGCATGGACTGTAACTCACCAGACTCGTCTGGAAAGTCATGGGACTTTACAGGCAAGAATACTGAAGTGGGTTGCCATTTTCTTCTCCAGGGGATCTTCCTAACCCAGGGATCGAACTGTGTCTCCTGCATTGGCAGGTGGATCCTTTACCACTGAGCCACCAGGAAAGCCCCTCATTATAGACTAACCAATAATAATTTTTACTTGATCAGTAAGGACTCAGCAATGCCAACTAGTGCTCTGAAAATTTTCATTCAAACTTTACCCAATTTTGCATTAACCCTCGGAAAAAAAGACGTAGTAAAATTCATGCACAAAAAGCCTGAAGATAGACACTGTTTATTTTACATGCCCTAAAGACAACATGTATAAGATTAAAAAAAAAGAAAAAAAAAAAACAGCAGCTTTCTGATACATCAGGGTTTAGGGGTTTAGGAAAATGGAGCATGATGTTTTTAAGGTAGTTTTCCTTCCAGTTTGGAGCATTCTAAGATTAATGGAGGATATGGTAGTCTTTATTTCAAACCACTGAGTTCCAATTTTAGTGTCAGTGTAGCAAGTCCTGCAAGAAAGATTGATATTATTACCCCTTTCAATTTTAGGAGCTGGTAAATCTCATTGCTTGTTTTCAGATTAGAAGACGTTTGTCTCGGGGTATTGCCATGAGGAATGCTGTGTTTATTCAAATAAATAGATTCCCTGGCTATGAATGATGAAGAGCTTCACACCATTTCTCATGTGTCTCATACACATCAGTTTAGTTCAGTCGCTCAGTCGTGCCCAACTCTTTGCGACCCCATGGACTACAGCACACCAGGCCTCCCTGTCCATCGCCCACTCCTGGAGTTTACTCAAACTCATGTCCATTGAGTCAGTGATGCCATCCAACCATCTCATCCTCGGTTGTCCCCTTCTTCTCCTGCCTTCAATCTTTTCCAGCATCAGGGTCTTTTCAAACGATTCAGTTCTTCCCATCAGGTGGCCAAAGTATTGGAGTTTCAGCTGAAACTCATACACATATATACTCACAAAAACACACTCACACACCTGCATACTCGGAATTCTTTTCTCTCTCTTTTTTTTGGAAAAGATGCAAATTACCATTGAAATGGATTTCTTATTTTCATAATCTTCTTCATTGTGTAGAACTGAAAGTCTGTATACATTATTTGTGGGGGAAAATGTTTACTTAGCCAAAAAGATTATTTCAGCATTAGCATCATGGATGTCTTGGGATTGGGGTTTTCAGAGACCATAAGAGGGTCCCTAGAATGTTATACTCTATTTTTAGAACTAAAATTGTCTAATTTAAACATTTTCATGTATGTAATAACCTGTAACATGAGTTCTGTTTTTATTTGCAATATATTCTGTCCCTTTGAGTACTGATATGATGGAGGTGGGGTGGAAGTAAGGTGCTAAGTTCCTTTCACATATCTGAGAAGATATTCAGCAGAATTTTTCTGACAAAATAGTATTTGAAATTTTAGTTATTTTTAAAGTGATTATGCCAACCAAGGATTCACCTGACACCGATAGGTTCAGGCCACCACAAATTTACTTGTAGAAATATCACCCAGCTCGTGTTTTGCTTCTAAAGTTTCAAAAAGGATGCATTGTTGTTATAAGACATTTGCATTACAAGAACAGCACAGTGAACTCTTTGCCATTTTCCCAAATTACCTAGGAATATACAATAGATGTATTTTTCCGTCAAAGTTGGAAGGATGAAAGGTTAAAATTTAAAGGACCTATGACAGTACTCCGATTAAATAACCTAATGGCAAGTAAAATCTGGACTCCGGATACCTTTTTCCACAATGGAAAGAAGTCAGTGGCACACAACATGACCATGCCGAACAAGCTCCTGCGCATCACAGAGGACGGCACTTTGCTGTACACCATGAGGTAAGGAGGACTCGCTTTCCCCATGAACTTTTCTAGACCTTCTCTTCCACGTGTAGATTAACATCAAGCTGATGGGCCAGTGTAGAGCATCTGGTTTCCTGTCCTCCCTGTTTTTCAAGTTTAATACTTACTCTACTATGAAAACTAAACAGGCTGAAATATTATGCAAGTCAAAGTGTTAAGTAGAATGATTAGACAAAAATGAAGAAAATGTTTACAATGTGTATTAACTAATGCAATATATAGCTCCAACATATTCTAATTCAATAGAGGGACTTCTCTCTACTATTACTTCATGACTTCCTGCCTTACAGTAAGGTGTAGATTAAATTTCTAGAAGCTATCTTCTATATGTATCTGAAAATGTTTCTATTTAAAAAGAAGTGGGGAAAAAAACAGAAAATAGAAAAAGTTCAAAATTTTTAAACATAAATTCATGTGGCAGTATACATATTGAAGAAGTGTATGAATTCACAATGATGTTGTTAATGAGAAAGAATATAAATATTACTAATTTTGCTTAAACTGAAGACTACATGTATATTTTTACTTTATAAATATTTCCCCCATTTTGAGATTACTGGACAGCTCAGCATCTGAACCAATCATTCATTTATGGTTAGATGAAAGAAGTATGAATCAAAAAATTTTTTGAATATTTTTAGATAAAATTTTTTTTTATTTATGAGAAACTCATTGAGGACTAATAAATAAGTACTTATTCTTAAAGGCAGCTGTTATTTCATATCCAAATGACTTGTTGAAATGTTGTTTCTGTAGATGTGGCCAGCACTTGCTAATTTAGGCCATTCAGTTATTCCTTTGGTATGAAAAGGTAATGAAGGGAATGCCTCAACTTGGAGGATTCTGTTTAGAATGAAAGTAGAGTGATACTTTGCCTTTAGAGAAAGCTTCCAAAATTCCTAGCTTTTTATACCCAAATATCCAAATAAGAAACAAAGAAAACATGCTTCAGGTGCCACTGGAGATAGATGTTGGACTCAACTAGTAAACGTGTAATGGGACTGAAAGAATGAAAATTCAGAAAAGAGAGAAAGAAAATAGAGAATCAGTGGACAGGTATGTTGAGAACTTTCCAGATCATCCAAGCAGGATCTGTTTATATTTGAACTTTGAAATATTTTCCCTTGTAAAATATCCTACACTTGTTTTTGAGCCTAAATCTAGCGTGTATTTCTACTAGCTGGCAGTTACCTGAGGAGGGATTTGCACAGACTAAGAAGTTTATCTATTAAAGGTTCCCAATGTATCTAACATTCTTCATCAGGAACTAACATAATACCCTTCTCTGAAATGTCTCACCACCTTTGCTAATTTGTTACCACTTTCCTAATAGTTTGTCCTAAGGATATGAGTTTAGTTATTAATTTACATGTTTCATATTTACTTTAATTAATATTATAATGACTTCATGATTTTACTGGTTACAAAGACACCTTATCACATTTCTTGAGTTACCTAATAATATAGATAAATATATTTTCTGAAACTTATGTGAGGAATTTGGGTACAAATTTTCCATAGTTCCAGCAAATGAGATCAAATATATTTCAGTGAATTCCTTTCTTGACTACCCTTTTAAAACATAAATAGAATTCATGTTCCCAGAACATAGGGACTAAAAAGAAGTTCTGCAGAGTCCTGGCTTCCGTTAGGCAGTGGATTTGTAAATAAAACTAAACAGTTGGAATAGAGTGAAATGACATATAAAGGAGTCTAAATGACTCTAAGCTTCCCGAAATCTGAGGACAGTTCCTTCCTCACATATCCCTTTGTTGTTTAATGCATTTGGTGCTATTTTAGGGAATGGAGTGGGGAACTAGATGGTCACAGAGAACAGTGTTGAAACATAGACATTACCACATGTAAAATAGATAGCCCGTGGGAATTTCCTGTATGATGCAGGGAGCTCAAGCCCCAGTGATCTGTGTAATTCTTTTCAGATCCTTTGATTATTAACAGCTCAGTATGACACTGCTGTTTGTGCTCTTCTTTCTTGCTTTCTTAATATATTTGCTCTAGTTAATAACATCCCAGTCATATTTATCAGAAAGTATCTGATCTACCCTATATTTCTGTTAATTTCTAAGACTGACGGTGAGAGCCGAATGTCCAATGCATTTGGAGGATTTCCCTATGGATGCCCATGCCTGCCCTCTAAAATTTGGAAGCTGTGAGTAAATTTATTTTATTTTTGATTCTTATGAGAGCATGTCTTTAAGCAAGCAACCTCCAATTCATTATGAACATTAGAGAGACAGATAAAGAGTATCAAGAAAACTTAAATAGTGATTTATTGCAAGTGTTTTCTATAAGTAACCATCTTTTACTTCACTTTTTAATATCCTTTCAGGAAGGGGTTATTCCCCATCCTCTAGACTAGAAAGAATAAATTTTACTATTTAGTGGAAAAATTTCCATTTTTTTTCAAGTTATATTCATAGAAAACCAAATGAAGTATGGATGTTTATGCCTCATAGATATCATCTTCTTTCCAAAAAATGTTGGTCATTGTGTTTATTTTATATCATTACTGACATTTGTTTAGTCCTAATAATTCGACTTGTTTATCAGATGGAAATATTGGTAGATAGTAAAGGACAATAATTAGATTTTCTTAATAATGAAGCCTTAACCTAAGGATGATGCCAGAAAAGAAGTTAATTATAGTCTTAAAACAGTTTTAGCTCTGTTTGGATAGCTCATGAAATGTACTTACATATTACTGCTTCTGAAGACATCTTAGATAAATTCACTTTGTAATAACTTTCAAGGTTTCTACATCTTTAAAATATGCAGGCACACATTAGAGAAGCCTGGAGAACAGTGGCCAGCTGGTTAGGCTCTCTGGTCTTCCCGTTTTCCTGCTTTTGATTAGTGTGCATGCATAAAGTGAGGAGGAATAATGTATTCCTGGTTTCTGCAGGGGAGTTACATATAAGGACTGACTCAACTTCTGGACTAACCTAACCAGCTTTCTGTTCTCACTAGTCAGGCAATCTGAGCAACTATTTTGGTGAAGATATGATTCATAGAAGAAAAATAGTGGTAGTGTAGGAAGACAGCTAGCAAAGAAAATAGCAAAGGGCCTTCAGGCTCCTAACAGTACTAATCATGGAGAGACAACTTTCTCTATTTATATATCTCATTCTATACTAAAACCCAAGGATAAACTACCTACTTCAAAAACTGTCAGCTACACAGCCCATTGGTGAAAACTATTCCCCCTCAATCCTTTTCCGAATGTAATGTATGTTCTATGCCATGACCTATTACATTTTTTTTCTGATTACCAGTTCCATTTTTAATGATACTATTTTGTATTATGTGTTACTTATGTGCCAGGCGATGTATTAAATATTTGTATATGAATCAACTCAAATCCACAAAATAACCTTATAGTTCAAGGTATCATACAAAATCAGTACTCTTTTTGCCTAAAATGGTTCTGATTTATATCTAAAATCCTAGTATAACTACTAAATAGTATCCCCTTTTGCCTTCAGAGATATCTTGTTTTAGACATTTAACTATATGTTTAGTATATTAATCAGGAATACTTTTAAGCAGTGAGCATAGCTTAAAAAAAGGAGTCTAAATTTTCATACAAGATATATGAAGGTAAGTGATTATTGGTTAATTGCTGGTTAATTTAGCATCTTAACAAGGATGATGTTTTAAGATATTCTTAGATGTTCTTCCTGAAGACAAAATGTTTGCTGCTACTCCAGCCATTGCCTCCACTTTCAAAATAAAGAAAAATAGGGAGCAGAGAAGAAAGGAGTAGTGCCTGTATCAAAAAAAACTTTCCCTAAAATCCTAACAGACATCTTCTCACATCTCATTAATCAAAGCTGTGTCACATGACCAATGCTAAATACAACGGAGGCTGGAGAAACAAGGCACATTTAATTAGGCACATTGTCATCCTGAAGAAAATGGATAGTGAGTGGAACACAAATAGTGTCTTATATAAGAAAACTGAAATTTAAAGGCACATAAGTAAGCTGTTTTCTACCTCAGAGCCTTGGCATATGCTCTTTTCTCTGTCATGGTACTTTTCCCTTGTTTCTTAGCATGGTTGGTTTTATTTATCCCTTACATCTCAGTGTAAATATTAGTTTCTAGGGCCTTCTGTGAAGTCCTTTTCAAAATGTGTATATGGTCCCATCAGTCTTCTGATCATAATACACATTTATTTTATACCATTTATCACCAAGATAATTGTTAGTTTTAACATTGTTGTTATCTGGAGACTGTAAACTCTTTAAGGGCAAAATCTATTTTGTTCTGCATTTTCTAGCACAGAGCCTAATATAATGTAGGTACTCAGGAAGTATTTATTGAATGGGTACAGAATATAATCAGGTTTTAAGTATCTATTCAGTATTTAAGCCTCAAAAAAAAAGAGAGTTTAGGGACTGTGGGGCTTTAAACCTCAAGAGAGAAGACATACATTGAAGAGCAGGCTCAGATGGCATATGCTTGGTGCGAAAGAGGACCACGGTGAATTGCTGTACCTGCCAGTGGTGTGGGAAACGGCAATGGTTATACACTTATTGTATAGTCATTTCTCTAACCTGAACTAACCGGCTTATTTCAGAAATGAAGAAGTTAAAGCAAAAGTGATCTGGAAATGTTTGACTCAACTTTTAAAGGAAACATCTTGCCAAAATCTGAGAGAAGAGAATAAGGAAGAGATAAGCAAGATGATTTTCTGATAATTTATTAAAGCACTATGTAGTAAATGTTTTTAAAGTATCTGAAGTAGCTTCATGCATATGTTGATAAGAACCAAACTTGGAAACGCAGATGTCTTCTTTACTACTCTCCATGAGATTCTGAATGTCAGTGCTACCTTACACTTTCTGCTTGTTAGGGATAACACCCTTTGTATAAGGCCAGATAACTCGAAGATAGTATACAGAGGCAGCTGACATCTTTTAACTGCTTTCTGAGGAATATACAGTATAATGCTTTGATTCTAGAAAAAGTGATTCAGATTATATGTGGATAATAAGATCTAGGCAAGTGCTAGATGTAGTCAAGATTTAATAAATGATCGTTTCCTGACTGACTACCAAGCAGTGTTTTATAAACAAGAAGAGAGGGAAAGAATTATGAATAATAAATAATTTTAGAAATTATTTAGTGGACCTGCCTCATGCAAATGAAAAAACAAAGGCCCATAAAACCTAAGTCACAGTGTCAATTAGCAGATGCCCTTTTGATACTGTCTATGCTGTCTTTGTTTTTTTTTTTTTTTCAGTTTTTTTAAAAGTGTTTATTGAATTTGTTACAACATTGCTTCTGTTTTTGTTGTTGTTCAGTTGGTAAGTCATGTCTGACTCTTTGCTATCCTATGTACTGCAGCATGCAAGGCTTCCCTGTCCTTCACTATCTCCCTGACTTTGCTCAAACTCATGTCCATTGAATCAGTGATGCCATCCAATCATCTCATCCTCCTGCCCTCAATCCTTCCCAATATCAGGGTCTTTTCCAATGAGTCAGCTCTTTGCATTAGGTGACCAAAGTACTGGGGCTCCAGCTTCAGCACCAGTCCTTACAATGGATATTTAGGGTCAATTTCCTGTAAGATTGACTAGCTTGATCTCCTTGCTGTCTAAGGGACTCTCAAGAGTCTTCCCCAGCACCACAGTTCAAAAGCATTAATTCTTCTGCACTCACTTTCTTTATGGTCCAACTCTCACATCCATACATGACTACTGGAAAAACTGTAGCTTTTGTTTTACCTTTTGGTTTTTCGCCCTTGAGGCATGCAGAGTCTTAGCTCCCTGATCAGGGATCAAACCCGCACCCCATGCATTGGAAGGCGAAGTCTGAACCACTGGACCCACCACGGTAGTCCCTTCTCCTATCATTAAAAAAATTTTTTTTCTTATCTACTGATTTATTTGAAATGTGAGCTTAACAGTTCTGACTAAGTGGTTGAAGACTTTCTAATCTTTTCTTTAGGCTGAAGAGTGTCAACTCAAAAAAGTTTTTATAGGTCCTACTTCTCAGATACTGACACAAAGGATTAATAAGATGTATCACCTACTGTGGAGCTTTAGGTTGAGGCTTTAGGTGTATCTGTCTTCTATATTTAAAACAAGAAATTTCATCATGTGAATTTACTCTACAGTTTGGAAGATTTCTATTGAGAGATAAACGCAATGAGTAACCACCACTTTCACAACAATAGCATATTTGTGGTGGATTTCATACACAGTGGAGTTTCTAAGAAATTGCAAGGAATGAGATACTGAATCATTTGATATAAGTTGATAGTGACACTTTTTATTTCCCTTTGCAACTATAGTAGCAGCCCATTGGCAACACATGGCAAAGTATAAAAAGATAGATCTAGGCACTGTTGCTAACAATAGTGCAATAAAGTCACAAGAGCTCTAATTCGTCAAGAAAGGACACAGGTCTAGAATAGGCTTCATCATTACTTACATGACCACCAATTGTCTTTGCTTAGCTTTTGAGCAGATAGTAGAGATTTTTTCTCTAGAAAATTATTGACAGCAGTGGAGTAGAATGAATAGCGTTCTATATTCTTATATTGGTTATCCCACTAAGTAACTGTGGTGGTTTAGTCTGGTTTTCCCAGAAATTAACTGTGGTAGTGATTTAGTCTCTTAAGTTGTGTCCTACTCTGCAATGCCATGGACTATAGCCCACCAGGCTCCTCTGTCATGGGGTTTCCCAGACAAGAATACTGGAGTGGGTTGCCATTTCCTTCTGCATGGGATCTTCCTGACCCAGGGATTGAACCCAAGTCTCCTGTGTCTTCTGCTTGGCAGGCAGATTCTTTATCACTGAGCCACTTAAACAAAAGGATATAAACAATGTGACTCTACAGTTTTTCCACATAAACATTCAATGATTCCAGGTACCATAAGCCCAGTATGTCCTCTTTGGTAAGACCCTTCCATTTGACAAACAAGAGTTTGTCAAAAGAGTGCCAAAACATATGGACCATTTTCCATTCTTCCCTTTTAGATGCTTATACAAGAGCAGAAGTTGTTTATGAGTGGACCAGAGAGCCAGCACGCTCAGTGGTTGTAGCCGAAGATGGGTCACGCTTGAACCAGTACGATCTTCTTGGACAAACAGTAGATTCTGGAATTGTTCAGTCTAGTACAGGTAAGTGCTATTTGGGAACTTTAGATTGGGAAGAAGGAGCCGAAAAACTTTTTGTAGAAACTTGCAAATTCAGTTAAGTCCTTCAATAACAGAAGTAAGGAGAGTGAAAAATTACACTAAACTGGGGAACAGTTATGCTGGGAACTAGTGTAACCTCTATAGACCTGTGATCTTGAATTTGACATGTCATGCCTTTTGATCTCTGGTTTTTCATCTGTTTGTTTGTTTGTTTACAAAATAAAGAAGTGGTTCTGTGTGATCAGGGTAGCACTGTATTTAGATATGTGAACTCTTAGAGAAGAATATATGGGTTGAATACTTCTCCAAGTTGCCAGTTAATTGTGGTCACCTCATAGGGTTGTTGGAAGGAATAAATTATATCCATAAAGAGTAAATTATCACACTTTGGGCACATAAAAAAACTCCTAATAAATGTTAGCTATTAATATCATCTAGGACCCTTTTATTGTCATGATTCAATAAATCTTGGTAAATTTATAGCAGCAGTCATTACACATAGGATGCCAAAACACCTTCCCCACCTCACTTCCTCCACACCTAACTTCATTTGTAACTCTAGCCAGGAAACTTCCCCAGCTAAACCCTATACTGATCACTCTATTTTGGAATTAAAAGTGGATGGACCGCCATCTTTCTCGGTGTTGTAACTGTTTTACCAATGAAATACTCATAATTAGATCAGATTTTCTATCAAGTAGTCAAATCCAAAATTTTAAAGTTTTGAAGTTTCAAGAAATAATGAGTTTAGTTATTCAGGTATCCCTTTTGTGACTAACTGATATGTGATCATCAGTTCAGTTCAGTTCAGTCACTCAGTCGTGTCCAACTCTTTGCAACCCCATGAATCGCAGCACGCCAGGCCTCCCTGTCCATCACCAACTCCAGGAGTTCACTCAAACATAGGGCCAGATAATTACTGATAAAATTTGTATCCTGAAAATTAGGAAAACTTACTCCCTCAATCCCAATATTTTAAATTATGTTCAATTACTAAAAGCTTAGCAAGGGTCAACAATTTTACAACTGTCTTAATTTTGAAATTCATTAACTTTGATTTGTAATTTCTAAAAAAAAAAAAAAGTTAAATGATAAGTAAGGGTAGAATTGCTCTTTATCTCAGAAAAATTTTTCTCTTAAATTTCAAACTTTATATTAGGACCATGGTCATAATCTGATCATTCTAAATTCAAGTGATAGGTCAATATATCTTACTCTGATTATTGGATAACTGCTGCTTAACAGGACTTAATCTTTTGCTCACGTTATAGCATCCTTGGTTACTCTAGAAGTTGAAACGTTTATGTTTCTTGTTTTGGAAAATGAGAAGATTGTTCTCCACTGTGCTTTACCTACCTGAGAAATGCGCTCGGCAGAATGGGAATGTGTCAGGCTTTGCAGTGAGAAAGGTGTGGGCTCGAGTCCTAGTCCTGCCACTCAGAAGCCTGGTGGCACTGAGAAGTTCATTTATCTAATTAGAAACTGTTCTCTTCTAAGGATGGGGAGCCTCTAATTTTGTATTAAAGATAAGATATTATAAAATGTTAAGCAGAATGTTATACAGTAGATGCTCAAAATGGTATGCGGTCATTGTTGTTATTGTCCTGAAGATATCCCAGAGCGTGCAAAATAGTGAAAATTATTTTTTTCTCACCAAATTATATTGGAAAAGATACTAAAATGAGCAGTGTTTACTTTTAAACATTGAATGCTGTAATTGCCTGGATATTGTGACAGGCACTACAGTCAATGATAGACAAGACACATATCTTGCTTTCATAAAATCTGAAGTCTAAGGGAAGACAAACACATAAACTATAATTATCAAAATGGGTGTTAAGTGCTGTGATTAACATTTTTGGGAGGGCAAGTCCCTGCCTGTCTTCTGTGTCCCTATGATTTACTATAGTAGCTGAAACAGAAGAGGTACCAAGTAAATATTTTTGAACTAATGAATAAAAAATTAGTGAATCCAGCCTGGGATGATCAAGGAAGGATTGCTTCAGGGGTTGACTTTCATTTTGTTATTATGCATTTGTTGGGAGTCAAATAATCGCTGTTCTAAGCCAAGGCATTCAGAATAATAGACCTAGAACTTCCCCTCAAGAAATTCTCTCCCTACTGTTATTACAATGGAGGTTGGATGATGTCCAGGAAATAGTATTTCAAGTGCAGTAGCAATAGGACAAATATATATGAAGGTTGTTGGGAGGAAGGGCTGCTTCCACTCTATTCTAGCGCTAATCACCTTAACACAGCATAGGATCTCTCTTCATGTTTTGGTTCTATATCTGCAAAATAAATGGCTTAGTCCGATGAACTTGGAGACCTTTCTCCTTCTGGTTTTCTAAGCCAGCCTACCTACATTCTTGTTACTCAGAAAAGATAAAGAGTCACAAAAGGACACCAGGGGAGAAAGAAGGGTCCAATTCACCACCACCAAGCTGCTGGACCTCATAAGTTAGGTCCATTAAAAGTCATCATTGCGTGTTGGAGCAGCAAGTTTATCTGTACAAAGTAAGAGCTTGTCCTTGTCATTTCTATAGCATATGGAGGGAGGGGGAGGAGAATAATGAGCACATTCAAACTTAGTTTGATGTATGTTTTCCACTCCACAATAAAATCCTGAACTACACTTCCTTTGGTTCTACGTTTGCTCCCCAAAAATCCACCTTAAAAGATTTCCATGGGAAGAAACAAAGATCTTTTGTGAGGCCTTCAATCCCACATTCACGTCTACTATGAGGCAGCTTACGGCTTTGAGCTTGGTATCATAAAACATGGATGACAGCATACTTGGAGAGGTCTGTTTGGGCTCTCATGTCCTTGTAATAGGAGACCAGACACAGTCACCCACACAGTGGAAGCGGGCTAAACACAAAGTTCCCTGGATATGATCAGCTGTGAACTTGAAGCCTAGAGAATGCAAAGATCATGGCAAATCAAATGCACAGATAATCTAGTAGCTTAGTTTCTTCCCACTAGTCCTTTTCATAATTGATTGTATTTAGCAAAATGGACCAATTTGAATGTCCATTAATAAAAGTGTCATTAGGGCAGCAGTCAGTTTTTTACTAAGAGAAAGAGCAGGGAGCTGATACTTGCCATGTTGCACACAGCTATGAATGTTGCATCCTTGACATGATTTCAATTTTTGTCACAGTATCCACTGCTACTGGGCTTCTCAGGTGACTCAGTGGTAAAGACTCTGCCCAGCCAATGCAGGAGACATGGATTCAATCCCTGAGTTGGGAAGATCCCCTGGAGAAGGAGATGGCAACCCACTCTAGTATTCTTGCCTGGGAAATCCCATAGACAGAGGAGCCTGATGGGCTACAGTCCATGGGGTCACAAAAAGGCAGACATGAATAATCAACTAAACAACTACAACATGGAGCCTTGAAAACATTAAGGTAAAAGACATGGAGTGTTATTGTCTCCCTGTTTCTGCCAGAAGACGAGGAAGGGTGACAGATAAGTACACATACAATGAGAATCATTAAGTAAAGAGCAGCTTCTGCGACCTTAAAATTCTCTGTGAGGACAGAAGCAATTCAGGTCACGTTCTAGAAGGTGTTGCACAACCAGCACACACATGAACACACACTCACAACACTACTACTGACCTCTTTCATGTCAAATGCCTCTAGATCGCTTCAGCGCCATAGGAGGGAAAATACGAGGCTCAGTCTAACACGTGTATTTGTTTCAGTGCAAACATATTAGAAAGACAGTCCCTTCATTGGCATCTGCCATCAGTTTGTGGAGGGAAATGAGTCAGAGACTTAGTTTGAAGTGCACTTATTCACCTGGCAGAACAAAATTGTGACAAGGACACAGAAGGATGAGTCTAGTCAACTTTCAAATCTGATGCAGTTCTCTGTTATCCACTCATTTATTCCTTCAACAATGTGCTCCTTTACTGTGTTTAACACTGTGAATGACCTAGAGAAAAGAGACGAGGGACACATACTTCCTGCTCTCAAGAAACTCATGGTTGAGACTTCTTTGATGGTCAAGTGGATAAGAATCCACCTGCCAATGCAGAGAACACAGGTTTAATCCCTGGTCCAGGAAGATCCTACATGCCTTGGGGCAACTAACCCATGCCCACAACTGCTGAACCTGTGTTCTAAAGCCTGTGTTCCACAGCTAGAGAAGCCACCGCAACTAGAGAGCAGCCCCTGCTCTCCACAGCTAAAGAAAGCCTGTGCATAGCAACAAAGACCCAGCATACCCAAGTTAAATAAACGAATGAATAAATGAATAAATAATTAGGAAAAAAATGAAGCTCAGGGTTGAGTGGTTTAAGTAGCTAACATTCATTGAATTGGTCTAATCCTCACAACAGTCCTAGGATGTATGTATTACCATTTTCTCCATTTTGAAGATGGTATAATAATTTTTCCAAGGTCACACAGCCAGGGAGTGGCAGAACTGGGATTTGAACTCGGGAAGTCTCACTATAGCATGTATGTTCTCAACCATATGAAACACTAGTAACAGGCAGGATAGACAAGTATGAAAATGCAACGATATGGTATATCATGGAGCATAAGAGATGGATTCTGGAGTATATGGGGAGGTTTTGAATGCTGGTTTTACAACAAATTAACTGCATGACCTCTGTTCATCTTTTCTCTTGTATTTTGGAGATAATCAGAGGATCTACTTCATGGGGTATTATGAGATTGAAATGAGAAAAATGGATGTAAACTGATTAGCAGAGTTTCTGACATGCACAACTCATAATAAATATTAGCTATTACTATTAATAATGATGAAGTTAATATAAGAAGTCTACATGATGACACTTAAGAAGTCATTTCTGCTTGAAATGTCAGGGAAGGTAGTTTGAAACTAGACCCCATGCATGGCCCCCTATCTCATTCTACTACACCATGTTTTGCTTCCTAAGTAATTCTTTAAGGAAAGCCCACATAAAAATTATAATTGTAATTAAAGGGCATGGCAATGTAACTTATACAGAGAAGCAAAATTGTTAATTAGTCATTAGGTATAAGAATAATATCACAGCTATAAAATAAGAAGATGTAAAAATGCTTTTTCAAAACGCAACAATGATGACTAGAAAGTCATATTTACCTAAGTCAATACACATACGTGATCAAAGGAAGCATAGGTTAGATTTGCTTAATAAGAATGTCTCTTACTTGTGAATGACTATTATTTATCCTTAGAACAGATGACTAAGAGAAACTGTAGGATCCTACTTCCTAGAGACAGTCTTGACTGGATGAGTTAAGGATGCCTCGGCAGGGTCAAAATGAATGAGGAAGGCAACTGTTTTCCCTGACCATGGAGCAAAAGTGGTGATGGACTTTCAGCAGAGGGGCCTCTGGGCCCCTATTTCTGCAGCTTAGTACATGATCTCCAGAGAAATAATGTAACTGTAAAATGTGAGAACAAATTCACAGATGGGAAGGTGGAGAGGGAGAAGACTTATACAGTCGTTTGGTCAACCTAATCTAATTTCAGATGAGGAAACAGGTCTAGAGATATAAGTGGCCTAGAACTATAACCGTTGTTTCATTATTGCTATTTAAGTATTCTCTGAAGCAGATATTAAACTATGGGCCCCTTCCTCAATGATATTTTTGATTCCTCATTCCTTTGAAAAAGTAGCACTTTGGAAAACACAAAAGTTTAGAATACTTGAAAAGTTTTACAAGGAATCAGTGTCCACTACAATTTTGTTAAATGAATGGCGGATTTCTTCAGCTAGAGAGAGAATATATTTCTATCTGATTTACCTTTACACTATAAACCTGCCTGTGATTCAGAATTTTTTAGAATAATTTTCACATCTGTTATTTCATATCATCCTTAGAGCATCCCAAGAACAACTAGCACACTATCATTTTTACTCAACAAGTGAGAAAACTAAAGTCAAATAAAGTTAAGCAAGGGATCCACATTTGGGAAAATAAAAGCTGGAAGCCAGATATAAAAGAAACCTGCAGTGTTGCTTTACAAAATTACATTCCTGCTTCTTTTCTTCTCTCTCCTTAATTTTATATTGTAATGTATCAAAAATGTTGTCTCATCTAATTTACAAGCTTCCCTTGGGGTTACATGATGTGCAAGGATATTTGAATTAAAATTCTTCTTGACTGTTGAATCAGAGGGAAATAATTTGACATGCTTCGTGCATAAGTACTTGATGTCTAGAGATACTCTTTCAATCCAATTTAGGTGACTTTTTTGTTGTATTTTTCTTTCAGTTTTAAACTATTACAGTGTGATTCTGATTTTGTCACTTTTCCTTTTCTTATTTAAATGTTTCTGATGGAAATAATGAGTAACAATCTGCAATAGGGATAGAGAAGAGTTTATCTGAACCAAACCGTGGACTACAGCCTGGGAGACACAGATCCAAGAAGTACTTAAATTGTGTTTTGCCAGGCTGCAAAATGGGAGATGCTTATAAAGACAAGAACCACAATATTACATAAGTTGTTTTCAAAAATTATAGTTGGAGCTGGCAAGAAGTAAGGGTGCCTGTTAAGCTAGTGTTGGTTGGGGTCTGAAATGTTACATGGGGAGAACTTGAGACTATAGTGTTGCAGCTGGCCACTGCTGGCAGATATTGTTTTGAGAATAGCAAGGTGGTGTCCTTAAGTATGATAGACTTCAGAAAATTCAGGTTCTCAATGATATGAGAATGTATGTAAAACCACATCCACAGTAGCCAACCAGATCCATTTCGGTTGTATGAACCTCAGTTATTCCATTTAAATTTTTAAATGTATTCTTTTCTTTAATGGTTAAAGTAGATATACAATGTATGTTTGATAGGCCACAAGGTAGGCTGTTCTAATTAGCATCATGTATAAACCAAATCATGTATAAGCCAGAATGACTTCCCCATACCTCAATATGTGAAAATTTCTTCCATCAACATGTTATACCAAAACTTCTTAAAGTTTATTTAATTTAGGAAGGTGATTTCAAAAGATTTGAAGTTTTCCTCTACTTTCTCTAGTTTGTTAGAGAGGAAGTGGTTTATAAAATAAATACAAAGTCAAATAACAGCTCATCCACAAAATATTCTTTGCAGAATCTTCCCAAAATGTCACACTGTGAACAACAAAAGATGATAATGGAATATACAGACACTCATATTTATGGCATTACATGAGAGAGGGATTTTTTTTTTTCTTTGAGCTGGTGACATTTTTCAGGCTACAATTGAATGAATGATTAGGAATAATAATGCCTACTCCTAGGAGGTAAGGTGTTACCTGACTGTGTCTATCCAAGACTACAGTTTATCAGAATCTCAGGAAAAAAAAGTTTTTTGGTTTTTTGCTCTTTTTCTTAAATTTGAATCACTTATTTCTTTCAGATGACCTTGGAGACCTTATCCAAGTTATCTACAGAAAAATAGAAATAAATTAGATAGCATTTTATTTACCTTTCAAAAAAGAGATGCTAGTAGGTGTTAACTAGAGTGAGTGTTCTTGAAACTCATGCATCCCTTTTCATCATAGGCAAGTGTTGAATATTTGGGATATGTATAGCCATGCTGTAGGGACTTTCCTGGTGGTCTAGTGGCTAAAACTCTGTGCTCCCAATGCAGGGCACCTGGGTTTGATCCCTGGTCAGGAAACTGGATCCCACATGCCACAGCTCAGAGTTCGCATGATACAACTAAGGTCTACTTTTCCAATAAATAAATTTTTTCCAAAAGCCATGCTATATGTAAAGAACTGTCTCTCATCTTAACTATCTTTCAGTTTGGTGGAGGAGCATAAGCACATAAGTAACTAAAATAAAAAGTATACAATATAAGTGTAAACAGAAGCTGTAAATAAATTTGAAGTTACTTAATATTGATCAGTAAATGGCAGGTGTTATCCTTAATAGCAATCATGAAAGCACAAATGAATACACAGCTGATTTCCTACTATAGACAGTGTAGGGAGCATTTCTTCTACCAATACTTCCACCAATTCCAACTGGAGAAATGGGAGAAAAAACTGGAGAAAGGAACTCAAAGTGTTTTTAAACTCTAATGTAGCATGATCTTCACTAGAGCCCTCATTCTTTATTCTCCCCGCAATATACTTATCACTATTTTATAAACAGAGAAATTGAGGATCAGAGAGTTTAAGGCTACACAACAGGAAAGTAGTATATCTGGGTTTTGAACCCAAATTCATTTGCTTCCAAAGCTAACAAACTCTCCTCTACAGTAACTTTCTTCCTATTCTACTATGGACTGAATCCCACCCATAGATAAAATATTCAGCTATAGAAGAGGTCAAAATGAGAATTTTTTAGGTCAAAATACTGAGATCTAAAAATGTGTGGTGAGACACAAGATGGAGTACTGAAATGCTATCAGAGTTAGGATGTGGAGAGTCTTGATACTGGTTAGGGAGTTGCTTGTTAGTATGTAACACTGGAGACATTGATTGTCACATTGAGGGGAGAGAGAATTGTAATGGCATCTAGGGGCTAAGAGGCAAGGTATGTGACTAAATGTCCTACTTTATACAAGACAGTGCCCGCAATATATAGTTATCTCTTCTGAAATGTTCTGAAAAGAGCTGAGGTTGAGAAACCCTGATGTAGGTAACGGGAATCCATTACGGTATTTTAAGATATTTATATATACTTTAAAATGATCATACTGACCCCAAAACTTAGGGAAAATTGGAGTTAGGACTTGAAACCAACAAGGCAGTTCACAGATTACTGTAGATTTATATTACAAATCTCTAAAGAGATAAGTGTTGACCATGGGATAAGAGATAGACTGAGAGATAGTGCACAGGTGAAATTAAAATTGTGATGATCAATTGATTTGTTTCTCTCTCTTTTGGAAGCCTTACTTAACACATAAGGATTAATTCCAGATTTTTAGACTGAGTGGATAGACAGATGAGTGTGCCATGAATTTAGAAATGGATGCTCAGTGGAAAAGAAGCCCTGCTATATGCTAATCATTATTTTTTATGAAAAGGTTTAAATAATACCACTTTGGAACATATTTAGTTGGTATAGCAATGAAAAATCACTATCTATGAGTTATCTAGTAGATATTTGGAAATGCAGTGATTTTGAAAGCAATGTCACTTAGAGATGTAGATTCCCACAGCCATCTGGATCAAAATGACATTAGGAGCAGGGGTGAGAAAGAAAATTTCTTATTAGAGTTAAGAAAAAGGTGGAAATGACAGCTGAAGACAGAACTGTACCAGGAACTTCTTCATTTGCTTTGCAGAAAGATGAAGACCAGTGCCAGAGAGACAGGAGGAACTCAGTACTCTATGGCTGAAAAACCAGTGAGTTAGCAAAAGAAACTGAAAATGAGAGAGAAAAGGAGAATGTGACTCTACAGAGTACTGTCAAGATGGTAGGCACATTCAGCATTGCTCAATTTTTAATGCTACAAAGAAGCTGGTAGTGGACTTGAAGACTGAGATATCCTTTCAGATTGAGATGCTCAGTTATGGATACTAAGAGATCATGAGCAGTTTTAACCGTATTATAGCAGCTGAAGCTGAATGGTCATGAGCTGAGACGTAAATCATAGGATGAAGAGAGAAAATTTTTGAGTTGAAGAGAAGGAGGGAGATAGAAAGATGTGAACACCAAAGAAATGTTTTCTTAGTAAGAATATACCTAGTTCTCTCCTACCCATACATAGATAACTGAGTATATATTCAGAGTGAATAAAACTAAAAACTTCAAAGATTTGTAATTAAGAAACTACAGCATCAGCTTAGAAAAAAGCACCTCCTACAATTTGAGTTGTGTGTTCATTTCTTTGGGCCTCTAATCAAATCAGAATCTGTCATATATAAAGATGATGGAGATGTCTAGCTGGCCCAGTTGTTTCCCAGACTGGTCTGGGAGTCGGGACAAGTTCAAAAGCTAGTGACAAACATGGATTTTCCTGCCCCCCACTGTAAAGGAGGATTTGTGTATTTAGGTGGGGCCTGAAGAATTGCATGTTTCAAAACCTTTCCAGGTGATTCTAGTGAAGATATTCCTTAAAACAAATTTTGAGAATTCTGTCCCACAGTCCTCATTTCAGAGGTCAGACTAAGCCAAATTCAAGGTCAGACAGCTAAGGAAAGAAAGGGCTGGAGCTGGAATTCAGCTGCCCTGACTTGAACACCAAAGCTCCTTCATTAGATAACCCAACTCTCCTGCAGTGGACATACTGGGGATCTGGTGTCTTCTGATGCATTGGTGTGTGTCATCAGGATCTAATTCATTGCCTTCAGGGTTACGAGCGCCAATCTGTAAATACATGCTCAGATTTGTCTCTTCAGTGTATCAGTCACCAGGATTATGACATAAGATCAATGAGACCTCAGGCACCTCAGTCTCATCCTCAGTGCCTTTCTGGTGTGTTTTATTTTTAAACTAGAATTATTTTTAAAATTAAGATTTATTATTATTTTTTTTATGTGGACCATTGTTAAAGTTTTTACCGAATTCATTACAATATTGCTTCTGTTTTACATTTTGGTTTTTTGACCTCCAGGCATGTATAATCTTAGCTCTCTGACCAGGGATTGAACCCACAAACCCTGCAGTAGAAGGTGAAGTCTTAACCATTGGATCACCAGGGAAGTCCCGGTGTGTTTGGCAAATGGCTTTTTTCTTTCCTGGATAACAGCTTTTCTCTCCAGGAACCAGGTGTTATGTGGAGAAAGGCTATGTCTAACCTCCAGGTTCTTGCTACTGACAGAAAAACTGAGAGATTCCTTTTCAAGCTCAAATTGCTCACCTTATTGTCTGTTTTACCCTCTAGGAGAGTATGTTGTTATGACAACTCATTTCCACCTGAAGAGAAAGATTGGATATTTTGTTATTCAAACATACCTGCCGTGCATAATGACAGTTATTCTCTCCCAAGTCTCATTCTGGCTCAACAGAGAGTCTGTGCCAGCGAGGACGGTCTTTGGTAAGCGCCAGTCAAGACATATGCAAGGGCCACTAAGTTGTTTCATACCTGTGACATTGCAGATAGAATGAAAAAAAATATACACTAAGTTTGGAGTTAGTACAACAGAAAGGGTCAAGGTATTACCATTTTCATTATGACATGATTGTAAAAAATTCTTTTTTAAAATAGCAAGCTGTTTTAGTGCATGTTAATTGATGGGATTAATGAACACTTGATTTGCTGTTTGAAAAGAAATGTAATGAAGCAGGCATAATGTGCTTCGTGATAGATTAAAATGTACACATAGGAACACTTATACCTAAACCATACATTTAGAATACATAATCAAGTGTCAGTATATCTTTTGAGAATATGAGAAAATATCAGAACTACTTCCTTAATATATGAAAGCAGGGATTCTTTATATAGAAATAACTTAGTGATGACCATTATACGAGTACAGGAATATCTTATTTTTACTAATGTGTGCACTTCTGAAGAGTTACAAATATTTTTTTCTATGAAAATATTCTAAATGCCTTAGATACTTTGAGTTGTCAATCTAATGGAAAATTATTTAAAGGGTAATAACTTTTTACTAATAGGAAAACTCATGCCTAATTCATTGATTTCAGTTCAGTTCAGTTCAGTTCAGTCGCTCAGTCGTGTCCGACTATGTGACCCCATGAATTGCAGCACGCCAGGCCTCCCTGTCCCTCACCAACTCCCGGAGTTCACTCAAACTCACATCCATCGAGTCAGTGATGCCATCCAGCCATCTCATCCTCTGTGGTCCCCTTCTCCTCCTGCCCCCAATCCCTTCCAGCATCAGAGTCTTTTCCAATGAGTCAACTTTTCACATGAGGTAGCCAAAGTACTAGAGTTTCAGCTGTAGCATCAGTCCTTCCAAAGAATACCCAGGACTGATCTCCTTTAGAATGGACTGGTTGGATCTCCTTGGAGTCCAAGGGACTCTCAAGAGTCTTCTCCAACACCACAGTTCAAAAGCATCAATTCTTCATTGATTTAGAGCTGTGTATTTCATATAAAGAGCTCCTGCCTGTATTATAGTACACTGTCTTAAGTATACTTTTAAGAATAATAAACACAAGATTTCATTAACAAAAACTTGATGACTCATTCACTTATTTAGTCATTGACTTGTCTTTTGAAATCTACTATGAGGGCCTACTGTGTTCTAATGTAGCTGTCACCATAACATTACCCACTCCTCTCATGAATTTGGAAGTTTAAAATTTGAATAGCAATAAAATCTTGCAGAATACTTATTGAGTGTTTTTATATCATGCTCTGTTCTATGATATAACTCTCTATTCTCTTATTTAACACTAGAAAAATTCTCTGTAATATTACCCCTATGTTTTAGACAAGAAAGCTAAGGAACAAGATGTTAAGTACTGGGTTGGCCAAAACGGTCATAAAGCCTGAATGAATTTTTTGGCCAATCCAATAACTTGCCCAAGGTCAGAAACTATGAGGTGAAGGAATCTGGAATAAGATCCAGCCTCTTAGCTTTAAAGGCTGTGTTCTTAATGATGATGAGGTACCATTCCCCATGTATTACCTGTTCCATGACAAGGCTAAGAATGGGGTTGTTTTAGGCAGCGTAATTCATTTGGAAATAACCATCACATATTCAATTGGTGAAAGTTACAATTATCAAGGTTCATTCCAGAAATATCAAGGTTCATTCAAATATATAATAGGCACATGCTATGTTTATAACCCTTTACTACAAAACAAAAGGCTTCAGATGCTTACAGTCTAAACTGAGGATTTTTCTTGTGCAAAGACCCTTATGGCATCATGGCTTTATCCCAGGAAAAAAGTAAGACGCTTCTACCAGGGCCCAGAAAAGAATCTGGACAAGTTGCTTCTGGGATGGAAACTACCAAATCTTTGCTGTGACATCAGTCTAAGAGCCCAGCTAAATCAAGACCCAAAATGATTCCAGCCACCAGGCAGAAGACTAGTTAATTTAAAACTCTTTTTTTCCCTTATCACAATTTGTAAATATTAACTAGTGTTTAAGCCACTTATTTGGAGAAGGCAATGGCACCCCACTCCAGTACTTTTGCCTAGAAAATCCCATGGACGGAGGAGCCTAGTAGGCTGCAGTCCATGGGGTTGCTAGAGTTGGACACGACTGAGCGACTTCACTTTCACTTTTCACTTTCATGCACTGGAGAAGGAAATGGCAACCCACTCCAGTGTTCTTGCCTGGAGAATCCCAGGGACGGGGGAGCCTGGTGGGCTGCCATCTATGGAGTCGCACAGAGTCGGACATGACTGAAGCGACTTAGCAGCAGCAGCAGCAGCAAGCCACTTATTAGAACTGAAGATTGAACTCTTGTCAGATGCTCACTTTATATATATATATATATATATATATATATATGTAGTTTGAGCCCTTTATTCACTTGAATGTTTTAATTAGAACCAATGAGATATTTCCTTTATATTTTACGTTTATTTTTATAGAATGAGCCCAGCACTATAGTAAAAATTGTTTTTTTAAAGGCTCACTTTCCACCCCCTCTGTCCCCAACAAATCTACTCTTCCTTTTTGGATATCCTATAAAGCACTTTGGAATGTTTTGTAAATCAAAAATCTTCCTCTTAATAGTTTCAACAGTCTGCTCGCCTAGCCAACTCATGCCCCTTTGGTGAACATAACTTCATATCTGTAAATACAACTGTGGCAAGTATTTCTGTGAATCAAGTTATATATTTCTAATGTTTTAAGCTCAATAAAATCACAAATGCAATTTTCCAAGACTTTTAGCCTTTTAAAATTTATTTAATACATATGTCTTTATTCTTTTTAGTTTGTACTCAGCATATTCCTCTGAGCTGTAGGGGATGACTGAGAGGGTCATAGGTATTTAAAGAAAAAAATATCAAAAGGAAAAAAAAAGCAAAAGTTATACCTTGCAACAGTTTATTAAATGGCATCCAGAATGCAACAAAGCTGAAGCCATTTTATGTCTTAAAACATCATCTTCTGACCTTCCCTGCTCTTTCTTATTTGAAGACAGTGTGGTCATGTGATTTTGATTCCAGATACACCCATGTTTTGGGTTCAATCTTGTCTTTTAAGTGTTGGTTATAAAATGAGAGTATAATTAAAATAAAACAGTGCCATTTAAAAGATTAGGTGAGAAAAATAAAATAAAATTTGTATTTTGTCACCCTCAGTACTTGGAACTTAATAGATGCTCAACACATTTTAACTTTTTTCCCTTTCTCTATAGCTGGAATTGTAAGATGACAACACACATACATACACATACACAGAGCATGCCTCTCTTTATGCTATTCTTAATTGTTTTTAATTTATGGATACATTTTGTTTAAGAACTTCTATTCCCAAATTACTTTTAGCAGTTGACTGTCCACATAAACCAAAATTCAAAAAAAAAAAAAATGGAATTCACTTTAGCAGGGATTTATCCAAAAGGAGTGAAGCTGTCAATAATAAGTTATTAACTTTGCCCTTAGTAAGTATCAGGCTCAATACTTTATTACATTATTTTATTAAATACTCACAATAGCCCTCTGAGTTAGACTTATTCAAATTAAATTACAAGGGAATAATTACAAAAAAACTCAAGAAGTTCAGACTTGTGAGACAGACTTCCCAAGGTCACTCAGCAATTACAGAGCTGGGGCTTGAAACTGGGTTGCTCTGTTCCCCAAATACTGACATTTAATTACTTTGCTCTTTGCTCAAGTTAATATGTAAATTTGGGGGCTTTTTCCCAGCTAATATGTAATATGGATAATGCCCCAAAATGTCCTGCAACACCTCCAAAGCTCATAGTAAGTCTATTCCCTACAACTGTGACCATGTATCAGAAATATGACATACTGAAAATCTCAGTGTTATTAATCCTATCACTTCCTAATAGAGCTGCAAAGATAAATTACCTTGAAATTCATGGAAAACTGGGAATATTGGATGCTTTAAACTGCCTTGGAAAAATTAGCTGCCTACCAGCTGCATGACCCTACCGATTCTCTAAAATTAATCAAAAGAGGAATCATAGGTATGAGTTTTAGACAGATGGGATGACAATATCTTCTGTGGCAATAATTGACTTATCTTTAAAATGCTTTCACATATTATTATATTTATTCCTCTAACCCTATGAATGTGTAAAAGTTTTCCTTTGTTGGAATTTCAACAATGATATACACCGACCAAGGGAATGAAGTGTAAGTCACCACATTTACAGTTATGGAAACTGAGGTCCTTAGGAGCTAACTCACTTGTTCAAAGCTATAGAGTTAATAAATAGTGAGGGACTAGCTACTGGAAGAGGTTAAGATTTTTTCCACATCATGCAGTCTAAGTTATTGGGTTCCTGTGATTTTTTTTTTCTATAAATTTTCAAATGGCTTAAAAGGAGACTTACAGTATTCTAACTCATAGATTGCATCATATATAGTAGGTTGAAAATATTAACTTGTTAAATGGATATTATTGAATGTCATCCTTCAAAACAAACTCCTATAATTGGGCTCAGTGGTAAAAGAATCTGCCTGCAGTGCAGGAGATGCAGGAGACATGGGTTCGATCCCTGGGTTGGGAAGATCCCCAGGAAGAGGGCATGACAACCCACTCCAGCATGCTTGCCTGAAAAATCTAATAGAGTAGTCTGGTGGGCTACAGTTCACAGGGTCACAAAGAGTCAGACAGGACTGAAGCGACTGAGCACACAAGCAAACTGAAAGCAACTGACTTGAAAATGGCTTTGAATAGAGGTGATTTTAATCAGTTGGGATAGATTCATAGACCAGGGAAGATATATAGCAGCATTAGCAGAAAGAGTAAGACTTTGATGAATGTATGCAAATTTGGTTTTGCCATTTCTGAGCTATGTGACCTCAAGCAAGTCACCTGAGACTTATTTCAATAATTTCTTCAAAAGAGCAGCTATTTCAAGAATCAGGAAAAATAGTATAAAAGACAAAGTGTTAATAACATAACAAAACATTATCCGAAGATAATTTAGTTATCTGTTGATGATCAATTATCAAAAAGTTATTGGTTTTATGGTTTATATATTCAAGGATTGTTCAGTCACTCAGTAGTGGCTGACCCTTTGCGACCTCATGGACTGCAGCATGCCAGGCTTCCCTGTCCTTCACTATCTCTGTAGAATATTAAACAGAGCTGAGGATTCAGTGATTACTTATGGATCCTGGACAGTGACAATCTCTGCTTTCTTTTTCCTAGAGTTGGGGACAGTGAAGGAATATTATTTCCTTTCCTCACCAGGGCACTGTGTTCAAGATGCCTATTTAAGGGAGTTCACGATCTTATTAATGGTTTCTCAATAGCAGAGCAGTTTATCCCTCCAAGAACTGCCCTTCAGTACTGCCATACTATGAACTACAAACTACATTGGGATTAAATTAAAACTCACCCATCCCAAACCAAACGGGATGAACTGGAAAACATACACTGTGTGTGTTTCATTTTATACAAGTAGGGTGACTTCAGTGATGAAAGTTTATAGTATGAACCTAAAAATTAACTTTCTTTCTTTGCAGGAGTCACAACTGTGCTCACCATGACAACTTTGAGTATCAGTGCCAGAAATTCCCTCCCTAAGGTGGCTTATGCAACTGCTATGGATTGGTTTATTGCAGTGTGCTATGCCTTTGTATTCTCAGCTCTGATCGAGTTTGCCACAGTAAACTATTTCACCAAGAGAGGTTATGCATGGGATGGGAAAAGTGTGGTTCCAGAAAAGGTAAATGCTTTAATATCTCCTGTGATATTGCACCATTATGTCTTTTTAAACCTGTAAGATGTAATGTGTGAGCTTGGGGGAATGGCTGAAGGATGCAGAGAGAGGGTAAAGAAGATTGTTTTTTTCTTATGTCATAAATGATTAAGTGCTGTGAGAATTTCCTCACTGCTAAGGAAGGAGGTTGTTTCTGTGGATAGGTGTGCAGAGTCAAGGGAAGGAAATAAAGGAGAAACACAAAGGTAAACATTTCTATTCAAGCATGGTTTCCTATGGTCCCCATTAATGTGAGAACAGTTTTAACAAACTTGATATTGGGAGCAATTATGCCATTATAATTTTTGTGACTTGAAAATCATAGTTTTTTGGGTGTTTGGTCCTAATAACTTTGGTCCTAAATGTTATTACTTTAATGACTCAACTGAATTGAGCTTACAAAATGCATTATCTCTAATTTTCACTAAAGTAAAGGTCAGGAAACATATTTTCTTTTTCCAAAAGAGAGGTTTGCTTTAAAAATCACAACACAGAATTCACAAAATTTCTTCATTGTAGAAAATTAGCAAGTCAAGAATATCACTGTTCTTCTGTTAGAACATATTTTGGAGTGACTTTTAAAGCATGGTTGGGGAGGATATTTCTGATTCTGGGGTTTGAAATAAAAATATGTCAAAAGGCAAGAAAGTCTTGGGATGGTGGAAAGAAAGGCAAAGTCAGAGTCCCAGAGGTTCTAAGGCATCTAGAAGTAACCTAGGAGGAATTTCTCTACAGCAAATGAAGAGTACTAGTGTCCTGAATCAGTCTCTAAAGATAGTTATGTTGTCAAATATACTTGAAAAATACTGAATACTCTCACAGAGTCACAGTATATTAGAGAGTCTGAGAGGGTCTACAGTAAAGAAATTCATTTAATGATGTTTTTCCCACAGCTCCATGAATATATTAGAAAAGAGGATCCTTTGTAGAAACATCTACCACATTTAATAGAATCTATAGTGTTACTGATTCTACGATGTACCACTAATTTATGTGTACATAAGAAAGAACATATGCTGCCAAGTAAAAACTCTTTGAGATTTACCATTCAGCCACAGGTGGATCTATTGAATACTCAACTCAAAGCAAAGGAAGTTCTGTGTGGGGTATGCTATACCAACCAAAATGGACCAGACCCAGGTCCTAAAAATTCACCTTGCCTTGACACATCCTCAACTTAGTATAAAAAGCATATCTGAATTTCCAAACCAAGAATCTTGTCTCAGGATCAGTAGAGAGGAAACAAGACAAAAGAAACTGCACTTACCAGATGGAGAGAGAGGTGAGAGAGTGGAAACAGAGTTTTTGTCCAATACTTACTTTAGCCATTGATGGCCTCCATTTGTCCTAGAACAGAAGGACAACCCCAAAGGAAAGCAGTGAACCTGAAGATGTGTGATCATAAGACATTACAAATTGTGAGACATCGCCCAAAATCATAGCTGTGGACATTTTTAAAATCCACATCTTAGAATTAGTGGTACACTCTACCAAAGTTCTTCAGAACTAATGATACACAAACATTAGTGATATGCAACTGAAAAATGAAATGCAAACATTGGGAAAAGTTGTTTTTCTATCCTAATCCTTTCTTTGCATGCTGCAAGAAGCCAGTGTCTTTCTGATTGTAGCTTGTCAGTTGCAATTGTTAATGAATTGTTAGATGAATTGAACTTGATCTAGAAAGCATAGAATTTGGATTGAGGTGTTGGTGATCTCATATTTGAGTTTAGATTTCTTTCTGACTGTGTACTAGTCTTTAAGTGTTGTCTCAAATAACATATTTCAATCTCTATCAATCTACAGTTCACATTATTCAGTGTACATATATAGATATAGGTATAGTCATATGTACATAGGCATCTACATATACATAAATAATACATTTATGCCCATATCTGGCATCTTATTAAGAAAGAGGATATTTTCTAAAATGTATTTTTGTCTCTGTAAAAATCTTCCACAGGGCTTTGCCAGTTTGATTTGCTTAAAACAGGGAATGTGAACACAATGTAATCCAGATCTCACTCTGACATTCAGAGAGGATACATTTTTTTTTTTCTGTAATTAGATAAAGTGTTTTCAGGAGAGTTAAAGTTTTGATGTCTGACATGGTATACTTGAAAATAAAAAGGAAATTCCAATAGGGCATCACATTTTCGAGTGAATATATAGTGGCCTTCTTAAGATACACCCTCGTACGGTTAACTGCTAAATTAAATACTAACTTCTTAAAGAATATGCAACTATATCAGACCACATAGCTCTGAACAATGACCTACTTTATTTTTGAGAAGTGTCTATATGACAGAAACTAAGAAAAGCTGCAGTTATCAATTACCACACAGATAACATTAGTGAGCAGGTAACACTGAGCAAAAATCGAATCCAGGATATCCTGACTGACCCTGCTTTGTCATTTGTGCACTGGAAGCCTGAGGAGAAGGAGCAAAAAATAATTGGCTCATAAATTTTTTATCACTGCAAAACAAACTGCCCCAAAACTTAGTGACCTAAAACAGTAACCAAGCATTTGAGGCTAGGAAAAACCTGAGGTTATTTCTATTAGTCGAACATGGGCTCACTGACGTAGTTCCCGCACCAGGGCAAGAAAATCTACAATGGCCTTTCTCCCATGTATGGGGCCTCATGCTGGCTGGATCTCTCACTGAACATAGTCTCTGGTCCCTCAGTGTCTAATCCATGCTTCATGTTTCTGTGGCATGTTTCCAGAGGGTAAAGAGTGAGGTTGCAAAGCTTCCTGAGGATAGGATCTTAAGCTGGCACAGCATCACTCTGCCAGAGTCACACGTCTAGATGTAATAAGTGGGGAAATAGACCCCATTTTTTGATTGGAAAGCCTGGAAAATATTTGTCTGCATTTTTCCCTAGCCTTATTGAAAGATATTTGACACATAGCATTGTGTAAGTTTAAGGTGTACAATGCAATTAATTAGATATATTATATATCATGAATTGGTTACCACCATAGTATTAGCTACTATCTCTAACTGGTCACAAAGTCCTTTCTGTGGTGAAAACATTTAAGATTTAGTCTCAGCAATATTAAAGTATATGATACAGTATTGTTATCTAGAGTCATCATGGTTTAGTAGACATTAGGTGCTGTCCAAAATGTCCATAAGACATTTGGTCCATGGAAACCAACCCCAAATATTCATTGGGAGGACGGATGCTGAAGCTCCAATACTTTGACCACCTTATGTGAAGAGATGCCTCATTGGAAAAAGACTCTGATGTTGGAAAAGATTGGAGGCAGGAGGAGAAGGGGGTGACAGAGGGTGAGATGGTTGGATGGCATCACTAACTCAATGGACATGAGTTTGAGCAAACTCTAGGAGATAGTGAACAACAGGGAAGCATGGCATGCTGTAGTTCATGGGGTCACAAAGAGTTGGACACAATTTAGCAATTGAACAATAACAAAGGACTTTGATATGTGGTCCTGTCCAAAACCATTTGTCATGGATCCAGTATGCTCAAAGACATTTTGGATAGGACCAAATTGCAAGGACCATTGACGTAAAGCAAATGTCTCACAGACCAACTGTCTTATGGACATTTTGGACCAAATGTCCCACCAGGTCACTTGTCAATTTTACAATTAGACCTTTGTGTCTGCGTTTTACATTTATTCCCAAAATGCTGTCATAAATTCCATTCTTTAGATGTTAAATAAAGCACTTGTTTGAGTTCTAAAGTAAAGGTCACTTTGCTCAAGAACTTATAAACTTGCTTCCCACAATTTACTAAACAAAATACTTTAACTCTTTCCTTTACAGCCAAAGAAAGTGAAGGACCCTCTTATTAAGAAAAACAACACTTATGCTCCAACAGCAACCAGCTACACACCTAATCTGGCCAGGGGTGACCCCGGCTTAGCCACCATTGCTAAAAGTGCAACCATAGAACCAAAAGAAGTCAAGCCGGAAACAAAACCACCAGAACCGAAGAAAACCTTTAACAGTGTCAGCAAAATTGACCGACTGTCAAGAATAGCCTTCCCGCTGTTATTCGGAATCTTTAACTTGGTCTATTGGGCAACATATTTAAACAGAGAGCCTCAGCTAAAAGCCCCCACCCCCCATCAATAGGTCCTGTCAACCATATTCTGTTGCTCAGTCCTCTGCACTGGGAATTGCTTTCTGTTCTCAACGTGGTAATTCCCATCTGCTTTATTGCCTCTGTCTTAGAGAATTTGAAGGTTTCCTTATTTCCATAATTCATATAAGAACAACAGACCCCTGTCTGGCCGTCCGGAGCAGATCAGAGCATACAGCTGAGAGACGGGATTCTGAGAGAGGGAGCCAGAGAGCAAAATCATGACAGAAGGAGACAGAAGGGAAGAGAGAGAAAAGGAGGGGGAAGTAGATCCAAAGATAGGAGGAAAAGTAGAAGAAAAATCCAACTTAACTCCAGGTCATTTGTAGATATATATTTCCAAATATTCTAGAAAAAAAAAGATACTGTATATGTCAAAAATATTTTTATGTGAAGGTGTTTAAAAGAATATAATGTTTAATGAAGAAACATTTAAAAAAATCTATGTCTTTATTGCACAGATGATGATGTGTTTCTCACATTTCTGTTTTGTATTTTAAACCTATGTATAGCTTTAACAGTTTGTTTCCAAAGCTCAAGATCCCCATTCTTTCTCTTTTAAGAAACACCTAGGGCATTATTTTGTTGTTAAATGCTATTTTAAAATTTATGGAAATTGCATAGGCAAAGGTGCAGTGTCTCACAGTAAGAGCACATTTAATCCAATGGAGACAAATGCTTTAAATAGGCTGCTTTACTGTCATCTGAGCTTTTACCAGTAGACTCAATGAGGAATCATTCTAACAGATATATACACTCAATAAAACTAAAAAAAAAATTAATAATAAATTTAGATAGAACAGTTTTAAAATATTTATTTTCCACCCTCTCTATATCCAGATAACACATGCATCCAGTAATCACTTGATTTTCATTCTGAAGATGTTTTTAGAGGGGCAAAAATATTTTGCAAGCTCTAGAATTGTTGAATGTATTATTTTATATAACAGTACATTAAAAGCTTTAGATTGAAATTTATGACTAATAAACAAATATAGAATATATAAATTATATATGTAAATATGTAGCATGAGATTGTACATTTTTTTACTTTTTTAAAAGTTGTGTTCTTAAAATATTGTGTAGGACTCACCGCTCTTAGCTGTTAGAATGTTGTTAAATGCTATGGAAATACTTTTACAGCCTGCATTTAAGACCAGAACAGTCTGAAGGAATCAGATGGAATTTACAATATGTGGGTATAAAATCTACTTATGTAGGGAAAGCTTGTAATTCAAACTGTTGTCCCATGTACAGTAGTGAATCAGTTGTTATCCACTCAAGTCATCCCACTTTTCCCTATTTTAGGCTCTTATAATATAAAAAGAAAATGGAAAAGCATTAGTGGGAGCTAGAAAATCAACTGTATATTACTGCTATCTTTGCTGATACCAACTATTTCAATAAGTGTTGTACCATATGTAGCATTAAATATAAAAATACATGAAAGAATGTACAGGAACTAGCTTTTATTGAGTAATATGACATTTCATTTATACTGTAGCAATATATTTGTAGGCATACTACGTAAGGGCTTTAATGACAAGAGGTCCATTCATACTCCCTATGAAAATTCTAGTCTCTTTCATTACTTCCCAGATATTTTAGAGATAAATATTTATGAAGAAGGTATTTTTGAAGTCTCCTTTTGTCTGACAGAATTTCAGAGATATTTAAAATTAGCATCCAGAATCCACAGGTCATGGGCTAACCACATTTAGAATACTATGGCATAAACCTGTCATCATAATTACCAAATAAGACAGTTGGGATCCATACCCAAGTTTTGAGCAATGTTTGTCTCAAAAAGCTGTTATCCAGTGATGCAGGAAAATACAGTTTGTGTTTTCCTAAACAACCTCTGGTATTTTTAAATGTGCTTTATTGTTTGATTTGGTCCTGCCTAAATTCAATGAGCTAGGCCAATAAAGGCTGAACCAAGGAGATTTCATTCTTTGGTATCATGTGTAGATATCATGTATAGAAAATAAATTAAAATATGGCTCTAATTTCTGTGTTGCTGTTAATCTTGGTTTTTCTTTTTTTTCTTTTTGGTGTTAATCTAAGTGTTTATTAAGAGTATTTTATCTTCCAGACTCCTCATGGCTAACATTTGGTCTGTATTTTGCTCATTAGATGTGTATATTTCTTCTTAGTCTGCTTTATGCTATGCAATGACTGCATTTCTATCGTTTTTTAGTTTGTTAGTATGTATGGACAGTATTCTATTGTATAAATTGATTGCACAACTTATCAAAGACAAATGATTCTATGTAGCTTTTCTACAGTGCTTTGCTAAACCATGTAACACTAGTTAAGTCTTCCTTGAAAATAAAGATACACTCTTATAGAGGACAGTTCCTGTTAACTCCCAGGAAAAAATTTTAAAAGATGACACTGAATGTTTATGGCACCTTAGTGCAGTGAAGTGGCAATAAAACCTAACATGAATCAAGGTTGTTTATGGCAGATGCATGTATTGCTTTACAGAGTTTAGCAAAAGCTCTTAATTTTATGTCATACTGTATTCTATTATAATAATAAAGTTAACATTATTCAATAACAAAATGGAATGCTTGACTCTCTCTCTTTTCTTATTATCAGTACCATTACCCTGTTTTAAAGCATTTTCAAGTAGGAGTGCCTAAAAGTGCCAAGTGCTAACATGAATCTAGGCTACTCAGAAGACTTTTGAAGAGATGTCAATGGTATGATCCTAAACTATGATTTTAAATGAATCACTTTCAGAAAGAGAAATTCTTGCAAACCTAATATCTGTTGTCACCAGTAGCACCAAGACTCAAAATTTATAAAACACAAATAGAAAAGAATCAACATACTGAATCAATAGTAGTTTGTTCATATCTATTGTTAATACAGTAGATTTGTCTTCTGACCTGCTCCTGGGAGACTGGTTTAATAGTTTTAGGGAAGAATCTGAGCATTATAATTTTAAAAGCTCCTCCAGAGCTATTATGTCCCTTAACATTTCTATAAGCAAAAAGTTAAAGTACAAAATACAATCACTTGAATAACAATGGAGAAATCATTTCAACAATAGGCATAAAACTGCACCTGGTCCCTACAGACAAGATCATGTGAGGCAAAATCTTTCTGTATCTTTTTTTATATTTCTACAAATGGAACATATATCTTCTTAAAAAATGATTCAGGACTTAGCAAAATTAATACTTTAAAATCGTTCAACAAAATGACTTATTCAAGCCAAATAAAGTTGCCCATGTAAACTAGGTGAACAATCACATTCATTGATTTCTTAGCTCTCATAAAAATGAATGTAGTGAATGATGATTATTTTGGCTATCAAACTACATCCATGTCAAGGCTCACCATAATAATTATCTAAGGAATCAAAATAAGAATGGACTTGGCATTAGGACTGACCATCTGTTTGAATTTAATTATACCTGTTCATTAAGACCTTCTGTTCGAGTTTTCTAATATCCATCCCACTCTTGTGACCAACAAGAACAGTCAGCTGATGTGATCACATTACAGCCATGATTTATTCAAATAAATTAACTCTGAATGTTAATTTAACTAAAATTCTACTAACATTTGCTGAGTCTTAACACTTAGCAGTGTTAAGTGTTAAGTACTGTGCTAGTTGATAGGGATGTAGAGATAAATATCTCGAATGTTCTTTATCCTAAAGGAAATAAAAGCTATGATAGGGGAAGAAAACAAAGAATCAGGCAAAAATAATAATAAAAATGTTATAAGAAAAGTAAAGGATGCCATAAAACACATAACAAGGGTATCTTGCCACTCTTCATAAGGTTAGCTCATTGAATCTATAGGAACTAATAATGTCTAAGATGAAACTGGAAATATAAGAGGAATTGAAGAGGCCCTGCCCTACAAGACAGTGGCCTTGGGACTTAATACCAACCTATGAGTGGTTAACCATTTAACCACTGACTAACAGTTGGGACATCCTAGAATCCCTCAGTTACTATGGTGGGTACTGAGATTGCAGAGATGAAGATAACAGTATGCTCTTGGAAAGCTCATCATTTAATAGAGAAGCCAAGTGAACTGCAAGTTATAACACTAAAAATGATGTACAATTACCAAAAAATGGGCCAGGTAGAGGAAGTTTTTACTTGGGAAGTGGTATGAGGAAGGTCTTCAGATGCAAGTGTTAGCTGAGCTAGGTTTTGAAAGATAATTCAACACTAATCAGGCACTTTAGTCTTGGGGAGGCTGCCTGTGATAAGGGACATATTTCTTATTCAATGATGATAACACATTAAAACCTAGTCCCAAAGCTTACTGCCAGGGAACTAACATGTATGTGTAAAGTAGAACATCACATTAAGGGAAGCACTGGGAACCACGGAAAACAGCACACGTACAGTTTCTTTAGCCTCAGCTCTAGCTATTCAGTGCCTTGTGGGGAAAGGAGCTTCATATTGCTAAATATTCCAATGTACCAACAACAAAAAGCCAAACACTTGATTTTGAATTTCCTTTTAATTCTGATTCTGAAACTACCGCTTGTCACACGTCAATGTGTCAGCCAGTTGAATTTGTAATTCACCTGAATAGTGAGCTCTTTTTTTCAGAGTATCTGTACAAATCCACACGTTCATTTGGTAATCATTTCTTAAGCAGCTATACTATGTTTGGTGTTAAGATTATTTCACAGAGAAATGGAAGGTTTTTCATTTCATTTTTTCTTCTCTGTATTAGTTGTTGTTGTTCAGTCACTAAGTTGTGTCCGACTCTTTGTGACTCATGGACTGCAGCAAGCCAGGATTCCCTATCCTTCACTATCTCCCAGAGCTTGCTCAAACTCATTTCCATTGAGTCGGTGATGCCACCCAACCATTTCATCCTCTGTCACTCCCTTCTCCTCCTGCCTTCAATCTCTCCCAGCATCAGGGTCTTTGCATCAGTGAGCTGGCTCTCTGCACCAGGGGGCCAAAGTATTGGGGCCTCAGCTCCAGCATCAGTCCTTCCAATGAATATTCAAGGTTGATTTCCTTTGGGATTGACTAGTTTGATCTCCTACCTGTCCAAGGGACTCTCAAGAGTTAGTTAGCAAATGTTAAAACTCTATGTGAAAGAATGCTGATGTACTGCATTTTCAAAGCCATATTATTTTTCAATAAAACATTTATAGTTTAAAAAGAGGTCAAAGTTTCCATGGGATTGTAAAATATAAAGATTCTTTTTGTTCTGATTGATAATTTACCTGCCTTTCTCTATAACATGTAGTATGTTTATATTATAGAAAAGATGATGTCCTAATTAATAGTCCATCAAAATATAACTTATACATATTACCTTCTTTGATCTTACCATAGGCTAGTTATAAAAGAAGAAATTCATATAAGTCAATTGATTTGTTTAAAATACTGTGTAAGTGATTTTGTCACATTAAAAAAGTAATTTGAACTTAATTATAAAGATAATTTTCAAAACTCATCTTTAAAAAACTCACATTGGATCTCCTTGTAAATCTAGTAAATCTCCTTGTAAAACTAGTAGTCTATGTTTTATTTGAAAAGTTAATGTATAAAGAAAAACAACATGAAAAAAAATTTGCCTTTCAGGTCAAAGGAAAAGTCATCTGAAAAAAGTTAGAGGTGATGAGTGTGGTCAGCACAGACTCTTTGTTATCCATTGTAACAGAAAAGGCATGGCCACTGGAGTCAGGTATCCCACTGTACATACTGACCTGACCCATTGAACAGTTCCTTCTTAGCTTCATTTATGAAGAAAACAGGAATAGTAGTAGTCAATGTGGACATTTCTAGAGTGGCACAGTAAGGATCTGAGCAGTTCCACTCCTTAAAATCAATAGGAAAACTTGACAAATTTTCTGAAGCAATAACTGCAAGATTCTAGAAATCAATAACAAAGTAAGGAGTATTTATTTTAAAAAAAACTACTAAAGCTTTTGTAAGAATGTTTATATGTAATGTTTCAAAATTTGCAATTGTGCTCATGGCCTCTTTAGATCCATTTTCACAATAATGTTACCAGTGAAGGACAACCTGTGTATCTAAGCATTGTCACCACTGGGGCGGGGGTGGGGTGAGGGTCTTACGTAAATTGGAGCAAAGTATGCAAAAGTTTTATACCCATGAAATTAGTACTAATCTGTAGGCAAATGAATAGGAAGGCCAATACTGAGGGTAACCAGAAGTTATTATTAATATTAATAATCCTTATTAAAGCAAACAAATGACTGGCAGAAGAGCCAGAAAAGAAAATTTAACAAGGGAAAAAGACCATTTATAATGGGTTGATTTCAAATCAGTATAAAAATGTGTTAAAAGATGAAAAAAGTGGTGTTCAAATAATAAAGAAAATTATTATAACAATGATGCATTAAATACAGAATCTCAGACTTCCTTTGTGGTGTAGTGTATAAAAATCCACCTGCCAAGGCAGAGGACCTGGGTTTGATCCCTGGTCTGGGAAGATCTCATGTGCCACAGGGCAACTAAGCTGGTTTGCCACAACCACTGAGCCCACACATCTTAGAGCCTGTGCTCTGCAACAAGAGAAGCCACCACAATGAGAAGCCTTGAAGAAAAATAGTCCCTGCTTGCCATAGCTAGAGAAAGCCCAAGCACATCAGCAAAGACCCAGTGCAACCAAGATAAATACATTTTTTAAGAAAATTCTATTAAATACAGAATCTCAGCAGAGATAGATATCATTAGAAAAGTAAATCTAAAGGAAAAATCTGGATTTAGAAATAAGAATGATTGAAGTGATTAAGTTTTACTAGAGGAGCTCAAAATCAGACTTGAGATTTCATTTACCCACATATATGTTTATGGATTCATTGGTCTTATTTCAGAAACTAAAGTAACAATACTTGCGAGTAGGAAAGGAGGGAAGACTGGAGATATACACAGTAACTGTAGCATTACTAGGGAAAGGCTATACATTTTACTGACAATGATAAGGAATTCAAAGTTTCATTAAAATAAATCTTGGAGATTTTCCCTCATTCAGTATAAAACCAGTAACTATAATAAATTTCCAACATAAAAGGAAGAGTGAGTACAAGTTCAATGAAAAAACAAAATTCAATGAACCTGTTAAATCAGAGTGTTTTGCATTTATGTAAAACTCAAATATTTTGGAAAGTTAAATTGCTTTGTCCTTTAAAGAGGGAACTCAATTTCAGACATCATAAATGAGACTATACTCTCCCCCTACATTATAGCACAGCAATTTGTAGGTCAAGCAGAAACATTCATTCCTGCTGTTTGTAGCTGTCTTTATTTTGGCCACCAGCTCTAGTTTTCCAATTGATAGAAGAGCAGGGAAAACTCTGTGGATATTATAATTATTATAAATTTGTATCATCTTGAAAGATGAAGTATAGTTTCTGCTCAGAATGGTCTAGTTTTAGAGCCTGGCATGTAATAACAAAAACACTGCCTAGACATTTATAACACTGATACCTACAAAACTACATTGTTGAATATAATTTGGATTGCTGGCATCACAATTATCTCACTGTGAGGGGTGCATTAGGGTTTCTTACTCAAAATATAGTTGAGTACTCATTAGGATCTGGTACTCAAAATATTGTTGAGTATTTCTCTTTAACAAAGATATTCAATTATTAAAAGGTAAGTATTTAAAATTGCTTTTGTTAATATTGGTAAGTCTCTGCTCCTCATAAACCCCATTTCTGCACAGACCACCACTGGGAGTTGATATATTAACAATGTGGAAACTGAATTCACATATCTGTATGTCAGTCGTCCACATAAATTCAGCTTTATTTTCTCATGGCCACCACAAAAATAGAAAGAAACAGAAATATCAAAACTATTTTTAAGTTCAAGGCCAAAGTAGTATTCTAAAGAAGTATTCATAAGAACATATGTGGTTCAAAAACTTTTTCTTAAGTAAAGAATGATTCAAAGGTAAGACTAATATGCTATGTGGCCCCCCAAAAAGGGATTTTTCTCCCCAACAAATTTTGGTTGGTGTGCCCCTATAAAGTTAAATCTTGATATTTAGTCACATCTGTGTGTTCTGTGGATCCTAAAGAAAACTTTCCACAGGAAAATAAATTAATTTATAGCTCCCAATAATGTATTGCTGACAGATAAATTAAAGATATGGAACATATACACAATGGAATATTACTCAGTCATTAAAAGGAACAAAACTGAGTCATTTGTAGTGATATGGATGAACCTAGAGTCTGTCATACATAATGAAGTTAAGCCAGAAAGAGAAAAACAAATATTGTATATCAACGAGTATATATGGAATCTAGAAAAATGGTACTGATGAACCTTTCTGCAGGGCAAGGATAAAGAAACAGATGTAGAGAATGAACTTACAGACACCAGGGAGTGAGGAGAAGGAGAAGGCGGGCCGAAGTGAAAGAGTCTCACTGACATATACACACTCAGTTCATTTCATCTCTCAGTCGTGTCTGACTCTTTGCAACCCCATGAATTGCAGCACGCCAGGCCTCCCTGTCCATCACCAACTGCCGGAGTTCACTCAAACTCATATCCATTGAGTCAATGATGCCATCCAGCCATCTCATCTTCTGTCGTCCCCTTCTCCTCCTGCCCCCAATCCCTCCCAGCATCAGGGTCCTTTCCAATGAGTCAACTCTTTGCATGAGCTGGCCAAAGTACTGGAGTTTCAGCTTTAGCATCAGTCCTTCCAATGAACACCCAGGACTGATCTCCTTTAGGATGGACTGGTTGGATCTCCTTGGTCCAAGGGACTGTCAAGAGTCTTTTCCAATACCACGTTCAAAAGCATCAATTCTTCGGTGCTCAGCTTTCTTCATACACTACCATGTGTAAAATAGCTAGCTAGTGAGAAGCCACTGCATAGCACAGTGAGCTCAGTTCAGTGTTCTGTGATGACCTAGAGGGGTGGGATGGGGGAGGTGGGAGGGAGACTTAAGAGGGAGGGTATTATGTATTCATATAGCTGATTCACATTGTTGTACAGCAGAAACTAACACAATATGTAAAGCAATTATACTCTGATTAAAAAATTAAAAATTACTATACTGCTGTCATCAGAGAAGGCAATGGCACCCCACTCCAGTACTCTTGCCTGGAAAATCCCATGGACGGAGGAGCCTGGTAGGCTGCAGTCCATGGGGTCGCGAAGAGTCGGACATGACTGAGCGACTTCACTTTCACTTTTCACTTTCATGCATTGGAGAAGGAAATGGCAACCCACTCCAGTGTTCTTGCCTGGAGAATCCCAAGGACGGGGGAGCCTGGTGGGCTGCCATCTATGGGGTCGCACAGAGTCGGACACGACTGAAGCGACTTAGCAGCAGCAGCAGCGGCAGCAGCTTACCGCTGTCATAGTGAGAGGAATTACACTATATCATTTTCATATATTATTTTATTTAATTCTCATATCTCTGTGATGTTGTGATGAAAATCCCATTTTACAGATGAGAAAAGTGAGGTTTTAAAACATTAATGAACTAACCCACTGCTGTGCAGCTATAATATGCCAAACCAGGATTCAAAACAGGATTGAAACTAGGTCACTTTTTATGAACTTAAAAGGACCTAAAAGGTTATATAAATTAATTATTTTACTTTATAAATAATACATAATAAAAGTCATAATGGATAAACTCTCTGCTAAAGGTAGATTCAAGATTATAGTGCACATTTTTTAATGCCACCTTAGAAAACAAAACAAAACAAGCCTATTTTCCAGTTTGAAAAACCCAAGATTATTGCATCTAACTATGAAATCTAATTTTCCTGGAACAATAATTTAACCAGTGTCTTCTGCTTAGGTATGTTTTACCATGTGAATTTTATTCATTTCCTATTGGTTGTCTAATATTGGGAGATGGATGTAAGTGGTGAGAAGGGCAATGGATATATGGAAAACTGTAGATACAGATTCAATTTGTTATAAACTTAGTCTTTCTTAGAAAAACTGCCAACAGTGAATTAGGAAGGGCCAGTTGTGGAAGTGAAATCAAGATGATGGACTAGAAAACCCTGAGCTCACCTTGCCCCACAAACATATCAAAACTACAATCACATAGGGAGCCACATTCTCTGAGAACTAAAACAGCTCTTCTACAACCAAAGTTATAAAGAAAGAGCCACAGAGAGCCTGGTAGGAGGAAAGAAGCAATCTAGTCTAGACCCACATCCTTGCTGGGTGACCCAGAAGAGAAGGAGCATATCACAGGATAAGGAATCCTGCCTAAGAGGTAAGGAGGTCAAGTTCCATATCGGGTGCCCCAGGCTTGGGGTCTGGCACTGAGAAGATGAGATGGTTGGTTTGAAAACCAGTGGGGCTTACCAGAGGGTTGTAGGAAATCAAGACTCAGCTTCATTCATTGATATTATCTTTCCCAACTGCATAGGCACTTGGAGGCCCCTGGACTATAAAACTCCACATCTCAATGGAAACTGAGCTGTTAGACTTTCTCATGCACTGCCCTCTTCAATTATCTGGGATTTTTAACTTCCTCGTTCTTACATTTTGGGGAAATAATACATATTTATGTGTACTTTAACATATGTCATGCAGTGTGTGTGTGTCTGTTTGTATTTCTCCCCTTCTTTCCATTTGTAGCTAGATAAATACAGAAGGAGAGAGATCAAAAGAGAAGCACACACAAACATATATACATAGGTAGTTATTATCTCCCCAAATATTTGCTCCTATTTGCAGAATTTGGTGAAGAGAGGGTAAATAGTATAAAGAAGATGGTGATCATATGCTGGTTTATTTATTTTTTATCTAGAAATATAACAACCCCATAGGTGATCTAGATTCTAAATGAACTTTCTCAAGAGCTAATGACTTCTTGTGGTACAATGACACCTGCATTTTTTAAAATAAAGAACAAACTCTCTACATTGGCATCCTTGGTTTTCAGGTACCTGTTTGTTTTTGTTGTTGCCAAAAGGTTATTGGGACAAAGCAGAAATGACAGATTGTCTGGAGACCGTAGGCTGCTAGCAGCCTGTGGCGGTCCAGGCAGCGCCAGGGAGCAGCCTTCCACAGACTGCCAGGCCCTGTGCTCTTTAATCAGGACTGCTAAACGATGCAGGTGGTGTGGAGATTGGGGCATCCTAGTATAACACAGGAGAAATAAGTGAATATCCCCTTTCCACCTGTTCCATTTGGCCTTTTTTCATCCCATACAAATGTCCCCAGGAGCAAAGGGAACCTGCTTTTAAGGACAATTCGAATACTTCCATTTTTCATTTGTAAGAATGGGGCTTCTCAGGTCGCTTAATGGTAAAAAATCCACCTGCCAATGCAGGAGACGTGGGTTCAATCTCTGGGTTGGGAAGATTCCCTGGAGTAGGAAATGGCTACCCACTCCAGTTTTCTTGTCTGGAAAATTCCATGGACAGAGAAAGCTGGTAGGCTACATAGTCCATGGGGTCGCAAAGAGTTGGATACCGCTGAGCAACTGAGCACGTGTGTATTTGTAAGAAAAAAATAAATACAAACCTAAAAGGGAAAATTAAGCAAAATAACAAAAAGAGCCTGTTTGTCAGAAGCTGAAAAGGGCAGAGAATCACAAGGCAAAGATTTTCTACAGCTTTTACAAAAAGATTGTGTGGTTTCCACACATTTCCCTGCCCTGGAGAGGACTGCCTCCTGCATGGGCTTGGTTACATCTCTGGACTGAACTTAGCCTTCCTATGAGTATCTGAATTAAAGGTTACACTTCAACCACCCGAAATTCTTCCTCAACCTCTGCAGCAGGAATTTTGTTTTAGAAAGATTTCTAACTCTTCGTCCCGTGTAATTGCAAGTTTGTCTTTCACTTTCCTCCTTGTTCTCTTTGCTGACAACCCAGCCTTCATGTGCCTTGCCAGCACCCACAGCCTCACTATTTGCTCACTCCTCCCCATCCCAGGATCTTGAGACTGTTCCTGCCCCAGCGACTCACCAAGGAGGGATCCAACATGTAAAATCAACATTAACCTAAAGGTAAAGCCAGTGTGCTTTGAGTCACTGATAAACTCAATTCCTATTTACCCAAAGACTCTGCTCGTATCCTCAACAGAATTTCACTAAAACTCCAAGGACTAAATAGAAGAGACAAAATGCACTGTGAGTTCAGAGGTAAGTATAGCCCTTTGAGCTCAAAACATCAGGAAGGATGTTCCTTCTTCCCAAGTGGCTAGGTTAGGTTTGAATAAGTAAATCAGAAGTAATGAGGATCACAAAAAGGACTGCACAAGGACAAATGCACCAAGTTAGAAACAGCTGGGGCATATTATGAGAACATTGAGAAAAATGGGAGAGCAAGAGTAAAGCCTGCATTGTGAGACCATGTGTCTTGATGTTTGTATTATTTCCATTCATGAAGGGATATAGTAAAACAAAGTGCTTATGGGCATGGACTCTACTCTAGAGAAACCAAAATTCGAATGTCCTCCAGCACTAATGACCTGTGTGAAAAATGGTAAACTCCATATCTTCACTAGGCCTAGGTTTTCTGATTTAGGATGGATATAGTATTTAAATTCCAGATTGACTAGAAAAATTGAATGAGGTAATATATGGAAAAATTAAGTATATTGCCCAGCACATAGAATTATTCAGGAATTATTGTTACTGTTAAGTTTTTGGTCATGTAATACATTTTTGGAGAATCTATTAGGCTCTCTTTGATGTGATGCTCACTAGAGATAGAAGTAGAATGAAACATCTTAAAGAATGGGAGTAAATGTTTGCAAATGATGTGACCAACAAGAGATTAATTTCCAGAATATATAAACAGCTCATACAACTCAATATCAAATAAAGGTGGGAAGATTTGGGAGAATGTCATTGAAACATGTGAAATGTCATGTATGAAACGAGATGCCAGTCCAGGTTCAGTGCACGATGCTGGATGCTTGGGGCTGGTGCGCTGGGAAGGCCCAGGGGGATGGTATGGGGAGGTTGGGAGGGAGGAGGGTTCAGGATGGGGAGCATGTGATTTTTTTTTAAAAAATAAAAAAAATTAAAAAAAAAAAAAAAGAAACAACTCAATCAAAAAATGGGCAGAAGATCTAAATAGACATTACTCCAAAAGGCACACAAAAAGATGCTCAACATTGCTAAATATTAGAAAAATGCAAAGGAAAACCACAATGAGGTATGACCTCACACTGGTCAGCGTGACCATTATCAAAAAGTCTATAAACAATAAATGCTAGAGAGGGTATGGAGAAGAAGGAACCGTCCTGCACTGCTGGTGGGAATGTAAATTGGTATAGCCACTCTGTATCAAGGAGAACAGTATCAAGGTTTCTTAAAAAACTTAAAATAGAGCTATTATATGATTCTGCAATCCCACTCCTGGGCAAATAACTGAAGCAAACCATAATTCAGAAAGATGCATGCACCCCAATGATCACTATTTACAACAGCCACAAAATGGAAACAGCCTAAATGTCCATTGAGGTTGGACATTTAGGTTGTTCATCCATTTAGATGAATGGATTAAGATGTGATATATAAATATATGTACACATACATACACATAATGGAATATTATTCATCCATAAAAAAGAATGAAATAATGCCCTTTGCAGCAACATACATGGACCTAGAGATTATCATACTAAGAGAAGTAAACTAGATAAATATGAATACATGATATTGCTTACATGTGGAAACTAAGATAAATGATACAAAGGAAACATATACAAAACAGAAATATATCCACAGACATGGTAAACAAACTTATGGTTATCAAAAGGGAAAGGCTGGAGGGAAGGGATAAATTTGGAGTTTGTGATTAACATATATGTACTACTATATATAAAATATTTATATAACCAACAAGACCTACTGTATATTACAGGCAATTGTATTCAATAATTTACAATAATGTACAAGGAAAAGTATCTGAAAAAATGTTTATGTATAAATATCTCAATCATTTTTCTATACACACAAAACTAACACAATATCATAAATCAACTATACTTCAATTTTTAAAAAGCAGAATAAAAGTGATTCCTGTTCTCATTTCATTATCAATGCAAGAAAGTGGGATATTAGGGAACAAATTCAATACCCTATCATACAAAATATGATTAAGGTTAAATACAAAGGCCCTGGATCTGCTCAGGTGGAGTGAACTGCCCCTGGGGCTGAGGTGTTGAAGAGCTTACTTGATGCATACCTGGAAGGTCAGGTAAAATTTCCAAAATATAGAAATAACAAGAGGGCAAGATGGAGGAGGGATCTTCCCAGCAGAAGGAACAGCAGGTGCCAAGGCTTCACATGGTTTATAGCAGCCCAGCCAACTGATGTACCTGGAGCACACCCAGCCAGGACAGGAGCTGAGACTGGAGGGTTTCCTAAGGATCTGCCTTTTGTTCCACCCTGATTATTGTGCGGATGCGGCACTCAGACATTACCTTCTGTCTCCAAATCATAAAGAGAAAGAAGAGGGAGGCACGGGGCTTGATTCAGTCTGCTGTGATGGTTCAAAGCATGGACTTTGGAGACACAAAGTTTCTATATTTTTACACTTGGTTGTTGCAAGTTAACTGTGGCAAATTTCATTTTACTTATACATAAAATAGAGACCATATTTCTCATAGAGTTACTGTGTTAACTAAAATAATATAAATAAATATTAGGTCAGTGCCTGAACTATACCCAGGACTCTCTGTTGCCTAACTGTTAACCACTATTTTCCTAAGGATAATAACTTTGGCTTCAGACTCCTGGGCAGAGTTTCAAAACCATGCCTGCTGTTGTCGCCACCTCTGCTTGCACAAATGAAAGTGTAATAATCCATAAAATTTATATTTAGAAAAGGAAAACTTAACCTTGAAGGTAGAACACCAGATTACAAAAGAGATGAAATTACAGAAAATGTGGCTCACAATATCATACCGGGCACTCTGGTCTGTCTTCCACAGTTTTTCTTTCTATAGACCTTCTGTCCCTCAGTTTTCCTTTCCACTTTCCCCTCTATAACCCAAGTCCCAGCTACACTTTCTTAGACTGACTTCATCACTGCACTTTATGAAGTAGAGGAAAAGGTTTCATTAGGAAGTCACAGTGGAATGCATAGCCCTTTATAACATGAGGCCCTACCCCTTAAACACAGTTGATTTTACCGAGGCTTGAAAACTGATACCATGTTCCTTCAAGAAATTTGGAAGTTGAATCACTTAAATATGTTTAAACTGAAATATCACAATGAAAATGTCAGCTAGTAATTAATTTCTCACACTGTGCCACATATTAATGCCACTAATAACTATCCATATGATATGATATATGATCCAGTTGCTGATAAATTGTAACTTATTTAAACATAGAGGGGCTAAAACAAATTGGACAGATCACAAGTAATAAGTTACTTTTGTTCATTCTGTCTGATTTTTTGTATTTTACTTTTTTTATTTTTCAAAATTGAAGTATATTTGATTTACAGTATTGTGTTAGTGTCAAGAGTAGACATAGTGATTCAAGATTTTTATAGAGTTTTTAATTTAAAAAGGAAGTTTAAGTTGAATTATGTAACCTGAAAACTCCAAACCAAGAAATATAAAAAAATAATTTTCTTGCTGATGGGCATTTTGGAGCAAGTTCTCTTATCCTATCCAAATCTTGACTTCCAAATTTGTAAAGTGAATAGATAGGTTCAAAACATCTTAACAATTTTATGTTTCTATAATTTTTATATGAGCCCTCAGCACATTTCTCCAACTAGCATTTTCTATAGCTCCCTGGGAAATTTCTGGAACCTTTTAAAGGGTTCTAGAACCTTCAAAAAGGCACCTAGATGGATAATACCACTCATGAATGAAAAACACCTATCAGTCCTGTTCAAATCACCTCATTCCTCTTCCAAGAGAGCTACTGCTACTCAATCACCACACTCATTCATGCCAAGACTGGATGAGGACTCACTATCTCACTAAAAGTCAGAACTGATACATGAGATAAAACTTACTTGCTGACACATCTACAAAGTGATGAAAGGCTACTCTAGAAAACTGCTGCACATTTCACAAGCACCAATTTGCAGCGTCAAGTCTGCAATGCTGGGGTCAAATGTTCTCATTTTTTGCAACTCCTTGGATCCTTCCTGTCTTCATGGACCAAATCAAGCCCTGTGTTATTCCTGTATCCTTCCTTAGTAACCTAACCAGCAATGATTTCTTCCTTCCTTCCTAACTTCTTCCCTCCTTTCTTTTTCTTTCTTTCTTGCTTGCCAGAAGGCTCATTGCCTGCACTTTGATTATACTTAATTTGGAGCATGATTATACAATGTTTTCATAGAATTAAATGAGCTTTTCTTAGGTTCATTCATTTACTCATTATTCAGCAAATATTTTCAAATTTGTTTTTACATACTAAACACTGAGCTAGGTACTATGAATGAAATATGAATAAATACACAGATTCTACACTTAGGAAACTTCATATTTTACAGCAGATTAGCAACAACTGAAAAGCATAATAGAGACTTAGAACCACATAGTAGAAGCATCAAAAACATGAAAGAAGTCTTCCTGCAGCAGGTAAAGTTGAGTTCTAGAGAATACGTAGGAATTAGAGATGTACAGATACAAGGAATGAAATCTCTATGGAGAGGAGGCATGAGGAGCTAAAATCCATAATCAGATAACAACTGTGGTATATTATGAAAATAAGAACATGAATCTGGTGAATTAACAAAGAACCCTAAATTCAGTAAGTCTCAGATGCAAGGTGGGGGAATGTTAAGAGACAAAGATTGAAGATCTGTGGAGAAGTCTACTAATAAATGTCCTTGGAAGCCATCAAAATCAACTATGGATAACTTTTTAGAAATGATAGAACTTACTGAACTGGTTGAATTACAAAATTGCTAGAAAAGCTATATAGCCCGAAGTATAGGAACTAAGATATTCCCAAAGAACTCAGTAGCAGAAATTTATGACATTTTCTTTAAGACACTATCATTGCACTGATTCAGTTCCAACCACCTTGGTTCCTTTTTGGCACTCTACTCTGGATTAAATTCTTAGAAGATTTTGATTGGTCTAGTTTCGATCAGGTACTCACTCCTTGGAGAGACACAGTTTGTGGTGGTTCTAACACAGCACTATGAAATAGGACGGGTAGCTTACCCCAAAACAAATATGCATGGTGGGAATGTTATATTGGCAAGAGATGTAAGGAATAAAGAACAACAAATTCAAGAGATGCTGACAATATCACAAAGAAAAATCTGAACGCTAAACTGAGGGCAATGGATTGACACTCTACAGGAGTATGCTCTGAGCAGGTCTGTATGTAAGGAAATGTACAAGGAAGGAGGCTTGGGGTGGACCATTCTGGATGTTTGAGGACATAGAGGTATAAGATGATGAATGGAGATCTGTACAAAAGAAGTCATAGAAGGGATAGACAAAAGCAAATTGATTAAGAGATATTAGTCCTGTAGAATGAAAAAGGCAAGAGAATGCTATATATATCATAGGAGCCAGCATATTTCCAGGAACAAAGCAGGAGATGAGTAAAACCTATTGATATGACATAAATGCAAGACTCTGGCTTAGAAGGTCTCTAGTACAGTTTGATATTTGTGCAACATAATATCCAAGATTTTTCAAAATCTTCCTTTTTCATATCATTTGTTATAATGACTTTTAATACCACAATTTTATAGTTTCATTGCCTAATTATAGGTAGTATGCACTATTTCACATAGGGAGAATGAAATTATTTCATTTCAAGTAGAATCTTCATCTGAGAAGATAAAGATAGGACAATAATAATGTTCCAATCTTGCAGGTTTTGCTTTCAATTCAAGAGATGAATATAAAGCCTTGGTAAGTGGACATGTAAGAGTAATTGTGATAAATGTCCTAACAAGTTAGGTTTGGTAATGATGGCAGCTTTACAAAACTCAGATTTCAGCTTCTCTCTTTTCCACAACTTAACAAATACATCAATGTTCTTTATTAATTTCTGAGAATACAAAAATAATTTTCTCTGCACATGGAATTTGACAGCAATTAATTGGAAGATACAGATGCTAATAAATTTTGATATAATCTGATTTAAATTATTGACTTTTATATGTTAATATAATGGCAGGTAAATTTCAGATAACTTTGTGTTTCAGAACCAGAGAGGAATGAACAAGGAAGAAAGAAAATTACCAAGTTTCCGAAGCAAAACAAAAATAAACATTCTAAAGAGAAGGCTTACTCACGCATACCGATGTGAGTAGGGATTTGGGGGTTACTCATGAAAACCTATAGCCATCACCCTATGCACCACTGTCACAAAAAAAGAAAATGAGAAAGCAGAGCTGAGGCTCAAGAGACATAGAATTGAAATACAAATTAAATGTAATCATGCCAGGTATTACCACCTCTGCTCCGGCACAGCTCAAAAATCCATTTCAGCATAAACACAGCGCTATGCTATTCCATCTATAACAAGTTGACCTCAAAAGGGGAAAAAAAGATCTATTTCAACAACTGAAACTTACTCTTGTTTAAGGAATCTGATTGTTATGGCAGTTTTGATACATTGTTGGAATTCAGATGAACTCTTCAAATTCCAAAGAATATTATCCATCAATCTTCTAGTAAACCTCTTCTTGTCTTTCTCTGTCTCTCCTTTTTTCTTTTTTCTTATTATTGAGATCCAGTTAACATGCAACATAGTATAAGTTTTAAAGCATACAATGACTGATTTGACACATTTATATATTGCAATATGATTACTGCCATGGTATTAGTGCCTCTATAAAGTACCTTATTTATTTTGTGTGATGTGAGCATTTAAGGTCTAGTCTCTTAGCAACTGCAGTTAACAATTCAATACTGTTGGCTATAAGCATGATGCTATGCATTAGATCTCTAGAACTCATTTCTCAGTTGCAAGTTTGTACCCCTTAGCCAATATCTCCCCAATTTCCCTACCTCTCAGTTCCTGGTTACCATCATTCTATTCTATTCTCTGTTCTCAGTCAATCTACTGAATACCTAAGTTAACAAAATGATCTTAAAACCCAAGAAAAAAGTAAGACAGATAAAAACATATCATCAGTAAAAATACAAGGCAGGAAACTATGATCTCCAAGATGCTGAAAAGTAATACCGATAAACTAAAATTTAATATACACTTATGCTTAACATTCAGAAAACGAAGATCATGGCATCTGGTCCCATTACTTCATGGGAAATAGATGGGGAAATAGAGGAAACAGTGTCAGACTTCATTTTTCTGGGCTCCAAAATCACTGCAGATGGTGACTTCAGCCATGAAATTAAAAGATGCTTACTCCTTGGAAGGAAAGTTATGACCACCCTAGATAGTATATTCAAAAGCAGAGACATTACTTTGCCAACAAAGGTTCGTCTAGTCAAGGCTATGGTTTTTCCTGTGGTCATGTATGGATGTGAGAGTTGGACTCTGAAGAAGGCTGAGCGCCGAAGAATTGATGCCTTTGAACTGTGGTGTTGGAGAAGACTCTTGAGAGTCCCTTGGACTGCAAGGAGATCCAACCAGTCCATTGTGAAGGAGATCAGCCCTGGGATTTCTTTGGAAGGAATGATGCTAAAGCTGAAACTCCAGTACTTTGGCCACCTCATGGGAAGAGTTGACTCATTGGCAAAGACTCTGATGCTGGGAGGGATTGGGCCAGGAGGAGAAGGGGACGACAGAGGATGAGATGGCTGGATGGCATCACTGACTCAATGGAAGTGAGTCTGAGTGAACTCCGGGAGTTGGTGCTGGACAGGGAGGCCTGGCATGCTGTGATTCATGGGGTCGCAAAGAGTGGGACACGACTGAGTGACTGATCTGATCTGATCTGATCTATGTGATCATTCTAAAGTGGAGGAAAATTAAAGACATTTTCAAACTCATTAAGATCATGAGTGTTTTTCACCAAACTAACTTTACAAAAGTAAATATTGGACTTCCCTGGTGGTACAGTGGATAGGAATCCAGCTGCCAATGCTGGGGACATAAGTTCAATCTCTGGTCCAGGAAGATCCCATATGCTGCAGGCAACTAAGCCCATGCACCACAACCACTGAACCTGTGCTCTAGAGCTGTGAGCTGCAACTACTGAACCCACATGCCAGAACTACTGAAACCCAAGTGCCTAGAGCCTGTACTCTGCAACAAGAGAAGCCACCAAAATGAGAAGCCTAGGCACTGCAAGGAGGAGTAGCTTACCATGACTAGAGAAAGTCCATACAGCAATGGAGATCCAGTGCAACCAAATTTTTAATGTTTTTATTAAAAATTGACTTACTTTCAAAAAATTAGTTTTTTGAAAGTATTAATTAAGGTAATTCAAAATATAGAAGTATGCAATATAAGAAATGAAAAAAAAGAAACTAAACTCTAAATTTCATTAGCAATACTAGCTCAATTAACTAATAAAAACTGTTCAAAAATATTAGTATTTATTTTGAAAAAGAAAAATAAAGAGTATTCAACTTCTGGCCATAATGGGAGTAACTGGGATTTAATTGCCGTTCTCCTTGGAAACAACTAGAAAACTGGAAAAGCACAAAAGTTCACAGTATTTGGATATTGGAGGAAAGACAGCGAGGACTATAATCACTGCGTAAAGGGAAGCAAATGAGTCCTGTGATCACCCAGACTTCTGTCTAGATTCAACCTTTTAATACTCCAGAGAGGGTGATCCTACATGGAGCATGCTGATCTCCCTGAGTTGAATTATTAATCAGGGAAATGCATATTACAACCATAATGAACGGCTCTAAACACCCACCAAAGTGGTTAAAATTAAACATAATGAAGGATGTGGACTAATCAAGTTGTTTTTGATGCTCAGTCACTCAGTCATGTCTGACACTTTGTGACCTCATAGACTGCAGCACACCAGGTTTCCCTGTCCATCCCCAACTCCCGGAGCCTGCTCAAACTCACGTTCACTGTCGGTGATGCCATCCAACCATCTTATCCTCTGTTGACCCCTTCTTCTCCTACCTTCTATCCTTCCCAGCATCAGGGTGTTTTCCAATGAGTCAGCCCTTTGCATCAGGAAACCAAAATACTGGAGCTTCAGCTTCAGCATCAGTCTTTCCAAAGACTATTTAGGATTCATTTCCTTTAGGATTGACTGGTTTGAACTCCTTGCAGTCCAGGGGACTCTGAAGAGTCTTCTCCAGCACCACAGTTCAAAACCTTTAATTCTTCAACTCTCAGTCTTCCTTATGGTCAAACTCTCACATCTGTACCTGACTACTGGAAAAACCATAGCTTTGACTATACAGCGCTTTGTCAGGAAATTAATGTCTCTACTTTTCAATATGTTCTCTAGGTTGGTCATAGCTTTTCTTTCAAGGAGAAAGCATCTTTTAATTTCATGGCTAAAGTCACCATCTGCAATGATTTTGGAGCCCAAGAAAATAAAGTCTCTCACTGTTTCCATTGTCTCACTCTGCTTATTTGCCATGAAGTGATGAGACCAGATGCAATGATCTTAGTATTCTGAAGGTTGAATTTTAAGCCAGCTTTTTCACTCTCCTCTTTCACCTTCTTTAAGAGGCTCTTTAGTTCTTCTTCACTTTCTACCATAAGGGTGGTATCATCTGCATGCATGATGTTGCTGATATTTCTCCCAGCAATCTTGATTCCAGCTTGTGCTTCATCCAGCCCAGCATTTCACATGATGTTCTCTGCATATAAGTTGAATAAGTAGGGTGACAATACACAGCCTTGATAAACCCCTTTCCCAATTTGGATCCAGTCTGTGTTCCATGTTCAGTTCTAACTGTTGTTTCTTGACCTACATACAGGTTTCTCAGGAGGCACAGGTGGTCTGGTATTCCCATCACTTGAAGAATTTTCCACAGTTTGTTGTGATCTACACAGTCAAAGGCTTTAGTGTAGTGAATGAAGCAGATGGTTTTCTGGAATTCTCTTGCTTTTTCTATGATCCAAATGCTGTTTGCAAATTGATCTCTAGTTCTTCTGTCTTTTCTAAATTCACCCCCATTTGGAAGTTCTTGGTTCACATACTGTTGCAGCCTCACTTGGAAGATTTTGAGCATGACCTTGCTAGCATGTGAAATGAGTGCAATTGTGGACTCATCATATGATCTAGCAATTGCTCTCTTAGAGATTCTCTGAAGGGAAGTGAAAAAATATCCATGTGAAGACTTCAATATGATGCTATAGAAGTTTTATTAAAAATAGCAAAAACAAAACAAAAAACTGAGAAGCAATCCAAATGTCCATCAACAAGTGAATGGATAAAATGTTTGTAATACATTTACTCAGTAGAACACTATTTACAAATAAATGGAAGAAAGTAGTAATACATATAACATAATACGTGAAAGGCAAAAATACGTTGAGAGAAAGAAGCCAAATGGAATAGGTTAGATACTGTATAATTTTATCTCCATGAGATTCTAGAAAAGAAAAATCTGATAGTGACAGAAAGCATGTCAGGGTTTGCCTGGATTCAAGCATGTGAGTTAATGCCAGAAAATGAGCTTCATTGAGGTTAAAGAGTTGAATAATTTATCATAATTTGTTGAATCTATATATTTTTGTTATATTTAAATTTTATGTTAATATTGTTAATTAAAATGTAATATGAAAAATCTAAAGAAATATTATACAACTAATAAGTATATGAAAAGATACTCAACTTTACTGAGATTTAGGGAAATGAAATTATACCAAATCAAATTTGCAAAATGTTTGAAAATACCAATTATAGATAAGAATGTGGAGAATCATAAACTCTCAAACCTGACTTGTGAAGGTGTCAATTAATACAATTGTGGTCAATATCTGGTAGATTTTGAATAAGCTTAGCCCATTGAGATATGTGTACAATGTCACATGCAATCAGATAACTGGGGTTCAAATTCTTCTGTAATCTCCATAAACTCTTGATTTGATTCTCTTATTTCTGAAATAAGGAAAATGATCAGAGCTACTTCACTAAAATATTGTGAGCATATGATAAGTTAATGTATGTAACACACTCAATGAGCTGTGGGATATTTTTAATGAGATGGGAATACCAGACCACCTGACCTGCCTCCTGAGAAATCTGTATGCAAATCAAGAAGGAACAGTTAGAACTGGACATGGAACAACAGACTGGTTCCAGATTGGGAAAGGAGTACATCAAGACTCTATATTGTCACTCTGCTTATTTAACTTATATGCAGAGTACCTCATGAGAAATGTTGGACTAGATGAAGCACAAGCTGGAGTCAAGATTGCCAGGAGAAATATCAATAATCTCAGACATGCAGGTATCACCACACTTATGGCAGAAAGCGAAAAAGAACTAAAGAGCCTCTTGTGAAAGTGAAAGAGGAGAGTGAAAAAGTTGGCCGAAAACTCAACATTCAGAAAACTAAGGTCATTGCATCCGGTTCCATCACTTTGTGGCAAATAGCTGGGGAAACAGTGGAACAGTGACAGACTATTTTGGGGGCTCCAGAATCACTGCAGATGGTGACTGCAGCCATGAAATTAAAAGATGCTTGCTCCTTAGAAGGAAAGTTATGAGCAACCTAGACAGCATATTAAAAAGTAGAGACATTAATTTGCCAAAAAAAGGTCCATTTAGTCAAAGCTATGGATTTTCCAGTAGTTATGTATGGATGTGAGAGCTGGACTATAAGGAAAGCTAAGTGCCGAAGAATTGATGCTTTTTAACTGTGGTGTTGGAGAAGACTCTTGAGAGTCCCTTGGGCAGCAAGGAGATCCAACCAGTCCATCCTAAAGGAAATTAGTCCTGAATATTCATTGGAAGGACTGATACTGAAGCTGAAACTCCAATACTTTGGCCACCTGATGCGAAGAACTGACTCATTGGAAAAGATCCTGATGCTGGGAAAGATTGAAGGCTGGGGGAGAAGGACATGACAGGGGATGAGATGGTTAGATGGCAACACCGACTCAATGGACATGAGTTCGAGTAAACTCCAGGAGTTGGTGATGGACAGGGAGGCCTGGCGTGCTGCAGTCCACAGGGTCACAAAGAGTCTGACACAACTGAGTGACAGACCTGAACTGATTTGAATGCTTTAATATATGGAATTTTATCTTGAAATAAAACTTTATAGTTTTTCTTACACTGCAACTAATCCTCAGCTGCTGGTCCCAGTAGCAATTATGTTTATAGTCCCTCCACTAAAATGATGAGACTTATTTTCAGCATTCATTTCAAGTATATTTCACACTTAGAGACTCACTTTACATACATGTGTAATATATCTTTGTAGTTATGTAAGATATTAATCCTAAAGCTGAATTTGCATTACTTAAATATTCTTATAAAATGTTTAGTTATTTAATCATATTTAATACCAATTTCTTTTATTAAGATTTTGCTTTCTTTTTTTTTGTAAACTTACTATTTTCTCAATTCTTCTATGTTTTAGTATTTGGTTCCTATGGCTCAGATGGTAAAGAGTCTGCCTGCAATCCAGGAGACTCTGATTCAATCCCCAGGTCAGGAAAATCCCCTGGAGGAGGGCATGGCAACCTAGTCCAGTTCTCTTGCCTAGAGAATTCCGTGGATAGAGGAGCTTGGCAGGCTACAGTCCAGGGGGTCACAAAAAGTCAGACATGACTGAGCGACTAACAGTAAGATTTAGAAATGGAGCACCTGGAGATGGGTTGCCTCTTTTATGTGAGTTAAAACGTTTATTTTGCCAATTACTCATTGTAGCATCAACTTACTATTTATTTTTATTTCTATTCTAGTGCTCCAGATTCCATCATTCATTATAATGTTTTGAAAAAAAATTCATCATTATATCATAAATCATTTCTGAAGCATTTTCCAAAAATCAATACACAAAATCATGTAATTTCCACATTTTCCTTAAAGGTAAATTGAGTTGTCAGACTGAATGATTTGGTAATTAATATAACAAAATTGAAAATTGCACTTTGAGAGACAGAGGGGGAAAAGGGGATGGAGAGGGAGAGGGGGAATCAGAGAGAGAATAGAATGAAACTAATAAAATGCAAACCCAGATTAAACATTTTTAGCTACTAGGAATTCATTTTCTTTAAAATATTTTTTTTCATGCACAATTAGAGGAATCTTTTTTTTTTTTTCCTGGGAAGTGGCATTTAGTGGTATTTCTTATCTTTGAGCTTTATATTCTAACATAAAATCTATTACTTTGGTAAACTTTATTGTTAAAACTTTACCTGGGACATTTCAGAAAAGCACAAAGATTAGAACAAGAATTAGAATTTATTCTCACAGCATACTCAACACCAAGGATCATTTCAGTTCCTAAAACTAATCAACTGTTTGAGTGAATAAAACAGTATATTATTAAAAAATTAATGAGAAAGATAAAGATTTAACTTATTTTACTGAGTAGCTATATAATATTTAATCCATCAAAATTGTACAGCACAGCAGTTAGGAATATGGGTTTTGTAACTTGAATTTCTGGTACAAGCTTTTCTAGCTGTGTGATCTAGAGTAGATTACTCTACTTCTCTGTGCCTTAATTGCCTCATCTTCTAAAGGGAGATATTAAAAGATCTTAGTCCCACAGTTTTGGTATGAAAATTAATAAATTAATACACAATATATGGACCCAATGTATGTGTCTTCCCAACATTTTTATGTTGAAGCCCTAACCTCCAATGTATAATATTTGGTGGTGAGGCTTTTGGGTGGTAACTAGGTTTAGATGATTTAATGAGGGCAAAGCCACCTAAATGAGATTATTGTTGTTTCGTCACTAAGTCATGTCCAGTTCTTTGCGACCCCATGGACTGTAATCTGCCAGACTCCTCTGTCCATGGGCTTCTCCAGGCAAGAATGCTTTAGTGGGTTGCCATTCCCTTCTCCAGGGGATCTTCCGACCTAGAGATCGAACCTTCATCTCCAGTGTTGGCTGGCAGATTTTTACCACTGAGCCACCTGGGAAACCCTTGTATGAGATTAGCTTTCTTATAAGTAAGGAAGAGACCAGAGCTCATCCTCTCTCCACCAGGTGAGGACACAAGGAGAAGGCACCTACCTGCAAGCCATGAAGAGGGCCTTCAGCAAGAATCCGACCATGCCAGCACCCTACTCTTGGACTACTCAAGAGTCCTGAACTCTGATAAATAAATGTCTGTGGTTTTAACCATCTTGTCTATGGTATTTTGTTATAGTAGCCCAAATAAACTGAGACACAGAACATTAGTAAATAATAAGTAAGTATACATGTTACTTTGAATTATTTAGCCTTTTGTTTTTAATGGGTATGTAACTTGCACTCAAACTTTTTATTTAGGCATGATTACTAAAATTTAAAAGGGAAGAAAACACAGAAATTTTAAACTAAATGTCAGTGCAGATCCACTCTATTATAACACTTTCCCACCTCATTTTACAATTCACAGCACAATTATGGTCCAGCATTTCACAGCTACAAAATAGTCAGTAAACAACCAGGATGAAATCTGGGATTTCTTATTATAAGACCAGCACTCTTTCCACAAAATTTCTCTTATTTATCTTAAATACCTTTTTCAATACATCATAAATTGTAACACTCTTCTCAGAATGTAGTTTAGACTAATAGAAATAGAAATTCATCTGACCACCATTTCTATAAACTAATTAAAATGATTGCTAAGATGTGTTAAAAATTAATGATTATTTGTAGAAGAAGTTGGTACCTTCAGTTCTGGCTAGCTAACACCCGGTAATGGGACTTGAGGACTGCCAGTAAAATATGGCCAGTTTAACACTGGTCTATCAACACTGTTCTCTCTATATACCTCCATTAAAATCTCCCTAAGCCAATAATACAGGCACATATCTAAAGTGATGAAATGTGTGCAAGAAAAACAAATATTGCTTAGAGCTATCAACAAAACATTGGGAGATAGAAAACAGATGGTCAAGTGGTAATTGACATGACAATGCAGAGAAAGCTGAACATGTATGCCCATGACTTTTCTCAGCAAGAAGCTCTGCTATGCACAGTAGGCCATATGTTACACATAAAAGAATGAGATTAAAACATTTCCTCACACCATATACAAAAATAAACTCAAAATGGATTGTGTGTGCATGCTCAGCCTGGCTCTTTGCAACCCTGTAGACTGTAGTCCATCAGGCTCCTCTGTCCATGAAATTTTCCAGGCAAAAGTACTGGAGTGGGTTGCCATTTCCTCCTCCAGAGGAGCTTCCTGACCCAGGGATTGAACCATTTTCTCTTGCTTTCTCTTACAGCAAGAATCCACCTGGCAGGTGGATTCTTTACCACTGGCACCATCTGGGAAGCCCTAAACGTGTTAAAGACCTAAATATAAGTCCTAAAATAATAAAAACTCCTCCTAGAAGAGAACACAGACAGAACATGCTTTGACCTGAATCAGACAAATATTTGTTTGGACCCATCTCCCAAGGCAAAATAAACAAAACAAAAATGAACAAATGGGACTTAATGAAATTAAAAATCTTTTGCACAGCAAAGGAAATCATCTACAAAAAAAGAAGTCAGCCTCCTGAATGGGAGAAAAAAATTACAAATAATATGACCAATAAGGGGTTAATATCCCAAACATATTAATACAAAGAAGTCATATAGCTCAGTATCTAAAGAAAAAAACATCTGGTCAAAATGGGCAGAGGACCTGAATAAGCATTTTTCCCTAAATGACATACAGATGGCTCACAGGCATAATAAAAGGTACTCAGTATCACTAATCATACTGCTGCTGCTACTGCTAAGTCACTTCAGTCGTGTCCGACTCTGTGCGACCCCATAGACAGCAGCCCACCAGGCCCCTCTGTCCCTGGGATTCTCCAGGCAAGAACACTGGAGTGGGTTGCCATTTCCTTCTCCAATGCATGAAAGTGAAAAGTGAAAGTGAAGTCGCTCAGTCGTGTCCGACTCTTAGCAACCCCATGGACTGCAGCCCACCAGGCTCCTCCATCCATGGGATTTTCCAGGCAAGAGTACTGGAGTGGGGTGCCGTCGCCTTCTCCGTCACTAATTATAAGGGAAAAGCAAAGCAAAATCACAATGAGATATCACGTCTCACCTGTCAGATTGACTATCTTTGAAAAGTCTACAAATAACAAATGTTGGCCAGGATGTAGAGATGGCTGGTTGAGGAACGCTATGGGACCCTGGGGATTTCCTTGGTAACTCAGGTGGTAAAAACTCAGCCTGCAATACGGGAGACCCAGATTCAAACCCTGGGTTGGGAAAATCCCTTGGAGAAGAAACTGGCAACCCACTCTAGTATTCTTGCCTGGAGAAGCCCATGGACAGAGGAACCTGGTAGGCTATGGTCCATCGGGTCACAAAACAGTGGGATATAACTGAGTGACTAGTGGTTTCACTTCACTTTTTCAGGGGGCCCCAGGGCTAGTGCTGGCTTACTGGTGGGCAGAGTCAGGGTCTCAAAGACTCTGCGCTACTGCCCACCCACTGGCAGGTGAAGCCAGGTCCTGGGGTTAGTGCCAGACCACTGGCAGCAGAGCTGTTTCCTGGGGTCTGGCTGCAAGTCTGGGAGCCCAGAGCCCTTTTCAGATTGTTCCTTGGATCAGAGTTGGGTGAGTTGGGTGGGGGTGGGGAGATAGTTGCTGATGTAGTTGAGTAAGGGATAGGGGGGTCCGGAGGTTTAGGATGACTTACTAGTGGGCAGGGCCAGGGCCCAACAGGCCCCAGGGTAGGGTCTGACCTGCGTAGCCGGTCCTAGTTTTCTTGCTTCTGGCGCCTGTCTCCTGGTAGAATGAGCTGGGGCTTGGCCTTCACGTGCAGCCCTCACATGTCCAGGAGCGTGTTTGCTGATGGGAGGGGCTGTGTTCGGCCCCTTTAGTTGTGTGACTTGAGGCATCCCACCACAGGCCTGTGCACCACAGGCTGCGGGGCGGGACCAGGTGTAGTGTTGATGCTAACGAGTCAATATGGCTACCGCTGCTTTCCTGAAATTGAATGTTCCCAGGGTGAGCGACAGCCTCCCGCCTCTCCAGGAGGCTCGCTAAGACCAGCAGGTAGGTCTGGCCCAGCCAGGCTCCTATCACATGACTGCTTTTGCCCTGGCGTTTTGTGTGCGCCATTCAGACTGAAGTCTCTGTTTTCGCTCTGTCCTGTGAGGCTCCGGCGGTTAAGCTGTGCTGGGCTTCAAATCCGAATGCTCTGGGGGCTTATCTTCCTGGTGTCGGACCCCTGGTCTGAGGAGCCTGACATGGGGCTCTGAACTCCCACTCCTAAGGGGAACCTCAACTATAGAATCATTCTCCAATGCATGTGTTGCCCACCTGGAGTGGGGGATGGGATTTGATTACATCACAGGTCCACTCCTCCGATGGTCTCCTTGTGTGCGTATGTTCTAAGTCGCTTCAGTCCTATCTGACTCTGTGTTACCCTATAGTCTGTAGCCCGCCAGGCTCCTCTGTCCGTGGGATTCTCCAGGCAAGTGTGTTGCTATGCTCTCCTCCAGAGGATCTTCCCAAGCCTGGGATGGAACCCAGGCCTCCTGCGACTCCTGCATTGCAGGCTGATTCTTTACTGCTGAGCCACTGAGGAAGCCCACATAGTCTCATTGCTGTTCCTTCTTTATATTGGAGATGGTCTTTTCTGGTAGGTTCTCATCTTTTTCATCAGTGGTTGTTCTGCAGACCGTTGTGGTTTGGGTGTGCTTGTAAGAGGAGGTGAGCTCAGCATCTTTTTCTGCCATCTTGGTTGTTCTTGAGGATGTGGAGAAAAGGGACTTCTTTTACGCTCTCAGTGGGAATGTAAATTGGTGCAGCCACTATGGAAAATAATATGGAGCTTCCTCAAAAAAAAATAAAAATAGAACTACCATATAATCCAGCAATTCCACTGCTGGATATATATGCAAAGAAAATGAAAACTGATTTGAAAAGATACACATGCCCCAATGTTCCTAGCAACATTATTTATCATAGCCAAGATACAGAAGCAACCTAAGTGCCCATCAATAGATGAATGGGTGAAGATGTGGCAAACACACACACGTACTGTACTATTATTCAGCCATTCTTCCACTTGCATTTGCAACAATGTGGATGGGGCTAGTATAATGCTAAGTTAAACAAGTCACATAGAGAAAAACTTTGTTATCACATGAATGTGGAATCTAAAAAGTAAAATGAATATGCATAACAAAGCAAAGACTCACAAGTATAGAGAACAAACTAGGGGTTTATAGTAGAGAGAGGGATGTGGGGAGGGGAGAGATAGAGGTATGGGATTAAGAAGCATAAGCTACTATTTATAAAATAAATAAGCAGCATGACTATATTGTCAACACAGGGCATTATAGACTTTATTTTATAATAAAGTTCTTTAAAATTTTATTTTTTTAAATTTATTTGGCTGCTCCAGGTCTTTGTTGTCACATGCAGGATCTTTAATTGCAGCATATGGTATCTAGTTCCTTGACCAGGGATCAGTCTGGGCCCCCTGCATTAGGAGCACAGACTCTTAACCCCTGGACCACCAGGGAAGTCCTTATTTTTTAATACTTTAAATGGAGTATAACCTATAAAAATATTAAATCACTATATTGTATATCTGAAACAAATAATATTGTAAATCAACTATACTTCAAAAAAACAAACAAACAAACAAAAAAAACAGTTCTCCATTGGAAATGGACCTGAAAAGTTGAATGCCTTGGAAAACTAAATATTTAAGAAGGTTTAGACCTCCCCTCCACCCTTGTGGCTCAGCTAGTAAAGATTCCACCTGCAATGCAGGAGACCTGGGTTTGATCCCTGGGTTGGGAAGATCCCCTGGAGAAGAGAAAGGCTATCCATTCCAGTATTCTGGCCATGAGAACTCCATAGACTATATAGTCGCAAAGTCCATGGGGTTGCAAAAAGTCAGACATGACTGAACGACTTTCACTTTCCACCCTAGATCTCATTACTCACATCCTCCCTCTCCCTGATTCACTTAAATCTGCAAGCCAGGTCTCCAACCCAGTGGCAGACAGCAGATTTATTCTCTGGATGAATTCAATCTGGTAAGCTCCACCCTGGGGGACCAAGAAACAAGTGTGACAGCATCCCAACAACAGCAGTTTTAGGGTTTGAAAAATCCTAATAAATGACAACCTTCTTTCCTACCTGAGTTTAGAATAACCTGAGATATAGACATATTTCAGGTAGGTGGACATCAAAATATAAGCTTTATGATGAGCAGACACCACTTGGTGTCTTTGGTAGGTTATGCTTTTAGATCTGAAACAAAAATAGGCTTCCTTACTTTTCTCTGAAGAATTACACTGACTTACCTACTTTATCAATTCAGAACTTTGAAGCTCTTGGCTTCCCCTGTAGACTCCTCCACTGTGAAATTTATGGCACAGAAAACCTGAGGTTGCTTGTGGTCAGGCTGGCTCCCAAAGAATAGAGAAGAAGGGGTGGTGCTGGGCACAGTTGGTTCCCTCTGATATGTTCCCTAATCAGATAATGGAATGAGTGAGAGTTGGGGAGAGACACCAGAAAGGTCTGCCTTTTTATAGGGGAACCTACCAAACGACATTGCAGGCAACATAAAGTAAAAATACTGTACCTTGGGACATCCCCAGCCTTTTCTTCTGCTCATTCCCCAAAAGGCTGGCATCCAGGCATGGAGTGGCACCCTCAGGTTCCACTTCCAGCCAATTCATTCTAGGTTGGATTGAATAAGTTTTCTCTAGAGATATACCCATACTTGAATGAACATTTCCAGAGACATGAATAATTTTCACTATAAGATTCTTAACACATAACCATTTATTTCTTCTTGTGTGTATGTGTGTTTTGTTTGTTTATTTCTTAACATCGAGAGCCAGTTTAGGGCCTCAGGCTGAAACTCATTCCATTTGGACATTACTTCTTTTTTTTTTTTTTTTATAAGTCTTAAATGTAATTCTTATTTATACTGGGTTACGTTTTTCTCCTGCTATAGCTCTTTGCTACTCTGCTAACTTTGCACCATCTCCATGTCCTATTCCTTTCAAGAATTCATCATTCATCGCCCACAATGCCACGATAGCCTCCTTAACTGGGCTTCTAGCCTCCACAATGGTCCATTTTCTGGGGACTGCACACATAGCTATTTTTTTTTTCCAAAACTTGAATCTGCCTCTGCAATTGTGATGTATTGACTGCCATTTACAGAACTTTACAGAATACCCAGAAATCCTTTCTACTCCATGTATCATTTGTCTCTTCTTGTTTGCTTGCTCTCTTGCCTCATTTCTTTTCCTTATTTCAAAAGTAATACATGCTTATTATAGAAAATATTGAAAGACAGATTATCAAAAAGAAGAAAATAAAACTACCCATACTGGCACCACACAGATTGAGGTAAACCACTTTGAATATTTTGGTATCATTTTTCCATTAGCATCAAATCTTGACTTTGCCTTTCTATCTACTAAGAAGGCATTTTGATCTTATCACTCAATTGCTTTTCGTTTTGAAAATAGCATGGATGTTTCCAGTACAGTTTGCCACTTCCTCCTCCAGGGGATCTTCCCAACCCAGGGATTGAACCTGTGTCTCCCATGTCTCCTGCATTTCAGACAGATTCTTTACCCACTGTGCCATTGGGGAAGCCCCTCAGACTTAAAGTGCTCAGAAATACAAAGAAAAACTAGTACAATAATAATATTTATCCACCTTGAATCGTAGTTCAGTATTGAAATGTATGAGATAGTTTTTATAAATTATCTGAGTCATAAAATACAAATCATAAATCTTTTGTTTTGATCCTAGGCCATATCACTACATAAGAACATCAACGTAAAGCAAAACAGAGTAGTTAGCACTTCAGGAAGTAAAATTTGACAGAAATTAGAAAATCAATGTCAATACCATTTAAAAGTAACACTGACCCAGTAAAAGATGACTTTGCAGACACAATCAACAGGGAGTAAAACTTACAGTTTCTAAAACTGCTTGGTAAAGTTTTCATTGCCTAAAATTGCCAGAAGAATCAAATCTTACTAACAAAATGTATATCTGAACAAAATTGTTTTTCTGTGGACTGTTTCCCTGTAAGACTAATGTATTACCAATTTCATTTTTAGAAAATAAAATACAATGAAATGAAAAGAAACAAAAGCACAGAAACTACAATTAAGACTAAAACAAAATTCAGTAAATTAAGCAAACCTTCATTGTAAAATGTATTAAACTGTCCTGTTCATACTAGTAATAAAATAATTTTATTTACTTAATTGGGATAATATCAAAAAACACATTTTGATAAAAATCCATTAAAGTTGGTATAATTGGGTTAACATGTCCCCTAATCGAGAGTGAAAAGGTTCTTGCTCAGAAGAGCATGAACAAAATGATGGGGTCATGATTTCATATGCTGTTTGTTTCCCAATCACACTGGATTAAAATCATCAGCTGTACAATTAATTTGGTCTCCAATATTCATTAAAAATTATAAGTATTTTAAATATAACTATACAGCTAGTATATTTCACCTCTAGTCTTATTCTAGGAGACTTATTTAAAATACAGTTATATACTTTCATCTTTAAAAATCTAAAAACCATTTACTAACTTAAGAAAGAAATGTTAAACATCTATGTGCCCTGCTCTGCTCTCATTCTCACAACTTGTTACAAAGAAAAGCTCCATCATACTTCTGATACATGTCTTCCATTTATAACCATTCAAGTCTCCAGTCACACCTGAGCTCAAGTCTCACTCTGCCGTTTATTAGTAGCAGTATCTTTTAAGTCACTAAAACTATTTAGTTCAAAGTTTCCTCAATTTTAAATTGTGAGAATAATCTTATGTCCTTTGTGTTGCTGTATGTACCACGGAGATTATTCATAAAACTACTTAGCACTATACTTCGTTTATGGTACATAATGTAATAATTGTAGAGTTATTACTATTGGTTTTGTCTTTAATAAAATTAAGATTAATTACTAAATCCATACAGTGCCCTCCCTTTGAAATGGCTTTCAATTAGAGATTTAAGAGTAAAGCAGCTGAGGTGTTAGGATAAAATATAAAACTTAAAGTCATATTTTGTAAAAGACACATAAAATGGCCATGCAATTACTGAATTGTTTGTAAAAAGGTACAATAATATTTGTAATATATTGTGTACCTTTTTCAAAATGTATTAATAATGAATTGACTTCATTTAAGACAGTACAGAAAAATATCTTTTTTTAATTTAAATTTATTTATTTTAATTGGAAGCTAATTACTTTACAATATTGTATTGGTTTGTATAGAAAAATATCTTTTAAAAGATGATAGCTATAATGGAACAAAATACAACCTCCAGTATGCTGATACAGCATTCTCTATACCACTATAGGACAAGTGATGATAAAAGATTTATGCATGTTAGTACTATGACTCATATGCATGAAGAACAAATCATGTACTATCAAGATGTGTGCTCAGGATACTCTTCCTATATTTGGACTGCTAAATATATTCCTGTTTATTTATTTGCTATTACACATTCTCCATGGTAACTAAATCTAATTAATCTTCTCATGCTTATGTTTACTCAGATTTACACTAAAGAAAAACCTTAATCAAAAAAGGATGACATATTATTAAATTTAGGCTAAGAACATTGGCAAATAACATTTTAAAGATTTCCAAATGAATAATATGCAAATCATTGAGGAATAATTATTATGTAGTCTAAAATAAATTATGTTTAAAATCAAGTGGAATAAAAGTGACAGAATACAAAGTTTTAAACCAATACAAGAAAAGTCTTGTTTTCTGCAGTATTTGGACTTCCCATGCAAACATAATGTTAAGATGTATTTTACCAATAATTTCTGTAAAATCACATGTATTTTTAAAGGAAATTTGATGAAGCAGAAATTGCTATTTAATTTCCAATTGGTTTTCTTTAGGATTTTTTGAAGGAAAAAGTAGCAGAGTATCATCTAAAAAATGATGTTCAATTTTCTGGGTTATCTTCAAAGAAGCAACCTCTAAAATTGGGTAGCTATAAAAGATATCAATGATATGTACAGATCTAATAAACATATGTCTAAAAAAAAAACACATATGTCTAATATAAAGGTACAGCTATAATCAGGGCTACAGATCAATGCTTACCTCTTACTGGGTAAAAGGTCAAAGAAATGAGAAAAAAGAAACAGAAAGCAGGATACTTTTTTCCCAGCTAAGATCATTTCAGATAGCTAGTAGATATAGTACATTTAAGCCTAAATATATTTAATATTGCTATATATTTTTTATCCTTAAGTTGATTTTCATGGCATGACAATGCATATGTTGGGTGACACAAATGCTTATGTAGCATTCTCAGCCTCTTCATTCTGCATGTTTATTGATTCCAAAGGCTGTCTAAAACTCAATGTTTCAACATATTAAATTTAGTTTTAAAAGTAATATAGATCCTTTGATATTTGCAATTGTAGCATAATTCCAAAATAGTTCTCAGGATCTAAATTTTCTCTCCTGCCCCAGACACATTTCAAAGAGTATTTCCTAATTATCTTTGGTGATGTACTTATGCCTTTGCCCAAGGGGTCTCTCTCTATGTATGGATATCATATTTGGCATAATATTTAATGACATACTCTCATTTCTTCAAGTCAAGTTAGTCTTAATATCAGAACATATTCCCTTTTATAAAATCATGTAGATTTCTCAATATGTCAAAGCTCGCAGTGGGATCAGGCTCATAATTTTGGCTTTTTTGTGTGTCTTTTGAAGAAATTTTGAGAAATATGTGTAAATCAATTAGTGTTTTCTAAGCACCTGGTCAGGAAAAAGTAACATATATTATATCTGTGGAGAATGTGTACAGGTACATTCCCCATACTGTTTGAGTTTTTTAAGTTTGAGTTTTTAAGCGAGGTATGTGTTTGTATGTGAGTGTTCTGTGTGTGTGTACATTTGTCTGTGGTGGGGAGCATTGAGGGTAATGGTAAGATATGGGCCCAGGAAAAATTCAGCTGTAGCAGTCTAAGGTAGACTAGAAGGATGTGCCCAAAATGTGTGTTATCTTGGCCATATGAGCTCTGGGAATTCATATAAGAAGTTGAGTAAAGAGAGTTGTTCACATCTAAACTAGACATTGACAAAGAAACAGGAAAGATTTAAGAAAGCAGAGGGGATGATCAGCTTAAGCTTATAAAAAGAGAGGAATTTACTTTTCACATATTGGATCCAAATACTCAGACATGTTGGCTTTGTTCTCTTCCTCCCCAGGAAAGTGAGATAGTTGCCTATAGGACAGTATCTACATTGAGAGGTTTAAGACTATAGGGAAAAGAATGTCTCTTTCTTGAAAAATCATTATACATTTAGACAAGAATTAGCTGTGATTGTGTCACATGTCTATATTGAGACTAATAACTATAGATGGAAAATATTATGCTTTGATTGCCCTGGACTGAATCATATGGTACCTTGAAGACAAAAGTGGGCTCAGACCCATCTAAACACCCTCTTCTAAAAGAAGGGAGAATGAATGCTCGTGACTGAAATAATAAATAATCCAATATGCAAAGGCTTATATGTAATCATCTAACACATTTGTTTTCAGAAACTTACAGGATAGGCTGGCATAATTAAACTACCAGCCTTTTACAGATTGTGCCACTGATGTTTACTTATGTACTGAAGTCACTCGGTTGTGCCCAACTCTTTGCAACGCCATGGACTGTAGCCTACTAGGCTCCTCTGTCCGTGGGATCTTCCAGGCAAGAGTACTGGAGTAGGTTGCCATATCCTTCTCCTTACTTACATACATTCCTATTAATATGTTTGTGTTATATATAGGATTAATAATCACTTTTTCATACTGTTCATAGGGTTCTCAAGGCAAGAATACTGAAGTGTTTGCCAGTCCCTTCTCCAGTGGACCACATTTTGTCAGAACTCTCCACCATGACCTGTCCATCTTGGGTGGCTCTACACGGCATGGCTCATAGTTACGTTGAGTTAGACAAGGCTGTGGTCCCTGTGATCAGATTGGTTAGGTTCCTGTCATTGTGGTTTTCAGTCTGTCTGCCCTCTAATGGAGAAGGGTAGGAGGCTTATGGAAGCTTCCTAATGGGAGAGACTGACTGAGGGGGAAATTGGGACTTGTTCTGATAGGCAGGGCCATGTTCAGTAAACCTTTAATCCAATTTTCTCTTGATGGGTGGGGCTGTGTTCCCTCCCTGTTATTTACCTGGGGCCAAATTATGGAAGTGAAAAATAGATTTAAGGGACTAGATCTGATAGACAGAATGCCTGATGAACTATGGTCAGAGGTTCATGACATTGTACAGGAGACAGGGATCAAGACCATCCCCAAGAAAAAGGAATGCAAAAAAGCAACATGGTTGTCTGAGGAGGCCTTACAAATAGCTGTGAAAAAAAGAGAAGCAAAAAGCAAAGGAGAAAAGGAAAGATATACCCATTTGAACGCAGAGTTCCAAAGAATAGCAAGAAGAGATAAGAAAGCCTTCCTCAGTGATCAGTGTAAAGAAATAGAGAAAAAAAATAGAATGGGAAAGATTAGAGATCTCTTCAAGAAAATTAGAGATACCAAGGGAACATTTCATGCAAAGTTGGGCTCAATATAGAACAGAAATGATATGGACCTAACAGAAGCAGAAGATATTATGAACAGGTGGCAAGAATACACAGAAGAACTGTACAAAAAAGACCTTCACGACCAAGATAATCACAGTGGTGTGATCACTCACCTAGAGCCAGACATCCTGGAATGTGAAGTCAAGTGGGCCTTAGGAAGCATCACTATGAACAAAGCTAGTGGAGGTGATGGAATTCCAGTTGAGCTATTTCAAATCCTAAAAGATGATGCTGTGAAAGTGCTGCTGTCAATATGCTAGCAAATTTGGAAAACTCAGCAGTGGCCACAGGACTGGAAAAGGTCAGTTTCATTCCAATCCCAAAGAAAGCCATATCATATAGGATTGTGCATCACTGCCTGGCAACTAATAAGGGCCTTCCCAGGAAGCACTAGTGGTAAAGGACTCGAATGCCAATGCAGGAGACTAAAAGACCTACATTCAATCCCTGAATCAGAAAGATCTCCTGGAAAAGGAAATAGCAACCTACTAGAGTATTCTTGCTTGGCGAATTCCATGGACAGAGGAGCCTGGCAGGCTGCAGTCCTGAGTTGGACATGACTTGCAACTAAATCCAACTCTAATTTTTAGACTTTCTATAAGTTTCTAATATCTCTCATGTTATCCTGTTTTCCTCTTTGGAAATTACCAGTTTTTCCCTTTACAGTTTATTTATTTTAGTTAGAGCTTCTGAAGAAGAATGGGGCATTCCCTATCAAAGATATCCTCTTTCTACTTTGTTAATAAATATGTGAGATGATGGATATGTTAATTAACTCAGTAGGGAGGAATCTTTTCACAGTGTATACATATATCAAAGCATCATATTATATACTTAAAATACTTTATAATTTATCTTTCAATTATACCTTCATAAAGAAAAATGATATGTTCAAATATTTTAAAGAAATTATATAACACACAAGTAGAAAAGCATTCCTATAATCTCAATAAAGAAACTAGCTATTGAGATAAATTTAGTAACCTAGCAACATTAGTTATAAGATAGTACAATATCGTTACTGTCTTATTAATAACTTTGATTATTCATATTGAAAGGTTACCACATGCAATACATTCATTATATATGAGGCAAGCAAGGATGCCGCCAAAAACTCCAATATGCTGACATGACCCAATTTACTCAAGGTCACTCAACCAATCTATGCAAAAATCAGAAATGAACTACAGCTCATCATGAAGCCCTCATTTCACTAGACTATTGTCTCATAGCACTGGGTGGCATTCATCATGATGACACATTAGCCGTAGGCTGGACCAACGAAGTGTGACATCCATAGTAAAAGAAAAGTAGTGAATAAGAAAAAGAGTCCATTTATTCAAGTTATAGAGTATTCCTCTCCTGCAGTAACTCCACATTTACCTCTATGTTTATTTCACCCCATAGGCCGAGTAGAGTAAGTGGGAACAAGATGGAAGAACAATATTTGGGGAAAGCAGCATCTAGAGTGACATATTTGACTCCATTCCTTCTTGTTCAGTACCCTGACAGAATGTTTGTTCAACACTGACCAAATGTGCTTTATAAAGCCATTTTCTCAGCACTCTATTATTGATTCTCTTTAATTAACATGAATAAAATGTACTTTCAGAGAAATAAATGTATAAAAAGTATTAAAATCTGATTTATTATCCTCTAATATTGCTCACAACCTCACTTATGACATTACCTATCTGCAAAAATCAAAGGCAAGTTTATTACAATGTATATTTCACAGCTCTCAATATTTAAATAAGTTGGAAAAGTAATTGCATTTTTCAGCAGTTGCTTGGAGGATGTAAAATACTAGTATTTGTGATCTTTACCTGTAGGAAAGTGACTTCATTATTATTTCATTTATAATAGACTGTCTCTACAAACATTTAATTTGACATTATATAATCTGAAATATTTTTATAAATAAATGAAAAGCATTTTTCTTCTTGGATGCTTTTCTGTAATCTGTGTGGACAACATATAAACACATACACACACATGCACTATACACATACTCCCCAGGATGAAAAAGTTAAATGAATATTTGAAATACAAAATTTTTCTAACTCTTGTTTAATTTCAGGTTGATTCTTTTCAACATTTGGTAGCTCATCTTTATATGCATTGCCTTCATCAAAACATCTTGCAATGTGGTATCTGTCTACTACTCAAAAGCAAATAATTGGTTTTTTCTCTTGTGCCTATCCTACCCTTTAATTTATTAATACAAAAGGAAATTACAACTATTTTTAGGTCCGTCATACTGTTAGCTCATATTGAATTAAAATCCCTACATCTCATCTACCTTTCTTTTAATGAGTAAACTTGTGAATTTCCTTTTGGCATACAAGCGTATATTTGTATTATCACTTAACATATTTTTTTTCTTAAAATGGTCAATTATTTCAATCTCTCAAGGACTTTTTTGTATCTGATTCTCCATCATTGTTGTTTCTTTATAATACCTGTCACACCAAGATTAAATAGGCAAGGTATCAGTGACCTCAGTCCAAGTCAATAATAAAATTTTGAATGTTCCTGAGCCAAAGAAAATGCCATAACATTTCAAGCTGACACTGACATATATCCATCACTTAAAGGCTATGAATTCATGCTTTTTTATCATCAACTATGAAATATTTCTATACCTGGTCCAATAATAGTTCTTGGAACTCTATCAAATGCCTTACTGAAATGCAGAAGCTCTATGACTTCCATCTATGAGACTTAGGTATTGGGACAGGTACAACAAATAGAATATTCACTTAGATTACAATAAATAGTTTAAATTCATGACTATTGCAATACATTTTACACTAATTCTAAGCAACGTTATGAAAAAAAAAGTTACCACATATCCTTTTTGAATCTCTTCACCATCATACTTTTCTACATCATCCACTTAGGTCCATATTTTTATGCCTCATTCTGTTGACACCAGAATTTTAGATTTCATGGTTTAGTTAAATTTTAAGAAATACAGATTCTAGGATTAATAAGTTTAATGCTTTTAATTTTCTAAAAGGCTACAATAAACCTATTCATTTATTATTACTTTCATTTAATGAAGAATATTTTTATAAAAATCATAAACATAAGAACTTTAAAAAAGTAAATAAATTTGTCTTTATGAAAAGTGACTAGATATATTTATTTGTTTGTTTTCACTGGCTGAGAAAATATTTCCATACACCATCTTTTGGGAACCACTGACTTAGACCTTAGTGCCCATCAATTGAAAAGAAGGATTCCAGGTACTCAGTATACATACAGAACAAAATGCTTCATATCAGGAAGTGTGGTAGGTGCTAGAGAGATAGAGAATTTCTTAAGTTGTGCTTAATTGAAGATAACAGACAGGCAAATAGGAAATCAATTGTCATATGGACTGATGGTGAGTGTTATGACAGCAACAACGTAGGGAGCTGTAGGAACATACTTGAGTGAGGGCTCCCATACTAATCTTGAACACACCAGAGAACCCTTCCGAGAGACTGAGGGCTTCATAATGATGATAATGAAAATGACTAGGGCTTCCCTGGTAGCTCAGCTGGTAAAGAATCCACCTGCATAGCAGGAGACCTGGTTTGATTTCTTGGTTGGGAAGATCTGTTGGGAAAGGGATGGGCTACCCACTCCAGTATTCTTGGGCTTCCCTGGTAGCTAAGATGGTAAAGAATCCACCTGCAACACAGGAAACCTGGCTTGAATCCCTGGGTTGAAACGATCCCCTGGAGGAGAGCATGGCAACCCACTCCAGTATTCTTGCCTGGAGAATCGCCATGGATGGAGGAGCCTGATGGGCTACAGTTCTTGGGGTCTCAAAGAGTCAGACACAACTGAGTGACTAAGCACAGCACATGATGATGATGATAATAGAGAGCAATAAAGAAGGAGGGGAAAGATACAGAGAAGGAAGTTTGTCCAGATATTGGGAACAAGTAGTGAGGCCAGGCATTGAGAGGAAAAACTGGAATTTTATAGTAACTACAATTAATTTAGAATAAAGAACAGAATCCAAGGATAAGATTGATGAGACATGAAAATAGAGATGTTCTCTATTGAATATTCTCTATACTCTATTGAAGACAACAATGCCTATTTCCTATTTCATTTTATTTTGGGTTTTACGGCCATTATTTATTCAAATTAATTTATTCCTTTTGAAAACAACAGGATGGGAAAGACAAGAGATCTCTTCAAGAAAATTAGAGATAGCAAGGGAATATTTCATGCAAAGATGGGCTCAATAAAGGACAGAAGTGGTATGGACCTAACAGAAGCAGAAGATATTATGAACAGGTGGCAAGAATACACAGAAGAACTGTACAAAAAAGACCTTCATGACCCAGATAATCATGATGGTGTGATCACTCACCTAGAGCCAGACATCCTGGAATGTGAAGTCAAGCGGCCTTAGAAAGCATCACTACAAACAAAGCTAGTGGAGGTGATGGAATTCCAGTTGAGCTATTTCAAATCCTGAAAGATGATGCCGTGAAAGTGTTGCACTCAATATGCCAGCAAATTTGGAAAACTCAGCAGTGGCCACAGGACTGGAAAAGGTCTGTTTTCATTCCAGTCCCAAAGAAAGGCAATGGGAAAGAATGCTCAAACTACCGCACAATTGCATTCATCTCACACGCTAGTAAAGCAATGCTCAAAATTCTCCAACCCACGCTTGAGCAATACATGAACAATGAACTTCCAGATGTTCAAGCTGGTTTTAGAAAAGGCAGAGGAAGCCAAGATCAAATTGCCAACATCTGCTGGATCATCGAAAAAGGAAGAGAGTTCCAGAAAAACATCTATTTCTGCTTTATTGACTATGCCAAAGCCTATTGTGGATCACAATAAATTGTGGAAAATTCTGAAAGAGATGGGAATACCAGACCACCTGACCTGCCTCTTGAGAAACCTATATACAGGTCAGGAGGCAACAGTTAGAACTGGATATGGAACAACAGACTGGTTCCAAATAGGAAAAGGAGTACGTCAAGGCTGTATATTGTCAGCCGGCTTATTTAACTTATATGCAGAGTATATTATGAGAAATGCTGGGCTGGAAGAAGCACAAGCTGGAATCAAGATTGCCGGGAGAAATATCAATAACCTCAGATAATCAGATGACACCACCCTTATGGTAAGAAGTGAAGAGGAACTAAAAAGCCTGTTGATGAAAGTGAAAGAGGAGAGTGAAAAAGTTGGCCTAACATTCAGAAAACTAAGGTCATGGCATCTGGTCCCATCACCTCATGGGAACAGGATGGGGACACAGTGGAAACCAGTGTCAGACTTTATTTTGGGGGGCTCCAAAATCACTGCAGATGGTGATTGCAGCCATGAAATTAAAAGACACTTACTCCTTGGAAGGAAAGTTATGACCAACCTAGATAGCATATTCAAAAGCAGAGACAGTATTTTGCCAACAAAGGTCCGTCTAGTCCGGGCTATGGTTTTTCCTGTGGTCATGTATGGATGTGAGAGTTGGACTGTGAAAAAAGCTGAGTGCCAAAGAATTGATGCTTTTGAACTGAGGTGTTGGAGAATACTCTTGAGAGTCCCTTGGACTGCAAGGAGATCCAACCAGTCCATTCTGAAGGAGATCAGCCCTGGGATTTCTTTGGAAGGAATGATGCTAAAGCTGAAACTCCAGTACTTTGGCCACCTCACGTGAAGAGTTGACTCATTGGCAAAGACTCTGATGCTGGCAGGGATTAGGGGCAGGAGGAGAAGGAGACGACAGAGGATGAGATGGCTGGATGGCATCACTGACTCGATGGACGTGAGTTTGAGTGAACTCTGGGAGTTGGTGATGGACAGGGAAGCCTGGCGTGCTGCGATTCATGGGGTCATAAAGAGTCGAACACGACTGAGCGACTGAAGTGAACTGAACTGAACTGATGATATTTAACAAGTACTTTTAAAGTGATTACAGTTATAAGACTCTCCAAGTGAGAGAGAGACAGAAGGAAGGAGAGAGGGAAACTAATTTAATTCTCAGAACATCTATGAGGTATGCATTTTATTATTTCCTTAGTGTTTATGGGGAAGTTCAGTTCACTTCAGTTGCTCAGTGGGGAAATCATGGCACGAATAGGCTCCGTGACTTGCTCAAGTGATACAGCTGGTGAGTAGCAGAACTTGGCTTCAAATCCAGTGTCACTCCAAAATCTAAGGTCTCAAACACTGTATTAAGCCATAAAGAATAAATAATATTTCTATTTTGAAATTGAGGAACTCAGTCAAAAACCTTGTCCAAGACTACTAGGACGAGAGCTTTATCTACCACAGCTCAGCTTCTGTGTTGTACAACTACAGGACAGGGGCTCAGACATTCAGAAGCCAAACTATCAGTGTTCACATCTCAACTCCACTGCTTGCTAACTGCTGTTTACTAGCTGTGTCACAACGGAAGAGTTTCTTAGCCTTCCTAGGCATCAGTTTATTCTTCTACAAAAATTCAGTAGTAAAATTCTTGCTGTATAGTGTTGCTAGGAATAAAGCAATTACTTCTTCTAAAATATAATACTTTAGGAGAGAACACAATTAATAATGCTCAATAAGGATCATGTATTATAATTTTTATACTGCTTCCTGATCACAACAGATTGAAATAATTCATAATGATCAAACAGTTTCACAGAGGTGTGTTCAAAGAAAAAGCCTATTTGTTTTATAAAACCACACCTGACAAGAGTAAATAAGCAAAATTATCTTGTGGCTTTCTAGAGCATAAATTGTAATATTAATCATTTTAATATTAAATTAATTATACATTAAAATATGTCTTATTATTTGAATGTTAGAAAAAGGACATACAGATATCAGTTTTAGGTTGGGGATATTAAAGAGATTCCCTGTCTTTTATTGTAAAGAATATAATCAATCTGATTTTGGTATTGACCATCTGGTGATGTCCCTGGGTAGAGTCATCTCTTGTGTTGTTGGAAAAGGGTGTTTGCTATGACCAGTGCATTCTCAGCAAAACTCTGTTAGCCTTTGCCCCACTTCATTTTGTTCTCCAAGGCCAAACTTGCCTGTTACTCCAAGTATCTCTCGACTTCTTACTTTTGCATTCCAGTCCCCTGTGATGAAAAGGATATCTTTTAGGGGTGTTAGTTCTAGAAGGTCTTGTAGCTCTTCATAAAACCACTCAGCATCTTCAACATTAGTGGTTGGGGCATAGACTTGGATTACTGTGATACTGGATGGTTTGCCTTGGAAATGAACAGAGATCATTCTGTCATTTTGGAGATTGCATCCAAGTACTGCATTTCAGATTCTTGTTGACTACGAGAGCTACTGCATTTCTTCTAAGGGATTTTTGCCCACAGTAGTAGATATAATGGCCATCTGAATTAAATTCACCTCAACAGTGGCCACAGGACTGGAAAAGGTCAGTTTTCACTCCAATCCCAAAGAAAGGCAATGCCCAAAAATAGTCAAACTACTGCACAGTTGCCTTCATCTCACCCGCTAGCAAAACAATGTTCAAAATTCTCCAAGCTAGGTGTCAACAGTACGTGAACTGTGAAATTACAGATATTCCAGCTGGATTTAGAAAAGGAAGAGGGAACCAGAGATCAAATTGCCAACATCTGTTGGATCGTAGAAAAAGCAAGAGAGTTACAGATAAACAACTACTTCTGCTTTATTGACTACACCAAAGCCTTTGATTATGTGGATCACAGCAAACTGTGGAAAATTCTTCAAGAGATGGGAATACCAGACCATCTTACCTGCCTCCTGAGAAATCTGTATGAAGGTCAAGAAACAACAATTAGAACCGGACATGGAACAATGGACTGGTTCCAAATTGGGAAAGGAGTATGTCAAGGCTATATATTGTCACTCTGCTTATTTAACTTATATGCAGAGTACATCATGCGAAATGCCGGGCTGAATGAAGCACAAGCTGGAATCAAGATTGCCAGGAGAAATATCAGCAACATCATATAAGCAGGTGACACCACCCTTATGGCAGAAAGCAAAGAAGCACTAAAGAGCCACTTGATGAAAGTGAAAGAGGAGAGTGAAAAAGTGGCTTAAAACTCAACATTCAAAAAACCAAGATCATAGCATCCAGTCCCATCACTTCATGGCAAATATATGGGGAAACAATGGAAACAGTGACAGACTTTATTTTCTTGGGCTCCCAAATCACTGCAGGTGGTGACTTCAGCCTTGAAATTAAAAGATACTTGCAGCTTGGAAGAAAAGCTATGACCAACCTAGACAGCATATTAAAAAGCAGAGACATTACTTTGCCAACAAAGGTCCGTCTAGGCAAAGCTATGGTTTTCCCAGTAGTCATGTATGGATGTGAGAGTTGGACTATAAAGAAAGCTGAGTGCCAAAGAATTGATGCTTTTGAACTATGGTGCTGGAGAAGACTCTTGAGAGTCCCTTGGGTTGCAAGGAAATCCAACCAGTCCATCCTAAAGGAAATCAGTCCTGAATATTCACTGGAAGGACTAATGTCGATGCCGAAGCTGAAACTGAAATACTCTGGCCACCTGATGCGAAGAACTGACTCATTGGAAAAGACCCAATGCTGGAAAAAATTGAAGAGAGAAGGGGAAGGAGATAACAGAGGATAAAATGGTTGGATGGCATTACTGACTTGATGGGCATGAGTTTGAGCAAGCTCCAGCAATTGGTTATGGACAGGGAAGCCTGGAACGCTGCAGTCCATCGGATCCCAAAGAGTCAGACCTGACTGAGAGACTGAACTGAAATGAACTGTCTTTGATGCTGAGCCTTTAAGAAAAGGGGCTTTCTTTATAAGACAAAGCCATTATCCTCAGTTAGAACAGTATAATCTGTCAGATGAGTGAATCATTTTTTATTTCAGCAATAAGATATCTACCACTGATTTTTTTTTAATTTTTCTTTTCTCTTTAAGACTTCTTAAAGAATTAAATATAACAGAAATGCAGGCTAAAATTTAATGGAAAAAAATAAGATGAATTATAGTGAAAATGAAATATTAAAGTTGGCTGAATTTTGTATCACCATTGTGACAGATGTAATTTATTCTGTAAGTCAGCCTATAACCTCATCAACTTGTGTTTCACACATTTTGTAATTTACTCAAGAATGTTTTTTGAGGGTCTCCCGCATGTGAAATTAAAAGACGCTTACTCCTTGGAAGAAAAGTTATGACCAACCTAGATAGCATGTTGAAAAGCAGAGACATTACTTTGCCAACAAAGTTCTGTCTAGTCAAGGCTATGGTTTTTCCAGTGGTCGTGTATGGATATGAGAATTGGACTGTGAAGAAAACTGAGCACTGAAGAATTGATGCTTTTGAACTGTGGTGTTGGAGAAGACCCTTGAGAGTCCCTTGGACTGCAAGGAGATCCAACGAGTCCATTCTGAAGGAGATCAGCCCTGGGATTTCTTTGGAGGGAATGATGCTAAAGCTGAAACTCCAGTACTTTGCCACCTCATGCGAAGAGTTGACTCATTGGAAGAGACTCTGATGCTGGGAGGGATTGGGGGCAGGAGGAGAAGGGGACGACACAGGATGATATGGCTGGATGGCATCACTGACTCGATGGACGTGAGTCTGAGTGAACTCCCGGAGTTGGTGATGGACAGGGAAGCCTGGCGTGCTGTGATTCATGGGGTTGCAAAGAGTTGGACACGATTGAGAGACTGACCTGTACTGAACTGAACCGCACGTGAGATGTTTTTGAAAAGTATACCATATTGTTACTTAAATTTTAAAGATCTGTGAATTTGACTCTGCAGGTTCCTTGTAAAGTTTACTTCAGAAAGCAAGCAGAACTTGAGATTATCTTTTAAATTTGGGAGAATCTGGAGGAAGTATTTAGCAAGGTCACTAGATCACACTATAAAGAAATGTACTTATTAAGTATCACTTAAATCTCTTTATTGACTATGCCAAAGCCTTTGACTGTGTGGATCACAATAAACTGTGGAAAATTCTGAAAGAGATGGGAATACCAGAACACCTGATCTGCCTCTTGAGAAATTTGTATGCAGGTCAGGAAGCAACAGTTAGAACTGGACATGGAACAACAAACTGGTTCCAAATAGGAAAAGGGGTTCATCAAGGCTGTATATTGTCACCCTGTTTATTTAACTTCTATGCAGAGTACATCATGAGAAATGCTGGACTGGAAGAAACACAAGCTGGAATCAAGATTGCCAGGAGAAATATCAATAACCTCAGATATGCAGGTGACACCACCCTTATGGCAGAAAGTGAAGAGGAACTCAAAAGCCTCTTGATGAAAGTGAAAGAGGAGAGTGAAAAAGTTGGCTTAAAGCTCAACATTCAGAAAACAAAGATCATGGCATCTGGTCCCACCACTTCATGGGAAATAGATGGGGAAACAGTGGAAACAGTGTCAGACTTTATTTTTCTGGGCTCCAAAATCACTGCAGATGGTGACTGCAGCCATGAAATTAAAAGACGTTTACTCCTTGGAAGGAAAGTTATGACCAACCTAGATAGCATATTCAAAAGCAGAAACATTACTTTGCCAACAAAGGTTCGTCTAGTCGAGGCTATGGTTTTTCCTGTGGTCATGTATGGATGTGAGAGTTGGACTGTGAAGAAGGCTGAGCACCGAAGTATTGATGCTTTTGAACTGTGGTGTTGGAGAAGACTCTTGAGAGTCCCTTGGACTGCAAGGAGATCCAACCAGTCCATTCTGAAGGAGATCAGCCCTGGGATTTCTTTGGAAGGAATGATGCTAAAGCTGAAACTCCAGTACTTTGGCCACCTCATGCGAAGAGTTGACTCATTGGAAAAGATTCTGATGCTGGGATGGATGGGGGGCAGGAGGAGAAGGGGCCGACAGAGGATGAGATGGCTGGATGGCATCACTGACTCGATGGACTTGAGGCTCAGTGAACTCCGGGAGTTGGTGATGGACAGGGAGGCCTGGCATGCTGCGATTCATGGGGTCGCAAAGAGTCAGACACGACTGAGAGACTGATCTGATCTGAAATCTCTTAGACTATCAGACCAAGTATATTTTAAACCCAATTAAATTTTATAAAATATCATCAATATTGACTTAGCAAGTGTCTGACAGTGAGTATGAATATCAGATATGATGGACAAAAGATGAATTCTCAGTCAGTGTTATGAACAAACAAGAAATAAATCAACAAGTACAATTTTTAAATGATCTTATTTTTTAACAATGAGAGAAGAATATGACATTAGCATTTCTTACTAACCTAGTCTCCCAAAACTTAAAAGTGTGAACTGGAGCCCAGTCTAACTTGAATCTATTTGACCCACTATCTACTCATTCAATAAATCTTTATTGAACATATGTTATATATTAGGTACATGTTAGGCATCAACAATATACAGACTAATAAAAAAATAGTCCCTGCCCTGAAGGAACCATTGTATTGTTGTTATTTTATAAGTCTAAAATTCAAATTATCATTTAACCTAATATTTAGCATTGATTTATTCAGTCAAAGTATTTACTGATTGCTATCAGTTAGTTTCAAATTAATATTTGTCCTCCCTTAAAAGGAAAGAGGAGCATATTAAGATACATCCATTGACATCTTTTTCATGGGGATTATCTCTCTTTTAAATTAACATGTAGACATTTAAAAACTTGTTATCAGTAGTTTGACCTTTCTAAGATCTAGAATCAGTAAATATTATACACTATTGATATAATTCTTTGTTAGAAATGAAATCCATACTTTTGTATGGATAAGTATTTTATTCTTAAGAAGAAAACCTCATTATCAGTTATAACCATTCAGATAGGTCTTTTCCAAGGTGACAAATAGCTAAATGCATGCATTAGCATTATACACCTCTCAATATTTTCTGCAAGTCCTTGCTCCTAAATTAATATCCTTTTTGATTTATGCACGGAGGCAAGCATTATTTTCCTTTGTAAATAAAAAGAGAAAGGCAATTCATATAATATTTTGGATAAAATGCTTATTTATTCTTCATATATAATGTACATATTTGTTATCTTTCATTTGCTTAATGCTTTTTTGTACTCATCTGACAGGATAGCCATTTAAGAATATTTCACAGGATTATAATAAACCCTTCTTTTTTATTTTCTTAAAGCAATTCATTTCCTTAAGACAATTTATTTCAAAAATATTTTAAGGTGACTTTTTCCTTTTCAAAGGAAAAACCCACAGAGGCATCTAAATTAATTAGGGGGATAAATAATAATTATTTACAAAGATAGAAATCTAGATGTATCATTGCATTAACTGTAAATAATACCCCTAATATTTTCCTGGAAAAGAAATAGTTTATTAACTTGAGACTGTTTGTCACTCCTACTGAAGCAACAGGTGGTGACATGTGTTAGCTCTAAAGTACAGGAAATTCTGAAATTGTATTGTAAGCCCCACATCAAAGTTAACATGACAGTCTTTAATGGTTTAAATGAATGTGTATGCTTTCTGAATACAGATTTTTTTATTACTTTGCAAAGGAATATTCTATACATGAATTGCTAAGGTATCACTTAGGTGAGAAAAATGTCCATAGTTATATTAAGATGACACTCAATCAGCTCTCTTTCAGTTAAAAGCAATTGTGTTTCCATATCCAGAGAAATAATTGGACAGTTTTCCTCATTGTTGGAACTAGAATGGTTTTTTTCTAGTATTCCAAAAGAAATATTTGTCTTGCTCTGAACCATTCCATTAACTGCAAATAGGATAAGTGTTAGGTTTTCTCTGGTTAGTCACATAGACATTAGGAGAGTGTACTAACCAGATTCCCGCCTTCATCAGTTGCCTCCATTAGGAGGAGCTCTAGCAGTATTTGGCCCAGCAGGGTTTAATTTAGCAAACCTCGGAAACTAGTCATTTTCACAGTGATGCAAAACACTCTGAACTTTAAAAACCAGAACACACTGTACTTCCTGTCCTTTTCCTCTCCATGTAACATCACAATGTCTCCCTTTTTTTCTTTTTTAATATATGCATCTCAGAATCTACATGCTGCTTCAGTTCTGTGGATACGTGCAAAGAGGGACTCTTTAAACAAACTGGCTCAACAGAGAGCCAAATCTGTTTTTCTGGAGCACTTAGAGATGGTACTGGCAGAATTACAGGCAAAAGAAATGGCTGAAACTTGAGAAGCCAGTTAAGTAGGGAATGACTTACTCAAATGTAATTTAATTATTTCTGATTCTCTTATCATACAATTATAACTACCATATTTTGAACTCTTACCATGTACAGGGAATGTTCTAAGAATTTGCTATAACTTATCTAATTTATTTCCAATTAATTGTGATGTAACTAAAATGGAAAATTATGTACCCTGCACAGGTTACATCGTAAACGGAGAAATCTGGCTTCCATCAAATAGCTATAATAATTATTCAGAAACGTTAACAGACTTTTTTTCCCCCAGAACTCTCCCACTGTCATTTTTCTTCACTTAGAGTGAGGAAATAATCAATAATAATCAGCTAAGGGAACATATGCAGAGACATTACTTTGCCAACAAAGGTCCGTCTAGTCAAGGCTATGGTTTTTCCTGTGGTCATGTATGGATGTGAAAGTTGGACTGTGAAGAAAACTGAGCGCCGAAGAATTGATGCTTTTGAACTGTGGTGTTGGAGAAGACTCTTGAGAATCACTTGAACTGCAAGGAGATCCAACCAGTCCATTCTAAAGGAGATCAGCCCTGGGATTTCTTTGGAAGGAATGATGCTAAAGCTGAAACTCCAGTACTTTGGCCACCTCATGCGAAGAGTTGACTCATTGGAAAAGACTCTGATACTGGGAGGGATTGGGGGCAGGACGAGAAGGGGACGACAGAGGATGAGATGGCTGGATGGCATCACTGACTCGATGGACGTGAGTCTGAGTGAACTCTGGGAGCTCGTGATGGACAGGGAGGCCTGGCCTGCTGCAATTCATGGGGTCGCAAAGAGTCGGACATGACTGAGTGACTGAACTGAACGGAACTGAACTGCAGGGAACATAAAGAGAAGATAGGGGAAAAAAATAACTTGTTACTCTTGTTTTCATTTTTGATGCTAAGAGATGCCCAATTCTGTTTTTTCCCAGTGATTATTTGAGCTATTCCAAACCCTGAAAGATGATGCTGTGAAAGTGTTGCACTCAATATGCCAGCAAATTTGGAAGACTCAGCAGTGGCCACAGGACTGGAAAAGGTCAGTTTTCATTCCAATCCCAAAGAAAGGCAACGCCAAAGAATGCTCAAACTACTGCACAATTGCACTCATCTCACACGCAAGTAAAGTAATGCTCAAAATTCTCCAAGCCAGGCTTCAGCAATATGTGAACCATGAACTTCCTGATGTTCAAGCTGGTTTTAGAAAGGGCAGAGGAACCAGAGATCAAATTGCCAACATCCACTGGATCATGGAAAAGGCAAGAGAGTTCCAGAAAAACATCTATTTCTGCTTTATTGACTATGCCAAAGCCTTTGACTGTGTGGATCACAATAAACTGTGGAAAATTCTGAAAGAGATGGGAATACCAGAACACCTGATCTGCCTCTTGAGAAATTTGTATGCAGGTCAGGAAGCAACAGTTAGAACTGGACATGGAACAACAGACTGGTTCCAAATAGGAAAAGGAGTTCGTCAAGGCTGTATATTGTCACGTTGTTTATTTAACTTATATGCAGAGTACATCATGAGAAATGCTGGACTGGAAGAAACACAAGATGGAATCAAGATTGCCAGGAGAAATATCAATAACCTCAGATATGCAGATGACACCACCCTTACGGCAGAAAGTGAAGAGGAACTCAAAAGCCTCTTGATGAAAGTGAAAGAGGAGAGTGAAAAAGTTGGCTTAAAGCTCAACATTCAGAAAACGAAGATCGTGGCATCTGGTTCCACCACTTCATGGGAAATAGATGGGGAAACAGTGGAAACAGTGTCAGACTTTATTTTTCTGGGCTCCAAAATCACTGCAGATGGTGACTGCAGCCATGAAATTAAAAGACGCTTACTCCTTTGAAGGAAAGTTATAACCAACCTACATAGCATATTCAAAAACAGAGACATTACTTTGCCAACAAAGGTTCGTCTAGTCAAGGCTGTGGTTTTTCCTGTGGTCATGTATGGATGTGAGAGTTGGACTGTGAAGGCTGAGTGCCAAAGAATTGATGCTTTTGAACTGTGGTGTTGGAGAAGACTCTTGAGAGTCCCTTGGACTGCAAGGAGATCCAACCTGTCCATTGTGAAGGAGATCAGCCCTGGGATTTCTTTGGAAGGAATGATGCTAAAGCTGAAACTCCAGTACTTTGGCCACCTCATGCAAAGAGTTGACTCATTGGAAAAGACTCTGATGCTTGGAGGGATTGGGGGCAGGAGGAGAAGGGGACGACAGAGGATGAGATGGCTGGATGGGATCACTGACTCGATGGACGTGAGTCTGAGTGAACTCCACGAGTTTGTGATGGACAGGGAGGCCTGATGTGCTGCGATTCATGGGGTCGCAAAGCGTCAGACACGACTAAGTGACTGATCTGATCTGATTGTCTCATTCTTTGATATCTCAGATTGGCAATGAGTAGACTTGTAGATTCCTTAAGCTAAGCTTCAAAGTTCCTAAATGTGGGTTTTTCAGATTCATAGGATAATGACAATTAATTAAATTAAAATATATTTTTCAATAACTATACAAGCTGATCCATTCCCTGGTGGCTCAGACAGTAAAGCGTCTGTCTACAATGTGGGCGATTGGGTTCAATCCCTGGGTCTGCAAGATCCTCTGGAGAAGGAAATGGCAACCCATTCCACTATTTTTGCTTGGAAAATCCAGTGGATGGAAGAGCCTGGTAGGCTACAGTCCGTGGGGTTGCAGAGTCAGAGATGACTGAGTGACTTCACCTTTATACAAGCTGATCCATAAGCAGAAATTCCAAACAAAAACAAAATCATAAACTTATGTGTTAGTCAGTCAGTTGTGTACTCAGTTGTATCTGACTCTTTGCAATCCCAAGGGCTGTATATCTACCCAGGCTCCTCTGTCCATGGAATTTTCCAGGCAAAAATCCAAGACTGAGTTGCTGTTTCCTACTCTAGATCTTCCTGACCCAAGGATTGAACCCACGTCTCCTGAGTCTCCTGCATTGTCAGATAGATTCTTTACCACTGTGCCACCAAATTAAATTACACTACTACTGTTGATTTACACATAAGTAAGAAATTAAATGCCCATGATTGGCCTAGCTTGCTCTCAAGCTTACACTGAATGGAGGCCCAATGATAGTGGGAAACAGATAAATGCTCTCCCGACAAGAGAAAGTCCAACCTGAGTGAGGAAATAATAACATACCCGAGACTCTGAGAGATTAGAACACTCGCTACATGAAAATCAACAGAAATGGACTTGAAATTGATAAGAAAAAAAAAATTGGCCATCTTGAAAGAGTACTGCTCTTTTGGAGCAGGACCAGTTATATCATAGAATCTCAGGGGGAAAGAGACTGAACAAAACAGGTAATGGAAATTAAAATTCCTTTAGAACAAAAGTGAAGTGCAAGGCTCAGTAATGAGTTCAATGTAACGTATGCAGTTAGGTTACTAACTCCTAGAACACAGAGCTCACACACTTCTACTAATCCCATCATGGGCATACATTCTATATTTTTTAACTTTTTAAAAAAATTGAAGTATAATTGCTTTACAAGTTTGTGCTAGTTTCTGCTATACAATGAAGTGAATCAGATATACATACACATATATCCCCTCTCTCTTGGACCTTCCTCCTATCCCACCTATCTATGTCCTATGACTTAGGGATCACACTACTGGGCATAAAACCTGAGAAAATCATAATGCAAAAAGACACATGTACCCCAGTGTTCATTGAAGCACTATTTACAATAGCCAGGACATGGAAGCAATCTAACTGGTTATTGACAGATGAATGTATAAAGAAGATGTGGTACATATGTAGAATGGAATATTGCTCAGCCATAAAAAAGAATGGAATTGGGACATTTGTAGAGATGTGGATGGACCTAGAGCCTGCTATATTTTTAAACTGGAAAGAGGAGCTAATGCCTCCTCTTAGATAGTATGCTGCTACTGCTGCTAAGTTGCTTCAGTCATGTGCGACTCTGTGCGACCCCATAGACAGCAGCCCACCAGGCTCCCCCGTCCCTGGAATTCTCCAGGCAAGAAACTGGAGTGGGTTGCCATTTCCTTCTCCAATGCATGAAAGTGAAAAGAGAAAGTGAAGTCGCTCAGTCATGTCCAACTCCCAGCGACCCCATGGACTGCAGCCTACCAGGCAGCCTTCTCTGCCCATGGGATTTTCCATGCAAGAGTACTGGAGTGGGGTGCCATTGCCTTCTCTTTAGATAGTATAAATGTTTTTATATTTGCCTTTGGTCTATGCCAGGCATGTGGTTTACATATAGGTGTCCTAATCCAACAAAGAAGTCAGAAGCTGGTTTATTTTTCTACGAACCCTGTCCCACATTGATTGAGGGTAACTCCTGGGGCATTAACTTCCTAGTAATTCCAGCTTTCTCTGTGTCCAAACTGCAAGTTCCTATAGTCAGTGAACATTCTCAAGCAAAAATCTCAGGCTTATTGAGGAGACAAGAGCATTTAGAAAGAGTAAAGCAATAAGAACAAAGCTGTTCTTCTATAGACCTTCCTATAGCCCTTGTTTGCCCCTCATATATTCCAACCATTTTCTATCAGGTTAATAACAAAATACTGTCTATCTCTGTCTCTGGATTTTGCTTGTTCACTATGTACATGTGTGTACATGCACACATACACAATTGCTTGCTTGTTTCCAAAAATGATTGATATTACTTCTCCGTCCTCCATGAATAATCTTAGTTTGACCTTCAAACCAATAGGCATGCCAGATGCCATAACAAAAATGTGATTATAAAACCTTTTAAGCCTCTTCAATCATATCTAAACATTCATATTATCTTTTAGATTTTTCTCTAACCATCTCACAGAATCATACATTTCTTTTCAATCCCACTGCTTTTTCTTCTTTATATCCAGATTACTAACACAGCCCTCTGGCTCTGTCTCATAATTCTGATCTTGTCTTCTCCAGACAAAACTCTGTAGAAACTGTTCTTTCTTACCTTCAAACCAACCGGATCTTTCCCTTTCTTTAGAACACTTTAGTAAGTATCCACTGATGGTAAGGTTTTTGGCTCTGGACCATCGAGTGTGCACTTCTCTCGGCCTGAAATATGATTTTCAATTGTCTCCAGCTGGAAAGCTTTATTGATCATCCAGTCTCAGTATAGTTATTACTTCCTCTCTTCTCCAATTGCCAGCCTTTGACAAGTGACCTTCCCTGTGCTCCTGGGATGCTCTTATTTCCCCATCATAGTCCTTATCATACTGCATTGACCTTGCCTTTTTAGTTCTGTCTTTCCCAACTAAACTGTGAGCCCCATGAGGGCAGGGGCCAAGCTTTTATATTTACTGTTTTGCTCTTCATGCTCAGTAGAAACATTGAATTTTGTTTGACATTCTGAACAAGTAAATGGGTATAAATTTAAAGATTGAGTGATTATTGAATATCAAGTACTGAAAAGCCCAAGTTTCAGGTACCCAGGGATATATGGTCAAAAATGTAAAATACATTTAAGTGCAGAGGGAAGAGCTGCTAAACTGGAAAAATGGTGTAGTAAAAAATTACTCCATGTTGTTAGAAATTTACTTAGAGCTAAGAACCACAGTAGATAAGTTAGTATTAATTAAATTACTTTCTGGTACAAAGGATTTTAATTAGATTTTTTTTTCTTGTCTGATAATAAGTCTGTTTTTATCATTTGTTATTTTTATTATATTATTGTTATTATGTTATTTTTATTTGTTATTATCATTTTTTTGCCAAAATTTCATGCTGTCTAGTAAGCATAACACAGTAACTTAAAGTCTGTCTTGCGATGTCAACTTTGAATTTAATGAGGCTTTGTTACTGAACATCTTTAATTACATATTAGTCACTTAGAGATTGATATACATGCTTCCCTGGTGGCTCAGAGGTTAAAGCGTCTGCCTGCAAGGCGGGAGACCAGGGTTCAATCCCTGGGTCAGGAAGATCCCCTGGAGAAGGAATTGGCAACCCACTCCATTATTTTTGCCTGGAGAATCCCATGGACAGAGGAGCCTGGTAGGCTAGAGTCCATGGGGTCACAAAGAGTTGGATACAACTGAGTGACTTCACTTTCTTTCTTTCTTTCACTTAGACGTTGGACTGCACTAATGCACATGTATTAGAAAATCAAATATCAGGGAGAAAATGTAAGCCTTTTGAATTTATTAACTAGAAATACACATGAAAGGATAACTGCAGTCAAATTTCAATACCTCTACTCTTACACACAAATATACTACCGTGACCACACTCTCAGAAAAAGCATTCCTTGGTTACTTCTGTGAGAAAGTTTTAGGTAGAAAACATGATAGGCTGTCTCAGTTTTAAGGAATACGTACCCTGTACCCCAAGACATTGTCAATTTACCTTTCAAATGTTTCAGCATTTTCCTGCAGTAAATATAGCCTAATTTTTTAACTTTTTAGTTTGAAATAAATATAGATTCACAGAAAGATGAAAGGTAGCAAAGAGAGGTGCTGTGTACCTCAGTTCAGTTCAGTTCTGTTGTTCAGTGGTGTCTGACTGTTTGCGACCCCATGAACTGCAGCACACCAGCCCTCCCTGTCCATCACCAACTCCCGGAGTTCACTCAAACTCATGTCCATTGAGTTGGTGATGCCATCCAGCCATCTCATCCTTTGTCATCCCCTTTTCCTTCTGCCTTCAATCTTTCCCAGCATCAGGGTCTTTACAAATGAGTCAGCTCTTTGCATCAGGTGGCCAAAGTATTGGAGTTTCAGCTTCAACATCAGTCCTTCCAATGAACACCCAGGACTGATCTCCTTTAGGATGGACTGGATGGATCTCCTTGCAGTCCAAGGGACTCTCAAGAGTCTTCTCCAACACCACAGTTCAAAAGCATCAATTCTTCAGTGCTCAGCTTTCTTTATAGTCCAACTAACACATCCATACATGACTACTGGAAAAACTATAGCCTTATCTAGATGGACCTTTATTGACAAGGTAATGTCTCCGCTTTTTAATATGCTGTCTAGGTAGGTCATAACTTTCCTTCCAAGGAGTAAGTGTCTTTTAATTTCATGGCTGCAGTCACCATCTGCAGTGATTTGAGAGCCCCCCCAAAATAAAGTCTGCCACTGTTTCTCCATCTAATTGCTGTGAAGTGATGGGACCGGATGCCATGATCTCAGTTTTCTGAATGTTGAGCTTCAAGTCAACTTTTTCACTCCCCCTTTTCACTTTCATCAAGAAGCTCTTTAGTTCTTCTTCACTTTCTACCATAAGGGTGGTGTCATCTACATATCTGAGTTTATTGATATTTCTCCCAGCAATCTTGATTCCAGCTTGTGCTTCATCCAGCCCAGCGTTTCTCATGATGTACTCTGCATATAAGTTAAATAAGCAGGGTGACAATATACAGCCTTGATGTACTCCTTTGCCTATTTGGAACCAGTCTGTTGTTCCATGTCCAGTTCTAACTGTTGCTTCCTGACCTTCACACGGTTTCTCAAGAGGCAGGTCAGGTGGTCTGGTATTCCTATCTCTTTAAAAAATTTCCACAGTTTATCCACACAGTCAAAGGCTTTGGTAGAGTCAATAAAGCAGAAATAGATGTTTTTCTGGAACTCTCTTGCTTTTTCCATGATCCAGTGGATGTTGGCAATTTGATATTATTTCCTTTGCCTTTTCTAAAACCAGCTTGAACATTTGGAAGCCCACGGTTCATGTATTGCTGAAGCCTGGCTTGGAGAATTTTGAGCATTACTTTACTAGCCTGTGAGATGAGTGCAATTGTGCAGTAGTTTGAGCATTCTTTGGCGTTGCCTTTCTTTGGGATTGGAATGAAAACTGACCTTTTCCAGTCCTGTGGCCACTGCTGAGTTTTCCCAATATGCTGGCATATTGAGTGCAACACTTTCACAGCATCATCTTTTAGGATTTGAAATAGCTCCACTGGAATTCCATCACCTCCACTAGCTTTATTTGAAGTGATGCTTTCTAAGGCCCACTTGACTTCACATTCCTTCTCATGTCTGGCTCTAGGTGAGTGATCACACCATTGTGATTATCTGGGTCATGAAAATCTTTTTTGTACAGTTCTTCTGTGTATTCTTGCCACCTCTTAATATCTTCTGCTTTTGTTAGGTACATACCATTTCTGTGCTTTATTAAGCCCATCTTTGCATGAAATGTTCCCTTGGTATCTCTGATTTTCTTGAAGAGATCTCTAGTCTTTCCCATTCTATTGTTTTCCTCTATTTCTTTGGATTGATCACTGAGGAAGGCTTGGAACTCTGCATTCAGATGCTTATATCTTTCCTTTTCTCTTTTGCTTTTCACTTCTCTTCTTTTCACAGCTATTTGTAAGGCCTCCTCAGACAGCCATTTTGCTTTTTTGCATTCCTTTTTCTTGGGGATGGTCTTGATCCCTGTCTCTTGTACAATGTCGTGAACCTCCATCCATAGTTCATCAGGCACTCTATCAAATCTAGGCCCTTAAATCTATTTCTCACTTTTCTCTGTATAATCATAAGGGATTTGATTTAGGTCATATCTAAATGGTCTAGTGGTTTTCCCCACTTTCTTCAATTTCAGTCTGAATTTGGCAATAAGGAGCTTATGATCTGAGCCACAGTCAGCTCCTGGTCTTGTTTTTGCTGACTGTATAGAGCTTCTACATCTTGCCTGCAAAGAATATAATTAATCTTATTTCAGTGTTGACCATCTGCTGATGTCCATGTGTAGAGTCTTCTCTTGCTGTGTACTTATCACCCAGTTAATGGACACATTATGTAACAATATTAAACCTGAGGATTTGACACTAGTACAGTGTGCATAAACACTTCTGTATCATTTTATCACATGTGCAACCACCACCCAAATTAGAGATACAGAACTCATTGAGCACCACAAAAATCTCCCTGGTAGTACCATTTTATGGTCGCACTGATCTTCCCCAGTTCACTATCCCTAAACTACAGTAACCACTAATCTATTTTCTGGGCTGTATATTTTTAGAATATGGAGAGTATTATATAAATGAAATCATAGAGTATGTGAGAGTATGTGACCTTTTAAGACTACTCTTTTTTCACCATGAATGAAATAATTTGTTCCTTTTTCTTACTGAATAATATTCCAAGTAATGGGTATATGACAGTTTGTTTAAATATTCCCCTACTCTAGGTTTCTAAGAGTCAGACACAACTGAACAACTAACACAGAAGGCATTTTGGTTATTTCCATCTTTTTACTATTCCATAAATTGCTATGACAATCTTGTACAGTTTTTTTTTTTAATAACCAACGAGGATTTACTGTATAGCACAGAGAAATATATTCAATATCTTATTATAAACTGTTATGGAAAAGAGTTGGAAAAAAGGAATGTGTACACATGTATAACCAGATAACCAGATCACTTTGCTATATACCTGAAACTAACACAATATTGTAAATTAACTATACTTGTAAATTAACAATAACCAAAATAAAAGGTGAAGAGATAGAGCAAAGATTCCAATAAAATGCTTATATTTAAAAAATGTGTTGATTGAAGGAAGACCTGGGGCAGTGTTGGGAAGGGGAGCACTATGTAATGAGATGATGGTAGGTGACCACTTGAGATCCAGACCTCATGAAATCAATCTGACAAACCTGTGAAGCATACTGGGATTAGACTGGAATGACTCTTGGAGGATGGTGGGCACATACCTCCAGGATTGTGGTGGAGGGTACGTTCCTTATTTCTGAAACTGATCGTGGCCCTGGGGGTGACTCACTGGTGACTGCCCTCTTCCCCCACTCTGAGAGGGCATTCCTTCTGTCCTAGGTCAGCTCCTTAGACCTCAGCGTGTGTCATTCAATCATGTCTGACTCTCTTTGACCCCATGGACTATAGCCCACTAGTCTACTCTGTCAATGGAGTTCTCCAAGAATATTGGAGTAGGTTGCCATTTCCTCCTTCAGGGGATCTTTCTGACCCAGGATCAAACCCAGATCTCCTGTATTGCAGGCAGATTCTTTACTATTTGAGCCCAGGAAGTGACCCAAATCTTTATTCGTTAAACAATGAGTCCTTAATGTTTCTGTTATTTAATACCTAAATTAATTAGGATCACAATAATAGAGACAATTGTTGGGGGTGAAAAACAGAGAAATAAATTTGAGAAAACCGCCTGGAATGAAGGTTCTTTTTTCAAGTTCCCCTATTCTTTTTCCATACTGTCCTTTCTTGCCTTATGGTTTCTAGTCTTCCCGTTATTACTGTATTTAAACATTTTTTTGCTCTCTCTGAACATTTTAACATACGTCTTTTACATTCAGATTCTTCTGTTACAATTCTTAGACTGCAAATTATCCCATTTGTTGCATCTGCTGAGTTTCCTCTCCTTCTGGTACAAGTTTTTGAGTGGACAGAAGACATCATTTTTCTGTAATAAATGCCCAAGAGTGCTATATTGTGTTGGAGGAGGTCACCCAGCAGATGGGATTGCCAGTTGACTCATGAGCTGGACTCAAGCAATGGAAATCCCCCCATCCCCTCCTCTGTCCTTGTAAAAAAGTACCTTCTGTACACCAGTCCATCACCAGGAGCTATTTCAAGGACATAGCCATGAGAAAGTATGGTCTTGTTGGACCATCTTAACTGTGTACAAAACTGAACTCTGTTAAGATTTCTACACAAATGTTGATGATTGTGGCAGAAGGATGTGGAGATTTAGTTAGCCTATGGTTGCCTCATATGCTTGTTCAAACAGCTACCTACCAGTCTGGAGTAATCTGCCTCTTTCTTCATCTCTCCTTGCCCTCTGTGTATAGTCAAAGATTATACCCAGCATTTCCCAAGGTTGCAAACCAACAAATGACAGGCCGGCCAGGAGACTGGAGAAATGGGTCTTGGAAAAGACACTTTCTCAGGAGAAATTCTGAGTTAGGCAGCCACTCTATGTGCCTCGTATGTTAGATGCTTGTGGACTCCCAGTTTGTGAAAACACCTGCTGATTTGAAGAACTGTGCATAGCACTGTTACAGTGAAAAAAAGAAAGCCTTCTTTGAGAAGAAAATATCTAAGTTTAGATTGGAAGGATGAAAAAGATAGCCATTTATGGATTTGAATATGATTGTGAGTTAGAGAAGGGGGTTAGTTTGAATGTAATAATTCAAACAGGCAGAAAGAATAGCAGTAAGTAGGAGGATGGAGGGGCCTTGAAATCTTTGAGGAAAAGAAAGGAGGTCAGTATTCCAGGACAATATTGAATCCGGGTTAATGTGGCATGGGATGATGTTGGAAAAGGAAAGAGACTCAGATCTTATATAAGGTGCAGTGAGAAGTCATTGACAACTTTCAACTAGGGATGACATAATATAAATTACATTTTAAAAGACCTCCTTCTTACTGTTGTGTGGATAATAGATTATCTGAGAGCAAGATTGAAAGCAAATATGTCAGAAGTATTTTGCAAGAGGTTCTCCAGGTGAGATATGATGATGTTTTGGACATAAAGGATTAAAGATTTAGAGAATGAAATGGTAAATATCTGGAAATGGATATGAACTTGAGCAAACTCAGAGAGATCATGGAGGACAGGGAAGCCTGGTGTGCTGCAGTCCATGGGGTCGCAAAGAGTCAGACGTGACTTAACAGTTGAACAGTAACAACAGTGGTAAATATTTTGGACTTTCAGAGTCATCTTGAGAAGATAAGATTTCTTTGTATTCAATCACAGGTGTTTGTTCCTAGCAACTACCAGCTAGGTAGAAGCAAGTCTCTTAAACGTTTGTTTGTTTGTTTTTTAATGAGTGTTTCCCCTTTTGAGAGAGACAGTGAAGTGTCATGGTTAAGAACATAGGCTCTGGAACAAGTCTGGATGCTATCTCACTCCTACCAATTATGAGGGGACTAGTTGGTTAAGTTTCTCAAACTTACTGTGCCTAGTGTATGAAGTTGAAAAAATAATAGTACCCACTTTACTGGGTGATGACTGTGTAACTTAATACTGTACATATATAATGTTACATGCTTGAACAGAGCCTTCTGCCTAGGCATTGCTCACTATTAGCAGCTATTAAGTAGATAATAGACTTGGTTCTGAAAAATATGTGTATATTTGTTGTATATAAATTGAATTGACTCTGAGTCTAACATTATATTGAAGAATTTAGCTATTAAACTAAAATTATTCTATAAAACAAGTACTTTTACCTATTTCTGTAACTATTTTGATTCTAACTCTATTGGGTCTTATTTTAACTAAAAGAAAATGTTCACCTAGAGATTGAAATAATTTAAACCCCACAAGATTCAAATAAAGTAATTTTCTACTTGTGGATTCAGTGTTTTGTCTGGTTTTGCTCTGGACAATTCCCAGGGCTACTTTCATATACGTGCTCTTAGCCTGGGTATATGATCCACACCCCTACCCTTTAGTCCTCCTGTTAGGTTGTCTTATATTCACAATGGAGATACTGAATCTGGAGCCTATTCATCTCATGAAGATATCTACAAGCTGTTTTGGAAAGAACACATATCCCTTTGTAATGCGTATTCTTGGTAAGAAATAATGTTGTTCTTCATATTCGTAAACATCTACCAAATCAGAAATACAGGTGGCACATATGTCGTTATCCTTTTACCCAAGACTTACACAGATAGGACTCATCTTTGGGCATTTGTTTCATGCCCTATAAAGTTTTCAAATCAGTGTTTTAAAAAGCCTCCTCTAATCAGATTTTCTATGGCGTTTATCCTTAGTTAAATTTTGGCTCTTTTACATTGTACCACAGTAGAGCTTTGTCACTCAGGTCTTAGACTATGAAATAGGTTTAATTGCATCCTTAAGGAATCCATAATCTGTCTAAGCTTCATTAAGAAATTCTTTGCTTTGGCATTACAACCAAAGTCAATTTATGATAACAAGTTAAACAGATTACAGATCCTTCTCTTCCAATATTTTTTATTTCTACTCTTTTGTATGGGCTCTAGAAATTTTCATTATGAATACCTGATAGACAAGAAACTTTATAAATACACATTATACCATAATTAACAATAAAAATCTAATACCAGGTCTTGATCTTTGTATCATCTGAGGACAGAGTAAAAGCATAAGTCCTCTCTTCTTGATTGTTAAAGATATTACAAAGCACAGCTAAAAATAACTCCATACAATCAAGTTTGACATTTTAAGAGTCAAAGGTTTTAGGCCATCCTTTTATTTTTCTGTTTCAAGATCCAACTGTTCTTTAAAGAAGTTGAAGCAAAATAAGATTTAATTCTTAAAATATCTCAGAGTAAACTTCCCTGTGTATAGAAATCTGTTTATTTTTTTTTTGTATCTTAATTTTAAAATATTGTTAATTTTTATGTAGTCATTATATCTTATATTCTTTCTTCAAGGTTAAATAGCCAATAAATACTGTAGTAGAAAACTGAACTAAATTCCTCTAAATAAGAATGCATACTTGGAAGTTAATAAATGAAACAATGTTTACTTATTTCTGAAAAGCCAATCACAGTGGCATAAATTAAATCTTACATTAAAAAATAGCATCCAACACATTTAGTGAATATAAACCTTCAGTTAGCTGAATATATATATCAGTTTTTTCTGGAAATGTTGATACTTCTTTTTTCTTTATTAAAGAATTAATAGTATTTTACTTTGTCCTTTCTAGATGAGCAATCTATCAGACTCACAGATGTTTCTAATTTATCAGAAAACTAACGAACTCTTCCTCTGCATAAGTTGATGTCCTGTAAAGGACACAAGGTCCATGTGGTGCTCTCAAGACATGAGGAACAGTTACTGTCTGGATGATTTAACTAAGACACTGTTTCCTGAAGAACTACGCCTTGCCAACTTTTGCTGAAATAGAGTATAACATCAGAGAGATTCTGTTTTTTTAGAATTTTTTCCCAGTCTGCACATGCGTGCTCAGTCATGTCAGACTCTCTGTGATCCCATGGGCTGGAGTCTGCCAGGCTCCTCTATCCATGGAATTTTCCAGGCAAGAATGCTAAAAGGGGTTGCCATTTCCTACTCCAGGGGATCTTCCTGACCCAAGGATCAAACCCATGTGGGTTTGAGTCCTAGTACCACTATTTTAAGATGCTAGGAAAAGTCTTTAATCATGATCAATTCCAAGTTCCTCTTGTATTACAGGCAGATTCTTTGCTGTCTGAGCCACCAGGGAAGCCCAAAGTGAGAACAATACTAAGTTAAATACCTCATAGCATTGTTATGTGATAAAATTAGATGATGCACTTGAAGTAGCCTGCAGACTATCTGGCATATAGAAAATATTCAATTAACATTAGGTATTATCAATATCACTATTACTCTTAGGCAATTATTATGAATATAGTGCTTCTTACTACAAAAATGTAAATAAGCCAAATTGAACTTCTGAACAATACTGGTGAAGATAGAAAGTATTTAAACGCACCCCCCCCCACCCCTGGAAGGCAGGTTTATCCTTTTGTATCACTAGTTTATGATCAAATGTACTTTAACAGAGAGCAACCATCCACAGTTATTCCTCATCAATCAAAAAATATGTATTAGCAGCCATCATATACTTAGTATCTACTATATGATAATATGTAAAGGTCCAATGGGAGATATTTTAGAGGTATAAGGCATGGATGATTTAAGCTGTTAAATAACTTTCATTTTGGGGTGAATTAGAGAATACTAATTGGTATGAGTCATTCTTGACTAATATAATGGACTATAAAAACTCAGTATCAAGGCATAAAATGCCAAAGCTGTAGTCTATTGATAAGAAGTCCTCCAGCTACAAATGACAAAATTCAACTCAAATTAGATGAAATTAAAAACATGAATGTATTGGTTTGTCTAAATAAAAGATTCAAGGCAGATATGGGGCATGGCCCGATCCAGGGAGTCCAAGAATTCTTATCAGTCATCGGTTTCTATTTCTCTACCTTTTTTTTCTGTATTGGCTTCATTTTCATGGAGGTCCTCACTACAACCTGATGAAATTGTTTTTGGCATCTCCTGACTCAAAATTTAGCAAGCCCAAATGCCAAGAATGTGTCTCATTGATCTTGACTCTCATGCTCATCCTGAACTAATAACTGTGGGCAAGAGGATGATGGTATACAGTCATATCTGAGCCCAGCACTCCTGGAGATGGAAAATTGAACATAAGAACTGATCATGGTAGAGAGGTAATTTCACAAAACAAAAAGTGCTATTATCAATGCACACCTGTATATTTAAAAAAATGAATTTGCACACATCATGACACTTTGTCTCTAAATGCTCCAACATGCACCACCTAAGAATGTAGATCACTGTCTATTTAATCAACACACTGGTACTTACTCTACCTCATAATATTAATAATTCTGTATCATCAAATGTAGCAGTCATATTGAAATTTCCCCGGCTGCTCCAAAAAAGGGCTGACTGATAATGCAATTCACTGAGATTGAGGTGGCAAAGTGTCCTCAAAATTCTTGACCTTATATGTTCTTCTCTGAATCAAAGATGCTGGAAGTTCCTAGAGGGACCTAGACTATTTAATATCTATTTATTGCTTCCTCCTCCACATAGTTTAGATAAACACTAAAATTTAATTGACTACTAAAGTAAAAATCCATACATCTTAATTTGGGGGAAAGGGGATACAAAACATATTGAGAAATAAATGATGTGAGTTCTTTCCAAGTGACCCACTTTAATAAACAGTGATGCTGAAATGACTAATTCTAGAAATGATAGGTAGTTGATTGATATGTGTGTGTCTGTGTGTGCTCAGTCATGTCCAACTCTTTCCAATTCCATGGACTATAGCCCCCCCCCCCCCGCCCCCCGCCAGGCACCACTGTTCATGGGATTTTTCAGGCAAGAATACTGGAGTGGGTTGTCATTTCCTTCTTCAGAGGATCTTCCTGGCCCAGGGATTGAACCCATGCCTCCTGTGTCTCCTGCATTGGCAGGCAGATTCTTTACCACTGGGTCCCCTGGGAAGCCCTGATTGATAGATAGATAGATATCAATAAAGATAAAGATTAATAGCAGTGTGTTATTTACAAGTAGCAGAAGAAAATTTCAAATATATTCATCAACCAAGCAGGCACTGGGGAAGAAAGATTTTACTGTAAAGTGAAAGGCTAGCTTCAGAAACAGCTCAATCCCTGTCCAAACAATATCATGTGGTCTTTTCTCTCTTTTTGTTTCTTATCTATCCATTTTTCAGCCAGTTTTGCTTGACTCTTTGGATATACTTTCTTTCAAACTCTGTCCACTAGGTGGCTCCAGTCCAAAGTGACATCCTCAGGACTTCAAGGACAAGGTGTGAGAAAAACACTCTTGTGATCATCTCAAAAAAAGCCCAGGGCTATTTCATCTATATCACTAATTCTGGTTTGGGTGTTGCCCACCCCTGAACTTATCACTTTCCATGAATGAAGGAGGTGAGAGGAAGAGGGTTGCAATGTTTTAAACTGGGTCCAGTCTGAGTCATACAACTACTCCTAAAGCTGGAGGTGAATTAGACAGCACCAGAATGGATTGTTATTATGGAAGTCTTTGCTCTCCAATGGGAAAAAATCAACATGCTATCACTTGAAGTTTGTAAGGATGCCTGGAACATTCCAAAATAGACGCCCATTCACTGCCTTTCTTTTATTAGGTCTTACTATAGAAATTCCAGCACTGTACCTACAATTCCTGTCGAATCTTATTCAGCAATACCTACGTAATGAGAAAGCTCTAAATTGCTTTTTATTGTGCTTTCAAATAATTTGAAACACTTTTTTTGCATATCAGCCTTGTAAGGTAAATATTATCATTTTCATGTTGCAAGTGAGGAAACGGAAGCTGATTTGGGATTTGTGCAGGACCACAGGACAGGTAAAGATCACATACTCAGAACCATGTTTGCCTAATCTAAGTACCTTACAATTTTAGGGACATCAGCCTGCATTCTCTAGGCTTAAGTCATGAGACTTAAATTTTGCCACTTATAGAAGCAAGACAGGCAATATAAATTCATGAAGTGAGCAAGGTAGATGAACAAAGCCCAAGTATTCATGTCTTCTCCAGAGGGGAGAGCTTCTATTAGTGTCAGATAATTGCTACAGTGCAAACATGTACGCCATATATGCTAGACCTTCCAAAGTTTAAAGAGAGACTGAGTATTTGAATGTTGTTTGAATCTTAGCATCTAATCTATTAAAGAAAACAGCCGTGAGGGCCACACACAGTCTTTCTTATGCTATCCATGTATGGTCTGCTTTTCTAAATAGCTCAATGCCCTGGCTCCTACTCAATGTCAACACTGCAGAATTAAGTGAGTTTATTCCACCTTTTTCAACCTGCTATTCCTAGAATGAATAAATTCACAGGAGCTTTGTGCTATTTATTAGATAAATGAGCTGCATACTTTAATCTTGCTTTTCATCATTTCTCTTTGCACTCTGCTTTCTTTGTTATGTTGTTAATCAACTTCCATAAACTGTGAAAATAGAAGAGGCAAATGGTATAGAAAAAAAATCAGAGGAATATCAGAATGAAGGGGAGAGATAATTTAAGAAATGTTTCAGAGATAGAAAAGTCCTTTGGATAGCTGAGAGAAACGATTGTCAAGATTCTCCTGATTGTTACTAAATGAAGAAATTGAGATCAAGGGGGCTTGTTCTAATCTACAATTAATGTCAGAGATAGACCTAAAACAACCCAGATGTTGTGACTTCCAGCTGTCAATCACTTATCTCTTGAAAACTTCCAATAGGTTCTTTCTCTCTCTGTCTCCCTCAGACTCTGTGTGTGTGTGTGTGTTTTCATGTTACACAGTGAGGTGACAAAATGATAGTCTCCTTATTTTTGTGCATCTTCATACGGGGATCTGTATATGGACATGGAGAATGAGGTTGGACATGAAAAAATAAGTAAAACAATGAAAACAGAATATCCATTTAAATCTTCTTTCAATAATGAAACTCCTTGTTATTGTAAACTTTCAAATTTCCCTTTGAGAAAAGATCTGAATTTACCTCCCTGTGCTCACCTAAAAAAGAAAAAAAAAAGTAGCACGTCTCTGATATTTTATCAAATGATGGTTCTTGCATTACTTTTTTTTTTAATATTTTTTGTTGTTGTGAACTATTTTTAAAGTCTTTATTGAATTTATTACAAAATTGTTCATGTTTTATGTTTTTTTTTTTTTTGGCTGCAAGACATACGGTATCTTAACTCCCCAACTAGGGGTCAAACTTGCACCCCCTGCATTGGAAGGCAAAGTCTTAACCACTGGACAGCCAAAGACATCCCAAGTGTGTCTTTCATTATGTTAACTTTAACAGATATGTTTTCTACTTATCACTTTATTCTAATATCCCTACATTTCCCCATCTATCACTTTCTCCAGTCATGTTAGCGTTTTTTCCGCCTATTCCTTGAACATGCTAAGGTCTTTTTCACTTCCTCTTCCTATTATCTGATATGTTTTTTCCCCACATTTTCACTCATTTGCCTATTTCTCTCTATTCAGACCCAGTTCGTACATCCACTACTACTCAGTTGAAGTAACCTCCCTCAGGTAGTTACTCTGTCTCATAAGATCATGATAAAACAATTATCTTAGAGATGTGTTTATTCCTTTTGACATTATGTCTCTTCCACTAGACTGCAAGCTCCATGTGAAAAGTCTTTCTCAGCCCGTGTTACCACTGCGAGTCAGATCTAGCTGAGTAGTTGACACACTGAAGGTGTCACAGTCTCTGAGAGGCCACATCTTTTCCATATGTGTTCCAGAAAAAGAGAGAGAGAGAATGAACAAGAGTGGTAGGTGAGGGTAAAAGCACTGTCTACATTACTGGCTGTAAGCTAGTATGAGAACCAAGTGGGTCAACTCACTGGAGAATTAGCTGACTCCTTCTGTATCTCAGGCAACACCAGACTAGCCTGATGAAAAAAATATGACAGGTGAAAGTGTTAGTCATTCAGTCATGTCTGACTCCTTGGCGACTCCATGGACTGTAGCCCACTAGGCTCCTCTGTCCATGGAATTCTCCAGGCCAGAATACTGGAGTGGGTTGCCATTCCCTTCTCCAGGGGATCTTCTCAACCCAAGGATCAAACCTGGGTCTCCTGCATTGCAGGCAGATTCTTGACCGTCTGAGCCACCAAGGAAGGTCACAAAAGAATGTACCCCTGGAAAATCAGGCCAGATTCCTTGGAAGGAGCTAAACTAAGGCTGGCCAGTTTATTCTCTTCAATTATTCTAATCAAATAAGGTCCCTATCTTCCCAGCAGATCAGTATGTAGAGAGACAGAGAGAAGCCAATAGGTACATGAACTGACTTCTTTTCATATGAAAGCAAATACCTACAGTGAGAGTTCACTACTCCCTAAATACTAATCAATAAATATTCTTGGAATGAATTATTTTTATTTAGTTTTCATTATAGATGGCAAAAGGAGATACTGTAAGGTTAAAAAGGAGTTTTCCTTTTTTTTTTTTTTTTTGAGGCAGGTGTCCTGTTTTCTAGAGCAGTTTTGTTTTTTGTTTTTTTTATTCAACATCATAAAGTATTTCCAGGTTAGTAGCTACTTGGTGACTTTTGAAAGCTACAGGAACTAATGATGAATTATGAACAAAAGAAGACAAACATGCCCCAAAATTTCAACAGAGAAAATGAGACCAGTGTTTATATTCAGGGCCCATCAGACTGGGCCCTGAGAGCTGGTTTCCTCTGCTCATCGGCTGCTCATTTTCAGCGAGTCTCCATTACTAAAAGGAGACAAACCATCGGCGGAAACTAATCTATCCTCATTCAATTAAACTGCAAAGCAATTACTTTTTTTTTCCCCCTAAGAAAGTGCAATTAGTCCCCTTTGAAAATTTATTCCAGCTCCAGGAGAAAAGCAGAACCTCTGAAAACGTATGTTGAAAGCAAAAAACGTTTTGAAGCAATTCTCGTCACCCTTTCTTACCCATCTGCAGCTTTAGTTTCCATCTTTTGGCCCAGCCGCCATTTGTTTGTTTTGTGGTGCCTTCCTAAGATAATTTCCTGAATGATTGCCTTTTCCAACAGGGACTTTTTCTCACAGTTCTGAGGCATTCAGGTTAAGATCCGAGAATGCATAGAAGCGGCGTGGTAGCCGGGAAGGCAGTCTGCACGTGGGGGATGGAGCTCTGATTCATGGCTCTTTGCCTTGTGGCTCTGGGCAACCTAGCTTGCCTTTCTGGGTTTCAGTTTCCTTATTTTTATTTTTAAATTTATTTTTGGCTGTCCTGGGTCTTCGTTGCTGAGCGGGCTTTTCTCTAGTGGCAGCGAGGTGAGCAGGGGCTATTCTCTAGTTGCAGGACACGAGCTTCCTATTGCAGTGGCTTCTCTTGTTGCAGAGCATGGGCTCTAGGGTGCGTGGGCTCAGTAGCTGTGCTTTCTGGACTCTAGAGCACAGGCTCAGTAGTTGTGGCACAGGGGCTTAGTTGCTCCATGGTGTGTGGGATCTTCCTGCATCAGGGATTGAACCCCAGTCTCCTGCACTGGCAGGGGGGTTATTTACCACTGAGCCACCAGGGAAGCCCTCCTTGTTTTCAGTTTGAGGTATTTGGTTTCTTCATATGGGTGTTTTCATAGAACATTTTAAAAAATTCCCATCAAACTCCTAAATGAAAACTCACAATAACTTACAACTTCTCCGTTAAAGTAGAAATGGGAAGTGGTGTCAGAGAAGAGAAAAAGCCAAGCCTCTCATTATCCTCATGGTATATAAGGGACAAGGCACTGAACTAGACAATCTCTAAGTTTCTCTTCGCACCTAGTAACTGACTGTTTCTGGTCCAGGAGTATTGTATGAACACGCCACTCGAGGTGGCTGTTTTCCTGCTCTCTGTACATCCCTGCTCAGTCAGTCCCTGCTTCGCCTACACCTGCTCACATGTTGGCTCTTCCTACATACTTGCCCCTGCCCCAGCTGGTGACTGTTGTAACCTTTAGATTAGAACATCTCCACGTGATGGCTTATCAAAGAGGAATAGGGGCATGGCCTTCTGCTATTTTCCCTGCTCATGGATGAGCCCACCTGAGAGCAATTCCCCCATAACTGATAACCTTCCACTCCTCTCTGCAGTGAAAACTGGGAGTGAAGACTGAGGCTGCGTCCTGCCTGCATCTGCTGCACACAATGGAGTGTTGCTCCAGGACCTTGCATCAGACATGTAAGTTACTGCATCTTTTAAACCAAGGATGTCTCTGTCACTGACTCGGGGCTCTTTCTTGGGTCTTGAAGTTAGCCAAGTATAGGGCTTAGGGCTTGTAGGACTCATGGTGCAGCCCAGCAGTTGGCAGAGCACCCAAGAGACTGAGGTGGCTCCAGTGAGTGCCAAGATGTCAGGAAGTAAAGATAGGGGATGGAAATTTGTGGGGCCGTCCACTAACATGTGGGACCTGAAAATTGCAGGCAATAATCCCGGGCCCTTGGATGAATGTAGCATTTGAAAGTTGCAGGTTTAATCCTGGGGTGCCTGTCCACTAACAGGTGGGGCCTAAAAGTTCCAGAGGCTATCCCCAAAGCTGCAGGGGAAACTCGGGATGGCCTGCACTAGTCTGTGGGGCTCTGTGGTGGCTGTCCTTGATAAACAGGGGCTACTAAGGGGGTACAGAGAAATAGCAGACACCCCTAAGGCTGCTGGGGAGATATTGGCTGCCTTTTCAGTGGTAGGGTAAGGTTGTGGGGCAAAGAGGTGGAGAAGGGGCCACAGCTGTTGCTTTTTGTATTAAGAAAGGCCACAGAGGCTGAGCTGACAGTCCAGGTGAAGTAAGCTAACATAAATGCTGATTCTGGTTCCTCTAAAAGTGAAGCATGTGAGTGAATAATTTGTATTATTATCTATTACTGTTATTTGTTGAAACTGAATCCACTATTTAGAAATTGAAAAAAAAATCCCTGGAAAATGACAAGATGGGGCTCTTTTGACATTATAAAACTGTTTGTTTGTTTTTGCATATGCCTTTAGCTTTCTAGAAGGAACTGGTATTTCTCTTTTTGCGACGTTGAGTTATAAATGATCCACATGGGCTCTCTGTCCCAAATGAATTTTAGGTTCATGTGATCTGGAATATATCAGTACTGAATTGATACCTGGTATTGAAGCAAATTGGGGCTTCCCTGGTGGCTCAGAGGTGAAGAATCTGCCTGCCAAATCAGGAGACCCTGTTTCGATCCCTGGATCGGGAAGATCCCCTGGAGAAGGAAGTGGCAACCCACGCCAGTATTCTTGTCTGGGAAATCCCATGGACAGAGGAGCCTGGCTACAGTCTATGGGGTCACAAAGAGTGAGACAGGACTGAGCTTGAGCATGAAGATGTTTAAGGCTTCTGATTATATTTAATCATAATTCTTGTTATTGTAACCCAGTTGCTTTATTGATTACATTGTAATCAGGTGTTTAACTGTGCTTTTTAGTCTTTTGTCATTTATAGACAGTTGTTATAGCACCCTGAAACTTTTGCAAAGGTGCTTCATCTTTAAGAAGATTCATAGGAAGGGACTTTTGATAAGTACAGGTCTGTGATAAATTTCAGATTATACCACTGAACTGGGTAAGAAATTGGAGAATACTAAGGGAAAACTGAGTGACTTCATGAAAAGTTAAATGGGTTCATTACTGGGTTAACAGGTGGATATGCTGTAATTTTGGGTTTGTCTGGAATATTACTGGATTTGATCTGTGTTTTCCAGATACAAAGAAATCTTTCCTCTCAAATTAGTTATGACTTACAACAACTGGGTAAGCATACTTGTGGGTAGAATTGAAAGGTTTTTCTTTTGTTTCTGCCTGGTCCCTCCAGAAACTGGAGACTCTTGGGTTCCTAAAAGCCTTATCAGGTGAATGGGAAACACTGCCTCCTGGCAAGAGTATGGTCTGTAGTATGGCCTACTGTAGTGTGGTCTGTAGTAAGGTCTACAGGCACCGGATAAACCTAGGTTTGTGTTCAAGGATCTGAATGAGCCTTGGAAAGGTGTTTCATCTCTGTGCAGATAGTTTTGTCTTTTGCAAAATGAGAGAAATAAAAATTTCTCTGTGCTTTTGAATATTAGCACACTTTATTTGAGACCTTTTTCTCTCCACAGTGTCTTATAATTCTCTCTGGAAAAGCAGATACAAATCTCCCTCATCTCTGTAACTACTTCATATGACTATTCTAGAGCGTAGATATTACCATTCACCTTACTATTGAACTTTAGGGCATAACCTATTTTGTGTGCTGAAAATAATATTGAAATAAATATTCTTCTGTGTCTCCTTCCACATGTGCAAATGAATATATGGGTTGTGAATCTAAAGTAGAATCATACTCAATATATTCCATTCTAAAGTAGAATCATACTCAATATATTCCATTTTAGTAGGTAATCCACAATTACTGTTCAAAGTTAATTTGCTAATTTATAATCCCAGTAATCCATTACCGTTTTTGCTATAACTCTGCCACTGTTTAAATTCATTGTGCTTTTTAAATTTGGGAAATTTGTAAATTTTGTCCTAACTTTCACCTTTTTTTCTAAACTAGTACAGAACCTAAGACATACTAGTTGCTTAATAAACAGTTATTAACTGAACAAATCTGTTATTTTGCTTATATCAGAGAAGAATATAATAAAGTATAATATAACTAGTATTTTTTTCTTGACATGTTAAGCAATTACTTAAAGTTAAGAATTTACAATTATGGATAAGCTAGGAGTTAATGTTAATAATAGTAAAGATTAGAAGTCAGGTCTAATATGAGATTTAGTTTCATACTGAGATAAGCAATTAATTTGAAGTCGGACAGATCTGAGTTTGAATCTCAATTTTCCCCCTACTAGCTGTTTTGCCATGGAAATTTTACTTTACCACACTATGCATTAGTTTCTAATTTCTAGAGTAAACTTTGCATGCTTTATTTTTTGGACTTAGAAAAACATGTGATTCATATACAATAAAAATAAGATGGCTAATTTATCCCATTATAGCTACTAGGTATTACTGGGCAGACATATACAACATGCCCATGTGGTGATTTATCCTATAAACTTTTTATGGTTTTCTTTCCAAAGCTCTATGAGACAGATATCTACATGTCTATTTGTATTTGGCAGAATTTGGACTCAAAATCAGCTTTCTTTTTTACTTGTATAATATACAAATTAAAAATGGATACATTTCTAAGAATGAAATAATTGTATTTTCACTCTGTCACTTCTCCAGCAGTAATGGAAAAGGCCAGATCTATGACAGCTGCTTAATAACTTTTTGGCAAACTTAGCCTCAAATTCTGACTGCAGAATGAATTGTGGTCTACAATTTAAATAAGGAAATGAAAAAGTTTACCATGTGTTTATATATCTATTGTCTGGAAAAAAGACCTAGATAGACTTGTGGGCTGGAGATGGAGCAAAACAATTAAAGTGTGATTTACTTAATTATTTTTAATTCCACAAATAAGACACCGGACATCTGGCATTTGACAAGGGAGAATTTCATTCACTTAACTTTTGGGAAGTGGTAGAGGCTTGATGAACCTTTAAAAAGATGAAGCCAATATTCTGCATAAATAAAATAATACACTCACTAACTCAAACCAGCATCCAACACTGAGTCTCACTAGCCAAAATATTGCAGTCACTTTTCAAGTGGTTTCATCAAACAAAGAGTATTAAATTAAAACCAATAAAAAACAAAATCCTCTAAGACAATGAAACTGGGTTCTAGTGCATGACTGACCTTTCTTGATTCTTCAAGTTTTCCAGGATTCCTCAAGTTTTCCAAATCACATTTACCTACAGTCCCCTAAGCCTTTTACTTCAACTCTCTGGACACACGGGGTGTTTGACTGTGGTTGGCACTGCCTCCTCCTCATTGTGATTTTCTGAATACTATCCGTGTGTGATTATGCTTGCCCTGACTGCTGTCACTTACCTCTCTGACACCTTCCCCTGCTATCCATCTCGACTGGGGATGCTGCTTCAGTTATAAATGTTATGATCCCAAATCACCTTAAATAGTACTTTGGTTTATATTTCTCCTCTTGTAGTTCTATTTTGTGCATGAATGCTCAGTTCAATTCACTTTAGTCGCTCAGTCGTGTCCAACTCTTTGTGACCCCATGAACCACAGCACACCAGGCCTCCATGTCCATCACCAACTCCCGGAGTTCACCCAAACCCATGTCCATTGAGTCGGTGATGCCATCCAACCATCTCATCCTCTGTCGTCCCCTTCTCCTCCTGCCCCCAATCCCTCCCAGCATCACAGTCTTTGCCAATGAGTCAACTCTTTGCATGAGGTGGCCAAAGTTTTGGAGTTTCAGCTTCAACATCCCTCCAATGAACACCCAGGACTAATCTCCTTTAGGATGGACTGGTTGGATCTCCTTGCCATCCAAGGGACTTTCAAGAGTCTTCTCCAATACCACAGTTCAAAAGCATCAATTCTTCAGCACTCAGCTTTCTTTATAGTCCAACTCTCACATCCATACATGACCACTGGAAAAACCATAGCCTTGACTAGACGGACCTTTGTTGGCAAAGTAATGTCTCTGCTTTTGAATATGCTGTCTAGGTTGGTCATAACTTTCCTTCCAAGGAGCAAGCATCTTTTTTTTTAATTTATTTTTATTTTTTTTTACTTTGTAATATTGTATTGGTTTTGCCATACATCAACATGAATCGGCCATGGGTGTACACGTGTTCCCAATCCTGAACCCCCCTCCCACCTCCCTCCCCATACCATCCCTCTGGGTCATCCTAGTGCACCAGCCCCAAGCTTCCTGAATCGTGCATCAAACCCGGACTGGCGATTCATTTCACATATGATCTTATACATGTTTCAATGCCATTCTCCTAAATCATCCCCCCACTCCCTCTCCCACAGAGTCCAAAAGACTGTTCTATACATCTGTGTCTCTTTTGCTGTCTCACATACAGGGTTATCATTACCATCTTTCTAAATTCCATATATATGCGTTAGTATACTGTATTGGTGTTTTTCATTCTGGCTTACTTCACTCTGTATAATAGACTCCAGTTTCATCCACCTCATTAGAACTGATTTGAATGTATTCTTTTTAATGGCTGAGTAATATTCCATTGTGTATATGTACCACAGCTTTCTTATCCATTTGTCCGCTGATGGACATCTAGGTTGCTTCCATGTCCTGGAAACAGTGCCACGATGAACATTGGGGTACACATGTCTCTTTCAATTCTGGTTTCCTCGGTGTGTATGCCCAGCAGTGGGATTGCTGGGTCATATGGCAGTTCTATTTCCAGTTTTTTAAGGAATCTCCACACTGTTCTCCATAGTGGCTGTACTAGTTTGCATTCCCACCAACAGTGTAAGAGGGTTCCCTTTTCTCCACATCATCTCCAGCATTTATGGAGCAAGCATCTTTAAATTTCATGGCTACAGTCACCATCCGCAGTGATTTTGGAGCCCAGAAAAATAAAGTCAGCCTCTGTTTCCCCATCTATTTGCCATGAAGTGATGGGATCGGATGCCATGATCTTAGTTTTCAGAATGTTGAGCTTCAAGCCAACTTTTTCACACTCCTATTTCACTTTCATCAAAGTGCTCTTTAGTTCTTCTTCACTTTCTGCCATAAGAGTGGTGTCATCTGCATATCAGGTTATTGATATTTCTCCTGGCAATCTTGATTCCAGCTTGTGCTTCCTGCAGCCCAGCATTTCTCATGATGTGTTCTGCATACAAGTTAAACATGCAGGGTGACAATATATAGCTTTGACATACTCCTTTTCCTATTTGGAACCAGTCTGTTGTTCCATGTCCAGTTCTAACTCTTGCTTCCTGACCTGCATACAGGTTTCTCAAGGGGCAGGTCAGATGGTCTGGTATTCCCATCTCTTTCAGAATTGTGTCCAACTCTGAGCAACCCAATGGACTGTAGCCTGCCAGGCTTCTCTGTCCATGGGATTTTCTACAAAAGAATACTGGAGTGGGTTGCCATTTCCTCCTCCAGTGGATCTTCCTGGTGCAGGGATTGAACCCATATCTCCCGAGTCTCCTGCATTGGCAACAGGATTCATCACCACCACGCCACCTGGGAATCCTAGCCTTATTTTACTACCTATTATTTTATTACATCCACACTCTGAAATAAGGAAGAGAAATCTTAACATTAACTATTTATCTAGCTTAGATCACATTGCATCATTTTCTATGTGTGCAGTGTTACTTTGCCTCATCTGTTTATTCCTTTTCATTTTATGTACCATTCTTTAGGGTATTATTATCTCAGGACTACATTGTCACTATAATTGCTTGTTCAACTTATTATTTCTAGTCTTTTCCTTCCATACAATATTATAAACATCTTGAAATTCCTAAAGTAAGTCCTCAGATGTATTTTGTGAAAAATCTCCATCCTGCCAAATGCAGGAAACAATCCTATTTATCTTCAGGTCCTTTATTCTCAGGCCTTATTAACGATCATTGTTCCTGTATAAACCCTCAAAGCTAGTCTAGCTGTCCTTTCTTCACTCCCACCGCACTCTTTTTATCCCCACCTTTGCAAATCCTCATGCCCTCATACAGAATTTTAAAAAAAGAAGCAACCCACAAACTATTTACAAAGGAAAAAAGTACACAAGGATGTAAAGAACAGATTATCTGGAGGAAATGGGCTTATACGCGATGTTTTATCTCTTCTTCTGCATTTCTCTACTATCCACACAGTCTTTAATGAGAAAGCATCAGTTTTATAATTCAGAGAAGCAAAGACAATCATTTTCCTATCTCAGTATTTATTCACTTCTTCCTTTTCAGTATTAGAATTCTTTTTTTTAAACTATGAACAAACATCTTGCTGCACAGAACAAATGAGTGTATCTCCCTGCCAGTCTTACATTTATGCATGGTCGTATGACTTAGCTATTGCCAAGGAAGTGTAAGGGAAAGCATTGTGTGACATTTTCAGAAAGCTCTTTAGGTGTTAACTTCAGCTGGAAAAATGCAGCTGTTTTTTTCCCATGCTCCTTTGTCAAGCAATGAATTTCTAGACTCCCAACAGCCATCTTGGAATGTGAGGTGAGCTTAAATAAAAACAGAAGCTGTGTGCTAGAATGTCGAAACAGAGCCATCAGAACCTGGAGTCCTGAATCACAGTGTAGAGGTTTCTTACTTGTCCTGGCTTGTCTTCCTCCAGAGTTCTTTTATGTGTGAGAGAGAAAAAGTCCATCTTGCTAACATGGTTGTTGCTGTAATTTTGTTGTTGCTTTTAGTTTATGCAGATAAACCTAAACTTAACTGAAGTCCAGAGGTAGAAAATATACCAAAATATACCAAAGTTTAATCATTTAAAATAATCAACAATCTCATAAATACACTCAAATTATTACAATAAATTGTTTTTGAAAGATAAATAACTAATTACATGGTCTTGAGAGTCCTGGGTTTAAATATCAGATCCATCTTTTATAGTGATATGAGTTATTGAACCTTACTGAATTCTCAGCATCATGATCAATAAAATGGGTTGTGCCGGAATACTAGAGTGGGTAGCCTTCCCCTTCTCCAGGGGACCTTCCCAACCCAGGGATGGAACTCAGGTCTCCAGCATGGAGATTCTTTACCAACTGAGCCACCAGGGAAGCCCATAGTGATATGATTTATTGAACCTTACTGAATTCTCAGCATCGTGATCAATAAAATGGGTTGTGCTGTCTCCTCAGTGACCTATACTTCCTGGTCTTTTTGTCCTTGGGTATTCTGCTTTTTGAGTGTGAGCTAAAATTATTGCTTCTCTTCTCTTCTAATGAATAGCATAATGCAGAAGTGATATAATGTCATTTCTGATACTAGGTTATAGAAGACTATGGTTTCTCTCTCTCCCCCTCACCGCTCTTCCTTTCCCTCTCTTTGCTCCTTGGCTCACTTCTATGGAGAAAACCAACCATCCTGTTGTGAGCTACAGTACAGACAAACCCATTTTGTGTAACTATGAGTTGTGGCTGTCAGTTCAACATACAGTAAGAAATGAAAGCCTGAGAATCACATGAATGACCTTGGAAGTGGATCCTTTAGCACCAGTTAAGTTTGCAGCCCTGTCGACTGCTTGCTTGAAACCTCCTGTAAGAAGTTAAATCAGAGGAACACAAGCTAAACTACTCCCAGATTTCTGACTCAGAGAGACTGTGAGAAAATAAATCTCTATTTTCATTCATTAAGTTTCAATATTAGTTATTATTCAGAAAAAATACTTTTATTGTAATGTACACAGGTATTTTATATTTTCATAAAAGGAAATAGTATGCTGGTTGTTTCTTTTATTAAGAATTTAAAGAAAACATCTTAAGAGTTTACTCTCCCACTTACAGAGAATATTTTTCTGCTTATCCTTAATATCTAGACAAATAGAAATAAAATTTCCTAGGTATCCTCCAGTAGGTTATGGTCTAACACAGAGTAAGCATAACAAAATCTTGTTTAACTAGGTCATGCTATAGAGCATGGTTTCTCAAAGTTGGCACTATTGACATTTTAGACCAAATAATTGAATAATTCTTTCCTGTGAAGGGCTTTTCTGTGAATTGTAGAATATTTAGTGACATTGCTGGGCAGTCTACCCACTGGATGCCAACAGTACATCCCCCTTGCAAAGGTGTGACAATCACAATTGTCTCTAGATGTGGTCAGATATTTCCAGAAGGAAAGGACAAATTTGTCCTGGTTGAGAACCACTAATACAGGAAGAGATTTCAGGCAGTTCCTTATAGTCCCATATATGTGTACAATCTGAGGGTTTCTACTCTCAAACTACCACCTGCCCTCTAGATATCTCAAGTTCCCCTGCTTGTTTTATCATAACTTTTTTTTCCTCTGGCCTCCTTTGTTTCCACTGATGTTTTTAGCATTCTGCATTCTTGACAAAAGGAAGGGCCTTAAAAAAAAAAAAAAAAGAATGGCCTTTTTTGCGAGGAATAATTTGAAAAGGGTGTGACAGATATATATTCTTACTGCTAATGAGGACTAAGAGTTCTTATATGGATTGTGACCTCCATATGAACATTTGATGGCACTCACTGATGTCTATAGGTGTGCCACAGATGCCCATTGGCTCCTGGGACAGTCAGTCATTCCATGTCCCTGCATAATCTATGTTATCTTTGTATAGGGTCCCACAAAACTCTCTAATCTTATTGAGTGCCATTTTTATGCTTTAAGGGTGAGATCAGATTTGATTGTCTTCATTTTATTTCAACTATATTTTTATGGTATAGACTCCTTTCAAAGCCCTAGCCTTTTGAATTCTAAATTAGCAAGCCCATATAAATGAAATTTTATTTTCAAAGTAAAATTCTCTCCAAAAAGTTTCAAGAGTTGGTTTTATTGTTTGTTTTACTTTTTCTTCCTGTGCCTTTGACTCATCACTCTGATCTATTTTAATGTGACAAGCTACGTAAAAAGACGACGGTGGGAAGAGTTGATAGGGAAACATATCTCTGACGGTTACCATATCAAAATATTGCTCCACTAGAGTGTAACTGTTGGAGATAATCTTTCCCTATCTACTCCCACAGCCCCTTTTTACATAACTCCCATGGACAGAGGAGCCTGGTGGGCTATAGTCTATGGGGTCGCAAAAGAGTCAGATACGATTTAGCACGACTTAACAACAACAAAAATAAACTTAAATTATTTCAGTGTATTGTGACAAGTAGAATAGTTATGCTACATGTCCATGAAGCCATGGATCTGTGATTCTAGAGGCCATTACAGAAGGTCTGATTCATTAATATATCTTTTTTAATATCTAGGCATAGAGATAGACATTCCCTCTTGAACTTGGTCCAAGACCTCTGGTCTTTCTCCCATCCTCCTTTGTTCTAGATTCTTCAAGACAAAACCACTTACCCCCCAGCCACCCACCCACAGAAAGCAGGCAACACTTTCCTATCCATTGTGTAAAACTAACAAAACAAAACAGCTTTGGTGTGAAGTCGTAATCCTCTTTATGTACAGGCTGTAGGGGAAGGCTCAGAACATAAAGGTCTTAGCAATCTGTGCTAAGTGCTGTGAGAACATGGAGCAGGATGATTTCCATCTGTCTGTGGATGTGGGGAGGGCCAAGGGCAGGTGAGAAAATTATATATGGATGAAGTAACAATATGTGAAATCTTGAAAAGTGGTTTCCTGAAGGAGAGAAGATGAATTGCAAAAATGTGATTTGTTTTCTTTTCCTTTAACTGTGTGAATCCATACTTTATTCCCATTACTATATTACTTCATACAATTTGTGGTTCTGTGTAGTTGTCTGTACATTGTCTCTTCAATTATATTTTCTTGAGGGTAAAACCAGGTATTATGCATGAATCATAACAGAATTGTTAATTGTGGACTTAATAAAGACTATTTATTATTATTATTGTTTTTACTATTGATAAAAAGGTGATAAAAGTCCTGTCATCCCTCTGTCTCCCTTCCCCTCCATGAATCTATCCTATTATGCTAAATTCGGATCTTGCATGGCTAAATGGAGGCCTTCAAAATCTTCAGCCCCTAGAAGGGAAGTGTGGTAACTAACTCACAAGGCACTTCTTTGCTTCCGTGGAGCTTGGAATAGAAGTCCGGGGGAGGGAAACTCCACAAATGATCACAGATGTATTATTTGCAGATTAGCTAACATATGGCATGTTTAATTGCAGTTCTAAAACAACAGTGAGACGACGAAAATTGATGGTTCATTTTTAAAGTTTGAAGTTAGAGAGTCTTTTAAACATCATTTGAAAATGTCAGTGGTTTGGTGGACTACCCAAACTACCTAAAGCATTTTTCATAGTTTAAAGATTGAATTGGAAATTCTAGAATTGTTGAAGGTTTAAGGGAAAAAGGATTGTTAAAAAAATGTGTTGGACAATTAGATTGACTCCTTGGCCTGGCTGTTGTAAATAGTGCTGCAGTGAACATTGGTGTACGTGTGTGCTTTTGAATTATAGTTTTCTCAGGGTTTATGTCCAGTAATGGGATTGCTGGATCATATGACATTTCTATTGTTAGCTTTTTAAGGAATCTTTATCCACAGTGGCTATATCAATTTACATTCCCATCAACAGTGTAGGATACCCACTCCATACCGTCTCCAGCATTTATTGTTTGTAGACTTTTGGTGATAGCCATTCTTACTAGTATGAGGTGAAACCTCATTGTAGTTTTGATTTGCATTTCTCTAATACCTGGCATGTGGATGCCAGTGTCTTAATAACACACTGAAACCATACTCACAACCATACTCACAGAAAACTAGTCAATCTAATCACACTAGGACAACGGCCTTGTCTAACTCAATGAAACTAAGCCATGCCTGTGGGGCAACCCAAAATGGGTGGGTCATGGTGGAGAGATCTGACAGAATGTGGTCCACTGGAGAAAGGAATGGCAAACCACTTCAGTATTCTTGCCTTGAGAACCCCATGAACAGTATGAAAAGGCAAAATGATAGGATACTGAAAGAGAAACTCCCCAGGTCAGTAGGTGCCCAATATGCTACTGGGGATCAGTGGAGAAATAACTCCAGAAAGAATGAAGGGATGGAGCCAAAGCAAAAACAATACCCAGCTGTGGATGTGACTGGTGATAGAAGCAAGGTCCGATGCTGTAAAGACCAATATTGCATAGAAACCTGGAATGTCAGGTCCATGAATCAAGGCAAATTGGAAGTGGTCAAACGAGATGGCAAGAGAGAATGTCGACATTCTAGGAATCAGCAAACTGAAATGGACTGGAATGGGTGAATTTAACTCAGATGACCATTATATCTACTACTGTGGGCAGGACTCCCTCAGAAGTAATGGAGTAGCCATCATGGTCAACAAGAGTCTGAAATGCAGTACTTGGATGCAATCTCAAAAACGACAGAATGATCTCTGTTTGTTTCCAAGGCAAACCATTCAATATCAGAGTAATCCAAGTCTATGCCCCAACCAGTAACGCTGAAGAAGCTGAAGTTGAACAGTTCTATGAAGACCTACAAGACCTTTTAGAACTAACACCCAAAAAAGACGTCCTTTTCATTATAGGGGACTGGACTGCAAAAGTAGGAAGTCAAGAAACACCTGGAGTAACAGGCAAATTTGGCGTTGGAATACAGAATGAAGCAGGGCAAAGACTAATAGAGTTTTGCCAAGAAAATGCACTGGTCATAACAAACACCATCTTCCAACAACACAAGAGAATACTCTATACATGGACATCACCAGATGGTCAACACTGAAATCAGATTGATTATATTCTTTGCAGCCAAAGATGGAGAAGCTCTATACAGTCAGCAAAAACAAGACCAGGAGCTGACTGTGGCTCAGACCATGTACTCCTTATTGCCAAATTCAGACTTCAATTGGAGAAAGTAGGAAAACCACTAGACCATTCAGGTATGACCTCAATCAAATCCCTTATGATTATACAGTGGAAGTGAGAAATAGATTTAAGGGTCTAGATCTGATAGAGTACCTGATGAACTATGGAATGAGGTTCCTGACATTGTACAGGAGACAGGGATCAAGACCATCCCCATGGAAAAGAAATGCAAAAAAGCAAAATGGCTGTCTGGGGAGGCCTTACAAATAGCTGTGAAAAGAAGAGAAGTGAAAAGAAACGGAGAAAAGGAAGATATAAACATCTGAATGCAGAGTTCCAAAGAATAGCAAGAAGAGATAAGAAAGCCTTCTTTAGCAATCAATGCAAAGAAATAGAGGAAAACAATAGAATGGGAAAGACTAGAGATCTCTTAAAGAAAATCAGAGATACCAAAGGAACACTTCACGAAAAGATGGGCTTGATAAAGGACAGAAATGGTATGGACCTAACAGAAGCAGAAGATATTAAGAAGAGATGGCAAGAATGCACAGAAGAACTGTACAAAAAAGATCTTCATGAACCAGATAATCATGATGGTGTGATCACTCACCTAGAGCCAGACATCCTGGAATGTGAAGTCAAGTGGGCCTTAGAAAGCATCACTACGAACAAAGCTAGTGGAGGTGATAGAATTCCAGTTGAGCTATTCCAAATCCTGAAAGATGATGCTATGAAAGTGCTGCACTCAATATGCCAGCAAATTTGGAAAACTCAGCAGTGGCCACAGGACTGGAAAGGTCTATTTTGATTCCAAACCCAAAGAAAGGCAATGGGAAAGAATGCTCAAACTACCGCACAATTGCACTCATCCCACATGCTAGTAAAGTAATGCTCAAAATTCTTCAAGCCAGGCTTCAGCAATACGTGAACCGTGAACTTCGAAATGTTCAAGCTGGTTTTAGAAAAGGCAGAGGAACCAGAGATCAAATTGCCAACATCCCCTGGATCATGTAAAAAGCAAGAGAGTTCCAGAAAAACATCTATTTCTGCTTTATTGACTATGCCAAAGCCTTTGACTGTGTGGATCACAATAAACTGTGGAAAATTCTGAAAGAGATGGGAATACCAGACCACCTGATCTGCCTCTTGAGAAATTTGTATGCAGGTCAGGAAGCAACAGTTAGAACTGAATATGGAACAGACTGGTTCCAAATAGGAAAAGGAGTACGTCAAGGCTGTATATTGTCACCCTGTTTATTTAACTTATATGCAGAGTACATCATGAGAAATGCTGGGTTGGAAGGAGCACAAGCTGGAATCCAGATTGCCGGGAGAAATATCAATAACCTCAGATATGCAGATGACAGTACCCTTATGGCAGAAAGTGAAGAGGAACTCAAAAGCCTCTTGATGAAAGTGAAAGTGGAGAGTGAAAAAGTTGGCTTAAAGCTCAACATTCAGAAAACAAAGATCATGGCATCTGGTCCCAATTCTTCATGGGAAATAGATGAGGAAACAGTGGAAACAGTGTCAGACTTCATTTTTCTGGGCTCCAAGATCACTTCAGATGGTGATTGCAGCCATGAAATTAAAAGACACTTACTCCTTGGAAGGAAAGTTATGACCAACCTAGATAGCATATTGAAAAGCAGAGACATTACTTTGCCAACAAAGGTTCGTCTAGTCAAGGCTATGGTTTTTCCTGTGGTCATGTATGGATATGAGAGTTGGACTGTGAAGAAGGCTAAGCGCTGAAGAATTGATGCTTTTGAACTGTGGCTTTGGAGGAGACTCCTGAAAGTCCCTTGGACTGCAAGGAGATCCAACCAGTCCATTGTGAAGGAGATCAGCCCTGGGATTTCTTTGGAAGGAATGATGCTAAAGCTGAAACTCCAGTACTTTGGCCACCTCATGCGAAGAGTTGACTCATTGGCAAAGACTCTGATGCTGGGAGGGATTGGGAGCAAGAGGCGAAGGGGACGACAGAGGATGACATGGCTGGATGGCATCACTGACTCGATGGACATGAGTCTGAGTGAACTCCAGGAGTTGGTGATGGACAGGGAGGCCTGGCGTGCTGTGATTCATGGGGTCGCAAAGAGTCGGACTTGACTGAGCGACTGATCTGATCTGATCTGAATAACTGGCAATATTGAGCATTTTTCATGCTCTTCTTGGCCATCTCTGTCTTCTTCAGGAGAGAGATCTGAGACTAACACAACATTCTGACTTTACCACGTGAAAAGTGAATACTTTTTTATTGACGTATAATTACTTTGCAATCATCTTCTCCTCTTTCCCTTCCTTCACTTTAAGAAAATCACAGTATGAAATTGATAATTTTCCTTTCTATTCATCTTGAAAAAAGTAAAGAAGAATGGAAATTGAAAAAAAAAAAGATGAACACTAGAAATTTAGAAAGGTGTTATTCAGAATCCACTTTCATATTGGGTCTTTGAACAGGGAAGAGAAGTCCATGCTGTAAGATAGACCTTACTCCAATTCATTATAATTGCAGTGAGGCAGGCATTTCAGGACTTTATACACCAAGTGAACAAAAAGTTTCACATGATCCCTATGCCTCAGTTCAGTTCAGTCACTCAGTCGTGTCCGACTCTTTGTGACCCCATGAATTCACAGCACGCCAGGCCTCCCTGTCCATCACCAACTCCCGGAGTACACCCAAACTCATGTCCATCGAGTCGGTGATGCCATCCAGCCATCTCATCCTCTGTCATCCCCTTCTCTTTCTGCCCCCAATCCCTCCCAGCATCAGGGTCTTTTCCAATGAGTCAACTCTTTGCATGAGGTGGCCAAAGTATTGGAATTTCACCTTTAGCATCAGTCCTTCCAATGAAAATCCAGGACTGATCTCCTTTAGGATGGACTGGTTGGACCACACAGTTCAAAAGCACCAACTCTTCAGCACTCAGCTTTCTTCACAGTCCAACTCTCACATCCATACATGACCACTGGAAAAACCATAGCCTTGACTAGACAGACCTTGGTTGGCAAAGTAATGTCTCTGCTCTTTAATATGCTATCTAGGTTGGTCACAACTTTCCTTCCAAAGAGTTAGCGTCTTTTCATTTCATGGCTGCAGTCGCCATCTGGAGTGATTTTGGAGCCCCAAAAAATAAAGTCTGACACTGTTTCCACTGTTTCCCCATCTATTTCCCATGAAGTGATGGGACAAGATGCCATGATCTTCATTTTCTGAATGTTGAGCTTTAAGCCAACTTTTTCACTCTCCTCTTTCACTTTCATCAAGAGGCTTTTGAGTTCCTCTTCACTTTCTGCCATAAGGGTGGTGTCATCTGCATATCTGAGGCTATTGATATTTCTCCTGGCAATCTGGATTCCAGCTTGTGCATCTCTCAGTCCAGTGTTTCTCATGATATACTCTGCATATAAGTTAAATAAGCCAGGTGACAATATACAGCCTTGATGTACTCCTTTTCCTATTTGGAACCAGTCTGTTGTTCCATGTCCAGTTCATTGCCCACTTTATTTCTTCATATTACTCTTCTAGTTTTTAAGTCTCTACTTGGAAGTGAATATTGTCAATTTTCTGGAAGTTCAAGGACCTCATAGCTGCTAATGCATTTGCTTGTAAGAAGGAAATAACTGCCCAATCCACATACCCAAGACTCTGGCAGGTTCTATACACTGCAAGTCCATTGTTTATACTGAGTCCATAATGAGATCCAATGATAGCTTCTTTTTTATAGTAGTATAAATTCACATGAAACAAGTTTCTCCTTAATATATTTATAGAGATATGCTAATAAAAAGCAAGAGAGTGAATATTCTTAACAGTAAACTTTAACCAAAAGAAGTGTGACTATCAAATATCTTTCCTCAGGATAGGTTTTCAACCAGTCCTTCATAAAATGTGAACAGATACTTTGGCTTAAGGACTTTGTCCTTATTTATCAGTACATTTATATTTATAAAAGGGAAAATATCTATGTCTTGCTGTTACAGACTGAATGCTGGTGTACTTTCCAAATTCGTACATTGAAAGCCTAACCTACAGTGAGGCCATAGTTGGTAATGAGACCTCTAAGAAGGTAGTTGAGGTTAAATGAGGTCATAAGGGTGGAGTCCAGATATGATAGGATTACTGTCTAAAGACACCAGAATCTCCCAGCTTACTTGGAAAGGAAAGGGTATATGAGGACAAAGTGGCCATCTGCAAGCCAGCAAGAGAGCTCTCCCTACTGCTGGACCTGGATTGGGACTTCCAGCCTCTAGAACCATGAGAAAACATATCCAGTCTAAGGTGTTTTATAATGCCAGCTCAAGCAGACTAAAAGATGTATCAATACCAAGTAACTTTAGACTACTGTCAAAAGTTAAGGTGAGGTTGATGACAATGAGAGAAGCTGTTTTTTTCGGAATGATTATATTTATTTTACTAATTTATGACTAAATGATCTTACAATATTGTTTCTCACTTCAGTTCAGATCAGTTGCTCAGTCGTGTCTGACTCTTTGCGACCCCATGAATCGCAGCACGCCAGGCCTCCCTGTCCATCACCAACTCCCGGAGTTCACTCAGACTCACGTCCATCGAGTTGGTGATGCCATCCAGCCATCTCATCCTCTGTCATCCCCTTCTCCTCCTGCCCCCAGTCCTCCCAGCATCAGAGTCTTTGCCAATGAGTCAACTCTTCGCATGAGGTGACCAAAGTACTGGAGTTTCAGCTTTAGCATCATTCCTTCCAAAGAAATCCCAGGGCTGATCTCCTTCACAATGGACTGGTTGGATCCCCTTGCAGTCCAAGGGACTCTCAAAAGTCTTCTCCCACACCACAGCTCAAAAGCATCAATTCTTCGGCGCTCAGCTTTCTTCACAGTCCAACTCTCACATCCATACATGACCACAGGAAAAACCATAGCCTTGACTAGATGGACCTTTGTTGGCAAGTAATGTCTCTGCTTTTCAATATGGGAGGTTGGTCATAACTTTTCTTCCAAGGAGTAAGCGTCTTTTAATTTAATTATTCATAATTCCTATTTAAGTAAAAGCTGAAAAACTCATCAAGCTGCTATCAAAAACATATTGATGCCCTCCCTCCTTCACTCAAAGCATGCTTCCATTCCTGGAGGTAATCACTGCCCTGAGTTCTGTGATAATCATTCCTGTTCTGAGTATGTGCCACTCACTCCCATCCCCACTGGCTTTTTATTGGGAGCTTGAGAATCTGTGTCTCTTTGGCACTAATAGAATCCAGGAAGTCTTCCCTGTTGGTTCAGTGGTTAAGAATCTGCCTGCAATGCAGAAGACGCTGGTTCTTATCCCTGATCTGGGAAGATCTCATATGCCACAGAACAATTAAACCTATGCACTTAGTTGTTGAGCCTGCGCTCCAGAGCCTGGGAGCGGCAACTACTGAGCCCACGTGTGGCAGCTACTGAAGCATGCACACTTTAGAGTCTGTGCTCCACAGCAAGAGAAGCCATGGCAATGAGAAGCCCGCCTTCTCACTGCAACTAGAGAAAAGCCTGCCCAGCTATTAAAGACCTAGCACAGCCAAAAATAGATAAATGAATACAATTATAATAAAATAAATATGAATCCAGGATATTCCATTTAGCTCTATTGAGCTTTTGAGCCTAGTTTTTTAACTTCTTGTCCTAGAAAGCTTCAACATTTGGCAGATATCTTGCTGCTACTGCTGCTGCTAAGTCACCTCAGTCGTGTCCGACTCTGTGCGACCCCATAGACGGCAGCCCACCAGGCTCCCCTGTCCCTGGGATTCTCCAGGCAAGAACACTAGAGTGGGTTGCCATTTCCTTCTCCAATGCATGAAAGTGAAAAGTGAAAGTGAAGTCGCTCAGTCGTGTCCGACTCTTAGCGACCCCATGGACTGCAGCCTACCAGGGTCCTCCGTCCATGGGATTTTCCAGGCAAGAGTACTGGAGTGGGCTGCCATAGATATGTTGAGACTGAGACAAATCGGGAGTCTGAGGCAGACCTCCATTAGTTCTTTGTCTTCTAAGCAAAGTGAAAATTCCAGAGGTACCACTCTGCTTTGGTCCTAGATCCTCTGAATCCCATGCAGTCTTCAAATGCAGAAAATGTCTCCTGGGGAAGCTTAGCCATGAATTTCAGCCTCTACAATATTTCCAGTTTGTTATCATAGCCCCATACTCTCACTAAAGCTTTCCTAGTTTCCAGCATAAGCCATCTGCCTCGGATAAGCCAGAGCCTCAACCTAACCCCACAATTAGCAAAATCTCTCAAGGGAGAAAAACAACAATAACAGTGAGAGAAACAGTTGGCCAGCTGGAAATTATACCCTCACTTCAGAAAGATGCTCCCCTCTCTGAAATGTTATTTGCCCTCACTGTTTCCCCATCTTCATTGCACTGCTTTGTCCTCTGGTATCTTTAAAAACACAATTTTTATAGTACATTTGGCTTCGTCTTGATGATTCAGTAGAAGCTTTGACCTATAACAATTATGTATTCTACTTAGAAGTAGAAATCTGTTAGAAATTTATCAGGACTTTTCTATTAATAGCTTGCTACTACAGTGAATTTTATCAAACTTAAAAATATCTATTCACATCAGTGGATTTTCTACTTTCATTTCGTAATTAATACACTAATTTTTCTAAAGTTAAATTATCTTCTTCACCCTCTGTGGTGCACATAACTTTATTATTCAAGTTGTTGATTTTAGGTTGGTACTATTTTTTTAGAATATTGCTGCATTTATAAACTTGGAATAGATATTATAAATATAAATAAATGAACATAGATAAATATAAGTGGTCAAATGCTATTCAAATTATTTCTTTGTGAAGTAATTTAGTTTTCTGTAGAAAATCTTTTAAAAGTCATATGCCATCCTTCATCATCTTACTATAAAAATGTCAATTATTAATATATTTAGGAATATGTGTGGTCACCCATATTGAAACTCCATTTCATATTTTAAGATGTATGTAATTTTTAATCCAATTTATGAACATGATTAGAATGTTATGAAAAGTATTCTGTAATCCATTGTTTTTTAATCCAGAAAATATTAGGAAGACGACTGGTTATAAAGTAAGTAGTCACATGAAATAATTGTTCAAAATGTGAACTTTTGATTTTGCAGTCACTTTTCTGTTCTCAAAAGGACACGATGCATTCTTACACACTGACATGTGTACTTACACCTACCAGATGGTACCTTGTTCCTAGCTTTTACTCAAGAAAAAGCAAAATTCACTTAGGCTACCATTGTGTCATCCTCAAAGGGAAGATTCTAATTTTAGTAGTCATCTATCAGTATGGGTAGTCAGCTATCAGTGCCTTGGGGTTCAGTAGGCTTGAGACTTTCCTCAAAGGCTTAAAAGAATTTGTGTGAAAATCCTTCAGGTCTTTTATTCTGCCCGAAGCTAAATGGAAGGGTATCTGCTAATTTGTAAATGTAATGCTCTCAATTTCTGGGTGCCACTTCTTGTTTCCTGAAATTTTCTTGTGACACTGATCAAGTCAAGAGTTTTCTAAAGAAGGCATCATCTCACAGTTTCTCTTTGTTTGCTTTTAATAAGATCTTTTGGTTTGTATGTATGTTTCAGATTTTAAAGAGTAGTACATGCTCATTGCAGAAAGCTTAGGAAACAGAAGATAGAGAAATTTATTTAAAAAAAATTCATAATTCACCACTCACAGGGAATAATTTTTAGCATCTTGATGTTTTTACTCCCAGATGTATGTGTATGTACAAGTCACATATGCACAGTATATATGCATTCAACTATTGATTAGAAATATGAGCTATTTTTAATTTAGACCTTTACAAGGGAAAATAAACCTGCTTGAACATAATATATGTATCTTTCAGTGGACCTAAGAACCTTGTTTTGTTGAATTTATAATTTATACTTAGTTGTGCTGGGTATAGAGTATACCCAGCTATATATATATATATATACATATGTATACATGTATACTTAAATAAGTTAAACATATGTTCAACTTTTTATTAGAAACTGCCATATAGTTTTCTAAGTGGCAACACCGTTTACTGGCAACCGTAACGTGCAGCACATTGGCAACAATGGTATTGTCAATCTTCTTTTTAGTCATTTTTCTTGGATGCATATTTGTATTACATTATGTTCATGATTAGTATTTCTCTGACGGTTAATAGCATTGCTCAACTTTGTTTGCTAATCAGTTGATAACCTTGAGAAGTGCCCATTTGAGGCTTTGGCTAATTAAAAAAAGAAATCTTTTTGTTACTTAGTAGATTTCATTATTTTTAAATTTTTCTTGACTACAAATAGCTTGACATTTTGCTTTCTTGATTTTTTGGTTCTACTCTGTTACACTCTACAAATGAGTAGTATTTCACTGTATGGTTGCACCGTAGTTTGACTGTCTACTCACCTACAAAAGACAATATTTGGGGATCTAGTTTTGAAAATTATAAATATATAAACATTCACATGCCAGTTGCATGTTTTCAGATCAGTTGCGTATTTATGTGTGTGATTGTTGAAACACATGGTAAGACTGACATTATCATTCTAAGAAGCTAGCAGACTGTTATCCAAAGTTACTGTATCACTTTGTACTCAAATGAGCAATGAATGAGAGATCACAGAACTCTCTTTATCAACCATTGGTATTGGGTTGGGTTTAGCCATTCTATACGTGTTGTGGTGACTTCATTTAACTTTATTTCCCTGTTGATGAGTGATGTTGAACATCCTTTCAAATATTTATTTACCATCTTTATATCCTCTTTGAGATGTCTGATCAAATGTTTTTCTTCCTGTTTTTAAGCTCTGGATGTTTATGTTCTTATTTTTGAGTTTTTGAGACTTCTTGGTGTATTTTGTGTATAAGTTCTTTATTTTTTTTTCTTTTTTCTTTTTATTTTTTTTAAATTTTATTTTTAAACTTTACAATATTGTATTAGTTTTGCCAAATATCGAAATGAATCCGCCACAGGTATACCTGTGTTCCCCATCCTGAACCCTCCTCCCTCCTCCCTCCCCATACCCTCCCTCTGGGTCGTCCCAGTGCACCAGCCCCAAGCATCCAGCATCGTGCATCGAACCTGGACTGGCAACTCGTTTCATACATGGTATTATACATGTTTCAATGCCATTCTCCCAAATCTCCCCACCCTCTCCCTCTCCCTCTCCCACAGAGTCCATAAGACTGATCTATACATCAGTGTCTCTTTTGCTGTCTCGTACACAGGGTTATTGTTACCATCTTTCTAAATTCCATATATATGCGTTAGTATACTGTATTGGTGTTTTTCTTTCTGGCTTACTTCACTCTGTATAATAGGCTCCAGTTTCATCCACCTCATTAGAACTGATTCAAATGTATTTTTAATGGCTGAGTAATACTCCATTGTGTATATGTACCACAGCTTTCTTATCCATTCATCTGCTGATGGGCATCTAGGCTGCTTCCATGTCCTGGCTGTTATAAACAGTGCTGCGATGAACATTGGGGTACACGTGTCTCTTTCCCTTCTGGTTTCCTCAGTGTGTATGCCCAGCAGTGGGATTGCTGGATCATAAGGCAGTTCTATTTCCAGTTTTTTAAGGAATCTCCACACTGTTCTCCATAGTGGCTGTACTAGTTTGACAAAGGAGGCAAGAATATACAATGGATTAAAGACAATCTCTTTAACAAGTGGTGCTGGGAAAACTGGTCAACCACTTATAAAAGAATGAAACTAGAACACTTTCTAACACCATACACAAAAATAAACTCAAAATGGATTAAAGATCTCAACGTAAGACCAGAAACTATAAAACTCCTAGAGGAGAACATAGGCAAAACACTCTCCGACATACATCACAGCAGGATCCTCTATAACCCACCTCCCAGAATATTGGAAATAAAAGCAAAAATAAACAAATGGGACCTAATTAAACTTAAAAGCTTCTGCACAACTTGAATATACTTTGCTAATATTTTGTCATGAGTATGTGACTATTCATTTTATTAACAATCTTCTTTAATAGAGCAGAAAGTTTTAGTTTTATAAGGTCAAACTTATGTTTTTTTCTTTCATGAAATTTGATTTTGGGTTTATACACAAAAATTCATACCATACCCAGTTTCTTGTAATTTTTTTCATGTTTTCATTCAGAATTTTTAATGTTTGGATTCCATGTGTTCATGCTCAATCACATCTGACTCTTTGTAACTGCTGGGTCCTTTGTCCATGGGATTCTCCAGGCAAGAATACTGGAGGGGTTGCCATTTTTTCCTCCAGGGATCTTTCCAACCCAGTGGTAGAACCTGTGTCTCCTGCAACTCCTGCATTGACACATGGATTCTTGACCTCTGAGCCACTTGGGAAGCCTATTTTGCATTCCAATTTTAGATAAATTTTAGGAAAGTTACGAGGTTTATGTCTGGGCTTTAGTTTTTGTTGTTGTTGTTGTTGTCATTTTACATTAACAATTATAGACACCATTTGTTGAAAAAAATCCTCTTGCCATTGAATTGTCTTGTGCCTTTATCAAAGATCAGTTGACAATATTTATATAGATCTGTTGTAAGTAGGTTCTGTTCCATTGATCTGTATATCTATTGTTTTGCTTAAGTCTTAAAATAAGAATATGAGTTCTTCAGTGTTCTTCAATATGATGTGGGTTATTCTAGTTTCTTTGTCTTTCTTATGAAATACAGAATTAATTTCTAACTGCTGGAATTCTGATTGGGATTGTGTTTAGGATTGTGCTTAATCTACAGATTAATTTGGGATAAATTCATACTTTAATAATACTGATATGTAACCCATGAAGTGGAATAACTTTACATTTATTTAGATCTTTGATTTCTTTTAAATGTTTTATTATATATATTATATATACTGTTTGATTTATACCTTAGTACTGCTTTTTTGTTGTTGCTATTATAAATGGTATTGAATTTTTAATTTTAAAATTGCATTGTACATTGATGGCTTACAGGAAAGCAGTTGACTTTTGTATATGAGACTTGTATCCTTTAATCTTATACCGGCTTATTACTTCCCAGTGGTTTTGTTTTGTTTTTGTAGATGCTTTGTGATTTTCTATAAAGAAATAAAGACATTCCAGAATAAAGACAGCTTTATTTCTTCTTTTTATGTTTAATATATACTTTTTTTGTTTTTGATCTTGTGTTGGATTAGATAAGACTTCTACAGTTATGTTGAATTTAAAAGGACTTTTTTGCATTGTTTCTGATTAAGGTAAAAACATCTAATCTGTCATTAGATGTGTTAGGTATGCCTTCTCTCTGCTTCTGTTTTCTGAAAGAGATTATAGAGGATTAGTATTATTTTTATTCCTTAAATTTTTGGTAAAATTCACCAGTGAAACCATTTGGGTCTGATGTGGGTTTTTTACTTTATTTTTTTTGTGGGGGGAGTGTTTTAATTTTTGATTCAGTTCTGTTATTTAATTTTTAATTATTATTTTTTCCATCCTTTTTCAGATTCTTTTCCCACTTAGATTATTACAGATTTGAGCAGAATTCCCTGTGCTGCACTGTGGGTCCTTGTTGGCTATCCATTTTAATTATAACAGTGGCCATTGAGTTGTTGGTAATACTGCTTTATTATCCTTTTAATGTTCATGAGGTTGAGGTAAGAGATAGATGTGCCCCTGGGCTGGACAGCTGGTGTTCGTCAAGTGGAGTAAAACTCAAGCTTTGTTCTCACCCAGACACTCCAAAGACAAAGCTAGTGGCAAAAACTGAGCTCTGCCAAAGTAAAGTGTTTACTCCTGAAGTCAAGGAAGACTTCCCTGTCTGCCCATGCACAGGAAGGCTTCTTGGGGGTCAAAAGAGAGGGGGCTCTACTCTATAATAAGGGTAAAGATGCACCCATAGACTTCTGCAGTGGGATACATCTTAGAAAAGAGTTGCACACATATCTTGGGGAGGGTCCATTCACCAGTCACATGTGAAAAAAGAAACACGATAAAGGTAAACAAAGTCCTGGATGGACTATCTTATATAAGTGATTTTAATCTCTTTTTAACTGCCCTACTTCTCATTCAGAATGCCCACACTCCTTTCTGGGAGTGTATCTCTGCCTGGCTTCTGCCTCACTGTGCTCCTCCTCATTAGAGAAGATGTCTGTACCCTTTGTCTCTGAGTGTGTATTTCTGCCTTGCTTCTGCCTTAAATTTTCTCTGTATGCTCTCCCATATGGGCTGTGTCTCTATTAATAAACTTTGTACCTGTTTTTACCATTTTTGCCTCCTTGAAACATTCTTGCTTTCCAATAGGGGAAAGAACTAGGGCCTTTTCTTCTAGCCTCTAGCCCATGGTGGTCTAGTAGCTAGGATTCCTGGTTTTCATCCAGGTTACCCAGGGTCTGTTCCTGGTCAGGGAGCTAAGATCTTTAGGATTGCTCACTGCTGTGCCCCTGAGATCAAGGTCAGTAATAAGAACTTCGCTTTCATTTCTGATACAGAAAGTATATTTTATTTCTTTTTGTCTTTGTTAGCCTGGCTGCTGCTGCTGCTAAGTCACTTCAGTCGTGTCCGACTCTGTGCGACCCCATAGACGGCAGCCCACTAGGCTCCTCTGTCCCTGGGATTCTCCAGGCAAGAATACTGGAGTGGGTTGCCATTTCCTTCTCCAATGCATGAAAGTGAAAAGTGAAAATGAAGTCTCTCAGTTGTCCCCGACTCTTAACGACACCAAGGACTGCAGCCTACCAGGCTCCTCCGTCCATGGGATTTTTATTAATTTCATGAATTAAAGTACTAGCCTTTGGTTTTATTTATTTTCTCTGTTGTGTTTTTTTAATTTCATTGATTGTAACATAAATTTTAAATATCCCTTTTCTTCTACTTGCTTTAAGGTTAAATTATTCTTTTTTTCCCTAATTTTCTAATGTAGAAGCTTAAATTATTGACTTCAGATCTTTCATCTTTCCTAATGTATGCCTTTAATGCTATAAATTTTCCTCTAAGAATTCTTTTCATTGTACCCTACAAATTTTCATTAGTTATATTTTCATTTTCATTTAATTTAAAATGATTTTAAATTTTTTCTGGGGAGTTTTCTTTGATCCATATGTTACTTAGTTTGTTGTTTATTTTCCAAATATTTGGGAGTTTTCTGGCCATTAAAAAAATAATTTCTGTTTTAACTCCAATTTTTGTCTGAGCACCTTCTTTGTATGATTCCTATCCTTATTCATTAATGTGTGTTGTAGAGTCTGCATCTAATATCTTAGTGAGTATTCCACATGAGCCAGAGAAGAATGTGTATCCTACCGTGTGAACTGTATTACATAGATGTCAATTAGATTGGTTGGTAGTATAGTATTAGATTGGCTTCCCAGGTGGCTCAGTAGTAAAGAATCAGCCTGCCAAGGAGGAGACTTGGGTTTGATCCCTGGGTTGGGAAGATGCCCTGGAGAAGAAAATGGCAACCTCTCCAGTATTCTTGTCTGGGAAATCCCATAGACAGAGGAGCCTGGCAGACTACAGTGCATGAGGTCACAAAAGTCAGACACAACAACTAAACAACAACATAGTATTAGGTTGGTTAGTAGTCTAGTATTAGATCAATGAGTTTATACTTATTAATTTTCTGCCTGCTGGATCCATCAGCTACTAACAGAGTAGATGCTATAGTCCATATCTCTATTAGTGGATTTGTCTTTTTCTTTTTTCACTTTTTTGCCTCATGTACTTTAACATCTATTGCTAGGTGCATGCACATTTAAGATTGTTAGGTTTTCTTAGAGAATTTACTTTTCTATTATATGCATTTCTCCTCTTGATCTCTGATAATTTCCCTTGTTCTGAAGTCTCCATTGTCTGAAATTAACATACTTTAGCTCTCTTTGATTTGGAGAAGGCAATGGCACCCCCCTCTAGTACTCTTGCCTGGAAAATCCCATGGACAGAGGACCCTGGTAGGCTGCAGTCCATGGGGTCGCTATGAGTTGGACACGGCTGAGCGACTTCACTTTCACTTTCCACTTTCATGCATTGGAGAAGGAAATGGCAACCAACTCCAGTGTTCTTGCCTGGAGAATCCCAGGGATGGGGGAGCCTGGGTGGGCTGCCGTCTATGGGGTCGCACAGAGTTGGACCTGGCTGAAGCAACTTAGCAGCAGCAGCAGCTCTCTTTGATTACGATTAGCATGGTTTGTCTTCCTCTCTCTTTTTACTCTTAACTTAGCTAAATCTTTATGTTAGAAATGACTTTCTATTAGACCATGTATAATTGGATCCTTTTTTTACTCAAACATCTCTTGCTTTTAGACTATTTGCATTTAAAGTGATTATTTTCTAATTAACATCTACCATGTTTGAAACTGTTCTCTATTTTTTATATTGTTCTTTCCTTTTTAAAAACTTTTTGTACCTTCTGTTTTTAATAAAAAATTTTCATATGGTTCCAATTATCTCCTCTTTTAGCACATCAATTATACTTTAAAAACAATGATCCTTATAATTTACAATATATAATTGAGTAGAAACTGAAAGACCATTATTATATACATTTAACATGATAATTGACATAGTTGCACTTGTTTACTGTTTTTTTTCTGTGTTTCCCATAAGTCGTATTCCATTTATATTTTTTGTTACATGTTTTTGGATTAATTTAGTATTTTAACTGTTACATTTTATGTCTTTGTTAGCTTTTTACCAATACTTTCTTTGGTTATTCATTTTATTCTTTTAGTGCTTACTCCATAGATGAAAATATGCATCCTATACTTTGTACTATTGATTGAATTAGAAATATTTCATTACCACTTCCCAAACAATAAAAGAAAAGCATTTTATCTTTTATTTACTGCTTCTTCTTCTATATCCTATAAATGATTTTAATACATTATAAATTTCACAAGATATTATTTTTATTTTATTAAATAGCCAATATTCATTTGCATTTACTATTGTGTTTACCTTTCTAGTTTTTTTTCTTTATTTCTTCAAATTCTATGCTTCCATTTGAGATCATTTTCCTTTAATCTGAAAATATCATTTTTTCAAATTTCTGGAGATTAGCACTGCTGCCAATAAGCTATCCAAATATCCCGTCAAGTTTTTTTTATCTTAAAAAAAAAAAAAACTTTTTTTTTTTTTTACTGTATTCTGAGTTGGCAGTATTTTTCTTTTCTTTTAGTCCTATAAAAGATTTACTTTCTACTTTCACAGATTTTGTTAAAAGTTTGCCATCAGTCATATTTTTCCTCCCTTTTGTTTATGTATTTTTCATCTGGCTGTATTTATTTAAGATGTCTGCTTTTTGGTTATCATATGTTTAGATGTGGTTTCTTTGTATGCTATATAGGATTTGCTGAGCTTCTTGAAGCTGTTGATTGATTTTTTCCATCATATTAAGAAAACTGTTAGACAGTATTTCTTTAAATATCATTTATGCTCTAGTGTTACTCTTTTCTAAGAAACTCTAATTTTAAGTATGTTACAAGTTTTGACTATGCTTTACATGTTTCTTAGATTCTGGCAATTTGTTTACTCTCTCCAGATGCATCTTTTCATATAATTAGTTTTTTAATTCACAAATACTGCTTTCTTTTTTTCTCCCGTCTGCTCTTAAAAACCACTAAAAGAGCTCTTAAGTTCAAATATTAAGTTTTGTAATCCTAGAATGTGTGTTTGATGTTTTCAACTAAAATGCTTTATCTTTGAAATTCTCTTTTCTTCATTTGCTCATGTTTTTCTCAGTGGGCTTTAACATATAATTATAGTTATGCTGATGGCTTTATCTGCAGTCATTATCTTGGTCATCTCTGGTTATGCTATAGCTGAACCCTTTTCTTTTTTGTTTTCCTGTTAGTTTTCCTTCTCAATAGTTTTATTTAATATGCATTGGGCATCATGAAAGAAATGTGCTCATTTATACAGACTGTTTTTTTTTTTTATAGTGGTAAAAGTCACATAATATAAAACATACTGTTTTAACCATATTTAACTGTACAGTTCAGTTCCCTTAAGTACATTCACATTGTTGTGTGACTCTTACCATCATCCATATCCCGAACTTTTCACTTTCCTAAACTGAAACTGCCCCCATCTGCCCTCCCTACCCTTCTCCCTGGCATCTACCAATGTACTTTCTGACTTTACAAATTTGACTATTATAAGTACCTCATATAAGGGGAATCAAACAGTATCTGTCTGCACACACTATGTATTAATTAGGTAGTATCACCAACTCAATGGACATGAATTTAAGCAAACTTTGGGAGATAGTGAATGAAGGGAAGGCTGGCGTGCAGCAGTCCATGTGGTCACAAGGAGTTGGACGTGACTTAATGACAACAGAACTATATATCGGAATGTGTTTTTAAGGTTAACAGATTTTACCTTTTTTCCCTCTGTGCTGTTTGGTAGGTTCTCATTGGTTATCTATTTTACACATAGTAGTGTATATATCAGAGAAGGCAATGCACCCCACTCCGTACTCTTGCCTGGAAAATCCCATGGATGGAGGAGCCTGGTAGGCTGCAGTCCATGGGGTCACTAAAAGTCGGACGCGACTGAATGACTTCACTTTCACGCATTAGAGAAGGCAATGGCAACCCACTCCAGCGTTCTTGCCTGGAGAATCCCAGGGTTGGGGGAGCCTGGTGGGCTGCCGTCTATGGGGTTGCACAGAGTCAGACATGACTAAAGTGACTTAGCAGCAGCAGCAGTGTATATATCAATCCTAAACCCCCAGTTCACTCCACCTTTCCCACTTAATGTCCTTGCATTTGTTCTCTATGTCTGTGTGTCTATTCCTGCTTTGCAAGGAGGTTAATCTATACTATTTTTTTATAGATTCCACATATATACATTAATATATGATATCTGTCATTCTCTTTCTGACTTATTTCACTCTGTATGACAGTCTCTAGGTCCATCCACTTCTCTGCAAATGGCACAATTTCATTCCTTTTTATGGCCGAGTAATATTCCATTGTATATGTGCCACGTCTTCTTTATCCATTCCTCTGTCGATTGACATTTGGATTACTTCCATGTCCTGGCTATTGTAGATAGTGCTTCAATGAACATTGGGGCACATGTAACAGTTTCATTTCATCTTTTACAATTTGGATTCCTTTTATTTCTTTTCTGATTGCTGTGGCTAGGACTTACAAAACTATGTTGAATAATACTGGTGAAAGTGTACATATGGTCTTGTTCCTGACCTTTCAGATGTGCTGTGAGTTGTTATATATAGGTTTTATTATGTTGAAATAAGCCCAGGTGGCTCAGTGTTAAAGAATCTACCTGCTAATTCAGGAAACACAGGAGACATGGGTTTGGTCCCTGTGTTAGGAAGAAATGGCAACCCATTCCAGTATTCTTTCCTGGAAAATCCCATGGGCAGAGGAGCCTGGTGGGCTACAGGCTATGGGATCACAAAGATTTGGGCAAAACTTAGTGACTGAGTGAGTACAAAGTTCCTTCTATACCCACTTTTCTGGAGAGTTTTTTTTTTTTTATCATAAACAGGTGTTGAATTTTGCCAAAAGCTTTTTCTTCATCTACTTTGATGATAATATGGCTTTTATTCTTCAATTTGTCAATATTGTGTATCATAATGATTTGTGTATACTGAAGAATCCTTGCCTCCTTGGGATAAATCCCACTTGATCATTATGTATGACCCTTTTAATGTGTTGTTGGATTCTGTTTGCAAGTATTTGTTGATAATTTTTGTGTCTATGTTCATCAGTGATGTTAGTCTGTAATTTTCTTTTTTGTGGTATCTTTGTCTGGTTTTGATATCAAGGTGATGGCAGCCTCAGAGAATGAGCTTTGGAGTGTTCCTTCTTCTGGAATTTTCTGAAAGTGTTGGAGAAGAATTGATGTTAGCTATTCTCTAAATGTTTGATAGCATTTAAAAAGGAGAGACATTACTTTGCCAACAAAGGTCCGTCTAGTCAAGGCTATGGTTTTTCCAGTGGTTATGTATGGATGTGAGAGTTGGACTGTGAAGAAAGCTGAGTGCCGAAGAATTGATGCTTTTGAACTGTGGTGTTGGAGAAGACTCTTGAGAGTCCCTTGGACTGCAAGGAGATCCAACCAGTCCATTCTAAAGAAGATCAGCCCTGGGTGTTCATTGGAAGGACTGATGCTAAAGCTGAAACTCCATTACTTTGGCCACCTCATGTGAAGAGTTGACTCATTGGAAAAGACTCTGATGCTAGGAGGGATTGGGGGCAGGAGGAGAAGGGGACAACAGAGGATGAGATGGCTGGATGGCATCACCAACTCGATGGTCATAAGTTTGAGTAAACTCCGGGAGTTGGTGATGGACAGGGAGGCCTGGCATGCTAAGATTCATGGGATCGCAAAGAGTCGGACACGACTGAGCGACTGGACTGAACTGAAATGTTTGATAGAATTCACCTGTGAAGCCATTTGGTCCTGGATTTTGGCTCACTGGAATATTTTAAACCATAGTTTCAATTTCATCACTTACAATTGGTCTGTTCATATTTTCTATTTCTCCCTGATTCAGTCTTGGAAGATTGTACTTTTCTAAGAATCTGTCCATTTCTTCCAGGTTATCCATTTTATTGGCATATAGTTGCCTGTAGTAGTCTCTTATGATCCTTTCTATTTCTGCATTGTCATTTGTAATTTTTCCTTTTTCATGTCTAATTTCACTGATTTGAGTCCTCTCTCTCTCTTTCTGGCTAAAGATTTCCCAATTTTGTTTATCTTCTCAAAGAACCAGCTTTTAGTTTCATTGACCTCTGCTATTGCTGTCTTCATTTCTATTTCATTTATTTCTGCTATGATTAATTTCCCTCTACTAACTTTGTGTTTTGTTTGTTCTTCCTCTAATTGCTTTAGATGCAAGGTTAGGTTGTTTATTTGAGATTTTCCTTGTTTCTTAAGGTAGTATTGTATTGTTATAACTTCTCTCTTGGAACTGGTTTTGCTGCATCCCTTTGGTTTTGGGTCATCACATGTTCATTGTCAATTGTTTCTATTTTTTTTTTTTTAACTTATTTTATTTCTTCATTTATCTCTTGGTTATTTAGTAGCATATTGTTTAGCCTACATGTATTTGTGTTTTTTTAAGTTTTTTCCCTGTAATTGATTTCTAATTTCATAATTTTATGGTCAGAAAAGATGCTTAATATGACTTCAGCTTTCTTAAATTTACAGACTTGATTTGTGACCCAAGATAGGATCTATCCTGGATAATTTTCCATATGTACTTGAGAGTGTATTCTGCTGCTTTTGGATGGAATTTCCTACAAATATCAATTATCTAGTCTGATGTATCATTTAAATCTAGTGTTTCCTTATTTTCTGTCTGGATGATCTATTAGTGTAAGTAGAGTGTTAAAGTCCTCCACTTTTATTGTGTTTCTGACAATTTCCCACTTTATGGCTATTAGAATTTGCCTGTATGTTGAGTTGCTCCTATGTTGGGTACATAAATATTTATAAGCGCTATATCTTCTTCTTGGATTGATCCCTTATCATTATGTATGTCCTTCCATGTCTCTTATAACAATCTTTATTTTAAATTCTGTTTTGTCTGATATGAGAATTGTTACTCTGGCTTTATTTTGATATCTATTTTCATGGAATATCTTTTTCCACCCCTTACCTTTCCACCTCCTCAGAGTCTATATGTGTCTCTAGGTCTGAAGTGTGTCACTTGTAGACAGCATATATTTGGGTCTTCTTTCTGTATCCATTCAGCCAGTCTGTGTCTTTTGCTTAGAGCATTTAATCTATTTACATTTAAGGTAATTATCAATATATATTACTATTACTATTTTTCAAATTGCTTTACGTTTGCTTTTGTGGGTATTTTTCTTCTCTTGTGTTTATCTCCTAGAGTAGTTCCTTTATATCTGTTGTAAAACTTGTTTGTTGGTAGTGAATTCTCTTGACTTTTGCTTACCTGTAAAGCTTTTGATTTCTCTGTTGAGTCTAATCTTGGTTGTAGGTTTTTCTATTTCATCACTTTAAGCATATCCTGCACTCTATTCAGGCCTGCAGAGTTTCTGCTGAAAAATTGACTGATAAACTTATGGTGTTTTCCTTGTATATTATTTGTTGTTTTTCCCTTGTTTATCTTTGCATTTAATTTATTTTGGATTGATTAATATGTGTCTCAGTGTATTTCTCATTGGGTTTATCCTGTGTGGGACTCTCTGCACTTCCTGGACTTGAATGGCTTCCCAAGTTAGAGACATTTTCAACTATCAGCTCAGTTCAGTCACTCAGTCATGTCTGACTCTTTGGGACCCCACGGACTGCAGCATACCAGGCTTCCATGTCCATCACCAACTCCCAGAGCTTGCTCAAACTAATGTCCATTGAGTCAATGATGTCATTCAACCATCTCATCCTCTGTTGTCCCCTTCTCCTCTTTCCTTCAATCTTTCCAGCATCAGGATCTTATCCAATGAGTTAGTTCTTCGCATCAGGTGGCCAAAGTATTGGAGCTTCAGCTTCAGCATCGGTCCTTCGAATGAATTTTTAGGGTTGATTTCCTTTAGGATTGATTGGTTTGATCTCCTTGCAATCTAAGACTCCAACACCACATTTTCAGCTATAACCTCTTCAAATATTTTCTCAGATTCTTTTTTCTTTCTCTTCTTCTTCTAGGACCCCTATAATTAGAATGTTGGTGCATTTAATATGGTCTCAGAGGTCTCTGGAACTGTCCCATTTATTTTCATTCTTTTTTGTTCATTCTGCTCCACAGTAGGTATTTCCACCATTTTGTCTTCCAACTAGCTTACCTGTTCTTCTGCCTCATTTATTCTGCTATTGATTCCTTCTAGTGTATTTTTTGTTTCAGTTATTGTGTTGTTCTTGCTTTTTGTTCTTTATTTTTTCTAGGTCCTTATTAAACATTTCTTGTATTTTCTCCATCCATACCTTCATTCTGTTTCCAAGATTTTGTATTACCTCTACTGGGATTATGTGAATTCTTTTCCAGGTACATTACCTGTTTCCTCTTTACTTATTTGGTCTTTGCAGCTCCTCTCTGCTTCCTTCTCTCTCTCATCACTTTTCCCAAATCCCAGCTGTCTGGACAGTCCTCAATTTCAACTTTATGCTGTATGCCTGACTGACCTCTGCTCTCTGCTTAAAACCTGTTTCTCTGAACCACATTTTAGAACAGGAGTTTATAAAAAATTCCATGGTTTTTTGTTTTTGTGTGTGTGTGTGTGTGTGTGGTTTACTGATCCCTGTTTTTCAACATGCTCTCAAGGTAAAAGCTGAAGTATAGATGGAGTCCAACTCCAGTGCATCCATTCTCTCAGTAATTTTACCTATAATAATGCATCCCTTCACTCAGTAATTTTACCTGTCATTGAGAACATAAAAAACAGCAAACAACTGACTTAAAAAAAATCCTATACAGCATTTATAGTCTCTTTTTAAAAAATCAGTGCAATGGTCTAATGACAACTACTCCGTCTTTGTGAGAATCAATAGTTATCTCTTATTCTTATTTCCACTTTTGAAATTATAAAAAAAAGTAAATACCACCCATATTGTAATGCTAAATTTCCTCTGCTAACCGTAAAGCATATAGGAAGCATAAAGTGGGAGTGAGGGAGTGGGATACTTGGACTGAAGGTAAATAAAAAGAAGGGTGGGGAGAATCTTTACTGTTGTCCTTCAAAATTTAGAAAATATGTGTATGTATATATATATGAAACCATGTTACATTGTCTCTAAGAGTGAACTTTCAACTAAATCACAAGCTTTTAAATCTGGTTTGAGTCATTCCTCATTTGATTAACATATATCTTAGATGTACTCTGATCAGGGACACATATAAATAATTTGAAGCTTGCTTGAAGTTTGAAATTCTTGGAGCTATTCCCCATTTCTTTAAAATGCATATTTAAGAGGTACTCATTTGGTTGTGGCTGTTATTATCTGTATTTAAGATACATAAAAAAGATTTCTTCTGAGAGTGCAGTTCTTTGGGACTTAAATAATAATGTTACTTGACAAAAAAATTTACATAAGGGAGTTTTTTAATTTAAAACTTAAAATACCTTAAGATAGAACTTATTCTCCTTCAAAAATGTGTTTTCCAAACTCAAAGAAAAGAAAATAAGTGGTATTTTTCCTAAGCAGCAAGCAAGCAAAAAAAAAAAAAACAAAAACAAAAACAAAAAAACACAGCTTAATTAGAGACAGTACTTATGTCTCAAGGTCATATAGACATTCAGATTCTAACTTAATTCAACTCACATCCTTCTCTCCACTCTGAAGTGATGTTTATGGATGTTAAAAATAAAGCCAAGTCATTTGTATTTACCAGAATTACATTTGTAAAATCACAAACCTATTGCAAGTAAATGTCCTTGATTTTTCATTTACCTCCAGTGAGCTCAATCCAATATGAAATAAAGAATACTAAATTTCCACAAAGAGACATTTCTTGCTGTAACAGCCTGAGGTATATTCATGCTTTGAAATATTTCCAAAATATAGGTGGTTAAATTGCCTCTTAGAAGAATGTGTTTAAAAGCTCCCTAAGTATAGTGTCAACTCCTTACGTGTCATATAACTTGATGTTCCCATTCTAAATATAAACTCTGACATCTAGAATTAAAGATTAAAGGACATTGAGAAAAATTTTATTTGACATTTGTTGCCCTTGATGACCTGTGAACAAACTTGCTTGATGCAAAGGAGCCCCACAGAGTCCTAATAAAAATCCTGAGAACTACCACTTACTGAGTACTCAATACACTGTCAAACACTCTATGCAGGTTATCTGTAGTAACTATCCCAATACTTTACAAAGTATTATCTCCATTGTGTAGTAAATAAAAGTGTGACCGCAGATGGTTAGGTAAGTTGTCACAATTGTGAGAGCTAGTCATTGTCAAAGCCACATTTAATAAAATACACAACTCAGCTGCAACATTTTGAAGCCTGAATTTCATACATGTCAGGCCTTGAGTTTGGTTAATTCAAATTCAGATTTGCTCTCCATTTCTTTAATATTGCTTCAGAGAAAGAGTCATAGAGCTCCTCAGATGGAGATGCATCCTTCTATTGCTAATATTCTTTTTAATCATAGATATTACTTTATAGTAAGGACATTTTCTTAAAAGAATAATTGGCTCCTGTGGTAGGATAACTTCGAAAAAAAGGGAGATTATTTTTTCTAATTCTTGTTCCTTACAATTTCAAAAGGCCTTTTTGCCATTGTTAGACTTGTTGTACATGGTTCTAATAGTGAGAGGAGAGTGATCTGCCTTAGTGGAAGGGGCATGTCAATCCATAAGTTGGTAATTACTTTCTTTCTTCCTGAAAATGTTAGAAATATCAGTAATCAACCAGGCAAATGGGAGAAATGTAGTCAGAATACCCTGTAGCTATTTGAGCACTACCCATGGTTGTCCTGAATTAACTGTTCACAGCTTGTATGAACCAAACACTTTCTTGTTTATAATGTAATGGAAAACAATTCAGGCTAAAAAAATTTAAGTGAATCGATGGCCACAAAATTCTTAGCACCATGGTAATACACTGTTATGTTTATTGACCACTAATTTGAAAGTGACAGAGGAGAGTGAAAAATTTGGCTTAAAACTCAACATTCAGAAAATGAAGATCATGGCATCTGGTCCCATCATTTCATGGCAAATAGATGGGGAAACAATGGAAACAATGAGAGACTTTATTTTTTGGGGCTCCAAAATCACTGCAGATGGTGACTGCAGCCATGAAATTAAAAGATGCTTGCTCCTTGGAAGAAAAGCTATGACCAACATAGACAGTATATTAAAAAGCAGAGACATTACTTTGCCAACAAAGGTTCATCTAGTCAAAGCTATGGTTTTTCCAGTGGTCATGTATGGATGTGAGAGTTGGACTATAAAGAAAACTGAGCGCCAAAGAATTGATGCTTTTGAACTGTGGTGTTGGAGAAGACTCTTGAGAGTCCCTTGGACTACAAGGAGATGAAACCAGACAATCGTAAAGAAATTAGTCCTGAATATTCATTGGAAGAACTGATGTTGAAGCTGAAGTTCCAATATTTTGGCCACCTGATGCGAAAAACTGACTCATCTGAAAAGACCCTGATGCTGGGAAAGATTGAAGGCAGGAGGAGCAGGGGACAACGGAGAATAAGATGGTTGGCTGGCATCACCGACTCAATGGACATGAGTTTGAGTAGGCTCCAGGAGTTGGTAATGGACAAGGAAACCTGGCATGCTGCAGTCCATGGGGTCACAAAAAGTCGGACATGACTGAGCAACTGAACTGAACTGTGCTTTACTAGGGTAACCTCTAAGTTAAATTTTCACTTGTAAATTTTCATTCCTGATAGCATCAAATAAAAATTCTCTATGCCAAGGCTGGTAGAAATTTGCCTTACATGGGGGAAAAATGTACCACTGACTTTGGACAGAAAGAATATTCTTTGTGTGGAGGACAAACGAAGGCAAACCAGGTAGCATGTATTAAACTCAGAAATAGCATTGTAAATTGTAATTACATATTGCTTTTCTATGGCCAAATAATGATTAAAATAATATTTACATTATTATTACCAAAAAAGATATGGCATATTTTTTGGCCTCTATTAATTGAAATGATAGAATCTCTAAAGGTGAAAGTAGAGCCATCTGCTCTCTTTGCTTCCTTTAATTATTTTGTGTTAGCTTTGACAAGGTGTTACTGAAGATTTATTGCAAAGAATTTCACTTCACTAGAGCTTAAGTCTTATTGTATAAGCACAGGCAAATCTGAATTCTCTGTGACTTGTGTGCATGGTTTTGAAATATCTGTATTTCCAAAACAAAGCTCAAAATGTATAAAAGATACAAGATGTGACAGGTGCCATATACAAAGAACCTTTGCTGAAGGCAAGATGTGGTACGCAGAATTCCTTTTTTGTTAATTCCTTTATACCTTGTCTGAACAATCATCATGTCCTCCTGAATTTTTCTTCCACAGATGTTCAGTCCTCTGTTTCTCTAGCACCCTTTTTTATAAGGTCCATGAGGGATGGCTATTTGAGGAATGGATATTTGTTTTTCCCCACTTGCTGTCTCTCTGTAATGGTGATAAATAGTGCTCCTTTCTTTTCTAAGAATCTTCTGAGAATTGAATGTGACTTTATTTGCCTACCAAGTAACTTCTGTTAATTTATTCAATTACATGAAATCCCAAGAATTAATTCAGTATTTTATCATAATTCACATGAAAACTCACCTCCTTGTATCCTCTCCCTCACCTCTCACAACACATATTAGCACTGGAGTATTTGCAGTGGGGCATAGGCAAGCCAGGGAGCTTGATACACATGAAATTTAACAGCTCAGCCAAGATTGTCTATTTACATCCCTGAACTTTTATCCCCCCACCTCTCAAGAAAAAAGAAAATTATGCACACATTCACAAGTAATATTGAAGAAAAAACACTGTGCTGTGAATCTCAGTCCTGTAAATATAGTAGGGAATTGAGGTGGTACCCTGGAGAAGGGGATGGTAACCCACTCCAGTATTCCTGGGGCTTCCCTGGTGGGTCAGATGGTAAAGAATCTGCCTGCAATGAAGGAGACTTGGATTTGATCCCTGGGTTAGGAAGATCCCCTGGAGAAGGGAATGGCAACCCACTCCAGCATTCTTGTCTGGAGAATTCCATGGACAGGGGAGCCAGGCAGGCTACAGTCCATGGAATCACAAAGAGTTGGACACGACTGAGCAACTAACACTTTCACCTGAGGTGTTTATTTAAATATAATTTAAATATTTTTATTATTATGGGAGAGCACCTTTTTTTCTGTGACCTCTGTTTATGAGAAATTTTCTTTTATTTAAATAAAACACTGTCTGTTAACGTCCGGACCCAAATAGCCTCATACTGTATCTCAAACACTATCAATGGTGATGTAAATTATTGCAGCATTTTCTGGATAATTTTAAATATTTTTAAAAGTATACCTCCTTGGACCTAGCTACTCACACCAAGCATCTATTTTATGGAAATAAAGTATAAAATCATATATATATATACACATATATATATATATGTATGTATATATATTGTTACAATAAGTGTTACAAGTAAAATTACGATAAATACTAACTTAGCACAGAGACATTGATTGCTATAACTGCTTGAGGTATATCCATGCAGAAGAAAACTTTGAAATGTTTCCAAAATATATGTGGAATATGGGAGTATTCTTACCTGGAGTATTCTTGCTATCCCAGTATTCTTGCCTGAAGAATTCCAGTTGTTTCCATAGTAAATACAATCCATGTTTTCTAGTGGTAAAGAACCTGCCTGCCAAGCAGGAGACATAAGACATTAGTTCCATCCCTGGGTCAGGAAGATCCCCTGGAAGAAGGTATAGCAACCCACTGCAGTATTCTTGTCTGGAGAAACCCAGGGACGGGGGAGCCTGGTGGGCTACGGTCCAGGGGGGCACAAAGAGTCGGACATGACTGAAACGGACTTAGCATGCACACACTCATATTTGTACATGCATGCCAGGGATTTAATATATTGTATACTTAACCCAGGGATTGAACCTCATCTCTTAATGTCTCCTCCATTGGCAGATGGGTTCTTCACCACCAGCACCAAAACATAATGTTTATTCATAATGAATGTACATTTTAAGTGTAAAACTTTCAACCCATATAAAATTGACACTAAAGAAATGCAATGCTTTCTGCCCAATGACAGCTGAAAGACTTTGAGTGATGGGAGGTGTGCAAGTGGGTTTTTATACAACCATACTTAAAGATAAATTTTATCTATACTTATTTATCTGTGCTTTTGAATAAACAAATCACAAGTGTTGTTTTACAAAGTTTAAACCATATCATAGGAAGTTAGCTTCATTGTGCTCTTAGCTATTTATATATGAATCTTTTCTGAGGAATGTGTGTTGATCAATGTAAATGTTTTCTAAATGAGAGGATAAGGGCTCTGTGTTTGATCACTGATTAGCAACTACAAGGTTTATATACTTAATTACTGATTAGAGACTATGAAGTGGTAATCTTAATACCTCTTAAAAATCATGAATAGATAATATCAACTATTAGTGACAGTTTGAGCTGTTGGAATATATTGCTGGTGGGAGGATAAACTGATATAATGAATTTAAAAAATAATTTAGCATTGCCGGATAAAATTACACATACTTGAGTTGCACCAATTCCATTCCTAAGTATATGCTTCATATTTTCTACCCTTGTATATGTGCACCAGAAGAAATAATCAAGGATGCTTACAAAAGAATAGTTTGTAACCCAAAAATAATAATCCAAATAACCATAAATATCAACATCAATATTAGAACAGGTAAATAACTTATAATATATTAATTCAATGAACTATCCCACATCAGAGACAAAATTACTATATTATAGCTACATTAAACAACATGAATGAATCAAGATTGAACTGACTAAAAATAGTGAAGAATATATAATATCATTAAGATATATTCCAAATGAAACAGGGTATTTTTAGGGATATAAATGTATGCAGCTAAAGAAAAGCAAAGGAACAATAAAGAAATTCAATACAGTGGCCTCTCTAAGGATGTAAAGGAGATGGGGAAAGGATTGAGTACGTAAAGAACTTTAGGCAAATGCTAATAATCTTTTAATTAAACTGAAGGTTGTGCCCATAGGGAATCACCATATCTTTATTCTTTACATTTTTTATAAGTAATCTTTTATATATAATTTAAAAATCATTTAATGAGAATAAGATATTTTTATATATGTATTTAATATAGGTATTGTTTGGATTAAATAAAAATTAAAACCCCAAACAAAAAAAAAATTTTTTTTTTTAGAGAGACATTGCTCTCTTTTTCTTTTTAATTTTATCTTATTTTTAAACTTTACTATATTGTATTAGTTTTGCCAAATATTAAACAAAATTTTAGAAGAGATGGAACAAAGTAGTATTACTTTAGATCCCTGACATTAGCCACTATCATGACCTGTTTGTCACCTGTGCTGTGATTAAATTGAGGACTCAGGCTTTGCATCTTATTTGTAGCATAAGTAAGTATTAGTTGCTCAGTCATGCCCAACTCTTTGCAACCCCATGGACTGCAGCCCACCAGGCTCCTCTGTCCATGAGATTTTCCAGGCAAGGATACTGGAGTGGGTTGCCATTTCCTCCTCCAGGGGTCTTCCTAACCCAGGGATCGAACCCGGGTATCCTGCACTGCAGGCAGATTCTTTACCAATTGAGCTACAAGTTAGCATATACTACATTAAAAAAGAAAACTGATAAGAGCTGTATCATTTTGACCCTCACAGAAGCCAGTTCTTCGCCAAGTTTTTAGGATGCATTTTATTGGAGGTAGGTGTTCATGTGTGTGTGTGTGTGTATGTGTTTGTGAGTGTGCGTATGTGTGTGCACAGCAAGACACTAAATCCAGGTCAACACTTCCTGCATTTGAGATACCCTTTTTTCTTTTCAGGAGCTATGAAGTGTGTCTGATTGATTGAATAGAATCGGTTGTAGAAGGATATATCACTATTATTCCATTGTGAATTGTCCATCACAAGGGAAATCAAGCTATAAGATTTCAAAAAAGAGTTGTGGAATTTAGACAGTATTAAAATCAGCTTAGACAGGTTTAATCTTCCTGTGTTACATGTCAAATGCCCAAGGTCCACCTCAGTCCTTCTCCAACACCTCATGTCTAGCCACAGCTGCAGGTTTCACCAGTGCTCAGATCTTTAACCACCATAACATTAATTCCACCTAATGCAAAGTTCTGCAAAATGTTTCCACTAGCAAGTATGTTTGGGAAATACGTTGACAAAGGTAATAGGTTTCCTAAGAACATTTTAGAAGATGTTAAATCTCTAAACTGCTTTTTTGATTCTCCTCTAAATGGGAGACATTGCCACATTGTTCCTCAAATTCATTTGATTATAATACTTTTTTTTTTCTCTTGGAGTATCATTTCATGGGATTTGGGATTTGTATAATAGACTTTGAAAAATATTGCTAAGATTTATTCTGTTCTATGCTTTACCCTTTCCATAAAAGAAATAGTATCTGAAGAATTTAGGCTATATCATTAGACTGTTAGAATCTATTATGGGGTGGCAGAATCCTGTTGTACCTTTCTTTCCCAGTGATCTGGACCCTAAAATATTAATCTGGCCTCCAGAGTTATTTTCTTAATGAGTCTTTGAATAGGTTCACCTTCCCTTTAATCAGGCCAAAGATTTTGCACTTTAAACATAGAAGCATGTCTCACTGAAGTTTCTCTACAAATATCATGCGACCCACATCCTACTTGTTTGTTTTTAGATTCCTAGTCCTCATAAAAGAATAAGACCAAAAGGTGAGAAAAGTCAGGAATGCTCTGAATGAAACAGAATAAAGAAATTATTTAACACTCCATATGGAGTTTTATTTAAGTGTGAGTTGGGGAAAAAATAACCTATCACACTATTATTAATGCTTATGGATTTTCAAAATTTTCTAAGTAACTTTGAAAAGTCCTTCAAACTTTCCAGTGTCCTTCAAAACTTTTTCAAGGTTGTGAATATATAGGATTATTATTTTTGTTTTTATGTGATGATTAGTGATGTGCAAGACACAGCAAATTTAGACAACCTACATAGTCACAGGATATAGTGTGACTTTCTTAAAATGAGAGGGTTGGATTTCGTGTTAGTTGCTCAGTCGTGCCCGACTCTTTGTGACCCCATGGACTGCAGCTCACCAGGCTCCTCTGTCCATAAGATTTTCCAGGCAATGATACTGGAGTGGGTTGCCATTTCCTTCTCCAGGGCAGCTTCCCAACCCAGGTATGGAACCCAGGTCTCCTGCACTGCAGGCAGATTCTTTGCCAAGTGAGCTACAAGGGAAGCTGAGGGTTGGATTAAACAGGCATTAATTTAACTCTGTTGAATTCTATCCTGTGATAATGTTCTTTCTACTCACAACTTTCATCCAGTAACATCAGGGAATAATGGTAACAGGGAATACAGCAAAGATCATATCTCAAGAATAGTCTTGATACTAACCACATTTACCACCTTGATCAATGTCTAAAGCAACCATTCATCTTTGATTTGAATGTGATCCATGTGCAGACTGACCAGGAGTCCACTGCTTGTTCCCATTTGCTTGGGCATGGGGTGAGGGGTATTATAGCCCATTGATCTATAATAGAGGCTGGTGAACCCTGCCTACTAGGACACAATAAGGCATGCAGAAGCTGGATAGATAAATATAAATAGATAGATAAATAGATAAATATAAAAATAAGGCTGCTGATAGACTGTTTGATTCCATAATTCCTAGTCTATTGATTGGATGAGGTTTTAGAATTGTGTCAAATTGGAAAGCTATCACTCAACATAACCCCTCTGTGTTCCATTCAGCATCAACCCAAGTTTGTGCTGCAAAGCCTTCAGAAAATGAAATTTGGTGGTTATGTCGGCTGCTGGCTAAACTTCAGTTGGCAATTGTATTTAATAATGACTCTTGCAACTTCCACATGAGTTGTTTGTACACATGAGCATAGGATAGTCAAGTGTCAAGATCAAAGCATCTGCCAATGTATAGAAAAATGTAAGGGAATGATACCTCTCCATTCTTTATCTTGTGCTGTGCACTGCTCTGCAGACTGAGGACTAGAAATCTCTGGTATAAAGTATACCTCTGTGATGGATTCATTTTGATATTTGGCAAAACTAATACAATTATGTAAAGTTTTAAAATAAAATAAAATTAAAAAAAATAAAGTATACCTCTTGAAAAGATAGGGGAACTTTGGCACTACACAGTTGTAGGACGGTAAATTCTAATATTTTTCATATGTTAATGTGCTTCTTAAGCCTCTGAAATAGTTCTTACAGACTATTCTGGTTATTTCCATTATATAAAGCAAGAAGTCATTTTTCAGATTGAGTAAACTAAGGAAGATTGAAAAACTGGAAATGACAAGTTCAGAATTTCAGTTTAAATGTTTCTGACTCCAGCACTTAATGTCGTAAGCACTAAGACATATTGTCCCTAAAGAAACTAGCAGCATCACTTAAATGTAGAAGAGGACTTTTCTGAAACTCTAAAATAATATTGCTGTGATCTCCCCTGTACATAGGCTAATTTGAGACAGTGATCATCAGGGACAAATTTATCCATTTATAGATATAAAATTCAGGATGCTGGGATTATTTTCTGTCTGTGAGATCTGAGGACACCCCCTTTCAGAACTCAGTTGGCCTTTTCATATAATAGGCAGGTTGGAATAGATGATCTTTAAGATGATTAAACAGAGAAGGCAACGGCACCCCACTCCAGTACTTTTGCCTGGAAAATCCCATGGATGGAGGGGCCTGGTAACCTGCAGTCCATGGGGTTGCCAAGAGTCGGACATGACTGAGCAACTTCACTTTCACTTTTCACTTTCATGCTTTGGAGAAGGAAATGGCAACCCACTCCAGTGTTTTTGCCTGGAGAATCCCAGGGACAGGGGAGCCTGGTGGGCTGCCATCTATGGGGTCACACAGAGTCGGACACCACTGAAGTGACTTAGCAAGATGATTAAAAACTATTCAAAATTCCATTATAGTTTTCCCTTTCTGCTTAAGAAAATAATTTTAAACTTTGTCTAATACGTGATTATTTTGTAAAATGGGATCTTACAATAAATACATGAATGAATATCAGACAGTAAAGAATCTGCCTGCAATGCAGAAGACCTGGGTTCAATTCCTGCGTCAGGAAGATCCTCTGGAGAAGGAAATGGCAACCCACTCCAGCATACTTGCCTGGAGAATCCCATGGACAGAGGTATCTGGTGGGCTACAGTTCTGCTACTGCTGCTGCTAAGTCGCTTCAGTCGTGTCCAACTCTGTGCGACCCCATAGATGGAAGCCCACCAGGCTCCCCCGTCCCTGGGATTCTCCAGGCAAGAACACTGGAGTGGGTTGCCATTTCCTTCTCCAATGCATGAAAGTGAAAAGTGAAAGTGAAATCACTCAGTAGTGTCTGACTCTTAGCGACCTCATGGACTACAGCCTACCAGGCTCCTCCATCCATGGGATTTTCCAGGCAAGAGTACTGGAGTGGGGTGCCATTGCCTTCTCTGGGGCTACGGTTCATGAGGTTTCAAAGATACACAACTGAGTGACTAACACATATAGATAAGTAGATAGATAAATAACTTGCACTGACATTAACACTTTCCAACCTAAGTATTGTTAGATCTACCTTTTACATTTTAAAATTTTATAAGTACTTCCATAGAACTCAATGATATTCCATAATGTACCACATTTTCTTAGTCATATGTCTATGGAAGGGCCTTTCTATTATTTCCAAGTGTTTTATTTTATTTTGGAGTATAGCTTATCATCAATGTTGAGATAGTTTCAGATAGATAGCAAAAGAACTCAGCCATATATACATTCATTTCCCCCCAATCCCTCTTCCCTTACAGGCTGCGCTAAATATTGAGTAGAGTTCTCTGTGCTATACAGCAGGACCTTGTTGGTTATCCATTTTAAATATAACAGTGGGTACATGTCAATCCCAACTCCTTAAATATCCCTTGCCCCCATTCTTTTTCCCTGGCAACCATAAGTTTTATTCTCTAAGTCTGTCTCTTTCTGGTAAATAATTTCCTTTGTATCATTTATTTTTAGATTATCCATATAAGGGATGCCATATGTTATTTCTCCTCCATCTGACTTATTTCACCCAGTATGACACACGCTAAGTCCATCCATGTTGCTGTAAGTGGCATTGTTTCATTCTTTTTCATGGCTGAGTAATATTCCATTGTATATAGGCACCACATCTTCTTTATCCATTCCTCTGTTGATGGACATTTACATTGCTTTCATGTCTTGGTTTTTGTAAATAGTGATGCAGTGAACATTGGAGTGCATGTATCCTTTCAAACCAAGCTTTTCTCTGGGTATATCCAAGGAGTGGGATCGCAGGATCATATAGTAGCTCTCCTTTTAGTTTTATTTAAGGAACCTCTATACTGTTCTCCATAGTGGCTGTACTAATTTACATTCGATCAATAGTGTTGGAGGGGTCACTTCTTTCCACACTCTCTCCAGTATTAATAGATACTGATTTTTTTGATGATAGCCATTTTCACTGGTATCAGATAATATCTCATAGTTTTGATTTGCATTTCTCTAGTAATTCCTGGGGCTTCCCAGGTAGCTTAGCTGGTAAAGAATCCTCCTGCAATGCAGGAGACCCCACTTTGATTCGTGGGTCTGGAAGGGATAGGCTACCCGCTCTAGTATTCTTGGGCTTTCCTGGTGGCTTAAACAGTAAAGAATCCTCCTGCAATGCGGGAGACCTGAGTTCAACCGCTGGGTTGGGGCTGATTCCCTGAAGGAGTGCATGGCAACTCACTCCAGTAGTCTTGCCTGGAGAATCCCTGTGGACAGAGGATGAAAGGTGAAAGTGAAGTTGCTCAGTCATGTCCAACTCTTTGTGACCCCATGGACTGTAGCCTATGAGGCTCCTCTGTCCATGGGATTTTCCAGGCAATAGTACTGGAGTGGATTGCCATTTCCTTCTCCAGGGGATCTTCCCAAACCAGGGATTGAATCCAGGTCTCCCGCATTGTAGACACTTTACTGTCTGAGCCACCAGGGAAGCCACATCTTTTCATATGTTTGTTGGCCATCTGAATGTATTTGGAGAAATGTCTATTTAGGTCTTCTGCCCATTTATTATTTGGGTTGTTTGTTTTGATTATGTTAAGCTTCATGAGCTGTTTGTAGATTTTGGAGACTAATCCCTTGTTAGTCACATCATTTGCAAATATTTTCTCCCAATCTGTGGGTTTTCTTTTCATTTGTTTTATTTGTATCCTTTGCTGTGCAAAGGCTTTTGGGTTTTTTGGCTTTATCTATATCATTTTGCTTTTAAAATTAAGGTTACAAGATATATGCTATATTTAAATTGGACATATTCCTTAGAGTTTCTAGTATTGATAGCTAGAACAGCAAGAGGTGAACATTTCAACTTACTTACAGTTATTTGTTGATGATTATCCAAATATATTTTCATAATTTGTTACCATTGATAGTGTTTGCATATTATCAGGCTACTTTGAGTTACAACTAATGGAAACTATCAATTTTAGTTTATTTAAATAAGAACCATAGTCTTGTGTAACTCTTATTCGGACGGTGAAGACAGTTGTCTCCAGGTCTCTCTCCCCTCCTGTTATCAGATTATCCCTCCTAAGCTCTCCAAGGTGATTACAAGATATTCTCACATGGTACAGTGGTACTTAATGCAGGAGTTTGTCCCCTACCCCCCACCTCTGGCAACAGTTGCCAGAGAAAAACCATATTAAAACAACCATTTTATATCCATTAAATTGATGCAGCCTCTCCCCTCAAGATAGAAAATATCTATGGTAGACATTGGGCTTCCCAGCTGACTCGAGTGGTAAAGAACCTGCCTGCCAGTGCAGGAGACATAAGAGACATGGGTTAAATTCTTGGGTTGGGAAGATCCCCCCCAAAAAACTATTGCCTTTTTTCATGTATTTATTGTCCTTTTGCAATTCTTCATTTGTTAACTTTTATAGCCTGTTCTTGTTATTCTGTTGGGATGAAATTACTTATCAGTTATAGGAGCTCTTTGTGGAATAATATATTAACAACTTTTGAGTCGATTTTTTTTTAATTCATAGTATAGTTCAACTTTGATTACATTTACAGTTCATTTTTGTCATGAAGATTTCTTTTTCTCCTAAACCTCCTTTATGGATTCTAGATTTGTATTAAGTTTTAAGCTATAAAATATTTTTCTGTGACTATGGGAGTAAAACCTAATGTATTTACTTACTGGCTTTGATATCTTTGATGTAAGATATTATGATAAAGCGGGGGAAAGTTGCTACTAGGCACTTCTTAATTAGAAAAAATGATGCATTAGAAAGCAGGACTTAAGGAGTAAATGCAGCCGTCCTTGAGCCCCATATCAATATAAATAATACATCCTCCACCCTGTTACTCAGTCTCTGTGCAACTTCTTTAGTTTCTCAATGGTTCTTATTACAACTTGTTAGTTCATATTTATTAGTGTGTTTTTCTCTTTAATATCTGTTTCCCCAACTAGAAAACCAACTCAGAGAAGGAATGGATCCCTCTTGTTTTATTCACTGGTGTACTCCAGACAATAGAGCACATTGTTCAGCACATAATAGGTTTTCCAAAGTGTTAAGTATTAACACTTTTAATACTTAAGTGTTTGTATTAAATGCCCTAACTAATACAAGGTGAAGACAGGAGGTATCTCATGAGGAAAAGAACATGAGAATATAGAGACGTCAGCAGTTGAGCAAGTGGAAGAAAGGAGCTGTTACCTTGGAGAGACCATTGTTAAGGTTTGGTTGCTTCCCTGTTCCAATGATTTGGCAATGTTGGTCAAAAAACCAAGAATTATAAAAACACCTGTGTCCTTTGATTCAACAACCTGATATCTAGAAATGATCACAGGAAATTAAGTAGGGAGGCAATCAAAGCTTTACCTACAAAAATGTTCTTACTATATTATTTATAATGGTGGAACTGAATAACAACAAAAATATTTGGAAATAGCATAGATGACAATAAAAGGACTGTTAAAACTGGAATATAAAAAATGATGAATATTATCTAGTTATGACAATAAGGATTTCAGAAAATATGTGATGACCAATGAAATAGCCAGCATTAAAAGGGAATTGCAAAGATTTTTATTCAATATCTTTTCCAAACATTTTACTTGGAATATGGGTTCTTTCTACAATTAGCAAAAAGTGAATATTATAAAAATATAAAGGCTTATATTTCTCAGAAATAATGTGGGCATAGTCAAGATTTTGTAAGGCACAAACCATTCACTAAATCATGCATTTATTATTATAATTAACTATGCTTTTTAATAAAGAATAGTCCCTTTAGGTAGCTACATGTCACATTGGAGTTTGAATTTTCTAAGAATTTTTCATTCATTTGATGACAGAAGCCCAAAGTCTGAAACAAAATGATAAATGACTAAATATGGTCTCCCCAGGCAGCTGGAGATGACAAGGTTAATATGGTCTAAAGGAAAATGAAAAATGTTTGAAAAGTATGAGTTTTTATGTTAGAAGGGAACATTTTGTTTTTCATTTTTCTTTGCTCATACCAAAAGCCTTATGGTAACCTAGCTGAAATGAACAAATTTGTCTCACATAGAAATAAGACTTTTAATCACTACTTATATTGCTGTAGACCTCCTGTATACAAAGTACTTTTTACGAAGTAACCAAAATAAAATAGTTGGCTGTCAGTTGGGTAATTACCTGGGTAGAATTGAGATTTCAAGGAAGAAATAAAGGAAAACAATCTGAAGGGAAGAGTAGGAGGTTGAGACTGTCACCAACTCAATGGTTCAAACCAAGTTCTGTCATTAAAATAAACTCTTAGGTGACCAAAACTACCTCACTGGATGCCCTCCAACCTCTAGCACTCTTTTCTTCTGTATCTCCAGCGTTACAAATGATAAATCGTGTTCTGCTATAATGCTGCTGCTGCTGCTGCTGCTAAGTCGCTTCAGTCATGTCTGACTCTGTGTGACCCCAGAGATGGCAGCCCACCAGGCTCCCCCGTCCCTGGGATTCTCCAGGCAAGAACACTGGAGTGGGTTGCCATTTCCTTCTCCAATGCATGAAAGTGAGAAGTGAAAGTAAAAATGCTCAGTCATATCCGACTCTTAGCGACCCCATGGACTGCAGCCTACCAGGCTACTCTGTCCATGGGATTTTCCAGGCAAGAGTACTGGAGTAGGTTGCCATTGCCTTCTCCTCTGCTATAATATATTGAGTTAAATATCTGCACTCAAAAAGTAAATGATCTTTTGGTGACTGGATTAAAATAAACAGGAAATTATCTCATAAACTGAAGATTATTCAATAAAAAGAACTGAAAAAAATACTTGTAGTGATAATCTTCATCTTTGTCTTAATCTGCAAACTGAAGTTTGTTGGGTTGTTTGTTTTTCCCTTGAGGAAGAGGTCACAGGTAGAGGCGAGATCTGTGTGTGTGGCTCAGTCGCTCAGTCGTGTCTAACTCTTTGTGACCCCATGGACTGTAGCCTGAAAGGCTTCTCTCGCTATGGAAATTTCCAAGCAAGAATACTGTAATGGGTTGCCATTTCCTCCACCAGGGGATCTTCCTGACCCAGGAATCAAACCTGTATTTCTTGAGTCAGCAGGTAGATTCTTTACCACTGTGCCACCTGGGAAACCCATTTAGGAAATCTGCATTACCCATGCTGGCTCTGTTGCTATTCAGAGGGGTAACTTCAGATCAGTCATTAAACCCCTCTGGACCTAATTTGCCTTTTTAGTTCAAAGAGAAGGTCTGGTTGGATAAAGTCACTTTTAACTCTTACATTGAATAGTTTTTCACTGAGTAATTAATTTGGTACTGATTAATGAAAATGTCTGAAGTAATAAGGTGTTAAAACTATCTCTTTGGGACCCCATGGACTGTAGATTGCCAGGCTCCTCTGTCCACAGAATTCTCCAGGCTGGAATACTGGAGTGGGTAGCTGTTCGCTTCTCCAGGTAATCTTCCCAACCCAGGGATTGAACCTAGGTCTCCTGCATTGCAGGTAGATTCTTTACCTGGTGAGCTACTAGGGAAACCCAATGAAAGTGTTCAGATCAGAACAGATCAGTCACTCAGTCGTGTCCGACTCTCTGCTACACCATGAATCACAGCACGCCAGGCCTCCCTGTTCATCACCAACTCCCAGAGTTCACTCAGACTCATGTCCATCGAGTCAGTGATGCCATCCAGCCATCTCATCCTCTGTTGTCCCCTTCTCCTCTTGCCCCCAATCCCTCCCAGCATCAGAGTCATTTTCAATGAGTCAACTCTTCGCATGAGGTGGCCAAAGTACTGGAGTTTCAGCTTTAGCATCATTCCCTCCAAAGAAATCCCAGGGCTGATCTCCTTTAGAATGGACTGGTTGGATCTCCTTGCAGTCCAAGGGACTCTCAAGAGTCTTCTCCAACACCACAGTTCAAAAGCATCAATTATTCGGTGCTCAGCCTTCTTCACAGTCCAACTCTCACATCCATACATGACCACAGGAAAAACCATAGCCTTGACTAGATGGACCTTTGTTGGCAAAGTAATGTCTCTGCTTTTTAATATGCTATCTAGGTTGGTCATAACTTTCCTTCCAAGGAGTAAGCGTCTTTTAATTTCATGGCTGCAGTCACCATCTGTAGTGATTTTGGAGCCCATAAAAATAAAGTCTGACACTGTTTCCACTGTTTCCCCATCTATTTCCCATTAAGTGATGGGACCGGATGCCATGATCTTCATTTTCTGAATGTTGAGCTTTAAGCCAACTTTTTCACTCTCCTCTTTCACTTTCATCAAGAGGCTTTTGAGTTCCTCTTCACTTTCTGCCATAAGGGTGGTGTCATCTGCATATCTGAGGTTATTGATATTTCTCCCAGCAATCTTGATTCCAGCTTGTGTTTCTTCCAGTCCAGCATTTCTCATGATGTACTCTGCATAGAAGTTAAATAAACAGGGTGACAATATACAGCCTTGACGTACTCCTTTTCCTATTTGGAACCAGTCTGTTGTTCCATGTCCAGTTCTAACTGTTGCTTCCTGACCTGCATACAAATTTCTCAAGAGGCAGATCAGGTGGTCTGGTATTCCCATCTCTCTCAGAATTTTCCACAGTTTATTGTGATCCACACAGTCAAAGGCTTTGGCATAGTCAGTAAAGCAGAAATAGATGCTTTTCTAGAGCTTTCTTGCTTTTACCATGATCCAGCAGATGTTGGCAATTTGATCTCTGGTTCCTCTGCCTTTTCTAAAACCAACTTGAACATCTGGAAGTTTACAGTTCACATATTGCTGAAGCCTGGCTTGGAGAATTTTGAGCATTACTTTACTAGCATGTGAGATGAGTGCAATTGTGTGGTAGTTTGAGCATTCTTTGGCATTGCCTTTCTTTGGGATTGGAATGAAAACTGACCTTTTCCAGTCCTGTGGCCACTGCTGAGTTTTCCAAATTTGCTGGCATAATGCAGCAAAAACAAACAAACAAACAAACAAAAAAAACTGCAGCACTTTCACAGCATCATCTTTCAGGATTTGGAATAGCTCAACTGGAATTCCATCACCTCCACTAGCTTTGTTCATAGTGATGCTTTCTAAGGCCCACTTGACTTCACATTCCAGGATGTCTGGCTCTAGGTCAATGATCACACCATCGTGATTATCTGGGTCATGAAGCTCTTTTTTGTACAGTTCTTCTGTGTATTCTTGCCATCTCTTCTTACTATCTTCTGCTACTGTTAGGTCAATACCATTTCTGTCCTTTATCGAGCCCATCTTTGCATGAAATGTTCTTTTGGTATCTCTGATTTTCTTGAAGAGATCCCTAGTCTTTCCCATTCTATTGTTTTCCTCTATTTCTTTGCATTGATCGTTGAAGAAGGCTTTCTTATCTCTTCTTGCTATTCTTTGGAACTCTGCATTCAGATGTTTATATCTTTCCTTTTCTCCTTTGCTTTTCGCTTCTCTTCTTTTCACAGCTATTTGTAACGCCTCCCCAGAGAGCCATTTTGCTTTTTTGCATTTCTTTTCCATGGGGATGGTCTTGATCCCTGTCTCCTGTACAGTGTCACGAACCTCATTCCATAGTTCATCATACTCTATCAGATCTAGGCCCTTAAACCTATTTCTCACTTCCACTGTATAATCATAAGGGATTTGATTGAGGTCATACCTGAATGGTCTAGTGGTTTTCCCTACTTTCTTCAATTTAAGTCTGAATTTGGCATTAAGGTGTTTATGGTCTGAGCCACAGTCAGCTCCTGGTCTTGTTTTTGCTGACTGTATAGAGTTTCTCCATCTTTGGCTGCAAAGAATATAGTCAATCTGATTTCGGTGTTGACCATCTGGTGATGTCCATGAAAGTGTTAATACTATCTAATTTCACAAACATAGTATCAATGAGCTACAGTAATTCACAAAGATTTAAATAATACTCCATTCAATATCAAGTACTCACAGCCAGCCCTGTTTAAGTTCTCAGATGGTCACCTTTTGTTTCACCATCTTAAATCATTTTTCCAAGATGTACACATAGTGCCTTTCTCATGAATCTGTGGAGCTTCAGGACAAAAATCATGGCTTAATCACCTGTATAGCTCTAGCATCTGGCACAGTATCTGATTCTTTAGTTAACAATTAACAGTATTTGTTAAATGAATGAGTTGATAAACCAACTTAAAATCATACTTGTTTGCCTGGGTTTATGGATAATTCGGTTCAAATTTTTTTATTAGAAATAGGATTCAAACAAGTAGGAATAAATTATAAGTAAATAGCTGCTTTACTGATGTGAATTGAGAAGATAATGTCAAAGGAATTTTCTCTCCTGATTATTATCATAATATTGTATAATCATGACTACCATCTGTCTTCAGAAGTCATTTCATCTTGTAAAAACTGAAACTCTGTACCTCTTTAACATTAAGATCCCATTCCCATGTCACTGTTGATGGTGGCAACCATTGTATTTCCTGTCTCTAGGATTTTGAATACTTGTAAGTATCTCAATGACAAACTTAGTGTGCCGAAAAGCAGAGACATTACTCTGCCAACAAAGATCCATATAGTCAAGGCTATGGTCTTCCCAGTGGTCTTGTACTGTTCTGAGAGCTAGACCATAAAGAAGGCAGGATGCCAAAGCATTGATGCCTTCAGACTGTGGTGCTGGAGAAGATGCCTGAAAGTCCCTTGGAGAGCAAGGAGATCAAACCAGTAAATCTTAAGGGAGATCAACCCTGAATATTCACTGGAAGGATTAATGCTGTAGCTAAAGCTCCAGTATTTTGGCCATCTGATGTGAACAGACAACTCATTGGAAAAGTCCCTGATGCTGGAAAAGATTGAGGGCAGAAGGAAAAGAGGGCGTCAGAGGATGAGATGGCTGGACGGCATCACCAATGCAATGAACATGAACTTAGGCAAACTCCAGGAGATGGTGAAGGACGGGGAGGCCTGGCATGCTCTAGTCCATGGGTTTTCAAAGAGTTGGACACAATTGGGTGACTCAACAACAGCAATAAGTATCTCATATAAGTGGAATCATGCAATGTTTGTTTTTTTGTGTGTGACTAGCTTATTTCATGTAACATAATGTCCTCAAAGTTCATCTGTTCTATGCATATTTAAGAATCTCCTTGTGGCTCAGAGGATAAAGCATCTGCCTGCAATGCGGGAGACCTGGGTTCAATCCCTGGGACAAGAACATCCCCTGGAAAAGGAAATGGCAACCCACTCTTGCCTGGAAAATCCCATGGATGGAGAAAACTGGGAAACTACAGTCCATGGGATCGCAAAGAGTCGGACACGACTGAGTGACTTCACTTTCTTTTCTTTTTAAGGCTGAATAATATTCTCTTATGCATATATATGTACAACACTTTGCTTATGCATTTATCTCTTGATGCACACTGGGCTTGCTTCCACTTTTTAGATACTGTGAATTGACCTCGCACTTTGAGCCACAGGTTTGGAGTTAAAGAGAACTACTTAAAGAGAATGACAGACATTCCTTAAAGAATTTGGAGGACATAGGGACCTATACATAATTCAGAATTATAACAATCTAAAGGCAAGAGGCTATGGCTAGAGCTTTCTGGTAATAGCAGAAAAGACTGGGTATACTGCAAACATTCTGCACTTTCAGAGCTTGGCAAAAAAAATGTGTGTTTTCCATGAGTCATATGTGACTCCCAGGAAAGAGGGTTGGCTGTATACCATCTTGAAAGATTTCACATAAAGAACTTCTGTTCATTTCAAAAAGACTGGCATCTCCCAGAGATGCAGCAACTGAGATCATCACCTCCACTTAGACATTTTCTATACCAAAAAACTTCTTGGTAGCCCTTAGCAGGTATCTCTTAAGACATCTCAAAAATGCCTCATAAAAGAGAATAAATGTGTATCTAAGATTCTGACATCAGATTTTAATGTACCAGTCAAGTGGTATCTCCATTCACCTCCTCCCCTTGTTAAAAAGCAGCTATAGGGTGCATACCTGTTTATGTCTTTGCACGTGTGTATGTAAGTGTGTGGGAATGTTTCTGTGTTAGGGAAAAAATGAGGGGAAAGGTATACCAAGAAAACTCAGACATGTCATTTAGTCTTCTCCTTCCCCTTTCAGATTTCTTATCCTGAAGGAAATCTTTTTGGTATAGCAGAAATGTTTTAAATTGCCGTGTTTAGAGTTTTAAGTTAAGTAGAATTTTACCTGTAAGAACTAGTAAATCCTTCTTCATCTGTTAGCTACAGTGACAGGGAAAACAGTGAGCTATGCCTGGGATTTCACATGGAAGAAAGGAGGAGTCCACAGAGACCAGAAATGAGTTTTTGTGAGAAAGCCCCTTAATGAACTTATGTCTTAGATAGACAGAGTTTGTTGTTCCAGGAGACTCTGAAGGGGTATGCAAGGCAGTCAGATATATATTTATGAAAAATCAATGAGCACTGGTAAAGGATTTATTATGTTGTGTTCTAGTGAGAAAGGTAGAAATTTAAGTCACTGAACCATAATCTCCTCAAGGGCAGGAAACGTATTTAATCCAGCTTTGTTTAAATGATGCCTAGGTTGAGGCTTGTACCTATTAAATGCTAATAAATTTTGGTGAGTGTTGTCGAATAATAAAAAAACACATAATAATTATAATGAATAATCAATATGGATCAGAAATTATATAGTGTTTATATATATTAATTTATTTAATCCACACAGCTCTATGAGTTTAGTATTGTTTGCTCAAATAAAAATGACACAATTGTAAAATGTAAAAAATCTTTATCAGTTGTGACATAGGCATGATCATAAAATATCTGATAAAATGTAAAACTTAAAATTTCTGATAAAACTTAAAAATTACAATGGATTAATTTTTCTTGCGGAAACCTCTTGTTTTTTGACAAAGGCAATAGAAATTTTTATGTACTTTCTATAACTTGAAAGAAGCCATGTTTTCTTTTAAGTATTAACTTGAGGTGCTGAAATTATTTTCCTCAATAAAATATTATATTTTCTAATTTTTTACATTTTTTCTTCTGATGTAAACTGTGCCAAATAAATTTTAATGGCTACAATAATTTTATTTATATTTATATTTTATAATTAAAACTTTTAATAAAAGAAATCAATCACTTAAGAACTGATTCACCTTTTAACTGAATCCCCCCCAAAAGGAAATTAAGAGAATTCTAAGAATGCCATAAATTATCACTATAGTCATTTGCTGTCATTTTCGTTTGTCCTTTATTTTCTCCTACAATTTAAAATCCTCTTTTATTGGGTACGTGAAGGGATTCTGAAGCCAATAGTGGGAAATTGATACTATGGTTCCAGGCCTACCTGTCCTACCAGTCCCATCCAGTAATAGTCACACTAAATGACACCCTGGTGACTCAAAGTCTGAAACAAAGTCCCTGGAAGCATCTCATTAGCACTGAGAGACATTAGCCTGGGAGAGTCTCTTACTGTGTCATGATTGCCTAGGCCATCTGAAAAGCATTACACAATAATTCACAGCATTGATTCACATGCCAAACTGAGTCAGTGTTGAGAATGCCTTCGTTTTACAGGCCTTAGCTTTGACACACACACACACATGAGTCTGTGTGTGTTCTGTGTGTGTGTATATGTAAATTTCCTGTGGCTTCTAAAGAATGACCAAACTGGCATGCATACATTTTTGTTGCAAATGTAAACTGGCACAATGTTTCCAAGGATACACTCTAAGACTCAACTTTTAGATTTGAACAAATAGTCAAAGAGTCTATATTATATTGCCACCCTATTTATTTAACTTATATTCAGAGTATATAATGAGAAATGCTGGGCTGGAAGAAGCACAAGCTGGAATCAAGATTGCCGGGAGAAATATCAATAACCTCGGATATGCAGATGACACCACTCTTATGGCAGAAAGCAAAGAACTAAAGAGCCTCTTGATGAAAGTGAAAGAGGAGAGTGAAAAAGTTGGCTTAAAACTCAACATTCAGAAAAATAAGATCATGGCACCTAGTCCCATCACTTCATGGGAAATAGATGGGGAAACGATGGAAACAGTGACAGACTTTCTTTTCTTGCGCTCCAAAATCACTGCAGATGGTGACTGCAGCCATGATATAAAAAGATGCTTGCTCCTTGGAAGAAAAGCTATGATCAACCTAGACAGCATATTAAAAAGCAGAGACATTTCTTTGCCAACAAAGTCCATCTAGTCAAAGCTATGGTTTTTCCAGTAGTCATGTATGGATGTGAGAGTTGGACTATAAAGAAAGCTGAGTGTCAAAGAATTGATGCTTTTGAACTGTGATGTTGGAGAAGACTCTTGAGAGTTTCTTGGACTGCAAGGAGATCCAACCAGTCCATTCTGAAGGAAATAAGCCCTGGGATTTCTTTGGAAGGAATGCTGCTAAAGCTGAAACTCCAGTAGTTTGGCCACCTCATGCGAAGAGTTGACTCACTGGAAAAGACTCTGATGCTGGGAGGGATTGGGGGCAAGAGAAGAAGGGGACGACAGAGGATGAAATGGCTGGATGGCATCACCGACTTGATGGACGTGAGTCTCAGTGAACTCCGGGAGTTGGTGATGGACAGGGAGGCCTGGCATGCTGCGGTTCATGGGGTTGCGAAGAGTTGGACACGACTGAGTGACTGAACTGAACTGAATACTTAGAACTGAAAAGATCCTTATATATCACCTGTTTCACCAATCAATTTATTGATAAGACAATAAGATCTAGGGAAATGAAGTAATTTCCCTAAAGTCACAAAGGTAATGACAGAACTAAAATTTTTGACTCCAGACTCTCTGATCTTTGCATTACATCATGTTTCCTCTAAAATTTTATTGTAGCTCATGATTAAGGAAATGAATTAGTAACTATGTTATTTATTACCAGTCATACTTTTTGGAAAACTGTGTGCAACCATGCTAAAGAGTTCAGTTGCTTAAACTGCAAACTGGGTTTAAAATCTGCTCTGCTATAGACTATAGTGGACACTGTGGGTTATCTTGGACAAGTTGTTTAGTCTCTCTAAACTTTAAACTTCCCATGTGCAGAAATTTGAAAGTAATATGGCTTGCCTTCTGTTTGTTCTTTTTTTATGATGATCAAATAAAGCCTATCATACACAGTACTTTGGCTGTCACAGTTCATGCTTATTGATAAGGGCAATATTTATTTTAACAATAATTTTACCAATGTGAAATTAATACACAGTGAAATGATTAGATCTTGAGTATGCTTTTATGAATTTTACTAGTGTATTAGCCTGGGTAATAACTTTCCTAATCAGGAATATTTCCTTTACCCCAGAAATTTCTCTTGTGATTCAACCATTATAAGCAACCTCTATTCTGATTTTAATCGCATGATTTTCTTTTGCTTCCCTGGAAGGTCACATAAATGGCACTATATAATACATACTGTGGTTTGCCTAGCTTCTTTTAGCATAATAGCTTTGAGATTCAAGCATGTTGTCATATGTATGTATGTATGTATGTGTGTGTATATATATATGCATATTTATCTGTGTATATGTTTATGAAAATGAATGATTCATAAGATTACTCTTCAATCATGTTTTTTCATTTTTTAATATATACCCTTAAATCTGATTATCCATTTTTCTATTAATGATATTCAGATTACTTCAAATATGAATAAATCTACACAATTCTTATACAGAGTTTTTTGGAATATGCATACATTTATTTTTCTCTGATAAATATCTTGAAGTAAAATGACTTGTTCATGTGGTAAGTGACTGTTTAACATTGAAAGCAAATGTCATAATCCTTTGCAAATACAATTACCATTTACATTCTTACTAGGAAAAATGAATTTTGGTTGTTCTATGCCCTCAAAAATTTAATATTGTCACTTCTCCTAATTTTAGCGATTACAGTCCACAAGAAAAGATATCATTGTGGCTTCATTTTTTATTTTCTTAATGAACACTGTTGATGAGAGCTTTTTCATGTCCTTATTAGATACATACAACTTTTTTTGGTCTGTTCGAGGACTTTGACCTTTTTTATTAGGTTGCTTGAATTTTCATTATTAAAATGAAGAATTTCTTCATGTATTCTGGATACAAATCCTTTATTATTTATAATGCAAACATTTTCTGCCTGTATGTGACTTGCCTTTTCATTTTTTAGTGGTCTTTTTATGAACAGATATTTTTCATTTTTATTAAGACCAATTTATCAGTCATATTTTATATTTTCTACTTTATGCCTGCTCTAAGAATTTTTTGTCAATCCCAACATTATAAACATATTCTCTTTTCTTCTTAAAATTATTAATTTTAGCTTTGGCATAAGAGATGAAATAAAGGGCAAATGTTATTTTCAACATTATGCTATTTAAAAATAATCTAATCATTTGTTTCAGCATCATTATTTTAAATCATTAATCTTCCTCCTTGGAAATGCCTCACCTTTACTGAAAATCAAATGAATATACATAGAACTCTGTTCTTTTTTCTAGCTTTTAAAGTCAGAAGCTTACATTATTGTCTCCAACCTTTCCTTTTTCTATGTATTTTATAGTTCTAAGCTTTCCTCTAAGGCTTGCCTTAACTCCACAAAACAAGTTTTGATATGTTGTATTTTCATTTTCATTTGTTTTGAAACATTTACAACTTTTCCTGTGGTTTCTTCTTTGATCTGTGTATCATTTAGAAGTATTACTTTCAAAGTTTTTGAAATGTTTCTACATATAGTATTGATTTCTAATGAATTCTATTGTAGTTAGAGAATATGTAAGCTTCCAAAAATTTGATACTTACTGAGGCATATTTTATGAACAGTTGAAAATGATGTACCTTTTTTACTTCACTCTTCAATTGTTGGGTATTGTATTCTATAAATGTTAAGTCAGAGGACTTTTAATATCTCCAACTGTGATTGTGAGATTTATCTCTTTCTCCTGTTCTGTCAGTTTTTGCTCCTATTTATTCTGAAGCCCTGTTATTGGGTGTGGAAAATTTTGTAATTCTTATGTCATCTTGATGAGTTGATCTTTTTGTCATCATATAGAACACCTCTTTATCTCTTGTAATACTCCTTGTGGTTATGTTGCTATTCTGCCACAATTTTGCTATCTGCATTCTGTTTGTCTTTTCCCCCTGTTTGGTATTTTCTACCTTCTTTTGTATTTATGAGGGGTTTTTTTTTTTAGTATTTTTTAAATGATTTTTAGCTATAGCTTTTAATATTACTTTTAGTGGTGCTTTAAAGATTACCATATTCACCTCTGGGTCTTATCAAACTCTACGTATAGTTGCCATATTATTTCTTGAAATAACCAAACAATTATAAAAGTATAATTTTATTTACCCCCAACTCTGGGATATTTTGTGCAATTGTTGACATGTATTTTATACATATATATGTTTTATAAACCCCAAAATGCACTGTTAAAATTTTTGTATTAAAAAGTCAGGTGATTTTTAAAAGAACAAATAAATACACTTTGTATACATATTTTTATTTATATATATAATGTGTATAATACTACATATTGTATATATAGTTTCTTCATATGTTGACCATTTTCAGGGTTCTTCATTTGTCACAGAGCTGGCTTCCCATCTGGCATCACTTTCCTCAGCCTGAAGAATTTACCTTAGCATTATTTTTATCTCATCTTTGCTGATGACAAATTCTCTCAGCCTTCATTTATTTGAAAAGGTCTTTTTTCCCCCTTACTTTTCTAACAGATCTGTATATTGGATATTTGATTCTATGTATAGTTTATTTTCAGCACATTAAATGTATCATCCACTGTTTCCTGACCTCAATTGTGTTGATCCATTTTCGCTTTATTTTAGGTTTCTTTGCCTTGTTGCTCTTTCCCTTCAAAAACAGGTATCTAAACAAAGTTTGTTTGTGGATCTGGAGTCTAACCTTTCTGTTGCTATTTTGTTTCTCTGATTTCTCCCTTAATTTGAGCTGCTCTAAGAGTTAATTAAGGTTGTTGCCTTCTGCTGATGTTAATCATCCTATATCTCTGCAACTGTTTCCTAGAATGAAACTTTCCATGCTAAAACCAAAGAAAGTAAAAGTGAAGTCGCTCAGTCGACCAACTCTTTGCAACCCTTTAGACTGTAGCCTACCAGGCTCCTCCGTCCATGGGATTCTCCAAGCAAATACTGGAGTGTGTTGCCATTTCATTCTCCAGGGGATCTTCCCGATCCAAGAATCGAACCTGGGTCTCCCATATTGCAGGCAGATGCTTGAACCTCTGAGCCACCAGGGAAGCCTCCAGTAAATGAGGAAAATTTTATCATCTTTTAAGTGCCCTCAGGGAAACCCTAGACCTCATCCAATCCAGTTTCCTCATTTTATGGTCAAATCTTCATCACTTTTGGCCCATTTTTGGTGACTTTCTAGGGTGTACATAGTTTTTATTTAATGATTTCTCCACAAGTTATAAATGTTATCTGCATAATGGTTGGCCTACTTCATCATTAGCAGAACTAGAACCTAAGTTATTTATCTTAATTCTACAAGAGTTAAGAGATTTGATGTTGACAACCAAATTGATCCAACTTTAGATTTCATAATTTACTTCTGTGTATAGTAATGACAGTCAGTTCAGTTCAGTTCAGCCGCTCAGTCGTGTCCGACTGTTTGCGACCCCATGAATTGCAGCACGCCAGGCCTCTCTGTCCATCACCAACTCCCAGAGTTCACCCAAACTCATGTCCACCAACAAACTCATGTTGGTGATACCATGCAGCCATCTCATCCTCTGTCGTCCCCTTCCCTTCTTGCCCCCAATCCCTCCCAGCATCAGAGTCTTTTCCAATGAGTCAACTCTTCGCATGAGGTGGCCAAAGTATTGAAGTTTCAGCTTTAGCATCAGTCCTTCCAAAGAACACCCAGGACTGATCTCCTTTAGAATGGACTGGTTGGATCTCCTTGCAGTCCAAGGGACTCTCAAGAGTCTTCTCCAACACCACAGTTCAAAAGCATCAATTCTTTGACACTCAGCTTTCTTCACAGTCCAACTCTCACATCCATATGTGACCACTGGAAAAACCATAGCCTGGACTAGACGGACCTTTTTTGGCAAAGTAATGTCTCTGCTTTTGAATATGCTATCTAGGTTGGTCATAACTTTCCTTCCAAGGAGTAAGCATCTTTTAATTTCATGGCTGCGGTCACCATCTGCAGTGATTTTGGAGCCCCAAAAAATAAAGTCAGCCACTGTTTCCACTGTTTCCCCATCTATTTCCCATGAAGTGATGGGACCGGATGCCATGATCTTATTTTTCTGAATGTTGAGCTTTAAGCCAACTTTTTCACTCTCCTCTTTCACTTTCATCAAGAGGCTTTTTAGTTCTTCTTCACTGTCTGCCATAAGGGTGGTGTCATCTGCATATCTGAGGTTATTGATATTTCTCCCAGCAATCTTGATTCCAGCTTGTGCTTCTTCCAGCCCAGCGTTTCTCAGTGACAATAGTAATAGTAATAATAATAACACAATATCAAATTAAAATAATCTTCATTCAGATAAAATTAGTCTACCAAACAAGTCTCCAATATATTGACAGGGGCTTGTTTGAATGAGAAGATGCAGGTGGTAGTTTTTTCTTTCTACTTTTTAATAATTTTAAAATTTCAGTGTAAGTTGTGGCTCAGTTGGTAAAGAGTCTGCCTGCAATGTGGGAGACCTGGGTTTGATCCCTGGGTCAGGAAGATTCCCCTGGAGAAGGAAATGGCAACCGATTCCAGTATGCTTGCCTGGAAAATCCCATGGATGGAGGAGCCTGGCGGGCTACAGTACGTGGGGTCGCAGAGTCTGACATGACTGAGTGACTTCACTTTCACTTTTCACACAGCAAATATATTGTTTGCAGTGAAAATATGAACATATTTATCAAATTATGGTTGTTTAAAGATGCATCAAACATAAACTTAAAAATGGGCAAGAATAAAAGGTGATTATACTCACAACTAGAAGGTGATTACAAAAAATTATTAGACAAAATCTCTTACAAATACCAGTGAATATGTATGTGGTTAAATCTTAGAAAATATATTGATATTATTTTTTTTTTCAAATAGCAGCCACCAGATAGGAAAGATCCACCAAAGCAAACTGCAACTTGCAAGCCACGAATAGCATAGTTAAAATTGTACCCAGATATTATAATAGTATAATTTCCTCTATAGATTTCTCTTAATATGGTGGCATGTATTCCATTATTGAAATAACTTATAATTTACAGGGATCATTATGATACCAATAAGGAATCAAATCTGAATTACTACTTTGTGAATGTGATAGCATTCATTCTCACTGGTTCACTATGCTTGTCACTAAATTCAAAGGGAAAAAATAACTTATATTGGAAAATTGGAAATGTTCTATTTGGTAGAAGACAGAATTGTCACATCAGTTTTTATTTGCAGCTTAATGGTCTGTATATCTGTTCAGTTTGGCCTCCTGTGTATTTGAAAAATTAGGATGTTTCTTATAATTGTATTCCTATTTCCTCTGGCAACTGACTGGAACAGAACAGTGGCAACGCCATTCAGATGGGGTACAAGTACTCCAGTGTGCATGGTTTCCACTACTATACTGATTCAGAACTAGCTCTTTCTTTTCTTTTTTCACTTATCTCACTTGCTTGGCTTTTGTAGGCATGTGAACACGCAAGCTTTGGCCTACAAAAATATGATAGAATGTCTTAACTGAAAATAAATACACAGCTATTAACAACATAGACTTGTTTTCTTAAAAAAAAAAAAAAAAGGATAAATATGAGGAGGGCCAAAATTCCTCACAGTGCAGTAAGGAATAAGCAAATTGCAAAGGAAGACACTTTCATTTTTTTCTGTCTCTAATTTAATCACTACCAAAAAAAAAAAAAAAGTTGACTACTACATGTGAATGCTGTTGTTGTTTTAATTGGATTTTATTCAAATGCCATAAATAACTGCCTAAGTTCTGAAGGCATGCAGGTTTCCAGGCATGTCTGTTAGGCGTTTTTTGCTTTAGTGTCAGAATATGTTTCCTCAGTCTAAAGGAAGCCAACAGTTCTTCTCTCTACTGTCGTTAAGTATGTTTTATGTTTGCAGATGAAGTGTGCATGTACTCATCCCATGTTCTATTCCTATGCATCCTGGACTCTACTCAAGTTCCCTACCTGGAAGACTTTCTTGTAGAAGAGGCACTGGTTTTGGACTGACTCCCTGCTGTGTTCCAGGGAGTCTGATTGGTCCTCTTCACTTGGAATTTTTCATGAACATCTTTGCTATGGTCTCAGTGTTGCAGGAGCCTTGAAACACTCCTCCACTTGCTTCTCCATGATGAGAGAATGGGGTTTCCTCTGCAGTGGATGAACTAAGTTGACATAAAAGGATATCTCCCATGTATCAGTATCCATGGTAACATTCGAGACAAGAAAGAAGCATGGTAACACCACTCTTCCACTCCAGAAATTTTCAGAATTATCACCAAGCAGAACAACAACAAAAGTCAAATCCCACAGAGCAAATAGAATTCCCTTTATATTGTTAATGTCATCTTGACTTTCCCCTTTATCCACCATCCTTTCAAGAAGCAGGCCCCTATTCTGTGGTCTATAGTCTTTAGGCAGCTATTTTCATGCATTTATATTTATATTATTTAATATCCAAGTAGTCTGTGTCTTTGCATTTTCACTAGGGATAGGGAGCAGAAAGAGGAGGAGTGAATACTGAAGAGCATAGATTCTTCTTGTTTTGTAATTCTATCAATGTTTTCTCGCTTCATTCAAGTTAAAAATTCACCGAATCTGTTTTCTTAATGGATGGTTTACAGAGAAACAACCACTCCTCCCCCAACACCTGCTCCCCCTTCCCCTACGATGTAACCCTAATTTCTAATGTTGCATGATTTTAAATAAGGATTCTTGGCAGATCTGAAGAGACACCTTCTGTCACTGGTGATATAGTATATAAATTGCTAAAGCATCTCTTGTCCCCAGGAAAGCCTCTCTTTGCATGCTTGTGTGTGCACCAAAGAGTTAAACAGCGCTGGAAAGACACCACGCATGTGTTAATTCCTTCTGCAGCAGCACGCATCGCTTCCACTTTGACCTCATAGTTAATCTGCGTGATGGTTAATCACGCAGAGACTCGAGTATTTCTTTTAAACACATACACACACCCCCAGCACACATACATACTTGCTGCCCTCTAAAAGAAAAATCAAAGCAAAGCAAACAAATAAACAAACATAAAACGATGGACCTGGGAGAGTATGTGTGAATGGTGGGGGGACATGAATATGTGTAAGAGTGTGCCCGCGTTTCTCATTCTCTTATTTGTCTCCTATGCGTCTCTCCCTGTACCCTCCCCCTGCCTCAATTATATTATTCCCCTAGACTTGAAAGCTGCTCCCTGAGCTGATGCTTTGATGGTATCTGCAAGCGTTTGTGCTGATGTTATTTCTGCCCCCTGAATATTAATTTCCGAAGCTGGTAGCAATACGGCTCCCCAGTGACGGACCTACTAGAGGCAGGTGGGGGGAGCCACCATCAGATCATAAGCATAATAATAATACAAAGGGGAGGGATTCTTCTGCAACCTAGAGGCTAGAGGCAGGGGAGGGAAAAAAAAAAAAAAAACGATGAGTTTGACAAATATATGGAGCACAGGAAGCTCAGTCTACTCGACTCCTGTATTTTCACAGAAAATGACGCTGTGGATTCTGCTCCTGCTATCGCTCTACCCGGGGTAAGATATGCCCTTTTCGGGGTTGTTTTGTTTCACAGAGGTGGGGGAAGGGGTGGGGACCGAGGAACTAGGGAGACCACCCAGATTTAAAAGACTCTTCTGGGATTTGGGGCTTTGTTATTTAGGAGAATGTGAATATGTGGGGCAGGAAAAGGAGGGAGAGAAAAGGAAGGTCATTTTCATTTATTTATTTATTTAATGGGTTTTATTTCTTTCTTTTAGAATGGAAAAGCTAACGCCATAAAGACTTTGCGTTTGGGGAGTAGCATTTTGATAGTACTGCAATCTGATGTCTAGGTGGGCTGTGCTGATACATGCTGGCATTTGAGGCCATGTTGGAGGCGTTTGGGTGGGGGTCTGGAAGAGAAAACTACAAATGGGGTCCTGGCGTATACCCGGCAGATGTGTTTGTGTGTGTGTGTGTGTGTGTGTGTGTGTGTGTATGTGTTGGGGGATGGGTTCTGCTCCTGTGACCAAAGTATCTCTTGTTTCTGCACCTGAGCATTCTTAAGATGAGTGAGCCAGGTTTTCTATCCAGCCCTTTTGACCTGGCAGCAGACTCCCTGGTGGGGTAACATGGTTCAGCACCAGGGACAGCAGTCCTGTCAGGGCCAAAGGAAAAGAAGCTTGTCTAATCCCATAAGACAACTTTATATTTACATAGGACATTGTCATAGTAAGACAGAATGCCGATGGAGCAAAGGAGCACTAATGATGTCTGGGGACCCTGCTTTGATTATCCTCTCCCCCTCCTTGAGATAGGAGGGGCATTGTTGGGCATGGGGTGGAGAATGTAGTTAATGCATGGAGGGATATAGGTCTGGAAAAGAGTTGGCTTTGCTGTAGTGTTGAAAAATATGCTGAGCCAGGTAAATGTGATGCCTAATTGGGAAGTTAGGCATTAATGTCTTAGAGCCTTATTACATTGAATGGAAAAGATGGGAAAAGATTGTGTTGTGAAGTGTTTTGCACCTAATTTTTTTTTTAACTTCTTTGCACCAAAGATATCAAGGAAATATCCCTTCACAAATAGTTCATCATTTATCCACCCACAAAAACACCCCCCCTGACTCAACACACACCATCAGGATTTCCAGCCAGAGCCAAAGGCAGGTTAGAGGTCTATTGTACTTATATTAGTTGCACTCTGCTTTACTGTCACTTTGAGACAAAACTCAAAAAAAGAAAAACTAGCTATAGAAGAAACCAAGCCATTGCCTAAGGTTTTCCTGGGAGTTGACACTGCTATGTAGTAGTTGTAATGAAGGGAGATAAAAGAGATGAAGGTGAAAATATTTTTTTATTTTATTGAAAAGCTAACTTTGCTGGTCCTGCATTCTCTGGAGTAGATAATCAGAGGAAAAGATTTCAGTAAAAAGGAGACCCAAGCAAAACAAGGAGTGAAAGTCTGTCTTGGGAGTTTGCAAGTAAAGAGAAGGGCCTGCTTAATCTACCAGTACTTTTCATACCTTCCCGCATTACATTAAAAATTGAATGCATTTTCTTTAAGAGTGTCAGATTAAGTAGCTTTCTCAGAAGAGGGCCTTTTACTTAAGATAGTTTAGGTGTTATGCATTTTAGTGGCATACTGGAAAAACAATGTTTTTAATTAAAAATTACACACATTTTACTATTTAATGTAGTATGTAACCTTTAATTTTTTTCAGAAATTGGGGAATTTAGTTACTTGTTGATAGAAAAACATCATTCTCATGTTCCTACCATTTATGAAACCTGTGGATTAAAATACACTTTCCTTCCCACACACTTAGATTCATTTTAGTAAGCAACTTTATACTTAAATAGATTAGTACATTTTTATGTATTTTATCTCCAAGGGACTTATTTTAACCAAAAACATGCAATTTTATTATTTGTAAGATTATCAAATTTAAGATGTCTTCTTATAGCAACAGTTCTACCTTCTCAAATATTATATAAAAACTAATATTAGGGATATATTTTAATTTTCAATTCCTAGCATGGTATCTAGATGAGCTTTATAAGTAGCTCTAAATAATGGGAGTTATGTGCCAAGAAAACTCTTCAATAGGAGGATTTTCACATTTTCTCTGTAATGACAGAGAATGGAGTCACTGTAGTTTGGTGCAGAGAATGTGATCAGAGTTTCAGTTTGTTGCAATCCCATAAAAAGAAAAAAAAAAAAAAGCCATTTGAATGGCTGAATAGAACTGAATGAAAATAGTAGCTTTGATCTCTGAAGCTGATCCTGAAGGACAGCAAGTGACTAGTAAAATGTGAGTTTCTAGGAGAAATTTAAAAAAGGCTTTTTGGGTAAACAGTGGTAGTAGAATCAGAAAGTTGAAGGAATATTAAAAAAAATTAACGACTTTTTATTTATATAACTTCAAAGAAAAATGTCCCTCGTTAAAATTGACTAAATTAATTAGATTGTGTGGGAATATGAGTCATTGGCATGAGGATGTTTATAGCTAATATCTCTTATGTGGGGGATAGTTAATTTCTGAAACCCAAAACTATCTAAACTGTCACATATCTTTTATACAATGCTATCATATGAGTCATCTGGGAAACTTTCTAAACTTGTATGATTCTTGAACCAAACAAGCTTGCTGTTCCCTACCTTTCCAAATTTTCCACTTCGCCTTATTAGAAAAGAAAAATCAAAATCACTTCCTCAGCATATTTACTTGCTTAGTTATAGATATAACATTTCAAGTAGTGTCTACCCTGAGACAAACATACATCTGTAAAAAAAAAAAAAAAAGAGAGAGAGAGAGAAATATTTATCACTCAGTATTTCCCAGGATCCAGCTGCCTACTACCTTCTAGACAAAACGTAGGCAGAAATTTAAAAATCAGCTTTTAATTTAGTTACATAAATGCATCTGATATCTTAGACTCAGTTTAGAATAATCTCCTCAAGAGAATTGAATTACAAACTATTTAGCAATAGAGGCCTCTGTGCTACACATTTTAAAATTTGCATCATATCAACAAGAATTTCTCTTCAAACTGGAAGAATGTAGGACTGAGTTTAGAGATTTTATCTTTGTTGTAAATATTATTTTGCTAGGACTGTGACTAGAATAACTTCCTAGTAATTCCAAGACAGACTTTCCACAATTTAAGTACAAATAGGCTTTACCAGGGCTTCCCTGATAGTTCAGTTGGTAAAGAATCCACCTGCAAGCAGAAGACCCCAGTTCGATCCTGAGTCGGGAAGATCCCCTGGAGAAGGGAAAGGCTACCCACTCCAGTATTCTGGCCTGGAGAACACTACCGAGTGACTTTCACAGGCTTTACTGAAATGACATAATACTTGTTGAAGAGATGCAGAATTTGCCAACCCAAAATATGCCTCTTCGGCATAAGGATTATTTTAGGCTTATTATTTTTAACAAACAGCAGATACAGGTGTGAAGCTTAAAACTGAGTGGAAGTTACCTTTTGTAAGAGGCATTCAAATAACAAAAATCTCCATTTTTATGAGTATCTCCATCCCTCTACCAGAAAGAAGAGTTTGGCTAAATATCTAGAAACTTACCAGTGGTGAAGGCAGAGATTTGAATCTGCCTAACAATCATCCCCTTGTTGACAGTGCTTTACTCAATAACTGCCCTTAACTGGCTCCCCCTGCTCACAACATCTTCTTTTGTCTTTAACCAGACACTGTATGTAAGGAGGTGGCCTGGGCTATTTGAAGGACTTAGCTTTCCTGGGTATCTCCTATGTGTACAGAAAGTATACATGTTATTACATTTCTGTTTGCTTTTTTTTTTCTTTTCTCTTGTGAATCTTATTAATGCAATGATGTCTCAACCAAGAATCTACAAGTGTAGAAGGAAAATTATTTTCCTCCCCTACATGACTGTCCAAAGTACTTCTGCTAAAATCAAAGACCTTGGAAGACTGGCAAAAACTTTATAGTTAGTGCATTTCAGAAACTGTTTGACCATCACAGGTGTCCAAACAATTTAAGTGCTTAAAGATACAGGATTTCAGTTGTGGTGGGCACATTTCTTATTCAGGCAATTATGAAAGAAAGAATTCATCCTCCTGCTACTGGTTATAAGAAATCCACGTGGGTTATAAAAGACCTATGTGACTTCTTCAAAGTCAGAAACCAAATAGTAACAATGTAACATCAAGTTCAGATTTTCCAATCTACTTGTGTCATGTGTATACATACAATAAACCAGATTTTACATATAAATATTAATATATAATATAGATTTTAATGAACATATACAAAGTTGTGCAACCTATTTCAATGTATAAAATATATTTATTTTATATCATGTGTGTGTATATACACACACACACACACACACAATTTTACTAACATTTGTTAAGTAGTTTTTGTGAACCACATTTGACTTGGAAACCAAGATTATAGAGACTTTAGACTTGCTTAAAAGCAACAGATAATTAGAAGTAACAAAATAATGATTAAGCATGTATGTGGATAGAAATAGAGATTTATAACGATAAATGTGTACATTTGTATACATTTCACACCATCCTGGGGTTCGTTGCTGTGTCGCTTGGTGGGAGTTTTCCAGGAACCAGGGAGTGGCTCTCACTCCAGTTAATACCACTAATTTCCCCCTACCCTTCTCCTCCCCTCCCCAGCACTGCTAGTAGCAGTGAGTTGATGTGAGTTCCACGCATGACCTGCCAACTGCGTTGATGCAACTGGAGCTTTCTCCTTTCTGTGGCTGCCAGCACTCACCACTTACTTATCATCTCATCACTTTGCCCCAGACCCCTTGTCCTGAAGCAGGATCTCAGAAGGCCTGTCACCTCCCTGCCTTGTCTCTTGGGCCATAGCCACTCTGACCTTGATGTGTCCTTTGCTAAATATGACTTTTCTGTATAAATAAAAGGTGATTTGGCATGTTCTTTCCAAAAATATTTTAGAATTATATGTTCATACATGATAGTGATAACTGGTTTCATTTTGTATCTGTCACTATTTTCCAAATTTTGTTTTCTGTTTTGCTTTTTTCTTCTGATTTTTTTCATCAGGTTCATTTGCTCAGTACTGCTTACTTATAAGTGTATTTAACTGATCAATTTTAATTTTTATAAGTATCTGATTCTACCATCATACAGTAGAAGCTAGTATGGATATACATTCTATTAGCCCAGTAAATAAAGATTGAATTTACCTAGTAGTGTGGCTTGAGGTCCTCAGTCTGCATCAGTCACTCCATTTTTAAATTTATCTTGCATTTTTGATTGAAAGCTCTAAAAGATATGCTTAGAAATAACCCAGTATTCAGTTATTTTATTAGTTTAATAACATACTAAATAATATTATTTAATACCTGGGAAAACTGTTTAGAAAGTATATTTTCTTAATGGTTATGTGTAACTAAAGCATAGTTTAATCTGGTAATTCAGTCATTACCCAGAAAGTTAACCACTCTTTTTCATCCCATTTTCAAAAAAAACTTTGTCTTCTATTGAGAAAATTTACAGGATGACTTGTTGAATGTTGTTGGATAGTTTTCCTACAAAAATTATTGAGGCAACCATACTGAATATGAAAGTAGAGAAAAATGTTGCTGCTTCAATATCTGGATATCTTTATCTTCAGTGTATAGATATTTAAAGTTAACAGTTTTAATCACCTCAGTCATACAAGCAACAGCTTGATTAACTTCTTTGGTATGTGAAAACTTAAAGTGCTTTTTTCATTTCTAGAGGAAAACAATTTACACTTTCCAGATATTGGGGCTTTTTTTCCTGAGACTGTTGGTGTGTACACTTTTTCTCCTTCTGTAGCTTTGTAAGTTAGATGAGGAAAATAATATTTTACTTTTTTGACTTTTGAAAACAAGTCATAGAATAGTTCTGAAAATAGTCCAACTCTTCCTGAATTTTGGTGGTGGAGTAGGGGTTAAGATTTCCCCAGTCATATATTTCTAGAGCAATACACCACACCATTCACCTACAGTCTTCCTTTTTCTCTGTAAAAATAAGAAAAATACTTGGATTGTTTTGAGGTGTAAAAGACTTCTCCAGTTTGCTTTACTGGAAAGGTTATTTCCTATTCATTTCTTCTGTATTCTAGAGAATATGTATCTTTTAAAAGGAAAAAAAAAAAACACTTTTAAGTTACATATTAGTGATTTAGGGTAAAAATAAAATTTAACTCCAAATCACATTAATCCCTACAGTATAAAATAAGAGGGCAAATATGGTAATAATTCTATATTATTATGAAATCATTATGTAACTCTCAAGACAAAGTGCTATGTAAATGCTAATAAGTAGTCCTGATATTACATTCTCTACTCATTTATAAAGAAAACCATAAAAAAAAAAAAGAAAACCATATGAATACCAAATAAGTAATAGTGTAGAAAACAAAAGATGCTTTTTAAGCCAAGGTCCTTTGTAATAATTGAAACCCTGCCATGAACACAAGTATCGTAGTAGAACCAAAGTCTATGTAGTGAGATAGATAAATAGCAAGTTCTATAATTTATTTAGGCACATTTAAATTACATGGCCAAAACAAACTGAATATAACTTGTCAATATAACCTTGGTAGAAAGAAATAAATGACTTATTTGTGTTCTTTTGTGCAGGTTAACAGTCCCTTTTTATAAATTGCTTTTGAAAACACATTTGAGATACAATAAGTAAGGGAAAAACTCTAGATATAAACTATAGAATTGACTAGTATTTCAGCTAGTTCTATGCTAGTAATGGTATATAACTATATAATTTATAAATTGCTTTTGAAAACACATTTGAGATACAATAAGTAAGGGAAAAACTCTAGATATAAACTATAGAATTGACTAGTATTTCAGCTAGTTCTATGCTAGTAATGGTATATAACTATATAATTTATAAATTGCTTTTGAAAACACATTTGAGATGCAATAAGTAAGGGAAAAACTCTAGATATAAACTATAGAAGTGACTAATATTTCAGCTAGTTCTATGCTAGTAACGGTATATAACTATTATGGGGTAGCAAAAGCCATAATTCTGTCCTCATGGAGTTTGCAGTCTCATGGGTGGCAGGCAATGATCAAAGTTTTGCTAATTTTACCTTAGATAAATACTACACAGCAAAGTCATATGGTGCTATGAGAGACTATGACAGTTTTCTAACTGGTGAAAGCATAGGACAGAGAAATTAAGTTAGGGCCACAAACTAGCTAAAACTGATCTACAATCATCTAATTTGTTGGTTTTAATATTTCAACATCCTTTTCTTTGTTATAATAGTTATTGCTGTGTTTTTTTCTTTTTTTTAACCTCAGTTGAAGAGGTTTTTTTTCACTTAAAAATGAGTGGTATTTTTTGGAAGAAAAGTGGTGAAAATTTTTTAATGTTCTAAAAACAATTTCTTTTTTTACTATTTAAAAGTTATGTAGTAGACTAGAACTATATTAAGGATAATTAAATAATGTAATACATCATATGTGACATTATTTTAACACAAACTAAATTTACTAATCAATGGCCAGTTGAAAGGCTTATCCTCTACTCACCCCCATCCAGTAAATAGGTCTTCAAGTTACATATGCGTGAAAGTAGATTTATTATCCTACCACTGCCTCCAGCTGAGGCATCTTCCCTGATTCTTTGTCAACCCAATATAGTCAATTATGTCAAAAAGGGAAAAACAGACACACACACACAACTGTCTTAAATATAAATACCTGTTGAGCATCAATTAATTTCAGAGTTGGATACAATATGATAAAAAATAGAGTTTTGAAGATTTTAAAATTATGTGCAAAATGTACTGTGTATGACCTTTAAAAATATGTGCAGAAGGAGACTGTGAGGCATGCAGGATTTGAGTTCGCAGACCAGGAATTGAACTTGGGCCATGGCAGTGAAAGCCCAGAATCCTAACTACTAAGCCACCAGGGAACTCCCTCAAGTTACTTTTCAATAATAAGAAACTATAATCTTTCAGCAAGAGAATAGATTGCTGAAATTATTAACATAATTCCAAGGAATTATGTTAATAAATTATCAATTTTTAAAATCTATTTTACCTATTTTATTCTAGTATCTCCTCCTTTCACCTAAGTCCAGGAGTGGGATTGCTAGTCATATGGTAGTTTTATTTTTAATTTTTTAAGGAACCTCCATACTGTTTTCCGTAGTAGCTGAACCAACTTACATTCCCATCAACAGTGTAGAATGGTTCCCTTTTCTCCACACCCTCCCCAGCATTTATTGTTAGATTTTTTGATGATGGCCATTCTGACTGGTGTGAAGTGGTACCTCATTATAGTTTTGATTTGCATTTTTCTAGTAATTAGCAATGTTGAGCATCTTTTCACATGCCTCTTGGCCATCTGCATGTCTTCTTTGGAGAAATGTCTATTTAGGTTTTCTGCCTATATTTTAATTGGATTGTTTGTTTTTTTGATATTGAGCTGCATGAACTGTTTGTAAATTTTGGAGATTATCCCTTGTCAGTTGCATCCTTTGCAAATATTTTCTCTCATTCCATGGGTTGTCTTTTTGTTTTGCTTATGGTTTCTTTTGCTATGCAAAAGCTTTTGAGTTTAATTAGGTCCCATTTGTTTTGTTTTGTTTTTTCCTTCATTACTCTAGGAGATAGATTGAAAAAGATATTACTGCAGTTTATGTCAGAATGTTCTGCCTATGTTTTCCTCTAAGAGTTTTATAGTGTCCAGCCTTACACTCAGGTCTTTAATCCATTTTGAGTTTATTTTTGTGTATGGTATAATTTATAAACTAAATTATTTCAGGGAAGTCCCTTAACCCTATAACTACCACTTGTTTAATATCTGTAAGATATTTAATTATATTGATATATTGTGATAGGTGATGTTCACCCCTAATAATTGGGAGAGTGAATGGTAACAGAAATATAGTCATGTTTAGATGCTATTAATTTAAACATCTTTCATTGTAAGCCTTCTATTATGAAATGATACTTAAAATATGGTTGAATTTCTCTGTAACTGATTTATTGAACATGCTGGAATTACATAGCTATGGTCTAGAAATTATGTTTCTTTTTAAACATCATCTGTTGAATCTACCCCTCCCCGCCCCAACACCACATCTGGACAATATATATCCAATGTCAAAACTTTCCATTCATTTTAGAGTTTGTAATCTCATTTTCAGGTATTAAATTCATCTAAATTGATCCTTCAATCTCTCACTCACTTTAATTTTTTCTTTTTTATTTTTTCTGTTCTCTCATCAGGCCTGACTTAAGATTTCTGCAGCCCACCTATTACATCATGTTCTAAAGGCTCCCCCTCTTTTTATTATGCTGCTTTTGGCTTTTTTCAAGATTAGGGTCGAGATAGGAAGGATGGTTACATTTGCAGAAAGATCTTACTGTACTTTCTGGGTGAAAGAGGCCTGCATACTGAGTCATTCTTTCATGGGGGAGTTGGATGGGTTCTGTGAAGCTAACCCTCTTCCTCCTTCCTCCCCCTGGGAACCTTGAGAATTGCACTATTCCCTGACATGGGTCATGCTGTAGGGACTTGATGTTTCATGACAGTCCTTCGCTCCACTCCAAAAATACATCCACTCTGACTTTATACTAGCATTTTATTACTAGAGTTGCACTATAAACTCTAAATAAACAGCACGATTCCAGCATGACTATTTTTCTGGCATCCATTTAGCTCAGGAAGAATGAATGAATGAAAAACAGACTCTGAAAAATTACTTGTCAGCTTCTGAAAGTAATGGTGTTTTTCTGACTCAGATTCACTATAGGGATTGTTCAAACCAGCTTATCTTCTTTAGACTTTTTCAGGAAAGAATCAAGCCACATTAGTCACTTAGGCTGCTTAAATTATAGAGACCACAGGCCAAATTTTGCTAAGAATTCTCTGTCTACCCTGTGCTGAAACAGCATTAAGAAGTAAATAATGCAAGTTTTCTGTTTTAGGTAGAGATAGCAGTTATCTCTGTTAGTCTTCGCTAACTTCATCTATGAGTGAGTTTCTTGACTTTGTTTTCCACTTGCCTTGAGGGAGAGGTGGAACATATGTCACTGTGAGGAGGGAATATGAAACTGCTGTAGCTCTTTCTGCAGTTAGGCCAACAACCTTATTCCATAAGAACTGCTCTCTCATTGAATCTTTTAACTTCCATTATATGGTCCCAAACTGGGTGAAGGAAAAAGAATGCAGGAGTGGTTTTTGGCTTTCTCTAGCAAGTTCTGCCTCTTCTTGGGAATCCATCACATTGGTGTTAAATGAGAACATAACATTTCTCATTTTTTCTCAGTTCTGTTATGATAATTTTTTAAGTATTTAAGAAAGTATATTTAGTATTATGTTCCCTATTTGATTCATTTCTTCCTGATATCCACTACTTTATTCACCTTCTTCACATCTTTGCTCAAATATTGCCTTCTCAATGCCTACACTGATCATTCAGTGCACTATTGCAAATGTCCATCAATCCTATATTCACAACTCCAGTTCTCTTCTATGTTTCACCTTTCCTTAGTATTTACAGTCTTCAGTAATTAGAAAATTTTTGTATTATGACACCTACTGATTTATTATTTTAATTTTTTACTTTCTGTCTCACTCAGCTAGAATCCAGGATGGACGATAACAGAGATGCTGTTTTGTCCTCTGCTATACTCCAGACTGTTAGAAAAGTGCCTTGCTTCTGATAAATGTTCAGTAATTACTGTTTCATGGGATCACAAAGAGTCGGACACAACTGAGCGACTGAACTAGAACTGGAAAAGTGAAAGTTAAGTCACTTAGTCGTGTCCGACTCTTTGCAACCCCGTGGACTGTAGCCCACCAGACTCCTCCATCCATGGGATTTTCCAGGCAAGAGTACTGGAGTGAGTTGCCATTTCCTTCTCCAGGGGATCTTCCTGACCCAGGGATTGAACCCGGGTCTCCCTCGTTGGAGGCAGACGCTTTAACCTCTGAGCCACCAGGAAACTGGAATTACTGTTTAATGAATTTAATAATAATAATGGCATCTCCCTTTCCCTGAAATTTATCTTCTTTTTAAAAAATCTTTTCATCTTTTCCATAGCACCTAAGTCCAGCATACATGGCTGGTGACCAAAACAAAAGAGCAAGTCCTACAGTGTAGTGCAGTCCGTAAGAGCATAAGCCATGGACCTGCACTTGCCTAGTATTCATATTTCTACCCTTGACATTCACTACGTGATGACCCTCAGTAAATTTACTTAACTTCATTCATCCTTAGTCTCTTTGTATAAAAACAAAAAAGACAATAATTCCCCTTAAGCTTATTTTGAGTAGTAATTGACATAATACATTGAACATGGCACATGGTAAGCATCTCTTATATGTTGTTATTGTTTTTACTACTACAGGGTCATTATTTATTTCCTGGGATATCCCAAGAGGCACAAGTAGCCTCTCCACCCCTACTAAACTTTGAACTTGGGAAAAGTACAGGAGAGGGGTTTTTTGATAAAAATTCTGTAATTCTCTATTCCCCTGTCTTAATTTGTGTAAGATGAGAAAATTGAATAAAGCTCCCTAAGTTTCTGGAATGACAATACTGTTCATTCATTTTAGATCCATATTATATATAATAAAATGTCTATTATGCATGGGCCAAGTTCCAATAACAATGAAATATGTGCTGACACATAGGCCTTCTTCCTGAAGACAGTTTCTTTAACTATATGCAAAGAAGAGAGAGCTGATGTTTTTCTATTCAAGTTTTTGACTGATTCCCCATTTTTTTTGCGTGTCCCTTATGGATCTGATAACAGAATAAAATCCAACTCCATCTGTCCCCTAGGTTACTGCATCAGCCATCTAATGGACCTTTCTGATGCCGGTTTTTTGCCTTCTGATTCATTCTCCATACAGCAGAGAAACTTTTTTCCTAACAATTATTTTCCTAAATACAGATGTAATTTAGATTCAATGAACTGTTAAGAATTTAAGAGTAGAGTTAAATTTTCTCAAATGTATGCAACTAGGAAAACCACCACCCATATGTACACATACATATTAGTTTTCAATATAATGAACATAAAAACGAATCAAGCTCTCAAGCACTATGTTAAATGCAGAATGAAAATAAATGCAAAGTAGACAAATTTCCTCCTTCTTGCCTCCTGCCTTCTTGCTATAAATAGTTATTGCATTCCTAATGCTTGTTTAGTACTGTACTAGGGATTGGAGATTAAAATGGAATAACAGACATCTTCATAATCCTCTTAGACATTGCAGTCTAGGAACAGGCAGATAGTAAATAAACAACTTTCAAACTGTGATAAATGTTACATAACTAAAAGGTGTGATGTGGTGAAAAAAGAAACAATCTATATTAGAAAACTCAGGAAAGTCGTATCTGAGTAATGGATAAGAAGTTGAGATTGTAAGCATATTAAAAAAAATTTAGCCATGAAAAGATTGAAGAGAAGCCCTTTCTTATTATAGGTAACAGCAGGTTCAAGGGCCTTGAATAGAGGAAAAATTTGGTGTGGGTCAGGAAATAAAATATAGCCCACATGTATAGAGGACAGTGATCATGGATGAAGAGGTCAGGATATAGGATTTGGGAGGCAGAAGGCTACTTTGTATGGTGTAGTCTTGTGGCCATAGTGAATATTGTAAATTCAGGAAAATACTTCATATAATAATACCATCAGTTTTGTTCTTATGGAAGAAATGTGCCTCTATGATTTGGGGAATGGTGAGGGTTGCAGTTTGCCTAATAATTTTAAGTTGCTTGGCAATTAACTAAACTGTTTACCTATAGCTTCCTTAGAATTATATATAGTGTTGCTCTACATCTTGCTGCAAAATCTTAGCAGGAAAAAAAAAAAAAAACTATTGATTCTGCTATTATATCAATTACTTAAAACATGGTCATTTTTTTGGCATCATTATGAATGCCATAAAATTATGGCACTATGAAATGATTTATATTTAACTTGTGTGTTTAAACATATATTTTTATAAAGATAAATGTTTTGCATCTAAAAAATGGAGAAGATAGTTTAATTCCAAATTAATAGCTTTTCTGGGGAGCAGTTATTGGCCTGAATGATTTTTAAATTTTAACGGATTCTCACAGGGAACATTAACAAATGTACATTTATTCCCATCCATAAAATATATTATTGAACTTCATCTACATAAAATAGAACCACAGAAGGTAATACTTCTTAGAGCTTGAAAGATATACAAAAATCTACACATCAAATAAGAAAAAGAAAAACTGCCATTTTATTAATAAAAAGTTTCCTTTTCCCCAGGAGATTTTTTAGTGCTTAGACTCACTTACCTCACACTTTAGGAAATTTCACAAAAGTCTCATGTCAAAGAATATTTTGAAAAATTCAGTGATTTACTTTACAGCATAATAGTTTTATTTTTAAGTTAACATACAGACAGCAAACTGACCTGTATCAGTGTACAGTTGTATGAATTTTAACACACATGTAAATTCTTATAATTCAGTATCCCAAATCAGGCTGCTGAACAGTTCTACCAGCAGCCACAAAAGTTCCTCCTGTAACCCCTTGTAGCCATATCCTTCCCCCACTCTTAACTCCTGGAAACAACTACTACTTCATCACTGTAGTTTTCCCTTTCAGGAATGTCATATGTGTAGATTCAGCATACTGCCTTTGAGAGTCAGCTCAGTTACTGTGGTGTCAGTAAGCACATGAACAGAAGTCCCACATTACCTTGAGATAAATGCGAGCTAAGACCATGATGTGGTAACACTACACACCAACCAGAATGGGTAAAACAAAAACAATACTGACCAGACCAGGTGTTGGTAAGTATGTGAACCAAATGGAACTCTCATACATTACTGGTGAGAACTAAAAATGGGGATCAATTTGGCAACTTTGTGTAAGAGTAAGCATATGGCTAACATTACTGAACAACCCCACTCTGATTGCCTGGGAGGATTGAAAACTTACATTCTGGAATAATGGATTTTATACTTATGTGATAATTTTTTCAGAAATGCTTACATAAATATGATCATATCAAGTTTTCCAGACAAAATAGTGTTTTCCTTTATTTCACTTGAGAATACATTCTTGATTGAATTGATACATTTCTTAATGGCTATGTGATCTGCTTTGATTCTACTTGTGACCATGTACCTGAGGATATTGGAAAGACTGGATAGAATAATGATAGGGGTAATGCAGGGAGAAGCATGGATTCCGTGGGAGCTCCTTTTTTAATGTGTGCAACACGTTTGCAATCTCTTGAAAAAGGTAAAAATTCACTACTGAGAAAAGACAGTAAGTTATTCCCTTAAGACATATTCTTTGCAACATGAATTCATTATCCTATAATGACAACGATAAAGCAGTCAACCTATTGTGTGACAAGGATCTAAATTTGTAAAAATGTAAATGACACAAATTGACCTTTTTCCTATCATATAAACTTTTAGTTTCTCTATAAAGCCAGCATGCTGATTTAAAACACCTTTAAGGTTTGGGTGGAGCTGTGATATTTCAAATTCCACTGGGAATTTCTTTTACGTTGTTCCAGATTTCTAAGAACAAAAGTAATTTTGGACTGTCTATGTTTACTGCCAGCATGGAACTTTTTAAAACAACATCTACTATATTTTCATAGGCAAAAAAGTAATATTTCCTAGTGCTGAGAATAGTGTTCAGCTCATAGACGAGGTCTGTGAATAATAACAAATGAGTGAATAAATACACAACTTCTGGAGTATTCATAATTCTTAATTATGTAAACTTACATGATGTAGAGTAGAAATAAAATGGACTATTCATGTAATGAAGGGAGAGGGAAGGGGAGGAAGAAAAATACTAACAACAAGGCTGAAACCTAAAACTTGATTAACTTTTTTAAGTGATTGATAACACACTGATTTTGAGAAAATGTTTATCTGCTGCTGCTAAGTCGCTTCAGTTGTGTCCGACTCTGTGCGACCCCATAGACGGCAGCCCACCAGGCTCCCCGGTCCCTGGGATTCTCCAGGCAAGAACACTGGAGTGGGTTGCCATTTCCTTCTCCAATGCATGAAAGTGAAAAGTGAAAGTGAAGTTGCTCAGTCATGTCCGACTCTTCGCGACCCCATGGTCTGCAGCCCACCAGGCTTCTCCGTCCATGGGATTTTCCAGGCAAGAGTACTGGAGTGGGGTGCCATTGCCTTCTCCAGAAAATGTTTATCTAGGAAGAGCCAAATAATGAAAACTTAAGAATAGTCTTCTAAAAGTGGTCACACCACAGGAACAAATTTCAAATTTGCATGAATTGAACTTAAAAGACTATAGCACAATTTTAGAAAAGAAAAAAAAGAAAATTTTCTTTCTCTAAAGAAAAATTCCCAGACTCATGGTCACTAGGATGTATACATATTGGTAAAATTTCCATGTAAAAATGAAAATTCAGTCAGTCCCCTAAACAAATTTGCTCCTAGTTAGAAACATCTGTATATTAACAAAATGAGGATAATATTTCATTTCTTGCTTCGATAGAATAACACAAACTATAGCAATATAAATTGTCCATACATCTAAAGTATATTTGAATACATATCTGAATACATTTGATAATGGATGCATAACCAGACTTCCTTTTTTTTTTTTTTTTTAAATTTTTTTAATCTTAATTTTATTTTTAAAAAAAAAATCACATGCTCCCCATCCTGAACCCTCCTCCCTCCCAACCTCCCCATACCATCCCCCTGGGCCTTCCCAGCGCACCAGCCCCAAGCATCCAGCATCGTGCAATGAACCTGGACTGGCATCTCGTTTCATACATGACATTTCACATGTTTCAATGACATTCTCCCAAATCTTCCCACCCTCTCCCACAGAGTCCATAAGACTGTTCTATACATCAGTGTCTCTTTTGCTGTCTCGTACACAGGGTTATCGTTACCATCTTTCTAAATTCCATATACATGCGTTAGTATACTGTATTTATGTTTTTCCTTCTGGCTTACTTCACTCTGTATAATAGTCTCCAGTTTCATCCACCTCATTAGAACTGATTCAAATGTATTCTTTTTAATGGCTGAGTAATACTCCATTGTGTATATGTACCACAGCTTTCTTATCCATTCATCTGCTGATGGACATCTAGGTTGCTTCCATGTCCTGGCTATTATAAACAGTGCTGCGATGAACGTTGGGGTACACGTGTCTCTTTCCCTTCTGGTTTCCTCAGTGTGTATGCCCAGCAGTGGGATTGCTGGATCATAAGGCAGTTCTATTTCCAGTTTTTTAAGGAATCTCCACACTGTTCTCCATAGTGGCTGTACTAATTTGCATTCCCACCAACAGTGTAAGAGGGTTCCCTTTTCTCCACACCCTCTCCAGCATTTATTATTTGTAGACTTTTGGATCGCAGCCATTCTGACTGGTGTGAAATGGTACCTCATAGTGGTTTTGATTTGCATTTCTCTGATAAAGAGTGATGTTGAACATCTTTTCAAGTGTTTGTTAGCCATCTGTATGTCTTCTTTGGAGAAATGTCTATTTAGATCTTTGGCCCATTTTTTGATTGGGTCATTTATTTTTCTGGAGTTGAGCTGTAGGAGTTGCTTGTATATTTTTGAGATTAGTTGTTTGTCGGTTGCTTCATTTGCTATTATTTTCTCCCATTCTGAAGGCTGTCTTTTCACCTTGCTAATAGTTTCCTTTGATGTGCAGAAGCTTTTAAGTTTAATTAGGTCCCATTTGTTTATTTTTGCTTTTATTTCCAATATTCTGGGAGGTGGGTCATAGAGGATCCTGCTGTGATGTATGTCAGAGAGTGTTTTGCCTATGTTCTCCTCTAGGAGTTTTATAGTTTCTGGTCTTATGTTGAGATCTTTAATCCATTTTGAGTTTATTTTTGTATATGGTGTTAGAAAGTGTTCTAGTTTCATTCTTTTACAAGTGGTTGACCAGATTTCCCAGCACCACTTGTTAAAGAGATTGTCTTTAATCCACTGTATATTCTTGCCTCCTTTGTCAAAGATAAGGTGTCCATATGTGCGTGGATTTATCTCTGGGCTTTCTATTTTGTTCCATTGATCTATATTTCTGTCTTTGTGCCAGTACCATACTGTCTTGATAACTGTGGCTTTGTAGTAGAGCCTGAAGTCAGGTAGGTTGATTCCTCCAGTTCCATTTTTCTTTCTCAAGATCGCTTTGGCTATTCGAGGTTTTTTGTATTTCCATACAAATTGTGAAATTATTTGTTCTAGCTCTGTGAAGAATACTGTTGGTAGCTTGATAGGGATTGCGTTGAATCTATAAATTGCTTTGGGTAGTATACTCATTTTCACTATATTGATTCTTTCAATCCATGAACATGGTATATTTCTCCATCTATTAGTGTCCTCTTTGATTTCTTTCACCAGTGTTTTATAGTTTTCTATATATAGGTCTTTAGTTTCTTTAGGTAGATATATTCCTAAGTATTTTATTCTCTTCGTTGCAATGGTGAATGGGATTGTTTCCTTAATTTCTCTTTCTGTTTTCTCATTATTAGTGTATAGGAATGCAAGGGATTTCTGTGTGTTGATTTTATATCCTGCAACTTTACTATAATCATTGATTAGTTCTAGTAATTTTCTGGTGGAGTCTTTAGGGTTTTCTATGTAGAGGATCATGTCATCTGCAAATAGTGAGAGTTTTACTTCTTCTTTTCCAATTTGGATTCCTTTTATTTCTTTTTCTGCTCTGATTGCTGTAGCCAAAACTTCCAAAACTATGTTGAATAGTAATGGTGAAAGTGGGCACCCTTGTTTTGTTCCTGACTTTAGAGGAAATGCTTTCAATTTTTCACCATTGAGGATAATGTTTGCTGTGGGTTTGTCATATATAGCTTTTATTATGTTGAGGTATGTTCCTTCTATTCCTGCTTTCTGGAGAGTTTTTATCATAAATGGGTGTTGAATTTTGTCAAAGGCTTTCTCTGCATCTATTGAGATAATCATATGGTTTTTGTTTTTCAATTTGTTAATGTGGTGTATTACATTGATTGATTTGCGGATATTGAAGAATCCTTGCATCCCTGGGATAAAGCCCACTTGGTCATGGTGTATGATCTTTTTAATGTGTTGTTGGATTCTGATTGCTAGAATTTTGTTTAGGATTTTTGCATCTATGTTCATCAGTGATATTGGCCTATAGTTTTCTTTTTTTGTGGCATCTTTGTCAGGTTTTGGTATTAGGGTGATGGTGGCCTCATAGAATGAGTTTGGAAGTTTACCTTCCTCTGCAATTTTCTGGAAGAGTTTGAGCAGGATAGGTGTTAGCTCTTCTCTAAATTTTTGGTAGAATTCAGCTGTGAAGCCGTCTGGACCTGGGCTTTTGTTTGCTGGAAGATTTTTGATTACAGTTTCAATTTCCATGCTTGTGATGGGTCTGTTAAGGTTTTCTATTTCTTCCTGGTCGAGTTTTGGAAAGTTGTACTTTTCTAAGAATTTGTCCATTTCTTCCTCGTTGTCCATTTTATTGGCATATAATTGTTGATAATAGTCTCTTATGATCCTTTGTATTTCTATGTTGTCTGTTGTGATCTCTCCACTGTCATTTCTAATTTTATTGATTTGATTTTTCTCCCTTTGTTTCTTGATGAGTCTGGCTAATGGTTTGTCAATTTTATTTATCCTTTCAAAGAACCAGCTTTTGGCTTTGTTGATTTTTGCTATGGTCTCTTTTGTTTCTTTTGCATTTATTTCTGCTCTAATTTTTAAGATTTCTTTCCTTCTACTAACCCTGGGGTTCTTCATTTCTTCCTTTTCTAGTTGTTTGAGGTGTAGAGTTAGGTTATTTATTTGACTTTTTTCTTGTTTCTTGAGGTATGCCTGTATTGCTATGAACTTTCCCCTTAGGACTGCTTTTACTGTGTCCCACAGGTTTTGGGTTGTTGTGTTTTCATTTTCATTTGTTTCTATGCAAATTTTGATTTCTTTTTTGATTTCTTCTGTGATTTGTTTGTTATTCAGCAGCGTGTTGTCCAGCCTCCATATGTTGGAATTTTTAATAGTTTTTCTCCTGTAATTGAGATCTAATCTTACTGCATTGTGGTCAGAAAAGATGCTTGGAATGATTTCTATTTTTTTGAATTTACCAAGGCTAGCTTTATGGCCCAGGATGTGATCTATCCTGGAGAAGGTTCCATGTGCGCTTGAGAAAAAGGTGAAATTCATTGTTTTGGGATGAAATGTCCTATAGATATCAATTAGGTCTAACTGGTCTATTGTATCATTTAAAGTTTGTGTTTCCTTATTTATTTTCTGTTTAGTTGATCTATCCATAGGTGTGAGTGGGGTATTAAAGTCTCCCACTATTATTGTGTTATTGTTAATTTCTCCTTTCATACTTGTTAGCATTTGTCTTACATACTGCGGTGCTCCCGTGTTGGGTGCATATATATTTATAATTGTTATATCTTCTTCTTGGATTGATCCTTTGATCATTATGTAGTGACCTTCTTTGTCTCTTTTCACAGCCTTTGTTTTAAAGTCTATTTTATCTGATATGAGTATTGCTACTCCTGCTTTCTTTTGGTCCCTATTTGCATGGAAAATCTTTTTCCAGCCCTTCACTTTCAGTCTGTATGTGTCCCCTGTTTTGAGGTGGGTCTCCTGTAGACAACATATGTAGGGGTCTTGTTTTTGTATCCATTCAGCCAGTCTTTGTCTTTTGGTTGGGGCATTCAACCCATTTACGTTTAAGGTAATTACTGATAAGTATGATCCCGTTGCCATTTACTTTATTGTTTGGGGTTCGAATTTATACACCATTTTTGTGTTTCCTGTCTAGAGAATATCCTTTAGTATTTGTTGTAGAGCTGGTTTGGTGGTGCAGAATTCTCTCAGCTTTTGCTTATCTGAGAAGCTTTTGATTTCTCCTTCATACTTGAATGAAATCCTTGCTGGGTACAATAATCTGGGCTGTAGGTTATTTTCTTTCATCATTTTAAGTATGTCTTGCCATTCCCTCCTGGCTTGAAGAGTTTCTATTGAAAGATCAGCTGTTATCCTTATGGGAATTCCCTTGTGTGTTATTTGTTGTTTTTCCCTTGCTGCTTTTAATATTTGTTCTTTGTGTTTGATCTTTGTTAATTTGAGTAATATGTGTCTTGGGGTGTTTCGCCTTGGGTTTATCCTGTTTGGGATTCTCTGGGTTTCTTGGACTTGGGTGATTATTTCCTTCCCCAGTTTAGGGAAGTTTTCAACTATTATCTCCTCAAGTATTTTCTCATGGTCTTTCTTTTTGTCTTCTTCTTCTGGAACCCCTATGATTCGAATGTTGTAGCGTTTAATATTGTCCTGGAGGTCTCTGAGATTGTCCTCATTTCTTTTAATTCGTTTTTCTTTTATTCTCTCTGATTCATTTATTTCTACCATTCTATCTTCTAATTCACTAATCCTATCTTCTGCCTCTGTTATTCTACTATTTGTTGCCTCCAGAGTGTTTTTAATTTCATTTATTGCATTATTCATTGTATATTGACTCTTTTTTATTTCTTCTAGGTCCTTGTTAAACCTTTCTTGCATCTTCTCAATCCTTGTCTCCAAGCTATTTATCTGTGATTCCATTTTAATTTCTAGATTTTGGATCAATTTCACTATCATTATTCGGAATTCTTTATCAGGTAGATTCCCTATCTCTTCCTCTTTTGTTTGGTTTGGTGGGCATTTATCCTGTTCCTTTATCTGCTGGCTATTCCTCTGTCTCTTCATCTTGTTTAAATTGCTGAGTATGGGGTGTCCTTTCTGTATTCTGGCAGTTTGTGGAGTTCTCTTTATTGTGGCTATTCCTCACTGTGTGTGGGTTTGTACAGGTGGCTTGTCAAGGTTTCCTGGTTAGGGAAGCTTGTGTCAGTGTTCTGGTGGGTGGAACTGTATTTCTTCTCTTTGTTCAGTCGCGCTGTGGGGAGGGAGGGAGGGATGCTGCAAGCAAATAACACTGGCGTGCGCTCGCAGTGCCTCAGCCACACTGGGTCTGCCCCCGCTCACTGCGCGTGTAGCCTCCCTGCCCACACTGCTCGGGCTCTAGGTTGTTCCGCCGGGAACAATCCAAGGCTGGCCCTGGGTTGCATGTACCTCCCAGGTCCAAGCCGCTCAGGTTCAGGCACTCGGATAGTCCTCAGAGGCGCAGACTCAGTTGGGCCTGAGTATTGTGCTCTTCCCAGGTCCGAGCAGCTCAAGTGATGAGGTGTTTGGCGAGCGCCAATGCTGCGACTTATCGCCTCCCCGCCACTCGGTTATCTGGGCGCAAAACCGGCGCACCTTCTTAGGCAGATGTTAACCGTCCAGACCCCCAAGAAGTTTTAGTTAGCAAAGAAGCCTGCTTACAGTTTTATAGATAATGTCTCTCTGGGGCTGCGATTGCCCCCTTCCGGCTCTGGCTGCCTATCACCGGAGGGGGAAGGTCTGCAGCCGGCTATCTCTGTTCAATTCTTTGTTCCGTGCACGGGCCTGGCGGTCTTAGGTTGGGGCTGGCTTTTCGCGTAGTAGGTATCCCACAGTCTGGTTTGTTAGCCCAAATTATTTCGCTCAGATAGTGCTCAGGGTATTCAGGCCAGATTCTTACTCTAAGCGATGCAGCCCGCGCTGCGCCTCCCTGCCCAGCCCCCGCTTGTTAATGGCGCCTGCAGGCGTCTGCGCTGCTTCTCCACTGGGGGAGTTACCGTAGGACTCGCAGTCTTCGAGTTTTAATTGTTTATTTATTTTTTCTTCCTGTTACGTTGCCCTCTGTGCTTCCAAAGCTCGGCACAGATTCGGCAGTGAGAAGGTTTCCTGGTGTTTGGAAACTTCTCTCTTTTTAAGACTCCCTTCCCGGGACGGAGCTCCGTCCCTCCCTCTTTTGTCTCTTTTTTTGTCTTTTATATTTTTTCCTACCTCCTTTCGAAGAGTTGGATTGCTTTTCTGGGTGCCTGATGTCCTCTGCCGGCATTCAGAAGTTGTTTTGTGGAATTTACTCGACGTTTAAATGCTCTTTTGATGAATTTGTGGGGGAGAAAGTGTTCTCCCTGTCCTACTCCTCCGCCATCTTGGCTCCTCCTCTCCAGACTTCCTTTTTATAAACTGGTTCTCCAGGACCTGTATACTATTTTAGAACTGTTTGACCTCTTGTTCTCGGACCATGAGAAAACACACATTAGTTCTATCCACTTGTTGCCCCCTTGTAAGTAAGAGGACAACTTTGAATGTTCATGTTTATTACCTTCTATTTTTCTAGAAGAGGAAGCAAAAGTTTTTCAGTTCAGTTGCTCAGGCATGGCCGACTCTTTGCAACCCCATGAACTGCAGCACGCCAGGCCTCCCTGTCCATTACCAACTCCCAGAGTTTACTCAAACTCATGTCAATTCAGTAGGTGATGCCATTCAACCATCTCATCCTCTGTCTTCCCTTTCTCCTCTCTCCTTCAATCTTTCACAGCATCAGGGTCTTTTCAAATGAGTCAGCTCTTTGCATCAGGTGGCCAAAGTATTGGAGTTTCAGCTTCAACATCAGTTCTTTCAATGAACACCCAGGACTGATCTCTTTTAGGATGGACTGGTTGGATCTCCTTGTAGTCCAAGGGACTCTCAAGAGTATTCTCCAACACCACAGTTCAAAAGCATCAATTCTTCGGTGCTCAGCTTTCTTTCTTTCTTTTTTTTTAATATAAATTTATTTATTTTAATTGGAGGCTAATTACTTTAAAATATTGTATAAGCTTTCTTTATAATCCAACTCTCACATCCATACATGACCACTGGAAAAACCATAGTCTTGACTAGATGGACCTTTGTTGGCAAAGTAATGTCTCTGCTTTTTAATATGCTGTCTAGGTTCGTCATAACTTTCCTTCCAAGGAGTTAACTGTCTTTTTATTTCATGGCTGCAGTCACCATCTGCAGTGATTTTGGAGCCCCCCAAAATAAAGTCTGCCACTGTTTCCACTGTTTCTCTATCTATTTGCTATGAAGTGATGGGACTAGGTGCCATGATCTTTGTTCTCTGAATGTTGAACTTTAAGCCAACTTTTTCACTCTCCTCTGTCACTTTCATCAAGAACCTCTTTAGTTCTTCCTCACTTTCTGCCATAAGGGTGGTGTCATCTGCATATCTGAGGTTATTGATATTTCTCCCGGCAATCTTGATTCCAGCTTGGGCTTCCTCCAGCCCAGTGTTTCTCATGACGTACTCTGCATATAAGTTAAATAAGCAGGGTGATGATATACAGCCTTGATGTACTCCTTTTCCTATTTGGAACCAGTCTGTTGTTCCATGCCCAGTTCTAACTGTTGCTTCCTGACCTGCATACAGATTTCTCAAGAGGCAGGTCAGGTGGTCTGGTATTCCCATTTATTTCAGAATTTTACACAGTTTATTGGGATCCACACAGTCAAAGGTTATGGTATAGTCAATAAAACAGAAATAGATGTTTTATCAGTTCCCCCAAATGTTTTATGCTCTAGAGAAAAATATTACTCTTATCATAGAAAGGGAGATGTGGAACTGATTACAGATGCATGTTGATAGAAATAACCTTCATATCAAGTTGGAAGTGCTGGTAGACAGAGATCAGCCACATTCTACCATGTGACAATGTTTCTGTTATTGCCTTGCACTGTGATTTAAGTGTTGCATTTTTTCCCCTAGCTGTTCAGGTATTTGTCTCCCAAAATAGATGAGATGTGTTTTGATATCAGCATTGTGCTTTGCACATCTTTCCATCTGCAATGGTACTTTGCACAAAAGATTCTCAAATACAGGCTGATTAACTGAAGGATAGAGAAATCTAAACTCACAAGACATTATTTCCCAAATTCCCCCACCTTCTTGCCACATTTCAGTGACACTAGGTTATGTTTTTGCTTACTATTTTTCATAAATCAATGTCTTTTAAATCTAGCTTGTGCTTGTGCTTAGTCACTAATTCATGTCCTCCTCTTGCAACCCCATGGACTGTAGTCCACCAGGCTCCTCTGTCCATGGAATTCTCCAGGCAAGAACACTGGAGTGGGTTGCCATGCCCTCATCCAGGGGATCTTCCCAACCCAGGAATCAAACCCATGTCTCCCGCATTGCAGGTGGATGCTTTACCATATGAGCCACGAGGGAAGCCCAAGCCGTCAGGAAGCCCTTAAATCTAACTAGTTTATTTAATAAACTTAATAAAAGTATTAAACCCAGAAAATAAGTTTCATTTTTCATAATAGAAGAAAACCATAAAGTAAATACAGTGAAGTCACAACAATGTTATCAAGTTTTCATCATACGTTATTGTCTACCAGAGGTGTAAAGCTTGCTGGTACTCCTCTTGAGAAAGTAGGTTAGCGAATTGCAGAATGTGGATAAAGACACATTACAGATAAACTGAGACTTATCTTTAATATGATTGGATGAGCTAGTCTGAAATGAGGAAAACTTTCTAATTATAGATTTCAGTATCATTTAACGCTGTGCATAAATGACACTTAAAACGGCTTTGGGTACTAGCAGCTAGTGGCTCAGACTTTGGGAAACACTGATATAAAGTGATCTTAGTAAGACATAGGATCTTGATTCAAAATGATGCTAATTTGAATTTGCAGTATACCTTGAAACACTGTAGTAAGTGACATTTATTTGACTTGCTTGAGAGCAGTTACCAACATGCTGTTTATTTAGAAAAGGAAGTCCATGTAGCTCTGTCACACACTTGCAGTAGCTCTTCATCCAGGCTGCACCTTAGAGTTAGTGAATATCATTGCTGCCATCTCATCCTAGTCTAATTAAATTAGTATCTTAAGGGGTAAGCTTTCAGCACTGTTATTTTTTTAAGCCCTCTGGGTAATTTTAACATGCTGCCAGAATAAGAACAATTGGTCTGTATTCAGTATCAGACATTCAGTCTAGGCTGGACATTTCACATTCCTGGTGAATGACAGTCATCATATAAATGAAGAAATTCAGAGTATTTCCTTCTTGAACTATTTTTTGAGGGTAAATAATTATATTCTTCTCTGATATTAACTTTATAGTTTGCTATCTTCTGTGGTTAAAATTGGTCTTGGATGTCAGTAGTCAGAAAATAGCAAAAAAGGCAAACTTCACGTATGTTTCTAGAGTGAGGGAGAGTGGCCCCCAAAGTTGCAGTGGCCTCATTTGTCACCATGTGGTCACAGTCCAATAACAATGCAAGTATAGTGTCTAAGTTCTGCCACCGTGTAGAAAAATTTTTACTGCATAAGAGCAACATACTTGGAACTCCACTTCAGCTAACTGCCTTCAAAAAATTCTGCATTGGTGTATAGTGTACAGGATGAGTTTTGTCCAAATAATTCAGGTTTTGAAGACGGCTTCCTATTTGCGGCAAAGTGTACACAAGCAAGAACATGAGAATATTGTTTTTCCTTCTAGTGTATTTTTCATTTTAGTTATTGTAGTCTTCATCTCTTTAGTTTTTCTTCATATTTTCTCTTTGTTAAAAACTTATAACTTCCCATTCTCTGTATCCATTCTTCTGAATTCTTTGATCATCTTCAGATCATTTTTCTTTACTCTTTCTCCAATAGAATGCCTGTCTCCATTTCACTTAGTTTTTCTGGGGTTTTATCCTGTTCCTTCATCTGTTGCCTCATTTTGTCTAAGTTGCTGTTTATATTTTTATTTCTGTGGTAGAATAGTTCAGTTTCTTGACCTTGGAGAAATCCTATGAGTCCCAGCAGAGCAGTCCCCGTGGTCACCCAAGCTATATACTTTAGGAGTTTCCCCTAAGAGGTCTGCTTGGGTCCTTCTGCTGTGGCATCTGACTATGTGGATGGTCTGGTAGGCTTAGTTGGTCCCGAGTCTGGTTGGTTGTCAAGCCCAGCTTTGTTCAGATGCTGCTGGGCTATTTAGACTTTAGGCAGCCTGTCTGCTGATGGGTGGGGCCGTGCTCCTGCCCCGTTAGTTGTTTGGCCTGGGGCATCCCAGCACTGGCACCCATAGGCTTCCGGGTAGGGCCAGATCTTGGTCCTAATGAGTCGATACGGCAGCTGCTGTGTTTCTGCAATACATCTGATGCCAGCCTCTATGTCCCCAAAGTGAGCCATAGCTCATACCAGGAGACTTTCCAAGACCAGGTTAGGTCTGGCCCATGCTCCTAACAAATTACTGATCTTGCCCTTGGGTTCCAGTGTGCATGAGGTTTTTGTGTGCACCGTTAGAGTGAACTCTTATTTTCCTTAGTCCTTAGTGAAGTGAAGTGAAGTCACTCAGTCGTGTCCAACTCTTTGCGACCCCATGGACTGTAGCCTACCAGGCTCCTCAGTCCATGGAATTTTCCAGGCAAGAGTGCTGGAATGGGTTGCCATTTCCTTCTCCAGGGGATCTTCCTGACCCAGGGATTAAACCCTGGTCTCCCACATTGCGGGCAGACGCTTTACCATCTGAGCCACCAGGGAAGTCCTGTGAGGCTCCTGCAGTTAAGCCCTGCTGGCCTTCAAAGCCACATGCTCTGTTGGTCTTGTCTTCCACCTACTAGAACACCGGGTTGTGGAACCTGACCTGGGGCTCATAACTCTCACTCCTGTGGAAGAATCTCTCCAATACAATTATTTTCCACTTTGTGGATTTGATTATATTGTGAGTCCACCCCTCCTACCCATCTCACTGTGGTTCTTTCTTTATGTCTTCAGTTGGAGAAGATCTTTTCTGGTAGGATCTAGTCTTTTTTTTTCTGTCTTTTTTATTTTTTAAATTATGATAGTATAATAATACATTTACATGAGACTTGGAAAATACAGAACAAAGTTACAGATAGTTCCATTATAGTACTTATTTTTTAAATAGATAAGTTAAAATTTTTAGTTGGAGTTTCAATATAAGACCCTCAAAAATGAATAGAATGAAAATACAGAAAAGTGGAAGGATGTAGTAGACCTGAAAAGCACCATGATAGTTTCCAGTCTTTTTCAGCCATGGTTGTTCCGCAGAGAGTTATGGTTTTGGTGTGCTTGTGAGACTACTAAATTTTTCAGATTTGTTTTGCTGCACATAGCAGTAGTTCACTAATTTGTATTGTATAATACTTCACTATGTAAATATGCCATATTTTATTTGTGCATTCTACTATTTATATGAATTTCTATTATCAATAATGCAACTATGAACATTCTTATCTATTCTTGTACCAGATACATTATGCATTTCTTTTTGGATTAAATATAGTAATAAACTTTCTCGGCAATAGGATACATATGTGTTCATCATTAGCAGATAATGCCAAAATGTTTTCCTTTCAGCTGTGCATGAGTCCTAGCTGGTCCATATTCTCTCACTTTAATTTAACAAATAAACAACAGCAGCAACAGCAAATCACAGTGAGGGGGCTAGCCCAAAGAAAATGGACTTTAATAATAAGCCTAGAATATGACCTGACATGGACTTTTTTTTTCTGTTTACACCTTCTGTTCCTAGTGAGTGCTATGGTTGTCTTCTCCATATTTTCTGTCCTTATCTTAAATATCCCAATTTTCATTTGGTTTCTGAAGTCCATATGTCATTGGGGATGACGATTTCATCTTTGATACTAGTGGAAGGATATATAATTACACCAAAATAATGAACATAGTCCCATCCTTTAGCTATAGATTTGGTTTCTTATGTATAAATTCATATGTATTCAGGCTAGTGATTCACAAAATGAGAACTTCTAGGGACTTTTAGAAAACTAAATATCTAGAAGAGTTTATCTCTTTTCATGGATGTACATAAGAATGCATAGAGGAAAGTTTTTGTTAGCATCTTCTGATCATACAGGCTTTCCTTGTGGCTCAGCTGGTAAAGAATCCGCCTGCAATGCGGGAGACCTGGGTTCGATCCCTGGGTTGGGAAGATCCCCTGGAGAAGGGAACAGCTACCCACTCCAGTATTTTGGCCTGGAGAATTTCATGGACTGTATAGTCAATGGGGTCACAAACAGTCGGACATGACTGAGCGAGTTTCATTTCAGTTCTGATCATACAGTTAAGCCATCTTTGGGTTGAAGCTGATACCATGGAGGACAGAAGGACAATATAGAAAGAATCCAAGTTGTTAAATACATAGATGAGAAGCTGAATTGAAGCACCAGGAAGCTTATACTACACTAGGTTTAAAATTATATATCCCTTCCAATTTAGTCTGAATATTCTGATGCTGTTTGCTATTTAGTCACTAAGTTGTTTACAACTCTTTGTGACCCCATGGACTTCAGCCCATCAGGCTCTTCTGTCCATGAAATTTCCCAGACAAAACTACTGGAGTGGGTTGCCATTTCCTTCTCCTGGGGATCTCCCTGGCCCAGGGATTGAGCCTGCATCTCCTGCTTGGCAGATGGATTCTTTACCACTGAGTCACCTGAGAAGCCCAAATATTCTGATACTTGCAATAAAATTCATCTTTGCTAATAAAACCCCTCAGTCATTTATTTGATATAGGTCTTCAGCAATTGTTAATAAACAGCTTGCAATTTTACATTGGAATATACACATCTGATAGTTGACTTAGTCAAATAAACACATTTACCAACAGCTGCTGCTGCTGCTAAGTTGCTTCAGTCGTGTCCGACTCTGTGCGACCCCATAGATGGCAGCCCACCAGGCTTCCCCATCCCTGGGATTCTCCAGGCAAGAATACTGGAGTGGGTTGCCATTTCCTTCTCCAATGCATGAAAGTGAATGAAAGTGAAGTCTCTCAGTTGTGCCTGACTCTTAGCGACCCCATGGACTGCAGCCTTACCAGGCTCCTCCGTCTGACCTAATTACAAGACCACTATGAGGTACCATTTCACACCAGTCAGAATGGCTGCAATCCAAAAGTCTACAAATAATAAATGTTGGAGAGGGTGTGGAGAAAAGGGAACCCTCTTACACTGTTGGTGGGAATGCAAACTAGTACAGCCACTATGGAGAACAGTGTGGAGATTCCTTAAAAAACTGGAAATAGAACTGCCTTATGATCCAGCAATCCCACTGCTGGGCATACACATTGAGGAAACCAGAACACATGTACCCCAATGTTCATCGCAGCACTGTTTATAATAGCCAGGACATGGAAGCAACCTAGATGTCCATCAGCAGATGGATGGATAAGAAAGCTGTGGTACATATACACAATGGAGTATTACTCAGCCATTAAAAAGAATTCATTTGAATCAGTTCTAATGAGGTGGATGAAACTGGAGCCTATTATACAGAGTGAAGTAAGCCAGAAGGAAAAACACCAATACAGTATACTAATGCATATATATGGAATTTAGAAAGATGATAACAATAACCCTGTGTACGAGACAGCAAAAGAGACACTGATGTATAGAACAGTCTTATGGACTCTGTGGGAGAGGGAGAGGGTGGGAAGATTTGGGAGAATGGCATTGAAACATGTAAAATATCATGTATGAAACGAGATGCCAGTCCAGGTTCAATGCATGATACTGGATGCTTGGGGCTAGTGCACTGGGACGACCCAGAGGGACGGTATGGGGAGGGAGGAGGGTTCAGGATGGGGAGCACATGTATACCTGTGATGGATTCATTTTGATATTTGGCAAAACTAATACAATTATGTAAAGTTTAAAAATAAAATAAAATTTAAAAAAAATTGAAAAAAATATTGAGCATGGTATGAGCTAATGGGGCGTCACTGTAAGTAGAACAATTCATCAGAATTGATCCTTAGACATACCCCTACCCTTACTCTAGCCTCTGTGCATGTATATACTCACATACACACCTGTGCATAGAGCACCCTTCCTGAAAGGTTCTGCACAGGTTCTTACGTCTCCTCCCTAGGAGATACAGAATTCCATTGGCCACTAAAGGCCGCATATGAAAGAGCAGCTTGTGCCCCGGTTCTCCTTCTCACTAAACCACAGTGTTTCTCAAGAATCCCTTATCCTTCAGGGATGTACAGAATGAAGTCTCCTCCTCCTATGATCAGATTCTAAGTCCCCTCCACCCCCTGAGGATATATACTTACCTAGCATAGCTGCTCCTACACTTTATACCCAAGTCCACCTTTTGCGGTAGCTGGAGGATGGTCTTTGAAATAAACTTATGCCTTAACACTGCAGCATGCACTGCTTTCCAAGTCATGAAAGAACTTAGAGAGTAAGTTGATCACATCCATTAAGTTAAATTACAAGCTCCACTTTTATTCCTCAGTGTGAGAAGATCAAATCATTGGTATCTGCAATGGCAAGTTTATGAAATTTGAATGTTATTAACTTTGTGCTGAAAGTGCCATACTCTTATTGAACTCAGGCATAAGCAAATTTATTGTCCTAAGGGAAAATGAGCTTGAACACCCATTTGTTTTAGTTGATCTTACTTTCTGATAAGTGTAAAATCGCAGATTCTTTGGCCCCATTTCCTTTCTCAAACCCTCACAGCATAATGGTTAAACATTTTGGTTTTGGCAAACTAAACGACTATTGGCAAATATCACTGTTTTTCTTCATCTGTAAAATGGAGATATTTATAGGAGTATCAGGGTTTTAGAGGTCAAAGTGGGAGAATGTATGTGAAGTCCTTAAAGTTTATGTGTAGAACATGGTGAATACATAACAATAGCCATTGTTGGTATTCTTTATCTTAGGAAAACTAGTCAGAAAAAAATGATTCTTTTCATAAGTTTTAATTGTAAATTTCATATGCACTCATAGAATTTGTAGTTTAGTAGTGGAAACAGACAATATGCGAATCGGTAAATACCCATTGTGACAAACGCTGTGAAGCAGTCGAAGGACTGATGAGAAGAGACGAAGGATCAGGTGGGTGACAAAGGCAGAGGAAACAGTAAGGAATGACCCCTACTGATACCGAGAAGGTGATTTTTGCGTTGAAAATTGAAAGCTTATAAGGAATAAGCTATGATCAATAGCACTTTGGGAGGTGGAGAGAAGAGATTTTAGGCAGAGAAAGAAAAATATATATCCTGTATTTATGATGCCAAATACCAATGGATGTGAAGATACCCAAGTGAGAAAACAAATGTTTTTATTGTTTCTCATCCAAATGTGTGCTGATATACTGCCCTAAGCAAGTACAATGACTAGATTTTTCTTCCTACAAAACTGAGAGCTTGATTGAATCTGTGAAAATATGAAATACTTGGATTAAAATTTAAAAGTGTATAAACTTCATGATTATCTTCACAGTGTCAAGTATCCAAAATAAGTACCAACATTCAGATATTTAAGACCTACTGTCTAATTGAGAACAACCTTTAATCTCTTCACTATTTATTTTTTTGTCACTTTTTTCTTAAATTGATTTTTCTCATTATAAATATAAACTCATTACACTCAAATCATGCATGTAACTGTAAAGATGAAAATTAAAAGTAATATTCTAATTTATACCAGAGAATTTCAGTTGGAAAAGCTAAAGTAGGAAGTTGGAAATCTGTGCTTTTTTAAAGGGCCTACCTCAACACACCACACACACACACACACACAGACACACACACACACACACAGACACACACACACACACACACACAAGGGTAAGCACCCCAGGTTCACTCTGTGACTGAGATTCTCAACTTTTGATATGCATGTGAACCATTTGAAGACCTGTTAAAATAAAGATTCTGATTCAGGAATCCAGGTTGGCCCAGGGTTCTCCATCTCTAGAAATTTCCCAGGAAATTCTCATGCTGTTGGTTCAAGGCTCTTGATTGGATGGCTTTCTAACAGGTTTTTTTTTTTGAAAGTTTTCAAAGATGAAAACTTCACAACCTTTTCTGGCACTGTCTTTTAGGACTTATCACTCAGACTACAAAAAAAAAAGTGTTTTTCATTATGGTAAGAGTAATGTTAATTTCAGTCCTTTTCCTCTGCAAGATTATATTCAGTTTATAAAGGGTACAAGAAGAAATAATCATTTCCGTAGGCCATTACATTTAGGTAGGTGCCTTGAGCTAGAAGTTCAAGTTTGCTCTCAGCACACACAACTGTTAATCAGTTTTCTTGCATCATTATCAATCTATTTCTGCCCAGGTGTTTTCATGGAGTTCATAGTACCACAGAATGCCTTATCTAATTGTCATTATTACTAGAGCTCCCATCTATAAGTGAGGTGACCTTAACAGCAGAGAATTCTGGAGAAACAGCCAATTTTGAATGAGAGAGGTTCTTTTTTCTTTTTTTTTTAAACAAATCTGGAAACAATCCCAGATTATTCATCAGCCCCGTTAATTTAGACCTCAGCTGGGAACACACTAAAGAATAAAAACTTCATTTATTTATAATGTAGGGGTTCATTATTTTTCTTCCTGGATAACATCTGTTTTTAGTTCTTCTCAGCCTATATTAGATCAAAGCCTGGAAGTGGTGTCTGAAGATTCAGGTTTTAGTTATGAGGTTGAAACTTTTTATATAAATCTACTTTCAGGGCTATGTGTCAGGTACTCTCCTAAGCACTTAATAAGCATTATCTTGAAAGTGTTAGTCACTCAGTCAGATCCAACTCTTTGAGACCCCATGGACTGTAGCCCACCAGGCCTCTCTGTCCATGGGATTCTCCAGTCAAGAATGCTGGAGTGGGTTACCATTTCCTTCTCCAGGGGATCTTCCCAATCCAGGGATTGAACCTGGGTCTCCTGCAATGCAGGCAGATTCTTTACTGCCCGAGCCACCAGGGAAGCAAGTGTTATCTTGCACAAAAAATGTGATAGAATAATAGTATTAACTCTATTTTAAAGATGAGAACTTTGTGAAGCTTAGCAAGATTAAATCATTTGCCCAAGGTCATAAAAGAATAAGTGACAGGCAAGATATGAAGCCAGAAGTCAAACCTGGTACTTTCTGAGTATATGCTCTTAATTTCTCTACTCCACTTTACCTCTTTGTGGCTAAGTAGGCAACCTGAATTATGACCAAATCTGTCACTGACACTTTCACCTGAGATAATCTATTTGATTACTATTTTGGCATCCAATAGATGATGACTCCAAGAGAATTACTAGGTGAAATTCTAGAAAGTAGTATTCCTTTAAAGAAGTATCCCTTTTCTTTTCACTTAATGTATTTTTCCTCCTGGTTTTCCAGAAAATAGTAATAAAGGTAACATGGCACCATCATACTTGGATTATTTATTTGCTAGTATGAATACGTACTGTGAATAAACATAGCTATTTAATATATATTTCCTTTCCTTGAAGAAACTTTGAGAGGGTACATTTTTTCAGAGAGGAAAGAGGGAGTGAGAGAGAGAAGCTTCAGGGGGAAGGAAGCAAGAGGTTGAGATTCTTTAGAAAATGCACTTTTGCCTGAACAAATTAAACAGTGATAAAATTTCATAATGATGACATCCAGCATCCAGTGGGTCAACTACATTCTTTTCTCAATGAGTTATGAGAGGGATTTGAAATTTTCTTTATCAGATAACTTTTTTTTTTCTTCTTAAACTAGTAAGATTCAGGTCATAGGATTAGAACTCTATTACGCAGGGTTCATCAGTGCTCTAGAGAAATGATGAATTGAGGCTTAAGAGGAATTTTCCTAGCAGACAGCTGCTCTCTGCCTGCACTGAAGTAGTTTTGAGTGCTGGCTGAAGCTTTGTCCAGCCCCTCACACATACCCTCTGTGGGTGATCTATGAAATTCAAATTTGGTTTAACTTCTTATGCTAACTGAAGTGCAAGATTTAAGATTGGCTATGTTAGGTTTCATGGGAGTGTGTGACTCAGTTTTTATGTTTCCTTTTGTAAAGCTTTGAAGGGATAAAAAATTACTCACTAAGTTGATGCATGCCAGTGATTACTTTTAAAACTTCATCTCCCATCCTCATTCTCAAACAAAATTAATCACAAAATCAGCTTTCACTTACCATCTTTAGTCATCTATCTGTCTATACATACAAATATATATCTATATATATATATATATTGACAATTGAGTATAATACATGGTTTAAGAACATGATGTATATTCAGGATAATGTGACAGTGATTTGATTTCTGACAAGATTCACTCTTACCATATCTTTAAGCAAATAAACTGAAGATGAGGATCAGTATGAGAAAGTATTTTGTAATTTTTAATTTCACCATAAACATCAAAAGTAACCAATATTTACTGAGTATTGATGAAAATGAAAATGGCAAGGTTTGCACTCCCACTAGGTCTGGAAACTATGATCACCTTATGTGTATGTGTGTGCTGGGGGCAGGAGCATGGAGTTTGGGGCAAGGAGGAGACAAACTATAGGAATTTCAATATCCTTCCAAAATCAGCCTTAGCTTCGGGTTTAGTTGTGGGTTTTCTGACAGGTTTTGGCATAAAAAACTGAATCAGAATATTATGTCACTTTTTGATCATTCAAAATAGATCATTTGATTTCTATGATTATATAAATAATACATTAACCATTAGTATGAATTTCCAGCTTAGGAACTTTTACTACAATAAAGAGTATTTTAAAGTCTACAGCTACATCTTTCTTCATAGTACCAGGTTCTTAGCAATCAAGGATAAATGAACCACCCTTGCTTCCAGTGCAAGGGAGGGGAGAAAAGTACACATACACACACCCCGGGGGAAGAAAATGCAGCAAGACTGACGCTCTCCTTAGTAGTTCAGTTGAGGAGGAAGAGATTTGTCTGGTGGTGTGTGGGAGTGAATCTAATTATCAGCCTCTTATTTCATTAATAGGTTGGAACAAGTTAACTTCTCAAAGGAGAAAGAAGTAGACATTATGCCTGAACGCCTAGACTAGATTATGATCATTTAAGCATTGCTTTCAACAAAATGCTTGTGATTTTTTTCTTAATAAGTGCTTTGTGAAGTTGGGCAGGTGGACAGGAAGAACATCAACAAAAGAAAAGGCAAAGATAACTGGTAGAGCGTAGTATATTTATAGATGGGAGGACAGAGCATTCTGTAAAACCAAAGAGTACACCTGAATAGATTTTAATCTACCTCTGTGAAGTCTAATTAGCTAGACTAACCCTCGGCTGAGAATTTCCCTGCAATCCATTGTAACACACTCCCATCACCCTACTTCGTTTCTCATTTTCCACCAAAGGTCTGTGACTAAAAGTCAACTTGGATGGAGTCTATGTGATTCTTGATCAATTTTTTTTTTCTTAGCCTCACTAGACAAAAATCTGATGATGACTATGAAGATTATGCTTCTAACAAAACATGGGTCTTGACTCCAAAAGTTCCGGAGGGTGATGTCACAGTCATCTTAAACAACCTCCTGGAAGGATACGATAATAAGCTTCGACCTGATATAGGAGGTATGTTAAAGCCTCTTGTGATGTGGGTTTTATACAAACGAAGAGGCCTACCACATTAGAACAAAGCATAAGCCTATTTCAATAACCAGAAGGATATAAATGATACTTTTACTAAATGTAAAAATAATGAATAAACTGCATTCAAGTCTGGGAGGAGATGGAGCATCGATAAGTTCAAAATGAAGAAAGATGATATTCAAACTAACTTGAGAAATAGTAACTTAAAATTTCCTAGACTGAGAGACTATAGAAAAAAAAAAAGTGACAGCTTCTTTATGAAGTAACACCAAAAACAAGTACACACCTACTGTATAGCATAAGGATCTCTACTCAATCTGTAATGACCTAAATGAGAATAGAATCTAAAAATGAGTGGATATATTTGTATGTATAACTGATGAACTTGGTTGTACAGCAGAAACTAACACAACATTGTAAATCAACTGTACTCCAATAAAAATTAGTTAAAAAAAGAAAGGAAGGACATACTGATTATCTATAGCTGTGTAACAAGCACAAAATCTCAGAGGTATAGAGTGATAAGCATTTATTTGCCGCTTTGCTGGGGGTGGCCTAATCTAAGGTCAGCCAGGTTGAGGCTGCTCATTTAAGAAAGCTTTACTCTCGTTTCTCCTCCTGGGACCAGCAGACTAGCTAGGAGTATCCTTCTCATGATGATAGCAAAGAATAAGAGAAAAAAATAGAAGCTCATAAGGCTTAAGGCTGGAGAAGGCAGTGGCACCCCACTCCAGTACTCTTGCCTGGAAAATCCCATGGATGGAGGAGCCTGGTGGGCTGCAGTCCATGGGGTCACCAAGAGTCGGACACGACTGAAGTGACTTAGCAGCAGCAGCAACAGCAAAGCTTAATGCTTGGAATAAGAGCTAGCACACTCACCTTTGCCCATATATTATTAACCAGTGTGAATCAAATGGTCACGCTCAAAGTTCAGAGTCAGAGAAACAGCCTCACTAATGTGAAGGCAAGGATATAGGTGAAGAGTCCAATCCCCCACAGAGAATTAGAGCATGGCACTTCAAGGAAAATGGATAAAGATGAGGGAGGTGTACTTATTGAATTGAAGCCCAGAATGATGTTATGAATCCTTGTTCATTAAATATTAAATGAAAATGGAGCGCATTCATTAGACCATGGATGTAATACTACAAGATTTTTACTATCAGTCTTCTTTGACAAATAGGTGTGTATTGGGTTTCCATATGGTTTTCTCATTTGATGAGTCACGGAAGTCATTAAATCATTGAGGAAAATTGATTTTGTGTTGGCTAGAGGTGAATGAGGATAAAGTGGTCATAAAAGGAATCAACAGGGAGCAATATTTCAATAACAATTCATAATACTTGTTGCTTTTTATGTCTACTTCATATTTCTAATGCAGTTTATTCTCTAGGTCACACAATAGTTATTTATTTTTCTATATGGGGCATGTCAGGTTACAATGCCCAAATCTATTCAAGAGCTTTAAGAAAAAAAATAATAAAAGTCATGATATATGAAGAAGGAAGAAGAAAATCTGGGCAGTACTTTCTTACTTATTCATTTTTATGTAGTCTTAAAAAGAAAATCAGTTTCAAAACTGTGCTATGCTTAGTTAATGCCTTAATGTGCTTAAAAGGAGATGTTTCTTTGAAAGCAAATAGCTAAATGTAGTGAATTAGTCACTAACTCCACATTAGTTGTGAATAAATCACTTCTAATGTAGCAAAATAAATATTTCTAGAATAACAAGGGCTAGTGTTAAAACATTATGCTTCTTCATATGCATATATTTCTATGGTTCTCTTTACAGTGAAACCAACATTAATTCACACAGACATGTATGTGAATAGCATTGGTCCAGTGAATGCTATCAATATGGTAAGTTTCTAATTGTTTATTTCATTAACAAACTAGAGAGGTAGTGTGTTATCATGGAAATAACAAAGACTATCCTTACAAAAAAATTGGAAGAGAGAGAACCTTTCATATCTTTTCTTTCCCCTCTTGTAATATAATTATTTTTAATGATTTGTATTAAAAATTAAATGTGATCATGTGTATAAAATTAACTTATGTAAAATGCTATAATCTTAAAATTCAACACTCATTGCTTATTTGGTAGGTACTGCTTACTATAAAGTAAAATATAGTGCTTTACTGTGTTTTAGAATATTCATGGTGTGGAGAGGTTATATTTCAAATCAGAATTGTTTCTCAGAGGAGAAATAGTGCATTAGATTTAACAACAAATGTAACTTTATTTTTTTTTTATAAAGCTTTCTATCAAAATCTGAAATAACGAATTAGCTTGGAGCAGAAGACGATAGAGTAGAATAGAGTAGAACAATGTAATGTAATGTTAGTGATAGTATAACTTTAAAACACAATTTACCAAATAAGCAATAAGGATGCTCTGCTGAATCAGATACGAGAAACATTTATTGCTCTCAATGAGGCTGATTAAAAAAACTGTACCACCACCTGCACCCTCCATGCAAATAGGTTTGCTTGTTTAACCATGAAACAAATGGCAACATGTTTCTCAGACTGTTTAGAATTATGATGATGATTGTGAGCATCTAAGAAGAATCAGCTGTACATGTAGTTTATTTTAACACAAAACTTATGATTTCAGGAATACTGGTACCCAGAACTACTGTCCCAGGATCATAGTTTATGAAATGATGGTTTAAAGACTTTTAAAACGTGTTTGTGTTGGCCAAAATGTAGGTCAGAAATTCTTGAGTTGCTCTGTCTACTGGCACAGCAGGTTCCCCTTTCATTACTTGTGGACTGCAAATATAGAATTAAATCGTAAACAAAGTGGTGTGACTTACCCCAGTGGAAATGCAGCCAGTTCCAGTGAGATACAGGGCAGGAGTGCAAGGATACAATCCAGAACAACAGAAATCAGGCAAAGGAAGAAGGTTCTAGTCTGATCCTGACAAGCTGTGTTTCTTAGGCAAAGAAATAATCTCTCTGTGGTTTCTGGTGTTTTCTTTTTTTCTTTTGATGTGTATTCTTCATCATAAATGGTGATGGGTCAAGGGGATTAGATTAGGAAATGTGGATAGTTTCTATTCTTCACCTCTCATATTCTAAGACCACTAGGGTCATGCTCTAAGAACACTAAGGGTTTTTTCCATTAATTTTCTCATGTGTATACAGATTAAAATCGAGCTGTAAAATAATACTAAATAAAATCTAAATATGACAGCCAAGCAGATCTTGGGTGTTACGGCTCCAGGTCTAATTCACATCAAACTTTCTTTTCTTTAATTAAAGTCAATCATGTACATGAGGGTAATCATCAGAGTCACGTGTCATCATAGCACTTTTTGCATATGTTTTATGACAGATTAGTACAGTAATAAAGATTATCTTTTAATTGGTCCATTTCTTCTTGTTTAGAAAAAAAGACAATTGTAATAGTAAAAAAATAAAATTAGTTACCTTACACTGAGTGCTTGCCATCTGCAAGACAGGGCACAAAGTCTTTTTTGTATAGGGTGTATTCCCCTTTTCTATCTTCACACTGCTTAGGTCTTCTGGTGGCCTCAATTTATTGCGAGGCAACCTAAACTCCAGAGCTCTAGTTTAGAACTGTTTTTGAGTGTTCTGGACTTTGTTTTACTCTGTAGCAGTGGCTTTTTGAACCTGACTATTTCCTCAAAAGACAATTGGCAATGTCTGGAGATAGTTTTGGTTGTCACGACTTGGGGGTGGGATTTTTTGTTGGTGCTATTGGCACTTAGTGGGTAGAAGCTAAGAATGCTAGTAAACATCCTAAAATACACAAAATTGCCCCCACAACAAAGAATTAGCTGGCCAAAAATAACATGAGAAACTCTTCCCCATAAATACCAAATGCAAACAAGTGTATCAAGGCTACGATCTTTTGCCAGAATTCATTTACACAGGTCTATTTGTTCATAATGTATTAACTTGTCTACAAAAGATGGGTGAGTCTCCTTAGCCAAGCTTTTGCTTTCTTTTGGATCATTCAAACCCAAAGTAGCTTTGCTTGGTATTGGCAATGAAATCATAAGTGATAAATACAAACAAGTGGCCTATAACACAATCCTACTATATTAAAGATGTTCCATTTCACCTTTTTGTTTAAAACAGGAATATACAATTGATATATTTTTTGCCCAAACATGGTATGACAGACGTCTGAAATTTAACAGCACCATTAAAGTCCTCCGACTGAATAGCAACATGGTGGGGAAAATCTGGATTCCAGACACTTTCTTCAGAAATTCCAAAAAGGCAGACGCACACTGGATAACCACCCCTAATAGGATGCTGAGAATTTGGAATGATGGTCGAGTGCTCTACACTTTAAGGTATTCTTTTGGAAAGGGAAATGAGTAATTGTTGGGAATAAAACAAAGATCAATTACATTCTCTTAGAACAAAAAGAGCTAAGACGTCAAACCTAAATCAGGATTGGCGCTTGAGCAAAATAATATGTGATGCTACAAAATTAGTTTGGTGTTTTTTTTCTCTTATCAATGAACTTTTTCAAAGGATATAATTAAAACATTTTCTGTGACTGATGTAGGAACTCTTTTCTCACAGGGATATGAAATTTCCCTTGCCTTTATGAGATCATCTAACCTTTATACCAGTCTTGGCTTTTATGTGTATGCCCTGCTACTTTAAAATATGGACACTAAATAATAGTCATCCTTAGGAGTTGATATGCTTGGAAATGTTTCTGTTTCAAAGGAAAAAATCATTACTAAAGGAGAATTTTTGGTGTGGGAATCTGTACATCCTTTTCTTTTTAGCTGCACAATGGCATAACTAGAATGAATTCCATCTCCCAACATCTACTCCCCACTACATTGATAGGCTATTTGACTTTTTTTTTTTTTGCTATTTTTGGAATAGATATTCTTGGGGAAAACTTTAAAAGGAGGTATCATTTATTTTCTGAACTTAAATATTAAGCCAACATTAGACAGGTTTTTGACTTAAATTAATGCCATCATCTTAGCACTTCATAATTGATACATTTAAATTTTTTATGTTGAAGTTTCTCATGGGTGAGAGTATATTATGAAGTCAACATAATAGATAAGTACACGCACTTAAGAATCAGACAAATCTGGCTTTGATAATTAGCTCTGTATCATACTGTGCTGTGCCTAGTTGCTTCAGCTGTGTCTGACTCTGTGCGACCCTATGGACTGTAGCCTGCCAGGTACCTTTGTCCATAGGATTCTCCAGGCAAGACTTCTGGAGTGGGTTGCCATGACTTCCTCCAGGGGATCTTCCGAACCCAGGGATCAAAGCCACGTCTTCTACATCTCCTGCACTGAAAGGCGGGTTTGTTACCAATAAGGCCACCTGGGAGGCTCCTGAATCGTATTATATTGTTTGTAGGTATTAGGGTAGTTCTCCAGGATTTCTATAGGAGTGGCAACAGTTGAGAATATGCACAGGACTAGAGGCAGCTATCTGGTAGCAGGGGTCTAGCTGCTAGGAGTATCCCAAAGTTTTATTTGTATGGTAAGTATGATGTTTTTACTTAGTTACATTTTTATTTAGAGGAATGAGGTGAGAATTGATGGGGATTATTGGCAAAGGAGGTACCTCTACTGCCATGACATATGCCCCTACAACTGAGCACCTTTCATTTATTTTAAACTTCTATAAAATAGAGTTAATGATTATTACTTTACAGAGTGGTAATAAGGACTAAATGGGGTGATATGCAAAGTGTTTAACTGCTGCTGCTGCTGCTAATTCACTTCAGTCGTGTCCGACTCTGTGCGACCCCGTAGACGGCAGCCCACCAGGCTCCCCCATCCCTGGAATTCTCCAGGCAAGAACACTGGACTGGGTTGACATTTCCTTCTCCAATGAGTGAAAGTGAAAGTGAAGTCGCTCAGTTGTGTCCGACCCTCAGCGACCCCATGGACTGCAGCCTACCAGGCTCCTCCGTCCATGGGATTTTCCAGGCAAGAGTACTGGAGTGGGGTGCCATTGCCTTCTCTGGTGTTTAACATCAGTCAGTTCGGTTCAGTTGCTCAGTCGTGTCTGACTCTTTGCGACCCCATGAATTGCAGCATGCCAGGCCTCCCTGTCCATCACCAACTCCCGGAGTTCACTCAAACTCACGTCCATCGAGTCGGTGATGCCATCCAGCCATATCATCCTCTGTCGTCCTCTTCTCCTCCTGCCCCCAATCCCTCCCAGCATCAGTCTTTTCCAATGAGTCAACTCTTCTCATGAGGTGGCCAAAGTACTGGAGTTTCAGCTTTAGCATCATTCCTTCCAAAGAAATCCCATCTATCTATGTTTAACACAGAACCTAATAAAAAAGTAAGCACAAGCAGACATTTAAACTATTTGTATATATTTTCAGTAATAAATATGAATAATGTGATTCTTCTAGATCTTAGTATCCAGGATCTTATAGCTTCAAAATATTTCATGTTAAATGCCCTTCTGAGGTATATTTTATGCCATATGTAATATTCAAGATATAAAATTCAATACTTTAAACTGGATCCATAGCTCTTGTCATCAGAGTTACATCAGTTAGTAGGAAAAACAGTCACAATTGCAAAAGAAATTCATTGCATATGTTTTGATTTCATCATGGGTTTTATTAAATTAGATGTGAGGTAAAGATTGGAATTAGAATCTAGTGGAAATCAAATTTTGTCTGCTAAATAAGAGCTCAGTCTAGCTTTTGAAGTATTAAGTAAAGTTATGCTATCTGAAGTCACTTTATCATTCCATAATATTATGGTTATTTTTTCACTTCTATTAACTTAGAGAAACACTATACAATATTTAATTATGGAAGCCACATCAAAATTATCACTCATGAGAGTCATTCAAGATTTGAATGAGTTTGCTAATCTATATAAAGAGATGATTTCATTCTTATTGCTTATCTATAATGAGTTACCAATGTATATATATGTGCATAGATATATATCTGTGTAACTATCTGCAATCTGTATTATCTTCAATTTTAATAATTCCAGTTTAATTTGGAGAAATGATACTAATAAAATATCAAATTTAATTATAATTTCACTTATGAATAAAGCTTATCTTTTCTTTGAAGAGCATGTAATTACTGAGTGACAATGATAAAAACTTCCAGCTTTGGAGACACAGTCTTGGGCTCACATCTCAACCATGACACTAGCTTTGTCACTTCAGACAAGTCTAAGTACAATAAAGCCATAATAACACTTACTAAATGAGAGAAAAATTCACCTTACCTAGTGCCATGCTGACAATTAAGGGCTCAATGATGATTAGTTATATCTTAGGACCAGTAATTGCCCTATTATACCATAGAAAAATTAAATTTATGCTGAACTTTTAACATAAAAGGTTTATAAAATAAAGTTTTTTATGTTAAGATTGATATCTGTAATTATAAGAAGTATAGCTAACAAATATGGAATTTAAAATATCATCAATCTATCACCATTACAATTTAACATTATAGTCATACTTCCCCAAATGTGGTCAAAACATCTAGGACTCCTTTAAATTTTATCCCTCCTAGAGTTCTAGCCTCTTTTGGGAAAGAAAATCTGTATGTTTAATAAGCGCCTCTGGGACTCCAAGGGCTTCCCTGGTGGCTCAGAGGTTAAAAGGATCTGCCTGCAATGAGGGAGACCCAGGTTTGATCCCTGGGTCGGGAAGATCCCCTGGAGAAGGAAATAGCAATCCACTCCAATATTCTTGCCTGGAGAATCCCATTGGCAGAGGAGCCTGGTGAGCTACAGTCCACGGGGTTGTAAAGAGTGGGACATGACTGAGCGACTGCACTTTCTTTCAGGGACTCCATGGCAGACATTTTTCTGATACATCTGTGCATTTAACATCTGGCTGCTACTAGATATTCTTATACTCTTTAACATCCTATATAATTGCTTTATAGTGTTCCTTTGTAAGAACGCTTAATACTCTGTTGTGAAACACAGGTATTTTTAAACTCACATATAGTAATTTAAATATAACAGCTAACAAGTACTTACACGCAGAAGGTTCTGCTGTAATTATCAGATAAGTTCTGAGAATTATCTGCATTCATTTACATGCAAACAGTAAATGAGCTTAAGTTCTTAAAAGAGTTTGTTCTATTAAGTAAGTTAAGTGAATTCACTGAGCAATCCCATGTGTGCAGTTAGTTTGCCAAAAAAAATATGGGATAATAAGTACTGAATAAGTGAAGTTGAGGTCAGTGAGAATTTATTGTTTAGTCTGGGAAAATAAATGGACATTAAGTCTTACACAATTTTATCCTGGACTTCAGTGAGGATCACCTTGTATTATCAGTAAGAATGGGTGAGATACTGTCCAGGAATAAAAATGAATGGTCATTAGAAAGTGCTAATACATATTTAAAATTTTTTAAACTGTCTAAAACCTTTGTATCATATCTTTCTACTTAGACTGACAATTGATGCTGAGTGCCAGTTACAGTTGCACAATTTTCCAATGGATGAACATTCCTGCCCCCTGGAATTCTCCAGTTGTAAGTAATTACTCATTCTATATTCTGTATCCCCTCTCACCAGTAGTCTTTCTCACTGCGATACCAATTCATTGGGAAACTTAGAGAACGCAAAATTGCATTATGCAGTGTTGTTGACTTTGAAGATTCTGATAATCCCTTTCATCATTAAAAAAGGGATCTATTTTATCAGAAATTACAAATAGACTTCATTGGGGCATAAACTTGGAATAAATTGGCAGTGGGTTCCTGAATGACTGTGTTGGGAAGGATTGTAAAGCCTGGCCTTGTCTCAATAGAAAGAGGTGCTGCAATTGATGGGGTTGCAAAGAGTCGGACACGACTGAGTGACTGAACTGAACTGAACTGAATATCACTCCCTCCATGGACCCAGAAAAGATTAGCAGGATATTTGTTAGTTGTTTTCTCCCTATGTTGGCTTCCCTGGTGGCTAAGATAGTAAAGAATCTGCCTTCAGTGCAGGAGACTTTGGTTTGATCCCTGGGTTGGGAAGATACTCTGGAGAAGGGAATGGCTACCCACTCCAGCATTCTTGCCTGGAGAATTTCATGGACTAAGGAACCCAGAGGGCTACAGACCACGGAGTTGCAAAGAGTTGAACATGACTGAGCAAATGAACAAAAACAGCAAAATAACAAAATTGAAAATTACATCCTCCATCTGGAGTTCTAGTAATATCTAAAACTAGTTATCTGCCAGTGAGCAAAAGACTGATTTGGGGGTCATGTGAAAGTGAAAGTTGCTCAGTCATGTCCAACTCTTTGTGACCCCATGGACTGTCCATGGAATTCTCTAGGCCAGAATACTGGAGTGGGTAGCCTATCCCTTCTCCAGGGGATCTTCCTGACCCAGGAATCGAACCAGGGTCTCCTGCATTGCAGGCAGATTCTTAACCAACTAAGTCATCAGGGAAGCCCTATTGGGTTCAGTTAAAATCCCGAACCCAACATTATAGATTTGAACAAATTACTAAATCTCTCAATGAGTCCACAACACAGGTGTCCATAGAGATTATAAGACCTGCCTCACCTCAATATTGTTTTGTTCATATAATATATGTAAAAAGCCTATGCTACCTCACACATAATAAGATTCAATCAGTAGCTGTATTATTTTATTATTATTATTATCATGAGATAATAGCCAATAGCAAGAAGATCCTTGATGATTCTAGAAGGAATTAAGCTTTAGTAACCTTCATAGGTATTTCCTGCCTAAATCAAAAACAAGCCTCATTTTTTCCCACATGTGCCTGACTATTTGTTCTGTATTCATGTTAGATTGCTTACCTCCTCCTTATTTCTGAACTGTCAATTGTGTATATTGTGTAGAATGAAAAAGTATGAATTTTAAAAATTTAATGTATGTACAATTTATCAGCCAGGGAGTAACGGAGATGCCTAAAAAGAAACTGAATCATAATAACAATACTTTCAAAAAAAGATTAGAAAAACAGTCACCTGTTTTGACAAACATTTCCAGAGGGAAACAAAAAACAAAACAAAAAAAGCAAAACAAAGGGCACCAAAGAAAAAATTCATTGTATATTTTATATATATTGAGAAAAGTTCTCATTATAAATCTTATTTCATATGTTTTACCTTGTCCAAGGATAGACTATTTTTAAGTGAAAACTCCCCTAAGGCTTAGGATATGGTATTTATTTTCTTTTAATTTTCCAACTGAGACTACTCCTCTCCTGAGTTAGATAAAACTTAAGAAACAGTGATCTCTATGCCATTGGGGTGCTGATTGACAATTGTCTTCTGAGCCCAAAATCAACTTAGTATTACTTATTGCTATCAAAACAATTCAATCACCAACATATTCTCCATAGGAAGTTCCTTAATATTATCAGGAATAATATTATTATATTAATATTCCTTAAATTCTCAGTTTTCATCACATCCTGCCCTACCACCCGCCACTGCCCTCTCAATAGCAACCTGCTTTCTTTCTTTCTTTTAAATTAATTAATATAGTGGACAAAAAGTTGGACCAAAACCAAAGAATAAAAGAGACAAGGGATTTTATTCCATAGTCAAAACTTACCTTTCCACAGAATTATTAGAAGATATACAGTGGAGAAGATTTCTACTTTTATGGGCTATTTTACTTGAGTTTACCCTACACTTTACTTAATAATAATGTTTATCCATTCAACAAATACATATTGAAAAGCAATTCCACAAAATAAGTACAATCACCCCCATGTAAGTACACCCATAGGTGAACAAATAACTTAGGAGAAAAATTAAGAAACTTGTCTAGGGTATTATGGAAAAGGTAAACAAGGAAAAGGTACTATTGATCACTACATTATCCGTGTAACATTTGTTTCATGATTGCCTTCTGTTGTTTTGGCTGAACATGACTGAACCTTAAAGAATCGATATAGTTCTCATAGGTATCTTCCCCTTGGCATTTCTACTTACTACTTTTAGTTATAGTTGTATATTAAAAAGAAGCCTCAACAAATTGAGTGTGAGAATAATATAAATAGTTGAAGTAATTTTTTCCTTCTACTCCAAGGACATGCCCTGGACAGGGATTTGAATCTGCTTTCCTTCCACCCAGGGACTGAACCTGTGGCTTCTGCCACATCTCATGCATAGCAAGCATATTCTTTACCACTGAGCCATCGGGGACATCCTAGATACTTCTTCCTCCATTATTTTCTATTTCTACGTGACTCAAAATCTCACCCTTTTGAGTCCCTTTCACTGTAAATATTATCCTGCATATGTAGTGAGAGGAGAGTGAAAAAGTTGTCTTAAAGCTCAACACTCAGAAAACTAAGATCATGGCATCTGGTCCCATCACTTCATGGGAAATAGGTGGGGAAACAGTGGAAACAGAAGCTGACTTTATTATTCTGGGCTCCAAAATCACTGCAGATGGTGATTGCAGCTATGAAATTAAAAGATGCTTATTCCTTGAAAGGAAAGTTATGACCAACCTAGACAGCATATTAAGAAGCAGGGACATTACTTTGTCAACAAAGGTCCGTCTAGTCAAGGCTATGGTTTTTCCAGTGGTCATGCATGGATGTGAGAGTTGGACTGTGAAGAAAGCTGAGTGTCAAAGAATTGATGCTTTTGAACTGTGGTGTTGGAGAAGACTGTTGAGAGTCCCTTGGACTGCAAGGAGATCCAACCAGTCCATCCTAAAGGAAATCAGTCCTGGGTGTTCATTGGAAGGACTGATGCTGAAGCTGAAACTCTAATAGTTTGGCCACCTGATGCAAAGCACTGATTCATTTGAAAAGACCCTGATGCTGGGAAAGATGGAGGGCAGGAGAAGAAGGGGACAACAGAAGATGAGATGGTTGGATGACATCACCGACTCAATGGACATGGGTTTGGATGAACTCTGGGAGTTGGTGATGGAGAGGGAGGCCTGGCATGCTGCAGTTCATGGGGTTGCAAAGAGTCAGACATGATGAGCCACTGCTGAACTGAACTGATAGTATATAGTATTTATTATATGCTATTTATATCTTACCCCAGACAATATGAAGTATTCATATAGTATATACAAACTCTGTTTAGTATACCTTATACTCAGTTTACATGCTTTTCACAGGTAATTTTGACCTCATGATTTTAAAATCTGATTTCCCTGTTAGGATATATATTTTCTCTCCTGTAATGTGGTGTTGGAGAAGACTCTTGACAATCCCTTGGACTGCAATGAGATCCAACCAGTCCATCCTAAAGGAAATCAGTCCTAAATATTCATTGGAAGGACTGATGTTGAAGCTGAAATTCCAATACTTTGGCCACCTGACGTGAAGAGCTAACTCATTTGAAAAGACCGTGATGCTGGGAAAGATTGAAGGCAGGAGAAGAAGGGGATGACAGAGGATGAGATGGTTGGGTGGTATCACTGACTCAATGGACATGAGTTTGAGCTCTGGGTGTTGGTGATGGACAGGGAAGCCTGACATGTTGCAGTCCATAGGGTCACAAATAGTTGACACGACTGAGTGACTGAACTGAACTGAATGCTCTTTAATACAGGATCATCATCCAAGTCACAACTATTTCTTTGGTTATTTCCCTCAGTGTGTTGTTCATAGAAAGTGGTTGCTACGTATATTCATTTTTAATAATTTTAAATATGTTTCCTATCTCATGGCAGATGGCTATCCACGTGAAGAAATTGTCTATCAGTGGAAGCGTAGTTCTGTTGAAGTGGGTGACACAAGGTCTTGGAGACTTTATCAATTTTCATTTGTTGGACTGAGAAATACCACTGAAGTAGTGAAGACGACTTCTGGTAAGATGCACTTGAAAATAATTTTAAATGACCTTTCCAGAGTTTAAATTCTGGTATAAATGATTTAGAAGCTTTCAGTACTTGTCTAGAAATGATATTCAGCCAACTAAATGTCTTAATTTACTAGAGACAACTATAATTGGTATTCTAGCATGATACATAAACATAAATGGATTTTATCAATTTAAAGCAAGTTAGATTCAAATTGGATAAGTAAATCATTTGCTTAATTTCCTTTAGAAAAATCAATGTCTATTATTTAAAAAGAAGAAAATATTTATTAGGCATAGATATAATGTTTCTTTTAAGAAATATGTTTCATAATATATTGAAATAGCTGCATTTAAAATATCACATGGAAATGAAGCAACTGACAAAGAATTAGTCTCAAAAATATACAAGCAACTCTTGCATCTCAATTCCAGAAAAATAAATGACCCAATCAAAAAATGGGCCAAAGAACTAAACAGACATTTCTCCAAAGAAGATATACAGATGGCTAACAAACACATGAAAAGATGCTGAACATCACTCATTATTGGAGAAATGCAAATCAAAACCACAATGAAGTACCATTTCACGCCAGTCAGAATGGCTGTGATCCAAAAGTCTACAAGCAATAAATGCTGGAGACGGTGTAGAGAAAAGGGAACCCTCTTACACTGTTGGTGGGAATGCAAACCAGTACAGCCACTATGGAGAACAGTGTGAAAATAGAGCTGCCATACGACCCAGCAATCCCGCTGCTGGGCATACACACCGAGGAAACTAGAATCAAAAGAGACACATGTACCCCAATGTTCATTGCAGCACTGTTTATAATAGCCAGGACATGGAAGCAACCTAGATGTCCATCAGCAGACAAATGGATAAGAAAGCTGTGGTACATATACAAAATGGAGTATTACTCAGCCATTAAAAAGGATACATTTGAATCAGTTCTAAGAAGGTAGATACAACTGGAGCCTATTATACAGAGTGAAGTAAGCCAGAAAGAAAAACACCAATACAGTAATACTAATGCATATATATGGAATTTAGAAAGATGGTAACCCTGTATGCAAGACAGCAAAAGAGACACAGATGTATAGAACAGTCTTTTGGACTCTGTGGGAGAGGGTGAGGGTAGGATGATTTGGGAAAATGGTATTGAAACATGTATATTATCATATGTGAAATGAATTGCTAGTCCAGGTTCAAGGCATGGTACAGGATGCTCGGGGCTGGTGCACTGAGATGACCCAGAGGGATGGTATGGGGAGGGAGGTGGAAGGGGGGTTCAGGATGGGGAACACATGTACACCTGTGGAGGATTCATGTCAATGTATAGCAAAACCAATACAGTATTGTAAAGTAATTAGCCTCCAAGTGAAATAAATTTATATTAAAAAATATCACGAGGAAGATTAACTTTACAAAAATGAAGAAAAGTCACCATAGTATATATGGACTAATTCCCTATTCAGTAATGAAATGGTTTAAACTGGCTCATTGTGAATAAGGGACTGGGTTTTGGTGTCAAACAGGCCTGGGTTCAAATCTCAACTCCATCAGTTACCAGCTACAAATTTTAAGAATTTACTGAATGTCTCAGGAGACCAGCTTTCTCAGAGAAACAGTGTGCACAAAAAGATCTGCCTCATAGGCATATTGCATGTATGAAAATAAAAGATAAAATGCTTAGAATAAAACCTGGCAGTGAACATTCAGTAAGTAGTAGTGCCTAATAATATTGATTAGAATTATCAAGTATGTCTGGGGCCTAATGTGGTCAGGGCTTCAGTTTTTTCAAGAAAAACTAAAACTCTATAATCTTATATCAACTATCATAATTTTAACAGTATTAAAAACATGTGGGACAAATCAGACATATTTCTAGACCACATCTATCTCACGGGTGGGTATAGGTTCATACAAACCCTTTGCAATGCTAAGTACAAACTCCATAAAAATTACTCCAGCTACTCCTTTTTAAAGCTATGTGAATTTAAATATGTCCTAATTTCAAATATAAACATTGTGTTCACAACTTACCATCTATTAAGATATATCTTTTTATATTTGTTTCCTTAAGTTGCTTTCTGATTATTTATTTATACATACTAATTTTTCTTCCCCTGAAATTCATAGGAGATAGTTTTGTGTTGACTAAAAAGCTTTGGTCTATGGTACAGAAAGAAACAAAAACCTAGACAAACATGGGAATTTAAGATTCTACCTTCATAAATACCATCCTTTAAATCAAAGCTATCTGGCCCTAATATTGTTTTTGGCATTTTCAGCTTTCTTAAAAAAAAAAAAAAAAAAAAAACTCTTAAGCAGCAAATAGAATCCAAAAGAAAATCAAGAACTGCTCTAGTCTATTTTTAAAAATGTGGCCTTATGTTCTCTTATTCACTGGAAATCCTGACCATCAAGTACTAGAACAGTCCTTATTTTGGTCCCCATTAACAGATTCAGGATTGTCTTAGAACAGGTCTTCCATCTGTGAAAGAACATATGTAAAAATATTCTCTAAGTCTGCATGCTTCCAGAACAAGAAAAAGGGTGTTAAATTCTGCTGTGTATTCATATCTCTATAGTTATTATAGCACCCTAAAACAGAACCCACAAACTTATGACTAGCAGATTTTTTGTTTAGTCATTTGAGCCCAGAATGGCCTTAAAACCAACTAATGGTCAGGGAAGTGTTGATTTGATATCATAGGGTTTAATATCACCCCTCCCCAAAGTCTCATACTGAGAATAATGAGTATTTACTGTCTAATAAGAGATACTTCCAAAAGAAAATAATCTGTTTACTTAAAGCATGACAAGAAAATTTATCAAGGCATCACTGAACTATTTTTCTTCCTAGAAAAATCAAAGCAAACCTGTATTGATATCAGAGTTGATATTGAATAGCACCATTTAATTGATTGCATCAATTCCTTATGAAATTTAATATGGGAGTTAGCCTCCATCTTGGTCTTTTTGTCCACTCCCAGTTCTTGCTGGTTTGTTTTTTTGTGTGCGGTACCATTTCAATTGCCTCTGTTAAGAAAAAGGAAACACCAATGCTGAGGGGCATCTTGATTCTTGTAATAGTTGACTGTGTAATGATCAAAAGTCTGTGTGTTACTTTGTTTTATTTCTGATGTCATTCTTATCTTCAAAGCATTGCTCCATAACTAGTTGATACCTACAAAGAAGTTACATTAACAACTTTCTTGGGAAGTTATCAGAAGATCACAGTTATAGATTTTTTGAATGCTGGTTGTTACAAACAATGTGGTTTTCTCTTAGATTTACAGCAAATGTGTCTTCTTTTGAGAAAACTATCAAAACTAGGCAAGAATATTACCTAAAATTTGGTCTAGTTTACTGTATGGATTTCTAACATTCTCTCATTCAAGTTCACCTTTCATGATTTTGTTATATCAAAGTAATGATTATTCTGTGGGTTCCTTAGTATTTTTTTTCTTTAAATTGATTCCTTGTTATTAATAAAATGAATTTTTAAAAGGGAAGTTCATATTAGGACCATAATTGGAAAACCAGAAACATTTGACATGAATAGAAATTGATTAATATAATGAAAAATAAAGAAATGCTCTTAAATTTTAAGTGCACATATTTGTGTTTCCCAGACTCTGAATATGTTAGAAAAGATAGAGAAAAGGGAAAAGATAAACAGCATCAAAATAAAACACTTCTTTGATTTAAACTGAAGAATAGAAGAAGCAGGAAGGAATTTTCTTACATATAATTCAATGCTGTGTGATAATTCTGTATACACCACCTGAATCATCTTTATCATTTATCTGCATTACTCTTGAGAAAAATATTGCCTTGGTGGTGGATTGATAAGGCTTGAAGAATACTTACAATCCATAATCAATACATCAAAATAGATTCTGGATCCATGATTTCTCTGCAAACCATCTCTTCCTGATTGTTCTATATCTGGTAACAGCACCATCATTGTCCCAGTGAGCCAGGCGTGAACACTCAGAGTCACATGTCTGCCTCCCACATCTAATGAATCACGAAGGCACTTAGCCCTCTGAAATATCTTGTGTAACTGTCCTCTTTTCCATTGCCACTGCCACTGTCCTAGTTCACGATTTTATCTTTTCTCATCTGGACTGTGTTGGGAGCCTATTAAACTATGTTCCTGCTGTCAGTCTCTTTCCTACAGCCTATCCTTTATACATTAATCATAAAAGCTAGCACTTACTGAGCACTAACTACATGTACCATAGCAAACATTTTATATAAATGACCTACTTTAATTCTTATAACTACAGTCATATTTAGTGTCATTAACACTGAGGGTACCACTGTGGATAAGGAAATAGAATTCTAGGGGTTCGTTTATTACAGGGATCAGATATGGCAGCTGGGACATGAATTCAGGTGGTTTGCTTTCAGACTCATGCTCTTAGTCACTGCACTATTTTTATTTGCACTGTGGCCCAGTGAGTCTTTCTGAACCACGACTTTCCTCATATCCCAAGAATTCAGGAGATTCAATTAAGCACAAGCTATAATGGGCTTCCCTGGTGGCTCAGTAGTAAAAAAAAAAAATCCTCCTGCCAAGGCAGGAGACGCAGGTTCAATCCCTGGATTGGGAAGATCCCTTGGAGAAGGAAATGGCAACCCACATTCGTATTCTTGCTGGGAAAAGGTCATGGACAGAGGAGCCGTCAGGCTCTAGTCCATGGGGTCGAAAAAGAGTCAGACATGACTTAGTGACTAAATGACAACAACAATAAACTTTGTTCCTGATATATAAGCCCCTGAGATCTTGGGAATTTTCCAGCTTGGTTTTTATAATTTCTCGGCTGGTAACAGAACTACTCCGTCCATGTTTTCCTGAATATAAATAGCCAATCCTATATACACGTTGAATTTTAATCTTTTCTCTTTTGAGTGGCTTGTCAGCTCACCCATACTTTCTTTATGAATTTAAAACATAAATAAACGGTTTCTCTTTGATGAGGGCTTTACAGATGGTAATGCCCAAACAACCTGGAGCAGTTTTTAAGAATGTGCACTCTTAGAGCCGGCAGCTGAGGTTTCAACATTGATTTGTATACATTATAGAATATATCAAAGTTTAATATCGTCAATGTTACAGGGTTACTCTCAGGAATAAGTAAAATAATCCATTATAAATACTTAAAACTGTGCCTAACACATAGAAAGGACTCATTAAATAGAGAGCACCATCATCATTATCAAATTCAGAGCATTTTCACCCACCTTACTACTGCTGCTGCTAAGTCGCTTCAGTCGTGTCCAACTCTGTGCGACCCCATAGACGGCAGCCCATCAGGCTCTCCCGTCCCTGGGATTCTGCAGGCAAGAACACTGGAGTGGGTTGCCATTTCCCTCTCCTTCACCCACCTTATAAAAACATAATTTCTGCCTTTTTTTTTTTTTTTTGGACAGTTGTTCCCTCTTTTCTGCCCTCTCACTCCAATTAGTCTTCCCAGTGGAAGCCTTCTTATAATCATCTTTGTATCCATGATGCTATTAGCCTGGTGGTTTGCTTAGAATTGTTGATTTGTAGGTAATTATAAAATGGATTGCTTGTGACAATTATATTGATAAAGCCATAAAATTTATCTCAAATAAGCAATTCAGAACTCTCTTATTTTTTCCATTACTCATTGTTTACTTTGAAGTTGGAGATCTTGTTTTTTCTAGTCACATTGCCATGGCCAGTTCACCAGATTATCTATGTGATATTATCTATGTGATATCTGTGTGATATCTATGTGGTATCAAGCAAGGCTTTATTCCTAATGTTAGTATTTTGAAATGTGGGCTAGAAAAATAGGTAAATGAGTTTCTTAGGGGAACCTACATTCTTGGGATTCCATTCATTGGGATTCCATTATTATAAATCAAAAAGAAATATATCATGTTGTTCCTACATTTGAAAAATGTTGAATCTTCTTTCTTCTAGTTTTACTGAGATAAAATTGACATACAGAACTGTGTAAGTTTAGGGCTTCTCAGGTGGCCCAATGGTAAAGAAACTGCCTTTCAATGCAGGAGATGCCAGAGGCACAGGTTCTATCCCTGGGTTGGGAAGATCCCCTGGAGAGGGAAATGGCAACCCACTCCAGTATTCTTGCCTGGAAAATTCCATTAGGGAAGCCTGGGGAGCTATAGTGCATGGAGTCGCAAAGAGTGGATATAACTGAGTGACTGAGCATACACTGTATAGGTTTAAGGTATACAGCATAATGATTTACTGTAAATAGATTATGAAATGAAATGATTATCCTAATGACTTTAGTGAACATCAATCATTTCATATAGATGATAAATAAACAGAAAACAAAATTTTTTTCTTGTGATGAGAACTCAAAGGATTTACTCTCTTGTAAATATAACTTGTTTTTGTGTTCTATAATTAACATATAAATGGCAACCCACTCCAGTATCCTTGCCTGGAAAATCTCACGGACAGAGGAGCCTGGTGGGCTGCAGTTCATGGGGTTGCAAAGAGTCGGGCATGACTGAGCGACTAACACTTACTTTCTTACTTAGTGTTAATTGTATTTGTCATGTTGTACATTATATGTCTAGTACTTACTTATCTTATGGCTGAAAGTTTGTACCTTTTGGCTACATTCATCCAATTCTTCCTTCTCCCACTTCTAGTAACCACAAATAGCTCTTTTTTTTTTGAGCTGTTTGTTTTTAAAGTATAATTGCCCTACAACACTATGTTAGTTCCTTGTACACAATACAGTGATTTGATATTTCTACACATTTCAAAATGATCACCATGTTAAGTCTGCTGCTGCTGCTAAGTCGCGTCAGTCGTGTCCGACTCTGTGCGACCCCATGGACTGCAGCCTACCAGGTTCCTCCATCCATGGGATTTTCCAGGCAAGAGTACTGCAGTGGGGTGCCATTGTTAAGTCTAGAAAACCATTAAATCTTCTGTATCATCTTTAGAAATGTAAACATCATTGTTTCATAATTTTTTGGTATTCCCATTACCTTAAATATTACTTACCTCCTTTTTGTCTTTAATCCACCTTTCCTGGCTTTGATTTCATGTGCAAGTTATGTTTTCTTGATTCTTATTAGAAGAAAGGCATAAATGCTAAAATTAAAAAAACTGAACTGCTAAAAGATGAACTGCTAAATTCACCTTACTTTTCAAGAGTGGTATGCAGACCACAGTTTTAGAAAACCAGCTCTGTGGATGAAGTTCATGTTAATTGCTTGGTTTCTAAAGTGTATGTAATCCACCCTATATCTTCAAACCTTGCCCATTATTCTCCCACCATTCCCTTGATTGTCCTGAGGTTTTTTGGAGGGGCTATACCTACTTCAGATCTCAATGCTCTATTTTTTCTTCATACTAAGCTCAAGTTTAAACTTCTCTGCTTATATTAGTATATACCTACTGGCCAGATAATTCTCCAAATAGGAAGAAAGAAAAATAGCTCCCACTTTCTAGGCTGTATTTTAATCTATATGTCTTTGGCAAACCAAGGAGACACATGTAAAGCTACTCATCACTGAAGTAAACTATTTTGGGAGAAATAAAAAGGGAAATCAAAACATAAAAAGTTAACGGTAATTTTTCCATTAAGAAGATTGGAATGAACAAAATAATAAATCTAAATGATAGAAAAGAAATAAACAACTTCAGCACCAGTCCGACAGTCTTCAGTTTTTGAGTCATAGTTAAGTTGTGAGCCCATTTTTTTAGTCAATAATAAGCTTTTCAAATTACTAATGTATCAAATTAAATCAGTATGAAAGACTGCAAAGTAAAAGATTTGTATTTTTAGCCTTCAATTTAGAAAATTAGTTTTGGTTTCAGGAGAGGAAAATGAATGCATTATGTAAAGAGAGCTGGGCCAGGAATGGCCAAGGAGAAGTCATTTGTCCTTTCTGGGATGGAAATTCCTTATTTATAAAGATAATGTATTTGACTAGATGTTTCTTTAAAGTCCTTAGACTAATTTATACTCTTTGATATAACCAAGGTTACACTATAGATGTCTCAGGGTGGGAGCAACTTTCTTTATAGTTGATGTTTTCCTAGAATGTTTCGCTTCATCTAGTTTTCAACATTTACAAAGTGAGTCAAATGCAAAATTATACTCCTTTAGACTTTTAATGTAAAAAAGATGACATTCCTACTCCATTTAAAAACCTGTTATTAATGATATGACATTGTATTTATACTGAATATTAATATACTGAAGCTGAAACTCCAATACTTTGGCCACCCGATGTGAAGAACTGACTCATTGGAAAAGACCCTGATACTGGGAAAGATTGAAGGCAGGAGGAAAAGAGGATGACAGAGGGTGAGATGGTTGGATGGCATCACCGACCCAATGGACATGAGTTTGAGCAAGCTCTGGGAGTTGGTGATGGGCAGGGAAGCCTGGTGTGCTACAGTCCATGGGGTTGTGAAGTCGAACACGACTGAGCAACTGAACTGAACTAATTAATATACTACATTTAAAAATCCCACTTTAGAATGCAAGTTGGTGTAATTATCATGGAAAACAGTATGAAGGTTCTTAACCGTATGAAGGTTCCTTAAGAAACTAAAATTAGAGTTACCGTATGATCCAGCAGTCCCACTTTTGGGTATATCTGGAGAAAACTCTAATGTGAAAATCTACATGCACCCCAGTGTTCACTGCAGCACTGTTTATGATAGCCAAAACATGGAAGCAAACTGCATGTCCATCAATAGATGAATGGAAAAAAAAGGTGAGGTCCACATATACAATGGGTTGTTACTCAGCCGTAAAATAGAATGAAAGCATGCATTTTGTAGCAACATGGATGGACCTAAAGATGATCATCTAAGTTAGATAAGTTAAAATAGAAAGACATGTACCATATGATACCACTTACATGAGGAACCTGAAATATGATAACAATTAACTTATTTACAAAACAGAAACACTCACAGACATGGAAAACAAACTTCTAGCTGTCAAAGTTAAAATGTGGAGGAGGAATTAATTAGTAGTTTCAGATTAGCAGATACAAACTACCATATATAAAATAGATAAACAACAAGGTCCTACTGTATAGCATGGGGAACTATATTCAATGTCATGTAATAATTTATAATGGGAAAGAATATGGAAAAGAATCTATATTAATATATATATTATGATATATTAATATATGTATGTATATAGAGAAGGAAATGGCAACCCACTCCAGTATTCTTGCCTAGAGAATCCCAGGGATAGATGAGCCTGGTGGGCTGCCGTCTATGGGGTCACACAGTCAGACAACTGAAGCAACTTAGCATCAGCAGCAGCATGTATGTATATATATAACAAAATCACTGTACATGAGAAGCTAGCATAGTATTGTAAATCAACTATACGTGTGTGCTAAGTCACTTCAGTTGTGTCCAACTCTGTGAGACCCTATGACTGCAGCTTGCCAGGCTCCTCTATCCATGGGATTCCCCAGGCAAGAATACTGGAGTGGGTTGCTGTGTCCTCCTCCAGCTGATCTTTTCAATGCAGGAATCAAATCTGCATCTTTGAAGTCTAACCTGCATTAGCAGGTGGGTTCTTTACCACTAGTGCCACCTGGGAAGCCCCTACCTCAATTTATAAACAATTTAGCTATTAAAAAAAAATCCCACGTTGGAATTTTAATTCTAAGGTTGCTCTGACAGTACCTAGTGAGGATATAGCATTTTAGAAGTGGAGAGGGGCTGCATAGAGAAGGCATAGGAAATTGAAGAAAATCTAAGAAAAATTGTTTGGTTCCAGGGTGACACACTTCGTTTCTTATATTCCATTGGCAAGAACCAGCTGTATGTTAATATGGAGATCAAATTGGCTGGGAAGTGTCACTCAGTTGTGTGCTAGGAAGGGACAGTAGGTTTTACAACTTTCTAGCATGCATGATATCATTGTTTTTCTCACAACAAGCTTCTCAAAGAGGTAATATTTTTCTCAGTTGACAGATGGAGCAGCTTAAATCTAGAAGGGCTAGGTAATTTGTTCAAGACTATTCAGTAAGAGTTATTTACCCAGATCCCAAACTTTTACCACACTACCTCTTATAAGCACAGAAGATAAAAGAGATGAATTAATAAGATAAAAATTATTCCTCAGCCTGATAACAGCTAAGTTTACCAAGACAACGCAATAAAGTAGTACACATAATATGAGATCTATGTACAGGTATTGATATCAGAATTAATAAAATGTTTTAACTTATAGGAATAGCAATTATATTTACATACAGCAAAAACCTCAAGTGAGAAACAATTTAGTGACAATATATTTTCCTTTTTCAGAAACACATTTATTGCTTATAAGGTATTATTCACTCGCTGAATGAACCTATGGGTCACCATGGAAATCTGGCCTTAACTAATAAACTATTGGATCCAGTGTATTTGTGTAAATATATTACTTGCAGAAAAATATCATCAGAAAAAAGCATAATAGAAGGGTTGCATGACTACTATTTACAGTAATTTTGAGGACTAATATCTTATTCTGACTATCAAAACCAGTCAGGTCAAGAAAACATTAATTTTTATCCAAGATATGGCATTTCCTAATTCAATTGAAATTCTTTTGCTATGTTTAAAAGACACTTTCATCAATGTGAATGATATAACTAATGGAGCCCTCCTGTTAAGTTGCTGTCCTCATGTAAATGTAAAAGATGAAATAATTTTAAAATATACCAAAATGTGAATGAGGAGGACTGACTACAGACATCATTGAAGGTTCCTTTCACTCTGTTTGATGCAATCAAATAATTCCTTCATCTCATTTTTGCATTTTCAGAAAATAATGCTGCCCAGAATTGCACATCTGCAAATCTAGGCATGTCATGGAATGGAAAGGGTGTCAAATAGCATGGAGGAAAAGAATGTTTTTTCTTTTTATATTTACTTTCTTTTCTTCAAAAGGAGGTCATTATGAAGGTCACAGAACGTTATATTACATAATAACCCTGAAAAGAATTTTGGGGGTTTACAAGTTGGGGCTGACCAGAATTTGTTTACTATTCTCTCTTGCCATTCCTGTAATCCATCTCTTTTGGAAAATCAAGGACAGCTGGTTTTATTCATCCATTTCAGAGCAGCAGAAAGAGATCAGGAAAGCCCAAGGACTAGAGAATTGACCCATATATTAAACATGACTCAGTATATTATTTTGTGTTTACTTTTATGTATGGTGTCTCTGCTATTCAAAAACTGACAACATTTCAAATTTAACATAAATCACATAATAAATGTTTTAAATTGATCCATTTCCAAATTACCTACTCCTTGTTATATACCATATCTTAGGGAGATAAAAGGAAACAATAAAAAATAGCATTTTCTCTAGTTCTTCTCCCATAAACATGTTTCCCTGGTGGCTCAGATGGTAAAGAATCCGCCTGCAATGCAGAAGACCCAGGCAATGGTTTGATTGCCTGGGTTGGGAAGATTCCCTGGAGAAGGGAATGACTACTCACTCAGTATTCTGGCCTGGAGAATTTCATGGACAGAGGAGCCTGGCAGACTACAGTCCATGGGGTCACAAAGAGTTGGACACAACTGAGTGATTTTCACTTTGGGCTTCCCTGATAGGTCAGTTGGTAAAGAATACGCCTGCAATGTGAGAGACCTGGGTTCAATCCCTGGGTTAGGAAGATCCTCTCGAGAAGGGAAAGGCTATCCTCTCCAGTATGCTGGCCTGGAGAATTCCATCGTCTTCATAGTCCATGGGGTTGCAAAGAGTCAGACACAACTGAGCAACTTTCACTTTCATTCATTTTTCTATCAGCTCTATAAGATGGTAACTTTACTTGTGAATACTGAAGTACAGTAAATGACCTTGATAACAAGATGAAAGTTTCAATGTAGATAATTGAGTTTACCTAAATAGGTTCCAAATATGATTTCTAATCTGCCTTTACTCATGTGACTTACAGCATTGTGCATCTCGAATTTCATCATTATATCTATTGTTCACTACTAAGAGTTGAAGAGCTTTGAAATATAAAAGGCCATGTGTAAATCATGAGCTTTGCAATACCTCCTTGCTAAAGAGATAATGTAATCCAATCACTAATTGTAACTGCCTAATGATTATATTTTATTTTTTGATTTCTTGTTACCAGTGTTAGTGACTGAGAATAGAATTAGATTGATAGAAAAATAAAATTTTAGGGCTAAATATGAAAGATTAAGACCAACTGTAATTTGACTTTGGGTAATTACTCCAAAGAGGTAAAATAATTCTTTGTAAATCTAACCTAGAGTGCAGATCATTAAACATGGACAGGGTTAAATTTCATTTCCATCAACATTGAACAATTGAGAAATTTTGTATGAAAATTGAAACATCTTTATACCCTAAATATCTAGCTTGTTGTTTGCATTTGAAAATGATTGGGTAAAGTTGAATTCTCACTTCTCCCAGTGGGTGAGGCACATGATCTCTTTTAACAAAATTCCTACCACCCCCTGTTGTATTTTCAGGACTATATGATTTTCTTCTTGAATTACTATTTCCTTGTTTGGCTATTAATTTTCTTTGGAGTATAGTTGCAAAGTGAATCAGCTGTGTGTTTATATATATCCCCTCTTTTCTTGGATTTCCTTCCCAATTAGGTCACCACAGAGAATGAGTAGAGTTCCCTGTCCTATACAGCAGGTTCTCTTTATTTATTTTGTGCATGGTATCAATAGTATATACATGTCAGTCTTAATCTCCCAGTTCTTCCCGCCCCCTTGTATCCAAACACTTGTTCTCTACCTCTACACCTGTGTCTCTATTTCTGCTTTGCAAATAAGATAATCTATACCATTTTTCTATATTTCACATATATGTGTTAATATATGATATTCATTTTTCTGAGTTGCTCCACTCTTTTTTTTGTAGATCTAAAAACTGGAATTAATTTTAATAGAAAATCAACATTGAAGAATTAAAAAGTACTTATAGAAAGAAATATTATATCTATAGGTAGTAATTTAGCTTAAGTAAAATGTAAACACCAAGATATGTTTTGATTTTAAGATTTCCTATTGAATTTATTTTCTTTTGTTTTTAAATTAATTTATTTTAACTGGAGGATAATTACGTTACAATACTGTGATGATTTTTGCCATATAGCAACATGAATCAGCCATAGGTATACATGTGTTCCCCCCCAACCCAAACCCCCCTCCCACACCCCTCTGCACACTATCCCTCTAGGTTTTCCCAGAGCACAGGCTTTGGATGCCTTGCTTCATGTATCAAACTCACACTGGTCATCTATTTTACATATGGTAATGTATATGTTTCAGTTCTATTCACTCAAATCATCCTACCCTTGCCTTCTCCCACTGAGTCCAAAACTCTTTTCTTTGTGTCTTTTGCTGCTTTGTATGTAGGATTGTCAGTACCACCTTTCTAAATTCTATATATATATGTTAATGTACAGTATTTGTCTTTCTCTTTCTGACTTACTTCACTCTGTATAATTGGCTTCAGTTTTATCTACCTCATTAGAACTGACTCAAATGCTTTCCCTTTCATAGCTGAGGCATAATCCATTGTGTATATGTACCACAGCTTCTTTATCCATTCATCTACCGATGGACCTCAAGGTTGCTTCCATGTCCTAGCTATTGTTAGTAGTACTGCGATGAACACTGGGGTATATGTGCCTCTTTCAATTCTGATTTGCTCAGGGTACATGCCGAGCAGTGGGATTGCTCGGTCATATGGCAGTTCTATTCCCAATTTTTAAAGGAATCTCCATACTGTTCTCCATATAGTGGCTATATGGAGAACAGTATGGAGTGGCTATACCAATTTGCATTCTCACCAACAGTGTAATAAGATTCCCTTTTCTCCACACGCTATCCAGCATTTATTGTTAGTAGACATCTTTTGTTTAGTTGTTTTGTTTAGTTTATTTTAGTTGTTTTTAATTTTTTAATTGAAGGATAATTGCTTTACAGAATTTTGTTGTTTTCTGTCAAACATCAACATGAATCAGCCATAGGCATACATATATCTCCTTCCTTGTGAACCTCCTCCAATCTCCCTCCCTATCCCACCCCTCTAGGTTGATGCAGAGCCATACAGCAAATTTCACTGGCTATCAATTTTACATATGGTGATGTAAGTTTCTATCTTATTCTCTCTATAACCTCACCCTCTCTTTCCCCACCCCTGCCTATGTCCATAAGTCTGTTCTCTATGTCTGTTTCTCCATTGCTGCCCTACAAATAAATTCATTGGTACCACCTTTCTAGATTCCATATATGTGTCTTAGTATATGATATTTATCTTTGTCTTTCTGACATTCTTCACTCTGTATAATAGGTTCTAGGTTCAACCACCTCATTAGGACTGACTCAAATTCATTCCTTTTTATGACAATGAAAAGTGAAAATGAAAGTCACTCAGTCATGTCCAGGGACCCCCTGGACTATACAGTCCATGAAATTCTCCAGGCTAGATTACTATAGTGGGTAGCCTTTCCTTTCTCCAGGGGATGTTCCCAACCCAGGGATCAAACCCAGATGTCCTGCATTGCAGGTGGATTCTTTACCAGCTGAGCTATAAGGAAAGTCCAAGAATACTGGCGTGGATAACCTATCCCTTCTCCAGGGAATCTTCCTTACCCAGGAATCGAACCAGGGTCTCCTTCATTGAAGGCAGATTCTTTACCAACTGAATTATGAGGGAAGCCTTTCCTTTTTATGGCTGAGTAATATTCCATTGTATATATGTACCACAGCTTTATCCATTCATCAGTTGATGGACATCTAAGTTGCTTCCATGCTCCAGCTATTGTAAATAGTGCTCCAGTGAACATAGGGGTACATGTGTTTTTTTCAATTTTTGTTTCCTCAGGGTATATGCCTAGTAGTGGGGTTGCTGGGTCATATGGTGCTTGTATTCCTAGTTTTTTTTAAAGGAATCTCCATACCATCTTCCATAGTGGCTGTATCAATTTATATTTTGACCAAGAGTGCAAGAGGGTTCCCTTTTCTCCACACCCTCTCTGGCATTTATTGTTTGTAGACTGTTTGATGATGGCCATTCTGACCGTACTTTGGCCACCTGATGCAAAGAACTGACTCATTGGAAAAGACCCTGATGCTGGGAAAGATTGAAGGCAGGAGGAGAAGGGGACAACAGAGGCTATCTTTGCCTGATTGTATATTCTTGCCTCCTTTGTCAAAAAAAAAAAAAGATACCCATAGGTGTGTGGGTTTATTTTTGGGTTTTCTATCTTGTTCCATTGGTCTGTATTTCTGTTTTTATGCCAATACCATACTGTCCTGATGACTGTAGCTTTGTAGTATAATCTGGAGGCAGGAACATTGATTCCTCCAGCTCCATTATTCTTTCTCAAGCCTGCTTTGTTTATTTGGGTTTTTTTGAGTTTCCATTAGAACTGTGTAATTTTTTGTTCTAGTTCTGTGAAAAATGCCACTGGTAATATGATAAGGATTGCATTGAATCTATAGGTTGCATTTGGTAGCTTAGTCATTTTCACAGTATTGGTTCTTCCAACCCAGGAACATGGAATATATCTCCATCTGTTTATGTCATCTTTGATTTCTTTCATCAATGTCTTATACCTTTCTGTGTACAGTCTTTGTCTCCTTCGGTTCAATTCAGTTCAGTCACTCAGTCATGTCCGACTCTTTGCAACCCCAAAATTGCAGCACGCCAGGCCTCCCTGTCCATCACCAACTCCCAGAGTTCACTCAGACTCACGTCCATCGAGTCAGTGATGCCATCCAGCCATCTCATCCTCTCTTGTCCCCTTCTCCTCCTGCCCCTAATCCCTCCCAGCATCAGAGTCTTTTCCAAAGAGTCAACTCTTTGCATGAGGTGGCCAAAGTACTGGAGTTTCACCTTTAGCATCAGTCCTTCCAAAGAACACCCAGGACTGATCTCCTTGAGGATGGACTGGTTGGATCTCCTTGCAGTCCAAGGGACTCTCAGGAGTCTTCTCCAACACCACAATTCAAAAGCATCAATTCTTCAGAGCTCAGCTTTCTTCACAGTCCAACTCTCACATCCGTACACGACTACTGGAAAAACCATAGCCTTGACTAGACGGACCTTTGTTCACAAAGTAATGTCTCTGCTTTTGAATATGCTATCTAGGGTGGTCATAACTTTCCTTCCAAGGAGTAAGCGTCTCTTAATTTCATGGCTGCAGTCACCATCTACAGTGATTTTGGAGCCCCCAAAAATAAAGTCTGACACTGTTTCCACTGTTTCCCCATCTATTTGCCATGAAGTGATGGGACCAGATGCCATGACCTTCGTTTTCTGAATGTTGAGCTTTAAGCCAACTTTTTCACTCTCCACTTTCACCTTCATGAAGAGGCTTTTGAGTTTCTCTTCACTTTCTGCCACAAGGGTGGTGTCATCGGCATATCTGAGGTTATTGATATTTCTCCCGGCATTCTTGATTCCAGCTTGTGTTTCTTCCAGTCCAGCGTTTCTCATGATGTACTCTGCTTATAAGTTAAATAAACAGGGTGACAATATACAGCCTTGACGAACTCCTTTTCCTATCTGGAACCAGTCTGTTGTTCATGTCCAGTTCTAACTGTTGCTTCCTGACCTGCATACAGGTTTCTTAAGAGCCAGGTCAGGTGGGCTTGTATTCCCATCTCTTTCAGAATTTTCCACAGTTTATTGTGATCCACACAGTCAAAGGCTGTGGCATAGTCGATAAAGCAGAAGTAGATGTTTTTCGGAACTTTCTTGTTTTTTTGATGATTCATCGGATGTTGGCAATTTGAGCTCTGGTTCCTCTGCCTTTTATAAAACCTGCTTGAACATTGGGAAGTTCATGGTTCACGTACTGCTGAAGCCTGGCTTGGAGAATTTTGCGCATTACTTCACTAGAGTGTGAGATGAGTGCAATTGTGCAGTAATTTGAGCATTCTTTGGCATTGCCTTTCTTTGGGATTGGAATGAAAACTGACCTTTTCCAGTCCTGTGGCCACTGCTGAGTTTTCTAAATTTCCTGGCGTATTGAGTACAGTACTTTCACAGCATCATCTTTGAGGATTTGAAATAGCTGTACTGGAATTCCATCACCTCCACTAGCTTTGTTCGTAGTGATGCTTTCTAAGGCCCACTTGACTTCACATTCCAGGGTGTCTGGCTCTGAGTGATCACACCATTGTGATTATCTTGGTCGTGAAGATCTTTTTTGTACAGTTCTTCTGTGTATTCTTGCCACCTCTTCTTAATATCTTCTGCTTCTGTTAGGTCCATATCATTTCTGTCCTTTATCAAGCCCATCTTTGCATCAAATGTTCCCTTGGTATCTCTAATTTTCTTGAAAAGATCTCTAGTCTTTCCCATTCTATTGTTTTCCTCTATTTCTTTGCATTGATCGCTAAGGCAGGCTTTCTTATCTCTCCTTGCTATTCTTTGGAACTCTGCATTCAGATGCTTATATCTTTCCTTTTTTCCTTTGCTTTTCACTTCTCTTCTTTTCACAGCTATTTGTAAGGCCTCCCCAGACATCCATTTTGCTTTTTTGTATTTCTTTTCCATGGGGATGTTCTTGAAACCTGTCTCCTGTACAGTGTCACGAACTCTCCTTAGATAGGTTTATTCCTAGATGTTTTATTATTTTTGTTGCAGTGGCGAATGTGATTGATTCCTTAGTTTCTCTTTCTGTTTTTTCATTGTAAGCTTATAGCAATTTTTCATTGTAAGTTTTAAATAAGTGATTTCTGTATGAGTGTGTAGACGTTTTGATGATGGCCTTTCAGACTGGTGTGAGATGACACCTCATTGTGGTTTTGATTTGCATTTCTCTAATAATGAGTGATGTTGAACATCTTTTTATGTGTTTGTTAGCCACCTGTATGTCTTCTTTGCAGAAATGTCTGTTTAGGTTTTTTGCCCACTTTTTGATTGGGTAGTTCATTTTTCTGGTATTGAGCTGCATGAACTGCTTGTAAATTTTGGAGATTAATTGTTTGTCAGTTGTTTTGTTTGCGATTATTTTCTCCTATTTGAGGGCTTTTATCCTTGCTTATAGTTTCCTTTATTGTGCAAAAGCTTTTAAGTTTATTGTTTATTTTTAATAAACACTTGTTTATTTTTCTTTTTGTTTCCATTTTCTGGGAGGGGGGGTCATAGAGGATATTGTTATGATTTATGTCCGAGAGTGTTCTACCCATGTTTTTCTCTTAGAATTTTATAGGTTCTGGTGTTACATTTAGGTCTTTAATCCATTTTGAGTTTGTTTTGTGTATGATATTAGAAAGAGGTCTAGTTTCTTTCTTATACACATAGTTGACCAGTTTTCCCAGCACCACTTGTTGAAGAGATTGTCTTTCCACCATTGTATATTCTTGCCTCCTTTGTCAAAGATAAGGTATCCATAGATGTGTGGATTTATCTCTGGACTTTTGATTTTGTTCCGTTGATCTATATATCCGTCTTTGTGCTAGTACCAGACTGTCTTTATGTCTGTAACTTTGTAGTATAGTCTGAAGTCAGGAAGGTTGATTCCTCCAGTTCCATTCTTCTTTCTCAAGATTTCTTTGGCTATTCAGGGTCTTTTGTGTTTCCATACAAATTGTGAAATTATTTGTTGTTCTGTGAAAAATACCATTGGTAGTTTGACAGGGATTACATTGAATCTGTAGATTGCTTTGGGTACTGTATTCATCTTCAGTATATTGATTCTTCCAATCAAAGAACATGGTATATTTCTCCTTCTGTTTGTGTCATACTTGATTTCTTTCATCAGTGTTTTATTATTTTCTGTATATAGGCCTTTTATTTCCTTAGGTAAATTTATTCCCAAGTTTTTTATTATTTTCATTGCAATGGTGAGTGGGATTGTTTCCTTTATTTCTGTTTCTGATTTTTTCATTGTTAACATATAGGAAGGCAAAGGATTTCTGTGTATTAATTTTATACCCTGAAAGTTTACTATATTCATTTATTAGCTCTATTAATTCTCTGGTGGCATCTTTAGGGCTTTCTATGTAAAGTATCATGTCATCCACAAACAGTGACAGTTTTGCTTCTTCTTTTACAATATGAATTCCTTTTATTTCTTTTCATTTTCTGATTGCTATGGCAAGGACTTCCAAAACTATGTTGAATAGTAATGTAAGAGTGGCACCCTTGTCTTATTCCTGATTTTAGAGGAAATGCTTTCAATTTTCCACCATTGAGGATGTTTGCTGTGGGTTTGTCATATATCGTTTTTATTATATTGAGGTATGATCCTTCTATGCCTACTTTCTGGAGAGTTTTTATCGTAAATGGGTGTTGAATTTTATCAAAGGCTTTCTCTGCTCCTATTGAAATAATCATATGGTTTTTATCTTTCAATTTGTTAATATGGTATATCACATTAATTTGCAAATATTGAAGAATCTACTTCACTCTTTATGACAGTCTTTAGGTCCGTATGTCTCTGCAAATGGCACTGTTTAATTCCTTTTTACGATGACTGAGTAATATTACATTGTATATATGTACCACATCTTGTTTATCCATTCCTCTGTTGATAGACATTTAGGTTTCTTCCATGTCCTAGCTATTGTAAATAGTGCTGTAGTGAATACTGGGGTGCATATATCTTTTTGAATAATGTTTTCTCTGGGTTTATGTCCAGGAATGGGATTGCTGGGTCATATGGTCGTTCTATTTTTAGTTCTTTAAGGACTTTTCATACTATTCTCTATAGTGGTTTTGTCAATTTTCATTCCCACCAACAGTTTAAAGGGATTCCCTTTTCTCCACACACTCTCCAGCATTTACCATTAGTAGATTTTTTTTAATGGTGTACATTCTAATTGGTATGAGGTAATACCTCATTGTAGTTTTGATTTGTATTTCTCTAATAGTTGGTGATGTTGACCACCTTTTCATGCTTTGTTGGCCATCTATATGTCTTAGAGAAATGTCTATTTAGGTCTTCTGCTCATTTTTTGATTGGGTTGTTTGGGGTTTTTTTTTTTTTTTTGATATTGAGGTACATGAACTGTTTGTATATTTTAGAGATTAAGCCCCATCAGTTGCTTTGCTTGCAAATGTTTTCTCCCATTTTGAGGGTTGTCTTTTCATTTTGTTTATGGGTTCCTTTGCTGTGCAAAAGCTTTCAAGTTTAATTAGGTCCCATTTGTTTATTTTTGTTTTTATTTTCGTTACTCTAGGAGGTGTGTCAAAAACGATCTTGCTGCAATTCATGTCAAAATATTCTGCCTATTTTTTTTTTCTAGGAGTTTATAGTATCCAGTCTTACACTTACGTCTTTAACACATTTTGGTTTTATTTTTGTGCATAGTGTTAGGGAATGTTCTAATTTCATTCTTTTACATGTAGTTGTCCAGTTTTTTCACCACCACTTACTGAAGAATCTGTCTATTCTCTATTGTATATTCTTTTCTCCTATGCCATAGATTAGGTGACCATAGGTGCCTGGGTTTATCTCTGTGCTTTCAATCATGTTCCTTTGGTCTATATTTCTGTTTTTTTGTGTGCCAGTACCATACTATCTTGATTACTGTAGCTTTGTAGTACATAGTCTGAAGTGAGGGAGCCCGGTTCATCCTGCTCCATTTTTCTTTCTTGAGATTGCTTTGGCTATTGGGGTCTTTTGTGTTTCCATAAAGACTGTAGAAATTTTTATTCTAATTCTGTGAAGAATGCCACTGGTAACTTGATAGGGATTGCATTAAATCTCTAGACTGCCTTGGGTCATATAGTCATTTTCACAATATTGATTCTTCCAATCCAAGAACATGTTACATCTCTCCTTCTGTCTGTGTTGTCTTTGATTTCTTTCATTAATATCTTATAGTTTTCTGTGTACAAGTCTTTTGTCTCCTTTGTTGTTGTTTAGTTGCTCAGTTGTATCTGACTCTTTTACGACCCTGTGGACCATAGCCTGCCAGGCTCCTCTGTTCATGGGATTTTCCAGGTAAAAATACCAGAATGGTTTGCCATTTCCTACTCCAAGGATCTTCCTGACCTGGGAAAGAACCTGAGGCTCCTGCCGAATCTCCTGGACTGCAGGCGGATTCTTTACTACTGAGCCATCAGGAAAGCCCATCTTTTGCCTCCTTAGGAAGATGTAGTTCTAGGTATTTTATTCTTTTCATTGCAAGGTCAGTGGGATTGTTTCCTGAATTCTCTTTCTGGTTTTTTATTGTTAGTGTATAGGATGCAAGTAATTTCTGCATATTCACATTTTATGCTGTAGCTTTATGAAATTTATTGATTAGCTGTACTAGTTTTCTGGTGGCCTGTTTAGGATTTTCTATATATAGTATCATGTCATCTGCAAACAGTGACAGTTTTGCTTATTCTTTTCCAATTTGGATACTTTTATTTCTTTTTCTTCTGTGACTTCTGTAGCTAGAACTTTCAAAACTATGTTGAATAGTAGTGGTGAGAGTGGACACCTTTGTCTTGTTCCTAATCTTGGAGGAAATGCTTTCAATTTTTCACCACGGAGAATGATGTTTGCTGTTGGTTTGTCTTATATGGCCTTTATTATGTTGAGATAGGTTCCCTCTGTGTCCACTTTCTGGGGAGTTTTTTCTATCATAAATGGATGTTGAATTCTGTCAAAATCTTTTTCTGCATTTATTGAGATGATCGTGTGGTTTTTATTCTTCAATTCGTTAATATGATGAATCATATTGATTGATTTCCATATATTGAAGAATCCTTATATCCCTGGGGCTTCCCTTGTAGCTCAGTTGGTAAAGAATCTGCCTGCAGTGCAGGAGACCTGGGTTTGATCCCTGGGTTGGGAAGATCCCCTGGAGAAGCAAATGGAAACCCACTCCGGTATCCTTGCCTGGAAAATCTCATGGACAGAGGAGCCTGGTGGGCTGCAGTCCATGGGGTCACAAAGAGTCAGACACGACTGAGTGACTAACAGCGACTTATTTCCTTACTTATATCCCTGGGATAAATCTCATTTGATCATGGTGTATATTTCTTTCAATGATTCATTTTGCTAGTTTTTTATTGAGGATTTTTGTGTCTAAGTTCATCAGTGATACTGGCCTATAATTTTCTTTTTTAATGATATCTTTATCTGGTTTTGGTATCCTGGTGGTGTTGTAGAATGAGTTTGGGAGTGTTTCTCCCTCTGCAGTTTTTTTTTTTTTGGAAAAGTTTGAGAAGGATGAGTGCTAGCTCTTCTCTAAATGTTTGATAGAATTTATTTGTGATGCCATCTGGTTCTGGAATTTTGTTTGTTGGAAGATTTTTAATCAAAGTTTCAATTTCATTGCTTGTAATTGATCTGTTTATATTTTCTGTTTCTTTGTGGTTCAGTATTGTAAGGTTGTACTTTTCTAAGAATTTATCCATTTTTTGCAGGTTGTCCATTTTATTGGCACGTAGTAGCTTGTATAGTCTCTTATCCTTTGTATTTCTGTGGTGTCATTTTAAACTTCTTTTTTATTTCTAATTTTATTGATTTGACTCCTTTCCCTGTATTTTCTTGATGAATCTGACTAAAGGTTTATCAATTTTGTTTATCTTCTCAAAGGCATACTTTTTAGTTTAATTGATCTTTCCTAATTTTTTCTTCATTTATATTTGATTTATGTCTGCTTTGATCTTTATGATTTATATCCTTTTCACTTTGGGTTTTTTTTTTTTAGTTCTTTTTTCTCTAGTTGCTTTAGATGTAAGGTTAGGTTGTTTATTTGAGATTTTTCTTATTTCTTCATGTAGAATTGTATTGCTGTAAACTTTCTTCTTTGAACTGCTTTTTCTATATCCCGTAAGTTTTGGATCATCACTGTTACCTTATCTTGGAAAACTATATGCATCTATATCTCACTCAATGTAGGGGGAAATGAAGGATTATCAGTTTCCAAATGAGAGCACATATGTCTCTATGGAAATGCAGAATATTCATTTACTTTTCATAGGAGAGAATTTCTGTCACAAAATGATAAAAAAAACAATAGTAAGTAATGGTGAAGACTGTTAATCAATGGAAGTTTACTGAGGATAGTGAGTTGCACAGAAGTGTCAGAACCTAGCCAGCCTAGGTGTCACTTGCTTTTCACATTCTACAAAAGGGTTTGTTTATCATAAGTATCTAGCATATACAGTGCAAATCGATTTTAAGTTAATTCAGTTTAATCTCTATGATGAGCTTTCATGGAAAATGGATTTTAAATAAACAGAGTTGTGAAGTACAATATATGGATGTCTGTGCATCTAGTCCACTCATATTTTCTTCTTTCTTTCCTTTCAGCTTATATATAGGCAGCTAGAAGCTTTGTTGCAAGTTTCCTGCACATTACTCATTAGCAGTCTTGCATAACCAATTAACACTTTTTCTTTCATCCTCTTTGATGAAATGAGACAGCTGGATATAGCAGATACACACAAAAACTATGATTCCTTTTAAGAGTTCCCTTTGTGGTTTTGCTACCATAGTTGAATGACCTTGAGCAAGTCATTTTCTCTTTCAATGCTCGGTATCTTCATCTCCAAATAAAAAATTTAACTAGATTAAGTGTAAAGGTCCCCTAAAATTTGCTCTTCTGTATTTCCTGATACTTAGCAGTTCTGTCATAATGCAAATGTATGGCGGATATTTAGGTTTTCCTTGTTCCCATGAGTTCCTAATAGGACTTTTTCATGTTTTCTTACTCTATAAAACTCAGAAATTAATAGATTTATTTTATCTGTCAGGTATTGAGGACTCTGCTAGCAACTGTGGTGCAAGAGGCTCACGAGGTTGCCATAGATATGGTTGGTAAATTAGTTAAGGTGTGAATAAATGAACTTGGCCTGGGAAAAATAGGGCCACTGTAGGTGTGAGGAGTGAGGGTGGAATTTCATTGGATTCACTGTGAGTGAGAAATTGAAAGGGACAAAGATAGGACAGTGGCTGTTGCATGGCTTTCAGAGAGGAAAAAAAAGAGACACTGGGTATCCTCATACAGAAAGAACACTTGGAATTGAGAGTGCATAGTATAAGCTTAATTTATCATTTTGTGTTTCATTATATAAATCAGGCTGCTATGAATCGGCAATCCATTAAAATAGTACTGATATTGCCAACTCTATAATAATGAGAATATAATGCACTAGAATCTGTAAGCCCTTTCTATATACATCATCTCATTCACTTTTCCCAGTAATTTTTTAAGGTGATACTCATTTTCCAGGTGGCATTATCATGTACAACCTATCTTGTAGAAAAGTATCCAAATAGGGTAGAGACTTCCAAAACCATAGAATCTGTTACTAAACAGACATCCATGTTTCCTGAGAGGTCAGTTTTCCAATATAGTGATGATTGAGCTGTTTCTGAATTTGTGTTTGCAGAAAGACTTGTCCTTGGCTATAGTTTTTTTTTTTTTTTAATCTAGAGTGTAATTTGTTTTCTTGTTATTGTTATGGCATCTATCTAAAGCTGACTGCATACAAGTAAGGTAGAATCAGACTGTATTTGTCAGATTATGCTAGAATATGCTATGGAAGAAAATAATTCTCAAATCTTAGTGGTTTAAAATTTATGCATACTACTATATATGTATTCTTTTTTTTTAATTTTATTTTATTTTTAAACTTTACATAATTGTATTAGTTTTGCCAAATATCAAAATGAATCCATCTATTGCTCTTTCCCCTGTGCTTTTCATTCTGTGGCAAGCCATTCTCAGGGCCAATGGGTGAAATGATAGAAGATTAAAATGATTCTTAAAATTTCTGCTTGATAGGCATAAGTCATTTGTTCTATTTGCCAAAACAAGTCCCATGAGCAAGTCTGATGTCTATAAGGTGAGATACATACTTCTTTTACTCAAAGGGCCACCTGAAGGCTTCTATAGCAATGGATTTGGGACAAAAGGATAGCAAATATTTAAAACTACAAAACTGTAACCAAACTTACCACTATTATAATCTTTATGCTATACATTTCCCACCTGTAGCTCAAAGTCACATGTCAGGATAAGCCAAACCACAGCAAGGGAAAGGAATAACTTTCTCCCAAAGAAAATAGAGCCCAGGCTTAAAAATGTCCCTTATTCTGAGAATTCTCCTCTTGAAAAGGGAATTTTTGTCAAGCCTGCTTCACTTTCCGGTGACCTAGAGTCATGGTTTCCTATTCATGTGAAATTGGCTTCAGAAGGAGCAGGTAAAAATACACAGTGTTAATGTGAAAATTATTGTAGGGTGATGGGAACTGTCAAGTTTTATATATCTGGGCAAGATATCTCTTGCTATACTGCTGGGACAGTGTTATTAATTATAATAGAGAACAAGTCTATAAACAGTGGTCCCATGCTAAATTCAATTTTACAGATATTAGGTAGGGGTAAGTTCTAAGAAACAATTAACTAGAATCACCTTCTTGTCAGGAGGAGTAAATAATTGAACATGATTTAATAATGAATGGCCACAAAATGATGAAAAGCTCAAGCTTTCTTGATTACTGTTATTTTTTGCAAGGAAAAATATCCTTAATATTTTAATGGTGTTATATAAGAAAAGAGTATGAACAGAGCAGTTTCAATGAGCTATAATTTAACTACTTCCTCTCTAAAACAGTCTTAAAATTAATTCTGTTCCTCTGTTGTAGAGATGAAGTACGTAAAATACAGTGCTATCAATAATTTAAAACATTTCTACATGGCTAGTTATTAGTGGAACTAGAACTTATCAATGGGCATCTATGTCCCCAAGCTACTATATCTTGGCCACTACCTAACACTAAGCTAATATAAAAATAAATTTTCATTTAATTGGACGATACTGAATTAGCAAGTAGTAAGATATGTTTTCTTTAGTTCTAAAAATCTTCCAACTACTAATCTACACAGAAATAAATAGAGTTGATGATGATATGATGATGTGTACATTAAAGCCAGCTTTCATTGAACCTTTCACATATGAGAAGCACTATACTAAGTACTTTACAAGATTATGTAAACCTGGAACGGCTTTACGAGGTACGTCTTGTTATTTCCCTGATGCTATAGCTGGTAAGTGGCAGAGCCAGGATTTGAATGTGCGCTCTGACAGGGGGCCACAGTGTTTTTGCTGGGTCTCATTTGTAGGAAGCAGTGATTTCGTTTCCATTAAGGAGAAGGCTATCCACATAAACAGGTGTGTGTGTGTGTGTATTATGTGTATATGTGTGTAACGTAGTAAAGAACACATGTTTTCAACGTACCTTATGTCACTTGCATGTTTGCAACAACCTGGTATGTTCTGTTATTCAAGTTGATGGCAATATTCAAAGTGCTGATAACTGACTCTATCCTGGTAGGTCCAATTTTCTTCTTACAAAGATAAGAGGAACTAATAGAAGTATCTTGAACAAGACTGGGCAAAATGCTTCCTAGTACTGAAAACACTATGACAGAAAGGAAAACTCTGGATACAATTATGTCAATGCTATATTAGTAAAACATTCTTAGTAAAATCTGAAGGGAAAAAAATTCTTGGCTAGGGCTAAGAAGATTTGGCCTTAAGTCCTAACAGGCCTTATAGTAGGTACATACATCTGGGCAAATCATGTAACCTCTTGAACCTTACTCTGCTTATCTGTAAAATGGAAGAATTGATTGTCCCATCAGAGTTGCTATGAGATTTAACTGAGGTAAGCATCTGAAAATGCATAGGAAACTGTGGATAGCTTTGGAAATAGATGACAATGTGATCATAGTATAATTGTACTTTCTCCTCTCTCATTCCTTTCTCTAATTTTGTAATTAAAAAGTTTCTGCATGAAAATTCCAGGCATATTTAATGAATCTGAGAAAAAAAAGTGATTTATAACATATTGAAAATTTGTAGAAGGTAGTGAAGGCAATGGCAACCCACTCCAGTACTCTTGCCTGGAAAATCCCATGGACAGAGGAGCATCGTAGGCTACAGCCCATGAGGTCGCAAAGACTCGGACACAACTGAGCGACTTCACTTCACTTCAGTGATTTATTCAGTTATCCACTCTTGCTTGTTTTGTAAACTTCCAGCGAGACCACAGAAAAGGAAGAAAGCTGAATTGTGTCCAAAAAAGGGCAGAAGTGTGAGTGGGAGTGCTCTTTTAATAGCTGTTTTGTAGAGTGGCTTTGAAAGAAAAGTACTTGAGGATTTGGGAAGGTATGATTAAATTGACTTGTTGACTGATCTGGACTGATTTGGAATGTCTAACACATACACATTTGCCAGATGCATCAGAGGAGTTCATTATTTTTCATTTCACATTACTAACAATACTCTGTGCTGTGGTTACATAATAAAGACAAAACCATGCACGTCACAGACACCCTGGACTTGTCCAATCAAGTTACCTTATTCCCTAGATTAAAAACAAAAACAAAACAAAAAAATGAAGTCCAGAGAAGTGAAACGGCTTGCCTAAGTTCTCCCATCTAGTTTCATAGGAAATGAAGCATTTTACAATTGGCTTCCAGATCTCATCTAAGCCTCTCTGTTAAGTTCTATAACTCAAAAGTTTACTTTGGCATCTCCTCTATCTTGCATCAGATATTGGAATAGAAGAAAATAGAAGAAAAATAAAAATTAAGAGAGAAAGAATGACTGAGTTAGAAGGTGACCTATGTCTACTTTCTGTGTTCTCTGGAAGATGCTGGCAGTCATTGCTTTCTGAGGATTAAGGTACTCGTGGCTCAGCATTTTTGATGGTGTTTGTAACTATGCAGTGTTAGTTGAAATATCTTGGAGTGATGAAAGAAAGCTAGAGTAGAGAGTCTTAAAACCTAGATTCTATTTCCAGGCCTGTCTCTAACATGTTCCATCACATCCTTGATCAAAACCATTTGTGTGTGAGTTTCTTTTCTGTCAGATATACGTGGCATTAACTGGAGTCCTTTTTCAGAAAAGTATGGAGAGAATCAAACGAGAAATGAGATAGTGAATGTGAACATGCTTTACAATCAAGTTAGGCATGCAGCACATGCAAAGCATCACCAATGTGGCTTTAATAACTACCCGTGAGGACCCTTCAGATCTGAAGTTCTAAAGTCATGCCTTAGAGTTCAGATACTCACACCCTTGTACCAGTAGGGAAATTGAGACATGAGAAAAATGAATCATTCCTCCCCGTTCCAGAAGGTGCAAGACTGGGAATGTGACTCAATTTCCTGCTTCTCCCTCCTGGGTTCCTGTGATCAGATTTTGTCACCAAACCTAATAAGGATGACAAGCTAATAATAATCAGGAATATTATTAAAGACACATAAAAGTTTTTTTTTATTTTTATTTTTTTTTCTTTTTTGCCACTCTTGAGGGGGAACTACTATTAAAAGATCAAGGCAAAAAGTGGAAATTAAAGGATGAAGGGAATAATATTCAGAGGAAGACAGAGAAAGAAGGAATTTGGGTGACCCTCAGGATTCACCCTGGGAATTTGGATGACCCCTGGCTTTCAAAGGAAGCCAATAAGAGCCCTGAAGCTTTGGCAGTGTTAAAAGCCCATGGGGATTTGAGGGAAAGCAGAGCAAGGAACATTCGGTCATCTAACTTTCCTGGGACTTGAAAGTTCAGCTTTGAGATGAGGAATGTAGGATTGCAAACATTTTGAAATAATTCACGTAGAGATTTGGAAACAGATTTTAAGTGGATTATCATTTCATTTCAAAACATTCAGTGCAGTCTCTTGCATCTACATGATGATGCAAGGAAAATTACAACACTCTGCATTAGTGCTAGTTTCTGTTGTGTTTGGTATTGAGAGAAACAGATGTTCATCTCTTGAGAACTGATGGCTTCCTTGAACACCTCTATCAAGATAATTGCTGTATTTTGTGTTTTACAACATCACAGTTATCCAGCGTTGTAATAATTAATCATGCAATTTATTGAAAGTATACTATGTGCAACAAAGTGCCTATGGCAATTTCTATAAAGTATCTCTTTCAAGTATCCCTACAAGTATCTCAAAGCAGATATGATAAGTCCCCTACTTTCAGAGATAAGAAGAAACTGTTTTTTTTTTTTTTTCCTGTTACTCAAGGAAATTAGTCTGAGCCTTCACAGTCAATAAGATAAGTAGGGGATTTGAAATCAGATCAAACAGACCACAAATTCCAGGTTCTTAAACATCCTGCTCTGTAAGATTCTTTCCAAAGATGCCTTTGGTGAGGGATGAGGGTGAAGAGGAAGAAGAAAAAGAGTTCTGGATGTAAAATTTATTTAAAAATCACTGTAAGCTGAGACCAGCATGCCTAGGAGGCACTTGTCAAAACACTACTGGGTTATGTTGAAGGCAGGTTCAAGGATGGTGTTCTGTTACCATGTGTTAACTGATAAATTGTAAAGGTCACCTGTCAGGCACCTGAATGTGCTTCCTTATTTCTAAGGCTTACTTAGCACTGAATTTCACCAACTCTAGCAATAGAAACTCAATATAGGTTAGGGAATTAATGCGAATTAGTGGGTAGACTCATTGGAGAAGGAAATGGCAACCCACTCCAGTATTCTTGCCTGGAGAATCCCAGGGACAGAGGCGCCTAGTAGGCTGCCGTCTATGGGGTTGCACAGAGTTGGACACGACTGAAGCGACTTAGTAGCAGCAGCAGTGGATAAACTCATTCAAAATATATTAGATAGATATATGGTTTCTATTGGAGAAGGAAATGGCAACCCACTCCAGTGTTCTTGCCTGGAGAGTCCCATGGATGGAGAAGCCTGGTAGGCTGCAGTCCATGGGGTCGCACAGAGTCGGACATGACTGAAGCGACTTAGCAGCAGCAGCAGCAGCAGCAGCATGGTTTCTATACTTTTTTATTTTAACTGACTCAGGACTTTCATTGCTTTAATGAAAATATACCTTAATTTTAGGGAAAATTTTTTTTTTTTTTTTGCTATGGAGATTACTGATTCCTAGTGGCAAAGTATTTATTCCTTTGGTCTATGCAGAGAATATTAATATGGCAATTTTACAAATTAAAAAATTGGAATCTCAGGATAAATAAGTTGCCCAAGGTCACACGGCCAGTGAGTTGAATAGCCAGAATTCAGACTCAGTCCAGACTGTAAAACTGCCCATATTCATCTATGCAACACCACCAAACTCGCCCAGGAGTGGCTCCAAGCTCTAGTTAAATCCTTTCTTTGGGGTCAGCTAAATCAGCTAACCAAATAACTAAGCTCCTTGGTTATTTATTGAGGGTCTCCTATGTTCTAAGAATCATTAATAGGGCTCAGGATGAGCAATTAGACATGGTCTTTGCGCTTGAGCAGCTCTCAGTCCAATGGGGTGACAATGAGCTTGATCTAATCCAATTTTAAATAGTTCTTACAGGAATCTCTATGTAACAAGCCTGGTGGAGTATCACACGCAAAAATCTGTTACTATACCAGAACACATTAGTGCACATATGCTTCAATAGCATGTCATCCTCACTCTTATTTTTTCTGAATTAAAAAGCCATTACCTAAAAAATATCTCAAATCTTAAAATACCTTAATATGTGTTTGGAATAGAATTTCAAAGTATTGGTACAGTCATTATCCAGTTTAAGTGCTACTGTAGTTTATAATTGTGACTGCTCCTGGGGCTTATTTTAGTGAATTGCTAACCTCCACCCACCCCTTTCTGGCAGTCGGGATGCTCGCCCCCATGCCTGATGCCTCCCAGTTGGAGGTGGTAGGAGAGACGTGTCTGCAGAGACCAACTGCCATCTCAACCCTCTGAGAACGGGTTTGCTTGGGAAGCCCTTAGGAAAACGTCAGCCAGTGTGGCATCTCTATAGCTCTGCCTGCTTAATGTTGAGTGAGAGGCTGTTTGGTTTCTGCTTGTCTTCTCCCATCTTTTACATTCATTTTTGGCCCACGGAAATACCATCATGAGCTTTGCATGCAGATCTAATGTGTCTGTAGCTCTAGATATGATAGTCATTTGATGTTGCTTCCAACCTTTGAATCTATCCTCAGTCCCTCAGGAGTCTTTTCTGTGGCCTAGGAGAATATAATAGATAATAGTCAAGGACAGTATTGAGATCTCTTTGAGATCCTTTGTGCTAGTGTTACAATTTCATGTCTCAACATGAAATTTTACCCACTAGACTTCTCTGTACAAAGGAGCTATTAGGAAGTTACAGTAAGCACTCCATCACCATATTTTTTAATTGAACAGTGCATCTTTCTAGTCTAAGAAGTAGACGAGAGAATTTTAGATGAGGATTCAGATGACATGAGCTCTGATGCCGTCTCTGCAGGCTTCATGGACTTGGACATGTTTCTAGCTTATCTGAGCCATGATTTCCATGCCTCTAAAAATAATATTTGAAATACTCTATTTGGTAAACCACATTATATAATTACAAATCCCTTGTGACTCAGTGGTAAAGAATCCCCCTGCCAATGTGGGAGACACAGGCTTGATCCCTGGGTTGGAAAGATCCCCTGGAGAAGGAAATGGCAACCCTCTCCAGCATTCTTGCCAGGGAAATCCCATGAACAGAGGAGCCTGGTGGGCTACAGTCCATGGGGTTGTAAGGAATAGAACATAACTTACAGACTAAACAGCAAAAATAAATTATATAATTACATTATACAATTACTGATTATATAATAATTAAATGAAATTTCAGGGGCTTTGTAATTACAAGGAACTATATAACTCTAGTGGATCATTTGTATAGCACTGTACAGGAAGGAAGCCAACCAGCTTAGATGAATAATTTGCATTAAAACATAGTACTGAAATCCAACATTGCTTTCACTAACCATAGTAGCTAATTGAAGAACGTCTTGGTTAGTGAAAGCAATGTTGGATTTCAGTACCATGTTTTAATGGAAACTTCTCTGCTAAGCTGTGCTCAGGTTTTCTCTAGTTGTGGTGGGTGTGGGGGTTGCTATTCTCCAGCTGCAGCACTCAGACTTCTTGCTCTGGTGACTGCTCTTACTGTAGAGCACTGGCTCTAGGATGCACAGGCTCAGTGGTCCTGGTTCACAGGATTGGCTGCTTCTCTGCATGTGAAATCTTCCTAGAACAGGGATCGAATCCTGCAGGTAGATTCTTAGCCACTGGGCCACCAGGGAAGTCCGATTAAAACGCATTTTACAATATGATATAAATCATATGTGTTAAAACATAATAAAAACCACTTCTGATGAACTGATCTACCATAAGCCCTTTCTATGTGATGAAAGGGTATCTCCTTTATAAGACTGAGGACAGACAAACTGCCATAAAGTACAACTTCATTATCCTTGGCAGCTCCTACAGGACCTGACACAGAGTAGATGCTTCATAAATGTCTGTTGTAGAATTGAAGGACGATAGTTAGCAAAAACAATATTGAGATAGAAATATTTGAACTAATCCTTGAAAATAGGAAAAATCTTTATAGAAATGTGAAAAGAGCAGTTGTTATTTTTCAGTCACTAAGTCGGGTCCAACTCTTTGTGGCCTCATGGACTGCAGCACGCCGGGCTTCCCTGTCCTTCACTATCTCCCGGACTTTGCTCAAACTCATGTCCGTTGAATTGATGATGCCATCCAACCATCTCATCCATCCTCTGTCATCCTATTCTGTCCCTGCATTTAATCTTTCCCAGCCTCAGGGTCTTGGATTCAGCATCAGCCCTTCTAAAGAATATTCAGGGTTGATTTCTTTTAGAATTGACTGGTTTGATCTCCTTGCTGTCCAAGGGACTAATAAGAGTCTTTTCCAGCACCACTTTTCAAAAGCATCAGTTCTTTGGTGCTCAGCCTTCTTTATGGTCCAACTCTCACATCTGTACATGACTACAGGAAAAACCATAGCATTGACTATATGGACCTTTGTTGGCAAAGTCATGTCTGATTTTTCATATGCTATCTTGGTTGGTCTTAGCTTTTCTTCCAAGAAGTAAGTGTCTTTTAATTTCATGGCTGCAGTCACTGTCCACAGTGACTTGGGAGCCCAAGAAAATAAAGTTTGTCACTGTTTCCATTTTCCCCCATCTATTTGCCATCAAGTGACGCAACTGGATGCCATGATCTTCGTTTTTTGAATGTTGAGTTTTAAGCCAGCTTTTTCACTCTCCTCTTTCACTTTCATCAAGAAGCTCTTTAGTTCTTCACTTTCTGCCATCAGGGTGGAATCATCTGCATATCTGAGATTATTGATATTTCTCCCAGCAATCTTGATTTCAGCTTGTGCTTCATCCAGCCCGGCATTTCACATGATGTAATCTGCATATAAGTTAAATAAGCAGGGTGTCAATATACATTCCCAATGTACTCTTTTCCCAATTTTGAACCAGTCCATTGTTCCATGTTCGGTTCTAACTATTGTTTCTTGACCTGCGTACAGGTTTCTCAGGAGGGAGGTAAGGTGGTCTGGTATTCCCATCTCTTGAAGAATTTTCCAGTTGTGGTCCACACAGTCGAATGCTTTAGCATAGTCAATGAAGTAGAAGTAGATGTTTTTCTGGAATTCTCTTGCTTTTTCTATGATCCAATGGATGTTAGTAATTTGATCTCTGGTTCCTCTGCCTTTTCTAAATCCAGCTTGAACATCTGGAAGCTCTCAGTTCACATACTACTGAAGCCTAGTTTGAAAGATTTTGAGCATTACTTTGCTAGCATGTCAAATAAGCACAATTGTGCAGTAGTTTGAGTATTCTTTGGCATTGCCCTTCTTTGAGATTGAAATGAAAACTGACCTTTTCTAGTCTTGTGGCCACTGGTGAGCTTTCACAATTTGCTGACATTAAGTGCAGCTTCATCTTTTAGGATTTGAAATAGCTCAACTGGAATTCCATCACCTCCACTAGCTTTGTTCACAGTAATGCATCCTAAGGCCCACTTGACTTAACACTCCAGGATATCTGGCAAAGATGAGTGATCACATCATCATGGTTATCTGGGTCATTAAGAGCTTTTTTTGTACAATTCTTCTGTGTATTCTTTCTACCTCTTCTTAATCTCTTCTGCTTCTATTAGTTCAGAGTAGAAAGAGCATCAGTGTGTCCTCTTGAGAGTAAGGGATCATGGTTTAATGTAATTTAAGATGTAGGCATATCTCAGATAAATGATTTACCATTCTGGGCTTGTACTTCTCACAATTGTTGGTCTTCAACAGAGAAGGAAAAATATGACATCAGGAAAATTAATTCCTGTTTTTGCTAAAAAGATCTTAGTTTGGCACTTGAAAGTCTATGCATGTAAAATGGGCTTCCGTGGTGACTCAGACAGTAAAGAATCTGCCTACAATGTGGGAGACCCAGGTTCAATCCTTGAGTTGGGAAGACCCCTGGAAAAGGAAATGGTAACCCACTCCAATATTTTTACCTATAAAATGTGGAAGAGCTAGATATCAAAGTGTCACAGGAAGCATACATGCATGCAGGGATAAATTAATTATCTCACTAATATTGCAATGCCTTTGTTTTCAAGGCAAAATCAGATTAAAATTATTAAAATTATATAAAGCAGCACAATACAATTTGTGAGGTTGAATGAGGTGAATTTAATATTAAATTAAATATTATTTAATAATCACACTGTTATTAATAATTTTAATAATTTCCATATTTCACTAGTCTAGAACTTAAAATATTTTGCTGACTATATAAGGTACATACAGAGACATACAAAGAAACAAAAATGATGCATATGCTTCTTTTATAATCTGACAAATTATCTACTTATATAATTGAAGTAATTTTGAATTGTTCAGAGTTAAATGGAAGTCTTACTGGTTAAAATTAAGGAAAAAATTAAATATTTAAGTGCCATTCATAGGTCCTTTGTTCTAGTAACTATGAGAGTTAGGCCTGCTGCAAGATTATGCATGTAAGAACCAAATCAAACCAAAACTAAACTGCCATGTTCTTCTATAAAATACAGTTAGTATTGTTTCTTAACACAGGATTATCATGAGATGCTTAGGAACACACTGTAGGAAATGGGCCTTACCTATGACTGATACAGTAAATGGTGGAGTGGTATCCATTTCTCCACTAGCATCCCACTACTCTTATATCCCTCTTCTTGAAACAGTCATTTCCTCTATGGATAAATCACATACAACCTTCAGACCTAGGTCTAGTGATACTGTGACCAGTGTGTGGCCAAGGTACTTACCAGAACTTACCATTGTTTACAAACTTGCTAAAATAATCCCCTGGAATACGTGTGCATGTGTGTGTGTTGGGGGGTGGGGGGGGGGGCTGTTATTTCTACTTTCCTTCATACACAAAATGTAGCAGACCATATTCTGTTCTATACTTTGACTTTTTTTACCTGATACATCTTAGAAATTCATAACAACTCATAGAGTTTGTCCTAAAGTATCATACTTCACTGTGTGGCTAGTTTATTTAACCAGTCTGTATTAACAAATATGTATTGTTTTGAAACTTTTGTTGTTACAAATACATGACTAATAAACATATGTGTGTGTGTGTGTGTGTGTGTGTGTATCATTTAGTGTTGCATAGGTGTATCTTCAGTTGCTTAGTGGAAGAATAGGTAAGTATGTATGTATTTAATTTTATGAGATATTGCCAAATTCCCCACAAAAAGGCTTGTGGAATTTTGTACTTCCCGCCATCAATGATGACAGCATATGTTTCTGTACAGCCTTGAACAGCGTGTTTTATCAAGCATTTCATTGTTGCTAGTTTGATAAACATAAAACATGTTTAAGAAAAAATAAGCCCCTGGACTTGTCTGCATCACCTGAGTATCATGAGCTGCTCAGGAACAATTATAAATGACAATAGCATTTAAAGATAATAACTGTACCAATACTTTCAAATTATTTTCCAAACACATTTATTTAAGAAACATGTTTCTTGCCTCTTCAAATGGACTGTAAATACACTGAAAACACATGTATTAAAGACTCCTCTTGTGGCACAGTTATGAGTGGCTCTGTGGTGGAAGCTTAGAACATTCTTGGGGGAAATGTCTGAAGCCTAGTTGGTCACTGGGTCTTCTCAAGGAAACACAGTCAACATCTTTCAAGTTATGGAAAAATCCTTATACTCCTTTTGTCTTAATGTGGTCCAAGAAAAAATCATTTTTAGAATCAAGATATGTGACAGGATTATTTTAAGTCACAAATAGCAGATTCAGTAGCTCAGAAAATGTCCATCAAGATCTGGCTTCTCTCCATGTCATCCACCTTTTATACATGCTGTTGGCTTCATTTTCAGGCTGCACACAGAACCACTGTGGAGATCCAAATTCTCCCTTGGTTATAGTAAAATGGCTGCACTGAGAACAGACCGTGACTCTTCCCACGGCACTGCAAAGGCAGGCTCGCTCCTGGGTGTTCCTAGTATTTCTCTTCTGTTGGCTTTAAACTCAGTCAGGTTCACATTCCTAAGCCAACTGCTCTAGGTGCTGGGAATAGGATCCTTACATTAATCTCCATCCTAGGATCTGGAGTGTGGTGTGTACCATCCAAATTCAATGGCTGAGAAAGGAGCAGAGTAATTTCCAAAAGGAAATTAGGAAAATTGGTAAAAGAAAAAGGGAAGGAGAGGCTAGTGAGTAAATGACCTGTAAAGATCCATAACATTGGTGCTCTTTTGCTTAAGACTAGAGGATATTAGAATGAAATCCCAGTAATAATAAAATAAAAAATAAGAAACATCAATTTAAAAATATGTTAACAGCAAATTGACCATTTCTTATGTAGTATTAAACTTAGAATTTAAGAGCAATTTATGGTGTCAGACTTTAAGCAGAATATATTTTCTTGTATTCCTTTGACAATATGTTGTTGGTAGAAATGGCTCAGGGTAGGAAACAGTGGTTTTTCAACAGCAAAATTATTATACAGCTTTATTAATTGGTGTCTATTTTGGTCACTTTATAGATTAGGAACAGAAACTAAAATCAATAATGTAGACGCAAAATGAGAAAGCTGGGTAACAGCAGGTTATGAGTGCTATATCAGTCTTTTGAGATGATGCTATCATAGCAATCACAGGCCATGTGTATCTCCATAGGGGATGAATGAGTGGTTTTCTACTGTGGTCCAGAGAGAAAGGAGAATGGGAATACTTGTGAACTGCACAAAGAATTCTACCAAAGTATAACATACATTTAATAAACATTTAACAGTTAATGAAAAGAGATTTTAAACTTGTATTCATATTACCACTGAAGCACACTTTTCTTTCTTAATTTAGTTGTAATGGGAGGACTTTGGAGCATAGCAATAATACCATACAATAACAAAAAAATTATTATTGTTAAAGTCAGATCCGCTATGTCCTCAGCCTGACTCTGCCACTCACTAGCCCATCCTTGAGCAAATCAGCAAATCACTTTAACCCCCTGGGCTTCAGTTTCCTCATCTTTACAATAAGACATGTAAGACATTTTTCATAGAAATATTGTGAAAACAACAATAATAAGAAACCATATAGAAAACACCACATACAATGCTGCTGCTGCTGCTAAGTCGCTTCAGTCGTGTCCGACTCTGTGCGACCCCATAGACGGCAGCCCACCAGGCTTCTCCGTCCCTGGGATTCTCCAGGCGAGAACACTGGAGTGGGTTGCCATTTCCTTCTCCAATGCATGAAAGTGAAAAGTGAAAGTGAAGTCGCTCAGTCGTGTCCGACTCAGCGACCCCATGGACTGCAGCCCACCAGGCTCCTCCATCCATGGGATTTTCCAGGCAAGAGTACTGGAGTGGGGTGCCATTGCCTTCTCTGACTTACAATGCTAGGCAAATATTAAAGAGTTAATAAGCTGTAGTTTTTACAGTCCATAGTATCTTATCCACAATATTTGATTTCAAGTTACAGTATTTATTTGAAAATTAAAATTTTTTCCTATTGTCATAAAAACAACATGACTTGATCTCAACTCATTTGACAGAAAGAACTGACCTAAAAAGACAGAAAACTTGTCGTAGACTTCATCTTATTTAAAGTATGAGCATCCATACATTTTCGTATATATGCACTACACTGTGTAAAGTAGCTAGTGAGAACATGCTATACAGCACAGGGAACTCAGCTCAGTGATCTGTGATGAAGTAGAGGGGTGGGTTAGGGGAGGCAGGCTCCACAGGGAGGGGACATATGTATATGTAGGGCTGGTTCATGTTGTTCTAAAGCAGAAACTAACACAACATCATAAAGCAATTATACTTCTTTTTTTTTTTCCAAAGGTAGGATTGGAACCACTCAGCAGTTGCTTTATTGCAAACCTTTGTTGATCAGTCCTTTATCTCTCTGACTTTTTTTTAGAGTATGAATTCTCACAATATGTTGTGGATGTTTCAGCATCACTCCTGCTACTTTATCAAGGTATAGATTTCTGGACCTCCCCCACATCACACACACCCCATATTTGGACAATTAGAATCTCCAGAGGTGTGACCTTAGAGACAGCATTTTTAACAAGATCCCAAAGTGATTCTAGGGGGAATAAAGTTTGAGAAGTGCTGCCTCAGATCCTAAGCGTAAACTGGCCTTATTTCCTCTTGCATAAGTGATTCTGTCTCAGCCCAACAAATTTCTTCCCATAGTCCCTTGTGTAATACATCCTGCATCCCTGCTTCCAGGGGTATCATTTGAAGTCCCTTATAATGTATTTGATATGTTCTTTAGTCCCCTGGCATATTTCGTTGTACCTCTCTTACTGCCAGTGGTTGCCACCTGGGCTTTCTAAGTGAAGGTCGTAGAACAGCTCCTGGAAAAGGAGAGTACATTAACCTTCTTCAGAAAATTAATCCAGAGAGAGCAAAGAATACTAAGGAACTCTTGTTCTGCTTTTAGAAATGGCAGGGGTGTAACAAAAGGAATTGTTTGTTTCTTAGTATAACATCTGGTCAAATATATTAAGAGTTGTTTGGTAATGTAGGTATCTCTATGGCCAGACAGTATGGTGGAGACTCACATATTTCAAAAGGAAGCACCTAAAGAGACATTAATTTGTACCTTAGAATCATTAACTTCCAACAGGCTTCAGCTCTTTAAACAAGATAGAAGTATGGCCTCAGAAATTGGAAAAATTTAGTATTAAACTACAAACCGCTAGTTGACAAGTTTATGAGTCACTCATGCTATTTATTTTAAATGAACATTTTTTTCATCTATGAAATGAAGAAAATATGTACTTCAGAGTTTATTTGGAATAAATAATAGAGAGGGCAGAGTAGAGTGCATGGGTATTCAGTATTTCATGTAATAGATTTATCTTCAACGCATTCTAGAATTGAATTATTCTCTTAGCAAAATAGCTTCAGAGAGATAGGAAAATCAAGATACGCTTGTAAGCATTCTCATGTACAGCACAAGTATAAGTTACTAGCCCCAAGAAAATGAAGCTGTAGCTGAACAATTTTTGAGTAACCTCTGTGGGTGTCAGTGAAAACATGAATGGCAAAGCAAAAATAAATACAGGCTAAGAGATATAAATCCGTTTACCAAGCTGGCTATTTGTAAACTCCACTGAGATCAACAATATGGATTGCAAAATATAGAGGAGTATGAGCTAAGAAGTATAAAATAAGAATCTTTTAAAAGAAATTCCAAAGATAATTCTTAAAGTTGGTTGGCTGTGACTTTGTCTTAACATTCTTCCATGAGCATGTTGCAGTATATATTTTGAATTCTTCAACCAGAAGCCCCAATCTGTTCAGTCAGTTCAGTTCAGTCGCTCAGTTGGTCCGACTCTTTGCAACCCCATGGACTGCAGCATGCTAGGCTTCCCTGTCCATCACCAACTCCTGGAGCTTACTCAAACTCATGTCCATCAAGTCAGTGATACCATTTGAACATCTCATCCTCTGTTGTCTCCTCCTCCTCCCACCTTCAATCTTTCTCAGGATGAGGATCTTTTCCAATGAGTCAGTTCTTTGCATCAGGTGGACAAAGTACTGGAACTTCAGCTTCAGCATCAGTCCTTCCAATGAATATTCAGGACTGATTTTCTGTAGGATTGACTGGTTATATCTCCCTGCAGTCCATGGGATTCTCAACACTCTTCTCCAACACCACTGTTCAAAAGAATCAATTCTTCGGCACTCAGCTTTCTTTATAATCCAACTCTCACATCCATACATGACTACTGGAAAAACAATAGCTTTGACTAGACGGACTTTGTTGGCAAAGTAATGTCTCTGCTTTTCAATATGAGTCTAGGTTGGTCATAGCTTTTCTTCCAAGGAGCAAGGGTCTTTTAATTTATGGTTGCAGTCACCATCTGCAGTAATTTTGGAGCCCAAGAAAAGAAAGTCTCTCACTTTCCATTGTTCCCCCATATGCCTTGAAGTGATGGGACTGGGTAGCATGATCTTCGTTTTCTGAATGTTGAGCTTTAAGCCAACTTTTTCACTCTCCACTTTCACTTTCATCAAGAGGCTTTTTAGTTCCTCTTCACTTTCTGCCATAAGGGTGGTGTCATCTGCATATCTGAGGTTATTGATATTTCTCCCAGCAATCTTAATTCCAGCTTGTGCTTCATCCAGCCCAGCATTTCCCATGATGTAATCTGCACGTAAGTTAAATAAGCAGGGTGACAATACACAGCCTTGACGTACTCCTTTCCTGATTTGGAACCAGTCAGTTGTTCCATGTCTAGTTCTAATTGTTGTTTCTTGACCTGCATAAAGATTTCTCAGGAAGCAGGTCAGGCGGTCTGGTATTCCCATCTCTTTAAGAATTTTCCACAGTTTGTTGTGATTCACACAGTCAAAGGCTTGGCATCATCAATAAAGCAGAATTAGACCTGTTCAGTAGAGATGGGAAAGTTGAGGCTTAAAAACACCAGGCAGCACTTCCAAAACACTGGGTTTAATAGGCCAGAGCTTGCTTAGAAACAGCAGACCTTGATGGCTATGATATCAGGTCTTCCACTCACTATAGGGATTTTATCATTGATGAAAGTTTCCTCATAAATGTAGAGACTTAAAATATTGTATGAATCTGTTCTTGGCTTCTCCATCCACAATTCATCATGTGTTACGTTTGTTCAGTTGCTAAGTTGTGTCTGCCTCTTTTCAAACCCATGGACTGTGGCAGGCCAGGTTCTTCTTTCCTCCACTATCTCTGGAGTTTGCTCAAATTTATGTCCATGGAGTCAGTGATGCCATCCAACCATTTCATCCTCTGCTGCCCCTTCTCCTTTTGCCTTCAGGCTTTCCCAGCATTAGGGTCTTTTTCAATGAGTCAACTTTTTGTATTCATTAGCCAAAGTATTGGAGCTTCAGTTTCAGCATCAGTCCTTCCAACGTATATTCAGGGTTGATTTCCTTTAGGATTGACAGATTGATGTCCTCTATGTCTAAGGGACTCTCAAGAGTCTTTTCCAGGGCTAAAATTCAAAAGCATAAATTCTTTAGCACTCAGCTTTCTTTATCTTCCAACACTCACATACATACATGACTACTGGAAAAACCATAGCTTTGACTAGAGGGACCTTTGTCAGCAAAGTGATGTCTTGCTTTTTAATATGCTGTCTAGATTTGTCATAGCTTTTCCCACAAGAAGCAACCATGTTTTAATTTCATGGCTGCAGTCACCATCTATAGTGATTTTGGAGCCCAGGAAAATAAAACCTGTCACTATTTTCATTTTTTATCCATCTATTTGCCCTAAAGTGGTTGGACCGGATGCTGTGATCTTATTTTTCTGAATACTGAGTTTCAAGCCAACTTTTTCACTCTCCTCTTTCACCCTTATCCAGAGGCTCTTTGATTCCTCTTTACTTTCTGTCCTCAGAGGAGGGTATCATCTGCATATCTGAGGTTGTTGCTGTTTCTCCTGGAAATCTTGATTCCAGCTTGAGTTTATCCAGCGTGGCATTTCACAGATGTACTCTGCATATAAGTTAAATAAGCAGGGTAATGATATATAGCCTCGTCATACTCTTTTCTCAGTTTTGAATTAGTCAGTTGTTCCATGTCTGCTTCTATCTGTTGCTACTTGACCAGCATACTTGAAGAATTTTCCACAGTTTGTTGTGATCCACACAGTCAAAGGCTTTAGTGTAGTCAATGAAGCATACATAGATGTTTTTCTGGGACTCCTTTGTTTTCTCCATGATGCAATAAATGTTGGCAATTTGATCTCTGGTTCCTCTGTATACTTTAAATCTTACTTACATTAGTGGTATTAGAAGCTCCAGAAAGGAATCTAAGAAAGTATTATTGAAAATTTATTGTGGGGTCTAGGAAATTCCATGAAATGAATGTCAGTTAATGAGATGTCATTTTATGACCTCTTGATTATGAATCAGAGTCAAATAATTAAATAGATCTAGATACCACTCACAGGCTAAAACTTTGCTTCATATTGCTTTTCTAGCTGCAGCAGTATTTTACTTTAAAGAACATTTTTATTGAAAATAACAGAGAAAATTGCAAAAACAATGTTTTCACCTCAATGAATTCTTTTTCAGCTCTGTCAGTCAGTTCAGTTCAGTCACTCAGTCGTGTCCAACTCTTTGCGACCTCATGAATTGCAGCACACCAGGCCTCCCTGTCCATCACCAACTCCCGGAGTTCACCCAAACTCATGTGCATCGAGTCAGTGATGCCATCCAGCCATCTCATCCTCTGTCGTCCCCTTCTCGTCCTGCCCCCAATCCCTCCCAGCATCAGGGTCTTTTCCAATGAGTCAACTCTTTGCATGAGGTGGCCAAAGTACTGGAGTTTCAGCCTCAGTGTCAGTCCTTCCAATGAACACCCAGGACTGGTCTCCTTTAGGATGGACTGGTTGGATCTCCTTGCAGTCCAAGGAACTCTCAAGAGTTTTCTCCAACACCACAGTTCAAAAGCATCAATTCTTCAGTGCTCAGCTTTCTTCACAGTCCAACTCTCACATTCATACATGACCACTGGAAAAACCATAGCCTTGACTAGACAGATCTTTGTTGGCAAAATAATGTCTCTGCTTTTGAATATGCTATCTAGGTTGGTCATAACTTTCCTTCCTAGGAGTAAGCTCTTTTAATTTCATGGCTGCAATCACCATCTGCAGTGATTTTGGAGCCCCAGAAAATAAAGTCTGACACTGTTTCTACTGTTTTCCCATCTATTTCCCATGAAGTGATAGGAGCAGATGCCATAATCTTCATTTTCTGAATGTTGAGCTTTAAGCCAACTTTTTCACTCTCCTCTTTGACTTTCATCAAGAGGCTGTTTAGTTCCTCTTCACTTTCTGCCATAAGGGTGGTGTCATCTGCCTATCTGAGGTTATTGATATTTCTCCTGGTAAGCTTGATTCCAGCTTGTGCTTCTTCCAGCCTAGCGTTTCTCATGATGTCCTCTGCATATAAGTTAAATAAGCTGGGTGACAATATACAGTCTTTTAAGACCTGTTAATCTATTTATATATATGGTAGTTTCTCTCTGCTAATCCCAAATTCCTAATTAACCCTCCTCTCCATTTGCCTTTGGTAGCCATAAGTTTATTTTTTATGTCTATAAGTCTATTTCTGTTTTGTAAGTAAGTGTATTTATATCATATTGTAGATTCCCTAACACTTTAGCTTCCACATATAAGGGATATCATATAATATTTGTCTTTGCCTGACTTACTTTACTTAGTATTATATTCCCTAGGTCCATCCATGTTGCTGCAGATGGCTTATTTCATTCTTCTTATAGCTTAGTAATATTCCACTATATATTGGATATGTGATACATATGTACATATATATGTATGTATGTATACATACATATGGGCAGATGCAGGAGACGAGTTTTATCCCTGGGGTCAGGGAAGATTCCCCTGGAGGAGAGCATGGCAACTCCAATGTTCTTGCCTGAAGAATCCCATGGACAGAGGAGGTTGGTGGGCTACAGTCTATAGGGTTGCAAAGAGTTGGACATGACTGAAGTGACTCCGCATCATACATATATATGTACATGTGTGTGTATGAGATATATATATATATAAAACATTATCTTTAGTCACTCATTTGTTGATGGACATTTAGGGTACTTCCATGTCTTAGCTATTGTAAATTGTGCTGCTTTGAACATTGGGTGCATATCTTTCTGAATTAGTGTTTGCTCCAGATAGATATACCCAGAACTGGGATTGCTAAGTCATATGGCAACTCTATTGTTAGTTTTTAAAGGACCCTGCATACCACTCTCCATAGTGGTTGCACCAACTTACATTCCCACTAACAGTGCACAAGGGTTCCCTTTTCTCTGCAGTCTTTCCAGAATTTATTATTTGTAGGCTTTTCAATGATGTCCATTCTGATCCATGTGATAGCTCATTATAGTTTAGATTTGCATTTCTCTAATAATTAGTGATGGTGAGCATCTTTTCCTGTGTTTATTGGCCATCTGTATGTCTTTTCTGGAGAAATGTCTGTTTAGGTCTTTTGCCCATTTTTCAATTGGGTTGTTTGTTTTTTTGTTACTGAGTTGTATGAGCTGGTTGTATATTTTAGAAATTAAGCTTTTGTCAGTTGCCTCATTTGCAAATGTTTTGTCCTAGTCCAAGTTGTCTTTTCGTGGTTTTCTTTGCTGTGCAAAAGCTTATAAGCTGATTAGATCCTATTTATTTATTTTTGCTTTTATTTCTATGCTTTGGGAGACTGACGTAAGATAACATTTCTGTGACTTATGCCAGAGGATGTTTAGCCTATGTTCTTTTCTGGGAGTTTTATGGTGTCATGTTTTATATTTAAGTCTTTGAGCTATTTTGGGTTTATTTTTGTGTATTCTGTGAAGATGTGTTCTACATTGATTTATACGTGGATGTCCAGCTTTCTCAGCACCACTTGCTGAAGAGACTGTCATTTCTCCATTGTATATTCTTGCCTCCTTTGTCGAAGATTAATTGACAGTAGAGGGTAAGTTTATTTCTGGGCTCTCTATTCCGTTCCACTGAATCCGTATTTCTGTTTTTGTGCCAGTACCACACTGTTTTGATTACTATATCAGCTCAAAGAATTTTTAACAAAGGGAATGCACTCATGTTGTCACTAACCAGATTAAAAATAAAGAGTTTTATTATTAACACCACAGAAGAATCCCTAATAAATTTTCAATACCCACTTATCACTACCCCATCACTATTCTGATTTTTATTTTCTTGGTGGACTTTTAGTCTTAACATTTTCATAAATAGGATTATATAGTATGTATAACTTTTCATCTGGTATCTTAGATTTATCTTAGCATGCATCTATATTTTGAGCAGCAATAGTTCATTTTTTTCACTGAAATATGCAATTTCATGAATATATTCTATTCTACTCATGATGAATTTTTTGGGGTTTTAGTACTATAAATAATGTTGCTATAAACATTCATGCACATGTCTTTTTGGTGCATTTATACATTTTTTTCCGTGTGTGTGTGTGTGTGTATATATATTTATCCATGAGTGAAATTTCTGTATTATGATGTATGCTAATACTCAGTTTTTGTAGAAACTGCGTTTCTCAAGGTGACTATATCAATTTACACTCTCACTACAAGTTTCAGATACTCTACTAGACAATACTTAGATTTTCAGTATCTTTTTAAAAATTTAATTTAAAAAATGTTATCCATTTTTATGGTTAAGTAGGTGCATTCCATTGTAGTTTTACCTTACATCTCCCTGATGACTAGTGAAGTTGGACAATTTTTCATGTGTTTATTGATCATTTGCCTATTCTTCCTTGTGAAGTGCTTGCTCAGGAATTTGTCCATTGGTTTTGTTTATTTATTTTTGGGGGAGGGGGTTGGTGTGCTGTGTCTTAGTTGTAACATGTGGGATCCTTGAGCTGCATGTGGGATATTTAGGGCTTCCCAGGTGGCTCAGTGGTAAAGAATCCACCTGCCAACGCAGGAGACTAGTGAAACGTGGGTTTGATCCCTGGGTTGGGAAGATCCCCTGGAGTTGGAAATAGCAACCCGCTCCAGTATTCCTGCTTGGAGAATGCCATGGACAGAGTTGCCTGGTGGGTTACAGCCCATGGGGTCATAAAGAGTCAGACATGGCTGAGCATGCATGCACATGCACACAGGATCTTTAGTTACAGCATGCAAACTCTTATTTACAGTATGTGGAATTTAGTTCCCTGACCCGGGACTGAACCTGGGCCCTCAGGAACGCAGTCTTAGACACAGGACCACCAGGGACATCCCTGTTCATCATTTGTATCTTCTTTTTCTTATTGGTTTTTAGGATTTCTTTATGTACTCTGGATATGTCTTTTGACAAATAAATAAATATCTTCTTCTATCCTCTGACTTTCATTCTCACTTACAATGTCTTTTAGTGGACAGAATGTCTTAAGTTTAAAGCAATACAGTTTTTTTAGCAGTAGTTTTTTTTTTTTTTTTTTTACCTTGTTTAAGAAATACCTGCCTATCTCAATGTCATGAAGAAATTTTCCTATGCTATATTTTAGAATTCACATTTTACAGTTAGACCTTTAATATTTGTGACCATGATCTATCTAGAATCATTTTTTGTGTAAGGAGTAATGTAGCAATTAAGAAATAAGTTTTACCAAATGTATATTCAACAGGTCCATCTGTAATTTTTGAATATAGTCTTTTCCACAATGCATTTCAGTGGCAACTTAGTAATACACTGACTGTATGTGTGCTTGAGAAGAAATCTAGTCTGATTTTCTTTTTGCTAGTGTCACATTGTCTCAATTACTCTAATTTATACATATCTTGATTTTAGCCTTATAATTCCTCAGCTTTATTCTTTCTCTTGGCTATCATTAGTTCTTTTGATTCTTATATAAATTTCATAACAGTTTATCAGTTTTAAAATTAGTATATGAAATTATGATTGATACTACATAGAACTATAAATTAGATTATGGATAACTAACATCTTTACAATATTGAGCCTTCCATGAACAAGGTATATATTGTATCCCTTTAATTAGAACTTTAGTGTTATCTCATTCATACTCTCTAATTCGTGACTGCACTCATGTGGTTTACAGGCATTTGTTTGTGTGTAGGTCCCACACATTTTTCATTAGACATCACAATAGACAAAGCATCATAAGGCAAGCGAAAGGAGGAGGAGGAGTTGTGGAGGGTAGAGGAGAAGGGAAGAAGGAGGAGGGGTGCAGGAGGAGGAAGGACAAGAAGGAAAAAAACAAAAGGAAGACCAAGGACAACGCAGTAAAAGAACAAGAATGAGAAGATGTGTACCTGTGATGCATTCATTTTGATATTTGGCAAAACTAATACAATTATGTAAAGTTTAAAAATAAAATTAAATTAAAAAAAAAGAAATAAGAAAATGCAGCCAGTCTTGCTCATGAACTAAAATTGTAATCAAAGTATTGACAAATCTACCCCAGTTTTACCTAAAACAGATAGTATTTCATGACCAAGGACAGTTTTATTCCAGGGATGCAGGGCTGGCTTAATAAACATACACACACACACACACACACACACACACACACATATATAAATATAAATTCAAACAATATCTGTCAAAGTCATCACGCTCAGAGAATAAAAAGGGAAAACCATGCAATCGTCTCTGTGGATGTAGAAACTTCATTTGGAAAACTTACGTCTCATGAATGATTAAAAGGCTATTAGTAAAATGGGAATAGAAATGGTATCTAAAGCACAAACCTATATCAAACATGATACATTGTAAACTATTGGAAGATTTTCCACTCGAATAGAAACTTAACATTGCCACTAAATCAAATGCCACTAGAAAATTTTTTGTGTATACTAGAAACAATAATTAGAAAATCAACAAGCATAGATTACTAGTATAGGTTATTTTCTAAAGCCCATCTTCTAGGTCTGTCCTGGAACTCTGACGTTTACTACCATTGCATCATAAAACTATTGACTCAAAAAGTGAGAGTTACTGCAATTTTCTTCTCTAACATTTTGAGAGAGCTTCTGGATGCCTCCTTTGTTCCCTTATGCCTTCAAGTAATATATTTTCATTTCCTTTTTTAAAAAATTTATCCAGCTTTTATAGCTTTATCTCATCAGGAAGTTTGGTGAAATACAAGCTTCTCCTTTATAACTTGAAGTAAAAGTCAGTATGATTATTTTTCTTAACTCTAATTATTATTATCATGCATTAAAATTTTATTTTCGAATTTTCTCTTTACAATTAAGTCAAAATTAGCTATGAATAAAATTTTTTTATAAAAATCATTTCTTTTAAGCCCTAACTTTGTTTTTCATACATTGCCCATATAATTTTTCCTGACATTCATGAGAGCAGGAAAACTGCCTGTTTTACACCCTGGCATAGAATCTGAAATATTTTCTCAAAAAATATTACTGAGAGAAATCATCTTATTTCATTGATTCTAAGGTGCATATTTATTTTACATTTTAATCTGACTAAAGTTAAAACATTTTAAAATCAATATTATCTCACAATACCTGTCAGACAAGTATATTCTGGCATAATGGAGACAGTACTAATATTAAAACACCTTAGAACACATTGAACATGATAATCATTATATATTTGAAAACAAAGTGCTTAGTGCTTTTAGTTCAGAGATGACTAATTAAATATTTGGATATTCTACAAAGCCTTAGCAACCATCTTTGGGAAAGATAGGGCATAGATACAAGGTCTGAAAATTATCTTTCTAATATTACTTCCTTTCTAAAGTCTGCTGCCTCCAGCTTTAAGCACATATTGAATGCCAAGGATATGTTTATTTGGAATTATTGATGGATGGGATGTAGTCATGCTTATTGAAATCTTTCAAAATTTTCTATGTATATATGAGACTTCCCTTTATCCACTGGGTAACTATTTTGTATGGTTATGGGATTTTCATGAAATACTTGTCTATATTTAATAATGTTTTCCTTGGAGTTTAATGGGCATTAACAAATAAAAAATGATTATGCATTTTCAAAACAAATATGAAACATCTGGTTTAGCTCAATGCCTTGGGAATCATATCACAAATGAAAATGTATATATGCATGTACATGTCTTTGCACACAGATATAAAGACTAATGTATGCTATCATTTATTGGCTATTTATTATGTGTTAGGAGATAAGCTAAGTGTCTTACTGCATTATATATTTTATTATTACTGAACTATGAAGAATTATTATTATTCTAAAGTTGAGAAACAGGTTAAGAACCTTGGCTGAGGTCACCTAGAATGTGGCATCCAAGAGAATTCCTTAGGACCTGTGTGACTCTAAGGAATATACTGTGTTAATGCTCTTATCTGTGTGTGAAACATTTGAAATAATTCTAGTGATACAAGAAATGTTTTTAAACAACAGTCATCATAAAATCCAGGTGAAAAGTATATCATCTTATTATGTCCACATGAGCAAAATAGAGTAGAAGCAGCAAGTTAAGATTAGGATTAACTGGAGTTAAAGCAATGACCAGTATAGGCACAGAGATGCTTGATAAACTAAAGAAGGCCCCCTGGGAAACAGAGTGCTTGAGATCATTCTGAAGAGAGGTTTTGATAGGCTGAAGAGAGAGAAGCAATTGGGCGAGGGTGATAGCACAGATAAAGGCTCAGAAACAGGAAGGACCAAGCTTACTCAAGCACTGGTGAATGTTGAGTGTTCAAGGAATCCAGTCAGTTCAGTTTGGTTCAGTTCAGTCGCTCAGTCCTGTCCAACTCTTTGCAACCCCATGAATCGCAGCACACCAGGCCTCACTGTCCATCACTAACTCCTGGAGTTCACCCAAACTCATATGCATCAAGTTGGTGATGCCATCCAGCCATCTCATCTTCTGTCGTCCCCTTCTCCTCCTGCCCCCAATCCTTCTCAGCAACAGGGTCTTTTCCAATGAATCAACTCTTTGCATGAGGTGGCCAAAGTATTGGAGTTTCAGCCTCAGGATCAGTCCTTCCAATGAACACCCAGGACTGGTCTCCTTTAGAATGGACTGGTTGGATCTCCTTGCAGTCCAAGGGACTCGCAAGAATCTTCTCCAACACCATTGTTCAAAACCATCAATTCTTCTGCATTCAGTTTTCTTCACAGTCCAACTCTCACATCCATACATGACCACAGGAAAAACCATAGCCTTGACTAGACAGACCTTTGTTGGCAAAGAAATGTCTCTGCTTTTGAATATGCTATCTAGGGTGGTCATAACTTTCCTTCCAAGGAGTAAGCATCTTTTAATTTCATGGCTGCAATCACCATCTGCAGTGATCTTGGAGCCCCCCAAAATAAAGTCTGCCATTGTTTCCACTGTTTCCCCATCTATTTCCCATGAAGTGATGGGATCAGATGCCATGATCTTAGTTTTCTGAATGTTGAGCTTTGAGCCAGTTTTTTCACTCTCCTCTTTCACTTTCATCAAGAGGCTTTTGAGTTCCTCTTCACTTTCTGCCATAAGGGTGGTGTCATCTGCATATCTGAGGTTATTGATATTTCTCCCAGCAATCTTGATTCCAGCTTGTGCTTCGTCCAGCAGTGTTTCTCATGATGTCCTCTGCACATAAGTTAAATAAGCAGGGTGACAGTATATAGCCTTGATGTACTCCTTGTCCTATTTGGAACCAGTCTGTTGTTCCATGTCTAGTTCTAACTGTTGCTTCCTGACATGCATATAGGTTTCTCAAGAGGCAGGTCAGGTGCTCTGGTATTCCCATCTCTTTCAGAATTGTTTTTGTCTCTCGTGTTGAAAAACAATTGGAAAATTAAACACAAGTAAGTAGAAAGTGAGCAAAGCATCATCTTTGTTACCAGCAACGCTAATAGTGAAAAATCTCATATACACCTGTGAGAGAGTGAATGTTATAATACTAAACCACAGAACTAGAATTATCCACCCAGAAGAATTAAGAGTAAGCAGAGTAGAATGCATGTGCCCTGTATGCCTCTCCCTCCCAAGAATGAGGATAAACAGGAAGAATTTGATGATGAATGTCCAGTTTATCCTTCTAAAGCTCTTTATACTCATCACAGTAACTCAATCTTCCCTGGGGTGGGCTGAAAGGATGTAGAGAGGCTAATAGTTACCCTAATAGAGTTTCTTCACAGGGAGGGAGACATCAGGAGTGGCAATGAAACATCCTCTACCTTGACCAACTTGAAAATCTATACCTAAAATCCCCCTGTTTTTTTGTTTTTTGTTTTTTTTTTGGCTGTTCTGGGCCATCGTTGAGGCATGTGGACTCTGTTGTGGCATGCTGGCTTTCTCTAGCTGTTATGCACAAGCTTCTCTTGTGGGGCAAGGGCTTCTCATTGCAGAGCCTAGGCTCTAGAGTGCAAAGGCTCAGTACTTGCAGCATGTGGGCTCTCTGACTTTGATACGTGCTGCTCTGCAGCATGTGGCATCTTAGTTCTTGGACCAGGGATGAACCTGTGTCTCCTGCACTGGAAGGCAGCTTCTTAATTACTGGACCACCAGCGAAGTTCCTTGGCTATTTTTCTTCATTTTCTACCTTACATAAATGTAGAGATTCACTCCTTCATTACTAGCTCCTCTTAAATATTCCCAGTGGCAATTAAATAGAACTGCAAAAAGCTCAAAGGATCTCCTAAGTGACCTAAAAAGAGCATTTTCTAAACATAAGAACAGTCTTGAAAGAAATAAGGTCCCTTCTAATCCTTTTGGATTAGAAGGACATTTGTGTATATTTTCACTAAAGCATATGAAAACTAGCATTAAGACAAGGTTTCTCACCACGGGTTGTGCTATCTTTTCAGCCATCTATGTTCAGTATTTCATATAGTTGAATCTGAAAAAGGTAAGATTTTGGATAAACATGCTGAATTCCGAGATGGATTCTTTACCATCTTAGCCACCAGGGAAGCCCAAAGGCTCATCTGGTAAAGAATCCACTGGCAATGAGGGAGACCTGGGTTCCACCCCTGGGTTGGGAAGATCCCCTGGAGAAGGAAATGACTAACCCACTCCAGTATTCTTGCCTGGAGAATTCCATGGGCAGGGGAGCCTGGTGGGCTAGTCTGTGGGGTTGCAAAGTTAGACATGACTGAGCGACTTTCACTTCACTTCACTTCGTTCCAAGATTACATTTTCATCTGGTAAAGGAACAACTAAAGGAATCTATTGTCTGTATTTTTTTCTTAATTCTAAGAATTTATATTTATTTGCTAAAGGTTGAATCTTCCGCTAACTGTATTTGATACTGGGGTCCTTTTTAATCCTCTAGATATTCACTGTTATCTTGCTCTCTCCTCATGTATCCTTTTTTAATAAGTGTCTGTTTTTACAAATCATTTGATATTTTGTTATGAAGTTATAAAATAATGTCTAAGTTTGAGTGACTAAGCCATTTCCCACCGACATGATGGGTGAAACGGACACCAACAAGGCCTCAGTACAAATGTATATAGCAGCTATACTTTAAGGACTGGTATGTAAGGTTTATTGGGGTTCTGTACATGCTTTTTGGAGCCTTATGATTCCCAGATTTCTAGCCACCACTTGGCATTTACTGTAAAGCCACCAAGGCAAAAGGATTCCTGTGTTGTCTAAGGAACAGCAAGAGGTCATTTTGCTGGGATTATGCATCAAGCACAAGGAAATTTGGGTCTAACAAAGGTGATGGTTTTGCCAGGTCAGTCTGATGAATGGCAGTAAAGCTGAGAGAGTGCAAAGAAGTTACTGTAATGATCAAAGAATTCACACAGGTAAGGACAGAGAGGACATTGATGAGGTGAGGTAGAGGAAAAATGTTACAGAAACAATGGATTAAGGGTCCTTGTTAGGCCAAACAGAGAAGGCAGTGGCACCCCACTCCAGTACTCTTGCCTGGAAAATCCCATGGACTCAGGAGCCTGGTAGGCTGTAGTCCATGGGGTCGCTAAGAGTCGCACACGACTGAGCGACTTCACTTTCACTTTTCACTTTCATCCATTGGAGAAGGATATGGCAACCCACTCCAGTGTTCTTGCCTGGAGAATCCCAGGGACCAGGGAGCCTGGCAGGCTGCCCTCTATGGGGTCGCACAGAGTCGGACACGACTGAAGCGACTGAGCAGAGCAGCAGCAGTTAGGCCAAAAGGTTGTAGAGACTAGACTCCCAGAGGGAGTTAATGAGAAACAAATGAGATGTGTGTCACGTAGCAAGGTTCATAAAATGGAGATTATGTTCAAGCTGCAGGTATTACCGGAGAAGGCAATGGCAACCCACTCCAGTACTCTTGCCTGGAAAATCCCATGGGCAGAGGAGCCTGGTAGGCTGCAGTCCATGGGGTTGCGAAGAGTCAGACACGATTGAGCAACTTCACTTTCACTTTTCACTTTCATGCATTGGAGAAGGCAATGGCAACCCACTCCAGTGTTCTTGCCTGGAGAATCCCAGGGACGGGGGAGCCTGGTGGGCTGCCGTCTGTGGGGTTGCACAGAGTCGGATACAACTGAAGCGACTTAGCAGCAGCAGCAGCAGCAGTAGCAGGTATTACTTTTTTAAAAAGTGATGTTGAGTATGCCACACAAGTGTGTGAAAGGAGTAGTGCTGAGATCAACATCACTGCATCATCAGACTAGAGAAATCCAAGCAACTCACAGGACAGAGTTTTGTAGAGAATTTATATCAGGGCTGTCAGAGAGTGTGGCAGTGAGCTAGGATTAAAAGTCTTCAAGTAATTCGGGGAAGCAAGTCGGGGCATATTAAGATTAGACATGGTAGATTCAAGGTAGCTGGTATTGATGTGGTTGCTGAGGATATGGCTGGGGAGGAGTTGTTTGCAACTCAGTCTTCCCCATCAATGAGGAACAGCATTGTGGAGAAGCACATGTTTCCAGTGTGCAAGCCAACCTCCCACCTGAGTTGGTCCCTGATCAGTGAAAAGGCCTGAAGAGTCATGGTCTTAGACTAGTGCATTGATTCACTCTTACCTCTGATGGGGACGATGGGATTATTCGTGAGTGTGAGACTCCACTTGACCCCTTTAAATAAAGTTGAAACTTTGGGGGAAGGCAGATATTATCCTAGCATGGAGTTTTGCTACTCTGCCTGATAATATTGGTAGAAGGTCTACAGCATGCTTCACATTGCACTCAGGACTAATTCTGCTTTCCTTAGTAGGGCATATATGAAACTGAATATCTACTTCTCCAACCTTTCCTTCTCTACCTACTCCTTCACCTAATCCCAACACTCTACAACAGTCACAATAACTGTTTGTAGTTTCCTAAATATGTCAGTCTCTCGCTGGCATATTTAGGGCCTCAGGGAGTCTGCATTTGCTGCTTCCTCTGTGGAATGTTCTTCTTGGACATTTTTGGCTGTGCTGGGTCTTTGTAGCTGTGCGAGGGCTTTCTCTAGATGTGGCAAGCAGAGGCTGCTCTTTGTAGTGGTGCACAGGCTTCTCATTGTGGTGGCTTCTCTTGTCGCAGAGCATGGGCTCCACAACGTGGCCTCAGGAGTTGTGGCACATGGATTTAGTTGCCCCGTGGCATGTGGGATCTTCCTGGACCAGGGATTGAACCCATTTCCCCTGCATTGGCAGGCAGATTCTTAACCACTGGGCCACCCGGGAAGTCCACTTTTGTGTTTTTCACTTGACAACTGCTTTTTGTCCTTCCTCATTCAGTTGAGAGGAAGCAACTTCTGAGACTGTTTGCAACTCTCTTCCTTTATTCTCCTCTTTCATGGCATTTATAACAAGCTACAAATTGCCTGGTTACCTGGAGTACCTAAGTGGCACTCTGTACTGGGACAATCTTGTTTACTCTTGCATCATCAGCTCTTACTCCCGGGAGAGGCTTATAACAGGTGATCAGTAAACACTGGTTGCTATAAATCTATTCAATTCCCAGTAATAATCTTCCTGAAATTTTTTATATTCGCTGTTCTAAAATTCCAGATGTAATTCCCAGATATCATCCCCCTTTAAAATCTACCTTATTAGAATTCATTAGTAACACTTTTAAATGATAAAAGAAAAAAATCTTAAGTATATACACAGAAGTAATGGAGATTAAGGGACAAAGATAGCTTGGAGCACCTAGATTCACGTTAGGAATTGTTTTTAGCAAAGTCATCAAATCACACACTGATAAAACTTTTGAATACGAATGTCATTTCTTTTGGCATGAAAGTCATGTTTTCACTACTGCGCATAGTTGAGTTATTTGGGGTAAATGGCTCCCCATCACAAATTAAAACTATGCTAAAAATTCAGGTTATTATAGCTTCATATTACGATGTTTCGGTCTATCTATCCCCTTTATCTAATCACCTGTAGACTCGCTCTGAAGTTTATGACTAAACCTAAGCTTTTTGTAAGATTTTAGAATTAGGAATATTCTTGCTCATCATGTAATCCAGCTGCTGGAAGCTCCATCTCCAGACATGAGGAGTATTGAGGTGTGGCCTGGCCCAAAAGCCCTGTAAGAAGCTGGGCAGTGGGTAAAACGCTCATCCTCGGTCACCCAGGACAGACTGTCAAGAGGCAGGACTCGAGAAACAGAAAACATATGATATACTGTGCGAGCAAAACGTTCGTTTGGGTTTTCCCAAAAGATGGCACAGAAAAACCTGAACAAACTTTTTGGCCAACCCAATAATTTTACCTCGTATCACGCTTTTGTTTAGAACTTCAGAATTAAGCAGAAAAAAAGGGAAACTGTTTTCTTAAAACTGCTGGTCCAGCTTCCTGATTGCCTTTCCTTTCATGCAAACGTGTCAACATGCAAGCCAAGTCTTTCTTCTGCTTAGCTGTCCTGAATTTTCTTCCCTGGCTGAGACACAGTGAGGAGCTATATTGATTACAGCTCAGAGTTTCATCTGGGTCATTCAACCTACATTCAGCAAGTGGAGTTCTTTTACTCATAGAGGCAGAGAGATTCTGTCATCTCTCCCTGGAGGACAGTTGACTAAGTATAGTGAGACTGTTTGTTGGCATCCCTTCCCTTGTATAGCTTTGTTTTACATAACAGGATGCCACAGTTCTTCAAGGAAGAATGCTTAAAACTGCCCTGGCTTCTCTTCTCATGACATAGAGGAAGGAAGCATTAGCACTTGTAAAATACTTTTGCTCCAAGCCCAGCTCTCTGCAGGCAGATAATCAATTTTCCCCAAAGCGAACCTGCTCTCTCTCCTCTCTTTGCCTTCTTCCCCACTACCACAGGTGGTAACCTATGACAGACGAGGGACGGTGACCTCCAGTTCTCTAGGAGGGGGTTGGGGAGTGATGGGTCTCTCTTACTTTCCTCACTTCTGAGATGAAAGAATTGAACAAGTTGAGGTCTAAAATTGCATATTTCTATGGCTTAGTTATTGTGCTATTATTTCAGTGTCATATACCCCCAAATCGGTGCAATGTCTTCACTGGAAAGTCAGTCTGAGAAAATTTCTGAGACTCAAGCTACTGAAATTTTATCTTTTAGATCTGACGTTTTGTACACCTGGATGTATAATTTTGAGTGTCTGAGTTCCAGCTATGGCTAAATGAGATGGTGCTTACGATTCCTTCCAATTTTAAATAATCTAAACTATATACTATCTTTTTTTTTCTTTTAATACATATTTTACTTACTTTCAAGCAATAGTAGTTTAAAGGAATGATTTTAGAACTGGGGATGAAGGAGGTCTATTTACATTCTATTATTTATTTATCAGTGTCTTGTCTAAATAAGATCAATGACCGGACTACATAGGAGAACTATGAGGAAACATGGAGAATGTTTATGTTACCACAAGATTTTGATCTTTCTACAGAAGCTCAACTACACATAAGCCTGGTGACTCTGACATTGGGGTAGATAATAAATTGTCCACTAGAACTGACACATAGCAAAGAAAAAAAAAGAGGGATTTTCTTTTTTTGTGGAATATAAGTCCTAAAACATCCCCAGGAGTATCTTACCTAAATTTAATAAGGTTAAAGATGCTAATATTTGCCTTAAGGCAGCTATTTTTAATTCTATAATGTCCTGTAGTTGCAAACCAGTTTACAAATGTTTTCCATTACTATGTCCAGGTCACAAAAAACCCAATATGTGTTACAGAATTCATTGGGGCAAATGAGTTATACATTAATGTTAATAAACTACAAAGTACACATCCTATAAAAACTGCTTGAAAGGAATGAGTGAGGAATTTCCTCCTTTCAAGGAAGGCTACAGATGGGAAGAAAGGTATTTCCATCTTCTCCCTATTTAAATACCAGATTCTAATCACTCACTAGCTCAGTCGTGTCTGACTTTGCAACCCCATGGATTGTAGCCCTCCAGGCTCCTCTGTCCATGGGATTTTCCAGGCAAGCGTACTGGAGTGGGTCACCATTTCCTTCTCCAGGGAATCTTCCTGACCTTCCTGAATCAAACCTGCATCTCTTGCATCTCCTGCAGGCGATTCTTCACCACTGAGCCACATGGGATTCCAAGTGGGCTACAGTTTCATTTATGCCAACACCAAGTCCTCCTTGGGAAATCTCTCCTGATCAGCTGCCTAGGAGTTGTTAACCTCAATGTTGAAAGAACAATAGTGCTAAGCAAAGAATGTAACACTCTAAAACTAAAGATCATTCTTGTGCTTCTTTGCAAATCATAAAAGCAATTATAGCAAAGATTGGTTGGCTCTAAGTTTATTCAGAAACTCAAACATAGGAAAGGAGAGAGAAAAATCTAACTAAATCTTTAATGCATGAGACTACAGTTCAGTTTTACAATTCATAGTTTAGTTATTTAAATGACACATGAAACAATTCTGGGGGGCAAATTGAGGGACCTAGCTGCTGGTGCAGGTGTCAACCTTGACCTTCAGGAAGAAGCTGTACTTCTCAGAGCCCCACTTTCTCTTTGGTAAAATGAAGAGACTGGTCTGATCTTTAAACTCTTGCAGCTCTGACACTGTAGGATCAAATCCCAATTCTAACTCAACAATGAAAGCACTGAAAACTCTACGTAAGGAGGCCAGTTTCAGTTTCGGTGAGCAGAACATTACACCATTGTTCTTGATGTTGATTAGACACAGAATACCATCTGCGAAAATAAAGCAATTGCCAACTCAAAAAACCCACATGGATTTGGAGGGTTTTTTATAATCTTCTACATTACTCCTGCTATAGCAGAAATCAGATAGAAAGCAAATACCACATACTATAATTCACATGATCCATCTTTCAGAGCGGTTGCTCCCAGAGGGCCATTTTGCTCAGAAACAAAATCTTCCTTTTCCCTGTGGACAGAGAATGCTGGGCCTCAGCCCCCTAATCTAGATGGCCCTGTATAGAGTAAAAAAGACACAACATTCCACATGGACAACACATCAATGCTGGAATTCATTCTCTGGCATATCAATTGAAACCAAGAGAGTCCTGAGGCCTGAATCCCAAATATAATCGGAAGTGGATATAGTTGCCGACCTTTTTCAAGCTTTCATATTATTTTCCTCAATTACACAATCAAGTCCACAACAGGGGTGTTCTGGTGGACAGACAGAGGCGATCATGCTGCCTGTGGAGGAGAGGCAGGGCAGAGGTGGACCCTTGCCTTGAAGGATTCTGCAGATTCATGTCCAGAGCTCAAAGCCTGCTGCCCTCCAGCGGCGGGGAGCTTGTCTGACCTGGCTGCCCTGTGGCCTTATCCTTTTGTCCATAACAGAGGCTCATTAGGGGAAAGAAGTGAAGTTGCTTTTGATTTTATGACAGATAGAGAAAAACAGAAATACTTATGGTAAATATAAATCAAAATGAAAAGCTCTATAGACAGTTAAATTCTCAAGGTCATAAGATTCTCTGAATTACATAAAGACATTTTAAAAAGGAAAGTCGTGTCTGAATCTCTGTGACCCTATGGACTGTAGCCTGCTGGGCTCCTCTGTCCATGGGATTCTCCAGGCAAGAATACTAAAGTGGATTGCTATTTCCTTCTCCAGGGGATTTTTCCGACCCAGGGTTTGAACCCAGGTCTTTCATATTGCAGACAGACTCTTTACCATCTGAGTCACCAGGGAAGCTTTAGGGGAAAGAAGAGAATGGTTTATTCTGCTCTCTTGTCTTTTACCCCAAGTGGCCACTACAGTGCAAAAGGAGTTGTGCTGTCAGGGGTAGAGCTGTAGAATCTTTAGGTTTAAAGCTAGAATAGGAAGGAATGAGGTTAGGCTTTCAATTTTATGACAGATGGGGAAAAACAGAAATACTTATGGTATATATAAATCAAAATGAAAAGCTCTATATACAGTTAAATTCTCAAGGTCATAAGATTCTCTGAGTTATGTAAAGACATTTTAAAAGGGAAAAAAATGGTAATAACTTTCAGGAACATGTATCAAGCACTTACTGTATCTCAGTCTCTATCACAAACTCTATAGGAATCATTCTACTTAATCCTCATCATGACTCTGTGATTTAAGAGTGACTATCATCTCTGTGTTTCCATGTGGGAAAACAGACCAGAGACCTTAAATAACATGCTCAAGGTTATGGAGCAAATGAATTTCCAACTAAGAAATAGTGAGTATTTTTTCTTTTTTTTTCCATGAAATGTCTCATTCTTTTACTTTTAAAATAAATTTTTAAATTCTGATTGGTGAAATCTGGACATACATTTCAAATACACAGATTTAAATAACATCACTAATAATACATTTTAAATATTTAAATAATATTTAACATTTGGTATAGAATTTCCACAAGGTCTATTATCTAGTTGAATTAGTCATATTTTATAAAGACAAAAGAGAAAGTGAGTTATCCAAGATCACACAACTAGATTGTAGCCAGAATAAATTATTACACAAGTCAGCTTATTTTGAATCTAGTGCTTTTCCACCCAAAAGATAAAGCCATGATTCAGAGATATTCTGTTCTTTTATAATCAACTCCATGTAATGGATATAATTTATGATATATTAGATAGTTTTTATTTTAGTAGTGACTTTAAAGAAAGCTGAGCACCAAAGAATTGATGCTTTTGAACTGTGGTGTTGGAGAAGACTCTTAAGAGTCCCTTGGACTGCAAGGAGATCCAACCAGTCCATCCTAAAGGAGATGAGTCCTGAATATTCATTGGAAGGACTGAGTTGAAACTGAAACTCCAGTACTTTGGCCACCTGATGTGAAGAACTGACTCATTGGAAAAGACCCTGATGCTGGGAAAGGCTGAAGGCAGGAGGAGAAGGGGACGACAGAGGATGAGATGGTTGGATGGCATCACCGACATAATGGACATGAGTTTGAGTAAACTCCGGCAGTTGGTGATGGACAGGGAGGCCTGGCATGCTGCCGTCCATGGGGTCGCAAAGAGTCAGACATGACTGAGCGACTGAACTGAACTGAATGACTTTTGACAGACATTTAAAAACTACCTTGAATATCACAAAATGTAAAACTTCCTGGTTGAGAGAATTCCAGTAGGAAGGAACAAAAAAGAAAGAAAACAGAACCTTTAAAATGCAGTGCTTGGGCATAGAGCAAAGAGCAAGTGAAGTCAAGTTCTTAAGCCTACAATTGTGCAGAGTATCCCCAGGAGTGGTTTGACATCTTGGGGAACATTTTGTGATCTGACCTTTTGCAATCACTGCCTGCCGTTGCCTGAATTCAGATGTTCTTTTTCCAACTGCTTTAAAAGTCATTTTAGAAAGCTTGGTATTCTGGTAACATTAGGTTTCTCAGCCTCTGTGGAGTCATTTTTTTAAGCAAATGTCAATGCCTGGGTTAGACTCATCAGGTATGGCTCCAAAGGCAAAGTTATGCTAGGCCCATTGACAGAGGGAAAAAAATGAAAAAATTAAGAATTTTTGCTTGCTTCTTTCTCCAAAAGAGTTTTCTGAGTTCTGATGTATAAAAGTGAAAAGTGAAAGTGAAAGTTGCTCAGTCATGTCCAACTCTTTGCGACCCCATGGACTGTAGCCTACCAGGTTCCTCTGTCCATGGGATTTCCCTGGCAAGAATACTGGAGTGAGTTGTCATGCCCTCCTCGAGGGGATCTTCCCAACCCAGGGATGGAATCCCGCTCTCCTGCATTGTAGGTGAATTTTTTAAACATCTGAGCCACTAAGGAAGCCCTTGAATACTAAAGAGGGTAGCCTATACCTTCTCCAGCAGATCTTTCTGACCTAGGAATCAAACCAGGGTCTAACCTGGCCTTTGTATCTACAATGAGCAGCTGAGCCACCTAATTATCAATATTTCCCTTTGTTTCTTGACTTAGAAACTATTTGTGAGATGCATTCATAAATTCAGCAGAATTTAAATATCATCTTCATTGCTGGTAGTATTGGTTTAGAGGATGAATTTGTAATCACAGTTGGGATTCTTACTATATTTCATCCAAATCTAATCTTTGGTATTAACCAACTCAAAGGAGAGTTGCATGTGTAAGACCAGCATACTTGCTTAACTGACTGGCTCCAACTACATCCCTATAGTAGGAACTAAGATAAAGCTCTAGATTAACCTCTAAAAATTAGCCTGTGGCTTAACACAGGATACCTAAGCAAATGGAGAGCAGACAAAAGTGATTGTTAGAAGGAAACGCAAATTAGGAAATTGTGTAACTGTCCCAATTTCATCAATCAGAGTACATAGAATGAAAAAATTGGGAAGAAGTCAAAGGAGAATCTTTTCTTTCCAGTACTTCTGAAAGGTAGAAATTCCTATTTAACAGGTCAGGAAAAAGTGAGAGAAGACAGAAACTGAGTGATAATGGCTAAAGACTTCAATTCCCAGGGACTTAATTCTGAACCATGCCTTTTCCTACTGGAAAATATTCTTTCCAAATATCACAAATAGGATTTCTACTCATTTCCTGAGAAGTATCATCTCATCATTTCTATGCCAGAAGAGTAAAATATAACATATTGGTGCCCTTTCTGTGGCTCTGAGATTACAAATATGATAACTCAAGTTGTTGCTGTCCAGTTGGTAAGTAGTATCTGACTATTTGCCACCCCATGGATTGCAGCACACCAAGTTTCCCTGTTCTTTACTAGAGCTTGCTCAGACTCCTGTCCATTGAGTCAGTGATGCCATCTAACCATCTCATCCTCTGTCATTCCCTTCTCTTCCTGCCCTCAATCTTTCCCAGCATCAGAGTCTTTTTCCATTGAGTTGGCTCTTTGCATCAGGTGGTCAATGTATTGGAGCTTCAGCATCAGTTCTTCCAATGAATATTCAGGGTTGATTTCCTTTAGGATTGACTGGTTACAAAGAGAATAAAGTCCTTCCTCAGCTAGCATGTACCTAAGGTTGACTGGAAGTAAACGACTGCATCTTTCTCAGGATTTCTCATATTTCCACTGATACCTCCATTAAGCCAGTCTAAGTTTCTTATCAAAGTTGACAGATACAGCTCTTGTATGGTGTGTGTTCATTATTGGTATCTCTCTTCTGAGCTATTAAAAACATTTCCAGTCAGTAACATAAAGCCAGGAGAACTGGAATAGAAATTCATGTTGAAAAATTTTCCCTGAAATGAGACTTCTCAGAAAGATACATTGTGAGATCTGGTGGTATCACAATAATACTCTACATAAGAAGGAACCACACATAAATGGGCATTTTGTTATCTTTCTCTCTCAAGCCATGTTACTATATAATTTATCTGTACTTCAGAGTCCACGTTGAACAGAAAAGAATGTGTAATTTTGGGGACACAAATTTTGTGAACTGTATTAAAATGATGGCATCAGTGGTTTTGGTGGATATGGTAAAGGCCACATTAGCAAGAACAAGGTTGACTTCTTTACTATCATTCCTCACAGTTGCAGGTAGCCTTTTAACAAAAGCTACAAATCAAAGAAAACCACTGAACAAGAAGCTTTCTGCCAATATCAAAGACGCTATTTGGCAAGATAGCTGTCCTTAGGAAGCTGCATGTCTACCTACATCGTCTCTGAAAGTTTACAAAACACTTTTCCTATCATTAGAAAATAAGGTTTTTCACTGGAGCCTTGGTGATAGGTATGATTATCCCTATTTTACTGGGGGAATTTGAACAATCCATCCAAATCCCTGCACCCGGTAATGACATCTCTAGTACTTGAATTCTGGGACTGGAGACTCTGCCCTTCTGTGAAACGTGTTTTAGTAGCTAGTCAGATGTTTGTAAGGAGTTCGATTTAATTATGCTGGGACATGCATTTCCTTTGGATGGATCAAAGTAGCAAGTGCATTCATTTGTGTCTTCAGCTTTAGAATTCTGAGCCAGATTTTTATTTACATAAATCCCAAGGTGCATTCACTTGCTGCTTTGTTGGAATTTGATGATGGGCTCAAAATTACAAAAGCCACACTAAGCTAAGAATCAGCGGTGTCTTTTTCAGAGGGTTAGGAAGAGGAGCTATTACAGTAAGTCCCCTACATACAAACCTTCAAGTTGTGAACTTTTGAAGATGCGAACGTCCACCTGGTTCCAGCAAAGAGCCAGAACCTGTGCCATCAATGCCAGGCATGAAATTGCAGCTTGCCCTCTGTCCATCCCCTGTGCACCAGCTGTTGTACATTTTGGGCACTGTACTGCAAGATTAAAAATGTTTTATTTTTGTTTATTTAATGTATTATTTCTGAGAAGTGCTATAAACCTATTACAGTACAGTACTATACAGTTGACTGTGTTAGTTGGATATCCAGGCTAACTTTTTCAGACTTAGGAACAAACTGGACTTATGAACACACTTTCAGGACAGAACTTGTTCATATGCAGGGGACTTACTGTACACTAATTAAAAAGTGTTCCATTAAAAGAGAACAAAGAACTGAGATCCTAGCAAATACCTAGATCCCATTTGAATCTAGAGAAAACCACTACTGATTTTGGATAGGTGCAGCAGTAAGCAGCAGTTTGCAGCAAGCAGCAGAGCGGTAGCTGGAAGCAGTGTCTCAGCTTCCCAGCCTGGGAGTCCTAACCATTGGACCATAGAGACCAGCAGTTAAGGCTAAGGCCCCTAGCCTTTGCCTGCCTAGTCAAGAACAAATTCAGGTGAGGAGGCAGAGAGTAAAGAGTAAAGTAAAAAGGTTATTGAAAAGAAAAGTATGTGCAGAAAGGCCCACGGTAGGCAAGCTCAGAGAGAGAGAGTCCTACCTTTGGGAAGTTTAGATACTTTATAAAGGCGCAGTTTTCTGTGTCTTTGTCTTCCCTCAGGCCAATCATCTTGCTTTGTCCCCTCTTGGTTAATTTGTCTCAGGACCCTCCCCTGGGGTGTGCATGAACACAGTTGTGTTCAGTCACTCAGTGTATCCTACTCTTTGCGACCCCATGGGCTGAAGCACACCAGGCCTCCCTGTCCAACACCAACTTCTGGAGCTTGCTCAAACTCATGTCCATTGAGTCAATGATGCCATCCAACCATCTTCTCCTCTGTCCTTCCCTTCTCCTCCTGCCTTAAATCTTTCCTAGCATCAGGGTCTTTTCCAAAGAGTTAGATCTTCGCATCAGGTGGCCAAAGTATTGGAGCTTCAGCCTCAGCATCGGTCCCTCCAATGAATATTCAGTATTGATTTCCTTTTGGATTGACTGGTTTGATCTCCTTGCAGTTCAAGAGACTCTTCTCCAACACCATAGTTCAAGAGCATCAGTTCTTCAGTGCTCAGCCTTCTTTATTGTCCACTATCACATCCATGCATGACTACTGAAAAAAGCATAGCTTTGACTATATGGACCTTTGTCAGCAAAGTAATGTCTCTGCTTTTTAATATGCTGTCTAGTTTTTATAGCTTTTCTTCCAAGGAGCAAGCATCTTTTAATTTCATGGCGGCAGTCACCATCTGCAGTGATTTGGGAGCCCCCCAAATAAAGTGTCACTGTTTCCATTGTTTCCCCATCTATTTACCATGAAGTGATGGGACTGGATGCCATGATCTTCGTTTTTTGAATGCTGAGTTTTAAGCCAGCTTTTTCACTCTCCTCTTTCACCTTTATCAAGAAGCTCTTTAGTTCCTCTTCACTTTCTGCATTAAGGGTGGTGGTATCTGCATGTCTGAGGTTATTGATATTTCTCCTGGCAATCTGGATTCCAGCTTATGCTTTATCCAGCCTGGAATTTCACATGATATACTCTGCATATAAGCTAAATAAGCAGCATGACAATATACAGCCTTGATGTACTCCTTTCCCAATTTTGAGGCAGTCCATTGTTCCATGTCCTGTTCTAACTAGTGCTTCTTGACTTGCATATAAGTTTTGCAGAAGGCAAGTAAGGTGGTCTGGTATTCCCATCTCTATAAGAATTTTCCCACTTGTGATCCACACAGTCAAAGGCTTTACCATAGTCAATGAAGCAGATGTTTTTTTTTGGAATTCTCTTGCTTTTTCTCTGATTCAACGGATGTTGGCAATTTGATCTCTGGTTCCTCTGCCTTTTCTAAATCCAGCTTGAACATGTGGAAGTTCTCAGTTCACATTCTGTTGAAGCCTAGCTTGGAGAATTTTGAGCATTACTTTGCTAGCATTCGAAATGAGTTTGTTTGTGTGATAGTTTGAAAGTGCTTTGGGAGGGAGGAGGGAGGAGGGTTCAGGATGGGGAACACATGTATACCTGTGGCAGATTCATTTTGATATATGGCAAAACCAATACAATATTGTAAAGTTAAATAAAATAAAATAAAAAAGAAAGTACTTTGTCATTGCCCTTTTTTGGAATTGGAATGAAAACTGACCTTTTTCAGTTCTGTGGCCACTGCTGAGTTTTCTAAATTTGCTGGCACATTGAATGCAGCATTTTCACAGCATCATCTTTTAGAATTTGAAATAGCTCAGTTGAAATTCAGCATGCACACTGATTGATCTCAAAGTGAATGCTTCTGGGAGGAGCAAGACTCACTTTGACCTGGAATTATCCCGACTTTTGACTCCAAGGAGACTTTTAGTGCATGTGTAGTGTCTCCCTTATCCTTTACTCAGACAGGGTTTTGCCTCTCTTTGTCCTTGCCATGATTATTTTCTTGAGGTGTTTACAAGAGACAAAGACTGGCTATTTATCCTATTTATTTCTGTTATTACTTCCCTTTTGGAGAGCAAACGGGAAGATGATTATAAATTTCTCAGCGGAGCCCACCTATCTCTTGCTTCAGGAACTGCAGAGAGGAGACTGGCCAATTGTGAATTTCCAACTTGGAGTCTGTCTATCGGCTATCTCACTACCTGGAGGCTTTGCAAATATTGAGCTTCCTTTCATCTAGAGCTATTCTCCAGAAGGACAATTCTAGAATGGTTGTTGTGTTAGTCTGGAATTCTAGACTAATGAGTTTCCACTCTCTTAAAAGTAACAAGTCTATTATACAAGGTTTAAAAGCAAATGAAAGGAATTTTTCTTGTGGTTGGGGCTCCTAGTCATCCATACCAGATTTCTTTATTAACACTATTCAGTAATTGTTCCACTTCCTGTTTTGCTTTATCCTGCTTTCTGTTTTGCGTTATCTCCATGATCCTCACCACTGGCTCAAAATGGGCAGGCTGTTTACTCCAAAAATAGTATTGGTTTGGGAGGCAGGAGTCTTGGGTCTGCAACTCTGTCTTTTTAAGTGGATTTCAATTGTTTAACCTGTGAGAGGATAGAATTGATTGACATGAATAAATGCTAGGACCCTTTCTAATTTTTATTCTTTTCTGAATGTTTAGTAGCATTTCTTCTCTGCTTATATGTGCCAGAATAGTGTTAATTATTTTCCATAGATTAAACTGGGCTTTCCTGATAGCTCAGTTGGTAAAGAATCCACCTACAATGAAGGATACCCTGGTTCGATTCCTGAGTCGGGAAGATCTGCTGGAGAAGAGATAGGCTACCCACTCCAGTATTCTTGGGCTTCCCTTGAGGCTCAGCTGGTAAAGAATCCACCTGCAATGTGGGAGTCCTGGGTTGGGAAGATCCCTTGGAAAAGGGAAGGACTACCCACTCCAGTATTCTTGGGCTTCACTTGTGGCTCAGCTGGTAAAGAATCTGCCTGCAGTGTGGGAGACCTGGGTTTGATCCCTGGGTTGGGAAGATCTCCTGGAGGAGGGAAATGCTACCCACTCCAGTATTCTGGCCTGGAGAATTACATGGACTGTATTTCTATGCTTATACATGCCAGAATTTTGTTAAGTATTTTCCATAGATTAAACTGCTTTGTAATCATAACTGACATTAATGGACATTTTATTGTGTACCAGGAACTTATCAAGCACACTATATATGTTAGTTCATGATAACCCTGTGAGGTATATTCTCTTATCATTTCTATACTTGCCTAAAATTACACAACCTGTGAGTGACTGGACTAGAACCTTTGAACCCAGCCTAACACCAGTCCTTGCAGTGACAGTTTTGATGTCCCCTCTTTCACCTCACCTTCTCTGAGCTGGTGCGCCCCATTCTCCAGGTGCTACAAAGTTTGGATGCTAACAGTGTATCACTGTCCCCTTCTCTGGAGAATGTCCTTGAGCAATGTAGGGCTATCTGAACTTGGAGATTTACACCACCCCACCTCAGCCTGTGGGAGACAAGTGACTGCCAGTCTGGTCTCAAGTGGCACTAACTCTGCTTGTGCACTTTGTTCTAGAACCTCCTGGAAGCTCTCTTCCTTGGGCTGAAGCAAATCTAGCCTTAGCAGGTCCCCCTGCCCTTTTGTGCTTTCCTCATTTTCCCATAGCTGAGCTCCAAACGTCACCCCTGCAGGGATTCTGGACTTCTCCTTGCCTTCTGGCATGAAGCATCTCCTGTTCTTCCTGACAACCCTGCTCCCACTCCTCAGTGGAGAAGTCAGAGGAAGTCTTGAAAAGAAAAGATTTATTTAGCCCAGAAAATAATTACAAATTACACTTTTTATTTTTCACTGTATTTTCCCCAATTGCTATGTTGTTCTTTTTCATCACCATGTGAGCTTGAACAAGCAACAGATTAAATAATAATGGTCAAGTTTTGAAACAAAAACACACCTATTAGACTTAATGTGGAAGACAGTGACGGCTGTTTCAGCAGCCAAGCCCCTTTGTCCTTTTCTCTCCCTAATTGCATCCAGTTGGAAAACTCAAATCACCAATCGATTCTCTAATAAGCTTTATGCAGCCACTCTGATGTGGCTGATTTTCCTTCATTTCTTCTTGGCAAGCAGTCAGGGCTGCTAACAGCTCTCTGTGACCTTATATCTACATCTCTGGAGATTAAGTCCACCAGGGTATCCAGTAAGAAATATCTCCAGAAGCAATAGTTTCTAAAGTAAAATTTAGTATTTTAAAACCCCACCTTGATTTCTGCCCTGGTCTTAATGCTTTGGGTGTATAGTTCACCCACGGTATTTTTCATGGCCATATGAGCTCAAACGTTTATTCATTTGACAAATAACTGTTGGATTCCTTCTGTGTGTACCAGCACTGTACTAGATACTAAGAGTAAATAGCTGCAGTAAATAGAGAGTAAATGGATACTGGAGATAAATAGCTACAGTTACTTCATAGAGTTCATGGATTAGTTATAACCTAGAGTGTAATCCAATATTCACACCAATCACATACTTCCTAGCAAGATCAGCACTATGAGAGTCATATGGTGCTGTGAGATCTTACTGAGAACATCTGATTTACTAAGGGCTTCTCAGATGATGGGATACATTAATTTACATCTCAAGAAAGAATGGAGTTAAGTAGAGATGGAGATATCAGACTCTGAGCTGAGGGAACCAGCATGTGATAAGACTCTAAGGTAAGAGGTGTGTGTGCGTGCTCAGTCACTCAGCTGTGTCTAACCCTTTGTGACATCATGGACTGTAGCCCGCCAGGCTCCTCTGTCCATGGGATTTTCCAGGCAAGAATACTGAAGCCAGTTGTCATTTCCTGCTCCAGGGGATCTTCCTGATCCAGGCATCGAACCGTGTCTCTTATGTTTCTGTCTCCTGCATTGGCAGGTGGATTCTTTACCACTGCGCCACCTTGCGAGTGGTAGCAGGGAGCATTTAAAGGAACTGTAAGAACCCCGGCTGGAGTGTGAAGAAATACTATTTAAGATGAAGATGGAGAGTAGTCAGGGAAATGCCATAAGAACTCCTACAGAACAAGTAAAAAACTTAATTTAGCTTTTAACATCAATGGGCAATAATGAAAAGGTTTGAAGATATGCGTGAATCATACGATTGGAGATGTGGAGAGTGTTTGAGAAATTGAAGACATCATAGGAAAATGAGGACAACAGTATCCCTTGGAAGTGCAGAAGGTAAATCAGGCTGGGTGGGCATAAAATGGAGAGATTATGAATGGTGGGAGATACAAATGGGATGGTTCGTTGTGGATCAGGGGAAAGTAGACTAGACTCATGTGTTGAGTAGTATGGATTTTATTCCAAAAAACTTGGAAGGGAATGGCATGAGCATAAATGCCTTCTAGAAAGATTAGCTTAGACCAGCACTATCTAATTGAGCTTTCTATCACTTAGTAACTTTTATAATCTGTGCTATTATATTACTCACTGAAGGTGTCAGTCCCTCAGCGATGTCTGACTCTTTATGACTATAGCCTGCAAGGCTCCTCTATCCATGGGATTCTCCAGGCAAGAATACTGGAGTGGGTTGCCATTCTGTTCTCCAGGGGGTCTTCCTAACCCAGAGATTGAACCCAGGTTTCTTGCATTACAGGCAGATTCTTTACCATCTGAGCTACCAGAGAAGCCCACAGTACCCACTAGCTCTAAATAAATATTAAAACACTTGAAATATTGGCTTGGTCAACTGAAGGAATTGATTTTTAATTTTAAATGTTACTTAAGATTGCTACCACCTAGCACAGGTCTAGTCACAGTATGGGTATGTATGTGCAGTGTGTGCTGCTGCTGTGGGTGGTTGGAAGGGTGGAATGAGTAAAAAGGATTAAAGAGATAAGCTAGGAATCTGGGTGAAGAAGGGAATGGCAACTCACTCCAGTGTTCTTGCCTGGAGAATCCCAGGATCGGAGGAGCCTGGTGGGCTGCCATCTATGGAGTCGCAAAGAGTTGGACATGACTGAAGCGACTTAGCAGCAGCAGGAATCTGGGAGAGATAACATGTCAGGAAGAATAAAGACAGGAAAATCATAGAAGTGTGAAATGAAACTATTTATTTTGTTTAGGACCTTGGGAACATGAAGAGAATGATGAGGGAGAGAAACCTAGATTAAATTCAAATTACAGTTAGCCTTACAGGCCATACTAAGGTGTTTGGACTATCTGTGAAGAGAATGGATCTCTTTAAGGTTTGTGAATATTAACATTATTAAGCAGAACTTTTAGAAATATGCTTGCCAGAAACTTCATCTAATCAGGGTGTATAAGGCAAACTAACAGCTCTGTTTTATATAGTCCTCGGGCCATGGAGTAGGGCTTCCCAGGTGCTGCAGTTGTAAAGAATCCACCTGCCAGTGCAGGAGACACCACAGCTGAGCAACTAAGCATGCATGCATGCCACGGAGTAATGCTGCTGTATTCGTATGTCGTTCTTACCCAGAGGACTCCCTGTGGCAAGGATTACAGCTTAGTTGTTTTGCCCACTCTTGACCTCCAAGGACCTAGTTGCTGGAAAAGTGTTGAATGTAATTTCAGAAGAATTGCAGGCCTAAGCCATGCCTGGGAATGGTGGGCCAGTGAGGGATGCAGAATACTTAGGGGTGTCATGCATAGAAGTAGGGAGAAGGCAATGGCAATCCACTCCAGTACTCTTGCCTGGAAAATCCCACGGACGGAGGAGCCTGGAGGCTGTGGTCCATGGGGTCGCTAAGAGTCGGACACGACTGAAGCGGCTTAGCAGCAGCAGCATAGAAGTAAGCAGCACGATTAAATTTGAAAGTTTTTTCTCTTCCACTATGCTCTATTCCACTGGGCACATAAACTCAGGGGTTGGGATTCTGCCCAAGGACTGAGTATTCTATTCATACTTTTGGGCGCAGAGCAAACCTGGAAAAAAAACTTGGTGCCAATCAAAAGGCAATATTTAAAAACCATTTTTCTCTATAGTGCTAATTCCAAATATACAGAAGTAAAATAATTGTATATGCTTCCAGGTTACCTTTAAGTTTATATCAGTGCACACCCCACCAAGAGTGCATAGCTCTGCTCTTCATCCACATTTTGTGGTACAGGAAATTACCAGTTTATTTGTTCCCAATATTATAGGCTAAAAATGAAATACTATTATTTTACTTTGCATTTCACTGATCACTAATGAAGCTGAGAATCTTTCTTCATATTTAGTGTCTATGAATTGTTCATTCATTTTTTCAGCCCAGTTAAAAATGTGGGTCTCTCTCTCAATAATTAATGAGAATTACTTATATATCAGTGATATTAGCCTTTGATTTATTTATATAGGTAATATTTTATTCAAATGCAGTATTTTGCCTTTCAAAATTACTTAAAGAAGTATAATACAGTTCTAAACATGATATAATTTTTTTCTCCTTTATGCCTTCTGTATTTTATGTTGTGCTTTGACAAAGTGTCTTCCACACTAAGATTATGAAGGTGTTCTCTTACATTTCTTTCTGGGATAGTATTTATATTCATGCTTAAATCTGAATCTTCGATACATCTCAAATGTGTTGTTGTGTGTTAGGTGAGGTATAGATCTAATTTCAGAAAACACTTTTCCCCAAATTAATTTGCAGAAAGTGAACTCCCCTACCTTCCTGTGGTCAAAACCAGCCCTGTGGAACCAGGCCACAGATTCAAGTGTTTAACAAGGAGTGATAAAGGAAATTCACTGCATTGTCTCAATACCTCTCTCAAGAGGTATGTCTCAATACCATCTCATCAAGAGATGAAATAATCTTGTTCTCATTTAATCCATTTAATTTAGAATCTGTCTGTGAGGTTTCATAGATCTTAGTTTCCATGTTACCTAATTTAGTGCTCTTTGCATAAAAGTGATTAAAAATATTTATTGACAAAAAGAGACTAGAGAAAGGAAAGTAGAGTATATCAACACTAATTATGCTTTCAAAATTAATCCAGTAGAGTAATATATACTCTATTCAACTATAGTTAAGTGGAGTAAGAATCATGGGAGAGGAACCAGGTGAAATCTTAGTTTTTTCACCACCATGACAAAATGTTTAGAATTTTAAAGAAAATATATGCAAACTATTCAGCCCAGTGTCTGCACATAGTAGGCCCTTATTACTTATAACTAGAAAACCATTATTTTTATTATTTGGGGCATCCGGGAGGGGCAGATGTCTTATCATGCAATCAAGTTTTTACGAGGAGGTAGTTTCACGTATGAGCCTAAACACTCCAATAAATTTGAATTTTAAAGCTTTCAAATTGTTAATATGACAAACAACTAAAAAAATAATTGTTGAAGTCCATTATTCACTGACGTTGCTCTCTTCCTAAAACTAGACATAAGAATCTTACAAAAAATAATGGACATTAATGGGTGTTATTCAAATGATATATCTTCTCAGTCATAGCCTGTTTCTATTACATTCTTAATTAGGACAAAGACAGGGAACCAAACTAGTTTTTTTAAGATGCTATGGCTTTAAGTATCATGTTAGAATAAATCAATAGAATAAATCTGAAGTGGCTGAAATAACCACCTTTGACTTGGTGGGCATTTAAAGCTTTTGGACTTGGGGAAATCACTGATGCGGCACTTTCAGGGGATTTGATTTTATAGGCTTCTCAGCCTGAGAGTTTTTAAAAATACAAAAAGTGATGTGGCCTTAGAGATAAGACAGATGTCAGGCTGTCACTGTGGAGCTGCTTGGCTTTTAAATGGCCTGTTCCCAAGTTTGAATCCATAATCTAGTGATAGAAAAGCTTCGGATTTGTTGGCAAAGATGAAAGATGCTCAGAAGCTATTACCTTAAAATAGGAATTGATAGATAAATAGGCTAGGGGAGTCAAGATTCTGACCTAAAGGGAAGTGGAAAATTGAATTGAGATAATTATCTGTTAACTTGAGGCAAAATTAAAGTTCACCTTTAAAAGAGTCAGATCATTAATGCCAATGTGTAGATTCTCATTTACTTGCACAATAAAGAGTAAAAAGATGTTACTAAAATTGTCTAGATTTATTTAAAATATTATAATTTGCATTCAGAGAATTCTCAAGGACTTGAAAAATTAGGGAGAAGAAGTGCCCCCGAATATGATTATTTATAAAGAAACCCTTTCTTTCTTTGTGTTTCTTAGGTAGAATAAGAAACTTACATTTGCCTCTGGTATTGTGGTCAAAGGAACATGAAAGAAAAAGACACTAATAGGGATCATCTTCAATTAAATATTTTTATAATAAATAGAGGCAGGCTGTAATTGAATAATATTCTAGATTAGAACAAAAGCAGAGACCAAACAAATATATGAAATGCTATGACTTTAAATAGCCTAAATCCAAATAAATCAACACAGAGAAGCATCATCTCAGAGAACTAGCACAAATGTATTTATGATCAATAAGAAAATTTCTACCTTTAACTTTTCAAAGATAATTGCTAAATAATGGCTAATTACTGCTCTCAGAGAGGGAACTGTATGTTCTAATGGGAGCCTAATTCCGTAATTAGTATCTGGGTCACTATGACTGCCTTAACCAGGCCTGATTCAGACAAGTGATAGTCTATCAGTGCCCCGAAGGGCAGTGTTAGGAAGTAATCATAGCCCCACTTAGGAAATACTGCAGGGTTAGCAGAGAATCTTGACTCCCTCGAGGAGTACCCAGTGAAGGGTCTTCTGTCTCAGCAGCTTAGAAGAATGTGGAGAGAAGCTGGAGAGAGGGAAGGAAGGAGTGGACTAAGTAATAATAATTCATCCAGCTAAGACAGTCTTCTTTAAAGTGCCTTATTTTCAAATCAGATTTAAGTCATCTAAGTATGGAAAAAGCAAGAGGGTTCCAGAAAAACAACTATTTCTGCTTTATTGACTATGCCAAAGCCTTTGCCTTTGTGGATCACAATAAACTGTGGAAAATTCTGAAAGAGATGGGAATACCAGAACACCTGGCCTGCCTCTTGAGAAATTTGTATGCAGGTCAGGAAGCAACAGTTAGAACTGGACATGGAACAACAGACTGGTTCCAAATAGGAAAAGGAGTACATCAAGGCTGTATATTGTCACTCTGCTTATTTAACTTATGTGCAGAGTACATCATGAGAAACGCTGGGCTGGAAGAAGCGCGAGCTGGAATCAAGATTGCCAGGAGAAATAGCAATAACCTCAAATAGTCAGATGACACCACCCTTATGGCAGAAAGTGAAGAGGAACTCAAAAGCCTCTTGATGAAAGTGAAAGTGGAGAGTGAAAAAGTTGGCTTAAAGCTCAACATTAAGAAAACGAAGATCATGGCATCCAGTCCCATCACTTCATGGCAAATAGATGGGGAAACAATGGAAACAGTGACAGACTTTATTTTTTTGGGCTCCAAAATCACTGCAGATGGTGATTGCAGCCATGAAATTAAAAGACACTTACTCCTTGAAAGGGAAGTTATGACCAACCTAGATAGCATATTGAAAAGCAGAGACATGACTTTGCCAACAAAGGTTCGTCTAGTCAAGGCTATGGTTTTTCCTGTGGTCATGTATGGATGTGAGAGTTGGACTGTGAAGAAAGCTGAGCGCCGAAGAATTGATGCTTTTGAACTGTGGTGTTGGAGAAGACTCTTGAGAGTCCCTTGGACAGCAAGGAGATCCAACCAGTCCATTCTGAAGGAGATCAGCCCTGGGGTTTCTTTGGAAGGAATGATGCTAAAGCTGAAACTCCAGTACTTTGGCCACCTCATGCAGAGTTGACTCATTGGAAAAGACTCTGATGCTGGGAGGGATTGGGGGCAGGAGGAGAAGGGGACGACAGAGGATGAGATGGCTGGATGGCATCACCGACTTGATGGACGTGAGTCTGGGTGAACTCCAGGAGTTGGTGATGGACAGGGAGGCCTGGTGTGCTGAGATTCATGGCGTCGCAAAGAGTTAGAGACGACTGAGCAACTGAACTGAACTGAACTGAAGTAAGTAGAGAAACACAGACGTGAAGTCAATAATTAAAAAAAAAAAAAACATGTGATCTGGATTTCATTGCCCATTTATTTTAGGACAAATTATAAGGAAAGAAGACACAACATTTGAAAAGTAGTCTCACCTGTCGCCTCACATTAAGAGAGCAGATACAGTGTTTGAAAGTGATGTTGTCTTAAATCAGTCTGAGCTATAAGGTACAATATGGTATATACTGTATAAGTACTTTACAGTTTGTACTGTAAAGTGAATACAATGCATGTATCATGATCTTAACAAATTACAGAGACTTGGGACTGTGTCACATTACATTGTTCTCATGCATAGCTGTATGGTTATTCTTGGATTCCTTAATTACTCTACTCTCTGGAATATTTATATACATTTCTTTATAACCAAAATGTCCCAAAATACAACTTCCTGACTTTTTGTTTCTTTCTCTATAGTTAAATGTATAAATAGATTGTTCATTTAATCATTTACTCACAAATGTTGCTGAGTGGCTGTTTGGAATCCAGTGGGATGCTAAGTGTAGTGATAGGGGTAGGGAAGGGCTGGGGTAAGCACAGTCTGTGGACTCATGCAGATACAAGTTAACAATGAGACAGATGTTACAAAAACAACCACAGGGATGGACAAGAAGTTACAAACTGAAGCAACTGTTATAAAGGAAAACCACTTGATTCAATGGAAACATGAGAAAATGTCTCAGCACAGGAATTTGGTTATAAACTGAGTAAATAGTAGTCTATTAGTGTCAAGCACAAAGGTAATTCTCTGGTTTGTAATGGAGAAAGGTCCTGAGATAAAGAAGAAATTGTAACAAATCTTAGAATTCATTGCAGGCAAGAGAGGCACAGGGTAGAAACAAAGATTCCCCTACTTCTGCACCAAATGTAAAACTACATTGTGTGCATTAAGTCAGCAGAGACGGCAAAGTAAAAGATCGCCCGAAAGAAGAAAATATGAGCAATATGCTCAAAGGTATTTCCTTTCATCTAGCAGTCACATTGCTTCTTAAAGGATCAGAATTCAGTACGGTTGGGTATTTTCTATAACGTTTTATTTTGTACTGGGGTACAGCCGATTAACAATGCTGTGATAGTTTCAGGTGAACAGGGAAGGGACTCAGTCACATAGATGCATGCATCTATTCTTCCCCAAACCTCCCTCCCTTCCAGGCTGCCACAGAAGACTGAGCAAAGTTCCAGTGCTTTACAGTAGGACCGTGTTGGTTATCCATTTAAAATATAGCAGTGAATACAGGCTGGGTTTTGCTTTTTGTTGTTTTTTGTTCTTAATGCAGGTGGATTAAAACTTTCAAGTGCAGCTAAGAGTGATATGCATGCTTATCTGAGACGCTTTCCAGTTTTGTGAAGAGTTTTCATGGTCCACCCTTGCTCTGTTCCAGGGGATTATGTGGTCATGACTGTCTATTTTGACCTGAGCAGAAGAATGGGCTACTTCACCATCCAGACCTACATCCCCTGTACACTCATTGTTGTCCTATCTTGGGTGTCTTTCTGGATCAATAAGGATGCTGTTCCAGCCAGAACTTCTTTAGGTGAGAGACAGTTTCTTGTGTTGTACTGTCCCAAGGTAAGTACTGAACAACACTAATCTTTATTCCCCCTTCTAAGTTGATTTGCTTTTAATTCAGTTAGTAATAACATAGAAATGCCATTTATTTAAAACTAGCATATTAAAACAGTGTTTAAAGCTTCTTAGTTGTGTTTTGCTAAATTCTCTCCTTGCTTTGAAAGTGTTTGTTGCTCAGTGATGTCCAACTCTTTGTGACCCCATGGACTGTAACCTGCCAGGCTCCTCTGTTCATGGGTTTCTCCAGGCAAGAATACTGGAGTGGGTTGCTATTCCCTTCTCCAAGGGATCTTCCCAACTAGACCTGGATTTTATCCAGGTAATCTTTTAAATAAAGTAACTGGGGATAAAAAATTTTTTAAAAACTTCTTTTCAGGAAATTTTTTGTTTGTTTGTTTTGGTCTCTGGGCAGTTGTATACCCATAAGAGTTGGTTGTGGTTATCCTTTTCCAATATTGTTTTCAGTGATGCCAGTTTGGTAGCTTGAAATCAACCCAGGTACAAATATTAACACCATGGAAACAGATAAACACAAAAAATCAGGGGCACCTTTTTCCTAGGGAATCAATTATTACACTTGTACTAGCATACCACTGGCTACTGATTAATTTCAACATGCATAATTATGATGATGACATTTGAAGATATACATATACATAACTGGCTCTATACAGAAGAGCTGTTGGAAAGATTATTTTGAGAAAATATGATTACCTATGAAGGATTATTTGGAGTTTGCTTAATCTCTTGTCTGGTGATACCTGTCTTGGAGTTTCACATCATTTTCCTCACATAAGGAAGAGGACTCAAAGATTATTACAAAGCCACAGACTCACAGGAACACTGGAGGCTAGGTCCATGAATAGAATTCTCACACTACATAATATTTCCTAAAGATTTAACTAAAGCTATTGAAAAATGAATTATAAGGCTGCTATCCTCTTTAGTCATCTGTGTGACAACTAGAACCACAATTCCTGTTCACTCTTTGGCTAGAGGCAGTATCATGTAATAGTTAAGAGCTTGGATTTTGAAGTCCAACAAATGGATTTCAACCCTCATACACGGTATGGCCTTAGATACGTCCTTTAGTCTCTACAAACCACATTTTACTACAAACGGCATTCACGTGTGGAATATCATTTCCTGTACCTAACTGTTGGGGTTTGTATCAGGTTAAATCAGGCACTCCATGCAAAGAGCACAAAACACAGTAGGGCCTCAGAAATACGAGCAATTACAGTCATTTTCTAACAAAGTGATCTGTACCAGGTTATTAAAACTGAGAGCAGCAATGATTACTGGGAAAAAAGGACATCATTTGCATATTTATTCTTCTCCAAACCAAATTTAGTCTCCCATCTGTTTCAAAATAAGGTTATTTTGATTTCTTCTGTTATAGGCGGTACTTTATGTTACAGGCTGTATTTAACAATTATAATATCTTGTCTAATGCTACATGCTAAGACAGACCCAAAATATGTTGCTACTTTTTAGGACGATTACTTGTCATCGTGAGTAGAATGTACCACATTCCTTACTCGCTTTCTGTGTCTGTCACATCAGGGTATCAATCAATGTCTTCTTCACTCCCAGCACAGTGCCTGGTCCACGGCAGGTACCTCTATGATTACTCAAGTAATATATGCACATATGAGTGGATGGAACAAGCACACTGATGCGTTCCAGTCCACCAATCCCAAAAATATCTTTAGGGAAAGGTTTCAAATCAATCTCTTCTCTTGAAGTCTAGATTCCTGCCGGTTAAAAAACCCTCTTAAGGCTTTAGTACTAGCTCATTTCCACCACTTGATCAATGAGTGCTCACCGGCAAGAGACCCTAGTGGGAGAAGAAAGGAAGGAGAGTAGGCTGAGGAAGGAGGGACAGAACAAATAGCAGGTAGGCGCTCCTCTTGCTCATAGATCATTTACCGTAAGCCAGTCATCCTCAGTGTGGTCCTCCTGCTTTTCCTACTTTTTAGAATAACTGCATGCAGAAGTTGTAATGAAAACAAAGGTTAGTATCACATTTTTAGAGCTAAGGAACCAGAGGTACCATGAGGTTAAATGGCACGCACAAGGCCACTGCCAGCAGATAGCAGATGTGTGCCTTGGCTGATGAGAACTAGATTGGCTCTGGGTGTGGGGCCCTGTTGAAGGGCCACTTGTGGGAGGTGGGATGGTGAGCTGAGCCAATTTCTCAACTTTAGCTTTGCAGTCTCAGGTCTCTATCACTGCTTATTAAGTCCAACTGTGTATTTAAATCAGTAGAGGGCTTTCAAGAGTACAACTGCCTTTGTCCAACCCCAGGATATGCTTATTTAATTTCTTGAGAGCACAGGGTGGGGTGGGGGTGGGGGGTGGAATTTAGGATAAAAAAATAAAAAATTCCTCAGGTGATTCTAAGGCGTGATCAGGTTTAGGTTTAGGAACACTGACCTAGATTATTGGGTCCAATTACCTTTTCCAATGTTTACAATCAAGAGTTGAACCAGATGACAGTGAATGCCTGTGAACCTAAAAGTTTACTGCCACAAAGCAGAGAGCCACGTTGTTTGAGGAGTGAGATAAATATATCCATGTGGCTAAGAGAGTGACTGCTTTCTAAGTGCAGATCACAACATTTGAGGTCATTTTGAAGGTTATAACACTTGAGTAGAGTTTAGTACACAGGTGGTAGCTGGGGAGGTTTAATCATGGTATAAGGATGATGGATTAAACAAGGAAAATACCTCTTGGCATTTTTCACCCAAGTTATGAGGTAAGCAACATGCCTAAAGAGCTTACTTCATGCCAAGACTGAAGGAACTGAAAAAAGCTTATAGATATTTTTCATCCATCTCAAGTAAGAGAAGTCTAGTTTCTTTGCTTAGCAAAACTGGACTGAAAAACCCCATGGAACAAATGAAACACATTAAGCTATCTTGTTGTTGGTTGGTAAGTCAGTTAGAGTCCTGTTCTTCACTGTTCTCTGTGGCTCCAAGCAGACCTGAAAATATCTTGAAGGAACTTTTCGAGATTCTTCTTTACATTCCTGTGATGAATGTCCATGTAGCCTAATAATATCAGACATACCAAATTTTCTTAAGTGAATTTATGCATGATATCTGCTATGCATACTGAAATTTTCACTTCTCATAGGTCATTTTTGCTTTGAGGCCTGAATGAAGTGAAGAAAGTGCTAATTAATTTTTGAAATTATCCCACAAAAATATCAGCTGTGATTAGGTATAATCAAGAACTTCTATGTGAATTAATACATAGACAACCTAAGTGAAGCTTTTTTACTTTGAGAAGCAGATCTTTCGTCTCTAAAGTAAATGATAATAACACCTTATATTTATTGAGACTTTACTAGGAATTGTCACTCTATGTTCGTGATTTAATTTAATCTTCATGAGCGCCTTATGAAGTCACTACCATCCCCAGTTTGTACTTGAGAAGCTAGACCATGCTTATGTTTCCATCATGACAACATGGAAGATTCACAGATCCACATCATATCCCAAATTAGGGATTTGGGATAGCTAAATCCCTAATAGCTCCTAAGAATGTGGCACTTCATCCTGCACATTATGGACCTATTTATAGAGAGGAAATACAACAATGTGGTTTAGAACATTGCATTTAAAGTCAGACTTGCTAGGCTTGTAGGTTATCTCTCTTACTGGTTTATTCTTTCTGTGCTGGTTTTTTTTTTTTTTCACTTGCAAGAAGAAGGATAACAGTGCTTATTACCTCATTTTGAGGGTTTTCTGGGATTATTATACATATGCTTGACATAGTACCTGGTCAAATGAAGAGATTCTTAAATGTTAGCTACTGTTATGTACAACTAAAATGATCCTCCCAAATCATCAATATGGATTCCTATTTTCATATGTAGGTTGAGTCTCTTTGATCTTTCATGTATACACTATTCTTCAATCGTTTTATTTATTCAACAGATATTGAGTCCTAGCTCTATACTCACTGTGGGGTTACAGTGGACATCAAGAGCCATGTTTTATCTGTCGTCACAAAGTATGTAGACTAGACAGAGAGATGGATTACTCCATAATCGCTAATGATGGAATGCGAGAGAGGCCTCAGTCTTTATGACTAAGTTTCCTTGTGGAGGGCCTCTATTAAAGGCACTTCTGTCTGTGTAGTTCTTTTAACCAACACTGATCTTCCCCTTCTCTAGAATTTCATAACACACAATGTATCATACAAACCTGATACTAAGCTAAGTGTTCTTAGAAACATACCCAAACTCTTCAAAAATGGCTCTGAAAAAAAACCTGAGCAATTAGGAAGAGAAAGGTCAATGTCCTTCTTGGCTTAACCTTTCTTCAAGAGTGGCTGGCTCCCCTTAACCATCTTTGGAGCATTTTGTACCCATGTTGTAAAGAGAGAAGAAAATCCTATTTCTCTTTTCCTGTATGGTGATACTGTTCTTAATCTCTGTGGCTTCCTTCCCCTGCTCCTCAAGTTTCTCGTGTCTGATTCCTTCTGAGTTTCCCAGCACTGCTCTTTGAGGCAGGGGCATTGACTCTCTCCTAGAAGTATCTTGGTCCTAGTAATAGTGAGAATTAACACACAGCATTAGACAACGGAAACGTCCCTCTCTCCTGCCTCCAACAAAAATGTTAAGTCGCAAGGCTATAGACGATAAAAGCTTGGGAAGACCATTTTTGGAGTACAGAAAAGTTGCATCCAGTCATGATAAGAAATGTTGAATTAAAATCATAGCATGATAAGAAATGGATGGGTCTTCAAAAAGATAGTCAAACAGATGCAGAAACTGAAACCTAGAATACTGAAGTGAATTGAGTTACTATAATGAGCTAGAACCTATTCAAGTACTGAATCCACGTTGCCTTGTTATAAATAGCACAGCTGGAAATACATAGAGTTTGTCTTCACTTTGTTGTTAAACAATTATTGGGGAGAACTAGTTTTCTTGGGCACTGTTGTACAATGGGAAAAAGAAGGGTTTTGAAATCAGCCATTTAACTTCTGTGCTCAAATCTTTCTGCTACTTTACTATCTGACACAGAGCTTGCCTTTGGCTTCCTTTCCCTCAACTATAAAATCAAAATGAAAATATCTGCTGTAAAGATTCAAAGAGAGAATGCACATGAAATACTTATCATAGTGCCTGGCACAAGGACATTTTCAGTAAATATTAGTTATATCATTTCTGAGATGCCTGTTTTCATCATATAATCGTCTCTAAAGAATTTATACATCAGAACCTGTCAGTCACACACAAAGTACCTCCTCTATTTAATACCTTTAAAGGGCTTCTCCTTACACTTTGAATAAAATGCAAACTCCTGGGCAGGCTCTGCATAACTTAACTAGGTAACTTCTATTTACCTAGCATCACTGTGACTTGGCCGCCCATCCCAGGTATTCTAAAAATTCAAAACCAGATAAGGTTTCCCTTCCTCAGAACCTCCCTTTAATTAATTTAGCCAGTTCTGTCCCGTCACTCAGTTGTGTCCAACTCCTTGCTACTTTAGCGTTGATAGCCAGAAGGTTGGTTTTTTCTAATTTTTTAAGCTTCACCTTAAATATCACCTCCTCAAACAGGCCTTCCACCTAAGTTCTCACTGCCCCTGTCCTCTGCACGGTGCATTCCATAATCTGTCATTATACTTCTCTCTGCTTTCTTGATTCATGGTGGTGTCTCTCACTGAAATACATATGGGCATACATAAGGGACATATGGGCAGAGACCTTGTCTATTTTATTTCTCAGCACTAAGTCAGCACATTCTTAGCACATTTCTCAGCACATACGGGAGATGACACATGGTAGGCAGGCGATACATATCTGTGAACAATGTGAATGAATTCCAGTCAAGCCTCCTTTCCCAGAACTGAGGCCACTCCTCAGAAGTCACAAAACACATTTAGTCTCACCAGGGAGGCAGTTATCCAATGTGCTGATGTGGTCACAGGGTCTGTTTTATCCTGCCTTCCTCCAGGAATCACCACTGTCCTGACAATGACTACCCTCAGCACCATTGCCCGGAAGTCTCTCCCCAAGGTCTCCTACGTCACAGCGATGGATCTCTTTGTATCTGTTTGCTTCATCTTTGTCTTCTCTGCTTTGGTGGAGTATGGCACTCTGCATTATTTTGTCAGCAACCGGAAACCAAGCAAGGACAAAGACAAAAAGAAGAAAAACCCTGTATGTATCATTTCTCATTGGGCCCTTTGACATTTTTACACCAAGAGATCACCTGGCTTTGTTTTGGTTTGGCCTATTGTGGGCTATCCATACTTTGGGCCCCAAGGTGAGGATAGCATGTGTGAGTTTGGCCAGGCTCCCAGGATTCATTATGGTCATTAGTTAATCGGGAGAGACCTGATTCACTGAGGCAGACTGTAGCTCTCTTCATTTCACTGGGAGAATAACCATGACTGGAAACTGCATTCATCTTTTAGTAGCTGTCATTTTAGGTTTCCCTGATTTTCAGCTGTCTGACTCTTAACTATAATGTTTTAAAATTACTGATGTTTTAAGTCCTTCATCCACTGCTTTCCAATAGGAAGCCGTGAGGTTCTTAAAGTTTCAGGGATCACCATACTTTTTTTTGCAAATCATTTAGTGTGTGTGTGTGTGTGTGTGCATTGCCAGAGGACTTCTGTTGGTTTTATACTCAAAATATATATTTTTAGCCTCCCTGTGTTATCATGTTCTCGTATATAAATGAGTATTATTTTATATATATCTTATGAGGCTGCTGTGAGAAATAAGTGTAATGGATATAAAAGACATTAAATAGTACCTGGCATTAAAATGATGATGATGGCTGATGTTGATGATTTATATAGTTACCAACCTGGATTGAGTTCAGTGATTTGGAAACAGGTAAGAACACTTTACCTTGCCACCAAACTTTAAACAGAGTTGAAGAATCACATTTATAAAAGCCTAACATAATTGTTTTGTATTATGGATGCTGAAAAGAGCACGTAGCTACGCATTTGCCCACTTAAATCCAGTGTTTGGTTCACAGGAGGCCCGATGAAAGTGAAGGTGCATTTCTTTCCAAAAATGGGGCAAAGGAACTTACCCACCCTCCTGAATTTATAGCCTTTCCTGGTGAGGGCCATGACAGTGGCTAGCTTTCTGACCCATGGACTTTGGGGAGCTGAATTATAACCACTGATTCTAGCTGATTCTAGCCTGAATCCTGATGCATCTTCAGAAACCCAGGTGAAATTTGACAAATGGCACACGTTTATTTGACTGTGAAACATTATAACAGGTAAAGAAAGATGCATCATTGTTCTTGATGATTAATGTAAAAGAAATGCTTATCTTCAATTTCCCGATCACCGCACTTTCTGCAGCCCCTTCTTTTTCTGTATGGCCTCTCTTTACCTTTGCATCTTTTCTATCCTTAGTTTATTTTCCTTGTCGTGTTGTTTTTTATTTTCCCCCCTTTCTTCACTTGCCATTTCATTTTCCCCTCAAATTCCCTGCCAGTAGTAATAAGGCAGTGAGGACTGACAGTGGACAAACCCCTTGGCCCTTCCTATTGCAGAGTGGATTTTGCTGCAGAGACAGAAACACTTGGATTCCTTAGACCAGGGTCCTGGTCCTGAGGATGGCAGAAAGAAAAGGTGACAGAGGAGAAAGAGAATTGAAGAAACTGCAAAAGTGAAATTACCCAAGAACTCTGTGCACATTTCCCTTTTAAGCCAATTAGATGATTTATCAGAATGAGCTAGAGTCCAAGCTGTGACTGAGAAGCTAAAATTTCACTTTCCCATTTAATATGTTCTTGGGTTCATTATGTCAAGACTCTCCTAGTTAAGGCCTCCTTAATGATAATCAGAAAATAAAACCAGCATTTCTATACAGGGAAAATAGGCAACAAAGCTTCCTTACAAGTGGGCAGCACTGAATTTTGTAGTTAGATCATTATAGATTAATTTATCAAAGATTTCCCTAGGAATCACCAAAATTTCATTTTCCAAATTAGGCATATACTTTATTCTAAGCTCAGAACTGTCCTTCTGTGTTTATAATTTCAGTTCATTTCACTTGCTATGTTTTCAAAATGTATTTTTAATTTATCTTATTTTGTCTCTCTTTTTTTTTCCTTTTTTCCCTTCTTTTAATTAAAAAAATGCGATTCTCTTTTCTGTCTACAAACCCAAAGCTTCTTCGGATGTTTTCCTTCAAGGTATAATGTTTTTGGAATGGAAATTCACTGCATGCAACTGCTGGATCTAACTATTAATGCTTACATGGTGTTTTATTTATTTTTTATGAATAGACATTTAAGCATTCTACTAGAGATAACACATTTAAGATGGAGAAAGTTCTTTAGAGTTTTAGAGTTGATTCAGCAACCCTACATTAATTCAGAGGTTTTGACCTAACATGAGACTAAAAATCTCTAAGGTCTATGAGATGTTATTAGTGAAGTGGGCCTCATTAAACATCAAAGCCAAGACTTACCCTCTCTTTGCAGATAAAAATGGAATCCAGTTTCACTGGTTGTACCTACCAAGTTCCATTTATGTTCTAAAATTTAACTCTGTAAGTCCTAATTCAAAAAAGGATTGTTTTTCAATAAGTACATATAAAAATTTCCATTGGCCTGAACTCTACCTTTTGGCTCTATAAAAATGATACTGTCTTTGAAATGCTTTAGATTAAAACACCCATCCCTTCCTTCCAGGGTTATCCAGGGGCCTTTTGGCTCTATCATACAATATTCAATGAGATTTCTATTCTCAGCTGAACTTTCTGATAGCTGATTCAGAGACAATAGAGTTCGTATATATATCATTCCTAAAACTAACTTACCAAATTAACATTAAATAAATTGAATTTTCTAGCAATTTTATAATTGGTGCAGCAGCAAAGATTAGATTAACATTTAATTAATTGGTACTAGTTTCTTCTCAAATCCTCAAGAGAGTTTGACAGCTAGTAACATTTAAAAAATTTCACTCACATGTAGTTTAATATTGCTGACATTCTGAAGCTTCTAAAGGGTGATGTTAGGCAAAGTACTATATTACTTTAAAGTATAAACCCTACCATTGTGGTATAAACTCAGGAAGCTTCTGTATTTATACACAGCTTAACATTTTCTGTTAAAAGCGTTTAACACATTTGCTCAGTGTAACGGGATTTACTATTTGCCTATATAGATAAGCATGTACACAAAATTTGATTTCACAATTGACTCATTTTTATTTCTCTATCCTACTCACATGCAACACCATTAAATGCCTTCATGTAACCAACCTCACATCTAATAGTTACTAGAATAAGATTCCATGTAGTTGTTTGATTTAAATCTTCAAACTTTGAGTTCTTTTGGTGTTCAATCTTCTTGCTATAGCTTATTAGCTTGGTGGTATTATTTTCAGCTGCACTGCTTAAGCTCAAAATTTGAAATCTGCAACTGCTATCCTTCTAAGTTCAATTTCACCATTGTAGATCATGATGTCATAGCAATTCCCTGAGTACTCATTTTCAGATTCATCATTCGCACACTGGGGACATTGTGGAGACATGGTCTGGGATTTATCAGGTAAAACTAACTCTTATCCCGCTCCTTCCCTACTCCATCTCAGGCCCCTACAATTGACATCCGCCCACGATCAGCAACCATTCAAATGAACAATGCCACACACCTTCAAGAGAGAGATGAAGAATACGGGTATGAGTGTCTGGATGGCAAGGACTGTGCCAGTTTTTTCTGCTGTTTTGAAGATTGCCGAACAGGGGCTTGGAGACACGGGAGGATACACATCCGTATTGCCAAGATGGACTCCTATGCGCGGATCTTCTTCCCCACTGCTTTCTGCTTGTTCAATCTGGTTTATTGGGTCTCCTACCTTTACCTGTGAAGAGGTATGGGTGTTACTGATGTGGGTCTTACTCACTAAATCTCATGAAGAGAAGATGTCCTTTCTAAGTCTACTTACATAATCCCCTGTGTAGTTTACCATACTTTGAATTTGTTTCCGTGTTCCAGCCTGGTAAATTGTATTCATGTCATATTGTTTGCACCCAACTCTCCTATGCTAAGTGTAATTTGAAGTGTAATGTTTGCTGTGTCTCAAAACCTGCAAGGCAAAGTGAAATTAGAGCAAGAACATTGAAACAAAACAAGCTTTTCTTTCAGCTACAACAATTGCAATTGTGAAAGCCAATATTATTTACAATGGTGTTGTCCTTCCTGAATTCAAAATACAATTAGATGCAAAAGACCCAAAAGTGTACCCTCTGTTCTGGGATCAAGTTGTGGTAAATTTGATTCCCAAAGGATATCTCCCTAATTTGAGAAAAATCACAACCTGCTTTAAATATAGGAACCTAGACTAGAAATCTATTATATCTCCCTTCCAAGATATGAAGGAAACTTCCTCCACATCACATGTACAATGATGTAAATATTTCAGTAACATAGAATGCTTCAAGTTTAATGCATGCATCTCTAGAGCTGAAACAAGTGGACTGACGTTAACATCATATTGTCTTTTATTCTGTGTCTTTGGGCTCTAAATGAATCATGAATGTAATTATATGGGTTTGGGTTTGGAACAGGAGAGAGGAATCTTCTCCCTCACGCATGAAGATTCAAACATCTTGTTTTTTTTTTTTTTTTTTTCCTTGTAAGACGTATTACAACACTAAGTAAATACAGACTGGATAATTGACATTTGCCACCTCGAAATATGCCCAATTTCATAGAGTATAAAGTAAATAAATGTATGTGCTTGCTACTTTTTCTTCTTTTTAGGATATAGGTCATCACAGAACTTACGCTCAAGATCTGCTTCCCGTGACTGTGAGTGCCTTGTGGGCAGAATCCTTGTCATCTCTTCTTTGGGTCCTCAGCACCATGTAGAGTGCTCGGCACACAGTTGGTGCCAGTGAATGTGGTTTGAAGTGAACTGGCTTTAGATGCCTCTGATAAAGCTCTCTGAACTGGTCTGGAACCAGTGATTCACCTTTTCACACAGGCGTTGTCCAGTGCTATTTGATCTTGTAGAAGTAAACAGAAGGATCCAAAGAACTTTGACTATTTTTGTTCATTATTACACATTTACTTTAGGCAAAGATCATATTCCTTTTAGAACAATATTTACATCCTATATTTCTGTACAGAAATGAGTCTACCAGGGCATAATTAGAATCTGTGTAGTATGGTTCCAGGTCTGGGGGTGAGTCAGTCCTGACACCCCACTTTTTCACCGAGGACATAGACAGGAACAACAGGAGTCATACCTGACTGGTGTTCAAATGCAGTATCCTTTGTTCTGGGGAAAGCAAAATGTACTGAAGTTTACATTTACGAGATTAAAGAAACCTGAAAGACTTAGAAGGCAGTCGAGCCTATGACTGTGTCCCCATTTGACCAGACTGTACTCTCACGAAGTGGCTATCCCAGGCTTAAGACTTGATGAGTTGAGCTCTGTTTTCATGTACTCATCCTGAATTCTATTTTTCTAAAATCATGTCCTTCACCAGTTCTGCCTTTTGGCAATCATTTCTTTAAGTCAGAATTCAATCATAGCTACAGATAATCTACAAAGAGTAGAAAAGAAGAGAAAGTGTCATTGTTAATAGAAAACCATGTAAAGAAGAGAAAGTGTCATTGTTAATAGAAAACCATGTAAAGTCGTCATCAGGTCATCTGGATGAATCTTGAAATACATATAGCTGCCAAATTTACAAACCTTTACTGTATCAGTGCTGTAGTATATAACCTCAAACAGGTGTAAATAGAATTAATTATTTTCTTGTTTTGAATTGTTAACATATTAAATGTTGACTTTTTGGGAGAGTTGTTGGCAAATTTTCAATGACAAGAAAACATGTTGTTATTGTCAACTTGAAATGTATTCCGTTAATGGGGACATTCAAGAAAAAAAGATAGCTTTCCAATGTGTGCATAGTATTGGCAACAAAAATATATATTATATATAATCTGATTCTTAATTATCAGCTGCTCCCGGTCTATGTATATGAAAACCTTTTCACAAAGGGAACTGCCTAATATGTGGACTTTTACAATAAAAATGCTGCATTCTAAGCCATGGCATCAGGTCAGTGGTTGGTTGGACTTGTTTGTCTTAAAAGAGACAAACTTCACTTTCTGTTTGTCTCTTCTCTGATCCCTCTTCTCTGTCTCACTCCCCAACACTGCCTTCCCTTTATGTAAATTTTAGTTGTGAGCAGTGTGATCATGTTTTGCATGATACTCACTTTAAAGAAATTAAGAGATGGTTTTTGGAGTGTGGAGTAGAGACATAAAGAAACGGCATGAAGGAGTAGCTCAAGACTTCTGTGCCTAAAACTTTGGTGAGGCTAACAAGATGGACACTGGTATCAGCCATCACTGGGATCCCATCTCTACCAGAGACCAGCTGTTTCACAATTGTCAGGTCAGCCTTTATAAGCCTCCATTTTACCAGCTATGAATTAGGTGTAGTAAGGCCCCCCCATGTGGTGACACCAGTGCTCTGCTGCTGGGCTCCTCCCACTCCCATCACATCAGCTAATAGCATCTGGCAATATTCAAATATGTCTTAATTGAGGCCCTGTAGCATGATGTTTCATTTTGAAAGAGTAACTGCACTGCAAACCATTCTTTATACTACAGGCTGACAATCTAAGTTGTTATTGAAAAATCTCACATATTATATTATTTTCAAAGCCAAAGAACCTGTCTCTGTAACCACCCCCTCAAATTAAAAATATAGGGAACCATGCTGCAGAGACAGTATCATATTTTTAAGTCCTCTGAATTCCTCAGAATGGTTAGCATGCTGCTGCTGTTAAGTTGCTTCAGTCGTGTCCAACTCTGTGTGACCCCAAAGATGGCAGCCCACCAAGGCTCCCCCGTCCCTGGGATTCTCCAGGCAAGAACACTGGAGTGGGTTGCCATTTCCTTCTCCAATGCATGAAAATCAAAAGTGAAAGTGAAGTCGCTCAGTTGTGTCCAACTCTTATCGACCCTATGGACTGCAGCCCACCAGGCTCCTCCGTCCGTGGGATTTTCCAGGCAAGAGTACTGGAGTGGGGTAACAGTTAGCATAATCCTTTACAAACCTAGCTACCCTACCTTCCTCTTGCTATCATTCTCTTGGCCCCTCATGTCTTCCTGCATTCAATTTAAACATCTATTTCTCACCTTCCAGACACACAAAAAAATTAGTTTTCATTTCAGTCTTGTTTCCCATCTAACTCAATGCCTTTATTTTTAGCTTCCATCCCCTTTTTAAAGTCTCAGTATTATTCTGACTAGTAGCAATGCTTTTTGTCTCTAACGAAGGTCAAATTACATTTAGCCAAATGATGTGGTCATTGGGGATTATGTCAAAAACTGCTATCTCTATGCCTTGTCACTATGGATTTTTGTTTAACATGTAGAAGAAAGAAAGAATGACCTACACCGATAGCTCTGCTATATAATTTTAATGCTCACTGAGTTGCCAAAGGTCACACAGTTAATGGCAAACATGGAACAGCCACCCAAGCATTACTCTTTCTACTGACCCTCACGGTGTTTTAGGATTTGGAAGTCAAATCTGGAATACATTATCTTCCTCTTCATGCTTTAAGATCTGTCAAATTTGAAGATGCCTTCTTCTTTGATCTTGACTTCATTTTAATTGCAATGAGACAAATTTTAAAATATGTAGCAACAGAGTTAAGTTGATGGATTCTACATTTATTTCATTCTATTTCTAGTCACTTTCCAGTGTTATTCACTGCTTTCAGAATTCTGCTTGAAAGAAGGGATCTCCAAGAATCTGAAAAGTTCTAGACCCAGACAGAGTTGCCCCTTTTTCTCTCTGGGTGTGGAAGAACAGAAAACCAGAGTTTCTTATATTTTGTCTCTACTGGCTCATTCTTTCCACTGTATCCGAAAAGTGGTAGAAGTACTCTATTAATACTTGGTCTGAGGTTAGATACCAATTACAAAATCCAGTTGTGATTTTATTTTTCTCTATTTGGGTTTTTTTTTTTTTTTTAAGTTTTCCCTTACTATTGTTTTTGAAACAAAATGGAAAAGCAGACACTCTTACTCCAGATTACACAGGTTCAAATCCTAGACCTGTCAAGACTTAATATTCAATGTTTCTCTACCTCAGTTTCTTTTACAATGAGTGACTGAAGTAATACTGAGGAGTTATTGGATTTTTAGTAATTTTCTTTAGCACAGATATGAAATACCATAAAACAAAGAGCAGGAGGCTCATAGTCTACTTGGCTTAAGAACAATGATTGTCATTTATGAAGTTAATTACTACATTGTTCTGCTTTGTGGGAATGCGGTATTATCATCCCATATTTGGGAAATTCACGTACATAAAGAAAATTATAGAGCTAAGTGTTAACAGAGGACTACTCTCAAGTGGAACAGTATATTATTTAAATCACTGTATGTGATATGTATGAAGATACAAACGTTGATACCTTTTGAAAATTAAACATGATTTCCCTTAAAATATTTAAATCCCTAAAAAGATTGTTAAATAAACATGTGTAACATAAATAAATATGTAGTTCTATCTTAATATAGTATTTTTGTGATATAAATCAATACATTGTTTTGTAGATGTTTCAAAAATCCTTAGTGAAATGAACATGAGGACTCATTAATCACTACCGAGGGCTCTGCCCATAAAAAAAAGAAAAAAAATGTCACTGGACCAAGAATGGAGATTTTTAAGTCACAACTGAAGTTCTTCCAATTTTAGTTCCTTCTCCTGACATGCCTTAATTCTATCACTCCTCTCTGTTTATTATGGTATGATATTATTGATTACCATCTACCATTTAGATTCTCCTAAACTCTGCCATCGGAGAAGGCAATGGCACCCCACTCCAGTACTCTTGCTTGGAAAATCCTATGGGCAGAGGAGTCTGGTAGGCTGCAGTCCATGGGGTCTCTAAGAGTCGGACACGACTGAGCGACTTCCCTTTCACTTTTCACTTTCATGCATTGGAGAAGGAAATGGCAACCCACTCCAGTGTTCTTGCCTGGAGAATCCCAGGGACGGGGGAGCCTGGTGGACTGCCATCTCTGGGGTCGCACAGAGTCGGACATGACTGAAGTGACTTAGCAGCAAACTCTGCCATGTCTCCATATAGATATCTTGACACATCTGTCCTATTTCCTCCTTGAGTAGTTTCTAAAATAGTGCCATATTCCTAGAATACCTTTTTCAGCTCAACATACTGAAGAGTCACTAATTAAAGATTCTACCTGGTTCAAGAAGTCTTTCCAGTCTGACTAAAGTATAATAGGCTATTTTTTTTTTTTCATCCCTTCCAGTACTTGATGAGATTTTTGAATAGTCTAATCCTAATATTTATCTCAGCTAAGCACTTAAATTCATCTAATCCTCTTAGTAAACACATTTTAAATGAACAATTCTGTGACAAGAATATGATATAAATAATTCACTATCCATTTGCATCTTAAATCAGGTTGTTTATCTTCCATCTATCTCCCTGCTATGCAAATTTGCCTCATAGATTTTTTTTTTTTCTGTTATTTGTAATTTTTATGGATCTGAAAATAAGTGACCCATCAAAAAGTTTTGATTAAGCATCTACTGCAATTCAATATAAAGCTTTCAATAAGTGCATATTGCAAGCCTCATACAGGTCACTGTGATGTAGGATGAGATACATTTCAGGACATGGTCTGCATCAAAATGTCCATAATATGATAGAGGAGTCAGATAAGAATGCAAGTAAATATAATGAAGCTGTGCAAAATAGTTGTAGATAAAAGAAACTGTTCTAATTGAGGGTGAAATCAGAGAAGATTTCCTCTGTAATACAAAGCATTCCACCATGTGTGAGAAGGACCCATTACTGCTTTAAAGCTTTCTTTCTGGCTACTAAGGAAAGCCTTGTAGAAAATTTGAAAAATATGAAAATGCACAAAGAAAAAAAATGTTATCCTTTATCCACTAGCAAGAGTTAACCTCTAAAAGCATCATTTATATTTTTCTCCTTTTTCAGTTTTCTTTATGTATTTAAACAGATAGATAAATAATATATAGATAAATACAATAGAGGCATAGGTAAAAACACACAATAGATATGCTTTGCAGCCTGATTTTTCATACAGTTAGGCATGAATTAACAAACATTTTCTGGCATTCTATTATTATATCATACATCTATATTATAATTTATTTAGCCAGTCCCTATTCTGTTTATTTTTGTTGTTATAAATAATTCTACAATCAATATCTATATATATCTCAGATACTATATGTATTTCCCAGAATTTTCATAGAACAAACACCAACAATTGGCTTTGTTGAATATAAAGGCATAAGCATTCAACAGAGTCTAAGCAGATATCAGAAGGTATACTCAGAGAGATAAGTGAAGAAAAATGAATGGAGGGGTTATTTGCAAGGTTATGGGCAAGGTTAAGATCCACCAATAAAAGGATGCAGTGGTACCATGGGTCTACCAGGAGTGGAAAGTCATTCAGTTCTGTTCAGTCGCTCAGTCATATACAACTCTGTGATCCCACAGACTGCAGCACGCTGGGCTTCCCTGTCCATCACCAACTCCCAGAGCTTGCTCAAACTCATGTCTATCATTACCATCTGAATTAGTGTCCTATTGCTCCTGTATCAGATAACCACAAACTTAGGGACTTAATGACAGCACAAATTCATCATCACCTCTGAACGGTGGAAGTCTCACTGGCTAAAACAGAAGTGTCTTCTAAGCTGAGTTTTTGCTGGATACTCTAAGGGAGAATATGCTCTTTGCTTTTCAAGTTTATAGAGGCTCCCTGCACTTCTTGGCTAGTGGGTCCTCTTCCATCTTCAAAGACAGCAATCACATCAGTACAACCTGTTTCCTTCCTCACATGTCCTGTTCTAGCTCTGAACTCTGACCTGCAAGAACCACTGAGATAACATTGTCACTTAGTGGCTCAGTCATGTCTGACTCTTTGTGACCCCATAGACTGTAGCCCACCAGGCTCCTCTGTCCTTGGAATTATCCAGACAAGAATACTGGAGTGGGTTGCCATTTCCTTCTCCAGGGGATCTTCCCAACCCAGGGATCGAACCCAGGTCTCCCTCATTGCAGGCAGATGCTTTACTGTTTGAGCCACCAGGGAAGCCCAAATAACAGCACCCAACAATCCTGGAAAATTTAAATCTATTCATCTCCAAATCCTTAACTTAATCCCATCTACAAACCATCTCCCCCCACCCACCCTTCTTTTTTTTAACCAAATAAGGTACATTTATTCACAGATTCTGAGGATTAGAACGTGAACATCTTTGGGGGGACAATTATTCTGCCTATCATACCTCTCTAGTCCTAACAAGAGGAAAGAGCCGTAATGAGACCCAGAACGTGCTGCAGAACAAGCCAACAGGAGCTGTGACTTTGGACAAATGATGCAGCCATTTCCAATAGTGGTCAGACAGAGAGGGAGGGTGAGGATGATTACCCAGAATTCTCTTCTCCTTCATAAAGCAGCCTGTTATTTGATCAGTTGGTCAAACCAAATAGATAGTGGAAGACAAGGAAACCCACTCAGATAGTGTGGGCAACAGAGGTTAGCCTCACTGGGGCATACTGCATAGTGAGAGGGTAGAAAGTCAATCTAGAGGAATGGATGGAAATTATCCAGAAAATCTCTCCCCAAATTAGCACATAACAGCATAGTCTCTTTGTTTTGTATACTAGTTATCATAATTCTCTGATGATAAAGGTGATATTTATGTCATTTCAATGGTTTCTATTGCATGAAAAAAGTAATCGTTAAAAAGAATCACAGTGGAATTCTAGAGACCATGTATTCTATTCAGCACAAATAACTTTCCAACTGACTTTACAACCATCAAGCAAATGCCTTCAGAAAACAGCTTTCTGGGAGTTAATGTGGGTTAATAGCCATGGCCCTATGGTGAGCCCCATGGCAAGGATGCCATGTCAGGCAGTGATTTGCAGTCCAAAGCAGCCTGGAGATGTTTTACAGAGAGTGGACCTTCTGATCCAGTATTTCTCATTTGCTATTGCTCAGTTTTAAAACGGCAAGGCTTCTGAGTCAGTGTGAACCCAAGGATACAATTCTGAGTTCAAGGCTAAAAATAGCAAAACCAGTCTTAATAGCAAAATAGCAAAAATAGCAAAACCAAAATGACTAGAGGACAATTAAAACTTAATTGATATAACTTAACTGGAAGTGATTACAGTTGAACCATTTGGAGACCAGATAAATTCAACAGGCTCTTTGAGCCTAGTGTCCAGCCATGTACAAGACTATGACTGCCTCACTGAGCAGAGTCCTCACTCCTTTGAAAGTCACGAGAGGAAGTAAGTCCTCATTAGGACCAGATTTTAACCCTCCTGAACAGAAGATTGGGCAAGTCTACATGGTACTTCAGTTTAGTTCCTTTCCTCTTCTAAACATCTACTGACTCTGTCTTCCCTTTCACTCTTTGATTTTTTTTTTTTCCTTTCCAAAAAAGACTTGATCCCTTTGGAAAGTAATGAAGATGTGATTCAATTCAGTAAATACATTAAGCACCCATCATATGCCAAACATTGAACTATGCTTTGGAGCTGTCATGGCATAGGGTTTGTCTGTATAAAGTTTACAGTATCACGCCAAAAAGTATTAAATTTGAAATGCAGTGCTGCTGCTGCTGCTGCTGCTAAGTTGCTTCAGTCGTGTCCGACTCTGTGCGACCTCATAGATGGCAGCCCAAGAGGCTCCCCCGTCCCTGGGATTCTCCAGGCAAGAACACTGGAGTGGGTTGCCATTTCCTTCTCCAATGCATGAAAGTGAAAAGTGAAAGGGAAGTCGCTCAGTCGTGTCTGACTCCTAGTGACCCCATGGACTGCAGCCTACCAGGCTCCTCCGTCCATGGGATTTTCCAGGCAAGAGTACTGGAGTGGGGTGCCATTGCCTTCTCCGTGAAATGCAGTAGTTGGTAAGAATTATTAATGCATAACTAATGATTCTGATTACAAAATTCTTATCCCTTCTCAGATCCAATATATGAGAAGTTGCCATGGGGCACAAGATAAAGGATCTTGATAGAAAATGAAATCAATTTTATTCCATCTCTGTTTTTTTTTACAAGTAAATAAAATTGTAACCTTAGGGGGTGGAAAATCGGCTCAGACTTTTCTAATGAGAGATATGGACCACATGGAACTCCCAAGTTTACCTCTAATATCACATATAAACTATGCATGAAATTTCACATAAACATCACAAGTACCAGTACTTCCTTTGAAAAAGAATGAAGAGGATGGATATAGTTCATTATCAGCAGACCTGTTATTATGTTTATTTATATTTATACTAGTTAACTTTACAAAATGCAGTTCTTACACTGGTCACAAGTTTTACTATACAATTCCATGTAGAACAAAATTAAGATAACATTTTAGCACTTGGAAAATATTCTACAAAGATGTATGAACAGAATAATCCAATTGTGAAAATTAATGCAAATCCATATCCATTCTTCATTTCTTAGCTTGAGATTATGAACTCTGACCAGATGAGGAACCCCTTAATGCTATTTACCCTAATCTGTGCTATATACATTTGCCAACCAAGATTTAGGCACATAAAAATGGTCTTTTTGTCACGTGACCTGAAATATCAGTTTTCTCCATTCACAGCCTTAATACCTTTTAGCCTTATCTCCCTTGACTAGAGTCACATGATCCTTGAGCTGCACAGAGATCTTAGTCACTTTGAAGGTCAGCTTTCAGAGAGAGCTTTCCAAGGAAAATCAAGACTTCTGCCACCCATTCCAAAATGAACCATGAAAGCCACATATGTTCAAAGCAAATCAGGACCTGCAGCTTTTCTGGGATCCTAACACTGGGTACTTCAAAGTAAAGTTCTGAGTGGACTACCTGGTGTATTTTAAATCAGAAAATCACAAAGATAACTTCCAAGTTTGTTAGCTAGACAGATAGATTGATATAGACAACAGATAAATTACACGAAAAAATGATAAAAATATTTATGATGTTTAGAGCATTGGAGATCATTGCTTTTTAAAGAAAATCCTCATCTGAGTTTTCTAAAATCCTCAGTTATTCACATGAATTAATCTTATAATCAGAAAATGGATATGTTTTTAAATTTTAAAACTGCTGTGATAAAATCTAGATTTTAAAAATACATTTTATGTAGTCAGCTTAGAAAAGAACTTTCTTAGAGAACAAGACACTCTTCTGGTAAAGCAGACTGCAGTGCAGTAGTACATACATATTCATACACACAAAACCACACATACAAGAGAAAGAGTTTCTTTAAATGTTCAGTGTTCTGAAAACCAGAAATAGAGCACGTTCACTTTCTGCTATAGCTCACACACATTCCCTTTGTCCTCTTCTCCAGGCCCTTCCTGTGTCAGATGGCATTTCAAGAAGCTATTTGAAGACAGCCCTTCCTACACTCACACCTCCACTTTCATTCTTCTCTTTCTGAAAAATACAGAAAGTGCTCAAGGGAAGAACCAAGGTAATAGCTCTGGAGATCAGAGTTCTCCTTTCATTTCCATCATTAGGGGAGCTCATGTGGCAACAGTCAGTCTGTGTTCCACCATCCCACAGTGTGGTATTCAATGTTTCTACGGTGACAGGGCCCCAAAAGTGGGTTATGGTAGCCCTCCTCCAATTAGTCACAACTACTCTGCTGTGAGGCTGATGGAATAATGTTGCAACATTCCTTTTCCCTAATGTGGACTGCTTAAGAATGATTAAACAGTCTGCTTTGCCCTCCACAGTACCCACACAGAGATAATGAAGTGACCTGTTTAGAGGACACAGTGGAAGGTGCATATTGAATTTTTTTTTTTAATATTATAGATCCTCACATCTTACAAGGACCTTGAAGGTCTTCTACTTCATGCATCTATTTAATTTTTCACTCATTCAAAATATTTGTTAAGCACTTAATAAGTGCTAGAGGCCCTTCATGGATCACAGCCTTGTCCTGGCAAAGGGGCTTGTGTAACTCAGTGAAGCAGTGAGCCATGCCATGCAGGGCCACCCAAAATACTCTCCAAAATAGTGGAGAGTAATTACAAAATGTCAGAGAGAGGAGTGAATGGCAAACCACTCCAGTATTCTTGCCATGAGAACCCCATGAACATGAATAGTATGAAAAGGCAAAAAGATAGGACATTGGAAGATGAGCCCCCCAGGTCAGAGGATGTCCAGTATGCTACTGGGGAAGAGCAGAGGATGATTACTAATAGCTCCAGAAAGAATGAAGATGCTGAGCCAAAGCGAAAATGATGCTCAGCTGCTGATGTGTCTGGTGGTGAAATAATGTCCAGTGTTGTAAAGAACAATATTGCATAGGAACCTAGAATGTTAGGTCCATGAATCAAGGCAAATTGGAGGTGGTCAATCAGATGGCAAGAGTGAACACTTACATTTCAGGAATCAGTGAACTTAAATGGACTGGAATAGGCGAATTTAATTCAGATGACCAATATATCTACTATTGTGGGCTAGAATTCCTTAGAAGAAATGGAGAAGCCCTCACAGTCAACAAACGAATCCAAAATGCAGTACTTGGGTGCAATTTAAAAAACTACAGAATCATCTCTGTTAGTTTCCAAGGCAAACCATTCAGTATCAGGATTCCAAGTCTATGCCCCAATCACTAATGCCGAAGAAGCTGAGATTAAATGGTTCTATGATGACATACAAGACCTTCTAGAACTAACACCAAAAAAAAAAAAAAAAGGTTTCCTTTAAATCATAGGGGACTGGGATGCAAAAGTAGGAAGTCAGGAGATACCTGGAGTAATAGGCTTATTTGGCCTTGGAGTACAAATGAAGCAGGGCAAAGACTAACAGCTTTGCCAAGAGAACACACTGGTCATAGCAAACATCCTCTTCCAACAAGAGAGGAGTCTACCCATGGACATCACCCGATGGTCAATATTGAAATCAGACTGATTATATTCTTTGGAGCCAAAGATGGAGAAGCTCTATACAGTCAGCAAAAACAAGACATGGAGCTGACTGTGGCTGGCTCAGACCATCAGTTTCTCATAGCAAGATTCAAGCTTAAACTAAAGAAAGTAGGGAAAACTACTGGTTCATTCAGGTTTGATCTAAATCAAATCCCTTATGATTATAAAGTGGAGGTGATGAATAGATTCAAGTGTTTAGATCTGGTAGAAAAAAGAACTACGGAGAGAGGTTTATAACATTGTTCAGAAGGAAGTGACCAAGGATATGCTCAAAATCCTTCAAGCTAGGCTTCAGCGGTACATGAACCAAGAACTTCCAGATGTACCAGCTGAGTTTAGAAAAGACAAAAGAACCAGAGATCTGCTGGATCACAGAAAAAGCAAGAGAATTCCAGAAAAACATCTACTTCTGCTACATTAACTAAGCTAAAGCCTTTGGGTGTATCACAGCAAACTAGAAAATTCTTAAAGAGGTGGGAATACCAGAGCACCTCCTGTCTCCTGAGAAACCCATATGCAAGTCAAGAAGCAACTGGACATGGAACAGCAGACTGGTTCAAAATTGGGAAAGAAATATGACAAAGCTGTATATTGTCACCCTGCTTATTTAACTTCTATGCAGATACATCATGCAAAATGCCTGGCTGGCTGAATTCCAAACTGGAGTCAAGATTGCCTGGAGAAATATCAATGACCTTGGATATGCAGGTGATACCACTCTAATGACAGAAAGTGAAGAGAAAGTAAAGAATCTCTTGATGAGGGTGAAAGAGGAGAATGAAAAAGCTGGCTTGAAATTCAACATTAAAAAAACTAATATCATGGCATCTGGCCCCATCAATTCATGGCAAATAGAAGGGGAAAAAGTGGAAGCAGTGACAGACTTTATTTTCTTGGCCTCCAAAATCACTGCAGATGGTGACTGCAGCCATAAAATTAAAAGACTATTGCTCCTTAGAAGGAAAACAATGACAAACCTAGAAAGCATATTAAAAAGCAGAGACATCACTTTGCCAACAAAGGTCTACATTGTCTCAACTATGATTTTCCCAGTAGTCATATACGGATGTGAGAGTTGGACCGTAAAGAAGGCTGAGCACTGAAGAATTGATGCTTTTGAACTGTGGTGTTGGAGCAGGCTTTTGAGAGTCCCGTGGACATCAAGGAGATCAAACCAGTCAATACTCTAGGAAATCAACCCTGAATATTCATTAGAAGGATTGATGCTGAAGCTTAAGCTCCAGTACTTTGGTCACCTGATGCGAAGAACCAACTCACTGGAAAAGGTCCTGATGCTGTGAAAGATTGAAGGCAAAAAGAGAAGAGAGCAGCAGAGATTGAGATGGTTGGATGGCATCACCGACTCAGTGGACATGAATTTGAGCATACTCTGGGAGGCAGTGAAGTACAGGGAAGCCTGGCATGCTGCAGTCCATAGGGTTGCAAAGAATCAGACACAACTTAGTGACTGATTCACTGATTCACAGTAACTTAGTGAACACACACAAGTGTTAGAGGTCATGTTCCATGCTGAGGACAGAATAATAAAGTCATAGAAATGGGCTTCTTTTTTAGAAAATAAAGTATTCCATTATTTAATAACTGACTACATGCTGTGTATGAGACACTGGGGCATTAAGTCTAGAAGAGTAAACCTATAGCAAAGGTAGGGATCTATACATATTGTATACTTGCCCAGCCTTCAACTGCCAGCTCCTAAATTTCTTTGCCTGGGTGCATTTGGGTTGGTTATTGCAGTTAATTTTGTTTTTTTACATGGTAGATTACAAGCGTTAGGAAATTAATGTCCTCTCTTCCAATTCCCTGACCTCTTCTCAGTTACCTTCAAAAGTTAACTGACGGGAGCTGGTGGCAGGGTGATTAACTACACTGTTTTATCTGGGATAAAGGGATTACCCTGTGCTAAAAGTGTAACTTTTAGCATAACCAAGATAGTATGTGAATATGCCAACTCTGTCCTAGCCTGGGATAACTGTAAGGCACAGATTTTAAAGTGGCTCCCAGAATGCCTCAACATGTTAATATCCACTTATCCAGAGTGGCACTTGAACTCTTCACTGTCTATTTAGCTTCCCTATTTCACTTCCTTTTTGTCCCCAGTTTCCCAAGACACCTGTAAAATTATCTGCACTTGAATAATCCCTCTCTAAGGCTATTCTTCTAAAGAAAACAAGGCTAAAATAAAGTCATGATACCTATTCTTAAAGGAAGATAAAGTGTAGTTACAAAGTCAGACAAGAAAATGGGCAATGACACTAGTGTGATGAATTCTATTATCAGGAAAACCACTCTGCACTCCAGAAGAACATAGGGGGATCTTGGTTAGAGAGAGAGAAGGCTTGTAAGAGAAAACTCCATCTAGACAGAATCATGAAAGATGGGTTACAGTTAACTCACTGAATGGAGGAGGAAGGATAAAAATTTTAGGCCGGAGGAAAAAAAAAATCTTGTTAAAATCTTAGAATGGAAAAGAAAGTGCACCCCGCTTAGGGATCTACGAATAGGGTCCAATGGTTGGAGCTTAGAATGAAGTAAGCAGTTGGACAGAGAAGAAGAAACAGATTTAAAGAGGTACTAGGTCACTCACGAATGACCTTTCCTCGCCTGGTAAGGAGAGCAGACATTATCCCGAGGGCAGCAGAATGGCATTGACAGGCTTGAAGTAAGCAAGGAAATGACATGATTGGATCTGACTTCACAAAATCACTCAGACTGCATTGTGAAAAATGGATTGGAGGGGTCATGACCTGAAGCGGGGACACCAGCTAGGAAGCTGCAATTCAGGGGAGGGTTAATAGTGTTTTGAACCATGGGGATAAGTAGAATGTGCTGTATTTTCAAGGTATTAAGGAAGGAGAAGTTAGAAAATTTGTGATTTACTAGATATGGTTTGTAAGACAAAAATTCTTGCTTGAGTAAATGGAAGGAGATTGGAAAATCATTGCAATAGAAAAATAAATGAAATATTTCAGTTTAGATCTGTTGGATTTGAGTTTTTGTGGAGAAACCCTTGCATATTTATCATTAGAAGCAGTATTAAAAATAAATAATGGTAAGGAATGGGGAATCAAACACATCTGGATTCTAGCTGTATGCAGTGAGTAATTTATTAAACATCTTCAAGACTCAGTTCATTCATCTTAAAATGGGGACACTTTATGGTGAAATAACTCAAGAAATGGAAATTTCAGAGAATTTGGTCCATGGTTATTTCTCAATTATTATGATCTTTACATTTAATAGTAGTATTATCATCCAAGTAGTGATAATATAGTAGATGCTTGGATCTGAGATATTTAGATTGGAGACAAGAAGGGGAAAATGAGATAAAAGTATAGTCTAAATTATTAGAACATAAAACAGTACATGAAGATCAGGGAATGAATATGATAACTGAAGGAAAGTGTTTAGAATAAAAAAAGAGTAACCCTGAGTTAAAATAAAAGAAAATTCTTACAAGGAAGCCCAGTAGGACACAGCAAGAAAAGTGTAGTGTCTCAGCAACCTCAATCCCTCTGAAGTTCAGTGTGATGCAAGGAGAGGTTCATGAACTGATCAGATTCTGCACAAAGGTTAACTCAACCTAGGACTGAGAAGTTTCCATTGAATTTAGTAGCCAAGAAGTAAACAGTGGTTTTATCTACAACAATTTCAGCTGAGTGGAGGTGGCAGAAGTCAGACTGGAGTTGTCTGAAGTACAAATGCAAGGTGAAAAAAATAGAGACAGCAATTGTAGGCAACTTCTTTAAGATACTGGGATGTGGAGGGAAGGAGAGAGATAAGAAAATAGCTCTAGGGAGCCTAAAAGAGGTGAAGGCAAAGTTTAATCTTTTAAAGATGGGAGAGAATTTCACAGGTTTAAATACTGTTGGGAAGGAGCCAAAGAAAACCAAGGTTGAAGACTAAGAAAATGAATTCTATCAGTGATGACCCAGATTCTTAAGGAGACTGAATGTAGTGGGACCTGATACATAGGTGAAGGGAAATGCCATTCACTTCATGATTGAAGAAAGAACAACAAAAGATTGGTACTGAGGTGTGTGTGTCATTTGTCAAAAAGATATGATGCACCTGATGCATCGTAAGATCCAGGAAGGAGATGGAAGGTGATAAATATTGACTGAGATGGTGAAGGGTCACAGAATAAATCTAAGTCACGCAAATTCACAAACACCAATCCAGATACAAAGAATCAGAATCTCTGTGTATCTGACCCTAAGATTATATTTTTAAACAACATCCTAAATAATTTCTATGAAATAGAAACATTTCCTGATTCATGAAGAAGCATTTGGGAAGTGACTTGGTTGGCACTAAAAAGAACAGGTGAGAGAAAGAGATGAAACAAGACTATGGAGATCAGAGGAAAGAGATACTGAAAATAGCAATGTCCAGCTTACTGGTGTTGACTGAAGGTCAAAGGTCTTGAGAACTGATAAAGACTCAAGTTATGTTGTTGGATGAGTGATCCATATAGACACTGAAGAAACTGAGATTTTTTTAGGACTTAGAGCGAGAAGCAAGGCTGTAAGTCAGATATTTAATTCTCCAGTAAATGATGAGGAGCAATAGGAAGATCCGTAAATGTCACCAGTGAAGTAAGCAGTGACAGAGCTGAAAGTCATACTTCTCAAATGATTTTTATTATTTAACCTAATGTTATATATTAGAAAGGTGTAAATGCCTGGAATAGTTTCTCAAAACCAAGAATCATTGTGCTCTCATAAAGCAAATGTGTTGGTACAGAAGAATAAATGGAACCAGAGAAACAAAGTAAATTTTTCTACATGAAATTCCTTTGATTTCTGCTTTAATTTGTTCTCCCTTACATCACCTCTATATTTTACAGACAAAGAAAGGGAGACCCATAGACTTAAGTAACTCGACAAAAGTTAAAAAGTTAGCCAATGATAAATTACATCTAAGACACAAATATCAAATGTGCTTGCCAAAATACCTCACTGATTTATGTGAATTTTCAAGAGTCTTGTCTAGTTGTAAAGGATAGACAGCAATAGAGTCAAATTTGCCAGGGTTAGTTACTATGGCCTGAAGCAGAGTTAACCAGTATCGAGAAGACTGACTTACTGTCTAATCACTTAACCTGAGCACTTGGGAGAATCTAGCTCTAAGAGGTTAAATTGTTTTCACTCTGAATTAGTTTCTCGGTTGACAATGAAGGAAATTAATTCTCTCACAATCCACAAGGCCAGAAGGTCAAAATCAAGTTGTCAACAAATCTATGCTCCCTCCAAAGGCTCTAGGGTAGAATTCTTTCTTGTCTCTTTTGGTTTCTGGTGGCTCCAGGATTTTCTTGATTTTGTGCCTGCGTAACCTCAATCTCTGCTTCTGTCTTCACAGGGCTTTCTCTTCTCTATGTGTCTTTCTCTCTATATATATGTGTTTTGATTTCTCCTGGATAATTAAATATATACATAAATATATATACACACATAAATATATATATAAATATATACATAAATATATATACATAAATATATATACTATATATATATAGTCTATTCAGGATGCTATAACAAAATAATATAGACTAGATGTCTTATAAACAACAAAAATTCTAGATGTCTTATAAACAACAAAAATTTATTTCTCATTGTGTTGGGAGCCTGTGAAATCCAAGATCAAAGTGCTGGCAGATTTGATGCCTGGTGAGAGCTCACTTCCTGATTTAAAGATGTCCATCTTTTCACTTTGTCCTTACCTGGTGGGAGGAGACAGGGAGCTCTTTGGGGCTCCTTTTATAAGGGCACTAATCCAGTCCAGCAGGGCTCCATTCTTAGGACCTGGTCATCTCCCAAATGTCCCACCTCCAAAGACCATTGCACTGGAGAGTGGTTTTCAATGTACAGATTCTGGAGGTACATAGACTTCAGTCTATGGCAGTCAGTCACCCGTCTCTCAGCTAGAATTCTACCACTGGTGAATTATAACACAGAAAGCTCCATTTCTTGCTCTACAAGCAGCTTTGAGGTATCTAAATTATCCACAGTCTCCCATAAGGGCTCTGCGAGTCATTAGATGATCATTATATAATGTTGTTAGTCCACAAACAAGGAAATGATATACCAGGGGTATAGAAGTTAATAAACAGCCTAAAATATTAAGGGTTAGATCTCAGGGATTCTGTAAATTCTCTAAACTTGTGTGTATTTTTTCCAACTCAAATCAAAAAAGAACCTTCAGTGTACATAATTTGAAAGAAATGTTGGTGGTCATGTTCATCCTGTCCTGCCTACTAACATTTCTCTCCAGACTAACTGCATCAATTTAGACTCTCACCAGAAAAAAATGGGAGCGAATAATGTTTTCATACTCCTGCTGATACATAGTACCTTACAATTTTTAATATTTTTTCTAAGCTATTGCGTGTGAAATTGTGCTGCTTTGTTTTAAATTGCATTTCTTTTATACTCACGAGTTTCCAAATCTTTCCTTATCTTTGTGATCATGCAAATCTCTTTTGTAAATCAGCTGTTCATATAAATGATATGTTTTTCTTCATATCTCTTTATTTATTCTTCTTTTTGATCTTCTTCATAGTAGGCTTTGTTTTTGTGTGGTCTGCATAGCTAGCCTTTGTTATAAATGTGTAGATGTTGTAAATACCTTCTCTCAGTTTGTCCACTGTTTTTTAGACTTTCTGTTGTGGCATACGGAAGTTTTCAATTCATTGTCATTAAGTTTCTGTATTTTTTCTTCAGCAAGTTTTCCCTAAGCAGTGAATGAAAACTATATTTGTATACTTAATTGTAACAGTTCTGTGATTTTAATTATTTTTAAATTACTTATTCCTATTGGAATTTATTTTTGTGTGATTTAAAGGATTTAGTGTATATACTGAACTGCTTAATTCAAAAAAATTATTCATGAACCAATTACCTCCCACATTAAAGTACATGCTATTCTGTTTACAATATCCAAAACACAGAAGCAACCTAAATGTCCATTGACAGAGGAATGGATAAAGATGTGGTACATATATACAATGGAACATTATTCAGCCATTGAAAAGAATGAATTATGCCATTTGTAGCGACATGGATGGACCTAGAGATGCTCATACCAAGTGAAGTAAGACAGGGAAAGAGAAATATCATATGATATCTCTTACAAGTGGAATCTAAAGAGAAATGATACAAATGAACTTATGCAGAAACCAGAAACAGATTCACAGACTTACGGTTACCAGGGGTGAAGGATGGGGGGAAGGGATAATTAGGGAGTTTAAGATCGACATGAACACACTGCTGTATTTTAAATGGATAACCAACAAAGACCTACTGTCTAGCACAGGGAACTCTGCTCAATGTTATGTGGCAGCCTGGATGGGAGGGGAGTTTAGGGTAGAATAGATACGTGTATATGTATGGCCTAGTCCCTTTGATGTCCACATGAAACTATCAAAACATTGTTAATCAGCTATACTCTAATATAAAATTAAAAGTTAAAAAATGTATATTCTTCTTCTGCCATACAACATCAATATATATTTATTTTCAGAATCTGTATCTGATCTATTTACTTACTGGTCTACCAGAGCATAACATAATGTCCACACAAATTTATAAAGGATATGGTAGTATATAATATATGCCTTGCTGAAGTTATGTTAATATAAACTTGAAGCAGCCATTAAGAAGAGATTGATTATTATAAGCAACATACACCCATGTAATATGTTACTATGCAGCAGCTAAAATAAAGGTGTCAATCTAAGCTCACTGACATTAAAAAAATCCATAATACATTGGTAAGTGGAAAAAGCACACTGTAAAATGATATCTATTTATAGATAGATATAAAAGTTGCAAAGTTGGATTTTGCACTTACAGTCCATATGTAAAGAAGGCATACTACTCCTATATATACAGATACACTGCATCATAAATGAATATTTTTCAAATATATAAGAGTTTACACTAAATTCCTGAGAATGCTGATCTCAGCACAGTATGTCATGTTTAGGGTATGAAGAGGAAAGGAAGGACATTCAGGAGAGAAGAAGAGAAGCAAAAGGGAGGGCAGGTGGGTAGGTGGAAGGAGGAGGAACAAGTGGAAGGAGGAGGAACAACTGGAAGGGGAAACGCTATTTTACTCTTTCTACCTGTATGTATGGTTTTAAATTTAGACAATGTACATGGTTTACTTTTATTATCAGAAAAAAAGGAACCATAGATGTGCACATATCAGTTTCCATAATGATACCCACATCCAGAGCTACATAGTTAATCGGGTATTACTAAGTAAAAACAAAACATATGTTTTTTTCTCTCACAAGTTAACAGAACATGTGCAAACGCATTAGCGGTATTAATTTGGAGAATTATACTGAAAGGTATGTGAGATGTTGTATAAGCTGGAGTGGTTAGAATATCCTATTTGATGGGTGACATCTAAGTAGAAACCTGAATTGAGCAGGGGAAGGAGTGTCACCTGAAAGCCAAGGGGTCTTGTCTAAGACCACGTCCCTCTGCAGTAAGAAGTAAGACTTTCAGACAATGCACTAAATTCCTATTTCCCTTCATAATAACTTTTCAGAAGAGATGCTATTATCCCCTTTTTAGGAAACATACAAGATAACCTGACTATCCCTCAGAGACAGGAGGGACCCCCACCCAAAATTTGGTTTGGGTGTAGAGAGTGATAACACACACGCACCTACAGGTGCAAATTAAGTGCTGCAATTCATGGGAAATCACTCTTTAGTTTCCTCATTGATTGAGGTGTGTTGTTGACTGATACATTGTAAAAGGCTGCTAGTCAAAGTCCATTCTTATCATTTTCCCCCATCAGTTTTCTGGCCCATAACAAGGCACACACTTGTGCCCCACCTCTCAAAAAATATTTACAGATTTACCTAATTGTCTACATAGAAAATTCAGGGATGACCATCTCCCTGAAACAACCTTTTTAAAGAATGACCTTGAACAAGACACCTGTCTACTCTGAGGCTCATTCTCCTCTTCTGCAAGGTAGAGCTGATAATGCCTCACAGAGTAGATGCAAAGATATATGAAATACTGTATAAAAGCAAATAGAAAGCTTGAGCCTTAATACACATTCAAGAAATTAGAAATACTAATATTATTACTATGAAAATGTTTTTCGTGCAGCACCAATGAAAGCTGATTATTCAGTAATGTCCTCCTCTGACCTTCAGTTTTTTTAAGGCTAGATAGAACTAAAAGATTCAGTTTACATATCATTATTAATGTAACACTTAAAATTGCATTTTAATGTGCTTTGTAAACTCCAGCAAAACCAACTGAATGAATGTGATCTATTCCTTTGGGAAAATAGAATTCTAAGAGAAAATCAGAAAGTTCAGGATTCAGTTCTCTATGAGAACTACATCTTTTCTGTACTGGCTTCCCGCCTACCCCCTCACTGCCCCTCAACAAATAAAACTGTGTTTGTTTCTACAATATGTCTTCTCATACCATCCACAGAGAACTGGAAAACTAGAATACTTTTTAATGTAGACTTTATTGCTCCCCAGAAATTGAGCTAAAAGAAGGTGAGAATCTATTACAGTTGGCTAAAGAGAAATGTTTAGTGATAAATTATCTATCTGAGCATGTACACTGGACACACAAAATAGCATGCAAGTGTCAAACTGAATGCAAACATGATTAGAATAAAGCTGTTCTGTGTCAGGGCCCTACTTAAATAAAAGTGACAAGTTCTGACAGAATTTCTGTCTGGTGTGAATGAAAAGACTGAGCAAGCAGCATTGAGACGATTTCTGAAATAGCTTTTTGTGAACAAAACATTAAAAATCCAAAAAGGTTCTGCTCTATACCGTCTGCAGACATACTCTGGAAACGAAAAGCACTATACTTTTCCAAAAGCCACATTTCTAACAGACTCCGATGGTGTGGTCTTTCTCCTGTCATCTCTCACTTCTAACTGGACTTGGGTCTTTGATTAGCTGTGGGTAAAACACTGCAGGTTTTCAAAACTACAAGGGAAAGCCAGGCTTAAAGGGCCACTACACTCCGATCTCCAAGGTCTGGTCATTCTCTCCACTAATTTATTTCCCAAGAGAGCACCTCACTTTCCCAGAGGCAGCTGTGTGCCTTCCCAGAAAAGAGGAAGTTTCAGTGCAATTACAGTAGCTCTTGTTCCAGAGTCTATTGAGAACTAACAGTATGACTTGAATATGCCCTCTGCTTTATCTTTGAGTCATTTTACTTTATATAAAATAGGAATAACACTTTCAACAATGATTAGATCCATATACATGTTAGGAACTATGACAGACATGGAAAATTTAGACGATGTACTCTCTGCCTCTAAAGGCTTCAAAGTCCAGTGACTATTAACTGAGCAATTAGAGATGATTTAAAACAATATTTAAACCATAAAGCTCTATGTCAATGCAAGGATTCGCCAGAATATTTTATTCTACACCTATTCATACACATGCACATCAAAGATACAAAGAGAGAAAAACATTCGGAGGAACAGAGTTAGAAAAAACTTGTAATTACTACCATGTTCTGTGTGCTTATATGTAATATTTGATTTTGTACTTGTGTTTTTCAAGAGGAATATGTATCACTTCCTTAATAAAATAAACAAATAAATGTTATTTCATCTGTATTTAGAAAAAAATAGATATTCACACAAGGATACAATTTTGTCATTTCCTTCTGATGCCCATGTTCCCCAAACTAACACAAATATGACCTCTCTCCTTTCTTGCAGATTATTTTCCTATAAGATGAGGGTAAAGGAAATGAGAGAGGGATGTGATACAAATTTTGTCATGATGGCTTTGAAAATTCTAGTGATCAGGTAAAGGAAAATCAGACCTGATGATAAATGCTGAATGGAGGCTGGAAGTTGTTTTGTTCAGTCTAATCCAAAGTGCTTATAACTTTGCACACTATATAACAAGTGCTCAGAACAGCTTTTGCTGCAGAAAGGTAAAGATGAGCTCCTGGGATCAAGTTTTAGCAATGACACATGAGTCATGAGACTTTTTTTCAAAAAGTCTTAGTTTTAAAGGAAATGGAAAGACAAGCCACAGACTGAGAAAAAATATTGACAAAAGACACATCGTAAAAACAAAAGACACTGCTAACCCAAATATGCAAAGAACCCTTAAAACTCAACAAGAAAATAAACAACCAATTTTAATATGGGACAAAGACCTTAACAGACACCTCACCAAAGAACATGCACAGATGCTAAATAAGCACATGAAGATACTCCATCTCATACGTCACCAGGGAAAAACAAATTAAAACAGCAATATGATACCATTTGGTACCCACTAGAATGGCCAAATCTAGAACCCTGACAACACCAAACACTGGCTAGGAAGTAGAGCAATGGGAACTCTCATTCATCACAGGTGGAAATGCAAAATGGTACAGCCAGTTTGTAAAAGAGTATGGTAGTTTCTTACAAAAATAAACATACTCTTACTATATGATCCTTTTCTTTGGTATTACCCAAAGGGGTTTAAAACAGGTCACACAAAAATCTGCATATGGATGTTAATAGTAGTTTCATCTGTAATGACCAAAGCTTGGAAGTAACCACGATGTCCTTCAGTAGGATAATGGATAAACAAAACAGAAAGATATTGAAATATTATTCAGTGCTAAAAAGAAACAAGTTTTCAAGCCAAGAAAAGACATGGAGGAAGCTTAAATGTATATTCTTACCAAGTAAAATAAGTCACTGAAAAATGCTACATACTGCATCATTCCAACTAAATAATATTCTGGAAAACACAAAACTATGGAGTTAGTAAAAAGATCAGTGGAGATAGTATAAAGCGATTGTGGTCTATGGGGAGGATAAATAGGCAGAGTACAGAGGATTTTGAAGTAAGTGAAACTACTTAGTGTAACACTGTAATAATGGATCCATGTCTTGACACATTTGCCCAAACTCGTAGAATGTAGAACACCAAGAGTGAACCCTAAACTGGTGTTTGGGTGATAATGATACGCCAATGCAGGTTTACTAGCTGTAATAAAGGTACCATTCTGGTGGTGATATTGATAAAGGGCATGGCTCTGCATGTGTGGGAGGAGAAAAGATATGGGACCTCTCTGTACCTTCCTCTCAATTTGGTTGTGAATCTAAAACTGCTCTAAAATGTCTTTAAAATGTCTCAGTTAATAAAAAGATAGTTTTGAAGATTCAAATCGTTTAGCAGAAATACTTTGCAGAAAAAGTCCTTGAATTGAATATGAACAAGTGTCCATGTCTGTTCCTGTCATAAAATACCTTCCCAGTCATTTGTGTGTGCTGAGGTGCACCGTCATGTCCAAATCTTTGCAACCCTATGGACTGTACCCTGCCAGGCTCCTCTGTCCATGGGATTCTCCAGGCAAGAATACTGCAGTGGGTTGCCATGCCCTCCTCCAGGGGATCTTCTCCATCCAGGGATCATGTCTCTTGTGTCTCCTTCACTGGCAGATGGGTTCTTTACCACTAGTGCCACCTGGGAAGCCCAGTCAACTGGGGATCAGTTCAGTTCAGTTGCTCAGTTGTGTCCGACTCTTTGTGACCCCATGACCCCAGCACGCCAGGCCTCCCTGTCCATCACCAACTCCCAGAGTCCACAAGCAAAAGCAAAAGACCTAAATAATCATTTAATTGTATCAAGATATATTGTGTCAGCTATCTATTGCTGTGTAACCAATTTTTCCCCAAATTAGTATTTTAAAATAAAATTTTAAAGTCTCATGGCTCAATTGGTTTTTGGCAAGCCTCCAGTCCTCACAGGCTGTTTTCCAGAGCAAGCAACATGGCAGCTTGCTTCCCCCACTAAAAATGACCCAAGAGAAAGAGCAGAAGTACCAGTGCTTCTATAGCTTATCGCAAGATACCATTAATTCTGCTTCATTCTATTTCTTAGACATAAATACTAAGTCAAGACCAATTCAAGGGAAGAGTATCAAAAAACGAGATAACACATTTTTAAAATCATCACAGATGGGCTCAATTCTGGAGGTGAGGGGGAGTCAGGATCATAGTTTTGGCTCAAGTATTAACAAACTGTCCCTTCTCCCCTCCCTCTGCTAGGGCCACGATCGGTTATATTCTGACTCAGTCAGTATTGTTGAAAAATATGACCCAACTGCTAAGTGTGCCTCTATGAAGGCCCTGGTGAATTCTGAGATGAATTTAAGAGTCCACAAAGACCAGTTTTCGTTTTCTTGGGTGGGTGGTTTCACTAATACTTACGGCAACTCGCAAAATATGATGACATTGTTTTCCAGGCCTTCATTTGTTCATTTTTGTCTTTCCTGTTTTTTTTTTTTTTTCTTTAATGCCCCAAAGGAAATTAATGTTGAACCTAGGAGGAGACAGAAACCAGGAGACATCTTTCCAGGCTAAATACTTGTGACGGCTTTAGCTCCTATTCTTACTACCAGAAGGTAAACTAGATTATTGAAATAAGAAAATAAATACCTTTTTTTTTCAATATGTTATTCTCATTCTCCTTCTCTCTCCCTTTTCCCCCTCCCTTCTTCCCTCTTTCTCTCAATATGTGAAAACATTCACAGTAGAAACTATTATTTTAATCAAGTCTCCTTACAAAATTTACACATCAATTGACCAAGCAAGAATTCTGCTTTCTTGGAGTTAAAAAAGTCTAGCTTAGAATCATGCTATTACTATTCCCATCTTATGATTGCAAAGCACTTCACAGTTTATAAATAACTTCACATATGTGATTTTATTTCAGCTTTCTGAAAAACCTTTGGGAGAGGTAAAATAAGTATTAACCCTTCCATTGCATATATAAATGGGGACACACAGGTGTTTGGTCTAAACTCAAGTTATATAACTGCTACCCTAAAGGTACTTTAGAGTAGGTTAGTGCTGAAAGGGGATGGAGGGTGAACAGAGAGAGAAGGGGAGACGAGAGATGAGGAGCAATTATTGCTCACAGCAGGCCCCTGATGGAGTACACCCCAGAAACCAGGCCTTGGAGGTCACAGAGCTGAATCTCAAAGTGAACACAACACTCTTATTTCAAACAAGAAGAAACTATCAATAAGATTTTTTGGCTTGGTGAATCATAGCAGTATGGAAAAATTTGAGCCTTAAAACTTGCATTTCTTCCTGGAATTTCTCCTCTATTTGCTGGAAAAATAGTCCTTGACTACAGACAAGTAGTAATACCACATAAAAACAAATTAGTTAGAAACACTTTATCTAAGTCCATCGATGAATTTATCCCAGTGATTCTCAAACTTAAAAAGGCATCAGAATCACGTGAAGGGTTCCTTAAAACACAAGAGTGATGGCAGGAGGCGACCTGCACCAGATGCTCTGGTTCAAGGGCCGTGGGGTGGAGCCCTGCATCGTGTGTTTTCTGGGCTGTGCTGACGCTGCTTCTCTCTGTAAAGTTTCCTCTCTCTTACCACAAATTCCACTCTATAAGGGAAAGCAAGAAGGAACAGAGGAAGACACCGTCCCTCTTGGGGCAGGGAAAAATCTCCTTCATTATTTTGTCCCCAGGTCTAAAATCTACTACATCAGTAACTACTTTAGTCTTAAAAGCCCTAAAGAGGCACAAAGTTGAAAGACTGGATGATACATTAGACTTGTTAACATTAATTACCATGAAGATAGACATGAATTAAGCAAACACGCTAGTAAACAAAGAATAGGCCCTTGAGATAATAGAATACAGGAGGGATTCAATTCAGTGGGGCTGTGGGAGTACCAAGCATAGGCAATGGCCATCAGGAAGGGCAGGCCAGGAAGGACACCTCCAAATTCCTTGGCATGGAAGGATACAGAAGAGTTGTCACAGGAGTGGAGGAGAAATGCAGAGAATAAAAGGACCAGTGTAGACCCCGCATTTGAGATGGTCCCATCTGAGGGTGACTAGGCACTTTTTACGGAGAAGGCAATGGCAACCCACTCCGGTACTCTTGCCTGGAAAAATTCCATGGACGGAGGAGCCTGGAAGGCTGCAGTCAATGGGATCGCTGAGGGTTGGACACGACTGAGTGACTTTCACTTTCACTTTTCACTTTCCTGCATTGGAGAAGGAAATGGCAACCCACTCCAGTGTTCTTGCCTGGAGAACCCCAGGGATGGGGGAGCCTGGTGGGCTGCCGTCTGTGGGGTCACACAGACTCCGACACAACTGAAGTGATTTAGCAGCAGCAGCAGCAGGCACTTTTTAATGTAGCTTTGTTTAATCCTCGGCTTACCTCTTTTCTGGACATACTAATTCCATTTAAAATAGATGCTTACTGGTCAGTGCCCTTATTGTTGGTACTTTCATGTGGACCAACTTCTCTATTCATAGAATTTTCCAGGCAAGAATACTAGAGAGGGTTGCTATTCCCTTCTCTAGGAGATCTTCCCAACCCAGGGGTCAAACCTGGGTCTCCTGCATTGGAAGCAGATTCTTTACCATCTGAGCCACCAGGGAAACCCCAGTCTCAGATAAGGATGTCAAGGGATCAATCTACTGTTGCTTAGTCTCTCAGTCTCCACCAACATCCAGTAACAAATCAATAACTGTCACCCAATGAGGTACACCAAGCACCAGACGAAGGCAGGTGCTGTGTCCAAAGGCCCAGAAGGCATTGTTGCCTTAGTGGGAACAACTGTTTGCCAAAAACTCCAATCCATATAATTGTTAGTCATGGCTCATTAGTGTGTGTACAGTTTGGTGGATAGATTCTAGGGTCTGGTGTTGGCCACCACCTCTTTCAAAAGTGGCTGTCATTTCAGTGTTCTTATGTAACTGGGTGAGTAGTATCTCCATATGAAGTATCAACTAACTCCAATACCCAAATAGGCCTATTAGATGCTGCGCCTTCTTTTTGTTTGCTGGAATTTTAAAGGCCAACAATTCTTTAACTGGTTCAGGGATGGGTCTCTGAGTGTTAGTCCATATGTTTCCTAAAATCTTTGTTTGAGTTACCAGCCTCTCTAATTTGCCAGCCCTTAGTTCAGTTCAGTCACCCAGTCGTGTCCACTCTGCAACCCTGAGGACCACAAAACCCCAGGCTTCCCTGTCCATTACCAAGTCCCAGAGCTTGCTCAAACTCATGTCCATTGAGAGACAGATGAGAAACTGCCTTGTGAAAGCTTCTCTCAAGATAGGGAAGTGAATGAGAAACTGCTTTGCATCAACTCACAACACTGCTTAACTCTCCCTGTTGCTGAAGACACACAGGGCATTCTGATAGGCTTGTGTCACTTGTGGTTGAGCCTATCCACGTGGCCTCTGTTGTACAAGGTCATCAGGGCGCTGGCACAAATCATATCAAGGACAAGGGAAACCCAAGAGTTAGGAAGTTTGCTCAGCAGAAAATGTTTTGCTCCTTTATTCCTTCTGCTATTCTGAATAACTTATATATTTTATTATATAACTCTTTTGAGTTCCTGACTAGACATTTTGCTCCTTCCATTACATTAGATTTTTTATATAAATTCCAAAATCTTTTCTAATATTGTTACTGTTTATCACATCCTTGCCTAAATATTTCTCATAAAAGACCATATTTATTTTTTCATAGTGAAGCTGTTGACACCACCCTAATGGCAGAAAGTGAAGAAGAACTAAAGAGACTCTTGATGAAAGTGAAAGAGGAGAGTAAAAAAGTTGGCTTAAAGCTCAACATTGAGAAAACTAAGATCATGGCATCCGGTCCCATCACTTCATGGCAAATAGATGTGGAAACAGTGGAAACAGTGGCAGACTTTATTTTCTGGGGCTCCAGAATCAGATGGTGACTGCAGCCATGAAACTAAAAAATGTTTGCTTCTTGGAAGCAAAGTTATGACCAACCTAGACAGCATATTAAAAAACAGAGACATTACTTTGCCAACAAAGGTCTGTCTAGTCAAAGCTGTGGTTTTTCCAGTAGTCATGTATGGATGTGAGAGTTGGACTATAAAAAAAGCTGAGTGCTGAAGAATTTATGCTTTTGAACTGTGGTGTTGGAGAAGACTCTTAAGAGTCCCTTGGACAGCAAGGAGATCCAACCAGTCCATCCTAGAGGAGATCAGTCCTGACTGTTCATTGGAAAGACTGATGTTGAAGTTGAAACTCCAATACTTTGGCTGCTGCTGCTGCTGCTAAGTCGTTTCAGTCGTGTCCGACTCTGAGCAACCCCATAGATAGCAGCCCACCAGGTTCCCTCGTCCCTGGGATTCTCCAGGCAAGAACACTGGAGTGGGTTGCCATTTCCTTCTCCAATGCGTGAAAGGGAAAAGTGAAAGTGAAGTCGCTCAGTCGTGTCTGACTTTTAGCGACCCCAAGGACTGCAGCCCACCAGGCTCCTCTGCCCATGGGATTTTCCAGGCAAAGGAGTACTGGAGTGGGTTGCCATTGCCTTCTCCAATACTTTGGCTACCTGATACAAAAAGCTGACTCATTGGGAAAAAATTGTGATGCTGGGAAAGATGGAAGGCAGGAGGAGAAGGGGAGGACAGAGGATGAGATGTTTGGATGGCATCACCAACTCAATGGACATGAGTTTGGGTAAACTCCAGGAGTTGGTGATGGACACGGAGGCCTGGCATGCTGCAGTCCATGGAGTTGCAAAGACTCAGACATGACTGAGCGACTGAGCTGAACTGAGTGAAACTGTAACCCTCATTTGACAGCAGGAGAGGGCTCGCTCATAACCAGAAAGTAGGCTTACACTGTAACACCGTGTAGCACATTCTCCCTTCAAATTCAAGTTGATTTTTATCCATATATGTCTATCATACAGACTTTCTAAATTTTAAAGTTAAAATTTTCTGGTAGATTTTGGTACTCATAACATAAAATTCAGAAACTGAACATGGGGTTTCCTTCGTAGCTAAGTCAATAAAGAATATGCCTGCAATGCAGGGGACCCAGGTTTGATCCCTGGGTCGGGAAGATCCTCTGGAGAAGGAAATGGAAACCCACTCCAGTATTCTTGCCTGGAAAATCCCATAGACAGTGGAGCCGGGTGGCTACAGTCCATGGGGTCGCAAGAGTTGTACATGACTTAGTGACTAAATCAACACCACGGCAAACTTCAATCCCACCTCCCACGGTTCCCCAGTCCTTCACTACACACTACACCTACTATGTCTTCTCTCAGTTGCTCAAAAATGCAAAGTCCGTTACTGGCTCAAAGCCTTTGCCCTTGCCTTTTTCTCTACATGGAATAAGACCATTCCAGTAGAGTAAAAAGCCTCAGATCTCTGTGAAACGGATACTCTTTTCATCATTCAGGTCTCCAAACAAATATCACTCCTGATTACCATATTCATTCAGTGTTAACCAGATTCACTAGAAATAAGTTGATTCAGAATAGGAAAGAGCCCAATTCCACATTGGCAATCAGATTATATTTAATAGGTTTTCCAAGAAGAGAGTAGAATTTTAAGCTGTAGAAACAGCAAAGGTTGCTACAGTGGCTAATCAAGAAATTCATGTTATATTGGGGAAGATTTCAGTAGGAGTTAGAGTGAGCATGTATTGGAGTAGAAAAAATAATAATAATAAAATTTTTTAAAGAAAAAAAACCAAAAAAACAGGGTACTCAGGATTGGGAACACGTGTACACCCGTGGCGGATTCATGTTGATGCATGGCTAAACCAATACAATATTGTAAAGTAATTAGCCTCTAATTAAAATAAATAAATTTTTAAAAAAGTAAATAAGCTCTGTGGGAATAAAGGATGTCAAAAGAGGTAAGAACAGACAGGTTGAGAAATAGAGTAATTGAAGAAGAACCTTGAACGTTGGGCTTAATACACGAGATAATTTGATATGTTAGATTCTTTTAAGACAGTGTGTCACCGAATACTACTGAGAAGAGGAATGATTTAGTGAAAATCGTTCCAAAGAACATTTTGCCTGCTATTTGCAGAATGACATAACAGTTATACTAATTAGAGAAAATATATGACAGAAGTAGTAAATATATACGTATCAATGAACCTACATACAGCTCAGTAAGTTTTAATTTAGCTCTTCTAAAATGCAGCATGCAGTGGGTGGGTCCCTTAGTGAGCATACTTTATAGTAATACGAGTTTTCAAATCAAGAACTTCTATTTCCAACAAGAACCTACTAGATGGCATGTTAGTCACTCAGTCATGTATAACTCTTTGTGACCCCATGAACCGTAGTCTGCCAGGCTCCTATGTCCATGGCTTTTCCAGACAAGAATACTGAAGTGGATAGCCATTCCATTTTCCAGGGAATCTTCCCAACCCATGGATTGAACCTAGGTCTCCCACACTATAGGCAGATTCTTTACCATCTGAGCCCCTAGGGAAGCCCCACTGTATGGCATAGGGAACTGTATTCAAAATATTATAATAACCTGTACTGGAAAAGAATCTGAAAAAGAATACGTGTATATATATATATATATACACACACACACACATATATATATGATAAAAATGAGAGTGTTAGTCTCTCAGTCATGTTTCATTCTTTGTGACCCCAAGGACCGTAGCTTCCCAGGTTCCTCTGTCAGTGGGATTCTACAGGCAAGAATACGGTGTGTGTGTGTGTGTGTGTGTATGTACGTGTGTGTGTATGTACACATAACTGAATCACTTTACTGTAAACCTAAAACTAATACAACATGTAAATCAACAGTTCTTCAATTTTAAAAAATATATAAAAATAAAGAATTTCTGTTTCTATGTATCTTCTTAGAATATGCCAGCAAATATGGAAAACTCAGCAGTGGTCATAGGACTGGAAAAGGTCAGTTTTCATTCCAATCCCAAAGAAAGGCAACGCCAAAGAATGCCCAAACTACCGCACAATTGCACTCATCTCACACGCTAGTAAAGTAATGCTCAAAATTCTCCAAGCCAGGCTTCAGCAATATGTGAACCGTGTACTTCCAGATGTTCAAGCTGGTTTTAGAAAAGGCAGAAGAACCAGAGATCAAGTTGCCAACATCCGCTGGATCATCGAAAAAGCAAGAGAGTTCCAGAAAAACATCTATTTCTGCTTTATTGCCTATGCCAAAGCCTTTGACTGTGTGGATCACAATAAACTGTGGAAAATTCTGAAAGAGAAGGGAATACCAGACCACCTGACCTGCCTCTTGAGAAATTTGTATGCAGGTCAGGAAGCAACAGTTAGAACTGGACATGGAACAACAGACTGGTTCCAAAGAGGAAAAGGAGTACGTCAAGGCTATATATTGTCACCCTGCTTATTTAACTTATATGCAGAGTACATCATGAGAAACGCTGGACTGGAAGAAGCGCAAGCTGGAATCAAGATTGTCGGGAGAAATATCAATAACCTCAGATATGCAGATGACACCACCCTTATGGCAGAAAGTGAAGAGAACTAAAAAGCCTCTTGATTAAAGTGAAAGAGGAGAGTGAAAAAGTTGGCTTAAAGCTCAACATTCAGAAAACGAAGATCATGGCATTTGGTCCCATCACTTCATGGGAAATAGATGGGGAAACAGTGGAAACAGTGTCAGACTTTATTTTTTGGGGCTCCAAAATCATTGCGGATTGTGGTTGCAGCCAGGAAATTAAAAGACGCTTACTCCTTGGAAGGAAAGTGATGACCAACCTAGATAGCATATTGAAAACAGAGACATTACTTTGCCAACAAAGGTCCATCTAGTCAAGGTTATGGTTTTTCCAGTGGTCATGTATGGATGTGAGAGTTGGACTGTGAAGAAAGCTGAGCACCAAAGAATTGATGCTTTTGAGCTGTGGTGTTGGAGAAGACTCTTGAGAGTCCCTTGCACTGCAAGGAGATCCAACCAGTCCATCCTAAAGGAGATCAGTCCCGGGTGTTCATTGGAAGGACTGATGCTAAAGCTGAAACTCCAATACTTTGGCCACCTCATACGAAGAGTTGACTCATTGGAAAAGCCTCTGATGCTGGGAGGGATTGGGGGCAGGAGGAGAAGGGGACGATAGAGGATGAGATGGCTGGATGGCATCACTGACTCAATGGACATGAGTTTCCGGGAGTTGGTGATGGACCAGGAAGCCTGGCTTGCTGCGATTCATGGGGTTGCAAAGAGTTGGACACAACTGAGCGACTGAACTGAACTGATGGGGTCTCTTGAAAGTTACTTAAAATTTCAGTGGAGACTTCTCTTTTGGGGAGATTAGGAATTATTTTAATTAACTTTTATGCATCTTTTTAAGTTTGAAAAGAACATTCGTTATTTAATCAGAAGATCTATTTGTAATCTCAGTTTTCTCATTTACTATTCCATTAACATTGAATAAAATACATTAAAATTTTTTTATCTACATAAACTAATAGGGGCAATGTGAGGTAACTCATCATAAATTTCTCAAAATCCCATGAGGTAATCTTCAAATGTTCCTTATAAAGAATAGGTGAAGCAGGACAAAGGAAAATGCAATGTCTTAACTTTACATAACAATAGTTAATGTGTATCTACACCATACCAGCACTTTACTGAATGAAGAGATAAAGTAAGGATCAAAATATATCCAGGCCCGAAGAAAATTATGGTCTAATAGTCAAAATATTTTATGCAGTCCAGCTATGTACCACCTTCTTCATCACTATAAAAGCAGTATTCATGTTGAAGCTGTTTACAGGTATTTTATGATTCATAGAATGAGGTGCATATACATCAAGCAAAAGCTGGTATAGACTAATTAAAGGAGGATGCTGTTGGACTGGGATGGCTCTAATACTTCGGCAGACTACTAAGCAAAGGCTGGATGCTTGGGGCTGTTGCACTGGGACGGCCCAGAGGGAGGGTATGGGGAGGGAGGAGGGAGGAGGGTTCAGGATGGGGAGCACGGGTATACCTGTGGCAGATTCATTTCGATGTTGGGCAAAACTAATACAATATTGTAAAGTTTAAAAAAAAAAAAAAACCTAAGGCAGAGTAAATGCACTTGAATCCAAGAAAATGAAAGAACAACCATTCACAAAATCACAGCTACCTAGGCTTTCCCGAATAAGGCAACTGCTTCAGCTACAACTGTAACTGTGCTGTGTTCGATAATGTCTGACTCTGTGACCCTGTGAACTGTAGCCCTCCAGGCTTCTCAGTCCATCCCATTTCCCCGGCATGGATACTGGAGTGGGTTGCTATTTCTTCCTCAGAGTGGGTTGCCATTTCTTCCTCCAGGGGATCTTTCTGACCAGGGATCTAACCTGCGACTCTTGTGTCTCCTGCATTGGTAGGTGGATTCTTTATTACTCTGTCATCTGGGAAGCTTCAGTGATAGCCAATCAACAGTGTCCTTGCTTTGCTTCTTCATCCTCTCTATAAAAACCTCTACCCCGGCTCCTATCAGGTGGTATGCTCCTAACTACTTTCCCTTTGGCACTGGTGGATTCTGATTGATGTTTGTTCAAATAAACTCTTGAAAATTTTAATGTGCCTCAATTGATCTTTTAACAGTGGTAACACAGACTGGAAGTGCACTTATAGGAAATCATATACTTTCTTTTTATTCTAGATTAACTGTTCTATTATATATGCAACATATTTGCCATGAGTAGGGCATACATTTATGATATGGCTCTATTTTGAACTATTCCACCCTTCAAATGATGCTATAAAAACAGAAGTCAAGTGAACAAAAAGACATAGTGATTATCAAATAATTTTCTTTGCATTGTGTAGTTGTCCTTCTTTTTTAATGAAGGAGGAAAAAAGAATAAGCAAATATTCTGAACTTAAAAAAGGTTCACACCATGCTATATGCCCTCTTACATTTTAAAACAATTATTATTACTGTGATAATAAAAGACCTATTATTGTCTTACTATATGTTAGGTACTCCACTTTGCATCATATATACACTTTACTATTGGGTACACAGAACGAACTTTTGAGGTCAAAACTTTGCAATAAATACATCTTTCTTGTTTAGTTCATGCTCCATTCTTACACATTACCATTTACCACATGAATAGATGGGCCTTAGTAATATACTTACTTACATGAGATAATCCTATCTCTTTGGCCACAACTGAGCAGAGTGCAACAGATTTAACCTTTAATCTACATTTAACCCTTTAAAGCACCACTGCAACATTGTCAGTAAACACCAGAATTGCAGGGGTTTCAGTAGGGTTGCTACAGTACACTCAGAGAAGAGTTGGAGGGCCACCTTTGAGGGGTTACTCTCAGCTTTCCTACCCTCTTCCCAGCCTTTGGGAAGGCTGAGATTTGATGATAGTCTGTTGCCCCTTAAGGGCTTTCCAGATAGCTCAGTGGTAAGAATCTGCCTGCCAATGAAGGAGACACAGGAGACCTGGGTTCAATCCCTGGGTCAGAAAGATCCCCAGGAGGGAGGAATGGCAAGCCACTCCAGTATTCTTGCCTGTGAAATCCCATGGACAGAGGAGCCTGGAGGGCTACAGTCCATGGGGTCGCAAAGAGCCAGACACAATTGAGCGCACAAAATTTCTGTCTATTGCACCACAGGGGACTGATCTCAGCTTTTCAACCCTGTTCTGCTTCAGTAGGCCACTGCCTTGCACATGGAAAAGCGCCTCTGGTGTGGGCTGTGGGGTGGATCTCCCTTGACTATCTTTTCCTGCCTCGGCTTAAAGAGGTAGCTTGTAGAAAGTCAAAGGATGAAAGCAGCTCAGTGGCTGCAGCTCCTCAGTATTCTATCAAACCAGCCCACAAATGGCAATTAAATGTTTATTAAATTCTCCACACGCCTCTCTCTGGAAGATTTCTTATGCTCCTCTCTCTCTACCAGGAATCAAAGCAATTGCAGGCTTTCCCCTCTTTAAAGGGATTCAACATTTTTTGAACTTGAGTTCATATACTTTTTTGGTATTGTTGGTCTGAATATTCAATTCTTAAATTTTTTTTTCTCCTTTTGATGATGATTTTGTATCTTCTTTAGTTTCTGCTAACAACTTCTGCTGTAGTTGTTAGTGCGAGGAAAATAGTCTCTTAAAATATTTTAATATCCAAATGGAAAGCATTTACTATTAAGGCTTATATCTTAATTATTATTTTTGTGCTTCCTGAGGTATATTTCCTGGGGTTTCCTAGGTGGAGCAAGTGGTAAAGAATCCACCTACCATTGCAGGAAACACAAGAAACTTGGGTTCGATCCCTGGGTTGGGAAGATTCCCTGGAACAGGAAGTGGCAACCGCTGCAGTATTCTTGCCTGGAAAATCCCATGGACACAGAGGAGCCTGGCAGGTTAGAGTCCATGGTGTTGCAAAAAGTCAGACACTATTGAGCAACTGAGGCATATTTCTAATAAAGATTTAGTTGATTTTAAAGAGGGTTGTGGCATTTCTTTATATAAGCTCTCATTTTATAAATAGTTCATAAACTGTTTAATACATTTCTAAGCTATCCATATCTTCTTCTAATTTTTACTTCTGCAAATTTCTACAAGCAATCCATGTAGACAAAACTGTTATCTTCTTGTATGCTGGATAGACAGTTTTATTTTATATAAGTAGTGGGACACCATTTTCAACTGCTGGTCTCATGATTTCCAAGCTATATTTCCAAGATGTTTTTGGCAATAGTTGATAAAATATACTATTAATTATAGACCATGCCCAGTTTTTCTGAGCTAGGAGAAAAAAATCAGAAAAATCTCAAAATCCATTAAGTATTTTTTTCTAAAATGTCTCTTTTTCAGTCAGAATAATTTCTAGGAATTCAAGAAAGAAAAATCTAAGGTGTTATCAAATATATTCACTGAATGAAGTAATGTTCTATAAGTTGTTCACTTCTAACATTTATGATTTATTTCTGGAACTCCCACCAAAATGTCATTTCTTTAGGATATTTCATTAATTATGTCAACTAAAAAGGAAATGTAAAACTATCCAATATAAAAAAGGAATAAAACATAAATTTTGCAATAAAAACATTCCTTTCAAAAAGAATAAGCAATGAGATCAGTTTTATATATAAGCTTGTATTTTAAAAGCTAGAAATGTCCCTTACTAGTACCTGTTTTGTCACAATAAAATTGTAGAGAAAGCAAAAAATCACTTGATTATTTATATGTTTATACTTCAAAATGGATTATATATATATATATATATATAGCTTTGTGCATAGGAAGATAACAATACACTATGATATTCTGTGAGGGAAGAGTGCCTACTGCTTTTCAAATCAGAGCAATGTTTGAAGACCCTGAGGTTCAAAAATCTTACATTTCCCTTATAGTGCCTTTCTGAGAGAATTAATCTGTTGGGGTTGTAAATGCCTCTATTGGCGGGGGGGATGCTGTAATGATAGTAACAATTATAGTTTAGTGAGGGTTTGCAAGTGTCAGGTACTATACTGTGCTGCTGCTGCTGCTGCTAAGTCGCTTCAGTCGTGTCCGACTCTGTGCAACCCCATAGACGGCAGCCCACCAGGCTCCCCCGTCCCTGGGATTCTCCAGGCAAGAACACTGGAGTGGGTTGCCATTTCCTTCTCCAATGCGTGAAAGTGAAAAGTGAAAGCGAAGTCGCTCAGTCATGTCTGACTCTTCGCGACCCCATGGACTGCAGTCCAGCAGGCTCCTCCGTCCATGGGATTTTCCAGGCAAGAGTACTGGAGTGGGGTAAGTATATGAAAATCTGTGGATTGTAAATATAATATAGAATGCTTCATCAGCAAGTATTTCATGGATAAAAACCCATGAAATTATTATCGTTCTCAGTCATCTAAAAAGCAATTCTAACAATAGCTTATTTTAATTGTGAGATCTCAAATTACACGTGCAAATGGATCTTCCCCTTCTCCTACAGATATATCAAAGAATACATTTCAATTCATAAATTAAATTTTAAAGATATCAAAATTTGGCCATGAAAGTATAAATAATGACAAACCCTTTGCTTCCTGGATTTTGAACATAAAGTATTTTTTTTTTCTTGCCGTATGGAAATTACATTCCCAGAAATCATCAGATTCTTCTTATCGCTTTAGTATTTTTTTCTAGGGACTCAAATGGCACAGTGTGGTCTTTCTTTTCCCAATATTATGATGATAAATGACAAACCACAAAGCTAGATGCACCAAATTCTGAAAACGATTTCACAGTTCATAGAAGAGTGATAAATGAAACTTTCTAAAAGGTTAGTCGATACCTCATCAACTCAGCTATAGATAACTCATTATGGATAAATGCCAGATACAATCATGCTCAGGACTCTGTTTTGTTTGTTTAATTTAAAGCTCCCTAAGCAGAAGATAAGTGTCCTGAGCTGTGACTGACACATAGCTATAGATATCAGACTGTTTTTCTCTTTAGTGGGACAGATGGTTTAGCAAAAAACCCTGGGGAATTTCTATAATATCTAAATGTGTGAGGTAGAGAGAAAATAATTTCTCTCTTCATCCTCAACACATATACAAGTAGTTAGTTTGCAAATGCTATTGCTTTCTTAGAAATCTTTTAAATGGATAACAGTTCAGGACTCCTTCTGGAGTGCTGAGAAAGGAAACACCAGCAACTGGAAATAACCCAAGTTGGGTCATAAAATTCAAGGAGCTATGCCATAAAACTTGTTGATTCATATATCATTATTGGGGGGGGTGGAGGGGAATAGATTACACTCTTTCTTACCAGCATATTCTGGATCCATGATTCTCAAAGCACAGTAAGGCAAAGAGCAGCATCAGCATCTGCTCATAACTTCTTAGAAATGCAAATCATCAGGCTCCACTGAAAATTCAGTGAGTCAGAAACTCTGTGGGTGGGACAATCTGGGTTTTAACAAGGACCACTGTTCAGTCTAGCTCATGATACCCAAGTGTTGCCTAAAACCAACAACTTTGGGAACCCACGACAACTTGTTAAATCAACAGATTTGGGGCTCTATCTCATGCCTATGGATTTAGAATCTACATTTTAAAAGGATCCTCAAATGATTCACTTGTATATACGTGTTGAAGAAAGCATTGTTTTACAAGCCTGGCAAATGTAGGAGGTAAATTTCACTATTTCTGCCTATATAGAAAAGTAGTACCACTCTTTAACATTCAGGTTAGAGGATGGGACAAATTCTTTCTCAAGACAATTCTCTATCAAACACTCTTCATCCACCTATTCATCCATTCAATAAACATTACTTGAGCACCTACCAAGTTCTGGCCAGTAATAAACACTGATTTTAGAAGCCGTGCACAAGACAGAATGTACTTACAGTATACAAAGTAACCAGAATTAAAACAAGAGTTGAAACCCATTTGTTATCTTTGCTGTAAATGAGACTATGAAGGAAATCCTGAGGAGAAAATTGTTATTTAAACAGTCATTGCTACAGTTAAATTGTTTAATGTCTATTGGTATAGGTATTTATTCTTTTACATCTATGGCAAAACGTTCCACAAGACTGATCTTACTTGCTATGGATCAGAATTACAATTCTAGCATCTGATTTGTGTCATGAGTAATATTCGAGATACAGAGAAAACAAAAGCTAATGTTGCATGTATGTTGAGATGATCCAGCAGAGGAAGTTTGTTGACTAACACCTTACTCCAGGGTAGGGGGATGAGTTTTGTGATTCATGCTTCTATGGCTGTTTAACAAAAATCTACAAATGAAATTTCAATTTAAAGATAAGATAATGTAAATATTTGGTATTATATGTGTTGAAGGAAGTGATTCATGATAAAAATTATTCACAGTAAAAGATGACTATAAGCAACTAAAATAGACAAATTCTTAGACAGTTAGAATTTCCCAAGACTAAGCCAGGAAAAAATAGAAAATATGAAAAAATGAAGTATAAATATTGAAATTGATTCTGTGATTTAAAAACTCCCAACAAACATAAGTCAGGACCAGATGGCTCCACAGGTGAATGCTACCAAGCATTTAGAGAAAAGTTAACAACTATTCTTCTCAAACTATTCCAAAAATTTCCAGAGGAAGGAATACCTCCAAACTGATTCTGTGAGGCCACCATCACTCTGATACCAAAAGCAAAGGTACAAGAAAAAGGAAAATCACAGGCCAATGTCACTGATGAACATAGATGCAAAAATCTTCAACAAAATACTAGCAAACCAAATCCAACAATACATTAAAAGGAAAGGATCTAGTAGGATTTATCCTGGGTACACAAGAATTTTTCTATATCCACAAATCAGTCAGTATGATATACCGCATTAACAAATTAAGGGAAAAAAACCATATGGCCATCTCAATAGATGTATAAAAAGCTTCTGACAAAATTCTGTACCAGTTTATGATAAAAACTCTTCAGAAAGCAGGCATAGAGGGAACACACCTCAACATAATGAAGTCCATATATGAAAAATTCATAGCTAACATTATACTCAACAGTGAAAAACTGAAGCATTTCCTCTAAGATCAGGAACAAGACAAGGATGTCCACTCTCGTCACTTTTATTCAACATAATTTTGGAAGCCCCAGCTATAGAATGAGCAAAGAAAAAAGAAATAAAAGGGATCTAAGCTGCAAAACAAGAAGTAAACTAGTCACTGTCTACAGATGACATGATAATATACTAAGAAAACCCTTAAGATGCCACCAGGAAACTACTACACCTCATCAGCGAATTTGGTAAAGTTGCAGGATACAAAATTAATACACAGAAATTTGTTGCTTTTCTATGTGCTAACAATGAAAGATCAGAAAGTGAAATTGAGGAAACAATTCCATTTATCATCACACCAAAAATAAATGAAAAAAAAAAAAAGAAAAAAAAAACATCTAGGAATAAACTTACGTAAGGAGGCAACAGACTGGTACTCTGAAAACTTTAAGACTGATGAAAGAAACTGAAAATGAGACAAACGGATGGAAGGATATACTATGTTCTTGGGTGAGAAGAATCAATACTGTCAAAATAATTATACCACCCAAGGCAATCTACAGACTCAGCGCAATCCCTATCAAATTACCAATGACATTTTTCACAGAATTAGAACGAAAAACTTTACAATTTGTATGGAACAACAGAAGATCCCATTTGAGTCAGTTCTCATGAGACGGATGAACCTGGAGCCTACTATACAGAGAAAAGTAAGTCATAAAAAGAAAAACAAATTTTGAACATTAATGCATATATACAGAATCTATAAGTACTGATGAACCTATTTGCAGGGCAGTGATGGAGACACAGCCATAGAGATCAGACTTGAGGACATGGTGAGGGAAGGTGAAGGTGAGACAAATTGAAAGAGTAGCATTGAAACATACATTCAATTCCGTTCAGTCGCTCAGTCGTGTCCGACTCTTTGTGACCCCATGAACTGCAGCACGCCAGGCCTCCCTGTCCATCACCAACTCCCAGAGTTCACTCAAACTCACGTCCATCGAATTGGTGATGCCATCCATCCATCTCATCCTCTGTTACCCCATGTGAAAAAGATAGCCAGTGGGAATTTGCTGTACAACATCAGGGAGCTCAAACCCGGTGCTCTGTGACAACCTGCAGGGATGGGATGTGGTTGGAAGTGGGAGGGAGATTTACAAAGGAGGGTACATATGTACACATATGGCTGAATCAAGTTGATGTATAGCAGAAACCAATACAACATTGTAAAACAATTATCCTCCAATTAAAAATAAATACATTGTAATAAAAAAAATAGTCACTGAACTACTGAAAAATAAAAAAAATCCAGAATAGTCAAAGCAATCTTAGAAAGAAAAACAGAGCTGAAGGAATCAGGTTCCCTGACTTCACACTATACTACAAAGATACAGTAATCAAGACAGTATGGGAGAAAAGATAGCAGAGGAGTAGGTAGACATGGAGTACATCTCTCTCCGCAGATACATAAGGAATACACCTTCAGATACAGAAGTACATGCAGAACCACCAGCTGAGAGCGGACAGGAGTTCCTGACCAGTGGAAGAGAATATATAGAACCATGCAAAACTTGGTAGGACAAAGGAACTAGGGGGAAAAACAGGAGTGTTAGTAGAACTGGACCTGCCCTCGAGGTGTGGGGGAACTGAAGCAGGGGTCCGATACCCACCTTGGGGCAAGTGTCTGAGTAATAGTAGAAACATTTAAGGCTGAGAATGAAACAGCTGATCTGTGGCAGCCTAAATGGAATGAGAATCAGGCAGTCCTTGCCACAGCCATACAAACCCTGACAGGGACGCACGTCCCCTGGAAGGAGCAGCGGCTGGAAGCTGGAGTTTAGGGATTGTAGAGCAATCCCAGGGCGAGCGCTCCTTTGGCTGCAAAGAGACACATCGAGGGATGTGAAGGAGGAGATTGTGGTGGGAAATACCTGTGGAGGAAAGCTGGGAAGCCATGGAAGCAAGGAAGTACTGCTGAGTCACACGTAGGTGGTGGAGCCATCACCACAGCCTGTCTCACCCCACACGCCAGTATGGCAGCTGAACAATAGAGAGCCTGGACCATCAAACGCCTGATGCAATGAACTACAGAGTAGGATCCCACCCAGGGTGCCCTTTAGGTGCCTGATGCACCAATCTACAAAGTAGGACCCCAGCCAGGGAGGTCTCTCTATGTGCCTGACCTGCCGAATAATAGAGAAAGACCCCAGACAAGGGAACCCTCTGAGTGTCTGAATGGGCGGAACTACAAAGACTGGCAAAAGAGGCCTTCTGATCACCAGCTACAGAGGCTCCAAAAAAAGACTCTGATAGGGCCATAACTCCTATGGCAGGTGCAGTCCGTGTTCCTGCATTCTTGGCACCACCAGGCTATCCGCAAGCCAAGCAGCTGCTCCAGTTTCACCCTCAACCCTCACGGAGGCAGAGCTGCCACAGGCAAAAAAAGTCTTGCATCTATGCAGCTCAGGGTCACTTTAGTCATGTCCAACTCTTTGTAACCCTGTAGACTGTGGCCTGTTGGGCTTATCTGTCAGGGGGTTTCTCCAGGCAAGAATACTGGAATGTATTGGCCAATACTAGTTGCCATGCCCTTCTAGAACACTATATTTCCTGCTGCCCTAGCTGCCAACTCCCCTGAGCATCTGGTATTGCCAGAACCCCTGCGATCCAAGCAGCTGCACCACCTCCACACCTGGCCCTCACAGGGGCAAACCCAAATCCTCCAGGGCAGCCTCAGGAGCAAACCCTGGTGGACGACCTACATGCAGAGGTGGCAGTAAAACCACAATTGAAACACAGGGGCAGTGTGGCTAAGGAAGAAGACCCAAAAGCTTCCCACTAGCTGTACAAGCTGCAGATTAAATTCATGCAACTAGGCAGACTCAGTGTCTATGGACTATATAAAAGGACATTGAGAGCTCCCACAAAAGAAAACACAGGAGTTCTGATAGTTGGGGACATTGGAGGCAAGAAAACACAGGAGTAGGACCAGAACAGAATCTGAGCTGCCCCCATGGCAGGTCCAGAGATCAGCACAGTGTTGGAGGGCATCCTAGGGAGGTGAGGTTGACTGTGACTCCCAGAGAGGGAAAGGATTCTGGCAGCAGTGACTCTAGAAAAACATATATTATTCTTATGTTTTGACTTGTTCTGTAGATTTTGTTTTGGATTTTTTCCCCTTTTCTTTTCTTTTTTTCTTCCTTTTTTCTGCCTCACCTGTAGTTGTTGATTTTATTGGCACTATGAAATCCAATCAAGCTTTTTTTTTCTTTTCTCAGTCACATTTTTTATTGTTTTCTCAGTCACAGTTTAATCTGCCTGTTTGTTGGGCTTTTGCAGTTCTGTGGAGTTTTCCTTTGTTTTTTTGGTTTTTCTCTTTTTTTAATTTTAGTTTTTTAAACGTATTGTTATTATTTTCTACATTTTTTCCTTTGTTTAGTTTCCTACTGTTCTTTTCCCTTGCAGTTAATCTTTAATGTATATAAATCTTCTTTATCTACCTCTATTCAACTTTGCATATCTATTCTTTATCTTCTTTCCTTTCCTCTCAACATATCTGTTAGTTTTAATTTCATTGCCTTATTCCCCACTTGGCACCTTGCTTTAGTTTTGTTTTCCAGTTTGTGCTTTAATTAGTTTTGTTCTTAACTGGTAGATATAATTTTTGGTTTACTTTGTTCACTGGGTCAATCTTTGTGCTTTACTTTACTTCTGTTGGACTGTTTTGATCTTGCTTATGGGTGTATATGTATATGTGTATATTCAGTTACACTTTTTACTGTTATTATAAACCTCTGCCTCTAAACTGGGCTTTTGCAGTTCTGTGGAATATTCCTTTTTCTTTTTTTTCTCTCTTTTCTTTTCTCTGTTTTATAATTTTAATTTTTAAACATATTATATTTTTCTACAGTTAATCCTTTGCTTGATTTTCCTACTGTTCTTTTCCCCTTGCAGTTAATATTTAATGTATATAGATCTTATTAATCTACCCATATTTAACTTTGCATATCTATTCTTTCTTTCTTTTCTTTCTCTCCTTTTCTCTCAACATATTTATTAGTTTTGTTTTCATTGCTTTATTCCTCACTTGGCATCTTGCTTTAGTTTTTTTTTTTTTTTTTTTCCCAGTTTGTGCTTTAGTTTTATACTTAACTGGTACATATAATTTTTTATTTCCTTTGTTTGCCAGGTCAATCTACTGTACTTTATTTTTGTTGGGCTGTTTTGACTTTGCTTATGGGTGTATAGGTATATCTGTATATTCCATTTGCCTAACTTTGTAAATGTTACTTGCCTGGGGTTCACCTTTGGTTTCTCATTTCAGGCATTTGTTTTAATCTCACTTAATACCATAAGAAGCCACTTGTGGAATCTTCGTTCCTGACCAGAGATCAAGCCCTGAGTCTTTGGCACGGGAGCACTGACTTCAAGACCCTAGACTACCAGAGAACTAACCCTAGAGAGCATCAAGTAGAACTCACACAAAGGAAACCACTTGAATACAAGACCGGCCATCATCCAATCATCAGTAGCACCCTGTGCAGGAGGCCTGGTCTGAACAACAAACAAAACAAAAATGCAAACTCAATCACTAGCAGACAGAATTGCCACCTCATTGAGCCTTGCCCATCAGAGGAAAAGCAAACAAAAAACTCAGCACAAATCTCACCTTATACAAAGCTTACACAAGCCACTGGACAAACCTTAGGAGGGCAGAAACCAAAAGGAAGAAAGAATTCAACCTTGAAGCCCAGGAAAAGGAGACCTCAAACACAATAAAGTTAAAAAAAAAAAAAATGAAATGGCAGAGAAATACTACAGAAATGAAGGAACAAACCAGAAACACAGAAGTCCAAATAAATGAAAAGGAAATAGGCAAACTAACTGGAAAATAATTCAGAATAATGATAGTAAAATGATCAAAAACCTTGAAAACAAAATGGAGAAAATGCAAGAATCAATTAACAAAGAACCTGAAGAATTAAAGAATAAACATTCAGAGACAAACAACGCAATTACTGAAATTAAAAATATTCTAGAAGGAATCAATAGCAGAATATATTAAGCAGAAGAACAAATAAGTGAGCTGGAAGATAAAATGGTGGAAATAACTTCTGAAGAGCAGAATAAAGTAAAAAGAATGAAAGGAACTGAGGAGAGTCTCAGAGTCCTCTGGGACAATCAAATGCACCACATTCGAATTATAGAGGTCCCAGAAGGAGAGAAAAAGAAAGGGTATGCAAAAAATTTTGAAGAGATTATAGTTGAAAATCCCCCCAATGTGGAAAATGAAATAGTCAATCAAGTCCAAGAGGCACAAAGAATCCAATACAGGATAAACCCAAGGAGAAACATGCCAAGACACATACTAATCAAACTGATGAAGACTAAACACAAAGAATATTAAAAGCAGCAAGGGAGAAGCAATAAGCAACATACAAGGGAAACCCCATATGTTTAACAGCTGATCTTTCAGCAGAAACTCTGCAGGCCAGAAGGGAATGGCAGGATATATTTAAAGTACTGAAAAGGAAAAATCTACAACCAAGATCACTGTACCCAACAGTTATCCCATTCAAAATTGATGGAGAAATCAAAAGCTTTACAGACAAGCAAAAGTTAAGAGAATTCAGTACCATGAAACCAGCTTTACAACAAATGTTAAAGGGACTTATATAGTCAAGAAATACAAGAGAAGAAAAACCTCCAACAATTAATAAAATGGCAATAGGAACATATATATCAATAATTACTTTAAATGTAAATGGGATGACCCAGAGGGATGGTATGGGGAGGGAGGTGGAAGGGGGGTTCAAGATGGGGAGCACATGTACACCCAGGCAGATTCATGTTGATGTATGGCAAAACCAATACAATATTGTAAAGTAATTAGCCTGCAATTAAAATAAATACATTTAAATTAAAAAAAAAAGTAAATGGATTAAATGCTCCACCCAAAGACATAGACTGGCTCAATGGATACAAAAACAAGACCCATATATATGCTGTCTAAAAGAAACCCACTTCAGTCCTGAAGACACATACAGACTGAAAGTGAGAGGATAGAAAAATATGTTCCATGCAAATGGGAAGCAAAAGAAAGCTGGGGTAGAAATCCTCATATCAGACAAAATAGACCTTAAAATAAAGAAGATTACAAGAAATAAGGAAGGACACTACATAATGATCAGGGATCAATCGAAGAGGAAGACATAATAATTGTAAATATCTATGCGAAGAGGAACTGAAGAGCCTCTTGATGAAAGTGAAAGAGGAGAGTGAGAGAGAGTTGGCTTAAAGCTCAACATTTAAAAAACTAAGATCATGGCATCTGGTCCCATCACTTCATGGGAAATAGATGGGGAAACAGTGGAAACAGTGTCAGACTTTATTTTTGGGGGCTCCAAAATCACTGCAGATGGTGACTGCAGCCATGAAATTAAAAGATGCTTACTCCTTGGAAGGAAAGTTATGACCAACCTAGATAGCATATTGAAAAGCACAGACATTATTACTTTGCCAACAAAAGTCCATCTAGTCAAGGGAATGGTTTTTCCAGTGGTCATGTATGGATGTGAGAGTTGGATTATGAAGAAAGCTGAGCGCCAAAGAATTGATGCTTTTGAACTGTGGTGTTGGAGAAGACTCTTAAGAGTCCCTTGGACTGCAAGGAGATCCAACCAGTCCATTCTAAAGGAGATCGGTCCTGGGTGTTCTTTGGAAGGAATGATGCTAAAGCTGAAACTCCAATACTTTGGCCACCTCATGTGAAGAGTTGACTCATTGGAAAAGACTCTGATGCTGGGAGGGATTGGGGGCAGGAGGAGAAGGAGATACAGAGGATGAGATGGCTGGATGGCATTACCGCCTCAATGGACGTGAGTTTGAGTGAACTCTGGGAGTTGGTGATGGACAGTGAGGCCTTGAGTGCTGCAATTCATGGGGTCACAAAGAGTTGGACACAACTGAGTGACTGAACTGAATTGATGCATCCAACATAGGAGCACCTCAATACATAAGACAAACACTAAAAGACATAAAAGGAGAAATTGGTAGTGACACAATAATAGTAGGGGACTTTAATACCCCACTCACACCAATGGACAGATCATCAAAACAGATAATTAATAAGGAAACATAAGTCTTAAATGATACATTAGATGAGATTAATTGATAACTTATTGATATCTTCAGGACATTCTATCCAAATGCTTAAGAATACACCTTCTTCTCAAGTGCACATGGAACATTCTCCAGAATAGACCACATCTTGAATCACAAATCAAACCTCAGTAAGTTTAAGAAAATTGAAATCATACCAAGCATCTTCTCTGACTGCAATGCTATGAGACTAGATATCAATTACAAGAAAAAACTCTAAGAAACACAAACACATGGAGATTTAAAAAATGCATTTCTAAATAACCAACAGGTTACTGAAGATATCAAAAGGGAAATAAAACATTTTCTAGAAACAAATGACAATGAAAGCACAACAACTCAAAACCTATGGGATGTAGCAAAAGCAGATCTAAGAGGGAAGTTTACAGCAATATAATCCTACCTCAAGAAACAAGAAAAACATTGAATAGACAACTGAACTTTACGCCTACAACAACTGGAAATAGAAGAACAACAATAAGAAAAAAACCCAAAATTAGTAGAAGTAAAGAATTCATAAGGATCAAAGCAGAAATAAATGAAAAAGAAATGAAAGAAATAACAGTAAAGATTAATAAAACTGAAACCTGGTTCTTTGAGAAGATAAACATAATTGACAACCCGTTAGCCAGACTCATCAAGAAAAAAAGAGAGAAGAATCAAACTAACAAAAGTAAGAAATGAAAAAGGAGAGGTTACAACAGATAATGCAGAAATATAAAGGACTATAAGAGACTATTATGAACAACTACATGGCAATAAAATGGTAAACCTAGAAGAAATGGACAGATTCTTAGAAAAGTTCAATCTTCCAAGACTGAACCAGGAAGAAATAGAAATTATGAACAACCCAATTACAAACACTGAAATTGAAGCTCTGATCAAAAATATCCACAAATACTAAAGTCCAGTACCAGATGGCCTCAGAGGAGAATTCTATCAAACATTTAGAGAAGAGCTAATGCCTATCCTTCTAAAACTATTCCAAAAATTTGCAGAGGAAGGAACACTTCCAACTTATTCTATGAGGTCACCATCACCCTGATACCAAAACCAGACAAAGACAACACAAAGAAAGAAAACTACAGTCCAATATCAGTGATGAACATAGATGCAAATATCCTCAGCAAAATTTTAGCAAACAGAATTCAGCAACACATCAAAAAGCTCATATACCATGATCAACTTGTGTTTATTCCAGGGATGCAGGGATTCTTCAGTGTATGCAAACCAATTGATGTGATACACCATATTAACAAATTGAAAGATAAAAACCATATGATAGTCTCAAATAGATGCAGAAAAAGCCTTTGACAAAATTAAGCACCTACTTATGATTAAAATTCTTCAAAAAATGGGCATAGAAGGAATCTATCTCAACCTAGTAAAGGCCATATATGAGAAGCGTACAGCAAACATTATTCTCAATGGTGAAAAACTGAAAGCATTGCCCCTAAGATCAGGAACAAGACAAGAGTGTCCACTTTCACCACTATTATTCAACATAGTTCTGGAACTACTAGCTACAGCAATCAGAAAAGGAAAAGAAATAAAAGGAGTCCAGATTGGAAAAGAAGAAGTAAAGTTCTCACTATTTGTAGATGACATGATACTGTACATAGCAAACCCTAAAGACAGAATCAGAAAAATTACTACAGCTAATCAGTGAATTTAGCAAAGTTGCAGGATACAAAATCAATACACAGAAATCAGTTGCATTTCTATATACTAACAATGAAAAATCAGAAAGAAAAATTAAGTAATCAATCCCATTCACTATTGCAACAAAAATAATTAAATGTCTAGGAATAAAACTTATCTAATGAGAAAAAAGAACTGTACACAGAAAATTATAAGACCCCTGATGAAACAAATCAAAGATGACATAAACAGATGGGGAGATACTCCATGTTCCTGGGTAGGAGGAATCAATATTGTGAAAATGACTATACTACCAAACTCAATCTACAGATTCAATGTGATCCCCATCAAATTACCAATGACATTTTTCACAGAACTAGAACAAAAAAGTTCACAATTTATATGAAAACACAAAAGACCCCAAATAGCCAAAGCAGTCTTGAGAAAGAAGAATGGAGCTGGGGCAATCCTGACTTCGGATTATACTACAAAGCTACAGTCATCCAGATAGTGTGGTACTGGCACAAAAACAGAAATATAGACCAATAGACAAGATAGAAAGTCCAGAAAAAAACCCATTCACCTCTGGGTACCTTATTTTTTACAAAGGAGGCAAGAATATACAATGGGAAAAAGACAGCCTCTTCAATAAATGGTGCTGGGAGAACTGGACAGCTACATAAAAGAATGAAATTAGAACACTTCCTAACACCATACACAAAGATAAGCTCAAAATGTATTAAAGACCTAAATGTAAGGCCAGAAACTATAAAACTCTTAGAGGAAAACATAGGCAGGACACTTGATGACAGAAATCAAAGCAAGATCCTCTATGACCTACCTCCTAGAGTAATGGAAATAAAAACTAAAGTAAACAAGTGGGGCTGATTAAACTTAAAAGCTTTTGCATAGCAAAAGAAATTATAAGCAAGGTGAAAAGACAATCCTCAGAATGGGAGAAAATAATAGCAAATGAAACAACTGACAAAGGATTAATTTCTTAAATATACAAGCATCTCATACAACTCAATACCAGACAAACAAAAAACCCAATCAAAATGTGGGGAAAAGACAAACAGACAGTTCTCCAAAGAAGACATACTGATGGCTAACAACCACATGAAAAGATGCTCAGTGTTGCTCATTATTAGAGAAATGCAAATCAAAACTACAATGAGATATCACCTCACACCAGTCAGAATGGCCCTCATCAAAATATCTACAAACAATAAATGCTGGAGATGGTGTGGAGAAAAGGGAATGCTCTTACACTGTTGGTGGGAATGTAAATTAATACAGACACTATGGAAGACGGCATGGCGATTCCTTTAAAAACCAGGAATAAAACCCAGCAATCCCACTCCTAGGTATATATCCTGAGGAAACCTAAATTGAAAAAGACGTACGTATCCCACTGTTCATTGCAGCACTATTTACAATAGCTAGATCATGCAAGCAGCCGAGATGTCCATCAACAGATGAATGGATAAAGAAGTAGTGGTACAGATACACAATGGAATATTACTCAGACATAATAAGGAACGTATTTGAGTCAGTTTTAATGAGGTGGATGAATTTAAAGCCTATTATACGGAGTGAAGTAAGTCAGAAAGTGAAAGATAAATATTGTATACTAACGCATACATACAGAATCTAGAAAAATGCTACTGAAGAATTTATTTACAAGGGAGCAATGGAGAAACAGACATAGAGAATAGACTTATCAACATGCGGAGAGGGGAGGAGAGGGTGAGATGTATGGAAAGAGTAACGTGAAAACATACATTACCATATGTAAATTAAATAGCCAATGGAAATTTGCTGTCTGGCTCAGGAAACTAAAACATGGGCTCTGTATCAACCTAGAGGAGTGGGATGGGGAGGGAGATGGGAGGGAGGTTCACAAGGGAGGGGATACATGTATACCTATGGCTGATTCATGTTGAGGTGTGAAAGAAAACAACAAAATTCTGTAAAGCAATTATCCTTCAATAAAAAAAGTAAATTAATTAAAAAGAAAAATAGTATGGTGCTGGCACCAAAAAAGGACACATAGTTCAATGGAACAGGATGGAAAGCTTAGAAATAAACCCATGCAGCTATGATCAATTAATATACAAGAAAGAAGGCTAGAATATCCAGTGAAGAAAAGGCAGTCTCTTCAATAAGTGGTTTTGAATAAACCAGACAGTTATATATAAAGAATAAAATTAGAATGTTCTTCAACACCATATACAATTTAAAACTCAAGATGGATTAAGGTTCTAAATGTAAGACCAGATAATATAAAACTCCAAGAGGGAAACAGGCATAATATACTTTGACATAAATTGCAGCAGTATCTTTTTGGATCCATTTCTAGAATAATGAAAACAAAATACAAAAATAAACAAATGGAACCTATTAATAATCAAACTTATAAGCCTTTGCACAGTATAGGAAACCATAAATCAAAAAGCAACCTACAAGATGAGATTAAAATATCTGCAAATGATGCCACTTATAAAGAATGACAAGGATTTTAAGTCCAAAAATATATGAGTAGCATATACAGCTCATTTAAAAAAAAAACAACCCAATCAAAAAATGGGTGGATGATCTAAATAGACATTTCTCCAAAGAAGACATAGAGATGACCAACAAACATAGGAAAAGGGGCTCAACATCATGAATTTATTAGGGAAATGCACGTCAAAACTACAATAAGGTATTACCTCACACCAGTCAGAAGCCATTATAAAAAATCTACAAACAATACATATGGTAAATGGTGCAGAGAAAAGGGAACCCTCTTATACTGTTGGTGAGAATGTAAATTGATACAGTCACTATGGAGAAAAGCATGGAGCTTCTGTAAAAAACTAAAAATAGACCTACCATATGATCCTGAAAGCTCACTCCTAGGCATACATTTGGAGAAAACTATAATTCAAAAGATATATGCAATCCAATGTTCACTGAAGCACTATTTCTAATAGCCAAGACATGGAAGCAACTTAAATGTCCATTGACAGAGGAATGCATAAAGAAGTGGTACATGTATACAATGGAATATTACTCAGCCATAAAAAAGAATGAAATAATTCATTTACAGCAACATGAATGGACCTAGACATGATCATAATAAGTGAAGGAGCCCAGTCAGGGAAGGATAAATATTATATGATATCACTTATAAATGCAACAACAACAACAAAAATGACAATATAAATTATCTTATTTTCAAAACAGAAAGAGACATACAAAGAAAACAAATTTATGATTACCAAAGGTGAAAGGGGCATGGGGAGATAAATGAGGTCTTAATTAACATTTATACACTACTATTAATATAATTAATAGTTAATATATATAAAATAGATAACCAACAAGGACCTTCTATATAGCACAGGGATCTATACTCACTAGTTTTTAAAAAACAATAAGGGAAAATAAACTGAAAGAGATATTTGTATGTATATATATGCATAATTGAACTGAATTGCTGTGCTGTACAATTGTTGTGCTGTGCTGTACACCCAAAGCTAGCATGATATTATAAATCAACTATACTTCAATTTTTAAAAAAAAATATTAGGTATTTAACTAGTATTTATAGTGAAAATGAATAAAGATTTTTAAAATAAAATGTATGCATAGTGAATCTATTTAATAAAGATATTTAAGAATTTTATAACATTGAGAAGAAACACTGTATAACATTTAAGAACCCAAACTCTGGGGTCAGACTACAATATAAATTCTAACTCTGTCACTTAACTTCTTTAGGAATGAACCTGTTTCTGTTCAAAGCAGAGATGATATTTACCTATAGGATTATTGGAGGATTAAATTTGTTAATACAAATAAATGCTCAGAACAGTGACCAAATATTGTAGACATTATGTGTTAGTGATGATTAGTTGCAGTACTGATGATACATACGAACATTTTGAAAATTGTACACAAACAAAGCTTGAAAGAAACTGAAGCCAAGCCTATTAAGGCTTGACAGAGAGAGTTGCACAGAGTAATCTAGAGAGTAAATATTACAGCATAAAAATATGACAATGAAGTTTGATGGGCATGGTGTTCAGTCTGATCAGCCATTTATGAGTGTCAGTATCATGTGTAAGTACTTAATTTGCCTAAATATGGACTGTCTTATCACACATTTAGAGTAGAAGCTACATTATATGGTTGTCTAAAAATAAATGATGTAATATAAAAAAGATAAATAGAACATACAAGATGGTTAAGAGTAGGGGTTAAATAATCATTATTTCTATTTTTAATACCTGTGATCAAGCTGAAGTCTCATCAGAGAACCAAACACCAGGAGATAGTAAGGCAGTGAGAGATAATTTGCTGTTTTTTATTATTTTTTGTTTTTAAACCACTGAGCCCTGACCTTTTTATTTCATCAAAGGGTTGAATAGAAGGAAATATGTCCTTTGGATAAAACCTGTGATGTGTGTGTACTCAGCTGTGTCTGATTCTTTGCGAGTCAGAGAGTCAGAGAGTCAGACAGTCCCATGGACTGTAGCCCACCAGGCTCCTCTGTCCATGGGATTCCCCAGGCAAGAATGCTGAAATGGGTGGACATTTTCTCTTTAGGGGATCTTCCCAACCCAGGGATCAAAACTGCATCTCCTGTGTCTCCTGTGCCATAGTTCAAAAGCGTCAACTCTTCAGCACTCAGCCATCTTAATGGTCCAACTCTCATATCCATACACGACTACTGGAAAAACCATAGCATTGACTAGATGGACCTTTGTCAGCAAAGTAATGTCTCTGCTTTTAAATACACTGTCTAGGTCTGCCATAGCTATTCTTAAAAGTAGCAAGCATCTTTTAATTTCATGGCTGCAGTCACCGTTCACAGTGATTTTGGAGTCCAAGAAAATAAAATCTGTCAGTTTCCACTTTTCCCCCATCTATTTGCAATGAAGTGATGAAAGTGGATGCCATGAACTTAGTTTTTAGAATGATTAGTTTTAAGCCAGTTTTTTCATTTTCCCCTTTCACCTTCATCAAGAGGCTCTTTAGTTCTTCCTGACTTTCTGCCATTAGGGAGGTATCATTTGCATATCTGAGGTTGTTGATATTTCTACCAGCAATCTTGATTCCAGTTTGTGCTTCGTCCAGCCTGGCATTTCACATGATGTACTCCACATATAAGTTAAGTAAGCAGGGAGATGATATACAACCTTAACATACTCCTTTCCCAATTTTGAACCAGTTTGTTATTCCATGTCCGGTTCTGATTGCTGCTTCTTTTCCCGCATACAAGTTTCTCACGAGACAAGTAAGATGGCTTGGTATCCCCATCTCTTTAAGAATTTTCCACAGTTTGTTGTGATTGCACTCTCAAAGGCGTTAGTATATTAAATGCAGCAGATGATTTTTGGAATTCCCTTGCTTTTTCTATGATCCAATGGATGTTGACAATTTGATCTCTGGTTCCTCCGCCTTTTCTAAATCCAGCTTGTGGTCCTGGAAGTTCTGAGTTCACATCCTGCTGAAGCCTAGCTTGAAGGATTTTGAGCATAATGTTGCTAGCATGTGAAATGAGTGCAATTGTATCATAGTTTGAATATTCTTTGGAACTGCCTGGCTTTGGGATTGAAATAAAAACTGACCTTTTCCAGTCCTGTGGCCACTGCTGAGTTTTGCACTTAAATCTTTTACAGGATCAGAGTTAGGAGGTATCTAAACGTTCATGGATGCTTTCTCCTTAGAAGAAAAGCTATGACCAACCTAGACAGCATTTTAAAAAGCAGAGACATTATTTTGCTGACAAAGGTCTGTTTAGTCAAAGTTATAGCTTTTTCAGTAGTCATGTATAGATATGAGAGTTGGACTGTAAAGAAGGCTGAGCACTGAAGAATTGATGCTTTTAAACTGGTGTTGGAGAAGACTCTTGAGTGTCCCTTAGACTGCAAGATCAAACCAGTCAATCATAAAGAAAATTAGTCCCGAATATTCATAGGAGGGACTGATGCTAAAGCTGAAGCTCCAATATTTTGGCTACCTGATGTGATGAACTGACCCATTGCGAAAGACTATGATGCTGAGAAAGTTTGAAGGCAGGAGGAAAAGGGGGCAATAGAGGATGAGATTGTTGGATGGTATCACCAATTCAATGGACAAGAGTTTGAGCAAGTTCTGGGAGTTGGTGATGGACAGGGAAGCCTGGTGTGATGGAATCCATGGGATCACAAAGAATTAGACATGACTGAGCAACTGAACTGAACTGAAACATTCATGGAAGAATATTTCAATGTCTTATTCTGTTCCTAAAAACCTGGTGAATTGTATGATGACAACTTGTTATTATTCTGGTGTTTCAAATTTTCTTCTATAAACCTTATTTATTTACTCATTCTGCTTATATATTTTTATTCATTGCATTCATATATTTATGTATTTTTAAAGCAATTCTTAGGTACATTAGGACTTATGTTAAGAAAAAATGTCAAGGTCCAAATTACCATAAATAATTTCTTAAATAAATTATCTAAATTGCAAAATATTATATTTAAAAACAGATGCTCTTTAGTTTCCTCCTTAAACGAACTAAATAATAGAGAGGAATTTTACAAGTGCATGCCAGAATGAGCTATTGAGCTATTGAAAAAATAAATTCCATTAGGATTAAATACATATACTATATTGTATAAAGATTTGAAAATAAATTATGTCCCTAATGAAATATTGGTGTATGAAAGATCTAGGTGTCCTGATACACTTTCTGGAACAGTAACAAAAAAATTATCACTTACTTGAAAAAAAATTTAATCATTAAATTTTCCTTGTTGCTTCAACAACACCTTAATGAACTCTTTTCATTATGCTAACCTTGAGCCCTCAACATACAGGTATCATGGGGAGTCAAAGATCATAGAGAATTGGGCTGTTCTACAATCCCCATTGTGTCTTCTTAAATCTAGGGACAGGTTTGCGGTTGTAGGTACCGTGCTAGTTAAACTCAATCCGACTTTACTGTGTTCATAGCTCTATTCCACAGTACAATAGTTGCTGCTTACCTGTGGTTTCAGTTACCTACAGTCAACCATGGTTCAAAAATATTAAATGGAAGATTCTGGAAATAAACAATTCATCAGTTTTAAATTACATACCATTTTGAGTAACATGATGAAATCTCAAGCCCTCCCACTCCATCCTGCCTGGGATGGGAATCATTCTTTTCCTTCTCCAGAGTATCCTACTCACTAGTCACTCAGGAACCATCTTGGTTATCAGATGTACTGTCACAGTATCACAATGCTTCTTTTCAAATAACCCTTATTTTACTTAATAATGGCCACAAAGTACAAGAGTATTGATGCTGGCAATCTGGATATTCTGTTACTGTGACTAATTTATGAATTACGTTTTATAATATGTACAGGAAAAAACAATTGTGGACATACATATAGCATTTGGTATTATCTCTGGTTTCATGTATTCACTGGGAGTCTTTGAACATACACCCCATAGACAAGAGGGGACTGTTGTACTGAGGGACTGCTATGTGTCAGTACTGGGGTACATGTAATGTTGCACAAATGAACAAGACGGGGTTCTTGTCTTCAAGAGTATCATATTTTATACACACACACACATATATACATATGGATATAGGTAGCAATTACATAGGCACTTTAAATATTTTAAAATGCATGCTGTATCCTAATAAATATAAAATATTAAAGAAACACAGAAAAGTGGCACAGATCCCAATATTGCACCATCTGGCATGGCTTTTCAAAGGTGAAGATATTTAAAGCAATTCCAAAGAAGGAAGAGAAAGAAATTCAATTGTGAAGGTTGGTGTTTGTGGTATGTGGATGGTATAAAAAGACTTGAAGTGTGGTATTCAATTCCTTTTTATTTAGAAGGGAGATGCTTTTGGAAAATCCTGCAAAAATTAAATAAGAGGAACAGGATGAAAATATCTAATGGGAAAAACAATCCAAGAAGTCTAGCAGACCCTTGTTATACTGGTTGTGACTTGTCAAATAGAAGAAGCCACTTGGAATTAGTTTCTGAATTATTATCAAGGAGCAACAGTTAGAACTGGACATGGAAATAAGGGACTGGTTCCAAATCGGGAAAGGAGTATGGCAAGGCTGTATATTGTCACCCTGCTTATTTAACTTATATGCAGAGTACATCATGAGAAATGCTGGACTGGATGAAGCACAAGCTGGAATCAAGATTGCAAGGAGAAATAATACAACCTCAGATAGGCAGATGACCACACATGGCAGAAAGTGAAGAACTAAAGAGCCTCTTGATGAAAGTGAAACAGGAAAGTGAAAAAGTTGGCTTAAAACTCAACATTCAGAAAACTAAGATCATGGCATCTGGTCGCATCACTTCATGGCAAATAGATGGGGAAACAGTGGAAACAGTGAGAGACTTTATTTTTTAGGCTCCAAAATCACTGCAGATGGTGATTGCAGCCATGAAGTTAAAAGACACTTGCTCTTTGGAAGGAAAGTTATGACCAACCTAGAAAGCATATTAAAAAGCAGAGACATTACTTTGCCAACTAGTCCATCTATTTTGTCCATTTAGTCAAAGCTATGGTTTTTCCAGTAGTCATGTATGGATGTGAGAGTTGAAATATAAAGAAAGCTGAGTGCTGAAGAATTGATGCTTTTGAACTGTGGTGTTGGAGAAGACTCTTGAGAGTCCCTTGGACTGCAAGGAGATTCAACCAGTCCATCCTAAAGGAAATCAGTCCTGAATATTCATTGGAAGGACTGATGCTGAAGCTGAAACTCCAATACTTTGGCCACCTGTTGTGAAGAACTGACTCATTGGAAAAGACCCTGATGCTGGGAAAGATTGAAGGCAGGAGGATAAGGGGATGACACACATGAGATGGGGCATCACTGACTCAATGGACATGAGTTTGAGTAAACTCCGGGAGTTGGTGATGGACAGGGAGGCCTGGCATGCTGCAGTCCATGGGATCGCAGAGTCAGACACAACTGAGTGAGTGACAGAACTGATCCAATCACCAGGAGCTTCTAGTGCTACTTTGTTTTGAGATCTGATCAAGTGCACATTAGTCAGGGTACCAGCTGGAAACAGATGGCATATTCAAATTGGATAACTCAAGGGAGTTCAGTAAAAGGCTCTTAACAGAGATGTGACCGGGTCAACCCCAGGGTTGTCTATACCCCTGAAGAGGTGAGCGGACAGAGCACTTATATAAGAAATCTTCAGAGTGTCATGTGGAGATGGCCACCTGGAGAGATTCAACCTTCAGTTACAGGATGCAGTCAGGCCAAAGAGAAACCACAGAGTTGGGACAATAAATGCCCCTAATGCCCTCTATCCATCTTTCCATTTGTCAACCCAATGAAACAGAACAATAAATCCATAAAGGTTAGCCTTTGGGAGGCAGAGAAAAGCCTGTATAATAAGAAGGCCAATCTGGAGAATGTAAGAAAGCTAATCAGCATCATGCAATTCATGAATCAAAAAGGGAAAAAATTAATAGGCATCCACTTAATCATTTTCCAACCTTTAAAACAGCATTGCTTATAAAATTCTTTAACAAAAACATCTTATAAAGGAATTTCATTTATTACAGAATTCTCTGTGTATGTGTGTTGAAAGGCCATTATGCCATTATAAATCTGAGTCTATATTGTAGCCATCTTAGCTGATCTGTACATCACCACCAGAGGTATAACGGGGTGAACTGAGTCTATTTTAATGTCCTCTTCTGTAGAACTATCATGTTAGAGCAACAATACCATAGACCTCACCAAACAATATTGTTAGCCATCAGGCAATGTTTAATCGCCCTATAAACCTGATCTAGCACAGCTAGAATTACTGCTAGATACCATATGTGAAACAGATCACCAGTCCAAGTTCAATGCATGAAACAGGGCACTCAAAGAGGGTACACTGGGACAACCCTGAGGGTTTGGATGGGGAGGGAAGTAGGAGGGGCGTTCAGGATGGGGCACACATGTACACCCATGGTTGAGTCGTGTCAGTGTATGGCGAAACCCACCACACTATTGTAAAGTAATTAGCCTCCAATTAAAATAGTTAATTTAAAAAAATGAAGTAGAATTATTTTCTATTTGCATTTTTTTTTCACTATATTCTGTTTGGTAAAGTTGGTTTGTCATAATGTTAAATAAAACCCTGCTTAAAATTTGTTTTTTGCCCTCATAAACTCTTGGTGGAAATGTAAATTCATAGAGTCACAATGTAGAACAGTATGGAGGTTCCTTTAAAAACTAAAAATAGAGCTACCATATGACCCTTTGGTTCCACTCCTGGGCATATATCTGGAGGAAAACATGATACAAAAAAATATATACACCACAATGTTCATTGTAGCACTGTTTACAATAGCTAATATATGGAAGCAACCTATATGTCCATCAACAGAGGAAAGGATAAAGAAGATGTAAACAATGGTACATAAACAATGGACATTACTCAGCCATTAAGAATAATGCAATGATGCTATTTGCAAAAACATGGATGGACCTAGAAATTGTCATAGTGAGTAAAGTAAGTCAGAGAGGGAGAAATACCTTATGATATAACTTATATGAAGAATCTAAAAAGAAATGATACAAATGAAATTATTTACAAAACAGAAACAGATTCACAGACTTAGAGAATGAACTTATGATTGAGGGGGGAAGGATTGGGGGACGGGGATAGTTAGGGAGTTTGGGATTGACATGTATACACTGCTATATTTAAAACGGATAACCCACAAAGACCTACTGTATAACACAGGGAATTCTGCTCAATGTTATGTGGTGGCCTGGGTGGGAGGGAAATTTGGGGGAGAATGGATACATATACATGTATGGCCAAGTCCCTTTGCTGTCCATCTAAAACTATCACAATATTGTTAATCAGCAATATCCCAATACAATTTAAAAAGTTTAAACATTTTTATTTTGTTTTTTGGCCAAGCATAGACTGGTAGTAAAGATACATACCTTTACTGACAGAGCTAGCAATTATTATCCCACCACCTTTCTCTTTTTTCCTGCCCTCTCTTTCACACAAAAAAGCAATTCTCTTCAAAGCCCAGAAGCCTTGAAGTGATTGCTTTCTCAGGAGTCTGAAATTAGTATATCTCTCCCTGTTTATTTAGTTCTTTGAACATAAGAAGGGATTTCTTTATACAACCAAAGAAGATTGGAATCTCATACTTTGTAGCCATTCATGATGTTGCCATGAATGCAAAACATTTGGAAAATTTGCCTGGTTGTTTTGCAACCTCTTACAAGTATCCCAGTTAAACAGTATATAGTCGAAAAACTTCTTTTTCATAGCAAAACTTTGATTTTAATAAATGCTCAGAGGCCTTTTCTTTACAATACTCTTGTCACTAATGATCTTTCCATAGAGCTCCCAGAGCTGGGTCAATACAGCACTTTCAGTGCCTCTCACCATTCAAAGGAGACCCTCCCATGGCAAGACCCTTAAGAGTTTCAGCAAGGCTGAGAAGGCTGTATTATTTAAAATTTATAATTAAAAACTCTTTTTCAAAGGTTGGTGATTTATTCTTTTTTTTAAATTTTATTTTATTTTTAAACTTTACCATATTGTATTGGTTTTGCCATATATCAAAATGAATCTGCCACAGGTATACATGTGTTCCCCATCCTGAACCCTCCTTCATCCTCCCTCCCCATACCATCCCTCTGGGTCGTCCCAGTGCACCAGCCCCAAGCATCCAGTATCCGAGTCGCCAGTCCAGGTTTGATGCACGATACTGGTGATTTATTCTTAACGTTGGAAGTGAAATCGATGGCAGTTTAACTCAGTAAGGACAGTGCCCTTAAGATTCCAAGAGATGGTGCTGCTGCTGCTACATTGCTTCAGTCATGTCCGACTCTGTGTGACCCCATAGATGGCAGCCCACTGCCGGAGCCAGCCGGCAAAGTCGATCAGGTCCCGAGAACGTGCACGGCGGGGCTAAGAAAGAAACTAAAGCAAGAGACTACAAAGATGGGGTCGAGAGGTTCAGACACGTCACCACGAAGGGACGCAGTCTGACACCAACTTTATTCAACATCTCATATTTATACAGAAAAGCGTGAGAAAGACAAGACAGTTGACATTTTTTTCTTGGTTAGCCTATACATCTTACAAACAGTCACAAGAAATCTTGAGAGCATGGGAATGGCTCCCTGTTATTATTTCTTACACCAGATAACATTTCTCTGTGCGTGAGAAGTTTGCACAGAACTCCAGGTGCCTGCAGTAAATAAGCGCCTAATCTCTGGGGTGGCGGGACAGAGAGCTATGTTTGCAAGCAAACCCTCAAGGACTGAGGCAGCTCCCAGAGCCGTGTCCTTCGGACAAAGGACCCCGTTCTCACGGGCAGCTCCCCGCAGCCCACCATGCTCCCCAGTCCCTGGGATTCTCCAGGCAAGAATACTGGAGTGGGTTGCCATTTCCCTCTCCAATGCATGAAAGTGAAAAGTGAAAGTGAAGTCGCTCAGTCGTGTTGGACTCTTAGCGATCCCATGGACTACAGCCTGCTAGGCTCCTCCGTCCATGGGATTTTCCAGGCAAGAGCACTGGAGTGGTGTGCCACTGCCTTCTCCAAGAGAATAGTCCCTTATTAATTGCATGTTAGCGGTTAAGGGGGCCACATTCAATCTTTCTGCTTTTGGGGGGTTGTAAGTTAGGGGAACATATAATAAAGGATGAATATTCAAATAGGGAATAGAATTTTACTGTATTATTCTGGAACAGTACTGACTCATTACACGAAGGGCTTCTGAATACTGGAGAAGGTGGCATAAGCTTAAGTCAAAATAGGTCTTTCTCCTCCATTCCCCTCTTGAACTGAAAACGGTATTCAGAGAAGACTCAGTTTTATAACATTAACTTTGAATACCTGACTTTATTGAACATCATTAGCTATTTTATACTCTCACTTACCCAATCTTAAATTTGTAAACGTATTTTTCAGGCTGTGTATGCATGTATGAGTATTTCCAACATAAAGGATTTATAACAGATACAAATTTTTAACTTGTCCTTAGGATTTCTGAAAACACACACACACAGTGTTTTCTATAATCTATTTATCATGTATCTCCACAGGTAAGTTGACAACTTAAACCAACACAGACTTTTTGAGTCACAATTCTTTTTCTCAAAACTCTCAACATCATTGCATTGCTGTCTAGTTTTTCATGCTATAGAAGAAAATTCCCAGACAGCCTTTTTCTTTCCTGTGTGGGTAACTTTTTCCCCCTTGATTTCTAAAGGTTACATTTTCTTTGTTCTTGAATTTTCAATAAAATTGAAATAACAGACCTAGGTGTGAATTTTTAAACTTTGTAAATTTTAGTGATCTGTATGTCCAAATTGTCCACTCAGAAAAATTTGAAGTATGACGTATCATTTCATTGATTATTTCTTCTCCTGTGTCCATTCTTTAAAACATGACCCACCCTCCCCCCAAATTAAGTCATCTTCATACATAGAAACTGCAACTTGCATATATTACTGTCTTTCAACTATTATATAACTTTATTTTTATCCTGTGGATTTCAGTGACTATCTCAATTTTGTCTTCCATACATATTGGATTTTTCTCTATCTTTATTTTCAATTTAGTAATTGTGTTATTCATCAGATGTACTTTTCTATCTTTAGATTTTTCACACTTCACATCTGCTTGCTTTAATTTCATAGATTAGACAGCTTTTATAACCCCCTCTTGATTTTACATAAAATCTTTTTCAGATACAAAGTTTTATTGCTCTGATTATTTAGGGTATTTCTTTGTGTGGGCTGTTATACATTATATGTTTGCACAGGTTCCCTACTTTTCTTCTGTAGGAGAATCTAACAGGAAGTTCCACTCACTAACACTGAACTTATTGTGAACAGTAGCTATTACAGCCTATATGCAACAAGTTTTCTGCTTCTTGCAACATGTGTTTTGAGATAAATCACTGCCATTTCATTCGTTCACTCATGTCATAAAGACTGCATTCCTACTAGAACTCCAACATGGGCAATGAACACACAACGGACAACAAAGTAGGCTGCCTTATTTGGCCACCTGCCCTATTAAAGAAAAAAAAGAGAGAGAGGGAAACTCTGAAGGGCCAAAACATCTCAAAGCAACAATAAAGCCACTACTATTAGCACTGAAAGTTCTCTCCCTGCCAGACTGTAATATTCTTTAAAAAGACAAAGCAGAGGGAACAAGAAGTCAGGCACTCATTTTACCCAAAATATGAGTGTAGTTTTACTTCCTGCCATTATTTGCATTGTTATGGTCACCTTTTATCATTGTTTTCTAAAGTCTGATGATTGCCAGGGTCTTCCCTGAAAAAATAAATACATATTAAAAGATATAAATGGGAAGGAGACAGAGGAAATCCATCTACTTTACTAATTATGGTACTGTGTCTATGAGGGGCCTTGTGGAAGAGAGAGTTTCTCTGTCCTCTTAAAACTGCTAGAACAGCAAGCTACCTTGTGTGCTACCTGTATTTCTAGGAAGTCATCTTACCATTTAGCTGCTAAAAAAAAGCCAGCAGTTGAATACTTAGCATTTTAGTAATCTCTGAAAGAATAATTAAAGTAATATAGTTTCATCTCATCTCTAATGTAGTGAAATTAAAAGATGCATGCTCCTTGGAAGAAAAGCTATGACAAACCTAGACAGGATATTAAAAAGTGGAGACATTGTCAACAAAGGTCCATCTAGTTAAAGTTATGGTTTTTCCAGCAGTCATGTATGAATGTGAGAGTTGGACTATAAAGAAAGCTGAGTGCCAAAGAATTGATGCTTTTGAACTGTGGTGTTGGAGAAGACTCTTGAGAGTCCCTTGGATTTCAAGGAGATCAAACCAGTCAATCCTAAATGAAATCATTCCTGAATATTCATTAGAAGGACTGATGCTCAAGCTGAAGCTCCAATTCTTTGTCCAACTGTCCAACTTTGAATAACTGACTCACTGGACAAGACCCTGATGCTGGGAAAGACTGAAGGCAGGAAGAGAAGGGAATGACAGAGGATGAGATGGTTAGATGGCATCACCGACTTAATGGACATGAGTTTGAGTGAATTCCAGGAGTTGGTGATGGACAGGGAAACCTGGCGTGCTGCAGTCCATGGGGTTGCAAAGAGTCAAACATGACTGAGTGGCTAAAATGAATGTAGTGAAAAAAACTGCCTCTTACAGGACTTAAGCCAGTTACTGTGATCTCATCCTCTTTCTTCCCCTTCTCCTCCTGCCCCCAATCCCTCCCAGCATCACAGTCTTTTCCAATGACTCAACTCTTTGCATGAGGTGGCCAAAGTATTGGAGTTTCAGCCTCAGCATCAGTCGTTCCAATGAACACCCAGGGCTGATCTCCTTTAGGATGGACTGGTTGAATCTCCTTGCAGTCCAAGGGACTCTCAAGAGTCTTCTCCAACACCACAGTTCAAAAGCATCAATTCTTCAGTGCTCAGCTTTCTTCACAGTCCAACTCTCACATCCATACATGACCACTGGAAAAACCATAGACTTGACTAGATGGATCTTTGTTGGCAAAGTAATGTCTCTGCTTTTCAATATGCTATGTAGGTTGGTCATAACTTTCCTTCCAAGGAGTAAGCGTCTTTTAATTTCATGGCTGCAGTCATCATCTGTAGTGATTTTGGAGCCCCCCCAAAATAAAGTCAGCCACTGTTTCCACTGGTTCCCCATCTATTTGCCATGAAGTGATGTGACCAGATGCCATGATCTTTGTTTTCTGAATGTTGAGCTTTAGGCCAACTTTTTCACTCTCCACTTTCACTTTCATCAAGAGGCTTTTTAGTTCCTCTTCACTTTCTGCCATAAGGGTTGTGTCATCTGCATATCTGAGGTTGTTGATATTTCTCCCAAAAATCTTGATTCCAGCTTGTGTTTCTTGCAGCCCAGCATTTTCATGATGTACTCTGCATATAAGTTAAATAAGCAGGGTGAAAATATACAGCCTTGAAGTACTTACTCCTTTTCCAATTTGGAACCAGTCTGTTGTTCCATGTCCAGGTCTAACTGTTGCTTCCTGACCTGCATACAAACTTCTCAAGAGGCAGGTAAGGTGGTCTGGTATTCCCATCTCTTTCAGAATTTTCCATAGTTTATTGTGACCCACACAGTTAAAGGCTTTGGCATAGGCAAAAAAAGCAGAAATAGATGTTTTTCTGGAACTCTCTTGCTTTTTCCATGATCCAGTGAATGTTGGCAATTTGATCTCTGGTTCCCCTGCCTTTTCTAAAACCAGCTTGAACATCTGGAAGTTCATGGTTCACATATTGCTGAAGCCTGGCTTGGAGAATTTTGAGCATTACTTTACTAGCATGTGAGATGAGTGCAATTGTGCGGTAGTTTGAGCATTCTTTGGCATTGCCTTTCTTTGGGATTGGAATGAAAACTGACCTTTTCCGGTCCTGTGGCCACTGCTGAGTTTTCCAAATTTGCTGGCATATTGAGTGCAGAACTTTCACAGCATCATCTTTTAGGATTTGAAATAGCTCAACTGGAATTCCATCACCTCCACTAGCTTTGTTCGTAGTGATACTTTCTAAGACCCGCTTGACTTCACATTCCAGGATGTCTGGCTCTAGGTGAGTGATCACACCATTGTGATTATTTTGGTCATGAAGATGTTTTTTTGTACAGATCTTCTGTGTATTCTTGCCACCTCTTCTTAATATCTTCTGCTTCTGTTAGGTCCGTACCATTTCTGTCCTTTATCCAGCCCATTTTTGCATGAAATATTCCCTTGGTATCTCTAATTTTCTTGAAGAGATCTCTAGTCTTTCCCATTCTATTATTTTCCTCTATTTCTTTGCATTGATCACTGAGGAAGGCTTTCTTATCTCTCCTTGCTATTCTTTGGAACTCTGCATTCAGATACTTATATCTTTCCTTTTCTCCTTTGCTTTTCACTTCTCTTGTTTTCACAGCTGTTTGTAAGACCTCCTCAGACAGCCATTTTATTTTTCTGCATTTCCTTTCCACTGGGATGGTCTTGATCCCTGTCTACTGTACAATGTCCCGAACGTCTGAAGGTTCGTGCCATAGTTCATTAGGCACTCTATCAGATCTAGTCCCTTAAATCTATTTCTCACTTCCACTGTATAATCATAAGGGATTTGATTTAGGTCATACCTGAATGGCCTAGTGGTTTTCCCCACTTTCTTCCATTTAATTCTGAATTTGGCAGTAAGGAGTTCATGATCTGAGTCACAGTCAGCTCCTGGACTTGTTTTTGCTAACTGTATAGAGCTCCTCCATCTTTGGCTGCAAAGAATATAATCAATCTGATTTCGGTGTTGACCATCTGGTGATGTCCATGTATAGAGTCTTCTCTTGTATTGTTGGAAGATAGTGTTTGCTATGACCAATGCATTCTCTTGGCAAAACTCTATTAGCCTTTGCCCTGCTTCATTTCGTACTCTAAGGCCAAATTTGCCTGTTACTCCAGGTGTTTCTTGACTTCCTACTTTTGCATTCCAGCCCCCTATAGTGAAAAGGACATCTTTTTTGGGTGTTAGTTCTAAAAGGTCTTGTAGGTCTTCATAGAACCATTCAACTTCAGCTTCTTCAGCGTTACTGGTTGGGGCATAGACTTGGATTACTGTGATATTGAATGGTTTGCCTTGGAAATGAACAGAGATCATTCTGTCATTTTTTTTTAAATTTTATTTTATTTTAAAACTTTACATAATTGTATTAGTTTTGCCAAATATCAAAATGAATCCGCCACAGGTATACATATGTTCCCCATCCTGAACCCTTCTCCCTCCTCCCTCCCCATACCACCCCTCTGGGTCATCCCAGTGCACTAGCCCCAAGCATCCAGTATCGTGCATCGAACCTGGACTGGCATCTTGTTTCATACATGATATTTTACATGTTTCAATGCCATTCTCCCAAATCTTCCCACCCTCTCCCTCTCCCACAGAGTCCATAAGACTGTTCTATATATCAGTGTCTCTTTTGCTATCTCGTACACAGGGTTATTGTTACCATCTTTCTAAATTCCATATATATGCGTTAGTATACTGTATTGGTGTTTTTCCTTCTGGCTTACTTCACTCTGTATAATAGGCTCCAGTTTCATCCACCTCATTAGAACTGATTCAAATGTATTCTTTTTAATTTTGAGATTGCATCCAAGTACTGCATTTCAGACTCTTTTGCTGACCATGATGGCTACTCCATTTCTTCTAAGTGATTCCTGCCCACAATAGTAGATATAATGGTCATCTGAGTTAAATTCACCCATTCCAGTCCATTTTAGTTCTCTGATTCCTAGAATGTTGATGTTCACTCTTGCCATCTCAAGTTTGACCTTTTCCAATTCGCCTTGATTCATGGACCTGACATTCCAGGTTTCTATGCAATATTGCTCTTTACAGCATCGGACCTTGCTTCTATCACCAGTCACATCTACAAGTGGGTATTGTTTTTGCTTTGGCTCTATCCCTTCATTCTTTCTGGAGTTATTTTTCCACTGATCTCCAGTAGCATAATGGGCACCTACAGACCTAGGGAGTTCCCCTTTCTGTATCCTATCATTTTGCTTTTTCATACTGTTTATGGGATTCTCAAGGCAAGAATACTGAAGTGGTTTCCCATTCCCTTCTCCAGTGGACCACATTCTGTCATTTAAGGAAAAGTACATCTTATTTTAGAGAAATGTAGTTTATTCTGCCCAGGGGTAGCTGTTGAGTTCATTGCCCATTTAACCAGCCAAGGACAGAGAGATCAGTCAGAGTTCCATACAGTCAGACACCACTGATTTGAAGTTGTTTAGAACACATTTTGAATTTCATTGAACAAATAATACACCACTTCATAAAGCATTAATGATCGTCATAGGCACTCATAGCACAATTGAATGGAATACCACAAAAATGTAAAAGATTCCATAAAAAACAGAAACAAAAGCCACTGTTTGCCATATCTAAAGCTAATATGCTAGAGGAATTGATTTGATAAATGTTGCCTTAACTGCTGAAGTATTAGGGTGTTTTGCATAAGACAATGCAAGGCAGTGCATTCTTTTTTTAGCGTGGATCCTCTAAAGGCCAGGTAATTTCAGAAACTGTTCAAATAACTGGGAGGAAGTAACTCAAGGGGCACCAAAGAAACTCCTGCAGGCCTGGAAGGAAGCTGTAAGGGCTCAGCTCCAGAAAGTCATTTAGAAAGAAACTATTGAGGGAATAGACTTCTTCTGCAAGCATGAAAAATCTTCACTATCTAGTAATAGAAAATACTCCTGAGTTGAGCCTGAAGAAAATTCATGCCTCTATCAAACTGGCCATTACCTAGGCATGAGTACTATGGGATACGTCCTTGCTATTTATCTAAATTTAGTTTCACTTTGTTTTTTATTGTACTAGTGCTGAAAGATATGTTTTCAAAAGAGCGTCAAAGCAAATAGATACAAAATAAACACATGTCAAAGCTTATATTTAACTCTTGAAGGAGAGAATGAGTAAGATGTTAACTTTAGATTCTCAAATGAAAATCTGAAGGAAGTCAACTGTATTGGCCCATCATGGACACTGAAATAAATAAGCTTAGTCAATGCAGAACAGGCACAACTGGGCATCCTGCACAGGTCAAAAACCAACTGAATCTCCACTGGACACAATTTACATTGTTATAGACAAGAGTCTGTGCATAACTATGAGCTTTCTACAACTTGTGCTGTGCTTAGTTACTCAGTTGTGTCAGACTCTTTGCGACCCGGTGGACTGTAGTCCATCAGGATCCTCCAGGCAAGAATACTGGAGTGGGTTGCCATGCCCTCCTCCAGGAGATCTTCCCAACCCAGGGATCAAACCCAGGTCTCCCACATTGCAGGTGGTGTCCTTACCATCTGAGCCAACAGGGAAGCCCTTTCTACAACTTACAAAACTAGCTCAAATATAATGAAAAACAGAGAACAAAGCACTCAACAAGACACTCAATAATCTTTTGGCTCATTTACAATCTTTCATAGTTTTTCCCTCTACTAGAATCTTATTTTACATGAAGTTTAGTTTTATGGAAATGTTCTGAGGTACATGTGAAATTTTAAAAACTAATATAAGTTTGAGCATGTAAATGATAATATGCAAGCTACATTAAAGATGCTATTTATAAAAAGCATTAACCAATGCAGAAAACAATTTAAATTATTTTAAATAAATATATATATTTGCATTTATATATATACACATAAGCAGGGTGACAATATACAGCCTTGACGTACTCCTTTTCCTATTTGGAACCAGTCTGTTGTTCCATGTCCAGGTCTAACTGTTACTTGATGACCTGCATACAGATTTCTCAAGAGGCAGGTCAGGTGGTCTGGTATTCCCATCTCTTTCAGAATTTTCCACAGTTTATTGTGATCCACACAGTCAAAGGCTTTGGCATAGGCAAAAAAAGCAGAAATAGATGTTTTTCTGGAACTCTCTTGCTTTTTCCATGATCCAGCAGATGCTGGCAATTTGATCTCTGGTTCCTCTGCCTTTTCTAAAACCAGCTTGAACATCTGGAAGTTCACGGTTCACGTATTGCTGAAGCCTGGCTTGGAGAATTTTGAGCATTACTTTACTAGCATGTGAGATGAGTGCAATTGTGCAGTAGTTTGAGCATTCTTTGGCATTGCCTTTCTTTCGGATTGGAATGAAAACTGACCTTTTCCAGTCCTGTGGCCACTGCTGAGTTTTCCAAATTTGCTGGCATATTGAGTGCAGCACTTTCATAGCATCATCTTTCAGGATTTGAAATAGCTCCACTGGAATTCCATCACCTCCACTAGCTTTGTTCAGAGTGATGTTTTCTAAGGCCCACTTGACTTCACATTCCAGGATGTCTGGCTCTACGTCAGTGATCACACCATCGTGATTATCTGGGTCATGAAGATTTTTCTGTGCAGTTTTTCTGTGTATTCTTGCCACCTCTTCTTAATATCTTCTGCTTCTGTTAGGTCCATACCATTTCTGTCCTTTATTGAGCCCATCTTTGCATGAAATGTTCCCTTTGTACCTCTAATTTTCTTGAAGAGATCTCTAGTCTTTCCCATTCTGCTGTTTTCCTCTATTTCTTTGCATTGATCGCTGAGGAAGGCTTTCTTATCTCTTCTTGCTATTCTTTGGAACTCTGCATTCAGATGCTTATATCTTTCCTTTTCTCCTTTGCTTTTCACTTCTCTTCTTTTCACAGCTATTTGTAAGGCCTGTATTTAACTTATATGCAGAGTACATCACGAGGACGCTGGACTGGAAGAAACACAAGCTGGAATCAAGATTGTCGGGAGAAATATCAATAACCTCAGATATGCAGATGACACCACCCTTATGGCAAAAGGTGAAGAGGAACTAAAAAGCCTCTTGATGAAAGTGAAAGTGGAGAGTGAAAAAGTTGGCTTAAAGCTCAACCTTCAGAAAACAAAGATCATGGCATCTGGTCCCATCACTTCATGGGAAATAGATGGGGAAACAGTGGAAACAGTGTCAGACTTTATTTTTTGGGTCTCCAAGATCACTGCAGATGGTGATTGCAGCCATGAAATAAAAGATGCTTACTCCTTGGAAGGAAAGTTATGACCAAGCTAGATAGCATATTGAAAAGCAGAGACATTACTTTGCCAACAAAGGTCTGTCTAGGCAAGGCTATGGTTTTTCCAGTGGTCATGTATGGATGTGAGAGTTGGATTGTGAAGAAGGCTGAGCACAGAAGAATTGATAGTTTTGAACTGTGGTGTTGGAGAAGACTCTTGAGAGTCCCTTGGACTGCAAGGAGATCCAACCAGTCCATTCTGAAGGAGATCAGCCCTGGGATATCTTTGGAAGGACTGATGTTGAAGCTGAAACTCCAATACTTTGGCCACCTGATGCGAAGAGCTGACTCATTGGAAAAGACCCTGATGCTGGGAGGGATTGGAGGCAGGAGGAGAAGGGGCCGACAGAGGATGAGATGGCTGGATGGCATCACTGACTCGATGGACATGAGTCTGAGTGAACTCCGGGAGTTGGTGATGGACAGGGAGGCCTGGCGTGCTGCGATTCATGGGGTTGCAAAGAGTCAGACACGACTGAGTGGCTAAACTGAACTGATATACATATAAGCTTGAATTCTTCAGAAACATTTCAATTTCTTAGCAAGAAAATGTTAATGAATCAGATGTCTCCCAAGTGATACTAGAAAAGATGCACCTCAGCATAGATCTGTGTGTCAAACGTGTGTTCATTGAGTACAACCACTGTCAAACGTGTGTTCATTGAGTACAACCACAACAAATTTATTGAGTGTACATAAAACACTTCAAAGAAGAAACAGAAATAAGTTTATCTGACATTATTTTCAGCCTGTCAGAGCAGATGTTATAAAAAGCAGAAAGACATTTTAGATTAGTCTTTAATATTTCAAAGGATCCCCTATTATATAGTAATATCCAAAAAGTTCTGTAAAGGCTATTTCCAGACGACTTGCTACTCCAAAAATGCAAGATTCTCTCTCTTCCTAAATCCCTGGTTCTCCTTGAGCCACAGATTCATTTAATATACTTGTCTCTTGCCAAAGAGGTTTCCTAATCACATGCGAATTATTGGAGCATATATATGTCAGGAGAGTGTGTAATTTCCTTAGTTCTGTCTCGCTGCAGCAAAAATTTGAAGCAATGGGTGAACCAGTGTTCTAGCTCCATGTTGCAGCTCAGTTTTATTTGGTTAACAAAGGAAAATATATCCTGGAGGTGTGAGGGTGGGCCTACCCAAAAGACACAAAGAGAAGAGAAACCCCAGGCTCAATTTTGGCTTCTTTATATGTTTTTTTCTCCTCCCCCTGAGCCTGCCCTATATAAATTGGGCTAGCCAGGAGGGCTGTTTGTTTTACCTGAGATCCTCACTCTGGTCCTCGGACCTTCCTTTATTCTATTTTCGCAGGCTTTTCCCTTCTTTGTCTTTTAGCCATGGCCATTCTGGACTCCTTTTTCCTCTTCTACCTACCTAAAAAATATATATATATATATCCTTAGTAGAAAGCGGCCTTGGGAAGCTTGCCAACAGCATTAAGTGTCTGATAGAATATGATGCATCTTCTGTTCTCTATTAAAAAGTTAAGGACACCTAACCTTGAACCCTTTCTTCCTCATATTCTGGCAGGTTTCCAGAGTGCCAGTAATGTCCTTTAATTCTGCATTATGTTTTCTCCATTGTTATAGCTAATAAGCATTTTTTTTTTAAGCACATTTAAATGGCAAACAAACTCCTGTTAGGGAACAACTAGGGGACATACAAGAATATACATTTTCGACTTCTCAAAATGCAGACATTTTCTCCAAATACAGATATATGTCAGTGCATTTTAGATATATAATATATTCATTCACTTAACAAATATTTTCTGAGCATCAATTGGTTGGTGTAGACATGATCTCTCTTTTCAAGGTACCTCTAGTCAAAGGACAGAGGTAGCTTTATTTGTTGCTAACTCTGGAATTAATTATTATTTTAAAATACAAGGTTCTGTGTGTTTTAGGTAAAGAGAGGCCAAAAGATCAGGAGACATCTACCATTAAAAAGAGAATCTGTTACTCTCACAGATCCCAAGAAAATGAAGAAAATAATGATGTCACACATGGGCTCCACTAGGAAAGCACTGGGGTTGGTCAGGAGGAGAGGAAGACAGGGAAATATGAACTGAAGTCTTCATAGTGGTTTATATGGGAAGGAATGGGAGAGGTAGAATAAGCACACTTAGGCTTGGCTGGTTTGAATGATTCCAGTGGCCTCTGGGGCTATAACGCTGTCCCTAGTTGTCTGGTACCTGGCCCTGGGGTGATTAGGGCAAAGTGGATAGTGGTGCAGAAATGTGAGAGCCCCAGGAATGCGGTGGTTGAGAATGTGGGCTCTGGATTGGTTGGTGCACATTTGAAAAGCCTGCTCTTGGAGGAGTGGTTTACTAGGTGAAGGAATTGGTTAACTCTGGGAGGACAGTACCTCCAGGGTCAGCAAGGCTTCTGATGTCAAAGTATCAAAACATAGAAAATAGAAGGTATAGCTTATACCTAATTTTTTTCTTTCATCAATAGGAATTTTTTTCCTTTCAACAATACGAAAATTTGATGGCAACATAAGCAGTGAGCTGGCAAAGAAAGGAAGAGATGAGAGGAAGAAAACAAGAAATGATACCATTATCAATGACATTTTTTAAAAAAGGTCAGAAACCTTTGTGATTCTTTCCAGTTTCTTGTAACAGGAATAAGATGGACAAGTGGAACAAATTGTGATTTCAGAAAAAAAATAAACAGCAGCAACTAATCAGGGTTTGTTTATCATGAGCCACGCACTAGGCTTAGTGCTTCACATGCAGTTATTTTATCTGATGCTTACAGTAACTCTAATGGCTTTTATAAAATGAGGCTTACAGAGTTTCAGTAATTTTCCTCAGTTTACATAGCAAGTTAGTAGAAGGGCTGAGATTTACACTGAGATCTGATGGTCCCCAGAGTTAGAACTGCTCATTATTACACACACACAGACACACACTTATTTATACATGCACTTATGTGTGTATCCACTGGTAGCTCAGTCAGTAAAGAATCTACCTGCAGTGAAGGAGACCTGGGTTCAATCCCTGGCTTGGGAAGATCCCCCAGAGAAGGAAATGGCAACCCACTCCAGTATTCTTGCCTGGAAAATTCCAAAGCCTGTTGGGCTATAGTCCATGGGGTCACAAGAGTTGGACACAACTAAGTGACTAAACCACCACACAGGTTTTATTGGATGGAAGAGCAATAACTTTTAAATACATAGTACATACCACATACACTAAGACTTTAATTTTCTAGAATGATTTAGAAATGGAGTATGGGAATTAGATATAAGAGTATTGAAGAGGTAACTATAAATGTCTTTATTTCAATCATTATAATTGAAAATCTACATAAATCATACAGTCTTATCATAATAATGAACTACTTCTAAGTAATATAACATTACTCTTTGATAATTAAATATCTGGGAAGGCCTTAGTATCATCATTATGAAGATGAGTTGGAACTGAATTATCCTAAAGAAACAGCTAAGAACTTAAATGAACTGACTTTCCCTAATTTGAAAGTTGTAGCTGTTGTTTTGGCTGTGATTTTCTCACCTCTTACTCCTAAAAATGTAGTGACAGGAAATATATATATATATGTATATATATATATATATATATATATATATATAATGTATACATACACATGGATAAACCATATACATGGTTGTTTGTATAAAAAACATATATAGAGTGATAGATGAGGCTCAGAGTGGATAGCCCCCAAATATGCCACAATGGCATATTGATTATTTTGATTTAAAGCTGCTCAAGAAGCAGCTGATGCAAGAAGGATGTTCTGAGCCTCCTCCTTTGTCTCCCATAAAGTGGGAAATAAATCTCTCAGATGAAAGGTATGCTCCCTGCATCTGGAGGTAAAAGGACTCCCTTATCATCATCAGAGAGAGGAGCCAACCAAGACTGGATAAACAAGCCTCGTTACTTCTTTAATTTACTACCCCAAGCCCAAACTCTATCTAGGATTCTTCACTAATTAAGCAAACAAAGCCTAAGTTTCTTCATTCGGTGAATTCCTCACAAATTGACTGTTTCATGGTCTAAAAGTATGAAAGCTGCCTGCTTTGGTCACTTCTCATGTTCTATTTCTGCAAAGTTGTTGCTGAGCCACGAAAGACGCCGGGATTCTTGGCCTCCGGAAGAGAAGAATTCAATCCAGGGCCAGAGACGAGGCTTGCTCGCTCAGAGCTTTTGTGTAATAAAGTTTCATTAAAGTATAAAAGGATAGAGAAAGCTTCTGACATAGACATCAGAAGGAGGCAGAAAGAGTACCCCCCTGCTAGTATTTAGCTGAATGTTATATAGCTACTAGCAGTCTGCTAATTAGAGAAAGGAAATGTCTCAAAACTCAGAGAATGGCACCAGGTGAGCCATCCCGGGCCATAAAACAATTGACATAAATCTTGAAGAAAGGCAGAGATCCATACAAATATATAGTTTCATTAACATAGATTAGGAGAACAATGTATGAGTATAACATACTGGTTTCTCAAGTCGGTTCTGAGCCTAAATCTGAGCCTTTAGGCGGAACCGACTTAAAGATAGAGTTTAGGGTAAATGCATAGTACATTAACAAAGCTTAAGACAAACATTTCCATAAGAAAAATGCATTTGTTAGCTCAAGGTTTGAGAAAAGTTAAGTTCAGGTGGAACCAGGTATCATTATGGCAACACAGAATTTTAAGAGAAACCTCTTTTTAAATTTGTATAGAGAAGGGGGAAAAAAGTAACACCAGTTTGTTTCCTCCTGCCACTTAAGAGAGAGATAAAAAATGTCTGACACTTGCAGCCTATTTCCTATGTTTGGAGACCCTTGGCCTTCCTGTCTGTTACCCTCTCATTTCTAAGAGACCTCCATGCATATGAATTAAAATTTGTTTCTTTTTCTCTTGTCAATCTCTCTTGTGTCAATTTTTATTATTAGTTCAGCCATAAGAACTAAAGAAAAGCAGAGAGGGAAATTTCCCCCTCCCTGAAAACATGTATCAAATATATAATATGCAAAATAAGTGTGTAAAAACCTGATCTATATCAAACATATTATAGATACTTTGATGTATATATTAAGGGCTTGATAAAATGGATTTACTAGTTATTAAATAATCATCTATTCATCATTAACTGAAAACTGATTAGGAGAAAAAGAGTTAATGCTTCTGAGATTAAAGAGAATCAAGAAACAGAACTTTTAATATGTATGTATTCCAAGATCATATACTACAATGGATAGAGTACTGGCTCTGGGCTCAACTGATCTGGGTTTGCTTTCAGGCTACAACTTTATAGCTCTATGAATACATTCTAATCTGTCAAAGGGTAGAAATTCCTATTTTATGAGATGGTTATAAGGGTGAAATAAAATAATCCATGTAAAACTCCTTAGAGTTTCTCTGGTAGTTCAGGGGTAAGGAATTTGCCTACAATGCAGAAGATATGGGTTTGATCCCTGGGTCGGGAAGATCCCCTAGAGAAGGAAATGGCAGCCCACTCCAGTATTCTTGCCTGAGAAATCCCATGGACAGAGGAGCCTGGCAAGCTACAGTCCATGTGGTCACAAAAAGTTGGACACAACTTAGCAACTAAAGAGCAACTAGAACAAAAACTCATGATACAGTGTTTGAGATCAGTTGCTTAGTTGTGTTTGACTTTGTGACCCCATGGACTGCAGCACGCCAGGCTTCCCTGTCCATCATCAACTCCTGGAGATTGCTCAAACTCATGTCTATTGAGTCAGTGATGCCATCAAACCATCGCAACCTCTGTTGTCTCCTTCTCTTCCTTCCTTTGATCTTTCCAAGCATCAGAGTCTTTTCAAATGAGTCAGTTCTTCGCATCAGCTTCAACATTAGTCCTTCCAATGAATATTCAGGGTTTATTTCCTTTAGGACTGACTGGTTGGATTTCCTCACAGTGAAGGGACTCTCAAGAGTCTTCTCTGACACCATAGTTCAAAAGCATCAATTCTTTCATGCTCAGCTTTCTTTATAGTCCAACTCTCACATTCAAACATGACTACTGGGAAAACCATAGCTTTGACTAGATGGACCTTTGTTGGTAAAGTAATGTCTCTGCTTTTTAATATGCGGTCTAGTTTGGTCATAGCTTTTCTTCCAAGGAGCAAGTGCCTTTTAATTTCATGGTTGCAGTCACCATCTGCAGTGATTTTGGAGCCCAAGAAAATAAAGTCTGTCACTGTTTCCATTGTTTCCCCATCTATTTGCCATAAAGTGATGGGACTGGATGCTATGATCTTAGTTTCCTGAATGTTGAGTTTTAAGCCAGCTTTTTCACTCTCCTCTTTCACTTTCATCAAGAGGCAAGATCTTTAGTACAGTGTTTATTTCATATTAACTAAGCATTCAATAAAGCCTAGTTATTACTGCCAGCAGAAGATGACGTGGTCTCCAAAAACTAAACATCAAATTTGCCTTTAGTATCCTTTCTTGACCTGTTCACAGTTGAATTTCTGCACTTCTGATGAAACCAGTACCCTTAGGAAATGATTGACTCACATACAAGTTCCTGGCAATACTGGAACCTGTCTCACTCCATTAATTTCAAGAGGGAAAGTGACTTCGAGCTGAAGAGAAACAGAGTGTAAAGTGCAACCTTCAAGCCTCAGGCTTAAGAGGCACTGTGGTTCTGAGACAGAGAGTGCTGAGGTAGAATGTGGCAGACAGTGGCTTAATTAGCTCTGGTAGAAAATGAGATGCTAATTGGTCTGCTCCTGCCAACCCTAGGGACTGACATTCTCCACTTCTTATCAGATGGTCCCTTGAGTCTAATTTCTTTGGAGGAAGAGTTGCTGCTTATAACTTGCTCATACCAATAGGAATGTTACTGCTCAGAATTCCAGAGTTTGGTGCAGAGTTGGCTCAGTTCCCAGTTGTGAAGGGAGCAGAGTCCTTTACCAGCTGCATGTCAGCTGTTCAGCTTCTATCCCTTCCACTGTATTCTTTTCCCTCCAAACTGATCCTGTCCTGGAAGCTTCTTGATTAATTACTAACTCCCAGTTAAGGAAAGTTATGACAAACCTTGACAGCATATTAAAAAGCAGAGACATTACTTTGCCAACAAAGGTCCATCTAGTCAAGACTATGGTGTTTCCAACAGTCATGTATGGATGTGAGAGTGGGACTGTAAAGAAAGCTGAGTACCGAAGAATTGATGCTTTTGAACTGTGGTGTTGGAGAAGACTCTTGTGAGTCCCTTGGATGGCAAGCAGATCCATCCAGTCCATCCTACAGGAGATCAGTCCTGGGTGTTCACTGGAAGGACTGATGCTGAAGCTGAAACTTCAATACTTTGGCCACCTGATGCGAAGAGCTGACTCATTTGAAAAGACCGTGATGCTGGGAAAGATTGAGGGCAGGAGGAGAAGGGGACAACAGAGGATGAGATGGTTGGATGGTATCACCGACTCAATGGACATGAGTTTAGGTAGACTCTGGGAGTTGGTGATGAACAGGGAGGCCTGGCGTGCTGCGGTTCGTGGGGTCGCAAAGAGTCAGACACGACTGAGCGACTGAACTGGAAATGCAACTAGTTAGAGATCACTTTACAGTAATAAATATAGGGATAATCCCAGGTTTCTCACAGTCAACAAACTTTTCTTGTGAAAATTCAAATTGTAACAGCAAAATCTAGCACAAGATGTGATGATTGCTAGGATTATGAGTTTTCTAATCACTCAGCCATGATAGGCTGTATAAATATATATGGTAACCTTTATATGCCCACCATGCTTTCCCCACAAGTATCCCCCTTTTAAAGCTGTGCATCTATACTGCCTGGAAAGAGTTAGTTAAATAATAAGTTCCCCTGATTTCAGGCCATTCCTGTTAGAAAGAGGAAGAGTTTACAACATATAAGAGGGTAATATTTTAAAATATATTATTGTTTCTCTTTCACATTTCCATGTGCTTGACACTTTTCCTGGGGACCAAAGCATCCAAGATAATGTTAGGCAATTAGCTTGTTATGGCAATATTTGCAATAATGAAAGAATAAATAGTTAATATTTTGCTTCTGACATTAAGAACAGATGAAATTTTGGTCCTTTTGTTTCTTAGAGACATGATTCTATCACATACCATAGTCATCTTAAAAAAAATGACGATCTTCATAAACAACTGAAGATATAAAGGCATCACTGGTTATGATGACCACTGCAGGATGGATTTTGAGTAACAATATAAGACTTTTTGGAATTGGGAGTGAAACAGAATAAATAAGAATTCACAATTTTGATAACATTTCAACATTCTTAAGAGCTGGAAAAAATTACCCTAGGATTCACATTATTTGCTCATATTTGTTTTATCTGTTATATTATTTGTTCAAGAAGCTGGGGTAGGGGAAATGTTACAAATTGTTGATGACTGTACTGCACAATTATTCTGGCCATTGCTTAATCTGAATTCAGGCCTAGTTTCAAAACTGATCCTTGTCTTGTTTAAAATACTACATGTAAGTCATTGTCCCAAAGAGAATATATGGGCTGTACAAACATGATTGTCTTTTAGTCTGCTTTGTGCCCAGAAGTAGGAGGTGGGTGCTGAATATAAAGTATAGATATGTTACAGATAAACAATAAGAAACCACATATCCTTTGCATGTTTGTCTAGTACAAAGACCCTGCTATACTACAGCCAGTCTGTAGTAAAGAGATTTTCTTTTTAGATTTATTTATTTATTTAGTTTGGAAGTGAGATACAGATTAGCTGAAAGGGTGGCCTAGTATCAGTACAGTTCAGCTCAGTCACTCAGTCATGTCTTACTCTTTGCAACCCCATGGACTGCAGCACGCCAGGCTTCTCTGTCCATCACCAATACCTGGAGCTTGCTCAAACTCATGTCCATTGAGTCAGTGATGCCGTCCAACCATCTCTTTTTCTGTCATCCCCTTATCCTCTCCCTGCTTTCAATTTTTCCCAGCATCAGGGTCTTTTCCAATGAGTCAGTTCTTTGCATCAGATGGCCAAAGTATTGGAATTTCAGCTTCAGCATCAGTCCTTCCAATGAATATTCAGGACTGATTTCCTTTATGATTGACTGGCTTGATCTCCTTGCAAGCCAAAGGACTCTCAAGAGTCTTCTCCAACATCACAGTTCAAAAGCATCAACTCTTTGGTGCTCAGCTTTCTTTCCAACTCTCACATCCATACATGACTACTGGAAAAACCATAGTTTTGACCTGACAGACCTTTGTTGGCAAAGTAACATATCTGCTTTTTAATATGCTGTCTAGGTTGGTCATAGTTTTTCTTCCAAGGAGCAAGCGTCTTTTAATGGCATGGCTGCAGTCACTATCTGCAGTGGTACTGGAGCCCCCAAAATAAAGTCTCTCACTGTTTTCATTGTTTCCCCATCTATTTGCCATGAAGTGATGGGACCAGGTGCCATGATCTTAGTTTTCTGAATGTTGAGTTTTAAGACAACATTTTCATACTCCTCTTTCACTTTCATCACAAGGCTCTTTAGTTCTTCTTTGCTTTCTGCCATAAGGGTGGTGTCATCTATGTATATGAGGTTATTGATATTTCTCCCAGCAGTCTTGATTACAGTTTATGGTTCATCCAGCCTGACATTTCACATAATGTACTCTGCATATAAGTTAAATAAGCAGGGTGACAATATACAGCCTTGACATACTTCTTTCCTGATTTGGAAGAAGTCTGTTGTTCCATGTCTGGTACTAACTGTTGCCTCTTGACCTCCATACAGATTTCTCAGGAGGCAGGTCAGGTGGTCTGGTATTCCAATCTCTTGAAGAATTTTCCACAGTTTGTTGTGATCCACACAGTCAAAGGCTTTGGCACAGTCAATAAAGCAGACGTTTTTCTGAAACTCACTTGCTTTTTTGATGATCCAACTGATGTTGACAATTTGATCTCTGGTTCCTTGCCTTTACTAAATCCAGCTTGAACATCTGGAATTTCATGATTCATGTACTGTTGAAGCCTGGCTTGGAGAATTTTGAGCATTACTTTGCTAGCGTGTGAGATGAGTGCAATTGTGCGGTAGTTTGAACATTCTTTGGCATTGGAATGAAAATTGATCTCTTCCAGTCCTGTGGCCACTGTTGAGTTTTCCAAATTTGCTGGCATTTTGAGAGCAGCACTTTCACAGCATCATCTTTTAGGATTTGAAGTAGCTCAACTGGAATTCCAACACCTCCAGTAACTTTGTTCCTGGTTATGTTTCCTAAGGCCCACTTAGCTTCACATTCCAGGATGTCTGGTTATAGGTGAGTGATCACACCCTCATGGTTATCTTGGTCATGAAGATCTTTTTTGTATAGCTCTTCTGTGTATTCTTGCCACCTCTCTTTAACATCTTCTGCTTCTGTTAGGCCCATACCATTTTTGTCCTTTATTGTGCCCATCTTTGCATGAAATGTTCCCTTGGTATCTCTAATTTTCTTGAAGAAATCTCTAGTCTTTCCCATTCTATTGTTTTCCTCTATTTCTTTGCACTGATCCCTGAGGAAGGCTTTCTTGTTTCTCCTTGCCATTCTTTGGAACTCTGAATTCAATTGGATACATCTTTCCTTTTCTCCTTTGCCTTTAGCTTCTCTTCTTCTTCTTCTGCTTTTTTTTTTTTTTTTGCCTAGCATATGGCCTAGTATGCTGCTGCTGCTAAATCGCTTCAATCGTGTCCAACTCTGTGCTACCCCATAGACGACAGCCCATCAGGCTCCCCCATCCCTGGGATTCTTCAGGCAAGAATATTGGAGTGGGTTGCCATTTCCTTCTCCAATGCATGAAAGTGAAAAGTGAAAGTGAAGTCACTCAGTCGTGTCCGACTCCTAGCGACCCCATGGACGACAGTCTACCAGGTTCCTCTGTCCATGGGATTTTCCAGGCAAGAGTCCTGGAGTGGGGTGCCACCACCTTCTGCGATGGCCTAGAATACTGGGACAGAAACTAGGAGTCTCATGCAGGTGCTGCTGCTTTGTGGAAAGGAGAAATTCTTCTATCATCTCAAGGATTTCATTCCTAGTTGACTTCTATTTATTTCCTATCTTCAACATTTTCCTATGTATTATTTAGGTCTTACCTTAAATAGTAAATGCAAAAGAGGTTGTCTCTGACTCCTGGATATAAGAAGAAATCTAATAACTCATTATAACACAATCCTGTTTTAATTCTTTACTTGACACTCCCTGTCATCTGATATTTTCTTGTGTTTTTGATTACTTATCTTCTGTCTCTCCACATGTCCTAGAACAGCAGCTCCACAAAGAGGGTAAACTTAACTGCTCATTGTTTTGTGCCTTTCTCAGCCTATATGTAACCAAAGTTGTGGTTGGATCAGCTCTTGTGATTCTTATTATGACTGCAAGATGCCCTTCAGCAACCCACCAGAAAACTGGATAAAACGTTTATTGCTTATACGTCCTGGAAATTACATGGCTTACCTGGGGCCATATAGAGAGATCATGGGTACAGAGATGGTGAAAAAGAGTGTGAGTGCCTGGGATTCTACTTTTATTGGAGGTGAGGGTAAGACCCTAGGGTTTGGAGGACTCACTCTTTATTGGTGAATTTAAAACATAACAGTGTAATTTAAAGAGCAGAAAAGGGGGGTGGGTGGGTGGGAAATGTTGCTTAAACAATTAGTTAATGGAACCTACAAAGATCTCTAAAACAAAGGAGTTGGTGGTGGAGTGAGAGGGGATAGGAGGAAGTGTGTAGCCTGCCTCCATCTAGTCCTATAACTGGCAGTGAGCTTATTTGAGATAGCCATCTTTGAAGTAATCCAAGTAATCAAAGCTTAAGTCAGGCAGTTAAAAAAGAAAACCCAACTGTCAGGGTTTACACTATACTCATGTATACCATGGGATCTTAAGTCCATGTAACTGTGCTTGCCATAGTAGGAGCACTAATAAATATTCCCTGAATACATATGTTTATATATTTACATTATACATATGATCCAAAAGATGAGCCTTACAACCCAAGGGAGAAAGACGCAGAAAGAACAGTCTGCTTACTTTCTCATTTCCCCAAGACTGCTGCTGCTGCTACTGCTAAGTCACTTCAGTCGTGTCCGACTCTGCGACCCCATAGATGGCAGTCCACCAGGCTCCCCTGTCCCTGGGATTCTCCAGGCAAGAACACTGGAGTGGGTTGCCATTGCCTTCTCAAATGCATGAAGGTGAAAAATGAAAGGGAAGTTGCTCAGTCGTGTCCGACTCTTGGCGACCCCATGGACTGAATCCCACCAGGCTCCTCTGTCCATGGGGTTTTCCAGGCAAGAGTACTGGAGTGGGGTGCCGTCGTCTTCTCCCCAAGGCTAACTTTCTGTAATTCCATTCCTTACAATTCCCTATGTCATTAGTTATGTTTGGCCTCTGCTTTTTCGAATCAAAATGACGCTGAAGCAAGAACTTGACTTTTCTAAGACTCAGTTTCTTCCATGTTAGAAGTTTCCATTTTAGAAACTTCCATGTTAGTCTGTATTTGGTTCACCTTCCCAGGAAGCCTATCAGTCTTAGGGTTGGAAAAGGTGATGTGCCCAAACCCACACGTTCTGCATGATGCAAAGCCCCTTGACTCCTAGTTCAGCATATTTTCATAGTGCATCTTGCTGGTCCCATTCATACTGAATTATAATGAGCCCTATTCTATTTTAATGAGTATGCTAATGTGTTAGTGTTGGTCTCAACCTGACCTTGTATATGTTTGTCTTTGCTGTTCTGTTTCTATTTAAACTGAAAGCTCTTGGGAGGAGGAAAAGATGCCAATTTAACCACCCCATTGCCTCGTGCTCCTGGAGCTTAGCAAACACTATCTGGTGATGATAATGATGATAGACTAGGCATAATAACATTCTTCTTTCTCTCTAGGGAGGCTGTGTGGTTGCTTTATTTTGCATTTTTTGTTCCTCAAGAGATAGGTACTGCGGGAGTCTTGTAAAGGTCAGGAAATGGAAGCAGTATGTTTCATCAACAACTTTTTTGAAAAAAATTCTGAACTGTCCCCAGATTTGCAAAGAGAAACAAAAGTGTGAAACCCAGAGATAGTGTGGAGTGGAGCTGTCATTTTTATATTTGTTTTGCAGGACACTGCTGAGTGTAGCAAATATAAATGATAAATGCCACGTTTCACCTTCAGAAGAGCAGGTGTCACTTGATGCAGGGGAATTAAAAGGATGTGCGATATGAAGGAAAGAAAAGACAGTAACAGAGGAATGGAACCTGAGGAGGTAGTTGATTCTGAGCCTAACACAAGGTGCTGTTGGTGAGGAAGAAATTTTCCTCTACTTCTCTAGGTTCTTCTGACTGTTCTAAGAATTAAATTGACATGAGGCAGATTAACAAGAGAAAATCAAACAAAAACTTATAACATTTACAATGGAAGAGACCAAGGATAACTGAGTAACTCACCAAAATGGCCAAAGTCCTCCTAAATATCATCTAAAGCTAAAGACAAAAGAGGGTAGTGGTTTGGGACCTCAAAGTGTAGTAAGGCAATTCATATGGGGACAGGCTTCCCTGGGCTCAGGTGGTAAAGAATCTGTCTGCAATGCAAACCTGGGTTTAATCTCTGGGTCAGGAAGATCCCCTGGAGAAGGGCATGGCAACCCACTCCAATATTCTTACCTGAAGAATCCCATGGACAGAGGAATGTGGAAGACTACAGTCTATGGTGTCGCAAAGAATCAGACACGCTGAGCCACTAACAAACAACACACACAGAAAATAAAATATTTGATAAAGATTTGTGGGCCCTACAGAGACAATAGGACAAAGAGTAGACTCTGATCTCTAGGCCCTGCTTAAGTTTCTTCACCATATCTAGAACATATTCTTTGCATCTATCTTTGGTGATACTCTGTTACTGAAACAGAACCTTTAGGAAGCTAAGGGGAAGTAAAATAAAAAAGACTTCCTGATGCGTATGTGTCCTAAAAATAATCAACCTAAATTAAATCTCATGCCAAAGAGACACATTTTGGGGTGGCAAAATTTGTTCCCCTATGGTATGAATTCACAATGAAAAATACAGAATTTATCTAACTTGGAGAAAAATTAGAGTAGCTGAATTCCCACAGTCCACTTAAAGAAATTATAAATTGCATAGCTATAGTGCTGAGGTTTTTGAGTCAAACTAAAGATGGAGAAGCTCTATACAGTCAGCAAAAACAAGACCAGGAGCTGACTGTGGCTCAGACCATGAACCCCTTATTGCCAAATTCAGACTTAAATTGAAGAAAGTAGGGAAAACCACTAGATCATTCAGGTATGACCTAAATCAAATCCCTTATGATTATGCAGTGGAAGTGAGAAATAGATTTAAGGGCCTAGATCTGATAGATAGAGTGCCTGATGAACTATGGAATGAGGTTCGTGACATTGTACAGGAGACAGGGATCAAGACCATTCCCATGGAAAAGAAATGCAAAAAAGCAAAATGGCTGTCTGGGGAGGCCTTACAAATAGCTGTGAAAAGAAGAGAAGCAAAAAGCAAAGGAGAAAAGGAAAGATATAAACATCTGAATGCAGAGTTCCAAAGAATAGCAAGAAGAGATAAGAAAGCCTTCTTCAGCGATCAATGCAAAGAAATAGAGGAAAACAACAGAATGGTAAAGACTAGGGATTTCTTCAAGAAAATCAGAGATACCAAAGGAACATTTCATGCAAAGATGGGCTCGATAAAGGACAGAAATGGTATGGACCTAACAGAGGGGAAGATAATAAGAAGAGATGGCAAGAATACACAGAAGAACTGTACAAAAAAGATCTTCATGACTCAGATAATCACAATGGTGTGATCACTGACCTAGGCCAGACATTCTGGAATGTGAAGTCAGGTGGACCTTAGAAAACATCACTACGGACAAAGCTAGTGGAGGTGATGGAATTCCAGTTGAGCTATTCCAAATCCTGAAAGATGATGCCTTGAAAGTGCTGCACTCAATATGCCAGCACATTTGGAAAACTCAGCAGTGGCCACAGGACTGGAAAAGGTCAGTTTTCATTCCAATCCCAAAGAAAGGCAATGCCAAAGAATGCTCAAACTACCGCACAATTGCACTCATCTCACACGCTAGTAAAGTAATGCTCAAAATTCTCCAAGCCAGGCTTCAGCAATATGTGAACCGTGAACTTCCAGATATTCAAGCTGGTTTTAGAAAAGGCAGAGGAACCAGAGACCAAATTGCCAACATTCACTGGATAATGGAAAAAGCAAGAGAGTTCCAGAAAAACATCTATTTCTGCTTTATTGACTATGCCAAAGCCTTTGACTATGTGGATCACAATAAACTGTGGACAATTCTGAAAGAGAAGGGAATACCAGACCACCTGATATGCCTCTTGAGAAATTTGTATGCAGGTAAGGAAGCAACATTTAGAACTGGACATGGAACAACAGGCTGGTTCCAAATAGGGAAAGGAGTTCATCAAGGCTGTATATTGTCACCCTGTTTATTTAACTTATGTGCAGAGTACATCATGAGAAATGCTGGACTGGAAGAAACACAAGCTGGAATCAAGATTCCCGGGAGAAATATCAATAACCTCAGATATGCAGATGACACCACCCTTATGGCAGAAAGTGAAGAGGAACTAAACAGCCTCTTGATGAAAGTGAAAGAGGAGAGTGAAAAAAATTGGCTTAAAGCTCAACATTCAGAAAACCAAGATCATGGCATCTGGTCCCATCACTTCATGGGAAATAGTTGGGGAAACAGTGGAAACAGTGTCAGACTTTATTTTTTGGGGCTCCAAAATCACTGCAGATGGTGACTGCAGCCATGAAATGAAAAGAAGCTTACTCCTTGGAAGGAAAGTTATGACCATCCTAGATAGCATATTAAATAGCAGACATTACTTTGCCAACAAAGGTTTGTCTAGTCAAAGCTATGGTTTTTCCTGTGGTCATGTATGGATGTGAGAGTTGGACTGTGAAGAAGGCTGAGCATGAAAGAATTGATGCTTTTGAACTGTGGTGTTGGAGAAGACTCTTGAGAGTCCCTTGGACTGCAAGGAGATCCAACCAGTCCATTCTGAAGGAGATCAGCCCTGGGATTTCTTTGGAAGGAATGATGCTAAAGCTGAAACTCCAGTACTTTGGCCACCTCATGCGAAGAGTTGACTCATTGGAAAAGACTCTGATGCTGGGAGGGATTGGGGGCAGGAGGAGAAGGGGACGACATAGGATGAGATGGCTGGATGGCATCACTAACCCGATGGACGTGAGTCTCAGTGAACTCTGGGAGTTGGTGATGGACAGGGAGGCCTGGCGTGCTGGGATTCATGGGGTCGCAAAGAGTCGGACACAACTGAGTGACTGATCTGATCTGATCTGATCTGATAATGACTGGTGTTTCAGCACCAACAGTTTCTAGCTAATATCAATTACTTAGAGTTGTTGTAAAAGATTAAATGAAATAATGCCTGCTCAACTCTTCAAATAATGCCTTTCCCATTGTTCAATTCAGTTCAGTCACTCAGTCATGTTTAACTCTTTGCAAACCCATGAGCTGTAGCACACCAGGCCTCCCTGTTCATCACCAACTCCCGGAGTTTACCCAAACTCATGTCCATTGATTCAGTCCACCTCATCCTCTGTCATCCCCTTTTCCTCCTGCCCTCAATCTTTCCCAGTATTAGGGTCTTTTCAAATGAGACAGCTCTTCGCATCAGGTGGCCAAAGTATTGGACGTTCAGCTTCAACATCAGTCCTTCTGATGAACACCCATGATTGACCTTATGGATGGACTGGTTGGATCTCCTTGCAGTCCAAGGGACTCTCAAGAGTCTTCTCCAAAACCACAGTTCAAAAGCATCAATTCTTTGGTGCTCAGCTTTCTTCACAGTCCAACTCTCACATCCATACATGACCACAGGAAAAACCATAACGTTGACTAGACTGACCTTTGTTGGCAAAGTAATATCTCTGCTTTTGAATATGCTCTCTAGGTTGGTCATAATTTTCCTTCCAAGGAATAAGCATCTTTTAATTTCATGGCTGCAATCACCATCCACAGTGATTTTGGAGCCCCAAAAAACAAAGTCTTACACTGTTTCCCCATCTATCTGCCATGAAGTGATGGGACCAGATGCCATGATCTTAGTTTTCTGAATGTTGAGCTTGAAGCCAACTTTTCCACTCTCCTCTTTCACTTTCATCAAGAGGCTTTGTAGTTTCTCTTCACTTTCTGCCATAAGGTTGGTGTCATCTGCATATCTGAGGTTATTGATACTTATCCAGGCCACCTGAGGCTATATCAAAAGAGTATAGGATCTGTACACACCCTGATCCTTATCAGCAACCCTGTCCTTGAATCATTGTTATAAAACTCTTCATCAAATTTCCTCCTACCCAAGTTGGGACACACAGTTTTTGAGGATACAAGCCTGCTGTTTCTCCTTTTGCCTGGAAAGCAATAAAGCTATTCTTTTCTATTAATACTTCACCCAAAACTCTGTCTCTGAGATTCAATTCAGCACTGGTGCACAGAGGCCAAGTTTTTAGCATCATTATTAATAGCCAATCAGACACACTCACACAGATTTTTATAGATTTGGCAACTGTAGGGTAAAAGAATTGAATGAGGTTCATCCCTCAGGCCTCACAATCCTAAACAACCTGTTTTTCATGGATCTATATAAACAAAGAAGTGTGCCTTTTTCTAATTCATATGCCGTGAGGAGGCAGATAAATTGGCTTTTCCCCGTTAATCCCACAAAGGCATTGTATGTGTGAGAGGCAGCCTTGCATATGTAGTTGAGACAGTGTAAAAAAACTGTTTTTACATCATTTCAGTCCACACAGAGCCAACTCTTATGGATATCAATGCGCATTTTCTCTCTCTGATCTCGTTTTCCATTTTTCACTCCCTAAAATTCACCTGGGACTCTTGCTTCAGGCATTGGCTTCTTTCTGGGAAGCAGAAGAACATCTTTTATCTCCATAGAATGAGGTAAAACTCTTACTTATTTTCCAGAGTAAGTATGTACAAGAAAAAGCAGTTTCTGGCTGTGATTTCATCTGATAGTAAGTAATTTCAATGTGTCAGGATGTTCACAAATTATTTGTTCTTTAGTTAGTCTCACGTAAGACCATCTGAGTGAAAGTGAAGGTCGCTCAGTTGTGTCCGATTCTTTGCAATCCCGCAGACTATACAGTCCATGGAATTCTCCAGGTCAGAATGCTGGAGTGGGTATAACCTTTCCCTTCTCCAGGAGATCTTCCCAACCCAGGGACTGAACCCAGGTCTCCCACATTGCAGGCAGATTCTTTACCAGCTGACCACGAGGGAAGCCCAGGAATACTGGAGTGGGTAGCCTATTTCTTCTCCAGCAGATGTTTCTGACCAAGGAATTGACTGGGGTCTCCTGCATTGCAGGTGGATTCTTTACCAACTGAGTCATGATCTCTGTGCTATACAGTAGGTCTCTGTTGGGTATCTGTTTTATATATAGCATATATAATATACCCAACCTGTTAATTTCCAACCTCTTATTTTCTCATTATACTTTCTATGGAAAGGATCTGTTGACAGGCATATTTTACAGTATTTTTTTTTTTGTTTTTTTTAAACTGCTTTGAGGTTGATATATAACTTGAAATTGAATAACTCTTGAGCAATGGAGAAAAGATTAGACATGAACAGAACCAAAGAAATAGAAGTAAAACTTTCCACTCTTCTAATAATCATGGAATTGACTGGGGGTAAGTGTGTAATAGTCCTCTCTCAACTGCCCACTTGACATCTCAAGTTTCCTGTCCTTGATAATGCTACTACCATGACTTGTTGTGCTTCTGTAGTTGGTTCTCCTGCCTCAGGACACAGTAGCTGTAATCAAGGACCCCGTATTTATGACAATTGAGTTAGCTGAGCCAGAAATATGCCTGTCAAAAGATCCTTCCCACAGAAAGTGTAATGGGAAATTAGGAGGTTGGAAATTAACAGGTTGGGTATATTGTATATACAATATATAAAATAGATAGCCAACAAGCACCTACTCTTGCACAGGGAACTCTCTTGCATTGGCAGGCAGGTTCTTTTTTTTTTTTTGAAGATTTTTTTTTTTTTTAATTTAAATTTTATTTTATTTTTAAACTTTACAATATTGTATTAGTTTTGCCAAATATCAAAATGAATCTGCCACAGGTATACCTGTGTTCCCCATCCTGAACCCTCCTCCCTCCTCCATCCCCATACCCTCCCTCTGGGTCGTCCCAGTGCACCAGCCCCAAGCATCCAGCATCGTGCATCGAACCTGGACTGGCAACTTGTCTCATACATGATATTATACATGTTTCAATGCTATTCTCCCAAATCTCCCCACCCTCTCCCTCTTTACCACTAACACCACTGGGGAAGCACATAATAACCTATACAGAAAAATAATCTAAACAAGAATGTGTGTGTGTGTGTGTGTATATGTATGAAATACGGAATCACTTTGCTGTAAAACTGAAACTAACACAACATTGTAAATCTACTCCAATATAAAATAAAAATTAAATTAAAAAAGAAAGTGTAATGATGATAAATGAGCTCATTTCTCTCATAATTCACAACTGACTTAACAGGGTGGCCTATATGGCTATTGAGAGAAAAAAAAAGAGGTGATCTGTGTGTGCCCAACACCTTCAACTTGGCCAGTCCCACAGGACTGAGACTTACATGCCTTTCAAATTAGGGAGTCAGTGAGTGAGCCATTTGTTTCTGATCTGTTACATGGAAGATTTTAACAGGGGAAGAAATTGTTCTCTCAATTAAAATAAACGTTCTCCTGATAAGTCATAGAATATGAATGCTATAGCTACTTTTACTACTATTTAATAATTTTAAAAATTTAGTATTTGTAAATCATTTAGGATACTGTTACCTAAATATGACCAAAGATTTGAATAAACAAATCCCTTGAAACATGTAAAATGTCATGTATGAAATGAGATGCCAGTCCAGGTTCGATGCATGATGCTGGATGCTTGGGGCTGGTGCACTGGGACGACCCAGGGGGATGGTATGGGGAGGGAGGAGGGAGGAGGGTTCAGGATGGGGAACACATGTATACCTGTGGTGGATTCATTTTGATATTTGGCAAAACTAATACAATTATGTAAAGTGTAAAAATAAAATGAAATTAAAAAAAAACAAAAACAAATCCCTCAAAATATCAAATTCATATTCAATGATACTTTTTAAAAATCATGCTTAATCCCTCTATTGTACCTTCTCCAAGTGAATGTGAGATTATAAACATGGAGATTCATCTTTTACATGTATTGGTTATTTTCTTTAAAAACCTTTGTGTACTCAACCAGAATGACTCAAGATGTTACAGAATAAAGACAATTTTCAAACTGTTAAACACATCATTTTCATACACATAAAGAGTAAATATACACCAAAATTTAATTTGTGTATTAATGAGAGAACCAGCAGAATGTTAGAGATGATGTAGAAAGGATTTGAAAAAGTGGCATACATGCATAGCAGGGAAAGGACTGCTGAAATAAGATTGCAGTACTGGAGAATATCCTACAAAACAGCAAACCATGATCTTTGGGATTATCGTCTCTATTGGAGAGGAAAACAATTATTTGACATCAGTTTCTACAAGTTAATGGCTAACTAAGAGGGCTGTCGGAGAAGGCAATGGCACCCCACTCCAGTACTCTTGCCTGGAAAATCCCATGGACGGAGGAGCCTGGTGGGCTGCAGTCCATGGGGTCGAGAAGAGTCGGACACGACTGAGCGACCTCACTTTCACTTTTTACTTTCATGCATTGGAGAAGGCAATGGCAACCCACTCCAGTGTTCTTGCCTGGAGAATCCCAGGGATGGGGGAGCCTGATGGGCTGCCGTCTATGGGGTCACACAGAGTTGGACACGACTGAAGCGACTTAGCAGCAGCAGCAGCAGCAGCAGCAAGAGGGCTGTAAAAAACATCCAAGCTCTGACCATTAGCCAAAATTACATTTTCTAGTGGCATCAGATATCACTCAGATGGGCTTACTAGAAAATAATCTATCATCATACTGAAGTCATACAATCAACATTTTTATTTTTTTCAAATTTTGGATAATTTTCCTACAAGAAGATAGCTCAAGAATAAGTCGAATTGATTGATCTTGCTAACTGCAAGTGGAGTTTCTGAGATAACAGAGGGGCCTCGTTGATTTTCAATTTTCCATGCTGATAAATAATGAAAATATAAAATTTTAATTACTATTAACAAAAATAATCTCAAATATCTGTAGATTTGCCATGGGGCACCAAACATGTTAGAAGCTCAGGCAGACATATCTAAGAAAAGACATAAATTAAATTGCTTATAATGCATAAAAAGAACTAGGGAACAGTTTAGTTCATAAAATTAAAGAAGTGGTAAGTGTATTCACTGTAGACTTTCTAAAGGGACACATGACCAGTAGAAACCAGCAATAATAAAGGTGGTAATTTTACCATGAACAACTTTTCAGATCTTCAAGGTTGTTCATCCTCTGAATGGAGAATTTTTTAAAGAATCTATCTTTCCCTATGTTTCCACAGTGTGTGAAATGTTACTTACTTTCTAAATTTAAAAAAAGAATGAAGGAAAGAAGGAAGAAAAATAAAAGAAAAACACCTTGAGTCAAACCATCAGTCTACGTACTCAATCTGCATTATCATCATCTCACGGTGCTCTCATCTACCTGTCAAAGTGATTTCCCCCATCAGATGATAATACTTTATTAACAATACAAATTACAGATGAAATTTCTTATTTCATTAAATGAGAGGGTTTTCCTTTTTGGACAGTTTCCTATCCCCAAAAAGGAAACCATCTAAACTCTTGCCAGGCCCTTGTCTTGGAAACAGTCACTGGCACTATTTCTGCCATGATCAACAAATCCTGACAAATTCACTCATGTGATATGCTGTCATCAACAAAGAGTGTCAGGATTTCAGAGACAGGCAGAATATTAAGCTATTTTCAGGATGGCATCCCACTCCAGGACTCTTGCCTAGAAAATCCCATGGATGGAGAAGCTTGGTAGGCTGCAGTCCCTGGGGTCGCTAGGAGTCCGACATGACTGAGTGACTTCACTTTCACTTTTCACTTTCATGCACTGGAGAAGGAAATGCAACCCACTCCAGTGTTCTTGCCTGGAGAATCCCAGGGACGGGGAAGCCTGGTGGGCTGCTGTCTATGGGGTCACACAGAGTTGGATACGACTGAAATGACTTAGCAGTGGCAGGAAGGTAAAAGATTAAGCAGGGCGCATTTTATCTTTCTTGGTTGGAATAAGTAACAGGAGTCTTCTGGATGTACAAGGAATTTCTAACTAAATGCAGAGGCTAGAAAAGCCAAGCACAGGAGGACGTAACAAGAAGTTGTTATGGGGGTTCAGTACAGTGTCTTGAGGGCATAGATTTCCATACTAAGATGCTGGGCTAGCACTTTATCCTACTAACCTCAACAGAGAAAACAAATCTATGAATACCTGATCGTGTGCAGTGCTGAGTACAGATTGTTAGGGGTTTGAAATATTCCTGTTGAAAGTTCTTAGATGAGAAACTTCCTAACTACACCTAATGAAGGTGTATTTTGCACTCAAGTTTTCTTTTACAATCATCATAAATGTTTATCAGTAAGAATATGAGAGAATTAAAATTTGATTATGATCAATGATTATGAAATTGATTATAACACTCAGAGAAAATGAATCAGGGACAAATAAATGATGGATTAAGTATCTAAACCAGGAGGTGTTCCTTGAGAAAGGGGCAGTCTTTGAAGTCACCTACTTGACGAAAAGGGCTAGATTTGGAAATAGAAGCATCTCAAAGCAGAAACCTTCCTAACCAGAAAGCCTCTGGTGGATGACAAATTATCAAGTCAGCTCTATGGAGGCTGAATAACTGATTCCAGTACCTAAAGGAGTTGATTCCTAATAAACTCTGAGATTAAATTCCCATTCCTGGTGGCAAAATGACAATTTACAATTTCAATTATAGTTAACCAGGGAGAAAGACTGTAGTAACAGAAGGAAAAAAAAAAAAAACCAAAACACCTACATTCTGAGCTACACCAAGGCAATCAGTAAACTGATCTTTTCAATTTAGTAGTAAAGAAGGTGATTATTTTATAAGTCTCGAATGCTATAATTTCAGAAGAATATAGTTCAAAGGAAAACGAAACCTATCTTCAGTAAGATACTTAGGGGCAGGAATTACGCCTTCTTCTTAGTGGCATATCATACTCAACCCACCAATTAGATGTAAAGCAAAAGACAGCACAGACTACTCATTCTTTTCACCCATCAGGGTACTCAAAGTCATTTCTGATCAGCAAGACCAGGTGAAATATTACCTCCTTTGTGAATTCTTTCTTAATATCATTGGCCAGAGTTAGGCATTTCTCATTGTTTTTTAGTTAGCTTAATTAGTTTTTTTAATCATGCATCAAAAATTGTTATACTTCTACAATCTACTGGGCATTGCAATAAGTGTGAGAGATAAACAGCAATGGGCATGTACATGATGAAACCAGTCTGCTGTATTTCCAACTTTTGTTTTTATATCTGTCTCTTTAGGAATGTTCAGGGCAGATTGCTGTGTAATTTACATTCATATCCCCTAGAGTTAGCAGGGTTTTGGAGCCATTAAAGGGTCACAGAAATCTCTTACAATTTGCATACTACCTCACACCCAGTTCACATCACATATCTTGAATGGCCCATTTTTATTACCTCCTAACTCAATTCAACTCAATATCCTTTCCTATTTTTATCCATCTGTTGCTTATCTATATCCTTTTGGCTATTGGTTGTATGTCTGTGTGTGTATTAGTCAGGCATTCTTCATCATATCTTTTGATAAACTATTTATTGAAAACTGACTATTTTACAGGTCTGGCACTGGGGAGCCTACATTGAGAGCAAGGGTTATCCTATTCATATCTAATATTGTTCCTCCTCCAACTAGACTCTGGGACCCTCCAAATTTCACAGATGATAGGAAATTTGCTGGTTAGTTTTTATCTTTGGCTCAGATGGTAAAGCGTCTGTCTACAATGCGGGAGACCCGGGTTCAATCCCCTGGGTTGGGAAGATCCACTGGAGAAGGAAATGGCAATTCACTCCAGTACTATTGCCTGGAAAATCCCATGGAAAGAGGAGCCTGGTAGGCTACCATCCATGGGGTCGCAAAGAGTCGGACATGACTGAGCGACTTCACTTTCACTTTTCACTTTCTTTTGTATCTTTAAAGGCTAGAGTAGAAACTTGCCCCCAAAATTAAATTAATTGGGTCATAAATTAATAAATGCATTGGTACAGTTTCTCCCCTTCCCACTCATGACATTTACACTTGGAACATAGAGCTAAGGACTCAAAACAGCTAAGTTTATCAAGTGTTCTTACATGTCTGATGAAAAGCTAAAGTCTGTGGAAATACACTATCATTTAATTTTTCCAAAACTTCACAAGGTTAGTCTATTCATGGTATCCTATTTTGTAGAAAGCAAACTGAGGGTTAAAAAAGTTTAATTTAGACACAAGTGGTAGATCTATGACACACATGTGGGCTTTGTATTATTTTATCTTAATGTTCTAGATTGTGTTTCCCTGGCGGCTCAGATGGTAAAGAATCTGCCTGCAATCCAGAAGACTAGAGTTTGATTCCTGGGTCGGGAGGTTCCCCTGAAGAAATGGCAACCCACTCCAGTATTCTTGCCTAGAGAATCCCATGGACAGAGGATCCTGGTGAGCTACACTCCATGGGGTTGCAAAGAGTTGGACATAACTGAGCAACTAACATACACAATCAGATCAGATCAGATCAGTCGCTCAGTCTCGTCCGACTCTTTGCGACCCCATGAATCGCAGCACACCAGGCCTCCCTGTCCATCACCAACTTCCGGAGTTCACTGAGACTCACGTCCATCGAGTCAGTGATGCCATCCAGCCATCTCATCCTCTGTCGTCCCCTTCTCCTCCTGCCCCCAATCCCTCCCAGCATCAGAGTCTTTTCCAATGAGTCAACTCTTCACATGAGGTGGCCAAAGTACTGGAGTTTCAGCTTTAGCATCATTCCTTCCAAAGAAATCCCAGGGCTGATCTCCTTCAGAATGGACTGGTTGGATCTCCTTGCAGTCCAAGGGACTCTCAAGAGTCTTCTCCAACACCACAGTTCAAAAGCATAAATTCTTCAGCGCTCAGCCTTCTTCACAGTCCAACTCTCACATACATACATGACCACAGGAAAGACCATAGCCTTGACTAGATGAACTTTGTTGGCAAAGTAATGTCTCTGCTTTTGAATATGCTATCTAGGTTGGTCATAACTTTCCTTCCAAGGAGTAAGCGTCTTTTAATTTCATAGTATAGATTAACTGTGGAATTTAGAAAAGCTGCCTTACTTCTAAGGTCATTATCTGAGGAGGTTTTGTGTCTATTCATATGAAAAATGCCCCCTGATAGGGAGGAATCTAAAATATAGATATGTATATTTCTTGATGTTCTGCCTACTCTACTTGTTCATTCTCTCAAGTTCATATCTCACTTTGACTACCCGGGGTTCCAGACCCATGGACATAAAACTCTTTTTCAATTCTATTGGCCGTTGTTGTCTTTGACTTGGTGTCTTTTGATTTTTTTTTTTTTTTTTTACAATTGTTTCATTCTTGGACTCTTTTCTAGTGACATTTGCAGTTACAGCCTGCTTGGGGAATTGAGTTTTGAGTCTGACACCAGGACTTCTTTCTTTGCTCTTATGTTGTTGCTGTTAAGTCATATCTTACTACTGAAACCACATGGACTGCAACATGCCAGGGATCCCTGTCCTTCACTATCTCCTTAGTTTACTCAAACTCATGTCAATTGAGCTGGTGATGCTATCCAACCATCACATTCTCTGTCACCCCCTTCTCCTCTAGCCCTCAATCTTTCCCAGCATTAGGGTCTTTTCCAATGAGTCAGTTCTTCATATCAAGTGGCCAAAATACTGGAGCTTCAGCTTCAGCAACAGTTCTTCCAGTGAGCATTCAGAACTGATTTCCTTTAGGATTGACTGGTTTGATATCCTTGCAGTTCAAACAACTCTCAGAAGTCTTCTCCCATGATACTCTGGCTTAAAACTCAACATTTTTATTCTTCAATAAAAATTTAATTAATTAAAAAAGAAAAGTCTTCTCCTGCACCACAATTTGAAAGCATCGATTCTTCTGTGCTCAGCTTTCTTTATGTTCTAATTCTCCTATCAGTACATGACTACTGGAAAAACCATAGCTTTGACTAGATGGACCTTTTTCAGCAAAGTAATGTCTCTGCTTTTTAATATGCTGCCTAAGTTTGTCATAGCTTTCCTTCCAAGGAGCAAGCATCTTGAATTTCATGGCTGCAGTCAGTGTCCGCAGATTTTAGAGGCCAAGAAAATAAAATCTGCCACTGCTTCCACTTTTTTCCCCATTTATTTGCCATGTAGTGATTGGACTGGCTGCCATGATCTTCATTTTTTGAATGTTGAGATTTAAGCCAGCTTTTTCACTCTCTTCTTTCACCTGCATCAAAAGCCTCTCTAGTTCCTCTTCACTTTCTGCCATTAGGGTGATGTCATCTGCATATCTGAGTTTACTGGTATTTCTCCCAGCAATCTTGATTCCAGTTGGTGCTTCATCCATCCTGGCAATTCATGTGATGTACTCTGCATACAAATTAAATAAGCAGGGTGACAATATACAGCCTTGATATACACCTTTCCCAATTTTGAGCCAGTCCGCTCATGTCTGGTTTTAACTGTTGCTTCTTGACCTGTATATAGGTTTCTCAGGAGACAGGTAAGGTGATCTGGTATTCCTATCTCTTTAGGAACCTTTAAAAGCTTGTTGTGATCCACACATCAAAGGCTTTAGTGTAGTCAATGAAGCAGAAATAGAATTATTTCTGGAATTCCTTTGCTTTCTCTATGATCCAAAGGATGTTGGCAATTTGATCTCTGGTTCCTCTGCCTTTTCTAAATCCAGTTCTTATACACTTGAAATTTCTTGGTTCATGTACTTCTGAAGCCTAGCTTGAAGGATTTTGAGTATAATCTTGCTAGCATGTGAAATGAGCACAGCCATTTGGTAGTTTGAACATGTTTTGGCTTTGCCCTTCTTTTGAACTGGAATGAAAACTGACCTTTTTCAGTCCTGTGGCCACAGCTGAGTTTTCCAAATCTGCTGACATATTGAGTGCAGCACTTTAAAAGGATCATCTTTTAGGATTTGAAATAGCTCAGCTGGAATTTCATCACCTCCACTAACTTTGTTCATAGTAATGCTTCCTAAGGCTCACATGACTTCACACTCCAGATAGTGTGGTTCTAGGTGAGTGACCACACCATCATAGTTATCCAGTCATTGAGACCTTTTTGTACAGTTCTTCTGTGTATTCTTTCCACCTCTTCTTAAACTCTTCTGATTCTGTTAGGTCCTTGCTGTTTCTGTTTTTCATTGTGCCCACCTTTGCATTAAATGTTCCCTTGGTATCTCCGATTTTATTGAAGAGATCACTAGTCTTTCGCATTCGATTGTTTTCCTGTATTTCTTTGCATTGTTCGTGTAAGGATGCTTTGTCCTAGTGCTTAGTGCTTAGTCTCTCAGTCATGTCGGACTCTTTGCAACCCCAGGGACTGTAGCCCTCCAGGCTCATCTGTCCATGAGGATTCTCCAGGTAAGAATACTAGAGTGGGTTGCCATGCCCTTCTCCAGGGGATCTTCCCAACCCAGGGATTGAACCCAGGTCTCCTGCTTTGAAGGCAGATTCCTTACTGTCTGAGCCACCAGAGAAACCCTTAGTTCAGTTTAGTTCATTAGCTCAGTCGTGTCCAACTCTTTGCGACCCCATGAAACGCAGCACACCAGGCCTCCCTGTCCATCACCAACTCCCAGAGTTCACTCAAACTCGTGTCCATCAAGTCAATGAAGCCATCCAGCCATCTCATCCTCTGTCGGCCCCTTCTCCTCCTGCCCTCAATCCCTCCCAGCATCAGAGTCTTTGCCAATGAGTCACCTCTTCGCATGAGGTGGCCAAAGTACTGGAGTTTCAGCTTTAGCATCATTCCTTCCAAAGAACACCCAGGGCTGATCTCCTTCAGAATGGACTGGTTGGATCTCCTTGCAGTCCAAGGGACTCTCAAGAGTCTTCTCCAACACCACAGTTCAAAAGCATCAGTTCTTAGGCACTCAGCTTTCTTCACAGTCCAACTCTCACATCTATACATGACCACAGGAAAAACCATAGCCTTGACTAAACAGACCTTTGTTGGCAAAGTATTGCCTCTGCTTTTGAATATGCTATCTAGGTTGGTTATAACTTTTCTTCCAAGGAGTAAGCGTCTTTTAATTTCATGGCTGCAATCACCATCTGCAGTGATTTTGGAGCCCAAAATCTGACACTGTTTCCACTGTTTCCCCATCTATCTGCCATGAAGTGATGGGACCAGATACCATGATCTTCATTTTCTGAATGTTGAGCTTTAAGCCAACTTTTTCACTCTTCCCTTTCACTTTCATCAAGAGGCTTTTGAGTTCCTCTTCACTTTCTGCCATAAGGGTGGTGTCATCTGCATATCTGAGGTTATTGATATTTCTCCCAGCAATCTTGATTCCAGCTTGTGCTTCTTCCAGGCCAGTGTTTCTCATGATGTCCTCTGCATATAAGTTAAATAAGCAGGGTGACAATATACAGCCTTGACGTACTTCTTTTCCAATTTGGAACCAGTCTGTTGTTCCATGTCCAGTTCTAACTGTTGCTTCCAGACCTGCATATAGGTTTATCAAGAGGCAGGTCAGAGAAACCCTTAAGAGGCACATAAATGATTTGTATGATCCTTAAAAGAAACTTTTCAAGCCATATAAACAATGCTGTCTATAACTAGGATATATTATGCCTATTTCTTTTTATCCTATTTTCTCACTTGCTTCTGATGAATTTCAGGTAAAACTCTGTTAACTCTTACATAAAATCATCTTTAACTCTCAGTTATCAATCTGTTTCTTATCAGGAATGAAGACTCCATGTTTGTTAAAGTCTTAATAATTTTCAAGGTTATATTAAGTAGAGTTTATTTTATTACAGTGAATGCTATCTTATGTGTATTTCAGTAATATTAGCATGAAAACGCAATAAATAGCTTCTTCAAGCCATCTTCATTTTAATTATGATTTAACATATATCCTATCCCACTCTCTTTCCCATCTTATGTAAAAGCCTTCTTTTCCATTGAAAAATGCACATTCCTAGTCATTTTTAATAATCAATATTTCTATGGTATACGCTGCTGCTGCTGCTAAGTCACTTCAGTCATGTCCGACTCTGCGACCCCATAGATGGCAGCCCACCAGGCTCTGCCATCCCTGGGATTCTCCAGGCAAGAACATTGGAGTGGGTTGGCAATATGACAGTAACATAATTAAAGTTGTAATTTTCACCTCAAAAAAAGTCACACACTTCTAAAAAATCACATTATATCAATTGTGAAAGAGGAGGACAAAGGGAATTCACAATGCATGACTTATCACAAAGCTACAGTATTGAAACTTTGTGGCTTCAAGAAAAGGAAAAGAAGTCCACAGACTGGGAGAAAGTATTTGCAAAATATACATCTGATAAAGGACTGTTACCCAAAATATAAAATGAACCTTTAAAACTCAATAAAAAAATAAGCAAACTGATTAAATAGTGGTCAAAGGTCAAAGAAGATATTGTATGGCAAAAAAAAAAAAAAAAAATGAAAACATGCTCTACATCACATCCACACAAAAACTTGCACCCACATATTTGTAGTAGCTTTTTCATAATTGTCACAACCTGGAAGCAACCAAGATGCCCATCAGTAGGTGAAAGGATAAACAGTGACACATACAGACGATGGAGTATTTTTCAGCACTATCAAGAAATGAGCTACCAAGCAGGCATGTAGGAAACTTACGTTCATATTACTATATGAATGAAACCAGTTTAAAAGGATACATACCATATGATTTCAACTATAGTACCTACTGGAAAAGACAAAAAGAAAGATATAGTGGAAAAAAAAAAAAAAACAAGACCAATAGTTGCTAAGTGTTGGACAGAGAAAGGGGTGAGTAGGCTTAGCACAGAGGAATTTTAAAGCAGTAAAACTACATCATATGATACTATAATGATGGATGCACATCATTATACGTTTGTCCAAATGCATAGACTGCACAAAACCAAGAGGGAATTGTAGTGTAACTGTATAGTTCACAGGAGTGAACTGGATTTTGGATTACACTGATGTGTCAGTGTAGGTAAACCAGTAGCAACAAATGTGGGAGATGTTGGTAATGGAGAGAGATTATGTTCAAGTGGGGTCAAGAGGCTATGCGGGAGACCTCTGCACCTTCCACTCATTTTTTCTTTCATGACATGCAAAACTTCCCTCAGTAGGGACTGAACCAGTGTACCCTGCAGTGGAAGCGTGGAGTCTTAACCACTGGTCCACTAGGGATGTCTATCTTCCACTCAATTTTGCTTTGAACCAAACACTTCTCCCTGGTGGCTCAGACCGTAAAGCGTCTGCCTACAATGCTAGAGACCCGGGTTCGATTCCTAGGTTGGGAAGATCCTCTGGAGAAAGAAACGGCACCCCACTCCAGTACTCTTGCCTGGAAAATCCCATGGACAGAGGAGTGTGGTAGGCTACAGTCCATGGGGTTGCAAAGGGTCAGGCACGACTGAGCGACTTCACTCACTAAAAATTTCTCCAAATAATAAAGTTGTTTAGAAAAAAATAGAAAGAAAAGTACACTCTCCTAAAGTAATTATATTAATTATATTCCTTGTGGTTTTAACTTAACCTCCATTTACAGAATCATCAAGGTGCCAGTTTCACATTAATTTTAGAATACATACATCTTAATTTATCCTTCTTCTCTTCTATAAATGTGAACAGTTTATAATGCTCAGTGGAAATACAATTAGTGAAGTGCCAACTGGCGAAGGACTTGAGGCTAGGCACAAAGTAGAAAATGCAGAGCAACAAGTTGTTGCCCTCTGAGGGATTTCAGTACAAAGAAACAATATAAAAGGGAGTATTGGAAGTAATGAGGAAAAACTTCAGACTGCTGCAACAAATATAAACAGATTATACAGATTAAAGAATTTCTAAGGAATAGCAATCAACTCCTGAAAGCATAGTGGTTAAACTAGAATGCTATAGAAAAAGAAAAAAAAAAAGTGTCTAAAAACGAACAATTCTAGAAGAATAAAAGACAACCCAAGCCATATTCACAAATCCTGTAAAACCAACAGACTGTTCCTGTGACATCAAGTGTAAAAATGAATAATAAAAAAACCACAGAGAACCATTCTTCTGTTCCCTAGGCTTTGAAAGGGTATTTCTGTTTCCTTGCATCTCAACAATATTTGTAGCTCTTGTTATGGTTAGAAAGAATACAACACTGACTTTTACTCCTAACTTCCTTGGTATGTTTGATTCAAAAGGGAAAGTGAAAGTTGCTCAATTGTGTCCAGATCTTTGCAACCCCATGGACTGTGGCCCAACCAGGTTCCTCTGTCCATGGAATTCTCTAGGCAAGAATACTGGAGTGGATAGTCATTCCTTTCTCCAGGGGGATCTTCCCAACCCAGGGACTGAACGCCGGTCTCCTGTACTAGAGGCAGATTCTTTATAGTCTGAGCCACCAGGGAAGCCCCCAAGATGAATAAATTTGTCAATAGATTTACAGTCTTTTAACAGATTGGGACTAAACGTAGTTATCAAGACATTATGAAATATTTGAGTCAAAGAAAAAGGGAAAAAAGATATCAATCTTATTTCTTTTGTTATTATAGTTTAGTTTTCAATAAACATGTATCCTATATTCCAAACTGCAAGATGAATTTTATTAACAACAAATATTATAATGAGCAACATTTAATAAACTTGGAAGCAAATTGTTAGATAGTGTGCATCAATGAAATATGCAAAGAAAATAATCGCTAATTATTTTTTTTGATATCACTTAATATTCTGGTACACATGAGCCTACTTACTCCTACATATTATCTTTGTAATTTGTCTAAGCTGCCAACTAGAGAACAGCAGTGCTCAGGTTATGGTTTGATGGTTGAATTTAAACAGAAATTGTCTTCAAACAATTGACTCTTAACTTTTCACATTTGATTATAGTAAATTACCCTTCTTCTATGTAATACAAGTTGATAGTGAATAAAAATCTTAAGTACCTATTCAAAAAAAAAGATACAGTTTAGAATAAGATTAAACACACTAGAAAACTTAGCAACTACAGGATCATAACATTATGAAGACTAAGGTAACAAGAAGCTTCTAATGAAAAATTTTACTTTTGACTGTTATTATTTATCCCATCTAATCCCATTTAATCTGTCTCCTAGACATAAAATGGCAGCAATCTATTGAAAAGTCAACCTTATCTTTATCTCAACCTCACATATTTGTTTCTTCTCCAATATTAGCATTTTATTTTAATAATCTGGGTGTCAAAAATCAGATTTTATAAATTTGACAATTTCTATCAAAGTTTAAAGCACATGTTCCATTTCATATTATGATTTCACTGCTAGAAATCAACTCTGAAAATATACCTGAACAAATACAGAAGTATAAATGTTTAATGAAGCATTGTTTGTAGCAAGAGAGAGGGCTCCAAAAACCCATCACTAAGAGATATATTAAATTGTTAAGTATTATACTCCTGCTGTCTTCAACTTATGATCACAATATGAATGTAAGGTAGAAATACACAAGCTGATATAAAAAAAATCTCCAAAGTTTATTTACCCAAAAAGTAAGGTTCAGAACATATTTTATAGTATAAGCCTAAATTTGTAAAATAAGTATAATTTTTCAACTGGTAGAGTATTAAATACCCAGAAACTTTAATAGTGGCTTAGGGCCTGAAATAGTTCATATTTTGGCCAAACACATAAATTATTTTTAAAATTTAAGATGTCAGTAGTACAAACAGCAATATCAAAAACAATAGAGATATCAGAAATTAATTTTCTTTTTAAAATTTTCTGCTCACATCACTTTCAAGAGAAAAATATATTACAAAACACATTTAAGTGGAAACTGTACAATTCAATAAAATTGCTTTGCAACAGTTATCCTAAACCCAGCATTGTAATTTGCATAGTATAAAGAAGTAATCTACTGCCAATTTGTGAATGTTCACTCAGTCACAGCCTATAAAGCCAACAACAGACCCAGAAGTGGCCTTGGCCTGGTTATTCATAGTTCTCATCAGGAAAACAAACTCATTTGTCATCCAGGTGATGAAAACCATTCAGATTATAATAACTATAATTTTGTGGAAATTATCTTGCAAATCAAAACTCAAACAAGGAAAAAGGCATTTCACAAACCAGATACAGTAGTAAACAAAATGAAAAACTACATGCAAATGAAGAGCAGACTTTTCCAAATCTCAGAGTAAACAGCTTGCCCAAGTGAGATTAATTTAGAACATATAGAAAATTAAAAGCTACTTATGATAATGGGTATAGAATGATAATTATAGGACATCATATACAAGAAAACAGAAGTCCTCATCTCTGTATGGTACCAGACAGACCATATGTCCTAAACTTGACCCTATTACATTTTGGGCCATTTAATCCTGCAAAAGGCTGTCTAATGCACTGTCAGATATTTAGCAGCATTCTTGGCCCTTTACATGCTGGTTGCCAGTAAGACTCCTCTCCTCGACTCTCCCATCTCCATTCTAATATTTCAAAAATGTTTCCAGACACTGCTGCATATTCTCCAAAGGAGAAAAAGGTTTCTGATTGAGAATTATTGATATAGATTATGCTGACTAATTTGGGGCAATTAATTTTTTCTATGGTCATTAATAAAATATACATTTCAAATCCCAACCCAGTACCCAAATATACATACATATATGTATGTATATGTGTGAATAAATACATACATACATATATATATATATATGGAGGTATATATATATGCAACATTAAACAATTATTTTGGCATGGATCCTGATCAATCAAAACTGATAGTGGTGGTAGTGCTAGAAGACCCCAACATATCAAGGAATCTCTTGAGCTGTTAGATTCTGAAAAGCTCTAATGGGAGGACCCAAGGGATTGCTGTGTCCTGGGATAGAGGGCACCAGGGGCCAAGGAGTCTGTGACTTTTTATTAACTATAGACAAATACTTCATTACTGTTAACAAATGGTTCAGTGAATCCTTATGTGAACTGACTGAATACTAGCATTTATAAAGAAATAAACATTTTATAGTTCTTCTGAACCCAGGGATTGAACCCAGGTTTCCTGCATTGTAGGCAGATTCTTTACCATCTGAACCACCAGGGAAGCCCAAGAATATTAGAATGGGTAGCCTATCTCTTCTCCAGGGGATCTTCCTGACTCAGGAATTGAACTGGGGTTTCCTGCATTGCAGGCAGATTCTTTACCAGCTCAGCTACCTGAGAGGCCTTATAAAACAATAGTTCTGGCAATACAACATATTTAAATGTTGGCACCATTTACTAAATTGAATTTATTGGTCACAGTAAGCTATAATTCACATTTTGATAATCCCTGGAATTAACATGTATCATTTTGGGAGTTCCCTGGTGTCCAATGGCTAAGACTTCATGCTCTCAGTGCAGTGGACTGGGGTTCGACGCCTCATCAGGGAACTAGATCCCACATGCTGCAACTAAAGATCCTAAGCGCTGCAAATAAGATCTGGGGCAGTAAAAGTGAAGTGAAAGTCGCTCAGTTGTGTCCAACTCTTTGTGACCCCATACACTATACAGTCCATGGAATTCTCCAGGCCAGAAGACTGGTGTAGGTAACCTTTCCTTTCTCCAGGGGATCTTCCCAACCCAGGGATTGAACCTAGGTCTCTCGCATTTCAGGCAGATTCCTTACCAGCTAAGCCACAAGGGAAGCCCAAGAATACTGAAGTGGGTAGCCTATCCCTTCTCCAGCAGATCTTCCTGACCCAGGAATCAAACTGGGGTCTCCTGCACTGCAGGTGGATTCTTTACCAACTGAGCTATCAGGGAAGCCCAAGATCTGGGGCAGACAAATAGGCAAATCAAACATTTAAAAAACATATATATCATCTCACTAACACAGGTATTGCAGATTTGCATTCACAGAAATAATCATGGTGATCTGGGATAGGCTCCTTTGTATAATATCACATGGTTTTTGGGATTTGATACAGTACTGGTACCAAGGTGCAACCTATTCATAGGTTCAATGGTCAATTCCCTGGTATTTATGATATAAAGGCTACTGAAAGATGCCTCTAACTTAAATTATATCAACAAGTAACCTGCTCGAAATTCTCTCAATGACCAGGACTTCTAGGCCTTCAGCATTGATAGCTTAGTTTATATTTTATTGATAGGTCAGCAATTACATTTTTAGCCTTTAACCTCTTTGTCTTAATTTAAAGAGTTCTGTAATAGTTTAGAGCATGCACACTGAAGTCCTACAGGACTATATGTACATCCTGGCTTTGCTGTTTTCTATCTGTTAATCACTGGACAATATACTTAACTTCTCCAAGCTTCCCTTACTTTTCTTAAAAGTGGAAATAACAACAGTATGTAATACATTCAGTTATTGTGAGAATTAAATGTATGAAAAGATTTAGTTCAGTTCCCAGCATATGGTAAGTACTTCATGAATTCTGATGACAACAAAAGTTATAATACCAATAAGTTAATAATATGAATATCAAGTCATGTCATTCTGTGAATCTCAGACAGACAGAATATAGAATATGATGATTTGGAAAAGAATGTCAAGGTTGCTTCCACTCAAGACCAAAGTCTTTTGGATCATATTTCCTACAAACTCTTGTAAGTCCCTTGAAGTTCATAAATGAAAATTTATTACTTAAATATGTTAATAACTAAAGGATTTTTTAAGTGCATAGGATACACATTACATTTTAAAAGAGAAGAGATGTTTTTAAACATTTTTCTGTAAGACTTTCCAATTAAAGCATCTGGAAGCTTTTGGAGGAAAAAACTGGGTTGCTATTTTCAGAGACTTCATTTAAACAATTGTTAGGCTTTTTTTTTTTCCTTTTTAATATTCATTCTTCACTCCTTGAAGGAAATTGTTGAAATGTTCTACTGAATAGAGTCTCATATATACACACATCTGCCACATAGCAATTCACATATGCTGTGATATAAAATGCTAGATTGACACCAGCCTCCTGCAGCTCCCTCAAATGTGAACCTATTAGAGAGTGTTCTCTGTGTTGGAAACTGGTGATCCCTCACACAATCTCATCTGGAAGACCCAAGACTCTGGGAGAAAAAAACTGGGCCAAGTTGTTTCCATGGAAAGAAAATAGGTATTCCTGCTTGAAAAATTATTGAAACTGGCTCGTCTCTTTCAGGATTGCACATAGAAGTGTTTAGCTTGCACTTTCCCACTATATTGGAAAATTAATCTGTTTGGTGAGGTGAGGCTGTGCAGGTGGTGAAATAAAAGGATATCTCTGAAATTCAGGTGTGGCGCTTTATGTTTGCAACTCACCCTGTGATCCTTCCCCTCATTTAGCATGAATATAAAATGCAGCATAAACCAAAAGACCACTGAGATCAATGAAGATCAATTAATTCCATCCATCTTCATATAGATGCAGTAACTGAGGTAAGCATTTTCTGTCCCTACTTCTTTTCCTAGTTTAGAGTTAATTCTCAAACTTTCTAGGGAAAGAATGGTTTTTAAGTCTTTAAACATCAATATTTTCAAACATCAATACAGCAGAATTCTGGTATGGTGAAGATAGAGTAGATATTCAATTTCTTCCATATATAACAATTTGAAACTCCGGATAAACTACATAAAACTACTAAGTACATAAAAACAAGGACTCTAAAAGGTAAATAACAGCTGGTGTATTGGAAAGGAAAATAAAAATGTGAAGAAAAGCTGATACACTGGCCAGCTCCCACTTTTTATCTTTATCTTTCTATTATGTTTCTTGGACTCATAGTCTTGATGAACTGGCAACTGCATAAAGAGTGTGGCCATGGAAAATCCCTTCCTCTCTGGTCGGAGAGGGAGAAGAAATCTCTGAAACAGAGACAGTGGTGGATATACTCCTTTTTTATTTTTCTCTCCTAGATCTGCCTGCAAACCCAGTCCCCAGATTTCAATTCTAGGCTGTGGAATTGGTTGCAACATCTGGGTCCATTTATTTACCCTGGAGAAGAAAATAGTTGCAGAAGATTCACAACAATGTGGGGATTAAAAATCCTGCTTTCTGGCCAGAGAACAAGAAGAGTAGGCTCTGTAAGACAGTGAGCTGGGGAAATTATGGGGAATACAAAGCTTGATAAGAAGATAAGGAAGAAGAGCTATACATGAAATTGTAGCGTGTATCTAAGGAAATGACCCTCAAAGTAATTATCTGAGAATTGCCCTATGGTGTAGGTCAGCACCCAGTTTCCAGATGCATTCCTGAATGTGACATAAGCAGGCCTGATCCAGATAGCAAAACAAAGGCTTTGAAAACGGAACTGACATTAGAACCAAAATCCTCATAAGACAGAAGAGGAACTGAAGCCTAAATTAAGTAATATTAATTATTTATTAAAACAAGCAAAAAAGTCAAGATTCTCTAGAGGATTTTAATATGACTCAGAAAATAATATATCAAATATCTGGGACATGATACAAAAGTAATCAACGTACAAAGAGAGAAGTACATCTCAATGACATTCAAGAAAAATGGAAATGAGTTCATGAGAAACACAAAGACTGAATATCTTGGAATGATTAGACAAAGATTTTAGAGCGATTACTATAACCAATCCAGATGAATTAGGGGTCTTAAAACCAATAAAAACTTGAAAATTTCATTATAGTACTATGTTATTCAAAAAGTGAAAATTCTAAAAGTGAAAACCACAGCAACCAAATTTTAAGAAATTACTTAATGGATTCAACACTGTATTGAAAATTATATAGGGAAGAAAGTGGATTAGAAATTATAGAGGGAAGAGTAAGTGAACTTGAATATAAACTAACAGAAATAATCCAATCTGAACAGAAAGGAGGCGCATGCACGCGCACACACACACACACACACACACACACACACACACAACTGAAAAAAAAAATAATAATGATAAAAGCTTCAGGGACCTACCTATAGAATAAGACCAAAAAGTCTAATATTCTTGGCATTGTAGTCTCATAAAAATAGGAGAAGTTTTCTGATCCTTACCCAAATGAAAAAATAATGCCTGAAAGACTGCCTAAATTTGGTGAAAGGAAAAAAAAAAAATTGCAAATTTAAGAAACACCATGAACGGAAAACAGAAAGAGCTCACAGAAAACTATGTCTATACACCTCCTAATTAAAACGCTTAATATCAAAGATAAAGAAAAAAATAACTTTTAAAACAGCCAGAAATATTTCATGAGATATGTATGGGAAGTAGTATTTCTAATGACTGTTGATTTCTTATTACAAACTACTGGAGCCAGGAGAAAGCTGAACATAATTTTTAAGTGCTGAAAGCAAACAATGATTTTAAAAGCTAACCAGGGGAAGGCGCCAAGATGGCGGAGAAGTAGGACGGGGAAAACACTTTCTCCCCCACAAATTCATCAAAAGAGCATTTAAACGTCGAGTAAATTCCACAAAACAACTTCTGAATGCCGGCAGAGGACATCAGGCACCCAGAAAAGCAACCCAACTCCTCGAAAGGAGGTAGGAAAAAATATTAAAGACAATAAAAGAGACAAAAGAGGGAGGGACGGAGTTCCGTCCCGGGAAGGGAGTCTTAAAAAGAGAGAAGTTTCCAAACACCAGGAAACCTTCTCACTGCCGAATCCATGCCGAGCTTTGGAAGCACAGAGGACAACATAACAGGGAGAAAAAATAAATAAACAATTAAAACTCGCAGATTGCGAGCCCTATGGTAACTCCTCCAGCGGAGAAGCAGCGCAGACGCCTGCATCCGCCATTAGCAAGCAGGGGCTGGGCAGGGAGGCGCGGCGCGGGCTGCATCGCTGAGAGTAAGAATCTGGCCTGAATACCCTGAGCACTATCTGAGCGAAATAATTTGGGCTAGCAAACCAGACTGTGGGATATCTACCATGCGAAAAGCCAGCCCTAACCTAAGACACCGCCAACCCGCGCACGGAACAAAGGACTAAACAGAGGTAGCCGGCGGCAGACCTTCCCCCTCCGGTGACAGGCAGCCAGAGCCGGAAGGGGGCAATCGCAGCCCCAGAGAGACATTATCTATAAAACTGGCTTCTTTGCTAACTAAAACTTATTGGGGGTCTGGACGGTCAACATCTGCCTGAGAAGGTGTGCCGGTTTTACACCCAGATAACCAAGTGGCGGGGAGGTGATAAGTCGCAGCATTGGCGCTCGCCAAACACCTCATCACCTGAGCTGCTTGGACCTGGGAGGAGCACAAAACGCAGCCCCAACTGAGTCTGCGCCTCTGAGGACTACCTGAGTGCCTGAACCTGAGCGGCTTGGACCTGGGAGGTGCATGCAACCCAGGCCCAGCCTCGGATTGTTCCCGGCAGAACAACCTAGAGCCTGAGCAGTGTGGGCAGGGAGGCTACACGCGCCGTGAGCGGGGGCAGACCCAGTGTGGCTGAAGCACTGCGAGCGCACGCCAGTGTCATTTGTTTGCAGCATCCCTCCCTCCCTCCCCATAGCGCGACTGAACAAAGAGAAGAAATACAGCTCCACCCACCAGAACACCGACACAAGCTTCCCTAACCAGGAAACCTTGACAAGCCACCTCTACATACCCACACACAGCGAGGAAACGCCACAATATAAGAGAACTCCACAAACTGCCAGAATACAGAAAGGACTCCCAAACTCAGCAATTTAAACAAGATGAAGAGACAGAGGAATACCCAGCAGATAAAGGAACAGGATAAATACCCACCAAACCAAACAAAAGAGGAAGAGATAGGGAATCTACCTGATAAAGAATTCCAAATAATGATAGTGAAATTGATCCAAAATCTTAAAATTAAAATGGAATCACAGATAAATAGCCTGGAGACAAGGATTGAGAAGATGCAAGAAAGGTTTAACAAGGACCTAGAAGAAATAAAAAAGAGTCAATATATAATGAATAATGCAATAAATGAAATTAAAAACACTCTGGAGCCAACAAATAGTAGAATAACAGAGGCAGAAGATAGGATTAGTGAATTAGAAGATAGAATGGTAGAAATAAATGAATCAGAGAGGATAAAAGAAAAACGAATTAAAAGAAATGAGGACAATCTCAGAGACCTCCAGGACAATATTAAACGCTACAACATTCGAATCATAGGGGTTCCAGAAGAAGAAGACAAAAAGAAAGACCATGAGAAAATACTTGAGGAGATAATAGTTGAAAACTTCCCTAAAATGGGGAAGGAAATAATCACCCAAGTCCAAGAAACCCAGAGAGTCCCAAACAGGATAAACCCAAGGAGAAACACCCCAAGACACATATTAATCAAATTAACAAAGATCAAACACAAAGAACAAATATTAAAAGCAGCAAGGGAAAAACAACAAATAACACACAAGAGAATTCCCATAAGGATAACAGCTGATCTTTCAATAGAAACTCTTCAAGCCAGGAGGGAATGGCAAGACATACTTAAAATGATGAAAGAAAATAACCTACAGCCCAGATTATTGTACCCAGCAAGGATCTCATTCAAGTATGAAGGAGAAATCAAAAGCTTTTCAGACAAGCAAAAGCTGAGAGAATTCTGCACCACCAAACCAGCTCTCCAACAAATACTAAAGGATATTCTCTAGTCAGGAAACACAAAAATGGTGTATAAACTCAAACCCAAAACAATAAAGTAAATGGCAACGGGATCATACTTATTAGTAATTACCTTAAACGTAAATGGGTTGAATGCCCCAACCAAAAGACAAAGACTGGCTGAATGGATACAAAAACAAGACCCCTACATATGTTGTCTACAAGAGACCCACCTCAAAACAGGGGACACATACAGACTGAAAGTGAAGGGCTGGAAAAAGATTTTCCATGCAAATTGGGACCAAAAGAAAGCAGGAGTCACAATACTCGTATCAGATAAATTAGACTTTAAAACAAAGGCTGTGAAAAGAGACAAAGAAGGTCACTACATAATGATCAAAGGATCAATCCAAGAAGAAGATATAACAATTATAAATATATATCCACCCAACATGGGAGCACCGCAGTATGTAAGACAAATCCTAACAAGTATGAAAGGAGAAATTAACAATAACACAATAATAGTGGGAGACTTTAATACCCCACTCACACTTATGGATAGATCAACTAAACAGAAAATTAACAATGGAAAAAAAAACAAAAACAAAAAAACATGTATCTATAAAGCTCACTAAAGCAAAGCACAGTAAAATGAGGTATGGCAATAAAAGGCGTTAAATTTATCAAATAAAAAAAAAAATAAAGTGCTGAAAAATTAAAGCTGTCAAAAAAAAAAAAAAAAAAACAAAGTAGGGGCAGTATTCTTTAACAATGACAATATCATAAAAAACAAAGAAAGGCTGTAAAAGTGTTCCAGATTAAAAGAGACTTTATCAACATGACAATGAAATGCAATATCTGATCCTGGACTAGATCTTGTACTAGAAGGAAAAAGTGCTAAAAAGGACACTGAGGGTCAGTTAACAGTATTAGAATACAGACAGTAGATTTAATAAAAGTATTTTATCCATGTTAAATTACTGAAGTTGACAACTGTACCATTACAGTTATTAACCGAATATCCCTATTCTTAGGAAATTCAGAAATATGTACTGAAGTATGTGGGATACTTCATGGGAATAAAAACCATGATATCTGCAGCAGGCCTTCCAAGAGTTTAGAAAAAAACTTTTTGGGTGGGGAGCAGACAAATAATAAAGAAATGGGGTGAAATGATAAGAACAAGTGAAAAATCTGGGCAGAGGTTATATGGATATTATTTGTATTATTTTTGGAACTTTTCTTTAAGCTTGACATTAAAAATTAAAAATGTGCAAAAAAAAAAAAAAAAAAAGAAAGCACAGCAGAGACAAAAAAAAAAAAATATCAGCATACACAAAAGTAGAGAGATAGTATAATGAACCCCCATATATCATTACCAAGTTTCAGTGATTGTAAACATTTTGTCCATCTTATTTCATGCACCCTCCTTGCCTAAATCTGGAAAATCTTAAACCAAAATCCAAGACATCATATCATTCACCTGTAAATACTCCAGAATACATCTCTAATAGATAATGACTGTTAAAAATGCCAGTCACAACACACAAAAAAATAAAAATAAAAATAAAAGCTAACCAAAAATTCTGTATCCAGCAAAAATATTCAGAAATGATAATAAAGTAAAAATATATTCAGATAAAGGAAAACTAAAATATTTTTTTCAAGTCCTATTAACAAAATGTTAAAGACAGATTTTCAGGCAAAAGAAAAATGATTTCAAAAGAAAACTTAAAAATGGGAAATAAGAGAAAATAAAAGAAATGGTAAATATATACATAAAAATCACAAGCCATTTTTCTCCTCTTAAGTTATTTAAAGCATGCATGAGACTGAAATAATATTTAATATTGGCTGGTGGTAATTTCTGTTTATCCAGATAAAACACTTGGGAAAGACCAGAGATCTCTTCAAGAAAATTAGAGATACCACGGGTACACTTTATGCAAAGATGGGCACAATAAAGGACAGAAATGGTACAGATCTAACAGAAGCAGAAGATATTAAGAAGAGGTGGCAAGAATACAGAGAAGAACTATAAAAAAAGATCTTTATGACACAGAAAACCACGATGGTATGATCATTGACCTAGTGCAGACATCCTGGAATGCGAAGTCAAGTGGGCTTTAGGAAGCATCACTATAAACAAAGCTAATTGAGATGATGGAATTCTAGTTGAGCTATTTCAAATCCTAAAAGATGATGCTGTGAAAGTGCTTCACTCAAAATGCCAGCAAATTTAGAAAAAGCAGCGTCCACAGGACTGGAAAAAGATACTTTACATTCCAATCCCAAAGAAAGACAATGCCAAAGAACGCTCAGACTACCACACAATTGCGCTCATTTCACATGCTAGTAAAGTAATGCTCAAAATTCTCCAAGCCAGTCTTCAACAGTACATGAACTATGAACTTCCAGACGTTCAAGCTGGATTTAGAAAAGGCAAAGGAACCAGAGATCAAATTGCCGACATCCATTGGATCATTGAAAAAGCAAGAAAGTTGCAGAAAAACATCTGCTTTATTGACTATGCCAAATCCTTTGACTGTGTGGATCACAGCAAACTGTGGAAAATTCTTAAAGATATGGAAATAACAGACCACATGATCTGTCTCCTAAGAAATCTGTATGTAGGTCAAGAAGCAAAAATTAGAACTGGACATGGAAAAACAGACTTGTTCCAAATTGGGAAAGGAGGATGTCAAGGCTGCATATTGTCACCAGGCTTATTTGACTTATATGCAGAGTACATCATGCAAAATGCCAGGCTGGATGAAGCACAGCTGGAATCAAGGCTGCTGGGAGAAATATCAATAACTTGTGATAATATGCAGATGACACCAAACTTTTGTCAGAAAGTGAAGACAAACTAAAGAGCTTCTTGAAAAGTGAAAGAGGAGACTGAAAAAGTTGACTTAAATCTCAACATTCAAAACACTAAGATAATGGTATCTGGTCCCATCACTCCCTGGCAAATAGAAGGAGAAACAATGGAAACAGTGACAGACTTTATTTTCTTGCATTCCAAAATCACTGCAGATGGTGACTGCAGCCATGAAATTAAAAGATGCTCCTTGGAAGAAAAGCTATGAACAATCTAGACAGCCTATTAAAAAGCAGAGACATTACTTTGCCCTCAAAGGTCCATCTAGTCAAAGCTAAGGTTTTCCCAGTAGTCATGTATGGATGGGAGAGTTAGACTATAAGGAAAGCTGAGCACCTGAAGAATTGATATTTTTGAACTGTGGTGTTGGAGAAGACTCTTGCGAGTCCCTTGGACTGCAAGGAGATCCAACCAGTCCATCATAAAGGAAATCAGCCCTGAATATTCATTGGAAGGACTGATGCTGAAGCTGAAACTCCAATTTTGGCCACCTGGTGTGAAGGACTGACTCATTGGAAAAGATCCTGGTGCTGGGAAAGACTGAATGTGGGAGGAGAATGGTTGGATGGCATCACCAATTCGATGGACATGAGTTTGAGCAAGCTCCAGGAGTTGGTAATGGATAGTGACTGGAGGAAGTTTCAGGATAAATTCAGTGTATTTTGAACTGCAAGTGAAGTCGCTCAGTCATGTCCAGCTCTTTGCGACCCCATAGACTGTAGCCTACCAGGCTTCTCTGTCCATGGGATTTTCCAGGAAATACTGCTGGAGTGGATTGCCATTTCCTTCTCCAGGGGATCTTCCCAACCCAGGGCTTGAATCCGGGTCTCCCACATTGTAGACAGACACTTTACCGTCTGAGCCACCAGGGAAGTCTCCTATTTTGAACTGAAGGAAAGTGAAATACAGCATATCAAAATTTGTGGAATGCAATGTCAGGAGTTACAGAGATTTATAGCAGCAAATGAACATTGTGAAAAAAGAATAAAGGTCTCACATCACTAATTTTATACCTCAAGGACTTAGGAAACTACAAGACCCAAATTATGTATAAAAATAAAGATATAAGCAGATATCAAAGAACTTGAAAACAAAACAATAGAAAAAATTAAATCAAAAGCACATTCTTTGTTAACATCAATAAAACTGATAAACTCTAGCCAGTGAACAAGGAAATGAGTAAACTTGAAGTTCTAGTAGCCAAGAATGAGAGAAGTAATTATCTCTATAAGCTCCACAGACACTAAAATTTGATGAGGGAATATTATGAACAACACAGTTTTAGTCAACTCAGGCTGCCATAAAAAATATCAAACTGGGTAGCTTATCAATACCATATATTTATTGCTCACAGTTTTGAAGGCTGGACATCCCATACCAAGTGCCAGAATGGTCAGGGTTTTGGTAAATGCTCTCTTCATATTAAATAGTTCATAGATGGCTGCTTTCTTTCTATTTCATCACAAGATGGACAAAAACCTAACGAGCTCTCTGGTCTCTTCTTATAAGGGCAATAATTCCATTCCTGCAAATTCTACCCTCATTACCTCATTATCTCCCAAAGACCTCACCTCCAAATATCAATTTGGAATTAGGGTTTCAACTTAAGAGTTTGGGGAAACACAACCATTCAGTCCACAGAAAACACTAACAACATAAATAGACAACACAAGGTAAATGGATCATCTTTAGAAAATACAAATTGAGAAAACTTTCCTGAGAAGATTGAGATAATTTAAAAGTCCTAAATCTAATTAAGAGATTGTATTCATGGTTAGAACCTATTATGAAAGAAAATGTCAAGTCTGGGTGGTTTTACTGTGAACTCTACCAGATGTTTAAAGAAAAAAAAAATAACACAAATCTTACATAATATCTTCCAGAAAACAGAAAAGGAAATGCCAATTCATTTTATGATGTCAGTTTAGCTCTCATAACCAAATCAGAGAATAATAGTATAAGAAAATACAATCACATTGCAATATCAATAATAAACACAGATAATAAAATCCTCAGCAAAATATTAGTAGTTTAATCTAGAAATAAAAACAAAACATGGCAAAATGAGGTTAATCTGGGGACTGCAGTATTTAAAATCAATATTAGAAAATCAATCAATATAATCCATGAAATCTACAGGCTTAAAAAGAAAAAGCACATGATTACAAGAGTACATGAAATAAAGCATCTGACAAAACTCAATATCCATTCATGATTAAAAAAAAAAAATCACAAAGCAGGAACCTTCTTTTATTCAATAAATGGCAGCCACATAAAACATAAAACTAACATCATACTTAATTGTGAAAGACTGAATGTTCCTACTTAAGGTTAAATCCAAGGCAAGGATGTTCATTCTCACCACTCCTACTCAGTATTGTACAGAAATTCTATTAATCACTGTGAAACAAGAAAAAAAAAAGTACTGAAATGGAAAGAAAGAAATCAAACTGTCCCTATTCATGAAAGACAAGATTTTCTATGTAGAAAATCCTAAATAATTTGTATAAGAGTTCCTAATGGGTTTAGCAATGTCACAGAATAGAATGTGAACATAATAAAATCAATATATTTTAATATACTATCAACAAACGAAGATATTTTTAGACTCTCATTCATGAGTTCCACCAAAATGAATTACTTAGGTATAAATCTAACAACACATAGTACATATATGTTGAAAACTATAAAATCCTAGTTGAAGATGTCAAATAAGATCCAATATATAAGGAAATATGTGGTGTTCACTGACTGCAAGATTCAATATAATTAAGATGTCAATCCCAATCAAAAGTCCTGCAGGATTTTTTTTAGATGTAGACAAACTAATCCTAATATTTGCATGTAAAGACCAAAGAATCAGTCAAAATAGTTATTATAAAGCTATAGCCATCAAAACTGTACATTATCATAAAAAGAATAGAAATAGATCAATGAAGAAAATAGAAAAACTAGGGGAAAATACCTACATAAATGTGGTTAATAGATTTTTTAACAAAATGAAAAGGCAATTCAATGGAGAAAGGAGAGTACTTTTAAGAAATGCTGCTTCAACATTTGTCCATTGTTTTAAAAAAAGAAAACAGAGTAAAAAATGTAATATCACAACCCATGCCTGCTACAAATTAACTTAAAATGAATTGTGGAATAAATTGTAAAATGTAGTTTTAAAACTCTTAGAAGGAAACATAGGAAAAAATAAACTATGCATCCTTCAGTCGGGCAAAAACTTCTTAAATATATTTCAACTTACATGTTTATTTAAGAAAATACTTGATATTTAGAAAATACATGTAACTTTTACAAATCAAGAAAAAGAAAACCAACAACTCAATCAAAACATGGGCAAAAAGATAACAGCTACTTTAGAGAAGATACATGGGTTACAAATAAGCACATAAAAAGATGCTGAATGTTATTAGTCATTAATGAAATGCAAATTAATATCACAATGCCATACTTATACACACCTGCTAGAAGGCCTATAGTGAAAAACACTGATCATACCAAATGCTGGCTAGTAAGTGGAGCAACTGGAAACTATTGCTGGTGGGAAATGGTATAGCTACCCAGGAAAAGACTTTGCTCACTACTATCAGCACTGTAAATATTTCATTCTACTCTCTTTCCCGAATAGTATCTGAGAAGTCAGATGATTCAGGTGCAATATTTATCTGCGCTCCTCTATGAAAAGGTGTTTTGTTTTGTTTTGTTTTGTTTTGAAAGAACTTTGCAGTATCTTCTTTTAAGATTTTTTTCATTATTTTTTGGTTTTCTAAAGTTTCAAAACAATGCACCTGGTTGTATCATCATCATCATTTTTAGCATTCTTCCTGCTTGGTGGGGCTCAAACTACCGCACAATTGCTCTCATCTCACATGCTAGTAAAGTAATGCTTAAAATTCTCCAAGCCAGGCTTCAGCAATACGTGAACGGTGAACTTCCAGATGTTCAGCTGATTTTAGAAAAGGCTGAGGAACCAGAGATCAAATTGCCAACATCTGCTGGATCATGGAAAAAGCAAGAGTTCCAGAAAAATATCTTATTTCTCCTTTATTGACTATGCCAAAGCCTTTGACTGTGTGGATCAAAATAAACTGTGGAAAACTCTGAAAGAGATGGGAATACCAGACTACCTGACCTGTCTCTTGAGAAACCTGTATGCAGGTCAGGAAGCAACAGTTAGAACTGAACATGGAACAACAGACTGATTCCAAATAGGAAAAGGAGTACATCAAGGCTGTATATTGTCACCCTGCTTATTTCACTTACATGCAGAGTACATCATGAGAAATGCTGGGCTGGAGGAAGCACAAGCTGTAATCAAGATTCCTGGGAGAAATATCAAATATGCAGATGACAATGCCCTTATGGCAGAAAGTGAAGAAGAACTAAAGAGCCTCTTGATGAAAGTGAAAGAGGAGAGTGAAAATGTTGGCTTAAAGCTCAACATTGAGAAAACTAAGATCATGGCATCCGGTCCCATCACTTCATAGCAAATAGATGGAGAAACAGTGGAAACAGTGGCTGACTTTATTTTTCTGGGCTCCAAAATCACTGCAGATGGTGACTGCAGTAATTTTGATGAAATTAAAACACGCTTACTCTTTGGAAGGAAAGTTATGACCAACCTAGACAGCATACTGAAAAGCAGAGACATTACTTTGTCAACAAAGGTCCATCTAGTCAAGGCTATGGTTTTTCCAGTGGTCATGTATGGATGTGAGAGTTGGACTGTGAAGAAGGCTGAGCGCCGAAGAATTGATGCTTTTGAACTGTGGTGTTGGAGAAGATGGTTGAGAGTCCCTTGGACTGCAAGGAGATCCAATCAGTCTATCCTAAAAGAGATCAGTCCTGGGTATTCGTTGGTAGGACTGATGTTGAGCTGAAATTCCAATACTTTGGCCACCTGATGCAAAGAGCTGACTCATTTGAAAAAACACTGATGCTGGGAAAGATTGAGGGCAGGAGGAGAAGGGGACGACAGGGGATGAGATGGTTGGATGGCATTACCAACTCAATGGACGTGGATTTGGGTGAACTCCAGGAGTTGGCGATAGACAGGGAGGCCTGGCGTGCTGTGGTTCATGGGGCCTCAAAGAACTGGACATGACTGAGTGACTGAACTGAACTGAACTGAATTGCTTGGTATTCTCTGAACTTTGTGAATCTATGGTTTGATGTCAGACATTAATGTTGGAAAATTTTCAGCCATTATTGCTTCAGATTTTTTTGTTTCTTTCTCTCTTTATTCTTTTTGATACTCCTATTCTCCATATTTCTTCATATGTTACATCTTTTGTAGCTGTCACTTAGTCCCTGGACATTTTATTCTTTTTTTTGTTGTTTGTTTCTTAAGTCATTTTTCTCTCTGCTTTTCAGTTCTGTAAGTTCCTATGTCATATCCACAAGCCCAGAGGTTCTTTCCTCAGCTATGGTCATGCTATTAATGTAAGTGCATTAAAAACATTCCTCATTACTATTAGATTTTTTTGATCTCCAGCATTCATTTTTGTTTTTGTTTTTTTTTCCTAGAATTCTATCACCCTGCTTATATTGCCCATTTGCTTTTGCATACTGTCTGTTTTACCCATTTGGGTCTTTAGGATATTAATCATAGTTGTTTTAACTCCCATACTTACAATCCAATGGCCCTGCCATATCAGAATCTGGTTCTGATGTTTCTCTGTCTCTTTTAAATGCATAATTTTTGTTGAAAGGTGGACACAGTTTGCCAGGTAAAAGAAATTGCAGTAAATAAGACTTTAGTAACATAGTGGCAAGGTGTCTGTCAGGAGAGAGGAAGTATTCTACAGTTCCATGATTCAGCTCAGTTCAGTTCAGTCACTAAGTCGTGTCCAACTCTTTCCGACCCCAAAATTGCAGCACGCCAGGACTCCCTGTCCATCACCAACTCCCGGAGCCTACCCAAACTTATGTCCATTGAGTTGGTGATACCATCCAACCATCTCATCCTCTGTCGTCCACTTCTCCTCCTTCCCTCAATTTTTCCCAGCATCAGGGTCTTTTCAAATGAGTGAGCTCTTTGCATCAGGTGGCCAAAGTATTGGAGTTTCAGTTTCAACATCACTCCTTCCAATGAACACTAAGGACTGACCTCCTTTACGATGGACTGGTTGGATCTCCTTGTAGTCCAAGGGACTCTCAAGAGTCTTCTACATCACAGTTCAAAAGCATCAATTCTTCGATGCTCAGCTTTCTTTATAGTCTAACTCTCACATCCATACATGACTACTGGAAAAACCATAACCTTGACTAGATGGACCTTTGTTGACAAAGTATTGTCTCTGCTTTTTAATATGCTATCTAGGTTGGTCATAACTTTCTTTCAAAGGAGTGTCTTTTAATTTCGTAGCTGCAGTCACCATCTGCAGTGATTTTGGAGCCCAGAAACATAAAGTTAGCCACTGTTTCCACTGTTTCTCCATCTATTTCCCATGAAGTGATGGGACCAGATGTCATGATCTTAGTTTTCTGAATGTTGAGCTTTAAGCCAACTTTTTCACTCTCCTCTTTCACTTTCATCAAGAGGCTCTTTAGTTCTTCTTCTCTTTCTGCCTTAAGGGTGGTGTCATCTGCATATCTGAGGTTATTGATATTTCTCCCGTCAATCTTGATTCCAGCTTGTGCTTCCTCCATGATGTACTCTGCATATAAGTTAAATAAGCAGGGTAACAATACAGAGCCTTGACGTACTCCTTTTCCTATTTGGAACCAGTCTGTTGCTGCATGTCCAGTTCTAACTGTTGCTTCCTGACCTGCATATAGGTTTCTCAAGAGGTAGGTCAGGTGGTCTGGTAGTCCAATCTCTTCCAGAATTTTCCACAGTATATTATGATCAACAAAGTCAAAAGCTTTGGCATAGTCAATAAAGCAGAAATAGATGTTTTTCTGGAACTCTCTTGCTTTTTTCATGATCCAGCGGATGTTGGCAATTTGATCTCTGGTTCCTCTGTCTTTTCCAAAACCAGCTTGAACATTTGAAGTTCATGGTTCACATATTGCTGAAGCCTGGCTTGGAGAATTTTGAGCATCACTTTCCTAGCATGTGAGATGAGTGCAATTGTGCAGTAGTTTGAGCATTCTTTGGCATTTCCTTTCTTTGGGATTGGAATAAAAACTGACCTTTTCCAGTCCTGTGGCCACTGCTGAGTTTTCCAAATTTGCTGGCATATTGAGTACAGCACTTTCACAGCATCATCTTTTAGGATTTGGAATAGTTCAACTGGAATTCCAACACTTCCACTAGCTTTGTTCATAGTGATGCTTTCTAAGGCCCACTTGACTTCAAATTCCAGGATGTCTGGCTCTAGGTGAGTGATCACACCATTGTGATTATCTGGGTTGTGATAGTGTTTTTTTTTTACAGTTCTCCTGTGTATTCTTGCCACCTCTTCTTAATATCTTCTGCTTCTGTCAGGTCCATACCATTTCTGTCCTTTATTGACACCTTCTTTGCATGAAATGTTCCCTTGGTATCTCTACTGTTCTTGAAGAGATCTCTAGTCTTTCCCATTCTATTGTTTTCCTCTATTTCTTTGCACTGATCACTGAGGAAGGCTTTCTTATCTCTCCTTGCTATATTTTGAAACTCTGCGTTCAAATTGGTATATCTTTCCTTTTCTCCTTTGCTTTTCGCTTCTCTTCTTTTCACAGCTATTTGTAAGGCCTCCTCAGGCAGCCATCTTGCTGTTTTGCCCTTTTTGTTGTTGTTGTTCCATGATTAGGTCTCAGTTTTTGTGAGCCTGTGCCCTTGGCCTGTGACACTTACCAGTGCTTCTTAGTTTTTTTCAATTCTTTGCACCTTAAGTATGACAGGATGGGTAGAGTGGGCTGGAGTTGGTATTTCTCTTCCCCAAAGTAGGTGTCATATCTTTTTGCCTGTTCATACAGTACATGGAAGTATGAAAGCTTACTTTTGTAGGAAGCATCATTATAACAAAGCAAATGGTAGTTATGAAATCCCAGCTGAGCTGTTTCAAATTCTAAAAGATGATGCTATTAAAGTATTGTACTGTATATGCCAGCAAATTTGGAAAACTAAACAGTGGTCACAGGACTGAAAAAGGTCCACTTTCATTCCAATCCCAAAGAACAGCAATGCTAAAGAATGTTCAAACTACTGCACACTTGTACTCATTTCACATGCTACCGAAGTAATGCTCAAAATCCTTTAAGTTAGGCTTCAACAGTATGTGAACCAAGAACTTCCAGATGTGCAAGCTGGATTTAGAAAAGGCAGAGGAACAAGATATCAAATTGCCAACACTCACTGGATTATAGACAAAGCAAAAGAGTTTCCAAAAAAACATGTACTTCTGCTTCATTGACTAGGCTAATGCCTTTGGCTGTGTAGATCACACACACACACAAAAAAACCCTTTGGAAAATTCTTAAAGAGATAGAAATACCAGACCACCTTACCTGCTTCCTGAGAAACCTGTATGCAGGTCAAGAAGCAACAGTCAGAACCGGACATGGAACAACAGACTGGTTCTAAATTGGGAAAGGAGTGCATTAGGATTGTATATTGTCACCCTGCTTATTTAATATATGCAGAGTATATCATGCAAAATGCCGGGCTGGATGAAGCACAAGCTGGAATCAACACTGCTGGGAGAAACATCAATAACTTCCAATATATAGATGACACCTCCCTTACGGCAGAAAGCAAAGAGGAATTAAAGAGCCTCTTGCTGAAGGTGAAAGAGGAGAGTGAAAAAGCTGACTTAAAACTCAACATTGGAAAAACAAAGATCAGGGCATCTGGTCTCATCACTTTATGGCAAATAGATGGGGAAACAATGGAAACAGTGAGAGACTTTCTTTTCTTGGGCTCCAAAATCATTGTGGATGGTGACTGCAGCCATGAATTTAAAAGACGCTTGCCCCTTGGAAGAAAAGCAAAGACAAACCTAGACAGCATATTAAAAAGGAGAGACATTACTTTGTCTAGAAATGTCTGTATAGTCAAAGTTATGGTTTTTGCAATAGCCATGTATAGATGTGGGAGCTGGACAATAAAAAGGGCTGTACACCAAAGAACTGATCTTTTGAACTGTGGTGTGGGAGAAGGCTCTTGAGAGTCCCTTCAACAACAAGGAGATCAAAGTCAATCCTAAAGGAAATCAACCCTGAATATTCATTGGAAGAACTGAAGTTGAAGCTCCAATAGGACTTTACTGAGGGACTGAACGACAGCAACAAATTAGGCGTGGCTCTGATAAAACTCAAGCAGGGGTAGTCTCTGGCTAACTAGTTTCTCCTGAGGCAGGTTTTGTTAAGAAGAACGCAATACTGTGGAATATTTCATAATGGTTAGAGTTCCCCTCCCCCTGCCAGAAGCATGAAGGTACAAGGAGATTATGTGAAGGTACAAGGAGATTATGGTATATTATGTACCATAATATTCACATAAGAACCTGGTAAAATTTCTGGAGGTAAAACTAACAGAAATGTGGAGGTGGGGGATTCCTCTATGATTGGATTGGATCTCCTGGAGTTTTAACCCTTCAACTTTGTCATATGACAAGGGCCTTCTTTAAGCTGTTGGAATCATTCTGTATCCTGATTGTGATGGTTGTTACATAAGTTTCAGATGTGTTAAAACTTGGAAATGTACAATAAGAAAGGTGACTTTTGCTTTATGTGAATTTTTAAAAACCAATACAGTAACAGAATATTTTCCTCTTGTTTAAAATAAAAGGAATCCTCAAGAAGGTTTTCTGTGCTACTTCCTCTGGTACATTTATAGCTCCAAAATTAGACGTCATGCCAATCATATTTTTTTATTTTATAACTCCCAGAATAACAGCATCCGGGACATAGCCACAGCAGAAGAAACATTGACACTAATCCAGGGGCACTGAGAAAAGGTCTAATGAGCTGACACTTTGTGACCCAGTGTTTTAGCCAAAAGGGACCATTCAGCACAGCACACTATTTAATAAAGTGGTGTGGAAAGGTAATCTTTGGGGGGGGGGTGGTGTGCAGTGAGGGGGACACAAACACAGAGTAAGAGCCAAATTCCCTTCCTCTTGAGAGCATGTTTAATGAATCTAATTAGCAAGCCTCAAGTGGTCCCGTAGAGGCTTTGGGGAATTTTGCGTTCATTTTAAAAATGAAATAAATGTTCTGGCAGCTCCTGAAACAGAATGTTAAGATAAGAAATGCAACACAAAAAGCAGTCACCTTGAATCAGAACTGAAGAACTGACTGGAGGTACTGCTGTGATTGTAAAGAAGCTTGTCTTTTCTCTGCAAGATCACCTTTCATTTGAAACCTCCAGCTTCTCCAAAAATAATGTAGGAATGAGGGAGAAAAACAACTGTCATTTGGGGCTGCAGCCAGTGGGAGGTTAAAACTCTGCAGGATTGGAAGAGAAATCAGTCAATGGCTGTGAATGAATTTAGGAGTGGTGAGCTGGCAATTAAGTTGGATGTTAATTAATCAGCAAAAATAAAATGGAATGACCACCTAATATAATGTCAATACATAAGGTGACACACACACATACACACACACAATATATATATAAGGTGACACAATATATAAGGTGACTGGCTTGTATTTCCAGCCAGTCCTAGGAGGGAAGTTTAGAATTTGTACTTCTTCAGGGCATCTTTGCAGAACATGCCAAGGCAGATGCCAAGCTGCCTACCAAATCATGAAGGTCACATTTCTGTTCTTTGCCAGAGCCTCTGGGGCCATGTCAGCCTCACTGAGAAACGCTTTCTTTCAAACAAGATCTGGTTTTTATTCTTTACCCCATCTCCTGCTGTCATCTCTAACAAAGCACATTTGCCCAGGGCTTTAGCCAGTCATAGTAGTGTAGTGGGCTGGCAGTTCCCTGCTCAGTGACACAATACAGAAAGGAAACAGACTTGGCTTTCACCCTGCTCAAGATGTACAGGCATAAGGTGAAGGTATCTCAGGCCACGGTAATCACCTCGACATCCCAAAGTCAAGGGAAGCTTTCAATCAGGTGAGTCCTCAAATGAGATATGCAGCATAGATCACTACAGAATTAAACTGCCATCTTTGATGTACTTCATGGACCCTTTGGAAATGACAACTGGAAAACCCAGCCAAAGGCTTGACTTTTCTGCTTGCCTCACTACATCTCAGTTTGCTAAGGTGAATCTACATGACCAAGGTGAGAAAGATTAGTAAACAAAAGCAGGAGTAGAGGCTGGTAAAATGCAAGCTGTGTTCAGGCAGGATAAATAGAATCTGTACTAGCTTTTCTCCAAAATGCAAATGTTACATTCTCAGCAACAGATGCCGAATAAAAGGGGGAAAGGGGGGCTCAATGGCCATCTAGTATTTGCTGAAAGATGATCAGAAAGTGATAATGATAATGATAGATTAAAATGAAAAAGAAGGGGAGGAGCCAAGATGGTGGAGGAGTAGGACGGGGAGAACACTTTCTCCCCCACAAATTCATCAAAAGAGCATTTAAACATCGAGTAAATTCCACAAAACAACTTCTGAATGCCGGCAGAGGACATCAGGTACCCAGAAAAGCAACCCAAGTCTTCGAAAGGAGGTAGGAAAAAATATAAAAGACAAAAAAAGAGACAAAAGAGGGAGGGACGGAGTTCCATCCCGGGAAGGGAGTCTTAAAAAGAGAGAAGTTTCCAAACATCAGGAAACCTTCTCACTGCCGAATCTGTGCCGAGCTTTGGAAGCACAGAGGGCAACATAACAGGGAGAAAAAATAAATAAACAATTAAAACTCGCAGATTGTGAGCCCTACGGTAACGCCCCCAGCGGAGAAGCAGCGCAGATGCCTGCACACGCCATTAGCAAGCGGGGTCTGGGCAGGGAGGCGCGGTGTGGGCTGCATCGCTTAGAGTAAGGACCTGACCTGAAAACCCTGAGCGCTATCTGAGCGAAATAATCTGGGCTAGCAAACCAGACTGTGGGATATCTACCACGCGAAAAGCCAGCCCTAACCTAAGACACCGCCAGGCCCATGCACGGAACAAAGGACTGAACAGAGATAGCTGGCTGCAGACCTTCCCCCTCCGGTGACATGCAGCCAGAGCAGGAAGGGGTCAATCGCAGCCCCAGAGAGACATTATCTATAAAACTGTAAGCAGGCTTCTTTGCTAACTAAAACTTCTTGGGGGTCTGGACGGTCAACATCTCCCTGAGAAGGTGCACAGGTTGTACACCTAGATAACTGAGCGGCGGTGAGGTGATAAGTCACAGCAATCACGCTTGCTAAATACCTCATCACCTGAGCTGCTCGGACCTGGGAAGGGCACAAAACGCAGGCCCAACCGAGTCTGCGCCTCTGAGGACTACCCGAGTGCCTGAACCTGAGCAGCTTGGACCTGGGAGGTGCAGGCAGCCCAGAGCTGGCCTCAGATGGTTCCCGGCAGAACAACCTAGAGCCTGAGCAGTGTGGGCAGGGAGGCTACATGCGCCGTGAGCGGGGGCAGACCCAGTGTGGCTGAGGCACTGCGAGCACACACCAGTGTTACTTGTTTGCAGCATCCCTCCCTCCCTCCCCACAGCACGACTGAACAAGTGAGCCTAAAAAGAAAAAAACAAAAAAAAAGTGTCCTCCACCGTCCCCTTTGTGCCAGGGCGGAAACCAGACACTGGAGTCCAGCAAACAGAAGAAGCTATAACAGAGGGAACCGCCTTGGAAGCTACAGGTAATAGATTAAAACCCTGTGGTTACTACCGACTATATAGGAAGGGGCCTATAGATCTTGAGAAATAAAAGTCGGACCAAGGAACTAGCCAAAAATGAGCTGAACCCAATACTCACAACAAAACCAGAGAAAGTCCTCGATATATTTTTACTATTTTTACGATCATTCTTTTTTCTTTTTTAAATTTTTTAAAAAATTTTAAGTCCTCTTTTATTCCTTTAATTTTCATTTTTATAACCTATTACTTTGCAAAAAAAAAAAAAAAAAGACCCTATTTTTTTTTTCTTCAGCAAACTTCATATATATATTTCTTATCATTTTTTGACCTTGGTATTTTTTTTTCTTTTCTTTAACATTGTATTTTTGAAATTCCAAACTCTACTCTAGATTTTTAATTTTAGCTTTTTGGTATTTGTTATCAATTTTGTACCTATAGTTTTTTTTATAATTTCTATGACTTTTTTTTTCTCTCTGTTTCTTTCTCTTTTTCTTTTATATAACATTGTATATCTGAAATTCCAAACTCTACTTTAGATTTTTAACTTTTGCTTTTTGGTATTAGTTATCTATTTTGTACCTATATTTTCTTTATAATTTTCACAACCTTGTCTGTATTTGTTTGTTCGTTTTTTCTCTCTTTCTTTTCCTTCTTCTTTTCTTTAACATTGTATTTTTAAAATTCCAAACTCTACTGTAGATTTTTAATTTTTGCGTTTATGTATTTGTTACCAATTTTGTACCTTTGAGAACCCAATCTTCAGTACCCATTTTTCACTAGGGAACGAGATTACTGGCTTAACTTCTCTCTCTCCCTTTGGACTCTCCTTTTTCTCCACCAGGTCACCTGTGTCTCCTCCCTAACCCCTCTGTACTCTACCCAACTCTGTGAATTTCTGTGTGCTCCAGAGAGTGGAGAACACTTAGGGAACTGATTACTGGCTGGATCTGTCTCCCTCCTTTTCATTCCCCCCTTTTATCCTTCTGGCCACCTCTGTCTCCCTCCATCTTCTCTTCTCTGTATAACTCTGTGAACATCACTGAGCAGTCCAGTTGTGGAGTGCACATGAGAAAGTGATTATTGGCTAGCCCACTCTCTCCACTATTGATTCCACCTCATCTCATTTGGGTCACCTCTAATTCCCTCCTCCCTCTTCTCTTCTCCATGTAATGCTGTGAACCTGTCTGGGTGACCTTCACGGTAGAGAAACTTTTCATCTTTAACGTAGATATTTTATCAATGGTGCTGTATAGAAGGAGAAGTTTTGAAACTACTGTAAAAATAAGACCAATAACTGGAAGCAAGAGGCTTAAATCCAAACCCTGACTCCAAGGAACTCCTGACTCCAAGGAACATTAATTGACAGGAGCTCATCAAACACCTCCATACTGACACTGAAACAAAGTACCACACAAGGGCCAACAAGTTCCAGGGCAAGACATATCAAGCAAATTCTCCAGCAACAAAGGAACACAGCCCTGAGCTTCAAGATACAGGCTGCCCAAAGTCACCCCAAAACCATAGACGTCTCATAACTCATTACTGGACACTTCATTGCACTCCAGAGAGAAGAAATACAGCTCCACCCACGCGAACACCAACACAAGCTTCCCTAACCAGGAAACCTTGACAAGCCACCTATACAAACCCACACACAGTGAGAAAATGCCACAATAAAGAGAACTCCACAAACTACCAGAATACAGAAAGGACACCCCAAACTCAGCAATTTAAACAAGATGAAGAGACAGAGGAATACCCAGCAGATAAAGGAACAGGATAAATGCCCATCAAACCAAACAAAAGAGGAAGAGATAGGGAATCTACCTGATAAAGAATTCCAAATAATGATAGTGAAATTGATCCAAAATCTTGAAATCAAAATGGAATCACAGATAAATAGCCTGGAGACAAGGATTAAGAAGATGCAAGAAAGGTTTAACAAGGACCTAGAAGAAATAAAAGAGTCAATATATAATGAATAATGCAATAAATGAAATTAAAAACACTCTGGAGCCAACAAATAGTAGAATAACAGAGGCAGAAGATAGGATTAGTGAATTAGAAGATAGAATGGTAGAAATAAATGAATCAGAGAGAAACAAATTAAAAGAAATGAGGACAATCTCAGAGACCTCCAGGACAATATTAAATGCTACAACATTCGAATCATAGGGGTCCCAGAAGAAGAAGACAAAAAGAAAGACCATGAGAAAATACTTGAGGAGATAATAGTTGAAAACTTCCCTAAAATGGGGAAGGAAATAATCACCCAAGTCCAAGAAAGCCAGAGAGTCCCAAACAGGATAAACCCAAGGCGAAACACCCCAAGACACATATTAATCAAATTAACAAAGATCAAACACAAAGAACAAATATTAAAAGCAGCAAGGGAAAAACAACAAATAACACACAAGGGAATTCCCATAAGGATAACAGCTGATCTTTCAATAGAAACTCTTCAAGCCAGTAGGGAATGGCAAGACATACTTAAAATGATGAAAGAAAATAACCTACCGCCCAGATTATTGTACCCAGCAAGGATCTCATTCAAGTATGAAGGAGAAATCAAAAGCTTCTCAGACAAGCAAAAGCTGAGAGAATTCTGCACCACCAAACCAGCTCTCCAACAAATACTAAAGGATATTCTCTAGACAGGAAACACAAAAACGGTGTATAAATTCCAACCCAAAACAATAAAGTAAATGGCAACGGGATCATACTTATCAGTAATTACCTTAAACGTAAATGGGTTGAATGCCCCAACCAAAAGACAAAGACTGGCTGAATGGATACAAAAACAAGACCCCTACATATGTTGTCTACAGGAGACCCACCTCAAAACAGGGGACACATACAGACTGAAAGTGAAGGGCTGGAAAAAGATTTTCCATGCAAATAGGGACCAAAAGAAAGCAGGAGTAGCAATACAATAGACTTTAAAACAAAGGCTGTGAAAAGAGACAAAGATGGTCACTACATAATGATCAAAGGATCAATCCAAGAAGAAGATATAGCAAGTATAAATATATATGCACCCAACATGGGAGCACCACAATATGTAAGACAAATGCTAACAAGAATGAAAGGAGAAATTAACAATAACACAATAATAGTGGGAGATTTAATACCCCACTCACACCTATGGATAGATCAACTAAACAGAAAATTAACAAGGAAACACAAACTTTAAACAATACAATAGACCAGTTAAACCTAATTGATATCTATAGGACATTTCATCCCAAAACAATGAATTTCACCTTTTTCTCAGGTGCACATGGAACCTTCTCCAGGATAGATCACATCCTGGGCCATAAATCTAACCTTGGTAAATTCAAAAAAATTGAAATCATTCCAAGCATCTTTTCTGACCACAATGCAGTAAGATTAGATCTCAATTACAGGAGAAAAACTATTAAAAATTCCAACATATGGAGGCTGAACAACACGCTGCCAAATAACCAACAAATCACAGAAGAAATCAAAAAAGAAATCAAAATTTGCACAGAAACGAATGAAAATGAAAACACAACAACCCAAAACCTGTGGGACACTGTAAAAGCAGTCCTAAGGGGAAAGTTCATAGCAATACAGGCATACCTCAAGAAACAAGAAAAAAGTCAAATAAATAATCTAGCTGTACACCTAAAGCAACTAGAAAAGGAAGAAATGAAGAACCCCAGGGTTAGTAGAAGGAAAGAAATCTTAAAAATTAGGGCAGAAATAAATGCAAAAGAAACAAAAGAGACCATAGCAAAAATCAACAAAGCCAAAAGCTGGTTCTTTGAAAGGATAAATAAAATTGACAAACCGTTAGCCAGACTCATCAAGAAACAAAGGGAGCAAAATCAAATCAATAAAATTAGAAATGAAAATGGAGAGATCACAACAGACAACACAGAAATACAAAGGATCATAAGAGACTACTTTCAACAATTATATGCCAGTAAAATAGACAACGTGGAAGAAATGGACAAATTCTTAGAAAAGTACAACTTTCCAAAACTGGACCAGGAAGATATAGAAAATCTTAACAGACCCATCACAAGCATGGAAATTGAAACTGTAATCAAAAATCTTCCAGCAAACAAAAGCCCAGGTCCAGACGGCTTCACAGCTGAATTCTACCAAAAATTTAGAGAAGAGCTAACACCTATCCTGCTCAAACTCTTCCAGAAAATTGCAGAGGAAGGTAAGCTTCCAAACTCATTCTATGAGGCCACCATCACCCTAATACCAAGACCTGACAATGATGCCACAAAAAAAGAAAACTACAGGCCAATATCACTGATGAACATAGATGCAAAAATCCTTAACAAAATTCTAGCAATCAGAATCCAACAACACATTAAAAAGATCATACACCATGACCAAGTGGGCTTTATCCCAGGGATGCAAGGATTCTTCAATATCCGCAAATCAATCAATGTAATACACCACATTAACAAATTGAAAAATAATAACCATATGATTATCTCAATAGATGCAGAGAAAGCCTTTGACAAAATTCAACATCCATTTATGATAAAAACTCTCCAGAAAGCAGGAATAGAAGGAACATACCTCAACATAATAAAAGCTATATATGACAAACCCACAGCAAACGTTATCCTCAATGGTGAAAAATTGAAAGCATTCCCTCTAAACTCAGGAACAAGACAAGGGTGCCCACTTTCACCATTACTATTCAACATAGTTTTGGAAGTTTTGGCCACAGCAATCAGAGCAGAAAAAGAAATAAAAGGAATCCAAATTGGAAAAGAAGAAGTAAAACTCTCACTATTTGCAGATGACGTGATCCTCTACATAGAAAACCCTAAAGACTCCACCAGAAAATTACTAGAACTAATCAATGATTATAGTAAAGTTGCAGGATATAAAATCAACACACAGAAATCCCTTGCATTCCTATACACTAATAATGAGAAAACAGAAAGAGAAATTAAGGAAACAATTCCATTTACCATTGCAATGGAAAGAATAAAATATTTAGGAATATATCTACCTAGAGAAACTAAAGACCTATACATAGAAAACTATAAAACATTGGTGAAAGAAATCAAAGAGGACACTAATAGATGGAGAAATATACCATGTTCATGGATTGGAAGAATCAATATAGTGAAAATGAGTATACTACCCAAAGCAATTTATAGATTCAATGCAATCCCTATCAAGCTACCAATGGTATTCTTCACAGAGCTAGAACAAATAATTTCACAATTTGTATAGAAATACAAAAAACCTCGAATAGCCAAAGCGATCTTGAGAAAGAAGAATGAAACTGGAGGAATCAACCTACCTGACTTCAGGCTCTACTACAAAGCCACAGTCATCAAGACAGTATGGTACTGGCACAAAGACAGAAATATAGATCAATGGAACAAAATAGAAAGCCCAGAGATAAATCCACGCACCTATGGACACCTTATCTTTGACAAAGGAGGCAAGAATATACAATGGATTAAAGACAATCTCTTTAACAAGTGGTGCTGGGAAATCTGGTCAACCACTTGTAAAAGAATGAAACTAGAACACTTTCTAACACCATACACAAAAATAAACTCAAAATGGATTAAAGATCTCAACGTAAGACCAGAAACTATAAAACTCCTAGAGGAGAACATAGGCAAAACACTCTCTGACATACATCACAGCAGGATCCTCTATGACCCACCTCCCAGAATACTGGAAATAAAAGCAAAAATAAACAAATGGGACCTAATTAAACTTAAAAGCTTCTGCACATCAAAGGAAACTATTAGCAAGGTGAAAAGGCAGCCTTCAGAATGGGAGAAAATAATAGCAAATGAAGCAACTGACAAACAACTAATCTCAAAAATATACAAGCAACTCCTACAGCTCAACTCCAGAAAAATAAACGACCCAATCAACAAATGGGCCAAAGAACTAAATAGACATTTCTCCAAAGAAGACATACAGATGGCTAACAAACACATGAAAAGATGCTCAACATCACTCATTACCAGAGAAATGCAAATCAAAACCACTATGAGATACCATTTCACACCAGTCAGAATGGCTGCAATCCAAAAGTCTACAAGCAATAAATGCTGGAGAGGGTGTGGAGAAAAGGGAACTCTCTTACACTGTTGGTGGGAATGCAAACTAGTACAGCCACTATGGAGAACAGTGTGGAGATTCCTTAAAAAAATAGAAATAGAACTGCCTTATGATCTAGCAATCCCACTGCTGGGCATACACACTGAGGAAACCAGAAGGGAAAGAGACACGTGTACCGCAGTGTTCATCGCAGCACTGTTTATGATACTCAGGACATGGAAGCAACCTAGATGTCCATCAGCAGATGAATGGATAAGAAAGCTGTGGTACATATACACAATGGAGTATTACTCAGCCATTAAAAAGAATACATTTGAATCAGTTCTAATGAGGTGGATGAAACTGGAGCCTATTATACAGAGTGAAGTAAGCCAGAAAGAAAAACACCAATACAGTATACTAACGCATATATATGGAATTTAGAAAGATGGTAACAATAACCCTGTGTATGAGACAGCAAAAGAGACACCGATGTATAGAACAGTCTTATGGACTCTGTTGCAGAGGGAGAGGGTGGGAAGATTTGGGAGAATGGCATTGAAACATGTATAATATCATATATGAAACAAGTTGCCAGTCCAGGTTCGATGCACGATACTGGATGCTTGGGGCTAGTGCACTGGGATGACCCAGAGGGATGGTATGGGGAGGGAAGATGGAGGAGGGTTCAGGATGGGGAACACATGTATACCTGTGGCGGATTCATTTTGATATTTGGCAAAACTAATATAATTGGTAAAGTTTAAAAATAAAATAAAATTTAAAAAAATAAATAAAATGAAAAAGAAAAGAAAGCAGATAAAAAGGAAAATATCTGATTTAATATATTCACTTTTCATTTAATATTTTCATTTTTCACCAGCTCTGAGAGCACCTGAGCTGTGTATGCACAAGTACTGAAGAGCTTTAGAATGATACATCCTGGATGTGAACCACTTGAGGATTAAAATCTGTCTCTATGAAATTCATTCAAGGTAGATCAAACCCAGAATTCCATGAAATTAGACACATCATATATATTTTGTGAGACTATAATGAGGTTCATTTATTATTATTTACTTGACTGTTGGTGTAAGTTAAAACTTTGAAAGCCTCTTCTTTTTATAATCATCTGAAACCATTCATAATTGGTCATGCTGCTGCTGCTGCTAAGTTGCTTCAGTCATGTCTAACTTTGTGTGACCCCATAGACAGCAGCCCACCAGGCTCCCCTGTCCACAGGACTCTCCAGGCAAGAATACAGGAGTGGGTTCCCATTTCCTTCTCCAATGTATGATGCATGCTAATTCACTTCAGTCGTGTCCAACTCTGTGCAACTCCATGGACAGCAGCCCACCAGGCTCCCCTGTCCACAGGACTCTCCAGGCAAGAATACTGGAGTGGATTCCCATTTCCTTCTCCACATAATTGGTCATGCAGTCTTTGCTCAGTCGTATCCGACTCTCTGCGACCCCATTGACTGTAGCCTACCAGGCTCCTCTCTCCATGGGATTCTCCAGGCAAGAGTACTGGAGTGGGTTGCCATTTCCTTCTTCAGTCCTTGCAAATTTCCAGCTTTCATAGAAAGCAAACTGCATAAGTATCTGTGATCATGTTTATCCCAGAGTAGCAATCCAGGAAAAAGTGAAAACATTCTATCATCTAAGTAGCTCTTCTAAAATTATATAATAGACAAACAACCTGGTTTTATTTGTGTTTTTTATTTCCTTCCAAAAAAATAGCTAATCATGCATGCACTTTCGTTAACTTATTGAAAAATAAATGAAATAGCTTATTATATGGTATAATGTAAGTTATACAACCATAGGAGTTTGGCTTAATTTTTTATTTTTCAACTGTTTTTATATAAACAGTTTTAATTGCTGGTGTGCTGTGCTCAGTAATGTCCAACTCTTTGTTACCCCATAGACTGTAGCCTGCCAGGCTCCTCTGTCCATAGGATTTTCCAGGCAAGAATATTGGAGTAGGTTGTCATTTCCTTCTCCAGGTGACCTTCCTGACCCAGGAATTGAACCCACATATCTTGTGTATTGAACCACATATCCTGGTTGGCAGGCAGATTCTTTACCATTGCACCACTTAGGAAGTTGCCCAGTTTTAACTGACAACTGCATTGACAGAGCTGTATCAAATAAGGAGATTCAGTCTATGTGTGAAGATACTCTTTTTCAGAGATAACCAGCCAAGCAAACATCAAACATACTGAACCACTTTTACTTGATATTGCGCTATAAGCCTTAACTAAGCCATGCCCTCAGAAACTCCTAAATGTTCGACAATAAATCAAAACCACCATTCATTCCCTCCAGGAAGAAAAAGCCAGAAATCAGGCTAGTTGGCACGATTCACATGTTCTGTAAGTGGTCAGAGCATCTGCTATAAGCTCAAATGCCTACAGGCCAGGTAGGGAACCTAAATAACTGATGTGGTCTGTGTGTGGGGGCTGGGCTGACACACGAGCAGGTGTCCTCAGGCAACAGAGCTGCGGGCTCCTCAGCTGCCTTTCTAATTGCCGTAGCACCGGAAAATGTGACCAGCGCTAAGAGCAGACATTTTAAAACCAAGTAAAAATTACTTAACCAATTGTTCCCTTGGGTAAATAAAAGTCATATGTACTCAGATCTACAGATTTTAAAAGAAAGCAACATAGTACAGTGTTTTTATTCCCCACTGAGTTAAATGCACACACACATATACACGTATATTATATATATATATATATATGTGCATACAGACACACATGTGGTGTATATGATTACATATCCATCAGTATACTTACATAAAATCATTTATAAAATATAAATATCTATTTTATGGGCTGAATTGTGTCTCCTCAGAATTAACATGCTTAAGTCCTCACCCTTGGTACCTCAGAATGTGATTGTATTTGTAGGTTAGGACTTTAAAAGTGCAATTAGATTAAAATGGGCCATAATCTGATATGCCTCTATTCAGGTCTCTAGTAAACACATGCTTACGCTTGTGTGCGTGCTCAGTTGCGTCCAGCTCTTTGCAAGGCCATGAACTGTAGCCTGCCAGGCTCATCTGCCTATGGAACAAGGCAAGTATTCTTCCGGGCAAGAATACTGGAGTGGGTTGTCATTTTCTCCTCCAGAGAATCTTCCCTAGCCAGAGATCGAACCTGCATCTCCTGGCGTCTCCTGCATTGGTAGACGGATTCTTTACCATTAGTGCCACCTGGGGAGCTCCTAGCAATCTGTTATCGCTAGTATCCTTATATGAAGAGGACATTAGGACACAGTTTTAGAGAGAAATCATGCGAAGACATGGGGAGAAAATAGCCATACACAAGTCAAGGAGAGAGATAGCATCAGGGAAACTAATCCTGCTAAAACCTGATCTCAGACTTTTTCTAGAATTATGAGAATATATATTCTGTTGTTGAACCCATTTATTCTGTGGTACTTTGTTATGGTAGCCCTAACTAATAAAATTACCATCCAATTAAAAATGTGTAAAGAGCTATAACAAACTTGAATGTATTTTGACTACTTAAGTCATCTCTGAGTTAGAAACCATAGATGTTGATTTATAACTAATGGTGATCTTTTCATCACACCCTCTCCATTACTGGCCTCTAATTCCAATGACCTTGTTTTGGAAAGCTTCAACTTAAGAGATGTATCTATTTCCAAACAGCTTGAGAAAGTTTATTTTTTGCTGTGTGACCATCTGTCACAGGACTTCACCTTACTTTCAACAACACCATTGAAATAAAAAATTAAGTAAAGCAAACAGGTGGACACCAAAAATAGTCATATCTAACTTTATTATTATTATTATTATTTTACTTTACAATATTGTATTGGTTTTGCCATACATCAACATGCATCCTGTGGAAAATTCTGAAAGAGAGGAATACCAGACCACCTGACCTGCCTCTTGAGAAATCTGTATGTAGGTCAGGAAGCAACAGTTAGAACTAGACATGGAACAACAGACTGGTTCCAAATAGGAAAAGGAGTATGTCAAGGCTGTATATTGTCACCCTGCTTATTTAACTTGTATGCAGAGTACATCATGAGAAACGCTGGACTGGAAGAAACACAAGCTGGAATCAAGATTGCCGGGAGAAATATCAATAACCTCAGATATGCAGATGACACTACCCTTATGGCAGAAAGTGAAGAGGAACTAAAGAGCCTCTTGATGAAAGTGAAAGAGGAGAGTGAAAAAGTTGGCTTAAAGCTCAACATTCAGAAAATGAAGATCGTGGCATCCGGTCCCATCACTTCATGGGAAATAGACGGGGAAACAGTGGAAACAGTGTCAGACTTTATTTTTCTGGGCTCCAAAATCACTGCAGATGGTGACTGCAGCCATGAAATTTAAAAAACGCCAGAAGGAAAAGCACCAATACAGTATACTAACGCATATATATGGAATTTAGAAAGATGATAACAATAACCCTGTGTACGAGACAGCAAAAGTGACACTGATGTATGGAACAGTCTTATGGACTCTGTGGGAGAGGGAGAGGGTGGGAAGATTTGGGAAAATGGCATTGAAACATGTAAAATATCATGTATGAAACGAGATGCCAGTCCAGGTTCAATGCATGATACTGGGTGCTTGGGGCTAGTGCACTGGGACGACCCAGAGGGATGGTATGGGGAGGGAGGAGGGAGGAGGGTTCAGGATGGGGAGCACATGTATACCTGTGATGGATTCATTTTGATATTTGGCAAAACTAATACAATTATGTAAAGTTTAAAAATAAAATAAAATTAAAAAAAAAAAAACGCTTACTCCTTGGAAGGAAAGTTATGACCAACCTAGATAGCATATTCAAACGCAAAGACATTACTTTGCCAACAAAGTTCCATTTAGTCAAGGCTATGGTTTTTCCTGTGGTCATGTATGGATGTGAGAGTTGGACTGTGAAGAAGGCTGAGCACCGAAGAATTGATGCTTTTGAACTGTGGTGTTGGAGAAGACTCTTGAGAGTCCCTTGGACTGCAAGGAGATCCAACCAGTCCATTGTGAAGGAGATCAGCCCTGGGATTTCTTTGGAAGGAATGATGCTAAAGCTGAAACTCTGGTACTTTGGCCACCTCATGCGAAGAGTTGACTCATTGGAAAAGACTGTGATGTTGGGAGGGATTGGGGGCAGGAGGAGAAGGGGCCAACAGAAGATGAGATGGCTGGATGGCATCACTGACTCGATGGACGTGAGTCTGAGTGAGCTCAGTGAGTTGGTGATGGACCGGGAGGAGGTCGCAAAGAGTCGGACACGACTGAGCGACAGAACTGAACATGCATCCGGCACGGATGTACACCGGTGGGCTGCTATTGCCCATCCTGACCCCCACTCCTACCCTCCTCCCCATACTATCCATCTGGGTCATCCCAGTGCACCAGCCCCAAGCTTCCTGTATCCTGCATTGAACCTGGACTGGCGATTGGTTTCTTATATGCTATATCTAACTTTATAGTCTGGTGGGAGAGGTTGGGATTAGACTGTAAACTTGTTTTTCAACAGGTTCCTACCACACAGTTTCTGGGTCTGAGCAATTTTTTTCCTTTGCTTTGGTTTCTTTGCTGTTGGTATTTGCAGGTTTGTTTGGCTTCCCTGATGGCTCAGACGGTAAAGCGTCTGCCTACAATGTGGGAGACCTGGGTTCGATCCCTGGGTTGGGAAGATTCCCTGGAGAAGGAAATGGCAACCCACTCCAGTAACTCTTGCCTAGAAAACCCCATGGATGGAAAATCCCCTTCCAAAGAAGGGGTCGCAAAGAGTAGGATACAACTGAGCGACTTCACTTCACTTGCTTACAAAGGAAAAAAAGTGGGGAAGTGAACTGCACTGAACAAATAACATCACAGGATTAATCTGAAACTGCATACTGTATGATGTCAAATGATCACAGATATAACTAGGTCCCAAGTCAAGATCAGATTCTTTTTTAATATATTTTTTGATGTGGACCATTTTTTAAAGAGTGTTTATTGAATTTGTTACAATATTGCTTCTGTTTATGATTTGGTTTTTTGGCCATGAGGCACATGGCATCTTAGCTCTCCAACTAGGGCTCAAATCTGGACTCCCTGCATTAGAAGGCTAAGTCTTAACTACTGGATCACCACAGAAGTCTCCAAGATCAGATTAACTTAAAATGCATTCATCTTTTGTCTCTCAAGTTATGTTAACCTTTCATTTCTTGGGCCTCCTTTGGACAATTTCTTAGTAAAATACTTCCTTGAGGAAATCCCAGATGTTTTAAAAAATTCCAGATGATAAACTTTTATCAACTTAATAAAAAGCTTTTTAACAGCTTTTAAATGTCATATATGTACTGGAACAAGATCCTATGTTGCTAAATGCCAATAACATTTATTCAACCTTAAATATGTAGCTATTATAAAAGCTAAACTTTCACTGGGCAAAGACAAAGTTATTGGCGAAGGCTTCCATTGCTTTTATCCATTTCAATATCCTATTATAAAAATCTTTGTTGAAGGTTTTCTTGCCCTTGGACTTCTAGAGCTCTGAAAAGCCTTCAAGCACATTTTCTGCAAGGAAAAACCATAGTACTAACCTTGGAAGGACTTTGACAGAAGGACTAGAGCCAAGCAAAATAACGAAAGAGGAAGATTAGTCTTTCAGTGCTACTTACGTAATTTTCTTCAAGTCCTACTTGAGCTTTCACACAGCTACTCTGAGCTTTCACACAAATTTCTTTACATCCAAAATCTCATCCTCATTTTGTGTCACTGCCCCAGATGAGATTATTACAGGAAAGTGCTTTATGCTCTATAACTCAACAGAACCATGAGCAAAGTATTTAGCCTCCCAATACTGGTTTTATCATCTGTAAAACTGAACCAACTCCTGTGGCCTGTTGTCAGAGATAAAGAGATCATCTATATAAATCGCTTAGCATAAGACCTGTCACATGAAATCCCCTCTATAAATATTTGTTATCAAGAAGACTAGGCTCAGGCTCTGGGTAAGATAAAATTAGTTTACTCCATTCTCTTTCTTCCACTAAATACAACTATAAAACCTGGACAAATGCATGGAACAGCTCTTTTGAGTATTCTGAACATAGATAGTAGCAGAAAGATTGGGAAGAAAGAGCAAAATTTGAAACACAACAAACATATCCATGACTTTACTATTTTCTTTTGCTTTTTGGCATCCCCTAGCTTGAATTCAATGCACCAAAAGTGGGCACTAAGGCATAGAGAGAAAAAACTTTAGTGAAAATCCTCTAGTTCTAGTTCCACAGTGGAAAAAGCAGTCTTAACCCTCAGAAGATTGTGGAAACACACCCCTGTGGTTTGTCCTCTTCCCTTTTCTCCTACAACCCAGCCCTCAACAGCTATAGAAAACAGTAACCACACAAACTAACACTCTGACTTAGGGAAAATTTCCCCTTGGATCAGCAGAACTATGGCTTTAAAAGTATGGGGTCTATCCTTTGTTGCTTTTATTCTCTCTCATCTGCTGGCTGGCCCCAACATGAGAGCAGCTGATAAAGTATATGGAAGAACAGGTAAACAGTGCCTCAGCTTTCTGGTCATGGGACCCAAAACAGGAGCCTCAGGGAAACAGAAATTATTGGGGAGGTTGAAGAGAGCAGGAACTTGGGAAAGTAGCCCAATAAAGATGGTTTTTGTTTGTTGTTTGTTTTGTTTTGTTTTGTTTTAACCGTCTATGCTCACCCTATCCTTCACACACAAACCTGACATTATGAGTGCAGTAATGCACTATATGAATAGAGCAGTGCCCAGGTCCAAGACTGGTGACAGGGTGATAAACACTCAGAACGATCAGAATGCTACTGCAATGGCTTTGAAAACCACAGGTTAGAAACCGTACTTGAATCTAAACTGATCTATTACTTGCTAAAACAAATATATCACAGTCAGAAATTAGTGAAGTCTCAGTCTCATATGACAATATTCCACCTTTCTAGTATATAATCCAAACTATTTAATCCAAATTTGGCATACAAATGACTAGAAAAATATCAAATCAAAAGGAAAAAGATAATCAATAGATACCAATGATAATATGTTACAAATGTTGAAATTGGTTGACAAATATTTTAAAGCAATTGTATTAACTGCTTTAAAATATTAAAATATTTTATAATTGACATTAATTTTTTTAATTGGCATCTTAAAAACGATCAATACTATAAAAAGCCATCTATAGAGTCGATGTAATTCCTATCAAGATTCCAACAGCAATTTTTACAGAAGTAGAAAAGCACTGCTAAATATATACAAAACCACAAAAGACCCTGAATAGCCAAAGAAAGTCTGAGAAAGAAGAACAAAAAAGGAGGCACCACATTTCCTGATTTTAAGCTATAAAATAAAGCTCTTGTCATCACAGCAGTATGGTTCTGGTATTAAAAATAAAAGGACCAATGGGATCAAATCAACTGCCCAGAGATAAACCCAAGAATATATAGTCAGCTAATTGTTGACTAAGTGGCCAAGAATAATCAGTAAAGACATTCTTTTCAACAAATGGTGCTGGGATAATTAGGTATTCATATGTAAAATAATATTTGACCCATATCTTATACTACTCACACAAACTGTATTAAAGACTCTAATTTAAGACATGAAACTATGAAACCCCTAAAAGAAAACATAGTAATAAAGCTCCTTGGCATGGGTCTTGGTAATGATTTTTTTAAAATATAATATCTAAAGCATAAGCAACAAAATAAAAAAAATAAAGAAGTAGGACTATATCAAACTAAAGGATTTATGCACTGCAAAAGAAAACCTACAGGAGAGGACAACTGCTTATAAACCATGTATCGATAAGAAGTTAATATCCAATATATAAAGAACTTATACAACTCAACAGCAAAATCCCCAAACAACCCAATTAAAAAAAAAAATGCACACATAATCTGAATAGACATTTCACCAAAAAAGATACACAAAAGTCCAAGAGGTACATGAAAAGATGCTCAACATCAAAGGTCACTAAAGAAATGCAAATTAAAACCACAATGGGATATCACTTCATGCTTACTAGGATGGCCATCATCAAAATGAGAAGAGACAATAATTGTTGACATGAATGTTGAAAAAAGGGAATCCTTATGCACTGTTAGCAGGACTATAAACTAGACACTATTGAAATCACTATGGAGGATCCTCAAACAATTAAAAACAGAACTACCAAATTATCCAGCAATTCCCCTTCAATCCAAAGTCATATCTGCACTCCTATATTCATAGCACCACTACTTATAACAGCCAAGACACTGAAAGAATTTAAGTGTCCACTGACAGGTGAATGGATGAAAAGCTGTCACAAACACACATAAAGACAGCAATATTATTCAGTCATTAAAAATCAAGAAAAGCCTACCATTTGCAACAACATGATGAACTTTGAAGGCATTATGCTAACTGAAATAGGTCAGAGAAAGATGGATATTGTTATGAACTCATTTATCTGTGGGATCTCAGAAAGAAACAAACAAACAAAAAAACACTAAAAACTAAAATAAAAAAGAAAAACCTAAACTCATAGAAAAAGAGAAAAGAATGTAATTACCAGAGATGGGGAGGAAGTGAAGGAACTGGAGAAATTAAGATCAAAGGAAAAAACTTCCAAGTATAAGATAAATACTAGAGATACTGTACAAAGTGATGGCTCTAGTGAACACTGCTGTGTCTTATAAAGTTGTTAAGTGAGCAAATCCTGAGTTCTCATAACAAGGAAAAAATATATTTCCTTTTTACTTTTTTTATTGTACCTATATGAAAAAACGAATGCTAGTTGAACTTGTAATAATCATTTCACAATATATGTAGATCAAACCATCATGCTTCACGTCAATTAAAAAATAAGATCCATTTGTTTTTGGCTGTGCTGGGTCTTCATCGCTGCACATGGGCTTTCTGTAGTTATGGAAACCTGGGGCAACTCTCTGTTTGTGGAGCACAGACTCTAGGTGCACAGGCTTCAGTAACTGCAGCACGTGGGCTCAGTAGTTGGAGCTTGTAGGTTCTAGAGTGCTGGCTTAGTAGCTGTGGTGCTCAGGCTCAGTTGCCACCCAGCGTATAGGATCCTCCCAGACCAGGGACTGAACCTGTGTTCTCTGCATTGGCAGGCAGACTCTCAACCACTGGACCACCAGGGAAGCCTTATGTCTTAATTTTATACATATCAATTAATTCTTAATAAAACTGGAAAAAAAAACATGGCAGCAAGCAACTGTTAACACAACTGAGACAAAATTTTAAAAGTACAAATTCTGAACCACACACATTTGAAAATACAAATTAAAAACAAAAGAGTAAATCTTAGAAATCTCAGTACATAAAATTCACTGGATAATTTAGCTGCAGGGTGGAGATTACAGTGGATTTTAATACAGAGCAGTAGAAGTTACTCAACATCATTCAATCAGCTAAGGAACAGAAAAAAAAAAATTAAAACAAAACTAATGATCTATTGGACAATAAATTCCCAGAGTGCTAGGAGAAAGAGTGTGGCATGGGAAAGATATTTTAAAAAATAATTGCTGAAACAAGTTTCAGTGACTTCATAGTCAAACTGCATATAACCAAAGATAAAGAAAATTATTGAAGACAGCCAGAGAAAGGACATTTTATATACAGTAAAACAGCAACTTGAAAATTGTAAAAATATTTAGAAATGACAGTAAAATAAGACATATCAGGTGAAGTAAATCTAAGATAATGTGTTTCCAATGAAACTGCTGCAAAGTATGATTAAAGGAAAGTCTTAAGATGTAAAGGTAACCATACCAGAGAGAACAACAAAACAAACTTGGAACGTGAGGAATGAAGAAAAATGACCAAAATGCTAAGTATCTGAGAAAATATATTAGCTTATTTTTTGTTTTCCTCTTGAGATTTACATAGTATATGTTATGGTTGAAACACAAAGTACGAGATTATCATATAAGAATTTGTCTAGCCTTTGTCCCAGGCTCCTGGCATTGAACTCCTAAAACCCTTAGAATTTCCTGTGTAATACGGGTGTCTTTGTCATTCGCAAGCCCCTTTGGATTTTGTTTTGTATTACATTTTATTGGTTCTGAAAATGAGGTGACTCTTGGCAAGCCCCTAGATAAGTTTGAGAATTGTACTGGTAATATCTGAAAGACCAACCATGCGGTTAGAGGACTGAATCTTTGAACCATTCTGACTTCTAGGAAGGGCAAGGACATTGAAGATCAAATTTAATCACATGGTCAATGGTTCATCAACTACACCCATGCAATAAAACATCAGTAAAAACTCTGAACGTCAAAGCTTGACGGAGCTTCCTGATTGCTGAACACACTGGATGACTTGCCTTAATTCCATGCGGAGAGGCTACAGAAGTTCTATGCCTGGGAGCCTTTCAAGCCTAACACTATATGTTTCTTTGTTTGGCTGATGTTCACATGTAAGAAAACAATAAAATAAAGAGGTGTAAAATGCTGCCACCATAAAGAGTATTAAGTATGTATACTATAATCCCTATCTCACAAAGATAGAGATGCAGTCAAAAGCATAACATACATCAAAAAAAGGTACTGAACGATGTTTAAATAACCCAAAGTGAAGATTAAAAACAAAAAGCAAGGTGTTTTTTTAACATTAAAAAACAAGCAAACAAGAAACAAATAATCAAATGGTAGACTTTAGCCTCCCTTGGCTGTCATAACAAAATACCACAAACTAAGTGGCTTGAACAACAGACATTTATTTTCTCACAGTCTGTGAACTAAAAGTTCATGATCAAAGTGCTGGCATATTCAGTTTCTACTGAGTGCTCTTTGCCTGGCTTGTGGACAGCTGCCTTCTTGCCATGTCCTCACATGGCCTTTTCTGTGTGATCACATGGAGTTGGGGAGAGAGCGCACTCTGGTCTCTTCTTGTATAGAAACCAACCCTATTGGATTAAGGTCTTACCCTGATGACCTCACTTAACCTTCCTCTAGGTCCTGTCTCCAAATATAGCCACATTGGGAGCTAAGGCTTCATAATCTAAATTTTGAGCAGAACATAATTCAATTCATAATAACATGTACTGTAATGTACCAATAATGTAATTAAATGTAAAATGTTAATCCACATCAATTAAAAGACATATGGATTTCAAAATATCCAACTTTCATGTTCACAAGAAATACATTTAAAATATAATTGAGTTAAACATAAAAGAAAGAGAAAAGGTATACTATATAAACACTAACCAAAAGAAAGCTGGAATGGCTCTATTTATATCAAAGCGTAGTTGTCAAAGCAAAGCAATTTACTAGGGATCAAGAGGAATGCTACCCAATGATAAGAGAAAAGAGGGTTAATTCACCAAGAACAACAACAAATTCTTAATTGTGTCTGCAGCTAACAACAGAATTTTAAAGTATATGGAGCAAAATTTGAGTTAAGAAATATACAAACACAAAAATATAGTAGAAAACTTCGACACTTTCCTCTTAATATTATATGGAACTAGAGGACATAAGATCAGCAAAGATATAGAAGAGGATAACAACACTATGAATTAATTAGACTCAACTGATCATGTACAGGACTCTCCAACAGAAACAGAATGTCTGTTCAAGTGCCAATGAAAACAATCAACAAAATGAGTGGTCAGCAAACTAGCTATTGGGCATACAAACTGATATGTATTGTACCCTATACATTGTATACAATGTGTATAGTACCCAAAAGTGTGACTTTCAGATAGTGTGGGGCACCAGAGAAATCTTTGAAGCTGGTTATCATACTCTTATAACAGTGTTACTCATTGAGACTTTACTATAGTTTTCTAATGTAAGGAAGGAAAAAAAAAAAACCCAAATGCCTGAAAGTCTTGAACGTCACCAAAGAAAGTATATGTAGGTAAATGAGCATATGAATGATGATAGACATCACTGACCAGAAGGTAATACAAATTAAAGGCATGATTACATTCCTCTATATACTGACTATAATAGCTAAAAAGAAACAGTGATAATATTGACTATATCAAATCCTGGCAAGGATGCAAAGCATTCAGAATTCTCCCACGTTACTGGTGGGAACGGATAATGGTGCAAATAATTTGGAAAATGGTTTAGAAGTTTCTTACTAAGTTAAAAATACACTTACTATATGACTTAGTAACTCATTACTGGGTATTTATAATAGCAAAATAAAAACTAATGTTAACTCATCCTGTGCACGGAGGTTTATAGCTGCTTTTTCATAAGCATCAAAAGCTGGATAAATAAAGCAAATGTTATTAATCAAGGGCAAGGATAAAGAAACTGTGGTGATACATACAATGGAATACTATTCTACAGTCAAAAGGAATGACTGTTACAGAAACTTGGATGGATCTCAGAGACTCACATTATGCAGAATGTAGAAGAAATCTTCCTTAAAAGATCATGTACAGTATAATTCCATTTAAATGACATTCTTGAAAACAAGATTATAGTAGCTGAAAATAAATCAGTGATTTCCAAGATTAAGGATGGAGTTTTAAGTGTAAAGAGATAGCAGAAAGATCATTTTTGGAGTAAAAGAACTGTTCTGCATTCTGATTCTGGTGGCAGTTGCATGATTTTTTTCTGTTCTTGTGTTAAAATGTATAGAACCAGTCACCAAAATAAAGGTCAACTTCACTGCATGGTAATTTATACAACTTTAAAAGCAAAAAAATGAAAAATGTGGTTGCTATTATGAGTCCTTTTCTGACCTCAACAAGCTAGTACACATCAGGCTGGCTCAGAAAACAACACAACATGTAACTTTGTTCATCAAAGATAATACACATTTAACAAAAAGAAGAAATTGTTATTACTGTCAAAATTATTTGATAAGCCACTTTCAAAGAATTCTGAAATGACCTCTAACTTAATCTGATAAACCATTTATATTTCGTTGATCTATTCTATGTAACAAACCTGTGGCTTAAAACAACACTTTATTATTTTATATTCTGTTCCTTAGTTTGTTGGGTTTCCTGCTGATTTTGTCTGGGTTCACATATATGTCTACATACTGCTCAAGAGCTGGCTGGGCTAGAAGACCCAAGGTGGCAGCAATGACTTATCTGGCATCTGCTGCTGGCTGATGACCAGGGCCACTTGAGTCCCCTCCACATGCCTCTGACCCTCCAGTATTCTAGACCAACTTCCTCATATACTGCCTCACAGCAACATCCAAAAGGATAAAACAGATGCTATATCTACTGAGGTTTACACCTCAGTTATGGGTTTATGGACCCATAATGGCACTATGCCATATGCTATTGATGAAAGCAAATCACAAGAACAGTCCCAACTCAAAACATGGGGAAATTTACTCCATCTCTTCATTGAGAAGGCACAAAATATTTAGGCTGTGTTTTTCTGTCTACCCAATTATTTTATTCCTATACTATTACCGAACCTAATGACTAAGGATACATTTCCAGTTATCATGCAAAGATAGAAATTTCAGACTTTCCGCCCCCCCCCCCAAACCAGGAAGAGGAAAGTTCTTTGCCTTAGCTGCATATCCCATTTTTAATGTGAATAAGTCTATGTTCATGTCACTTAGGTGTGTGCCTGTCTTTACAGCATGTAAAGTTTTCTTTTGGTTCTCTTAAGAATCAACTGAATATGGCAATTGTTTATCTGTTGCATACCTCAGGTCAGCACCTAGTTTCCTGCAATGCAGACTTGATGATATATTAGCACCCAGAATTTCAGTTTATCTCAGAGGGTAAAAAAAAAAATCACACTAACATAGGAATGACACTCATTAAATTCACTCTGCCTTCATTAGGAACTGGAAATAGTAGTCCTCACTTTTCTTTGTCAGCTAAAAAAATTCTTATGATTAAAAAGTTGGAGAATTCTTATACTTGCAAAAGGTGCTAAGTACTTTCCCAAAGGAAGTAATTTGCAGGTTTCCATTTTTAGACCAGCTTCTCCCAACAGAATACCTGCAAATATGTTTTCAATCCTTACTCCCATTTCTCTCTACTGCGTTGGTCTTAATTATATTATTATTGCTGTTATTTCTTGTGGTCTCCTTATTCAATATGTGAAAGGTTCGTGACTGTATCTACTATTTAAACATATACATAGACATTAGTAGTGTAGCTGTTTTATTATGCAAAACAATGTAGATGAAGAGTCTTCTCTATTTCCATAGCTTAATTTATGTTTCCTGAATAACAGATTTATTTCAGGGCCTCTTTTCTTTTCCAACCTAGCAACAACTTTCAAAGGACTGTTCACTTGCATTAAGAAATTCATAAAAAAATATAGTGTCTGTTAGGAATGTAAAATGAGCCTCTGCCACCAAATATATGTTGTACCTTATACTACAATGATTTATTTCCTTGTTTCTACTCTAAAAGTAATGCTCTGATTAGTGTGATCCTTGCACTCTGCTGTTAGGCACAACAAATAGTTTCTAATCAGTCATGATGAAATGGTGACAATTAGAATCTTGGAACAAATTACATGTACAGCAACATTCAATTTTTCTAACAGCAGGATATAGCAATTGGAGGTAGCAGTTCAATGAAAAAGAACAATTGACCAGCAAACATATTTTTATTAAGAGCCATGTATAAAATGATTTTTTCTCTTAATTGGCTTCCCTGGTGGCTCAGACAGTAAAGCGTCTGCCCGCAATGCGGGAGATCCGGGTTTGATCCCTGGGTCAGGAAGATTCCCTGGAGAAGGAAATGGCAACCAACTCTAGTACTCTTGCCTGGAAAATTCCATGGATGGAGGAGTCTGGTGGGGTAGCAAAGAGTTGGATGTGACTGAATGACTTCACTTTCACTTTAGACAATTGTCAGAAAGCAGATGTAAGACAACCTATGCTTCTAATTAGAATTTAAAATCAGCCTTCCATAATAAGTATATTTAATGTTACCACTGGTTTGATAATCGAGTCCTGGGGTCCATACATTGTGCTTTTTCAATTACTAGTTTTAGATTCAGCTAGCCACCTGATCCATCAAAACAAGATAACACATTAGGACCTAATAGACTAGACATTTTGCTCTTGCAGATAAATGAAGATACAAAGGAATATTTTCCTCAGAGCACGGGTGATAGAAGCAGTTGTTGGGAGAAGTCCTAGAAAAAAACCTTGAGGGCTCAAGTCGATACAGGGTTGTTCAGAGAAAGATACTCTCCAAGATATTTTTAACAGTGAGTCTTAACTTTAAGTGATGGATCTCATTAATTTGTATGGCAAACTATGCCATCTGCAGACTAACCAAATGACATAAAGTTCTTAAGCTGAAGCCAGATTTCTTGATCTATTCCATCATTTGTTTTAGTAATTAATACAAATATAATTTTTCTTACAGCAAATGGTTTGAAGAATGTTTTTAGCCTCTAAATATCCTCTAAATAAGAGACTTTATTCTTTACTAGAACATCTCCAGCTTTCCCAGCAGTTTAGTTGATCAGCATCCTTTTTAAAGAGCTCTTCTAGAGAATTAGATACTATGTCCCAGAGCATGAAGCACAATGGGGCAGTACTCTTCTTTGCTCTGCTTATTTATCCTAAGTTTTTATTAGTTTTCAGAGTCATTTTACACTGCTTTTATTTACTGAACTTTCCATCATATAAAACATTGTAATTTATTAATATGGATTTCTGTCAAGCCAAATTTCTTCCATCTAACATTATATGTGTGTTTTTAACATTTGTTTGTGTGTATGTGTGGGTGGAGGGAAGATATGTTTAATATTTTTCTTCACTATTTGGAGCCTTCTGAATGCTGATATTGTCAACTATGTTATTAATCATTCCTCATGACTTTGTGTAATAAATATGTATTTTCTTCTTCATGGATTACAGGAATATCAAAATAAAAGGAAAACTAATTTCTAAAAACATCTTATTAATTATCAAGTTGCTATTAATATTCAATAAAACTTGAGTCACAGAAACTAGACTGCAAAGTAAACATGATGATTCCTGGCAGTCTATTTTTAGAGGAAATTCAGACACAAGAGAAATAATGAATATAGCATGAATAAGAAAGCACACATATGGACAACTCACAAATCGTAACTTTCCTGACATCTCTACTTGTGTTTTATTCTATAAATTTTTCTTTATACCTATTATACCTAATATCCCATTCAATTGAAAATGATGTTTAGAATAATAAATGTAAGATTAGAGATTCAGGCCATTCTAAAATATTAAGTAAATTTCTCTACATGGCACTTTCAAAACCAGGAAAGCAGATGATGTTTCTTTCTGTTTTTTTCTTAGCTAAACCAATTCAATTACTTGAACTTTCCCATTCAGTTTCCTTCTATTCATTTTGACTTCTTCCATACTGGAGTTTTATTTTCTTCTCTTTTTCTAATTTAAATAAAACATACAAAATGTTTTATATGTATGTGACATACACACACTTGTCTCTTCTTTTCCTGTGGTACCTCATCTTGCTAGAGTTAACAAAATGACTAGTTTATCACATTAGCTTCAGAACAAGCTCATGTTATAGAAAATCAGTTCATTCCTACAATAGGATACTAATTCAATGTTTACTACATGCAAATTATTGTGCTAAGAATCAAACTGGTGTCAGGTATGAATGTAACTCATAATCTCTACTACAAAATAGGTTCCCAATATGTTTTTTAAATCTCAACTGTATCCCAATTAAATAATTTTCATTTGACACTTGAATCAGCTAATTTTGATTTGCTTTGGAGTTTATTTATATTCAACTGGCTATTAAGTAAGAATAGCAGAACTTAACATTTAAGAGAACTTAACATATATGGAGAAGCTAATTTTAATACCAAGAAGCCAATCTAAATTGAATCTGAGCTATCTAGGAAGCAAGTTAAACTGGCTAACTCCACAAGTTGAGACTCTTAGGTTGAAGTCAGATGTTGAAGTCGGAACTAAAATTTTCTCAAAAACTAATACTTGAAACAGAAACCCAAGTAAAACACATAAATCAAAATATGATTTTACCTATCATTTATACCAAAGCAAATATACTTATTTTGTATTTATGTATTACAAATATTTATACTTGTCTCCTTTATTTGAATGTCCTCAAAGGGCAATCACCTCTGATGCATGTCACCTCATCAACAAGGGGAAGCATTTAGTGTACAAGAAAGTGTTTGCTTTAGAAATATAGAAACTTGGGTGCTGGTCCAAAATTTGTAACTATGGTGGTATGGGAACAAGACAAGTTTATTTTGAGTTGTTCAGTCACAGATTTCTCATCTATAGAAGGAGCAAGCTGCACTGATATTCTCCATTAACATGAGAGTCCTATTGCTCCATATGCTCCAGATCACCTCTTCCCTTGGTTCCACTCTGAAAATGACTGGAATGAAGGAGTGTTCAGGTGATTCTGCATTTTCCTGGCAAGACTTTCACTTCTCCTTTCCTTTCAGCTGCTAAGTCATTTCAGTCGTGTCCGACTCTGTGTGACCCCATAGACGGCAGCCCACCGGGCTCCCCCTTCCCTGGGATTCTCCAGGCAAGAACACTGGAGTGGGTTGCCATTTCCTTCTCTAATGCATGAAAGTGAAAAGTCAAAGTGAAATCGCTCAGTCATGTCCTTTCTAGAGTGTCACTATTATTATTTGCCTTGAGATTTTCCAAGAGTTACACTCCTCTTATCTTGCTTACATCATCCCCCAGTGAAAGCCTATTATATCCAGGTCATCTCTCAACCCCTGGCTCTATCCCCATAGAGATCTGTGGATAAGCAATGAAGCAACTTCTTTACTACCCTACTCTGGACAATATTTTCCATTTCTTGCCACACTAGTTTTCTTTATAGGATTTATCACTAACTCTCATATATTTTATTTTTATTTATGTTTCCATCTCTCTTGACAAATACAAAATCTTCATAATGGCAGAAATTTAAAAAAAATTTTGTTTTCTACAACAGTTAAGATTTACAGAAAAATTTAGAGATAGTAAGTACAAAAGACATTAATATAGCCCATACTCAACTTTCTTATTTATTAGCATTAAATACTATACATTTGCTACAGTTAATGAACAAATATTAATACATAGTATTAACTAAAATCCACACTTTATTCTGATTGTTTTAATCTAACTACCTTTTTCTGTTCCAGGATATTACCCAGAATATCACTTTACATTTAGACCTCATGTCTTCTTTGGCTATGACAGTTTCTCAAACTTTCCTTGTTTCTGATAATCTTGACATTCTTGAGGAATACTGGTCAAGTATTTTGTCTCATAGCACTTGGTTGAGATCTGTGTGATATTTTTCTTGTGACTGGGCTTCCCTGAACTAGGATTATGGATTTGAGGAAGGAGGATCACAGGTAAAAAGCTATTCTCATTCGATGGGTTGATACTATTGACATGATTTATCACAGTTGATGTTGACCTTGATCAGCTGGTTGAAATAACATTTGTTAGGTTTCTCCATTGTAAAGTTACTTTTCTTCTTCCTTTCCATACTGTACACTTGGAAAGAAATAATTATGCATGGCCCACATGAAGGGAGTGAGAAGTTATGCTCCATCTCCTTCAGAGTGGAGTATCTACACAAATTATTTGAGATTCCTCTACCTAGGAGATTTATCTACACTTATCCCCCCAAAGAACTGGACACGACTGAGTGACTAACACACCTACACCTACCCATTTATTTCAGTTCAGTTCAGTCGCTCAGTCGTGTCCAACTCTTTATGACCCCATGAATTGCAGAATGCCAGGCCTCCCTGTCCATCACCAACTCCCAGAGTTCACTCAAACTCACTTCAATCGAGTCGGTGACGTCATCCAGCCATCTCATCCTATGTTGGCCCCTTCTCCTCCTGCCCCCAGTCTCTCCCAGCATCAGAGTCTTTTCCAATGAGTCAACCGTTCGCATGAGGTGGCCAAAGTATTGAATTTTCAGCTTCAGCATCAGTTCTTCCAAAGAACACCCAGGACTGATCTCCTTTAGAATGGACTGGTTGGATCTCCTTGCAGTCCAAGGGACTCTCAACAGTCTTCTCCAACACCACAGTTCAAAAGCATCAATTCTTTGGTGCTCAGCTTTCTACACAGTCCAACTCTCACATTCATACATGACCACTGGAAAAACCATAGCCTTGACTAGATGGACCTTTGTTGGCAAAGTAATGTCTCTGCTATTTAATATGCTATCTAGGTTGGTCATAACTTTCCTTCCAAGGAGTAAGCGTCTTTTAATTTCATGGCTGCAATCACCATCTGCAGTGATTTTGGAGCCCAGAAAAATAAAGTCTGACACTATTTCCACTGTGTCCCATCTATTTCCCATGAAGTGATGGGACCAGATGCCATGATCTTTGTTTTCTGAATGTTGAGCTTTAAGCCAACTTTTTCACTCTCCTCTTTCACTATCATCAAGAAGCTTTTTAGTTCCTCTTCACTTTCTGCCATAAGGCAGAAAATACCTATATCTGCTTTATTGACTATGCCGAAGCCTTTGACTGTGTGGATCACAGTAAAATGTGGAAAATTCTGAAAGAGATGGGAATACCAGATCACCTGACCTGCCTCTTTATAAACCTATATGCAGGTCAGGAAGCAACAGTTAGAACTGGACATGGAATAATAGACTGGTTCCAAATAGGAAAAGGAGTACGTTAAGGCTGTATATTGTCACCCTGCTTGTTTAACTTTCATGCAGAATACATCATGAGAAAAGCTGGGCTGCAAGAAGCACAAACTGGAATCAAGATTGCCGGGAGAAATATCAATAACCTCAGATATGCAGATGACACCACCCTTATGGCAGAAAGTGAAGAGGAACCCATTTATTTATTTCCTCATTTATCTATATCTGTATAGATCCATCATATTTATTCTATGCTTTGGGTTATAATCCAGTAATTTATTTATCTTGCTCAATTTTTGTCATTGGTAGCTCTTTCAGTTGGCTTTTGATTCCCTTGAACATACTACTGATTTTTAAAAAAGCATTTCTTGCTTTCTGGCAATACAAGACATTCCAGGCTCATGTTGTGTTTCTTCCATCTCAGTCTTAAAAGCAATGATTTCTCCAGAAACAGTGGTTCCTTTAATTGCATAGTTGTATTAGAATTTTGTTTGTGAGGCTTGCTTTTTCTTACCAAAGTTTCCTCTAGTATGTTATCACACAGATTATTCTAACCTCTTCCCAATGCTTACCTATCAACTTCCATTCCAACAGTGAGAAGCCTGCCTGCCTCTCAGTCTCTGCCATCCACTTATTTCATTGTTCAGTTCCAGTACACATGTATATCATATCACAATTGTTAACTCAGACTCCTATGGGAAACTATTTCATCAACTAGAGCACAGTGCTTATGTAAAGCTTCTTTTGCCTTTATTCTTACAGACTTCAGTCATTTCTGTCAGGTTAGTAGTTGTTCTCCCCTCCATTTTTTTCCAGTGAGACTGCTTCATAAATATCTACTACAGTTGAGTTGTCACATTCTATAATCTATTCTAGGAATCTCAACATCTTAAATGATTTCCTTTTAATTTATGTGCATTAAGATTTACTCTTTGTACTGTAAAGTTCTGTGTTTGGCAAATGCATAATGTCATGTGTCCTCTATCACAGCATCATATAGGGAACAGTTTCTCCACTCTAAAAAATTCCCCTGTGTTTCACCATCTCAACCCTCTGCCTCCAACCCCCTGACAACCACTGTTTAATCATTGTTATAATTCTATCTTTCCCCAAATCTTGTATAATTGAAATCACATGATATGCAGAGGACCAGATTTTTAAACCTGGTTTGTTTAGTACTGTATGTCTAGTAAACACAATAATTCCTTGCTTACTGTGGGCACCTGTTATTGATGGAATGTCTTCATCTCCCCTCTCGCAAATGTATATGTTGAAGACCTGACCCACAATGTGGAAATATGTGGTGATAGGTCCTTTGGAAGGTAATTAGTTTTAGATGAGGTTATAAGGAGAGGGTCTCACAGTAAGACTAGTGTTCTCATAGAAAGAGACCAAACATCTTTATTTCTGTCTCTCTCTGCAACTCACTAAGAAGTCACATTAGCACACAGCTAGATGGCAGCTATCTATAAGGCAGGAAGAGAGTCCTCATCAAGAATCAAATCAGCTGGCACCTTGATTTTGAACTCCCCAGTCTCCAGTATTGCAAACAGTATACATATCTTTTGTTGAAGTCACTCCGTCTGAGGTATTTTGCTATAGCAGTTCAGGCTGACTATGATAGCAATCAATATATATTTTTGAATGAAGGAATGGAAGGATTATTGATGAGTTTCTTTTTAGTTCAAAAATGTCATAGCTCTACAGTAAGTAAGTTTCATGATTTTATTTTCTTTTGCCTTATCTCACACTCTCTTTAAAAAAAAATTATGGAAGAAAGAAAATAATCACTGCTTTCAGTGGTGACTGTAGAATCAATTTAATTGTTTTGCTAAATGTTTTTTGAAATGAATTTGGAGGTATGTCATTTTTAGTGATTATTGAGTTGATTTAAAATAGTATAGAGCAACTATTTAGGTATTTAGAAATACGCAAAAATGATAGCACAGGAGATCTTATTCTTCAACATTCTCATATTTTTCCATGAAAGTGAATTTTTTTCATATTCTTTATTAAAATATGTTTCATTTGTTCTCTGATTTCATATTTTCAGCTTATGCAGCATTTTTCAAAGCATTAAAAAAGACCTTTACATTCTTCCATACTATCATTGTGGTTTAACTATAAGAGTAGAAGTGAACTGCTTTACCGAAACAGATTGTATGGTGGCCCCCACTTAGGCAGAAATCTTGGCATACAAAAACCATGTTTTCAGTCTTGCCTGATTTTTACGAGTCTCTCAGTTAGAGACTGCAAGAAACAAATGTCATGATTATGTGTCTGCAGTCCTTTTGGCTCATGGTCCGTGCACAGTTTAGTTTTCAGGATACCAGAGGGAGTTTTCTTGTTAGCTGATGATTTATGATGTATATCTAAAGGAATGACACTATATAAAGTACAGTAGAGTTTCTTTTAGTTCCTTGCATGTACCTCATTACTGAAGACATCCATGTAAAGCCTATTTAAATAAAGGTATTGTGCACAAAATTATCTGACCAGGACAACAATCCTATGAGCTTTCCAAAATATACCAAAAGAAACTTTTAGGAGTTTAATTATCAATTTTAAGCCCTAGTAAGAATTTGATCTCATGCTGACCTACCCTCACAGTCTTAAAAATTATCTTCAACTTTGTCTCATAGAATTTTGTTCTCTTTCCTCTAAATACTTATAAAAAGTATGTATATATATATACATTTTTTCTTTTTTACTTTTATAACCCATTAAAATACTTCTTGGATTATATTGCCATTTTCTTTTATTGTAAAACTCCTTGGGGGAAAATAGGCATTTCACCTTTGTATCTCTTAGCTTAGCATATACCAGTTTCCCATAAATTGAATTAGTGCAATGAAACATTAAGCTGCAATGAAATGGCAGCTAAGCATTGATACTGCCGTCATTTGGGAATGGTGAATGGCAACTATCTATATTCCATATCAGTTAACAATCTCATACCTACTTGTTAGGTCATGGAAGAAAATAAACCAGAAATCAGATGATTAGATGAAGGCTTCTCCAGTTTATGCCTTTGGGAAAATATGTATTTTTTTTCTTTTTTTTGCAGTCCATGGAAGTTGTTGAAATCATTAAAATGAATGATATTCTCATTATAACAACTTTCACTAGAAAGCTAGGAAAAAAACAATTGGGACTCTTATCTCCCTTCTTTACTACAATAATCCACAAATATTTTGGTCTTTTATTACCTGAATCATAGCAATAATGTGAAATAATGAAAATGGCTGTTTTAAAAATTCCTAATGCTTTTAAGTACCTAGAGTAAATTAGCTGTATTGATTTTTTTCCCTGATATTAAGAAGAGGTGACAAGAATACACAGAAGAACTGTACAAAAAAGATTTTCATGACCCAGATAATCACGATGGTGTGATCACTCACCTAGAGCTAGACATTCTGGAATGTGAAATCAAGTGGGTCTTAGGAAGCATCACTACGAACAAAGCTAGTGGAGGTGATGGAATTCCAGTGGACTTATTTCAAATCCTGAAAGACGATGCTGTGAAAGTGTTCCACTCAATATGCCAGCAAACTTGGAAAACTCAGCAGTGGCTACAGGACTGGAAAAGGTCAGTTTTCATTCCAATCCCAAAGAAAGGCAATGCCAAAGAATGTTCAAACTACCGCACAATTGCACTCATCTCACACACTAGTAAAGTGATGCTTAAAATTTTCCAAGCCAGGCTTCAGCAATACGTAAACAGTGAACTTCCATACGTTCGAGCTGGTTTTAGAAAAGGCAGAGGAACCAGAGATCAAATTGCCAACATCAGCTGGATCATCGAAAAAGCAAGAGAGTTCCAGAAAAACATCTATTTCTGCTTTATTGACTATGCCAAAGCCTTTGACTGTGTGGATCACAATAAACTGTGAAAATTCTTCAAGAGATGGGAATACCAGACCACCTGACCTGCCTCTTGAGAAACCTATATGCAGGTCAGGAAGCAACAGTTAGAACTGGACATGGAACAACAGACTGGTTCCAAATAGGAAAAGGAGTATGTCAAGGCTGTATATTGTCACCCTGCTTATTTAACTTCTATGCAGAGTACATCATGAGAAATGCTGGGCTGCAAGAAAAACAAGCTGGAATCAAGATTTCTAGGAGAAATATCAATAACCTCAGATATGCAGATAACACCACCCTTATGGCAGAAAGTGAAGAAGAATTAAAGAGCCTCTTGATGAAAGTGAAAAAGGAGACTGAAAATATTGGCTTAACGCTCAACATTCAGGAAGCGAACATCATGGCATCTGGTCCCATCACTTCATGGCAAATAGATAGGGAAACCGTGGAAACAGTGGCTGACTTTATTTTTCTGGGCTCCAAAATCACTGAAGATGGTGATTGCAGCCATGAAATTAAAAGATGCGTACTCCTTGGAAGGAAAGTTACGACCAACCTAGATAGAATATTGAAAAGCAGAGACATTACTTCGCCAACAAAGGTCCGTCTAGTCAAGGCTATAGTTTTTCCATTGGTCATGTATGGATATGAGAGTTGGACTGTGAAGAAAGCTGAGCACTGAAGAATTGATGCTTTTGAACTGTTTTGTTGGAGAAGACTCTTGAGAGTCCCTTGGACTGCAAGGAGATCCAACCAGTCCATCCTAAGGGAGATCAGTCCTGGGTGTTCATTAGAAGGACTGATGTTGAAACTGAAACTCTAATACTTTGGCCACGTAATTCGAAGTGCTGACTCATTTGAAAAGACCCCAGTGCTGGGAAAGATGGAGGGCAAGAAGGAGAAGGGGATGACAGAGGATGAGATGGTTGGATGGCATCACCAACTCGATGGACATGGGTTTGGGTGTACTCTGGGTTTGTGGATGGATAGGGTGGCCTGGCATGCTGCAGTTCACAGGGTTGCAAAGATTTGGACATGCCTGAGCAGGTGAACTGACTGAACTGACTGATTTTTTTCCTTAGAAATTTTTGTGTTTTGCTTGTATTTATTCCAGAAAACGTAGTTTGGCTTATAGGAAACGTGAGCAATGAAAATCAAGTTGTTTTGAATCTATTTGACCTATATACAATTTTTTATTATAGAAAATGTCATATTTTAATATATTCAATATAATGTGACCTGAACTGTTTATGGTCTGTGTTAAATAACCAAACTCAGAGTGTAGCACATATCTGCTTTTTTGCCCAGCTTCCATTTGTCCATCTTCTAATAAGAAAACTGATTTTATTTGCAGACCCACACTTTCCTCATTTGGTAGAACTTTGTGGAACTGTCAAAGACTGTGTACTTCTCTGAGGAGATAATATTTCATGCAAACTAGGACAAATAATATCCTCTCCCTGTAGAATGTGAGCCTGGAGGAAGTATAGAAAACAAATAGTTGAGACTCTCTCTCCATTAACCCTGACTTCCAGATCCTGTCCTACTGGAGATGTGGTTTTGTTTTGTTTTGTTTTGTTTTGTTTTTTTTAATGGAGCTAGTTCATATGCTTCCAATAATTCCATTCATTTAATTAAGCAGAACCAGTCTGGGTTGCTTAAAAAAATGAAATATCAAACCCTCTGCAGAGACAAAGTGTGAGATTCAAAGCACATTGCCCTTGCCGTAGGTGAGTACATTAATGAGTCTTCAGAAATGCAAAGGAAGATTCAAAGCCAAGTAAAGGATAGAGATCTAAATAGTAAGGCATAAAATATATGGAAGAATCAAGTGGCTAAGAGAAGTTGGAAAATTTGAGTGGAGTTTTGAGGATAAGGGGAGCTGAAGAAAGGCTGGAACAAGCCAAGAAGAGTGACCAGGGAGAAATATGTGGTGATAGTTCAGTTCAGTTCAGTCGCTCAGTTGTGTCTGACTCTTTGCGACCCCATGGACAGCAGCACACCAGGCTTCCTTGTTCATCACCAACTCCCAGAGCTTATTCAAACTCATGTCCATCGAGTCGGTGATGCCATCCAACCATCTCATTCTCTGTCGTCTCCTTCTCCTCTTGCCTTCAATCTTTCCCAGCATCAGGGTCTTTTCAAATGAGTCAGTTCTTTGCATCATATGGACAAAGTATTGGAGTTTTAGCTTCAGCATCAGTCCTTCCAGTGAATATTCAGGACTGACTGTTTGGATCTCCTTGAAGTCTAAGGGACTCTAAAGAGTCTTCTCCAACACCATCATTCAAAGGCATCAATTCTTCGGTGCTCAGCTTTTTTTCTTTCCAACTCGCACATCCATACATGACTACTGGAAAAACCATAGCTTTGACTAGACAGACCTTTGTTGGCAAAGTAATGTCTCTGCTTTTTAATATGCTATCTAGATTGGTCATAGCTTTTCTTCCAAGGAGCAAGCATCTTTTAATTTCATGGCTGCAGTCACCACCTGCAGTGATTTTGGAGCCCCAAAAAATAAAGTATGTGATCCTAAATATAGTAATACATAGTTTTCATTTTAAAATGCTTTGCAAATCCAACAATATTTGTGGAAATAATATGACTGCACTAAACTTTTGCTATACTCAGGAAACCATCAGTTCTAAGAAGTGTGGTAGAGATCTATACTGGAATTAAGAGTGTGTAAGAGAGGTGGAGAACCACCTATGGAACTCTTTATGTTATTGAAATAAATTATCATCAGAATGGACAGAATTCATCACAAGGTGTGTTCATGAATACCAAAGCCCTCTGACATTTCCAGCATGTTATAAATAAAGCAAAAGGCATCATGAAGTCTTTCCTATATCCTTGGCTTTGACACTGTATGATCTGGTAATATATTAATATGTTAATGGGGCAGCTTGTAAAAAAATATTTATTTTTATTTGGAATTTAATTGCTTTATAATATTGTGCTGATTTTTCCCATGTATCAACATGAATCAGCCATAAGGATATATATATCCTCTCCCCAATGAACCCCCTTCCCATCTCCCATCCCTCTAGGCTGTCACAGAGCACTGGATTTGATATCCCTGCAAATTTCATACAACAAATTTCCATGGGCTATCTGATTTTACACATGGTAGTATGTATGTTTCAATGTTACTCTCTCAATTCATCCCACCTTCTCATTCCCTCACTGTGTCCACCAGTCTTATCTCTATGTATGTGTTTCCAGTGCTGCTTTGCAATTAGGTTCATCAGGACTTATCACTGTAGATTCCATATGTACATTTTAATATATGATATTTGTCTTTCTATTTCCAACTTACTTCACTCTGTATAATAGGCTCTAGGTTCATCCACCTCATTAGCGCTGAGTCAATGCATTCCTTTTTATGGCTGAGTAATATTCCATTGTGTATATGTACCACAACTTCTTTACCCATTCACCTGTTGATGGACATGTGGGTTGCTTCTATGTCCAAGCTACTGTAAATAGTACTGTGACGAACATTGGGGTACATGTATCTTTTTTGATTATGGTTTTCTCAGAGTATTTGTCCAGTAGTGGCACTGCTAGGTCATAAGGTAGTATTATTTCTAGTTTTTAAAGGAATTTCTATATGGGGTAACTTTTGATAAAATGACCTTTGTTTAAAACACTGGTTATTTTGTCAAAATTTTTGACTATTAACAAAGAAATGCACTTGGTTTTGGAACTTACTTAACAAGAAAATGTGTAGAATTTTCCATAGGTCAGGAACTTTTTTAATCACACACACACAAAAAAATGTTATTAAATTGTCATGTACTATCCCCAGTTTCTAGCTGCTCAAACTGAAACACAGAGAGTTTAAGCAGCTCCCCAAAAGTCATATGTCAACGAGTGGGAGAATCCTGGAATTTAACCCAAGAGTTTATTCCTGGTGTCCATATCTCTCAGGCATAAAATATCCTGTGCTAATAAACTGACTTAAAGACAAAGACAGTAGACTCTGGAATCAAACATACCTGGGTTCAACTTATTGATCTTATAGCTATGTGATCCGTTTAATTTATTTTTTCCATGTTGTATTGAATTTCAAAGAGACTTGGGTTCCAATCAATTTTTTACCAGGTTAAATATGACTTAGAACTTGGACTGCTTCAGAATTTTATCTTGTAATCTATTTGCTCACAAATATTTTTTGAGTACCTGCTATTTGCCAGACACTTTTATCATAAGTACAGTTATGGATAAGTCAAAGTTTCTTCATCTTATGGAGCTCATATATTATGTACCTACTAGTTCACCAGCAGTCTCAAGATACACCTGAAACTTATCAAATTGTTTTCTGAGGGGAAAAAAAAGATTATTTCATATCCATTTCTCTCTCCTGGAGTCAGGTAACATATTTTCAAATAATGTGACCCTCTTAACCAGTCTGCATTTAACCAGGACAAAGAAAAGCTTCATTACAGATGGAAATGTGGCTTTTTGCCACGAGTAGATCATCTCTGTCAAGAAGCATCTGAGGCACATCAAACAATGGTAATTAATGTTAATGGGAAACCCAACAAAATCAATTCCTTTTCTGCATTTAGTCTCCCAGGAGGAGTCTGGCTTCAGTTCACTGCCAAGAGATAGGCTCCTTGAATTTGAGAAAATGGCACTGTGATTATTTTGGCTGTTTAAACTAGAGATGCTTCTCCTGGGATTTACTATACAATCACCATTACTCCTTTAGAGATACATTTAGATGAAGATTAATCATCACAGGTCCATCGAGACTACAGTAAGAAAAAAATTGAGCTCTACAAACCATCGCAATTTGCAATCTTTGCAATCACTGCAATTTCCAGTTGGGATCAAGTATAGTAGGTATTAAGAAGAAATGACACATTAATGACAGAAGTGAGGTGTGCCTTGTATTATGGCAGTGGGTATATAAAGGACATTTATTTTGTTTGCCTGCTCAGCATCCATCTTTTATTCATTTAATAGCACATCAACCTTAATTTCTTAATTCACTCATTTCTTACCACCAGGCTTCTGGCTCCAATTATGAGTACATTAACCAGCCTTGGCCAATCAGCACGTTCTTTCTTCTGGCCACAGTAGAATGGAAGCATGATCAATGTCAGCCAGTTCAATGAAACCGAATCCTGGGATTTTCTGGAACTATTGGCAAAGTGAAATTTTCTTTTATGCTGGGACTGACTATCATATAAGCCTGATAGTGTTGATATTTATTTTCCATGTGGGAAGACTTTGACTGGATGGGTTCAAAATGAAGCAAAGTTATGACACAGAGAGAACATGAGTTCTGGTGATACTGTTTGAAATCCTGATTCTGGCTTTTTCTGGAAAAAAGTCACCCTACACTGCCCTTGTATTCTCAAGTTATGCCAGTCACAAATTATTTCATCAGGGTCAGGTTAGATCTGTGTTCCATCTCTAGGAGTAATCTAGAATTGTTCAACATTTCCTCTTTGAAAAATATGGCCCAAGTTAGGGTTCTATGAGCCTAGAATGGGGAAAGGTGTCTGGTGTGGACTAAGATATATATAAAAAAAAGCCTATATCATGACGGACTCTTGACTTAGAAAAAATTATTCCACAGATAAAGTCCAAGAAGATAAGCAAAGAAAACTAGATCTGAAGCCAAAACTTGGAAATAAGTCCCAAAGAGCTGAAGTATGGGTAAGAGGCAGGTTCCCTGAAGATAAAGCCTTTTATAGGGTGTCTTTAATCCTATAGCTGATGAGGTAGCACCACTGAAATTCACTGATGGGGCAAATGCTTTGAGTAGAGCAGTCTATAATCTCTGGCACACAATATATTGTGTATCTTTGATACACAATATATCTAATTTCTGAATGAGTGATTTTGATGGGAAATATACCCAAAAGAGCTTTAGTGTAAAATGTATTGAAAATTCTGGAAATCAGCACTTCATATACAATAGGAAAAGGAGACTCATTCAATCAGTAAAAAATGTGTTCCCCTGCTACTCAGATAAGTGCCTGTGATGATACCATGAAAAATGCTCAGCATTACCCACATTCAAGATATTAGTGTTTCAGTTTTGTGTGCTTATGTTTGAATTTGTGCGAAATGTTATTCACTATGATTCCTTCTTTGAGCAGTTTGGCTTTTTCTGTGGGAACCTATTAAGGTATGGCCCAAGGCTCTATACATTAGACTTCAATCTTTCAGGACTGCTGTTAGAGTCATAATTAAAAGTTAGCTGTAAAATGCCACTTAAATTGGCCAGACTACTCTCCATTTGGCTTAGGTTCCAGGAGGAATATATTTTTGGTTTACAATATGTGGGTCATTAAAAAAAAAGTGGAAAAGAATGAAAGCATTTGACTGTAACTCATTTATATTTCATGGAACAAATGCCTCAGCACTTCTGTTTTACTGAGTTTTTAATTAAAAGATGCATATAGTTTAAGGTAACTATTAATAAGTTAAAGCATTTCTTTGATGCACTGCTATGCCTCAGCAACTTTTATAAAGTACATCATATTAATCCTAAAACTTTTCTGGGATATATTCACTAAAATGACTTCATATATAAGGAACATACCCTTGAATGGCAAAATTTTACACTTAAATTTGACTTTAGGTGGCAACCAACATTACTTTCTGTGCCTAACTGCAACTACTAAGCTCCTTTTCCTGATTATAGGACTCTTTGTAGCCTGGCACTATTTTGGTGGGTATGGTTTTAGTTGACACACTCAAAAGTGATAGAAAAAGAGGATGAAGAAAAGAGGAACAGGACTAAGCAGGAGAAGGAAGAACAGAATTAAGGATGAGACAGTTAGCATTAGGTACAGCTGGACCTAACGCATTTTAAGGCATTTAAGCAGGACCATCATCCTGCTTACACTCCTCATTCCCCAACTCTCTGCCCTCTTTCTTTCTGCATGGTGGCCTCTTTACATGGCCATCTGTGCTGTACTGTGCTGTGCTCAGCTGTGTCCTACTCTTTGTGACCCCGTGGACTGTAGCCTGCCAAGCTCCTCTGTCCATGGAATTTTCCGGGCAGGAATACTGGAATGGGTTGCCATTTCCTACTCCAAGGGATCTTCCTGACCCAGATATCGAACCTGCACCTCTTGCATCTCCTGCATTGGCTGCTGCTCTTTTAAGTCGCTTCAGTCGTGTCCGACTCTGTGTGACCCCATAGACGGCAGCCCACCAGGCTCTGCCGTCCCTGGAATTCTCCAGGCAAGAACGCTGGAGTGGGTTGCCATTTCCTTCTCCAATGCATGAAAGTGAAAAGTGAAAGTGAAGTCGCTCAGTCGTGTCCAACTCTCCGCAACCCCATGGACTGTAGCGTACCAGGCTCCTCTGTCCATGGGATTTTCCAGGCAAGAGTACTGGAGTGGGGTGCCATTGCCTTCTCTGTCCTTCATCAGTAGGTGGACTCTTTACTACTGAGTCACCTGGGAAGCCCTGATCAGCGGTAAATCAAAGGTCACCGCATTTCCGCTTAGTTACACCAATGGAAGAGAGCCAATGATTTTGTCCCAGATTCTGTAAATAAACCCAAGAAGGATACTCTGTGTATCCTAACAGTAAATAGGAAGTTCAATCTGATTTTGCAGTATCTGTGCAATTCTTTGTTATGTGAGGGTTCATATTGACTCCATGGCAGACTGTTTCCTTTTGGGTGTCAACACCCTTTGTCACAGGTGCTTATATCCCTTTTGAACTGTGTTGTTGGAGAAGATTCTTGAGAGTCCCTTGGGCTGCAAGGAGATCAAACCAGTCAATCCTAAAGGAAATCAGCCCAGAATATTCACTAGAGGGACTGATGCTGAAGCTGAAGCTCCAATACTTTGGCCATTTGATGTGAAGAACTGACTTATTGGAAAAGACCCTGATGCTGGGAAAGACTGAAAGCAGGAGGAGAAAGGAATGGCAGAGGATGAGATGGTTGGATGGCGTCACTGACTCAGTGGGCATGAGTTTGAGCAAACTCCAGGAGACGGTGATGGACAGGGAAGCCTGGTGTGCTGCAGTCCTTGGGGTCGCAGAGTCAGACATGACTGAGCAACTGAACTGAACTGATATCCCTTATTCCACCAAGGATTCAGCTGTGTCCATAATAACATATTCATACATACTAGCTGCTTAGTGACTGAGTGCCAATATAGTGCTTATGACAAGGGAATACCATATTACTCAAACAACATCCTGGCATGGCCACAAAACTCTAAAGCACTAAGCCTTTTCACATTTCAAGGCCTTTTTACATTCTGTTCTCTTTTTCTCTCTTCTCTATCACCCCTCTTATTTGGCTTATTTCTAAATAGCTTAAATATCCATTTTCACAGAATCTTACATGATCATCCCTCCCATTTCAACTAGAGTAGAACATTGAGTTTATCCTTTTATAGCTCCTGTTTTTTTGTTTCCATTTTAGAGCAATTATTGTAATTTTAAATAACTGGGTAATATTTATTTTCCCTTGGAAATAATACACTGCCTAAATTATTTACTTCATTGCTAGCACCTTATCATCAAAGGTACTGAATATGTATATATTTTTTACAGGAATAGACATATAATTTAAGAGAATGTTAACTCTAATATTGCATTTGGTAAGACTTCTTTGTAGTATACAGTCAAATTTGGTAATAAAAAATCTAATTGTGAATAGCCAGGACACTATCAAGTTCTCAATTTGAGTGTTAATGGTCACATGATAATTCTAGTTACTGTAACAAATAGACTGCAATATTTTAGTAGTGTACACATGTAAGTGTACTGCATGCTTGCTTAATTTCTATGCAGATATTCCTGGCCAGTGAGTAGCCTTTCTCAGTTTGGTAATTTAGGGACTCCTTCAATCTTATAGCTCTACCATCTGTAGGGACTTGAAATCCTTTGCATCCAGCAATAGGATGGAGGATGAACAAGAGTTGTGGAGAAGGCAGAGCCAATTTTGTTAATTAACTTAGTTCAGAATTAAAATATGCTCAGACCTCACTATAGCATATATTAAATTGGTAAGAATTAGTCATGTGGTCCCATCTAGGTGTAGGGAAATATAGCTCCTTGCTAATCAGCCACTGACCAGCCAGCCACAGCTATATAATATGGATGGAATATGTAAGAATGTTAGGTGAACAGCTATTGATCTGTTTAGATAGTAGACAGTACATTGTTTAGACAGTAGAAAAATCCTCCAGTAAGCTGATATCTAAGATTCAAAACGCTATGGAACATCTTATCAACAAAGCTGGCAGCAAAATGAACAATTCAGGCACTCAACTATTTCTTTCTGCAGTGAAGACAAAATGAAACCCAATATCATAAACACAGAAACTGAACCTGCTGACCTAATTTTTATGGCTCTGTTTCTGTTTTCTGTTTCTTACTGCTGGTGCTATTTGTTTCTTGAAATCATGTGGAAATACAACCTCAGGCTGGGTTAGTATAAGAGCTACAACAGACTTTTGTGATTTTCCTCTAAAATCTTAATTTCTCTTATTATATCTTGATATCTTAAAATGTTAACCCCAAAAGAAGTGACACCAGTTTGCATATATAATCACAATGTTTTTATCTCATATTTACTATGTTCTATCCCATCAAGTAGATGCTGATTAATTGTTTGGTGTGTTTAACATGGCCGTATGTTATTTACCATCTTCACAAAATATGAAGGCTAAAGGTTACAGCAGTATTTTACTGCCTGAAATTAAAAAAACAAAACAAAACAGGTGGTAATCATCACACTATTCTGTTCTGAAGTTAAAACACTGGCAAATAATCTATTAGCAGATGTTGCATTGTGTTAATTCCTTCAGTTTTAAATATAAAAGAAGTCTAAACTCATGAAAACAATGTGCAAACTAATAGAATATGGAGACGTGCATAGAACGATGATCTTATGAATGCAATGGTAATTCCTTAAGAAGATTCTCACCATAGTCACTATTATTTTGGTCAAGAATTCATAGTAAATTACCACTACTGATTTCTCAAAGCCACATTTACTAAAGCCCCATATAATCTGATTTTTAAATAACTTTTTCTCAACTGGTATAAAATCACTCCTTCCCATTTGCCACTATTATTTACTCAGCAAAATCATTAACTTATCATTTATCTACTTATTCATTCAATTATTTTAATTTTCCCAAGCCTCTGATATGTAATTAGGCTATTCTGCTAGGTGCTACTGGGGATATATATATTTTTTACCCTGAAAAAACTTGCAGCTGATTCTTTTCATATCAGAATTATTTATACTAGAATTGAAAAATCATATATGACAAGACACCAGGGATGTTTTGGAGACACATATGGTAAATGTTCAGAGAAGGCAATGGAACCCACTCCAGTACTCTTGCCTGGAAAATCCCATGGACGGAGGAGCCTGGTAGGCTGAAGTCCATGGGGTCATGAGGTCAGACATGACTGAGCCACTTCACTTTCACTTTTTACTTTCATACATTGGAGAAGGAAATGGCAACCCACTCCAGTGTTCTTGCCTGGAGAATCCCACGGCAGAGCCTGGTGGGCTGCTGTCTGTGTGGTAGCACAGAGTCGGCCACGACTGAAGCGACTTAGCATGGTAAATGTTGAGTAAATTAAACAGATAATATATGCTATGTGTTCTGAGAATGAAATTTTTTCTGGTGGAGAGTAGTAACTAGAGAAAGTGGCTTCCCCGGTGGCTCAATGGGTAAACAACCTGTCTGCGATGCAGGAGATATGGGTTCGACTCCAGAGTTGGGGAGATTCCCCGCGGGAGGACATGGCAACCTACTCCCGTATTCTTGCCTGGAGAATCCTATGGACAGAGTTCATGGGTCACAAAAAGTCAGACTCAACTGAAGCAACTGAGCATAGTACAGCACAGTAACTTTTTGAAAAGCCTTGGAGAATGCATATGAGTTGAATAGTTAAAGAACAAGTGAGGGAATTCCAAAGAGAAAACATTGTGAAAGGAAAGACGACACTGAGGCCAGAGTATAATATGGAGAGGAAAAATCAGTGGAGTATTATGGCTGGAGTGTGGAAGATGGAAAGAGGGGAAGGGGGCATTTAGGAGCTGAAAAATAACCATCCAATTTATCTTGAGGAGAATAAATGATTTCTACGATACCAATGATGAGACCCACTAGGCAAGATAGTGGTGAGGATTAAGTTTCCAATAGAGAGAACACTACATACAAAAGTCCCATTTGATATGAATAAGAGATAAAGTATCCATGGAAAAGGAGGCAGGTAAAGTGGTCTGGTATTCCCAAGTCTTTAAGAATTTTTCAGTTTGCTGTGATCCACACTGCCAAAGGCTTTAGCATAGTCATTGAAGCAGAAGTAGATGTTTTTTCTGGAAATCTCTTGCTTTCTCCATGATCTGATGAATGTTTGCAATTTGATCTCTGGTTTCTCTGCCTCTTCGAAACCCAGCTTGTATAGCTGGAAATTCTCAGTTCATGTACTGCTGAAGACTAGCTTGAAGGATTTTAAGCATAACCTTGCTAGCATGTGAAATAAGCGTAATTGTATGGTAGTCTGAACATTCTCTGGCATGGCCCTTCTTTGGGATTGGAATGAAAATTGACCATTTGCAGTCCTGTGGCCATGGCTCAGTTTTCCAAAGTTGCTGACATAATTGAATACAGCACTTTAACAGAATCATCTTTTAGGATTTTAAATAGTTAAGCTGGAATTCTGTCACCTTCAATAGCTTTGTTCATAGTAACTCTTCCTATGACCCACTTGACTTCACACTCCAGGATGTCCAGCTTTAGGTAAGTGACCATAACACCGTTGTTTTCTGGGTCATTATGACTTTTTTGTTTAGTTCTTCTGTATATTCTTGCCATGTTTTCTTAAAGAGATGGGAGTACCAGACCACTTCACCTGTATTCTAAGAAACCTGTAAATTGGTCAAGAAGCAAGTTAGAACTTGACATGAAATTGCTGCTGCTGCTGCTAAGTCACTTCAGTCATGTCCTACACTGTGAGACCCCAGAGGTGGCAGCCCACCAGGCTCCCCTGTCCCTGGGATTCTCCAGGCAAGAACACTGGAGTGGGTTGCCATTTCCTTCTCCAATGCATGAAAGTGAAAAGTGAAAGTGAAGTCGCTCAGTCGTGTCCGACTCTTAGCGACCTCATGGACTGCAGCCCACCAGGATCCTCCGTCCATGGGATTTTCCAGGCAAGAGTACTGGAGTGGGGTGCCATCGCCTTCTGGTCTATGTTCAAATGGGCTGGTTCAAAATTGGGAAAGGAGTACAACAAAGCTTTACATTGTCACCCTGCTTATTTAACTTATATGCAGAGTACATCATGTGAAAGGCTGGGCTAGATGAAGCACAAGCTGGAATCAAGATTACTGGGAGAAATATCAACAACCTCTGTGGCAGATGATACCACTCTAATGGCAGAAAGTGAAGAGGAACTAAAGGGCTTTTTGATGAGGGTAAAAGAGGAGAGTGAAAAAGCTGGCTTGAAACTCAACATTAAAAAAAACTAAGATCATTACATCCAGTCCCATCATTTCATAGCAAATAAATGGGGAAAAGTGGAAACAGTGACAGATTTTATTTTCTTGGGCTCTCAAATCATTGCGGATGGTGACTGCAGTGATGAAATTAAAAAAACACTTGCTTCTTGGAAGGAAAGCTATGACAAAACTAGACAGCATATTAAAAAGCAAAGACATCACTAACTGACAAAGGTCAGTTAGTCAAAGCTATGGTTTTTCTAGCAGTCATGTACGGATGTGTGTTAGACCATAAAGATGGCTGAGCAACAAGAATTGATGCTTTCAAAATGTGATGCTGGAAATGACTCTTGAGAGTTCTCTGGATGGCAACGAAATCAAAGCAGTCAATCCTAAAGGAAATCAAGCATTTACTTGAATATTTATTAAGAAAGACTGTTGCTAAAGCTGAAGCTCCAATATTTTGGCCACTAGATGCAAAGTGCTAACTTATTCTAAGAGACTCTGATCCTGGGAAAGATTAAAGGCAAAGGACGAGGGTTTGATGGCTAGATAGCATCATTGCACAATGGACATGAATTTGTGCAAACTTCAGAAGACAGTAGAGGACAGAGGAACATGGTGTCCTGCAATCCATTAGTCCACAAAGAGCTGGACATGACTTAGTGACTGAAAAACAACTATGGAAAAGGAGAAAAGAAGACAATGTTTGGGTGGAGACACATGCATCTGGGGAGGTGGGTTATCTGGACCGTAATGTGGAGGTTATTTTTTATCATGCAAGAAAAAGTTGGATTCTATGCTGCAAGCACTGGGAGACATTGACAGGGGAGAACAAGGACAGAGCTGGATGGAAAATGATGCTAAGCTGCAGTGGGCATGATTTATAATGGAAAGACACAACTGAAGGCAGGAAGTGCTATAACTACAAAATTGGAGTGATTCGGATGATAAAGAATGGTGAAGTGGCAGGGGAATGAAAAGAAGTAAAAAGAGTGACATGATAAAGAGAAAGAACTCATAGTTTCTATGTGAACAGATGATGGTAGATCCATTTTAGGACCTTCCTAGTTCTGCATTTCTACTTTTGAAGTCCTTACCCAGTGTTGTATTAGGCATATTAAAATATATGCACAAATGCTATAAATAACCTGAATAATTCTAATAAATAGAAGATAATGTTCAAACTTTCACAATTTTGACTTTATTACAAGAAATTTTTCATGTTCCTTATGAGTTTAACCTTATTTTGGCTTCTACACTTCATTATTTTTATATCTGTATAAGAAGGGCATTAAGCTGCCATTTTCTAGTTGTCATAATTTGTAAACATTTAAGCAGTTATTAATTTAAATTTTCCATTTTCATCTATGTATATGCAGATTTTATACATTATTCGAAACATTTCAGAAGCCCTTTCAAAGCATTACAGCCCTAGGCACTGCACCTTACATATAAAACTGGCTTGGAGGGTGGTGACCGTCACTAATTTACCAGGAACCATAATAGGAAGAACACATGCATTCCTCCAACCACATCCTTTGTATTTTTATGTACTTAAGTTCTAAGTGAATTCTTTAAATTCACTAACCCTTTCAGAGTGCTGTAGGTCATGGACTTACTTTCCTCGTATTCTTGTGAGGATGTTGGTAGTGAACCCGACAAAAATACGTAAATAAATAACTGAGGTGAGAAATCTGCTGTCCACTCAGACCGCTCTCATAAACGCAGTCATTTGTGTTCTTAGGGAAGGCAGAAAAGAACACGGCTGCTGCTATGTCCCTGGCCAGCCCAGACCACTCAGTGGAGCTATTTCCAGTCATAAAAGGGCCCAGCGTGTGGCACAAGGGCAGGTGCTGGAATGACGCCAGCCTTCCTCAGGGGCAGTCTTGGGCAGGCAAATATTCATCTGCCCATGAAAGGTGCACCCTATGAATCCTCACTGACAACATGTCATGACAGCAACTCTGGTTTAGACTTTCTCCTTCAGCAGTTGCCATTATGTGGAAATCAGAATCATCTTCTTCCTCCTGCTGTTTGACAACTGCCAGTTAAGCCTTCTAATGGAGAAGTGAGCAGTAAGAAGGCAAGCATACTGTATAATAATGCTACAGCAGTGAAATGAATGTATGCCAAAGCTCTCGATTTTATAATCAATTAGAACAAAAGGTGAATTTTCTTTCTTTTTTTTTTCTTTTGTTAATTCCTCCAGGCAAGAACACTGGAGTGGGTTGCCATTTCCTTCTCCAGTGCATGAAAGTGAAAAGTGAAAGTGAAGTCACTCAGTCATGTCCGACTCTTAGCGACCCCATGGACTGCAGCCCACCAGGCCCCTCCGTCCATGGGATTTTCCAGGCAAGAGGACTGGAGTGGGGTGCCACTGCCTTCTCCAATATAGTATGAGACAGGGATCTAATTTTGTTATTTTACATATGGCTAGCCAATAGTGTCAGCATCATTTGTTTAAAAGACTCCTCTTTCCCCACTCAATTAATCATCTTATCCTTTTTGAAAATCCATTCACCATATAGGTAGTGCTATATCTGGACTCTAAATTCTGTTTCACTGACCTATGTCTTTATCTTTATGCCAAAACCCTACTGAATTTTCTTGAAAAGGAAAATGCTCTTCAAAAATATTCTTTCTGTTACCAATATGTTACACAATATGCTCAAAATCTAATTTATCACTATGTCAAAGGCACAGTAAATATCCATGACCTGAGTAATTTGATGTAACTCTGTCATGCAGACAATGGAGATTGATAGTCAAACCTTAAATATTTTTTCTCTGATCATCACTTTTCAGAGAGAAGTAAGGTAAGCAAGAAGAAGGGTTAGGAGGAAGCAAAAGAGAAAAGACAGGGGTGGGGGAATGAAAAAGGAGAGGAAAAAAAAGAAAATTCAGTGAAAATAATTTCTCCTCTCTTTCTCTTCTACAAAAAGGTTAGTTCAAGGCCTTAACTCTAGCCAAAGCTAGTTTTTCTAGGCACCTCATCACTTATATTCTTTTTTAAAAGACTAGTCCATATTATCTCTTCTGAGAAAATTTTGTCTCTAGCTTCTAAAATTTGATCAGTTGTTATAGTAAATGTACAAACTAGCTCAATAATCAACAGTGTGTTATTTTCACCTAATGTGTGTTCATTCATCTCCAAACACTGGGATTTCTCTGTGAAATGAAGCAAGCATTATGCTTTGAGTAACAGAAAAGCTTGGATCCCAATCTAGATGAATAGAAGATATTATATAAATGTATACTAATTGATTTCTTTTGCCCTTTATCTAATTTTGGGGATACTAGTAATATCTAGGCTGCCTAAGCAGGCCTGTTTACCATGCAAGAAAGAAAAGTAATCAGATGGTAAGAAATTACTTCTTTGTTTGCACTGAAACTAGCTTTGTATCCAAGGGCTTTTTTGCTTTTGTTCACTAAGAAAAATTAATCTGCAGAATAACTGTTAGTTAATAACCAGTTAATTAATTAATTTAAACTATTTATTGGAATACCTACCCAGTATTTTGTGGAATTCATTATTTTTCCTCAAAAAAATTCTGTAAAGAGGCTTTGTTTGATTATTAGAACAGAGAATTAAGTATTTTATTAAGTATCATATCTTCTCTATGAGCCGTTTTGCTACCCAGAATTCTTGCTGGTTCAGTTACATTGTATGAATAAACAAGCTTCACCAGTCCTTGTTAAATCTCCTCTACCTTCTATAAATGGCAACCCACTCCAGTACTCTTGCCTGGAAAATCCCATGGACGGAGGAGCCTGGTGGGCTGCCATCCATGGGGTCGCACAGAGTTGGACACGACTGAAGCGACTTAGCAGCAGCAGCAGCACCTTCTATACGTGAGACCAAAACTCAAGTTGCCTTCCTTCATGAAAGCTTTCTGCAACAGCTATTATCTCTTGTCTGAATGTCTATAACCAGAAAGTTTGGTACCTTGTTGTTTTTCTCATTTTATTAGCATTTCACCCTCAAATACGACAGAAGTTCCTTGAAAACAAAGACTATATATTTACTATGTTACTTCCACAGACCTGCACTGATGATTTGTTTACTGAAAATACATCAAATGCCAAACCCAGGCTAATACCTGAGGATACAGAGAGGGAATGAAAGTTGCTCAGTCGTGTCTGATTCTTTGCAACACCATGGACTATGCAGTCCATGGAATTCTCCCGCCAGAATACTGGCGTGAGTAGCCTTTCCCTTCTCCAGGGGATCTTTCCAACCCAGGGATCAAATCCACATCTCCCGCATTGCAGGCGGATTCTTTATCAGCTGAGCCACAAGGGAAGTCCAAGAATTCCAGAGTGGGTAGCCTATCTCTTCTCCAGCAGATCTTCCCAACCCAGAATCAAACTGGGGTCTCCTGCATTGCAGGTGGATTCTTTACCAACTGAGCTAGAAGATGCATTCAAATCCAATCTCTAGAAAAGCTCTCAATCAAGTGAAGGTGACAGATCTGTGAACTGATGAATTTAGGAAGATATAATCAGTTCCACAGATGAGTTGTGGAAATACAAAATATGGGCAATAAATTTGCCCAGAGTGATCATATCAACAAATGTTTAATTTAGGTCATAAATATATATAAATCACTTTCTTAACTTAAAACTTAGGGAAGGGATCAGGAAAAGAAAATTCCAAGCAGAAGTAACAGCATGGAATCATGAAAAGTTTTTGCCCAAAAGTTAGCCCAAAGCTAAGCAAATACCAGAGGCTTCAATAATATTTTCATTTTAATTAACAAAGCTTCTTTATTGACTGGGAAACTCTAGATTAATATTTTCTGTAGACAAAAGCAGAAGCAAAGGTCTTTTACTTTGTATTTAACATGCTCCCTGAAGTAGAAAAGACAATTCTGTTATAAGAAAAACTTGCCAGATATTCAATTTGATATATTTTGGTGATGTAACCCCACAGATTAACTTAAGCTTTTAATATTCCTTACTCTTTTATTCTAATTAACGTGAGCACTATGTTTGAAGGCCAAAGTTTTAAACTACAAAGGCAAAGCCTGAAGTAATAGTGTTGACATCTGGGTTGGTTTCCCTTATGAAACTGAGGCAGGCTCATCCCCGGGTGTGAAGGAGAACGCTGCCTCAGTCACCTACTTAGGCATACATATACATCTTTGCTTCTAAATTCTAAGCACTTTAGTACTGTCTCCGAGATTTTTGCCAAGTGAAGCTAAAACATAAAGCTTCACTAACACTGTGGAACCATATTTGTATACAATTCAATTCTAAATATCCTTAATAAATGCAAGAGATACCCACCCATAATCACCCACAGTCTTGGGTCCAATGGGAAAGAAACAGAAAATCGGAAAATAGCTAACCCTGCCTCTATGACCCGTCACTGTAAAATACCATGGAATTTGGTTGCAAGCTCTGTAAGACACTACATGGTTTGCTCCACAATTCCCCTTCATCTTGGCCTACTACTTTCTCTCCCACTGAACTTTTGATTTATAAACTTCCTTCTTCATCTTCAAAAGTGTGAAGTTTATTCCCATTTCTGAACACACTTTGCTGTTTCCTCAGCAAGAAGCGCTTCACTCATTTTCAAAATTCATAAGAGTCTATTCAAATGTTACCTCTAGTTCAGATAGTTCCTGATCATGCCACCTAGAACAGGCATTATCTACCTTTATCATAGGCTAACGGTCTTTTGGCACAAATCACTTCCTGAAATCATCTTTCTCTCTCTCCCACACACATGCACACACACCTTAAAAGGTTGTCCCTCTTCTAGAGAAGAAAGGAATTTTGACTCTAATTGCGCAGAAATTATGTCTCCAGTTTCTTGAATAGTACCTTGCATGTAATAGATGACTGATAAATATTTCCTGTTTTTGGAGTTTGTTCATGTATACAGAGTGATATGAAAGAGAAAAACATTTTTTGAGTATCTTTTCCTTTTAGAAATTTGCACCTGACTATCCAATAGAAAATTTCAGCTCCATTTTGGTTATTCTCAATGTCATCCTGGAAAAGGAAAAAAACAAAAAAAACAAAAACCCCTCACATCTGATAAGCACTTGTGTGTGTGTGTGTGTGTGTGTGTGTGTCTTAGTCGCTCAGTCATGTCCGACTCTTTGTAACCCCACAGACGATAGCCCGCCAGGCTCCTCTGTCCATTGAATTCTCGAGGCAAGAATACTGGAGTGGGTTGCCATTCTCTTCTCCAGGTGATCTTCCTGTCCCAGAGACTGAACCCTGGTCTCCTAAACTGTAGGCAGATTCTTCACCGTTTGAGCTCCAGGGAAGCCCGATAAGCACTTGACGTTGCAATGTTAGGATAATGCCATGGTCAATGGTTAACATTCTCCTACATTTGAGGTAAAGATGTCTATATTCAAATAGTTTCCAAGTTGAACTCAGAGAACTGAGAGTTGGAATATGGAATAGGTACCAAGGGACTAGTTTCCTACCTGTATATAACTGCATATATTTGGAAATGTTAATTACTGATGATATACCTCCATTGCCTTATAAAGACAAACATTTCACAAAGTGTGTGTGATATTAGAGAATGTTAAAATATTTCTCTCAGTCATGTAATTTTGAGTAATGATGGGTCTGATATCAGGTAAACACGTTTCTTTACTGTAATCTTCTCAGCAGTCACAGTGTATGATTAATGTCTGCAAGGGTTTTAAGTACAGTATTCCCCAAACTGTTGACCTCAACTACCACTTAACACAGAGAACCTTGCAGGAGATGTTTTACCCTATCCTTCTCTGGAAAAGCTGTGCTAGATAACTCGAAGTTCTCTTCTAATGGGAAATTCTATGGTTCTAATATATCTCAAGCCCTGACACAGTCCATTATTGATTCATGCTCAGTGATGAATGGCTGGTAAGACTGGCATAAAGCCAACTATTTGAACATCAGATTGTCCATTTTGTGGAATATATAGCTGCTGCTAATTTTCATTCATATTTGGGTGAATCAGTCAACTCGTTTATTTCTTTTTTAAAAAATCAAACAAGGAAACAAGCTCTGAGGATTCTGTTCTATAACAAGTAGGAGGGATAGTCTCTAACCTTATTCTCTTTTAGGCTGCAGTATGGAACACATTTAAATATTTTAGTAAATGCAGTTAAAATATTTGGTTTTGCTATAATTATATTTCAAGCCAATAGCAGAACCATTCCAGATAAGCACATTCAATTATTTATCCAACAAATATTTCTTGAGCTCCTAAAAATTGACACTGGGACTACAGCAGTGAACAAGGCAGATTTTGTCTTTTTCAGACAGACCCTAGGAAGAAGTTTAAAATCTAGATAGGAAGAAACATAGCAATCCAATAAAATCATATACAACAATTTGATTAAAATTATGAAATATCATGGAGAACAACAGTGTACTATGATTCAGTATAATACAGAGTCTGACTTGAGATAGTGAAGCAGTAAAGGTTTTCTTTGGTACAGAGTATTTGCCAGAATTGGCAAATAAAAATATAGGACATACAATTAAATTTGAATTTCAGGTTAAAACTATAAATTTTTTCAATTTGTCTCATATGTTGTATTGGACATACAGTAAAAACAAAGTTGTTTATCTAGAATCAAATTTAACTGGGTATTGTAAATTTTATCTGGCAATCCATAGTCTAGGAACTGCAAGATGGCCAGAACTCTCTGAGCAGGTAGGAGACAGACTAAGGGTGAATACAGAAATTCTTCTTTTGCCTTTTCCCGTCCCCCTCATGTAGACTACAAATACCTTTCATACATTTAATGTCTTGCAGTCCTCAATGTGCCTGAGGATATAATGAAGCAATATACATGGATAAATTCCTTACCGTTCAATGAAAACTTCTCTGTATTCGCAAGTCCTAGCACAACACTTGTTACAGAGGTGACTTCCAGAAAGAGAAGTTCAGTGCCTAAAAGCATATCAATGCGGGAATAATGTTGCTAAGCATCCCTTGGCTTTTGTTCCATGACAGAAAATTAACATTTTACTTACACATAAAAGATATTTAAAATTTAGCTCACTTTCCTCTTAGTGATCATTTTACCTTCTCTTTTCTGGGTCCCTCCTCTAAGCTAGTGGTTTTCAGTCTGTATTCTATAGAAGATCCCTCAGGTACAATAAAAGATCAGAATGGGAAGAACTTAAGTATATTGTACACCTTGGAATCTTCACTTCAGCTTAAACAGAACAGTGCCCAAAAGATGACTGACTGCCTCCATGGGTGTTTACGTATACAATATAGTCACATTTTGTTTTTACTAGGAAATTTTAATAAATATTCTTCTAAGCTAATGATACCCACACAATCATTAAAATAAAAATATCACTGAAATACTCTCTAGAAACCATCTAACCATTTTGATCTTGGGTTCAGTGGTTCTTATTCAGCAGGCATTTGGCAATTTCTGGAGACATTTTTGATTGTCATGGCTTGGGGTTTAGGGGATGCTATGATTGACACCTAGTGGATAGAGGTCAGGGATGCTGACAAACATCCTACAACGCGTAGGATAGCCCTTCCACAATAAAGAATTGTCCAAAAATGGCATCAGTGCCCCTAATAAGAAACCCTGATATAAATTAGAGTCAACTTGCTTTGTAACATATATTTTAATTCATAGAGATCCAATTTATCAAACACATGGCAGGAGTGAATAGTGCATAATAATTTAAACATAATGGAAGTTTACCATTATGGGTTTATTATTATTTTTATTACATGGTAGACCACTTTGCACATTTAAACTTCATACTTTACATCTTATGAAACTAAGACATGAAATGATTAGCTAACTTATTAATAAAAGGTAAAGTTTATATTTTAACCTAGGTACTCTGAGGCTAAAATCTTCATGCATAGGTTTCTTCTTTAACCTACATCCTTTTCCATTGAATGCATTCAGTGGAATGAACACAGTAGGTAATTGATTCTGTAGCTCAAATTTTTTTTCAACTGAAATGGTAATAAACTCCCCCTACTTGATTATTGTCAACATTTCAAGCAGAATAATGTTTTTTTCTACCAATAATTATGAGCGCATAACTACTCCTTGTAATTGTAAATATATATTTCCTTTATTGAACACCATCTGCTCTATTTTGAGTTGAATCAGTCAACTTTTTTTTTAGGGTTTATTACCATTGATGAGGCCCCTCCCTCATCTCTCTCTCACACACACACCCCTTAATTAAAGATTTTTTTCTCTGCCTCTATTCTCAAGGAAAAGAATATCTTAATTTGCTCTTAACAGTTGTCTTCAGTAAGTAACCATATCATCATACCTAAACACCTGCGTTAGCTTTTAGTTTAAATCCTTTGTCTTTTATGTTTAATTTCAAATGTAAATGGAAATTTTCAAGCCCAACAGATACTAACAATCATCCCATGAGTTTCACAGGTGATTTGCTTCCTAATTACTACTTAAAATAATACATACATGGCTATTTTTATGCTTATATATTCATTATTTCTATATGCAGTTAAATAAAAACAGGTACACATAAAGAGGTAAAATTGTATCTGCAAATTATTACTATAAATTGGGTGTTTATTCACAAAAACATCTAATTGATAATCACTTGTTGGCAAGCTTGGACAGATTTCAAAGTAACTCCAAAAGAGATTCAAGCATACTTCAAGCATACTGTTAAAAAGAAAATCTCCACAGAGCATAACAAAGGACATTTGTTTTTACTAAGGAAACTACTGTGCCTCCATCACAAAATGAGTTTTCTAATTTGGGGGTTGCAATTTCACTTCTTCACTGTGATGTTAACTGCAAGACCAGAATTATCTGGTTTTAATTAGAGAAGAGAGAATGTTGTTTCTGATCATTAAAGAAAACACAGTCAGTTTCTACTTGTCATGTGGGTATTCTCCATTTCTTTTAGAATCCTACCTTAACACTTTCATATACTACTGGTGGAAATGGAAGTCGGTTTGATCTTTTTCAAGAGAAAGTTACAGACAAGAATGTAGTCCCTTAGGATTCCGTTAGAGGTATCAGAAACTGACTAGCCAACAGATGCAAGTACTTCAGAGTTCTTAGAACTGAAGGGACCAGGTTCAGACAGAGCTAGAAAAACACTGGGAGGAAAGTACATACAAATCAGGAGCTAATGGATAAGCCACAGGGAAGCTGAAATAAGGCAGATTTCAGCATGTTTTAGTTTTTTCACTAAACTCTTCATTTCCACATTTCAAAGAGGCAACACCTGACTCACTACCTTGAGTCACGTGTCCATTATTTGTTTAAGGCAAAGCAAGAAACAATCAACATTTTCACAAAAATATATTCCAACACGGAAAAGACTGTTGCCAAACAAACAAACAGACCCATCACTTCTATAAAAAGGCTTTAAAAAAAGCATTCTTTTCAATCAAGAAGTTGATTTCTGGGTCATAACCTGGGGAAACGGTCAAGCACATTTTCCCGGGGTCTCAGAGACCCAGGGGACCAACAGCCGCTGAGAACTGGCAGATTCCATTTGCAATAGCTAAGCCTGACCCTGGGAACTGTGATGGATACCCCCAGGGACCAGAGTCCCCAGAGGGAACCACCCCCTGTCACCTATGGGTTCTTAAAGGGGCAGGACATGAAAATCCAAATTCTCCCTCACTCGCATGGCTCACCCCCTCAACACCCTTGTGACTGCCCTTCATGCTCTGCTCTGGGGCAAGTGCCCCCGTGCCAGCCCATGTCCTTGGCCTCAGGGTTCCTGGATGGGCCCTTCTGAGCCCCTCTCTGCCCCTCCTTGCAGATGCAAGAGCATGAAGTCAAGCTCTAGGACACCCGGCTCTTCTCCAGCGCCCTCACCTCCCTCACCCTGGACACCTCTCCCAGGTAGGAGCAGCCAGAGCCTCGGGTCGGCTGGTGGGTGTTGAGAGCCCCATGATGTATATAAATGTGCACCACTGGTCGGGGGCAGCCTTCTGCATGGCAGCTCATGCTGGTGTGTTTGGGCCTTTGGGGAGGAGACTGTGACTCAGCAGGTGGGAGACAAGGTACGTGGGGATACACTTGATTTTGTTGTGGGTGCTCCGGTGGGGCTGAGGACTGGGACTCCGAGGCTCTGTTTGAGAGGTGCACGTGGGGTGACTTGGGGTGACATGGGGTCTGTAGGCAGGCCTTGGACCCACAGGCTCCGTGAGACCCCAGGCCAGGCCCCATGCTGTCGCTGGTAGCACATCTGATAGTTAATGTCACGAGGAGACTGAAAAAACTCCACATACAGTATGAAATAAAAAAATCAGATTAATGATCTAAAGTTAAAAGTGTAATTCAAGTTTTGTTTAAATGATAATATACTGATGAGAAGATATCATATGAAAATATTTAAGTGATTTTATTATATATTTAAAATTTTTAATCTTTATGTACACTTTACTGAAATATAGTTGACATATAGAATTGTGTAAGTTTAAGTTATACACGTGCGTGTACGCTAAGTCACTTCAGTTGTGTCTGACTCTTTGCGACCCTATGGATTGTAGCCCACCAGGCGCCTCTGTCCATGGGAGTCTCCAGGCAAGGATACTGGAATGAGTTGCCACTCCCTCCTGCAGAGGGTCTTCCTGACCCAGAGATTAAACCCCTATTGCTTATATCTCCCTGCACTGGCAGGTAGCTTCTTCACCACTAGCGCCACCTGGGAAGTCCAATATATACACAGGATACACATATAATTATGAAATGATTACCACAACACCTCACACAATTAACATTTTTCGGTATGTGGTCAAAACATTATATAAGATTTACTTCCTTAGTAAATTTTAAATACATAAATACCATCAGTTCAGCACTGTTAACAAGTCACCATATGATACATTGGTTCCTCAGAAATTTTCATCTTACTACTTATTATTATTACTTATATTATTATTATACACTTTGTTTGTACCAACATTTCTCCAGGTTTTTTCACTCCCACCCTTAGCCCATGGCAATCACCATTCTACTCTGTTTCAATGAATTTAGTTCTTTTTTGGTTTCTACATGTAAGTGAAATCATACAGTATTTGTCTTTGTCTGACATATTGATGTTTTACTTAGTACGGAACCCTCAAGGTCCATACATGTTGCTGGAAAAGGCAGAATCTCCTTTATTGTTACAGCTAGCTGGATAATATTCCATTTGTATTCATTGATCGTACCTCCTTTATCTACTGATGGACACTTAAGTTGTTTTCCTGTCTCAGTTATTATGAATAATATTGCAATGAACATGGCGGTGCAGGTATCCCTTCAAGATAATGATCATTTTTTGGAATATATACCCAGAAGTGAAACTGCTGGATCATATGGTAGCTCTGTTTTTTTTTTTTTTTTTTTTGAGGAAACTCCTTATTGTTTCCCATAGTGAGCAGACCAATTTATATTCCTGTCAACTCTGTACAAGGGTTCCTTTTTCTCCACATCCTCACCAACATTTGTTATCACTTGGCTTATTGATAGTAGCCATTTTAACAAATGTAAAGTGATGTTTCATTGTGGTTTTGATTCACATTTCTGTGATGATGAACATCTTTTCATATACCTATTGATCATCTATAGGTTTGGATACATGGAATCTGACTTAGAAGCTAAGCTCATGGAAAAACTGGCCTGGCTGGAGGCGGGTGGCAGGGGAGCGGGGAACTAGGAGTTTGGTTTCTACAAAACCTACCTGGAGCCTAGGTTTGGGGAATTGCTTTGGTGCTGTGCGTGGCTGGAATCTTGGGCTCACAGGACCTCACAGAAACCTGGGCCATGGAAGCCGCCTGGGACCATGAGTGCCAACATGGTACTAGGATCGACTGAGCTCCGGTGGCTGCAAGGAGTCTGCCTAGTGTTCTTATAGGCCTGCTGATGTGTTCCCAGAGGTCAGTCCTTATTTCACTCTCCTTCCCCTACAGGGAAGGTGTTTCTCTCTATACCAGGCTGTCCAGGCTTGGGAGAGAGGTGATGAAGGTGATGTGAAATTGTCTTCCCTACCTTCTCAATGCATCTTTTCTTATTTCTGTGCTCCACCTATATGCTACAATCTCTCATCTGGAAACTTCAGCTCTTATACAGTAATTTTCATGCATGAATAGTTGTTCAAATTGATGTTTCTGGGAGGGGATGAGCTCTAGAAATTCTTATCCTGCCATCTTGCTAATGCCATTCCTCTACTTTTAATTTCTTCTTAGTTATACATTTAAATTTTAGCAATGGAGTTTCCCTTTATGGTTGCGGTAGTCACAGAGCATAAGGCTAAGAATAATTATAATTTGAATAAAAAAGCACTTTGACTTTAATTTTAGCTTCAAATTTATAAAATAGGATTATAACAGCTGCCTCTATAGGTGGAAAAAAAGCAACTGAAACAAAAATGTTAATAGTGGTTATCTCCAGATGAGGGTTTGGAGGGAGGATTTTACATTTCTTGCAAGAAAAGTGATTTTCCTACAATAAGAAAGAAAAAGCAGGAAAGAGTGAACATTTCTTACCTAAGATCAGATAGTTATATAAATGCTTATGAGATCTTTTCCTAACTTTTTAATGAGGAAAATCAATTTATAGCCAAATTATTAGTGGCATGTGTCCAAAGTCTTTAAATTCCTTTATTTATTCATCTGATCTTAAAGCCAACTGAAAACAAAGGAAGTAATAAACTCAGTGACTGAGCGTAGATGTTATAAAGCCACTTTGATCTGTACCTGAATCTTAACTTCTTCTAATTATTGGCAGTTGGAACTTATCCAAGTTGGAATGTTCTGACCTTAGTTCCCACATCGATAAAACAGAGATAATACTCTCTATTTCTTAAGATGACTATGAGAATGAAAATCTATATGGAAGTCTATATTTATTTTACATTCACTGTAGGAATACAAACTTTATACAAATTCTTAAGAAAAATGTTAAACAAATTATTTAAAACTTTTATTTTGTACAGATACATGTAAAACCATGAAAGTGGAATGCAAATAGGCAAATGCAATGGGGAAAACACTGCTCCAAAATGATGAACAGAAGTTTGAGAAAGTTCCAGCTCACTTAGCATCCAACATGCATCACAGGATGCTATGTTTCTGGAAAAAAATCACACTCCTGTTCAACCATTGGTGAGTAGTAATCTGATGTCTTATTCTGAGAAGACACAATCGATCTAGCACAAAAGTTATTAAATTGTGACCCATGGATGCCGCTAGTGGTCTCTGAGCTCATATACACACTTGAAATGTCTCAACAGACATGTTGTGTTTCTTAAATGAGCCTGCATAGCCTCTATTGGCATGTCAGAAAGAAACGAGACCTTTAAAATATTAAGAAGCACAGAATTAAAATCTACAATATCTATTCCTCCCAATGTCCCTTATATTGGGTAGTTCCTTATTTGTTTCTCTTATCTGTTATTTCTAAGCGTTGCAAATATGAGCTGGCTGCTTGAAAGACCATTAGAAATTAGTGGGAACATGACATGTAAGTTCCTTCTTTTTCTCATCTTTGGTAATGAGCTTCCTTGTATGTAGTGGAGATAAAAATAAAATTGACTTGGCTAGGGTAAGAACACATGAATAATAATTTAGTGTAAACTGTGTCTTATGAACTTGCTGGAGATGTGGATAGGCATCCAGAAAATAGAATGGCATGTTTTAAAACAAGTGTTATACAGACTAGGGTAAAAATGAATTGTTCTTTTATCCCTTACCTTTTTACTTCAAGACTGAAGTCTGATCTCACTCATAAGCCTTATCTAATTCTTCGAGCCTGTACCAGAATCACTGTGCTGAAATCCCATTCCTGGAATGATCAATAGTTTTCTGGCCAGTTCCAATCAGTTGTCAGGCTGTTTGGGAGAATTTGGAGGATTCGTTAAGGCTCAGCTGGAAAGAGAAACTTGATGCTGAGCATTGTGTGCTGCAGGCTCTGACTGGAGAATGGCTGGCCTTAGGCTAGACCAGCAGAGAGGAAACAATACAGGGCTTAGAGCAGAAAAATACGAGTATTTTTAAAACCCAAATCAGAACCTGGTGAAATTCCAAATTCCACACTGCATTTACATCCAGTTAGGTATGAATAGCAAGGGGGGTTGTGACAACCTTGGTTATTTTCACCTTGTGCATAAAAGTATTAACAACTGCATTGCTTAGTTATTATTATCTTGAACCATAAACTTACGAGCGTAAGTCACAAGCTTGATGGTAATGATCAGGGAGATAAATTTTGCTCAAATTCCATTATCCAGCTGAGTATACATAAATCCAACTAGCTGCCATTAGTTTACAATAAGCAGTTCTAAGTTGGTACAGCAGGTAGAGTAGAAATGTATTGGATGACAGTAGAAAATTATAAAATGGGCTTTTTCTCTATGCCATTTAAGTACATGATAAGTACTATATTTATTATTCTTCAAGTGACCTTGTAAGTACAATATTATAATTATCCTCTTTATTTACAACTGAGAAAATATGTTCAAAGTACTGTTCCCAGAAGTATATGACAGTTGAACCTAGGTCAATTTCTTCTATAGCCTGTGCATTTAATCTCTACAGCATCTAACTTAGAAGGCATTGTTAAATTATCTATACACTCTGCAGATTCCTTTTGAGAATAAGAGGAGGTCAGCTAACAGCTCACCAGGGAAACTCTTAAGTGCCCACTGAAATATCTGATATAAAAGCAAATAAAGAGCAAAGTCCATTTTTTACTAGGAAAAAAACAAACAAACAAACATAGAACTGCATGCCCTCTAGTTTCTTAAATAAAACAGTCCTGATAGGGAGAAAATATGGTCTCCTTCTCTTGCTATCATGGATGACAAGCTCAAATATAAAATAGTATAATGGAATATTATTTAAGGGCATTGGGTTGGGAGCCAGGGTTCATATTTTTGGCCTGTAATACCTACAAAGTGTGTGAAATTAAAAAAAAAGTATTTAACCTCTCTATTGTTTAGTTCCTGCATCTGAGGAAATGTAATGAATTGTTGTAACCATTTCACATAAATATCATTACATATGTTGTAAGAATTAAAATAATACCTGGCATGGAGTAAACATTGCTGAAGACTATTATCATAGTTATTATAATAGTAATTACTCATATTCCAGTCCAACCTACAGTTCTAACAATTTCATTCTGGTTCAATATTTCAGCTTTTTTTTTTTTAAGAATCGTCTACCATATGTACTCAATATGCCAGCAAATTTGGAAAACTCACCAGTGGCCACAGGACTGGAAAAGGTCAGTTTTCATTCCAATCCCAAAGAAAGGCAATGCCAAAGAATGTTCAAACTACAGGACAATTACACTCATTCCACACGCTACCAAAGTAATGCTCAAAATCCTTCAAGTTAATCTTCAACAGTATGTGAACCAAGAATTTCCAGATGCTCAAGCTGGATTCAGATAAGGCAGAAGAACTGGAGATCAAATTGGCAAAATCCAGTGGATCATAGAAAAAATAAGAGAATTCCAGAAAACCATCTACTTCTGCTTCATTGATTACAGCAAAGCCTTTGACTGTGTGGATCACAATAAACTGTGGAAAATTCTTAGAGACATGGGAATACCAGACCACCTTACTTGCCTCCTATGAAATCTATATACAGGTCAAGAAACAACAGTTAGCACTGGACATGGAACAATGAACTAATTTCAAATTGGGAAAGCAGTACATCAAGGCTGTATACTGTCATCCTGCTTATTTAACTCATATGCAGACTACATCATGTGAAATACTGGACTGGATGAAGCACAAGCTGGAATCAAGACTGTGGGCAGAAATGTCAATAACCTCAGATATGCACATGACATCACCCTTATGGCAGAAAGAGAAGAACTAAAGAGCCGCTGATGAAAGTGAAAGAGGAGAGTTTAAAAGCTGACTTAAAACTCAACATTCAAAAAACTAAGATCATGGCATCCAGTCCCATCGTTTCATGGCAAAGAGATGGGGAAGCAATGGAAACAGTGAGAGACTTCATTTTCTTGGGCTCTAAAATCACTGCAGATGGTGACTGCAGCCATGAAATTAAAACATGCTTGCTCCTTGGAAGAAAAGCCATGATAAACCTAGATAGCATATTAAAAAGTAGAGACATTACTTTGCCAACAAAGGCCTTTATAGTCAAAGCAGTGGTTTCTTGTATGGACCTGAGAGTTGGACCATAAAGAAAGCTGAGAGCTGAAGAATTGATGATTTTGAACTGTGGTGTTGGAAAAGACTCTTCAGAGTCCCTTCGACTGCAAGGAAATCAAACCAGTCAATCCTAAAGGAAATCAGTCCTGAATATTCACTGAAAGGACTGATGCTGAAGCTAAAGCTCCAATACTTTGGCCACCTGATGTGAAGAACTGACTCACTGGAAAAGATCCTGATGCTGGGAAAGACTGAAGGAAGAGAAGGGGATGGCAGAGGATGAGATGGTTGGATTGCATCTCCAACTCAATGGACTTGAGTTTGAGTGAGCTCTGGGAAACGATGAAAGACAGGGAAACCTGGCATGCTGCAGTTCATGGGGTTGCAAAGAATTGGACATGACTGACAGACTGGACAACAACCATGTGTACCGTGTACACTAGCTTATGATTTAAAACCTAACACTGAAAAACATAACTCTCTCACATAAAGCACTTAAAATAAAGTGATAAGCAAAGCAAATGCCTTCCTGCCCTTATAAAACTTTCAACTGCTGAGAGAATGTAGGAATTGAGATAAATAAATAATCTGCAGTACTGCAAATGTTTTTGGAAGAGAAAATATAGTTGTGATGGAGAGCATAACTGTGGTGTTGGGGTTCAAGAAAGGCTCCCTGAGGAGGTGGTATTTAAGTTGAAACCCAGGGGACAAGTTAACTAAGTGAACAGAAGTGATTCAAACAGAAGTAAAGGCATGTGTGCAAAGCCAGAAGGAAGAGAGAATGCCAGCTAAGCATTCCTTATGACTACAATGCAGACAGAGAAGGAGAATGAAGTGAGGACTGAAAAACTGACAAAGGGTAAGCACTACACACCTTGTTTTCCATTTTAGGAAGGCGAGACTATATTATGAGGATCATGACAAGTCCCTGAAAGATTTTTAGCAAGGGAATGACAATCCATTTATTACCAATAGAAAGCTAGAATTAATTTATGCTCATTATCACAGACACAAAAAGAACTGAAAGGGATTTAAATGTTTGCTTAAGTCTCTTTTAAAGAAAAAAAATGCTGACGGGATTAGCTTGAGTAGAGTACAGAAGATCCTAGCATTTGCTTTTCCCATCTATCTTTCTTAAAGGCCTTCCAACATAAATGCTACATTTTCCATTTCTTATGCCCTTTTCAAAATTGCTCCTACATCTCCATTTTCTGGACCACTCCAGGTTTTCTCTCTGTTCCTCTCCTTTCATTCTACTGATCCTTTTCAAGATGAATTTGGAGATACATGGTCCAAATCCCCCTTTGTGGAAGTGCCTGCTGACAAGTTGAGGGAGTGTGGTAAGCAGGCAGCCTTCAGCTGAAGGCTCATTCTGGGGCTGCCTCAGCTTCAGAGAGCAATCTCTTCAAGTTCTCACCTTTCCCAAAGAAGCTCACAGTTGGTATCTGAGAGAAGTAGCGATACAAAAGCCCCAGACATTTCAGCTCAACGTGGGACAACTCTGTTTGTCCCTATAAACCCTAGAGATTTGTCCCATTGGGGTTCCTTAAGGCTTTATCAGGCCTATCTGGAATTAGATTTTACCCCTTTGCCCAATCCTTCTTTCTCCCATTTCCTTTCATGGTTTTGACACTAATAAACCTTTCTCACTGGACATGGAGCAGAGTCCAATCTGCAAGACCGTGCGTGTCTATTTTCCTCTTCAGGAGACAGCTCTGTGAATTCACATAGAGATGAATCCAGTTTTCCAAACTGATTTTAACTTCTTTCTGCACATTGCTCTGATCAAAAAGAAAGAATCCAAGTATTGTAACTTGAACAACAAAAAATAATCTCTTATAAATTCATGTGAATGGGAGGGAAGTGGGCAGGGCAGCGCAAACCTTTAAAAGAATGACATGGACATGCTGCTAAGTCACTTCAGTCATGTGTGACTCTGTGCGACCCCATAGATGGCAGCCCATCAGGCTCCCCCATCTCTGAGATTCTCCAGGCAAGAACACTGGAGTGAGTTGCCATTTCCTTCTCCAGTGCATGAAAGTGAAAAGTCAAAGTGAAGTCACTCAGTCGTGTCTGACTCTTCACAACCCCATGGACTGCAGCCCACCAGGCTCCTCCATCCATGGGATTTTCCAGGCAAGAGTACTGGAGTGGGGCACCATTGCCTTCTCCGGACATGGACATAGGACATGACAAAAACTGGCTAAAACCAACGAGGTCCAGGACTTCCCTTGTGTCCCAGTGGCTAAGACTCTCTGCTCCCAATGCAGCAAGTCCAGGACCTGGTCAGCGAACTGGATCCCACATGCTGAAATGAAGGATTTGAAGGCCTCAACTAAAAAGATCCAGCATGCTGAAACTAAGATCCAGTACAGCTAAATAAATACAATTGAGAAAGAAAACAACACAACGAGGTCTAAGATGATGGACGGTATGACTTGCAGTAGGTCTTGGGCCTCATTATGTGCTCATTGTAATATATTAGCATAAACCAGTGACATACCCACCAGTGCCATGACAGTTGCGGCTGACCATCAAAGATCAAAAATTGGGCAGTGGCCCAATTCCTGGAAATCTCTGCCCCTTTCCCAAAACAGTTGGAATAATCCTCCCCTTCATTAGTCAATGAAATTACTCAGCCCATAAAAACTAACCACGCCATATTTTGGTGCCTCTCATCTTCTGAGATGGTCCGCATTCTGTTTGTGGAGTGTGCTTCTGAGATGGTCCACACTCTGTTTGTGGAGTCTGCTTCTCTAAATAAATCCACTTCTTACGTATAACTTTGCTTCTCACAGAATTCTCTCTGTAATGAGACATCAAGAACCCCATATTCACTAGGAACACATGGAGTTAACTTACACAGGGCAGTCAGAAAGGTAGAGTGAGCCTGTGAATTTTCATATAATATTAATTGTTTGGTCACGTTTCTCAGAATCTGAGAACAGTTTCTTCCATGAGGTTGTTCTCAGTCACTGAGGTTTCTGGGGCTGGGCAAAAGGCATCAAATCCATTACCTTCTGTCTGTTGTCTGTCCATGTAGGCAAATCCATTTTTGTCCTCATATGTCTTGGGCACTGTTGAGAAGTAAAGGAAGGACACAGAGGTCAATCCACATAGCCAAGAATGGAAGGTGGGTGGGGTCAGCATGTTTATTGTTTGGTGAGCTTGCTGGATGCTGGAAGATGTCAGTGGGGAAAGAAAAGAACAGAATGAGAGTATGATAGAGTTGGGAAGATAGAATAGAATGTTTGAGAAAAACTACTGGGAATTATGAACTGAATCTCCTTTAATATGTGTATTAAAAGGAAGGACAAAGATTGTGGTTTCTTCTTATATTGCTTTTTTGTGTTTGGACTAGAACAACCACCTGAATCAGGATTACCTGGGCCACATTAAACTTGATTCCACGGCCTCAGCTCTAGAATTAATGGATGGGATTTGGATCTAGATCCTCAGTGTCGTCATTTTCAACAAGCATCCTAGGTATTTCTAGGGCACATGACCTACACACCACACTACCTTAAGCACTGCTCTAGTCTAGAAGTCAGTCTTCAAACAAAAGAAGCTGTCCCCTGAGGATGCACAGACTTACAGGGGATTTACAGTCCTGTAGAAACTTCTGAATGTAGACCTCTGGTTCAGGTGATCTCCCTGAAAAAATCTGTTGACTACCAGTTCTCCACAACTACCTCTGCTTTAAGTACTTCTCCTGTCTGATAAATGCTGCCAATGTGCATTATCCTTAGGTATAAATCATACAGGCACTAAACAGGGACAATTTTAGAGTGCATAGTTGCTAAGGAAGAAACCCAAGAGCATAAGTGAAATATCAGTAAATCCATGAGAAAAAAAAAAAAATCCATGAGAAATACTGAAGTTTTATTCCTACAGAGTCTCAGTAGGATTTTGACTTTCACTGGCTCCTGGCTTGAGCCATCTGTGTCAGTCTTTCTGTCTGACTGTTTACCTATTTTTCATCCATCCTTCCATCCCTACATATGTCTCTTTCTTTTTCTTAAAATTCACACTGAAAAAGTGGATATGGTATGTGACAAGTTAATCTGACTTAAAAAGTCTCTACTACTCAATTTACATGACAAGTATCTCCATAAAGTGAATGAGTAAAATATGCAAATTCAGAATTTCAATTAAAATATTATTAAAAGTCAATATACTATAAGCAATTAACTAGTAAACAGATTTTGAAACTATTAAACTTGTGTGAAAAATCTTAGGTGACAATTTATAATATGTTGACTTAAAAATTTAAAAAGTTATTTCAGTGAATACTTGTCTGTATGTGGGTATGTGCCTACTCATGTAAATATGAGTATGAATAATTTTACTCTATCATGAAATCAAGTTAAGCAGTCCAGACTAGCAAAAGGCTCTGCTTTATTTATTTAATCATTTGGAGACATCCATTTCTTGAAATCAACTTTGCTCTAGCATCCCTTATAACTTTGCTCTTATTTGCCCAGTCTAGCTGGGTCCTTACACATTTAGAGGAAGAAGAGATAGCTATTACCTATAGACCCTGGCCTGATCAGATCAGCCCATAATTTATTGGTAAATACTTGGTCACTTAATTATAAGAAGGACTGGGGAATATATTGATAATTCCTAGCTAACATGCTACATCCCAGCTACAAATTCAAGTCAAAAGAAGAAAGAAATAAAACAGATTTCAAAGACATCTTTAAGCCATGCCACATGAAGAGAATTTATTAATAAATTTTTATGGGATAATCATCATTTTATACAGTGAACTTTAATACATTACTAAGTTCTGTTTACTAATGTTTTATGTTTCTCAATGTTAGTTGACATTGCCATGTAATTTTTCTCTCTCATACCATGCTTATCTAGTTATCATATGAAGACTTTTATATTTTCACAAATGAACTAGAACATTACTTTTTATAGTAACTTGAATAATTTGTTAATTTCTTAAAAGATAAACATGATTTAAAAGATGATCACCTATAAAACCTCTGGACACAGATTGATTTTTCAATATTCTTGAATTGTTTTTAAGCAAATAATTATATTGCTTTAATTAAAATCAGTATTTTTGGGGTTTTCTACTTCTGAAATGAGTTTTGGTAAATTATAAAAGTTTCTAGGAAATTAGGCATTTTGTTAAAATTTTAAATGCATTCAGTTCAGTTCAGTTCAGTTCAGTCTCTCAGTCATGTCCGACTCTTTGCAACACGCCATGAATCCCAGCACGCCAGGCCTCCCTATCCATCACCAACTCTGGGACTCGCGTCCGTCGAGTCAGTGATGCCCTCCAGCCATCTCATCCTCTGTCGTCCCCTTCTCCTCTTGCCCCCAATCCCTCCCAGCATCAGAGTCTTTTCCAAAGAGTCAACTCTTCACATGAGGTGGCCAAAGTACTGGAGCTTCAGCTTTAGCATCAGTCCTTCCAAAGAAATCCCAGGGCTGATCTCCTTCAGAATGGACTGGTTGGATCTCCTTGCAGTCCAAGGGACTCTCAAGAGTCTTCTCCAACACCACAGTTCAAAAGCATCAATTCTTTGGCGCTCAGCTTTCTTCACAGTCCAACTCTCACATCCATACATGACCACAGGAAAAACCATAGCCTTGACTAGACGAACCTTTGTTAGCAAAATAATGTCTCTGCTTTTGAATATGCTATCTAGGTTGGTCATAACTTTCCTTCCAAGGAGTAAGCGTCTTTTAATTTCATGGCTGCAGTCACCATCTGCAGTGATTTTGGAGCCCAAAAAATTAAAGTCTGACACTGTTTCCACTGTTTCCACTCTTTCCCCATCTATTTCCCATAAAGTGATAGGACCAGATGCCATGATTAGAATAACATTAATTTTTGAGATTTGTTTGCAATTCTTAACATGTTTGTTTGCTTAAACAAAGACCCCGAAGCTGGTCTTCTCTACAGAGAAAGCTGCTCTTCTCCTTTGCTTATATGACTTGACTCAGTAAATGCAATCTTGCCTTATGTATAGGTGGCAACTGTGGATGTTCTATAGACCCTTTGTGTGTGCGTGTGCATGTGTGCTAAGTCACTTCATTCATGTGATTCTTTGTCACCCTTTGGACAGTAGCCCACCTGGCTCCCCTGTCCATGGAATTCTCCAGGCAAGAATACTAGAATGGGTTGCCCCCTCCAGGGGATCTTCCTGATCCAGGGATTGGACCTGTGTCTCATGTGGTTCTTGCATTGCAGGCAGATTCTTTACCACTGAGCCACTGGGGAAGCCCACAGACCTTCTACCAAAGTCTAATAAGAAATACATGGTATCCACTGGCAAGTGCTGAGCAAAGTCATGAACATTTCTATTTTTCTTTATGCAAAAAAACAATTGTTCTGGCTTGCTGTTGGACTTTGATAGTGCAAAGTTATAATTGTGGAACATCACGTGACTCTGCAATCTGAGCTGCCTATCATAATCAATAATCCGTAAGGCAGAAATTCACAGTAGAGCTATATCACCCAGTTGAAGTGGAAGATTTGAAAATGGATGCAATATGATCAGGTCCTTAGGGCATGAGTTGTTGCATGGTACCTGTGGTTCAAATCTCCTTGCCAAGAGGGCTCTGATTTAGATTTTGCCAGTAAGAGATACTCATATGAGACCCAGATGATAACAGAAAAAGGGGAACCTCCTTCTGTAGCCAGGATTAATGACACCGCTTCCCTGACTTGAAGTCCATATGCTAACACTGAATTCTTCTAATAAATGTACTTTATTTTCTAGATTAATGTAATTTGAACAGGTATTTCACACTTGCCCCAAGTTATCCCACCCCTAAGACATATGCCAAACAACTGAGAGAAGAACATTTAAATCTACAGAGGAAGAAAGAAAAAATGCCTCCTCAAACTACTGCTAAAGTCTGGAATTCTAAACCAACAGCATCCACCTAATTAGGATACTGAAATATCGTATATTCCAAGGCTTTCACTGTATAGTTGTGTATATAGTTTCTCTATATAGTTGTGTTTTATGCAATTCAATAACAAACTTCAAAAAGAAATATTCTTGCCCTGAATGAAAAGAAAGAACACACACCTTCGCATGGAACAGTTAAAAGGAAAGTCACCACTCAGTATAGTCTGGTATTACTCTGATTCTGTTTATAACTGAGAATGATTTATATTTGGAAGAGATTTTTTGCCTTAAATGTGCTTGTGTTTCTCACATGCTGCCTCAGCAATTTAGTTATCTAATCACTTGCATGTATTCAGTCCCAAGATAGGAGCCTTAGGTTAAAACTCACCTTGTGAATCTCAAATCTAGTCACCATGGTAACTGTTCATTTTCTACCAACTCTGTACTCTTAGCTAACTTCAGTATCATGGATTTATTTCTGATGCCAAAGAACTGTGACAGATCATTATGGAATTTATATATATATATATCATAGTATACTCTTTAATTTCTTTTCAATAGGCTACATCTTATAACCCCAAATTCTCCTATTCATTTGGAAAATGTTTTAAGTTTTGAACTTTGATTTTAGTGTAGGCTGATAATCATTTCATGCTTTAAAACTCCTCATTTGGGCCTTGTGAAGAAGACTTCAAAGAAGAAATTAAATTCTGGGAACATTATTTTACTGCACAGGATAATATTTTTAAAGTTTATAAATTGCCTGTAAACTCCCAGTGGTAGAAAATATGTTCATATTCTTTGAATCATTCTGAGTAACTAGAACACTGCTTCCATACATACTTACTGAAACTGGACATGTCGTATCTCAAGGAAATACTGATGAAAACCCATATAACATTCACCCAAGTTCAAAGCATCTCTTCTCACTACTTGCTTTAAGTGGCTTACAATCCCCATTATGACCTGCACCCCTTGGAAACATACGAAGTTTCAAGGAAAACAAAGATGCAGCAAGTCTGAGTAAAACACTAATTTAATTCCAGTCCATCATCAGTATAATGCTAATACTTTCTACTGTTTTCTGAGCATTACAGTGATAGCATCCTATCTACCATCCAAAACTTTCTACCTAAGTTGTTCCATTTTATACAAAACAACAGTATGTACACACACTGGAACACACATTTATTAAGACACGCATTCTGCACACAATTCCATCTCTCCCCTCCTGCTCTCTGCCCCAGGAGACTGCTTTCCATAGAACACAACAGAGCTCCTTTCCTCTCTCACTTTCCAAAGGATTGACATTTTACTACTTGATTTTAGAAGAAAAGCATAAGAAAACAAGAAGAGAGAACTGTCTTGAAAGTAGCCTTGGTTTCTTTTCTTTACAAACGTTCCAAGTGTTTATCATATCATATTACATAAGGGCCACATAACAAAATGCATTTTAAGAGGGCTGGTAGAAATATGTGTTTTGAAGAAACAACAATATTATACAGACTGAAATCTCTTACGATATGCCTCAAAGAATACTATAAATATTACTAAATCTTGTCTTTAGTTATTTATGCAACATTTATTCAGTAATTATTTTATGAGACTCTAAATGGCTTTCCATCCCATTCTGCTGAATTATAAAGTCTCCAATTCTAAAGTGACTTATAAGGTTCTATATAATAGGACTCCTGACTGCATATTGAGGCTCTTCCCTATGACTTACCTTTGTCTTTAGTCCAGGCATTCTTAATACCTACAGACTTTTTAATATTCTCAAGAATGCTAAGCTTTCTCTTGATTCTGGGCTTTATACACAATCCTTTTGCCTAGAATTATATCCCTCACCTTCAACATGTATTCTTACTTAACAGTTTCTTCTACCTTAGAGAGATGCCATTTCTTTCAGAGGAAGCTATTCCAAACTCTCCAGTAATTGCTAGATCCAGCTAAGGTTTGGAGTTTCTCAGTGGTAGACCTGATTGAATCTATTCAACAGCCATCCTCCCCTTTCTTTATAATAAAGAGAACTACTTCGCTGTGGATACCCATCATCATCAATGTAATCTAATCACTAATGTGCTAATACCCTTCACCAGTTGCCAAACTAATGAGACATAAAGGAAAAATTAGCTGGAAATGCCAAAGAGGATATCCATCCTTGTTTCCAGCTCTGGATGTAGCTGTAGTTGTGATGTTTATTTAAAGCTGAGGTGCCACCTTAAAACCATGAAAGGTTCTAATGAGGTGGATGAAACTGGAGCCTATTATACAGAGTGAAGTAAGCCAGAAGGAAAAATACCAATACAGTATACTAACGCATATATATGGAATTTAGAAAGATGGTAACGATAACCCTGTATACGAGACAGCAAAAGAGACACTGATGTATAGAACAGTCTTATGGACTCTGTGGGAGAGGCAGAGGGTGGGAAGATTTGGGAGAATGGCATTGAAACATGTGAAATGTCATGTATGAAACGAGATGCCAGTCCAGGTTCAATGCACGATGCTGGATGCTTGGGGCTGGTGCACTGGGACGACCCAGAGGGATGGTATGGGGAGGGAGGAGGGAGGAGGGTTCAGGATGGGGAACACATGTATACCTGTGGTGGATTCATTTTGATATTTGGCAAAACTAATACAATTATGTAAGGTTTAAAAATAAAATAAAATTAATTAAAAAAAAAAAAACATGAAAGGAACATTCTACCAAGGGAGGTAGAACGGAAAGATCAAAGAAGACAGGGTCACTGATGACACTCAGTTAATTTTACCTCAATATGCTTTAAATTTGGCATTTATAAAATTCAAATCAATATAGTACCTATCTTTTTTTTGTTTTTAGAGAGTTAAATGAATGAATAATATTATTTATATATTTTTGGAGACATAATAATATTCAATAAATGTTTGCTATTATGAATTGCCAAGTACTGGGGTAGCTGTAGGTCATTGCAAGATTAAGAAAATTAGCATTTGACCCACAAAGAGCTCAAAATCTAGTAGAGGACACAGGTATGACAGAGTGAATTAAATGCTATTACAGAGGTCCTCCTGATGGTTATGATGTTAATGGGAATAAGAACAATGAATTTCTACCAAGGAATTTTGAAAAGACCTCCACAAATAGAAGAGAAACTTTATACTGTAGCCACAACCTCAGCCTATTTTTCTTCTATGTCCAAGTGTAGATAATGAAATAAAAAGAGGCAGAATATCTGAAAGTTCCATCAGAAACCACATCACTTAAAAGCCCTGCCAGTTCTAACTGAAAAATATGAACAAAAAGATAGTGTATAGGGGAAGGTCTTGCCGGAGGATTCTACCCTTATTTTTGGCTCTCCCTGCACTTAGCATTTTCCAGCTGGGAAAAATGGAGGACCATCCTTCTTGAAGATTGAACCTTCTTCAAAAAGCCTACAATGAGAGGTGCCATGTAAACACACAAAAAATAACAGACAGCTGAGCCCCTCCAGATCTCAGGGATGTGAGAATGGAAGACTGACTTAGCAAAGCAGAGGGTGGGGGGAGGAGAAGAAATTCAAAGGCCATCTGTCAGCTGAAAGGTTACAAAAAACAGTAACAGCAAGACATCCTGAATCTTGTCTTTTCCTTTGGCTGATTATCTGAATGTAACTTTAAACTTGGAGGTAAAAATTGATGCATTTCGTTTCTTTGAGTAATGCTAAAACCAAACATTCACTCAGAAAACAATTAGGACCAACAGTGTCTAACCGAGTTGCCTTTGCATTTTGCCTTTGCTGCACCGTACAGATACTACTAAGGGAGCTGCACACTGTAAGATATTATTCATATGAGTAATTTTTAAGACAGTACATTCATCTCACAATTTAGAAAAATTAAGGTGTAGGAAATGTCCTAGTTAGTGTTATCCACATGTCTATGAGTTGTTTCTTTTTATTTATTAAAGACCATGGTATCTCACTGGTGGCTCAGTCACCACCATGGCTTCCCTTGTGGCTCAGTTGGTAAAGAATCGACCTGCAATGTGGGAGACCTGGGTTTGATCCCTGGGTTGGAAAGATACCCTGGAGGGGGAAATGGCAACCCACTCCAGTATTCTTGCCTGGAGAATCTCCATGGACAGAGTAGCCTGGCACGCTATAGTCCATGGGGTTGCAAAGAGTCAGATACAACTGAGCAAGTAAACCCAGCACATGGTATCTCTCAGGGGCTTTCTCCCACTGGCTCCCTGCCATCATGATGGATGATGCCCTGTACATGTACATGTGCCTACACACATGTACAACCTTTCCAGCACACTTGCTTCTCAGTTCCATTTCTTCCTCCTCTCCAAAATTTTCTTAACTCCCCCATGATCCATGTCCATGAATATACCCTGAGTCTTGTCATCCCTGAAGCCACTCTACTTCCCAAATCATTTGTTCAAATAGCCTAATGTAGGTCTTAGCTTGACTGCTCTACCACTGCCTCTATTTTCAATTTGTATTTTAAATATTCTTTACTCAATAATATTAATTTCATTATATCTTGGAATTGTAGATACAAAGACAGGAAGGGGGAAAAAAAGGAACATGGTCCCTTGATTTTGTTATGAGATCAAGACAAGCGACAGAAGAAAGTACAGTTATAAGGCAAAAACCATGGCTCTGGGTTCTGAATATTTGTTGAGTTTAAAACTCAGAGGATGAGAAGGATTCAAACTATGGACAGATTTAAATGTTTGGCCTTTTGTAAACCCTGATGCAATCAAGGTGACCTCCGCAGCCAAATCTGAGGAGAGAAGCAGATTTTGCCCTTTCAAGCAGTACATATGCCAATACCTCCCAAGGGTATTTGATTTTCACCTTTTAGAAAAAATGCTTTAGATTCTTTTATCATCCATGGTACCTGGATACCTCTCACATTGTCTTCATTTTATTCACCAAATGGAAATCAACAATGTTGAGTGGCATCCAACTAATTTCTGGGAATAATATTGTAGATTCTGTCACAAAAGCTACAGATGCCAAGATTTTCTAGAAAACTAGGTTAGTTATGTCCAGGCAAAATCACTCAAGTCACAGTCCTATCCATGTTCTCTAATTTGTTTTTCTAATAACAAGGTCACAAAATACACATTCATGCAAGTAAACATTTCATTGTTTCACTGATCTTGTCCCTAGTGACTCTTTCACAAAAGGAGATAAGGGCGGTCTTTAAAAGAAGGAACCATATTCTTTTAATCCTTACCAGTTCTGATTCATGCTAACAAATGAAAGGAGGAATTTGGAATTCATCTTGGGAGCTTTCAGGTCTCTGAGTGTTCTGAGTCATCTTTTTCTCATTAGTGAGAGACAGCATTTTAATACAACAGTCTCTGTAGATGCTCCCTCCTTGCTACAGCCAGAGAGCATGCCTTTGTTATGTCACCCTGCTCTGGGGAGAACACAGAACAGACTCATTTATGGGAACGTCTGTAGACAATGCTCTATCTCATTTCAAAAAGCTCCAGATGTTACTTTAATATTCAAACCAACTTAAGGCATTAAAATATAAATCCACATCATAGCAAAATTATTTTAAAATGTTAGGTCTTGTAAGGTCTATTAAGCCCAAAAGGAATGCCTCCAGGATTTTCATACATTTATAAGGTGTGGTTTGTTTCCAAGTTCATTAGGTCATTCATTTAGTTGTTTAAGAAATAGGCGTTTTTGCACCTCCTGGGTGCCAGGCACTGTGCTAAGCCCTGGGGTTTCACCATCAAATGATGCAAATATGTTCAACGTCCTAGAAGAATTTAAAGAATTAACTGGAGAGGGAGGCAGTTTTATTAAACAAGTGATTCAATGAAATATTTGATTATAGATTTTCCAGTCCTTTGAAGAACACAGGTTTTGGGGTTTTTTTTTTGGAGAGATTAACCTACTGAAGGCAAAGATTGGCTATCAGAAAAGTCATTTTCTAAGGAAAGGGCATTTAAACACTTACATGGGGATCAATAAGAACTTGCTAGGAAAATAGGAGTAGTGAGGGGGATAAGGCATCCGGCCTTTGCAGGCCAGCCAAGTGACCAGCTTCGTACATGCCCCTGCAAGGAGAGAGAGAACCCGTGCAAACCTCAAACTTGAAAGACATCCTGTGCAGTTGATGGTTGGTGAGCAAGTACATGATTTGATAAATGGTACAAGGCATGTTAAAAATTTTGTATCTTATCCTAAGGGCAGTTGAAAGCTACCAAACATTTTTAAGTAGGGAAGCTACATATTTTGAAAACAGTTATATATTTTAAAGAAAGATCACTCTGAGTGTTAAGTGAAAAACAAATGTGGGTATAAAATCTGTACCCCTCAAAAAAAAATTACCTCTGCAGTATTTATACTTAACCATGTAGTAAAAGGTCTCCTGCTAGAAGTTAGATAATTGAGCTTAGAGTCCAAGCTCTTCTGTTACATAAGGTATAAAAAAATCTTAGTATGCTTTTAAAAACACCAAGAAATAGGGCATTTATTCTGGAAACGTTTAATAAAAGCAAGTTTCCAATCTCAATCCCAAACAGGTCATTCACATAAAATATATGTATGACCTTTAAAAGGACAAATACACATTTCACCTGGCTAGCTTGCCCTGTATTTATACCAGTGCTTGTCAAAGTGGGTTCCTAGACTAGCAACATCAGCATCAAGTGGAAACTAATTCAAAATGAAAATTCTCAGGCCGCTTCCAGACCGACTGAGTGAAGCCCTCCAACTGGCTCTGATGCAGGCTTCAGTTTGATAACTGCTATAGTTTGAGAATAATCAATTTATATAAATGGTGTTCACAAACAAATATGGCTGTTTTCCAAGACAGAGATGCTTGGTTATAGTCTATGAATTAGTATCCTTTAAACATTCATAGGCATTAATGTTGGAGGGAGGGACTTCATGTCTATTTTAAATGATTCATCCTAACAGAAATACCAAATGTCAGTGAGGATGTGAAAACAAGGAAACACTTGTCCCATGTTGGTAGGAATGTAAATTGGTGCAGCCACTGTGGAAAAATGTATGGAGGTTCAAAGCACTAAAAACAGAACTATAATATGACCCAGAAATTCCACTCCTGGGTATATATCAAAAAACCCACAAAAGCACTAATTTGAAAAGATACAGGCACCACAATGTCCAATTCAGTCAGTCACTCAGTCGTGTCCAACTCTTTGTGACCCCATGAGCCGCAGCACGCCAGGCCTCCCTGTCCATCACCAACTGCCGGAGTCCACCCAAACCCATGTCCATCGAGTCGATGATGCCATCCAACCATCTCATCCTCTGTCATCCCCTTCTCCTCCTGCCCTCAATCTTTCCCAGCATCAGGGTCTTTTCCAATGAGTCAGCTCTTCACATCAGGTGGCCACAATTTCCACTGCAGCATTATTTACAATTGCCAAGATATGGGAGCAACCTAAGTGTCCTTCAACAGATGAATGGATGAAGAAGATGCAGAGGATACATATAATGGGATACAACTTGGTCAAAAAGAAAAGTGAAATGTTACTATTTGCAACAATATGGACGGACTTAGAGTGCATCATGCTAAGTCAAGAAAGTCAGAGAAAGACAAATAGTGTATGATGTCACATATGGAAACTAAAAAATACACCAAACCAGTGAATATAACACAGAAGAACTAAACTCTCAAATAAGAGGACAAACTAGTGGGGAAAAGAAAGGAGGGAATGACAATATAGGGATAAGGGAGTAAGAGTACAAACTAGCATGTATAAAATAAGCTACAAGGATAAACTATAACACAGGGAATATAGCCAATATTTTATAGTAATTATAAATGGAGCACGACCTTTAAAACTGTGAGCACTATACTGTACACCTGTAACTTCTATAATATTGTACATCAACTATACTTCAATAATGAGTGTGTAAGTAAATAAAATGACATCCTGCTGATTACAAACTGATTGAAGCCAGAGAGGGTGAAAGGCTTGCTCTGGTCACAAAGTATTTGAGGGAAAAGACGTTGAGCTAAGACAAAGTTTGAGTTCTTGTCTGTCGTTTATCAATGTGTGACCTTGGGCAAGTTTGTTAACTTTTCAGGACTCAAGTTTCTTCACTAAAAACTAAAGATAACATGGTATTTATTCCATATTGGTGCTGTGAAAATCACTTGAAATAATAATGGTGAAGCCGGTCACTCAGTGACTGGCACATAGTAAGTACTCTAATAAATGGTAGAAATTTACTGGTTCAAAGAATGTTTTCCCTTCACATTTTGAGGTTTCTCTGAGTGGAATATCTTCTAAATGAATGTATACAATTGTTGCAGGCATGATTATACTCATTAGGAAAAGTTACATCTATATTAGTGATCCCTTGAACAATTGATAAAATCCTAGAATTGAGTATTTCTCTTCTTAGGACATCAATTCCAATACTCAAGACTCTTAATGACTAGTTCAAATTCCATTTTTCATCAAGGGAAGATCAAATGATACATTTTAGGGGACTGCTGATAGGTCCATCTCTTTGGTATCTTAAGTCTCTTCTATCTAAGTTCCTTCTGCTAAGGTGCTTCCCTAGATATGTATGTAGCTGATTTCTTCTTGTTACCCCTACTTTTGCTTAAATGTACACCTTCTTGTAAAGGACTTTCCTGATGAAATATTCTTGAACAGTCATTATAGAAATTCTTTTAGTTTTATTTTTGTACAAACATCTTATCTCTAAGCTATTGTTTTGCTTGTTGCTAGTATCCCCAGTTGGAAAGTAAGGTCCCTGAAAATTCAAGACTACATTCTCAGTATCTAAAACAGTAGAAGATTAACAGATATTTGTTGAATAACTGATTTGGACTAGGAGTTTATAGGACATTGATAAATTCACCACACAGTGAAGGAATTGATTTGGTTCACAATTACTAGTGAGTCTATAGTGAGAGTGATTGTTAAGAGCTTTTACTTTATACTCACTGTCAGATACTATGGTAAGCACTGTATATACCTCATATCATTTAGGCAATCTTACAAACTTATTAATCCCATTTTACAGATAGAGGACCTGGGGCTTAGCAATGTGATGTTAGTTGCTCAAATTTACAGAAACCAGAGGAGGCAAATTTTCATTTTCAACCAAGACAGTCATACATCTACAGATGCTCTGTTTTTGCCCACTGCGTTCCAATTCTTCCAGAATACCTCTAAAAGCAGAAGTAATAGTAAGATGAATAGTGAAAAGGGAAGAGACTGGAAACATGTGCTATGAAGTATTCACATTTTTTTAAATTGAAGTATAATTCACTTACAATATTATATTTGTTTCAGGTATACAATATAGTGATTGAGTATTTTTATGGGTTATGATCCATTTAAAGTTATAAAATATTGCCTACATTCCCTGTGCAAAGTACTTACTTTTGAAACATATAAGTCCCTCCCAGAATTAAGACAAAATATTGACACCTGGAAACCTGTGTGATACTCACAGGTTGGGCTCAGTGTTATAACAAGTGGATCTGATGCTCACATCTGAACCATGTTTCTCCTCCGTTGAACATAAAATGTTTCAAAGAACATCAGCATCAAAGAAGGTCATTTTGAGGCCATAAAAAAGTGACAGTAAAACATAGCCGTTATACAACTCACACAATACATGCATCTCTCTCTTGGCCAAAATGAGGGAATGCTATTTGTTTACAACTGATTCCTTTATTCTTTTTTTTTGTTTTTTAGGATACAAATTTCATTTAAGTTCCCATAGACTATAAATTAGAAGACACTGGAACATATCCAGGGACATAAAACAAGGTACAAAAATTTCATAGTCTGCAGGTATTGAAATCATACAGAATCTGTTCTCTTGTCACTGTGGAATTACGTTAGAAATCAGTATCAAAAGTTACTTGAAATTAACCCATATATTCTTTTATTCTCTTGATAGTTCCCTTATAAGTAAATAGGATTTATGGAAATATTTAATCATAGTCTCTCCCACTTTCTGATAGACAAACTTTAGAGCAAATCCTTGCTCTTTTAGATCCTCCACCAAATCACCCAATTCAAGCCCAAGTCCTTTAATAAGTTATTTCTTACATCATCTTACTTAGACACCTCATGACTGTCTATAATGTGTCTTCCCCTTGGTTGCAATAAGTAAAAAAACCACTAGCTTAGTCACAGGCATGCTGCTGGTGGTCTTTGGACAAAGGGCATAGACAGTTATCGAGGCTAATAGAGAATTAGGAGATTAAGGAAAGCGAGTTATTTTTAAGCGGCAGTCTGGGCTTCCTGGGGAGCTCAAATGTAAAGAATATGCCAGCAATGAGAGAGACCTGAGTTTGATCCCTGGGTTGGTAAGATCCCCTGGAGAAGGGCATGACAACCCACTCCAGTATTCTTGCCTGGAGAATTCCATGGACAGAGGAGCCTGGCAGGCTACAGTCCATGGGGTCACAGTCAGACACGACTGAGTGGCTAGTTTTTTTTCTTTCACCTGGATAGTGTTGGTTTATCTACCCAGTTAAGGAGACTGGTCAGTCTAAAAATCCCTTATCTCATATTTGTCAGGTTCTTTAAAGCAAGATATTAGAATTTTCTTTTTTTTTAATATAAATTTATTTTAATTGGAGGTTAATTAATTTACAATATTGTAATGGTTTTGCCATACATCAAGTCACATTATCTGATTAACAGGTATCAAACTGTTTCCCAGATGACTTTGGGAAGGCCATCTTTATGCCTTTGGAAACTCTACTGAATACAATATGAAAGCTATTAAAAATACATGTCCTTCCCACAATGAATATAATTTCTGCTCCAAAAATTTGAAAAGATTTTTGTTACTTCACTTTGGAAACTGCTTAGCACTGATAAATTAATTTCATTTATGGTTGACTGATTTTTTTTTTTTTTAGCAATTATTGCACAAGCCTGGGAGATCACTCACTGTAAGAAATAGAACCTGCAAGCTGCTTTAAAATGTAGTGAAAATTTTACAAATACTAAATCTAGCAGTTAATGAGGTTGACATAATATGCTTAAATATTTATTAATTTTTATTTCATGGCTTATTTCAAGTTGATAATTTTGTCTGTGTATTTTTCATGTCTCAGATATTTTCCAAGATCCTAAACATCTTCTTTTTGTTTAACAGCTGAAATGACCCTGTATTTGGTTATAGGTAGTTGGTTGTTCTTGCTAGTTGTTCAACAGATACTTCTTGCTCTTAGTCCTTAATTGGTGTGAACAGCTTCTCTCATATATGTTTATTTGTTTATCTATTACTTTCTTTTTTTTAATTTAATTTTATTTTTAAACTTTACATAATTGTATTAGTTTTGCCAAATATCAAAATGAATCCGCCACAGGTATACATGTGTTCCCCATCCTGAACCCTCCTCCCTCCTCCCTCCCCATACCATCCCTCTGGGTCATCCCAGTGCACTAGCCCGAAGCATCCAGTATCGTGCATCAACCCTGGACTGGCATCTCGTTTCATACATGATATTTTACATGTTTCAATGCCATTCTCCCAAATCTTCCCACCCTATCCCTCTCCCATAGAGTCCATAAGACTGTTCTATACTTTTAATTTATATACACATACAGTTGACCCTTGAACAAGGCATGGGTTGCACAATTGAAAATCCACATATAACTACAAACAGCACTCCATATCAGTGGTTCCCCATTGACAGATTCAACTAACTTTGGATCATGTATTACTGTAGCATATTTCTTGAAAAAATTCCAAGTATAAGTGGACCTGCACAGTTCAAACCAGTGTTATTCACGGTTCAACTGTATTTGATGTGGTATATTTATACAATGGGGTATTCAGTTCAGTTCAGTTCAGTTGCTTAGTCATGTCCGACTCTTTGAGACCCCATGAACTGCAGCATACCAGGCCTCCCTGTCCATCACCAACTCCTGGAGTCCACCCAAACCCATGTCCAATCATGGACCAATCATCCAACCAATTTCATCCTGTCGTCCCCTTCTCCTCCTTCCCACAATCTTTCCCAGCATCAGGGTCTTTTCAAATGAGTCAGCTGTTCATATCAGGTGGCCAAAGTACTGGAGTTTCAGCTTCAACATCATTCCTTCCAAAGAACACCCAGGACTGATCTCCTTTAGGATGGACTGGTTGGATCTCCTTGCAGTCCAAGGGACTCTCAAGAGTCTTCTCCAACAAAACAGTTCAAAAGCATCAATTCTTCGGCGCTCAGCCTTCTTCACAGTCCAACTCTCACATCCATACATGACCACTGGAAAAACCATAGCCTTGACTAGATGGACCTTTGTTGACAAAGTAATGTCTCTGCTTTTTAATATGCTGTTTAGGTTGGTCATAACTTTCTTTCCAAGGAGTAAGCATCTTTTAATTTCATGGCTGCAATCATCATCTGCAGTGATTTTGGAGCCCAAAAAAATAAAGTCAACTGCTGTTTCCACTGTTTCCCCATCTATTTGCCATGAAGTGATAAAAAGAATGAAATGATACTATTTGCAACAACGTGGTTGGACCTAGAGATTATCATACTGAGTGAAGTAAGTCAGACAGAGAATGACAAACACAATATCTCTTATAAGTGGAATCTAAAAAAATGATACAAGTGAATTTGTATACGAAATAGAAATAGACCCACAGACACAGAAAACAAACTCATGGTTACCAAAGGGGAAGAGGGGAGAGAGAAATTATGAGTTTGGGTTTAACACATACAAACTACTATATATAACATAGATAATTAACAAGCACCTACTATTTAGCACAGGCAACTTTACTCAAAATTTTATAATATCCTATAAGGGAAAAGAATCTGAAAAAAAGATATATAAATGGATGTATAACTGAATCACTTTGCTGTACACCTAAAACTAACAAATTGTAAATCAAGTAATACTTCAATAATTTTTTTAAAAAAGTAATCAGAACTCTGAACACAAAAGAAGAAATCTCTATGTACAGAAAGTTGCAAGTAGAATGTAAAGTACATTTTTTTTCCCCTGAACAATCTAAGATCAAGTTGTCAACCTGATGCCCTACCAACTCCATTATCCTTTCAGTGTGTATTGACTACAAATCAGAACATCCGCCTTTGCAACCCCACACATCCATCAACCTAGGAAATTAACACTGACACATTACTACCATCAATCCTTAGATCTGATTCGAGTTTTGTCAGTGTCCCAGTGACAACGTTAGTGGCACAGAAATAAAGTTCAGAATTGTGGTTTGATTGCCTTTTGTTAGATCTCTTCAGGCATTCTTTAGTTTGGAGTCATTCTCAGGCTTTCACTAACTTTTATGAATTTGTCATTTTGAGCGATTACAGACCAGGTGTTTTCTAAAAGTTTCTCCTGATTTGAAGCTGTGTGGTATTTTCTCTTCCTCGACACTAAGGCTGCCTCTTTGTGAAGATTAGCACAGAAGTGAGCTTTGTTCTTCTCATTGCATTGGATGTATCAGGTAACAAATGTAATTTACCCCACCACTGATAATGTATACTTTGTGAGTATATGGCTAAGGTGGTATGTGCCAGGCTTTTCTACTATAAAAGCTCTACTTTTTCCACTATAAAAGCATTATAATTTTATATTTGTGACTTTATGTATTTTATGAGGAGGTGTTTTCAAACTCTGTAAACATCCCAAACTTTATTACATTTTGTCTACATATTAAAACTATAAATTCACATTGATACCTCAAATTCCAATTCAGTACCACAGAGGTTGCTCCATTTTCCTCTTTTCCATACTTGTTCTTCCATTCTCTGTCTGCCAAGAAGAAGCTTGGCTTTCATCATCCTCTGTATGCATATTTAATCAAATAACTCAGTACATAACCATCTCTATGCCTCAGGCTGGCCTCGTGACCCTGTTTGGGCACTAAACTTGACATTGTGTAGACTCCTCCATGGACAGCCTCTTTCCTCTGGCTCAGTCTCTGATTCCTGAATCTGCTTCAGCTAATAGCTTTAATACTCTTTCTGCCTTATACAATTCCAGGAATGGAAGAGAAGAAAGAGGGCTGAAGACAGAAAGGAAAAATAAGAGGAAATGTGTGAAGAAGGACTATCTGGCATGTTTGCATTTGTATCAATAGGAAGCTTTGTCTTATAGAATTCTTACCTCCTTCTCACTTCCCTCCCCCAAGATTAAAGAAAAGGTTAGCCATATAAACTACCTAGTCAGAAGGCTCTTACTTCAAGAGAGGCTTATGGTATTTAATGGGCATACCAAATAATTATAAACATGTACGTGCCTACCAAATAATGGTTCTATGTTATTATATTTTACACACTTCACTGGGGAAGGACTTAATTATCATAAAGTTATTAATACAACTGTATATCATACTCAGTTTCCACATGTTCCAGAGATATATTTCTATCTCTTATAAAGGAACACATTTTATGAATGACTTAATTAGATGGATTCAAAATTACCTTTATAAGAAAGTCACTTTCAATTACTTACATTATGTTACCTTTTCTTGAGTCGGAGAAGATGGGGAACTTTCAGCTGGGATATCACAAACTGTCATTAAGCTTTTATTAACTTTAAAACTTACCTCTTAGTCTTGGAGAAGTATGTCATTTATGTTGTCTCCTGTAGTGAGTTTGAAAGATTGATACAAGTCATGAAGTATCAATGGTGTTAACTTTTGAACTCATTAACACACTGTTTATTTTAAATACAGATAAAGTGTTGTACTGCATTTCTTATAGTTACTGTATTAAATTACATAGCACTTGGAAATGCTTACCCGGTACCTCTTAAGTGTTTATCAAACAGGAGTAGTGTTTTCATTACTTGCATAATCATTTCACTACTGAAGGTGAAGTAGGGGGTGACAGAACATAGGGTTTTTGAATTCTAGTTGTATGCTTCATTTTTAGTTCCTTGTTTCCCTGTTTTGTTTTTGTTTTTACATAGCCGAGTTTACGGAGAAGGCAATGGCACCCCACTCCAGTACTCTTGCCTGGAAAATCCCATGGACGGAGGAGCCTGGTAGGCTGCAGTCCATGGAGTCGCAAAAAGTCGGACACGACTCAGCGACTTCACTTTCACTTTTCACTTCCATGCATTGGAGAAGGCAATGGCACCTCACTCCAGTGTTCTTGCCTGGAAAATCCCAGGGACGGGGGGAGCCCGGTGGGCTGCTGTCTCTGGGGTTGCACAGAGTCAGACATGACAAGCGACTTAGCAGCAGCAGCAGCCGAGTTTAACAATGCCCTTGTCTTTCTTATAACACAATAGTAATATAATAAAGTATAAACTCTTACATATAATATATAAGCTATAAAAATATACATACTCATTTTAAAAAGAAAAGACACTTAAGCTTACAGTCCTTTTCTTAGGAGAAACTTCTTGTCTTGCTTGGATTTCTGCACATTTTGTGAAGAAACACTGACACCTTCCATTCCAAGCTATCTTTTAAAGATACTTGTATAGAAAACAACACTGAAAGATACAGAAACCATCTTTCTGTAGAGTAGAGGGCAGATTATTTCTAGATCAGGGATTAAAAAAATGGTATCTCCCTTTATGGCAAAAGTTGGGACTATTTGCCAGCAATGTTTGCTCTCTTATAAGTCCAGTGTTTCCTAAGGTTGGTTTCTCAGCAGTGACACAAACTCATTGGATATATACTGCGTTTATCCAGTCCTCCTTTGCATCACACTCATGGCACTGGGGAGATAGGGACAAAAAGAACTGCTGTCAGTACTGAAACTCTTACCACTTGCTGTGCCATGAGGAACAGTCCTTAGTCTCCGACCTAGAAGTCTTGTGTCCTCTGCCATGATCTGTAACAGTGTGACAGGCTTACTTTTGAGGTCACAAGTAGGGTAAAATCTTTTTTTCTTTACAATTATTGACACATTTTTGCATTATTTTTGATCTTTGTCATATTCTCAGTTCTCACACTTTAATATCATAAACTTTCCTATACAAAATAATGCAAAAATATCTTCACTGGCTTTATGATCTTGCTTTTTCAAAGAATTCACATAATGCACCAATAGGTCCATTAGAGAGGGTATTTGAGGCAATTGTTATTAATCTGGGTGATCCAACTAGTGAAAAACACATAAATAATATCGGGGAAAGAGAAATTCTTTTTGAGCTAGAAATCTTGTGTCCTGTCTGCATTTCTGGCAGTTTAGCTCTTGGTAATAAACTCACAGTGTTGAGATGATCACTTGCCCACTCCAGATGCTCTAAGTGCTTGCTTTAGAAGAACTGCTTATAGCAAAACTGTCACATTTCTAGGAGTCTCACATTTTCAATGATCTCTACAGAGCCTAAGAGTAAACATTCTTCAGAACTCTCAGGTTCATCCTATCTGCAATTAAGAACTCCTTCAGAAGGTTTCTACTTTCTAAAAGGATCAGAGAATTTATAACTCACCATTGCTTTTAGAAATCTCATGATTTCTATTGAATGAAAGGCTTGGTCACCACAGATTTAAGACTTTAATAAAATATTATAGGTAGACAAAAGTCCTCCAGATATAAACTCATTTCATCAACCCAGGACCTTCTGTAGACTAATTTCCAATTCATATAAATTCTCAGTAATGTAACTGAGTGCCTCTAAGGATGCAAGTGAAAAAAATACAGCCATACAGTGAATTTAACAAGGGTATGCTCACTGACAAAGTGGAAGTTGACTGCTTTAATGCAGATATAAGATGCCATTTGTTTTCAGTGATATTGATGGCTTATATATTTTAAGTCTCCAAGAGTAAAGTTCCGCACTCTTGGCTAAAAAGGAGTTCTTTTCAAAATTATATACTGCCCTTGGTAGGGTGATGGCAAACATTCATTTCATGATTTCACAAATTTATATTGAACTCTTTCTGCATGTCTGATGCTGTGCAAGGCCTGAAAGCTATAGCAATATATATATATATATATATATGTATATATATATATATATGTATATATATATACATATACATATATACATATATATATGACAGACTCATTCCCTGCTCCCATTGAGTTCCTCAATGGATGAACTAACAATTATCAACTCTAAAACTGTAGTTTTGATAAGTGTGATGTGTGACAGTATGTGATACAAAATTAGCCTGCAGGGTGATGGAGAAGTCTTTTGTCATGTTTCAAAGAGCTCCTATTCCAGAGGTCAGCTATTAGTAGCTACTGTTCTTTGAGAGGTTGCACAGTCACCATGATTCTTCAAGATCAGAAACATGACTGCTTCTCTCATTGCATTTCTTACAATCCTCTTCCATCTTTTATCCAAATCTCATCCTACCCAATCCCAGTACATGTCATATTTAAGTATAAAACCTCAATTACGCCACTGTCACAAACTGAATTCCCTAGAAAGCAGACTCTGAGTTTAGGAGCTTTGTTTATCCATACATCTCTTTGGATTAATACATATGGAAGGTAAGGAAAGGAGGCAAGATTGGACAGATGGTTAAATTGCACTGCAATGCAATCTCAGTGATGGCTGTAGCTAACTCCATGGAGAGCTCTAAAGATCTGATTGTCCTTCAAAATTGCTTTGAGTTAGAGAGTGGTGGTTAGCTCTTTATAGTCCCAGTTGATCAGTCACTGCATGCAGTCTGCTCTAGGAAAAAGGTGTGACCTTGAACAAGGAAGTTCTCTCTAATAAAAGCATCTCTTAAAAACAGCTGTTTGCTGACATCTGTCTGCTGCGGCACTTCTAGCAGCCAGCGGGCAAGATTCTTCATTCTCAAAGGATGTGTATCATGCATCAAGGCATCCACCATAGCTTCTCTCTCTTGTATACAGAGTTTCATAAACAGGTTCCTCTATATGAAATGGCCATACACTCCATTTCTCTTAATATCTTTTAACTCCCCATTCAAGTCTTAACTGAAACTTCTTGAAAGTTTCTCTTGATAGACTCTCCCCCATAGAACTCTGTCTGTTTCCTACTGTAGACCTTATCATAGTATAGTCTAGATGTTTGCTTACTTTCTGGATCCTCTTCAAAATTTTGTACTACTTGAGGATATAAATTAGTCATCATTGTATCATCAATGCTTGAAATCATGGCCACTATGAGGCAGACCATCAATAGTTGATTAAATGATTGAGAGAGAAAAGGAAGGAAGGAAGAGGGGAGAGAAAAGGAGAAATAGAGTAACAGACGTGAAGACGATCAAACTACTCTTTAATTTCTGATCTTCTAACATGCTAGCTGCATGGCTTTGAATACATTATTTTAACTAATTTTCACTGTCCTTCATGTGTAAAATAGAAATAATAACTCTCACTACTAGGGTTTTAATGTATCTGTTTCAGAAGAGATGCCAAGTATATTTTGGTTCTTTCTCTCCTCCTCTTCCCTATGAGCAAGTACGGTAATAAACAAGTGTCTTCTCTAATGCTCTCTGAGTCTATGCAAAGAATAATGCATTTTGTTCATACCACATAAAAAATAAAATGTTGTCATTTGAGGAATATTAAAAAGTTAATGTGGTGGAAGCCTGACACGTGTGAGGTCTGAAATTAATTATAAACAAGTAAGTAGTTTATTGGATTGAAGTGACAAAATTAGAAAGTAAGAAAATATTACAACATTGGGTTTTACAGAATCTATAATGTCTCCTTCCCTGGGTCTGGGTAATACTAGGACAACATCTGACTTTTATCACATGGGAACACCATAAAGTTCATAGCATTAGATTTTCAAATTGATTTTTTTTTAATGTTGCTTGCTTTCCTCAAGTACATGTCATTATGCAGGAGACCTAAAAGGACATGGCTACTGGATGCAAGTAGGCTCTTGTATACGGGACAATTTGACTCATAGTCTCAGTCATGATTCTACCTCTTCAGATTTGGTTTCCTGTGCCTTAGCCTAGGAACAGGCCCTTCTGTGTCCTGTACCTGACACCAGTCCTGGGCATGCCACCATTGCCCAGAGTCACACAGCTAGATCTCAGCCAGTTTCATGGAATGTCAGGGCATGACAAAAATAAGTCTTATGCTTTTCTGGTCTCCACTTGTTCTACTTAAGCTCTCTTCAGAACAGCTTTCCTCAGGCTCTGAGACCGTCCATCCTCTGTACGTGCCCAGTCCAAAAGATTGGTGGAGGAGCTCTCTGACCAGTAAGGCTGGCTGCATTCTGGGCTTCAGCCACAACTCATCTTTCTCTTTCCTCAAGGTCCAGGGGGCACTGTGGGTGATGGTAAAGAGCTGCTCAAGGAGCCAGATAAGATGCAATTTAAAGTCTGGAGGGTCTCTGAGTGATAAGCTGTCAATCTTTCCCTGATCACCCTAGTCCCATGTGATCTCTCTTTTTGCACACTCATCAATATTCTCTCTTTAGATTCCTCTGTATAAGGTTATACAGTTTGGTGATAACTTTCAACAAATTGACTACACAATACAACAAAAATCTTTAGATGTACAATTCAAAGCCTTTAAAATCTGACTTCTATTTACCCTTCAAAGTGTGTCTTAGATCTCAAATATACCAATTTCAGGGCAAGATGGCCCTTTATTCCTCACTCTGACTTCACACTGGCATTAGTCTTACCCTGACCATCTATTTTTAACATATTACCAAAGTGATTTCTTTTTAAAATAATATAAGCCATATTGCGTCTCTCTTCTACACAAAAACCCTCTAATAGTTTCCTTTGTGTGCTGTGCTTAGTTGCTCAGTTGTGTCCGACTGTTTGTGACCCCATGAACTGTAGCTCTCCAGGCTCCTCTGTCCACGGGGATTCTTGAGGCAGGAATACTGGAGTGGGTTGCCATGCCCTCCTCCAGGAGATCATCCCAACCTAGGGATCGAACCCATGTCTCCCGCATACCAGGCAGGAGACCTAGGTTCAGATAGCTTAACATCTGAACCACCAGGGAAGCCCAAGAATATTGGAGTGGGTAGCCTATCCCTTCTCCAGGGGATCTTCCTGACCCAGGAATCGAACCTAGGTCTCCTGCATTGCAGACAGATTTTCTTACCAGCTGAGCTACCAGGGAAGCCCTTTATCACCAGGGTCTCCTGCATTGCAGGTGCATTCTTTACCAACTGAGTTACCAGGGAAGCCCTTTATCACTCATTTAAAAAAAAAAAAAAAAAAAAACCTATCTTTATCATAGCTCATGAGACCCTTTGTGATCAGCCCCAACTCCCTGCTCTCTCTCCATGACTTACCTTTCTACCGCCTTCATTCTGTGCTAACTACACTGGCCTTTTTGTTTTTCTTAATATACCAAACATATTTCCACCTCAGGATCTTTGCATTTACTCTTCTTTCTGCCTGTACTGCTCCTTTCCTGACTATTTTAGTCTTTTCTCATTTCCTCAATTTCCTATGTTATCAAATGTCTCCTTGACACAATGGTTTTCATTAACCACTGACTTACACTATTATGCACCACCTTGCCTTATCACTTTCAAGCCCCCTGCCTTTTTTATTTTTCTTTCGACACTATGCACCATCCTACACAACATATGTTCTATTATTTGTAAGCATTTATATTGAGTTTCTCTTTGAAACCAAGAGTCTTGGAACCACAAACTTCATTTTTATATTTCCACTTCTAGCATACAACAATATGCTTGGCATAGAATTGGGCCTCGATGTAATCTTATGGAGTGATTACACAAATGAATACATAAATGTCAAATGTTCTCCCCTCCTGCGTGTTTGCTTAGGTTTTCATTTTCCATGCATGCCACTGCCCTTCCCTTCTTATCCTGGCCTTTATTTCTAATTTTGTCCAAGTACCATGTCTCCTGTATAATCTGTAATAATAGTACTATTCATGGTATGCTTTCCCTCCTAGGAGCCCTTATCTAAAGTGTTTTGAAGATCAAACATATTTGGCAATCATGAAGCACAATATTGTTGTTTACTAGGAAAAAAAAACTCTAAGGTCCTTGAAGGCTATGACATTCTTCTGTTTTTTTTCTGTATCTCTAGTTTCTTCTTTGTCTCTGAAGTTTAATAATATTTTACAGAATCTGATTAATTCTACATACATTTATAAGATCATTGTCTTAACTAATCTTTCCCCAAATAGTACTATAGATATTATCAGCCATGGCTTATTCTGTTCAGGTAAAATAAATTTGATTTTTGTTAACATAAGGTATTCAGTGTAAGTTTATTTCAATTAAAATGTGCAGTTATTCTGGTCCTAGTTCAGTTCAGTCACTCAGTCATGTCCAACTCTTTGTGACCCCATGGACTACAGCAAGCCAGCTTTTCCTGTCCATCACCAACTCCCAGAGCTTGCTTAAACTCATTTCCATCAAGTCAGTGATGCCATCCAACTGTCTCATCCTCTAGATCAGTCCCAATACCAGTAGCCTGGAATTTGAATAGCTGCAAGTTTTTCTTATGTCTGAACCATTTATAATGATACTTTAGGCAAATCTAAGCCCCTTCTGTTATGTGAAAACACAGAAAGAAGATAGCTGTCTATGAACCAGTATGCAGGCTTTCATTAGACATGAAATCTGTCAGTGCCTTTATCTTGGACTTCACAGTCACTAGAATTATGAGAAATATACTTTTGTTATTTGTAAGTCACCCCATCCATGATAATATATTACAGAAGCCTGGACTAACACACAGGACTGTGAAGAATTGACCTTTTTGTGAAAAGCTTTTGAAAATCGTAGGTGAGTGACAATAGGTACACCATGGATAACCACTGCCAACTCATTATAAGTTATATTGTAAATCACCAAGCAATTTCCCCTTCACTAGTATATTCTGATGTTGGTGTTGGTCATATCTTAACACAGGAAAAAGATGTCCAGTACCCCAAAAGCATGCTCTTAAATAAGTGTGTCACATGGATAGGTTAGGGAAGAGGACACACAATACTTTTATACCAGAGCAAGAGACAGTTAGAAAGCATCATTATCAAGGGTGCCAAGGAGGGTTCAAGGTGAGCTAAATAAAGGTACACTAAATTAAACATTAATTAGAAGCCTGGCAGGCTTCAGTCCACGGGGTCGCAAATAGTCAGACACAACTTATTGACCACACACATTAAATTAAATATAAAAGACAATAAAGCAGATACTTCCTGGATGTACATGACAGACATATAGCAAGATATTATAGCAAAATTGATGATGATCACTGCAGTGCTTATATATATTTCAAATAGATTTTATTGATTTATTAAATAGAAATTGTATACAATTTATTTTTAAAAGGCCAATTCCCAGATTGAAGGGCAGTATTCTCTACAAATATAGACTATTTCTTGCCCATAAATGGCCAAGGTTGAGCCATGTAATCCCCATATAATTCAGAAGTAGAAAACACAGAATGCCATTTTAACCAAGCAATAATTGGTTTCTATATTGTTTACAACTCATATTTGGAGCTACATTTTGTTCACGTTCACCCATACATCTTTCTGAGAAGAAACAAAAATTGGACCCCTGATTGAATTTGGTAAAGTGAACATGCCATTTGTCTCTTTCCTAAGTGACAGAAAGTGAGAATGTATTAAAAGTATATAAATTTTCAATAACAGTGCAGAATACAAAACAACAGAAAGTTGGAAATTAATTGAATAGTGACTGACTTAGAAGTTCCAAAAAACTTAATCTTAAAATAGAAATGGGAAAGGCATTCCCAATTCACATTTCAAAGCTTTAAATGGTTTAGCAATTGATTGCATAAGGTCAGTTGGTTTACAAACAAGAGATTGTTTAAAAATCTGTTTAAGAAGTAATTTGACTCCCCAATCCCATGCCCATATCTATCCAACAATGCATTGGTTCTCCCATTCTCCAGGAGAATGCTGCCAGGCTTCTGGAAGGGCTATGATGCTCACCATGCAGGAGGCTGGCAGTCTCTTTACTGGGGATTACCACTTGACTCCCACATACACCTTGGATATAAAAACAATCCAAAAAGTCACTGACACTGAAGGCTCACCAAGGAAATTACGCATTCAGACTACCTCACAGTAAAGATGAGAGTTGATAAACATCTCCTTCCACAACAGCAGAAATTCCAGTGGGTGTTTCAGTGCCCCTACTCTCAAGTATGAACCAGGTAGCACCAGACAGCTAAAGAAAGCATCTCACATGAAATGCAGATAAAAATAAGTAGGGAAAATGGACCAAAACTAGGGGAAAAAAAAAAAACAAAAAACCTCTTAGAAGGTATTTGCATAGTTAGGGAAAATAATTATTACGTTTTGGAAAAATATACTCATTTATTGAATGGTTTAGCTGAGAATAGTAGTTTATTGGCCATAATATCAACATTGACAATTAAGGGACAACGTAATGTAGTAGATAAAACATGGCTTCTGGAGACAAACTCCTTGGACCTGTAGTTTTAAAGTCTTTGAGAATATCACTTACTAACAGAACACCACTTATTTTTATCCAACCCCTCTGTGCCTTAGTTTCCCTTCTGTAGAATATAAGTGAAATAGTACTTATGTTCTAGACTAGGAAATAATGTTTGCAGGATTAAATAAATATTTTTGAAGTTTGTGGACAATGTCTGACACATAAGAAGCACACTAAAAATGTAAGAGATTTAACATTTTTGGCCTAAACAAGATGATGATGTAAGTGTAATACTAAGAATAAAGGAGTAGAAGTGTACGTGTGTATGGTGGAGATGAAGATGGAAAGAAAGGGAGGTAAATATTCATCTTCTACACTGGGAAAGTCATCCCTCACTGTAAAAATACAAGAAGCAACCTACACATGTTATTTCTAAACACAGTGGTCTCTCTCACATGAAAAGTAAAAATGTTTTTCAAGGGACCAAAAATTGGGGATAGGAGTAATTGGAGGAATATTAATTCTGAAATAAAATTTGAGAACTATGTGATTTGTTTAAACATAGGCAAGCATGACTTTGGTAAATTTACTTAGAAATTACATGTATAATATGAAAAAGAAGGTAGCCCTGGCAATGTTTAACTTCATATTCTGATATGATTATTTATCATTTTAACCATTTGTCTGAAACTTATGAATTTTTCTTTGGGCATGAAGCCCCCTTGCTACTTTTAGACCCTGTATTGATCTCTGCAACTCTCAGTGGTAGTCACAGCAGCTGGAAAACAAACACTTATGGCAAGGTTTTCTGCTTTACAATGTGAGTAATGACACCTGTGCACACTCTCGTTGAATTTTAAGTGGCTGGAAACTTCATTATAGAACAAGCTAAACTATTTCCAAGGTATGGTATTACAATAAATGATCCCCTTAGCTGAACAGCAATAAGTTTTCTACCCACTATTATTTCACTAAACACCATGGCCCATAGGACAATGGGTGAAATTATGACCACCTGCATTTAAAGGAAGGAGAACAAACAGCACAGAAACATTAAAAAGGAATTAGGAAGGATATTATGACTCAGATGGTATTATCTATAGTCATGGAAAGCATATTCAGAGAAAATTACTCAAATTACCAAAAGACAGATTTACTTTATAGAAGGTTTGGCAAGACCCTAAGGAAAGAAAGGATGGTGAAGGATATGAGGAAAGCATGCATGTTTCTTGAATAATTCTTGTAAGCAAGATATTAGATGGGCTCAGACATCAAAAACTAAAATCTGGGAGAGAAGAAACAGGAACACAAACAAGCAAAGGTGTCCCTGGTGGAAAGAACGGCTAGCGCTCATCCTTGCATGACAGTGGCCATGCAGAAGCACGGGTTTGAAGAAGTCAGAAATCAAGAATTTTACATCAAAAAAGACAATCTGAAAATTTTGAGTATTATTTAAAGGAAGAGAGGTTTGGTAAGAGGGAGGGAGAGACGTCTGGGGCAAACACCATAGTCCAGCCCCACAGGCCTCCTTTTTTGGTCTCCAGGCACAGTGGACTCTTAAAGAAGTTTCCAGCTATTGGATTTTAGCATACCTTCATAGGCTTACAAAACAGTAGGGATGTCTCTTTCTCTATGCCCATTACTAAGTTCTAGTAATACCATCCTCATCAATAAAGTCAACTTGGCAAGTGGGGATACATAAGAATTAGGTCTCCATTTTCTGAAGACAAACAGAAAGTTTTCAAAAACAAATTATTTTATATTCAAAAGCTAAGAGTTCTAATTACCATTCTTGTTATACTGCAACAGATTAAGACTTACTGGGAGAAATAAATATGATTTGGGTAATATGTACAGTGGCTTTCTGTAGAGATGGGGAGGGCATTTTATTTCTATTTATTCTTACTTGGACAAAACTGAACAGTAAAGCTGATGGCTTCAAAGCAGACACTGTGATTGGAATCTGAAGCCATGTCCAGTGCATTAGCTGCCTGAGACTGCCTTTTACTCAACACATTTATTTTCTTGTTACTACAAACCATTTTAGAAGTTCTGGCTTGTATTCATCTTGTTATAGCTAATTAAAATGGTAAGAAAGTAAAAATCTGAATTATGTGTTTTAAGAATACTTATAAATGGTTAATAGACTATTGTAACCTCTACATTCTCAAGTTAAAGGAAACAAAGTCTTACTGAATGACTGTTAAGTACTCTCCTACTTTCAGAAGGAGGCAGTCATATTTTAACTACTGCAATAACAAAATAATCCATGTATTTTACTAATAGGCTTGATTATAATCATTAAGTTTAATTTAAAAATCAGATTTTTTTTTCTATTATGTATGCTTTTCCCACAGCTACTGACTATTGTGATACTGACAAACTGATGAGTTTCTGTTATAATTTGTCTGGCCAAGTATCAGTTTCCATTATTGAGAAACGTAATCCATATTTGATGCTCTATGGGGCTTTCCAGGTGGCACCAGTGGTAAAGAACACATCTGCCAATTCAGGAGATCTGACGCAGATTCGAACCCTGGGTTGGGAAGATCCCCTGGAGAAGGGCACAGCAACCAATTTGTATTCTTGCCTGGAGAATCCCTTGGACAGAACAGCCTGACAGGCTGCAGTCCATGAGATTGCAAAGAGTTGGACACAACTGTAGCAATTTGGCACAGCACAGCAATAATATAACTTAATAATGGTAATGATATGCCAATTTTATATCTCATGCTCTTTGTAAAAGGATTTACTGTGAAACAATACAGATATCTGCTTCACAGTCACAGGACAGTACATAATTCATTTTAATGCAGAGACAGACTCTGAACCTCATATGAGAAAGGCTTTATTTTACTCACTGACCACTCAGCACCTGAAACATAATAGTTCACATACACTTTCACTTAATGAGAGTGTAAGGAACATGAGAAAATAGGGCTTGTTTTGAGGTCATCTAATCATTTTCTTTAATATGCAGATATTTCAAGGCAATATAAAACTGATAAGGTCATCATATAGTTGTGTGTGTCTGTGCATGCGTGTGTGTGTGCGTAGCTGCTTGATCCCTTTGTGTTTAATCAGAGCAGTAGTAGACAACTGATGCTGTTTTGATCACTATTATGAAAGGCTTTCCTATGGGACTGGCATCAGAATCCTGGGGCTATCCTTGATAATGATGAGAGAGAGTGAAAAAAATACAGCTTCTGACATTCAGAAGTTGTCCTGACACTCACAGCAATGCCATGTTATTCTATTAGACACAAATATTCTCACAAAATACCATCCTCACACAAGGTTATTCTGAAACTATGATAAAATTGAGATCACTTAATTTTGTCTAAGCACAATAAAAACAATCTCAATAAACCACCCATAAATAAATGCTGCTTCTTCACTAATCACTTTTCCTCATTCTCATCTTCCCTCCCTAGAGATACCCTCCCTATAGATAACCCAAGCATATCACCCTTTCTGGCAGCATCCAATCCAGAGAGAACCCCTACTTCTTTAGACCTTCTTCCAATTACCTGACCAAAGCTCAAATCCTATACAGGTTCATTCTAACACCCTCTTACTGAGATAGTCCACAGTTCCCCGGGGTTGTGTGTTCTCCCTTGCGAAATGAATAATAGGTCCAATTTGTTCAGCTACAGGTATGTTCCAGGAGGTCTTTGGCTACAGGGCATTGATAATGACAAAAACAGGAACAGCAGCAACAAAAATTATCTATTGCTCACTTTACTACAGCCACAATCCTCCTTACTACTGTGAATGCAGCACACACCCCCTCCTCAGGACATTTGTTCTCAGTGTTCTTTTGCCTGGATAATTATTAACTAGACATCTGCATTATCCCTCTCTAATTTCTTCTGTATCTATCTAAAAATGATTACTGGATAATAAACTGTTGCAAAACTTAGGGGTTTAAATAGCATTATTCCATTCTCACTCATGAGCATGTGGATTTTCTGGGGATCTAAGAGCTAGAATGGGCTTGTCTGTATTTTCTGCTTTAGGCTGTGGGCTCCACAGGATTGCGAGTCCCACTGTGCACTGAGCTCACAGTTTCATGTATACTCATTCTGTATTGAAGGGACAATAGTTATCTATAAGAAATGGTCTCATGGAAATAGCAGAGCCACAAAACAGTATTCCTCACTGCACAAGCACAGTCCAAGCTTTTGTTTTCTCCATATCTTCTGCTGCTGCTGCTGCTAAGTTGCTTCAGTCGTGTCCAGCTCTGTGCAACCCCATAGACAGCAGCCCACCAGGCTCCGCCTTGCCTGGATTAACTTTCCATTAATCAAAACAAGTCACATCATTGAGGCTAAAATCAAGCAGGGTAGTGGACTCCTCCTTTGGTGGCAGAACTACAAACTTATATGACAAAGGTTGTGGATATAGGGACAGGAGAAGAATTGGGACTAGTATCAATTAACTCAATCTACCACAAGATTTCTGTATAAATTTTATCTTTAAAGAGAGAACTTTCTCAATCACTCTAACAAATGTCACAGCTCCTCCATCCCCATTGCTTCCTTTTATCGAGCTTTATTTTCATTTGAAGTATTTATCACAGTCTGATCTATGTGTGTGAAATATTGTATCTGACTGCGTGTTCTTTATACAGAATTTGTCAACCCGCCCCAACACCACCCCTAACCATACACACAGGGTTGCAAGCACCAAGCAGTACAGAATTTGGTCTGACTTGTTAACTGCTGAGTCCTCAGTTCTGAAAATGCACCTGATACTTATAAGACACTACATTACTATTGAGGACTCTGGGATTTTAAAGTCAAGAGGAGATTTTACAAAGATAGAAATATCTATGGACTCTGACACTTCAATAGGTAGATGATACTATTCTTTTATTGGCCCAAGGTGGAGATCACTGGGATTCTATAAAAAGAGTACTAATTAAACTATGTATAAAGTGAGACTATTGATATAGTCTTAAATATTGAATTATCATTCAGTAGAAATGCATATTTTAAGATGATAGGAAGAGAAAGGTCAGGTGATATTTATTAATTAAAAGTGAAAGTTAAAGTCACTCAGTTGTATTTGACTCTTTGTGACCCCATGTACTATACAGTCCGTGGAATTCTCCAAGCCAGAATACTGGAGTGAGTAGCCTTTCCCTTCTCCAGGGGATCTTCTCAACCCAGGGATCAAACCCAGGTCTCCTGAATTGCAGGCAGATTCTTTACCAGCTGAGCCACAAGGAAAGCCCAATAATACTGGAGTGGGTGGCCTATCCCTTCTCCAACTGAGCTATCAGGGAAGCCCTTATTAATTAAAAGAGGTCTATATTTTATTTATACAGACTGTTTCCAATTTAGAAATTATAATACAGAAGCAACAAGGATTGACCTAAATCTAACAGAGGAATAAAATAGAAAAACTAATACAATTTTAAAAATAACTATATAACAACTTTACTCTAGATAAGGTTCAATTTATATTGTTTTTCCATAATGCCCAACTATCTTTCTCTTCTTAATGACTATAAGGGCCATTTGTTTCTGGACATTTCACTGAAAAATAATGATAACTCATAACATTCATACATCCTGCAACGTCAATATGTATGATAAATTTGACAGTGAATGACATCCTTTTTTTCCCTGAAATTTGTTGAGATCTTTTTCTTAATACAGACAAAAATATAGGTCTAGCTACATTGTAAGAAATTTCAGTAATATTTAGAAGTCAAGCTTAAAAATTACAAATTTATTGTTAATCATTTGATATATCATGAGAAATGCTGGACCAGATGAAGCACAAGCTGGAATCAAGATTGCCGGGAGAAATATCAATAACCTCAGATAGGCAGATGACTCCATGTTTATGGCAGAAAGCGAAGAACTACAGAGCCTCTTGATCAAAGTGAAAGAGGAGAGTAAAAAAGTTGACTTAAAGTTCAACATTCAGAAAACTAAGATCATGGCATCTAGTCCCACCACTTCATGGCAAATAGATGGGGAAACAGTGGAAACAGTGAGAGACTTTATTTTGGGGGGCTCCAAAATTACTGCAGATAGTGACTGTAGCCATGAAATTGAAAGATGCTTGCTTGCTCCTTGGAAGAAAAGTTATGACCAACCTAGACAGCATATTCAAAAGCAGAAACATTACTTTCCCAACAAAGGTCCGCCTAGTCAAAGCTATGGTTATTCCAGTAGTCATGTATGGATGTGAGAGCTGGACTATAAAGAAAGCTGATGCTTTTGAACTGTGGTGTTGGAGAAGACTCTTGAGAGTCCCTTGGACTGTAAGGAGATCCAACCAGTCCATCCTAAAGGAGATCAGTCCTGAATATTCATTGCTGAAGCTGAAACTCCAATATTTTGGCCACCTGATGGGAAGAGCTGACTCACTTGAAAAGACCCTGATGCTGAGAAAGATTGAAGGCAGAAGGAGAAGGGGACGACAGAGGATGAGATGGTTGGATGGCATCACCAACTCAGTGGACATGAGTTGAGTAAACTCCGGGAGTTGGTGAGGGACAGGGAGGCCTGGCGTGCTGCAGTCCATGGGGTTGCAGAGTCGGACATGACTGAGTAACTGAACTGAACTGATATAAAAGAGAACAACTAAAATAAAGATGAAAAATTTACTTTTAAAAAATTCAATCTGTAAGAAATCTGAGTCAATATATTAAAATTATTTTGGGATTGAAATTTTGCTAATATTTCAGAGAAGAAATTAGATGCATTTCAAGAAAAAAATGTTCGAATGCCTATAGATGTGGTCTGCACAAAGTGAAACAATCACATATTTGAAAATACAGTCATAGGATGAAAATAACACAGACAAATTTTTTTTTTCCATTTTAAAATCAAGATTTCTTGGCACCAGTGAAGATTTTGGATTGTCCAAGTTGCCGAAATATAGGATCGAGATTAGATATGTTTTAAAACTCAATCTCCAGTACAAACTCCAATACAGAATCAATCCCTCTGAAATGGTCACCCTTCCTCTGAGTACTCCAAGGACAATGAACTCCCTGTTTCCCAAGATACTCCATGCTAATTCTGATAATTCCATTTACTGAAAAAGTCTTTCTATGTCACTCCCCTGGAAAATGAAAAATAACACATAGTTATTTTTCTTTTGCAAGAAAATCTCCTCTATTTTTACAACTGCAAAAATAAATAATTAAAATCAAGACTAGGGTTCCAAAGCTAGACCTTCAAAAAAAAAAAATAGTCAATTCATTTGATTGCAAATATTTGCAAACATTTTCTTTCAGAGTTTTTGTTAACAGTATGATTTAGACCTCTTTTTAAAACTATAGAAAGATCCAGAAGAAGAAGAAAAAAATGCTGGCAAAGTATGATTAATAAAAAGAGCTTATACTGGAATCTAGAATTTTAGACCATATTTGAGGACACCAATTCAGTTCCTGTATTACAAAAGAATCATGACTGAGGTGTCTACATCAACAAACTGAAGAATATACACTATTCATAAAGAAGATAAAAATGAAAGATGGTAATTTTATTCATGTCATTTATTCATTTATTATGAATTTCCTTATCCAACATTTATTAGGTGTCAGATCCTATGTTAGGCACCTAATATTTCACAACAACAGGCTTTTATAAAATCATTATAGATGTATAGCAACAGAGACTTTCCATATAAAAGGTCTTGATACCAACCTAGTCAAAGAGATATAGGTACGAAACTGACTTTTACTAATAGAACACTGATGCTGTTGTGGCATCTCAGATTAAGAATGAGATTCATTTGTTGGTGCAGTAAGTTGGTAAAGGCAATGGTGTGGAAAATGACTGCAGAGGTAAGTAAAGTGCTGGTGACTGAGCCATGGCATTAGCTTCTACTCAACTGAGTTGATGGGCACAGAATTCAACACTGGCTCTTGATAAAATCAGCAAGTTTTCAACCAGTTAATCATGAATCAGACAAACATTATCTGAAAAATATACCTTGGTGTAATCTATAAGTATTAACCTCTGTTTAGCTTTGAGATACAAAATTAAATGGACAGTCCAATATTTTGTCTTTTGGATGACTTATTTTGCTGAATATGACACCATCTGTTACTTTACTGGCAGATATACATAAAGGTGGCAAATAATTATTTAAAATGGTCATCTTGTTCTCTTGGACTTACTAAAGATAAAAGAATTACAACTGTAAGGAGCCCTAATAGAAATTCCAATTCCAGAAAACCCAGAAGGGAAACCTCTCCCTGAGCAATGGCTCTTTACTACTTTGAAAGGAGAAGAGAGATTTTAATTAAAATAATGATCTTGCAAACCTTTCACCTACATGAAATTTTTTTAGTTAATAATCTGTGTTACATAATGGGTTGTTTGAAGATTAATTGACTATGTAGAAACCATGTGTTCAGGGTCCCTGAAACTATCTGATATTCACAGTTGTATCAATTTTTCTTAATATACAGGTAGATGATCTGTGTTAAAATAATATCCTTGGAGTCCATTATCAAAAAAAGACTAATAATTTTATGAATATGTTGTACTTCATGAGATATCTCTTTGCATATTTCTTAAAAATATATTAATATCAGTCATCTACCTCTTTTAAAGTATGGGAAATTTGCAGATAAGATAAATACAACTTATTCACATAACAATCAATATTAGAAAATAAGTTTTCTAACACCTTGCATAAACTCAAGGTACCCCATTATCCAGCTATTCTATACCATTTTCTTCACCACATAAGGATCCAGAAGATGATGTTATCCATAATTTTGTCCTCTAAAACTTGAAAACCTTGAACTGCACTGATTCCACCCAAATACCTTTAAGACTTACAAAAATTTTTTGTTAATTATTGTCCAATAAATTATCAAATAGCAAAACCGGAATCTTTGTTTAGACCAGAAATCAACAAACTACTCTACCAAGTTGAATCCAGTTTGGTGCCTTCATTTAGTAAATAAAACTTTACTGGACTACAACCACACCTATCCCTATACTTACAGTCTATTACTTCTTTCACACACAAAGGCACAATTAAATAGTTGCGACAGGGTCCTGGCCTATAAAGCCTAAGATATTTATCATCTGGCTATATACAGAAAAAATTTTTGATACTTGGTCTAGACTGCTTACTCTATTTCAATACTTCATCAAACCTTGTTAGCCCTACCTCCTAAATAAATGAAACTTTATTTAATGTATAAAGGAGAAGAGAGATTTTAATTAAAATGATCTTACAAACCTTTCGCCTACATGAACATTTTTTAGTTAATAATTTGTGCTACATAATGGGCTTTGAGATACAAAGCCCATTCTCCCTTACCATTACGCTCCAGTACAAAGCTAATTCAGTTCCTTACTATACATAAATGAATGAATATGACATCTTAACTTGCCTCATGTAGTCCAGTATATATTCATAATGCAATTCATGAATAAAAATGTCTATTTCCATATCTCAGCCTACTGAAATGCTATACTCACTTAAAGACCTCACTCAAATGGCTTATTTTTGTGTGAATTCTCTAGTTCTACCTACTCTCTCTGACAGAGTGATTTTGCCTATTTTCTGTGATCTCACAGATTTAGTTCTTAAGTACATTATGGAATTCATCATATTGTATTGAAACTATTTATGTGACTGTGTCATTTATAATATCCCAAGATTTTGGTGAGCACTATTTTTTACTCATCAGCAATTCAGTTATCTTTTATTAAAAAATGCTTATTAGATACCAATTGTGGCAGTTTTTCTTACAGGGAATAAGCATTTTTAATTACAATTTGAAAGATCCATGAAAAAGTAAAATGGTGAGTAATTAAAAAGAGTGCTTAGAGTCTGTTTTAGCTAGGGTGGTCGGAATAGACCATTTCAAGTTGGTGATACTGAGGATATTTTGGATTTGAATTATGAGAATTAGGTGGGCAAAGCTCTGACATATAGCATACTACCTCCCCATGGCTCTCCCTTTAAGGGAAAAAAAATTAAAATTACAAATGTAAAGTCCCTGAGATTAAATTGATTTTGACAAGTTATATAAATAGAAATAAGGACATTACAGTGTAAAGGATCAATTTAAGAAGTGGACATAAACCAGATAATGAGGAATCTTGCAAGTTACCTTGTACAAAACTTATTTTTCTAAAAGAGCTACAACAAATACCCTGTTTCACAGGTTGGTCCAGAACCATGCTGCTTTCCCCATCAAGAGATGACATCCATGTCAACTTCACATGAATCTAGCTTGGGCTTTCTGACTGCCGTGAGTAATACCGGCACAAGTGACACTCTATGAACATTCAAACCACACAAAGTGATAGTTTTTCTGCCTGGTCCTTCCACAGAGTGCTCACCCTTAGAACTCTGCTGTCATAATATAAGGAAGCTCAGGCCACATAAAGAGCCCCTTGTGGAGGGAAAACTCGGCTTCTGGCTCTCAGAAACAATTGTTCCTAGCCAACAATGAGCATCTAACTGCTTCTTAAAGAGGTTTGGTTGCAGCAATAGATAACTGAAACATTTATTTAGGACTTAACTTCACATCAAAATCTGTGCCTGGGAGAGAGAAATGAGTGAAAGTCGCTCACCTATGTCTGACTCTTTGAAACCCCAAGGGCTATACAGTCCATGGAATTCTCCAGGCCAGAATACTGGATTAGGTAGCCTTTTCCTTCTCCAGGGGATCTTCCCAACCCAAGGATTGAACCCAGATCTCCTGCATTGCAGCTGGATTCTTTACCAGATGAGCCACAAGGGAAGCGGAAAAGTACGGGAATGGGTAGCCTATCCCTTCTCCAGCAGATCTTTCAGACCCAGGAATTGAACCAGGGTCTCCTGCATTGCAGGCGGATTCTTTACCAACTGAGCTATCAGGGAAGCCACAGATAAGGCCATAATTAAATCAATATGGATATTAATGAAATCACAGAAGAAAACACAAATAAGCAGTAATTGCAGAAAATTTTTGCTCTGGGTAAATGAGATCAGGTAATCTCAGTGACGCTAATCTTAGGCATTTCTAAGTGAATTTAAATTCAAACATTTATCATTATATTTATCATTTTGTAATAGACTTTATTTTTTAGAGAAGTTTTAGGTTCACAGCCAAACTAAGTACAGGGTAAAAATATTTCCCATATACCTCCTGTCCCCACACATGTGGAGCCTCCTCAATTATCAATATCATTTCCTTAATTTTACATTTGGAGACATCAATTTATATTTTATAATCTGGTTGCTATAGAAACAAGTTGACTTACATTACTGAATAGTTCATACATTTTAAGTGCATTTTTACTGAAGCATGACACACTTAATAAAATATGTACAAACAATAGATATGCAGCTTATAGATTTTCACAAAAAGAACACAACTGTGAAGAGATTAAAAAAACAGAATATAACCAGCAGTTCAGAGGCCTCTTCATGACACTCCTACCTCCCAAATAGCATCTAAAGTTGATTTCTAAAACATAAGTTAATTTTGCCTGACTTAAAATGTATGTAAATAGAATTGTACAGAATGTATTCTTTTATGATTTTCACTGTGCTATAGGTAAGGAGATATATTACATTAACTCTCATTCCTGTACAGTATTTCATGGCATGTAATTATCAGCATTGACATACCATGCTATTCATGATGAACATTAGGGCCATTTCCAGCATTATTTAGAAAGTATTGTTACTAGAAATATATCTAGGAATAGAACTGCAAGATTGTAGGCTTCATATATGTTTTTAAAAAGATGTCACCAGAATGGTTGTACTACTAGAAATATTTGTCTATCTCCAGATAATGAACATTTTCTGCTATGCTTCTTTCTAGAAATATTTTACAATTTGATTCACAATTCATCTAAAATTGATTTTATGTATCACTATCTACTTTTCCCATGTGTATCAAATTTATTCTATGCCACTCATGTTATAATATCATACTATATGTTCTTGAGTGTGTGTTTGACATTTTCCATGCAGATGCTTATGATATTTATCCATACTATACTATTTAATTATAATGTACTGATTCATAGTTGGATAATATTTCAATGCATCATTTATCTATTTATTCATTCATTCAATCATACTGTCATTTACTTATTCACTCCAGTTAGAAACACAATTGGGTCACTTCTAGTTTCATTGTTGTTCAGTCACTAAGTTGTGTTCGACTCTTTGCGATCCCATGAACTGCGGCATGCCAAGTTTATTATAAATATTGTTTCTATAATCACTTTTTGCTTTAGTGAGCATATGCACACAGTTCAGTGGGTACATCGTCAAACTGATGAGTTCAATGTCATGCACATGCTCTAATTTAGTAGATACTGTGAAAGAGTTCTCAAAAGATTGAGTAGTTTTACAGTCCAAACACCACTGAACAGGTATTTTGCATATTTATAATTCATCAAATGACTTTGTATTTATCCTGTCTTGAAGTTGCTCTTCTAGTGGTGAGTTATGGTATTCCTTGCCATTTTAATTTGTATTTCTCTAATAACTAGTAGACTTGAGGATTTTTTCTAACATATTTATTGGTGATTTAGACACCTTCTTTTGAGAAATCCCTATTCAAGACAATTGCTCAATATTCTATGAGGATATTCACCTTTTTCTTATTAAGTTTTAAGATTTTTAAGTATATTCTGGATACAAATCTTTTATTTGAGTTATGTGTTATAAACATTCTCTTACCAAGTGGTTTATACCTTTTTTCTCTTAGTGGTGTTTCTTCATTAGTAAAATTCCTAAATTCAATATATATATATATAATAATATATATTTATTCTATTTTTTTACTTTTTAGCACTTCTATAAAATTAAAAAAAATATGCTAACCTCCAAGTTGTATATATTCTCTTTTTTTCTTTTTAATGGTCCACATATTTATGATGAATAAAATCATCCCTAACACTTTATAAGAGCCAGAGTATGCCATATAGTTTTGAACTGTATAATTCTGAAAATGTATACAATGTGTGAGGGTCTACATCAAACTCAATTATCATCTTTTCAGCAGTAAAATAGCTTGAAGCCACCCACTCCTACGAAGTTCCTAGAAGAGAATATCTTTTATTTCATGTTTAGCATTTGATCAAACTTTCATCTGATCTTCAAATTTGAAGGAGTTGGGTTGGCGAGTTGTATAATGATCTTTGTATTTCTGAGATTTATTTTGCCAAAGAAGGACTAAAGATCCAAAACTGTGCAGTAAAGGGAATTGAGAAGTAAAAACGAACTATGATTTCCTCAAGGTTTTGGACTGCCTAAATGCTGCCACAGTGTTTTATTCTCACTAATTAAAAATCTACCTTAAAATGTAAACTGTATTCAAAGATGAATTTGACAAAAATTAAAAGTATGCTCCCTTTCTCAATGACAGATGCATGAGAGATTCACATAGAGCAGATGCCTGGTCACTCACACACATTCCTTATCATTTTCCAACACTTCAGACTGAGTGATTTTGACTGTCATTTGTTCCAGACCAAAGACTTTAAGGCCAGACGCAAATGTCTTTTAAATTGCATCTGATTAATATCCCTCAACAGCATATTTGTCACTTCCAAAGACTCCACATGTTGCTCTCCAAGGCAAACCTACTCCCACTGATCTGGAAATGAAATGAGGCATGGTGAATAAGTACTAACAGAGTCAAATGTGACTGAAACTCAGTAATCCTCAATGCTGGAAATTCAACATTAAGTTCCTAAAGCGTAAACATAAACTAAAATTTTACTTTTTTTGTTTGCTTGTTTTCAAACTCTGGGTTCACTAAGTAAGGTGGCATCACCAATGTATAGATTTGATCAATGAATAATAAATAATGTGTTAGGTCATATGGAGTCCCACTTGACTGTTTCCATTCATTACTAAAGGGAAACAAGATCAAGGGTATAATTTGGCAATGTTTGGCATAGGCATCACCTCAGTTTTTTCCTACTGTTTCAAGGTCTCAATTCTACTCTTCGAAGAAAATGAGTTTTGTGAGATCTTAAGCACAAGAACTCTTCCAACCTTAGAAATTACATTTTCTCTTTCATAAGTTATCTTTGACCTTGAGTGAAAATGGATGGCTACCCACTAACATTTAAATACCATACAGATTCATCTTTATAAAAATCATTTTTGCCTCATGATATAATGAAAAAAACTGTTTATTCAGGGAAAATGAAGGAAATAAAAATAAATTCCCTAGAACTTTTAAGGCATTTTCCTAAGTTCACCTAGTAAATATTTCCTATTTGAAAAGATAACAAGAAAGCATTTTTTTTTTCAGTTGATATTGTCAGATTCTCAGGCTCTGGACAGATCAGAGTAAATTCTCTAGACCAGTGGCAGCCTACAGAAATATTATCCATGCATCCATGAATGCATGTTCAGTCGTGTCTGACTCTTTGCAACCCCATGGACTATAGGCCCACCAGACTCCTCTGTCCATGGGATTTCCAATCAAGAATATGGAGTGGGTCACCCTCTCCTTCTCCAGGGATCTTCCCAACCCATGGATTGAACCAACATCTCCTGAGTCTCTTGCATTAGCAGGCAGTTTCTTTATCACTGAGCCACCTAGGAAGCCCACGCTAGCCACAAATATGAGCAACATAGATCATTTTACATTTCTAATAGCCACATTAAGTAATATTTTTTAAAACAGGTAAAATTAATTTAACATGTTTTATCTAGCCTGATATATCAAAATATTATCATTTCAGCATGCAATCACTATAAACTGTTAGTAAGATATTGATCTTTTTGGATACTATTTAAAATTCAGTATGTTTTTATACTTCCAGAGCAAGTAATTTGGATAAGCCACATTTTAAGTCTACAGCAGTTACAAGTATCTGGTTGCTACCAAATTGGGCAGTGCAACTATAAAATATTTGCAGCAATACTTGGAATAAAACCTAGTCTTTTTTATCCATCTATATTCTTTTTATGTCTATTCTTTCTAATTGTTCTTTCTGCCTTTCTTTTCTTTTTTTAGTCACCAGTCTTTTTTAGCTCTTTTCATTTTTAGATTCACTAAACTGATTTTCCTTCAAACTAGCAAAAGAGACTATTGCGATTATAAAACTTTGATAGAAAGACATAGATTCAAAGAACATAAAGAATTGCTTAAAATTAGTGACAATTAGTTTGCTATAAAGTTTTCTTTTAATAGTAATTATTTTTGCCTGGGATAAAGCTATGTCCATCATTCATAAACTATTCAAACTTAGGCAAATTTACTTGATTCATTAAGTTTCAGGTTCCCAGTCTTTATAATAGAGGGAAACAATATTTCCTCATAGGACTGTTCTAAGAATTTCATGAAGTCATGCTTACATATGTAGTTTAAGACCTGATACATTATAAGCACTTAACACAAATAGATAAGCTTGTTGTCATCTAGGAATTTTTCATAAACTGGAAAGTGCAAGTGTTTTCTTTGTCTGACTTTTTCATTTGCCTTGAGAAGCAAAAATGATAATAAGCTGCTCCAATTCAAAGACATGCTAAACAGGAATCTCATTTATTCAAACTATTCCTCATTCAAATAGCAAAGCCTCACTGATCTTTTTAAACATACTAATTTCATTTACATTCAGAAAACTGATATTTTCCAACTCATTCGGAATATTTTCATTGCATTGTACAAGAAATTCAACTTTGAGATAAGATTTTAAGGTCTTCTGATCCAATAAAACCTGATTAAAAAGCTATATAAAATTTCATTTTTAAAAAATTTTTAGTAAAAGAGAAACAACATTTAAAATACATGCAAGTTCTCAAGTAGTCAATAATTTCAATTAACTTAAGATGTTTTCCTTATTACACTAGAGATATGAAAGTGTGCAGTGCAATCTATTTCATTTGGATCTTATAAAGATTATTTTTGCCATTTTTATCTAATTATGCTTATATCATCCTTCTACCCCACTCACCAAATCCATTCTTCTCAAGGTACTTATTTTTCCCAAAACTTTAAATAAGATTTCATTTGTATGTCAGAGACTTAATGTTATTTTTAGAATGAAATCCAAAGTCTCTAAGAAGTCTTACTGATCAGATTCTGTCCTGCTGAACTCATTTCCCATCAGTCATCACTATGGCTCCTTCATTATATTCATCCATACTGGTCTTCTCTTCTTAAAAATCTCCATGCTTAAAAAAAAAAAAAAAAAATCTCCATGCTTGATGCTCAGTTGCTATATTCTTTGCCTAGAATATTCAGCTCTCTCTTAATTAACATGCTGTTCTAGTTTCAAATTTCACCACTGGAAAGAATTTTTCTCTGACCAAACTAACTAAAGAAACAACCTAATTCAAATTTAAAGTATCCTTTACCCAGAATCCATCATTTCTAATCAACTGCTGTTTTCTTTACAGTTACTTTCACTTAAGTATTTGCTGACCTGTTTAAGGGATTCAGCCCTCTACCTATACAATATAAAATTATAAATATAAATATTCAATTAAATATAAGCCCTTCAGGTGAAAGACCACATCTATCCTATTCACCACTGAATACCCACACCTAGGGGTTGAGTAATTAATAAATCCCTTACAAAGGGACAGTGCAGATTTGGATGGTCTCATTCCAAACATTTAATGGGTCACTCTTCGGGGGATAAGAATTTTCAAGGTGATGGATGATCTAGTAAGCATGGAGGAAGTAGGAGCCCAGTCTTGCTCTTGCTCCATACAGCCTGAGGAGAAAGAACCCTAGGAAGCAACCTGAGACATTGCTTTACTTCTTCAAACACTCTCGTCATCACTCTTCCAGGGTTATCAGCTCACTGGGGGCTGCTGCTAAGTCGCTTCAGTCGTGGCCGACTCTGTGTGACCCCATAGATGGCAGTCCACCAGGCTCCCCCGTCCCTGAGATTCTCCAGGCAAGAACACTGGAGTGGGTTCCCATTTCCTTCTCCAATGCATGAAAGTGAAAAGTGAAAGTGAAGTCACTCAGTCGTATCCAACTCTTCAGGACCCCATGGACTGCAGCCCACCAGGCTCCTCTGCCCGTGGGATTTTCCAGGCAAGAGTACTGGAGTGGGTTGGCTACTTGCCCCTAAATGAAAAACAAGTGGCAAAGGGAAGGAGTGAACAGTAAAATATAGTGGAGGAAGATGGACCAGACATGGATCTAAGCTTTAGGTTAAATGAATTTAAACAAACTGTATAAACCTCTGAGCTTCAATTTTCTCACCAATAACATAAAGGTAACAGTCATACCTGACTCATAATGTTGCTGAAGAGAGTAAGTTACATAGCCCATGTGAAGTGCCCAGAACACATTAGCCATCTATCAGAGATAAATGTTTTACCTTGCTTTGTTTCTAACTCCTTTTACTCTGATTCTAGTAGGTGTGACTTGAAAATTTTATCTCAATGCATTTGGGTAATGGAAGGAGAGGATTTCAGACACATTTATACAATCTATGTTACAATCTACATCTAAAATCCCAAATGAAACTTAAAGTAGCTTTATTTTCCTTTGCTATTTTTTTGCATAAATCTCCTTTAGGTCTTTGTATAGAGAGGCAGTGAATTAGGCCAAAGTAGAATTTATATATTCCACAATTTTCTTTCAAAATTAAATTGTAATTCATTAACACTGCATTATGATAATTTCCAATAGCTACTTCATTATGGAAAACCAGTCAAGTAAATGCATACCATTAAGTTTTCATGTATGAATCCATATAAGTATATATTTTGTCACACAAAAGCAAAAGGTAAAGAAAACAGACCTCTGATGAAGAGGGAAGTAAAAATTATTTCCTTAAAAATTAAAAAAAATTATAAATTTTAGGTGCCACTGTAGAGGAATTTCATGACTCAAAAGATTTTCCAAATACAAAAGCAAAACCATTTAGTCTTTAGAATATCTCTCTCTGAAAGCGAAACCATTCTTAACCACTGACAACCCTTTAGATGTGCCTTGGGTGGTAAGAAGATGCTATATTAGTTTATGATTTTACAACAGACAAAATGGTTAAAAATTCTCTGGAGCTAGAGAGTCTCTGTCAACTCTTTCCCCCTGAGTTGCGTCTCAGACGTTCACAAGGCATCATCCACAGTGTCAACGTGCAGATCAGCTAAAGGTTTATGTACAAAGCTCCTTCTCCCTTTGTGTACATAAACTGAAGGACAAAACTAATCATTCAAGCCGTCATTTCAATTATTCGGAAGAAAGAATAGTTGAGAAGGCTAAACAACGATTAAGGAGAACACTGTTAACCAAGAAAGTAAAGTTTCAATTTTAATATGATAGCAGTGGAAACTTACAAAATAAAAGTGTATCTGTTTTAAAAGGACATTCTGTCAGTGCATATGAAGATGCTATAAAATCTTAAAAGTGGACCCCCAAACATGTTTACCTATAGCTGTGTATATAGGACATAGATAATATTTCATGAAATATTACTAAAATCAAATTTCAAATATGGCACATTAAACACTGTTTTTCTTCTATTTATATAGTTCAAAACAACCAAGGTGATTATCCTTCAACTTTCCAAGCCAGTGTTTGGGCATCCTGTAGAATTAATTATAGGTTCCATTTGCAATGATGGAGCCAAGGACAAAGTATTGAACCTTATTGAAGTTCTTAAGGCTCTTGCTATAGAAATATTTTTCAATTCATACTCTTCCATCATTTTAAAACACAAAATACCTTTGGGAACTGTTAATGATTAATCCAAAATTTTTTAATACTCCACAAAAACCTGGGTCTGTAGCAACCCAGTACAGTAGCTCCCATGGGATTTAGGGTCCGCAAATAAGAACTGGAATTGCAGCTTTGTTGCAAACAGCTATGTGATCCTACTCAGGATAATTAAAGTAAGTTGTCAGTTGTTTAAACAAAAAGTGGGGATGATAAAGGAAACTCATTTGAGGTCGGTAGTATGGATTTGAGAGATTATGTACTTGTGAGGTCTTTGAGGTATATACCAGGTTTACAGAGAGTCCTATAAATGGTAGTTTAAGAAAAAAAGATCACTGATGTACAGCATGCATGCAGAATGTGCAAAAATTATACATTCACAGTTTGATAAGTTAAAAAAAATCTTTTAACAATTTTTAAAGGTTACTTTCCATTTATAGTTACTACAAAATGTTGGCTATATTCTCACGTTAGACACTACATCTTACATCTGATAGTTTGTGCCTCCGAGTCTGCCACCCCTGTGTTGTCCCCCCAACACTGGTAACCACTAGTTTGTTCACTGTATCTGTGAGTGTGCTGCTTTTTTGTTATATTCAGTAGTTTGGTGTATTGTTTAGATTACCATGTAAGTGATATCATACAGCATTTGTCTTGGTCTGACTTATTTCAGTTACCATACATTTGATAAATTCTAACAAAGAGGATACACTCAAAAAATAATTTTATCCTTGTTGGTATCACTATTTCTGTTCTTAAAATTTACATGAATGAATTATGGATTATGTATTCTTTGTGTATGGTTCTTTCATTACACACTATGCTTACTGTAAATAAATAAAGTTGGTGAAGTCCCTCACACCTTACACAAAAACAAACTTAAAATGGCTTAAAAACTTAAATATAAGACAGGATGCCATAAAACTCCTAGAAGAGAACATAGGCACAGTGTTCTCTGACATAAATCATTTCAATGTTTTCTATGTCAGTCTCCCAAGGTAATAAAAATAAAATAAAAAATAAACAAACAGGACCTAGTCAGACATTAGCTTTTGTACAGCAAAGGAATCTACAAACAATACAGAAAGACAACTCATGGGCTGAGAGAAAATATCTGCAAATAATGTAACTGACAAGGGCTTAATTTCGAAAATATATAAACAGTTCATACAACTCGGTAATGACAGTAACAACAAAATCACCCCAACAAAAAATGAGACAACATAAATAGACATTTCTCCAAAGAAGATATACAGATGACCAAGAAGCACATAAAAAGATGTTCAACATCACTATCAGAGAAACAGAAATCCTGACTACAAGGACGCATCACCTTATGCTGATCAGACTGGCCATCAATAAAACGTCCACAAACAATAACTACTTGAGAGGGTGTGAAGAAAAGGGAATCTTCCTACACTGTCTGTGGGAATGTAAACTGGTGCAGTCACTGTGGAGAATAGTTTGGAGGATTCTTAAAAAACTAAAAATAGAGCCTCCATATGATCCAGTAATCTCACTCCTGGGCATATATCCAGAGAAAATCACAATTTGAAAAGACACATGCACCTCAATATTCACAGCAGCACTACTTACAGTAGCCAAGACATGGAAGTGACCTCAACTTTCATAGACAGATGAATGGATACAATATTGTAAAGTAAAAAAAAAAAAAAAAAGAAACAGCAAAAAAAAAAAAAAGATGTGGTACCTACATACCTGGAGACGGAATTGGCAACCCACTACAGTATTCTTGCCTGGAGATCTCATGGATAGAAGAGCCTGGCAGGCTACAGTGCATGGGGTTGCAAAGAGTTGGACATGACTAAGCAACTAACACACACACATATGTACCATACCGGGAGAAATATCAATAATCTCAGATATACAGATACCACCAACTTTATGGAAGAAAGTGAAGAGGAACTAAAAAGCCTCTTGATGAAAGTGAAAGAAGAGAGTAAAAAAGCTGGCTTGAAACTCAACATTCAAAAAACTAAGACCATGGCAGCCAGTCCCATCACTTCATGGTAAATAGATGGGGAAACAAAGAAATTAGTGACAGACTTTATTTTCTTGGGCTCCAAAATCACTGCAGATGGTGACTGCAGCCATGAAATTAAAAGATGCTTGCTCCTTGGAAGAAAAGCTAAGACCAACCCAGACAGTGTATTAAAGAGCAGAGCCATTACTTTGCCAACAAAGGTCCATCTGTTGTCAAAGCTATGGTTTGTCCAATAGTCATCTATAGACATGAGAGTTGAACCATAAAAAAGCTGAGTGCCGAAGAATTGATGCTTTTGAACTGTGGTGTTGGAGAAGTTCCTTGGACTGCAAGGAGATCAAACCAGTCTATCCTAAAGGAAATCAGTCCTGAATATCCATTGGAAGGACTGATGTTGAAGCTGAAACTCCAATACTTTGGCCACCTGATGAGAAGAGCTGACTCATTTGAAAAGACCTGATGCTGGGAAAGATTGAGGGCAGGAGGAGAAGGGGACGAAGGAGGATAAGATGGTTGGATGGCATCACCAACTCAATGGACATGAGTTTGAGCAAGCTTGGGGAGTTGGTGATGGACAGGGAAGCCTGGCGTGCTGCAGTCCGTGGGGTCACAGAGTCAGACACGACTGAGCGACTGAACTGAACTGACATATGTACAATGGAATACTACTCAGCCATAAGAAAGAGTGAAATCATGCCATTTGGGCAACATGGATGGACCTAGAGATTCTCATACTATGTGAACTAAGTCAGACAGAGACATACAAACGTCATATGATATCACTTATATGTGGAATCTAAAGCATGATATAAATGGACTTACAAAACAAAAACAGACGTACAAGACATAGAAACCAAACTTACAGTTACCAAGAGGAAGGCTGGGAAAGGATAGATTAAGAGTTTAGCATTGGTAGATACAAGCTATTTTATATATTCATCTGTCCATGGACATTTAGGTTACTTCCATGTCTTGGCTACTGTAAGTACTGTTGCTGTGAACACTGAGGTGCAGGTATCATCTCAAATTCTGGATTTCTCTGGATATATGCCCAGGAGTGAGATTGCTGGATTATATGGTAGCACTCTCACTCTCTATACACACACACGCGCACACACACACACACACACGTATACAACAGATAAACAACAAGGCCCTATTGTACAGCACAGGGAACTACATTCAATATCTTATAATAATTTATAAAGAAAATTTGCTGTGTACTAGAATTGAACACAACACTATATATCAACTGTATTTCAATTAAAAATAATAAAAATTTTTAAAGAAAAAATAAATAATATGCCTATGATGCATTTTTATGTTAAGCAACAGTGGTTGTTTAATTCTCAGTATTTTGCAACATTCCTTTGCACATTTATACTCAATGTTATTATCCATTTCATCACTAATAGACACTTGAGTGATTTCTACTTTTAAATTTTTTAAAAAGGTACTTCTATTTACATATTTGTATGTCTTTTGATGAACCTATGTATACATTTATGTCATATATATATATATAAATTAGAAATAAAATTGTTAGATCACAGGGTATATGTATGTTAAATATAGATACATACTTCAGAAGATTTTTACCTAGAGGTTATTCAAATTTACATCTCCACCACCAGAGTATGAAAATTCTAGTTACTCCATATCCTCACCAATATCTAGAAACAGTAATCTATTTGACTCGAGTAATTCTCCTAAGTATAACTGATGTACAGTAACAACATATATTGAAAGTACAATTTGGTACATTTTATAAATGCATATATATTATATATATTTGATATATATGTGTGTGTATATATATACAACTATCATGACAATTAAAAAAATAAACATCACTATGACCCCTAAAATTCCTTGTGTCTTGTATCCCTTTGTAATCTGTACTGGCCTATCCACTTTCTCCTACTTCTCATCCCAGAGCAAATACTGACCTGCACTCTGTCACGACAGATTGCATTTTTTAAAACTTTTATAGAAATGCCACCATGCAGTATAAGTCTATTCTGTTTGGCTTCTTTCATTTAGCATAATGATTGCAGGTTTTGTCCATGTTACTGTGAGAATCACTCACTCATCCCGTTATTGCTGACTAGGAGATGCCAGAGTTCTCTACTCATTTACCTGCTAATGGATATATGACTTGTTTCTAATTCTTGGCTATCGCTGCTATAAACGTTTATGCACAAGTTACTGTGTGAATGCATGCTTTCATTCCTCTAGGGTAAATGCCAAGCAGTGAGATGGCCAAGTCCTCCTATAAATGAATGTTCAATCTTTAGGAATGGGCCAAATTATGTTCCAAACTTGTTCTGCCCTTTTATGTTCCCACCAGCAACATGCGAGAGTGTCAGTGACTCCACGTTCTGGCTGACATTTGGTACGAACCATCTTTTAATTTTAGCCATTGTAATGGGTGTGATTTCTCATTGTGATGATATTTTTATCGTTTTATAACATCTTTACTGGGATATAATTCATATGCCATAAGAATCACCCATTTAAATTGTGGAGTTTAGGTATTTTTAGTATATCAACAGAATTGTGCAACCATATTGCTATCTAATTGCAGAACATTTTCATTACCCGAAAAAAAAATGTATCCATTAACAGCAACTAATAATTCCCCCATTTGCAGCCACTAGAAACTGCTAAGCTTCTCTCCATTTCCATGGATTTATCCACTGTAGACTTTTCATAAAAATGAAATAAAACAATATGCAGACTTGTGTGACTGACATCTCTCACTTAGCATAAGTTTTTCAAGGTGTATCTATGTCAGAGCAAGCTCTGAATCAGGTCAAAGACAAGATCTGTGAATTAAGTGTTTCCAGGGAGTTTTCAAATGAGTCACACAGTGAAAATATTCTGGGGATGGGATTTCTTGGAGACTTCTGTACCTGATCTGTGGTTTCCAATGGTTACTAAGCTGCTTGTTTTCACAATTGCCAGGGTTGTGAGGGTGTTGGTGTTCAAAGCTACCAATGGAGCTGGAGAGAGAGGGGGAGAATAGGGCCATTTACAAAGCCACAGTGTTTGCTATTCCTACCATGATCCAGCTGTTTTTCCTTAGACGGAAAAAAAGAATCCTGTGTTGTGGCAAGTATTTGGATAATTTCCAGACTTCTGAAAAGTTCATTCTGATAATTCTGGCCAGTGTCTACATCACTTCTATGGAATAATATATTTTTAGATGTCCTTACTCTGTCAGTTTGAAAGTGCTTCTTTAACCAACTGATTCTATTGTGTGCAAGCTGTCTCTGAAGTCTTAAGTTAGTTGCCCCTATTTTGCTGTTCAAATTCACATAGGCTCCAAACACTATTTTTAAAATGCACATTCATACTGTTGCCTCATATTCTGACATATATTTGCACAGTATGGTGGACACGGAATGTATGAAAAAACCACCCAATTTTACCACAATCTCTTTCTGACAAGTTTAAACATGGAGTTGCCACATATATTTGAAGACAAGTAAGTTTCAAGCTACTTAGAGCAATTCCTTGATTTGTGAGCTAAAATTTTATTAGGGTTCCTCTACATATGGAATTTTATTTCCTGCCTGACCCCTGTCTGCCGTTTATAGTCTACTACACAAATTAAATGTACAAGTTTTGGCGGCCCTGTTTGGGGGGATGGGGGAGGGCATATTTCAAATAATTGGTACAGATTGCTGGTACCAGGGACAGTTTTTAATTTTTCTAAACTTATTTAAGATGACATAAAATACACATTTTAGTTACCACTTCTCAGGTAGAGAGTCCTTTTTTTTTTAGTTGCCAAAAAATAGAAAGTAAATTTAACTATATATAAAATCAAGCTACTTTAAATGCTTTAAATTGTTCGTCTGACCTAAGTTAGACTAGTCTTGCTCAGTTTCAGAATTTAAAGGATTATATACTCCTTTAAAGAAGAAAGGACAAAGTTCTGATCTTTCTTCCTTCAGTGAGTCCTAGTTACAGATCATACTTCCTGTGGTGCCTATGACAGAAGCAAATAAAGTAGAACCTCTTTGTAACTGACACCAGGACACATGAAAAAAGATCAAAGCATATTCCAAATCCAAAGGTTTCTATACACAATATTTGGATATCAGAAGATATACTTATGTAATAATAGTCCACCAATAACTCATAGCAGTGAAGCCTTCAAATTTTATAAGGCATTCATATTCTTCAACAATTTTATATTTCTTCATGTTTTTATGGCCAAAATATTTTGTAGGGGAAAGAAAATATTTCATGGTTTCATTAATAATGTTACTAACACTTCTGTAAATTTTTCCAGATTTTTTTTTCATAGACTTTTTTTAAAAATGGAGATAGGAAGTGATTGACAGAGAGGAAATGGTGACTGGGAAAGCTAGAAGTCATTTTTAGTACTGAAATCTTTTTCTCTATTCTTTAATCTTTCCATCTCAATAAATATAAAATATGACTTCCATTTTTAACTTAGAAAAGACATTTAAATTGCAGAGAAGAACATAGGATAGAAATAACAAATATACATGAAACCACCATCAAATGTACAAATTTTCTCACATTTATTTCACGTCTCTCTCTCTTTCCTTACGTATCTGAAATAAATTATTAAAGATGAGATAGACATCCATTTTGCACTCCTTCGCATCTTATTATCCTCTCTCTTTTTTCCAGGTATAATAACTCTCACAATTTCAGTGTTTATCCATAGTTGTACACCTCACTCCAATTCTATTTTCAGGGACATTGCATAGTATTGTCTCTCTTTTTTTAAATTTACCAAAATATTTTCTTATCTCAAACTTTTTTCAACGGTTTTCTTATATGTGTGTGTATCTGCAGTTTTCTTTTAGTTTGTTTCCAACTAAATATGAGAAATGAGAAAGAAAGGAATGACATCAACATAAAAAGTATTCATTCTGTATGAAAAGTAATAAAACTGAAGAGACTTATCTCAAATTATACTTAGGAACACTGTAGAGAAGTGCATTAAGTTGTAATAGTCAAAAAAAAAAAAAAACAACCAAAGCAGAAAAATGCTTTGGCAGAGCATATTATGTATGTTTACCATCTTGGAAAAGAAAAGAGCATGTCTGATTCCAGGCATCAATATTCCAAATAAAAAAGAAGTTAATTTGTTTATCTTGCACAAAAACTGGGAAAACACTAAAAAGCTTAATAATTTAAGCTTTACAAATTTTGCCATTAATACATGTTTGCCATTAATATTTATTTTTAAGGATATTTCTTGGAAGAATTTGTCTCTGTTAGTACTGGATAATTAGCATATCTACTCACACTTGAATTAATTAAAATATAATTGAATATTCATGTCATTTATTCTAAAGTGGACCATGTAATAACAATGTATTTTTCAAAACCATGGAGACTAATGAGTATTTCTTGACACCTATTATTTGGCAGTAACTAAGGCAATGCCAAAGAATGCTCATATTACCGCACAATTGCACGCATCTCACATGCTAGTAAAGTAATGCTCAAAATTCTCTAAGCCAGGCTTCAGCAATACATGAGCTATGAACTTCTAGATGTTCAAGCTGGTTTTAGAAAAGGCAGAGGAACCAGAGATCAAATTGCCAACATCCACTGGATCATCGAAAAAGCAAGAGAGTTTCAGAAAAACATCTATTTCTGCTTTATTGACTATGCCAAAGCCTTTGACTGTGTGGATCACAACTGACTGTGGAAAATTCTGAAAGAGATGGGAATATCAGACCACCTGACCTGCCTCTTGAGAAACCTATATGCAGGTCAGGAAGCAACAGTTAGAACTGGACATAGAACAACAGACTGGTTCCAAATAGGAAAAGGAATACGTCAAGGCGGTGTATTGTCACCCTACTTATTTAACTTCTATGCAGAGTACATCATGAGAAACGCTGGGCTGGAAGAAGCAAATGCTGGAATCAAGATTGCCGGGAGAAATATCAATAACCTCAGATATGCAGAAGACACCACCCTTATGGCAGAAAGTGAAGAGGAACTAAAAATCCTCTTGATGAAAGTCAAAGAGGAGAGTGAAAAGGTTGGCTTAAAGCTCAACATTCAGAAAACGAAGATCATGGCATTTGGTCTCATCACTTCATGGGAAATAGGTGGGGAAACAGTGGAAACAGTGTCAGACTTTATTTTCTTGGGCTGCAAAATCACAGCAGATAGTGATTGCAGCCATGAAATTAAAAGACGCTTACTCCTTGGAAGGGAAGTTATGACCAACCTAGATAGCATATTCAAAAGCAGAGATATTACTTTGCCAACAAAAGTCCATTTAGGCAAGACTATGGTTTTCAGTGGTCATGGAAGGACGTGAGAGTTGGACTGTGAAGAAAGCTGAGCGCCTAAGAATTGATGCTTTTGAACTGTGGTTTTGGAGAAGACTCTTGAGAATCTCTTGGACTGCAAGGAGATTCAACCAGCCCATCCTAAAGGAGATCAGTCCTGGGTGTTCTCTGGAAGGACTAATGTTGAAGCTGAGACTCTAATACTTTGGCCACCTGATGTGAAGAGTTGACTCATTGGAAAAGACCCTGATGCTGGGAGGGATTGGGGGCAGGAGGCAAAGGGGATGACAGAGGATGAGATGGCTGGATGGCATCACTGATTCGATAGACATGAGTTTGAGTGAACTCTGGTAGTTGGTGATGCACAGGGAGGCCTGGCGTGCTGCAATTCATGGGGTTGCAAACAGACACGAGTGAGCGACTGAGCTGAACTGACTGAAGAAAAAGGAATTAACAGTGAAAAATAACAGGGCAAGCCTTTCTCTTGAGGAAGTTAATATTTTAGTGGGATAAGAACAATGATAACCAAAGACATAAATTTTTAGTTGTTGTCATATATTCTAGAGTAAAATAATTTTAATGAAGCAGCTAGAGAGTTGGATGCCCTGTTTAAGAGGTGGTCAACCAAGGAAAGTCATTCAGACAAGAGAATTTTTGAGTTGAGACTTCAAGGAACTAAAAATCATCAAGCCATGTGTACAACTGCAAACATAAATCTAAATATTCATATAATGAAGAAATAAAAGAATTACTAAGATAAGTAACATAGGAATCTTGAGGCCTGAATAACTAGTAGACTTCCTAAGACAAACCCTGGTTTTATGTGAGTGTTAGTAGGCTATGTGTTCTAATTTATTCTGAATCCTACTGGCTTGGTTTCTATAATTCACATTTTGTATGAAAAATAATTGAAGAATATGTTTGAACAGAATCTGAGAACAACATTTTGTGGGTTATACAATCAATACCTTCATTTTACAGATAAAGAAACTGAAGCTCTATTAGGTAGATTACTGACTCAAAGAAACAGAGCAGAAACCCAACCAGTGCTTGCTGGCCCCAAGAGGCAGTAATCTTGTCACTTCTATTAAAATCTAAAATCAACCTCAGCTTGGCATGACTGGCTTCCTGCATATTGTAGAATGTGCTGCTTTAATTCCTGCCTCAATGCTCTTGTCCCCGAGGTGCCCTTTGCCAGGACTGGCTCTCCACTATCTGTGAATTTACCCATGATAGCCTCAGCCTCTTAGGCAACCACTCTACCTTCACGGGTCTCTTTCTGTGACCAGGCTTCTCATGAGAAAGGGCTTTGAGTCTCCCCTGGAAATCCTAGATTTCATGTGTGGTTGAGATAGTGCTGAGTAGGCAATTCTAGAATTCTTAATTTTTCCTGTTTTGTGATACTAGCCTTACCTCTGTATCCTGAACATTTGGACAACACTGTTGTTCTGAGTTACAATCTAAGAAAACTCATTTCTAACCCTTATTACTATCTCCACCTCATTTTTCACCTTCACTTCAATAATATGTATACTTTGTGTGATTAATTTTGAGACAGGTGTAAAAACGTGTACATATTATTATATGAGTTATATCAAACTTCATTATTCATTTCCAATGGAAAAATATATCCAGCCTCTCATTTCTACTCTTATTTTAACACTGAAACATCTTGTGACCCATTACTTAACACTGAAAAGGCTAACTTATCAGTACTGCTGCCGCTAAGTCACTTCAGTTGTGTCTGACTCTGTGCGACCCCATAGACGGCAGCCTACCAGGCTCCCTCGTCCCTGGGATTCTCCAGGCAAGAACACTGGAGTGGGTTGCCATTTCCTTCTCCATTTCCTTTTCCTTATCAGTACAGTAACTGGCTATTCACTTGGCTTTCTTACAGAATGAAAGTTTGACTTTTGTTTGCATTAAAAGTTAGTGACCAGTTAACTGATTAACTAATAATTTTATATATTAAGTACAATTTGTGAATGGCAATTTGGAAGCAAAAGCAGTATGACAACTTAGGAGTGGAATACAGAAAGGTGTTTGCATAGAAGTTTTGATGCTTTATACTTATAGCCAATATATTTTGGTTGGAAGATTATTCTTATTAATATTAATAGTAATGTGACATAGTGATGAAAATAATTTTCTCACTGTTTTAGATAAAAATATACATCACCTCTAACTGTCTGGAGGCAAAACTAGTATAATGTAGTTACTGAAATTTATATAGTTTCTCACATAAGTTAATTCATAATAATTTGGATTTTAAAATGGAAATGTCAACTGTCATAAGGTGTGTCATTAACTAGAGTAAGTTTTATCAAACTCTGCAGTAACTACATAGCAGATGTTCATTACATGCTAGTTTCTTCTCCTCATTTATGCATAGAGTAGACAGCATGGTGACTGAAATATGATAGTCAGATTGTTGTATTTAATATTGCAGGCTCTGGCATCCCAGCATCAGCACTGGCTAGCTCAACACATTAGAAAAGTCTATAAACATATAGTTGTGAGCCAAGCATAATTATTACTTAGAAATAGATCTCCAGAATTTCTAAAAGGATTACAGATGAGATCTAACAGGTACACAGTTCAAGAAGTTCTGGAATAGAAGACAGCAGCAATGTTACTTAAATTAAACTAAGAGTAATAAGCGTTGTTTTTGACCAATTTCTAGAGGTTAATAAGGACAAACATAAAAAGAATATTCCTAAACTCCCAAGAAAATAAGTTTGATATCTAATGCTTTAATCATACAAGATTAAGGAAATATTTTTAAAAGCCATTTAAAGAATCCCAATTCATACAGTTTAGGTAAATCTTTGGCAAATGAAATTAGTTAATAATTTGGATTTAATAAAACATCTATGATTTCTCTTTTTTATCAGTGTTAAATGTGATACAAGATTTTAAAACATTCTATTTAGGTATGCTTTGTAAATTTATAAAGGTTTTCAGATAAAATAAACTAAAATAACACCAAATTAATGTGGAAGATAATGAAAGGCATAAATGTGTATTTCACCAGGTTGAATAATTATTCAAAGAACTATTTCAAAAGCAATTATTTTTTTATGGTATGTCAGCTTGAATGTAACTTCCAAGATCTTTAGGTAACTTAAATCTTGAACTGACATTAAATTAAGTGAATGGATATTCATTAGATGCCTAGATCATTTCCAAGTAAGAAAAAATACTAAAATATTGATTTTTAAGTATAATTTTGTTTATACACTTTTGCTTCTCTATTTTTATATACTACACAGAGGTATCTTTGAGTCTGCTACTGAATATAAGTATTTATTTATTTGCTATTTTGCCATCTCTGCCATTTTAAGAAATCATACAGTTCTTTATGACTATAGAAAACTATGTTACATGTATTTATCAGCTCTGCAAGTCTGTTTAAATAAAACTGTGTGACAAGACATTCTTAATTATCCACATCATATCTTCCCCTGAACAAAACAATGATAAACTGGGTTTAGAATTCTCTTTTGTTGTTTTCTAAATCTCTTTACACTTATTGACGATCAAACTTACTGACGATCCTAAAGAACTCTTTTTTTTATGTGTAGGTGGGTTATGATTCATGATATTTACTGAATAGCATTGGAAATTAAAAGTGAGACGTTTACTAAACACTTATTTATTGACTTGAAGCTAGAAATAATAAATACTGATATTAATAACAGTAATCTTATGAGGTTAGTTCTAAGCTCACAGATACCCTGAGATCTGTCCTAAATGTCTGTTTGTTTCAGGATACAAGTCTGGAAGCCTATAAAATGTGCTAACATCTTAGGAAATTTGCTCAATTTTTAAGGGCTTGTCTCCTTGGTTTGCTGATTATTGCTTTAACTAACAATATGCAAGGTCATTCTTTTCTTTGCAATCTGACATGACAGCAAAGGTTCTATAAATTATTGGAATAATTTTCTTTGATTTATATTGACTTTATTAAGTCCTTGATTATTTGAGAAAAATAAAGCTTCCTCAATTCTAAGATTATTTACAATCATGTTACTGTATATGTTTATTTTTATATTTCGTTATTACTTCCAAATAAGCTTCCCTGGTAGCTCAGATGGTAAAGAGTCTGCCTGCGATGCAGGAGACCTGGGTTCGATCCCTGGGTCAGGGAGATCCCGTGGAGAAGGAAATGGTAACCCAACCCAGTACTCTTGCCTGGAAAATCCCATGGACCTCTAGAGGAGCATGGCAGATTACACCCCACTGCATTGCAAAGAGTCAGACATGACTGAGCGACTAACACACACACACACACACACACACACACACACACTACTTTCAAATAGGTAGCCTATTATGATTTCTCAGGCACTAAGGAGAATCCCAGGGAGGGGAAGCCTGGTTGATTGCCGTCTATGGGGTCGCACAGAGTCGGACACGACTGAAGCGACGCAGCAGCAGCAGCAAGGGTTCCCTGGTGGCTCAGAGGTTAAAGCGTCTGCCTGCAAGGAGGAAGACCTGGGTTCGATCCCTGGGTTGGGAAGATCCCCTGGAGAAGGAAATGGCAACCCACTCCAGTGTTCTTGCCTGGAGAATCCCATGGATGAAGGAGCCTGGCGGGCTATATAGTCCATGCGGTCACAAAGAGTCAGATACGACTGAGTGACTTCACTTCACTTTCACTTATGGTTCTAAATTAAATTTCCAAATTACCAAAAAAAAAAAAAAAATCTGATTTAAACTTTCTGAATTCAAACTTTGAGCGTAAAATAAAATACAATTTTCAAGCTATCTTTTACACCCAAAACTATCTTTGACATTTCCTATAGAGACACCCCGGAAAATTGCAATTTATTTTTTCACCTTATGAAAAGAGAAGTCCTAAACATAATTAGTGAATTTGATTTATTACTATTTATGAGTTTCATTGACAGCATTGTCTAGTGGAAAAGCTCCTCAGCCTTCCATAGGTTAAATTTATATACTTAAAATGTTATCAATATAACTAACTTAGAGAGGGCATGTTTCACAAGACATCTCCAGATATTAGTCAATGTCCTTGCTTTCTGTACTAGTATATTTTAATGTTAGAAATACCAAAAAAATAAAACATAGTAAGAAAAAGTGCTGTCACACTCTCCTTTATGTATCAGAGTCCTGATGGTGGTTTGCCTGATGGTATTAGGCAAACAGTATGGTGTCACCAGTAATACTTTATTATTTTAAATGCTTATATAGGTGTAACATTATTTCTTTAATTCAGTCTAGCCTCTTCTAAGCCAGTAATTTTCAGTTGGTCATGCACATCAGTATTAACAATGAAGTTTTCGTTGCAGTTGTTGTTTGATACTAATATTAAGACTTCAGACAAATTGAACCTTTTAATAGTCTTTATATGCTTTATGGTGTTGATATATTCTTACAAAAGGCTTGATAAGTAAATAAATATATAATATATATTTTTGAGTTATGATGGTATATATAAATTTTTTTCTTTATAAAATTTTTGTATTCATTTTTATAACAGATGTAATGTTTCCTGGATTCTTTGAAAACATCCTTAATCATTATGCATAAAGATATTTTGTCTAAAACTTTTTTGAACTGACTTTATTATCTACTTTTCCTCCACATGCCACAACATCAGTCTAATTTTCTTGTCAGATACGTTATTCTTGTTATGAATTGTCATCAAACTTTGCACTTTGAAAATTGTCAGTAATAAACCACAGCCACTTAAAATCTTTGTCATCTACAGAGAGATTATATTTTAATTTGATCCTCTCCTGAATGTTTTGCAGCTATAAGCCAGAGTTCTTACTGTACTCAAAGACAAACTATTCCAGAGTTCTGTGAAAATACCTGGAAAAAGTTCCAGGTATTTCAAAATTGGAAGAATGGACTCTTGAGTACAAATATCTGTGGGCTCTTGTAGACATTAACATCATATAAGGATGCTGAATAAGAATTTCCAGAACTCTGTAGTTAAAAAGTGGTGGAATTCAGGAGACTCAACACAAGGTACACTGGAAAAAGAGTTAATTACATAGGACTAAATGAATGTCATCTGTTACACATACAAACACAAATGAAGCCTTTAATTTGGAGCTATCTGTAAGTCCTGATGATTTAATATTCTAATAGATACATTGGTAGGCTGAAATGAAACTTTTAAAAATGACACATTTTTACTGACACCTAGAAATTCAGAAACTCTAATTACATCCCTTTACTTTTCATGGTAGTATAGTTATTTCCAGAGGTTCTTTAAAAATCTGTCCTCCTTTTTTCCAAGATATAATTGAAAAGGTTAGTTATGCAACCAAAGACTTGCCTGGAACGTCATGCTTAAGAGTGATGCTCATATAATTGGGTTTGCCCAGCAACTTTTAAGGCACTTTATGGACCCAGTTCTTACAAAGCCCTCACAGGAAAAGTGGTCTGGTATCTGGCTTACAGGATCCAGTCTTATAGGAGGTGAACAAGGTTATTTCCAGGTAGGCCAGAAGCAATGGGATATTTTGGAATAAAAAAAACAAAATGTGCCCCAAATTATATAAATATATATATATATGTGTGTGTGTGTATATAAATTTATATATATATAAATATATACATGTGTGTGTGTGTGTGTGTGTATATATATATATATATATATAGCAGATGAAATCTGGAGGATTTCTGTCCTAGCTTCAAATAGTAAAAAGCAAATTTGAAAGTCCAATATGAGACTGTTTATGAAAACCTCCAGCACAGCAAACTTAAGAAGGCCTACATGGTAAATGAGTGATTTTTCTGCTCTTATGCAAATAACCAAGCCAAACCTAAGAAGACTGGTAGCTTTATTTTGTGATCAGACAACAAGTTTCTATGATTTTTTTTTTAATCATAAGGGGAAAAGACTATAGGGAAAATCCCATTCTTCAGTGGAAATTATACACTGCCTGAAACAAGTCTGTGTTCCCTCATTGTTTCTCTGGGGCTATTGCACAGCACTGTAAAGTGTCGTTAACTAATAGCGGTTTGAAGGAACCCTTCTTCAGGAAGAGAAGACAGGCACTGAGTACAGATGCCAGCTATTGCCACCAAGAGAATCAGGAACATGAATTTCTCCCCCATCTTCAGAATTCATCTCAGCCTCCCCACGCTTCCAATGTTCTCTCTCCTAATATGTGAGGCTACTTGTTTCTTAGCTTTCCAAGAGCTCTTGTCAGGAATGTTGCCTTCTACTAGGCCAATTTAACCTTGCTAGCTGAAGCTAGATAGAGTACAGAAATTGGAGAATACGTGAAGGGATTCTTGAGCTAGGCTCTGGGACTCAGATTTATTATTTGTTAAATTTTAAAAGACCTGAGGCTTTTATAGCAATTTGCCTATTTCTATATTTTCCCTAGTAACAAAATAGATATTATGAATATACTCTTTATTTTTAAAAAGGATCTCTGAAAACCTATCTGAGAACCTACCATAACAGAACCAGGATGGTAGTGGATGTGCAATGTCCTTGTCACCCTCCCTTCTTGGGCAGGGTCTCCTCTTAGAAGACAAGAAACTTAACAGTAGCTGAAACTAGCACCTTTCTGTTTTATTATGCCTGAGCTACTTAGATGCTGTAAACCTCAACCCCAAAGTATGACAGAGACACAAAACACCATCGTTCTATTAGAAGAAATGAATCTAATAAATCTATTACAAAGGAAAATATTTGTGGTTAGGTTAAACAGGAACCACCCATTTTATGGTATTTGCTAACATAGCATGCTTTTTTTTACATGGTTTAAATTTTTTCTTTGGAAGATTTTTTTTTTTCTCTCTTCAAGTGTAAGACTTAACAGGCAGATTATAAGTGACACAACCCAAAGCACACTGCCCAGAGCAGTAGCATAGGAAACTTGAGGGACCTAGCATCCAAGGACACTGGTTCTCTGGAAGCATGGAAGGATAGTTACTAGATCTTGACTTCTCCTATGTTTGCAGGAATCTGTACTTATATCTGACCTGCTTACTGATTGCTTAGGAATTTCAGGCCCCCAGTGCCTGCTTAGTTCTGAAAGAACTAGCCTCTGTCTCTCTCCTTTGCAGAAGGAAGGAAGGGGACCTGCAATCACAGCAATATTTAGCTATGGTCCCCCCTGGGCCTCTCCAGATAGCTTAGGTGGGAGTCTGCCTGCAATGGAGGCGACCTGGGTTCAATCCCTGGGTCAGGAAGATCTCCTGGAGAAGGAAATGGCAACCCAGTCTAGTATTCTTGCCTGGAAAATCCCATGGATGGAGGAGCCTCATGGGCTACCATATATGGGGGTCACGAAGAGTCGGACACGACTGAGAGACTAACACCACCTGGGCCTGATGGACTTCTCTGTGTTGACTATGTTCCCTTGCATGAAGTCTACAACTTAGACGCAGTTCATTCTGTAATGTCAGCTCCAAGACTGGCATTGGTCCTGACCTTCAGCATCTCCACCATCACAAGACCAGACTATCTGGATCAGGGCCTGGACTCTGATCAGATGGTGATACTAGTTTGTTGTGAAGGATCTATTGACTCTTCTTTGTCCTGAGACAAACCCACTGTAACAGGTATCTCTTCCTTTGTCTAGGTTCACTTTTTTGAAGATCTTGTTTCCTACAGGGAAGGATCTGAGATGTCTTTCTCAAGAGGGTCTCTGTCCTGGGCAAGGGAGCTTATCTGCACTCTGGTAGGGGAGATCCCCAACCCCACATCTCATACTGAATTCTCTCCTGATTGGAGTCCTCTTTTTGATTTTTGGGGGTCTAAATCAGTGTCCTTTTTCTCAGAAACTAAAATTTAGGACTAATACTTTCACCTGTTGAGTGAAAGTGGAGTTGTTCAGTTGTGTCCAATTCTTTGTGACCCCATGGACTGTAGCCCACCAGGCTCCTCCATCCATGGGATTTTCCAGGCAAGAATACTGCAGTGGGTTGCCATTTCCTTCAGAGGATCTTGAAGGTCAGGGGATCTTCCTGACCCAGGGATCGAACGTGGGTCTCTCGCATTGCAGGCAGACTCTTTACCATCTGAGCCACAAGGGAAGCCCTGATGACTGTGCCCTCTCTATTCTCCACCTGTCTAATTCAGTCACACTCTGCCAGACTGTATTTTTGGTGCAAGGAGTGAAGATTAAAAAATATGTTTTCTCTGTTCCTCAGCCTCATGTGCCTCTGCAAATCCATGGCCAGTATCAAAGGGAAGAGGTCTATCTCAGAGCTACCCACCCTTTCCATCCACAAGTATGGTTAGCGAGAGGACTACCTGTGGCGGGCAGCATTTATTTTGTGATCACTTATCTATGAACTAAAAGATGTCTGAGGAGGGAAAGGTGGTTAGGTAAAGAGGCCAGGATTGTACCTTTCTCATCTGATACAACTATACAGATTAAGAACCTTAATAGGACCTATTGTTTCTTCCACAACAGCCATATACTTGCTAGGTGAAGCTTTACTCGGAATTCTTGGAAATGACCTCATCATTTTCAAGGTCGTCAAAGACTGGAGTGTTTGCAGGAATCTTCTGCTCATCCCCAGGTTTTTACTCTCAGAATTTCCTCTTTTAATTTCAGATTGTCCACAAAATATGGTGTTTCATTGGATCAACCCAAAGAATTCAGTTCCAACTTGAAGTTTGCCCTCAAGTTCCACACAGACACACACACCCACACACACACAAAAGCATGACTGAGCAATACATCCTCAATTTAATATATCACAAGAGTGACAAAGCAGGAGAGAATGTGCTAGCATTCTCATGGGAAAATATTTAGCAACCCAAGAAATTGTTTTCATGTCTTTTTGAGGCATTCCACCACTGAGAATACCCTGAGGGCTATCAAGTCCCTTTATCTTCCCATGAAGTGCCCACTCTGCTGACACCCCTCTCCCAAGGTCCCTATGACCGCTAACATTTTTAATTCTTCTCCCATATTCATACTGAGTAGCCCGAGTCTCCTACATCTTACCCTAAGCCACACACTCAAACACACCACAATGTGGAAAGTGAGTGAGGATTTCTCCTTAGCAAAATAACAATTTCTTCTGAGAGAACCTAGGATTACACAGTGGAGAAGGCAATGGCAACCCACTCCAGTACTCTTGCCTGGAAAATCCCATGGACAGAGGAGCCTGGTAGGCTGCAGTCCATGGGGTTGCTAGGAGTTGGACACTACTGAGCGACTTCACTTCCACTTTTCACTTTCATGCATTGGAGAAGGAAATGGCAACCCACTCCAGTGTTCTTGCCTGGAGCATCCCAGGAATGGGGGAGCCTGGTGGGCTGCCGTCTCTGGGGTCGCACAGAGTTGGACATGACTGAAGTGATGCAGCAGCAGCAGCAGCAGGATTACACAGAGCAGGATTTATGGTTGTGTTGAATTATACATAGAGTTATTTCCTCTGTGAATGGTTGCTTGATTTTTCTCTTCTATAACTTTATGCAAACAACTGCTTGCTTTCTAATATTTTCAAAAATAAATAATATCCTATGTGTGTATATATTATATACATACACACTTATATATACTATGTCTATACACGATCCATACATATAACAGCGTTGGATTAATGGCAGTTTCATTATTAAGATCACAAACTACTGAAATCAAGAACTATCTCATTTACTTATTTTGATTTCCTCAGTTCCCCTTCAATTTTAATGAGCCTTGGTCTAGGACCCTGCACTTTCCCACCTATTTGATCAGGTTTTATCAGAATTGAAAACTGCTTTCTTTTGGCCATTCTTTCCTGTAACAAAAGCTTCTCTATAGCCAGCTCTCCACAAAAATTCAAGACTTCAACTTGTGCCCTGCCTCTCATTTACTCTGGTCCTACTGCAGAAAGCTTGTCTAAATTCCCTCATACATTTTAGTATCTTATTTGTGTTAAAGACTCAATTTTTAGATTTGGGAGTAAGACATCTCTGAGTTCAAATCCGTGTTCTGGCACTTATCAGTTATACGAATTAATGTAACACATTTTATCTCTTCGATATTCAATTTTCTTATATGCAATATGGAGATTAACATCTTTATCTAAAAGAATCTATATACACACACGTGCACATGCACACAAGTATATAGTCATAGGATAAAGATTCCTAGAGAAGAAGAAAAAGAGGAAAACCTAGCAATATTGTTTAAAACACGTAATAGATAACTACCACAGTGAAAATAGTGTGGACCTAAAGCAGAATAAGATTTAAAAAAAAATAAATGAAACACAAATGAGTTCACAATCAATTTAAAGATCCTCAGAAATTTTGTGTTTAATTCAAGTCATTTCAAGTAACTGGGAAAAATTTACAGTCAATATATTCCACTGAAGAAGATGGGATTTTTCTGAATGATGAGTAAGTGTTCAGAACACCTTTCTTTTGTCCCCCTGGTTAGAACAGAGACCTATTTATTTTCATAAATTTTCTTTTACTGATAATAAAGGCCACAAGTAAAAGGTGACTTTGTTATGGCAGTAACTCAGCTTTCGAGGCACAGCAGGCCATGGAAGGTTGAGCAATAAATCACCCACAATGGCTGACATCTTCAAGACTCTGAGGGACGAAGGAGGCTCCTGTGGGAAGTGCTGTGTCCAATCATGGCATGGAAGGGGAATCTTCTTTTCTATATTGTGTGAGCATCTCTGAAAATGTGCTATTTCTTCCTATGAATCATTGGCCCACCATAAGCTAAAGAATCCACCTATAGAGTGCTAAATTAATTCTTTACCTCATTCCTTCTATGAAACTTAGTATCAGTCAAATCAAAGATTTGAAGATAAATAAAAAGCACAAAACACTGGAGATTTTGTTCTTAAGCATCAGAGTGGGAAAGCTTTTTTAAATAAACTATTTTTAAGAATTACTGATAAATTCGAATACATGGGGAAAACATTTCTTTACTTGGAAAAAGATACCTATACACATAGTAAACAAGCCAAAGACACTGCACAAACTGAAAGAAACTATTTTCTACCAAATATTAAAGGATCTATCTCCTTACTGTATAAACACCTCTTACAAAACAAGGAAAATATATAACATTCACTAGGAATAAATGAATATGTGGCAGGAATGCAGCCCAAGAATAAGTAAAACAAAGAATTTTAAATCTTTGAGAAAAATGTTCAGCCTTACTCCTAAAGCAAGAAATCCAAATCAAAACTACAAGTTGATATTTTGTAAGTGTCTGACTGGCAAAGCTGAGAAAGTTTAATAAATACACATAGCAGTTAGGATATAGGTGAAAAGGCACATTCACTTATGATTACTATGGAAGATAAATGGTTCCAACCACCACTGAAGATAGCTCCATGGTATCTTTAAAAATCTGAAAGGCATATGTCTGCATCAACGATTTTATTCCTAGTGAAAGTCACTCAGTGGGGTCTGACTCTTTGTTACCCCATGGACTATACAGTCCCTGGAATTCTCTAGGCCAGAATACTGGAGTGGGTAGCCGTTCCCTTCTCCAAGGGATCTTCCCAACCCAGGGATCAAATCCAGGTCTCCCGATTTGCAGGTGGATTCTTTACCAGCTGAGACACAAGAGAAGTCCAAGAATTCTGAAGTGGATGGCCTATCCCTTCTCCAGTGGATCTTCCCAACCTAGGAATCGAACCAGGGTCTCCTCCATTGCAGGCAGATTCTTTATCAACTGAGCTATCAGGGAAGCCTGTTTATTCCTAGAAATGTATCCAAAAGATTTACTTGTAGATGCATATTGAAGAATTTCATCACAGTAGCTCACTGATACAAAAGGTTGGAAATAACAAAAATATTTATCAAGAAGGATCTAGTTAAATAAGTAGTGTATGCTCATGCAACATTAAGCTATGCAGTAGTCTAAAGGACTAGGCAATTTCCATGGAGTGATACAGAATCTCCAAAAACATATGAGAAGTTCAAGGTGAAGAAAAATGTTTATATAAGTTACAGTTGTGTTACATGCAGAGGCCATGTATCTCTCTCTCTCTCTCTCTCTCTCTGAAAACTTCTGGCAGGATACTCAAGAAACTAGGAAAGTTAGTAGTCAATGGATAGTGTTACTAGAGGGACAGGAAGCAAAAAGTAAGAGGAACTATTTTTTCAATTGAATGACTTTTTGTTTTCAAATTAAACACTATGAGCACCTATTACCTATTCAAATAAATAAATAATGAAATAACAAAAATATATAATAAATAGAATAGTCGTCCATGACAATTTGAGCACAGAGGAAAATGTCATGAGATATATGGGTGCTTTTTCACCTATATAAAAAAAAATATTAATTCCAAATATTGTGTGTGTGTGCATGCATAAATACATCTCTCTGCTTAAAAAATAGTTTTTCTAAGACTGCTTCCTTATATATCAATTTATCTTGGTAAATTAAAATTCAAGCAAATTAATTATCAACATTAAATGAAACAAATGCTTTGTTTTGAAAAAATGCTAAAGAATAACAACACGAAAAATTATATTTAGCTTTTTTTTTATTATACTGATGTTTTATTAATGCTCAAAATTCTCCAAGCCAGGCTTCAGCAATATGTGAACCGTGAACTTCCTAATGTTCAAACTGGTTTTAGAAAAGGAAGAGGAACCAGAGATCAAATTGCCAACATCTGCTGGATCATCGAAAAAGCAAGAGAATTCCAGAAAAGCATCTATTTCTGCTTTATTGACTATGCCAAAGCCTTTGACTGTGTGGATAACAATAAACTGTGGAAAATTCTGAAAGAGATGGGAATACCAGACCACCTGACCTTCCTCTTGAGAAATGTGTATGCAGGTCAGGAAGCAACAGTTAGAACTGGACATGGAGCAACAGACTGGTTCCAAATAGGAAAAGGAATTCATCAAGGCTGTATATTGTCACCCTGTTTATTTAACTTATATGCAGAGTACATCATGAGAAATGCTGGACTGGAAGAAACACAAGCTGGAATCAAGATTGCCGGGAGAAATATCAATAACCTCAGATATGCAGATGACACCACCCTTGTGGGAGAAAGTGAAGAGGAACTCAAAAGCCTCTTGATGAAAGTGAAAGTGGAGAGTGAAAAAGTTGGCTTAAAGCTCAACATTCAGAAAACAAAGATCATGGCATCCGGTCCCATCACTTCATGGGAAATAGATGGGGAAACAGCGGAAACAGTGTCAGACTTTATTTTTCTGGGCTCCAAAATCACTGCAGATGGTGACTGCAGCCATGAAATTAAAAGACGCTTACTCCTTGGAAGGAAATTATGACCAACCTAGATGGCATATTCAAAAGCAGAGACATTACTTTGCCAACAAAGGTCCATCTAGTCAAGGCTATGGTTTTTCCTGTGGTCATGTATGGATGTGAGAGTTGGACTGTGAAGAAGGCTGAGCGCCGAAGAATTGATGCTTTTGAACTGTGGTGTTGGAGAAGACTCTTGAGAGTCTTGGACTGCAAGGAGATCCAACCAGTCCATTCTGAAGGAGATCAGCCTTGGGTGTTCTTTGGAAGGAATGATGCTAAAGCTGAAACTCCAGTACTTTGGCCACCTCATGCGAAGAGTTGACTCATTGGAAAAGACTCTGATGCTGGGAGGAATTGGGGGCAGGAGGAGAAGGGGACGACAGAGGATGAGATGGCTGGATGGCATCACTGACTCGATGGACGTGAGTCTCAGCGAACGGGAGTTGGTGATGAACAGGGAGGCCTGGCATGCTGCGATTCATGGGGTCGCAAAGAGTCGGACACGACTGAGCAACTGATCTGATCTGATCTGATGTTTTATTAAAATTTGTTTTCTTCATTAAAATTTATAAAAGATTTGGATTTTTATCATAGTTGTTAATTTTCTGAATAATACATACATTTAAAGAGCTAGTGATTAATTTTACGGTTATATTCTAGATTTTACACCATTACTTAAGAAAAATGTGTTGAATACAAATTTAACCTGATAATTAGAAGTATTCAAAAGTTATCTGCCCATTTTTCATATTTTCATTTAGCTTATTTTATAAACACTTTGGCTACTTGAGAATAAAGTTATCTTCATGAGTGTTATGATTAGAATTTCCATAGTTGTCACTGTACTCAATTAGCAAATATTTCAAGTAGATCTTTAGTAGTGAGTTAACTTAATTAAGCCATGGCATATTCAGTGGTCAAAATAATATCATTTAAATACATGTATGTAAAGTATCAATTATTTCATTTTAAAAATATTCAAATATAGAATTATTGTTTGTAGCAGCATTTAAAGAAATTTGACTTATTTCATAGCCAGATCTACATCAAAATCTTTGTAATTTCTTTCTTTTTTCTCTCTCCTTATATCCTCCTTTTCAAGAGAGGAATCACAATAGTTAACTATTAAAGGAAAATAAGATTGGATATTTAACTTTTATATTTTTATCTGTACTATTTAAATTTTCTATCTATAGTAGATAGAATAATGGTATGTTATTTGTATTTGTTATGGGAAACACATTGAGTGGATTTCTGGGAAGAGATTATGCAGTCCTCTCTCCATTACTTTTTATACTTTTATAAGAAGGTTATGACAATGAAAGCAAAGTATTTTGCAAAAATATTGAAAAGCCTGTATCCTATATGATCACTGTCTATGTGATGATTTGAAGATCTCAAGACAATGGTAAAAAAAGGCAGTTTATCGGAGAAGAGGTGATGCTGGGAGACACTGACAGAGGGACTGTGAAATAAATGAGACAGAGAAGGAAAGACAGCCCACATAATGCACTTCCTCATGTCATCTACCTGGATTTCAATCCCTAATAGGACAAAGCTGGGCTCTGCCTGACACACATGTCTCAGGATCATTTTACCAAGTCACTAGCTAAGCATTAATTATCTGGCTATTCAAGCTTGCAGCAGCTTGGGAAGAGCAGGCTCTGGCTGCCAGAGAGAACCCTCAGTGAGCAGGAAGTCAGGGCAATTGTGCATGGTGGCGGTACTGTCTGAGGAAGTACAGAGAAAGCTTCAGCACTAGCTTTAATCCCTGCCACTTACTTAAAGTGATGGTGCACTTGATCATCACCACCAGTGCCCTCAAGTTTCAAGTGAGTCTTCCCTCTCTACTGCCCAATCTGACGGCTCCTGAGACTTGGGAGCTGGTCAGGTTCTCTGGACAGGACTTACCTAGAAGGGGAGTGAGCCAGCTGGAGAACAGACAGACCTCAGGTCCATCAGGCGTGTAGTGTTTCATTCATGTTTGCCTATATGGAAGGTATTCTGCTTCTAGAAATACCCTCAGTTTTTGTTTGGGGATGTTACTCCACATACTTTCAGTTCATATGAATCAGGATGAGAAAACACCTATTTAAATCAGGACAGTTTAAATAAGGGCAGGTTAAATACTGAGATCTTTGCTAAGAATACCAGAAAAGATATTGCATCTTTGCTCTTGAACTGAAGTTGGAAAGATTTTGCCCTGGTACCTCTGTCTGCTGGTACCCAGAATGGGTCAGCAGAGCTGTGAGCTCAAGAGAAAGAAAAATTAGGTTCTGAGCCATCATTCAGAGGTAGGTACAGTCCCTTTCATAGCCAGTCCAGGTGACAGGAATCTCTTTAAATAAGTCAGTTTGAGTAAGACTTTTGGATTTTGAATCCAGAGGTTTCTAAATGCAAAATTAGATTATCAGGTGATTATAATATCTAAACTTATATTAACATCCTATTTAAAGAATTTTGGGCAATAAACACATCTTTAATAAACAGAAACAAGTGTGACCTTGGGTAAGTTTTCAAAACTTTTTAGTGTCTTAGTATCTTAGGTAGCATACTGAAGTAAATCACTGTGATGACATTATAGAGGGGCTGTGAAGGCAAAAATAAAAAAGACCTAGTATGTGTCAGCTGTAAAGTTTTTGTCACATCATTTCATGAGCTCCATGAGGAATAGGACCCTGGTATCTGTTTGTCAACCACTGTAAATCCAGCAGCAATCATGCTCCTTGCACATAGTAGAAAGTTGAAAGTGTTAGTCACTCAGTTGTGTCCAGCTCTTTGCAACTCCACGGACTGTAGGCTGTTCTGTCCATGGAATTTTCCAAGAACACTGGAGTGGAAAGCCATTCCCTTCTCCAGGGAGGTCCTGCACATAGTAAAGCATCAACAAACGCATGGACAGCAGAAAATAGAAGTGACAGTCAAAAACTGAGCAACTGTCACGATAATAACTCCAGTGGACAGCAGTGAACAAGCAAGACAGCCCTGTTGGTAGGCATGCCTACTGAAAATGAGCCAGGGAGAATGAGGAAACAAATAATAAAATGAAACTTATATATAGATATTTTCTTATATACAGTATATGTGACCTCATATTCTAAAGTTTTGACTATCTTTGGTTTTTACCTTCAAAATAGCATATGAACGGTAATGTTGCCCACTGGTCACTATTTTATGAAAAAAACATTGTCAGACTATATTTCCTTGATTACATAGCTTTTTAAAATAAACGTCTTTACTCCTGAAGAAAGACTCATGACTAAATCCCTCCAACATTTTCCCTTGGAAGCAGTGTCTTGTCTGTGCTACATAACTCTGCTGTTAAAGGCACATTTTGGGATTATATGCTGAGTATATGCATGGCACTACTGTGGAAGTAACTTCATTTTAAGTCTCTCAATATGAGCGGGCCAGTTTTACCATTATTTTTGCGTCATGACTCAAAATTAAATACGATTTTTTAATGTTTCCCTCCCTCTACCAATCCTAAGGTAGAATTCTACTGAGAATCAGAGTTTAAGGTGTGGCCTTATATCACACGGAAAGGGCAGAACAGAGCCAGGGTAAAAACCCACATCTCTATAATCTAAAACATTCAAGGACTAGGTCTGTCCTAAGACAAAAGACACAGTAAAACTGAAACTTCTATTTTGATCAGGTAACCAATTCAAGTATTCAAGAATCTACTCATCCCACTCTACCAGATTCTCACCTCCTCAAGGGCTGCTGCTGCTGCTGCTAAGTCGCTTCAGTCGCGTCCAATTCTGTGTGACCCCATAGACGGCAGCCCACCAGGCTCCCCCGTCCCTGGGATTCTCCAGGCAAGAACACTGGAGTGGGTTGCCATTTCCTTCTGCAATGCATGAAAGTGAATAGTGAGAGTGAAGTTGCTCAGTTGTGTCCAACTCTTCAGCGACCCCATGGACTGCAGCCTACCAGGCTCCTCCGTCCATGGGATTTTCCAGTACTGGAGTGGGGTGCGATTGCCTTCTCCACTTTAAGGGCTACTTCTTCCTTTTAGCTATGCTTCCTCTTGTTACGTTCTCAGAAAATAGGAACTAATTTCAATGTATGTTCAGTGATTCACTGAATAAATATTTGTTTAGAGCCTAAAACAGCAAGCCACTGGGCTAACACTGATTAAAGTAAAACATATATAATGAAAATCATAAATGGCCTGCAACAGGAAAACCAATAATAAAATTGTAATACGCACTTTTTGATTTGTCAAAGTCAATGGAATAGTATTTTACATCAGTCACCTGGATGACTCAAATTGCCTATTCTCAGAATAAACACTTTGTTTTTTCAATAGCAGGCCTTTGATGGAGCAGAATGGGATCATATTTGACATTCATGGGGTTTGGCAACTGCCATCACTGTTTAATCAGATACTTACAGGCATTCTTCATTTGTTATTATTGTTTCTAAATTGCAAACAAGACAAATATCAACAAGTATTCAATACTTTGGGCTAAAATCAAAATAAATTCAATGGATTATATCAGTCATGTACCACCACACAAACTTCTGTGTCACTATACTCTCAATAATACTTGCTCCAATATAGTGGACAAAATTCTAAAAGGGTAACTTTCCTTTCTTATTTACTAATAATCACAAAGACCACATTTCACTGCAGATGAACCATCTATCTTCAATTTCTGACTTTTTTTCCCTGATGTATGAAAGAATTGAGGAGGAATCAAAAAATAAAAGTTAAGCATTCTAACGAGAAGAACAATTACTCTATTGATTTTCTATTTAATTTCATAAAATACCTTTATTTTTCTAGGAATTCCCCTCCTTACCCCAGATAACACAAGACCTTTGCAATACTTCAAACTAAAGTTTGGATCATAGTATTACAATTGTTTTATAAAAGGTCAAAAAACATCTTCTACTGTAAAGACTGATGGCCCAGAATAAACATAAATTTTTAAATTTATACTGCTTAAAATTAATGAATATATATGTGAATACACATATTATATGATTTCATAGATTCATATGCAAGATATTCTTTCTTTCCAAAATGCACTAAAAAACACAAATTTATCAAGAGTATTGACTAAGTTTTCTATTTTATTTTTAGATTATTTCTACAGTACTTATATTAGAGATAAGGAATACAAGAGTGGCATTCAATTATTGCTTACTAACTATATTTGATAAAGGAAAATTTAAAGGCTCTATTGTCCACAGAACACAAACTACTTAACAGTGACAATCTGTATAGACTTGTATAATAATACTAATTCAGAACTGCATAAAACAATAAAATGCTATATATTATAAACATTGTTATTATATAACACCTAGTGCAATATAGGGCTTCCCTTATGACTCAGATGGTAAAGAACCCTCCTGCAATGTGGGAGACCTGGGTTTGCTCCCCGGGTTGGGAAGATGCCCTGGAGAAGGGAAAGGCTACCCACTCTAGTATTCTGGCCTAGAGAATTCCAGGGACTGTGTAGTCCATGGGGTTGCAAAGAGTCAGACACAACTGAGTGACTTTCACATTCACATACTATGACCCCAAGACTTAAGTATAGCATAAAACTAAGACATTGTCCAAATATATTTTTATTCATCTATCTATATGTGTATATATATATATATATATAGTTTGTAAGTAGCTTGAAAAACTGATGAAGATGTAGAAACAACCAAGTTGGAACAATGAAGTTACTTCTCAGAGAAAACTCCAAAATGTCTATTTCCTTAATTATACATTATAGAAAAAAGAGCAAGGCATAATTACCACAACATTTTAGGGAAATGAAAATATATCTTCAAGATCCCATGTAACAAACTCGCTACTACTTAAATTATTTTTCTCAGTAAAAATGACAGGCTTTTAAAGGAGATAAAATATGTAGGTTTTTGAGGGAGAAACTGGTATGTAAAATATACCAGAGCCAACTGGAGGTAATTCTAACCATCAGAGCATCAAGAATCTATTTGTGTGAGAGATACATTTTAAGTGGTATAAATATATGACCTACTTTATTAGTTAAGATACATTTATGGTCAAACAATAGAAACCAATGGTGGTAGCTGCAAGTGGATGGATATCTTATTCGAGTAATACTGTAAGTTCATAGGCCACTGGGAGTTTACAGATTCAGACAGAAAAGAAAGGTACATGTTAGGATAGACAGATATTGAACAGAAAACATGATTTTTTTCATTTAAGAGAAAAAGTTTGGGTACCCCTGCTGTAGCTGATGCAGTGAATGATTTCTAAAAGTCTCCTACAGTACCCTTGCATCATTTGTTCAAGATTAAAAATTCTGGGTAGGAATATGCAATTAGCTAGGCTAAGTCACCTTTCTATGCCCTGGCTTTTTCATGTTGAAATAAGAAAGAATCTGATCATTTGAATTTACTTCTAGAACATGCAGTACAACCTTGTACCAAAGCTACATGAAATGCAAAATCCCTTCTCTAAAGAAAAAGGGGGGTGAATACTATAGAGATAGTTTTTTTTGAAAAGAAATATTCACTACACTTAGACAAAGCAGTAAGAAAACCTTTTCTCCATTTTATAAAAAGATCGTTTTATAATAATCTTCCCGTTATACCATTTGTTTATATACTTGCTTATCTATTTGTTTAATTTGTATTTTGTCAATTTAACTTGCTTGTTGTCATCAATGGCTAAAACATATGTCTCACAAGAATCAGAACTTGTCTCTCTGGTTCAAGGCATTGAGATCAGACTCTGGTAAATCGACACTTAGAGGATCAATATTTATTTGTTGAACTACTTGACTGATCACTAATGTGTGGAAAGGGACACTAATGTGTGGAAAATATCACTTCTCCAATTTCTTGGCCCAATTCAATCCTTCTGAGTCACTTTTGACACAGTTCTGTGGTGCACTTTCAATCTCAAATAATTGTTATGACATAGAAGCCTTGACTAAAGGAAAGATGGAGAGCTTCCCAAGCTGTGTTTTAACAGATTCAGCAGGTTTATCGCTACATTCTCTTATAGAAAGTGAATTTCTGACCTACTTTCTATAATGGTTAGTGTGCTGAAGTTAACAATAAATTTGTAATGTTGAAGAATCACATGTAAAATAGATGCTTCCTCCTGGTCCCTCTGACATTATTTTGAGTTTCAAAAAGATTTTTCAAATACCAATGCTATTTGAAAGATAAATGTAAACTGGACTTCTTGGAGTAGCTTCCACATTGAAAAGTTTCTAACATCTAATTCTGAAGAAAGAGTCAATAGTAAAGATTTGAAAAGAGTAATGATACGTATTGTGACAAAAATCTCAGAAAGATATTCGAATTTTTTTTTTTTTTTTTTGGTTTGTGGGTAGACATGGGAAGATAAACATGTCAAGATTTAGGATCAGGATTCAATAAATTCTGGGTGATGCTTTCTGTCTAAAACTCTTTTATCCTTTAATACCCAGTTCCAGGTTCAGATAGGTAAAAGGCTTACCTGAACCTTCAAGGTGACCTCCATTCCATGTTTCCATTACACTCTACTTTATTTGAAAATTTACCATTTTATTTTTACATTAAGTTTATTTTCTATATTTCTCTACTCAAATGCTATCATCCAAATGTACAAGCCCCATCTTATTCTTTATGTCCTCAGAACCCAGCTCAACATTATACAGTATTTACAGTTATACCATACTCACAGTTCAATACATTATTCTTAAAATTAACTGGCCTAAGATACATATAGTCATGTAACTTGCTGAAAAATCAATGATAAGCCTATTCCCAGGTTATCTGAAGAAATGTAATATGTTAAATACTAACATGATTTCTACTCCTGAACCTGAAATTGAATTCTCTCTTATTTGTTAAATAATAAATATTATAGTGTTTAAAAAAAAACAGTATGTAAATAATCAGCAAGGACCATCTCCAATATGAAAATGAAGTTCACAGACAAGATAACTGTTACCTTTTCTCTTTTAAAGAGATAAGAAAGTTAACACACAGATGTAGTCAGGCAACTGAAAAAAAGAAAAAAAGGAAGAAAAAAGAGGAGAGGGAGTGAAAGGTAGAGAACAAAATAAAAGTTCATCTTTGCCAGTCTACCTCAAATGACTCAGGAGAAAATGGATAAAGGCAGAAAATCCTAGTGACACCTTGTTTCTACCATGGTACTTTCAGATCATCTTAAAGGAGGCTTTCAGAGTTTTCCAGAAAACAAACTCCGTCCTTCTCAAGGTTCCTATATTTTCAAGATGCTTCAGGACATCTAGTAATTTCTATAAAGACTTTGCCCATTAGTAATTTGCAGACATCATAGTCTTTATAAATGTAAAGAAGAAAAATTATTCATAATTTAAAATCTTTTTCTTGCAATTTTTATATTTTAACCTACTCAAGGCTTGGAAAAAAAAATTTTTTTTTAATTTATAAACTAGTTATTGAGTATTCTGTGTAACCCATGTTAAATCTTCCCTGGTGGCTCAGACAGTAAACCATCTGCCTATAATGCAGGACGGAGAAGGCAATGGCACCCGACTCCAATACTCTCGCCTGGCAAATCCCATGGACAGAGGAGCCTGGTAAGCTGCAGTCCATGGGGTCACTAAGTGTCGGACACGACTGAGCGACTTCACATTCACTTTTCCTTTTCATGCATTGGAGAAGGAAATGGCAAGCCACTCCAGTGTTCTTGCCTGGAGAATCCCAGGAACGGGGGAGCCTGGTGGGCTGCCGTTTATGGGGTCGCACAGAATCGGCCACGACTAAAGCGACTTAGCAGCAGCAGCATAATGCGGGAGACCCAGGTTCAATCCCTGGGTTAGGCAGATCTGGAGAAGGAAATGGCAAGCCACTCCAGTATTCTTGCCTGGAAAATCCCATGGACAGAGGAGCCTGGTGGACTACAGTCCATGGGGTTGCAAAGAGTCGGACACGACTGAGCAACTTCACTTTCACTTTTTTGAGTACTCTGTGTGTCCCATGTTAAATGTCATATTGAACAAAAGTACAGTTTAAAAGTGAACATTCCCTTTAACCCCAGGCCCCAGTGTTCTGGGTCCTACAGTGAGGACAGCAGAGTTTCCTTCTACTCTCTGGTGGACGTGAGGCACGAGGGGGAACTACCATTGTTTCAATTTACTGAGATGATGAGTTTGCTGATTTGCAAAGTATAACCTAGACTATTGTTCTACATATGAGAGTTACATCTCCCATAAAATAAAAAATTATTCTTTTATTTTATAATTTTGTATTATTCAAATTCATGCCACAGTAGATAAAGAATGTCACCTGCCATATCAGTAAACAAAGGATGTTGTGGCCATCAAGTCATCAGCCACTGCAGTCACCCCTCCCCCACCCCCACGGATGGCGCACCCTGAGGGGATTCCAGATGGAGGAAACAAGATATCGGCCCCAGATACTTACAGAAAGATTTCAGTGATCCCAGACTCTTTCATCTCACAATATACAGAAAAGGGCTATATTCATTAACTTGAGATGTCTGTTTTTCTTTAATTAACAGTACCTGATTTGTTTGTGTGTGTGTGTGTGTGTGCAAAATCTCCTGTATATCCTGGTTCTTTCCTTATCTCTTTGGAATAATCCCTCAGAGCTAACTAAGAGATGGTCTCCCAGGTTTCAGTCATCAGTATGTCCATCAAGTAGTAAAACGTAATTCTCAACTAGATTGTGCATTTTTTTCAGTTGTCATTGCTTTGTATTTTTCTAGATCTTCTTTTATTAACTTGGAAAATCACTGATGTTAGTCCATGTTAATTCACTTTATTCTTTTCAACAGATATGATATTTTACGAAATTAATGTAACATAACTGATACAGTGAATTGATTGAAAGAATATAACATGTAGTAGAAGAGGACTCCATATAGACTCAAACTTCCATGAAAAAAAAAAAAGGTAAGTGAATAGCACAGAAATTAAGGAAGATGGAGAATTCAGAAACAAGCCTAGGGTAAACTGAAGATCAAAAGTGGTACACTAAGAAGTGAGGTAAGTCTGCTAAAATGTATTAAGAAGGAAACATAGACAAAAGCAATGGAGAGTTACTCATCAACTATGAGAGAAGTGTCTTTTTGAAATTTATATTGATACTTACTATATAACCAAGAATACTATCAGATATAATCACCTATTTAGGGTTTAAAACATGCTTCTAGAGTAATGATATTAATAAAAATAAAAGTAATCCCTACTACTTATTGGAAACTTAGTATGTGCCAGACACTGTGCTTTGTACCAAGTACTTGTGCTAAAACTTGAAAAGGTCTCTACAGCCAATTTCATCCAATTCACTCAGTACACATTTTCTAAATTCCTCTTTCACAATCACATGTAATCTACCAGTGCGGTCTATGGTCTCTACTTTCAAAATAGATTCCAAATCTGACCATTTCTCATCACTTTCATAGTTCTCCTCTAGACCAAGCCATCTTCATTTTTAGAAACAATTAATATCTTTCTAAATAGTTTCCCTGCTCCCACAGTTAATGGTTTCAGCATGTAAAGCAGATCACGGTGGTGGTGGCTTAGTTGCTAAGTCATGTCCTACTCTTGCAACCCCATGGACTATAGCCTGCCAGGCCCTGTTCATGGGATTCTCTAGGCAAGAATACTGGAATGGGTTGCCATTTCCTTCTCCAAAAGCAGATGATGTACCTCTCTTATTCAAATAATTATCACAGATTCTCAGTCTGGAACTGTGATTCTAATAAAGAAGTATTACTCAGAGGGAAAATGAAGAGAAAGATGATGCCAAGGAAACACCTCAAAAATTAGTCACAAAATCCTAATAGTCAGGTTGTCCCATCAAGAATGATAGAACTGCTGATGTAGCTCACTAGATACAAAGAGTCAGACAGCAACACAAGCTGTTGGGATTTGGGGGAGCTGTAATGTGGGCACATGAACTTTGTCTGTACCGAAGTGTTATTACCTGCCACAGACAGCCACCCAGGTAACCCTAGACTCGAAAGGCTGATGAAAAAGTACCTGCCACAGGACAGCAGCATGGTTCAATTAATAGCAAGAGAATCACAGAGGAGACAGAGAGGGAAGACTTTAGGAGGATCATCAGAGGACTATGGTGCAGGAAACAACAGCAGATCAGAGAGCTGCTGAGAAATATATTAAGTTGACCAGCCAGCAGCACTAATGGAGGGTCAGAAGGAATTGATAGTGAGTTCCTCGCAGGCCCTGTGCACAGCTGCTAGCAGCAGGAAGAGCTGGCAGGGTGAGAGGAAGGAGCGGCTAATCAAACTGTCTAACGTGCTGATTAGACAAGCCGTGGGATCAGACAGCAGGGGTAGGAGATTCAACTGCAGGAGGATCAGAGGGATGGGAAAGGCAAAGACAGAACAAGGTCAGTCAGGAGTCTGGAAAAGGAGTCGCTGATTGGGCAGCAGGCTGACGAGCCAGCTGTGACAGCTCCCTGCATGGTAAAGGGAGCCAACTACAGAAGTGAGGAGGGCTGAAGGGACAGGGCGATTTTTAGAGCCCAGGAATCTCAGTCAGAAGAGCTAATCAGAGCTGACAGCAGCTCTGCAGACCTGGGGGTGGGGCTGGTTGTATGTCTGCCGGTGCTTTCCGGCCAAGTGTTTATTTTCCACACCACAAGCGGAGCATACTGCTCAGCTCCTTTCTCCACTCTCCCAGGGCTCCGGACACTGTGATTTGAAGTCTCATTGACAAAGCAGGACAGAGGCCAAGTCTCAGCTCCTGTCAATACAGTGCCCTGGATGAGGAACAGAGGCCCGTCCCGGAGCCCTGGCCTGCCTGACCCACCAGGGCAGATAAACACACAAACACTCCTTTTCTTGTTCATTCTTTCTTTCTTCATTTTGAAATATAAAATCATGCATTATTGGAGAAGGTGCATAAAGGATTCCAAAAGTAAAGGTTTAGGTCAAAAATACGACATATCTTAAATGTGTCAGGAACGTCTGTTCCATGGCCTTTAAGCTTCAGGTATAGTCACTCCCCACACATAAGCATTATGTTCCTTTTTCCCTTCATCAAACCACTGCAAATATTTTTTTTTTTTCTGTTAGAATACACCATCAGAAACAAACACAACCTTAAAACTGCAATCTTGTGGAGAGTTTTTGCAATAGATTTTGGAAAAGGAGAAAATATATATGAAGTTTGAAAGCCTATTTTCTTACTATTTTTTCCTGTTGATGGCTTTTCAGTTCAGTTCAGTGATGGCTTTTAACTTACTTCTAAAATAAGTCAATCACCTTCAAACCTATCTAGAATGTTTAGACAGCAAGCTGGCTTCCTCTAACCTATATTTTTCTTATTCGTGACAGCTTGGGAATTCAAATGCACATAATATAGTTAACAATAATATCTATCTTTTTTGAGGGATTAATTGGAAAAATGATATGAGGTTGAAAATTATTCACATCCCCACCTTGCTGGGAAATGAGGCTCATAAGGTTAACAAGTTTAACCAAAGTTACACACTAGCAAGCAGATAAGCTGAATCTCAACTGCTATCCATTTGCCTACTATGTTGCATGGCCTTTGTGTTTCCAACAAAATTAAAAGATGCTGGATGAAAACTTGCATCAGTTTTACTATTCTTCTCACTTTTATTATCTTCAAGAAATAGATTAAAAGAACCTTTTTGCCAAGGCTTAAACTTTCTGTACATTATGGAAAATAGTCTGCATATATTGAGAATGTGGTAGGTGACATTCTCACAAGAAGTGAGACTACTATATTTGGAAGGTGTGAATTAAGAATGTCCTTATTATATCCCTTCTGACCTCCTGTATCATCTGGATAAGAATCTGACCAAGAAAGAAATTAAAAATGTTATTTTAATATATGAAGTAATTTATCCAATATTAACTAGTCTTGAAACTGTATAACTAAAACAATGTGTTCCCAGAACAAGAATAGACAGGTTGATTAATGAAACAAAATAGAAAATTTATATTCAGGTAAGTATAAGATTTAAATTAGTATAAAGGTGACATTTCAGATGGCCAAGGGAATGATGAACTTGCTAGTGGTTTGGGGTTAATTTTCTGACTATTAAAAAATAGTAAGATCCTTGTGTCAAAAAAAATACAAAAATGCATTTCAGATAGATTAAATTTGAAATTGATAGTCTATGTTGGAATATGGGCTTCCCAGGTGGCTCAATGGTAAAGAATCCACTTGCAATGGAGGAGACACAGGAGATGTGGGATTCAATCTCTGGGTAGGGAACATCTCCTGGAGGAAGAAATGGCAAGCCACTCCTGTATTCTTGCCTGGGAAATCCCATGGACAGAGAAGCCTGGTGGGCTACTGTCTGTGAGGGTCCCAAAGAGTTGGATGCTACTGACCACACATACATGCATGTTGGTATTCACTTTAGCTGATAAGTATAAAAATTTTTATAATGTGCTTGACTTCTCACTCAATACTTTTACTTTCAGTGAATGTTCATCACATCATTGTTTATTCTAACAAAAAGGAAAACATTCATAATAAAGTAATATCAAACAATAGGTGAATCAATAGTAGCAGACTCACCTATTATAAAAATGGGCTACACTATCTTCATGACTAATAATTTGTGCAGCCAGACTCATATATTACCTCTGTAACTAGAAAACAAACAAAACCATATTTTAATAAAATATACAAAATTTATTTTGCATTATATACACACACATACACATACAAGTAAATTATGATAAACTACTTTAAGCCAGATAGGGTATTTTTGGTCTTAGGGTCAGTTTGATTCCAAGAGGGGCCTAGAGTGGTTAACACTGTCACTCACACTCAGTAGATTAGCACAATAAATATGTGATGGTATCAATTATCACCGTCCTGAAAGCATTCCATAATTTTCTAAAGTTAATTAAAATCACCTTTGTATCATCATCATCCTCTTTGATCATGCCTAGGTAAATGTTTTTACCATCCAAATCGTTAAGCTTTAATACATCATATAATTTTTACGTATTGTAGTATGTCCTACTTTCAGTCCAAATGTAAACCAATGAGTCAGAATGACTAAGGAAAACTAAGAAACACGGGGCAGTTTTTTCATCTTTCCAATGCCTCTCTTTCCTAACAAAAGGAGTCCAATGAGAATTTCTTCCCATGTGGACTTCTGAAGTATCTGTTATTATCTCAAACATAGCTTTAAGTGAAAATCAGTCTCAGTATTATTCTATTCCATTATACATGAGTTTTTCAAAGAGGCAGCATATTTTATCTGCCTACTTTTTCTATAGGAGATACAGAGAAAAAAGAAATAATCATTTCTTCAAGGTTGTATGACATGAATAATTATGACTATTTTAGCCAATGACTCCAATTTCAAGGTGTTATACACGAGTCATACTTTGGAAATCTTGAACAACAACAACAAAAAGAATCCTGAACATTGGTCTAAATAATACATTGATTTAATTGTTTTGAAACCTGAATGGTAACATTAATTACTAATTCAAAAGCAAGCAGGAGGAAACACAGTCAAACTAATTATAAGCAGCATGCCCATTTCCAAAAAATATTGATCATTAGAAGTAATGTGATTTGATAATCTAACTTGGGTGTATTCACTCAGAAGACAGCTAATTTCTAAGAGTATAATGATAGGTTTAAAGAGAGGAGATCACTATCAGTGTGGCAGACACTTTCAGTTAATTTTTGTTTGCTTATTATTTTGCCATTGCTATGATTTTTCACTACTGAGAATGGAATGGTGTGGAGGAAATTCATGATCTGTAATACTGATGGTTTAGGGAAATAATGCAAGGATATGGAATAACTGATTGATTCTGGACTGAATCTAAATTATCATTAAACCAAACAGGCTAACCTATTAGAGGTATAATGCATACATTCATAGTTAGGTTAATGGAGGAATATCTACAGCAGGAGTAGCAGACTCAAATACTTGCAGGTGCTAGGAAAATATCATAAAGGTGCATACTGAGTTGCAATCATTATAAAATGGTGAACAGTGTCAGAACTTACTTAAACCGTCAAAATTCAATTAAAGTAACTGTGTTTGGGAGGAGAGGGGTGGATACAAAGGACACTTTCAGTTCAGAGATTGCTATTTCTGGTCTGGCAAAATGACCAGTGTATGTAAATATATCCTCAAATTGAGGGACCCAAACACTGGAATCGCTGTGGTATGATAACCACTCTGTAACCAGTACTTTGTTCTTTACTTAAGAGGTTCGGTATTTTGTCACTTGCTGAGGAAAGGGGATAAGACACATATAATTCCCCAGAGGCTGATCGTTTAAGGAGTTTATAAGTTAATATATATTAGATGACAATTAATTAGGATAAGTGCTATAATAAATGGAAGTACAGAGAAGAGGGGTGTCTACTGACACTGCTGCTGCTGCTAAGTCGCTTCAGTCGTGTCTGACTCTGTGCGACCCCATAGATGGCAGCCCACGAGGCTCCCCTGTCCCTGGGATTCTCCAGGCAAGAACACTGGAGTGGCTTGCCATTGCCTTCTCCAATGCATGAAAGTGAAAAGTGAAAGTGAAGTCGCTCAGTCGTGTCTGACTCTTAGCAATCCCATGGACTACAGCCCACTAGGCCCTCCGTCCATGGGATTTTCCAGGTAAGAGCACTGGAGTGGGGTGCCATTGGACTAGTGAAATCTGCTTCATGTCATTAAGGACAAACAAGAATTACTTAGCAATGAATATGAGAACCAGGAAATTGAATGGTTTGCCTTGGAAATGAACAGAGATCATTCTGTCGTTTTTGAGATTGCATCCAAGTACTGCATTTCGGACTCTTTTGTTGACCATAATGGCTACTCCATTTCTTCTAAAGGATTCCTGCCCACAACAGTAGATACAATGGTCATCTGAGTTAAATTCACCCATTCCAGTCCATTTTAGTTTGCTGATTCCTAGAATGTCGACATTCCCTCTTGCCATCTCCTGTTTGACCCCTTTCAATTTGCCTTGATTCATGGACCTAACATTCCAGGTTCCTATGCAATATTGCTCTTTACAGCATTGGACCTTGCTTCTATCACCAGTCACATCCACAACTGGGTGTTGTTTCTTCTTTGGCTCCATCCCTTCATTCTTTCTGGAGTTATTTCTCCACTGATTTCCAGTAGCATGTTGGGCACCTACTGACCTGGAGAATTCATCATTCAGTATCCTATCTTTTTTGCCTTTTCATACTGTTCATGGGATTCTCAAGGCAAGAATACTAAAGTGGTTTTCCAATCCCTTCTCCAGTGGACCATGTTTTGTCAGAAATCTCCACCATGATCCATCTGTCTTGGGTGGCCCTACACAGCATGGCTCATAGTTTCACTGGGTTAGACAATGCTGTGGTCCATGTGATTAGATTGGTTAGTTTTCTGTGATTTTGGTTTCTGTCTGTCTGCCCTCTGACGCCTCTCTCAGTGCTTACTGTCTAACTGGGGTTACTCTGATATTGGAAGTGGGGTATCTCCTCTCGCCGCTCCAGTGTCACACAGCTGCAGCTCGCCACTCCAGTGCCATGCAGCCAAGGGAAACCATAGCTTCGTTTCCAAGGCAAACCATTGCCTCATTTCCAAGGCAAACTCTTCAGTATCACGATAATCCAAGGCTATGGCCCAACCAGTAATGCTGAAGAAATTGAACGGTTCTATGAAGACCTACAAGACCTTTTAGAACTAACACCCAAAAAAGATTTTCATTATAAGGAGACTGGAATGCAAAAGTAGGAGGTCAAGAAACACCTGGAGTAACAGGAAAATTTGGCTTTGAGTGCAGAATGTAGCAGGGCAACATCCCATAGAGTTTTGCCAAGAGAACGCACTGATCATAGCAAACACCCTCTTCCAACACAAGAGAAGACTCTACACATAGACATCACCAGATGGTCAACACTGAAATCAGACTGATTATATTCTTTGAAACCAAAGATTGAGAAACTCTATACAGTCAGCAAAAACAAGACCGGGAGCCAACTGTGACTCAGCTCATGAACTCCTTATTGCCAAATTCAGACTTAAATTGAAGAAAGTAGGGAAAATTACTACACTATTCAGGTATGACCTAAATCAAATCCCTTATGAATATATAGTAGAAGTGGGAAATAGATTTAAGGGACTAGATCTGATAGACAGAGTACCTGACGCTACGGATGGAGGTTCATGACATTGTACAGGAGACAGGGATCAAGACCATCCCCAAGAAAAATAAATGCAAAAGAGCAAAATAGCTGTCTGAGAAGGCCTTACAAATAGCTGTAAAAAGAAGAGAAGCAAAAAGCAAAGGAGAAAAGGAAAGATATACCCAATTGAATGCAGTGTTCCAAAGAATAGCAAGGAGAGATAAGAAAGCCTTCCTCAGTGATCAGTGCAAAGAAACAGAGGAAAACAATAGAATGGGAAACACTGTAGGTCTCTTCAAGAAAATTAGAGATACAAAGGGAACATTTCATGCAAAGATGGGCTCGATAAAGGACAGAAATGGTACGGACCTAACAGAAACAGAAGATATTAAGACGAGGTGGCAAGAATACACAGAAGAACTGTACAAAAAAGATCTTCATAACCCAGATAATCACGATGGTGTGTTCGCTCACTTAGAGCCAGACATCCTGGAATGTGAAGTCAAGTGAGCCTTAGGAAGCATTACTACAAACAAAGCTAGTGGAGGTGATGGAATTCCAGTTGAGCTATTTCAAATTCTAAACGATGATGTTGTGAAAGTGTTGCACTCAATATGCCAGCAAATTTGGAAAACCCAGCAGTGGCCACAGGACTGGAAAAGGTCAGTTTTCTTTCCAATCCCAAAGAAAGGCAATGCCAAAAATGCTCAAACTACCACACAATTGTACTCATCTCACACACTGGTAAAGCAATGCTGAAAATTCTCCAAGCCAGGCTTCAACAATACGTGAACCGTGAATTTGCAGATGTTCAAACTGGTTTTAGAAAAGATATAGGAACCAGAGATCAAATTGCCAACATTTGCTGGATCATCGAAAAAGCAAGAGAGTTCCAGAAAAACATCTATTTCTGCTTTATTGACTATGCCAAAGCCTTTGACTCTGTGGTTCACAACAAATTGTAGAAAATTCTGAAAGGGATGGGAATACCAGACCACCTGACCTGCCTCTTGAGAATTCTGTAGGCAGGTCAGGAAGCAACAGCTAGAACTGGACATGAAACAACAGACTGGTGCCAAATAGGGAAAGGAGTACGTCAAGGTTGTATATTGTCACCCTGCTTATTTAACTTGTATGCAAAGTGCATCATTAGAAAAGCTAGGCTGGATGAACCACAAATGGAATCAGGATTGCCGGGAGAAATATCAATAACCTCAGATATGCAGATGACACCACCCTTTTGGCAGAAAGTGAAGAGGAACTAAAAAGCCTCTCAATGAAAGTGAAAGAGGAATGTGAAAAGGTTGGCTTAAAGCTCAACATTCAGAAAACTAAGATTATGGCATCCAGTCCCATCACTTCATGGCAAATAGATGGGGAAACAGTGGAAAGAGTGGCATACTTTATTTTGGGGGGCTCTAAAATCACTGCAGATGGTGATTGTAGCCACGAAATTAAAAGATGCTTACTCCTTGGAAGGAAAGTTATGACCAACCTAGATAGCATATTCAAAAGCAGAGACATTACTTTGCCAACAAAGATCAGTCTAGTCAAGGCTACATTTTTCCAGTAGTCTTGTATGCATGTGAGGTTTGGACTATAAATAAAGCAGAGCCCCAAAGAATTGATGCTTTTGAACTGTGGTGTTGGAGAAGACTCTTGAGAGTCCCTTGAACTGCAAGGAGAGCCAACCAGTCCATATTAAAGGAGATCAGTCCTGAGTGTTCATTGGAAGGACTGATGCTTAAGCTGAAACTCCAATACTTTGGCTACCTCATGTGAAGAACTGGCTCATTTAAAAAGACCCTGATGCTGTGAAAGATTGAAGGCAGGAGGAGAAGGGGACAACAGAGGATGAGATGGTCGGATGGCATCACCAACTCATAGGACATGAGTTTGAGTAAACTCTGGGAGTTGGTGATGGACAGGGAGGCTTAGCATGCTGCAGTCCATGGGGTGGCAAAAAGTCGGACATTAACTGAGCAGCTGAACTGAACTGAACATGAGAACAACTTCCCAGGCAGGCAGGAAAACAGCATATTAGTTAATGATTAGTGATTTGTTAGTTACTGGATTGGGTTGGCATTTCCTTCTCCAGAGGATCTTCCTTACCCAGGGATTGAACCTGGGTCTCCTGCATTGTAGGCAGATGCTTTACTGTCTGAGCTACCAGGGAAGCCCCAGTGTTAGACTTTCTTATCTTTCCCTTCCATTCCTCCTCTCTCAACCTACAGTACTTACATATCTAAATAGATTAGATAAAGAGAGAGATAATCACTCAATAAATAGCCATTATTATTACAATGCTGCTGCTACTGCTGCTAAGTCGCTTCGGTCCTGTCTGACTCTGTGTGACTCCATAGACAGCAGCCCACCAGGCTCCTCTGTCCCTGGGATTCTCCAGGCAAGAACACTGGAGTGGGTTGCCATTATTACAATGGAACAGTATAAATTGATGTTTGAAATTAGTCAGACCTGGGTTCAAACTTTTAGGAGGCAACTAGAAGGTGAAAGTGAAAGTCACTCAGTCCTGTCTGACTCTGCTACCCCATGGACAATACAGTCTATGGAATTCTCTAGGCCAGAATACAGGAGTGGGTAGCCTTTCCCTTCTCTGGGGGATCTTTCCAACCCAGGGATCGAACCCAGGCCTCCCACACTGCAAGTGGATTCTTTACCAGCTGAGCCACAAGGGAAGCCCACAAGGAAACTGGAACTGAATTCACATTCTGCTTTCTGATTTTACTAGCTGTGTGACCTAGATTATGTCACAATAAGTCACCAGGCTTGTTTCATTATCTGTGCAGTGAAGATAATACTAACCCATGGGGCTGTCATACGGATTAAATGAGTGATGCCCGTAAACCTCAGTGGCTACTATACAGCACATACATACATTCTTAATTTTTTTTTTTTTTATTGCCAAGGAAAATAAAACTCAGTATCAAGAGTTAAGCAAAAGAAAAAAAGAAAATTATAGCAAAGGAAGTGATATTAATTCATCCACATCACTGCTGTGGGTCAAACTTGGTAGTAGTTGTTTCTTTCTCCCTGGAAAGTCAGGGGTGCTCAGATGTGACTCACAGATGCCAGCCCTGGGCCTCATGAGAGGGCTTCAGGAGAGAAAGATGAGTGAGTTACTAGCAAGACCCTGAGTGGGAGTGTTCCTGAGATCCAGTGAGCCTTGAGCTCAGAAACAGCCAGCTATTTCCTTGCTGTGGATTTTATTTACTGAATGTCACTGGGATGATGGGATTTGGGTTTCCTGTGCTTTCATTGGAGCTCCGGCATGCTTCCTCATCACTTGCCCTGTGTTTTCCACATGGGCTTTTTTTTTTTTCCTGTGGCATCATTTAAAAGTAGAGCCTTGGTTCTTGCCTCATAGAAGAATGATTCAGAATACCAGAGTTGCTTTTTTATTATTATTAATTCCTTTATTAGAGATCACCTTACATCAGGTACTTGAAAAAACTGGAGGAAATTTTTAAAATCTGAAATGTAGAAAACGTTCTGGGCAAACCAACTGATGTTTGTTTTTCAGGTAGCTTAAGACAGAAATGCCAATGTGAGCCTTCCAGGATAATGCTCACCTCCCCTAGAGTGCGGCCACTCTTAAAATCTAAAAGGTAAATGCTATGCACACAGTGTTCAATAATTGATATTCTGTGCTATTTATCATGGAATCCAAAGTGTTTCTTTCCTGCCTACCCTCTGAGTCCAGAAAACTAACGGTGCCAACCTTGTGATAAAACAAATCATTCATTCTTGTTGAACTGGGGCTAGTAATAAAAATTGTAAGAAAATCATGCTATCCATATAAGCTCACATCTGAGAACTTTGGCATTTTTTCACATGCCTAGAACACATTGGCATCTTTAATTCTTCTATAATTAGTAGAAAAATATTACTTATAAATAGCATAATAGTGTATATATGAGATTTTAAAAAAAAACTAGAAATAAGATTTATATTTGTGTCACAACTCTGATACTATAAAATGGACTGGATATATATTGAACTTTATGGACACTCATTAACAAATGTTTATTGAGTACATATCATTGGTCCAGATGGTGATCTAAGTACTGCCCTCACATTCCCTCTTTTAAAATGAGCATAAAAGTCACAAGGTCAAGTAGAGTTCACTATGACAATATAAATGTGCATTTTAAGTTGGAAAATCATATAGAAAATGAATTTGTCAGTATTCATCTTAGCTGTCTACTTTTTGGACTGTGTACTCTGTAAGGCAAAAAGTGCCTCCTGCCTTATGAAAGATGAAAATGGCACAGTTTTTGTGAAGCCTCTTTTGTAGCCATGAACCAGGCACAGCAGCTGAACTGACCCGAGAGCTAAAGGGGCCAGGAGGGATTTTGCTAAGGATTTTGCTCAGTTCTAGTGCTAAATGCAAGAGGACTCGCTTCCCAAGGACCGGGGGATAGGAATGGGGCTGGCACTCCCGAGGGTTCTGAGCCTTGGGACCAGTGTGACAAGCTTCAGGGAACAGGACTTGGTGACCACAAGTGCTCCTCAGTTCTGCACTGGCCTAGGACAAACAGTCCCAAGCCTTATTCTTCAGCCTGCTCCATTATTCCCTAAGTTCTTCAATATCCTTTCAGTGCATTTGTTTTCTACATTAGTAACTACAGATGATTGCTGCTGCTGCTGCATCCCTGGTTGATATAAAGGGAGCAGTTAAGTCTTTGATGGTTTTAAAATGCCCTAAACCTATTGAAGATGCCACACAGTTACCACTCCGGGCCAAGCAGGAAACAATAAAAGAGCTCTTCTCTCCCCTCAGAGGTTTTCTGACCTCTCCTCAATTACCATGGACAGTACCATTCTGAACTCTGGTTCTTTAACGGTGAAGAATCAAGTTCAAAAGACAGAAGAGTGTGCCGGCCAGCACATACTAAAGTGTCTTCTGAAGAAAACAGTGATCTTTGTGATGCCGCATGAATCAAATAACTCTTCAATCAAATAACTTTAGAAAATGATGCATACACATACACAAAACAGATAAAAAATTTCTATAAACAGATGTGGCAAAAAGATATTTGTAACTTTGTACCCTGTACCCAAACTTCTTTTCAGTACACTTAATGGAAACTTATCTTCCAAGACATTAGTAACATTCTGCCATGCAGCATTCTGTTGAATACATTTTTAGACACAAGTCTAAAAGTCATCTTATTTAGTCATCTTACTTTGGAGGAGATAATCCGAAAGGAATGCTATGCATGTTTGCCAGGAAAAAGAGCATGGAAACAGGATGCATATCACATATAGCTAGGGACATAAGGCATGTTTCTAAACCTTAATTCCCTCTTCTGTAGAATGGGGTTAATGACTCCTTTTTCCCAGGGCTGTGGTAAAGAGTGACTGAAATAATGTATATAAAAGTCAACATATTGTCTAGCATATTGTGGGACATTTGTGTTGTTACAAAAATTAAATATGGATTATTAAAATTTAAATTATTTAATGTTTGAAAATGCATGAGTATAAACTCAACACCTACCAGGCGGTTAATAAACAGTAACAAGCTAAGTTACTTTTCCCTCATTGGTAAAAGTAAATTTGGCCAAGGAAGATCACCACAGTGTATTGTAGAATCTCCTCACTAGACTGTGAACTCCAGGAACATAGGGGCTGTGTCTGCTTCTCGTCAGCCTATTTCCTCTACCCAGCGTCTGAAACATATGCATCATTTTTTGTGCATCGTTGATTAAATTTCCCTCTGTCTTAAACTTCACAGGGCATAGAATTAAGATGCTTCACTATGTACCCTGTAGAAATAGTGTCAAAATTAAGTATCATATAAAGCACATTTTCTAAAATTTACATTACTCAGCCAGGTTCCAAAAGCATTTACCATCAAAACTTTCACTGATTAGCAAAAGACAAAGAAATGAGAACATCTTACTCCTGATTGAAGTAAAGAGGCATATATTGGCATCTCAACAAAGGTGGAGATTGAAAACTTGATTCTGAAACATTTGAAGACTTTCCCATTAAGCGACAATACACTCTCAAATCCATAAATACCAAATTGCTATTGACAGCAGGGCAGAACAGCCTAACCAGTTTCATGGAATTACTTTTCAGTAAGTGGACTACAACCACACAGAAAACAGCAAATTGATCAAACATGCTGACTTCTAGAGCTAAGGAAAAGCAGCAGCTCAGACCACAGAGTCAAGACAAAAGTTCAGAATGTATGTTGATGGTTTGCATTTTGCAAAATTCAAGACTGAATTTTTCTTATTTGGACTCTACAATATTTCTGTGAGGATGAGAATACCAGCTATGATCCTTAGTTTATATTCATCAGCATGAGTAAATAAAAAATAAGAATTTGCTATGTTAGGCCACTGACATGTTTTTTTTTTTTTTTTTACTGTAGCATAACATAGCTTAACCTCACTATACAGATGGTCTCTGGCTACCCAAGGTCTTACAGATGAAATGACTAATTTGGGTCATTTTTCTGAGGCTAATGGGGAAGTACTGAATTATATTAAAAAGAGCAGAAAGTCTCAGGTATTTTCCTTTGGGAAAATTATTTTGTAATAAATACTTGAAGGAATGATGATGAAAATGAGGTTAAGAGAGAAATCTTCCACAGAACCATTCACCCTTCCAGATCACTGATCCTCCAGACTGTAAGCTACATCCAGGCCCCTTAGCTTCAGAGGCTTTGCCATGTCAGTGCAAGGTGTCCTCATCCATCACAGGATGAGAAGAGGAACGAGGTAATTTAATCCCTCAGCACAAATGGAACATTATTCATAGAGCTCACCCAACTGAAACGGAGGAGGGGTATGTAGCTAATGTGTAAATAAAGGTTTGAGGAGAACCACTGTCTTCCTCTTCATCTCCTTACCTGTCCATCCTTACCTGTATCACTCTTCTCCACGCACTGAACTCTCAGCCCCACACATTTTCTTGGAAAAAACCACACTCCTTCCTCCCTCGGGCATTGAGACACCTTTTACCTCTGTGGAGAGTAGTCTTTCCCATTCTACTCCTTTTCCCTCTCTCCCAACCTTTTTACCTAGTTGGTTTTCATTTGCTTGTAATCTCAGCTAAGCATCATCTCCTCAGAAAGCATTTCCTCAAACTCCTCCCCTCCCACAAGTACCATTATAGGAATATTCTCTCTGGAAAATTTACTATACTTTGCAGATTTACGTTTCTCATTGTGAATATCTGACTAAGTCTTTCCTATCTGACTAGAATGGAGACTGTAAGAGGTCATGAAACATATTGATTTCTTATTAGCACTATTTTCTTAGCAGATAGAAAAATAATTGGCATATAACATGAATTCAATAAATATTTGTGAAGTGAATAAATAAATAAGGAAGACTTTGATGTGCAGAGGCATTATAACATATGATCAAAGGCACAACTAATTAGGAATAAAGTCAAGACTCATAGCTGGGTCTTCTGACTCTAGATCCCATTTTTTTTCTGCTGGTCCTCAGTTGGCTAAATTTGGAAATGTACCATTTCTTAGAAGGAGAGCACTGGAGACATCTCACAGAGAGACTTTACTGTCAAAAAGAAAAAAAGAGACATATTTTCACCATCTGCTTTCACAGAGCCCACAATTTGGGGGCCTGAGAGATCTTTGGGTGTGTGAGTTAATTACAAAGAAACCTCTGTCAATGTAAAAAAGAAAAGGAAACCACTGTTAATGGCAGCCAAGAGAGCTTTCAAAGTGTGAAGACAAAACCAGTGTTTGCATCATGGCTTCTATTGTCCTTCCATGTTTATTTTCAGACTGTGGGGACAGACAAATAGCATAGCTTTTATCATGAGTCACCTTTTCTAAAAACAGAATTCTATTTACATGAACAATAGTTACTGGTCCAACTTGATAGTCAGTAAGGTTGAAAACCAGCCTCAACTGAGTGGATAACTGTTTCTGTGGATCACCTGAAGTGACATGAAATCTTGCTATTAACTAGTCACTTAAAATATACTATTTTGTAAAATCAGACACACTGCTGCTGCTGCTGCTAAGTCGCTTCAGTCGTGTCCGCCTCTGTGTGACCCCATAGATGGCAGCCCGCTAGGCTCCTCTGTCCCTGGGATTCTCCAGGCAAGAATACTGGAGTGGGTTGCCATTTCCTTCTTCAAAAGCAGACACACAGTCATTGGGAAAAGTATTTCAAAATATTTTAGAAGTACAGGAGGAAATCCAACTTCATTTAAAATCCTACCTTCAAAATATCATAATCCCAGCTAACATTTGGGTAAACATCTTTTCCGAAAGCTCTCTCTCCATAACCTGTATGTTTACAAAACTGTTTTCAGATTCACAGTCAAGTCATGCAGGGCTGGAAGAAAGAGCCTCTGGTTTGAACATGAACTCTGCCACCTACCAGCTGTGTGGCCTTGGACAATCACTTAACTTCTTTAACTTCAACTCACTCCACTTGTAAAATTATGCCAGTATTTGCATGCAGAGGGGTTATAAAGGTACAATAAGTTATGCCCAGTACCAAGGACAGTGCTAGACATGCTTAGGTATCTAAGGAAAGAAACCCACAATTTCCCCCAATGAGGGAAAGACAGATAGATAGATAGTGGCATCTGACACAAGGTTTGATGCACACAACTAATTAGAGAGTGGGATGTGGAGACCACAGACACCCTACAGCGAGCACTGCAAGCCCAATGCCCTCAGCTACTTTGTGATCAAAACTGGTGAGTGCTGAGGCTCAACTGGCTTTCAGACAATTCGGAGGGCTAAACTCAATGAAATTTTATGAAAAGTGACTCTGCAAAAATAAAATGTGTTATAGAAAGACATTATTTATTGAGCAGCGTGAAGCAAGGAATTATGCTGGGTCCTTGACATTCATTACTTCATTGAATCCTCTCAACGTGAAACAAGGAAGCTGCCATGGCCAACACATTTTACAGATTAAGTAACTTGAACCTAGAAAATTTAAGTCATCTGCCCAAGGATTTACATGTGATAATAGAGGACCCAAGTCTGCAACGGAGAAGGCAATGGCACCCCACTCCAGTACTCTTGCCTGGAAAATCCCATGGATGGAGGAGCCTGGTAGGCTGCAGTCCATGGGGTTGCAAAGAGTCAGACACAACTGAGCGACTTCACTTTGACTTTTCACTTTCATGCCTTGGAGAAGGAAATGGCAACCCACTCCAACGTTCTTGCCTGGAGAATCCTAGGGACAGGGGAGCCTGGTGGGCTGCCGTCTATGGGGTCGCACAGAGTCGAACACGACTGAAGTGACTTAGCAGCAGCAAGTCTGCAAACTCCAAATCTGAAGCCCTGAATCACTGGTCCGTACTGCTTTGAGAGGCAATGGAATGTCAGCAATTATTGTTTAAAAAATCCTGTAAAAATGTGCTTATAAAATGCCACAATTTTAACAGAAAAATATAGTATTTACTTCATAGACAATGAATTTGAGGTCTGAAAGAATCTATTGTTTGCTTATTGTCTGATAACGTGCACAAGAGTAGAATGACAAAACTGGGCATGGTCTTCCATTCTTACATTGCCCCACATAAACTGAGTTTTGGAAGGAGCAATTCACAACTCATCAGTTAAGAATTGTTGCCCAGAAAAACAGTGAAAATTATTTTGCACACCTAAATTGTACAATATACTCTTTCAAAAGTCATATGATATTTATGAAAATTTTTAACATGGAGGGCAGATGTTATAATCTCTATTTTACTTATAGAAGAGGTTAGATCACAGATTCAATTAGTATTAGAAGAAAATCTAGACTTTTCCTATTTAAAAACCAGCGTTCTCTTCATAATATGAGATTTTCTCTCTCGTGGGAAAAAATCTTAAAGTATTTTAAAACTCTTTCACCTACACTGTCATTTCCTCGAGTGAAAAATTTATAAGACACTTTAAAAATATTTTATACCTAAGCTACGGAAAGTTTTGGTTTGAGACACTACCATACGTACCTCAAAGAGCTCTGCTTGGGGAGTTTCAGCAGGATTCTAAATGAGATTTATGAAAAGGATTCTCTGGCTGTGGTGGAGTCTTCCTAAATGAAGAACTTTTCCTATAACTTTGTAAGATCAACACTTGGGGCACTTAGGGACTATTTTTCTGAGAAATCAAAATGACTGCCTTCATCACAATGAATGATATTTGACTTTAGAAAGAAAATGTAATTAACTGACTCAAAGTACAATCACTCTAAATCAATCAAGAGTAGACAGACATTAATTCAGAAGGGGAAAATGCATCAAGAGCAAACCAAGTTAAACACTGTAGAATCATTAATATCCATTTCACAAGACTGAATGCCATTAGCTTTAGTCAGCCAACAGCCTGGCACAATCACTTTCTCTTCCTTCTACCACTGGTCCATGGAAAAACAAAGCTTACCAAATTTGTTTTTAAACAACTTAATTTGCTTCTCATTAAGGGGCTGTGCTAATGCTTGTAATGGATTGATCTTTAAATGAGAAGAGCTTATTAAAATAAAAAAGGGCTTTTATTAGAAATATTTAACTTTGATGTAAACTTTTGTTTTGATGTGAATAACTTATTTATAGTTTTTTTCCCCTTACATCTGTATGCCCAGTTTGATTTGCTCAAAGAAATACTGAGAGTTGCCTGTGACATTCCAGGAGTAAAAGTAATGGACCCAACTGAGCTTTGTGGAATAATGTGTGTGTATGTCTGTGTGTGTGTATGTGCACACACACACATTCAGGAGTCTCTGACTCTTTGTCACCCCATGAACTTCTCTTTGTAGCCTGCCAGACTCTTGTGTCCATGGGATTTTCCAGGGAAGAATACCGGAGTGGGTTGCCATTTCCTTCTACAGGGGATCTTCCCAACCCAGGGATTGAACCCATGTCTCCTGTCTTCTGCACTGGTTGGCAGGTTCTTTACCAACTATACCACCTGGGAAGCCACATAGCTAAAAAGAAAACGTGGGATAGAATACAAATTCTACCATCTCTCAATTTTATGTTATAAGGAAGTCACTGTTCCTCTCTGAATCTCAGTTCTTTTGTCTGTAAAACTGGGTAACTGTATAACACGCCAAGAAGCTGTAAGGTTTAAATGAAATAATGCATGTAAGTGTTTTGTAAACTCTGAAACAAGACAGTAAGGGAGTTTCTGAGACAGAGCACCATAGACTGGAGTCTTGGTTCCTGCAGCATATAAGTTGTATGGGCCTGAGTAAATTGCATACCTCTCTGGGTTGAGCCACATACCACTCTGGTAGTCTATAAAAAGATAACAATAATACCTATTAATCCTGTTGTGTGAAATACTAATAAACACTCAGAAAAGTTAGTATCATTATTATTATTATGCTTATTAAATCATTATGCTTTCCCAGGCCCAACATAATAAGATTCTTAGACAGCAAGGGGATGATAATAATGGAAAGTATAAAATATAATACAAGAAATCCTGGCAGAAACAAAGGCAAAGGCATGGCAGGGTTAAGAGAGATGAACATTCTCTGCTAACCAATGTGATTATTTGCAATTCATAAATTTATATATTTAATTATTTTTATGGAGTAGTAACTATTGGGAATGCAGATAAGAGATTTGCTGTTGGGAAGTATAATACCTAGTCAGATAAAAAATAGGTGACAGAAATTCATATTTATATACATATATGTGGGCAACAACTATATTATATACACATTTGTAGTTTATATAGATAGGTTTGTTTACATACCATACTAAATAGTAATTTTTAAATTAAGCAATAACATATTGCAAGATACATATAGTAAAACTGAAACTATGACGATAAGTATTTAAGTACAGGAATGATGCCTGTACTAAACTGTACCAAGTGAATTATTTCACCTACAGGGCATCCTTAAATATATTATATGAATATCAATGCATGTTTCATTCCAAAAACTAGATTCTGAGGACTGGAGTTTAGCATTCTGCCTTTGTTTTCTTTGCTCACCTGAACTAAAGATAAGGGAGATTTCTGTCAGTAAATGTCAGCAAATTGGGTTTCACTCAAGCTTAAAGTCCTTTGATTTTATCCCCTTGGTATATTAAATGGTTCAAGAGTCTTTGTCTCCAGCTACTCTGGTATACACACATGATCTATGGACAGTGTTATAGGGAATGGCTTCCAATTCCCAGACATCCCACTCTGTCATACCACCAGCCCCATGCACAAGCTGTTCTCTCCACCTGGCACATCCTTGCCTTAGTCACCTAGTGAACCTCTACTCAACCTTTGACCCCTCATGTAAATTCTTCTTTGCATTGCAGCAGATGAATCATCAATTCCTTTGTTCTACTGTACTTTGACATCACTAATTACCATATTGTAATCCTCCAATTACCCACCTATCTTCTCCACTGGCCTACAAGTGTTTCAAAATCACAGACTGGTTTTTTTTTTTTTTTTTTTTCCTGTCATGTTCCCAGGTCTAGCACATAGTACTTTACAAATAAATCTGTAGTTGATTCTTTCAAATAACCCTACTTTTAAGTCTGTCGCTGATTTACACGAGATTAGAAGGAAACCATGTGTGTTGAATAATGTCAGCTAATATCACTGAGTATTTATCACATGACAAGTATGATACTGTCATTAACTCTGATTCATAAATGAAAAACCCTTAGCTTAGAGAAGTAATGAGATAGTCCCAAGGTTATTCTGACTGCCTGTATAGGACAGAGCTGGGATTTAAACATTGGTCCATTGACTTTGAACCATTAAATGGTCAAATGAGAACTGATTTAGGGTAATCTACCCAACTGTCACTCTGTTTAGGAAAGGGCACCGATGTGATGATTCAGAACTCTGCAAGCTTTGTGCTATGGAGAAGAAAATAAAGGTGAACAGAACCACCTACACGGCTGCTCTTAACAGCACATGTGCTCATTTTATTAATGGAAATACAAGGGAGTTTGCTCTACTTGGTAAGGTTAAGACAATCTGGTTAGCTTTAAAAAATTAAAATTCCATTCTGCCTGTTTCACAGAAAAGGGCTAAAATAGAAGAATATTCTATTGCTAACAGAACTGTATAAGGGAGATAATTATTCTTGTTAAATGTCACTAAAAACTAATGGGGAAAATTCCATTTCTGTTAAACATGGGAAAATATGTGACTAACAGCTGAGTGACAAAAGCGCTTAATCATCACTTATTAACTGATGACTTTTTAAATCAGAGATGCATCTCTTTTATTATTTTAAAAGGAATCATATATTTGAAAATAAAAGACAGAGCCCCATTAGAAAGGACAATGAAGGAACCCTAGAGCCTAGACCAGAATATTCTTACTGAGTAAACAGGTGCTTCAGGAGAACTGAAGACATCACTGGAAATTCCCTTCATTCTTTATTTGCATCCCCTATGTTTCCATGTTGGAGAAGGCAATGGCACCCCACTCTTGCCTGGAAAATCCCATGGATGGAGGAGCCTGGTAGGCTGCAGTCCATGGGGTCGCTGAGAGTCGGATACGACTGAGCGACTTCACTTTGACTTTTCACTTTCATGCATTGGAGAAGGAAATGGCAACCCACTCCAGTGTTCTTGCCTGGAGAATCCCAGGCACGGGCGAGCTTGGTGGGCTGCCAGATGTCTATGGGGTCGCACAGAGTCGGACATGACTGAAGCGACTTAGCAGCAGCATGTTTCCATGTAAAGAGAGTGTTATCTCATCCTCAGAAGTTCTGCTTGACAATCATAGGCATGGCAAGCATAAAGAAGATTATTGATGACTCTGAAATGCTGTAGCTAAAGGCTTCAGCCTGTGGCTATTTAACAACTTTGAAAAGTGTATCTGTTTTGTTTTGGAATCAAGCTTCCTCTTTTGGAATAACAACATTGCAGAGGTAGCCAATGATAAGAACAGCAACTGCCAAGGAATTACATGTCTACAATACCTACTTAAATACATAAATGCCCATGTGCATGTGTATACGTTCATACATGCTGGGAGCCAGCATGGGAGTTCCCACCCATGACAAGGTCATGTGGGAGAGCCCTGACGGGCAAGGAGAGTCAGGGCTCGAGGACCCCCCTGGATCTGCCTGAGCATCTACCCCAAAACCAAAATCTGTCTGTTTTACTATTTCACGACTTTCACCAACTTTTGACATTAGCGGGGGGCTATCCCCGACCACCTTTCTCTGAAGAAAATTAACTTAGAGCTCTAGTTAATAATTCTCCTGGGCATAATAGGAGTGTTTCAATTCAAACCCCTCTGATGACTTTCTAGCTTGCCTGACAGGTTTGTTCGGATTTCTGCAGCTACGCATGTGATTGTTCATAGCCTCCCAACCACGAGAGGCATGGGAAGCTTAAGATATTCTAACAATGCAGAGCTTCTCAGAGAGTTAAAATTGTTAGAATAGAACTAGTAGAGGATTTCTTTGTTGAGCTAATGCTTGCTGCCAAGTTTCCATATCCCTTATCTACTGTGTCCCTGGAAGTGTATTGATTAATATAGTTGGTATATAGAAATGTAAGTAGTAGCTTTAATGTTTGTAACCTTGGACCTTGAGTTAATTCTTTCCTTGTTATAGCCCACCACACTTTTGCCCTATAGGAATGCAACTTTATCTAATGCTTTCCAAGGGTGGCGCCTGACTTTAGAATAATTACCTTTAGAGAAAAATAAGTTTTCTGAAGAAAGAGTCATAAAATGTTAACAGGCCTCGTGGCCAGAAGATGATGTAAATCACCTAAAGCTTTTGCATATGATAAGTTTGCAGAAAGAAAGCCTGGCTTCGATAAGGATCAAGGACTGCTGACCTTATATGACTCTACCCACCACCACCCCCCCCCCCCCCCCCCCGCCCAACACACACACACATTATCCTCTATGTACAACTTAAGGTATAAAAACTACTTTGGAAAATAAAGTGTGGGCCATGCTCGTCAAGCTTGGTCTCCCCGTGTCATTCTTTCTCTTTCTTTTTTCCTTTTCAGGCTGATTTCCTGGAGCGCAGGGGCCCTCTGCATTCACTTTCCTGCCTGGGCTTCTAAGACCCACTCAAGAAGGTGCCTAAGATGGGGCACCTTCAGCTATTCGAGAGGGCGCCTGTGGCCTATGTGAACAGAGCAAGTCCCGTGCTGGGGCTTTATTGGCTTTCTGTGTAAACCAAGGAATATCAGCCTCTTTTCTCTCCTCTATTTTCTTAACTACAAAATTCTTTCCTTATATTTTCTCTATTTTTCTCAGTCGCCGATGCCGTCCTCTCAAGAGAATCTCTGGATCCAACCGGGGCTGGACCCTGGTACGTACATACACCCACATACATACATTTGCTTGTTCTAGAATTCCCACTTAGTATACTATCATTAAATGGTATCAGTTGCACTGATTTTTTGAGAATGGTCTTTTTTTCTTGTTATTGAAAAGACTGGCAAGGTGTTCACTGGTCCCATCTTGTCTTCATAGAAACAGAAAAAGACCACATTTCCTAGCCTCGCTTGTTAGGTTATACAGCTGGGTTCAGGCCAAGAGAACACGAAAAGAAGTGATACTGTGCTGCTTACAAGTCTATCAGAATATGTTATCCAATTTCTCTCCCACCCCCACCACATGCCCACACCCCTCTCCCCTGTCTGCCTGGTGATGACATGAGGCTGACCCTGAAACTCAACATGATGGAGACATAACATGTGAGCAGCTTGGGTTCTAGCATCACCACTTGGAAAAGAACCCCCAACCTACCTCAGATTTCAATGCGAATGAGAAAATAAATTTCCCCAATAATCCACTGAGGCCTTCAGAATTTACAGCTTCACCCTCGACTGCCTACCCTGACTAACAGAAAATCTGGTACAAGGTGCGGTGCTGCTTTCAGAAGAGCCTGAAGTAAATAGCATTTCCTTATCTTTTGGTCAGCAGTCATTTTAAAAAATCAATTATCAGATGTTACAAATATGTCGATCAATAGTATTCACAGTCAAAGCTTTGCTAAAATTGTTAACCCAGATCAGCACTTCTATGTCCCCAGCACCTCTAAAAAAGGAGGACTGAGAATACAATGCAAATATTTGGTGTCATTTTTTCTTTAATTTTTAATTGGAAGATAATTGCTTTACAATGTTGTGTTGGTTTCTTCCTTATGACAACATGAATCAGTCATAACTATTATGTATATATCCCTCCCTGTTTAGCCTCCTTCCCACCCCCTCACCCCATCCTGCCCCTTTAGGTCATCACAAGGCACTAGGCTGGGGTCCCTGCCCACTTGGGAAGGTATTACAGGAATGAAGAAAACTCCCAGGAAAGAATGGGTCAGTTTCCAAATACAGATGAAAGTGAATGAGCATCACAGGCACTGAGGGTTTCTCAGACTACATATGCGAGGAACAGGATATGAAAAGACAGAGATGAAGACCCAGTGGCATTTCTTAGTGGCTCAAAGAACACTTCAAACTAGGAATTATGCCTTCCTATTAAATCAAAGAAAAAGGAGAGGCATGAGATTCAGAAAGCACAGAAATAAACTAGATATGTGAACTGTGTTTAGAAAAGATCTCTGGGTACAGTTTCATTGTATAAAGCTGAGTAGATTTAAATATATCAGAAGTCTTCTAAGAAACAGTATTGCCAGAACAACTATATACCTGACACTTAAAAAATGATGACTATTCGAAACTTAAGCAATCTTTGTTATCTGTCCTTCAGTATCTAATCTTTTAGAGCAAGAGCTAGGCTATTCAAACTTCCACAGACCAATAATTGCTTTACTCTTCTCATTCTTTCCATTTTTGAATGAAAATACTTATTGCCATTATCCTGATCCAATTTTCTTTAATACTGAAATATATGACAGTGGAGGGCAGATCAGTTTATTTTTATGTCATAGGTTACCAGTCCCAGGTCACTAACTACATCCAGGCCTTATGAAGAGGACTGAGCAGCACTGCTGAGGGCCTGGTTAGGATTTAGAACTGTCATCCTTGTGAAGAGGAGACTTTTTACATATATGGAAGGAAGAGAAATGGTTGGGATAGGATTAGAAGGATGTGTAGGGGACTGTGGCTGAGACTGGCTAGATATTCACCATATCATTTCTTCTTCCTGGACACAAGGAAGGCTATTTCCCTGCAGTTGAAACCATATGACTGATTTATGGCAAATGCAATGTGGTCATAAATGATTCATAACATTCTGGACATGATCATAACACATACTGATTGATATTCAAGGTTACTTCTAAGTCACCTTTACATTTCGTGTCCATTACTGATGGCTGGATAAATTCAGAGTGAACTGAAGCCCACAGGATGCAAATAGCTTGTGTTTCTGCATTACTATTGAGAAAGAAACACTTAACCTACATCAGATTGATCTTAGCAATAAAAACACTTTTGTTGTATTATGCCCCTAAGGTTTTTGCAGTGTGTTACTGCAGGATGGCTTAAGCCTAGCCAACTTGTAAATTTTCATTATGTGTGTGTGTGGGGGGCGGGGGGGGATCACTAATCACCTATACTCCAGTATAAAATAAAAAGTTAAAAAATACTTAGTCATGATACATTATGCTGCCATTATCCCACTGGACTAAATTTCTTAATATTCTGTTTATTAAATCAGTAACATTTTGACAGTTGCTTCTCACAGCATATGATTAGGAGATGGAAACAATTTTAATTGACCACTATATTGGTCTAGGCACTGAGCTAGACACTTTAAAATCCTTTCAAGTTTCATTATTTCTATTTTAAAGATGAGAAGCCTGAGAAACAGAAATGCTATCAGACTTTTTACATGAGTGGTACTTCTACCTTATACCCAATATTCCTTTTTAAAATCTTAGACTTCTTTTAGGGCTATGTCCCATTGTCTAAGTAGGGTTTTATATTTAGACCTCAATCTAAGCTCATGCCCATGTCTATCAGTGCAATTATGATGTAATCCAGTCCAATCACAATGAGTTTTTAATTTTAGAAACTTTTACTGAGATTGGGCAAGTAGGACTCTTTCTTCTACATCTTAACTAGGGATGGGTCATTGCTTAAACATGCCAAAAGTGGTTTTTCAAACATAAAGAGTATTTACCTATGAGAAGAGGCAGAATGAGAGATGGAATGGGTACTTATGATGTCATTTGAACTTTTATATCTTGGGGTATAAAAATATGTAAATATATCCAAATATTCTTGTTTGAAACAGTAAACCTCCATTCCACTTTCTGAAGCATGATGTTGGTTTACTCTTAATTTTCAATGTTATGCATCCTAAAATTTAACTAATCTCAGCTAGCTGAACTAAGTATTAAACTTCAGAGCACCAGTTTTCTTCTCCTTTCCTGAAGTTATCTTATCTTCAACTTGATGAAATTATCAGTCAATCAGTTCAGTCTCTCAGTTGTGTCTGACTCTTTGCAACCCCATACTGCAGCACACCAGGCTTCCCTGTCCATCACGAACTCCTAGAGTTTACTCAAACTCATGTCCATTGAGTCGGCGATGCCATCCAACCATCTCACCCTCTGTCATCCCCTTCTCCTCCTGCCTTCAATCTATCCCAGCATCAGGGTCTTGTCCAATGAGTCAGCTTTTCACATCAGGTGGCCAAAGTATTAGAGTTTCAGCTTCAGCATCAGTCCTTCCAATGAATATTCAGGACTAATCTCCTTTAGGATGAACTGGTTGGATCTCCTTGCAATCCAAGAGACTCTCAAGAGTCTTCTCCAACAGCACAGTTCAAAAGCATCAATTCTTTGGCACTCAGCTTTCTTTATAGTGCAACTCTCACATCCACACACGACTACTGGAAAAACCATAGTTTTGACTAGACAGACTATTGTCGCAAAGTAATGTCTCTGCTTTTTAGTATGCTGTCTATGTTGGTCATAGCTTTTCTTCCAAAGAGCAAGTGTCCTTTAATTTCATGGCTGCAGTCACCACCTGCAGGACTTCCCTGGTGGCTCAGATGGTAAAGCGTCTGTCTACAATGTGGGAGACCCGGGTTCAATCCATGGGTTGGGAAGATCCCCTGGAGAAGGAAATGGCAATCCACTCCAGGACTATTTCCTGGAAAATCCCATGGACAGAGGAGCCAGGTAGGCTACAGTCCATGGGGTCACAAAAAGTCAGACACAACTGAGCAACTTCACTCACTCAATTATACACTGGGCATTATACTAGGAAGGAAATACAGAATAAGCAGAATCAAGAGCTTCCAGTCTTGATAAGACATAAATAATGACCATGAAGCTTTGAGAGAACTGCAGAAAGCAAAGATAACCAAGTGCTAAATTATGAATTTCGTATTGATCAAACTCAGAGAACATTAATAACCTTAGGACTAATTGGTTCAAAACACTTCTTTCATTGCAATATTTCATGATTTCTGCTCAGTATCTTTTCCTTCCATAAAAATTTGAAAACTCCCTTCTTAATTCTCTCTTATTTTAATCACATGCTGTCATTATTATCTCCCATCCCTATGGCAAAAAAAAGAAAGCAAAGTATAAGGGACACTTTATTACATGAGGAAATATGATGTGTTGGTAAATGTTTAATAACTAGCTCTGTCATTTTTAGCACATGTCCATTTCTAAGGCATAAAATCTACCACCAGGAATGATTTCAATCTACCAACATGGAATCTGTAAATTCAGAGTTTGAGGGAGAAAATGCAAACAATAGGGTCTTGACAGCTGCTAGAAGCCAACTCTAGAATACTACTGAATATAGTGGTAAAATTTTCTAAATTGTTTTAATGTTGTAACTATATCAACTCATTTTAGCAACTCACAAACATTCTTTTTAAAAAGTTCTGTGTATGCATATGTGTGCCTGTGTGTATGTATACATGTAGATAAACAGAAAAATGAAGGGAAAATATAAGTCAAAATACTATTACTGGTTATTGCTAAGTATGAGATTATGGATAATTTGTATTTTCTCTGAGGTTTTTACTTCTGTTTTTCATTCTGCTATCACTCTATATTACTTAATAGAAAATATGTTTCTTTAATAAAAGAGATACAGCTTTAAGTCTGAATTTCATATTTCCCTATTGAAAATGTTCACCTGAGAAAAAATCTACAGCATAACCTTTGTATAAAGATGACAGTTACTTACAATACATGTGATATTGAGCATGTTGCCTGACCATTTAAAACTAATAGTTTTTTTTTTTTTTTTAAAGATATGTTTATGTTTGGCTGTGCTCACTTTTTAGTTGCAGCAAGGAGGGCTACTCTTCTTTGAGGTGTGTGGGCTTCCTGCAGTGACTTCTCCTGCTGCAGAGCGCAGGCTCCAGGTGACAGGGCTTCAGTAGCTGCAGCTGTGGCTTCAGTTGTGGCTCCCCGGCTCTAGGGTGCAGGCTCAGTAGTTGTGGCCCCTGGGCTTAGTCACTCTGGGGCATGTGGGATCTTCCTAAACCAGAGATTGAATCTGTGTTCCCTGCATCAGCAGGCAGGTTCTCAACCACTGTACCACCAGGGAAGCCCAAACTAATATATTTTAAAATGTAATTCATATATAGTCTACTTGGATTTATGCTAAATATGAAGATTTTCATGTAGGTATAATAAAAGCAACATGGTATTGAGTTTGATAATTACAAAAAAGATATTAGTGAAAGGGAAGTCGCTCAGTTGTGTCCAACTCTTAGCGACCTCATGGACTGCAGCCTACCAGGCTCCTCCGTCAATGGGATTTTCTAGGCAAGAGTACTTGATTGGGTTGCCATTGCCTTCTCCGAAAAAAAAAAAAAAAAAAAAGATACTAGAAAATGAATACTGTGAACCACATAAAACTTTTGCTGCCACAGAATCAAAAGACTAAGGAAATATTCACAGCAAAGCTTTATAAAATTTCACAAAACTGTCTCCACCACAGCTCCATCATCTTATCATAGCACTCAGATTCAGAGAAATTAATTGCTTTGTGGCACTTATATTTTATTTTATTTTTTAAAAAAATTTTATTTTTAAACTTTACAACATTGTATTAGTTTTGCCAAATATCGTAATGAATCTGCCACACGTATACATTTGTTCCCCATCCTGAACCCTCCTGCCTCCTCCCTCCCCATACCATCCCTCTGAGTTGTCCCAGTGCACCAGCCCCAAGCATCCAGTATCGCGCATTGAACCTGGACTGGCAACTCATTTCATATATTTTAAAAAGACTCTCACGTTAGGCTAGTAACGAGATAAAACAAATGGGCTCATAACTAATCTTAATTAACGTAATGTCATGTATGAGGTTTTGCTTGTAAAGTAAATACAGTAAGTTACTCTGCACATATTTACTTAGGAATTTTTTCAGAATTGATTGCCAGTGAAATTTGTTAGCTAGTAGCAAGGGCATAGAGGTAGATCATTATATTCAGTGGATATTAATAGGAAAACAAATTGCCAAAAAAAAAAACCCACAAGGGAAAAAGATATTAGACAATCCTTCTAAATTAAAATATGGAAAGATAATAAGAGGTGAAAAGTACTACTTATGGCAACTTCATATCAAAAAATAAATTGCTTTAGTTCTGAAGATGAATCTTAAGGTTGAATTAAATAGCTGCTCTCATCAGTTGTGACTGGTAGTTCAAACGTGGGGTAAATTTCTGCAAGAGGCATGTTTTCTATCTGGCATTTGAGATGCTCAGTGATAAATACCTACTGAGGGCCATAATGAAATATTAGACTTCTAAACAATAAAGACTTCTGACAAAATAGTCATGAAATTCTATGTAACATGAATTCTCTGATACATATTTCATAATACCTTGTCAAGTGATTTTTGACTCATTTCAAGTACTTTGTATTCCTTCAAAATTAGTCTGGAAAAGTAGGACAGATGCTTTATTTCATATTTAAAAGATGTGTGTTCAGAGAGGGAGAGATATTTATGTTTGTATTCAGAATATATTAAATATTTTTCTTAAATATCGATAAGAATAATGCAGAAAATGCAATGGATATATGTCAAAGACAGATTATTCACAAAAAGCACATTCAACAGGGTGATGTAGTGAACAGATGGAAAGAGATTTATCTTCATTATTTATCAGGAAAATTCCAATTAAATAAAATTAAATAAGAAAGTGTTAGTTGCTGGGTCACGTTTAACTCCTTTGCAGCTCCAAGGACTATAGCCCATGAGGCTCTTCTGTCCCTGGAATTTGCCATTTCCTTCTCCAGGGGATCTGCCTGACCCAGAGATTGAACTGGGGTCTATTGTACAGCAGGCAGATTCTTTCCTGTCTGAGCCATAGGGCAAAGACTAACAGAGTTTTACCAAAAGAACACATTAGTCACAGCAAACACCCTCTTCCAACAACACAAGAGCTACACATGGACATCACCAGGTGGTCAATACTGAAATTATACTGATTATATTCTTTGCAGCCGAAGATAGAGACATTCTATACAGTCATTAAAAACAAGACCTGGAGCCAACAGTGGCTCAGATCATTGACTCCTTAATTGCAAAATCCAGGATTACATTGAAGAAGGTAGGGAAATCAACTAGGTCATAACCACAGCTATGACCTAAATCATATCCCTCATAATTATAGAGTAGAAGTGACAGATTCAAAGGATTAGACCTGGTAGACAGACTGCCTGAAGAACTATGGGTAGAGGTTTGTAACATTACACAGGAGGCAGTGACCAAAACCATCCCTAAGAAAAAGAAACACAAGAAGGCAAAATGGTTGTCTGAAGAAGCCTTACAAATAGCTGAGAAAAGTGAAAGGCAAGGGAGAAAAGGAAAGATATACCCAACTGAATGCAGAGTTCCAGAGAACAGCAAGGAGAGATAAGGAGGCCTTCTTAAATGAACAATGCAAAGAGAGGGAAACAATAGAAAGAAAAAGACTAGAAATCTCTTCAAGAAAACTGGAAATACCAGGGAGCATTTTATGCAAGAATGGGCATGATAAAGGACAGAAATGATAAGGACCTAACAGAAGCAGAAGATACTAAGGGTGGCAAGAATATACAGAAAAATTGTACAAAAAGTTCTTAATGACCCAGAGAACCATGATCACTCACCTAGAGCCAGACATCTTGGAGAGTGAAGTCAAGCAGGCCTTAGGTAGCATTACTATGAACAAAGCTAGTGGAAGTGATGGAATTCCAGCTGAGCTATTTCAAATCCTAGAAGCTGATAAAGTGTTGCATTCAATATGCCAGCAAATTTGGAAATATTAGCAGTGACCACAGAATGAGAAAAGGCCAGTTTTCATTACAATATCAAAGAAGGGGAATGCCAAAGAATGTTCAAACTACTATACAACTGTGCTCATTTCACATGCTATCAAGGTACTGCTCAAAATCATTCAAGTTAAGGTCCAAGAGTATGTGACCCGAGAACTTTTAGATGTACAATAAGGATTTAGAAAGAGGCAGAGGAACCAGAGACCAAATTACCAACATTTGTTGGATCATAGAGAAAGCAAAGGAATTATAGAAAAACAACTACTTCTGCTTCCTGGACCATGCTAAAGCCTTTGATTGTGCTTTTGAACTGTGGTTCAAAGACTCTTGAGAATCCCTTCAACTGCAAGGAGATCAAATCAATTATAAAGGAAATTAACCCTGAACATTCATTGGAAGGACTGATGCTGAAGCTCCAAAACTTTGGACACTTGATGCGAAAAGCCAACTCATTGGAAAAGACCCTGATGCTGGGAAAGATTGAGGACAGGAGGAGAAGGGGGTGGCAGAGGATGAGATCATTGGATAGCATCACTGACTCAATGGACCTGAATTTGAGCAAACTCCAGGAGATGGTGAAGGACAGGGAATCCTGGCGTGCTGCAGTCCATGGGATTGCAGAGTCAGACATGACTGAACGACTGAACAAAAACAACAAATGAGAAAATCATCATGAGATAGGATGTGCACACTAAAATATCTAAACAGGAAATACAATGATGAAAAATGCCAACTATTAGTGGAGATGTGGAACAGTAGAGCTCTTACACACTGCAGGTGGGCGTGTACATGGTAAAAACACTACAGCAAATATGTGGCATACTGTACCCTAACAATTACACTCTTTTAATTCATAATAGCAGAAATACTTTCCAAAAGACATATACGAGATGGCTCAGAGACCACTCTCCATAATTTTCCCGACCTAGAAACTGTCCCCAATAGCCATTAATATCAGAATGGATAAATAAATTATAGCATCTTTACAACAGTGAGAATAAATCTCATTACATGCACAATTATGGATGCATCTCACAAGTATAAGGTGGCGTGAAATACACCAAAAAAATAGAAAATGCATATTATATGCAGATTGTATGCTTTTAGTTATGCAAAAACTGAACTTCTGCTGTTAGAAGTCAGGAGAGTAATTATCCTTGGGATGGTTTGTGATCAGAGGGGAGTAAAAAATTGGGTTGGAGGGAGCTTCTAACAGGCTTGTAATGATCTGGGTGTTGTTTATATGGATGTGTTCATGTTCTAAAAGGGTGTCAAGCTGTAGGACTTGTGCATTTTTTCATGTTTATATTTAACTTTAATAATATGTTTTTTAAGTAGAACAAAGATTTTAAGATATAAAAGAAATCTGTCTTGGTCACAGAGCAAGTTAGGAGCGGAGTCAAAATACAACCAAATTCTAACTTCCTAGCTCTTAGAGCTTGATTTTAGATACTGAACAGATAGCAAAGAATTTCTTTTTCTTCAGAAGTAACTAATTTTTTTCTAGGTATAAACTTACACAGCCTTTGTCAATATGAGCCGTATGGTATAGTGGGGAAAAGGTCTTCCAAACTGCAACAACCTGGATTCAAAATCTGTTTCTACTCTTATTATTTGTCTTATGATTTTTGTTTCCATAGCAATAAGTAGACTAGGAATACATATCTCACAAGACTATCACTGGAATTACCAAACAAGTTCTGACATAAAAGCACACAATCAATAAATATAGTTATAACTCTTTATGTTGTTAAAAGTAGATTCAATAAAGGAAATTCTGAGTTAGCCAACCCTAAAAAAAGACAGTTTACTTAAGTAAGAGCTCTACCATAAGCCCATGAGAGCAAGAACCCATTGTATTCCCAGGAGGCAGTACAGTTCCTGGAACATAGCAGATACTAAGTAAATGTCTGCTCAACTATCAATGTCCCTTTGCCATGTCCTTGCCATGCTTCCCAGCTTATAAATGTTACAGTAAAACACAATGGCCCCAAATTATTGAAATATAGTATGACCTCACAGCAAGATATTCTCTCACGTATGTTTATACTACTTAGAACAAGGCACAATCCTGTCTTTTATACTAAAGAGCACACTGACAAGTGTGTTCTATATGGGAAGCAAATCTATATAGGAATGGAAACAGTTGCTCTTTGGTGTGGGCAGTATTTTTTATATCAAAACATTTTTAAAGTGTTATATGGAGAAGAAGAGTAAAACATTTATTCTGCTTGATAATCTCATCCAATTAGTCTTTGGGCCTAAATTTAAAAATAACTTTTCTATTAATAATGACAAAAAACCATCACCTCTAATGGAAAACCTTTTAGAAGAACATTTAAAAAGATGTGCTTACAGCAGTTACATTTAAAATTAAAGGACACACAATCAAAAAAGTGTTGGACATGTCTATTAAACAAATTTCAAAACATAGTAAAGTCTACAAAATGTTATTATTATTTCTTATGTGTCTACAACAGAGATCTATTGTATGGCGCCCTAACCAAATGTATTTGATCTCTGAACTATCTCCATCCCTCTGTATCTCTATGTGTAACATACACAAATACACATGAATTATTACTATTCTGAAGAATGTACTTTGAAAATAAATGATTTAGGAATACTGCAAATGTATTCTATTATAATGAATCTTGGACAATATTCTAATGAGATGATGCTGGTCTAGTCTTAATAAGAATTAGGTGATTCAAATAGTCAAACCTGAAATTCTTTCCCACTTTGAAACAGGAAGGACTACAGAACCTCATTTAATCACATTGCTTGCAAAATGTAGTATATGTTCAACAGAAATTTCTTTTTGTTTATTCAGTGAAACTTTTCCAAGGCATAGTTATTACTGCTGGGATAAAGAGAATTTTCTCTGAAATTCTGTTTCAGTGCACACACTTGTGCTAGCTGAGGTCCCAATTATATAATTTTAGAAAATCCACAACTTCACCTACCACAGACCTTCAACACCACTACCTACACCAGTGGCCACAATGTCAATTTTTGAAGGAAACTTTGCAAAAAGGACAGTTGCCTCTGATTGATTCTTCTAAGCAGACTAAAAGTTGAAGAAAATAAAAACAAATATTTAACTCTATAGATGTTTGAAGACAATTACAGGTGTTTCAAAATAATCTTTTAATTAGTAATGTAAGAACCAGTGGTGGCTCTAACAGCTGGGTAATTAAAGTACTTATTGACTAAATTGATTAATTAGAATGTAAAATTCAAGTAGCTTCTGTTTGCAAGCAAAATAAGTCTTCCATGTATCTAAGCTAGATCAATTTTTTTTTTCTCTTTTCTTATCAAATCCGCAGAGTTACAATGGAGAAAATGTCACAAATTCCAAGAAAATATTACACGAATGTCTTAATTTGAACCATCTCTCTGGCACTGGGATGGAACAATTTCTATCCCTAGAATATTATGAGACTTTCACTTGCCATGATTCTAGAATGTGGACTTCTTGGCAGTTCAGTGGTTATTACTCACATTTCTACTGCTACAGGCATGGGTTTTGATCCCTGGTCAGGGAACTAAAAACCCACAAGCCACACAGTGTAGCCAAATAAATAAATAAAAATAACACGTGTTTGGGAAAAAATTTAAAATAAATAAATAAAAGAATATGGGAAGAAAGCTTTGGATCCTCTAAGATACAGAAAACAAAACAAAGAATCCTCCCATAAACATACCAATGTCTAAAATCCAAAGAGATTCACTGAGATAGAATCTTTTCATAACACTGTACTCACCAACTCCATCACCACTACCAACCACCACTAACAGCATTAGTAACAAATTAGCAAAGTTTCCTAAAAAGCTGCTCCCAGTTCTGTTCAGTTCAGTAAACTGCTCTAGTGTTCCTTTAATATGGTGGTTGTCAAAGTCGAGCATGTGTCAAAATCATCTGGAGAACATATTACAACACAAGTTTTAGCCCTACCCTGAGACTTTCTGGTTCACTAGATGTGGGATGGGTCACAAGATACTTCCTTTCTAACAAGTTCCCAAGTGATGCCGTTGTGCCTGGTCTGGAAGCACACACTTTGAATCATTTAAAATATTTTAATATGATTTCACTCAGTGAAATTAAATGCATATCTAATTATGATGTAAATATAGTTGTTCTGAGTTTATTTTTCAAAATTCAAAATAGGATAGTATGACAGTCAAATGTGGTAAGAGAGAGGAATGACTACATTATAGTGGATGCACAGGACTACAATGTGCATGGGTACAGTATGACTCAGCCTTGACAGCAGAAACTACGCTTGGCTTGGCATCCCTCTAGGCCAGTTAATTAAGTACCTAAGAGAAACCTATTTCCTATTTGGACCCCTCACTATATCTACTCTTCTGCCTCTTCCAGATAGTTTATATCTTTTTCCTTTGTCTGAAATACACTCCTTCAACACACATTTCTATTGTAACTATAATTAAAACACGGATTGAGAGTTCATCTTTAAATTCACCTTCTTCAGGAGGTCAGTCTTGAAATATTTCTTTGCCCCTGTAAAATACGTTGGGTGCTCTCCTTTCTTCATTCAGAGCATGCTGTGTTCATCTCTATCATAGCACTTGCCAGAGAATATTATAAGAAGATATAAATTACATATTGTGTAATATATACTATTATATATATTAATATGTATATAAATATATAATAAGCCATGCATGAGACTGTGAGCTTTTGAAGAGCAAGAATCTGATTTTCTGAAGTCTGTATTTCTAGCCACTATAATATGCCCTTGACAAAGTGTCTGAATTAAAACAAAGTTTTTATTATTTTAAAGCTAAGTCTGGAGATTCTGTCTTACTTTGTGACTTCAATGAAATAGCTTTGGACTATGAATTTGCTTGTTCATTCAAATTTTAATTGTCTGATATCTATGTGCAAAACATGAGAGATATATTGATGAAGAAGCCCATGAAATTTCTATGTCTCAATATTTGATGGAGATGAAAATTAACAAAAAGAAAATTACCAAATAGCATGAAAAAAGTTTTGATAGGGGTAGTAGACTCCCACAGAATTATATATGAGGGCAAATTAATCCAAGCAGTGTCAGACTTTATTTTCTGGGGCTCCAAAATCACTGCAGATGGTGATTGCAGCCATCAAATTAAAAGATGCTTACTTCTTGGAAAGAAAGTTATGACCAACCTAGATAGCATATTCAAAAGCAGAGACATTACTTTGCCAACAAAGGTCCATCTAGTCAAGGCTATGGTTTTTCCAGTAGTCATGTATGGATGTGAGAGTTGGACTGTGAAGAAGGCTGAGCACGGAAGAATTGATGCTTTTGAACTGTGGTGTTGGAGAAGACTCTTGAGAGTCCCTTGGACTGCAAGGAGATCCAACCAATCCATTCTGATGGAGATCAGTCCTGGGTGTTCTTTGGAAGGAAGCTAAAGCTGAAACTCAGTACTTTGGCCACCTGATGTGAAGAGTTGACTCATCGGAAAAGACTCTGATGCTGGGAGGGATTGAGGGCAGGAGGAGAAGGGGACGACAGAGGATGAGATGGCTGGATGGCATCACCGACTTGATGCACGTGAGTTTGAGTGAGCTCCAGGAGTTGGTGATGGACAGGGAGGCCTGACATGCTGCAATTCATGGGGTCGCACGGAGTCGGACACGACTGAGCGACTGAACTGAACTGAACTAAGAAAGGATTCCTGAGAAAAGTAGTCACAATAATCCTGGGGATTATTGTGATAATATGCTTCCCTTTGGTGTTTTATGTATTATTTTTATATTCTCACATTGAGCATAATCAATTATGTATAGGTCCACTGTTTGGGCTTCCAGAAAGTTGTACTTAATGTACAATGAAAGTCAGAAAGCATAAGTTAATTATATAATATTAGATACTTTAACTTTTTATATAAGTAATTCTGGTCCCTTGTATTAGGAATTTTAAAATATTTTTCCCTTTGCCTACCCTAGATTTTTCATTCATTTGGCATGCATATAGACAGATTTGAGACACTGATTACTTTCATTATAGCATAGTTATTTCTCCAAGCACATTTAACTGTCAAACCATGCTATTTTGAACTCTGAAGAATAAGATTACTCAGAACAACTATATTTGCATTATAACGGGGTTCACATTAATAATAAGGTGATACATTACTCCTTTATAATCACCTTTACATTTGAATTGTCACTTTAAAGCTTAGATATCACAGTGTGGTCTTCTGTGTCAACAGTATTGGCATTTAAGATCTTTATCAGGCATCTAAAACAAGGCAGGGGTTAGAAGTACAGAAAAGGATGAAGATCATAAATGTAAAGAATAAAATGGAAAGCTTCAATCCACATTATGTGAATAATTCACAGATACCAAATTGGTTTTTGAAAGTTCTCCCATCACCATTCATTTTCCTTACTTGGGACCTTTTTCTCTTCAGTTCATTTTATATCCAGTATATCTAACAGGAACAAAGCAAGAACATATTAAAGAAGATATTTTATTTCCTCAGGCAAGAAGAAATACACATATATTATTAAAGCGAGAGATATATGACAAGTGTAAAAGGTTAAATCTACCTCCTTTCTAATGCCTCTAGGTCATTTTTTATTTCTCTCTGGTCTGATTTAAGAAACAGTGTTCTTTTGGTTTCTATCCCTGACTGCGCATTAGAATCACATGATGTGGTAGGCAGATATCTATGTAGTAATGCATGCTAAGTCGCTTCAATCGTGTCCGACTTTGTGCGACCCTATGGACAGGAGCCCCCCCAGGCTCCTCTGTCCACGGGATTCTCTAGGCAAGAATTCTGGAGTGGGTTGCCATTTCCTTCTCCATCTATGTACTAATATCTATGTACTAATGTATTATGTACTGTGTATCCCCTGAAGATATCTATATACTAATCCTTGGAAACTGTGAATATGATTGTTTGCAGTGTAAAGGGATATTAAGGTGGAAAATGGGATTAAGATTGCTAATTAGCTAACCTTAAAATGATGAGATTACCCTGGAATATCTGGATAGACCCAATGTAATCACAAGAGCCTACAGAAGTCCAAGAGTGATTCTAAAAAGAGAAAATCAGAGAGATGGCACCATAAGGAAGATTTGGCCTAATTTACTAGCTTTTAGTGGGCCACCAGCCACTGAAAGCAAGCAGCCTCTAGAAGCTAAAAATGGCAAGAACAGATTTCTTCTGGAGACTCCAGAAAGGAATGCATCCTTCCAACACCCTGATCTTAGCCTGGGCAGATCCCTGTCAAATTTATGACCTACAGAGCACTAAGATAATAAATTTGCAAATTTGTGTTTCTTAAGCCACTGTGCCTGTGGTAATTTGTCACAGCAATAACAGAAACTTAATAAATCTGGGGACCTATTAAAAATCCTGATGTCCAGATCACACCCCATATCAATTACATTAACTTCTCTGGGGACTGTGGCTGGGAGAGAGGATGAAATCCAGGCATCAATAGTATTCTAAAGCTCCCAAGAGGATTCCAGTGTGCAGCCATAGTCACAACTGCTGCTTTAAGTATTCTGAATGGTTTCCACGGAGTCCTAAAATGCCTCAGAATGACCTCGTCATTGTCTGTAAGGCTGGGCCCATATGACGCAACGACTCACCACGTGTGCTTCCAGGAGCATCAAATATCATCTTGAAGCTTATTAGAAATATATGATCTGGGCCACAAATGACCCAGTGAGTCAAAATCCTAATCTAAATGCCAAATGTAGACGATACATAGGCAGATTAAATTTTATGAAACAGCATGCACTGGCAGTTGCCTTCCTAATCTGAAATGGCTCTACTACTTATAATGATTTTAAGTTACTACCTAAATAAAACATTTTACAGGAGGCCCTCAAGGCTATCAGTTCCTTGAAGAAACACTGTTTTACTCCCTTCTTTCTTCTTTCCTCTTTTTCCCTCCTTACTTTTTTCTTTTTTTTTTATTATTTATTTTAGTTGAAGGTTAATTACTTTATAATATTGAAGTGGTTTTTACATACATTGACATGATTTAGTCACAGGTATATGTGTCCTCCCGTCCCCAAACCCCTCTCACTTCCCTCCCCATTGCATCGCTCTGGGTTGTCCCAGTGCACAAGCTTTGAGTGCCCTGTTTCATCCATTGAACTTGGACTGGTCATCTATTATACATATGGTAATTACACATGTTTCAGTGTCATTCTCTCAAATCATCCCACCGTCATCTTCTCCACAGAGTCCAAAAGTCTGTTCTTTATATCTGTATCTCTTTTGCTGTCTTGCATATAGGGTCACCATTACCATCTTTCTAAATTTCATACATATGCATTAATATACTATATTTGTGCTTTTTCTTTCTGATGTACTTCACTCTGTATAATAGGCTCCAGTTTCATCCACCTCATTAGAACTGATTCAAATGTATTCTTTGTAATAGCTTAGAAATATTCCATTGTGTATATGTACCACAACTTTCTTATCCATTCATCTGCTGATGGACATCTAGGTGGCTTCCATGTCCTAGCTATTGTAAACAGTCCTGCAATTAACATTGGGGTAAATAGGTTTCTTTCAATTCTGGTTTCCTTGGTGTGTGGTTCTATATCCAGTTTTTTAAGGAATCTCCACACTGTTCTCCATAGTGGCTGTACTAGTTTGCATTCCCGCCAACAGTGTAAGAGGGTTCCCTTTTCTCCACACCCTCTCCAGCATTTGTTTGTAGACCTTTTTGATAGCAGCCATTCTGACCAGTATGAGATGGTACCTCAATATGGTTTTGATTGGCATTTCTCTGATAATGAGTGATGTTGAGCATCCTTTCATGTGTTTGTTAGCCATCTGTATGCCTTCTATGGAGAAATGTCTGTTTAGTTATTTGGCCCAGTTTTGGATTGGGTCATTTATTTTTCTGGTATTGAGCTGCATGAGCTGTTCATATATTTTTGAGATGAATTCTTTGTCAGTTGCTTTGTTTGCTATTATTTTATCCCATTCTGAAGGCTGTTTTTTCACCAAGCTTATAGTTTTGTTCATTGTGCAAAATATTTTAATTTTAATTAGGTCCCATTTGTTTATTTTTGCTTTTATTTCCATTACTCTGGGAGGTGGGTCATAGAGAATCTTGCTGTGATTTATGTCAGAGAGTTTTCTGCCTATGTTTTCCTCTATGAGTTTTATAGTTTCTGATCTTACATTTAGATCTTTAACCCATTTTGAGTTTATTTTTGTGCATGATGTTAGAAAGTGTTCTAGTTTCATTCTTTTAAAGGTGGTTGACTGGTTTTCCCAGTACCAGTTGTTGAAGAGATTGTCTTTTCTCCATTGTTTTATTTTCACCTCCTTTGTCAAAGATAAGGTGTCCATAGGTGCATGGATTTATCTCTGGGCTTTCTGTTTTGTTCCATTGATCTATATTTCTGTCTTTGTGCCAGTACCATACTATCTTCATGACTGTCACTTTGTAGTATAATCTGAAGTCAGGAAGTTTGACTCCTCCAGTTCCATTCTTCTTTCTCAAGATTGCTTTGGCTATTCGAGGTTTTTTGTACTTCCATACAAATTGTGAAATTACTTGTTCTAATTCTGTGAAAAATACTGTTGGTAGCTTGATTGAATCTACACGTTGAATCTACACATTGCTTTGGGTAGCATAATTCTTTTCACTATATTGATTCTTCCAATGCATGAACAGGGTATATTTCTCTATCTATTTGTGTCAACTTTGATTTCTTTCATCAGTGTTTTAGAGTTTTCTATATAAAGGTCTTTTGTTTCTTTAGGTAGATTTATTCCTAAGTATTTTATTCTTTTCCTCACAATGGTGAATGGAACTGTTTCCTTGATTTCTCTTTCTGTTTTCTCATTGTTAGTGTATAGGAATGCAAGGAATTACTGTGTGTTAATTTTATATCCTGCAACTTTACTACATTCATTGATTAGCTCTAGTAATTTTCTGGCAGTGTTTTCAGGGTTTTCTATGTAGAGGATCATGTTATCTGCAAACAGTGAGAGTTTTACTTCTTATTTTCCAATCTGGATTCCTTTCATTTCTTTTTCTTCTCTGATTGCTGTGGCTAAAATTTCCAAAACTATATTGAATAGTAGTGGTGAGAGTGGGCACCCTTGTCTGGTCCCAATTTTAGGGGAAATGCTTTCAACTTTTCGCCATTGAGGATAATGTTTGCTGTGGGTATATCATATATGGCTTTTATTATGTTGAGGTATGTTCCTTATATGCCTGCTTTCTGAAGAGTTTTTATCATAAATGGGTGTTCAATCTTCTCAAAGGCATTCTCTGCATCTATTGAGATAATCATATGGTTTTTAACTTTAAATTTTTTAATGTGTATCACACTGATTGATTTACAAATATTGAAGAATCCTTGCATCCCTGGGATAAAGCCCACTTGGGCATGATACATGATCTTCTCCTTGGAAGGAAAGTTATGACCAACCTAGATAGCATATTCAAAAGCAGAGACATTACTTTGCCAACAAAGGTTCGTCTAGTCAAGGCTATGGTTTTTCCTGTGGTCATGTATGGATGTGAGAGTTGGACTGTGAAGAAGGCTGAGCACCGAAGAATTGATGCTTTTGAACTGTGGTGTTGGAGAAGACTCTTGAGAGTCCCTTGGACTGCAAGGAGATCCAACCAGTCCATTCTGAAGGAGATCAGCCCTGGGTGTTCTTTGGAAGGACTGATGCTAAAGCTGAAACTCCAGTACTTTGGCCACCTGATGTGAAGAGTTGACTCATTGGAAAAGACTCTGATGCTGGGAGGGATTGGGGGCAGGAGGAGAAGGGGATGACAGAGGATGAGATGGCTGGATGGCATCACTGACTCGATGGACGTGAATCTGAGTGAACTCCGGGAGTTGGTGATGGACAGGGAGGCCTGGCATGCTGCGATTCATGGGGTCACAAAGAGTCAGACATGACTGAGCGACTGAACTGAACTGAACTAAACTGAATGTGTTGTTGGATTCTGTTTGATAGAATTTTGTTGAAGATTTTTGTATCTATGTTCATCAGTGATATTAGCCTGTAGTTTTCTTTTTTGTGCCATCTTTGTCTGCTTTTGGTATTAGGGTGATGGTAGCCTCATAGAATGAGTCTGGGAGTTCACCTTCCTCTGCAATTTTCTGGAAGAGTTTGAGTAGGATAGGTGTTAGCTCCGGAGAAGGCAATGGCACCCCACTCCTGTACTCTTGCCTGGAAAATCCCATGGATGGAGGAGCCTGGTAGGCTGCAGTCCATGGGGTCGCTAAGAGTCGGGCACAACTGAGCGACTTCACTTTCACTTTCATGCATTGGAGAAGGAAATGGCAACCCACTCCAGTATTCTCGCCTGGAGAATCCCAGGGACGGGGGAGCCTGGTGGGCTGCCATCTATGGGGTCGCACAGAGTCAGACACGACTAAAGTGACTTAGCAGTAGCAGGAGAAGAAGGGGGCATCAAAAGGGGAGAAAGCAATCTAGCCAGTAATCACATCCCTAAGTGAAAATGGATACTGAAGATTAGATTCTTAAAGGTACAAAATTGATAACAAATAACAAAAAGCAAAGATTAAAAATCTAGAATAGAGTTTAGGCTCTCAAAAATACAGTATAAAAAATACAAAACAAAATCAATCACAAAAATTAAAAGATATATATTTATATGAAATTTCTTTAAAAATGTGGTCTTTTTTGTAAGGCAATGGGTTATAAAAATGAAAATTAAAGGAGTAATAAAGAACTTAAAAAAATTTTTTAAGTGATCATAGTAAAAATATATCTAGGAATTTCTCTGGAGCTGTTGTGGGCAATGTGGGATCAGTTCAGCTTCAGATAATTCCTTGTTCCAGCTTGTACTTGTTCTCAAGGTCTATGCTGCTGCAAGTCGCTTCAGTCATTTCTGACTCTGTGCGACCCCATAGATGGCAGCCCATCAGGCTCCACCATCCCTGGGATTCTCCAGGCAAGAACACTGGAGTGGGTTGCCATTTGCTTCTCCAATGCACAAAAGTGAAAAGTGAAAGTGAAGTCGCTCAGTCGTGTCCGACTCTTAGCGACCCCATGGACTGCAGCCTACCAGGCTCCTCCGTCCATGGGATTTTCCAGGCAAGAGTACTGGAGTGGGGTGCCATTGCCTTCTCCGTCTCAAGGCCCATAGGCCCCCCCAATGCACAGTCAACGTTAACTACAGGATTTTAATCTGATGCACCTGTCACTTCCAGAGCAGTTCCCTCTTGTTTATTTTGGTTTCCTCTGTTTTCAAGTCTCTTCAGTGTCTAATTTTCACCCTGACACAAGGGGGCAAAGGTGGTCACTTATTTAGGCTCAATTGTTCAGTGTGCTGTGGGGAGAGAGGGATGCTGCAAACAAATAAAACTGGCATATATGGGGAGTGCTCGCATGTATGGACCACACTGGGTTTGCCACAGCTCAAGGCAGTGTGTGCTTTCTGGCTCTACACTGCTCAGGCTCCAGGGTGCTCTGCAAGGGCACTGTCTGAAGTGGGCCCTGTGTTTTGTGCACTTCCCAGGTCTAAGCCACTCAGGTTCTCGGTTACTCAGCAAGGGCACAGACCTGGCTGGGCGAGTGTTTTGTGCCCTTCCCAGGTCTGAGCAGCTCAGGTGACCAGGTGCTTGGTGAGCGCACTATCCCAGGTGAGCCATCCATCTTAATCACCTCCCGGTCCCGGCCACACTGGTTTCCTGGGTGCACCACGAAAGCACCATCTCAGGTGTGCCCTGTGTGTCTCCTCTGGGGAGCTGATCTCAGGTTGCAACTCTCCTGGTGAATGTCAACCATCCAGGCTCCCAGGAAGATGTGGTTAGCAACTGGAGCCTGCTCACAGTGTTGGGGAAGATGCCATCTCTGGGGCTGAGAATGCAGCAGCCCCTTGCCTTCCAGCTCTGGCTGTCACACATCTGCCTCTCTGCCCCAGGGGTGAGTGGGGGGAAGGGGCCTGTATGCAGCCCACTAGCTCTCCTTTGGTATTTGCTCAATCCTGTGTTTTGTGAGTGGGCCAGGCTGCAAGTTGGAGTCTTTCATAGGAACTTTCTCTTTTCTTTTTTTTTTCTCTCTGGTGATACCTCAGTTTGGGTTGCTATCTCACGTTAGTTCCCTCAGATTGTCCACAGGGCATTCAGGCCCAATTCTTACCCTAAGCACCGATGATGCAGCCCGCACCTCCCTGCCCAGCCCCCGATTACTTGTGGCAGACGTGAGTGTCTGGGCTAATTCTCCACTGGCAGTTGAGATTAGGTGTGTAGTCTATGTTTTTTTTTTTTTTCCTCATGGTTATGTTGCCCTGTAATATTCTAAAACTCCCCGCAGACCTGCCTGTGAGAGGTTTTCCTAGTATGGAAACCTCCTTCACGACTTCCTCCCAAGGATGGGTCTCTGTCCCTAACTCTTGTCTCTTTTTGTCTTTTATATTTTGTCCTGCTGCTAAGTCGTTTTAGTCATGTCCAACTCTGTGCAACTCCAGAGATGACAGCCCACCAGGCTCCCCCGTCCCTGGGATTCTCCAGGCAAGAACACTGGAATGGGTTGCCATTTCCTTCTCCAATGCATGAAAGTGAAAAGTGAAAGTGAAGTCGCTCAGTCGTGTCCGACTCTTAGTGACCCCATGGACTGCAGCCCACCAGGCTCCTCGGTCCATGGGATTTTCCAGGCAAGAATACTGGAGTGGGGTGCCATGCCTCCTTTCAAAGAGAATGGGCTGCCTTTCTGGGTGCCTGGTGTCCTCCGCCAGCATTCAGAAGTTGTTTTGTGGAAGTTGCTCAGCATTCAAAGGATCTTTAGATGAATTTGTGGGGGAGAAAGTGGTCTCCCCCTCCTATTCCTCCGCCATCTTGGGACACCCTCTCTTTCTCTTAATCTCTCTACCTTTCTCTCTCTCTCTCAGCTCACCCTTTGTTTATCCTCAGTGCCCAAGACACTTCCTCTCTGACTTACTAACTGCCTGAAATAAAAATAATTGTTACTGCATCAATGATAAAAATAACACGTGTGCTACTATGAAATAAAAATGTAACAAAATGTCCCTTCAAACCCTACCTCTTTTAATTCAGACTCAATACTCTATTTCTCTTTGCCACAACCTAATTTATCTTAGACTCTGGAGATGTGGATTTCAAGGTTTATTAGCTTATGTTAAAATTCCTAAATAATTTCAGACCTCTTTTGGAATTTTATTCCCATGAACAAATAGATTCAAATATTAGAAATCTCTTGCTACATAAATTTACATTTCTTTCATCATAAATTACAATTATTTAAATACAGCCTCTGTGTAAAGAATCATCCTGTATTGGTAGAACTGTATCATTTTATTCAAATTATTATTCTCCAAACTGGGGCTAAAGAAACCAATGACAATGACATAGCAAGATGTGAAGGTAAGAAATATGAGACCATAAATTGTGCTGCCGTCTCCTTTCCTATGCCCACAGAAACATCATCAATCCACCAGGAGTCTCTCCCAAGTCTGACTTCCAGACTTATTTCTGAAGTTTTTCAACATGGCATTTTAGACAGCACCACAACTAAGTGCTTTTGTTTGTTTGTTTTTTACCTTAATCATTTTGCTTAATCACTACAAAAACCAAGAAACTAGTTGTTACTATTCCCATTTCACAAATGAGAACGCTAAAGCCTAGAAAGTGAAAGTGTTAGTCACTTAGTAATGTCCGACTATCTCTTGGAGAAGGCAATGGCAACCCACTCCAGTTCTCTTGCCGGGAGAATCCCATGGACGGAGGAACCTGGTGGGCTGCCATCTACGGGGTCATACAGAGTCGGACACGACTGAAGCGACTTAGCAGCAGTAGTAGCTGCGACTCCATGGACTGCAGCCCTCCAGACTCCTCTGTCCATGGAATTCTCTAGGCAAGCATACTGGAGTGTGATGCCATTCCCTTCTCTAGGGGATCTTCCTGACCCAGGGCTTGAATCTGGGTCTCCTGCATTTCAGGCAGATTCTTTACTGTCTGAGCCACCAGGTAAGCCCCATAAAGCCTCAAGGGCATCAGTAACTTAACCAAGATCATGATGTCAATAACAAGGTGAAGGTTTGCCTGGATCCAAAGCCTATGCTGTGAAAACTCTGTTGGAAGCAGTGATATGACATGATTTATTGGCCCTAAGAATGACAAGAAGCCACATATAAAAGGAATTTCCCTTGAGAAGTCTTAGAAAAAAACTTGGTGGGTCAAAATGACCACATGAATGCATTCAAACAGACCATGCTGATGTACTGCTTATATGATATCCAGCATTAAGAAACAAACCATGCTGGTTTCAAATCACTGGTCTATTAGGCTGAATTCCAGTTATTTGCTGAAATCAAATCATAAATTTCCAATTACCAGGGAATCTTTACAATGTTTTTACACATACTCTGCCACTTGCACAAGACTGCTTTTTCACAGCATCCAGTATAACTGAGGAGCTAGAATGAACAAGAGGAGGCATTATCCCAACAGCCACCATCTATCTGTTTCTTTGGAGGGAGGGAAGGGGAAAATTCAGTTAACCTGCTACACTTAACATGCAAGTATGAACAAATGGCTTCAGCTCTGGGATCATCCAGCATAGTTCCTCAAAGATAGGTCTGCCTGTTAGCTAGTTGGCAATGCCCTCTGTCTCCCACTAAAGAGATATCTGAAAGGCTGCTTCCATAGGAAATGCCAAGCAGGCTTGCTGGTCTTATATCCAGTAGATGTTATAAGTCATACCCCTGACCCATGCACAGGGAGATAGTATCTGTGGAGACAGAAGGATGCAATCTGTTCAGTATGCCACTCATTTCTAAGATGCCCCCAAAGAGGGAAAACAGAAGTTAAAGATCACTGTCAGTTATGTGATAATTAAAATGGTTTTATTACAAAGACCCAAATTAAGATTCAGCAATTTCAAGCTTTGGATCAGCCCTGGGTTTGAGCCCTGACTCCAGCAGCTACTGGTTTTGTGACATTAAAGCCTGTGCTTCAAATTCTTCTTCTATAAAATATACCTAAAACAATATAAAAACAATACCTAAGTCTCAGGGTTACTATTTTTTTAAGTAAGTTAATTTATGAAAGTGCTTAACATGCTGTGTGAAGCAGAACAGACCCATAGAAAACATTAGCCTTGTTAGCACTTCCTTTTCTGGGAGCCAGAACTTCAGATTATTCTTTCCCATTCTCAGTTGCATATATTTCATGCCCTGTAAGTCAACATGTTCAGGGCCATGTATTTTCACCAAGTACCTCATGGAGCACAAATTCCTAATTACAGTTAATGATTAGTGCCCACAGCTATAGCCTTAAATGAAAGATTTTTGTTGCCACATAATATGGTGAAATATATTCATTAAGGAGTGACAAACTTCCACTGACTTCCTACTATGTGACAGTTTCTGTGTAAATTGATAAGGGAAAATGATTAGGACATAATGTCTGCTCTTGAGGCACTAAAATCCAGCAGGAAAAACCATGTTAATGGAACCATGTATGACATACAGCCATATGAAAAGGCATGTGGAGTACAGAAGTGTGATCAGGAAATGAATTGTGGGCAGGGTAGTATATCAGCTTGAATAATAAGTAGGATTTTAATAGGAGAGTAAGGGACAGATCAGGCAAATAATTTGGACACAGACTAAGAACGTAGAACACCAACATTTAGATATTTAGTGTTTTGACTGGTAGGAACTTAATCAGGTGTATAATGCAGGAGAGTGACATAAGTGTATCAATATAAATAACTGCTCAAGAAAGGATCAAAGTCTGCACTTAGCCAGCCATGCCCAGTTTTCTGTTCTGCTAATATTAGTGTGCGGAGGCTGCCAGATCTTCTACTACTCATCAGCAACATATGTGGGTGCATATGCATTACAAATGCATTTCAGCACATGACTTGCATAAGCAAAGACTTATAGAGGAGGTAGGCTCTCTGCAACAGCAGTGTGAGGAGCTCTGAGATACTCTTCCCAGCAAAACAAGGATTTTATTGTTGAAAAACCAATCATTTAAAGTCTCTGGAAATAGTCCTAAGAGCATAGAGCAAATGAAGAAACATTCACAAGAAAAAGCTCGGTATGAGCAGTGAGAATAGGTAGTATTTGAATCAAGACCCACTTCCTTTCTCCCCCAGCCAACCGAGCCTGATGAAAGAACCACAGCAAAGCCCTGCAGCCAGGAACACAGGGCTCACTGTCTTCCCTCCCCCTATAAGGAAATATCCAAGAAGAGTACTTCTGGAAATCACAGTCAACCCTGGGGTGCACAAAGTCTGAGGACATGGACTAGACTGTACTCACTCAGGAGCAATCTAAGCAGGATGTGGGACTCACTTGAAAGCATTCTGCAAGCCACAGAGCCATCAACCTGGGGAACACAACTCAGTGGCACAAAGGGCTCAAATTGAACTTCTGACCAGAACCCAGGTATAAAAATAAAACATACCAACTACCAGGATTCTGGACAAGTACGAATAACCAATGCTCTACCCTCCCAAGACTGATTAGAGAGGTAACCACCAAGTTTCAGGCTAAATGCAGGTCAAAAAGAATGTAAACATCTTGAACAGTGGTAGTAGCCTATACACTAATATCCAATATTAAAGGGTAAAACTCTTAGGGGCTGACGGGACTTAAGCATAATCTGTGACCAATAAATGGTTTAAGCTGCTCATGACTGACCTCTAAGGAACCAAACCAAAAGATTAAAGCAAAGAAAAAACATCTGAGCAGGGATATCAGAGGCTGCACGCTGCAGAATAAACAGACCTCACAGAATTTGTCACTTAAGAAATTTAAATTTTAACCAGTTAAATAGCAACAATAACCTTCTGTCCCTCCTGTAGGGGATATGTATCCACAGTTGCTATAATACATTATCCACAAGGTACAGTTTTCAATATGAAGTTAAGAGACATACAAAGAACATGAATATTTCCTATACACAGGAAAAAGGCAGTAAAATATAACTTTGAAGCACATAAACATGCTCAAAGAACTTAAGGAAACTGTGGTTAAAGACAAGGTAAATGTAGATGACACAATTAAAAAAAAATCAGCAAACTAAATTCAGTAATATGTAAAAAGAATTATACATCAAGGCCAAGTAGAATTTATCCCAAAAATGTCTGGTCAGGTTAGGTTTCTTCTTTTTTTATTGAAGTATAGTTGATTTACAATATTGTATTAGTTTTAGGGGTACAGCACAGTAATTCAGTTATAATTTTATAGTTTATACTCCATTTATAGGTTATTAACTTATATTGAATATAATTCCCTGTCATTTACAGGAAATCCTTATTACTTAAATATAGTAGTTTGTATCTGCTAATCTCATAATTTCAATTTGTCCCTCCACCCTTCCCTCTCCCCATTGGTAATTATAAATTCGTTTTCTTTGTCTGTAAATCTGTTTCTGCATATATGTTCATTTGAATTATTTTTAGATTCCACATATAAGTGATTTCACACAGTATTTGTCTTTGTCGACTTATTTCACTAAGTGTAATATTTTCTAGGTGCATCCATGTGTTGCTAATGGCAACATTTGTTTTTATGGCTGAATAATATTCCACTGTGTTTTATGTGTGTGTGAGAGAGAGAGAGAGAGAGAGAGAGAGAGAGAGTGACATCTTCTTAAAAGCCAATTATCTGTTCATGGGCACCTGGATTGTTTCCATGTCTTGACTACTGTACACAGTGCTGCTATGAATACTGGGATGCATGCATCTTTTTGAATTTGAGCACTCCTGGGATTCTGGACTATATGGTAGTTCTATTTTTATTTTTAAGGAAACTTCATAATATTTTCCATGGTGTATCATTAATATTATACCCAGAATCAATTAGAATAACTATATCAACTGAATAAAGGACAAGAACTATATGATCATCTCAGCAAATACAGAAAACATTGTACAAAATCCAGTAACACTTCATGATTAAAAACAAAAAACTATAAATAGAAGCCTCAAATGATTAAAAAGACATCTATAAAAACCCCACAACTATCGTAAAAACTAATGGTGAAAGACTGAATGCTTTCTCTCAAGACCATGAAACAAAGTACGGATGTCTACTCATGCTATTCCACTCAATACTGTACTTTGGGTTCTAGTCAGGACAATTAGGTAATAAAAAGAATCAGAAAGAATTCAGGATAAAAGGAAAGATGTAAAACCCTCTATATTTACAAATTGCATGATTTTGTACATAGATTATTCTTAAAAATGCACAAAAAATATCAAAACTAATAAGTACAACAAGGTTGAAGGAAACAAGGTCAATATGCAAAACAGCAACTGTATTTAATAGATAAACAACAAAGACCTACTGCATAGTATAGGAAACTGTATCCAATTATCTTGTAATAACTTTTAATAAAAAAAGATCTGAAAAATAATCTATATATATGTATGTGTATGAATCACTTTGCTGTATACCTGAAACACAGTAAGTCAACTATGTGCTGTGCTTAGTCACTCAGTCATGTCCAACTCTTTGCAACCCCATGGACCATGGCCTGCCAGGCTCTTCTGTCTATGGGGATTCTCCAGGCAAGAATACTGGAGTGGGCTGCCATGCCCTACTCCAGGGGATCTTCCCAACTCAGGGATCAAACCCAGGTCTTCCACATTGCAGGTGGATTCTTTTACCATCTGAGCCACCAGGGAAGCCCAAGAACATGGGAGCGGGTAGCCTATTCCTTCTCTAGGGAATCTTCCCAATCCAGGTATTGAACACAGGTCTTCTGCATTGCAGGTGGATTCTTCACAAGCTGAGCTGCCAGGGAAGCCCAAGTCAACTATACTTCAGTATTAAAAAATCAATTGTATTTATATATGCTAGTGATGAACATCCCAAAACTGAAATTAAGAAAGCAATTCTATATATAATAGATTAAAAAAGAACAAAATACTTAGCTATACATTTATAACAATAAAAATTGTATACTAAAAATGACAGAAAACACTATTCAAAGGAATTAAAGGTTTAAATAAATTGAACAATTTTTCATGTTCATGTGTCAGAAAATGCAATATTTTAAGACAGCAGTAGTATTCAAATTGACATACAGATTCAGCACCTTCAGTATCAAAATTCTAACTGGCTTTTCTGCAGACATGATAAGTTGATCCTAAAATTCATATGGAAATGGGAGGGGTGAAAATAGCCAAAACATTCCTGGAAAATAAATTGAAGAACTCACATTTTCCAATTTTAAAACTTACTAAAAATCTATGATAATAAAACAATGTAGAATTAGGGACCTCCCTGGTGTTCAGTGGTTAAGACTCCATGCCTCCAATTCAGGAGATGTGGGTTTCATCCCTGGTTGGGAAACTAAGATTCTACATGCCGCATGGCATGACTAAAACAAAACAAGACAAAAATAAACAAACAAGGCACAATACACTATTGCCATAAAATAGACTTATAGATCAATGGCTAATTGAATTTGGACAAAAGTGCCCAGACAATCAAATGGGGAGAGAAGTCTTTTCACAAATTGCACTGGGACAACTGAGTGTCTACTTGGCAAACAATGAAGCTGAACCTGCACCTCACATAATATGCAAAAGTTAAGGTTAAGTGGCTCACAGACAGAAATGTAAGAGCTAAAGTATATAAATCTTGGAAGAAAATAGAGCAAATATCTCTTTTTCACTTGAGGATAAGCAATGGTTTCTTAAATACGACACCAAAAGTATAAGTGGCAAAAAGAACGTACAGATACATTGAACTATAACAAAATTTAAAACTTTTGTTAGGCAAACCATACCTTCAAAAAAGTGCAGAAAAACAGTCCATAGAATGCAAGAAGCTATTTGCAAATCTTGTATATGATAAGGATCTTGTGTCTTACACTCAATGATAAACAGACAAAAATGAAATTTAAAAATGACTGAAAGGTCTAAACACAATTTCTCCAAGTGCAATATACAGATGCCAATTAGCACCCAAAGCAATGCGCAACATCATCAGTGATTAGGAGAGTGAAAATCAAAACCACAATGACTTATCTTTTCTACAAACTAGGATGGCTACACTTAACACTTAAGATATAAAACAGCAAGTGTTGACAAGAATGTGGAAAATAACAATACATGGTGGGTCAAATTTTAAATGGCCAGCCCCTTTTGGGAAAATTTATTAAGTATAGAATTACTTACTCAGTCATGTCTGACTCTTTGCGATCCCGTGGGCTATACAGTCCATGGAATTCTCCAGGCCAGAATACTGGAGTGGGTAGCCTTTCCCTTCTCCAAGGGATAGTCCCAACCCAGGGATTGAACCCAGGTCTCCGGCATTGAGGGTGGATTCTTTACCAGCTGAGCCACAAGGGAGGCCCAGAATTACTGCATGTCCTATCAATTCTAGTCTGAAGTATATGATCAAGATAAAGAAATCATTAGTTCACACAAAAATTTGTAGACAAGTTCATAGCAGCTTTATTCATCATAACAAAATAACCTATATCTTCGTGAAGGTGGAAATAACCCAAATGTCTATGAATTGATGAATGGATAAATGAATAGTGGCATATCTAGGTAATTTATGTTAATCATAAAATGTAGAACTTAATTATCCTATAACATAGATGTTATCAGTTCAGCTCAGTTCAGTTGCTCAGTCGTGTCCAACTCTTTGTGACCCCATGAATCGCAGCATGCCAGGCCTCCCTGTCCATCACCAACTCCCGGAGTTCACCCAGACTCACGTCCATCGAGTCAGTGATGCCATCCAGCCATCTCATCCTCTGCCATCCCTTCTCCTCCTGCCCCCAATCTCTCCCAGCATCAGAGTTTTTTCCAATTAGTCAGCTCTTCGTATGAGGTGGCCAAAGTACTGGAGTTTCAGCTTTAGCATCATTCCTTCCAAAGAAATCCCAGGGCTGATCTCCTTCACAATGGACTGGTTGGATCTCCTTGCAGTCCAAGGGACTCTCAAGAGTCTTCTCCAACACCACAGTTCAAAAGTATCAATTCTTTGGCGCTCAGCCTTCTTCACAGTCCAACTCTCACATCCATACATGACCACAGGAAAAACCATAGCCTTGACTAGACGGACCTTTGTTGGCAAAGTAATGTCTCTGCTTTTGAATATGCTATCTAGGTTGGTCATAACTTTCCTTCCAAGGAGTAAGCGTCTTTTAATTTCATGGCTGCAGTCACCATCTGCAGTGATTTTGGAGCCCCCAAAAATAAAGTCTGACACTGTTTCCACTGTTTCCCCATCTATTCCCCATGAAGTGATGGGACCGGATGCCATGATCTTCGTTTTCTGAATGTTGAGCTTTAAGCCAACTTTTTCACTCTCCACTTTCACTTTCATCAAGAGGCTTTTTAGTTCCTCTTCACTTTCTGCCATAAGGGTGGTGTCATCTGCATATCTGAGGTTATTGATATTTCTCCTGGCAATCTTGATTCCAGCTTGTGCTTCTTCCAGTCCAGCATTTCTCATGATGTTATATCTATACATAACTATCATATAACATTAACCTATAACATAGGTTAGTTATGACCAACCTGCTGCTGCTAAGTCACTTCAGTCGTGTCCAACTCTGTGTGACCCCATAGACGGCAGCCCATCAGGCTCCCCCGTCCCTGGGATTCTCCAGGCAAGAACACCGGAGTGGGTTGCCATTTCCTTCTCCAATGCATGAAAGTGAAAAGTCAAAGTGAAGTCGCTCAGTCTTTTCCGACTCTTCACGACCCCATGGACTGCAGCCAACCAGGCTCCTCCATCCATGGGATTTTCCAGGCAAGAGTACTGGACTGGGGTGCCATTGCCTTCTCTGATGACCAACCTAGACAGCATATTAAAAAGCAGAGGCATTACTTTGCCAACAAAGGTCCGTCTAGTCAAGGCTGTGGTTTTTCCAGTAGTCATGTATGGATGTGAGATTTGGACTATAAATAAAGCTGAGCGCCGAAGAACTGATGCTTTTGAACTGTGGTGTTGGAGAAGACTCTTGAGAATTCCTTGGACTTCAAGGAGATACAACCAGTCCATCCTAAAGGAAATCAGTCTTGAATGTTCATTGTAAGGACTGGTGTTGAAGCTGAAACTATAATACTTTGGCCACCTAATGCAAAGAACTGACTCATTTGAAAAGACCCTGATTCTGGGGAAGATAGAAGGCGGGAGGAGAAGGGGACAACAGAGGATGAGATGGTTGGATGCCATCACCAACTCAATGCACATGAGTTTGAGTAAACTCCAGGAGTTGGTGATGAACAGGGAAGCCTGGCGTGCTGCAGTCCATGGAGTCACAAAGAGTCGGAAACAACTAAGCGATTGAACTGAACTGAACATAGATGAATGTAAAATTATGTTGAATGAAAGAAGCCAGTCACAAAAGTCTACAAATTACATGATTCTATTTATATTAAATGTTCAAAATAAGCATATCTATAGGAAGAAAGATTAGCAGTTGCCTTGTGCTACATGGGACTGTGGTACAGGGAAGAAGGAATGACTGCTAACAGGTACAGAATTTCTTCTGGGGTAGGTAAAATGTTCTACAGGTAGGTTGTTATGATGGTGGCACAGTCCTCTGAATACATTAAAAACAGAATTTTATACTTTAAATGAGTATTTTTATAACGTTTAAATATCTTAGTAATCTGTTCATAATATATAATACTAAATATACTTCTAAGTATGCATTTAATACATTTTAATTATCCATATCTTAGATATATGCAAATAGATAATATATATATAAATCTGTACATATGACATGCTTATAAATTTAAGTATGTATTCATTTAATTTCTATTCATTTTGTTAACACATTTAAAGGTTATTTTAACATAGATACCATGATGATCTAGTCTATTGTTCTGAAAATTAGTTTAAAACATAATAACCATAATTTGCTTTCCCATCCAGAACATATAATTCTATTTCATTTCCTTTTTGGCACTGCAGTATTACATATTACTGATTGACTATAAACTATTGAACTATTCCCTTGCTGATGGACTTTAAGTTGCTATTCATTTTAAAAAAATAGACATTTTGTACTTATCTGTACAAATGTATCTATTAATATATTCCTAGAAATGGACTTCTCATATGGTTCATACTGTTCATGGGGTTCTCAAGGCAAGAATAGTGAAGTGGTTTGCCATTCCCTCCTCCAGTGGACAACTTTCTGCCAGACCTCTCCACCATAACCCATCCATCTTGGGTGACCCTACATGGCATGGCTCATAATTTCATTGAATAGGCAAGACTGTGGTCCATGTGATGAGACTGGTTAGTTTTCTGTGTGGTTTTCAGTCTGTCTGTCCTCTGATGGAGAAGGATAAGAGGCTTATGGAAGTTTCCTGACAGGAGAGACAGACTGAGGGGGAAACGGTCCTGTTCTGATGGTAGGGGCCATGCTCAGTATGCACTCAATATGCTAGTAAATTTGGAAAACTCTGCAGTGGCCACAGGACTGGAAAAGGTCAGTTTTCATTCCAATCCCCAAAAATGGCACTGCCAAAGAATGCTAAAACTATTGCACAATTGCACACATCTCACACGCTAACAAAGTAATGCTCAAAATTCTCCAAGCCAGGCTTCAGCAATACATAAACCGTGAAGGCTTCCTAAACTCTGTTCTTTTATCACAGCACTTAATGAATTTCTAACAGACCACATTTTTTTTTCTCCTGTTTTCTTTTCTACTAAAATTTAAAATTCACGAGAGTAGGTATTTTCATTTGCTTTTATTATGTTCCCTAGGTATCCCCCAAACCTAAAACAGTGGTTTGTACAAGTTCAGTTCAGTTCAGTCTCTCAGTCGTGTCTGACTCTTTGCGACCCCGTGAATCGCAGCACGCCAGGCCTCCCTGTCCATCACCAGCTCCCGGAGTTCACCCAAACTCATGTACATTGAGTCAGTGAAGCCATCCAGCCATCTCATCCTCTGTCATCACCTTCTCCTCCTGCCCCCAATCCCTCCCAGCATCAGGGTCTTTTCCAATGAGTCAGCTCTTTGCATCAGGTGGCCAAAGTATTGGAGTTTCAGCCTCAGCATCAGTCCTTCCAATGAACACCCAGGACTGGTCTCCTTTAGGATGGACTGGTTGGATCTCCTTGCAGTCCAAGGGAGTCTTCTTGCAAGAGTCTTCTCCAACACCACAGTTCAAAAGCATCAATTCTTCAGCGCTCAGCTTTCTTCACAGTTCAACTCTCAAATCCATACATGACTACTGGAAAAACCATAGCCTTGACTAGACAGACCTTTGTTGACAAAGCAATGTCTCTGCTTTTTAATATGCTATTGAGGTTGGTCATAACTTTCCTTCCAAGGAGTAAGTGTCTTTTAATTTCATGGCTGAAATCATCACCTGCAGTGATTTTAGAGCCCCAAAATATAACATTTGACACTGTTTCCACTGTTTCCCCATCTATTTGCCATGAAGTGATGGGACCGGATGCCATGATCTTCGTTTTCTGAATGTTGAACTTTAAGCCAACTTTTTCACTCTCCACTTTCACTTTCATCAAGAGACTTTTTAGTTCCTCTTCACTTTCTGCCATAAGGGTGGTGTCATCTGCATATCTGAGGTTATTGATATTTCTCCTGGCAATCTTGATTCCAGCTTGTCCTTCTTCCAGCCCAGCATTCCTCATGATGTACTCTGCTTATAGGTTAAATAATCAGACTGACATTATACAGCCTTGACGTACTCCTTTTCCTATTTGGAACCAGTCTATTGTTCCATGTCCAGTTCTAACTGTTGCTTCCTGACCTGCATATAGGTTTCTCAAGAGGCAGGTCAGGTGGTCTGGTATTTCCATCTCTTTCAGAATTTTCCACAGTTTATTGTGATCCACACAGTCAAAGGCTTTGACATAGTCAATAAAGCAGAAATAGATGTTTTTCTGGAACTCTCTTGCTTTTTCCATGATCCAGTGGATGCTGGCAATTTGATCTCTGGTTCCTCTGCCTTTTCTAAAACCAGCTTCAACATCTGAAAGCTCACAGTTCACATATTGCTGAAGCCTGGCTTGGAGAATTTTGAGCATTACTTGTACAAGTTAGGTATCTGAAAATATTTGCTGAAATGAATCAATTATGTTTACTTTTTTCAAATAAGCTGTTAATGGTGTATGTTATCAAATTAAAAAAGAGATATCTTCATGAATACGTGCATCTTTATCTCATATTGGCAAGGCATACATACTCCAAGTTTGAGCAAATACTGTCTTTTCTTTTCTTCTTTTTTTTTTTAATACTGTCTTTTCTTATTATACTTTCATAATAATTATCACTATTGATTTATACTTATATTCTAGCTCCAACTAGAGTATAGTTTGGGCAAGGTAGAAAATATAAAAGATTTTTTAGTGAAAAATTAGGTGAAATGACAGCAATTATCAAACAGTTTATTCTTTACTCACTGATAACCAGCAGGACCTTTATCAATGAAATGCTCAATCTCATTTGTACAGATTTCTGAACTCTATTTTCCTTTACTCTACAGTAAATTTATTTAAATTAATTTTATACCTAATGTTGTAACAAATTTATAGATGTTTTGGGGGACAGCTGCTCCATATTTACTAGTTGAGTCCTTTATGAGTTCTAAGAAAATGCATCCCCTAAACTTCATTCAGCTCTTCTATTAGCTGATATTACATCTCCCATATATATACTCTATATCACATCAATTTCATATTTTATCTTTTATTTATTTGATATTGTGAGATTTCTTTTACTTAATCATTCAAGTTCATCTTCTGTTTGAGTCTAATAAATTACATAAAACTTTTACTGACATATTTTAACATTTCATATTTCTATACAGAGAGGAGCTCAAAAGCATACATGGATACTAAAGAACATTATATAATAAAATTAACAGCTTTGATAATTTCAACCAGAAAAGGAAATAAAAACACTTCTCACATTTTGAAAATTTGAAATATTTCAGAAATTTTTTTGACATAATCTTGCTAACTGTATATTCTTATGTATGCTATTAAGCTCACCCATTTTTAAAAATTTAATTTGCTCAATTTCATTTCTAAGAGTATTATTTGATATTTTTAAAAATGTGCCAGGTCATTTTTATGTTTTCTTGTTTCATATACATAATTTTCCAGTTTGTCTTCTATTTCTTTAAATACAAAAACAGCCAAATTTTACAATAGCTGTTTTGGTAATTCCAATAATCTGAAATCTGAGTTTGATATCTCAATAGGACTGTATTCTTTCAAGAGGCTCTAAAAGAGGATCTCTTTCCTTGGCGTTTCCAACAACTAGAGGCTCACCTGTGTTCATTAGACAATGGCCACTTCATATCACTTCTACCTCTGCTCCCATCACTGTATCTTCTCTTCTGTCTCTGACTGTCCTGCCTTCTTATGATAAGGACCTGTGATTAAAACTGGGTTCACACCAATAATCCAAGATAATCTCCTCCTCTCAAAATTTTAAATTTAATCATGTCATGCAAGTTTAATCATGCTTCCTCCCCTCAGAATTTTAAATTTAACCACGTTCCTTTTGTCATACATGTAAGGCACATACTCGCAGGTTCAGGGAAAAGAGTGTGAATACTTTGGGCAGTCTGTTACTCTACCCTCTACAAGAATACATGGAGATAACAAACTCGCAATTAGCAACAGTAGGGCACCAATAAAGTTATCTGATAATTTCTGTTTCCGGCACCCTTTTCTTATGCGTTTCATTATTTTTTCATCCTTATTTCCCTATAAATATTTGTCTTCCCTGGAATTTTTCGCAACACAGTTTCATGGCAGAGGCTGAAGGTGAAGTCCTCTGAAGAACATTTACTTCTATCAAACCCAGTCTACTGTAAAGCATTTTCATGTTGTGACTATGTATTTGGAACAAGTACATTGCCTTGCTTATATTTTTGTGGCTTCTCTTTTCCATAATATCACATTTTTTCCTCCCAGATCTTACTTTCTGTTCTCATGTCTTTGGTTGTTTGTAAGATAAAGCATCAGTGCAGCATGAGAAGATAGATGAAACGGTTTGCGAGTAGGAGTACCGTGCTCTGTAAAAGACCCTTTTCTCCAAAGAAAACAGATAGGAAGAGGAAAGATTTCTAATAGGTTGCCGGAGAAAAGAGCAGGGATGGTCTCTAGGCTTTCACATAGTTATTATTATACTTATCTTGCTCCTGCATTATGGTCACTTTTTTCCCTCTCTTTTGTTGTTGTCTTTGGTTTGTTGTTGCTGTTATTGCAATGTCCTCTGCTTTTCATCTTACCTACACTGTTTAAGAAACCCAAGGATTTAGAGGAAGTAGTTTGAAGTTAAAATCAAGAAAGAAATGGTGGCTACGTGCAATATAGGTTTTATGGATACCTGAGAATATTATGCTATCATTAAGCAAATGCCAAAGAATGGCACTATTTTGATTTCCACAAAGAAGTTAACAATGTTGTACAATGGATTACATATTCATATCATTTCTAAAGGCAGATGCAAGGATGACTCGGAGTTTTTCCGGGCTTAAAGACTATAAACTTTATCAAGAATCCTCAACCAAAGACAGTTGCTTCCTTACTACTATCTGTGTAGCAGCAAGATGCCAGAAAGAAATCAAGCCAGAGTATGATAATTATGCTATGGATATATTGGTACCCTAAAGGACATTGTTTAGTTATCATCATGAAACTTAATTATTGACTATTACTAAACAAGTGTTATTATCCTTTAAAGTAAGCATTGATATATTACAGACATTTTCAAGAAAGATAAATGACATAGGATAATTATAATTAAATTCATATATATACACATATACCATATTCATTTAAGAATAATAAACATTTTAGCTCTTTGTAATTAAGTATCTGAAGTCATGTATCTGCAACCCAGTAGTCTGTGTTCAACGTAGCTAGGTTGGACATGAAATCTATCCAAAAATAAGTGTCTCTGTGATTGGTACATCTGAAATGCACATGTATATATGCTATGGCCCATGTCATAAGTTAGGCCATCTTAAATAAGTTGGTCAAGATCTATCAAGACTGTTCTTACTACTTACCTTTATTAATTAAATCAACAAATACTAAGTATAATGCTCTTTCCCAAGTGCTCAAGATACATCAATGAACACAGTAGTAAAAAATCTTTTACCTTATAGAATTCACAACCTGACAAGCAATATAAACATTACATATAAAAATGATAAGTGTTATGGCAGAAAAATCAGAGTATGCTCTGAGAGGTTAAGAGTGGTAGGGGTCTTGCAGTTTCAAAAGGCAGTCAAGGTAGGCCTTGCAAGAAGGTGCTAACTGAACAGAAACTTCAAGGAGTCCTGGGCTCACCCAGGTGATATCTAAAAGAAGAGCATTCCGTGCAGAGGGAACAAAAAATCCAAATGCCCTGAGACTGAAACATGTCTGGCATAACTGGTAATAGTGAAGAACTGGATAAACTCCTAGGAGGTTTCTAGGAATAGAGTAGAAGGAGAGAATTGCCAGCGCTGGGATCAGAGGACAAGAGACAGACATGATGGACCTTATGGATCACCATGTGGATGTGGACTGCTCCATTAATGAAACTGGGAGCCAAGATAATGAGTTGAACATTGACTTTAATCTGACTTGTATTTTAATAGGATCTCAGACTGCTGAGCAGAGAAGTAATTAGTTAGAAAAGGGTAGAAACAGGTAGCACAAGATGTGCTACCAGGCAAGTGATGATGGTGGCTTGGATCCCTGTGGTGAAAGACCTGCTGCTGCTGCTGCTAAGTCACTTCAGTCGTGTCCCACTCTGTGTGACCCCATAGACGGCAGCCCACCAGGCTCCCCCGTCCCTGGGATTCTCCAGGCAAAAACACTGGAGTGGGTTGCCATTTCCTTTTCCAATGCATGAAAGTGAAAAGTGAAAGTGAAGTCACTCAGTCGTGTTCGACCCTCAGCGACCCCATGGACTGCAGCCCACCAGGCTCCTCCATCCATGGGATTTTCCAGGCAAGAGTACTGGAGTGGGGTGCCATTGCCTTCTCCAGTGAAAGACCTGGTAACAGATAAACGGACTCATTCCTTAGAAGGTGATATTTCAGTATATTGTGATATGGAATAGAAATCTCTGCCAAGTAAATTGTGTGTGGCATCATTCTGCTTGTGCAAAGATTAGTTCTACAACACTTACGCTGCTGGAGGAATACCTGTGCCCAATAGGCAGATCAATTCTGAATACGACTTAGTGTATCATCAAGAGTATCAATTTATTCTAGTTCTAGATCATAAAAGTGACCTCCTGACTTCCTAAATAAATACTTTTAGGTGAGCACAATAACTAACATCTTCAATACCAAAGCTAGATAGCTGAACTTTTAATGCACTTCTGAGTTTTAAAATAAACGAGAAAATATTTGCTTTGGTTTCCATAGTAGTTATGGTTAACATCCTAAAGGTGTGGGAAGAAGGGAGAAAGCACAGCAGGGTTTAATGATTTTCAGAAGTAACAGTCCTATTTTCTAAACCAGATTCAAAGTGGGAACAGAGAGGAGAGTGATTGAGCACAGTGACCTCAACATGGCTTAAAATTTAGAAAGCAAGAGAAGTATTGATCTTTACTCCTTCTATCAAAAACTGCAGTCACAATTTATTGTTCTGCCTTCTGAGTAAGCACCATGGCAGGAAAGCAAGAAGGAGGGCTTCACTGAAGCAAAGCCAGAAAGGCTCTTTAGCTACAGTAAATTAGGCATTGTTATGTCTTAGTATATTATAAAGTTATCATTCACTTTTGTGTGCATCAGATATGGAGTCAAATACAAAATCTACCCTTTAAGGAAATGGCAACCCACTCCAGTATTCTTGCCTGGAAAATCCCATGGATGGAGGAGCTACAGTCCACAAGGTCACAAAGAGGCTGATATGACTGAGTAACTTCATTCTCTACTTTCCTCTTTCTTTCACCTTAGATAATGTAATCTCTACCTGTTTTACATTCCTTATTTTTAAAACAGATATAAAATGAATGACTACCATGGTAAATTTTTTTGAGGATTATAAGGTAGTGTATGCCAAGCATACAGAACAGTGCCTATCATACAAGAAGAATTTAACCAAAGGATCTATTAAATTTTAATTTTGTTATTAAATTTTGCATAGTAAAAAAATGCAATAGGCAAAAGATCCATCCCACTGGTTCCATGGAATCCTGAAAAATAAAACATTATGTCTGAATTTGCATGTTTTCACATAGTCAATGAAATGTTGTGCAAAGATAATAAATTTTCTACCTCCCTCATACCAAAAAAATAAGGGTCTAGGACATACACTCATGAATTGTGTCACTATACAGATTAATAACAGTACAGTTTTAAAATTCAATGTGTATTAATTTTGTGACAATATATATTAAAGAAACAGTAATATTTTATGAATAGTAATAAATATTATGATAACAATAAATATTACCAAAATGTATAAACTGGGATCATTCTTAGTTCACAAATATCAGGGGAGGGAAGATTCAAATTTACTTATTAATTTTACACAGAAATATTTTACATTTAATGATTGAACCTAATTCAAGTGTTATTCTGAGCATCACCTTAAATCATATAAAAATCTCCTGTGATCATCATTTCATCTTTCTTTACTAGCTATCATTCAGCCTCGTTTTGTTCATCTACTGAAATATTACTACATAAAATTGGATCTCACTGTCCCCTATGCTCACTTGAAAAAAAAATAAAAGGTAACTAAGACAACCCTCAGTGTACATCATGTATACTTTCTGGAACAGGAAAGAGAATGCCTAAAGTGGGAAACTGAACAGTTGGTATCCTGTTGGGAGGAACTTTTTTTCCAGTTGCAACAGTAACTTGATGAGGTTGCTATTATTTTCCACAATTTGTGTTTATTAAAATAATTTTAAAAGGTGATGGGGTGGAGAGTGTATTGACAACCAGGTTAAGTGGCTACATACTTTAATTCTCTGATGGGAAGGGCAAAGCAAAGAGAAGGGCTTTTCTAATGGTACATGCTAAAGCAGACAAGCTTGGGATGGAAATCTGAACAAGCCTCCTCTGCACTTAACTTGGTCCTCCTCCTTACAGCCATGTGGCCACTCAACACTGACCTGAGCGCTGCAAAGGAAGGGGAAGTATCAAGTCGCTAACTTTGTCTTATTAGTGATAAAGGTGGCACACAGGAAACACAGAAACAAAACAAAGACGTGAGTGGTGTGGCAATGTTCACAGAGCCAATTTTTACCTTCAACGTTAAGTCACAGAGCTAACACCACCTCAGAATGCTAGGAAAGGCTTTATGGATGGATATGAGACTCATTTTGAGTCTTGAAAGATAGGAGAGATCTGAATACATAAAAGACAGAGAGTCAGACAAACTTGTGTTTAACTTTTGGTCCACTGTTTACAAGGTAGTGACCCTTGGAAAATCTAGGTTATGTCATTGCATGTCGGAATAACACTGGAATCGCTCACGTGAGTTCTTTGTGAGACTGCAAGATGTATGTAAAGGGCCTCACACACATATAGCCTGTCACATAGCAAATTCTCAATAGATGGTGGAAACTGGTTGTGTTTGTTTTATCTAAACTGTTATCATTAATTAAACAAGGACAACAACCTCAGAAGATTATGAGCTGGAAAGCATCTAACAGAGTAACCAGTTCTTCAAAATTTAATACAAAATATTTGCAGATGCATCTGGAGATGGGCTGAAGGTCAGTGTGTCTACAAAGGCGTATGAGAGAAAAGCACAAATGTTGAAGGTAAGTTATGTGAAACAAAAAAATTCTCAGTACCGGAAGATGTTGGGTAAATGCTTTGAGACCTGCAGGTCTTTTGCTTTCCTACTAGATTAGCAATGTGTTTAATCATTTGTAGCAATTGTATTACAATAATATAATGGCCCCCTCACGAGGTGTAGACAAAGATTCTCAACACATAAGCCTGAGCACCGGAGTGTAATGGGGGCATTATTTCCTTTGGGTAAGATTAGTTTCTCTTGCATGAAAACACCCAGTGCTTTTTGTTTTTCAATTCGACATTTCTAGTGGAAATAATTTATGGTAATACAGGCAGATAGCACAAAGCATGTACGGAACTGAAATAAATTTGAGTCTCAAATGAGAAAGGTTGGAGTGTTGACAATAGCAAGATGGTTCTTAGGAAATGGAGCAGTTCTCATTATTTTTCCTCACTGATCAAGGGACTTGGCTGAAGGGATGGTTAAGTGGCTGAAGTTTTTGTTTTTACTTTTTTCTTCTCCAGTGAGACAATTACTGCCAAGGTCAATTAGTTTTTCCAAATCCACAGATAAAATTCCATGTAGTTTACAGCATAAGGTATTGTTAGAGCAAGTTTCAGACACAAGTTTATCTGTCAGCTCAATAAGAGCATTAAAAAGAGGCCATGACAATATTGTCTTTTGGCTTTAGTTTCAATTCTCTTTTTTCTTTTCCTGGATTTGAAGTCACTTGAAATTAAAATAAAGAATTTGAAACATTTTTGCAAACTACATATTTTGAGATACATGTTATTAATAACGTATGAACTCCAGGCAGCTGAGCTAAAATAGTTTTGCTAGAAACAAATCATGACATTCAAGTTAAAATTTCACCTATATAATAAATCTGTATTCCTCCACAAGGAAGTTTATATTCAGCCTCTAAAAATGATTGATTTAATGAATGAGAACAATTGAAAAATTCAATTCTAAAATTATATTTAATATATAATTCAATCTTTCTTCCAACCAAGAGATTTAATTTCAAACAGAGGGAAAAACCATTTTGTAGACTTTTCTGATTGTTCATATTTTGACTTAAGCAGGAACTGGTTCTAACAATAGTGGCTAAGATTAGTCACATATGCCATCTTTAGCCCAACAGAAGCAACCATCACTAGTTGATCATGGAACATTTAATCCTGTTGAGTCTAGATCCACCCACAGAATCTACTTTAACCCAGAACTCAGTCAGCTACTAGAATTCATTCTTTAGCATCTATTACCATTACGTGCCTTTGCAAAAATAATCTTTAAATTGGAGAAGAAGCAAACACAAATGGTCACTACAACAGTGTTTAAGTTGTCACAATTCTGAACAAAACAACAAAATAAACTTGAACACCACATATTCCCTCATGCCAGTTTTGAGTATTTCATTTTATGAAGATCATTGTCCAAATGCTTCCCATGATTAAGGATGCAGTATCAGTGCCCTGTTAAGATGGGGCAATGTGACTCTGCGATGTTTTATGATAAACATTACCAACAATCTAGTGTGCATCTAAACAATTTCTGAAGAAACAACAACAACAACATGCTCAGTTGCTGTTTCTGAGACAAATAAACACAATATAGCAAATGCTTGTGGATGGATCTTCTTCCTGCATCTCTCATAGCATCCCGTCAACATTGAGATGCAGACTGAAAGAGACTTCAAAGGGGATCATCCATGCCTAGCAACAACTGACAACCATTATCTTCAGCATAAACTGAATGTATTTTAAACAGATGTACTTTTTTCAGAGCAGTTTTAGGTTCATATCATAACTGAGAGGAAGATACAGATATTTCCCAGAGAGCTCTTGCCCCTACACATGCATAGCCTCCCCAATCATTAACATCTCTCACCAGAGTGGTACATTTGTTACAACTGATGAACCTGCATTTCCACATCATAATCACCCAACATCTGTAGTTTACATTATGGTTAACTCTATGTTGTATGTTCCATAGGCTTGGACAATCAAATAATGGCATGCTAGCAAGGTTATGCTCAAAATCCTTCAAGCAAGGCGTCAACAGTATATGAACATGGAACTTTCAGGCGTATGAGCTGGATTTTAAAAAGGCAGAGGAACCAGAAATGACACTGTCAACATTTGCTGGATCATAGAGAAAGCAAGTAATTCCAGAAAAAAATCTATTTCTGCTTCTTGACAATGCTAAAGACTTTGACCGTGTGGATCACAAAAAGTTGTGTAGAAAATTCTCAAAGAGATGGAAACACCAGACTATTTTACCTGCCTCATGAAAAACCTGTATGCACGTGAAGAAGCAACAGTTAGAACCTTCATGGAGTAACTGACTGCTTCAAAATTGGGAAAGGAATACAACAAGGCTGGATATTGTCACTCTGCTTATTTAACTTATATGAAGAATAAATCACGTGAAATGCTGGCTGGATGAATCACAAGTTGGAATCACCAACTTGTGATTCAACTGCTGGGAGAAATATCAACAATCTCAGATATGCAGATGATAACCACTCTAATAGCAGAAAGTGAAGAGGAACTAAAGAGCCTCTTGACAAAAGTGAAAGAGGAAAGTCAAAAAGCTGGCTTAAAACTTCATATTTGAAAACCTAAGATTAAGGCATCTGGTCCCAGCACTTCATGGGAAATAGAAGGGGAAAATGTAGAAGCAGTGACAGACTTAACTTTCTTGGGCTTCAAAATTATTTTTTGCAATGCGGGAGATCTCGGTTTGATCCCTGGGCTGAGAAGACCCCCTGGAGAAGGGAAAGGCTACTCATTCCAGTATTCTGGCCTGGAGAATTCCATGGACTGTATAGTATATGGGTCGCAAAGAGTTGGACACAACTGAGCAACTTTCACTTTCTATCCAAAATTATTGAAGATGGTGACTGCAGCCATGAAATTAAAAGATGGTTGCTCCTTGGAAGGAAAGCTCTGACAAACCTAGATAGCATGTTAAAAAACAGGACATCACTTTGCCAACAAAGGTCCATCTAGTCAAAGCTATATTTTTTTCCAGTAGTCATGTACAGATATGAGAGCTAGACCATCAAGGAGGCTAAGGGCCAACGAATGATGCTTCTGAATTGCGATGCTGAAGAAGACTGTTTTGAGAGCTCCTTGGACTTCAAGGAGATCAAATCAGTCAATCCTAAAGGAAATAAACCCTGAATAGTCACTGCTGAATATTCACTGGAAGGACTGATGCCGAAGCACCAATACTTTGACCACTTGATGCAAAGTGCCAACTCACTGGAAAAGACCCTGATGCTGGCAAAGACTGAAAGCAAAGAAGAGGGCAGCAGAAGATGAGATGGTTAGATAGCATTACTGACTCAATGGACATGAATCTGAGCAAACTCCAGGAGACAGTAGAGGACAGAGGTGCTTGGCATGCTACAGTTAATGGGGTCACATAGAGTTCGACACAACTACTTGGAGTAAGGTTCTACAATACAAAACTGCTGTCTTGATAGTACACTGTCTAAAGTACTGATAGTACTGTTCCAGCCTTCTGTTTATTTATCAAATATACCCTGCATTCGTTTCTTTATCAAAGATTAAGTAACACTAAACACTTATTATCTACCAATTCCTATGCTACTCCAGATATACAATTTCGTTTTCCAGCCTTATGTCAGATTATGAATTTTTTTACATCCATTGATCTCCCCTGATTCAAAAGACGACTGGGTTGTGAAACTGGCATGCTGCAATCCCAGAGTCTGAACGCGACTTTGCAACAGAACAACATGATGGCATGTACCCATCACTGCAGTATCATATCAAGCAGTTCCACTGCTCTAAACAGACTCAATTTATAGAGGGCTATAAAAGATGAGTAGCACAATGGATGGGGGAGGGAAAACAACATCAGTAATTCTCTGCTAAGGAATTACTATCTACTCTTGAAAAATGCTGCAAGGATATGGTGGATACAATGGAGAAGCTGTGGACATCTGAAGAAGCAGAATCCCTTTGGTCTTTACAATCTCATACAGCAGAAAACTCTCAGAATCTCTTTACATTGCAAGATAAATAAAAATAATGAGAACATGACAGATATAAAGGGTCAAGCCTGGGAAATGAGAGTTGATTGCAAAAATGTTGTTTATTCATAGAGTAGAATACTGCTTAGCAGTTACAAGGAATGAACTACTGACACATGCTAGGTTAATAATTCTATAGCTGGACATGCTATCAAGATTTTTTCTGACCAGATCTTCTTATTTTTACACATTTTATTTGCTTGATCTATAACTGACAGTGGTGCAGCAAAATGACCCATCAGAGTTCTCAATTTTTCAACTCGTCTTGTAGCTCTATTGACTACTTTCTTTGTGTTTTTGAAGCTACTAGGATCACACAAGATAAAATTGTTATGTTTCCCTTGGGAATTACAAGGGAATGTATTCTATTATAAATAAAATATTATAACTTTATTATGTTACGACTATTTGTACTCCCACTGACACTTTTTTACTGGCAATTTTTTTTATATTAATAGTTACTCAAACTTTGTTTTGTTTATCATTTTTCTGTGAGATTTCTTTTCCATTCTGGTACATTCAATATTCTGTCCTTATGTTTTAGATTAATCTCTCATAAGCAACATGCTTGATTTTTAATCCAATGTGATAATTTTTGTCATTTAGTTACTGAATCTTTTTTTTTTTTACAACTGTTGTGATTATGGGTACATCAATTTGTTTCTAATATATTCTGTGGGATTTTTGTTGTTCTGTTGTTGAACTCTTTTCTGTATTTCCCTTGCCTTCTTGCCTTCAATAGATTTCTTAATTTGTTAATTTTTATCTGTTATCAACTTAGAAGTTTTAAAATATGATTTCTGTTTAACTTCAAAGATTTTACAGATATATTTCAGAAATTTTGAAGTTACTCAGTTTCCTCATATTCTATACAAATGAGATACATTTTAACTCTGTTTGCCTCTATGCTGACATGTATGTTATTTTTACCCAGTGTTTTAATTACTTCATTGTTTATCACCAAAATGTAAGGATTCTAAGTATAGACATATCTCATTTTACTGTGCTTCACAGATATTGCATTTATTAAAAAAAATGAAGGTTCTCAATAACCCTGTGTATAACAAGACTACTGATGCATTTTTTCCCAACAGCATTGGCTCACTTCCTATCTCTGTGTCACATTTTGGCAATTCTTATAATATTTCAAACTTTTGGGTTATTATTATAATTGTGAGGGTGAACTGATTAGTGATCATTGGTGTTGCCATTGTAATTACTATTTTTATTTTTAATTAATGTATGTACATAATGCTATCACACATTTAACATAGTATAGTGTAATCATAACTTTCCTAAGTACTGGGAAATCAAAAATTTCATGTGACTAGCTTTACTGTGATATTCACTTTATTGAAGTGGTTTGGAACTAAATCTGCAATATCTCTGAAGTATGCCTATATTGTTTCACCAAAAAACTATTTATATTTATCCCATGTTCACCAATTTCTATACACATTTTTCCTCCATGCAACTCTGACTTTCATCTTCATGTTACTTCCCTTATATCTGAAGCTTTCTTTAACAAGAATCTGTGATTGTTGAACATTCTCAATTTTTGTTCATCTAACAATGTCTCTAGTTCATTTTCATTCTTGAAAGATAACTTGCCTAGTTACATAACTCTATAATGACCAATTCTTTTTCTCAAAATATTGATTAAATTTTGCCAGTGTTTAATAACTTCCTTTATTTTCAGCTGGGGGCAGAGACTGCTGTACTGTCAGCAACATTTATCTCATGCTATAATTACTTTCTTGGCCCATCGTTTTCCAGAATAAGCTTTGTAATTAGGGTTAGGTGAAGGCTGAAAAACTTCGTTTCAGATTTTTTTAATGTTTAATGTGTTAATATTATTAAATACCTATCTTCTGACTTGAGGTCTCTAAATAGCATTTTTATTAATTTTTTTGGAGTACAGTTGATCTAAAATGTTGTGTTAGTTTCTGCTGTACAGTAAAGTGAATCAATTATTCATATATATGTATCTACTCTTTTTTAGATTCTTCTCCCCATATAGGCTATTATAGAGTACTGAGTAGAGTTCCTTGTGCTAGACAGTAAGTCCTTATTAATTATCTACTTTATTTATAGTAGTGGACAAGTTCTAAAGGAGAAATATAAAACATAGTTATTTATCATCTTATTCAGAAACTTGTCAGGAAAAACAAGTATTCTTTGGAGACCACAATGCATGATATAGTATCTGATATCAAATGTACTTTCAATAAATATTAAGACATTAAAAAATAATAGATAATTGTGTCTTTTCACTTTCCTTCTGTAGTTTCTTCCCTTCAGAATTATTTGCTATCATGTTAAAAAATAAATTAAGCCTAACCCCAAATAAATTTATAATAAATGTGCACTGAATATTAATGATGTTATATGCTATTCTTCCCTTTAGAATTCCCACTTTTATAGATGAAAAGAGTAAAAAGTCATGCCTCTTTAATGATGAAATTTTAGACATGAAGCAAAGGGTAGTGGGCAGATTATTTCAGGACAAATTATCTGTCCTGCCCAGGGATCACCATTTAATCTTCCAAAGCAGTCACTCTCCTGTATTCAAAGTTTGTCTATCATCAATAATCAGCAACATTTCAATTTAAGGAATGCAAGAGACTGGGAAGAAGCAAGAACCTAATTAAATCAACACAGCAACCAGATGGAAGAAAACAACTGTTTATTCCTTGATAGCCAAATATTAACAGGTACAGAATGTGCTTTCAATAAATGCTTGTTGAGTAATGAATGAATGAAACTAATGGATAAAAATCTTATTTCATGAAACCAAAGCATTTTCAGACACAACAGATAAAATAATAAAATCTAGCTTTCAAGCCTTGCTTTAGGCATGTCACTCCCAAATGGAAGCTTAATTTGTAAAAAAGATCAATAGAACACTCCACCTCTCCTCCCAGGTCATCCCTGAGCTGTCAATTCTCTATTTTTGGACAGAAGGAGTCTGAGACCCAGAGAGAAGGTACTGCCTGTGGCCAAACATAACAACTGGCGTGCCCTTTGCTGGAATCCTGCTCCTCTCACCCTAGCCCAGTGCTTTTGCTCTTTCACCTTAATGCCTCTGTAATGTAACTGGAAATGCTCTCCTGGGCACTGGGATCTGAACAGCTCTTTATATTTACTATTACAATAGCACTGCAAGTGACTCCTTGCAAAACTTTAAAATCTCCACGGGATAACAACTTCTCCCGGTTCTTTTCATTCTCAGCTAAACTGAGCTAGAATAATCTTTTAAAAAATCCCCAAGACTCAGCAAAAGCACTCTGTAAACAAGGGTATAGAGGGTGGTAAAGAATTACTTTTTTCACTTGTCTGTAAAACTCTAGAATTAAAGGTATTTACTGTGTGGGTTAGAACATTCAAAACAGTCTGGCCTTGACCTATCTGAAACATTAAAGAAAAAGGCAAGTTCTTTCACAAAAGAGCATATACAGAACCATCATTTCCCCTTCTGTAACCTGAGGATTTGTGTTGTTGTGGGAATATGTTTAGAGAGATGAAATAGATTTCAGGAAACTTGAAACATAACTGTAATTTTAGAGTTCATAAGATATTGCAAATGCATTTCTTTTGAGTTCAACAAAGACCAAATTTTCCTTTGGTTTCAGAGACATAGAGTACATTGTATGAGCAATAAAAATCTCCTAATAGTCTGCCAGACAAATAATATTTGCCTTAAATTGTGTTCCTAGGAGACCTTAAAGGTTACAGCCACAGGAGAAATGAATCCTAGATGGGTGCAACAATGTCCAAAGCAGTAACTTCCACTGTGACTATCATTGACTGTCCTGGGAATCTGGAGTTCTCTGGCAACACAGGAGGACAGTACTGATCTCCATTTCTTCTGAGATTGAATTGATACCATGACTCTTGTCACATGTGCACAGCTAGGCTATAGATATTTTCACCCTAGAACACACAGACACACACATTTTTGATCCTCAATCTTTCACAGTTCTTATCTAACTTCAGCTCCAACAATCTTTCACAGTTCTTATCTAACTTCAGCTCCCAACTTCCTTTATGAAAGAAACAAGACACAAAATAATGGTGGCTCCAGCTGAATAAAGGGTAGATTTTTTTTGGACATTTTCTCTCCAGAACAGAGATCTGAAAGTGCCAAAATTGATCTGTAATTCCCTGCCTTATAGTCCAGTGTTAGGTACTAAAATACATGGCCTTCTAGCACACTGAATTAATCTGACAATCTTTTCCTATTTTAATCACCATAAAAAAGCCACATGGCATAATAAGCAGCTTGTGCATTTTCAGGAATGATTGGGATATGAGATCAGTGAGGACTTCATTCTCTATTTAAAATGTGTTGCCCTTGATATTGGAGAGGGCAATGGCACCCCACTGCAGTACTCTTGCCTGGAAAATCCTATGGATGGAGTAGCCTGGTAGGCTGCAGTCCATGAGGTCGATAAGAGTCGGACACAACTGAGCGACTTCACTTTGACTTTTCACTTTCATGCATTGGAGGAGGAAATGGCAACCCACTCCAGTGTTCTTGCCTGGAGAATCCCAGGGACGGGGGAGCCTGGTGGGCTGCCGTCTGTGGGGTCGCACAGAGTCAGACACGACTGAAGTGACTTAGCAGCAGCAGCAGCAGCCCTTGATATTCTCAAATTACATTCTTTAGGAGTTTCATGTACCTTCTGTACTTGCTCATGAGTACTGGAAATTTGCCAGATGAATCTAGCTCTTACTCAATTACTTGGCATGAAGAGTGATATTTGGGTACTTCCCACCAATATATCAGATTAATAGTGTATTATACAAATCTTATATTTCAGTTAGAAGATTTAAAAAGTGAATTCTAATAAAAATGAGTATAAATTATTACTATGATTAATAGATTAATATATTGCAGGTGACAGAATGCCATATCTATCTTATATGCCTGATTATAGATACAAAATGAGAATAATTATTTAAACAAATTTGACTTGCCTCCACTACCCTTCCCCATGAATGGTATCTCTTAGAATATCTAATTCCAATTAAAGCAACTTTTATTGTCTCCTTTTTTCCTTTAGCTCTTTCAGCATATAACACTGTAGAGGATATTCCCATTTTATTTCTGACTCTACCTATGATGTGAGTCATATATAATAAAGCTTGAACAATGAATTTATTGTATATAATAAACAATGATTGTGCAAACTCTATTTTGAAATTTACTTATTCTCTATTCTGGGTAATATTTTGCAAACCCACTTGGCTGGCTGTGTGAAGTTGTCTACATGCTCATATGAATTATTAACATTAGGAAATATATTTACCTATTAAAACTACACACCTAAAAAAGGGTAATTTTAACAATGTGAATTTAACATGTTAAAATAGAGGGGGAAACTTTCAAATAAAAGCAGTTATGATATTTGGACAGACTGCTGCTTCTGTATTCAAGTAAATGTAGCTCACTGTGGTAGACAGAATAATGACCACCACCTCTACCCTCCGCTCCCTCAACCATGCAGAATGTCCATACCTAAATCCCCCAAATCTGGCAATATGCTATGGTACATGGTAAGGGGGAATTAAGGTTTCAGATACAATTAAGGTTGCCAATTAGCTGATCTTAAAATAGGATTATCTAAGTGGATCTTCTAAAACCCAAGGGTCTGAAAAGGTGGAAGAGGGAGACAGAAGAGCCTGTGTTAAACTGATTTAGCATGAGAAAGGCTTGATTTGTCATTATTGGTGTGTGATGATGGAAAGCAACTAAATATGAAGGCATACAGGCAGCCTTTACAAACTGCCAAAGCTAAGAAAACAGATCATCCCCTAGAACCTCCAGAAAGAAGACATCTTGATCTCAGACTGGTGAGACCCATTTCAGATGCTAGAGAACAACAACCTAATAAACTCATAGGTAAGGTTTTCTAGGAACTGATCATCTTCCTACCTTTCCAAAAGCCTTCCAGACTGCCAGACATGGACTAGGTTAAATAAGGAATTCTGACTGCTGGCGCAACACCTAGTGCTTCATTGCTTCCACTACTCTTTCATTAGTAGCATTTAACACCAACTGAAATGACTGTATTTGTTTGTTTATTGCTGTTGCCATTGATACAATGTTAATTGTAAGAGGACAGGTCTTTAACTTGTTGTGTTCATCAGGTCAGTGCCTAGAACAATGCCTATCACGTATACAATTCCTATTAATCTACTTTCCTTGCCTCAAGAGTGAACTTGGTGTTCTGTGGATGTGCATATTCAGTATTTACGTGTACTAACCACTGGTCCCATCACTTCATGGGGAATAGATGGGGAAACAGTGGAAACAGTGTCAGACTTTATTTTTGGGGGCTCCAAAATCACTGCAGATGGTGACTGCAGCCATGAAATTAAAAGACGCTTACTCCTTGGAAGGAAAGTTATGACCAACCTAGATAGTATATTCAAAAGCAGAGACATTACTTTGCCAACAAAGGTCCATCTAGTCAAGGCTATGGTTGTTCCTGTGGTCATGTATGGATGAGAGAGTTGGACTGTGAAGAAAGCTGAGCGCGGAAGAATTGATGCTTTTGAACTGTGGTGTTGGAGAAGACTCTTGCGAGTTCCTTGGACTGCAAGGAGATCCAACCAGTCCATCGTGAAGGAGATCAGCCCTGGGATTTCTTTGGAAGGAATGATGCTGAAGCTGAAACTTCAGTACTTTGGCCACCTCATGCGACAAGTTAACTCATTGGAAAAGACTCTGATGCTGGGAGGGATGGGGTCAGGAGGAGAAGGGGACGACAGAGGATGAGATGGCTGGATGGCATCACTGACTCGATGGACGTGAGTCTGAGTAAACTCCGGGAGTTGGTGATGGACAGGGAGGCCTGGCGTGCTGGGATTCATGGGGTCGCAAAGAGTCGGACACGACTGAGCGACTGAACTGAACTGAACCACCCAGGTATATATACTCACTGAGTTACTCCCAACAAGCCCCCTGTGTGTGTGCATGCTAAGTCACCTCAGTCATGTCCAACTCTTTGTGACCCTATGGACTGTAGCCTGCCAAGCTCCTCTGTCCATGGGATTCCCCAGGCAAGAATACTGGAGAAGGTTGCCATGCCCTCCCTCAGGAGATCTTCCCAATCCAGGAATCAAACTCCCATCTTTTGTCTCCTGCCTTAACACGCAGGTTCTTTACCATGAGTACCACCTGGGAAGCCCAACAAGTCCCTCAGGGAATTTTTAATGTCAGTACAGCTGGAAACGTATGCGATCAAGATTTCATTCTGAAGAAAACAGTGACCATCTCGATGAATAAGGAGTTTCTACAGCTTATTTTTTCCTACGGAATATCTCCTACTTTAGTGAGTTGCTATAAACTCCTACCTCCCCTGACCCATTGGTACCTCCTGGGAGATGATCTCTGAGCTTTTGGAATGCTGTCTGATAAGAGTGTTTCTGTATGCCTGAGGCGTTGGACCATGTTGTACCTATCTGACCACAGAAATTTAACCCAAATATGTGATTATGGTGAATACAAGATTTTGCTTTAGGAAGCGAATGTCTGAGTAGATAGAGGGAAGACAGAAGGATGCTGCATGCCTGCATTACTGACCCTAATAAAAACCCTGGTAACCAAGGCTGGGGTGAGATTCCCTGATTGAAAATACTCTGCATGTGTTATCTCACATTCTTGCTGAGAGAATTAAATGCATCCCCATGGTTCTCTTCAGGATGAGAACGTTTGTGTCTGGTGTCTCCCAGACTTCACCCTATGTACCTTTCCCTCTGCTGATTCTACTCTATGGTTTAGTCTATAGACTCTGGATTGTCAATAAATAACAGCATAATTTTTTTTAAAAAATCATACTTACACATATACTGCCAAACACAAACATGTAAGAACATTCTTCAAAGAATTCAGATACAAGAGTCTGCCAAATTAAAAAACAAAAGGAAAACTATTTGGCTAATTCACCAACAGTAATTGCTAAGTCAAAAGAGACTGAAATCCATTGTGTATATGTACCACAGCTTTCTTATCCATTCATCTGCTGATGGGCATCTAGGTTGCTTCCATGTCCTGGCTATTATAAACAGTGCTGCGATGAACATTGGGGTACATGTGTCTCTTTCCCTTCTGGTTTCCTCAGTGTGTATGCCCAGCAGTGGGATTGCTGGATCATAAGGCAGTTCTATTTCCAGTTTTTTAAGGAATCTCCACACTGTTCTCCATAGTGGCTGTACTAGTTTGCATTCCCACCAACAGTGTAAGAGGGTTCCCTTTCCTCCACACCCTCTCCAACATTTATTATTTGTAGACTTTTGGATCGCAGCCATTCTGACTGGTGTGAAATGGTACCTCATAGTGGTCTTGATTTGCATTTCTCTGATAATGAGTGATGTTGAGCATCTTTTCATGTGTTTGTTAGCCATCTGTATGTCTTCTTTGGAGAAATGTCATCAGTTCTAATGAGGTGGATGAAACTGGAGCCTATTATACAGAGTGAAGTAAGCCAGAAGGAAAAACACCAATACAGTATACTAACGCATATATATGGAATTTAGAAAGATGATAACAATAACCCTGTGTACGAGACAGCAAAAGTGACGCTGATGTATGGAACAGTCTTATGGACTCTGTGGGAGAGGGAGAGGGTGGGAAGATTTGAGAGAATGGCATTGAAACATGTAAAATATCATGTATGAAACGAGATGCCAGTCCAGGTTCAATGCACGATACTGGATGCTTGGGGCTAGTGCACTGGGACGACCCAGCGGGATGGTATGGGGAAGGAGGAGGGAGGAGGGTTCAGGATGGGGAGCACATGTATACCTGTGGTGGATTCATTTTGATATTTGGCAAAACCAATACAATTATGTAAAGTTTAAAAATAAAATAAAATTAAAAAAAAAATAAATTCAGCATAAAAAAAAAGAGAGACTGAAATCATATATTTAACTTATTGAGAGAAAATAAGTATCAGTACCAAAGACCACACATGCCTCAACTAAAGATCCCACATTCTGCAATGCAGACTGAAGATGCCACATGCTGAAATGAAGACACAGCACAGCCAAATAAATAAATATTCTTTTAAAGAATAAGGACTAAAATAAAGACAATTTCAAATTTATGGCAAATAGATGGGGAAACAATGGAAACAATGAGAGACTTTATTTTCTTGGGCTCCAAAATCACTGTAGATGGTGACTGCAGCCATGAGATTAAAAGACACTTGCTCCTTGGAAGAAAAGCTATGACCAATATAGACAGCATATTAAAAAGCAGAGCCATTACTTTGCCAACAAAGGTTCGTCTAGTCAAAGCTATGGTTTTTCCAATAGTCATGTATGGATGGGAGAGCTGGACCATAAGGAAGTTGAACACTGAAAAATTAATACTTTTGAACTGTGGTGTTGGAGAAGACTCTTCAGAGTCCCTTGGACTGCAAGGAGATCAAACCAATCAATCCTAAAGAAAATCAGTCCTGAATGTTCATTGCAAAGACTGATGCTGAAGCTCCAATACTTAGTCCACCTGATGCAAAGAACTGACTCCTTGGAAAAGACCCTGATTCTGGGAAAGATTGAAGGCAGGGGGAGAAGGGGATGACAGAGGATTAGATGGTTAGATGGCATCACCGACTCAATGGACATAAGATTGAGCAAGCCTCAGGAGGTGGTGATGGGCAGGGAAGCCTGGCGTGCTACATACAGTCCATGGGGTTGCAAACAGTCTGATATGACTGAGTGACTGAACAGAACTTCAAATAATTAAAATCAGAGTTTCCCATAAATCTTCCCTTCTTAAATAAACTTTTAAAAAATACTCCAGAAGGAGGACTATTAAGAAGACAGGAAAAATTTTTGGAAATGCAAGAAAAAAATAGTGAAAAATGAAAATTTAAAATATGTGATCAATACAAACAAATGCAGTGTGCCCATAGGCAGATTTAGTAGAAATAGGACTTAACTAAAATCTAGATTTTACCCTACACGTACCAGAGACATACGTAGACAAATGCAGAAACTGCTCAGTTTCTCTATTGGTAAGATAAAGATGTTCATAACTCTCTATCCCAAGGGTTGTCCTGAACATATGAGAGATTGTAGATGTGATTCCACTTAAAATCTAGAGAAAAGAAAGTGAAAGTTAAGTCACTCAGTCGTGTCTGACTCTTTGCAACCCCATGGACTGTAGCCCACCAGGCTCCTCCCTCCATGGGCTTCTCCAAGCAAGAGTACTGGAGTGGCTTGCCATTTCCTTCTCCAAAATCTAGAGGATACTGTAATTATTCAAATTAGCTATGCTACTTTGGTCAGTTTCTAAATGGGAGGGATATTACGTTGAACATTTAAACAACTACCATAAATAATTTTTGAACAAATTCTGAGGTGAAGGAAAGGGGCTCTCATTCTCAGCACTAGCAAATCTTAAAATGGAATAATAAACTGAAAATTCTCAATATTTTAACCTCAGGTGGTGCAAAACAGTGATCTACCAAATGGGTTAGAGAGAAAGAAAAGGGAAATAACGCCATTGATAGAGTCAACAGAAATTTTTACCTTTCATCAAAAATTCAAAACAGCATTTGAGCACTGGCATGACCCAGAGGGATGGTACGGGGAAGGAGTTGGGAGGGGGGTTCAGGATGGGGAACACGTGTACACACGTGGCAGATTAATGTTGATGTATGGCAAAACCAATACAATATTGTAAAGTAATTAGCCTCCAATTAAAATAAATAAATTTTAATTATAAAAAATAAAAAAAATAAAAAGCTAAAACTTCCATTTTCCCCATTTTTGGTTTAATACATATTTTACATTTAAAGCAAAATCACTATCCTGTGGAAATGAAAGTAAAATACAGTTTGTAAATAGCCTTTTGGATGTTCTGATAGTCATGATAAAACAGACATACTGAGGCATCTACTGTTGTTACTCTGGTAGCATTTTATGGTAAGCTCATAAATTAGGAGGGATATTTCAAAACAGGAAACCAGAGCATTGAACAGAAGCATCAGAAAGCATTAAGCAGTATCAGGCCCATTGCTTGAATTATTTACAGTGAAGAGATGGCTGTGTGTGTTTTTATCTGACTGAAATTAGAGATAAAGATGAGTGCTTAACTCTTTTATTTTATATTATAAACCATACACTATGTGGTTGAAAATTTAAGAAGCTTAAAATTAATGTGTTGAGGAAGAGGGAAGGACACAACATTTTAATACCTAGTATACTGCAGAAACCTGAAATGTGTTAAAATTACACAATATTCTTACCATCTGTTCTGTTTACATAATATCAAATGGCATATCATTTTTTTTTCATATTTGAAAATGCTCCCTCCCCCACAGTGAGTTCTTAAAGGCAAACAGAAAGAAAAGAGGTTTTTTCCCTTTAATTTTAGTGAAACTGTAGCTCCAATTGGATTCTTATAGCTTTACATGTGAAAATATTTACTGCATCTTTGTTTATAATAGGAAAAAAACCAAAAGCTGAACAAAATGGCAAATGACTTAAGAGTCCATCAGAAGGATGTAAAGTATCAATACAATGACAGAAAGTGCATTCTTTAAGAAGGGTGAAATAATTCTGTACATTTTTCTTTGCAATGAATAAGTCAATAAGTGAAAAGAGAATTAGCAGAAGAAACCATATGCGTATTTTCAAACCTGAGTTTATACACTCTCAAACATATAAACTCAGGTTTGAAAACTACACATATGATTTCTTGCTTTAGTTAATCGCTTTCCTAGTATCCACTCACTATCTCTTTGCAACAGTATCTTAAATTTTATCTGGAAAACAGGGACAATGAGTAGCTGAAGTCCTTACATATATCTTAGATTCCTTTCCTACTGTGACTCAAGACTTAATACAAAATGCATAAGGAAGGTTCAATATGAAGATTTTTTTCTGGGAATATTGGGAAGTTGGCTTTCTAATTTTGACCAGATATATGCTTGACTATAAGTGTATGTAGCTCCTGGGGCTGTTAGTCACCACTTCATTCTCAAGAAGTGAAAGCCCACAAAGAACGGGACCAACCAAAGGAGCTAAGAAATACAGAAATAAAACAGTCTTGGACAATCCACTTGAGCCATGGACCAAGCCTCCCCTGAAGCCAGTTTGTGTTCCCCACTTTGCTCCTGCCACACCCTGTTCACAGATAAGTATGGCCATGGAGGACAGAATGAAGTAGAACAACAACAACAAAAAAAAAACCAGAGATCACTTCAAGAAAATTAGAGATACCACAGGAACATTTCATGCAAAAATGGGCACAATTAAGGACAGAAATGGTATCGACATAACAGAAGCAGAAGATATCAAGAAGAGGTGGCAAGAATACAGAGAAGAATTCTATTAAAAAGATCTTAATGACCCAGATAACCATGATAGTGGGGTCACTCACCTAGAGCCAGATATCCTGGAGTATGAAGTCAAGTAGGCCTTAGGAAGCATCACTATGAAGAAAGCTAGTGGAGATGATGGAATTCCAGTTGAGCTATTTCAAATCCTAAAAGATGCTGCTGTAAAGTGCTTCACTCAATATGGCACCGAATTTGGAATACTCAGCAGTGGCCACAGGACAGGAAAATGTCAGTTTTCATTCCAATCCCAAAGAAAGGCAATGCCAAAGAATGTTCAAACTACCACACAATTGCACTCATCTCACATGCTAGCAAAGTAATGCTCAAAATTCTCCAAGCCAGGCTTCAGCAGTAGATGAACCGTGCACTTCCAGATGTTCAAGTTGGATTTAGAAAAGGCAGAAGAAACAGAGATCAAATTGCCAGCATCTGTTGGATTATTGAAAAAGCAAAAGAGTTCCAGAAAAACATCTTCTGCTTTACTGACTATGCCAAAGCCTTTGACTGTGTGGATCACAACAAACTGTGGAAAATTATCCAAAATATGGGAATACCAGACCCCCTTACCTGCCTCCTGAGAAATCTATAGGCAGGTCAAGAAGCAACAGTTAGAACTGGACATGGAACAACAGACTGTAGTCAAGGCTGTATATTTCACCCTGCTTATTTAACTTATATGCAGAGTACATCATGCAAAATGCCAGACTGGATGAACCACAAGCTAGAATCAAGATTTCCAGGAGAACTATCATTATCCTCAGATATGCAGATGACACCATCCTCATGAGAGAAAGTAAAGAGGAACTGAAGAGCCTCTTGATGAAAGTGAAAGAGAAAAGTGAAAAAGCTGGCTTAAACTCAATATTCAAAAAACTAAGATCATGGCATCTCTCCCATCACTTCATGGCCGATAGATGGGGAAACAATAGAAACATTGAGAAACTTTATTTTCTTGAGCTCAAAAATCACTGCAGATGATGACAGCAGCCATGAAATTAAAAGATGCTTACTCCTTGGAAGAAAAGCTATGACCAACCTAGACAGCATATTAAAAAGCAGAGACATTACTTTGCCGACAAAGGTCCATCTAGTCAAAGCTATGGTTTTTCCAGTAGTCATGTATGGATCAGAGAGTTGGACTATAAAGAAAGCTGATTGCCAAAGAATTGATGCTTTTTAACTGTGGGGTTGGAGAAGACTCTTGAGAGTCCCATGGACTGTAAGGAGATCAAACCAGTCCATCTGAAGAGAAATCAGTCCTGACTATTCAGTGGAAGGACTGATGCTGAAGCTGCAACTCCAATATTTTGGCCACCTGATGAGAGGAACTGACTCATTGGAATGAACCCTGATCCTGAGGAAGACTGAAGGCAGGAGAAATGGATGACAGAGGAGAGATGATTGGATGGCATCATCAACTCAACTCAAAGGGACATGAGTTTGAGCAAGCTCCGGGAGTTAGTGGTGGACAGGGAAGCCTGGCATGCTGCAATCCATTAGGTCACAAAGAGTTGGACACAACTGAACGACTGAACTGAACTTGTGATACGGACACCGGGTAAGAAGAAAGTCTTCTTTCCCCATTCAGCCTTCTCTAACACCACCCAGGCTGGTAGGAGAGGGTTTTTTCATTTTAGTCTAGTAAGGGTTTGTCTAGGCTCACATTGATAGCATTGAGAGAGGGGCTGCACAATTTTATGTGGCCTTTGAATGAGGTAGGGCAATAATCGTCTAAGTATTTTCTTTCTAGAGATACCAAGGGAACATTTCATGCAAAGATGGGCTGGATAAAGGACAGACATGGTATGGACCTAACAGAAGCATAAGATATTAAAGAAGAGGTGGCAAGAATACACAGAAGAACTTTACAAAAAAGAGCTTCATGACCCAGATAATCATGATGGTGTGATAACTCTCCTAGAGCCAGACATTCTGGAATGTGAAGTCAAGTGGGCCTTAGAAAGGATCACTACAAACAAAGGTAGTGGAGGTGATGAAATTCCAGTTGAGCTATTTCAAATCCTGAAAGATGATTCTGTGAAAGTGCTGCAGTCACTATGCCAGCAAATATGGAAAACTCAGCAGTGGCCACAGGACTGGAAAAGGTCAGTTTTCATTCCAATCCCAAAGAAAGGCAATGCCAAAGAATGCTCAAACTACCGCACAATTGCACTCATCTCACACACTAGTAAAGTAATGCTCAAAATTCTCCAAGCCAGGCTTCAGTAGTACACGAACCATGAACTTCCAGATGTTCAAGCTGATTTTAGAAAAGGCAGAGGAACCAGAGATCAAATTGCCAACATCCACTAGATCATGGAAAAAGCAAGAGAGTTCCAGAAAAACATCTGCTTCTGCTTTATTGACTATGCCAAAGCCTTTGACTATGCAGATCACAATAAACTGTGGAAAATTCTGAAAGAGATGGGAATACCAGACCACCTGACCTGCCTCTTGAGAAACCTATATGCAGGTCAGGAAGCAACAGTTAGAACTGGACATGGAACCACAGACTGGTTCCAAATAGGAAAAGGAGTATATTTTATACAGTCAAGGCTGTATATTGTCACCCTTCTTATTTAACTTATATGCAGAGTACTTCATGAGAAACGCTGGGCTGAAAGAAGCACAAGCTGGAATCAAGATTGCTGGGAGAAATATCAATAACCTCAGCTATGCAGATGACACCACCCTTATAGCAGAAAGTGAAGAGGAACTAAAAAGTCTCTTGATGAAAGCGAAAGAGGAGAGTGAAAAAGTTGGCTTAAAACTCAACATTCAGAAAACGAAGATCATGGCATCTGGTCCCATCACTTCATGGGAAATAGATGGGGAAACAGTGGAAACAGTGTCAGACTTTATTTTGGGGGGCTCCAAAATCACTGCAGATGGTGATTGCAGCCAAGAAATTAAAAGATGCTTACTCCTTGGAAGGAAAGTTATGACCAACCTCGATAGCATATTCAAAAGCAGAAACATTGCTTTGCCAACAAAGGTCCGTCTAGACAAAGCTATGGTTTTTCCAGTGGTCATGTATGGATGTGTGAGTTGGAATGTGAAGAAAGCTGAGCACTGAAGAATTGATGCTTTTGAACTGTGGTGTTGGAGAAGACTCTTGCAAGTCCCTTGGATTGCAAGGAGATCCAACCAGTCCATCCTAAAGGAGACCAGTCCTGGGTGTTCACTGGAAGGACTGATGCTGAGGCTAAAACTCAATACTTTGGCCACCTCATACAAAGAGCTGACTCATTGGAAAAGACTCTGATACTGGGAGGGATTGGGGGCAGGAGAAGGGGATGACAGAGGATGAGATGGCTGGGTGGAATCACCGACTCGATGCACATGAGTTTGGGTGAACTCTGGGAGTTGGTTATAGACAGGGAGGCCTGGTGTGCTGCAATTCATGGGGTTGCAAAGAGTCGGACACGACTGAGCAACTGAACTGAACTGATTTTCTTTCTTATGTTGCTGCTGCTAAGTCACTTCAGTCATGTCCGACTCTGTGCAACCCCACAGACAGCAGCCCACCAGGTTCTTCCGTCCCTGGGATTATCCAGGCAAGAACACTGGAGTGGGTTGTCATTTCCTTCTGCAATGCATGAAAGTGAAAAGTGAAAGTGACTAGGCTAACCCTTTTTGGCTTTTGGCTGGAGAGAACAGGCATTTCTTGGGGTTTTTTGGTCCCCACTCATTGGAATTTCTTTGTCGCTGTCTTCCAGCACTCCAGTCTGTGATGTTAGACCAAAAGGAAACTGAGAGAATGGCAGCTCCTTACCCTGGAGTCTCCTAGTCGGTGTACCTTCTTTCCTCCTTTCAGAGTCTTCTTACATTGTTACAGACATGTAATGTTTTGGCTCTTTAGCTATATTTAGCAGGAGGACAGGTAAAAATTGCATCTATATCTTGAAGTGGAAGTCCCCACTTCATGTGGTTTTTATTTCATCTAAATTTGCTGGGGCTGTCTATATTGTCCAGTGTAGTGTCTAAAGTCTTCATGATTTTTCCATGGGTGTATGGTAAGTCGCTTCAGTCATGTCTGACTCTTTGAGATCCTATGGACTGTAGTTCACCAGGCTTCTCTGTCCATGGGCTTTCCCAGGCATGAATACTGGAGTTGGTCACCATGCCCTCCTCCAAGAGATCTTTCCAACTCAGGGATCAAATCTGCATCTCTTACATCTCCTAAACTGGCAGGTGGGTTCTTTACCCCAAGCGCCACCTGGAAAGTCCATAACTTAAGTGAAGTGTGTATTCTTTTATTGTTGGCTAGAGTCCATTCATATCAATTAACCCAATTTCACTTGGACTTTTGTTTAGATCTATAGTCTTACAAAACGTTATCTAATGATGTGACACGCAGACTCTTTCGATCAAAAATAAGGCTTCTAACAACCTAAATTAACATCAAAAATAAACAGATAAAGATGATATGGTGCTATACGTACTATGGACTATTACTCAGCCATAAAAAAGAATGAAATAATGCCATTAGCAACAACATGGATGGACCTAGAAATCATCATATGAAGTCAGACATATTATATTACAGACAAATATATTACTTATTTGTGAAATCTAAAAACAATGATACGAATGAACTTGTTTACAAAACAGAAACAGACAAGACATAGAAAACAATCTTATGGTTACTAAAGGGGAAAGGCAGGGGTGGGAAGGGATAAAGTAGAAGTCTGGGATTAATAGATACACACTACTACATAAAATATTTATATATATATATATAAAATAATTAAACTAGGACCTAATATATAGCACAGGAAGCTATATTCAATGTCTTATAATAAATTATAGTGGAAAACAATCTGAAAAATAATATATATATGTATGCACATGTATGTATAACTGAATCACTTCGCTGTATACCTGAAACTAACACAACACTGAAAATCAACCATACTTAAAAAAAAATTGAAAAAAAAGTAAGGTTTCCAAGAATTTTAAGGGTGTTGTCCCTTAAGAATGGATTACGGTAGAGAAGTTTTTATCCAGAAGGCAAGTGGATATACCTTTTGTCTACTGCAATGAACGCCATTAATCTTCAAAGGAGATGCATAAAAAACCTTGAAGAAAATCATATAAGCAGTGTCATAGATATTCCAGCTCTGAAAAAAGGGAACAAAAATATTACAAAAACAGAAAAAAACCTGTGGAACTCCAAACTTTTACAAGCCAGAAATAGGTTGAGGAATCTACTTAACTGAAATCCTGTGCTGCTTTTCATAGCCAAGGAAGGGTGATTCAAAGTCAAACAGGAGGGAAGGTGACAGGGCAGATCTTTGAGAGAATGACACAACATAAATGGATGAGAATCAGATGGGCCCAAGATGGCAGAAAAGTCAAGTTCAAATAGACCTTGATCCTCAGTATGAGCTCATTGTAACGTGTCAACAATATAAATGACACATCCATAAGCACCATGACAGTTCCAAAGCTGACCATCAAAGACCAAAAAGTGGGGGTGGTCCAATTCTTAGAAATCTCCACTCCTTCCCCAAAATGGTTGGGATAATCCTCCCACTTATTAGCCTATGAAATTACTCAGCCCATAAAAGCTAACAAGACCACATTTCCAGGTTGCACTCACCTCTGAGATGGCCCATATTCTGTGGAGTATGTTTCTCTCTAAAGTAAACCCAATGTTTACCTACCACTTTGTCTCTCACTGAATTCTTTCTGCATTGAGACATCAAGAGCCTGAGCTTCATTAGGTCATAAAACTAGGTCTGTGATCTCACTTGAAAGACCATGTGTTTTGGCTGGGTTTGAGCCCCAGCCATGTGGGTTAGAGTTTCAAACTGGATTTTTGCTTGATAGGAATCCCAGCCATGTGGGTTCAAGTCCCAAGCAGGGTTTTGACCAGGTTTGAATCCCAGCCTTGTGGGTTCAAATCTCAATCTGAAAAAAAAAAATGGTTTCAAGACAGCAAAGTGTAATCTACCAAGAAGCACCAAGAATTCTGAGAGTGGAGTAAAGGCCTGGAGAATCATTTCTAGCAAGCAATCGGGATTTCTTGAATTTACCTTTTTTTTTTTTTTTTTGAGAATTGCTATGAATCTGTGATTCTTTTGTGCTTCTTATTTTCTCTTTCCTGGAACAAGAATGTCTTTAGTGGTCATCCTCTGCCTTAGGCATACTTGTATGTTGAGTATGGAGGAGCAGCTATCTCTTTACTCCACAGGCCTGCAAGTTCAAAGGAACTTGACTCTAGGTATAGCAAGTAAAATATTGCATGCAAGAAAACTCATCTATGCCTAGACTTGATTTAGAGGAGCTAACACTAGAGGTCATCTAATGCTGTGATGGAATGAGACTTAGGCTTCCCTGAATGCTCCCTTGGTAAAGAATCCACCTGCAATGCAGGAGGCCCTGGTTCGATCTCTGGGTCGTGAAGATCCACTAGAGAAGGGATAGGCTACCCCCTCCAGTATTCCTGAGCTTCCCTCGTGGCTCAGCCTGCAATGTGGGAAAACTGGGTTTGATCCTGGGTTGGGAGGATCCCCTGGAGAAGGGAAAGGCTACTCACTCCAGTATTCTTGCCTAGAGAATTCCATATAGTCCATGGGGTTGCAAAGAGTTGGACACAACTGAGCGACTAAGAGATAGAGAAAGAGAGGAAGAATAGGAGGGTGTGAATGTATTTTGTGGAGAAGGCAATGGCACCCCACTCCAGTACTCTTGCCTGGAAAATCCCATGGATGGAGGAGACTGGTAGGCTGCAGTCCTTGGGGTCGCTAAGAGTCAGACACGACTGAGCGACTTCACTTTCACTTTTCACTTTCGTGCACTGGAAAAGGAAATGGCAACCCACTCCAGTGGTCTTGCCTGGAGAATCCCAGGGATGGGGGAGCCTGGTGGGCTGCCGTCTATGGGGTCGCACAGAGTCGGACACGACTGAAGTGACTTAGCAGCAATGTATTTTGCAAGTGGTGAGGTGGGGGGAGGAGTTGAACCATTTGAGCTGGAGGGTAAACTCTCATAACCAACATGCCAGATGACTACCAAACTGTGGTCTATTTCTCTCCTTCCTCTCCCTACCCACTCGCCCTTCCCTCGACTCTCTCCTTTTTCCTCTCTCCTTCTCCCTCAGATCCTATTCTATGGAAGAAGCTTTGTTATGAGCAGCCTTCATAAGAGTCCCATAAGGTAAGCAAATGAAGCCTCCTGCCAATGACCAGGTAAGTGAGTTTGGAAGAGGCTCTTTCAGATCCTTCAGAGAGGCTGCAGCCTCAGTTAACAGCTCAACTGCAGGCTCATGAGAGAAGCTGAGCCAGAATGACTCAGCTAATCTGGTCCTAGATTCCCAAATCTAAGAAACTGAAATAAAAAATCTTGTTGTTTGCACCAGCCAAATTGTAGGTTATGTGTTACACACAGCAATAAGTAGATAATACTCCAAATTTTCTCAATTTACATAACCAGAATAGTTTGCAAAGAAGGCGTGAATTTTATCTACATATTTATTTCAATGATATTATTCTTACAAATGCATTAAAAATGTGAATCGGTCTCACCACCTGTTACTACATATATAAGTATTGTTGCTCCTTGAGCGAAAGGCAAGTTTTTCGTCATGTGGTGGCATAATTCTTTGGGTAGGACATGTGATTACAGCAAAATTCTTGATAGTATTATAATTTATGTGCCAAACTTTGCTGTGCTTCTCGTTGGCCTTTGGGGGAACTGGTGACTGACTAGAGAAAGGAGTTGTTCTCTCAATTCACTGTTGCCATGCGACATGGAGCATGGGTTTTGTCTTACTATCTTATACTGCTGCACATTAACTCTCAACTGTCATGCTAAGCTCAGTAGAAATCAGGTACCCTTATATGCAGTCACTCGTCTGCTTTTGTTGACAACTACTAATTTGGGTTTGTGTAAGATGACCCATTCAAAGCAGCCCTCATAGGATAACAAGGTGATTTAAATGGGATTTGTTTGAAACAAATCCTTGGTTTCTAATCAGTATGTGGTTTGGTATGACATGGTTTACAGAATTTCTTACTTTTATCCTCCATCACTTTTTTTTTCCTTGTTTGCAATCATAACAAGTACTACAGCATATTGTAGAGTTTAGAAATAATTCTGGTATCTTTATAGGGTTTAAGGAAAAGGTGTTTTTTCCCCCTTTCTTTTGCTTTAAAAAAGTAGAGATTGTTACCGTTATGCCTTGTGCACTTTGATTAAAACTTTAAAGCCTAAACTAAGTCATCTTTCTGGCAGATATTTCAACAAACTCTTTTAATGTTCAGCTTGGCAGCATATGTTTTATGGACATACACCGCCCTCTATAAAGATGTGGTGATTATGTGTCTAGGGACAGAGGAATTGAAGCCCTCTCTGTAAAGCATATACACTGAGAAAATATGTCATTAATTGAACATTCTATCACCTATTTAAGAAAAAAAATAGACTGTCAGATATTCAATGTTTTTGTTCCTACTTACACTTTCTGTCCTTGTACCTTTAATAGAACTATTTCATCTTCTGCTTTATGTCTTTCTCCAAATCTGTCTTTTGTGCCATTTATATTCAGAATAGATATGAAATGAACTTATAAATCACTTATTATTTTTTTGCTGGGTACCTTTCTGAGATGTTATGTATTAGCTTATCACACACTAAAAGGGTTCTACAATCATAAAAAAAAAGTGCCTGTTCAGTTGAGATTTCAGAAAGCAACAGGGGCAGTTCTTCTAGATATCAGAAACAAGGTGCTTGATTATATTTTCATATGTAATTATACAACTACTACAATACTTTCAAATTTTATTATTACCTAAAAAACTTTATACCACCAGAATGAACATCTTTCTCTATTTCTTCTTGACTCCTGAGCTCTCTTGGGAAATATAGCCATCTCTTTTTCTATTGCATATAGTGTTCAATACAGAAACTTGTCAGGTGGATGTCAAAAAACTTAGAGCATTCTGAGATGGTACAGATTTGCTCTTCCATTCAAAGTAATACTGTGAAATGACAGAAGCAGAGGGAGATAAGTCTCCTCCTGGTCAGAGTAGATTTCAAGGTAATGTTGACAGTTTTCATTCAATATTTTTCCACATCTGATTCTCTTCCAGATATTTCCCAAATCAGATAGAAATGACCATGAAAAAGCACATATTAATAATCAAACTATACCATGCTACTAAGTCACTTCAGTTGTGTCCGACTCTGTGTGACCCCATAGATGGCAGCCCACCAGGCTCCCCCGTCCCTGGGATTCTCCAGGCAAGAATACTGGAGTGGGTTGCCATTTCCTTCTCCAATGCATGAAAGTGAAAAGTGAAAGTGAAGTCGCTCAGTCGTGTCCGACTCTCAGCGACCCCATGGACTGCAGCCCACCAGGCTCCTCCGTCCGTGGGATTTGCCAGGAAAGAGTACTGGAGTGGGGTGCCATCGCCTTGTACAAACTATACCATAAGGAATTATAAATAAGTCCATAAATCTGATCCAAATCTATTCTTCATGTTCTGAATACAATCTAATAATACATTTAGTGTACTGTACATTTTTAAAAAACCCATAGTAGTGTTAATAAAAGGAAAAGAATTTCTAATACCAAGAAAAAGCATCTTTAATATATATGCTCGCTCTCACATCTTATCAAATTATCTGTAGTAAAAGATCAGTGATTTTTAGTTTAATTTTAATTTTCAATTCATTGTATATGTATTTTAGTAAGAATATAATTTTAAAACAATTAATTGTAACACAAAATACAAGGAAAATGCAGAAAATACAAAATTTTAGATCAGGCAGATATCAAGGTAATATCCAATATAAAGTTTCTAAACACTGTCTCTCAATTTCTATAAGTTGCAACCTCTTAAAGAACTGGTGGAGTGGCCCTGGTACCCAGGAGACACTTTGAACAGAGGGGCTATAACTGATCTAAAAGGATGACCCAAGGCAGTCCTAGGGCAGGTGATAAGGTGCAGATAGTACCTATCTCTTCTCCAGTATCTACTTTTGCCATGGATTTTTCTATGAAAAGAAAAGTTACTTCTACTTAGCTTTTGTTTCAGATAAATGGAATTGCCTTCCATTATTCATTTGAAATAAATGTTTAATGATAAGCTACATTTTTTAAAAATGGGAAGAGCAGAGTAAAAAGACCCTGAGGTCACCTCCTCTCACAAGTACACCAAAATAACAACTGTCTGCAGAACAACCATGAATGCAAATGACTGAAACCTAACACAAATGACCTTCTACAACTAAAGACTTCAGGAAGGAACCACAGCGAGACAGGTAGGAGAGGTAGACTTGCCGTATATCAAATCATATACCCTCCACCCCGACCCCAGGTCTCTGACCCACAGACTGGAGAGTAATTCTATTGCAGAGGTTCTCCCATAGGAGTGAGAGTTCTGAGCCCCATGTTAAGCTCTTCAGTCTGGAGCGGTGTTCAGCACCAGGAAGATGAGACCTCAAAGCATTTGGCTTCAAAGGACAGTGGGGCATAAGTATAGAAGCCCCACAGGACTGGGGGAAATACAGATTTCATCATTAAATGGTGCACACAAAGTTTCACATGCAGTGAGACCCAAGGTAGAAGCAGTAATTTCACAGTAGATGCCTGGGTCAGACCTACCTGTGGACTTAGAGAGTCTCCTGGGTGGATAAGGAGGAGGTTGTGGCTTAGCCTGGGGATATAAAGATTGGTGGCAGACATTCTGGGGAACATTCAGTCTGGTGAACACTGCTGCTGCTGCAGACTATCTGGAACTGCCCCAAAGCCTGCAGACACCAGTGCTAGGACATTTCAGGCTAAACAACTGGGCAGGGACCCAGTATAACCCATTAATAAACAGGCTGCCTAAGGGCCACAAGACAACCTAGACTCAGCTCCACCAACCAGGGGGCAGGTACCAGCTCCTCCCACCAGGAAGCCTGCAAAAGCCTCTAGACCAGCCTCACCCAGCAGGGGGCAGACACCAGATGCAAGAAGACTCTAGACCCTCTATCCTGGGAGAAGCTGGGCCCTGGTCTTGCACACTAACAGGCCAACTCAACCTTTGGGAAACCATGGACCCAATACCCAACTGTGTCAGCCTCCTACCACCAACAATCTAAAATGAGATCTAGAATTCCTGTACCCTACATCCAGACTCCAGGAACCAGTACCACCTGTGAGCATAATCGACACTGAGCTTAGGATCTGGCTTCACCTGTCACTGGATGGACAACAGACCCAGAGTCCTCAAGACCCTGACTCCACTCAGCAGGGAGCTAGCACTAGCCCCAGGACCCACCAGGGTTCCATAATCAGTGCCTCCTGACCAGACTTCCTTTAACAGCAACCAGCAGCATCCATACAAGACCTGGTAACCAACAAGACTAAGGGCAAACTACAGGACTGCCCACATAGTCATCCACCATAACAAAAAGACCCACAGAGCCCTCATAGGGGGAAGCCCTAGAACATACAGCTTGGGTGATGAGAGGGGAATGTACTGCTGGGACACACAGGATTCTTGCTATAGAGATACAGTTCTCCAAGACAGAGAAATGTAACTAACCTACCACACACAGAAAAATACAAATAGCAGTTTCAAGAAAATGAGGTGGAAGAGGAACATGTTCCAGAGTAAGGAACAAATTAATGCCCCATAAGAATGAAGCGAAGTGGAGACAGGCAAAATATCCAAGAAAAAAATCAGGATAGTGATCATAAAGAGGATCAAAGAACTTGGGAGGAGAATAGATGCACAGGGAAAGATATAGAAAAGATCACCAGTAAAGGCAAATACAAAGGTAACAAACCATCCACGCAGGAGGATAGAAAGGAATTTAAAAGAGAAAAGCAGTAAAATCATCTATATCAACAACAAGCAGTTAAGGGGTACATAAAACAATTACATGTAAAATAAACTGCCAAACACTTTTTTGTAGTCATAGAGGGAGAAGACCACAAATACAGAGTTTTAAAATTCATGTGAAATTAAAATTAAATATATATATATGCATACATATATATATATGTATATATATATACATACACACACACACATATTCCCTGGTAGCTCAGTGGTGAAGAACCTGCCTGCCAACGCCAAGGACATGAGCTCAATTCCCGGGTAAGAAAGACTCCCTGGAGAAGGAAATGGCAACCCACTCCAGGATTCTTGGCTGGGAAATTCCACAGACAGAAGGAGCATGGCAGGTTATAGTCCAAGGAGTTACAAAAGAGACAAACAGAATTTAGCAACTGAACAACACATGCATATGTATATATACATGGAAAACTCAGCAGTAGCCACAGGACTGGAAAAGGTCAGTTTTCATTCCAGTCCCAAAGAAAGGCAATGCCAAAGAATGCTCAAACTACCACATAATTGCACTCATCTCACACACTAGTAAAGTAATGCTCAAAATTCTCCAAGCCAGGCTTCAGCAGTACATGAACCGTGAAATTCCAGATGTTCCAGCTGATTTTAGAAAAGGCAGAGGAGCCAGAGATCAAATTGCCAACATCCACTGGATTATCAAAAAGGCAAGAGAGTTCCAGAAAAACATCTATTTCTGATTTATTGACTATGCCAAAGCCTTTGACTGTGTGGATCACAATAAACTGTGGAAAATTCTGAAAGAGATGGGAATACCAGACCACCTGACCTACCTCTTGAGAAATGTGTATGCGTGTCAGGAAGCAAAGGTGAGAACTGGACCTGGAACACAGACCAGTCCCGAATAGGAAAAGGAGTACATCAAGGCAATATATTGTCACCCTGCTTATGTAACTTATATGCAGAGTACATCATGAGAAATGCTGGGCTGGATGAAGCACAAGCTGGAATCAAGATTGCCAGGAGAAATATCAATAACCTCAGATATGCAGATGACACCACCCTTATGGCAGAAAGTAAAGAGGAATTCAAAAGCCTCTTGATGAAAGTGAAAGAGGAGAGTGAAAAAGTTGGCTTAAAGCTCAACATTCAGAAAACTAAGATCATGGCATCCGGTCCATCACTTCATGGAAAATAGATGGGGAAACAATGGAAACAGTGGGTGACTTTATTTTGAGGGGACTCCAAAATCACTGCAGATGGTGACTGCAGCCATGAAATTAAAAGATGCTTAATCCTTGGAAGGAAAGCTATGACCAACACAGACAGCATATTAAAAAACAGAGACATTACTTTGCCAACAAAGGTCCATCTAGTCAAGGCTATGGTTTTTCCAGTAGTCATGTATGGATGTGAGAGATGGACTATAAAGAAATCTGAGTGCCGAAGAATTGATGCTTTTGAACTATGGTGTTGGAGAAGACTCTTGAGAGTCCCTTGGAATGCAAGGAGATCTAACCAGTCCATTCTAAAGGAGACCAGTCCTGGGTGTTCATTGGAAGGACTGATGTTGAAGCTGAAACTCCAGTACTTTGGCCACCTGATGTGACGAGTTGACTCATTTGAAAAGACCCTGATGGTGGGAGGGATTGAGGGCAGGAGGAGAAGGGGATGACAGAGAATGAGATGGCTGAATGGTATCACTGACTCGATGGACGTGAGTCTGAGTGAACTCTGGGAGTTGGTGATGGACAGGGAGGCCTGGTGTGCTGTGATTCATGGGTTCTCAAAGAGTCGGACATGACTGATTTACTGAACTGAATTGAACATATATATATACATACATATATACATATGTGTGTGTGTGTGTATATATATATGTATGTGTGTGTATATGTGTGTGTATATATATATGTATATGCGTGTATATATATATATATTTTGTATAGCAGACTGTATATTTTAGTCCTTTATTATAGTCTGCTATGTCGTCTGCTATTCAAAAACCTCAAGGTAACAACACATCTAAAATCTATAATCAGATTAGATCAGATCAGTAGCTCAGTTGTGTCCGACTCTTTGCGACCCCATGAATCCTAGCATGCCAGGCCTCCCTGTCCATCACCAACTCCCGGAGTTCACTCAGACTCACATCCATCGAGTCAGTGATGCCATCCAGCCATCTCATTCTCTGTCGTCCCCTTCTCTTCTTGCCCTCAATCCCTCCCAGTATCAGAGTCTTTTCCAATGAATCAACTCTTCCCATGAGGTGGCCAAAGTACTGGAGTTTCAGCTTTAGCACCATTCCCTCCAAAGAAATCCCAGGGCTGATCTCCTTCAGAATGGACTGGTTGGATCTCCTTGCAGTCCAAGACTCTCAAGAGTCTTCTCCAACACCACACTTCAAAAGCATCAATTCTTCAGCACTCAGCCTTCTTCACAGTCCAACTCTCACATCCATACATGACCACTGGAAAAACCATAGCCTTGACTAGACAAACCTTTGTTGGCAAAGTAATGTCTCTGCTTTTGAATATACTATCTAGGTTGGTCATAACTTTCCTTCCAAGGAGTAAGTGTTTTTTAATTTCATGGCTGCAGACACCATCTGTAGTGATGTTGGAGCCCAGAAAAATAAAGTCTGACACTGTTTCCCCATCTATTTGCCATGAAGTGATGGGACCAGATGCCATGATCTTCGTTTTCTGAATGTTGAGCTTTAAGCCAACTTTTTCACTCTCCACTTTCATTTTCATCAAGAGGCTTTTTAGTTTCTCTTCACTTTCTGCCATAAGGGTGGTGTCATCTGCATATCTGAGGTTATTGATATTTCTCCCAGCAATCTTGATTCCAGCTTGTGCTTCTTCCAGCCCAGCATTTCTCATGATGTACTCTGCATATAAGTTAAATAAACAGAGTAACTATATACAGCCTTGACGAACTCCTTTTCCTATTTGGAACCAGTCTGTTGTTCCATGTCCAGTTCTAACTGCTGCTTCCTGACTTGCATACAAATTTCTCAAGAGGCAGATCAGGTAGTCTGGTATTCCCATCTCTTTCAGAATTTTCCACAGTTTATTGTGATCCACACAGTCAAAGGCTTTGACATAGTCAATAAATCAGAAATATATGTTTTTCTGGAACTCTCTTGCTTTTTCCATGATCCAGCGGATGTTGGCAATTTGATCTCTGGTTCCTCTGCCTTTTCTAAATCCAGCTTGAACATCAGGAAGTTCATGGTTCACATATTGCTGAAGCCTGGCTTGGAGAATTTTGAGCATTACTTTACTAGTGTGTGAGATGAGTGCAATTGTGCGGTAGTTTGAGCATTCTTTGGCATTGCCTTTCTTTGGGATTGGAATGAAAACTGACCTTTTCCAGTCCTGTGGCCACTGCTGAGTTTTCCAAATTTGCTGGCATATTACGTGCAGCACTTTCACAGCATCATCTTTCAGGATTTGGAATAGCTCAACTGGAATTCCATCACCTCCATTAGCTTTGTTTGTAGTGATGCTTTCTAAGGCCCACTTGACTTCACATTCCAGGATGTCTGGCTCTAGGTCAGTGATCACACCATCATGATTATCTGGGTTGTGAAGGTCTTTTTTGTACAGTTCTTCTGTGTATTAATGCCGTCTCTTCTTAATATCTTCTGCTTCTGTTAGGTCCAAACCATTTCTGTCCTTTATCGAGCCCATCTTTGCATGAAATGTTCCTTTGGTATCTCTGATTTTCTTGAAGAGATCTCTAGTCTTTCCCATTCGGTTGTTTTCCTCTATTTCTTTGCATTGATCGCTGAAGAAGGCTTTATTATCTCTTCTTGCTATTCTTTGGAACTCTGCATTCAGATGTTTATATCTTTCCTTTTCTCCTTTGCTTTTCACTTCTCTTCTTTTCACAGCGATTTGTAAGGCCTCCCCAGACACCCATTTTGCTTTTTTGCATTTCTTTTCCATGGGGATGGTCTTGATCCCTCTCTCCTGTACAATGTCATGAACCTCATTCCATAGTTCATCAGGCACTCTATCTACCAGATCTAGGCCCTTAAATCTATTTCTCATTTCCACTGTATAATCATAAGGGATTTGATTTAGGTCATACCTGAATGGTCTAGTGGTTTTCCCTACTTTCTTCAATTTAAGTCTGAATTTGGCAATAAGGAGTTCATGGTCTGAGCCACAGTCAGCTCCTGGTCTTGTTTTTGCTGACTGTATAGAGCTTCTCCATCTTTGGCTGCAAAGAATATAATCAATCTGATTTCGGTGTTGACCATTTTGGTGATGTCCATGTGTAGAGTCTTCTCTTGTGTTGTTGGAAGAGGGTGTTTGTTATGACCAGTGCATTGTCTTGGCAAAACTCTATTAGTCTTTGCCCTGCTTCATTCCTTATTCCAAGGCCAAATTTGCCTGTTACTCCAGGTGTTTCTTGACTTCCTACTTTTGCATTCCAGTCCCCTGTAATGAAAAAGACATCTTTTTTGGGTGTTAGTTCTAAAAGGTCCTGTAGGTCTTCATAGAACCATTCAACTTCAGCTTCTTCAGCGTTACTGGTTGGGGCATAGGCTTGGATTACTGTGATATTGAATGGTTTGCCTTGGAAATGAACAGAGATCATTCTGTCGTTTTTGAGATTGCATCCAAGTACTGCATTTCGGACTCTTTTGTTGACCATGATGGCCACTCCATTTCTTCTGAGGGAAACCTGCCCGCAGTAGTAGATATAATGGTCATCTGAGTTAAATTCACCCATTCCAGTCCATTTCAGTTCGCTGACTCCTAGAATGTTGACATTCACTCTTGCCATCTCTTGTTTGACCACTTCCAATTTGCCTTGATTCATGGACCTGACATTCCAGGTTCCTATGCAATATTGCTCTTTATAGCATCGGACCTTGCTTCTATCACCAGTCACACCCACAGCTGGGTATTCTTTTTGCTTTGGCTCCATCCCTTCATTCTTTCTGGAGTTATTTCTCCACTGATCTCCAGTAGCATATTGGGCACCTACTGACCTGGGGAGTTTCTCTTTCAGTATCCTATCATTTTGCCTTTTCATACTGTTCATGGGGTTCTCAAGGCAAGAATACTGAAGTGGTTTGCCATTCCCTTCTCCAGTGGACCACATTCTGTCAGATCTCTCCACCATGACCCACCCATCTTGGGTATACCCCACGGGCATAGCTTAGTTTCATTGAGTTAGAGAAGGCTGTGGTCCTAGTGTGATTAGATTGACTAGTTTTCTGTGAGTATGGTTTCAGTGTGCTTGCCCTCTGATGCCCTCTTGCAACACCTACCATCTTACTTGGGTTTCTCTTACCTTGGGCATGGTGTAGCTCTTCATGGCTGCTCCAGCAAAGCGCAGCCATTGCTCCTTACCTTGGATGAGGGGTATCTCCTCACTGCCGCCCTTCCTGACCTTCAATGTGGGATAGCTCCTCTAGGCCCTCCTGCAAAAGAATCCACATAACACTAAAAATTCATAAAATAAGAGAACAAAAGAAAAAAGCCTTTAAAAACAATTAACAAAATGGAAATTAAAAAATATATATCAATAATTACCTTAAATTTAAACAAACTAAATGCTCTAAACAAAAGACAGAGACTTTCAGAATGTATTAAAAAAAAAAAAAGCAAGACCCAAATATATGCTGCCTACAAGGAACTCACTATAGATCTAAAGACACATATAGTGTCTTTAGAAAGTGTCACTGAAAGTGAGAGGATAGAAAAAGGTATTCCAAACATAGGGAAAAAAATGCTGGAGTAGCAATACTTATATGAGACAAAACAGCCTTTAAAATAAAGACTATTACAAAAGAAAAGGGACACTACATACGATCATGGGCATCAATCCAAGAAAAAGATACAACAATTGTAAATATATATGCACCCAACACAGGAGCTCCTCAATATATAAGGCAAACATTAACAGACATAAAAGGAGAAACTTACAAAAACACAGTAATAATGGGGACTTTAACAGCCCATTTACCTCAATGGACAGACTGAGTGACTAAGCATGCACACAGAGCACTTCATCCAAAAGCAACAGAAAACACATTCTTTTCATGTGCACACGGAACAGTCTGCAAAACACATTATGTGCTAGGCCACAAAGCAAGCCTCAGGAAATTTAAGGAAAGTGATGTCATATCAAACATCTTTTCTGACAACAATGCTACGAAATCAGCAATCAAATACAAGAAATACACTGCAAAAAGCACAAACACATGGAGACTAAACAATACGCTACTAAACAACAAATGGATCACTGGAGGAAATAAAAAATACACACAGACAAATGAAAATGAAAACATGACAATCCAAAACCTATGGGATGCAGGAAAAGCAGCTCTACATGGGAATTTCATAGTGATACATGATTACTTCAGGAAACAGGAAAAATCTCAACCAACCAACCTAAATTTATACCTAAAGCAATCAGAGAAAGAAGAGCAAAGCCAAAAATTAGTAGAAGGAAAGAAATCATAAATATCTGAGCAGAAATAGATGAAATAGAGGCTAAAAAAAAAATAGAAAAGATCAATGGATCTAAAAGCTGGTTCTTTGAGAAGATATATCTAAAATGATATACCATTAGCAAGACTCATCAACCAAACAAGGTAAAGGGCCCAAACCAATAAAATCAAAAATGAAAAAGAAGACAAAATCAAAACCATGTAAATATAAAGGATCATAAAAGACTACCATGAACAACTACAATGCCAATAAAATGGACAACCTAGAGGAAAATCTAAGAAAGAAGCAATCTCCCAAGACTAAACAAAGAAGAAATAAACTATGTACAGAACAATTACCAATACTAAAATTGAATCGATAATTTAAAAACTTCCAACAAAAAGAATTTCAGAACCAGATGACTTCAAGAGGAATCCTGCCAAATCCTTACATAAGAGTTAACATGCACTTTTCTGAAACTACTACAAAAAACCACAGTGGAAGAAATATGTAAAAATCATTCTATAGGCCAGCATCACCCTGATACCAAAAGCAGGCAAAGATATATTTAGAACACACATATAAAACTTACAGACCAGTATCATTGATAATGACAGATGCAAAAGTTACCAAAAAATACTAGCAAACTGAATCCAACAATACATTAGAAAGATCAACACTGAGACCAACTGAGATTTATTTCAGGAATGCAAGGATATTTCAGTATCTGCAAATCTATCAGTTGAAACATCACATTAACAAACTAAAGAATAAAAACTGTATGATCATCTCAATAGGTGCAGAAGAAGCTTCTGTTAAAACTTAACATCCATTCATGAATAATTAAAAAAAAGAATCTCCAGAAAATGGACAGAGAGGGAACACACCCTAACATAATAAAGACCATATGATAAACTAACAGGTAACATCATACTCAACAGCAAACAACTGAAAGCACTCCCTCTCAGTTCAGGAACAAAATATGCCCACTTCTTGCCACTTTTGCTGAACACAGTTTTAGAGGTCTTAGTCACAGAAATGAGTGGAGAAAAAGAAATAAAAGGAATCCACACTGGAAAAGAAGTAAAAATGTCACTGTTTACAGGTAAAATGATACTATACAAAGAAAATCCTAAAGATGCTACAAGAAAACTACTGGAACACATAAATAATTTAGGTAAAGTTACAGGACAGAAAATTAATATTGCTGTATTTATATACACTAACAGTGAAAAACCAGAAAGAGAAATTAAGAAAAAGGTCTGAATCACCAGCACATCAAAAGGAATAAAATACCTAGGAATAAATCTACTTAATGAGGCAAAACACCTGTACTTTGAAAACTATAAGATGCTGATGAAAGAAATTGAAGATGACACAGATATAAAAATATAACATGTTCTTAGATTGGAAAAATCAATATTATTAAAAATGTCCATAATACCTCAGGCAATTACAGATTCAGTATAATCTCTAAGAAATTACCAATGGCATTTTTCACAGAACTATAACAAAAAAATTTAAAACTTGTAAGAAAACACAGGAAACACCAAATATTCTTCTAGAGAAACAACAGAGCTGGAGGATAATGCTTCTTGACTTCAGACTATACTACAAAGCTACAATCATCCATACAGTATAGTACTGGCATAAACAGAGATATATAGATCAGTGAAATAGGATATAAAGCCAAGAAATAAACTCAGGCACATATGATCAATTAATCTATGAAAAAGGAGGCAAGAATATATAATAGACAGTCTCTTCAATAAGTGGTGCTAGGAAAACTGGACAGCTACAAGCAAAAGAATGAAATTAGGACATTATTTAACACCATATTAAAAAAATAACTCCAAATGTATTAAAAAATTAATTGAAAGAATGGATACTATAAAACTCCTAGAGGAAAGTACAGGCAGAACACTTTTACATAAATCACAGAAATAGTTTTTGTATCCGTCTGCTATACTAATAGGAAAAAGAAGCAAAAGTAAACAGGACCTGAGAGAACTTAAAAACACTTGCATAGCGAAAAAACCCCCATGAACAAACACAAATGAATAACATATGGAATGGAAGAAAACATTTGGAAACTATGTGACCAGCAAGGGATTAACTTCCAAACCACACAAATAGCTTATACAGCTCAATATCTATAAAACTAATACCCAATCAAAAAATAGAAGATCTTAACAGTCATTTCTCCAAAACAGATATACAGACGGCCAGGTAGACACATGAAAAAATGCTCAACATCCCTTCACATTTAGAACTAATGGAAGTTTGAATACCAGTTAGGGGATTACTTTTAACAGATGCCATGACAATTTACGAACTGCAAATATCAAATGATGTGTAAATTTCATGCTTGATACAGTCTCATTATATAAAATTTAAATAATTAAACAAAAAAAGTAGTTCTCCCCCACCCAAATTTATTTGTAATATTTCCAGGCATAAAATCATTTAGTGGGATTTATATATTTGAAAAAATTAAAAAGTAAAAAGCAACTCCTCACCAGAGCTTTATTAAACTACTTGAACATATCTTTCATCTGGGGAACCAGATCAGGATGGCCAAATAGAAAAGTATAGAGTTCACCTTCTCCCACAGAGACATCAAAAAATATATCTACATGAGGAACAATTCTCACAGAATACCTGCTGAACAGGGACAAAAAAAACCTCATAATAGCAAAATCTGAAGATCACCATGTAATATGTAGGCTGAAAGGAGAAAAAAGGAATCAGGATAGGACCTGTAGCCCTGGGATGGAGTTGTGAAACAGGAAAGGTTCCCTGACCCTGAGAAGCCCCTTCACCAGTGGAGAGATAAGCCAGGACAGAAAGGGAACTTCAGAGACTTAAAGGAGAGTGCAGCAGCCAGTGTGCAGCAGGCAGAACAGAGAGAAACCAGCACAGAGGGTCCCTGCCACCTTGCTACTTTCTCCAGGCCAAGACATGTGTCTGCTGAGACCTGTCGGGGCTGGGTGCTAAAACTCAAGCTCCACAGGACAGACCTGGGGGGAAGACTAGGATCGGCTGCATAGAGACAGTCTAAAGGGGCTAGAATGTGCTTTCTGCCACAACCTGGGGTGTGTACAGGAATGAGCCTGGTTTGGCCACTGAACACCCACTGTTAAAGTGCATGCCTGAGGGGAGGCCTGGATCTCACAGTAGCAGGTTCATTTTCAACATGTTCATAGTGGTTGTTCCTCTGCCTCTATCAGATCCAGGAGGGCATAAGTGCCTTTGCATTGCCCACATGTGGAGGCAGGGCTGGAAACTGAGCCAATCCACACGGGCCCTGCAACTTCAGAAGCAGTACCAAAATTTGAGTGTCGCAGCCTCTGTGGGATCCATGGATTTACACACAGCATGTGGCATTGTAAACTCAGTGCCTGCAGAACCTCAGAGCAGAATACTGGTGATTCCATGGCTAGAAAGGATCCAGCTGCAGGCTCTGTGAGCCGACGCACAACAAGGTGAGGATAGGGTCCAGGCTGACTCAGTAGGTCCAGGTGTGTGCCTCCAGAAGTCTCAGTGTCTGATCTGCACCAAAGGATATGCACTAGTGGCTTTCTGAACACAATGCCTAAGGCATAAACAGGCTGATTGCCTGAATTCCCATGGCTGAGGCAGGGCCAAGACCAGTGCCAGAAACAGTATACTTTATAGCCCACACAGTCGGTGACAGATGGTACCACAGAGCACACTTCCCAGAGGATAGTTTCTGTGGAGGAATGCTTACTACCTCCTATCCCAGCAGGAGCACTCCAGTTCCATCTACCTCATACCACAGTTCATAAATAGATCTTGGGGTATCTACACCAAAAATCGGGGAGCAGATCCTACCCCTGACAGAGCTGTGATAACAAAGAGCAAAGAGGAGGCCCCAAACAACATTCAGTGCAGACAACATGTCAATGTACACACTGAAAAGAAGCCCTAGAACCAAAAACATTAGATTCACGGAGGCTACACATAAACAAACTCTTCAAGAACACAGTGGAAAACTGTTTCTCCTAAACCCACAGTTAAATAAAGATAAGTAAAATGAAGAAGCAGAGAAACTACTCCCAACTCAACAATTAAGAGAGTTCCCCTAAAGAATATCTGAAATTTACAAGATCCCCAAGTTCAAAAAGGAGGTAATAAAAACACTGAAGCAATTAAGAAAGGCTATCAATAGAAATGTAGATCACTGTAAAAAAAAAAAAAAAGAAGAACAAGAAGTAGAAAATATAGAGGTGCCAATTAAAATTAGGAAACTCATTTGCAGAAACAAAACCTCAGCTAAAGGAGATAAATAGTAAACTGGATGATGCATAAGAATAAGAGATCTGCATGACAGAATAACAAAAAAATCACATAATCAGAACAGCAGATAGAAAAATAAGTGGAAAAAAAAAAAAGAAAGCGATATATGAAACTTATGGGATAAGTCCCAATACACATAATAGGAATCCCAGAAAGAGAAGAAGTAGAACAGGGGATCAAAAATACATTTAAAAAAAATTATGGCTGAAAACTTCCCAAAGTCAAGAAAGAAAACAGATATCTGGGTGGAGGAAGCACTGAGAATTCCATATAAAAAACACCAATACAGTATACTAATGCATATATATGGAATTTAGAAAGATGGTAACAATAACCCTGTATACGAGACAGCAAAAGAGACACTGATGTATAGAACAGTCTTTTGGACTCTGTGGGAGAGGGAGAGGGTGGGAAGATTTGGGAGAATGGCATTGAAATATGTGTAATATCATATATGAAACGAGTCGCCAGTCCAGGTTCGATGCATGATACTGGATGCTTGGGGCTGGTGCACTGGGACGACCCAGAGGGATGGTATGGGGAGGGAGGAGGCAGGAGGGTTCAGGATGGGAAACACATGTATACCTGTGGCAGATTCATTTTGATATATGGCAAAACCAATACATTATTGTAAAGTTAAATAAAATAAAATTAAAAAAAAAAGAATCCAAATATAGCTACATTAAGACATAATATAATCAAAATGTGTGTGTTAGCTACTTAGTTGTGCCCAGCATTTGCAACCCCATGGACCATAGCCCACCAGGCTCCTCTGTTCATGGAAATCTTCAGGGAAGAATACTTCCTGAAGGGGTGCCATTCCCTTGTCCAGGGGATCTTCCTGACCCAGGGATTGAACCCAGGTCTCCTGCATTGCAAGCAGATTCTTTACCATCTGAGCCACCAGAGAAACCCTAAATTAAGTATCTGTTGGTAGATATTTGTTGTCTGGTGGTGGTGGTGGTTTAATCACTAAGTTGTTCTGACTTTTTAAACGTCCAGGCTCCTCTGTCCATGGGATTTCCCAAGCAAAATACTGGAGTGGGTTGCCATTTCCTCTCCAGGGTACCTTCCTAACCCAGGGATTGAACCTAAGTCTCCTGCACTGCCAGTGGATTCTTTACCACTGGGCCATTCTTACCACCATGCCCCAGGATATAATCAAAATGGCAAATGTTAAAGAGAGGATACTTAAGGCAGCAAGAGAAAAAACCAAGAGTTACTTATTAAAACAAGGGAACCTCCATAAAGTTATCAGATGATTTAGTAACAGAAATGCTGCAGGCCAGAGGGAGTGGCAGTATATATTCAAAGTCCTAAAAGGGGAAAAAAACAAAAAACAAAAAACCCTGCAACCTAGAATAATCTACTTAGCAATATTACCATGTAGAAGAGAAGGTGAGAGAAAAAAATTTCTATCAAACAAAAACCAAAAAGAATACAGCAATACTAAGCCTATTGTAAAAGAAACAGTGAAAAGTCTTTTCTAAATAGAAAAGGAGCAAGAATATATTGAAAAGAGAAAATCACAATTAAAAAGTAAATCACTTACACCAGTACACAAATTTTTTAAAATTTAAAACACTGTAAAATCAATAACTACAATGAACTGCAAAATGATAAACATTCAGATAGAAAAGAGAACATCAGATATGAAATATGGGGGAGGGACGCAAGAAAATATATACTTTTTACTCTGTACTTGAACCAATATAACTACCAGTGTAAATGTATATATAGTAATAAGTATACTATTACTTATTGAAAAACACAGGAAAAACACAGGAACCAGAAATCAAAAACATACAACGGATTCATAAAAACCAAAAAGAAGAAACAGAGACTAGAAAAGGAAAACATCAAACCACAAAAGGAAAAAGAAAGTAACAAGAAACAAAATCCACTGGAAAACATACCTTAAAATAGCACTAAATATATATGTATTAGTAATTACCTTAAATGTCAATGGACTAAATGCTCCAATCAAAAGACACGGAGTGGCAGAATGGATATAAAAATAATAGATTATAATATGCTGCCAACAAGTGACTCAATTTAGGACAAATGATGCACAGAGGTTGAAAGTGAAGCGATGGAAAAAGAACTTTCATGAAAATTGAAATGACAAGAATGGGGGTAGCAAAACTCATATCAGTCAATATAGACTTTAAAACAAAGACCATAAGGAAAGCTAAACAAGGACACTACATAATGACTAATGGGGGCTTCCCTGGTGGTTCTGTGGTGAAGAATCCACCTGCCAATGCAGGGGACAGGAGTTTGATTCCTGGTCTGGGAAGATCCCACATGTCATGAGACAATTAAACCTGGGTGCCACAACTATTGAGCCTGTGCTCTAGAGCCCAAGAACTGCAATTAGTAAGCTCATGTATCACAAATGTTGAAGCCCATGTGCCTAGAGCCCAGGCTTGCAACAAGAGAAGCCACCACCATGAGAAGCCAGAGTACCACAGCAAAGAGTAATCCCCCTTGCTGCAACTAGAGAAAAGCCCACATGCAGCCATGAAGACCCAGCACAGCCAAAACCAAATTATTTTAAACAATAAAAAAGGATCAATACAAAAAGAAGATGTCATATTCATTAATATATATGCACCTATTATAGGAACATCTCAATTAAAAAAAAAAAGTATTAACAGACATAAAGAAAAAAAATTGAAAGAAATACAATAAAAGTAGGAGACTTTAACACCCCACTGATATCAATGGATAGATCTTCCAGATCAAAAAAATCAGTAAGTAAACAGAGCTGCTAAATAACACAATAGAGAAATTGAACTAATTTGATATTTTCAGGACATTATATCCAGGGGAAAAAAAAAAGAAAGAGAGAGAATAACATTCTATTCAAGTGCACATGGAACATTCTCTAGGACTGACCACATTCTAAAACACAAAACAAGCCTTAAGACATTTAAGAGGATAGAAATTATTTTAAGCATTATTATTATTATTTTTAACCACAATGTCATGAAACTAGCAATCAACCAAAGAAAGCAAATTAGGGAGGGGTCAAGGTTACCTAGAGACTACATAAATGCTACTAAAAATAGGTCAATAATGAAATCAAAGAGGCAATTTAAAAATGCCTTGAGACAAGTAACAATGAAAACACAATTTTTGCTGGGATGCAGCAAAATCAGTTCTTCAAGGGAAGTTCATAGCAAAAAAGATCTGCCTCAAACATCAAGAAAAATCTCAAACAAACAGCATACCATCTAAATGCATTAGAAAAAGAAGAATAAACCAAATGTGAAGTCAGAAGAAGCAAGAAAATAATTAAGAGCAGAGATGAAATATACAAAATAGACATCTAAAAAAAAAAAATAGGAAAAAGTCTCCAATGAAACCAAGAACTGCTTCTTTGAAAGGATAAACAAAATCTAGAAACCTCTGGCCAGGCTCATGAAGAAGAAAGAAGGACCCAAACAAAATAAAAAATGAAAGCAGAAATATAAAAAGCCATAGGAGAATACTATAATCAATTTGTATGAAAAAAAAAACTGGACAAACTCTGAGAAATGAATATATTTCCAAAACCATGGGCTCACTGAAACTGAATCAAATAAATAGGTAATTTGAAGAGACCAATAAATAGAAGTGAAATAGAATCTGTTAAAAAAAGAAAAGAAAAGAAAACCTCTGGAAACAAATGTCCAGGACCAGATGGCTCTCTGGGGAATTCTACAAAATATACAATGAAGAACTTACACCAATCTTTCCCAAACTCCTCCAAAATACTGAAGAAGGAAAAACAGTACCGAAATAATCTATAAACCCACTATCACCCTGGTACCAAAATCAGATAAACACAATACCAAAAAATAAAATCATAGATCAATATCCTTGTTGATAAGCAAATGGAATCAACAGCACAGAGAAAAGGTCATGCAACAACCAAGTTGGATTCATGGTAGGGTCACAAAGATTGGTTCAACACATGCAAATCAATGCGACATACCATGTCAACCAAAGAAAAGACAAAAACCACATAATCATCTCAATAGAAGCAGAAAAAGTATTTGGTAAATTTCTATACCCATTCATTATAAAAACTATCAAAGTGGGTATAGAGGGAACATATCTCAACACAATAAAAGCTATTTATGACATACCTTCAGCCAATGTTAACACTCAACAGGAAAAATCTGTAAATATTCCTGCTAAAATCTGGAAGAGGACAAGGATGGCCACTATTACAACTTTTAGTCCACATAGTATTCAAAGTCCCTGCCACAGCAGACAGACAAGAAAAAAAAAATAATAAAGTTATCCAATTAGAAGGGAAGAAGTAAAATTATCATTGTATGCAGACGACATGATACTATATATAGAAAACCCTGTAGACTTCACACAAAAACCACTGGAACTAATAACTGAAGTCAGTAAGGTAACAAGATACATAATTAACATACAGAAATCTGCTGCATATCTTTATACTAACAATTAAATATCAGAAGTTTAAAATCCCTTTAAAATCATATTAAAAAATACTTAGTAATAAACATGACCAAGGAGATGAAAGATTTATATACTGATAACTACCTAACACTGATAAAGGAAACTGAAAATTATTCAAAAACAAGGAAAGATATCTGATCCTCTTCAATAGGAAGAATTAATATTGTTAAATGATCATACTACCAAAAGCCACCTACAGATTTAATATGATCCCTATTAAATTACCCATGGCATTTACCACGTAACTAGAGAAAATGGTACTAAAATTTATAGGGAACCAAAGAAGACCTAGTATTGCCAAACAATCATAAGGGAAAAAAAAAACCAAAGCTGGGAGCATAACCCTCCCAGACTTCAGATAATACAATAAAACTACAGTAATCAAAACAATGTGGTGTTGGCACAAAAACATACATGGATCAACGGAACAGAAAAGAGAGCCCAGAAATAAGCTAACACACATATGGTCAATTAATCTGATAAAGGAGGCAAGAATATACAATGGAGAAAATACAGTCTCTTCCAGTAAGTGGTGTTAGGAAAACTGGATAGCCACATGTAAATCAAGGAAGTTAGAACACATCCTCTCTCCACACACAAAAGCAAACTCAAAATGGCATTTTTTAAATAAAAGAAATGGTACTGTAAAACTCCCAGAACATAGGCAAAACATTCTGTGACATAAATTGTACTAATGTTTTCTTAAGTCTGTCTCCCAAAGCAATAGAAATAAAAGTAAAAATAAACAAATGGAATCCAATCAAAGTTAAAAGTTTCTGCACAGCAAAGGAAACCATAAACAAAATTTAAAAACAACCTAAAGGACTGGGAAAAATATTTGCAAACAATGAGGCAAACAAGGGCTAATTTCCAAAATATAAAAACAGCTCATACAATTAAATAACAACAAAAACCAATCCAAGCAAAACATAGGCAGAAGACATAAGTAGACATTTCTGCAAAGAATAAATACAGATGGCCAATAGGCACATGAAAAGATGCTCAACATAACTAATTATTAGAGAAATGCAAATCAAAACTATAATGAGGTACCACATCATACCAGTCAGAATGGCCATGATTAAACAGTCTACAAATAACAAATGCTGGAGAGGATGTGCAGAAAAGGGAACCCTGCTACACTGTTGGTGGGAATGTAAATTGGGGAAGACACAATGGTAAACATTATGGAGGTTTTTGTAAAACTAAAAATAGAGTTGCCATATGGTCCAGCAATCCCACTCTTGGGCATATATCTAAAGAAAACACTCATTCAAAAAGATAAATGCACCCAATGTTCACAGTAACATTATTTAACATAGCCAAGATATGGAAGTAACCTAAATATTCATCAATTGAAGGGATAAACAATTCATCAGATGAAAGGATAAAAAAGATTCCATACACACGCGCGCGCACACACACACACACACACATACTGCTGCTGCTGCTAAGTCGCTTCAGTCATGTCCCGACCCCATAGACGGCCGCTCACCAGGCTCCCCCGTCCTGGGATTCTCCAGGCAAGAACACTGGAGTGGGTTGCCATTTCCTTCTCCAACGCATGAAAGTGAAAAGTCAAAGTGAAGTCGCTCAGTTGTGTCCGACTCTTAGCGACCCCATGGACTGCAGCCTACCAGGCTCCTCCGTCCATGGGATTTTCCAGGCAAGAGTACTGGAGTGAGGTGCCATTGCCTTCTCCTACATACATACTACTTGTCCATAAAAAATGAAATAATGCCATCTGTAGCAACACAGATGAACCTAGAAATGATCATATCAAGTAAGTCAGAGATAGAAAAATATATGATATCACTTACATGTGGAATATAATATATAACACAAAGAACTTATTTATGAAACAGAAACAGATTACCAGACATAGAAAACAAACATATGGTTACCAAAGGGGAGAGGGTGAGGGATACATTTAGAGTTTGGGATTAGCAGATACAGACTATTATTTATAAAATAGATAAATAAAAACATCCTATTGGATAGCACAGGGAAGTATATTCAATTTCCTATAATAAATCATAATGGAAAAGAATATGAAAAAGAATATGCATATGTGAATCACTGCTCTACCCAGAAACTAACACAACACTGTAAATCAACTAAGTATATATAAATAAATAAATAAAACTTGCGAGTATCACCTTAAATACATTTTGCTTCCCAAAACATACCTTCCTGCTTAACTGTGTTTGTGTCTTGACTTGCAAAGATCACCTGATATCAAGGCCAACTTCATTCCTTTTCAGATAACCTAATCCTAACATGTGTTCATCAATATCTTTATCTTAATCTGACTTTCACAGTATGCTTAATATTTAAAATTTATTTGGCAATGCTGTAATAATTCCCATGCTTTTTTCCTGAATTTAATGCTTCCCCGATGGCTGAGCACTAACCAATCTGCCTGCAATGCAGGAGACATGTGTTTGATTCCTGTGTCAGGAAGAACCCCGGAGAAGGAAATGGCAAGCCACTCCAGTATTCCTTCCTGGGAAATCCAATGGACAGAGAAGCCAGGCGGGCTACAGTCCAGTTCAGTTCAGTCACTTCAACTCTTTGCACCCCATAAACTGCAGCATGCCAAGCCTCCCTGTCCATCACCAACTCCCAGAGTCTACTCAAACTCATGTCCATTGAGTCAGTGATGTCATCCAACCATTTCATCTTCTGTCATCCCCTTCTCCTCCCACCTTCTGTCTTTCCCAGAATCAGGGTCTTTTCAAATAAGTCAGTTCTTCACATCAGGTGGCCAAAGTATTGGAGTTTCAGCTTAAACATCAGTCCTTCCAATGAATATTCAGGACTGATTTCCTGATGCACTGGTTGGATCTCCTTGCAGTCCACGGGATCTTCTCCAACACCACAGTTTAAAAGCATCAGTTCTTCAGCACTCAACTTTCTTTATAGTCTAACTCTCACACCCATACACGACCACCGGAAAAACCATAGCTTTGACTAGACAGACCTTTGTCTCTGTTTTTTAATATGCTGTCTAGGTTGGTCATAACTTTTCTTCCAAGGAGCAAGGGTCTTTAATTTCATGGCTTCAGTCACCATCTGCACTGATTTTGGAGTCCCCTGCCCCCCTAAAAATAGTTTCTCACTGTTTCCATTGTTTCCCCACCTATTTGCCTTGAAGTGATGGGACCAGATGCCATGATCTTAGTTTTCTGAATGTTGAGCTATAATCCAACTTTTTCACTCTCTTCTTTCATTTTCATCAAGAGGCTCTTTAGTTCTTCTTCACTTTCTTCCATAAGGGTGGTATCATCTTCATATCTGAAGTTATTGATATTTCTCCTGGCAATCTTGATTCCAGCTTGTGCTCATCCAGCCCTGTATTTCTCATGATGTACTCTGTATATAAGTTAAATAAGCAGGGTGACAATATACAGCCTTGACATACCCCTTTCCCGATTTGGAGCCAGTCTGTTGTGCCATGTCCAGTTCTAACTGCTGCTTTTTGACCTGCCTACAGATTCCTCAGGAGGCAGGTCAGGTGGTCTGGTATTCCTATATCTTGAAGAATTTCCCACAGTTTGCTATGATCCACAGAGTCAGTGGCTTTGGCATAGTCAATAAAGCAGAAATAGATGTTTTTCTGGAACTCTCTTTCTTTTTCAATGATCCAGAGGATGTTAGCAATTTGATCTCTGATTCCTCTGCCTTTTCTAAATCCAGCTTGACATCTGGAGGTGCACAGTTCACGTTCTGTTGAAGCCTGGCTTGGAGAATTTTGAGCATTACTTTGCTAGCATGTGCTGCTGCTGCTGCTAAGTCGCTTCAGTCATGTCTGACTCTGTGCGACCCCATAGATGGCAGCCCACCAGGCTCCCCCATCCCTGGGATTCTCCAGGCAAGAATACTGGAGTGGGCTGCCATTTCCTTCTCCTTGCTAGCATGTAAGATGAGCGCAATTTTGCAGTAGTTTGCACATTCTTTGGCATTGCCTTTCTTTGGGATTGGAATGAAAACTGACCTTTTCCAGTCCTGTGGCCACTGCTGAGCTTTCCAAATCTGCTGGCATATTGAGTGCAACACTTTCACAGCATCATCTTTCAGGATTTGAAATAGCTCAACTGGAATTCCATCACCTCCACTAGCTTTGTTTGTAGTGATGCTTCTTAAGGCCACTTGACTTCACATTCCAGGATGTTTGGTTCTAGGTGAGTGATCACACCCTCGTGATTATCTTGGTCGTGAAGATCTTTACTGTACAGTGCTTCTGTGTATTCTCGCCACCTCTTCTTAATATCTTTTGCTTCTGTTAAGTCCATACCATTCTGTCCTTTATTGTGCCCATCTTTGCATGAAATATTCCTTTGGTATCTCTAATTTTTGTGAGGAGATCTCTAGTCTTTCCCATTCTCTTCTTTTCCTCAATTTCTTTGCATTGATCACTGTGGAAGGCTTTCTTATCTCTCCTTGCTATTCTTTGGAACTCTGCATTCAAATGGGTATATCTTTCCTTTTCTCCTTTGCCTTTTGCTTCTCTTCTTCTCACAGCTATTTTAAAGCCTCCTCAGACAACCATTTTGCCTTTTTGCATTTCTTTTTCTTGGGGACGGTCTTGATTCCTATCTCCTATACAACGTCATGAACCTCTGTTCACAGTTCTTCAGGCACTCTGAGTATCAGATCTATTCCCTCGAATGTATTTGTCACCCCACTGCATAATCATAAGAGATTTGATTTACATCACAGCTGAATGGTCTAGTGGTTTTCCCTACTTTCTTCAATTTAAGTCGGAATTTGGCAATAAGGAGTTCATGATCTGAGCCACAGTCAACTCCTTGTCTTGTTTTTGCTGACTATATAGAGCTTCTCCATCTTGGCTACAGTCCATGGGGTCACAAACGAGTCCAACAAAACTTAGTGACTAAATAACAACAACAAATATATATCCAAATTTAGCACAATGCTATGTCCACAGTTAAAGCACTTTTATATATTTCAAAGACAAACGGGAAAGTAAGAAGAATGAATAAGATCAGGGTCTATGGGAGGATTAAGATAATGAGAGAAAAAAAGTAAATAATGAGGGAAATGAAAGAGAAAAGAAGTAAAGGAAGAAGGATACAAAGAAAAACCAAAAAGGAAAACTGAGTCTTAAAAAAAGGCAAAAAAATTAATTTAGAAAATGAGCAGTACCCAAGAGTTACCTCACGCAGGAACAGAATAGTGCCTATTTCCACCACCTGGACTATAAAATATTTGTGGAGTATAGAGGAGAGTATACTCTGTACCCTTCTTAGAAGGGTGTTATATCAGGAATGGAGGGTAATTAGCCACAGACTAATCATGTCTTAAGTTCAAGACCCTAAGAAGCAAATCATACGAAAGTAATTTTATTCAAATTTACAGGAGAGAAAAATATTCACTGGCATTTGGTTAAAAACAGGCACACAAAACAGCAGGAAAATGATTTGTATAAGGAGAAACATGAATCAATCAAAACCGACCTGAAACTGAAAGTGATATTAGAATTTTCATAAAAATAATAATGTATAACTATATTATTTTATATTATATTATATACTATATATATCATATACTATATATTATGTATTATATTATATTATAATTATATGTTATATTATATTATAATTATATGTTATATTATATAATATATTATATATATTATATAATTATAATATAATACATAATATATCAGATCAGATCAGATCAGTCACTCAGTCGTATCCAACTCTTTGCGACCTCATGAATCACAGCACGCCAGGCCTCCCTGTCCATCACCAACTCCTGGAGTTCACTCAGACTCACGTCCATCAAGTCAGTGATGCCATCCAGCCATCTCATCCTCTGTCGTCCCCTTCTCCTCCTGCCCCCAATCCCTGCCAGCATCAGAGTCTTTTCCAATGAGTCAACTCTTCGCATGAGGTGGCCAAAGTACTGGAGTTTCAGCTTTAGCATCATTCCTTCCAAAGAACATAGTATATAATTATATTATATACTATATATTATATTATTAGTATTATATTATAATACTGAATTATATTATTTCTATAGTTATTAAAAAGGTCAAATAAAGAAATGGAAAATATTTTTAAGGCATAAATTAAATTTCTAGAAATAAAAACTATTATAATATCTGAGATGAAAAATACATGGATCTGGATTATGGCAGACTAGATATTGCAAAAGAAAACATTAGTGAATTTGAAAATTATTCAAAATATCACACAAAGGAAAGACAGAATTTAAAGAATAGAAAGTGGATTAGAGAACAGTGAGGCAACTTCAGTAGGCCTAACATATATATGTACTGGGTTGGCCAAAAAGTTCATTTGTTTCTGTAACATCATGTAGAAAAACCCAAATGATCTTTCTGGCCAACCCAATAACTGGAGTTTCAAAAGGAAGAAAACAAAGGTGTCAGAAAAATAATTGAGAGAACAATGATCCCAAATTTTCCAAGAAGCTCAATGAACCCCAAGCACAAGAAATATAAAGAAAACAACATGAATTTCATAAACAAATTGATCAAATCTGTGACACAAATATTTTTACATATTTGAGAATTTTTTTAATTTTAAGAAATAAAGCAATTACAGATAGCAAAGAAACATAAAAATAGTAGAAGTTTTCTCATAATCAAAGTGTGAAGACAGTAGATTGATATACTTAATGCACTGAAGCAGTGTATCTGTCAACTTACAAGTTTATACACAGTGAATATGCAAAAACTTTATCAGACTTACAAACATTGAAATAGTTAATAAACAGCAAACTGCTGCTGCTACTGCTGCTAAGTCGCTTCAGTCATGTCTGACTCTGTGCGACCCCATAGACGGCAGCCCACCAGGCTCCTCTGTCCATGGGATTCTCCAGGCAAGAACACTGGAGTGGGTCGCCATTTCCTCCTCCAATGCATGAAAGTGAAAAGTCAAAGTGAAGCCGTTCAGTCGTGTCCAACTCTTAGCGACCCCATGGACTGCAGCCTACCAGGCTCCTCCGTCCATGGGATTTTCCAGGCAAGAGTACTGGAGTGGGGTGCCATTGCCTTCTCCAAAACAGCAAACTAGACTTACTGTAAACATTAAAGGAAGCTTTTCAGGTGGAAGAAGAATTATATACATATGGATACAAAAAAATGAAAAAAAAATACTAGAAATGTTAACTACTAAATATGTATGGCTTTTTATGTTTAAAGTTCTTTAAAAGGTAAATAAATTTTTAAACAAAATAATAACAATAAAGTATAAGATTTATAACATATGTAAAAGTAAATGATTGACAATAACAGAAAGGCTGGAGAGGAGAACTGGAAGTATATTATTTTAGGATTCTTATACTGTGCATGAAAACGTATAGTATCATTTGAAGATAAACTGTGACTAAGATCAAATATACACTGTAAACCCTAAAACAATAACTGAAGTAAAAGAAAGAGTTGTAGCAAGTCAAAAATGTAAAGCTGCTGCTGCTGCTGCTAAGTCGCATCAGTTGTATCCGACTCTGTGCGACCCCATAGACGGCAGCCCACCAGGCTCCTCCGTCCCTGGGATTCTCCAGGCAAGAACACTGGAGTGGGTTGCCACTTCCTTCTCCAATGCATGAAAGTGAAAAGTGAAAGTGAAGTCGCTCAGTCGTGTCTGACTCTAGCGACCCCGTGGACTGCAGCCTACCAGGCTCCTCCGTCCATAGGATTTTCCAGGCAAGAGTACTGGAGTGGGGTGCCATTGCCTTCTCTGAAAAATGTAAAGCTAGATATATTTAAAATTCAAAAGAAGTCATAAAAAAAAGAGTAAAAAGGGAACAACACATGACACAAGTAGAAAACAAATAACAAGAAGACAGATTTAATAACCGTATCAATAGTCAAGTTAAATATAAATGGCATAAATATCCCAATCAAAAGTAAAAGCTTATCATGTTGGATAGACTCTACTATGTGCTATCGATTGGAAACATGTTTTAAATGTAAAGATATAAACTAGTTAAAAGGATAAAAAAATACATCTCGCTAAAACTAAAAGAAAGTAGAAGTTAGAATTGGTTTTATTAACATCAGATGAAGTATCTTGCAGAGAAAGAGGAGTACCACATATAAAAATTATTTCATGTTAATAGTCAATCTGTCAAGAGGACATCAGTATCTTAAATGTTTTTACCTAATAACAGCCTCAAATTACACAAACAAAAACTGGTAAAATTTCAAGGAGGAAAAGACAAAGAGAAAAAAATAATCTGCAACTGTAATAAGAGTTTTCAATATTCCTCTCAGTAAGTGACAGAAAAGAAGGAATATATAGAAAATATGAAAGATATAGAATATTTGAAAACAATAAATATAGATTGAAGGAAACAACACCTTATTTGCAAATCTCAAACATAACACTTGAGAGTATAAATAGTAAACTATTTAGAAGCCTTTCTAATTCAGAGAAAAGAGTGAACACAGTTACCTAATTTATTCCACAATGTCAATCTCCTTGCAGAAAAGACTATATGTCACAAACTGTAATAAAAATAGTAGCTGAAGAGTGATAATTTAAGCATTTAAGACAAAACACTTTTACTAGTTAAGATAAAATGCTTGTAAGACTGTATTTTTCATTTTATATATCTTTAATAGCATTTTCAATTTACATTACTTCATTTGGTATACAGAAAAAGTACATTACACGCAACTAACCATGCAATATTACTGAGACTTTACTCTGGTCTTCAAATTCCTATTCTATTCCTTCTTTTCTCTCCTCCCATCATCAATGCCGTGGACCCATGTATTTTTCAGTGAATCAATCTGTATAACTCATATTTTCATAATCAGACACAAATGAGTTATCACAGGGTTAATTTCCTGAAGCATTTACCTAGAAAAACGCAGTTTCCAACCTGGCTTTTGTTAGCAAAATGTTTTTCAATTTACGTGTTTGTATGTTTATATATGTATCTGTACATATTTTTGTATAGACGAAATCTGAAAACATTGACAAAGATCTCTTAATAGTGCTTACTTTTATTATATTTGGGTACTTACATAAGTTTGCCAACTCTTTTTTTGTCAGTTTGCCTTCAGAAGTGAGTCAGTGTCTATATTTAATTCCACAGTCCAATAAATAAACTGAGAAGTTAAATACAAAATGTTCTAAAATTTCAGGTTTCAGCTTCGGGAAAATAGTAAAGCAATCTGATTTAATTGTGATACATATAACTATTTCTTTTTGAAATAAAGCATGCACCCTAAAATATTAAACCTATAAAACTAATAACATGAAAAATAAATCTCCCATTGTCCTGCCCTCAGTTTCCCATTTTTATATGAAGAAAGCAAAAACTTACCTTATCTAAGCCTCAATATTTTCAACTATACAACTGGGATAATAATCACTAATAATTCAATACAAGTAACTGGAAATTAACATTACTATGGTAAGAAAAGGAGACAAAACTCCCATCTGTGATGCTCAATATTCTTATATCATCTCAAAGCTCACCATTTATCTTTTCCACGTGGGTTAGATCAACTGTGTCATGTTAACTAACCGTAGTGATTATTACTGCTATTTAACACGTGTATAGTCTTTGTCATCTTCCATTAACTATCAAAGTATTAGAATTACCTCATGTATTTTATCATCTCATATAAAATATGGGTGAAGCTTGCAACATACCTTATTTTTAGGCTATTTTATCATATATAATTTATAAACATGCAGCTATCTGTTGTGTTATACTATTTGCTTGAAGTGGTCATTGTATTTTAAATATATAAATAATGAGAGTGAGGCAGAGGTTCTTTTGTATATCCTCATATTTACTATTTATTATTTCTGGTGATTCCCATTTAATTATGTAGATTGAAATTTCCTTTAAGGCAGATATTCTGGTAATGAAGTACTCAATATTTAGCTGAAAATGCCTTATTTCATTTTTAATTATGAAAGAATTTCTGTGAACGTGGAATTGTCTCTTTAGAGCTATTTTCTTTCGGTACTTTGAAGCAGTTGTTTCATTGTCATTTAGCCACAGTTGTTTCTCCTGAGAAAGCAACCATATTTTGAATTACTGTCCTCTTATATGTCATATCTAACTATTCTGTGGCTACTATCAATATTGTACCTTTATTTTTAATTTCAGCACTTAGTGATGTGCGTAAGTATAATGCCTATTATATTTATGCTTCTATGCTATTGTATTGAGCATCTTGGAGCTATAAATTGGGATATTTCACCCATTATTTCTCTGATTTTTCTTTTCTTCATTACCCATTCTTCCTCTTCTCTCCTTCAGGAATTCTAGTTATACATATAGTGTAGCATTTTATGTTTATATATGTAGCATTTCATACAGGTTTATGAGATTTTTCTTTAAGTTTTGTCCTGTGTTCTTCAGATTATATAATTTTTATTCATCTGTTCTCAAGTTCATTGACCATTTCCACCATTGCTATTCTTAATTTTTTTTTAAATATTCATTTATTTATTTGGCTGGACCAGTTCCTAGTTGCAGCACGTGGGATCTAGTTCCCTGACCCCTAGGGATTGAACCCATGCTCTCCACATTGACAGCACAGAGTCTTAGCCACTGGACCACCAGGGAAGTCCCCTGTTCTAGTTAATATTTTTAATCAGTTACTGTGCTTTCTAGTTTTAAATTTCTTTCTTAATAGTTTTTTTTTTTAACTGACATTTGACCTCTGTTAACTTACTGTGTATGTATTTGAATACATTTGTAGAAATAGATCTTGAGTCCTTATATGTTAATTATGACCTCTGATTACCTCAGTTGTTTTCTACCAAATGTTCATTTTTTTTTAATATAAGTCACAAAATTCTGAATTTTTACATTTCTAGTAATTTCTTACTACATATATATTGAATTTTATGAATGTTAAGCTTTAGAAAATTTAGAAACTGAGCTATCAGGGAAGCACTTAGAAAATTTATACTGTGTTAAGTTCCTCTGAAAACTTGTTTCTGCAGGCAGTTAACTTGGTTGTACTCAGATTCCGATTTGTGTCCTTTGAGAAGTAAGCCACTGAACTCTGTACAACTCTTTTAGCATCTAAGGGCTAGAGTTTTACCATGTCCTGTTAGGTCTCACCTAGACACACATGGTTGAGTCCTCATCCAAAGACTGGGATGAATTAAATGTAGATTCTTTGCTATCATTCCTTCTGTCACTCTCCTTCCTGGACCAGACCTACACTGGCTGCTCTTAAAACTCCAACACTTCCTAACCTCAACCGGTTTCTTTTTGCTATCCTAGCAGGACTGGGCAAATTGCAATTCGTCTTTCAAGATATATTTTGTTCTGGTTTCTCCCAGCTTTTGATCACTTTTTAGTACCTTCAAAGAGTAACTTCCCATATTTCACTGAGATTTTCTTTTTCTTATTTTTTTTTTTGCAGAAAGTAAGTCTGACCAAGTCCCTTTATTTCTAGAATCCAGAAGTTACTCTTCCATTCCCAGAACCAGAAGCTTATGTTATTTATTTTAGAATTAAAAGTCAATCTTTTCCAACTGTCTTATGTGGCTTGGATATGTAACTGTAAGAATTTCTTAACTGCTAGAATTTGAACTCTTATATGATATCTTAAGTGTGTGTGTGTGTGTGTATGAAAATGTTAAATTTTGCAAGGTACAAGAGTATATTAGTTAATGAAATGTATACATTGTTGTAGACTTATTATTATTTCATCTTTCGAAGACTTTTCTTTACTATTTCCTGCTATATTCAATGACGTTTTTCTGATCTCTGTCATATAGATTTTACTGCTGATTTTTACTAACATTTTCCCTGGAAAAAATATAAATTGGTTAAAACCAGACTCTTAGAATAGATTTTAGTGTCTAATAAAAATGGAGATTTTCATATGGTCCACTGGTTTTAGTTCAGCCTGCTTTTCTCATTCCTGACTACAGAATTAATGTAATTGTATGAAAATTTTTCGTTATAGATTCCAGACTTTTAGCAATTCCAAAGGGAAAGAGAAAGTAAAAACCAGAGATGAAAGTGAGTTTTTCCCAGAGGGATGGTATGGGGAGGGAGGAGGGAGGAGGGTTCGGGATGGGGAACACATGTATACCTGTGGCGGATTCATGTTGATATTTGGCAAAACTAATACAATTATGTAAAGTTTAAAAATAAAATAAAATTAGAAAAAAAAAACAGTAACTCTGTGAAAAGAATTGAACACAAACAATATAGAAAAAAATCTTTGCTTAGTTCAAATTTTGTTAGTTATTTCAGAATTTTATTATCTTCATGGTCTTCAAGAGTTGTCAATATTTCATTAGAGAAAAAGACAAAGGCAATGTGTACATATTTTAAAAAAGTAAAGCACACTAAAAAATATAACTATGATTTGAGTTCCTTTTCTCCTATAAATTTGCAATATTAGTCTGAAGGTTATGTTGGGCTAGGAAAAAGTCAGCTGGGCTTCCTACAGAATTTTAATTTTTATGTACATGCTATCCACAGATATAAACATATCTGAAGGAAACAATTTTGCCATCAATCAATAACCACAGAGAAATAAACAATTTTACTAAAGTAAATGAGAAAACATGTCAGAGCATTTCATTTCAAAAGCCAAATGAATTTATTATATATACTTCAAGTATTTTTGATCACTATATATAATTTTTCACTATTAAGTATACTCATTTCTAGAGTGAGAAATTCAGCACATTTTTATATGTACCTATGGAATAATACAGAGAAGGCGATGGCACCCCACTCCAGTACTCTTGCCTGGAAAATCCCATGGACGGAGGAGCCTGGTAGACTGCAGTCCATTGGGTCGGGAAGAGTCAGACACGAATGAGCGACTTCACTTTCACTTTTCACTTTCATGCATTGGAGAAGGAAATGGCAACCCACTCCAGTGTTCTTGCCTGGAGAATCCCAGGGATGGGGGATCCTGGTGGGTTGCCATCTATGGGGTCGCACAGAGTTGGACACGACTGATGCGACTTAGCAGCAGCAGCAGCATGGAATAATAAGTGATGATAAAATGGTTTATACTGAAGACATTTAGATTGAAATTGTAAAAACTTGTTGTTCTGTAACTTCACAATTAGTTGAGGAGACAGTTCTAAATTTTAGTGTTCAGAAAATAGACACTTTATTAGAAATTAAACATGAAAAAAATTCAATTTGCCTAGATAAAACTTATCAGAAGCTCAATGATAACTGGTTGCAATGTCCTAGAGATGAAAAAGGAGGTTTGTTTAAGAATTTTGGTATTTAAAAAAAAAAAAAGAGTTTTGGTATAGACTTTCAGAGTTTGGGAGTTGGGGCAAAGCTCTATTTCATCTTTAAGAAATAACAAGATTATAAAATGAGACATTAGCCCCAAAAAATTGGTAATGAGATGCTACAAGCACTATAAAGAAAATTTAAATATTGAGGAATAAGTTAAATAATCTATAGATCATCATTTGGTCTTTTGAAATTGGGATTCCTTACATAAAAGAAAAAAATTTGGTCTTGAAGGATGCACTTTCAGATTGTTTTAAGCCGTGCCCTTTGGCCACTCTTCAATCATCTATTTCAGTTATTCTCAACAACAACAACAAAGGCTATAAAAAAAGATCCACAGGAGACAGGTTGAAAGGGAAGAGATGAGATCAGGTACGGAACTGAGTCCCTAAGAGGGGACACAGAAGAGGAGGGTGATTATATAGGCTTGGAGAGCTTGGCGAGGGTGCAATCTGAGCCACATATTGGACATCTCAGCCCAGGGTCCGACACTAGGAAGACAAGTCTCCTTTCCTGGTTTTGAACAAGTGGGACTTAAGGAAGAGCTACAGGAACCTAGACTTCTCTTGTGAAGAGCTCATCATACCTGCTCACTCTCACAAGCAGAGGAAGCAGACTGAAAGCACCTGCCACTCAGGACAGTTTTTCGGGACCACCTCAGCATGCACTCTGGCCCATGTCAAGTGCCCCTCTGACATGTCTAGCTCTGCAGCAACTTCCCCCTAGAGCAAAGGCTAAATAAAGAGAGTGAGCACCTGAGGTGAACGAAATCAGCTCAGACCTGGCACCGATCTGAACAGGGCGAGGGTGGCCATTATTGCTGCTTGCAGAGGTGGTGGATTGGCAGTTGTCTGTAGCTCTGACTGGTACTCCAGGACCACCCCAGTGAGCACCCCACCCTGCATCAGGCACCAACTGCAGCCCCTCTCACTCCAGTGCTGTTCCCTTCTGAGGCAAAGGTGTCATTGCTGAGAGTAGTAAATATGCACACTTACAAGAAATGGAGTCAGCTAATCTCCAACCCTCAGGGCCACAGCTTCAGCATCTTGGGATCTGACCCTGCCCTCAAGAGGGCAGTGATGGCCACTGAGAATAGGAGAAGCCCCGGTCACACCTGGCTTTGGCTCTATCCCCTCCATCTCCAGCCCCCCTCAGATCAAGGTGACAGCTGCCAGCACACCCTAGGGGAAGGTGTAAGCCTTGCTCATTTCAGATCCAGCTCTCCTACCAAAGCCACTAGGCACACATAAACTACATAGAGATTCACACACAAACATACCCCTTACAGACTGGGACTAGTTAACTGTTTCACCAAGTTTCATAAAGATAAAGTTAAACAAAATGAAGTGAAGAGGGATTTGTTTCCAAGGAAAGAGCAAAGGGGAAAAAAAAAACCTCAAACAACTGATGAAAAAGAGAAGTAATTTGCCAGATAAAGAGTACAAAGTATTAAGGATGCTAACTGAACTTGGAAAAAGGATAGATGAACACAGTGAGAATTTTAACAAGGAACTAGAAAACATAAAGACGAATCAGTAGGAGCTGAGACAAATGAAATTTTGTTATCAGACAACGTGAATGTTTTGTGGAATCTGAGAATTTAGATTAGATAAAACAATGCTAGAAAAGGAGAGACAAACTCAATTTGTTTCAGAGATAGCATCATTTGGAAAAAGGAAAAGCTTCTCTAAGAGTTCATAATCTGCTCAGTTACAAGTTTCTCATTTCTTTTGCCTTTATCCTTAGGGCCTCAGATACTAAGACATGTCTACAGGTATTTTTAAAGAATTTAATAGTTCTCTGAAAATATTAAAAGCAGATACAGGTAAACAAACATCAGAAATACTACATCAATACATCATAAAATACAAAAGACACATAAAGTGTTAAGTTCAACGGACATAGAATACATACATAAACATGTAGACCAGAACATTATCAAATTTTAGTAATTGATATTTTTAGATATTTATAGAATGCACACTCAACGATGTCAGAATATACTTTCTTACCACAAACATTACAGAATCCAGAAGTAGTCCCATACCTATGTGAAAAGTAGCTTTTTATCAAAGGTATAAAGGCAATTAAATGGGGAAAAAAAATAGCCATTTCAACAAATGGAGCTAGAGCCACTGGATATCTTTAGATTTAAAAAAGGCTCAAAACAGACATACACCTAAGTCTAAAGTCTAAATAAAACTATAGAACTTCTTGATCAAATGTAGCATAAAATGTTTGTGACCTTATGTTAGGCATAAAGAGAAAAATAACTTCTCAGTAAAGAAGAACATCAATATGCTTACCAACAGACATCTAATTTAATATGATGAATCCCTGAAAGCAATGGAATGACTAAGAAAAAGGGACGTGAACCAAAAAGAATTCTATATCTAGCAATATTATTCTTCAGGATTGGAGGTGAAATAAAGGCATTCAAAAGTAACCCAAAACTAATAAAACCAATTGCTAACAGACTTGGTTTATAAGAAATAATAAAGAATTACATAAGAAATTATATAATTTAGAAATAATATAGAATTATATAAGAAATAATAAAGGAATTCTCTGAAAAGGATAATTCTCTGAAAAAGATAGTATCTTATAGTAACTATTGTTTCTGATTTTTATTCCCCCATCCCCCAGAAGGTTATTGCTCTTTTTTCTTTGTTTATTTAGTAATATGGCTGGACTAAATTAATGAAATCTCTCACAGTGTGCTACCTGAGGTCTTTGCTTAGTTTAGTTTTATTATTATTGTTGTTGTTACTCTTATTTTAAATGGGGCTAGCTAGCTAGCTAGGAGTACAGAGACAGAGAAGGCGATGGCACCCCACTCCAGTACTCTTGCCTAGAAAATCCCATGGAAGGAGGAGCCTGGTAGGCTGCAGTCCATGGGATCACGAAGAGTCGGACACGACTGAGCGACTTCACTTTCACTTTTCACTTTCATGCATTGGAGAAGGAAATGGCAGCCCACTCCAGTGTTCTTGCCTGGAGAATCCCAGGGACGGGGGAGCTTTAGTGGGCTGCCGTCTATGGGGTAGCACAGAGTCGAACACGACTGAAGCGACTTAGCAGCAGCAGCAGCAGGAGTACGGAGAAGGCAATGGCAACTCACTCCAGTACTCCTGCCTGGAAAATCCCATGGACGGAGGAGCCTGGTAGGCTGCAGTCCAGGAGGTCGCTAAGAGTTGGACACGACTGAGCGACTTCACTTTCACTTTTCACTTTCATGCATTGGAGAAGGAAATGGCAACCCACTCCAGTGTTCTTGCCTGGAGAATCCCAGGGACGGAGGAGCCTGGTGGGCTGCCGTCTATGGGGTCGCACAGAGTCGGACATGACTGAAGTGACTTAGCAGCAGCAGCAGCCAGGAGTAGCCTGTGTGACTGCACTACAGGGCCAGGACTAAAGTGAGACGAGTAAGGAACCTTGAGAGAGAAATTCAAGGAGGTATTTGCTCTCAGTATTGTGCAGTACAGGACTGATTGATGGGTCCATGCATAGTTTTAGTAGCACACTCAAAGTTAAGCACTTTTCCATCTGCCCCCATTTTATTTTTGCTAGAACCTCTTGTGTATCCTTTACATGTTGTGCAGCCTCCTCTTGCTGGTAATATTTGGATATCTTGAACTATATGGATTGTTTGATGCAAATCTGCACAGCCTTTGTCCATATTCAGGCATACTTAGTGTACCAAGGCTGTCCATGGCTAGCTCACCTCCCAGATTTTCCAGTTAAATCCCTGTTTAGTCTGTGGCTCTGCCATTTACCTTGACTGGGACTGAAATCTCAGTCTAGGGTATCTGCAGGCCTTTGCTTTTCTCTGCTGGGTGCGGGGTTTCTGCTTTTACTCAATTAATTGATCCTTCTCCAGCATTAATGCTGCTGATTTTCTCAGTTTGTCTCTCTCTGATAGAAGCAAACTGACTGCTAAACTGGAAAGGAAAGCAGATGGGAGCAGCTCCAGGCAAGAATGCTACAGACACCCACCATTCTTAGTTGAAATTTAGTAGTTTCTCATGAAAAAAAAAAAAGGCATTTCCATTTGCTGTATGCATTTGGCTAAATTCCAGAGAACCAAATGGTTGTTTTTGGCAGTTTGGTCAAACTATATATTTACTTCTGAGGAAGAGGATTTGCCAACCTCATTTGGACATGCCAGAAGTAGCCTTGAGGGCTTCCCTGGTGGCTCAGAGAATAAAGAATCTGCCTGCAATGTGGAAGGCCTGGGTTCAATCCCTGGGTTGTGAAGATCCCCTGGAGAAGGGAAAGGCTACCTACTCCAGTATTCTGGCCTGGAGAATTCCATGGACTGTATAGTTCACGGGCTCACAAAGAGTCAGACATGACTGAACAACTTGGCTACTATAAGTAGCTTATCTTCATTTGACCATCAGGACATATTTTCTTAACCCATGATTTGAGCCTAATGTTGCTTAATGTGTTAATCGCATATGACTTTTAAGGCAGTCAAATGATATATTTATAATTTTACCAGAAAGCATTTATGGATGCCTCTACAGTGTCAAAAACTATTTTTGAGAATGTATTTAATTCTCAAAAAATCCTCATTGGTTATGCATCCTAATTATTAATTTCAGAGATTACAAAAGAATTTAAGAGGTTAAGTTGCCCAAGCACACAGTAAGAAGAAAAAAAAAAAAGATCCAGAGCCTAAAATTTTAATACCCACATTTTGTCACCAACATTGTAAAGTATAAGAGTAAGATGTTGTTCATGTTGTCTTCCATATTCTATATCATCCTCCAGATATTTAGAAGAGTTTTCAGTCACTGATTTATCTACTGAGTCTTTGTTATCTTTATCAGCTCTGTGTCTCAGAGTGGATGGATAACCTGTAGATATAAATAGAAGCAGAATTTTCAGAGCAAAGGGCAACAAGCCAAAGAGATTTTGATTAGGAACCTGAAGAGCTATGGCACAGAAATCATAGCACAGAAGAGCGCATGGCCTATATAGTTGTCATTTTGATAAAGGGATTTTTTTCCCTTTGGGAATGGTCAGAGTTTATAGTCATCTCCCATTAGCTGTCTGGAATTTCTTTCTGATAAAGAGTCTTAGATGTGTGGAGAAGCAAATCATATTTTCCTTTCCATGCCACTGTATCTTCAGAATTGAGGCTGTATCACACAGTGTTTTATTTTCTTATTGTTTTTTTTTTTTTTTTACCAACATCTTAATAGACATATAGTACAGATATCACTGGAAGGAATGCAAACCACAGCTACCACATAAAGTGTGGGTTGTGAAATGAAAACATTTTTCACTAGAGGTAGATAAAACACATGGAAACCACCCTCCCACTTCATCAGTTTATGTCAAAGCTTATTCCCACGCGGCCACAAGGAGCCCACACACTTGAAGCCTCGTTTGACATACACAAATACACTCTGGATCCTTTGCAGTAACAATTGTTTACCCTACACTATTCTGTCTCCATTATGTCAACATTAAATAAGCATTATGTCCAACATAAAGAACAATGACTGCCCTTTAATTCAAATGCCATTGATTCTCTATTTGTTTTTGAGGTAAATGTCAGTTAGGACCAAAAAGAAAAAAAAAGGCACCAATATTAAAATTGGATGTGACTGGGTTGCAAAGCACTTATTTCTTGCTTAAAGTACTTGGGCTTTGTTAGTGATGCCCTAAAAGTACACTCCCACAGAGAGGCAGCGTGGGTTCAAATTCAGCTCTACCATTACTGCCTCTTCAGTGCTGGCCTAACTCCGTTAACTCCCAAGCCTCAGCTTCTTCACTGTCCTGTCCACTCTAACCTATCTCACAACATGTTTAGGGGTTCAAAATGATAAAATGTTTATAAATTCTAATAACAGTAAATGCAAAATCACTTTATAATTACTGGTTCATGTTATTTTGTTAATGAAAACGATTCATATGAAAGTCCTGATTTGATTCTCACACTGAAACCTGGCTAGTCATTTTTAAGTATAATTTTCAGAAAGAGCCAACTAAAATCCTGCATTCAGAGGTTTGAATTTTTTTTTTTAAATCAGTGATCCACAATTAAAATATTTTGTACAAGAAGGTAAGTCATTGTAGGATTCAGACATATCAGGATACAAAGAAAAAACTCCATTAATGGGGAAAATAAATCAGCTGAATGTGAACTGTTGCATGTTGTAGGAAAGGAGTATTAGTTTTAGAGTTGTACAGAAGCAAATTCAAATTCTGATTCTACTAATGTATACCTAGGGAAAAATGGGAAAGGTACTTAACTGAACCTCTGTTTCCTCATTGGCTAAGTGAAAATAACAGAAATGCCTATCATCTACTGAGTATTCACAAAGTACTGCTGCTGCTGCTAAGTCTCTTCAGTCATGTCCGACTCTGTGCAGCCCCACAGATGGCAGCCCACCAGGCTCTGCCATCCCTGGGATTCTCCAGGCAAGAACACTGGAGTGGGTTGCCATTTCCTTCTCCAGTGCATGAAAGTGAAAAGTCAAAATGAAGTCGCTCAGTCGTGTCCGACTCTCAGCGACCTCATGGACTGCAGTCCACCAGGCTCCTCTGTCCATGGGATTTTCCAGGCAAGAGTACTAGAGTGGGGTGCCATACAAAGCACTATATTAAATATATGTCATTTAATTATTCAGGAATACAAAATGAAGCAAATTATATTAATATGCCTGTTTTATAGAGGAGGAAATTAAGGCTTTCAAAGTTTGAGTTCTTACCAAATTCACAAAGTTGGTAGGTGGGAGAGCCATTTTTATACTCAACCAGCTGGTTCTAAAGGCTGTACATTTAACAACTATATTAAAATGTCTGCTTACCTCTTTACAGTGGTTATATTTGTATGTGTCTGTTATTACTATATACAGTATAATTATTATTTATAATAACATATTTATCACTATATGGATATTTATTATATATATAAATTAGATATGTTACCTATTCAGTGTCTTTCATAAGCATTAATAGATGGCCATTTTTACTGATAAACTCTTTTAAAAAGACTTCAAGGATTTTAACAAATGTGTTATTTGTTTGGGCATTTCTTCTTAAACTCATTTAATTCCAATGAAAAACATTTTGAAGCAATTATAATGATCTATTAGATTAGATTAATTTTTTTAAAAAGAGAGCCCAAGCAATTGAGTGAGTTCCTCTGGATTATATAGCTACTGAGTAGGAGAGCTGGAATTTAAACTTGATTTTCTAGCTCCAGTATACAGATCTCACTATATCACACTGGGAATTAAACTATGCCTCATGGTTTATAAATGTATTTTTGACAAATGTTTTGTTATCAAACTATTAGCTTTTTCTTCACTTTTTTAAAAAACTATTTTTTTTCATTATTTTTTGAACATACACCAGGAGTATGATTAACACATGCCAGGGAAGGTAGAAAAATATCTTAGCTATTAGCAAACATTTTTCTCTAAATCCATGAATAGTTTTAATTAGACATATGGCACACTTGATAGACATCCCAGTTTTCAAGTGTCTATTACTCAAGACATCCTGTAATCGTAACATTCTCACCTTATTATTGCATAAAAGGATACGTGTATAATACAGATGAAGCTGTCAAAATCTCTAATTGCTAATGCAACATCAAAGTAAATTGGTGTGATCCTAGGTAAATGAGAAAATCCAGAAATACTATATGTCACAATATATTCTAAGCTACTGAACTCATTTGAGTCATCACTGTTTTGACTTGTGAAGGTAAGCTGACCCAGACAAGGAATCAGAAACACAATCAGACATTTACCATCTCATCATACATAACCCTGCGTTTTTTTACATTGATACATAATGCCAGCAAAAGCATGACTTTTTGAAGTGGTTTAGAAATCAGAAAGACCTGGTTCAAATCTGATACCCATCCCTATTTAGCTGAAAAAACAAAGGCAAGCTATTTAACAATTCCAAGTCTCATTTATAAGATAGGAAACTGAAATACTGTGAGAATCACATGAGACAAAGCACAAGTATAGAATGTAGAACAGTCCCTGTTAGCTTCTATTAACAGCTTCTCTCACCTGCTTGGGGTAGATTTTTCTGAATTTCTCTCAGTCTGCTAAATGTAACAAGATATTCACTGTTGATATTACAAATCTTCCTGACAATGAATTTCGATTAGATAAAGGATTATAAAATTTTTAAGCTTTTTAAAAGGATTTCTATTTTTTGGCTTAGACTTTTAATATTTATTGTTTTTGCCTTGATGTGTGGCAGACCTTTACAGTGTACATGGGGTGTAGAAGTTGTGGAGAAGGTAACTAATATGGTTAAGAACTACTTCCCAGAAACTTGTAATTTACAGAACGAGACAGACATGAATAGGACTCCAAACGGAGTGCACTATGGTAAGTTCTAAGTAACAGATAAATAACAGCCATGTTATAACATTCTGAGAGGAAAAAAAAATTCTCTCTTTGAAAGGATTCAGAGCAGAAAGCAAGCTTTGAAAAGTTGAACAGGAAGCATCAGAAGGATATTAAAATGGAGGAAATTACCAAATAGAACATGAGCCAAATTCTTGGGAAGTGACAGATTATAGGCAAATGAGAACCAAGACTAGATAGTAAATGCTGAAGAACTGAGTGCAGTGGAGAGTGAAAAAAGCATCAATTTGTTCCATGTCCAGGAGGACATGAATCTAACAAGCATTTCCCATGACTTATGGGGTGTATTCTTGCTTGGAAAATCCCATGGACAGACAGCCTGGTGGGCTCCAATCTATGGGGTCACCAAGAGTCAGATACGACTTAGCCATTAAGCACACATGGGGTAAAGAAGTCATAAAACCACTTTAAGAAAATAACTAGAGTCTTTTATTACTTTCGTGTGATATGTCACTTTTATTTGTTGGCATCTGAAATTCCAGTCACCATTTGTGAACCTCTTAATTTGTCACCTTTCATGGGTTTTATACTTTCTAACAGTAAAATAAAAGTCAGTAAGAGGTATTTATTTAGCTTTCAAAAAAAAAAAAAGTTGTTCATGCCCTGAAATCTGAAGGCAACAGATCAATGAGAAGTGAGTCTGCATTGTCTCTACAGGGTTCCTGGGATTATTGGTTCTAGGTGAGTTTTCCTGTTGATTCCTCCACTTGCAATGCTTTTCTGTGAACAGTGCTGAATTTTCACCTGTTACTACCCTCATGATACATACGTTTGGAGGTCCTATTTCTAAATTTGGCCTTCTGTACCTCATCCTCAGTCCAGTGAGAGGAGACTTTCTATACCTCATAGGATGGACAGCACTTGGATTTTTAGTTCAGACAGGGATCTCAGAAACTGCTCCTTGCAATGCACAAGGCTAATGCCACCTTCTTATTTTTATTTGCCTGGTGAAGCCTCAACTCCTGTAGTCTAATCATTTTCTGCTACTCTGGTGGACTACATAATCTCAACTGTAGCTCATGATTCTAGCTTTGAATTCTTTTCTTCTTTCTGATATATAAAATGTATCTGCTTAGTTTTTAAAATGCCTTTATTGGGATGTATTATATTTCACATGCCCATACAAGTCATCCATTTAAAACATACAACCTGAAACTAAATTTTTTCTGAATAATATATTAAAAGGATCATATATCAAGATCAAGTAGGGTTTATCCCAGGAATGCAAAGATCTTTTAATATCCACAAACCAATGTGTGATACACCACATTAATAAACTGAAGAATAAAAAATATATGATCATCTCAATAGATGCATAAAAAGCATTTGGCAAAATATAACACCAATTTATGATAAAAATTCTCCAGAAAATGGTCATAGAGGAAACATATCTCAACATAATAAAGGCCACATATGACAAACACTCAGGTAACATCATTCTCAATAGTGAAAAGCTGAAAGCATCTCTCCTAAGATCAGAAACAAGACAAAGATAGTTTCCACTCTTACCACTTTTATTCAACATAGTTTTGGAAGCCTTAGTCACATCAGCTAGAGAAGAAAAAGAAATAAAAGGAATATAACTTGGAAAAGAAGAAGTAGAACTGTCACCGTTTGCAAATGACATGGTACTATACATAGAAAGTCCTAAAGACACTATCAAAAAACGCAAACCAGGGCTCTGTAACAACCTAGAGGGTGAGATGGGGAAGGAGGTAGGAGGGATTTCAAGTGGGAAGGGACATAGGTTAAACCTATGGCTGATTCATGTTGATATTTGGCAGAAACTAATGCAATACTATAAAGCAATTATCCTTCAATTAAAAATAAATAAAAAATCAAAAAATACTAGAGCTCACGATTGAATTCACTAAACTTGCAGGAAACAAAATTAATACACAGATATCTCTGGCATTTCTATACACAAACACAAAAGGTCAGAAAAATAAATTAAGCAAACAATCCCATTTACCAACATACCAAAGAGAATAAAATACCTAGGAATCAATTTACCTAAGGAGGCAAAAGATCTGTACTCTGAAAACTATAACTCAGTGATGAAAGAAGTCAAAGATGACAGAGAAAGATATACCATGTTCTTGGATTGGAAGATTCAATATTATCAAAATGACTATACTACCTAAGACAATCTACAGATTCAGTGCCATTCCTATCAAATTACCAATGGCATTTTTCAGAGAGCTAGAACAAAACAATTAAATTCATATGAAAACACAAAATACCCTGAATACCCAAAGCAATCCTGAGAAGGAAAAATGAAGCTGGAGGAATTAAGATTCCCTGGCTTAAGTCCACACTACCAGTGTGGACCATATTGTTTTGATTCTGGCACAAAAACAGAAATATAGATCAATGGAACAGGATAGAAAGCCCAGAGATTTACCCCCACACCTATGGTCAATTAACCTACAACAAAGAAGGTAAAGAATATACAATGGAGAAAAAAGTCTCTTCCATAAGTGGTGCCAGGAAAACTGAACAGCTCCCTCTTGGTGTTATTCAAAAGTATAAAGGCACACATTCATCATTAATTATCATACAGAGTATAGTTAAGAGGAGATATTGTCTTCAGAGTGCTCATAGGCATTAATTTCCCCATATTTTTTTTTTTTTTCAAATAAAGTCAGTTCATATTGTGAGAGCTTTCTAATCTCTTTTCCTGTTGACTGTCCTTTCCCCGGAGCAAGCTTTCTGAGACACTATACTAGGCTCTGGGAGGAACAACTTTTTGTCTTCTTGTTTTGTGTCTTCCTGCATGGAACCTTGACCTTAAGCTGGGGCAAGAGTGGTTAGGTTGCAAGATTTTGTCTTCCACGCGTGAGGTAGATCTCCTCTCTTCTGAATAGGGCCAGAGGAGAGAGGGAGTCCCTGAACTCTCAGTTGCCTTCCTCATAAACTTAGCCTCTTCATCCTGGAGGAGATAAGTGCTTGGGAGCCTGTCTCTCTCGATGAGATATGGTAAGCCCTGATTGGGAGCTGAGGGGAGAGGAAGCCCCATCTTTTTGACCACATCTGCCCATATACATAGGTGGAGTGCAGCTTCCAACAAACCATTGGAAGAAGAGGTGGAGAATGGGTCATGGCTCAAACGTCAGACTCTTGCTAATCTTACTAAGCTTTAGTACATTTTCTCATATAAGTGTTTCTTCACTTTGGTATGCACTTGGTACAATTTCCAAAAACTTTAAAGGATTGCTTTTAAAAAGTTTTCCCCAGGTTTGCTTGCTTTTCCGGGGAGTTGGTATACTGCCATCCTGGAAAAGAAATCCCCTTCTTCCCTTTTGAACTTACTCTGTATTTTTTGTTCCTTTTTCTGTAATGTATTACAGTATTGTTATTATATGGAGCTAGAGGATCGGGGGTTCACATATCAGACCAAAAACAGGCTTAAAGAGTTTTGTACCTTGGAGCTAATTCTCTCAGTCACTCATGCCATAATATGCATATGTTAATCATTTTTGACACTGCATTGATAGAGAGTAAAATTGCCACATGCCAAAGGTTAAAAGAACTAGTTGATAAGGCAGTTAGGCTTAGATTCCAGAAGGAGTGACCCCTGGTCAAGCCATTGTTTCTCCAACACATAGTTCCTAACATAACAGTGTTTGGAAGGATCTAATAAGTATTACTCTAAGGATTGTAAACAGTCTAGATGTTAAATATCCAGTCAATTCTCAGAGCATAACTCACTTACAAAAGTATAGTATAGTTGGTTGAAGTCTTCCAGGAGTACTGCAGTCAGCTTCATTACTCTGCTTCCTGAGGCTTCCTAGCCAGCAGGCTATCCTTCTGTGCCTGAAACTCATACTTGAGTTAGGAGAAACTCATGAGCCCTTTATGCCTGTATCCCAAGCAAAATCTTAGAAGAAGAGCTTACAAAATGTCCTAATATGTTCCTGATGTCATATTTCCCTAACATTTGAAATCCTTCCCCTTATCCAAAATGAATTTTGATTGCAGCATTCCTATTATGAAAGATACAGTAAGAAGAGATAATTGGTAAAAAGGATACGACATGGACATACACAAAATCCTCATTTATGAAGTTTTGAAAACTAGCAAAACAGACACAAACAAACAAATATAAACCCATTTTCACAGGCAGTGTTCAGGTCATCTAAGAACACCTATACCTCTTGTTATGTCTCAGTTTTTCAATATTGCCAGGATCTTTTAAGTAGCAGCTACACAGTAAAAAATAATTCCTTCACTCTTCAATTAATTAGTCATAGTGACTCATGTACATATTTAAGAAGTTTTTAGTATATTAAATACACTTAATACAGCATTCATTTGTTTTTAGGTATTCTGTGAAGTATATTCAAAGGCACCATTTGATACCATTTTCCATGAAACAGGTTTCCACTGTCACTGATGAAAAAATGATCTCAAATTGGAATACAGTTTAACAAATTGGTTCTAATCTGAAATACCCACTGTCCCTGAATAGATTGGTAACTAGTGAGAAATAACCAAGCTTTACATTAAAAAAAAAAAAAATGTCTCTTACATTTTTTTCTGCCAGAGAAATTTCTCTGTCGTGGAAAGATGGTGACACTATTCAATACAGAGGTGAAATAAAGTATTTTTGAAGGGCAACTATGGAACGGATCATTGAAATGTTTAAGACAACACAAATTCTGATAAAACACTTTCTGGGAGAGAAAGTATTCATTTAGTTCTTGAAGTTATTTTAGTCTGAAAAGTTTTTGGTTAACATGTAAGTTTCTCTTTTAAAAAAAGAAAGAGAAGTAACTCAAGCTCATAAGCTAATATGTTAGAAAGGGTTCTCTAAAAATACGGTACTTCAAAGTGTCACAAAATAATCAACTAGAATCAGCTGTCCACAAAAGATAAAAGAGGTTTTGCCTCAACAAAATTATGTTGCACAGTGTGAGGTCAGATACAAAAAAATGATGGGAGAATTAATAAAGATGATGAACATGCAATCGGAAGGTTGATACAACAGTGATGACCAAAATATAAATAGTGTGCAGGAGGAAGCAATAAAGGTTTAAGGGGAGGTGATGGGTTTGGTACCAGAAACCTACCTGATTGTGAAAATTTAGGGAACTACCATGTACATATACACAAGGATGTAGAACTCATTTTATATACTCTCAATAATTCATGTATAATACACATCTATTATATGACTGTACATATGTATTCATGTGTTACTGCTGTATGTGTAAATATATGTCTCTATATACATATATGTGTATGCACATGTCTATGTATGTGTGTAAACCGATATTCACTAGGGACAATACAGTGTTCCTCAACAGATTTTGGATTGTGATGGACCTAAAATAAAATTCTGGATCTCTTGCCTACTAAATGTGGGTAAATTATTTAACCTTATTTGTCTGCAGGTGCCTCATCTAATATTACACTCCAAATGGAGTTATATGTGAGTAGTACATAGCAAGCACTTAGTGCAATGTATGACGCAAAAGTATTCAATACATGTTAGCTACATGATACAGATAAATACATAGTTAAGGACATGAATATGTTATTAATATATTTATAGCTACTGCTAAGTCACTTCAGTCGTGTCCGACTCTGTGCGACCCCATAGACAGCAGCCCACCAGGCTCCCCTGTCCCTGGGATTCTCCAGGCAAGAACACTGGAGTGGGTTGTCATTTCCTTCTCCACACAAAACCTAGCAAGGCCTAATTCCATGGCTCCAGCCCTTGCCCTCGGCCATGGTTCACACCCTGAAAGTCTTAATCACTCATTATGAAAACAATTTATTTCTCTTATCCCTTTAATACCTATGGGAAAAAAGGTAAACCGTCTTTATTATTTGAGTTTTTACATATATATTTTAGAAATATTTACAAGACATACATATATAAATGAGATGAGTGAATAATGATTTGACTTGATGTTGTTTACAGCCCTTGGGTGTGAATGTAGACTTAAGTCATTTTTCTTCTTCATAACATACTCCTTAGATGTTCATCTATAGCCAGAGTAACTATTGGTGACAACGTTCCATAATTTCACATTTGACCTTTGACACAAAACAATTAATCTAATTCGTAAGGTCAAAGCTTGTGACAGTAGAATTTCCTAGAGATTTTAAGCTATGATTTAGTGAAACCTGAAAGTATGTGAAATGGAACATTCCAGGTATATAGTCGTGAAAGTGAAAGTGTTAGTCGCTCAGTTGTGTTTGACTCTTTGTGACCTCGTGGACTGTAGCCCATTAGGCTTCTCTGTCCATGGGATTCTCCAGGCAAGAATACTGGAGTGGGTTGCCATTCCCTTCTCCAGGGGATCTTCCTGACCCAGGGATCAAACCTGGATCTCTGCATTACAGGCAGATTCTTTACCATCTGAGCAACAGGGAATCACATTCCATGTATATTTGAACACCTTGGTATCACCTCTGTATTTTATACATACAGACTTGTATAGCTGTGAATACACTAAAAACACATTGATTCTGATAAAGTTCTAATAAAATTATTGACTAGCTGGTCCTATTTATAATCAAGAGGACTCAGATGATATTGATGTTCCTGTTGAAAAGGCCTATGTGGTGGGTTTAGATACTGTGGCTACGATAAACGTTAGAGATACACCTAAACTATAGAGCTAACATTTGAAATGAGCCTGGTTTTACTTTGAAATTTGTCACCTTTCTAAAGGACAAGCCTGGGTTCACTGGGTAAATCCTCTGTTATTTTTTTAACAAGAAGAGGATAGAATAATGAATGTTATTTATTCCCTCCGAATGGCAGAAAGACTCTCACAGATTATTGTTTCTACCTCAATAGGTTCTTAAAAACATTGACAGCAAACTCACAGATTTATTTTGATCATTAGTTGCTCTCATGCATCAGACAACTGAACCATTAGTTGGTTTACACACAAGAGCTCTTTAATGCTGAGCTCTTACAAACATGGGAAATATAACATATATAACTTTAAAATCATAGAAACTTTTTTCTTTTCTTTCATCAAACTAGACTCATGCCCTTGGAAATACAAAACCATAAATGTGGTGACTTGGGAAATAACTTCTTTTTAACTCAATTCAGATTAAAAGGAATCTATTAAAATTCTCTTAAAAGTGAACATTAGTATAAACTGAATCTCAATCTGGAGTTTGGGGTGATGATTAATTAGATTTTTTTTACCTCCTCTCAGCTGATTGTTATTATAGCTTAATCAGGCATTTATCAGTATCATGGAACTAGATGTAAATTTGCCTTCAATGATTTAAAGTGATTTTATTACTTCATTTCCACGTTAACTGTAATTGTTGCAGTACAGAGTGTCTCAAGCCCTGGTAATAACATTTGATGTAGTGCCACTAGAGGAAGGAAGAGGCTGCTGTCTTCAGTAGTCCTCTCTTCTTACATTTTGCTGCAATTTAACATAATTCAATTGTATAGAGAAAAGGGAAACAGGGAAAAAAATGTTCTTGACATTTTACTTAAAAGAGAGTTCTTGGATACATCATTTGACTGGTTTCAAATGCAAATGTCTAAAGAAACCAGACAGATTGTCTCTAAATAACTGGTCTACGGGAACAGGGAAATCAGAGGGTGTTATTACTTTTAGGGGGGCAGCAGGTCTCAGACTCCAACTTACTGGGGCCAGCAAGAATGGAGTCCTATGTGTTGATGTAGCTACAGATTGCTCCAGAGAAGCCAGATATCTGAATCTGTGTATGTGTGTGAATTCTTCCAATTCACAAAGTACTAGCTCAATTTTTAAAAAAATACAGCTTCCTTTTCTTCCCTTATCTCCATTCCATTTCCCCCTCAAAAAAGTTATAGGTATATCTGGTTCAGAAGTCACCAATATACAATCTCTATGTATCATCATTAGCATTATCTATATTAATTTATATTGCTTATCAACAGTAATTTAATCAAGGTTTGTTGTGAAAATAATGAATAATGTATTATAGAGTTATGATGGATATATTAATAGCAGTATAAAAGTGGTAACATTCTACACAGAGGTTGCCTGGTTTAGTGGAAAGAGCAATGGTTTTGGAGTCAGTCCCTCTCAGTACTCCCACATAAGACTTTAAGGAGTTTGATTTTCCTAGACTTTTAGACTTGGGTTTTTCCATCTGCAAATAAAGATAATACTACTGACTTCACAGAATGATTGTGAAGAACAGAACTGATACACATTCTAAGTTCACAGAATAGTAATAGGTCTGAGTACCGAAGAATTGATGCTTTTGAACTGTGGTGTTGGAGAAGACTCTTGAGAGTCCCTGGGACTGCAAGGAGATCCAACCAGTCCATTCTGAAGGAGATCAGCCCTGGGATTTCTTTGAAAGGAATGATGCTAAAGCTGAAACTCCAGTACTTTGGCCACCTCACGCGAAGAGTTGACTCATTGGAAAAGACTCTGATGCTGGGAGGGATTGGGGGCAGGAGGAGAAGGGGACGACAGAGGATGAGATGGCTGGATGGCATCACTGTCTTTATGGACGTGAGTCTGAGTGAACTCCGGGAGTTGGTGATGGACAGGGAGGCCTGGCGTGCTGCGGTTCATGGGGTAGCAAAGAGTCGGACACGACTGAGTGACCCAACTGAACTGAACTGAACTACATGTTAATCATCCACTCATCCATTCATCCACACAGCCACATAACACTTATTCATTCATTAAGAGTATCTATGAAATGTGAATGTTAACTGCATGCCAAGTACTGTCCTAGGCAAACTGTATTTAAGAACACAAATGTCAGTTATTGTTTAAGAAATCTGGGAAGAAAGTGGAAACTGAGATAGAATGATTGCAGAGGTGAGAATGGAGTTGGCAGGAAGATGCAACTTGGATTTGACTTCTAAACCAAAATATGAAAATGAAGCATTTTCTAGCATAACAAAGAGTTGGGATAAGATTATTTTTTATGTTGAAAGACTTCAGAAGTGAAAAAATGGCTCCAGAAGCCTCCAGAGTTGAACTCATTAGAGAGGAATTGAAAGGATGATAGAATTATATATTGTATGACAAATACAAGTAACCTCAACAAACTTTCCCACTGAGTTGGGAGTTGACTCACAAACCTTCTCAACAATCCATTCTCAATAGAATTATACTGGCATACAACATAGAACCTATTTGTATTTATCTCTTCTATTTTAATGTTCTAATATTCTAATTTCATTTCTAAAATTTTATCATGAGGAAATAGATAATGCTTTATTGTGTGTGTGTGCGCTTAGTCACTCAATCGTGTCGAACTCTTTGTGACTCAATGGACTGTAACCCATCAGGCTTCTCTGTCCATGGGGATGCTGCAGACAAGAATACTGGAGTGGGTTGCCATGCTCTCCTCCAGGGGATCTTCCCAACCCAGGGATCAAACCCAGATCTCCTGCATTGCAGGCAAATTCTTTACCATCTGAGACACCAAGGAAGCCCAAGAATTCTAGAGTGGGTACCCTATCCTTTCTGCAAGGGATTTTCTTGACCCAGGAAATAAAACCAGGGTCTCCTGCATTGCAGATAGATTCTCTACCAGCTGAGCTACCAAGAAAGTCAGAACTAATAATAATACACCACTTTAATGAAAATGGTGATAACAAATTTGGGCAAATATAAGATTTAATATAATGACCAAAGTGAAATTGGAACAACACCATCTACTAAAAGGATGGGAGCTGGATAGTCATATAAAAAAGAACTATACTAAAGAAAATAAAACAACAAAAAAAAATCAATGAAAATGAAACACTATCTGAAAATGCCCAAAGATGATGTATTCCTAGACTGAAATCACCAAAATTAGACCTAGCTACCATTCAGTTCAGTTCAGTTCAGTCACTCAGTCGTGTCCGATTCTTTGTGACCCCCATGAATCACAGTAAGCCAGGCCTCCCTGTCCATCAACAACTCCAGGAGTTTACCCAAACTCATGTCCATCAAGTCAGTATTGCCATCCAGCCATCTCATCCTCTGTTGTCCCCTTCTCCTCCTGCCCCCAATCCCTCCCACAATCAGGGTCTTTTCCAATGAGTCAACTCTTTTTTATACGGTGGCCAAAACTGGAGTTTCAGCTTCAGCATCAGTCCTTCCAATGAACACCCAGGACTGATCTTTAGGATGGACTGGTTTGATCTTTTTGCAGTCCAAGGGACTCTCAAAGAGTCTTCTCAACAGCATAGTTCAAAACCATCAGTTCTTCGGCACTCAGATTTCTTCACAGTCCAAATCTCACATTCATACATGACCACTGGAAAAACCATAGCCTTGACTAGAAGAACCTTTGTTGGCAAAGTAACACCTCTGCTTTTGAATATGGTATCTAGTTTGGTCGTAACTTTCCTTCCAAGGAGTTCAGTTCAGTTCAGTTCAGTTGCTCAGTCGTGTCCGACTCTTTGCTACCCCATGAATCGCAGCATGCCAGGCCTCCCTGTCCATCACCAACTCCCGGAGTTCACTCAGACTCACGTCCATCAAGTCAGTGATGCCATCCGGCCATCTCATCCTCTGTCGTCCCCTTCTCCTCCTGCCCCCAATCGCTCCCAGCTTCAGAGTCTTTTCCAATGAGTCAACTCTTCACGTGAGGTGGCCAAAGTACTGGAGTTTCAGCTTTAGCATCATTCCTTCCAAAGAATACCTAGGACTGATCTCCTTCAGAATGGACTGGTTGGATCTCCTTGCAGTCCAAGGGACTCTCAACAGTCTTCTCCAACACCACAGTTCAAAAGCATCAATTCTTCGGCGTTCAGTTTTCTTCACAGTCCAACTCTCACATCCATACATGACCACAGGAAAAACCATAGCCTTGAATAGACGAACCTTTGTTGGCAAAGTAATACCTCTGCTTTTGAATATGCTATCTAGGTTGGTCATAACTTTCCTTTCAAGGAGTAAGTGTCTTTTAATTTCATGGCTGCAGTCACCATCTACAGTGATTTTGGAGCCCAGAAAAATAAAGTCTGACACTGTTTCCCCTGTTTCCCCATCTATTTCCCATGAAGTGATGGGACCGGACGCCATGATCTTCGTTTTCTGAATGGTGAGCTTTAAGCCAACTTTTTCACTCTCCACTTTCATTTTCATCAAGAGGCTTTTTAGTTTCTCTTCACTTTCTGCCATAAGGGTGGTGTCATCTGCATATCTGAGGTTATTGATATTTCTCCCGGCAATCTTGATTCCAGCTTGTGTTTCTTCCAGTCCAGCGTTTCTCATGATGTACTCTGCATATAAGTTAAATAAGCAGGGTGACAATACACAGCCTTGACGAACTCCTTTTCCTATTTGGAACCAGTCTGTTGTTCCATGTCCAGTTCTAACTGTTGCTTCCTGACCGGCATACAAATTTCTCAAGAGGCAGATCAGGTGGTCTGGTATTCCCATCTCTTTAAGAATGTGCCACAGTTAATTGTGATCCACACAGTCAAAGGCTTTGGCATAGTCAATAAAGCAGAAATAGATGTGTTTCTGGAACTCTCTTGCTTTTTCCATGATCCAGCGGATGTTGGCAATTTGATCTCTGGTTCCTCTGCCTTTTGTAAAACCAGCTTGAACATCAGGAAATTCACGGTTCACATATTCCTGAAGCCTGGCTTGGAGAATTTTGAGCATTACTCTACTAGCATGTGAGATGAGTGCAATTGTGCAGTAGTTTGAGCATTCTTTGGCATTGCCTTTCTTTGGGATTGGAATGAAAACTGATCTTTTCCAGTCCTGTGGCCACTGCTGAGTTTTCCAAATGTGCTGGCATATTGAGTGCAGCACTTTCACAGCATCATCTTTCAGGATTTGAAATAGCTCAACTGGAATTCCATCACCTCCACTAGCTTTGTTTGTAGTGATGCTTTCTAAGGCCCACTTGACTTCACACTCCAGGATGTCTGGCTCTAGGTCAGTGATCACACCATTGTGATTATCTGGGTCGTGAAGATCTTTTTTGTACAGTTCTTCTGTGTATTCTTGCCATCTCTTCTTAATATCTTCTGTTTCTGTTAGGTCCATACCATTTCTGTCCTTTATTGTGCCTGTCTTTGCATGCAATGTTCCCTTGGTATCTCTTTATTTTCTTGAAGAGATCTCTAGTCTTTCCCATTCTGTTGTTTTCCTCTATTTCTTTGCATTGATCGCTGAGGAAGGCTTTCTTATCTCTTCCTGCTATTCTTTGGAACTCTGCATTCAGATGTTTATATCTTTCCTTTTCTCCTTTGCTTTTCACTTCTCTTCTTTTCACAGCTATTTGTAAGGCCTCCCCAGACACCCATTTTGCTTTTTTGCATTTCTTTTCCATGGGGATGGTCTTGATCCCTCTCTCCTGTACAATGTCATGAACCTCATTCCATAGTTCATCAGGCACTCTATCTATCAGATCTAGGCCCTTAAATCTATTTCTCACTTCCACAGTATAATCATAAGGGATTTGAGTAAGTGTCTTTTAATTTAATGGCTGCAATCACCATCTTCAGTGATTTTGGAGCCCAAAAATATAAAGTCTGACACTGTTTCCACTGTTTCCCCATCTATTTCCCATGAAGTGATGCCATTACAAACACTAATACACATACTTCCTGTCATAGGTAAGTCACCCTCCTTCCTTTGTCCATTTAAATTTCTTAGGAAATTAAATCACTTTAATACCATAAGATCAAATGATTTCAAATTGTAACAATAGTAATTTATTTGTAATCAGCTCATAAAATGATATATGATGCTAGCATTTTATTTTTTCATTCATAAGTTCTTCAGTTATGATGTATAACATGGTCAGTTTACAGCTGGAAGAAAATATGAGTAAACAATCTCTATCCCAAAGAATGAATCGAGTATGGCAACATGGATGGACCTGGAGATGATCATATTAAGTGAAGTACATCACACAATACACTTACACATGCAAACTAAAATATAACACAGACTTACTTGAAAAAAAGAAACAGATCCAGGGACTTAGAAAACAAATTTATGATTACCAAAGGGGAAAAGGAGAGGAGGGATAAAGTAGGAGTTTGAGACTAACATACACACTATTATAAATGATAAGGACCTGCTGTATAGCATAAGGAACTGTATTCAATATCTTTTTTTTTTTATCTTTGAACTGTCACTTTTTATTTATGGTGGCTGAACAATACTACAGTTTTATAATAACCTATAATAGAAAATAATCTGAAAAAGAATATATATATATATACACATATATAAAAGCAAGCTGATCACTTTGCTATATACCAGAATCTGAAGGAAATGGCAACCCACTCCAGTTCTTGCCAGGAGAATCCCAGGGATGGGGGAGCCTGGTGGGCTGCCGTCTCTGGGGCCACACAGAGTTGGACACGTCTGAAGCTATTTAGCAGCAGCAACACAACATTATAAACCAATTATACTTCAATAAAAAATAAAATAAAAATTTAAACAATATCCAGATAAAGTAATCATGGTACTGAAAAAAATTTTTTAAGTCAACAAGAGAGATCAATAGGAATATTTGCAATAGAAAGTTTGTTATTTTAAAGATATGGAACAAATATGATAGAGGCAAAAGGGATAAGGATTTAATTCTTGCAGAGAATTCACAGGTTTTTCAGAAAAATAGTGATTTAAGAAAGGTCTTATAGGATGCTTGGGGCTGGTACACTGGGACGACCCAGAGGGATGGTGTGGGGAGGGAGGAGGGAGGAGGGTTCAGGATGGGGAACACATGTATACTAATTAAATAATTTTCTATTATTAAAAAAAAAAGAAATTAACACATTGTAAAACAACTATATTCCAATAAAAATTAATAAAAATGAAAAAAAAAGAAAGGTCTTATAAATGCACATGAGGTTACAAGTTGATTCTATGAATATACTACAGAGATCTTCAGCTTTTAATGTAGAAACAAAAGACAAAACAGGGCATTATATGTTAAATACTGAAGTATGCTGTATTAATTACTAAATATTATTGGTGTTCAAGAAGATATGAGAAATTATTATTGAAGAAACCTTCTAAAAAATTGATTTGTGTCTTGCTAGGTATTCATTCTAAGATAGAAAAACCATGGAAAAATCACTGAAGGTTACACAATTTGTACCAAATGAAAGGATGACTCACAATTATGGGGACAAAAACCACCTGAGCCCACATGCTCCTCCTGTTCCCTCCTGCTTTTACAGATGAGCTGTCCACATTGTTATGAAAAGCTACCTCTTCCATTTACGTACCAGATTCCACATTCTTTTGCCTAATCAAGAACATTGATCCTGAAGTTTCCTCTCATCATATTGACACTATTTCTTCTCTATTTGCCAGATGTCTTCACTTGACTTATACATACAGTGTAATTTCTACCATCATATAAAAAGCCCCCTATGTTTAAATTTTTTAATAGCATCATCTTTTATGATTTTAGTTTTTAATTAATATAACTGGAGGATAATTACTTTACAATACTGTGATGGTTTCTGCCATACATGAACATGAATCAGCCACAGGTATACACCTGTTTCCCCCATCCTGAAACCTGCTCCGATCTCCCTTCCCACCCTATCCCTCTGGGGCTTTGGGTGCCCTGTTTCATGCAACAAACTTGCACTGGTCACCTATTTTACATATGGCAATGTACATATTTCAGTGTTATTCTCTCAAATCATCTCACCCTCATCTTCTCCCACTGAGTCCAAAAGTCTGTCTTTACATCAGTGTCTCCTTTGCTGCCCTACATGTAGGATCATCTTTCTGAATTCCACATATATATATATTAATATACAGAGCATTTATCTTTCTCTTTCTGACTTACTTCACTCTGTATAATAGGTTCCAGGTTCATCTACCTCATTAGAACTGACTCAAGTGTGTTCTTTTTTATAGCTGAGTAATATTCCATTGTGTAAATGTACCACAAATTCCTTTTCCATTCATCTGCCAATAGACATTTAGGTTGCTTCCATGTCCTACGTATCATAAACAGCCCTGTAATGAACACTGGGATACATGTGTGTCTTTCAATTCTGGTTTCTTTGGGGTATATGCCCAGCAGTGGGATTCCTGCGTCATATGGCTGTTCTATTCCCAGTTTTCTAAGGAATCTCCACACTGGGCTCCATAGCAGCTGTACCAGTTTGCATTCCCACCAACAGTGTAAGAGGGTTTCCTTTCCTCCACATCCTTTCCAGCATTTATTGTTTATAGACTTTTTGTTGATGGCCATTCTGACCAGTGTGAGATGATACCTTATTGTGGCTTTGATTTGCACTTTTCTAATAAGGAGTGATGTTGAGCATCTTTTCATGTGTTTATTAGCCACCTGTATGTCTTTGGAGAAATGTCTGTTTAGGTCTTTTGCCCACTTTTTGATCGGGCTGTTCCTTTTTCTCGTATTTAGCTGCATGAGCTGCTTTAAACAAGCCCTCTCTTGACTCTATTTCCCCTTTCAAGTAATACCAACATTCCATTCACTTTACCTCAAAACTCTTCCAAAGTCCTAATACTCCTTTTACCCAGTGTTTCTATACTAATTCAGCCTGTTGTCTCCAAGCCTCCAACATACCTGCTGTTGTCAAAGTGACTGATGACTTCATATTATCAAAAGGAATATCTAAGCCTCAGAGGTCATCACTGTTGAACTTTCTGCACGTTTAACATTTCATATGTCCTTATTAAATAACTTTCTTCCCTTGGCTTTCACAACACCATGTACTCCTGGTTCCCCCCTTCCTTATTTTCAATTCTTCTTTGTTCATCTCATCTCACCTCATCTCCTCAACCACTAAGAAAAGCTCAGTCCTAAATTTTCTACTCTTATCAATGCACATTACCTTGTTGATTTCATCTAATCTCATTGTATTAAATCCAATCTATAAGATAACTTTCACAAATTTAGTATCCTAATCCAAACTCCACTTCTATGAGCTTCAGTTTTAAATGTTTAACAACTTATTTGATGTCTATATGTAGATGTCCAGTAATAGACATTTTGAAATTATTATATTTCAAACTGATTTTTTTTAATTTCACCCCATCACCCCACCAAAATTTCTCATTATCTTACCCATCTTAGTTACGGGAATCCTTTCAGTTCCTAAGGCCAAACCATTTGGATTTATTCCTGATTTTAAATCAACTAGCAAAATCCATTGTCTGTTCTTTCCAATATATTCAGAAAACTCATCACCGATAGTACAACTCTGATCCAAATCAACAGTATCTCATGTCTCAATCATTACAACAGCTATCTAATTGTTTTCCCATCTTCAGTGACTGTACATTCTGTTAATGGTAGATAATCCATTATCTACATTATCATTTAAAATGTACCTCAGAACATACTCCTAACCCCATATAACCACTATTTCACTCAGAGGAAAAAGCCAAAATTCATGCTGTGCCTTCCATAAGCCTACATGATCTAGCCCCTCACTACCCCTCTCATTTTCCCTTCCCTTCTACTCCCTCCATCAATCTACTCCAGCAGCACTGATGACCTTGCTGTTTCTTCATACCTAAGGGTTTTACGTTCACTCTTCCTTTGCCTGGGATATTCTTCTCCAAGGTATTTCCCAGCCATGTATCAACACTACTCTTCATTTCATTCAGGCCTTAGATCAAATATCATCCTTTCACTGAGCCCTTTCCTGCCCATCCTTCCCTGTCCCCTTTTCCAAGGTTACATTCCTTTTTAACACTGATCATTATCTATGGCTGTCTACCTACCTACTTATTTATCTGCTGACTGCTAGTTTTCACGAAGACAGGGATTTCTTCTTGTTTGTTTTCTTCATCTACTGAATCTCTGGTACCTAAAAAAGCGTCTGGCACCTAATAGATACTCAATTAATATTTGTTTAATGACAATGAATAAATGAATGGACCAGTTTTAGGGAGGTTAAAATGCTATGGAGTTTTAATAGGGAGATATAACAATAATAATCCCATAAAAGTTACTTAGTATATAAGCTATCAATGTCAGTGTGAAGAACATAAATTTTAAGTCACTACAGAGCTTATGGCACATGCAAAATAGAGCTGTGTCGCTGTCCAGTTGGGCACCAACAGGCTTGCATTACTCTAGCTGTCTTTTCTTTTCACTACTATCTCTCACAATTTCAGTGGTGAGCCAGATGGCTTTATACCGTGCCTAGACATAGCATGAAGCAATATCAAATCACATCATGAGATAATGTTCTTTTGTCAGCCTTCCTTTCACAAATCTTGCTTTTTAACTAAGAGAATAAGGGCTTCTGAAACAGAATTTTCAGGGGGCAACCATATTTACAGATAGGATTTTGGTTTTATTATTTCTGCCAAATACGTATTTTTATACAGAGCAAACAATACTGGTCTCCCATTCCTCTTCTCGGCATAAAGTCCTTCTCTAAGACGCATTTATTTAATAAACAAAAAAATGACTTAAGGAGAAATGTTGAGTAATCAACAAGTTTTTGACCTGTAAATATGGCAAAAATAATTAAGGGAATAAAAGAGTAAGTGTATATTTTAAAATGTCAGTGGAATAGGCAAATGACTATGTTTGAGAAAATGGTGGTTATTTATCCCAGATTGGAATATTTAAGCAATAGTATTGTTTGGGGCCTAGCATAAAACTTAAGAAAAAAGGACAGACTGACATAAAATAAAATCTCTTTAACTTCTCTGTGGATCCCTTGAGGCACAGCAAGTGGTCTTTAGAATTAGTTAATACATGTCTAATTAATGAGGCTTGGTACTTGAACATCTGCATTTTGCTCTTCATTTATTTTCCTTCTCCAACAGAATAAACCTCTGAACAGTGAAATTATATATAATAGGGCCAATTAGTAGAGAAGGAGCCTGAACATCTTTAGAGAAGATGTGAGAAGGTATGGTTGGCTTAAGATTAAAACTAATTGTCTTACTTCATTTGTTCTCATTTCTTTTTCTCTGCAACTTTAAATAAAGTACCCATAAATTTCAGATTAAAACAAAGAAAAAGCCAAGGTAAAGTTATGACAAAGATAGCAACACTGTGTTTTGCGGGCCATTTACTTCATTCCAGCCTTTTCCTTATCTGTGGTGGTTAGGAAGCCTGAACAAAACTTCCAAGAATTAAACATATTTCCAGATATTTCCTCCATCCAGCTCCCCTTGGAGATGGAAGTTATCATTGTCTCCCACTTTTCAATATGGTCGTGCTTCCTATAATCTTTTTCTGATACCATTTCTCTTCTCTGAAATTGCCACCTCCACTGTTCTCTAACACATTGTGTTTCAAAGCCCAAACAAGTCCAAGCTCCTCATGCAGACTTCCTAGATGATTCCAGCCACCAGAACCTTATTGAGCTCTCTGTATTATCATTTCAATCACAAAATTAAAATTTGGTTATGAACAGGCTATTTTCTGTTGCACAAAATTAGCAATTTATTATATACAGTCTTGTTCTCAACCATCATTTCATGTATTTAACATGTGTCTCTTAATTACTAGGTTATATCATGTTACTTTTGATCTCTACAGAACTGTGTGTGTTTCGTGCACAATCATCCCCTAAATTTCATGATCTTGTAAACCATGTGGAATACAAATATTAGTAACTTACATATCCTAATTATGTAAGAGAATGCCTGCATGTGTTTTGAAATTCCTGTTCTTGCTGATGAAATGCTTGTATTTAATAAATGCCCAGCTGTGACAGCTAAAATTAACACATCTTCCTCTAACATTAAGTAGAATGCTCTGTAAGCCTGCACTGGAGCAGAATGTATATCTGCCAATTTTTAGAACCTCTAGGAAAATAGGGCACCTTTTAGCATAACTGACAGAAGCATCAGTGTGTCTAACGTTGGAGGCTTCACCTTCCTAAATTTGTAAGTATTATATAATTATTTTCATAATAATGAAACTTACGATTTAGCGATACATTTACTGGGTTCCAGAAACATAAGAGCTTTACACATGTAAAAATTGTACCATCCTCCTGTAAACTATATTAGACGGTATAACTGTTTCCATGACTTTACAAATGAGTAAACTGACGCCTGTATAGCACATAAAAGACCCAGAAATAAAACTCAGTCTAGTTCATTATAAAGTTAAATGCATTAAAATATTAAGACCTTAATCAATTAACACAAAGACAACAAGGCAATCTCAGAGAGTGAATATATTAATAATTCAGAATCACCTATCATGTCCAAATCAACCAGTTTCCACCCTATCTTAAGGAAGACCACCCCCATGCATAGCTTCAATCACCAGGAAGCCAGTGATATCAGAGTGAGCCTCCTCCTCCTTCTGTTTCTAATACACTTGTTCTGCTTTGGAAGATCCTCTTTCAGTCCTCTTGCTCCATCCCACCATCTTCCTTCTTTGCTAGATTTTAGCTGTATCTTAGAACCTTAACTTCAGAAAAATTCCCTACTAAGTACAGACAGGCCTCTCTACACACACACTAGTCACCACATTCCTTCAACTGAATATTAATAACATATGGAGTGTCCTTTTCCTATGGGAGACATCTACTAATTACCAACCCAACATGCATTCACTAAATTTCAACATCCGCTGGATCATGAAAAAGCAAGAGAGTTCCAGGAAAGCATCTATTTCTGCCTTATCGACTATGCCAAAGCCTTTGACTGTATGGTTCACAACAAACTGTGGAAAATTCTGAAAGGGATGGGAATACCAGACCACTTGACCTGCCTCTTGAGAAACCTGTATGCAGGTCAGGAAGCAAAGGTTAGAACTGGACATGGAACAACAGACTGGTTCCAAATAGGAAAAGGAGTTCGTCAAGGCTGTATATTGTCACCCTGCTTATTTAACTTCTATGCAGAGTACACCATGAGAAACGCTGGACTGGAAGAAACACAAGCTGGCATCAATTTTGCGGGGAGAAATATCAATAACTTCAGATATGCAGATGACACCACCCTTATGGCAGAAAGTAAGAGGAACTCAAAAGCCTCTTGATGAAAGTGAAAGTGGAGAGTGAAAAAGTTGGCTTAAAGCTCAACATTCAGAAAACGAAGATCATGGCATCCGGTCCCATCACTTCATGGGAAATAGATGGGGAAACAGTGGAAACACTGTCAGACTTTATTTTTGGGGGCCCCAAAATCACTGGAGATGGTGACTGCAGCCATGAAATTAAAAGACGCTTACTCCTTGGAAGGAAAGTTATGACCAACCTAGATACCATATTCAAAAGGAGAGACATTACTTTGCCAACAAAGGTCCATCTAGTCAAGGCTATGGTTTTTCCTGTGGTCATATATGGATGTGAGAGTTGGACTGTGAAGAAGGCTAAGAGCCAAAGAATTGATGCTTTTGAACTGTGGTGTTGGAGAAGACTCTTGAGAGTCCCTTGGACTGCAGGGAGATCCAACCAGTCCATTCTGAAGGAGATCAGCCCTGGGATTTCTTTGAAAGGAATGATGCTAAAGCTGAAACTCCAGTACTTTGGCCACCTCATGCGAAGAGTTGATTCATTGGAAAAGACTCTGATGCTGGGAGGGATTGGGGGCAGGAGGAGAAGGGGACGACAGAGGATGAGATGGCTGGATGGCATCACTGACTCGATGGATGTGAGTCTCAGTGAACTCCGGGAATTGGTGATGGACAGGGAGGCCTGGCGTGCTGTGATTCATGGGTTAGCAAAGAGTCGGACACGACTGAGCGACTGAACTAAACTGAACTGAAATTTCTTATATATGTAAAACATAATCCCAGCAATTCTGAAAGCCACAGAACATCATGACAGAGCTTCTATCATCATGGATTCTAGACTATGCATTTCAATATATGAAGGAATATTAGTTTCCTATTGCTTCTATGGCAAATTATTACAAATTCACTAGCTTAAAATAACATGACTTGATTATCTTACAATCCTGCAGGTTAGAAGTGCACCACTAAATTCAAGATGTAGTTAGGGCTGTGCTTTTTTCAGGGGATACACCATTTTCTTGCACATTCCAGCTTCTAGATGCTGCCCACGTTCTTTGTTTCATGATCCCTTCCTCCATTTTCAAAGTCCTCATCTCTGCATCTCTGTGCCTTTCTTCTATAGCCACAGATCTCTCTATGCCTCTCTTCTTCTGTATCTTTCCTCCAATTAAATACCTTCGTGATTCTATGGTGGTACCCTGGATAATCCAAAATAAATCCTTATTTTAGTGTCAATTGGTGGAAGGTATTAAGTCCACCTGAAATCTCAAGCCTACTTTGTCAGGTAACCAGGCATATATATATATATATATATATGTATATGTATATATGTATATGTATATGTGTGTGTGTGTGTGTTACAGGAATTAGGACAAAGACATTTTTTATGGAAATAGCTCTATTCTGCTCATCAAGAAGGGTTAAGGAGAAGAACATCAAAGGAAAAAGGATCCACAAGGGAAAAAAGGACAGAAAAAAAGAAAAACACAGATTTGTCAGGGAACAGTCAAGGATAGAATTTCCACCGAGTGTTCCATCAAGACATCTTACAGACGTTACAGATTTTGATGAGATTGCAAGAACATAAGTATTTTCTGTATGGTGGTCTCATTTTTGAAACTAAGTTATAAAATATTAATAAATAACTAGAAGGGAAGAGAGAGAGAGGTGAGTGAAAGAAATCCAAGAGATCAATCTTAAATGCTATTAAGTTAGCAGATTTACTCTAGCCGAAACTTTAAGTCCTGATCTTTCTCTTATAGTTTTAGCATATCAATACAACTCTTAGAAAGTAGGCTATCTTCAACCAATACTCAAGGGGTGCATGAGCAAGAGAGACAGAAAGAAGGGGAGGAGGGGGATGGGGTAAGTGTTGCCTACTGAGATGCCAGCTTCAGCCCTCTTGATGTCCAGGCACAGAACATTTGTTTAGACCCAATTAAGGGCTTCTGACTGGAGTCAAGATATAGAATGTTAGGTTCTAAGATGAAGACTATGGAGTTATACTTGTGATGGGCCACACATCTGCACAGTATTTTTGGTGAGAGATCATATATTCACTTTTCAATAGTGATAGCATCTGAAAGAACTCCTTGGACAGAATAAATTCATCAATAGTATTAACAGTTTGATTTTATTTATCTCTTTAAAATAAAATTACCTAAATTCTCATCAAACTCAAAGACCCAAGCAGGCTTTACCTCTCCAAATAATTTTCCAAACTCTATTTTTATCATATTAAAGCCTATGTCATACTGTTTAGCATTTGATCATACATCATTATCTACTATTCTGTAACTGTTTTGCAGCCTTGATATCTTCCCAACTCATTTATATGCTTTTTAAGACCAGTTTTTTTTTTAAAGTTCTCATGTTTCTAGCCATACAGATTAGTACGCAATGGATGGAAAGGAATACAACTGAAAGGTCCTGGTCAAAAATACTTCCCTTGAATCAATTTATATTTCAAATGTAATCATTATTCAAATGTGTTTGAACTTTTCAGGGGGCTTCACTGCAACTACTGCAGATATTTATGATCATATTTCACATAACAGTACAGCAAGAAATTACAAAAGGAGTAATACTACCATGTGTTGCATAATGACTGTGTGCCAGAAACCATTCATTTTAAGTATTCTGTAGGTATTATCTCATTGTATCTTGATCAAAACTCCAGATCACAAATCACTGTACAATTTAAATGAAGGATTTACATGAAGTCCTAAACACAGAATCTTACCTACCAATGATCAGTGAAAGGTAGCAGAATATATAACCCCAAAACATGATGGAGGAGTTTAGGACACGCTACCCCAAAATATGCCACTTTGGTATACTGATTATTTTGCATTGGAAGCACTAGCAATTCAACCGCAAATTCAGGAAGAGGCTTTCTCTGAACTGCTCTTATCTGCCTAAAAACATAGCCTCCAAAAAGAAACCAGCAGTCACAGATCCCCTCCCCTGGAGTTTCATCAGCCAAGAAAGACAAACTCTTATCAGAGGACAGATGACTATAAATTGATGCCACATCCAGACAAACCTTGTCTTAAACTGTCACACCTCCCATCTATTCTTCAAAGATCCTGTTCAACTTTCCCTAGAAGTCATTCACTCTCCTCTAGGAGGCCTGTATTTCCCCTTCCTTTTTCCTATTAAGATGATATTTAATCCTGAATTCTAAGCCACTTCAGGAAGTTAATAATTTTTCCCTGGGTATTTCTCATATGTACATGAGCTACACATGTTAATAAACTTCTGCTTGTTTTTCTCTTGTTAATATGTCTTTTACTGCAGGGGTCTCAGCTAAAAATTCAAAAGAGAAGATGCAAATTTATTTCTCCTCCTTTACAATCGGCCGTCAAAAACTGTCAGCTACTTTTCAATCTTTATACAATATCTTTCATGAAAACAACTGGAATTCAATAATTACAGTGACCTATTTCTCAGTATTTAATAAAAATTAACAATACAACAACTAACAAGACGTTAACAACGGAATAATAAGTTATTCCGACCTGGTATGGCTCATTTTCTTGCCCCTGGATTCTTCCTAGTATGCATAAGCATTTGCAGTATTTCTCAATGAGAGCAGACAGCTTGCTTAATTTTGTTCCTGCGGCATTAAAACTATTCCTTAACTAAAGTTTTTAAGCGAAAGGCCTTAGGTGTCGGAATTATAACAACCAGTCATTTCAAAGCATCAACTAAAGCAATGTGAACCCTCAGAAGAGCTGAATGCATTAAAGAAATGGCCTCCCCATGGAGAGAAATACAGAGAGAGTCCTATTTTCTCTGTTTGAAAATAAAGCATCCGGTTTTCAGGGGTCCAGACCATTAGAAAAGGATTATGCTCTTGCTCTTTGGTTTGGAGGACAGAACAATTAGGTGGTGGGAAGCACACCTACATATCTCTGGTGAGGGTGTGTCAGAAAGACATATTAGAGTTCTAGAAGGGTGAGCGATCCATGCAGAACCTGAGGCAAGTAACAAATGAGTCTGAGTATCTTTGAAAAAATGTTGCATACTATAGCAGAACTTGAAAGAAAGTAGGTGTTTCTTTAATTTTTGGAATTACAGTAGTAATTGCCATTATAATTCATCTAGCATCAAAGCAAGCTTATGGAATAGAGCTTGGGGTGCTGTTCTTCAAAGGGCTTCTTTATTTCTCAGGATTTAGCATTGCCCTTCAGCCAAAACCACCAAAGAAGTCTCACCTGCTATTTCAGTGTAAAGTTAAAATATTAATGGGGCTGAAGAGCAGCACTGCCTCTGGAAAGGCATCTATCATTTTGCAACCATATTTTACTGTCCAGGGAACTGAGATACTTCAATGCTGAAATGGAAACCGGTGGAGGAGGAAGGGCAGATTTTCTACTCCTTTTCAATCCATATTTTTCATGAAAGTAGAACTATGAAACTCTTTTCCCGTCCAGACTTTAAGACCCCCTGGGTACATTTCAAGCCTTGAATATCTCTACCTTGTTCCATTTTGCTTTTCACAGCTCTTCTCTACCAGCTCTGCAGTACGAAAGCAACATTTTAGAGTCTCATTTTGATATACTTCCTATCAGGACAAGTAATAATTTCAAATAGTAGGAAAATCACCTGGGTAATAAAATACCTAACTTTATATATTTAAATACAATGATATTAGTTTTGAGATGATTGAAGAAGAAATAATTTACTTTTTAGATTGTTTTTACATCCATTTTACTTCATTCTTTCACACTATTCACTAAATTCATAGGTGTGCCAATAATGAAAAAATATTGGAAAACCATTCATTAAACCAAAAGACATAAAAAACCAACTTAGGTGAAAAATATCACCCTCTTTCATATACTGATTTAATATTTTATTGAACTGTTTGCAGTAACATACTAACAATAATAATAAAAAACAGCATCATTGAAAATTTACAATGGCATTGTAATGAGTAAGCCCTTAGCAGCCATTATTTTATTTTATCCTCAGAGCAAACTCTATTTGGAAGGTACTGTGTGTTATTTCACAAATGAGGAAAACGAAGCACAGTGTGGTTTAAGGCCCTTACCTAAGATCACACATGTACACAGGAGTCAGGATTTGAATCCAGGCAGGAAGTGTGACAACCAATGACCACACTCTAAAGCGTATCATTCATTTTGAAGAATGTGTTTTCTCTTCCCGTATGGGAAAATGGAATGAGGAAATGGAAATCTGGTATTTAATAAAAACTAGTGTGCACAAAGGGCTTTCCAGGTGGCTCAGTGAAAAAGAATCCTCCTGCCAATGCAGGACATGCAGGTTGATCCCTGGATCAGGAAGATCCCCCGGAGAAAGAAATGGCAACCCACTCCAGTATTCTTGCCTGGGAAATCCCACAGAGAAGTCTGGTAGGCTACAGTCCACGGGGTTGCAGAGGAGCCAGACACGACTTAGCAACTAAACAACTTTGAGACATTGCATTGTTTCATCCTGGTGCCTTTGTTTTTGTACAGCACAAAAACAGTGAGATGTTTCTAAAACGTTGGAGGATTTTAGATGCATTACAGTATGAACTCATTTCATCTGCATGATAACCCAATTAAGTAGATATTGTTTTTATACCCATTTTCCAATGAAGCATCTTCAACACAAAAAATTTTAGTAATTTAACGAAGATTATGAAGCTAGTAAATGGCAAGAAATATTCATACATACTTCCCCATAGCCAATGTGAATCTCATTCTCAGTTCAATGAAGTGGATGTTTCCTACACTCAGAGGAGACTCTTATTAATACCTATGCCCTAACCAAGGCAAGCTGGTATATGACTCAGGAACAGGTATTTCTATTTTCTATCCTCTGGGATTCTTATTTATTGTTTTTTCCACAAGGTTCACTGGATTAATTCCAATTTATTACATAATTTCTAAGTTACTCCTCTTAGTTCCTTGTAAAACAGTGGCCTTCATAGGTGTCTAAACAAAGAAAAGCCAGTTAAGCAGTTGTAATATAAGTAAGCAATGGTGGAACAGGTTTCTCCCTGGAAGGTTTCATACCAACTTCTCCAATGCTCTAAGGAATGCTTTTGACAAGCTGCAAAATCATACTCTTCAAAACTCACTATTTGTATGAACTGCATGACTTAGTATGACAGGAATTCTGAAATTGGATATTACAAATAATATTGTTAGTAACAAATTTATTCCTTAAATATGTATTTTCTTGCATGTTTTAAAAAATATTTCTGACATATTTTATAATAAAAAAATTGTGATTATCTCTGGAAATTAGTAGTTTCAAAAGGTGCAAATAAGCAAATGAATAGAGGTAAATGGAGAAAAATTCTTAATGAAACAAGAACGATAAGGGTAGTTTAACTGGCTTAATTGGGTCATCAGCCATAGTTAAATACACCTGGGACTACTGACCATCTTGAGACAAGGAAATCGTTTCTACACAGTATCTTTAGGAGTCTTGTCTTCTTTCTTTTCTTTTTCCAAATGTCGAGGAGAGATGAATGATCAACCAGTCCTGCCAAATGAAACAGTCATCTTTTCAGTTTATCTCCAGAAGATTAAATGTAGTTCATGAAAATTAATTTTATATAATCTAAAAGTCCGCATATTGCTGAAAATGTGTGATCAGTGACTTTTCATGATGAATTTGGAAAAAACCAAACTGAAGTCCTTTACTGCAAATTATTATACTTTAAATAATTTGACTTATTTACAAGCACTTAAGCTGACACATGTGCCATGGTAATCGTAAGAACTGGACTGAGACTGTAACCCCAGGAGTAACTATGATTATTTCCTTACCCCACAGCTGTGTTTCATGCAACAGAGTTACTCACTTGTTCACCATTTAAGTTCACCATTCCTTTTTCTGTAACTTCAGATTTCAGTGCTGCAGTTCAGATACATTCAACTTGTTTCTAAAACTCACAAGTATCTTCTTTTGAACTCTAGGCCTGCGCTCTTCAAAACTACCTACTTGTCCTCAGCCTCGGTGAACTTTCTTGTTTTATGATTATAAGACATATGATTATAAGACAACTTTCTTGTCTTATGATTATAAGACACACCTGTTAGAGGAAGCATCCAGAGGCTGTGCTCACTAGTTGACCCTCAAGCTGAATCCAGGCAACTGGAGGCTCCTCACCCTCTCCCGGAGAAAGCAATGGCAACCCACTCCAGTAATCTTGCCTGGAAAATCCCATGGGCGGAGGAGCCTGGTAGGCTGTAGTCCATGGCGTCGCGAAGAGTCGGACACAACTGAGTGACTTTACTTTCACCCACTCCAGTGTTCTTGCCTGGAGAATCCTAGGGACGGCGGAGCCTGGTGGGCTGCCGTCTATGGGGTCGCACGGAGTCGGACACGACTGAAGCGACTTAGCAGCAGCAGCAGCAGCAGCACCCTCTCGCTTGTCCTTAGAATGTGTGTTCTGCCATCATTCCCACCGGAGAAGCTGGTTCCAGGAGTAGTCTCGAGAGAGAAAGGTGATGTTGAGACCATTTTGAAGCTAAGGAGACTGAACTCTATTGAAGCCTCTGTATAAACTTTTAAGATTCTGGCAGATGGGTGTAGAGGGTGATTTCTTCCTCTAGCGAGAGCCCAAGTAAGCGTTACTCCCGTTTCCTTGCTTATTAAACCTGCCGCCAACATAGAGCCAACCTCACTCTGGCTCTATCCTGGTTCTAACCAGATACTGAACTGTTTTTAAGCTGTAACAGAATGAAACTGCAACTCACGCAGTAGACATTCGCAGAGGAGAAAATTTTTACCTCAAAACTTTCCAGAACCAAAATTGTCCCCTCCCACGGCACCAAAAAACCCCGAGTATGACCCGGAACCTGAATGTCCCGGACCCTTTAGAAAAGGACGAATCTATTACCCAGAAATCTGTTCTGCTGAAGCCCTTTCCCCACACCTTCCCATAAATTGCCAAGTTCCAGAGCCCTCCAGCAGTCAAATCCTGCCCTGCCAGGGCTTCAGCATACCAGCTGTCCTCCTCTGATTTATAGAAGTTTGACAGATTTGAGCCTGGCCACCTGTCTCATTGCCAGCCGAAATCACAGTACTTTTTCTTATCTCAAAAGTCTGTGCCATAGTATTGGTGCCTATGCATATCAGGCTTATATAGCCACCTACCAGTCTAGAATGGTCACCCTCTTTCTTCACTGTCTCCTTGCCCTGGGGTATGGGCGCCACTCTGTGAACCTCCAACACTCTCACTCCCTTGCCCTGCCTCTTCAGGACTCAACCTGACAAGGCTAGTTCATCCAAGTTTCATGTCAGTCAGACAAAATGGGATCAATAGTTTTTTCTCAGGAAAAGAGGTATGGTTGTGGGTTATGGACTTACGCAGAAAAGAAACTTGCAGAAAGGAAAAAAAGGAACTTATTTTGTTACTTATGCTATGAAGTGAAAAGAAAACATAAAAATTACCTGTGCTTCATGAAGATCACAGCTCTACTGCTGCAGTTCTCATCTTGGACAGAATTCTGTTGTACTAATGATACCACTGACTCTGGTCCCACCTCTCTATGAAGCAAGTTACTATGTCTGAAATTGCGTCCCATCTGTGACAGACATTCTTCTGCAAAGATTCCATTATAATTTGAGTTTGGAAAAATCCATATGTAATCCTTATGCAAGTGCAATCTGTGCGCTGTACATGAAGACTCTGCTTTCTCACCAAAGCCCTGATTCTGTTTTATTTTGCCTCTGATTTTCAATCAGTAATTTTCCTCCTCTGATTCCAAGAGAAAGACCAAAATTCAAAAATTAAATGTACATGGCCCCTCCATAATTTGTATGTGTGCTATGTATAATCAGATTATGGGCTTCTTCCCTGCAGAAGCTTAATTTTCAGAGGTCAGATAATGTGTGTCATCATCTGTAGGAACGCCCTGGTTTTCATGCTGGTACACATACATTAACCCTAAACAGTTTCCCACTTAAAATGTTTCACTAGAATCATGTACAAGTATGTGTATACTTGGACCTCCCTATCCCCAAAAAGGAATAAAATAACTTGCTGTTTAGCAACCAGCTAAGACCATACTTTGGCCATCTGATGCAAAGAACTGACTCATTGGAAAAGACCCCAATGCTGGGAAAGATTGAAGGCAGGAGGAGAAGGGGACACAGAGGATGAGATTGTTGGATGGCATCACCGACTCAATGGATGAGTAAATTCGAGTAAGCTCGGGAGTTGGTAATGGACAGGGAAGTCTGGTGTGCTGCAGTCCATGGGGTAACAAAGAGTCGGACACGACTGAACAACTGAACTGAAGAGCATACTGTGACATGTTTCCAATGGAGTATCTCTCTGTAAGACAGTTCTTGTGGGTTATAAACAATGACATCAACCAATCATCACTAAAAAAAGGTCACATGGTAGTTGATATTTCTCCTAGAGTGACCAAGGGAAAGGCTTGACTATATTTGTGAGAATTAAAAACAAATTGCAAGTTCCCAGTCTATCCTTTGTCCTTATAAAGAACCAACAACGTTTTGTTGTCTCTCAGTACCCCATTCGGTGCATCTTGACCTGTTTTTTTTATGTCTTAGTTTATTAAAATAAATGTTGTACATTCTTGGTGTGGCCAAAAATAAACGATGGTTCATATTGTGCGTAGGTTCTTGCTCATAACAGTCCAGACTGCTAACAGATTGCTAATGTGTTAACAGCTCTATTATAAGACTCTTAAGCATGCATTTTTTGTGCCATTTGTGAAGTCAAATTCTCCATGCTAAAGGAGTACTGCACAGGAACACTGGGACAGATGCCCAGACTCTTCCTGCACGCAGATATCCACAGTCAGTGTACTATATCCAGATGGCAGAGTGTTCTTACATTCTTCAAGGTGTGCTGATTATTCAGGTGTGCCCACACTGGAAACCAGAATATTGATCTGAAATTCTCAGATAGGCTTCCTGCCTCCTGCTTCAGACCTGCATATAATAGAATTAAAGGTATCTTAAATGTAGAAGCTTCTGGGAATGATGACAGTTTAAAAAATTAAGAATGGGTGGACTCCATAAAATCAGATACTTTTTCAGTTTCTCCTTCCAAAGATACCAGTGAAAATCTTTACACAGATGTGACTCAGAGTATCTCTAATTCTTGTGTGATCCAGACTTTTAAAACTGTAAATTATTTACATTGGTTAATATCTATTTATAAATTTTATGCTGTTGTCCCATGGAGTCTAGGTATTGATATTGTCAAGAGAGATTCTGACTTTAGATTGGAACATGGATGGTGGCTAGGAGCATGAATACATGTCTGATACATGCAGTGTGCGACATAAAGGCATTTCAGGGACATTGTTTAAGATAACTGGTTCTAACTTTAACATTATCTGTTCTGTTTTATGAAGTTACTCATTAGTGCTAGGAGAATATTCTGTAGAAGACTGTCACGGTCCCTCAATCTTCAGTTCACAGTGTCAGTGGGGTTCAGGCATTGATTTAGATTGACTCAGGTTGTTGTTGTTGAGTGGCTAAGTCACATCCAATTTTTGTGACCCTGTGGACTGTAGCATGCAAGGCTCCTCTGTCCACTACTATCTCCCAGAGTTTGCTCAAATTCATGTCCATTGAGTCGGTCATGCCATCTAACCATCTCATCCTCTGCCACACTCTTCTCCTTTTGCCTTTAATTTTTCCCAGCATCAGGGTCTATTCCAATGAGTAGACTCTTTGCAGCAGATGGTCAAAGTACTGGGGCTTCAGCTTCAGCATCCATTCAGCTTCCAGTGAATATTCAGGGTTGGTTTCCTTTTGGATGGACTGGCTTGATCTCCGTGCAGTTCAAGGGACTCTCAAGAGTCTTTTCCAGCACTACAATTTGAAAGCATCAATTATGGTCCAACTCTCACTTCCTTACATGACTTCTGTAAAAACCATAGCTTAGACTATACAGACCTTTGTCAGCAAAGTGATATCTCTGCTCTTTTATATGCTGTCTAGGTTTGCCATAGCTTTCCTTCTAAGGAGCAAGCACCTTTTAATTTGGTGGCTGCTATCACTATCCACAGTGATTTTGGAGCCCAAGAAAAGAAAATCTATCACTGATTCCATTTTCCCCCCTTCAATTTGCCATAAAGTGGTAGAATTGGATGTCATGATCTTCTTTTTTTTGAATTTTGGGTTTTAAACCAGCTTTTCCATTCTCTTTTTTCACCCTCATCAAGAGGCTCTTTAGTCCTCTTCACTTTCTGCTATTAGAAAGTGAATAGGAACTCAGATATGCCATTTCTGCATATCTGAGGTTGTTGATATTTCTCCTGGCAATCTTGATTCCAACTTGTGATTCATCCAGCCCAGCATTTTGCATGATTTACTCTGCATATAATTTAAATAAGCAGGGTGACAATACACACCCTCGTTGTACTGAGTCAGGTAACACACAGACAAATCATATTGAGTACTTATTTATAGTCATTATGCCAAAAACATACTTTATATGCACAAAATTCCTATAAGAATATAAATATTACAAATCTTACTCTGTATTCAATACTTTTGTAATAAAAATAATGATAATAAATGCAATGTATTTGTTCATGAAATTGAAATTTTAAGGAGGAGGTTTGTCTTCAGGCACAGAAGGTCAGGATGACCAAACAATATTGCATGGATTCTCTGTACTCTCCAGTTGTTTTGTTTTCCTCTATGCTGACTTCGGTGGCTCAGATTGTAAAGAATCTGCCTACAATTTGGGAGACCTGGATTCGATCCCTGGGTTGGGAAGTCCCCAGGGAGGAGGGAATAGTAACTCACTCCAATATTCTTGCCTGGAGAATCCCCATGGACAGAGGAGCCTGGTGGGCTGCAGTCCATAGGGTCCCAAAGAGTCAGACACAACTGAGAAACTAAGCACAGCAAGCACAGCACATGTTGACTTAATCTGGAGGCAAATTCTTAAAAAAAAAAAAAAAAAATTAACTACCCATCTGGATATTCAGTCCTATAGATTTTCCAGTAATTCCAACAATGATTCTGGGCTGTTGCTTGATCGTTGATATTCTGTGGTTGTGCCTAAATCATGTGCCTACCTCTGAAGCCACACGGCACATTCAGCATTGTCTGAAATACAAGCATTGGATCCAAGGGAGGGTAGTTCACAGAAAAAAAATGTGTGTGCATGCTGAGTCACTCAATCATAGCTGACTCTTTGCAACCCCATGGACTGTAGCACACCAGGCTCCTCTGTCCATGGGGTTTTACAGGAGTGGGTTGCCATTTCTTCCTTCAGGGGACTTTTCCCACCCAGGGATCTATGTCTCCTGCATTGGCAGGTGTATTCTTTACCACTGAACCACTTGGGAAGACCAAGAAGAAACTCAGGAAGCTGTTATTATAAGAGAACTAACAGGATGTTGTGCTGACTAAAACAGGAAGTATCCAGTGTATTGTCACCTTACAGCTAATTACACTGAAGCTTTGGTAATGTCCTATGTAAGTAAAACCAAAACTCATACGCAGGCCTGCTGACCTCAGAGCCACTCTTGATAATCATCCCTTATTGTCTATCAGAACCAGTTAGATGAGCTCTGATATCAAACTTAGGGAGGACTGTTTATTCTGATCCAATCTCTAGAACTCAAACAACAGTAATTTAACAAGTGAAAATAAATTTTTTTCCAGTTTTTAATCTTTAAAAATAACATATTTGTTAAAACTCAGATATATGTATGAATATCAAGAACTTCAGACATATATCCCACTAAGATCATGCTCTGCTTTAAGGACAATTTATGAAGGGCTTCAAAATCTCAGAAATGATGAACTATTTGACAAGCACATTATGATTTTTTTTTGCTGTAGCTTGGATTTTTAAATTAAAACTAAATAATTTTAATTTAATTTAAATTAAATAATTGTTTTAAATATAAGTAATTAACTCAAAATTGATTTTCTATAAGCATAGCTATGATATATGACAAAGAGCTAAGACAGACAAAGTAGAGGGTGATTCAAAGACCTTCTTTTGTCTTCCCTTTAAAATCCCTGCCACCCCTCATCTTTTTTAATCCTTGACAACCATTTTCAAAAAGGCTTTCTGAGATCATAAAACAGATCAGGTTTCACAGAACTGGATACATACGTCTACTCACATAAGAATGCAGCCTTCTAGTTCTATTTCTTCTGCTGTAAGTCAGCTAACTAGCCTCACAGTATGACTGCTAATAAAAATTCTCATTATACCACAGCATGTTTGGCAGAACTCACACTGCTTTACATAAAACAGCTTCAAAAGTGAGGAGGAAAATATCCATCGCCTCACATGGGAGTTGTGTTGATTATGACATTATCATTTTCAAGATGAGAAAACACAGAAAGGTTAAGTGACTGTGGAAGGTCACACATTTCCTCCGTGTGAAGGAGGATGACAATTTTGTTTGCAAAATTTGGAGAACTGGAAACAGCATTATCTAAGCAGTCACAGATTAACAGTCCCTGCACCTTCTGGCTGGGGCACACTATTAGGAATGCATTTATCCTCATATATCATGTGTCATTGTTGTTTTGCTACTGCATGAGTAATTAATTAATCGTTAGAGTGATGCTTAACTTGCTAGATTGTTTTCAATTTTCACTTAGTTTTACATAAAAGTTTACCAATTTATTTAAAGTTGGTTCTTCTAAATCTTATGAAATGTTGGCCTTTTTTACTGTGTAGGGTAACTGAAGCTCTATAACCTTTACCTTTAAATAATTTAACATGAGAAAACATGGAGGAAAGATAAAGATATTCAGCTGATTCAACTAAAATCTGATTCTGTTTAAATTACCTTAAGTTTCTTCACTGATTTCTCCAATGGCACAAATCAGAATGTCATCAACACCAAACCTACCATGTGAATCAACAGATGGGTTAATCTGAAGGGTGAACTTTACAAGTAGAAACCCAGGTGACAATAATTGCTTGATGTAGCCTTCTAAACCCGCATACTCTGTAATCACATCAGCCATTTTTATTCTTAACTTTCACACTGACAGCTTTTGAAGCTCTGTTTTCTGTTTTGCAGCATTCCAAAACACTAACCAGCCATTTCAACTTTCTTAACACATGCAGGTCAGCTCATATATTAACATTAAAGGAATTGTCTTTATAGACTAATTGATCAAAACCCTTATTCATGGAACACAAAGCAACTGCACCTGTGATTATAATTACAAAATTATTTTTATTCACAGCTCAGTTCAGTTCAGTTGCTCAGTCGTGTCTGACTTTTTGTGACTCCATGGACTGTAGCACATCAGACTTCCCTGTCCATCACCAACTCCCAGAGCTTGCTCAAACTCATGGCCATCAAGTCAGTGATGTCATCCAACCATCTCATTCTCTGTCATCCTCTTCTTCTGTCTTCAATCTTTCCCTGCATCAGAGTCTTTTCCAATGGCATCAGGTGGCCAAAGTGTAGGAGCTTCAGCTTCAACATCAATCATTCCAGTGAATATTCAGGATTGATTTCCATTAGGATTGACTGGTTTGATGTCCTTGCAGTCCAAGGGACTCTCAAGAGTCTTCTGCAACACCACAATTCAAAAGCATCAATTCTTCAGCATTCAGCTTTCTTTATAGTTCAACTCTGACATTCATACATGACTACTGGAAAAACCATAGCTTTGACTAGACAAACCTTTGTTGGCAAAGTAATGTCTCCACTTTTTAATATGCTGTCTAGGTTGGTCATAACTTTTCTTCCAAGAAGCAAGTGTCTTTTAATTTCATGGCTGGAGTCACCATCTGCAGTGATTTTGGACCCCAAGAAAATAAAGTCTGTCATTGTTTCCGATGTTTCCCCATCTATTTGCCATTAAGTGATGGGACAGGATACCATGATCCTCCATTTTTGAATGTTGAGTTTCAAGTCAGGTTTTTCACTCTCCTCTTGAACTTTCATCAAGTGAATCTGTAGTTCCCCTTTGCTTTCTTCCATAAGGATGGTGTCATCTGCATATCTGAGGTTACTGATATTTCTCCCAGCAATCTTTATTCCTGCTTACGCTTCATCCAACCCAGCATTTTGCATGATGTATTATGCATATAAGTTAAACAAGCAGGGTGACAATATACAGCCTTGACATATTCCTTTCCCAATTTGTAACCAGTCTGTTGTTCCATGTCCAGTTTTAACTGTTACTTATTGATCTACATACAGATTTCTCAGGAGACAGGTAAGTTGGTCTGGTATTCCTGTCTCTTGAAAAATTTTCCACAGTTTGTTGTGATCCATACAGTCAAAGGCACTGCCGTAGTCAATAAAGCAGAAGTAGATGTTTTTCTGGAGCTCTCTTGCATTTTCAATGATCCAAAGGACATTAGCAACTTAATCTCTGGTTCCCCTGCTTTTTCTAAAGCCAGCATGAACTTCTGGAAGTTCTTGGTTCACATACTGTTGGAGCCTCGCTTGGAGAATTTTGAGCATTACTTTGCTAGCATGTGAGATGAGTGCAATTGTGTGGTAGTTTGAACATTCTTTGGCATTGCCTTTTTTTGGGGATTGGAATGAAAACGGACCTTTTCCAGTCCTGTGGCTACTGCTGAGTTTTCCAAATTTGCTGGCATATTGAGTGAAACACTTTAACAGAATCATCTTTCAGGATGTGAAATAGCTCAACTGGAATCCCATCACCTCCACTAACTTTGTTCATAGTGATGCTTTCTAAGACCTACTTGACTTTGCATGTACTGCTTACATATGAATTAAAAAATCATTATGTTGCTATATCCTAGTGGCTCAGCAGGTAAGGAATCTGTCTGCAATTCAAAAAACACAGAAAACTAGAATTTGGTCCCTAGGTCAGGAACACCCCCTGGAGAAGGAAATGGAGTGTGTTGTTTAACCTTAGTTTATGTAAGAGTAATGGAAGGGTCAACCGAGAGAATGTAATATAGTATGCTGCTGCTGCTGCTGCTAAGTCGCTTCAGTCGTGTCTGACTCTGTGCGACCCCATAGACAGCAGCCCACCAGGTTCCCCTGCCGGGAGCCACCACAAGAAATCCCACCCATGACATGGTCATGTGGAAGAGATCTGACGAGCAAGGTGGATCAGAACTCTAGGGACCACTGGATCTGCTCGAACATCTACCCCAAAACCAGAATCTGTCTGTCTTACTATTTTGTGCCTTTCACCAACTCTTCTGACATTAATGGGGGGCTATTCCCAACCACCTTTCTCTAGAGAGAGTCAACTTAGAGCTTTAGTTAATAAGTCTCCTGGGCATGATAGGAGTGTTTCAATTCAGACCCCTCTGATGGCTTTCTAGCTTACCTGACAGGTTTATCCAGACTCTTGCAGCTATGCATGTGATTGTTCACAGCCTCCCAACCGTGAGAGACACGGGAAGCCTAAAACATTCTAAAAATATAGAGCCTTTCGAAGAGTTATAAACTATTAGAGTAGTGTTGGTGTAGGACTTCATTGTTGAGCCAATGCTTGCTGCCAAGTGCCCATATCTCTTATCCATTGTGCACCTGGGAGTGCATTGGTTAACGTAGTTGGAATGTTAGGAAAACAAGTAGAAGGCAATGGCAACCCACTCCAGTACTCTTGCCTAGAAAATGGACGGAGGAAATGAAAATTCTCCTCCTGCCATGGATGGAGGAGCCTGGAAGGCTGCAGTCCATGGGGTCGCTAAGAGTCAGACATGATTGAGCGACTTCACTTTCACTTTTCACTTTCATGCATTGGAAGAGGAAATGGCAACCCACTCCAGTGTTCTTGCTTGGAGAATCCTGGGGACGGCGGGGCCTGGTGGGCTGCCATCTATGGGGTCGCACAGAGTTGGACACGACTGAAGCGACTTAGCAGCAGCAGCAGCAGCCTTGGAATTACCCACATCAGACCTTTGAGCTAATTGGTTCTTTCTTTGTTGTAACTCACTGCACCTTTGCTCCGTGAGAATGTAACTCTGTTTAGCACTTTCTGAGGCTGACATAGATTGGAAATATGAAGAAAATCAAGGGAAAATAAGTTTTCTGGTTGAGCAGCCTTTATCAAAAAGGGGTCATAAAATGTCCACAGGCCTCCAAGGCCAGAAGATAATGTACACAACATTGTTTGTGGGAAAGGTATGCAGAAAAAATCCTGGTTTCGATAAAGACAAAACAGATGTAATGTTTGGGCTGACTCTGCATGACTTTGCATCTTTTATTTCCCTCTATGTACAAGTCAAGGTATAAAAGTTCGTTTTGAAAATAAAGTTATGAGCCTTGCTCACCGAAGCTTGGTCTTCCCGTGTCTTTGTTTTTTTCCTTTTCTCTCTTTTTCTCTCTCTCTGTTCTTCTTTCAGGATGACTCCTTAGAACACAGGAGTTTTATTGGCTTTCTGTGTAAACCAAGGAAGATCAAGCCTCTTTCTCTCCCCCTTTTTACTTTCCTTATCGCCGATGCCGTCATCCTGAGGGTACCGCTGGATCCTGCTGGGGCTGGACCCTGGCACTCCCCCGTCTCTGGGATTCTCCAGGCAGTAACGTAGTATGAAGTGAAGTGAAGTCACTCAGTCATGTCCGACTCTTTGCGACCCTGTGGACTATAGCCCACCAGGCCCCTCTGTCCATGGGACTCTCTAGGCAAGAATACTGGAGTGGATGTTACCAAAACTGCTGAAGAAACTGAAACAGTTCTATACTTAACTGATAGAGGAAGAATAAAAGAGTGATATATAAGTAAAACGGGGGTATATGGTAAGAGGAATTTGTACATACACACACACACACATATACACACACACTATTTATATCAAAGAGATTCTGAATTAGTACTGGAGCCACCATTTCAGAAGTAGAAAAGAAAGACAGACTTAAAGACACTTTTCTATCACTGCCAAGGCCTAGGCAGAGAAGAAAAGAATGCTTGGCTTCTCAGTACTGCCTCAGAGACACATGAGGCTTAAAAATCTGAACTAGGGCCTTACTAGTTTCCCAGGTGGTGCTAGTGGTAAAGAACCCACCTGCCAATGCAGTAGACATAAGAGACATGGGTTTGATCCATGCGTCAGGAAGATCTCCTGGACAAGGGCATGGCCACCCACCCCAGTATTCTTTCCTGGAGAATTCCATGGACAGAGGAGCCTGGGGGGCTACAGTACATAGGGTTGCAAAGAGTAGGCCAAAACTAAAGCGGCTTAGCATACACACAGGGCCTTACTAATAGGGCAGATAGCATTTATTCAACACGAGATAAGTTGTTCTGCTCAGTTAAAAACTTATTTTATTAGAGATACATGTTACCTAATGGTTCAAGTATTAAAGGATCCAGCAAATCCAGATATTACCTGTTGGGAGCTTTAAATAGAACAGAAAACTCTACTCATCCTACTGTTAGAGAACATCTTTCTCCTTCCCTTCCTTTCCCCTTTTCAAACAGGGTAGAGACAGCAAGGAGCATCTGATTAAAGTATGAGATGTTACTCAAGATTACAGGATGCATTACAGATGCAAGATAGACACCAGGAGGAAATCTCTTTTTGAGGAAGGAAGCAGTATTTTTCCTGTGGAAGAGATGTGGTAGTAAGTGGGTGAGTTCTGGGGAAGGAGAGGTAGACCAACAGGAAAGGGAGCTTCTACAGAACTATGAGTCAAAGCAAGAAAACTCAACTTCTGTGCCATAAATTAGTCAATAAAATCAAAAGAATAATTCAAGAACATGACAATGCTTACTTGACTTCTGTTTATATTGATGAAGGATTAGCTTGTTGCCAGTCAACACAACAGTAAACACTTTATGATAACCTTTATACATAACTCTAGAAAATGCAAACTAATTTATAGATTTTAAAAAGCTGAGGTTGGCCACTGGGAAAGGCAAGAGGAAAGGATTACAGAAAGGCATGAGAAAACTTTTGGGGTAATGAATATGCTCATAATTTTATGGTGATCATTTCATGGATATGTACATGTGTCAGCTATACATTTTAAATATGATGAGTTTACTGTTTACTGTATATAAATTATACCTCCATAAAACTGTTTTTAAAAGATAAACAAGAATAATAATAACAATTATTTTTGTCTCTATATGCTACAAATGTTTATTGAATGGGTTTCCTGTGCTGGGTTTGAGCCTCTCAGTAGAGACTAGATCAAATGTAGTTCTTGCACCCTGGAGTTTAGTTTAGAAAGGGTAACAGACATTCTTTAAATTTAAGGGTAGTAGGTACTACAAAGTGTGTTGTGAAACTGCACAATAAAGAATTTAACCTAGTCTGGGGTTTAATTTGAGTTTTCCAAGATTTAAAGGATGAGAATCATATGGCCAGGCTAACAGCGGAGGAATGATATTTTCCAGGCAAAGAGAATACTATATACAAAGCTTAAAATAGAAAGAAATTTCTCATGTGGCATAAAAGGTCCATCCAACTCAGGGAGCCACGAGAGAATAACTGAGAAGTATAGTGGATAAAGAAGAGTGGGTTATTGGTAAAGCTCTAACTATATGCAATACTGTAGAAATACTAAAAATTGTTCATTGCTTATCTGAACTTCAAATGTAACCGAGAATTCTTTATTTTTTACTTGCTAGATCTGGCAACCCCTGTAACTAGGGATGTCAAGAGTAGAAAATATTTCAAGGAAAGCACAACAATTACAAATCCTATTTATAAAGCATTGTACCAAGTGCTGTGCATGGATTATTTAATTTTATATCCCCACCTCTGCCAGTTCCACTGGTCACAGCTGGATAGCCTGATTTGCATTTCCTGATAACCTCAATCTGCTGCAGGGAGACACAGAAAGTTTCAATATCTTTTCCTATTACTCTCAAAAACCCATTTATATTTGCCTAGCATCTATGTCGGAGAAGGCAATGGCACCCCACTCCAGTACTGTTGCCTGGAAAATCCCATGGACAGAGGAGCCTGGTAGTCTGCAGTCCATGGGGTCGCTACGAGTAGGACACAACTGAACGACTTCACTTTCACTTTTCACTTTCATGCCTTGGAGAAGGAAATGGCAACTCACTTCAGTGTTCTTGCCTGGAAAATCACAGGGATGGGGGAGCCTGGTGGGCTGCTGTCTCTGGGTTTGCACAGAGTCGGACACGACTGAAGTGACTTAGCAGCAGCAGCAGCATCTTTGTAATAATATATTCCCTACTTTGCCAACAGCAGGATTATTTTGGAACCAGATTGTCTTTCTAGAACAAAGCACCTACCCTTAGAAAGTAAAAGTGTTCGTTGCTCAGTCATGTCCAACTTTTTGTGAACCCATGGACTGTAGCCCACCAGGCTCCTGTGTCCATGGAATTCTCCAACCAAGAATACTGGAGTGAGTCATTCACTTCCTCAGGGGATTTTTCAACACGGGGATTGAACCCAGGTCTCCTGCATTGCAGGCAGATTCTTTTCCATCTGAGCCTGCCCTTCAGTTCAGTTCAGTTCAGTCACTCAGTCATGTCTGACTCTTTGCGACCCCATGAATCGCAGCACGCCAGGCCTCCCTGTCCATCACCAACTCCCGGAGTTCACTCAGACTCACGTCCATCGAGTCAGTGATGCCATCCAGCCATCTCATCCTCTATCGTCCCCTTCTCCTCCTGCCCCCAATCCCTCCCAGCATCAGTCTTTTCCAATGAGTCAACTCTTCACATGAGGTGGCCAAAGTACTGAAGTTTCAGCTTTAGCATCATTCCCTCCAAAGAAATCCCAGGGCTGATCTCCTTCAGAATAGACCTGTTGGATCTCCTTGCAGTCCAAGGGACTCTCAAGAGTCCTCTCCAACACCATGGTTCAAAAACATCAATTCTTTGGCGCTCAGCCTTCTTCACAGTTCAACCCTCACATCCATACATGACCACAGGAAAAACCATAGCCTTGACTAGACGAACCTTTGTTGGCAAAGTAATGTCTCTGCTTTTGAATATGCTATCTAGGTTGGTCATAACTTTCCTTCCAAGGAGTAAGCGTCTTTTAATTTCATGGCTGCAGTCACCATCTGCAGTGATTTCGGAGCCCCAAAAAATAAAGTCTGACACTGTTTCTACTGTTTCTCCATCTATTTCCCATGAAGTGATGGGAGCAGATGCCATGATCTTCGTTTTCTGAATGTTGAGCTTTAAGCCAACTTTTTCACTCTCCACTTTCACTTTCATGAAGAGGCTTTTGAGTTCCTCTTCACTTTCTGCCATAAGGGTGGTGTCATCTGCATATCTGAGGTTATTGATATTTCTCCCAGCAATCTTAATTCCAGCTTGTGTTTCTTCCAGTCCAGCGTTTCTCATGATGTACTCTGCATATAAGTTAAATAAGCAGGGTGACAATATACAGCCTTGACGAACTCCTTTTCCTATTTGGAACCAGTCTATTGTTCCATGTCCAGTTCTAACTGTTGCTTCCTGACCTGCATATAGATTTCTCAAGAGGCAGGTCAGGTGGTCTGCAAATTTGGAAAACTCAGCAGTGGCCACAGGACTGGAAGAGGTCAGTTTTCATTCCAATCCCAAAGAAAGGCAATGCCAAGGAATGTTCAAACTACCACACAATTGCACTCATCTCACATGCTAGTAAAGTAATGCTCAAAATTCTCCAAGCCAGGCTTCAGCAATATGTGAACTGTGAACTTCCTGATGTTCAAGCTGGTTTTAGAAAAGGCAGAGGAACCAGAGATCAAATTGCCAACATCTGCTGGATCATGGAAAAAGCAAGAGAGTTCCAGAAAAACACCTATTTCTGCTTTCTTGACTATGCCAAAGCCTTTGACTGTGTGGATCACAATAAACTGTGGAAAATTCTGAAAGACCCTGCCCTTAAGCCCTGTCTAATTAGATTTATGCCAGTGCTACTTTTCCCCTAAATAACAATGGGTCTCATTCTTCATATTTTCTAAACTCCCAGAGTTCTGAATCACAATTGGCAAAGACTATCTTAATCATAATCATTATAATATTTAATTATTCCTGGTTCTTATTGTATACCAGGTGCTCTGCTAAGAGTTCTATATAAATTATCTCATTGCATTTCACAACAGTTTAATAACATTAACTTCATCAATTGTTCCTCATACACATGAAGAAACTGACACGTACAGCCATGTCACTTGCCAGAATAAGAGAACTGAGGCTCTCAGAAGTCACTTGTTCAAGTTCAAAGTGAAGTCCTTCAACCAACAGCACTCAGTTATGGATTCAAGATTCAATTTACGTGATCGTCAACCAGGCCCAGTCTCTTAATAAATACCCTTTACTCACTTCCCACATCCTTTCCCATCAACTGACACACTTCCTTGTCATTATTAAAGCCTGACTTTGGTCTGTTGTCTTGGTTATTTCCCTAAATGTCTCTGTCAGAAACAAGGACTTGGATTTTTGACAGGGTGGCCTTTATGTCAGAGCTCCCCTTTTCATCACCCTGTTTTAGCATATCTTATACTTAAAGAAACTCTTATTATCTCCAATGTACCAACTGTACTCTACCTCTAAAAAGTCCACTTAACATTTGGGTTTAGGATTCTCTTTTACATCTCAAACTACATGTGGAATTAAGAGAAATGATGAATTATGTATCTGAATTAGATTGTGAATATACAGAAACGTTGGTTTGTTTCTTTTAAATTGTGAATGCAATACAGAAGTTTTTTAGAAAAATCTCTTAATTATGTCAGTTAGCTCTTAGCATAGGCTCTGCTTCACTAACTCTCATTTTGATTACATTATTACCTTCATTTCTCTTCCAGTTAGTTATTCAGATCTATAAAGTACAAAAAAAAAAAAATGCTAATGAAACTATTTGAAATGGTAGGTCAAATAACCTGGAAGATAAAAGGGAGATTATGTAGGCTCTAGGTAATCATTTGAGGGAGTTAAATCTCCTTAGAAAGATGCAAAAATTGCTTAATATTTTGGACTATCAGTTGAAGGACATAAGCATGTTTAGAGAATAACCAAAATGATAATGCCAAAAATAAAATAGGTACTGCAGGACAGCATAGCAACTGAAATGAAATTTTACCCAGTAAGGATTTTTTTGTTTACTACACATGATTTGGGGATAGAAATGACACTCCAATATAGGATACACATCTATTCTGAGGTAACATAAGTTCTAAATGAAAAAACAAAACAAACATGATCAGTGGGATTATTTTCTTATTATAACTAAGAAAATATAAGTCAAACATAATAAAACACTCTCAACTCAGTTCATTAAAATTAAAGCTACCTGTTGCAGGCTACTGAAATTAATCCAAGGAGCCCCAGAATCATCTGATGTTTTAGATTCAGGCCAAGCAAAACTTTGCCAAAAAAGGTCCATATAGTCAAAGCTATGGATTTTCCAGTAGTCATGTATGGATGTGAGAGTTGGACCATAAACAAGGCTGAGCACTGAAGAACTGCTTTCTAACTGTGGTGCTGGAAAAGACTCTCGAGAGTCCCTTGGACTGCAAGATCAAACCAGTCAAATCCTAAAAGAAATCAATCCTGACTATTCATTGGAAGGACTGATGCTGAAGCTGAAGCTCCAATACTTTGGCCAACAGATGTGAAGAGCTGACTCATTGGAAAAGTCCCTGATGCTGGGAAAGATTGAAGGCAGGAGAAGAAAGGGACCACAGAAGATGGGATGGTTGGATGGCATCACTGACTCAATGGACCTGAGTTTGAGCAAACTTCAGGAGATGGTGATGGACAGGGAAGACTGGCATGCTGCAGGCCATGGGGTTGCAAAGAGTTTGACATGACTTAGTGAACAACAAAAACAAGAAAAGCTTCCCCCACTAAACTGTATATTATTCAGGATGCTTTCATTGAAACAATAGACATCCAACTCAATCTTACTTTACATAAAGCTTCCTTTATGTAGCTCTTATAACTGAGAGGCATATCGTGTGTGAGATACGACCATGTGACCAGAGGTTAAAATAACAACTTTATGGGCTAGTAAGTAGTTTTCTCTTAAATTTACTGTCCCAGGCCTTCTCCATGCCACCTGTTAAAGCTTTCAACTCCCATCCCAAGAAAGAGAGATACTTTATTCCCAAGAGACTGGGCAAAATTTCTAGAAGTAATGTCACATACCCTGATTGGGTAAACAAGTCAATCCCTGAACCAGTCATTTTGGTGAAGGAGATATATATAACAGATGGTTAAGCATGTTTAGAGCCAGAGGTGGATTCCATTCCCACTCAAACCAGTAAGGCTTTATGACTTTGAAACTAGAACAAGACACTATCATTGGGTGGAACAGAAATGGGTACTGGAGAGACCAAAGCCACAGATGTTTCCTTTCTTTTGTATCATTTTCTTTCTCTAAATACTGCAACAGTTGTCAAAACATCCTTTTTTTCCTCAATATTTATGCTTCATGGTAGCTCACACAACTAAAAGTAGTTCTTTGAGTGGATTACAATGTTTTAAATCTCTGAGACCCCACAGAGACTGAGATAGAACTGTGTTTGAGCATCTCCTGTGGAGGTATGGGTCAGCAGTGAACTGCCACGGGGGCAGGGGCTCTGGGTGCAGCAGACATGGGTATGGCATAAGCCCTCCTGGAGGAGGTCGCCATTAACCCCACCATAGAACTGCCAGAACTTACACAGGGCTGGGAAATAGAGTCATTGAGGGCACAAACAGAACCTTATGCACCAGGACCCAGGAAAAAGGAGCAGTGACCCCACAAAAGACTGACCCAGACTTGCCTGTGAGTGTCCAGGAGTCTCTGGCAGAGGGGTGGATTGGTGGTGGACTGCTGCAGGGCTGGGAGCACTGAGTGTAGCAGTACATGCATGAGATCTTTTGAAGATCACCATTGTCTTCATTACCTCCACCACAGTTTCAGTTCAATTCAGTCACTCAGCCGTGTCCGACTCTGCAACCCCATGAATTGCAGCACACCAGGCCTTCCTGTACATCACCAGCTCCTGGAGTTCACCCAAACTCATGTGCATCGAGTCAGTGATGCCATCCAGCCATCTCATCCTCTGTCATCCCCTTCTCTTCCTGCCCCCAATCTCTCCCAGCATCAGGGTCTTTTCCCATGAGTCAGCTCTTCATATGAGGTGGCCAAAGTATTGGAGTTTCACCCTCAGCATCAGTCCTTCCAATGAACACCCAGGACTGATCTCCTTTAGAATGGACTGGTTGGATCTCCTTGCAGTCCAAGGGACTTTCAAGAGTCTTTTCCAGCACCACAGTTCAAAAGCATCAATTCTTCGGTGCTCAGCCTTCTTCACAGTCCAGCTCTCACATCCATACATGACCACTGGGAAAACCACAGCCTTGACTAGATGGACCTCTGTTGTCAAAATAATATCTCTGCTTTTGAATATGCTATCTAGGTTGGTAATAACTTTCCTTCCAAGGAGTAAGCGTCTTTTAATTTCATGGCTGCAATCACCATCTGCAGTGGTTTTGGAGCCCAAAAAAATAAAGTCTGACACTGTTTCCACTGTTTCCCCATCGATTTCCCATGAAGTGATGGGACCAGATGCCATGATCTTAGTTTTCTGAATGTTGAGTTTTAAGCCAACTTTTTCACTCTCCTCTTTCACTTTCATCAAGAGGCTTTTTAGTTCCACCATAGTTTGGGCCCAGGTAAATAGCAGGGAAGGAACACAGCTCCACCCATCAACAGAGAATTGTATTAAAGATTTACTGAACATACCCCTGCCCGTCAGAACAAGACCCAGTTTCATCCTCAGTTAGTCTCTCCAGGAAGCTTCCATAAACCTCTTATCTTTCTCCATCAGAGGGCAGACAAACTGAAAACCACAATCACAGAAAACTAACCAATCTAATCACATGGACCACAGTCTTGTATAAGTCAATGAAACTATGAGCCTTGCTATGTAGGGTCACCCAAGATGGACAGGTCATGGTGGAGAGTTCTGACAAAATGTGGTCCAGTGGAGAAGGGAATGGCAAACCACTTAAGTATTATTGCCTTGAGAGCCCCATGAACAGTACAAAAAGGCAAAAAGATAGGATACTGAAAGATGAACTCCCAGGTCACTAGGTGCCCAACATACTACTGGACATCAGTGGAGAAATAACTCCAGAAAGAATGAAGGGATGCAGCTGAAACAATAACAACAACAAAAATACCCAGTTGTGGATGTGACTGGTGATAGAAGAAAGGTGCAATCCTGTAAAGAGGAATATTGCACAGGAACCTGGAATGTTAGGTCCATGAATCAAAGCAAATTGGAAGTGGTCAAACAGGAGATGGCAAGAGTGAAAACTGACATTTTAGGAATCAGTGAATGGGTGAATTTAACTCAGATGACCATTATATCTACTGCTGCAGGCAGGAATCCCTTAGAAGAAATGCATTAGCCATCACAGTCAACAAAAGAGTCCAAAACATAGTACTTGGATGCAATCTCAAAAACGACAGAATGATCTCTGTTCATTTCCAAGGCAAACCATTCAATGTCAAGGTAATCCAAGTCTATGCCCCAACCAATAACGCTGAAGAAGCTGAAGTTGAATGAGTCTATGGAGACCTACCAGAACTTTTAGAACTAACACCCCACAGAGAAGTCCTTCCCATTATAGGGGACTGGAATGCAAAAGTAGGAAGTCAGAAAACACCTGGAGTAACAGGCAAATTTGGCCTTGGAATACGGAATGAAGCAGGGCAAAGGCTAACAGAGTTTTGCCAAGAGAACACACTGGTCATAGCAAATACCCACTTTCAACAACACAAGAGAAGACTCTACATAAGGATATCACCACGTGGTCAGCACCGAAATCAGATTGATTATATTCTTTGCAGCCAAAGATGGAGAAGCTCTATACAGTCAGCAAAAACAAGACTGGGAGCTGACTGTAGCTCAGATCATGAACTCCTTATGGCCAAATTTAGACTTAAACTGAAGAAAGTAGGGGAAACCCCTAGACTCTTCTGCTGTTGCTGCTGCTGCTGCTAAGTCACTTTAGTTGTGTCCAACTCTGTGTGACCCCATAGACGGCATCCCATCAGGCACCCCCATCCCTGGGATCCTCCAGGGAAGCATACTGGAATGGGTTGCCATTTCCTTCTCTGACTAGACTTTTCAGGTATGACCTAAATCAAATTCCTAACTATTATACAGTGGAAGTGAGAAACAGATTTAAGGGACTAGATCTGATAGACAGAGTGCCTGATGAACTATGGACAGAGGTCCATGACACTGTACAGGAGAGAAGGATCAAGACCATCCCCAAGAAAAAGAAATGCAAAAAGGCAAAATGGCAGTCTGAGGAGGCCTTACAAATAGCTGTTTAAAGAAGAGAGGCGAAAAGCAAAGGAAAACGGAAAGATATACCCATCTGAATGCAGAGTTGCAAAGAATAGCAAGGAGAGTTAAGACAGCCTTTCTCAGTAATCAGTGCAAAGAAATAGAGGAAAACAATAGAATGGGAAAGACTAGAGATCTCTTCAAGAAAATTAGAGATACCAAGGGAACATTTCATGCAAAGATGGGCTCAATAGAGGACAGAAGTGGTATGGACCTAAGAGAAGCAGAAGATATTAAGAAGAAGTGGCAAGAATACACAGAACTATGCAAAAAATCTTCATGCCCCAGATAATCACAATGGTGTGATCAGTCACCTAGAGCCAGACATCCTAGGATGTGAAGTCAAGTGGGCCTTAGAAAACATCCTTACAAACAAAGCTAGTGGAGGTGATGGAATCCCAGTTGAGCTATTTCAAATCCTAAAACATGATACTGTGAAAGTGCTGCACTCAATATGCCAGCAAATTTGGAAAACTCAGCAGTGGCCACAGGGCTGGAAAAAGGTCAGGTTTCATTCCAATCCCTAAGAAAGGTAATGCCAAAGGATGTTAAAACTAGTACACAATTGCACTCATCTCACATGCTAGTAAAGTAATGCTCAAAATTCTGCAAGCCAGGCTTCAACAATACATGAACCATGAACTTCCAGATGTTCAAGTTGGACTTAAAAAGGCAGAGGAGCCAGGGATCAAATTGACAACATCCGCTGGATTATTGAAAAAGCAAGAGAGTTCCAAAAAACATCTATTTCTGCTTTATTGACTATGTCAAAGCCTCTGACTGTGTGGATCACAACAAACTGCGGAAAATTCCAAAAGATATGGAAATATCAGACCACCTGACCTGCCTCATGAGAAATCTGTATGCAGCTGAGGAAACAACAGTTAGAACTGGACATGGAACAAAAGGCTGGTTCCAAATAAGGAAAGGAGTTCATCAAGGCTGTGTATTGTCACCCTGCTTATTTCACTTCTATGCAGAGTACATCATGAGAAACGCTGGGCTGAATGAAGCACAAGCTGGAATCAAGATTGCTGGGAGAAATATCAATAATTTCAGATGACACCACTTTTATGGCAGAAAGTGAATAAGAACTTTTTAAAAATCCTCTTCATGAAAATGAAAGAGGAGAGTGAAAAAGTTGGCTTGAAACTCAACATTCAGAAAACTAAGATCATGGCATCCCACCCCATCACTTCAAGGCTAATAGATGGGGAAACAGTGAAACAGTTATTTTAGGGGGCTTCCAAATCACTGAAGATGGTAACTTTAGCCATAAAATTAAAAGATGCTTACTCCTTGGGAGAAAAATTATGACCAACCTAGATAGCATATTAAAAAGCAGAGACATTACTTTGCCAACAAAGGTCCATCTAGTCAAGGCTATGGTTTTTCCAGTAGTCATGTATGGATGTAAGAGTTGGACTCTAAAGAAAGCTGAGCACCGAAGATTGATGCTTTTGAACTGTAGTGTTGGAGAAGACTCTTGTGAGTCCCTTGGACTACAAGGAGATCCAACTAGTCCATTCTAAAGGAAATCAGTCCTGAATATTCAATGTAAGGTCTGATGTTGAAGCTGAAACTCCAATACTTTGGCCACCTGATGCAAAGAGCTGACTCATTTGAAAAGTTGCTGATGCTGGGAAAGATTGAAGGCAGGAGGAGAAGGGGACGACAGAGGATGAGATGGTTGAATGGCATTACCAACTCAGTGTACATAAGTTTGAGTAAGCTCTAGGAGTTGGTGATGGACAGGGAGGCCTGGCGTGTTGCAGTCCATGCGGTCGCAAAGAGTTGGACACGACTTAGTGACTGAGCTGAACTGAATTCCCTGAATCTTTATATATGTCATTTCTCACTTCCTGGTATTCCTATCTCTCCCTTATTCTTTCTCATTTTTGTTGCAGGAACAACTTCATTAATTCCCCATGTAAATGTCAGTTCCTCAAAGAAGCCTTGGAGTAAAGGTTTTTTGCCCTCTTTGAGTAAAACCAAATGAAAGCCTCTGCCCCATGGCACATGAGAAAGCATTTGCATCACTAGAGACCCTAAATCCAGATCTCATGAATGTGCTATAGTGCAGCATAACTAATATTGAGTGAGAACAGAAATGTACTGAAAATGGAGATGGGCAGAAAGGAATACAATCTGACAAGAGTGAGTTATTATGGCTGGAGGGTAATAAATAGGAAAGTTTGTTGAAGAGTGAAAAGTTAGAAAGGCAGTAACTACACATGGGTCTTTGTGTATTTTACAACGTTCTACAGCTGCACTGATCCAAGCATAAGATGACATTTGCAAGTTCAAAAAACCCAATAGCAATAAACCCATGAAATCAAAAGTGACTATATAACTTAAAAATAACAGCAAAATTAAATTCAAACAATGTTCTAATGACTATTTCTAAAATATCTTCTATTCCCTCTTAAGAAAATTTTTTGAAAGACAGAGGAAGAAATCAAAAAAGGAAAAAGAAGATATTTAAGGCTCTTAACCTAAGAGTTTCCAAACCATCACTTCTGGTTTAATCTGAAATTTTTTATACTTTTTTTTTTTTTTATGGAGGAATAACTCACCCTTAACCTTATGTTTGCTAGAGGTATATAATGGGGTAATTTGATATTTGTATATATTACAAAATGATCAAAACAATAAGTCTAGTTAACATCTGTCAACATGCATAGTTACAAAAAGAATTTAGTTTTCATTTTTTTAATAACAATGCATCGTGTTCTGAAAATTTTTTACTACCACAATGTTCAGAGAAGGCAATGCTTTAAAAATTCTTTTTCATTTTTTTGTTTGGTGGTTATTTCAGGGCAAAATTCTTTGAGTAAAAGAACAAGATGGCAGAGGTGTAGGTGGACATGGAGTACATCTATCTCCAAATCAGGAATATACCGTCAGACACCATCAGAAGTGCATGCAGAACACCAGCAGAGAGAGGACAGGAGTACCTGACCAGGGGAAAAGAATATATAGAACCATGCAAAACTCAGTAGGATGAAGGAACAAGGGGGAAAAACTGGAGTGTTACTAGAACTGGACCTGCCCTCGGCGGGTCGGGGAACTGAGGCAGAGGGTCCAATACCCACAGAGGGGCAATTGTCTGAGTCAGAGGAGAAACATTTAAGGCTGAGAGTGAAACAGCTGATCTGTGGCAGCCTAAATGGAATGAGAATCAGACAGTCCTTGCTGCAGCCATCCATATCCCAGACAGGGATGCAGGTCCCTGAGAAGGCGCAGAGAGAGGCTGGGAGCTGGAGCTTAGGGATTGTGGAGCAATCTCACGGTGAGGACTGTTGTTGACTGTGGAGAGATGGACCTAGGGGATGTCAGGGAGAAGACTGTGGTGGGAAATGCCTGTGGAGGAAAGCCAGGAAGCCAAGGAAGCAAGGCGATACTGCTGAGTCAGTGTAGGGGGTAGAGCCACATCACAGCTTCTCTCTCCCCACACGCCAGCATCTGCAGCTGAACAATAGAGAGGCTGGCCTGTCAAGTGCCTGACACACAGAACTACAGAGTAGGACCCCACCCAGGGTGCTCCCTTAAGTGACTGATGTGCCAAACTACAGAGTAGGACCTCACCCAGGGTGCCCCTTTAAGTGCCTGATGCACTGATCTACGGAGTAGGACCCCAGCTAGGGTGGCCCCTCTATCTGCCTGATACGCCAAACAACAGAGAAGGACCCCAGTCAAGGGAGCCCTCTAAGTGTCTGAATAGGGGAGCTATGGAGAAAGACTAGCCAGAGGGGCCTTCTGATCGCCAGCTACCAGAGGCTCAAAGAAAGACTCTGTTGTGCCTTAATTCCTGCAGCTGAGGCAGTCCATGTCCCTGCGCACTTGGTGCCAACAGGGTCCCCACAACCCAAGCATCAGTGCCACCTTCACGCTCAACCCTCACTGGGGCAGAGCTGCCCAAGGCAAAAAGAAAAAAGTCCTGGGTCTATGCATGCAAAGTCGCTTCAGTTTGCAACCCTGTAGACTGTGGCCTGCCGGGATTCTCTCAGGGGGGTTCTCCAGGCAAGAATACTGGAGCATATTGGCCAATAATGGTTGCCATAGCCTTCCAGAGCACTGTATTTCCTGCTGCCCTAGCTTCTAATGCTCCTGCATACCTAGTGCTGCCAGAACCCCTGCGACCCAAGCAGCTGCATTACCTCCACAACAGGCCGTCACAGGGGCAAACCCACTTCTTCAAGGGCAGCCTCAGGAGCAAACCCCAGTGGACGACCCACATGCAGAGGTGGAAGGAAAACCACAATTGAAACCCAGGGACAGTGTGGAAGAACACCCAAAACCTTCCCACCAGCTGTACAAGCAACAGAATAAATCCACATGATCAACTAGGCAAACTCTGAGTCTATGGAATATATAAAAGGCCATTGAGAGCTCCCACAAATAAAATGCACTAGTTCTGATGGCTGTGGACATTGGAGGCAAGAACATACAGGGGTAGGACCAGATTAGAATCTGAGCTCCCCCAAAAGAGGTCCGGAGATCAGCACAGTGTTGGAGGACTGTGAGATGAACTGTGATTCCCAGTGAGGGAAGGGCTCAGAAAGCAGTGACTCAAGAAAAACATTTACTATTCTTATGTTTTGACTGTGGAAAATGCTTAAAGAGATGGGAATACCAGACCACCTGACCTGCCTCATGAGAAATCTGTATTCAGGTCAGGAAGCAGCAGTTAGAACCAGACACGGAACAACAGACTGGTTCAAATCAAGAAAGAAGTGCGTCAAGGCTGTATATTGTCACCCTGCTTATTTAACTTATATGCAGAATTCATCATAAGAAATGCTGGGCTGGATGAAGCACAAGCTGGAATCAAGACTGCTGGGAGAAATATCAATAACCTCAGATATGCAGATGACACCACCTTGATGGCAGAAAGGGAATAAGAACTAAAGAGCCTCTTGATGAAAGTGAAAGAGCAGAGTGAAAAAGTTGGCTTGAAACTCAACCTTCAGAAAACTAAGATCATCTGGTTCTATCACTTCATGGCAAATAGATAGGGAAATAGTGGAAACAGTGAGAAACTTTATTTTGGGGGCCTCTTAAATCACTGCAGATGGTGACTGCAGCCATGAAATTAAGAGTCGCTTCCTCCCTGGAAGAAGAATTACGACTAACCTAGACAGCATATTAAAAAGTAGAGACATTACTTTGCCAACAAAGGTCCGTCTTCAAAGCTATGATTTTTCCAGTAATCATGTATGGATGTGAGAGTTGGACTATAAAGAAAGCTGAGTGCCAAAGAATTGATGCTTTTGAATTGTGGTGTTGAAGAAAACTCTTCAGAGTCCCCTGGACTGCAAGGAGATCCAACCAGTCCATCCTAAAGGAAATGAGTCCTGAATATTCATTGGAAGGACGGGTGCTGAAACTGAAACTACAATACTTTCACCACCTGACGTGAAGAGCTGACTCATTTGAAAAGACCCTGATGCTGGGAAAGATTGAAGGCAGGAGAAGGGGATGATAGAGGATGAGATGGTTGGATGGTATCACCGACCCAATGGACATGAGTTTGAGAAAGCTCCAGAAGTTGGTGAAGGACAGGGAGGCCTGGCGTGTTGCAGTCCATGGGGTCACAAAGAGTTGGACATGACTGACTGACTGAACTGAACTGAACTAATGGAGAAACAGACATAGAGAATAGACTTATGGACATGGGGAGAGGGGAGGACAGGGTGAGATGTATGGAGAGAGTAACATGGAAACTTATATTACCATACGTAAAATAGATAGCCAATGGGAGTTTGCTGTATGGCTCAGGCAACTCAAATACAGGAGTTCTGTATTAACCTAGAGATATAGGATGGGGAGGGAGATGCGAGGGAGGTTCAAAAGGGAGAGGATATATGTATACATATGGCTGATTCATGTTGAGGTTTGACAGAAAACAACAAAATCCTGTAAAGCAATTATCCTTCACTTAAAAAATAAATAAGCAGAGGAAGGTAAACTTCCAAACTCATTCTATGAGGCCACCATCACCCTAATACCAAAACCTGACAAAGATGCCACAAAAAAAGAAAACTATAGGCCAATATCACTGATGAACATAGATGCAAAAATCCTAAACAAAATTCTAGCAATCAGAATCCAACAACACATTAAAAAGATCATACACCATGACCAAGTGGGCTTTATCCCAGGGATGCAAGGATTCTTCAATATCCGCAAATCAATCAATGTAATACACCACATTAACAAATTGAAAAACAAAAACCATATGATTATCTCAATAGATGCAGAGAAAGCCTTTGACAAAATTCAACACCCATTTATGATAAAAACTCTCCAGAAAGCAGGAATAGAAGGAACATACCTCAACATAATAAAAGCTATATATGACAAACCCACAGCAAACATTATCCTCAATGGTGAAAAATTGAAAGCTTTTCCTCTAAAGTCAGGAACAAAACAAGGGTGCCCACTTTCACCATTACTATTCAACATAGTTTTGGAAGTTTTGGCTACAGCAATCAGAGCAGAAAAAGAAATAAAAGGAATCCAAATTGGAAAAGAAGAAGTAAAACTTTCACTATTTGCAGATGACATGATCCTCTACATAGAAAACCCTAAAGACTCCACCAGAAAATTACTAGAACTAATCAATGATTATAGTAAAGTTGCAGGATATAAAATCAACACACAGAAATCCCTTGCATTCCTATACACTAATAATGAGAAAACAGAAAGAGAAATTAAGGAAACAATTCCATTCACCATTGCAACGAAGAGAATAAAATACTTAGGAATATATCTACCTAAAGAAACTAAAGACCTATATATAGAAAACTATAAAACACTGGTGAAAGAAATCAAAGAGGACACTAATAGATGGAGAAATATACCATGTTCATGGATTGGAAGAATCAATATAGTGAAAATGAGTATACTACCCAAAGCAATTTATAGATTCAATGCAATCCCTATCAAGCTACCAACAGTATTCTTCACAGAGCTAGAACAAATAATTTCACAATTTGTATGGAAATACAAAAAACCTCGAATAGCCAAAGCGATCTTGAGAAAGAAAAATGGAACTGGAGGAATCAACCTACCTGACTTCAGGCTCTACTACAAAGCCACAGTTATCAAGACAGTATGGTACTGGCACAAAGACAGAAATATAGATCAATGGAACAAAATAGAAAGCCCAGAGATAAATCCACGCACATATGGACACCTTATCTTTGACAAAGGAGGCAAGAATATACAGTGGATTAAAGACAATCTCTTTAACAAGTGGTGCTGGGAAATCTGGTCAACCACTTGTAAAAGAATGAAACTAGAACACTTTCTAACACCATATACAAAAATAAACTCAAAATGGATTAAAGATCTCAACATAAGACCAGAAACTATAAAACTCCTAGAGGAGAACATAGGCAAAACACTCTCTGACATACATCACAGCAGGATCCTCTATGACCCACCTCCCAGAATATTGGAAATAAAAGCAAAAATAAACAAATGGGACCTAATTAAACTTAAAAGCTTCTGCACATCAAAGGAAACTATTAGCAAGGTGAAAAGACAGCCTTCAGAATGGGAGAAAATAATAGCAAATGAAGCAGCCGACAAACAACTAATCTCAAAAATATACAAGCAACTCCTACAGCTCAACTCCAGAAAAATAAATGACCCAATCAAAAAATGGGCCAAAGATTTAAATAGACATTTCTCCAAAGAAGACATACAGATGGCTAACAAACACTTGAAAAGATGTTCAACATCACTCTTTATCAGAGAAATGCAAATCAAAACCACTATGAGGTACCATTTCACACCAGTCAGAATGGCTGCGATCCAAAAGTCTACAAATAATAAATGCTGGAGAGGGTGTGGAGGAAAGGGAACCCTCTTACACTGTTGGTGGGAATGCAAATTAGTACAGCCACTATGGAGAACAGTGTGGAGATTCCTTAAAAAACTGGAAATAGAACTGCCTTATGATCCAGCAATCCCACTGCTGGGCATACACACTGAGGAAACCAGAAGGGAAAGAGACACGTGTACCCCAATGTTCATCGCAGCACTGTTTATAATAGCCAGGACATGGAAGCAACCTAGATGTCCATCAGCAGATGAATGGATAAGAAAGCTGTGGTACATATACACAATGGAGTATTACTCAGCCATTAAAAAGAATACATTTGAATCAGTTCTAATGAGGTGGATGAAACTGGAGACTATTATACAGAGTGAAGTAAGCCAGAAGGAAAAACATAAATACAGTATACTAACGCATGTATATGGAATTTAGAAAGATGGTAACGATAACCCTGTGTACGAGACAGCAAAAGAGACACTGATGTATAGAACAGTCTTATGGACTCTGTGGGAGAGGGTGGGAAGATTTGGGAGAATGTCATTGAAACATGTGAAATGTCATGTATGAAACGAGATGCCAGTCCAGGTTCAGTGCACGATGCTGGATGCTTGGGGCTGGTGCGCTGGGAAGGCCCAGGGGGATGGTATGGGGAGGTTGGGAGGGAGGAGGGTTCAGGATGGGGAGCATGTGATTTTTTTTTAAAAGTAATAAAGAGAATTAAAAAAATAATAATAAATAAATAAATAAATAAATAATTTTTAAAAATTCTTTGAGTAAAATAAATGAAATTTTGCTGCCTAGAATGCTCTTTTCTATCTTTGCTTAGCTAACTTCTACTCCATTTAAGGTGTCAACTCAAATATCATTTTCTCTAAGAGAGGCTTTCCCTGAGCAATTTATTAACATTTGGTCTATCTGCAATGTTCTCTTATTGAATTTTCCTCACTTAGCATATATTTTTATTTGTTATATGTCTGTCCCCCTCACAGGCTATGAGTTCATGATGGCAGTGTTCATGTCTGTCTTTTTCCCCACAGTATATTCAGTGTAGCCTAGTTTCCTTAAAAGTCATTCAGTAAATATTTGTGAAATGGATAAATGCAATTCCACCTCAAAACTCAGCACAAGTACCTGCAACTCCAGGTAGCCATCCTTGATGCCATTGTCCTGTAGATGTCCTTGTTTTTATTTCCAGCACAGTCAGCATACATACCGGTATCATAGCGTGTAACATTTTACTGAATCCATCATTATTATTGTCTCTCATCTTCTAGAGGTTGCCTAATAGTTTTTAGAATAGCAAAGAATACTACTAGAATGAATGTTTTTGAAAGAATGAATATATAAATGAACAAATGTTTTTGAAAGAATGAATATATAAATGAACAAAATATTATATATGCCATATTTGGTACTATAGCCAAGCTGAGGATCCAATGAACTGCTATATTAAACACCTCTAAAAGGCACTTTTCAGTTGAAAAGGCTATTATCCAGAGAGAAAAGATGCAATTATAATAGTCTCATCCTTTAAAAATAGTTTTAAAGGTAAGCTTTTAGTGTCCTCACTCCCTTATACCAAAAGAAAATATTTTTAACCACTGGATTCTAAAGTTTTTCAATGTGACAATGTAACAGTTTCATTAACTACACTTTTCATCATGTGAATGAAGGCAAATAGCTGACACATTCCTTATGAGGCAATGTGATTGCAGCGTGATTCGACTGCTTTTCACGTACATGAAGTGAGAGTGATTCATAACACCTGAGGAGTGGTGTGACCCTCTTGAAAAGAAATACTAATAAAATATCTTAATTAAGACCTCTGGGTCCCTTTCAAATATAAAAGATGAAGCGGTCTATTCAAGATTACCAAACCCTCTTTTTATTTTGGACTTATGGGAGATTCCTATGCCTTTGAATAAAAGAACTTTCATGACTAATAAAATGAACTTTTATTAGCATCTACAACATTACACAAATATTGTGTGTGCACATGATTGGGTGATATGTCAACCTTATATATGGACACATGGCTTATCTAAATAATGGTGTGTATATATATAATACATGATCTATAAATTCAACAAATATGTACTGATACCTATTATGTACCAGTCACTATTATAGGGCCTAGGGGTGCATTGATGAATGCATCATAGAAAGTTCTTATCCTTTTGGAATTAACATTCTATTAACAGAAGACATAACAAATATTTTTTTTAATTCAATACTTTATAAAGGGTTGCATAAGACAATATGGTAAATAATTAGGGAAACCACTTTAGATATTTCATTTGTATACATATATGTATGCTATGTTATGCTATGCTAAGTCGCTTCAGTCGTGTCCGACTCTGTGCGACCCCATAGACGGCAGCCCACCAGGCTTCTCCATCCATGGGATTTTCCAGGCAAGAGTACTGGAGTGTATGAGTAATACATAAAATCTTACTGAGTATCTCAGTAGAAATTTAGCATACTTTTTAAACAAACAAGAGAGTAATAACTTTATTTTTAAGGAGTGTATAAGTAATTAAGGGTTGTTCCATGTTTAGATATTTAATAAGTCAAATATTTTAATTAACTTTAGTATGGTTAAAAAAAATCAGATCATTGCCAACGTTCAGATTTTTCTAAAACTGTTGAATACTGAAGATGAAACTGCTATTAACGTGCTTTTAGAAAGTCATCCCAAGTGTGGCTTTGATAAGAATTATATGAGGTGCTTTTGTAAAATATGGATTCTGGTTGCCCATCTTAAGATTTGCATAATCATATTTGTGTGGATGAGAGCTGTGACTGTAAGTGTTTGAATACTCCCAAGGTGATTATGATAACTGGCCAGAATTAAGATATGTTCATCTAAAATGGTCAATGTATGCAAATTCAGAAAACATTCACTAAAGAGCTTTCCAGATTCAGAAAAATAAACATGCTCATTTGGTAAAAATGCAGCCTACAGTTTCCAGCCTAGAAGGTTGGACTCACTAGGCTTAGCATGCTGTTTGTCCAGCTTTTATCAAACTGCCCAGAGAATTCTGATGTACAAATAATTTTCTGGAAATCATTGTTTTGAATAAAATGTATTAGACAGGAAGAACTGCCTACAGGTACAAGTATGGTAATTCTTTGAACCAACCTGGGGCAGCCTACTAGCAAAATTTCAAATAACTTCTTCCTATGATGAAATGCCATACAGACCATGTCAACAACTACTATGGCTTCATAAGAAAATGGTGCTTTGGAAAAACACAGCAATAGATGTGTATTATACCTGAAAGTAAATGGCTGGTTTTCATGAGCATCTTCTGGTTATTGCATTTAAGTGACAACAAAGTTTTTTATTTACAAATGCAAAAGGAGACTTAAGGATTTTTGTGACGTGGTTTTTTATGATAATTATTGGGCATGAAGACCATAATCATAAATATAGCATTCATTCAGACATGAAAACAGTCTGCTTTGGGTTACTTTTCTCACGTTTACTTTCCTATTACTTGGAAAAGTAATTCTGCTCTCCATCCCTTTTCTATATTCATCTAGCTTAATCTTCTAATGACTTTTTACTCCTCTCAACTAAGACTCACACCTATTAGAACAAGACATTCCTATCCTGATCTTGGAATTAGAGAGAAGGGTTTGAAGAAGCATCAATGTTGGACCAGATGTAAGAAGTAATGAAGGAGAAATGTGTAAATGGTCAAAGAGCATCTATAAAGCCACCAAGGACGGCTGCCTCAATTGGGAACTGTCTTAGTGGGAAGGTATATCACAGTGGCTTGCTGTGAATGTAAGAGATTTGTCGTACCTTGGGTATCAGGATTTGGAAAAGGCAGGTGACTACAAGATGCTCAATGAAAAGGAAGAAAAGAAATAGAGTGTAGTATACCCTATAATCACTGAAAAGTAAACACATCATTAACCTACAGCAATTAAAACTGTATGGCACTGAATAAAGATTGACCCACAACCTAATTAAAGGAATTAGAGCTTTTAGAAAAAGAAGCAACAACATGTGAAAGTAAAGGAGTCATTTCAATTCAGCTTAATATACATTGCTATAAGAATCAGAAATTGGGTGAGTAAAACAGCATAATTCAACATGTTGCTATTGTTAAAAATAATATCAAGCAAAATGAAATGTGTAACAGCCCTGGGAGATGAACTTGGCGAAGAATTTGGAAACTGTAGGTCCTTATCCCATTCTTTCATCTTGGTTTGGGGACTATACATCTTGAACTCACCAAATAGTTCACACCTTCGATGGCAACTCCCTGCCACACCTGTTTTTTCTTCAGGCTTTCTTCTTTCTCCAAAGCTCCATTCCAGGAAGCCAAGTCTCTGTTTTGAGAAGCACACTGGTTTCCTTGATGTAGAACCAAAGAATAGAAAAAGAGGTAAGAATTAGTACACCCTTTCCCATTACACAGTCACTTTCAGAGAAAAGAAAAATAAAAATGCTTGCATTGACCTAAGGTTGACAATTATTAATAAAAAAAATCTCAGGTTATTAGTACATCATATATTTGGTTTTAAAAGTTTTTAAAAATAATCATGAACATGAAATAAATTATAAAAACTCACTCCATAGTATTACCTAATAACATATAGCATGCTGCTTGATTTCTCTCAACCACACCATCTTTAGGTTTGCACTTACACTGAGCTACGAGTGAACTTGATGTTGCTTAGCTTAAAATAGTAGCAATTCTGTCACATATCAAGAATGCTGAGAATCATTGCATTTCTTGGACACAATTTTGCAAAATGGCAAGAGCATGATGTTTCTAAGGAAGATGCCTTTAAGTGGCTCTGAAGCAATCACCATTTCTAGTTTTGTACTGAAATGAAGCCAAAAATATAATTTTATTGTAGATTTCTGCCAAATGAATAGCAGAAAATAATCCTCTTCAAAAAAATGAAAGAAAAATAATCCTATTTACTTACATTCCTACAACATCATATCAGTGTATAAAGCCTGACACATTTATACATAATGTTTTTATCTGAGCACTTACTCATTCCAGGCACCTATAAACATGTACAAACAGATTAAAGAACAATATTTATCCCAAGTTGCCTATGTTTTGGCAGATGCAAGCTTAACAAGACTTTCTACTTACATCCTATGTTATCACTTGATTTTAAAAATACTTTATGATTTGCTGCAGGACACTGCTGTGAATAATCAGCAGTTAATTAAAAAATTATTCAACCAGAACCTTTTAAAATGGTAATTATTAATGAATCTATAACTGATTTTTCCAAAATGGCTTAATAACAAAGGAGAATATATTTATAATTAAATAAATAGCTATTTTGAATAGCATCCATTGTGTGGCCTCATTTCTCCAGTTCTAACAAAGGTAGATGTAACAAAGATCGTGATAGTGCTTTTCACAATGAACATTAAACACATCATTCCAACATAATTTCAAACTACTGTCCTGCTCCATTTAATCCTTTCAATTTTTCAAATATAAAAGCTGAATATACTAACCACATAGTCCTTCTCTCTGACAGATCCAACAAGCAAGACAAACTTTCTGAAAAATTTCTTACACATGAAAAAGAATCAAGACTGCCATTAAGTTTTCTAAAATATTTTTCAACTTCTACTTGGAAAACTTTGACAATTTTCAAAAACTTACTCTCTATATGATTTTTTCTCACTCCTTCAAAGCTCCTAAAACACAAAGAATGGAAAATGGAAATCTGATGCATTAGCTTGTGTACATATCAGCTGTTGCTATCTATATTGGGGAACATTGTTTCATCTATTTTATCAGGTTTAGAATGCATTGAAAGTTAATTGAAAAAGCGTTTTTACTGAGTAGGTTAAGAAGTATTTATGATTATAACCTTCAAGGTCCCTAGTACATGAGCTTGATCTTTAAAGTGCCCTTTACAACATTCTTTACTAATAGATTAGGACCTGCTGTATTCTTGCCTGTATTTTTCGTTTTGCCTATTTTCTCTTTTTCCTCATCTCCACTTTCTAAAATACTACATAGTCAATGACATCATCTCAAAAACTTCCTCTCCCAGGTCACTTTTCCCAGTTGCCTGACTGGGTATTATATTTTCTTGCTGATACTTACAGCTTAATCTATATATGATTATACATACATTTGTCCTATGTATTCATCAATATTTTGAGATTTGGAAGTCACTGATATATCTGAGTTATCCTTAGATTTCATAGTACAGTTATATGCATAAAATAAACATATTGTCTTAGAGAATCTGAATATGACTCCTTAGTCTGTGGAAAGAGAATGAAGTTTTGACTAAATGTATTCTGATCCCCAGTGAGAGCCAAACCTATCATGTGTGTACCTGCAGGCTTAAATGAAGTTCCAACTTGGAAAAAAAATGCCCTCAGTTATTATGATTCGATCCAATGTTGAAGTGTTTCAAACTGTTGTCAAATCTCTTTATAGGGTTAAAATTGAGTGACCAAGAAGAAAAAAAAGACAGAGGAAAAAAAAAATCTGAAGTTCATGAAAATGTTTTGAAGTGATCTTAGAAGTTAAAATGTACTAAAGTACATTTAGTACTATGAAGAATCTATGAGACTGTAAGTAATGACTATACCAATAGTTACTTTTCTGAAAGAAAGTAACAATGAGAGTAATTATTTCTTTAGTAATTGCTCTATAACAAATGTGCTGAGCACATTAGATGTACAATTTCATTTGTTATATAGTGGTCCTAGATTACCACATAGCACTAATTTGTAATAATCCTATGCAGCATGGTGTGCACACCCATTACAGCGACAAGAAACTGAGAATGACAGAGAATTGTATATTCCCTGGATATGCCTCTCCCAATTCTCAGTGTGCCTATAGGAAGCAAGGTGATGTGACTAGTTCTGGACCATGGACTTTGTATGGCATTGATGGGTACTGCTCCAAATATTTAGGATGGATGTGAGTTTGCTTAGCTCTTTCTTCCCCTGGAAGCTAGCTCTTGAGATAGTGATGTCACAAGATTGACTCTTACAGGCTTGCTGAGTTTCATGTGGGATTCAACTGCCCTGGAGTCATTGATCTGCTGCAGATTAAGTGACCAAGAAATAAATCTTTATTATCAGTTCAGTTCATTCCAGTCGCTCAGCCGTGTCTGACTTTTTGTGACCCCATGAACAGCAGCACGCCAGGCTTCGCTGTCCATCACCAACTCTCTGAGCTTACTCAAACTCATGTCTATTGAGTCGGTGATGCCATTCAACCATCTCATCCTCTATCGTCTCCTTCTCCTCCCGCCTTCAATCTTTCCCAGCATCAGGGTCTCTTCCGATGAGTCGGTTCTTCACGTCAGGTGGCCAAAGTACTGGAGTTTCAACATCAGTATCAGTTCTTCCAATGAATATTCAGAACTGATTTCCTTTAAGATTGACTGGTTGGATCTCCTTACAGTCAAAGGGACTCTCAAGAGTCTTCTCCAACACCATAGTTCAAAAGCATCAATTCTTCGGTGCTCAGCTTTCTTTATAGTCCAACACTCACATCTATACATGACTACTGGAAAACCCATAGCTTTGACTAGACGGACCTTTGTTGGCAAAGTCTCTGCTTTTCAATATGCTATCTAGGTTGGTCATAAGTTTTCTTCCAAGGAGTAAGCATCTTTTAATTTCATGGCTGCAGTTACCATTTGCAGTGATTTTGGAGCCCAGGAAAATGAAGTCTGTCACTGTTTCCTTTGTTTCCCCGTCTATTTGCCATGAAGTGATGTGACTGGATGCCATGATCTTAGTTTTCTGAATGTTGAATTTTAAGCCAAATTTTTCACTCTTGTCTTTCACTTTCATCAAGAGGCTCATTAGTTCTTCTTCACTTTCTGCCATAAGGGTGGTGTCATCCACATATCTGAGGTTATTGATATTTCTCCCGGCAATTTTGATTCCAGCTTGTGCTTCATCCAGCCTGGCATTTCGCATGATGTACTCTGTATATAAGTTAAATAACCAGGTGACAATATACAGCCTTGAAGTACTCCTTTCCCTATTTGGAACCAGTCTGTTGTCCCATATGCAGTTCTAACTGTTGCTTCTTGACCTGCATACAGATTTCTTAGGAGGTAGGTCAGGTAGTCTGGTATTCCCATCTCTTGAAGAATTTTCCACAATTTGTTGTGATCCACACAGTCAAAGGCTTTGGAGTAGTCAAGAAGGCAGAAGTAGATATTTTTCTGGAACTCTCTTGCTTTTTCAATGATCCAGCAGATATTTTCATTTGATCTCTGCTTCCTCTGCCTGTTTTAACTCCAACTTGAACATCTGCAAGTTCATGGTTAACATACCTTTGAAGTTTGGCTTGGAGAATTTTGAGCATTACTTTGCTGGTGTGTAAGATGAGTACAATTGTGCAGTAGTTTGCGCATTATTTGGCATTGCCTTTCTTTGGGATTGGAATGAAAACTGACTTTTTCCAGTCCTGTGGCCACTGTTGAGTTTTCCAAATTTGCTGGCATATTGTACAACACTTTCACAGCATCTTTTAGGATTTTAAATAGCTCAACTGGAATTCCATCACCTCCACTAGCTTTGTTCATGGTAATGCTTCCTAAGGCTCACTTGACTTCACATTCCAGGATGTCTGGCTCTAAGTGAGTGATCACACCATTGTAGTTATCTGGGTCATGAAGATCTTTTTTGCATAGTTCTTTTGTGTATTCTTGCTACCTCTTCTTAACATCTTCTGCTTCTGTTAGGTCCATAACACTTCTGTCCTCTATTGTGCTCATCAACATAAAATGTTCCCTTGGTATCTCGATTTTTCTTGAAGAGATCTCTAGTCTTTCCCATTCTCTTGTTTTCCTTTATTTTTTTGCATTGATCATTGAGGAAGGCTTTCTTATCTCTCCTTCCTATTCTTTGGAACTCTGCATTCAAATGGGTATACCTTTCTTTTTTTCCTTTGCCTTTAGCTTCTCTTCTTTTCTCAGCTATTTATAAGGCCTCATCAGACAACCATTTTGCCTTTTTGCATTTCTTTTTCTAGGCAATGTTCTTGGTCACTTCCTCCTGTACAATGTCAGGAACCTCTGTCCATAGTTCTTCAGGCACTCTGTCTATCAGATAATCCCTTGAATCTATTTCTCACTTTCACTGTAAGGGATTTGATTTAGGTCATATCTGAATGGTCTAGTAGTTTTCCCTACTTTCTCCAATAAGTCTGAATTTGACAAAACCACTAAGTCAGGGGACCTTGGGTTGGGAAGATTCTCTGGAGAAGGGAATGGCTACCCACTCCATTATTCTCGCCTGGAGAATTCATTGGACAGAGAAGCCTGACAGGTTACAGTCCATAGAATCGCAAAGAATCAGGCACGACTGAGCAACTTTCACTATTAGTTACCACAACATAAGCCAGCCTACCCTGACTGATATGTTGAAACTCCAAAATATAAGTTGGAATTTTGGTGAAAATGTTGATTAATTTTGAGGAAAGTTCAGAGCTTACAATCTTGCACAGCACGCTTCTTTCAAGAAAGCAGTTCCAATTGGCTCCTCTAGAACAGGACTGCTCATTTCATACATACAACATCAAAAAACATTTCCTGGTTTTCTTCGGTGGGACCAGTGAATAGTGCCTAAGCCAAAGTTACTCTGTGAACATTGAATATGAGGAAAGCCAGTGCTCCCTGAGATGGCACACTACCCAATAAGATGGACACTCTGGGAGGTGTAAATTCCCGGTGCCTAGGAAGAAACGGATCAATGGCAACTGGATTGAATTCTCTGAACAACTCTGAGTTCGGCTTCCAGTTCTCCATGAAACCATCCAGGCTACCTGGGAAGTCTGAGATTAAAAAAAAAAAAAAAAAAAATGTTAAGTGCCAAGGTGGTCTCCCCTCCTCTTGTTTTTTTTTCTATGTGCTTGTTATTAGTCCATAGCAACAAAACAGTCTGGGCTTGACTCTCCTTGAAAATTGTAAAGATACTATTCCTTTTCTAAACAACATGTTTTCAAAAGCTGGGATGATATTTGCATGTTCTTTTAGCCTAAATGTCCTACAAAGTCATAGTCTAAGTACTCTACACTTTTAAAGTGGTGTTTCACAATTACATTTCCTAAGGCGAATATCGATTTGCAGTTAGCTGGAAAAAGATAGGCTTTCCTGTGGCTCAGATGGTAAAGAATCTGCCTGCAATGCAGAACTGCCCAGGGTTTGATCTCTGAGTTGGGAAGATCCCCTGGAGAAGGAATGGCTAACAAATGATAATCTGGGGATTCAGAAATGTTATGTGTTGCTTTTCTAACTTCCAAGTTTGCCTCTGTGTGTGTGTGTGTGTGTGTGTATCAGAAACTAAAATGAACGCTGCTGTTTCTTTTCACAAGAAAGCTCAGTTTATCTTTGAACAGACAGCGTTGCAACTAAAATGACCTAGAAGGAAATGTGCTTCTTAGCATGCTAATTGCTTTTGCCTGAGGTGGGATAAATACTTCGTAGCTGGCTTTGCATTTCCTAAGCTACATGTATAGACACTCTACATCCAGGAGGGAAATTCACTTAATGTGCTTTGTAACTTTTAGAACTGACTACACAGCGGACCTGCAGGTACCCTATGCTTTCAGCATGTAGTTTTGCAAATGCAGTAATTATTTTTAAAGATATGTGACTGCTCTGTTGAAAAATACTGTGAGAAGGGAGGAGAATTCAAGGTGTATTGGGGCCATGGAAAACTGGAAAAGTGATTCCATTTTTTAAAACTTAATTAACAGTAGTTAGTTTCTTCAAATATTCAGGTGAAAATCATAGATGCCAAGTCCTTATTAAAACAATGAGTTTACAGGGATTGTAATATAAAATTATACACAATGATAAAACCATTAAAAGCCCAACAGTTCATATTTTGTTTATAAAAACGTGAGCACCCACTTTAGGAGATTTTAAAATTCTCCCATAAGACATTATAATCAAGAGCATGGCTGGAGCTATCATCTTCAAGTAACAGATTTACCAATTTTGTCCATCAGAATCCACTCCCACTGCTACTGGTAACAGAATGAGTTTTATTTGAGAACCTTCTCCCCCACTCTCAGTTAATGTAACTTACTTTATCTGACTACCTTTTGTTCAAGGAGATAGTATGTGAACAAGTCTTATAAATGAGAGCATAATGATACCCTACTATAAATGGCTAGTTCAGGCATAGAAACAATCAAACTCATACTAATGAAGTTCAAGATATTTATTGCCATGAAGAAAAGAAACTCTATTGGAGAATGATTTGTCTCACTGAGAAGCCAACATAAAGGAAGACAAAATCAAGAGAAATGGCTCTTGGTATCACACGAGCCCCCAAATCCAGATACTAATGGACAACCTGGAGTTTTTTAGTGACTAGAGGCAATAAATTCTATTTTGATTAATTCAGCTTGTTTTCAGTTTTAGTCGCTTTTATTTGTGTTTTGATTTGTGCAATTAAGAAAATTTTCAAGTAAAAGTACACTTGACCACCATGCTTTTTTGGATAGAATCTGAAATTCACTACTACATGTCAATCAACTTCTGAAAAAGCCCCACTATTATTGATAAGACTGATTTCCTCTTGCTGTTTGTTGTTCGGTTACTCAGTCAGGTCTGACTCTTTGCAACCCCATGGACTGTAGCATGCCAGGCTTCCTTGTCCTTCATCAACTCTGAGAGCTTGCTCAAACTCATGTCCATTGAGTCAGTGATGCCATCCAGCCATCTTGTCCTCTGTCATCCCCTTCTCCTCCTGCCTTCAATCTTTCCCAGCATCAGGGTCTTTTCTAATGAGTCAGCTCTTCACATCAGGTGGCCAAAATATTGGAGTTGCAGCCTTAGCATCAGTCCTTCCAATGAATATTCAGGATTGATTTCTTTAAGATTGACTGGTTTGATCTCCTTGCAGTCAAAGGGACTGTCAAGAGTCTTCTCCAACACCATAGTTCAAAAGCATCAATTCTTCGGTGCTCAGCTTTCTTTATAGTTCAACTCTCACATTCATTCATGACTACTGGAAAAACCATAGCTTTGATTAGATGGACCTTTGTTGGCAAAGTAATGTCTCTGCTTTTTAATATGCTGTCTAGGTTGGTCATAGCTTTTCTGCCAAGAAACAAGTGTCTTTTAATTTCATGACTGCAGTCACCATCTGCAGTTACTTTGGAGCCAAGAAAATAAAGTCTGTCACTGTTTCCATTGTTTCTCCATCTATTTGCCATGAAGTGATGGGACCAGATGCCATGATCTTCATTTTTTGAATGTTGAGTTTTAAGCCAGCTTTTTCACTCTCCTCATGACTTGCTATAAATGGTCCATCTCCTGTTTTTTTTTCCTTCATTCATGGAGGAAATATTTGAAATCCACTACACGCTAGGTTCTTATACTATCACAGGTAATAAAAGTCTGTGAACAATGCCTTAAAATCCAGACCCTCACATAGTTTTATATCTAGTGAGGGAGGCAGAACATGCTTCATGATAAATAAGCTAGAGAGCAAATGTTGTTGTGGGAGCATGGGGACACATAGGAGAGTGCTCAGCAAAGGGATTGACATTTATACACGACCAAGACAGATGGATAACTAATGAGAACCCACTATGTAGCGCAGGGAACACTACTCAGTGCTCTGTGGTGACCTAACTGCAAAGGAAATCCAGAAAAGAGGGGATATATGTATACATACAGTTGATTCATTTTGCTTTACAGTAGAAACTAACACAACATTGGAAAGTATATTCAAACAAAACTAAAAAAAAAAAAAAAAAGGTTCCAGGAGGAGGTACCACATAAGACCAAAGGATGTGTACAAGTTGTCAGTAACTGTATCCATGAGACAGTTTGGAAACAGAAAACATGAAAGAAACAGCAGGCTTGAGGGGGTTCCAGAAGCAGGGAAGGAATAATGATAGTGAAAGATATCCAAGAGTAAATACTGGATATTTAGCTCTAGAGTTCCAGAGATGAAGAGTGTGAATCATCAGCGAATCTTTGGAATTTGAGGCCATGAGAATAAAGGAGTTTTCCTGGAGAGTGTAGAAACTAGGGAAATGTAGAGTGTGGAGTGTGAAGATAGCAGACAAACACGGTCAAAGGGCACTGAAAAGGAAGGAAAGAACTATCCACAGAAGGAGACTGAAGAACAGGAGTCTAGCATCACAGGGGTGAAGAGAACATGTTTCAAGGAAAAAGTGGTTGCTCTTAACAGGGACAAACAGTGTAAAGAAGTTAAATAAGTTAAGGCTTGAATAGTGGTCATTACATTTAACACCTAGAGAATGGTTCATTTCTTGGATGAGATCAGTTTTAATGGAGTGGTGAGTACAGAAGACAAATTATCATGCGTTGAATGTTTGGTGAATAAGAGAAGAAGCAAAGACATTCTTTCAAGTAGTTTGACCCTAAAAGGGAAGAACGAGATTTTGGTGGCTTGATGGGGGGCGTGTATTAGATTGGGAAAATTAAATATGAATGCATATTTGTTCAAGTTGACAGTTATTTGAGGATTTTTAAATTTTTCTTTAAAGAAGAAGTTGGCAGAAGGAGAGGTTTAAGATCTAGGAGAGAGAAAAAAACGTTAGTGGATAATTAGGCACAAACACACCAGATGGAGACACACAGAAACTAGCTTACCTTTCCTTTGTGTTGAAAAATACAAAGCATGGCGTTTCCATGAGCAGCACCGACTCTTCACGTATCTAAATACTCTAGCTCGACTCAGGTAATCATCCCTTCGCTGTATGCTTTGTCTTCAAAATTCCTGAAGGACTCAGGCATCAGACGTTGGTACATTATGCACTGAGTGGTTTTATCTGTTCTCTTAAAAGAAGAGAAAACGAAGAGAATCTAGGTAAGCAGAAATGCTACATTCTTATCATACTTTCAGAATTTATACAGACACATCTCTTTTTTTTTAATAGAGTAATAAGTGAGGCAAACATTTCAAATTGCATGGTTCTTTTCAACTTAACCACACAAAAACCTTATTTCTTTGTTTTTATCTATCTTTCTACCCTACCTACCGTCTATATTTCCAACTATCATCCATCTACCTTTACCCACTTACTTTCTGTTACAGATGAGACAATTTAACTCTATCAGATCAGATCAGATCAGATCAGTCGCTCAGTCATGTCCGACTCTTTGTGACCCTATGAATCGCAGCACTCCAGGCCTCCCTTTCCATCACCAACTCCTGGAGTTCACCCAGACTCACGTCCATCGAGTCAGTGATGCCATCCAGCCATCTCATCCTCTGTCGTCCTCTTCTCCTCTTACCCCCAATCCCTCCCAGCATCAGAGTCTTTTCCAATGAGTCAACTCTTTGCATGAGGTGGCCAAAGTACTGGAGTTTCAACTTTAGCACGATTCCTTCCAAAGAAATCCCAGGGCTGATCTCCTTCAGAATGGACTGGTTGGATCACCTTGCAGTCCAAGGGACTTCTTCTCCAACACCACAGTTCAAAAGCATCAATTCTTCAGCACTCAGCCTTCTTCACAGTCCAACTCTCACATCCATACATGACCACAGGAAAAACCATAGCCTTGACTAGACAAACCTTTGTTGGCAAAGTAATGTATCTGCTTTTGAACATGCTATCTAGGTTGGTTATAACTTTCCTTCCAAGAAGTAAGTGTCTTTTAATTTCATGGCTGCAGTCACCATCTGCAGTGATTTTGGCGCCCCCCAAAATAAAGTCTGACACTGTTTCCACTGTTTGTCCATCTATTTCCCATGAAGTGATGGGACCGGAAGCCATGATCTTCGTTTTCTGAATGTTGAGCTTTAAGCCAACTTTTTCACTCTCCACTTTCACTTTCATCAAGAGGCTTTTGAGTTCCTCTTCACTTTCTGCCATAAGGGTGGTGTCATCTGCATATCTGAGGTTATTGATATTTCTCCTGGCAACCTTGATTCCAGCTTGTGTTTCTTCCAGTCCAGCGTTTCTCATGATGTACTCTGCATATAAGTTAAATAAACAGGGTGACAATATACAGCCTTGACAAACTCCTTTTCCTATTTGGAACCAGTCTGTTATTCCATGTCCAGTTCTAACTGCTGCTTCCTGACCTGCATACAAATTTCTCAAGAGGCAGATCAGGTGGTCTGGTATTCCCATCTCTTTCAGAATGTTCCACAGTTTATTGTGATGCACACAGTCAAAGGCTTTGGTATAGTCAATAAAGCAGAAATAGATGCTTTTCTGGAACTCTCTTGCTTTTTCCATGGTCCAGCAGATGTTGGCAATTTGATCTCTGGTTCCTCTGCCTTTTCTAAAACCAGCTTGAACATCAGGAAGTTCACGGTTCACATATTGCTGAAGCCTGGCTTGGAGAATTTTGAGCATTACTTTACTAGTGTGTGAGATGAGTGCAATTGTGCGGTAGTTTGAGCATTCTTTGGCATTGCCTTTCTTTGGGATTGGAATGAAAACTTACCTTTTCCAGTCCTGTGGCCACTGCTGAGTTTTCCAAATTTGCTGGCATATTTAACTCTATAATTGCCCCATATTTTATGGAGCAATGTGTTTCCTCAGTAAATCTCTATTCAATATATTAAATATAAAAATCTGGAAATATTTCTTCAGTTAAAGAAAAGCACAATCAGGAATGAAACCTTCAACAGATCCTTAAATATATATTTGAGGCAGTTACTCTATTAAAAATATAAATAGGCAGATGTCCTCTGTAAATACAAGTATTTGACTGATTTTAGAAATATCCTTTACTCTCTTGGAAAAAACATTTGGATTCTGAATTAAAGCATTCAAGTACAGATGGATTAAATTCAGCAGATAATTAGCTCTTTATACAACTATCTCATATTTCAATCCACAAAAAAATCGTACAGGATGCAATGTACATTTAATTTATGAGTATCTCATTAATTGCACTGCTGTTTTAACCAGTACTCAAAAAGAATATTGAAGTCTTTGCTACTATATGGCTTAAAGCCATAAGTATCTTCCACATTCAATCTAAAAGACATTTCATGACAGATGGAAATAAAAAAAAATGACATGGAATTACAACAATCTGAAAATGACCTTATATTTCAGTAAATTTATAAGCTTTTCCCATTTACAGTTCTTTTTAAAAGTATCATAGACATTTTAAATTTCTGCATATATCTTTCTTTGGGCAGATGCAAGAAAGCCAAATAATCACTAACAATCCATCAGCAATATAATGGAATTTCTGCTTTAACAAATTGACTAAATAATGGCTCACATTTAGGAAAACAGACCTTTTAAATGGCCTAACTATAGTCCTCATATATTTAGAGCTCTTTCTTCTGAAGGCTTTAAACACTGTATAATTGGGTCGATAAGTAATGCATTATATCATGTGTTTGCTCTAGGGCACACAAAACAAACTTACCAACTAGTCTAGAAAAACAACTCCCAAGAAGAGGGAGAGAGAAAGAGGCTGGGACACTTCCTAGAAACAAAATGAATTTGGCATATTCCAGCCTCAGGCAGCCAAGGAAGCCACAAGAAAATTGTAGAAGCTTAGGACAGGTGGAACTCAGTTGTATAATAACTACAATTTAGCCTTCTTGGAGGGGAATGTAAATTAAATGTCACAGGCTTTACAGGCAAAATTAAAAAGCATTGCAAAACCAGCCAACATTCTCTTCAGGCTAATTCATGTTACTGGAGTCTAGGAGGTACTATATACATGAGACTAGCCACCCACCAAAATGGAGAAATGAGACTCAGTGCAGCAGGTAATGTGTTCCTTCAGAGGAAATTAGAACATATGGTAGTTGCCAACTCTAGTAACATGAAAGTGATAGTTTCTTTTGATTATAAATTAATATAACCCTTGACTTTTATCCCTCATGGCCCATGAAGACAGAGAAAACAAAGTACAAATCCCATATTGCAAAATAAGTCATATAAATTATTGCAATCATATTCCACTTTGCTTGGCCTTATTATGACAAATTTTGGTCTGGTTTTACTCTTAGCAGTTGCCTCTTTTTAAATGACCCACCAAGCTTACCAAATATGAGACAGTTGTTCAAAAACAGTCTTGCCCTTGATTATCAACAACACAATTCAGTAGCCCATACAGTAATTTTTGAGGAAATTAAAGTCAACATCAACTGAGCTAAAAAGTCATCAGCATCAGGTCAGCCAGATTGACAGATCAGCTAAACAAAAAGATTATTTTTTCACAAATAGGTCACCTTTCAGAATTAAAAAGCTTTGTGTGATCTTGCAAAAGTAATCCAACTAGACTCATTTAATAATTTTTTCTCTGTTTTGAGGCAAAATAATTAAGAAACCAGTAATATTTTTCTTCATCATGGTTTTTATTTATGTACTATAACTACATTTGGAAAGGGTTGTTGGGAAACTATGAACAGAAAACCACTCTGCTGGGGTAAGCCAACTGACATTTGGTGGTCTAACAGTTAAGAATCTGCCTTACAATACAGGGGACATGGGTTTGATCCCTGTTTGGTTAACTAAGATCCCACATGCTGTGGAGCAAGTAAGTCTACATACTGCAACTGCTGAGCCTACATTCGGAACCTGGGCAACACCACTAGACAGGCCATGCACGGCAACGAAAGATCCTGTGCAAAGATCCCAAATCCCACAGCTGAGACCCCGTGAAACCCAGTACATCAATAACATTTTTAAAAAAGAAAAAAATATGAAGACTTCCAAAAGGGCAGATACAAGAGAAGCTTGAGGAATCTAGGGGGCAGAAACAAATGGATAATCACCTTAGTCCATCCTTCCATGAATGACTCAAGATTCAATTTCTCAGGAGAAAAACCTGTACTTAGGTTTCATGGCCATCTCTTGGCTGGTTGAGCATGGGTGTACCTATGGCTGATTCTTGTTGATGCTTGAAAGAAAACAACAAAATTCTGTAAAGCAATTATCCTTCAATTAAAAAATAAATAATTTTTTATAAAAGCACCCCAGAGATTATACATAATGAAGACAGGCAAAGGAAAGAATTTATAATCAAATATCTGGCCTATAACTTACATATATTCTTGGATAAATTAATTCTTTATAAAAGTCATCCACATTCTTTTCCTTGAAAATTTGAAGAGAGAATAATCAGCTTTCACCCTAGTAAGCCTATATTGTACTTGCCTACAATGTACCAGGAAAAACATAATATAAATGGATAACTGGAAATTAAACCAAATTAGGTTTTGTGAAACTCAAGGCATTACTAATAAAAATAAAAAAGGCAACTAAGTTTACAGTACAATAAGATCTATGCTAGATGCACATGGATAATGGAATTTTTGATGAAGCAATTTGTGATTATTCTACAAGAAAGAGAAAACAGATCTTTAGACAGAGAAATGTTACAGGGCCCACCATGCGTGCCAGTGTGACATGTCATTGTTAGAAAGCAATGATGAGTGCTTGCAAATCGACTCTAAACTGAAATTTAAGGTTGCCTACCTTCTTTTGTCATAATATACCTGGTACACTAAGGAAATAGCAAAGCACTCCAGTATCCTTGCCTCAAGAAACCCAGGAACAGTATGAAAAGGCAAAAAGATAAGACATCAGAAGGGCACATAAATAGATCCAGAAAGAAAGAGGCTCAGCCAAAGCAGAAATGATGCTCAGTGTAGATGTGTTTGGTGGTGAAAGTGAAGTCTGATGCTGTAAAGAACAATATTGCACAGAAACCTGGAATGCTAGGTCCTATGGACAGTAGTCCGACAGACTCCTCTGTCCTTGGGGTTCTCCAGGCAAGAATATTTGAGTGGATTGCCATCTCCTCCATGGGAACTTCCTGCCCCAGGAATCGAACCCCCATTTCTTGTGTCTCCTGCACTGGCAGGTGGGTTCTTTACCACTAGCAGCATCTGTGAAGCCCCATATGCAAAATACATCATGCAAAATGCCAGACCGGATGAATCACAAGCTGGAATCAAGATTGCTGGAAGAAATATCAAGAACCTGAGATACGCTGATGAAACCACCCTAATAGCAGAAGGTGAAGAAGAACTAAGAGCCTTTTGATGAGGGTTACAGAGGAGAGTCAACTGCATATCTGAGGTTACTGAGATTTGTCCCAGCAATCTGGACTTCAGTTTGTACTATACCCAGATCGGCACTTCACATGAGGTACTCTGCATATAAGTTAAATAAACAGAGTGACAATATACAACCTTGACATACTCCTTTCCTGATTCAGAACCAATATCTTGTTCCATGTCAGGCTCTAACTGTTGCTTCTTAACCTGAATACAGATTGCTCAGGACGCACATCAGGTGGTCTGATAGTGCATCTCTTTAAGAGTTATTCACAGCTTGTGATCCACACAGTCAAAGGCTTTGGCATAGTCAATAAAGCAGAAGTAGATGTTTTCTCGAACTCTCTTGCTTTTACAATGATCTAGTAGATGTTGGCAGTTTGATCTCTGGTTCCTCTGCCTTTTCTAAATCCAGCTTGAACATCTGCAAGTTCAAGGTTCACGTATTGTTGAAACTTGGCTTGGAGAATTTTGATCACTACTTTGCTAGCATGTGAGATGAGTGCAAAAGTGCAGTAGTTTGAGAATTCTTTGCAATTGCCTTTCTTTGGGATTGGAATGAAAACGTATCTTTTCCAGTCCTGGAAAGCAAGGAAGAACTAAAGAGCCTCTTGATAAAAGTGAAAGAGGAGAGTTAAAGTGTTGGCATAAAACTCAACATTCAGAAAACTAAGATCATGGTGTCTGGTCTCATCACTTCATGGCAAACAGATTGGGAAATAATGCAAACAGTGACAGACTCTACTTTTTTGGGCTCCAAAATCACTGCAGATGGTGATTGTAGCCATGAAATTTAAAGATGCTTGATCCTTGAAAGAAAAGCTATGACCAACCTGGACAGCATATTAAAAAGCAGAGATATTACTTTGCCAACAAAGGTCCATCTAGTCAAAGCTATGGTATTTCCAGTAGTCATGCATGGATGTGAGAGTTGGACTACATAAACAAAGCTGAGCACTGAAAAATTGATGCTTTTGAACTGTGGTGTTGGAGAAGATTCTTGAGCGTCCCTTTGACTGCAAGAAAATCCAACCAGTCAATCCTGAAGGAAATCAGTCCTGAATATTCACTAGAATGACTGATGCTGAAGCTGAAACTCCAGTACTTTGGCCACCTGGTACAAAGAACTGACTCACTGGAAAAGACCCTCATGCTGGGAAAGATTGAAAGTGGGAGGAGAAGGGGACAGCAGAGGTTGAGATGGCTGGATGGCATCACTGACTCAGTGGAGATGAGTTTGAGCAAGCTCCAGGAGTTGGTGATGGACAGGGAGGACTGGCGTGCTGCAGTCCATGGGGTTGCAAAGAGTCAGCTAAGACTGCACACCTGAACTAAACTAAACTGAACTGAAAAAGGAGAGTGAAAAAGCTGGCTTAAAACTCAATATTCAAAAAACTAAGATCATGGCATCTGGCCCCATCACTTCATGGCAAATCAGTTTACCTCAGTTCAGTCACTCAGTTGTGTCCTACTCTTTGCAACCTTATGGACTAGAGCACGCCAGGTCTCCCTGTCCATCACCAACTCCCAAAGTTTATCCAAACTCATGTCCATTGAGTTGGTGATGCCATCCAACCATCTCATCCTCTGTTGTCCCCTTCTCACCCTGCCTTCAATCTTTCCCAGCATCAGGATCTTTTCAAACGAGTCAGCTTTTTACATCAGGTGGCCAAAGTATTGGAGTTTCAACTTCAACATCAGTCCTTCTAATGAACACTGAGGACTGATCTCCTTTAGGATGGACTGGTTGAATCTCCTTGCAGTCCAAGGGACTCTCAAGAGTCTTCTCCAACACCACATTCAAAAGAATCAATTCTTCAGTGCTCAGCTTTCTTTAGAGTGAAACCTTCACATCCATACATGACTACTGGAAAAACCATGGCCTTGACTAGACAAAACTTTGATGGCAAAGTAATGTCTCTGCTTTTTTTATTTCCAACTACAATTTTATTTTATTTTTAAACTTTACAAAATTGTATTAGTTTTGCTAAATATCAAAATGAATCTGCCACAGGTGCTTTTTAATATGCTGTCTAGGTTGGTCATAACTTTCCTTACAGGAGTAAGCATCTTTTAATTTCATGGCTGCAATTACCATCTGCAGTGACTTAGGAGCCCAAAAAAATAAAGTCTGCCATTGTTTCCACTGTATCCCCATCTATTTGCCATGAAGTGATGGGACTGGATGCCATGATCTTAGTTTTCTGAATGTTGAGCTTTAAGCCAGCTTTTTCAGTCTCCTCTTTCACTTTAATCAAGAGGCTCTTTAGTTCCTCTTCACTTTCTGCCGTAAGAGTGGTGTTATCTGCATGTCTGAGGTTATTGATATTTCTCCCGCCAATCTTGATTCCAGCTTGTGCTTCTTCCAGCCCAGTGTTTCTCATGATGTAGTCTGCATAGAAGGTACATAAGCAGGGTGACAATATACAGCCTTGACGAACTCCTTTTCCTATTTGGATCCAGTCTGTTGTTCCATGTCCAGTTCTGTTGCTTACTGACCTGCATACAGATTTCTCAAGAGGCAGGTCAGGTGGTCTGGTATTCCTATCTCTTTCAGAATTTTTCAGTTTACTGTGATCCACACAGTCAAAGGCTTTGGTTGTGAAAAACTGGAAACATTGACAGACTTTATTTTCTTGGGCTCCAAAATCATTTTTGATGGTGACTGCAGCCATGAAATTAAAAGACGCCTGCTCCTTGGAAAAACAGGTATGACAAATCTAGACAGCATATTAAAAGTCAGAGACAAAGGTCCGTATAGTCAAATCTACAGTGTTTCCAGTAGTCATGTGTGGATATGAGAATTGGACTATAAAAAAGACTGAGAGCCAAAGAACTGATGCTTTTGAGCTGTGGTGTTGGAAGCTGGAGAGGACTTTTGAGAGTCCATAGGAGAGTAAGGAGATTAAACCAGTCAATCCCAAAGGAAATCAACCCTGAATATTCATTAAAAGGATGATGTTGACGCTGAAGTTATAATACTTGACTACCTGATGTGAAGAGCTGACTCACTGGAAAAGACTCTGATGCTGGGAACTACTGAGGGCAGTAGGAGAAGGGGACAGCAGAGGAAAAGGTGCTTGGATGGCATCACCGACTTAATGGACTGGAGTTTGAGCAAACTCTGGGAGACAATGAAGGACAAGGAAGCCTGGTGTCCTGCAATCCATTGGGTTCCAAAATGTTGGACACAAATTGGTCACTGAACAATAGCTAACTCTTCCCCTCTGTCAGGTTATTTCTCCATCTATTGCAGAAGAGATCACATTATTGCTAACACATGGAGAAAACAATGACAAAAACTCTCTTGAGCTTTGGAGGACACTGAAGAATTCCCTATTGCACAATGGTATTTGTGGGTGTGTTTGGTGTGTGGTGTGTTTGGGGATGACATTTCTTGTATGTAAATATACCCTCTGAGATTCATCTAAAATTATCTAGCTATGCAAAGCCTCTAAACATTTGCAAAACAAAGTCTGGATTACATACCATGAGCAAATGTTTAGACATGTAAAGAGGTAATATTTTAATACTTTCAGTGCAATTAAGGAACTCACAGTCTATTAAGCCTCAAAACTTGCTCTAATTCAGGGCATCCCCTGTGACTTTTTAAATAAATTTTAAACATATATTTGTGATTAAGAGTAATAACAAAGCAGAACTTACTTAAACCACAATAAAAGGTTTATTAAACATTGGTAAATTGCTTGGGATTCTTCAGGGAAAGTTGTTTTTCTTCTCCTGAACTAGTGCTCTCCTTCTCTGGAGAGTTTCATCAACTGCATGCCCCTTGAGTGGGATTAGAATTCTTGCTGCTACAGTAAAAAGCTTCTCTCAAGGTGTTTTTCCATAAATGGCTACGCTATGCTATGCTGTGCCAAGTCACTTCAGTCGTATCTGACTCGTGTGACCCCATAGACGGCAGCCCACCAGGCTCCCCTGTCCCTGGCAATCTCCAGGCAAGAACACTGGAGTGGGTTGCCATTTCCTTCTCCAATGCATGAAAGTGAAGAGTGAAAGGGAAGTCGCTCAGTCATGCCCGACTCTTAGCAACCCCATGGACTGCAGCCTAACAGGATCTCCGTCCATGGGATTTTCCAAGCAAGAGTACTGGAGTGGGGTGCCATTGCCTTCTCTGATAAATGGCTAGTATCCCAATAGAATACATTGAAAAGGTCACTGAGAAACTTTTGGAGTCTCAGCAGAAAAGGCAGCAGTGAGACAACAAAATCCTAAGGAGTATCTGACCATTTTGGTCCACACTATTTTTCATCCATTCTATCAGGAAAGTTAACATCGCAACAATATTTTCTTTTTCTTGGAGGGTGTTACAACTCCTCTCCTTTAAAAAACACACACATTTTCCTCCTGATGAAGCCAGTTTGCTAATCAGCCAAGGTGCACTAAAAAGTCAAGTGCAATCAGGTATTAAGAGACAAGTGATTACGGAAAGTATTTAAGAATCAGAAGCAGAAGTCATATTAAATGTAAATGCTTCTGTTTCTAAACTTGGAAAGTTTTTCTTTGTGACATTTAATTTCTCTTCTCGCCTATATTACCCATCTGCTTTTCTACTTAACATTTTGCATTTAGTCCCAGCATCAGCTTCTCCTATTGGTTTATGTCAATATGAAGCTGGTTCTTCTCCAGCAAAGTCAGTCTTGTGAATCATAGTGGGGTAAAGAAATGAGTTATTTAGCCACTAGTCAATATGCTTTATGTTAAGTTCGTTGATTAGAAAGTGGAAATACCACTTTTTAAAATATGAATCTTTAATATGGTCAAATCAGGGTATATTTCATGGGAACTAACATAGAAAAGCTATGACGAACCTGGACAGCATATAACAGAGATATTACTTTGCCAACAAAGGTCCATCTAGTCAAAGCTATGGTATTTCCAGTAGTCATGTATGGATGAGACAGTTGGACTATAAAGAAAGCTGAGCACTGAAGAATTGATACTTTTGAACTGTGGTGTTGGAGAAGATTCTTGAGCATCCCTTTGACTGCAAGGAGATCAAACCAGTCAATCCTGAAGGAAATCAGTATTGAATATTCACTAGAAGGACTGATGCTGAAGCTGAAACTCCAGTACTCTGACCACCTGCTACAAAGAACTGACTCACTGGCAAAGACCCTGATGCTGGGAATAATGTTCCAATAAGTCTTCAGGCTAACACATGATAATAATGATTGAGTCAGACATACTTAAAAACTATTCTGATATGGAACTACATGTGGATCATGTTCATAGGCTTATTCTTCCATACAAACAGAGTGGGTTTAAGATAGGCATTCATCATACAGGCACTTCACACTACCTTGCCTCTAACAATGTAAAGTACAGAGAAATAAAATTCATCAAAATTTGGGAAAGTTTTAAGGATTGCAAAGCTAAATGAAAATGTTTTTTCCTAAAACAGTGTCTCTCAATCATAATAGAATGTATTTTTTTAAATGTGGAGGCTATTTAAGAGTACTCACATCCAGAATGCCACAAAGAAACAAACCTAAAAGTTAAGGTTTTCTGGAGATGAGCCCCAGGCCCTGGTATTATTAACATCTCGAAGTCCACAGGTACCACTGAAGTGCTACCAGGGTTGAGATTCACTACCCTAGAAAGCACACAAACACACTCAACATCCAAAGTAGTCATTTTAAGTTTATGGTGAAGGGGATTTAAACATTTTCCCCTGAGTTTCTAAAAATAATAGAAATAGATGTATCAAAAATTAATAAGTGAACTTTCTCATCAACTTTTTGTTGAATAAGAAATGTTTACACATTTTCCGAGATGCATTCCAAGCTAATATACAAAGATGAAAAAGTCCACATTTTCATAAAATATAGAGTAAGCACAAGCATTTGCCAGTTTAGGGCCACTGGGGGAAACCTGATAGGTCCACAAGAACCAAGGGATTTGTGGAGCAGAAACAGGTGGCACTAGTGGTAAAGAACCTGCCTGTCAATGCAGGAGACATAAGAGACTGGGTTTTATCTCTGGGTTGGGAAGATCCCTGGAGAAGGAAACGGCAACCCACTCCAGTACTCTTGTCTGGAGAATCCCATGGACAGAGGAGCCTGGTGGGCTACGGTCCATAGGGTCGCAAAGAGTCATACACGATTGAAGCGACTTAGTACACATGTGACATTATAGTTGTTTTCATTTTCTCTTAAAACTTTCAGATATTTTCCAAATATTTCTCAAAATGCTACTTGAACACAAAGCATTATATTCTTGGAAGACATCTGAAATATGTTAAATAGTAAATTTATCCTACCATTAAAAGAAATTAGAGTATTAACTTTTACTTGTTGTTTCTGTCAGGTTTTTCTCCATCTATCATGAATTTGTTATCAAACAGAGGTATTTTCTAGATGTAATTTTTCTATTAGCTGAATGAATTATTCATTTAGAAAACTTCTTTTTCAGTTCTCTTTCCTCTGTCTTGATTCTCCTTCATATAACACTGTCACTGGTATCTGTTGTCTTCCTGTTCACTATTTCCAAAATTCTTTTCTAGGATCTGAAGTCCTATCCCAATGGTCTGTGTTTGGATATTTTGTGATTCCTGGTGTGGGTCAGGAAAGCAGGAATCGTTCTGATTATTCATGGCACATTTGCCAAAAATGAATGTCTAATGTCATTAGAATACTAATGAAGACAATGAGACCCAAGTGGCCCAGATTAGCCTAATTCACAATAAAAGAACCCACAGGTGTGAATGTGAAGATAAGGACACAACCCATTACTTGTCATACTTTATTTTTTTTTAATTATCTTAATGTTCCTACATCCCATTAACTCTTGAACATGTTGGGTTGCCCAAAAAGTTTGTTCAGGTTTTTCTGTTAAGATGTTACAGAAAAACCCAGAAGAACTTTTTGGCTAACCCAATATTACCCAATTTGTGCTGGCTCCAGACCACCTTTCCTACTCATGGGATACAGAATTCCTTGCAAAATCCAACCAAAATAATTTTTGATGTTTCCATGCACTTATATTTACTTATAAATAATTTTTGGATTTTGATGCTGCTGATGTACCTCATTTATGCTTCAATTCTTATATTCCATAACAATCCAGCAATCTTTTTTTTTTTTTTTCAGCAATCTTTTATTAAACAAAGATTCCCTTCACTGGTTACCCACAGTAAAGTGCTCAGGGCACTGAAATGTCCCTAAAAGATTAAGATCTTTTAACTAACAAACTCTATTTCCCCTACAAGATGAAAAACTGTTATCATTTTTCTTGATCAGAGCAGTGTTAGTCACCGTAACACATCTAAAAATCTGCTTACTTTTGAAGATAATGTTCTGTTGTGAAATCTCGTTAAATCAGACCATGTATTCTCTTAGTCTCCTTTGCCATATAAATGCCACTGTCTTCCCCTCTCCCCAGTCCACAATACAACAGTTAAACCTGTATCTGCTTGTCACTGATACAGTGTGAGTGATTATCCTTATGTAAGTCATTGGATGCAAATGACTATGAGAGGGTTGGTAGGGGTTCCCTAGCTCTACCTTTGAGTTATATAAATCTGAATTATGACACCAGTAACGCTGCTACATGGGATTTTCTTTCATACACAATAGCAACTCCTTGAGAAGAAGGACTGTATCCCCAAAGTTTGACTCCTTACTACAGTTCAGTAAAGATGTATGGGATAGTCATACAAATGAAATACCAGAGGATTATTAAGAGGTACGAAAAGATTAGGTATATCTGAAATATACTTGTCTATGTTCCATAGCATTCTTTTTCACTGAGAACATGGTTTCTCCCCTTGCCTAAAAAAACACAAAAGATATTAAAAAATTCATAAAGTCCTCTTTATCCTCCTCTACCTCAGCCAACAGAGAGGGCACTGCTGCTCTTGTTTCCCTTGAAAGAGGATTTCCCTTAGAACCAGCTTATCAGAGCACTTCTTCCAGCAATAAAGGTTAAATCTATCTAATGCTAAGTTGCTTCAGTCGTGTCTGACTCTTTGTGACCCTATGGACCACAGCCCACCAGGCTTCCCTGTCTATGGGATTCTCTAGGCAAGAATACTGGAGTGGGTTGCCATGCCCTCCTCCAGGGAAGGGTTGAACTCTCTTCCCAATGGAAGGGTTGAACCCTTGTCTTTTTATGGCTCCTGCATTGGCAGGCAGGTTCTTTACCACTAGTGCTACCTGGAAAGCCCATCTATCTTGCTGCTAAGTTGCTTCAATCGTGTCCAACTCTGTGTGACCCCATAGACAGCAGCCCACCAGGCTCCCCCATCCCTGGGATTTTCCAGGCAAGTACACTGGAGTGGGTTGCCATTTCCTTCTACAATGAATGAAAGTGAAAAGTGAAAGTGAAGTCGCTCAGTTGTGTCTGACTCTTCGCGATCCCATGGACTGCAGCCTACCAAGCTCCTCCGTCCATGGGATTTTCCAGGCAAGAGTAATGGAGTGGGTTGCCATTGCCATCTATCTTGAGTAGCATCAGTTCTGCACAAGTAGGGCACACTGTGGAATGCTTTACTATGCAATAGTTATCTGTTACCAAAAGAACATTGGAAAGGTTGATGTGATCATTTTGTTCAGTCTGATTTCTAGATGCTAAGCCTGATAACCTAATATACAGCCTCTCTTCTGAGTAAAAGTATGACTCATGAAAGCATATTCAAGCTCCATTTGATCAGATTCATGCTTATATCCTTTCTTTTCAGGAGGGAGGGAGAAATGATATTTTCTGATATTATAGCAAAGACAAAATTAGTTTTTCTCTTCTTAATATGCTTTGCAGCTCCCGGTTTCCACCTCAAACTCAGCCAGAGTCATTAATCTTTTAAAATATAGGCCTAGCACAGTCTCCTGTACATTTACATTTTCGTTACTTCAGTAAGTATTTATTGAGATTCTACTAATTGCTCAATAAGTATTTATGATAGTCACATAACTCAAAGTTGGAAAGAAGATAAATTAAGACTATAGAAGTATAAACATAAGGATAACATTACTCAGTACATGTGGAAATTTTCAGAGCAAGGACCATTTTTAAGCATCTGGCAAGGTGACTGGACTCCAATCAATATTTGCAGAAGTGAATTGTGGACCAATCAGGAAACAAGACCTAAAGTAAGAAATCAGAGCAAAATTAATTTTATCTGAAAATGAGTAAAAAGGGTAGTTAAGGAATAAAAACCTTTAAAGAAGAACATGGATATCCAATTTGTCTCCCATGCTTACTCTTGGAATTCTGTAGGAACATGAGGAACTGTGTTCATTTTCTTGCCCGTATTACAGTCTTAGTCATAGAAGCAAGACAAAAGGAGGATTTGCTTTGGTTAAACAGTGAGCACATTTGCATAGGGCACTACTAGAGAATTCAGGACTCAGTGTCAAATTAAATACTGCAGACATTGTAAAGTACATAGGACTGTAACATTATTGTTGGTTTCATAAATATGATGAGATTTGGGCTATTCTCATTTAATAAATTATCTAAGTGTTTCTCCTAAGTATAGATCTCAACATACTTCCATCTCTAAAAATACAAGTAAAATATTCCCCATGAATAACATAAACTCTATGTGTGTGTGTGTGTGTGTGTGTGTGTGTGTGTGTTTCAGAAACACCAAATATATTTTATGTGTTGATCACAATTCATCTGCCAACCTGTGAAAAGTACTCCATGACATGTAATACTTGTCCAAAATCACTGATATAAATATTTTGACACAACTTGATTGGTAAAATAGTTGATAACTCATAAAATATGGTCTAAAATGTTAATTGCTCACATTTATTCTACATATGATTATTTTGTGACAACTGTAACATAAAACATCTGAATATTGATAAAACTATTTGATATATTTTTGCTTACAAAACAGTCTCTGGTATGATGCTTAGGAATCTACTAGTTTACATAGAGACATTAACTGTTGGACAATCTGAAGCTATCTAATCTGATTTCTAGGTAAGCAGATATTCAGCAACCTATCTAGAAAATTCCAAGAGTAGAAAAGGGAATATTTAGTTTTCTATACTTAAAATCTCAATATTTTTCATAAGTTGACTCTGAAAAGATTCTAAAACTGCACAACTTGTGCTGTCCTGGAAATCATGATAAAAAAGATGGAAATAGGCATTACTAATCAGAATTTGGTCCACTGACAGAATGTGGTCCACTGGAGAAGGGAATGGCAAACCACTTCAGTATTCTTGCCTTGAGAACCCCAGGAACAGTATGAAAAGGCAAAATGATAGGATACTGAAAGAGGAACTCCCCAAGTCAGTAGGTGCCCAATATGCTACTGGAGATCAGTGGAGAAATAACTCCAGAAAGAATGAAGGGATGGAGCCAAAGCAAAAACAATACCCAGCTGTGGATGTGACTGGTGATAGAAGCAAGGTCCGATGCTATAATGAGCAATATTGCATAGGAACCTGGAATGTCAGGTCCATGAATCAAGCCAAATTGGAAGTAGTCAAACAGGAGATTGCAAGAGTGAATGTTGACATTCTAAGAATCAGTGAACTAAAATGGACTGGAATGGGCGAATTTAACTCAGATGACCATTATATCTACTACTGCGGGCAGGAATCCCTTAGAAGAAATGGAGTAGCCATCATGGTCAACAAGAGAGTCAAAAATGCAGTACTTGGATGCAATCTCAAAAATGACAGAATGATCTCTGTTCGTTTCCAAGGAAAACTATTCAATATCACAGTAATCCAAGCCTATGCCCCAACCAGTAATGCTGAAGAAGCTGAAGTTGAACGGTTCTATGAAGACCTACAAGACCTTTTAGAACTAACACCCACAAAATATGTCCTTTTCATTATAGGGGACTGGAATGCAAAAGTTGGAAGTCAAGAAACACCTGGAGTAACAGGCAAATTTGGCCTTGGAGTACAGAATGAAGCAGGGCAAAGGCTAATAGGGTTTTGTTAATAGAACGCACTGGTCATAGCAAACACCCTCTTCCAACAACACAAGAGAAGACTCTACACATAGACATCACCAGATGGTCAACACCGAAATCAGATTGATTATATTCTTTACAGCCAAAGATGGAGAAGCTTTATACAGTCAAAAACAAAAACAAGACCAGGAGCTGACTGTGGCTCAGATCATGAACTCCTTATTGCCAAATTCATACATAAATTGAAGAAAGTCAGGAAAACCACTAGGCCATTCAGATTTGACCTAAATAAAATTCCTTATGATTATACAGTGGAAGTGAGAAATAGATTTAAGGGACTACATCTGATAGACAGAGTGCCTGATGAACTATGGAATGAGGTTCATGACATTGTACAAGAGACAGGGATCAAGACCATCCCCATGGAAAAGAAATGCAAAAAAGCAAAATGGCTGCCTGGGGAGGTCTTACAAATAGCTGTGAAAAAAGAGAAGTGAAAAGCAAAAGAGAAAAGGAAAGATATAAGCATCTGAATGCAGAGTTCCAAAGCATACCAAGGAGAGATGAGAAAGTCTTCCTCAGTGATCAGTGCAAAGAAATAGAGGAAAACAACAGAATGGGAAAGACTAGAGATCTCTTCAAGAAAATAAGAGATACCAAGGGAACATTTCATGCAAAGATGGGCTCGATAAAGGACAGAAATGGTATGGACCTAACAGAAGCAGAAGATATTAAGAAGAGGTGGCAAGAATACACAGAAGAACTGTACAAAAAAGACCTTCATGATCCAAGTAATCATGATGGTGTGATCACTCACCTAGAGCCAGACATCCTGGAATGTGAAGTCAAGTGGGCATTAAAAAGCATCACTATGAACAAAGCTAGTGGAGGTGATGGAATTCCAGTTGAACTATTTCAAACACTGAAAGATGATGCTGTGAAAGTGCTGCACTCAATATGTGAGCAAATTTGGAAAACTCAGCAGTGGCCACAGGACTGTAAAAGGTCAGTTTTCATTCCAATCCCAAAGAAAGGCAATGCCAAAGAATGCTCAAACTACCGCACAATTGCATTCATCTCATACGCTAGTAAAGTAATGCTCAAAATTCTCCAAGCCAGGCTTCAGCAATATGTGAACCATGAACTTCCAGATATTCAAGCTGGTTTTAGAAAAGGCAAAGGAACCAGAGATCAAATTGCCAACATTCGCTGGATCATTGAAAAGGCAAAAACGTTCCAGAAAAACATCTATTTTGGCTTTATTGACTATGCCAAAGTCTTTGACTATATGGATCACAATAAACTGTGGAAAATTCTGAAAGAGATGGGAATACCAGACCATCTGACCTGCCTCTTGAGAAACCTATATGCAGGTCAGGAAGCAACAGTTAGAACTGGACAAGGAACAACAGACTGGTTCCAAATAGGAAAAGGAGTACGTCAAGGCTGTATATTGTCACCCTGCTTAATTAACTTATATGCAGAATGCATCATGAGAAACACTGGGCTGGAAGAAGCACAGCTGGAATCAAGATTGCCAGGAGAAATATCAATAACCTCAGGTATGCAGATGACCCCACCCTTATGGCAGAAAGTGAAGAGGAACTCAGGAGCCTCTAGATGAAAGTGAAAGAGGAGAGTGAAAAGGTTGGCTTAAAGCTCAACATTCAGAAAACTGAGATCATGGCATCCGGTCCCATCACTTCATGGGAAATAAATGGGGAAACAGTGGGTGCAGTGTCAGACTTTATTTTGGGGGGCTCCAAAATCACTGCAGATGGTGAAATTAAAAGACGCTTATTCCTTGGAAGGAAAGGTATGACCAACCTAGACAGCATATTAAAAAGCAAAAGCATTACTTTGCCAACAAAGATCCATCTAGTCAAGGCTATGGTTTTTCCAGTGGTCATGCATGGATGTGAGAGTTGGACTGTGAAGAAGGCTGAGTGCTGAAGAATTGATGCTTTTGAACTGTGGTGTTGGAGAAGACTCTTGAGAGTCCCTTGGACTGCAAGGAGATCCAACCAGTCCATTCTAAAGGAGATCAGTCCTGGGTGTTCATTGGAAGAACTGATGCTGAGGCTGAAACTCCAATACTTTGGCCACCTCATGTGAAGAATGACTCATTGGAAAAAACTCTGATGCTGGGAGGCATTGGGGGAAGGAGGAGAAGGGGACAACAGAGGATGAGATGGCTGGTTGGCATCACTGACTTGATGGACAGGAGTTTGAGTAAACTCCTGGAGTTGGTGATGGACAGGGAAGCCTGGTGTGCTGCGATTCATGGGGTCGCAAAGAGTCAGATACGACTGAGCAACTGAACTGAACTTACTGAATCAGAATTTGAATGCTTGAAATTTATTAGATTATTTTAAACTTTGCTCTTAGCAATTAGCTTTACAAATATTTAGAAAATTTAAACAATTGTAGGGATGATTTTTTTTTAAGATTTAAATGCAGCTGAAGCAATACTGATTGATTTGCTTTACAACCTTGGTGGAAAATAATTGTAAATAAAAAAGCTAGGATTATGCACTGAAAGAGTAGAGAAGTCACACAGGAGTTAGTCAAGTCAGCACAGAAGGCAAAATCGATTATGAAAAAATTGCCTTAAAATTACCTGGAAAATACAGTACACACAATCCTGTGTACCCAATGTAATCCAGAAAAAATTTTGCACACTAAAATTTGAGAAACATTGAAATAGAATAAGGAAAGGACAAAAGAAATTCTACATGTCATTCTGCTTTAACTATAATGAAACTTGTAGAAATAAGCTGGAGTAAGTGGGGATTGCAAAGTGTTTGACCTTGCACATCAATTCGACCAATTTTAACACTAAGCCCTTATCTCAATTTATTTTAAGAGATTTGTTATGTGGTGTGAGAGGCTAGATTCCAAAGTTAGCATATCATGTAACTGTACCCTAGTCTATGACTCCACTGATCTAAAAGGACCTCCTGTCCCCAAATTGTTCCCACTGCTGCTTCACTGTTCCGGACTATCTCACAGGCAGAAGATGCTTGAAGATCAGAGGAAAGGCAAATGTTTTATAGACAAAGTAACTGCATCATTTTTGGCTAGGTACCTAATCTCTCTGGATAGTTTAATTCATACTGTCCAGATCTCTATGTATCAGAGTCAGTTCAGTCAGTCGTGTCCGACTCTGAGACCCCATGGACTGCAGCACCCCAGGCTTCTCTGTCCATCACCAGCTCCCGAAGATTACTCAAGCTCATGTCCATTGAGCCAGTGATGCCATCCAACCATCTCATCCTCTGTCATCCCCTTATCTTCCCAGCCTCAATCTTTCCCAGCATTACGGTCTTTCAAATGATTCAGTTCTTCATGCCCGGTGACCAAAGTACTGGAGTTTCAACTTCAGCATCAGTCCTTCCAACGAATATTCAGGACTGATTTACTTTAGAATGGACCAGTTGGATCTCCTTGCACAATCCAAGAAGCTCTCAAGAGTCTTCTCCAACACCACAGTTCAAAAGCATCAATTCTCAACGCTCAACTTTCTTTATAGTCTAACTTTCACATCCATACATGACTACTGAAAAAACCTATAGTTAGTTCCACTAGGGTATTGTTAGGGCTTCCATGATAGATCAGTTGGTAAAGAATCTGCTTGCAATGCAGGAGACCTCGGTTTGATTTCTGGGTCAGGAAGATCTGCTGGAGAAGGGATAGGCTATCCATTCCAGTATTCTTGGGCTTCCCTTGTGGCTCAGCTGGTAAAGAATTTGCCGTAATGCAGGAGACCTGGGTTCGATCCCTGGGTTGGGAAGATCCCCTGGAGAAGGAACAGCTAACCGACTCCAGTATTGTAGCCTGGAGAATTCCATGGACTGTATAGTCCATTGGATCACAAAGAGTCGGACAGGACTGAGTGACTTTCACTTCTCAAGGGTATTGTTACCTTCCTGTGCTGTCCAATATGAAAGCTACTAGCCACATGTGGCTACCTAAATAAAAATTAATTTAAGATAAGTAAAACTTAAAACTGGACATGGAACAACATATTGGTTCCAAATAGGAAAAGGAGTATATTTTATACAGTCAAGGCTGTATATTGTCACCCTGCTTATTTAACATATGCAGAATACATCATGAGAAACGCTGGGCTGGAAGAAGCACAAGCTGGAATCAAGATTGCCAGGAGAAATATCAATAACCTCAGATATGCAGATAACACCACCCTTATGGCAGAAAGTGAAGAGGAACTGAAAAGCCTCTTGATGAAGGTGAAAGAGGAGAGTGAAAAAGTTGGCTTAAAGCTCAACATTCAAAAAACAAAGATCATGGCATTTGGTCCCATCACTTCATGGGAAATAGATGGGGAAACAGTGGAAACAGTGTCAGACTTTATTTTTGGGGGCGCCAAAATCACTGCAGATGGTGACTGCAGCCATGAAATTAAAAGACGCTTACTCCCTGGAAGAAAAGTTATGACCAACCTAGATAGCATATTAAAAAGCAGATACATTACTTTGCCAACAAAGGTCCATCTAGTCAAGGCTATGGTTTTTCCAGTGGTCATGTATGAATGTGAGAGTTGGACTGTGAAGAAAGCTGAGTGCCGAAGAATTGATGCTTTTGAACTGTGGTGTTGGAGAAGACTCTTGAGAGTCCCTTGGACTGCAAGGAGATCCAACCAGTCCATTCTAAAGGAGATCAGCCCTGGGATTTCTTTGGAAGGAATGATGCTAAAGCTGAAACTCCAATACTTTAGCCACCTTATGTAAAAGACTCTGATTCTGGGAGGGATTGGGGGCAGGAGGAGAAGGGGACAACAGAGGATGAGATGGCTGGATGGCATCACTGACTTGATGTACGTGAGTCTGAGTAAACTCTGGGAGTTGGTGATGGACAGGGAGGCCTGACGTGCTGCGATTCATGGGGTTGCAAAGAGTTGGACACGACTGAGCGACTGAACTGAACTGAAAACTTAAAATTCAGTCCCTCAGTCATACTAGCCATATTTCATGTGCTCAATAACCACATGTGTGTAGTAGTTGCCATTTTGGACAATACAGATTCAGAATATTTCCATCATCACTGAAACTTCTACTGGGTAGCACTGGTATAACCATGGATATCAATGAAAGTGTTAGTCACTCAGTCATGTCTGACTTTTTGCAGACCTCATGGACTGTAGCCTGCCAGGCTCTTCTAGAAGTCCATGGAATTCTCCAGGCAAGAACATTGGAGTGGGTTGCCATTCCCTTCTCCAGAGGATCTTCCCAAGCCAGGGATTGAACCCTGGTCTCCCACATTGCAAGCAGATTCTTTACTGTCAGAGCCATCAGGCAAGCCCCATGGGTCTCATTGCCTCATGATATCATTTCTGGGGAAAATTTAACAAGTAATTGGGGTAAATATCATACTATAACTAACAGACTAGTAATTTAATTAATTATAAGAATTCATTTACCTATACTTTGAGTAATACCCATTTACAATCAATAATGTCATTTTGCTGATGAAAGAAATATTTTATTTGTATTCCAGAAATAGAGAAATACTGTACCTAAGGTTATGGAAATAGCAAGATACAAACCAGCATATTAAGCATTATAAAACATTTATTTCTCTCCTCTATATACTCTTTGGGCACAGGGTATACTTTCTATATAATGCATTGTTATAAATTGACCAGAGTATTTGAGCCAAAAATAAAATTAAGCATAGTGTCTGCTATTGACAGAAATTGCACAACCCTTTATCCATCGCCCTTGGTGGTTGTTCATTTCTGGGAAAGTGAATTTGAGTACAAATGTCAAAAACATGCTAATCTCTACTGCAGGGAATTCATTTTCAAACACAAAGCTTTCTTGTTTGATTTTCATATTGAATCTGCGGGTTCAGAGAGATAGAACTACATAAGTATGACAGTCTATTGCCTTTTTCCATCCAATAACACACCCACAGGGCTTTGTGTCTCCCTCAGTTAACTGGTTTCCCACTTGTATCCAAAGCATAAAAGTAAATACACAAGGGCAGAGAAATGAATACTAGTAAAAGGACTTAAGTCAACTTTTCATGCTGGGTTCATTATTTTTTTTGCAACTCTAGTTCACTCATTTAACTATTATTACTGGGCACGTACTGCATGCCAGACACCGTTGTATGCATGAGAGAGAAACAGCTCCTGTCCCTCATGGGCCTTTAAGTTTATGGAGCTTGAGTAAGTGGAAGGTAAGAAAAACAAGATAAAAATGTAAATAAATGCGTAAGATAATTTCAGTTAATGAGACAAATTCTGTGAGAAATTAAAACAGGCTAACGCGGAAAACGGCTTCCCTCCTGGCTCAGATGGTAAAGATTCTACCTTCAATGCAGAAGACCTGGGTTCAATTCCTGGGTTGGGAAGATGCCCTGAAGGGGAAAATGGCAACCCACTCCAGTATTCTTGCCTGAATCCCATGGACAGAGGAGTCAGGTGGGCCCCAGTCCTCAGGACTGGAAAGAGTCAGATACAACTTAAGAGCTAAACAACAACAATGGGAAAAAAGTAACTAACGCAAGGGACGTTAGGTAGGGTGCTCCAAAGGTCCCCCATAGTGGGTGATGGCAGATGACAACTGAGTTTATATCAGCTGTTCAAAGACACAGAGGTAGAGGACTTCAAGAAGACAAAACAGTATGTAAAATCCCTGAAGCAGAAACAGTCTCAGGGTGCTTAAGAAAAAATATATTTTTATAAAGGCTAGGATTGCTAAAGTGCAGGAGAAAAGACAATAGTAGGGAATGAGTTTAGGCGTAGGTAGAAGGAAGATATTAAACTCTTACTGGCTTGGTAATAAGCTAGGAATTTATTCTAATTGCAATAGAGAGCCATTAGAAACATTTTAAACATGGAAGTGATACTTTTTGTTTTCTATTTTTAAAAGATCATGATGACATCTTTGTGCAACTGACAGAAAATGGTGACATGACTGGAATGGTAACAGAGGAGATGGGAAAATATAGAACCAGGATGTATTTTGGATGTAAAGTAAACATAACTTTTTTAATAGTGATGGGCAATGAGGAAAAAAGCGTGGTTAAGATGAATCCCAGTTCCTGTCCTGACTAAATGTATGGATGGTGGTTCCACTGAAAACAAATGCAGTTGTAATAAACTACACTACACAATCTTACGAATCTCTGTCCACAGTTCTACATGCACACTATCAGATCTAATCCTTCAAATCTATTTGTCACTTCCACTGTATAATTGTAAAGGATTTGATTTAGGTCATACCTGAATAGTCTAGTGGTTTTCCCTACTTTCTTCAATTTAAGTCTGAATTTGGCAATAAGGAGTTCATGATCTGAGCCACAGTCAACTCCAGGTCTTTTTTTTTTTTTTTGCTAACTGTATAGAGCTTCTCCATCTTCAGCTGCGAAGACTATAATCAATCTGACTTCAGCATTGACCATCTGGTGATGTCCATGTGTAGAGTCTTCTCTTGTGTCATTACGAGAGGGTATTTGCTATGAACAGTGTGTTCTCTTGGCAAAATTCTATAAGCCTTTGCCCTGCTCCATTTTGGATTCCAAGGCCAAGCTTCCTTGTTACTCCGGGTATCTAATGACTTCCTACTTTTGCATTCCAGTCCCCTATAATGAAAAGGACATCTTTTTTTTGTGGTGTTAGTTCTAGAAAGTCTTGTAGGTCTTCAAAAAACCGTTCAACTTCAGCTTCTTCAGCATTAGTGGTTGGGGCATAGACTTGGATTACTGTGATATGAATGATTTGCTTTGGAAATGAACAGAGATCATTGTTATGTTTGAGATTGTACCCAAGAACTGCATTTCAGGCCCTTTTGTTGACTATAAGGGCTACTCCATTTCTTTTAAGGGATTCTTGCCCACAACAGTAAATATAATGGTCATCTGAATTAAATTTGTCCATTCTGGTCCATTTTAGTTCACAGACTTCTAAAATGGCAGTGTTCACTCTTACCATTTCCTGTTGGACCACTTCCAATTTACCTTGATTCATGGACCCATATTGCAGGTTCCTATGGAATGTTGTCCTTTACAGCATTGGACTTTACTTCCATCACCAGCCACATCCACAATAGGGCATTGTTTTCACTTTGGCTCAGCCTATTCATTCTTTCTGAAAGCTATTTCTCCACTCTTCTCCAGTAGCATATTGGGCACCTACCGACCAGGGGAGTTCATCTTTCAGGGTCATATGTCTTTTCATACTGTTCATGGGGTTCTCAAAACTACCACATAATTGCACTCATCTCACACACTTGCAAAATAATGCTCAAAACTGTCCAAGCTAGGATTCAACAGTACATGAATTGAGAACTTCCAGATGCTCAAGCTGGATTTAGAAAAGGCAGAGGAACAAGATATCAAATTGCCAACATCCACTGGATCATCAAAAAAGCAAGGGAATTCCACAAAAATATTTACTTCGGCTTCATTGACTACACTAAAGCCTTTGACTGTGTTCAGTTTTTTAGTTCAGTCACTCAGTCATGTCCAACTCCTTGTGACCCCATGGACTGCAGCATGCCAGGCTTCCCTGTCCATCACCAACTCTTGGAGCTTGCTCAAACTCATGTCCCATCAAGTCAGTGATGCCATCCAACCATTTCATTATCTGCCATCCCCTTCTCCTCCCTCCTTCTATCTTTCCCAGCATCAGGGTCTTTTCCAATGAGTCAGGTCTTCACATGAAGTGGCCAAAGTATTGGAGTTTTAGCTGCAACACACGTCCTTCCAATGAATATTCAGGACTGATTTCCTTTAGGGTTGTCTGTTTGGATCTCCTTGCAGTCCAAGGGACTCTCAGGAGTCTTCTCCAACACCAGAGTTCAAAAGCATCAATTCTTCATCGCTCAGCTTTCTTTATGGTCCAACTCTCACATCCATATATGACTACTGGAAAAACCATAGCTTTGACCAGATGGACCTTTGTTGGCAAAGTAATGTCTCTGCATTTTAATACGTTGTCTAGGTTAGTCATAGCTTTTCTTCCAAGGAGTAAGCATCTTTTAATTTCATGGCTGCATCACCATCTGCAGTGATTTTGGAGCCCAGGAAAAAGAAGTCCGTCACTGTTTCCCTTGTTTCCCTATCTATTTGCCATGAAGTGATGAGACAGGATGCCATGATCTTAGTTTTCTGAATGTTGAGTTTTAAGCCAACTTTTTCACTCTCCTCTTTCACATTCATTAAGAGGATCTTTAGTTCTTATTCCCTTTCTGCCTTAAGGGTGGTGTCATCTGCATGTCTGAGGTTACTGATAGTTCTCCCAGCAATCTTGATTCCAGCTTGTGCTTCATCCAGCCTGGCATTTCACATGATGTTCTCTGCATATAAGTTAAATAAACAGGGTGACAATATACAGCCTTGATGTACTCCTTTACTAATTTGGAACCAGTTCATTTTTCCATGTCTGATTCTAACTAGTGCTTCTTGACCTGCATACAGATTTCTCAGGAGGCAGGTCAGGTAGTCTGGTATTCCCATCTCTTGAAGAATTTTCCACAGTTTGTTGTGATCCACACAGTCAAAGGCTTTGGCTTAGTCAAGAAAGCAAAAGTAGATTATTTTCTAGAACTCTCTTGCTTTTTCAATGATTCACCAGTGGTTGGCAATTTGACCTCTGGTTCCTCTGCTTTTTCTAAATCCAGATTGAACATCTGAAAGTTCATGGTTCACATACTATTGAAGCCTGTCTTGGAGAATTTTGAGCATTACATTGCTAACATGTGAGATAAGCACAATTGTGTGGTAGTTTGGGCATTCTTTGGCATTGTTTTTCTTTGGGATTGAAATGAAAACGGACCTTTTCCAGTCCTGTGGCCACTGCTGAGTTTTCCAAATTTGCTGCATATTGAGTGCAGCACTTTCACAGCATCATCTTCCAGGATTTGAAATAGATCAACTGGAATTCCATCACCTCCACTAGCTTTGTTCATAGTGATGCTTCCTAAGTCCCACTTGACTTTGCATTCCAGGATGTCTGGCTCTAGGTAAGTGATCACTCCATCATGGTTATCTGGGTCACAACAACCTGGAAAATTCTCAGGAGATGGGAATACCAGACCATCTTACCTGTCTCCTGAGAAATCTGTATGCAGCTCAAGAAACAACAGTTAGAATCGGACATGGAACAATGGACAGGTTCCAAACTGGGAAAGAAGTATGTCAAGGCTGTATATTGTCACCCTGCTTATTTAACTTATATGCAGAGTGCATCATGTGAAATCATGGGCTGGATGAAACACAAGCTGGAACTAAGATAAGGTGGAGAACTATCAATAACCTCAGATATATGGATGACACCACCCTTATGGCAGAAAGTGAAGAGGAACTAAAGAGCCTCTTGATGAAGGTAAAAGAGGAGCATGAAATATCTGGCTTAAAACTCAACATTCAAGAAACAAAGATCATGGCATCCAGTCCCATCACTTCATGGCAAATAGATGTGGGAACAAAGGAAACAATGAGATACTTTATTTTGAGGGGCTCCAAAATCATAGCAGATGGTGACTGCAACACTCAAATTAAAAGACACTTGCTTCTTGGAAGGAAAGCTAAGACCAAACTAGACAGCATATTAAACAGCAGAGACGTTACTTTACTGAAAAGGTCATATAGTCAAATCTGTGGTTTCTCCGTTAGTCATGTATGGATATGAGTGTTGGATCATTAAGAAAGCTGAGTGCTGAAAATTTGTTGCTTTTGAACAGTGGTGTTGGAGAAGACTCTTGAGAGTCCCTTGGGGTGCAAGGATATCAAACCAGTCAATCTTAAAGGAAATCAATCCTGAATATTCACTGAAAGGACTGAAGCTGAAGCTCCAATACTTTGTCCACTTGATGCAAAGAAATGACTTGTTGGAAAAGTCCCTGATGTTGGGAAAGATTGAAGGTAGGAGGAGAAGGGGATGACAGAGGATGAGATGGTTGGATGGCATCACTGACCCCCGATGAACATGAGTTTGAGCAAGCTCCAGGAGTTGGTGATGGCCATGGAAGCATGGTGTGCTGCAGTCCATGGGGTCACAAAGAATCAGACACAACTAAGCAACTGAACTGAACTTGTGTAGTGTTCCTAGTCACTAAGTTGTGTCCGACCCTTGCAACTTCATAGACTGTAGCCCTCCAGGCTCCTCTGTTGTGAAATTTTCCAGTCAAGAGTACTGTAGTGGGTTGCCATTTCGTTCTCCAGTTGATCTTCCCTACCCAGGGACTGAACTCTCTTTTCCTGCATTGTAGGCAGATTCTTTACCAATTGAGCTACTGGGGAAGCTCGAACTGAACTGAACTGAGCACAATCTCTCATGGAAAAAGACTAGCGATGTCTATTTGGCTCAGCATACCACAGAAAGAGATGTTTCTTGGTCACCAATTTGGCCTTGGCCAAAAACATCCTCTGACCAGAGATTTGATTTCCTATCAGGATTGATGCAGTTGCTTTTTAGCAAAAAACCACTGCATAATATATAATTTTATCTCAGCACATCATAATAACCTTAACATGTGCATAAATGTATGAAAGTATTAGTCATTCAGTCATGCCCAATTCTTTGCAACCTATGGACTGTAGCCCATCAGTCTCCTCTGTCCATGGAATTCTCTGAGCAAGAATAATGGAGTGGGTTGCCATTTCCTATTTGAGGGGATCTTCCTGTCCCAGGGATCAAACCCAGGTCTTCTGCATTGCAGGAGATTCTTTACCATCTGAGCCTCCATAAACTTACATGTATGCTCTTAGGCTATAAGAACACTCAGATTGGAAAGAAATTGTAAATATAACCCATTTCAACATCTCACATACCTGAGTTCAAATTCTTGCTTTGACACTGTGTAATCTTAGACAAGTTACTTAACCTCTTTAAGTCTCATCTGAAAATGAGGGAACTAACATTGGCTTTACAGGATTTTTGTGAGATTACATGATACACTTTATGTAAATCACCTCAAATATTGCCTGTGATATGAGAGATGTTTGATAAAGAAGAGAGCCCCCTTTGCATTTCTTCTTACTCCTCCACTTCTAGGAATTTCCAGGGTGTCCCTTAGCCTCATCTGACCCATCAACTTAGCAAGCTTAGCATAAAATAGTGTCTCTTTCCTGGTCATTTCAGCAAAAGTTCTAGATTTGTCTTATTTTCATGTGTGCATCCCAGAACTAAATACTGATAGTTGAGATATAGAATATGGCCAGATCTGGCTCACTTGACCACTCCTGGAATAAGAGAATGGGCTGAGAATTCCCCAAACCCTGTCTAATGAACATGAGAGAAGGGTGGTTCCACAAAAGGAAATAAAATTGAGGTTACAAAAATGAGTAATGAATGCTGAGCAGAAGAAAAACACATCCACTATCATGTATATATATTCATTTTTAAAAAATATTTAGAAATATTAATATTTTTTGCCCCAATTCTATTTTAAAAATGCAAATCTTTCAAGCCTCCTGTCACCACTGCACTCTCAGAGGAGTCAGTATCATACTGTAGGATTGATTCTAGAGGACAGGTTTGTTGTTCAGTTGCTAAGTTGTGTCTGACTCTTTGCAACCCCATGGATTGCAGCACATCAGGCTTCCCTGTCGTTCACTATCTTCTGGAGTTTGCTCAAACTCATGTCCATTGAGTCAGTGATGCTCTCTAACCATCTCATCCTCTATTGTCCTCTTCTCCTTTTGCCTTCAATCTTTCCCAACATCAGGGTCTTTCCCAGTGAGTTGGCTCTTCCAATCAGATGGCCAAAGTACTGGCACTTCAAGTTCAGTATCAGTCCTTCCAAAAACCATTCAGGGTTGATTTCTTTTAGGATTGACTGATTTGATCTTCTCACAATTCAAGGTATGCTCAAGAGTCTTGTCCAGCACCACAATTCAAACAGGTTACTAGTGCATTTCTACTACAATCATTGTTCCTATCAGCTCATAAAGTAGAGGCAATAGATGATTTTGTTTGCTACACTCTCAGGATGAGAGAATAGCAAACTCAGTTTAAAGACAGACTTTTCCCAGACATCTTTCCTTTCAAATGGAACAAGGTATGGGATTCTCATGCTTTATTCTACCTAGTACTAAGCTCACTTAGTATATCTTTAATTTGACCTCTCTCTTTTTTATTACTATTATTATTATATTGAGGGAATCAACTTTTTACAGGCAATGTGAACTGGAAATTCAAACGAATTCAGTTGAATTCATCCTTAAGCCTTCTCTTACACTGTTCTTTTAAAAGGATAGTTACTTCTTTTGAATGCTCAATGACATTTGAAAGAACATCCTTTAAAAATGGGCCCAGATTCAGTAGTTTGGAATATTAGATTACATTTCTGTTCAGCTACTTACTGGTGCAACTTTAGGCAAGTCAGTTTACTCTTCTCTGCCTTGGTTTCATCAGCAGCAGATGGGAAATGATTCTTGAGCCTCAAATATGATAGTCAGATGAGACTATATTTTGGAAAGTAATTTCTAAGCTTTAAAGATGTACACATGTGTGACAGATATTCTTATTCATCTACTCAACAGACATCCCACCTGTCTTCTTTGCTAAAAGAATTTTAATTATGTTCTGCAAGGCAATGTACCCAGCTCCTGAAAATAACTTCTTATTGATCTAATCTAGTCATGGATAGGTACTAATTCCCAGCATTGCTTGCATTCAAGGGTTTCCATGTTACTTTCTTTTGGCTGAATGAACAGAACAGGAAGTCTGCTAGGATGTTAATAGGAAAAAATCTCTGTTCTCTAATGTGAGGTGAGAGATGTAAGGTCCTTACTTTCCTAGTCAATCACTGTTTCCCTTCTTTGAACGAAGTCCTACAGTCTGAAGTCAATACCCTTTCTAACAAAAGGAGAGAATTTTGGTTGAAAGGGGTTGGGTCTTAGAATAAATCACTGAAGAACTGAAGAAATCCCAGCAACTTCCAAAATCTACAATTAGTTTTAAGTGAGAAAGACAAAATTATATTGGTTTAGTATAGTATTACTCAAGATTTCTATTCAATCAGTTCAGTTCAGTCGCTCAGTCGTGTCCGACTCTTTGTGACCCCATGAATCGCAGCACACCAGGCCTCCCTGTCCATCACCAACTCCCGGAGTTCACTCAAACTTACGTCCATCGAGTCCGTGATGCCATCCAGGTATCTCATCCTCTGTCATCCCCTTTTCCTCCTGCCCCCAATCCCTCCCAGCATCAGAGTCTTTTCCAATGAGTCAACTCTTCACGTGAGGTGGCTAACGTATTGGAGTTTCAGCTTCAGCATAAGTCCTTCCAATGAATGTTCAGGACTGATCTCCTTCAGAATGGACTGGTTGGATCTCCTTGCAGTCCAAGGGACTCTCAAGAGTCTTCTCCAACACCACAGCTCAAAAGCATCAATTCTTCAGAGCTTTCTTCAGAGTCCAACTCTCACATCCATACATGACCACAGGAAAAACCATAGCCTTGACTAGACGGATTTTTGCCAAATGCATAAGACAGGTATTATTATAAGTAAACTTATTACTCATAATAATGAGAAAACGGAAGCAAGGTAACTGCTAAATTTAAAACAGATTACCAACAAAGGTCTATTGTATAGCACAGGGAACTCTGCTCAATATCATGTGGCAGCCTGGATGGGAGGGGAGTTTGGGGGAGAATGGATATATGTGTATGTATGGCTGAGTTGCTTTGCTGACCACTTGAAACTACCACAACATTGTTAATCGGTTATACTCCAATACAAAATAAAAATTTTTTTTTTCTTTTTTTAAAGATAAGTAGTTAGGGAATTTTAACCAAGAGTACATGAGTCTCTGGGTTCTATGAACTCTGTGGAATTGTGTACTAACCTGTGTGTGCAAATGTATCATTTTAGAAAATTTCTGAATTAATATTCAAAAAGGTATGTGATCCAATATATCTTCTCCCATCTGCTATATTGGTTGTGTTTGTACAAAGAAGGCTCTCAGTAAGTATTTGATGACTAAATGAATGAATAAATGAATAATGTCAACACATTGCCTTTTATATGCTGGACAGTGTGCCTTTTATGTGCTTGCCTAAGGTTTCAAAAGTGCCAGCTCATGCTCTCTCTCCTGAAAAAGCTTATATTCTCAAAGAGAAATGGAATAGAAATGACTTTTTCTTGATATTAGTGGCTGAGAAGGTAGATTTGTATAAAGATGATGTCCAGGCAGAATCTGCGTACCGGCAAAAAAAGGACCCTATACTTCATACACTCCAGAGTATTTCAGTGGTAAGAAGTAATCCACTCCAGACAAATGACAAGAGTATGAGTTTTGTTGAACTATGGAGAAGAATCCAATACATTGTGTAACAGGTTGCATAATGCCCCCCCCAAATTCATGAACACCAGGAATCTCATAATGTGGAGAGTTTTGTTGAACTATGAGAAGAATCCAATACATCATGTAACAGGTTGCATAATGCCCTCCCCCTCCAAATTCATGAACACCAGGAATCTCATAATGTGGCCTTGTTTAATAGTTAAGATGAGATCATATTGGGTTAGACATACTCATTCAATGACCCATATACTTACAAAGAGAATAGAGAACACTCAGAGAAATGCACGGGGAAGAAGGGCATTGGAGTGGCAGGGATCAAAGTAATGCAGTTTCAAGCCAAGCAATGCTAAGGATTACTGGCAACCACCAGAAGCTAGTTTCTCTGGTAGCTCATATGGTAAAGAGTCTGCCTGCAAAGCAAGAGGGCCAGATTTGATCCCTGAGTCAGGAAGATACCTGGAGAAGAGAATGACAACCCACTCCAGTATCCTTTCTTGTAGAATTCCATGAGCAGAGAACCTGGTGGGCTACAGTCCATAGGGTCAAAAAAGTTGGACACAACTGAGTTGCTAACACTTCCACCTTTTTTTTTTTTTCCTGCCAGAAGCTAGGCAAGTGGAAGGTAACAGATTTTCAAAGGCTTCAGAAGGAACGAATCCTGCTGGCATCTTGATTTCAGACTTCTATACTCCTGAACTGTGAGAGAATAAATTTCTGTTGTTTGGGGCCATTCAGTTTGTGTAATTTGCTACGGCAGCCCTAGGAAGTCAACACAGATGTAGGGCCAACAGGAAGGCTCAGCAGAGTCCTCATAAAGAAAAAAAAAAAAAAATGAGTTCAATTTAGAAAGTATTTCAAGATTTTTGTATAGGTTCATTCAAATTTAAAACAAAAAAGAAATCCACAATACAATCTCTCAAACCACTTCATATACTGTAGACTTTTTAATGGTCATAAGAAACCCACACTAGAATCAAAAAACAAATACTGCCAGAGTCTGAGCTTTGTTAAACTATAAGGGAGAGCTGAATACCAAGTGTTTCCATTTTCTGTTGAAGTATGAATTCAGTAGTCAAAGTGATAAAATTTATTAAAAAGCAAATTCTGTGCCTACTATTGTTCTCAACTTACTAAACCTCAAAACAAACAAATGAGGTAAAATAGCTAACATACTTGGAAACTCATGGAAGAAAAATACATATCCTGTAAAGGAAGAAAAATACATATATGTTATATATTTCTAAGTGAAAAAAAAATTGTTTTCCATGTGGTTTTACTTTCTGTTAACAGCTAAGAACATCTCATTCTTGGTGACATGCACATTACTTTTTACATTAATTTTATTTTTAAATTGCATACAAATAACTTCATTTGTACACAAAAATTTTCTATAAAAATGGTTATAGAATAAACATCAGATCAGATCAGTCGCTCAGTCGTGTCCGACTCTTTGCGACCCCATGCCTCACTGTCCATCACCAACTCCTGGAGTTCACTGAGACTCACGTCCATCCAGTCAGTGATGCCATCCAGCCATGTCATCCTCTGTCGTCCCCTTCTCCTCCTGCCCCCAATCCCTCCCAGAATCAGAGTCTTTTCCAATGAGTCAACTCTTCGCATGAGGTGGCCAAAGTACTGGAGTTTCAGCTTTAGCATCATTCCTTCCAAAGAAATCCCAGGGCTGATCTCCTTCAGAATGGACTGGTTGGATCTCCTTGCAGTCCAAGGGACTCTCAAGAGTCTTCTCCAACACCACAGTTCAAAAGCATCAATTCTTCGGCGCTCAGTCTTCCTCACAGTCCAACTCTCACATCCATACATGACCACAGGAAAAACCATAGCCTTGACTAGACGAACCTTTGTTGGCAAAGTATTGTCTCTGCTTTTGAATATGCTATCTAGGTTGGTCATAACTTTCCTTCCAAGGAGTAAGCGTCTTTTAATTTCATGGCTGCAGTCACCATCTGCAGTGATTTTGGAGCCCAGAAAAATAAAGTCTGACACTGTGCGCATTACACATTATAAAGCATAGTTTCAATAATAAGCATCTGAATTACACATACTGAGAAATAGTTACATTCTGGTATTTAAATTTAATAAGTACTTTAAAACAGTCACTAAAAAGTAATTAAAAGCAGTTGTGCAATTCAGTTCAGTTCAGTTGCTCTGCTGCTGCTGCTGCTGTTGCTATGTCGCTTCAGTCATGTCCGACTCTGTGTGACCCCATAGACGGCAGCCCACCAGGCTCCCCTGTCCCTGCAATTCTCCAGGCAAGAACACTGGAGTGGGTTGCCATTTCCTTCTCCAATGCATGAAGATGAAAAGTGAAAGTGAAGTCGCTCAGTCGTGTCCAACTCTGAGCGACCCCATGGACTGCAGCCCACCAGGCTCCTCCGTCCATGGGATTTTTCCAGGCAAGAGTACTGGAGTAGGGTGCCATTGCCTTCTCCTCAGTTCCTCAGTTGAGTCCTATTCTTTGTGGCCCCATGGACTACAGTATGCCAGGCTTCCCTGTCCATCACCAACCCCCGGAGCTTACTTAAACTCATGTCCATGGAGTTGGTGTTGCCATCCAATCACCTCATCCTCTGTCGTCCCCTTCTCCTCCCGCCTAAAAGCAACTGAGAAGCTTGCAAAATAGTAACTCCAGAAGTTCAGTAAGTTTGGTAAGATTTTCAAAATGTTATTCATATCTGCCCTAAGTACTCTTCCCCAGGAGTTGTAGTAAGAAGCAAAGCCTAAAAAGCTATTCAAATACAGAAAGATGTTTGTATGTCGTATCACCTGACTTAGGAACTCATTCTACACACTGTGCATTAGTATCATTCTTATAATAATCATGGCTCTTTTTCTTTTCAATGCGGAATTTAAGGTTATTCAGGGCTGTTTCTCAACTGAAGGGAAGAAGACAACAGAAGCCCAGGCTTTTGGACAAAGAATTTCACTTGGTAATTGAAGGCCTTTTAACTATTCCCTCCTTCAGTTTATCTAGATCCAGACTCCAGATCCAGCCTTTTCCTTTTATACCTTGTAAACCACTGTGTTACTGGAAAATAATCACTGGTACAATGTGGAACATGACTGAAATACCATGGAGCAGAATGCGTGAGATCATTAGCCCTGATCGCATTTTACTATGGTACGTTAGTAGTGTCAAACGCCAAACATTTTTTGAGTGCTTACTCTGTGCCAGTCAGCATGATAAACTGGATTTTCAGTGCTTAAAACAGACATAATTCCCTATGGAAGACAGCGCTACTTCTCTTAACATTGGGATGTTTCTATCACTGGTCCAACTTTTCCAGAGAGATTTCTTACTTCAATGCTCACCATATTGGAAATTTTAATTTTGGAATGCTGTGTAATTATTAGTACTGTAACTTCTCTTTTAATCTACATAGTTAAAGAAATATTTTAATATTACTAGTATGTTTCCAAATTTAATATTTTCCATACCTTGGGGTGTTTTGAATGTGTACTGTGGAAGGGTGTCTGGAATTCTCCCATGACCTCTTGAGCTTCAGATGATGACTCATCTCTCCTATTTGTAGTTGGTCCAAAATCACTATGAAATGAGCAGTTTTAAGACACTTAACAGGCTACTTTTCCTCTAAGATTTTTTTCATTCTGTCCTGAAAAGTGCAATTTAGTTCACTTCTGTAATAGTTACAACCAAATGACCAAATTGCCTACCTTTCTGTATTCTGATATGTAATTATCTATATAAAACTAAAATAAACAAACAAAAGTCTATGCAATAGCAAGAGCACTGAAATGCTCAAAACAAGAAGTGATCTTATACATGTTTTGGGATTTTTTTTCCAGAAATGCTTATGAAATAAAAGGACTATGGCATATAAAATAGCCTTCAACAGGCTAAATCCTATAATCAAGATAAAGAAATCTAAATCTGTCAACATTAGAAGCTTTTATTATACTACTTTTCTCTTAAATTCTTGCTATATTCGTTTGCTGATGTAATGTGGCAGCTATGTCAAATTGCTGTAGTATTACCCTTAGGGACTGTAAATGAGCTGAGTTGTTAAATATATGTGTTTCATACCCAATGATTATACCCACACACACTTTCTATGCTAACGACACTTATTTTATTTTCCATTGTTAGAAAGTTTAAAAAGTTTTCTGCCTTTTTCTAATTTAAGAAATTTAATTGAAATCTTCCAAAGATTTTTGGTATATTTTTATTCATTTCTTAGGTAGATTTATTTAATTAAAGTATCTTTTATATATAAGGCCAAGAAGTTCAGCCTTTAAATAAATATTTTTAAAGAAATACAACTCTTATCCTGAACATAAAGAAACATTAAAAGTTCATGAGGAAATATTTTACACCAGAATTTATAGGCAATTATCTTCCAGAAGATATCGATGAAAGTCTTTTAGTGATGTAAAATAATAGTAACAGGTAACTGTATTTATTAAAGCCATTTGTTTTGTTTATTGTCTGAAGTTAATTTTGTTCTGTCTAAAGCTATTTTAATTAAATTTACACTGCAAGGAGGTCAATGTTGTTAGATATTGGGTCAATATAGTTATGAGTCAGTTTATAATGACTCTCTTGCTCCTTTCTAGCAAAATTTAATGAACTATAAATTAAACCAGCTGAATTGCCACTTGAAAATAGGACTAAGAATTATTTTCAAAAAATGAATATTCAAAGCAGGTTAACATTCCATGAGTGGAGTTGGGAACTGGTTTACTTCACACATATATAGTATCTGTGTGGGTCTGTAAGTACATATGTCTTCATGTGTATATATGTGTTCAGTCACGCACTCATGTCTCTTTGTGACTCCATGAACTGTAGCCCACCAGGCTCCTCTGTCCATGGGATTTCCAAGGCAAAAATACTGCAGTGGGTTGACATTTCCTCCTCCAGGGGATCTTCCTGACTGAGGGATTGAACCTGTCTCCTGCATTGGCAGGCAGATTCTTTACCACTGAGCCACCTGGCAGGCCCATGTATTCATACAACCAAGCTAACTTGAGTAAGAAAGGTCACTTATCAGAAAAAACATTATACAAAAGGCTTATGCTTTCTCACATCAAGAGAAAATATCATCAAAGGTGATAGACACTTGGTGCTAATAATGAGTTTAAGAAGGAAAACCTTAATAGCTTCCAAAATTGTAGATACAGAGTCTCAAAATCATTATGTCACTTCATTGGCAAGAATCTTTTTTGATTCCTCTCATAGGTCCAATTATGGTATCCACAGCTAAAACTTCCAAGACCCACCAACTGGAAGGTCCTGTTGACTCAACTATCATATTTTAACCATACAAACTGAATGTTTGACAAGCATATTGAAATATTCAACCACCTTATGACTTCATATTCCTTGATCATTCCGAAAAATAAATTGTCCCTGAGGCGTGTAAAAGGATGGTTCTCCTCTTTGGGACATAGCCTGACTATCTCTTTCTTGGTCTCTTGTAATATGGGATTCTCAAATGACCAAAAAAAAAAAAAAACTTTAGGTTTTAACACCAGTCTCTTCCTGAGGTATGGGAAACAATAAAGGATAGACTCTTCTTGCACAAATCTTGTTTAATAAATGTAAAATTAACTTTTAGATCTACTGAATCATCTTTTTGCATTGTGGGCTTTTCTATTTGAATAAATGCAACTAGTAAATCTAATGAATAAGCAAACCATCATCTAAAAGACGTCATGTTTAAAATTTTAGGAAACAGGGTTCCATAAATTTGCTTAATTAATAAGTACTTTCTGCAGGCCTACATTGTATCAGGTATTAAGAAGAACTGCAGGGTAATATAGTAGTAATATTGGATCAGTGCATTTGTAACAGAAATATCTTGCTTTCATGGAACTATCGATCTAGTAGATAAGATAAGGAATGCATAACAACAAATATGATACAAAGATATAAATTTTCAGAACTGAGGGGAAAGTGGTCCACTAAAATATAAATTTAGGTCATAAGGAAGGCATTTCTATTAGTTTTAAAATGCCCACATGGGCAAGCATCCATCACAAAATGTAAGATTTTGCACATTTGTATTTTAGTATATAAGTCATATAGTTTTTAATTTCTTTTTTTTATTTATTTATTTTAATTAGAGGCTAATTGCAATATTGTATTGGTTTTACCATACGTCAACATGAATCTGACACAGGTGATGTGCAAATTTTTAAACTGTCAATATTTTTACAAAGGAAGAGAATAATATGACAGGAAAGAAGAGTAAACCAGTTGTCTGTTCTTTATAGGCAGTGACCCAGGGAAAAAAACTGACATTCTACAAACGTTAGTTACTGCTTTTATTAGCAATTATTACTATTTCTTAACCTGTGCCAAAGTATATTGAGATCTCTATATTCTGAATATAGGTCAACAATCCCCAAATTGAATTTCTCAGAATACTAACTGTGAAACATGTGTATCAGTGCTATATTTTTAAAAAGAAGCTTCTTTCAGTGTCAAATACATTTGGAAAATCCTTGGTTAGTCCTTCAGGGAGAATCTGCAGGACTTTTCTGAGCCTTTAACATGCTTCTCCAAGAGGACACAGCAGTTGCACAAATTATTTGAACAGAGAAAATTCTTTTGTCTCAGTTCACTGAAAAATAATCTTTATGAAGTGTGCAATCTGAACCAAGGTTTTGTTTTTCAGTCACTCAGTCATGGCTTCCCTGTCCATCACCATCTCCCAGAGCTTGCTCAAACTCATGTCCACTGAGTCAGTGATGCCACCTACCATCTCATCCTCTATCGTCCCCTTCTCCTCCCGCCTTCAATCTTTCCCAGCATCAGTGTCTTTTCTAATGAGTCACCTCTTTGCATCAGGTGGCCAAAGTATTGGAGTTTCAGATTCAGCATCAGTCCTTCCAATGAACACCCAGGACTGATCTCCTTTAGGATGGACTGGTTTGATCTCCTTGCAGTCCAAGGGACTCTCAAGAGTCTTCTCCAACACCACAGTTCAAAAGCACTGGACTTCTGTTAAGTCCAAGGCTGGCTAGAATTCACTCTTTTGCCATTCCTGGCCAAGTCTATTTTAAATTGATAACTAATTCCTCACTTTTTGCTTCTCTCCCCCTTACCTTTTTCCATTTCTTATGTTGATTTGTTTAAAAAGCATATGGAAAAAGTACCAAGCTGTACTTGGTAAAGTACCAAGTTGTCTGATGTTAGGGCAGTTGAGTTTCTCCAGAAGATCTAGTATTTTGAGAACTAATGTCAGTTTTCTTAGGATAAACACATTCTGAGATGGTGAATCATGTTCTGAAAAGGAGAGAAGAGGACTAAAGGAAGATATAAATTGTGGATTGTTTTGGGGTTTCCTAGGTGGCACAGTGGTAAAAGAATCCACCTTTAGAGATGTGGGTTCAATCCCTGGGTTGGGAAGATCCCCTGGAAAAGAAAATGGCAACCTATTATACTATTCTTACTTGAAAAATTCCATGCACAGAGGAGCCTGGCAGGCTACAGTCCATGGGATCGCAAAGAGTCAGACAAAACTGAGCATGAGCACTTTAGATATGTTACCGTTTAGTTTGTTTTTCTCTCTGAAATAAGCAATTAAACCAACAATTACAAGTGCACTCTGTAATATAGATATAGAGAAATACACAGTCAAGGTAGTAGTGCCTACTTGTTCTTGAAGGAGAGAGTGGCATTTCAAATATGCTGAAAACATAATTTATCGATATAAATTTCATTGTGTATCAAATTAAGAATTCTCCACAGCAGGACACTTCACTTATGATAGTTTTTCTGAGATTTCCATTTCTCTTTCTATCATCCCATCTCATTCCAGTTTTTCTTGCTGCTGTGATGCAACAGTATTTTGGCTTGAGTAACTATCCGGGGTATGATTAGGATGTAGGGAATGAGCTACTCATCTTAGGACCAAATTCAAGGAGATGCCAAACAAGAAAACACTAATCAAGATAAATAATATTGTAGTGAATGTTTCTAAATTAAAATTATCAAAAAATCCACAATGAACAAACCATAAAAATGCTAAATAAGAACAGGATCATAATACTGATTTTTTGTTGTTGTTCTGTTAACTTAGTCTCCATATGGCTCAGCCTATCATTAGTAGATGCCTCTTTAATCAGAATTTCCCTGAGTCTGCACTTTGTCACTTTTCACCTGAGGACACTTAGTTTGCAGGAGTTGATTTTTACATAATCCATGTGAAAAGGCACATTTGAATACAAATGGTTGAATTCAATCACTTATTGTGTTATTTTTCTCAACTACCATACAGTACTTAGTAGCTAGATTAAACTGATTCCTTTTCTTTTTCTCTAAACTTGTGAACAGATATACCCTGTGTAACAAGATCAATGGGCAACATAAATATTGCTTATTAGAGCTCTGGTAGAAACTTCAAACCCCAGGAAAGTTAACACAAGGTCAAAGAAAGAGTGCCAGATTCTGGACACTTCCACACTGCCTTATCTTCTCTCACAAAAAAAAAAAAAAATTATTCTAGACAAATAAAAGCAAAACCATGACATTGACTTTTCTTCTTTGGTAAACATATTAGAACTATTTTGATCATTTTTCTAGAGGTTAGAATGAAGGATCTGGTTAGTTTTATCAAAAATAAATTTATGAACCATTATTCTACTGCCCTCTATTGTTAAAAAGTGAACAATAATGTCCTTGAACACAGTGAAATATAGAGTGGGATGTCTTTTACCAAGGCGTCCTATATATATCTATCTCTAATATATATTGATCACCTCCAGTATTCTTGGGAAGGGAAAACACATGTAGTTTTTCTTTGGAAATTCAAGACCCATTGGGAATAGTTTTTATTTTGGCATATATAGTTCAGTACATAATAAGACATTCTATTAAGCTTGATTAAAATTAACATTTATTTCAATAAAAATACTACACACATTTAAATAAAACTGTGTACTATAGAAAAGTTCGAAGAAGCGACTAAAATACTTCCAAATCATATAAACACTAGTGACATTTGACGCTATACTTCCAGAGTTTACTGTATACAATTTGACTTACAAAAAATCAGGAATATTCCTAAGAAAACTTGAGTTTTTACTCAAAGTAAAAGGCATTTCATCTTCTTCTTGATTGGTTCTGTCAAATATCTTAGGAATTCAATTGCTCAAGGATATTACATCATGCTAGGAGCAATGACGGAGAAGGCAATGGCAGCCCACTCCCATACTCTTGCCTGGAAAATCCCATGGATGGAGGAGCCTGATAGCCTACAGTCTATGGGATCACTAAGAGTCGGACACGACTGAGAGACTTCACTTTCACTTTTCACTTTCATGCATTGGAGAAGGAAATGCCAACCCACTCCAGTGTTCTTGCCTGGAGAATCCCAGGGACAGGGGAGCCCGGTGGGCTGCCGTCTACAGGGTCGCACAGAGTCGGACACGACTGAAGCGACTTAGCAGCAGGAGCAATGAGGACTACCATGAAAACTACCCAATAACCTTGAGAAACATATGACAAGGACACATGAAACAACCGGCTACAGAACATCAATGACAGCATAATGTTATGAAAATAAGTTAAAAACTAAAGAAATGAAATACAGAACAGCAAATGTATTTAGTGGAGCTGACATCTGCTCTGAAGATAGGGAAAGTTCACTCAATCTGGAAAAAGCAAGAAGGAAGAGAGGGCATAATGACATTCTGCATATGTCAAGTGAAGGCTGAGTACAGAGAATGGTTGGTCGTACCACAGTGAGAATAAACATGATTTTAAGGATAGTGAAACACACACATATACAAAACAAACAAAACAAAAAACAAAAACTTGAGTTGGCTCACTCCAGACTGTGAGCTCCTTCAGTACAGTAACTATTCATAGCATTTGTGGCATTTTCAGATCAAGATGTAGTAGATGATAAACAAGAAGAAATGTTAAAGAGAAAGAGGAATAATGGAAAGGAAAGGAGGAGGGCATGATAAATGTGGTATAGGAGGGAGGAGGGAGAGTGGCAGGGAAAATAGAAAAAAAAGGACAAAGAAGAAGATGGATGGAAGGAAGGCTTCCCTTCCTTCCAGGATGGGAGGTAGAGGCATAATCATAGGGAATACTTAGAAGTACAATATTCATATATTCAGATATATGTGCTTCTTTGTTGGATAAAGAACACAGTTAATAAAAATGCAATAAATGGAACAGTAAATAAAACTTCAAATTCAATCATTAATATACCAAGGCAGACACTGAATTTTGAGCAGTTGAATGATAGAATGAAAATATAATTTGCCCTTGAGTGGTAAGTGCAGGTGTACAACAAATAAATGTTGACATTACCTGATCATGCAGAATGATATTTATAATAACACATTATTGCTAATGATAATCTTCCTATAATTGTAATGTACGGGATAACATTTTCAAAACTCCCTAGTCTGCTTAATCTGTCTGCTATTCATTCATACATTTATTTATAGAGGAAACATCTATTGTATATCTTATGTGTAAGGAGCATTGTTCCAGATCTAACAAGAAAAGGATGATTATTTCTTTGCATATGTACATGTGCTGCACCTTATTCCAAAAAGAATTTAGGGAAAGAAAATGTGATTAATACATGATTGCTTCTCTTAAGAAGGTTATAGTCTCAGTGGTGATTATATGCATACATAATAAAACAAAGCAAAATAATTAATCATCCTATAAAAACTCAAAGGAGGCTAAGTTGAATTCCAAGTTGCTGAACTGGGGAAGGTTTCAAGAAAGACATGGCACAAGAGCAGAAACATGAAGGAATCCAGAAACCTAACAGGCCAAGGAGACATACATATACTGGGCACTTCCCATAGAAGGTGAAGTAGTTGATCAGAAATGGGCTGATTTCAAGAAACAACAAAACCAAGAATGTGACTACAGCCAGGTGGCCCATGGTAAGTAGACAGCAGTGGTGATGTATTTGCAGAGCTGGAGGATATTAGAAAAATTAAGGAGATTTAAATTATAGGCAGTTAAGAATATCAAATGAAGTGTAGATTTTATTTTCTATGAAAATAAGATTTCTATTCAAGAGGAGGAGAATTAAAAAGATTTTATGAAGCAACAAATGCTAAGAATACAACTTTGCTAAGAGTACAAAAGTGAATTACAGAAATAACACGTGGGAATCAGACAGACCACAGGGAAGTATTGTAACATTCCAAAGTAGCTATGATTAAGGCTTTAATTTAGGTTTTTTGATGGAAAAAAAATGCAGAATTTAAAGAATCAAATAAATTTAGTGACCAATTTATTGAGAGACAGTAAGTATAAGGAGGAAGTTAAAAAGACAATATTTCTAGCTTTAGTAACCAAGGGGTTAATAACTTGAGAGGAATCTTAGACTTTGGAAGAGAAATTAATTAAAATTTTTGGAAAGTGATTTTTTTGGACTAGTGGGATATTTAAAAGAAGATATTACACAAAAAGCTATAGAGGTTAAAAAGACATTAGGATTGCAAGTACAGATTTAGAAGTCATCTTCATCAAGAAGATTTTAAATCAAGCAACTGGACTGAAAGAGAATTCTCCAGGAAAGGATGCTAAACCAGAAGAAATTAAGATGAAGATACAATCTGGAGAATACCTATACTTTAAGAGCAAATAGAGGCATGAAGAAGATTAAAAAAAAAAAAAAAGATATCGGTCAGTACAATTTGATTTGTTGTTGATTTGTACTGCAGGTTATTAAAATAGACATTTTTATTATATTAGACATATGTGTTATATTCTGTCAGGAATAAAAATGACCCTGAGCAGCTAGCATGACTTTATCTATAGGAATTATTATATTTTTTGTTCAAAGGAGAACTCAGAGGCAAAATTGTGGCTTGGTTCTTCTAAATGTGTGTGTTCTTTTTATTATTTCATTTATTAAATTATCATGTAATACAATTGACTTTTTGGTATGCATATCTATGTATTTTAAAATAAATATTTATGTAAACATCACCATAATAAATATACTTAACAGTTTCATGACAGGGAAAACTTTCTCATGCTACCTCATTTTGCAATTGTATCCTTCTTCCACCCCAGCCTCTAGCAGCCACTAATCTATTCTCCATCACTACAGTTTTGCTTTTTTCCAGCAAGTCTTCTAAATGAAATGATCCATTACAGACCTTTGAGGACTGGCTTCTTTCCCACATCTTCTCCTACACAGAAGCTCTGTCCCACATCTAAAAGGAATTCCATGGGTAAGAGAATAGGCAGATGGTGGAGAGGATGTATTCAAAGAGATAATGTCTACAAAATTCCAGTTTTTGTGAAAAATATAAATCCTCGGCATGAGGCCTTTGAGATACACGCATGATTTTGTATGCGTCAGTAGTCCATTCCTTTTCATTTCTGAGTAGTATTCTACTGGATAGATATACCACAGTTTTATCTATTTACTCATTGAAGGACATTTGCATTTTTCCATTTTTTGGCAATCACAACTAGAGTTGCTATAAACATTCATATACAGGTTTTGTGTGATTATAACCTCATTTATGTAAAGTAAATGCCAAGAAAGGAATTGCTGGGTCATAAAGTAAGAAACCACCAAACTTTTTTGGTGACATTTTATATTCCCACCAGCATGTGAAAGTGCAAGTTGTCCCACATCCTCACAGATGTCAGGTACTGGCCATTAGACATTTTAATGAGTATGAAATGGTATTGCATTGTGGTTTTAATTTTTATTTCACTAATGGCTAACAGTGTCAAATATCATTTTGTTTATTTGCCATGTATGTATATTCTTTGGTGAAGTCGTGTGTAAAGTTAAAGGGCATTTATTTTGCATAATATATTAACACTTTGCTCTACTTGTTTCCATATCTTTTTCCCCTCAATTTTTAGCCTGTTTTTAAGTGTATCCATTCTTTATTATACGCCCTCTAATAAGCCACTTTAAATATTTGTGAAATAAGTGTCAGGAACTGGATGAGAGAGAGAGAAAAATTCATGGTTACATATAAATAGTTAAATATGCAAGAAATGGAATCCCTCCTGCAATTAAAAACTAGGGAAATTAATTTAATTCTCTCAAGGGCATTTCTAGTTTACCAAATCAGACTTGTAATTGTGTAGTCATATGAAGGAAACTTGGATAAAAGATGGGAACAGAAAGAGTCCTAGTTTTCCTCACTATCTTTTTATAGAAAGAATTATTTTGATGGGTAAAAAAGACAAAATGGAATCTGGAACATGTTAATCAATGAAATCCACATTTGCACAAAAGTGCTATAAATTCCAACAGAATGCTTAGTTTTTCTTTTCAGGAGAACTGAAAGCCTTAGGGTAAGAGGTGTCTTGTAAATAAATATTATTATTTCCCTAGGCTCTGAAGAGAGGTTCTGGAACATCAGCCAGAGTTTAATTAGAGAGTCTCAGCACTGTCTAACCTGTCTTGTGCTGCTTTCTCGGCTGCTTGAAGAACTGTCCAGTGAATGAACTGTTGAAAACCAATGTGGCATTTATGCTGTAATTAGCACAAATAAACCTGTAATACTATGGCAGACCTTAGGACTTCCACTTTACATGTGGTTGCATATCACTGGTTAATACAGAGCAGTGAAAATTTCCCAAAGAGATGAAAAATACTTAACCCAAAGGCATATCTCTTTTGTCTCCTCAAGTTGATATCACGTATCTTAAATCCTAAAAGTCAGGCATCACAATCTAAAAACACTACTTTCTACAGAGCCAATCAAATAATAGCTTTGGAAATTATACAAGAATAAATCCTATACCTTACAGAAAAAAAAATACAGGTCAGAGAACTGGATTGGAATCATAAAACACATCTTATTCAAATTTTGAGAAGTTTTCCACACTTTCCTGTGTAATTTAAGTAGTTATTTTTATCACAACTTCATCAGATCTTCTGCAGAGAGGCTTTCAAGACAGAAAAAAATATTTCAATGGAAATTTCAAACATAATGATAAGAATTTGTGTTTACAAATAAAAATAAAATTATATTTAGTGTACCTGTGCTTTTCTATGGAAAAATAATGCATTTTGCTGAATTTATTTAAATTATCTTTATGGAAAGCAATGTTTCTGGCAGCTTCAAATCAAACTTTAACTGACATCTATTAAAACACACATCTTAAAATTGCCTGCTGATATTAATTTTTTACATTGAGTAAATGCTTAATTTCCCTTTAAAATACCTTTGTTATTAATCAGTATTTAAATTAAAATATCAATTCACATTAATATCTTGCCTGTGGCCAAAATTCCAATCTTTATTACCCATGTTACTATTTGCTAGAGATAATTAAAGGAAGAATGAGATATCACATACCCCTTCTTAAAATTCACAATGCACTTTACAATGATGACTTCAATATTTTCCCATGCACTAGAAAGCTTATGCAGAAATTATTCAGTCTCCTCCATTTTCTGGTGATGCTTCATCTTTACAAAGTGGAAAGAAAACAAAACATAATTTGAGCAAGAAGGTAAGGCTTTGCAGGCTGAAAAAAAAAAAAAGACAACAAGGCAGGAAAGGGAAGTTCTGTTGGCCTTGAGCTATTCTGAAAGAAATCAAGCCAGGCATATCAGAGTGAATGATCTCAAAGTCCAGCCTTGATGATCACAAAATGTCAGGAGAAGGCAGTGAGCAAGGAACATGAAGTGAGACGTAAAAACAGCCTGCCATGATGAGAGATAGCACTTCTTCCTTTTCCTCAAGGCAATGAAAAGAAGGAAGAAAGGAATGAAAGAATGACAGAGGGAGGGAATTATAATATATGATATATATATATGTATATATAATATATCAGATCAGATCAGTCGCTCGGTCGTGTCCGACTCTTTGCAACCCCATGAATCACAGCACGCCAGGCCTCCCTGTCCATCACCAACTCCCGGACTTCACTCAGACTCATGTCCATCGAGTCAGTGATGCCATCCAGCCATTTCATCCTCTGTCGTCCCCTTCTCCTCCTGCCCCCAATCCCTCCCAGCATCAGAGTCTTTTCCAATGAGTCAGCTCTTCGCATGAGGTGGCCAAAGTACTGGAGTTTCAGCTTTAGCTGAAACTAAAGAAATTTAGTTTCTTTAGTTTCAGAAATTTAGTTTCATTCAGTTTCAGAGAAATAAAGAAATTTCCTCCAAAGAAATCCCAGGGCTGATCTCCTTCAGAATGGACTGGTTGGATCTCCTTGCAGTTCCAAGGGACTCTCAAGAGTCTTCTCCAACACCACAGTTCAAAAGCATCAATTCTTCGGCACTCAGCCTTCTTCACAGTCCAACTCTCACATCCCTACATGACCACAGGAAAAACCATAGCCTTAACTAAACGAACCTTTTTTGGCAAAGAAATATCTCTGCTTTTGAATATGCTATCTAGGTTGGTCATAACTTTCCTTCCAAGGAGTAAGTGTCTTTTAATTTCATGGCTGCAGTCACCATCTGCAGTGATTTTGGAGCCCAGAAAAATAAAGTCTGACACTGTTTCCACTGTTTCCCCATCTATTTCCCATGAAGTGGTGGGACCGGATGCCATGATCTTCGTTTTCTGAATGTTGAGCTTTAAGCCAACTTTTTCACTCTCCTCTTTCACTTTCATCAAGAGGCTTTGAGTTTCTCTACACTTTCTGCCATAAGGGTGGTGTCATCTGCATATCTGAGGTTATTGATATTTCTCCCGGCAATTTTGATTCCAGTTTGTGTTTCTTCCAGTCCAGCATTTCTCATGATATACATATATAAAATTTAGATAATAAAATGAACAATATTCACAGGTATGAACTCTGTATTTACAATTGTTAGGTGAATACTGAAAACCAAACCATAAGTGCAAAATTAGTAGGAAATTAGATAGCCTGAATATTTCTTCAGAGAGCGTTAGCCTTGATCTTGTGAGACGGACTAATATTAACTTTTTTTTTTTCCTGGAAGTCTCTTGCTTTTTCGATGATCAGTTCAGTTCAGTCGCTCAGTCATGTCTGACTCTTTGAGACCCCATGAATCGCAGCATGTCAGGCCTCCCTGTCCATCACCAACTCCCAGAGTTCACCCAGACTCAAGTCCATCGAGTCAGTGATGCTATCCAGCCATCTCATTCTCTGTCATCCCCTTCTCCTCCTGCCCCCAATCCCTCCCAGCATCAGAGTCTTTTCCAATAAGTCAACTCTTTGAATGAGGTGGCCAAAATACTGAAGTTTCAGCTTTAGCATCATTCCTTCCAAAGAAATCCCAGGGCTGATCTCCTTCAGAATGAACTGGTTGGATCTCTTTGCAGTCCAAGGGACCTCAAGAGTCTTCTCCAACACCACAGTTCAAAAGCATCAATTCTTCGGCGCTCAGCCTTCTTCACAGCCCAACTCTCACATCCATACATGACCACAGGAAAAACCATAGCCTTGACTAGAAGAACCTTTGTTGGCAAAGTATTGTCTCTGCTTTTGAATATGGTATCTAGGTTGGTCATAACTTTCCTTCCAAGGAATAAGCGTCTTGTAATTTCATGGCTGCAGTCACCATCTGCAGTGATTTTGGAGCCCCCCAAAATAAAGTCTGACACTGTTTCCACAGTTGCCCCATCTATTTGCCATGAACTGATGAGACTGGATGCCATGATCTTCGTTTTCTGAATGTTGAGCTTTAAGCCAATTTTTTCACTCACCATTTTCACTTTCATCAAGAGGCTTTTGATTTCATCTTCACTTTCTGCCATAAGGGTGGTGTCATCTGCATATCTGAGGTTATTGATATTTCTCCTGGCAATCTTGATTCCAGCTTGTGTTTCTTACAGTCCAGCGTTTCTCATGATGTACTCTGCATATAAGTTAAATAAGCAGGGTGACAATGTACAGCCTTGAGGTACTCCTTTTCCTATTTGGAACCAGTCTGTGGTTCCATGTCCAGTTCTAACTGTTGCTTCCTGACCTGCATACAAATTTCTCAAGAGGCAGATCAGGTGGTCTGATATTCCCATTTCTTTCAGAATTTTCCAGTTTATTGTGATCCACACAGTCAAAGGCTTTGGCATAGTCAATAAAGCAGAAATAGATGTGTTTCTGGAACTCTCTTGCTTTCTCCATGATCCAGCAGATGTTGGCAATTTGATCTCTGGGTCCTCTGCCTTTTCTAAAACCAGCTTGAATATTTGGAATTTCACGGTTCACATATTGCTGAAGCCTGGCTTGGAGAATTTTGAGCATTACTTTACCAGCATGTGAGATGAGTGCAATTGTGTGGTAGTTTAAGCATTCTTTGGCGTTGCCTTTCTTTGGGATTGGAATGAAAACTGACTGACCTTTTCCAGTCCTGTGGTCACTGCTGAGTTTTCCAAATTTGCTGGCATATTGAGTGAAGCAGTTTCACAGCATCATCTTTCAGGATTTGGACTAGCTTAACTGGATATCCATCACCTCCACTAGCTTTGTTCATAGTGATGCTTTCTAAGGCCCACTTGACTACACATTCCAGGATGCCTGGCTCTAGGTCAGTGATCACACCATCGTGATTATCTGGGTCGTGAAGATCTTTTTTGTACAGTTCTTCTGTGTATTCTTACCATCTCTTCTTAATATCTTCTGCTTCTGTTAGATCCATACCATTTCTGTCCTTTATCGAGCTCATCTTTGAATGAAATGTTCCCTTGGTATCTCTAATTTTCTTAAAGAGATCCCTAGTCTTTCCCATTCTGTTGTTTTCCTCTATTTCTTTGCATTGATCACTGAAGAAGGCTTTCTTATCTCTTCTTGCTATTCTTTGGAACTCTGCATTCAGATGCTTATATCTTTCCTTTTCTCCTTTGCTTTTTGCTTCTCTTCTTTTCACAGCTATTTGTAAGGCCTCCCCAGACAGCCATTTTGCTTTTTGCATTTCTTTTCCATGGGGATGGTCTTGATCCCTGTCTCCTGTACAATGTCACGAACCTCATTCCATAGTTCATCAGGCAGTCTATCTATCAGACCTAGGCCCTTAAATCTATTTCTCACTTCCACTGTATAATCATAAGGGATTTGATTTAGGTCGTACCTGAATGGTATTGCAGCCATGAAATTAAAAGATGCTTAGTCCTTGGAAGGTAAGGTATAATCAACCTAGATAGTATATTCAAAAGAAGAGACATTACTTTGCCAACAAAGGTCCGTCTAGTCAAGGCTATGGTTTTTTCTGTGGTCATGTATGGATGTGAGAGTTGGGCTGTGAAGAAGGCTGAGCGCCGAAGAATTGATGGTTTTGAACTGTGGTGTTGGAGAAGACTCTTGAGAGTCCCTTGGACTGCAAGGAGATCTAACCAGTCCATTCTGAAGGAGATCAGACCTGGGATTTCTTTGGAAGGAATGATGCTAAAGTTGAAACTCCAGTACTTTGGCCACCTCACGCAAAGAGTTGACTTATTGGAAAAGACTCTGATGCTGGGAGGGATTGGGGGCAGGAGGAGAAGGGGATGACAGAGAATGAGATGGCTGGATGGCATCACTGACTCGATGAACGTGAGTCTGGGTGAACTCCGGGAGTTGGTGATGGACAGGGAGGCCTGGCATGCTGTGATTCATGGGATCACAAAGAGTTGGACATGACTGAGCACTGAACTGAACTGAACTGCATGGTCTAGTGGTTTTCCCTGCTTTCTTCAATTAATTCTGAATTTGGCAATAAGGAGTTCATGATCTGAGCCACAGTCAGCTCCTGGTCTTGTTTTTGCTGACTGTATAAAGCTTCTCCATCTTTGGCTGCAAAGAATATAATCAATCTGATTTTGGTGTTGACCATCTGGTTATGTCCATGTATAGAGTCTTCTCTTGTGTTGTTGGAAGAGGGTGTTTGTTATGACCAGTGCATTTTCTTGGCAAAACTCTATTAGTCTTTGCCCTGCTTCATTCTGTATTCCAAATTTGCCTGTTAGTCCAGGTGTTTCTTGACTTCCTACTTTTGCATTCCAGTGCCCTATAATGAAAAGAACATTTTTTTTGGGTGTTAGTTCTAAAAGGTCTAGTAGGTCTTCATAGAACCGTTCAACTTCAGCTTTTTCATCATTACTGGTTGAGGCATAGACTTGGATTACTGTGATATTGAATGATTTGCCTTGGAAACGAACAGAGATCATTCTGTCGTTTTTGAGATTGCATCCAAGTACTGCATTTCGGGCTCTTTTGTCAGTAGATGTTGGCAATTAGATCTCTGCTTCCTCTGTCTTTTCTTTTCTTTTTTATTATTATTAGTTGTTTTTTTTTTTTTTTTTTTACTTTACAATATTGTATTGGTTTTGCCTTACATCAACATGAATCTGCCACGGGTGTACACGTGTTCCCCATCCTGAACCTCCCTCCCACTTACCTCCCCGTACCATCCCTATGGGTCATCCCAGTGCACCAGCCCTAAGCATCCTGTATCCTGCATCGAACCTGGACTGGCAATTCATTTCTTATATGATATTATACATGTTTCAATACCATTCTCCCTAATCATCCCACCCTCTCCCTCTCCCACAGAGTCCAAAAGACTGTTCTATACATCTATGTCTCTTTCGCTCTCTCACATACAGGGTTATTGTTACCATCTTTCTAAATTCTATATATATGCGTTAGAATACTGTATTGGTGTTTTTCTTTCTGGCTTAGTTCACTCTGTATAATAGACTCCAGTTCCATCCACCTCTGTCTTTTCTAAAACCAGCCTGAACATCTGAAAGTTCACGGTTCACATATTGCTAAAGCCTGGCTTTGAGACGTTGAGCATTACTTTACTAGCTTGTGAAAGTGAAAGTGAAGTCGATCAGTCGTGTCCGACTCTTTGCGACCCCGTGGACTGTAGCCCACCAGACTCCTCCGTCCATGGGATTCTCCAGGCAAGAATACTGGAGTGGGTTGCCATTTCCTTCTCCATGGGATCTTCCCAACCCAGAGATCAAACCCAGGTCTCCTGCATTGCAGACAGACGTTCTAAACTCTGAGCCACCAGGGAAGCCCACTAGCATGGGAGATGAGTGCAATTGTTGGCATTGCCTTTCTTTTGGATTGGAATGAAAACTGACCTTTTCCAGTCCTGTGGCCACTGCTGAGTTTTCCAAATTTGCTGGCATATTGAGTGCAGCACTTTCACAGCATCATCTTTCAGGATTTGAAATAGCTCAACTGGAATTCCATCACCTCCATTAGCTTTGTTTGTAGTGATGCTTCCTAAGGCCCATTTGATTTCACATTCCAGGATGTCTGGCTCTTGGTGACTGATTACACCATCATGATTATCTGGTCGTGAAGATCTTTTTTGCACAGTTCTGTGTATTTTTGCCACCTCTTCTTAATATCTTCTGCTTCTGTTAGGTCCATACCATGTCTGTCCTTCATTGAGCCCATCTTTGCATGAAATATTCCCTTGGTGTCGCTAATTTTCTTGAAGAGATCTCTAGTCTTTCCCATTCTATTGTTTTCCGCTATTTCTTTCCATTGATTGCTGAGGAAGACTTTCTTATCTCTCCTTGCTATTCTTTGGAACTCTGCATTCAAATGGGTTTACCTTTCCTTTTCTCCTTTTCTTTTCACGTCTCAGGTCAGGAAGCGACAGGTAGAACTGGACATAGAACAATAGACAGGTTCCAAATAGGAAAAGGAGTATGTCAGGCTATATATTGTCACCCTGCTGATTTAACTTATACGAAGACTACACCATGAGAAGCACAAGCTGGAATCAAGATTACCAGGAGAAATATCAATAACCTCAGATATGCAGATGACACCACCCTTATGGCAGAAAGTGAAGAAGTACTGAAAAGCCTCTTAATGAAAGTGAAAGAGGAGAGTGAAAAAGTTGGCTTAAAACTCAACATTCAGAAAACTAAGATCATGACATCTGGTCCTATCACTTCATGGCAAATAGATGGGGAATCAGTGGAAACAGTGGCTGACATTATTTTTGGGGGCTCCAAAATCACTGCAGATAGTGATTGCAGCCATGAAATTAAAAGATGCTTACTCCTTGGAAGAAAAGTTATGACCAACCTAGATAGCATATTAAAAAGCAGAGATATTATTTTGCTAACAAAGGTCTATCTAGTCAAGGCCATGGTTTTTCCAGTAGTCCTGTATGGATGTGAGAGTTGGACTATAAAGAAAGCTGAACAGTGAAGAATTGATTTTTTTGAACTGTGATGTCAGAGAAGACTCTTGAGAGTCCCTTGGACTGCAAGGAGATCTAACCAGTCCATCCTAAAGGAGATGAGTCCTGGGTGTTCATTGGAAGGACTGATGTAGAAGCTTTGGCCACCTGATGTGAAGAGTTGATTCATTTGAAAAGACCCTGATGCTGGAAAAGATTGAGGGCAGAAGGAGAAGGGGATGACAGTTGGATGGCATGACCGACTCAATGACATGAGTTTGAGTAAACTCCGGGATTTGGTGATGGACAGGGAGGCCTGGCGTGCTGCAATTCATGGGGTCGCAAAGAGTCGGACACAACTGAGCATCTGAACTGAAATGAACTGAGTATTAAGTTTATCTTTTGTTACAAGTCAGTTCTCAAAGTGCACTTTTTGGACTAGCAGCATCAACAACTCCTGAGAACTTAGAATTGCAAATTCACAGATTTCACTCCAGACCTATTGAATCAGAAAGCTTGCACCGGAGAGTTAAGCAATCTGGATTTTAGCAAGGCCTTCAGAAGTTTCTGATGCACACTCAAATTTGAGAAGCACTGTTCTAGGTAAAACTGTGGTATACTGAGATAATGTAGGTGTAGCTCTTTATTTATTTGGTCATCTGTTTATTGAGCATCTACTAAGTATCAGACAGGCACTAGAGATATTATGAGTAATGTAATATGGTCCCTAAGTTTGTTAAATTTATAATCTACACACAATAGACAAAAAGTAAACAAATATTTAAAAATTTTAATTAATAAAATATAGATATAGATATATGTATCCTCAGTTGCTCAGTTATGTCTCACTCTTTGTGATGGATGGCAGCCTACCAGGCTCCTCTGTCCATGGCATTTTCCTGGCAAGAATACTGGAGTGGGTTGCCATTTACTTCTCCTCCAAGGGGTCTTCCTGACCCAGAGATCAAACTCATGTCTCCTGTGTCTCCTGCATTGACAGGTGGATTCTTTACTATTCTTGGTCATAACCTGGGAAGCCCACCTGGGAAGTAGCCTTAAAACAGGGTGCTGGAATAGAAATATTAGCAAGAGAACTACTTTAAGTTGTATGACCATGGAGGTCTTTCTAAGGAACTGATATAATGCCTGCTGATTAGAATATGGTCTGTGAATAACAACATCAGCACTGCTTAGTAGTTTCTTTGAAATACAGAATCTCAGGCTGCACCCCAGACTTAATGAATCAGAGTCTGCCTTGAACAATCTCCAGGTATGAGATTTCATAAGGACGAGAAGAAGCACTGTTGTAAAGTTAAAGAAAAAAATCCTGGTGGTGGGATAGCTTGGTCCAGTCAGGTACATTTTCATGTGAAGTGGCCCTGTAACCAGGAAAAATTTGTCGAGTTTAGAGACTCTATGAAATTTAAACATTTACTCCTATGCAACCAGATTTACTCCAAGCAGAAGCAGATGAGGTAAGCTCTGCCATTTATTAAACATTCATCATCAATATTCTATGCCATTTATTATTATTTTAAACAAAGTCCATCCCCATTCATTTTTCTAGTAAATTTCATATTATAAAAAGTATCTAAGGAAATTAAATTTCTGACCTTTATTGACAAAGTAGTGTGGTCACATTCTGATTATCTTTGTTATTTGAATTATATATAAGAACTTATAGTTTGATTGATTCATGATAAGGAAAAAATAGATGATTCAGTTCAGTTCAGTCGCTCAGTCTTGTCCGACTCTCTGCAACCCCATGAAAAGCAGCACGCCAGGCCTCCCTGTCCATCACCAACTCCAGGAGTGCACCCAAACTCATGTGCATCGAGTCAGTGATTCCATCCAGCCATCTCATCCTCTGTCGTCCCCTTCTGCTCCTGCCCCCAATCCCTCCCAGCATCAGGGTCTTTTCCAATGAGTCAACTCTTCGCATAAGGTGGCCAAAGTATTGGAGTTTCAGCCTCAGGATCAGTCCTTCCAATAAACACCCAATGAGAGAGTCATTTCCTAAGCAGGTTGATAAGAAGTCTAGGGGTCCCCAAGGAGAGAGGGGTCTGGAAATCTCAAGGAAGAAGAAAGGACAAACTTTTTTTCCCTCTACATTCCTTAGGATTATATAACAATAATGTATCCTGCCTGTGACAGTCTCTGGATTAAACCTTCTGGCTAATCCTGTTATCTTAAAATGTAAATAATGGGAGTAGGTCTGGTGAGGTCTTTACAACCTCCGGACATTCTTTGGATTCATTGGAGAGTATATAACTCCACTGCTAACACTAGCAAGGGGGTACTCTTTCTGCCCCCTTCTGATGCCTATGTCAGAAGCTTTCTCTATCTCCTTTATATTTTAATAAAACTTTATTACACAGAAGCCCTGAGTGATCAAACCTCATCTCTGGCCCCGGATTGAATTCTTCTCCTCTGGAGGCTAAGAATCTCGGAGTCTTTTTGTGTGTCAGCAACAACCTTTCACCAGGACTGATCTCCTTCAGAATGGACTGGTTGCATCTCCTTGCAGTCCAAGGGACTCTCAAGAGTCTTCTCCAACACCACAGTTCAAAAGCATCAATAAGCACTATGCATATTTACACATTTAACAATACAAAGAATCTTGTAAGATTTATATTCTCTACACCATTTTTTAGGTGCAAATACTAAGAAACTGATTATTTTAGCAGGTTTGTACAGGAGAACAAAATGATGAGGACAGGTGGCAGGTGGTGAGGGGCTGTTGGACCGCATGGCAGAATTTAAATTCAAAGCTGTAGGATTTCAAAAAATTACTGAAATACAGTTTTTTCAAAGCCTTCCATTTTTTGTACTTCTATTGGATTTTTTTATACCCAAATGAGTGAAAGTCACTTTGTATCATGCTCATAAAAATTTATATTGATAGAAAATGCACTAAAATAAATTAAACAAAATGTTGTTGTTGTTCCATTGCTAAGTCGCGTCTGACTCTTTGTGATCCCATGGACTGTAGCATGTCTGGCTTCCCTGTCTTTCACTATGTACCAGAATTTGCTCATACTTATGTTACTTGAGTTGGTGATGCCATCCAACCATCTCATCCTCTATTGCCCCCTTCTCCTCCTGCTCTCAGTCTTTCCCAGCATCAGGGTGTTTTCCAGTGAGTTGGCTCTTCTCATCAGGTAGCCAAAGTATTGGAGTTTCAGCTTCAGTATCAGTCCTTCCAATGAATATTTAGTGTCTTTCCTTTAGGATTGACAGGTTTGATCTCCATGCAGTCAAGTGATTCTCAAGAGTTTTATCCAGTACTACAGTTTGAAAGCATCAGTTCTTTGATGCTTAACCTTCTTCATGGTCCAATTGTCACATCTGTACATGACTATTGGAAAAACCATAGTTTGACTATACAGACCTTTGTCAGTAAAGTGATGTCTCTGCTTTTTAATACACTGTCGAGGTCAGACACGACTGAATGACTAAGCACAGCACAGCACAGATTTGTCATAGCTTTCCTTTCAAAGAGCAAGTATCTTTTAATTTCATGGCTGCAGTCACTGTTTGCAATTATTTTGGAGTCCAAGAAAATAAAATCTGTCAGTAAACAAAATAAGGCTGTGTAATTCTATCTAGGCACTGTTGTTTACCTGATACTGATGACCACAAATTCTGAGGACAACTCTATAAAATATAAATCTTGTGTTCAAAAAAGTGAAAGCAATGATCACCAGAGTCATGCTTTCTTCTGGAGATAATTCTGGCTGAGCAAGATTGAACAGGGAATAATTTTCCCACCCTCAGCATTATTTAATGCCAATTCTATAAACCACTTAAACTCTCTTATATGGTCAGAGTCGACTACCCCCTATGTCAAAAACTATTAGATGATATCTTACATTCACATGTTGAAAAAAACCACGTTTCTCACTAAATTTCAAGGAATATGTATACTATCCATCATACCATATATGAATAATATTACACAGAGGTTAAGAATGGAATCCTGAGTTCAGTACTGCTCTGCCATGTATTAGCTGGAAAACCAGGAATAAATAACAAATTTAAGCAATAGTTTCCTAAGGATAATTGAGATAATAACTGTACATAATTGGTAGCATTGTTGGGGAATTAAATGAATAAAAACAGGTAAGATTTAGTATGCTGACTAGCCTAGAGTAAATATTCAGTGAATATCATCATCATAATAATTCTATTATCTGCTAACAGTAGGCTAACAGGAAGCATCAAATTTTTCAAAGTATGCTACTCTTCATATGAAAATTCAGCTATAAAATGACAAGTAAGGACATGTTATCATTGCAGATTTTAAATATGATTTCCACCAGAAAGGTCACTGCATGCAAATAGGTTATTTGTATGACTATTTAAAAAATGCATGCTGCAATTTTGGACTGAATTTGGAATCAAATCAGTTTCAGTGATACTTGGATTTATTTGATTCTCTCAGCATAGGATACCATTTTATTATTTTGGTTTCTGCTACCAGCCTTCACAGTTCCTCTCTGCCATTGTCCTCAGAATGATACATTGATTTGGTTATCATCATGATGATATGGCTCAAAATTTGTCAGTTGTATATTTAAATTTTTTTCTGGTACTTTGGACCTTGGCAGAAAACCAGAAGAGATTCATTTTAAAGAATCTCACAGATCTCCAAAAAACAATGGATTGTTCTGTCATTCATAGGACTATATATAAGAACCAAATTATACAAAAAATAAAATATCCTTACTAGATATGATTCAAATTGTAACCATTCAAATGGGTCTTTCTTAACCCAAACAACACATTCTATGCATTTGTCTGCTATGTTCTCAGCTCTATTTTTAGGAATAAATAATATATTTGGGAAATTTTTAATATATGGTACACATATCATGACATTAATAAAAATGGCAATATAAAGAATGACTTGCACCATTTCATTCAGTGATATAATAATTAACATTGAGTCAATACAGTGAACTTGGGTTCTGTTCTAAGCTATGTTATACATATTAACTCATTTAATCTTCTCTGAAAGCCTATGAGGTAAGTAATCAGATTATCCCTTTTATAGATGAAACAGATACAAAGAACAAAAAACAAACAAAAAAAGAAATATAGCCAAAGTCACACAGCTTGTAAGAGATGGCATAAGGCTTAAACTCAGGCATTTAAACTCATAAATTATTATGACCTCATAATTTTCAAAAATGATATTAATAACACTTTTCAAGTTTTCCTACGTAAACTAGATTATCAATTTTTACAAACTTTCCTGGACTTCCTTGGTAGCTCAGACAGTAAAGCATCTTCCTACAATGTGGGAGACCTGGGTTCAATCCCTGAGTCAGGCAGATCTCCTGGAGAAGGAAATGGCAACTCACTCCAGTATTCTTGCCTGGAAAATCCCATATACCCTGGTAGGCTATAGTTCATGGGGTCACAAAGAGTCAGTCAGACACGATTGAGTGACTTCACTTTCTTTCTTTCTTTTACAAACAACCTTGCTATTTCTGTCCTAAGTCATGTACATTATAATGGATGGAAAAGCAGGACACAGTAGAAGATGTTTCTGAAATTTATTCTGAAATTTTATATACTCCAGTATTGAGTCTAGCCTGCTTTCATTGTGATAAATCTTTTTCCTATCCAGAGTATTTAGCTTTTAGGACCCATGTCCCTGAGCTAATTTTGTTTACATTCATGCATCTAAGAGTAACCTTACTTAATTCTATACCCAAGACAAGTATCTTCTCTGAGGTTCACTCAGATGTCTTCCCAAACTGAAACCCATTCATATTTCTTCATATGGGAATTTCTGTGCTTTCTTCCTGACCATCTGCCAGACTAATACCATCCTGACTAATAAACATTCTTTTTAATACTCACCACCAGTAAGAACTATGGGCTCTGGAACTAAATCATCAGTAAGAGCATACCTAAATCATTCCTTTTTTAAAAAAAATTTAGTCACATGTAAATATACCCATATCATCACTTACCAGTAGTATTACATGAAGATGTCAATGCAAATGGCATAATTCTTGGGAATGATCAGAGCACTGATCTCCATTGGCCCCTTTTTCCTCCATGAACTGTCCCTGCTACAGTAGGTCTGTTACCTCATTCCTCTGCCAAAATTCACCGATCATTTCAAAGATTCATGTATATTTCCACAAAATAACCTACTCTAACTAAAATATGAAAATAATTAGAAGTAGTGATAGAAAAATCAAGAAAACAAGAGGAAAATTAAAAGTATACCTGTAAAAAAGAGAGAGAAAATAAACTTTGACTGTGTTCAGTATTTTCTATCTGCCAGTCATTAGGAAAAGTACTTTTCATGTATAATCTCACAAAGTCCCTGTGCCATGAATCCCATGAATCCGGTAGTGTGCTTATTCTACAAATAAAGAAAACTGAAATTCAGAGTATTTAAGTTGCTTGCCTAATGTGATACATTTTGTAAGTATCAAGACAGATATTTGAGCAAGTTGAAGTGATGTGCATGAAACTGGAGCCTATTATACAGGGTGAAGTAAGTCAGAAAGATAAAAAGTAAATATTGTATATTAATACATATATATGAAATCTAGAAAAATGTCACTGATGAACCTATTTTCAGGATAGGAATAGAGACACAGATGTAGCGAATGGACAGGTAGACACAGCAGAGGAAGGAGAGGGTTGGATGAACTGAGAGAGTAGCACTGACATATATACATGTTTAAAATAGACAGCTAGTGGGAAGCTGCTGTTTAACACAGGGGATCAGCTCAGTGCTCTGTGATGACCTAGGGGGATGGGGGGGAGTGAGGGGGGAGGCAGACTCAAGAGGTAGGAGACATACTGTATCAGAGAAGGCAATGGCACCCCACTCCAGTACTCTTGCCTGGAAAATCCCATGAACAGAGAGGAGCCTGGTAGGCTGCAGTCCATGGGGCCACTAAGAGTCCGGCATGACTGAGCAAATTCACCCTCACTTTTCACTTTCATGCATTGGGAAAGGAAACGGAAACCCACTCCAGTGTTCTTGCCTGGAGAATCCCAGGGACAGAGGAGCCTAGTGGGCTGCCATCTATGGGGTCGCACAGAGTCAGACACAACTGAAGTGACTTAGCAGCAGCAGCAACAGCGTGGCTGATACATATCATTGTGTAGCAGAAACAAACACAACATTGTAAAGCAATTCAGTACAGTTCAGTTCAGTTCAGTGGCTCTTCATGTCCAACTCTTTGCAACCCCATGAACCGAAGCACAGCAAGCCTCCCTGTCCATCACCAACTCCCAGAGTGCACTCAAATGCATGTCCATTGAGTCGGTGATGCCATCCAACCATCTCATCCTCTGTCATCCCCTTCTCCTCCTGCCCTCAATCTTTCCCAGCATCAGAGTCTTTTCCAGTGAGTCAACTCTTCACATCAGGTGGCCAAAGGAATGGAGTTTCAACTTCAACATCAGTCCTTCCAATGAACACCCAGGACCGATCTTCTTTAGTATGGACTTTTTGGATCTCTTGCAGTCCAAGGGACTCTCAAGAGTCTTCTCCAACACCACAGTTCAAAAGCATCAATTCTTTGGTGCTCAGCTTTCTTTATAGTCCAACCCTCACATCCATACAAAACCACCAGAAAAACCAAGGCCTTGACTAGATGGACCTTTGTTGGCAAAGTAATGTCTCTGCTTTTGAATATGCTGTCTAGGTTGGTCATAACTTTCCTTCCAAGGACTAAGCATCTCTTAATTTCATGGCTGGAATCACCATCTGCCGTGATTTTGGAGCCCAGAAAAATAAAGTCAGCCACTGTTTCTACTGTTTCCCCATCTATTTCCCATGAAGTGATGGGACCGGATGCCATGATCTTAGTTTTCTGGATGTTGAGCTTTAAGCCAACTTTTTCACTCTCCACTTTCACTTTCATCAAGAGGCTTTTTAGTTCCTCTTCACTTTCTGCAATAAGGGTGGTGTCATCTGCATATCTGGGTTATTGATATTTCTCCCGGCAATCTTGATTCCAGCTTGTGCTTCCTCCATCCCACCATTTCTCATGATATACTTTGCATGTAAGTTAAATAAAGTAGGGTGACAATATACAGCCTTGATGTACTCCTTTTCCTATTTGGAAGCAGTCTGATGTTCCATGTCCAGTTCTAACTGTTGCTTCCTGACCTGCATATAGGTTTCTCAAGGGGCAGGTCAGGTGGTCTGGTATTCCCATCTCTTTCAGAATGTTCCACAGTTTATTGTGATCCACATAGTCAAAGACTTTGGCATAGTCAATAAAGTAGAAATAGATGTTTTTCTGGAATGCTCTTGCTTTTTTGATGATCCAGTGGATGTTGGCAATTTGTTCTCTGGTTCCTCTGCCTTTTCTAAAACCAGCTTGAACATCTGGAACCAATACATGGTTCATGTATTGCTGAAGCTTAGCTTGGAGAATTTTAAGCATCACTTTACTAGTGTGTGAGATGAGTGCAATTGTGTGGTAGTTTGATCATTCTTTGGCATTGCCTTTCTTTGGGATTGGAATGAAAACTGACCTTTTCCAGTCCTGTGGCCACTGCTGAGTTTTCCAAATTTGCTGGCATATTGAGTGTAGCACTTTCACAGCATCATCTTCCAGGATTTGAAATAGCTCAACTGGAATTCCATCACCTCCACTAGCTTTGTTCATAGTGATGCTTCCTAAGGGCCACTTGACTTTACATTCCAGGATGTCTGGCTCTAGGTGAGTGATCACACCATCATGATTATCTGGGTCGTGAAGATCTTTTTTGCACAGTTCCTCTGTGTATTCTTGCCATCTCTTCTTAATATCTTCTGCTTCTGTTAGGTCCTTACCATTTCTATTCTTTATTGAGCCCATCTTTGCATAAAATATTCCCTTGGTATCTCTAATTTTCTTGAAGAGACCTCTAGTCTTCCCCATTCCATTGTTTTCCTTTATTTGTTTGCATTGATCGCTGAGGAAGGCTTTCTTATCTCTCCTTGGTATTCTTTGGAACTCTGCATTCAAATGGGTATATCTCTCCTTTTCTCCTTTGCTTTTCTCTTCCCTTCTTTTCACAGCTATTTGTAAGGCCTTCTCAGACAGCAATTTTGCTTTTTTGCATTTCTTTTCTTGGAGATGTTCTTGATTCCTGTGTCATGTACAATGTTTTCTTCCAGTTAAAAATAAATTTTAAAAATAAGTTAAAAAGAAAATTAAAAAAGACTGAGATATAAACAAAGGTCAGTCTGACTTGAGACTAAATTATTTTAACTCTGCAGTTGGTGAATAATAGAACTGCATGCCTAGAAAAATAATAGTTCACAAGACTTAGAAATTTGGATTGTTTTTTTAATTATGCCATGTATTAAAATTAATAAAGTTAAAGTAATATCAGTAATATGTTCAATGTTGCAGCAAAGTAAATGGAAAATTATGTTCGTGATCAGAAATTCAAGTTACACCTTGCAGAGTGATGTGTGGTTGAATGCAAATGAGCCTCACTTTGCAAAATGCCTATTGAAGAACTCAGTGTCAGCAAAAGTAAGATGATCATCATTGATTAGAAAAGATCTTAACATTTGTTTTCAATAAAAATAAGTTATCAACAGGAGATGAGTCAGTGCTATGAGGTGAGCTATTTTCTACTACGAGGGTGAGAAGTCAAAGTCACTTAAAAAGTTTGCTGAGCAAGTATGCAAAGTTCATCACATTTTTCACATTCTGCTTGATGATGGTTGGTGACTAAACCACACTTGGAAGAAGTATTTTATTAGCAATGACTTTAAAATTCTGGCATTTACTAACTCAACTCTATTAGGTAAGTACCACAGGCTATGTATACGTGACAGAACAATATATTACACACACACACACATATACATGTAAGTTTGCATCACAGATTTATCTCTTTCTGACTGTTCACATGACCTCAGATAAATTCATTTAGCTTTTCTAAACTTTGGTTTCTCCTCTTTCAAATTGGAATAATATAAGAACCTTTGCCATTGGCTGGTTGATATTATGAAATAAGAAACATATGCAAAGTGCTTAGTACATTTTTCAGTAAGCACTAGCTATTAGCATTATCAACATTATTTCCCTATTTTCATTCAAAATAGGTTGGTGCTCTTTAGCAGACAATTTGAAAGGTGATTTGATTGTGCTTTTGATGAAGCTGACTTATCTGGTTGAATCTGTCAAAATTATTTGTGGCTGTAGATTTAGCCTAAGCTGCATATACCCTAATATTTGGTCTCAGTTAGGCCAGATAATTAGTTTTGTTTTTGTTTGTTTGTTTGTTTGTTTGTTTACAGCTGCTCTACTGGATTATTTAAGATTAATGGCTTAATAGCTTTATACCCAACTTACCACCTTTTTCAGAAGAACTATCAAGTTCAGGGAACTCCAATACCACTGTGTTAAATAAAAGTCATCTTTGTAAATTCTTCTAAGTAAAGGCCTAGTATAAGACACACTTTTTATTGCTACTGTATTTTTCGTTTCCAGTTTCTATTAGGGTTTTAGTTTTAAAGTATCCCTGAATAACAAATGTTCTCAAAGCTTCAGGCCACCAGCACAGAACATTAATATCCCATTTCTACTGAATTTCAAACTATTTTCTTACTCTCATACCCTTGTTCATCTGTCTGAGATATAATTATTAAAAACAGTCAAGCCATAATCACAATGATGCTATTTAAGCAATTATTCTCTGCAGGGAAGCTATGGTGGTTTTTGAGCGAAAAGAAAAAAAAAAAAATTCAGGAGACATTTCAAGCAATATACTTCCTGATTCTCTCAGTGAAGCATATGTAGCACTTCAAGTCATAACTTATTTTCATACTAAGAATTGTTCCTGCCTCAGAACAGAATTGCCCAAGGGAACTTCTTGAGGAGATTTCCTGGTATAGAAAAAAAGTCAGTCATATTCATATTCAGTTTATTTCTGTCTTGGGACAGAAACACAACTAGGCCCACTCATAAAGTCAGAGGTCATTGTCTTCAAAGTCTGTAGAGGTAACGGCAACTTCTAATCTATAGTTGATGCCTGCCATGTAGGAACAGGGTCTGGTACTGCAGTATTTTGCCATTTTTTCCCCCACAGGAAGAAGGAAATCTTAGACTAGCTGTGAATTTCTGGACTTATATATGTCAGTGATGAATTCACATATTTAAGATATATTTTGTTTGTCACACTAAACTTTCAGGCCAGACCTACCTAATGAGCTGCTGGATTAAGACTTCTGCTTTAGATCCCGTATGACTGCCCAAATTCATTTATTCAGAGATCCTAATCTGAGCAGAAAACAGTGCTAGATAGTGAGATACTACATCATTTCACAGCTACCAAAGGCAGGATCTGTGTAGCTAATTACAGTTCTGGTCTTTATTAACCACTGGCTTAATGAAATCCATTGTAGGGAGGCCACCGTGACCAGGGGAACTGAGTTAATTCTCCCTGCTAGGTGAAAAGTGCACTGTGTGCTAATACCATGGCAATGAGTCAAAGAGCTGTCATCTTTTAAAATCTTTTCTTGGTCTCTCTCTAATTCCTGATAAGAAAACAATAATAATCCTCTTTGACTGGGTTCTACATATCTCCTTCTATGACTCTACTTCGTATTAATATTATTCTAGACCAGAAAGTATCTGAAAGAACTGTCAATGATAATACATCTGAACCTTTATCATCAGATCAGATCAGCCGCTCAGTCCTGTCCGACTCTCCGCTACCCCATGAACTGCATCATGCCAGGCCTCCCTGTCCATCACCAACTCCCGGAGTTCACTGAGACTCACATCCATCGAGTCAGTGATGCCATCCAGCCATCTCATCCTCTGTCATCCCCTTCTCCACCTGCCCCCAATCCCTCCCAGCGTCACAGTCTTTTCCAATGAGTCAACTCTTCGCATGAGGTGGCCAAAGTACTGGAGTTTCAGCTTTAGCATCATTCCTTCCAAAGAAATCCCAGGGCTGATCTCCTTCAGAATGGACTGGTTGGATCTCCTTGCAGTCCAAGGGACTCTCAAGAGTCTTCTCCAACACCACAGTTCAAAAGCATCAATTCTTCGGTACTCAGCCTTCTTCACAGTCCAACTCTCACATCCATACATGACCACAGGAAAAACCATAGCCTTGACTAGACGAAGGTCTATACTATTATATTAATTGTTTTTTTTTTTTTTTTTCTTATCCCGTGAATCAACTACCACTTCCTAATGATCTTTCTGGAAACTATGAACCAAGAACAATGAACAATGGCTTTCCAATCACTTTCTGAACTGAATAAACTTTTTACAAATATTTTATTCAGAAACTAGGTATGTAAAGCGAAAGAACTACTCTTAATGAAGAGAGAACTCTCTTACTATCAACCATTCTGTTTCTTTGTTTTTCTTTCTCTCTCTCTCCCCTTCCCAGTACATCTTTGGATATTCATGGAGTTCTAGAGTACAAAGGAACAACTTGAACCTTGAACACCTCTATACAGAACACAATGATATCACTTGCTTGAATCTGTGACCAAACTCAGAATGTAGAAATGTGTGTATATGTGTGTTTGTGTACCTTAAATTGACTACTGTATTTATGTAATAGTTTAACTGAATTGAGAAGCTACTCTTCCTATTGCTCATTTCTTCTTTATGCATCTTCCTTTAAGATCTACTTTTTATTTCTTGCTTAGAAATAAAAGTATTCTTCTTCCTACTTTCTATCTCTTACAATTGTCTCTGAGAACTTGACACATCAACTATTTACACTTCTATCTCTTTCACTCTTCACTTCATTAAAAAAAAAAACTATCAATCTTGAATTTCTATTGAAATTCTATTCTTTCTATTGAAAGAATTCTTAAATTTTATGTTACTTGTTACCATTGCTTACCATGTTAACCAATTTCAGCAACATGTCTATCTTTATTGAGGTATGTTAGCAAATAACATTAAAGTTTAAGCTACACAAATACAATGACTTGAAATATGTATATACTGTAAAAATGGTTACCAATGTAAGATTAGTTAATACACCCATCACTTCACATAGTCAAAATCTGGGAGGAAGTGTGATGGTCAGAAATTTAAAAATGTACTCTCTTAGTAACTTTCAAACATACAACAGCATACTATTAACTATAACCACCTCACTGTACAGTACATCCCCAAGACTCAGTCATCTTATAACTGGAAGTTTGTACTCTTTGTTCATCTTCACCTATTTTCCCCTCCCATCCACTCCCCAAGAAAGGGAGACAGTTAATTTAATCTATTTCAACATTTTTAGACAAATAAAATATCTTACAATACATTTACAATGCTGATTAAAATATTGCTATTTTACATTGTTCAGAATTATATTAAGTGTTTTTGTCAAGTCATAGCTTTACTTATTCTGTAGAAGCCATAATATTAAGATGAAAATGATACCAAGACAGAAGAATAGGATATATAATGTGACATCTCTGGGCTTGAAGGAGGTTGACAACATAGCACACTGAGGCTCTTTGTTGGTGATTGAGTAATATTTATCTAAATATAAATGTGTTTTAGAAACAACTGGAAAAACTAGGGGCAGGCAGAAGAAAGAGAATGCAAAATCTATGAAATATAGTGACTGTGTTCATGCTACCAAGATCTTGAGGAGAAACAAACAAACAAAAAAAATCCTTCACATTGGAGTGCAATGCATTACTTGAAACTTAAGAATGATGAACTAAAGAGCCTCTTGAAGGTGAAAGAGGAGAGTGCAAAATCGGCTGAAACTCAATATTCAAAAAATTAAGATCACGACACTTGGTCCCATCACTTGGTGGCAAATAGATAAGGAAAAAATGGAAACAATGAGACTTTATTTTCTTGGGCTCCAAAATCACTACAGATGGTGACTACACCCATGAAATTAAAAGACGCTTTCTCATTGGAAGAAAAGCTATGACAAATCTAGACAGTGTATTAAAAAGCAGAGACATTACTTTGCCAACAAAAGTCTGTATTGTCAAAGCTATGGTTTTTCCAGTAGTCACATATGAATGTGAGAGTTGGACCATAAAGAAGGCTGAGTGGCAAAGAAGTGATGCTTTCGAACTGTGGTGTTGGAGAAGACTCTAGAGAGTCCCTTGGAGAGTGAAGAGATCAAACTAGTCAATCTTAAAGGAGATCAACCCTGAATATTCATTGGAAGGACTGATGCTGAAGCTGAAGCTGAATCTCCAATACTTTGGCCACCTGATGTGAAGAGCTGATTCACTGGAAAAGACCCCGATGCTGGGAAAGACAGAAGGCAGAAGGAAAAGGGGACAGCAGAAGATGAGATGGTTGGATGGAATTACTGACTCAATGGACATGAGTTTGAATAATATCCAGGAGATAATGAAGGACAGGGAAGCCTGAAGTGCTGCAATCTGTGGGATTGGAAAGAGTCAGACGTGAATAGCTACTGAACAGCACCAACAAAAATAAGATACATATATACATTCACAGTTTCCTTGAAATATCCCAATCACCACCCTCATCTAGTCATGGCAGTAAATAGTTACACAGACAAATGTAATCTAGACAGAATCACTTTGGGGGAAAATGTGGGGAAGAATCTGGAATAATTAGTTCCTCAAAGTGAGACTGTGAGAGAAAGAAGCCTAAGTAAATAAATAAATAAATAATTATTACAGTGAACACCTGTGGTGGTATCCAATTATCTTTGTCCATGTGCTTGATCAAATCAGCGGTTAAAATCATGCAGTTACATTTCTTCACTGCCTCATTCTTTCACCTGTCATCATCTTAGGAATACACTTGAGAAAGAATGTATTCATCTGATGAGAATCAGACTAAAGCTAATTTTATCATCACAAAAGATGATATTTAACTCCTTCACAGTATGTTCAATTATTATTTAATCTTATTGTCTCAATACACAGGCCAGAATTTTAAAAACAACATTCTATAATATATTAATAGTTCAGTTCAGTTCAGTTGCTCAGTCATGTCTGACTCTGCAACCCCATGGACTGCAGCATTTCAGGCCTCCCTGTCCATCACCAACTCCCAGAGTTTACTCAAATTCATATCCATTGAGTCGGTGATGCCATCCAACTATCTCATCTTCTGTCGTCCCCTTCTCCTCCTGCCTTCAATCTTTCCCAGCATGAGGGTCTTTTCAAATGAGTCAACTCTTTGCATCAGGTGGCCAAAATATTGGAGTTTTGGCTTTATCATCAGTCCTTCCAATGAATATTCAGGATTGATTTCCTTTAAGATTGACTGGTTGGATCTCCATGCAGTCAAAGGGACTCTCAAGAGTCTTCTCCAACACCACAGTTAAAAAGCATCAATTCTTTGGCTATCAGCTTTCTTTATAGTCCAAATCTCACATCCATACATAACTACTGGAAAAACAATAGCTTTGACTAGATGGACCTTCACTGGCAAAGTAATGTCTCTGCTTTTTAATATGCTGTCTAGGTTAGTGATAACTTTTCTTCCAAGGAGTAAGCATCTTTTAATTTCATAGCTGCAGTCACCATCTGCAGTGATTTTGGAGCCCCCCCAAAAATAAAGTCTGTCAGTTTCTACTGTTTCCCCATCTATTTGCCATGAAGTGATGGGACTGGATTCCATGATCTTAGTTTTCTGAATGTTGAGTTTTAAGCCAACTTTTTCACTCATCTTTTACTTCCATCAAGAGGCTCTTTAGTTCTTCTTTGCTTTCTGCCATAAGAGTACATGCTGCTAAGTCACTTCAGTCATGTCCGACTCTGTGCGACCCCATAGACGGCAGCCCACCAGGCTCCCCTGTTCCTGGGATTCTCCAGGCAAGAACACTGGAGTGGGTTGCCATTTCCTTCTCCAATGCATGAAAGTGAAAAGTCAAAGTGAAGTCACTCAGTCGTGTCCAACTCTTTGCGACACCATGGACTGCAGCCTACCAGGCTCCTCCATCCATGGGATTTTCCAGGCAAGAGTACTGGAGTGGGGTGCCATTGCCTTCTCCAATAAGAGTGCATATTCTGAAAGAGAATACCAGACCACCTGACCTGGTGGGAATGCTGGATGAAGCCCAGCATTTTGCATGATATAGTCTGCATATAAGTTTAATAAGTAGGGTGACAATATACAGCCTTGACATACCCATTTCCTGATTTGGAACTAATCTGTTGTTCCATGTTCAGTTCTAACTGTTCCTTCCTGACCTGCATACAGATTTATCAGGAGGCAGGTCAGATGGTCTGGTATTCTCTTTCAGAATTTTCCACAGTTTATTGTGATCCACACAGTCAAAGGCTTTGGCATAGTCAATAAAGCAGAAATAGATGTTTTTCTGGAACACTCTTGCTTTTTTGATGATCTAGCAGATGTTGGCAATTTGTTCTCAGGTTCCTCTACCTTTTCTAAATCCAGCTTGAACATCTGGAAGTTCATGGTTCACAAACTGTTGTAGCCTGACTTGGAGAATTTTGAGCATTACTTTGCTAACATGTGAGATGAGTGAAATTGTGTGGTAGTTTGAGCATTCTTTGGCATTGGCTTTCTTTGGAACTGGAATGAAAACTGACCTTTCCCAGTCATTAATAGTAAGGATCTTTATTTAGTTTTTATGTTTGCTTATAGAAATATTTCTGGTGTTTCATTGCTACATTCTATATTTTCATTTAATTTAGCTATTAACTTAAAAATCCTCCTGGAAAGATTTTAATATGTTTATGTGTATTTTCAAAAATGTGTATTTAATTTTCTCTAATGATCTTTACTAACACCAAGATAGTTTTGCTCAGTTTATTGATGTGATTCAGCAGACAGATGTTAAATCAACCTTACATTCCTGAGGTAAACCAACTAAGTTACTAAGACTTATACTATTAAATTACCTTTGAGAACAAATCATCCAGTATATTTATGTGTATATTCAAAAGTGAATTTATTCTACAATTTTATTTTTCAATGTTGCCTTGCTTATTTATTATTATGTTTAATTTCTTTTTCTTCTTTTTTTTTAACTATACTCTTCTCTATTTCTAGAACATCATATCCTTTTTTTGGGAAAGCGAGGCTGACGGAGTGTTTTAGAACCAGAGAGGGAAAAAAATAGGACAGCAAAAATGATAGTCAAGAAATGAAATGCCAAAGACAGAAAATGTCCTGTTTCTGTGAGGAAATGTTCATGTAAAGACACAGGCAAATCTTTCATTATACCTCCAGAGTAATAATTATCCATTAGGCAGCATGGTCTGACAATATGTCTATTTTTATATCTATATATTTTCAATTATGAAGTGAATGAGTGAACTAAAGATTAGGTGAACATTAAATTTAAATTCGACTTTATTTTTAAACTTGTTACCTGTCATTTTAGGGCATAGCTCCAAATATTTGAGAAACCTATGAAACTTTAAAGGGAAAAAAATCCCCAATGTGAATTTTTTATCCTGAATATGTGCATTTAATATATTTAGCAGTCTAAGCATGTTCACCCTAAAATCAATAGAAAGAAACTGAAAAACAGCTAATTTCTAAAAATTTGGGGCTTATTCCAATATTATGCCTCTGAAGAAAAGGAAAGTTAAGGAAGAAATTAAAGTTTTCTTTAAAGATCATAAATCTACTGAGAAATGTCAAAACATCTCATAAAGATTAATTGTTTAAGCTTCACTGCATCTCAATAAGGTGGAAATCTTTTTTTTTTGTTTAAATAACTGTAGTTTGTCACTTTATAGACAAAGATAGTTGGAAATTTTACAGTAATTTACAGTACCAAATTTTTAAAAAATGTAATCCAAATAATTGTATATGAATCAAAAATAATGCATATAAACCAATAATACCTATTTAGCAAGAATAAAATAAAACAAAATAAACTCATCAAACATGTTAGAAGGAATGTCTATTATGAAAGAGAAAGGGAGGTAGAGTGTAAGGACAAAAGACAGAAAAAAGAAATTTTGTAAAAGCTTTTCATTACTAAGCTACCTTAAGTAAGTAAACCTAATATTTTTGAGTGTCACCATGAAGCTTTTAAAGTTGAATTAGCTGTTGACTAAAACAGATTTCTAGTTGTCCTAGACTGATACAGCCTCTAAAATCTCATGGTTAAAAATACAGCGAAAGATTAATATGTTTGAATAAGCTGACTCTTTTTTTTTTTTGTTTGATTAAGGATATTAGATGGCTCTGATTCAAAAATATATAAAGTACACATCATGGAAAAAAACTCCTCAACCTCCTGTATTCACATCCTTTTCTCAAAGACAAATAAGAAGACAGCGAGAGTTCACTTTCTACCTAAATAAATACATAGAGTTTACCAATTGCCAAAGACTATGGATTCTATTGGACCAATTTAAATTGAAAATAGAATTATTATACAATCCAGAAACCTCTTCTGGGTTTATTTCCAAAAGAACTGAAATCAGGATCTCAAAGATATACATGCATTCATATGCTTATTTCAGCTTATTCATAATAGCTGAAATGTGAAAACAACCCAAATACCCATCAACAGATGAATGGATAAAGATAATGTGCTATATACATACAATGGAGTATTTTTCAGCCTTATAAAAGAAGAAAATCCTGCCATTTGCAGCATGAGCCTGGAGGATATTAAATTAAGTGAAATATCAATATCAGTTCAGTCACTCAGTCGTGTTCGACTCTTTGAGACCCCATGGACTGCAGCATGCCAGGCTTCCCTGTCCATCACCAATTCCTTAAGTGAAATAAGCAAGTCACAAAAGAAAAAATAGTGAATGATTCCACTAATATGAGATATTAAAAAGAGCCAAACTCACAGAACCAAGAGATAAATGGTGTTTGTTTGTGGCTGAGAGGAGGGAAGTAGGGAGTTGTTATTCATTGGGTATAAAGCTTCAGTTATATAAGATGAACAAGATCTAGAGATCTGCTGTACAGCATTATGTGTGTAGTTAGCAATATGGTAAAATTTTTACAGGGTCGATCTTGTATTAAGTGTCCCTGCCACACACAAAAATTTGTTTTCAACAAATTTTAGTTGGAAAATTTAATTTCTGATCTCTGTAAGGAAAAGCAGGAGCTAAAACACTGCCAACTTCACCTTCATACATGGCCAAGTTTAGTAGTACTGCTGGGAAGCTTCTCCCCACCTATCAGGCCCCCTTCCTATAATTAAGACAAGTCAGTAGTTAAGTCAGAGAAGGCAATGGCATCCCACTCCAGTACTCTTGCCTGGAAAATCCCATGGACAGAGAAGCCTGATAGACTGCAGTGCATGCGGTCACTAAGAGTCAGACACGACTGAGTGACTTCACTTTCACTTTTCACTTTCATGCATTGGAGAAGGAAATGGCAACCTACTCCAGTATTCTTGCCTGGAAAATCCCAGGGATGGGGGAGCCAGGTGGGCTGCCGTCTATGGGGTCACACAGAGTCGGACACGACTGAAGAGACTTAGCAGCAGCAGCAGTTAAGTGGCTACAATATCTCACTTCATGCTTCCTAAAACGGATATAGTCTCCTCATGGATATCATTGTGCTCACATTGTTGTTCTTGAATCAGAAAGAATGGGATATGTTACTGTTCTCATGTCTCTGTCAAAAATAGAAAAATTAATGATAAACTGAAATGCCTGCCTATTTCAGTATAACTGGAAGGAAAAAAAAATTCTATATAGAAATGAAGATGCCATTCAACCAGCTTCAATCAAGCTACCAACCTGGTCCACGAATGCATTCAAGTTTGGGATCCCTGCTGTACGAAACTGAGGTACAGCAGATAACTATAGTAACTACTAAAAGAATTAAGATTTTCCATTTTTCATGAAGAAATAGAGCATCAAAGACTATTTATTGAAGGTTCCTAAACTAAAATACTATCAAATCTTAGTTTTTTTTCATAAATTGAATGAATTACCCAGCTGGTTATAAAACTTTAGGAAAGAAATAACAGCAACTTTTATAGGCTGCTGCCCCACACCCCCAATTCAGAAACTCTTCTGACAGTCTTATCACCATGGCAGAATAATATTTGGTATATTTAGTAATTTGTATAAAACTTCAATCAGGCCTAATAGTGTCTACTGTATTAATCAAACATTCTTTTTTGTTGTTATTGTTGAAAATTTTCATAGATTAATTGGGAACATTATGTAAATCAGGTTATCTCAAACTTTAGTTTGAATCAAAATCACCTGGAAGACTTATTAAAACACATTTTTCTCAACCACATTCCCCAAATTTGTGACTTAGTCAATCTGGGATGGTGGCTGAGAATTTTTATTTCTTTCAAGTTCTCAGGTGATGCCACTGGTCCATGGTCCATATACGAAGAAACATTGAAGCCATAGTGCAATTGGGAAGTAATATATAACATTTTTTAATCAACGGCTGCTAATAGAATTTATGTCATGGTAAATATTTACAGCTTCAAATAACATTTTTATGTAAAAGCAAGTAGCTTGACCTCTGTATTAGCACTTCCTAATGGGTAAATCCTCTAAGTATATTAGCACTTCCTAATGGATAAAACCTTCCACTAACTTCAATACTTTTATTTGTGTAAGTGGCCTCTGGTTAGCATATAAAGTGGACTTCCATAGCAAGTATCTTTTTTTTTGTTGTTGGTGTATCTTTAGGAAAAACATAGAGAAAAAAAAAAAAGTAACATCTTAGTACTCTGCCAAAAGAAAGATAGCTCAGAATTTTATAGTTTATTAATTTTGAAAACTGATCTATATTCAGGATTGTAAAAAGCTTAAAAGGGATTTTTTTTAAATGTTTAAAAGGTAAAATGTCTTACTGAAAATAAACCTTGAAAAATTATACAAACACATATTTGTCAAAGCTATGGTTTTTCTAGTAGTTATGTATGGATGTGAGAGTAGGACCATAAAGAAGGCTGAGCGCCAAAGAATTGATGCTTTTGAACTGTGGTGTTGGAGAAGACTCTTGAGAGTCCCTTGGACTACAAGGAGATCCAACCAGTCAGTCCTAAAGGAAATCAGTCCTGAATATTCATTGGAAGGACTGATGCTGAAGCTGAAACTCCAATACTTTGGCCACCTGATGCAAATAACTGACTCATTTAAAAAGACCTTGATGCTGGGAAAGATTGAAGGCAGGAGGAGAGGGGACGACAGAAGATGAGATGGTTGGATGGCATCACGGACTCAATGGACATGAGTTTGAGCAAGCTCTGGGAGATGGTGAAGGACAGGGAAGCCTGGCATGCTGTAGTTCATGGGGTCACAAAGAATTAGACAGGACTGAGCAGCAACTGAACAACAAAATCCTCTAATATCCATTACTGTTCATATTCAAAATTACACATTTCATTCAAGTCATGATTCAAATATAATTCAAATATATTTTATATATTAGGTAAATTATACTCTTGAAAAATTAATGTATATAAAATACATTTGAAAATATTCAGGTACATTAACTCATTCATAAGCTTAAACCTATTTTCTATGGGGTAAAAATAAACATTTTTAACTATTTTGAATGCAGCATATAAGCTCATTCCACAACAAAATCCATATTAAAGATGCCACTGATTTTTACATATTTAAACACCTCTTATATCTTTTACAAAAATTACAATTATCAATAATTCTAAGAAATAAAATTAGGAGAACTGATTTTATTGGACTATTTCATTAAAATACCTTATATTCATAAGTTAATGCTTACTGGGCTCCATGATTATCCTCCATATATACATTCTTATTAGTCACTCACATATGAAAATAAACAAAGACCACCCGACCAGAGGGTTTCCCCGGTGGCTCAGAGAGTAAAGCATCTGCCTGCAATGCAGGAGACCTGGGTTCGATCCCTGGGTCAGGAAGATCCCCTGGAGAAGGTAATGGCAACCCACTCCAGTACTCTTTCCTGGAAAATCCCATGGATGGAAAAGCCTGGTAGACTACAGTCCATAGGATCGCAAAGAGTCGGACACCACTGAGCGACTTCACTTCACTTCACTTCACCTGACCAGAACAGAGACTATTCAGAGCTTGTAATAGCAAGGAAGTCTAATCATCATCACTTGTATTAAACAGAGAAACAAAGACAGGGAGGGAAATGAGATAGTTTTGTAATGAAAAGAAAGGAGGGCTTCAGGTATTTTCAAACTGGAAGTTGTTGGCATGAAGCTGAAGGTAGGCTAACTGGAAGCCAAGCACCTTATGTGAACAGTTCGGGAAACCTGTTTGGCTTTTCTGGCTGGTCCTGAGTTGGAAGCAGGGGCAAAATATAGTGAAGTTGCAGCTATTGACTAAATCCTGACCATTCTGGGCTGATTGCTACAGAAGTTGTGGTTTGGCTCCCCAGGTCAGATACTACAGAGTGTGTGGGTCAGAAATCTGTGGGAATATATGGTCGGGCCATTGTTCATTTGCATATTCAATTACTCATCCATATTACATTCAAACAAGATCCTACATGTTCATGTAAACCAGCCATCCGGAATAGATTAACATAGCATGAACTCAGAGCAACTAAAATTAACTCTACTGATATTCCATAATATAAATTCTAATTAAATAAGATAAAGAGATGTCCAAATAATTATTTTTAATCTAGCATCATATAGTCACTATTGTATACACATAATATTGAAATGAATAAAAAGTACTTGTTCACTCAACAAGTATTCATTGAACACTACAGTGTTTGGTTGTCAAATCCCAGGAAACCTAAAGCATTTCTGTAACATTTCCTTCACACTAACAGGTATCTAGATTTCCCTTGGGGTCCCCTAAAGTCTCTGAATTGGTGGCTGTTTCAACTGCCATATTCCAGACCTAAAGTTACCCCTAGTGGGGTAACTAATCACCCTGCCTCACATTTCCTCATTCAAACCACCATTACTTCCTTCTCCCTAATGAATCCCCCAGATCTTAGTGTCAGACTGCACCAGATTTCCCAACCAGTGGTGCCATCTGCAGACTGACCTCATTCCTTCAAGCTTTTGGCACCCTGCTCAAATACTTTCTTGTATTTTCTATTCCTATCATTTTTATTTGTGATTCCACAATCCAATGAAACAATAAAACCAAAGCTTAATTTTCTCATATCAAATGAAATTAAGTGATTCCCATAAGCAGCTAGGGGTGCAAACCAGGGTCATAAACCAATCGTTCTGCATATCAACAGCACCTGGGAACCTTTTTTTTTTTTTTTTTAATTTCAGTATTCTGGTTCTACAGCGCAGACCAACTATGTACAATTTCAGGAATGGGGCCGAGTAACAGGTAATAAAGGAAGGAAGGCAGGCAGGCAAGAAGGAAAGAATACGTAAATGGATGGTAAATAAACAAGACAATTTCCTGAGGGATTGCAACAATAAGTTAGAGTTGAAAAAGCAGCTCTACTCTAGATGTTTTCATTACCAATAGTTCTCTTGCCTCTAAAATCTTTTTCTTTTAATTTTAAGTGAAAAAAATTTAATATCTCTGAAATCTCATTTCCCTCAAAGAGCCTGAAATCAACCACATAGAGACTTCTGATCTGTTGACTTTTCTCCCTTATATTCACATTTCCCTCCCTAATCAATTTAAATTCCAAATTTACCATGCTATTCACTCACTCACAGAAATGCTCAGATCACTCGTCCCACTCTTTCCCTGCTGTAATAGTGAACTGGTCTTACTCCATTTATCTGAACTATCCTTCTTGCTCAATGTAGGACTTTTTTCCTAACAGTTGACTGCTCTATCTCATTCATCACTAATGTCTCTTTCACTGGATTATTTCCATCATCAAAAAATTGTTATGATAATTCTGTTATGTTATAATTATGATAATAATAACAGGAAAAGCTCTTATTTTGCATTCCTTTTCAGTTAGCATCCCTTTAACTTCTCCTTTTCACAGCATACCTCTTTGAAATGCTGTCTCCACTATCTTTTCACTCTTTTTCAACCTACTCCAATCATCAAATCCATTCTTGTCAAGGTCAGTAATGACTTCTACATGAAAAAGTACAGGGCCAAATTTTAGTTCTTATATTATTCTACCTATTAGCTAGCATTTAATGTAGACAGTCACTTCTTTCTTGTAGAAATACTGTTATTTGATCTATAGCATTGATCAGTTTTTTAATTTCCTCCCACCTCACTCCTACTTCCTAGTTTAGTGTCCTCTTTCCTGAATGTTTATTTTCTTCCCAAATTCTAAATAACAGAGTGCACAAGGGTCTGTCCTTGGATATCTTATTTTCCCTATGTACACTCAATCTCTAGGTGACTTTAGTCTGTCTCATCATTTATATGCCATCTTTATGCTGATGACTCACAATTTAATTTCTTCGGCCTTGGCTTTCCTCTGAACTTAAGACTCCTATATCCCATCTGCCTCCTTAATTCAGCCTTGAATAGGAGCCTCAAATTAAACATGTCCAAAAACAAACTCTTGATGTTTCTCCCCTACTTTTTCCTCAATATCCTCTACCTCAATAAATGACGATAACATTCTTCCAATTCTCAGAATAAAAATCTGGCATTTACTTTTGAGCTCTCTCTTTGTCTTATACCCCAATCCAAAAGCAAATCTTGCTCTTACGCCCTTCAGAATCCATCCCACCCTGCTCCAACCATCCACTGGGGCCATTACCTCTCACCTGGGCCACCTCATGAGCCTTCTAATTAGCTCCCCTGTTTGACTCCTACATTCTTCATGTCATTTTTATCTCCACATATTAATCAGTGTGATTCTTATACAATACATGTCAAATTAACCATCACTTTCTCATGCTAAAGAGAAGTAAAAACCATTCTTTAGAAATTCAATTTAAAAGTTTTTCCTCGTTCGCAGATATCCTTCCTCCTGTGATTTTATTTTACAATCACTTTTCTCCAGGCTTAATAAACATTTTCCATTATCTGCTGCTGCTGCTGCCAAGTCGCTTCAGTCATGTCCAACTCTGTGTGACCCCGTAGATGGCAGCCCACTAGGCTCCTCTGTCCCTGGGATTCTCCAGGCAAGAATACTGGAGTGGGTTGCCATTTCCTTCTCCAATACAAGAAAGTGAAAAGTGAAAGTGAAGTTGCTCAGTTGTGCCCGACTCTTAGCGACCCCATGCATTGCAGCCTACCAGGCTCCTCCATCCATGGGATTTTCCAGGCAAGAGTACTGGGGTGGGGTGCCATTGCCTCTCCTTCCATTATCTGCACATGTCTCCAAACAATACTATTTCGGGGATTTTACACATGCTCTACCTTATGCCTGGAAGGCTCTTCTCCCAGATATCTCAGTGACATGTTTCCTCACTTAATTCATCTCTGCTGCAATATCATCTCCCCAGGGAGGTTTTATCTGAACACCATAACTAAAAGAACACTGTTCATGGCTCTCTATTCTCTTCCTATAGTTTTAAAACTTTATTTTATATTTTTCTTATTCTTTTATCCATACACATACTACTTGTATTACTTGTCTTTCCTCATGAAAGTCTTAAGTTTAAAGAGCAAGGACTTTGTCTATGTTTTCACTATAGTATTTGGGGAGTCTAAACCATACCTGGCACATACTGAATGTTTGCTGCTGCTAAGTCGCTTCCAGAGACGGCAGCCCACCAGGCTCTCCCATCCCTGGGATTCTCCAGGCAAAAACACTGGAGTGGGTTGCCATGTCCTTCTCCAGTGCGTGAAAGTGAAAAGTGAAAGCGAAGTTGCTCAGTTGTGTCCGCTAGAAATCTGCAAATTATTAACCAGTGGCTTTGGTAAGAGATAACTATGGAAAATAGCTTGCCTCTATTTCTTATTTGAACTGGATAAATGGATAATGGGTGGGACAGAATGAACATTATTAGGAGAATTAAAGTAGAGGCAAGAACAAGCCAAGGTATTTTAGCCTAGCATAAGAGGTTCAGACTAGAAAAGGTCTTCAGCATCAAACTAAAAAAAAACCTAAGGTTTCAGAATAGGGAAATGATAGTATGAGAATGATTTTTAAGACTACTGATTTGATGGGATGAGTGAGCAAAGCTGGAAAGCGTCAGAACATTTAGAATGGGGTAATAAGGGTGAGCATCAAGGAGGAAGTACTGACTATAGTAACTAGAATGTCAGAGAACACTGGTAAAAACGGTCAAACTTCCTTTCACAAATGTAAGGACAGGAAGTTAGTATTAAATAAGAGATTTAAAATATTATAAACACAAGAGTAATCAAAATAATAATAGTAAAAAATAATAAGAACAAAATAATCTTCAACAGGTTTTTCAGATGTTTACTTGCATGATTCTTGAAACTCCACTAAGAGCTCAGGAGCAGTTTGTATGCCTTCTTTTAATGGAGTTTTGGGAACAAAATTTTCTTTACTTTCATGAAGAAAAGCCTTTGAAGGATCAAAGCAATACCCAGAACTTTATTCAATTCCTCCTGAAGTTTTGCTTCACTTTGTTTTCTTTTAGTAAGCTGAGCACGGAGTTTTAACACCTCCGATTTGAGATTGCTATTTTCATCTTTCAATTTCACAACATGCTTGATTTTTTGCTTTAGATTCTGATGACCCAATAATTTAGCATATGAATCTCTTAGATTATTTAGTTGTTCCTGAGCCATACCATATTCATTCAACAAAGCCTGTTTCTCTGCTTCAAATGCATCCAGTTGTAGCTGAAAAGGCTTTGTTTTATTATATAATTCTTCATAGAGGAGACGCCACTTATTCATTTCCTCAGTTAATTCTGCTATTGAGTTTTCTTTTCCAGCTTTTCTTCCTCTTCCAGTTGTTTCTTGCAGTCTTTGCTTTGCTGCTTAACTTGGTTCTGCAAATCAGTTTTTCTTTTAAGAGAAGAAATTGTAATTTCTTTAATTTCTGCTGCTTTAAGTGCTGATTTGGTCTGCAGATCTAGAAGCATCCTTGCATATTCTTGATTTGAGTTCTCAGTTGCCAATATCTGATCTCGGACATCCTCTGCACTTTGCTCAGCCTTGGCCGGTTTTCCTTGAATGATTCGCTCTGCACCTTAAGATCTTCGAGCTCACATGCTTTACAGCTTTCACACTGAGCAGTAACAATTTCCAGGTTCTGCACTGTACTGTTACGTTTTTCTTGCAAAAGCAGGGTGGCCTGAGTATAAGCAGCATTACGTTCCTCCAGCTCGGCTTCTTTCCCTTTCAGCTTTTCTTCGAGGCGTTTTAGTTCTGCAGCTCTAGATTCTGCTTCCTCTTCCAGTTGCTTAAGCAGGTTTTCCGCTTGTTCCTCCTTTTGCTGCAATTTATCCAGCTCATCCAAGGCCTGCTTTAATTCTCCCTCAAAGACAGTTCTCTCTTTAATCATTTCTTCTTGAAAAGAACATAGCTTCTGCTGAAGACCAGAAGATAATTCCTTCTCTTGTTGCAGAAGTGAATCCATTTACAATATTTTTTGTTGTAGCTCTTCATGTTCTTCTTTTTCAAGAATAGACTTCTCTTTTAAGCTTTGTATCTCAGAATTTAGATTTTTGTCCCATTCTCTGTTCCTATTGATGAGGTCTTCTTTTTCTTCTTCAAGCACCTGGCATTTAGACTTCATGTCTTCTACTTGTTTAGACAATATATATTTTCCTCAAGAGCCTGCTTAAGGCTTAAAACTTAAGAAATAAGTTGTGCATCAGATCAAGTGGAAAAATACAAGCTAGATATTGCCCAGTTAGAAGAAAATCTGAAAGAGAAGAATCATGAAGTGAATGTTTAAATACACTTAAATGAAGTTTTGAGTAAACATTTACTGTAAGCCAGGCTTTTTTTTTTTTTTCTTGTCCTACCCTCCTGCAGAAAATAAGCAAATAGAAAATAAACTAACCAAAACAAAAGTCAGATAATTACATATGGTAATAAGTACCCTGAGGGAAATGCATACAATGATGTGTTTTAAGAAATTACATTCAGTTGGCCAGGGCAGGCATTTCTGGAGAAGTGCCATTTACCTTGATGCATATAGGCTAAGCAGAAGCCAACCACTGAGAAAGTCAGAAGTAAAACACTCTAGTAGAAGAAACTACATATATTAACATTCACGTGCTTAGTCACTCAGTTGTGTTCGACTCTGAAATCCTATGGACTGTTGCTCACCAGGTTCCTCTATGGGATTATCCAGGCAAGCGTATTAGAGTAGATTGCCATTTCCTCCACCAGTGAAAGTGGAGTTGCTCAGTTGTGTCTGACTCTTTGAGACCCCCATGGACTATAGCCTACCAGGCTCCTCCCTCCATGGGATTCTCCAGGCAAGAGTACTGGAGTGGGTTGCCATTTTCCTTCTCCAGGGGATCTTCCTGACCCAGGGATCAAACCTGGGTCTCCCACATTCCAGGCAGACACTTTAACCTCTGAGCCACCAGGGAAGCACCAGTAGGATCTTCCTAACCCAGGGATCATACCTGCGTCTCCTCTGGCTCCTGCATTGACAGTCAGATTCTTTATCACTGAGCTACCTGGGAAGCCACAAATATTAAGATCCTATATTAAAAGAAAAATCTAAATGCTCTGTAATTGACAGAGGGACTAAGACTACCACAGGGGAGGTATCGGAATGAACACAGGAGTAAATCAGTGAATCTAACAGCAGGGAAAGAGATGTCACTTGAGAGGGTTTGTGTAATTATCTGGGTCCATGGTAAGATTTAATTTTACCATGATGACTTTCTGCATTACCAATGCCCTACGACCTAAATATTACCCTGACTGTTTTCCCAACAAGAGTTACTTCCCCTGTACCACATGGGCTAAGCTATTCCACACTCATTCTAACCAGCACCACACACGTTGTAATTCTTCAAAAATACAAAATATATAGCTTGATTAGAGTATCTTGACATCTGTTTAAACAACATTATGAGAGTTTTTAAAAAATGATTATATCTGCTGCAAAGACAGAAAAATAAATTCTAGTTCCAGTTAACAGCTTACAGTTTTTATCGATACATTAGTGACTTCAAGTTTCTGCATCTCAGTTTTTTTTATCTGCATAATAATGGAGTTTGGCTAGATCACTCGTTGTCAAATTGTGTTCAGAGGAACTGACATAGAGGTCTCCTCAGGGAAGAGCTAACCAGAGCAAATGGACTTCTGGACATCAAACTCTAGTGTGAAAAAAGCATCCTTGAGTTAATTTTAGGAAATATTGGAGTCCCATGTAAGACTAAATTTTAAAATGTAAGTTTCTGTACACGTTGACAGATTTGTGATAAAATATAGTACAAATTTTAATAGTAGAACATGCTGTGAATATAGTGTTCACTATGAAATTATTTCAAATTTTCTTTGTATTTGAATATTTTCTTAAAATGTTGTCAAAAACGGGTTTCACTATAAAAAATTTTGTTACAGAATCTTTTGGACTTTATTTTAAAGCTTAATTAGCACTTATATCCTATGAATCAATGAAATTGTAATCTAGCCTTTGGATTTAAGGAACAATTTTTAACATGCTAGTAATACACCATATTTATATTGTAGAGAAATGATTAAATCTACATAATCTTTCGGAAGACTGTATGCAGCTTTTTAAGTTAATTAATTTCTTTTAATTGGAGGATAATTACAATATCATGGTGGTTTTTGCCATACATCAACATGAATCAGCCACACGTGTGTAGGTGTCCCCCCATCCTGAACCCCTTCCCACCTCCCTCCCCACTCCATCCCTCTGGGTTGTCCCAGAGCACTGGCTTTGAGTGCCCTGCTTCATGCATTGAACTGGCACTGTTCATCTATTTTACATATGGCAACATACATGTTTCAATGTTATTCTCTCAAATCATCCCACCCTAGCCTTCTCCCACAGAGTCCAAAAGTCTGTTCTCTACATTTATGTCTCTTTTGCTGCCTTGTACATAGAATTGTCATTACTGTCTTTCTAAATTTAGAAGACTGTATGCAGCTTGGAGGCAGAGGTACTCATTTCTTTCCATGCTTCTAGGTACTAGAACAGAGACAAGCTCATTAGAGGCTCATAAATATGCAGGTGTGAGGGAGATTTTTAACGAACTAATAAAGAGATGGCATAATAGCTCAGTACTTATTTTGCTAAATAATTTCATTTTATTTTATTAAGTGATAAAGCCTTCAAAATTAATTTGTATATTTGAGTTTACATGGTTGCTTTTGTACAGGTATAATATTCCTTTGTTTCCTTTCTTTGGCATATATTAAAAAATAATACAAAGCAAAGAGAATAAAAAAGTCTGAGTTCAGTAAAAAGTACTTACCAAAAAAGGCCCTGTGTGCTTTTTAAGCCACCATTCCAGCAAGGGACAAAACTAACTGGCATCATAGCATCCCAAACACTGCAGTAATTAGCAAACCCCTCTCTCCCCCATGCCCAGTGAAGGGACAGCTTTTTTCCTTTCCTTTTTCAAAACAGTATAAGATTTCACTCGGCCTCACAATGGAGTAGGAAATGGAAACCCACTCCAGTTTTCTTGCATGGAGAACCCCATGAATAGAGGAGCCTGGTAGGCTACAGTCCATGTGGTTGCAAAGAGCTGGACATGACTGAGTGACTGAGCATGCACATAACCTTACAACGTCAATCCTTTGAAGATGGAATTGAGGTTGTCTACTTTTGAACCTTTATTGCAAACAACTGATTTCCTTGTGTTCACTCGGCACAGAGATTGGGACATCAACTCCTTTATGGGTGTCTCTTAAGCACATTTTAGAGGAACCACTTACTGTCAAAGTTATCAAAACAAAACAAGCAATTAATGAAAACCTGATGTTCCAATAGTCATACAGGAGAAAACAAATAATAAAACATACAAAGGAGTGTCACGCTTGGCTCACAGGTTGTGACAATAAGCAGTCAGATATTTCAATTAACGTTGACTACATTTCATAATGATGGCAGCAGGAGGTTATGAACAGTTTCATTTGTGCTCTGCTGACATATTAGCAAGTAAGTACTTCTCCCCAAATGTAAATGTTTTCCACTAAGTGACTAAACATGCAGAGAATTTTACTTGTGATCAAACGGAATTTTTCTCCCAAACTTTAATAAATTTTAAATGGTATGTGTTCATTTTCCTTGTTAATCACAGTCATGTGCACACTGATGCTGATGAAAATCTAATTCACTCAAATTAGGACTGAGTGGTGTATTTCCAAATGTCTTCACTAATGAGAAGGTAGTCCACTGAGAGAGCAAATAAAGCAGAGTCTCAAACAACCAGCTGGGAAGGTTATGCCCTGAATCACTATGGTTGAGAAGTCATTCCTTAGTGTGTTCCAATAAGAAAATAAAGAATGACAAACCGAATGCTTATTTTGTACCAGGAATTGTAATGAATGTTTCACCTGCTTAATCTCATATACTCTTGACCATTTATGGAAGGAGATAATTTGATCTTAATTTCAAAGATGACAAAACTGAGGACTGCTGAGGTAAATTGTTCAAGGTCACCCAGCTGGTAAGTAACAAAGCTGACTCAGCCCAGTTCTGTTTGATTCTAAGGCATAAATGCTTAACCACCAATTTGATGGCCCCTGTTCAATCATGCCTCACTGTAGCGCAGCACCCTGACTAGATTGTAGGAAACTAATTTTCACCCAGAGCTCTTTTGTTTGCATAACAGTTCTAGTCTGTGGATACAGAATATCAATGTGTCAACTCTTACAGGCATGTCCTTTCTGAATTCTCTTCTCAGCATAGTGAAAGTGAAAATTGAAATGTTAAAAAAAGAAAAAAAATCAAATCAAAGTTACCACAACTTTACAGAGTATATTTTGACAAAGAATATATATGTTTTGAAAATTAAGTATAAAAATATGTAATGACCAGTAGAAATAAAAGATAGGAAATTAAGTAACCTTCCCTTTTAAATTTATTTTTCATTTGCCAATAAAAGTGAGGACATAACACTAATTAACCAATCAGTTAACATTCTTTATTTACAACCTTTAAAAGAATAAAGGGCTTTGCAATACTATGATCAGTACTATTACTTAACAAATATTTTCTATTTTTACATGTAAAATATGAATAGCTCATTAATATCCTGAGGTATTATTAACTTATATATATCAAGGAAACATTTTCCCAAAGTACTTTGTTCTCTCTTTTTTTCCTACAAATACATCAAAAAACACATGACTTTATTTAAATTTAAAAGAATGATGTCATTGTTTGAGTATGCCCAGTATCTATTTTTCCCTTCTGCTAAGTAGTACCTTGATTTTCTTCTGGTGGGTCCCCCTAACTCATGCTCAGACAATGTGATTAAAGGGGTCTGAGACTAGTCCAAGGACTGAGAGATTAGCATATGGCCAGTCAGAGCTACATATCATGATTTAAATGTGGCCAAATGACCTGATATAGGCCAAGCAACTCAAGCCTAGAATTTTTATTGTTGTTTTTTGAATTGGGAAATAGAATATCTTTCAAAGAGGGTTACTAAGCTGGGAAAATGTGAGCCTGAATATCCTGGTGGTCCTTCACCTACTTTATAGGACAGCTTGCCAGAGACTAAGGTCAACTTCTAGGACAGCAGATCCACGAAAAGGAACAGAAAGATTCTTGGAGACATTTTCCAACACCTGGAGCCAACTGTGCCACAAGCTTGGATCTTTCCAGGCAGATATTCATTTCCTAGGCTTCTAAATTCCTTATGTTGTGTAATTTGTGTGAGCTGGGTTTTTATGACTTATGCCCCAAAGAGTCTTGCTAGTATAGTTTGACCCAAAAGAAAGAAAAATATTCACCAAGATGCTACAACACACAAAATTGAGAGGGTTACTTATTTCAGACTAAAACTAGCCTTCCTATAGGATTTCTCTTCTCTATGATATAAGGCAATTAGGTAAAGTGTGGAAGTTTTATGAAACGGACTTTTAGGCTTAGTCCTCAGAATTGCTACATAAACCCAATATAACACAGCTAAATATATTCACTTATTCTAGAGTTAGGGGTGCTGCAGTCCATGGGGTCACAAAGAGTCAGACATGACTGAGTGACTGAACTGAACTGATTCTAGAGTTAACACCAAAAATTCTATAAATTCTTTTTGATTGCAAAAGTAAAGAATTATTAACTTAAAAGCTTTCTTACAAAACAAGGAGATAACTGTCAAGTAAGAGACAATACATAAAGGTAAAGTTGAATCAACAGACCTGGTTCTAAGCCCCTGTGACTTTTCCCTTTCTGCTTATCAATTTCCTCATCTATATGTAAAATGAAGATGATAAAATATTCTCTGTAGTAATAAAGCTCCTCAGTTTTATTGATAACACTACAGAGTATTTATCCGTGGTTAACTGGAAGACATGACCCACATAAATAGTGAAGCTTTATTGTCTGGATTTATTTAAAGCCTATTTCACAACAGAAGGCTGACTTTATTTCATAAACAAATCAGTTTTTACCATCTCAACAGAAACATGTTATGACATTTTTCAAGGCATTTTACTTGTATAACTCATGCTTCCTTATTTTCCCAGACACTTGAGGCAGAATAAAAGGGAGAAAACTAAGCATATCTATCTCCTATGTGTTGGCAACCATGCCATTTCTGAGGATCTAGAAAGAGATTCCCAGATCCCAACCCTGAAGTTGAATACTAGTATTTCTTCAATGGTCCCTACCATATTCTTATAGGGTATTAAATTGTCTTCCGTAAATGTTATTGGCTGTTCACCTCTATGCCCTGCCACACATGACCTTCTTCTGTTGTCCTGCTGATATTGTCACTTCACATGTGCTTTAGCAGAGTTTGAACTGGCCATGCCCGTTATCCCCAAATGACTTTAGCTACAGTCTGGGAAACTAAATGCCAAAAGGCATCCCATTGACCATCACAGGATGCCTGTCTGAGCGTTTCAGGAAAAACTATGAAGAAAAACACTTGAGTTCACTGCCATACACAAATCCCCACCATTCTCATACCTCCTGCTGTGTGGCTGCCAGAACAAAGTGCCATGCTCATACACTGACATTAATTAGCAAATGTAACCAAGGATGATTGTAATTAAGCACACAATTATGAACATTTCAACTTTAATCCCCAGAAAATTACTTCATGAACTATGTTATGAGCCTGGCTCAAAGAAAATAGGTATGACTACTTTTAAGTCATATTTGGAGCTTCCCAGGTGGTGCTAGTGGTAAAGAATCCATCTGCCAATGGAGGAGATATGAGACCCAAGTTTGATCCTTGGGTGGGAAAGATCTCCTGGAGAAGAACATGGCAACCCACTCCAGTATTCTTGCCTGGAGAATATCATGGACAGAGGAGTTTGGTGGGCTACAGTCCATGCGGTCGCACAGAGTTGGACATGACTGAAGCGATTTAGCATGCATATAAGTTGCATTTAATAGTCATTTGCCAACAATCCAAGCAGCCAGCTTACATATGCAGAATTCTGATTATGTATATGTTTGCTTCTCCTGCTAAGTCACTTCAGTCGTGTCCGACTCTGTGCAACCCCATAGATGGCAGCCCATCAACTTATAGGTAAATTAAGAAAATTAGAAATAAAAATAAAATTAGAAGTGAAAGAGAAAATATTACAGCTGATGTTATAGAAATGCAAAGAATCATAAGAAACCATGAACAATACACCAAAAAATTGGATTATGTCAAAGAAATGAATAAATTCCTGAAAACATATAACCTACCAACAAAGAATCATGAAGAAGTAGAAAACCTGAACAAATCAAAATCAGTAAAGATATTGAATTGTTAATCAAAATGGCCATCAACAAAAAGTCTCCAAATAATAAATGCTGAAGAGGGCGTGGAGAAAAATGAACCCTCCTACATTGTTGGTTGGAATGTAAATTGATGCACACTCTGTGGAAAATGTTTTCAACTTTCCTTAGGAAAAAAACTAAAAATAGAGTTTGTATATGATACTGCAATCCCACTCCTGGGCATATATCTGGAGAAAACTCTTAATTTTAAAGATACACGCACCCTATTGTTCACAGCAGCACTGTTTACAACAACCAAGACATGGAAGCAACCCAAGTGTCCATCAACAGATGGATAAAGAAGATGTGATTCATATACACAATGGAGTATCACTTATATGTGGAATATAAAAAATGATACACTTAAACTTATCTACAAATTAGAAATAGACTAACGGACATAGAAAACACATTCATGGTTTCCAAAGGGAAAAGGGAGAGGGGGGTTAGATTAGAAGTTTGGGATTAAAATATACACCTACTGTATATAAAATAGATAACCAAAGAGGACCTACTGTAGAGCACAGGGAACTATGCTTGGTCTCTTGTAATAATACATAATGGAAAATAATCTTAAAAAAAGAATACTGTGTATTTAGCTGTTTACCTAGCTAAAGTCTGTTTTAGTTGCTTTCAACCAAGAACACTGAACAGTACAGATCAAATGTGCTAATGGAGACTCTGAAGGAGCTAATAGAACTTCACAGGGGACCTGATTGACTGCAATCCCAGGCTCAGATTCTGAAAGAGAGGAATACAGCCTTGCCCCTGATGTAGTTTTGCCACTCATCCAGGGATTTTCATTTGAAAGAATTTAACTATGCATTTGGAAAATGCCAATTTAATTCTCACTTTGTTGTTGTTTTGCTATCATGTCATTTTTTTCTATTTACATGACTAAATGTTCAATGAGTTGTAAGCAAAATAAAAATTTTCAATTTTGACATATTTACATAAGAAATTAGTGTAATGATTTTTAATTGCATTCCAGTGAAATAAACTCATAGTCACAGTAATTCAGATGGAAAACCATGCATATTTTTCCTTTAATGAAAAATGAAGTTTCTCATTTAGAAGACTAAAATTAAACTCAGCTATGTTCTTAAGAACGTCTTGAAAGTAATTTCAAACAAGAATAACAGAAACAGTAAAAAGTCAAAATTAAACATCATACCTAGCTTAAATCCTTCATTTGGCCACAACACGCATTTTCTTAATTCTTCGGTTTCCCACTTTTTCTTCTTTTGCTGTAGATAATATGGAGCTAAAGAGAACTAAAGATCTAGTGGTGGCAACTTCATCAATAATTCGAATGATGAGTAAAATAGAAGACAGACATCTCTTACATGTGAATGCCAATTAAAATCAAATGAAAAAGAGAGAGAACACAAAAGCCACATATCAATATTCACTGATCAATGAAACCACTTCCACTTTATTTCAGATATTGGCTAGAAAAGGAAACAGTCAAGTTACCCAGAATACATCTTTGTATTCTTTATCCTAGCTTAAAACAAAGGCAGGTTCTGAGTCTGCATAGTGGGTATATATGACTTGATTCTCTTTACATATACTTGGTTTATTATGAGATACAGTTTTAAATGTAATATTAATACTAACCAATTCTGTAAAGCATGACATTTTGGTGAATTATTCTTTCCAGTCAAGCCTAAAGGAATCAACCCTGAATATTCATTGGAAGGATTGATGTTGAAACTGAAGCTCCAATACTTTGGTTTTCTGATGTGAAGAGCTAACTCAGTGGAAAAGACCCTGATGCTGGCAAAGATTGAAGGCAGGAGGAGAAGGGGACAACAGAGGATGAGATGGTTAGATAGCATCACTGACTCAATGGACATGAATCTGAGCAAACTCTGAGAGACAGTGAAGGACAGGGGAGCTGGCATGCTACAGTCCATGGGGCCACAAAGAGCTGGACATGACTTAGTGACTGCACAACAACAACCACCAGTCTTGTCAAAGAAACTTTTTACCAGAAACAATATTTATTTTGTGCCAATTTAAAACTCATAGAAAGCAGACTCCAAGACTTCCTCTCTCAGCAGTGACTAGCTTTAACAAATTTTTATTAGGAAGTCATTTCAGATGATTGTTTTACTAAATTAGAGTTATTTAGTCTTATTAATCTCAATTGCAATAAACAAGTATTTTCTGAGCACTAAGTGTATATGTTTCAGGCTGTATATGTACCTTTCTCTCTCTGTGTGTGTGTGTGTGTGTGTGTGTCCATCCAAGGCTCCATGCCCTTCTTCCTTTAAGGGAACCCTTCACTACAAATATGATTGGGGGGAGAGATATTTTCCATCACATCCCCCTCTAGAAGGCTGGTCAGTGGAGAACTAAAGAATCTTTAATCTCTATTCTGCCCCCTTTGCTGGCAGTTGTATGCAAACAGATGGACTATGTCACCAATCACAAATTTGCAAACCTTTTATTCATTTGATTGTGAGGTAAAGAGGATGAGCACCTGCCTCTTTAAACACAGCATATGCTTCCTACTATCATATCAGCTTTCTTTCCACACCCCGCCCCCACCACCACCCATATGCACACTTGACAAGTTTGGTTCTCCAGCCTTTATTTTCCTCTGTGAATTCCAAAAAGCTTTTTATTAAATTTCTTTTTTCAGGATAGCTAGAGATGGTTTTAGTTGCTTGCAATAAGGAAATTTAAAACTCAAGAGGCCTGATACACTATCAGATTTAAAGGATGGAACTGACTACTCATACATGCCAGACATTCAGGAAAAGTAACTGCACGTGTGGGTAAAAGGGATGCGAGAGAATATTGATTGATGCTAGTTTTGCAAATGCTGATTCACTTAAAACCCCTGCCTTTCCATCTCCTTTTTTTAACAACCTTAGAATTACTGAAGGAAAATCTTTCAGTATTCTCTTTTCCAAGTAAGACTGTCCCACTTTTAAGGTTTAAAAATGTGTAGTTTAAAGCTTTCATTTAGCAAATATATACCCTTAAAATATTAGAAAACTAAACATTTATAAAATAAACCTTGCCATCATCATTACATACAAAATTTTAGAAAACTAATTATGTTCACATCTCTACCCTTCTACAGTTGAGCTTATGTACTGTCACTGTTTAAATTTTATTTGGCATAAATGAAAAGGAAAGTAGCTTTAAAACAGATCTGCAACTAGCATCATTGTGTTAGAGTTGCAGGTGACCAAACTCAGGCTCAGGAGCTTGCCTTCAGATTTAATTCTAGATGTCCTTTCTCTCCTGCACATGTGAATAAATAGGGAAATGATTTCTGTTAGCTAGATCTCTGGTTTAAGCAGAAATGCAATCATCATGGTTCCTAAGTGTTGTGTGTACACTCTCTAACTCAATTTTCTCAGCATTATTTAGACACGCTCACTGCTTAAACCTGATAGGAAGCCTTCCCGCCCATACCAATTAACCTAACCCCGCAATTTAGTTTTACCCAGTCGTCCTTGAATCCTCCCTTGTTCTCCTCTGTGCTGCCTATTTGAATTGGTTTGAATCCTTTCCCAGAAAGTGTTTCTAATCTAAAAATTGTCTTAATCTCTTTGGTCCAATTTTTTCCTGCTCTTTAATTTCCCACAGGACCCAAGTGGATTTCCAAACTTTTCCACACATCACATGGAACACTATTTTTTAAGTACAATTTTCTTTTTGTGTTTTGCCCACAGGAAATGGCACTCTAAAAACAGCAGTCAATGGCCAAACTGCATGAAAGAGCTTCTCTTCTTCCAATTCTCCAGGGATTTCTAGATGTTTGTCTCACAGGACCCAGGAGGGAAAAAAGAGACAAAAATATGTCTTACCTGCCAAGCTAATGCCACTCTCAACAGGTTAGGCATTAGCTAATATAAATCAATTGAGTGCTATGGAGTCAACTGTGCCCTTGGAATGACTAATTCAATGGGTATTTGGGACCAGATTTACATAAATAAATGAAGCTTAGAGAAATCTTCAGTTTGGCTCAAATGGGAAATTAATTATTAACCCCATATCACCTCTCATCATAAAAGCAAGATAAAAGCATAAAAGGAGATAAGCTCTCTGAGGTTTTCATTTAAACCTTAGTTGTCTTTTAAGTCCTCACCTTTACATTTCCTATTATTGCCCTCAAAGTGATGATATGGATTCATAGGTTTAATTGGCTTGAGTATGTAAAAGATGCTGTTAAAGTGCTGCACTCAATATGCCAGCAAATCTGGAAAACTCAGCAGTGACCACAGGACTGGAAAAGGTCAGTTTTCATTCCAATCCCAAAGAAAGGCAATGCCAAAGAATGCTCAAACCACCACACAATTGCACTCATCTCACATGCTAGTAAAGTAATGCTTAAAATTCTCCAAGCCAGGCTTCAGAAATACAAGAACCGTGAATTTCCAGATGATCAAGCTGATTTTAGAAAAGCCATAGGAACCAGAGATCAAATTGCCAACATCTGCTAGATCATGGAAAAAGCAAGAGAGTTCCAGAAAAAACATCTACTTCTGCTTTATTGACTATGCCAAAGCCTTTGACTGTGTGGATCACAATAAACTGTGGACAATTCTGAAAGAGATGGGAATACCAGACCACCCGACCTGCCTCTTAAGAAATCTGTATGCAGGTCAGGAAGCAACAGTTAGAACTGGACATGGAACAACAGACTGGTTCCAAATAGGAAAGGAGTACGTCAAGGCTGTATATTGTCATCCTGCTTATTTACCTTCTATGCAGACTATATCATGAGAAATGCTGGGCTGGAAGAAACACAAGCTGGAATCAAGATTGCCAGGAGAAATATCAATAACCTCAGACATGCAGATGACCCCACCCTTAAGGCGGAAAGTGAAGAGGCACTAAAGAGCCTCTTGATGAAAGTGAAAGAGGAGAGTGAAGAAGTTGGCTTAAAGCTCATCATCCAGAAAACTAAGATCATGACATCCGGTCTCATCACTTCATGGCAAATAGATGGGAGAACAGTGGCTGACTTTATTTTTCTGGGCTCCAAAATCACTGCAGATGGTGATTGCAGCCATGAAATTAAAAGATGCTTAGTCCTTGGAAGGAAAGTTATGACCAACCTAGAAGCAGAGACATTACTTTGCCATCAAAGGTCCATCTAATGAAGGCTATGGTTTTTCCAGTGGTCATGTATGGATGTGAGAGTTGGACTATAAAGAAAGCTGAGTGGTGAAGAATTGATGCTTTTGAACTGTGGTGTTGGAGAAGATTCTTCAGAGTCCCTTTGACTGCAAGGAGATCCAACCAGTCCATCCTAAAGGAGATCAGTGCTGGGTGTTCATTCGAAGGACTGAGGTTGAAGCTGAAACTCCAATACTTTGGCCACCTGATACGAAGAGCTGACTCATTTGAAAAGACCCTGATGCTGGGAAAGATTGAGGGCAGGAGAAGAAGGGGATGACAGAGGATTAGATGGTTGGATGGCATCACCGACTCAATGGACATGGGTTTGGGTGGATTCTGGGAGTTGGTGATGGACAGGGAGGCCTGGCATGCTGCAGTTCATGGGGTCGCAGAGTCGGACATGACTAAGCAACTGAACTGAACTGAACATAAATTCATGACTCTCTACAAAAACACTGACACATATTCATGTCTCTATTTCTGTGTTTACATTTTAGTTATATTTGGTGGGAATTTTATTTACTGATATTTTCTATCCAGTAAACAAATTGAGCCCTGTAATAATATGTTGTATAATAACAAACTGACTGACTCTGGTTCTTAAATCTCCAAAACACAGATTTTATATGGAAACAAAAACCAAGTAACATAAAATATGGTTACAGATCTAATTTTTTTTTGGCTTTTTAATGATTTTAAATGGTGCCTCTAAAGAATTATGTATGTTGAACAAAATTAGTTTAAATAAATAAAATGTCCAGGGTTTGCTTTTACTTCCTCCATTTCTTCAAATCTTCTCGATTGTTTTCCTCACAAAATATGGACCAAAGAATCTAACAATAATAACTTAAATGCTAGACATTATATTTGCATCATTTCAGTTTTGTCTCAAAATAAAAATAAGTATCCACATTATTTCAATTTTTCAAATGGTGAGACTTAGAATTGTTACCTGCCCAAAGTGACACACCTAGCAGCTTTTAGAGCCAGTTTTTGAACACAGGTCTATGTGGATCTGTGTGTGTGTGTGTGTGTGTGTGTGTGTGTGTTAGTTGCTGAGTCATGTCTGACTCTTTGCAACCCCATGCACTGTAGCCTGCCAGGCTACTCTGTCCATGGGATTCTCCAGGCACTGTTGTAGGTTGCCATTTCCTTCTCCAGGGGATCTTCCTGACCCAGGGATTGAACCCAGGTCTCCTGCCTTGCAGGCAGATTCTTTATCATCTGAGCCACTAGGGAAGCCCCTATGTGATAACATAGTTCAAATTCTTAAACATATCTTATTTCCATGTAGAATCACAAATGCTTATATCATAAATGTAAATCATACAAACGACAATTTTGAGATTAAGTCTATGCTTGGTAGGAACAACTGTACTTTGTTACTTATCTTTGGCAGTGGGAGGAAAAATCTTTCTCAGATACACCAGAGTTTTCCATTTGTGCAATAATGATTTGCATTTCTCTCTGAAAGAGTTGAGAAGACTCAAAATTTCCCCAAAGACAGTGACATTACCAATCTACTTGGAGTTTTTTGCTTAAACCTGGAATTATATTAAACTTCATGTCCAAAAGTTCCAACCACTAAGAACAAACATACTTGGAAACAGTGACCTGGTGATTGAGTATTTCTGAAGTATTATATAATGGACCAGGATAATATTAAATATATATCCTAGATAAACAGGAGTACAGTTGCACATGTGGCTTTTAGTATACATGTAAAAAATATGTGTAGGAGTTTGCATATGGTGGACATAGAGAAAAAAAGAGAATATTCTAAACTGTCTAGTCTCACAGATTTATTTTAGGAGTCATGAAATGATGGATGTCTTCAGAATATTGGGTATTTTAATCACTTATCTAAAGAATCCCATGTATCCTGTAATTCATGCATTAGTTGAGTTTTCTTTAATATTTTGAAAGTTTTATCCATTAAAAGTATGCAACCACAGTTACACACTCTTGAAATTGTCTTTCTTGAGTTTGATTTACTGCTCTGATGCTTTCTGAATAGAAATATATCAGAAAAGGCTAAAATAAATAGCTAACCACATTATAGAATGCAGCCCTAAGCTGTGATAAGCCTAAAACTCTATGTATTCTGTATTACCATATGTAAGTAGTTTTCAGATTAAAAACAATTTACAAAATAATTTTTTTCTCAAAATAGACATTTCACTATTTTTCTTTTTGTTCTAACATATTTGAAAGGGAATTTGTGAAACCTGATATGTGTGTGTTATAAGTCAGAGACCATAGGCTTTTGTTAGTTCACAGAAAGGTTTACTTCAGTATAAACCTGAACCATATAAATATACAGACTCTTCACGTTGCTGCTGCTGCTGCTAAGTCGCTTCAGTCGTGTCCGACTCTGTGCGATCCCACAGACGGCAGCCCACCAGGCTCCTTCGTCCCTGGGATTCTCCAGGCAAGAACCCTGGAGTGGGTTGCCATTTCCTTCTCCAGTGCATGAAAGGGAAAAGGGAAAGTGACACACTCTTAGCAACCCCATGGACTGCAGCCTACTAGACTCCTCCGTCCATGGGATTTTCCAGGCAAGAGTACTGGAGTGGGGTGCCAGTGCCTTCTCCGGACTCTTCACGTTACCACTCTCCTATGTAAAATGTAATTGTTAGACAAAGTGATCTTTGAGTGCTTCTTTTTTCCTGTTGGAGTATAATTGCTTTACAATGCTGTGTTAGTTTCTGCTGTACAATGAAGTGAATCAGCCATATAGATACATATATGCCCTGCATCTTAGACCTCCCCCAACCCTCCCTACCCCACCCCTGGAGGTCATCACATAGCACCAAGCTGAGCTCCCTGTGTTATACAGCAGCTTCACACGAGCTATCTATTTTACATACAACAGTGTATATATGTCAATCCTGCTCTCCCAGTTCATCGCACTCTCCCTGTTCCTGCTCTGGGTCCACATGTCCATGTTCTACATCTGTATCTCTATTCCTGCCCTGCAAACAGGCTCATCTATACCATTTGTCTAGATATACCCTGAAAAAACTGTAATTCAAAAAGACACATGTACTACAATGTTCATTGCAGCACTATTTATAATAGCCAGTACATGAAATCAACCTAAATGTCCACTGACAGATAAATGGATAAAGAAGATATGGTACATATGTACAATGGAATGTTACTCAGTCATAAAGAGGAATTATAAATTGGGTTATTTGTAGAAAAGTAGAAGGATCCAGAGTCTGTAAAACAGTGTGAAGTCAGAAAGAGAAAAACAAATATCATATTAATGCCTATGGCAACCCACTCCAGTGTTCTTGCCTGGAGAATCCCAGGGATGGGGGAGCCTGGTGGGCTGCCATCTCTGGGGTCGTGCAGAGTCGGACATGACTGAAGCGACTAAGCAGGTAGCAGAGCTTTTCTTGGTGGAAAAAGTTTGACATCCTGAGTGCTGAAAATTGCTATCTGCTGATTTAAAATGGAAGAAGGACTGCCGATTTCCACTAAAGTGATATTTTCCCTCAGTAGAGCTGAGGAGGTAGTTGGTAGGAGTGGATAGTAATGTTGGTTGCAAGCCTGTAAGGTAGTACTTTTGAAAAGTTAGAGTGTAAAAGAATCACCTAAGAACCTGAGAAAATGCAAATTCTGAGGCCACACCCCCAGAGATTCTGACTGAATAGTTGGAATGGAAAGCGGAGTATTTGCATTTCTAACCAGCTTCCCAGTGACGCTGCTCTTGTTGGACCTCAGACACAGGTTGGATAACACCCACTGACCTGAACATGAATCTCACACTTTAAAAGGCATTCAAATCACATCATACACAAAAATAGCTCAAAATGTGATCAAAAACCTAAAGATGAAAACTACCTTAAAAATCTCTAAAAATCTTATGTTATTAATAAACAAAACTTAGGCACAAATCTTCATCACCTTGAATTATGCATCAGCAACTACAAAAACAGATAGACATTATCAAAAGTAAAACATTTTTGCTTCAAAGGACACTAATAAGAAAGTGACAACACAATTCACGGAATAGGAAAAACAAAATTGCAAATCATGTCTATGATAAGGGGTTCTTACAACTCAACACCACATAGAAACTTGTGCATAAATGTTCATAGCGTCCTTGGACACAATAGCCAAAAAAGTAGAAACAATCAAATATCCATCAATGAATAGATAAATAAAATATGTTGTATCCATACAATGGAGTACTAGTTGGCAATAAAAAAAGAATGAAGTACTGATACATGCTACTACATGGATAAAACTTGTAAACTTTTTATTTGCTAAGTGAATTCTATTTACTTGCTAAGTAATAGAATTCAGCTACATATGAGCACATAATGTATTGTTTCACTTATATAAAATATCCAAAATAAGCAAATCAATGCTGTGGCCACCTGATGTGAAGAGCCAACTCATTGGAAAAGACCCTGATGCTTCAGAAAGATTGAGGACAAGAGGAGAAGGGGGCAACAGAGGATGAGATGATTGGATGGCACCACTGATTCACAGACATGAGTTTGAGCAAACTCCAAGAGATAGAAAAGAACAGGGAAGGCTGGTGCACTGTAGTTCATGGGGTCACAAAGAGTCAGACAAAATTTAGCGAATGAACAATAACATAGAGTCAAAAAGTAGATTTATAGGTGCTGAGGGCTGGGGAAGGGGGAATATGAGGACTGTTGGGTTGTCTACTAACAGGTGTAGGGATTTTTAGGATAATAATAAAAAGTTCTAAAATTGGCTTTTGTGATGGATGTACAACTCTGAGAATATATTAAAAACTATTGAACTGTATACATGGATGAATTTCATGTAATGTGAATTATTTCTCAATAAAGCTATTTTTAAAACACATTATTCATTGAGCAATTAATTTGTTTTGAGCACTATCTTCTCTCTCTTTTTAACTTTCCATGTATTAGATTAAATAGTATCTCTCTGGAAAAGTTTTCTAATTTTCACCTTTCCCAGTGATTTGATCATTTTGATTAAGTGCTTTCAACACACCCTCTACTTAGGTGATGCTAGTGGTAAAGAACCTGCCAATGCATGAGATGTAAGAGACATGAGTTCAGTCCCTGGGTTGGGAAGATCCCCTGGAGAAGGAAATGGCAACCCACTCCAGTATTCTTGCCTGGAGAATCCCATGGACAGAGGAGCCTGGCGGCCACACTCTATGGGGTTACAAAGAGTCAGACACGACTGAGCACTCACACTGTGCTACTCCCCCTGGAACTGTGTGTGACACTTTAATGTGACAGAGTGTTTAACATTCTGTCATGTTTCTCAAATTCCAAATTTCAGTGACCATGAATGCTTTGTCTGCTTCCTCATAACTTAACACAGTTTTTGGAAGGGTTGCTGCTTAATTTATTATTCTAAAAAAATTGATGAAGGGTTTATGGTCTTATAAAACAATAAATTTCCTTCTTTATAGTCTCATAACACTCTGGTAGCAAAAGGTGAAGAGAAAGTCAAGCACTTTCTAGGCTATCCTTGGGCATACAGGCATAGTTACTGTAGAGACATGGTGACTTTTGGCTACAATCAAAGAAGAAATCAACAAAATAGCTTACAAAGGAGCATTGGATTACAGAAGATTTAGAATAAAATTCTGACCAGGTTTTTGCTATTGTTTTTGTTTTAAAGCCATGCTGATATGAGCAAGTTGCCTCAATCAACTGTTTAGTTTCCTCATCACTAGAACACTGGTAAAGATACTCACTTCTTTCCTCTGTGGTTAATTTTGAAGAACAAACAAGATAACACAAATATTAACTCCTTGCAAAGATATGAAACTGTTTAAATATAATTTACTAAAGGTGTGCCATACTAGTAAAGAATTTACAATATGACAACTAAAGAAAGACATTTGTTTAGATCAGAACATAATAGCAGACATTCTTAATTGTCCTCATAAAAGCTATTTTCCCTTCCTTCCTTGACCGCCAAGTGTCCTCCCTAGGAAATAAATTACAATTAGTCCAAGCAAATCATTAAAATTATATTTCCCTTACCTACAATTGGTCAGGAGAAGGCAATGGCACCCCACTCCAGTAGTCTTGCCTGGAAAATCCCATGGATGGAGGAGCCTGGTAGGCTGCAGTCCATAGGATCTCGAAGAGTCGGACACGACTGAGCGACTTCACTTTCACTTTTCACTTTCATGCATTGGAGAAGGAAATGGCAACCCACTCCAGTGTTCTTGCCTGGAGAATCCCAGGGACAGGGAAGCCTGGTGGGCTGCCATCTATGAGGTCACATAGAGTCGGACACGACTGAAGCGACTTAGCAGACAATTGGTCTTGGGATAGACATAAATTCAATTCTTCCCAATGACAAGTGAGGTGGATCTATTTTGTACTCCAGGGAAAGATTTTCCTTCTTGAAAAGTGGCACACTAGAGAATCCTTTAACCACCACACATCCTACTTCCTATGTGAGGTTCTGACTTGTAAGTTCTTCATGCAGAGCTCTGCTGCCTTCAACTTCCAACCAAGAAGGAAGGGACAAGATAATCACGGGGCTGCCTCACCAGTGCTTGGCACTGACCCATCAACCTGGAAACTACCTCCCACCAGATATATCTACACAAGAGCAGAATAACTGGATTTAACGTGGGAGTTGCTATTAGTAGGTTTTAAAATAGTTGGTTTGTTGGGTTTTTTTGTCCTTCATTAATTGATTTCTTCTCTTAATTTCTTTTTTCTTTTTTAAATTGTGAAAATATGATAACACATTTACAGGAGACTTGGAAAATATGCAACAAAGTTACCCATAGTTCCACTATATATTACAATTATTTTTTAAGTAGATAAATTAAGATTTTTTAGTTGGGAGTTTCAATGTCAAATTCTCAAAAATTAACAGAATTAATAGACAGAAAAGTAGAGGGACAGAGTAGACCTCATAAGCACTATGAACCAATTCAACATAATTAAGATTTGTACAATTGTCATACAACACCAGGATACAAATTCTATTTAAGTTCCCATAGACTGTAAACCAGGAGACATTGGAGCATATTCAGGGACATGAAACAAGGTGCAAAAATTTCATGCTCTAATGGTATTGAAATCATACCATATGAACAGAGTCTGTTCTCTTATTATTGTGGAATTATGTTAGATATCAATATCAAAATATATTTTAAAATAACTCACATATTTTGAAGTGCAATATGACGTAAAATAGTTGTTTTTGAAACCCATTCTAACAAATCCTGAGTTCTCTGGGGACATACAATGGCATGGTGACAAGGGAAAGACTAGGAATCTCTCCTAAGGGCGTCTCAGCTCTGTAAAGCAGTGGCAGTCCAACATCTCCTCGTATTTTGCATGTATTTTGCCTATAACAATAGGCAATTAAATTTTTGAAAATTGGAAAACTTGCTCTTGCAGCTTAAGCAGATTAATTGAAATGATAAAAGGTATCTTTAAATGTTCATGTCTAAGTACTTGTCACACTAATTTTGATAAAAGAAGAGAAGACAAAACATAGGCAAAAAGAGGATGAGTTTTTCAAGCCTGGAGGATGTGCTGATCTCTAACGCAGATCCCTATGGGTTCACAACACTGTTTTAAACAAGGTACAATGGATAGTTGAAGGCTAATTATGCAATTTTCTGTGTGGCTTTTTGTAGCCTTACTGTCTCAGTCAGCATTTGTCTCTTATATTAAACACATCAAAGCAGCTGTGAGGTCCAGGAATGCATAAGCAGAAACACACATACACATGATTATTTATGACAATTTTTTAAAGAAGAAAATTAGATTTAATTTCTGCCCACTTGGATGTGAGGGATACTTTTTGAAGCTATAGAAGTGCTAACTCTTATTTAAAAAAAAAAAAAAAAAAAAAAAACACCTACTGGGAAGGCAAACCAAGGATCTTAAAGTTTCTTAACACTGTGCCTAAAAGGAATGACTACTGATGCACAGTTCTCAGTGAACTTTTTTCCTCTTTTTTAGAGATAAACCCACAGCAGTCTTAGCCTTGGGAAGTATGGATAAAGCGGAAAGATTCTAAGACACAGTAATGAGCCATTTGTCTAACAAGGCTAACTCTAAGATCATCAATAGCAAGGCCTTTCCTTTGCCTTAGTCACATGGAGTTCCCAGTGCTGGGCAAAGTGCCTGGTATTGAATAGTGGCTCAAAACATTTGTGAGGAATAAATGTTTGAATGAATGAGGGAATGGGTAAATCAGTAATTCCCCAAATTTTACCACTATAATTTCCTTTTCATTCCTTTTCTAGATCATGGACACTGTTTTCTAATACCTCAGGGTTGTATTTCCCATATATCCTAAGAACAAGTGTCTCCCATCCCAAGCCAAAGTAGAAACAAAGACTCAAAAAAGACACTGATATCGGTATACAGCAGAATATGTGAAGCAGAAGAATGAATCAGCGAGCTGGAATGAAATGGTGGAAGTAACTTGTGAAGAGCAGAATAAAGTAAAAAGAATGAAAAGAGCTGAGGATAGTCTCAGAGACCTCTGGGACCACATTAAATGCACCAATATTAGAATTATAGGGGTCCCAGAAGAAGAAGAGAAAAAGAAAGGGTATGAGAAAATTTTTGAAGAGATTATAGTTGAAAATTTCCCCAACATGGAAAAGGAAATAATCAAGTCCATGAGGCACAGAGTCCCATACAGGATAAACCCAAGGAGAAACACACCAAGACACATACTAATCTAACTAACAAAGGTTAAACACAAAGAAAGAATCAGCAAAGGAGAAGCAACAAGTAACATGCAAGGGAAACCGCATATGCTTAACAATTGATCTTTCAGCAGAAACTCCGCAGGCCAAAGGGAAAGGCAGAATATATTTAAAGTACTGAAAGGGGAAAACCTACAACCAAGATTACTGTACCTGGCAAGTATCTCATTGAATATTGATGGAGAAATCAAAAGCTTTTCAGACATGCAAAAATTAAAAGCATTCGGTACCACCAAACCAGCTTTACAACAACTGTTAAAGGCACTTATAGAGTCAAGAAATACAAAAGAAAAAGATCTATAAAATCAAACCCCAAACAAGTAAGAAAATGGCAATAGGAACATGCATATCATTAATTACTTTAAATGTAAATGAATTAAATGCTTCAATGAAAAGACACAGATTGACTGAATGGATTCTAAAATAAAACACATACATATGTTGTCTACAAGAAACCCACTTCGCACCTCAAGAAATATATAGACTGAAAGTGAGAGGATGGAAAACTATATTCCATGCAAATGGGAAGCAAAAGAAAGCTGGAGTAGCAATCCTCATATCAGACAAAAGAGACCTTAAAATAAAGAACATTACAAGAGATAAGGAAGGCCACTATATAATGACCAAGGAATCAATCCCAGAGGAATATGTAACAATTGTAAATATCTATGCATCCAACATAGGAGCACCTAAATACATAAGACAAACACTAACAAACTTAAAAGGAGAAACTGACAGTAACACAATAGTCACATCAGATCAGATCAGTCGCTCAGTCATGTCCAAATCTTTGCTACCCCATGAATCACAGCACGCCAGGCCTCCCTGTCCATCACCAACTCCCAGAGTTCACTGAGACTCATGTCCATCGAGTCAGTGATGCCATCCAGCCATCTCATCCTCTGTCCTTCCCTTCTCCTCTTGCCCCCAACCCTCCCAGCATCAGAGTCTTTTCCAATGAGTCAACTCTTCACACGAGGTGGCCAAAGTACTGGAGTTTCAGCCCTAGCATCATTCCTTCCAAAGAAATACCAGGGCTGATCTCCGTCAGAATGGACTGGTTGGATCTCCTTGCAGTCCAAGGGACTCTCAACAGTCTTCTCCAACACCACACTTTATTTTTTTTTTTATTCAATTTTAATTAAAAAAAAATTATACATGTGTTCCCCATCCTGAACCCTCCTCCCTCCTCCCTCCCCATACCATCCCTCTGGGTCGTCCCAGTGCACCAGCCCCAAGCATCCAGCATCGTGCATTGAACCTGGACTGGCATCTCGTTTCATACACTTTAAAAGCATCAATTCTTCAGTGTTCAGCCTTCTTCACAGTCCAACTCGCACATCCATACGTGACCACAGGAAAAACCATAGCCTTGACTAGACGGACCTTTGTTGGCAAAGTAATGTCTCTGCTTTTGAATATGCTATCTAGGTTGGTCATAACTTTCCTTCCAAGAAGTAAGCGTCTTTTAATTTCATGGCTGCAGCCACCATCTGCAGTGATTTTGGAGCCCAGAAAAATAAAGTCAGCCACTGTTTCCACTGTTTCCCCATCTATTTCCCATGAAGTGATGGGACCAGATGCCATGATCTTCGTTTTCTGAATGTTGAGCTTTAAGCCAACTTTTTCACTTTCACTTTCATCAAGAGGCTTTTTAGTGCCTCTTCACCTTCTGCCATAAGGGTGGTGTCATCTGCATATCTGAGGTTATTGATATTTCTCCCGGCAATCTTGATTCCAGCTTGTGTTTCTTCCAGTCCAGCATTTCTCATGATGTACTCTGCATATAAGTATAAACAGGATGACAATCTACAGCCTTGACGAACTCCTTTTCCTATTTGGAACCAGTCTGTTGTTCCATGTCCAGTTCTAACTGTTGCTTCCTGACCTGCATACAAATTTCTCAAGAGGCAGATCGGGTGGTCTGGTATTCCCATCTCTTACAGAATTTTCCACAGTTAATTGTGATTCACACAGTCAAAGGCTTTGGCACAGTCAATAAAGCAGAAATAGATGTTTTTCTGGAACTCTCTTGCTTTTTCTTTGATCCAGCAGATGTTGGCAATTTGATCTCTGGGTCCTCTGCCTTTTCTAAAACCAGCTTGAATATTTGGAATTTCACGGTTCACATATTAATGAAGCCTGGCTTGGAGAATTTTGAGCATTACTTTACTAGCATGTGAGATGAGTGCAATTGTGCCGTAGTTTGAGCATTCTTTGGCATTTGCCTTTCTTTGGGATTGGAATGAAAACTGACCTTTTCCAGTCCTGTAGCCACTGTTGAGTTTTCCAAATTTGCTGGCATATTGAGTGCAGCACTTTCACAGCATCATCTTTCAGGATTTGAAATAGCTCAACTGGAATGCCATCACCTCCACTAGCTTTGTTTGTAGTGATGCTTTCTAAGGTCCACTTGACTTCACATTCCAGGATGTCTGGCTCTAGGTTAGTGATCACACCATCGTGATTATCTGGGTCGTGAAGATCTTTTTTGTACAGTTCTTCTGTGTATTCTTGCCATCTCTTCTTAATATCTTCTGCTTCTGTTAGGTCCATACCATTTCTGTCCTTTATCAAGCCCGTCTTTGCATGAAATGTTCCTTTGGTATCTCTCATTTTTTTGAAGAGATCTCTAGTCTTTCCCATTCTGTTGTTTTGCTCTGTTTCTTTACATTGATCACTGAAGAAGGCTTTCTTATCTCTTCTTGCTATTCTTTCGAACTCTGCATTCAGATGTTTATATCTTTTCTTTTCTCCTTTGCTTTTTGCCTCTCTTCTTTTCACAGCTATTTGTAAGGCCTCCCCAGACAGCCATTTTGCTTTTTTGCATTTCTTTTCCATGGGGATGGTCTTGATCCCTGTCTCCTGTACAATGTCACGAACCTCATTCCATAGTTCATCAGGCACTCTATCTATCAGACCTAGGCCCTTAAATCTATTTCTCACTTCCACTGTATAATCATAAGGGATTTGATTTAGGTCATATATGAATGGTCTCGTAGGAGGCTTTAATACCCTACTCACACCAATGGACAGATCATCAAAATAGAAAATTAATAAGGAAACACAAGTCTTAAATATATGCTAGATGAGATGGAACTCACTGATATCTTTAGGACATGCCATCCAAATGCAGAAGAAAACACTTTCTTCTCAAGTGCACATGGAACATTCCTCAGGATAGATCACATCTTGGGTCACAAATCAAACCTCAGTAAATTTAAGAAAATTGAAATTGTATCCAGCATCTTCTCTGACCACGATGCTTTAAGACTAGATATCAATTATAAGTAAAAAAAACTAAGAAACACAAACACATGGAGATTAAACAACACGTTTCTAAATAACCAACAGGTTACTGAAGAAATCAAAAGGGAAATCTAAAAAATTCTAGAAACAAATGACAATGAAAACATGACAACTCAAAACCTATGGGATGCAGCAAAAGCAGTTCTAATAGGGAAGTTTATAGCAATACAACCCTACCTCAAGAAACAAGAAAAATCGAATAGATAACCTAACTTTAAAAGCAACTGGAAAAAGAAGGAAAAAAAAAATTAGTAGAAGGAAAGAAATCATAAAGATCCCAGGAGAAATAAATGAAAAAGAAACAGAAGTAAAGATTAATAAAACTAAAAGCTAGTTCTTCGAGAAGATAAATAAAATTGACAAGTCCTTAGCCAGACTCGAGATAAAAAGACAGAATCAAATCAACAAAACTAGAAATGAAAAAAGAGAGGTTACAACAGACAATGCAGCAATACAAAGGATTATAAGAGACTATTATTAACAACTATATGGTAATAAAATAGATAACCTGGAAGAAATGGACAGATTCCTAGAAGAGTTCAGTTTAACAAGACTGAACCAGGAAGAAACAGAAATTATGAACAACCCAATTACAAGCACTGAAATTGAAACTGTGAAAAAAAATCTCCCAAAAAACAAAAGGCCAGGACCAGATGGCTTCACAGGAGAATTCTATCAAACATTTAGAAAAGTGCTAATGCCTATCCTTCTAAAACTCTTTCAAAAAACTGCAGAGGAAGGAACACTTTCAAGCTCAGTCTACAAAGCCACCATTACCCTAATACCGAAACCAGAAAAACACAACACAAAAAAGAAAACTACAGGCCAATATCACTGATGAACATAGATGCAAAAATCCTCAACAAATTTTAGGGAACAGAATTCAGCAACACATCAAAAAGCTCATACATCATGATCAAGTTGGGTTTATTCCAAGGATGCAAGGATTCTTCAATATATGCAAATCAATCAATGTGATACACCACATTAACAAACTGAAAGATAAAAACCATATAACATCTCAATAGATTCAGAAAAACCCTTTGACAAAATTCAGCACCCATTTATGATTAAAACTTCAAAATATGGGCATAGAAGGAAGTTATCTCAACATAGTAAAGGCCATATGTGATAAGCCTACAGCAAACATTATTCTCAATGGTGAAAAACTGAAAGCATTCCCCCTAAGATCAGGAACAAGACAAGGGTATCCACTTTCACCACTATTATTTCACATAGTTCTGGAAGTCCTAGCTACAGAAATCAGAGAAGAAAAAGAAATAAAATGAATCCAGATCAGAAAAGAAGAAATAAAGCTCTCACTGTTTGCAGATAACATTATACTGTACATAGAAAACCCTAAAGATAGTATCAGAAAATTACTAGAGCTAATCAGTGAATTTAGCAAAGTTGCAGGATACAAAATCAATACACAGAAATCACTTGCATTTCTATGTACTAACAATGAAAAATCAGAAAGAGCAATTAAGGAATCAATCCCACTCACCATTGCAACAAAAAAATTAAATATCTTGGAATAAATTTACCTAAGGAGAGGAAAAAACTGTACACAGAAAATTATAAGGCACTAATGACTCATTGGGAAAGACCCTGATGCTGGGAGGGACTGGGGCAGGAGGAGAAGGGGACAACAGAGGATGAGATGGCTGGATGGCATCACCGACTCGATGGACGTGAGTTTGAGTGAACTCCGGGAGTTGGTGATGGACAGGGAGGCCTGGCGTGCTGCAGTTCATGGGGTCGCAAAGAGTTGGACATGACTGAGTGACTGAACTGAACTGAATGAAAGAAATAAAAGATGACATAAACAGATGGAGAGATATTCCATGTTCCTGGGTAGGAAGAATCAATATTGTGAAAATTTCTGTACTACCAAATACAATCTACAGATTTAACGCAATCCCTATCAAATTACTAATGACTTTTTTTTCACAGAACTAGAACAAAAAATTTCACAATTCATATGGAAACACAAAAGACCCTGAAGAGCCAAAGCAGTCTTGAGAAAGATGAATGGAGCTGGAGGAATCAACCTTCCTGACTTCAGGTTATACTACAAAGCTACAGTCATCAAGACAGTATGTTACTGGCACAAAAACAGAAATATAAACCAAATGGAACAAGAGAGGAAGTCCAGAAATAAACCCATCCACCTATTTTTGATGAAGGAGGCAAGAGTATACAATGAGGCAAAGACAGCCTCTTCAATAAATGGTGCTAGGAAAACAGGACAACTACATGTAAAAGAATGAAATTAGGACACTTCCTAACAACATGCACAAGGATAAACTCAAAATGGATTAAAGATCTAAATGTAAGACCAAAAACTATAAAACTCTTAGAGGAAAACATAGGCAAAACACTGGATGACATAAATGAAAGTAAGATCCTCTGTGACCCACCTCCTGCTGCTGCTAAGTCACTTCAGTCGTGTCCGACTGTGCAACCCCATAGATGGCAGCCCACCAGGCTCCCCCGTCCCTGGGATTCTCCAGGCAAGAACACTGGAGTGGGTTGCTATTTCCTTCTCCAACGCATGAAAGTGAAAGTGAAAGCGAAAGTGAAATCGCTCAGTCGTGTCTGACTCTTAGCGACCCCGTGGACTGCAGCCTACCAGGCTCCTCCATCCATGGGATTTTCCAAGCAAGAGTACTGGAGTGGGTTGCCATTGCCTTCTCCAATGACCCACTTCCTAGGGTAACAGAAATTAAAAAAAAAGTAAACAAGTGGGACTCGATTAAACTTAAAAGCTTTTGCACAGCAAAGGAAGCTATAAGCAAGGTGAAAAGACAACCCTCAGAATGGGAGAAAATAATAGTAAATGAAACAACTGACAAAGGATTCGTTTCCAAAATACACAAGCAGCTTATACAACTCAATACCAGAAAAGCAAAACAACCCAATCAAAAAGTGGGAAAAGGACCTAAACAGACATCTCTCCAAAGAAGACATACAGATGACTAACAAACACATGAAAAGATGCTCAACACTGCTCAAATTAGAGAAATGCAAATCAAAACTACAATGAGATATCACCACACACCGGTCAGAATGGCCATCATCAGAAAATCTACAAACAATAAATGCTGGAGAGGGTGTGGAGAAAAGGGAACGCTCTTCCGCTGTTGATGGGAATGTAAATTGATACAGCCACTATGGAAGATAGTATGGAGGTTCCTTAAAAAACTAGGAATAAAACCACCATGACCCAGCATTCCCACTCCTACGTATATTCCCTGAAGTGAAGTGAAGTTGCTCAGTTGTGTCCAACTCTTTGTGACCCCATGGACTGTAGCCCACCAGGCTCTTCCATCCAAGGAATTTTCTAGGCCAAGAGTACTGGAGTGGGTTGCCATTTCCTTCTCCAGGGCATCTTCCCAACCCAGAGTTCAAACCCAGGTCTCCCGCATTGCGGGCAGACGCTTTACCGTCTAAGCCACCAGGGAATCACAGTGGATAGGCATATTCCCTGGGGTAACCAAAATTGAAAGAGACAGATGTATCCCATTGTTCGTTGCAGCACTATTTACAATGGCTAAAACATGGAAGCAACCTAGATGTCCATCCACAGATAAATGGACAAAGAAGTGGCGGTAGATATACACAGTAGAATATTACTCAGCCATAAAAATGAATGCATTTGAGTCAGTTCTAATGATGTAGATGAACCTAAAACCTATTATACAGAATGAAGTGAATCAGAAAGAGAAAGATAAATACCATATTCTAACAGACATATACAGAATCTAGAAAAGTGGTACTGAAGAATTTATTTACAGGGCAACAATGGAGAAAGAGACATAGAGAGCAGACTTACGGACATGGAGAGAGGGGAGGAGAGGGTGAGATGTATGGAAAGAGTAACATGAAAAGTTACATTACCATAGGTAAAATAGATCAGATCAGATCAGTCGCTCAGTCGTGTCTTGCATTGCAGGCAGATTCTTTACCATCTGAGCCACCAGGGAAGCCCTTAAAGGACAAAAATGGTATTCAATTTATCCCAAGGGCATAGTAATTATCTTATTAATCCATATATTCAATTACCAAGATGTCTTATTCATTAAAAACATACTTAATAACTGGAAGCTCATTTAGACACGAGAAAGCATAGGCTTCTGAAATACCAGTAAATATCAAATGGCAATAAGATTAAGAAATGATTACAAGCCATTTCTGTCCTCTACCATCCAAGCAAACATCAAACTCAAACTGCCATCTTTTGATCCTAAATCATATAAAATTTTAACAAGGCTAATGACTTTAAAAACGAAGCAAAGCACAAAGCATTTCTATTAGGGAGTATGATTAGGGAATAAGATGCTCCCAGAAATTTAGGTTTTTGTTACCAGTTAATCAAAAGAATTGAAAAGCGACTTCTATCATTTTTACCCTTCCATCTAAAATATAAGTACTAGTTAAGAAAGTTCTCAGGTTTGTCTATGCATAATTTGTGACATCATTAATCAAAGAAGAATTGATTATTTTTACCAGCTAATTAGTGAAACAAACCTCCACTTAGCACCTTGTGCTGAAAACGTGTCAGCACTTCATTACACAGATATTGGAAACTACAATCTGGTTGCTATGGTAACAAGATCCAATGGGGATTTTTGTGTTTAGCTGACATATCTAGATCAAACAGAATATGATTAAAAGGAAAGAATCTAACTTAAAGCACTTTTGTACTCAAAACACTGCAAAAATTGTTTTTGAAACTGCCAATTTCAAATAATATGATCACATAAGACTCCATAGAAATTTAAAAAAACCTTCTTTTTTGTGTTTGTATCCTTGGACCTGTATTATTTTTTTAATTTGAAAATGAAAATCATTATTGCAGAAACACTCAGACTATAACTCCCATTGTTTCAAGACTTTATTGATTATAATAATGAATAAATCATGTTAGAAGTCACAGTTAGGCCAAAGCAAAGAAGACAAAAGATGTGTGGCCTTAAAACAACAAATAAACCAGAAGCAGAGATCGCTTTATGTTAATATGTTTTTGTGACAGTAATTGGCAGGGAAGCTTGTTAAAAAGGCAATTCATTAAAAGTTATAGCTTTGGTTGGCAGGGTCCCAGATTTTCCCCATCCATCCTTTATGCCATGCTTCTTTCTTCATTGCAATACCTGATTTGTAGAATTTGACATAAATATAATGGAATTTGTGGGTCAGTATTAAAATACAGAAACTATTCCTGTCAGCAAATAATTATTGAGCCCTAACTCACTCCAAAATAAATATAACACACTATAAATTTTACACTTTAATTCACCTTTTAAAATTTCAGTTGATCTCAAAATAAGCAATGTCTGATTTGCACCATCTGATTCAGCATCTAAACAGAGAATAATGCTGCCTGTCAAGACTAAGGTGCCATTAGCAACAGAGAAGGCAAGACCCAAGAAAGGAAGCAAAGCCTAGAGTGGATGTGTCTTGTCCTTAATCATGTGAACTCTAGAGCAAGTAATGCCAGAAAAGTGTAGCAAATAGAGAAGTTGCTTGACTGTTGGAACCCCAAATGATCAGTGCCCAGGAAAGGCTCTTAGCTGCAAAAAGGATTTGAGATGTAATTGCAGCAAAGATTTCACCATCAAAAAACATAAAATGTTGGGCAGGAAAGCAAGGTATTGGTGAAACTGCAGCCTAGTTTGGGAAGCTGTTTTAAGAAATAATTTCTGCTGATGCAGAGTCAACGGGAGCCAACAAGCCATTACTGAAGTTATGACACGGAATAGTTAGCTCTGGCACTGAACATGAAGTTTTAGCAGTGGTAACTCTTTTGAGGATCTGATCTTACAATATATTAGAATGTACTAGTGAACAATGACTCAAGAGAGCACTAAGTACAAAAGTGTGTTCATAGAAAATCTTTAAACAGAAACCATTTTGCCAGTCTTAATAAAGAATTAGCAGGATTATAAAGACACGGAGACCCTATCCACACAACTTCAAGAGTCATGACCAAAGCCTTTAGTATAAATTATTTTGCTTGCTTCAACTTCACTGAAAGTACAAAAGGTAAATAATCTTCTAGAAAATAAAATATGAAGCCAAACTTTGATAATGTAGATCCCATTTACTCAAGGAAAAATATATATCAAATTTTCTATATTTCTGTAGAATTCTTAATTAAGTCAGTAGTAGCCATGTGTATAGCATGTCTTCAGGGCTATTTGATGGCTTCAGTTTGGTGGTGTCACATTTAGCTGTCTTTATGCTACCCAAGCTTTCATCTCCATGGCTAGAGCTGTAATACATAGTCTTATAGCTGTGGAACAGATTTAAGTTTTATGCATGGTTGTATAAATAACTATCTGAGCTTTAAACATGATTGTTAGGTCAATTTATTTCAATTTCTACTTATCATTTAGGAAGATGGATGACTATATTTTTGAGCTACACAATAATACTTGAACATCAGTCTCTAGACAAATGTGAAAGGATACACTATTTTTTCTGTTTGTTTTATAATTAAACCGCTTGTGTTGAGGTCATTTTAGATACAAATACAGTTTTGTGTTTTGTTTTGTTTTGTTTTTTGTCTATATTATCTTTTTTTTAAATTTTATTTTATTTTTAAACTTTACAATATTGTATTAGTTTTGCCAAATATTGAAATGAATGCGCCACAGGTATACATTTGTTCCCCATCCTGAACCCTCCCCCCTCCTCCCTCCCCATACCATCCTTCTGGGTCATCCCAGTGCACCAGCTCCAAGCATCCAGTATCGTGCATCGAACCTGGACTGGTGACTCATTTCATACATGATATTGTACATGTTTCAATGCCATTCTCCCAAATCTTCCCACTCTCTCCCTCTCCCACAGAGTCCATAAGACTGATCTATACATCAGTGTCTCTTTTGCTGTCTCGTACACAGGGTTATTGTTACCATCTTTCTAAATTCCATATATATGCGTTAGTATACTGTATTGGTGTTTTTCTTTCTGGCTTATTTCACTCTGTATAATAGGCTCCAATTCTCAAATATAGTTTTAAGAAATACTATAAAAAGGTCCTGTGCACCTTTATTCAGTTTCACCCAATGGTAACATCTTGTAATACTATAGTACAAAATCCCAGTTGGGATATTTTAAGACGGTGTACAGATACCATCAAGTCACAGAACAAGCCCATCACCAAGTATTCCTAATGGTTGCCTTTTTACAACCATACCCACTTTAGTGACAGCCCCAGGTCTCTTCAGTCCCTGTAGCTGCTAACCCGTCCAATATGTCTGTAAGATTTCAAGAACATTACATAAAAGAGAATCACAGAGTGTGTAATCTTTTGCTTTTTTTACACAGCATAATTTTCTGAAGATTCATCCACAGAGAACTGTTGCATTTATCTAGCTTTTGTTCCTTTTTTATTGCTGAGTATTATTTCAAATTAATCATTCATTCATCTAAGGACATCTGGATTGTTTCCAGTCTTTAGATCTATGAATAAAGCTACTATAAGTATTTATTTACAGTCAGGCTTTTCTGTGAATGTGCTTTCATTTTTCCATGAAAAATGCCCAGGAATGCAATTGGTAAGTCATATGGTAGTTGCTTGTTTAGCTATTCAAGAAACTGCTAAATTGTTTTCCAGAATAGGTGTACCATTTAACATTTCCAAAAGTGTTGTATAAGTAATCCAGTTTCTTACCTTTCTTGCCAGCAATTGGTATTATTACTTTTTTTTTGGGGGGGGGCATACTGATTAACACATAGTGAGATCTCATTGTGGGTTTGATTTCCCTAATGAAAATGATATTGATTTTCTTTTCATGAATTTATTTGCCATCTGTATATATATTGTATCTTATTCACATATTTTGCTTATTTTGAAACTGGAATTTTTTTCACCTTTGGGCTTTTTAATTGAGACAACATTGATTTATAATATTATGTGTTTCATACGCACACTACTCAGCTGTCAATAAAGATAGAATCTTGCCATTTATGAAAACATGATGGACCTTGAGGGTATTACTCTAAGTTGTTTAATGGCTAAGTCATGTCCAACTCTTTTGCGATCCCATGGACTATAGCCCGTCAATCTCCTCTGTCCATGGGATTTCCCAGACAAGAATACTGGAGCAGGTTGCCATTTCCTTCTGCAGAGGATCTTCCCAGCCCAGGGATTGAACCTGAGTCTCCTGCTTGGCAGACAGGTTCTTTATTATTGAGTCACCAGGGAAGCCCTAAGTGAAATGTCAGATGAAGAGAGAAATACTGTATGGTTTCATTTGTATGTGGAATATAAAAAAAACAAACAAAAATACTGTTGGACTTTGAGATATCTTTATATACTCTAAATTCTAGTCCTTTGTCAGATATATGGTTTACACATATTTTCTCCCAGGCTGTAGCTAGTCTTTTTACCTTCTTCACAGAGGAAAAGTTTTAAATTTTGATCAAGTCCAATTAATCACTTTTTTATTTTATGTATTATGTCAAGTGATAGAATGTTTTGCCTGGCTGTGCATCCTGAACACTTTATCATAACTTTTCTTCTAAAAGTTTTATGGTCTTATGTATTATATTTAAATTCATGACCAATATTAACTCAATGTTTTTATAGTGTATGAGGCTTAAGATGACACTCATTTTTTTGTATGTTTATGCTACATATTTGCTCTGGCGCTGTTTTTGTCTCCATTGAAGTTGAATTAATTTACTCCCTTGCTGACAATGAGTTGGTCATATTTGTATGGCCCATTTCTCTGTTTTTGTTTTTTTTTAACGACCTTGGACTGCAGGCTCCATAATTGAGCACATGGGCTTAGCTGCTCTGCAGCGTGTGGAATCTTCCCAGTGAAAGTGAAAGTGTCACTCAGTCTTGTCCAACTGTTTGTGACCCCATGGACTATTCAGTCCATGGAATTCTCCAGGCCAGAATACTGGAGTGGGTAGCCATTCCCTTCTCCAGGGGATCTACCTGACCCAGGAATCAAACCGGGGTCTCTTGCATTGCAGGCAGATTCTTTACCAACTCAGTTATCAGGGAAGCCAGTATATTCCCAGACCATGGATCAAACTGGCACCCCTGTAATGGCAGGTGAATTCTTATCTACCACACCAACAGGGAAGTCACATTTCTCTGTATTATTCTGTTTAATTGGTCTATCTCTACCAATATCATTTATTTTGGATTATAAGATTCAAAAATAAGTAGATTGGTTCTTCCCACTTTATTCATCTTATTCAAAATTGTTTTAGCTTTTCTATATCCTTTGTCTTTCTATTACATTTTAGAATATTTTGTCTGTACAAAAACTGTTGCTGGGATTTTGACAGAAATTGTGTTAGTTTATATATCCATTTAGGGAGAACCGATATCTTTATTAGCTGAGTCTTATTGATGAACATGTTACATCTATGTATGTATTTAATTCTTCTTTGAATTCTTTTATTAACATTTTATAGTTTTCAGCAGACAAGTCTTGTACTGTTGGCTTACATTTAAGTATTTAAATTTATTAATGATTATAAGCAGCTTTTTATTTTTAACTTCAGTGTCCCAAGTTCATTGCTAACATACTGAAATACAATTGATTTTTTTTAAGTGCATCTTGTGATCTTGATGAATTGACTTATTAGTTCTAGGAATTTTTCTGGATACTTTGGATAGCTTATGTAGAAAACTATGTCATTTGCAGATAGGGAAATTCTGAGATCTTCATTTCCAATGTGTATGCATTTTAATATATCCATTTTTCGCCTGTTGGACTGGCTAAAACTTCCAGAAATATGTTGAGTAGGAGTGTCAAGAATAGATATCTTGGTTATCAACCTTTAGGTGAAAAGTATCTAGCTTTTCACCATTAAATAAAATATTATATGTATTTTGTAGAATTATTTTTAGATGCTCTTTACCAAGTTGAGGAAGTTCCCTCTATTCTTATTTTTCTGAGAGATTTTTATGATGAATGTGTGAAATTTTGTCAAATTTTGTCAAATACTTAAATTGTGTGATTTGTCATATGATTGTTATTATGGTACATTGCACTGATTTCTTAATATTGAACCAATCTTGCATGCATGGAATGAATCCAACTTGAGAATGGTATATAATTCCTTTTATGCATTGCTCAACTCTGCTTGATAGTACATTTTAGGGTTCTGCATCTTATTAATGAGGGATATTGATCTACAGTCTATTTGTATTTTTTGCGCTCTCTTTTTTGGGTACTGCTATCAGGGTGATAATTACTTTATAAATGAATTGATGATTGGTCCTTCATTTATTTTCAGGAGGCGCTTGTACAAAATTGGTGTTAATTCTTCTTTCAATGTTTGGGAGAATTCTCCACTGAAACCCTTTTTCCCTGGAGGATATCTTTGTGGGAAAGCTTTTACTTACGAATTAAATTTCCTTCATAGTTATAAGGCTATTCAAAATACTACTTCATACTGGGTGATGTATATTAGTTTGTATTTTTTGAGAAATTTACCTATTTCATCTGAGTTGTCAAATTTCCATGTGGAGAGTTTTTTTGTTTTGTTTTTTTTTTAACAGTATATGCTTACAGTCTATGTGTGATTAGTAGTTTTTGTGTGTAGTAGCTTTGTGTGTCTGTCGTTACATCCCTTGTTTATTCCTGCTATTGCTAACTTGTACTTTCTCTCTTTTTTTAATATTTTCTCTGTCAGCCTTGCAAGAATTTTGTCATTTTTACTGATTTTTCCTAAGAAATCTCTCTTTAATAGATGTGTTCTATTGTTTCTATTTTCAACTTAACTGCTTTCTGCTCTTATCCTTATTATTTTCTTCCTTCTGCCTATTTATTTGCCCTTCTTTTTCTATATTTTTGATGTAGAAGCATAAATTATTGAGTTTTTCTTCATTTAAAATGTATATTTTGTGCTATAAATATTCCTGTCAGCAATGCTTTAGCCATTTAGTCTCACAGATTTTTATACGCTGTAGTTTCCTTTTCATTCAGTTAAGTATTTTTTTAAATATTTTTCTTGATACTTTCTCTTTTACTCATAGATTGTCTAGAGGTGTGCTGTTTAATTTTCAAGTGTTTGGAGGTTTTCCTGATATATTTTATTAGGACTTCTAGCTTAATTTCATTTTAGTCAGAGTACAATTTGTATGATTTCAATAGCTTTTTATAAAAAGGAATGCATTTGAGTCAGTTCTAATGAGGTGGATGAAGCTGGAGCCAACTATACAGAGTGAAGTAAGTCAGAAAGAGAAAGACAAATACTGTATATTAACACACGTATATGGAATTTAGAAAGACAGTACTAATGATCCTACATTCAGGGCAGCAAAGGAGACCTGATGTAAAGGACAGACTTTTGGACTTAGTGGGAGAAGGTGAGGGTGGGATGATTTGAGAGAACAGCATTGAAACATGTACATTATCATATGAAAAATAGATAACCAGTGTGAGTTTGATGTATGAAGTGGGGCATCCAAAGCCAGTGCTTCAGGAAAACCCAAAGGGAGACAGTAGGGAGGGAGGTGGAGCTGTTCGGGATGGGGGATACATGTATATCTGTATGTATGGCAAAAGCCATCACAATATTGTAAAGTAATTATCCTACAATTAAAATAAATTAATCAATTAAAAAATTTTTTTAATTGTTCAGAATTTTTTATAAGGACACATTGGTCCACATTGGTTTACATTCCAATGGCACTAGAAAAGACTGTGTATTCTGCTATCCTTGGGTGGAAAATTTAATAAATATAATATTAGATTCTGTTTGTTAATAGTAATTTGGGGTTTTTCTAATTCTTGCTAATTTTCTATTATTCTAATCAATTATTGAGAGGAGAGATAAAGTTCAACTATGTTTATGGATTTGTCTACTTTTTCATTTAGGTCAGTTCTTTTTTCTTTCAGTTTTTATTTTCTGTATTTTGCAGCTTTGTTAATTTTGTGGATACATATTTAGGATTGGTGGTATTCTGAAGGACTAACACTTATCACTATATAATGTCTTTCTGTATCCGTGGAAAATTTCTTTGTTCTGAAGTCTACTTTATAAGATACTAATATCTTATACAAATATACTTATATTTTTATGAATCTTTGTATGATATATATATATATATATATATATATATATGTTTCCCTTTACTTTAAATATGTATATTGGGCTTCCCTGGTGGCTCAGTAGTAAAGAATCTGCCTGCAATGCAGAAGATGTGGCAGGCAGGAGCTGCAGTTTCAATTCTTGAGTCAGGAAGATTGCCTGGAGAAGGAAATTGCAACCCAGTCCAATATTTTTGCCTGAAAAATCCCAAGGACAGAGGAGCCTGGTGGGTTACAGTCCATGGAGTGACAAAGTTGGACATGACTGAGCAACTAAACAACAACAACAGAGTATATATACTTTACCTCCCTTTCATTATCATTAAACTCCATTGATAATTCTCTTTTTATTTAATTTATTTATTTTAATTGGAGGCTAATTACTTTACAATATTGTATTGGTTTTGCCATACATTGACATGAATCCGCCATGGATGTACATGTGTTCCCCATCTTGAACCCCCTTCCACCCTCCCTCCCCATCCCGTCCCTCTGGGTCATCCCAGAGCACCAGCCCTGAGCACTCTGTCTCATGCATCAAACCTGGACTGGCGATTCATTTCACATATGATAATATACATGTTTCAATGCCACTTCTTAAGTATTTTCTCTACATACATTTAAAACCAAATCTGATGGGTTTTATAATTTTCACTTAAACCGGTTAAAAATTTAGAAAATTCAAGAGAAGTATTTGCTCATATTTTTGCATCCTGTGTTTGTACTAAGACTTTCTATTTATTTTACTGAGACTTTCTATTTGCCCATTTGTTTCAGGTACATTCATAATTTGTACTTTAAATATGTTTATTATGGCTGCTTTAAAATATTTCAGAGAATTCTAACATCCCTGTCATCTTGATGTTTGTATATACATAGACTTTTTTCCTTCAGTGTGCAATCTTCCTGCTTCTTGGTATAAGGTATTTCCTATTAAAGCCTAGATATTTTGGATATTACATTATGAGATTCCCATAATTACAAATCCAGAGGTCAAGATCAATCCTTATCTTACTTAGTCTATCAGTAATAGTTAGCATTTGCTAGATTCTTCTTCCCTGGTGGCTCAGACAGTAAAAGTGTCTGCCTACAAGGCAGGAGACCCGGGTTCAATCCCTGGGTCGGTAAGATCCCCTGGAGAAGGAAATGGCAAACCACTCCAGTACTCTTGCCTGGAAAATCCCATGGATAGAGAAGCCTAGTAGGCTACAATCCATGGGATGGCAAAAAGTCAGACACGACTGACTGACTTCACTTTCCTTCTTAAAGGACTTTCTTCACTTGACCTCTTATCATCTTTCAACTCCATTAATCTTCCCTTCTCTAGTTCTTCTTGTAACTACCGAAATGCCCAAGATAAGGCTCTAGACCTATTTTCATTCTACATTCCTTAAGCAATCCATTCCAGGTTTTAACATACTATAATATATATTGTCAATTCAATATACACAGGTTAGACTTCATCCATAACTCAAGATTCTTATATTCTACCACTACTCAATGTCTTCATATGATTGTTTAATAGGCATTTCAACCTATATCATAAATGGAATTCTTGAGCTGTTCTTTCAAGCCAGTGTTTCCTGTCATCTTGCATATTGTCTCAGTAAATGGCCATACATTCCTTCATTTGTTCATACCAAAGTCCTAGAATCATTCTTAATTTTTATTTTTGAAAATATTTTATTTATATTTTATTAGAGTATAATTGCTCTACAATGTTGTGTTAGCTTATGTTGTACAATAAGGTGAATCAACCATAACATACATATATCGCTCCCTCTAGAGCCTCCCTGTCACCTCAATCCCCCAACATCAGTTCAGTTCAGTCGCTCAGTCATGTCCGACTCTTTGCTACCCCATGAACCACAGCACGCCAGGCCTCCCTGTCCATCACCAACTCCTGGAGTTCACCCAGACTCATGTCCACTGAGTCAGTGATGCCATCCAGCCATCTCATCCTCTGTCGTCCCCTTTGCCTCTTGCCCCCAATCCCTCCCAGAATCAGAGTCTTTTCCAATGAGTCAACTCTTCGCATGAGATGGCCAAAGTAATGGAGTTTCAGCTTTAGCATCATTCCTTCCAAAGAAATCCCAGGGCTGATCTCCTTCAGAATGGACTGGTTGGATCTCCTTGCACTCCAAGGGACTCTCAAGAGTCTTCTCTAACACCACAGTTAAAAAGCATCAATTCTTCAGTGCTCAGCTTTCTTCACAGTCCAACTCTCACATCCATACATGACCACAGGAAAAACCATAGCCTTGACTAGACGAACCTTTGTTGGCAAAAGTAATGTCTCTGCTTTTGAATATGCTATCTAGGTTGGTCATAACTTTGCTTCCAAGGAGTAAGTGTCTTTTAATTTCATGGCTGCAGTCACCATCTGTAGTGATTTTGGAGCCCAGAAAAATAAAGTCTGACAGTGTTTCCACTGTTTCCCCATCTATTTCCCATGAAGTGGTGGGACCGGATGCCATGATCTTCGTTTTCTGAATGCTGAGCTTTAAGCCAACTTTTTCACTCTCCTCTTTCACTTTCATCAGGAGGCTCTTCAGTTCCTCTTCACTTTCTGCCATAAGGGTGGTATCATCTGCATATCTGAGGTTATTGATATTTCTCCTGGCAATCTTGATTCCAGCTTGTGTTTCTTCCAGTCCAGCGTTTCTCATGATGTACTCTGCATATAAGTTAAATAAGCAGGGTGACAATATACAGCCTTGACGTACTCCTTTTCCTATTTGGAACCCATCTGTTGTTCCATATCCAGTTCTAACTGTTGCTTCCTGACCTGCATACAGATTTCTCAAGAGGCAGGTCAGGTGGTCTGGTATTCCCATCTCCTTCAGAATTTTCCAGTTAATTGTGATCCACACAGTCAAAGGCTTTGGCATAGTCAATAATGCAGAAATAGATGTTTTTCTGGAACTCTCTTGCTTTTTCCATGATCCAGTGGATGTTGGCAATTTAATCTCTGGTTCCTCAGTCTTTTCTAAAACCAGCTTGAACATCAGGAAGTTCACGGTTCACATACTGCTGAAGCCTGGCTTGGAGAATTTTAAGCATTACTTTACTAGCATGTGAGATGAGTGCAATTGTGTGATAGTTTGAGCATTCTTTGACATTGCCTTTCTTTGGGATTGGAATGAAAACCGACCTTTTCCAGTCCTGTGGCCACTGCTGAGTTTTCCAAATTTGCTGGCATATTGAGTGCAGCACTTTCACAGCATCATCTTTCAGGATTTGGAATAGCTCCACTGGAATTCCATCACCTCCACTAGCTTTGTTCGTCGTGATGCTTTCTAAGGTCCACTTGACTTCACATTCCAGGATGTCTGGCTCTAGGTCAGTGATCACACCATCGTGATTATCTGGGTCGTGAAGATCTTTTTTGTACAGTTCTTCTGTGTATTCTTGCCATCTCTTCTTAATATCTTCTGCTTCTGTTAGGTCCATACCATTTCTGTCCTTTATCGAGCCCATCTTTGCATGAAATATTCCCTTGGTATCTTTAATTTTCTTGAAGAGATCTCTAGTCTTTCCCATTCTGTTGTTTTCCTCTATTTCTTTGCATTGATCGCTGAAGAAGGCTTTATCTCTTCTTGCTATTCTTTGGAACTCTGCATTCAAATGCTTATATCCTTCCTTTTCTCCTTTGCTTTTCGCTTCTCTTCTCTTCACAGCTATTTGTAAGGCCTCCTCAGACAGCCATTTTGCTTTTTTGCATTTCTTTTCCATGGGGATGCTCTTGATCCCTGTCTCCTGGACAATGTCACGAACCTCATTCCATAGTTCATCAGGCACTCTATCTATCAGATCTAGGCCCTTAAATCTTTTTCTCACTTCCACTGTATAATCATAAGGGATTTGATTTAAGTCATACCTGAATGGTCTAGTGGTTTCCCTAGTTTCTTCAATTTAAGTCTGAATTTGGCAATAAGGAGTTCATGGTCTGAGCCACAGTCAGCTCCTTTTCTTGTTTTTGCTGACTGTATAAAGCTTCTCCATCTTTGGCTGCAAAGAATATAATCAATCTGATTTCGGTGTTGACCATCTGGTGATGTCCATGTATAGAGTCTTCTCTTGTGTTGTTGGAAGAGGGTGTTTGTTATGACCAGTGCATTTTCTTGGCAAAACTCTATTAGTCTTTGCCCTACTTCATTCCATATTCCAAGGCCAAATTTGCCTGTTACTCCAGGTGTTTCTTGACTTCCTACTTTTGCATTCCAGTCCCCTGTAATGAAAAGGACATCTTTTTTGTGGTGTTAGTCCTAAAAGGTCTTATAGGTCTTCATTAACTTCAGCTTCTTCAGCGTTACTGGTTGGGGCATAGACTGTGATATTGAATGGTTTGCCTTGGAAACGAACCGAGATCATTCCGTCATTTTTGAGATTGCATCCAAGTATTGCATTCCGGACTCTTTTGTTGACCATGATGGCTACTCCATTTTTTCTGAGGGATTCCTGCCTGCAGTAGTAGATATAATGGTCATCTGAGTTAAATTCACCCATTCCAGTCCATTTCAGTTCGCTGATTCCTAGAATGTCGACATTCACTCTTGCCATCTCTTGTTTGACCACTTCCAATTTGTCTTGATTCATGGACCTGACATTCCAGGTTCCTATGCAATATTGCTCTTTACAGCATCAGACCTTGCTTCTGTCACCAGTCACATCCACAGCTGGGTATTGTTTTTGCTTTGGCTCCATCCCTTCATTCTTTTTGGAGTTATTTCTCTACTGATCTCCAGTAGCATATTGGGCACCTACTGACCTGAGGAGTTCCTCTTTCAGTATCCTATCATTTTGCCTTTTCATACTGTTCATGGGGTTCTCAAGGCAAGAATACTGAAGTGGTTTGCCATTCCCTTCTCCAGTGGACCACATTCTGTCAAATCTCTCCACCATGACCCGCCCATCTTGGGTTGTCCCATGGGCATGGCTTAGTTTCATTGAGTTAGGCAAGGCTGTGGTCCTAGTGTGATTAGATTGACTAGTTTTCCGTGAGTATGGTTTCAGTGTGTCTGCCCTCTGATGCCCTCTTGCAACACCTACCGTCTTACTTGGGTTTGTATTACCTTGGCCGTGGGGTATCTCTTCACAGCTGCTCCAGCAAAGTGCAGCCACTGCTCCTTACTTTGGATAAGGGGTATCTCCTCACCGCCACCCTTCCTGACCTTCAACATGGGATAGCTCCTCTAGGCCCTCCTATGCCCGCGCAGCCATGGCTCCTTGGACTTGGGGTTAGTCCTCCCAGCCCCTGCCCCTGGCCTCGGGCGTGGGGTTGGTCCTCCCGGCCATGGCCCCTGGCCTTGGGTGTGGGGTAGTTCCTCCCGGCCGCCGCCCCTGACCTCAGATGCGGGGTAGCTCCTCTCAGCCACGCTCCCCCCGCCGCCCCCCGCCACCCCTGACCTCGGACTTGGGTAGCTCCTCTCAGCCGTTCCTGCACCATCACAGTCTGGTACTCTCGGCCGCTGCCCCTGACCTTGGATGTGGGGTAACTCCTCTTGGCCGCTGCCCTTCGGGCATGGGGTCCTCCCGGCTTCTGCCCCTGACCTCGGACGTGGGATAGCTCCTCTTGGCTGCGCTTAGTGTGCCGGTCACAGCCGCCTTTAAATATGTCTAAAAATTCTTTGACAATCTTTCCTTCAAGAGGTGGCAGTATATTCCCTTCCCCTTGAATGTGAGTTGGACATAACTGATACACTTCTTAAAACAAACAAACAAAAACCCTCTTTATTTTATATTGGGGTATAGCTAATTAACAATGATGCAATAATTTCAGGTGAATGGCAAAGGGACTCAGCCATACATATACATGTTTCCCTTTTACCCCAAACTCCCCTCTCATCCAGGCTGCCACATAATACTGAGCAGAATTCCATGCACTATACAGTTGGTCCTTGTTTGATATGCATCTTATGTGTTCCAAACTCCTTAACTATTCCTTCCTCCCATTTTTCCCTCTTGACAACCATAAGTTCGTTCTCAAATCTATAAGTCTGTTTCTGCTTTGTAAATATTAATAACTCCATTTGTATCATTTCTTTTTAGATCCCAAATATAACGGATGTCATACAATATTTCTCCTTCTCTTATTTACTTCACTTAGTATGACAATCTCTAGGTCCATTCATGTTGCTGTAAATGGCATTATTTCATTCTTTTTCGTGGATGAGTAATATTCCATTGTATATATGTATCATCTCTTCATCCATTCCTCGGTCAATGGAAGGTTGCTTCCATGTCTTGACTACTGTAAACAGTGCTGCAATGAACACTGGGGTGCATGTATCCTTTCGGAGCATGTTTTTCTCCAGATATATGCCCAGGAGTGGGATTGCAGGGTCATATGGTAGTATCTATTTTTAGTTTTTTAAGGAACCTTTATACCGTTCTCCATAGTCACTGTACCAGCTTACATTCCCACCAACAGTGTAGGAGAGTTTCCTTCTCTCCACACCCTCTCCAGCATTTATTGTTTGTGGATTTTTTGGTGATAGCCATTCTGGCCAGTGTGAGGTGATACCTCATTGTACTTTTGATTTGCATTTCTCTAATACTAGTGATGTTGGACATCTTTTCATGTGCCTCTTGGCCATCTGTATGTCTTCTTTTGAGAAATGTCTATTTAGGTCTTCTGCCCATTTGTTGATTGGGTTGTTTATTTTGATGCATCATGAGCTGTTATGCATCATGAGCTGTTTGTAAATTTTGGAGACTAATCCCTTGTCAAACACATCATTTGCAAATATTTTCTCCCAATCTGTGGGTTGTCTTTCATTTTGTTTACTGTTTTCTTTGCTGTGTAAAAGCTTTTGAGTTTAAATAGATCCCATTTGCTTATTTTTTCCCATTATTCTAGAATATAGATCAAAAAAGATATTGCTACATTTATGTCAGAGTGTATTCTGCCTCTGTTTCCCTCTAGGAGTTTTATAGTATCTATTCTCACATTTAGGTCTTTAATCCATTTTGAGCTTAGTTTTGTGTATGGTGTTAAAGAATAACCTAATGTTTAATTTATTCTCTTACCTCATATTTAAACAATCAGAAAAAAAGAAAATCTTTTAAAATATATGTAAAATCTTATTAGTTCTGCAAACCATCATTGCTATTATCCTGGCCCAAATTATCATCATTTCTCACTTGTTCTTGCTTCAGTGCTTGTCTCCTTACAGATTAGTCTCTCTTCTACAGTAGAAACAGAGAAGGCAATGGCATCCCACTCCAGTACTCTTGCCTAGAAAATCCCATGGATGGAGGAGCCTGGTAGGCTGCAGTCCATGGGGTCGCTAAGAGTCGGACACGACTGAGCGACTTCACTTTCACTTTTCACTTTCATTCATCGGAGAAGGAAATGGCAACCCACTCCAGTGTTCTTACCTGGAGAATCCCAGGAAAAGGGGGGCCTGGTGGGCTGCCGTCTATAGGAACACACAGAGTCAGACATGACTGAAGCGACTTAGCAGCAGCAGCTACAGTAGAAATAAGATTATATGACACATCTGTTTAAAATACCCCAGTCTTTAATACATTTCATAGAATAGAATCACAAGGCCTTACCATGACATATTAAGCCTTGTATGATTTGGTCTTTTTGTATCTTAACAATATGATGCAATGGACAAAAAGTGGTAAAAGTAGCAAGTCCTGTAGTAGCTACATCGATTGAATATTACTTTTATATCATCTTTTCTATTGAAAGTTAAATACAATATTTATTCATACTGTTTTAGGGGAGAAACTGGATTACTTAGGGCAGTGATCCCCAACCTTTTTGGTACCAGGGGCTGGTTTCATGGAAGAAAATTATTCCATGTACCAGAAGTGGAGGTAATGGTTGCAGGATGATTCAAGGGCATAACATTTATTGTGTATTTATACTTTATTTCTAATCTAATGTTCCTGCTGATCTCCAGGAGGTACTGGGCCTTAGCCCAGAGGCTGGCGACCCCTGACTTAGAAGGTTACTAGTAAGTACTTTTTAAAATCAGATTTTATAGTGTTTTCTAAATTTAATGATTATCTTTATGAAATGGAAACCTTTCCATAGCAATCAGTTAAAACAGAAATTGTGGCTAGAGTCTCACAATTCTCTTTGAAATCTTATTATATCATGTAAAACTCAGAAACTGCACTCTAAAAATCACTGTCCTATAATTGTCATGGCCCATCTTTTTGAATCCTCAAAAGATATTTCTTAACTCCTTTAATACTCTATCTTAAAATTAAAAAAAAAAACAATAGACTTTGTTTCGTGTCAGAGCATGGCATGGTAGAGCATGGCATGGTATACCATGCTAAAATCTGTGAAGTACCCCACTTTAATTCAAAATAGTATACAGTTGAGAAGAGAGACATTTTATATTTGGAAAAAGGTATTGGGAAGATAAGAGGGAAAAATTATATTCTAGATAAAGAGCTTTCTAGGTTTTTTTAAAGAGTTCTTTTAAGATTCTCTTTATTACAATCATCAATGGCAGGTCTATGATTGTTATGCAGATATACACATCAAAGTTCTTAAACTGCTAATATGAGGGATCCATGACACCTAAGCCTATTTTTATTTATTCTATAAACAAAAACTGAGCATCTATTTTTATACAAAAAATTATATTTGACATTCTTATATTTGATGAATGTAAGCAATAAAAACTCTTAGTGACCTTCTCTGAATTCAGGCCCACACAGTTAGTTATATAAACTAGGGATTTGAATGACATTTTGCAGCAGAATATGATTTTCTCATCTAATCAGATTATCAATTTATTTTCTTAAGTGTAGAATTCAATTTCCTTCCTACATATATACATTCTGGGAGGCCTTTTACAAGTTGCCTCCTGCTTTTAACGTGACAGTAGCTGTATTTACTGGTGTATAACATATTTATATCATTTAAAATGTTTATGGCATATTTTTTGACCTTTGAGTTATATAACTGGCATTTGTCATTATCACTACAAATGTAAAAAAAGTTTTACAACTTTTACAAATGTAAAAAAAGTTTTTAAATATTGTTAAGACTCCTACCTCAGGCAAAATAATATACTTATTACTTATGAATAATGGTTAGGTACTGTAGCTTATGTCCTACTAAACATGAACTTGAACATTTGTGTTAAATGGGTCTATATGTTTAGAAGTTCTGTTCATTCCTCTATGCTGACAGGCCAGTATCATGCTGTATTATGGTTGTCTCATCAAACTATAGTGCAATGATTCATGTTTTAAACCATTAGTAATAACTTCATTGATAGATAAGGAATTATAGCAGAGATTATAGAGGAGTCTGTCATTTTTTTCTCATTTTATTTCTCCTAGAGAAATAAAAGGTGGGATACCTGGCATCTTGTTTGCTCTGACTTCATACTGACTCAGACTCAAATCAATAAGGCCTCCTGTTGCTCCTACCCCGGGATTTTCATTTGCTGTATCCTCTATCTGATGCTATTGCCTGAGCTATCGGCATGGCTTGTTGCTTCTTTAGGGTATTTACTCAAATATCAGATCTTTTTTTTTTTTTAATTTTATTTTATTTTTAATCTTTACAATATTGTATTAGTTTTGCCCAATATCAAAATGAATCCGCCACAGGTATACATGTGCTCCCCATCCTGAACCCTCCTCCCTCCTCCCTCCCCATACCATCTCTCTGGGTCGTCCCAGTGCACTAGCCCCAAGCATCCAGTATCGTGCATTGAACCTGGAGGGGCAACTCGTTTCATACATGATATTGTACATGTTTCAATGCCATTCTCCCAAATCTTCCCACCCTCTCCCTCTCCCACAGAGTCCATAAGACTATTCTATACATCAGTGTCTCTTTTGCTGTCTCGTACACAGGGTTATTGTTACCATCTTTCTAAATTCCATATATATGCGTTAGTATACTGTATTGGTGTTTTTCTTTCTGGCTTACTTCACTCTGTATAATAGGTTCCAGTTTCATCCACCTCATTAGAACTGATTCAAATGTATTCTTTTTAATGGCTCAAATATCAGATCTTTAAGAAGGTCTTCTCTAATCACCTGATACAAAATATCCCTACCACATCACTCTACTTTTTATAACTTTTCAGTGAGTTATAGTTAAACTATGTCAAATATCCCTGTTTGATCTTTCTAATGCCTTTGCCTTGAACTCAAATTTTTCTTATATAAATATCATCACCTCTGTTTCTATGTATTTTTATTTCTACAATATTTTCCCCATCCACTTATGTTCAGTCTTTATGTATGCCATATAACTGTCCTCTAAACAGATATGTCAATGTGATCATCAACCAAAGGATCAATAGAAAGTTTTGCATGGTCCTTAATAGTAGGCACAAGAAAAAGTTTCATAGAAATGGATTACTATTAGGGACTTGAGAGGCCCTTGTAAGTCACTCATAGTTCCATTCACTGCCAGGGAGTATGTTTGAGCAAACATGTCTCAGCAGAAAGGATCTTAAATGCTCAAAGTTTTTGAGTTATAATTTCTTTCTGGTTAATATAACTGCCTTCCCAACCTAGGAAACCAGCTTTTTTGTTTAATTTATAATTATACAGCTTGCCTACTTCCAAAATAAACTTTAGTCAACTTATCAAAAAAAAAAAAAAAAACCCTACATATATAATAAAGCACAATAAAACATACATATAAATAATGAACCATGAAAAAGAAAGAAAACATATGGCAAAAATCTCAGCTAATGTGGATTCTACATGTACTTAATTCTCATTTATATTAGTTTTAAGTTGCTTTATTTTCATAGCAAAATAGAAGAGAGCAAAATAGGAGAAAAAGAGAGAGAAAGTGAAGGGGGAGAGGGAGAAGAATATGAGTTGTTATTTAAGTTGCTAAAAAGTGAAAAGCAATGGGCAAGAGGAAAAGAAGAAACATTAAGTGTCAACTTTGTCATAGGAACTGTAGTAAGACATATGCACACATATATATTATCAAAAATACCCCATAAAAATTCTTTGAGATATAAATATTAACTTTACAGTTAAAAAATTTAGCCCCAAAGAGATGAATACTTTTCCAAAGTTCATAAGACTGGCAGGTGGCATAGCTGGCACTGAGTTTTGGTCTTGCTACACCAAAACAGTCTTCATAGATCTTAAGACATAGCAATTAACTTCTCCCAGATTGACTGATCCAAGAGACAAAGCATAAAGAAAGTCCAAGTGTCATTTTTACTTACTCACTACCACTACTTCCATATTTCCATTTGTTAGAAGAAAATCAGCAAGTTCAGGCCACAGTCAAAGCAAGAAAGTAAACAGGATTACTGGGCAAGTGTGGGGGAGGGATAAATTGGGAGATTGGGACTGATATATAAAATCTATGATATATAAAATAGGGCTTCCCTGATAGCTCAGTTGGTAAAGAATCTGCCTGCAATGCAGGAGACCCCAGTTTGATTCCTACATTGTGAAGATCTGCTGGAGAAGGGATAGGCTACCCACTCCAGAATTCTTGGGCTTCCCTTGTGGCTCAGCTGGTAAAGACTCTACCAGCAATAGAAGAAATCTGGGTTCGTTCCCTGGGTTGGGAAGATCCCCTGGAGAAGGGAATGGCTGCCCACTCCAGTATTCTGGCCTAGAGAATTAAATGGACTGTATAGTCCATGGGGTCGCAGAGTCAGACCCAACTGAGTGACTTTCACTAGGAATAAAATCATTGATGCAGACATATGCCTTTCAGATTTTTAAAGATACCATGGAGTTATCTTCAGTGGTGGTTGGAACCATTTATCTTTCATAGGAATCATAAGTGAAAGTGCCTTTTCACCTATATCCTAACTGCTATGGTTATTTATTAAACTTTCTTAGCTTTGCCAATCAGGCACTTAAAAAATATCAACTTGTAGTTGTAGTTCCATGGACTGTATAGTCCTTGGGGTCGCAATGAGTTGGACACAACTGAGCCACTTTCATTTCATATATAAAATAGATAACTAATAAGAATCTACTGTACACCACAGGGAACTCTCAATACTCTCCAATGGACTTTATGGGAAAAGAATCTTAAAAAAATAGAAACAGTGTATATGTGTGAATGTATAACTGATTGACTTTGCTGTACACCTGAAATTAACACTATAATGTAAATCAACTTATTTCAATAAAAATTAAACAAAAAAGAAGACTTTGATCCTCCTTTTGGAGGAAAGGGTATTGAAGAATCCACCAGCTAATTCCAAATAAGATGCTATTTAAAAAATAAGTGTTTTCCTATTTTAAAATCAAAAGGTTATAAAATATTTTTCTAAATTAATTTTATTAGTGTACATTGCAATTAAATTATATCACTATTTAGACACCATAAAGCTTGTTCCTGGTAATTTCTCCTAGAGGAACATAGGAAATTGCAAATTGATGAATCAGTAGTATCAGAGATAGTCTAACATTTGATTATAAATTACATAAATGTTAAGTGACATTTAAATGCTGTCAAGAATCTCTTTGTTTTCTATTAAGCTCTCGTTAGTGTTATTTTATGTTTAAGTTGGAATGAAATATATCAGATCAGATCAGATCAGTCACTCAGTCATGTCCGACTCTTTGTGACCCCATGAATCGCAGCACTCCAGGCCTCCCTTTCCATCACCAACTCCTGGAGTTCACCCAGACTCACGTCCATCGAGTCAGTGATGCCATCCAGCCATCTCATCCTCTATCGTCCCCTTCTCCTCCTGCCCCCAATCCCTCCCAGCATCAGAGTCTTTCCCAATGAGTCAACTTTTCGCATGAGGTGGCCAAAGTACTAGAGTTTCAGCTTTAGCATCATTCCTTCCAAAGAAATCCCAGGGCTGATCTCCTTCAGAATGGACTGATTGGATCTCCTGCAGTCCAAGGGACTCTCAAGAGTCTTCTCCAACACCACACTTCAAAAGCATCAATTCTTCAGCACTCAGCCTTCTTCACAGTCCAGTCTCACATCCATACATGACCACAGGAAAAACCATAGCCTTGACTAGACGAACCTTTGTTGGCAAAGTAATGTCTCTGCTTTTGAATATGCTATCCAGGTTGGTCATAACTTTCCTTCCAAAGAGTAAGTGTCTTTTAATTTCATGGCTGCAGTCACCATCTGTAGTGATTTTGGAGCCCAAAAACATAAAGTCTGACAGTGTTTCCACTGTTTCCCCATCTATTTCCCATGAAGTGGTGGGACCGGATGCCATGATCTTCATTTTCTGAATGTTGAGCTTTAAGCCAACTTTTTCACTCTCCTCTTTCACTTTCATCAGGAGGCTCTTCAGTTCCTCTTCACTTTCTGCCATAAGGGTGGTGTCATCTGCATATCTGAGGTTATTGATATTTCTTGCAGCAATCTTGATTCCAGCTTGTGTTTCTTCCAGTCCAGCGTTTCTCATGATGTACTCTGCATATAAGTTAAATAAGCAGGGTGACAATATACAGCCTTGACGTACTCCTTTTCCTACTTGGAACCCATCTGTTGTTCCATGTCCAGTTCTAACTGTTGCTTCCTGACCTGCATACAAATTTCTCAAAAGGCAGATCAGGTGTTCTGGTATTCCCATCTCCTTCAGAATTTTCCACAGTTTATTGTGATCCACACAGTCAAAGGCTTTGGCATAGTCAATAAAGCAGAAATAGATGTTTTTCTGGAACTCTCTTGCTTTTTCCATGATCCAGCAGATGATGGCAATTTGATCTCTGGTTCCTCTGCCTTTTCTAAAACCAGCTTGAACATCAGGAAGTTCACGGTTCACATATTGCTGAAGCCTGGCTTGGAGAATTTTGAGCATTACTTTACTAGCATGTGAGGTGAGTGCAATTGTGCGGTAGTTTGAGCATTCTTTGGCATTTGCCTTTCTTTGGGATTGGAAGGAAAACTGACCTTTTCCAGTCCTGTGGCCACTGCTGAGTTTTCCAAATGTGCTGGCATATTGAGTGCAGCACTTTCACAGCATCATCTTTCAGGATTTGAAATAGCTCAACTGGAATTCCATCACCTCCACTAGCTTTGTCGTAGTGATGCTTTCTAAGGCCCACTTGACTTCACATTCCAGGATGTCTGGCTCTAGGTCAGTGATCACACCATCGTGATTATCTGGGTCTTGAAGATCTTTTTTGTACGGTTCTTCTGTGTATTCTTGCCATCTCTTCTTAATATCTTCTGCTTCTGAAGCCTTAAAGCAGTGGGATGTGACTTGGACTTTAGAGAATCCTGCTGGGCAGACAAGTACTGAATGTTGATGCTAATATGTTACCAGAGATCAGTGACACATACTAGTTACCAGTTTCATCTTTTTCAGGTTGTGCTAAGTTAGACATATATCTTATCATTTGATTTAAGCATTAAGAGAATCATGAATTGACATCAGAGTGAACAAAACTATAAACATTAAATGGGAAGCAAGTTTACCAATCATAATAAATTTAAGAGTCAAGATATTTTCCACTAATTTTCATCATAATGAACTAGTTTAAAAAGAAAAGAAGATGTGCTTGTGGTGAGCTTTGCAAGACAATTTTACATATACCCCCCTCACCACCCCCCCAACACGAATCTTAAGAGTTCATACCCATCTCCAGGCACATACACTCATACCCATTTGATTGTCTAATCCTAACTTTTCTCATGGGTAAAATAGTGATATTAAGAGTATATAACACTTAAGACTTCTGTGAGAGTAAAATGAGATAACACATGCAAAGCATTCAGCACAATGCTTGAGACAAGGCTAGGACTCAATATACATTAGCTATTTTTATTTTGTTGTTCAGTTGCTAAGTTGTTATTACTTGAGTGACATTATAACAAATATTCCTTTCCAGTGATTACAAAAGGGAATACAGAAGTTATACAACACCCATGCTACATTCTGGCATATATTATTCTAAAATTAAATTTCTCAAATCAGTTCAGTTCAGCTACTCAGTCATGTCTGACTCTTTGAGACCCTGTGGACTACACTGTGCCAAGCTTCCCTGTCCGTCAACTCCCAGAGCTTACTCAAATTCAGGTCCATAAAGTTGGTGATACCATCCAACCATCTCATCCTCTGTCATCCCCTTCTCCTCCTGCCTTCAATCTTCCCCAGCATGAGAGTCTTTCCTAATGAGTCAGTTTTTTGCATCAGGTGGCCAAAGTACAGGAGCTTCAGCTTCAGCCTCAGTCCTTCCAATGAATATTCAGGACTGATTTCCTTTAGGATGGACTGGTTGGATCTCCTTGTAGTCCAAGAGACTCTCAAGAGTCTTCTCCAACACCACAGTTCAAAAGCATAAATTATTTGGCACTCAGGTTTCTTTACAGTCCAACTCCCACATCTGTACATGACTACTGGAAAAACCATAGCTTTGACTAGACAGAACTGTCTTGGCAATGTAATGTCTCTGCTTTTTAAAATGCTGTCTAGGTTGGTCACAGCTTTTCCTCCAAGGACTAAGTGCCTTTTAACTTCATGGCTGAAGTCGCCATCTGCAGTGATTTTGGAGCCCGAGAAAATAAATTCTTTCACTGTTTCCATTGTTTTCCCATCTATTTGCCATGAAGTGATGGGACCAGATGCCATGATCTTAGTCTTCTGAATGCTGAATTTTAAGCCAACTTTTTCACTCTCCTCTTTCACTTTCATCAACAGGCTCTTTAATTCTTCTTCACTTTCTGCCATAAGGGTGGTGTCATCTGCATACCTGAAGTTATTGATATTTCTGCCAGAAACCTTGCTTCCAGCTTGTGCCTCATCCAGCCTGGTATTTCACACGATGTACTCTACATATAAGTTAAATAAGCAGGGTGACAATATACAGCCTGAGGTAATCCATTCCTGATTTGGAACCAGTCTGTTGCTCCATGTCCAGTTCTAACTATTGCTTCTTGACCTGCATACAGATTTCTCAGGAGGCAGGTCAGGTGGTCTGGTATTCCCACCTCTTTAAGAATTTTTCACAGTTTATTGTGATCCACATAGTCAAAGGCTTTGGCATAGTCAATAAAGCAGAAGTAGATGTTTTTATAGAACTCTCTTGCTTTTTCAATGATCCAACAGATGTTGGCAGGTTGATCTCTGGTTCCTCTGCGTTTTCTAAATCCAGCTTGAACATCTTGGAAGTTCATGGTTGACAAATTGTTGAAGCCTGGCTTGGAGAATTTTGAGCATTACTTTGCTAGCATGTGAGATGAGTGCAATTGTGTAGTAGTTTGAACATTCTTTGGTATTTTTTCCTTTGGGATTGGAATGAAAACTGACCTTTTCCAGTCCTGTGGCTACTGCTGAGAAGGGAATGGCAAACCACTTCCGTATTCTTGCCTTGAGAACCCCATGAACAGCATGAAAAGGCAAAAATATAGGACACTGAAAGATGAACTCCCTAGGTCTGTAGGTGCCAATATGCTACTGAAGGTCAGTGAAGAAAAAACTCCAAAAAGAATGAAGGGATGGAGCCAAAACAAAAACAACACCCAGCTGTGGATATGACTGGTGCTGAAAGTAGTCTGATGCTGAAAAGAGCAATATTGTATAGGAACCTGGAATATTAGGTCCATGAATCAAGGCAAAGTGGAAGTGGTCAAACAGGAGATGCCAAAAGTGAACATTGGCATTTTAAGAATCAGTGAACTAAAATGGACTGGAACTGGTGAATTTAACTCAGATGACCATTATATCTACTACTGTGGGCAAGAATCCCTTAGAGGAAATGGAGTAACCATCATAGTCATCAAAAGAGTATGAAATTAAATACTTGGGTGCAATCTCAAAAATGACAGAATGATCTGTTCGTTTCCAAGGCAAGCCATTCAATAGTAATCCAAGTCTATGCTCCAAGCAGTAATGCTGAAGAAGATGAACGATTCTATGAAAACCTACAAGACCTTTTAGAACTAACACCCAAAATAGATGTCCTTTTCATTATACGGGACTGGAACGCAAAAGTAAGAAATCAAGAGATATCAGGAATTTGGACTTGGAATACAAAACGAAGCAGGTCAAAGGCTAACAGAGTTTTGCCAAGGGAACACACTGGTCATAACAAAAACCCTCTTCCAACAAGACAAGAGAAGACTCTACACATGAACATCACCAGATGGTGAATACTGAAATCAGATTGATTATATTCTTTGCAGCCAAAGATGGAGAAGCTCTATAAAGTCAGCAAAAACAATTGCTCACTGTGGCTCAGATCATGAACTCCTTATTGCCAAATTCAGACTTAAATTGAAGAAAGTAGGATAAACCACTAGACCACTCAGGTATGACCTGAATCATACCTGATTATGATTATACAGTGGAAGTGACAAAAATTCAAGGGATTAGATCTGGTAGACAGAGTGCCTGAAGAACTATGGATGGAGGTTTGTGACATTGTACAGGAGGCAGTGATCAAGACCATCTCCAAGAAAAATACATGAAAAAAGGAAAAATGGTTGTCTGAGGAGGCCTTACAAATAGCTGATAAAAAAGAGAAGCTAAAGGCAAAGGAGAAAAGAAAAGATATACCCATTTGAATGCAGAGTTCCAAAGAATAGTAGGGAGAAATAAGAAAGCCTTCCCCGGTGATCAATGCAAAGGAATTTCTCAAATAGAATCATGTTATTTCCATATCTCTATTTTTAAGACTCAAGATTACTCAGCTAGTAAGTAGGCAAATTGAGATTTAAGTCCACCGTTTTCTGATCTTTCCTCTACACTACATGGATTGAATAGATGGTCTCCTAATACATATCTTTGTTGTGAAGTTGCTCAGTCGTGTCCAACTCTTTGCAGCCCCACAAACTGTAGCCTGCCAGCCTCCTCCATCCATGGGATTTTCCAGACAAGAATACTGGAGTGGGTTGCCATTTCCTTCTCCAGAGAATCTTCCCGATCCAGGGATCAAACCTGGGTCTTCCACTTTGTAGGCAGACGCTTTTACCGTCTGAGCCACCAGGGAAGTCTTTTGTAATCATCCTCACATGTACAGGTTTCTAATGTAACCTTCATTATGCAGATATAATCTATTCTAATTAGATGTGTGTGGCATAGGGGTAGGGTCTAAACTGTTTCTGCTTTCATTCTTCTCTTTCCCATCCCTTCCCCAACATAATCTCTCAAGACAATGCAATTCTATGGATGTATTCAATAAATTCATACTTCTTGATAAGATGAATTCCTTCTAGCAAATACTACTTAGAAAAAAGATAGTAATTTGAGTAACATAGAAAAAAAATTAGTAAGAGCAGTTAAAGACATTCAAAGTTAGCACAAAACAAAAAGCTTATGTGGAAAAAAGTGATATACAACTATAAAATTCAAGGATGAATTGAAGATGATTTGAATAGACATTGTTGAAATCCAAATTAGTGATCTGAAAGATTAAAAGAAAGAGATAATGTAAAAAAAATGAAAACAGAAGAGATAGGGAACAAGGAAATACTAGTGACTTAGAGGGTGAATCTGAGGTAATTAGATAAAAACAATAGCTGGATCCAGAAATAAAAACAAAAGAACAATAGAAGAAAGATCATCAATTAGGTAAATCAAAGAAAATTTTCTGAGGAAAATTCTCAGGAAAAAATATAACCAAAACTACAAATGTTAGGACAGAGGCCTCAACATCAGAGGAAAAAAGTGAAAGTGTGTAGAACAATTAATTTTGCAGTACAGATAGTTGAATCTAAATAGATAATGATATCATGGTTGAGGGTATGTAAGTTAAGTGCCAAGTAAGGATTCTTGTCATAGAAGAGACACATTACAGGGGAAAACATAACAATAATCTAGAACTAAAAATACTAAGATATCTCAGAAAAAAATAAGATGAAGTAGGATGCAAGGTAGACTATTCTCAATGTCTCTTCTTTTTGGAAAATGGAGACACAATTGAAAAATATAGTTAATTGTGAGAAAGAATTATTTATAAATTACTTTTTGTAAAATGGATACATATATTTTGCCATTAATAAAGGTAGGTAGATATTAAAGAAATGAAATGAATAGTTAAACTCCAATATAACAAGAGAAACTGGGTGGGGGAGAGCAGCTTGATCCAACCAACAAAAAACAAAATGTAAAAAAGTACACAATAATATACAATAAATAGTAAACAGATATGAACCAGAAGAAAGAAAATCTATGATATCCACTATTTTGCTAAATAAAAGCATTTAAAAACTTTATATATTAGAAAAGATATTATAATAGATGGGAAGGCACATGAAAAGATGCTCAATATCACTAATTATCAGGGAAATGTAAATCAAAACCATAATGAGATACTGCCTCACACCTGTCAAAATGGCTATTGTCAAAAAAGACCACAAAAAAGCAAATACTGAAAAAATGTGGAGGAAAAAGACCCTACTACACTGTTGGTGAGAATGTAAACTCATGCAGCCATTATGGAAAAGGATATGGAAGTTCCTCAAAAAACTGAAAATAGAACTGACATCAGTTCAGTTCAGTCTCTCAGTCATGTCTGACTCTTTGCAACCCCATGGACTGTAGCACACCAGGCTTCCCTGTCCATCACCAACTCTTGGAGCTTGCTCAAACTCATGTCCATTGAGTCGGTGATGCCATCCAATCATCTCATCCTCTGTTGTCCCCTTCTCCTCCTGTCTCCAATGTTTCTCCTGTCTCCAATGTTTCTCAGTATCAGGGTCTTTTCCAATGAGTCAGTTCTTCATATAAGGTGCCCAAAGTATTAGAGTTTCAGCCTCAGCATCAGTCTTTCCAATGAATATTCAGGAATGGTTTCCTTTAAGATAACTAGTTTGATCTTGCAGTCCAAGGGACTCTCAAGAGTCTTCTCCAACACCACAATTCAGAAGCATCAATTCTTTGGTGCTCAGCTTTCTTTATAAGTCCAACCCTCACATACATGATCTCATATACACAACTTTCCATACTTGACTATTGGAAAGACCATGGCTTTGACTAGAATTGCCATTTGATCCAGCAATACCACTCCTGGATACATATCTCAAGAAAAAAAAAAAAAAAAAAAACACTAATTCAAAAAGATAAATGTACCTTAATGTTCATAGCAGCACTATTTATAATAGTCAAGATATATAAGCAAACCTAAGTGTCCAACAGCAAATGAATGGATAAAGAAGATGTGGTGTATATGTATCCGTGTGTGTGTGTATATATGTGTATATATATATATATATATATATATAAAATGGAAGACTACTCAGACATATAAAAGAATGGCCATTTGCAACAACATAGGTCATGGATGGGCCTGGAAAGTATTATACCTAATGAAATAAGTGATACAGGCAAAAATAAATACATGTTGTCATTTATATGTGAATTCTAAAATATAAAATGAATAAATATTTTTCAAATAGAAATAGACAAATGATTGATCATTCCTGGAGCCACATCAGTAAAGGGTCATTATCAGTTCCTTTTGGAAGAATTAGAAACAAATGAAGCCAAATTTTATCCTTTAAATTTAATTATGTATAAATATGTTCAAAAGACTTTAGAAATTCCTTCTTCAAGGACGTTAGATGGGAAGGTGGGAAGGAGGAAGGGAGGAAGCCAGAATGTAGTAAGGAAAGAGAAGGAGGAGAAAAGGAAGGAAGAGGTAGGACAGGGGGGAAAAGAGGAAGAGAGGACTTCACTGGGAACTTCCTATCATGCTTATTAGAATTACTCATCAAGCTACGAAGCAAAAGCTTATTTTAAAAGTTATCACTGGATTTGTAGCAGAACCAATCAACAATGTAAAGTTTAAAAATAAAATAAAATTTAAAAAAATAGAAAAAAAAATAAAAGTTATCACTGGATTTGAAAAGATTTTTAAAAGTTCTGGAGATAGTTGATCATGCCCATTGCAGAACAATGTGAATGTATTTGTTGCACAGAACTAAACACTTACACAGCTAAAAAGGTCAGGTTTATGTTATGTATGTTTTACCACAATGAAAAGTCAAAAGCATGATATTTGTACTTTTAGTGTGCTGATAACTTTAATAGCATCAGTTCAGTTCAGTTCAGTCGCTCAGTCGTGTCCAACTCTTTGAGACCCCATGAATCGCAGCACGCCAGGCCTCATCTGCAGTGATTTTGGAGCCCCCAAAAATAAAGTCTGACACTGTTTCCACTGTTTCCCCATCTATTTCTCATGAAGTGATGGGACCAGAGGCCATGATCTTAGTTTTCTGAATGTTGAGCTTTAAGCCAACTTTTTCACTCTCCACTTTCACTTTCATCAAGAGGCTTTTGAGTTCCTCTTCACTTTCTGCCATAAGGGTGGTGTCATCTGCATATCTGAGGTTATTGATATTCCTCCCGGCAATCTTGACTCCAGCTTGTGCTTCTTCCAGTCCAGCGTTTCTCATGATGTACTCTGCATATAAGTTAAATAAGCAGGGTGACAATATACAGCCTTGATGTACTCCTTTTCCTATTTGGAACCAGTCTGTTGTTCCATGTCCAGTTCTAACTGTTGCTTCCTGACCTGCATATTAAAGGAAGATTTTTTTTAATGAAAAAATAAACGTAATCCACTCTGCAGAAGTCTACTCTTTATGTTCAAATGCTAAATATGGAAAGTTGGCCATCTGGTTTTTTTAATTTCTACTGTGTCTTTGATTTACAATGTGTCCTTTGTTATCAGAAAAATGGTCCTGGCTTGTAGTCTAAAGAGATACTGAGGAAGTGGTTAATCAAAAGATGAAGAATAGGAATGCCTCTTTTCTAGATCTTTCTGTTTTGGGTAGACGTATATTATCTTATCTGCTTGCATCTTCCTAGTCCTTCCAGCAGAGAGATAAGAAAACTTCAATGTCAATAATCAATCCCAGATTTCCCTCTCAACCTCCACTCCATGCATAACTAGTAAATTAATTTCCTAGGGTGGCTATACCCAAGTATCATACATTGAGTTCCTTAAAATAACAGAACTGTATTTTCTGACAATTCTGAAGGCTAAAATGCTGTTAAGGTGTTTACAAGGTTAGTTTCATATGAGGCCTCTCTCAGTGACTTATTAGATGACCGTCTTCTCCCTGAGTCTTTCATTGTTTTGTTTCTCTGCATGTCTGGATGCTAATCTCTTCTTATAAGAAAATCAGTCATATTGGATTAGAACTGATCTAAGGACCTCATTTTGATGTAATCAGCATTTTTAAGGCCTACATACAAATTCAAACACATTCTAAGGTACCAGGGGTTAGTTTCAAAATGACTCTGGGTTCGTTTTGAAAAAATGAACAAGGGACATAATTCAGTGCATAAAACCAGCCTCCCTCGTCTTTGCTTACTGAGGGTTGGCAGGACATTTCATTCACACAGACTGACCAATGGGCAGTGGAATTTTGGTGTTCATTTTCTAGTTCTGCACAATCTGAGACTGCTTAGAATCAAGAGGGTCACAAAACATAGAATTCAATACCTTTCCAGGAGAAGTTAACTTTGATCATTAATCTATGGTATAACTTACCTTTGATTATTTGCTGCCACTAATCTGGAGGCTCCCTGCTCAAACCTTGGTGGATATGGACTAGTGGCAGAATAAGGAAATACCTGATAAAAGGAAAAATGTCTGTTTTTCTCTACTCTTACACTTCATCTCTGATACCAAATATGTGAGTTTTTTCCCCACACAGATTAGTTCTCTAACACCAGTTGGGGGTCCTACAGTTCTATTTAATTTTGACACTAACTTGACTGAAGTTAATATAGATACCACAGCTTAAGGGACCAGTCTCACAAGATCACCCTCACCTTCAGAGCCAATTGCAAGCCCCCAGTTGTCACCTATACTTCTGCCTGAGCAGCTATAAATTGAAGTTTCCCATGACCTCCTCCTCAGGTCCAATAATTTGCTAGAATGGTTCACAGAACCCAGGGAAATAATTGACTTACTATTACTAATTTTCCCAGTTCCACAAGATGGCAGAGTAGAAGTACTTGCATTAATCTTCTCCTGGGAGAACACCAAAATTACAGCTAGCTACTGAAAAAACCATCAACAGGAGATTGTTAGATCCCACCAAAAAAAGATACTCCATGTCCAAGGGCAAAAGAGAAACCACAACAAGATGGCAAGCAGGACACAATCATGTTTAAAATCAAACCTCATACACTGGAGAGATGCTTGGAGGGAGCAAACAAAGTCTTGAAGAGCACTGACCTCCACAAAAGACTAAGTCAGACCTGCCTTTGAGCATTTGAGTGTCTCCTGCAGAGTCATGGGTCAGCAGTAGCCTACCGTGGGGACAGGGGCTCTGGCGGCAGCAGCCCTGGGAGGCATGGCATTGTGGCACAAGTCATCCTAGAAGAGGTCGCCATTCGTCCCACTATAGAGCTGCCGAGCAGACGACCCACAGACTGGGGAACAATTACAGCAAAGAAGTTCAAGCACTGTTGTAAAAGTTGTAGGACCCACAACAGATTTCCCAACCTGGGGATCTGGCAAATTTAGAAAATTCAGCAGTGGCCACAGGACTGGAAAAGGTCAGTTTTTATTATAATCCCAAAGAAAAGCAATGCTAAAGAATACTCAGACTACCACACAATGGCACTCATTTCACACACTAGCAAATTAATGCTCAAAATTCTCCAAGCTAGGCTTCAACAGTACATGAACAGAAAACTTCCAGATGTTCAAGCTGGATTTAGAAAAGGCAGAGGAACCAGAGATCAAATTGCCAACATCCACTGGATCATAGAAAAAGCAAGAGAATTCCAGAAAAAGATCTACTTCTGCTTCACTGACTATGCTAAATCCTTTGACTGATTGAAAGATTGAAGAAGGCATGAGAAGGGGATGACAGAGGATGAGATGGTTGGATGGCATGAGTGACTCAATGGACATGAGTTAAGCAAGCTCCAGGAGATCATGAAGGGCAAGGAAACCTGGCATGCTGGGGTCGCAGAGTCAGACATGACTGAGCGACTGAACAACAAAATTACTAACTTACTACAAAGGATATATGAAAAGTCACAAATGAACAGCCAGATGAGGATACACATAGAGCAAGGTTCAGAAGGGTCCAAACACAGGAGCTTCTTTCCCCATAGAGTTTGGAGTATACCACCTTCCAGACACTTGGAAATTCTTGTTCACTAACTCAGAAGTTCTTCAAATCCCTTTGGTTAGGGTTTTTATGAAGGTTTCCTTGTATAGACATGAGTGATTAAATTACTAGCCATTGGTGCTTAGCAATCTCTAGCTTCTCTCTTCTCCACAGAGATTGGGGTTGGGGCTGAAAGTTCCAAATCTAATCTTATGGGTGGTACACAGCAATCAGAGTCCTTTTCTTAGGTACTTTTGCAAAGTCATCTCATTAAAATAAACTCGGGTGTGGTTGAAAAAGATTTTGTATGAGTAACAAAAGACATTCCTTTTACCTTTATCGCTTTGGAGCTATTTCAGGAACTGAGGATAAAAACAAATATTAATTTATTTGATTACATTATTTTCTGTGCTAGGAACCAAGGACAAAGACCAGATATATATTTCTTATTATATCACAATGCCATCTCTTTTGGAAAGACTCAAAAGAGTTTATCTAAATCTTCTTCATCACAAGGATGGTGTAATTTTGGTTAATAATAATAATTTTTGGTTGCTACAGGTGATTAAAATTTTATTGTTACTTTTAAACATTTCAGAATGAACCAGACCTATTGAGACTAGAAAAAAATCATACAAAAAGGCCCAGGGGAGCAGAATCAGTTAGTGTTCTTAAGCAAGAGATGTCTCCACTCACTTATCCATCAAAATAGTACATATCATACTAAAAGTCCAGTACTAGATGTAAATCTCAACAAAAACTACAACAGACTGTACATGTCTACTTGAAGTTACAGTCTGATGGGGAGAGATAATATGGGCTGTATCTCTTCAGATTACACATCATATAAAATCAATGGATATTAAAATTAGGATAAAAATGTAGTTATTTCACTTATTAAAAATTTGAGAACTTTCAAGTTTCTACTAAGAAATTGTTATTTGATAAGCACTCAATTAAAAATAAATTACTGAATAGACATTTCTCCAAAAAAGATGTACAAATGTTCAATAAGCACATCATTAGCCAGTGGGGAAATGCAAATCAAAACACAATGAGATGCCACTTTGTCCCTGCTAGGATAGCTATAATAATTAAAAAGACAGATAATAACAAGTGTTCATGAGGATGTAGAGAAAGTAGAACAATTATACACTGCAGGTGGGATTGTAATATGGTATTGGAAAACAATTGGAACATTGGAAACATTGGAAAACAATCTAAAATCTCAAAATGTTAAACACAGTTATCATGTGACCTGGCAATTCCACTCCTATCTATAGATTCAACTGAAATAAAATAAAAACATATGTTCACACACACAAAAAAACTTATACAACATATATATATTGTTCAAAACAGCAATATAGATAATAGTCAGAGTGAGGAAAACCCAAATGCCCATTACCTGATGATTTGAAAGGCAAATGTGGCACATACATAACAATGGATATTATTTGCAACAGAAAGGAATGAGGCATTAACATGTTACAGTATGAACAAACATTAAAAATATTAGGATAAATGAAGGAAGCCATTCACAAAAGACTACACATTGTATGATACCATTTATATAAAATGTCTAGAATAAGCAAACCTATTCAGACAAAAAGTTCATTAGTGGTTTCCCAAGGCTGGAATGTGGGAGTACAGGAAGTTAGAAAGAAATGGAGATTGTCTGCTAATGGATATGAGGTTTCTTCAGGAAGTGATGAAAAATAAATGTTCTAAAGTCATGTTGATTGTTGCAGAACTCTGTGAATATGCTAAAAACTATTGAATTTTACAGTTTAAATAGGTATATCGTAAAGCTGTTTTTTTTTTTTCTGTTGTGATTCCTTTGGTGTATTTTTTTTTTAATTGAAATGTAGTTCATTTGCAATGTTGCATTAGTTCCAAGTATATAGAAAAGTGATTGTTATGTACATATTTTCTAGATTCTTTTCCATTATAGATTATTATAAGATATTCCTGTGATATACAGTAGGCTCTTGTTCTTTACCTATTTTTAATACATTAGGTTGGCCCAAAAGTTCATTCAGGTTTTTCCGTAAGGTGCTAAAGAAAACCTGAACAAACTTTTTGGCCAACTCAATAGTTGTGTTTTATATGTTAATCCCAAACTCCTAATTTATCCCCTCCCCCTTCAAACCCCTTTGATAACCATAAACTTGGTTTTTCTAACTGTGAGTCTTTTTCTATTTTGTAAATAAGTTCACCTGTGTCATTTTTTTAGATTCCACCTATGATTGATATCATATCATATTTATCATTTTCTGTCTGATTTATTTCAGTTAGTATGATTATCTCTAAGTCCATCCAGGCTGCTGCAGGTTGCATTATTTCATTCATTTTATGGTTAAGTAATATTCCATTTTATATCTGTACCACATCTTCTTTATCCACTCTTCTCGATGGACATTTAGGTTGTCCATGTCTTGTCATAATGGTCACAGCAACACCATTTTCAGTCATTATTCTTAAAAAACCAGTTGCTGTCTATCATTTTAGGTGTCTATCTTGCCAATATGATCCAATGAAATGTAAAAACAGGCAGTAAAGTATAACAACCATTACTGACATAAATTGATCAGGCAGATGAGCAGATTGTGTTTTTATTCTTCAAAATTTTCAATAAGATAATGGTTCAACACTAGCAAAGTCAGGTAGGAATGGCATTCTTTTAGCTCACAGAACAATATTCTTTTTATTATATCAGTGTGATAGAATCTTTTCCGAGGTGTCACACAGCTTTAAAACACGCCATTGACAAGACAGTGCAGTGAATGCACCGCCTTGGAGTTGGACAGTGGCACACCGAGACCCTGACTGGGCCACTGCTCCAAAGAGTAATAAAAGGCTACTACTAAGTATTTGAACTTCCCCAAAGTAACATATGGGCTTCCCTGGCGGCTCAGTGGTAAAGAATCCGCCTGCAGTACAGGAGCCACAGGAGACATGGGTTTGATCCCTGGGTCAGGAAGAACCCCTGAAGCAGGGCATGGCAACCCTCTCTGGTATTCCTGCCTGGAGAACCCCCATGGGCAGAGGAGCCTGGTGGGCTACAGTCCGTGGGGTCACAAAGAGTCTGACATGACTGAAGAAATTTAGCATGCAGGCATGCAAAGTAACATTCACCCTGATTTATTTACTGAGATTTATGACGCACCTTGCTTTCTGTTATCCTTACCCAGAACCATGAAGTCAGCATTAGGAAGAGCAAGGCATTTACTGACATCTGCAAGATGCTGCTTGGAAAAGGAACCAGTGTGCTGGTAGGAGTCACGGATTGCTGTCTGGGTGAACAAACTTGTCTCAGTGATTTTCTACAGTAAAGTAACCCCAAGCAACCTTCAAAACAAAATCTAAATCATTTTAGCTTTAGATGAATGTAGAAAAAGATTAACATAGGATAGAATTTGGCAATTTAATTGGTTTCCCTTAATTTAATTTTCACATGCCAAAAGTGCAGACTAAAGAGGTGTTAAAATGCAGGGAACAATTTTATAGAATTATCCTTGCTCCCTGTAAGAGGTTATGAAGATGACTTTGGTGAGCATTTCCCTGAACCACTCAATTTCAATGCATGGTTGACTTGGGTATTTTGAGATGAAGTGTGTAAAGGGCTGATTTCCTTGAGATTTCTCTGTGTACACAGATCATAAATGCACATCCTTGGCATTTCTCTAAGGTCCTTATGTTGTCCGTTTAGAAGGCAGTGAATTATACTAGCTAAATACTGAAGTCATGTCCACTCTATGTGGTTAGCGAGTAAAATTTATTCTGTAAAAGTTGATTTTGTGAATTGATGAAGAAACAATTTAAAATTATAGGCTGAAACAAATAAGTATGTTTAAAAAATCATTTGAAGACAATCTAATGAAACATGTTTTTCACCAACAATATTTATAGATAAAATGATAAAGAATGTTAAGGATATTACCTTTATTTTTCATTAGAAAAGTAATGCTTATTCTTTAAAGAAAACATTGACCATAGGGAATAGTTTTAACACCTTAAGAACACCATCATACATATATATGCATAAAATATCTTAGAAGATTTAAGATATGAAAAAAATAGGTATAATACTGTAAATTCAGCATGGTCATATGTTAACAGTGGTTATGTCCTAAAAGTTGGATTACAGATGATTTGTTTTCCTAATATTTTTCTCTATTCCCCAACCTGTCCATAGTAAATATATTATACTAGACTTAAACAGAACAATGGGTTTTAGTAAAAATAAATAAATAAATAAACTAACAGAAATATGAAGAACAGATAGACAGAAAAGGAAATATCCTTAAGTGAATATGTGGGGTTTACTTTAAAATGCTCCACCACACTCTCCCTAATGGTTGGGAGAAAGGTGAAAAATAATGGCAAAATGTTGAAAATCCCTGAAGGTGATAGAAACCCAAGGTTTATTACACTATCCTTTTCACTTTTATATTCAACAATATCCAAAGAAACAGGTAAGAAAAAAAAAAAAACACTATCATAAAACAATCAATGTTTTCTTTCATTTCCTCCCATTTTTCTTCCTCAGGTATAATTTTTTGTTTTACGAGCATCAGGGACTTCCCTAGTGGTCTGTACAATAGATGGGAACCCGCCTGCCAAAGCAGGAGACATGAGTTGGATCTTTGGTCCTGGAGGATTCCACATGCCATAGAGCAACTGAGCCTGTGCACCATAACTACGGAACCCGTGCTCTAGAGTCTGGAAGCCACAACTGCTGAGCCCACACACTGCAGCTGCTGAAGCCCATGCACCTAGAGCTTATGCTCCACAACAAGAGAAGCCGCCACAATGCGAAGCCCACGCACCACAACAGAGTAGCCCCTGCTTGGCGCAACTAGAAAAAGCCTGCACACAGCAGTGGAGACCCAAATCCAGCCCAGTCAAAATTAAAAAACAAACAAAAAAGCATCAATCTTGGCTTGTAACCCTACTGTTTATCTTTACAGTAGAAACCACGAACCAGGCCATGTGCTATACACATACACACACACACACACACACACACACACACACCTTCACCTAGAACTCTCTCATCCAAGAGACAAGTTCTGTTCACCCTTATGTCTTCACTTTAGCCAGAATATGTATGTACTTTGAAGATGAAAGAGTCCAGAATAACTACTACTGCTGATTAGTCTGTTCCTAGGGAAACAGATGGGGACACAGTGGAAACAGTGGCTGACTTTATTTTTCTGGGCTCCAAAATGGTGCCCAGATGGTGATTGTAACCATGAAATTAAAAGACACTTACTCCTTGGAAGGAAAGTTATGACCAACCTAGATAGCATATTCAAAAGCAGAGACATTACTTTGCCAACAAAGGTCCGTCTAGTCAAGGCTATGGTTTTTCCAGTGGTCATGTATGGATGTGAGAGTTGGACTGTGAAGAAAGCTGAGCACCGAAGAATTGATGCTTTTGAACTGTGGTGTTGGAAAGACTCTTGAGAGTCCCTTGGACTGCAAGAAGATCCAACCAGTCCATTCTGAAGGAGATCAGTCCTGGGTGTTCTTTGGAAGGAATGATGCTAAAGCTGAAACTCCAGTACTTTGGCCACCTCATGCGAAAAGTTGACTCATTGGAAAAGACTCTGATGCTGGGAGGGATTGGGGGCAGGAGGAGAAGGGGACAACAGAGGATGAGATGGCTGGATGGCATCACCGGCTCTATGGATGTGAGTTTGAGTGAACTCCGGGAGTTGGTGATGGACAGGGAAGCCTGGCGTGCTGCAATTCATGGGGTCACAAAGAGTTGGACATGACTGAGCGATTGAACTGAACTGAACTGAACAGTTTTCAAAAACAGATGCCTGGGGTTGAATTGAAAACTGGAGAAAGGCAGAGATGCCACTGTGGATGTTGGAATGTATCATAATCCCATATGAATTATAAGGAAGGCTGAGTGCTGAAGAAATGATACTTTCCAACTCTGGTGTTGGAGAAGACTCTTGACAGTCCCTTGGACAGTAGGGAGATCAAACCAGTCAATCCTAAAGGAAATCAACCCTGAATATTCATTGGAAGGACTGATGCTGAAGTTCCAATACTTTGGCCACCTGATGGGAGTTGATCCTTTGGAAAATACCTTAATGCTGAGAAAGATTGAAGGCAAAAAGGAGAAGGGGGTGGCAGAAGATGAGATGATTAGATAGCATCACCAACTTAATAGACATGAATTTGGGCATACCCAGAGGCATATCCCTATGCCATTCATAGCTATAGCAGTCCTAGAACCCCACTCCCTTCTGACCTGGAGCTTTACAGCAATAAAGAGCCCACTGAATCATCCCATACTTTTCTGTTTTTATTCATAGTTTCCCTCTGAAGTCATGTTGCTCTTGCCTGATCCCAGAACCTCACTCAGGACTTCCTTAGTCCAGTGGGCTTAAGAGAAAGGGGTTGAGTTTTGCTTCTTTCTCTTTTCTTCAGAAAAGCTCCCTGGCATCTTATGTAAATGAGCCCATTAATGCCAAGACAACCTTTAAGTCACACAATCAATGCTTTAGTCAAGCAGATAAAATAGAATTTTACCTCACCAGGCATAATCACTATATTTTACATTTAAGGCAACATCACCTGGCAGTTAAGAATATAAGTTCTGAAGTGTCAATGCCTGGGTTCAAATATCATCTTTGCCATTTATTTTCTCTATGACCTTGATCAAGATAGTATAAGTTTTCTGTGCCTAGACTTCCTTATCTGTATAACAGAGACAATGTACCATGGTCTTCTTCACATGAGTGTTATTCCAAGTTAACATATGTAATGTATTCAGAAAAGCACCTGAAATATAGCAAATGTTGAATATGTGCTAGCTAAACAGTATCCTGATTTTTTCATTCAATATTATGAATATATTTCATCTTATTTTAAATAGTTGCTTATTTTCTATCAAATGAATATAAGTTCATCCAACAATTCACATAATTGGACAGTATCTTTTCAGTTTTATTATTATAAACTATATGGGTATAAACATCTTTGTGGATGGATTGCCTCATGTTTAATGTCAAATCTTTACCTTGAAATTCTTAAAACAGAAATGACTAAATCAAGGAATAAACACTTAAAATTGCCTGATAACTTTTTTCAAAACATAGGGCCAATCTGATTGTTTTCATTAATTTTGATGCCAGTTCAGTCCCAGACTTCAAAAGATAGAATCTGAAAAAGAAAAAAAATATTCTCCCAAGATTTGTAAAACAAATTTTCAAACACAACTTTCAAACATTATTTTGGGCATTATTTATCCTCATCTTTTGCTCTGAGAGCAATAATACTATACTAAACCCACATGAAGATGTCTTTTTTCTTTGACTTTTCTGGGATTTGAATTTAAACTTGATAAAAATGCAAAAGTGGTTGCTGACCTGCAGTACAAACTCCCAGTTATATACCTGTCTCTAAATATTGCTTCAATTTTCACTGTGTCCAAAGTCTTATAATGGAATCAGAGGTAATAAAGGGATGACTCAGAGACAAACACCACAGATACCGAAATAGCTGGGAACACATAAATTCAGGAAAGATGGAGAAAACTTGGAAAAGCAAACCCTGCCATCAGAATGTTGCTATAGGATAGCAGTAACATAGTGGTTACTACAACTCTGGGTTAGACTGCTTAGTATGAAGGTGTGATCTATCACAAAGAATTTTTATTTTGAGTTAGTGTTAAAATTAGGTAAAAGCCTAGGCAATGATGAATGTCAGTTTTTATTCGTGGAGATTATTTTGCATGAGTTTCAGTTGTTTCTGAATATTTAGTTTTTCCCTCCTCATAAAGTTTTATATGAGCATGTGGCCACCCAGCTAAACTACATTTCCTGGAAATCTTTGCTTCTGGGTTTGGCCATATGCTAGAGTTCTGGTCATTGGAATATGAGAAGAAATTATGTGTGCAATGCCTGAATATTGTCTTTAAAAGGAGTAAGTGTGTATCCTCTAGGCTTTGCTCTGCCCTGTAGTTTGACAGATGGTAGATGACTGAGCTGGACTCAAGTATGAAAATGTACTTTCTGTACTCTTCCTAATATATGACTCCAACAGAAGTCAAGTGGTTTTAAATTGTTGAAAAGAATGAAAAAAATGTCACCAGAAAAGCATATTCAATAATGTCTTCTCTACTGTTCAGTGATCTTACCCCAACTGCTGGGAGTACTATTGGCCCACCACCTTCATCTGTCAGTTCAGCTGGCAGACATTTGGTCCTGTATGAAACATCCATAAGACATTCAGATCCTGCCAAAAGGTCCTTAATATTTAGCCCAGTCCAAAACCAAGTGGCATTATCCAAATATGCCCATAGACTTTTTGGACAGGTGTGTGTGTTATTTGCTCAGTCGTGTCCTACTCTGCAACACCAAGGACTGTGGCCAGCAGGCTCCTCTGTCCATGGGATTCTCCGGGCAAGAATACTGAGTGGGTTGCCACTTCCTTCTCCAGGGGATCTTCCTGATCCAGGGATGAAACAAAGGTCTCCTACATTGTGGGCAGATTCTTTACCGTCTGAGCCACCAGATTTCAAATGGACCAAGAGTCTTATGAACTGAATGTCTTACAGATGATTTGGACTGGGCCAAATGTCCTATGAGTACCAGTTCTTCATAATTTGCCTCAGCTATGTAAAGCCACCTTGCCTAGGATCACACCATAATAAATAGCCTTTACACTAAACCTGTCTAATGGTCTAATTCCCAGAAGGTTCAACATGCAATAGTATGTACCAAGAGTGGTACAAAAATGGTAGGCAATAGAATGGGTTTTGCAGCTGGATTAATTGCCTAGCAATTAGGGCCCTATCATTGGCTATACTACTACTAGTAAGTCACTTCAGTCGTGTCCAACTCTGTGCGGCCCCATAGACAGCAGCCCACCCGGCTCCTCCCTCCCTGGGATTCTCCAGGCAAGAACACTGGAGTGGGTTGCCATTTCCTTCTCCAATGCATGAAAGTGAAAAGTGAAAGTGAAGTCGTTCAGTCGTGTCCGACCCTCAGCGACCCCATGGACTGCAGCCCACCAGGCTCCTCCGTCCATGGGATTTTCCAGGCAAGAACACTGGAGTGGGTTGCCATTTCCTTCTCCAATGCATGAAAGTGAAAAGTGAAAGTGAAGTCGCTCAGTTGTGTCCGACTCTCAGCGACCCCATCAATTGCAGCCTTCCAGGCTCCTCCATCCATGGGATTTTCCAGGCAAGAGTACTGGAGTGGGTTGCCATTGCCTTCTCCAATGCATGAAAGTGAAAAGTGAAAGTGAAGTCACTCAGTCGTATCTGACTCAGTGATCCCATGGACTGCAGCCTACCAGGCTCCTCCATCCATGGAATTTTCCAGGCAAGAGTACTGGAGTGGGGTGCCATTGCCTATAGATGGAACCCAAATAGATCTTGGTAGAATAAGATGCTCCAATTGCTAAAATTTTCACTGGTAGTGAATTGTGACAATGTGCTAGTGTAAGGGAGGCAAGAGTTAACACATTTCATCAGGTATTTTAAAAATATGGGAAAGTAGTAACTATAATGATAATGGAAGTAAGTGGCTATAACTAAGCTCCACTGATGGAGTTAGAAAAAGACAATAAAAACTAAGAGCAATTAACAGGCAATTGAAAGCCAAGTGTGAGAGCCAGAGAGCCTTTTTGGTGGTATACAAATAAGCTGTTATCTCCTGCAGCAGGTCAGAAAAAGTAAAGGACCAGATCTAGAATTTAATTGCCACTTAAGAAATTTGTAATTTCCTTCCCCAAAACTCTAGGTTCCCCAGAATGAGAGGTTTTAGTAACCATATAAGGCATACTTCCACTAGGGGACCAAGCAAGAGTCCCTTCAAATCATATACTAGCTGCTGCCTGAACATTTGGGATCCTTATGTCCAGAGACCAGGGAGCAAAGAGTCATCACCTTGACAAGGTTACTGTTACACAACGTGGGGGTGGGGGACAAGAAGGAATATTTTTGGCCCTCTGGTGATCCACTTAGATGCCATTTCATACTCTCTTGCCAAGTTTTTATGGTAAATCAACAAGTGAAGTATTGATAACACTAATTTAAGAAGAGCATGGTGACCAAGATTGAAGTTCTGGGCCATGCCACCAGACATGGTGACCCTTGAAATCACCAGTGATGTTAACTGTTGGGAGAAATTTGGAATGTATAGTAAAGGAGAAAGATGGTGAGCATTAGTTGTGACCCCAAAACCAATAGGAATCAGGGAGGATTTGCTCTCTGAAATGAAATAAAACAAACAACAAACACATACTTAATGATTAATTGTGGTAAGGCGTTAAAAGTTCAACCACTCAGCTTAACAAGGGAAGACTATGATGAGCCATTTTACTTCTGTGGAATCAAACTAGGCTGTCATCACTTCACTGCAGCTCCATCTATTTGTCCCACACTGATCCCTTCCTCCTCCTCCTACAGTCTTCCTCCATCAGCATTCTCTAATAAACATGGCATATGTTGCAACTCATCTCAGAGTGTGCTGTCAGAGAACCCATCCTATTGTGACATATACTTTATTCCTCATACTCCTTGAAACATGTTATTCACATAGATTATGAGACACGATAGTCTGGTCTTTCATCTACTTGATTGGCCATTGTTTCTTCCTCTGTTTTGTCATTTCTCTAACTTAGCATGCCTCAGGACTCCCTTTCCAGTCTTTTTCCCTTCTTTTATCTCCCTATACTCTTGTTGATATTACTAGTCTTGTTGCCTTAAATACCATACAGTCTATTCTTTTTTAAAGCAGCCATTATGTTTAAACATCAAGTAATGTCATTCCTTTCCCAAAAACCACCCCATAATTTCTCAAAGAGAAACCAATTCTGTTCCTGTTGCTGTTTATTTTCTGGGATAATAAATTTTCTGTCCTATTTTATAGGACAGATACCAGAGTTTCTCTACTCTGGATATACATACTGCCTAAGAAGCTGAAATTCCAATTATAGAAAGAATAAATGCTTTGACTTTATTAATTAAAAATAATTTTATAAAACAGATATAAAAATAATTGGCCCTCTAAATCAAGTGCAAATAACATTAAAGATAAACAAAAGCACATTTTTTAGTTAAAGTCAGGTTTCTACTATGTCAATTACCCTTCTCTGCTAGCTGAAGCTCCAATACTTTGGCCACCTGATGGGAAGAGCCAACTTATCAGAAAAGACCCTGATGGTGGGAAAGATTGAGGGCAGGAGGAGAAGGGGGTGACAGAGAATAAGATGGTTTGATGACACCATCAAGTCAATTGATATGAGTTTGAGCAAACTCCAGGAGATGGTGAAGGGAAGCCTGTCAGGTTACACTCCATGGGGTCACAAAGAGTCGGACATGACTTAGAGACTCAACAACAATAACAACAACAACAACAATCATTCCCCTAATTACACAGGTCAAGTCCTTTTTTCTCTCACCCTTCCAGTCCATCCATCACTAAAGCTTGTAGTTCTATTTTCAGAAGATTTCCCTTATAGAAGTAACTGTTAATATCCAACATAGATCCCCATTCCCCTTCACATTTCCAGTCTCCATGTGGTTAGGTTGAAACCATGGAATTAATTCAAGCCAAATAAGTTTGGATAGCAATGATGAGCATCACTTTGCTAATTAGGAGCTGGTGTGCTTCCTCCTGGAGAAGGCAATGGCACCCCCACTCCAGTACTCTTGCCTAGAAAAATCCCATGGATGGAGGAGCCTGGTAGGCTGCAGTCCATGGGGTTGCTAGGAGTCAGACACAACTGAGCGACTTCACTTTCACTCTTCACTTCCATGCATTGGAGAAGGAAATGGCAACCCACTCCAGTGTTCTTGCCTGGAGAATCCCAGGGACAGGGGAGCCTGTTGGGTTGGCATCTATGAGGTCGCACAGAGTTGGACATGACTGACGTGACTTAGCAGCGGTGCTTCCTCCAACTCTCTCTTCCTCTGCTGTAGTGACCTTTGCAGGCCATGTGTTCCAGAGGGAAGCTTAAAGATGGAAGGTCTCCTCCACTTAGAGGAGACCTGCTGTGGAGAGCTGCCCAAACAGTGTCAAACAATGATATGAGAAATCCACTTTTTTTGGGGTTAAGACACAGTTTGGAGATCTGTTACTCTAAAAATTAACAAGATTCATACCAGGAACAGGCAGGAGCTTCTCTAACAAAGACAAAAAGCAAAATATGTGGCATCAGCTGAGGAGTTGAGCTTTAGAGTAACCAGGGAATGAAACTGTAAGTTGAAAAGATATTAAACCCTCTTATTAGTATCAAAACATGTAATCACACTATTATCTACAGTAACTCTGATCAGATCATTACTGAGCTAGAAACTCTAGGAGAAGAAATGGGAAAAGAAGTAAGTGATGTTAATTGCATCTTCTAGGCTCTAAAAATGCCACATCATCACATTGTTTTCCTCACTCCCCACAAGTTAACTCTTCAGTACTCTCTATGTCAGTTCATTACTCACCATTATCCTAAACTATATTATTGTTTACTCAATACAGTAAAATCTCTTAATAGAATAAATAGATATTCTATTTACTCAATAGAATAAAATCTCCATGAGAGAGGGAATTAGAGTCCCATGTTTACAACTTTATCATCAAAATCTTAACAGTGTCTGCCATGTAGTAACAAAAATAAATATTAAACAACTGAGGAAAAGAAACAATAAACTCACTCTAATGGTTTGTTTGAAATGAAGACTCCTTAACTAATATGTATTGATATCTGTCTGCCTTTCTTTCTAATTCCTCTTCACCTTTGCATTCTAACACAGTCTCTCTTCTCCTTTTCCTTCTCCATGCATTTGCTCTATTCTTTTCTCCCTAAAGACTGGCTTCCCTGCTTCCAAGGTCACATAGCAGCCCCACAGCTTCCAAATCAAGTTAGTTCCCTCACTACACAGTAATTTCAAAGTATCTTGAGAAATAATCTGATGGAGCTGATTTGGATTATTTATGAACATTCATTTATGAATACTGGTTGGGGAGGAGGGAAGAGGTATACACACAGCTGTCAATGTACTAAGCAGAAATATGGAAAGGTGACTACTACAAATGCTCTTGACCATGGACTAATAGAGAAAAAGCTGCTGAATAAATTTTCAAATGACTCTTTATCAAGTGGGGCCTCAGAATACCAATAATTCATAAAGTAATGAAAAAGTCCTAAAATTCACATTGTGAAAGGAAATAGATAGCTGTGTGATATTATTGATTAAAAAGCAAGGAAATAATCAAAAGTTTAATTAAATTATACATAAAGCAATATTCCAAAATCTTTGGAGTTACTTGTTCACAATTACATGTTTGAAGCAAAACTCTCTTCATTGGGAGCATACTTAATGACAGTGTGACCAAAAAATGATAAAGTTTAAAAATAGAATCATATGCAATTTTCCTCCTTTATTTAATTCTTTTATTCCCTCTGTCTTCCATTTAGGTATAGAAAAATTAAGTAGCTCAAACAACCAACTTGTAAGCAGATGATAAAGAATGGGTGCAATAGTTTACTCTAGCACTTTCCTGGCAAAGTCATAGATCAAACTAAAAGATTCTGACAGTAAATATCCTGTGTATCAGTATGATTAATCCAGAGATATAGCTACTGATTTAAAGTAAACTTATGATTATATTGTATGAACTATGCTTTAAATATTACTCCAGTTATGTAATCTATTCTAATCAAGCCTGTGGGCATTCTAATTTGGGAAAATAATTTTAATATATCATTTTATTATTGATAATTATATAACATTCAAGTGATACACACAGTTGTCTGATATATTTGTTTATATTATATGATACATATATACACACACAGATAAATGACACAAATGTTTGTTGAAAACATTAAATTGGAATTATTTCTAAAACTATGTTGTGAGTGGAAATACTATTAATATCTTTTAATTCTTCTCAAATTCTTCAGATACCCATTATACTTTGCTGCCCAGAAGCTGTCATATTTTATTCCAATACTAACATCTCTTTATTTTCCTGCATAAAATGTCCCTTCTGTTTCTCTTCCTACATTAGTCAAAAGATATATCCCATAATATAATACAGATGATTATCTTATTATTTTACATTGTAAAAAAGTTTTAACACTCATTTTCACTCATTTAGGAACTATATATGCACACACACATTTAAGTGTATAAACACACACATAAACTGTCAATATGCTACATGCTGGAGAAATCACGGTGAACAAGCCAATTTAGTTCCCTCAAATTGCTTAGAGTCTAATAAATAAAAATTATTAATCTCTTACTCTATGCCAACAGGTGATGAACAAAAGATGATAGCTGATTTTAGTCTTTAAACCCTTTGTTCTAGGGTTAATACTATTTTAAAGATGATGATAAATTATTTAACAAATCCAAGTTTAGATATAACAAATCCAAGTTTAGATACTGTCATTTTTAAAGTTTCTGGAAATCTAATCTTCAAACACTAATATTAGTTATCAACGTAGCATTTGAAGCACTAGTTGCTGACATCTGAATTAAAATCTAACAGCCTCACAATTTTTTTCTCCAAACATTCTCTTCTTTTAGACAACTGCTGAGAAAGCTAAATACATATTTCACTAATAAATGGGAACCCAAAACAGCACTTTAATATCAGATAGGCTAACAGTGATACTCAAATGTAAGACTTTCTTGTAACCTAGATCAAACACACAGCTCACACCCAAGCCATAAACAGGCTTTCTCTATGTCAAAGAATGGAACCCAGTCAGGATGATTCCCTAAAGGCTTGGGGAATGCTCTGAGCAGAAGCACAGAGATACAGGATGGTAACTGGCCCTCCCCTTTAGTGTGGGCCTTGGTCACACGTGGGTCCTAGAGACAAGGAGGAGAAAGCAGGAGAAAGAGGTGCACTGTGATCCTAATTAACGACAGTGGTCCAACCACTGACCAAGATTCTGAGGAATCAGACTTCTCCCTTTAGAGAAACAGAAGAAAAGAAATGTTCTGGAGAGAATGGTACTCTTCTCCTGTGAAATTAATTAGTAAACACTGAAGTCAGAATATAACCCAGGTATTTTCACTTCAAGAATTATTATTTTTTACTGGTCTACTTAAAAAAAAAAAAGAATAATATTGCTATATTGTATTTTGAAAAGAGCTTTATTTACAAAAATGAACATCTAATTAATGAAATACTTGAAGCATTCATTTTTAAGCATAAATGATTCCTCTGCTTCTCTTTTAAGCAAATAGCCTCTTTTCACTACATCTACTTATACCACTCATTACTCACAAGTGAATTCTTACCAAAGTGGTTTTCTCAGGTTTTATCAACCCTTACTACCCTCCAAGCTAAGAAACATTTAAAATTTTCCATTAGTGATACTTGATGAACACATGGAGATAGAAATAATTATCATGATTAAATAATAAGTAAAGTAATGACAATTTTAGAAAAAAAATTAGTTACCCTTCCAAGAAATATATTTTTTCTTAATTTTTTAAAACTGCAATATTAATGACAGGAGAAAGTTGCCTGGTTTGTCAGATACTAACATTTGAGTAATATGGAACACACAGCCTATGAAATTCCACTATCCCTGTTAAGTAAGTTCTGTTGTGTTTTTTTTAATTTTTTAAATACTCATTTCTTTCTCCCACCACCACGTTTCAGGATAATATTGACTTCAGTGTTTCTGTGCCTTTGAAATGTGTTTTACCAATTTCTGTAATTATTTTCCTCTCTCTCTATTTTGTAAACCATGATTTGTCCATCTTTAACACTCAGAACTTCCAGATGTTCAAGCTGGTTTTAGAAAAGGCAGAGGAACCAGAGATCAAATTGTCAGCATCTGCTGGATCATCAAAAAAGCAAGACAGTTCCAGAAAAAACATCTATTTTTGCTTTATTGACTATGCCAAAGCCTTTGACTGTGTGGATCACAATCAACTGTGGAAAATTCTGAAAGAGATGGGAATACCAGACCACCTGACCTGCCTCTTGAGAAATCTATATGCAGGTCAGGAAGCAACAGTTAGAACTGGACATGGAACAACAGACTGGTTCCAAATAGGAAAAGGAGTACGTCAAGGCTGTATATTGTCACCCTGCTAATTTAACTTATGCAGAGTACATCATGAGAAACGCTGGGCTGGAAGAAGCACAAGCTGGAATCAAGATTGCTGCGAGAAATATCAATAACCTCAGATATGCAAATGGCACCACCCTTATGGCAGAAAGTGAAGAGGAACTAAAAAGCCTCTTGATGAAAGTGAAAGTGGAGAGTGAAAAAGTTGGCTTAAATCTCAACATTCAGAAAACTAAGATCATGGCATCTGGTCCCATCACTTCATGGCAAATAGATGGGGAAACAGTGGAAAAAATGGCTGACTTTATTTTTTGGGCTCCATAATCACTGCAGATGGTGACTGCAGCCATGAAATTAAAAGACGCTTACTCCTTGGAAGCAAAGTTATGACCAACCTAGACAGCATATTAAAAAACAGAGACTTTACTTTGTCAACAAAGGTCTGTCTAGTCAAGGCTATGGTTTTTCCAGTGGTCATGTATGGATGTGAGAGTTGGGACTGTAAAGAAAGCTGAGCACCGAAAAATTGATGCTCTTGAACTGTGGTGTTGGAGAAGACTCTTGAGCGTTCCTTGGACTGCAAGGAGATCCAACCAGTCCATCCTACAGGAGATCAGTCCTGGGTGTTCATTGGAAGGACTGATGTTGAAGCTGAAGCTCCAATACTTTGGCCACCTGATGTGAAGAGCTGAGTCATTTTAAAAGACCCTGATGCTCGGAGGGATTGAGGGTAGAAGGAGAAGAGGACGACAGAGGATGAGATGGTTGGATGGCATCACTGACTTGATGGACATGGGTTTGGGTGGACTCTGGGAGTTGATGATGGACAGGAGGCCTGGTGTGCTGCAGTTCATGGGGTCACAAAGAGTCAGACACAACTGAGCCACTGAATTGAACTGAATACTCAGATAGATAAAGGCAGTGGCTCTCTACCTCATAGATTTATGTGCCAGCAGAATTGTACACTTCCCGATTTTAGAATTTGCAACAATATTTTTGGTCTGATGACACTGTCGCATCCTTGAAGCAAGAGACCATATCCTATTCAACTCTGAAATCTTCCTCCCTCAGAGTCCATCACAGTTTCTGTCTAAGAAATGAATGAACAGTTTTTGGAAGGGAGTGAGTACAGAAATTCATAAGTCTAAACTCTCAGAAAATTATTTCTCTCCCCTCAACTCTATATCTATTAATATCCATATGAATATAATAACCAAGCTCTATTTTAACCTCTATATATAGTTTGGGGAAGTCTGTGTCTTACAGGAATGTTAGAGCATAAGAAGACTGATTTGTGATGATTAATTATGATCCATGTCAAGCAGGACAACAAAATATCTAAAATCTTTACAATTTCAGAGGCTAGCTTCTACATGATTTACTGGAAGAGAGATACGATTTCTTACATGAAAAGTAAATTGACTGGCCAGCTCTTTCACTATTTAATAACTACACTTGCATAGGGGAATATTTTGATTCAGCCAGTCAACTTCATAACACAAATCTATATGTAAAAAAGAAATCACTGCCAAAGAATTTTAAACTTAAAATAGATAGATATAACAATAGTCAGATTGGCGGCTAATTTAAATGACCTACATCATTTTAGATTTAGAATCAATTTTACTTGATTTTCAAAAGGTCTTTGTTTCATTCCACAAAGCTATTTGACCACTTACTATTAATAAGTGCCAGTCACCCCTGCTCTAGGTAAGGAAGAAAGCTAAACACAGCATCATTTGTAGGAGCTTTTATCAGAAAATGTCTGACAGAAGGTTTTTAAGGAGTATCTAACTCATGTTATAGGGCATTAGCAGGAGGAGGCTGGCCAAAATTCAGCCATTTTCAGGAACAACAGATGAAAGATGGTTCTGGGAAAAAGGAAGAATTTTTCCTGTAAATTACCACTCATTGAATGGACAATGTGGATTTTATCAACAGGGATGCACAGGACCAGTAAGGAGATAAAGCTTTGTGCAAAAGGGAGTAGGGGAAGCAGCTGCAAGGGACAAAGAGATGCATTTTATTAAAATGTATAGCTAGGGAATTCCCTGGTGGTTCAGTGTTTAAGACTCTGAGCTTCTACTGCAGGGAACGTGGGTTCCATTCCTGGTTTAACCAAGATTCCATATGCTGCACATCCAAAAAATAAAAAATTAAATAAAATTATAAATAAATGAGCAAATTGGGCCATAATATGAATAGCAGGATAAAATAAAATGCACTGTGACAAGGGGATGAGGTACCATTGAGGACACATATTGCCACCAGCAATGCCAAAACAGACCGCTCTTTTGAAAAAAATTCAAAGTACACAGATACCCTACCTTTGATCCTCACACATAAATAATAAAAGTTTAAGGTGTCAAGTTGTATTTACTTTGTTGGAGGCAGATTTTTTTCCTTGTATCTTACAATATCCAGAGGAAAAATCTTCACTCTGTTCATATATCCAGAAAAATGTTATTTCTTCTAATAAATGATTTTGTGCTTATTATTTAAAAAGAACTTTATTATATGAAAATTAAACATGGAATTGATCACATTCCCTGTTTGTGATGGTAATTACTAGAAAACTCAGGAACTAGTTTTAATGCAAATGTTCAGGCCTTAAAGAGTGTAATTTTTTTATAGATACCATTCCTGTATTTATCATATTTTTCTTGCTTTGCCTGGATATCTTGAGTATAGTTTATAATAATTCATCATATACATATTTTTAAATGACCTTAAATCATTTTTAGAAATTTGAGGAATAAATGAATAATCTGACAAATTAAGAAGAGAAAGAATGAACGAGTAAATGAATGAATAATAAATAAGATCTATCCCTCCAGAAAAATCTTTACAGGTAACGAGCAAATGCAAGTTTAATATAACACTACATTAAGTTGAACACTAAAAACAAAATTGGTTATTATTTAAAATTTGATGTTGGGCATTCTCTCAGCCCACATTTTCCATACCAGAAAGTTAGAGTTTGACTGGTCTTATTCCTGTCTCTAAACTCATTTCATATCCAAACAAGCTGTTTTATTCAATAAATATTTATAAAGCTCTCTCCTGACATGCATTCAAAGTTGTTCTGTCAAAGAGAAAAGGTTAGCGAAGCTCAATTAGACCAAATGGAATGCTTGAGAGAACAGAACTGTCTTTGGCATTTTTTGAACCTTAATACTGAGTTAGTCGATTCTGTGTCCTTGGACAAGGAATTTTGTAGCTCTGGGCTGGAATTGACAAATTTGTCAGTAACACCTGCCTACACCAATCTCTATATGGGAATGGGTAATAAGACATCACATCAGGGTTACACATGATAGTGTAAAGGAAAAAATATATTTTCAGGTAAGCATTTCCCAGCTATTTTGTGTCCTTAAAAGAGTGACTGCACTATTGCTCTGAGACTAATAAACAGATGCTCTATTTCACCTCAAAGGAATATATCATATAATACAGAAATATCTGCAGAAGAGACAAATAAAACATATAGGGAAGCTTGCGGGAAAAAAGGAGGGGCTACTCTTAAGTCACTGAAACAATTTTTTCCTCTTCTAATTGTGCCTCTTAAGTAAAAGCTAAAACGTGCATGCAGTAATTCCCAGCTTGGTCACCAGAGAATTCTCATTTAAACACTGGATACAAACAGTTGAAATGGAGATTCAAACTGAGCAAATGTTCAGTTTAGTAAGACAAGCACGTGCTATAGCTGCAAATTTGGGAAGAGCCATGTGGATCTAAAATGCAGTGCCCATAACTCTATAGGATAAAGCAAGATGCAGATGTTTTTGTTACATGACTGATTTGTGTAACTGGACAGAGGAGACTTACTAATAATTTAGGGGGGACATAGGAACATGAAGAAATCTCTGATGGGAATGAAGTAAAAAGAGTAAAATGGCTTAAATATCAGCAGTTTTACTTTTCTCAACTATGTGTTACCAATAGAGGTTAACACATAAACACATTTTTAAGTCATTAGTCAATGCTGGACATTCTCTCACCACATCAAAAATGCATAAGTTCTGGTACTTAGCTTTAATACTAACTTGCTATTTGAGTTTAGGCAAGGTTCTTTCTAAGACATTGTTTTTATTAATAAAAATGAAACTAATATAGTTCCTTCCTATCTTCCAAGATCATTGTAAGGTTAGAATGAGATGGTAGGTGAATGTACAGCCTGGCATCTAAGTTCAAAATGTCAATTGTTCAAAATAAATCAGCTGTCCAAATATAGGATATGAAAAAATATACTTAAAATTGTATTGTTAAAATAAGATTGCAATCACCTATGAATGGACATTTCAATTCACTGGTTGCTAAAAGCTAATGAAAACCAAGACTACAAAAACAGAACTGTTGTCTAGCTTAAGGGACAGACAGGGTACTCTACTCTGTACTGTCACATCAAGTGGACATTGCTCAGAACTTAGAACGCTGCCTAAGAAGGGTTAAGTAAAGTATTTGGAAACATTGTCATAAGAACAAACTTTGAAACAATCAGGGATGATTACCCAGAACAAGTAAAGTTTCAGAAGCGTTGTCAATTACATTAGAAAAAGAATTCTGAGTTGAAATGTGCCTAGCAATTAGAGCTGTCCATAAATGAAAAGACAAAGCTGCAATGTAATGAACTTTCTGTCACTAGATGGGTTCAAGCATAGGCTAGGTAATCAATCAACTGTCAGTGTGCTATACAGAAGACAGTACTAGATATGCTCTAAAGTCTCTTCCAACTAATTATTTTAAAATTGTGAACATATCCAGTGCTCTTTCCTACCGCATGAAATTATTTTCAGTTCGGCATTTGAGAGCTAACCAGAAAGGAAAAACAGAATTATTGTCAGTACATCAGCGCGTTGAGAAGAGATGGAAAATGCTACACCTTTGTATGCAGGGCTGGGGTTGTGATTTGGACAATTAAAAGTTAGAAATAGAACGTCAACAGTGTTGTCCTGATAGAAATACTGTATAATTTTTAAGAAGGTGAATTCCACTATCCTTAAGCAGTTGGATGGGGAGGGGTGGAAAAGAACAATAGGAAGAGAAGGAAAGAATTGGTAGAGAAAAGAAAGAAAACTCAGTGCTGTAATTCCTTACTAATTATCGTATTTGTCTGGATTTTTTTTTCATCTGCAAGTGGAAGAATCACAGACTGTCTTAAGAAAAAAAAGGGAAATGTATTTACTCACATAATTGTCAAGTCCAAGGGTTCTAGCTGGCCTGGCTTGATCCCACGCCTGAACCAGTCACCTCCGCTGGGGGATGGAGGATTCTCATTGGCTGTCCTGGGCCTTTGGGTCCACCTTTTGTACCAGTCGGTAAAGTTGGTAGCTAGCCTCCTGGCATTAGCAGAAGGAGGGAAAGTGGGATCAATTACAAGAAGAAAGAATGCTGGCCAAGGTAAATACATGCCCAACACACTTATCATATACAGCAATTGGACAGAAAGGAGCTGATGGTGACCCTCTTTTTCCCTTTTGAATGATATTCTTTAATAAAACAATAATACAAAGAAAAAGAAGATGGATGGAAGCTTTGAGGCAGAAGATCTATAGGACTTTGCACTTTCCCATACATATGACAAGTGGGAAAGGAAAAGAGGCAGAGGGGCTGGAGGGGTTTGCCAGGAATTCAGAGACAAGGCACAAGCAACAGTTTGGGACATGAGCCAGGTTACCAAAGTTGGCGTGTGTGCTTGCATGCTCAGTCATGCCCAACTTTTGTGACCCCATGGACAGTAGCCTACCAGGCTCCTCTGTCCATAGGATTCTCCAGGCAAGAGTACTGGAATGGTTAACCATTTCCCCCTTCAGGGGATCTTCCCAATCCAGGAATCAAACCCATATCTCTTGTGTCTCCTGCATTGGCAGGTGGATTCTTCATCACTGAACCACCCGGAAAGCTCTATTATGCTATGGCAGTTTTGCTAGATCTAGTGTTAATAGCCTCTCACTCTGTGAAGGAAGAGTCCCAACATTTATACAGATCTCGCCACTGCCCACAAGACACCCCTTTCCATAGAGTCTCCCTCTATGAAACCTCTCCTTTGAAACCACATGCCAGTGGCATATGGCATTTCCCTGGTCATGGGCAGGGGCAGCAGAATGAGATACATTCCAACAGAAGATAATGTAAAAAATAAGCCAAAATCTCCTTTTTCCATGGCTGAGTCAGAAAGGTTAGTCAAAGCAGAACATCCATGGACACATTCATATGGCAGAGTGAAGACTGGCTCCTTTGTTCATGAGAGAAAATGTAAGCAGTATTTAGAGAAGCAACAATACCTACAGCATTTTGTGTGAATTCTCTGCCATGTGTTCATTGTTTTCACTTTTGCACTGGCTTTCCCAACTATAGTTCTAACACCCATGGGACACCATCACTATCACATGCCTTATCTATTTGGAGCAGTGTATTTGGTAATCTGCAAACAGTACATGCCTAATAAATGTTTGTTTGCTGATAATAAAAAAATGTGGCTCTAATGGTAATTTTGAAATTAACAATATTATGCAAACGAGAGACATTGTCATCTTGTGGAAATGCGTTCTTCCAATGAAATATCATTGAGTAATACACTAATATGCCATTACTCTGAAGATGCTGGTTCTGCATTGTAAAAAGAAGGGGAAAAAAGCAATTAGTTCTTATTCACCATTTATACTGTGAATGCTTATGAGTTAGATGGTACTGTCAAATGCATGATTAAAAACATACTTTCAACATGAATATGCAACTTATTCATCATTTCTGTTAACAGAAGAATAAATTGCTCTTGTTTTGAAATAAACTTTATAAAAACTCGGAAAAAACCTTAAAGGAGAAAAATTGATTTTATTTACAGTTACTACTAGGAAAACAATATTTAGATGTGTTATAAAAAGAAAATCTGTTTCATGAAATAAGTTATGGCCCAATAACTTGAAGGTCTTTTTTTTAATTTAAAATTCTCTAGCTCATTCAATGGCACCCCACTCCAGTACTCTTGCCTGGCAAATCCCATGGATGGAGGATCCTGGTGGGCTGCAGTCCATGGGGTCGCGAAGAGTCAGACACGACTAAGTGACTTCACTTTTACTTTTCAATTTCATGCACTGGAGAAGGAAATGGCAACCCACTCCAGTGTTCTTGCCTGGAGAATCCCGGAGATCGGGGAGCCTGGTGGGCTGCCGTCTATGGGATCGCACAGAGTCGGACACGACTGAAGCGACTTGGCGGCAGCAGCTCATTCAGACTGAACCTGATGACATTAAATTTAGATAAGTTTTCAGAATGCATAATTTCCCATGGGCTAGGCTGAAAACCTCGTGTGTACATGTGTACGTGTGTGTGTGTGTGTGTGTGTGTGTGTGTATGTGTGTGTATGTATGCTGTGCTATGCTTAGTTGCTCAGTCATGTCCAACTCTTTGTGATCCATGGACTGTAGGCCACCAGGCTCCTCTGTCCATGGGGATTCTCCAGGCAAGAATACTGGAGAATCCCCTCCTCCAGGGGAATCTTCCCAACCCAGGGATCAAACCCAGTTCTCCTGCATTGCAGACAGATTCTTTACCATCTAAGTCACCAGGGAAGCCCAAGAATACTGGAGCGGGTAGCCTAACCCTTCTCCAGGGAATCTTCCTGACCCAAGAATCAAACTAGGGTTTCCTGAATTACAGGCAGATTCTTTACCGCTGAACCAACAGGGAAGCCCATATATTTGGCAAAACTAATACGATTATGTAAAGTTTAAAAATAAAATAAAATTTAAAAAAATAAATTAATTAATTAAAAAAATTAAATGTATAACCCCCGCCTCCAATCTTCTTGTCATTCACTTATGTTAAATAAGGGAGTATTCCCTGGTGGCTCAGATGGTAAAGAATTTGCCTGCAATGCAGGAGGCCCAGCTTCGGTCCTGGGATCAGGAAGAACACCTGGAGAAGGGAACGGCTACCCACTCCAATATTCTGGCCTGGAGAATCCCATAGACAGAGGAGACTTGTGGGGTTCATGGGGTCTCAAAAAAGTCAGACACCAGTGAGTAACACTTTCACTTTTCACTGTTAAATAAGCTCGAGCAGAGTTAGTTAGCTCATTTCAAACCTATGTGGAATCATAAGATTAGGAGAACATAACTATCCTCAGGGAACATCTCCTAAAAGGAACACAAAATTAACTGTCTTCAAGGGCCAGACAGGTAATAGAAATGTAAGACATCAGAGAGTGATAGAGCCTGTGGAGTATTACAGACTATCCTCAGACAAGCTGCATCAGATTCAGCTTATAAAAATGATGATGATGGAACAAACTTCTCTGTACTGGATCTGACTCAAACCAACTAGGTGAAACTCCAGGCCTAATGATCAGCTATCTTATTTCATAGATAGAAAATTGCTGTGGATGTTGTGTTAAGTAAGTGAATTAAAGATGTTATAGAAAGTTGTGGCAAAGCTAGATCTAGATTCTAATTGTTCTGTCTTTTTGTTGTATGACTTTTACATTATCTAACTGATTCTATTTCCAATATTCAGAGCCTATCATTCTGGCCTTTAACATCTATTCATGTATATAAAAATTGTGTTGAATTGTGCATTGATGTCTCTGTTCTTTTTACTTTTTCCTATTAACAAAAGACTATTACATGAAGTAAAATACAGTGGAAAAAAAACTTATAAACATATTGAGGTTTTGGTGGGAAAGTAATCTTCCTTTATAAGTTACAAAGAACCAAAATTTTCTATTCTCAGAGGTGGACTTAACTAATAATAAAAACTGAGCCTACCATGTTCTTTATTCATATCTAGTTCTGCTACATTTGCATAGATATTTCCTTGGAGAGAATGATAGACCATTTTATAATACCCTCTGCAGTTAGCCTGACATGGATCTTCATAGTTTGCTATTAATAAAAGAAAGTTTGTCAGGACCAACCAAAGAATAATTAATTTTTTGCTTTCTAGACTATTTGCAAATAGACTGTCATTCCACTTTTTTTTTCCCCACACAGGTTAACCATATGTCATTACACTTTAGGAAAGATTTAGTTTTGCTTAGATGAGACAAGGCAAGCAAAAGGAGTCTTCAATCTGATGATCAGCAAGGATGACATCATGCCAGGAATAATCACCATGTTTACATTGGTTATGTCCATCAGGACATAAGCAATTGTTGCTCCTATATAGTCCAGAGAAGAGAAACAAAAAAAATCTAATGAGTATCATTATTGAAGTGGCTCCAATCCCTTCTGTTCAAATTACAATTATTATTTGCCTTGAAGCCTTCCAATTATATAGGAATTCTTCAGTAACAAGTTATCTCTTCTGGAAACTTGTTTTTCATTCTTAAAATAGAAGTATAGCTCTACCTTGAACACAATGATGAAAGATGAGAGAATACAACCCAATCTGTTTGTATGAATGATTTGGACTGACTTCCTTTTTGGCAACTGCATACTCAAAGAATTAGGAATAAATGTGTTCATTCAACAAAAATGTATCTTGTTTGATTGAATAACAGTCTGATCCAAGCTAAAGAGTCTCAGAAAAATGGAAAAGATTTGTGAAGAAGTGAATAAGATATTCATGGAGTAATGGAAATAAAACAACACACTAGAATTTGTTAAAGACATACAAATACATAGAATATAATAAATGATATATACATATCATCTAGAATATAAGAATGATATACAGTTCTTCTTACCAACCCGTAGTTGCTAAACAACTATAGTTATTCATTTATGCCCTAGTCCCAAGACCTCCACTATTAATCGAGCTTCCAGTATTAATGCTGCCTGTGTAAGTTAAGATTTTTTTGGTTGTAATCAATAGACATCAACATTGAATAACTACAGATATTAAGCTAAACAGTTGTTATGTAGCACACAAATTTAAATTTAATACTAGTGAGCCAGATTCAAAGAAAGATAGGAATCAAGGAAATTACTTGAATTCTCAGAGGAAAGTATCTGATTTGTCTTATTTGGGACATTATGTCCAGAGAAGGCATGATGCTTTACTTGGTAATCCCAACAAAACTGCATACCCCTATGCAATTTGAAGCTGATTCTTCAAAACGAAAGAGAGATATTATCAAATGGGAGTAAGGTGAATAAAATAAACTCCACTGGAGTTTCCCAGGTGGCTCAGTGGTAAAGAAGCCACCTGCCAATGCAGGAGATGTGGGTTCAATTCCACGTCTGGGTCAGGAAGATCCCCTGGAGAAGGAAATGGCAACGTGCTCCAATATTCTTGCCTGGGAAATTCCATGGACAGAGGAGACTGGTGGCCTACAGCCCATGGGTTTGCAAAAGAGTTGGACTAAATTAAATCCTTATCAGTAGTAGTAATATCAGGAGCATCAATCACTAAAATTTGCTATTTCAGTCCTATAATGGGTGCTCTGCCAACAATAGTCACTGATGCTTACAGCCACTGATGATAAGAATTTTCTTATTCACATGTCATAGGTAAAGAAGAAAAAGTCTACAGTGGTTAAGTCTAACTGTACTTAGAATCATATAGCTAGTAAATGCTTAGAACTGGTGGTTAAGGCTTCTTAGACCTCAGTTTTTATGAGCAATATTTAAGAAAAATTAATCAAATTTTTTTCTTAATTGAATTGTCTTAGTCACAGATATTGTCTATAAAATTTTATAAAATCTAAAGGAAGTAGAATTCAATGTGGGGGTCAAGAGCAACCATAATACATTTAACTCTAATGTTCATTAGAGAATTACTTCTCTAATGAATCCTGCTAATTCCTTTTTTTTAATGCCCATTATTTGGATGTTACTAGAAAGTAGACATTAATAGAGATTTAATTTAATTAACCATGGCTAATATCTATTGAGTAGTCACTATGTGATTAATATTAGATATAAAAACATGCCCACTTCTTACTCCATTCTATCCCTCTGCTCTTTCCTTACGTTGAATCTCTCTTCTTCTAAACATGGTTATTCATCATCAACATACTGACATTTTGAACTGAATAGTTCTTTTCTGTGGGGCCTGTCTTGTACATTGTAGAGTGTTGAACACCATCCCTGCCCTCAGCCTACTAGATGCCAATAGCACTGCTTTGCCAGGTGAGACAATAAAAGATATATCCAGAATTTCCCAAATGTCCCGGGGTGGTGGAAGAGGAGGTTACACATAAAGTCACTCTTGGCCAATAACAACTGCCCTGGAGTTATTCTTCTCTGTACCTATTTCTTGTTCTCATCCCTGACATTTTTTGAAAATCTTACAAAATCATCTGTATAGTCATCTTTCCAGAGTCTTTAAGCTCTCTCTTTTAAATAGATTATTTCCATTGGCTTCAAATTCAGAAGCGACCCCTTTTTAAGAATACTAATTAATTAAAAACTTCACCTGGTTCTCATGTTTGTCTCAACCCCGTGCAGCCTCTCTTCTCCCCTTCATAATCCAAATGTATTGGAGAGATACCCATTCTTAGGTCTTTTATTCACTTTCTTTTTATTCCTTACTCCACCTCAAGCTAGTTTCCATCTCTTTCTTTGGCTTGTGCTTAACAATCTCCCAATTTTCCTTCCTTTCTGGGAAATCTCTCCCTCTCTTTTTCTCTCTCCCCACTTTTCTCCTCCCTCCCTCCCTCTCTTCTCCACTATCTGGCCATAAAATGGTAGTGTTTCTCAAGGCAGATTTCTAATTCATTTTTTCTTTTTGCTCAATATTCTATGCCTCAGAGACCCTGTGGCTTTAACAGCCATGTATATGGTGAGAGCTCAGAATTTTCCCTCCACTCAGGCCTCTCCTCAGAAACAAACCCACTGTGTCCAACTGATCATTTGACATTTCCTTTTGCAGATTCTAGAGCACTTCATACTCTACATGTCCAAATAAAACTTATGACCATGTCATCTCTAAATCTATCTTTGTCCATCTCTCTATACAGTCATAGACCCTTGACGCATCTTGTTATGCTACTGAGAAACCTAGAAGTAATTCTTGAAATCTCCATTTCCTTTGACCTCCATCTCCACCTAATCACACAACTATGTAAATTTTCCACTTAAAAAATATATCATTCTATCCACTTTTGTCATATTCATCAATTCTAACCTAGTACATACTACTTTTTTCTCATGCTCAGAGTTATGACAACAGTTTCCCAGTAAGTCTGACCAATCCTCTCTAACTTGCTCTAAGGAGAGTGATATATGTATTTTTAAGTCTTTAATGAATTTATTACAATATTGCTTCTGTTTTATGTTTTGGTTTTTTGGCCATGAAGCATGTGGGATCCTAGCTCCTCAACCAGGGATCAAACCCACACTCCCTGGATGGGAAGGCAAAGTCTTAACCTTATACTGGACCACCAGGGAAGCCCCTCAAGAGTTATATATTTTAAGAAGAGATCATTGATTTCGCTATTCTCTATGCCTTTAAAAATTTTAAATGTCTTTCTGAGGATTTCTCAGGTGGCTCAGTGGAAAGAACCCACCTGCCAAAGCAGGAGATGTGACTTTGATCTTGAGTTGTGAGGATCCCCTAAAGAAAGAAATGGCAACCCACTCCAGTATTCTTGCCTGGGAAATACCATGGATAGAGGAGCCTGGTGGACTACAGTTCATGGGGTCACAAAAGAGACACAGCTTAGCGACTAAACAACAACAACACCATGTGAAACACACATTATTCAAAATTTATACTACAAGCAAATGACTCTATATAAAGCACTGTAGCCAATTCCTCATCAAACTATGTAGCAGTGAAATCTACAAACACAATCGTAGTAACAACAACAGTAACAAAACAACAACCAAAACACAAAAACTTTATTATGAACCATGTACTATCCTAAGCATTTTATATACATTAAATAATTTCATCCTAACGACATTCCAAAGAGGTAGATATTATTATCATGCCCATGTCATAGATGAAAATATGAACTCACAAGCAGAAGTGATCTGAAGAGGGCACACAACTACGAATGGTCAGAGGCAGTATTCAAATCCAGACAATCTGCTTTTGGGTTCACACCAGGTCCTGGACAATAACACTATTATATTTACTCTATAATGTGTAAGCTGTAACTACCTCACAAAATATTCATCAGGATTTTTATTTAACTGAACTTTCCTTGCTCCTTTTACAGTGATAACAGCTGTAAAATTGGAAGAAAAAAAAAGTATGCAATTGCTACCATTTCATGCATTGGAGAAGGAAATGGCAACCCACTCCAGTATTCTTGCCTGGAGAATCCCAGGGACAGAGGAGCCTAGTGGGCTGCCGTCTATGGGGTCGCACAGAGTCGGACACGACTGAAGCGACTTAGCAGCAGCAGCAGTGTTTTCAATCAAGTGTGTATTATAGCAATGCCCCCTTCCAATCAGCCAGGACATGAGAGGAAGTAGGATCCCCCAGCTAACTGATCCTGAACTGAATATATCAGGGAAAAACATGACAGAAACATGCTATCCATGATATAAAACCAGATTAAATGCATTACAACATCTAAAGGAGAAGAGGGCATTAATCAGAAGGGAAGACGGGATTCACAAAGGTATACTTTTACCATCGATAACCACCAGCAAGAACACAGGGAGACCTGATATTTACTGACCAATTACAAAGGTTAAAAAAAAAAAATTGAGTGGAGCATGTTATGTGCAATAACTCATTTATTTATCATAATAACTAATAAATATTATTACCTATAATTTACAGGTGAGTCAACTGAGACTCAAGACCACAGAGTGAGAAAACCTTGAGGCTGGAATTTGAACCCAACCTGATCTAACAATAGTGAACATAAAAACAATACTCTTATACAAAGAATAAAATCATAAACCATACTGATGCAAAACACAGGTAGAATCTTTCCAGGTTATGGTCCAATGGAGAGCCTGCCTTTCCCAGAAGTGGCAGAGAAATGTATGAGAAAACCTTCAGAGGCTCAGGGAAAGGAACTGGGTTTCCTTATACAACTGTCCTTTTCACCTGCTCTGCTTTTTCCTTCCGTTCTGCTCTGAGGGCTTAGTAATTGGTTTTTCAAGTGAAAGTTGTTCTCTAGCAAAAGGCTTTTGGTCCAGTCTTTCAGTAGATTAATTTTTTAAGCTTTCACAACTTGTTCTTCAAAAGCTCCTCTCTGGTGCTACGTGAGGACGGCAATCACTGAAGACCCTAGACACACAGCCAGTACTGGGGAGTGTAACTAGCTGAACAACAATGAAAAGGAAGAGATGATGAAATTCAAAGCTGAATTTAAAGTTTTCTCTGGAGGATTTGCATGAAAATAACTTCTCTTAAACATGTATTTTACCTAGAGGGGTAGGATGGGGAGGGAGGTGGTAGGGGGTGGGACGGTTCAAGAGGGAAGGGACATACGTATATCTTTGGCCAATTCATGTTGATGTATGGCCAAAAAATCACAATACTATACAGTAATCATCCTCTAATTAAAAAAAAAAAAGGGTTAAAAAGAAAACATATATTCGAAATGGCTGAATCAGAGACTGCCCTTCTGATGTACACAAAGTATTACTGAAAAAACTGAATATTATTCACAGACTTCTTTATGTGACAGACTCCTTAACACAGGTCTTCACGTAGAATTCTTTTCTTGATTTGCCCGACCATAAGCTTCTCTCTCAGAGGCATCTGTAGCAGTAAGATAACTTTTATGAATATGAAAAATTAAATTTCAAAGACCAATAGGAATTCAAAGAGAACAAAATTATCTGGTTGTGAAAAAATAGCTTATATAATACTTGGTGACATTTGTTTAAAAAAAAAGTGTCTTTTGCTTTTTTCCTTCAGATGGATCCACTAAAAAGCCTATCTCAGGCTCAGTGATTTAACATATGTCAAGACTTCAATAAACACTCATGCATTATACTGTGGACGCAATATTGATAATCATATAATATATGATAAACAAGCACAATCAAACTTTCTTCTGCATTTTGAAGGAGAAAGAAGTCTGACTTGAGGATGCAAGCCACAGTTCACAACCCAAACCTAAATCCACACTCAAAATAATGTAAGATGTCAGGTAGCCTGAAAGAGCGTCCAGGTGTCTTACAGAAGATAACATAAAACTATATTTCCCTATTGTTATAAAATAGAACCAATTTTATTGATAATAGAAATGTTACCACTGTTAGACAAAAATATTCAAAAAAAAAAAAAAAAACCTGTCCAAAACTCTGATGTCTCAGACACAGTAGTTGTTTCTTTCTTTCTTAGAGCAAAGCAGGTGACTCTTCTCTGCACAGTGACCTGGAGTGCATAGTTCTTCCATTCTGACATCTTCAGAACCTGGCTGGTGCCAGGAACCCAGTAGACGAAAGAGATAAAGACCTACACCTGTTTATTTTAAAGTCCACAACGCAGAAGAGGCACACAGCAATTCTACTCACTTTAATGGAAACTGGGTGCATGGTCCTGTATAGATGCCAAAAGAGCTGGGAAGCATAGTCCCTGCTGGGTAGCCCTCATATGATGTTTCTACTGATGCGGAGGACAAAGGGTTTTGATAATCACCTAGTAATCTTCATCTCAACTCAACAAGAGTCAAGTAAGTTCAGTTTGACTGACAACAGAATTTCAAAGGCAGAATATTACGAGTTCAGGTTCCAAGAACCACTAATTCAAATTTCATGTAATATATCAGGAAAAAAAAATTTAAAAATAGAATCAAAATGTTGGAATAACATTCTACAGGAGAACTGAAAATTCAATCTTGGATCAATGGTCAATAGTTATGCTATTTTATGTTGTTCTATTTCACTGAAACAGTATGTAACAGGGTAATTAGACCTGATTTAAACTAAGGTTTTGAATATTTCTAGCTGTATGATCTGGAGAAGGCAATGGCCCCCCACTCCAGTACTCTTGCCTGGAAAATCCCATGGATGGAGGAGCCTGGTAGGTTGCAGTCCATGGCGTCGCTAAGAGTCAGACACAACTCAGCGACTTCACTTTCACTTTTCACTTTCATGCATTGGAGAAGGAAATGGCAACCCACTCCAGTGTTCTTGCCTGGAGAATCCCAGGGACAGGGGAGCCTGGTGGGCTGCCGTCTATGAGGTTGCACCGAGTCGGACATGACTGAAGCAACTTAGCAGCAGCAGCAGCAGCAGTTGTATGATCTTGGGAGAGTCAGTTAACATTTCTTATTCTCAGTTTCCTATTCTCTAAAAGGAGTTAACACAATCTACTCATAAAAATTTTAATCATTAATATATAAATAGAACTTAGTAGAGTTTATGGTACAAATAATGTTAAATAGGTATGGTTATTGTTCAGTTGCTAAGTCAAGTCCAACTCTTTGTGACCCCATGAAATGTAGCCCACCAGCCTCCTCTATCCTCCATTATCTCCCAGAGTTTGCTGAAATTCATGTTCATTGAGCTAATGATGCTATCTAACCATCTCATCCTCTGCCACTCCCTTCTCCTATTGCCTTTAATCTTTCCCAGCATTGGGATTTTTCCCAATGAGTTGGCTATTTTTATCAGGTGGCCAAATAAAGTGGGTAAATAAGCTATTATTATTATTATTAGCAATGTGTTTTAATTTTAGAGGTTGCTGTAACATATCCAAAACCAAGTTCATTATCTTCCCCTGTAACTCATTTTAAGTCCTTTCTCTGACAGATACTTCTATTCTGGAAAAAATACTGGACTTTGGCTCAAAATTTTGTAGTCAGCTTTGACTTCTTCTTATCTTTTTATCCAAATTCCAGCTAAATAAATATCCATCATGTTTCTATTCACTCTCCCTAATTCACATCTATGTCTTTTTATAGGTTACTACAACATCACCCCAGACTGCATGGCCTGTGGAAAACACCTTCAGGAAAACAGGGAGGGAGAAAAAGTGAAAATTAAATCTATGTATTTAAAGTCAGAAAATGAAATGACTCTTCAGTATCTCTAGTTTGAAGCTGGAGATTAAAGTTGTGGAAGCTGGTAAGGATTTGTCACCAAGGGCATCAAATCCCCTTGACCAGGTTTCTAATTAAAGGGGGCTTTATAGATATCATCACTGTGATGGTATTGCTATTATACTAAAAGTAGGACAATATTAATAAAAACCTCTTTAATTTCTTGTGCACTGAGACCATCAAAATATGGTAAAGACCTAATAGCACCACCTGCTTATCTTTTTACTGATCCCTGAACTAACATGTTCTACCCACTAAATAAGCATCTCATTGTTGAAATCATAAATTGATCTTTTTAACCACAGTTTTTTTTTCTTTTTGTGGAACTGCATGTTCCCATAAAACAATAAGGTATATTTTAATTTTTACTGCATGACATGACACATTCAGCTTCAATGACTTGTGTTGAGTCACTCGAATCAAAAACAGCAGTTCCAAGGCAAAAATGCAAACTAGGTCTGGTCATGTTTTTGCAGTTTAAAATATAGGGGGAAACGGCAGTTGGAACAACCACTGTTCAGTGTCTTGCAGAGCACTGTTTTTAGTCAATGCCACAAACCGAGTCACAGATTTCAGCATGGTTCCTCTAAAACCAAGTGATCAATAGCTTACCATAAAGATATAGGGTTGGCTGACTTAGTAAGCTGTGTATTATGAATTCCTATTTTCTGGTATCTCAGCACTTTCTAGCTCTTTTTCACAGAAGTGACTTTAATATGCATCAAAGAAGCAGCCCTGCAGTTCTGCTCCTTCTTGAGTCTGTATTTATCAGAATATCAAACCGAACAGCAGAAACCACAATTGGAAAAAAGACAATGTAAGAAATATGTCTGAGAAGAGGCAAAAGACAGGGTTGCTTGGGTTGATTTTCCTCCCTTCAGCTGTGATTCTTTGTAAGGTTAAAATAAGGGTCAAGAAGAGGAACTAAAGAGTCTCTTACGAGGGTGGAGGAGAGTGAGAGAGCTAGCTTAAAATTAAATATTAAAAAACTAAGATCATGGCATCCAGCCCCATTACTTCATGGCATATAGAACAGGGAAAGGTGGAAGTAGTAACAGATTTCCTCTTCTTGGGCTCTAAAATCACTGCAGTTAGTGACTGCAGTCATGAAATCAGAACACATTTGCTTCCTGGCAGGAAAGCTATGACAAACTCAGTGTGTTGAAAAACAGAGACATTATTCTGCCAACAATGGTCCCTATAGTCAAAGCTATGGTCTTCCCAGGGGTCACACATGGTTGTGACAGCTGGACCATAAAGAAAGCAAAGTGCTGAAAAATTGATGCCTTCAAACTGTGGTGCTGGAGAAGACTCCTGAGAGTACCTTGGACAGCAAGGAGATCAAATCAGTCAATCTTAAGGGGAATCAACCCTGAATACTCGTTGGAAGGACTAATGCTGAAGCTGAAACTTCAGTATTTTGGTCATCTGATGCAAACAGCTGGCTCACTGGAAAAGTCCACCGATGCAATGGACATGAACTTGGGCAAACTTCAGGAGATGGTGAGGGACAGTGTGGCGTGTTGCAGTTCATTGGGTCGGAAAGAGTTGGACACAACTGGGTGACTGAACAACAACAACAATCACTGAAGCACGCTTATATGGTGTAGGACTTTGAAATAATCATATTCTCTCAGATGGGCCTGTAACATATCCCCTGCTAACACTGAATCACAGGGCTCAAATCTACAGAGGAAGCCCAGGTTGCAGGAAATTGTAGCAATAGCACCACATCCTTTAGTGATGCAAATAATAGTTGCCTGGAAATCATTAAGGGAGCCATCAAAGTGAGTGGGAATGAAATACCATTTATATAGATACCTCAGTTATAAAAAATAAATAAATATTTGTAGTGTAATCCAGATATCTCAAAGTCCTCTGGCCTCTGAAGGTCCTTTTTCAATATATAGATAAAGTTGATCCATTTCATGCATAGTAGGAAAGCATCCACTATCTTCATGGTCTCCCAAGGGGCTCACTGTCCTTTTGATACATTTATAATATAGTCTAATTTCTAACTATTACTCTCATCTTCTCTGTTTCTCTTCTAAGGATGGGGCAGGCATTGTAGCACATGGGGAAAAGAAAGTTGAAAGAAGAACAGAATTCAAATAGCTGCTCTGTGACTTGTAACACAATTCAAAGGATTAAACACTGATTAAAACTGATAAAGGTCTTAATGTCCTGGCAGGAAGTTCCTGATAATTTGGTATTAATAACTCTGTAATAGAATTTCTGAAATGCATTGTCCAACTTTATGAAGGAAAAATGCTACATTATTGCAATTATTTGTTTAATTCATGAGTTACTTAAGAGGTAGCCAAAGTTTTCTGAAGGCCTCCAAGGAAGGATCAGAGTGCATACTTAAAAGCATTATCTATTTTTCTAACCCTAGCAGTTAAGTTGCCCTATTTTAGAAGGACAAATATCAAGCTCAAAGTCACAGATGGAAGCAGGAATCCATTTTAAAAATACACTCTTTCTGACTGATACATTGTTTCTTTGCTGGGCAGAGGGCCTGGGCTTTCCAAACCAGCTCTGAGATTTCCATCTTCCTCCTAGAATTTGCATATTATTTGAAGCCAACAGGTCTTTCAGATTCTTCATCTCTAGGGCACTGATTAAAGCCAGCAAGGGGACAAATGCAAAAGACTCTGTGGTGAAGCATGTTCTCATAATGCTTGGACACAACTGACTGCCATCTTGACTTGCAGCCACATGACCTTTCCATATGGAATTACATTCATGTGAAGATACTACAAGGAGACCTTTCCACATTGAATTACATTTATGTGACGCTACCACAAGGAGAGAATGCTTCAACGATGGTAGGGTTTCATAATGAGGATTCAGTTCAGTTCAGTTCAGTCGCTCAGTTGTGTCCGACTCTTTGCAACCCCATGAATCACAGCACGCCCTGTCCCTCACCAACTCCTGGAGTTCACTCAGACTCACGTCCATTGAGTCAGTGATGCCATCCAGCCATCTCATCCTCTGTTGTCCCCTTCTCCTCCTGCCCCCAATCCCTCCCAGCATCAGAGTCTTTTCCAACAAGTCATCTCTTCACATGAGGTGGCCAAAGTATTGGAGTTTCAACTTTAGCATCATTCCTTCCAAAGAAATCCCAGGGCTGATCTCCTTCAGAATGGACTGGTTGGATCTCCTTGCAGTCCAAGGGACTCTCAAGAGTCTTCTCCAACACCACAGTTCAAAAGCATCAGTTCTTCGGTGCTCAGCCTTCTTCACAGTCCAACTCTCATATCCATACATGACCACAGGAGTTTTATGCAAAAAAAAAAAAAAAAAAATTCCTAGGCTTCATTCTTTTACTGCTATAGGGGTAAAAAATAATACCTGGAAGCTTCTAGGTGCGAAGAAAAGACATTTAACATTTTTGTTGTTGTTACTACTGTTGTTATTATTTTAATGTTCTCAAAGAAATAAAGTTGATTAATTCCCTCAAATCTGAATGGCACAAAGGTATTCTGAAAGAAATACATTACCTAGGTAAGTCTAGAAGTCAAACTTCCAATCAGTTTTCCCTTTAGAAACCTTTCAATGAAAATGAATAACAGGTATGGGATTAAGTATGTAACAAAATGTCCTTGGTTCAATTAACTAATATGGTGACAGTTATCTTTATTTGAGTGCTATGTGATAAACTGTGGGATAAACACTTTGCTTAAGTTTAATTGCTACACTTCTTTGAGAGATGAGCTTTACACAGCTGTCATGATAAAAAATGTAACAGTGTCAGTCTAGCATGGTCCCTCCTTTCCAATAGCTCTTGTGGGGCATCCTTCCTATCCTGTGTCCTCTGGGTATGTTCAGTCATGCTGTTCTACTTTCTTCTACCAAAGGGATGGAGCACAAACTCTAGACTGGCCATGGGGAATACCGTCATGTGCCTGACCACAGGTAACAGATGCAATGAGATCACTGCCTAGGCCTTTGTTAAGCAATAATTCTTACTGTGGGGATATATGTAGAGATTGGCAGAGGTCTCCTTGCCTGGTCCAGAGAAACTGTGAGATGAAGCTGAGCAGAGAACACCCAAGGTAAGAGGTGAAAAGAGAAACACTGTCTCAGCAACATCTTTTGACTCTCTGCACCAAACCACTCCAAAACCAGAACTACCTTTGGGTTTCACTGACATGACCAATCACTTTCCTTTTCTGGACAATGGAGTTGGATTTGGATTTTTGACTTTCAGCAGACTAAACTTTATGAATAAAACCCATCTTACAGATGAGAAATAAATGAGATATCAAATCATTTACTGAAGGTCACTTAAGTGATGATCAGATCAGTCACTCAGTTGTGTCCAACTCTTTGCGACCCCATGAATCGCAGCATGCCAGGCCTCCCTGTCCATCACCAACTCCTGGAGTTCACTCAGATTCACGTCCATCGAGTCAGTGATGCCATCCAGCCATCTCATCCTCTGTCGTCCCCTTCTCCTCTTGCCCCCAATCCCTCCCAGCATCAGAGTCTTTTCCAATGAGTCAACTCTTCGCATGAGGTGGCCAAAGTACTGGAGTTCAGCTTTAGCATCATTCCTTGAAGTCGAGGTTTAAAAATATATCTGTGGACCCTACAACACATGTGGAAGTTGGTATGCGAATCCAATGCTTGCTGTCCTTGCAGACATTATATACTAAGAGACTTTTTTTCCCTCTGCTGCTGCTGCTGCTGCTAAGTCGCTTCAGTCGTGTCCAACTCTGTGCAACCCCATAGATGGCAGCCCACCAGGCTCCCCCGTCCCTGGGATTCTCTAGGCAAGAACACTGGAGTGGGTTGCCATTTCCTTCTCCAATGTATGAAAGTGAAAAGTGAAAGTGAAGTCACTCAGTTGTGTCCGACTCTTTGTGACCACGTGGACTGCAGCCTACCAGGCTCCTCTGTCCATGGGATTTTCCAGGCAAGAGTACTGGAGTGGGTTGCCATTGCCTTTTCCTCTTTCCCTCTAGTTGGAGATAATTCATCAACTCTAAATCTCTATCTTCCTTATAACCCATAAAGCACTGTGCTGAGACAATGACTGAGACCACCACACAAAACTAAATGGCTATCTGATATCCAGTTTTTAGCATTGTATTCATCAATGGGCAGAAGGAGGTATGGGGATAATGAAAGAAGAAAAACCTTTCCCTCAAGAAGCACTGAATTAAAGTACAGATGGACAGAAGAATAAGCAATTACAATATAATATTATAAGTACTAGACTTACTAATGCAGTGATCTACAAGGGTAAGAAAAAAGTGTGAAAAGATAACTAGAGAATGTGAGATTTCCCAGAGGAATAACACTTAAACCAAGGATTAAAATAAGAATAGAAACTTGAGCATTAGAGAAAATAGAATATTCCTGACCAACAACATTTTTTCAAAGACACACAGAGCCAGTCAGATATAGTTAGAAAATGGATATGGATAAGTGTCAGATCCATGAAGCTAACTTCATTAGTGCTGTTCTTGCTTTTCTTTTTTTTTTTTTAAATGTATTTTTTATTGAAGGATAATTGCTTTACAGAATTTTTCTGTTTTCTGTCAAACCTCAACATGAATCATCCATAGGTATACATATATCCCCTCCGTTTTGAACCTCCATCCCATCTCCCACCCCTCTAGATTGATACAGAGCCCTGTTTGAGTTTCCTGAACCATAGGGCAAATTCCCACTGGCTATCTGTTTCACATATGGTAATGAAATTTTCCATGTTACTCTTTCCATACATGTCCATAAGTCTGTTCTCTGTTTCTCCATTGCTGCCCTGTAAATAAATTCTTTTCTAGATTCCATATATGTGTGTTAGAATACAATATTTATATTTCTCCTTCTGACTCACCTCACTCTGTATAATAGGTTTTAGGTTCACATACCTCATGAGGACTGACTCAAACGCGTTCCTTTCTATGGCTGAGTAATATTCCATTGTGTATATGTACCACTACTTCTTTATCCATTCATCAGTTGATGGACATCTAGGTTGCTTCCATGTTCTAGCTATTGTAAATTGTGCTGCAATGAACAATGGGATACATGTATCATTTTCAATTTTGGTTTCTAAAGCGATATGCCTAGGTGTGGGATTGCTGGGTCATATGGTGGTTTTATTCCTAGTTTCTTAAGGAATCACTATACCGTCTTCCACAGCGGCTGTATCAATTTACATTCCCACCAAGAATACGAAAGCATTTCCTTTTCTCCACACCATCTCCATCATTTATTATTTGTAGACTTTTTGAGGAGGGCCATTCTGACTGGTGTGAGGTGATATCTCATTGTAGTTTTAATTTTCATTTCTCTGATAATGAGCGATGTTGAGCATCTTTTCATGTGTTTGTTAGCCATCTGTATGTCTTCTTTGGAGAAATGTCTGTTTAAGTCTTTTCCACATTTTTTGGTTGGGTTGTTTGTTTTTCTGGCACTGAGTTGTAGGAGCTGTTTGTATGTTTTAGAAACTAATCCTTTGTCAGTTGTTTAATTTGCTATTATTTTCTACCATTTTGTGGGTTGTCACTTTGCTGTTTCCTTTGCTGTACAAAAGCTTTAAAGTCTAATCAGGTCCCACTTGTTTACTTTTGCTTTTATTTCCATTAACCTAGGAGGTGGGTCATAAAGGATCTTGCTTTGATTTATGTCATCCAGTGTTCTGCCTATGTTTTCATCTAAGAGTTTTATAGTTTCTGGTCTTACATTTAGGTCTTTAATACATTTTGAGTTTATCTTTGTGTATGGTGTTAGGAAGTGTTCTAATTTCATTCTTTTACAGGCAGCTGTCCAGTTTTCCCTGCACCATTTATTGAAGAGGCTGTCTTTGCCCCATTGTATATTCTTGCCTCCTTTGTCAAAAATAAGGTACCCATAGGTGCATGGGTTGATTTCTGGGCTTCCTATCTTGTTCCATCAGTCTGTTTTTGTGCCAGTGCCATACTGTCTTGATAACTGTATCTTTGTAGTATAATCTGAAGTCAGGAAGGTTGATTCCTCCAGCTTCATTCATCTCTCTCAAGACTGCTTTGGCAACTCAGGGTCCTTTGTGTTTCCATAAGAATTATGAAATTTTTTGTTCTAGTTTTGTGAAAAATGCCTTTGGTAATTTGATAGGGATCACATTAAATCTGAAGAATGCATTTGGTAGTATAGTCATTTTCACAATATTGATTCTTCCTACCCAGGAACATGGAATACCTCTCTATCTGTTTATGTCATCTTTGATTTCTTTCATCAGTGTCTTATAAATTTATGTGTACAGTTCTATTGTCTCCTTAGGTAAGTTTATTCATAGATATTTAATTATTTTTGTTGCAATGGTGAATGGGATGGATTCCATAATTTCTTTCTGATTTTCATTGTTAGTATATAAAAATGCAAGTGAGTTTTGTGTATTAATTTTGCTAAATTCACTGATTAGCTTTGTAATTTTCTAATACTATCTTTAGAGTTTTCTATGTACAGTATCATGCTATCTGCAAACAGTGAGAGATTTACTTCTTCTTTTCCGATCTGTATTCCTTTTATTTCTTTTTCTTCTGTGATTGCTGAAGCTAGGACTTCCAGAACTATGTGAAATAATAATGGTGAAAGTGGACACTCTTGTCTTGTTCCTGATCTTAGGGGGAATGCTTTCAGTTTTTTACCATTGAGAATAATGTTTGCTGTAGGTTTATCATATATGGCATATATATATGATCACAGCTTCAATTTCAGTGCTTGTAATATATATGTTATATATATATAACATATATATTATGTTATATATATATAACATATATATGTTGGGAAAGGTTTCTTCTCTGCCCATATTTTGAAGCGTTTTAATCATAAATGGGTGCTTAATTTTGTCAAAGGCTTTTTCTGCATATATTGAGATTATCATATGATTTTTATATTTCAATTTGTTTATATGGTGTATCACACTGATTGATTTGTGTATATTGAAGAATCCTTGCATCCAAAGGATTCATGATAAACCCAAGTTGATCATGGTGTATGAGATTTTTGATGTGTTGCTGAACTCCATTTGCTAAAATTTTGTTCAGGATTTTGGCATCTATGTTCATCAGTGATATTGGCCTGTAGTTTTCTCTTTTTGTGATGTCTTTGTCTGGTTTTGGTATCAGGGTGATGGTGGCCTCATAGAATGAGTTTGGAAGCATTCCTTCCTCTGCAATTTTCTGAATGAGTTTTGGAAGGATAGTCATTAGCTCTTCTCAAATGTTTGATAGAAATCTGCTGTGAAGCCATCTGGTCCTGGGCTTTTATTTTTTTGGAAGATTTTTGATCACAGCTTTAACTTCAGTGCTTGTAATTGGTTTGTTCATAATTTCTATTTCTTCATGGTTCATTCTTGGAAGATTGAACTCTTCTAGGAATCTGTCCATTTCTTCTAGATTATTCATTTTATTGCCATATAGTTGTTCATAAGAGTTTCTATAGCCTTTTGTATTTCTGCATTGTCTGTTGTAACCTCTTATTTTTCATTTCTAATTTTGTTGATTTGATTCTTCTCTCTTTTTTTCTTGATGAGTCTGGCTAAGGGTTTGTGGATCACAATAAACTGTGGAACCAGCTTTTAGTTTTATTAATGTTTACTATTGTTTCTTTCATTTCTTTTTTATTTATTCTGCTTGGATCTTTATGATTTCTTTCCTTCTGCTAATTTTGGTTTATTTTATTCTTTTTCCAGTTGCTTTAAGTGTAAATTTAGGTTGTCTATTCGATGTTATTCTTCTTTCTTGAGGTAGGATTGTATTGCTGTAAACTTCCCTCAGAATTGCTTTTGCTGCATCCCATAGGTTTTGAGTTGTGTTTTCATTGTCATTTGTTTCTAGAATTTTTTTATTTCCCTTTTGATTTCTTCAGTAACCTGTTGATTATTTAGAAATGTGTTGTTTAAACTCTGTGTGTTTGTGTTTCTTACAGTTTTTTTTCTTGTAACTGATAGCTAGTCTCATAGTATTGTGGTCAGAGAAGATACTTGATGCGATTTCAATCTTCTTAAATTTACTGAGGTTTGATTTGTAACCCAACATGTGGTCTAACCTGGAGAATGTTCCATATGCACTTGAAAAGAAGGTATTTTCTTCTACATTTGGATGGAATGTCCTGAAGATATCAATAACATCCATCTCATCTAAGGTATCATTTAAGACTTGTGTTTCCTTATTAATTTTCTGTTTTGATGATTTGACTTTCATTTCTTTTTGAACTGACTAAATCACTCCTTGAAGTCCAGAGTTTTACTTACTCTTCTAGAATGTTTTAAGATAAATCCATTTCATTCAATTCAATAAATATTTACTAAGCACTATTTATTTATTTTTTTTAGTTTGTGCTGGGCTTGCAGGATCTCAGTTCCTCAACCAAGGATCAAAGCCATGCCCTCCTTTGGCAGTGAAAGAACTGAGTCCTAACAGCTGGACTGTCAGGGAATTCTCATGGAGCACTTTTCATATCCAGGCTCTATGCTTGGAAATGAGTACATGCCTGTGGACTGAAGTGGGGCACAAGCAGGAGGAGTTACTGGGGAATAGAGTTCTATTAAGGAGGGCTGAGATGGCATTTCAGATAGGAGTAAATATAAGCAAATACCCTACACAGGGTATGCAAATGATTCACAATAATATGGTATTATTATATCAGCAGCAAGTGGCTGAGTAGATACAGACCAGGACACAGAAGACTGAAAGATCTAAAATTTTAATCCATGTGCAGTGAGTGACCATCAAAATGTTTTAAGCCAAAGTATGACAATACCATTCTGGGTTTTAGCTACAATACAGGGAGTGTAGCTAAGCAAGGGAGAAGTGAAGATCAAATTGTTAGTAAGAAGGCTAGTGTCAAATTTAAACCTACCAGCTGCATTTTAGAATCTAGTTTGGATAGTAGCTATAATTCAGGAACATTTAGCCTACATTCGCTATTAGCCAAGCCATTGGTGCAAAACTGGCCTCTTTGGATTAGAAAAGCAAGGTAATCAAACAGTTGGCTGTGTAGGCAATAGATGAAAGCTATATGTAAGGTTAGCTATTAAAGAAGTCTCTCCATTCTTTAAACATTCCTCTACTCAAAAAAGAGTTTTACTTGGTTCTCCCTTTGGCAAGCCTAACCAGACAAAATATTCTTGGCAGGGAAATAAATTCTCTGGTTTACTGTGAAAACCAACGCAAGAAAATCAACTTGTTTAGATGGCTTTTGTTTGTTTCAAAGTCACACTGAAGCTCTTATTATAACACCTCAAAGGTGAATACCAAATACAGATCATTTCAGAGTTAGACTGGAATAGGTAAAAAAAAAGAAAAAAGTACATTTATCCATTAATCTATTAATCTTGGGTTTTTAAATATAACTTTTTCCCTAGATGTGTGAGGTTCGAGCGTGCAATCCATAGTCACCACTATGCTGCTGCTGCTAAGTCGCTTCAGTCGTGTCCGACTCTGTGCGACCCCAGAGACGGCTGCCCACCAGGCTTCCCCGTCCCTGGGATTCTCCAGGCAAGAACACCGGAGTGGATTGCCATTTCCTTCTCCAATGTATGAAAGTGAAAAGTGAAAGTGAAGTCGCTCAGTCGTGTCTGACTCTAGCGACCCCATGGACTGCAGCCCACCAGGCTCCTCTATCCACGGGATTTTCCAGGCAAAAGTACTGGAGTGGGGTGCCATTGCCTTCTCTGAATCACCACTACAGTAAATAAGAAAATTAATTTCTAGGACAGTATTTTTCACAGTTAAAATACACAAACTGGCAGGAATTTTCAAAGGTAGTGTAAACTAGGAGGTGGTGAGGAACTTGTTTTTGGAATATTTGAAATGTTTAGAAATTGTGTAAGCAGCCCAATATAAACTCTGTTTTTTGAAGGTATTCTGTGCTCATGTGGCACTGTCATTTCCTGAGATTCTTCTACACTGTAGAATTTTTGAAATAGTGGGAACGATCAATATTTATCATTACAGCATAATCATCTAAACTGATGAGTTTTAATTTAAGAATTCAGAGTTTTGACTTGGGTTACTTTGTCACATTGACCATAATTGAAAGTCAATTCAATTTTTCTCATGCAAGGCAAAAAAAATATTTGAAGACTACTGGTATATTTCATAAAATCCAAAGAAAATAGAGCTATGAAGGAACTAGATGTAAATGAAGAAGATGATAGTAGATCAGATAGATATTAATCTAACCACCCCTTCTCCATTCAACCCCTTCTATTCTAAACAGAATATTCATTAAATGCTATACTTGTGAAACCAACTCCATTCTTTCACCCCAAACCTGGTGATCTGATCAATATGTCATCTCCCAGCAAGTCCTGTGGCCTGTTCATGAATTATTCAAATTACTCAGCATGTTATTCTTTTCACAGCAGTGATTTGTTCAAGGATGTAATTATGCCTTATAACAATTATAAACATAAAGCTTACTTCTAGAAGTTTTTTCAAACTGTTAGTGAAGCTGATTATCCATCAAGCTAGGATAGATCACACTCTATATTGGCAAGGGGCCTCTGCATGATGGAGAGTTTCCAGAACTCAAACTGATGAGAGCACCATCTTGACACAGACTCTCATGATCACAGAGCTAGGAAGGAGAGAATTTGGCAAATTGTGTATTTCCTTTTCCCTTATATTTCTCCATCAATTTTGAATGAAATGCTTGCCAGGTACAGTAATCTTGTAGATTTTTCCCTTTCAGTACTTTAAATATATCCTGCCACTCCCTTCTGGCCTGCAGAGTTTCTGCTGAAAGATCAGCTGTTAAGCGTATGGGATTTCCCTTGTATGTTACTTGCTGCTTCTCCCTTGCTGCTTTTAATATACTTTCTTTGTGTTTAGTCTTCATCAGTTTGATTAGTATGTGTCTTGGCATGTTTCTCCTTGGGTTTATCCTGTATGGGACTCTTTGTGCCTCTTGGACTACTATTTCCTTTTCCATGTTGGGGAAATTTTCAACTATAATCTCTTCAAAAAATTTCTCATACAGTTTCTTTTTCTTTTCTTCTTCTGGGACCTCTATAATTTGAATCTTGGTGCATTTAATATTGTCCCAGAGGTCTCTGAGACTATCCTCAGTTCTTTTCATTCTTTTTACTTTATTCTGCTCTTCACAAGTTATTTCCACCATTTTATCTTCAAGCTCACTGATTTGTTCTTCTGCTTAATATATTCTGCTATTGATTCCTTCTAGAGTATTTTTAATTTCAGTAATTGTTTGTCTCTGAATGTTTATTCTTTAATTCTTCAAGTTCTTTGTTAATTGATTCTTGGATTTTCTCCATTTTGTTTTCAAGTTGTTTGATCATCTTTTCTATCATTATTCTGAATTCTTTTCAGGTATTTTGCCTATTTCCTCTTCATTTATTTCAACGTCTGTGTTTCTAGTTTGTTCCTTCATTTGTATAGTATTTCTCTGCCTTTTCATTATTTTTTTAACATATTGTGTTCAAGGTCTCCTTTACCCAGGCTTCAAGGAAAGTTGAATTTTTTCCTTGAAGAAGGTTGAAATCTTTATTCTTTTTGGTTTCTGCCCTCCTAAGGTTGGTCCAGTCGTTTGTGTAAGCTTCACATAGGGTGAGATTTGTGCTGAGATTTTGGTTGTTTTTCTTCTGATGGGCAAGGCTGAGTGAGGTGGCAATCCTGTCTGCTGATGACTGGGTTTTATTTTTGCTTTGTTGTTTAGATGAGGCATCCTGCACAGGGTACTACTGGTGGTTGGGTGATGCCAGGTCTTGTATTCAAGGGGTTTCATTTGTGTGAGTTCTCGCCATTTGATACTCCCTAGAGTTAGTTCTCTGGTAGTCTATGGTCTTGGAGTTAGTGCTCCCACTCCAAAGGCTCAGGGCTTGATCCCTGTTCAGGAACAAAGATTCTACAAGTGGTTTGTTATGGCATTAAGTGAGATGAAAACAAATAAACAAAAATGAGAAACCAAAGATGAACCCCAAATGACATTTCCAAAATCAGGCAAATAATAATTAAAATAATGGAATATACATATATACCAATGAGCAAAGTCAAAACAGTCAAACAAAAATACAGTAGAGTAGATTGACCCAGTGAACAAAGGAAATAAAAAATTATATTTAGCAGTTAAGAACAAAACTAACTAAAGCACAAACTGGAAAACAAGACTAAAGCAAGGTGCCATGTGGGGAATTAAGCAATGAAAACAAAACTAAAAAATATGTTGAGAGGAAAGGAAAGAAAGATAGATATGCAAAGTTAAATAGAGGTAAATGAAGAAGATTTATATATATAAAGATTAACTTCAAGGGGAAAAGAACAGTAGGAAAAGCAAAGAAAAGAATAAATGTATAAAAATAATAAGTTTAAAAAATTTTTTAAATAGAAAAGAAAAATAAAAGGAAAACTTCACAGAACTGTAAAAGCCCAACATAGAGGCAGAGGTTTATAACAACAATAAAAAATGTGACTGAGAAAAAAAAAAAAAGCTCAAAAGCTTAATTGGATCTCATAATGCCAATAAAATTGACAACTACAAAAGAAAAAAAAGGGGGGGGATGGGAGAAAAAATCCAAAAGATTCTACAGAATAAGTCAAAAAATAAGAATAATAAATATTTTTATTGAGTCACTGCTACCAGAGTCCTTTCCCTCACTGGGAGTCAGAGTCCACCTTACCTCCTTAGGATGCCCTCCAACACTATGCTGGTCTCTGGACCTGCTGTGGGGGCAGCTCAGATTCTAATCTGGTCCTTCTCCGGTATGTTCTTGCCTCCAGTGTCCACAGCCATCAGAACTCGTGCATTTTTCTTTTGTGGGAGCTCTCAATGACCTTTTATATATTCCATAGACACAGAGTCTGCCTAGTTGATCATGTGGATTTAATCTTCAGCTTGTACAGCTGGTGGAAAGGTTTTGGGTCTTCTTCCTTAGCTACATTGCCCATGGGTTTTAACTGTGGTTTTATTTCCTCCCCTGCATGTGGGTCGTCCAGTGGGGTTTGCTCCTGAGGCGGCCCTGGAGGACATGGGTTTGCCCCTGTGAGGACCAGGTGTGGAGGTGGTGCAGCTCCTTGGGTCACAGGGGTTCTGGCAATACCAGGTACTCAGGGGAGTTGGCAGCTAGGACAGCAGGAAGTACCAGCTCCAGAAGGGTACAGCAACCAGTATTTGCCAATATGCTCCAGAATTCTTGCCTGGAGCAATCTGGCAGGCCACAGTCTACAGGGTTGCAAAGAGTCGGACACAACAGAAGTGACCCTGTGTGGGTTGCAAGACTTTTTTTTGCCTGTGGTAGCTCTGCCCCAGTGAGAGTTGAGCGTGAAGGTGGTGAAGCTGGTTGCCTTGCAGGGACTCTGGTGGCGTCAAGTGTGCAGGGACATGGATTACCTCCACCACAGGAGTTATGGCCCTATCAGAGTCTTTTATTTTTTTTTAGTCTTTTATAGCTGGCGATCAGAAGGCCCCTTTGGCTAGTCTTTCTCCATAGCTCCCCCTGTTCAGACACTTAGAGGGCTCCTTTGCCTGAGGCCCTTCTCTGTTGTTTGGAGCATCAGGCACAGAGAGAGGCCCCCCTAGTTGGGGTACTACTCTGTAGATTGGTGCGTCAGGCACTTAAATGGGCACCCTGGCTGGGGTCCTACTCTGTAGTTCCGTGCACCAGGTGTTTGATGGGCCAGCCTCTCTATTGTTCAGCTGCCGTTGCTGGACTGTGGGGAGAGAGAAGCTATGGTGATGGCTCCACTCCCTCAGCAGTATCGCCTGGCTTCCAAGGCTGCCCGGTTTTCTTCCACAGGCATTTCCCACCACAATCTCCTCCCTCACATCCCCTCCACCTGTCTCTCTGAAGTCAACAGCAGCCCTGGCCCTGGGATTTCTTCACAACCCATTAACTCCAGCTCCCAGCTGCTGTGCCTTCCGGAGAACCAACGCTCCTGTCCGGGGTATGTATGGCTGAAGCAAGGACTGTCCATTTCGGCTGCCACAGATCAGCTATTTCAGTCTCAGCCTTAAACATTTCTCCTCTGACTCATACAATTGCCTCAGTGTGGGAATGGGACCCCCGCTTCAGTTCCCCCACCCACTGAGGACAGGTCTGGTGCTACTAACGCTCCTGTTTTTCCCCCTAGTTCCTTCATCCTACTGAGTTTTGGGTTGTTCCAGATATTCTTTTCCACTGGTCAGGTAGTCCTGTCCACTCTCAGCTGGTATTCTGCATGCATGTCTGTGTCGGAAGGTGTATTCCTGATGTATCCATGAAGAGAGATGTATTCCACATCCACCTACTCCGCCATCTTGTTCTCTCCCCCTCTTACAGTTTTGACAGAAAGAACTCTGACACACGCTTCAGTGAGTTAAAATCAAGGTGTCAGCAGTATTATGTACCTTTCTGGAATCTATCAGGGAAAATCTGTTTCCTTACCATTTCCAGCTTTTAGAGGCCACCCATACTACTTGTCCCATGGGCATCTTCCGAACCAGTAAAACTAAATCTTTCTGGCTCTTGTTACATAATCATCTCTCCCTTTTACCACAGCAGAAAAATGATCTCTGAGTTTAAGGCCTCATGATTAGTTTGAACTCATCCAGATAATCCAGGATATTCAACTAATCTCAAGGTCTGTAATCACATCTACAAAACTCCCTTTTTCCATATAAGTTAACACATTCATGGTTTTGAGGATGAGGAGTGACAGTTTATGGGCATTATCTTGCCTGCATTTTTTGGATGCTTCAAACCTTGTTAAGTAGACAAACCAGATAAATACACCTATCATACAAGTTAACCCTGCACTTAGGTGTTGCATGCTTATGCTCAGCTGTGTGCAACTCTTTGCAACCCCAAGGACTGTAGCTTGCCAGGCTCACCTGTCCAAGGAATTTTCCAGGCAAGAATACTGTAGGGATTTGCTATTTCCTCCTCCAGGGGACACTTATACAATTTTTTCTGAAAATAACACCAAAGGTTTAAGAAATTTGTGAACCATTTTTAAACTAGTTTTTTGTCATTCTAGAATAATAGATAGGCTTACTTTGAGATGTCCATCAGGAAAATGATTGTGAAATCCAATTGTAAGGGTAAGATGGACTCTTAGGGTCCCCTTTTAAAGCTTGCATGATTCAATCCATTGTTCTTTCAGTTTACCATATTGACCTGATCCATTAGAATTATTTAATAATTGATGCATCCCTTATCAATATAATATTGCAATTAGCAGGGCCATGTAGAGGTTTCATCTCTGAGGGAGTAAGAAATTGAGTCTACTAGTTACCTGTCTTTTTTGAGAAATTTGCCTAATTTAATATCCAGAGACAGGCTGTGTAAATTTTTCTACTTGATAATTGTTAGGAACTTATCATTCCTTGCCATACAATAGAGCTCTCAGATTTCTAGGACTACTTGTCTTAATTTACAACTCCCTTGTGTTCATTCTTCACTGCTTATACAGTTAGAAAATAATTTTGTTAGATGCAATATAAAGACAAGTATCTAATGAATATAATATTTTTTACAAATATATGTATAAGTATGTGTATATACTTATCCAAATCATGAAGATAAATTTGAAAAAAAAATTAACAACTGGAGTGTTCAAATGTCAATGTATCAAAAAAGATGCCAGCAGCCAAAGAATAAATGCCAGCTATAAAAAGCCACTGGTACATCCATAAGAAATTATGCTATTGAACCTTTTTAACACTATGTAACTTTTATACTTTCAAGTATATAAAAAAATATACTATATTTTCCTTTTAATTATCATTATGAATATATTAACCTTAATACACTAAAATTATTTCAATGAGCCCTAATAGCCATGATATTTTTATTGTTGTTTTTATTATTTTTACTGATACTGTGCTCAAATTTTTTTGTCAATTGGAATTGAATACTGAATATACTCCAATATCTATACAATAATCTCAAATATGTATATACATGTACATACTGGAGAAAACTTTGGGGAACCCATATCAAGGGGTGAAATGCATGAGAACTGGTGGTCAAAATTGTCTCTCTAATTGGGCCACTTATGAAAGAGCTGTAAAAAAAATTAAAGTCACCAAATATTCTAATATATACTGTGATGTTTTATCTTACTATTTTTAAAGAATAAAGTTCAATACTTTAAAAACTTTCTACTACATAAACACCTCAAAACATATCTATATCAAACCCTTTACTTCATTTCTTGAGAAAATAATTTCTCTTTTCTTCCCAACTTTTCAACAGCTGTGCAAATCTTTTAAACTTAAGAAAAATCTGAGGACTGTAAACTTAAGTATTGAAATACATTTTACTAGCAGTTAAGATGTTTTGATAGCTGATTGGAGACACACCACAAAATGGGTTGAACTGCGTTGAATACCTAGCCAAATTGATAGATAAGTTAAGACATTTATGAACACTAGAATTATGAAAATACATACTTAAGTGAAATAACCATTTTCCCTGTTTTTCATAAGCCATATAGAGAAAATCGGGTGAATAGTTATTAGGGACTTAAAAGCTTTTAAAATGACATGACTTAGATTTAAAAAGCATAATCTTACTTCAAAGTTCATGTATTTAGCCTCCATATTTTCCAGAATTCAAAAATATACATGAGAACTATATATACCATTATGGCTAATAGAGAATAACATTGAAATGATTATGTCTTTTAGAGAAACCACTAGTTGGGAAAAAGTGAGTTTTTTTTTCCTTCTCTTCTCTTGCTAATATGACTATGAGGCTATTTAAAATAGTAGGTATATTAACTGTTCTATGTTTAAGATATTTTAGTCTTTTCCATATTCTGTTTTGTGGCAGTGATTTCCACCATTCTGTCTTTCAGGTCACTTATCTGTTCTTCTGCCTCCGTTACTCTGCTACTGATTCCTTCAAGTGTATTGTTCATCTCTGTTTGTTCTTTAGTTCTCCTAGGTCTTTGGAAAACATTTATTGCATCTTCTCCATTTTTTTTCAGAGATCCTGAATCATCTTCACTATCATTATTCTAAATTCTTTTGCTGGAAGATTGCCTATCTCCATTTCATTTACTTGTTTTTCTGGGGATTTATCTTGTTCCTTCATCTGGGACATAATCCTATGCCTTCTCATCTTGATTAGCTTTCTGTGATTGTGATTTTCCTTCTGGAGGCAGTGGGATTGTTTAATTCTTCTTGCCTCTTCTGCCTGCCTTCTGGTGAATGAGAGTAAGAGGCTTGTGCAAGCTTCTTAATGGGAGGGACTAGCAGTGGGGAAAAACTGATCTTGCTCTGGTGGCAGGGCTGTGCCCAGTAAAACTTTATCCAATTGTCTGATGATGGGTGGGGCTGTGTTTCCCCTGCCTGTTAGTTGTTTGGCCTGAGGCAACCCAACCCTGGAGTAGAGCTAATGGTGACCTCCAAGAGGGTTCACTCCAAGGGGCACCTCCCAGGACTGTTGCTGCTCCCAGTGCCATGGTCCATGTGGCAAGCCACTGCCAACCCACACCTCCATAGGAGACCCTCCAACACTCACTGGCTCAGTGTCCTGGGTTACTGCTTCTTTCCCCTGGGTCCTGGTGTGAACATGGTTTTTTTGTGCCCTCTAAGAGTGAAGTCTCTATTTCCCCCAGTTCTGTAGAAGTCCCACAATCCAATCCCACCAACCTTCAAAATAAGATTTCCTGGGGATTCCTAAACCTTTTGCCAATCCCCAGGCTGAGAAGGTTGATGTGGGACTCAGAATTTTCAGAACAGTGTAAGAACTTCTTTGGAATTATTGTTCTCCAATTTGTGGGTTACCCAAATGGCAGCTATGAGATTTGATTTTATCATGATTGTGTCCCTCCTATCATACAGTTTCAGCTTCTCCTTTGTCCTTGAATATAGGGTATCTTTATTTGGTGGGTTCCACTGTCCTCCTGTCAATGGTCATTCAACAGCTAGTTGAGATTTTGGTGTTTTTGTAAGAGAAGATGAGCACACATCCTTGTACACCAACATTTTGAATCAATCAATCTCCCTAGGAGAATTGTCTCTTCAATCTTGGGTTCTTGAAATTTACCTACCCATTTATGCAATTATAAAAACTCTTAAGAGTCCCATGGACTGCAAGGCAATCCAACCAGTCCATTTTAAAGGAGATCAGTCCTGGGTGTTCTTTGGAAGGAATGATGCTGAGGCTGAAACTCCAGTACTTTGGCCTGGACCTCATGCAAAGAGTTGACTCATTGGAAAAGACTCTGATGCTGGGAGGGATTGGGGGCAAGAGGAGAAGGGGACGACAGAGGATGAGATGGCTGGATGGCATCACTGACTCGATGGACGTGGGTTTGGGTGAACTCCAGGAGTTGGTGATGGACAGGGAGGCCTGGCGTGCTGCGATTCATGGGGTCACAAAGAGTCGGACACGACTGAGCAACTGAACTGAACTGAACCGAACATTCATGGTTCTAAGTACAAGGAATAAAACAGTGAAGAACTCACTAGACAAGAATTTGAGCAAGCTCCAGGAGATGGTGAAGGACAGGGAAGCCTGGTGTGCTGCAGTCCATGAGGTCACAAAGAGTTGGACACAACTGAGCAACTGAACAAAAACAACAATCACTATTTATGGTTCTAAGTACCACGAATAAAACAGTGGAAAAAAATAAAAGCACTTTTCCTGAAATTACGTTTTGTCTTTTGCTATCACACCCTAGCTGCATCCTCCTTCATATTTCTTATTAATACTTAAGAATTCTGCTTAGGTATCATATTTTCTGGAAAACTATCTTGATTCCCCAAGACTGAAAGATGTTCTTTCCCTATGCTTCCATAATAGTCTCTCTTTAGTTCTTTGGTAACATTTTTATCTTGGAGAGCCACTGGCTATTTTCTTATCCAGATTCTCCTGTCCCTCACTGTCCTACAGGCAATTACTGTGACATACACCATAGTGTTTCCGTTGCCTGAAATGTGCTTGAAACAATCAGATACCATAAATATTTACTAATTAAGTTAATGTGGGTTAATACAGGGGTGGTGTGCCTACTTATAGATACTAGTGCAGGATAATTAAGTCCTACAGTCCATGGGGTCTGAGCGACTTCACTTTCACTTTCACTATATAGTTAAAAAGTGTAATGAAGGCATGAAGGAGGGGCAATTAGATGGGATTTGGTAAGGGATTGTCCCCTCAAGAAAGAGATGACATCTCCATGTCTGCATCTGAAGAGCAAAGCGAATATGGCCCCTGTGTTTCCTGACTGCTCTGTTTGAACCTTACACAAACTATAAGTAACATTTTCCTGTTTATCTTTATCCCCAAAAAGATCATGGAATGCCCTACTCTGAAAGACAGATGAGAACAGAATGTCTCTCAATTTCAAGTTAATCATTGTTTTACTGTGAACTGAATAAGTAGGTAAATATTCCACACCAAGGGCTAAATGACTGAAAGACAGAATCTTATCAACAGCCACTTTTGTCAAACCACCCCAACTTCACACTCTGGCATGATTCCTATTGCGGAAGGGGAAAGATACCAACTTGGAACAATGATCAAGAGAAATATAGACTGAAATGAAACTGGTTTTCATAATCCGTCATCAAGACAGGTAACTAAAGGCAGCGATTAGAAAGTCACATGAAAAAAGTGGAAGAATGACATCTACTGGTTGAGAGAACATGGCCTCCTGAGCAGTTGGTATTGGTTTCTCCCTTTAAAGTTTAAATGTTTCCCTTTCTTCTTACACAGAAAACTCCATTTAACAATAACGGGAATTATCTACATGTGAAGGGGGATGAATGGACCTATTATCTGTACAGGTATAATAATAATTAAAGAAAAGTAATCCTCAACTGCCTAGCACTGCAATTGGAAATATTTCACAAATGCTTTTAAATGACTTTGACTTTATTTCTGTATGTTATGTAAGCAGTAGTTCATAACCATCTCTGGTACAAAATTAAAAGTCATCTTTCTTATTCATAAAATATAGACATTTGGCTGCAAGTTTTTTAAAAAATCATTAATTGTAGTTATCACAGATGCTTCCTGCAGTAAAAAAAAAATTATTTGTATTCTGAAAAATAACCATCAGGAGAAAATGTGTATGCCCTCAGGTTTAGTGATGAGTTCTTAGGCAGAGCACCAAGGCATAATTCCTGAAAAGTATCTGATAAGTTGGACTTCATTAAAATTAAACACTGTTCTGTTAAAGACACTATTGAGAGACTATAAAGACAAGCCACAAACTGAGAGAAAATATTTGAAAATCAAATATCTGATAAAGGGCTTTTTTCTAAAACATGCATAGAAATCTTAAAACTCAACAATAAAACACATTTTAAAATAGCCAAGACAATTTAAAAATAGCCAAAATTTCTGAACAGACATCTCCCCAGAGAAGATGCAGAGATAGTAAATAAGCATAAGAAAAAAGCATCCAGCAACCTTTTTCATTAGGAAAATGCAAAGTAAAACAATTTGATATCACAACACACCTATTATAATGACTAAAATCCAAAACACTAACTATATCAATTACATGGAGTAATAGGAACTATTACTCATTGCTGGTGGGAAATCAAATGGTATATTAACTTTGGAAGCTCAACAGTTTCTTACAAACCTAAGTAAATCATTGCCATATACCCTAGTAATCAAGGTTTTAGGACTTAACCAAATGAGTTGAAATTTATGTCCACACAAAACCTTCAAATGAAGGTTTAAGCAGCTTTATTCATTATCATCAAAAACAGAAAGCAAGCAAGAAGTCCTTCAAAAGATGAAGGGATAGACAAACCTGATGTGTGCATACAATGAAATGCTACTCAGCAATAATAAGCAATGAGCTCATCAACCATGCAAAGACAATAATGAATCTCACATACATGCTGCTAAATGAAACAAGTCCATCTGAAAAGGCTACCTTCTGTACATTTCCATTTGTATGGCATTCTGGAAAAAGCAAAACTATACAGATGATGAAAAAGATCAGTATTTGACAGGTATTTCAATAGATGAAGAAAGGAGATTTTTTAGGTCTGTGAAATTATTCTGTATAGCAATGCAATGTTAGATACATGATGCTATATATTCATCAATATTCATACATTCTTACAACACAAAAAAATTAACCTTAATATATATAAATAGAACAATCAACTAGGAGATTGAGAGCCCAAGATGCAATGCAGACACTGGCAAAAGTATCTAACTGTGTAGCAGGAAAAGTGCTGCCCTGAGTAACATGGGAAACAATGCTGGGCTATAACTCGAAAGACCAAAAGAACTGTAGGTCAGCACTTTATGCACAGTAGTTGCTAAAGTGGTTTCCCATAGGGATATGGGTTAATAATTCTAAAATCACAGGATATATGTACTGGGATTGAACAAATAAGTAAATGGATATCAGATGGTAGAAGCCAGGTTTCTCACTGTTGGAGTGAAAGATTACAGATAAGTAAGGGAGAACCTATATGCAGGTCAGGAAGTAACAGTTAGAACTGGACATGGAACAACAGACTGGTTCCAAATAGGAAAAGGAGTTCGTCAAAGCTGTATATTGTCACTCTGCTTATTTAACTTATGTGCAGAGTACAGCATAAGAAATGCTGGGCTGGAAGAAGTACAAGCTGAAATCAAGATTGCTGGGAGAAATATCAAGAACCTCAGATATGCAGATGACACCACCCTTATGGCAGAAAGTGAAGAGGAACTAAAAAGCCTCTTGATGAAAGTGAAAGAGGAGAGTGAAAAGGTTGGCTTAAAGCTCAACATTCAGAAAACTAAGATCATGACATCTGGTCCCATCACTTCATGGGAAATAGATGGGGAAACAGTGGAAACAGTGGCTGACTTTATTTTTCTGGGCTCCAAAATCACTGCAGATGGTGATTGCAGCCATGAAATTAAAAGACGCTTACTCCTTGGAAGGAAAGTTATGACCAACCTGGATAGCATATTAAAAAGCAGAGACATTACTTTGCCAACAAAGGTCCATCTTGTCAAGGCTATGGTTTTTCCAGTGGTCATGTATGGATGTTAGAGTTGGACTGTGAAGAAAGCTGAGTGCTGAAGAATTGATGCTTTTGAACTGTGGTGTTGGAGAAGACTCTTGTGAGTCCCTTGGACTGCAAGGAGATCCATCCAGTCCATCCTAAAGGAGACAAGTCCCAGGGTTCATTGGAAGGACTGATGCTGAGGCTGAAACTCCAATACTTTGGCCACCTCATGCGAACAGGTGACTCACTGGAAAAGACCCTGATGCTGGGAGGGATTTGGGGGCAGGAGGGGAAGGGGACAACAGAGGATGAGATGGCCGAATGGCATCACTGACTCGATGGACATGAGTCTGAGTGAACTCCAGGAGATGGTGATGGACAGGGAGGCCTGGCATGCTGTGATTCACGGGGTCACGAAAAGTCATACGCAACTGAATTGAACTGAACTGAACTGAACTGTACTGAAGGGAGGAAGACTAGAGTAATCCATGTGCTACTGGATAAATGTCAGAAACATTAGCACAAATTCATGTTTAGCTTAACATTGATACAGATGGACAGTGCATTGTACATAATGATATATTTATATATATATACACACACACACACACATATACATACATACACATATATATATCAACCTGTGAATGCAGTTATATAATTTTATATAAAATACATAAAATTATATATATATATGTATATATACACACACACAGGTTGGTATTCACACATATATTTCCTACCTCTATTTTCTGAAAACGCTTAGAGGCAATGACATTCTATAGCAAAAAGGTCCTTTAGGCCCTAAATTCCACATTACTTAGCATTATCATTTCACTGCATCCATTTAGTCATGTGTGAGTTTCACAATCTGCCCCTGACTTCAAGACTATATAAAGAGGATCCATATCTCTTCTAAATAGCTTCTCCAATAGGATGGTAAAAGGCATCATACATAATTGTAACCAAGGGGAAATTCCCTATGCCATTAAAGTTATCAAGTTAAGAGTTACATATACTATTCATCTATTGAGTCCTTCACAAAATTTAATGAGTATCTATACATTCTGGTAACTTTAGTAGGTACTGGAGATACACAAAAGAACCAAAGAGTAAAACCTCTGTTTTCATGAACATTAGGCTAGTAACAAGAGACAAAGAAGTCAATACAAGTAAAATGTAATAAGACTAAGAATATTAAAATTGTGACAAATTACACAGCACATAAATCAGGGTGATGTGCTAATTTATGATAGAAATAATAGATTAAAAGAATCTGGGTTAGGCCTACTTTAGAATAGGAAAAGTCTCCCTCAGATTACATTTGGATCTGAAGTTGAAGGAGTTAAAAGATGAACATATATTCTCTTATTAACATGTGAAAAAGTCTAGGAGAGAGCTTGACAGAAAGAAGGAAAAGTAGATCCAAAAAAATGTTCAAAGAACAGAGAGGATGAATAGAACTAGAAGAGTGAAATTAGTCAGAAAAAGAAAAACAAGTATTGTTTAGTAATGCATATATGTGGAATCTAGAAAAATGGCACAGACGAACCAGGGCAAAAACAGAGACACAAATGTAGAAAAAAGACCTGTGGACACAAAGCAGGAGAGGAGGGTGGGATGGCTTGGGAGACTGGACTTGACATACATACACTATCATGTGTAAACTAAATAGCTAGTGGCAAGCTGCTGTATCGTACAAGGAACTCATCTCAGTGCTCTGTGATGACCTAGAGGGGCGGGATGGAAAGTGAATGGGAGGCTCCAGAGGAAGGGATATATGTATGCATATAACTGATTCATGCTGTTGTACAGCAGAGACTAACACAACACTGTAAAGCAATTATACTCCAATAAAAACTAATTAATTAAGACAACAGCAAAAACAAAGAACAGAGAGGAGCCTGTGTGACTGGGGCATATTGTTTTGGAAAGAGAGCCAGAGTGGCCTCAAGCAGTAACTGCACGGGGAGGACAGTGCAAGGCCCTGCAGACTGTGGTAAGAGAAAGCAATGGAGTATTTTGAAACAGGATGATTTGACATACGTTGGGCTTCCCTGGTGGCTCAGACAGTAAAGAATCTGCCTGCAATGCAGGAGACCCAGGTTCAATCCCTAGGTTGGGAAGATCCCCTGGAGAAGGGAATGGCAACCCACTCCAGTCATTATTCTTGCCTGGAGAATTCCATGGACAGAGGAGCCTGGTAGGCTACATTCCACTGGTTTGCAAAGAACCGTACATGACTAAGTGACTTTCACTTTCACTTGTTAAAATATTACAGCTCTGGCTGCTCTGTGTAAAATGAATTGTGTCAGATTACGACTGGAAGCAAACAGACCAACTAGGATGCTTACTTTAATAGACAAGAGGTAACTACCCAAAGTTTGACCAGCATAGGACTCCCCAAAAGCAGTCCCTGGCTTATATTAGCCCTCTACTAAAGAGATACCACAAATAACTTTTTGGGGAAAACCTCTCAATTCTTCATTTCCCCCAGTTAACCTTCTGGAAAAACCAATCTCAATTCATCTCAGCTCTACTGACAGTGTTTGTATTTTGGCAGATGTGACTGATAAGACATGCAGGAACAGACCCCTGCCCACAAGATCTCCCAGTCTAATACAGGAGATGAAATGGGTACAAATAAAATCAGAGGATCAGCCATTTGCCTCACGAAATAAAATTTCCATTTGTTTCTCTAAAATCTACCTCCTTCACACTTCAAAGGATGTTTCTAGGACTGGATAGTCAAGTTTAACAGTTATGATTTTTGTGTCTCCTTTCTAAACCCTATCCACCTTTTTTCTTTCTTATGTGAAAACCTATTTTTACCTTCATTCCAAAGAGAATTGAGGCTTCCTATGGCATTGATATACACTCTTAGGAGGTCATAGCTGAAGGCAAGGATGAAATCTAGGCAGGCTGTTTTTTGTTTTTTAACATATAAAAGCATTAGATGAAAAGCAAAATGCTCAGAGATTAATGTGTATTTTCACAGCTAGGAGAAAGATGCGATGGAAGCAAATTACTTTGAGCAGATATCTTGCTTTAAACATTTCAGAGCAATTTCATCACAAGCTAAAGTGGAATTATCCATATGCTGGAGATATTATAATCAACTTAATCATTTAATCTTAACCTTTCCAGCACTTGCTTTCTTCTCATAAATAATACTTAAGGACACCAATTCAAACCAATATTACCACACTCACCTAAATAAATCTAAGTAAAGTATCATTGCACTCCAGCTAATCTCCACTTTCCCACATTTATTCTACGTTTCAGGTATTAGAACTCCATTTCTTTAATACTGATTTTCTTCACAAATCAACTGGGAAAAATAAGGCAGTTTTTTTTTTTTTTTAAACCACAGCAGAATAAAACATGTATAACAAATTAATTGAGCATGGTTAGAAAAAGGGAGTCATGATCCACTCGTAATCATACCTGCAAAATTTGACTTATGGGAAATGAGAGAAATCCTTTTAAGCAGCAGTATATTCATCTAAAAAAACTTTCTTGAATTCAAATATGTAAAAAGGGAATGGGATGAGATAAGGACTAGTTGGAAAAGCTAACTATATACCACAATAGATTTAGAATCTAGATTTCAAACAAAAAGAGGAAGATTTAAGATACAAAATTTTTAATTACTAACATGGAAGGTAAATAGAAGCTTCTCCCATCATGAAGGTATGAGGGGCTTTCTGATCTCAATTTGTTGAGGGAGGAGATTTCATGAATTGGTTTGAATCTAACATATAACTAGACTCTTGAAAAAAAGTAAAGGCATTTCCACATCAAGAGGAAAAGAGAGGAAGAGAATGTTGATGCCTGAGAGCCACAAATAATACAAGATCCTGTGTGGGGCAATGCCAATTCCTGGACAAATATAAGAAAACCAAGCATGAAGTTTCAACAAGACAAAGTTCTAGAACCAGAGTCTCCCATTAAGAAAATTACAGTGGATCTAGGGTATTACAAGTTCCTGAAAAACAGAAGAACAAATCCTCTCTGAAAATAAAAATTGCCTCTCATTTAGACACTTGGAATTCTCACATATTAAACTCAATATATAACTTAACATTAAAAAATAATGTACAAAAAAATAAATAAATAAATAAAAAATAATGTACAAGAAAACAAGTCTTTGCATGAGATTGACATCAAAACCAAAAAATAAAAGAGCCACATGCTCCCAGTATATAAGATTTTAGAACTGTGAAACTAAATATATAATCAAAAATATGGAAACAAATTTTAGAAAATCAAATAACAAGCAATAGGAGATTATTAAGAATGGCCAGTCATATCTAAAAATTTCAGAAGAAATTTCTATCACTTAAATAATTATTGAAACAAATAAACAACAAAATCAATCAGCAGACAAAGAATAGACTAGAAACCAACTAGAGAAAATTATTGCACAAAATATGTGTCAAAATAAACCAATCAAAATAAAGCATTGTGAGACAAGGTAGGAAATATGAAAGATTTGTTAAGAGATTATATAGGACAAAATAAGGTCGAACATACACAATCCATCAAGAAAGAATAGAGAGTGGAGGGAAGGATATGTTGAAAAATAATGGCTAGCAACTTTTTAGAACTGAAGAAAGACATAAAAGTGAATTATATACTGAGCAATATAAATTAAATGAAACCCCAAATTAGTCCTACTGATAGTAAAGAGCACAAAAAAACATATTCTATTGAACTTAAGCAGAAAAAAAAGATTAACTGAGCAGGAGCAGAAGTAGAGTAACAGCAGAATGTTAAGGAGCAAAAATGAAAACAAGAATACAACGGCATATGTCCAAACAGCTGAGGAGGGGAAGGAGTGAGGAAGTCATCTTAAAACTTTATTTCCCACAAAATTAGCTTTCAAGTACAAGGGTAAAATAAAAACGGTTTTGGATAAACAAAAAATGTGATCAGTTTTATAGAACTTCACTGTATAAATTTCTATTAGTATTCTTTAAAAAGAAGGAAATGATCCAAGAAGAAAGTCTGTGATGGTAGAAGGAAAATGAGAATAAAAATATCCATGAATACATCTGGCTACCTAAACTAGCTATTTTCAAATAGGACTGTCATAATAATTAGTGACTATGCTATTAGCATTTTGCAGGAAGGCCAACAATACTAAATATCTATAAAGAGAAATGACAAGATTACTTTCTATGCATGTTGATAAATGAAGCATTTCAGTTAATATTTCATTTTAGTATTATGCATATCACACTATCAGAATCCCATTTTCCCCAAAAACATTTACTTTTATCTCTCTAAGCATAAAAGCTATTTACGTTATCACTTGGAAAATATTTAAGGCTCATATATTTTTTAAATTATGCATAATCTCACTACACGAAAAAGAAAGGATATCAGCATATTAACATTTTAAAGGATACCAATCCTAACATTTTCATTTTATGTGTCTTAACATATTTGAAGAATTAAATTGTGGCTATTACAAATGCTATTTTTCATCCATTTTATATTGCTTTTTATTCAAAATATGTTTACAGTCCTAAATTTTCTCCCATATCAATGTCATGCTTCCCTGTCTCTAAGGCCGCTTAGCATTTCAGCACTCAATATAACACAATCAAGTCTTCAGGGTCCAATACCTGGGCTCTTTCTGATGTTCACTATCAAAATTGATGGTGATATTCCTCAACTGTGATGGTCTTTCTGGCCATGTGAACTACATTTCCTTTGGTTATATCTTCTCCAAAATTGCATAAGTCTTATAACTGGCTCAATTCTAATTGCAGGCATTTTTGCTTTTTTTTTTTTTAGTAACTAACATAAAATTGTTCATCCCACATATTTCTAATGAAAGATGCTTTTATATGTGTGTATATATATATATAGTAGGACATGTTATTAATAAATGACACATTTACTGAAATATACTTCACATATCATAAAATTTCACCCTTTTAAAGTTCACAATTTGGGGGTTTTAGTATATTTTACAAAGTTGTATAACCATTACCATGATCTAATTTCAGAATATTACCATCATCCTCAAAAGGAACCCCATACACATTAGCAGTTATTCCCTCTGTCTCCTCCCTGAAGGTGGGCCCTAAAAACCACTAATCTATTTTCTATTTCTTTGGTCTTTCTTATCTGAACATTTGCATACACTGAATCAAACAAGCAATAAAATGTATTTATTGAATAAACAATTTCAGTGTCATACAATAAGTATTTATTGAATTACTACATTGTGCACTTACTTATTAATATAATCCTAGTTTTCAATGAGGCCTCACAAATTATCAGCCTGTTCAGGGGCAACCCTGATCTCCTGATTCCTATTTAAAGTCTTCTTTTTCTATACTAAGCTATATGCACCCTATACTGAGACCCCAAAAGACATACCAGAATACTAAAATACTCGCCTAACTAGTTCTCTTGCTAGATAACACAAAATTCATCAGAGAATGGAGAATTAGGGGTATGGGAATGGGGGATATGCATGCTAGTAAACCAATCAATGCTATTAAGAATGAAGACAGATTAATTCACCTTTTACTGGCAGCGACGAGCAATGTTTCTTTTTTATCCTTCTAAAAGGACTCATTAGTTTTTATTATTATTTCTAAACATAATCTGGCTTGTTATTTTCCTTCTCTTTCTATCCTTTGCCTTGTCTTCTCTTCCATTTTCTTAGCTTCCTTAATAATTAATTCTTACATCATTAAGTACAGCAAAGCAAAGCAGGTATTCACACATTCACACATGTGTTGGTCCTGAGAAGTCGCTGTAAATGGGGGACCCCCAAGCCGAGTAGGGCTTCCCTGGTGTTTCAGATGGTAAAGAAACTGCCTGCAATGCAGGAGACCCAGGTTTGATCCCTGGGTGGGGAAGATGCCTGGAGAAGGGAATAGCAACCCATTATAGTATTTTTGCCTGGAGAATTCTGTGGACAGAGGAGCCTGTGGGCTATAGTCCATGGTGTCACACAGAGTCAGATATGACTGAGCCACTAACAATACACACAAGCAGAGCATCAGAGTATGTGCAGGACAAGAAAGGTAAATCTGAAGAGAGGCAACCTGGTGTGGAGTGACGGAGTCTACACAGGATCACATGGGATGGGAAGGCCACCCACAAAGTGGAGGAAGGCATAATCAGGAGCTGGTGGCACTGCTTGAGGAGAGGAAAGGAAAGCTTCCTCATGAGGGTGTGGCCCAGCACAGCAGGAGGCCACAGAGGGTGAGAAGAAGGGTGTCTCCATAGTGTGAGCAGGCATCTAGGCCTGGGAGCCGGAGCCAAGCAGAGTGAAGGGGTGTCATCACATAAAAGAGTGGAAATGGCAACAGAATGTTGGCTGTAGAGAGGGCATTGGTCAAATGAGTAAATAAAGATGATGTAACCTGGTCTTCCTGTCAGAAAACGGAGTTGCAAACATACAACAGGAGAACTCTATTATGGTCCATGTGGTGGCAGATTGAAATTGGGAGTATGGTATAAATGGTTTTCAACATATACAGATAGAAATACAAATAAATATGGAAGTGTATGAACACCTACATGTGCACTGTTCACAGAGATAGTCTAGGACAAATGATACCCTAGCCATAAGTATATGTAAAGCCCAGCTCTTCACCAAATATCATTTTTCACCAAAAGGAAGTAGGACTCTGTAAAAATGACTGTTTCCTGAGCTGAGGCAGGGAAAACAGAATAAGCAAGAGACATTCTGGGGGGTGCCTAATGCCACCCCAGTATTCTTGCCTGGAGAAACCCATGGATGGAGGAGCCTGGGGGACTGCAGTCCCTGGGGTTACAAAGCATCAGACATAACCAAAGCAACTCAGCACACATGCAAAGCAAATAAGTATTCAAGAAGTGGTGAGATCACAAAGGGACATAAAGAACAGCTTGGAGGGGCTCTTGTAAACTTGAGTATCAAAACAAGCAGTCAAGGCAATGAATCATAAAGCACTGATAAAAACAGGAAACCATAAGTCCATAATATGATAAGTAATGGTTAAAAAGTAAGGTCCCACAAGATATTTATTAATTTCAAAAAGAGAAAACAGTGAATGGTAGATATCAGTTTAATTAAGTAATCAAAGCAAACACCATTAGTAACACAACAGATAAAAATTGTGTGCCACTTGACAGGATGCATGGGCGAAAGACAATCACTTCTACCATATGCCTCCTAAAAGGCAGATTTTAATATAATCATGAGTAAGCAAAAGATAAACACAAATTGAAGAACTTTGAAAAAATAACTAGTCTCATCTTTAAATGGGTCAAGGTCTTGAATATCAAGAACAAAATTGTAAAACAAAATCTTCCAAGATTCAGGAGAATAAAGATGGCATTGAAACATGTATACTTGAAAAGAATCACTAGTCCAAAAAAAAAAAAAAAAAAGATCCATAACAACAAAATTTATGAAAGTTTCTGAATTTGATTATTTTTCTATAAAAGATATAAGGACAACTGGTATAATTTGAACAGGATTAAATGATGGTGATGTTATCTATCTCTATTTCCTAATTTTGGCAGTTTAGCATGACGATATAAGACAATTGGGAATGTACTACATGTAGGCCAATGTTCTGGTTGATTCAAAAGGATAAAAGACAAATTTCAAAACCACAGATATCATAGGAAAAATTCTAAAGTAATATATTAAAAATACAGTATACACACACTAAATCAGGAGATGTTAGGTCAGATCACTATCTCTGAAAAGCTATAGTGACAAAAAGTTATTTGTACTTACCTAAAAATTTGAGATTGCTTTGAAGAATTGTAGAATTCCAATAAAAAATGGAATCTGAATTTTAGATAAACATTAATATTCAATTCTTTTTATCATATATGAAAGCCAACATATGAACATATGAACTTCATGTATCACAAATATCTCCCTAAGCTCAGCAGGACTTCATTTTTTAGTTTTCACACCTAATAGAAACAAAGCAGAATCACAGAAAAATTATGTCTCTTTGTCAGCTGATTGGAATGGGAACCTTTGCTAATCAGAGCACAGCTTTCTTCCTGCTTCTTGCATAGATTTTTTTTTTTAATTTTATTGAAATATAGTTGCTTTATAATAGTGTGTTAGTTTCTACTGTACAGCAAAGTGAATCAGCTATACATATACATGTATCCCCTCTTTTGGGGGTCTCCCCAGTTAGGTCAGCACAGAGCACTAAGCAGAGTTCCCTCTGTCCTGCATATTTGCCCTAAGCATCTCTTGAATTCAGAACCTACCATAGTGTTTAGCATACACTATTAACAGAAATAGTAGTAATCCTTTGGTAAACTCTTGAGTATTGCTAAATATATACAAACATTGTTCTCAGTGCATGACATTCATTGATTCATTTAATTCACATAGCAAACCAATAAGACTGTGCTAATATCATTACCATTTTATAAAAAAAGAAATCAACATACAAAGAAATTAAGCCAATTACTCAAGGTCATACAGCTAGTAAATGTCAAAGCTAGAATTTAAAGGAGGAGTATATGACTCCAGAGTCACATAAATATTTGTTTCACTAAAATTTAATAAATTTACTTCCCTGAATTAAATAATTTGTAAAGAAGAAAAAGCCTAGCTAGCCCACTGGATAGCATTTTTGAAATGACCCAATACATATAGCTCTGGTTTCTTTTTAAAAAAATCAGCATCCAAGAGGACTATAAACCATATGATATTTACATTTATAGAAATGGTCATATCTCCACTAGACACACTCTTTTTCTGTTACTGTCCAAAAGTCATCAGTTTAAGATAAATAGAAATTCTGAAGTTGAAATATTTTATGCATTTTCTCTTATAAGTACAGCTCATAAATTGAACTAAACCATTCAAAACTAAATTTCAAAACTGCCATGGCATATTTATTTATTCCTTAACAAATATTGACCACACACCATATTCCAACTCTATTCCGGCACTAGATAAATGATTCCTGAAAGGAAAAAGCAGCTAATCAAATTAACAAGACTACAGAGAGGTCTCAGAGAAGGAAATGGCAACCCACTCCAGTAGTCTTACCTAGAGAATCCCGTGGGCAGAGGAACCTGGTGGGCTGCTGTCCATGGGGTTGCACAGAGTCAGACACAACTGAAACAACTTAGCATTCATGCACGTATTGGAGAAGGAAATGGCAACTCACTCAAGTATTCTTGCCTGGAGAATCCCAGGGACGGGGGAGCCTGGTGGCCTGCCGTCTATGGAGTTGCACAAAGTTGGACACAACTGCAGCAACTTAGCAGGAGTAGCATAGAGAGGTCTCACAAATAAATTGAGGATTTAAAGTAAGATGCAAAACGTTTCATTCATTCATCCATTCAAAATATTCTTCTCTACCATGTTCCAAAACATGGTTTTAGGTGTGAAGACAAGGGCAACAAAGGCAAAGAAGAAGAAAAAGCACAAGAAAGTCACTAAGAAAAATACCCAAAATTTTGTCACAATATCAAAAAGCAAACAAACAGGTCCCACAAAAAAAAAAAAAAAAAGCAAATACAAATAGGAATACTTAAATTACAAATAAGAAAAGGAGGATATGGAACCACTACGTTTAGACAAAATAACAATAGCTAACATGTTTTCTATGTGTCAGCAAAAGTCTATGTCATTATCCAATGATTTCACTTCCCCAAAAAAGTAAGGCAGGTATGGTATGATTCCTGAATGTCAAAGAAAGTAGAAATATTCAGCTCTGTGTCACTGTGAGCAGCAATTGAATTACAGAAGCATCACAAAAAAATTAACTGAAGTAAGGAAAGGTGAAAAGAAAGCTGCTTTTAAGTGGTTTGATTTTTCAGGAACAAAGAAATTGCTTTTAAATATGGGTAAGGTTATTTGCAAATAGCTGAAAAAAGAAGAGAAGTTAAAGCAAAAGGAGAAAGAAAAGATATACTCACTAGAATGCAGAGTTCCAAAGAATAGCAAGGAATCTCAAGAAAGCCTTCCACGGTGATCAATACAAAGAAAGAGAGGAAAACAATGGAATGGGAAAGACAAGAGATCTCTCCAAGAAAATTAGAGATACCAAGGGAATATTTCATACAAAGATAGGCACATTAAAGGACAAAAATGGTATGGACTTGACCAGGGAAGCCTTATATTAAGAAGAAGAGGCAAAAATACACAGAAGAACTATACAAAAAACATCTTCAACACCCAGATAACCACGATGGTGTGATCACTCACCTAGAGCCAGACATCCTTAAATGGGAAGTCAAGTGGGCCTTAAGAAGCATTACTACAAAAAAAGCTAGTGGAGGTGATGGAATTCTAGTTGAGTTATTTCAAATGCTAAAAGATGATGCTGTGAAAGTGCTGCACTCAATATGCCAGCAAATTGGGAAAACTCAGCAGTGGCCACAGGACTGGAAAAGTTCCATTTTCATTCTAATCCCAAAGAAAGGCAATGCCAAAGAATGTTCAAACTACTGCACAATTGCACCCATCTCACACGCTAGTAAAGTAATGCTCAAAATTCTCCAAGCCAGGCTTCAACAGTATGTGAACCATGAACTTCCAGATGTTCAAGCTGGTAGAAAAGGCAGAGGAACTAGAGATCAAATTGCCAACATTCGTTGGATCATCAAAAACACAAGAGAGTTCAAGAGAAATATCCACTTCTGCTTTATTGACTATGCCAAAGTCTTTGACTGTGTGGATCACAATAAACTGTGGAAAATTCTATAAGAGTTGGGAATATCAGACCACATGGCTTGTCTCCTGAGAAATCTGTATGCAGGTCAAGAAGCAACAGTTAGAACTGGACATGGAACAATCAGTTCAGTTCAGTTCAGTCGCTCAGTCGTGTCCGACTCTTTGCGACCCCATGAATTGCAGCACACCAGGCCTCCCTGTCCATGGAACAATAGGTTGGTTCCAAACAGGGAAAAGGAGTATATCAAGGCTGTATGTTGTCATCCTGCTTATTTAACTTATATGCAGAAAACATCATGCAAAATGCTAGGCTGGATGAAGCACAAGCTGGAACCAAGATTGCCGGTATAAATATCAATAACTTCAGATATGCAGATGACACCACCCTTATGGCAGAAAGTAAGGAAGAACTAAAGAGCCTCTTGATGAAAGTGAAAGAGGTGAGTGAAAAAGCTGGTTTAAAGCTCAACATTCAGAAAACTAAGATCATGGCATCCAGTCCCATCACTTCATGGCAAATAGATGGGGAAATACAAACAATGACAGACTTTACTTCAGGGGGCTCCAAAATCACTGCAGATGATGACTGCAGCCATGAAATTAAAAGATGCTTGCTCCTTGGAAGAAAAGCTACGCCCAACCTAGACAGCATATTAAAAAGCAGAGACATTACTTTGTCAGCAAAGGTCCATCTAGTCAAGGCTATGGATTTTCCAGTAGTCATATATGCATGTGAGAGTTGGACTATAATGAAAGCTGAGTGCTGAAGAATGGATGCTTTCGAACTGTGGTGTTGAAGAGACTCTTGAGAGTCCCTTGTATTGCAAGGAGATTCAATCAGTCCATCCTAAAGGAAATCAGTCCTGAATATCCATTGGAAGGACTGATGCTGAAGCTGAAGCTCCAATACTTTGGCCACCTGATGTGAAAAACTGACTCCTTGGTAAAGACCCTGATGCTGGGAAAGACTGAAGGCGAAAGAAGGGGATGGCAGAGGATGAGATGGTTGGATGCCATCACCACCTCTATGGACTTGAGTTTGCGTAAACTCCTGGAGTTGGTGATGGACAGGGAAGACTGGCGTGCAGCAGCCCATGGGGTTGCAAAGAGTCGGACACGACTGAGCGACTGAACTTAACTGAATGTTACTGGTGCTGTTTGGGGAATCATGGAGAATTTAGAATGACCTGAACATAGTCCAGTGTTCTGATTATTTTCAGAGGAAAATACTTACTTTCAAATCTGACTTGAAACCATGTGTCTAAGTAATTTGGTACACAGAAACTTTATAGGCATTTTAAAAGTAAATCAGTGGGTCACCAAAATAGTCACACAAGGGTACCTGAAAATTACCGAGGACTTATATGCTAGGAACTATTCTAACTATAGTCTATATAAAAATTGACTCACTTAACCATACAATATGCTATGAGTTAGTGATTATTAGTATCCTCATTTTACAGAGGGGCAACTGAGACTCAGGTAGATTCAGTATCTTTTCCAAATTCATATAAGTAACAATTGGCAATCAGAACTTGAACTTGAGTGGAGTGATTCTACAGTGTGCACTTTAGATCTTCTTTTGTTAGAAAAAGACACAATTGAAATGCTGTTGGAAAAGCGTAGAGTCACCCAGAATGGGGGTGCCCAGCACATCATGAGCATGCAATAGATATTTGCTGAGCAAATGAATAGACAGATTTGTAGCTTCTTTCTGCCTCAACATTTTTACATATGATGTTCATCTACCTAGAATGTTTTCCCATTTTTAAAAAAAGGGGCTCCTTAAACTTTTTTTTTAATTTTATTTGGGATCATAGTGATTAACAATATTATATTAATTTCAGGTGTACAACGAAGTTATTCATATATAAATATACATATATATATATAATGTATGTACCTATTCCTTTCAAATTAAAAAGTAGCTCTTTTTCAACAACTGGACCTCACCTTTATTATTTTCTCCACAAGGATAATTCCCTGACTGCCCTTTCAAAAATACCAACATAGATGTGAGCCATACATTCAGATATATGTCTATATACATCCAGGTATATATCACTTTGAGACCATGGAATATATCTGCTTTATTTATTTACATGTCGTTTGTTTGTTGTTTTTTTTTTCCAGTAGAATATCAGCCATAGTCAAAAACTGGGGTCATATCTGTCATGTTCATCACTCTGTGTACCTACCAGTCTTTAGATGAATGTTGATGAATAACTGGACAGACAGATGGGTGCATGGATGAATGGATGGATGAATGGACAACATAACTGGATTGCAGCCAGGTATTTGGTCATAATTCTTATGATGTCCAGATGGAAATATATATTTCCAGCTGCTTAAATGGTTGGAATTTAAAACCTTTGTTTTTTCCATTAGAGAATTTCTCTTTAATATTTTTCAAAAGCTTTTCTATCAAAAGCATGAATGTGAAACATAATCTGTAAGCTACAACACAAGAGTTCAAAATATTTTATATTCAATTATTTTATTTGATGTTCTAATATTCATAAACAATACCTAGAATCATTTCCGTGCTCAAAAAACATCACTTCATTTCAATGTACTACATAGTCAGGCTTTAGCTCAGTTCAGTTCAGTCGCTCAGTTGTAGCCGACTCTTTGTGACCTCACGAACCGCAGCACGCCAGGCCTCCCTGTCCATCACCAACTCCCAGAGTCCACCCAAACCCATGTCCATCGAGTTGGTGATGCCATCCAACCATCTCATCCTCTGTCGTCCCCTTCTCCTCCTGCCCTCAATCTTTCCCACATCAGGGTCTTTTCAAATGAGTCAGCTCTTCACATCAGGTGGCCAAAGTACTGGAGTTTCAGCTTCAACATCAGTCCTTCCAATGAACACCCAGGACTGATCTCCTTTAGGATGGACTGGTTGGATCTCCTTGCAGTCCAAGGGACTCTCAAGAGTCTTCTCCAACACCACACTTCAAAAGCATCAATTCTTCACCACTCAGCTTTCTTTATGGTCCAACTCTCACATGCATACATGACCACTGGAGAAACCATAGCCTTGACTAGACGGACCTTTGTTGACAAAGTAACATCTCTGCTTTTTAATATGCTGTCTAGGTTGCTCATAACTTTCCTTCCAAGGAGTAAGCGTCTTTTAATTTCATGGCTGCAGTCACCATCTGCAGTGATTTTGGAGCCCAGAAATATAAAGTCAACCATTGTTTCCACTATTTCCCCATTTCCCATGAAGTGATGGGACCAGATGCCATGATCTTAGTTTTCTGAATGTTGAGCTTTAAGCCAACTTTTTCACTCTCCACTTTCACTTTCATCAAGAGGCTTTTTAGTGCCTCTTCACCTTCTGCCATAAGGGTGGTGTCATCTGCATATCTGAGGTTATTGATATTTCTCCCAGAAACCTTGATTCCAGGTTATGCCTCCTCCAGCCCAGCATTTCTCATGATGTACTCTGCATTGAAGTTAAATAAGCAGGGTGACAATATACAGCCTTGATGTACTCCTTTTCCTAATTGGAACCAGTCTGTTGTTCCATGTCCAGTTCTAACTGTTGCTTCCTGACCTGCATATAGGTTTCTCAAGAGGCAGGTCAGGTGGTCTGGTATTCCCATCTCTTTCAGAATTTTCCACAGTTTATTGTGATCCACACAGTCAAAGGCTTTGGCATAGTCAATAAAGCAGAAATAGATGTTTTTCTGGAACTCTCTTGCTTTTTCAATGATCCAGCAGATGTTGGCAATTGCTTTAGCTACACTCTTATTGTTGGTTGGATGAGTCTGGGTAGCTGGGTGTGTGTGTGACTAAAAGTTAAGCAACAAAAAATATTACATCCAAGAAAATGTTTTACAATACTTTTGCAACAACTATAGAAGACTAAGTTGTTACTTTATTAATATACAAATCCAGAAATGTGATTTAGGAAGATAGTATAGTTTAATACCATTTATAAATATTTGAGTTGAAGAGCAAACTTTGCTTGTTAAATGTATACTAAGGATTAGAAGGTATGACAGCTCCTTCTTAAGGTTACACATCAAAAAGATAATTAAAAGAAAAATCATTCTTCCCAAACATGAGCAGATCGGGTCTTCTTAGGTACAGCTTCAGGCAATGTGAGTGTGAGGAAGCCTGAAAATGTAGATCCTTTCCTCTTTCCATTCCCTCCTTTCACCATCCCTTGGTATCCTTACCCAAGGACCCTGAATCCCAAATCTTCTATTCCCCAGTCCACCCCACTGCAAGCTCCATTTCTATACACAAACATAGCTGACATATCCTTTTCTGATACAAAACATTCCCAATGGTTCTAATGAATAAAACCGTTTTTAAAAGACCCTTTCAGACGAACAACTAATTGACCAGGTAATGTGAGCACCTGTTCAAAAAACAGATCCTAGCTTTAGTCAGAATGAAAAGACTGCCACCTACTGAATTACACGCAAAGACAACTAGAATCTTGAGGCACATTCAGTTTAACCCATGGAGTTAGTCTTCCTCCTAGTGCGGGTACCACTCGTTGAGGCATCACAGGGAGAAGGTGAGAGGATGACCAGCATGCGGGTGGTAACTGGCACTGACGGGGAATGATTTGTACAAAAGCCACTCCTTGACTGACAAAATAAAGTGATAACAAGGTAATTCTCAGCTCAAAAAGAATTAATAAAAGCAGGATAACAAGTTCCTTGGGATATTTCCTAAAATAAATACTGCAATTGTGTCTCCCTAGTCACTTTTTCTTCCTGTTGAGATTGTTAACAACCTTTCCTTTGTGGAAATAGTAAAATCAAAATTATTAGTTAAAGGACCATTAAAAAAACTATAAAATTAAAGGACAAATCATAAAGTTTCATGTCTTTCTATGTTTGCATCTTTATTCAAAGCCATCTTAAGCACTTATTATCTACAACTTCACACATCTCACTCCACAGATAAAAGTGAAGCATGTCTTCGAAATCCAGATTGCAGAAAGCAAGCAGCAGTCATATCACTGACAGTGACAGGAATTGTTTTTATGGTCCACAAAGAAAAAATATGATTTTTTCCATTAACCATAATTACCTGAGGCTTAAAGAAAAATTAATGTTGAGAAATCAAATATTAACTCATTAGGAAAAAACAGTAGGTCACTCTCAAATTCACTATTCATGAATGTTGGCCTTCATTAGCTAAAACAGAAAAAGCACAAATGCAGAAACTACATAATTTACAGAAAGGTTACCTGAATGATGCCAAATATTCTCCAAATACAAATAAAAGCTTAATTAACGGTTTAACAGCCAACGAAGCTCATTTAAATTCACTTAGGGGAAAATGTAATTTTCAAACTAAACTAATAAAAGTTTCACTGTATCTTGAATTAAATTAACTTATTAACTTCATTGTTAAAATACATGATTGGTTAACATTTAAAATGTGTTCACTGTTAAAAACAATAGTTTATTTCATTATTTTAATTTTTCATTAATCGAATACTTAAAAAAAATCTAAATCATGTCTATCAATTGTTGTGTGAGTTTATTTGGAAACTGTCCTAATTCCTACAGACATATTAATATATACATCCTATAGACATGCATTTCATACACATATACGCACACATACACATAATGTATTATGTGTATACACATATTTCCTGCATATACATATATATATGTACTTTACTACTATCTTAAATTTTCAACAAGTGCATACATCATAAGGACGGGGAAGCCTGGTGTGCTGTAGTTGATGGGGTTGCAAAGAGATAGACTCAATTTAGTGACTGAACAACAACAACAAATAAATCAGAGCTTTCAAATTACACCTGAGGATCCAAAGTACTGTATTTGCTACAAAATCTCTAAGGATTCCACTTTCTCAGAAAATGAAATGCATGTGGACATGGAAGTTTTCTTTTTGAAAGAAATACTAAAGGTATCAGCACAAGCTATAAGGATAAGGATATAAGATATAAGGATAAAGATATAAGGATATCTTATATAAGATAAGGATCTAGTAACATGTTAGAAGATACTAAAGAATTTAAAGAGAAATAACTATTAATATTCAACCTACTTTTTAAAGATTCAGCAAGTGAGAGATACAAAGCAAATATGTCTGAATATTTGTTTAACCATCACAGTAACTAAACAGTCCATGGAATTCTCTAGGCCAGAATACTGGAGTGGGTAGGTTTTCCCTTCTCCAGGGGATCTTCCCAACCCAGGGATCAAATCCAGGTTTCCTGCATTGCAGGCAGATCCTTTACCAGCTGAGTCACAAGGGAAGCCTAAGAATATTGGAGTGGGTCGCCTATCCCTTCTCAGCTGATCTTCCCAACCCAGGAATCAAACCAGGGTCTCTGCATTGCAGGTGGCTTCTTTAGCAACTAAGCTATCAGGGAAGCCCTTAACAAATAACGATCATCACTAACTCTAGATTTAATTATATATATGATCATTTAATATTCTTCCAACTATTCTGTATATTTGAAAATTCCGGTAACATATTTGGGGACAGATAATAGCCGATGGTCAAAAATAGCAAAATAATGGTTGATATCTTTCAGAAATGCCCAGCCTACAAGATGCCATTGAGTGCTACCCCCAAGTGCAAGTGTGTGTGTCCTCTCTCTTGTCTGAGTCTGTGTGACCCCAGGGACTGCAGCCCTCCAGGCTCCTCTGTTCAAGGAATTTCCCAGGCAAGAATAGTGGAGTGAGTTGCCATTTCCTTCTCCAGGGGATTTTCCTGACCCATGAATTGAACCTGTGTCTCCTGTAGCAGCAGGTAGATTCTTTACCACTGCAGCCACCTGGGAAGTGAATATAGACCAGTGTATCCTAAACTTAGAGGTCTAGGTACCTCCTTCAAACAACTATTTTTATCATCATGCTGAAACATCAGAATGATGATACCTTCAGGAGAGGTATATGTCAATAAAAAATGGCTATCCACAGGCATTCCAGGGTCATATTATTATTGGGAAACCCAAGCAGACTGAAAATCTGGTCAGTGTTATGCAAAATAGAACATCAAAATGAGTAAAGAAGTTTGAAGAACATATATTGAAATCATTAGCCAAAGAGTTGAGTAAACATGCTGCTACTACTAAAGCTTTCTCATCTCGTTGAATTCATCCAAATCAATAGAACCTCAGGACCAAACCCTAGAAAATAAAGTACATAAATCCCTCAGCACATTAATGTGTATGTAAGCCATGTTGGGCCAGATAATCATTTTAAATAGTGACCTTAATTCCCACTACCAAATATACAAGGGAAAAATTCCACCCAGATCTGCTCCTAAGGGAAACTGGAGAAAAGCATTTTGAAAATATCATTTAAATTCTCATGAAAAAGGTTCACAGCATCAGTAATCAACAGGAAAATGTAAGCCAAACCACAAGATATCACCTCATACCTATCAGAATGGCTATCAAAAAGATAAGAGATAACAAGGATTGGCAAGGATGTGGAGAAAAGGGAAACTTCTGCACTCTTGGTGGGAATGTAAATAGGTACATCCACTATGGAAAAGAGGCAGGTTAGGTGGTCTGGTATTCCCATCTCTTTCAGAATTTTCCACAGTTTATTGTGAGCCACACAGTCAAAGACTTTGGCATAGTCAATAAAGTAGAAATAGATATTTTTCTGGAACTAACTTGCCTTTTCTATGATCCAGCGGATGTTAGCAATTTGATCTCTGGTTTCTCTGCCTTTTCCAAAACCAGCTTGAACATCTGGAAGTTCACAGTTCATGTATTGGTGAAGCCTGGCTTGGAGAATTTTGAGCATTACTTTACTAGCATGTGAGATGAGTGCAATTGTGCCAGTAGTTTGAGCATTCTTTGGCATTGCCTTTCTTTGGGATTGGAATGAAAACTGCCCTTTTCCAGTCCTGTGGCCACTGCTGAGTTTTCCAAATTTGCTGGCATATTGAATGCAGCACTTTCACAGCATCATCTTTTAGGATTTGAAATAGCTCAACTGGAATTCCATCATCTCCACTAGCTTTGTACATAGTGATGCTTCCTAAGGTCCACTTAACTTCACATTCCAGGATGTCTGGCTCTAAGTGAGTGATCATACCATCATGACTATTTGGATTGTGAAGATCTTTTTTGTACACTTCTCTGTATTCTTGTCACCTGTTCTTAATATCTTCTGCTTCTGTTAAGTCCATATCATTTCTGTCCTTTATTGTGCCCATCTTTGCATGAAATGTTCCCTTGGTATCTCTAATTTTCCTGAAGAGATCTCTAGTATTTCCCATTCTATTGTTTTCCTCTGTTTCTTTGCATTAATCACTGAGGAATGCTTTCTTATCTCTCCTTGCTATTCTTCAGAATTCTGCATTCAAATGGGTATATCTTTCCTTTTCTCCTTTGCTTTTTGCTTCTCTTTTTTCATAGCTATTTGTAAGGCCTCCTCAGACAGCCAGTTTGCTTTTTTGCATTTCCTTTTTTGGGGGATGATCTGGATCCCTGTGTCCTGTACAATGTCACAAACCTCCGTCCATAGTTCATCAGGAACACTATCTATCAGATCTAGTCCTTTAAATCTCTTTCTTACCTCCACTGTATAATCATAAGGGATTTGATTTAGGTCATACCTGAATGGTCTAGTGGTTTTCCCCCACTTTCTTCAATTTAAGTCTGAATTTGACAATAAGGAGTTCATGATCTGAGTCACAGTCAGCTCCCGGTCTTGTTTTTGCTGACTGTATAGAGCTTCTCCATCTTTGGCTGCAAAGAATATAATCAGTCTGATTTGGTGTTGACCATCTGTTGAGACCACGTGTAGAGTCTTCTTTTGTGTTGATCGAAGAGGGTGTTTGCTATGAGCAGTGCGTTCTCTTGGCAAAACTCTATTAGCCTTTGCCCTGCTTCATTCTGTACTCCAAGGCCAAATTTGCCTGTTACTCCAGGTGTTTCTTGACTTCCTATTTTTGCATTCCAGTCCCCTATGATGAAAAGGACATCTTTTTTGGGTGTTAGTTCTAAAAGGTCTTGTAGGTCTTCATAGAACTGTTCAACTTCAGCTTCTTCAGCATTAGTGGCCAGGGCATAGACTTGGATTACCGTGATATGGAATGGTTTGCCTTGGAAATGAACAGAGATCATCCTGTCATTTTTGAGATGCGTCCAAGTACTGCATTTCAGACTCTTTTGTTGACTATGATGGCAACTCCATTTCTTCTAAGGGATTCATGCCCACAGTAGTAGATATAATGGTCATTTGAGTTAAATTCACCCATTCCAGTCCATTTTAGTTCACTGATTCCTAGAATGCTGATGTTCACTCTTGCCATCTCCTGTTTGACCACTTCCAAGTTGGCTTGATTCATGGGCCTAACATTCCAGGTTCCTATGCAATACTGCGCTTTACAGCATCAGACCTTGCTTCTATCACCAGTGCCATCCAACACTGGGCATTGTTTTTGCTTCAGCTCCATCTCTTCATTCTTTCTGCACATGGAAAAACAGACTGGTTCCAAATAGGAAAAGGAGTACATCATGGTTGTATATTGTCACCCTGCTTATTTAATTTATATGCAGAGTACATCATGAGAAATGCTGGGCTGGAAGAAGCACAAGCTGGAATCAAGATTGCCGGGAAAAATATCAATAACCTCAGATATGCAGATGACACCATCCTTATGGCAAATGTGAAGAAGAACTAAAGAGCCTCTTGATGAAAGTGAAAGAGGAGGGTGAAAAAGTTGGCTTAAAGCTCAACATTCAGAAAACTAAGATCATGGCATCTGGTCCCATCACTTCATGACAAATAGATGGGGAAACAGTGGAAACAGTGGCTGACTATTTTTTTGGGCTCCAAAATCACTGCAGATGGTGACTGCAGCCATGAAATTAAAAGACGCTTACTCCTTGGAAGGAAAGTTATGACCAACCTAGACAGCATATTAAAAAGCAGAGACATTACTTTGTCAACAAAGGTCCATCTAGTCAAGGCTATGGTTTTTCCAGTGGTCATGTATGTGATGTGAGAGTTGGACTGTGAAGAAAGCTGAGTGCTGAAGAATTGATGCTTTTGAACTGTGGTGTTGGAGAAGAGTCTTGAGAGTCCCTTGAATTGCAAGGAGATCCAACCCGTCCATCCCAAAGGAGATCAGTCTGGTGAAACTCCAATACTTTGGCCACCTGATACGAAGAGATGACTCATTTGAAAAGACCCTGATGCTGGGAAAGATTGAGGGCAAGAAGAGAAGGGGACGACAGGAGATGAGATGGTTGGATGGCATCACCAACTCAATGGACATGAGATGAGTTTGGGTGATGGACAGGGAGGCCTGGCGTGCTGCGGTTCATGGGGTCGCAAAGAGTCGGACATGGCTGAGCGACTGAACTCAACTTAACTATGGAAAACAGTATGCCCGTTCCTCAAGAATAAATCTAAAAATAGAATTTCCATATGATCCAGCAACTTCACTTCTGGGTATTCATCCATAGTAAATGAAAGGCAATGGCACCCCACTCCAGTACTTTTGCCTAGAAAATCCCATGGACGGAGGAGCCTGGTAGGCTGCAGTCCTTGGGGTCGCTAGGAGTCGGACACGACTGAGCGACTTCAGTTTCACTTTTCACTTTCATGCAATGGAGAAGGAAATGGCAACCCACTCCAGTGTTCTTGCCTGGAGACTCCCAGGGACAGAGGAGCCTAGTGGGCTGCCGTCTATGGGGTCGCACAGAGTCGGACACGACTAAAGTGTAGCAGCAGTAAATGAAAACACTAAGTCAAAAACATTTATATACCCTCATCATATTCACTTCAGCATTTTTATAATAGTTAAGATATGGAAACAACCTGAGTGACCATCAAAGGATGAAGGGATATAAAATATTAATTATATATAAAATGAAATATTATTCAGCCATAAAAGAAGGAAATCTTGCTTTTGCAAGAAAAGGATGGACCTGAAGAATATTATGCTGAGTGAAATGTCAGACAGAAAAATAAAGTCTTGCTCATAGATACAGAGAACATATTGATGGTTGCTAAATGCAGATGGTTTCCAGGGGAAGGGGTGGGTTGGTGAGGAGGTAATACGAGTAAAGAGTGTCAAAAAGTACAAACTCACAGTTATAAAATAAATAACAGGGTTATAACATACAGCATGTTGCCAATAGTTAATAATAATGCGCTGCACATTTGAAAGCTGTTAGGAGAGTAAATCTTAAAAGTGTTGATCACAAGGAAAAATATTTCTGTAACTACAAACTACATATGATGATAAATGTTAACTATACTTACTATAGTGATCATTTCATAATGTATACAAATAACAAGTTATTATGCTGTACATTTGGAACTAATATAATGTTGCATGCCAGTTATACCTCATTACAAAAATTCAAATTAGACAAATTTATAGAGACAGAAAATAGGTAAGTGGTTGCCCAGGGGTGAGACAGTTTATTGTGACTTATGCGTGTTGTTTATAGTGCCAGCAATTCATGATGCACTAGGAAAGTTTTTACTGCAGTTTATATTCAATATCTCTGAAATGCCATGTTCTCTTAATATCAAATGTTCATCTTTTTTCTTCAAATCAGATCACCTGGTACCACTTTCTTTATAGGTCTTATCACTGTGATTTTTAAATTGGTTTCTCTTCCCTGCTAAATCCACAATGAAAACAGAAAATCTATCTTTCCTGTTCATTGTTTCATCTTCAGTTACAAGAACAGAACATGAGAGGCACTCAACAAATATATGTAGAATGAATAAACATTCATTAATTTCCCAATTTCATTTATCTGTTTGAACTAAGAAATTCTGAGCGTATCTTGAATCTACAAACATTTATAAATATTTCCCATGACTAAAGAGCTATTGGTGAGGAGGGAGGGGCTAGGGAAGGGTCAAGAAACTGTTGTTTTTCTCAAATCTTAGCTTTTTGAAAGATAGATATAATTTTTCTTGAGAAAGCTAAAAACATACATTAATTGCCTCTTTGGTTTAAAGAGTTTCATTAGTGTTCTGACCTCTGGAACACGTCAGACATAAGTAATTTTCCCAGGTAAGCAAAAATTCAAATCTTCATCTAGATTTTCTATTTTATTTTATAATATTTAGTTTTGAGAAACCTGAGTTACATGGTTGCCATAGAAATGAACACAATGGTGAATCATGAAGCTTTTAGAAGGGCACTGCATACATGTAAGAAAAGGTTATTTTTATTAACTTTTTAAAATTGATAAATCTTAGAGAGGTACTACAAAAAGAGAAATGTTGATTATTATACCTCTCACCCAGGTTGTGTTTTGTAAGTGCTGTGAAAAAAATACATTGTTGCAATGAATCAAAGCAAATGCAAGAACTTCTATATACTGATTTATTATTTTATAAATGAGTATATCATAAATCATAAGCCCTTTGAACCAATATAACAGCAATTCATTTACACATGTATATGGGTTCTCTTGTACAATCTCAGCCTTGTAAGGGATGTTCCCTTTATTTTCTACTATAGCACTCAGCTCTTTCTTTAAAACCCAAGAAGCAATAAAAAAGACACATTAATTAAAATGTGAACTATGAAAATGAACTCATTTTATCTTTTAAAGCAACCTTTGCTTCTGTTGCCTTATGATGTGAAAAGAGATAAGTACAGATCTGTGAACTCAACAAAGCAACTGTAGTGGGAGACAAGGTATCAAACACTTGTAAGAGTATTGCATTAAATGTTTATTGACCAGAATTTGCAGAATGATAAAGGGCTCCAGGCTATCATCAGATTTCCCACATGGAAAATGAACACCAAGGAACAACAGCGATCAGTTCAGTTCAGCCGCTCAGTCGTGTCTGACTCTTTGCCACCCCATGGACTGCAGCACGTCACCTTACCCGTCAACACCAACTCCTGGAGTTCACTCAAAATCATGTCCATTGAGGCAGCGGTGCCACCCAACCATCTCATCTTCTGCCATCCCCTTCTCCTTCCTCTTTGAATCTTTCCCAGCATCAGGGTCTTTTCAAATGAGTCAGTTCTTCGCATCAGGTAGCCAAAGTACTGGAGTTTCAGCTTCAGCAGTAGTCCTTCCAATAAATATTCAGGACTGATTTCCTTTAGGATGGACTGGTTGGATCTCCTTGCTGTCCAAGGGACTCGTAAGAGTCTTCTCCAACACCACAGTTCAAAAGCATCAATTCTTCAGCACTCAGGTTTCTTTATGGTTCAACTCTCATATCCATACATAACTACTGGAAAAACCATAGCTTTCACTAGACAGACATTTGTTGACAAAGTAATGTCTTTGCTTTTTAATATGCTGTCTAGGTTCGTCATAGCTTTTCTTTCAAGGAGTAAGCATCTTTTAACTTCATGGCTGCAATCACCATCTGCAATGATTTTGGAGCCCCAAAAAATAAAGTCTGTCACTGTTTCCATTGTTTCCCCTTCTATTTGCCATAAAGTGATGGGAACAGATGCCATGATCTTTGTTTTCTGAATGAATGAAACAGCAATATCCTCATCTTTTTGTAATGTATTTTTAATTACATGTTCATTATTTTGGGCTTATATAGAAATTTTCCTTATCAAATTAAATAATTTTAAATTCGTTTCATTCAGTGTATATATAATAGCTACAGTCAGTCAGTGGAATGATTTCCCACCAGGATTAGAAAGATAGTAGATTGTGCTTTTCGGAGAAGGCAATGGCACCCCACTCTAGTACTCTTGCCTGCAAAATCCCATGGGCGGAGGAGCCTCGTGGGCTGCAGTCTATGGGGTCGAGAAGAGTTGGACACAACTGAGCGACTTCACTTTCACTTTTCACTTTCATGCATTAGAGAAGGAAATGGCAATGCACTCCAGTGTTCTTGCCTGGAGAATCCCAAGGACGGGGGAGCCTGGTGGGCTGCCATCTCAGGGGTCACACAGAGTCGGACATGACTGAAGCGACTTAGCAGCAGCAGCAGCAGAATGTGCTTTTGCTGTTGCTTCTAATTTCAAACTCACTGTTTTATTTATTGCCTTTATGGCTACTGCCTTTTTCAAAGATGATTATTATACCTATAGAGCATTTATAGATTATGTTTGCTTTCCTTTTCTGTTTCAAAACTAATTTTTAGAATTCTTTTGTGATTTAGGAAATGGATGTAACCATGAGGACTGGTAAAATAAGATGAAATATAGCCACCATTTACTAGTTTCCCAGATATCAAGGTATATTTGCCAAAAGGCACACTTACCCTTATGATGTTAAAGAGTATAAAATAAAACTTCATTTTCAATTTAAACTTTAAGTTCTGATACTGTTCTAAAAGTCCCTTCTTTGAGAAGTGAATTTTTTTTCTGCATGAAATATAGGAAGATTATAAAGTTATCTTTAAGTTTCCTACAGTTATAACTCATTTGAACCTATGAAGTCTTATTTACCCTCCCTAGAATATTATAAGATCAATAAATAATACAAAATATATTTACCTGGTATGGAAGGTCAAGAAAAGTAATTTTCTTCTAGTGATACAGAGAGATGTTAGGAGATGAATGTAATGTTCAAAAGATTGTGCATGGTTTTGAAGTTACTTGCCATGATAGAATAATCAATAGCTAACTAGGAAGACCTTCATTTGATCATTCATGCCTCATCACTCATGAACATTATTAAATATTCTCTTGGTTTCTCAGCAGGTTGTCTTTGAAGTTGCCACATGGAATATTTTCCTGCATGAAAAATTATAAGTCACAAAAATGTGTTACTGACGTGTAGCTACAAGATAAAAAGAGATCTAAACTTGCACATAGCTCATCAATTGCTCACTGACCTTGGATCATAAGATTATTTTATTAAATATCATGTCTCCTGCTGAGAAGTCAGTTTTGCCAAATGGTCAACCATTCCTGTGGACCAGGTGATCATGTTGGACACAAGAAAACATTTAAGCTATAATTGTTACAGTATATGTATCAGAATTTCACAGAGAAGCAAGTCATCTTTCTCATCTGCATACTTTTTGTCAAAAGTCATTAAAATCACTTTCCTCAGGTATATGATATTTGCCAAAAAAATTTTAATGAAACCATTTGATGAGTCAAAATTAAAATTTAGAAACCCTGTGCCATTTGTGCTTTTTTTCGAAATTCAAAATAAGTAGCAAACAAAGCAAAACACAAAGTGTTGGTTCACGAAGAGGAACTTGATGCAGAAACACAAAGGACATGTGGCCTAAATCTTTCAAACTATTTATGTTTATAAAATTCCCAGGCACTAAAGAAAATTCTGTCGTTTCTGCAGGAGAACAAACCCTTAGGAGTCAGTTTTGACTAGTTTCATGCTCCTGCATGGCAAACACACATTCATTCATTTGAAAATATCTTAGTGACCCATTCTAAGAGTAAGAGTGAGATGAAGTACACACTGAGAAGTTATTCCACAATCCCTCAATAACAGCAAATCTTCACTCTAAGCCAGTGTTTCATAGTCCTAGTCAAAAGGCATTTGTTAGAATGTATGGGCTAAAACATGCAAAAGGAGCTGAGAATACAAGGATAAATAAGCCACATTGGTTAATCTCACACAATGGGGAAGCCAGGCACATATACAAATCAAACAGTCCTATAGCACAACCATGCTCAGAGGAAGATGCCTGATCTACCTGGGAGTGCCAAGAGAATGTCTATAGAACAAGTGATATTTCAACCTGTCTTGAGGAATAAGCTTTCAATACTGAGAAAATATAAGAAGACAATCTATGGAAAGAGCACAGACTGGAAAAAGGACTGGAGTTCTAAAACTCAAAGAACTGTGAAAAGTTCAGTGCTATAGGAGCACAGAATACAAAACATGAGGCAGTGAATAGAGCTCAAGATGAATTTGTTAGAAAATGTTGATATTTTTTTAATTGATAACACAAGAAATAGCAGTTTGAACAGTTACGATAGAGAAAACGTTAAGGGGACTAATCAATAAACTTTAGAATTTATTACATTGGGAAATGAGGGAAAGGCAGAAGTTAAGAATGACACTAGTCTTTCCTGCAAAGATTTAAAGTCAATAGTAATGTCATTACCCAAGACAGGAAATAAAAGTAAGAACCTAATATTAAGAAAGTGAATTCTATTTTGAACATTTCAAGCTTGAATTCCCTAAGAAACACTTTTTGGAAATGCAAAGATTCTGTTACAAATACAGAAGAGGATCTCAGGAGAAAGATCAGGTCCAGAAGACATGAAGTTGGAAGTAAATTGCTCTAGATGGTACATGAAATCTTGAGAACAAATGTTAGCACCCCAGGAGAAGAGGAAGAAAAGGCAGAGAATCAAGGATAAACTCTCAGAGAACGTCAAAGCCTAATAAGTGAAGGAAAGTGAGAGAGGGTCAAATTTTAGAGGAAATCTAAGGGTACAGAAGTAGGAGAGTGGCTAATGATGAGGTAGAACAATTTTCTGGAAGCCAAGACAAGATTACATCAAGGAAGAAAGGAAGAAGGACATGGTCAAGAAAAACTGAAGAAAGGTTTAAGAACAAACTAAAATAGGTCATAGGATTTAGCAATTAGAAAAGCCCCTGGACTTTGCAAGACTTTCTGAGTAGAAATACAAGCCAGAGTATAAGGAATACAAGTAGAAATACAAGCCAGGTGTCAGCTGGCTGAAGAGTGGGCATGAGGTGATGATTTGGGAAGAATAATTATATGTTACTTGACCTAGAAATTCCAGAGGGATGGAAGAGAGTGACAATGTAGAGGCAGCTAAAAGCAATGATAAACATAAGGGCAGGTTTTTTGTCGATGCTTCATTTTATTTTTGTTCAGAGATGGAGGAGCAAGTAGTGTGCTTTTAACACAAGGGCTCTTAAATAAAGTGGATGCACAGAAAGGCAAAAACTATTGCACAAAATCCTAAAGAATTTTGCACTAGATAAGAGGCCTAATTTTAAGGTAAAAGGTAAAATGCACTGCTTCCTCTCAGATAAGACTGCTATAATGATACATGGACATTTTTAGCTATATTAAGAAACTGAACAAAGATAAGTGATAAATCTTGAAAATTAATAGATTTTCTTTTCTTTGGACTGCACACTTCCCATCTTCTGAAAGGTGTACATCAGAAGGGGAAGATTCTACAAATTACACTGTAGTAATAACAGTTTTGTTAGTCTAGTAATTAGAAACATGGAAATAAACTGGCTGTGAAATCTATCACATTGAAAAATACACAAAGTGACCAAAGTTGAGGGTCAGTATCAATAAAACCTGTGTCATTTTCTACACCAGATGAGCGTTACCTTCCCACCACACATGTGCACACATACATTTAACTTATTTCTTAGCAATTGCTCAGCAAAACCAATGTGTCTGGGTTAAGAATTCAGAACACAGCCCCTCAAACCAGAAATACAATTTGGTTGATCAAGACCATCAAGCATCCTGTTGCATTTGTATTGCATCACATGATTCTTAAAATAATGGGGATATTTAACTAAGAATTCCTTGCTATTGACCAAAGATTTGAATATGGATTTAATGGCTTTTTAAAAAATATTGTCCCCTCATCCATTTTTATAGTTCAACTTTAAGAAGCAAATCTAGAAAACTAGGTCATTCAGACTTTGTTCCTTCAAAGTACAGTTAAATAACAAATATCAGGAAAAACTGTCCAAAACTTGGAAGTTTGTGAGAGATTACTGGGTCTCTTTAAGTAATATGCTCCATATTTTCCAGTATGCCCTCTGGGAATCATTTGATTCTATTAGCTTAACAGGGAGAAAACAATGGCAACCCACTCCAGTACTCTTGCCTGGAAAATCCCATGGACGGAGGAGCCTTGTAGGCTGAAGTCCATGGAGTCGCGAAGAGTCAGACACGACTGAGTGACTTCAATTTCAGTTTTCATTTTCATGCATTGGAGGAGGAAATGGCAACCCACTCCAGTGTTCTCGCCTGGAGAATCCCAGGGACAGGGGAGCCTGGTAGGCTGCCGTCTCTGGGGTCGCACAGAGTCAAACGCAACTGAAGCGACTTAGCAGCAGCAGCAGCATTAGCTGAACAACTTTGCCTGAGTTTTTATTGAGTGGGTTATTTTATAATAATAGCTCTCTAGTGGCAGAAGATAACTTGAAGAATTCTGACAGGAATTCAAATTATCCATTAAAATTCAAATGAATATCATCAAGTAGAGAATCAATTGTTTATGCCTTGTAAAATAGATCAACATAATGCTGTTTTATTGTCCTATATGATGTTATCCAGTTTTACATTGCTTAGCATTTTTCCATTCATTTTTACATTCCTGCATGTGCATGAACACACAGACAAAATCACACACAAATCAGTTCTTCAATTTTTTTTCCTAACTGGTTTTAATATCTTATTCATTCCCTCACTAATTAGAGAATCAAATAAAAATTTTAATGTGTTCACTTTATATTTTTAAGAGAACCATGGGTTTACCATTTTTGTAAACTGAGCTTTAGCACAGAAAAATTAAGTGAACTAGATAACTACATTTAAGAAATATCTGTCTAGAAGCTTGTCCTCCAGATCTCAATAGCCCTTACTGTATCAACCTCACAGCATTAATAATTTTAAAATCACAGTCTCCCATTTACACCACTTAAATACATTCATTTTTGTCAACCACAAATAAAGTAAAATACTTCTAATACAATAAGAACTGTACATATTTGCACAGTAAAAGAACATCTATTTTATTGAGAAAGAAATGTTTCATATAATGACTTATTAGCCAGAATGCTGAAGAGTATATCCTTAGACACTGTGGAGCTATTTTTGCAACAAGCAACAAACTTGCATTTTGTCTAACAAGTTCTCTTGGGAATTAAGAGAAAAATATCTTGAAATGGAGGGAAAAATGCAGCTGGAAAATTTCACCCTGACAACTATATGGTCTAACTTCACACTTCAGTAAACACTCACAAGATATTATTAAAGCCTTAAGTTTTCATGTAATGAAACAGAATTTTTACTCTGTTTCATTAAATTAAATTACTTAACATGTATTAATGTTTATTAATATTAATAATTAAACTTAATTACTAAATTAAATAATAAAATTATTAAATTAAATTACTGTTTATTAACTTAAATTACTCAACATTTTAATTATATCTGTAAAATAAAATTTTCATTAAAATGTGCTATTTGAAAACATAGGTATAAATTAACAAAATGAGAACCACGGTCCTTTTAAGAAAATAAGTATGGATTTACTGATCTTAATACACTGATGCCATGGAAATTACTTATTAATTCCATTTACCGGAAAAATAAACCTTTGCATGACTCAGGAAATGCATTATTTTAATTACCTATGAGTGTTCATTATCTGGTTAGTGATTCATACAGACAGACTTACCTTCAAAACAAAGAAAAAGCCATTTGTATAGTGATCACATCAAAAGAAGCAAATATACCAAGTCACACTATTATATTACTCTTAAAATACAGGGCAGTAGAATTTTCTAATTCAATCTTGTGAGAGAAAATTCTGAGATCTACATGGTCCATATTTTCTAACCCTTCAGATTTGGCCTCCAAATATGTTTTAATATTTTACTATAGGTTAAACATTTGTAGTTATGAAAAAGGAATCAGAATACAATTGGAAATGATGCATAGAATCACATCATCCATAAAATCTACAATAGGAAAAGGTTAGTTTTCATTTCAATTCCAAAGAAGGGCAATGCCAATGAATGTTCAAACTATGGTATAATTGTGCACATTTCATATGCTAGCCAGGTTATGCTCAAAATCCTTCAAGCTAGGCTTCAGTATGTGAACTGATGTGAAAGCTGGGTTTAGAAAAGGCAGAGATCAAATTGCCAACATTTGTGGGATCATAGAAAAAGCAAGGGAATTCCAGAAAAACACCTACGTCTGCTTCATCGACCATGCTAAAGCCTTTGACTATGTGGATCACAACAAACTGGAAAATTCTTAGAGACAGGAATACCAGACAAACTTACCTGAATCTTAAGAAATCTGTATGTGGCTCAGGAAGAAACAGTTAGAACCTTACATGGAACAACTGATTTGTTCAAAATTGGGAAAGGATTACAACAAGGCTGTATATCGCCATGCTGCTTATTTAACTTCTATGCAGAGTACATCATGTGAAATGTTGAGCTGGATAAATCACAAGTTGGAATCAACAATGCCAGAAGAGATATCAACAGTCTCAGATATGCACATGATACCACTCTGATGGCAGAAAGTGAAGAGGAATTAAAGAGCCTTTTAATGAGGGTAAAATAGGGAGTGAAAAAGTTGGCTTGAAACTCAACATTCAAAAAAACTAAGATCATGGGATCTGGTCCCATCACTTCATGCAAATAGAAGGGGAAAAAGTGGAAGCAGTAATATTTATTTTCTTGGACTCCAATATCACTATGGACAGTGAGTGCAACCATGAAATTAAAAGACACCTACTTGTAAGGAAAGTTATGACAAACCTAGATGGCATATTAGAAAGCAGACATCACTTTTCCGACAAAGGTCCACATAGTCAAAGCTAAGGTTTTTCCAATAGTCATGTACAGATGTGAGAGTTAGAGAAAGCTGAGTGGCAAAGAATCGATATTTTTTATTTGTGGTGCTGGATAAGACTCTTAAGAGTCCCATGGACTGCAAGAAGATACAGCCAGTCAATCCTAAAGGAAATAAACCCTGAATATTCACTGAAGGACTGATGCTGAAGTTGAAGCTCTAATACTTTGGCTTCCTGAAGTGAAGAGGTGACTCACTGGAGAAGACTCTAATACTGGGAAAGATTGAAGGCAAAAGGAGAAGCAGGCAGCAGAGGATGAGATTATTAGATAGCATCACCAACTCAATGGACAAGAGTTTGAGCAAACTCTGGGAGATAGTGAAGCACAGTAGGACCTGGCATGTTGTAGTCCTTGGGGTTGCAAAGAATCAGACACGATTTAGTGACTGAATAACAACAAACACACAAATACATTGTCAGTGATAATCCTTCCCTTACACTTTGTACTCATTTTATTTCTTTTTTGAAATCTGATTGCTATGGATGGGATTTCCAGTACTATGTTAAAGAGAAGTAGTGAGGGTTGGCATCCTCATATTTTTCCTGATTTTAGATAAAAGGCTTTTAATTTTCCACTCTTGAGTAAGACGTTAGCTATGCATTTGTCATAAAAGGCCTTTTTGATGTTGAGACATGTTCCCTGTATACCAACTTTGATGAGTTTTTTTTTTTTTAATCATGAATAGATGCTGAATTCTGTCAAATGCTTTTTCTATGTCCTATGAAATGATCATGTGATTTTTATCCTTCCTTTTGTTAGTGTTGTGTATCACATTGATTGATTTGCAGATACTGAACCATCCTTGCATTCCTGGAATAAATCCCACTTGGTCATGGTATATGATTCTTTTTATATATTGTTGAATTTGGTTTGGTAATATTTTGGTGAGGATTTTTTCCTCTATATTCTCAGAGATACTGGCATGTAATTTTCTCCTTTTTGAAGTATCTTTGCCTGGTTTTGGTATCAAGGTAATGGTAGTCACAAAGAATCAAATCAGGATGTTCCATCCTCTATAATTTTGGAAATAGTGTGAGAAGGATAGATATCAACTCTCCTTTTGATGTTTGGTAGAATTCCTTTGTGAATTCATCTGGTCCTATACTTTTGTTTACTATCAGTGTCCTCACTTTTTAAAATCTCTTAAAAAGTAATGAGAAATATTTGTGGAAATAAATTCCTATGTTTTTGTGAATGTGTACTGGTGCTAAAATAGTGGCACTAAATAGAACAAAAAGCAGAGGCTACTAGAAAAATGTTTACTACCTTGGTGAATTATATTAAATAATAAACAAATTAAATTGTTCACAATTTTTTGCTTTCTGCACCCCTCCCATGCTTCCCCATAGGCAAATTACCTGCCCCATCAATCTCAGGTTTGCTGTGACTTGCTTTAGTCAAAGAAATGTGAGTGGATGTGACTACTGCTGCACCTGGGCAAAAGCCTGAAAGGTAGTTATGTGATCTTGTGTTGAATTTCTTATTATGAGATAATCAGTAGTTGCTATTACCATGGGTTCTAGAGTAGCCAGAACCAATATATGAAGCTCAAAAAATCTAAACACAATCAAAGACTTCATGCAGCCAATGACATAAATAAGAAATAAACACATATTGGTATATGAAACTATGGTATTGGGGTTGCTGTTGCTGCACCAAAAGATGAACAATACTACTAAGTATTTCAAAGTTTAGTATCTTTGGTAAAAGTAAAAGTAATGGGTATATGTTTTATTTACTTGCCACTGTATCCCAGTGACTAGAGCAATGCCTAGCATATAGTAGGTACCAATGTGGCACTACTGGTAAAAAGAACCCACCTGCCAATGCAAGAGACGTAGGAGATGAGGGTTAGATCCTTAGGGTTGGGAAGATTCCCTGGAGAAAGGCAGGGCAACCCACTCCAGTATTCTTGCCTGAAGAATCCCATGGATGGAGGAGCCTGGTGGGCTACAGTGCATAGCATGCATGTCTGACTCTTTGTTCATGTCACAAAGAGTCAGACATAAATGAAGCAATAAAGTACGCATACAATGAATAGTTGTTGAATACAAGGGATGACGTATATCCATTAAAATCACTCATGTATGAGCAAGATGAATCTGTAAACCATTTGTAAATACTTCACTGACAGTTTTACATTAGGAGATAAAACAATGATGAATTCTTAGTGTATAAATTCTGTGTTTTCTAAGTTGAAGATCTTCCCTTTAATACCTCAGACTGAATTTGTCCACCCATACTTAAGTGATAACACCTGATCAAGCTGACAGCTTAATATGCATCTGAATGAGAATCTAGTTTGTTAGTATCACTATATTCTTAAAGTGGTATTCAAAGTCAGTTTAATTTGAAGAAACTCTCCCTCCCAGATTTCAGGGTGGGGTCTCTTCAACATAACAACCAAATAATTGTTTGTCTATTTTAAATAAGTCTCTAAGCTTTCAGAATTACACAGTTCTTTTAGATAGGTCATCCTTAATAAATGCAACAAGAATAACAGAAGTGACTACCTTTAATGTTATATTTACATAACTGTGATTTAATAGATTAAGAAAACTTAAATGATAAAAGTAAGTATGCATGTGTAAAAAATGAGAATGTTTATGGCATATTCTTGAACCAAAAAAGTAAATGAAGGAAAGTGGTCATCACTAGAACTCTTCAAATATTTCTTAATTTCCATCTTCTAGAGTCAGTATGATTGCAGTTCCTGGCCTTTCACAGTTAAGTGGAAACAGATGACTAGCTCTAGACAATGAGTTGTGAATGGAAGTGACTTGGGTCACTTCTTGGAAGAAGAATTTAATTGCTGGCTTGAGACATTAAGAATTCTATCTTTCTGGTACTGTGAATGGCAGGGTCCCACATGGTACTGTCTCTATGAGTTTGGGTTTCTGTGGCTACAAAGGGGAGACTTCTCCCAACCCATCTTGGACGTGTCATCTGAATAAGAAAACCAAACTACTGTTTTAAGACTGTGAATTCTGGAGCGCTTATCGCAATGCACTGCTTAGTGCCATCTAATTTAATAAAATAGAATACACACATACAATTGGATGCATAGCTTTAGTATATATGTATGTACACAACATAACTGGTCTAGAAGAATAACACAGAACTAATTAGTAGTTTTAATTATATAACAATTGTAGCTAATTGATTAAAATTAATAAATATATGATTAACTGAAATAAAATTATATCATTAATATAATAAATGAAGATGTTAACATTTATATTCTTGAATGGCTTTTTTCTGCACTGTGTATGTAGTAATGTTATAAATTTTCAAAATAATTTATAACAGTATATACAACCTCCTCACTTGTGACAAAAAAATACCTTTTAGTAGAAAAGTATAGGACAAGTCTTCTCAGGTGGCGCTAGTGGTAAAGAACTCGTCTGCCAATGCAGATAGATGTAAGAGACACAGGTTCAATCCCTGGGTTGGGAAGATCCCCTAAAGCAGGGAATGGTAAGAATATTGGAGTAGGTTGCCTAAAGAATTCCATGGATAGACGAGGCTGGCAGGCTATAGTCCATAGGGTCGCACGTGGTCAGACACAACTGAAGCAACTTAGCATGCACAGACAAGTCCCAGGAGCTCTGTTTGGAATAAAGAGCCTCAGAAAGGTAAAATATCAGCTTTGTGCCTACAATTTCACTTTTGTGTGACATCCAGCAGTAAACGGATAGCAAGGTTCACGTTCCATCAGCATATACCTCATATAAGCTGTTGAAACCTGTGGTGTTTAGATGGAAATAATTTACAGCAGTAGAAATGTGGGTCCCTAATTCTGCTAGCTTTACACCAGATGTTAGTAATGTATTTGCTGGGTACAGCAAATAAACTTGAATCAGTTCAGAGTGTCAGAGGTAAAGTTTAACGACCTCATGTTACAAAGATACAGCACAACCTAAACCACTGTGCTTTTCTGCCTTCACTCATACTCTTTTCTTTCTCTTTGCATTAAATTTGATCCTCCAAAGCAGATTTTTAAGTGTATTTTTCTAAGTTACTGCCCTTCTCCATTTTTCTCTCTGATATACACTGGACTATTTCCATCATTTTCGTATTTCTTTATTGACTGCATTTTCCCCTATGATATGCATTTTTTGAGGGCAGAAGCCATGTATATCTCTTAAAATTTTATTCCCAGATTTAGGCAGTGACGGACAATCGATAAATATTTTTTCACAAACAAAAGAGTCATTAAATAAGCTGTCATTCTGTCAATTAAATTGATACTTTAACAAACAGGGATAAAACATGAAAATACTGATAGTCTTAGTTATATTTCCCATGGCAACAACTGTCTTATACAAAATAGAATTCATTTTTAATGAACCCCATATTTCTTTAGACTCTACACATGGACATCACCAAATGGTCAATACCAGAATCAGATTGCTTATATTCTTTGCAGCCAAAGATGAAGAAGCTCTATACAGTCAGCAAAAACAAGACCAAGAGTTGACTGTGGCTCAGATCAAGAACTCCTTATTGCCAAATTCAGACTTAAATTGAAGAAAGTGGGGAAAACTAGTAGGCCATTCAGTATGACCTAAATCAAATCCCTTACAGTGGAAGTGACAAATAGATTCAAGGGATTATATCTGACAGACAGAGTGCCTGAAGAATTATGGACAGAGGTTCGTAACATTGTACAGGAGTCAGGGATCAGAACCATCCCCGAGAAAAAGAAATACAAAAAGGCAAAATGATTGTCTGAGGAGGCCTTACAAATATCTGAGAAAAGAAGAGAAGTGAAACACAAAGGAGAAAAGGAAAGATACACCCATTTGAATGCAGAATTCCAAAGAATAGAAATGAGAGATAAGAAAGCCTTCCTTAGTGATCAATGCAAAGAAATCGAGGAAAACAATAGAATGGGAAAGACTAGAGATCTCTTTAAGAAAATTAGAGATACCAAGGGAAACTTTCTTACAAAGATGGGCACAATAAAGGACAGAAATGGTATGGACCTAACAGAGGCAGAACCCACTCCAGTGTTCTTGCCTGGAGAATCCCAGGGATGGTGGAGCCTGGTGGGCTGCCATCTATGGGGTTGCACAGAGTCGGACACGACTGAAGTGACTTAGCAGCAGCAGCAGCAACAGAAGCAGAAGATATTAAGAAAAGATGGCAAGAATGCACAGAAGAACTGCACAAAAAGATCTTATTGACCCAGAAAACCACGATGGTGTGATCACTCACCTAGAGCCAGACATCTTGGAGTGCAAAGCCAAGTGGGCCTTAGGAAACATCACTACAAACAAAGCTAGTGAAGGTGATGGAATTCCAGCTGAGTTATTTCAAATCCTAAAAGATAATTCTGCACTTAATATGCCAGCAAATTTGGAAAACTCAGCAGTGGCCACAGGACTGGAAAAGGTCAGTTTTCATTCCAATCCCAAAGAAAGGCAATACCAAAGAATGTTCAAACTACCACACAATTGCACTCATTTCACATGCTAGCAAAATGATGCTCAAAATTCTCCAAGCTAGGCTTCAATAGTACATGAATCAAGAACTTCCAGATGTTCAAGCTGGATTTAGAAAAGGCAGAGGAACCAGAGATCAAATTGCCAACATTCATCAGAAAATAAATTCTGCCACTGTTTCCACATTTTCCCCATCTATTTGCCATGAAATCATAGGACCAGATGCCATGATCTTAGTTTTTTGAGTGCCGAGTTTTAAGCCAGCTTTTTCACTCTCCTCTTCCACCTTCCTCAAGAGGCTCTTTAGTTTCTCTTCACTTTCTGCCTTTAAAGTGGTATCATCTGCATATCTAAGGTTGTTGATATTTCTCCTGGAAATTGATTTCAGCTTGTGATTCATCTAGCTCAGCATTTTGCATGATGTACTCTGCATATAATTTAAATAAGCAGAGTGACAATAAATAACCTTGACATATTCCTTTCCTGATTTTGAACTCGCCTGTTGCTCCATGTCTGGTTCTAACTGTTACTACTTGTTTTGCATACAAGTTTCTCAGGAGGCAGGTAAGGTGGTCTGGTATTCCCATCTCTTTAAGAATAGTACACAGTTTGTTGTCAAAGGCTTTAGCATAGTCAATGAAGCCAAAGTAGATGTTTTTCACATTAGTGCTAAATAAACTTAACTCAGTCACCTTATTTATCTAGGGCTTCATCACTACCATATTAAATGCAGATCAAGAGATCAGGCCCTGTTTTGATAAACAAACAAAAAAACATTAAACTGGGCAATCGATATTGCAATTATTGCTGCTTCTGTAAGTGCATTCACTGATTCACTGTAATAATGAATTCAATGACAAGTTGGTTGATTTTCAAAAGTTTCTGATGCATATCTATATTCATGAACAAAAATTAGAAGAGTCTGCTACTTATATTCCTAAAAGCTATCATTACCGTCATTATTTCCTCACTAAGTCATGTCCAATCCTTTGTGAACCCATGGACTATAGCCTGCCAGGCTCCTCTGTCCATCAGATTTCCCAGGCAAGAATATTGCAGTTGGTCGCCATTTCTTCCTCCAAAAAACTATCATAGCCAACAGCATTTCTAAATCCTGATCATCAAACTATTTGACTCTGCTTGTATAGAAAGAGAAGTAGGCTTTGGCCTGAGTTACCCAGATAAGTGATTAATTCTGGTAAGACCAATTTGAATCTAATATATTTTCCCATAGTGTACACATTACTTTTTATGGTTTATTCCTAGATAGCTTCTGGTAGGCTATCCTCAGGTGTTGGATTTAATGACAAGTAAGGAAGAAAAGTGAAAATCGGTCAACCACCAACCATGGTTTTTAGTGTATAGTTTCTAGACCAGTAATATGAGTACTACCTGAGAACTTGATAGAAATGCTATTCTCAGGCTTGCCTCAGATACACTAAATCAAAAATTTTAGTTTATGGTCCCAGTAATCTATGCTTAAAGTCTATGCTCCAGTTGATTCTAATGTGAAGTTTGAAAGCAACTGCTTTAGCATATTCTTCTACAGCAGTCAGTGGACTTGCATGCTGGCATCTATCCTTGCAGTGAAATAGGCTCAGAGCTCCTCTGCCCTGGAGAGTTTCTACTCCACATGGGCCTACCGACCTCTGAATTTAGGCTCCCCTCCCCTAGGTATGAGGAGGGTGTTAGCTACTTGCCCAGCTCCCTATGTTTCTATCCTTAACTACTGCATGCATATCTGTGGCTATGTTCAGATCCTGATTAAAAGTAAATTAAATGAAAGCCAGCAAGATCCTAATTAGAGTTAGCATCACCACCAATCTTCAAACCTAGGACAAGACTGTATGTCCAAGCCCAGCTCAGTGACAGTTGGAAAAAGACAAATGGAAAACAAATCTACTGTTAAACTGTCCTTCCTATATGAGTAATGGTCCAGGAGGATACTCTTGATAATCTCGATTTCTGAATAATGAGACTTACACTTTGTATCCTGATTTGAATAACCTGTTTTCAGTATTTAACAAAAATGTGTTAGCTTCCCATTGATGTTTCCCAAAAAGAGCATTATTCTCAGTATTTATTTTGAAACTTTATAGGGTGTTGCTTTTATTCTGATCAGTAAATACAGATAGTTAATGTATGGTTCACAGTATCCTTTGCCCTTTTGAACGAGCCATTCAATAAAGTGAGAATTGCTACTTAAAATCATCATGTATTCTAAACAGCATTGCCTACACATGTCTAAATTCAATTTCTGTGTCACCTTCTTCTAAAATAGCTACCTCCTTCAAATCATTATTAACCTTATATAAATGTAATGTTCCAGAGAGTAAAAGGGTCATGCTGGAAAAATATCAGTGGTATTTAAAACTCTGAAGATATGTGAATAAATCCAAAATAAGGGACATTCAATATTGCCTCTAAGGGACAAATTTAAATATTAACCAAAAATGTAGCTGAAAGGAGAAATAACAATTTCCATGAACCAGGATCAAAAACAGAAAACAAAGCATTTTCCCCAAATTGTCCTCTTTCTCTATGCAGAAATACAAACTCCTGATAATTAGTCCTGTGTGATTATAATTGCCATGTGGCAGGCTTCCATGCCTCAGTGATAGGCTAACATATGGGTTTTAGGAGTGATTGCATTTTGATTATCAGTTGCTCTTTGACTATTTAAGTAGAATGTGACCCATTCTACATCTGGCAGTGTCTGAAAAGTCAGTTTATATTACAAAAACCTAAGGAAATTATCTAAGAAATTTAAAAATCGGAAGTTACTCTTTGCTGTTGCATTTGTCCCTAACAATCATTCAGTTCAGTTCAGTTCTGTCCCTCAGTCGTGTCCGACTCTTTGCGACCCCATGAATCGCAGCACGCCAGGCCTCCCTGTCCATCACCAACTCCCGGAATTCACTCAGACTAACGTCCATCGAGTCAGTGATGCCATCCAGCCATCTCATCCTCTGTTGTCCCCTTCTCCTCCTGCCCCCAATCCCTCCCAGCATCACAGTCTTTTCCAATGAGTCATTTCTTCGCATGAGGTGGCCAAAGTACTGGAGTTTCAGCTTCAGCATCATTCCCTCCAAAGAAATCCCAGGGCTGATCTCCTTCAGAATGGACTGGTTGGATCTCCTTGCAGTCCAAGGGACTCTCAAGAGTCTTCTCCAACACCACAATTCAAAAGCATCAATTCTTCGGCACTCAGCCTTCTTCTCAGTCCAACTCTCACATCCATACATGACCACAGGAAAAACCATAGCCTTGACTAGATGGACCTTTGTTGGCAAAGTAATGTCTCTGCTTTTGAATATGATATCTAGGTTGCTCATAACTTTCCTTCCAAGGAGTAAGCGCCTTTTAATTTCATGGCTGCAGTCACCATCTGCAGTAATTTTGGAGTCCAAAAAAATAAAGTCTGACACTGTTTCCACTGTTTCCCCATCTATTTCCCATGAAGTGATGGGACCGGATGACATGACCTTCATTTTCTGAATGTTGAGCTTTAAGCCAACTTTTCACTCTCCACTTTCACTTTCATCAAGAGACTTTTGAGTTCCTCTTTGCTTTCTGCCATAAGGGTGGTGTCATCTGCATATCTGAGGTTATTGATATTTCTCCCGGCAATCTTGATTCCAGCTTGTGTTTCTTCCAGTCCAGCATTTCTCATGATGTACTCTGCATATAAGTTAAATAAACAGGGTGACAATATACAGCTTGACGAACTCCTTTTCCTATTTGGAACCAGTCTGTTGTTCCATGTCCAGTTCTAACTGTTGCTTCCTGACCTGCATACAGATTTCTCAAGAGGCAGGTCAGGTGGTCTGGTATTCCCATCTCTTTCAGAATTTTCCACAGTTTATTGTGATCCACACAGTCAAAGGCTTTGGCATAGTCAATAAAGCAGAAATAGATGTTTTCCTGGAACTCTTTTGCTTTTTCCATGATCTAGCAGATGTTGGCAATTTGATCTCTGGTTCCTCTGCCTTTTCTAAAACCAGCTTGAACATCTGGAATTTCACGGTTCACATATTGCTGAAGCAAGAACTATACAAAAAGATCTTCATGACCCAGATAACTACGATGGTGTGATCACTCACCTAGAGCCAGACAATCTAGAGTGTGAAGTCAAGTGGGCCTTAGGAAGCATTACTACGAACAAAGCTAGTGGAGGTGATGGAATTCCAGTTGAGCTACTTTGAATCCTAAAAGATGATGCTGTGAAAATGCTGCACTCAGTATGCCAGCAAATCTGGAAAACTCAACAGTGGCCACAGGACTGGAAAAGGTCAGTTTTCATTCCAATCCCAAAGAGAAGCAATGCCAAAGAACGCTCAAACTACCACACAATTGTACTCATCTCACATGTTAGTAAAATAATGCTCAAAATTCTCCAAGACAGGCTTCAACAATACATGAACTATGAAACTCCAGATGTTCAAGCTAGATTTAGAAAAGGCAGAGGAACCAGAGATCAAATTGTCAACATCCATTGGATCATCAAAAAAGCAGGAGAGTTCCAGAAAAACAGCTACTTCTGCTGTATTGACTATGCCAAATCCCTTTGACTGTGTGGAAAACAACAAACTGGAAAATTCTTCAAGAGATGGCAACACCAGACTGCCTTACCTGCCTCCTGAGAAACCTGCATGCAGGGCAAGAAGCAAAAGCTAGAACAGGACAAGGATCAACAGACTGGATCAAAACTGGGAAATGAATCTATATCGTCATCCTGTTTGTTTAACTTATATGCAGAGTACATCGTGGAAAATGTACTGGATGAAGGCTGAATGAAGCACAAACTGGAATCAAGATTGCTGGGAGAAATATCAATAACCTCAGATATGCAGATGACACCACCCTTATGGCAGAAAGTTTGAAGAAGAGCCTCTTGATGAAAATGAAAGAGGAGGTTGAAAAAGCTGACTTAAAGATAAACATTCAAAAAATGAAGATCATGGCATCCAGTCCCATCATTGCATGGCAAATAGATGGGAAACAATGAAAACAGTGAGAGGCTTTATCTCCTTGGGCTCCAAAATCACTGCAGATGGTGACTGCAGACATTAAATTAAAGGACACTTGATCCTTGGAAGAAAAATTATGATAAATATAAACAGCATATTAAAAAGCAGAGATATTATTTTGCCAACAAAGGTCCATCTAGTCAAGCTGTGGTTTTTCTGTAGTCATGTATGGATGTGAGAGTTTGACCATAAGGAATACTGAGCACTGAAGAACTGATGCTTTTGAACTGTGGTGTTGGAGAAGACACTTGAGAGTCCCTTGGACTGCAAGGAGATCAAACCAATCATTCCCAAAGAAAATCAACCCTGAATATTCAGTGGAAGGACTAACGCTGAAAGTGAAACTCCAATAATTTGGCCACCTGATGTGTAGAATTGACTCATTAGAAAAAACTCTGATACTGGGAATGATTGAAGTCAGGAGGAGAAGGAGACAACAGAGGATGAGATGGTTTCATGGCATCACTGACTCAACAGACATGAGTTTGAGCAAACTCCAGGAGTTGGTGATGGACAGGGAGGCCTGGCACACTGCAGTCTATGGAGCTGCAAAATTTCGGACATGACTGAGTGGCTGAACAACAACAACAATTCTAGAAACTCTCATCCATGAATTCAGCAAAATAAAGCCATTAATGGTTTTATGGAGGATTTCCCTGGTGGCATGGTGGATAATAATCCACCTACCAATGCAGGGGACATGGGTTAGATCTTTGGTCCTGGAAGATCCCACATGACATGGATAACTAAGACTATGTACCACAACCACTGAGTCTGTGCTCTGGAGCCCATATGCCTCCACTACTGAAGCCCGCATAACTAGAGCATATGTTCTACAGCAAGAGAAGCCACATCAATGTGAAGCCTGTGCACCTCAAGTGGAAAATAGCCCATTGGCAACAACTAGAGAAAGCCTGTGTGTAGGAATGAAGACAGCACAGCCAAAAATAATTTTTTTAATTTTTAAAAAGTATTTTAAAAATATTTTTTAATTTTTAAAAATTATTTTAAAAAATAATTTTTTTTGTGGAAATCATAATTTTTGTAAACTTTTTTCACCATTCTTTCCCTAATCATGTCTATTCTAGTTTTTTGCTTCATCTTGAATTATTTTTTATATTAAATTTTTTAGAAAACAGTTCATTTAAGGGTTTTGAAATATTTAATAGATGTAATTGATGTATACTATCCTCACAAATTTCTGTTTTCTCTGGATTGCTAGTTACATTTCTTTTCTTTTTTTTTTTTTTCTTTTTTTTTACACTCATCCTTCTCCAACTATTCCAAAAAACTGAAGAGGAGGGAAATTTATCCAAATTCCAAATTTATCCTTTGAAGTCACCATCACTCTAATACCAAAACCAGACAAAGACACCACAGAAAAAGAAAATTACAGGCCAGTATCTTTGATGAATATAGATGTAAAAATCCTCAACAAAATATTAGCAAACTGAAGCCAATGATATATTAAAAAAAAAATCATATACCACAATCAAGTTTGATTCATTCTAGGATCATAAAGAAAGTCAGCATATGCAAATCAGGACTTCCTTGGTGGATAAGAAGATAGAAGATAAGAATCTGTCTGCCAATACAGGGGACCTGGGTTCCATTCCTGGTCTGGGAAGATTCCCCACATGCCACGGAGCAACTCTTTAGTTTAGAGCCTATGCACTCTAACTACTGAACTTGTGCCCTAGAGCCCAAAAGCCATGACTACTGAGCCTGTATCCCACAACAATTCACGCCTGCAAGCTCCAGAGCCTGTGAGCCACAACTACTGAGCCCATGTGCTGCAACTACTGAAACCCACACACCTAGAGTCTGTGCTCTGTAACTACAGAAGCCACCACAATGAGAAGCCTGCACACTGCAACAAAGAGTAGCCCCCACTTGCTACAACTAAGAAAACCTGCATGCAGTAATGAAGATGCAGAACAGCCAATTTATATGAAACAGCCAATTTATATATGAAAATATAAAACTTGAACAAAAAAAAAATAAATTGTGAGTGGATGTTGAATTTTGTCATATACTTTCTGTCTACTAAGATTATAATATTTTTGTCTTTCCTTTTGTTACTATGATATATTGATTGATTTGCATGTGTTGACTTTTAAAAAAATTATTTGTTTATTTTTGGCTGTTCTGCATCTTCATTACTGCTAGTTACATTTCTAATGTTTAATTGTGTGTATTCGGAATGTACCCTTTATTTGGAATTAATGTATTATTTTTATTGTTTTTTGTTTTCTACTGAGTTTCTCCTTTTATATATACTAACATCTTCTGATTATTTTACTGTTTTATTAATTTCTAAAATCCTATTATTTAATAATAAGCAGCATTAAGAAATAAACCCACCTAATTACAACTTTTGTTGCACAACACACAATTTTTATGTTAGTGATTTCTTTGTCATTGTTTAATAAATAGTATTTAATTTGAGCTTGATTTTATCTTATTTTGAGGCTTTAGATTTCTTCTAATTTCAAATGTCTTAGTTCTTCCTATTTAAACATTCATATCTAGAATATGAAGATGGTATTGATAGTGGTAAATGTAAACTCTATAACTTCTACAAAATTTACTGAACTTAGTTTACTATCCTAGAGTATAAATAGTGTTAGGGCTCAGAGCAGGCCACCCCAAAATATGCCTCAATAGCATATTATTTTAAATTAATGCAACTTAAAAAACGGCTGTTAGAGGGACACTTTGAGACTCCTCTTCATTTCCCTGAAAGCAGGAAATAAATTTCCAGCATGAAAGGTACCTTTTCTGTAATAAGAGGTAGAAAGATGTCTTTACCACCAGAGACAGGGAATTCAGGGCTAAGAAGCCTGTATAAATCAACTTTGTTACTTCTTCACTAATTTACTGCTGAAACCCAAATTTGGCTTAAATTCTTTACTAATTAAGCACCCAAATTTATATTCTTTGGCCTAGCAACTTCTCTCAAATTTATTATCTTTGTCTAAAAAGTATAAAAGACTCTTCTTTTGGTCACTTCTTAGGTCCCATTTCTATAAGACCTCTGTTAGCATGAATTAAATTTGCTTCTGTTCTTCTTTTAATCAGTCCTGTGTCATTGTTATCATTAGTCCAGCCTTAAGAACCCCAGTGTAATTAATACACATTGAAGGAAAAGGAGAAGAGGGCAGCAGAGGTCAAGATGGATAGACAGCATCAACAACTCAATGCACATGAACTTGAACAAACTCTGGGAGATAGTGGAGGACATGGAAGCCTGGCATGCTGCACTCCATGTGAGCACAGAGAGTCAGATGGGACATAGCGACTGAAAAACAACAAAAAGAACTCAAGATGAGTAGAGAGGAAAATTTCCTCCTTTCCAACAACAGTCAACATTTATTTTTAAATTTCTATATTCTCTGTAACACAAAAGTTTCATATTTAAATACTACATATTATCTAATAATTTCACATTTCAAGGTCTCTAAATCCTTGCATTTATTTTCATTCTTTGCCAAAAACCTGAGGGAGCATTTATCCTCATATTACAAAAGATTTGGACTTACTGGGTAGCACTAGTAGTAAAGAACACACCTGCCAGTGCACAAGATACCAGAGATGTGGGTTCGATCACTGGGTTGGGACGATCTCCTGGAGGAGGGCATGGCAACCTACTACAGTTTTCTTGCCTGGAGAATCCCATGGACAGTGGAGCCTGGTGGGCTACTGTCCATAGTGCCGCAAGGAGCTGGACAAGACTGAAGCTACTTAGCACGCATACATGTACCAATGGTTTTCCCAGTCCCACAGAAAGGATAATCTTAATCCCATGCTTGAGTAATTGAGTATGTTATACCAATTGTTACACCAATTCTTCTGGTAGCTATCTTGTAACCTAGAGGGAAGACAGCTTGAGAGAAGGCTAATACACAAAGTAGTCAATAAGAAGAAAAATGAAAAAGAACTGATACTTTATTAATATTTCCTAAATTTTTATATAATATCCTTTTCCTGTTCTAGGATTCCATCCCATATACCGTATGAGATTTGATCTTCATCCCTCTTAGTCTCCTCTTGGCTAAGATTTTTCTTATCTTTTAATGACCTTGAGAGTTTTCAATAGTATTGATCAGGTAGTTTGTAGAATGTTCTTCAACTGGGATTTGTCTGTTATATTTCTTTTGATTGGACTAGAGTAATGAAATTTAGAGAGAAGGTTACTGAGGTTAAGTGCCATTTTCATCATATAACATTAAGAGTAGATGGCTTTTACTCAAACTAAAAATCTATGACTTTTAATAAGTTGCTGCTAAGTCGCTTCAGTTATGTCCGACTCTGTGCGACCCCATAGATGGAAGCCCAGCAGGCTCCCCCGACCCTGGGATTCTCCAGGCAAGAACACTGGAGTGGGTTGCCATTTCCTTCTCCAATGCATGAAAGTGAAAAGTGAAAGGGAAGTCACTCAGTCATGTCCAACTCTTTGCGACCCCATGGACTGCAGCCTACCAGGCTCCTCTATCCATGGGATTTTCCAGGCAAGAGTACTGGAGTGGGGTGCCATTGCCTTCTCTGATTAATAAGTTAAATACATATACATATATATATATATATATATATTCTGAATTTTTATGGTTACCTTTATGTTCTCAAAAATATATATCTCTACACATTTTTCTTTAAAAATATTGCTAAGAGAGGGTATTTAGTGAACATCTTTGGGAAAACTGAGGAATTTAGCATACTTTGGCTTTATCTCTTTTCATCTTTCAAAGTTGTAGCTGTAATCTAGAACAGTGAATTTAAACCTTTTTAGTAGTGGAAATTTGTCTTCAGACAAATTGTACATGAAAATACAGTATATAAAGTGGCTAAACAGTGCAGTTGCTCTAGTTGATCATACAGTTATTCTTTCCTCAAGTCTTTTCAATCCTTCCAAGTAGACTCAGATATTCTCTTTGTTTTTCATAGTATTTCTTTCTCATCTTATTAAAATATGTCACACTCATCTCACAAAAGGTCAGCAGGCTTTTAGAACTGAAGTGTTTGCACTTTATTATTTTACTGTATTTTTTTTTATGGCAAATGATCCTAGTGTTTAATTCATCATAATGATGTAGGTCTCTTTCCTAGACTAACTGATTTTAATTATAGAAATGAGTTGATCTAAAGAAAATGACTATGCAAAACTCATGCAGACAATATTATTTACAAATATTTCAATGATGGGTAAAGGAATAATTCAGTCTTAGAAAACTCTGCTCTATAACCAAGGCTCCTAGAAGAAGAAAAGTAGGGCCAAGGAGAAACAGAAATTATTGTTCAAGACTATAATAGACTGAGGGTCTTTCAAGGACTTTGCTTGAACAACAAAATATTAGGGGAAATACAGTAAGATTAACAGATTTAGTGAGAAATTATATAAGGCAACAGGCCAATGTTAGAGCCATAGACTGCTCCAGTTTGCACTAATCCCTTCCTTATTTTATGGAAGTAGCTAGCCTTCTTAAGGAGCAAATAGTAATCAGAAACAAACCATCACAAGATGTATACATGAAAATGCACAGAAAAAATAATAAATATGGAGGATATGCAATTCATACATGAAGAGTCCAAATGCAAAAGCATATATATTCAAGATACAATAAAATTCTCTTTGAAATATAGAAAAGATAATGAGATGTAGATTAAAAGATTATCCCACATAATGACACAGTGTTCTAGTGATATGATGAGACATTACTGAACATCAAAAATAAAGAATGAATCTCATATGCATCTAAGCCAAGAAAACTGAATAATGCCCTAAAGAAAAACTGATTTACCTCTGACTACTCTATGGCAATACTCAAGGCCAAAATATCACTAAAGTAAGTTAATGCGTGTACTAGGTTGCATAATGGTCACCCAAAGATAGCAAGTTCTAATTCCTGAAATTTGTAAATGTTACTCTGTTTAGAGAAAAGGTGTTTGCAAGATTTGACTAAATTGAGATTTTGAGACAACATTACCCAGGATTATCCAGGTGGGTTCTAAATGCCATCATAAGTGTCCTTGTAAAATAAGAGACAAAGGGAGCTTTCACACAGACATACAGAGGACACACTGGAGGCAGGTAATACCATGATATTACCACAAACCCAAGAAGGCTAAGGCAGCCATCAGGAGCTGAAACAAGCAAGGAACAGTCTTCCCTACACCCATGAAGGAAAGCTGCCTCAATGGACTTCAGGCTTGTAGTCTCCAGATCTGTGAGAGAATGTATGTATGCTCAGTCACTCAGCTGTGTCTGACTCTTTGCAACTCCATGGACTGTAGACCACCAGGCTCCTCTGTCCATGGGATTCTCTAGGCAAGAATACTGGAGTGGGTTGCCATTTCCTCCTCCAAGGGATCTTGGCGACCTAGAGATCTAATCCACATCTTCTGCATTGGAAGTAGATTCTTTACTACTGAGCCACCTGGGAGGCTCTTTTTATAATGAACATTCTATTAAATATCTATTATTAGTTTTAAATAATATGTATTTTTAAAGGGCACTCCTGGTGGCTTATACAGTAAAGAATCTGCCTGCAATGTGCAAGACCTGGAATAGATCCCTGGGTTGGGAAGATCCCCTGGGGGAGGGTATGGCAACCCACTCTAGTATTGTAGCCTGGAGAATCCCATGGACAGAGAAGCCTGGCAGGCAACAATCCACGGGGTCGAAGAGCTGGTCACGACTGAGCGACTAAGCACAGCATATTAGCTTTAAAATAAATATCCTTTAAAAATTAAATAATGTGGAATTACATGCACTGACACATGTTTTCACTGGTATTCTCTTTAATAAGATGTGATCAAAATTATATATTTTCTTATAATTTATTTTCAAAGGTAGCTTAAAATATGAATACTTAAACACTATGCCTCTGAAAAGATTTAGGTTTGGTCTTATAGAAAATATAACTCTTTAAGTATTTGCCTTTGAAGTATTAGAATAATAGCATGGGTTTACAAGTTAGGTTTTAACAGATTTTTTAGTTCCACAGCTACAACAATCATCTCTCAATATCCACAGATTGGTTCCAGCACCGCCCCCACCCCCACCACCACTAAACACCAAAACTAGCTAAGGCTCAAGTCCGTTATATAACCGACACACACTCTCTCATATACTTTGTCATCTACAGATTATGTATAATACTTAACACAATGTAAATACTACATAAGTAGTTGCAAATATAGTGTAAAAGTTATGCAAATGGTTGCTTTGGGGAGTTTTCTAGATTTTTAAGTAATATTTTTGATCTGTAGTTAGCTGAATCCACAGATACAGAACTGCAGACATGTAGAGCCTCCTATTGTGTGATCCTAAGCAAGCACGTTGAAGTATGTGTTACAATGTCTGGAAAATAAAAAGGGCTCAGTAAAAATATAGCTATTAAGATGCATATAAAGAAATTTTCAAAATTGTAATCTGTGAATAAAAGTGTATCAGAAGTACCAGAGCATAATAAAAGCAAATTTATACTGCCAAAAAATCATTTTACTGCCATTGTAAAATATTCATTCATGTCTTCTGAAAATGAAATCCTTCTTGAATTACAAGCAATAATAATCTAGAGATTGTTATTCCAACAGTGAGCAGAGGAAACAGTCTCATTTGTGAATCTGTGCTGTTATTATTTAAACTCACATCTGCACAGGGTGAATTCAGTCACTCAGTCATGTCCGACTTTTTGCAACCCCACGGACTGTAGCACCCCAGGCTTCCCTGCCTTCACCATCTCCCAGAGCTTGCTCAAATTCATGTACATTGAGTGGGTGATACCATCCAACCATCACATCCTCTGTTGTCCCCTTCTCCTCCTGCCTTCAATCTTTCTTAACATCAGGGTCTTTTCTAATGAGTCGGTTCTTCACATCAGGTGGCCAAAGTGTTGGAGCTTCAGCTTCAGCATCAGTCCTTCCATTAAATATTCAGGGTTGATTTCCTTTAGGATTGACTGGTTTGATCTTGCTGTCCAAAAGACTCTCAAGAGTCTTTTTCAGCACCACAATTCGAAAGCATCAATTCTCCAGCACTCAGCCTTCTTTATGGTCCAATTCTCACATCTGTACATGATTACTGGAAAAGCCATAGCTTTGACTATGTGGACCTTTGTCAGCGAAGTGATGTACATACTTGTTAATAAGCTGTCTAGGTTTGTCATAGCTTTCCTTCCAAGAAGCAAACATCTTTTAATTTCATGGTTGCAGTCACCATCTGTAGTGATTTTGGAGGCCAAGAAAATAAAATCTGTCAGTGCTTCCACTTTTTCCCTTTGTATTTGCCATGAAGTGATGGAACCAGATGCCATGATATCAACTTTTGAATGCTGAGTTTCAAGCCAGCCTTCTCATTCTCCTCTTTCACCCTCATCAAGAGATTCTTCACTTTCTATCAGAGTGGTGTCATCTGCATATCTGAGGTCGCTGATATTTCTCCAGGCAATCTTGATTCTAGCTTGGGACTCATCCAGCCTGGCATTTTGCATGATGTATCTGCATAGTAGTTAAATAAGCAGGGTGACAATATACAGCTTTGCCATACTCCTTTCCCAATTTGGAAGCAGTCGGCTGTTCCATGTCCAGTTGCTTCTTGACTCACATAAACGTTTCTCAGGAGACAGGAGGTGGCCTGGTATTCCCATCTCTTCAAGAATTTTCCACAATTTGCTGTGATCCACACAGTCAAAGGCTTTGGCATGGTTAATAAAGCAGAAGTAGATGTTTTTCTAGAACTCTTTTGCTTTTTTTCCTTGCCTTATATATCTTTGGACACCTAAAAATAATCTAAGGCAAAGGAGTCAATTGAAAGTAAATTTTTATGTTTTGAGTTCAACTTTACAAGTTCAAAGATTGACATAAAAACCACATACATAGAATATGACAAATCAATTTTCCTTTACCAAAAATAAATATTCTGCTATTAGAAAAATTCTGTCACTGCTCAAAATATGGATCTGTCTTCAAGGTTTATTATAAATAGATATAATTATCAGCCATTTTAATTTCCTGCAGCTAACCTTAGAGCCTCTAGCACAAACATTTATTCAAACTCTTGGGAGTCTCTAGATGAAACTTGTGGATACAATATTAACACTTTATATAGAAGCACTTTAACAACTGAAACACTCTAGGCAATTTACAAATGATATCATCTCTATAGATCAAGATAACAGTAATGGGTAAGATTTAAATAAGGAGATCTGTTTTGTTGCCAACCCCGTATAATAATTGCTGAACCCAGTTTCCCCCATAATATTTTCACTAAATCACTCTAACTGCATTAGTTTCATCTTTCTTTTCTCTATTTATATTCATCATCAGGGAGCACAAGAGATTAGCACTTACTTCTGGGTGTGGTCTAGTCTGGTTTCTTAACCTGAGAAAGCCCTTCCGTTATATGCATGGTATTTCCCGGCTCACTCTAATAAGAGCTTGCTAAATGCCAAAAACTTTTCTAGGGAAATTTATGTATAGTGCCTCATTCGATTTGCACATCAACCCTGCAAGATGTGTGTTATCATATCCATTTTTCCAAATGGGGAAACTGAATCACAAACCAGAATTTAATCCTAAATCATCTGATTTCAGAATTTTTCTTCATTTCATTATTACATACAACCACATAGTGGATGTCCAATGAGCACTTAGGAACAGAAGGAAAAGGAAAGCAGGTTTCAGATTCAGAAGCACATCTCAGATTCATATCCTAACAACTCAATTTTAATGTTTCCTTATTCTAAAAAAATCAGTTCAGTTCAGTCACTCAGTCGTGTCCAACTCTTTGTGACTCCATGGACTGCAGCATGCCAGGCCTCCCTGTCCATCACCAGCTCCCGGAGTTTACTCAAACTCATGTCCATTGAGTCAGTGATGCCATCCAAGCATCTCATCCTCTGTTGTCCCCTTCTCTTCCCGCCTTCAATCTTTCCCAGCATCAAGGCCTTTTCAAATGAGTCAGTTCTTTGCATCAGGTGGCCAAACTATCAGAGTTTCAGCTTCAGCATCAGTCCTGCCAACGAATATTCAGGACTAATTTTCTTTAGGATGGACTGGATGGATCTCCTTGCTGTCCAAGGGACTCTCAAGAGTTTTCTCTAACACCACTGTTCAAAAGCATCAATTCTTAGGCATTCAGCTTTCTAAAAAAATAATGCATGCATATGAAATAACTAAAAACATATAGAAAGTAGTTGCTGCTGCTGCTAAGTCGCGTCAGTAGTGTCCGACTCTGTGCAACCCCATAGACGGCAGCCCACCAGGCTCCACCATCCCTAGGATTCTCCAGGCAAGAACACTGGAGTGGGTTGCCATTTCCTTCTCCAAAGTAGTTGGATTAAACTAATTCTAGTCAAGTTTATTGAAGGTAATTTTAAAATTAAATTCTTCTGTCATTCATGTCCCCTAAAAAAAACTTTGGGGGGATAATTTTAGATTCAGAACAAGTTGAAACCACAGTGTATGCATACTCAGTTGTGTCTGACTCCTTCCAACCCTATGCACCATAGCCCCCCCAGGCTCCACTGTCCATGGAATTTTCTAGGCAAGAATAGTGGAGTGGGTTATCATTTCCTTCTCCGGGGAATCTTCCCAACCCAGGAATAGAACCCACATCTCTTATGTCTCCTGCATTGGTAGGCAGGTTCTTTACCAGCTGAGTCAGTGAAAATAATCAATAAACAATCTATAATAGGAATAGAAAAAAATGTTATTTGAGCCAAACTGAGGACTGTAACTGGGGAGCTACAGATTCAAAAGCACTTAATTGTGCTCTGGTGGACTACAAAATGGGAATAAAGGCAAAAACTGAAAAATTACATAAGTTGTTCAAAACTGGAACTGGCAAGAAGTAGAGGTACAAGGGCCACTTGGGGCCTGAAATGGTTGCACAGTTTCAAGGGTAGACCTTGAGCCCATAATGATGTAGCTGGTTGCAGCTAGCAGATATTATTTTGCAAATAGCTGGTGGTGTCCTTGAGTCTGACAGTGTTCAGAAAATCTAAGTTCTCAGTGATGTAGGAACATGTCTGAAAGCATTGTCCACAGTGGCCACCCAGCTCCATTCTGGATGCCTAAACTACACTACTCCATTTAGATTTTTGAATACATTCTTTTCTTTAATGATTAAAGCAGATGTACAAATGCATGATTAATAGACCAACTTTATGCTCTAGATAGCATAAAGTTGAAGTCATGTATAAACCAGAATGACTTCCCCATACATTGACTTGTGAATTTTTTTTCCAAGAGAGCTCCTGCATAGCCTTCACTCAGTGTCCCTTAGTTAATATCTTACCAAATCATAGTACATTATTAAGACCAGGAAAATGACATTCATAAAACACCATGCTGTTTTGGGATGTTATGGTTTGTGGAAATGGATAGGCCCATTTTCTAAAAATTGTCTGAAACTAGTAGAAGTGCCAAGCTTTAGCTAGGGATTCATTTCTTATAACTATTAGTCAATTTCCCACCAGAGAAAGAATAAGAGCCTAACAAATACGTTTTTGTTTTTGTAATTAAGCAATTGAAAATGAAGAGTTGTGTAGTTGGGAAAAGATAATATTATATTCATGAATCTGCAGACATGGCAATGCTCTTAAAGAGTACTGACTATAACCCTTCATTTTATCAAATAAGATTCTAGGAGAATTGCTCACCATCACACAGCAAGTCAGTGATTTAGTCTAGATGAGAATCCATGTGTTTCTAACTGGCACACTTTCCCTTATACCCTACAGTTCTCTTAAAAGTGTGAAAAAATACATACACTGACTTCTGAAAAGGGACAAAAAGCTCCACAGGAATCAAGCTTCAAAATCAGACCAGGTTTAGATTAAACAGGGATTGATAACATGTAAAGATTAGTGAGAGAGTTGCTTAATCACACACAATATTTAAAACTTCCCATTTTTCAATTTAGATGTTGCAACATTTAAATTAGCTATTTTTATTAAAAGTGTATTCTGATGAGTAACCTAAGTTGCATGAACTATATATGTAGTCTAACAATATTTAAACAATAGGAAATCACCAAAATATGATAGGTGGATATACAACATAGTGAACCAATTATTTAAAGATTAATAAAAATTAAATTATATCTGCACACTAAATTTACAAGAATCATTCCCTCTTATTCAAAAACATTAATTCTTAGTCGCTCAGTCATGTCCAACTCTTTGTAACCCCATGAACTGTAGCCAGCTGTAGCCAAACTGTAGCCAAACTCTTCTGTCTAGAATACTGGAATGGGTAGCCATTCCCTTCTCCAGAGGATTTTCCTAACCCAGGAAACAAACCTGGTTCTCCTGCATTGCAGGCAGATTCTTTAATGTCTGAGCCATCAGAGAAGCTACACTTCAATTTTGATATTTCTCACGTCTTACCAACCTAACTCATCTCCAACCTACCCAACCACTGCTTATAATCTGTATCGAACAGTCAAATATGTGATTAAATCCTTTCATATTCTTCTTCTCTATATGTTCTGTCACCATTATGAAGAGCCCTTGAGGAAGAAGCTTGTGTTTTAATGATTTTCTTTTACAAGCTGTTCACAGAACTTATTCAATAAATAAGTCCAAAATAATTTTGACAAAAGTAATGCATAGAGGTTATGTGTTCTAGCATAAAAATCATTTTATTTCATATAAACTGAAAATCTTCTTCGTACCAAGTCTCTGATAAAAAGAAAATTAATATTCTGAGAAGGCTGATAAAATAGGACTAAATATCTGACAATGAGTCATCAGTAGTTCATGCACAAAGTAGCTTTACAAAAGTTACCATGCATTTCACAGCGCTTATTACTCTAGAAGGTTGGGGAGGAAAGCTCTGGAGAAAACTTTAGAAAAGTTTCCAGCTTGGGCTATTCTTCCAGCAAGCTGCATGACCTTGGAGAAGATAACATAATTTCCTTGGGCCTCTACTAGGATTGATCTCTAAAATACTTCTAGCTCTAAAATATTATGATCTTATTTAAGTTCTAAAAGCACTCTTTACTTATTCAGAGGTTAAGAGGAATTTAACCTATAGCAGAGCTTAGAAAATCAAATGTTTTAGATTATCTCTGTTTGATATCACATCACCGCTATTTTAAGTTAATTTGTGAAAACCAGCTTCACAGACAAAAACTAAACAAGGAAAATTCTGAAGGAAAAACATATACTGATATCAGCAGACTTGAATTTAAAACCATGTTTAACCCTTAACAGTTATTAGAACTTGAAGAAACTGCTTTACTCTCTCTTTGCTTATTTTCTCACCTATAAACAGGTGTGGGTGCTGGTGAGGGTGGGGCTGTTATTATGACAAAATATTCTTTAAGGATTTTCCCACATTTTGTATTATATCATAGGAAAATGGGGTGGTATTTCAATACCACCGCTATCTAAAGAAAAAAGGCTCAAGAAAGCAGAGAATTAAATAGTATAGTAAAAGGAAAGAGTATCAGTTTGAGCCAGTCACAGCTCCAAAGGGGAATTTGTGGTGGGGTCCTATGCTAAAGGGTAAAGCTGGATCTGCAGGAGAGCCAGGCCACAGGAAGGAGCTTAGAAAACGCTCTGAGGAGGCAAATCTCTGTAAGTAAATGCCAACTTAGCCCTCACTATAAACTGAATGTTTGTGTACAGTAAAATTCATTTTTGAAGCCATAATCCCTAAGGTGATGGTGTTCGGACAAGAATGTGGGGAGTAAATAAATAAGGTCTTGAGGGTGGAGCCCTCAGGATGGGATAAATGCCCTCCTAAAAGAGATGAGAGAAACAGAGAGAGATTCCCTCACCATGTAAGGATACAGCAAGAAGGCAGCTGTCTACAATAGACCTCTTGAAGTGAAGTGAAGTGAAGTCGCTCAGTCATGTCGACTCTTTGCGACCCCGTGGACTGTAGCTTACCAGGCTCCTTGGTCCATGGGATTTTCCAGGCAAGAATACTGTAGTGGGTTGTCATTTCCTTCTCCAGGGGATCTTCCCAACCCAGGGATCAAACCCCAGTCTCCCTCATTGTAGGCAGACGCTTTACCATCTGAGCTACCAGGGAAGCCCCAATAGACCTCTTACTGGGAACCAAATCATTCACTCAGCACCTTGATCTTGCCAGCCTTCAGAACTCTGAGAAAAGTGCTGTTTTAAGCCCCACAGTCTATGGGTATTTTGTTAAGGCAGGTAGCTACTAAGACAGTCCTCCACTGAGGCAGTCAATTATTTCTTTTAATCTAATGCTTTCAGATCTAGCCCAGACTTTGCTTCTGAAGTGTGGATCCAATATGCATATTTTTCACTTAGATACTTTACAGCCATTTCTACCTCAACATGTCCAAAATCATGGTGACTTGAATTTCCCCCTTCGAGTCTTTCCTTCTAGTGTCACAATTCATCCAGGTGCTCAAACAAGAAATTCCTGGTTCCTCCTTTTTCTACCCACCCTCAACATCCAACTCATAATGGTCACCAGAGTCCACTTCTAAAATGCCTTGAATGCATTCATTCTTTCGCCATCATCACTGCTATTACCTAGTCAAAGTCACTGTCAGCTCCTGCCTGGACTATTCCAGTAGACACCTTACATCCCTTCTTTTTCTGAACTGGGATCCATACCAGTCAGAATAAATTCTTAAAAATATAAAGAAGATTGTCATTATTATGATTAAACCCTGCATCAGATTTCCAGGGCCCACTGCTTATCACACTCTGCAAAATCCTTTATGATTTACCATGGGCCCCTCTCCATCTTCACCCTGGTTGGTTCTACTCCTTGATCACTTTTTTCTGGGAGTCCCAATCCTGGAATAGACCGATCTCATTTTCCTCTTTGGGTTTTGCTGAAATTGTCTCTAATTTTGCCTGTTATGCTTTTCCCTTTCCCCTGCTTCTTATATCTCAGCTGATTTTCCTTCATGTGACCAGTTGGTTTTTGTCCTTTAGGGTTTCATTTAATGACAGATAAAAAGAAGAGAAGTTTCCCATCACCAATCTGCCAAAAATAGCTTCTTCTTAATTATTACCTAAGTCCCTTGTTTCCTGCATGACTCTTACTAGAATGTGCAATTATTTAATTCATCTGTCTTTTTATTTTTAATCTTTCTTCTCCTCCCTCCAGAATATTATTTTCCTGAAAGTGAAGAATAAACATCTCATTCACCATTGTTTCCTCAACATTTACCACAATGCCTAGAATATGATAGGACCATGGTAGGTATTTGTTAAATAAATACAATGTGTGTTGAGAAATTCACCCTGCAGGAAACACCAAATTTTCTTGTGAAAACTAATGATGAAATAAGAATCATTTTCTCCAGTTTCTTCTTCGGTTCAGTTCAGTTCAGTCACTCAGGCAGGTCCGAATCTTGCAACCCCATGAATCGCAGCACACCAGGCCTCCCTGTCCATCACCAACTCCCGGAGTTCACCCAGACTCACGTCCATCGAGTCAGTGATGCCATCCAGCCATCTCATCCTCTGTCGTCCCCTTCTCCTCCTGCCCCCAATCCCTCCCAGCATCACAGTCTTTTCCAATGAGTCAATTCTTCGCATGAGGTGGCCAAAGTACTGGAGCTTCAGCTTTAGCATCATTCCTTCCAAAGAAATCCCAGGGCTGATCCCATTCAGAATGGACTGGTTGGATCTCCTTGCAGTCCAAGGGACTCTCAAGAGACTTCTCCAACACCACAGTTCAAAAGCATCAATTCTTCAGCGCTCAGCCTTCTTCACAGTCCAACTCTCACATCCATACATGACCACAGGAAAAACCATAGCCTTGACTAGACGAACCTTTGTTGGCAAAGTAATGTCTCTGCTTTTGAATATGCTATGTATGTTGGTCACAACTTTCCTTCCAAGGAGTAAACGTCTTTTAATTTCATGGCTGCAGTCACCATCTGCAGTGATTTTGGAGCCCCCCAAAATAAAGTCTGACACTGTTTCCACTGTTTCCCCATCTATTTCCCATGAAGTGATAGGATCAGATGCCATGATCTTCGTTTTCTGAATGTTGAGCTTTAAGCCAACTTTTACACTCTCCTCTTTCACCTTCATCAACAGGCTTTTTAGTTCCTCTTCACTTTCTGCCATAGGGGTGGTGTCATCTGCATATCTGAGGTTATTGATATTTCTCCCGGCAATCTTGATTCCAGCTTGTGTTTCTTCCAGTCCAGCATTTCTCGTGATGTACTCTGCATATAAGTTAAATAAGTCTTAGCCAGATTTATTCCACAAACCAGGGGAAACCTGGAATGAGAGAGCAGAGAAACTGCTGCTCATATGTTTTCTTATCACATTGTTTATTCCAACTTGTATTTTGAATTTTGATCTCGTGACTCAGCAGTTTCTTAAAACCATGTCATCTAGATATAAGACCATACTTAAAACTTTTGAAAAATCCAATATTAGTACCCTCAGTATTCCTCATTAATATGTTTACTGGAGTTCAGTGTTGCTGATTAATGTCACCTATTATCCTGTGAAAACTCTCAGAATATTATTGGACACAAACTGGTAATAAAAATGGCATTCCTGGGCATATATAGGGCCATATACCATTAACATTCCATAGCACTTATCTTAGAACATGTCATATAATTTAGTTCTTTAGGATAAAAATCAGTTTTCTAGCAGACTGTGCAATCAAATTAAACTCTCATTAATTTGAATCTTAAGTGATTTTATATAACTCAAAAGGATAATTTTTCTAGCAATAAAAACTGAAATTTTATTAAGTAGTGCTTTGAATAAAGCTGTATATGCATTTATGTTATCATAATCATATTTTAGATAATCATATTCGCAATGGGTCTGTTTCTGTATGAATTCTTAAAATTCAAAACTACTGGGGAAAAAGAGTGAAAAAAAAAATTTCACCTACTGGTCAAAACAAGGAACCCGTGAACAGACCTATTTACCTTCACTTAATCAATATTTCTTTTGCAGCAGGGTTTCAGACCAGTTAATTGGATTTATATAACACTTTGACCTGAATTAAAAGCAGATAGAATCACATAAAATTCTATTGCATGAATTCTCTTTAAAAAATACAACATTAAAAAAAAACTATCAGTTAAAACTAGTACTCAGAGTAAGCTGCAGAAAACTGTTAAGGATTAATTAACTCCTATAATCCTAGGAGGAGCTGATTATGATCTGTAAAAACTTGCCTGAGGCATCTCAAATAAAGAGCGGTAATAAGTAGTCAGAGAAAGTTTTCTTAAATTAGTCAATTTACATTTGGATTTGGGGATGAGAAATTATAGTTTTCATTGTTCTGAGTGACTTCACTATTTTAAAACAGAAAGAAGTCAACACATTTTTAACCATATATTGTGAAGTACCCAGAGGTAAAATTGATTATAGATATACAGAAAAAATTAGATACTAGGCTGTAGCCTAAGACTGGATATAATAGAAGGTAGAAGGTATTCTCAACACCACAGCCAGAGCAATCCCTTTGAAATGGGAGGAAGATCCTGGCAGCCCTCTGATCAAAATCTTGCCAAGGCTCCTCCTCACTCAGAGCCCAAGAAAACTCTTTAAAGGAAACTTCAAGGCCTTCTGTGATCTGCTCCCTTGCAGCCTCTCCAAAGTCGTACAACCCCATCTTGCTTCTGACCTCACCTCCTCCTCTCTCTTTCTCCTTTACTCCGCACCAGGCTTGGTATTCTCCTTTGAATGTCTGAATGTTGCAAGCACAGTTTCACCTGAAAAAACTTCATATCTTTTCCCTGTTTCCTCTGCCTGGAATGCTCTTCCCCAATATTTACAAAGTTAATCTCACATCTTCACATCTTTGCTTGTACATCATCTTCTCAAGGAGAACTATCCCAACCACCATAACTTGCCCCCCACACTCAATTCCCAGTTCTTGCTCTACTTTTTCCTTTTATCTCCATGACACTTATCATCTTCCAATATGCTATGTAATTTAGTTCTTTATTGTATTTATTGTTTATATCTCTCTTCTATTATAAGAATGTAAGTTTCATGAAGATAAGGATGTTTATCTGTTTTATTTCCTGACACCCAGAAGAGTGCCTAGTATGCGATAGGCACTCAGGGCATAGGTATTGAATGAATGAAATAATAAGTCCATGATTTTTCTTTATTAGAAAATTAAGTCTCTGGGAGAAAAATATAGCCTGAACCAAAACCAAAAGCCAAGAAGAACTAGAAGGGATATAGAACCCTAGCAAAACCCAGAGTAGGAACAACTCAGCTTGGAGTGATTGGTCAAAGAAATTTTAAAATGAGGAAATTAAAAGACTGGCAATTAGCCAAAGCTGAGCTTTATCTATATCAGAAAGTCTGTAGTAATAATTTTGATACTAGGAAACATTTTTTATGAAAGTATTCCAGATGGCATCATAATAAAAGAACAAGAAGAAAGTGAGGCTATATGCATATGGCCACAAACCAGCAAACCAAGTATTTCCAACGGTTTCAGAACAGTTAATTGGATTTATATAACACTTTGACCTGAATTAAAAGCAGGTGGAGTCACATAAAATTCTATTGTATGAATTCTCTTTTTAAAAAAATAACATTTTTAAAACATCTATTATTTAAAACTTGTGATTAGAGTAAGTTACAGAAAACTGTTAGTGGTAAGAGGTCCTAGAGCTAACGAACCATTGTGACTCTATAGTCTTTCTCTCAATACCCTGACTCTTAGAATTTCACTGACCATTAAAAACAATTTTCTTTCATCCAAATTGGCATTTTATTGAGATCAGTGATTTTTGGTTGAAGCTTTAAGATACTTTCTTTGTTATTTCTCTAATTAGAATTGCTACTCCATCCAAAAGTAGACTTTAAACTTTAAAATAGGATAGTCTTAGAAGCTGAGATCTACAATATACTCTCAAGATAAAAATTATTCATTCTTTAATCTTTATCAGTGAAGTTTAAGTTGCCTTTTATTAAATATTCTATAATAAAAATGAACCAAGGTCCCCAGAATTTCACGAACAGAGTAGGCAGGCAATAGGAGAAAGAAAAGAGTTGTGGACAGGCAAGATGCTACCATTGGTGACAAAAATGCAGCTATTCCGCTATTACGGTGAATTATAGTTCAGTTCCCTTCACTCAAAATTCCATTCTCTTTTATCCTATCATTGCTTATCTATAAATTTGTACAATTTTTGCTTATAAATTTATGTACTTATTTACTTTGGGCAAAGAGGCCTTTCAGGGAAGTTACATCCTATACAGATAACAAAAGCTTTTTAGTCTTTAGATCCGTGAATATGTCACTACCTAGGTCCAAACTAACCAGAAACATGCTAACATCAGTTCACACTTTCAACTAATTTTTATCAAAAATAAAACTTATAGCTCAAGTATGTGTAAGATGATGTACATTAACACAAACTATTCAATTGGATGGATGCCTGCTAATCAGCAATTACTTGAGAAACTGGATGTGAATTTACCATAAATATTTTATGGTAACCCTGAAATTTTGAGAAGGCAGATGGTATAAACTGTCTACTTTTTTCTTGGGGAATAATATCAAATGATGTTTTCAAATAACATGCAATGTTTAATTTCACCAGCTGGCTGTTAATTCTATTCCCTTCAGACTTCATAATCGTTAGTAACCAAAAGGGCTTATTGATAGACATTTCATGTTTCTAATTTGGCACTAGCGTTCACTAAGATATCACCTAAGCTGGAATGACAGTTGATTGCAGCCGTCAGGTGGGTAGTGGACTCACAGCCTCTAACTGGCAATAGCAACGCTCTGAGGCTTGGTCTAAGGGTATTTCTCGATGATCTCAATCTTATAAGAAAGAGTCAAAGAACTTGAACAGAAAGACAGATTAAAACTGAGAGAAACTTTCACCATTAGGGAAATCATGGTAAGTCCACCAGTTAGAATATTCTAAAGCCACTTACAAAGAGAACTTTGATGTTTATGTATTCACTTGGAAAGATTTCCATTAAATATTCTAGTAAAATATTATAAATAAACAGCAATAGCCCATTAATACCAGTGGCAGTGTTGAATACCAAACACTTTTCATGTGCATTACCTCAACATTCACGTGCATTTACCTCACTAAACCCTTATAACAAGCCTGTTGAGTCAGCACCGTTAGAAACTGTATTTTAAAAGTGAAAAAACTAAAGCTCAGAAAGATTAAATGATCTTTCTGTCTTCACTCAGTAAGACAATGGTAGAACTTGAGGGCTACCCCAGATCAGATCAAATTCAGACTCTGGATAAGAAAAACATGCTTGAAATGTGCCAAACATCAACAATTGTTCTATCTGGGGAATATAATTAAGTAAGCAGTAGAGGAAAAGAAGCAATTTCCTATCATCTCAATTATTTTGTAATAATTATGCATTATTTTTAAAATCAGAAAATAAATGTATCAATATTTGAACATTAATTTTAAGAGAAAAGCTCTTTGGTGAATTTTTTTAAATTGTTCTTTCTTTCCTGAAAATGAGGGATTAGCAGCTTTTCAAAACTTAAAAACTGACTTCTTCTTCTAGGATTAACTTTGAGAACTCTTCTTAGAGGAAAAGCATCTGTCTCAAGCTGCAGGCATGCCTCTCCTCTGAATTGAAAATGAAATGACATATGTGGTCATGAGCAACATCAGATTGTGTGGAAGATCAGAAACAAAACTGCAACCCAATGAAACAGATTGGTAGATAAAATACAAGATCAACAAAGATTCAAGGCACATAGAAATTAAAATGGCAGAGACACACTGAGGCTGGAAAGAGGTCCAAAGTTTTTGCAATCGACAGCTAGAAAGATCTTCAAATGAGTCCAAATTACCAGGCAAACTGGATACTTAAAGATTCTGAGCAGCAATGTTTAGAGACTGTCGGATGCTTGGCACCCACAACAAGAAAACTTATTCAGTTCAGTTCAGTCGCTCAGTCATGTTTGACTCTGTGCCAACCCATGGACTACAGCAAGACAGGCCTCCATGTCCATCACCAACTCCTGGAGTTTACTCAAACTCATGTCCATTGAGTCAGTAAAGCCATCCAACCATCTCATCCTCTGTCGTCCCCTTCTCCTCCTGCCTTCAATCTTTCCTAGCATCAAGGTCTTTTCAAATGAGTCAGTTCTTTGCATCAGGTGGCCAAACTATTGGAGTTTCAGTTTCAGCATCAGTCCTTCCAATGAATATTCAGGACTGATTTCCTTTAGGATGGACTGGATGGATCTCCTTGCTGTCCAAGGGACTCTCAAGAGTCTTCTCCAACATCACAGTTCAAAAGCATCAATTCTTCAGCACTCATCTTTCTTTATAGTCCAACTCTCACATCCATACATGACTACTAAAAAAACCAGAGCCTTGACTAGATGGACCTTTGTTGACAAAATAAAGTCTCTGCTTTTCAATATGCTGTCTAGGTTGGTCATAACTTTTCTTCCAAGGAGTAAACGTCTTTTAATTTCACGGCTGCAGTCACCTTTTGTAGTGACTTTGGAGCCCCCCAAAAATAAAGTCTCTCACTGTTTCCACTGTTTCCCCATCTATTTGCCATGAAGTGATGGGACCAGATGCCATGATCTTAGTTTTCTGAATGTTGAATTTTAAGCTACCTTTTTCACTCTCCTCTTTCACTTTCAGCAAGAGGCTCTTTAGTTCTTCTTTGTGTATTTGCCATAGGGTGGTACCACCTTTGCCATAAGGGTGGTATCATCTGCTTATCTGAGGTTATTGATATTTCTCCCGGCAATCTTGATTCCAGCTTGTGTTTCATCCAAACCAGCATTTCTCAGGATGTACTCTGCACATAAGTTAAATAAGCAGGATGATAATATACAGCCTTAATGTATTCCTTTCCTGATTTGGAAGCAGTCTGTTCCATGCCCTGTTCTAAGTATTGCTTCTTGACCTGTATACAGGTTTCTCAGGAGGCAGATCAGGTGCAGGTCAGTATTCCCATCTCTTTCACAATTTTCCACAGCTTGTTGGGATCCACACAGTCAAAGGCTTTGGTGTTGTCAGTAAAGCAGAAGTAGATACTTTTCTGGAACTCTCTTGCTTTTTTGATGATCCAGCAGATGTTGGCAACTTGATCTCTCGTGCCTCTGCCTTTTCTAAATCCAGCTTGAACATCTGGATATTGATGGTTCATGTACTGTTGAAGCCTGGCTTGAAGATTTTTGAGCATTTTTTGGTAGCGTGTGAGATGAATGCAATTATGCAGTAGTTTGAGCATTAATTGACATTGCCTTTCTTTGGGATTGGAATGAAAACTGATCTTTCCCAGTCCTATGGCCACTGCTGAGTTTTCCAAATTTGCTGGCATATTGAGTGCAGCACTTTCACAGCATCTTTTAGGAATCAAAATAGCTCAACTGGAATTCCATCACCTCCACTAGCTTTGTTCGTAGTGATGCTTCCTGAGGCCCACTTGACTTCACATTCCAGGATGTCTGGCTCTAGGTGAGTGATCACACCATCATCATTATCTGGGTCATGAAGATCTTTTTTGTACAGTTCTTCTGTGTATTCTTGCCACCTCTTCTTAATATCTTCTGCTTCTGTTAGGTCCATACCATTTCTGTCCTTTTTTGAGCCCATCTTTGCAAGAAATGTTCCCTTTATATCTCTAATTTTCTTGACGAGCTCTCTAGTCTTTCCCATCCAATTGTTTTCCTCTATTTCTTTGCATTAATCACTGAGGAAGGCTTTCTTATCTCTCCTTGCTATTCTTTGGAACTCTGCATTCAATTGGGTATATCTTTCCCTTTCTCCTTTGCCTTTAGCTTCTCTTCTTTTCACAGCTATTTGTAAAGCCTCCTCAGACAGCCATTTTGCCCTTTTGTATTTCTTTTTCTTGGGGATGGTCTTGATCACTGCCTCCTGTACAATGTCACGAACCTCTGTCCATAGTTCTTCGGGCACTCTGTCTATCAGATCTAATCCCTTGAATCTATTTGTCACTTCCACTGTATAATTGTAAGGGATTTGATTTAGGTCATACCTGAATGTTCTAGTGGTTTTCCATACTTTCTTCAATTTAAGTCTGAATTTGGCCATGAGTTCATGATCTGAACCACAGTCAGCTCTTGTAGTCAGCTCTCTTGTAGGCCATTGTTAATTACTTGTATGCCTTCACTTTCCTAGCATCTTGTATGTGACTCTATCAGGCTGCTATTTAACAGGATATGGAACAGACTCAGTTCTTTGGCAAAGTGTTACTCTAATGTGGATAGATGAAGGAAGTTGAATTCTGTCAAACTTCTTGCATAAATGGCTTCTGAATCATGCTTAGACTTAAGTGTTTTGTTTATAATACTTTGTAATGTTAGGATTCAGAATGAGATATTGTCCACTCAATTCCACCCACACAAATGATAACTAATGAATATGTCTTTCATTCAAGAAAGAACTATTGAAAGTTAGCAATAATATAAAATGGGAATCAAGATAGACTTTGCCATCAGAAAGCATATATGTGTAATAGAAAAGAGAGACCACATTACTAAATAAACAAATATTACATTTCAGCTATAGAACGTAATGAAATGGAGAGATACATGGGGTATGATGAGAATATGTAAGTGATGATTAAGTTTTACTGAAATTTCCCATCATGGGAACAAGCAGCATCTAAATATGTAGAGCTTTAGATTCTTTTAACTATTACTCAGGCAGATGTTTGTTTCATGGTTTAGACTTGTTTCCTTCAGGTGCAAAATAATTTTACACCGAGGACAAGGTTTATTTATTTACTCTTTCTAAATAATTTAGTTTACTGTCCTCATATGTAGCAACTGCAATTAAATTTAAAATACTGGAGTAGTGCCTTTACTTGAATTCCACAGTAAAAACACTTGTCCAACATGGTTCAATAAATGGAGGAGGGAAATTCAATAGCAAAAGAAGTATGTGCTGACATTTGTTCCTGAAAAATAATTGTGAAAAGGAAAGATCATATTTCTACAAAAACCAACTTCATGGGGCCACTAAGCTCTATTAAAAATGAAGAAAGAAACAGAGAGAGATGGAAGTGAAGGACAGAATGTGGTCTGACATGAAATAGCACATTAGGCAAAAAATTAGGACTGTGAGTCAAGGTCCTTGGAAGAGGGATGGAAAAATCCCCAAGGTGCCCATGTGTGTTCCTATTTAGTTCTGTCCCTTTTAATTTTCAGATCAGTGTCTGAAATACAAATGCCAAAAGGATAAATGAGCAATCCAGGCCAGGTTGTGACTTGCATAAATAAGAATCCCAGGCTTCAACCAAATGGGGCCTCTATTATTCAACGCTAATCCAGTGTGGCCAAACAAAAACTATAAACACATAAATTTCTAAGTGAAATATCTGTGTTAGTTTACTTTCACTGCCATAAAAAAAAATTACCACAAATTTAGGGGCTTAAAACAATACTCTTTTATGATCCCACAGTTCTGGAGGTCAGAAATCCAGTTATAGCCTACCTCAACTGTGTCCTCTGCTTAGAGTTTCCTAAGGCTGAAATCAAAGTGTCAGCAAGTTTTTTTCTAGAGGTGCTAGGCTCCCAAACTCACCCAAATTTGACCAAAATCAATTTCTTCTGGTTGTGAGAGTGAAGTCCCTGTTTTTTGATGGTCTTTACTGCTAGCGGCTGCCCACATTCCTTCTCAGGTTTTCCTTCCTCCTGCAACAATGAGTTGAGTTTCTCCAAAGCTTTGACTGTCTCAGATATTCCCTGCTGCCACATCTCTCTACCTTCTAGCTGGAGAAAGTTCTTTGCTTTTGAGGGTTCATGTGATTACATAGGGCCAGCTGAGCAGTCTACCATAAACTATTTTCAGGCCTGGTCCATAACCTTAATTATATCTGTAAAGTCCCTTATGCTGTGTAAGGAATACATAGTCTAAGGAATAAGACATGAACACCTTTGGGGAGCCGTTACTCTGCCTACCACAAGCTCAAGTTAAAAATATTGACAAGTATTGATAATTACTAACACCACTTGGGCCAGACAAAACACATCTATGGTGCACGTCTTGACTTGATTTGGGGACAATATGTGTGATCTGCTTTAGGAGACAGATGTTATCAATGAGATCAATATTGTGCTGCAGCTTTTAAATAAAATGTTTCTAAGTGAACTGGCATGAGGATAAACACATCATTAAAAAGAAAGTGCCTGTTTGGTTATAGTTTTGTTCCTACATGCATTTATTAAGTACTACATAGAGGTCAAGATCATTCAGAATGGACTTTGTTAATATTTGAATAAGTCATAATCAATATTTTTTTATAATCTTTTTCCCTTTTGAACACTATTAGAGTCATTACTATTGTCTGCTGGTTTGAGGAGAAAGGCACAGCAACCCACTCCAATATTCTTGCCTGGAGAATCCCATGGACAGAGGAGCCTGGTGGGCTGAAGGCCATAGGGTCACAGAGTCAAACACGACTGAAGCGACTTAGCACGCAGCATGCACGCATGCTGGTTTGAAGTCAGTTTAAACAAGCTGTTTTCTTACTGGGCTTGATTTATATAATCTAATAGATATTTTTCACTAGGTCAAGAGGCAGGATTAATAACCAAAAGAGTAATCTGCCATTTGTGTCGTCTCATTAATCCTAAGGTAAAATGAACCAGGGAACTATATTAAAGTGTGTTTGCATTCAAAGTCTTCCTAAACATTTTATTTACATTTTAAATATTCAAATTAAATTTCAATGCAATTTTAAATGCTGATAATTTAAAAAGGAAAACAGAGTAGGACCGGGGAAGTTCGTGGCAAGAGCACTGCAGCACCGCCTCACCAGTTCACCCTTCCCATAGACAGCTGCCTCTTTCCCACTTTATTTTGAAGTTTTACTTATTCTATTTTTTATTGAAGTATAGCTGATGTATAATAGTATGTTAGTTTCAGGTATACAGCATTGCTTTAAATATCTCATTTAATGGGAGGCAAGGGCCTAGGTTTAGGAGACGGACCTGGATTAGAGTCCAGGGTAAAGCACTACCTTGTAAGTAAACCCAGGAAAGATTCCCAAACAAACTGAATTTCAGTTTTCTCCTCTATAAAATGATTTGGAAAAACTTTTACCTATCATTCATAAGGTGTTCAAGGATTCAGTAAGATAACTCATAGAAAATGTTTATACAATGCCCAATGCATAGTATCCTCTTAGCAATAATAACGTAGTTCTGGTTGTAGATCTGATAATGTGTTTGGTTTATACAGAGTCTACTACTCTGCTAATTTCCTTCAGATAATTCTTTTTTAACTTCCCCTTAAAAATTCAACCTGATGTTATTATTAATTAGTACCACCATTTTTTCAAAGATTAAAATTCTCATACACTGAGTTAAGGACTTTCATTATTACATTTAGGGTTGCTTTAGTTAATAATAGTCTATTTATAAAAATAATCATTACAAAGAATTGAAAAAATGTATTAAAATGTTAAATAAAAAATACAAAATTGCACATAAATGCAACTATGTAAAATATATACAAGAATATACTGCTGCTAAGTCTCTTCAGTTGTGTCCGACTCTGTGCGATCCCAGAGACAGCAGCTTACCAGGCTCCCCCGTCCCTGGGACTCTCCAGGCAAGAACACTGGAGTGGATTGCCATTTCCTTCTCCAATGCATGAAAGTGAAAAGTGAAAGTGAAGTTGCTCAGTCATGTCCGACTCTTAGCGACCCCATGGACTGCAGCCTACCAAGCTCCTCCATCCATGGGATTTTCCAGGCAAGAGTACTGGAGTGGGATGCCATTGCCTTCTCCGACAAGAGTATAGACATCCCAGAAAAGCATCTAGTTATGCTTCACTGATTGTGCTCCTTTGACTGTGGACATCCCAGAAAAACATCTAGTTATGCTTCACTGATTGTGCTCCTTTGACTATGTGGATCACAACAAACTGGAAAATTCTGAAAGAATACATTTGAATCAGTTCTAATGAGGTGGATGAAACTGGAACCTATTATACAGAGTGAAGTAAGCCAGAAAGAAAAACTCCAATACAGTATACTAACGCATATATATGGAATTTAGAAAGATGGTAACAATAACCCTGTGTACAAGACAGCAAAAGAGACACTGATGTATAGAACAGTCTTATGGACTCTGTGGGAGAGGGAGAGGGTTGGGAGATTTGGGAGAATGGCATTGAAACATGTATAATACCATGTATGAAACGAGTCGCCAGTCCAGGTTCGATGCACGATACTGGATGCTTGGGACGACCCAGAGGGAGGGTATGGGGAGGGAGGGGGGAGGAGGGTTCAGGATGGGGAACACAGGTATACCTATGGTGGATTCATTTCGATATTTGGCAAAACTAATACAATATTGTAAAGTTTAAAAATAAAATAAAATAAAAATAAACTGTGAAAAAAAAAAAAGAAAAGACAAGACATCACTTTGCTAACAGAAGTCCATATACTCAAAGCCATGTTTTTCCAGTAGTCATGTATAGATGTGAGAGTTGGGCCATAAGCAAGGCTGAGTGTCAAAGAACTGATGCTTTCGAATTGTGGTGCTAGAGATGACTCGAGAATCTCTTGTGCTGCAAGGAGATCAAATCAGTCAATCCTAAAGGAACAACTCTGAATTTTATTGGAAGTACTGGTGCTGAAGCTGAAACTCCAATACTTTGGTCACCTGATGCAAAGAGACATCATTGGAAAAGAACCTGATGCCAGGAAAGATTGAGGGCAGGAAGAGAAGGGGACAATAGAGGATGAGATGGCTGGATGGCATCACTGACAACTCAATGGACATGAGTTTGAGCAAATTCCAGGAGATACTGAAGGACAGGGAAGCCTGGTATGTTGCAGTCCATGGGGTCAAAAAGAGTCATACATGACTTAGCAGCTGAACAATGACAGCAAGACAGTTGTATAACAAATTTGAAGAAAAGTTCATTTGCAAATATAATTTTAATAGTTAAAAGTGACCTTAGAAACCAGCCAGCCAAGAAGTTTTCACACTGTGCACAACAAAACCATCACAGGTCTACAGAAGTGCCTTGGGTATAATTAAATGGCACAGTTGTTATAAAGTGTTAAGATAAGCTAGCAGCAGGCCAGGCCTCTCCAGTCCTGCTTCCATTAGTACAGTTTCACTCTTATTTGCTTTATATGTTTATGTATTATTTCATTTAAATAAATACTTCCACTGGCTAAGAAAACAAAACAAAAAATCAAAATCACTTCGTAAGGAAGACAAAGTCACACACATAAATATTTGATGAGCTCTCCTCTATTTCTCAGTGTTTTTTTTTTTTTTACAGTTAGAGGGGACCAATGTTGGTTCCTTACTAATGAAATATGTCACCTCTAGGATGAGGCAGTTACAAGCTTATACACACTTTCCCACTGTCTCTCTTCTATTGATGAGATAGGATGGAAAATGGGGAGCACTCCTGTTCACAAAAGTTCAACTCCAAGACAACTGCTATCTCTTTGCCCCTGAGTGACTATGGAGCAGACCCGTCTGTTCACCCACTTGGGACATGCAAAATAAGCTAATAGGTAACTTTGTTGTGCTACATTTTGAGTTAATAAGGATACTTGTTACTTCTGAATAACTTAACCCATCCTTACTATAGCACTCCATTATAAAGATCCGGAAACAGAATTGCAGATAATAGGTCAGTTTCCATTCCAATCCCAAAGAAAGCCAATGCCAAAGAATGCTCAAACTACTGCACAATTGCATTCATCTCACACGCTAGTAAAGTAATGCTCAAAATTCTCCAAGCCAGACTTCACCAATACGTGAACCGTGAACTCCCAGATGTTCAAGCTGGTTTTAGAAAAGGCAGAGGAACCAGAGATCAAATTGCCAACATCCGCTGGATCATGGAAAAAGCAAGAGAGTTCCAGAAAAACATCTATTTCTGCTTTATTGACTATGCTAAAGCCTTTGACTGTGTGGATCACAATAAACTGTGGAAAATTCTGAAAGAGATGGGAATACCAGACCACCTGACCTGCCTCTTGAGAAACCTATATGCAGGTCAGGAAGCAACAATTAGAACTGGACAAGGAACAACAGACTGGTTCCAAATAGGAAAAGGAGTACATCAAGGCTGTATATTGTCACCCTGCTTATTTAACTTATATGCAGAGTACATCATGAGAAATGCTGGGCTGGAAGAAGCACAAGCTGGAATCAAGATTGCCGGGAGAAATATCAATAACCTCAGATATGCAGATGACACCACCCTTATGGCAGAAAGTGAAGAGGAACTAAAAAGCCTCTTGATGAAAGTGAAAGAGGAGAGTGTAAAAGTTGGCTTAAAGCTCAACATTCAGAAAATGAAGATCATGGCATCTGGTCCCATCCCTTCATGGCAAGTAGATGGGGAAACAGTGGCAGACTTTATTTTTTGGGGTCCAAAATCACTGCAGATGGTGAATGGAGCCATGAAATTAAAAGATGCTTACTCCTTGGAAGGAAAGTTATGAGCAACCTAGATAGCATATTCAAAAGCAGAGATATTACTTTGCCAACAAAGGTCCGTCTAGTCAAGGCGATGGTTTTTCCTGTGGTCATGTATGGATGTGAGAGTTGGACTGTGAAGAAGGCTGAGCGCCGAAGAATTGATGCTTTTGAACTGTGGTGTTGGAGAAGACTCTTGAGAGTCCCTTGGAGTGCAAGGAGATTCAACCAGTCCATCCTAAAGAAGATCAGTCCTGACTGTTCATTGGAAGGACTGATGCTGAAGCTCAAACTCCAATATTTTGGCCACCTCATGTGAAGAGTTGACTCATTGGAAAAGACTCTGATGCTGGGAGGGATTGGGGGCAGGAGGAGAAGGGGACAACAGAGGATGAGATGGCTGGATGGCATCACCAACTCGGTGGACATGAGTTTGAGTGATCTCCGGGAGTTGGCGATGGACAGGGAGGCCTGGAGTGCTGTGATTCACAGGGTCACAAGGAGTCGGACATGACTGAGCGACTGAATGGAACTGAACTGAACTGAGGAGTTGTTCAAGGTCACTGAGATCTGGACTGATATCAGAGTTTCCTGACTCCACAATGCAAGATCTCAGTATACCAATTTAAAAGGTCTTAGAGCACAATGGAGTGATACACCATGGTGTTAGGGGTGGGTTTAAAGATCACCTAATACAAACTTTTCTAAATTCAGGATGATAGAAGACAATACAGTTGATCACAAAATCCAGTGGTGGTGATCTCACCATTGCCAGGGTTGGTTCATTCCCATTTGATGGTTAACATTATCAGCATTCCTTTTCTAAAGACATGGCACTGAAAATAATGAAACAAGGAGACTGAAGATTGGTTCAAGGTTTGTTAAGCAATTAATCTTTGAGCATTTCTATGTGACAAACACTGTAGTTAAAGCATAAACAAATATGTAAGCTATGATGAGTAAATATAGACATGATTCCTATTCTCATGGGACTTTCAGGCAAGTAAAGTTACATGTGTATTTTTTCCCATGAAAGAGTCACAAATATAAAAATGATCACAAATTTCAATAAATTCCATGAAGCAAAAATCAAAGGATTATGAGAGCACAAAAAAAGAAATCCAACTTAGTCTGAGTTATAAAGCACAGAAGAGGAAAGTTTGAAGGATAGCATACACATTTCTGGTTTGCCCAACTTGGCAGATTAGACTATCACTTGCTGAAATAGAGACACTGGAAGACTTGGTTTTGGGGAGTGAAGTAAGTGAGGTGAAGAAACCATGCAAATTTCAAAACATCTGGGAATTAGAGGCATCAATCTAACTTCCACATATAAAAAGTATACATAAGGATGCAAATAACCTCTGAAGGAGTGAATATCTCTATAGAAAATCTAAAATAAGACAGAGCTGGGAATGACAGAATATTTACTCAGCTGGAAGCACCGACTCTGCCTGCCCATTCATTTTCAAGTCACTCAATATGAGGCAGATGGTTGCAGCTGAAGTCCAGCAGCTGTTCCTCCTGTCACCTCTCCTCTGACATTTTCCAGATGGTGTCATTCTGTGGGTGATCTTTATTAGAGAGCAACCCTGTTGGTGTGGACCTTAAAGGATGGCCTGGGTCAGGAGGTGGAAGTCGCTGACATTTCAATTCTGACCCATCTTCTGCCATCCCTTAGGCCAGGTGTGTTCCAGTGCTGAATAACGTGCTCCCCTCTGAAGTTAAGAATCCACTGAAGCATTATAATAACATCTCACAGCCTGCCACAACACAGTTCACTTCAGTCACTCAGTTGTGTCTAATTCTTTGCGACCCCATGGACTGCAGCACACCAGGCATCCCTTTCCATCATCAACTCCCAGAGTTGTACCATAAAACAACCTTAGCCTTTTCAAAGGTCCCAGGAAGACCTGCTTAACTAGCACTACTTGTCAATCAATTATGATTCTTTTCTTTTTTAAGAAAAAAGCTTAAAAGAATTTATATTTAGAAAACCCAGTGAACTATCATTGGCCTCTGGAATCTGGATCAATAGAAAGGCAAAAGCTTGAGATTCAAATGTATCAACAATCTGAGTTATGGAACAGCCATCAGTAATTGGTTGTGGAGCTTTGAGCAAGTGATGTAATCATTGTGGGTCTTGGCTCTACTATCTGTAGAATTGGGCTAATATCCAATTTGTGGATGTTGTGATAACTCTAATTAATATGAGGGCTTATTTATATATTGTTCTTGGAAGCTAAATATATTTATTATCCATATTACTTTAGACATTGATTTGTTTCTGCCTAATACTATAAAAAAAATAGTAGCCACCATTTACTAAGTGTACACTAAGAAAGTACCTGTGTGTCAGGCACTTTTTAAAATGCTTTATGAATATCAATTTATCTGTGAAAAATATGTGAGATATTTGCTATTAATATCTTGAGCTTTTTTTCAGATGAGAACACTGCAGCAGAGAGTTGCTTAGTCAAAGTCACAGAAATTATAAATGATGGCAGTGAAATTTGAACCTAAGCAGTCAGACTTCAGAATCCACATTCCTATCCATTAAGTTAGGATACCAAGGATAACAGAATAGAGTGTAATCAAGAAGTAGACATATGTATTACACACCTGTCCTTTAGGGGCACTATTAATACTTAAACACATTTCTATGAAATTGCAAGTGCATCCTTCGTCACCTGGCCTGGATAGACAGAAAGCCCTATAATAGGGAAGATGGCAAATGTGAGGCAAGAATTGAGAGAGTAGCATTGAAACATACATACTATATGTAAAATAGATACCTGGTGAAAATTTGCAGAATGATGCAGGGAGCTCAAATCCAGTGCTGTGTGACAACCTAAAGGGGTACGATGGGATGGGAGGTGAGAAGGAGGTTCAAGAGAGAAGGGACATATGTATAGCTATGGCTGATTCATGTTGATGTACAGCAGAAACTAACACAATATTTTAAAGCAACTATCCTCCAATTAAAAATAAATAAAGGGTTTGTGGGGGATTAGCAGGCAAGATGAATATTTGACTAAAAACAATCTGATGGCTTTCAGGTGTACTTCAGTTCAGTTCAGTTCAGTCGCTCAGTGGTGTTTGACTCTTTGTGACCCCATGGACTGCAGCATACCAGGCTTCACTGTCCATCATCAAGTCCTGGAGTTTACTCAAATTTACGTCCATTAAATCGGTGATGCCATCCAACCTTCTCATCCTCTGTCGTCCCCTTCTCCTCCTGCCTTCAAACTTTCCCAGCATCAAGTCAGGGTGTTTTCCAGTGAGTCAGCTCTTCACATCAAGTGGCCAAAGTATTGGAGCCTCAACTTCAGCACCAGTCCTTCCAATGAATATTCAGGACTGATTTCCTTTAGGATGGACTGGTTGGATCTCCTTGCAGTACAAGGGACTCACAAGAGTCTTCTCCAACACTACAGTTCAAAAGCATCAATTCTTTGGTACTCAGCCTTCTTTATAGTCCAACTCTCACAACCATACATGACTACTGGGAAAACCATAGCTTTGACTAGATGGACCTTTGTTGGCAAAGTATGTCTCAGCTTTTTAATATGCTGTCTAGGTTGGTCATAGCTTTTCTTCCAAGGAGCAAGCGTCTTTTAGTTTCATGGCTGCAGTCACCATCTGCAGTGATTTTGGAGCCCAAAAAAATAAAGTCTCTCACTATTTCCATTGTTTCCCCATCTATTTGCCATGAAGTGATGGGACTGGATGCCATGATCTTAGTTTTCTGAATGTTGAGTTTTAAGCCAACTTTTTCACTCTCCTCTTTCCCTTTCATCAAGAGGTTCTTTAGCTCTTCTTCACCTTCTGCCATAAGGGTGGTGTTATCTGCATTTCTAAGGTTATTGATATTTCTCCTGGCGATCTTGACACTAAACCAAAATCCAGGAGATCTATGCCCTAGTCTCTGCCACTAACAAGTGACTAGCATTTCATGTAACTTATTGCATTACTTTGGTGTCCTCATCTGAAATAAGGAGTTGGCTCTAGCCCTAGAACAAATTGATTTAGGCAGATAGTCTCTAAAGATCACTTCAGTTCTAATATCATTGTATTATTGTATTAAAATCCAGAAATAACATATTCAGCCACAAAGACCACCAGCAGTATCTTTTAATCTTAGTAATAAGATTTTAAATTAAATTTTTCATTAAGCTTAATGAATGCATGTTACACTACCTGAGTCAAGAAAACTGAATAGATATAATCTGGACTGAAGAATTGAGTACCCATGTGTCTGTTTGTGACATGTCAGTAGCTGCAGAATTCTTGGGCCAGTCCATACTTAACTGTAAAACTGCATCTTGACCAAAAGGGGTAATTTCCACATTTTTTTCTTGATATAACATTATTCATAGTCCAGTTTCAACCAAGTTAATAAACTCATGGAAACAGGTTTGTTATATCTATTTTACCATTTATGAAAAGCACCTTATGTGGAGCAAAGGAAAAGCTCCTATGGGAATGTATGTTGATGCAGCCACTTTGGAAAATGTATGGAGGCGCCTCAAAAAACTAAAAATAGAGTTGCTATAAGGTCTAACAATCCCATTCCTGGGTATATATCCAGATAAAACTGCAATTCAAAAATATATATGCACTCCTATGTCCACTGCAGTGCTATTTACAATAGCCAAGGCATGGAAACAACCTGAATGCCCGTCAGTGAATAGGCATACATATAAACAGTGAAACACTGCTGCTGCTGCTGCTGCTGCTAAGTCGCTTCAGTCGTGTCCGACTCTGTGTGACCCCATAGACGGCAGCCCACCAGACTCCCCCGTCCCTGGGATTCTCCAGGCAAGAACACTGGAGTGGGTTGCCATTTCCTTCTCCAATGCAAGAAAGTGAAAAGTGAAAGTGAAGTTGCTCAGTCGTGTCTGACTCCTAGCGACGCCATGGACTGCAGCCTACCAGGCCCCTCCATCCATGGGATTTTCCAGGCAAGAATACTGGAGTGGGGTGCCATACTCAGCCATAAAAAAGAAAGCACTACAGCCCTTTGCAGCAACACAATGTCACTTTCAGCAGCACAGATGGACTTAGAGACTATCATACTAAGTAAGTCAGAAAGAGAAAGACAAACACCATATGATATCACTTATACGTAAAATATAAAATATGAAAGAAATGAACCTATCTATGAAACAGAAACAGACTCACAGACATAGAGAACAGGCTTGTGGTTGTCAAAGAGGAGGAATGGGAAAGAGAAGGATTGGGAGTTTGGGGTTTAGCAGATGCAAGCCATTATATATCAGGGAATGTTTAACAGGAGGATTCCTACATGCTGTTTCTCATAAATTCTCTGTTCCTTATCAGGTCCTATTCTGAGAATGAGTAGAGCTGCACACAGCTCTCAGGACTGAGATCATGAGAAAGGGTATCTGCTTGAATTCCTTTCAGTAACTGCCTTCAGTGATTCTTTTCAGCGTCAATGACCTTGTATGTATTAGACTGTCCATATTGTGGCTATTGATAAAATTTCATCCTGTGTAATAGCTGAATAATCATCTTACTAAAGATATATAAGCCTGCATTTCTGGTAATAAAATACCTTTGCTCCATCAGAGCTTGGGTCCCCCTGTCTGTCTTTCTCTCTTTCTTTCTCTCTCTCTCTCTCCCCCTCCCTCCAGCTCTCTCTTTTACTTTCTTATCGTTGACTCCGGACCACCAGGTTCCAGTCCATTAAAGGACCCCAACAATTATATGTATAGAATGGATAAAGATAAACAAGATTCTACTGTACACAGCACAAGGAACTATAGTAACTATCCTGTGATAAACCATAATGGAAAAGACTATAAAAATAATGTGTGTGTGTGTATATATATATATATATATATATATATCTCCATATCTATCTATATCTACCTATCTATATCTATATATATATATAACTTAATCACTTTGCTATACAGCAAAAAGTAACACAACATGTAAATCAACTATACTTCAATTTTTAAAAAAAGAAAAGCACCTTATAAAACATTTATTGTTTCCTGAAGTAACAAAGTTCTGAGTATTCTCAGCTGGTGGCATTATCTAGCACATATCTGCCATAAACAGACAGAAAGCCTTGGAGTATTGCTTCTTTTCTGAAGCACACAGCTAAGTGGTGGCTAAAAGTTCCAAGAGTTAGCCTCCTGACTTTCTGATTTGTTTGGGTAGGAAACTTTCCAATACTAGCAATTAGCACCCCCTTAGACATCTGTTTCCCTGGGGAAAGAAAGAAATAAGCCACAGAAAGATTAAATCTAATTATTATGATTTCCATTTCAAGGGCAAGGCCTTTTCATAAATAATTATGTCTTAGTGCAAAACTGGCAAATTTTAAGCATTGGCCCTATCATTCATAAATAATGAGTAGATTTATAACCCTCAAAATCATTAGCTATGGAAGGCTAATGAGGACTTTAACCAAAAACACCACTATGTGAATTCCTCACTGAGGTAACCATAGAATCCTGACTTTGAAAACACCCACTTCTTACCAAGTGAACCTCACATCCAGACCCCAGGGTAAAAGTGAAGTAGTGACTACAACTGTGGGAAAAAGGAGTTTACGGTTCCTTAGGAAAACCTGCCTGCCAATGCAGGAGACATAAGAGAGGCAGGTTTGATCCCTGAATCGAGAAGATCCTCCGGAAGAGGGTATGACAACCCACTCCAGTACTCTTGCCTGGAGAATCCCATGGGCAAAGGAGTCTGGCAAGTTATTGTCCATTGGGTTGCAAAGAGTTGGACATGACTGAAGCAGCTTAGCACACAGGCATGCAAGAAGTGACCCTCAGATAAAGGCAGGTTTCTGCATTCCTAAAGATGTATATATATAAAAGTATGTGTGAATGGAAATCATGACAGAATACAATACTAGAAAGGGCACTGGATAGGCATGAGAAAGACCTCAGGCCCAGTGCTGGCAGAACTACTGCCCCCTCTCTTAGCTTCATTTCCTCTCATTTAATATGGGAACACTGAAATAAATACACTCTAAAATCCATTTATAACCACCTTATACAAAGGGAAAGAATTAAGGTAAAGGCATATTTTGCACCCCCACCCCAGTTTATAAGATATTTATTTTATTAATTTTATTTTACTTTATACACACTCCACTGACATGCACCAGGCACCATTCTAAACTCTTTACAGACATCATCTCATTTAATCATCACAGAAATGCCTAAAATAGGGAGTATGATCGATCCTACCTTAAAGATGAGAAAACTGGAATATGGAAAAAGGTTAAATAGTAACCCAGCTAGTGGTTCTCAATCCATGTGCCACAGCACGCTGGGGTGCCACAGGTTCCATACAACCAAATGCTGATCAAGGCAGTAATTTAATTACATGTGATACGTACTTTTACTGAAATGTTTGTCAGAAGTAGTTATCTCAGTATCTTCTTTGATACAGACAATTTTCATTTTTTAAAGATAACTATCAGTACTGGAAATTTTATTTTTTTATATATTTTTTTGCTTTGTAATTTTCCACTTCTTGCCACTAAGTATAAATTCCAGAAAGAATTCCTCTGTCTTGTCCAGTATTCTATCTCCAGAACTTAAGAATAAGTGAATGAATGAGAATCTCCTGTCTCAGTGATTTAATAGTAGATTAAACATATTATGATAAAGAAAGTTTGGAAATAATATGAATAACACTGTCAAAATATCTATATTATGGAAAGTCATAAAAACCCAAGCCACATCTCAAAGCAATCTACATATATGAATTAACTCTTATCAACCCTACCATTAATCATCTTCACTAATCAGAATTTACATACTTGAACACCTTATTACTTTGATAAAATGTTATTTGCTATATTGCTTACCGTGTTTGACTACCCCATGTCAAATCTACCCCTGATCATTCCTCTAAGCTAACTATGATAAGCTCATTCTTTTTTCAATAATTGGCCCAAGAACAGACTTGTACACAGTGCTCTTCATACATGACAAGGAATTTGTTGGATGAGACTCTACGAAATACCTCCTCTTTTTTATTGACCACATAAAAAGATACACTGTATCTTCTTATGCTATCTAGATGTGGTAGAATTGCTGCCACCATTTTGCAATGGGATTACAGAGACAGAAAAGATGGAAAGAAAGGAATCCTGGATGATAACTGAGCCTCTGAACAAACATCCCCTGCAGACTACCTTACCTCAGGATTTCTAGTTATGACAGGTAAGGAATTTCTTTATGGGTTAAGCAGTTGTAGTTGAGTTTTTTGCATATGCAGCCAAACTTATTCAGACACTTATACAAAAGAATATCCTTTTAATCCCCACTGCTATCCAACATACTCTTTCCTATGACAACAGTTGAGTTCAAATAACTGATACAACTGGTGGTAGGAGAAATAACTCCTTGTTGAGCTGTCCTCTGTAGTTTTCACCATTAACTTTCACTCATGGAGGCAAGAGTCTTCCTCTGATATTGTCCCATCAAACACCAGGGAGTCTTGCTTCCTCTGTTTTCATCAAACCAGTGTTTGTAGATAGTCATTAAATCCTGATACTTTGAATTCTCTTTGACCAACTGATGCAACTCTGATATTTACCAAATCAATATTGTTTCACTCACAATAATAGTGTTGGCATTTGATGTTTGGCTGATAAGATCACAAACTTTATTTGTGTATTGACTATATATTCTACAGTGACTTCTTTGATGTTCTCACCATGTTTTGGTAGCCCTAAATTGGACATGACAAGGAATTAGAGGTGAAAAGGCAAGATGACATTGCACAATTAAGCTGAAAAAAAGAGAAAAGAAGTTAACGAATATTGTCTTTTTATTAAATAGACTGATTTCAATCCAAACAACTTAGTAAAACTTAGCAATACAGCAGAAGCCAAACATTCATTACAAACTTCAAGGCTTTCCACTAATAGTAATTTGTCTCTTTATTTCTTCTTCATAAGAAACTAACTTTTGATTACATGTCAAAGTGTTTCTGACTCTGCCAAGCCTGGCTCCCTGCTAACTCTTGTTACCTCCTAACTATGTCGTTTAACATGCTTTTCTTTTCACTTAAAAAATGTTCTATTATCTCTGCACAAGTCCAGGATATATTCCTCTCTCTGTGGATTGACATATATACACCACCATGTGTAAAACAGCTAGTGGGAAGCTGCTATAAAGCACAGGGAGCTCAGCTCGGTTCTCCGTGATGACCCAGATGACTGGGATGGAGGGTGGGGTGGGAGGGAGGTCCACGAGGAAGGGAATGTGTGTATATATATAGTTAATTCACTTCATTGTCCAGCAGAAAGTAACACAACATTGCAAAGCAGTTATACTACAATAATTTAAAAAAAAAAAAAAAGATGAAAAGAAGGAATGTGAACAATACTGGGATACTGGAAACAAAAATATGTCCAACAAATGAGATTGGCTAACTATGGAATATGTGTATTATGAACTAACATGCAACTAGCAAAGACATTCTGTACAAGAGTACACATAATAGATCAATATGTGAAAAAGAAAGGTGCAAGCATCATAAATTCACCCCTGATAACATTTAATAGGCCCCATAGGCCCTTTCTGTGTATCACCTATTTGTTATATGATGATGATTTGCTCATCCCACTGCCCACCTTGCACAGTTTGGTGAAAGTGACAAACGTTAGTCAAATAATCACATGATATAAAAGACAGTTTACACAGACCTATTACTAAGTGTAATCAGGACACTTGACCCAACTGAAGGTCCAAAGACTAAGCAGAAATTTGAAGGATGGCTTGAGATTAACTTGGAAAAGAGGGGATGGAAGAATATTTCAGGAAGAAAAAAGAATAAGAGAAAAAGACCTAATGATTAAAAAAAAAAAAAAAGGTGGAGGAGAGGGGGGAAGATACACTGCAGAACAGAAAATAAGACCCGTGGAGTTGAGAGCAAAAGGAGGGGGGAACCAGTGTTACGGCAGGTGGATGTGTGAATCACAATACCGCAAAAGCTAAGGGATTTCTTCACATGGATAAAATGTGTCAAGTACTTCTTGGAGTTGTACAGTATGTAACATACACAGCTATGCACAGCAAGATTGACGCACAGTGTGTGAGGTACACTGTGTTGCAAGATGTTGCTAAAAAAGCACTGGGAGGACCCAGAAGGATGGTATGGGGATGGAGGAGGGAGGAGGGTTCAAGATGGGGAACACATGTATACCTGTGGCGGATTCATTTTGATATTTGGCAAAACTAATACAATTATGTAAAGTTTAAAAATAAAATAAAATTTTTAAAAAAAGTAAGATGTTGTGGCGTCTTAAATAAAGAGCTTTATCTTCATCTGAAGTGTAAAGGGAAGCCACTGAATGGTTAAAGGATCAAATGTGCAGTTCACAAAGATCACTATAGTGATGGGGAATAGTTTGGAGGGAGAAATGTGATTGGGAATTAGAACAACTGGAAGATTGATATACAAATCCAACTAAAACATGACTAAAGGTGATCACTGATAGCCCTAGTTGTGTAGCTGAAAATGACTCTCTGGATCTAGAAAATATTTTGGTAATAAAATCACCAGGGTTGGGGTAACTGGATATGAGGACAGTGGAAAAAGATGTTAAAAATGACTCAATGTCCCTGCTTATATAACCAGAATCTACTAGATGAAGGTACTACATTCACAGAGATGAGAAATAGTTGAAGAGGAGCAGGTTGGAGTTGAGAAATTATAGTGTCACCACATACTTGGATTCTATTTTTACAAAAAAATTAAGCACACATGTTCAGAGAGGGACAAGATTTTGAATAAAGTAAAGCCGAATATTAATGTTTGTTTAATGTGCAAAGGAATAACAAAGTCTAGCACATCATTGTGTGAGCAATATATTTAAAATACTTTATAGTTTTTTTGTGCTATACTCAGGCTGTCAATTAATACTCTGTAACTTCCCCTCTGATAATTGTGTGCTCTGCCTTAGAAGGGTTTATCCACTCTACATTTTCTCATGCTCTGCTGCATCACTGGTGTCCTAAATGTGCTGCAAGTCCCTACAAGGGAGAAACCAGTTTCTTCTGGCTTCTTGCAGTCTCCCCCACTGAGCCTATCTCAGAGCCTGTCATTCAGAAGCACTCCATGCGTATTACAAATTGACTTTTTATCTACTTCCACCATTATGCTGGGAACATTCATGAAGGATTGTTCGCGCTCCATCAAGGGAACAGCCAGTGCAGCTTAATTTAGCATATCATAAAGCACTCTGCAAAAACAACAGAGGAAGAGAGAGACTAACAAATCAGGCTTTGGCTGCGGAGAGGACAGGTTTATAATTTGTGATGCGCTCCCAACCGGAATTTACTCCCAGGAGGTATGGAATGGTTTACAAACCAATAAATCACCATTCATTCACTGCATCTTTCCCAGCTCAGAGAAGTCTGATAATCTACTTCCTTTCATTCAACTCCCCAGTAGAATTTGGTAAATTAGCAGTAAGGTCTGCCCTAACTGCATTTCACATGTAGTTAACTATAATAATGCATATGTTATGCTTCATTTACACAATCCGTTACATCTATTTCCACAGGTTGGTTTTACCTTTTATTATTGGTTTAATGTTATTTCAAGAGCTAAGATGAATGGATGGCTTAGCAAATGCATCCATTGACTCATACACTTTCTGTTCAGGCCTTCTTGAACTTTTCTGAATTGCTGAAGGACCAAAGGAAGCAATCTCACCCTCCTAATGTGCAGCCTTGCAGTAATCATACTCACTACACACAGCTCCATTTAAAAAAAAAAAAAATCTCCAAGTGCGTTCATTACTAAAATAAACCCAAAGGAAGAATTAGAGATTCTGGGTACCTCAAGATTCTGAAGTGATCCTAGATCAGCAGCATAATACTAGCATTTTCCCTTCTCCTTAATTCTAAAATATTAGCCTCTATACAGCTTAGGATTCTTACAGAACTTAAGGCATGACTCTTCCAAAAGGTGGTTCTTTCTAATGTTTTGTTCTGAGAAACTGGTAAAGTTTTATTGCAGAAAAGGCAGCTCCATAAAAAAATGCAATCAGATGTGTTGCTATTAACTTTCAGGAGACCACATAGAAGAGCTATTCTTAAATTTTTTAGTCTCACAATCCTTCTACACCCTTAGAAATTATTGAAGACACCTAAAGACCTTTGTTTATGTGGATTTTATCTAACTATATTTAGCAGATTTCAAAACAAAATCTTAGAAATTTAAAAATATTTGGTTATTTAATTCATTTAATAGCAGCTATATAACATGTTCACAAGAAGAAGACATTTGTATAAATATTTGGCAAAACTAATACAATATTGTAAAGTTTAAAAATAAAATAAAATTTAAAAAATAAATAAATAAAATATAATTTTAATATAACAAACAAAAATGTACCACTAGTTCCCATTTATGCAGAACTTACTGATGTCTGGCTTGATAAAAGACAGCAGAGTTCTGTTTTCTTCTGAATTCAATCTGTTGTGATTTCTTGCATTGGTTAAGGGAGGTGTAGGAAACATAGACTCTCACAGAGAAGAGAGCTGAAAAAACAGGACCTCATTTGAAAAGCAGCTAGTTCTGCTGGCAGATCAACCAACCACCATACTTCAGCATGCAGTGAAAGTACTTTATGTGTACAACTGATTTTGTCACCAAAAATGTTAAAAAGATAGGTGCTCAAGTTGAGATTTATTAAAAATGATGTTTTTATGGTTCCTTATGGAGTTAGACACGACTGAGTGACTGAACTCAACTGAACTGAACTGCACTGATGGATGTGAACTCAGCCTTTTTAATATTTCATTTTTTAAGCAGCTTTAGGTTCACAGTAAAATTAAGAGAAAGGTGGTGAGACTTCCCATATACTTCCTGCCCTAAGTCATACCTAGGGCTCCCTATCCACCATTCCCTCCCCCATTATCAGCATCCTGCACCAAGTGACACTTTTATTACCATTGATGAATCTATACTGATACATCATAATGAGTCATACTCGGCATTAATACAATCTGTGAATTTGAACAAATGTATAATAAAACGTATCAATCATTACAGTAACATACAGAATATTTTTGATGCTTTAAATATCCTCTGGGCTACCCTGGTGGCTCAGTTCAGTAGAGTTCAGTCACACAGTCATGTCTGACTCTTTGCAATCCCATGAACTACAGCACACCAGGCCTACCTGTCCATCACCAACTCCCGGAGTCCACCCAAACCCATGTTCATTGACTCGGTGATGTCATCCAACTATTTTATCCTCTGTCGTTCCCTTCTCCTCATGCCTTCAATCTTTCCCAGGATCAGGGTCTTTTCAAATGAGTAGACCCTTCGCATCAGTTCAGTTCAGTTGAGTTCAGTCACTCAGTTGTGCCAGACTCTTTGCGACCCCATGATCCGCAGCACACCAAGCCTCCCGGTCCATCACCAACTCCCGGAGTCCACCCAAACTCATGTCCATTGAGTCAGTGATGCCATCCAAACCTTATCCTCTGTCGTCCCCTTTTCCTCTTGCCCTCAATCTTTCCCAGTATCAGGGTCTTTTCAAATGAGTCAACTCTTCACATCAGGAGACCAAAGTATGGAAGTTTCAGCTTCAACATCAGTCCTTCCAATGAACAACCAGGACTGATCTCCTTTAGAATGGACTGGTTGGATCTCCTTGCAGTCCAAGGGACTCTCAAGAGTCTTCTCTAACACCACAGTTCAAAAGCATCAATTCTTCGGTGCTCAGCTTTCTTTATAGTCCAACTCTCACATCCATACATGACCACTGAAAAAACCATAGCCTTGACTAGATGGCCCTTTGTTGACAAAGACTGTGCTTTTTAATATGCTGTCTAGGTTGCTCATAACTTTCCTTCCAAGGAGTAAGCGTCTTTTAATTTCATGGCTGCATTCACCATCTGCAGTGATTTGGGAGCCCAAAAAAATAGTCAGCCACTGTTTCCACTGTTTCCCCATCTATTTGCCATATTAGTTTTCTGAATGTTGAGTTTTAAGCCAACTTTTTCACTCTCCTCTTTCACTTTCACCAAGAGGCTCTTGAGTTCTTCTTCACTTTCTGCCATAAGGGTGGTGTCATCTGTATATCTGAGGTTATTGATATTTCTCCCAGCAATCTTGATTCCAGCTTGTACTTCATCCAGCTCAGCGTTTCTCATGATGTACTCTGCATATAAGTTAAATACCCAGTGTGACAATATACAGCTTCGACATACCCCTTTCCCTATTTGGAACCAGTCTGTTTTTCCATGTCCAGTTCTAAATGTTGCTTCCTGATCTGCATACAGATTTCTTAGAAGCAGGTCAGCTGGTTTGGTATTCCAATCTCTTTCAGAATTTTCCAGTTTGTTGTGATCCGCATAGTCAAAGGCTTTGGCATAGTCAATAAAGCAGAAGCAGATGTTTTTCTGGAACTCTCTTGCTTTCTTGATAATCCAACGGATGTTGGCAATTTGATCTCTGGTTCCTCTGCCTTTTCTAAATCCAGCTTGAACATTGGGAAGTTCACGGTTCATGTACTGTTGAAGAATTTTGAGAATTACTTTGCTAGCATGTGAGTTGAGTGTAATTGTGCAGTAGTCTGAGCATTCATTGGCATTGCCTTTCTTTAGGATTAACATGAAAACTGACATTTTCCAGTCCTGTGGCCACTGCAGACTTTTCCAAATTTGCTGGCATATTGAGTGCAGCACTTGCACAGCATCATCTTTTAGGATTTGAAATAGCTCAACTGGAATTCCATCATCTCCACTAGCTTTGTTCATGGTGATGCTTCCTAAGGTCGGCTGGACTCTGCATTCCAGGATATTTTGCTCTAGGCGAGTGATTACACCATCGTGGTTATGTGGGTCATGAAAATCTTTTTTGTGTAGTTTTTCTGTGTATTTTTGCCATCTCTTCTTAATATCTTCTGCTTCTGTTAGGTCCATACAATTTCTGTCTTTTATTGTGTCCATCTTTGAACGAAATATTCTTTGGTGTCTCTAATTTTCTTGAAGAGACCTCTAGTCTTTCCCATTCTATTGTTTTCCTTTCTTTGCATTGATCACTGAGGAAGGCTTTCTTTTCTCTCCTTGCTATTCTTTGGAACTCTGCATTCAAATGGCTATATCTTTCCTTTTCTCCTTTGCCTTTCACTTCTCTTCTTTTCACAACTATTTGTAAGGCTTCCTCAGACAACCGTTTTGCCTTTTTTGCATTTTTTTCCTTGAGGACTGTCTTGTTCCCTGTCTCCTGTACAATGTCATGAACCTCTGTCCATAGTTCTTCAGGCACTCTATCAGATCTAATCCCTTGAATCTATTTTTCACTTCCACTGTATAACCATAAGGGATTTGATTTAGGTCATACCTGAATGGTCTAGTGGTTTTCCCTACTTTCTTCAATTTAAGTCTGAATTTGGCACTAAGGAATTCATGATATGAGCAACAGTCAGCTCCCATCTTGTTTTGCTGACTGTCTAGAGCTTCTCCATCTTTGGCTGCAAAGAATATAATCAATCGGATTTCAGTGTTGACCATCTGGTGATGTCCATGTGTATACCGAGTCTTCTCTTGTGTTTTTGGAAGAGGGTGTTTGCTATGACCAGTGCATTCTCTTGGCAAAACTCTACTAGCCTTTGCCCTGCTTCTTTCTGTACTCCAAGGCCAAATTTGCCTGTTACCCTTGACTTCCTACTTTTGCATTCTAGTCCCCTATAATGAAAAGGGCATCTTTTCTGGGTGTTAGTTCTAGAAGGTCTTGTAGGTCTTCATAGAACCATTCAGAGCATAGTCTTGGATTACTGTGATAAGAATGGTTTGCCTGTCATTTTTGTGATTGCATCCAAGTACTGCATTTCGAACTCTTTTGTTGACTACGATGGCTAAGGAATTCTTGCCCACAGTAGTAGATACAATGGTCATCTGAGTTAAATTCACCCATTCTAGTCCATTTTAGTTTGCTGATTCCTAAAATGTCATGTTCACTCTTGCCTTCTCATTTGACCACTTCCAATTTGCTTTGATTCATGGACGTAACATTCCAGGTTCCTATGTAATATTGCTCTTTACAGCATCGGTCTATACTTCCATCACAAGTCACATCCACGATTAGGTGTTGTTTTTGCTTTGGCTCCATCTCTTCATTCTTTCTGGAGTTATTTCTCCACTGATCTCCAGTAGCATAACTGGGCACCTACCAACCTGTAGAGTTCATCTTTCAGTGTCTTATCTTTTTGCCTTTTCATACTGTTCGTGGGGTTCTCAAGGCAAAAATACTGAAGTGGTTTGCCATTCCCTTCTCCCATGGGCCACGTTTTGTCAGAACTCTCAACCATGATCCATCCATCTTGGGTGGCCCTAAACGGCACGGCTCTTAGTTTCATTGCATTAGACAAGGCTGTGGTCCATGTGATCCAATTGGTTAGTTTTCTCTGATTGTGGTTTTCAGTGGTGGCTCGGGTTTACCACAAGTGGTTCAGTGGTAAAGAATTCACCTGCCAATGTAGGAGACACTGGGTCAGTCCTTGGGTTGGGAAGATCCCCTGAAGAGGAGAATGAAACCGACTCCAGTATTCTTGCATCCATAGTGTCACAAAAGAGTCAGACACAACTTAGTGACTAAAACAACAAATACCTTCTGTGTCCCCCCAATTCCTTCTTCCCTGCACAGTCAGGCTCTGGAAGTCATTGATCTTTTTACTATTTCCATAGTTTGAACTTGTGTTCGTGAGAGATATTGCTCTGCAATTTTCTTTTCTTGTAATGTCTTTCCTGGTTTTGGTATTATGGGTCTCGCTTACTCCTTAGAAGAAAAGTTATGACCAACCTAGATAGCATATTGAAAAGCAGAGACATTATTTTGCCAACAAAGGTCCGTCTAGTCAAAAACCACTGGTTTTTTCCAGTGGTCATGTATGGATGTGAGAGTTGGACTGTGAAGAAGGCTAAGAGCCAAAGAATTGATGCTTTTGAACTGTGGTGTTGGAGAAGACTCTTGAAAGTAGCTTGGACTGCAAGGAGATCCAACCAGTCCATTCTGAAGATCAGCCCTGGGATTTCTTTGGAAGGAATGATGCTAAAGTTGAAACTCCAGTACTTTGGCCACCTCATGCACAGAGTTGACTCATTGGAAAAGATTCTGATGCTGGGAGGGATTGGGGGCAGGAGGAGAAGGGGACGACAGAGGATGAGATGGCTGGATGGCATCACTGACTCGATGGACATGAGTCTGAGTGAACTCTGGGAGTTGGTGATGGACAGGGAGGCCTGGCATGCTGCGATTCATGGGGTCACAAAGAGTCGGACACGACTGAGCGACTGAACTGAACTGAACTGAATATGGGTCTCAAAGAACAAGTTAAGAAGTAGAGCACCTGCTCCATCCTCTAATACTGGTATCATTTTTTCCTTAAATGTTTAGTAGAATTCACCAATAAACCCATGAAAGGTTGTTGCTGAAGCACGAAAGACGCTGGGATTCTTGGCCTTTGGAGGAGAAGAATTCAATCTGGGGCCTGTGATGAGCCTTGATCACTTGGAGCTTTTGTGTAATAAAGTTTTATTAAAGTATAAAAGAGATAGAGAAAGATTCTGACATAGAAATCAGAAGCGGCCAGAAAGAATAACCCCCTTGCTAGTCTTTAGCCGGATGTTATATAGCAGACCAGCAATCTGCTAATTAAAGAAAGGAAATGTCTCAAAACTCAAGAGAATGGCACTAGGCCCCTCACCCACAACATGCATTGAGATAATCTTGGCACCAGGTGAGTCATCCTGGGCCATAAAACGATTGACATGAATCTTGAAGAAAAGGCAGATTTCCAAGCAAATATATAGTTTGATTAACATAGACAGTCCTGGGTGTTCTTTGGAAGGAATGATGCTAAAGTTGAAACTCCAGTACTTTGGCCACCTCATGCAAAGAGTTGACTCACTGGAAAAGACTCTGATGCTGAGAGGGATTGGGGGCAGGAGGAAAAGGGGACAACAGAGGATGAGATGGCTGGATGGCATCACTGACTCGATGGACATGAGTTTGAGTGAACTCCGGGAGTTGGTGATGGACAGGGAGGCCTGGCATGTTGCGATTCATGGGGTCGCAAAGACTCAGATACTACTGAGCTACTGAACTGAACTGAACTGAACTGAGAACATGTATGAGTATAGCACACTGCTTTGTCAAGTCCGTTCTGAGCCTTTAGGCTGAAGTGACTTGAAGACAGTCTAGGGTAAATGCATAGTACATTAACATAGCTTAAGACAAACATTTCCATAAGAAACATGCATTGGTTGGCTCAAGATCTGAGAAATGTTAAGTTCAGGTGGAACCAGGTGTGATTATGGCAACACAGAATTTTAAGACAAACCTCTTTTTAAATGTGTATAGAGAAGGGGGAAAAAATATAACACTAATTTGTTTCCTCCTGCTGCTTAAGAGAGAGATAAAAAATGTCTACACTTACAGCCTACTTCCTCCATTTGGAGATCCTGGCCTTCCTGCCTGTTACCCTCTCACCCATCTGCGCCTAGTGTTATTTTGGAAGGTTATTAATTATTGATTTAATTTCCTTAATAGATATACATTTAGTTTGCCTGTTTTGTCTTTTGTGAGTTTTGGCAAATTATGTTTTTCTAAGAATTGGTTCATTCTATCTAGGCTATCCAAATGTGAGAAAAGAGTTCATAGAATTCATTTAAATATCCTTTTAATGTTCGTAAGATCTGAAGAAATGTTCCTACTTTCATTTCTGTTTTAGTAATTGGTATCATCTCTCTCTTTTTTTCTTAGTTAGCCTGGCAGAAAGTTAATCAATGTTGTTGGTCTTTTTGAAAAACAAGCTTTTGGTTTTATTTATTTTCTCTATTCATTTTCTGTGTTCAATTTTATTCATTTCTGTTCAAACACTTATTTCCTTATATCTGCTTATTCTAGATTTGATTTATTCTTCTTCTAGTGTACTAAGGAGGAGAAGGCGATGGCACCCGACTCCAGTACTCCTGCCTGGAAAATCCCATGGACGGAGGAGCCTGGAAAGCTGCAGTCCATGGGGTCGCTGAGGATCGGACACGACTGAGCAACTTCACTTTCACTTTTCACTTTCATGCATTGGAGAAGGAAATGGCAACCCACTCCAGTGTTCTTGCCTGGAGAATCCTAGGGACGGGGGAGCCTGGTGGGCTACCGTCTATGGGGTCACAGAGTCGGACACGACTGAAGCGACTTAGCAGCAGCAGCAGCAGTGTTCTAAGGTAGAATATTAGATTATTGATTCTACAAGATTTTTCTTCTTTTATAATATATGCATCCAATTGTGTAAATTCTCTCTCAGCACTGCTTTCACTGCATCACACAAAGTTTGATAAGGTTTGTTTTCATTTTCATTTAGTTAAAAATATTACTTTTCTTGAAATTTCTTCTTTGAGATTCATGTGTTATTTAGAACTGTTTAATCTTCATGTATTTAAAAAATTTCCAGTTATCTTTCAGTCACTGATTATGAATTTAGTTCCATTATAGTTTGAAACCTGATACTTCATAGTTTCTATTCTTTTAAATCTATTAAAGTGTGATTTATGGCACAGAATTTCATTTATTTGGATAAATATCCCATATGATTTTGAGTAGTATGTGTACTCTGCTGTTCCTGGACAAAGTACTGTATAGATGTCATTTGTATCCATTTGACTGCTGGTGTTAAGTTCAATTATGTCCTTACTGATTTTCTGACTGCTGAATCTTTCCATTTATGGTAGAAGAGTGTTGAAGTCTTCAACTACAGAAGTGTACTCATCTATATATATCCTTACAATTTGATTACTTATGGTCTCATGTACTTTGATGATCTGTTGTTAATTGCATCTGCATTAAAGATTGCTATGTTTTATTGGAGAATTAATCACTTTATAATTATACAATGCCCTTCTTTATCCCTGATAACTTTCCTTGCTTAGAAGTCTTTTCTTTCTGGAATTAATAAGGGCACATTTTCGAGATGATGTGGGTTCAGTTACAGTCTACCACAATAAAGTAAGTTACATGAATTTTTTTGGTTTCCAAGTATGTATAAAAAGTATCCTTACACTATACTGTACTCTATTAGTATGCAATAGCATTATGACTTTTAAAAGTACATATATTACTTTGAGAAGGAAATGGAAACCCACTCCAGTACTCTTGCCTGGAAAATTTCATGGACAGAGGAGCCTTGTAGGCTATGGCCCATGGGGTCGCAAAGAGTCGGACCCGACTGAGCGACTTCATTCACTCACTCACTCATATTACTTTAAAATACTTTATTGCTAAAAAAAATTGCTAACCATGATCTGACAGTGCAGGGTTTCCACAATACTTCAAATTGTAAAAAACAAAAAGCAAACAAACAAACAAAATGCAATGTCTGTCAGGTGCAATAAAGCAAGGTGCAAAAGAACAACGTATGCCTGTGTAGTTACTCCTACTATGTTTCAATTAGTGTTGGCATATTATAATCTTCTCCATATACTTGCTTTTAATGTTTATATGCCTTTATATTTATAGTTTTGTGGGTTTCTCGTAGGTAGTATACAGTTGGGTCTTATTTTTTGATCAACGGATAATCTTTTTATTAGTACATGTAGATCATTGATGTTCAAAGTGACTACTGATACATTAATAGTTGGATTAACACCTACCATACTTTGTTATTACTGTCTGGTTGTTGCCCTTGCTCTTTGTTCTTATTTTTGTCTTTCACTCTTTTCCTACCTTTTGTATTGTTAATTGACAATTATGATTTAATTTTCTCTCTTTTCTTAGCATATCAATTATACTTTTTTCCTATATCTAATGTTTCCCCTAAAGTTTGCAGCATAGATTTACCATCAGTCCAAACCCACTTTCAAATAACACTATACCACTTCACAGGTAATAATTATTAATTATAATACCAAAATTAATCTATTTATCCCTCTTGTCCCTTATATCACTGCTGTCATGTGTCTTTCCTCTGGTTTCTTTAGGGATTTTCTATTTATCTTTGATTTTCTGTAGTTTGATAATGATATGTCTATGTGTTCATTTGTTTTGAGGGTGGCATGTATGTACTTGATGTTATCTGAGCTTCCTGGATATGTTGTTTGATCTCGGATATTAATTTGGAAAATTTCTCAGTCATTATTGCTTCAAATATTTCTATTTCTTCCTCTTTTTCTGGTATTCTCATTACACAAATGTTAAAACATTTGTAGTTGTCTCACAGTATTTGAATATTCTATTCTACTTTTTTCAGTATTTATTTCCTTTGCTTTTCAGTTTGCAAAGTTTCTAATGATATATCCTGAAGCTCAGTGATTCTTTTTTTAGCTGTGCCCAGTCTATGAATAAACTCATCAAAAGCATTCTTTATAATATGATATTTTAGATCTCTAGCATTTCTTTTGGGTTATTTCTTAGGATTTCCACCTCTCTGCTTATACTTCATCTGTTCTTATGTATCACCTACTTTATCCATTAGAGGCCTTAGCATATTAAGCACAACTGTTTTAAATTCCTGGTCTAGTAATTCCAATATCCCTGCCATATCTGGTTTTGATGCTTGCTCTATCTCCTTAAGTCATGGGTTTTGTCTTTTAGTATACCTTGTAATTATTTTTATTGCTGGCTGGACATACTCTACCAGGTAAAAGGAACTGCTGTAAATAAACCTTTAGTAATATGGCAGTAGGGTGCTGGGGAGGAAAAGAAATCAATGATGTGATGATTAGGTCTCATTCTTTTACTGAGCCTATACTTCTGAAATAAATTACTCAGGTATTTTTTCCTGTTAGGTGGGAAAGGATAACTAGAGTGGGCTGGAATTTGATATTTCCTTTCCTTCATCATGAAAAGCTTGAGGGGCTGGAATTGGGTTTTCCCTTCCCTGGGTTAGCTTCCCTGATAGCTCAGTTGGTAAAGTAACTGCCTGCAATGCAAGAGACCACAGTTCAATTCCTGGGTTGGGAAAATCCCCTGGAGAAGGGAATGACTACCCACTCCAGTATTCTTGGGCTTCCTTTATGGCTCAGCTGGTAAAGAATCCACCTGCAACGTGGGAGACCTGGGTTCAATCCCTGGGTTGGGAAGATCCCCTGGAGAAGGGAAAGGCTACCCACTCCAGTATTCTGGCCTGGAGAATTCCAAGGACTGTATAGTCCATGGGGTCACAAAGAGTAGGACACAACTGAGCAACTTTCACTTTCACTTTCCCCAGGTCAGTTTGATCTTGTTAAGAGAGCCCTGTGTATTTCAAAATTGTTCTTTTTCCGCTCCTGCCTGAAGCATGTGGGTTCCCCTGGAATTTTTTTCCCACACTTTCAGAGTGATCCATACTGCTAAGTAGCTTCAGTCATGTCCAACTTTTTGTGACCCAGTGGACTGTAGCCTGCCAGGTTCCTCTGTCCATGGAATTTCCCAGGCAAGAATACTGGAAGGGGTTTCCATTTCTTTCACCAGGAGACCTTCCTGACCAGGGATTGAACTAGCATCTCTTGCATCTTTTGTATTGGCAGGTGAGTTCTTCACCACTAGCACTACCTGGGAACCCCTGGTCCACACTGAGCCTCTAGCAACTCATCAGTTACAGTTCAGGTTTTCCTACCCCAGTTCTAATCTCTGATCTTGAGCCTCTCCTCCAGTAAGCTGTGACTCTTTGTATTTGTCTGTCTCTCCATCCTTGGGGCCAGTAATTTGTCCTGTGTTTCTCCCCTGTTTTAGAGATCCAAGAAGGGTTGCAGATATTTTACTTTGCTGATCTTTTTGCTTGTTGTTAAGATGAGTTGTGACTTATGTGTGGACTTATATGTGGAACCAGAAGCCTTTTTTTTTTTTTAAGCCATGAGTGCTTTGTAAAGAATATAACAACTGCTAGTACAGTTTGCCGCCACTGAATTGATTTGTACTAAGGCAGCAGCAATTTTATCTACGATTGCTTTTTGTATAATTACGGCAAATTTCAAACACTAAAAGAGCTTATAATGTCTTAGTGTTATTACAAAAATGTTTTTGAGCTTGTGGATCCCTGAAAGAATCTCAGAATTCCCTAGGGAGTCCTTAGATTCCACTTTGAGGACCACTGTCTTTAAATTTAATACATATAAAAGCTCTTTTTTGTATTAAAATTACACATAAAAATGGAATGGTTAATGATCTATATCTCTTTGGCTCTACAAATATCTTTGCTAAACAGCTTTCTTTCCTCTAAGAGCAAAAATCACCCTTCAGGACACCTACCTCTTCCAACACTAGTTACCTTTTGTTATCACATAAATGACACTGAAAGTAATCAGCACAATTGCCTAATCTGGGCTTCTGCTTAGCAGCTCAGTCTTGTCCAACTCTTTGTGACCCCATGGACTGTAGCCCACCAGGCTCTTGTGTCCATGGGGATTCTCCAAGCAAGAATACAGGAGTGGGTTGTGATTTCCTACTCCAAATCTGGGTGTCTGCACATGATGAAATTGATGCCAAGACAGGAAAACCCACTACTGTAGGGCTGTTATTTTAAATCTGATTTCCAGCCCAAATCATGTTTTTATTTTTGTGTATATGGCTTTATTCAACCATTGAATTCTCTCTCTATTACGTTTATTTTCTTTTTCCCTGTTTTCCTTCTTTTAATCAGACACACTCCTAATCATACATAGTAATGTTTCTCATTTATGTTTTGCTAGTTCAAGCTAAAAAATCTTTTAAATATCATCTCTGGGTGATTTGACTACATTTAGAAGCTGTGTTAAAGCCCAAAGCAATTAAAAATGGTGTAGTATAAATCTCTGAATGATAAAGTTTACAGAGAAAACAGAATGCATATAACTTCTAATTATCTTTGCATGAATTTGAAATCTTTCTGGAGGACAAAATATTGTTTAAACATAAATAATTGCAGTAAAGAAGAAATGAGTTCACCCTCGAATGTTGTCTCTGAAGATAGTGGTTACACCACCCTTCAGTGGCTGTAACCTTGCCTAAATTAAACATAATGAGTAAGAAGCTATTAAAAAGGAAAGCAGAAAGTGTAAGAGGAGAAAAATGCAATCGATATTTTCAGTCCTAAATTGCAAGTTTACTAATCTAGCTGCAGCATATTGCAGATGTTTCTTGATCCACCATAAGTGAACCTCAGCAAATTTCTTCCTACTCAGAATAAAATTATTAACCTAATCCAAAAAAGATGATGTGAAATGATGTGAGCATCAAGCACTGTAACAACTCTGAAAATGTTCCCAACCAAAATCTATGATGCCTTTGCTATTAAAACGTGGTTGATAATTCTCATGTCAGTCATTTAAGGGCTATTTAGGTCTTGTTAATTGAATTTAAAAGGAGACTTTATCACAGACACTCTTGGCTTGAATATTTTTCTCAAAATAAATTGTTAAAGGGCCTTTCTATGTCTAATGTATGGAACAAGCTATTGGCTTGTATTTAAAATATAAATATATTTAAAATGAGGGGCCATGTTGCTTTTAAAATCTCAATATGATGATCTGGGTGAAATGATTCTACCAGAAGTCAATATTGCAAAGCTGAATTCTCTTATAAAGCTAAAAATGTAGGTTTTACATACTTATTTTTGAGAATTATACCTTAGTTCTTTCTAGGTTTTCTGAAATACAGATCTAAAGATGGCTCTAGGTTAACCAACTGAGCATATCACCCAACAAACAGCTCTGCCTTGTAACAGGCAAACAAGGTGAGCTGCACACTTGCTGTCAATCTTTCACAGTCTATTATGGTTCAAATTTAGTGAGAACAGAGCTATAGATTTCTGATTGTTTTGTTAGAATGGCACATTAACAAGGCATCCATTGCTTAAATTTAATATATTGTCCAGTATTCAGATTTTAGTCATAAAAAACTGTTACAAATTAGAATTCATTTTTATACCATCTGTTATAAATCACAGTGTTAGTCACTCAGTTGCGTCTGACTCTTTAAGACCCCATGGACTGTAGGCCCCCAGACTCCTCTGCCCATGGAATTCTCCAGGCAAGAATACTGGTTGCCATTCCCTTCTCCAGGGGATCATCCTGATCCAGGGGTCAAACTTGGGTCTTCTGCATTGCAGGCAGATTTTTTACCATCTGAGCCACAAGGAAAGCCCAAAGTGAAAGTCATTCAATCATGCCTGACTCTTTGTGACTCCAAGGACTATAACCCACTAGGCTCCTCTGTCCATGGGATTCTCCACACAGGAATATTGGAATGGGTAGCCATTCCCTTCTCTAGGAGGATCTTCCCAATCCAGGGATCCAACCCAGATCTCCTGCATTGCAGGCAGATTCGCTACCATTTGAGCCTGTTACAAATCATGAGATTATCTAAAATTTCAGCATATTTCTAAAGCATGGGTTCAAATACTTTTAGTGACATTGTCTTCTGATCCAACAACTTTATATACACTACATGTCTAAAACTTAACATTCTAAAATTTACGAGGAAAAACTGAAACAGTGAATGTCGGCCTTGAGGGACTCTCAGCACATTAGTGTCACTTCAAGGCACTAAAACTAGACCAGAAATCTTTTCCTCCTATGGATAATGGCTGAAGAGCTTTGAGTCAAATGTTAGAGGGACTGCTGATGATTAATTCTTCCAGCTAGTTTTATTTCATTCCTTTTTTAACTGCGGATGGAACAGAACACTAGCAGGCGATTGCCAGTGAGCCATGGTAAGAGATCAAGCAATGCCAAGTTTGATGTTTCTGTATGCAAAGATGATCACTCCAAATCCAAGAGAAGAGCTGACCAAAACTAATATCAATGTTTGAACATTCAGTTTTGTGAGTGCAAACTGAGAACATCATCCTAGAAACACTATTCCACTCTCAGCTATAAACTTGGGTGAAATTAAAAGTGGAAAAGATAAAACATGATGATTTACCTCTATTTCACCAAGAGAAAATCATCTTTGGTTCAACTGTCACCCAAAGTGACAAAAGTGAGAGTATTTTGAGGTGAAACTGGCTCAAAGAAACATAAAAGTGAAAGGAAGAAGAGGAGTTTAACTTTATATTCCATGTCCTAGATACATTCCAGAACATAAAGAGACTAGGAATAATAACAAGAATCATATGTATTGAGCATTTGCTATAAGCATGAGTCTGTCCTTCATGTGCCTAAATGAAATGAAAGCAAGGCAGATATTAAAATGTTAAGGGAAAGAAAAGAATAAACACAGAGATGTAAGAATCCAATAATAAGAATCCAATAATAAAAATCACTAGAGACAAAGTGCACTGTTTAACTCTATAATATTCCAAACTGAGACTTCACTTCATGGGATACTTAACCAAACTGCCGTCCTATGAAGGAATCAGAATTTTTATTTCTCTCTCTCTCTCTTTCTCTCTCTCTCTCTCTCTCTATATATAAATATATACACAAACACATACACATATATAATGTATGTTTTATGTTAAATAAGTTTATATAGAGAGATATATAGATATATAAGATATAAAAGACATCAGTTCAGTTCAGTTCAGTCGCTCAGTCATGTCTGACTCTTTGCGACCCCATGGACTACAGCAAGCCAGGCCTCCCTGTCCATCACCAACTCCCAGAGTTTACTCTCAAACTCATATCCATTGAGTCGGTGATGCCATCCAACCATCTCATCCTCTGTCATCCCCTTCTCCTCCCACCTTCAATCTTTCCCAGCATCAGGGTCTTTTCAAATGAGTCAGCTCTCCACATCAGGTGGCCAAAGTATTGGAGTTTCAGCTTCAACATCAGTCCTCCCAATGAACATGTAGGACGGATCTCCTTTAGGATGGACTGGTTGGATCTCCTTGCAGTCCAAGGGACTCTCAAGAGTCTTCTCCAATACCACAGTTCAAAACCAACAATTCTTCAGCATTCAGCTTTCTCTATAGTCCAACTCTCACATCCATACATGACTACTATACATACAAATAAATATGTGCATATTAATATAGCAACAAATAGATAGCCATAGATACCGTTCACGTATATATTGCATAGAGACAGATAGACAGAGACAGAAGAGACAAAGAGAAGAAAATAGAATAGTTAAGATTTTGTAAATCTTAAACTCATCCCACAGTTCCATGGCCTGAGTCAGGGGAAAAGAAACTGGGCCACAGTTCCTTTTCATTAAAATTGCATTTGAACTATCATATTTGGCCTAACTGTGATTACCCTCTTTTCTCAAATGAATTTGGTCCTTGTGAAAAAAATGTGGATTGTCAATACTGGATCACAAGCTTAAGCCCACCCTGAGCACAATTTCAAAGATATAACATGCTTTCACAAATATAAAAATAAAACAAACAGAAGAGCGGCAAGGCGGGGAATGTGGTGATGTCTCTGTAACATTAACACTGGGGTTCATCATTAATGAATGTACATAGATTAAAAATGGAGCTATAGGGAACAAGACTGACCAGAGGCATCATGTTTAAGCAAATAAAACCAGGCCCAAGTTACAACAAAATTGCAGAAGCAAAGTTGTATTTTTACCTCCAAATATCTGCATTATATTTTATGATACATTTTAAATCATAGAAACATGTGCATACTCTAAATGCTATGTTAAGGTGCTTTGATTCTAATATTTTTTGTATATTTATAGTTTTATATCTATCAGGGGTGTGTGAGTATGTGTTAGTCTCCCAGTCATGTCCAGCTCTTCTGCGACCCCATGGACTGTAGCCTGCCAGCCTTCTCTGGCCATGGGATTCTCCAAGCAAGAATACTGAAGTAGGTGCCAGTTCTTTCTCCAGAGGATCCTCCTGACACAGGGCTCAAACCTGAGTCTCCTGCAGTGCAGGCAGATTCTTTACCACTGAGCCACCAGGGAAGCCTGATGTACAATGAAGTAAATCAGCTGTATGTATACATATATCCCCTCTTCGTTGGACCTCCCTTCCTCCACCTGATTTTATTCATCTAGGTCATCACAGAGAACCGAGCTGAACTTACTGTACTGAGAACTGATACAGTATGAAGGAAGAACATTCACAATTATTTGAAAGGACTATTAAAATACCTCTCCATATTTCAACTATTAAAAACAAAATATAAACTCATATCAGTTTGACAGAAAACAAGTATAAATGAACTGGAACTCATTTAATTGTCTGAGTCTTGTAAGACTTAGAAAGTCCTTGAAATAAGAAGAAAAGACATCTCTGACAGATGTTTAAACTAAAGTAGAAGGACCATGAAGACCCACTCAACTCTCATACCCACTAAACCTCTCACTATTAAATTGCACCCATAACCTCAGTGAGTCTAATATAATTATTCTGCTCTTCCTGGTTGGTAAAGTAGATATGTAAATCCCCAGCTTGCATGGAATAATTTTAAGCTAAAAGTAACTACAGGTATAAAAGTAATTATATGTGTGGTGGTCTAGTGTTCCATTGTAAGTACTTGTGGGGAGATTTTTTGTTCTATTTTAACATATGTTCAAATTCATCAGAAAATTATAATACTTAAAAAGTTATATTTAAAATCAAATCTATTTACTTCCAATAATGTTAATATTTGAGATCAAGAAAATGTATAAGGGGAAAACGCACGTATCAAAATATAAAAAACCTTACAAGGACCACATCCCAAGTAATTTTTCATTTTCCTTTGAAATGAGGTATAAGGAGTCTTTTTTCAAAATCTTGCCTCATCATTTGATAGCAAAATCCAGAGATTCAAATACACCGTAATCAAACTAAGCAATAAGGAATTTAGTCCAGGTTTATAGGATGAGGCATAGTTGATAGAGTGCTGTGATATTAATGGTTTAGACAAATAACATTGCACATAAGAGCAAACTCGGATTGAAGAAATCTTTTTAAATAGTAAAACATTGGAAATGTAGAGAAGTAAAGCTCAATACAAAGAATGACCTTGCCTCCCACTTGAGATAATACTGTTATAACAAACATTTTTAACACGCATTATAAACCAAGACCAATTATTTTAACACCTTAAAATTGTTGAATTAATTTGGGAAGATAAGTTATACTTCAAACAAAAATTATTTGTAAAAACAGAAGACAAAAAAAAAAAAAACAGAAGAAATATTGATCCAAAGTAATGGATTTTGAAAAGTTTAGACAATCTTTTATTGACAAACTGTGGGCTATTTTAGAGATGTTTTCTAAAAGCTAAATTCAGTGACTTATTTTTATAATTTTGCTCTTGTGCCTGTCAATAGACTGAAGAAACTGTAACTCAGTAAAATAATTTGTATCCACTTATGTACATTACATTATATTAGTACCAACTATGTGTCAGGCATTTGAGGTTTCCCTCTGGGATTAAATAATACACACTGCTGCTGCTGCTAAGTAGCTTCAGTTGTGTCCGATTCTGTGGGACCTCATAGACCGCAGCCCACCAGGCTCTGCCATCCCTGGGATTCCCCAGGCAAGAACACTGGAGTGGGTTGCCATTTCCTTCTCCAAGGTGTGGAAGTGAGAAGTGAAAGTGAAGTCGCTCAGCCATGTCCGACTAGTAGAGACCCCATGGACTGCAGCCCACCAAGCCCCTCCGTCCATGAGATTCTCCAGGCAAGAGCACTGGAGTGGCTTGCCATTGCCTCCTCCAAAATAATACATGATACATGTCTAAATATGCAGGAGTTACTATATTATATTAAAAGTTGAAATAATAGTTAATATTATGCATCAAGTAGAGCATATCCTTATAAGGGTGAAGAGTACAACATACAGCAGAGATGTAACTGTGGTTTATCTATGGGCAGATGACAATAGCAACAAAACACTTCGGGTCAAAATCTCTGGGTATCACAAGTGACATAGAGAGCTGAATAAAAGAAAATTAATAAGAACCAAAACTAAACACAGTACTCTGTAGGGGGAGGCATATTTTCTTTTCAAATATCCATGAAACATTAATCAAATTTTGATCATATATTTGGCCACAAGGAAAAAATTAACTTTTTAAAACTAAAAGCATACAAATGACATTCAATGACTATAAATCTGATTTTAAAAAGCAATAGAAACTAATTTACAAAACAGATAGACTCAGGTACTGAAAACAAATTTATGGTTACCAAAGAGGAAAGGGTGGAGGGAGACATAAATTAAGAGCTTTGGATTAACAGATATATATATATATATATATATATATATATAATACATAAACAATAAGGACCTCCTGATATATGTAACTGAAACACTTTACTGTACACCTGAAAACTAAAACAATATTATAAATCAACTGCAGTTTAAAAGATCAATAGAAATCAAGGGTAAAAACTGTATCTAGCCCCTCAGATATTTAAAAACACTCTGCTCAACTTCTTTTGAAGCAAGAAGTAAATAAAAATCTCAATTGCTGAAAAAAAATCACCAAGAAAAACCCTTTGTTCCACAATTCATGAAGTGAAATGAAAGTTGCTCAGTCATGTCCAGCTTTCTGCGACACCATGGACTATACAGTCCATGGAATTCTCCAGACCAGAATACTGGAGTGGGAAGCCTTTCCCTTCTCCAGGGGATTTTCTGAACCCAGGGATCGAACCCAGGTCTCCCACATTGCAGGTGGATTCTTTACCAGCTGAGCCACAAGGGAAGCCCAAGAATATTGGAGTGGTTAGCCTATCCTTTCTCCAGGAGATATTCCCGACCCAGGAATTGAACTGGGGTCTTCTGCATTGCAGGTGGATTCTTTACCAACTGAGCTATCAGGGAAGCAATTCATGGGATGTGATCAAAGAACACTAACTTTAAAGGATAAAACAGAATGAGGGCAACCACTGTTTTGTTTTGTTGTTATCATCATCATTATTTAGGAGAGGTCTTCATGTGCTCAGTCATATCTGACTCTGCTACCCCATGAACTGTAGCCCACCAGGCTCCTTGGTCCATGGGATTTCCCATGCAAGAATACTGGAGTGGGCTGCCATTTCCTTCTCCAGGGGATCTTCCCAACCCAGGAATTGAACCTGCATCTCCTGTGGCTCCTGCATTGCAAGGAAATATTTTTACCTGCTGAGCCATTGAGGAAGCCCCTTAAGGAGAGTTGTATGTGTGCTTAGTCTGACTCCTTGTGACCTAAAGGACTGTAGCCCACCAGGCCCCTTTGTCCATGGGGATTCTCCAGGTAAGAATACTGGAGTGGGGTTGCCATTCCCTCCTCTAGGAGATCTTCCCAAACCAGGGACTGATCCCAGGTCTCCCACATTGCAGGCAGATTCTTTACCATCTGAATCACCAGGGAAGCCGGGGCAGATGGTCAAGCAGAACCAGTAAGCCAAGCTGACAAAAGGCACAGAGAAGTGGTCTAGGAAGACTGGTCATTATCTTGTCACCATTTTAACAGTGATGAGAAGGTGTGCTCTGGACTCAGTGCCTGGAGTCAGATTCTTTTTCTCCGATGTTCTAATTGAGAGACCATGGGCAAATTTCCCCATCTTGCAAAGGGGAAGAATAAATACTTTCATGAGGTTTTCACAAAGAGTAAATAAGTATTCAAGGCTATACTAGTGCCCAGCAAAAAGTGAATTCTCAATAAACGTTTGCAAAATTCTAGTGGCGAGAATCCAAAAATAAGAGGGAAAAAACTATCAAATAATATAATACAAAAAGTCAGAGGGCCTAAGAGTTGAGAGGATATCATTAGATTTGACTAGCTAACTGATTGCCATTTGAAATTACAAGAATGCAGTTAGAAAAGAGCAAGGAAGTTAAAGGTGATAGCCTGCAGGAGCTTATTTTGTGCCCCTGTAACATTTTGGGGGAAAAAATCACCCAGGATGTCCAATATGCATTTCTTAAAGATTTAGTATACGTGAGTCACTTTGCAAAGCTATTTCAGTATGGAAAGAAACAGATCATTCCATTGGCTTTCTCTCTTGCATCCTCTGCGTGAAACCTAAAACCCCATGGGTATGACTTAGGCAATGGCAATCACTCTGCATTCTTTGCTTAGGATAATCATTCCTTAATGTGTTTAACTGTCTATTGAGCACCCATGACAGTGCCACCATTTATCTTAAAATTTGGAAATCAACACATATCAGTCTTGGAAGGTAAAACTGATTTTTAAAGATGAACCAAAAATTCAAATATTCATATAAAATATTCTTAAGTGTTGGCGCAAAAATACTGAGCAATACAAATCAGCAAAACAACAGGTTAATTAGGTTTTATGCTTGATCACTGCGACAGTTTAGTTCTTTATTTTCACTTTTTGACAATTTAGTTCTTGATATCCAATCTCTCATTTATTCTCATTTTTAATCTTTCAATGTTTCCTGTAAAATTCATGTCTTTTTTCCTTTCTTTTTGGGAAAAAAAAAGAAGTCTCTGAAGTACAAGAGATTCAGAAATAAAGGAAGTCAGGGAAGAGAACTGCATGCCCCTAGGGAATTTATTTCCTGTCCTTGGGTCATCCCATTTTATTTTCTTCTAGTTCTGAAAACACCATGCTGACCGGATTTTTGATTAAAAGTGGATTTGGGCTGAGCAGAAAGTTAGAGAACTATATATCAAGTGACCAAAATCCTTTCCAGAAATGAAACTAAAGAAATTACACTTTCCTTTTACCTACAATTCTCAGAAAAGCGAAAGTACTTCCTCAGTATTTAGCAATTCCCCAATCTCTTAACTCCAAGAAATCTATCAAAGGCTCTTTTATAATTATGTAATTGAGTAATTATTATATGGCAGGCATTAGGCTAAAGTGAATAACAGCATGAAAAAAGAACTATTATCCGTCCTATTTTCAATTTCGAAATCAGGAACTCAAATATTTACAATAGGTCACATAGTAGTTATAACCAGAGGGGCTGAGATTCAAACCCATAATTATGTGATGTTATGTGATAACATATTCTGTGATATTATAATTATATGATATTATATTCTGTAAGGACCAAAGAAGATAGCTAGATTGCAAACAATAAAAATAAATGTGGAGTAAAGGACAAAAGAGGAAAAGTAGCACATAGAAAGGGATGCAGTGGGCAATAATAGATATCAAGTCCCAAACCTAGTCTGCTTTTACAGAACGCCACTTAGCATTTCACCCTGCACAGGAAACAGGAGAACTTTCAGAAGGTGCCTCTTAATAAGAATGATCTCTCACCCACCAAGCTGACAATAGAATCTAGAGATACTGAAAAATGCCTGATTGCTCCTGTTTTGTTTTTTTTTTTCCCCCACTCACTGAGTAGGAAAAAAAATGCAGCAGGAAGAAAATGAGAATATGTGTGCCATCTTTTCATCTTTGCTGCAAAACGGGGGAGGTGGGTGGGAGGTGGGGACGGGAGGGAGGGAACATTCATATGTCCATTGCTAACATCCTCATATGTACAAAACAGTTCTGGAATTCTCTTTTTTTGAAGGAATTATAGCATTGTTATTTTTTAATGAAATTCATATCAGAAATCTGTCAGAGAAAAATTTAGACAAAAAGCCGTGTGCCACAGTGAAGGCTGGATGATTAGATAAGGAAATAAGCTACACTATCATTTATGAAAAAGGGATGAAGAGAGATGCTGACCATTTTTGTAATTATATTTCTTCATATTTGGAAGTAAAGGTATAATCTTTGGATCTTAAAATATAAAAATCAATTAATCAGACTATTTCTTTGGAAATAAATGACATGCTGTGTAAATCAATACCGGAGTTACATGAAAGTCAGGAAATAAAAAGGCCAGAGTGGTTCTCCATGGTTTTGTTAGGCCGCAGCTAGAATATCAATCCATGACTTGCCAAGGTAGTCTAGAATTCATATGAAAATGTTCATAATAATGGAATCAGCTGTGGAAAGAAGAAGTATCTGATGTCCACAGTATACCCTGTCAGGTGATTCTGCAAAGGGCAAAATGACTGAGGCAAAGATTTCCTGTTCTGCTGGAAAAAAATGCATCTCCAATCATCACAGGTATAATAGCAATTCTTATCTTTGGGCTGTAGAATTCATCTACCACTGAGAAACGACTTTGCCATGTGTTTCTCAATCTTTTGACAGTTAGCAATATTATGAAGATTGCCAAATGTACAATATATACTGAATTTCAAAATAAGATTTAAGTCATGTCTTAGGTGCACAAATGCTATACAGAAAATAATTATGTACCTGACAGCAATAATAGGAGTAAAGGAAATGGCTAACCAATTTTGTTATTTATTTACTTCAATATGGGTAATTTAAGAAAGATTTGTAGTCTTATGCCTTCAAATATAATTTCTAATACATACTGCAGTCACATAGGTATAACAGAATCTGACCAAGTACTGTCAACACAAATGACTTTCAGGGACCAGACAGCTATAGTCAAGAAGTAAAGTGGAGAAAAATTACATGGCCATCTTGGTCTATGTTTTTTTTATTAATCTTTTGATAGAGATAGAGAGAAGATAAAAATGTATATAAGTGTGATCATGAATAGCAAATGTTCAGTAGTGTCAGAAACAGAGGAAAGCATTTGGACTGAGGCAAAATGAAGACCCCATATCTCACCAAAGGTGTTCCCAGTCCTATCTTACCATTCCCTTTGAGAATTTAGGTCTAGAGCTGCTCAATATTTTGATTTTTTTTATATTTTTTGAAATTGTTTCTAAAATATCACATTACCCTGTAGCTCAGATGGTAAAGAAATCTGCCTGCAATGCAGGAGACCCAGGTTTGATCCCTGGGTTGGGAAAATCCTCTGGTGAAGAGAATGGCAATCCACTCCAGTATTCTTGTCTGGAGAATTCCATGGACAAAGGAGCCTGGTGGGCTACAATCCATGGGGCTGCAAAGAGTCGGACACAACTGAGTGACTAACACTTCTATTACTAACACAAACAGAATGCCTCTGTGACCTATGTAAAAGTCTTGAGCCTGGTCTAAGTCTGAGGACGAATAGAGTACAGGTAAGACAAAACCATGTAGTTGTATGTGACTTGGTCGAGTTTGGGCAACACTCCCACTCTGGCTCTATCTTGATGTCTACTTCCTTCCCGAGTCCTTCTAGGTTGTATGCTCAAGGGGGAGGGGGCAGGAAAAAAGAGGCTGCAAGAAGGTATGCAGAACAGGAACACTGCAAGCAACCCTGTACCCTTGGGTACTGGAGTCATTGCTTTTAACTGGCTTTATGACACTTGTCGGACTCATTTAACATCTCTGTGCCAGCTTTTTCCTCCTTTGAACTGAAGAGAATTAGATTAGATAATGTCTAAAATCTCTTCTACCCAGAAAAATCTAGAAGTAGGCAAACTATTTCACAGCCTCTCTGTGGCAAAGGAAGTTGTTAGTCATATTGTATCAAGCCTATAATTTATCTTTAAATCTTTTTTAATAACACTTTTCACTGAGGTAATTTTCTTTTTCAATGGTTACCTTTATTTTTGTACTTTTACACGTTAAAAAAAAATTCTTTCTATGTGTGTGCTTTAGGAACAGGCTAACAGATTTCATCTTATGTATAAAGTCTAATACTGGAGTAGCTTCCCAGAGGACTGTGTTCAAAAGGATTATGGGAGATCTAGAGGTGGTACATAGCATCATAATTGACTAGCAATGTCTGCATAGGTGAGGGAGAATTTTTACTTTTTATCAGAATTAGGTTTAGAAGCATTGATTCTGAATCCTAAGATTTCAAAATCACCTGAACCTTACATTAAACATCCAAGATGCATGGCTACTTATATTTATATTTATATATATATATATATATATATATATATATATATATATATGTCTTGTAGAACTTAAATAAACATTTTTAGCCAAAGTATCAACCTCCCTTTTATTTTTTAGGGGCGTGGGGGAGGGCAGAGGGTAGCACTTTTTTTCAAATTATAAAATACACTATCAAAAATATCATTACTTTAAGTTTTATTTCAAAATCTTGGAAATTCATTGGCAAAATATATAAAGTATACCTTGAACTGAAATTTAAATTAATTCTGCATATCTCACCTATATTCTCAGTTGTTTTTGGGGTTTTTTTTTTTTGTCTTCTTTTTTTACAAATCAGGAGCATAGTTTATCTTACTCTTCATAACTTAGCTAATTTCAAAGAGAGGAGTGGGACGAAGTATATTTCTTTTCCAACCTCATGGGACTGTAGGCCACCAGTCCACGGGATTCTCCAAGCAAAAATACTGGAGTGGGTTGCCATTTCCTTATCCAGGGGATCTGCCCAACCCAAGGATGAAATCTGAGTCTCCTATTTGGCAGGCAGATTGTTTACCATTGGGTTACCTGGGAAACCCCATGAAGCATATACTAAGCCTGTCAGATTTCAGATTCTCATCAGGTCTTTTATTCAGGCACATGGAACATGGAATCCAATATCACCATCAAGCAAAAAAAGTTGAATGTTTCAGAAATCACAGAATTTTACATGAAAGTAAAATCTTGAAATACTTAAAGGAGGACAGAGACTTATTGCCCAGCAGTTTTAACAGGGACTCACAGCTAAATATTTATTCAAGAAATAATCAAGAAAAGATAATTCTTCCAAATGCTAGGAATTCTAGAAAAACTGAATAAAGTTGCTAAATTTGCTTCATAAAAAATAAATATTTCTATGAATAGTATGATGAAATTCTATTTCTCAAGTAGTTTTTTAAAGTTCTGATTTTTAAATACCCATATGTAGAATATTTTAAAATAATTACAGTTTTATTATTTGTGCTTACTCCAAAGTAGGATAGACAAGAACTCCCTAATAGAGATCTTATTACTTCCTAGGTGAAGAAATATTAAAAATATTAAATTTATTCTATTAATTTTCAGTAGGTAAATGTGTGCCAATATAGTTTTAAGATCCTGAACAAAATTGTTCTCTAAGATGAAACATTATCCCCCCAGTAATCTTCATAAGATAGCATTTTCTAAATTGAAGTAAATTCAAATTACCACTGGCTCTGAATTTCTGAATAAGTAAAGGATAAATTATCATGCAGTCATCTTACCACTCAAGGTCTTATTACTGACAAATACATTTAGAGACAACCACACTGAAAATTCAGATTCTTAAAAAACTTTCTCACAAACCTTGCTCAGATGAACATTTCAGATCTCAATTAAATTTCTACCTGATATTCAAACCTGTGTCCTGGGTTTGTTTTTCTCCTAAGAGCCAGGGTGATGGCTTTTCCAATTATAGCCATATTTGAAAATCCCTAAATCTTTAAATAAAGGTTTCTTTGGATCCCATGGGAAGAATGTCTGTGTGGACTACACAACATTAACTCGGACACAACAGTCAGGTTAAGAGAATTATAATTCAGAGACAAAGACATCCATTTATTTTTCATGTCTGCTCAAGAAAATCATACTGTTCACGGGGTTCTCAAGGCAAGAATTCTGAAGTGGTTTGCCATGCCCTTCTCCAGTGGACCACGTTTTGTCAGGCTGTATATTGTCACCCTGCTTATATAATATATATGCAGAGTACATCATGCGAAATGCAGGGCCGGATGAAGCACAAGCTGGAATCAAGATTGCCAGAAGAACTGTCAATAACCTCAGATATGTAGATGACAACACCCTTATGGCAGAAAGTAAAGAGTAACTAAAGAGCCTCTTGATAAAAGTGAAAGACAAGAGTGAAAAAGCTGACTTTAAACTCAACATTAGAGGATGATGTTTCAGAGACCTAGCCTGCTGTTACCTAGGTCCACTGGTGATACTTTCCTGTTCCTGGCCTCTAAACCTCATCTCTCAGTTTATCGGCCTGTCATCAGCAAGCAGATAGAGTTTGGACTCTATGGAGAGGAAGGACACTAAGAGGTATTTCACGCATGGGCTTTGGAAGGAGATAACTGTCACTATTCACACGGCCTCTCTGACAGTCCATATGGTGTAGTGTGCAAGTATTTTCAGTGAGGGTACTCTATTTACAGAGACCGCCACAGATATGAACATAGCAAGCCACTGAAACAGGAAGAAGCAACTGCTACAGACCTAACTGCAAAGTCAGCCCTTGCTGCTTCCACGAGTCATCAGTTGGACTGACTGCTGAAATGAACATGGGTGAGGCTGAGTCAAGAAATTCAACGTTTGCAACTGTAGGCGCCAATTCAGAAGACCGGGTAAATGCCATCGAGTGTGTTCCAGGGCAGCCCTACTGTGGCCAGACTGCCCCTTCCTCCGCTGAAGCCCCCCTGCAGGACTCAGTGACCCAGGAAGATGCAGAGAAGGAGCCAAGTGCGGTGGAGACCAAGAAGCAGCTCTGCCCCTATGCCGCGGTGAGGGAATGCCGCTATGGGGAGAACTGTGCATGCCTGCACGGAGACGCCTGTGAAAAGTGCCGGCTGCAGGTCCTCCAACCCCTGGATGCTGCCCAGAGGTCACAGCATATAAAATCCTGCATCGAGGCCCACAAGAAGGACATGGAGCTCTCGTTCGTGGTGCAGCACAGCAAGGACATGGTGGGCGGCATCTGCAAGGAGGTGGTCTACAAGAAAGCCAACCCCAGAGAGCGCCATTTCAGGATCCTCTCCAACTGCTGTCTCAAGTGTATTCGCAAGTGGAGGAGTGCTAAGCAACTTGAGAGCAAGATCATAAAGTCCTGTCCAGAATGCCTGATCACATCTAACTTTGTCATTCCAAGTGAGTACTGGGTGGAGGAGAAAGAAGAGAAGCAGAAACTCCTTCAGAAATACAAGGAGGCAATGAGCAACAAGGTGTGCAGGTATTTTGATGAAGGCCGTGGGAGCCGCCCATTTGGAGGGAACTGTTTTTACAAGCATGCGTACCCTGATGGCCATAGAAGAGCCACAGAACAGAAAGTGGGAACATCAAGCAGATATCTGGCCCAACGAAGGAACCACTCTGGAAGCTCATGGAGGAACCAGAGAACAGCAACCCTTTTGACGACAAAGAGGAAGTTGTCACCTTTGAGCTGGCCAAGATGTCACTTATGCTTTTGGCTGCAGGTGGGGACAACGACCTAACAGACTCTGAAGATGAGTGGGACTCGTTTCATGATGAGCTGGAAGATTTTTATGACTTGGATGTATAGCAACTTGGCGGGGCACATGAACTGTGGTCTGCCAAACCTCAGACGGCAGCAGGCCTCGGGAGGACAGCCGTACCCCGCCGCTCTCCTAGGCGGGCCTTCAACTCCAGGTGCTGTCCTAATCATTTTTACCCAGGGCCTGTCTTCTCAATCCCTCACCTTTCCCCAAGGAGTATGTTGTTTTCTCTGTTTAAAAAAGTTGCCAAAATAAATCTGAAAGTCACTTTTTCTGTAACATGAATTTAACTATCAGATAGTTCATGTAGGTTTGTTGCAGTCATGTTTTCCACCAGATCCACACAGTTTGAGGGGAGCGTATCTGGATTTCCAGGCTTCATTTCTGAGGACACTGGGTTCATAAGTTACAGCACTGGTCCCTGCTTCGGGAATCCAGGAATCGGGGTGATGGGAGAAGAATCTGAACTGTAACAAGTAGCAGCCTTCTGCTCTAGACTTGAGCAGTGGGTACTTGGTTTCTGGTAAAATCTGCTTTACACCTATGTGTTCCATCTGGTCCCTGGCCTGTCATCCCTGCCTTGTGTACTCATCCTGTAGTTTCGGTCTCTCGTTTTATTGCACACAAGTAATACTACTGGGTAACCAGAACCAGGTGTGAATGTATTTGAGATTTTTACCATCTTTAGCGTGATAGGAAAATTGTGAGCGAACACATATAAAAAGATGAGAGTGGAAGAAAATAATGCAGAGTTGGAAGCTGACTCCCCAAGGCTGATGGACTTGGGACGTGTGAGTGTGAGTGTGTGACAAGCTTCCTATCCTTGCATAGACGCAGTGTTTGTAGCCTTAGCGCAAAAACTCCGTTTAGTGGTTTCAGCCTCATGTGGCAAATAGATCTTAACGGACAAAGCAGTTTATTGGGAGCTGTTAACAGAGCAGTGCTAGCTCTGTCTGTATAAACAGAGAAATGGGCTTAGCCATAGAAGTGCAAACTATCTGGTTATCCCATGTATTAACACAACCTAACTTGGGTCCAGAGTTGCGTTTAACGTTTGATCTCCTGGACTTCTCGGTCCAGGCACTTTCTGACCAATCTTTGTCCTCATTTGAGGCATTTCTTGACAGGTTTTTGCTTCCTTTTTTGTGGGTATTTGCCTCATTCCATCCCCAAGTTTGCAGTTAGATAGTGTGATTCAAAACTATGTTCTAAGGTGTTTCCTGTAGTGGAGTCATTTTTTGGCAGTATAGTAAGTCAGGCTTTTCCACTAAAGGGGGAAACAGAGGGTGGTAATCCAGAAGATAAGCAAAAAGCTAACGTTAAAGTGTTAGAAGAATTCTTCGATCGGAAATTTTAGCGTTGTGTTTTGTTGCTCTATTTCCCGAAAATAACTTGGAGGTGCCCTGAGCGTGTCCATCTACTGCTATGATGCCTCAGATATCACTCACTTTCAGAAAAAAACAAAACAGTAATTGTTGCAGAGATCTCTGCATTTTTCAGCTGCCCTTTTGTAAGACTCACTTTTCCAAAATAAAACAATTTTTAAACATCCCCACCCCGCCCCCGGCAAAAAAAAAAACAACAAAACTCAACATTCAAAAAACAAAGATCATGGCATCTGGTCTCATAACTTCATGGCAAATCGACGGGAAAACAATGGAAACAGTGACAGACTATTTTTTGGGCTCCAAAATCACAAAATCACATTTTGTGAATGGTGACTACAGTCATGAAATTAAAAGACACTTGCTCCCTGGAAGAAAAGCTATGACCAACCTAGACAGCATATTAAAAAGCAGAGACATTACTTGGCTGACAAAGGTCCATCTAGTCAAAGTTATAGTTTTTCCAGTAGTCAGGTATGGATGTGAGAGTTGGACCATAAAGAAAGCTAAGAGCCAAAAAATTGATGCTTTTCAACTGTGGTGTTGGAGAAGAGTCCCTTGGACCACAAGGAAATCAAACTAGTCAATCCTAAAGGAAATCAGTCCTGAATATACATTGGAAGGACTGATGCTGAAGCTGAAGTTCAAATACTTTGGCCACCTGATGTGAAGAAACGACTCACTGGAAAAGACCCTGATGCTGGGAAAGATTGAAGGCAGGAGGAGAAGGGGATGACAGAGGATGAGATGGCTGGATGGCATCACTGACTTGATGGACATGAGTTTGAGCAAACTCTGGGAGCTGGTGAAGAACAGGGAAGCCTGGTGTGCTACAGTCCATGTAGCAAAGAGTCACAAAGTGTCAGACAGGACTGAGTAACTGAACTGAACTAAAAGAAAGTCATTCCAGCTATTCTGGGGTGTGGTGTGGTGGGGAATCATGTTTCATTTCTCATTCTGAGCAATTCCCCATTGAAAATAATAGGTCTTCTACCTTTGAGAATCTTCTCACTAAAATTTCAAATATTTTTCCAATTCCCCAGATTTCTCTAAATTGTTATATGGCCTGAAAAAAAATTCAACCTCTAAAACTTCTTTAAGCTAGGAAGTATCAGTATGTTATGCAGGTTTTTTTATCACCACAAGGTAATTATTGTGGTGAAACACCAAGAACAATACCACAGGACTATAGGATTAGTCTTAGCATTAAAAAAAAAACTGCATGCCCTGAAGCATGTCCTTAATTATTCAGAAGACCGAGTAATCATCTACATTGAATTTATCAATAATTAACTATGCCTACCTTAATGCACTTTAACTGAACTTCATTTTTTATAGTGAATCATCCACATTCAACATCATGAAAGTTGAAAGTTTTTAATAAACTTAAATATGATATCAACAGTGAGAGCTCAGGCTCATGTCCTTTTCTGTTTTACACTCTCCTTCTGGGTTGGCTAATCCAGTCCTAAATCTCTGAATACCAGTTGTGTGCTGCTGTTGTCTCTCAAGTTTATTTCTCAAGGTTGGTGCTCTCCACTGGACTCCATATCCACTCATTCAACTGCTAATTTCATCTTTACACTTGGATAGATATCTAATGAACAGTTTAAACTTCATATTTCCAAAAGTCAGTTAATACCTCCAAAAGTCAAATAAACTTCTCTAATAATTTTCCCCCTCAATGGAGTGAAAAAGGGCTACCATCTACTCTATGGCATACATGTAAGAATCCACAAATTGTCCCAGACCCGTTGCCTTCCCTCATTCTCTCCATGCAATCCTTGTATGTCTTACCTATAGAACGTAATTCCAAGGTATGTACTTCTCTCCACCCACACTGCTTACCATGCTAGTCGAAACCACCATTGTCTCTGTCCAGCACACTGCAGCAGTCTCTGCAGTAGATCACTGCTTTTATTCTTGCCCCTTCTCCAAACCATTTTCCAAGTAGTTGCCAGAGTAATCTTTTTGAAACAGGGTATCAGTTAATGCCACTATGCTGAACAAAACCCTACAGTGACTTCACACTGTACTGAGACTAAAGACCAAACTCTACCTATACACTTACCATCTAATCCCTGCCTTATTCTTTGACCCTCTTTTTTTTTTTTTTTTTTGTCATTCTCTCCTTTGAATACAAATTCCCAAAGAGAAGACTTTTCTGGCCAGTGTACCTTCAACCCATCCCTTAGAATAATGTGTGGTATAGCAGATTCTGAATATATGTTTCTAAAAAGAATGACTCAGGTTTCCCAAATATAAATACAAATGTATACATGCAATATGGGGGAGGGAGAAGCATTGGTCATCATTGTGCTATTTAAATAAGACCACATAAAACATATTTATGTACCTCTTTTCCTCATGCAACAATGATGTGAGGGATTCTTTCTATTCAAATGATAAAGGTTAAAAAATGATAAAGCTTTATTTTCTTTTTGTCAATTGTGCATGATATTGCTCTGAACAACTCAAATATATTTTCAGTCATACCCTTATTAATGGAATTTTTTTTTTACTTTTTGCCACTTTGAGTAATGCTGCTATATTCTTATATATGTCTGTACCTAAAGATTTATTTATATTTCTATGAGATTGACTCCAACAGTTAGAATAATAGGGTCAAAATTATACATTTTTAATTTAAATAAATATTACCAAGAACAGAAGCTGTAGCTCTTTACATTTCAACAGCAAAACAAGAGTGTATCCTTTTTCCACATCCATTCCCCTACTAAGATTTTAGGAAGTTGTTCTTGTATTTTCTAATTTTTAAAATTTAAGTTTTATTGTTATTTACAATAATATATTTATATATTTTTACAATGAAAATATTTCTATTTTATACATTTAAATACTTTTACCTTTTTTCCTGTTTTTCTTTTCTTTAACATTTTTGCCCTTGATTCAGAAGGTTTTAATACCCTGAGACTGTAGATACAGATATTATCTCCTATCATTCTTGTAAAAATTTTTTTGTTCTATTGTTTAAATTTAAAGTTTTAACCCATATAGAAGCTAGACTTCAACAGTACATGAACGGAGAACTTCTACATGTTCAAGCTGGATTCAGAAAAGACAGGGGAACCAGTGATAAAATTGCCAACATCCGCTGGATCATAAAAAAAAGCAAGGGAATTACAGAAAAACATCTACTTCTGCTTCATTGACCACACTAAAGCCCCTCACTTTGTGGATCTCAACAAACCGTGATAAATTTTTAAAGAGATGGGAATACCAGACCACCTTACTTGCCTCCTGAGAAATCTGTATGCAGTTCAAGAAGCAACAGTTAGAACTGGATGTGGAACAGCAGACAGGTTCAAAATTGGGAAAGGAGTACGTCAAGGTTGTATAGTGTTACCCTGCTTATTTAAATTAAATGCAGATTACAGCATGTGAAATTCAGGGCTGGATGAAGCACAAGCTGGAATCAAGATTGCCGGAAGAAATATCAATAACCTCAAATACGCAGCTGACACCAACCTTACAGCAGAAAGCAAAGAGGAACAAAAGAGCCTCTTGATGAAAGTGAAAGATGAGAGTGAAAAGCTGACTTAAAACTCAACATTCAAAAAACAAAGATCATGGCATCCAGTCCCATCACTTCATGACAAATAGATGTGGAAACAGTGACAGACTTTATTTTCTTGGACTCCAAAATCACTGCAGATGGTGACTGCAGCCATGAAATTAAAAGACGTTTACTCCCTGGAAGAAAAGCTATAACAAGCCTATACAGCATATTAAAAAACAGAGATGTTACTTTGCCAACAAAGGTCCATCTAGTCAAAGCTATGTTTTTTCCAGTAGTCATGTATGGATGTGAGAGTTGGACTATAAAGAAGGCTGAGCACCAAAGAATTGATGCTTTTCAACTGTGGTTCTGGAGAAGACTCTTAAGAGTCCTCTGGACTGCAAGGAGATCAAACCAATCAATCCTAAAGGAAATTAACCTTGAACATTCATTGGAAGGACTGATGCCAGAGCTGAAACTCCAATAATTTGGCAATCTGATGCAAAGAGATGACTCACTGGAAAAGACCCTGATGCTGGGAAATATTGAAGGCAAGAGGGGAAAGGGACGACAGAGGATGAGATGGTTGGATTGCATTACTGAACCAATGGACATGAGTTTGAGCAAGCTCTGGGAGATGGTGAAAGACAGGGAAGTCTGGCATGCTACAGTCCATGGGGTCGCAAAGACTCAAACACAACTTAGTGAACGAACAACAGTAAATATCACTACACACTTACTAAATTGGCTGAAGTTTAAAAGACTGACAGCATCAAATACTGGCAAGGATGTGGAGAAACTGGAACTCATATACCACTGGAGGAAATATAAAATGGAACAATTGAGTCAGAATAATTTGATAGTTTTTGGAAAAGTGAAACATATGTCTACCCTACAGTCCAGATATTCCAATTCAATCCAAGAGAACTGAAAACATATTCGTGAAAAGTTCAGTTCAGTCACTTAGTCGTGTCTGACTCTTTGCGACCCCATGGACTGCAGCACGCCAGACCTCCCCATCTATCACCAACTCCTGGAGTTTATTCAAACTCATGTCTATTTAGTCAGTGATGCCATCCAACCATCTCATCCTCTGCTGTCCCCTTCTCCGTGCAAAGATAGGTATGCCAATGATCACAGCAGTTTTAATTGTAATAGTCAAAAGTGGAAACAAACAATTGTCCATCACAAGATGAAAGTATAAACAAACTATAATACAGGCATACAATGGAATACTACTTAGCAAAATAAAGGAATTAATGCTTGATACATGCAAAAGCATGAAGAAACTGAAAATAATTATGTAGATTTAGAAAAACAGATGAAATGATAAATACTGTATTATTCTGCTTATATAATACAGTATTATTCCACTTATATGGGCTCCCCTTGTGGCTCATCTGGTAAAGAATCCGCCTGCAGTGCGGGAGACCTGGGTTGATCCATGGGTTGGGAAGATCCCCTGGAGAAGGGAAAGGCTACCCACTCCAGTATTCTGGCCTGGAGAATTCCATGGACTATACAGTTCATGGGGTTGAAAAGAGTTGGACATGACTGAGCAACTTTCACTTTCACTTTCCACTTATATAAAATCATAGAAAAAACTAATCTATAAATAAGGAAAGAGGATTAGTGGTTACCTGAATTAAGAGGATCAGAAGGTAACCTCTTGGAAACCTCTTGTTTCAGTGATTACCTGAAACAAGAGGAGATATATGTGTGTGTGTGTGTGTGTGTGTGTGTGTATGTATATATATATATATATATATATATGTGTGTGTATATATATATATATGTGTATATATATATATATATATGGAACAGTCTCAAATTGTGCTCTATAAGTAAGTATAGTTTATCATACATCAATTACCCCTCAACAAAGCAGTTTAAAAATTCCTAAAGTTTCTGGTGGTCTGGAAAGTTATAAAGGATGAGTAAGTTGTAGAAACCAAGACTCAGAGTTTTGTATTCTCAAGTGAGGCTGTCTGTTTGAATCTAGTCTCATCTTTATATCCATGGGACTGTCACACAGATGTCTGCCACAGTTGACAAAATTTTAGTGACACATTATGAAACAAGAGAAATAAAAATATTAGAGCATATGTAATACATAAAAATGTGAATTAACTGGCACATATCATTTAATGACAGTAATTTTAAAATACTTGTGCATATGTATCTTTAAATAAATTCAATTAATAAATAGCATTCATCAACACTCATTCCAAACAACTATGTTTAATGATACCCTTAAGAATTAAAAACCTAAATCTTGTCATTAATTTTTAAAGCAGTGTCTATGAATTTGATTAATAAACTCTAGGTACTGATTATGCTATCTACTTGTATATGCATTTGTCTAAAAAAAAATCACTGTAATTCAGAAACATCATTAACTCTGATGGTCATTGCTGAAAATGAGAGTGTTGTTCATGTCACGGTCATTGGCATTAGCACATTAAAGACACTTTTCTTCCTCTCTGCCCAGCTTAAGTGACTTGATTTTGTTTTGACAAAAATGGAAAAGTATTTAAGATGATCTTTGTATGATCATCTTAAAATGCTGTATAGCAGCAGCACTTGAAATAGAAAAGGAAAACCCTTTATTCTTTGAGAGAGGAATATATGAACAAGCCCCAGAATTGTAGAATATAATAAAGTTATGGAAAAAATTATGTATATAAGTATGAAAACTTTCCAAGTTACACTGGTAAGTGAAAAAGAAAATTAGAAAATAATCCTATTTTAAAAGATGAACAAAATCACTCTCTAATAAATGTACAGCATTTTTTAATACTAGAAAAGTATGAAAAAGTATTTATAAAACTGTCAACCTTAAACTAGACTGCAAAGATATGGGCAATTTTTTCTTATTATAAAGCATGTATTTTACTTTTTAATGTTTATAACATCAGTAAAAACATGTTATCTCTCAAAAACAGTTAAAATTTCAGAAGTCCCAGAAAAACACCTCTCATGAAAGGTAAAAATACTTATATGACATCAGTCATTCAAATTAATAGTTAGTTCAAGGAATTATCATATATTGAGAAGAGACGGGTATGCTCTCTATTTCTTACAATAACACTGCAAGATAAGCATCATAACCCTCAATTTACAGGTGAGGAAATTGAGGTCCAGAAAGGCTAAGATTTATTCCCAAAGCTGTGTAGCTACCATGTAGCATTAGCTAATTTGTACTTAAGTCTGGCTCTAAACCTTGAATTTTTGACTCTATAGTATTACTTTCAGATACTTATAGCCTATTTTAAAACACAGTGCATTCTAACATTGCAAATATTATAAAGGACTAATATAGAGCAAACTTGCTGCCTTTAAAAAACAATATTTATCTTGAGAAAGAAAAGGAGAAGAAACAACATATGAGTAACAGAGAACTCCACAGTCAAGTAATGACAAAAGAAGCCACATCTACTTCATTCATCTCTGCTTATCGCAATGCCTTTCATTCAATGGGTATTTAACACACACTTGTTGAATACACGATGTGTTTCATTGTGGAATATAAATGTATTAAAAAATCTCTAAATATTCAAATGCATTCTATCCAAAGGATATGCAGACTCTGTATAAATCTAACACTCACGAACAAAGCACAATCCATGAAACATTTCTCTTCACTTAGAGCACTCCAACAACACAATCTTACTTGCTTTCTCTTGCCAAAAAGAGAAAACAGCAGCAAGCTGGTTGGGGCGGGGCAGGAGGAGTGGGGGGGAATACTCTGTCCATGGTCCTGAAACTAGAGCTCTCTGGGTAAATAAAGCTCACTGGTACTTTTAACTGTTTCACATTTCAGACTCCCAGAAGCCATGTGCCAATTTAACAAAGCCAAGTGGAGTTTTAAAATAGCTCTAAACACATGTTATTGAACCCTAAAACAGACACAAATGAAAAAAATAAATAACTAAATTCAAATGCCTCTCAAGAAATCTTTCATTATCCTTAAAGTAACTGTTCCTGTTTTCCAAACAGTAAGAAATGATGTGAGAGTACTCTCACAAGTCAGGTTACTTTCCATATGCCCTACTCAGACTCTTAAACCAGAATCTATGTGGTTGATAGTTCCATGTTCCTAAGAAAATTATTTTAAAACTTCTTGTTTTCCCAAGCAAGAGGCTCTGCTAAGATTGCATCCAATAAACTATCTCAAACAGGGATGCAAAAAGACAATGTAAAATGAGTTACCAATTATTTCACTCAGTAGGAATGATCCTGTACTTTTCATCTGGTTATTTTATGTGTCTAGTGTTTATATACATATATATATATATATGTACACACATACATTTGCAGCTAAGAAGCAGCAAATTTGGATATACCACAGGTCAATTGTCTCTGATTATCTGCTATCAGAATAATCAATATTCATAATTTTTAAATCTATTTTATTTGAATTTACTCTCTCAACCTATGAATTTTAATAAGAATTATGTATAATTTATATAACTTATTCATGTACAAGTAGGAAAGACTACATTCATTCACTCACTCATTCATTCAAACAAGTATTACAAACCTATGATGTACAAAGCAATGTGCCAGGCAGTGAATTTTTAAAACATTCCAACACCCAGCAATTGTTTAAATATAATTATTTGAAATATCAACTAAAGTAACTATGAATAGTATTTTGATTACTGCACAACAATCTGAAAAATCCATGTTTATAGAAGACTTCAGTATCTTATTCAATATCTATTAAATACTGGATTTACTGTTTTACTGGTTGGATGTACCACTAAATGTTTCTACTTTTCAAAATCATAAATAAATTTTGACAAATGTAAAAGGTCATTAACTGCACTGAAATTCTTAAGACTTGCTATGAAATGTGCTCTCGATGGGATATTAATTTCAAAGACATCCATTTCAGCTGATTATCCTTGAGCAAGACATAAATGTTACAGGACCACTGCTGCTAAAGAGATATCTGGCTTTGAAAATAATGAGGGCTGGAATGACCTCACTTTTCTTTTTCTTGTTTTTTTTTTGCCAAAAAAAAAAAAGCTATAAGGATACTTTACTGCCAATTTTACTTAAAAATAAAAACAAGATTCTTAAATAATTATGACTCTCTCTGTCTTACAAATTCTTCATAAATTTTTCTTAAGCAATAATTAATAACTTGCACATAGATGTATAGAAGTGTGTTAGAAACACTGTTTATAATAGTAAAACAACTAGAAAAAAAATCAGAAAATAGATTTAAATATAGTGCATATATGTGCATCTCTCTATATATTAAATGTATACTATTAACATATATATAGTATGTTATTATAACATTAATACATATTATGGGCTTCTCCAATGGCTCAGCAGGTAAACTATTCCCCTATAATACAGGAGCCACAGGAGATGTAGGTTCAATCCCTGGGTTGGGAAGATCTCCTGGAGAAGGAAATGGCAATCCACTCCAGTATTCTGTCCTGGGAAATCCCACGGATAGAGAAGTCAGCTGGGTTAGAGTCCATGAGGTTACAAAGAGTCAGATATGACTGATCGCTGCTTATTTAACTTATATATAGAGTACATCATGCAAAATGTCAAGCTGGATGAAGCACAAGCTGGAATCAAGATTGTCAGGAGAAATATCAATAACCTCAGATGTGGAGATGATATCAACCTTATGATATAAAGTGAAGAGGAACTAAAGAGTTTCTTGATGAAGGGGAAAGAGAGTGGCTGGCTTTTTAAAAGCTGGCTTAAAACTCAACACTCAAAAAACAAAGATCATGGCATCCAGTCCCATCACTTCATGGCAAATAGATGGGGAAACAATGGAAACAGTGACAGACTATTTTATTGGACTCCAAAATCACTGCAGATGGTGACTGCAGCCACAAAATTCAAAGACACTTGCTCTTTGGAAGAAAAGCTGTGACAAACCTAGACAGTACATTAATAAGCAGAAACATTACTTTGCCAACAAAGGTCTGTCTAGTCAAAGCTCTGCTTTTTCCAGTAGTCATGTATGGATGTAAGAGTTGCACCATAAAGAAAACTGAGCATTGAAGAATTGATGCTTTTGAACTGTGGTGTTGGAGAAGACTCTTGAGAGTCTCTTGGACTGCAAAGAGATCAAAGCAGTCAATCTTAAAGGAAATCAGTCCTGAATTTTCAGGACTGATGCTGAAGCTCCAATACTTTGGCCACCTGATGTGAAGAACTGACTCATTTGAAAAGACCCTGATGCTGGGAAAGATTGAAGGAAGGAGAAGAAGAGGATGACAGAGGATGAGACGGCTGGATGGCATCACCAACTTGATGGATATGAGTTTGAGCAAGCCCCGAGAGATGGTGAAGGACAGGGAAGCCTGGCATGCTGCAGTACATGGGGTCACAAAAAGTCGGACACAACTGAGCAACTGAACGACAACAACAAATACATACTATATACTATTGATACAATTCATTAATTGCAACTGTGATAATAATAAGTATGAGATGCTTATATTTTTTATATTTATGTAATTTTATAAATTTATGTAATGTCTTTACTGTTTCCATAATGAAAAAAATATTATTTGAACCAAATTTTTTTAAGTTCAAAAACTTGATTCTGAAGTTTTGTAACTTTTAAGCTTCAAGTATGTGTTTTATTAATTAGTCCTCCATTTTAGGAGCCTTATGAAATATAAAGTTAATCTCACTCACTTGCACAAATTTGTTTACTGGTGCCTACGTTTATATTTTCCCACCCCTCCCCAACATGCATGCCAATGTTTTATGTATACCTTTGAAAAAGTTCTTTCTCTGAATCTCAATCATTCTTCAGTGTCAAATAAAGGCATTAGAGTAGCTTCTTTTTATATTTTAACCCTTAATATTTTTTGTGATATTTTAGGAAGCATGTCTAATATGGCCCTCAAAGCCTTGGTTAGTTCAATGTATAAATTCATTCCCATTTAGATGAACTTAATTTTTCATTACTCAAAGAAAGCATAGTCACTAGGCATACATTTTTTCCTTCTAATACCCTCTAAACTTCTTAAAGCTCAGCCCTTGTAATGCATATATATTACCTCAACATCCCTCCTTTAGTGCATGTCATTTTCATGAAACTGTAAAGTCAGTGCGATCACGTGACATAAGTCTGTCAATCACTGTGCTCAACATCATAGGTGTATAGCATGGAAGAAGAGTTCTTAAGAACTGTATTTTCATTGGTAGATACTAAGTTGTAGCTGGGCTTATCTGTCCACCTTTACTAGTAAACATTTTGCTTTATTAAGAAATAAAAAGAATGTTATATGAAAAAAATGCATTAAGGCCAAAATGAAACTAGAGTTGTTGGCCACCATCTTCCCTGGCTACATAAAGTCCATTTGGAAAGCACAAAGGGTGGCCATATAGAAGGTATCAAAATTGAGAGATGGAAGATGGAAATAAAAAATGCTAATGACATTATTTAAGCATTTGGACTAAAATGTGAGTAAACCAATCCCAGATAAATGACACAATATATCTATCTTTCTTATTTAAAATAGTCATTGCTGGGTTTCTGGGTCCTGCAATGAAAAGAATTTTGATGTGTAAAGTGCAGGAATTATCCATTCATATGTCGGGGGTTTTTTTAATCCTATTTTAAAACTTTCCCAATCACCTACAATAAATTCTATACTCTGGTTTTCTCTGAATTTACTGGCTTAAATCTATGAGAAAATGTTTTCAGTCATTTACTTTTTATCTCCCTCCAAGCAACACATAATGTCTTTTTCATAGTATTTAAAAGCTTAGTGAATAAATTCTAGAAACAAAGCAGTATATCAATTTGTAATACAAAACTCACATTTCTACTTAGGTGTCAAAGATTAGCAGATACTCTGCTCATGGTAAATTTACACCAAGACACAGAGAAAGGAAAACTAACTGCTCTTTTCTATAAAACTACTATAAGATCGGAAATTACTATAAGATTAGAAATTACTATAAACTGGAAATGGACATAGTGGGCATCGTTTCAAATATTTTCTGCCTAATCTTTTAATCCAGTCATCATTAGAGTCATGGCTCTTGGCCTCCAAACTGGACTGGGACCCTCTCACTTCCTGCCCTAGCTTCTCTAACACCCTAGGTTGGGATGCCTGCAGAACTTGTTCCTTGTTTCAGAAACATAATCAGAAAGTGCAGAGGAATTAACTCCTGAGATTGCTAATTCAGTATATTTGATAATAATCTCTTAACTATTACACTCGCCATGCCTAACCATGCTGAGTTGATAGAAGGCTAATGGTGCGGCCTTCTAAATATCTACTGGAAGCAAACAGTCACTTTAAAAAGTCACCTGACCATTTCTACAAATTGTTAATGGATTTTTTTTCCTTTTCTTGAATTGTCTGACTAATGTGATCCTCTAGAAGCAACCCATTACCCAGTGGTGCAAATTAAACTCTGATGCTTTAATTTTACTTTGCATTTCTCTTCCTAAAAATGTTGACTTGTAATGAAATCAGTAATTAATTAAAATATCATATAAACAAATTATTGTTATATTGTGATAAGTCTTAAGAAGGAAAAACAGAGAGTTCTTTAGGAGCTTAAGATAGGAAGACACAGTTTAACCTAGATACCAGGAAAAGATTCCCAGAAAAAACATCATTCAAAAGTATGAGATTAAGCTAACATAGTGGGAAAGTTAAGACATCACATTGCCAACAAAAGTCGTATACTCAAGGCTATGGTGTTTCCAGTAGTCATGTACGGATATGTGCTGTGCTTAGTCACTCAGTCATGTCTGACTACTCTATGCAACCCCATGGACTGTAGCCCATGAGGCTCCACTGTCCATGGGGATTCTCCAGACAAGAATATGGAGTGGGTTGCCATGTCCTCGTCCAGGGGATCTTTCCAACCCAGGTCTCCCACATTGCAGGCAGATTCTTTACCATCTGAACCACCAGGAAGTTCAAGAATGCTGGAGTGGGTAATCTATCCCTTCTCCAGGGAATCTTCCTGACCAGGAATCAAACCAGGGTCTCCTACATTGTAGGCAGATTCTTTATTAGCTGAGCTACCAAGGAAGCCCCTGTATAGATATACAGATATGAGAGCTGGATAATACAGAAGGTAAAGCACCAACGAATTGATGCTTTTGAACTGTGGGTTCTGGAGAAGACTCTTGAGATCCCTTGGAAAGCAAGGAGATCAAACCAGTCAATTTTAAAGGAAATCAATCCTGAATACTCCTTAGAAAGACTGATGCTGAAGCTGAAGCTCCAGTACTTTGGCCACCTGATAAGAAGAGATGACTCACTGGAAAAGACCCTGCTGCTGGGAAAGGTTGAAGGTAGAAAGATAAAAGTATGACAGAGGATGAGATGGTTGGATGGCATCAATGATTCAATGGACATGAACTTGGGCAAACTCTGGGAGATGGTGAGGGACAGGGAAGCCTAGCATGCCACAGTCCATGGGGTCGCAAAGAGTCAGACACAACTTGGCAACTGAACAACAACAGAAGAGAGAAAGCATCACAGACATGTGGAAAAACACGGACAAAGCTCTGTGACTAGAGTGAGCATGCGGAGCTGACATGGCTGAAGGAAGATCAGTGTGAATGGAATGAGGAAAGTGAGGGAAGCCTTCATCATATGAGATTCGACAGACATTGTTAAAGTTTTCATCTTTACCCTGAGAACAGAGAAAAACAACGAAAGATTTTTAAGCAAAGTTTGGTGTGAAAAGATGTAGGGTTGTAGCAGTTAAGATGTTTTGTTGGTCAAAGTCTATCTTCATTTTACCAAGACTTCACTTTATTAAGTGTTAAACCTAGGTAACTGTGAAGAGAAATGTTTTCCTATTTTACTGAATGAACAAAGGAACAGTTCCTTCTGAAATATCAATGCATTTACATGCACACAGATATCTAAACTTACAAGTACTCACCCATGATATTTCACGTGTATATTCTCACCTCTCGTGTTTTAGCCCATTTTTTAAAATATGATAATATGCAACCACCTCTATGATCACCATTTCAAAATTTTGCATCAACATTTCCTATTTCACAGTCTTATGACAGACAAACAAAGCGTGTATGGTTTAAGGTCTAAAATTAATTAAAGTTCATGTAAAAATAAATTTATTTACAAAACAGAAACAGAATTACAAATGTAGAAAAGAAACTTATGGTATCAGGGAGTGAAGGGAGGGATAAATTGGAGGATTGAGATTGACATACACACACTACTATATATAAAATAGATAACTAATAATGACCTACCATACAGCACAGGGAACTCTACTTGATACTCTGTAATGGCCTATATGAAATAACAACCTTAAAAATAAGGTTAATATGTATATATGAACACATTCACTTTGCTATACACATGAAACTAACACAACATTGTAAATCAACTATACCCTCATAAAAATTAAATTAAAAAAATTAAAGTACAATGTTACATGCTACTCTGACATCTGAGAGAAATCAGGAGGGCTTCATCTGGCCTAACTGCAAGTTTCCCTCCTGATTTTTCTCCTGAGGGTAAGGTCCCCTAGCTAACTATCCTTCCTTATCAAGGGAACCAGACACAGTCTCTGCTTATCCCTAAGTAACAGATTTCAGTTCCCTGCCCTCCCAGGCTGTAAATAACAATGTGTGCACACTAAGTCCCTTCAGTCATGTCTGACTCTTTGCAACCCTATGGACTGCAGCCCGCCAGGCTCCTCTGTCTATGGGATTCTCCAGTCAAGAATACTGGAGTGGGTTGCCAGGCCCTCCTCCAGAGGCTCTTCCTGACCCAGGCATCCAATCAGTATCTTTTAAGTCTCCTGCATTGGCAGGCAGGTTCTTTACCATTAACACCACCTGGGAAGCCTGTAAATAACCATATATATGACTAATTCACTACTGTCAATCTCATCTGTCCAATGTTGGATGTCATGTGTTCAGCCATCCTCACAATCCCATAGTGCAATCTTTCCGTCATGAACAAGATGATTAAAACAGCATGTGAAAAAAAAACTGTGAAAATGCTGTGAAAGGTATTATTTTAAAATATAAAATCAGGCCTTTAAATTAAGCTAAATCTTATTTTCTGCTGTCAAATCGCCCTGTCATTTTATCGATGCAGAAAACTGAGACTACAGAAATAAAGTTGCCTTTCACAAGTTCATATAATTACTAAATTTTATCATTAGATTTAAAACTTTTGGTTGTCTGAATCCAAAGCTCATTTTTCCTACTATGTCATATTGCAACATTTGTCCCCCTTCAAATGGGAAGTATATACAATGAAAATAATTAATATATCTCCCTTTTAAGAAAAATATAAATATCAAATAAGTGATTTTCTTAAAAAAGATTATATTACACCCAGGAAATCCACCCACAGTTTTAGGCAAACATCTCATAGAAAAGTTCTCAGCTATCTCTGGTTAATCTATCTCTAACATTCTTTGACACACACATACACATAGATACACTTGATAACAACTGCCACCCCCATTGCACATCCTTGCATTTAGTGTTAGCACTTCTATGAAGGAAAGATTTATGTCTGGTCAACCAACACAACCATGGAGAATGTTCCATCATAATGCTTCAACTGTAAAACAACACATTATATCAGTACTGCTACCATATATAATGTCTACATGGCAACACTTACTTGGTAATTTCTAACATGACCAAAAAGTACGGAACAGGATTTGAAGGAGTGCTGTTCAGCCTAGTTCCTTGAGAAGGGATCAATAAACAAACATAATCAGTGTTTACACTTGCATCAGCTCTGAAATGTGCACAATCAACACAGATGGGAATATCCAGAATGCAGTGCTGGAAAAAAAAAAACTCTTAAATGAATAAAGAAGTGATATGTTTCCATTTGAATGCAGAGTTCCAAAGAATAGAAAGGAGAGATAAGAAAGCCTTCCTCAGCGATCGATGCAAAAAAATAGAGAAAAACAAGAGAATGGGAAAGACTAGAGATCTCTTCAAGAAAATTAGAGATACCAAGGGAACATTGCATGCAAAGATGGGCTCAATAAAGGACAGAAATGGTATGGACCTAACAGAAGCAGAAGAGATTAAGAAGAGGTAGCAAGAATACACAGAAGAACTATACAAAAATGATCTTCACAACCAAGATAATCACGATGGTGTGATCACCAACCTAGAGTCAGACATCCTGGAATGTGAAGTCAAGTGGGCCTTAGGAAGCATCACTATGAACAAACCTAGTGGAGGTGATGGAATTCCAGTTGAGCTATTTCAAATCCTAAAAGATAATGCTGTGAAAGTGTTACACTCAATATGCCAGCAAATTTGGAAAACTCAGCAGTGGCCACAGGACTGGAAAAAGTCAGTTTTCATTTCAGTCCCTAAGAAAGGCAATGCCAAAGAATATTCAAACTACTACACAGTTGCACTCATTTCACAGGCTAGTAAAGTAATGCTCAAAATTCTCCAAGCCAGGCTTCAACAGTATGTGAACCCATGAACTTCCAGATGTTCAAGCTGGATTTAGAAAAGGCAGAGGAACTAGAGATCAAATTGCCAACATCCGTTGGATCATTGAAAAAGCAAGAGAGTTCTAGAAAAATATCTAGTTCTGCTTTACTGACTATGCCAAAGCCTTTGACTGTGTGGACCACAACAAACTCTTGAAAATTCTTCAAGAGATGGGAATATTAGACCACCTGACCTGCCTCTTGAGAAATCTGTTTGCAGGTCACAAAACAACAGTTAGACTACTACACAGTTGCACTCATTTCACAGGCTAGTAAAGTAATGCTCAAAATTCTCCAAGCCAGGCTTCAACAGTATGTGAACCCATGAACTTCCAGATGTTCAAGCTGGATTTAGAAAAGGCAGAGGAACTAGAGATCAAATTGCCAACATCCGTTGGATCATTGAAAAAGCAAGAGAGTTCTAGAAAAATATCTAGTTCTGCTTTACTGACTATGCCAAAGCCTTTGACTGTGTGGACCACAACAAACTCTTGAAAATTCTTCAAGAGATGGGAATATTAGACCACCTGACCTGCCTCTTGAGAAATCTGTTTGCAGGTCACAAAACAACAGTTAGAACTGGACATGGAACAACAGACTGGTTCCGAATTGGGAAAGGAGTACGTCAAGGCTATATACTGTCACCCTTCTTATTTAACTTTTATGCAAAGAACATCATGAGGAATGCTGGGTTGGATGAAGCAAAAGCTGGAATCAAGATTGCCGGGAGAAATATCAATATCCTCAGATATGCAGATAACACCACCCTTATGGCAGAAAGCAAAGAAAAACTACAGAGGCTCTTGATGAAAGGGAAAGAGAGTGAAAAAGTTGGCTTAAAACTCAACATTCAGAAAACTAAGATCATGGCATCTGGTCCCATCTCTTCATGGCAAATAGATGGGGATATGGGGGGCTTTAAAATCACTGTAGATGGTGATTGCAGCCATGAAATTAAAAGACGCTTGCTCCTTGGAAGGAAAGTTATGACCCACCTAGACAGCGTATTAAAAAGCAGAGACATTACTTTGCGAACAAAAGTCCAGCTAGTCAAGGCTATGGTTTTTCCAGTAGTCATTTGTGGATGTGATAGACTTAAAGAAAGCTGAGTTCCAACAAACTGATGCTTTGAACTGTGGTGTTGGAGAAAACTCTTGAGAGTCCCTTGGACTGCAAGGAGATCCAACCAGTCCATCCTAAAGGAAATCAGTCCTGAATATTCATTGGAAGGACTGATGCTGAAGCCGAAACTCCAATACTTGGGCCATCTGATGTGAAAAACTGACTCTTTTGAAAAGACCCTGATGCTGGGAAAGACTGAAGGCGGATGAGAAGGGGACGACAAAGAATAAGATGGTTGGATGGCATCACTGACTCAATGGACATGAGTTTGGGTAGGCTCCAGGAGTTGGTAATGGACAGGAAGGCTTGGTGTGCTGCGGTCCCTGGGATCGCAGAGTCAGACACGATTGAGTAACTGAACTGAACTGAAGTTTCAACCTGTTACAGATAATTATTTCATAAAATCTCTTAATCTCTCAATACAGAGTTTAAGATAGAAATTACTCAACATATAGCATATGTTAGATATTAGGATCCAAAGGAAAACCTGTTGGGGCCTTATGTAGTGTTCAAAGCACAATAACTATTTTGTATGTTTAACATTACGCAACAGTCATGCAATAAAACACTTGCAGACATTTTCCTATTAAATTTATTCTTAAATCAAGTAAATGGATTTTCTCATATAAAGTTACTTATGATTAGTCAGAAGTAACAACAAAATTTTCAAAACCCAAATCAGCAAACTAGAGAAGATTTTTATTTTCAAAAGTCAGTTTAGTCTTCTCTATTATTAGAGAAAATACACATATACACCTCATATTTAATATGTAATCTAGCTATGCTCCATACATTTTAACATCCTAAATTTTTTTCACTTTGCTCAGGAAAATTTCCACAAGGAAACGGACAGCTGTGGGAAAGGAAATTGGCATTCAACTTAAGTTTACAAGCATTTACTGAGTGTGTATTTTCTGCCAGGAGCCTGTTATACTTTGAAGATAAATGGTAAATTAAATGCATATACTTAGTCCCTCTTATAGAATTTGGTTGTGGCAAAAAACACAGACTCTTCTACCATACTTTTATTCTATTTTGGTCATTTGTTCACGGGACTTACTTTTTATTTGTATTTTTCTAGTTGCCTGCTTACTTGTTTGTAATCTGGCTTCTCCAACATCAGCTGATACACCCACAAAGAAAGGACTTGTCTACTTCATTCTTCATGGTAAATCTTGTGCCTAACAGATGTCTGGCATATTAGATAACTAATAGACTATGTCTGTGGTCCCCAAACCATCCTTAGTTTCAATGATTCACTAGAAGGACTCATAGCATTTAGAAATGTTACAGCAAAAGGATAAAGACTGATATCAACAAAGGAAAAAGATGCATGTAGCAGAGTTCAGGAAAGACTAAGCACAAGCTTCTAGTTTTCCTCTCCCAGTGGAGTCATACAAACAGCACTTAATTTTTCTAGCAATGATGTACAACAACAGGCACTGCATATCGCCAACCAAGTAGCTCGCCTGAGCCCGTTGTCCAGGGTTTATCACTGGAGGTCAATCACATAGGCAGGAAACACTGACATTGGTTACTCAGTCTCCTGCCCCTTTAGAGATCAAGCTGACACAACACTGCTAAAGGATGCACCATGAATCACATTCTTAGCATAAACTCTGCTGTGGCCCAAGGCCCCAGGTGTACAAAGATATTCCTATCAGGCAGTATATTCCAATGGCTTAGATATTATCTCTCAGGAGCCAGTCAAGGGCCAGTCCTTTCTTTGAAATGTACAGGGCTTGAACAACCCAACTCTAATGAGTTAATCCTTTATTGCATATAAATATCTGCTAAAAACTCAGTGAATAAAATATGAGGAACTTTATGAAAAGAGAAGGGCAGAGTACCTTAAGAGTATATAGCAAGGGATTTAGCCTTATTTAGGGACAGGAAATGTCTCCCTGAGAAGGCAAGTTTAAACTGTGATCTAGAAGATAAAATGAAAGAGACTAACTCAAAAAATGGGGAATGTGAAAAAGGCAGTGAAAAAGGAAGTGGCAGCTGTAGGGATAACATTGTAGTGGTTGTTGTTTAGTCGCTAAGTCACGTCTGACTCTTGCGATCCTATAGACTGGTGGTAGCCCGCCACTCTCCTCTATCCATGGGATTCTCCCATCAAGAATACTGGAGTGGGTTGCCATTTCCTCTTCCAGGGGATCTTCTAAGCCAGGGACTGAACCCATGTCTCTTCGTCTTCTGTACTGGCAAGCAGTTTCTCTTCCCGGGTGTCAGCAGCAAAGAATCAGCCTGCCAAGCAGGAGACCCAGGTTTGATCCCTGGGTTAGGAAGATCCCCTGGAAAAGGGAATGGCTACCTGCTCCAGTATTCTTGCCTAGAAAATCCTAAGGAAAGAGGAGCCTGACAGGCTACAGTCCATGGGGTCGCAAAGAATCAGACGTGACTTAGCAACTAAACAGCAGCAAATAGCATGTGCCAGGCACTGTTTAAGCTGCTGCAAATATAGGGATAGCAGACCAGAGTGAATAAGTAGCATGGGAAAAATCTAGGGACATGTTTATCATTTTTAAACGACTCCATCTGGTCTCTATAAAGAACATACATCGATGTTCATAGAGAAGAGAAAACTCTCTGCATAAATTTCTTTCAGATGTGTCATTTCAACTTTATACCAAGAACAAACAAACCCTTCCTATGACTTGTATAGTTTAGGCTCCAATCTATCCTTAGTCTTCTCTGGTAGCTCACACACTTTAAAAAAATATTTAGTAACATTTACTATGTACCAAGCATAATGCAGGGCTTTGTCAACAAAGCAGCTAACTGCAGTTTTGACCTTAATAAGGAATTTTATCTAAAATGAATTGACATAGTTTTACACTGTGAGAGTGTAACATAAAGGGAAAACTATAAATGGGAATAATGGGTAGAATCAAATTTATGTGATTTACATGTGGGTGGCAAAGACATCCTCTCTAAGGAATCACATTTGATCTGAGACCGAAAGACAGAGGAGTGAGCCAGGTAAAGTGCAAACAGGATGGAGAACAGGGAATGAAAAGCAGTACCAGAAAAGATCACAGGCCCGTGGGAAGACTCAGAGTGGGAAATAATTTGATGTGGTGTAGAACACAAAGAAAGGCAGTATTTCTGGGGTGTTATATATAGAACGGAAACTGGTGTAAGGAACAGGTGAAGTGAAAAAAAAGGGCCAAATGATGGAAGTCCTTCTTGCCTATCATCAGAGCATGCCTTTACTTTGAAATGCAGGTACAGAGCAGAGTATCTATATATTGCAGAAATTTTAAAACTGTAAAAGAAGTATTCCCTGTTCTTAAGTAGCTTGGAACATAGGAGGGAAGATAAGATGGACAAATTTTCTCAGGTTCAAGCCAGAAATCACAGAAGGATGAAGAAAATAAGATCTTGAGGAGGTAAAATAGAATGAGGTCAGATATGACTTCTTGAAAGGAATATTTTAGCTGCAGTCCAACTATATAATAGCTTTAACAACAGCAACCGAAAAAAAAAAAAAAAAGGTAAGTGTACTATGAAAATCTACAAAAGCTCTTCAGAGATATACATGGGAAGCTAGATGAACTGGTTTATCTTAGCTTCTACTGGTGAAGGCCAAATTTCTGTTTCCTTCCACATGTTCTAAGAACAGTTTGACAGTTTCCTTTTCTGTCCTGAGACATATGTACAATACATATATTTTGTCAGTAAAACATGTGAGCTATGGCTTTAGTGCAAAGTCAGGTGGGGAAACTGCAACGGTATTGAAATATTCAAATCAGATAATGCCACAAGTGATGGAGATATTTTAACATCTGCCAAACATTCAGCTATGATTTCAAGAAGCCCAAAGAAAGTTTCATGGATCTCATCACAAGAAAGGAAAATTTATACTGAGAATTCTCTGAATAAAAAATTAACCAGGAATGGTCATCAGAAGGTTCAAATTGCAGGTAGGTAAGTAAATTGTGGTGCTTCTTATATCATGCTATTAAAGTGAAAGTGAAAGCTGCTCAGTCGTGTCCAACTCTTTGCGACCCCATGGACGGCAGCTTGCCATGCTCCTCTGTCCATGGAATTCTCCAGGCCAGAACACTGGAGTGGGTAGCCATTCCCTTCTCCAGGGGATCTTCCCAAACCAGGGACAGAACCCAGGTCTCCCTCATTGCAGATAGATTCTTTACTGTCTGAGCCACCAGGGAAGCCCCATCATGCTATTAAACTCACCCTAAACAAAACAGACAGGGGACAAGACTTGAGCTCCTTGTCCTCAAAAAGCAAAGCCTTTCAAAATGACATTGTGAGAGGTTAAATTCCTTATGCTCTATTTGAAGGAAAAATAAGAGAGGTCCCTAACAGAGGTAGGTTTGGCAACACTAAAGAAACATTAAAAATTAAGTTCCTCTCTTATTTGCAGCAGGATGAGAATTTCTCTCCCTGTCTCAGAATTCCTTTTTTGCATCCCACTCCACTTTCATTCCTCATTGTCGTTGTTTAGTCCTTAAGGCACGTCCAACTCTTGCAACCACATGGACTATAGCCTGCCAGGTTCCTCTGGCCATGGAATTTTCCAGGTAAGAATACTGGAGTGGGTTGCCATTCCCTTCTCCAGGAGATCTTCCCAACCCAGGGATTGAACAAGTGTCTACTACAGGCAGGTTCTTTACCACTGAGCCACCAAGGAAGCCCCATCCCTCATTGCTACTGCTGCTGCTAAGTCACTTCAGTCATGTCCGACTCTGTGCAACCCCATAGATGGCAGCCCACCAGGCTCCCCCGTCCCTGGGATTCTCCAGGCAAGAACACTGGAGTGGGTTGCCATTTCCTTCTCCAATGCATGAAAGTGAAGAGTGAAAGTGAAGTCGCTCAGTTGTATCCAACTCTTAGCGACCCCATGGACTGCAGCCTACCAGGGTCCTCTGTCCATGGGATTTTCCAGGCAAGAGTACTGGAGTGGGGTGCCATTGCCTTCTCCACCATCCCTCATTAAGTATTGGTAAACAGAGTAAAGGGGTAAAGATTCTTAGAACAATAACATTTTTTATTCATACATTTAACAATTAGTTCCTGAGCATTTACTAAGTACTGATAATGCCATAATGAGTTAATAAGGTCCTGCCCACATAGCACACATGTTTTACATTCTAGATGATTCATCAAAATTATTTCGTGAAAAATTCTTTATTACCCAAAGAAAGGTGTGTTTCTCTATGTGTGCCACCCTAAAGACTATTAAGAACCCAGTCCTGCAGCGCACGGGGAAGGATGGAGGGAAGACTTGGAAGTACCTCCCCAATATGAAACTCACATACCAGGGAGGTGGAAGAAAGCAAAAGGACAAATGAATTGAAAACAGGGAGGGAGATATCAGACAAAGAAGGGAAAGCCATGGTTCCTCTTCAAGATGGACTGACAAACTATTTAATGGACAAGTCAAGGACTGCTGTGTACCCTTTTCTTTTGGATAATGAATATATAAACAGGGCTTCCCTGGTGGCTCAGATGTAAAGAATCTGCATGCAACGCAGAAGACCCAGGTTCATTCAACCCCTGGGTCAGGAAGATTCCCTGGAGAAGAGAATGGCTTCAGTATTCTTGCCTGGAGAACCCTGTGGACAGAGGAGCCTGGCAGGCTACAGTCCACGGGGTCACAAAGAGTCAGATACGACTGAGCAACTAACACTTATATCAACACCCTTTCACATATTATAACCATAACCAGAGTTCGCGTTTGAAGAACTCCTTCTTCTTCCCCCTCAACCCCTTCCTTGGAGGAAAGTCTTTGCTAGGGTAGAGTCAAAGGATATTTGATATTAGGAAGAGAAATTTCATTTTTATGTTGATGTGTCAATCCAAAACAATGTAAATCCTCCTCAGTTGATACTCAGGATCCTGACCTTTTATGAAAGAAAGTGGATTCAGAGAAAGAACAAGGGATGGTGGGAAACGAGGGAGGAAACAGAACCCTCTGCTGTGTACCCTTCTGTTCAGTCTATGCAGTGGGCATTGCTTTGGGCCCTCAGAGAGATGGAGCCTTGGTCCCTGTCGTAAAAGGCCCACACTTTGAGGCAGAATACTGTACACTATGGTTCTGGTCCACTGGAGAGAGCCATAAGGAAGACACAAGTTGCAAAGGGAGAGTTTGCCTTTGTTCTGCCCAAAGGAGAGGGCAAGCTTCATATAAATAGAGATGCAGGAAGAAAGCATGGTGATGTGACAGGAGCTCACATAAAGGTACAGATCTAAAGGATGCCAGACTATGGTAAAGACAGAGACAGCCTTCAGTCTGCTGCATTAGAAAGCATCAGGAGAATTTTCTGGGAGTCCTACCAAAAAACATCATTGGATTTCAAGGTTTGGAAAAGTGTATGAGGAAAGGAAGCATTTTAAATGCCCAGCAGAGAAGCTGGAAGTCAATTCAGCAGGACATGTGAAATCAACCCAACACTTGTGATTTGAACAATGATATCAAAATTAATAATTTGCTGAGAAAGGAGAATTTACTATTTCTAAACTCACTGAGGGTGGGACAGGAGACAAATTAGAGAGCCTAAGAAAAACTTAATAAATTTATATGGGTAATCTGAAAAAGAGGGACTTTACACTCATTCAGTTAACTTCCTTTAGAACTAAATTGGAACATGATGGGAAAATGTTACTATGATAAGAAAAAGAAAAGCTTCAAAGTGAGCCATTTAGTGTTTTAATAGGCACCCGAGGCTGTTAATCTGAGAATAAAATTTTCCCAAATGAACTAATACCAAGTGCAGCAATCTCTAGCTATACAATTATATTAGATAAATCTAAATTATATAAGAAATTTCTAATATCCAACCCAGCAGGCCAATGAATTCCTCCTTGAAACTTCATCAAGATCTCTAAGAACATACTCTTTTTGAGTAAGACAGGACTATGCTAGATTTATGACCTAGTGCAAGCTATTTAAACTCTGGTTGCCATTTATTTAGAAGGCAGTTAAATGTTTATTAATAATTGACTGTAGATCAGGCATCATGCAAGCTGTGCTGTGCTTAGTCATTCAGTCGTATCTGCCTCTTTGCAACCCATTGACTAGCCCGCCAGGCTCCTTTGTCCATGGGGATTTCGCCAAGTAAGAATACTGGAGTGGGTGACCATGCCCTTCCCCCAGGGGATCTTACCAACCCAGGGATGTAACCCACATCCCCCACATCGCAGGCAGATTCTTTACCATCTGAGCCCCCAGGGACGCCCAACAACACTGGAGGGGATAGTCTATCCCTTCTCCAGGGGAACCTCCCAACCCAGAAATCAAACTGGGGTCTTCTGCATTGCAGGCAGATTCTTTACCAGCTAAGCTACCTGGGAAGCTACTGGAGTATAAGAGAGAAACAGGCAGATGTAAACTCTGGCTTCCTAGGGTTTATATTCACATGGTGATTTTTCAAAACAGGAGTGAACAATGCAGTTTTGTAAAACGCAGATTTTTTATAAGATCTTTGTTATGTTATAGGTTATCATAAAAATTACACAAAATAACATGTATAAATCCCTTCTCCAGCCTAGTAATAAACATTGAATAAGTCTTATTTATCCTTAATATTATGAGCAATACTGTGGGCTTTAGGAATTTGCTTTTGTAAAAGTAATTTGCAAATGTAACTTTTGTGAAAGTCTAAAAAAGTCAAGAATGATTTCAAAGCAAGCAGATTCTCAGTTTCTAAAAAGATACCATAAGCACAATGAAACTGACACTGTGACAAAAAAAAGTACTCTGTTATTTTAAAATGACACCTACTTGTGGCAGACATTATTCCTTTTATCTAAGTGCTTCACCATCCAATCATAGAATCAAGATCTAGTTTAATGGTAACTGGCTACTTTGGACAAAGAAAAGCAAGAGGAAGGTTAACTGCATTTAACCTTTAACCAGTGGCCTTGCTTGGAGAATCCCAGGGACGGGGGAGCCTGGTGGGCTGCCATCTGTGGGGTCGCACAGAGTTGGACACGACTGAAGCGACTTAGCAGCAGCCGCAGCAGAACCTTAAAATAACCTAGGGAGCTATTTATTCTAAAGACAAAGAATCCAGACTAGCAACATTTTCACTGACTATGAAAGGCATCCATGGAATGGCACTGTGTTAAAGAAAATTCCAGTAAAATTCACAGGCTCACCTTTCTCAACATTTGCAATCTACAGAAAATATTAAATAAGATAGAGTGGGTAATTTTTTAAACTGTAAAGTTTTCTAAAAAATTGGAAAAGTAGGCTAGAGAAGTTTAAAATGCAAAGGCTTCACTAAACTCTGGAGTTCTGGAAGTCAAAACCTAAAGTTTCCTCTGGATTCCTTGGTCCAGCATCTGCACATAGCAAGCTTTCAGGAATTACTTTTTGGGTAAATCAACATTTGTGGCCTTGTAAACTCCCCTCTCTGTTTTTAATAATTCAACAGCATAAGCTGAAAACATTGCTTAGTCATTCCTTATGCAAAGGCCTTGCATGTTACACCACAATTTCAATAATGAGCTGAGTATTTCAGCTTTCATGCCATCTGACAGGAAATTAGAATAAATTTAACTGTGCCATTTTCTCATAATCTTTCCTGTTCTTTCCTAATCATTTCCCATTTTTAACCTTCAGCCATCACTGAACCTACCCTCTACTGCAACTCCCTATGTTCCACTGTCAAAAGGTGTTTAAAATAATTTGTTTTGATTGTCCAATGCTCTTAGGATCACAAGTGGTTCCATATGAAAGAGGAGGACTCTTGAAACAATAATGAGTTTGCTGAGTGATGTCACAGTAGGAATTGTCACAAAAGGAACTGAACAAGTGATTAACTGCTAGAAGTTTCATAGAACTTTAAATAATAGTTCTAAGTACATGTTCTAGCAAATTATTTTCGCACTGAATGTCTACCATGGTCTGAAACATTATCTAAGCCACCATCAATATTAAGTTGGACAACTGCAATAACCTTTTCTGTGGTTTTACTGCTTCCATCTCTGTTTCTACAAGCTCATTCATCACAGAATGGCCAGAGTTATTATTGTAAAATTTAAATCAGATTTGTTCTGTTCCCTTGTATAAATCGTTCCAGTGCTTTCACTGCACTGAAAATTAATCCACATTCCAAACTATGACCTTCAGGCCTTATACAGGGTTCTGATTCCTGCAGACCTCTCGGATGTCAACTCACGCTTCTCACCTGGGTCCATTATATGTGAACCACACTGGCCTTTCTACTCCTTGGGTGAAGCAAGAGCCTCTCTTCTTTAGAGCCTTTGAATCTGCTTTTTCTCCAAGAGAATGGCCTGCCCAGAGTTTTTCTAATGAGCACCTTCTTATTCAGCTCAGTTCTTTGCCACATGTTCAAAGAGGCTTACGATCAACATCCAGTCTAAAGGAGCAGCTACTCCCGAATTCACTCTCAACTCCCTGTCCTACCTCAGTCACACGTTTATCACTGTCTAAAATGATTGTTTTCAAGTATTTGCTTACCTATTGATTAGCCGCCTGTTCAACAAGTCCACCCCTAAGATTTGCAATGCCCATCAATATGGGCATGCTGAAATATTTAAAAGTTATAAATCAAGCTGAAAAAAACCTGCTAGATAAAATATATTCTAATTTCCTACCTTTCATAAAAAGGGTTTAGTAATGAAAGGCCAAGTTCAAATTCAGAATGCTCAGACTGCTTGATGTGCTCTGCAAGCCTGAGCTCACGGCCCAGCCTCCCACCCCTTGACACTGTCCCACCCAGAAAAAGACCTCACATTGACATACAAAGCACACCAGCCCATTCAGCCACATCTCATCTCCAGGCCCTCCTCCCAGGCAAAAAGCCATGCCTTGGCCACTCCTCACACTTAGAGAAGGGAGCACAACAGTGTTATACTCTGATCTATGAGAAGGGATAAATGAAATAGGCTTGCGTATTCTCTAGAAGTGGGCTGGGCATGGTGTGGTCAGGAAATTTAGGGCGCTAGTTATCTGGTTTATGATTTCAAAAGAGGAGCATGTCAGCAGCCTCTCTGGGCCATTTGGACACCATGGCCAGTATGGAGGGATGTGCTGGATAGGGCTAAATGTGATTCTCTTACACATAAGACTCAGGACAGGGACCTGCTTACATGAACTTTAGAGAAGTATTACGTCTAAATCCTACCCCTACCCTATGTATCATCAGAACACAAGTACCACAAAAACAGCTCTATTTTGTGTTTTTATCACTAAACATCTCCAAGCACTTAGTGTGTGCTTAATAAATATTCATTGAATAAATAAATAGTTGGTACTTGAATATTTATGAAAATGCATATCATGTTTTAACTTCAAAATATCTTTATGAGTGTCTAGATGCTTGTATTTTTATCTTTTAATGCCAAAGCTTCAGTAGAAGTGGGGGAAAATAGAGAGTCCAAGTTCATATACTGTCAGGACTAAAAATGAGGATTAAAAGGAGCCAGTTATTCAAGAGTGGAGACTCAGTATAGCCACCTGTCAGATTGCAATTATGTGGAATACATTTTTTTGATACTAGACTTTATTTTTAAGAGCAGTTTTAGCTTCATGGCTGAGAGAGAAAAAAAAAAAAAAAAAGAATTTAGATACACTGAAGAAGATTGGAAGAAAAGTTCCCCTTTATCCATGTCATGCCTCCCCCAGAGTGACACAGCTCAGTGTGCCAAGTGAAACCTGCTAGGTCCATGATTTCTCCCACAAGGAAAACTGAGAGCATGTAGATGAGTATCCAGCTTCCCCAGTTACATGTGATGTTGCCATAAAAGCCCATTTTTCTCTCACTCCATTCTGAATACAAAGTCATGAGCTGCATGACTAAGGGAGGGAAAAAGCTGAGAGAGCTGCAGATAAAACTCTCAGAGGGCATTAAATGGATATACATCTACCCAACTACATCACAAACCATATCAGGAAGCTCGCCAATGAGACACTGGAGATGTATCATCTACAAAAACCCACAATTAAGCCCTGGGCATCCTTGGTGTCCTGGATGCCTCACTAACACACATCCCCACCCTGAGGCCGACTCTCTGTGAATACTGAGATGGTGGCAGCAGATCTGGAAGATGGTTAGTGAGCATACAGAGAAAACTGACCTGGATCTGTGAGCCAGAGAGAGACCATAAATCTGAGCTTAGTTTGGCCCTTGGGAAGGCAATAGGAAGGCTGTCAGAATCTGGCCTGGTGTTTTTCAGGATGGACAGAAACCATACATGCTTAAGAATTCTGACACAAGAGGAAATAAGTGTGGAGCAGGAATATCCATAGAAGGTCTGAGAAAGCCTCATTATTCCTTAGTAGGGCTAATGCAAGGTATTCATTTCCCTGAGGCTGTTAGGAAAGATGGGTGGAGGACATGACTAAAATGTAAATAAAAAAACAACAACAGAATGAGAAAGTAGCTTTGAAACATAAACACATCCATATGTAAAACAGAGAGCCAGTGGGAATTTGCTATATGATGCAGGGAGCTCAACTTGGTCTCTATGACAATCTAGAGGGGTGGGATGGGGCCAGGGATGGGAGGGAGGTTCAAGAGGGAAAAGACATATGTATACCTATGGTTGATTCATGTTGTATGGCAGAAACTAACACAACACTGTAAAACAATTATCCTCCAATTTTAAAAAAGTTAAAAAAAAAGAGTAACAGAAGACTACAAGTAACATGAAAAAAAAAAAAAAATCAAGATAACATGACCACCAAAATATCACAATAATCATCCAGTAACCATCCTAAAAGACACAGAGTTAAAAAATTGAAAAGAGTTGTTTGAAGGAAGATCAAAAAGCTATAAGCAATACGGAAAGACATTTTGACAAAATTAGGAAATCAATATATGAACAAAATGAGAAATTTAAGAGACTGAAATCATAAAAAGAACCAAACAATAATTCTGGAGCTGAAGAATACAATGAATGAAATTTTTTAAAAAAATGCAATACACAGAGTCAACAGCTGACTAGGTCAAGCTGAAAAGGTGATCTATGAATTACAAGGGAGAACAAGAGATATTCTCTAAACCATGTTAAAATAACCATCAAATATCAGAGACAAAAGAGAGTTTCTTAAAAGTAGTAAAAGGAATTGTGATTTACACAAGGTACAAGGGAACCTCCCATCAGGCAATCAATGAATCAAGCAAAAATTATTTAGGCCAGGAGAAAGTGGGATAATATATCCAAAGTGCTAAAAGAAAAAAACCTGCCAAACAAGAATACTTTTCCCAGAAAAGCTGTCCTTCTGAAATGAAGAAGAAATAAATACTTTCCAAACAAACAAAAACTGAAGGGAGTTCATCATCATTTAGTTCAGTTCAGTCGCTCAGTCATGTCTCACTCTTTGCTACTCCATGGACTGCAGCATGCCAGGCCTCCCTGATCACCAGCTCCTGGAGTTTACTCAAACTCGTGTCCATTGAGTTGGTGATGCCATCCAAGTATCTCATCCTCTCTTGTCCCCTTCTCCTCCTGCCTTCAATCTTTCCCAGCATCAGGGTCTTTTCAAATGAGTCAGTTCTTTGCATCAGATGGCCAAACTATTGGAGTTTCAGCTTTAGCATCAGTCCTTCCAATGAATATTCAGGACTGATTTACTTTAGGATGGACTAGCTGGATCTTCTTGCAGTCCAAGAGACTCTCAAGAGTCTTCTCCAACACCACAGTTCAAAAGCATCCATTCTTTGGTGCTCAGCTTTATTTATAGTCCAACTCTCACATCCATACCTGACTACTGGAAAACCATAGCTTTGACTAGATGGACCTTTGATGGCAAAGTAATGTCTCTGCTTTTCAATATGCTGTCTAGGTTTGTCATAGCTTTTCTTCCAAGGATCAAGTGTCTTTTAGTTTCATGGCTGCAGTCACCATCTGCAGTGATTTTGGAGCCCCCAAAAATAAGTCTGTCACTGTTTCCACTGTTTCCCCATCTATTTGCCATGAAGTGATGGGACCAGATGCCATGATCTTTGTTTTCTGAATGTTGAGTTTTAAGCCAAATTTTTCACTCTCCTCTTTCATCACCATTAAACCTGCCTTATAAGAAATACTGAAAACAATTCTTCACGTTGAAGTGAAAGCATATGAAAATATATAACACACCAGTAAAGGTAAATATATAGTCAAATTCAGAATACTATTGCACTGTGATGTTAGACACTTAATTCTAGCACAAAGCTTAAAGGACAATAATATTCAAAATAACTACAGCTACAATAATTTGTTACTGAATATACAATATAAAAAGAGGAGAATAATGGCATCGAAGACATAAATGGAAAGGAGAATTTTAAAACTTGAGTTTTGATGCAAAAAGTTAACTTGTTATCTTTAAAATCTATTAAAAATCAATTCAAAAAGAAAGCAGCTGGAGGGAGAAAGGAACAGTGGAAGAATAAATAAGCCAGAAAACAATGAATAAGATGACATTAGTAAGTCTTTATCTGTCAAACCCAGGGATTGAACCTGGATCTCCTGCACTGCAGTCAGAGTCTTTACCATCTGAGCCACCAGGGAAGCTTATCTATCAATAATTAATCTTAATGTAAAAAGATTAAATTCACCAAACAAAATGCATAGAGTGGCTGATTGATTTAAAAAACAAGACCCAACTATATACTGCCTGTAAAAGATTCACTTCAGATTTAAGGACACACTTAGGCACAAAGTGAAGGAATAGAAAAACATATTCCATGAAAGTGGAAATCGAAAGAGTAGGTATGGCTATACATGTATCAGGCAAAGTACATTTTAAACCAAAAACTATAATGAGACAAAGAATATCATTATATAATGATAAGTCAATTCATCAAGATGATGTAACAATCATAAATAACATATGCACCCAACATCCGAACACTTCAATATATTAAGCAAATACTAATATATCTGAAGGGAGACATATACAATAATAAGAGAGGACTTCAATACCCCACTATCAAAAATGAATAGGAAAAGAAAATCAGAAGGAAACTTACAGCGTACTTTAAACCAAGTGGACCTAACAGGCATATATGAAACATGGCATCCAACAGCCGCAGAGTACACATTCTTCGCAAGGTCACGTGGAGCATTCTTCAGGATACATTATGCGATAGGTAACAAAACAAGTCTTAGCAAATTTAAGAAGACTGAAATCATACTAAGTATGTTTCCCAACCATAATAATACAAAGTTAAAAAATCAATAAAAAGAGGAAAGTTGGAAAATTCACAAATATGTGAAAATTAACACACTTAAGAACCAATGAATAAAAAAATAAGATCAAAAGGAAAATAAAATTATGAAATAAATGAAAATGAAAACAAAACATACCAAAATATATGGAATTCTGCAAAAGCAGTGCTAAGAGGTTTTAGTAACAAACACCTACAGAAGAAGCAAGATAGATGTCAAATAAACAAACTAACTTAATACCTCAAGGAACTAAAAGAAGAACAATTGAAACCCAAAGTCAGTAGAAGAAAGGATTAACAAAGATCAGAGCAAAAAGAAATGAAGTATAGACTAAAATGACAACAGAAAAGATCAGTGAAACCAATAGGTGGTTTTTTGAAAAAACAAAACCTTTAGCTAGATTCACCAATAAAGAAAAATGAAAAGAACTAAATAAATTCAGAAATAAAAGAGGCATTACAACTAATACCACTGAAATACAAAGAATCATAAGAGACTATACTGTGAACAATTGTACACCAAAACATTTGGAAACCTAGAAAAAATGAATAAATTCCTATAATTGTACAACCTACCATAACTGAATCATGAAGAAATAGAAAATATGAACAGTAAATAATTAGTAAGTATTAAATTGGTAATCAAAAATCTCCCAACAAATTGATTGTTTCCCCAATAAACCAAAGGATGGTTTCCCCAACAAATTCTACCAAACATTTAAATAAGAAGTAATGTCAGCCAATTCTTCTCAAACTCTTCCAAAACATGAAAGAGCGGAGAACATTTCCAATCTCATCTTATTTGGCTAGCATTCACTCAATACCAAGCGAGTGATCAGTTCAGTTCAGTTCAGTCACTCAGTCGTGTCCGACTCTTTGCGACCCCATGAATCACAGCACGCCAGGCCTCCCTGTCTATCACCAACTCCCAGAGTTCACATCCATCGAGTCAGTGATGCCATCCAGCCATCTCAACCTCTGTTGTCCCTTCTCCTCCTGCCCCCAATCCCTCCCAGCATCACAGTCTTTTCCAATGAGTCAACTCTTCGCTTCAGGTGACCAAAGTACTGGAGCTTCAGCTTTAGCATCATTCCTTCCAAAGAAATCCCAGGGCTGATCTCCTTTAGGATGGACTGGTTGGATCTCCTTGCAGTCCAAGGGACTCGCCAAGAGTCTTCTCCAACACCACAGTTCAAAAGCATCAATTCTTCAGCACTCAGCTTTCTTCACAGTCCAAATCTCACATCCATACATGACCACTGGAAAAACCATAGCCTTGACTAGACGGACCTTTGTTGGCAAAGTAATGTCTCTGCTTTTGAATATGCTATCTAGGTTGGTCATAACTTTCCTTCCAAGGAGTAAGCGTCTTTTAATTTCATGGCTGCAATCACCATCTGCAGTGATTTTGGAGCCCCCCAAAATAAAGTCTGACACTGTTTCCACTGTTTCCCCATCTATTTCCCACGAAGTGATGGAACCAGATGCCATGATCTTAGTTTTCTGAATGTTGAGCTTTAAGCCAGTTTTTTCACTCTCCTCTTTCACTTTCATCAAGAGGCTTTTGAGTTCCTCTTCACTTTCTGCCATAAGGGTGGTGTCATCTGCATATCTGAGGTTATTGATATTTCTCCCATGATAGAAGGGGAAAAAAAACTCTAGATCAATATTCCTGATTAACACACAAGCAAACATTCTCAGCAAAATACCAGCAAATTTAATTCAACATCACATTAAAGACATCACACAGCATGATCAAGTGGGATTGATTCCAGGGATGCAAGACATGCAGATTAACAAACGTGATATTCCACATTAATAGAAACAAGTACAAAACTCATATGGTCATCCCAATAGATGATGAAAAAGCATCTGAAAAAACTCAACATCCTTTCATGGTAAAAACCCTCAAGAAAGTGGGTATAAGAGAAATATACTTCAAGGGACTTCTCTGGCGGCCCAGTGGCAAAGATTCTGCCTGACAATGCAGGAGACACAGGTTCTGATCCTTGGTCCAGGAAGATCCCACATGCCGCAGGGCAACCAAGCCCATGTGCCACAACTACTGAGCCTGCATTCTGGAGCCTAGGAGCTGCAACTCCTGAGCCCATGTGCCATAACTACTGAAGCCCACACACCTATGCCCCACATAGAGCCCATGTCCCCAAACAAGAGAAGCTACCACAATGAGAAGCCCACATGACACAGCTAGAGTAGCCCCTGCTCACCACAACCAGAGAAAGCCCATGCACAGCAACAAAGAACCAGCATAGCCAAAAACAAATAAGTAAAAAGTTTAAAAAAGAACTATATCTCAATATAATAAAGTGCATACACGACAAACTTACAGCTGATATCACACTCAACATTTTAGTTGAAAATTTTTACTCTCAGATTAGGAAAAAGACAAGGATGCCCACTCTCACCATTCTTATTCAACATAGTACTAAAGTCTTCAGCAGAGTAATCAAGAAAGATAAAGAAACAAAAGGCAACCAAAACAGAAAGGAAGAAGTAAAATGTCTGATTGTTGATGACACAGCATGTAAAATATTCTTAAGCGTCACTCAGTCGTGACCAACTCTTTGCAACCCTATGGACTGTAACTTGCCAGGCGCCTCTGTCCATGGGATTTTCCAGGCAAGAATACTGGAGTGGGTTGCCATTCCCTTCTCCAGAGGATCTTCCCGACCCAGGGATCAAACTGGGTCTCCTACATTATAGGCAGATTCTTTATCATCTGAGCCCCCAGGGAACCCCTAAAGACTCCACCAAAAACCTGTTAGATCAAATACATAATTGAGTATAGTTGGATGACAGAAATTCAATATACAGAATGAGTTGTGTTTCACTATGCATTAACAACAAGATATCTGAAAAAGTAATAAAGGAAACAATTCTATTCACAATAGCATCAAAAATAATAAAATATTTAGAAGTAAATTTAAGCAAAGTTATTACATCTGTAAGAATGGCTATTATCAAAAAGGTAAGTAATAATAAGTGTTGGATGTGGAGAAATGGAACATTCAGGCACTATTGGTAGAAATGTAAATTGGCACAGCCACTAAGGAAAAAAGTATGAAGGTTCTTCAAAATTTAAACCATATGATCCAGCCATTTCAATTCTGGGTATATATCCAAAGAATATGAAATCACTCTCTCAAAGACATATCTGAACTCCTACATTCATTGCAGTATTGCTACATAGCCAAGATATATAGCTGTATGTTGATAGGATACAATTCTGTTTTAAGAAAGAAAGAGATCATGTTATTTATGAAAGCGTGGGTACAACTTGAGGGCATTGTACTAAGTGAAACAAGTCAGACAGAGAAAGACAAATTCTGTATGACATCATTTGTATGTGGAATCTTAAAAAGCTAAGCTCAAAAAAACAGAAAGAATGATAGTTGCCAGGGAATGGGGGAAGGGTGGGAGAAATGAAAGATATTAGTACAAATTTCCAGTTCCATAACGACTACATTCTGGAATTTAAATATGCAGTATGGTGATTATAATTAGTAATCCTGTATTATATACTTGAAATTTGCTAAGAAAGTAGGTCTCAATATTCTCACCACAAAACTGAAATGTTACTTATGCTAAATGATGAAGATGTTAACAAATCCCACTGTTAGTTGGGCTTTGTAATATATACATTTTGTAATATGTAAGTGTATCAAATCATCACATTGTACATCTTAAACTTACACAATGTTGTATGTCGATTATATCTCAGTAAAGTTGGTGGAACAAACATTCCTAGGACACATTTGGTGCTCCACAAATATGTCTTAAATAAGGGGAAAGACCAAATAAAGGAATAATTCCTTGTGTGCAAAGAATTGTGTTCTGCATAGTTAACATTATAAATGAGAAAACTAAAGCTTAAGAAGGTGAGTGATTTTCCCAACGTCATTTATTCAATAAATTGATGCTGGATCCAGGAATCAAGCCCCCATTTTCTGATTCAGGGCTGCGATATGCTCAAAAATGCTATGTAATAACATATCTGCAAAGGGTACTTTACCCAACTCCCCATATTTAACTTTTCTTCAATAGCATAACCTCTTTTGGAGATTGAGTTTCAGCAAAAATGAAAATATCCCTAAGTTATTTCTAACATTTATTTTCAAATAGCAATGTGAGGTCATTCTTTCAAAAACATTCTACTTTTTATGAAATGGAAAATACATTCAAAATGTATTTATTTATTGCAGATAGATTGAAAATAATGTCAGGTACCTGTGGTGTTACACTAAATTATTCCCTTTTCTTTCCTAAAGCAAATGGTATTATCAACCTCATGCCACACAAGTCTGATACCACGCTGCCCCATGATATTGAATTAACCTTTACCTGACATTTCTAGGTAATCATTTTGGGAGCCATCCAATAAATCATTTAATAAAATGAAAATGGAATAACTTTGTAGAAAGAGTGTGTGCTCATTTTAAGTACTCCTAAATCGAGGCAATTGCACTCAACGACAAAAATAGCTCTTTGCATCTCCCAACAAAGGGATCCGCCTTCCACAAAGACAGCCAGGAAGTATCCGGCCATGAATCAGAATAGGCTCCTTAATGACATCCTCAAACAAGGACTGTGTTTAAGGGACTATGCCCGTGGGGTTTTCTTTCCTGCCCTCTTCCACATTTGTGGCCACTGAACTTTTGCAATTGATCAAAAAAGCAGATTGCTTTTTGCAAGGACATTGCATCACTGTGTGGTATAAAAACTGCTATCTAAAACTCCTTACCATTTAGCTTAAGCAATCACTTGCCTTTTGGAGAGAGAAGTTGCCATCTATTTTAAAATATGGAAACGGATGGAAAAGTCACCTTGAAGATAATTTTGTTTCTGCAAAAGGCCATTTGAATGACTTAGTTATGCCAATATAAAGAACAGGGAGCCAGTTGTTAACATGCTTAAGTGTCTTAGCAAATCTTAATACCCTCATATTCCATGTTGATTTCTCAGAACAAATAGACTAGCATGCCTAAGGAGGCTAGAACCTGAAGGAAGGAGAGAAGTCATACCTGAAATTCTTATCTTGGAGATCTAAAGTTAGGAAATTAGAGAAATGATCCAGAATAGTTTCAACCAAGGCCCAATCATAAGACAAGGAAATAAAATTCCTTTGAAAAATGAGGCTACCACAAACTAGCAACACTATCTCAACACAAAAGTCTGAGATTGTAAGCGAGGGTAGATTTAATGGGAAAAAATAGCTTGTATAGCTGCTACTTACCCTCCGAAATACTTTCTTTATTGTGTTCTCAGATAAAAAAAAAATCTACCATCTCACTCATAGGGGATCTTTGAAGACTCACACAGCAAAGACCCTTCTGAGGATTTTAAATGATAATTGGCTTGAGAGAGTAATGCAATTAATGTATCTAACAGTATAAACTGTGGAAAATTCTTAAAGAGATGGGAATACCAGACCACCTGACCTGCTTCCTGAGAAATCTGTATGCAGGTCAGGAAGCAACAGTTAAAACTGGACATGGAACAACAGACTGGTTCCAAATAGGAAAAGGAGTACGTCAAGGCTGTATACTGTCACCTTACTTATTTAATTTACATGCAGAGTACATCATGAGAAAGGCTGGGCTGGAGAAAGCACAAGCTGGAATCAAGATTGCTGGGAGAAATATCAATAACCTCAGAGATGCAGATGACACCACCCTTATGGCAGAAAGTGAAGAAAAACTAAAGAGCCTCTTGACGAAAGTGAAAGAAGAGAGTGAAAAAGGTGACTTAAAGCTCAACATTCAGAAAACTAAGATCATGGCATCCGGTCTCATCACTTCACGGCAAATAGATAGGGAAACAGTGGCTGACTTTATTTTTCTGGGCTCCACAATCACTGCAGATGGTGATTGCAGCCATGAAGTTAAAAGACGCTTCTCCTTGGAAGTAAAGTTATGACCAACCTAGACAGTGTATTGAAAAGCAGAGGCATTACTTTGCCAACAAAGGTCCATCTAGTCAAGGCTATGGTTTTTCCAGTGTTCATGTATGGATGTGAGAGTTGGACTATAAAGAAAGCTGATAGCCAAAGAATTGATGCTTTTGAACTGTGGTGTTGGAGAAGACTCTTGAGAGTCCCTTGGACTGCAAGGAGATCCAACCAGTCCATCCTAAAGGAGATCAGTCCAAGGTGTTCATTGGAAGGACTGATGTTGAAGCTGAAACTCCAGTACTTTGGCCACCTGATGCAAAGAGCTGACTCATTTGAAAAGACCCTGATGCTGGGAGGGACTGGGGGCAGGAGGAGAAGGGGATGACAGAAGATGTGATGGCTGGATGGCATCACCAACTCAATGCACATGGGCTTGGGCAGACTCCAGGAGTTGGTGATGGACAGGGAGGCCTGGCATGCTGTGGTTCATGGGATCGCAAAGAGTCAGACATGACTGAGCAACTGAACTGAACTGAACAGTGAGTAAAAAGCAGAGAATAGTGATCAATTAGGAGTTCCACTTTGACAACAATGAAATCAGGATATTCATTACTTTAAAAAGACTGGCATTTGCTTACATTCCAAAAAATGGGAAGTTTTGCATCTCTGGGAAGTGTATGTTGTTTAGTTGCTAAGTTGCGTCTGACTCTTTGTGACCTCCTAGACGGCAGCACCAGAGAAGGCAATGGCACCCTACTCCAGTACTCTTGCCTGGAAAATCCCATGGACGATGGAGCCTGGTAGGCTGCAGTCCAAAGGGCTGCTAAGAGTCAGACACGACTGAGCGACTTCACTTTCACTTTTCACTTTCATGCATTGGAGAAGGAAATGGCAACCCACTCCAGTGTTCTTGCCTGGAGAATCCCAGGGACGGGGGAGCCTGGTGGGCTGCCGTCTATGGGGTCACACAGAGTCGGACACGACTGGAGCGACTTAGCAGCAGCAGACTGCAGCACACCAGGCTTCCCTGTCCTTCACTATCTCCCTTAGTTTGCTCAAACTCATGTCCATTGAGTTGATGATTCCAGTCAGCCATCTCATCCTCTGTTGCCCCCTTCTTCTCCTACCCTTAATCATTCCCAGCATCAGGGTCTTTTCCCTTAAAGGAAAGTGGATACAAATAGATTGCTGCTGCTGCTGCTAAGTCACTTCAGTCGTGTCCAACTCTGTGCGACCCCATAGACGGCAGCCCACCAGGCTCCCCCGTCCCTGGGATTCCCCAGGCAAGAACACTGGAGTGGGTTGCCATTGCCTTCTCCAGTGCATGAAAGTGAAAAGTGAAAAGTGAAGTCGGTCAGTCCTGTCTGACTCTTTAGCGATCCCATGGACTGCAGCCCACCAGGCTCCTCTGTCCATGGATTTTCCAGGCAAGAGTACTGAAGTGGGGTGCCATTTAGTGGCTATCAAATAGGGGTGATTGTGCCCTCTCTCATGGAACATTTGGTAATGCCTAGAGACATTTCTGTTTGTCACAACCGACATTGGTATCTAATGGATAAAGGCCAGAGATGTGCTGAAACATCCTACAATGCAGAGGACAGCCTCCCACTACAAAGAGTTGTCTATCCAACCTATCAGTAGAACTGAGGTTTGGAAAACCTGATATAAATAAAAAAGAATCATCTTAAAGTCACACACAGAAAAAAAAAAAAAAAAACACTCAGCTCTCTCTACAAACTCCCAAAAAAGTCAATAAATTTGACAACAGACAAAAACTTCAAAATCCTTCCATTTTCAGATGCCTGATTAAATTCTTCATCCTATAATATATTCATAGGGTATATTGAAGAAAACTCTTCAGTCATTCTTTCCAGTATAATTCTAAATCTACACTGACATTCTGGAAGTATTAAAGATTGACTCTGAGAATTTTGCTGCTGTTCAGTTGCTAAGTTGTGTCTGAATCTCTGTGACCCCTCAGACTGCAGCACACAGGCTTCCCTGTCCTTCACTATCTCCTAGAGTTTGCTGAAACTCATGTCCACTGATTCTGTGATGCTATCCAACCATCCCATCTTCTGTTGCCCCCTTCTCTTCCTGCCCTCAGTCTCTCCCAGCATCAGGGTCCTTTCTAATGAGTCAACTTTTCTCATCAGGTGGCCAAAGTATTGGAGCTTCAACTTCAGCATTAGTCCTTCTAATGAATATTCAGGGTTGATTTCCTTTAGGGGGCTTCCCCTGTGGCTCAGCTGGTAAAGAATCCATCTGTAATGCGGGAGACCTGGGGTCCATCCCTGGGTTGGGAAGATCCCCTGGAGAAGGGAAAGGCTACACACTCCATTATTCTGGCCTGGAGAATTCCATGGGCTGTATAGTCTATGGGGTCTCAAAGAGCTGAACACGACTGAGTGACTTTCACTTTCCTTTAAGATTGATTGATTTGGTCTCCTTGGTGTCCAAGGACTTTCAAGAGTCTTCTCCAGCACTACAATTCAAAAGCATCAATTCTTTGGTGCTCAGCCTCTTTATGGTCCATCTCTCACATCCTTATGTGACTACAAGAAAAACCATAGCTTATCTATACCTAAATGGACAAGCAATTTTACTTGTACATTATGGGGCAGTTTGTGCACTTGGCACTTTAGCAAAAGAAACTGAACTATAAAACAAAATTTCAATAAAAAGCCAGTGTATAAAGCAGTGTAAAAAGCAGTGCATAAAGTATTATGCAGCTTAGGGCCACCTAAGATGAGCTGCTCTCTGATTTGTAATTTAATATTAAGTCTGGTCAAACAGAACAAAGTTTGAGTCCCAACTCCATTTTAACAAACTGCTCCATTATGAATGTGAGATCCAGACACCTCACCTAAAAATGATGATTGTATTTATCTGAGGTGCTAATTAGGAAAGTTAAACTCTGTGGTGCTCAACAAAATATTTAGGACATTAACAGTCTGACACTCAACAAATACAAACAACAGTGACATGTTCCAAGCTAACCTAGTTAAGTATCGCAAAATGAAACTTGATTGAAAGAAGAGAATTTGGGGGGATTTTCTACATGGATAGTGTCTCTTCTAGAAATTATGACTTTCAGTAAAATATCAATTCAAACAACTAAGGTACTGAAAGACAAGGGGAAGCTTACATATTACTTCATGCTGATTCTAAATCAGGGTATTTTGTTAATGTTGACATAAAGGGAAATTTTATCACATAGAGTAATAGATGGATTATAGTAAGGATTTCCATAGTTTTACTGTGATAGAACTTCAACTGTTGAATGACCCACTTAAATATTCAAAATCTCACCCAAAGAAATAAGTGTAAATATAAAAGACAATGAAAAATGACATAGTTTTGTTGGAAATTATAAATTTATATATTTAAACAAAACATAATAAAACAAAACAAAAATTAACATTATTGACAATTTAACACTAACCATATATGATTCAGAGATGAATAACTAACTGAATTCTCAACTTCTCAATGAGAATTTCTTAGGGACATACTGACCTCATCTAATGGAGAACATACTGTCTCTCAATAATCCCAAAATATCTACCCCAGGGTACCTATCCATGTTACACCATTAACAGCATTTGATTCATAACCCTTTCAAATCAAAACCAACTTCATATGTTGTCCAGTTATGCACTAGTGACCCAATACAAATACATAATTTATTGTTTATTGTTCCAAGTGGGTAGCTAAATCCATAGCCTTCAAATGATTTACACTTTCCTATACTCAATCTGTTACACATGTCACAGTCTTGCTATCAGACATATGACTTTAGCCTAGAATTTTGGCCCTCCTGTACACTAATTAAAGAATAAGACAGAACCTATAAAAGAAAGCAGCTTTGTGATAGAGTTTTCTCAATACACCTTTATGCTGCAATATCCCATTGTCAATAAACCAAAACTCATATGCTTTAAAAAGTTTACTGTTCACCTGAAACTATCACAGAATTGTTAATAAGCCACATTCCAATACAAAATAAAATTGTAATTTAAAAAAGCAGGGATTTTTAATTTAAAAAAGCATGAAATTCCCCAGAGGCTCCCATCAATAGTAAAGGAACAGCAGCAACAGGAGTAAGAAAGTTATGAGAGATAACCTCAACTAACAAAGTGCATGGGATACAGTAGGATACAAACAATATTAACTATGTTTAATATTACTAAATGAATTTGAAATATCAACATTTAAATCCACTCATTTTCTATAACCAGAATACAGAGAGCATAATTTACCTCACAAACTTTCAGTCTATACAAATATCTCCAAGAGACTTTTAAATTATTATGTGTGAATTTTCTATAGCAAATTACTTTACATACCTCTTTAAATATACATCTAAATAAAGGAAACATTAGTTGACAGTTGGAAAATTATAGTATATGCAGAATAATTTTATTCTAATTATATGCCTGGAAAGATACATGTTATTTTATCCATTGTTCATTTCATTCTTTTGGAAGATTTCTCTCTCTTAGTCCATGTAATTTGGGGAACTGAGATTGAGAACTATTCAGTTAAGTTCAGTTCAGTCACTGAGTCGTGTCCAACTCTTTGCAACCTCATGAATTGCAGCATTCCAAGGCTCCCTGTCCATTACCAACTCCTGGAGTTCACTCAGATTCATGTCCATCGAGTCAGTGATGCCATCCAGCCATCTCATCCTCTGTCATCCCCTTTTCCTCCTGCCCCCAATCCCTCCCAGCATCAGGGTCTTTTCCAATGAGTCAACTCTTCGCATCAGGTAGCCAAAATATTGGAGTTTCAGCTTTAGCATCAGTCCCTCCAATAAACACCCAGGACTGATCTCCTTTAGAATGGACTGGATGGATCTCCTTGAAGTCCAAGGGACTCTCAAGAGTCTTCTCCAACACTACAATTCAAAAGCATCAATTCTTCGGTGCTCAGCTTTCTTCACAGTCCAACTCTCACATCCATACATGACCACTGGAAAAACCATAGCCTTGACTAGACAGACCTTTGTTGGCAAAGTAATGTCTTGGCTTTTCAATATGAGAACCATTAGAATGGTATAAATATGAACTTCATGGAGACCTTTGCCCCACATATGGACAAACTATGCTGAGAAAGGCAGAGGGTATAAAGAAATAGGATTCCAAACATAAAGAGATGTAGTCATTACAGTTTCTGATCATTCCTAGGAAGATTTTAGTCTTAAGATTAATGGGAATTCATGAAGCAACTGACAAGAATCAATCAGGAGACAAGCATGGTCATATTAACACATGGCAAGATAACTCAACTACAGTGTGGGACATAGTTTGGATGGAGAATAGAATGAGTGTGTGAAATCCATTTTAGAGGCTATTTTTAAGATTTAGACAAAAAAATCAAAGCATCTTCTCATCTGAGTCTTCCTTGACCAATATTAAACTGGAAAAAGAGTATCCCCTGCTACTAAGTTTTTTAATGACATCTTTTTTTTCATCATATTTACCATAATTTAAATGTGTAACTTGTCTGCTATGTTTTTAATGCATGCTTTTCACTAAACTTTCCAATTAGCTGCAGGGATTGTATTAGTTTTATTCACTTATTTAAACTACAGTTCATAGAAGAGGACTTAGTCCAGAAGTTAGGCCCAATAAATATTTGTTGAATCAATGAATGACCAACTGAGTAAGACCTAACACTAACCTTTATTGATTTCAAAATATGGTTTCAATAGACATGCTATCTCTGGACATATGATAAATAAAAAGAGATGAACATGAATACATGGAAGAACACTCATTTATATTAATTTAAACATCTATAAGATTTTTTCCCATGACTGTCAGTAAACTGTTTTATCTTTCTTTTGTCCAACATTATACATTCTAACAAACAGAAAATTAGCAGAAGTTGCTGGAAATTGCAAGAATGGGAAAGAGTTGGACAATGTATAGGGCAAATCCTTTGACTACTAAGTATAAAAAAGTTGCTTACAAACTAAATCTACACTAGCATCGAGATCTAAACCAAGCCTGAATATCTAATTACTAGTCGGATATATTTTCATACATTTTCACCTGCCCTCCAGTATATTAGTTTGATAATATAGAAAAAGAGTTCCTTGAAGGTTATTATAGATGAAACTGAATTTTCAGCACCTTCCCCTCACCACTATAGAAAAGTATACTTTTCATGGTGCTGAAACTCCAAAGATGGATGAGTAAACTTTCTGAAGGTCTAAATACAATCTCAGCTCTTCTTTTGATGCGTGACCACAGGACCATAAGTTTGTTGCTGGATTCATAATGAACCTCTCCCACTGGCTTAGTGAGATAAGGCACATTCTAATTATTTACTTTCAGGTTCTGAAATCACATTGAGTGCAAACCAGCATAGAATCAAATTCTGTTCTGACTGACTAATCTCTTAAGCAATACTGAGTCATACTTTAGGGAAGGTTATATTTTACCTGTACTGTGTAGATTTTCCATAATATGACATTAATAAGCAATTTTTATTGTTCTGTATAATCTGAATCTGTTTAGATTTAAAGAAGAAAATATTTCATCTCTGTATTAGAAAATATATGCTATACTCATACTGTGTGTTTATTTTTAAATTAGTTTGGTTCTACATAACATTAACATGATGATTTCTTTTCGAATGTCTCCCTTGGATAACACGGTTTAGTCTATATAAAGTCTCAAAGAAAATCACAGCATTACCTGACAAATAGGACATAAAGATTACACATGCATTATGGGAAAGATATAGGAAGCCAAATTTGCTAAGTATATTATTTCCATGTGCCCTATCTAGGTTTTAAGAAGAGTCGGTTTCTGAATTATTTCCAATGGTTAACATGACTATTATTCACCATAAAAGAAAAATAATGTTAGCTTCTTTTTTGTTTAGCTGTTACTTAGCTACTTCCTTATTATAGAGCTCTAAATTCAGTTAGCAAATGTCCTTTTGAGTTCTGGGTGGAAATTATTTTGGCTAAGTTCCTAAAATCGGGAAGATAAAATAAGTATTTAAATGGATATGACTTGTGCCTTTGAGTAAATATCCTGGGGAAGTTAATGTCTTTTAATTAATTCCCTTTCATAGAAGAGATAGACAATTTATTTTTAGTATACAACTTGGGATGTTGTTTATATTGTTCTACAGCTCTATTTAGAGCACAGAGGTGTCACATTAAAATCACACTCCTGAATGAAGGGAAAGAATTGATAACTACTCAACATTTCAATAAGGTTCTCACAACAACCTAGACAGAGTTTGGGAAGAGAGGCTGGAATCCTCTGAAGGTAAGTTAATACCCCCAAAGTTAACCACATTCTGTTTTTGTCCATGCTCTGTGACCACCTGAATTACTTTAAATAGTGGCTGAGTACTTTAGGAACTCAATGAATTCTTTAGAACATAGTCAACTCTTTCTAATTTTCATCAATCTTCAAAAAATCCTGTGTTCCTTTAATAAATATCTGATCTTTTTCTATTTTCTGCACTGCATTGAGGCACTTGCAAAAGCACCATGAACACATGTTATGTCTCTACAAAGGGTGCTTCACTACATTTCATTTAACCTGTGTAATAATACAGTAAAGTAGCTTTCTGGAAAACAGACCCAAGGGAAGTTGCTACTCCCCATTTGATAATCTACTTAATTTGATATCATGAGGAAATTAAATCACTAGCTCATTTACTATAGAGCATGTGGTAAGGACTTTCCTATTTTTGGCACACAGTCCACTAAAACTTTTAAGAATTATAAAAACTGGACTGATATTATAGAAAGTAGTACACTGAATAATGCTGGTTCTGGCTGAGAAAGGAAAAAAATAAAAAGAGGTTGTTGCTGAGAGAAAAATAAAGCATTTAGTATGAAGGAATCTACATGTTATGAGACTACTTTTTAGCCACTCACAAAGAAATCAGAGCTAATAAATTTTCTATAAAATGAATGTGTTGGATAAGAAATACATTCTGAAACTCATTTCAGCTCTTAAAAATGATGCTACTTTTCCAAAGTTTGATTATTATAAGAAATATTTTGATGGCAAGTAGCAAAACATCTCAGGCTATCTTAAGCTAAACAAATAAATAAGCTTATAAAGGGTGAACCTAACTCAAAACTCAAGAACAGTTGAGAGAAAAAAAATAATTAAGAGATTCTAATACAAAAGAGAAATGATGGTCACTTCGACTATTGTTGTCAGCAAAGACGGTTTGAAATGCAAAGGCACAAGCATTTCTGATGGCAGAAACAACAGAACCTTTCGCATTATTGCATATTGAAGGTGAGAAAGAAATACCAAGGAAAGCTTGCTTTTGTTTAGCCATTTTGTTTGTATGAATAACAGGATGGAAGAATTCAGGGTAGTTTGTCTGTGTGTTAGTTCCTCAGTCATGTCTGACTGTTTGTGACCCCAAGGACTGTAGCCCACCAGGCTACTCTGTCCATGGGTTTTCCAGGCAAGAATACTGGAGTGGGTCACCATTTCCTTCTCCAGTTTGGGACATGTTAACTCTAAATACTTACATATAGCCTGAGAAGAAACGTAATACATAAAGTAGTGATATAGTTAAACCCATCCTTTTTCCCTACAGAATTTTTCCTTTATGAATCAAAAATACATTCCACCCAAGGTTACAAGCGTTCCTTATGTTTTCTTCTGTTGGTTTTACAGTTTTATTTTTATAGTTAAATCTTTAATTCACATAGAGTTTGTAAGCTAAAGGGAGAGTCAGGTGATACAGTTCCTAAAAAAATTTCCCACAGATGAAGGATAACTATGTGTCATGAACTGAGGTGTATGATGATCTCAATACTGAGCATCTGGTGCAATCCTGTAAGGCAACTATCTTTCAATTAAAAGTAAATTTTTTTTTAAATACAACAAAACAATGTTTAACAGAGGAATTAATAAATAACTATAAAAATGGTCTATATTTGCATTAGTGGGCTTAAACCATATCTCAGATAATTACACATTGGTGTTGAAAAGAGCCATGGAGATTACCTAGTAGGTCTACTTCTGTTTGAAATGAAGACTACAGAAGCTCAAAAAAAAAAAAAAAGTTAGTCAATATAATACAATAAGATGTAAGCAGAGTTAAGACCAGGACCCTATTTCCTGTGTACCCTCATGAGTCTTTCTTGCCCTCTTCCATTTATTAATTCATCAACTATTTTTTCAGCATCTATTATGTGCAAGGCATCTGTTGGGTCCTACAGAGATGACAGAAGGTCAGTCCCCATGTTCAAAATTCTTAAACTGTGCTGACAATACAACAGTATGTACACAAAAACTATAACACAAGAGAGCATATAAGAACCAAACAAGTGGTCAGATATAGATTTTGAGTTCAAAGGAGAAAACAAGTCAAAGTTAGTATTTCTTTTCAAGTGCTTTCTTAAGTGTTTTACCAGTCCTCTCTCATTTAATCCTTAAAATGCAACTCTGTAAAATAGTTATTATTATGCCCACTTTACAGATGCAAACATGTCAATAGTTCTGAGTGATGTGCACAAGATAATACAGCTGCAAAGTGGTCAAACTTAGGCAATGACTCCAACTATTGTACCCCAGTGTGGGAAGGATAGCAAAACTTTGGTTAGAATATGAGAGGTGCACTAGGACATAAAGCATGCATAGTATTTCCAGTTATTAGAAAGAGAAGGAGTATCATGGACAAAGAGTGAACATATTGTAGGCATCAGGAAAAACATGACATTGCAGCGACAGCAACGTGATGAGTCCATGTAAAGCAGTGTTAGAAAATTAAGATGGAACGTTAGGAAGGGATCAAAACCAAGGTAAAGTGCTGGGCTTTCTATTGTAGGCAGTGGGAGATAATACAACTGTCTGGGTACAGGAGGAGTAGATAGAAAACAGACTTTTACTAACCTTAATCTGGCAGGAATATGGAATTTAAAAAGAGAAAAAGAGCAGAAAGACCCAAAATGGAATTGAAATATTTGAAATCCAGAACAGCAGCCTACACTAGAAATAATAACCAGCCAGATTTGTTTAAGGAGTCCTCACCAATAACACACCAGATTCGTTTCTTACCAGCTCTGAAAAATATGCCCTCACTCCCAATGTTTGTTTTTACGCACTGGCACCATTTTCAGTTACAAATATATTCAATAATATTTTGAAAAATTGAAATGTTGATTCTTATTTACTCAAATGTTTTTGTCTTTGTTTAGTCTGAAATTACTGAGGACTGACTCTGGTTACCAAAGAGTCCCTAAGAAAAATAGAATAGTTGGAGTATCTATCTAAAATCTGACCTAGATTAAATGTTCTGAATGTTTTCCATTATAAAGGACACGTCTACACGAATAAGGTGTTGAGAACAGCACACTGCTTATGATAAAGGATACTGTAATCAAGTGCTTGATAGCCCATTAAAAAAAAATACATTCTCACATAAGAACCCAATGTCAAAAATCTGCTTCTTTTTAACAAGGCAAAAAAAGAATATACTGATTGTAAAAGTGACAGGACTAGAAAAGAGAGACCTTTCTAAAGAGTCTGCTTTGCTGTCCAAAGAAGTAGAACACCTATTCTGAGATTTTCTCCTCAACTCTATTTTTAGTAGAGTTATAAAAATATATTTCTAACATATTAACATTATGTTAAGAGGCTGGAAATTGACTATGCTTGGAAAATATACACCATGGAAATCAAAAAACACTACAAATGCAGGCATCATTTTTAAGAGAATTTATTTGTCAACAAATTTGTCAATTTGTTAACCCTAATTATATATGTTCCAATTCTTTCCTATAGTTTAAACCCTCCCACTTGTATCAAGATGTTTGAGGACTTAGCACTTGAAAGAGAAATTTTAGAGATTTTTGAACTGAAAAATTAGGTATAATTTTGTTTTCTTAAAGAACAGCAGTTTTCTAATATTTATAATTTTCCCTTTGTGTAGCATTTATCTATAATGTTTTTTCCACTCAAGTATTTTCCTTAAATATAATGGTCTAGGTTCAGTTGTTCTCAAATACTGAAGCACATAAAAATCATACAGAGAAATGATTAAAACACAAATTCCTGGTTTGAGAATTACTCTGAGAATTTCTGACTCTGTGGATTTGAGCTGGGGCTTGAGAATTAACATTTCTAACAAGTTCCAGAATGATGCCTATTTCCTAGTTAGGAAAACTATTTGAATCATGGCTCAGTGGTAAAGAAGCTGCCTGTCAATGCATGAGACATGAGGTCAATCTCTGAATTGGGAAGATTCCCTGGAGAAGGAAATGGCTGCCACTCCAGTATTCTTGCCTGGGAAATCCCATGAACAGAGGAGTCTGGGAGGGGTTACAGTCCATGGGGTCACAAATGAGTTAGACACAACTTAATGACTAAACAATGCAAACCCTAACATTTTGAAAACTATTAGTCTAGTTTAGTAGATTTTGTTACTGACTAACTAGAAAATTTACCATAATTTTAACCAGTTTAACTTTCTGATGAAAAATTTTCTAAAAGAGAGAGGTCTACATTCTTAATTCATAATGCTTAGCAGACATAATTTCAGTTCAGTTCAGTTCAGTTGCTCAGTCGTGTCCGACTCTTTGTGACCCCATGAATTGCAGCACGCCAGGCCTCCCTGTCCTTCACCATCTCCCGGAGTTCAACAAAACTCATGTCCATCGAGTCGGTGATGCCATCCAACCATCTCATCCTCTGTCGTCCCCTACACTTCCTGCCCCCAATCCCTCCCAGCATCACAGTCTTTTCCAATGAGTCAACTCTTCGCATCAGGTGACCAAAGTACTGGAGCTTCAGCTTTAGCATCATTCCTTCCAAAGAAATCCCAGGACTGATCTCCTTTAGAACGGACTGGTTGGATCTCCTTGCAGTCCAAGGGACTCTCAAGAGTCTTCTCCAAAACCACAGTTCAAAAGCATCAATTCTTCGGTGCTTAGCTTTCTTCACAGTCCAACTCTCACATCCATAAATGACCACTGGAAAAACCATAGCCTTGACTAGACGGACCTTTGTTGGCAAAGTAATGTCTCTGCTTTTGAATATGCTATCTAGGTTGGTCATAACTTTCCTTCCAAGGAGTAAGCGTCTTTTAATTTCATGGCTGCAGTCATCATCTGTAGTGATTTTGGAGCCCCAAAAATAAAGTCTGACACTGTTTCCACTGTTTCCCCATCTATTTCCCATGAAGTGATGGGACCGGATGCCATGATCTTAATTTTCTGAATGTTGAGCTTTAAGTCAACTTTTTCACTCTCCTCTTTTACTTTCATCAAGAGGCTTTTTAGTTCCTCTTCACTTTCTGCAATAAGGGTGGTGTCATCTGCATATCTGATGTTATTGATATTTCTCCCAGCAATCTTGATTCCAGCTTGTGCTTCTTCCAGCCCAGCGATTCTCATGATGTACTCTACATATAAGTTAAATAAGCAGGGTGACAATATACAGCCTTGACATACTCCTTTTCCTATTTGGAACCATCTGTTGTTCCACGTCCAGTTCTAACTGTTGCTTCCTGGCCTGCATATAGGTTTCTCAAGAGGCAGGTCAAGTGGTCTAGTATTCTCTTCTCTTTCAGAATTTTCCACAGTTTACTGTGATCCACACAGTCAAACGCTTTGGCATAGTCAATAAAGCAGAAATAGATGTTTTTCTGGAACTCTCTTGCTTTTTCCATGATCCAGTAGATGTTGTGAATTTGATCTCTGGTTCCTCTGCCTTTTCTAAATCTAGCTTGAACATCTGGAAGATCACAGCTCATGTATTGCTGAAGCCTGACTTGGAGAATTTTGAGCATTACTTTACTAGCATGTGAGATAAGTGCAATTGTGTGGTAGTTTGAGCATTCTTTGGCATTGCCTTTCTTTGGGATTGGGATGAAAACTGACCTTTTCCAGTCCTGTGGCCACTGCTGAGTTTTCCAAATGTGCTGGCATATTGAGTGCAGCACTTTCACAGCATCATCTTTCAGGATTTGAAATAGCTCAAGTGGAATTCCATCACCTCCAATAGCTTTGTTTGTAGTCATGTTTTCTAAGGCCCCCTTGACTTCACATTCCAGGATGTCTGGCTCTAGGTGAGTGATCACACCATCGTGATTATCTGGGTCGTGAAGATCTTTTTTGTGCAGTTCTTCCATGTATTCTTGCCACCTCTTCTTAATATCTTCTGTTTCTGTTAGGTCCATACCATTTCTGTCCTTTATCAAGCCCATCTTTGCATGAAATGTTCCCTTGGTATCTCTAATTTTCTTGAAGAGATCTCTAGTCTTTCCCATTCTCTTTTTTTCCTCTGTTTCTTTGCACTGATCGCTGAGGAAGGCTTTCTTATCTCTCCTTGCTATTCTTTGGAACTCTGCATTCAGATGCTTTTATCTTTCCTTTTCTCCTTTGCTTTTTGCTTCTCTTCTTTTCACAGCTATTTGTATGGCCTCCCCAGACAGCCGTTTTGCTTTTTTGCATTTCTTTTCCACGGGGATGGTCTTGATCCCTGTCTCCTCTACAATGTCACGAACCTCCGTCCATAATTCATCAGGCACTCTATCAGATCTAGTCCCTTAAATCTATTTCTCACTTCCACTGTATAATCATAAGGGATTTGATTTAGGTCATACCTGAATGGTCTAGTGGTTTTCCCTACTTTCTTCAGTTTAAGTCTGAATTTGGCAATAAGGAGTTCATGATCTGAGCCACAGTCAGCTCCCAATCTTGTTTTTGCTGACCGTTTAGAGCTTCTTCATCTTCAGCTGCAAAGAATATAATCAATCTGACTTTAGTATTGACCAACAGGTGACATCCATGTGTAGAGTCTTCTCTTGTGTTGTTGGAAAAGGGTGTTTGCTATGACCAGTGTGTTCTCTTTGCAAAACTCTGTTTTAGCCTTTGCCCTGCTTCATTTTGTTTTCCAAGGTCAAACTTGCCTCTAACTCTAGGTTATCTCTTGACTACCTACTTCTGCATTCCAGTCCCCTATGATGAAAAGGACATCTTTTTTGAGTGTTAGTTCTAGAAGGTCTTCGAGGTCTTCATAGAACCACTCAACTTCAGCTTCTTCAGCATTATGGTTGAGGCACAGACTTGGATTATTGTGATGTTGAATGGTTTGCCTTGGAAACAAACAGATCATTCTGTCATTTTTGAGATTGCACCCAAGAACTGCATTTCAGACTCTTTTGTTGACTATGAGGGCTACACCATTTCTTCCAAGGGATTCTTGCCAACAGTAGTAGATATAATGGTCATCCTAATTAAATTCACCCATTCCAGTCCACTTTAGTTCACTTATTCCTAAAATGTCGATGTTCGCTCTTGCCATCTCCTGTTTGACCACTTCCAATTTACCTTGATTCATGGGCCTAACATTCCAGGATCCTATGCAATATTGTTCTTTACAGCATCAGACTTTACTTCCATCACCAGTCACATCCACAACTGGGTGTTGTTTTTCCTTTGGCTCCATCTCTTTATTCTTTCTGAAGTTATTTCTCCATTCGTCTCCAGTAGCATATTGGGCACATACCAACCAGTGGAATTCATCTTTCAGTGTCCTGTTTGCCTTTGCATACTGTTCATGGGGTTATCAAGGCAAGAATACTGAAGTGGTTTGCCATTTCCTTATCCAGTGGACCATATTTTTTCAGAAATCTCCACCATGACCCATCCGTCTCCTGTGGCCCTACACGGCAAGGCTCATTGTTTCACTGAGTTAGACACAGCTGTGGTCCATGTGATTAGATTGGTTAGTTTTCTGTGATTGTGGTTTTCAGTCTGTCATTACCAGATGGTCAACACCAAAATCAGACTGATTTTATTCTTTGCAGCCAAAGATGGACAACATCTATACAGTCAGCAAAAACAAGACCTGGAGCTGACTGTGGCTCAGATCATGAACTCCTTATTGCCAAATTCAGACTGAAATTGAAGAAAGTATGGAAAACCATTAGACCATCTAGGTATGCTGCTGCTACTGCTAAGTCACTTCAGTCATGTCCGACTCTGTGTGACCCCATAGACGTCAGCCCACCAGGCTCCCCCGTCCCTGAGATTCTCCAGGCAAGAACACTGGAGTGGGTTGCCATTTCCTTCTCCCCATCTAGATATGACCTAAATCAAATCCCTTACGATTATACAGTGGAGGTGAGAAATAGATTCAAGGGATTAGATCTGATAGAGTGCCTGAAGAACTACTGACGAAGGAGGCAGTGATCAAGACCATCCCCAAGAAAAAGAAATGCAAAAAGGCAAAAATGGTTGTCTGAGGAGCCCTTACAAATAGCTGTGAAAAGGAGAGAAGCTAAAGGGAAAGGAGAAAAGGACAGATATACCCATTTGAATGCAGAGCTCCAAAGAATAGCAAGGAAAGATAAGAAAGCCTTTCTCAGTGATCAATGCAAAGAAAGAGGAAAACAATAGAATGGGAAAGACTAGAGATCTCTTCAAGAAAGTCAGAGATACCAAGGGAATATCTCATGCAAAGATGGGCACAATAAAGGACAGAAAGGGTATGGACCTGACAGAAGCAGAAGATATTAAGAAGAGGTGGCAATAATACACAGAAGAACTATACAAAAAGATCTTCAAGACCCAGATAATCAAATAGGTGTGATCACTCACCTAGAGTCAGACATCCTGGAATGTGAAGTCAAGTGAGCCTTAAGAAGCATCACTACAAATAAAGCTAGTACAGGTGATGGAATTCCAGTTGAGCTACTTCAAATCCTAAAAGATGATGCTGTGAAAGTGCTGCACTCAATATGCCAGCAAATTTGGAAAACTCAGCAATGGCCACAGGATGAGAAAAGGTCAGTTTTCATTCCAATCCCAAAGAAAGGCAATGCCAAAGATGTTCAAACCACCACACAGTTGCACTCATCTCACATAGTAGCAAAGCAATGCTCAAAATTCTCCAAGCCAAGCTTTTACAGTATGTAAACCATGAATTTCCAGATGTTCAAGCTGGATTTAGAAAAGGCAGACAAACCAGAGATCAAATTACCATCATCCACTGGATTGTAGAAAAAGCAAGAGTTCCAGAAAAACATCTACTTCTGCTTAATTGACTACATGAAAGCCTTTGACTGTGTGGATCACAACAAACTGTGGAAAATTCTTAAAGAGATGGGAATACCAGACCACCTTACCTGCCTCTTAAGAAACCTGTATGCAGGTCAGGAAGCAACAGTTAGAACTGGACATGGAACAACAGACTGGTTCCAAACTGGGAAATACATCAAGGCTGTATATTGTCACCCTGCTTATTTAACTTACATGCAGAATACATCATGCGATATGCCAGGCTGGATGAGCACAAGCTGGAATCAAGATTGCCAGGAGAAATATCAGTAACTTCAGATATGCAGATGACACCACCTTTATGGCAGAAAACAAAGAATTAAAGAGCTTCTTGATGAAAGTGAAAGAGGAGAGTGAAAAAGTTGGCTTAAAGCTCAACATTCAGAAAACTAAGATCATGGCATCTGGTCCCATCACTTCATGGCAAATAGAGGGGGAAACAATGGAAACAGTGAGAGACTTTATTATTTGGGGGCTCCAAAATCACTGCAGATAGTGACTGCAGCCATGAAATTAAAAGACACTTGCTCCTTGGAAGAAAAGCTATGACCAACCTAGACAGCATATTGAAAAGCAGAGACATTACTTTGCCAACAAAGGTCCATCTAGTCAAGGCTATAGTTTTCCAGTAGTCATGTATGGATGTGAGATTTGGACTATAAAGAAAGCTGAGAGCCGAAGAATGGATGCTTTTGAAGTGTAGTATTGGACAAGATTCTTGAGAGTCCCTTGGACTGAAAGGAGATCCAACCAGTCCATCCTAAAGGAAATCAGTCCTGAATATTCATTGGAAGGAATGATGCTGAAGCTGAAACTCCAATACTTTGGCCACCTGATGGGAAGAACTGACTCATTAGAAAAGACCCTGATGCTGGGAAAGTTGAAAGGAGGAGGAGAAGGGGATGACAGAGGATGAGATGGTTGGAAGGCATCACCAACTCAATGGACATGAGTTTGAGCAAGCTTTGAGAGTTGGTAATGGACAAGGAAGCCTGATGTGCTGCAGTCCATGGGGTAGCAAAGAGTCGGACATGACTGAGTGACTGAACTGCTCCTTCATTTAACTAATATTTATTGAGTACGTACTATACATCAAGGACTATGCACTGGGGATAAAATACTGAACAAAAACAGACATGGACCCTGCCCTCATGGATCTTAAGAGTCCACCAGGGAACAAAGTTATGAATGAAATAATCATGTTTATAGTTACATCATTCTAAATTCAAATAATTTATCCAAAGTTAAAAAACAAACTCTTATAAGCACATATAATGACAAATGACTGACCTACCTTTGGGAGTCGAGGAAATGGTCCACAAGGAAATGATAGCCTCGTGCTGAGACCTGTAGTATTAATAGGACTTAACTATGTAAAAAGAGAACAGCGCTCCAGAGGGTGGAAGCAGCATACAGGTCCCTAGGCTAAGTGAGAGGATGCTGGAGAGCTGGACGTTATGAAAGAAAACAGCTTAGGCCTGGTCATGGGAAGAAAGTGTAGCAAGAGACAGAGAGAGTGAGCACGTAAGACTGGATAAATCTTGATAATGCCTTTCCGTGGTAAGACTTTTAATGAACCTAAGAACATTTAGAAAGGCATAAGTGGGTTACAAGAAGTGAGGAGACACGGGTAGGTTTGCTTAAAAGATTGCTACTCTGATTGCTTTGGATATATTGCATCAAATAAAATATATTATAACATTAATTTTACTTTCTTTTACTATTTTAATGTGTCTACTTGAAAATTTAAAAATTTACATGTGGCTGTCATATTTCTCATTGACAGTGCTATTCTAGCACTCCAAAGCTTAGCTCTAATTGTTTTGAGCTAAGCATTGGAGAAAAATCAACTGGTGAGAAATCAGAATGCTTTTTCTTTATCTGATAATTTTTTTTTTTAATTCTGCATACTGGGCTTCCCTGGTGGCTCAGTGGTAAAGAATCTGCCTGCCAATGCAGGAGACACAGGTCCGATCCCTGGCACAGGAAGATCTCACATGCTGTAAAGCAACTAAGCCCGTGTGCCACAAATATTGACCCCACTCTCTAGAATCTGAGAACCACAGCTACTGAGCCCACGCAATGCAGCTTCTGAAGCCTGTACACCCTAGAGCCTGTGCTCCACAAGAGAAACCACCACAAAGAGAAGCCCACACACCACAACTAGAGACTAGCCCCTGCTCCCGCAACTAGAGAAAAGTCTGTGCAGCACTGAAGATGCAGCACAGCCAAAAATAAATACACAAATTATTTTTTAAAAATTCCGAATACTATTAAACAACAAGGGATCGCATATTAAAGATGATGATCAACCAAAAATGAAGATGTTAAAATGCATAATCTCAAGGAACTTAACAAATCTGTGATAAAAACCAAAGAACCCTATTCACTAGTATTTGTAGTTCTAGGCAGTACATTTCTCATTACAACAATTATGAACTCACTGAACAATACCTAGTAATGATGTTTATGCCAACACAGGAATACTCAATTAAACCTGACCAACTTTTAAACTGTGAATCACACTATATGAGCTTAGACCCGTAATTCATATCCCATATTCAGATACTTAACCCAAATCAGTAGAAAAAGTAAAATTCTAAGATAGAACTATCCATGAGTAATAGAATGAGAGTAACATATAAAATTTTTACATTTTATATTGGCCCCATTAAAAGGATTTTTTTTTAAGTGTAACTACTTTAACATGTTTTATTTATTTAACCCAACATATCCCAGGTCTTACCATTCCAACACTCAGTCAATATAAAATTAATGCACTATCTTACACTTCTTCTCTAGTACTGTCTTTGAAATCTAGTGTGTATTTCACTCTCATAGCACATCTAAATTCAGTTTTTATACACCCTGTTCAATAGTGACTCATGGCAGGTAGTTGCTGTATTGTACATCACAGTTATAGGAGAAAGTAGTTTTAGAATCTTGTTCTGACTCCATCACTAAACAACTAGGTAACATTGAAAATGTCAGTTAAACTGTTTCATTTCATCATCTGTGAGATGAGAATAGTATCCATTGTATCTGCCTTGAGAAGTTATAAAAATAAAAGAATAACTTTTAAAGTAATTCAATATATATTTCACAATATAAGGAATGACTTTGATCATACTTTACTTTTATAATTTTTATCCTTCCTAAATCAGTAATCAATAATAAAAACAAAGCATTCAAAAAGATTACTGTTACTATAACTAATAATATTAGTATTTATACTGTAATAGTTTTTAAAATGTACAATATGTGATGCTTAATTTTCTCAGAGTGAAATCATAACTCACATAAATGTCACCTATGAATAGAGTCATTATCCAATATTTCAAAAAGATCATGCACAGGAATTTCAATAAATAGGAAATGTTCAGTGATGCTTATGGGCAAATACCAGCAGATGTCTTACTGCTGGGTACTATAGCATTTCATTATCAGAAAATTGGAAATAGCATACATTATGAAAGAAATTATGAATAGCACATAATTCTAATTAACACTGAAGTACTATAAGTTTAAATTAAAAAAATGACACATAGCAAATAATGTTCCATCAGCAACTCTGCTCCTGCTGCTGCTAAGTCGCTTCAGTCGTGTCCGACTCTGTGCGACCCCATAGGCGGCAGCCCTTCAGGATCCCCCGTCCCTGGGATTCTCCAGGCAAGAACAGTGGAGTGGGTTGCCATTTCCTTCTCCAATGCATGAAAGTGAAAAGTGAAAGTGAAGTTGCTCAGTCGTGTCTGACTCTTAGCGACCCCACGGACAGTAGCCCACTAGGCTCCTCTGTCCATGGGATTTTCCAGGCAAGAGTACTGAAGTGGGGTGCCATTGCCTTCTCCAATCAGCAACTCTAGATTTCTATCTTTATACAACTGCAGAAAGGTAAATGAAGTTGAATAGTGTTTGGCACTTAACTTTTTAAAAATCTTAATGTCACCCACTTGATACAAAAGACTTTAATTGCTTAGCTATTATATATATATTATGTATATATATAATATATATGCAGCATTGTTGTTATTTAGTTACTAAGTCGTGTCTGACTCTTTGCGACCTCACGGACTGGAGCCCACCAAGCTCCTCTGTCCATGGGATTTTCCAAGCAAGAATAATGGAGTGTGTTGCCATTTCCTTCTCCAGGGGATCTTCCTGACCCAGGAATCAAACCCATGTCTCCTGCATTGGCAGGCAGATTCTTTACCACTGAGCCAGCAGGGAAGCCCTATTATGTGCAGTATGAAAGAAAGTGAAAAGTGAAAGTGTTAGTCGCTAAGTTGTGTCTGACTTTTTGCAACCACATGGACAGTACCCCACCTCTGTCCATGGGATTCTCCAGGCAAGAACACTGGAGTGGGCTGCCATTTCCTTCTCCAGGGGCTCTTCACAACCCAGGGATTGAACCCAGGTCTCCTGCACTGCGGGCAGATTCTTTACCATCTGAGCCACCAGGGAAGTCCTTATATGCAATACTGTAAAATATAATAAATGGGGTTTGACTCCTTTCCTACAACTCAAGCTCATCATTGTAGCTAGTATTTTGTGTGATAAAGGGACTGACTGGGCATCCTGTTGCAGACATTCTTGAACTCAGCTCCAAAATCCAAGTCCCTGTTCCATACACAGTCTTCTGCTAAGACAGATATAATACCTCATTACAATTTTTAAAATCTGTTATAAATGTCAAAGCCATTTGAAGAAAATTAAATTTTGCAATGATTCACAGTGCTTTAAAAAAAATGTTACTGTCTTTTAAAATCCCCTCTGTTGATACACTGATTGGTTGAATGTCCCCAGTTATTTGCTTTTCTACGCATCCATGCCTATTTTGCTACAAGACTTTGCAACAATAATTATTAATGAGATTGAATCTATTCCCTTATTCCTATTATGTATTTTTATTGTGATAAAATATACATAGCATAAACTCTACCATCATAGCCATTTTTAAGTGCCCAGTTCAAAGACATTAAGTACATTCACATTGTTGTGGAATTATCGTCATCATCTATCTCTAGAGCTTTTTCATCCTTTCAAACTGAAATTCTATACCCATTAAACACTAATTCCACATTTTTCTCTATCTCCAGCACCTGGCAACTACCCATTCTATTTTCTGTTTAAACAAAATTGATGATTCTAGGAAACTCATACAAGTGGAATCTTATAATATTTATCCTTTTTATGACTTATTTCACTTAGCTTAATATGGTCAAAGGTCAACCATTTTATAGCATGTGTCAAAATTTCCTTCAAGATAGAATGTTTCATTATGTGTGTGTGTGTTTTCCACATTTTGTTTATCCACTCATGTGTCAGTGGACACTTGACTTGCTTCTGCTTTTGAGCCACTGTGAATAACACTTATGAACATGGGTATAAAAATATCTTTTTGAGGTCCTTTCTTCAATTCTTTTGGATGCAGACGGAGATGTGTAATTTCACATTTAATCTTTTGAGGAATGACCATACCCTGTTCTCCAGTGGATACACCGTTGTACCTCTCTTCCAGCTATGCACATCCTTGCCAACACTTGTTATCTTTGCCTTTTTGATTAAAGTAAAACTAGTGAGTGTGAAATGGTATCTCACTGTGGTTTTTAATTTATTCCCTTACTCTTGAATCTTACTAAATTTGGGACCAACTTTGGTCAATGAAATATTAGCACAGCAACTTGATAACAGGCTTAAAAAGTGTTTATTCCTAGCCCTCTGCCAAGAACATGGCAAGCACACATTCAGGCTCACCTTATGGGAGGAGGGGACATGAAGAACAAAGCTGAGGTGCTGTAGTCATCCCAGACAAGACCATCCTATGCTATGCTATGCTAAGTCGCTTCAGTCGTGTCTGACTCTGTGCGATCCTATAGATAGAAGCCCACCAGGCTCCCCCGTCCCTGGGATTCTCCAGGCAAGAACACTGGAGTGGGGTGCCATTTCCTTCTCCAATGCACGAAAGTGAAAAGTGAAAGTGAAGTCGCTCAGTCGTGTCCGACTCTTAGCGACCCCTTGGATTGCAGCCTAACAGGCTCCTCTGTCCATGGGATTTTCCAAGCAAGAGTATTGGAGTGGGGTGCCATTGCCTTCTCTGACAAGACCATCCTAGATTAGGTAATAAACAGTTGATCCTTGAACATGCAAATGAGCCCAGCCCTGATGAGCAGAGCTACCTAGCTGACCTGCTCAGAATACAGACACTCAGTGAGCCCAGCTGAGATCAATCAAGCAGAGCCAAGTCAGCTAAGCCCAGTTCAAATCAAGAGAAATTTCATAAACTTGAGGCTTAGTAAATCATTATTTGTGCTTTATTTTGCAATCATATGCTGTGTGCTGTGCTTAGTCTCCTCTGACTCTTTGTGACCCCCATGGACTGTAGCCTACCAAGTTCCTCTGTCCATAGGATATCCCAGGCAAGAATACTGGAGTAGGTTGCCATTTCCTTCTCCGGGGGATCTTTCCAACCCAGGGATTGAACCCACATCTTCTGAATTGCAGGCAGATTTTTTACCCAGTGAGCCATCAGGAAAACCCCTTACAGTCATACATATATGATACACGATGTTTTTGAATAAACCAAAAGATAAACTATTGTGTGGCAGTCTAACTCTATATAATAAATCAAGGTAGAATTATGAGTGGTAAGAGTTATCAGAATTATTAATTATCATAATTATCATTTTGTAAGAAGGTACCAAAACAAAAGATCAATTAATGAGATGTTGCCGGAGGACAGTGGAGCAGAAAATATAAAGCAGTGGGATAGAAAAATTGAATTTTGCTTTTTTTGAGAAAGCATATTTTCCTTTCTCCATCCATTCTGTCAAATGGTGGCCAGTGTACTTGGATCCAGAAACTTCTTTCTAAGAATCCATACACTTAGAAAGCAAAGAACCAAGGGCATCTGTTTGCCCCTATGGAAGACCCAGAAATTTACGAATACAGGCATGACCATCTTTCTCACAGTTAGATGTGAAATTCTCACTGGCTGCACAATTTCCTTTCCACTTCACCCCACTCCTTGTGACCTCTGGTCATCCTATTAGCCCTTCCTTTGTTTTGCACCTAGCCTGTTATAGGCTTGTATGCTTCCTGCCCAAACTCAGTAAACATCTGAGTCAGAACCCTGATCTGGAATTATGATTTCCTTTGATTTCTTCTCATTGTGTTCCCTGGGAATGTAAATTTTCAGAAAACAGACACAAAACATGACTTGGATATTAGGGATGTTGTACCTTGTTTGCTATTAAAGATGGCTTTATTGAAGTATAGAAATTCAAATTCCAAGAACTTTAAACACAGTATTAAAAACAAGTATGGTTTTCCACCTTTGGTTTCTTTCTCTACTACATTTTGGATGGTAGTCTCACAGTTGCTATTATTATCATTATTTTCATTACTCATGAAATGAGCCATGTAGCATGCTCAAGCAGAAGCCAAGTAGCTTGGTGCCAATTTTTGTCCTGTGATCAATTTGAAATGGCTTGCTGTTTTGGTCCTGACTGAGAGAGATTAATAACATCTTAGGGTAAAATGCTATTGATCAAAATTTACTTTTTAAAAATGTCCTATTCTCATATAAATTTATTTCTGACTCATCAGATTCTTATATTTAGGTTTTTATCCTAACAACATTATTTTTTTATAAACAGGCACCCTTTCCCAGCAATGTCAGAATATACAAATACCATAGGGATTTTATTAAATGCATTTAACCCAGATGGGCATGCCAAGGAGGCACTTTGTTTCATAGTAATGAAAAAGAAAAAAGAATAAAGTCTGCTTCCAATTTCCCTATTAAATATCATTTCAAGAATAATTTTTCAGTGTTATAACTCATCTAATGAGAAATGCATCAAAACTATTTGATATGTAAGGGGACATCTGATTTATCTTTTCTTAATTTACATAGCAAGAATGTCTAACCTGGAGAACACAGGCCATCAAGGAGACCACAGGTAAAATTTAGGAAGTCCACAATGAATAAAATTATATCCTTTGTTCCCCATTAATCTGTATCTGATTTAGCTTTTCCTTCAATGATGAATGTAGGCAACAAATTCCAGGTCTGTTAACAGAATCTATGGCCCCATAAGGAGGAATCAAGATATTTTTATATTACATCACAGTTGCTTGAAGTAGTTCAAAATATCTTTAATGCTCACTACTACTTCAAAACTATGGTAATGATTAAGGGAAGTTGCTCAGTCATGTCTGTTTCTTTGCGACCCCATGGACCATAGCCAACCAGATTCCTCTGTCCATGGGGTTTTCCAGGCAAGAGTATTGGAGTGGGTTGCCATTTCCTTCTCCAGGGTATCTTCCTGACCCAGGGATTGAATCCAGGTCTGCTTTGCAGGAAGATGCTTTACCATCTGAGCCGCTGGGGAAGCCACTATGGTAATGTTTAGATAATAATAAATTTCATTGTAAGTATGCTGAAGAAGCCTATGTGTTACTATGTCACAGATTAGTTTTTATTCTCTTTTGAGAATTATATTTAAACATAATAGGCTTTCTTTAACCTCAGGTATTTTATTTTTAACTTTAATGACATTATTCACAAAAGAGGTCTGCAAGCTTTGCCATGTCCCCTAAGAGGGAACAAAGATGCTTAAGAACTTCTGCTGACCACAAATATATTCTCTGGCAGAAAATGCTTTTGGAACTTCTTAAGCTAGAGAAAATAGCATCAACTCAGGAGAATGAAATTTGATGAATCACTGCCTGAAAACTTTGTGTGGGCAGCCTTAAGAAAACTTAAAATAAGCAGTATCTGAGACTATGCCAAAACCTTTGACTGCGTGCATCACAATAAACTGTGGAAAATTCTGAAAGAGATGGGAATACCAGACCACCTAACCTGACTCTTGAGAAACCTATATGCAGGTCAGGAACAGTTAGAACTGGACATGGAACAACAGACTGGTTCCAAATAGGAAAAGGAGTACGCCAAACCTGTATATTGTCACCTTGCTTATTTAACTTATATGCAGAGTACATTATGAGAAACGCTGGGCTGGAAGAAGCACAAGCTGGAATCAAGATTGCTGGAAGAAATATCATTAACCTCAGATACACAGATGACACCACACTTATAGCAGAAAGTGAAGACTAAAGAGCCTCTTGACAAAAGTGAAAGAGGAGAGTGAAAAAGTGGGCTTAAAGCTCAACATTCAGAAAACTAAGATCATGGCATCTGGTTCCATCACTTCATGGGAAATAGATGGCGAAAGAGTGGAAACAGTGGCTGACTTCATTTTGGGGGGCTCCAAAATCAATGCAGATGGTGACTGCAGCCACGAAATTAAAAGACGCTTACTCCTTGGAAGGAAAGTTATGACCAACCTAGACAGCATATTAGAAAGCAGAGACATTACTTTGCAAAAAAGGTTCATCTAGTCAAGGCTATGGTTTTTCCACTGGTCGTGTATGGATGTGAGAGTTGGACTATAAAGAAAGCTGAGCACCAAAGCTGATGCTTTTGAACTGTGTTGTTGGAGAAGACTCTTGAGAGTCCCTTGGACTGCAAGGAGATCCAACCAGTCCATCCTAAAGGAGATCAGTCCTGGGTGTTCTTTGGAAGGACTGATGTTGAAGCTGAAACTCCAATATTTTGGCCACCTGATGTGAAGGGCTGACTCATTTGAAAAGTCCCTGATGCTGGGAAAGATTGAGGGCAGGAAGAGAAGGGGACAACAGAAGATGAGATGGTTGGATGGCATCACCAACTCAATGGACATGAGTTTGGGTGAACTCCAGGAGTTGGTGATGGACAGGGAGGCCTGGCGTGCTGCAGTTCATGGGGTAGCAAAGGGTCAGACACGAATGAGCAACCGAACTGAACTGAGGCAGTCCCCCTGTCTCTGAGCTCGATGCGCTTACTCTGCCTAGGCCTAAGTTACCCAGGACCACCCTGGACAGCAAGCAGTTTTCCCTACCTCCTTGGAAGTTCTCAAACGTTGAGACTTTTATCAATATTTCATGAAAACCAGGTCTCTGCTACAAACATAAAGCTCTGACAGGTGTTTTAATGTTCAGTGGCCTTAGTGGAAAATGATTTGCACTTCAACAGAAGTTTTATGGAGCCAATGTCACAACTGATTACAGAAAATTCTTAAATACGAGGAAGCGCAAGAAGACACCATTGACAATCAGGGGTTCATAATTTCAAGCTTCCCTCAGTTCAGTTCAGTTCAGTCGCTCAGTCGTGTCCGACTCTTTGCAACCCCATGAATTGCAGCACGCCAGGCCTCCCTGTCCATCACCAACTCCCAGAGTTCACTCAGACTCACGTCCATCGAGTAAGTGATGCCATCCAGCCATCTCATCCTCTGTCGTCCCCTTCTCCTCCTGCCCCCAATCCCTCCCAGCATCACAGTCTTCTCCAGTGAGTAAACTCTTTGCATGAGGTGGCCAAAGTATTGGAGTTTCAGCTTTAGCATCATTCCTTCCAAAGAAATCCCAGGGCTGATCTCCTTCAGAATGGACTGGTTGGATCTCCTTGCAGTCCAAGGGACTCTCAAGAGTCTTCTCCAACACCACAGTTCAAAAGCATCAATTCTTCGGTGCTCAGCAAGTTTCCCTATTCACGTGCATTTCCAAAAACTCTAGAAAAGGTCAAGTTCACAAACTGGGCTACATGGTAGAGCCAAAATCCCAGGTTTGAGTTAGACTAAGAAAATGAATTCTACTCTTTTCCTGAATCAGGAAATAATAAAAATCACAGCATAGGTTTTTTTTCCTCACAGCTATGGGAGACCCCCTAAAGCTAATATAGGTTTGGACCAGTATTCCAAAACCCAGATGTTTTCCAAAGTGCAGCATATTTGTAGGTGTCTTCAACCTAGCTTAGCCTGTCCCATGTCATGCCCTCTTCCTGATCTGAATATCTGAATTACATATATTTATTTCTGGTAAGATTAACAGCATATGACATGAATTATCACAAAACAGCATATAATTCAGCAAGTTTTTTTCCCCTCTTTCTCCATTCCTCTATAATCTAGGGCACCCACTAGATGGGTGGAGGAACATTTTAAGATGAAATTTTAAGTTGAAATCAGATAGTTTTAAACAAAAACTGTATTCACATTTCTCTGCCAACCTCAAGGGAAATGTATAATACTAACCGAAGATCACATGAAAGGGAGGCGCATCCAGACATTTCCTGGGTTTTTATATTTAACTTCCTTTAGACTCAAAGCAAAAGCACAAGGAGCCCACCTCCATTTCATAGTCTGTTAGCACGTTTCATAAAGGAGGAAAGATATGATTGAACACTTGAAATTTGCAGCAATTCTAATTATGTGTGATGCTGAATAAGATTAGCAACAATTGAAATGCTGAGGAGCAGACAACATCCTCAGAAACAGACTTAAGAAAAGTCTTGGCATCAGAGATTTAAGTGTGTAGGTCTGTTCCCAACTAAATTATAAGAGAAGATTTAAATTTAGCACATGTACGTGTGTGCTAAGTTGCTTCAGTTGTGTCCAATTCTGTGTGATCCTATGGACTGTAGCCAGCCAGGCTCCACTGCCCATGGGACTCTCCAGGCAAAAATACTGGAGTGGGTTTCCATGCTCTCCTCCAGGGGATCTTCCCAACCTAGGGATCGATCCCGCGTCTCTTATGTCTCCTGCATTAGCAGGCAAATTCTTTACCACTAGCACCACCTAGAAAGCCCCAAAATTTAGTACATATTGCAGAGCAAACCTGAAGATGGCTGACTCTCTTTGGTCAGGAAATAGTTCTTTAACATTTTTGAACCGAAGAACTTCAAGCATAAAAAACAAACACCCCTGAAGTATGAGGTTCACATATATTCTAATGCACTTAGCAATTAATCACTGCAGTGTCATCTGTAGGAGCAACACATCATCAGTCCACTTGCTACATCCAGAGCCCCTCTGTGTACAGGTCACATCATGTCATGTTTTGCATACATCTGGGATCAGCATACCATAAAGAAGATATGTTAGGGTAATTATAAACATCATGACAGGTAAATGACAGTATGGACAGTAATACCTTTGAAAAGCACAAATTAGTATGACTTTTTTTTTTCCATAAGAAAAAAAAAATTATTCACTTCATTTGGTAGTTTTATACAATTTCTCTTCTTACCTTCCTGAAATATCATTTATCTGCCAAGCTGTATTTATTTAAAAGCTTTTGGACTATTTAAATGAAATTACACTTAAACTACTTGCAAGGTCAGAGGACAAGTCCACAGATTTTGGCACGATCTCTGCCATTTGTTCAGTTAACCCAATGATGCTCCGAAAGTAAATCTGGTATTAGAGAGAGTTACATAATGCCCATTTATGAAACAAGCAAGTGAACTGTATTAGCTCTCTCCGAGAAGAGAGAGGACAAAGAGCCAAAGTCATGATCCAACATAAGCTCCCAGTTGGGCAAAGGGTGGGGATGGGGATTCAACAATTCAAAATAAGTGCTGGGTTAGCTGAACCTATAGGTTAAGCTCAGGGTCATGGCCAAGGGTGCCTCCCTAAATTTTGTACCTTGGTTTCCTTGCATGCTGCACCCAGCCTTGGTTTATGATCATTTCAACCACATTTGATACTATGATGCATAGTATAGAGGAAGGCAATATTTTCCTTAGTGTAGTTTACAGTTCTGACTCAGAAGTACTTTCAAAACCTGGTAAAACTGAGGTTTTTTTTTTTTAATACCAAATCCTTAATTTGCTGAGAGAGATGCTCAGAGAATGAAGCCTAGTAATTTTCATTTATAGTCACTTGGGATGATTCTAATGCATTTTAAAATAGATCCTCGAATACAAAAGAATGAAACTGGACTCCTACTTACATTATACACAAAAATCAACTCAAAATACAATAGAAACATGAATGAAATACCTGAAATCATAAACTTCCTGGAAGAAAATATACAGGGTAAACTCCTTGACATTGGTCTTACCAATGATTTTTTGGATTTGATAACAAAAGCAAAGGCAACAAAAACAAAAAGCAACAAGTGAGACTACATCAAACTGAAAAAACTTATGCACAACAAAGGAAACCATCAACAAAGTGAAAAGTCAAACTATGGAATGGGAGAAAATATTTTCAAATCATGTATCTGGTAAGGAATTAAGAAATCCAAAATATATAAAGAATTCATACAACTCTATAACAAAAAATCCTAATTAAAAATGGGCAGAAGATTTGAATAAACATATTTCCAAAGAAGATATACAAATGTCCAACAGGCACAGGGAAATGTGCTCAACCATTGGGAATCATCAGGGAAATGCAAATTAAAACCACAATAAAATAACACCTCGTATCCTTTAGAATGGCAATTACCAAAAAGATAAGAAATAACAGGCACTGGCAAGGATGTGGAGAAAACAGAACCCTTGTGCACTCTTGATGGGAATATACATTGGTGTGGCCACTATGGACAACAGTATGGAGCTCCTCAAAAGATTAAAAATAGAACTACACATGATCCAGCAATTCCACTTCTGGGAATCTTTCCAAAGAAAATGACAACAGAACATAAAAGAGATCTGCAATGCCATGTTCATTACAACATTATTCACACTAGTAAAGTTATGAAAATGAACTAAATGTATGTCAATGGATGAGCAGAGCAGATAAAGATGTGTACATACACACACACACACACACACACACAATGAAATACTATTCTGCCATGAGAAAGCAGGGAATCCTGTTGTATGCAAAAACTTGGATGAACTTTGAGGCATTACGCCAAATGAAGTAAGTCAGACAGAGAAAGACAAATGCTGATCTCACTTATATGTGGAATCTAAGATAGCCAAACCCACATAAACAAATAGTACAAAAGTAGTTGCCAAGGGCCAGGAAGTAGAGGAAATAGGGAGAAATTGGTAAAAGGGTACAGATTTTCAGCTGTACACCAAAAAATTTCTGAGGATTTTATGTAAAGCATAGTGACTAGAGTTGATGACACTGTCATATATAATTGATATTTTCTGAGAGAGTAGAAATTAAATATTCAAGGAAGGAAGAAAAGAAGGAAGGGAAGAAGGAAGGAGTGAAGGAAGGGAAGAAGGAAGGAGTGAAGGAAGGTCCTTCAAATATGTGTTATATAACCAAATGATTGATTGAATAAACAGAAGGCAAGTGGAAACTTAAGCAGTGGCTTGGGAGTTATCTGTACTCTTGGTATTTTCTTTGAACAAAAACAAGGCAGAAGGAGGAAAACATTGGCTTGGGAATTTACCCATTCCTAAAATTTACAATATTGCTTTTCCTAAGAGAATATATTCTAACATCTTCAAATAATTTCATGTAAAAATATTAAGCTCCAGGAGTTGGTGGTGGACAGGGAAGCCTGGCATGCTGCAGTACATGGGGTTGTAAAGAGTCAGACACAACTGAGCGACTTGAATTGAAAAATATTAAATTTAGTCTGAAATATTGTTTTGAACTAGATAATAGCAAATACAGTTATTATCTCAGGTAAGTAAACTGAAAACAAGTGGCAATTGAACTTACATTTTAAAAATTTCTTCAATATTTTACTAGCCTGCTCACCCAGCATGCTATTAAATTAGCAAAATATATATTCCTAAGAATAGGGTACAAGTTTCATACTATTCTACAGAAAGCATAGAATTGTGGTATTTCCCTCTAGGGAAAAAGATTATCTTTTCAGGTTGTTTACAGAAGAAATACTTCCATTTAGGAAACTGGAATAATGATAGGGATTGACATTACATTTTTGGTTGTAGACAATACCTATGACTGTATTTTATAGTTTGACACATTGCTTCTGGAAAAGGAAGTTTTATGTTTTACAGTCTTGAATTCATTTTTGTTTTTTATACAATATACAACTCCTGTGGGCCCACAAAATCCTTACTCAATAGATACTCTGTTATGCCATTTATTATAGCAATGATTATGACATGAAGACTTATTTTGGTGCCAACAAAGCCATATTGTAGGCTCAATAGCTAAAGTGGCAGAGCAGAATGGCCCACCAAGGTGCAGTTTTTGAGAAAATATTGCTGAAGAACGTTCAGCTAGGGAAAAAGAGATTGTTTCTGTGTGCTAGTTGAATATAGATTATAGTACTTTGGGGATTTCTGGATGGTGTTTTAGAATCTGGGGCTTCCGTGAATGCACCAAAAGCCTTTTTCTGTTTTCTAGGAACCAATGCCTAAAGCACAGTAACCAGGGTAACAGATTCTAAGAAAAGGTGAATCCTCATCCTTTTCCACACAGTCACTAGTTCCAACACCGTTTCATCAGCTTTGGCCATTTTCTCATAGGTAGAAAGAGAAGACAAATGAAGTGCTCCACACCTAGACTCATGTGATAAAGAACCGGGAGAGTCAGACAAATACTGCATGATATTACATATGCACAGAATTTAAAAAATAATACAAATGAATACATATGCTAAAGCGAAACAGACTCACAGACATAGAAAACTAAACTTGCGGTTACCAAAGGGAAGAGGGAAGTGAGGAGAGACAAATTAGAATTATGAGATTAACATATAACAAACTCCTCTGTATAAAATAGATAAGTGACAAGGATGTAACTGTATAACACAGGGAAGTATAGCCATTATTTTGTATTAGTCTATAATGGAGTATAATCTGCAAAAATGCTGAATTGCTATGCTGCACACCTGAAACTAATAAACATAATACATTTCAAGCAATGAAAATATGAGTTTAATGTATATGAGCAATAGGCAAGTATCAGGGGATGTTACAAAAATGGGTCTCTGATTCTTTTGGGGTGTTTTTCTAGGTAGCCTTTGACTAAGGTTGAAGTATAAAAGAATGTTTTCCAAAGTGCAGCCTTGGACCACCTGCACAAAATCACTTGGAGAACTTGTTTACAGTGATGTAGTCTGAAGTATGTTCCTCTCTGTCTCTCAAGTCTGCTTTCCTGGGTTGGCATCATCTTCGGGTAGTCTCTCTCCTAGGATGCCACAGACAGCTCTAAAAGTCCTTGTTCTGCACGAGTAGCAAAACAGAAGCTCCTCTGTCCCAGCCTTTCCTAGATTACATCCAATTGGTCCGACTTACGTCACACTGATGATTCCTGCACCAGTCGGTGTGGGAGGGGATGACATATGGCCAGACTTGGGTTGTCTGTCTAACCACAGTGCCAAGACAGGTCAGATCAGATCAGATCGGATCAGTTGCTCAGTAGTGTCTGACTCTTGGCGACCCCATGAACCGCAGCACGCCAGGTCAGTCTCATCCAAATCTTAGACTGTGGGAGGGGTGGTTAATCCTCAAAATCAGGCTGCAGCTACTAAAAGACAGCAAACTAGATACTGGCCTGGCAAAAACAAGAAATGCCTTTTATGAGGCAGTTTATATATGTTCACTTAGTTACTTTTTAGATATTTATGTATTTATGGGTAACATTTCTGACCTAAGAAGGATTTAAGATCAAACATCTGCTATTTTAAAACCCACACACAATGGAAAGAGATGAGTTCTCCCCAACAGAGTCAACATTTTTTTCACCTTGGTGGGCAGAAGTGAAACCTATTTGTTTTCTTTTTTAGCCATTTTATGAAGGTATGATTGACATGTGAAAATCTCTACATATTTAATGTATACAACTCCATGGGTTTGGGAATAAGTATACATCCATGAAACCATCACCACCAAGGCCACAGATATATCTGTCACCTCCCAAACTTTCTGCTCACTACCTTTGTTATTATTTTTATTTTCCATGCCTGGCAAGAACATGGAACGTAAGATCTACATGGATAGTCCTGGAGGACATTGTGCTAGGTGAAATAAGTTAGACACAAGACAAATACTACAAATACTACATGATATTACTTATATATAGAATCTAAAATAGTCAACAATAAGGAAGCTGTGGCACATATATAGAATGAAATATTACTCAGTCGTAAAAAGGAATGCATTTGAGTCAGTTCTAATGAAGTGGATGAACCCAGAACCTATTATACAGAGCGAAGTAAGTCAGAAAAAGAAAGTTAAATATTGCATTCTAACACATATATACAGAATCTAGAAAAATGGCTCTTTAGAATTTATTTACAGCCCTGCAATGGAGAAACAGACATCGAGAATAGACTTATGGACAAGGGGAGAGAGGAGGAGAGGGTAAGATGTATGGAAAGAGTAACATGGAAACTTACATTACCATATGTAAAATAGACAGCCAACGGGAATTCGCTGATGGCTCAGGAAACTCAAACAGGGGCTCTGTATCAACCTAGAGGGATGGGGAGGGAGATGGGATGGAGGTTCAAAAGGGAAGGAATATATGTATACCTATGTCTTATTGATGTTGAGGTTGACAAAAAAACAACAAAATTCTGTAAAGCAATCATCCTTCAATTAAAAATAAATTTTTTTAAAAAAGGAAAAAAAAAAAGAAAAAAAAAGCAATCAAATTCATAGAAGCAGAGAACATAACCGTGGTTGCCAGTGGCTAAGAGGAAGGGACGGAGACGGCAATGGCACCCCACTCCAGTACCCCACTCACGACTGAGCGGCTTCACTTTCACTTTTCACTTTCATCCATTGGAGAAGGAAATGGCAACCCACTCCAGTGTTTTTGCCTGGAGAATCCCATGGACGGAGAAGCCTGGTAGGCTGCAGTCCATGGGGTCGCACAGAGTCGGACACCTGAAACGACTTAGCAGCAGCAGCAGCAAGAGGAAGGGAAATTAGATGACGAAGATTTAACACCTGATACCAGGGTTGCTCATATGGTTATTATATTAATCAAAGTAGAAGTTCCCTGAGGGTACTTTTAAAATTCTTTATTGTTCTTATAGCTTCTGGCCTTGCTCCACATTTCTTTGTCTCCTTTACTTCCACATCACACTCTCATCCTTGCTCTCTGTAGTTTCGCTTTCTTACCATCTTCCAATGAGCTTAAAATGGTGTAGTGGAAAGCAGACTAAGAACATACAATGAACTAATAAGAGCATCAAGTGAATTTGGAATTGTATTCAGCTGCTAGAATAGAACTGAAATAACAGTTGTTTGAGTCAGATAAAGTTTTATTTTTCTCTTAATATGGAAGCCCAGAAGAATTAAGCCAACCAGGGCTGATGAGAAAGATAGACAATACTCTCAATGCCCTACACCTCTTCCATCATACTGCTGCATTTCTTTAGCATGTGGCTTTCATTCTCAAGGTTGTCTCAATCAAAACAGAGCAGATGCAGCTTCAACCATCAGGGGAGGCTGGAATAAGGTAAATAAGGGCAGGAAAGACAGCATCCATTTCCCCACCAAGTTGCTCCCTTTACAAATTTTTCCTGGGGTCTCAACCCAATGACTTCTGCTTACACGTCAGTCATTCTTATCTATAGGAGAGACTTGAAATTGTAGGAGTCTGATTTTTTTTTTTTTTTTTTTTTTGCTTATTGAGCAGGGCACAGTGCTTCTCTTCCTTATCTCCACAATTCACTGAAACATTACTAATGAAAAAAGAAAAAGTAAATACTAAATAGAAGACTTACAGTCTTCACCATAAGTGAGTATCCATGGGTTCCTGAGACTCCACAAAGTGAAAACTCCAACTCATGAGCAACTGATTGTTTCTTTAAGAAACTCTCCAGGACAAATCTTGATAAAGCCTCCCACAAATTAAAATGAAAATCAATTTGATTTTAATTTCATCCAGTTTGATTAGACAATAAACATTAAGGAGTAATTTAATGAATAAAAGTGCCCATATTTTAGAAGATAATGGTACCATAAAGTAGAACCACTACAGTATAAATGGGTAATTATGCATTCCCAATTTATCCAAGGGGAAAGGTTTATTAACACAAATCCCAGACAGAGATAACACTGTCTTGTTATTGAGCACTCAGTCATTTAGTTCTCTGCTATCAGATGAGAAATCTAAGGAAGCCTTTCATTTATACAGTAACATGGGTACCTCAGTTCCCTGACTTGCTATTAATCTCACTTCATTGGAGCTCAGGGCATATTCTTCACCTGAGCCCACCAGATTTTGTCTGTGTTTTCCTGTTCAACAGAGGCAAGATAACTTATTATTAATTTGAGAGAACAGTAGTGCATAATAAAATGTGGTGAAACAACCATTCCCTTGGTATAAATATCCATTTAATGAAGAACAAACTGTAGACTTAGTCATTTAATTCTAAGAATATCTAGTCGCGACTGCTATATTCACTAATGCTTTCCAGACTAATCACAGTTGCTCTACTTTTGCCTCCTATGCAAACTATTTTAATTGGAAAGTTACTAACATCACCCATTTTTAATATTGTAAATGGGTTGTCCACAGAAATTATATCATTTTAAAAGTAGGAGAGAAGCAAAAGAGTCTGTTAGGCATGCATCCCCACAATTAATGCTGTGCCAATGTATTTTCATAATTTGTTTTGCTTGTAGTTTATTGCTGTCCCAGCGTCAATTCCCTTTTTGTCACAGGACCCTAATTTTTCTTTGAATATAAATACAGTGGGAAAATAGATCAAGGCCCCCTCAACTGCTGGCCAAGGATGGGCAAGAGGCCAGATGCTCTTTTACTGGAACTTGAATTTTAAACAGAAAACCCCCACAGATTAAAAAGTTCAAGTTTGAGGAAACGAAGATGGCAGAGGAGTAGGTGGACGTGGAGTACATCTCTCTCCACGATACATTAGGAACACACCTATAGACACAGAAGTGCATGTAGAACACCAGCTTAGAGTGGACAGGAGTACCTGACCAGCAAAAAAAGAATATATAGAACCATGCAAAACTCAGTAGGAGGAAGGAACTAGGGGGAAAAACAGGAGTGTTAGTAGGACTGGACCTGCCCTCGGTGGGTGGGGGAACTGAAGCAGGGGTCCCATCCCCACATTGGGGCAACTGTCTGAGTCAGAGAAGAAACATTTAAGGCTAAGCATGAAACAGCTGATCTGTGGCAGCCTAAATGGAATGAGAATCAGACAGTCCTTGCCACAGCCATATGTATCTCAGATAGGGACACAGGTCCCCTGGAAGGTGCAGCTGCTGGGAGCTGGAGTTAAGAGATACTGGAACAATCCCAGGTCGAGGGCTGTTGTTGACTGTGGAGAGATGTATAGAGGCGATATGAGGGAGGAGATTGTGGTGGGAAATGCCTGGAGGAAAGCTGGGCAGCCATGGAAGCAAGGCGATAACTGCTGAGTCAGCGTAGCAGGTGGAGCCGTCACCATAGCCTCTCTCTCCCAACACGCCAGCATCGGCAGCTGAACAACAGAGAGGCTGGCCCATCAAACGCCTGATACACTAACTAGAGACTAGGACCCCAGCCAGGGTGCCCCTTTAAGTGCCTGATGGGCCGATCTAGAGAGTAGGACCCCAGCCGGGGAGGGGGCTGGGGGGGAGGGGTGGCCCTCAATATGCCTGATGCAACGAACAACAGAGAAGGACCCCAGGCAAGGGAGCCCTCTAAGTGCCTGAACAGGTGGAATTACAGAGAAAGACTGGCCAGAGGTCTTCTGATTGCCAGCTACAAGAGGCTCAAAAAAAGACTGATAGGGTCATAACCCCTGAGGTAGAGGCAGTCCATGTCCCTGAACACTTGGCACCACCAGGGTCCCTGCAAGCCAAGCAGCTGTGCCACCTTCACACTCAACTCTCACTGGGGCAGAGCTGCCACAGGCCAAAAAAAAAATCTTGCGTCTATACACACAGGGTTGCTTCAATCGCGTCAAGCTCTTTGTGATGCTGTAGACTGTGGCCTGCCAGGCTTCTCTGTCAGGGGAGTTCTCCAGGCAAGAATACTGGAGCATATTGGCCAATACTGGTTGCCATACCCTTCTAGAGCACTGTATTTCTTGCTGCCCTAGCCATCAATTCCCCTGAGTACCTAGTGCTGCCAGAACCCCTGCAACCCAAGCAGCTGTACCATCTCCATACCTGACCCTCACAGGAGCAAACCCAAGTTCCTCCAGGGCAGGCTCAGGAGCAAACCCCAGTAGACGACCCACATACAAAGGCGGAAACAAAACCACAACAGAAACCCAGGGGTAGTGTGGCTTAGGAAGAAGACCCAAAACCTTCCCAGCACCTGTACAAGCTGAAGATTAAATCCACACAATCAACTAGGCAGACTCTGTACCTATGGAATATATAAAAGAATATTGAGAGCTCCCACAAAAGAAAATGCACTAGTTCTGATAGCAATGAACATTGGAGGCAAGAACACACAGGAGTAGGACCAGATTAGAATCTGAGCTGCCCCCACAGCAAGTCCAGAGATCAGTACAGTGTTGGAGGGCATCCTAGAAAGGTGAGATGGACTGTGACTCCCAGGGAGGGAAAGGACTCTGACAGCAATGACTCAAGAAAAATATTTATTATTCTTATGTTTTGACTTGTTCTGTAGATTCTTTGGGATTTTTTTCCCTTTTTTCCTCACCCTCTGTTGTAGTTGTCAATTTTATTGGCACTATGAAATCCAGTTAAGCTTTTGAGCTTTTTTTTTTCTCCTCAGTCACATTTTTTATCATTGTTATAAACCTCTGCCTCTACGTTGGCCTTTTGCAGTTCTGTGAAGTCTTTTTTTTTTTTTTCTTTTCTCTTTTTTTAATTTTTTAAACCTATTATTAGTTTTTCTACATTCATTCCTTTGTTTGCTTTTCCTACTGTTCTTTTCCCCTTGGAGTTAATCTTTAATGTATATAAATAGTCTTCATCTACGTTTATTTAACTTTGCATATCTATTCTTTCTTTCTTTCCTTTCCTCTCAACATGTTTGTTAATTTTGTTTTCATTGCATAATTCCACACTTGGCACCTTGCTTTAGTTTTGTTTTCCAGTTTGTGCTTTAATTAGTTTTGTTCTTAACTTGTAAATATAAGAATGAAACTAGAACACTTTCTAACACCATACATAAAAAAAAAAAACTCAAAATGGATTAAAGATCCAAATGTAATACCAGAAACTATATATTCATAGAGGAAAGCATAGGCAAAACACTCTCTGACATAAATCACAGCAAGATCCTCTATGACCCACCCCACGCAGAGTAATGGAAATAAAAGCAAAAATAAACAAATGAGACCTAAATCAACTTAAAAGCTTTTGCACAATGAAGGAAACTATAAGCAAGGTGAAAAGACAGCCTTAAGAAAGGGAGAAAATAATAGCAAATGAACCAACTAACAAAGAATTAATCTCAAAAATATACAAGCAGCTCATGCAGCTCAATACCAGAAAAATAAACGATCCAATCAAAAAATGGGCCAAAGAACTAAACAGACATTTCTCCAAAGACAACATACAGATGGCTAACAAACACATGAAAAGATGCTCAACATCACTCATTATCAGAGAAATGCAAATCAAAACCACAATGAGGTACCATCTAATGCTGGTCAGAATGGCTGCTATCAAAGTCTACAAGCAATAAATGCTGAAGAGTGTGTGGAGGAAAGGGAACCCTCTTACACTGTTGGTGGGAATGCAAACTAATACAGCCACTATGGAGAACAGTGTGGAGATTCTTTAAAAAACTGGAAACAGAGCTGCCATACAACCCAGCAATCCCACTGCTGGGCATACATTCCAAAGAAACCAGAATTGAAAGAGACACGTGTACCCCAATGTTCATCACAGCACTGTTTACAATAGTTAGGACATGGAAGCAATCTAGATTTCCATTGGCAGACAAATGGATAAGAAATTTGTGGTACATATACATAATGGAATATTACTCAGCTATTAAAAAGAACGCATTTGAATCAATTCTAATGAGGCGGATGAAAGTGGAGTCTATTATACAGAGTGAAGTAAATCAGAAAGAAAAACACCAATACAGTATATTACTGCACATATATGGACTTTAGAAAGATGGCAACAACAACCCTATACGCAAGACAGCAAAACAGACACAGATATAAAGAACAGACTTTTGGACTCTATGGGAGAAGACGAGGGTGGGACAATTTGAGAGAATAGCATTGAAACATGTGAAGTAGCATATGTGAAATAGATGATCAGTCCAAGTTCGATGCACGAAACAGGGGACTCAAAACTGGCACACTGGGACAACCCAGAGGGATGGTATGGGGAGGGAAGTGGGAGGGGTGTTCATGATGGGGGACACATGTATACCCATGGCTGATTTATGTCAATGTATGGCAAAAACCACCACGGTATTATAAAATAATTAGCCTCCAATTAAAATAAATTAATTTTAAAAATTAGAAAATGTTAAAAAATAAATTAACTAGTTAATTTTTTTGTAAAGTTCAAGTTCATTCATCCAACAGAAGTCCCAACATAAGGACCATCCATACTTGTTCCCTGAATTTTCAGAGCAACTGTGGTCATTTATAAAGTTTATATCTCTACACTATTGTTCAACTCTTCTCTGAAGTACTCTATATTCTTTCAACAGCTACCTTTTTTGCTTAGGCTTATGGAAGTTCATTTGCTTTTGATTAAAGAACCATAATTGATATGAATAGCAAAGACCAACTGTGATAACAGCACAAGCCCCCAAAATCTCTTTACATCCCTGAGTACTGTGCTTCTAAAGTAAATGGTGTGAATATAATCCTTCCCAATTCTTGAAAGAAAAATATAAGTTAACTCTACAGAAAAAGTGCTACAAAGTTCTTAAAGCTTGACTTATAATTCAGAACTTCTGTACTTCACGACCATGTTTGCCAAACAAATATTTTAAATAATGTAATTCTAATTATCTGATGCACACAGGAAATGTAATGATTTGAACCAACATACCACTGTTTTTAAACTGCAGCATTGTTGTATTTTTAAGTATTTAGTTTTTAAAGAATTATATGTTCTGACCTGAACCACAAAAAGAAATAAGAGGGAAAAAGAAACAGTAAAAGGAACTTTGTTCCTAGAACCCAACTAGCTTTAATCTTTAACTCTCTTTATATTACATGTGGCACCTTACAAGGAAACAGAAAAATAAACCTTTCACCTAAATGGTCCTAATCTTTGGGCTTCTTCCTGTATTAACTATAAATTACAATTACTGGGAAACTAAAAGATGCATTAGTTGAAGGTTACTTCTTTTGAATAGGTGGATCAGAAGTTCTTTCTTACTTCATTGATCAAAATGCTTGAGCTGTATTATCAAAGAATAAGGAGCCAGCCATGAATAAAAGAGAAGAATATTTAGGAAAAAAAATAGAAAGCTATGCACATAAATTCCTATTATTTTCCTTTACTACACATCTCCCAACCTTCAATTTCATCCACTTCTAAGAGTTTTTTCTAGTTCATCTCTATAGAAAAAAATAAAAGCTCAAAATATTCTTTACAGATTGCCACTTATAAAAATTCTGAAGGGCTTTCAAAGCATCTAACAAGAAAAAAAAGTTTCGTTGATAAAAAAAAAGTCCACAATGGTATTTAACAATAACAATTTACATTTTACTTACCAGCTGCACATTCGATCACCCACATCCAAACATGAAATTGGTATTTCTTTCACCAAATTATAAAGGTTTTAAATGGGATATAAAATGATAAATGAGGAATAAACTGCTTTCCTATGAAAGAATTTTAGGGCTATTACATGTGAACCGTGAACTTTCTGATGTTCAAGCTGGTTTTAGAAAAGGCAGAGGAACCAGAGATCAAATTGCCAACATCCGCTGGATCATGGAAAAAGCAAGAGAGTTCCAGAAAAACATCTATTTCTGCTTTATTGACTATGCCAAAGCCTTTGACTGTGTGGATCACAATAAACTGTAGAAAATTCTTCAAGAGATGGGAATACCAGACCACCTGACCTGCCTCTTGAGAAATTTGTATGCAGGTCAGGAAGCAACAGTTAGAAATGGACATGAAACAACAGACTGGTTCCAAATAGGAAAAGGAGTTCGTCAAGGCTGTATATTGTCACCCTGCTTATTTAACTTATATGCAGAGTACATCATGAGAAACGCTGGACTGGAAGAAACACAAACTGGAATCAAGATTGTCGGGAGAAATATCAATAACCTCAGATATGCAGATAACACCACCCTTATGGCAGAAAGTGAAGAGGAACTCAAAAGCCTCTTGATGAAAGTGAAAGAGGAGAGTGAAAAAGTTGGCTTAAAGCTCAACATTCAGAAAACGAAGATCATGGCATCTGGTCCCATCACTTCATGGGAAATAGATGGAGAAACAGTGGAAACAGAGTCAGACTTTATTTTTCTGGGCTCCAAAATCACTACAGATGGTGACTGCAGCCATGAAATTAAAAGACGCTTACTCCTTGGAAGGAAAGTTATGACCAACCTAGACAGCATATTCAAAAGCAGAGACATTACTTTGCCAACAAAGGTCTGTCAAGTCAAGGCTATGGTTTTTCCAGTGGTCATGTATGGATGTGAGAGTTGCACTGTGAAGAAGGCTGAGCACTGAAGAATTGATGCTTTTGAACTGTGGTGTTGGAGAAGACTCTTGAGAGTCCCTTGGACTGTAAGGAGATCCAACCAGTCCATTCTGAAGATCAGCCCTGGGATTTCTTTGGAAGGACTGATGCTAAAGCTGAAACTCCAGTACTTTGGCCACCTCATGCGACGAGTTGACTCATTGGAAAAGACTCTGATGCTGGGAGGGATTGGGGGCAAGAGGAGATGGGGGTGACAGAGGATGAGATGGCTGGATGGCATCACTGACTCAATGGACGTGAGTCTGAGTGAACTCCGGGAGTTGGTGATGGACAGGGAGGCCTGGCATGCTGCGATTCATAGGGTCGCAAAGAGTCGGACATGACTGAGCGACTGATCTGATCTGATCTGATCTGAAAGTAAAAAATAAATAGAATCAATTTCAATTGTACTAGTGTGGGAAAATGATTGCTTTCTGTTTGCATTGTGGAAGTATGGCATTGTGCTATATTTATATTTTATTTATTTTTCAACTGTGAACTATTTCATACTTAGAAAATAACACACACAATGTTTAATTTTTTTTTAGATGTATGGTTTCAATAATCACAAAAACAACATCTAGCACCCAGAACCCAGCTTAAGGAAGATAACCGTATGGATATTCTTAAGATCTCTGAATGTTCCTTCCTAAACAGAGGCATTTCATAAACCCTGAGAGGTAACAGCTGAACTAAATTTCTTTTCATTATCATTTGGTTTTTCTTAGGCTTGTCCAACAAACAGATATGGCCAAGTTGAAAGGCTTGCTTACACATGTTTAATGTTTAGACAGATATTCCCACAGTGTTTATTTATCTATTTATTGATCAGCATTGTGTTTTTGAAATCCATCTGTGTTTCATTACTAAATAGAAAACCACTGTAGGCACAAGCCCAATTTGGTTATCCGCTGTTTTAAATGATGGAATTTGGATTGTTCCCTCTATTAAGAAAAAGCTGTGACAAATACACATACCTTCTCACTCAGACATGTGTAAGAGTTTTTTCAAGGTGTGCCTGGGTATACAATTGCTTGTTCTTAGGATACACATATCTGTTTTTCTGCTAGATAATACTAACTTGCTTCACATAAGATTATACAGTTGACCCTTGAACAACCAGGGTCCACTTATTCAGGGATTTTTTTAAAAAATAAATACACTAAAAAATTTTTGGAGATTTGCAACAATTTGAAAAAACCCACAAATGAACCGGGTAGCCTAGAATATCAAAAAATAAGAAGAAAAAGTTAGGTATGCCATAAATGCATAAAATATATGTAGATACCAGTCTATTTATCATTTACCCCTATAAATTACACAGAAATATATTATCACAAGTTAAAATTTATCAAAACTTATGCACACAGACTGTGCATAGGGCCATTCACAGTCAAGAGAAATGTAAACAAAGGTAAACATGCAGAATTAAGTCATAACTGCAAAAAATTAATTGTAGTGCATACCATGCTGCTGCTGCTGCTGCTGCTGCTAAGTCGCTTCAATTGTGTCCGACTCTGTGTGACCCCATAGACGGCAGCCCACCAGGCTCCCCCGTCCCTGGGATTCTCCAGGCAAGAACACTGGAGTGGGTTGCCATTTCCTTCTCCAATGCATGAAAGTGAAAAGTGAAAATGAAGTCGCTCAGTTGTGTCTGACTCTTAGCGACCCCATGGACTGCAGCCTACCAGGCTCCTCTGTCCATGGGATTTTCCAGGCAAGAGTACTGTAGTGGGGTGCCATTACCTTCTCCAAGTGCATACCATAGTCTTGTGGTAATGCTGTAGCCGCTTCTTGTTGCTACTGTGGAGAGACTGGGTGTTGTGAGCCTCAGCTTCAAAGGCTGAAGACGCCAATTATCCTCAGGTTACCAGGTGTCGCTCCAGTAAATCTTGCATCATGGGAACGTGATCTCTCGCGGTTCTCGTGATCTCTCGCGGTTCTCGTCTAATTTCCATCATTAATGAAGTACCTTAAACCTCGAATAACACTATGGAACCCAAATACAAAGTACCACTAGTGATGCTGGGTGTGCTCCCAAGAAGCAGGGGAAAATCATGCTATTAAAAGAAAAAAGATTAATTGCTTGATATGTATCATAGATTGCAATCGGCAATTGTGATTGCTGCCATTTCAAGAAAAGTGAATCCTGTGTAAGGACCACTGTAAAAAAAAAAAAAAAAGTAGTGCAAATTTGTGAAGCCATCCCTGCAGCTACACCAGCAGGTACAAAAACCTTGCACTTTTTGCAAAATACCTTTTAATCTCATATCGTCGATGATTCAGCTTTTATGTGGGTGCAGAATTGTTACAAGAAATTGTACCTATAAGACTCTATTATGATTGAAGAAAAAGTGAAGTCAATATATGACAGTGTAAAGCAAAAAGGATATAAAGCTGGAGAATTTGATTCCAGCAAAGAATTGGGGCCATATTAGAAAACTTAAATTAAAAAGTCAGACCGAAATTACAGTGTCTATCTATAAAGAGCATCCTGTGTGCCTGCCCCTCTTGTCAACCCTTTCACATCCTTCACCTCTTCTGCTCTGCCATCCCTAAGTCAGCAAAACCAACCTTGCCTTCTCCTCCTCCTTATCCTACTCAACAAAGAGAAAAAGGATGAAGACCTTTATGATGATCCATTTCTACTTAATGTAGTAAATAATCATCGTATTGTACAGTTAATAAACCCGTCTGTTGTTTCTTTCCAAATCTAATAACTATATGGAAAGAACTGTTTAAGATTTTTTTTTGGTCATCATCAGCTAAGCATTCAATATTAGAATATCATTTGCAAGACAGTCTGGATATTAATCCTATGACATTCATAAGTATTGTAAATAAACCATAGTTTTTAGTTTGCATTTTCATGGTTTATAGTCTTTTGATAAATGTAAGGTCTTACGTTTTATAAAGTTATTGTATTGTCTCCTGTATAATTTGAGGTTTTGTGTCGTATTTCATATAATAAAGAATATGTTTCTCTAAAAATATAAAATTACATCTTTTATAGTTAATGTCACCAAGAATTGATTTTTATGTGTGGGTCTGTGGACTTTGTGAAGTAGGATTCAATTTTGTGCTTTCCATATAAACATGAGTGTCAAAAACATTTTTATTGTTAAACCTACCTTTCTCCCATTATCTGTACAGTACTTCTATTAATATAATATCATGTTTTCATATATAAACATTAGATATTTGGATATATGGATTTATTTCCAGTATTTCTAACTTTCCATTGATTAATTTATCTGTTAGCATTTTTTGCCCATGCTGTTGCTTCTTCCTGGAAAGCATCTCCAGTGGGTCTCTTCCTTGCTTAATATTTTCTGCATTTAAGTCTTTTCTCAAGGAGTACTTTTCTGATATTTTAATGTAAAATAGTCCCCAGTCTCTCATTTGTTCCCCACTTCATATTGTATTCATTATATCCTTTACCACAGCTTTATATTTATATTATTTGTCTGTTTATTACCTGCATCTTACATGAGAATGTGTTAAAAGAACCATGAGAACTGAGACCTTGTCTGTCTTGGTCATTTACGCTTCTTCAGTGTTTTTGGAATACTTGGAAGATAGTTGATATTTAATGAAATGTTTTTCAAGGAATAAATGAAATAGGTACAAAATTTGCTGTCATTTATGAGATGACAAATCTTGAACAAGTTACTTATTCATTCTAAATGGCGCTTCTAAAATGTCAATATTATTTCCTTATTTTCAGGCTAAGGCTTAGGGATAATTTTTAAAATGTGCCCACCATGGTGCCTGGCACACAGAAAGTGCTTTGTAAATAGTATATAATATTATATATCATCCGCTGATAAGAAACAAGATGTAGCTTACCATCAAGAGAACCCCAAATGTAAAGCTATGAAATATCAAAAGAGAATTTTGGAATCTTATTTGATTATAAAAAGTAAAATATTTTTAGAAAGAACGCTCTCAAACTACTTTAAATAAAAGAGGGACTCCATTAGGAATTTATGGTGGTATCCCATGGAACACAAGACCAGACATAGGGAACCAAGGAACCCTCCTCTCTCTCTCTCTCTTTCTCGCTCATTCTTGCTCTCATTGCTGCTTTCCTCTGCAATTAATTTAATATCTTATTCATTACAACTAGTTTTATGTTTCTTAGTTTATTTGGCAGCCACAGTCTACTGGGTTTCTATGTTACAAATTCAACCAATCAAAAGAAAGCTGATCTTTTCAATCCCAGTTCCAAATTTTCATGGAAAGGGTTGATTTGACAGCTTTGGTTCATACACACACCATTCAACAAACCAGTTGTGGTTAGAGAGCAAGGTCATAGTATACAAACACAGCAGCTCCCTCTGATCCATGTGGGTGGAGAAAGCATGACCTGCTCACCACAAGGAAGATCACAAAGAAGCACCCACCCACGCTCTCTATACTTTTTAAAATGTTGATCCCATCTGATCTTAAAGCATCAGCTCAAAAAAAGAACAACAATAAAAGGCACTGTACAATGTACAGTAGAAGCTGTTTTTGTTGATTTATATTTTTATAATTGGATCTTTTCAATGATGGGCTAAATCCCAGGATATGTTGATGGCTATAAATAACATTTGTTTTTCTCCAAAGTTAAAGAAAGATAGATACTGAGACTGACTCTCCTATCATGAAACTCTTATTTTACCTGACATACTGAATGGCTCCAAAAGGGCAAGGCACTGAGAAGGATATATTTTCCTTCCCTCATTTGACCAAACATTCCTCTGGAGGGGTCACTCCCACAGTGACAGCTTCTGGCAAATTTGACAGTATCATCACCAATTAAAGTACCTATTTTCCTGACAGCCAGTACCCATTTTATTCTAGATGTGCAATTTGGCCTCTTTCTGTCATAAATCTTCTCTCCTGGATGGCAGTTTGAAGAAATAGATACCACTGCTTGATTTCTCTCATGCCATGGGAAGCGTCAGCCCACTGAAACCCCATCCACTTGGCAACTAATTAGTTTTCCCTTTATAGTCCTCAGACTCAAAAAGCACTATCCACAGGTCCATGGGGCAAAAGACCAAGTAGATAATAGTTTGCAAATGAGTTAGACAGCAAGGTCTTTAATGTAAAATGAATCGTGTGTTAAAACTACTACAGTAATGCAGGCCAGATTCATACGTGGGAAAGGATGACTAGAGAAGCTAATGCTTCTTTTTCTGTGCAACTACCCAACACCAGGTATTAAGCTGTTTAAATAGGTTATCTCATTTAATCCTGTCATAAAATCTCCATTCTCAAAATGAGGAAAAGGAGGCTTGAAAATGAGTTTCCCAAATTACACAGAAAAAAAAGAGGTGGGGGGGCATTGTTGAGTGCAAGTTTCACAAACTCAAATGCTCAAAGGAGCCAAGCAGGCAAAACAAATGAATAAATTAGGCGTGAAAGTGTTAGTCACTGAGTCATGTATGACTCTTTGTGAGCCCATGGACTATAGCCTACCAGGCTCCTCTGTCCATGGAATTCTCCAGGCAAGAATACTGAACTGGGTTGCCATGTTCTTCTCCAGTGGATCTTCCTGACCCAGGAATCAAAACTTCATCTCCTGCATCTCCTGCATTGCAGGCAGATTCTTTACTGTGCACTCTGCATATGAAACAAGAAAGATTTTCTTTGCCTCTGCAATTAAGAATACACTCTCTCCCAACAACTTTCAAGTATACAATACAGTAATATCAACTATAATTTTAAATGTTTTCACCACAGAAAAATAAAGGGCGCTTATCTGATGGGCTTCTCAGGTGGCAGTAGTGGTAAAGAATCCACATGCCAGTGCAGGAGATGCAAGAGACATAGGTTTGATCCCTGGGTTGGGAAGATCCCCCTGGAGTTGTTGTTGCTCAGTCACTCTGGCATGTCTTACTCTTTGTGACCCTATGGAATGCAGCCTGCCAGGCTTCCTGGTCTTCCCTATCTCCCAGAACTTGCTCAAACTCATGTCCATTCAGTCGGTGATGCCATCCAACCATCTCGTCCTCTGCCATCCCCTTCTCCTCTTGCCCTTAATCTGTCCCAGTATCAGAGTCTTGTCCAATGAATCAGCTCTTGGCATCAGGTGGCCAAAGTATTGGAGCTTCAGCTTCAGCATCAGTCCTTCCAATGAATATTCAGGATTAATTTCCTTTAGGATGGACTGGTTGGCTCTCCTTGCAGTCCAAGGGACTCTCAAGAGTCTTCTCCAACAACACAGTTCACAGGCATTAATTCTTTGGCGTTCAGCCTTCTTTATGCTCCAACTCTCACATCCATACATGGCTACTGAATACATACATACATACATACATACATACATACATACATACATGGCTTTGACTAGATGGACCTTTGTTGGCAAAGTAATGTTTTTGGTCTTTAATATGCTGTCTAGGTTTGTCATAGCTTCTCTTCCAAGGAGCCAGTATCATTTAACTTCATGGTTGCAGTTACCATTTGCAGTGATTTTGGAGCCCAAGAAAATAAAATTTTTTCACTATTTTCATTGTTTCCCCATCTATTAGCCATGAAGTGATGGGACCAAATGCCATGATCTTTATTTTTTGAATGTTGAGTTTTAAGCCAGCTTTATCACTCTCCTCTTTCACTTTCATCAAGAGGCTCTTTAGTTCTTCACTTTCTGCCATAAGGGTGGTGTCATCTGCATATCTGAGGTTGTTGGTATTTCTCCCGCCAATCTTGATTCTGGCTTGTGCTTCATCCAGCCCAGCATTTTGCATGATGTACTCTGTATACAAATTAGGAAATGGCAACCCACTCTCATATTCTTGCCTGGAAATTCCCATGGACAGAGGAGCCTGGCAGGCTTCTTAAACTTAGACAATGTTACGTATCAGTTATATCTCAATAAATCTTGAAGAAATAAAAAGAGAACACTGTCTCCTTTTCCTTGAAAATCTCCACCCTCTATATCCAGTCTTTATTTTCAAAGGTACATTTTCTCTATTATAAGAAAAGCAACAATGTGAAATGCTTATTGTCCCAGCTTTGAAGTCAGGACAAAATATAGAAGGATAGAAATGAAACTATGGCAAACTCTAGAGGGCATGTCTTGACTAAATGGAGGAGACAGAGTAATGCTCCAGTTGATTGTTCCCCTAGGATATAAACACATTTTTTAAGGAAAAATGAAAGTCTGGATTTTTACATAAAATCCTCCAATTTTTAAATGATGGCTTAAACAACTTAAAAATAGAATATATAGGTCAAATAAAATACCTACAGATAAGTAAAAATGAAGATTCTCCACACTTAGAACTTAACTATGCCAGTAACAACTACGTCCTTAGCTTTTCTAATCTGTTTTCTCACTTGTAAAATAAAGATTAAAAATAGGATCTGTAATACAATCATTTAAAGGATTACATTTAAAGAAAAGCACTCAGTACTTAGTAAATGATCAATAAATGCCACGTAATCTTTATGCTTTCTTCACAGTCCAACTCTCACATCCATACATGACCACTGGAAAAACCATAGCCTTGATTAGACGGACCTTTGTTGGCAAAGTAATGTCTCTGCTTTTCAATATGCTATCTAGGTTGGTCATAACTTTCCTTTCAAGGAGTAAGCGTCTTTTAATTTCATGGCTGCAATCAACATCTGCAGTGATTTTGGAGCCCAAAAAAATGAAGTCTGACACTGTTTCCACTGTTTCCCCATCTATTTCCCATGAAGTGATGGGACCAGACACCATGATCTTCGTTTTCTGAATGTTGAGCTTTAAGCCAACTTTTTCACTCTCCTCTTTCACTTTCATCAAGAGGCTTTTCAGTTCCTCTTCACTTTCTGCCATAAGGGTGGTGTCATCTGCCTATCTGAGGTTATTGATATTTCTCCCGGCAATCTTGATTCCAGCTTGTGCTTCCTCCAGCTTTATGAAGAAAGCTGAGCCCCGAAGAATTGATGCTTTTGAACTGTGGTGTTGGAGAAGACTCTTGAGAGTCCCTTGGGCTGCAAGGAGATCCAACCAGTCCATTCTGAAGGAGATCAGTCCTGGGATTTCTTTGGAAGGAATGATGCTAAAGCTGAAACTCCAGTACTTCAGCCACCTCGTGAGAAGAGTTGACTCATTGGAAAAGACTCTGATGCTGGGAGGGATTGGGGGCAGGAGGAGAAGGGGACGACAGAGGATGAGATGGCTGGATGGCATCACTGACTCAATGGACGTGAGTCTGAGTGAACTCCGGGAGTTGGTGATGGACAGAGAGGCCTGGCATGCTGCGATTCATGGAGTCGCAAAGAGTCGGACATGACTGAGCGACTGAAATGAACTGAACTGAACTAAATCTTTATGCTAAGTAATTGAGTAAGGATTTAAATTAAAGTTTACCTTCCTCAGAAACTCATGCTTTTCCCATTGTATTGCCACTCATTTAACCAACTGAGTATTCTTCATGATGATCTCTCCTCATTTTGTTATATCATGTAGTTGCTTTCTCTCCATATAACTATGATTAATCCCATGAATTTCTTTAGCTGGAACACTTAGAATGCTAAACATTGGCTTTTGTCACCAATAAAAGAAATATCTAAAAAGTTTAGGCTCAGTTGTATCACAAAAGTTGTGTGTGTGTGTTCCACATTTCACTCTGCACGCTAAGATAATTACATATTCCTAAAACTAGTATATTTTATGATTCCCAATATAGCTGCTAATACATATCCATCACTTTCTTATCCATATGTAGCAGGAAAAGAGAATATTACTCCTGAATTCTCAGCAAAACCCTGAATTTCACTCCTATTAGGACTAAGGAGACATGAGAACCAAAGCAAAACCAAAGAATACAACCAATGAAATGAACTGACCTAACTGGCTTTGTCTACCTAGGATTTTGCCTTCACCTACAAAAGAAACTGCCAATTGTTTTAAAAAGGGATTGAGGAGAGGGTAATCAAAGAAGCTATCATAAAATGTCCACTAAACTGGTTCTAACATCTTGTTTGTTTAAAGAATTGAAGGGTAAAATAGCAGCAGTGGGGGTGGTGTGGTTTAGTTGTTGTCATGTCCAATTTCTTGGGACTGCATGGACTGCAGCCCGCTAGTTCTTCTGTTCATGGGATTTTCCAGCCAAGAATACTGGAGTGGGTTGCCATTTCCTTTCCTGTAATCCATATCTGTCTACTCAGAGACTTTATTTTTTTGGACTCCAAAATCACTGCAGATGATGACTGCAGCCATGAAATTAAAAGACACTTGCTCCTTGGATGAACAGCTAAGACCAACTTAGACAGCATATTAAAAAGCAGAGGCATTACTTTACCAAAAAAGGTCCATCTAGTCAAAGCTATGGTTTTTCCAGTAGCCCTGTATGGATGTGAGAGTTGGATTATAAATAAAGGTGAGTGCTAAAGAACTGATGTTTTTGAACTGCAGTGTTGGATAAGACTCATGAGAGTCCCTTGGACTGCAAGATCTAACCAGTCCATCCTAAAGGGAATCAGTCCTGAATATTCTTTGGAAGGAGAGATGCTGAAGCTGAAACTCCAATACTTTGGCCACCTGATTGGAAAAGACCCTGATGCTGAGAAAGATTGAAGGCACAAGGAGAAGGGGACAACAGAGGATGAGATGGTTGGATGGCATCACTGATGCAATGGACATGAGTTTGAATAGGCTCTGGGAGTTGGTGATGGACAGGGAGGCCTGGCGTGCTGCTGTCCATGGGGTCGCAAAGAGTCGGACACAACTGAAGTGACTGAACTTCAGTGACTGAAGTGAACTGAGCTTCAAAAAATGATACAAAACAAACCTCAAACTGTATAGAGAAAATTAGACTGATATAACACAGAGTCATTTTTAAACTAGACTTGCATTCTCTAACTACTCCTAAGAGAAGACAACTGATGGATCCCTGCTTGAGGGAGGAAATAGGTATTAGTCTGTACATCTGCCTGGACATATGCTATGATTCCACATAGCTATGTCATCTGGCTTGATATATTTTCAAGTTCTTCAGCCTATAATATATGAAAAGAGAAAGGAGAAGAAGAAACAGGAAAGGGGATGAAAAGGGAAGAGAATGAATGAGAAAGAAATAACTAATTACTAGATGTCACATTTTGTCAAAGGCAAATCTTTCAAGGTTTTCTGACTTTAAAAAAAATGTTATATTGTTTTGGATTCTATTTCTGCCAACATCAACAGCAGAATATTTCCAGAAGTAATACTCTATGCAATATTAAATCAATGCAATATGAAACCATACCATGCCATGATATGCAATGATTAATGTATATGTATACACAAACATCATCGTATATACTATGATCATCAAAAAAGCAAGAGATCATAGAAAAAGCAAGAGAGTTCCAGAAAAACATCTACTTCTGCTTTATTGACTACACCAAAGTCTTTGACTGTGAATCACAATAAATTGTGGGAAATTCTTAAAAGAGATGGGAGTACCAGACTGCCTCATCTGTCTGCTGAGAAATCTGTATGCAGGTCAAGAAGCAACACTTAGAACTGGGCATGGAAAAATGGACTGGTTCCACTTTGGGAAAGGAGTATGTCAAGGCTGTATATTGTCACCCTGCTTATTTAGCTTATATGCAGAGTACATCATGCAGAATGCCAGGCTAGATAAAGCACAAGTTGGAATCAAGATTGCCAGGAGAAATACAAATAACCTCAGATAGGCAGATGACATCACCTTTATGGCAGAAAGTGAAGAAGAACTAAAGAGCCTCTTGATGAAAGAGAAAGAGGAGAGTGAAAAAGGTGGCTTAAAACTCAACTTTTAGAAAACTAAGATCATGGCATTCGGTCCCATTACTTCATGGCATGTAGATGGGAAAACAGTGGAAATAGTGACAGACTTTATTTTTTGGGACTCCAAAATCACTGCAGGTGGTGACTGCAGCCATGAAATCAAAAGACACTTGCTCCTTGGAAGAAAAGTTATGACCAACCTAGATAGCATATTAAAAAGCAGAGACATTCCTTTGTCGACAATGGTCCGTCTAGTCAAAGCTATGGTTTCTCCAGTAGTCATGTATGGATGTGAGAGTTGGACCATAGAGAAAGCTGAGCACTGAAGACTTGATGCTTTTGAACTGTGGTGTTGAAGACTCTTGAGAGTTCCTTGGACTGCAAGGAGATCAAACTAGTCCATCCTAATATAAATCAGCCCTGAATATTCATTGGAAGGACTGATGCTAAAGCTGAAGCTCTAATACTTTGCCCTCCTGATTCCAAAGAGCTGACTCATTAGAAAAGAACCTTATGCTAGGAAAGATTGAAGGCAGTTGGAGAAGAGGACAGAGGATCAGATGGTTGGATGTCATCGCCAACTCGATGGACATGAGTTTGAGCAAGCTCCAGGAGTTAGTGATCATCAGGGAAGTCTGGCGTGCTGTAGTCCATGGGGTGGCAAAGAGCTGGATATGACTAAGCAACTGAACTAACTTATAAATACACAAATATATATATATGCATATATGTGTGTGTGTGTTCTTCACTTAATAGGGAAAACAAATCCATTATAAAACCTACATCTTTACAAGTTTTTTGATTTATTTAGGGATAACAATAGTGGTATGAATAACCTGTGTTCTGCACTCCTAACTTGAAAGTTAAAACATTGTGTTTTTATAGCTTCCAAAGATATTCCACAATTGTACCCTCTAAAAAGTAAAGAATCTGTGCCTATCCACAGCAAGAAGAAAAATGAGCAAAGATTTTGTAATGATTTTTCCCAAAGCATATATTTCTCAATCTAACTATTCTTACTGGCATTTTTCTCATATAAAAGTATGATTTATAGCCTCAATTTTAATGGACTCAATTCTAATGTTAAGTGTAAGTGTGGTCTGGATGAAACTGCTGTGTCAATTAACAGAACATGTTGACAAACGCCAATGTGGGGTTTTAAAGTAAAGATTAATTTTTTTTTTCATTTCTCTAGAAATAATAGCCTTATTGGACTGTGTGACTATCATTAGTTGTCCCTAAGTGAAGTGAAGTGAAGTCGCTTAGTCGTGTCCGACTCTTTGTGACCCCATTGACTGTAGCCTACCAGGCTCTTATGTCCATGGGATTTTCCAGGCAAGAATACTGGAGTGGGTTGCCATTTCCTTCTCCAGGAGATCTTCCCGACCCAGGGATTGAACCCGGGTCTCCCTCATTGTAGGCAGACGCTTTACCATCTGAGCCACCAGTTGTCCCTAAGTCACTGGTAAATGGAGATTTAGAGTTTATATGTGGCTGCCAGCAAATAATCTTTCAACCTCTTTACCACTAGTTCAACCAGTTTATTGGATGTTATTCATCAATGTATCACTTCAGGTAAAAAGTTCTTGGAGCAGTGTGCAAATTACTTCTTTAATACATGGCAGCAGATTTCTTTTTGCAGAAGGAAACAACTTTGCGTAGGAAATGCGTTGATAAGAAAGTGAGTTTGGGAAAAGTGCAAGTGGTGACAGGTTGGCAAAAACCAGGACAACAGAAGAAATATTTAAAATTCTCTGCACTAAAAAAAAGAAGAAATAAAGTATCCTTTTGTGCTTGCCTTTAATGACCTGTTGTATACACTGAAAATCAACAGTAGGGAAGGGAGGAGAACAGAGAAGAGAGGAGGAGGGGCAAAGAGGATCAGGACACCCCAGCAGGGAGTCTGGAGCTCAACTTCTGGAAATAGCTACAGGACTTCTAAAAACAGGCATGTCTTACAGTGAATTTTAAATTGCATGTATTTTTACATGGTAAACCTTTCCATATACTCAAAAATTCAGGAAAATCTGGACACAAAGTCCTTTCAATAAATGGTTTGGTGAAAAATGAGGGGAAAGGCTAAATTCTGCTTCTGGGTCCATGAGGTGTGAAATAAACACAGAGGCAGAATGGACAGACCATCCTCTAACTGACCTTATTCATCAGAAAATCACAACTTTATTCATCACTCATCTCAAGGATGTTAGATAGTGTCTGGGGTATAGTAGGTGCTGAATAAATATTTGTTGGTTGAAGAAATGGATGCATGAATGAATCAGTTGAAGAATCTGAAAAACAACAGTGATTCTGAGAAAGTAAGCCCCTAGGGAACTATGCAAATCTTGGAGAGATGGTCATACTGTTACATATAAAACAAAATTTTTAGTAATCTTATCAAAATCTTATAGATCAATAAAAGCCTGGTTAACATCCAGTTTACATCTAAGACTTAAAAGTGACTATTTCAAAAATAAATACAGCTTCCATGGTGGTTCAGATGGTAAAGAATGTGCCTGCAATGCCAGAGACCTGGGTTTGATCCCTGGGTTGGAAAGATTCCCTGAAGAAGGAAATAGCAACCCACTCCAGTATTCTTGTCTGGAGAATACCATGGACAGAGGATCCTGGCAGGCTATAGTCCATGGGGTTGCAAAGCATTGGACACGACTGAATGACCAACTCTTTCACAAAATTTGTTTTTAAAACCTTGTAGTATCTTCTTTTGGAGAAGGCAATGGCACCCCACTCCAGTACTCTTGCCTGGAAAATCCCATGGGCAGAGGAGCCTGGTAGGCTGCAGTCCATGAGGTCGCTAAGAGTCGGACATGACTGAGCGACTTCACTTTCACTTTTCACTTTCATGCATTGGAGAAGGAAATGGCAACCCACTCCAGTGTTCTTGCCTGGAGAATCCCAGGGATGGGGGACCCTGGTAGGAGGCCATCTATGAGGTCGCACAGAGTCGGACACGACTGAAACGACTTAGCAGCAGCAGCAGCAGTAGTATCTTCTGCTTGCCTTTAATTACCTGTTGTACAGAGAATCAAAAGTTTTTTAAAGTCACTACTGAAAAATAGTAGTGACAGGAGAAGGAGGTGACAGAGGATGAGATGGTTGGATGGCATCACCCACTCAATGGACATGAGTTTGAGCAAACTCCAGGAGATAGTGAAGGACAGGGAATCCTGTCATGCTTCAGTCTGTGGGGTTGCAAAGAGTCAGACACAACTTACCGACTGAACAACAACACCTGAAAAATAATGTCCAGAGCCTTTTACAACTACTGGAAGAAAAATATCCTGAAACGTATCTTTAAAGACACTTCAATTAAACCAAAAGTTTCTCCATCATGCTGATTTCAAAGTATTAAAGAGTTACGCCTAACAAATTACCTTGAAACTTAGTGGGTTAAAGCAGCAAAAAAAAAAAAATATGTTATTACCTACCAGTTTCTATCTATTGAAATGTAAGAGTTATTTAGCCCAATAATCCTTGGTTTCAGTGTCACAGAAGGCTGCAGCCATGATGTTGGCCAGGATTCAGTTTTCTGAAGGTTTAAATAAGACTGGAGGATTTCCTTCCAAGGTGGTTTATTCAGGTAGCTGGCAACTCAGTGCTGTTTCCTGGCAGAAGGTCTCAGTTCCTCATTACAATGATCTCCTGAGGACTGCTTCAGTGTCTTCACAACTAGGCAGCCAGATTCCACCCAAACAAATGACCCTAAATACAGGAAGACAGAGGCTTCAATGTCCTTTAAAACCACCCTTGAAAGTGACAAAGCATGACTCTGACCACATTTGATTCATTAGAGGAAAGTCAACAGTCAGTTCAGTTCAGTTCAGAAGCTCAGTCCTGTCCAATTCCTTGCAACACCATGGACTGCAGAACACCAGGCTTCCCTGTCCATCACCACTCCTGGAGTTTACTCAAACTCATGTCCATTGAGTCAGTGATGCCATCCAACCATCTATTCCTCTGTCATCCCTTTTCCTCACATCTTCAATCTTTCCCAGCATCAGAGTGTTTTCAAATGAGTCAGTTCTCCCCATCAGGTGGCCAAAGTATTGTAGTTTCAACTTCAGCATAGGTCCTTTCAATGAATAATCAGGACTGATTTCCTTTAGGATGGACTGGTTAGATCCCCTTTCAGTCCAAGGGACTCTCAAGAGTCTTCTTCAACACCAAGTTCAAAACCATCAATTCGTTGGCACTCAGCTTTCTTTATAGTCCAACTCTCACAGCCATACATGACCACTGGAAAAACCATAGCCTTGACTAGACAGATCTTTGTTGGCAAAGTAATGTCTCTGCTTTTTAATATGCTGTCTAGGTTGGTCATAACTTTCCTTCCAAGGAGTAAGCATCTTTCAATTTAATGGCTGCAATCACCATCTGCAGTGATTTTGGAGCCCCCAAAAATAAAGTCTCTCACTGTTTCCCCATCTATTTGCCATAAAGTGATGGGACCAGATGCCATGATCTTAGCTTTCTGAATGTTGAGCTTTAGGTCAACTCTTTCATTCTCCTCTTTCACTTTCATCAAGAGGCTCTTTAGTTCTTCACTTTCTGCCATAAGGTGGTGTCATCTGCATATCTGAGGTTATTGATATTTCTCCCGGCAATCTTGATTCCAGCTTGTGCTTCATCCAACCAGGGTTTCTCATGATGTATTCTGTATATAAGTTAAATTAGCAGGGTGACAATATACAGCCTTGACGTACTCCTTTTCCTATTTAGAACCAGTTTGTTGTTCCATGTCCTCTTCTAACTGTTGCTTTCTGACCTGCATACAGATTTCTTAAGAGGCAGGTCAGATGGTCTGGTATTCCCATCTATTTCAGAATTTTCCACAGTTTCTTGTGATCCACACAGTCAAAGGCCTTGGCATAGTCATTAAAGCAGAAATGGATGTTTTTCTGGAACTCTCTTGTTTTTTCCATGATCCAACGGATGTTGGCAATTTGATCTTGGGTTCCTCTACCTTTTCTAAATCCAGCTTGAACATCTGGAGGTTCACAGTTCATGTATTGTTGAAGCCTGGCTTGGAGAATTTTGAGCATTACTTTACTAGCGTGCGAGATGAGTGCAATTGTGCAGTAGTTTGAGCACTCTTTGGCATTGCCTTTCTTTGGGATTGGAATGAAAACTGATCTTTTCCAGTCCTGCGGCCACTGCTGAGTTTTCCAAATTTGCTGGCATATTGAGTGCAACACATTCACAGCATCCTCTTTTAGGATTCAAAATAGCTAACTGGAATTCCATCACCTCCACTAGCTTTGTTCGTAGTGATGCTTCCTAAGGCCCACTTGACTTCACATTCCAGGATGTCTGGCTCTAGGAGAGTGGTCACACCATCATGATTACCTGGGTTGTGAAGATCTTTTTTTTATAATTCTTCTGTGTATTCTTGCCACCTGTTCTAAATACCTTCTACTTCTGTTAGGTCCCTACCATTTCTGTCCTTTATCGAGCCCATCTTTGCATGAAATGTTCCCTTGGTATCTCTAATTTTTCCGAAGAGATCTCTAGTCTTTCCCATCCTATTCTTTTTCTCTATTTCTTTTTTTTTTTTTTTTCTTTTGACATTGCGTGTTTATTTTGACCAATTGGAATGTATTACAACATTTTAACAAAATAATTCTGTTCGTGTTTTAAAACACAGTGCTTTATCTTGCTTGGTTTCCTGTGAATTCTGCTTTTGGGGTCTCTTGGCTTGCTTCCTCCCCCACCCCCCGACCCCACCCAAGATGGTCACAAGATTGACTTGTCTATTTAGTGTCTCTTCAGAAAGACCTCCTCATCTGGTGGTGTGCTCCTAAAGGCTTAACAACTGGCTCTGGTGGCAGGGAGACACTGATTTGTTGCATCACTGGAGTTGGAAAGAGATGGATGTAATTGGTTCTCCAGAGCCAGTCTGAGCTGGCCCCTGTGTTCACACTGATCCCCATATAAGAGAGCTCCCTGTATGACATGCCGTCTCCCCATTTTGGTTTGTGTTTTCATAGCCTTGATATAATTTCACTTTATCTTCTTTTGTCTCTATTTCTTTGCATTGATCACTGAGGAACACTTTCTTATCTCTCCTTGCTATTCTTTGAAACTCTGCATTTATATGGGTATATCTTTCCTTTTCTCCTTTGCTTTTTACTTCTTTTCTTTTCTCAGCTATTTGTAAGGCCTCCTCAGACAGCCATTTCACTTTTTGCATTTCTTTTTCTTTGAGTTGGTCTTGCTCCTTGTCTCCTGTACAATGTCATGAACCTCCTTCCACAGTTCATCAGGCACTCTGTCTATCAGATCTAGTCTTGTAAATCTATTTCTCACTTCCACTGTATAGTCATAAGGGATTTGATTTAGGTCATACCTGAATGGTCTAGTGGTTTTCCCTATTTTCTTCAATTTAAGTCTGAATTTGACAATAAGGAGTTTATGATCTGAGCCACAGTTAGCTCCTGGTCTTGTTTTTGCTGACTGTATAGAGCTTCTCCATCTTGGGCTGCAGAGAATGTAATCTAATCTGATATCAGTGTTGGCCATCTGGTGATGTCCATGTGTACAGTCTTCTCCTGTTTTGTTTGAAGAGGGTGTTTGCTATGACCAGTGCGTTCTCTTGGAAAAACTCTATTAGCCTTTGCCCTGCTTCTTTCTGTACTCCAAGGTCAAATTTGCCTGTTACTCCAGGTGTTTCTTGACTTCCTACTTTTGCATTCCAGTCTTCTATAATGAAAAGGACATCTTTTTTGAGTGTTAGTTCTAGGTCTTGTAGGTCTTCATAGAACAGTTCAACTTTACCTTCTTCAGCCCATAGTCAAGAGGAGGGAAATTAGACTCCATATTTTGCTGAAAGGCTTGTCAAAGATTTGGAGGATGTAGTTTAAAACCACCACAATGACTGTAATCAAAGAATTTTAAGTATTTAGTAAAATGCTTGTTTTAAACATATATTGTACTTCAATAATACAATGCCATTTAACAATGTTGTGACCTATTTTTAGTGTTACTGTCATAAGTCACCCTTGGACCTAGTCAAGGGTGTTTTCTTAAAGAAGGAGTTTGAGGAGGAGGTGGGGGGGGTAGGGGGAAGAATATCCTCCTATAGAATAAGTTCCTTATATATTTTATTATCAGCTCTAACAGGAACAAGTACCCTTCCTAACTGGGGCCAAGGGAATGTGCTGTCTGGACAGACCTGAGACACATGTCCATTTCTGGAGTCCAAGATTATGTCAGCACCTTAGAAGCATATGGAATGCAAGTGGAAAAGTAATGGTATATTTTGGGGAGTCAGAAGCATAGTTATCTAAGGAAAAAAGAGATTCTGGGCCCTGGTGGCTCAGTGGTGAAGAATCCACCTGTAATGCAGGAGACATGGGTTTGATCCCTGTGTTGGAAAGATCCCCTGGAGAAAGAAAAGGCAACCCACTCCAGTGTTCTTGCCTGGAGGATCCCATAGACAGAGAAGCCTGGCTGGCTATAGTCCATGGGATTGCAAGAGTCAAAATGACTTGGTGACTAAACCACCCCCACCACCAGACAATAAATATTGACTGACAGACATCATTTATTTTTTTCTTTTTTCAGATGGGTCAGTATTTCTATTTTAACAACAACTGTTTTGCAACTTAATGGGTGCTTAAATGATTTTAATACTACTAAGAATCTCACTCAAAAACTTTTAAATTTTCTACATCATGGCAGCAGTTCTGAAAATAGAGAGATATATCATAGAATGGAGATGCTAATGAAAACACTCTGAGTTATTTTAAAATTAAACAGCAGAATTATTTCCACATTTCACTGACTGTTATCTTAGCAAATTAGAAATGCATTATTTAGCAAATGAGAAGTAAAGAGAAGAATATTTCTTTACTGTGTCACACTATTAAAGAATGTTGTTAAAATTAGACTTAAATACAATTCCTTTAATGCCAAATCAACTAGGTCTGCCAGGTTGGTACATTTTTATCCTATTTCTCCATCTTTATTCATTATCCCTATCATTTTTATTTAATTAAAAGTTGGCCATCTCCAATTGAAACAAAATAGTTTTTAAAGACATCAGTGTTTTCCATTCTAACAAAAGACAATGTTTATAAAGTTTCACTCATGCATTCCCAGAAACTATGTAGGTATTTATGGACATTTTAGTGTATCAGAATGAAATTGATAAAATCACTTTAGGGAATTCCCTGGTGGTCCAGTGGTTGGGAGTCCATCTGCCAATGCAGGGGACACAGTTTGATCCCTGGTCTGGGAATTAAGATCCCACAAACCATGGGGCAACTAACCACATTTGCCACAACTACTGAGTCCACAGGCAATAACTACTGATGCCATTGTGACTTACAGCCTGTGCTCTGCAGCAAGAGAATCCACCGAAATGAGAAGACCATGCATCATGACTAGCAGTAGCCCCACTCGCTGCAACTAGAGAAAGCCTGTGTGTAGCAACAAAGACCCTGAGCACTGCAATGAAGACCTAGAGCAACCGTAAATAAATTACTTTTAAAAAATCACTTTAAAGAGCTGCTTTTGGCCATTGGGTTTGAAGATGAACTTCTAGCTCACTACATTTCCTTTCAGAGGAATTACTTTAAAAACACAAGTTATTTTAACCTTACATCACAACAAGAAATTTAAAAATGTCATAATAGAAACATTCAGTTGAAGAATTTCTGTCCTTAGGCAACACAGAGGATGTTACTACCAGGTTTTGTAAAACATTAAACATTTGATATCTTTGGACTAAAGCATTTTTATGAATGAGGATCTTAGATCTTAAGACTCTTATGCCTATTTGTGCTTTTGATTAATCACTTATTAACTCACATAAAAAATAATAGAGATTGTTGACATATAAAAAAAGAAAATTAACATTAAATATTAGAGATTTTTTTCCTGAATAATGCATTGTTTAAATAATCAGACTTGTTTTAATTAACATTTTCCATTTTATGTTTAGCTATAACAGACAAGGGAATAATTCATGTACAGACTACTGAGCCAATTTTCTACAAAAGTTAAGAGAATTTTTTTTTTTTAATTTAAAAGTTTAGAGGAACAATTGACCTAAATTTACTGGAAATGGAAAAACATGCTAGCTAACTGATAATGATATATTAATCTGAAATTATGAGTGAAAGTTATAATATTTGTCTCCCTACTTCACTTAAAAACTTGTTATGCTATTTTCCCATGTGTAATCCCCTCAAGGAACTTCTAATGTCAGTGAGGAATTAGACTAGTATACATAGAAACATCCCAGAATCCAGTTTAAGGCAGTATATGAAGAAGTACTGGGTTTTAATGATTATATATCAGAGGTCACAGGCTTCCCCGGTGGCACTAGTGGTAAAGAATCTGCTTGCCAATGCAGAACCTGGGTTCTGGGTTTGGTCCCTGGGTGGGGAAGATCCCTGGAGAAGGAAATGGTGACCCACTCCAGTACTCTTGTCTAGAGAATCCCATGGACAGAGGAGCCTGATGGGCTACAATCCATAGGGTCCCAAAGAGTCAGACACAACTGAAGTGACTTAGCACACATGCAGAGGTCACACAATTCCAACACTGAAAGCACCTCTAGCATATATGCACATATATTACTGTCCCTCGAGCTGAGATCCTATGAATTACATGATTCCTATTAGAAAAGGAAGTTGTCAACAGATCTTTCAAAGGGTCTAAAGGCAAAGTTATGACCAACCTAGATAGCGTATTGAAAAGCAGAGACATTACTTTGCCAACAAAGGTCCGTCTAGTCAAGGCTATGGTTTTTCCTGTGATCATGTATGGATGTGAGAGTTGGACTGTGAAGAAAGCTGAGCACTGAAGAATTGATGCTTTTGAACTGTGGTGTTGGAGAAGACTCTTAAGAGTCCCTTGGACTGCAAAGAGATCCAACCAGTCCATTCTGAAGGAGATCAGCCCTGGGATTTCTTTGGAAGGAATGATGCTAAAGCTGAAACTCCAGTACTTTGGCCACCTCATACGAAGAGTTGACTCATTGGAAAAGAGTCTGATGCTGGGAGGGATTGGGGGCAGGAGGAGAAGGGGACGACAGAGGATGAGATGGCTGGATGGCATCACTGACTCGATGGACATGAGTCTGAGTGAACTCTGGGAGTTGGTGATGGACAGGGAGGCCTGGCGTGCTGTGGTTCATAGGGTCTCAAAGAGTTGGACACGACTGAGCGACTGAACTGAACTGAAGGTAAACACAGGAAATAATATCATCCAATACTGATCCATCATAATTAATGATTAATATCTTCTCAAAAAAGACATGCTATTATAACCATATTAAAATGCTTATTCGTACTGATGTAAGAAAAAAAAAGTCATCTACTCTCACACAGATTCCTCAATTTATAATGGCTAGTAACCTTCCAAATATTAACAAACATACAAAAAATCCAGAGTGATTCAGATACTCCATTGTAGACCAAACATTCTCAAATAAAAACCAGAGATGGGTAGTAGTTAAAGAGGTAAAAATTGATTTTATTTAGGACTACTGCAATAAGGTATGGCAAATACAGGGCCAGTGGAAATATACAGCCAAGAGAGTGGGGTGGGGGGTATAATGGGGGCCATCACTGGATAGAAAATTATTAAAGGGAACATCAGAGGTAAGGAGTATTTTAGATAAACTGACCTAACAGAGTTCTTTGCTGAAGACAGGCTGGGGTAATCAGACTTCATCTGAGGATGATGAAGGATGAAGAACCTGATCAGATATAGAGGGTGATCAAATGTTGAAGATGGAGGACTCTTGCTAATCTGACTTGGCAGGGTTCTTGCCAAAACTGGATTTTACAAGGAAGTGTATAGGTAAGCACAGGAAAAAGTTTGGGATCCTAATTAAAGTTTGGTCAGTTAAGCAAAGAATTTGTCAACATAAACAGATTACACACTGTAGTGATGTACAATCACTACATAATTATTTTCATAGTTAACATCTAGTTTCAAAAAATTCTAACTGTGAACACACATATCAGCAGAGTTTAAAAGAAGAAACTACAGTCAACCCTCAGTATCGTGGGGACTGGTTCCTCCTTAGATACCAAAATTGGAGGATGCTCAAGTCCCTGATTAAAAAAAAAAAATAATAATGGCATAGCATTAGAACATAAAATCTATGCACTCCTCCCATACACTTTAAATGATCTCTAGATAACTTGTAATACCTATCACAATGTAAATGCTATGTAAATAGTTGTAAATACAATGTAAATGATATGTAAATAGCTGCATGCATGGTGCAAATTCACATTTTGCTTTTTAGAACTTTCTGGAATTTTTTTTTAATATATTTTTAATACACAGTAGATTAAATCCACAGATGCAGAACCAGAAGATACAGAGGGCCAACTACATTCTTTTCATAATTGTGAGCACATGGAAAGTCATTCTAAATATATTTTCAAAGTTCAAAACTGAAAGAGGTTGATTGATTTGAAAACATAAACATTTTAGAAATTTGAATAATAAAATGCCATCATCAATGTTTACCAAAGACACACTGGCCTCAGCATTAGTCCCTTAATCCCATTAGAAGCCTCCACCTTAGAAATCCTTATTAGTTGTTGCCCCTACTTGGAACTGTCTTGCCCAGGGCTCTGGATACCCTTATTTTTCTCACTTGCTTCAAGTTTATACTCAGCTGTCACCTTCTCAGTCAGGCCTTTCATGACCACTTTACATGAAATAAATCACACACCTCCCCAGAAGAAGCAGGTATCCTTATCCCCTTAACCCTATTTTGCCCCAAGCATTAGTCCCCATCTGACATACTTTGTATTTACTCCTTTATTTTCTGTCTCCATTCCCACTCCAAATAAAAGTATCTCCGAGGTTAAGGACTTTATTTTGCCACTGTCATATCCCTAGTAACTAGATGGTGACTGTTTCATAGTCTATGCTTAATAGGTTTCCATTAAATGAATTAATAAGGGGAAAAGATTTCAAACTGTTGCCAGATGCTTCCAGGTTACCTTCCCTAAATGTCGCAGCAAGCATTACTACTCTGCAATATATAAGAATGACTGTAACTGTTTTCCCACACTTTTACCAACACCAGACATTATCAGTCTCTTTACTATTTACTTATTATCAAAAGGATAAGTGTAGCTTTTATCAAATGAACAGTCAAATGAAATTTATAATCAGAAGTAAATATTTAATGTTTGTTGATATTGCTATGTTTCTGCGTAACACACTATACTGAATGCAAACAGAAGCAATGCAGATAAAGTTTCAGAGTTAATATCCTCAAATTAAGGATAGTCCATGCTCATGCTTTTTAAGTCTAGGCATCAAAATACAAACAAAATACATTCTTCAAGGGAACCTGACTAAGGCAGTAATCCTTCCATTTCAAGAAAGCATCTATAGCCCCAACATCCGTCTGTGAAATAAGCAGTTTCTCTGGCAGGCCTGAAAGAAAGAATGAGAAAAATGAGAGGATCGCTCATTATAACTGCCCTCCTGGAATCTTTTCAAGAATTGCTTCCCCAATGATAAACAGAATTCAGAGGTTAAGAGGCACTCTGCTAAGATTTACATGAGGCTTTGGCTTAGATCGACATGAAAGATAATACAAATGTGCAAAGGGAAGACGGATGTGGTCATGATGAAGACATTCTTCATGTGACATGGAAGACCCCAAGGAGCGGAGATTCTGGGGCTACAAACTCAGCCTGTTGAAAAGTTCTCAAGAATGGCAGATTTAAAAGAACATAAAGCAACTGGAAGACCTATGGGGAAATTGGCTTAGAATCCAAAACCAGACAGTCTGCATGATAAAATTTCTAAGGCAAAGATTATCTTTAAAGCATCTCAGTGTTCAGAGATCACTACCATTCCCAATGTAGATAATACAAAGATGGGCCATTCTTTGGATAGTTATGAATTAATAAAAATAATTACATAAACCAAAATTAAAACAACATTCTGCCATTCTTTTCAAGTTACTCTTTTCTTTCATGCTGCTGCTGCTGCTGCTGCTGCTGCTAAGTCGCTTCAGTCGTGTATGACTCTGTGTGACCCCATAGATGGCAGCCCACCAGGCTCCCCCATCCCTGGGATTCTTCACGCAAGAACACTGTAGTGGGCTGCCATTTCCTTCTCCAATGCATGAAAGTGAAAAGTGAAAGTGAAATCGTTCAGTCGAGTCCGACTCTTAGCGACCTCACGGACTGCAGCTTACCAGGCTCCTCCATCCATGGGATTTTCCAGGCAAGAGTACTGGAGTGGGGTGCCATTGTCTTCTCCACTTTTCTTTCATATTCAATAGGATTTTTAAAAGTAAAATAGATGTCTTTTCAAATCGCAAGACATGTTTCAGTCACTAACTCATGTCCAACTCTTTGTGACCCCATGGACTGTAGCCTGCCAGGCTTCTTTGCCCAGTGGGTTTCCCAGGCAAGGATACTGAAGTGGGTTGCCAATTCCTTATCCAAGATGTCCAAAAAACTGAAAATATTTAGGTCTACTTCAAATATTAGCCAAATTCCTCCACTTTGAGAGACAAAACTAAGTAAGAGTGAAAATTTAAAAAAAATTAATACTGCAGATAACAGATAACTTGGATCATTTCAATGATGTTGCCAACAGATGGTAAACTCAGGGCAATGGAAGATAATGCTAAAATAATTATTTCTCAAGCCAGGATCCAAGCTAGTGTGTGCTCTCTGAGAAACTATGATTCTGCTCACTGCTCAGGGAAAAAAATACACATACAAACATTAGGAGAAAAATAATCAAGTCTATATTAATTAAGGATGAGAGCTAAGGTTAAAAATATTCTAGTAGAGGGAAAGGAAAAGGGGAAGGAATATTTTAAACATGCCACTTAAATCAAATTAAAATGCTGACCTTCTTAAAGTGGAATGTGTATAGATCATGTCCTTTTAAAAGTAATTCTCATTCAACCCATGGGAATGCTATGACCTTGATGCTATTATTACCCACATTTTACAGATCATGAAACTGAGGGATAAACAAGTTAAATAACTTTCTCAAGCTCACACAATTAATGATGATAGAGCCAAGATTCATTGCTAGACATTCTGATCCCAGAGACACTACCCTTAGACATTATACCACTATGTATCAGATTAAATATTGTTTGCCAGAGAGTTTCAGAAAAACATCTACTTCTGCTTTATTGACTATGCCAAAACCTTTGACTGTGTGGATCACATCAAACTGGAAAATTCTTCAAGAGATGGGAATATCAGACCACCTGACCTGCCTCCTGAGAAATCTGTATGCAGGTCAAGAAGCAACAGTTAGAACTGGACATGGAACAACAGACTAGTTCCAAATCGAGAAAGGAGTACATCAAGGCTGTATATTGTCACCCTGCTTATTTAACTTATATGCAGAGTACATCATGCGAAATTCCAGGCTGGATGAAGCACAAGATGGGATCAAGACTGATGGGAGAAATATCAATAACTTCAGATATGCAGATGACACCACCCTTATGGCAGAAAGTGAAGAAGAACTAAAGAGCCTCTTAATGAAAGTGAAAGAGGAGAGTGAAAACGTTAGCTTAAAACTCAACATTCAGAAAGCTAAGATCATGGCAACTGGTCTCATCACTTCATGGGAAATAGATGGGGAAACAAAGGAAACATTGACAGACTTTATTTTCTTGGGCTCCAAAATCACTGCAGATAGTGACTGCAGCCATGAAATTAAAAGACACTTGCTCCTTGGGAGAAAAGCTATGACCAACCTAGACAGCATATCAAAAAGCAGGGACATTCCTTTGCCGACAAAGGTCCATCTAGTCAAAGCTATCTGTGGTTTTGCCAGTTCATTTCAGTCACTCAGTCATATCCGACTCTTTGTGACCCCATGAACTGCAGCATGACCTGTCCGTCACCAACTCCCAGATTTCACCCAAACCCATGTCCATTGAGTTGATGATGCCATCCAACCATCTCATCCTCTGTCATCCCTTTTTCCTCCTGCCCTCAATCTTTCCCAGCATCAAGGTCTTTCCCAATGAGTCAACTCTTTGCATCAGGTGGCCAAAGTATTGAAGTTTCAGCCTCAACATCCTGTATGGATCAGAGAGTTGGACTATAAAGAAAGCTGAGTGCCAAAAAACTGATGCTTTTGAACTGTGGTTTAGGAGAAGATTCTTGAGAGTCCCTTGGACTGCAAGGAGATCCAGCCAGTCAATCCTAAAGGAAATCAGTCCTGAATATTCATTGGAAGGACTGATGATGAAGCTGAAACTTCAATACTTTAGCTACCTGATGTAGAGAACTGACTAATTGGAAAAGACCATGAGGCTGGGAAAGATTGAAGGCAGGAGGAGGAGACGACAGAGGATGAGATAGTCAGATGGCATCACTGACTTGATGGACATGAGTTTGAGCAAGCTCTGGGAGTTGATGTTGAATAAGGAAGCCTGGCGTGCTGCAATCCATGGGGTCACAAAGAGTCAGACATGACTGAGTGACTGAACTGAAATATTGTGTGTTAACACCTAAAAGACAGCTTAACTTTCTGTTTGAAGGCATCCCATCTATATAAGCCTGGTTCACTATGACAGTGTTGTTCTGCTCACATAAAACTCAAAGTTTCATTGATTCAAACACTTAATTAGCACTATATAACACTGGGCTGGAAAAAGCACAAGCTGGAATCAAGATTGCTTGGAGAAATATCAATAACCTCAGATATGCAGATGACACCACCTTTATGGCAGAAAGGGAATAAGAACTAAAGAGCCTCTTGATGAAAGTGAAAGAGGAGAGTGAAAAAGTTGGCTTAAAGCTCAACATTCAGAAAACGAAGATCATGGCATCTGGTCCCATCACTTCATGGGACATAGATGGGGAAACAGTGGAAACAGTGTCAGACTTTATTTTGGGGGGGGTCCAAAATCACTGCAGATGGTGACTGCAGCCATGAAATTAAAAGACGCTTACTCCTTGGAAGGAAAGTTATGACCAACCTAGATAGCATATTGAAAAGCAGAGACATTACTTTGCCAACAAAAGTCCATCTAGTCAAGGCTATGGTTTTTCCAGTGGTCATGTATGGATGTCAGAGTTGGACTCTGAAGAAAGCTGAGCGCCAAAGAACTGATGCTTTTGAACTGTGGTGTTGGAGAAGACTCTTGAGAGTCCCTTGGACTGCAAGGAGATCCAACCAGTACATTCTAAAAGAGATGAGTCCTGGGTGCTCATTGGAAGGACTGATGTTAAAGCTGAAACTCCAATACTTTGGCCACCTCATGCAAAGAGTTGACTCATTGGAAAAGACTGTGATCCTGGGAGGGATTGGGGGCAGAAGGAGAAGGGGACAACAGAAGATGAGATGGCTGGATGGCATCACCGACTCGATGGACATCAGTTTGAGTGAACTCCGGGAGTTAGTGATGGACAGGGATGCCTGGAGTGCTGGGATTCATGGGGTCGCAGAGTCAGACATGACTGAGCGACTGAACTGAGCTGAACTGAACACAAACATCACATCAGGCACTGGAGAGATGACAATTTATTTTCAGCTCTAAAAGAGCTTATAGCCAGACAGGAAATAAGACAGATATATAAACAAATAACCATAATGCATACAGGAAGTGACATCCTATGATGTACATTTAAAATACCAAAATTACAGATTTATCAAAACATTACTGCACTTTTTTCTCAAGCTGGCAGGGGGAAATGGCAAGAAAGAAAAGGATAAGAAAGAAATAATGGCTGAAAACTTCCCAAATATGGGGAGATATTTGGATATTCAAGAAGCAAGCTACAATTTCAATTCAAAATGATCTTCTTTAAGACACATAATAAAACTGCCTAAAATCAAACTCAAAGATAGAGTTTAAAAAGCAGTAAAATATATAAAATTTCTTTCATACAAGGAAATCTCCATAAGGTTACTAAAAGATTTCTCAGCAGAGCTCTTACAGATCTAGAAAGAATGGGGAGATACATTCAAAGTGGTGAAAGAAAAAAAAATGCCATTCAAACTATATCCAGCAAAGTTGTCCTTCAGGAATGAGAATGAGATAAAGAATTTCCCATGAAATTTGCCTTGTACGTAATGCTGAAAGCAATTCTTCAGAATGCAGTGGAAGCATACCAATAGTAACATGAAAACATATGAAAATAAATAACACGCTAGTAAAGGCAATACATAGTAAAATTCAGAACATGCTAATGCAAGAATATAGTATTGTGTTTGCCACTTAACTCTGGTATAAATGTTTAAGAAAAGAATAATAAAAATAACTATAGTTACAATAACTTGTTAATGGATACACAATATAAAAAGATGTAAAGTGCAACATCAAAAATATAAAATGTGGAAGGGGAAATAAAACAGTAGTTTTCATATGTGATTGAAGTTAAACTGTTATCAGCTTAAAACAGACTGTTATATTTCAAGTAAGCCTCAGGGTAATCACAAAGCAAAAACCTCTAGTAAATACATACAAAATAGAGAAAGAAATAAAAATATATCCCTGCAAAATAATTAATTCACAAAGGAAGACAGCAAGAGAGGAACAAAGAAATAAATGAATTACAAAATGCCAAGAAAACAATTAATGAAATGGCTACAGTAAGTGCTTACCTATTAATAATTAGTTTAAATGTAAATGGATTAAATACTCTAATCAGAAGACATAGTGGCTTAATGGGTACAAAACAAGATCTAACCATATACTGTCCAGGAGAGACTCACTTCAGCTTCAAGGACACGTACAACCCAAAATGAAGCGATAGAAAAAGATATCCCAGACAAATGGATACAAAAAACAGCAGGGGTGGCTATACTTAGCAAAATTAATAGACTTCAAGTAAAAAATGGTAACTAAAGACAAAGAAGGTCATTATATAATGATAAGGGGTCAATTTATTAAGATAATATATCCATAATTAATAGATGCTCCCTGGTGGTCTAGTGGTTAGGATTCGGTGCTCTCACTGCCACAGCCAGGGTTGAATTCCCAGTTAGGGAAGCCTTTCTTCGTCCTCTCTGCCTGCCACCTTCCAACCTCCCCCTTGTGACCATACCACCCTTTGGGGCTTCCCTGGTGTCTCAGATAGTAAAGAATGCTCCTGCAATGCGTGAGACCTGAGTTTGATCCCTGGGTTGGGAAGATCCCCTAGAGAAGGGAACAGCTACCCACTCCCATATTCTGGTCTGGAGAATTCCATGGACTATGTAGTCCATGGGGTCCCAAAGAGTGCAGAATTGATGCTTTTGAACTGTAGTGTTGGAGAAGACTCTTGAGAGTCCCTTGGACTGCAAGGAGATCAAACCAGTCCATCCTATAGGAAATCAGTCCTGAATATTCATTGGAAAGACTGATACTGAAGCTGAAGCTCCAATACTTTGGCCACCTGATGCAAAGAGCTGACTCATTAGAACAGGCCCTGACGCTGGGAAAGATTGAAGGCAAGAGGGGAAGGGGATGACAGAGGATGAGATGATTGGATGGCATCACTGACTCAACGGATGGTAGTTTGAATAAGCTCCGGGAGATGGTGAAGGACAGGGAAGCCTGGCATGCTGAAGTCCATGGCGTTACAAAGAGTCAGACAAGACTGAGCAACTGAACAACAACAAACAATTAAAAATATAACATAATAATATAACAACTGCAAGTATATATGCACCCAATATCAGAGCACCTAGGTATATTAAGCAAATATTAACAGATCTGAAGGAGTCATAAACAATAATATAATGATAATAGTAGACAACTTTAATATCCCACTTCAAAAATGGATAGATTAAAGCAGACAGGATATCAACAGGGAAATATTGGATCTGAACTATAGACAAGCTGGACCTGACAAACGTATACAAACATTCTGTCCAAAAGTAGCAGAATACACAGTGTCCTCAAACACACATGGCATATTATCCAGGATCAGTCATATATTAGATAACAAAGCAAGTATCAGAAAATTTTAAAAGGCTGAAATTATACCAAATATATTTTCTGACCACAATGGAATGAAACTAGAAACCAATAATAGGGGGAAAACTGGAAAATTCATAAAAATGTGGAAATTAAATAAGATGTTATTGAACAGCCAATGGGTCACAGAAGAAATCAAAAGGGAAATCAAAAAAATACCTAAAAACAAACAAAAATGAAAAAGTATACTAAAACTTATGACATGAAGCAAAAGCAGTGCTAAGGGGGAAGTTAATAGTAATAAACACCTACATTAAGAAAAAAGAAAACTCTCAAACAACCTACCTTTACACTTTAAGAAACTAGAAAAGAATAAGCCCAAAGTTAGCAATGAAGTGAAAGTCGCTCAGTTGTGTCTGACTCTGCGACCTCATGGACTATACAGTCCATGGAATTCTCTAGGCCAGAACACTGGAGTAGGTAGCCTTTCCCTTCTTCAGGGGATCTTCCCAACCCAGGGATCGAACTCAAGTATCCCGCATTGCAAGTGGATTCTTTACCACCTGAGCCTTAGCAGAAGGGAAGACATAAAAAAAAAGACAGGAACAAAAATAAATGAAATGGAGAAAGAAAAACAAAAGATCAATTAAACTAAGAGATGATTCTTTGAAAAGATAAACAAATTTGAAAAACCTTTAGCTATTCTCACCACAAAAACAAACAAAATTATTAATTATAAAAGTGCCATCACAACTGATAAAACACAAAGGATCATAAGTCTAATATGAATGACTATATGCCAACAAATTCGACAATCTAGAAGAAATTAATTAAATTTTTAGAAACATACAACTTACTAAGTCTGAATCATGAAGAAATAGAAAATCTGACAGACCAGTAACCATAAAGAGACTGAAGCAGTATATAAAATCTTCAACAAGGAAAATCCCAAGACCAGAGAGTTTCCCTAATAAATTCTATCAAATATTTAAATAAAAATGAATGCCAATCCTCAAACTCTTCCAGAAATTGAAGAGAAGGCAACATTTCCATCTCATTTTCTTAGGCTAGCATTACTTGATATCAAAGATAGATTATGTTATAACAACAATAACCATAAAATAAAAATACAGGCCAATATCCCCGATGAATATAGATGCCAAAATTCTTTAAAAAAAAAAAAAAGTACTAGGTAACCAAATTCAGCATCACATTAAAAGAATTTTATGCCATGATCAAGCAGGATTTATTTCTGAGATGAAAAGATGACTCAACAAATGAAAATCAATCACTGTGATATACCACATTAATAAAATGAAAGATTAACATCATATGATAATTTCAGTAGATGTAGAGAAAGCATTTGACAAAACTCAGTATCATTTCATGATAAAAACTCTCAGCAAATTGGGTATAGAAGGAATGTTCTTCAACATAATAAAGGTCATTTATGAAAAGCCCACAACTAACATTATACTCAACAGGGAAAATTGGAAAGGTTGAAAGCTTTTCCTCTAATATCAGGAGCAATACACGGCTGCCTAGTCTCACTAGGTGAAAGAAAGTCCTAGCCAGAGCAATTTAGCAAGAAAATGAATAAAATACATCCGTATTAGAAAGGAAGAATAAATTTTCTTAGTTTGCTAATGACATGATCTTGTATATAGAAAATCCTAAAGAAGCTACAAGGACTTCCTTGGCAGTCCAGTGGTTAAGACTCCATACTTCCAATGCAGGGGGCACAGGTCTGATCTCTAGTTAGGGAACTAAGATTCTACAAGCCGTGTTGTGTAGCCACAGAAAAGGAAGCTGCCAAAACACTGTGAGACCTGAGAAACCAATTCAGAAAATGTTTCAGGATAGAAAATCAACATACAAAAATAATTTGCATTTCTATACACTAACAGTGAACTGTCTGAAAAAAGATAAAGAAAACAATCCCATTTACCACAAAATCAAAAACAATGAAATACTTAAATTTCACCAAGGAAATGAAAAATCTATACACTGGAAACTATAATACACTGATGAAAGAAATTGAGGAAGCCACAAATAAATGGAGAGATATCCTGTTTTTGTGGCTCAGAAGAGCTAATATTGTTAAAATATCTATACTACTCAAAGCAATCTACAGATTCAGCGTAATCCCTAACAAATTTCCAATGGCAGTTTTCATAGTTCTAGGAGAAAACAACTCTAAAATTCTATGTAGCCACAAAAGACTCTGTAGAACCAAAGCAATCCTGAGAAAAAAACAAAGCTACAAGCAAGATACTTCCTAATTTCAAACTATATTATACAACTATAGTAATCAAAACACTATGATCAGTCAGTCAGTTCAGTCACTCAGTCATATCCAACTGTTTGTGACCCCACAGACTGCAGCACACCAGGCTTCCCTGTCCTTCACCAACTCCCAGAGCTTGCTCAAACTCATGTCCATTGAATCAGTGGTGCCATCCAATCATCTCATCCCCTTCTCCTTCTGCCCCCAATCCCTCCCAGCATCAGGGGCTTTTCCAATGAGTCAACTCTTCGCACGAGGTGGTCGAAGTATTGGAGTTTCAGCTTTAACATCAGTCCTTCCAATGAGCACACAGGACTGATCTCTTTTAGAATGTACTGGTTGGATCTCCTTGTAGTCCAAGGGACTCTCAAGAGTCTTCTCCAAGACCACAGTTCAAAATCATCAATTCTTTGGTGCTCAGCTTTCTTTATGGTCCAACTTTCACATACATATATGACTACTGGAAAAACCATAGCTTTGACTAGATGGACCTTTGTTGGCAGAGTAATGTCTCTGCTTTTTAATATGCTGTCTAGGTTGGTCATAGCTTTTCTTCCAAGGAGCAAGCGCCTTTTTAATTCCAAGGCTGCAGTCACCATCTGCAGTGATTTTGGAGCCCAAGAAAATAAAGTCTATTACTGTAACCATTGTTTCCCCAACTATTTGCTGTGAAGTGATGGGATTGGTTGCCATGATCTTAGTTTTTTGAATGCTGAGTTTTAAGCCCGTTTTTTCACTGTGATACTGGCGTATAAAATAGACACATAGACCAAAGGGATAGAATCAAAGGTGCAGATATAAACCCTTGCATATGTGTTCAACTAATTTTTGACAAAGGAGGCAAGAATACTCAATGTGGAAAGAATAGTCTCTTCAATAAATGATGTTGGGGGAAAAAATGAATAATCACATGCAATAGAATGAAACTGGCTCATGATATTATACCACTCACAAAGATGCAATGTATTAAAGACTTAAATGTAAGATACAAATCAATAAAACTCCAAAAAGAACATATAGAAGAAAAATTCCTTGCAATTGGTCTTGGGCAATGATTTTTTATGGATATGAACCTAAAAACATGAACAAAAAGTAAAATCACCAAGTGGGATTACATCAAATGAAACAGCTTCTGCACAGCAAAAGAAACAACAAAATGAAAAGGCAATCTATGAAATGGATTTATGTAAACCATATAGTTGATCAGGAGTTAATATACAAAATATATAAGGAATTCATACAACTCAATAGAAAAAAAATCTAATTTAAAAAAGGGCAGAAGACTTGAATAGAGGACATACAAATAGCCAACAGGTACATGAAAAAGTTCTCAATATCATTAATCAACAGGGAAGTATAAAAACAAAAAACACAATGAGATATTACTTCATATCTGCTAAAATGACCATTATCAAAAAGACAAGGATGTGGGAAAAAAGGAGCCCTTGTGCTCCTTTTTCAAAAGGATGAAATCTTGCCATTTGCAACAATGTGGACAGAACTTGAGTGTATTATGAGTGTATGTTAGTGGGGATGTAAATTCGTATAGCCTCAATGGAAAACAGTATGGAGGTTCTTGAAAACATTAAAAAATATTTTAACTACCATGTGATCCAAAAATTCCACTCTTGGGTACTTAACTGAAGAAAATAAAAACACTAATTCAAAAAAATATATGCACCTCTATGTTCACTGCAGTATATTTTTACAATAGCCAAGATATAAAACAACCTAAGTGTCCATCAACAAATGAATGGATAAAGAAGACATGATTATACACTCACACACACATACACACACAATGGAATGCTATTCAATCAGAAAAAAAGAATGAAATCTTGCCATTTTCAACAACATGGATATAACTTGTGCGCATTATGCTAAGTGAAATGTCATAACAGAGAAAGACGAACACTGTATGATATAACTTGCATGTGAAATTTTTAAAAACAATAAACAAACAAAAAACCTAGTTCATAGATACAGAAAATAGGTTGGTGGTTGCCAGAGGTGAGAAGTAGGAGAAAGAAAAAGGATAAAGGGTTAAAAATGCACAGATTTTCAGTTATAAAATAAATTTCATGGGGAGATAATGTACAGCATGATGAATAAAGTTAATAATACTGTGTTGCAAGGTTGGAAATTGCTAAGAGAGTAGGTCTTAAAAGTCCTATCATTGGTGGGGGTGGGAGGGAGGCTCTAGAGGGAGAGGATAAAGTATACTACTTATACCTGATACACAATGTTGTATGGCAGAAACCAATACTACAGTGTAAAGCAATTATCCTTCAATTAAAAATAAATTTTTAAAAAGTCCTATCATAAGAAAAAAATTTGTAACTATGTATGGTGATGGTGATGGATGTTAACTAGATTTATTGTGCTAATCATTTTGCCATATATACAAATAGCAAATCATTTTGCTATACACCTGCAATTAACATAATGATATATGTCAATTACAGTTATAATGCCCCAATTTTTAAAAAAGCATTCAAATGTAAAATGCAGACTGTGACCAAAAGAAGGCAAAAAAAAAAACTTTACATAAGCAGTATTCTAGCTGATAAAGTTGTTTTCAGGCTTAGATTAACAATTCTTAACAACTTTACATGTATATTGGAATTGAATAATGAAGTAAATGGATGGTGGATGGTGGGAACAGGTTTCTCATTTTTTGAGTGGAAAATAACAGAGAAGCAAGGGGACAAGACAGAATGATCATATGGTAATGGATTAGAGTAAGAGACAGCAGTACAAACTCATGTTTAACTTGATAAAAATATAGATGGAAATGTATAGAAATAGTTACAGATATGTGTATATGGATAGGATAGTGTACACGCATCTATTTTCTTGTTCTGTCATTTGTGAAGGCTTAAAAAATGTATATGCCAGTAGCAGCAAGCTCACATAAAGCCCAAATCTTGATTTCTAATATCATGCTCAATAAAGAAATCAAAGCCACCTGGAGAAATGTCTGATTCTAGGACTGGGGAAGAAGTTATTCAAGATGAGTATGGAGTATTTTGTTCCTAAGAATTTTAAATATAATCAAAATTGGTGAGGGTGTGTCAAAATGGCACGGAAGTTAAAGAAATCTGAGTAAAATCTGGACTTTAGTTGGTAAGAATGTATCAATGTTGGTCCATCAGTTGAGCTAAATGTATTATGTATATATTAATAATAGAGGAAACCAAGTATGAGGTATTATAGGAACTCTGTACTATCTTCACAACTTTGGTGTAAATCTAAAACTATTGCAAAATTTAAGTCTGTGAAACAGAAATAGCCATCACAAGAAATAAAAAGAATTTAAAGAATGTAAGAATCAAAATTGAATATTTTTACATTTATGAATTTTTTAAAAAGAAAAATAGCATCCTGTGAAGATATACCTCCAAATATTAAGTGGTTAAGTGCCTTAAAAACTTGTACATGGAAAAGAAGGACACTTTTCTCAATATATAATGATAGTACAAGAATAGAGGAACTTCTTAGCAAATACCAAGAAGTAGGACTTTTGAAAAAAATGAAGAACTCAAGCAAAGAGTTTCAGGACAAACTAATTTGATCTTTCTGAAGTGGATGGAAGTGGTATTATTAAAGAATATGATTGTCTCCCTGAATGACTCTCTGTCAATTCCTAGGAAGACTTCTTTCCTATTTTTCTTACCAAAACTTTCAAAAAGATGAGCTTGAAATGCACTGCCAAGGACTGAATGGACTGTGGTCAATTTTCAAAACAATTGAACAGAACAGGATCATCGACTCTCAGAGCTGGGAAAACCACCAGGGTCAACCCCTTATTTTTTTATGTGAGAGGCAGAGATGCAGAGAAATGAGGTGTCTGTCCTATAAAACAAGTGTAGCTGGTAACTAAGGATTCGAGAACCAAGCTCCCTCTACCTCCAGGGCCATGCTTTTCCCAGTGTCTAACACTAGTGATGGCAAATGGCTGCTACCTATTACTTTTTATAGCCACTTACTTCCCCAGTACACTCTCTTTCCCTCCCTCTCGTGGGCTAGACAAATGTTTGTCACAGTACACATACTCACTGAGCCAATTCAGAGATGCAAATAGTTCTTTATGTTGTACCCAATGCATCCTCTACCCAGGATAAGAATTGACACGTGAGTAAACTTCCACTCTATCCCTGAAAGACAAGAAAGTTTATTAATATAAAGCAGCTATACCCTAAGGTGACAAGTTAATACTGGAACTGTACTGAACAGCCTCCTATCATAATCAGCCCCAAAACTTCATTAAAGTAATGTTTGCTTATTAAAGTGAAACCAATCAAAAGTAATCAACAAAAATGTGATCCACTTCTTCTACTACATTAATTTAATTTGTATGAGAATAAGCTATACCTCAAATAATCATTACAATGGGAGCTGGTTAAAATCGTTAGGTTTCCTAGCCTATCAATTTTAAAACTAAAATAGAGAAAAACACAAAAGCAGTTCAGTTTAAATAAAAGTACTTTGAAGCTTTGAAATTCAAAATAATCAAATATTGAGCAGACACAGCTATATTTCCAACTTAGGTTCTAATTAGTTTTCTTTGGTCTGAGGCTGATATGCATCCAATAAACTTGCAAATTTAGCAATTATCTGTAAAAATCTTTTCCTTTAAATAACTTGAGAGTTGTCTCTTGGGACTAAAAATATGAGCAACAGATAGAGAAATGCTTAAAAATGAAAAATTTACCAGATGAAAATATACTTATAAATGTGAAAAATCTGGGCTTACATAAGTTAACTCTTAATCACATCATGTGCCCAAGAATTTCAAAATTATTAAACTTTCAAAATCTCAAAGGTGTAAGGAAAACATCAGCAGTTACTGGCAAATAAGAGTACACCTTATACTATGATGAAAAGTGAAAGTGTTAGTACCTAAGTCATGTCCGAGTCTTTGGAACCCCATGGACTCAGGCCTGCCAGGCTCCTCTGTCTATGGAATTCTCCAGGCAAGAATACTGGAGTGGGTTGCCATTCCCTTTTCCAGGAGATTGAACCCGGGTCTCCTGCATTGAGGGCAGATTCTTTACAGTCTGAGCCACCAGTCCTAATGCTTTGCAAACTGCAAAGTCTGAATTTCAGAGCAGAAAAAAATCTAAGCAACCACCTAAATTCTGTGTTTCACATTTGTTCAACATACTTACAGAGTCTGAGTTAATTTCCAGAAAGAACAAGGATTAAGACCTCAGTGTGCTGCCTGCTCACTCAGGGCATGCCAGCCCTTCCCATAAACATGTAGCCTTCTCAGGTTCCTCTCAAGATCTGAGTAGCTGCCCAGCTTATATAATGAGAAACCTGGACTCCCTCATCCTCATCTGTGTTTTCTTGGTTCCTCTTCACCCTGAAAAGTCAAAACTATTTACTTTGGGATCCTTATTTCCTCACAGAGCACAAGACTTGACTGTTTGCTTTCCAGCTTAAAGCAGTGGGTCTAAAATATAATACCTCCTCTATTCTTTTCCTTCTAAAATATGGTGACAGTAAGTAAAATATATCTTTCAGATCCAGGATGAGCAAAAGATAAGACATTAAAGTGTATGTTAGTTAAAGAATAATCATACTAAATTGGAGCTCCCCTCAGTGACTCAACACAGTTGGTTCGTGGCAAAGAGGCAGGCACTGGAGTCAGACTTCCAGAGACTTTACATCCTGCTTCTCCCACTGATGGACTGTGTGACTTTAGGCTTGATGCTCTTCTTACAACATCCTCACCAGTTTCATAGTTGAGGAAAAAAGAAGATAAATATGCATATATTTATATACTTAAAATTGGAAAAATATATAATTATATATAAAATATATACACATATATAAATCCCTGGATTACTGCCTCAGTGCTTCTTTTTAAAATATCAAATATCATATTATTTCATGACACTTATATTTGAGGGGTTATCTCTACTGTGTTAAACACATGTCAGCCAGACTATTATGTAATCCAGGGGTACTTATATAAGTTCTTTAAAAGTCCTAAGTGTCAAGTTCCTCATCTATAATCCGTAAAGGAACTCATGATCTGAGTCACAGTCCCTTATGCTTATACAGTGGAGGTGACAATAGATTCAATGGATTAGATATGGTAGACAGACTGACTGCCTGAAGAACTATGGACAGATGTTCTTAAAATTGTACAGGAGGCAGTGACCAAACCCATCTCCAAGAAAAAGAAATGCAAAAAGGCAAAATGCTTGTCTGAGGAGATGTTACAAATAGCTGAGAAAAGAAGAGAAGCAAAAGGCAAAGGTGAAAGGGAAAGATATACCCATCTGAATGCAGAGTTACAGAGAATAGCAAAGAGAGATAAGAAAGCCTACTTAAGTGAACAATGAAGAGAAATAGAGCAAAACAGTAGAATGGGAAAAACTAGAGATCGTTTCAAGAAAACTGGAGATACCAAGGAAACATTTCATGTAATGATGGGCAAAATAAAGGACAGAAATGGCAAGGACCTAACAGAAGTAGAAGAGATTAAGAAGGGGTGACAAGAATACACAGAAGAACTATACAAAAAAGGTCTTAATGACCCAGATAACAAAGCTAGTAGAGTTGATAGAATTTCAGCTGAGCTATTTCAAATCCTAAAAGATGATGCTGTGAAAGTGCTGCACTCAATATGCCAACAAATTTGGAAAATTCAGCAGTGGCTGCAGGACTGGAAAATGTCTGTTTTCATTCCAATCCCACAGAAGAGCAATGTCAAAAAATGTTCAAACTACCATACGATTGTGCTCATTTCATATGCTAGCAAAGTAATGTTCAAAATCCTTGAAGCTAGGCTTCAGCAGTATGTCAACTGAGAAATTCCAGATGTACAAGCTGAATCTAAAAAAGGCAGAGGAACCAGAGGTCAAAATGCCAACATTGGCTGGATTATAGAAAAAGCAAGAGAATTCCAGAAAAATACCTAATTCTGCTTCATTGACTATGCTAATGCTTTTGACTGTGTGGATCACAACAAACTGTGGAAAATTCTTAAAGAGATGGGATTACCAGACCACCTGACCTGCCTCTTGAGAAAGCTGTATTCAGGGTCAAGGGGCAACAGTTAGAACTGGACATGGAACAACAGACTGGTTCAACTTGGGAAAGGAGTACGTCAAGGCTGTATGTGGTCACCCTGCTTATTTAACTTACATGCAGAGTACATCATGAGAGATGCCAGGCTGGATCAATCACAAGCTGGAATCAAGATGGCTAGGAGAAATATCAACAACCTGAGATATGCAGATGATGCCTTTCTAATGGCAGAAAGTGAAGAGGAACTAAAAAGCCTCTTGATGAAGGTGAAAGAGAAGAGTGAAAAAATTACCTTAAAACTCAATATTCAGAAAACTAAGATCTGGCATCTGGTCCCATCACCTCATGACAAATAGAAGGGGAAAAGGTGGAAATAGTGAGAGACTTTATTTTCTTAGGCTCCAAAATCACTCCAGATGGTGACTGCAGCCACAAAATTAAAATATGCTTGCTCCTTGAAGAAAAGCTATGATAAACCTATACAGCATATTAAAAATCAAAGATATCACTTTGCTGACAAAGGTTCATATAATCAAATCTATGGTTTTTCCAGTAGTTGTGTATGGATCTGAGAGTTGGAACATCAGGAAGGCTGAGCACCAAAGAGTTGATGATTTCAAATTGTGGTGTGGAGAAGACTTTTGAGAGTCTCTTGGACTGCAAGGGGATCAAACCTATTAATTCTAAAGGAAATCAGTCCTGAATATTCATTGGAAGGACTGATGCTGAAGCTGAAGCTCCAATACTTTGGCCACCTAATGCGAATAGCCAACTCATTAGAAAAGACTCTGATGCTGGGAAAGGTTGAAGGTAGGAGGAGAAGAGGGCAACAGAGGATGAGATGGTTGGATGGCATTACCGACTTAATGGACATTGAGCAAACTCCGGGAGACAGTGCAGGTCAGGGAAGCCTGGAGTGCTGCAGTGCATGGGGGTCCCAAAGATTCAGATAGAACTTAGAGACTGAACAACAATTTTTAAAGAATTAAAGGAGACAACAACTATTCTGTTACATGTTAAACATCGAGATTGGGCAGAGTTTTTACCCCCTTCAGTCTTTTCCTTTTATAACAGAAGCTAGAATTTTAAGAACTATATTTATCAGACTCCTTTGCCAACATGATTCTAGATATAGTCTAGTTTACACAATCTGAGTGAGGGTTTTGGAAGAAGAAGACAGGTATAGCACGTTACTCTTGCTTTGGTAGCATCAGATAGTCAGGTGGCAGACTTTTGTGTCTGTCATTTGGCAGACAGTGCTTCACAGCGACCTCTAAGTATCCCCCACCATCTCCCATCCCAGTATTACCTACCTTCATGCTACAAGTTTTCTATCTTTTTTTTTAACATGGCAAAAGCAGAAACTTCTTTATCCTCTGAAAATCTATAGCCAATAGAAAGCCAGTGACTTTTCCTGACCTTCACTCTTTAAGCCCATTCAATAATTTTGTAACCTTATTTCTTAAGATTAATAACCTAATTTCTTATTTTAAATCCCTCTCTTTACAGAATACTCAGAATAAGGTCTGTTTTCCTAACTGACGTGACTGATAACCTATAAAGTATTCTTCACAGTGCCTAGCACACAGCAGACCCTCAATAAAGGCAACTCAATAGCAGTAGTGGTGGTAGCTACTGCAGTAGTAATAGCAGATGCAGCAAACTAAAAACCCACATTTTCGCACGTAACAAGGATAAAGGACCACACAAATTAGGAGAAGTTCTGGATTATGGAAAACATAAGAGACACGCTACCTTAGTTTTTTGAACTTGATGTAATAATTCAACTCAACTGTCATGCTATCTTGTCAAACAGTACATGGATTTGAAAATATTGTTTGTGTATTTTATATCCTTGTGATGTGGAGGAATGGTATCTAGACAAGAAATCAGGATATCTGGATTCAAATCTCACTCAGCCAATTTTTAATCTGTGGTCTTGGAAGTCAACTTTCAAGGCTTCAGTTTGCAAATCTGCAAAATAAAATAGTAGAACCAAATGCTCACTGAGGGCCTATCCAGTTGTTTAATGTTATGCTTTTGTAACTAAGCATGTGAAGGGTTTTAAGGGCCTTGAAGACTACAGCCCAAAGTCATTTAAATATTCCCCTGAAATCAAATGTATGTGATTAATTTTCCTAAGAAAGAAAGCATTTGCACATCAAAAGGTATTTTTCATTTTAACATAACCTAGCTCCTGTCCCAATTACCATCAAATTTTTATTAATAAAGTAATGCTGTCTCATTTCAACCAATTTACCATTGAGAGAAAAGAGACAGACCTGAAATGTATCCATTCATTCCAGCTATATCTCAGAGAGCAATTATGCATTGGTCTTTTCAATCATCAAATCCAAATAAACAAGCATTCGCTTCTAGTTTTAAAAAAAGGAAAAATAGACAGGAGAGAGACATGCAGAGAAACAGAGACAGACAGACACAAACAGAAAGAGATGGAAATAGAGATGAAGAGATAAGAGAGAATATGTAAATATTTTGAAAAGTATAAAGCACTAAATCACTAAACAAATGTAGGCAGATTCAACTACCTGCTAGAGAATTAATTAACCAATCAATGAATTCTATTTTTTTACGTTGCTTGAAAAATGCAAATTACCTAAGGCAGTCCAGCAGACAATGATGAGAGCATGAACTGTGAGCTTAGGCAGACACAGAATTGAATGGCAGATTCAGTAATTACTAGTTGTTTGAGTGTAAGCAATTCAACCTCTATGTGCCTCAGTTTTTCATTAGTAAAATGAGTAACAATAATCTCATAGGATTGTTGTGTGGATTAACTGACAAAATACATTTATACACAGGCATAACACTTACAAAAGTATTTAATATAGAGTATGTTCTCTATACTTGCTAGTTTGGGGTAGAAATTGTCCCTCCCACATGTTGTTTCACTTCATTAAGTATTCCAGGCTGACCCTTGCATTGGTATCTTTTGAAGCAATATCATTATTCTAAGCCCAGATCTGTAGTGCTAAATTGATTTCAGCTTTACCCTACCTGGGCCATGTGAAGATATGCTGAAAGGAAAAACCAGAATAAATCAGAAAGTAAATTCAATTTCCTAAGTTAAACTGAAGTTGAAGTATAAAGGAAAAGTATGATTCTTTTAAGTGATTAAGCATATTCCATCCTGTCATAACTCAATCTTTTAATTTACTTTTATTTTCAGCTGATGCTGACACATTCAGTCCTAAATGAACTGCAAGAATGTGCACCAGAAAAGACCAGCAAATCTGCTGGCACTTTCACATGAGTGTGGCTGATCAGACTACCTCCAGTGACACAGGATTGTGCATTATCTAAAGGAAAAAGGGGAAAGATCTATTTAATAGTAAACTGATGTCTTATCAGGCAATTATTCTCAGTGTGGTCTGTGACCCTTTACGGGCTGTCATACACTTTAGAGTGGGCCATGAACTTGGCCAATTTAATGGCAATATCATTAACAAATATTTCTTAGGTGTAATAAGTGCCATGAACTATTCTAGATGCTAAGGATACAGCAGTAAATAAAATAGAACAAGCCCTTGCTCTCCTGGGCTTACTTTCCAGTGTCCACAGATAAACACATTAATAAGTAATATATATTCTGTATCAGATGATGCTAAGTGCTTTGGAGAATAATAAACAGTGAGACTGTTGGTGGGACATGCCATGGTGGGACTGAATTTCAATTTTATGTAGAATAGTCAGGGAAAGGTTAACCAAGATGACAAAAATTTGAGTAAAGATCTCAGTGAGGTTAGTTACAAGCTATTTGCATACTTGGCAAAAAAGAATTCTAGCCAGAGGGAAGAACAAGGCAAAGACAATGAGGTGAAGAAATACAATGAGGCCAGTGTGGTCAGTTTTTATAATTCCCTTTATCACTGAATGCTGCAAGGAGGCCAAGGAATACTTTGATCTTCCCAAAATTACCTCCCCCAAAGTAATGAAAATCCTCAAATGCATTGCTGCAAGTTGAGCCCTGGACAGTGGAGACGTCGGCAAATGACTCAGAACAACACTATTTAATTCAAACAGAAGCATATCCAAATAAATATCATATGACAGCCTCTTAACTCTGGAAATACAAGCCCTATGAATATAAACTAAAGAATAGCAATCATTCAATAATGGTACTCATTCAATAGTCAGCAAATATTTGTGAAGCAAGAATTATGTTTCATATATTATTCTTTGTATTATTATCAGGAATACAAATGAATAGACATGTTTTCTCTCATCCTGGTCTTCAACAGATAACAGTAGCACATTCACAGAAACATGTGATAGAACAATTTATACACATGGAATCAACTTTCCACTCCACCAAGTGCCATCAGGAACATTTTGAGGACGATTTCCTTTGGACTCTCATATTAAAACCATAGTAATCTCTATTTAGAGACAATCATGAGATTACCTACTTAACATTATTCACAAGTACTAGATAGCATAGGTTCTAAAAATAGACATAAACAGATTTTGTATCCTAATAGGGATAAATTTCACATAAAGCAAAGCAAAGAATAAGAAGGTGTGTATGTTAGTTGGTGAATCATGTCCAACTTTTTGCAATCTCATGGTGTGTAGCCCACCAGGCTCCTCTGTTCATGGGATTCTCCAGGCAGGAATACTGAAGTGGGTTGCCATTGCCTTCTCCAGGGGATATTTCTGACCCAGGGATCGAACCTTGGTCTTTGCAGAAAAAACTTTCCACTTACCCTTGGGCTGGAATATCTTTTTGTATTTTATGGATGCAGAAAATAGCAGACAATCCCCCCTGGTCTTCTGTTCCTATGGTAAACATCTGATGTATTTATCTTCCCAGAGTCCATTCTCCCCTTCTCTTAAAGAATCATTTCCTTTACTACTCTGAGTCAGTGTATTTTGATTATGACTCACAACTCCAGTGGTAAGCAAGTGACTAAGATTGAGACAGAGTGTTTCATGTACTCTGGCAGGGCAAGCTTCATGGGTGTGTAAGATGTGACGATGTACAGGGCCCTACACTTGAATGGGCCTCATACTGGATTTAATACTCTGCCAGTCTCTGTTTCAAAGTGCTAATCATTTTCTCTTTGAATTTGTGTTTTGTAAATAAAGTCCAATTAGACAAGAGAAGATACATGTGTGCATGGGAAATGCATATAATTTGTGACATTCCTAGTGACTCCATTCACATACAACATTTGTATATCACATCAGGAGGACCATAAAGACAGCATTTCAACCTGTTAGAGTTACAGAGAGTCAAAGCAAACATTAAGAAATTGTATCTAAAACTGAGTCAATGAGGCCCCTGAAAACCACACTTTCCATTCGAATAAGACTTGCTTCAATGGAGAAAAAAGCAATGGCATTCTAAGAAACTCAAATGACCACAAATGACCAGAAAACCCAGTTGTATTCATTTTTTTTTTACTCTTACTTGCCTGCATTAAGCAACCACTTATGCTGAAAATAATGACATAGAAGAAAAGAGAAAGATGGAGTAACTCATAGTTCCTTCTCCTTTTGGCCCTTCCTTACTGATCAGTAATCTGAAGACAGAGAATACTGATAGAATGAGAACGTAAAAAGAACTGAAGTTAGTCTGAAGCAGCATCTCCTCTAATTTGGTAAGAACAAAATTCACGTGCATGGACACGCCATGAAATTTAGACAACGTTATAAACGAATGTTACCTTGAATTTTTTCTAAGTTGCATTATATACTTCACCAGAGCTTCCCTGGTGGCTCAGTTAGTAAAGAATTTGCCTGCAATGCAGAAGATTTCCTTCAATGCAGGAGACCTAGGTTCGATCCCTGGGTTGAGAAGATTGTCTGGAGAAGGAAATGGCAACCCACTCCAGTATTCTTGCCTGAGAAATCCCATGGAGAGAGGAGCCTGGCAGGCTATAGTCCATGGGTCACAAGAGTTGGACACAGCTTAGCGACTGAACACCACCACCATAAAACCACCACCATACACTCTGACTTATGTGGTTTAAGATGAAATGAAATTAAAGAGCTCCACATCATACCTCATCAAAATCCTCCCTCACCTTTACTCACAGTTTCCACCAACCAATGCTTCAAAAAAAAAAACAAAAAAAACTCTATGAACCTCTTATCTGAGTCTCGCAGGTCTCAATCATCCATTTTTGTGGAACAACAGGAAATAAATATTTGGTCTTTGTCCCAGATTCCTGGCACAAAGCTCCTAAAAGCCTTAGGATTTCCAGAGTGATGTGTCTTTTGTGTGTAGTGGCATGACTGGTGCTGAGAGCTCCTAGATAACTTCAGGATGGGGCTGGTCAACAGACAGACCAGTCAGGATTATAAAGCTGGAACTTTCCACACTCTACCATCTCTGGGGAAGGCAGAAAGGCTGGGATTTGAGCTAACCATCAATGGCCAATGATTTAATCAATCATGTCTGTGTCAAGAGACTTCCATAAAGTCCTTAAACTACAGGTTTTCAGAGAGCTACTTGGTTGGGGAATGCATCCAGTGCCAGGACAGTGATGCACCCCAGTTCTACAGGGAAGAAGCTCCTGTATTCCAGACCCTTCTAGGCCTTACTCTGTACACCTCTCCATGAGGATGTTGTATATTGCTTTGATATGACTTCAGATCCACTTGTTTATGACAAAAGTGAATTTTCTTTTAAGAGTAAAATTGTTTTTAAGATTGAAGTTTATGTCTTGATATAAAAGTAAAATTGTGTGTCAGGATGCCATTATCAACATCTGTGGTTTCCAATTAGCACTAGTTGCTGAGGGGCCCTGCTGGGGCCTTATCGGTAAGAACATAGGGAGAAGACTCTTGTTCCATGCAAGAAAAGCTATGACAAACCTAGACAGCATACTAAAAAGCAAAGATATCACTTGACTGACAAAGGTCTGTAGAGTCAAAGCTATGGTTTTCCCAGTAGTCATGTGTGGATGTGAGAGTTGGACCATAAACAACGCTGAGCACTGAAGAACTGATGCTTTTGAATTGTGGTGCTAGAGAAGACTCTTGAGAGTCCCTTGGAAGCAAGGAGATCAAATCAGTCAATCATAAAGGAAATCAACCCTGAATATTCATTGGAAGGACTGATGCTAAAGTAAAACTTTGGCCACCTGAATGTGAAGAGCCAACTCATTGGAAAAGACCCTGATGTTGGGAAAGATTAAGGGCAAGAGATGGGAGCAATAGAGGATGAGACGATTGGATGCCATCATTGACTCAGTGGACATGAGCTTGAGCAAACTCTGGGAAATAATGAAGGACAAGGAAGCCTGGCATCCTGCAGTCCATGGGGTCACAAAGAGACAGACATGACTTAATGACTGAACAACAAGGGGAAGAACTATAGTAAGGAGTATTTAGAGTATAATACTAAAAGCTTGTGGGTACTATCCAAGATCATTCATTTAGGCAAGGCTAACCTTTAATGGTCTAAATAGCTCTCTGAAGACCTTGGGGCATTAGCTCCTTCTGGAGTAAAGGTGAGCCTTTTATTGGCAATGGCAGTGACTGCAAGAAAAGGATCATCTTGCCCACCAAAACCTAGGCCACTGTTCCCAGGCAACATGCTCTAGCAACAGGGGACTTTTGTTTCCCTGGCAACTGGATGTCAGCTACGGTTGGTTAAGCCCACTCTTCCAAGAACCACTTCATAAAAAAGATATACCTCAACTAAATCTGAACTTTCTTTCATCTCTCCTTGTCTAGAACAATAGTGGTTAATCTATTGTTGGTTTGGAGTATGTTACTTCTTTATTGGCTTATTAAGACATTATCGTGCATGCTCTTGGCTGGTGAAATTATTACAACTCCCACAGTAAAACTGTGTTAAGTAAACTGTTGGCAAAAACAATCTCAGACTCTGAGTATCATTTTCCTTGAAACAAAACATGACTGATCCCATTAATATTTTATAATAAACCAGTGATAATAAATACAATGTCTTCCTGAGTCCTGTGATCCATTCTAGCAAATTATTGAACCTGAGCAGGGGTTCATGGGAACCCTCAACTCACAGTCAGTTGGCCAGAAGTGTGGGAGCCCCAGAACTTGCAACTGACATCTGAAATAAGGGGTGGCTTTATAGGGCTGAGTCTTTAACCTCTGGCCTTGGTGTTAACACAAGATAGTTACTGTCAGAATTGAAGTGAATTATAAGACAGTTGATTGGTATCTAGAGAGTTGGAGAATTTGTTGGCGTTGAGGGGGAAACCCAAAACGTTTGGTATCACAAATGATGTGATTAGTAACAGATCAAAATATTTTAGGCAAAATCAGCACTTGGATATATTTCATACTGTATTCCAAATTGTTTCATAGTCAACAAACAAGTCAATGAAGTCAAAGTCCTACCATTTAGCTTCCTTCCATCTTCCTCTCTCTTCTGTTCCCAGAATACAGAAAGCATCCAATAAACACTAGATGAAAGTTTTTAACTAAGGCTTGAAAGTAAAAGTGACATCACTCTGTCATGTCAGACTCTTTGCAACCTCAGGGACTTCAGCCTACCAGGCTCCTCCATCCACGGGATTTTCCAGGCAAGAGTACTGGAGTGGGTTGCCATTACCTTCTCCAGGGGATCTTCTGGACCCAGAGATGGAACCCGGGTCTCCCGCATTGTAGGCAGATGCTTTACCATCTGAGCCACAACTAAGGCTTAGTTATTATCAAAGTCTAAATCGGAGAAGTCCTTAAATTGGAGAGGCAATGGCACCCCACTCCAATACTCTTGCCTCGAAAATCCCATGGATGGAGGAGCCGGGTGGGCCACAGTCCATGGGGTCGCTAAGAGTCAAACATGACTGAGCGACTTCACTTTCAGTTTTCACCTTCATGCATTGGAGAAAGAAATGGCAACCCACTCCAGTGTTCTTGCCTGGAGAATCCCAGGGATGGGGGAGCCTGGTGGGCTGCCGTCTCTGGGGTCGCAAAGAGTCAGACACGACTGAAGCGACTTAGCAGCAGCAGCATTCCTTAAGTATTTCTTTCACAGATGTTTAGATATTCCAATATAAATGGCACCCATTGAAGAACAGAATACAACATGAACAGTGCCTCTGGAATTTTTCAGGGAATTCGTCCTATCTTAGCTTGGGTGTCTCCATAAACAGTGATACGGATGCAAGTAGTTTATTTAGATGGTGATACCAGGAAGCACTTTCAATAGAAAAATAAGAGATGGAAGGGAGGAAAAGTTAATAACGGATTCACAAATGAGCAAGTTACCTCTGTAGACAGTAGGGTATCAGTTTTACTAAAGCCCCTCTGAGGGACTTTGTGGAACACATTCTAAGATTCTCATTCCTCACTGGTTGACAGTCACTGCGGGAACATTAACTCTCCAGCACTTCTGGCCTTCCCCTTGGCTGTCATACTCCTGCAGCCGAGAAAGTCCTGGGACAAAGAAGCACAGAAGGCTGTGGGCATATACGGGTGCTATGTGCAGTTGTCCTGGGGGATATTGAGGGGATACAAGTGACAGAATCTACTACAGATCCTGATACAGGTTCATGACAAGCTGCTAGAGTGCCACTACTTACCTGGGTGTCTGCTATGTGCTAGGCATTGTTCTAGGTGTAAAAGATACAAAATTAAAACATTAAAATCTCTGCTATTCCAAAACTTATAGACCACTATAATTAAAAGATATTAACTCAAATATACAAATATATGGAGCATGCTTCAGGAAGTTCAGAAAGAAGAAATGTATATAAATGATTTGGTCTTATCTGGGTGATGAAGGTAGGTGTCATAGAAAAAGTGAGGTTGAGAAAAGGAATGAAAGATAAATAGGAATGTACTAAGAAATACTTTCAATGAATTTAAAAAGGGAAATATATTAATAGATTAAATACAGATATAAACTGGGAAGAATAGAAAGAGGTAAGTCTAAAAAGGCAAGCAGGGGCTGGGTCATTCTGGGTTTAAGAGTCCCATTAAAAACTACAGTCCTACTAGAGGGGTGGGATGAGGGGGGAAGCTTCAGAGGCTTGGGATACATGTAGACATGTCTGATTTATGTTGTTGTACAGCAGAAATTAACACAACATTGCAAAGCAATTATACTCCAATCAAAAAATAATTTTTAAAAAATCGTAGTCCTTAAAATAAGATTGATGTTGTTTAAGGTTACAAACTTGCAATCAGTAGTAAATAAGCCATGGAGACCTAATGCACAGTGTAATAAACATAGACAATAATACTCTAATTATGTAATATTAGATATATTATAATAGCAATAATATAATATATAAATAGTACAAAAGTAGTATTTTATATGCCTTAAATTTATTTAATTTTATATGTTGAATGCACTCAATAAATAATCAAGATCAATAAAAAGTCATTGAAAGGTTTTAAGAAAGGAGTATATGTGTGGCAAGAAAATTTGTGTGTTGGAAAGATTACTATGTAGGCCTGTCTTGCAGAGATTAGTTTAGAAAAAGGCAGAGTAGGTATAAGAGTACCCTTGAGGCAATATATGAGATAATGAAACAAAAATGGTAGCTTGAACTAGACACAAGAATTAAAAAACTAGATGATTTAAATTAGCAGGACTTGATGATGACTATGGGAGGAGTATCCATGAAAATATTTCTCCTTCCACTTTTGAACCTGGGTGGGTATATATATATATATATAGGTATACAAATACACGGAGAAGGCAATGGCACCCCACTCCAGTACTCTTGCCTGGAAAATGCCATGGGCTCAAGCTCAATGCCATGGTAGGCTGAAGTCCACGGGGTCGCGAAGAGTCCGACACGACTGAGCAACTTCACTTTCACTTTTCACTTTCATGCATTGGAGAAGGAAATGGCAACCCACTCCAGTGTTCTTGCCTGGAGAATCCCAGGGATCGGGGAGCCTGGTGGGCTGCCGTCTATGGGGTCGCACAGAGTCGGACACGACTGAAGTGACTTAGCAGCAGCAGCAGCTCACAGAAGGGTCTGGTGTGGAGAAGCAAGCCTGAATAGCCACATGTGTTTGTTAAGTGAGGCCCTGGCCATGCTTGAGATTGCATGGGAGAGAATTCAGCTGTAAGGTGAGATCCATGAGGAACTCGATTTTCCTACACTAAATTTAACAGGCTTCCCTTGTAGCTCAGTTGGTTAAGAGTCTGCCTGCAGTACAAAAGACTCTGGTTCGATCCCTGGGTTGAGCACGAATGAGCAAGTAACACTTAAACCTAATGTACAACTGCAAAGCAATTTCTCCTTTGAAAGTTTATGTCACTATTCATGTTATTTTGATACAAATACATTAGAAAGTAGCTTTTGGTGGTGTTTTTTTCTTTTTTGCTATGTTTTGTTTTTTATACTGTCTTGATTTCTCAGTCTCTTAGAGATAATTTTGTTTTTCTCTCACACATAATTTCCATCCAGACACAAACATTCAAGTGGGGCTCACATTTTAAAAGTCTGTGATAAAGCTTAACACAGCTTGAACTATTATAAATAAGAAAACTATTCAACAGTGTTCTCAAATAGCTCTCTTTAGCCTCTAAATTTTCTAAAATGCAGAGTTAATTACTTAGTGGGTGATAATGGCAAATAAAATTAAATGGAAAGAAGGCACAGAGATGTCAATAGAATCCCAGAAATAAAACAACTCCTTACTTGTAGGTCAATAAAGCAAAGCAAAAACAAAACAAAACAAAAAAAAAAACACCCTCATCCTAATTGTTTTCCAACAGGAACAAAAAATACATATCAAATGAACAGTTTCTAATCTTATATCTAACAATGCCATAAATATACCAAAAAGCATTTGATCTCTGGGATCTTATAACTATACACCAACCAGAAAAACAGTAGTTAAATGATATTAACAGCACTGGAAACAAAGCCAAATAAATTGGAACTTCAGGAAATTCTACTTATTTTGAAACTTACTTCAGTTTAGATTTTCCTTGAATGTTTATTTAAGCTTCACACACTAAAGGGAGAACATAAATATAAGTGAGCTTAAGTAATATCCCCAAATCATAAAAGGTTAATAGCAGATCTGGCATTTGGATCATAGTATGTCTTAGACCAGGGATCTCTTTATCAAGCCAATTTTTTTCATTTTTACCTCTTATGAGTTCCTCTATTAAAACAAGTCTCTCCTCTATTGGTAGATTAACCCAAGGGTCATTATCCTAAATCAGCAAGAAAAGTTAAATAGGAAGCTTACATTTGACTACAACTGAGTCATCGCCACCTGCCCATCAGTGGCTTGAAAAAGGGAACTAAGGAAAAAATGGGCTCTCCTCCTGCTTCTGGGACTCTATCCATCAGACGTCAAAAATCAGACTCACTTACTTTTAGATTTTGGAACTACTGCTAGACAAGAATGAAGAAAATACAGTTTTAAAAATCTGACATATAAGTAAAATTAGATATATACATGGACAGGGAAGCCCGCCATGCTTCAGTCCATGGGGTCGCAAAGAGTTGGACATGACTGAGCGACGGAACTGAACTGAACTGAAAGATATATACATGCCTCCAGGACACCAAAACTTAGTAGGAAATATTTCCTACTGCGATTAGATTCTGTTTATAGTTTCTCAAACATTTAAGCAAATGTAAGGTGCCTCAAATCATAAGCTCCAGCTTCTCCTCTGACTTCCAGATTATTATCTACTCCATATTGACTTTTCCACTAGCTTATTCCATAGAAATCCTAAAATCTGATGATGAATTGCTACTTTTCCCTCCAAAGCTGTCTACCTTTTAGTTTTCCCTAGACCTTAGACTATGTTCAAGCTACTTGGCTGCTTAAGTCAGAAACATAAGGGTCATCCTACCTTTACATCCCACATAAAATTTATCAACAAATTCTGTTGCTACCATATCTAAAATAGGAATGGAATCTTATATGAGTCTCCAACTCTGCTACCACCAGCATAATTGTCAATTGATCAGTCTTTTGCATAACTGCCTTAGCTCCCTGCCTAGTCTCCCTACTTCTAAATGCACCCCCTGTTGACATATAGCAGAAATCAAACCAATATTGTAAAACAATTATCTGTCAATTAAAAATAAATAAATAAATGCACCCCCTAGCCCAAATCAATAGTAGCCACAGCAATAATAGAAAAACATAAGCCTGATCATGCCATTTCCCTGCTTAAAACTTCCACTAACATCTAGATGAACTTTAAACCCAAACCCCTTTTCACAATCAAAAATGAAGCCCAGCAGACTGAGCTCTCTACTTCTCTCACCTACCCCCATCATTACTCACCACATACTCACTGCCAAGTTCTTGCTGTCAGCCAGGCACAGGGCCAATTCAGGAGCTGGTCAAATACACCCAGAATTTCCAGCTTTGGGATTTTTGTATGTGTTATCCCCTTCACTTGGAATTTTCTTCTCTCTGCTTATCCTGTGTTGTTCCTTTTCATATTCTGGACTCAGCATCATTGACATTGTCTCAAAGAGTCCTTCCAGAGGCACTCCATTGGAAGAGAAACATCCCCTCCCCACACCCTTATTCTCCACCCAGTAGCCTAGTCTTTGCTTTCTTCATAGCACTTGTGGCAACAGGTAATTAGATGTTGATTGCCTTGTTTACTTATTTCTCATTTTTCCCCACAACACTGTGAGCTCTGTGAGTGTAATTAGTGACATTATTCACTAATTTATACCCAGAATCTGCAACACTGTAGATATATACTTGCTGAAAGAAAAGAGCACATGATGGAGTGATGTGGTAAATGCTCCTCCTTGTAGAATCATGCATGCTTCTTCAAACATCAGCCTGGTTGACTATTGAAGGAAGTCATCGAGAGAATAGGGCTGCTAGGTGATCCTTGCACTATAGAGAACTATAGGCTCTTCATCCCATCCTCTGTCTTGGGAATGTGTATTTTACGTACTGTTTCCAAGTGGGAACCCTTTCCAAGCACACAGCCTTGAGAGAGCAAGGTGTTGTTGAGACCGTCTAGATGGAACACACGAATGAATCCCTTTAGGGCCTCTACATAAACTTAAGATTCTGGGGGGTGGGTGTGGAGGTCTTATTTTGCAGTTGCTCAAGACAAACTTTGTATGTAAGTTCTCTTGTTCATTGAAGCTGCCACCTACCAAGTCATCTGCCTCTTTTTTGTATGGGGGCAAGTTTGCAAATCAACACTGATAATCTACTAAATTTAGAGCCCACTATGAGTAAAAAAGCAAAAATTAAAACCACAATCTGGCAGTTCTTTTCTGCAAAAAGATGATTTTTATTTCTCTCATTTGAAATATGCTAACCATAGACTAATCCATTGATGTCTCCAATTTCACAACTCTTCAAAGATCTTGCATTTTATTTTTAACCTTTTTCCCAGTTCAAATGAGTGTTTGCTTTGGTCGGCATTAATGAGTATGCCATGTCGATTTCAGAGCAGTGAAATGAAAATGCAAGACTTTTATTTCCAGAAAGGCAATTATTTTGAATATTATGAGAAACGAAAGGCTTAAACATTTCCAATCTTAATAGTGTGTTAGTTGCTCAGCCGTGTCTGACTCTGTGACCCCCAAGGACTGTAGCCCATCAGGCTCCTCTGTCCATGGAATTCTCTACGCAAGAATTCTGGAGTGGGTAGCCACTCTCTTCTCCAAGGAATCTTCCAGACCAAGGATCAAACCCAGGTCTCCCACATTGTAGGCAGATTCTTTACCATCTGAGCCACCAGAGAAGTCCTATTGTAATCTTAATAAGCAGTTCTCAAAAGATCTTTTTAATAAAAATAGTTGTTCCAAGAAGTGATAATGTGTTATACCAAAAGACATATACACATACGTATATACCTACATAATACAGGCTTTTATATGTATACACACAAGGCTTTTATATAATCGAATAAATATAAGAAATATTGTGTTATACAAGGTTAAATAGGCCTTATAACTGTCAATCTTCTCAGAGCCTTTATTAATATGCAAATATAATTATTAATTTCCAAAGTGGAATAAAGTACTCAGCATTTCCAATTTTATTTGACCCTCAAGACCTTGTCATCTGTTACCCTTTTGTAGAAGCATTGTTCTACAGAGCAAAGTATAGCAAATGCTTTTCTAGAGAGAAAAATTAAATTCTAATTCAAGAATATTTAAATTGTAGAACCAAAAGAAATATCAAGAGATCAACTCACTCAGTCTGACTATATATCACAAACTGAAATGTAGGACTCAGGCACACTGAAAACTATATATCCAACACAGAGGAGAAAGTAACGACTTAATCTCAGCTCTAATGCAGAACCAATATTTCAGATTATTTAACTTTCCTAAAAAAGCCAGAAACTCAGAGTTTGTATTAAAGATTTCCATTTTTAGATATTACTATTTCAAAATGATGTTTTTTGAACACTACACAGATTAAATAAAAATACCTATGGGTCATATTTTGGAGAAGGAAATGGCAACCCACTCCAGTGTTCTTGCCTGGAGAATCCCAGGGACAGGGGAGCCTGGTGGGCTGCCGTCTATGGGGTCGCACAGAGTCGGACACGACTGAAGCGACTTAGCAGCAACTTAGCAGCATAGGTCATATTTATATAGTCTACCAGTTTTCAATTTGATATCTGCCTAATATAGATATTTGTCTATTCTGTTTTTCAAAATTGGTATTATACTTAGTGATTCATCATAACACTGCTGCATTTCTAATAATCTTTGATTTACTTGCCCTTATGGTCTCCTGTGAATCCTCCAATTTGACAAATTTTTCAACTAAGAGGTATAAATAGCATCAAAATGTTTGCATATAACATTAAGAAAGGGCCTGTAATGTGCTAGAGTAGAGTCCTCCAACATAAGCTTTATTCCATTGGAAAGATCCATTTACTGGATCCATTTTATAATGTTTCTATTCTGGTCAATTAGAAAGATTTAAACTAATCACTCAAGACTATTTCATTTGGAAAAATAACAAACATTTTCAAGGGAAATTTGTATAACTCCTGGAAATAATAGTTTTAATATCATTAGGACCTAGACATTTATCAGTTATAAATTAGGGGGAGAAAAATGAACAACATGGGTAAGAGCATAAGCTTTGGAGTCAAATAAGCCTACTTCTCACTGGCTGGCTGATTTTTAGTAAGGCATCCTCCCAGACTCTTGGCATCTTGGTGTCCTAGGATAAAATGAAGAAATTAACAGTACCTGCTTCAACAGGTTGTTGATGGGTCTAATTACATAAGCATATGTATTATAGGCTCAAAGTAACAAAGTTACAGTAATTGAAAAGAGATCAGGGGTTATCAGGTGATTTGACTGGGATGTGTGACTATGAATGGATAACTCAAAGTTTCTTTGCAATGATAGATCAAATCTGTATCTTGATTGTGATAATGGTTACATACATAGATGCATGTGGTAACATTTCATAAAGTCAATACAAACACTGAAAAAAATGCATGTAAAACTGATGTAATCTGAATATGGTCTGAATTCAAGTTAATAGCTTACTAATGTTAGTTTCCTGGTTTTAACAATTTTCTAGGATTATGTAAGCAATTGTACTGAGGAAAGATGGGTGATGGATACACAAGAACTGTCTATATTATCAATATTTTACAACTTATGATGAGTCAAACTATTTAAAATCTAAAGAAAACCGAAGAAAAAACTTGCTAATAGGATTACACATGATAGTGGTGCAAAGAACCTGGCACAATATCTGGACATCATAAATGCTCTATAGATAGTAGGTATCATTTTTAAATTATTAAATCTATTAATAAGAATTGAAACTTAAGAATAATGAAAATGCAACCATACCATTGAGAAATGAGACAAAGATTACCAGTTATCTAAGGACATAACTCTAATTTAATTTTTAATATTAAAAATCAATAATAGGGCAAAAGATTAGCTTCAAACTCCTTTCTCATTACCCACCTACCAATATTTCAGTCACTTGACATTACACCCAAGAATCATTAACACATCACGGAAATGTTTCTTTTGCTTTAAAGGACTGTGTAATTTACTGTAATGACACACTAAACTTTTCCCTCTCTATGTGTTTTCATACTAATGATACTTTGAATACTTACAGCTAACAGCTATAAAACATTATAAATCGTTTATAATGTAATCATCTTTTTTAATTAATAGCAAGGCTTAAGCAGTAGGAAAAAAACTAATTGTGATAAACCTTTATAGACAAGTTAAATTGACTTTCTGGTGAGTATAAATTCCCTCCTCTTGAAGTGAACTCTGACATCAGAATATTAATGTGCATGAATCTTTACTTTCTTCTTTCCAGATGCACGGCTGCTTTAGAAATACAGTTTGATATCCTGGTTTTTATGAAGAATTATGAAAAATGTGTTCTAATCACTAATTAATTGACACATGTCTGAAATAATCCATGATCATACAAATATAGTGTTTCAGGTATAATAAAAATAGTATGTGACTTAGGCTGAGATAGCATGGGCTGTCATTGACACATTTATTCAACAGATTTTATTGAGCTCATACTATGTGCCAGTCATTTTCCTAGCCCATAAGCATACAGCAGAAACAAGACAAAATCCCTACCCTTATGAAGCTTATTTACATTCTAGGAGGGAAGACAGACAAACAAATGACAAACCAGCAGAATAGAGTATTTCTTGTTATAGAGAAGAACTACATAGATTCATAATAATAAAAAATTGGGGTGATGGAGAGGGTAGGATTATAATATGTAGTGATGAGAGAAGGTCTCTTCAAGGAAAAAGCATATGAATGATAGAAATGAATGAAGGTGAGGAAGTAAGCCATTTAAAGACCTAAAACAAGAAAATTCCCAGAAGAGGGAGCAGCCAGCACAAATGTTCTCAAGAGGGACAAGCTTGGTGGGTCCAAAGGACAAGAGATAACCATGGTGACTAGACTAAATTAGCCATGGAGAAGATGAGGTAGGCACTAAAGCAAAGGATAGATTCATGGGATGTGGGTGTTACTGAGTGTGATCAGAAACTTCTAGGAAGTTTGAGTAAGTGTGTGTGTCATCATCTAACTTAAGATTTTTAAGTTCAATCTCACTGTCATATGGGGAAATAATAGTGAGTATGGCAGAACGAACAGGGAGGCCTAGCTCACTAATAGCCTTCCCAATGAGAAGTGATGATGCTCCTTCTCAGAGCTGTGAGCAATGCATTAATTAGCCTCACTAGCTTCAGCTTCTTCACCCACAGACTGTGAAGTGTAGGTGAGCAGTTTTTACACATACCTTAAATTCTGCACTGCAAGTAAAGCAAGCTTGGATGGCTGACCACAGATTTGGCAACTAAAATAAACATTAGGTTCCAGTTCTACCCTGGGCAAAACTAAGTGAGAATTTTCACAGAATTTATTTCATATGTAGTATATAAATTTTGGAAACAATCCCAAAATATAAAGAACATCAAAAATCTATAGCAATTCTAAATACCATGTAAGAATGACAATTCTGATTATGTTGCATTCCCTCTCCCCTCCTCCCCACCACACACACACATATCTTTTTGGAAAACAGTTTTTTGTCCTCAGAGGTATTTAATATACTTCAAAATATTAAATATTCTTCAAAACTATGACTTTTGATTTATTTGCATAAATCCCTACCATTGTACACTCTACTTGCTTTCAGACCTACATAACTATAAACAATGCTGTGCCATTTACAGTGATGAGGATGTACCTAGAGGAAAAAAAATACTGTACATTAACACATACAAGTGGAATCTAAAAAAATGGTACAGATGAACCTATTTGCAGGGCAGGAATAAAGACACAGACATAGAGAACAAACACATGAACACCAAGGTGGGGAAGAGGGGCAGAGCGAATTGGGAGATTGGAGTTTACATATATACACTACGAGGGAGCCTGCTGGGCTGCCGTCTATGGGGTCGCACAGAGTCGGACACGACTGAAGCAACTTAGCAGCAGCAGCATCTATCTGCCTGCCAATACAGAAGATGCAAGACATGCAGGTTTGACCCCTGTGTCAGGAATGGCAACCCACTCCAGTATTCTTGCCTGGAAAATTCCATGGACAGAGCCTGGGGCGTGACAGTCCATGAGCACACACATACACACAGGGCCTTCCTGATAGGTCAGCTAGTAAAGATTCTGCCTGCAATGCAGGAGACCTAGGTTTGATTCCTGGATCGGGAAGATACGCTGGAGAAAGGATATGCTACACACTCCAGTATTAGGCTTCCTTGGTGGCTCAGTTGATAATGAATCTGTCTGCAATGTGGGAGACCTGGATTCAATCCCCGGGTTGGGAAGATGCCCTGGAGAAGGGAACAGCTACCTACCTCCAGTATTCTGGCCTGGAGAAATCCATGGACTATATATAATCCATGGGGTCGCTAAGAGTTGGAAACAACTGAGCTACTTTCACTTCACTTCACTTCACACGTGCACACACACTGCTGCTGCTGCTGCTGCTGCTAAGTCACTTCAGTCGTGTCCGACTCTATGTGACCCCATAGAGGGTAGCCCACCAGGCTCCCCCGTCCCTAGGATTCTCTAGGCAAGAACACTGGAGTGGGTTGCCATTTCCTTCTCCAATGCATGAAAGTAAAAAGTGAAAGTGAAGTCGCTCAGTCGCGTCCGACCCTCAGCGACCCCATGGACTGCAGCCCTCCAGGCTCCTCTGTCCATGGAATTTTCCAGGCAAGAGTACTGGAGTGGGGTGCCATTGCCTTCTCCGGTGCACACACACACACACATGTATAAAGTAGATTAACTAATGAGTACCTACTGTATAGAAGGAACTCTTACTCAATGCTCTGTGGTGACCTAAACAGGAAGGAAATCCAAAATGAGGGGATACATGTATACATATATTTGATTGATTTTGCTGTACAGCAGAAATTAACACAACCTTGTTAAGCAACTACATTCCAATAAAAAATTAAAAAAAAACAGTGCTATGATAAACATGCTAGTATGTAAATCTTTGCATCCAGAGTTTGCTATCCCCCAGCGTAAACTCTTAAAAGTAAAGTTTCTAAATAGTCAAAACATATATTAAAATTTAATCCATTTAACACAGGCTTCCAAATTTCCCTCCAAAAATTTATTTTTAATTACCCTTTCAACAAGGGTCCAGTAATATTTTTAAGCCTTTCATGGCTTTTTTGAAACCTCTACAGCCCTCTTTATCACTAATCTTACAAGGCTTCTTGTATTCTACTGCAATTTCTGACTTTGCCACTAATTAGCAGCATGTGAACCATGTCTCATGAATAAAGCATAAGGGGAAATACACTGGGGGCTTCTGGAACAGCAATCTATCCTTCCCAGATAAAAGGGAAGAAGTTGTTCTCCGGGTGCCATAAGTTTTCTTCTGCTTCCTACTTTTGAACAGAAATATGATACATGAACATTTGGCAGCCATTAGTAAGTTTTAGGATGAAAAACAAACAGGTCAAGGATAGTAGAGCAAAACAAAGTAGCTGGCTTCTGGACATTACTCAGACACTGAACAAATTGGAAGATCATCTGTAAATAATTGACATTTATTGGAGCAGGGCTCCTACTGTCCCATAGAGACTGTGAGATAGAGGCTCTATCTTTGTTGATGGTAACTATTCAAAGGAATGCCTCCTGGGTTGTAAAACTGGCAGGAGAGTGGGGAAAGATTTATATTTCTAAGAGACTGAGAAAGGTTTGAAAGTTCCAAGTTTTCTAAAGTAAACAGTCTAAGGAAAGGAATCTCAGGGGCCTACAGTCAGAAAGAAAAGTATCTATTTTAATGATGCTGATAGGAACACCGAAGCCATTTCTGTCAATGAACATGCTCCCTCAGAGTTCCTCTAAGCCCTCCACACTTAGAAAACCAGTGCTTAGGAATTAAGTGATGACCTTTCACAAAATTACCTTTCAACTAAATTGGTCAGTTAGTTTCTGTCTTTTGCAACCAAAGTCCCTCTGATGAATCAAGATTGCATTCCTCATGTTTCTTTGTTCTCAAAATTAGGAAATGGAATTAGATTTTCCACTGAGAGTAAACAGATAACATACAGTGGCGGGGTGGCGTGGGGCTGCACTGAGCTTGGAGACTTGCGAACTGGATTCTAGTTGCAGTTTGGTTACTGTGTGTTTGAGGTCTGAGGCTCATTTTTCTCAACCTGACAAATGAGTGAGTTGAACCAGATAGTCTTTGAGGTCTCTTGCCGGGCTTCCATTGTGGCTCTGCTGGTCAAGAATCTGCCTGCAATGCGGGAGACCTGGGTTTGATCCCTGGGTTGGGAAGATCCCCTGGAGAAGGGAAAGGGTACCCATTCCAGTATTCTGGCCTGGAGAATTCCTTAGGGGAATTCTAAGTATAGTCCATAGGGTCGCAAAGAGTTGGACATGACTGAGTGACTTTCACTTTCTTTGTTTTCAAATCTGATATTCCAAAACCCTGATAAGTTTGACCCATTAAATAAATGCACTTTTAGAAATGAAAAACCAAAAGATCATTTCTTTACTCTCACATTTTCATTAGCTGGAAAGAATAAAGTTAACTCTGCCAACATTGTCCATGGTTTAGCAGAAGCAAAATCATGGGCAGAATTTCAGATAGCAAGTTCTGATTAGAAGGAGTTCAAAGAACTCATAATTTACTCGCTCTTCAAGGAAGCTCTTAGCTTAGACCTGTTACAAATTACCAATAGAAAGTGGTTAGCAAATACAAGGTAAAGGACGAGAACTATATGAAGAAGACAAAGAATTATCTCAAACACTGGAAGATGCTTTAGAACAGTAACTTGAAAAGGGAGGAATATGACAGACTGAGTGTTATACAATACATTCATTTTCCAGCAATTTGAAAGCAGCAATTCAAAGCAATGAAATAAAATCAGCACATCTCACCCCATGGGGCAGCTAAAGTTGTAGTCTCCACAAAACAAGGATAAACAGAATGTGTCACAGGGGATTAGGTGTTTAAGGGAGTAAAAAGTTCTTATAACAACTGCTACTTGTGATGGATCTCAAGAATGCTTTTGAAGCGAATAGATAAGGTGCTGAAATTCCTTTGGGAAAGGAAGTTGAGTAAGAAACAAGAGCTGAAATTTGTTGCTAGAAACTGCTGAACATAATCTTAAGTATAACGTTTGTCTCATTTGAATCATAATCTGTGCTCATTTAGGAAAATTGCAAAAGAAATAAAGATATTTTCAAAATTTTTGAAATATTTCAAAAATTTTCAAAAGAAAATTAAGAAAACACATATTTCCATTACTCACCTAGACACAACACTACTTCTCATTATCCCTGGAACAAGATCTCAGATATTCCAACACAGGAATTATTCCTTACATTACTAGCTACATACCTAGGAGTGTGTTCAAGTCAGAGAACCAAAGAGAGATGTGCTGTTGCCTTTCTATCGCTCTGCCTTTAACTACAGATACGATTACAAAGATATCACTTACAGAGCCTAGGCATGTTGGAGCATAACTTGGTTTGCCCAAGCTACTAGCTCAGGCTGCTGCTGCTGCTGCTAAGTCGCTTCAGTCGTGCAACCCCATAGACGGCAACCCACCAGGCTCCCCCGTCCCTGGCATCCTCCAGGCAAGAATACTGGAGTGGGCTGCCATTTCCTTCTCCAATGCAGGAAAGTGAAAAGTTAAAGTGAAGTCGCTCAGTCGTGTCCAACTCCTAGCGACCCCATGGACTGTAGCCCACCAGGCTCCTCTGTCCATGGGATTTTCCAGGCAAGAGTGCTGGAGTGGGGTGTCATTTCCTTCTCCAATGCATGAAAGTGAAAAGTGAAAGTGAAGTCGCTCAGTCGTGTCCAACTCCTAGCGACCCCACGGACTGCAGCCTACCAGGCTCCTCTGTCCATGGGATTCACCAGGTACTGGAGTGGGGTGCCATTGCCTTCTCCACTAGCTCAGGCTACTGGGAAACAATCTACTTCTACCAGAAAAACTGGCTTTCCTATAAGTCCGGCATCACATCTTGGGCAAAGACAGCCAGGATTCCCAAATATAAGGTTTTCCTCTAAAAGGAATCCAGTTCAGTTCAGTCGCTCAGTCGTGTCCGACTCTTTGTGACCCCATGGACTGCAGCATGCCAGGCTTCCCCATTCATCACCAACTCCCAGAGCTTACTCAAACTCAAGTCCATCGAGTAGGTGATGCCATACAACCATCTCATCCTCTGTTGTCCCCTTCTCCTCCTGCCTTCAATATTTCCCAGTATCAGGGTCTTTTCCAAGGAGTCAGTTCTTCACATCAGGTGGCCAAAGTATTGGAGCTTCAGCTTCAGCATCAGTCCTTCCAATGAATATTCAGGACTGTTTTCCTTTAGGATTAACTGGTTGGGTCTCCTTGCAGTCCAAGGGACTCTCAAGAGTCTTCTCCAACACCACATTTCAAAAGCATCAATTCTTTGGCACTCAGCTTTCTTTTAGTCCAACTCTCACATCCATACATGACTACTGGAAAAAACATAGCTTCCCTGCATTAATCCCTGAGGTCCTCCTTCTACAAGCCAGCATTACTGGGTCATGGTTCAGGGTGAGTAATGCATATTCAAGGACAGACACTGCCTGTTGTCAGCATCTACTACCTTTAAGTTCCACCCACTCAGGAAGCAAAAGTGTATTAGCACAGAGCTCCATCCTTACCTTCCTGTTATCTGCATACTATTGAAGAGGATTTAGAAACCCTGTATGGCTCCCAGATGCAAGGTAGGTCATCTTTCTAGTCTGGATAACAGGAGAACAGACCACACTGAATGACATGAAACTCCTGTATGGCTCCCAGATGCAAGGTAGGTCGTCTTTCTAGTCTGGATAACAGGGGAACAGACCACACTGAATGACATGAAACTCTCTGCTAAAGGGATGAGTCGGGATTTCTCCGGGGTGCTATGTGCCATATGTGTCGGTCATGTCTGACTCTTTGCGACCCCATGGGCTGTAGCTTGCCAGGCTTCTCTGTCCATGGGGATTCTCCAGTCAAGAATACTGGAGTGGGTTGCCATTTCTTTCACCATTTCTTTCTCCAGGGAATCTTCCTGTAGGGATCGAATCTGCATCCCCTGTGTCTCCTGCACTGCAGGAAAATTCTTTACCTGCTGAGCCATCAGGGAAGTCCAGGGATGCTACAGCCTTAGTCAAAAAACCGCTGGACTTTTCTCTTAAAGTCAAGTGTTACTCCCTTGGATAGAGGCAGAGCCAATAACATATTTTAAAAGCACTACTGACCAACCCAATGCTTTCAACATTTAAATTTTGTCTATTGAGTGGGCAATTGAAGCTGTTCAGCCACATCAACTAGTTTTTGCATTACTTCAAAGGCAACAAAAGAAACAGAGCTCATTGCCTTTCAGCATTCAAATCCTTACTATACACCACATAAATCCTCATTTCAAAAGAACACATTAGCAACAACTTGACGTCCCCATACTAAGCACCTAAAGAAGCATTACAAAGTATGTTGATTGATTGGTTTTGCCAGGGGCAACCTATACTTTTAAAGAAGTATTCAAGATATTAGAACTTGTCAATATGGATACTATATATACACACAATGGTCAATACCAACATCATATTGATTATATTATTTGCAGCCAAAGATGGAGAAGCACTATAGAGTCAGCAAAAACAAGACCTGGAGCTGACTATGGCTCAGATCATCAGCTCCTTATTGCAAAATTTAGGCTTACACTGGAGAAAGTAGGGAAAACTAAGCCATTCTGGTATAACCTAAATCAAATCCTTTATGATTATACATGGAGGTGATGAATAGTTTCAAAGGATTAGACATGGTAGATGGAGTGCCTGAAGAACTATGCACAGAAGTCCATAGCATTGTACAGGAGGCAGTGACCAAAATCATCCCAAAGAAAAAGAAATGTAAGAAGGCAAAGTGGTTGTCTCAGGAGGCTTTACAAATAACTGAGGAAAGAAGAGACGTGAAAAGCAAAGGAGAAAGGAAGACATACTTAACTGAATGCAGAGTTCCAGAGAATAGCAAGGAGATATAGGAAGGCCTTCTTCAGTGAACAATGCAAAGAAGTAGAGGAAAGCAATAGAATGGGAAAGACTAGAGATCTCTTCAAGAAAATTGGAGATACCAGTGGAACATTTCATGCAAGGATAGGCATGATAAAGGACAGAAATGATAAGGACCTAACAGAAGCAGAAGAGATCAAGAACAGGTGGCAAGGATACATAGAAGAACTATACAAAAGAGATATTAATGACCGAGATAACCACGATAGTGTGGTCACTCACCAAGAGCCAGACATCCTGGAGTGTAAAGTCAAGCGGGCTTTAGGAAGCATTGTTGTTGCTATTCAGTCCACCCAGTCATGTCCGACTCTGCGACACCATGGATTGCAGCACACCAGGCCTCTCTGTCCCTCATCATCTCCCAAAGTTTGCCCAAGTTCATGTCCATTGCATCGGTGATGCCATCAAGAAATCTCTTCCTCTGATACCCTCTTCTCCTTCTGCCCTCTATCTTTCCCAGAATCAGGGGTTTTTCCAATGAGTCAGCTGTTCACATCAGATGACCAAAATACTGGAGTTTCAGCTTCAGCATCAGTCCTTCCAAGGAATATTCAGAGTTGATTTCCCTTAATATTGACTGGTTTGATGTCCTTGCAGTCCAATGGACTCTCAGGAGTCTTCTCCAGCACCACAGTTCAAAGGCATTAATTCTTCAGCACCCTGCCTTCTTTACAGTCCAGCTTTCACAACCGTATGTTAATACTGGGAAGAACATAGCCTTGACTATATGGACCTTTGTCAGGAGAGTAATGTCTCTGCTCTTCACCACACTGTTTAGGTTTGTCATAGCTTTCCTGCCAAGAAGCAAATGTCTTCTGATTTCATGGCTTGAAGTCACCATCTGCAGTGATTTTAGAGCCCAGGAAGAGGGAATCTGTCACTACTTCCACCTTTTTCCCCTCTGTGGTGGTGGTGGTGGTGATGCTTTAGTCGCTAAGTCGTGTCCAACTCTTGCAATCCCGTGGACTATAGCCTGTCAGCCTTCTTTGTCCACGGGATTCTCCAGGCAAGAATACTGGAGTGGGTTGCCATTTCCTTCTCCAGGGCATCTTCCTGACCCAGGAATCGAACCCGGGTCTCCTGCATTGCAGGCAGATGATTTACCAACTGAGCTATGAAGGAAGCCCTTTTCCCCTCTATGTGCCATGAAATAATGGGGCAGATGCCATGATATTTGTTTTTTTTTTTTAATATTTAGTTTTAAACCAGCTCTTTTACTCTTTTCCTTCACCCTCATTAAGACTATTTAGTTCCTCTTCACATTTTGCCATTAGAGTGGTATCATCCGTATATCTGAGGTTGTTGATGTATCTCCTATTGTAGGAAGCATTACTACAAACAAAGTGGAGGTGACGGAATTCCAGCTGAACTATTTCAAATCCTAAAAGATGATGTTGCTAAATTGATTCACTCAATACGTTGTCAAATTTGGAAAACTCAGCAGTGTCCACAGGACTGGAAAAGATCACTTTTCATTCCAATGTCAAAGAATAGCAATGCCAAAGAATGTTCAAACTACCACACAATTGTGCTCATTTTAGTAAGATTATACTCATGCTGCTGCTGCTGCTGCTGCTGCTAAGTCGCTTCAGTCGTGTCCGACTCTGTGCGACCCCATAGACCGCAGCCCACCAGGCTCCCCTATCCCTGGGATGAAGAACACTGGAGTGGGTTGCCATTTCCTTCTCCAATGTATGAAAGTGAAAAGTGAAAGTGAAGTCACTTCAGCCGTGTCCGACTCTGTGCTACCCCATAGACGGCAGCCCACCATGCTCCTCTGCCCATGGGATTTTCCAGGCAAGAGTACTGGAGTGGGTTGCCATTGCCTTCTCCGATACTCATGCTAGTAAGCTTATACTCAAAATCCTTAAAGCTAGGCTTCAGCAGTATGTGAACTGAGAACTTCCAGATACAAGCTGGATTTAGAAAAGGTGGAGGAACCAGAGATCAAATTGTCAACATCCACTGGATCATAGAGAAAGCAAGAGAGTTCCAGAAAAACATCTATTTCTGCTTCATTGACTACGCTAAAGCCTTAGACTGTGTGGATCACAGTAAAGTGTATAAAATTCTTAAAGAGATGGGAAGACTAGACCACCTTACCTGCCTCCTAGGAACCTATATGCAAGTCAAGAAGCAACAGTTGGAATCAGACATGGAACAACTGACTGGTTCAAAATTAGGAAAGGAGTATGACAAGGCTGTATATTGTCACCCTGTTTATTTAACCTATATGCAGAGTGTATCATGTGAAATGCCGGGCTGGATGAAGCTCAAGCTGGAATCAAGATTGCTGGGAGAAATATATCAATAACCTCAGATATGTAGATGATACATTCTAATGGCAGAAAGTGAAGAGGAACTAAAGAACCTCTTGAAGGTGAGTGATAGTGAAAAAAAAAAAATGGCTTAAAAGTTAACATTCAAAAAACTAAGATCATGGCACCTGGTCCCATCACTCCATGGCAAATAGATGGGTAAAAAACGGAAACAGAATAGGTGTTAGGTCTTCTCTACATTTTTGGTAGAATTCAGCTGTGAAGCCGTCTGGACCTGGGCTTTTGTTTGCTGGAAGATTTTTGATTACAGTTTCAATTTCCGTGCTTGTGATGGGTCTGTTAAGATTTTCTATTTCTTCCTGGTCGAGTTTTGGAAAGTTGTACTTTTCTAAGAATTTGTCCATTTCTTCCATGTTGTCCATTTTATTGGCATACAATTGTTGATAGTAGTCTCTTATGATCCTTTGTATTTCTGTGTTGTCTGTTGTGATCTCTCCAGTTTCATTTCTAATTTTATTGATTTGATTTTTCTCCCTTTGTTTCTTGATGAGTCTGGCTAATGGTTTGTCAATTTTATTTATCCTTTCAAAGAACCAGCTTTTGGCTTTGCTGATTTTTGCTATGGTCTCTTTTATTTCTTTTGCATTTAGTTCTGCCCTAATTTTAAAGATTTCTTTCCTTCTACTAACCCTGGGGTTCTTCATTTCTTCCTTTTCTAGTTGCTTTAGGTGTAGGGTTAGATTATTTATTTGACTTTTTTCTTGTTTCTTGAGGTATGCCTGTATTGCTATGAACTTTCCCCTTAGGACTGCTTTTAAAGTGTCCCATAGGTTTTGGGTTGTTGTGTTTTCATTTTCATTAGTTTCTATGCAAATTTTGATTTCTTTTTTGATTTCTTCTGTGATTTGTTGGTTATTCAGCAGCGTGTTGTTCAGCCTCTATATGTTGGAATTTTTAATAGTTTTTCTTCTGTAATTGAGATCTAATCTTACTGCATTGTGGTTTGGGGCTGGGAAATCTGGTCAACCACTTGTAAAAGAATGAAACTAGAACACTTTAACACCATACACAAAAATAAACTCAAAATGGATTAAAGATCTAAACGTAAGACCAGAAACTATAAAACTCCTAGAGGAGAACATAGGCAAAACACTCTCCGACATACATCACAGCAGGATCCTCTATGACCCACCTCCCAGAATATTGGAAATAAAAGCAAAAATAAACAAATGGGACCTAATTAAACTTAAAAGCTTCTGCACAACAAAGGAAACTATTAGCAAGGTGAAAAGACAGCCTTCAGAATGGGAGAAAATAATAGCAAATGAAGCAATGGACAAACAACTAATCTCAAAAATATACAAGCAACTCCTACAGCTCAACTCCAGAAAAATAAACGACCCAATCAAAAAATGGGCCAAAGAACTAAATAGACATTTCTCCAAAGAAGACATACAGATGGCTAACAAACACATGAAAAGATGCTCAACATCACTCATTATCAGAGAAATGCAAATCAAAACCACTATGAGGTACCATTTCATGCCAGTCAGAATGGCTGCGATCCAAAAGTCTACAAGCAATAAATGCTGGAGAGGGTGTGGAGAAAAGGGAACTCTCTTACACTGTTGGTGGGAATGCAAACTAGTACAGCCACTATGGAGAACAGTGTGGAGATTCCTTAAAAAACTGGAAATAGAACTGCCTTATGATCCAGCAATCTCACTGCTGGGCATACACACTGAGGAAACCAGAAGGGAAAGAGACAGGTGTACCCCAATGTTCATCACAGCACTGTTTATAATAGCCAGGACATGGAAGCAACCTAGATGTCCATCAGCAGATGAATGGATAAGAAAGCTGTGGTACATATACACAATGGAGTATTACTCAGCCATTAAAAATAATACATTTTAATAAGTTCTAATGAGGTGGATGAAACTGGAGCCTATTATAGAGTGAAGTAAGCCAGAAAGAAAAACACCAATACAGTATACTAACGCATATATATGGAATTTAGAAAGATGGTAACAATAACCCTGTGTACAAGACAGCAAAAGAGACACTGATGTATAGATCAGTCTTTTGGACTCTGTGGGAGAGGATGAGGGTGGGGAGATTTGGGAGAATGGCATTGAAACATGTATAATATCATGTATGAAACGAGATGCCAGTCCAGGTTCGATGCACGATACTGGATGCTTGGGGCTGGTGCACTGGGACGACCCAGAGGGAGGGTATGGGGAGGGAGGAGGGAGGAGGGTTCAGAATGGGGAACACAGGTATATCTGTGGCAGATTCATTTCGATATTTGGCAAAACTAATACAAAATTGTAAAGTTCAAAAATAAAATAAAATTTAAAAAAAATGGAAACAAAGGCAGATTTTATTTTCTTGATTTTATTTAAAATCACTGTGGACGATAACTGTAGCCGTGAAATTAAAAGACAGTTGCTCCTTGGAAGTAAAGCTATCACAAACCTAGACATCATATTAAAAAGCAAAGACATCAGTTTGCTGACAAAGGCCCATATAGTCAAAGTTATGACAGATCACTATGTACACAGTAAGTCAGTATGGCCTTGGCTCCTGGGAAGGGAGTTTTATCAAAGGAATACTACGACTGAAGGTCCTGGAAGGGGGGAATTTATCCTCATCTTCAAAATGGACGTTCTTTACAGTGGCTCAGACAGTTAAGAGTCTGCCTGCAATGCTGGAGACCAGATTTAATCCCTGGGTCAGGAAGATCCATGGAAGAAGGGAGTGGCAAAGCACTCCAGTATTCTTACCTGGAAAATCCCACAGGCCTAGAGGACCCTATTGGGTTACAGTTCAGGGGGTCACAAAGAGTCAGACACGACTGAGCGATTTTCACTTGCAGTTTTTTCAGTAGTCATGTACGGATTATGAGAGTTGGACCATACAGAAGGCTGAGGGCCAAAAAGTTGATGCTTTCAAATTGTGGTGGTGGTGAAGACAAGAGTCCCTTGGACTACAAGGATATCAAACCAGTCAATTCTTAAGGAAATCAACCCTGAATATTCATTGGAAGGACTGATGCTAAAACTGAATCTCCAATACTTTGACCCTCTGATGGGAAGAGCTGATTCATTTAAAAAGACCCTGATGCTAAGAAAGATTGAAGGCAGGAGGAGAAGGGGATAACAGAGGATGAGATAGTTGGATGGCATCACTAACTCAGTGGACGTGTGTTTGAGCAAGCTCTGGGAGATGGTGAAAGACAGGCCTGGCATGTTGGGGTCTCAGGCCACGGGGTCGCAAAGGGTCAGACACAACTGAGCAACTGAACAACAATAAATCAAATTAAACCAAGTCTATACCTTATCAGCCAAATGCTACATCAACTCAAACATTAAATTCGTTGTTGGAATCTCCCTGGGAATATGGTCTATTTTTTAGCATGGTTTTCAACTTCTCTTCAACATTAACATATAATTCTTACTCCAAGATGTAACCCTTGGCAATTTCTGCAAGAGACATGATCCTTTTTTCCGTATTAGTTTCCATTAATAAATTTGGGAGTTTCATTAAGTCTAGGAATGAGTTGTGCAAATAAATATCAGTCCCAGAGTTAATGATTATCTTTTCAAAAACAATATCATCTTCCAACCTCCAAAAGTGCTTTCCTGGAAAATAATTTAAACAATGATGTATGATTAAAACCCAATCCATCTCCTTCCCAACCTCTGCCCACTATCACTTGGGGGTTGTTTAGTCACTAAATCTGTCTGACTCTTTTGCAACCCCATGGACTGTAGCCCACCAGGTTCCTCTGTCCATGAGATTTCCCAGGCAAAAATACTAGACTGAGTTGCTATTTCCTTCTCCAGGGGATTTGCCAGCTGAAGGATGGAAACTGCATCTCCTCTGTCTCCTGATTGGCAGGTGGATTCTTTACCAGGGCACTGCCTAGGAAGCCCATAGTTTATAGATACATAAATCTGCATATGTATAACTTGATATAATAAAGCTGATGCCAGATGTGCATGCATGCTGTCTCTCAGTCCCGTTTGACTCTCTGTGACCCCATGGTCTGTAGCCCAGCAGGCTCTATTTTCCATGGGATTGTCCAGGCAAGAATACTGGAGTGGGTTACCATTTCCTCCTCCAGAGGATCATGCTGAGTCTCCTGCATTAGCAGGCAGATTCTTAACTACTGAACTACCAAGGAAGCCCCCATCTACCCTCACTATGCCTGCACTAAAGTAATTCCATCAAAGCAAAAGGTAAGTTGAATTTTAAATAATTCTAATATCTTCTTATTTGAGGTCCCACCAGGTTACTGCTAGCTTGTTTGTAATCTAGCTGCTTTTTTATTGCTTTCAGCAGATTTAATATCAACTGCCTATCTATTGTCAATGTCTTTAAAACTCTTTGACTGGGTCCCTAATGGAAAGACATTAGATGACAAGGCAAGTGATTTCCCCACCTTCATTTTGGTGTCTGACATCTTTAATGTGATTAATGATGTGACCAGGGAACCGAAATCACTCGTCACCACTGGATTGCTAATACAATAGCCAAAGCTCAAAGGTGAGGAAGGAATGAGAACAAAAGTCTTCTCTTATTTCTGTTCTCTACTTCATCAAGGAGATAAACAACCTACCTTGTGTGAACCTCTTTGTAATAGCAAACATTTTGTAACCTAGTCAACACTAAAGAAATGAAAAATGTGTTTCATTTGGTGTGTGCATGCTCAATCGTGTCCATCTCTTTGCAGTTCCAAGGGCTGTAGCCTGCCAGGCTCTTCTGTCCATGGGTTTTCCCAGCAAGAATACTGTAGTGGGTTGCTATGCCCTCCTCCAGGGGATCTTCCCAACCCAGGGATTGAACCCACTTCTCCTGAGTCTCCTGCACTGCAGACAGATACTTTACCACTGAGACACCAGGGAAGGCCAAAATGTCTTTATTTGGTTCCATTTTTGTGATGAATGAAAAATAATTATTTTAACTTTAAAAATTAAGAGTCAATTCTAGGTGATTGAATGATGGCTATAAAATAGAAAAGAAATAGCTGGATCCGCACCTTTAAAAAGGACTAAGAAGAAAGGTAGATTCACCAATGGAAGTGATTGGCTCATGTTGATAAAAAGCCCAGCAGAAGCTTTTGCTTCAGGCACACATAGTCTGTCTTGTTCCTCCTGTCTTTCTCTTCCTCTCTCTACTATTTCCCCTTTCTCCCTCCATTTCTCTGCTATAATTTTCTCTGTTGTTTTCATAAGTCTGGAAAATAACACAGAGAGAGAGAGAGAGAACTTCTTTTCTCTCATAGTAGTAAAATCCCCAAATTGATGTAAATGTGGCTTAGACAACTTGCTTAGTCTTAGAGGATGAGAATATGTATATTGATGTGTTCATATGAGACCAGACATGGAGCAGGGAGAAGCAGCTCACTGAAATGTGCAACATACTCACAAGGGTGGGAAATTGTGATGGTTTTTCATACATAAGAGGAAAAACCAATCCTGAAGAGTCAAGCAATAAAAATAAACTATCTACCAAAGGAGGAACAAATGATTTTTTTCTTCTTTATTTTTTTAAATTATGAAAAATATGATAACACATTTATAGGAGACTTGGAAAATACAGAACAAAATTACATATAGTTCTACTATATATTACATTTATTTTTTTGGTGGGGGGGAGTCAAGTCATTTATTTGTCTTTTACATGAAAACAAAATTGAGGGAGGGTGAACAAGAGGGGAACTAGCTGGCTGCTTAGATTTTTCTGTAGTCGGAATGGGGCAGCCGGCCTTGAGACAGGAATTGGGGGAGCAGCACAACCTGGAGCAGCAGATCCAGGCCAGGAACACGACAGGAGTGACCGAGGAGGCCCTCAAAGAATTCAGCATGATGTTCAAACACTTCGACAAGGACAAGTCCGGTCGGCTGAACCACTAGGAGTTCAAATCCTGTCTGCGCTCCCTGGGCTATGACCTGCCCATGGTGGAGGAAGGGGAGCCCGACCCTGAGTTCGAGGCCATCCTGGACACTGTGGATCCTAACAGGGACGGCCACGTCTCCCTGCAAGAGTACATGGCCTTTATGATCAGCCGTGAGACCGAGAACGTCAAGTCCAGCGAGGAGATTGAGAGCGCCTTCCGGGCCCTGAGCTCCGAAGGGAAGCCTTATGTGACCAAGGAGCAGCTGTACCAGAACGTGACTCGGGAACAAGCCGACTACTGCGTCTCCCACATGAAGCCCTACGTGGACGGCAAGGGCTGCGAACTCCCCACTGCTTTTGACTACGTCGAGTTCACCCGCTCGCTCTTCGTGAACTGATCCTCTGCTCCTAGGTTAGCCTGGCCCACGTTGCTTGCCCTACCGTCGCCTTGCTGCATGTCAACTCCTCTCTGTGCTCTTAAGAAAAATACTCCAGACAGTGTTGCTTTCCAGTGTAACCTTAATTTGCTTAGCTTGGTTTAAGATTTAGTATATATTACAATTATTTTTTAAGTAAATTAAGATTTTTAGTTGGAGTTTTAATATCAAACTTAAAAAATAAATAGAATGAATGAACAGAGAAATAAAATTAATATTCACTCATTAACAGAATGAATATATAGTAGAAGGATATAGTAGACCTGAACTATGAACCAATTCAATACAATTAAGATTTATGTAATTTCAGAGGACAGTAGGATCCTGACCCAGGGATCAAACCCGCTTCTCCTGAGTCTCCTGCATTGCAGGCTCTTTACACAGCTCTTTACTCTTTATCATTGCAGATACTTTACTGCTCCTAGATTACAAACTAGAAGACACTGGAACATATCTATGGACATAAAACAAGGTGAAAATTTTCATGGTCTAAAGGTATTAAAATCATACAGTCCATTCTTTTATCACTGTAGAATTATGTTAGAGATCAATATAAAAAAAAGAAAAAGAAAGTTGCTCAGTCATGTCCGACTCTGTAACCCCAGGGACTATACAGTCCATGAAATTCTCCAGGCCAGAATACTGGAGTGGGCAGCTGTTCCCTTCTCTAGGGGATCTTCCCAACTCTGGGATCAAACCCAGGTCTCCCTCATTTCAGGCAGATTCTTTACCAGATGAGCCACCAGAGAAGCACAAATATCAAAAGATATTTGAAAATAACCCATATATTTTCAAGTTCAATGTGACATTTACAAAGAGAGATCTTTGACTTAGCCACTAAAGCCTAAACAAGGAACAAAGGACTTTTAAAAAGAAGCTGGGTTTGCATTTGGTGATACAAACTTTTTTCTGTAGAGTTATATGGACAGATGGGCATTTTCATTCATGGCCAATGGGAAAGTAAACAAGAATTTTCCTGGAGAGTAATTTGGAAACATTTTAAATATGAATATATACCATCCTAGAAATTTTTACTAAAGAAACAATAAACCTTCACAAAAATGCAATTAGAGATGATGTGTATCTCATTGTATACATGACCACAAAGAACTGGCAGCAATCTAAATGTCAAAAAAAAAAAAAATAGAGGAGAAGATTAAAAAAAAAAGGAAAGTGCTATTTTAAAATTTACATGTTTATTTGTCTATTATTGATTTATTTGTATAATCTGAAAAAAGGCTAAGAGTATACATCAAGAGGCTAAGAATATCAGGATGCTTGAAATATGGGTGGGTTTTTCCGCCTCCTTTCTGCTAATCTTTATTTGCTAACTTTCCCTCATTGATATAAAGATGTAATTAACTGTATAGTATTTGTGTTCTGAGACGAGAGTAGCTCGAACACAGATTCTTGATTCACTGCAAATACCCTTTCTAAAGATGTCCTTTTCATTATAGGGGACTGGAATGCAAAAGTAGGAAGTCAAGAAACACCTGAGTAACAGGCAAATTTGGCCTTGGAATACGGAATGAAGTAGGGCAAAGATGAATAGAGTTTTGCCAAGAAAATGCACTGGTCATAGCAAACACCCTCTTCCAACAACATAAGAGAAGACTCTACACATGGACATCACCAGATGGTCAATATCGAAATCAGATTGATTATATTCTTTGCAGCCAAAGATGGAGAAGCTCTATACAGTCAACAAAAACAAGACCAGGAGCTGACTGCGGCTCAGATCATGAACTCCTTGAAGAAAGTGGGGAAAACCACTAGATCATTCAGGTATGACCTAAATTAAATCCCTTATGATTATACAGTGGAAGTGAGAAATAGATTTAAGGGCCTAGACCTGATAGATAGAGTGCCTGATAAACTATGGAATGAGGTTCGTGACATTGTCCAGGAGACAGGGATCAAGATGATCCCCATGGAAAAGAAATGAAAAAAAGTAAAATGGCTGTCTGGGGAAGCCTTACAAATAGCTGTGAAAAGAAGAGAAGCGAAAAGCAAAGGAGAAGGAAAGATATAAGCATCTGAATGCAGAGTTCCAAAGAACAGCAAGAAGAGATAAGAAAGCCTTCCTCAGAGATCAATGCAAAGAAATAGATGAAAACAACAGAACGGGAAAGACTAGAGATCTCTTCAAGAAAATTAGAGATACCAAGGTAACATTTCATGCAAAGATGGGCTCGATAAAGGACAGAAATGGTATGGACCTAACAGAAACAGAAGATATCAAGAAGAGGTGGCAAGAATACACAGAAGAACTGTACAAAAAAGATCTTCACGACCCAGATAATCACGATGGTGTGATCACTCACCTAGAGCCAGACATCCTGGAATGTGAAGTCAAGTGGGCCTTAGAAAGCATCACTATGAACAAAGCTAGTGGAGGTGATGGCATTCCCATTGAGCTATTCCAACTCCTAAAAATGATGCTGTGAAAGTGCTGCACTCAATATGCCAGCACATTTGGAAAACTCAGCAGTGGCCACGGGACTGGAAAGGGTCAGTTTTCATTCCAATCCCAAAGAAAGGCAGTGCCAAAGAATGCTCAAACTACTGCACAATTGCACTCATCTCACATGCTAGTAAAGTAATGCTCAAAATTCTCCAAGCCAGGCTTCAGCAATACGTGAACTGTGAACTTCCTGATGTTCAAGCTGGTTTTAGAAAAGGCAGAGAAACCAGAGATCAAATTGCCAACATCCGCTGGATCATGGAAAAAGCAACAGAGTTCCAGAAAAACATCTATTTCTGCTTTATTGACTATGCCAAAGCCTTTGACTGTGTGGATCACAATAAACTGTGGAAAATTCTGAAAGAGATGGGAATACCAGATCACCTGACCTGCCTCTTGAAAAATCTGTATGCAGGTCAGGAAGCAACAGTTAGAACTGGACATGGAACAACAGACTGGTTCCAAATAGGAAAAGTAGTACGTCAAGGCTATACATTGTCACCCTACTTATTTAACGTATATGCAGAGTACAGCATGAGAAACGCTGGGCTGGAAGAAACACAAGCTGGAATCAAGATTGCCGGGAGAAATATCAATAACCTCAGATATGCAGATGACACCACCCTTATGACAGAAAGTGAAGAGGAACTGAAAAGCCTCTTGATGAAAGTGAAAGTTGAGAGTGAAAAAGTTGGCTTAAAGCTCAACATTCAGAAAACGAAGATCGTGGCATCCAGTCCCATCACTTCATGGGAAATAGATGGGAAAACAGTGGAAACAGTGTCAGACTTTATTTTGGGGGGCTCCAAAATCACTGCAGATGGTGACTGCAGCCATGAAATTAAAAGACGTTTACTCCTTGGAAGGAAAGTTATGTCCAACCTAGATAGCATATTGAAAAGCAGAGACATTACTTTGCCAACAAAGGTCTGTCTAGTCAAGGCTATGGTTTTTCCTGTGGTCATGTATGGATGTGAGAGTTGGACTGTGAAGAAGGTTGAGCACCAAAGAATTGATGCTTTTGAACTGTGGTGTTGGAGAAGACTCTTGAGAGTCCCTTGGACCGCAAGGAGATCCAACCAGTCCATTCTGAAGGAGATCAGCTCTGGGATTTCTTTGGAAGGAATGATGCTAAAGCTGAAACTCCAGTACGTGGGCCACCTCATGTGAAGAGTTGACTCATTGGAAAAGACTCTGATGCTGGGAGGGATTGGGGGCAGGAGGAGAAGGGGACGACAGAGGATGAGATGGCTGGATGGCATCACTGACTCAATGGACGTGAGTCTGAGTGAACTCCGGGAGTTGGTGATGGACAGGGAGGCCTGGTGTGCTGTGATTCATAGGGTCGCAAAGAGTCGGACATGACTGAGTGACTGAACTGAACTGAACTGAAGTAATAACCATATTAAGATGGGAGGCTGGTGAGCAGGACATATAATACTTGTAAGGTGTCTTCAGGGTCTGAGAATCAGCTGGAAACTTTTCTCATTTATGATCTAAGCCAAGGGATCAGACCCAGGGGAGAGGACTTACCTATGTTTGGGGTTTCCAAGGATGCTTCAGGTTTCTTAGTTTCTCAAAGAAAATCAGCAAACAGATGCCTGGGCTTCTCTTCCATAAAGATCACACCTGTCCACTTGGTGCATGTGGTCTTCTGACCTAGAGGCCTGAAGGAAATTACACAAAGGATAAAAATGCCCTGGCCCTGAAGTGGGGAAAGGATTGCCACTTGTACCCCAATTTCACATTGTGAAGTAAAATTGATTCCAGATGAGATGATGTAAGTATTTAAACACAAAATATACAATAGTTAAAACATTACAAGAAATTTAGGAAGAGTATTTGTATAACCTTGTGTGACACAAGGTTATCCTAAGCAAGGATAAGGATAATGCCTAAAAGCCTTATATAATATTCCATTATGTAAAAATTAAGCACCTTTCATGGCAAACATACCGTAAACAGAATTTAAGAGAAATGAGAAACAGGAAAATATTTTTAATACCTATGTCAGATAAAGGGTTAATATTCCTTGTATTAAAAGATCTCCAGAAATAATTAAGAAAAAGAGAAGTAACTGAAGGTAAAAGTGACACAAAGGCAAAGACAAAAGAAGAAATTCTAAAGGCCAATAAATATACAAAAATTTTCTCAACTTCTCTATGGTTTAAAGAAATGCAAATAATAACAATAAGATGTCATTTTTTTATTCATATCATATAGAAATAATGATATAGTAAGAACACAGCACTGATGGGAAAAAAAAGGATATATAACCTCTGATAGGAAATAATTTGTGAATTGCAATGATCCCTCTTGGAGAGTAATCAGGCAAAGCTATTAAAATTGTAAATGTTTTTTACCTTTGACTTATGAGTCTCATTTTGGGAATCTATCCATTAGAAATGAACATCCTGAAGAAGCAAGGAGAACTACAATCCCACAGTGGCTAGAACAAAAACCACATTACAGAAAGTTCATCAGGATGAACACGGAGAAGGTTATGTCCCAGATGAAAGGACAAGATAAAACCCCAGAAAAACAACTAAATGAAGTAGAGATAGGCAACCTTCCAGAAAAGAATTCAGAATAATGATAGTGAAGATGATTCAGGATCTTGGAAAAACAATGGAGAAGATGCAAGAAATGTTTACCAAAGACCTAGAAAAACCAAAGAACAAACAGAAATGAATAATACACTGAAGGAATCAATAGCAGAATAACTGAGACAGAATGACCTGGAGTACAGAATGGTGGAAATCACCGCCACAGAACAGAACATAGATAAAATAAAAATCCATCTTTTCTATGAACAAAGATGTCTACTGCAACACCATAGTGAAAGATTAAAACAAAAAATAAAGAGACAACAATATGGGAAGTGCTTAGATAAATTACAGCACGTTTCCTCCATGCAATAGTCCATAGCTACCAAAGAATAGATTAGAGCAAAGATTCTCAAAGTGTGGCCTTTGAACTCAGCATCACCCAGCAACTTGCTAGAAAAGCATATTCTCTGGCCCCACACCAGGACTACTGAATTGGAATCTGTGAGAATGAGGCCTAGTAATCTGTGTCTTAAGAAGTCATCCATTGGCCAGCTCTATATCAATTGCCTTGAGAAGTCTATATTGCTAAATAAGAAGATTACATTTCAGAGCCATATATTTAATGTGATGTATTAAAACAAAGCAAACGTCTATACAGCATTTACTTTTTTGACATGAACTTATAATTTTGTATGTAAAAGCAGAAAGCTATGCCAATAACATTTTTTAGGGTAGGAAAGGAGTAGGCTGGGAGAAATAGTGTCTCTTTTTATGTATCTTTGCTTATTTTTCACTGGAAACAGTGAACATAAACTTTCCTAATTTTAAAAAAGTGCTTACATAATAAAGAAAACAAAGTCATTGAGCCTAGATTTTCACCTGACCTAGATCAAACAGACTCCAAGCTATTTGGACATCAACTGGTAAGATCTTCCTTTCACCAAGCCTTCACTGGTCTTAAGATCTAGCTACTGATTGCCCTGGCATAATCCTTTATTAAGCAAACTATTGAATAGGTAGGTGGGTCAGAGCAAGGATTTTTGGATTTTACATGAAGGGTCACAAAAGCATAATTTCTCCAAGTTGCCTTTATAAAATTAAGACTCATCCACTGGAACTTCTCAAAAGGTTACAATCACTGTAAGCAAGCTATATAGATGTCAACAGCTACAAGTTTATACATAGTTTACATAATGTAAAAAATTTGCCCACTAGTAATTTATCCCAATTTTTCTTTCCATCGTATTTTCAATGTTAAGTTTGGAGAAACAATGGTTTCTTCTTTAAAGCCTTACTCATTTATTGAAATGCCATTTTTTAAGTCAGAATAAGTTAAATGTTAAACTGTTATGTTTTTTGGCTAAGATTTTCCCTCCAAGAACAACATATTCCAATACTGTTACTTGAGATTGGTTTTATCTATATCTGAAGTTTGTTAGTTTGTTAGAAAATGCAAGTATTAATATTTGCAAAGTTCTAGCAAATCACAAGTACATGATTGTGGGATCTAAAAGTTACATCCCAGGAAGTCACAAAAGTTACAATATGGGCCAGGATAATCATGGAGATGAGATAAATTTAACTTGTAATGTTTACTTCTTTTAATTACTTAGCTCTTTTAATGTAGTCAATAGTCTGATGAGCTCTGATTATGGAGGACTCAGCTAAAAATACTTTTAATTAATAATCACCTGCAAAATTCTAAGATTTTAGTTCTCCTATGTACCCATTTTTTTCCATGGGGCATTTTGATTTGACTTTTGCATATTTCTGGAAAATTAAGAATATTAACTTTCCCTTTAAAAACCTATATTCCACTGAAAGGAAACAAGATTTAAAAGTCTCACAAGCTTGAGAGAAATACTTTCATTATCTGATATGCCATGGTGGTCTAAATGAGAATTTTCCAATTTAATCTGATAGAAAAGAAGCCTTTTGCCACTTGACTTAAAAAAGATTAGATATATAATTTAATTCCATTAACAAGGTCCACTGTAATTCTTTAGAAGTGAATCTCTTTTAATCTTCCAAGTTTATTGGCTTCATTACTGTTGCAAAAAATTTCTAACCCACGATTACATCTGTGCCTTTCTTCATAGCTACTCAGCGTGCTGAGAAAACCCAACTTTATTACATGTTTTAGTTCTCAGCAGATCCCAACAAATAGAGAAAATCCTTTCTGACTTTTATCTAAAATGTTTGCTCTGCATTAGCATATTTCACTAGGGTATTTTTCTTCTTTCAACCAAGTATTTGAGGACCTACTATGCGCCCGTGCTTCCTAAGCACTTGAAGTGCATAAGGAAAACCAAGACAAGGATTTGACATAAGTAGGTTACAGTGAAGGTCTCTCTATATATATAATATTTTTTGCCAACTCAATATTTATTACTTAATCAGATGCTTGATTTAATACCCATGCTATTTGCTACCCTATTAATAACTGATTAATGCATTTTACTATTTTGCTCTAAATGTTTTACTACTCTCCAAGGGAAATTTTTGGATAGTTCCCTTCACTGAAGCCAGATAGTCATTGGCACCCAATCAAGGAACAGATCCTATGTTCCTTCCAAAATTATTTGACTTTATTTCTATAACACCTTTTCTTTTATCAAAAAGTATCTGGAAATGAGGAGAATATTTTTATTTAAATGTTAGGGATTTGTACTTGCATAATTTAAAGCAGGGCTTTCCAGGTGGCGCAGTGCTAAAGAATCTGCCTGCCAATGCAGGAGACACAGGAGACGTGGGTTCGATCCCTGGGTGGGGAAGATCCCCTGGAGAAGGAAATGGCAACTCACTCTAGTATTCTTGCCTGGAGAATTCCATGGACAGAAGAGCCTGGAGGGCTACAGTCCATGGGGTCAGGAAAGAGTCAGACATGACTGAGCTAGATCTAGAATTTAAAACACCATACCTTATCCTGAAAGGATTTATACATTGTGCTGAGAGAGCTTATCACTTTTATCTGAGGTGTTAATGGAAGCTCAAATTGTTAAATTAGATTCAGATAACATATTCATGGTTTGCATTAACAAGAAAATAAGCAGACAGTTGAATAGATTCAGAAACTGCTTGTTCAAAGCAGTGACTATTTTAAGTGTCAAGAGAAAAATATTGTAATTTTAGTAAATAATCTTTCCAGTTTAAAGTCTCAATGATGATCATAGGATTTTTGTGCTCATTAAATCTTAGTTTTATCCTTAGTCCTAAAAAGACTTTCTAGTAGAGGGAGGAAGAAATCCAATTTTGAAGAATTCATGTTACTGAAATTCCCACTAGTTGTTAATTTCCCCCCTCCACCAGAGGCACAATCAGACTCTACAGGTGAGAGAAAGCAGCTCCTCCTACAAAGTTCATCCTGTTAACTAGAGGAAGGACAAAACTTTGGAGCTGAAAGAGTTCGGATTCACTACCCCAACCGATACTTCTCCTGCTAAGTTGCTTTGGTCGTGTCTGACTCCTGTGCAACCCCATAGACAGCAGCCCACCAGGCTCTCCCGTCCCTGGGATCCTCCAGGCAAGAACACTGGAGTGGGTTGCCATTTCCTTCTCTAATGCAGTAAAGTGAAAGTGAAGTCGCTCAGTCGTGTGCAACTCTTTGCGGCCCTGTGGACTGCAGCCCACCAGGCTCCTCTGTCCATGGGATTTTCCAGGCAAGAGTACTGGAGGAGGGTGCCATTACTAAATATCCCATATTTGTTGTAGGGTTACTCAAAAGATACTTCCATGCATCTGCAACAACAAACTTTTTAACAAGTCTGATGCCATTCAGTAGGAGTTTTTTCCTGGAAACTTTCTTTAACTAAAAAATACTTTAAAACTCTCGTTACAATTCTTAGAAGGGAGATTTATAGAACCCACACTGAAGTTTCCCAATAAAACTATGTGTGTGTGTATGTTAGCCCCTCAGTCAGGTCTGACTGTTTGCAATCCCATAGACTGTAGCCTGTTCCTTTGTCCATGGAATTCTCCAGGCAAGAATACTAGAGTGGGATGCCATTCCCTTTTCCAGGAGATCTTCCCAACCTAGGGATTGAACCCAGGTCTCCTTCACTGAAGGCAGATTCTTTACCACCTGAGCTACCAGGGAAGCCCTCCCATTAGAACGGTATTCAAAATAAATAAATAAGAACCACCATCTCCAATCAATGGTTAGGAATGAAGATGCTGAATCTGATAACCTGGGTTTGACTTCTAGCTGTGTCATCTTGCACACATTACTTATTCTCACTAATCTCGCTAAGCCTTGGGTTCTTCACAGGTTACATGAAGATAAAAGTAGTACCCATCTCAGAAGGCTATTCTTGATGATTAGATGAAATACGGTGCTTATCAGTACAATGCCCTGCACATAGTTCCCACTCCATAAATTAATGATTAAATAAATAAATATGTGCTTCTCTTTGGTCATTTTCAATATTTTTGTACTCTATTATTTTTCTTAATAGACTTTAAGGGATAACAATGTTACTGCCATTTTCAAAGAACCAGATGAGCATTTATCTTCTCCAGCAGTTAAAAATTTTTTGCTCTCTTTTTTCATAAATAATATCTTTTCTATTTTTCCTCTTCTTGCTTTTTCTTTTTTCTGGCTTCTTTAATTTTTTGCTTTCTCTTCTGAGGTAAGCATTAGGACTCTGATTACAACCTGTAGGTTTGTGTATGATGTGTCTCATTAAATTGCTTTCTAAAGAGTTTGCAGTATTCACTGTCTTCTCTTGGATTAAAGAATAATCTGGAAGTGAGTTTCTTAGCTTCCACATAGTTGAGATTCTTTTTGATCATCTTTTAATATTTAGATTACTCCATTTGTTTGAGAACACTTTTTAATTTAGAGTCATCTTAAAAAAAAAGATTTTTCTCTTAATAGTTACAATTTTTCTTATCATCTAAGGGAATTTGTTTTTATTTAATAATTCTGATAGACCTTAAAGATTTCCCAAGAAAAATTTCACAGGCTCAATGCTGAGAGGCATGCAACAGTGAGTAAAATCAAAAGAGAGTCCATATTTAAATGTCTGGGCATTCAATCTATGTTGCTTTATTGTACATCTTAACTGTCTAAAAGGAACCAAGATGGAGAGAATTTAAAGTATTCCCACTTGCTTAAACGCCTTACTCTTCTCAGTTTTAATAGAAAGCGTTTATAATAGAAGCTTGTCCAAGGAATTTTCTGGAAATAAAGTTAATAAGAACTCAAGCACCAAAGCAGAGTGCTGAATGCAAAATGAGGCCAGCAGACTGGGTGCAAAGAGTATGGAGATGGTGAAAATCAAACCTATGTTTAAATAGACATTTCTCCAAAGAAGACATACAGATGGCTAACAAACACATGAAAAGATGCTCAACATCACTCATTATCAGAGAAATGCAAATCAAACCACTGTGAGGTACCATTTCACGCCAGTCAGAATGGCTGCGATCCAAAAGTCTACAAGCAATAAATGCTGGAGAGGGTGTGGAGAAAAGGGAACCCTCTTACACTGTTGGTGGGAATGCAAACTAATACAGCCACTATGGAGAACAGTGTGGAGATTCCTTAAAAAACTGGAAATAGAACTGTCTTATGACCCAGCAATCCCACTGCTGGGCATATACACCGAGGAAACCAGAATTGAAAGAGACACGTGTATCCCAGTGTTCATCGCAGCACTGTTTATAATAGCCAGGACATGGAAGCAACCTAGATGTCCATCAGCAGATGAATGGATAAGAAAGCTGTGGTATATATTACACAATGGAGTATTACTCAGCCATTAAAAAGAATACATTTGAATCGGTTCTAATGAGGTGGATGAAACTGGAGCCTATTATACAGAGTGAAGTAAGCCAGAAAGAAAAACACCAATACAGTATACTAACACATATATATGGAATTTAGAAAGATGGTAACGATAACCCTGTATACGAGACAGCAAAAGAGACACTGTTGTATAGAACAGTCTTTTGGACTCTGTGGGAGAGGGAGAGGGTGGGATGATTTGGGAGAATGGCATTGAAACATGTATAATATCATATATGAAATGAATCACCAGTCCAGGTTCGATGCATGATACTGGATGCTTGGGGCTGGTGCACTGGGATGACCCAGAGGGATGGTACAGGGAGGGAGGTGGGAGGGGGGTTCAGGATGGGGAACACATGTACACCTGTGGCGGATTCATGTTGATGTATGGCAAAACCAATACAATATTGTAAAGTAATTAACCTCCAATTAAAATAAATAAATTTATATTAAAAAAAGAAGAAACCAATAAAAAAATAAAATAAAAAAATAGTAAGTACACCATCTGAATCATATATATGAGATATCAGGATAAGGAAACCCTATCATTGTGATGAGAAAGCCCAGGAACAACTAGTTTAACTTCCAAGATACAGCCAACAACTCTAGATGCAGAAACCTTTGTATTAGTTCTAGAAGTTTATAATTTAATCCTCAGTCCCAGAAAAGCAAAGCATTTTATCCTGGATTGAGAGTTCTCTCCAGTTTTATATTGGATTGTAGAAAGAAAAGACTAATTTCACAACTTTAGGCAAGTGGTTCTCACTGATCTTATGTTTCCTCATCTGCTATATAACTAACAGGTGGCAAGAGCCCTGATTATATAATCTGTATGGCTAGTTTGAGCTCTAGCATTTTACAATTCTTTACAGGCAGGTTAACATGTGTCTATTCTAAGCTTTAAAGGGAACTCTCTTACACTGTTGGTGGGAATGTAAATTGATACAGCCACTATAGAAAACACTATTGAGGTTCCTTTAAAAACTAGGAATAAAACTACCATATGACCCAGCAATACCACTACTGGACATATACCCTGAGAAAATAATAATTGAAAAAGACACTTGTACCCCAATGTTCATAGCAGCACTATTTACAATAGTTAGGATATGGAAGCAACCTAGATGTCCATCGACAGATGGATGGAAAAGAAGTTGTGATTATATACAATGGAATATTACTCAGCCATAAAAGGACAGCAAGGAGATCAAACCAGTCAATCCTAAAGGAAATCAATCGTCAATATTCATTGGAAAGACTGATGCTGAAGTTGAAGCTTCAATAATTTGGTCACCTAATGTGAAGAGCACACTCATTGGAAAAGGCCCTGATGCTGGGAAAGACTGAAGCAGAAGGAGTACGGGGTGACAGAAGATGAGATGGTTGGATGGCATCATTGACTCAATGGACATAAGTCTAAGCAAACTCCAGGAGATAGTGAAGGACAGGGAAGCCTGGTGTGCTGTAGTCCATGGGGTCACAAACAGTTGGATGCAACTGAACAACAACAAAAAAGAAATGCATTTGAGTCCGTTCTACTGAGGTGGATGAACCTAGACCCTGTTATACAGAGTGAGGTAAGTCAAAAAGAGAAACATTTCATATATTAATTCATATATATGGAATCTAGAAAAATGGTACTGACACACTATTCACATGGCAGGAACAGAGACACAGATATAAAGAACAGACTTGTGGACACAGCAGGGGAAGGAGAGGGAGGGGCGAACTGAGAGAGTAGCATACGCATTACCATATGTAAAATAGATAGCTGATAGGAGGCTGCTATATAACACAGGGAGTGCAACATGGTTCTCTGTGACAACCTAGAGGGGTGGGGTGGGGTGGGAGGTGGGGGAGGGGAGGTTTAAGAGGGAGGGGACATATGATTACCTATGGCTGATTCATGTCGTTGTATGGCAGAAGCCAATACAATAGTACAAAGCAATTATTCTCCAGTTAAAAATAAATTCTGATCCAAAATAGCAGGGCCATAATAGAATTTACTAAAATAGTTTTGGCCAAATACACAACACCCTGAAGTTTCAAGGAGATCCAACCAGTCCTTCTAAAGGAGATCAGTCCTGGGTATTCTTTGGAAGGAATGATACTAAAGCTGCAACTCCAGTACTTTGGCCACATCATGCGAAGATTTGACTCATTGGAAAAGACCCTGATGCTAGGAGGGATTGGGGGCAGGAGGAGAAGGGGACGACAGAGGATGAGATGGCTGGATGGCATCACCGACTCAATGGACGTCGGTTTGGGTGAACTCCGGGAGTTGGTGATGGACAGGGAGGCCTGGCATGCTGCAATTCATGGGGTCACAAAGAGTCGGACACGACTGAGTGACTGAACTGAACTGAACTGAAGTATTACTTGATAAGACTAGTTTTCAATGAATCCTGTCACTGATAAATTAAGTATTTGCATATAAAGATTAATCATGTCATTTTGTAATTCAGAAATTTTATTTTCCAAAAAGAATAAAAAGGAAGTAAACTCTGATTACTTAAAATGGGCTTGAGGAATATGTGCTAAGGGTTTTACATGTGCCAAATAAGTGGAAATCATGAAAATAAAAATTCTGGACTATCAGTCTAGAGCAGGTGCCGCTGGTTGCCTGCCCATATCCCTTGGGTCCTGTTACTTCAGTGTGCTCCTGTGCAAATACCAACTGGCAGAATCTGCAGTTCTTTGCCCAGGAACCTTTGAAGACTTGGAAGTCTGCCGTGACTAACACTTCTACCCCAGGGAACAGTCTAAATCAACGGCTGAATGGAGTTGCACTGTAAATACCCAGCTTGCTCCCCCAGAAGGCAAGGTATATTTCACACTGTTTTTTCAGAATTTCCCATAGGTGTTAAGATCAGTGACCAATAGCAGTGGCTGTCTTGATATATCACTGGCTTCATATATAGCCACCTCACCTTCCTTGAGTGTTTTCCCGCCTTTCCTACTCATGTTTCCCGCACCTACCAAACAAACTACTTGCACTCAAGTCCTTCTCTTATATCAAAATCTGGTCCTAGAGGGCTAGAGGGACCCAAACTAAGACTGACTACCAGAAACAGATTGATCTCATTGTGCAAATAAATCTTATGGTTTTGTCCTTTCATTTCAGTTCAGTTTAGTTGCTCAGTCGTGTCCAACTCTTTGTGATCCCATGAATCGCAGCACGCCAGGCCTCCCTGTCCATCACCAACTCCTGGAGTTCACTCAAACTCATGTCCATCGAGTTGGTGATGCCATCCAGCCATCTCATCCTCTGTCGTCCCCTTCTCCTCCTGCCCCCAGTCCCTCCCAGCATCAGGGTCTTTTCCAATGAGTCAACTCTTCACATGATGTGGCCAAAGTATTGGAGTTTCAGCTTTAGCATCATTCCTTCCAATGAACACACAGGGCTGATCTCCTTTAGGATGGACTGGTTGGACTTCCTTGCAGTCCAAGGGACTCTCAAGAGTTTCTCCAACACCACAGTTCAAAAGCATCAATTCTTCGGCGCTCAGCTTTCTTACCACCCACTTAAATACACACTCAGGCTCTTTGCCCCAAATTAGGAACAAATTGTTCAGTTCAGTCACTCAGTCATGTCCGACTCTTTGTGACCCCATGGACTGCAGCATACCAGGCTTCCCTGTCCATCACCAACTCCCGGAGCTTGCTCAAACTCAGGTCCATCAAGTCAGTGATATCATCCAACCATTTCATCTTCTGTCGTCCCCTTCTCCTCCTGCCTTCAATCCTTCCCAGCATCAGGGTCTTTTCAATGAGTCAATTCTTCACAACTGGTGGCCAAAGTATTGGAGTTTCAGCTTCAGCATTAGGCCTTCCAATGAATATTCAGGACTGATTTCCTTTAGGATTGACTGCTTTGATCTCCTTGCAGTCCAAGGGACTCTAAAACAGTCTTCTCCAACACCACAGTTCAAAAGCATCAACATTTTGGTGCTTAGGTTTCTCTATAACTCAACTCTCACATCCACACATGATGGAAAAACCATAGCTTTGACTAGATGGACCTTTATCAGCAAGGTGATGTCTCTGCTTTTTAATATGCTGTATAGGTTTGGCATAGCTTTTCTTCCAAGGAGCAAGTGTCTTTTAATTTCATGGCTGCAGTCACTATCTGCAGTGATTTTGGAGCCCAAGAAAATAGTCTGTCACTGCTTCCATTGTTTTCCCATCTATTTGCCATGCAGTGGTGGGACTGGATGCCATGGTCTTCATTTTCTGAATGCTAAATATAAGCCAGCTTTTTCACCCTCCTCTTTCACTTTCATCAAGAAGCTCTTCTGTACGTCTTCATTTTCTACCATAAAGGTGGTGTCATCTGCATATCTGAGGTTATTGATATTTCTCCCTGCAATCTTGATTCCAGCTTGTGCTTCATCCAGCCCAGCATTTTGCATGATGTACTCTGCATATAAGTTAAATAAGTGGGGTGACAATGTATAGCCTTGATGTACTCCTTTCCCTATTTGGAACCAGTCCATTGTTCCATGTCCAATTCTAACTGTTGCTTTCTGACCTGTGTACAGATTTCTCAGGAGGCAGGTAAGGTAGGCTGGAATTCCCATCTCTTCAAGAATTTTCCACAGTTTGTTGTGATCCACACAAAGGCTTTGGCATAGTCAATAAAGCAGAAGTAGATGTTTTTCTGGAACTCTCTTGCTTTTTCTTTGATCCAACAGATGTTGGCAATTTGATCTCTGGTTATTCTGCCTTTTCTAAATCCAGCTTGAATATCTGGAGGTTCACGTTTGACATACTGTTGAAGCTTGGCTTGAAGAATCTTGAGCATTACTTTACTAGCATGTGAGATGAGTGCAATTGTGTCATAGTTTGAGCATTCTTTGGCATTGCCTTTCTTTGGGATTGGAATGAAAACTGACCTTTTCCAGTCTTGTAGCCCCTGTTGAGTTTTTCAAATTTGCTGGCATATTAAGTGCAGCACTTTCACAGCATCATCTTTCAGAATTTGAAATAGCTCAACTGGAATTCCATCACCTCCACTAGCTTTGTTTATAATGGTGTTCCTAAGGTCCACTTGACTTTGCATTCCAGGATGTCTGGCTCTAGGTGAGTGATCATACCATCATGATTATCTGGGTCATGAAGCTCTTTTTTGTACAGTTCTTCTATGTATTCTTGCCACCTCTTCTTAATATCTTCTGCTTCTGTTAGGTCCATACTATTTCTGTCCTTTATTGAGCCCATTTTTGCATGAAATGTTCCCTTGGTATCTCTAATTTTCTTGAAGAGATCTCTAGTCTTTCCCATTCTATTGTTTTCCTCTATTTCTTTGCATTGATCACTGAGGAAGGTTGTCTTATCTCTCCTTGTTACTCTTTGGAACTCTGCATTCAGATGGGTATATTTTTCCTTTTCTCCTTTGCTTTTCACGTTTCTTCTTTCCTCAGCTATTTGTAAGGCCTCCTCAGACAACTATTTTGCCTTTTTGCATTTCTTTTTCTTGGGGATGGTCTTGATAACTACCTCCTGTATAATGTCACAAACCTCCATCCATAGTTCATCAGGCACTCTGTCTATCATATCTGATCCCTTGAATCTATTTTTCACTTCCACTGTATAACCATAAGGGATTTGATTTAGGTCATTCAAGCTGGTTTTAGAAACGGCAGAAGAACCAGAGATCAAATTGCCAACATCTGCTGGATCATAGAAAAAGCAAGAGAGTTCCAGAAAAACATCTATTTCTGCTTTATTGACTATGCCAAAGCCTTTGACTGTGTGGATCACAATAAACTGTGGAAAACTCTTCAAGAGATGGGAATACCAGACCACCTGATCTGCCTCTTGAGAAATTTGTATGCCGGTCAGGAAGCAACAGTTAGAACTGGACATGGAACAACAGACTGGTTACAAATAGGAAAGGGGGTTCGTCAAGGCTGTATACTGTCACCCTGTTTATTTAACTTATATGCAGAGTACATCATGAGAAAAGCTGGACTGGAAGAAACACAAGCTGGAATCGAGATTGCAGGGAGAAATATCAATAACCTCAGATATGCAGATGACACCTCCCTTATGGCAAAAAGTGAAGAGGAACTCAAAAGCTTCTTGATGAAAGTGAAAGTGGAGAGCGAAAAAGTTGGCTTAAAGCTCAACATTCAGAAAACGAAGATCATGGCATCCGGTCCCACCACTTCATGGGAAATAGATGGGGAAACAGTGGAAACAGTGTCAGACTTTATTTTTCTGGGCTCCAACATCACTACAGATGGTGACTCCAGCCATGAAATTAAAAGATGCTTACTCCTTGGAAGGAAAGTTATGACCAACCTAGATAGCATATTCAAAAGCAGAGACATTACTTTGCTAACAAAGGTTCGTCTAGTCAAGGCTATGGTTTTTCCTGTGGTCATGTATGGATGTGAGAGTTGGACTGTGAAGAAGGCTGAGCGCTGAAGAATTGATGCTTTTGAACTGTGGTGTTGGAGAAGACTCTTGAGAGTCCCTTGGACTGCAAGGAGATCCAACCAGTCCATTCTGAAGGAGATCAGCCCTGGGATTTCTTTGGAAGGAATGATGCTAAAGCTGAAACTCCAGTACTTGGGCCACCTCATGTGAAGAGTTGACTCATTGGAAAAGACTCTGATCCCCGGAGGGATTGGGGGCAGGAGGAGAAGGGGACGACAGAGGATGAGATGGCTGGATGGCATCACTGACTCAATGGACGTGAGTCTGAGTGAACTCCAGGAGTTGGTGATGGACAGGGAGGCCTGGCGGGCTGCGATCCATGGAGTCGCAAAGAGTCGGACACGACTGAGCAACTGATCTGATCTGATATGATCTGACTAGTCTGGTGGGTTTCCCTACTTTCTTCAATTTAAGTCTGAATTTAGCAATAAGGAGTTCATGATCTAAGCCACAGTCATCTCCCAGTCTTGTTTTTGCTGACTATATAAATCATCTCCACCTTCAGTTGCAAAGAATATAATCAATTTGATTCCAGTATTGATCAACTGGTGATGTCCATGTGTAAAGTCTTCTCTTGTGTTGTTGGAAGAGGGTATTGCTATGGGTTCTCTTGGCAAAACTCTGATAGCCTCTGCCTGCCTCATTTTGTACACCAAGGCCAAACTCGCCTGTTATGCCAGGTATCTCTTGACTTTCTACTTTTGCATTCCAGTCCCTTATGATGAAAACGACAACTATTGTTGGTGTTATTTCTAGAAGGTCTTGTAGGTCTTCATAGAACCGTTCAACTTCAGCTTCTTCGTCATTTGTGGCTGGGGCATAGTCTTGGATTACTGGAGTCTTATATCTGCAATCCAAAAAGTAAAACCCACTTACAAAAGAAAAACAAACATGGATGCAAAACTTAACACTGACCATGAGAGCAAAGAACAGGACAGAAACTTTTTTCACAAATAAAGATATTATAGGATGGGGGAATGAAAGGAAGAGAATTAGCCCTTTGATTACCATGTTCCCTACTCTCAGGGGAATTCTGAAGATAAAAGACCTGGACAAGCATATTGTAGCAGGGTAGACATGAGTTAAGGGTTCATTCGGCTGAATAGTAGTTCTGAAACTAAAAGCAAAAATTGTGGCCGGGACACATGGATATAACATGCATGTAACACAAGTGGTTGGAACATAGTAGGAGCTCAGTGTGCATCTGTAAGTATATAGTGAGAGATGGACCAGGCAGGTCTTAAAGGCTAAGACAGAGGAAGTCAACCCTCTATAACTAGCTCAAGACTAGTTAGAAAACTAAAAAGTCATTTATGTTGATCTATGGCAGAAACCAACACAATATTATAAAGCAATTATTCTTCAATTTAAAAAAAGTAAGTCAAAAAAATAGTTGAAAAAACCATCAATACTTAGACTAAGATGCAACTGTAAAAATAGGTCACCCATATATGTTACAGGTACTCAGACTCTATAAGGTAGAACTTTTGTGTTCTAAAGTATTTTCATTGATTAAAAAAAGAAGAAGAAAAAGTCATCCCATATTATCCCCTCCAGTTAGCAAGGAAGCCTGCTTGCTCAAAAACTCCACATTTATTGTATTTTAGAAACTTGGAAATAAGAATAGAAAGGGGACAGACATTCTCCAAAAGAAAGAAAGGGAAACTCCCATCATCCCAATGATGTTCTCATTATAAAGTACAAACCAAAGGCAAACTTAAAATGTTATCTTCAGAATGACTAAAGAATTAATTACTGTTGTAATATCTTAGTTCTTATGTATGAGAGCCAAAATTATAGCTTCCCAAATGTCTGTTCTCATATCTCTGAATAACTCATGAACACACTATAGGTCACAGGCATGCTACTTGTACCTGAGCATTATGGAGCCCCTCATATTAACAGGCCTGTTCCTAGGTCAAAATATTCTGAAGGAGGCAAAAGAAATATAACATTCAACCAATCCTAACCTTTTACATCACCTCTAGTTATAAAGACTTTGCTCATTCTCCTTCCCTTTCTTCTTCTCAGGTCTCTTGATAAATCTACTCCCCGCGATTTTATCATTGTGAATTTGGAGAACAGGTATAGTGGTATCTGACTGGAGGAAATAGGATACCTCTAAAAGCAATGGACACATGGTTTGGGGCTTGGTAAGACAGGAAGTGAAAAAGTTGACTTAAAGCTCAACATTCAGAAAACGAAGATCATGGCATCCAGTCCCATCACTTCATGGGAATAGATGGGGAAACAGTGTCAGACTTTATTTTTCTGGGCTCCAAAATCACTGCAGATGGTGACTGCAGCCATGAAATTAAAAGACGCTTACTCCTTGGAAGGAAAGTTATGACCAACCTAGATAGCATATTCAAAAGCAGAGACATTATTTTGCCAACAAAAGTTCATCTAGTCAAGGCTATGGTTTTTCCAGTGGTCATGTATGGATGTGAGAGTTGGACTGTGAAGAAGGCTGAGCGCCGAAGAATTGATGCTTTTGAACTGTGGTGTTGGAGAAGACTCTTGAGAGTCCCTTGGACTGCAAAGAGATCCAACCAGTCCATTCTGAAGGAGATCAGCCCTGGGATTTCTTTGGAAGGACTGATGCTAAAGCTGAAACTCCAATAGTTTGGCCACCTCATGCGAAGAGTTGACTCATTGGAAAAGACTCTGATGCTGGGAGGGATTGGAGGCAAGAGGAGAAGGGGACGACAGAGGATGAGATGGCTGGATGGCATCACTGACTTGATGGACGTGAGTCTGAGTGAACTCCAGGAGTTGGTGATGGACAGGGAGGCCTGGTGTGCTGCGATTCATGGGGTCGCAAAGAGTTGGACACGACTGAGCGACTGATCTGATCTGATCTGATCTGAAGACAGGAAGTAAAGGGAGAGAATGAAACATTCAGGGATACTATGGTATATAAAAAATGAGAGAGGAAGGGGGATTTTATAACGTGTTGAATTACAGACTGTGATTCAAATATAAGTCATTCTAATATTTGTCTGGAAGTATAGGTTTAAAGTACAGTGTAGTATCAGAACAGTAACAGTGTAGTATAGTATGGTACATACCTGCTCAGTGACTCAGTCATGTCTGACTGTTTGCAACCCCATGGATTATAGCCCCCCAGGCTTCTCTGTCCGTGGGATTCTCCATTCAAGAATACTGGAATGGGTTGCCATTTCCTATTCCAAGTATGGTGTGGTATGGTATATGGTATGGTATGGTATGGTATGATATGGTATGGTATAGTATTGTATAGTATAGTATAGTTACAGTATCATCTGGAATACTAGCCTAAGTTTCTTTCTCACCAGCTTCCTATCCTGAAACTATATACAATAATATTGATGGGTCCCCAGAGCACTATCAGGACAAGAAAAATAATTTATTAGAAAACCAAACTACCAAAGAGGCATTAAGCTATCATCTTTTCATCAACCACAATATCCCTCTGTCTCTAAAAGACAGATGTTTAAAGAGTGAAAATTTGAATATTTTATCTGGGAAAAGTGGGAATTTTATTTCAGCTTTCTGTGCATCACTAGGTTGCTGGAAATCATGGAAACCTAAATTACATAGGCAACAATTTCATGCATTGAGACCTCTCATAAGAAGAAACCAGCAATCCAATGTCAGCTCATATTATCCTCAACATTAACAAGGTGGCTGTAGAGTCATTCTAAGAAATGACTTTCTGCTCCTATTAGCAGACTTATTAGACTTTAGCTTCTGCTTCACAAGCATGTCACGAAACTAGTCTCCCAAAATGTGTATTAAAATGATACATCTTCCTTGCCAGTGTTTATACTCAAGTCAAAGTCTTTTTTAGAAAAGAACAAGAATACAAAAAATCTGAAGCCATGGCAGTTTGCACCTCTCCAGCAAAAGCAATCATCAAGGCAAATATTTATTGTTTGAGTTGTTGAATATAGATGTGTGGACAGAAGTTTAATGTCCATGCAATCTGTTTCCAATGCATCAGCCATCACATTACAAACGACAAACAGGATTCTTTCTTGTTTAAAATGTGCCCCACACGCTCAGAATCAATCTTGATCAGCAGACTGTGGTATAATTTGGCAGTTCAGAGATGAGAAGATTATGGACACATTTCAATTAAAAAATAAATTCAGGAAAGACAACTTGTATGCATGATGTATCTAAAAATGCTTCTGAAAGACATTTAGAAATCTGCCAAGTCAACTCTGTGCAGAGAGTCTGGTCTACTTTGTCAAACAAGATAATGTAGATAAATTACGAGAAGCTACAGATAACCTTCCATTTTTTATACAACAAATTCCTGAAATATATTCAAAAACTGAATGTAAAAAAATAAAACCATCTGTGGAACCTAGTTCTACCCATTACTAGTTAAAAGAACTTAAATTATTTAATGTCTCTAATTCATACACTTATACATTCAACACACATTTACTTCCTTCCTGTTATATGTCAGACACTGCTCTAGGGCTTGGGAAGTTAACAAGAGTTACAATCTCTGCCCTCACATTTTGAAATGAGAGAGGCAAAAAGGAGAACTGAAGACAAATGTATATCAGAACATGATAATGTTAGAAAGAAAAATAAAACAGACTAGAGAATAGAATATGAATGATTGGATCGGGTATGTAGGTATTTAATAGATATTTTAGATATGTCCCGGTAAGGTGTCACCAAGATTACCCTGATGATAACCTGAAGAAAGTGAGGGAACAAGTGTGGATATTCATGGAAAGAAATGGCATTTCATGAGTGGCAAGTGCAAAGTCCCTGAGGCAAGACCATGAGGCAAAAAAAGAGATAAGGAAGGCAAAAGCAGAGAGGTAAAGGGCAAAGTGTTAGAAGAAGAGGTCAGGAAGTAATGGAATCAAACCTGGAAATAGACTTCTTAATTCATAGTAAAGACCCTAGAAAGAATAAGAAGTTATTAGAGGATTTTCAGAAAAGAGGTGATATCATCATACATTTGACAGGAATAATAATTTTTCCCCATGTGTGCTTAGTCATCAGTCATGTCTGACTCTTTGTGACCCCATGGTTTGTAGCCCATCAGGATTCTCCAGGAAACGATATGGAGTGGGTTTCCATTCCCTTCTCCAGGGGATCTTCCCAACCCAGGGATTGAACCTGGGTCTCCTGTATTACAGGCAGATACTTTACTGCCTGAGCCACCAGGGAAGCCCATACATATGACAGGAATAATAACAATTCTTCCTCATAAGTTTACTGTAAAAATTAAGATAATTGACATAAAATGCTTCCCATAGTGCATAGCAAAGCTAAACATAAAACATTAGCTGCTATAATTATTTTTGTTATTCAGATAGGGATTAGAAGAACATAATTAAAAAAGAAAATCATTGCACAGGTTGAGCTTTTTTAAATTTTTTCTTTATCCTTAAAAAATCAGAATAACAATCCAAGGAAGGAAAGAAGAATGATAAAGAGATGCTTCAGTTCAAATATCAAGTGAAGATAATTTCTGATACATTTAAGGGCCTTTTTAAAAAGTGGAGAAAAAGTTTTAAAGTACAAAGCAAAAGGATATGAAAATTTCCAGGTAAATCTCTCAATGCTCTAAGAACAAAAATAATTGGAAATCTATTTGAAGCAATTTGAATTGATGTTTTTTCCAACTTAGGGCCAAGAAGCAGCAGCAAAACTATTTGGATGACTTTCAGCAAAGAGCAATACATAGTAAATAGAAAGGATTTGTTGTAAATAGATTCCAAGAAAGCTACTAATAGGCCTCCCTGCTGTGTGAGCAAGATGACTGAAACAAAATAAAGCAAACTGAAAGGTGTTATTGCCGAGTTAAGCGGCCAGGCATAAAAATGTAGTAGCTGGATCTCAAAGAAAAAATAAACAGATCATGCTTAAAACATCATGAGAGTCAAAGGATGTTATATCTCTCCCAGTATATCATGACAGGTGTACAATAGGCATAAATGATATAAATATTGGAGAAGGATTTATGATTTGAACTCCCAGTGAACCTTCAAAGTACAGGATCGCACTTCACACACAGCCCAAGAAATAGTATATTGTATCTTTCGTTTTTATATCATTGTATGTATTTTATTGTTTTAAAAAGCATTTATTGATTACCTTTTATATGCAAGGAGCTGTGGGAAAGAAAAACTGCATAAGACATGGTTCTCATCACCCAAGAAACCCACAGATAACTAAGGGACACAAGGTATAGTCTCTATTTCACTGAACATAAGACACCATCAATTGGAATTAAAATAATAATTTTCTAGGAAAAAAAGAAAGTCAATAAATATACATGGTTTTTAAAATAAATTCCAATTTAAGACACATTAAAATCTGAAATAAATGGATACCTTAATATGTAAATATCTACATTGACAGGAAGCATAAGTGTCAAAGATGGGTTTTGAAATAACTGGATGTTATAGGAGCACAAAGGAAAAAGGTATTACTACTGGGTTAGAGGCGTTAGTAAAATCCAGATGATGCTAACATTTCAGCTGGGCTTTAAAAAAAAAGAAATAGAAAGTCTATAATGGGAATGATGGGGGAAAAAATATTTCAGGCAAGTTTAAATGGTAAGTAAGAAATGCATTCCAGGCAGATGAAATAGAACTTACAGAGTAAAAAATTACTTTGCACAGAGGAGCAGCTTATAAATTCAGATTGACTAAAGGAGGTTCACATTGGATTCAGTTGTAAGGGTTTTAAATATTAAATAAAGGACTGTAAACACTGCCTTGTCAGAAACTAGGAAGTTTTAAAAGAAAGTATGCATTGTTCAAGAATAGCAAAACCGCAATCCACAGTGAACTGGGGGGAGGCTGGGCTGCAAAGTTGAAGAGCAAAAGAGAATTTTCCATAAAACTCCAGGCCAGATAGGCCAAACTAGACCAGGCAGGTTAAAGACAGATGGTTGTGTCTATCTCTTTAGTGTGCTTTTACTCATATGCTTATAATTAATACATAATAACATAACATCAAAAGAATAAGAATTATGATTCAGATTTTAAAGAGGAAAAAGCCAAGAGAGAAAATTTGTGACTTTTTTTTTTTACTACATACCATTTGAAAAATTCTTCAAGAGATGGGAATACCAGACCACCTGATCTGCCTCTTGAGAAATTTGTATGTAGGTCAGGAAGCAACAGTTAGAACTGGACATGGAACAACAGATTGGTTCCAAATAGGAAAAGGAGTTCATCAAGGCTGTATATTGTTACCCTGTTTATTTAACTTATATGCAGAGTACATCATGAGAAACGCTGGACTGGAAGAAACAAGCTGGAATCAAGATTGCTGGGAGAAATCTCAATAACCTCAGATATGCAGATGACACCACCCTTATGGCAGAAAGTGAAGAGGATCTAAAAAGCCTCTTGATGAAAGTGAAAATGGAGAGTGAAAAAGTTGGCTTAAAGCTCAACATTCAGAAAACGAAGATCATGGCATCCGGTCCTGTTACTTCATGGGAAATAGATGGGGAAACAGTGGAAACAGTGTCAGACTTTATTTTTCTGGGCTCCAAAATCATTACAGATGGTGACTGCAGCCATGAAATTAAAAGACGCTTACTCCTTGGAAGGAAAGTTATGACCAACCTAGATAGCATATTCAAAAGCAGAGACATTACTTTGCAAACAGAGGTTCGTCTAGTCAAGGCTATGGTTTTTCCTGTGGTCATGTATGGATGTGAGAGTTGGACTGTGAAGAAGGCTGAGCACTGAAGAATTGATGCTTTTGAACTGTGGTGTTGGAGAAGACTCTTGAGAGTCCCTTGGACTGCAAGGAGATCCAACCAGTCCATTCTGAAGGAGATCAGCCCTGGGATTTCTTTGGAAGGAATGATGCTAAAGCTGAAACTCCAGTACTTTGGCCACCTCATGTGAAGAGTTGACTCATTGGAAAAGACTCTGATGCTGGGAGGGATTGGGGGCAGGAGGAGAAGGGGACGACAGAGGATGAGATGGCTGGATGGCATCACTGACTCAATGGACGTGAGTCTGAGTGAACTCCGGGAGTTCGTGATGGACAGGGAGGCCTGGCATGCTGCGATTCATGGGGTCGCAAAGAGTCGGACATGACTGAGCGACTGATCTGATCTGATGTTAAAAGATAAATTAAGTGATACTAAAAATTTTAAGTATATTTGAGCAAAAATAATCAGAATCGGGCAATGCCAAATCTTAAGCGTTTAAGAGTACTCTGCCAAGAAGATCCTGGAGAAAGACTTACAGAGAGAACATGCAGAAAGCAAAGTATTACATGGCTATAGCTTAAGGCTTAGTTGGCTATGATTGGTTGTCCTTAGCATATTGATTTTGGAAACTTAAAAGCATTTACAGGCTTAGTTTGCTCATGTAGGCCACAACATTAGAGCCTTCTTAGTGTAAGGGCCTCCTTGTTTAATTAATTTAACAGTAGGCTAATTTCTAGTTAGCCCCAGAAAACAATTCAGCTGCCCCCAGAGGGAAGATCTGATATTCTTATCCCAGCCTATCACCTAACTTCTATAATTTTCTGATCAGAAATTAAAGAGGGAATGCTTTAGGATGAACTGGATGTTCCAACTTGAAAGACAAAAAGGACTGTGAGCATAACGTGCGCAGTCCTTTGCTAAACAAGGATGGCTATAGTGACTCAGAGTTCAATCTCACGCTCTTGTTGACAATTTGGAGGGCTATGACAGCTTTTAAAGGCATTATCTCCATGCCCAGCCTGCAGCCATGTAATCAGAAAACTAAGACAGATGGCTGGGTGACTGCATAGGATGAGAGGTGAATCAAAATTTTGGCTATTTCATTAGTAAAATCAAGTTTATGGTGACCTGGAATTTCACGTTCCTATTTCAAAGAATAAAATATTTCTGAAGGAGATTAGATGTGTACATATATGCTCAAAATAAATTTCATTTAATGATGTTGGACAAATTACCAATCAAAACAGTCTAAATTCTCTAAGCATTGCTTGCATAGTGACACTGTTACTCAATTTGCAAGAGATTTCTTAGATAATAGAGCTAAAAAAAAATAAGAGTCTTTGGGACAACTCTATCAGAGTCACCTTGTGTACTCAGTCACTAAGTAGTGTCTGACTCTTTGCAACCTCATGAACTATAGCCTACCAGGCTCCTCCATCCATGGGATTTTCCAGGCAAGTATACTGGAGTGGGTTGCCATATCCTTCTCTAGTCAGAGTCACTTTGAGTGATCCATAATTCAGATTGCAAATCAGGTGGAACAGAGTCAGGTTTGGAAATACATGTCAATCAGATTTGGAAAACATTGCCCCAAGATACACTGTGACTAATGGATAGTTCACACTGAGTCATGAGAAGAGACTAGGTTTTTTCTCTTCATGCTATAATAATTTACATCTTCAAATATATTCCAAGTCATATTCTTTGGCAAGAAACCAATTGCTATCTTTAAAAATAACTACACTAATTTTGATACTAAACACATAAAAAAACTGTGCATTCTTTTCTGTCTGGTATCTTTCATGATGATCCACATCAGGTTTTATAGAAGTAGCATGTTCCTTTTTATTGCTGAGTATAATAAGAAGGTTGGGAAGGAAGAGCAATCCAGACCACAAGTAGGGTTTTTCAATCATGAAAATTATTTGTAATTAGTAAATATTTACATATTTGTGCACAAATATATGTACACTTTCATGTATATGCATCCTATAAGGCTCATATATGGATTCAAGATTATTCTATTTATAGTTATACAGTTTATGATGACATTTTATTGGTTTGCGACAACTTCTGTTTATACTAAGTCCCCCAAAAGGTGTTTTGTTCAATAAAGAAAAGAACAAAAAAGTCTCATTTTTGCCAAGTTCTTTGCAGGATGGACCTGATAATCACTGCATTAATGATGGATCCACTCCATGGTTCTAGTAAAAGACCTATGGGTTCACGAGTATTCTAATGAACAAAACACAAATGTTTCATAGGAATTTTGTATAAATTCTAAAGAATTCATCAGGGAATATGCTGGAGAAAAAATATTCTAAAGCAAGTCTCTACAAACTTTTTCCATGGAAAGTCAGATAGAAAATAGTTTAGGCTTTGTGAGTCATACAGTGCCTATCACAACTACTCAACTCTGCCACTGAAGCATAAAAGCAGCCACAGATGTAGGTAAAGGGACAAGCACATCTATGTTCCAACAAAACTTTATTAAAACAGGCAATTACCAACACCCATTAGAACCTCCAAAATCTAAAACACTGGCAACACCAACATCTGGCAAGTTCATGGAACATTAGGGATTCTCATTCCTTACTGGTGGAAATGCAAAATGGTAATCACTTTGGAAGACAATTTGGTGGTTTCTTACAAAAGTAAACATACTCTTACCACACAGTACAGAAATGATGCTCCTTGATATTTACTCGAGTTGAAACCTTATGCCCACACAAAAACCTGCACACAGATATTTCTAGCAGCTTTATTTATAATTGCCAAAAATTCAAAGTAAGCAAGATGTCCTTCAGTAGGTGAACTGCTAAACAAACTGTGGCAATACATACAATGGAATGAAAAAGTGAAAGTGAAAGTCACTCAGTCTTAGACTCTTCATGAGCCCATGGACTATACAGTCCATGGAATTCTCCAGGCCAGAATACTGAAGTGGGTAGCCTTTCCCTTCTCCAGGGGATCCTCCCAACCTAGGGATCAAAGCAGGTCTCTTGCATCACAGGCGGATTCTTTACCAGCTGAGCCACAAGGGAAGCCCAAGAATCCTGGAGCGGGTAGCCATTCCCTTCTCCAGGGGATCTTCCCAACCCAGGAATTGAACCGAGGTCTCCTGAATTGTAGGCAGATTCTTTACCAACTGAGCTATATTACTCAGAAATTAAAAGAAATGAGCTATCAATTCATGACAAGGCATGGAGGAACCATAACTACATATTACTAAGTGAAAGAAGCGTTAGTCACTCAGTCGTGTCTGATTATTTGCGACCCCGTGGACTGTAGCCTTCCAGGCTCCTATGTCCGTGGAATTCTCCAGGCAAGAATACCAGAGTGGGTAGCCATTCCCTTCTCCAGGAGATCTTTCCCACCCAGGGATCAAATGTAGTCTCCTGCATAGCAGGCAGATTCTCTATCATCTGAGCCATCAAAGAAGTCAGTTTAAAAAGGAGATATACTGTATGATTCCAACTGTATGATCATTCTGAGAAAGACAAAACTATGGGAACAACAAAAAGATCAGTACTCAAGGGCTGGTGAGGAGAGATGATAAATGGGTGGAGCACCGAGGATTTTTAGGGCAGTGAAACTATGCTATATGATATGAACAGTGGATACATGACATAATGCATTTAGCAAAACTCACAAAATGTACAACATAAAGAGTCAACTCTAGATTTTAGTTAATAAAAATGTATCAATATTGGTTAATCAAGTTCATCAAAGGTACTAAACCAATGCAAGATGTTAATAACAGGGGAAACTGTGAATGAGGTGAGAGAGGACATGAGAACTCTCTACTTCCTGTTCAACTTTTCTGTGAACCTAAAACTTCTCTGATAAAACAAAACAACAGGCAATGAGCTGGATTTGGCCATGGGCTATAGTTTGCTGCCCCCTGATCCATAGGATGAAGACATCATCAGAGAATACTTGCAGTTCATAAAGTTGTCTGTGTGAATGTCACTAACTTCAAAGAAATTCATTTAATATGGCTTTCAGAATTCTGTTTGGAAAAGCATGATAGCACTACTGCCAATTACATTCAGATTTTCATACTCATATTTCGATAGCAAAATGTTACCCATTATAGTCATGAAACTGAACCCATCCACTTTTCATAAAAGTCAATGGTTAAGCATATTCTTTTTGCTCCAGCACTGAGAGGACCGCCCACAACCCACAGAGTTCCTGTGCAAGGGACCTAGCACATCTTAATGCAACACAAGCGGTGCTCCAAACACAGATGTCTTCAAGTCCCAGCTTCATCTAGGGGGCTTAAAAAGATTAGATATTTATTGCCATCTTAAATAGTCTCAGTGCCATATTTTATGCTTTAGAAATCTGTATCATCTAGAGCTTCCACCTGCCATGTTGCCATCAGTGGCACAGGAAAAATTCCTAGCATTTTTAAATTTTACTATAAACTCAGACTTCCTTAACTCCATAGTCACTTCATAGAATCAATGTCTATTCCATTTTTAAAATACTAATCAAATTTATTTTAGTTAACATAGTAACATGTATTCTTAGTAATAATCCTATAAATAATGTTTTATACTTAATGTCATAGTGAAAACATTCAATGGTGTCTTTAATATTTTAAATATTTATTTTTGTGTTTCAAAATATAGCAATAGAATTTACTTCAACCTCAATCACCAATGCAACTAAATCCTTTTATTTTCTTATAATTTGCCATAAGTAACAGATAATGCAACGCCTATAAAGGCACAACAACCTTTCTTGGGAAAAGTTGGCTTCTTATTGCTGCAATTTTTGTGAGATTTGTCAAGAGTCAAGACAGAATTTTAACTAACACAGGATCCATCTGCTGCTAAGTGATCTGAGACGTGTAGAAGACAGGCTACAGTTGCTCTGGGAATCGTAAAATGCATATTTCTGCCCCTATTTTGTTATTTTCAACAGAGTATGCTCATTAACAATGGGATAGCAGCTGAACGTCAACCATTTTGTGTAAGGATCAGATTGATTCACTTCTAAGGGTACGATGGCTGAACTGGAATGAGAGACTTGGCGTTTCAGTATCTGTACACATAAGCTATTTACCACTCATAAAAGACTAAAAGCTTTCTTTCCTGATCATATCTGTAACTAGGTCAGCAGCCATTTTGAAAAGAAACAGATATGTATATTGTGGAAAGCGTAGAATAGAAAAGAGAGAACCAGAAAAACCTCTTTTAGATAGAAGCAGCATCACTGAGTTATGAATTGAGTTATTTGTAAAGTGAACTCATCTTGAGAAAGTATAAATAACCTTTACAGAAGTAATAGAGACATCTGTGGGCTTCCCAAGTGGCTCAGTGGTTCAAGAGTCTGCCTACCAATGTAGGAGATACAGGAGACACAGGCTTGATCCCTGGGTCAGGAAGATTCCCTGGAGAAGGTAATGGCAACCCACTCCAATATTCTTGCCTGGAGAATTCCATAGACAGAGGAACCTGGTGGGCTACAGTCCACAGAAGCCACAAAGATTTGGACACAACTGAGCACTGAGCACAGGAGACATCTACTACCAGCTCCTGGCCACATACAATGCTAGAACAGAAGCCAATACATACACAAAACAAGGTTAAATGCATTAACAAGGACCCAGTGTCATATAACTGCAGTTTTTCCCAATTCACCTCTCTCTCTCTTTTTGTCTCCAAATTTTATGTGTAGGAGGAAGGCAGGAGGGAATTAAAGCTTGCAAGAAGAATTTTGCCTTGTTATTTTGCTAATTTAATGTTCAGCATCTGGTCCACCTGCTGCTATGTATGAGCTACGGTGATCTGACACTGATCATGGAATGCTGATTGAAAAATAATGAAGAGTCGACTTCAGATTGAAATTCTTTGCGGGTGAACTATCAACATTCAAGCTTATTAAAACCAGTCAATAACTCACCAAATTTTTGCTTTTGAGTTATTTTAACAGATGGCTGCTTTATCTTCTTTCATATATCTTTCATAAGCTCACAAACAGTGCTTATTTGCATTTTCTTTACATCTTAGAAAATAATTGCTGTGGTTCTTCACTTTTATTCCCTCCTGCATTTAAGTTGAATTTTTTTATGTTGGAATTTTTGTCTGAGCTTTTCCATTTTATAGTGGCAAGGTTAGAATAAGTTAGTAATAATTAAGTGAGGGTCAGAGGCATATGTAATTTTCGACAGATGCTCAGAAACTCAAGTTGCCTTAGGAAAACATGCCACCCATTTCTTCAGCTGCAAAATGTGAGCTTCTGTGTTTGCCATACTCAGAATCTGCTTACATAAGACAATTTTTCAAAGTTAGAGAAAGTTTAAGGCATTATGGTGACTTTTTCTAATAGTGATGGTGACTTTTTGTAAATGCAAACAGATAGTTCAGCAATTATGACAAAGTCACATCTCTGAGCGCTCATAGGGCAAATTCTTCCAATGGCTCAATGCAATGTGCACATCATCCTAAATCTAGAAATATCTAGTGAATGTCATAGTGGCACATTACAGCAATATGAAATTTATTCTAATTAGTTGAAATTTTTTCTCCTTTCGTCTAGCCTAATTTACTTCTAGAAATACTTGAAAGAATTTTTTTCTCTCATGCACAAGGCTTTCCTTCAATCAAGGATAGTAAGTGCTATATGAGAGAAACAGGAGCCTTGATCTGTTGGGAAGTAACAGAAAGGCTTATACTGTGAAAGTGAAAGTCACTCAGTCGTGTCGGACTCTTTGCGACCCCATGGATAAGTCATGGGGTTCATGGAATTCTCCAGGCCAGAGTACTAGAGTGGGTAGCCTTTCCCTTCTCCAGGGAATCTTCCCAACCCAGGGATCGAACCCAGGTCTCCCACATTGCAGGCAGATTCTTTACCAGCTGAGCCACAAGTGAAGCCCAAGAATACTGGAGTGGGTAGCCTATCCCTTTCCCAGTGGATCTTCCCAATCCAGGAATCAAACTGGGGTCTCCTGCATTGCAGGCGGATTCTTTACCAACTGAGCAATGAGGGTATATTGTGAAGACATGGTCAATTAATTGCAATATTCATGAAACTTCTCAAAACAATAAAAAGGAAATTGGTAGTGGGTCTGAAAATATTATAATTACCATTCAAAAATACAAGCAAAGTAGTTTACCCATAAGCTAGTTTGCTAATTCTGAAGCCAATTAGTCACAATACAATCAAAATTACCTGAAGTACTCAGAAATTAGAGACTGTTCTTGTTACACTCCCCATTTGGTAGATTGGTTATATTAATGGTCCCAGATAATGCCTCCCTACACTGTGGCTCTTAACTACGTGGTCCTCTCCCACTCTGCCTCCTGCTGTAGCCATCTAACTTATCTTAGCCAATGGGATACTAGCCCTGATGCTGCAAGGACAGGTTTTTGATTGGGCCAGATCACTCTTGGACTCTTGGACCACCAGATAAACATTCTTTGGCTAGGCTGATGAAGAGATATGAGATCTATGAACTAAAACCAAATTGTCCAAGCTAAAGCCATCCTACTTAAGACAGCCTTCTGCTTACCTGCTCATGGACCAGAGATGCGTGAACCAGGGCAGTGTAGATCAACCCAGTGTCCATCAATAGAAAGAGTAGCCAACCCATAGACTTATGGGAAATAATAAATGTGTGTTTCAAATGTCTTTGTTTTGAGGTGATTTATCCCACAGTATTATTATGGCAATAAATAATGGATACACCTCGTTATGGTCTGAAAATCTTTCTGAAAACTTACAAAACCACCTCTATGCCTGAATACATTGTGTTGCTAAACACAATAATTTTCTCCATTTGTCTCTTTTCCCTTCAATAAATTAAAATTAAATGTTTCATTACTTCCTGAAATATCTCTCTGTTATTACCATTACCTGCATTTCCAGTATAATACATCTGTTAACTGGAATTACTATTCAACTTTCAGGTCAAATTTTTGCAGTTATCTAATATGCTTTCTCCTAAAAGTAGTCTTAAGACTTGAAGGGGCACTTCTAAAAAAAGATGAGGTTTAATCAGAGAAAAATACCTTAAAGAGTTTTTAGGAAATAAATTAAAAAACCAAAGAAATAAAACTATTCAATATTTCAGGATATCAAATGCGAGTTTACATAGAGAATAAACAATTCCTTGTTGCTACATTTCTTTTCTCTTTTTGAGTTTTCAATAAAGGTCAGCCTGATGACAAATAGAACCAATCTGTTTCTTGTCATTATCAGTCAAAGGGTCCTTTAAAGGGACCCTCCATGCCTTGCCAAGTTTCTCATATCTTTCTCAAGCACAGTACTATATCAACATTAGTATGATATGCTCATTATACATCTTTTCATCAAGGGATTGGAAATCACCAATTTTTCTTTACAGAAGGGAAATCTAGGGCATTGAAGAGGTGAAGTCAATTGCTTCTTGCTCAGCCTCTCAGAATCTTGTTTTACCCTTTGATCACAGATCAGATGATGTTGTTGGGCACAGAAAGTTTTGGGCAATTTGATACTGTCCTCAAATACTAGTTTTCTTCCATATTTCTGTGAGAGTAGAGAATACAGAATCAGAAAACAGAAATGATTTGTCTTTATCTTAAATCCATCAACCCAAATACAGGCATATGCAGAATGGGTTTTAAAATTGGATTCTTTACCAACTGAGCTATCAGTGAAGCCCCACCTTATTTCTAGTGGGTTTATAGCATGCAAGGAGAGTGTGGGATACATACAAAGAGATATAAGATTGCCAAGCAAATGGCCACTCCTTATCAATAAGGATAAAACTTGTTAATGATAATGATAAAAACTTTATACAGATTCTTACTCTAAGTCAGACTCTCTGCTAAGTGTTTTCCAAACGTTTAATTTAATGCTACAACAACCACATGATTCAATGGCAAATACAAGTAGCTGGCATATCCAAGAGTCATTTCTCTCTCCTTTCTCTCATACTATCTTCAACTACTGTGGCGAGAAAAGTGAAATATTCAGTTTTTCCAGCTTTCCTTCTTGTAAGACACGGCCATGAGGTAATGTTCTGTCCAAGTATATGTAAACAGAAGTTGGTTCAGGAGATTTCTGGGAAAACTTTTGTTTTCTTGATTAAAAGAGACAGCCATAATTATATGATTCTTCCCCCTTTCTGTCTGTCTTAAGTGCAGATTTGATGCCTAGAGCTGTGGCAGCCATCTTGACACCATATGGAAAAGGACAACAGGACTGCAGAGATGCCAACACTGTTATCACTGAACCACTAAACCAATCCCAGGAGCCACCTACCTCCTCATTTCTCACCATGGTATAGAAAATAAACCTCTGCTTACTCAAGTCACTGTTAGTCAAGAGTTTCAGTACTTCAACCCATAAACATTTCTGATAGTAATTTCAAATCCCATATTTGTTTCTTTTTTTTTTTATTTTTGGCAAATCTGTAAATTAGTGTCTTTAATTCACCTCCAACCAGTCCATTTTGAAGGAGATCAGCCCTGGGATTTCTTTGGAAGGAATGATGCTAAAGCTGAAACTCCAGTACTTTGGCCACCTCATGCAAAGAGTTGACTCATTGGAAAAGACTCTGATGCTGAGAGGGATTGGGGGCAGGAGGAGAAGGGGACAACAGAGGATGAGATGGCTGGATGGCATCACTGACTCGATGGACGTGAGTCTGAGTGAACTCCAGGAGTTGGTGATGGACAGGGAGGCCTGGCGTGCTGCGATTCATGGGGTCGCAAAGAGTCAGACACAACTGGGCGACTGAACTGAACTGAATGTTAAAGTCCAAAATAAATCAATACAGTCAATTAAAATGTATGTAATATCTAAATGTGAAACATATCAGCTAGGTTTAAACTGTGCTTCGTTTAACATTCAATAAATTGAAATTAGGCTGTGAACAGATATCTTAGTAACTTCACGCATTAAAGCAGTCTCTTAATTTTGGACATCCATTCATTCTAAAATATATACAAAAGTATACAATGAAGTATTCATACTTCAGGGGGCTTCCCAGGTGGCTCAGTAGTAAAGAATCTGTCTAGAAATGCAAGTTTGATCCCTGGATTAGGAAGATTCTCTGGAGAAGGAAAAGGCAACCCACTCTAGTATTCTTGCCTGGGAAATCCCATGGACAGGGGAGCCTGGCAGGCTACAGTCCACAGCGTCACACATGATTGAAGCAACTTAGCATGCACACATGCATTAAAGGCATAGATTTTAAAATGTAAATAATTAAATAAAATATTAAATACCCATGCAAAATACCCCATATATTCATTCACCTGGTTTTCATACATATACTCAAGTCCTTATGTCTAGGAAGGTGCTTTGTATTTCTGTTTCTTATCCAATCCCATGTTCTTAAGCAAGCCCAGTACTGCCTCTCTCTCTGTACTCAACACTAAGGTAAACATTCTTTCAGTAATCTCTCCAAAACTTCCAACACCAATCTTATCCTAGATTCCAAGTGCAAGTAAGGTGCTGGTTATAAATTGAAATTAATTGATTGCTGATTTTAGTATAATGACTACCAAGAGAAGGAGAATTAGCAAATGGAATTACCAAAACACTTACTTTCATTCAGCCATAGGTGGATATAAAAGAACTGAGACCAAAACAGACATTAAAGTATAAAATGAATGACTTTCAGGGAGTGTATTTTCTCAGAGCAGACCTTGCATCCATCCCTTAACCTCTGAGGATGCTGTAATACTCAAACCACTCCTAATTTAGAGAACTTTAGAAATATCAGAATGATTTAATGTGGATTTTTAAGCATTTGCACTCGCAAATGCTGGTATCATAGAAAGAGTTTAGGCTTTAAAGCCAGATGAACACTTCGCCAGCTGACACACCTGGGGTGATTAACTTAAGCATCTTTGAGCATCAGGGTCTCTTCTGTAACTCAGAGAAGCTGTAGAGTAAATATAGCATTTTTAAAGTATTGTCACAAACTATGGTATATATTGTGTGTATGCATGTGTGCTCAGTCATGTCCACATGTTCCTCTGTCCATGGCATTTTCCAGGCAAGAATACTGGAGTGGGTTGCTATTTCCTACTCCAGGGGATCTTCCCAACCCAGGGATCAAACTATGTCTCCTGTGACTCCTACATGCTGCTGCTGCTGCTAAGTCACTTCACTCGTGTCCGACTCTGTGAGACCCCATAGACGGCAGCCCACCAGGCTCCGCCGTCCCTGGGATTCTCCAGGCAAGAACGCTGGAGTGGGCTGCCATTTCCTTCTCCAATGCATGAAAGTGAAAAGTGAAAGTGAAGTCACTCAGCCGTGCCCGATCTCAGCAACCCCATGGACTGCAGCCTACCAGGCTCCTCCATCCATGGGATTTTCCAGGCAAGAGTACTGGAGTGGGGTGCCATTGCCTTCTCTGGACTCCTACATGGCATATACTAAATATTCAATGAATGACTGCTATTTTTATTAACTTATCATTTTGATACACTATCTCATTTTTAAGTATCTTTAGACACAGCTAGAAAAAAAAATCACAGTATGTGATTTTTATACTTACTCAAAATGACTTTTGGCCTCAAAATTAAATCCTCTTTTATAACCTATAACTTTTAAGTATGAGGCTAGAAAACTGGTGAGAGCAGCCATGGATCATGATGAGATCCCTGACTGAGCTGAGTCAACACTGGTAAACTCCAAGTTCAATGAGGACAGAGTGAAAATAAAATAAAACCACAGCAACTACTGTTTGCTCCATCTGCTTAAAATGTGAGGAAAGTGAATATGGGGTGTCCTTTTAGCCTTCCCTTTATTTGTTTCGTAAATGTGAGACTGGTCAAGGAGCCCATGGTACATTTCTCAGCGTGGGTCATAAAATATTAGCTACAAATGAAAAAAAAAAAATCCGATACTCTCTTTTTAGCCATTCTTCCCTCTCGACTGTTCATGTAACAAGTATTTGAGCTCCTTCTGTTTGTTAGGCAGTGAGCATACAAAGGTTAATGAGATTTAGCTCCTGCCCCCATGAGAGCTCCCAGTCTGGTTACGATGAGAAACCTTTAAAATTTGACTGCTGGAGCAACCACGACGAGCAGCAAGGGGAGTTCAGAATGAAAGCCTGGAAAATAAAAGCACTGCAACTCAAGTTATTAATCAAAGGGATAACATGAAAGGTCTCTCCCTCCTCTGCCTCCCTGATAAAGCTTTTGGAGGCCAAATCTGGGAGAATGGATTAAGGCAGAGAAGACTAGCCAGGCTTGGATTGAACTAAGATTATGAAACCTGCCCGAGAAAAACAAACAACTATGGATAACGTGGCCCATCGAGGCTGATTCAGAAATCCTCAATGTCCACTCTGCCAAGCAGTCTAGGTGGCGAGCCTACAAACCCAGCTCATGTCCCCATGAGGTGACCTTAGCCCAAGTAGAAGTGATGGCAACTGTGTCCTGGGGACATATCAGAAGGCTCCTTGGTTATCAAAGCCAACCATGGATACTTTGTCTATGGTCACTGTGCTTCTCCCTGCAACAGCTGAGTGAACAGAGATGAAGGAGTGAAAGTGAGATCATAGTGGGTAATAGTGACATGCAAGTAAGAAACTATAATGCAATGCATTGTGGAAGCTCTGATTAGAGAGCAATGACTTCACCTCAGTCCAGGGATCAAACACTCACAGAAAACTCAGAAGACTTGTCACCTGGTGGTACTTGGAGGAGGATGCAGAGATTTCATGAAGCTGGTGTGTGGAGCAGAGAGCCAAGGAGAGAGCATGCATGTCAGTGGAAGAGCAGGAGGTAGGAAAATGATTGAGGTGCTCTGGGAAAGATGCACAGTTTGACATAACTAGAGTGCAAATGCTCTGTGTGCAGGGGAGGTGGGGGCAGGGCGTTGTAGGGGTGGGAGTGAGGAGAGCAATGAGATAAAAAGTTAAACCCACACTGGTTATGGCCTTTTACAAATAACTAAAGGGTCAGACCGGATATGCAGATGATACCACCCTTATGGCAGAAAGTGAAGAAGAACTAAAGAGACTCTTGATGAAAGTGAAAGAAGAGAGTCAAAAAGTTGGCTTAAAGCTCAACATTCAGAAAACTAAGATCATGGCATCTGGTCCCATCACTTCACGGGAAATAGATGGGGAAACAGTAGACACAGTGGCTGACTTTATTTTTCTGGGCTCCAAAATCACTGCAGATGGTGATTGCAGCCATGAAATTAAAAGACACTTACTCCTTGTAAGGAAAGTTATGACCAACCGAGACAGCATATTGAAAAGCAGAGACATTACTTTGCTGACAAAGGTCCATCTAGTCAAGGCTATGGTTTTTCTAGTGGTCATGTATGGATGTAAGAGTTGGACTATAAAGAAGGTTGAACACCGAAGAATTGATGTTTGTGAGTTTTGGAGTTGGAGAAGATTCTTGAGAGTCCCTTGGACTGCAAGCAGATCCAACCAGTCCATCCTAAAGGAGATCAGTCCTGGGTGTTCATTGGAAGGACTGATGTTGAAGCTGAAACTCCAGTACTTTGGCCACCTGATGCAAAGAGCTGACTCATTTGAAAAGACCCTGATGCTGGGAAAGATTGAGGGCAGGAGGAGAAGGGGACCACAGAGGATGAGATGGTTGGATGGCATCACTGACTCAATGGACGTGAGTCTGAGTGAACTCCGGGAGTTGGTAATGGACAGGGAGGCCTGGCATGCTGTGGTTCATGGGGTCTCAAAGAGTCGGACATGACTGAGCGACTGAACTGAACTGACTGAAAGGGTCAGACAGGCTATGTGCCCATGCTACTCAAATATGCTCCCCAAAAGGCCATGTTTTTAATTTCCTTGGTAAAGAACCTGCCTGCCAATGCAGGATATGTAAGAGACATGGCTTGGGATGATCCCCTGGAGGAGGGCATGGCAACCCACTCCAATGTTCCTGCCTGGAGAATCCCATGGACAAAGGAGCCTGATGAGCTACAGTCCATGGGGCTGCAAAGACTTGGACATAACCGATGCAACTTAGCACGCATATATGGATTACATAAAGAATCATTTTTACATGAAAATCCATATTTGTTTTCTTTCTTGAAAACCCAGATGTGGTAATGATTTCAGAGCCACATGAGATCCAGCTGGCCATGGACCCTGCCCCATGCATGTCCCTTGTCTTTTTTCCTGCAGAGCCTGGAAGCCATGAGAGGTTTTCAATCCTGCATTCAATGGAAATGTAGCAAAAGTGTTTTATAAGAATACTGATAAGATAACATTCATTATCTGTTCAACAATGTGAGCAAAAAACAGAAGGGATATCACAGAAGCTCTACTACTGCCAGCATTTTAACAGTTTAAAAATTCTCTGTTGCCTGTGCAATTTTCAATAGTATACAAAATGGACTTCTGAAATATAACTATCTTACTATCAAATCCTTCTTTTTCTCTCCTTTTGTAAAATAATTTTCCAATTTCAGATCCTATTCCCCAGAAAGCCATGGAAGATAAATTATTTTATTGTGCTGAATGCACCTTAAATAATTCAAATCCAAACAAACTATAAACTTAAAATCACCCATCAATGATGTTTTAAAGCACATTAAACACCTAGCATTGCTCCAATTGTTTATATAAAAATTTATCCTAATTTGTAGTGTTTGCAAAGCCCTTCAGCATACATGTTGCTGTGGCATGTGGCCTCAATACTTAGTGATTTAATTTTGCCTCCAAGTCAGAGTAAAGTTGAGTTTAATAGTACCAGCATATTTCATTGCAGTGCAGTGAATTAAAAATAAATTAATATTTCATCCTCAGGTAATTTTTAAAATCCAGAAAATCTTACTGAAAGAAATTTATTAAAAGAACTAGGAGTTTGGTTGGCTTAGTTTAGCTTTTTATTTATTTACTAACCAGAACAACTTAGACATTCTCCATGATGCATGCCTAAGTATAATATGTAAAGCTTCTTGAGAAACTGAGGTTACAAAATCTTCTAAAGTAAAATAAATTAACCAATAAAGAATATGAACAGATGTGTCTTATGCCACCACAATAAATGAACTGGAGGAGGGGAAAACTGATTGACAAAAAGATCTCTATTTACTGTGTGCGTGTGCTCAGTCGCTCAGTCATGTCTGGTTCTTTGCAACCCCATGGACTATAGAGTTCCATGCTCTTCTGTCCATGGAATTTTCCAGGCAAAAGTACGGGAGTGGGTTTCCTTTCCTACTTCAGGGGATCTTCCCCACCTAGGGATGGAATGCGCATCTCCTGCTTGGCAGGCAGATTCTCTACCACTGTGCCATCTGGGAAGCCCCTTCTATTTACTGAGCACATTCTAATATCAGGTACTATTCGGGGCTTCTTACATATTATACTTTTAAACCTTACAACAAATCTATGAGAAGTTTAGGTCCCCACACAGGTATACCTGTGGCAGATTCATTTTGATATTTGGCAAAACTAATACAATATTGTAAAGTTTAAAAATAAAATAAAACTCAAAAAAAAAAAAATGCAAGTCACATGACATTTACCCATGCTTATAAAAAAAAAAAAAAAAAGAAACTAAGGCTCAGAGAGGTTAAGTAAGATGTGCAATGTGTCACAGATGCAAGCAGCACCCAATTTCGAACCCATGACAAAGCTATGATATGTATATATCTAAATGTAGCATGCCGCTGCTGCTGCTAAGTCGCTTCAGTCATGTCCAACTCTGTGCGACCCCATAGACGGCAGCCCACCAGGCTCCTCCATCCCTGGGATTCTCCAGGCAAGAATACTGGAGTGGGTTGCCATTTCCTTCTCCATAAATGTAGCATACATACATATATATACCTATAACAGACTTACAGTAGTATATTAGTTTCAGATATATAACATAGTGATTCAGTATTTTTATATATTATGAAAGCCTCATCATGATAACTCTAGTCACCATACAAAGCTATTATAATATTTTTGACTCTATTCCCTATGCTGTCTTAAATGAGATCAAATATTGGGCACCTGAACAGACACTGTCCCTGTAGTTGCACAGTTAAACGTGCACTTTCCTGCTATAAGAAACAGCAGTGAACACTCACAAGCTATCCATCCAGCTAATGCATTGAACTGAATTAGGGACCAGAGGCCACTGAAGAGAAATCCATAAACCAGAGACCTTCTTTACTTGTTTCTTTAATATTTCACTAGGTTTGAGGAAAAGCTGGCTAAACAACTCCACCAAAGTAGCAATAATTCCACCCAGACATTCTTGTAAGCAAAGGAGACAAAAAGACTCAAGGATAAGAATGATGAAGCTGCCAAACAAGACGAATGTAATGGCGGCATGGAGCAACGTGAGAAGTGAGTGAGTTACAGAGTGAGGGCTACATTGCGGAGGCCAGGAAACCAAAGGCGGCTTGCTGGGACTAAGCTCTGAACATTAAGACCAGGTCAGAAAAACTCAAAGAAAAGCTCTCTGAGATCAGACCCCTTTCTGATGGCTTCATGTCATTTATAGATTTGCACAGGTACACAGTTATTTTCAAAACCTGCTATTAGCCTAGTACAAAAAAAAAAAAAAGAGGAAGAGCAGGAAATAATATCTTCCAAAAAAAAAAAAAAGACAGGTAATAGCAGTTATCAGAATTTAAATGGAATCATTATTCTACTTGATGTCAACAACTCTGCTGTAAATGGGCACATTTCCAGAAACTTGACATTTATTTTATGTCCAGATTTCACAATTTTTCTCAGTTACAATAGCATTTGTAAGGAGCTCTTATCTTCCTGTCTATATATTGTCTTAGATTTTAAACCCTTAGAGGCAATGATATGTTTTACATTTACTTTTTTGAAATCTGCTGCACTTTCTTCTAAATAACTCATTGCCTTTATAAAGCAGATCATATATTTCAATAGATTTTTTCTATTATATCATTATATTTCACTCTCACTGTCTTGTGGGGACATTAGGCATTATCCCAATTATATGCTTAAATTTCAAAAGAATAAATAGTTTCTCAAGAACCACAACTATTCAACCAGAGTGTTGGGGCAAGAAGCTGAATCTTCTAACCTATGGATAAATGAACCCAAATTTAGATTTATTTATTTTCCAAGAAGAAAAAAAGCTGCACTGATTCTCATGTAATCCTCTTAAGTGTGCTCAGCCTAAATCATGAGTCAAATGGCAGGAATCCATGAGCAAAATCTTTAGGACTTCTTGTATAGCCCAGATATTTTTATAAAGGGAAGTGTAACAAATTGCTTAAGCAGTTGGCAGAAATGTGAGTTAGATATTTTCTTTGTGGAAGAAATTAATTCTTATTAGGTAGGTGTTGAAGTTTCAATTAATACAGTGGCCTATTGAATAGCTTATATATAAAATAAAGCAAAAGTCATTGCTACGAACTGAATATTTGTGTGCCCTCAAAATTCATTTGTTGAAACCAAAACCCCAACATGATAACATGATGGTATATGAAGTCTTAGGTAATTAGGAATATGGTAACAAGATTATTAGGGTTAGACTGCGTTATGAAGGTAGAGCCTTCATGATGTGATTAATGTGTTCATGCAAAGATGAGACATGAGAGCTCCCTCTTTGGGCACTCACCCAAGAAAGCCATGTGAGGACACAGACAGGAAAAGGGCTCACACCAAAAATCTGACCATGCTAACACCCTGATCTTGGACTTCTAGGCTCCAAAACTATGAGAAATAAATGTTTCTTGTTTTATCCACTTAGTCTATGGTACTCTGTTGTAGCAGCCCAAGCAGACAGAGGCAATCACACAGTTAGGCAGGTGCCATGCGTGGCCACAATATACAAGCAGCTTAGCACCAGTTCCTTCTATCAGGTGGTCACTGTTATCATTTGAGATTGTGATCCTATAACCTAAACAACGAACCTCCCAAGTGGTGCTAATGGTAAGGAACCCACCTGCCAATTCAGGAGACATAAAAGATGCAGGTTTGATCCCTGGGTCAGGAAGATCCCCTAAAGGAAGGCATGGCAACCCACTCCAGTATTTTTGCCTGGAAAACCCCATGGACAGAGGAGCTACAGTCCAGAGGGTCACAAAGAGTTGGTCACAACTGAAGTGACTTAGCACGCACACACTGAACTCAAACAACAATTTGTTCTTAATTCTTTCAAAAGGCACTACACTGAAAATCCTAGTAATTATAGGTCCTAAAATGCCACAAAGTAAAGAACTTTACAAAACCATCTATCAATTGAATCACTCAAAAATTTTATAACTAATGTTGGCTGGTTAAGTCCATTAGATGATTGCTTCAGTATATCATTCACTATTCAATTGGATGTTACATATTATTCTTGAAAATAAAAGCAAACATTTCAAAAATAAAAGACCCCCTTGGAAACACTCTTAGTGAGACATAATACCTAAACACATTGCTTACATAGTGAGAGTATTAATATATTTACAAGGAAAAAATATAGGAAGTATCTAAACACAATAAGCACAAGATTCGAGAATCCAAAGGGATAGATGGGTCAAACATTTTTCCATGCCATTATTTGAACGTCAACATGCACATAAATTAGTAAAATGTCTAAATTAAGTGCCAGTACTAAGTCATTCAACCAGAAACAAGGGGAGGTAAATACGAAGTCAGTACAAATCAGTGGGCCCTGCTGAGTGGAAAGAGGATGGGGTAAATCCCACGTCTACCCTTCCTAAGGAGACTTTTCTCCCCGCTGGGTCATAATTAAAGTATTCAATATTTAATCAAAAATATTAACTGAACACTTACAATGTTCCAGGCATTGTCCTTGATACAAAGAATAAAGAAATAAGACAGAGTAGGTCTTTGATTTAATAGAACTTGCGTTCCAGCGGGGGTAAACAGGTGAGAAAAATGTAAACAAATAAACAGGAATGAGACTCTGGGTTCAATCTCTGGAAGACCCCCTAGAGGAGGACATGGCAACCCACTCCAGTATTCTTGCCTGGAAAATCCCATGAACAGAGGAGCCTGGAAGGCTAGAGTCCATAGGATCACAAAGAGTTGAAGACGACTGAAGAAATCTAGCATGCATGCATGTTTCCAGTGACGGTACCTTTAGTTCACAAGTTAACTGACAGAGAATAGGCTGGTGAAGTGTATGTAGATAACCTGGTATCACCTATATCTCTTTCCTAAATTCCTATTTTATTCCACTCACTGCAGCTGCCCTAGCCTAATTTTCTGATAAAAAGCCTAACCTTTTCTGGAAGGAACCATAAAGAGCTGTCCTACGGCTACAGTATCAGAAAATGTAAATGTCATTTAACGCTTTACAAACTACATTCACATACATTGTCCAATTAAATCCTCACACCTAAGAAGATAAGCAGAATACATACAGAGAGAGATCCTGCCTCATTTCCATCTCCCTGTTAGTGCATGCTAAGTCATTTCAGTTGAGTCCAACTCTGTGCAACCCCATGGACTGTAGGCCACCAGGCTCCCCTGTTGATGGGATTCTCTAGGAAAGAATACTGGAGTGGGTTGCCATGTCCTCCTCCAGGGGATCTTCCTGACCCAGGGATCAAACCTGTATCTCTTGCATGTCCTGGATTGGCACGTGGGTTCTTTACCACTAGTGCCACCTGGGATGCCCCTTCCACCTGCCTCAGTTCAGTTCAGTTCAGTTCAGTCACTCAGTCGTGTCCGACTCTTTGTGACCCCATGAACCACAGCACGCCAGGCCTCCCTGTCCATCACCAACTCCCAGAGTTCACCAAAACCCACATCCATTGTGTTGGTGATGCCATCCAACCATCTCATCCTCTGTTGTCCCCTTCTCCTCCTGCCCTCAATCTTTCCCAGCATCAGGGTCTTTTCAAATGAGTCAGCTCTTTGCATCAGGTGGCCAAAGTATTGGAGTTTCAGCTTCAACATCAGTCCTACCAATGAACATCCAGGATTGATCTCCTTTAGGATGGACTGGTTGGATCTCCTTGAAGTCCAAGGGACTCTAAAGAGTCTTCTCCCACACCACAGTTCAAAAGCATCAATTCTTCTGTCCTCAGCTTTCTTCATAGTCCAACTCTCACATCCATACATGACCACTGGAAAAACCATAGCCTTGACTAGATGGACCTTTGTTGGCAAAGTAATGTCTCTGCTTTTGAATATGCTGTCTCGGTTGGTCATAACTTTCCTTACAAGGAGTAAGTGTCTTTTAATTTCATGGCTGCAATCACCATCTGCAGTGATTTTAGAGCCCCCCAAAATAAAGTCTGACACTGTTTCCACCGTTTGCCTAACCATGCCCTATTTCCTACTGGGGAATTATCTGTATCCATTGTTTGTAGTCTGGGTAAGATTGTAAATTCAGGTTTTATAATTTATAAATCCAAGATTATAAATCTGCCACTAGAACCCAAATTGACTGGATTATTCCACATTGTCCTAGCACAACAAGCAGACGAACATATAACCTGAACCCTGTCAAAACTCTGTCACAGAAATTTTACTATTAAGTGATCAGTCCTCCTAATCTGACTCTTACCTACTTCTATAATATATAGAACTTGAGCACTGTTCACAGTTTACTTTAAAATGCCAATAACACCTTAATATGATAGCATACTATGAGAGTTGGACTATAAAGAAAGCTGAGCAACAAAGAATTGATGCTTTTGAACTGTGGTGTTGGAGAAGACTCTTGAGAGTCCCTTGGACTGCAAGGAGATCCAACCAGTCCATCCTAAAGGAAATCAGTCCTGAATATTCATAGGAAGGACTGATGCTGAGGCTAAAACTCCAATACTTTGGCCACCTGATGTGAAGAACTGACTCATTGGAAAAGACCCTGATGCTGGGAAAGATTGAAGACTGGATGAGAAGGGGAAGACAGAGGATGAGATGGTGGGATGGCATCACCTACTCGATGGAAATGAGCTTGAGCAAGCTCCGGGAATTGGTGATGGACAGGGATGCCTGGCGTGCAGCAGTCCATGGGGTTGCAAAGAGTCAGACACAACTGAGTGACTGAACTGAACTGATGGTAGCATATATTAACACATAGTAAAGATAAATAATTTCTTATTAATTGCCCTAAAATGGCATAAAAACATTTTCTGGGTCATAGATCCATTTATGAAACTGATAAAAGGTAAAGATTTCTTTGGGGCAAAAAAAATGCACGTTCATACAAATTTTTTACAATTTCTAGAGAATCAAAGATTCCCCTGAAGCCCATTCACAGACCTCTTAGAAATCCCTCGGCTCATTGAGGCTTTTTTGGTTCATTTCACATGGCTGTCATACCAGCCTACCTGTATACACAAAAATGGATAAAGTAAATTGGCATTTGTGAGAACTGAAATTTACTTAATTTTCAGGTTGGAGATATTAGACAATAAAATAGATGACCGAGTTCCAAGTGGCAATTAGGAATCAAGAAAAACCTTGACATAACCAATTTTAAGTCTATCTTCCTTCTCTACTTTTTATTTAATTTCTGCTTTATTTATTGTTGGTGGTAGAAATGTTTGCGTTCTTGTTTTTCATGTGCTTTCTTAGTAATAACTTACTTCATCTGATGTAAAATGCAAATGCTTTTCTTCTGATGTTTCTTCGGATTCCCTTGTGATCTCTGATGCAAAATACAGGTGCTTACTCGCCACATTCCAAGTACTTTGTCTTCCTATCTATTGACTGTGAAGATGGGGCCGCACTTGAAATATTACACAGGTAATTCAAGATTGAACAGAGTACGGATTTTACATACTGAGTAGAGATTCTAAACTATCTTTACAACCAGCATCTTGCAAGGCAATTTTTAGACTATTTCATAGTCTAACATTTGATAATACATTTTATGTATTTCCCAGGCAAGAATACTGGAGTGGGTTGCCATTTCCTTCTCCAGGGGACCTTCCAGACTCAGGGTTGAACCCAAGTCTCCCACATTGGCTGGCGGGTTCTTTACCACTGCACTATCTGAGAAGACTTTTTAAGGCCTGTTGACCTTCTTTGTCTTTCTTACAGCAAACTGTTTCTAAGCAGTTTTCAGGTCTTCTATTTCTCAGGTAATTTTCACCAAGTATTTTGGTCAACATTATAACCTGCAGGTGACAAAGCCAACTCTGAGACATACTGCCTTAGGCAAAAAAAGGAAAGGCAGTACTATTGTCTTAAAAAAAACTGAGGGGGTCGACGATGATTCTTCCTTCTGACACAGCTGAATTCAGGGTTTCAAACAATAATGTCAGAGATCAATCCTTCTGTAGTTTGCACAGTGTTTCTCCGTATTGGCCTCATCATTTGATGGGTTCTTTCCAAGCGGTGGCTCACAACACCTCCAGGCTTACATTGCCCTTGCATTCTCCTTCCCAATTTTACATTCTTGCATATTTCCAGAATTGAGTGCCATGTATCCAACTTTACTAATGTGCTCATCTCTGAACCAGTCTGGACATAGGGATCAACTCTATACAAATTACATGAGTCAAGCACTGAGAAAAGAGAGAGAGATCAAGATGGCAGAACAGAAGGACATGGTGGTCACCTCCTCCCACAAATACATGAAAAATACATTGACATGTGGAACAATTCTCACAGAATACCTACTAAATGTTGGTGGAAGATCCCATACAACCAAAACTACACCATCACCGCATAACCAGGTAGGATGGGCAGGAAAAAGAAAAAAGGAATCAGGATGGGATCTTTGAACCCCTGGTAGGGAACTATAAAAGAGGAAAGGTTCCCTCACCCTGGGAACCCTCTCCACCGCTGGGAGATCAGACAGGACAGAAGGGAAGCTGCAGAAGCGCAGAGGAAAGTGCAGCAGCAACAGACTGTGGCTGGCAAAACAGAGAGAGACCAGCACAGCTAGAACTGGCCACTCCCACGCCCAAGAAATACATCTGCAGGAGCACACGTGGGCTGGGTACTGAAAATGGGGTTTCAGGGAACAAACCTGGAGAGAGGGCTATGGTTGGTGAGGAGAGACAGCGTGAAGTGGCTAGAGTGTACGCCAACCCACAACCCAGGGTATATGCAGGACGGAGCTTGGGTCTACCATAGGAGCCCCATGATTAACTCATGTGCAAAGCAGTAGAGGCCTGCCCATAGCAGCTTCATTCTTCATGTGCTCACAGAGGGTGCAGCTCTATGAACTCGGGGAGCAGCACCACCAGGTGTTGCCCATGCATGAAGGTGGGGCTGAAACCTGATCCAGTCCCCAGGGACTGAGCAATTTAGGAAGCTGGGCTGAAATCTGAGCACAGAGGCTCTAAGATTCACTGATTGACTCTTGCCTGTGGCTGTGTAAGCCCTGCACCTGCGGGACATCCAAGTCCATTACTGTTGTTTCCGTGGCTGGGGCGGACCTGGCGTTTGCAGCTGCAGGGTTTGCGGGCGCAGGCACGGAGAGGTGGGGCCGGTGTCTGGGCTGATACCACAGCTCCTACTGTGGCCATGGCCCATAGGTGACTTCATGCAACTACAGCAGGTCCCAGGGCCTGACTTCAGTGGACATGTGCTAGTGGCTTTCTGAGCACAGTGCCTGAGGGACACATGGGCTGATTGCTGGCATTCCTATGGTTGAGGGAGGGCCCAGGGCAGTGCCAACAACAGTGTATTTTGTAAGCCAACACAATGGGTGACAAGCAACACCACACAGAGCAGTTCCTGATGGACACCTCCTGTGTTGTGACAGATGAATGGATAAATATGGACCGATGTGGTACATATATACACTAGAATACTACTCAGTCATAAAAAAAGAATGAAATACCATTTGCCGCAACATGGACGGACCTAAAGATTATCATGCTAAGTGAAGTCAAAGAAAATACATGATGTCACTTATTTGTGGAATCTAAAACAATGATACAAATGAACTCATTTACAAAACAGAAACACACTATATTGTGTGGGTGTTTGTGCCTTGTAATCAAATGGAACCTAAAACAGACACAAAATGATTCTTTATCTTCAGTCTTGAATGAGAGAGGATGCTCTATCAACCAAAGAGTATTTGCTATGTATGCACTTAAAGCTTGTAAACTCTATCTGGCTATGTGTTGTTCTCCTGCCTATGTTTCACAAACATAGAAAACAAACTTAAGTTTACCAAAGGGGAAAGAAGATCATGGGAGGGATAAATTAGGAGTTTGGGATTAACAGATACAAACACCTATATATAAAATAAACAAAAAATCCTACTGTGTAGCACAGGGAACCATATTCAATATGTTGTAATAAACCATAATGGAAAGAATATCATATACACATAACGATTCTAACACAGTATTGTGAATCAACTATTCTTCAATAATGAAAAAAAAAAAAAAAGAACTGAGAAAAGATACTGTGCTTAAGGGAAAATTATAGTGTGATTATCAAAAAATTGGAAATTATCAGACTAAAACTAGGTGCTAGACAGGAGTAAGTATATATCTACCACACAGAGTTTACTAGATTTAAGTACATAGCAAACACTCTATGGTTGATACAGCATCCTCTCTGATTCAAGACTGAAAATAAAGAGTTTTTTTGTGTCTGTCCTAAACAGGCTTCATCTGATTACAAGGCACAAATATCCACACAATATAGTTCAAGTAAACATTGGTTTTATTTCATTCTCAAGCAATCTCACTGTCAGAATTACAGAAGGGTCCCCAGAAAACCTGGAGATTGTCAGGCAACTACAAGTATATGGGAGTGCTGGGGCACAATCCAGCAGGTAGAAGATAGGCAGTGTCTTCTACATAATATGTGTCTTTGTGCATATGTATGTCTCTTTCAGGCTAAAACCAAATTTTCATGTAAGGAAAATGGTAAATAATGAGGCAATCTGAATAAAATAAGATTTTGTTCTTCCATCTTAAAACAAGATAATTAAAAATGCTTAGTATTATAAATTACATAATAATGGTTATAATTGGTAGAATTTGAAGTTTTAAGGGATAATGAAAGTAATGAACTTTTAACCCCCCACCACGTTTAAGAATTTCTAATATTAAAATACATTAATATTTACATATCTTTAAAATTCATACTGGAGTTAATACCAAGATAGTAGATATTCTATTTAATTAACTATTAATATGTATCTCCAAAAGCAGCAAAACAGTAAATATTATAGTCTCAGTTTCTAAAATTCACTAACAGTAAAAGAAAGGTTTTTATCATTTTAGCTATATTTTCCTTTTGCTCTGAATCTGTTGATATTAAAAAATGGAAATGAACACATTTTTCCATTAGATTCGAGTAAATTGAATCAACCACCCAGAAATGTGGGATTCTAGTGTATGTTATTTTTCAATATCCTGTGTAAAATTAACCAACTATCAAGAAAAGCCCAATGCTATTTACAACAGTACCTTTTAGAAGAGGGAAAAACAAAACTGATTACACAGCAGCATGTAGAAGATCTAGCAGTAGAAAATCTGCCAAATGTTGTCTATTTGTTTTTATGACTATGTGTATAGAAGTTTATATTCCTACACGGGGTTGGTAGCTATGAATAGAATACAATGAAATAATGCCTCTTTTAAATCTTAAATCTTTCCTTAATTTTGGCAGTTTAGGGTGATTAATTGTGGTCATAATAAGCCTATTGATGTGAAATTTCTATTGCATGAAGTAAAAAAGAAAAATTTCTAAGAGTCCCCCAGAAAATGCATTATCTCCAGTACCCTAAGGTTTCCAGGATTACTTTTCTGAATTTGCATCTACTAGAACCCATAGAGACATTCATCTTCTTGGGGAAAACTACTTTTGCAAAGTAGTTAGGACAAAGAGTTTAACATCAGACAGAGTAGAGGTTAAATTCTTCCTTTTCCACGTACTGGCTATGAGATTTGGGACAAATTATTTAACTCCTCTCAGCCTGTTTTCCTTATCCACAAAGTGGGTACTTACCTTATGAGTTGTGTGGATTGACTGAGACAAAGTGTATGAAACATTTAAGATAGTACCTGCACACAAAAAATACTCAATTGGTAGCCATTGTTGAGAAGGAATTCATGATTAAAAACAATAACATAAGAAAATGGGGCCATTCCTACTTCTGAGCTTATATATTAGACTGCTTTTATAATACATACTGTAATTATTTTCCATATTTGTCCTACCCAACCTCTCAGTACGGTGAAAGTAGTGATTTTGTCTTATCTTTTCATCCTTAATTCAGATATTGGCACATACTATGTCTTAATTACTTGTAAATGGAACTGAAACTGAAAATTCCTGCAAGTCCATTTTTCCTTCTAGGTTGCAGAACTATGCAGTTCTTCATTCTGTTTTATGTAGTTGAATTACATAACATATATTACCCTTTGAAACCTTTATTAAAATGCCAGAAAAAAACAGGCATTTGTAAAACAAGCTATGCCATGATTTTTAACTTGTATAGGAGCTTAAAATCTCAAAGCAAGCACTGAGTTAATGTCTAACAAAACCTGACTGCTATTACATCTTATGTTCTTAGCAAGTGATAGAGCAAAAAGAAGCTGCAACATTTTTTGAGATTGTGCATCAGAGTTTTTGGTTCTGGGCTCCAAACCTTGCTGCATCAATTTACATTCTGAAGGTTATCTTCAGAGCCAGAAGAGTAAAGAACAGAAAGACTTACAAAAATTTCTCAGGGTTGGGTTACTGAAAATCCCTACATTTTAAATTTGGCTTCACCTTGATAATAGGACTCTGACTGTGGTAAGAAACAGCCTTAATTCTTTTCCCCTTGAAAATGTACTTTTCCAGTGTGGGAGAATGCATTGAACTATTTTTAAAGTTATGTTCATGGATATTTCACAGACTGCCTTGACTTGTGGTCCTGAAAGGGTTAGCGTTCCTCTCCTTGGGGATCCTGACTCAACTCTAGGACCAAAAATCAGCCAACTGAACTGCATCCTAGTAAGCAGCTTAGAGCACCTACTGCCTGTTTCTAAAGGTGCCTCAGAGACTTATCTGGCCTAGATAAAACTCAGCAAACATAGAAAAATGGGTGCTAAACTGCAGAGCAGGGAGAGGTTGAAGTCAGATAATCTAACACCTGCCTGGAGAGGAAGGAAGAAGTGTTTATTCTGATCTGGGGCAGAAAAGGGGGTGATAAGGTGAAGCTGCGATATTGAGGAAGAGAAGGAACTTCAAGGTGAAGGGCATAGTGGGGAAAAGAAGGTTATCAGTGGTCACTGTGGGTAGGGATTCTAATCAACTTTTGTAAAATATTCCAAGTTACAAACCCAGAAAATCTCCTGCTTTGGATGAAATGAATGTTCCTGTTTAAAACATGCACCAGCATTCTCAGACTGACAATGTTGGGATGTCCCTTAAGTACTATCCTGGATCCTCTTTTCTTTTCCTTTTATAATCCTTCTGCCCTTGGCCAACATGTCCATGTCACATGACTTCAATTAATTTACATACCCTGATGATTCCAAATTTTTTTTTTTCTCCCAAATCTTCCCACCCTCTTCCTCTCCCACAGAGTCCATAAGCCTGTTCTATACATCAGTGTCTCTTTTGCTGTCTCGTATACAGGGTTATCGTTACCATCTTTCTAAATTCCATATATATGCGTTAGTATACTGTATTGGTGTTTGTCCTTCTGGCTTACTTCACTCTGTATAATAGGCTCCAGTTTCATCCACCTCATTAGAACTGATTCAAATGTATTCTTTTTAATGGCTGAGTAATACTCCATTGTGTATATGTACCACAGCTTTCTTATCCATTCATCTGCTGATGGACATCTAGGTTGTTTCCATGTCCTGGCTATTATAAACAGTGCTGCGATGAACATTGGGGTACACGTGTCTCTTTCCCTTCTGGTTTCCTCAGTGTGTATGCCCAGCAGTGGGATTGCTGGATCATAAGGCGGTTCTATTTCCAGTTTTTTAAGGAATCTCCACACTGTTCTCCATAGTGGCTGTACTAGTTTGCATTCCCACCAACAGTGTAAGAGGGTTCCCTTTTCTCCACACCCTCTCCAGCATTTATTATTTGTAGACTTTTGGATCGCAGCCATTCTGACTGGTGTGAAATGGTATCTCATAGTGGTTTTGATTTGCATTTCTCTGATAATGAGTGATGTTGAGCATCTTTTCATGTGTTTGTTAGCCATCTGTATGTCTTCTTTGGAGAAATGTCTATTTAGATCTTTGGCCCATTTTTTGATTGGGTCATTTATTTTTCTAGAGTTGAGCTGTAGGATTTGCTTGTATATTTTTGAGATTAGTTGTTTGTCGGTTGCTTCATTTGCTATTATTTTCTCCCATTCTGAAGGCTGTCTTTTCACCTTGCTAATAGTTTCCTTTGATGTGCAGAAGCTTTTAAGTTTAATTAGGTCCCATTTGTTTATTTTTGCTTTTATTTCCAATATTCTGGGAGGTGGGTCATAGAGGATCCTGCTGTGATGTATGTCAGAGAGTGTTTTGCCTATGTTCTCCTCTAGGAGTTTTATAGTTTCTGGTCTTACGTTGAGATCTTTAATCCATTTTGAGTTTATTTTTGTATATGGTGTTAGAAATTTTTATCCTCTAAGCTTGACCTGCCTACCTAACATTTCAATATAAGTATCTCAGCTTAACCATCCCCTTTGAAGTGGAACCCTTGGTCATCCCACAAAATCTGCTTCACTTCAATTTTCCTTGACTTAGTAAATGATGCTACTATAATATCTATTTCCTTCTATTTTCCCTGACAGCATCCACGTTGAAGTAACTCTCCTACCTTGTCTGGACAACTCTTGTCACCTCAAATGGTCTTCCCTTTGACAGCCATCCTTGTCCTCCTGCCATCTATTTTCCATACTGCTGCCATAGTGATCTCTATTTTCTTTCAGGGAATGGTGTTTGATACTGTCACATTCCTAAGTAAAGGCTTTACATGGTTTAGCTTTCATGGTTTACATTTGCTCTTAGAATTTATCTCAAATTCTTAATGTACTCTAAAGATCCAGCACAACCTGGTCCCTTTCAATTACCAGTTTCCTCTCCCTTCTTAAACTCCAAACATACCAGTGCCTTAAATATACAAAGACCCACCTGAGTGCCAGGGACTTTGCAAACACTCTTTTTCAACCTTAACCCTCAAGCATCTTTACAGGGTAACTCCTGCTCATCTCTTAAAACCTAATCTAAACGCCATTGCCTCAGGGAAGACTTCTCTACATCCTGGACCAGAATAAGCATGCTTTTAGTTTCCTTCTCCTTTTCCCATACTGTAAACATAAGATTCTTTATACAATTTTTGTGTACAATCAACCTTGTTTTATGGAACTTTGCTTTATTGAGCTTTACATATACTTGAAGATTTTTTACAAATTGAAGGTTTGTGGCAACTCTGTGTTAAGCAATTCTATTAGTGCCATTTTGTCAACATTTGCTCACTTCATGTCTCTGTGTCACGTTTTGGTAATTCTCCCACTATTTCAAACGTTTTCTTTACTACTACATTATCATTACATTTGCCATGGTGATTTGACAGCAGTGGTCTTTGATGTTACTATTGAAACATCAACATTGTTTTGGAGCGTCACAAACCTCACCTGTATAAGACCATGAACTTAATAGATAAATCTTGTGTGTGTTCTGACAGCTCCACCAACTGACTGTTCCCCCATCTCCCTCTCTTCTCAGGCCTCCCCGTTCTCTGGCACCCAACAATATTGAAATTAGGCCAACTACTATGGCCTCAAAGTGGTCAAGAGAAAGGAAGAATCATGCATCTATTACCTTATCGTCAAAAGTTGGAAATGATTAAGCTTGGTGAGGAAGGCATGCCAAAAGCTGAAATAGCCCGAAAGCTAGGCCTGCTGTGCCAAACAGTTGACTAAGTTGTAAATTCAAAGAAAAAGTTCTTGTAGGAAATTAAAGGTGCTAACTCCAGTGAACACACAATGATTAAAAAAAAAAAAAAAGTGAAACAGTCTTATTGTCAACATGGAGTAAGTTTTAGTGGTCTGGAGAGAAGGTCAAACCAACCACAACATTTCCCAAAGTCTAATTCAAAGCAAGACCCTAACTGTCTTCAATTCTATGAAAGCTTACAGAGGTGAGAAAGCTGCAGAAGAAAAGTCTAAAGCTAACAGAGGTTGGTTCATGAGCTTTAAGGAAAGAAGCCATCTTCATCACATAAAAGTACACGGTGAAGCTGCAAGTATTGATGGTAGAAGACACAGCAAGTTATGCAGATAATCCAGCTAAGATCATTAACAAATGTAGATGAAACGGCCTTATAGAGGAAGAAGATGCCATTTGGGACTTCCATAGCCAGAGAAGAGAAATCAATGCCTGGCTTCAAAGGTTGAAAGAGTAGGCTTCATATTGATGTATGGCAAAACCAATACAATTTTGTAAAGTAATTAGTCTCCAATTAAAATAAATAAATTTACATTAAAAAAAAAAATTCCAGAGCAGAAAAAAAAAGAAAGAAAGAGTATGCTGCCTCTCTTGTTAGGGGCTAAGGTAGCTGGTGACTTTAAGTTGAAATCAATACTCAGTTACCATTCCAAAAATCCTAGGGTCCTTAAGGATTATGCTGAATCTACCCTGCCTATAAATGGAACAACAAAGCCTGGATGACTGCACATCTGTCTACAACAAGGTTTACTGGATACTCTTAGCCATTGTTGAGACCTACTGCTCAGAAAAAAAAAAAGTTCTTTCAAATTATTACTGCTCATTGATAATGCACCTGGTCACCAAAGAGCTCCGATGGAGATGTACAATGAGATGACTGTTGTTTTCATGCCTGCTAACATATCTGCAGCCTGTGGATCAAGAGGAAATAATTTCGAAGTTCAAGAATTTCAGTGTTAAGAAATGCATTTCATAAAGCTATGGTTGTAATAGACAGATGTGGGCAAACCATTCTAGATGCCATTAAGAACATTCATGTTGCTTAGGAAGAAGTCAAAATATCAACATTGACAGTGTTTGGAAGAAGTTGAATACAACCCCCATGGATGATTCTGAAGGATTCAAGACTTCAGTGGAGGAAGTCACTACAGATGTGGTGGAGACAACAAGAGAACTAGAATTGGAAGTGGAGCCAGAAGATGACTTAATTGCGGCAATCTCATGATAAACTTTTAACAGATGAGAAGCTGCTTCCAATGGATGAGCAAAGAAAGTGGTTCTTCGAGAAGGAATCTCCTGCATTCAATCATGAAGACTGTTGAAATGACAACAAAGGATTTAGAATATTACATAAAGTTAGTTGATAAAATAGCAGCAGGGTCTGAGAGGACTGACTCATATTTCAAATGATGTTCTACTTCATGAAAAGAAGAGTCAATCAGTGTGGCAAACTTTATTATTGTCTTATTTTAAGAAACTGCCAGAGCCACTCCAACCTTTACAAATTGCCACTCTGATCAGTCAGCAGTCATCAACATCTAGGCACAGATGATGACCAGAATTTTTAGCAATAAAGTAGTTTTTAATTAAGGTACATACATCATTTTATTAGATAAGGCTACTGCACACTTAATAGACTATAGCATAATATAAACATAACTTTTATATGTATTGGAAAACCAAAAAATTTGCATGACTTGTTTTATTGAAAACCTCACTTTATTGCAGTGGTCTGGAACTGAACCCACAGTACCTGCGAGGTATGCCTACGCTGTCAATCTCTTCCTAATTAGCCTGTGAGCTTCGACAGAAACAGGCAATATCTGTAGTACCATATACTGAATGCTCAGTCACTGGCAAACCATTTGGCATGTACTTTGTAGAGAAACAGTAAATTTGGCATTTTTAGAAAACTCACTAATGAAGGAAGCAAGTATATTGAAAGGTTAACTAATGACAGCAGCTCTATTAGGGTTCTCCAGAGAAACAGAACCAACTGGATAGAGACAAAGAGAGATTTATTATGAGGAATTGGCTCTTGTGATGAAAACAGCAAGTCTCAAGATCTGCAGGGTGAACTGGCAAACTGGACACCCAGGGGGGCTGGTGGTTTAGTTCCAGTCCAAGTGTGAAGGTCCAAGAAGCAGAGGACCAATGCCCTAGTTCCAGAGCCCCCAGGCAGGAAGAATTCTCTCTTGTACCGGGAAAAGTCAGCCTTTTTGTTCTATTCAGGTCTTCAACTGATTAGATGAGGCCCACTCACATGATGGAGGGCAATCTTCTTTACTCAATCTACTGATTTAAATGTTAATCTCACCCCAAAACATCCTCACAGCAACACTCAGTACAATGTTTGACCAAGTAATCTGGGCACGTGTGGCCCAGTCATGTTGGTACATAAAGTTGCTATATTAGCCAAATAATCCCATGGGTTTGGCTTTTTATTGAACATTAAATGTCCTTATATCTCCAAAATATTAATGTCAAAGCCAAAATCCTAACACACAAAGGGTTTTAGGAAAGTCAATTTTCTGACACATTATTGCACGACTTTATGATTTTCTTTTCCTAACTGCTGAACTGCATTATACTTCAAAAACATAAAAGCCTAAAAGTGATAGTGGAACTAATCATTAGATGTTAGATGGCCCATGGACTCCCCCTACATCCTCCCACCACCACAGATAATGCCCAACAAATAACACAAGTCTTTGTTTTTCTGAAGCTGGACAGATAAAGAAAAAGAAATTTAGACCTAGATACTCAGTACAATTTTTCGCAGAGTCTAAGGGAAATAATTTTAAATAAAAAGTTAGCTGGGCTTCCCTGGTGGCTCAGCTGGTAGAGAATCTGCCTGCAATGCATGAGACCTGGGTTCAGTCCCTGGGTTGGGAAGATCCCCCAGGGAAGGGAAAGGCTACCCACTCCAATATTCTGGCCTGGAGAATTCCATGAACTGTATAGTCCATGGGGTCACAAAAAGTCAGACAGGGATTCTTTTAAAGTATGATCCACAGTCTCCAGCTTTGTTTCTCTTTAAGTCCTACCTCATCTTTCCATCCTCAAAGATATAAACCCATACCCTTAAATGGAAGAAATGCTCAGTCTTGTCATAGGGTCCACTGCCTTCCCCTATCCATGGCTCACAGCAAAACACAATTACATATTCTAGTACATTTTCTGTGGAGAATGCAATGGCACCCCACTCCAGCACTCTTGCCTGGAAAATCCCATGGACGGAGGAGCCTGGTAGGCTGCAGTCCATGGGGTTGCTGAGGGTCAGACACGACTGAGCGACTTCACTTTCACTTTTCACTTTCATGTATTGGAGAAGGAAATGGTAACCCACTCCAGTGTTCTTGCCTGGAGAATCCCAGGGACGGGGGAACCTGGTGGGCTGCCATCTATGGGGACGCACAGAGTCGGACATGACTGAAGTGACTTAGCAGAAGCAGTACATTTTCTGAAGAGTATTCATTCTATACAAGCGGGACAAAGAGCTCCAGCAAAACACCGCACAATGCAAGAGTTCTGACACTCCTAATCTAGTTGATCTCAATGACTTTAAACACATTGGGTTATTTCATTAGTGAGCTCTCCAAATGCTATGGACTGAATGTGTATGCTATGGTGGTCAATGGGAGGGAGAAGGGTGGACTGGGAGTTTGGGGTTAGTAGATGCAATCTCTTATGCTTAGAATGGATAAACAACAAGGTCCTACTGTACAGCACAAGGAACTATATCCAATCTCCTGGGATAAGCCATGGCAGAAAAGAATATTTTCAAAGAAGAATGTATATATGTGTATAAGTGAATCTCTTTGCTGTATAGCAGAAATTAGCACAACGTTGTAAATCAACTACACTGCAATTAAAAAAAAAAAAAAGGTCACATGCTGAAATCCTATCCCCCAATTTGATGGTATTTGGTTTGGCCTTTGGGAGGCAGTAGCAACCCACTCCAGTACTCTTGCCTGGAAAATCCCATGGATGGAGGAGCCTGGTGGGCTGCAGTCCATGGGGTCGCTAGGAGTCAGATATGACTGAGCAACTTCACTTTCACTTTTCACTTTCATGCATTGGAGAAGGAAATGGCAACCCACTCCAGTGTTCTTGCCTGGAGAATCCCAGGGACGGGGGAGCCTGGTGGGCTGCCATCTATGGGGTGCCGTCTATGGGGTCGCACAGAGTCAAACACGACTGAAGCGACTTAGCAGCAGCAGCAGCAGCAACGAGGGTGGAGTCTTCATGAATGGGATTAGCGCCCTTATAAAAAGACATGAGGGAGCTTGCTCGCTCTCTCTCTCTCTCTCTACTCTCTGCCACTGTGAGGAGGCCATATACCATGGTGGCACACTGACCATGGACTTCCATCCTCTAGAACCATGTGAAATAAATTTCTGATAAGCCATCCAGTTATGGTATTTATCTTAGCCCAAACTGACTAAGACACCAAATATACAATATTTATTGTGTCCCTACTACATGACAGGCACGATTCGTTGTGAAGGGGCCACCACCACCATAAGGTAAAGACAAGCCCCTTTCACACTTTCAACTATCAGAATGCTATATATATGCCTGCCTGGCTCCTCTGTCCATTGGAATTCTCCAGCTATCAATACTGGAGCGCATTGCCATTCCTTTCTCTAGATCTTCTCAACCCAGGGATTGAACCCCAGTCTCCCAAATTGCAGGCAGATTCTTTACTATCTGAGCTACCAGGGAAACCCATATATATACACATATACATGCAAATACACTTTTCAGAAAAACAGTACTTCCCCAGATGTAAATTTACCTGCAAAAGTTTCCCCTTCCCACAGTGCAGATAGCCTTTTACAATTCAATACAGAGCAAGCTGTCTGCGTTTCTCTCTATGCCCTCTCTTGTTCATACCAAGTCAAGTTATACTTCTGCCTGAGAAACTCGCAGACAGCATCATGTACACACAACACAAACATCTACCTCACATCGCCACGTCCAGGTACAAAATGACCTGAAAAAAAAAAAAACTTCGAAGTTAATTTTTTTGTTTCTCCTTCTACCATTGTCCAAACTTCCCACACCCCCACTTCCCTACAACTGGTCTCTATAGATAGAAGGGGAACAGAAGACAGTAAGAAGGATGGGCTTTCTTTACAGTTATACAAATATATACCATACATATATATACATATATATAAAACACTATATATTTTTTAAATTTATTTTTAATTGGAGGATAACTGCTTTATGATATTGTGTTGGTTTCTGCTGTATAACAATGTGAATCAGTCATAAATATACATATGCCCCCTCCCTCTTGAACCTCCCTCCCACCTTCCACCCCATCCCACCCCTTTATATATACATATACATACATACATATATATGTATGTATTTACACAGTCAAATGATGTGTCTTAAAATAACATGTAACATTGTCAGAGAAAAGCTCTTTTCCAAATGCAACTCTGCATGACAGACTTTTCAAGTAGGCTCACACTGCAGTCCCTGAGTTCTTGAAAGGTGACCTTCACCCCCAACTACATTAGTCAGCAATTCGATTTTCTCAGTATCTTAAAGAGGTGATAATAGCTGCAAATTGTCCTGGCATATGCTACCAACTGCTTCTTTAAAGCAACAGTTACACAACTTGTTTTCTCTCAATTTGATTAAAAAATATATATATATACATATATATATATTCTTTTGTAACAGTTGTTTTACATTTTCAAACTCAAGTTTGGAATTGAAAGTTGGAAACTCACATATGCAGGAAGATCCAGTAGCAAGCTTCAACTAAACATATGAATCTTACAGATACATAATTTTGCCTTTTCTCAATCTCATTATTTTTTGATAACTTGAAATGCTATCCTATTTGATCATGTTTAAGTTGTCTGTCATTGCAATTTCACACTACATCTCAAATAACACCACATTTTTTTCATTGAATGTTCACATCTCTAATTTCCCAAAAGCCTCACAACCACTGTGAGTATGGTAGGTGGGGTGGCTAATATTAACCACAGTTTAGAAGAGATGAAATGGAAGCTTAAAGAAATTAGAGTGTGAATATTCTCAAAAACTCTGTCATGAGTCCCTGTTCTTCCACTACGCCAAAGAACCCTTCTACTATGTCATCCTAGATTCAACATGACATGATGGCCTCATAAAATTCTAACTTTAATTCCTCCTGTTTATCTGAGTGCTGAGCTTGTGAATCCAAAAGTCTCTTGACTATTTTTTGCTGTATCAGTTCAGTTCAGTCGCTCAGTTGTGTCCGACTCTTTGCAACCCCATGAATCACAGCACGCCAGGCCTCCCTGTCCATCACCAACTCCCGGAGTTCACTCAAACTCACGTCCATCGAGTTGGTGATGCCATCCAGCCATCTCATCCTCTGTCGTCCCCTTCTCCTCCTGCCTCTAATCCCTCCCAGCATCAGACTCTTTTCCAATGAGTCAACTCTTTGCATGAGGTGGCCAAAGTACTGGAGTTTCAGCTTTAGCATCATTCCTTCCAATGAGCACCCAGGACTGATCTCCTTTAAAATGGACTGGTTGGATCTCCTTGCAGTCCAAAGGACTCTCAAGAGTCTTCTCCAGCACCACAGTTCAAAAGCATCAATTCTTCGGTGCTCAGCTTTCTTTATAGTCCAACTGTCACAACCATACATGACCACTGGAAAAACCATAGCCTTGACTAGGTGGACTTTTGTTGGCAAAGTAATGTCTCTGCTTTTGAATATGCTGTCTAGGTTGGTCATAACTTTCCTTCCAAGGAGTAAGTGTCTTTTAATTTCATGGCTGCAGTCACCATCCACAGTGATTTTGGAGCCCAAGAAAATAAAGTCTGTCATTGTTTCCACTGTTTCCCCATCTATTTCCCATGAAGTGATGGGACCGGATGCCATGACCTTTGTTTTCTGAATGTTGAGCTTTAAGCCAACTTTTTCACTCTCCTCTTTCACTTTCATCAAGAGGCTTTTGAGTTCCTCTTCACTTTCTGCCATAAGGGCGGTGTCATCTGCATATCTGAGGTTGTTGATATTTCTCTGGCAATTTTGATATTAGCTTGTGCTTCTTCCAGCCCAGAGTTTCTCATGATGTACTCTGCATATAAGTTAAATAAGCAGGGTGACAATATACAGCCTTGATGTACTCCTTTACCTATTTGGAACCAGTCTGTTGTTCCATGTCAAGTTCTAACTGTTGTTTCCTGACCTGCATACAGATTTCTCAAGAGGCAGATCAGGTGGTCTGGTATTCCCATCTCTTTCAGAATTTTCCACAGTTTGTTGTGATCCACACAGTCAAAGGCTTTGGCATAGTCAATAAAGCAGAAATAGATGTTTTTCCAGAATTCGCTTGCTTTTATGATGACCCAGCAGGTGTTAGCAATTTGATCTCTTGTTCTTCTGCCTTTTCTAAATCCAGCTTGAACATCTGGAAGTTCATGGTTCATGTACTGTTGAAGCCTGGCTTGGAGAATTTCAAGCATTACTTTACTAGCATGTGAGATGAGTGCAATTGTGTGGTAGTTTGAGCATTCTTTGGCATTGCCTTTCTTAGGGATTGAAATGAAAACTGACTTTTTCCAGTCTTGTGGCCACTGCTGAATTTTCCAAATTTGCTGGCATATTGAGTGCAGCACTTTTACAGCATCATCTTTCAGGATTTGATATAGCTTAATGGGAATTCCATCACCTCCACTAGCTTTGTTTGTAGTAATGCTTTTTAAGGCCCACTTGACTTCACATTCCAGGATGTCAGCTCTAGATGAGTGATCATACCATCATGATTATCTGGGTCTTGAAGATCTTTTTTGTACAATTCTTCTGTTGTATTCTTGCCATTTCTTCTTAATACCTTTTGCTTCTGTTAGGTCTGTACCATTTCTGTCCTTTATTGAGCCCATCTTTGCATGAAATGCTCTCTTGGTATCTCTAATTTTCTTGAAGAGATCTCTAGTCTTTCCCATTCTGTTGTCTTCCTCTATTTCTTTGCAATGATCACTGAGGAAGGCTTTCATATCTCTCCTCACTATTCTTTGGACTCTGCATTCAAATGGGTATATCTTTCCTTTTCCCTTTGCTTTTAGCTTCTCTTTTTCTTACAGTTATTTGTAAGACCTCCTCAGGCAGCCATTTTGCTTTTTTGTATTTCTTTGTCTTGAGGATGATCTTGATCTGTGTCTTCTGTACAGTGTCACGAACCTCCGTTCATAGTTCATCAGGCACTCTGTCTATCAGATCTAGTCCCTTAAATCTATTTCTCACTTCCACTGTATAGTCATAAGTGATTTCATTTAGGTCATACCTGAATGGTCTACTGGTTTTCCCTACTTTCTTTTAGTTTTTAATTTTCCTTTTGCACGCTAGTAATATCTCTATTTTGCCAAATCGAATGATCAGTTGTTAGGTATTTGACTGAAACTACTAGCAGCCCTTAAAATTGTAGATCACTCTATACTTCTTTTGTTTGGGATTTTTTTCTTCCAGTTTCACTGAGATATAACTGACATATAGCACTGTATAAGTTTAAGGTATACAGTATAATGATTTGACTTGCATATATCATGAAATGGGTACTGCAATAATTTTAGAGAATATCCATGATCTCATAGTTACAAAATAAAACAAATTTTTAAAAATTCCCTTGTGATGATGACTCAGTAATTATTCTCAACAACGTTCATATATAACATAGAGCAGTATTAATTTTATTTATCATATTGTATATCACATTCCTAGTACTTATTTATCTTATAGCTGAAAGTTTGGATCTTTTGACCACTTTGATACAATTCCCTCTCCCCTGACTCCTTGCATGTTGCAACCACAAATCTATTCTCTTTTTCTATGTGTTTTGTTTTGTGCCTGTTTTCATGGTATAACTGATCTACAACATTATGTTAGTTCCTCTTATACAACATAGTGATTTGATATTTTTGTACAATACAAAATGGTCACCATGATAAGTCCAGTTACCATCTGTCACCACACAAAAATATCACATAATTATTGACTATATTCCTCATACTGTACATTTCATACCAGTGACTCATATATTTTGCAACTAGAGGTTTGTACCTCTTAATTGCCCATGTCTATATCTCTCTTCAGAGAAAAATGTCCTTCTTGAAATATATACTTAACCTGGCTTCTAGAATACCACACTACCCTGAGTCTTTCTCTAATCCTCTACCTATCAAGGCTCTATCCTCAATCTATTTATCTTTCCAATCTATGTTAATTCACTAGTCACACATTCAACTTTAAATATCATCTTACACATATACACTCAAACATAAACCTATTTGTAACCTTTCATTTACACTCCAAATTCATACACACTACTTATTGAACATCACCCCTTAGATGTCTAATAGGAAACTCACTTTAAAAAGTCCAAGATAAAACACTTTAACAAAACTTGCTTTAAAATCTCCAAATTTTCTCTTCCCTTATGCTTCCCCTTCTCAACAAATGGCAATACCTCTTCCTTCATCATGAAGGTCAAAATTACTGGAGACATTCTTGACTTGTCTCTTTTCTACAACCCATGCACCTTACCTATGAGCAAAGCCTATGGATTAAACTTCTGACTTATCCTGATTTCCTTCTCTTTTCACCACCTTCATCATCACAACTCTAGTAAAATGAAAGATGTTATTGGCCTAATGTTGTTATTGCACAAATTATTTAAAGGTACTCACTTTGAGCAGGAAGATATTTGGATGTGAAAACGAGACATCTGTGAGATTTAGAAAAAAATATGCACCTTCCATGAGCAAATGGCTTGGCCACAGATTACTCTGCAAAGATTGGGAAAAGGCTCTCCTTCCTGTAGGTGAAAACAACCCTGTGCCAGGGCACAAGGCTGGGAGAGCAGAGCTCTAATATAATATAATACAGAGCTCTCTCTGTATATTAGCCCCTAATTGATGCTCAACCTACACAACTATACTTAGCAGCTCTGAGTGAAACTACCAACACCCTTCATCTAGAAGACTGCAATCACTTCCTGTTCACCCAACAGGTGTCCCACCATATCCAGTTCTCCATGAAACTTCCAAAGTGTCACTTCTGAATTATAAAACTCACAGGACTCTCTCCTCGATCAAATTCAAGTCAGCTCCTCTCAGTCCACTTCTCCACTAGGCCCTAAACTTGGCCTCTGCCCTTGGCATACAGAGTCCAGTTTTAACAAGAAAACTTCTCGTTGGACATTTAGGTTGTTTCCTAAATGTCTTAGCTATTGTAAATGTTGCTCCAATGAACACTGGGTTACATGTGTCACTTTGAATTATGGGTATATGTCCAGTAAAGGAATGGAATTGCTGGATCATATGGTATCCCTATTTTTAGTTTTTTAAGGACTCCATTCTGTTCTCAGTGGCTATATCAATTTAAATTCCCACCAACAGTGTAGGAGGGTTCCCTTTTTGGTGCTCTGTAATGACCTAGAGGGAATGGAGGGAGGCCCAATAGGGAGGTGAATATGTATATATACTTATAGCTGATTCACTTCATTATACAGTAGGAACTAACAATATATTGTAAAGCAACTATACTCCAATTTTAAAAAAAGAAGAAACCTGCTGGATCAATTTGGTAAGATTCTCTCATCCTCAATATCTAATCAAATTCCTCACTCTCCACCTTGGGTTCTGATCACCCTTGATATCGCTCTGGCCAGACTTCAGCAAGAATCCTGTCAAGTCAGTTAGCCAGTATCCCCCAATCCCTTGGGAATTTTCTATCCACTGATCCTCGCTCTGTTCCTTGGCTATAAATCTGTGCTTGTCCTTGTTATATTGGAAGTTGAACCCCATCTTTATCCCCTACTGCAAAATTCCCCTTGCAGAACCCCCCTCTTGAATAAAGTCTTATTGTCTTTAACAACTATCATGATGAATTTTTCTTGAACAAAGTGGATCTTAGCATACCCTGACTTAAAGATTGCCAGTGACCTCCTACCACACTTAGAATAAAATGCAAACTCCTTATCATGGCCAACAAGGCCTTGCATGCTATTATTTTTCCTCTTTCTTCACTTCATCTTTCTACATTTTCTGCCATATTCACTCTTGTTTAGCCATACAGCTTTCTTGCTGTCTCTCCAGCACACCAAGCTTATTCTGCTCTGGGTCTCTATAGCTGTTGCTTCTTCTACACACAATCACTTTTTCTAAGACCTTTACAAATATTGTCATTTCAATTTACCCCAGTCCTCTTTAAAAAGTTGCTTCCTAAGTGCCCTATATCTAAAATAGCACACACATACACACACACACATAAACTTTCACTCTCTATCCCTCAGCCAGCTTTACTTGTTTTCATAGAATTTATTATAACATGATATATTTTATACTCATCCACGTTTTTTATTATTTGCTTTTCCTTCTAAGTTGTAGAGTTGTTAAAGGGGAAAGTATCCATCCTATCACTATATCCTCCAATGTCTAGAACACAGACTGGCACTAGTAGATACTCGATACTTAAATGAATGAATCAATGAATGATAACTGCCAGGCTTATAAACCACCTTCACAAATGTTTATTGACATCGTTTTATTTAAACTGATGAATGTCTTTGTTACCTAAATGGCTATATTTTAAATGAGTTTTTTCATTTAAATTAGAAAATGAAGGTAATCGATTAGTAGTACATTTGACTCAAATAGAAGATAATATGAAAAATGTATATATTGAAAACAAAATAGCATCACAATTAGCTATTTTTCTAGTCAAAGATTCTGAGTGTGGGCCTTCCTCTATTAAAAAAGATTACATGGCACTGGAGAACTGATAACTCACTAGCACCAAACTGACTTTCTTCTTTTGCATAAACCAAAGCAATCAAGAGAAAAACTAAAACAGAGAAAGCTTGTTTTACTTATGAGGATCAAAGTTATTAAATTCCATGCCATTAAACTATTTAAAATTATCACACACACAATAGTCAGCTTCAATTGGTATGCCCTGTACTAGGTGGTTAAGCCTTTCACGCCTCTCGTTCTTTAAGGAATAAAAGCAATTTGCTCAGGTTCACACAACTGTTCAGGGTGGATTAATACTTGGTATAAGATTTTCTTTTCCTATCCCAGGGCTCTGTATACTAAATTAACCATCTCCCCCATTTGATATCAAAACTGTATTTGCCAGCTTTCTATGCACCTGAATCTGTCTCTGGCCTTCCCTAAAGTGATAAAATATTCCCAAGTCTCTGGCCATGAATTGCACTCAAAGCTTACCCATGGGTTAAATCAAGGTCTAAGAGAATAACAAATTTTACAGTCCTTAATGCAAAGTCAATTACACCACAGGGTTCTTTTTTTTAGAGCTTACATCATTTGCATATGTGAAATGAAGTTGATGTGCAGTTGAAATGACAGAAACAGATGCTTCTGCCATCACTTAATATGAAACATAATTTTCCATGCTGGTGAACAGAAGGCTCTCAGTTGCAGAGGCTATAGGTACAAAGGGTCTTACATTTTAGAATCTATCAAGTATAAGAAGTCTCTAAACTTCTCCCCAAACACATTTTGTTTTGTTCATTTAATGCTGTGCATTCCAAGGTGTTCATTGGAAGAACTGATGCTAAAGCTGAAACTCCAATACTTTGGCCACCTCATGCAAACAGTTGACTCTTTGGAAAAGACCCTGCTGCTAGGAGGGATTGGGGCAGGAGAGGGGACGACAGAGGATGAGATGGCTGGATGGCATCAATGACTCGATGGACGTTAGTCTGAGTGAACTCCAGGAGTTGGTGATGGACAGGGAGGCCTGGTGTGCTGTCATTCATGGGGTTGCAAAGAGTCAGACATGACTGAGAGACTGAACTGAACTGAACTGATTCCTATATTGGTTTGGGTTATAAACCTCACTGCTTAATGCTTGTTCCTAGGTTGGTAGTCCCACTCCTGTTTCTAAGATTCAAAGAACCTGATTGAAAACCTGAGCTTCTAACCACCCTGCTGCTGCTGCTGCTGCTGCTAAGTCGCTTCAGTCGTGTCCAACTCTGTGTGACCCCATAGACAGCAGTCCACCAGGCTCCACCATCCCTGGGATTCTCCAGGCTAGAACACTGGAGTGGGTTGCCATTTCCTCTCCAATGCATGAAAGTGAAAAGCGAAAGTGAAGTCATTCAATTGTGTCCGACTCTTTGCAACCCCATGGACTGCAGCCTACCAGGCTCCTCCGTCCATGGGATTTTCTAGGTAAGAGTACTGGAGTGGGTTGCCATTGCCTTCACTGACCACTCTAGGCCTGATAAACACTGCTTTGTTACAAATGGTCATCATAGCAATAAACAGAGTATTCCAAAATCAAGATAGATTAATATATTCACATAAAACTTAGACAACTTAAAATATCCAATTTGGGATCTTTAAGATAAAAAATATTCTAAATCCACTACAGTACAATGGTGAATTAAATGTCCATATTCAGCAGATTTTCCAGCCTTAATTTAGACATCATTCAAAAGTCATTTGTCATGAGGAAGCAATATAATAGGGTAAGAAATTTGGTAATATCAGTATATACTGCTGGGTTCATATCCTACTTCTCCCACTTACGAGTTCTATGGCCTTGGACTAGAAACCTGGCTCTTCTGTGACTCTGCTTCATAGTCTGTATTAAAAATAATAATAATGCCTTCCAAGGCTGTTGTAGAATTAAGTAACATGTGAGTCCATTTGGAAAACTCAGCAGTGAGTTCATTTGGAAAACATTTCTATTTTTGTTCTAACACTTTTGTTTGCCCATGCACCAGGTATTATGCCCCTTTTCCTATTTTCCGGAACAATCTGCCTTGCATTATGAAAGCTGGAAGCATCAGAGTCTCACCTTCTCATGCATTTTTGAAGCTCAGAGTTGGACATGTGACACAATGGGAATTCTGTTTAAAGGTCTGAGAATAGTTTGACTTCTTGTCAAAAGATCTGTGAGGAGAAACTTCCCACATTTCCACTTATATATATTTCATGGATGTAATTGTATGAGGACATGATGTCTGAAGCTAAAGCAGCCATGTAGCCTCTATGAAGGGATAATCCTAACAGTGAAAATCAAGCAACCCAGAATGGTGGTGCTCCAAAGGATAAAAAAGCTTTACCCTCTGACAGTATCAATGATCTTCTGAACTTGCTAATCCTAAAATCCGCCCTGTGTCCAGAATCCTTGTTGAATGGTTAATAGTCTTTTTATGGCTTCAGATTCTTTTAGCTGTATGTTGTTAGAGGGGAGAGCCCTGTAACTGTTACACGTCTAATTATACTGTTTCATAAATTTATGCTTCCCCAGACCAACTTATGTTTGTCTACTTGAACATTACCTTTATTATTCAAAGTCCAATGAAATTTTTAACACCTGACAATCTCATTCCAAGAGAAGATAGCCCTGCTCCAGTTCATTAACTTTTATTATCTATAGCAGTGGTTCAAACTGCTTGTTACTGAAAAGAATTATTTGAGGAACTCATTAAACATTTAGCTTCCCAGACTCTACTTTCAGACTTATTAAATCAGTCTCTGGAAGAAAGAAATCTGGAAACTTGCATTTTTAGCAAGCTACGCAAATAATTGTGGTAAACCTCTAAATTTAGGAAGTTGCTGTTGTTGTTTAGTTGCTTATTTGTGTCTGATTCTTTTGTGACCTCATGGACTGGAGCTTGCCAGGCTCCTCTGTCCATGGGATTTCCCAGGCAAGAATACTGGGATTTCCACCTACCAATGCAGGAGACATAAGAGACATGGGTTTGACCCCTGGGTCAGGAAGATCCCCTTGAGAAGGGGCATGCAACCCATTCCAGTATTCTTGCCTGGGAAATTCCATGGACAGAGGAGCTTGGTGGGCTATGGTCCATAGGGTCGCAAAGAGTCAGGCACAATTGAAGTGACTGGAGTGGTTTGCCACTGGAATCTTTCTGACCCAGGGATCAAACTCATGTCTCTTGCCATGACAAGCAAGTCTGTACTATTGAACCACCAAGGAAGTCAAATTTAGGAAATACTGGTCCATATCACACTAATACTTAGTTTATATGTTCATTATCTAACCCCATAACTAGGTTTGTAAGCTTCTAGAGGCAGAAACTCAGAGAAGGCAATGGCACCCCACTCCAGTACTCTTGCCTGGAAAATCCCATGGACGGAGGAGCCTGGTGGGCTGCAGTCCATGGGGTTGCTAAGAGTCCAACATGACTGAGTGACTTCACTTACACTTTTCACTTTCATGCATTGAAGAAGGAAATGGCAACCCACTCCAGTGTTCTTGCCTGGAGAATCCCAGGGATGGGGAGCCTGGCGGGCTGCCATCTATGGGGTTGCAGAGTCGGACGTGATTGAAGCGACTTAGCAGCAGCAGCAGAGGCAGAAACTAAGCCTTAAGTCAAATGTTTCAGTTTTCTGGGCATATTTTCTGTATTCTTCTAGAGTAGGATTACTCAAAAATGTAGCCCAAGACCATGTCAGGTCTAGAGATTATTTTAGGTGGAGCATTATATTTTGATAAAATGAAAAATGTAATATGCTTATTTTAAAGATATGACCTGATATCTAATTTAAAAAGTCATTAAGCAGTAGCAAGGGAAAAATCATCCCTAGGAAACTAAATAATAATAGAGGTCCATGAGAATCACTTTGTTATATCAGACACCAGGAATTGCTCAGAATTTATTTTCATATTTACCTTTGCTTTATTGCACATAATATTCATTTAGACAAAAATAATATGTAAAAAGAGTTAAGGTAGAACTCAAGTTGTTGAATGTTGAGAAAGATTGCTCTGTGGGACTGTGGTGTATAGATAACCTTAATTTTATTAGCCAGGACAGTAATCCCTTTAATTAACTGGGGAAAAAAAAAAGAAAGGCAATCTACCTTTCAACTTGGTGTGCTGCCTTGCACCAAGTATTGCACATAGTAAGAAATGCATTAGTATAAAGGAAAATAAAATTGCAAATTTTACCCCCTCAATAGTGTATCTCTAAGGTCATTCACATACTCAGTCCTTCAATCATTCAACAAATACTCACTGAGCATTGGCTATGCAGCAAGCTCTGTTCAACCAACTATTTGGATGCTACAGTGACTGTGTAAAAAAGCTTGAAATGTTCATTTTTAACAGGTGATCTGAATGACTGTGATGAGCCTTCAGGTTTAAGAAGCACTAGTCTGTGTTACATGAATGTTTAGTCATATATTCATTAATACTGTCCTCATGAAACATATATTTTCCATGTGGGGAAGTAGGCAATAAACAACTGAGCAAATACATACACAATATGACATAATAAATACTACAGAAAAAATGGACTTCCCCAGCGGCTCAGTGGTAAGGAATCCATCTACAATGCAGGAACCTCAGGAGACTTGAGTTGGATCCCTGGATAGGGACGATCCCCTGGAGGAGGGCGTGGCAATCCACTCCAGTATTCCTGCCTGGAAAATCCCATAGACAGAGAAGTCTTCTGGGCTATATAGTCCATAGGGTTGCAAAGAGTCAGACACAACTGCAGCGACCGAAAAAATAAACCATGGTAATACCAATTTCAGGCAGGTGTTATTCAGTATTCAGTTATTTCAGGTGGTGTTATTCAGTAACCATGAAGGTGGTACTTGAACAAGATCTGAAGAAAGGAAGAGAGTGAGTCATGAGATATCTGGGGGAAGAGTGTTCCAGAAAGAGAGACAGAGGAAGGCCCTAGAACAGGAGCTTAAATGGAATGTTTAAGGAACAACAAAGAGGCCAGACAGGGAAGTTGAGCCACTGGATGGAAATAGGAAATGAGGTTAGTGAAGTAGCAGAGGGGCTGAACTTGAAAGACTATTTGGCCATTAATAAGATTTGGAATTCTTCCAGGTATAAAATAGATGGCTAGTGGGAAGTTGCTGTATAACAGGGAGCTCAGCTCAGTGCCCTGTGATGACTCAGAGGGGTGGGATGGAGGGTGGTGGTGTGGTAGGAGGGATGTTCAGGAGGGAGTATATGTATACTCTAGTATGTATACTATATTGTGTGTGTGTGTATTCTATATATATATACATAGCTGATTTATGCAGTTCAGCAGAATATAACATATTCAAGCTATTAAATATGTTAATACCTACTAAATCTATTAAATATGTTTAAGCTACTCCAATTAAAAAAACTAAAAAAAAAAAAAGAATAGTCACACCACATACTTCTAATTGAAACTTTGCAGCATCCATTTCGGAGAAAACAATGGCACCCCACTCCAGTACTCCTGCCTGGAAAATCCCATGGATGGAGGAGCCTGGTAGGCTGCAGTCCATGGGGTCACTAAGAGTCCAACATGACTGAGTGACTTCACTTACACTTTTTACTTTTATGCACTGGAGAAGGAAATGGCAACCCACTCCAGTGTTCTTGCCTGGAGAATCCCAGGGACGGGGGAGCCTGGTGGGCTGCCATCTATGGGGTCACACAGAGTCGGATATGACTGAAGTGACTTAGCAGCAGCAGCAGCAGCAACATCCATTTACATCCTGAGTTTGACTAATCTAAAAGGTACTTCCCAGGTGGAGCTAGTGATAAAGAACTCACTCGCCAAAGCAGGTGACATAAGAGATGAGAGTTCGAACCCTGGGTCGTGAAGATCCCTTGGAGGAGGACACGGCAACCGACTATAGTATTCTTGCCTAGAAAATTCTATGGACAGAGGAACCTGGTAGGCTACAGTCCATAGGGTTGTATAATCTAACTTATGTTTTAGAAAACTTATTTTGCCTGCAACGTTGAGTATAGACCATAGGAAGAGCAAGTGTGGAAGCAGGGAGACAAGTTAGATAAACAGGCTGTAATGTGCACAGAAAATAAAATTTTATCATAATAAAAACAGTAAGAAATGGATCAATTTTGTATGTGTTTGGACAGTAGAGCCAACAGGATATCCTGAAAAATTAGGAGTCGGTTTGGGGAAAATAGAGCAATTAAGGATTATTCTACATCTTTTGTTTTTGTTCTTAGTTTGCTCATATTTTATTTTTGCTAGGTTTTTTTGTTTGTTTTTATCTGAGCAACTGGAAAGAAGGAATTTCCATTTATTAAAATAGAGAAGACTCTTAGAAGATTAATGCTGGGGAGAAAAGGACAGAAATCAAAGTGTGGTTTGAGACATACAATACTAAGTTAAATAAGTCTGATCAGATCAGATCAGATCACTCGCTCAGTCATGTCCGACTCTTTGTGACCCCATGAATTGGAGCACACCAGGCCTCCCTGTCCATCACCAACTCCCAGAGTTCACTCAGACTCACGTCCATCGAGTCAGTGATGCCATCCAGCCATCTCATCCTTTGGCGTCCCCTTCTCCTCCTGCCCCCAATCCCTCCCAGCATCAGAGTCTTTTCCAATGAGTCAACTCTTTGCATGAGGTGGCCAAAGTACTGGAGTTTCAGCTTTAGCATCATTTCCTCCAAAGAAATCCCAGGGCTGATCTCCTTCAGAATGGACTGGTTGGATCTCCTTGCAGTCCAAGGGACTCTCAAGAGTCTTCTCCAACACCACAGTTCAAAAGCATCAGTTCTTCGGCGCTCAGCCTTCTTCACAGTCCAACTCTCACATCCATACATGACCACAGGAAAAACCATAGCCTTGACTAGATGAACCTTTGTTGGCAAAGTAATGTCTCTGCTTTTGAATATGCTATCTAGGTTGGTCATAACTTTCCTTCCAAGGAGTAAGCGTCTTTTAATTTCATGGCTACAGTTACCATCTGTAGTGATTTTGGAGCCCAGAAAAATAAAGTCTGACACTGAAGTACATTGAAATAGAAACAGTAAGTAGGCATTTGAATCTGAGTCTAGTGTTTAGGAAGGAGTCAAGGTTGGAGACAGAAATTTTGGAGTTGTTAATACTGAGAAGGTATTAAAGCCACGATGCTGCTGCTGCTGCTGCTAAGTCGATTCAGTCATGTCAAACTCTGTGCGACCCCATAGACAGCAACCCACAAGGCTCCCCCATCCCTGGGATTCTCCAGGCAAGAACACTGGAGGGGGTTGCCATTTCCTTCTCCAACGCATGAAAGTGAAAAGTGAAAGTGAAGTCGCTCAGTCGTGTCCGACCCTCAGCAAACCCATGGACTGCAGCCCACCAGGCTCCCCCACCCATGGGATTTTCCAGGCAAGAGTACTGGAGTGGGGTGCCATTGCCTTCTCCAATTACAGCCATGAGATCTGATGAAATCACAAAGTGAGACAGAATAGAAAGGGACATTCTAGGTATGTAGCCCTGAGATGTCCCAAATAAGTTAGGGAGATGAAAAGGAACTAACAGACTGAGGAAAAGTGCCCACTGATATAGAAGAAACATCAAGAAAGAATGGTGTCCCCAAAGCTAAACTGAAAATTAGGAAATGAGCACCTGGGTCAAATGACCTGAAAGGTCAAATAAGATAAGAACTAGGGATTGGCTACGAGATGAGCAAAAGGACAGTCACTGATGAGTCTGATAAGCACAAGTTTGATGGAATGAGCAAAGAAATGCAAAGGAGAATAGAAGGAAAGAAAGTGGTCATAGGTGACAGAAACTGTCTTTCCAGAAGTGTTGTTATACATGCATGCGTGCGTGCTAAGTTGCTTCAGTCATGTCCAACTTTATGACCACAGCCTGCCAGGCTCCTCTGTTTGTGGGATTATCCAGGCAAGAATACTGGAGTTGGTTGCCATGCCCTCCTCCAGGGGATCTTCCTAAACCCAGGGATCAAACCCAAGTCTCTTATGTCTCCTGCATTGGGAGGCAGGTTCTTTACCACTAGCACCACCTGGGAAGCTCATTGTTATACAGGAGATATGGAATGAGAGAGGAGCCAGAGGAGAAAGTATAACCAAGCATTTTTTGGTGTATGATGAAACATAAGTCCATACAATTAGGTTAATAAAAATTACAGTGGAAAAACTAATTTCTGGAAAAGAGAAGAATTGCTAAAATGATATTTTTGAGAAAGCACAGGAAAATAGGACTCTCTGCACTAAGGAAACCAGTTTTTCCATAGTAACAGAAAAGAAGGCAGGATAAGTGAATACAAATGCATACAAGCTCACACATGTAGTTCAGTTCAGTTCAGTTCAGTTCAGTCACTCAGTCGTGTCCAACTCTTTGTGACCCCATGAATCACAGCACAGCAGGCTTCCCTGTCCATCACCAACTCCCAGAGTTCACTCAAACTCACGTCTATCAAGTCGGTGATCCATCCAGCCATCTCATCTTCTGTCGTCCCCTTCTCCTCCTGCCCCCAATCCCTCCCAGCGTCAGAGTCTTTTCCAATGAGTCAACTCTTCGCATGAGGTGGCCAAAGTACTGGAGTTTCAGCTTTAGCATCATTCCTTCCAATGAACACACAGGACTGATCTCCTTTAGGATGGACTGGTTGGATCTCCTTGCAGTCCAAGGGACTCTCAAGAGTCTTCTCCATCACCACAGTTCAAAAGCATCAATTCTTCAGTGCTCAGCTTTCTTCACAGTCCAACTCTCACATCCATACATGACCACTGGAAAAACCATGGCCTTGACTAGATGGACCTTTGTTGACAAAGTAGTATCTCTGCTTTTTAATATGCTATTTAGGTTGGTCATAACTTTCCTTCCAAGGAGTAAGCATCTCTTAATTTCATGGCTACAATCACCATCTGCAGTTATTTGGGAGCCCCAAAAAATAAAGTCTGACACTGTTTCCCCATCTATTTCCCAAGAAGTGATGGGACAGATGCCATGATCTTAGTTTTCGAAAGTTGAGCTTTAAGCCAACTTTTTCACTCTCCTCTTTCACTTTCATCAAGAGGCTTTTTAGTTCCTCTTCACTTTCTGCCATAAGGGTGGTGTCATCTGCATATCTGAGGTTACTGCATCAGCTAACACCCCGTGAAGTATGAAGTGAAAGTCACTCAGTCATATCTGACTCTTTGTGACCCTATGGACTATAGCCCTCCATGGAGTTCAGCAGGCAATAATAATGGAGTGGGTTGCCATTCCCTTCTCCAGGGATCTTCCCAACCTAAGGATGGTAACCAGGTCTCCTGCACTGCAGGCAGATTCTTTACTGTCTGAGCCACAAGGCAAGCCCTAGTACCAGGCCTCAAATACCCAAAATAATCTATGTTTCATTTGACAAGAAGAAAAGATGAGCCAGTATTCTGTTTTTCCTCCAATAGCCTTTACTAGAAGATTTTAAATGGATCCAAGTTTTGAAGGAACTTAAATTTACAGAGGTGTTCTGATTCAATCAGCTGGAAAGCAAGAAAATAGCAATTTCAGGTATGTAATCAATCAAAACTATCTTTACTTCAAAAGCTCCCTAACAATGAATGAAGGAGGAGCAAAGCTGGAAAGTTACTTCCACTTAAGTATATTACTCTTTCTTTTTATTGTTATCTATCACAACTAATCATAACATAACTCAATAATGAATCATCTCCTTGACTGCAGTTGGTCCTAATTATAAGATGAGGTGATAGATCACGGCCTGGCTTAGTCAATGATGATATATCCCTTTCAACTTTACAATAGAATTTGACTTAAGAGTCCCTGGTACCTTTGAAATTGAAATGACCATTTAAAAGCCTATAGAAATATGTAATACACTGAAACGGTGTACATCTGGATGGGATCCCAAAAGTGATTGGTTTAGCCTGTTACCCTACATCAGGCCAAAGTCCCTAGAATGCTGAAGCATCAGTTCTGGATCAGGGTCGGACTCGATCCACATCCAAAATTAATTAATGATACAGGAAAACTTGAACAAGGTTGACCGTTAAGCCCTTGAGAACAACTGAGGCTTGCATTTCTTATTCTGATGAGCTAACAACAACAACAACAAATATAATAATGAAACTACACAATCTTCAACTTTAAGCTAATTTTTCCACTGACCACAAGTATACACAGCATTCTCTCAATATTCAATAGCTTAAAAATACTACTTCTAAGTGCAAAAACATCTTTACTTTATTTGAGAATATTTGATATTTACATATAGAATCAGAAACTTTGCACACTTGATCCAAAAATGATGGCTGAGCCAAGGCCTACAATTAATTTATTTTAATTAGTTGTTGGGAATCAGTCATTCTTCTGCTTCCGATGTTAGAGTTAAATCATTTCTGCCTCTTTTCAAATGAATGACCCAGAGTCACCCGACAAGCAGACCAATTCTTTTGGGCAATACAAAATTAAATTGTTTAACTTCCAAATATTGAAAACTTTTATAAATAGAACCTAAACTTTACTCATCATATCGTTACCAATCCTTCGTCATGGCTCAATGAGAATATAAAACACTTAACTCTGAAAAGATATGTCATGATGTAACACGTTTTGGTACATCACTTTCTGAGTCATTAATAAATATACAAATCTACACAAAGTACATGTCATTGGAAAACCAAGCACAGGAAGTATCTGATTGACTTGCAAGCACCTGATAATCAGGAGAGATGATGTCTTGAAGGACAAGTTGAGCTTTTGAAATGTTCTATCCTACATGAATCATTAATATTTCTTCAATTATTTAGGACACAATTTTTACTTTTCACTGGAGGCATCATGAGATTTATAATAGTCTCTTCAGTGGTCACATTACCACTTCTGTTTACCTAAATAAAACTGTATCTTCTTTTATGTATGTGCCCACGACCACATTGCAACACTTAAGACCAAATGCACAGTGCAGCAGGCTTTGTAACATCAACCACTTCATTTTTCTTAGTCCCCACGGATATCAAAAGAAAATATTTTAGCATTTTTAAATACCTGTGTCATAAAGAACTGCAGCAGAAATAACTGGAACTAGAATCATGTCCACTATAATTATCTGATATGTAATTCCACATGCAAACTAGAGTAACACAAATACATAAATGATTCTAGTCACAGTTTTCTATCCATGGAACCACATCTAGCTTTTCTTCACTTTTTTCCTAACTAGAAATTTCATGGGTGAGTCAGAACTCAAACTTAAAAGATAGTGAGGAGGGAAAAGAGTCAGAAAGTCTTTGAAGAAAGCTATTAAAAAAAAAAAAATCCTGGACTTCCCTGGCAGTTCAGTGGTTAAGAATCTGCCTGTTAACGCAGGAGACATGAAGCTGATCCCTAGTCCAGAGGATCCCACGTGCAATGGAGCAGCTAAGCCTGTGCACTGCAACTACTGAGCCTGTGCTTTAGAGGCTGAGAGCTGTACCTCCTGAAGCCTGCTCACCCTGGAGACCAGGCTCTAGAACAAGAGAAGTCACCACAGTGAGAAGCCAGTACACCTCATAAGACAGCAGCCCCTGCCCGCCAAAACCAAAGAAAGCCCTTGCACAGCAACGAATACCCAGTGCAGCCAAAAATAAGTAAATAAAGAAATAAAATAAAAAGTTTTAATCGTAATTTTCTTATCTATAGTAACAGAAAACAGTTCTGTCTCCATAATGTCATCTAATACTATACATGGGAAATTAACAGCATAAGTCAAAAGCTTTTCACTAATTCTAGAAGCACTTCTGGGTTCAGACCTTTCTTCACTCCTTATGTCCTGTTTATGGTTGGAGAAGGCATGGAGGGCACTGATTCTCAGAACTGATTATGCATCAAAAACAGGTCTGTTTATCTAGAATCTGCCCACCCCATCAGGAGAAGATTGGCCCCACAGCTCCTGAGGACTACATGGCTTTGATTTCATTATTCATGTTCAGTCTTCCTATTACAGCAGCGTTCAGAAAGCAGATTAAATGGAAACATTTTGAGTTTCCATTTTGTGGTATGAATACTGACAGTAGCTTGTAACATCTGCTGTAGCGAGCCCTGGTGACCATCCACACATTACCATGTGAAAGGTAGGAGCAAGATACTAGTATCTACCAACCCAACGTGTGAACACAGTTCCCTCTGCTCTTGCTTTCTGTTCTATGTTCCAAGAAGGTTACGGCTTTAGATAGTCAATAGATGACATATTCAATCTTCTGTAGACCCAAGTACACCCAGCAGTATTTTTCATGAAAAAATATCACCATATTGTTCCCTGAATTGATCAGTAATGCACTGAAAACTGGTTTTTATACATTCTAATGGCAACATAGTTTAGTAGAGAAAAGATGGCCCTGATGATCAAAGACCTATAACTTACTCTAAGCCACCAAACGTTTAGGATTGCAGAACTGTCATTTTTCAGGTTCCCTTGCGGGTATATGGGGATGGAATCTGATTACAAGCAAATGCTATGCGGTTCTGACTGAGAGAGTCCTGGATACACGTTTACAGGAGATGGTCAAGGGCAGCATGCTCTTTCCAGTCTATCACTATGATGCTCCTCCCCACAAGGCTACAGGAAATAAGGCAATGACATTGTGAGATAAGTTCACTGGAGATTGTGGATTGAGTCAAGTCTCAAAGCAGAATTTAAACAACTGTGTATCCCAGCAGGCCCAGTCTTTTTTAGAGCTTTTACCTGCATTTGCTTCAGCAGAAGCGGGGACCCTGCTGTCACCTTTCCATCCCACTCATGGTGGCAACTCTGGAAACCAGACGGCACATCTAATTGGCTTATTCACTCTGAAAACACACATACATACACACAAACACAGAAAGAGAGTCTACTTTCAACAGCACAGTCTTTTGTTTGTTTGTTTGCTTTCCCTGCTTACTGAGGCAAAGCTCAGTACCTTTAAAAAATAAGAGATGTGTTAGTAAGTATAAGGTGCACTACAGTTCCTTCTCTGAGAACATTTTACTGTAGAAGTTCTCTAATTGACCTTTATTTAAATGAATCACTAGATTAAATGATCTGCTCCATTCCCTCTAACAGACTCACCAAACTGACTAATATCCATGGATTGACGAAATTTGGGGCATTTTTCTAATACTCTACCTAATTATGGGCCGACTAATTGGGTTGTAATTTTAGCAAGAGTCAACTATGTTTCTTTGTTCCTACTCTATTTAGACCAACAGAACTTGTTAAAGTAATTAAAGCACTTATTAAACTACTGTGGAGAGAATTCCCTGGTGGTCAAGTGGTTAGGGGCTTCCCAGGAGGTAGCACTAGTGATAAAGAACCTGCTGCCAAAGCAGGAGACATAAGAAACATGGGTTCAATCCCTGGGTCAGGAAGATCCCCTTGAAGAGGGCATGGCAACCCATTCCAGCATTCTTGCCTGGTAAATCCCATGGACAGAGGAGCTTGGTGGGCTACAGTCCATAGGGTCACAAAGAGTCAGACACAATTGAAGCAACTTAGCACACACACACTCCAGAGGTTAGGACTCATGGCCAGGTTTGATCCCTGGTTGGGAATCTAAGATTTCACAAGCTGTGAGCTTAAAAAAATTTTTTTTAAATATCATGTAACCACAAAAATATGAGTCCAAAAGAATGAAAGGTGTTTTTTTTATGACAACCAAGTTGAATGTTTTGAAAAGATTTTCTAAATAGGACCACAATTAAAAATTTTCCTATTAAGTATGAATGAGATTGTGGAGGGTCATAAAGAAATCTAGATAGAGTCTGGAAGTTGGTAGCTTCACAAATATTTTTAAATCCTGACTCTTTAAAGAAATAGAAACTGGAAACAAGATATGAATGACACAGCCTCATGGGTGCAGGTTAGTCAAGAAAAAGAGAACTCCAGTCAGTGAAGCTCCCCTCAAAGGCCTCAGATTATATTAATGAGATCACCAAAGGAATATATATTTATTTTACACTAAAACAAAATACTCTAGTATGTACGCTTCATTTTTTCATGATCCCCTCTTTACATGCTATGCTATGCTATGCTAAGTCACTTCAGTCATGTCCGACTCTGTGTGACCCCATAGACGGCAGCCACCAGGCTCCCCCGTCCCTGGGATTCTCCAGGCAAGAACACTGGAGTGGGTCGCCATTTCCTTCTCCAATGCATGAAAGTGAAAAGTGAAAGCGAAGTCGCTCAGTCGTGTCCGACTCTTAGCGACCCCATGGACTGCAGCCTACCAGACTCCTCCGTCCATCGGATTTTCCAGGCAAGAGTACTGGAGTGGGATGCCATTGCCTTCTCCACCTCTTTACAAGACTTTTTCAATTAATCCACCACCCATTGTTTCTACTTACTTTAGTAAGGTCCTCTTTTATTTTGCTAATTTAACCACATTTCACTTCCTCCTGTTACTCTACTTCCCCCAAGGCAAACCCCTCTGAATAGTATTTATTAAGAAAGCTCTCTATAGCATGACTAAAAAATGCTGGCAACTATAAAGATAGCAAGTCTTTGCATTGTAACTGTGAGTAGTGATAAGGAATCCTAACAACCTGCATACATTAAGATTTCATTCTGGCTTCAATTTACTTCTAACCCTGTTATCATCTCATGACATTTTGCACTACTAGGGGAAGAGGTTGGCTAAAGTCGTTGGTACAGATATAATTTATGGCAATTTAAACTGAGTCAAGAAGTTAATAACTTTGAAATAATGCATGCACCTCACACTGAGTTTAATCAGGGCTTATTAAAGATGAGTTACATGTGCCTTTTCGCCCTTCATGTATCCTCATGTAGAAACAAGTTTACCTATAATTAAGCAAAAGCCCTCACAGTGCTCTTAATATTTTCTAAATTGTGAGCTTTCTGTAAAAATGACTTGTCAGAACATAAATGGTTAAAATAAAGATTCCCACAGCTCACCTTCATCACTCCTCAGGTACATTATCAGCTAAAAGCACATTTTTCTCCGCTCTGAAAGTACAGAAAATGACACTGTTGTGAAGCCTCCAGGACTCCTCACTAAACATGAATATTCAGTACCAAGAACAGAAGCTTCAGCACATCAAATTAAATGTAACCTTAAGAAGAGCTTATCATTTTTGAGTTATTTGCATCTTTTCCCCCTAGACTTCCCTTCCCAACTGTGGAGGATGACTGGGCATTTCTACCCAGTCAGCGTGAACTTCAAATGAATTCTTTTGCTGGGGCTACAGAGTGGGCGCTCTGGCTGGTCACCTATAACAACCATGCAACCGCCAGTGAGTCAGTATTCTGTGGATAAGGTTATCACTGACAAGCCTCGAGATACTATTCAAGTTCTGTGAGAGTAAGTATGTGTTAGGAATTCTCAATTAGGATTGTTTGGTTACAAGTATCAGAAACCCCATTAAAGATGATTTAAGCAGCAGCAGGCACCCCACTCCAGTATTCTCGTCTGGAGAATTCCATGGACAGAGAAGCCTGGTGGGCTACAGGCCATGGGGTTACAAAGAATCAGACATGACTAAGCAACCAATGCTTTCACTTTTCTCAGGGATATACTACACTTAACCTGGAAGTTACAGGGGAGCAAACTGGCCTCAGGCATAGATGGTTGAGGGGTTCAAACAATGAGGTCATATCTCTTTCTCCTTATGAATCTCTGCTCTCCCAGAAAACCCTCACTGTATAAGGGCAGCCATAATGCATGTTGTACTGAGAGCCTGCAAATTCAGTAAAAAGAACACCACTAATTGCCTGTGTCAGCCTCTGGATTGTTAAGGTCCCTGATTGCGTTACATGTTTTTGGCAGGGTACCCAGGGCCAAAGAATCAACCCTTTCGGAGACCAGGGTATGGGAAAAAGACTGTTCCCCCAAAAAACAGACGCAGGACAAACCAAAAAAAAACTTAATTAAATAGTCAACATCCACAAATACCCCGTAAAAGAGTCATCAGACAGGGAGATAGCCAGGGAGGATACATATGAGTAAGGACAGGGATGCAAGCTTTGGAACCAGAGTTCTGTCTTTGAAAACTGTTTACCACCTACAAGCAGTGAGTCCCTGAGTCAGTCATCTCTCTAAGCCTATTCTCCCACCTGCAAAGCAAAAGCAAGTCCCAGCTGGCAGGCACTTGGCATAGGGCCTTCCAGAGAGTAGATATCCAGTACTGTGTGCTCAGTTTCTAAGTAGTGTCTGATTCTTTGTGAGTTGCCATTTCCTTCTCCAGGTGACCTTCCTGACCCAAGGATTGAATGTGCTTCTCCAGCAACTGGCAGGTGGAGTCTTTGCAACTGTACCACCTGGGAAGCCCAGACATCAAGGGGTAGTTCTTATTTGGGTGCAGCAAAGGAGCCAAAATAAGAATATCAAACCAGTCAACCCTAAAGGAAATCAAACTTGAATATTCATTGGAGGGACTGGTGCTGAGGCTGAAGCTCCAACACTTTGGCCACCTGATGCAAAGAGATGACTCATCGGAAAAGACACTTATGCTGGGAAAGATTGAGGGCAGGAGGAAAAGGCGGTGACAGAGGATGAGATGGTTGTATGTCATCACTGACTCAATGGATGTGGGTTTGAGCAAGCTCCAGGAGATGTTGAAGAACAGGGAACCCTGGGATGCTGCAGTCTATCGGGTCGCAAAGAGTTGGACATGACTGAGCAACTGAACAGCAATCAAAAAGAAGCAAACAGTTGGAGAGATGAAAAAAATGTAAGTTTACTCCCTCTGTGCTGTGCTTCAACACTGAGTTGTGTCCAACTCTTTGTAACCCCATAGACTCTAGCCTGTCAGGTTCCTCTGTCCATGGGGAATTTCCAGGCAAGAATATTAGAGTGGGTTGCCGTGCCCTCCTCCAAGGGATCTTCCCATCACAGGGACTGAACTCAGGTCTCCCACATTCCAGGGGATTCTTCACCATCTGAGCCACCAGGGAAGCCCTTACTTCTTCTCAGTTCAATTCAGTCACTCAGTCATGTCCGACTCTTTGTGACCCCATGAACTATAGCACGCCAGGCCTCCCTGTCCATCACCAACTCCCAGAGTTCACCCAAACCCATGTCCATTGAGTCGGTGATGCCATCCAAGCGTCTCATTCTCTGTCGTCCCCTTCTCCTCCTGCCCTCAATCTTTCCCAGCATCAGGGTCTTTTCAAATGAGTCAGCTCTTCGCATCAGGTGGCCAAAGTATTGGAGTTTCAGCTTCAACATCAGTCCTTCCAATGAATACCCAGGACTGATCACCTTTAGGATGGACTGGTTGGATCTCCTTGTAGTCCAAGGGACTCTCAAGTGTCTTCTCCCACACCACAGTTCAAAAGCATCAATTCTTCAGCTAGTCCAACTCTCACATCCATACATGACCACTGGGAAAACCATAGCCTTGACTAGATGGATCTTTGTGGACAAAGTAAAATCTTTGCTTTTTAATATGTATCTAGATTGGTCATAACTTTCCTTCCAAGGAGTAAGCGTCTTTTAATTTCATGGCTGCAATCACCATCTGCAGTGATTTTAGAGCCCAGAAAAATAAAATCAGCCACTGTTTCCACTGTTTCCCCATCTATTTCCCATGAAGTGATGGGACCAGATGCCATGATCTTAGTTTTCTGAATGTTGAGCTTTAAGCCAACTTTTTCATTCTCCACTTTCACTTTCATGAAGAGGCTCTTTAGTTCTTTACTTTCTGCCATAAGGGTGGTGCCATCAGCATATCTGAGGTTATTGATATGTCTTCCGACAATCTTGATTTCAGCTTGTACTTCATCCAGCCCAGCATTTCTCATGATGTACTCTGCATATAAGTTAAATAAGCAGGGTGACAATATACAGCCTTGATGAACTCCTTTTCCTATTTGGAACAGTCTGTTGTTCCATGTCCAGTTCTAACTGTTGCTTCCAGACCTGCATACTGCTTTCTCAAGAGGCAGGTCGGTTGGTCTGGTATTCCCATCTCTTTCAGAATTTTCCACAGTTTATTGTGATCCACACAGTCAAAGGCCTTGGCATAGTCAATAAAGCAGAAATAGATGTTTTTCTGGAATTCTCTTCCTTTTTCCATGATCCAGCAGATGTTGGCAATTTGATCTCTGGTTATTCTGCCTTTTCTAAAACCAGCTTGAACATCTGGAAGTTCACAGTTCACGTACTGCTGAAGCCTGGCTTGGAGAATTTTGAGCCTTACTTTACTAGCATGTGAGATGAGTGCAATTGTGCAATAGTTTGAGCATTCTTTGGCATTGCATTTCTTTGGGACTGGAATGAAAACTGACCTTTTCCAGGCCTGTGGCCACTGCTGAGTTTTCCAATTTGCTGGCATATTGAGTGCAGCACTTTCACAGCATCATCTTCCAGGATTTGAAATAGCTCAACTGGAATTCCATCACCTCCACTAGCTTTGTTCATAGTGATGCTTCCTAAGGCCCACTTGACTTCACAATGCCAGGATGTCTGGCTCTAGGTGAGTGTGAGTGAGCATACCATCATGATTATCTGGGTCGTGAAGATCTTTTTTATACAGTTCTTCTGTGTATTCTTGCCACCTCTTCTTAATATCTTCTGTTTCTGTTAGGTCCATACCATTTCTGTCCTTTATTGAGCCCATCTTTGCATGAAATGTTCCCTTGGTATCTCTAATTTTCTTAAAGAGATCTCTAGTCTTTCCCATTCTATTGTTTTCCTCTATTTCTTTGCACTGATCGCTAAGGAAGGCTTTCTTATCTCTCCTTGCTATTCTTTGGAACTCTACATTCAAATGGGTATATCTTTCCTTTCCTCCTTTGCTTTTAGCTTCTCTTCTTTTCACAACTATTTGTAAGGGCTCCCCAGACAGCCATTTTGCTTTTTTGCATTTCTTTTTCTTAGGGACAGTCTTGATTTCTGTCTCCTGTACAATGTCACGAACCTCCATCCATAATTCATCAGGCACTCTGTCTATCAGATCTAGTCCCTTAAATTTATTTCTCACTTCCACTGTATAGTCATAAGCCATTTGATTTAGGTCATACCTGAATGGTCTAGTGGTTTTCCCCACTTTCTTCAATTTAAGTTTGAATTTGGCAATAAGGAATTCATGATCTGAGCCACAGTTAGCTCCTGGTCTTGTTTTTGCTGACTGTATAGAGCTTCTCTAACAGGGAGTAAATAAAATGACCATATTTGCTTTGAAATATTTCAGAATAAAATTTATCATAAACTTATGAAATAGAATTATATTTAAATATCAAAGGAGTGTTATATGATGAGTATTACAATGACATTTACAAACCAAGCATGTGCTCAGAGTGTGTAGTTGCAATAAATACACGGCAAATTTTTTCAGTCTCAATATTCAAATTGATATTTAATATACACTGAATAATTATCACTACTCAAAATGTGTTTCTAAAAACAGAACTCGGAGAAGGCAGCAGCAAAGGCGTGTGGATGAGCAAGGAATAGAGGCTATTTAGAGGTTGAAATCCAATTTATGGCTCTCACAGTAATCTCCTCTATGATCTTGACTACCAGTCCATTAACTTCCCAATGCTCGCCTTATCTGGGAAAGAAAAAGCTAGTGAGCTCTAATCACCTCTAAAAGACAGTTTGTGTTTGAGGCCATGACACGAAAAAGGAAGAGGGTATATTTCAATCCTTAAATTTCACCTCAACTCCCAGGACAATTTTATTAAATGAGCAATTAATTAATACACACCTATTCTCATCAGTTGTACATCCATGTTAATTGGGCTTTAATAAGTAAGATCAAATCTATTAAATAGGCAAATTGTATAGTTAACAAAGGAATTCAAATCCACAGAATCACAGAGCTATAGAGACAGGTAATCCTAGAATTGAACTGCTGCTAAGTCACTTCAGTCGTGTCCGACTCTGTGTGACCCTAGAGACAGCAGCCCACCAGGCTCCCCTGTCCCTGGGATTCTCCAGGCAAGAACACTGGAGTGGGTTGCCATTTCCTTCTCCAATGCATGAAAGTGAAAAGTGAAAGGGAAGTCGCTCAGTCATGTCCGACTCTTAGAGACCCCATGGACTGCAGCCTACCAGGCTCCTCTGCCCATGGGATTTTCCAGGCAAGAGTACTGGAGTGGAATGCCATTGCCTTCTCTAGCCTATTCATTTTATAGATTTGGAGAATCAGAACCAAGTTCATATCTTCCAAGCCTGAATTCTCTTCTACCATTCCACTTGTGAGATTTTCTTTTTAAGGTTCTAGAGTCTTCTTTTAAGGCAGTTTTAGGTCTCTCAACTACAAAGAGTGAAATTGAGTCCCCCTAAAATTGAGTTCCTGTGCAAAGTTTAAGACTAACCTCTCTATCCAAATTGTTCTTCTTTTTCTTTCCCAACACCTGTTCCTCTCAAGATTAAAGAATATCAAAGAAAAGGGGGAACTGAAACCAAGCAAGACTCTCTGGGGCCATTCCAGGCACAAAGTCCTTCCATGTCCCCCATTTCTTGTTTTAAAGGAAAAAGGTTTCTGTCTCTTAGACCTCCTGGGAGTTCCAAAGGGCAGATTTAAGTAGTCACTAATTAGGGAAGTAAAGAAGTGCAGAGAAAGAATAGTGCAGAGATGAGTCTTGGTCTTGGCTCCCTGCCAAGAGCCATACAGAACCACCTGATACACAGTCCCTGAGTGCTTCCACAGGAACTAAGGCCCCCAGTCAGGTGGAGCAAAACCGGCTGGGACCAGAGGCTGATAACTGAGATACCTGAAACACCACCTGGTTACCTCATCACCAGCAAATCAGAGGAAGGTCACACACCCTGCAGACCTCCCTGCAAACTTCTATTAAAACTGTTCCCTGAAAACTACTGGGGAGTTCAGGTCTTTTGAGCATGAGCCAGTCCTTTAATTTCTCCACTCCAAACTTCAACATTTCAGTTTGCTTGACCTCACTGTGCACTAAACACACAAACTTGGGTTCGACAAGAAAAAAAAAAAAAAGATGTAACAGGCAGTGCTGAACACTGATGGTCCAGATTAGGGTTTGGTTGAAAAGATGTCCTTGAGATGAGATACTGGGGAAAGCCATTAACCTCGGGGACGAATGAAAGAGCAGATAGATAAAGAGATATCCAGAGAACTTTAACTTAATAATCTCCATATCCCACAAGTACAGCACATGGTTATCTACAAAGTAAAGAATCGGGTAGATGGACATCAGAGTGAGAAATAAATGCTAGAATGCAATAGAAATGTTCACTTTACTAATCAATAAAAGGTTACTAAATTAGCAGTTGGCAAGGAAAATGTTCAATAAAATGTCATCATATCCACAATGATTTTGAGTACCTACAAGCAAATTCTAAGCAAAGAAAAGATGATTATCAGCAGGTAATATGTGCTAAATGCCTAGAAAATCAACAAACTCATTGTGTTTAATGATAGACAAAAATTATTGTTTAATCATCTTAAATATACAGCCTCTGTAACCTAATCTTTATGGCTCAGAGAACAACTGCTAAAAAGTGATTTGAGTAAAACTCTTGAGATTCTAGAGTAAAAAGCTCAACAGATCCTCTCTCAAAAAGCATTGATAAGACTGAAAAATAAAATTATCCAAAACTAACATTTCAGAATTTTGAAATGGACCGAAGGTAAAATTTCATTGGAAATGGACTGATGGCATATCACAAATTGAGATGAGTTTATCCAAGAAAAAAAGCTTAAATCTTGGGTCATAACTGTAGGCATCTGTGGGGTTTTAGCCTGGAACTGTTTCCAACCCCCGACCCAGCACCATCAGCTACATAGATCTACTAGGGTCAGGGTAAGCTGTGAAAACCAGCAGTTTTATTGCCTGAGAGGGACACTGACTTAGAGAAAAAGTTAAAAAAAAAAAAGTGCTCCTAGGAACTGCCGATAAGGGTAGTGCTCCCTTCAGCAGCACATATACTGGAAAAAAAAAAAAAAAAGTAGTCACCTTGATGTTAACAGGATGGGGAAGACCAAGATCACAGCTGACCTGAGTCAGTGATCCTATATAGCACTAGTAAAAACAGGCAGACTAGCTAGAAATTTAACAGGATGATTCAGAGACTGAGATTCATGTATTGGGTTTTGATAAGCTACTACATACCCCTGGTAACCTGAGACTGCACATAAGGACATGGTCAGGCAAGAGGGAAATCACACACACTTCGCTAATTAGGAGGTCATGCACACGTGCAGAGGTAAAACAAGAGGGCTGAGCAATGACACTTGCCCTGGTGGTCCAGTGGCTAAGACTTCGCCTTCCAATGCAGGGGATGAGGGCTTGATCCCTGGTCCTTAGGGAACTAAGAATCCCACATGCCACAGGGAGTAGCCAGAAATTAAAAAAATAAATAAATAAACACAACATTGTAAATTAACTGTACTTCAATTTAAAAAAAAATTAGAAGAGGACTGAGCAGTAAATAAAAGTCAGGGAAGATTTGTAAACTGATAGAACTTTGAATGCATTACCCCAACCACACATATATCCATTGGCAAAGGGTGGAAACACTACCAATTTGAAATGTTTGAACATGAAGGAAATGTTACCCCTAAATATGCTACTTTGGCACAAGGATTATTTTGAATTGAAGGCAGTTGAGAAGCAGATAAAAGAAAAGATCCCTGCCTTCTTTCTCTCTGCCTAAAAGCAGGACACAAGTTTTCAAAGATGTCTCTCCTCTCCTCTCTACTAAAAAGGATGAAAGTCTGTCATTGGAGACAACTTTAGACCCTATTAGCCCAATGCCTTTTATCTACCATTATTTTCCCATATATTTACATTCCTATAGTTTGATGCTCTTGAGGCCTATAATTGCTTTCCTTTGTCTGTCATTTCTTTACCAATTTATTGTACTTTGTTGGAGGTACATTATAAGTCTGAATTCTAAGCCAGATCTCTGAGTTACTCTTCCTAGAACTATATATATATACATATATATATATGTATATATATATATTAACTTATGTTTTTATTTTATCTTATTAATCTTTTATTATAGAACCTCAGACAAGAATTTAAGATAAATAGAGGAAAAATTTTTCACCCCTACAAACAAAACTTTGGCCAAACACTGGCTGAATATCAAGTCATGCTTGCTGAAGAGTGACTCCAAGGAAATCAGATTTTAATATACATGCAAAACTTAAGGAAAAACAGTAAAAAAAAAAAAAAAAAGCTAAACAGAGACATCAATGGCTACACATCAAGGGGGAGACAGACTCCACAGAATTAGTCCAGGCAGCTTCCTTAAAAAACAAATAAAAGAGCAACAAAAAATCCAGAAAGGGAAAAATCAGAATACAAAATTATATTAAAAATGCCCAGTTTCAACAACAAAAAATGTATGTGGAAAAAATAGGAAAATTTGATTCTTCTTGGGGGAAGAAAAAAATAGGCAATTAGAAATGTTTCTGAAGGTTCCCAGATATTGAACATGGCAGAGAAAGATTACAAAACAACTGATAAATATATTTAAGATACTAAAAGAACCATATTTAAAGAATTAAAGGAAGTTATTATGACAAAGACATATTAAATAGACAATTTCAATAGAAAGCATTTTTAATGAAAATCCTGGAGTTGACAAGTACAATAACCAACTACTAAATCTGACTTTAGGAAAAGTAGAAACAATATTCTTTCATTTACTCTTTCATAACATTCCCTAAGGCCAATATAAATAAAGACAGCAAGAAAATAAATTACAGAACAATATCCCTTATGAATATAGATGTAAAATTTCCTCAACAAATATTAGCAAGTCAAATCCAATAATATTTGATAATGATTAAACACCATGGCTAGAAACAGGGAAAGGAGAACTACAAGGCTGCATATTGTCACCTTGCTTATCTAACTCCTATGAAGAGTACATCATGCAAAATAACAGGCTGGATGAAGCATAAGCTGACATCAAGATTGCCAGGAGAAATATCAATAACCTCAGACATGCAGATGATACCACCCTTATGGCAGAAAGCAAAGAGGAACTAAAGAGCCTCTTGACGAAAATGAGAGAGAGGAGAGTGAAAGAGCTGGCTTAAAACTCAACATTCAAAAAACTAAGATCATGACATCTGATCCCATCACTTCAGGTCAAACAGAGAGGGAAATAATGGAAACAGTGACAGACTTTATTTTCTTGGGCTCCAAAATTACTGCAGATGGTGACTGCAGCCATTAAATTAAAAGATGCTTGCTCCTTAGAAGGAAAGTTATGACCAACCTAGACAGCATATTAAAAAGCAGAGACATTACTTTTTCAACAAAGGTTTGTCTAGTCAAAGCTATGGTTTTTCCAGTAGTCATGTATGGATGTGAGAGTTGGACTATGCAGAAAGCTGAGCACCGAAGAATTGATGCTTTTGAATTGTGGTGTTGGAGAAGACTCTTGAGAGTCCCTTGGACTGCAAGGAGATCCAACCAGTCCATCCTAAAGGAGATCAGTCCTGAATATTTATTGGAAGGACTGATGCTAAAGCTGAAACTCCAATACTTTGGCCACCTGATGCAAAGAATGGACTCCTCAGAAAAGACCCCAATTCTGAGAAAGATTGAAGGCAGGAGGAAAGGGGAGACAGAGAATGAGATGGTTGGATGACATCACTGACTCGATGGACATGAGTTTAAGCAACCTCTGGGAGATGGTGATTTACAGGGAAGCCTGTTGTGCTACAGTCCATGGGGTCGCAAAGAGTCAGACATGACTGAGCAACTGAACTGAACTGAAATACCATGACCAAGTGGGATTTATCTTTGAAATGTAAAGTTGGTTTTCTATCTCAAGATCAATCAATGTAATACGTTTATTAAAGAACAAAAATCATATGACCATCTCAATAAATACAGAAAAGACATCTGATAAAAATTCAACATATTCACAACTTAAATTCAACCAAAAAGGAAAAGAAGACAGTCTTCTTCAACTTGATAAAGAGCATTTAAGAAAATATATGACTAATATCAAACTACACTTTGCTTTCCCATTAAGTTTGAGAACAAGGCAAGACTGTCAGTGTCTGCTCTGCTGTCATCTCTTCTATTTAACATTGTACTGGAGTTCTTGCCAGTGCAATAAAGCAAAATAATAATAAAACAATAATAGAAAGGAAGAAGTAAAATGAAAAAAGTAAAACTGTAAAAATTTCTTCATGCACAGTAAAATCTTTATAAAATTCTAGGAAATACAAAAAACACTGCTACAACAAATAAACATATCAGCAGGTTCACAAAATACAAGACTAATATTTAATAACTCATTGTATTTTACACATTAACAATGAGCAATGAGAAAAGGATGAGGGGAAGGGACAGTTAGGGAGTTTGGGATTGACATGTACACACTGCTATATTTAAAATGGATCACCAATAAGGTCCTACTGTACAGCACAGGGAACTCTGTTCAATGTTACCCAGCAGTCTGGATGGAAGGGGAGTTTGGGGCAGAATTGAGACATGTATATGTATGCGTGTGCTCAGTCACGTCTGACTCTTCCCAGTTCCATGGGCTGTTGTAGTCTGCCAGGCTCCTCTGTCCATAAATTTTCCAGACAAGAATACTAGAACAGGTTGCCATTTCCTACTCCAGAGATCTTCACAACCCAGGGGTTGAACTTGGGTCTCTTTTGTCCCCTGTATTGGCAGGCAGATTTTCCACTCAGTAGAATACTATTCAGCAACAAAAAGGAACTAACTACTGATCCATGCTACAATTTGCTCAGAAATATTATCCAAAAGACAAAAAGATTATATATTGCATAAATCCACTTAACTGAACTGTTCCAAACAAAAAACTGAAGAAATAGGCAGTAGATCAATCACTTTCAAGCAAGGAGGTAGGAGCAGAAATTGACCAGCAACAGGCAAGAGAAATTCTTTGAGTTGATAGAAATGTTCTAAAATGGAATTATAATTGCAAAATCCTATAAATTGACTAAAATCATTAAATTTTACACTTAGAACAGATGAATTTGATGGTATGTGAATTTCACTTTAAGAAAGCTACTAAAGTAAATGATAGATAAAAAATTAAGTGACTAGGGGTATAATTCAAGCCACTTGCAAATAATATGGCCTGAAATTATGCATAGGACTCTATCCTTCCTTGATTTCCCTTACAGTAGGGGATGGTGCAATCAGTTCTCTGTCGACTTCAAATCATGATTTGGAAGAGATCTGGGAACTTAACTAAATAAAGGAAACAAGTGACACAAGTTGTTTTAAACAAGTCTTTAAAATAAAGTTTTAAAGACCAACTGAAAACCTAAACCACAGTGTATGACCATAAAAAGATTAAGATCACACACAGGTCACTGAGCACTAAATTTCATTACACTCCATTTTAATCACAGATAATAGATGAATGAAACCATGAATGCTGATATCTCTGAGCCCTAATGTGAGCATCAAAAAGAATCTGAGTCAATTGTTCTAAAAGTCAGAAAATTTAAATATTCACACTTTGCATCCTTCTCTCTTTCCACACAAAGAAACTGATAAACTGAGATTTCTGAAGTCACTGTTTTCCCAGATAAAATACTTCAGAAATTCTTTTCCCACATTTGTAACAATTTAATAATTCTCATTTCTTACCTGAGAAAGACAAATAAGACTTTTCCTCTTTCTAAGGATTAAATTGGGGTGAGGAAAGCAGGTTTCTCTAACCCTACATACATTCAAACAAAATATGGATGTTTTACTGATATTTATTGATACTGGACTTATAACCACAAAACTTTAAAATACTATCATATTAGGCATTGAAGACTTTGAAATGCTTAGACACAAATATTTAATGGGCAGTGTTGTACGCACTGAGCAAGGGTTTAAAAGCAAACAGTTGCTTACAGAATGTGTATTGTTATGGAAGCTGCAGTAAGGACAAAGAAAATAAGATTAGAAAACATTATCATAATGGATAAGAGCTCATTTACAAACTCCATACAAAACCTTTCTTCCTTGAGTTATGCTTAAAATCAACCTGATCTCCTATTGTTATCATCAAGTTCAAAATAACTCTCCTGAGGTTTTAGGAGCCAGGTTGATTTTTATATTTATCTTGCTTACCCAGGATTCTCATTGAGCCTGAGTTACAGGATGTGGGGAGGAGTATTACAGAATCTGTAACAAATTGACCTTATTTAACAACACTAAGAGATTACCAAAGATCTTTAATACTAGCGCTTGATTTCTATTTTTATAAAGATGGACTCATTCTGCTTTTCAAAACTAAGCTGGAAGGCGATCAGTTCAGTTCACTTCAGGTGCTCAGTCATGTCTGACTCTGCGACCCCATGGACTGTAGCACACCAGGCCTCCAGGTCCATGACCAACTCCTGGACTTTACTCAAACTCAGGTCCATTGAGTCAGTGATGCCATCCAATCATCTCATCCCCTGTCATACCCTCTCCTCTTGCCTTCAATCTTTCCCAGCATCAGGGTGTTTTAAAATGAGTTAGATCTTCGCATCAAGTGGCCAAAACATTGGAGTTTCAGCTTCAACATCAGTTTTTCCAATGAACATTCAGGGCTGATTTCCTTTAGGTTGGACTGGTTGGATCTCCTTGCAGTCCAAGGGACTCTCAAGAGTCTTCTCCAACACCACAGTTCAAAAGCATCAATTCTTCTGCATTCAGATTTCTTTATGGTCCAGCTCTCACATCCATACATGAATACTGGAAAAACCATAGATTTGACTAGATGAACCTTTTTTGCAAAGTAATGTCTGTGCTTTCTAATATGCTGTTTAGGTTGGTCGTAACTTTTCTTCCAAGGAGCAAGGGTCTTTTAATTTCATGGCTGCAGTCACCATCTGCAGTGATTTTGGAGCCCCCCAAAATAAAGTCTGACACTGTTTCCCCATCCTTTTGCATGAAGTGATGGGACCAGATGCCATGATCTTAGTTTTCTGAATGTTGAGCTTTAAGCCAACTTTTTCACTCTCTTCTTTCACTTTCAGCAAGAGGATCTTTAATTCTTCTTCATTTTCTGCCATAAGGGTGGTGTCATCTGCCTACCTGAGCTTATTGATATTTCTCCTGGCAATCTTGATTTCAGCTTCTGCTTCATCCAGCCCAGCGTTTCTCACAATGTACTCTGTATATAAGTTAAATAAGCAGGGTGAGAATATATAGCCTTGATGTACTCCTTTCCTGATTTGGAAACAGTCTGTTGCTCCATGTCCAGTTTCAACTGTTGCTTCCAGACCTGCATACAGATTTCTCAAGAGGCAGGTCAGGTGGTCTGGTATTCCCATCTCTTTCAGAATTTTCCACAGTTTGTTGTGGTCCACACAGTCAAAGGCTTTGGCACAGTCAATAAAGCAGAAGTAGATGTTTTTCTGGAACTCTCTTGCTTTTTCAATAATCCAACAGATGTTGGCAATTTGATCTCTGGTTTCTCTGCCTTTTCTAAATCCAGCTTGAACATCTGGAAGTTCATGGTTCACATACTGTTGAAGCCTGGCTTGGAGAATTTTGAGCATTACTTTACTAGTGTGTAGGACGAAAGCAATTGTGTGGTAGTTTGAGCATTCTTTGGCATTGCCTTTCTTAGAGACTGAAATGAAAACTAACCTTTTCCAGTCCTGTGGCCACTGCTGAGTTTTCCAAATTTGCTAGCACATTGCATTCAGCACTTTCATAGAGTCATCTTTTAGTATTTGAAATAGCTCAACTGGAATTCCATCACCTCCACTAGCTTTGTTCATAGTGATGCTTCCTAAGGCCCACTTGACTTCACAATGCCAGGATGTCTGGCTCCAGGTTGGTGATCACACCATAGTGATTATCTGGGTCATGAAGATCTTTTTTGTACAGTTCTTCTGTGTATTCTTGCACCTCTTCTTAACATCTTCTGCTTCTGTTAGGTCCATACCATTTCTGTCCTTTATTGTGCCCATCTTTGCATGAAATGTTCCCTTGGTATCTCTAATTTTCTTGAAGAGATCGCTAGACTTTCCCATTCTATTGTTTTCCTCTATTTCTTTGCATTGATTGCTGAGGAAGGCTTTCTTATCTCTCCTTGCTATTCTTTGAAACTATGAGCCATGTCATGTAGGGCCACCCAAGACGGTTGGGTCATGGTGGAGAGTTCTGACAAAATGTGGTCCACTGGAAAAGGGAATGGCAAACCACTTCAGTATTCTTGCCTTGAGAACCCCATGAACAGCATGAAAAAGCAAAAAGATAGGACACTGAAAGATGAACTCCCCAGGTCGGTACGTGCCCAATATGCTACTGGAGAACAGTGGAGAAATAACTCCAGAAAGAATGAAGAGAGAGAGCCAAAGCAAAAACAACACCCAGTTGTGGATGTTACTGGTGATAGAAGCAAGGTCCAATGTTATAAAGAGCAATATTGCACAGGAACCTGGAATGTTAGGTCCATAAATCAACGCACGTTGGAAGTGGTCAAACAGGAGATGGCAAGAGTGAACATCAAAAATTTTAGGAATCAGCGAACTAAAATAGAGTGGAATGGATGAATTCAACTCAGATGACCATTATATCTACTACTGTAGGCAAGAATCCCTTAGAAGAAATACAGTAGCCATTATAGTCAACAAAAGAGTCCAAAACGCAGTATTTGGCTGCAATCTCAAAAATGACAGAATGATCTCTGTTCATTTCCAAGGCAAACCATTCAATATCACAGTAATCCAAGTCTATGCTCTGACAAGTAATGCTGAAGAAGCTGAAGCTGACGGTTCTATGAAGACCTACAAGACCTTCTAGAACTAACACTCAAAAAAGATACCCTTTTCATTACAGGAGACTGGAATGCAAAAGTAGGAAGTCAAGAGATACCTGGAGTAACAGGCAAATTTGACCTTGGAGTACAGAATGAAGCAGGGCAAAGGCTAACAGAATTTTGCCAAGAGAAGGTACTGGTCATAGCAAACACCCTCTTCCAACAACACAAGAGAAGACTCTACACATGGGCATAACCAGATGGTCAATACTGAAATCAGATTGATTATATTTATTGCAGCCAAAGATGAAGAAGTTCTATACAGTCAGCAAAAACAAAACTGGGAGCTGACTGTGGCACAGACCATGAACTCCTTTTTGCCCAATTCAGATTTAAATTGAAGAAAATAGAGAAAACCACTAGACCATTCAAGTATGACCTAAATCAAATCCCTTATGATTATACAGTGGAAGTGAGAAATAGATTCAATGGATTAGATCTGATAGACAGAGTGACTGAAGAACTAGGACAGAGGTTCATGGCATTGTACAGGAGGCAGGGATCAAGACCATCCCCAAGGAAAAGAAATGCAAAAAGGTAAAATAGTTGTCTGAAGAGGCCTTACAAATAGCTGTGAATAGAAGAGAAATGAAAGGCAAAGGAGAAAAGGAAAGATATACCCATTTGATTGGAAGGCAATGAGAAGTTTTAATAGAGAAATCCTTAGTCACATTCACTTTAAGACAGGAATGGGCTGTGAGCATAGACTAAACTTTCAAAATAAAGCTACTTGTGAAATAAAAGAAGCCCTCTTGATGTGCTGTTCTGTTTGTTAAAGGTACAGAGCTCAAAACTGCATCATCAATGCTACAAATAGCCAGAAGTATGGAGTACACGTCTGTGGGACATCTCTCATAAAGACCTCCTGTGTATTCTTAGCACAAGTGAAGAGGAGCAAACCTCTCTGTTCACTGACTGCTTTTCTAGATTATATCCTGTCCATATATTCATAAGATGATTTACTTTTCCCCTCCACTATATAAAATTACAGCCTCGTATTTTCATTTGTCTGTTTTTAGATGTTGATGTTATTACTGCTTTCTTGAGTCTTGAAGTTAGCCATCAATAAGAAGACATTAAGGTATTTGTGTTTATTTTGATCTTTCTGGATACTTAGGATAAATAATGTTTCAGTGCAAAGACCTCTGAGGTCAATTGACTTGAGTAGAAGTCTAGGTTTTGTCACTAACCAGCTGTGAAAACTGGGGAAATTTCCTTAATCTCTCTAAGCTTCTCTAGAGTGGTAGAGAGATGATTTTTAAAAATGGCATATATAAACTATGACAAAGCCTGACTGAGAGGGTTCATTCAGTAAGACAAACAAGAGGACATTTTCATAATTAAATCTGAGTGTTTGATCTTAGGAGTTACCTGACTCCTGCAATTCAGTTTATGCATTATGGAACAATTAAGGCTATAGAGAAATGCATTATACTGAGAATTATCCAGATCTTAATGCCTGTTCTACCAAGGAAGGGGTGAGCAAACTATTGCCCAGAGGACAACCAGTCTACTACCTGTTTCTGCAAATAAAGTCTCATTAGAACACACTATATCTAATAATCACATACCACCTATGACTACTTTTACTTTGCAAAGGCAGAGTTAAATAATTATTACAGAAACTGTATGGCCTATAAAGCCAAAAATATTTACTATCTGATTTTTCTGAAAAAGTTTACTTACCCCTCCTGATATTAGAGCTTGCTATGCAGGCGCATACAGCAAAACCAGTACCAGAACCTATATAGTCAGAGATAATTTCAACCTTAATCATTCAAACTTAATCTACTAAGAAATTATAAGCAGGGAAAAAATAAACTGTGACTGATAACACTTTGACAAAAAATTCCAGGAGAATATGCCATGATTATGATTCCAGTAGAATTTCTTAAAGATCCTACATTCTGATTGGAGGGTAGGGAGATGTTGAATGTAAAGTAAAACTTTCTTAATGTATTTTCCAACTTAAATTATCAACACTCAAGTAATTTGCAGAAGAACAAGTTTATTCCAAAACAGACTTATTTCCTGAGTGACAGCTAGGTATCAAAGAGTCTACAGAAGTGTTATCTCACGGGCACTGAGACATTTTTTATGTATATCTGTTTTTAAAGTTTAAACAATGAACACTGCACAAAAGACAGAGACTCATGGAAAGATAGCAGTCTATCAGCCTTTCTTAATCAGTATTTCATGAGATCATTAAGAACTGATGGTCCAAGATATCCGTTATATATAGTGAATCAATTTATCTCCTACGTATCTAGAATGGTAGTAGTATACTATCCTTAGGAGAACTCAGGAACGAGTAGCTCAATCATTTTCTACACACCTTCCGTTCAGTTCAGTTCAGTTCAGTCGGTCAGTCGTGTCCAATTCTGTAACCCCATGGACTGCGGCAGGCCAGGCCTCCCTATCACCAACTCCTGGAGTTACTCAAACTCATTGAGTCAGTGATGCCATCCAACCATCTCATTGTCTGTCATCCCCTTCTCCTCCTGCCTTCAGTCTTTCCTAGCATTAGAGTCTTTTCCAGTGAGTCAGTTCATCGCATCAGGTGGCCAAAGTATTGGAGTTTCAGCTTCAGCATCAGTCCTTCTAATGAATATTCAGGATCTTCTATTATGCCTTAGTTTTTTCATAGAACACTAGTAGACAAAAGCTGGTACTTACTGGGTTGGACTATGATTTAGTCACACTTTCTTGACAAGATGTATAATGCCCTACTCTCTGTCTTCAGACTTGACCATCAAGGAATGTCTATGGGTTGTGAATTAGATCTAAACCAACTAGGATGACAGATTATAAAGAAACCACAGAATCATCACAGCTCTGGAGTTAAACACATACTAATGATGAGACTTTGGTAAACTAAATATAATGCTTGCTGTGCTGTGCTTAGTCACTCAGTCATGTCTGACTCTATGTGACCCCATGGACTGTAGACCACTAGACACCTCTGTCCATGGGGATTCTCCAGGCAAGAATACTGGAGAGGGTTGCCATACGCTCCTCCAGGGGTTCTTCCCAACTCAGGGATTGAACCCAGGTCTCCCACCCTGCAGGCAGATTCTTTACCATCTGAGCCACCAGGGAAGCCCCATAATGGGCTTACAACTTAGTAGGGGCTCAATAAATGATCATGGTTATTAATTTTTCCTACAACTACATCCAATTCTCAAAATCATCTAGTAGAAAGAACCATCTTGCTTTAAATGCACCATACCATAATAGCCAACCAGAGTCTTGTAAGAGAATGTTTAGAAGATGAGAATGAAAGAAATACTTGAGAATATTTTAGATTTTCAGTAAGTTACTAAGTCAGAAATCAAAGATGTAAGTGACTAAAGAATCACTATTCTTACCATCCTTACTTAGAAAATAATGCAATTTTATAATGCCTGAATTTTTAAACGTGGATTTAAATCTTAATAGAAGAAACAATGTTTTACAATTCTAAATAGAGTATAACCTTTATTTTTTTTTAATTTATTTTTTAACTTTACAATATTGTATTGGTTTTGCCATATATCAAAATGAATCTGCCACAGGTATAAAAATTCTGAATCACCACTGTGTATACCTGTAACTTACACAATATTGTACATCAACTTTTTGTCAATAAAATTAATTAGGAGGACCAGAGCATATAGGTTTATTGTTATATGAAAGTGAGAAGACTCTTCATCCTACAAGAAAATTTACTGGTAATTAGGAAAATACAAATAAAATGAAAATGAGAGAACGTTTCCACACATTTTTATTTGTAAAAACTAAAAATAAATAATAAATATCGATTGTTACCAATGGATACAGATAAATACTCTCACACAGATAGAACTATATATTGGTTCAGTAGTTTCAGAGGGTAATTTAATATCTGTTTTTTGTGCACATCTTTTCACTCAGTAATTCCACTTCTATGAATCCGTGCTGCAAAATTCTAACATGTTTGAAGATATGTGTTCAAAAATATAATTGTATACTTTTTGCAATTAAAAACAAACAAAAATTCCATCAATAAGGAAATGTATACAGCAATTATGATTATACTATGTCATGGACACAATACAACCATTTTAATCATGAAATAATTTTTATATGCTACTTTGAAAAATCATCCCAGATATACTGTTAATTGTGAAGAGACTTTAAAAGAAACAAATTCCAGAACAATCTCCACAGTATACTATTATTTTTGTTGATAGGGTGCATTTGTGCACATGTGTGCACATACATAATTCCAACTGCAAAGAAAAGTATGAGGAAAGAGATATACCAAACAGATAATAGGATTCTATCTGGGAAAAAAAGGATGGACTTGGGAAAAGGTGAATAGAGAAGAGTTAATAGTTTTACACTCTACTTACTAATTATTTTAAAATTATTTAAAATTTCCATCAAGCACACACTACTTTTGCAATCATAAGTACTTTGAATCATTACTAACAGATATGGTATCTATTGTTCCTACTTAGTTCAAATATAGATCTAGAAGTTCCACCTAATAATGAAGGTTTCTATCAATATGTCAGAAAATCCAGTTTTTCAAAAGTAAAGAACAATAAACATTTTAGGATAACTATACCGACAAAGAAAAGGATGCCTAATTTTAAATTCAGCAAGCATTCATTTAGTACTAGCAATGTGTCAATCATTGAGTTCCTTGGCATTGAAAGATTAATAAAACATATAGACCCTTGCTTCAAGGAGTCCTCAGGTTAGTTGAAGCATCTGGCATATAGACAGATTGCTTCAATATCCTAGGACAAATGCAGAGATTGAATCATCAAAAGGCTATAACAACAGTGAAGAGGAGGCCCAGAAAGGAAGTCTGGATAATGTCTGCTCGTAAACTCTAAGGAATTATCTCTAGGAACTGAGAGTCATCCATCTAACTGCAAATAAGCCCAATTAAAAACCAAAATACTAATAACTCTTCAGTATATTTTTCTACTTAAGGAGTAGAAAATTAAAGATCCATGTCAATACCATGTTACACTTTAGCTTACTAAGAACAAGTTAAAAGATTTGGAGTTACATGTTTATTTATTTCTTGTTGAGTTCCCACCAATATGTGTGTCAAACTAAGTCACTTCAGTCGTGTCCCACTCTTTGCAATCCTATGGACTGTAGCCTGCCAGGCTCCTCTGTCCATGGGATTCTCCAGGCAAGAATACTAGAGTGGGTTGCCATGCCCTCTTCCAGGGGATCTTCCCAACCCAGGGATCAAACCCGAGTCTCTTACAACTCTTGCATTGGCAGGCAGGTTATTTACCACTAGTGCCACCTGGGAAGCCCTGCCACCAATACAGTCATAGGCAATTATTCAGTCATTTATAGTTTATAAAGCATCTACACGTACATCATTTCACGTCCTCCTTACAATTTTTGTGTTAGATGGGAGGAATCTTTTCCACTAAACAGATTAGAGAAGGGACGATTACAGAGGTTACAGTAGACTGTCCCTAGTCAGATGACATTCTGCCAAAAATGGGGCATTTTTCTTCATCTGAAGGAAGATTCTGGATTTGAAAATACAATATTTAATAATTAGAGAAAATATAATAAAGTGTTTCTGTTTTCTCCATAACAAACAGCAGGACTTTTTAATGCCTTGCTTACATGATTACAGTAATTATCGTGGTAACAAGAGTAAAACATACTGTTAGAAAAGGAAAAAAAAATCACCCTAACTTCCCTGAGAACCTCTTAGAAAACACTTAAAATGGCACCTTATATTTTTTCAACTCTTAATTATTTCATGCAATTGTCCCTCCAACCAAAGCTCCTTTTACTGATAATTTAATTTTCCATTTCCATGAATTACTTCACCAAGTTACTACATCAACTGTGTGACATTTAGGAAACTAAACACAAAGTAGTTTACTTAAAAAAGGAAAGATTTAGAATCACTTAATATAAATTTCAAGAATATATATGTTTCGGGTATGTATTGATCTAAGGGTTCAAATAATGACATAAGGACCCAGATCCTTTCTTCCCACTGGTTCTGACCTCCTCAATGTTGGCATCAAATCTCAGAGGGCAAAATAATTGCCAAGAGTTCCAGACCACAGGCTTCCAGGTTCAAATCCAATAGGAAAAGTGCTTATACTTATCTTAGCAACCCAAGAAATTTTTGTTTTGCCTCATTGACTTTTATTGAGTGACATATTTATTCCTAAACTTTGGTCAGAATAAAAGTGATACTTTTAATGGTTAGGCATAAATCTCAAGTCAATCCCTGAAACTAGGGATGAGCCAATGTCACACAAAGTACACAGAACGAGAAGGAAAACAAAGTGTATCTCCCCAGGAAAATCAGCTTACAGTTGCCAGAAGGAAACTTAATGGATTTTGAAAGGCAGAAACAATAGTCATTCATGACAGATCCACATCGGTCTTATATTAAACTGCAAGCTCAATTTTGTATTAACTGAAGCCTGAATGCTGATTTTGAAGCATAAAGGTACATAAGGGTAAGAAAAGATGCTATAGATCAGGTTCCCTGAGAAGCAGACTCTGAAATGGAGATCACTTGTATGAATTTCACTGGGACATGCATTTATCAACTTGTAAGTGGGAAAGGAAAGAGTACTGAGCAGTGGAAAAGTTTGAGCTCTGAAAATGTTGGTCTTAGTCAATCCCACAGGGAACTTTGAAGCTAGTATGGTCTCCAGAGCTGTCCTGAATTGAGGCAAGTAATTGACTCCCCACATTGTCCAGTATTGAATATAGGTTGCTCCTATATCCAATTACTGGATATAACCTTAGGTGAAACAACAGCCTTCCCTGAATTGAGTTCCTGGGAGACACTCAGTTGCACCCTCCCAGCAGACAACACTACCAAAAGCTGGGGGAAAGAGCGACTTGATACTGATGTAGCTAATCTCGACAGCACACTGCAGCATTCAAGGGTTTACCTCGTGTGCTACCCAGATCCATTGGTAGTGATAGGCAGCCTCCCCGATAGCTCAGCAGGTAAAGAATCTGCCTGCCAATGCAGGACACACAGGACATTTGGGTTCAATCCTTTGGTCAGGAAGATCCCTTGGAGGAGGAAATGGCAACCCACTTCAGTATTCTTGTCTGAAAAATCCCATGGACAGAGGAGCCTGGAGGGCTATAGTCCAAAGAGTCAGACATGACTGAGTGCACAAACACACAAATATGCACTTGGAAACATCTCCTTTAGCATTTTGGTTGCTCTCTTTTCCTGGGAAAACTTTCAAGTAGAAAGCTAGTGGGACAAACTATAGCCCTCCACCACTGCAACTATTCTCGGGGCCTCAACCGATATTTATCATCTCCTTCCTTTACTACCAATTCAAGATTCTCCTCCGCCTGCCACAGCTAGTTCCTTTGCCAGTATAAGCCCATTTTCATCACACCTTTCTCAGGTTGCTGCCCTTGTCCACTTATGGTCAAAATTAGGCAGCAGAATACCAAGAGGTGCCCCCTGGATGTGTGTTTGAATCTGGTGTGTTCATTATATAAACACAATCCTACTTCCTCCTGATGATGATAGTCAATTATCCTTACCAGAGTGGTTCCCCCCCACCTCCGCTTTCTAATTTTTTGGCCCAAGGATATCACAGTGACTGGATCCTTAGTCATGGGTTAGAACTCAATGGGATGCTTTCTGGGTCTTCTGGTAGATGGATTCTCCCTCTGAGACCATAATCTCTAGACTCATAGAACCCAGAGGTATATGAATAAGAAAACAAATTTCTCAAAGGGTCTCAAAGTAATAGGAAGCAGGTCAACTCCTACTACCACTCTTTGGTTTCCAGACCTAAGCAGTTGACCTTGCTGGGGACACAGCATCATACAATGGTTATTGATTAAGAAAGATTGTATCTGATATTCTGTGCCCTTAGAAAGCTGTTCATTCATTACTTCATTACTCTGACAGGCCAGCAAATCTTGGTACAGGATGGAACAGTGAATAAATGGTCAAGCACTCACAGTTGCACCTCCTTTGTTGTAAAGTGGGTCTCTTGGTATGAAGCCATACTATGTGGAATTCTATGTCCATGGATTAAAGACTACTCACCCCTTGGATAGTGGAAATAGCTGAATTGCTGTGGACAGGAAACTCAAAACCATACCCAAAATGTATTCCAATCCCAGTCAACATTAATCTCTCCTCATTCCATGGTAGAAGGGGTCCAATATAAACAACCTATTGTAATAACTATAAGTGGCTAGTTAGTCTTTTCAAAGAATGGTGACAAATCAAGGGCCCAACATTGTCTCTGTTGCTGGAAGATTAGACATTAATCAGCAGCAACAAAGCTGAATTACCTGGGTGGTGCTGACAGGCTTCTAGACATCTTCAGGTATAATCACTGTTATCTATTTAGTTGTTTTATAAAATTTAGTACAAATTTTCTCTATCAAGCATTAATATAATGCAAAATCATTAATACAATGATTTCAGTAAAGGTGCAGTACACTAGATTAATATATCAGAAATAAACTGCTTTTTTATGCACTAACAATTTTAGCTATCAGGAAGAAAAATCAAGAAAAAAATTATATTCAAACTCTACTCTAGATTTTTAATTTTTGCTTTTATGTATTTGTTACCAATTTTGTACCTTTAAGAATCCAATCTTCAGTACCCATTTTTCACTAGGGAGCAAGATTACTGGCTTGACTGCTCTCTCTCCCTTTGGACTCTCCTTTTTCTCCACCAGGTCGCCTGTGTCTCCTCCCTAACCCCTCTCTACTCTACCCAACTCTGTGAATTTCTGTGTGTTCCAGACTGTGGAGAACACTTAGGGAACTGATTACTGGCTGGATCTGTCTCCCTCCTTTTCATTCCCGCCTTTTATCCTCCTGGCCACCTCTGCCTCCTTCCTCCTTCTTCTCTGTATAACTCCATGAACATCTCTGAGCGCTCCAGTTGTGGAGTGTACATAAGGAAGTGATTACTGGCTAGCCCACTCTCTCCTCTACTGATTCCACCTCATCTCATCTGGGTCACCTCTAACTCCCTCCTCCCTCTTCTCTTCTCCATGTAACGCTGTGAACCTCTCTGGGTGACCCTCACAGCAGAGAAACTTTTCATCTTTAACATAGATGTTTTATCAATGGTGCTGTATAGAAGGAGAAGTTTTGACACTACTGTAAAAATAAGACCGATAACTGGAAGCAGGAGGCTTAAGTCCAAACCCTGACTCCAGGGAACTCCTGACTCCAGGGAACGTTAATTGACAGGAGCTTATCAAACGCCTCCATACCTACACTGAAACCAAGCACCACACAAGGGCCAACAAGTTCCAGGGCAAGACATACCAAACAAATTCTCTAGCAACAAAGGAACACAGCCCTGAGCTCCAAGTACAGGCTGCCCAAAGTCACCCCAAAACCATAGACATCTCATAACTCAATACTGGACATTTCATTGCACTCCAGAGAGAAGAAATACAGCTCCACCCACCAGAACACCGACACAAGCTTCCCTAACCAAGAAACCTTGACAAGCCACCTGTACAAACCCACACACAGTGAGGAAACGCCACAATAAAGAGAACTCCACAAACTGCCAGAATACAGAAAGGACACCCCAAACCCAGCAATTTAAACAAGATGAAGAGACAGAGGAATACCCAGCAGATAAAGGAACAGGATAAATGCCCACCAAACCAAACAAAAGAGGAAGAGATAGGGAATCAACCTGATAAAGAATTCCGAATAATGATAGTGAAATTGATCCAAAATCTTGAAATCAAAATGGAATCACAGATTAATAGCCTGGAGACAAGGATTGAAAAGATGCAAGAAAGGTTTAACAAGGACCTAGAAGAAATAAAAAAGAGTCAATATATAATGCATAATGCAATAAATGAAATTAAAAACACTCTGGAGGCAACACATAGTAGAATAACAGAGGCAGAAGATAGGATTAGTGAATTAGAAGATAGAATGGTAGAAATAAATGAATCAGAGAGGATAAAAGAAAAACAAATTAAAAGAAATGAGGACAATCTCAGAGACCTCCAGGACAATATTAAACGCTACAACATTCGAATTATAGGGGTTCCAGAAGAAGAAGACAAAAAGAAAGACCATGAGAAAATACTTGAGGGGATAATAGTTGAAAACTTCCCTAAAATGGGGAAGGAAATAATCACCCAAGTCCAAGAAACCCAGAGAGTCCCAAACAGGATAAACCCAAGGCGAAACACCCCAAGACACATATTAATCAAATTAACAAAGATCAAACACAAAGAACAAATATTAAAAGCAGCAAGGGAAAAACAACAAATAACACAAAAGGGAATTCCCATAAGGATAACAGCTGATCTTTCAATAGAAACTCTCCAAGCCAGGAGGGAATGGCAAGACATACTTAAAGTGATGAAAGAAAATAACCTACAGCCCAGATTATTGTACCCAGCAAGGATCTCATTCAAATATGAAGGAGAAATCAAAAGCTTTACAGACAAGCAAAAGCTGAGAGAATTCAGCACCACCAAACCAGCTCTCCAACAAATACTAAAGGATATTCTCTAGACAGGAAACACAAAAACGGTATATAAATTCGAACCCAAAACAATAAAGTACATGGCAATGGGATCATACTTATCAGTAATTACCTTAAACGTAAATGGGTTGAATGCCCCAACCAAAAGACAAAAACTGGCTGAATGGATACAAAAACAAGACCCTACATATGTTGTCTACAAGAGACCCACCTCAAAACAGGGGACACATACAGACTGAAAGTGAAGGGCTGGAAAAAGATTTTCCATGCAAATAGGGACCAAAAGAAAGCAGGAGTAGCAATACTCATATCAGATAAAATAGACTTTAAAACAAAGGCTGTGAAAAGAGACAAAGACGGTCACTACATAATGATCAAAGGATCAATCCAAGAAGAAGATATAACAATTATAAATATATATGCATCCAACACGGGAGCACCGCAATATGTAAGGCAAATGCTAACAAGTATGAAAGGAGAAATTAACAATAACACAATAATAGTGGGAGACTTTAATACCCCACTCACACCTATGGATAGATCAACTAAACAGAAAATTAACAAGGAAACACAAACTTTAAACGATACAATAGACCAGTTAGACCTAATTGATATCTATAGGACATTTCATCCCAAAACAATGAATTTCACCTTTTTCTCAAGCGCACATGGAACTTTCTCCAGGATAGATCACATCCTGGGCCATAAAGCTAGCCTTGGTAAATTCAAAAAAATAGAAATCATTCCAAGCATCTTTTCTGACCACAATGCAGTAAGATTAGATCTCAATTACAGGAGAAAAACTATTAAAAATTCCAACATATGGAGGCTGAACAACACGCTGCTGAATAACCAACAAATCATAGAAGAAATCAAAAAAGAAATCAAAATTTGCATAGAAACGAATGAAAATGAAAACACAACAACCCAAAACCTGTGGGACACTGTAAAAGCAGTCCTAAGGGGAAAGTTCATAGCAATACAGGCATACCTCAAGACACAAGAAAAAAGTCAAATAAATAACCTAACTCTACACCTAAAGCAACTAGAAAAGGAAGAAATGAAGAACCCCAGGGTTAGTAGCAGGAAAGAAGTCTTAAAAATTAGGACAGAAATAAATGCAAAAGAAACAAAGGAGACCATAGCAAAAATCAACAAAGCCAAAAGCTGGTTCTTTGAAAGGATTAATAGAATTGACAAACCATTAGCCAGACTCATCAAGAAACAAAGGGAAAAAAATCAAATCAATAAAATTAGAAACGAAAATGGAGAGATCACAACAGACAACACAGAAACACAAAGGATCATAAGAGACTACTATCAAAAATTATATGCCAATAAAATGGACAACTTGGAAGAAATGGACAAATTCTTAGAAAAGTACAACTTTCCCAAACTGGACCAGGAAGAAATAGAAAATCTTAACAGACCCATCACAAGCACGGAAATTGAAACTGTAATCAAAAATCTTCCAGCAAACAAAAGCCCAGGTCCAGATGGCTTCACAGCTGAATTCTACCAAAAATTTAGAGAAGAGCTAACACCTATCCTACTCAAACTCTTCCAGAAAATTGCAGAGGAAGGTAAACTTCCAAACTCTTTCTATGAGGCCACCATCATCCTAATACCAAAAACTGACAAAGATCCCACAAAAAAAGAAAACTACAGGCCAATATCACTGATGAACATAGATGCAAAAATCCTTAACAAAATTCTAGCAATCAGAATCCAACAACACATTAAAAAGATCATACACCATGACCAAGTGGGCTTTATCCCAGGGATGCAAGGATTCTTCAATATCCACAAATCAATCAATGTAATACACCACATTAACAAATTGAAAAATAAAAACCATATGATTATCTCAATAGATGCAGAGAAAGCCTTTGACAAAATTCAACATCCATTTTTGATAAAAACTCTCCAGAAAGCAGGAATAGAAGGAACATACCTCAACATAATAAAAGCTATATATGACAAACCCACAGCAAACATTATCCTCAATGGTGAAAAATTGAAAGCATTTCCTCTAAAGTCAGGAACAAGATAAGGGTGCCCACTTTCACCATTACTATTCAACATAGTTCTGGAAGTTTTGGCCACAGCAATCAGAGCAGAAAAAGAAATAAAAGGAATCCAAACTGGAAAAGAAGAAGTAAAACTCTCACTCTCTGCAGATGACATGATCCTCTACATAGAAAACCCTAAAGACTCCACCAGAAAATTACTAGAACTAATCAATGATTATAGTAAAGTTGCAGGATATAAAATCAACACACAGAAATCCCTTGCATTCCTATACACTAATAATGAGAAAACAGAAAGAGAAATTAAGGAAACAATTCCATTCACCATTGCAACGGAAAGAATAAAATACTTAGGAATATATCTACCTAAAGAAACTAAAGACCTATATATAGAAAACTATAAAACACTGGTGAAAGAAATCAAAGAGGACACTAATAGATGGAGAAATATACCATGTTCATGGATTGGAAGAATCAATATAGTGAAAATGAGTATACTACCCAAAGCAATTTATAGATTCAATGCAATCCCTATCAAGCTACCAACGGTATTCTTCACAGAGCTAGAACAAATAATTTCACAATTTGTATGGAAATACAAAAAACCTCGAATAGCCAAAGCTATCTTGAGAAAGAAGAATGGAACTGGAGGAATCAACCTACCTGACTTCAGGCTCTACTACAAAGCCACAGTCATCAAGACAGTATGGTACTGGCACAAAGACAGAAATAGAGATCAATGGAACAAAATAGAAAGCCCAGAGATAAATCCACGCACATATGGACACCTTATCTTTGACAAAGGAGGCAAGAATATACAATGGATTAAAGACAATCTCTTTAACAAGTGGTGCTGGGAAAACTGGTCAACCACTTGTAAAAGAATGAAACTAGAACACTTTAACACCATACACGAAAATAAACTCAAAATGGATTAAAGATCTCAATGTAAGACCAGAAACTATAAAACTCCTAGAGGAGAACATAGGCAAAACACTCTCTGACATACATCACAGCAGGATCCTCTATGACCCACCTCCCAGAATATTGGAAATAAAAGCAAAAATAAACAAATGGGACCTAATTAAACTTAAAAGCTTCTGCACAACAAAGGAAACTATTAGCAAGGTGAAAAGACAGCCTTCAGAATGGGAGAAAATAATAGTAAATGAAGCAACTGACAAACAACTAATCTCAAAAATATACAAGCAACTCCTACACCTCAATTTCAGAAAAATAAATGACCCAATCAAAAAATGAGCCAAAGAACTAAATAGACATTTCTTCAAAGAAGACATACAGATGGCTAACAAACACATGAAAAGATGCTCAACATCACTCATTATCAGAGAAATGCAAATCAAAACCACTATGAGGTACCATTTCACGCCAGTCAGAATGGCTGTGATCCAAAAGTCTACAAGCAATAAATGCTGGAGAGAGTGTGGAGAAAAGGGAACCTTCTTACACTGTTGGTGGGAATGCAAACTAGTACAGCCACTATGGAGAACAGTGTGGAGATTCCTTAAAAAACTGGAAATAGAACTGCCTTATGATCCAGCAATCCCACTGCTGGGCATACACACTGAGGAAACCAGAAGGGAAAGACACGTGTACCCCAATGTTCATCGCAGCACTGTTTATAATGGCCAGGACATGGAAGCAACCTAGATGTCCATCAGCAGATAAATGGATAAGAAAGCTGTGGTACATATACACAATGGAGTATTACTCAGCCATTTAAAAAGAATTCATTTGAATCAGTTCTAATGAGATGGATGAAACTGGAGCCTATTATACAGAGTGAAGTAAGCCAGAAAGAAAAACACCAAAAATACAGTATACTAACACATATATATGGAATTTAGAAAGATGGTAACGATAACCCTGTATACGAGACAGCAAAAGAAACACTGATGTATAGAACAGTCTTATGGATTCTGCGGGAAAGGGAGAGGGTGGGATGATTTGGGAGAATGGCATTGAAACATGTATACTATCATGTATGAAACAAGTCGCCAGTCCAGGTTCAATGCACGATACTGGATGCTTGGGGCTGGTGCACTGGGACGATCCAGAGGGATGGTATGGGGAGGGAGGAGGGAGAAAGGTTCAGGATGGGGAACACATGCATACCTCTGGTGGATTCATTTTGATATTTGGCAAAACCAATACAATATTGTAAAGTTTAAAAATAAAATAAAATTTAAAAAAAATAAATAAAAAGTAAGCATAGAAAATATCACAAGAAAAAAAATTTTTTTAATTAAAATAAAATTAAAAAAAAAGAATAAAGACTTAAATGTAAGACCTGAAATTATAAAACTAGAACAAAACATAGTCTGTCCACTTTTTGACACTGATCTTAACAATATTTTTTTGGATATCTCCTCGGACAGGAGAAATAAAAGCAAAAATAAAGAAATGGTACCTATTTAAACTTAAAAAGTTTTTGCACAATGAAGGAAACCATCAACAAATCAAAAAGACAACCTAATGTATAGGAGAAGATATTGGAAAATTATGTTTGATAAGGGGTTAATATGCAAAATATACAGAGAACTCACACAACTCAATGTCAAAAAGACAATCCAATTAAAAAATGGTGAGACTTGATAAGCAGTTTTTTTAAAAAGGACACAGTTGGCCCAACAAACATGTAAAAAATGCTGAGTACCACTAGTCATCAAGGAGATGCAAATCCAACCACAGAGAGATATAACCTATATTCCTCAGAATGGCTGCCGTCAAAAAGACAAAAAATAAACAGTGTTGCTGAGGGTGTGGGAAAAACGGAACTCTAGTACACTGTCGGTAGGAATGTAATTTGGCACAACTATGGAAAACAATATGGAGGTTCCTCAAAAAGTAAAAAATAGAACAACCATGTGATGCAGCGATTCCACTCCTGAGTATATATCTGAAGAAAATAAAAACACTAATTTCACAGTTCCATGTTTTCATTATTTACAATAGCCAAGATATGGAAGCGACCTAAGTGTCCACCAACAGATGAATGAATAAAAAAGACAATAGAATATTGGCCATAAAAAGAATAAAGAATGAAATTTTGACTTTGCAACAACATGGATGGATCTGGAGGATATTATGTTTAGTGAAATAAGTCAGAAAAATAAAGATAAATACTGTACGTCTTCATTATATGTGGAACCTTAAAAATAAATGAATATTGTTAAAAAGAAACAGGCTCCTAAATACAGAGAACACACTAACTGTTACCAGTGGGAAGAGCGGTGGATGGAGGGATAATATAGGTGACAGGGATTAAGAGGTACAAACTACCAGGATTAAGTTACAAGGATGTAATGTATAGCATAGAAAATACAGCCAATATTTTATAATAACTTTATATGAGGTATAATATATAAAAATATTAAGTTACTATGTGGAACATTTAAAACTATTAGAATTAGAGTTTTCCTCTTTATGATTTAAATGATGAATGGAAGATGAACTAATTTTAAAAATTAGAGGATTTTCTTATGCTTCCCTTAAAGAAATGTAAATGGTCTAAACATGCTAACAAGTCAGAGGTGGAAGAAATAAAAAAACTAGAGACAAATACCTACTGCTTATAAGAAATGAACTTTAAATACATAATACAAATAAGCTAAAATAAAACAGATGGAAGATGATACTTTCCATAATTTTTGGATTAGATAACACTAGTCAAAAGAAAGCTGTGTTGAATATATTAACTTCAGCGTCACCTTCAAGAAAAGGGACTGCCCTGGAATATAAGAAGGTGTAACTGACTTGATGGATGTGAGTCTGAGAGAACTCCAGAAGTTGGTGATGGACAGGGAGGTTTGGTGTGCTGCAATTCATGGGGTCGAAAAGAGTCAGACACGACTGAGCGACTGAACTGAACTGAACTGAATGAGTCTGGAATGTGAAGTCAAGTGGGCCTTAGGAAGCATCACTACAAACAAAGCTAGTGGAGGTGATGGAATTCCAGTTGAGCCATTTCAAATCCTGAAAGATGATGCTGTGAAAGTGCTGCACTCACTATGCCAGCAAATTTGGAAAACTCAGTAGTGGCCACAGGACTGGAAAAGGTCAGTTTTCATTCCAATCCCAAAGAAAGGCAATGCCAAAGAATGCTCAAACTACTGCACAATTGCACTCATCTAACATACTAGTAAAGTAATGCTCAAAATTCTCCAAGCCAGGCTTCAGCAGTACATGAACCGTGAACTTCCAGATGTTCAAGCTGGTTTTAGAAAAGGCAGAGGAACTGGAGATCAAATTGCCAACATCCACTGGATCATCGAAAAAGCAAGAAAGTTCCAGAAAAACATCTATTTCTGCTTTATTGACTATGGCAAAGCCTTTGCCTGTGTGGATCACAATAAACTGTGGAAAATTCTGAAAGAGATGGGAATACCAGACCACCTGACCTGCCTCTTGAGAAACCTGTATGCAGGTCAGGAAGCAACAGTTAGAACTGGACATGGAACAACAGACTGGTTCCAAATAGGGAACGGAGTACATCAAGGCTGTATACTGTTACCCTGTTTATTTAACTTATATGCAGAATACATCATGAGAAATGCTGGGCTGGAGGAAGCACAAACTGGAATCAAGATTGCCGGGAGAAATATCAACAACCTCAGATATGCAGATGGCACCACCCTTATGGCAGAAAGTGAAGAGAAACTAAAAAGCCTCTTGATGAAAGTGAAAGAGGAGAGTGAAAAAGTTGGCTTAAAGCTCAACATTCAGAAAACGAAGATCACGGCATCTGGTCTGATCCCTTCATGGCAAATAGATGGGGAAACAGTGAAAACAGTGTCAGACTTTATTTTTGGGAGCTCCAAAATCACTGCAGATGGTGACTGCAGCCATGACATTAAAAGACGCTTACTCCTTGGAAGGAAAGTTATGACCAACCTAGATAGCATATTCAAAAGCAGAGACATTACTTTGCAAACAAAGGTCTGTCTAGTCAAGGCTATGGTTTTCCCAGTGGTCATGTATGGATGTGAGAGTTGGACTGTGAAGAAAGCTGAGCACCGAAGAATTGATGCTTTTGAACTGTGGTGTGGGAGAAGACTCTTGAGAGTCCCTTGGACTTCAAGGAGATCCAACCAGTCCATTCTGAAGGAGATCAGTCCTGGGTGTTCTTTGGAAGGACTGATGCTGAAGCTGAAACTCCAGTACTTTGGCCACCTCATGCGAAGAGTTGACTCATTGGGAAAGACTCTGATGCTGGGAGGGATTGGGGGCAGGAGGAGAAGGGGACAACAGAGGATGAGATGGCTGGATGGCACCACTGACTCAATGGACATGAGTTTGGGTGAACTCTGGGAGTTGGTGATGGACTGGGAGGCCTGTTGTGCTGCAATTCATGGGGTCACAAAGAGTTGGACAGGACTGAGCAACTGAGCTAACTAATGAGTCACTTCTGCAGTCCCAGAGGATTCAGGAAGATGGTAAGTTTTAAGTTTCTCAGGTATTTTAACTTAAATGTCCCCATTCTAAGTCAGCATCCTGCTCCTTCCCAAACAGGATCTTTACTTTGCACAGCAGAACTGCTGGCCTTGAGAATATTGTGATTCTCTTAGGAGTCCCATTTTTATCCTGTATTCAGTTTTCTCATTTCTCTGGCTTTGAGAGATGAGAATTTCTTTACATCATACTACTGAGGTCCTTGAACTTCACACTTAAGTCAGTGATCAGTCACCTGCAGCCTCACACTCTCTTCAATGTTTCCATGGCACTCAGCAGGAGATAACCAACTCCACAAACCATATGACTACTACTTTCCCTAAGCCTTTCAAATGTCTGCAATATTGAATTTTGTAGTATTTCCTTCTCTCAGCATCTGATCTTGACTCACCACTAAAGGATATTTGAATACTTGCACTAATACCACAGGCTATCTACACTCTACCTACCGTTGGTGTTACAATATTTATTGCCGACCAACTGGTTCAGTTTAGTTAAGTCACTCAGTTTTGTCTGACTCTTTGCGACCCCATGAATTGCAGCATGCCAGGCCTCCCTGTCCATCACCGACTCCTGGAGTTCACCCAAACTCACATCCATTGAGTCCGTGATGCCATCCAGCCATCTCATCCTCTGTCATCCCCTTTTCCTCCTGCCCCCAATCCCTCCCAGCATCAGAGTCTTTTCCAATGAGTCAACTCTTCGCATGAGGTGGCCAAAGTACTGGAGTTTCAGCTTCAGCATCATTCCTTCCAAAGAACACCCAGGACTGATCTCCTTTAGAATGGACTGGTTGGATCTCCTTGAAGTCCAAGGGACTCTCAAGAGTCTTGTCCCACACCACAGTTCAAAAGCATCAATTCTTTGGTGCTCAGCCTTCTTCACAGTCCAACTCTCATATCCATACATGACTACTGGAAAAACCATAGCCTTAACTAGATGGACCTTGTTGGCAAAGTAATGTCTCTACTTTTTAATATGCTATCTAGGTTGGTCATAACTTTCCTTCCAAGGAGTAAGCGTCTTTTAATGTCATGGCTGCAATCACCATCTGCAGTGATTTTGGAGCCCCCAAAAATAAAGTCTGACACTGTTTCCACTGTTTCCCCTCTATTTGCCATGAAGTGATGGGACTAGATGCCATGATCTTAGTTTTCTGAAGGTTGAGCTTTAAGCCAACTTTTTCACTCTCCTCTTTCACTTTTATCAAGAGGCTTTTAGTTCCTCTTCACTTTCTGCCGTAAGAGTGGTAACCAACTGGGATCAGTACCAAAATCTCATTTTAGGGTCTACTTGTTGTTTATATTCTGCTGATTTCAACTGTCTTAAGTCAAGCTCACAGACTCTGAGGTTAAATTTGCATTCAAGTAGTTTATTAGGAAATGCGTTCAAGATAAAATTCTGTAGGAGCAAAGGATATATGACTGAGTAGGAGAACTTGAACTGTGATGGAGTTGAAACAGACACTTTATCTGGTACCATGAGGACCTCTGAAGGTGAGATTTCCTGAACAGAAGCAAGAGAATGGAGCCCTTATTCCCAAATTGGTAAATCTCTGGATGTGGGCTGTCCCTGAGGTGGGGCTTAATCTTGGGTGTAATTGCCTTTGCTGAAGGAAATGCCTTAATAGGCACTCAGCTGTGAGCTGTCAATAAGGAGTTTATGACAAATTATACATGTATACTATAAATTCTAATTCAACTTCTAAAATGAAGCTGATCAAATAGATGCCTTGATGCTAATGGTAGAAGGTGCTAAGGAGAGACAGGAAGAGAAATTAGGTAGCACATCACAGATCTACCAACATAGTATTGAGTGAAAAGGGGTAAAACAGTTCACCTCATTCCTATTTTTAGTACTGTAAGCTTCGTTAAAAAAAAAAAAAGTACCACTACTGCTTCACCTTCTTGGGAGAAGAGCCAGTGATAATAAGCAAACCCTTCAGTAGGAGTTTTTGGCATCTTCCTAAAAGAACCAGAAAGAATAGATCCCCCTTACTTGACAGTTGTCAAATGGTTACACACTTCTTACAGACATGTAATTCTTTTACTTCAGATTGCTCAATGGATGCATCAGTCTATCAGGGATGGAAGAGAAAAGGTCAAGGGAACAAAGAGTCTAGCTGATATGCATTTTAAAATCAAACAAAACCATTTCCTGGATACCAATTTCTCTTCATTGTTAACATGGGCTCAACATTTCTGTTTTATCCTCATTGAACCCATATTGTAGGATTGGTCTACTCAATACATACTAATTCAGTGGAAAGAATTTTTAATGTGTAAACAGAAAATGTGTGTCTGATCTTTTCCCCAATAAACATTATGTGGAATAAGTATTTTTGGATCACACAATTTCTTTTTACCTTCATATAACTCAAGTCCCTTCATAAGGAAGTTTTTCTCTTTTAGAGTCATTATGAGCCAGACCTATGCAAAAGCAAAGAGCTGCCCTCCCAACAGGGATTGCTGCCTGACTATGTAACCTCACCTATACAACAGGGAGGGGGCACAGTTCTTGAGGCACCAGCCTACTGTGTTCCTCCTTTGCCTGATAAAGAAATAAAGCCACTCTTTCTATCTCCTCCATAACTCTGTCTCTGTATTTCTGTTTGGCATTGGTGCAAAAAGAGCCAAGATTTTGGCAACACCCCCAAACAAATGTATAAGTTTCATTTCTTTGACTAAAGCTGGCTTTACTCCAGATTCTAGTCCAAATTACTCACCCCATACATTCTCCACATGGTACCTAAAAAAGTCAAAAGAAGCTATCCACACCCAACAATCACAGGTTCCACATACACCTATAAAGTAAGCATTGACAAAGTACATGCCATGAAATCCATATAATTCCACATCTTCAAAGAGTTTCAGAATAGAAAAACATCTGCCTTTACATCCCAAAGAATCACTGCAGGACTCTGATGCATGGGTTACTAACACCAGAGAAATGAGATAACTAACTGCATTTGTCTGCTCAGGCTGCCATAATGAAGTACCATATCCTGTGTAGCTTAAATATCACAAATTTATTTCTCATTGTCCTGAAAAGTACAAGATCAAGGTGCCACCCTATATAGTTCCTGGTGAGGGCCCTCTTCCAAGTTTGCAATTGGCCACCTTCTTGCTATGTCCTCACAAGTGAAGAGAGAAAGAACTTTGGTCTTTCTTCTTATATGTACACTAATCTTATGATGGGGCCCTTACCCTCATGAAATCACCTAAACCTAATTAACTTTCAAAGAATCATCCAAATACCATCACACTGAGCTTAGAGTTTCAACATGAATTCTGGAGAAACATTCAGTCTATATCACTAACACACTCAGATTCAAAATTATGTACTTTCTTCGTCCTAATTTCAAGACTGTTTTCTGTACATTAAACAAATGCCTACATTAGCTGCTTAATGAACAAGAATTAAAATTGGTCACAAAAGTATATTTTAATAATGATTTTTAAACACAGATTCAATAATAAATAACCGGTTAGATAAATGCTTTTGTGATATGGTCTTGAATTTAATTTTGTATTTTAATTGAACATTTTATCAGCTAAACATTTTACATTATACAGAAAGCTCATGCATTGAGAAAATATGGTTAACTGAATTGTTTGGTCAGCTAAATATTAAGGGAGAAGATCCTTTAATTCAACAATCTGTGTGCTTTGAATACAAACACACCCACCAATACATACTTTATCTACATCAATCTATATCTAGTTAGACATACATCAGTTGAGTTCAGTATCTCAGTCGTGTACAACACTGCGACCCCATGGACTGCAGCATGTCAGGACTCCCTGTCCATCACCAACTCCTGGAGTTTACTCAAACTCATGCCCACTGAGTCCGTGATGTGATCCAACCATCTCATCCTCCGTCATCCCCTTCTTCTCCTGTCTTCAATCATTCCCAGCATCAGTGTCTTTTCAAATGAGTCAGTTCTTCACATCAGGTGGCCAAAGTGTTGGAGATTCAGCTTCAGCATCAGTCCTTCCAATGAATATTTAGGACTGATTTCCCTTCAGATGGACTGGTTGGATCTCCTTGCAGTACAAGGGAATCTCAAGAGTCTTCTTCAACACCACAATTCAAAAGCATCAATTCTTCGGTGCTCAGCTTTCTTTATAGTCCAACCCTCACATCCATACATGACTACTAGAAAAATCAAGCCTTGAATAGATGGACCTTTGTTGGCAAAGTAATGTCTTTGCTTTTTAATATGCTGTCTAGATTGGTCATAACTTTTCTTCCAAGGAGTAAGCGTCTTTTAATTCCATAGCTGCAGTCCCCATCTGCAGTGATTTTGAAACCCAAAAAATAAAGTCTGTCACTGTTTCCATTGTTTCCCCATCTATTTCCCATGAAGTGGTGGGACTGGATGCCATGATCTTAGTTTTCTGAATGTTGAGCTTTAAGCCAACTTTTTCACTCTCCTCTTTCACTTTCATCAGGAGGCTCTTTAGTTCCTCTTCACTTTCTGCCATAAGGGTGGTGCCATCTGCATATCTGAGGTTATTGATATTTCTCCCAGCAATCTTGGTTTCAGCTTGTGCTTCTTCCAGCCCAGCATTTCTCACAATGTACTCTGCATGTAAGTTAAATAAGCAGGGTGACAATATACAGCCTTGACATACTCCTTTCCCTATTTGGAACCAGTCTGTTGTTCCATGTTAGAACATGTTAGAACTGTTCCAACAGTTCTAACTGTTGCTTCCTGACCTGCATACAGATTTCTCAAGAAGCAGTTCAGGTAGTCTGGCATTCCCATCTCTTTCAGAATTTTCCAGAGTTTGTTGTGGCCCACACAGTCAAAGGTTTTGGTGTAGTCAATAAAACAGAAGTAGATGTTTTTCTGGAACTCTATTTCCCTTTTGATGGTCCAACAGATGTTGGCAATTTGATCTCTGGTTCCTCCACCTTTTCTAAGACCAGCTTAAACATCTGGAAGTTCATGATTCACATATTGTTGAAGCCTGGCTTGAAGAATTTTGAGCATTACTTTACTAGCATGTGACATGAGTGCAATTGTGCAGTAGTTTGAGCCTTCTTTGGCATTGCCTTTCTTTGGGATTGGAATGAAAACTGACCTTTTCCAGTCCTGTGGCCACTGCTGAGTTTTCCAAATTTTGCTGCCATATTGAGTATAGCACTTTCACAGCATCATCTTTTAGGATTTCGAATAGCTCAACTGGAATTCCATCACCTCCACTAGCTTTGTTTGTAGTGATGCTTCCTAAGGCCCACTAGACTTCATATTCCAGGATGTCTGGCTCTAGATGAGTGATCACACAATCTTGAATATCTGTGTCATGAAGATCTTTTTTGTAAAGTTTTTCTGTGTATTCTTGCCACCTCTTAATATCTTCTGCTCCTGTTAGGTCATACGTATAGCCATATATATGCTGCATAATTTAATATTTCTCAGTGCCTCAGTGTCTTTCAAGGCTTTTAGAAGACTTTGACCAGTAATAATTATACCATAAATACAGACGATTAACATTAGGCTGGTTTGTACACATCAGAAAGTATATTTGTATATTTTTCATTTTATGAAAAAGAGGCAGAAACTTAGAGTCCTTCTTTAAATAAATGTAATACATATTGTGTAAGTCCAACCAATTAAATGCTCCAAGATTACCAAGAGAATACTCATCTGTTACCTAGAATGACAAAAACTTAACACAAATACAATATCATAAAGTATGAGGTGAATTTACTTGTAACGGCACAGTCATGCTGGCTTTGGTCTTCCAAGCTACAGAATATTCAGTAGGTTTTGATAATAACTATAAAGGGGTTGTTCAATCTTGAAAGATACAACAACCTTGAACTAAAAGGCATAAATCATCTTTCTTTGACCAGCACTTACACTTCCCAAAAGCAAGGATTTTATTGATGTCATTCAATACGAAAAATGTCTTAAATCCCCTTCTTATCCTCTCATCTCTTATTCAGAGCTACTTGGGAAATGACAAATTGCCTTTATATCCATCCCATATACAGTGCCTAGCTCCTGGCCCAATTTGTGATTCCCAGTCCTTGGTCCAGTCATCGGTCTTAGTCTAACAACTAGTTCCATCTCTGCAAGACAGAATTCTGCAAGTATGACTGGGGCTGAGATAGAAAAATAAATAGTCAGGATGCCGGTATAAGAATGAATGGAATCCAATAAATCAGGTTTACATGTAATGAAAGTTAATTCACAGTAGTCTACTTGACCGGTTTTTCAATGTATGAGGTCCTCAAGAACAATATGTTTTTCCAAAGCCCTTTTCTCCTGAGCCCACCAAACAGAACAAACATAGTCTTTCTCTTTACCAGACCATAAGTCCATCTTTTATGCAGCATCCAGGTTTCTCACTGTTCAACTGACAACTCTTCCATCCCAATTTCATTTGATTTTCTTCTTCTCAGGGGCATAATTCTTGACTCAACAGTTTTCAGAAGCATATATCAATTAATCTTCAATAATAACTAACTTCATTTAGAAAAGTCTTTTTATTTTTCATATACCCTTGAGCTAATTCTGAAAATCACTGGCTACTCATACATATGATTCCTCAGCTGGGTGCTTAACTGTTAGTCTCTGAACACATTGAACAAAACAGAGAAATCATCAGTCCATATTCATGTCTGATCCTCCCGTTCCCTATTCTGCAATAAACAATGGGCTTGTAAATTTTTATTGGAACTGACAGATGAAGGTTGTATTTTTCTTATGTCTCCAAAAGAATCCCCTTCCCCAAAAAATATTGGTTAAAAGTTAGAGTTGGTTAAAATTTTTTGTCAGTTTGCTTTAACTTTAAATAAAATAAAAAAATATTCTCACCCAAAGCAAGATAGAGAAAAATAGGCAATTACAGCATATTCTTGGCTTTTGATGTATTCAACTTCAAATTTTTCATCCTTTCTGTACAATTGCTATGCTGAGAACCATTTTTTTGTTTCTGTTTAACATTCAGGACAAAGAAATGTACACGCCTATAGACCTATTTCATCTAGAAATAAAAGTAATGAATGAGAGCCACATTTGAATAACAAGAGTGGACTAGACATGAGAGAATAGAACAGGCCTAGGCAGCTTCAATTCTCCATCTTAAAATTACTTACTATTGTTGAGAATAATAGAACATCAAAAGGATAAATTCAAAACTCAAATTAGTTCCTGTCCTCCCAGGAGAGACTGCCTGCCTGATTCTGATCTGTCTTTCATGAGTCGTTTCTCACTCAAAGTTACAATTTCAAGGGCTAGAGTGTCATTCCAATATGCAAAGGAGCATTGGCATTAATGAGAGTTATATTTAGAAATCCTTCTACTGTGAGATAGAATATAACATTAAACTTGTGAATTGTAAGGTCACGACAAGGACATATTGACAAGCTAAAGTTATAAAACTATGTAAATTAGCTACTTGGGTAATCACAGGCTCTACAAATCTTTTGCTCAAATTAAGAGACAAGTTTGTTCATTTCTCCCACAACTCAGGATCTGAAAGAATACGGCTATGCTATATTCTGCTAACAAACCATCCCCAAATCTTACCAATTGATTCATAAAAGCCAAGGTCTATTTCTACCTCACACCACATGGCTGCTTTACAGGGCTTCTCATTCTGGATGGAAAGTGATTGAGAAGAACCCATCTCAAATGTTGCTAGTCACTTTGACAATGGGAAAATATAGCTAGGGTGTGTTGCACCAGTGATTAACTGTTTCTGCCTAGAAATGACTCTCACTCTTCTCTAACAAGTCATTGGCTAAAACAAGCCATAGGCATGACAACCAACCATAATAGGGGCAGGGAGGTACAATCTCTCCAGGTATCCAGAGTAAAAGATGACCACCAGAGCAGTGGTCACAAGAACAAAAGTCCCTTAGAAACGTATTAGTTAAAGGAGTCATGCAAATACAAAATATACAAATAAGTAAAGGAGGTATGTACCCCACTGGAGTAAGGATACGGAGGAGATAACCAACAATGTGGTAGAGTAATGTGAGGGGAGGAAAATTAATTAGAAGGTCCATTTTAGACAAGCTGGTCAGTTGACCAGATAAAGTTAACAGCAGATACAATTTTGATATTTTCCCATTGTCTTTTACTCAGGGAAATGTTAACCAAAACTACACGACTTGGCCAGGCCCACTTGTCTGAACTGTTTCATAACATAAGGCCCCAATAAAGAACATGGTGCTGCCACAGAACACTAACAAAAAGAATTCTGGAAGGACCAAAAGAGGGAGGAAATGACCAGCCTCCCAGAGTCCTTTTCGCTGGAATCCATCTTGGCTGAGCAATGCTACACACCAGGAAGGACTCTGAGTCAGAGTGATTGGCCAGAGACAACCTGGAAACTAACCCCCTTACTGTAAAACCGGAGCTGTAAACCAGGTGGCACAGCAGTTCTGCTGGGCTCCCTTGCCCTGCTGCTCTCTGCCCAGGTCGCCTCAAAGAATTACTCATTTTCCCCTAGGTATCTCTCATGTATATGAGATATATATGTCAACAAACTTCTGTTTGATTTTCTCTTGTTAATCTTTTATTATGGACATCTTAGTTAAGAACTCAGAAGAGCAGAGAAAAAAATATTTTTATTCCCCTTGTGGACTTAAAAAATATTCACAACCTAAAAGTTGAGAGTTATGTTTTATTCTGTGGGAATTTTTAAGACAGCAAGCCCAGAAGACAGCATCACAAGTAATCCTGAGAGAACTGTTCTGAGGAGGCAACGGGAAGAGCCAGATCATACAGACGTTTTGCAACAAAGAGCAGGTAATCTGAATGTCAAAAGATTATTGTTAATTAAAGAAAACCAGATATTCCAAGTTAAGGAATTTAGTGTTTTTCTATGTATGGGAAGATGGAAAATTCTGGGCTCAATGAAATCATTCCTTTGATATGAACCTCAGCTATCTGGGGTCAGTATCCTGTGTTTTCACATCTTGAATTTCTTTGGGGCACACCGTAGTGAGTGGCTACAGGCTGATGACTGCTAGATCACAGGTATTCTTCTTGAGTTCCCTCAGGGTTCACCAATTCACCATCTGTGACGACTGTGATATCCTTTGTTTATTGATATGGCAGGAAATATTCCATTTCTCACCCTGTATATGTATGGACTTCATCAGTGAAATTCCTTCCCTCCATCCCACCCCCACTGGCTTCTAGATAGGTTCCTCTTCTGAGAGACACAAGGGTGAAATCAGAGAGAGGTACAAGAGGGAAGTCACCGAATCTTTCCTGATGGGACTGCTGCTGGCTGAGCGCATCCCACAACTATGGGTACAATTCCATAGCTGTAGCCAAGTAGCCCTCACTCCATGCATTCTCTTTCTTCCCACAGAACTGGCCAAACCCTCACAGTTACTTCAGGCCCAAGAATGGTAACTTCCTAATGTTTCTAGCCACTGGGTACTGCACTATCTGATGTGGTTTCCCTCATTGCGGTGAACTGAATTGAGTCCCCACAAAACTCACGTGAGAGGACACTGAGAAGGCAGACTTCTGCAAGCCAGGAAGAGAGCCTTCATCACAGCCCAACCACGCTGGCAACCTAATCTCAGACTTCCAGCCTCCAGAACTGAGAGAAAATAAATACTTGCTGTTTAAACCACCTTGACCATGGTACTGTGTTATGGCAGCCTGAGCAGTATTAGACACTAACCTATACTCTTATAATAATCCCTTTATTAAACTCTTCTCAAATTATCCCACACAAGCATCTCTTTTCCTGCTGAGATTCTTACTCATACAAAATATGTATTTTGAATTCTCATTTGTTTGCACCTATAATTTCTCTCCAACTTATAATTTCCTATATACATGACAGCTTAATTATGACTTAGAAAATTAGAACAAACTTTAGTTTTAAAGGGTAAAATATTTAAGCAAATATACCATTTATGTTTTATTTAAGGCACAGTATAGCATAATTATTCAGAGAACAGGACTAGAGGTTTAGGCAGACTTGGAGTTCACTCCCATTTCTCTATATAGTAGCAGAGTTACTCTGCCAAGTGACTTCTCTAATGTTCAAGTTCCTCATCTGTTAAATAATAATCACAATCTAAATTATACTCCAATTAAAAACATTGAAAAAAATCTTAAAAAAATAATCACAATCTGTTTTATAACCAATATGATTATCATAGGGTTGCAAAAATAGCCCAAAATGAAACAGAAAAAGCTATTACTATTAATCATTATTACTATTATTCTCTTATCATTAATCCTTTTATGATATTGCCATTTTGGGATGCTCCTTGAAACCTGAGCATATCCTTGGATACTAGTTTTCACAACCCTCAAAGCCCATGGGATTCTTACATCAAGGAGAATAGATTAGTACCCATATAAGTGCTCCAAAGGTAGCATGAACTAAGGCCAGGAGGCATCCTGCATCTTGCCTAATAACATTCCCTTTAGAAGGGAAGTTAATCAATGCCTTATCACCCTTAATGAAGTTCTCATATTAAATGAAGGACACTTGATATAATTTACTTTAATTAATTACTTTTCTATGCTTAGAGAAAGTGCTTGAGGAATTATTTGTTCTGCCTGAACTTTGTCTTTTTATCTTTTTTGTCTGCTGCCACATCAGACATGGATATGTCCAGAACAGAGAGCTGAAAAATACTAACAAGCACCAACTACTACCTCAGCAACTAACATAAGACTTATTCACACATCACTTAATTTTTCTTTAATAACATAAAATTTTCTATGGCTCAGGCAATAAGCATTTTATAGGAAAGTCAAGTTAGGCTCTGCAGTCTGCACATATTATGAGCCTCTGCAATAGGAAAAAAGATTTCTCAGCAGGCAGACTGAATCATGAAAAGTCTGAAAACCAACAATTTATGCAACAAGGTTATGCAACAAGGAAGGTTTAGCTTTTTAAATCCAATATTCAAAAATAATTTCTAATAAATTGCTGCTATGCATGACCTTGAAAGATACCTAATCAACCCAACTTCCAAGATGAGAATATTAAACAAATGAGATGTATGACCTTGATCAAGTTCCTTAGCCTCTCTGATTTTTAGATATCTCATTAAAATGGGGCAAAAAATGGAACACAGACCAAGGGCTGATGAGAGAATGACATGAAATAAGGCATACAAACTAGTTTCCTGATGTACAGGAAAACGCTCAATTATTGTTAGATGTGTGTGTGTGTGTGTGTACTCAATTACTCAGTTACATCTGACTCTTTTCTGCCCCATGGACTGTAGCTCACCAGGCTCCCCTGTCCATGGGATTTCCCAGGCAAGAATACAAGAGTGGGTAGCCATTTCCTTCTCCAGGGGATCTTTCCAATCCAGGACTCAAAACTCAAACATCTCTTGCATCTCCTGCATTGGCAGGGGGATTCTTTACCACTATTGCTACCTGGGAAGCCCAGTTGTTCAATAGGCTATTATTATGATATCTTATATCCATTTTAGCCCTATTACACTATGATCCATTGCCATTTAGAAAATCTGACTCATCCTACAATAAAAATGGGCTACTCATATTGCTATATGACTACTCTTTCAGTTTAAAGCTTTCAAATAAACATTTGTATCCCAAGAAAGATTTGACAGTTTTCAGGTTTTAAGGTTATCCCATGTGGGTATGTCCATGAAGATCACTGGCTTATTACAAATAGCTGTGAAAAGAAGAGAAGCGAAAAGCAAAGGAGAAAAGGAAAGATATAAGCATCTGAATGCAGAGTTCCAAAGAATAGCAAGAACAGATAAGAAAGCCGTCCTAGCAATCAATGCAAAGAAATAGAGGAAAACAACAGAATGAGAAAGACTAGAGATCTCTTCAAGAAAATTAGAGATACCAAGGGAACATTTCATGCAAAGATGGGCTCAATAAAGGACAGAAATGGTATGGACCTAACAGAAGCAGAAGATATTAAGAAGAGGTGGCAAGAATACATAGAAGAACTGTACAAAAAAGATCTTCACGACCCAGATAATCACGATGATGTGATCACTGACCTAGAGCCAGACATCCTGGAATGTGAAGTCAAGTGGGCCTTAGAAAGCATCACTACAAACAAAGCTAGTGGAGGTGATGGAATTCCAGGTGAATTTCAAATCCTATTTCAAATCCTGAAAGATGATGCCGTGAAAGTGCTGCACTCAATATGCCAACAAATTTGGAAAACTCAGCAGTGGCCACGGGACTGGAAAAGGTTAGTTTTCATTCCAATCCCAAAAAAAGGCAATGCCAAAGAATGCTCAAACTACCACACAATTGCACTCATCTCACACGCTAGTAAAGTAATGCTCAAAATTCTCCAAGCCAGGCTTCAGCAATACGTGAACCGTGAACTTCCTGATGTTCAAGCTGGTTTTAGAAAAGGCAGAGGAACCAGAGATCAAATTGCCAACATCCGCTGGATCATTGAAAAAGCAAGAGAGTTCCAGAAAAACATCTATTTCTGCTTTATTGACTACTCCAAAGCTTTTGACTGTGTGGATCACAATAAACTGTGGAAAATTCTGAAAGAGATGGGAATACCAGACCACCTGATCTGCCTCTTGAGAAACCTGTATGCAGGTCAGGAAGCAACAGTTAGAACTGGACATGGAACAACAGACTGGTTCCAAATAGGAAAAGGAGTACGTCAAGGCTATATATTGTCACCCTGCTTATTTAACTTATATGCAGAGTACATCATAAGAAACGCTGGACTGGAAGAAGCACAAGCTGGAATCAAGATTGCTGGGAGAAACATCAATAACCTGAGATATGCAGATGACACCACCCTTATGGCAGAATGTGAAGAGGAACTCAAAAGCCTCTTCATGAAAGTGAAAGGGGAGAGTGAAAAAGTTGGCTTAAAGCTCAACATTCAGAAAACGAAGATCATGGCATCTGGTCCCATCACTTCATGGGAAATAGATGGGGAAACAGTGGAAACAGTGTCAAACTTTATTTTGGGGGGCTCCAAAATCACTGCAGATGGTGACTGCAGCCATGAAATTAAAAGACGCTTACTCTTTGGAAGGAAAATTATGACCAACCTAGATAGCATATTCAAAAGCAGAGATACTACTTTGCCAACAAAGGTCCGTCTAGTCAAGGCTATGGTTTTCCCTGTGGTCATGTATGGATGTGAGAGTTGGACTGTAAGAAAGCTGAGCGCCGAATAATTGATGCTTTTGAGCTGTGGTGTTGGAGAAGACTCTTGAGAGTCCCTTGGACTGCCAGGAGATCCAACCAGTCCATTCTAAAGGAGATCAGCCCTGGGATTTCTTTGGAAGGAATGATGCTAAAGCTGAAACTCCAGTACTTTGGCCACTTCTTGCGAAGAGTTGACTCATTGGAAAAGACTCTGATGCTGGGAGGGATTGGGGGCAGGAGGAGAAGGGGATGACAGAGTATGAGATGGCTGGATGGCATCAATGACTCGATAGACGTGAGTCTGAGTGAACTCCGGGAGTTGGTGATGGACAGGGAGGCCTGGCATGCTGCGATTCATGGGGTTGCAAAGAGTCGGACACGACTGAGCGACTGAACTGAACTGAACTGAAATAGAGTATAATAAAACTAACATAAATTTAACCTTAAAAAGCTTGGAGAAACAGGGAAACCAGGTTTTAAACATTAAATATTAAGTATCTACTAATTTGCCCAAGGATTCATTTTAACTGTTAAGTTTATAACTTTAAAAAATGATCCAGTAAAAATTAATCAATAAACTAATAAAGAAGTTCTCATTCATATTTTGAGGTTTCTGAGTTTTATGATTTGCATTAGTTGTTCAGTCACTCAGTCATGTCCAACTCTTTCTGACCCCATGGACTGCAGCACACCAGGCTTCCTTGTCTTTCACCATCGCCCAGAGCTTGCTCAAAGCCATGTCCATCAAGTCTGTGATACCATCCAACCATCTCCTCCTCTGTCATTCCCTTCTCCTCCTGCCTTCAATCTTTCCCAGCAAGAGGGTCTTTTCGGATGAGTCAGCACTTCACATCAGGTGGCCAAAGTACTGGAGCTTCAGCTTCAGCATCAGTCCTTCCAATGAATATTTAGGACTGATTTCCTTTAGGATTGACTGGTTTGAACTCCTTGCAGTCCAAGGAACTCTCAAGAGTCTTCTTCAACACCACAGTTCAAAACATCAATTCTTCAGTGCTCAGCTTTCCTTTGGTCCAACTCTCACATCCATACACAACTACTGGAAAAACCATAGCTTTAAATAGATGGGCCTTTATGACCCAGCAATCCCACTGCTGGGCATACACACTGAGGAAACCAGAATTGAAAGAGACACATGTACCCCAATGTTCATTGCAGCACTGTTTATAATAGCCAGGACATGGAAGCAACCTAAATGTCCATCAGCAGATGAATGGATAAGAAAGTTGTGGTACATATACACAATGGAGTATTACTCAGCCATTAAAAAGAATACATTTGAATCAGTTCTAATGAGGTGGATGAACCTGGAGCCTATTATACAGAGTGAAGTAAGCCAGAAAGAAAAACACCAATACAGTATATAATGCATATATATGAAATTTAGAAAGATGGTAACAATAACCCTGTATACGAGACAGCAAAAGAGACACTGATGTATAGAACAGTCTTTTAGACTTTGTGGGAGAGGGAGAGGGTGGGATGATTTTGGAGAATGGCATTGAAATATGTATAATATCATATATGAAATGAGTCGCCAGTCCAGGTTCGATGCACGATACTGGATGCTTGGGGCTGGTGCACTGGGATGACCCAGAGGGATGGTATGGGAAGGGAGGAGGGAGGAGGGTTCAGGATGGGGAACACATGTATACCTGTGGCAGATTCATTCTGATATATGGCAAAACCAATACAATATTGTAAAGTTAAATAAAATAAAATTTTAAAAAAAGACTAGAATATGACTTAGTCACACCTGTCCAGTTCAGAATACATATTATTTTATGGACTTTTCTTCATTATGCTGACAATGATAACCGGTAGGAAATAAATAACAAAGGAAGAAAGGCTTTTAAAAAGAAAATATGTCAAATACATTACATTTTTGTAAATCTGACTTAAGAGTAATCTTATTTTAAAAGAATAAATTTATATGAAAATTAAATAAATAAATAGATGGGCCTTTGTCAGCAGGTAATGTCCCTGCTTTTTAAAATGCTGTCTAGATTTCTCACAGCCTTTCTTCCAAGGAGCAAGTGTCTTAATTTCATGGCTGTAGTTAACCATCTACAGTGAATTTGGAGCCTAAGAAAATAAAGTCTCACACTGTTTCCATTGTTTCCCCATCTATTTGCCATGAAGTGATGGGACCAGATTGCATATTATTTTTTTGAATGTGGAGTGCTAAGCCAGCTTTTTCACTCTCCTCTTTCACCTTCACCAAGAGGCTCTTTAGTTCCTCTTCACTTTCTGCCATCAGGGTGGTGTTATCTGCATATCTGAGGTTATTTATATTTCTCCTGGAAATCTTGATTCCAGCTTGTGCTTCATCAGCCTGGCATTTCGCATGGTGTAACCTGCATATATGTTAAATAATCAAGGTGACAATATACAGCTTTGACGTACTCCTTTCCCAATTTTGAACCCAGTCTATTGTTCCATGTCTGGTTCTGTTGCTTCTTGACTTGCACACATGTTCCTCAGAAGGCAAGTAAGGAGGTCTGGTGTTCCCATCTCTTTAAGAACTTTCCATAGTTTGTTGTGATACACACAATCAAAGGCTTTAACATAGTCAATGAAGCAGAAGTAGATGTTTTTCTGTAATTCTTTAGCTTTTCTGTGATTCAATGGATGGTGGCAATTTTATCTCTGATTCCTCTGCCTTTTCTAAATCCAGCTTGTAAATCTGCAAGTTCTTGGTTCACATAATGTTGAAGCCTAGCTTGAAGGATTTTGAGCATTACCTGCCTAGCATGTGAAATGAGTCTGGTTGTGCAATAGTTTGAACACTCTTTGGCATTGCCCTTCTTTGGGTTTGGAATGAAAACTGACCTTTTCCAGGCCTGTGGCCACTGCTGAGTTTTCCAAATTTGCTGGCATATTGAATGCAGTACTTTAACAGCATCAGCTTTTAGGATTTGAAATAACTCAGCTGTAATTCCATCACCTCCACTAGCTTTGGGCATCGTGATGCTTCCTAAGGCCCACTTGACTTGGCACTCCAGGACATCTGGCTGTAAGTGAGTGATCACAACAGGGTGATTATCTGGATCATAAAGATCTTTTTTGTATAGTTCTTCTGTATATTCTTGCTACTTCTTAATACCTTCTGCTTCTGTTAGGTCCATACCATTTCTGTCCTTTATTGTGCCCATCTTTGCATGAAATGTTCCCTTGGTATCTCTAATTTTCTTGAAGAGATCTCTAGTTCTTTCCCATTCTATTGTTTTCCCCTATTTCTTTGTACTGATCACTTAGGAAGACTTCCTTATCTCTCCTTGCTATTCTTTGGAAGTCTGCATTCAGACAGGGATATCTTTCCTTTTCTCCTTTGCCTTTAGCTTCTCTTCTTTTCTCAGCTATTTGTAAGGCCTCTACAGACAACCATTTTGCCTTTTTGCATTTCTTTTTCCTGGGATGGTTTTGATCACCACCTCCTATACAATGTTATGAACCTCCATCCATAGTTCTTCAGGCATTCTATCAGACCTAATCCCTCGAATCTATTTGTAACTTCCACAGCATAATTGTAAGGGATTTGATTTAGTTCACACCTGAATGGCCTTCTGGATTTCCTTACTTTCTTCAATTTAAGTCTGAATTTTGCAATATTATTTTTTAATAATTCCGAAATACATTTTCAAAAACATTTTTTAAATAAGGGGGGGTTATAATCCCAAGGAGCCTACTATATAAAGAAATGTTTCTGAAGTGGATTCACTCATGCCAGACAGTTGGGTTGCCCTCAGACAGTGCACAATCCAGTTTTTATTTCCCCAAACAGGACCCAAAATGTAAGGAAATAAGCAGATGATATTCCAGCCCTTTTCAATATTTTTTAATTTTTTAAATTTTCTTTGGAAAGAAAAGGAATGTCTTAAGACAAAAGTAACTATTTCTGCTTTGGAAGTTAATTGTAGTTATGTAACTTAAGGAATAAAGGCTATCATATAAAAATACAATTCAAGCAAATTTGGGATACTAGTCAAGATAGTCCACTTCTACAATGAAATCTAAAGCTGGATGAATTGTGAGCTTTCCTATAAGATCAGAATAAAAAAAGGATTTAATATTGATTTTCCCAGGATAAATGTTCACAAGACAAATTCTCAGTATTATGCCATGAACAAATCCCTCACACCTACACCCATTCTCAGCTGGAGTTAACAACTATAGAATTAACAAAGTGATTGTCCCTCAAAGGCTGTGAAATAAAAGGGCTCGATATAGGATCCTTTAAAACACTTTCAAAATCTCCTGAATGTGGACTGTTCCACAGGATAACCTTCCTGGACTCTTCAAAAGTCAATGTCATGAGAAACAACCACACACATCAAAAAAAAGATTTTAAATAAATAAAACAGAAGCACATCTATTAAACAGCTAAAATTTATAAAAACTTATTTTACATAAAGTAATTAGCCTCCAATTAAAATAAATAAATTTATATTAAAAAAACTTATTTTACAAAGTGTTGGCAAGGAGGAATGGGAATGCTCATACACTGCTACTGAAAATGTAAAATAGTACAACCACCTTGGAAAACTGTTTTGCAATTTCTCCAAAGATTAAATATACATCTGCTACATGATTCAGCCATTTCAATCCTAGAAATATACCCAAGACAAAAAAAAGAAAGCATATGTCCATACAGAGACAGGCACACAAATATTCCCAGCAACTTTATTTGAAACAATCAAAACACACAAACAACCCAGGTGTCCCTGAACAAGTAAATGGAAAAATGGCTTGCAATTGATAGACCCACAAAACAGAATGCTATGCAGCAATAAAAGAATGAACGACTCATATATGCAAAAAACAGGGAGGAATCCCAAAATAATGATGCTGAAGTCAGACACAAAACGGTACCTACTGTATGACTCCATTTATATGAAATGTGAGAAAATGTCACTAATCTCTAGTGACAAAAAGATCAGTTGTTGCCTAGGGGGTGAGAAAGGGAAGGAAAGAGGGGACACAGGGAAGGATTAGAGAGGGGAATGAAGCTTGAAGGATGATGTATATGTTCACTGTCTTGATTGTGGTGACAGTTTCACAGTGCAAACAAGTCCAAACGTTTAAATTTACCAAATTGTACAGTTTAATGCGTATACTTTCATGTCAGTTATACTTCAGTTTTTTTAAAAATGAATTTCTTTAGAATAAAAAGATTGAAAAGCCATTACAATGTGTGATCATTCACTGGACCCTTCTTTAAAAAATCATATAAGATAATTGTAGGACATTGAGGAAATTTATCTATGGATTACATAGATGTATAGAATTCAGGACTTTTTTCTTAGGTAAAACTACAGTAGTATAAGAGATTCACTCAAAAAGATTTAGGATGAAGAGCTGATTTCTACAGATTAAATAAAAAATACTGAGAGAAAGGAAGAGAAGCAGTAAATGTGATACAATATTACCTGCTAAATCTAGGTTAAAGCTAAATAAATGCTTATTTGACAATTCTTTTAATTTTTGTATTTTTGAAATTTGTCATAATAAATGGATTAATACCCTACATTATTTTCTTTCATTTCATTTTTGTCTTCATTCAGGAAGCAATAACCCTCAGTAGGGAGTATTTTTTTAATATCCTCCTATGTAGCAGAAAACAATAGCCATAAAATCTTCAATTGTTTAATTGGTAAAAATTCATTTTCTCTTTGAGATCTCTCCACAGATGTCAGCGTACGTTGTTAATAAAGCAACTAACAATAATAATGATCACAGCAGTGAACTACCGTTGGCACTAACCATGTTCTACAGTCTTTACGTACATTTGAGCTCTCTCACCTCTCGTAATATAATTCACTTAACAATCTGATACTGTACATACTACTGTCGTCATCCCTATATTGCAGGTGAGAAAACAATAGAAAGAGGGTTAACTAGCTCATTCAGAGTTACACAGGATAACAGGAGGAGTGGGTACTCAAGACCAGCAGTCTGAGACTAGAGCTTGTGCTCTCAAGTTTGAGGTCACAAATTACAATGCCACTAAGTAGAGGCCAAAAGGGAATAACCAGGTAGGAACTCTGACAAATTGGTGAATGTGTCCTCTGCTTCTTGGCCAATATTGCCATGATTTTTTTTTTTTTTTTTTTTCAAGAAAAGCCAGAAATACAGATTTTTAGGTGAAGTGTCATGTTGCTTTTGTTTGATTATTGGTTTGTTTACATTCATGACATTCCTTTTTAACAAACAGTGCTGTTAAAAAAGCAAAATTTTTTAAAGAATTCATTTGGCCCATACATGCCGGTTTGCAATCTATGGCAAAACAATTAAAGTTCCTTAGCACTGTGGCCTTAAGAAATAATTAGGAATTTCCCCCAAAAAAATCTCTTTTGAGGATTCGTGATCCAAACTGTTGATTCACAAACTGTCCCTCATATATGGAGGGCACACATAGACCAAAGAAAGAGGCAGATCGCTCCAGATGGCAGGCAGCTGTTAAAATAAGCAAGGGAGCCCTTTCTGCCTCTGCTGCTGCCATGGCCTGTGAAGGAGCTTGTGGTGAAGGTGGGGCAAAAGAAAGAAGCAGGTCCTGAAGTTTACTCTGGACTGTACCCAGCTTCCCAGGTGGCACTAGTGGTCAAGAACCTGCCTGCCAATGCAGGAGACTTAAAAAATGTGGGTTAGATCCCTAGGTCAGGAAGATCCCCTGGAGAAGGAAATGGCAACCCAGTCTGGTATTCTTGCCTGGAGAATTCCATGGACAGAGGAGCCTGGCAGGCTACAGTCCATGGGGTTGCAAAGAGTCAGACACAACTGAAGCATACCCACCCTGTAGAGAAGATGGAAACATAGATGTCACCAGTTTTGAGCAGTTTCTTCAGGAGAGGATCAAGGTGAACAGAAAAGCAGACAATCTGGGCAGCAGTGTCATAACAATCAAAAGAAGCAAGATCAAAAAAACAAATAAATAAGAAGAAACAAGAGCAAGATCACTGTAACTTCTGAAATGCTCTTTTCCAAAAGGTATTTGAAATATCTTACCAAAAACTGTTTGAAGAAGGATAATCTACATGATTTGTTATGCATAGTAGCTAACAGCAAAGTTACAAATTGTGCTGCTTCCTCATTAATCAAGATGAAGAAGAGGAAGAAGATGAGGATTAAAACTCAATCTGGAATATTTGGATAAAATTTTAAATAAAATTTATCAACCAAAAAAAAAAAAAAATAAGCAAGGGAACTAATAGATTTGTCTTGAGGGACTGCATGATGAGTAGCTCTCTGCACCTGCTTATATAGAGCTTATATAGAGGCCTTTTTCATTCCAATCCCAAAGAAAGGCAATGCCAAAGAATGATCAAACTACCACACAATTGCACTCATCTCACATGCTTGTAAAGTAATGCTCAAAATTCTCCAAGCCAGGCTTCAGCAATACGTGAACCATGAAATTCCAGATGTTCAAGCTGGTTTTAGAAAAGGCAGAGGAACCAGAAATTGCCAACATCCGCTGGATCACTGAAAAAGCAAGAAAGTTCCAGAAAAACATCTATTTCTGCTTTATTGACTATGCTAACGCCTTTGACTGTGTGGATCACAATAAACTGTGGAAAATTCTGAAAGAGATGGGAATACCAGACCACCTGACCTGCCTCTTGAGAAACCTATATGCAGGTCAGGAAGCAACAGTTAGAACTGGACATGGAACAACAGACTGGTTCCAAATAGGAAAAGGAGTACGTCAAGGCTGTATATTGTCACCCTGCTTATTTAACGTACATGCAGAATATATCATGAGAAACACTGGGCTGGAAGAAGCACAAGCTAATATCAAGATTGCCGGGAGAAATATCAACAACCTCAGATATGCAGATGACACCACCCTTATGGCAGAAAGTGAAGAGGAACTCAAAAGTCTCTTGATGAAAGTGAAAGAGGAGAGTGAAAAAGTTGGCTTAAAGCTCAACATTCAGAAAATGAAGATCATGGCATCTGGTCCCATCACTTCATGGGAAATAGATGGGGAAACAGTGGAAACAGTGTCAGGCTTTTATTTTTTGGAGCTCCAAAATCACTGCAAATGGTGACTGCAACCATGAAATTAAAAGATGCTTACTCCTTGGAAGGAAAGTTATGACCAACCTAGATAGCATATTAAAAAGCAGAGACATTACTTTGCCAACAAAGGTCCGTCTAGTCAAGGCTATGGTTCTTCCTGTGGTCATGTATGGATGTGAGAGTTGGACTGTGAAGAAGGCTGAGCGCCCAAGAATTGATGCTTTTGAACTGTAGTGTTGGAGAAGACTCTTGAGAGTCCCTTGGACTGCAAAGAGATCCAACCAGTCCATCCTCAAGGAGATCAGTCCTGGGTGTTCTTTGGAAGGACTTATGCTATAGCTGAAACTCCAATACTTTGACCACCTCATGTGAAGAGTTGACTCATTGGAAAAGACTCTGATGCTGGGAGGGATTGGGGGCAGGAGGAGAAGGGGACGACAGAGGATGAAATGGCTGGATGGCATCACTGACTCAATGGACATGAGTTTGGGTGAACTCCGGGAGTTGGTGATGGACAGGGAGGCCTGGTGTGCTGCAATTCACGGGGTCTCAAAAAGTTGGACGTGACTGAGGGACTGAACTGAACTGATAGAGGTGTTAACAGGATTCTCATACTCAGTTAGGATGGTCTCAACCACACACACTGCTCTCTCAAGTCTGCATCCCTAAATGCCTCTGGCTGTGCCAGGAGCGGGCAGAGTGGACATTCTCGGGTAGGACATGGGTAGGAATGAAGAGCCTCCAAGTGTCTCGGTCCAGTTCACATGTCAAAATTCAGTCACATCCTCTATGACCTCCTCCAACAGAAGTTAAGAACTAAGTTCTTTGCTCCCATCCGTTGATCCTGTTCAGTGATCAGTCTGAAACTGGAATCTCCATCATGCCAAAACACTGGATGGGTAACAGATTTGGTGGAAGGCACACCAGTACACACAGAACCTACAGTGTGCCTTATCTCGCCACCATTGCACCAAGGCCCTAGGACTACAGTACACAGCGGGGACAGCTAACAAGAAAATCCTTTTCTAAACTCTGTCCTTGCCCAGCCTGGCCTTATCAACTTTTCCAGAAGGAAAGGCAGAAATGAAACAGATCACAGTCTCTACTTGCTCTGCTCAGTGAGCCCAACAGACAACACAAATGCTCAGACACCATACCTTTATCTCACCTTGAGCTGTCGTCCTCAGCACCCTGTGCAGGATTAGAGCCTTCTGGGAGCCTCACTGCCTGCATGCCCTTTGCTCTGCTGTCAGTCTCACAGCTCTCCTCTTTCTCCTTCCATGACAGAGCTCAGCAACTCTCCAATGGGCCTTCATTCACAGCCAAGAACAAAGGGGAAAATGGGAGTGAAAGAACATAAAAACTATTCTAACATGAGCATGATCACATACAAACCTCTACAAGCTAACACTAGCAGATGGTGACTGCAACCACGAAATTAAAAGACGCTTACTCCTTGGAAGAAAAGCTATGACAAACCTAGACAGCATATTAAAAAGCAGAGACATTACTTTGCTGACAAAAGTCCATCTAGTCAAAGCTATGGTTTTCCAGTAGTCATGTATGGATGTGAGAATTGGACCATAAAGAAGTCTGAGTGCCGAAGAACGGATGCTTTGGAATTCTGGTGTTGGAGAAGACTCTTAAGAGTCCCTTGGACTGCAAGGAGATCAAACCTCTCAATCCTAAAGGAAATCAGTCCTGGATATTCATTGGAAGGACTGATATTGAAACTGAAACTCCAATACTTTGGCCACCTGATGTGAAGAACTGACTCACTAGAAAAGACCCTGATGCTGTTAAAGATTAAAGGCAGGAGAAGAAGGGAATGACAGAGGATGAGATGGTTGCATGGCATCACTAACTTGATGGACATGAGTTTGAGCAAACTCTGGGAGTTAGTGAAGGACAGGAAACCTGGCATACTGCAGTCCATGGGAATGCAAAGAGTCGGACACAACTGAACAACTGAACTGAACTGAACTGAAGTTAGCACTTCGGAGCTGGCAGTGCCAAGTAAAAACGAAGTTCATAGTAGCAGTAATGTCTAAGCACTTACTATTTGCAAGATATTAACACAGGAACTCTCTGAACACCATCATCATAGAGTCATTTCACAGATGGAGAAACTGAGTCAGAATGAATTTATATGCCTGTGGTCAAGAGTTTACCTTTAGTAGATGCAGCACATAGGATTCAAATCCAGATGTCATTCCAGTGCCTGAGTTTTTTCTATAGCTTTGTATCTCAAAGACCAAAGGTTTGTGGTGAAGAGGCGAGAAATGAGAATTAGAAAAGAGAACTAAACTTTCAGAGTGGAGATGGATACCTCTCTATCCTTTGCTCCAGCCCCCAGCCTGCCAAAAAGACTGAGCTATTTCTCACAGGCTTACCTAGTATCTCTGCTTCAGAATCAGCCGGGGAGATAATTTACAATGCAGATTCCTGGGCCCCACTCCAACCCTAATAAATTTACATCTCTAAGGCAGAGACCATCAATGTGTATTTTTAATTGCTCTTCCAAGGTGAATGTTCTCCAGGTAAACCTCTGGATTTGATGATTCAGAAAAGGACCAAGGCAGAGTCTAAAAATCTTGAACAGAAATTTAAAGGCAGAAGGAGACTTTTTAAAGTTGCAACACAGAAGGGAGCTTTTGCTGTCAGACATATAATTTTTAATTCTCTAAGAGAACAATTATTATCGACAAACATCTGAAGGAAATATAGGCCATTTATTTTACATGTTTTGACATCTGAAGAAAATGACAAGCTAGAGGGAATAACAGGTTTAAGTTTGGCAGCAATTAGTTAATTTGTGACTGATTATTAAAAAATAATATATGCACCTCTGTGCTTCTCCAGAGGGGAGAGTTACAAATTACTATGGCTGTTGTTGTTGCTGCTGCCATTGCTGGTGTTATTGTTGTTTTTAAAAGATTGTAGCCTTCAGATGTTTGTGAATATTAATATTATTTGAGGTTTGTCAGGTTGCCATAGCTACCTTGGTTCCCTTCTGCCAGCAGGACGTGATGCCCTGGGAGTTAGAACTGAGTCCACAATGTAAATGCAACCTGGGGAGCTGCCTCACTTTTTCCCACAACTCCACACCTTGTTCTTCAGATACACTGACCAAAATACAGCTGCCTCCAGCCTGCCAGCCTTCTCACGCTTGTGTTTTCTCCACTCAGTTGTCCTCCCCATCTCCCCTCCATTCCTCTAGGAACCCTCCACTGGGCTCTTTTAAACCCTTGGACATGGTTTCTCACTCAACCCTTCTGGCAACACTTCTTCTACCTTCTCTCCTAAGCTGAAACCTGGCTTTTCCCAGATAATCATAACACTGAGCTCTTGTGTACACAGATGCTGGTGATGTCATGTTTCCCCGCTAATCCACCCCTAGTTCCATCTTCCCCATATCTTAGGAGCGAGAAGAAGATCAGTATCAATCTCAGTGTTTCTGCTGCTTCTGCTGATTCACCATTTTCATTCCAGGACCCCACCCTCCTTTGTACTTCCTCATCTGGTCATGCCATCCTCCTCTGGTCTTCCTCTTTGTCTTCTAACCTCTGGGGGACCTCCAGGCTTTCCGGTCGGTCCTGTCCCCTCGCCCGCACTGAGAGATTACACAGGACTACACTAGACCCCAGCCACTGCCACTCTGGCTCCTCTACTCCGAAGCTGCTACATTTCCATCTTCAGTTCCATCTCTTGCTGATTTAAGTTTCACCTACAGGCCCTGAGCCAATGCTGCCAGCACTGATCACTTTTCCTACAACTTGACTGCATTCTTTGTACAACCCAAAGCAACAGGGTGTGGTACTTTAAGAATTTGGTGTCTGGATTAAACCCCACAGGCAAAGTCCTGGCTTTACCACTTACTACTTCTGTGGTTGGGGCAAGCTAACAAACCTTTCCAGGCCTCAACTTCCTCATCCATAGAATAACAATAATATCACCTATTTCACAAGGCTGTTACCAAGACTGAAAAAGAAATCTCCTTTGCATAATTTAGACTGTTTGAAGGTAAGAGAAAACCCAACTCAGACTAGCATAAGAAACAAGTATTTTATTGGTTCATTGTCCTCAAAGTCCAGAGCAAAGATAGGCTTCAGGCTGGAGTTGATTCAGTGGTTCAGCCACAGAACAAGGATATTATATCTCTCCCTCTGTTCTGTCTTCTAAGTGTCAGGTTCAGTTTAAGACTGGTTCTCCCTCATGGCTATAAGAGACTATCATTGGGTTATAGGCTTTCTCATCCAAAGCCAAAAAAGTAAAGAAAATGATCATTTCCAAAAGCTCTCCCAGAATAGTAACAGAGAACTTTTCCAGACATTCTCAGGAAACCCCTCAGTTCCCATTGTCCAGATGCGAATAACAACTCCATTCCTGAGCCAATGCCTGAAGCAGAGGAATTACTAATTGGCTCAGACCTGCTCAAATGGACCAATTGCTGTAGCATAGAGAAGAGATTACAAATCCTGGAAAGTATTTATCTGCCTATAAACTGTACATTAAATATGAGATAATGGAGAAGGGAATGGATGCTGGGGAAATGACCTAACACCCACTGCACAGAGGCAACTCCTTGGCTAATGATGGGCAATTGCGATTCATTGCAAAGAGTCGGACACGACTGAGAGACTGAACTGAACTGAACTGAAAGCTAACATCAGCATGTATTATTATGTCATTTTTACCTTTGAGGACTACTTCTGATTCTTCTGTGTATTATCATTTATTATTCACATGATTGTTTCTCTATATTCTCCCATCCTCAACTTGTCAATCCTTAAGGCAGTGTGCTTTACTGATTTTTACTGGCAGCTTCCCAGGTCCCAAATGCTGTACATAGCAGAATGCATAAGAAAAACTGAGCTTCAGTAAATGCTAATTAAATACATGAATACGCAATAAAAATGGTTCTACCCAGTGACAAAGCCTCTCTGGCGAGAGTTAAAGATTATGCAATGTTCCTATGCCCTTCAGTAAAGAACAACTTAATACATTTAACAAATATTCTTTCTTGTACAAAATAATATTACTAACCCACCGCTGGTTATCCAGGCACAGAGAGTGAATGTCTTTGCTATTTTCTAACTGATCAGTAAGAGCTTATTCTTTACCACAACTACACACAATTTACTCTTTTCTCAGGTTTCTTTCACAATAACTTTTGAAGTAGGTGACTCCATTTGACCGAACTATATGAAATACAAAGAATACTGTGAGACATGTGATTTGCTTTGGTCACGGTACCCTCATGATGAAAGCTAAGAAACCTTCAAGTCAGTATGTTTTAACTAAGAGTTATATGTCTCAAAACCAAAAATTACCAGGAAAAACTCCCATACTACACAGCACAAAGTTATAAGATATTTATGTAGGAAAAAAATTTCCCTGTTCAGATTATTATTTTAAATGTCTCATTTTCCATAAAATAGTCTTCAATTTTAAACCCATATAGATATATATGCCTTATTCTGCGTTGTTTTTTTCTCTTAGTAAATAAAATCACTTCCAAAGAAGTTTATTTTAGTGCTTTTAAAATTAGGTAGTATTAGCAATTCCATAATAATGCAACTTAATGTAATTTTTAGATCGACGTGGTAAATGGCTCAATATGTGAGTTTTTTTAATTTTTTTGTATTTCTTTTAAAGACTGCAGGATTCCAAAATTTTATTGTTACCCGAAAATTATCTGACTTAAGAAAACTTGAAAATGTCTTTGAGAGAAGAAAAGCATGTGGGAGACTATGAAACATACTGGCAGCCTAACAGTAAAATATGGGGAAATGTGGATTCCCTATCTTTTAACTGAGAGGCTGCAGCAATGAAGAACCTTTACTTCTTGTCCGTGGAGACCATGCAGTGAATTTTAAGAGTGAAACCTGATGAAAGAGTAAAACAAGAAATGTTCAGAGAATATAAATTACTCAGACTAGCTGAACTTCATGTAAAAGATAGTAATAAATTTAAAATCATAATTATAGCACATGAGTTCAATCCAGGTAATACTACATATATAAAGCTTTCTTACACATTCTATATCTAATTACCCACATGCATGACCAGTCACATTTTTATTTCATGTGCCTCTTAAAACTGCCACCTTGCTTACCTCTAGCCACAAGCTTTTCACCATCCAATACAAAATAAAGCCCCAGAAAATAATGAAACAACAGGATGGATAGTTAATGCAGTGAACAGTACTATATCCCCAAAGAATTGGATGCCTGATGCAACTCCATGGAGTAGATATTGTTACCTGAGGCCATGATGTTAAATGATCTTTCTTTTTGGTTCCGAGTATTGGAAATCGGGTCCCAAAGCTCCTGATTGCACTGTAATGTGAGGTCTAGACAATAACTCTCTTTCCCAAAGCAAAATCCAGCAGAGAAAGTGGGCACCATTAATTTCACACATCCAGCTAAACAGCCACAAGGCTGTGTGATGTAAGTTATCCTATTATCTCTGTTGGATTTGGGTGATGAATCATTCCAGTGAAGCTTCTGGTGTTTCCCCAGTGATCAGCCTGCTTGGTGGAGCGATCAAAGTTCATTCAAACCCCTGCAGTCTCCACTCTGGCTTCTTGGAAGACCCTAAGCACAGAAATAATTTAGGATGCAACCAATACAACAGAAAGAGCCTTAACCTCAGTCATGTTTACAAATGAACTCTTTGAGATGCTCAATATCACTCAGTATTTAAAAGGAAAAATTAAGAGAAAAATTAAATACCTTTTTTGCCCATAAAATTTGCATACTATGAATTTTTTTAAATGTCTCATTTGTCAGTAGGTAAATTGATGCACTCTTGATGGATTTAAATTTTAAATATGCATACACTTTGAGCCAGTAATTCCATTTCTATAAATGTATCCCTACAAAAATATTCACAGACATATGCAAAAAATATTATAGTGTTGAATAAGTAGCTACATTTATTATAGTAAATCCATGCAATAGAATGTCTTGAAACCTTTAGAAAAAATAGGGTGAATCTATCAGACTTCCCTGGTGGCTCAGACGGTAAAGCGTCTGTCTATGATGCGGGAGACCTGGGTTCGATCCTTGGGTTGGGAAGATCCCTTGGAGAAGGAAATGGCAATCCACTCCAGTACTATTGCCTGGAAAATCCCATGGACAGAGGAGCCTGGTAGGCTACAGTCCATGGGGTCGCAAAAAGTCGGACACGACTGAGCGACTTCACGTTCACATTCATGTAGATACTGATATGGAAAACAGCCCAATTTTATTACAGAGTGAGGAGAAGCAGTTTGATAACAAATCTATAACATGATTCCATTTTCACATGATGAGATTCTATTTGTAAAAAAGTTGTATACATATTTTTTCCTTGAATACATATAAATTTCTGGATGTACTCACAAAATACACACAAAAAATGATAGTCTGTGGAGTGGGAGGAGGGTCAATGTTGGATACAACAGCACCTTAACTTTTCATTGAAAATTCGAAAATTTTTGAAAATTTTTATGATGAGAAGGGCAAGAAATTCTCTTCTCCAATGTCTTGGTTATATGAGGGTGAATATAGATGATATAAATGTCCAGCATAAAGAAAATGTCAGACATCAGGAACCCATGACTGTTGGTTTTCCCATTCAAACATGAGTGTTTATGTACACACACACATATACACAACTCACTCCTTTCAACACCTTCTGAACCCTGACATCATTTTACATGCCACCAATCTTTCCATATGTCTCCATTATCTTTTAGATATCCTTATTTCCAGAGAGAATTGAAGAAAAGCAGCACAGGGAGATGATTTAATTTGGACACTGTTGTCCCCTAATACCTAGCTTAAGTTTTTTCAAAAGAGAAAGGTAGTATTTTATTTTCCATTTTCAAAACAGAGGGAAATAAAATGTTCCCAGGTATTATCAGTGACATAGGAAAATGCTTCATCCTGCTCCCTACTTCAATCAATCTCGAAAGAAATACTGGGTGGGAACACTTAAAACATGCCTTGACTGTTATTGAAAACCACAGGAATGATGAAACTTTATGCATAATGATGTTGAAATAACCCTCTGTGAATTGTGGGGATTCTGACAGGCAGTGAGATTTATGACTCCTTTCCTCCATTCCAAATCACAGAACAGTAAAGAGAGTAAAAAGCTAACTTCCAGGTCAATCATCTACAAAATAGATGTTGATTTCACAAGCCAGTGGTGAAGAAAGCTTGAATAAGCATCCTCAACATATTTTTACTTATTTATAGATCATATAATCACATCATTGTACTAATAATTTAAAACATTAGCAAATATAAAAGTAGAAATTAAAATGGATAAAATTGAAAATATATTGAAAATCAAGCATCTAGTATTTTCTTCCCTCATTCACCCAATAAGATACTATTCAAATAGCTCAAATAGCAGCTATCATGGTGTCTCATACGTAATTAAGAAATTTACATTCATAGTATCACTCAATATAATAATGAGTTATTATACCAATGAAAATTTTCAGGACATGCTTTCAGCTGAAATGCCTCCTCAGATGGACTAGGAATATATTATTTAATTGAGAAAACAAATAATTCTACATCATTTGTTGTGAGTGGGGGGAGAGTATAAAACAAAGAGGTCTCCTTCCCAAAATGTCAACAGTGCCAGGTTTGAGAAACTTTGCTCTAAAGAAGTCATCAGTGGTATGTCAAAGAGGACTATCAGATGAGTTCATTAGCACTGTTTGTGACAGTTTCATAATCTGAGACTCATTACATTACAGTGTATCCATTCATTGGAATGCTGTAAACATTAAAATTATGTTGTGCAAGAATTTTTAAGACTATGAAGAAATGCTCATTATATTTATCCTAAAATAATATATTTAGTATGATCAGAGCATTGTACAAGTATATACACACTTGTGTATAGTACTGGAAAATACTTTGAAAGAGTACCAACCAAAATATTAATATCATTTATTTTACCATTTATTTCTGAAGAGTGGTAAGGAGTTCGTGTGAAAGATACTTCACAATTAATGTCATTATAAACATCTACACTATTTATCATCCTGAGGAGGACAGTTGATATAAGCCATTACCTCAAAAGCTATACAAGCTTCCTGAGTATATAAGACTTTGCACCCTCTCTTTTCAGAATGTGTCATTGGCAAACAACTAATCTCAAAAATATACAAGCAACTCCTACAGCTCAACTCCACAAAAATAAACGACCCAATCAAAAAATGGGCCAAAGAACTAAATAGACATTTCTCCAAAGAAGACATACGGATGGCTAACAAACACATGAAAAGATGCTCAACATCACTCATTATCAGAGAAATGCAAATCAAAACCACTATGAGGTACCATTTCACACCAGTCAGAATGGCTGCGATCCAAAAGTCTACAAATAATAAATGCTGGAGAGGGTGTGGAGAAAAGGGAACCCTCTTACACTGTTGGTGGGAATGCAAACTAGTACAGCCACTATGGAGAACAGTGTGGAGATTCCTTAAAAAACTGGAAATAGAACTGCCTTATGATCCAGCAATCCCACTGCTGGGCATACACACTGAGGAAACCAGATGGGAAAGAGACACGTGTACCCCAATGTTCATCGCAGCACTGTTTATAATAGCCAGGACATGGAAGCAACCTAGATGCCCATCAGCAGATGAATGGATAAGAAAGCTGTGGTACATATACACAACGGAGTATAACTCAGCCATTAAAAAGAATACATTTGAATCAGTTCTAATGAGGTGGATGAACCTGGAGCCTATTATACAGAGTGAAGTAAGCCAGAAGGAAAAACATAAATACAGTATACTAACGCATATATATGGAATTTAGAAAGATGGTAACAATAACCCGGTGTACGAGACAGCAAAAGAGACACTGATGTATAGAACAGTCTTATGGACTCTGTGGGAGAGGGAGAGGGTGGGAAGATTTGGGAGAATGGCATTGAAACATGTAAAATATCATGTAAGAAACAAGTTGCCAGTCCAGGTTCGATGCACAATACTGGATGCTTGGGGCTAGCGCACTGGGATGACCCAGAGGGATGGTATGGGGAGGGAGGAGGGAGGAGGGTTCAGGATGGGGAACACATGTATACCTGTGGCGGATTCATTTTGATATTTGGCAAAACTAATACAATTATGTAAAGTTTAAAAATAAAATAAAATTTAAAAAAATATTAAAAAAAAAAAAAGAATGTGTCATTGGAAGAGTTTTACTTCCTGACATCCAGTTCTTTTATGGTAGAAAAGAGGACCTGCAGGTGTTTCTCACCAGGTGCCTTTGCGATGGCAGCAGGCAGAGTACACTGGGCATTTTTGCTCAGTGCCAAAATAGCACCTACTATTCTCATTCCTTCTCTTTAAAAGCCTTCATTGTTATACTATGATTCAAAAGTAGAATTACTCGCTTCCACCCACATCAAAAACAGTACGGTCATGACACTCTGCAAATTGAATAAATGTTTCCAACATCATGAACATTCATCCCCAGTTGAGAAGGTTTTCTGAGTAAGAGGCATTATGATATCTGCTATGCAGCCTTATAGCTTCCATATTGGGATTTAAACTGCTGGTGTTGCCAATAAATTACTGCTATTTTAGTGACCAGTAGCCTTATGTGACAGAGAAGGCAATGCTTGCTTGGAAAATCCCATGGACGGAGGAGCCTGGTAGGCTGCAGTCCATGGGGTCGTGAAGAGTCATACACGACTGCACAACTTCACTTCCACTTTTCACTTTGATGCATTGGAGAAGGAAATGGCAACCCACTTCAGTGTTCTTGCCTGGAGAATCCCAGGGACAGGGGAGCCTGGTGGGCTGCCGTATATGGGGTCGCACAGAGTCAGACACAACTGAAGCAACTTAGCAGCAGCAGCCTTATGTGAAGAAGAAAGCAAAATGGCAACAAGTTCTCATAAATAACACAATATTTATATCAACCAACAAAACTGATTAGTTTTGCTCACCAGTGTAACAGAACTTCTAATCTCCATTTGGCCACTTTATTTGATGTCAATATAATACAGTTAGAATTTTAAACATTTTACAGTACAGCAAAGGAAAAAAGAAAAAACCTCTCCAAAAGAGATAGATATAGATTTACAGAAAATTCCAAATAATTTGAGTAGACACTGCTGCCCTCAAGGAGGTGGAGCTCAACTCCCACCTCTGAATGTGAGCTGCTTAGTGACTTGCTTCCAAAGATTAAGAGTGTGGAAGGATAAAATAAGCAACTTCACACTGGAGATCCGGACAAGTCCTACCCCTGCCAGTGGATCAAGGTTAACATTATCAGTGATAAGTTATGCTCACAGTACACTCTCTTCATACGATATGATGACAATGGCATTTTGCGTCTATGATCTTCCTTCCACAACCATATACTAATCGTGGGAAAAAGCTTCAAACAAACCCAAAATGAGAGACACTCTATAAAAAAAGCTTGATGTAAAAACTGTTAAGGCCGTTAAAAAACAAACAAAAACCCCAACACAAACAACTAAACAAGAACAGAAAGTCTGAGAAACTATCATAGACCTGAGAAGGTCAAGGAGATATGTAATTCGTACCCTGAATGATTCTGTAACAGGAGAGGGTAGTATTGAAAATCTATTAAAGTTTGAATAAAGTATGGAGATTAGTTAGTAGTAATGAATTGATGTTGGTTCCTTAGTAACAAAGGTACTACAGTAAAATAAGATGCAAATAATAGGAAAAACTTCGTGAAGAGTAAATGGGAACTCTTACAATATTTTTGCAACTTTTCCATAAATCTAAAACTATTTGAAAATTAAAAGTTTATTTAAACAAAAATAAATTTTAAATTATAGCAAAAAAATATGTCTTATTCAGTTCAGTTCAGTCGCTCAGTCGTGTCCGACTCTTTGCGACCCCATGAATCGCAGCATGCCAGGCCTCCCTGTCCATCACCAACTCCCGGAGTTCACTCAGACTCACGTCCATCAAGTCAGTGATGCCATCCAGCCATCTCATCCTCTGTCGTCCCCTTCTCCTCCTGCCCCTAATCCCTCCCAGCATCAGAGTCTTTTCCAATGAGTCAACTCTTCGCATGAGGTGGCCAAAGTACTGGAGTTTCAGCTTTAGCATCGTTCCTTCCAAAGAAATCCCAGGGCTGATCTCCTTCAGAATGGACTGGTTGGATCTCCTGGCAGTCCAAGGGACTCTCAAGAGTCTTCTCCAACACCACAGTTCAAAAGAATCAATTCTTCAGCGCTCAGCCTTCTTCACAGTCCAACTCTCACATCCATACGTGACCAGAGGAAAAACCATAGCCTTGACTAGATGGACCTTTGTTGGCAAAGTAATGTCTCTGCTTTTCAATATGCTATCTAGGTTGGTCATAACTTTCCTTCCAAGGAGTAAGCGTCTTTTAATTTCATGGTTGTAGTCACCATCTGCAGTGATTTTGGAGCCCAAAAAATAAAGCCTGACACTGTTTCCCCATCTATTTCCCATGAAGTGATGGGACCAGATGCCATGATCTTCGTTTTCTGAATGTTGAGCTTTAAGCCAACTTTTTCACTCTCCACTTTCACTTTCATCAAGAGACTTTTGAGTTCCTCTTCACTTTCTGCCATAAGGGTGGTGTCATCTGCAAATCTGAGGTTATTGAGATTTCTCCCGGCAATCTTCATTCCAGCTTGTGTTTCTTCCAGTCCAGCATTTCTCATGATGTACTCTGCATAGAAGTTAAATAAGCAGGGTGACAATATACAGCCTTGATGTAATCCTTTTCCTATTTGGAACCAGTCTGTTGTTCCATGTCCAGTTCTAACTGTTGCTTCCTGACCTGCATACAGATTTCTCAAGAGGCAGGTCAGGTGGTCTGGTATTCCCATCACTTTCAGAATTTTCCACAGTTTATTGTGATCCACACAGTCAAAGGCTTTGGCATAGAATTTTTTTTAAATTCTAGGTAAAACTGAACATTAAATCTGGAATTAATTAGATAACAAAAGAAGAGCAAGAATCATTTTATGCTAGCAAATTTAGTAACTAAGATGAACAAATTTCCTGAAAAATGACAACTTACCATGACTGAAACAAAACAGAAAATATGAATTCTGCTATTAAATAAAATAATTGAATTCATTACTAAACATCATCCCAAACTTTAGACTGAGATAGTTTGACTGATGCAGTCTGTCACACATTTAGGGAAAATGTAACACAAATCTCATACTAACTCTATCATAAATTAAAAAGGCAAAACACTTCTTATTTTATGAGGCTAACATAATCTTAATAGCAAACCTGATAAAGACTATAAAAAAAGAAAAACACAAATCAATATCTCTTCTTTTTTAAGTCAAATTATTTTCAGAAATACATAAAAAGAGTAACACACTATTAGCAAATAGGTTTATCTGAGGTATGTAAGGTTGGTTTAACTCTTGAAAATCAATATATATAATTAACAATGTTCAAAGTAAAAACAAAAATTCATATGACAATCTCAATAGATGAAGAATAAGCATCTGACACAACATAACACCCATTCATGGGCTTACCCAGTGGATCAGTGGTAAAGAATCTGCCTGCACAGGAGTCATGGGTTTCATCCCTGGAGTGGGAAGATCCCCTGGAGGAGGGCATGGCAACCCACTCCAGTATTCTTGCCTGGAAAATCCTGTGGACATAGGAGCATAGCGGGCTATAGTCTATGGGGTTGCAAAGAGTCAGACACAATTGAAGCAACTGAACACAGACATACACACGCACACACACAACATCCATTCATGATTAAAACCCTTAATCAACTAGGAACAGGAAAGAACTTCCTTCATCTGATATAGGGAATATATGAAAAATCAATAAGTGACCTCATATCGAATGGTGAAATACTGAGCACTCTCTCACTAAACAAGGACTAAGACAAAAATGGCAATTCTTACTATACCTATTCAATAGAGAGCTCATCTATTGTAATAAGGCAAGGAAAAGAATTAAAGGGCATACTGATTAGATAGGAAGAAGCAAAACTGTCCCTCCTATTTGCAGCTGACATAATTGCTTACTTGGAAAATTCTAAGGAATCTATAAAACAGCTATTAAAGAGTAAACCTGAAAATTTTGCATGCTATAAGAATAATTTACAAAAATAATTTGCATTTACATACATGGCATTCAAATAATTTTTAAAATGACTTTTAAAATTATATTTACATAGCATTAGAAAATTAGAAAACAACTGGGACTTCCTTGGTGGCCTAGTGGCTAAAACTCTGAGCTCCCAGTGCAGGGGGCGCAGGTTTAATCCCTGGTCAGGGAGCTAGATCCCACGTGCTACAACTAAGACCCAGGGCAGCCAAATAAATAAATAAAATTTTTTAAAAAAGATAATTAGAAAATAATTAAGAATAATTTTAACAGAGTAACATCAAAATCCTGGGCCAAATAAATAAATAAAATTAAAAAAAATAAAATTAGAAAATAATCAAGAATAATTTTAACAGAGTAACATCAAAATCCTGGGTAAAAAAATACAAAGCACTGTTGAGGGAAATTTTAAATTAAAATTATATATTGAATAATTTATATGTATCTATTTATATATATATGAAATCATGAACTGGAAAACTCAATATAGTTTAGATGTCATATTTTCCCAAACTGATGTACAGATTTAATACAACCCTGTTTAAATTTCAGATGACGTTTTTGTAGAAATTAACAAGCTATGGAAATTCAATGACCTAGAATAAACAAGGCAATTTTAAAATAGAAAGAACAAACGGAGGACTTGACTACCTAATTTCAAAACTTACTACAAAGTTAAGCAACCAAGCTAGGGTGGTACTGGCATAACGTACATAGTTATTGGATACTTCACAGAGGAACCAAAGCAAACTAATGGAGAACTGAAAATCTTTTCAGTAAATGGTGATGAAACAACTGACATGGGAAAAAATAAACCATGACTGCTACCTAATACAGCATTCAAAAATTAATTCAAGATGCGTCAAAGACCTAAAGTAAAAGCTAAAACAGTAAAGCTTTTAGAGAAAACATAGGAGAATATCTTCATGACTTTGGTTAGGCAAATATTTCTTGGGCAAATCATAGAAAGTAATAAGTATTAAATTTTGTGTGGCATGGTGAGTTTAACCCTCACACACTTTTCAGGGAAAGAATAATCAAGTCCAGGATTATGGACAGCAACTCAAATCTCACTACTCTCTCGGGCAGCATTAAGATATATGGTTAGAATAAAGCTGAAGAAAGGGGGAAAATAGGATTAATCAGAAAAATATCAGAAATTATTAGAAAATAAGAGAAGCTTTAAAGATGACTGATGAAGCAATGAAAAAAGACTGATTCTTTGGAAAGATTAATAAAATAGACAAACTTCTGCAGTCTTCACAAGGAAAAAAATGAAGGAATTTTTTAAATAACCAATATTAAGTCATGAAAAGGAAAACATAGAAATACAAAGATAATTGGGGGTTTTCGAAAATTTCAAATATGTACAGACGACCCAGAGGGATAGTATGGGGAGGGAGGAGGGTGGAGGGTTCAGGATGGGGAGCACGTGTATACCTGTGACGGATTGATTTTGATGCATGGCAAAACCAATACAATATTGTAAAGTTAAAAAAAAAAAAAAGACATTTGATGATATTATGGAGTTGTGAAATAAGATTGACCATATTATGAAAATTGTGACTGGAAGATGGGTACATGGTAGTTCATTATACTGTTTTCTGTACTGTCATAAATGTTTGAAAATCTATTTTGCAAACTTAAAAATAAATTATTTTTTTTAAAGTAAAAAATAAAATAAAATATCAATGTAGTTTTCACCAATAAAAAAAAAGTATGCTAACAAACCTTGTATCCATTGGTCAGTCTCAATAATTGCTAACTCCTGGATAATTTTGTTTCATCTCTGTCTCCTATCACTGCCCCCAGCCTAGATGATTTCGAAGCAAATCTTAGACATCAAATGATTTTATCTGTAAATATTCAGTGTGTACCACTAAAATGTATCTCTTTTTAAAGATAGCCACCATATCATCATAATGCATTCAGTATTTAGGTTTCTGTTTTTGTATTTCCCCAATCATCTTAGAATTTTTTTTTAGTGTGCTTGAAACAGAATCCAAATAATCTCTATATTGCTATGAGTTGATAGGTTTTCCCTTTCTCTTCTAATACATGTTTCCCTTCTCTTTTTATCTCTCTCTTCTTCCTTGTAATTTTTTTCCTTTTTTTTTTTTTTTTTGCTGAAGAAATTATCTTTTGTCCTGTGGTTTGACCATAGTCTGGATTTTGTTGATTATATCCTGCAGTGTCATTTAGTATGTTTCTTTGTTCTCTTCATTTGTTAAAAACTGGCAGTCGAATCCAAAAAACACAGAAAATTCAAGCTTCACTTCCATCAGGATCTGATTCTCTGCTTTTGTGATGTAACAGCCATTGATAACCACTGGCCACATCAATTCATTGATTGGAGATGAAAACTGGTGATATTCTATCATCAAAATAATGATCAGAGAATATTCTGTACAGCTTCATACTGAAAAATCAACAACTCTAAATTAAATGAACTGTTCTCTTGGAATATCTATTATGAAAACAGCCTTAAATCAGTAAGAAACTTGAACAGACTAGTTACCACACAAGAAATTTAGAAGGTAATTAATGAAACACCCGTGTTTTAGGTACTCATTTACCCAAACCTTCAAGGGACAATTAATTCCTTTGTTATAAACAACTTCAAACCATAGAAAAAGATGAAAAACTTCACAGTCCATTTTATGAAGCAATAACCATTTTGATATGAAACCCAATAAGAGTAATGAAAATGACAAACCAGTTTCATTGTGAAGATAAAAGATTATTATTAGCAAAATGAGCACAGCAATATAGTAAAATAATTTAAAATCATAATGAATTGGGATAGATCCAGAAACAGAGAGGTGGTTAAATGTTAGAAAATTATTTATGTAAAAAAATGGATGTTCCCCCTCATTTCAATTGTTAAATATTTTTCTGGATATTCTAGTTAGGGCAAATAAAATATACAGTTGTTTAAAGTTTGGAGATGATATAACTATACACCAGAAACATCTAAGATTTCAGTCTAAAATTTGTTACCAAAAAACAAACAAACAACTAAGTAGGCTGAAATAAAATCAATATACAGAAACATTTTGACTTTCATATTTCCAAACAACCAGATTGAAAGAATAATGGAGTAAAGAATAAATACTGTAAAGTCAATAACAATTAAAATACAAAATATCTAAGAATAAACATTTCATAAGATTTAAATAAAAAATGTTTTAAATGAAAAAACTCTAAAAAGTTTTAAATCCCTTGAATTCTTGAGGGAAATCTAAAAGATGAACAAATAATAGCATACCATATTCCTAGACAGGAAGATCACACATCATAGAAATGTTATTTCTTCTTAAATTAATCTATAAATGTAGGGTAAGCTTAACTCCAAAGTTTATATGGAACAATAAACAAGCAAGAATAGCCAGGAAAAAGATATGAGGAGGGAAAAGGCAGAGTACTGAAAGGGACTGGCCCAAAGAGGCATGAAAACATTATGAAGCCACAATTACTAAAACAGAGTAGTAGCAACACATGAAGAGATATCAGATCAATGGATTAAAACAGAAGTGTAAAAATGAACCAAATGAATACAAAAATATAGTATTAATAAAGAGTTTCTTAAATCGGTAAGGAAAAGATGGCTTACACAATAAGGGCAATGGGTTAGCTATCTGGAAAACTGGATTCACCCTTATACTTAGATAAAATCCCCCAAAGATGAAGGATTTTATAAACATAAAGTGTTAGAAGAAACCATTTGCAAATTCTTTTAGAATCTCAAATTGGGAAAGATAACTATGACACAACATCTAAAGAAAAACTTGATAAAAAGACAAACTAGGCAAAGGCACTTAAAACTAATAATATAAAAGCCTAAAGGCTTTTCAAGTATGTGAAATATAGAAAGAGTTTCTCAGAGCTTGAAAGTGTCTCCTCTGTGACACCCTTGTCGAAACAATGTGCTAATTACTTTTGCCATATTGATAGGTGAAAAATAATCTTTCCATGTAACTTAAGTTCATGCTATGTATTTTTAAGTTAACATGTAAATTCATTCAAGGAAAAAAAGACTACTTTCCATAGTCTCCATAGCTTCTGTTGCAGGGGTACACAAGGTTTTCAAAGTGATTTCAGTGGAAATACACCCCAAATTAAACTCTGAGCTGGGCCCAAATCTCACTCTGCAACTTCATAAATTAATTATTATTGTTACTGAACTTGAGAATATCCATCTGCAAAGGATTGCTGGTAATATCTACTGTGAACCCTGTGAGGGTTCTCACTAAAAAGAAAAGGAGACATTTGTGAAGTTCTGGGCACGGAAAGAGGATTTGACAGGTATTACCTTTCTTACCTCTTTCTTTTCCTTGCCCTCACACCTGGGCAGTTACATTTCTTCAAAGCTGATGTGGGTGGGGAACACTTTAAAAACCACCTCAGACTCGCAGAATGTTCTAAGGGGAAAGGGGATCAAGGAACAGCTAGTGGAAACCTTTAGCTTTACAGGCAGTAAAAGAGCCCTTTCAGGGATGTTTCTGGAAGAACATCCTACGAAGATGTGAAGGAATAATGGCTAAGTTTTCTCCCATCTTCCCGAAACTGTCAAAAACACAAGTCATCGCCAAAACTCCAACTCCAAAGGTCATAGGAGTTTGGCTGCTTTTCCCATGTCCCATGAAATCTATAAATTAGTCTCCTCCACAAACTATCTAAGGCAGCAATCCAGAAGTTAAAAAAGAGTCACAATTTTTTGCTTGCTTGTCTTTTCTAGAAATGCATAAACAAGCTTAGAAGAGTTAAAGCTGAGAATGCCTCTTGGACACAGCACAAGGGCTCCACCTTCAGCTCTCAGACTGAAGAGGAATTCTTCAAAAACTCTGCTGCCTGAGTCCTCAAAAAGTAGATGTAAAATATAATCTTTTCTCATGAAATTGAAACCACAGAACCTTTCACTTTTAAATATTTCAGTCCAGAATATGTATCTACTGTCCATAGATGAAATGAAAGGTAAGAGTCTTATTGTGTATTATATTGATATTAAATAGACAAGATTTTAAAATATATTATGTTTTCTTTCAGTTTTTCAGAATGCCTGTCTTGATGTCATTTTCTTTATAGCTGCAGCAGAGTCTGATAAGATCTTTCATTGTAATTCTCCCATGGTTTCACTCCACTGGACTTATGGTCTTGTAATAAAGGGAAAGGTTAATTCTTGCCTGGCAGGACTATCCATAAATTACCAGCAGTTTTTTAATATCCCATTAAATATATGCCAGTTTTTGAAGGGAAATTCTATTTTGACAAAGAAAAGCAAAATTAAATTCTATAAAAAGGCATTAGTTGGGCCTTGAAGATTGATATCTACCAATTTATAATGGTAAGGAATACAAATTTACACACATACACACAAATAAAAAGCAAACTACCTAAAGATATCCACATCATTTCACAGAAAAAAAACTCCCAAATCTAAACTCAATTCTAAAACAGTTGACATAATTACATAACAGAGTGAACTTATCTTCCACCGCATAATCTGTTAAAGGAAGGTGACCAAGTACCCACTTCTTTACAAATTATAGCATGTAGGAAGGAAAACAGTCATTTTCTACATTAAAAGGTATCAATAGATTCAGATTATACAAATACACAAACACTATGTCTTTCAAACTTCAATCATAAGAGTAAATTTGTTGTTAATTTTCTCCCCCTCACTTTCTTCTTGGCTTAACCCAACTCGGATTTCTGTCTCAGCAAAAGGAAGTCACAGACCTTCAGGGTTAGAGAACTGCGTCTGGGTAAGGAAAACTAGAAAATTAAACTTAAGTTATACCCTGGAAAGTTTTTACATGCCTCCTAATGACACCCAGAATTCTCATCTTTTTTGCCTTTAAGTTATTTACAAGCCTGAAATGAGATGCTGACACAGAGAAATGTGAGTTTTGTGTGTTTTGAAGTGGGGGTTACAGCAAGGACTGAAACTAAGTTCAAACTTCTGTTTTTTCAACACCCAAAACGTTTCCAAATTGTAGGCAGTTTTAGGCTGTAATGGTGAGAACTCTGAACTCTGAACCCAAAGTTTCTGAGTCCTTGGCCATATAAAATCTCTTCTGTAAGAGTGAACGGTTGAAATCTGTAGAACATTGCTATGCGCCTAGATTCTTTTTAAATATATTAAATGTCTCTAATTTTCATAATCATCCAATAACTTAGTTTTCTTTTCCTTTTTCTTTAAAGTATAGTTGCTATGTAATATTATTTAAGTTATAGGTGTACAAGATGGTGATTCGCAATTTTAAAGTTTATGCTACATTTATAGTTATTATAGAGTATTGGCTGTACTCCCTGTGTTGTACAATACATCCTTGTAGCTTATTCTATACATAATAGATTGTACCTAGTTCTTTTACTCGTTGTTCTATCATTGAGAAAACCAAGGTTTAAATAAATTAAATAATCCCAGAGTCACGTAGGTTGACCAAACAAGCCCAAACTCTAAACCCCATGTTCTGTACACAATAACCCTGGATGTAGATAAGTATCCATTAAATAATTTTTTATAAATTTCTATTTGGCAGACAATATACCGGATGAAAATGAAGCACAGAACTGTTAAGGGACTTGCCTAAGATCTCAGAGCAACTTCACAAATGCTAGAACTAGAGCTCTTGCCCTGAATCTCAATCCTAAAGAGTAAAAACAGGATAATAAGATGAAAGAGCCCCAGCTCTGAATGCATGTCCACATTCACATCCCAGATCTACCATAGGCTAGCTATGTAACCTAGATGAAACTACCCATCATTTCTTTTCAGTAAGTTCTTTTTAGTGATTTGAGAATAATAACAGTTTTTCAAGCTGTTAAAGTATTAAAGCTACTATAAAAAAATCTAGAACAAAGTATTTATGCAAGTACTATTACTTTTCATTCCAGGGAAACTTCAGTTCAGTTCAGTTCAGTTCAGTCACTCAGTCGTGTCCGAATCTTTGCGACCCCATGAACCGCAGCACACCAGGCCTCCCTGTCCATCACCAACTCCCAGAGTCCACCCAAACCCATGTCCATTAAATTGGTGATGCCATCCAACCATCTCATCCTCTGTCATCCCCTTCTCCTCCTGCCCTCAGTCTCTCCCAGAATCAGGGTCTTTTCAAATGAGTCAGCTCTTCACATTAGGTGGCCAAAGTATTGGTGTTTCAGCTTCAACATCAGTCCTTCCAATGAACACTCAGGACTGATCTCCTTTAGGATGGATTGGTTGGATCTCCTTGCAGTCCAAGGGACTCTCAAGAGTCTTTTCCAACACCACAGTTAAAAAGCATCAATTCTTCAGCACTCAGCCCTTTTTATAGTCCAACTCTCACATCCATACATGACCACTGGAAAAACCATAGCCTTGACTAGACGGTCCTTTGTTAGGAGATCTCTTAGGTCTTTTGCCCACAGTGAAAAATTGTCCCTCAACTTTCAGCAACCTTGGTTTTTCCACTTGATCCAAACATGAGAAATTTAAATCATTCTTCTCTTCGGTCAGTTGGCTGATATGTCCCGTCAGCTCAGTATTTTGTCTTAGTAGTCTTTCAGTTAATGAGCCGCAAGAAGTACCTGGAGACATTAAGGTAGGCTCTTCCCCTGGCTGGCCAGTTAATTTTTGTAGTTGTAAAACAGTTCTATCAATATTTTCCTGAACCCAAACAAAATCTTCATCATCTGCTGTTTTAAACTGTAGTCTGCTGGAGGCTTTCTGGGCTAGATGTAGTTTTGAAGCCACACACTGAAGTTTTTGTCTGATTATTTCCAATTCACGATTATAGCCAGTTCCTCCTCCATTCACTTCATTTTAGGATAGCTTGGTTCCTTTGTCTCTCCCATTTTCTGCTGAAGAACCCAATTTCTGCTTCGATCATTGGTTAAACTCCATGTGGTTGGCTCATTAAGATTCTGATACAGAATTCTTCTACTTTCTCGTTTTTCTTCTCGTTCTAGTTCTTGCTTCTGGAATTCCTGCATAATTCCTTGCAGTCGTTTTCCTTCCAGGTCTAGCTTATAAACTTGCTGCCTTTTTTGTCAAGTACTGAAATAAAAATGACTTCACCGTTTTAACTCAAAAAAAAAAAGAAAAAGAAATTTAACATCCTAGAACAATGAACCTGGAGAATGGTTGTCCCCAAGTATCTAAAGAAAATACTGTGGTAGGTGGAAAAGTAACAATATATGCCCAAGCTCCCTTGCTTGAACCTCTCTTCTTCTTCCTTGCCTTATTCTTCTCCCTCCTCCTTTATTTCTCTCTCTCTTTCATCTACACACACAGTGTCCCAAATGTGAGAAAAAATAGTAAATTACATTGTTTCACTCAATGGAAATGAGAAGAAATACAAACCATACAGAAAAATAATTCAAGTGTTGCTATATTTTTGAAGATTAAAAAAAGTTTTACAAAGACAAATAATTACCCTAAGGCTAATTATTTCAATTAAAAAAAAAGGAAAGTTATGATATTAATGCCTTTTAAAGTTCTCTCCTCACTAGATTCATCTCAGATTTGGAAAACAGCCACATCTACACAGGTCCTTTATAAAATGAGAAAGAATCCAGAAGTGAGTAGTTAGATTTCCATTACTGAGACAAGATAAAGAAAGAACTGTTCACCACTCTGAAATCTATCATCAAGACCATTCCTTAGCAGAAAACCTCTGCTGCTGCTAAGTCACGTCAGTCGTGTCCGACTCTGTGCGACCCATAGACGACAGCACACCAGGCTCCTCCATCCCTGGGATTCTCCAGGCAAGAACACTGGAGTGAGTTGCCATTTCCTTCTCCAATGCATGAAACTGAAAATTGAAAGTGAAGTCACTCAGTTGTGTCCGACTCTTAGCGATCCCATGGACTGCAGCCTACCAGGCTCCTCCATCCATGGGTTTCCAGGCAAGAGTACCGGAGTGGGTCACCAGTGCCTTCTCCAGAAAACCTCTGGAGAAGGTTAAAAATACATTACATTAAAAATACATTTCCTTTCCACATCACGATTCATCCAATTTTGAGAGCAGGACGAGACCTTACGGATTATCTAGCTACAGTAGAACCTGCCTAACTTTTGTCCCGTTTCTCTGAGAATTAACTCCCTCCAAATAATAGAGTGGACCTCTCAGTTATGTTTCTAACAAATGACTCTCCCCTACCTGTTCACAGGCATGGATTCCTGAAACAAGGTGAGAGAATCTGATTAGACCTGAACTTCCTGAACCTCCCAAAGGTTCCCTTTACCCAAACATGCTAATTAGCCTCTGGAATAAACTAGAAGCTAAAGAAGCCATTTTTTATCATGGGCATACCAACTCAGGGAAAAGAGTCTACAGTATTGAAGGGAAAAAAGAAAACGGATAATTTAAAAAAAGAACATATATAGAGTGAGAGATGGGAAAAGATGAAAAAAAAAAATAACCTCTTCAGATCCTACCACTTTTCTACTTCCAGGTATTAATGTTTCAGAAAATAAACACTACTTTCTTCTCTTGATTTCCATGCCAACTCGTGATTCATCATGGTCACTTCTTTCACCTTAATTTATAGTTTCTGTTTCTAACAACTAAATGATCCCTCACTAAAATAGTAGATCAGTGCTCTCTTCCATTGACATTTTACAGATCAGAGAGAGGCCCAGAAAGGCAATGCTCCTGCTTACTCTCACACACATAATTAGCAGAACCAAATTCAGCTCTTTTGTTTGCAACTCAAGTCTTTCTACAAGACAGATTTCCATTTAATTCCCTTAAATGCTGAAATAAAAAGTATGCCAACCTCAAATACCATATTTCATAAAAACCTCAGGTCCATCAATTGTATGACACATCAAACATTACAAATATGACACACTGCTAAGATACCAGTGATAGTAATAGACATACCTATTTCATATATATTAACATGTGAAATAAAAAGCTCACTTGAGAAGTTGTGAAAACAGTAAAATAAGGGATTAGGGGCAAGTTTAAATGTACTAGTTGTGGCCTCTGTTTGGGAAGAACTAGACGTAAAATTTCAAGTAGCAAAATAAAAATTGTGAAATTCCTGTTTTGAAACCCACTTATGTTGCCAACAGCAGAGAATCTTCAAGTCAAGAATGTTTCAAAGATGGACAGAAAAGGCACTTTTGAATTCTCTCTTGATTTTTAAATCCCCAATTTGGTTGATGTAAGAGTCATAATGCTGTGCTATGCACTGAAATAGGGGAAATCAAGGTGGGAAGAGAATATGAGGAAAGAGAGAGAAAAAGTAGAAACCCCAGTCTAGCCCTCACGCATTACTCTTTAATTAATAATATTTATGATGTCCCCACTCTGGCTCAGGCACCATTTTAACACTGGTCCTATAGCACAGAGCAAGAGATGACATGTCAGTCAGCACCAATATTGTAGGAGAGGAAAGAGATGATAAATAACAAAATAAAATCAAAATGTCATGGAAAAATATTAAGTAGTATATGCACTCAAGAAAAATAAAGCATAGTAAGGAGAAATATCAATAACCTCAGATATGCAGATGACACCACCCTTATGGCAGAAAGTGAAGAGGAACTCAAAAGCCTCTTGATGAAAGTCAAAGTGGAGAGTGAAAAAGTTGGCTTAAAACTCAACATTCAGAAAACAAAGATCATGATATCTGGTCCCATCACTTCATGGGAAATAGATGGGGAGACAGTGCAAATAGTGTCAGACCTTATTTTTTTGGGATCCAAAATCACTGCAGATGGTGACTGCAGCCATGAAATTAAAAGATGCTTACTCCTTGGAAGAAAAGTTATAACAACCTAGATAGCATATTGAAAAGCAGAGACATTACTTTGCAAACAAAGGTCTGTCTAGTCAAGGCTATGGTTTTTCCAGTGATCATGTATGGATGTGAGAGTTGGACTGTGAAGAAAGCTGAGCGCCGAAGAATTGATGCTTTTGAACTGTGGTGTTGAAGAAGACTCTTGAGAGTCCTTTAGACTGCAAGGAGATCCAACCAGTCCATCCTAAAGGAGATCAGCCCTGGGATTTCTTTGGAAGGACTGATGCTAAAGCTGAAACTCCAGTACTTTGGCCACCTCATGCGAAGAGTTGACTCATTGGGAAAGACTCTGATGCTGGGAGGGATTAGGGGCAGGAGGAGAAGGCGACGACAAAGGATGAGATGGCTGGATGGCATCACCGCCTTGATGGACATGAGTCTGAGTGAACTCCGGGAGTTGGTGAGGGACAGGGAGGCCTGGCGTGCTGCGATTCATGGGGTCACAAAGAGTCGGACACGACTGAGCAACTGAACTGAACTAAACTGAAGGAATCACTCCCTGAAAAAACATACACTTTAGAAGTAAGTTTCACATGCATGATATACTTATCAAATCCTTTCAGATGCAGGTAACAAAATGCCAATGTGAATTGTTTGGACACTTAGTATACCAGAATTCAGAGATACTATCCCAAAGGTTCCCTTTACCCCAAAGGTTCCCTTTACCCTTGAACTTTGATCTACCAGCCAAAACTCAGCAAAAGTCAATTCGAAAGTCCAGTACTTGGCAAAGAACAGCTGCTGAGGTTGTCAACCCAGCAAGCAGGAATCAGTTGCACAGAAACTCAACACCTAATTTCCATGGGTACCCAGGACCAGTCACTAGCCTTTCTTGCTCTATAACTGAATCTTCAAATATTCTGTAAGGCAAGGTTTTGCATATGCATCTATGCATTCACAGTCTCAAATTCAGTGTTCCTCTGTGTCCTTCATGTCACATAGTGCTTTCCTTACTAAGACCATCTCTTCCTAATTGGTTATCCAAAAGGTTCTCTTCATTACCACTCAGAGTAACTTATGCAATTCTTAGGACAGCACGCTGAAGACAAGTCATACCTCTGTCACCGTTTAGCAAAGATTAGTTTGCTAAACATAAGGTTTAGCAAAGATTATTTAATTATCAATTATGGAGAAAACAAAATTCAAAACTTCTCAGAGACTGAAATTTCTTTCCAGAAGCACTGAAAATAGTTTTTACTTAAAAACCACACTAACATTTATTAATTTGCAAAACCTCAAGCAACAAGGACAATGAAATAGCGTTCATGTTGCCCTAATTTTCCATTCTCCAGAGAAAATTACTCTTAGAAGTCTCATGTGGGGAAGGCGCCAAGATGGCGGAGGAGTAGGACGGGGAAAACACTTTCTGCCCCACAAATTCATCAAAAGAGCATTTAAACGTCGAGTAAATTCCACAAAACAACTTCTGAATGCCGGCAGAGGACATCAGGCACCCAGAAAAGCAACCCAACTCCTCGAAAGGAGGTAGGAAAAAATATTAAAGACAATAAAAGAGACAAAAGAGGGAGGGACGGAGTTCCGTCCCGGGAAGGGAGTCTTAAAAAGAGAGAAGTTTCCAAACACCAGGAAACCTTCTCACTGCCGAATCCGTGCCGAGCTTTGGAAGCACAGAGGGCAACATAACAGGGAGAAAAAATAAATAAACAATTAAAACTCGCAGATTGTGAGCCCTACGGTAACTCCTCCAGCGGAGAAGCAGCGCAGACGCCTGCATCCGCTATTAGCAAGCGGGGGCTGGGCAGGGAGGCGCGGCGTGGGCTGCATCACTGAGAGTAAGAATCTGGCCCGAATACCCTGAGCACTATCTGAGCGAAATAATTTGGGCTAGCAAACCAGACTGTGGGATATCTACCATGCGAAAAGCCAGCCCTAACCTAAGACACCGCCAGCCCGCGCACGGAAAAAAGGACTAAACAGAGGTAGCCGGCTGCAAACCTTCCCCCTCCGGTGACAGGCAGCCAGAGCCGGAAGGGGGCAATCTCAGCCCCAGAGAGACATTATCTATAAAACTGGCTTCTTTGCTAACTAAAACTTATTGGGGGTCTGGACGGTCAACATCTGCCTGAGAAGGTGCGCCGGTTTTACACCCAGATAACCAAGTGGTGGGGAGGCGATAAGTCGCAGCATTGGCGCTCGCCAAACACCTCATCACCTGAGCTGCTCGGACCTGGGAAGAGCACAAAACGCAGCCCCAACTGAGTCTGCGCCTCTGAGGACTACCTGAGTGCCTGAACCTGAGCGGCTCGGACCTGGGAGGTGCATGCAACCCAGGGCCAGTCTCGGATTGTTCCCGGCGGAACAACCTAGAGCCTGAGCAGTGTGGGCAGGGAGGCTACACGCGCCGTGAGCGGGGGCAGACCCAGTGTGGCTGAGGCACTGCGAGCGCACGCCAGTGTCATTTGTTTGCAGCATCCCTCCCTCCCTCCCCATAGCGCGACTGAACAAAGAGAAGAAATACAGCTCCACCCACCAGAACACCGACACAAGCTTCCCTAACCAGGAAACCTTGACAAGCCACCTCTACATACCCACACACAGCGAGGAAACGCCACAGTAAAGAGAACTCCACAAACTGCCAGAATACAGAAAGGACTCCCAAACTCAGCAATTTAAACAAGATGAAGAGACAGAGGAATACCCAGCAGATAAAGGAACAGGATAAATGCCCACCAAACCAAACAAAAGAGGAAGAGATAGGGAATCTACCTGATAAAGAATTCCAAATAATGATAGTGAAATTGATCCAAAATCTTGAAATTAAAATGGAATCACAGATAAATAGCCTGGAGACAAGGATTGAGAAGATGCAAGAAAGGTTTAACAAGGATCTAGAAGAAATAAAAAAGAGTCAATATATAATGAATAATGCAATAAATGAAATTAAAAACACTCTGGAGCCAACAAATAGTAGAATAACAGAGGCAGAAGATAGGATTAGTGAATTAGAAGATAGAATGGTAGAAATAAATGAATCAGAGAGGATAAAAGAAAAACGAATTAAAAGAAATGAGGACAATCTCAGAGACCTCCAGGACAATATTAAACGCTACAACATTCGAATCATAGGGGTTCCAGAAGAAGAAGACAAAAAGAAAGACCATGAGAAAATACTTGAGGAGATAATAGTTGAAAACTTCCCTAAAATGGGGAAGGAAATAATCACCCAAGTCCAAGAAACCCAGAGAGTCCCAAACAGGATAAACCCAAGGAGAAACACCCCAAGACACATATTAATCAAATTAACAAAGATCAAACACAAAGAACAAATATTAAAAGCAGCAAGGGAAAAACAACAAATAACACACAAGGGGATTCCCATAAGGATAACAGCTGATCTTTCAATAGAAACTCTTCAAGCCAGGAGGGAATGGCAAGACATACTTAAAATGATGAAAGAAAATAACCTACAGCCCAGATTATTGTACCCAGCAAGGATCTCATTCAAGTATGAAGGAGAAATCAAAAGCTTTTCAGACAAGCAAAAGCTGAGAGAATTCTGCACCACCAAACCAGCTCTCCAACAAATACTAAAGGATATTCTCTAGACAGGAAACACAAAAATGGTGTATAAACTCGAACCCAAAACAATAAAGTAAATGGCAACGGGATCATATTTATTAGTAATTACCTTAAACGTAAATGGGTTGAATGCCCCAACCAAAAGACAAAGACTGGCTGAATGGATACAAAAACAAGACCCTTACATATGTTGTCTACAAGAGACCCACCTCAAAACAGGGGACACATACAGACTGAAAGTGAAGGGCTGGAAAAAGATTTTCCAAGCAAACTGGGACCAAAAGAAAGCAGGAGTCACAATACTCGTATCAGATAAATTAGACTTTAAAACAAAGGCTGTGAAAAGAGACAAAGAAGGTCACTACATAATGATCAAAGGATCAATCCAAGAAGAAGATATAACAATTATAAATACATATCCACCCAACATGGGAGCACCGCAGTATGTAAGACAAATCCTAACAAGTATGAAAGGAGAAATTAACAATAACACAATAATAGTGGGAGACTTTAATACCCCACTCACACTTATGGATAGATCAACTAAACAGAAAATTAACAAGGAAAAAAAAAAAAAACAAAAACATGTATCTATAAAGCTCACTAAAGCAAAGCACAGTAAAATGAGGTATGGCAATAAAAGGCATTAAATTTATCAAATAAAAAATAAATAAAGTGCTGAAAAATTAAAGCTGTCAATTCTGTAATAGATATTCATTGAAAGTATCTTTTGAAATGGGAGTGAAAACACCTTCAGAGAAATGAAAGCTAAGGAAGCATGCACGAGCTATAAAAAATGATAAAGTCCTTTATGAATGATGATAATATCAAAACAAAACTGGGAAATACAGGAAGGAGTAAAGAGCACTACGAACAGTCAATACATGGATAAACATTAGAAACTATTCTCTTTTCTTAATTTCTTCATGGTAAACTATCAACATTATATTGTGAAATTTTTCAGAAAAAAAAAAAAAAGAATATGGTATGACATAGTTCTGTCTTAGATATTATGCAAGTTGGATGAATACTGAAAATAACTAAAGTACCTCATGGTAAAAAATAAAAATAAAAAAATAAAGACAGAGATAAACTATAAAAAAAAAAAAAGAATTTCTACTAAATTAAAAGTTTTTCTTTCAAAAAAAAAAAAAAAGAAGTCTCATGTGGATTCTTGTACAGTGATAAGGTGCATTGTTTAACACATATATAAATGGACATGGGATTTTTTTGTATTTACAGTCCTCTGTAATTCACTTGTTCACTCAAACATTAATTGTAGATATCTTTTTCAGTAAGTAAATATGTATGTCTTCTGGCTACATAGAACTTAATCATATGGGGATACTGTAATACATTAAACTACTGCCATATTGATGAGAGTTTGAGTTCTTTCCAATTTTCACATATATAAAAATGCTACAAAGAACATTTATTTGCTTGGTTGATGTATGCCTGAAACTTGAACTTCTAGGTCAAAGGAAATGTACATTTTAAGTTTATCAAGATAGTCAAATGTCTGTAAAAATGACTGTACTAATGTGGATACCATTGTCATTATAACAGACAGCCTATTGCCCCATAACTGCACCCACACTGGTTATTATCAATCATTTTCATATTTAATTATCTGATCACTGAAAAACAATTATATTATTACAATGTTTCCCCCAAAATCATGGTATTCCTCACAATAATTATTCCATTTAAATTAAAAAAAAAACAAAAACATTTTGCCCTTACAAATAACAGATGTTGATGGTAGAAGATTAAGAAAATAAAGACTTACAGGATAAAATATCAAGGGACTTCTGGGGCAGCTAAGATGGAAAGCTGACAAAGGTTCTCTCTCCTACTGATTTACAACTAAATATTCTGAACAGAATGCAAAATATACTACTTGAGGACTCTGAAAAATAAAAAATAGCAGGTGGATTGAGGACTAAAATCAAAATACAAATAATTGTCTTCAAAGTGGGGGGCACCAGTCACAAGGAACCTCCTAAGAGGAGAGAAAGCTAAAAGTGTGAGGAAAATAAATCTTTCTGATCAGAGGTGCAAGGAAAAGAGAACCTTGGGATCCAGGAAATATGGAAGAAATCTCAGAGGAGACAGTTGAAGAAAGAGATTCCTCTAACTGTGTATATGAAGTCACATAAGGTCTGGACTTGCCTCTAAGCTGTGCACGCACAGAACAGACCCAAAGAAAAGAGCAAAGGTTTCAAGAGGTGAACTACCATTAAAAACCTTTGCGCCAATCCAAGACTAACCCCAAGAGGCATATGTGCCAGACTGATCCAAAAAGCACAGCAAGGGCTTAAAATCCAAACTGACCTTGGAAACACCACCACCAGAAAAGAGCTCAGAACTTGTGATTTGGATGTAACTAGGTTTGATTGCCTGCTTGCACGACAACAAAAATAACACTCTGAGAATTTAATAGGACCCGGAGTCTATCAGCACAATATTCAAAACCTCCAGGATACAATCCAAAATTATTCAACATACAAACAACCAAAATTATCTGACCAATACTCAAGAGAATTAACAGCCAACAGAAAACAAGCCTGAGGTGAGCAGATGTTGGAATTATCATAGACTTTAAGGTAGCTATTATAACAATCTTCCATGAGACAAAGGTAAACACTACTGAGATTAAGGGAAAGGTAAAAGTTCTCAGAAGCAAAATTAAAACTATAAAAAAAAATGGACTTCCCTGATTGTCCAGTGGCTAAGATTGCTGCCAGTGCAGGGGGTCCAGGTTCAATCTCTGATCAGGGAACTAGATTCCACATGCTATAGTGAAGATTCTGTGTGCCGCAACTAAGACCCAGGGCAGCCAAATTAATTAAATAACTCTTCAAAAACAAATGCAAATTTTAAAACTGAAAAACACAATAATTTAAATTTTTTAAATTAACTGCATGGCTCAATAGTAGAATGGAGGTGAAAGAGGAAACAGCTAGGGAAATTAAAGATAGAGCAATAAAACGTAGGCAAACTATAGGACAACACTAAAAGATTTCATATATTATTTCACATATTATTAAAGTCCCAGAAAGAAAGGAAAAAGAAATGGGTGCAGAAAAATATCATCAAGAATCCTGTCATCCATAATCAGTTTTAATATTTGATATAGACTCTTCTAGACTTTTTTCCATTTATATAAACATACACATATATACACATACACATATATACACATACACACACACACACACACACACACACACACACACTACATATTAGATTACCTGCTGCTGATAAAATGTTTTTTCCTTTGTTAATAAATTATGAATATTTTTATATTTCAATGCTTGTATGTACATCTGCATAATAACTTTTATTAATTGGTTAATAGTTCAGTTGGGCTTCCCAGGTGACTCAGTAGTAAAAAATCCACCTGCCAAGCAGGAGATGAGGGTTCGATCCCTGGATGGGGAAGATCTTCTGGAGAAGAAAATGGCAACCCACTCCAGTATCCTTGCTTGGAGAATCTCATGGACAGAGGAGCCTGGTGGGCTACAGTTCATGGGATCACAAACAGTTGGACATGACTTAGCAACTAAAAAACAAAAACAGTTCATTAAATAATGAAGCCATAATTGTGTTATTCAGTAAGCTACCACTATTTATTTCCCCCTCTTTTTTAAGTATTATAAAAATTCTACACTTATCCTTAATGCTAAATCATTGCCACATCTTTATTATTTCATTTATATTCCTAAAAATAAAATAACTGCATAAGAGGATATTAATCAACCAACATTCAGTCAACTAATATTTATTGAGCATTTAGTATAAAGTAGGCACTTTCTCTGAACACTTGCCAAATCTAAATATAATCAACAACAGTCAATTCTGAATGACAAAGTTGAAAAATATGCATATCTTTGGCTTCAATGGCACAAGAAAATTTTCTCTCAAGGGGACACTGATGGTGCAAGACCAAATATCCAAAAAATTCTTTAAGAGTCAAGAATGAAACCACTAAATTAAAAATACAGGGAACACACTGATTCACTTTCTTGCATATTCTTTACTTAATTAATATGAAGTGTTTTTTAGCATCTTCAAAATTGGCTCATGTCAGAGCTACCCATTTTGTCTCAATCAAAATTGGCTGCAATTATTTAACCAATTCTGCCAAACAACCAAGTGAGTGAGAGTCACTCAGTTGTGTCTGACTTTTTGTGACCCTGTGGACTGTAGCCCACCAGGCTCCTCTGTCCATGGGAGTCTCTAGGCAAGAATTCTGGAGTGGGTTGCCATTTCCTTTTCCAAGGAAACAACCAAATTCTACTAATTTTAAGATTGCTTTCTAAAGGTTCTATAAAAGGGCAAGGAAATCATGTAACTCAAATTGGGACTTGAACCCGCTCGGCTGGGATTCAACCAGTCCAACACCGGTCTTCCACCTGAAATTACATACCTGCTTTCAGGACTTAGTGAAGCTCAGGTTCTTGATGTCTCATTGCAGAAAGAATTCATTGACAGACAAAGTGATAGGTAAGAAGTGGATTTATTGGGGGAAATAGACTCCACAGAGCATGGGCCATGTTGTAAGGAGACAGCAACCTTGAAATATGGTGTGTTAGCTTTTATGGGCTGGGTAATTTCATAGGCTAATGAGTGAGAGGATTATTCTAACTATTTGGGGGAAGGGACAGAGATCTCCAGGAATTGGGCCACTGCCCACTTTTTGATCTTTGATGGTCAGCCTTGTAACTGCCTCAGTGCCTCTGGGTGTGTCATTTTGTGCTGATGTGTTACAATGAGGATGTACTGAGGTTCAAGATCAATGAACCTCAACTTGTCCACCATTTTGGATCCGTTTGGTTCTAATCAGTTTATGTCCTGTCCTTGGGTTACGTTATTCTTTCATAGGCTGCAACTTGCTCTGTGGCCCGTGGGATCTTCCCTGACCAGGGAAGAATGTGTCCCCTGCATTGGCAGGCACTGTAGCCTGATGTTACTCTTTCATAGGCTGTGCTCTGCCCCTCTTGTTTCATTAGTTAGTTAGATCAGTCTCTCAGTCGTGTCTGACTCTGCGACCCCATGAACTGCAGCACGCCAAGCCTCCCTGTCCATCACCAACTCCTGGAGTTCACTCAAACCCATGTCCATCAAGGCGGTGATGCCATCCAGCCATCTCATCCTCTGTTGTCCCCTTCTCCTCCTGCCCCCAATCCCTCCCAGCATCAGAGTCTTTCCCAATGAGTCAACTCTTCACACGAGGTGGCCAAAGTACTGGAGTTTCAGCTTCAGCATCATTCCTTCCAATGAACACCTAGGACTGATCTCCTTTAGGATGGACTGGTTGGATCTCCTTGCAGTCTAAGGGACTCTCAAGAGTCTTCTTCAACACCACAGTTCAAAAGCATCAGTTCTTTGGTGCTCAGCTTTCTTCACAGTCCAATTCTTACATCCATACATGACCACTGGAAAAACCATAGCCTTGACTAGACAGACATTTGTTGGCAAAGTAATATCTCTGCTTTTCAATATGTTATCTAGGTTGGTCATAACTTTCCTTCCAAGGAGTAAGTGTCTTTTAATTTCATGGCTGCAGTCACCATCTGCAGTGATTTTGGAGCCATTATTACTACCTAAAAGCTGATTCCCAATAAAGTAATCCATTCTTCTGTATTATTTTAAGAACTAATCTTTATGAAGATAAAATGTAATGTTAGTGGGAGAAGAGCATAAAACATATTATTAAGGTGTGATATTATTATCTTTTGGATGGGACACAAGTCCTCAGTCATGTCTGACTCTGCAACCCCATGGACTACAGGCCGCCAGGCTCCTCTGTCCATGGGATTCTCCAGGCAAGAATACTGGAATGGGTTACCATTTCCTCCTCCAGGGGATCTTCCCAACCCAGGGATTGGACTCAAGTCTCTTGCATCTCCTTCACTGGCAGGTGGGTTCTTTACCACTAGCGCCACCTGGAAAACTAGATGGGATCGGAATGCACAATTATTTTGGTGTCACTTCTTCCTTTGTGACCTCACTTTATCTTGGATATACCACTAGTACACGACATACTCAACAATTATCAGATGATATTCTTTGAAGTCTGTCTCTCGTAGTGTACACTGAACCCTATGAGGGCAGGAAATAAATCCTATTCATTTTTATATTCCCACCAGTTAACTCAGAAAATGCTAGGTATGTGTATGCTGATTTTTTTAAACATATTTTGGTCTCCTTTCTCTCTGCAAATCTAGAAGATATTCCACTTAAAAATAAAGTTAACTAAAACAATGTATGGTTGCCAGATAAAATACAGAACACCCAGTTATATTTGGATTCAGAAAACTTTTTTTTTTAGGAACATGTTATGTCCCAAATACCGCATGTTTATCTGAAATTCAAATTTAACTGGACGTCTCATATTTTTATTCACTAAATCTGGCAACTGAAATAACTGGAGATTTCCTAGAATATCACTCAGACCAGAGTAAAACTTTCTCCCTGATCTAGAAAGTAAGGGTTCCAAAAATCTCCATAATTGGACTGCAGGACTTTTCATCTAACATGGGGCAACATAAGCCACCTTATCAGGGATGCTATATTGCTTAACAGTTTGGACAATGTCACTTTAGAGTCTTTGCCTTTTTTCACATTATCCCTGTGTCCCTGTGCTTCAATTTCTGGAGTCCTTTTTGCTGGAAGAATTAGAAAAGTTTTGGATTTTATCAACTCATCTGAACCAGTGAATCTTGCAGCTTTGAATGGTCCATCTCTCCATGGCCGATTCCCTACCTTGCTCTGGGACAAGACCCTGGTGGGTCCCCCCAGGGGAGATCCTTTGTACAAGACGCATATGTATATCACAGAAGCCACATTAGTGCACAGCCAGGCTCCATCTCAGAAGGTATTTTGTAAGCACAGATTTATTCTCCCGCAGACAATTCTTTCTCGGTTACCTTCCCCAAATCCCCAGCTGCTGCCAAGGTTAATGCAGGCCCTGACTCTGGCTGTTGATTCTTATTAATTAAGCCAATAAATGATCTTCTATCATAAAGTGTCTGTTTTTAATATAACCTATTTGATGAGGCTGTATTAATTTAGAAGAAATATGCACTGGCATTCTGGCACGCACTTTTCCTAATTATCTTACAGCCCTTGTTCAGCAGTGAAATTAGTCTCTGGTTATCACAGTTAATGGATGCCCACAGCTCTGAGCTAAGTGATCTCCACCAGTCACCTGATCTTTTCTTGCATAAATATGATGGCACTATCTATGCCGTCCCTAGTGAATGCATAATTTGAACGTGGGTGTGAATGTTTTAACAAAATCTTCTGCTTCAGGGCAACAAGATGGCACTCTATTCTGGTATATTTCTTTAAGTGGATGGATAACATTGGGAAAACAAGGCTGTGAGAGGAAAAGTTACACAATAACAGGGGCAAGGTCTGAAGATACATGGCACACTTGAAACTGGACCAAGCAGTTAAAGGTCAGAAGACAGATTCTCTATCAGAAGCAGAAAAGGGCATAAAATTCACCATGTCTTCACTGACAGTGTTCTTGAGCTCTACAATGCCTCTCCTGCATTTTCTACCTTTCTCTTAGAAACTCGGTGAAGGGCTTCCCTGGTGGCCCAGTAGTTAAGAATCCACCTGCCAATGCAAGGAACATGGGTTCCATCCCTGGTTCAGGAAGATCCCACATGTCTCAGAGCCACTAAGTCCATGCAGCACAACTACTGAGGCTTCACAAGGGAAGCCACTGCAGCAGGAAGCCCACACATCACAGCTAGAGAGCAGCCCTCCGTCAGTGCAACCAGAGAAAGCCTGCAGAGCAACTGAAGACCCAGCACAGCCAAAACAAAGGAACTCCATGGAGTGCTTAGTCAAATTATTAACCTTTCCTCTACATTCCCATTCCCTACATTCATTCATTCACTCATTCATTCAATAAGTATCTACAAGACACCAAACACTGTCAAAGGCACTGGAAGTAAACCTGATGATAAAACAGAAATAGTCCTTCTCTCATAGAACTTCAGTCTAGTCAATGAGACAGACAATCCAACAAGTTAATTAAAACCACTAATTACAAATTGTTAAAATGCTAGAAGACTCTTTTTTTTTAATTAATTTATTTTAATTGGAAGCTAACTACTTTATAATATTGTAGTGGGTTTTGTCACACATTAACATAAATCAGCCATGGGTTTACATGTGTTGTTCCCCATCCTGAACCCCCTTCCCACCTCCCTCCCCATCCCATCCCTCAGGGTCATCCGAGTACACCAGCCCTGAGCACCCTGTCTCATGCCTGGAACCTAGACTGGTGATCTGTTTCACATATGGTAATATACATGTTTCAGTGCTATTCTCTCAAGTCATCCCACCCTCGCCTTCTAGGAGAAGACTCTTGAGAGTCCCTTGGACTGCAAGGAGATCCAACCAGTCCATCCTAAAGGAAATCAGTCCTGAATATTCATTGGAAGAACTGATGCTGAAGCTGAAACTCCAATACTTTGGCCACCTGATGCAAAGAACTGACTCATTGGAAAAGACCCTGACACTGGGAAAGATAAAAGGTGGGAGGAGAAGGGGACGACCAAGAATGAGATGGTTGGATGGCATCACCGACTTGATGGACATGAGTTTGAGTAAACTCTGGGAGTTGGTGATGGACAGGAAGGTCTGGCATGCCATAGTCCATGGGGTTGCAAAGAGTCGGACACGACTGAGCGACTGAACTGAACTGAAAATGCTAGGAATAAAAAAAAATTAATTAAAAAAAAATTTAACAGGGTTCTCTGATAGAAAGGGCTTCCTTTGTGGCTCAGCTGGTAAAGAATCTGTCTGCAATGCGGGAGACCTGGGTTCGATCCCTGGGTTGGGAAGATCCCTGGAGAAGGGAAAGGCTACCCACTTCAGTATCCTGGCCTGGAGAATTCCATGGACTATATAGTCCACGGGGCTGCAAAGAGCTGGACACAACTGAACGACTTTCACTTTACTTCTGATGGAAAATGACCAGGAAGAACCAACTTTTGAAAAGGTTCTCCGGGAAGGGCTGTCTGAGGAGGTGATTAGACCCAAATGACCACAAGGAATCATCCCTTCTAAGCACTGAGATAGAACAATCCAGCAGAGGAACAGCAAATACAAAGGCCCTCGGGCATGAATAGGCATGGTATGTTCCAGAAGCCAAAGGTAGGCTATAGTAACTGAAAAAGAAGAGAGAGGCTAAGAATATGACCCTCTAATAAGCCCTCTGCCTTTGGAATCTGGGGTGGAAATGGCTGTCTCCTTCCCTTTCTCTCACTAGACAATAAAAACTTAAGGGCAGAAATGATACATTACTTATTATTCATTACCCACAACTTCAAGTGTGATACCTCATATAACATATAATAGATCGCCAAGAAATGTAGTTAAATTTATGTATATTTATTTAAATGTACTACAAATTCCAATTCTATCTGTGAAAAGAGAAAGCTACTTAGTTGTTGACAATTTTGCTAATTATAATAGTTAATATTTTTTAAATAGTTAATATTTTATTGAGCTATTATCATTTACCAGGCACTCTTCTAAGGTCATTATACATATTCATTTCTTTAAGGCTTACAAAGACCCCATAAGTAATATTATGTTTGTTCTCATTCTAAACATGAGAATCTGAACAGCAAACAGGTCAATAATAAACTAAAATTGAGAATATAATAATTGTTCAAGCCAGGATATGAATCTAGGCAGTCAGCTTTTACAGTATGTCCTTAATCATGATGTTAATGCTCCTAAGCAGGCTAAATGTGTCTTGGAAAACTAATTAAGCCATTGAGATTCTTCAGTATTTAACACTCTGGGATTTAAGTCAGATGTACAACATGACACAGAAGGAATATGTGCTGTGCTGTGCTAAGCCGCTTCAGTTGTGTCTGACTCTTTGCAATACTATGCGCTGTAGCCCACCAGGCTCCTCTGCCCATGGGATTCTCCAGCCAAGAATACTTGAGTGGGTAGCCATTTCCTCCTCCAGGAGATCTTCTGAACCCAGGGATTGAACCCACATCTCTTGACATCTCTTGCACTGGCCTATGGGTTCTTTACCACTACCACCCCCTGGGAAGCCTCAAATGGAATATACTTTCCCTGAACATGTATTTGAATATATCTGAAATATACCTTTAATAAATTTCCATCTCTGCTTCCTTGGTTATAAGAAAGGATTATCTAGTCTTCCTTCAAAAGGTTTGAGTGTTGCTATAGAAACTGCTTTTCCTTAATTTGTAAGGTGCCTGTCTCAGCTGGTAAGACACTCAGCTATGAAAACAGTAGATCATCACAGTTATACTCACAATGCCAACACCAAGGGGTGGCTTAGGGAAATCTTTAATTTTTCCCAATATTCTCCATCTTTTTCTCTCCCTCTTCCCCTTAACCAATTCAAATACAGAATCTAAATAAAATTAGTGTGCTTGCTATGGAAACATAATTTTAAGACAAATCTCTAACTCCCTCTTCTTCCAACAACCTGCTTACTTCCCCTAAAATGATCTTAAATAAAGCTCTGGCATATCCACTGGTCATGGAAGATGAGGTAGAGCTATCTCTCAGAAGACTCCTGTTCCCTGGTTATCACCTTCCCTTAGGACGCTTTCCTAACACACAGGCTAAGGCAAATGGAAAATACACTAAGGGTGTTCACAAGAGCAGGAATGTAAAGTCCTCTGGAAATAAATGAGAAGGATGTACTGAAGTTTTGGCAAAGTGATTCACCTGTCCTGAGAAACCCACATCTTACTTCATCCTCTTATCCACAGTATCAAGTACAGTTTCTAGTACCAATTAAGTGCATAATAAATGCTACATAGATGTAAGACATCTCTGGTCCTTTGGGGACTAGTGTATGAGGGAAAGATACTGACAATGCATAAGGCTCCTTCCCTGATGACTCTAGTCACAGCCATCTCTAAGTCCTTGTGCACGGATTGTCAGACCTGCCCAATCAACATCCAAGATTATCTTTGTAATTATTTTGAAATGCTTCTATTTTGTAATCAAGCATGTTAACTATGCACTGACATATTTTATTTATTTTTATTTAGGTTTATGTACTCTCTCTCTAAGTGGACATTAAGACACATGTGGAGCCATTTCCCTTAATAACACAGTGCTGAGCACATTATAGAGGTTCAATAATATTCAGTCAGCAGCTGATAAATGCAGAAAGATGGAGAGCTTCCTGAGGGGTCTTACCTTGTTCTTCCAATAAATATTTTGTCACACAAGCTGGGAAATTCCCACAGAAATTTTTCATTCACTTTTCACACAAGGAATCTTGAAAAGGAAGGAGAGAGAGAAGAAGAAGCTAGAAGAAAGAAAGAAAGAAATTGGAAGCAACTTTCATATAGGAAGAAGGAATTTTAATGGGACTGAAAGAATACGAGTTTGGAGTAAGATAATCTGAGATTTAATAACATAAGACCTTGGGCAATAGATTGAACTATCTCTCTGTCTGAAACATGAATATTAATACCTTTTCCAGAAAATACAAATAATAATGAGAATTTAAAAGAGGCAGAATTCTGAGTTGCAAGTGGGAGGAACACATCTAGCAAAAGCTACAGCCTAGGTTGTATGGGTGTTCATAGAACCCAAGGGCTTAGGGAAGGGGGAGGGTACAGCGACCACAGAGTCTTCTAAAGCTTGACAAGTGCTGTAATACAAAAACTACAGAATAAACATTTAAGTTTAGACAGTCATCTATAATGATTTTCCATGCAGGGAAGTGAGAAAGAGAAAAAAAAACATAGACCACATGTAGAGAGCTCAACTCTCTCAGCTCCACCGTAACCTGAAGTTACAAATGTTCTTATATGCATCTTCATGTAGCATTAGGCTAGTTACCTAAGGAAGCCATTGTGTCCTTTTCCAATCCACCATTTCCTATGTTAGGAATTTTCTCTTTTTAAATTCACTTTTACTGGGGTATGGTTGATTTACATTGTTGTGTTCATTTCTGCTGTACAGTATAGAGAATTTTCTCATGATACAGGCTAGCCATGGGCAAGGCAACCTTGAGACAAGGAAGACTGAGTGGGCCTGAGAGCATCTCCTCTGGTTTCTCACTGCTGGGCCTCCTCAATGCTATCCTTAGACCCTGTTATGTGGCCCTCTCCACAACATAGCAGTTTGCTTTTTCAAAGCCAGTAAGAGAATCTGTCTCATCCTTTGAAACTTTTCAGAAAGATCAAGATCACTTCTCCATTTGTCTCTGCTCCCATACTACCTGCTTAACTTAGTTGTTGTTCAGTCACTAAGTTGTGTCCAACTCTTTGAGACTCCATAGATTGCAGCACAAAGGCTTTCCTGTGCTTCACCATCTCCCAGACTTTGCTTAAATTCATGTCCATTGAGTTAGTGATGCTATTCAACCATCTCATCCTCTGTCATCCCTTTCTCCTCTTACCCTCAATCTTTCCCAGTATCAGGGTCTTTTCCCTGCATAAGTACACGAGCTTGAATAAGTACATGAGCCTTAAATCCAAACTGTGCCACAAAATATCTGATTGGTTCAGATACTTATCTGTGACCAGATGAGGCAAAGTTTTCTCCATTCCACCCCTCACCACAGAAGACTATCACACAAAACACAGGCCAGCTTTTGAACTGGTGACTTGGGATCAGGTGTTCATCTCGAGTCCAATTTCTTGTGCTCAGATGGTAAAGTAATGGAGACTTATGTTAAAGAAACCACCTTGGAAATGGATTGTGGCAGGCTTGGATTAATGGGTACACTTCTCCAACCAAAGGATAATTTCAGGTACAGAACTAGTGTTTTCCTTAGATAGTGGGGTTTTGCATTCATTATTTCTTTTTAACTTTAAAGTCACAAAATTCTGCCATATGTATGGAGAAGGTATTCTAACCTTCATTTTAAAATAAGAAAACTTAGGTCTGACAATATGAAGCCATTTAGCCAAAGGAACCCAAAAGACAGCTGGTGTGAAAGCCTGGACCATACTCTGTGACTCTAGATTATTTTTTGATCCTTTCACTTGATTACATGATCACTGTGGTCCTCCATTGCTTTATATTTTCATTATTCTTTAAAACAAACAAACTCTTGTTTTCATCATCTCGAAAGCAACTATGACCAGAGGAGATAAAGATGTCAATAAAGGAAGAGAGAGTGTTGCTGCCTTAAGACTAATAGAAGGGGGGACAATCTTAGATCATGCTCCAGGACAATCTTAGATCACCCTCCAACTAGGATCAGTTGGTAGCAGATGTTTGTAACTCTGTGTCAAGAACTCTAAAAATCGTGTCTGGTTTCTCCTGGGTGAAGGGAAAGCTTCCTGATAGGTTAATAATGTTTGGGGGGAGGAGACTATTTTGTGATTGCTTAGTGATATCTGCGTGGACTCTGGAAATAACAGGGGAGAAAGAAAGAGGTTATTTACCATGCCAGGCTGGGAGTGTCAACATCATTCATTTGAGATTATGGCACAAAATTTATTATTCTGGTGCTTTTAGTAAAATGAAGGGAAATAATTCTTGAGAGTTGATATTTGTAAGGGCATAACATTTATTCAGGGCTTCCTATACATTCAAAGTAAATTTAAAATGGATCATGTGAAGAGAAATTAAATATAAAATTTAGGGATCACAATATTTGACAAACTATGGCTGGATTTGGTTCAAAGTAACAAATGAGCAATGATGATGTTGATGATGATAGTAACAAAGATGAGAACAATAAGTCATAGTGTCTAAATATTAGTATAAACATTCTCTACAGAGAAGAAAGCTGATGAAGGAGAATTTATCTGAAAAATTTATACACAGACCTTCCAAAATATAAAGCATCTTTCAAACTTGTGAAAAAATAATATTCTGCAGCTGGTTTTCATCTCTAGAAGAGTGCTGAAGAGCTATAGGAAAATTAGAACATCATTCAATTTCATTTTTAATTGAAAAAAATTCAACTAAGACACATAACTGTCCTTGCACAGAAATAACACTGCAGATGCAAAATTTTCTAGATTCTAAATTTATTTCATGATTTCTAATTTGAGATGGTGTTTGTTGTTATTGTTGTTTTTTTCTTACTTTGAGGTTGTTTTTCACTATAAAGCATCATCCTAGAATATCTCCTATTGGAGAGAAAATTAAGAGTCCATTTCAGATGATTAGCTTGAGAGTCATAGAAAACACGGGAAGTATAACCAGTGATTCAGAAGCCTTCACTGCATGCAGATCAGCGTGAGGTTAGGAATAAGACAGGGTAAGATAGTCTGGGAAGCTAGGCAGCAGTATTCTGAGTGTTCTGCGACAGAAAACAAACCCGAAGGCCATATCCCAAGGGCAACCGACCTATGAGAGAACAAAAAACAAAACAAAAACAAATCAAATAGCACTGAATTTTATTGTCAGATAAATTGCAATCTTGTGGAAAAGCTATTTACCTCAAATAACAAAAACATAGAAAAATAAACCGACAATAAATCAAACTTGTTCATCTGGAAGAACTCCATGGAGACCAACTAAAGATAACTAATATCCTAAGTAAAAGTCAATTTATATATACAAATTAAAATATATATAGTATATATTTTTGTACACTTTGGGTTTTATATAGGATGCTATATGTTATAGAGAGAATATATACTTCTTAGTGTATATACACACACATATATATACACACTAAGAAAAATTCTAAAATGTGTGTATGTATATATATTTATAAGTATTATAAGAAGGCTTTATGTAAAATAGAAGCAAAATTAAGCACAGTACTCATATGTCTTATTAAAACAATGTAGGACATCTAAAACTGGGCTTGCCATTTCTCAGGCAAGAAAAGAAATTTAGCCAATTTAAGATTGAAAAGAAAAATGGGCACTTTACATACATATCAGGTGGAAAGTCAAATAGAAATAAGGTGACCGAATCTAGGAATTTCAAATGGAGCTCACTGGAAAAAGAGAAGCCAGATAAAAACAGACTTGAAGCACATACATGATTACAAGCATGCAATGATGGAGCCTCTCTCCTAGTTAGGTCTGCCTCTGCACCGGGGGTGGGAAGGGTGGTCTGCACAGCACAGTACACTTCAGACAGGCTGGAGGCACATGTTCTTCTGGATGCCTCTGCTTCAGGTCTCTTGCATAGATCATGAGTCAGAGCGTCCCCCTCTGTCTGGATCTCTCTGAACAGAAACTCTATTCAGATCCCTAATCCATTGCTTCTTATTCATTCAACCACCCAAGACTCCATGTTTAATCTCTGTAAATTCAAGGCACAATATACTTCTCTTTGCCTCCGAATTGTTCTGGTCTATGGACACTATCCTTCGTTATTGAGTTATTATGCCAACCTGGTCCCTCCAGCCATTGGTTATACCTCTGTAATTCACTTCCAGTCCCTCTGGCTCACAATCAATGAAATGCTACATGATACAGTAGAAGAAAGTTTCAGAGTCAGATGGACCTTGGTCCATGCTTGTTCCTCCACAAACTGCTGTGTGAGTCTTAGCAAGTTGCTTCACCTCTCTGCATTTCAGGTTCACACTAGTAGAATTACTGTCTAGATTTACAGTAATTTTTAAAACACAATTCACTGGCATATCACATACAAAGTTATACTAATTATCATTATCTGAATTCCAGAGCTGACATTTCATTCCATTCTACTATTGTGTCATTTCTGATCTTCTGTGGAATTATGCAAAAAAAAAAATCTCCCTTACTCTTCACTAATTCATTCATTCAACAGTTATTTTACTGGATGTCTACTAGGATATCAGCCTCTATGGTAGGCGCTGGAAATGCAGCAAGGAGCAACAAAGAGATACAGATACAATGCCTGCCCTCATCAATTTTTAGTGGAATAAAAAGTATATTTGTAAATGTCAAATTAATAATTTTATGTGCTCTTAATTGTTATGTAATAAGTGCATGAAAAAAAAAGTACTGTGGCACCTAACCTACTGTAGGAAAGGGATTGTTGTTCAGTTGCTTAGTCGTGTCCGACTCTTTGTGGCCTATGGACTGCAGCATGCCAGGCTTTCCTGTCCTTCATTACCTCCTGGAGTTTACTCAAATCCATGCCCACTGAGTCAATGACGTCATTATCTTGTCCTCTGTGGTCCCCTTCTCCTCCTGCCTTCAATCTTTCCCAGCATCAGGGTCTTTTCCAGTGAGGAAAGAAGTAGATCAGAGAAATTCCTAAGAAAAGCTGCTTCAAACTGAGACTTAAACTATGAGTCAGATGATTTATTCAAGCACAGACAGCAGAAGCCACATCAAGAGGATAGATACGTGAGAAAGCCCGAAGGAGGAAAGGTTTGGCACATCTGAGGACCAGGAGACAGAGTGACTGCAGAAGTCGCGTGCTCAGGGGAGAGAAGATTGCAGTTAAATGTAAATAGCAAACCGATCCAATATGGACCACAGAAAGAGTGCAGCAAGAAACTGTTCCCAAGTCTCTTAATTACTCAATGAGCCAAAGAACAAGGGGGGACCGAATCTCTGAGACAACATGGTAGTAGCAGGTTTCTTGCACAGGATTGAGCTGTAGGTGGTGAATGTTGCAGCAATGTTGGGGAAACACTTGTGCCCTAAAGAATTCTTGCCTTGTAAATAGATCTCAAGCTATTTTAGGGACACCTTAAGGTAGCAACTGACAACTACACACATGATTCTCAGTCACCACATATCGGTCAACCTGATAATATTCCAGCCATAAAATATTTCCCTCCTCTGTGCTGCCACAGAAATGTGTCCCTGAACCTCTTTTAACAGTTCACAGGTTTGACTGTGAAGGGTATGTCTCCATGTAAACTGGATCAGTGTTATCTCCAATGCCTAGAACAGTGGGACACAAACAAAAATAATTGTTTGTTGTTTAGTCACTGAGTCATGTCCGACTCTTTCATGACCCATGGACTGTAGCCCACCAGGCTCCTCTATCCATGGAATTGTCCAGGCAAGAATACTGGAGTTGGTTGCCATTTCATTCTTCAGGGAATCTTCCTGACCCAGGGATCAAACCCAGGTCTCCTAATTGGGAGGCAGATTCTTTACCACTGAGCTATTAGGGGAGCCCTGGGACACAAATTACATGCTCAATAAAAACTGTATTCAGATTTTTTCTTTCATATTTGGAATATCCTTCCCCTCCCATTGTTTTTGTGTGTGTGTGTGTGTGTGTGTGAATAACTTCTCTATCAAATAAATAGATGGACTTTCTGTGTATTTCCTCTAAACTTCACTCATCACTCTCAACTATCCACCTACATTATAGTTGTCTCTTTTCTTCTTTCTATCCCATCAGATAGAAAACTCCAGGAAACAGTCACATTTATTTTATTTGCTATGCCCCTAGGACCAATAAAAGATGCTTAATAAATATCAGTTCAGTTCAGTCGCTCAGTTGTGTCCGACTCTTTGCAACCCCATGAATCGCAGCATGCCAGGCCTCCCTGTCCATCACCAACTCCTGGAGTTCACTCAAACTCACGTCCATCAAGTCAGTGATGCCATCCAGCCATCTCATCCTCTGTCGTCCCCTTCTCCTCCTGCCCCCAAACCCTCCCAGCATCACAGTCTTTTCCAATGAGTCAACTCTTCGCATTAGGTGGCCAAAGTACTGGATTTTCAGCTTTAGCATCATTCCTGCCAAAGAACACCCAGGGCTGATCTTCAGAATGGACTGGTTGGGTCTCCTTGCAGTTCAAGGAACTCTCAAGAGTCTTCTCCAACACCACAGTTCAAAAGCATCAATTCTTCGGCACTCAGCTTACTTCATAGTCCAACTCTCACATCCATACATGACCACTGGAAAAACCATAGCCTTGACTAGATAGTTTGAATTAATTAAAGTGTTGAATTTGTAAAAAATGAACTTGCTCATGAGGCCAATTAGCCTCATGTTCATTTTATAGACAATGAGATCTGTCCAGTCAGCAAACTTAGAGCAGCACCAGATTCACAACTCACCAAGCCTGAGTTATAACTATGGAACTCATCCTACTGACTTTGGCTAATTCCCTGTGGCAGACATTAAGGAAGAATTATTGGCATTTAGATTTTATTTCTTTGTTTTATTCTATTTTGTTCTGCAGAGGGAAATGCTTTGGCATTAGTATCAGCCATTAAAAAAACAACAGAAAAGACATAAAGGCAAAGTATCCTAAGTACCTAGAAAAAGGTAATCAAGCAAGAAACAGAATAAAATCAATTCATCAAAAAGAACAGAAAACAACAAATTAATTCTAAAGCTCTCTGGGGGCTAAAAACAACACATGAATGAACCCTAGCAGTGCTACAAAATATTCAACAATCATGAGCCTGAATTTGTTCTTTTAAGAAAGAATTGGGTCATTTATTCCAGCAGTGTTTGCCTCAACATACTACATGGAACACTCTCTGTGAGGGTCCCTGGTTGAGTAGGCTTGAGCTGAACGATTCATCTTCCTTTATGATTAACATGTATGACAGTGAAGAATCTGGCTCCACCTGTTTAATCCAGTGCTTACCAAACTTATTTAGCTTAAAAAAATTATTTTTGCTCCTCCCTTTAACATCAATTAATACTTAGAGAAAGTGAGTGTATACTCACGTCTGACTCTTTGTGACCCTATGAACTGTAGCCTGCCAGGCTCCTCTGTCCATGAATTGGATTCTCCAGGCAAGAATACCAGAGTGAGTTGCTATTTCCTCCTCCAGGGAATCTTCCCAGCCCAGGGATCAAACTGGCTTCACCTGCATTGGCAGGCATATTCTTTACCACTAAGACATCTGGGAAATGCTGTAATGGTCCCCAAAACACCCTTTGGGAAATACTTATGTATGTAGCAGGAGAGAGTAGATGAAAGGGAAAATCTGTCCTAAGAGTGGATCCACACTGACAGGTCTCTGTGCTGTGCTGTGCTTAGTCACTACCCAGTTGTGTCCGACTCTTTGCAACCCCATGGACTGTAGCCCACCAGGCTCCCCTGTCCCTGGGGATTCTCCAGGCAAGAATACTGGAGTGAGCAGCCTATCCTTTCTCCAGGGGAACTTCCTGACCCAGGAATCTAACCGGGGTCTCCTGCATTGCAGGAGGATTCTTTACCAGCTGAGCAGGTAAGCCCCATAGGTCTCTGCTGCTGCTGCTGCTGCTGCTGCTAAGTCGCTTCAGTCGTGTCCGACTCTGTGTGACCCCATAGATGGTAGCCCACCAGGCTCCCGTCCCTGGGATTCTCCAGGCAAGAGTACTGGAGTGGGGTGCCATTGCCATAGGTCTCTAAATACATGTAAATGTAAAGCTTTTCTAAAGAGTACTCTCCCATTACTGCTTTCTATTCTGCTACTTGGGATATTTCTGTGTCTCCTAAAATCAAGACAAGTTAGACCACAAGAAGGACTGCAGAAGATGACCGTCCTTTCCCAAGATGAAATAAAACCAGTTTGATATGAAGTTAGAAATTCCAGCTGCTTTAATAATACAGTTTTCATTGTCAATCACACATTTTAATGGATGCATAGCCCCCAGCAACCTCCTAGTCCATTTTTTGGATGGTTAGTGCAAAATGTGCTGAGAATTTCTTTTTCTCCCTTGTTGCTCTAACTCGGTATGGCATGTCTATTTCAAACACATGTCTAATGACATTTCTAGGGATTTAGAGGTAGGAGATACAGAAAGGCCCACAGGAAAAGTGACAGTCATCAAGTCCTGAAGACATGCACTATGCAGGTAGCAGGCAGTTTCTCATATCTGAGCTGCAACTTAAAAAAAAACAACAACAACCTTAGCATCATGGTCTGAAGGTGTGTTCTCCCCAAAACTTGTATGTTAACCCCTACCTCTCAGTGTGGTGGTACTAGGAGGTGGGGCCTTTGGGAGCTGATTAGGATTAAATGAGATCATGAAATGAGCCCTCACAAATGGGATTAGTGTGCTTATAAGAGTCATGAGAGAGCTTACTTCCTGTGTGCTCTCTGTCATGTGAGGATAACATTGAGAAGACACCAGCCTGCAACCCAGAGGCTAGTCCCCACCAGAACCCAACCTAGCTGTCACCCTCATTTGGGACCTTCCAGCCTCCAGAGCTATGAGAAATAATTTTCTGTTTTACAGCAGCCTGAATAGACTTAGTAGCATGATCCAAAAGTATATTAATAGTGGAGAAAAAATGATTTAGAAAGCATACCACTGTGAAATAAGCTTAACATTTTCCAAAAAGTTTTAAACCTACAGAGAATCTGTGACAGAGTTCCTTTAAATGGTAAGATTTCTTGGTAATTTTGTCAAGGTGTGCTCAATATTTTTTAAGCATTTTCAATATGACAAAATAGAGATGCAAAAATGCAAGGGGCTTCCCTATGGAAGGTCAGAGTCGAATAATGGAAATGAACTTGTAGTTAAATAACTGAAATACTGTGTAATATATCTTCTAATAAGATAAGATCACATCGATTAACACGATGAGACAAAATGATCAGCTATACTTAGAACAGTAAGGGAAGAAAAGTTGTTGGAATGAGATGTTGGAGGATTAATAGACGTTTGCTCAATGGGCATGTTAGAGAGAGGCATTCACAGAAAAGACAATTATATAAGATACTTAAAACAGTCTGGTTAATTCAAGACCCTGTGAGGCAATGAGAATTGGAGGTTATCAAGAGGTGCTCAGGAGAGGAGGGAGTAAGGAAGTGACTTGTGTCTACCTGCTCTCCCCTAGGACATAGTAATGACTTTAACCATTTTAAGTTTTTTCACATCTGTCAATCAAGACTATTTTCTTCCTCATTTAAAAGATAAATGACAAAAGACAAATTTAACTTTTTAGAGTTGTATAACAATAAGCTATTACCAAAAGTCAACTCTTTGGCCTACATTCCTTTCTATTGGACAAGAGGAGTTTCTGAGTGAAACAAGAATTTATTTTTACCAAAAAAACTTAACTTTTCAGGGACACAAAATGGTAAATGGCTGTTTGCAGGGAAGAACAAAGTCCTTATCAGTTCAGAGGAAGAAGGCAACAGGCCCCAAACTCCCAAGCACCTTTCCTTCAAGTCGTGAACCCCCATCCTGGTGTTCCAACCTGAACTGATAGAGGCCCTCCCCCAGCATCACTATGTCAATTTCATGAAAGAGAGACAGTTGTCAGGGATCCAATATGGTTCTCTGGTTGTAAGCAAAACATACAGAATCTGATTCTCTTAAGGCAGAAAGGAAACCTGGGACAGCTCACAGGGTGAAGGAAAACAAACATAATACACTTCTAAGAAGGCCCAGCCAGAGGAGCTTCAGGAATCCTGATGAACTGCAAGAGCTCTATTCAGTCTTCTCCTGACACCCTCATCAAGATAGAAGAACTGAGCTGTTTTGGTCCCATACCTGTGAAGATTCAAAATATAGGAACAGAGGATCTGACCCCACTAGTTTGCATCCCGAGTCTATCCTTTAGCCAGGGGAATCCAGGGCACTCAAACAAAGATAATGATGGAGAGATAGTTTCCCTAAGCAAAATAAGCATGCTGATACCAACATAAGAGAGAGGAGACACTGAACAGATGAAATCAATAAAGGCCACCATAATCTATTATAAATTTTCTACAAGTGGTATCATGCATCTGGAAATTTATAGTCATCCCACTTATTCACTGAAATCTACACCCTGTACCCATATAAATGGGAAGAGATGGAAGAGGTATTACAGAGGAGAGAGGTAGGAGAGTAGAGAAGTAAAGAGTAAGATTCAGGGGGCCAAACTATGGGACCAAGTCTCAGTTCCACCATTTACTAGTGGTGAGAATTCAGTCACATTTCTTTTTTTTTTTCCTCAACAGGATCTCACGTTTCTTAAATTCTCTGTGCTTCAGTTTTTGCACCTATAAAAACAAGATGATATTAGCACTATTGGTAGAAAATATGAGCTAAGCAGCAGTTCCCAACCTTTTTGGCACCAGAGCCCACTTTTATGGAAGACAATTTTTCCACCAACCAGGGCTGTGGGGGGATGGTTTTAGGATGAGTCTGGTGCATTACTTTTATTGTGTGCATTATTTCTATTATTAATACACCAGTTCCACCTCAGATCATCAGGCATTAGATGCTGGAGTTTGGAGACCCCTGAGCTATGATATGTGATGCATTTAGTGCTATGCTGGCATTCTCTAAGTACTCAATAAACATCAGTTATTATCATTTAACTGTCTGGCACTGTGACATCTATAGCTATTTTTCTTTCTCTTTTAAAATGTCTTGTTTTGATCCTTGTTTTCTCCAGATCCTCTTACATAGCATCACAATGTCATAACAGAAATTCAGAGTGAGAAGCATCTTTGTTCCTTTACCACCTTGTTTCTCTCCTACCTGAAAAGAATAGTCAAGACACCGTTTAGATTTCAAACTAATGTTCTGTGGCAACTGCTCAACATGGGCAGCATTCAAAATACACCTCCAGTGATTTTTTTTCTCTGAAAGGTATACAAGTAAGGTTAATAGAGGTGCCATTTCCAAAATATATCTGCCCTGAGCAACATAAAATGATTATTTAAGAGGGCACAGGGCATAGGACACACTCTGATATTAAAAGGCCTAGCAACTAAAATTAATTTTACAAGCTCCCCCACATACAAATTTTCATTGACTCTGAATTTTCTATCTGAATTACTTTTTTCCTCTAGTTCAGGGAGATCTAAAAAAAATGAGTAGGAAGAAGAAAAATCTTTTCATTTGCAAACCATTGCACAGACACCTGCACCTTTTGAGCATTTAAAGGTAAATGACTCTGTCCTTTTCTTGTTCCTTTTTTCTCTGTAGAGTTGAGTGACAGCAGCATTGGTACAGAAATAAAATACCTATTTCCCCTCATCAAGTCTCACTGCTTTTTAAATTATCTTGGGTAGTCTTCATTTGTAAATATCTTATCTATGAGAACAGATGCCTTGAAATTTGCTGAAGAAAATAATAGCTTTCTTTGCTCTTTTATCAAAAAACATATCTTCAACAAAAGTAAAACTGAGAAAGATTTCTGGTTTTTGAAAAAATTTATGGCCCTAAAATACTTATTTTTTTAGCTTGTTCAAACTTTAAAATAGAGGATAAAGTTAAAAATTAGATAGTTTTTTGTTTTTGTCTCAATAACACTCCTGGGATTGACATTTGAAATAAATTTCAAGCTAAAAAATTATTGGTCAAAATGTTCTCAGAAGTATTTCAAAGTCCAAGATTATGTCTTTATTCTCTTATAATTATTTAAAAGTTTATCTGCATTAAATCATTATAATTATTATTCAAAAGCAGCTACATTTTTTTGTTTCCTAACTGATTCTGTTGGCTTAGTATTTTAATGAATAATTTTTCTTTTAATGTTCTTTAAATGGACATGGACTGGTTCAAAACAGAGAAAGGAGTACATCAAGGCTGTATATTGTCATCCTGCTTATGTAACTAAGATGCAGAGTACATCATGAAAAATGCCAGGCTGGATGAATCACAAGTTGGAATCAAGATTGCCAGGAGAAATATCAATAACCTCAGATATGCAAATGATACCTCTCTAATGGCAGAAAGCGAAGAGGAACTGAAGAGCCTCTTGATGAAAGTGAAAGAAGAGAGTGAAAAAGCTGGCTTAAAACTCAGTGTTCAAAAACTAAGATCATGGCACCCAGTCCCATCACGTCATGGCAAATAGATGGGGAAAAAATGGAATCAGTGACAGCTTTTATTTTCTTGGGCACCAAAATCATTGTGGATGGTAACTGCAACTATGAAATCAAAAGACGCTTGCTCCTTGAAAGAAAAGCTATGACAAACCTAGACAGCATATTAAAAAGCAGAGACATCATTCTGCTTACAAACATCCATATAGTCAAAGCTATGGTTTTTCCAGTAGTCATATATAGATATGAGAACTGGACCATAAAGAAGGCTGAGTGCTGAAGAATTGATGCTTTCTAATTGTACTGCTCGAGAAGACTGTTGAGAGTCCCTTGGACTGCAAGGAGATCCAACTAGTCAATCCTAAAGGAAATCAGTCCTAAATATTCATTGGAAGGACTGATGCCGAAGCTGAAGCTCGAATACTTTGGCCACCTGAAGTCAAGAACTGACTCATTTGAAAAGACCCTGATGCTGGGAAAGACTGAAGGCAGGAGGAAAAGGGAATGACAGAGGATGAGATGGTTGGATGGTATCACAGACTTGATGGACATGAGTTTGAGCAAGCTCTGGGCAATGGTGAAAGACAGGGAATCTTGGTGTGCTGCAGTCCATGGGGTTGGAAAGATCAAGACATGACTGAGCAACTGGACCAAAAATAATAATTTTTTAAAAGATTAAAATAAAGATGAACAGATATGGTATTTCCAAACTTTCACAATATTCAGTAAAGTTCAGTTGAGTCGCTCAGTCGTGTCCAACTCTGTGACTCCATGGACCACAGCACGCCAGGCCTCCACTGTCTATCACCAATTCCCGGAGTCTACTCAAACTCTTCTCCATTGAGTCAGTGATGCCATCCAACCATCTCATCCTCTGCGGTCCCCTTCTCCTCCTGCCCTCAATCTTTCCCAGCATCGGGGTCTTTTCAAATGAGTCAGTTCTTCGCATCAGGTGGCCAAAATGTTGGAGTTTCAGCTTCAACATCAGTCCTTCCAATGAACACCCAGGACTGATCTCCTTGAGGATGGACTGTTGGATCTCCTTGCAGTCCAAGGGACTCTCAAGAGTCTTCTCCAACACCACAGTTCAAAAGCATCAATTCTATGGTGCTCAGCTTTCTTTATAGTCCAAATCTCACATCCATACATGACTACTGGAAAACCATAGCCTTGACGAGACAGACCTTTGTTGGTAAAGTAATGTCTCTGCTTTTTAATATGCTGTCTAGGTTGGCCATAACTTTCCTTCCAAGGAGTAAGCGTCTTTTAATTTCATGGCTGCAAATACCATCTGCAGTGATTTGGGAGCCCAAAAAAATAAAGTCTGACACTGTTTCCACTGTTTCCCCATCTATTTCCCATGAAGTGATGGGACCAGATGCCATGATCCTAGTTTTAGGAATGTTGAGCTTTAATACACATTTTTCACTCTCCTCTTTCACTTTCATCAAGAGGCTCTTTAGTTTATCTTCACTTTCTGCCATAAGGGTGGTGTCATCTGCATATCTGAGGTTATTGATATTTCTTCTGACAATCTTGATTCCAGCTTGTGCTTGCTCCAGCCCAGCGTTTCTCATGATGTACTCTGCATATAAGTTAAATAAACAGGGTGACAATGTACAGCCTTGACATACCCCTTTTCCTATTTGGAACCAGCCTGTTGTTCTGTGTCCACTTCTAACTGTTGCTTCCTGACCTGCATACAAATTTCTCAAGAGGCAGGTCAGGTGGTCTGGTATTCCCATCTCTTTCAGAATTTTCCACAGTCTTATTGTTATCCACACAGTCAAAGGCTTTGGCATAGTCAATAAAGCAGAAATAGATGTTTTTCTGGAACTCTCTTCCTTTTTCGATGATCCAGTGAATGTTGGCAATTTGATCTCTGGTTCCTCTGCCTTTTCTAAAACCTGCTTGAACATCTGGAAGCTCATGGTTCACATATTGCTGAAGCCTGGCTTGGAGAATTTTGAGCATTACTTTACTAGCATGTGAGATGAGTGCAATTGTGTAGTAGTTTGAGCATTCTTTGGCACTGCCTTTCTTTGGGATTGGAATGAAAACTGACCTTTTCCAGTCCTGTGGCCACTGCTGAGTTTTCCAAATGTGCTGGCATATTGAGGGCAGCACTTTCACAGCATCATCTTTTAGGATTTGAAATAGCTCAACTGGAACTCCATCACATCCATTAGCTTTGTTCATAGTGATGCTTCCTAAGGCGCACTTGACTTCACATTCCAGGATGTCTGGCTCTAGGTGAGTGATCACACCATCGTGATTATCTGGGTCGTGAAGATCTTTTTTGTACAGTTCTTCTGTGTATTCTTGCCACCTCTTCTTAATATCTTCTGCTTCTGTTAGGTCCATACCATTTCTGTCCTTTATTGAGCCCATCTTTGCATGAAATGTTCACAATATTACGGCTTATAAAATTGGATAAAGAAAATAAATCTCTTCCCCAGGCTTTAGTTCTTTATATAAAGCAACCCAGAGAGCAGACAGGAAGACATGTGATTCCTTTTCCACTCTGGCCTGATTCCTATAAGACCCAGAATCTGGTCATTAAGAAAACAGGGTGAGCATCCAGCTGCTGAAAGAGTGCTACTGGGAGATGGGCAGGACACTGTCTCTTTCTACCATCTCCTTACTGGGCCACTGGGTTTCTGATATTGGCCAGCATCCACTGCCACCTTTACAGTTTCAGAAGAAATCTCCCATTGCGTGTTGTATTCATTTCCTAGGACTCCAAGAACAAAAGAAACCATCACATGGCTTAAACAACAGAAATTTATTCACTTATGGTCTGAGAGTCTGAGAAATCTGGGAAAGTCTGAGAAATCAATGCTTTCCCTGAAGGCTTTGGAGGAGGGTCCTTCCTTACCTCTTCCTCGCTTCTAGTGGTTGCCAGCAATCCTCGCAGCTATGTCATTCCCGTCTCTACCTCTATTATCACAGGGTGTTTTCCTGTGCAGCTGTCTCCAAATTTCCCTCTTTCCATTAGGACACCAGTCCTTGGGTTAGGGCTCACACTAATCCAATATGACCTCATGTTAACTGGATTACTTCAGTTAATCAGACCCTATTTCCAAATAAGGTCACCTTCACAAATACTAAGGATCAGGACTTCATCATATCTTTTGAGGGGACACAATTCAATCTACAACATGTGTGTTTTCATGTGAGACAGGGCCCTGGAGCCCTGCACTACACAAGGAGAAACCAGACCTCCCCACTTTCTAGCCAGACATGTGACCTGGTCTCAGCCCAGTTGGATACTCCCAGCCCCTATATGACAGTCGGACCAAGAGTCACAAAGGTGAAAGACATTGAAACTTCATTCCCTCATGAGTACTGATGCCCAACTAATATCCCGATAATGGTACAATTCTCTCATTTCTTCCAACATATCAAACCCCTTTGGCCTGACATAGCTAGTCAGTTTGTTATTTGAGAAGAACAGCTCTCAAAAATATAAATAGGAGACAAAGGAAGAAAGAAGGCAGAGCGATACCTCCCCTAGAAGGTGTAGATTCTCCAAGAAAAGAATTCTCCAAGAAAAGTCTTAGAAAGGCTAAGAAAGGAAGATCTTAAAGGAAGTATCTACTGAAGTATGTACATGGAATCAGTTCAAAATGTTATGGTTATAGGCAGTAGGATTTAAGAATTCCTGTATTTAGGAATTACACACATGGGATGAACATGTGCATAGTACTATATATAAGACAGAGAACCAGAAAAAACCAACTGTATAGCACAGAGAACTCTACTCAACATTCTGTGATAACCCATGAGAAAACAAATCTTTAAAAGAATGAATATATGTATATCTGAAACATTTTGCTGTACACCTGAAACTAACAACATTGTAAATCAACTGTACTCCAATGAAATTAAAATATTAAAATTAAAAAAAAGAATTCCTGTATTAAAATCTGTAAAGCATTGGGAAAAAAGCTAATTTCTTATTGTTAATTTGATAGAAGAATTTAACAAGCAAGGAAGAAACATAAGAAATGTGCACCAATCTCTGCTGGTAAACACTGAATCTGGATAAGTTTTTCCTAACTGGGGAATAGAAAGATAGAGAGAGCTGTCCTCAAAGAATGATGATATATGCAAAACATTAAGAAGAAAAGTCACACTGAAGAATCATGAGACCATAACTCTGAAAGTGATTTACTAGTAGAAACAAAGGAAAAAACATTGTAAATGGTATAGCACTTCTCAGCAGGATGCCAGAATATATAACCTGTGTAAAACAAGAGCAGAAAAGCAAATATAAAGTAGACGGAGAAGAAAAAAATAGCAAAATGGTAAGAAAATATAATTGAAATCAATGAAACTAAAATCAAAGAATTTAATAACCATGGACTAACATATTTTTAAAGAATAGAAGTGACAATATTGTGAAAATTGAGCTAGAGATACGTTAAGTTTAGTTTGGTTTGATTTTCCATGAAGTCAAAGGTAAAAGTGCAAGTCAAGTGAAACAAGGATGAAATACCAGAGTTGGCTACTACTCCTAAATTCAACACTTATCATGCATCTCTTAATAGATATGTCTCCTAAAATTAAAATAAGAACCAAGTGAGAAAAAATTCCTTTGTTTCTTGAAACGCTACGCACTGTCTTATAAACTGACAATTTGTTTGCATATTTATCTGATACTTTGAAAGGACAGCATAAGGTCTTAGCTCTAAATCTATGAACAAGTCAGTTTGTAAAGATGAGTTTAACTGAGCACACATTTGAATGGAAATGTATAAACTACATCTCAACATTCTGTGAAAAGACAGTATACAGTAAAGCCTCATAGAAACATCTTCTTATATCCTTTCTTCCTAGTCTCACCTTGTCCCATAAAATAGAAACTTGGGCCAAAATTTCAGCTTTCTCTTGGAAGAGAAGGATTAAAAAGCTTCTACACTCCTCTTCAGCCCTTACTGGATTCTCCCCTCAAGAAGAAAGGCTGCAACTGGTTGGAGAGTTTGGTGACAGTCTGACATGCATCTATTTACTTTCTGATTCTGAAGTCCTCGACTATGGGCAATTTTGGATGCCAGGGGAGATTTGGCAACATCTGGAGATATTTTTATTTCCATGACTTTGGATGGGGGTTGAGGGGAGATACCACTTGCTTCTGGTAGGTTGAGGCCAGGGATGTTGCTAAGCCCCATACAACACACAGGACAGCCTCTCACTACAAAGAATCATCCAGCTCAAAATGTCCAGAGTGCAGGGCTGCTACACCAGTTGGGAGAGCTTTGCTTCTTCATGAACTTGTCTCATTTTCTTCCTTCTTCTTGCAATTTCTAACTCCCCTCTTGTGAAATAAGAAAATCAAGGAGGATTTACATTTTCCACCTTTACCTGAGTTGGTAAGTTGTATCTGCATGAGAACCAGGAGGCCCTGTTTGTACCTGGGCCTTTCCTCCTAGTGTCACCTTATCTTATAAAATTGAAACTTTTTCAGCTCTCTCTAGAAAGAGCTGCATAAAAGAAGCTTCCACACTCCTCTTCACCCCTTACTGGGGTGAAGCGTATAAGAAAATGTTTCTATGAGGCTTTACTACATACTATGGCTTTGTTAGTCACAGTCTGAATCTCACAAACGATAAGCAGGTAGATGGCCACTGTTGCTGTGATAGGATCACTCTGATAGAATATTTGATCTGCCAGAACATTTTCCTCTAATCATGGGAAAGATTCAGAGAGACAGATGAGTTTGGAAGGTGGGATCAAGATTTCTACTAAGTGTGATAGAAATGCCACTTCTATCATTGAGGGTGCAAATTCCAAGGAGGCAACTGGACATCTGAGTTTGGGACTCTAGGAGAGATGAAGTTGGAGATGAAAACTTGGAAATTATCAGTGAAAGCTGTTTAAAACCATGTAACTGGGTGGAGTTTTCAGGGAATGGGGATAGATTAAAAAGACAGGACTTAGAATTTAGCATTCCAGCATTTACAACATTTACAGGTCAGAAAAAAAGAGAAGAATCAGCAAGAAAACTGAGAATCAGGGGCTATGCAAGTTAAGGAAGCTGTCTTCCAAGAGAAGAATGAGACAGACATTCAGAGAAAGGAAAGGACTGAAGGAACCCTGGAGAGATGAAGAAAAAGATCTCAGTTCTTGTTTAGAATGGACATCAATTATTTTCCCTGTCCAACATCCAGCCCTAAATCTTAGTTTAGGTTCCCCAGAAACAGAGCCAGAGAAGGAGTTATCAATTAAGGCTGTGCTCTCAGGAGCAAGGGAGTGAGGGAAGCAGGATGGACACAGGAGTGAGCTAATCAAGGTGGTGCTCTCTTCTGAACTCTGGAGCATGACGTGCATTATTACCTTACTCCTTCCCTGAGAAAAGAGGTGGCCCTCTGTGCCCTTGAATCAAATAGTGACTAGGTGCAAGCTGCTGGAGAAAGGGGTGATTTACTTTCCGGATGAGCTGCTTCCTCTGCTGAAGGCAATTATCTGGAGAAGAGGGAAGCTCCGCACTGTGAGCAGCAAACATGCAGAGCAGCTCAGGGATGGATGCTCCAGCTTGAGAATAGGATCTGGAAGGAGCACCAACAGCATCGACTGCACTTCTCTTAACAGAACTCATTGTTCCTTCAGAGAACCACTCTTTCTTTATTCCCAACTTGTTCTGCTGGAGTTGTCTCTGCTCTTCCCACCTCAACTGTAGTGATCAGTAGTTGAGAGAGGCTTCCCAACCAATGGGGTCATAATTATAGGTGTAGCCACCAGCTCATGACTCAATTTGAAATGGTAAGGGCCAGATCCAGAATTTTTGCAAGAACTCTTATGAGAGGGAATGTCTCTTCCCAGGGTTGCTAAGATCTGAGGATGTAAAGGTAAAATTGCAACTTTATCACCAGGAGGAAGCAGCCTACCTAAGAATGAAGCCAAATGAGAGGAAAGCTCAGCTTAGGGACAGAGACAAACTCCTGACCTTATCTACGCACCTGGATACAAATGTATTGATTCACCTGGGCTTTTTAGGTTTGTGAAATAATCGTTCTTTTGCTTTGGCCAGTTTGAGTTGAGTTTCTGTCTCTTCTACTCACCTGAATGTCTAGTTATACTGCCTGAAACTGCCTGCTCTGTGATTCCCTTCTATTATTTACAGTAAGTCCTGAAGCAAATTTGATTAGCTCTCTTTTCTTTGCAACCAAACATGCACTAAGACACATTTAACACATAGAGATTAACAGTTCAAAGATTATAATACAATTAAGTGAACAACCTCAAAATAGCACCAAACATACTTTGATCTTTCTTGGGTGACTTAGAAGGCCGTTCAGAATAATCCAATGCCTTTGGGTTATGTTTTCTAAAACCAAGTATCAATATATTTCCTATTTGGAATAAATGTTTAAGAGAGAAAATAGATTTTTTTTACTGGCATTTTCCCAAAATAAAATAAACAAAGAAAAACAACTATCCCTCGATCCACTGTTGTGTGAAAAGCCAATACTGGACTAGAGATTGTATTCTACTTTGGTTATCTATGGTCTTTTGTCTGATTTAACTTCTATAAAATGCTATAAATAATCAGTTATTTCTTCTATACCTGTTAAAGAATGCCAGTTGGAAATCACTTACTTCCTCTACTTAACCTATTGTCCACAAAACACTTATCAAAATTTTGCTAATAAACACTGATCCAGCACAAATCCAGGGAGTAAATATATCACAACTGACCTTGTTGAAATCTGACAGTTTCATTTAAACTTTTATTCATATCTGTGTGTGTGTCTTTCTGCATTACAGTTTCAACATACTGCGGCTGTTCTTTGACCCCTAAATGGTCACATTCATTCATAGTGATTTCAACTCCAATTGTGGCAAAGGTTGAATACTGAGTCCTCTGCCCAAGCCTTGTCTCTCATACACGTTCACAACTGTCTGATTGGGCATTAAGCTACTGCTGGAACTACACAAGTTTAACTTTTTATAAAGAGAGATTAATGGGAGCAAATAGATCATAAAGAATCTTAACAGATACTTAGTGCAAAAATAATAATAATAATAATATCATGCAGCTAGATAAATGCTATGAAGGCAATTAGAAAGATTATACATGATGAAATAAAAAGGCTACTGGGAAAATTGTGACGATAGATTTTTGTGCCTGTTGTTTTTTTATTAATATGACATCACTCAATAACAAGAGTCCTTTACTCTCTGCATTTTGTAACCAGAGGCGAACCTTCAGAAGAGATGACTTTTCTTTGATTCCACCTCCCCACAATCCTCTGAGCTCCTTGGGGAGCAATGTCAATTATACCATCGTCAATGCAAATGGCATTTTAAGGAGTTAGTACAGCAGGCAGAGAATGTTAATGCTGCTCAGAAGTGCCAATGTGCACTGCAGACTATCCCCTGAAGTCTGCAGCCCATCACATGTCTTTATTCAGTCAGATCTAATCCTATCAACTGAGAGGACAGGCCACTGGCTTGCTCTCTGCCTTTGTCACTCAAACTTACCCATTAAAAACAATCCATTTGCTAAAGTCGGACAGTGTGGAATTCAAGTTTGGCAGCCAAAAGATAAACTCCTCTACATAGAGAATGATAATGAGGAGCCTGCTGGCTTTCTTGCTTGGTAGGTTATTCTTATTAAGATAAAATGCGTTCCAGAAGTGACTCAGAGACATGGAAATCAGCTAGTTCTTAAAAAGTTATGGGAGCTTAGGCTTTCAAATTAAGGAAACAAATATGATGAACATAAGCTGAAACTCAGTAGAAAAGTGGCACCACTAGAAAGTCCTCCTTGTACTATGTTTTCTAATGTTGCAGTATTATAAAGAAGAGTCTCACAGTTACATCATTATGAGAATTTAGATGGCTCGATAATTGGAACATCTCTACTAAGTTTTTATTTAATGAACATTTCATTTGTGGTAATCAATTAAGCCTATAAATAAATCATTCTATTGCTTTAATGAAGCATCTACCATGTACAAAACACTGTGCTTGGTGTGGTAAAGGGCATAAGAGACTGTAAGATTGAAAAAGAATAGATACATGTATATGTATAACTGAACCACTTTGCTGTATACCTGAAACTAACACAACATTGTCAATCAACTTTATACTAAAACCTAGAATAAAAACTTTTAAAAAAGAACAAATTAAAAAAAAAAAAAACACAGGTCTTTTTCCAAAATAAAAATAGTATATTAGAAAAAAACAATAACCAGAATTCAAGAAAAGATAAAAAGCTGTGTCATACAAATCACATGTGTATATATGGCTGTCATATAGAAACTCAAAAAGCAATAGAGACAGAGGAACAGCCCATACTGAGGCTGACTAGTACTAATATGACTTCAACAGCTCTATTATAACACTTATTAATATCTCTTTTAAAAAAAGACAGAAAACAACCACATCCACTTGAAATTCAATAAAATTGTTCTCATTAAATTTGCATTTACTTTTATATTTACCATCTATTCATGTCAAGTGGCACTCTTTTCCTATTTATATAAATGAGTAGAAATAATACTATAAAGCTTCCATTGTAAACAAAATAAAAGTTAATTTAAGGAGAAAATTAAGTTTAGAATAGTACACATAAGTGGAAGAAAAGTTATGTGAAAACTATTGAATTATAATATAGCTTAATAAGATTTTACATAATAATATGCTTTGGGCTTAAACAGTTATGTAGATATATTTAAAAAAAAAGAAATGGAATGCAATTGAGTTAAGTTTGGAAAACACAGACCTAGGCTAGGAGCCAGTGAACATTTTCATAAGGAAATACTTGTGCAAGTGCAAAGAAAGTTTATTCAAATATGTTCGCTACAGCCTTGTTATAATACAGAAAAACTGAAAAAAAATAAATATTCCCAATAGAGAAGAAGTTAAATAAAATATGGCACCACCATTTAGATTGCAGCTGTTCAAAGAATGGCAAAGAACTACATGTATTTATGTGGAAAGATCACCCATTTTTAAAAAATAAGCAAACAAAACAATATAAAATCATGTGTTTAATACTATCCCAATTATTTTCTGAGACATATAAGTAAGCATATGTAAATGCACAGAAGAAAAACTGGGAAAATAATCATTATTATAGTTAATACTGTTTAGCTCAGGAGAAGTGAGTGTGAAATCCAAAGGTAGGGGAAGAGCAAATATAGCCACATCTTCTTTGATATACTCATGGGTTGTTTGAATTTTAATTTCATGTATCTTTGAATTATTGTTGCAATATTTTAAATACTTAAGAAAACAAGGGGGACTTTCAGGTGAATTTCCATTTGTTTAACTCCCTTCCCAAACTACACTAAAACATCAGAACAGAACTTTTTTAAAGGGCACAAACCTTAAGGACAAAGGAAAAAGGTACAAGTGCAGCACAATTTCGAAAGCTGGATGGATAAGTCGGAAAGAATCTAAGGGGAAGGAATCTAAAGGAAGCTCAGTCCTAAGTTTGCAGTGGAAGGAGCCAAGAAGAAGCTCAATATGCTTTGCAGAATCTACAAAGGCTCTGGAATTGGCAACATTAGGTCCTCTGGGAATGCACATGGACGTGAAATTAAAAAAAAGAGGACAGCTGGAAAGACTTAAAGCAGTAGTTAGAGAATCCTGGGATTAGCTACATCCCGCTCCCTTCCCTGTTCTATGGTTAGTTTGGGCATCATCTCTGCCCAACAGGACGAAGGGTATTTATCCTCTAGAGGACATAAGATAGGTTTACTCTCTAGATGGAGAGCAGAAGGCATAGATAACTAAGGCAGAAGATAATAGATGGAAAAAAGGAGTTCTCCATCAGGAATTGTCTTCATGAAAGGGCCCACTGAGATCAAACTATAAGGAAGCCCACAGTCCAGAAGCCCCACACATGCACTCAGGAGCTTCCTGTCAGTTGTTTATTGTCCTATTCTTGAAGAATCACCAACATTGGAAACAAGACTCAAACATATAAGGTAGAGTTGGAAAGAAATAAAAGCAACTTGAAGGAAGCAGAGTCTTTGCAAGGAGAAGAAAACTTTAAATAAACTATCCCAGCTTTACTCAAAAGATAAGGCAAGCTATAATATACATTAAGTAAGAACATGATACTATTAAAAGAAGGAGGAGGAGGAGGAAAAGAAGTGGGAGGGAAGGAGGAGAGGGAGAAAGGAAAGAAAGAACAGAACAAAAGAGAGCTATGGGGAAAAATAAATATATACATACTTACAGTTATATGTATATAGTACATATACGGGGCTTCCCTCATAGCTCAGTTGGTAAATCATCTGCCTGCAAAGTAGGAGAGCCGGGTTCAATTCCTGGATGGGGAAGATCCCCTGGAGAAGGAAATAGCAACCCGCTCCAGTATTCTTCCCTGGAGAATCCCATGGACAAAGGAGCCTGACAGGCTAGAGTCCATGGGATCACAAGAGTCAGACATGACTTAGCAACTAAACCACCACCACCAACCAAACCACCACCACCACCAGTACATATATAGGTGTGTGCTTATATACAGGGGTATGTGTGCGCACATGCGTGTAACTCAATGGAAGAGATGAAAAATGAAGGTGAGGAAATCTCCCAGAAATTGAACAAGACTTCAGATAATAGTTGTGCCTGTATTTATTATATTTATGTGCTTATGCGCTTTTTTTCCAGAGTGGTTTTTGCTCACAGCTTAACACAGTATAACTCACTAACCCATTCACTTATCTTGATCTTTCAATTTCCCAGTTTCCGTTAACACTTTTTACTGTTCCACTGTCATCTCAAGAGCTAATTTTTTCTATAGAAAGTACGAATTTTTATTTCCCATTTTGATTTCCAATCCAATTTCCCAATTTCAAAAAAAAAAATTTAGAATGTAAATCACTTCTCTGCTTTTGGTCCCAGAAGAGGGTGAAGTCAACCCTCATAAAAGAAAGGAAAGAAAAAATATAGTTTTTATTTGTTTATGTCAATCTCTCCCACTTGAATGTAAATTACATTCCATGATCAGGGACTCTTTTGCTTTCTCACTGTCTAGAACTGTGCCCAATGAAATAAAAGAGATTAGAAAATACTTCTTGAATGAATAAATGAACAAACATAGCCCAGGGGGATGTGGCTTTTGGAAGCGCCATTGCAACTTAGAGAAAGAATGGATATAGTAATAAAGCAGCAGTGAGAAATATTCTGACAACCAAGATTTCATCTCTTACGATACTTGCTTTGAAAAGTCTCAAATAAGGTATCTCTGCAATTAAATCCATTTCCCCAGTATAACTCTGATAGGACCATACTTGGAGGTACAACAGTCAATCTCTATAATGACTTTCTTTATATACATATTTGTGACCCAAGGATTCCCATCTGTGATAGGATACCCTTGGGAAAATTCCCTGTATGGTCTATGAACCCTCATTCCTGCCTCATGACAAGTATCTGTGTGTTAGAAGCAGATGGTTTAACAGGCTGTGAGTTATTCTTTTTTACTTAATGTTTTCTTAATTTTAGCAAACTAATGCATCCACGTGGTTTTCCAGTCACAATCAGATGGTGGGCTAGAGAGTGAGCCATTTGGTTGAGGAGCACCCAACTGTCAGCACTCGTGGGTTCCTCCTGTTGGGGGTGTAAGCCTAGCTGTCAGTATTCTGAAACATTTCAGAATAGGGACAGGGGATCTCACCATTCAAGCTGCAGACATTCAGTATCTCACTGTGATCCCCAGCTGTACAAACCTCGCCAGTGGGAACTTCCCACTTTTTACCAGGGTGGACAAGGAGCAGCTTCTAGGTAAGAGAGCTAAGAGAAGTCATCTCATGACGCAAAAGTTTAACCTATCCCGATTTTCCACTTCTTGCCATTCTCACTTTTAGAAACTATCTGGCATCTCTGATTCCTACGCCTTTCTAGATGCTAGGATATAATTTTCCTTTTCTCTCATTGGCTTCATTCACTGCAGGCTTTAGTTTCAGCTTTTCCAGGTTGGCTAATTCAGTGTCTTTTTTTAGAAATTGCGTGTCTTTGCTTTTCAAGATTTTATAAAAAAAAAACAGTGATCCAAATACGTAAAACAAATGTCATGAGTGGTTGTCACCAAAGGTCCATAATTTCTGCCATAAGGGAAACAATAAAGGAGAGATTCACTCCCCCACCTCTCTTTCTCTGTCTCTCTCCAATTTCACAAAACTGGTAGCATTGCTAGAAATGCATCTCCAATTACTTGTTCATGTCCATTCTCTTGAAGGTACATCAGTTCAGCAGCAAAGACTTTTCAGAAAATTCAAGAATCCCAACTTCAGACAGGAATTAAATAGAGAATGAAATCTTCTGACCAGTCTCAGTCTCTTAGTGTCCTGCAATTTCTGTTTCATTTGGGATCAAAAAAGGATCCAAGTAAGACCTTCTCTAGTGAAGTAGAAGCCTTGGCCCAAAATAAGGGGCAGATTGGAGGGGCTTCCTGAATTATACTTCCAGTGCATCGATCTTGATCCTATCAGACATCTTGGAGTAAGTCCATTGCTGTGGTATACTCCTGATAATACTGACCATCAAGTTTCTATGCCTTCTTTCCACTTTATTTAGCAGTGTTGTTCTTGGGTATTAATCTGGATCCCTAATACTCTAGGTTTTCCCAATTCGACCTCTATTTCCTGACTCACAGACCTCAAGCTGCCTCTGAACATTGATAAATCTGAGGCCTCCCACTGCCCTCACTGCCAACATCAGCAGTTCTATGGCACTAGTCATATTCCCTCTCTTGTTTTCTGATTCACACTTAAGAAGTGTTAGCCTGATGCCAACCATGTCTGTGACAACATCACTCTTGCTTAAAAAACTGTGAAGATAAAACCCACTGTGTGGATTTCAGCCTGTAAATAAAGCCATGCATAAAATATCTTCACCTAAAAATTACCCAAATAGGTGAAATCACTTCATAACCAGCTACTTTTCCCATCACATTTACCTAAATATCACCCTCAGGTGGGCTTCACAGGTCATGCTAGTGGTAAGAACTCACATGGCAGTGCAGGAGGTGTAAGAGATGTGGGTTCAGTCCCTGGGTTGGGAAGATCCCTTGGAGGAGGGCACGACAACCCACTCCAGTGTTCATGACTGGAGAAACCCATGGACAGAGGAGCCTGCAGGTTATGGTTCATAGCATCAGAGTTGGACACAGCTGAAGTGATGTAGCACGCATGCACATCTTTTAGGTCTGTTCAATCCTATACATACTAAATCACATGTTACCCTTTCTAACAGCCTCAAGTAATATTTTGAGTTTATTCTCACGTCTCCTTTTCCACTTCTCTCAATTTTACATTTAACTGTATACTGCCTTACATTGCTGTTAAATGTTCCTGATTAAGTACAGGACTCACGAGAGAGAAAATAATGGAAGAGAGAATCAAGCTAAGAATTATACATATTCCCAAGCAACAAAACACAGAAGTGGGACAAAAGGAATTCTTAATGTATATTGCCACAGTAGTATGCTGCTGCTGCTGCTAAGTCACTTCAGTCATGTCCAACTCTGTGCAACCCCATAGACGGCAGCCCACCAGGCTCCCCCATCCCTGGGGTTCTCCAGGCAAGAACACTGGAGTGGGTTGCCATTTCCTTCTCCAATGCGTGAAAGTGAAAAGTGAAAGTGAAGTCGCTCAGTCATCTCCAACCCTTCGTGACCCCATGGACTGCAGCCTACCAGGCTCCTCCATCCATGGGATTTTCCAG